>NC_091074.1:38445000-48445000 GCF_032405125.1 Capricornis sumatraensis | reverse complement strand
GCAGAATTCCAGCTGACTATCAAAGTAGTTAAAGCTCCTGGGTTTTGTTCACTCTCATATTTTCTGTTCATTATTCTGGCATTTATTTTTCCTTTTCCAGTTTGACTTAGCAAACTACATAAAGAATAATCAGGGAAAAGTAATTCTTGGCTGTGTTTCCACCTCCCCTATCTGTTAGAAAAGGAAACACCCTATTTCAAGGAGGGCACATATAATTTATGAGTCTAAGAAGCAATAAATTTTCTTAAAATACTTCTTTTATTTTTAATGCTTAACAATGCTTTTGCTGCTCAGCATTTGGAGTGCTTTTGCACACACAAATCAATGTATATGATGAAGTCAGTAACTGTCCATAGGACGAAATAGACCACATTGTGTTCCTAAGTATGCAGATAGGAAGTAGGCTTCTCAAGATCTTATTTAAGGTAAAATGTTTCTGCAACTCCATAAGGGATTCTGTATGACTACAATTTACATACATTTTCTCTAAGTGCCTCTTTCGATTGTTTTAGGATTTCTAATGGCTCTCACTAAAATTTGAGTAGTAAGTAATCTACAGCCATCACTGTAGTATTTTCTAAACTGAAACTGGATTTCAGAATCCCCAATAACTGCTGCTGACTAAAGGCATCTACCTGATATGAAATTTGCTAAGGTTAAAGGAAAGAACTGGCCTCATCCTTTTCCTCCTGTCATTTCCTAAAACATAACTGCATTTTTTCCATTGTAGAACTTATTTAGAGCACTTAAATGGGCTTTTCAAGTTTTGTTTCTTTTAACACCTGAAAAATACTGTAAACTATATTTAATTTGTTTTAATGACTATTGTCCAATGAAATCATCTCTATCATTTTCCTGAGGCTCTTTCACAGTCTTTAACCAAACTCTGACACTAAAGGAATTAAAAAGCTTTATCCTAAATAAACTAGCTGACACTTAGTTTGGTTTAAGCAAAAGATAAAACATTTGTGAGATGGTTATAGTCTCTATTCAGTATGTCTTGTCACTAAAACATCTGAATGCCTCAAACACTGTGGATTTTAAAAACACCTTGTCAGTCATCTTTCTCTTGGTCTTCATGAGTTCAGTGTGTACCAAAATGCTCTTAAGATAATCTTTCCCTGTGCCGCTTGTATCTCCAGCCTCCTACAAAGTTTAAATCTCACAATTGCCTGGATTTCCTCAATAGCTATTTTCCCCTCTGCTAATAGTAGCATCAGCCAAAACCAGCTATTTTACAGGGACATATCCTTAAAGCTCAACAGACAGTTGTTTTAAAATAAACAAAGGATGCACTTTAACAAAGGATAATAATCTCACGGTGAAAAGAAGTAAAGAAATAAAGAGATACATTTTATATGATTTAAAGTTATAAAATTAATAAAACATAAAATTATATAAAGATAGCTATATAAAGGCTCTCTCACACACACAATCTCTCTCATCAAATCAAATTTGCACATATATGCTAGGGGTTAACAGACTCTCACTAAAGCCTATCCATAGATCTCTAAGGATGTTAAGAATTTCTGTGCCAGAATCATCCTTATTAAAATTATGGAAAATAATACTACCACCATTGTACTTTAGCATTACTTGGGAAGATACAAACAACTCAGTAAGATGTGAAATAAAATATATAAATATTAAAACAGAGATATTATTACTTATAGAATATGAAAGTACAGTGAGAAAACCCAAAATTAAGAACTGAAAACTGACACTTACAGCATGTCAGATAATGCACTAGGCACAAGGGGTAAAAAAATAAATAAGGTCCAATCGAGTCCTGTGTAATTACCCTTACCAACAAAAAATAAATAGAAGATACGTGGAAATGAAGATTCCATTCACCATAAAAACAACATCAACAATAACAAAACATAACAATATTAACAAGAAAGGTGTTGGATCTATTTGAGGAAACTTACAAATCACTTCAAGAAACACAGAATTTTTAAAAAGACTGACTAGAGAACCATGCCATATTATTGACTCAGAAAACTAGCAATTATAAAGCAATTCCAATGAAATTGGACAGTATATATTCCTTTTTGAAAACTGGCAAAATGTTTCAAAGTTAATCGGGAAGGGTTGGAAGAGCTAGAACACTTTGGAATAAAAAGATAAGGAATTTGCCCAAGCCCTGAATAAAAAGGGTCCTAATGGTAAAATAATATTGGTACTGGCCAAAGATACAGAGAAATCACTGGAACAGAGAAGTGATTCCAGATAGAAACACCCCTATTTTATTTTAAAAGAACATAATTCACTGAGAACAGGATAAGCAATATTCATCTGTAGTTTGGGGGTACATTAACTGTATAGAAAAAGACCTTTTAAACCTTTACATCATACCATTAAGTAAGTATAAATTTAACCAGTGATGATTTAAAATTAATCATAAATGTTCATTTATATAAGCTAAGAAAATATAGGACAACTTTAGGGACAGAGAAATGCAGAGTAAAATAATAAAGATATACACCTTTTCACCTATTGTATTGAGAAGAATTAAAAATTATGATGTTCAATGCTAGTAAAGGTGAAGGAAGGTATCTCAAAGGATACTTTGGGAGTATAAATTGGTACCATGTTTCTGGATAGTAACTTGGCAACATACACCAGGCAGGTCCACTGATCCAATAATTACACTTGTAGAAACTTTCACTGAGGACACTGTCAGAGAAGTGGTGACAAAAAATTATAGTAGCCAAAATTAAAAGGAGCCTAAGGGTTGTTTTGGAGAAGGCAATGGCACCCCACTCCAGTACTCTTGCCTGGAAAATCCCATGGATGGAGGAGCCTGGTAGGCTGCAGTCCATGGGGTCGCTAAGAGTCGGACACGACTGAGAGACTTCACTTTCACTTAAGGGTTGTTTAAGCCCATATCAATTACTGGTTTCCCTTGTAGCTAAGTCGGTAAAGAATCTGCCTGCAATGCAGGAGACCTCGGTTCAATCCTTGCATCAGGAAGATCCTCTGGAGAAGAAAATGGTAACCCACTCCAGTATTCTTGCCTGGAGAAGCCCATGGACAGAGGAGCCTGGCAGGCTACAGTCCATGGGGTCGCAAGAGTCAGACACAACTTAGTGACTAAACCACCAAGGGTTGTTTGTCAATAAATAAATGATTAATTATACAATGGAATATAATTTTTTACAATTACATATTTGAAAAAATTTTAAATAAATTTCCCCTAAAGTATGTAGTCTTCAGAGAAAAAAAGGCATTATTTAAATAAAGTAATAAAATATTACAGACAATATTAAATTTTAAAAAATAACTAATAGATAAAGATCCACAATGGACTTATGAAATCTGAATATATAGCCTTGGATTTAGTTAATAGTTATATACCAAGGTTTGTTTCTTAGTTTTGACAAATGTAATATAAAGTAATTTAGGTAATATAGGTCAGTAAAATCTGGTTGGGAAATACCTTAAAATTCGCTGTCAGTCCTCAAGTAAGCTTAGTCAGACGGCCCTCAGGGAAGTATCAGGGGCTTGTCTTTGGGCTTTACCTCTGCATTATCTTTGCAATATTTCTGTAAATCTAAAATTTATCCAAAAAGTTTATTTAAAAAGAAAAAAAAAAAGGTAGACTCATAATGAGTAAAGAAGGAGCCTTTTGCTTCTGAGGATACCATCATCAAGGGGAACCATCAGTTCAGTTCAGTCGCTCAGTTGTGTCCGACTCTTTTTGACCCCATGGACTGCAGCTCGCCAAGCTTCCCTGTCCATCATCAACTCCCAGAACTTCCTCAAACTCATGTTAATCCAGTCAGTGATGCCATCCAACCATCTCATCCTCTGTCGTCCCCTTCTTCTCCTGCCTTCAATCTCTCCAGCATCAGGGTCTTTTCCAATGAGTTAGTTCTTCGCATCAAGTGGCCAAAGTATTGGAGCTTCACCTTCAGCACCAGTCCTTCCAATGAATATTCAGGACTGACTTCCTCTAGGATTGACTGGTTAGATCTCCTTGCTGTCCAAAGGATTCTCAAGAGTTTTCTCCAACACCACAGTTCAAAAGCATCAATTCTTCAGCACACAGCTTTTTTTATGGGGAACCAAGTTCACTGATAAATTAGCCCTTGAAACTCTCAGAATCAACAGAAAAATAAACTAGTTGGTTTGCTATGGCAGAATTGAGGGTGATTTTATGTTTTCACATGTTAACTTCTTTTTTATTATTACAATAGTAATATATTTAAAATTCTGAAGTCCTTTGGAAACAAAACACTGAACTAACCTAGTAGGACATTACTTGGATTCTTTTCTTCCTTTTCTCTTTTATCCAAGCAACCCTCCACATTCCTAACACGTGGAAATCATTCAATCTCTGGGTTTTTCCAATTCTATTTCTAGACACAGTTCTTTGGCTTACTATCACAAAGCCCAAGATATCATTCAGCAAATAAATTTTTCTGGTAAACACCAATGGACCCTTATGGATTTGTCATCTCCTAACCTATCCCCTAAGAACACGGCATCTGGTCCCATCACTTCATGGGAAATAGATGGGGAAACAGTGGAAACAGAGTCAGACTTTATTTGGGGGGGCTCCAAAATCACTGCAGATGGTGATTGCAGCCATGAAATTAAGAGACGCTTACTCCTTGGAAGAAAAGTTATGATCAACCTAGATAGCATATTCAAAAGCAGAGACATTACTTTGCCAACTAAGGTCCATCTAGTCAGGGCCATGGTTTTTCCAGTAGTCATGTATGGATGTGAGAGTTGGACTGTGAAGAAAGCTGAGTGCCGAAGAATTGATGGTTTTGAACTGCGGTGTTGGAGAAGACTCTTGAGAGTCCCTTGGACTGCAAGGAGATCCAACCAGTCCATCCTGAAGGAGATCAGTCCTGGGTGTTCTTTGGAAGGAATGATGCTAAAGCTGAAACTCCAGTACTTTGGCCACCTCATGCAAAGAGTTGACTCATTGGAAAAGACTCTGATGCTGGGAGGGATTGGGGGCAGGGGGAGAAGGGGACGACAGAGGATGAGATGGCTGGATGGCATCACCGACTCAATGGACATGAGTCTGCGTGAACTCTGGGAGTTGGTGATGGACAGGGAGGCCTGGCGTGCTGCGATTCACGGGGTCCAAAGAGTCGGACACGACTGAGCGACTGAACTGAACTGAACTGAACTGAACTGAACCTGTCCCCTGTTTGCCTGCATAACACACTCCCTGACCAAACATTCTAGATATTTCTTTGTCTATCACTAATGGAGATCCCATCACTCAGATCCCACCTCTCTGTTGCAAAAGCATAGATGAGCAACACTTCAAGGATCCTACAGAACTCAGAAACCTAGAAACTGAGACTAACAAAGGTTACATGAGATCCAAGGGTCTCCAGTTGCTCGATTCGAAGAAAAGCCAGTTAACTGGTTATAGAACTAGAAGTTCCCCATTTCTACCAGTGCAGGCAACAACCTCTACCTTCCTCTTCACACATAAGGAATGGAAAATAGACCTTCTTCAGGAGAAGCACTGAAGGTTTCTCATGTAATCAAACTAATTTCCTTTGGAAGAAAATAAATGGAAGTTTGGTATTCCCATTTTATTTACCTAGTTATTGACAACTCACCAACTCCCCCTATCCCCCATACCCCTATCCCTTTATCTTCAGGGTAGACTCAGACCCAGGTTAAATGAGGGGGTGCTTTCAGTTTATGCTGTGACAGTGTTACGCAAGAGTAACCCAAAGAACACAAGATAATGCTTAACCAAAGTGAAAGGAGCAGGGCCTGTTCTAACTTGTCTCTATTCAAAAGGGGCACCTTCTTGTCACTGTAACATGCAAACTATGAAAATACATTACTTAAATTTGCTGACTTTTGAGCCTTTCTGCGATATCATTTTGTAATTTCAAAGAAAAAGGTAAATTTCCTCCTTTGCCACATGAAAGAAGGTATATAAAAGAAGGGAATGTCTATCAGGACTTAAAGGATCTACTTGAGCTCTTAACTTCTGAATATTTTCACCAGAAAGACTAATCTTTATTTTTTAAGTCCAAGACTTCCAAGAACTGGGAAAATTCAAGTATGGCAGGGCGGGGGTATGGAAATAGAGAAGCAGGGGAATTGAGCGATTGTACAGAAAGACAGGCAGTGACCCCACCAGCCTTATATCTTTTCAGGTCAAGTCCCCAGACCCACCCCCAGCCAACCAGCTATTTTATTAAGGTAGTTAAAAGACTGACATTGAACTTGAAGGTACTTTCCAAGCTCATCCTATTAGTCGAGCACTTGCTCCATTCACACAGAATTCTGGAAGCATGAAACTCAAGAAATACTTTCAGCTCTCAACTGCCTAAAGTCTATCTTTTTTCTCCATGTCCTACTACATGGAGCTTCAATGTCCAATACAGTAGCCACTAATACATGTGGTTCTTGAGCAACGAAATGGAGCTCATCTAAACTGAGGTGTCCTCTAAATATAAAATACATACCGGATTTCAAAGACTTAGTAAGAATAAAAGAATGTAAAATATCTTATCAATCTCTTTTTATTCTGATTACACATTGGGATGATAATGTTTTCAATATATTTGGTTAAATAAAATATGTTATTAAAATTAACTTTACTATTTGATTTTTTTACTTTTTCATGTGCTTACTGAAACATTTTAAAATTATTTCTGTGGCTCATGTTTGTGGTTACCATAATGTTTCTACACAGCAGTGCTGCTCTGGAGATAATGTGGTTCTAGTATTAGAGACATTTAAACCCAAGCAGCAAACACAGGCTAATATTTCCAAATTTTATGGACTTCAAGTAAACTGATGAGGGAACTGAAATCCAGTTAACTCATCCCAGGGTAAAATCCATTTATAGAGATCACCTGTGTCCCATCCACAGAAAACATTAATATCAAAAAGCTCTGATGGTCAATTCAGGTCTGGGGTAAAAGCCCACAATTCAACATGAGCAACTCTTTCCATTGGTGATACGACAGAGTAAGATATGGGGCTTGAAGACTCTGCTGTGATGGAAGCAATGAAGAGGAGATATGGAGATGGAGGAGAGGGAAGAATGAGAGAGAGTGGGAGAGAGAGGAAGAAGGGCAGGTTGAGATGGAAAAAGAACAGAGAGGATGGTGAAGGTATGAATGGGAAGATAGAGATTAGAAGAAACAGACATGTAGGAAAGACTCTCTCTATGGTGGGTAAAAATCAAACACTACTCAGAATAATTCTGAAGGCTAAGAGTAAGAAGGTCAGTATCAAGAATAAAGTGACAAGTGACCAGGGAGACAATCCAAGAGAGTCAACCCACTCAGCAAAAAAAGCACAAAAGTGAAGATAAAAGGATATACCTCTGGCATCCTGAGCCCTTATTATAGCCCTGAGCAAAATGCACAAAGCCACGTCATGTAATTCACTCTTTTCTCTGCCTTTCATCTTTGTCAATGACCATAAACCTACAATTTCACTAAGTACAATTCCCATTTCAGAAAGTCATAAATCACATGGTACTGCTCATGAACCTGCAAAATGGATCTTTTTCACTTTCTTCTCTGGAATCTCTCACACACACAAAAAGCACCATACTCCTCCAATGAACAGATATGAATTTCTTCAGGTTTTACGGTTCAAATATAATACATCATAACTAAATTTATCCTCTAATATCTCCAGAAAGTGTTCTCTAGAGATGCAGAGCTATGCTCTGATAGCTCACGTGTAAGGTAGTTGTCTAGTGCTCAAAATACATTGTCATGGAGGGACAAATAAAATAGAAATGAATGGTTACAAGAGAGACCCAGGTTAGTTCAAAAAGTCTCTTTAACCATAAACGCGGTGCTCAAGGGGGAGAAAGGGGCAAAGGGGACAGAAAATGCTGTGACTCTTTCCTGGGTGAGAGATAACATTGGCCACTCATAAGTAGGAATGTTGACACAGCTATAATATAAAAAATGCTCATTAATACCTGTTAATTTTGCAAATTCACCCAATCATTCACAGAAATGACTCACAGAATGAGAAATGGCATGGACTTAGCTAGATGCCAGGCAGCAATTAGACCAAGCTGGAGATAGTAGCTGAATGGTTCCCTCTCACCTTTTCTTCTTGCTAGAAGCCTAAAAGGCTAAATCAGAGGTTCTCAAACTCTCTCAGTGTCTGGTGTCTTAGTAATTTTTTAATGGCACCCCTGGGCCAAGAGAAATAATAACCATTCCATTTTTAAATAGGTAGATCCAAACAACTTACTGAGTATTTATGTTCTAACAACTTGGTAGGCATTCACAAACTAGAAACAAACTGATACGAAAGTAATATTTTTATTTCGTTCTTAAATAACCACAGTTTTTAATAAGATGTGTATACTACTGGCACTTAGCAGCTTCTCAAACTTTGAAATGAGCTTGACCTCCCCCACCTCATTTTCTGCTCCACATTACTTTGTATACAATACTGTTTTTTAAGGACACTAAACCCCAAGAGCCCAGCTTTGCAAAGATATGATATCATTAAAAAAGAATGCAGTGATCTAATATTGAAACTATGAACTACCTTGAGCCAGTGGTTCATAGAGTAACTGACAGATATTAACTATTTTTGTCTTCTTGAAAAAAAAAAAATTTAATCCCACAGCCTCCCTGTGAATTCACAGTATCACCCCAGGGTACTTCAGAAAACTGTTTGAGAAACTGCAAGGCTGGGATTTTCCTACTGCAACCAATTTAGAGTGTCCTCACTGGTTTACATCTCAGAGTAAGGGCAAAATATCTGTACGGCCCAGACTGAAATGGCCTGAAGTAACATCTGCTCTGTTCTACTAAAAGTGGTCTACATTCAAGATACAGCAGCTTTTGGGTAACTGATAAACCCCAGGGTGACTCAGAGAGACCCTGTAGACTCAGGAACAGGGAGGACAATAGGTATGGTGTTAATGGATCAATCACTTCTTTAACTACTTCATTCTAATGTATTAATAGGACAGTGTTGTGAACCGTGGTGGTTTGTATACTTTTCATTAATTAACACATGAGATAAATGTTCAGTCAATATTACACTGTTAGCTGAGAGAAAACCGTGTACATGTTTACTATAATCATATGATTGTGTCCATGATAAGACAGAAAACTAAAGTCTAAAATAAGCAAAGACTGCCCTGAAACTAAAAGCTAGAGGAAAGACTGGCTTGTCAATTCATTCATTCATCCAGGACTCTACAGACGCTTTCACGTTTCTATCATATTCCAGACACAACGTATTCCACAGGACACATAGCAGTGAAAAGCCAGGCACAAGAGGACTTGTTAAGGCCGACAGTGGCCTCCATCTTCCCCAGTTCAACAGGGAATTTTCAGGCTTCCTCTCTCCCAGCCTTCTAGGAACTTTTGACCAAGTTGGTCACTCCTTTTTTCTTCAAACGTTTTATTCATTTGGCTTCCAGGACATTTTCTGTCTGTGTTCCTCTTACTTAACTGGCTGTACTTGTCAGTTTCTTCCTCTTCTCAGCCTCCAATGCAGTTTTCCCAGGCCTCAGTCCTTGGCTGTTTCTCCATCCTCACTCTCTCCCTGGGTATGATATCAAATGTCATCTCTATGCTGTTAACTCTCACATATCTATCTCTAGCTCCCACTTCACTCCAGAGCTCCAGACTTGTGTATCCAACTATGTACTTGACATCCTCATTTTGGAGCAGTAAACAGGTATCACAGATACAATGGGTTCAAAAAATAAAGTCCTGATTTCCTTCCTACCCTCAAACTCAATTTTTTGATATCATCATATCCAATCCTTCAGCAAGTCCTATCATCAAAACTCATCTCAACTCTGATCCCTCTGTCTATCTCACTGGAGCAGTACAATAACCTAACTGGTTTTCCTGTTTGCACTCTTGCCCTCCCACCCACTCTATTCTCAACATAATGACTAGAATCTCCTTTTTATAAGTTAGACCATATCAGTTATCTTCAAGTCCTTCAAGGGAGTCTCCATCACACTTAAAACCTCTGAACTCCCTACTTTATAGTCTCTAAGGACATAAATGATCTAGCTACACCGGAATAACGTCAAGTCCTATGCACTTGCTTTTATCTCTCCCAGGAACACTCTCTTAGATCTTCAGATGCCTTACTCTTCACTTAAATCAGAGAATCCCTCCCTGGACACCCTTTCTAAAATGTTATTCCCATCCCTCTGAACCCCATTAATCTGCTGTGTTTCTCTCTATTGCACTTAACACTCTATGAAAATATTTCTTAGGCATTTACTTGTTAATTGCTATTCCCACTAGAACATTAGGTGAGATTTTGTCTTGTTCACACAGGCATGCAGTGGGCTCTCAAATTCTTAGTGAAGTAACAATCTTCTGTCCTCACAAAGTTTACATCTGGTGAAAGATGACAAAGCAAAGACCTTGAGCTCAAAAGATCTGGTTATCTGGTCTAAAGTCTGTTGTTTACTGTGCTAATTTCACACTATAGTACTTAACATACTAGCATGTCTTATGTACCAATGAGGGCTTCCTCAGTGGCTGAAATGGTAAAGAATCTGCCTATAATGCAGGAG
Source organism: Capricornis sumatraensis (assembly GCF_032405125.1). Taxonomy (NCBI): domain Eukaryota; kingdom Metazoa; phylum Chordata; class Mammalia; order Artiodactyla; family Bovidae; genus Capricornis; species Capricornis sumatraensis. The sequence continues at coordinate 48,434,466 of NC_091074.1, read as the reverse complement.
ACCCAGCTTCGATCCCTGGCTTGGGAAGGTTCCTTGGAGAAGGGAGTGGCAACTCACTCCAGTCCTCCTGCCTGGAGAATTCCACAGAGAGAAGAGCCCGACAGGCTACAATCCATGGGGTCGCAAAGTGTCGAACATGACTAAGCAACTAACATTTTCAATTTCTGTACCAAATATTATATGAAACTCTGAAAATATCTTCTTAATTTTTTAAGTTTCTATGAGCTACATATAAATGCTATATCTTAGTCACTTACTCAGGATCCTAAAGATGATCCTAGGGGGAGTTTAGATTCAATCTCTGGTGGATCATACTTCTGGTCTACACCTTTAAACAATAAGCTATGCCGTGTACTGTCTCTACATATCTTACCTGTAAAATGAAGGAATTGACTAGAATGACCTCTGATGCTTCAATTCTACCTCCTATCACAGGAAAAAAATGCTGTCACTTGTACTGCTTAAAATTTCATTTCTGTATTAAATCACAAGAACTCATTTGCCCAAATACAATTCACTGAAGACAACTGACCACAGGCCCATGCAGAACCAGGCACATACAGAGACCACACGCCATGTTATTTGATGAGGCATCAAAGGAGACATTTATCGTACTACTTCATCACCCATATTAGCCACATTATGAATGCTTTCCTTCTAAAGATTATAAATTTAAATAAGAACTAGAGGTGACAGGTTCACAACCTGAAAAAGCCAAATACTTCAGTAAAACACAATCATCCTGGCTCTTCATCTTTCACCAGGAAAATCAGCTGCCTGACTTATGCAGAAAGAACCAAACAAACTCCTTGCCTCAAGTTTCCATTAACTCCTAACTGTACAGGATGGAGTGCCTCCGATGGACCCCTCTTAAAGTTTGACAGCTCTAAGAAAATTCTCTGGGATCCTCCAGCTCAATTCTGGAATAGCACAAGACCTAAGAACAGGTATACAAGTTCAGAGATGCAGTAAAGTGACATCACTTCTTTCTTCTACCGCAATATAAATTAGGAATAGCCCATATGTTCACCCTATCAAGATCCCACTGGCTCTCACTGCCGATGCTATCTAGCATATCCACAACTGTAGGCAGACATTTTACACACACACACACACATACACATCTTTCTTCTCAGCCTTGTGGTTCTTGATTATATATGGGGTGGATATCATCCATTATGATAATGATGCATTTATTTCACTGCACCTTCTCAGAGATATGGGCTCCAGGCCTGCAGGCTCCTCCTCTCAGCTCCTAGGTTCGGGTTACTTAGAATTCCTTCCTTTCAGTCATCTAGCCCTAAGGTGGTACCTGTTTCCTATGTACTACTTGAGAGTTCTGTTCATTTCCCCTTTTCAGTCCTTCAGTATTTGCCTAATCCATTAATTTCTGATATTAGATTTTCTGTTAAAATAATGGATGTAGTTGTTCTTTTCTGAACTGGACCATGGCTGATACATCATTGGATGGCCATTTATCCCAGCTTCCTTACATTACACAAAATCACCCCTTATCACTAAAAACAACAGAGAATGCAACACCAATTCTTCCCTGGAACATGTTATTAATAAAACACCCTTGTGTCCCTCAAAGGAAGCTCCTCTTAATGTCTTATTTTAACTTATCCACTTGAGATAGCTTATCTTCTTCTCTTGTCAATGTAGACTAAAAATATTCCATGTGACCTAAAGTATCTATGTATAAAGATATATTTCTAATGTATAAAACAATGGAGGAAAAAGCTGTCCATGGGAACTTTAACCTATTAATTTAATAAAAGACTTTATATAAGCATGGGCTTCCCTGGTGGCTCAGACGGTAAAGCGTCTGCCTGCAATGTGGGAGACCCAGGTTCGATTCCTGGGTCGGGAAGATCCCCTGGAGAGGGAAATAGCAATCCACTCCAGCACTCTTGCCTGGAAAAATCCCATGGATGGAGGAGCCTGATAGGCTACAGTCTATAGGGTCGCAAAGAGTCGGACATGACTGAGCGACTTCACTTTCACTTTCCTTCTATAATATATTAAAAAATATATAGCTGTATATAACTGTATATTAAACAGTTCAGTCACACAACCGTGTATGACTCTTTGCGATCCTATGGACTACAGCATACCAGGCTTCCCTCTCCTTCAACATTTACCGGACCTTGCTCAAACTCATGTCCATCGAGTCAGTGAAGCCACTCACCCCTCTCATCCTCTGTTTTCCCCTTATCCTACCTTCAATCTTTACCAGCAGCAGGGTCTTTTCCAATGAGTCAGCTCTTCACATCAAGTGGACAAAGTATTGGAGCTTCAGCTTCAGCATCAGTCCCTCCAATGAATACTCAGGCTGGATTTCCTTTAGGATTCACTGGTTTGATCTCCTTGCAGCCCAAGAGACTCTCAAGAGTCTTCTCCAACACCACAGTTCAAACGCAATCAATTCTTCAGTGCACAGCCTTCTTTATGGTCCAACTCTCACATCCATACATGATTATTAGAAAAACCATAGCTTTGACTATATGGGCTTTTGTAGGCAAAGTAATGGCTCTGCTTTTTAATATGCTGTCTGGGTTTCTCATCACTTTTCTTCCCAGGAACAAGGCTCTTTTAATTTCATGGCTGCAGTCAAAATCTGCAGTGATTTTGGGGCCCCCAAAAATAAAGTCTGTCACTGTTTCCACTGTTTCCCCATGTATTTGGCCATGAAGTGATGAGACCATTTGCCATGATCTTCATGTTTTGAATGTTGAGCTTTAAGCCAACTTTTTCACTCTCCTCTTTCCCCTTCATCAAGAGGCTCTTTAGCTCCTGTTTGCTTTCTGCCCTAAGGGTGGTGTCATCTGCATATCTGAGATTATTGATATTTCTCCCTGCAATCTTGATTCCAGCTTGTGCTTCATCCAGCCTGGCATTTCACATGATGTACTCTGCATATAAGTTAAATAAGAAGGGTGACAATATATAGCCTTAATATACTCCTTTCCCAATTTGGAACGAGACCATTGTTCCATGTCCAGTTCTAATTGTAGCTTCTTGACTCACATACAGGTTTTGCAGGAGGCAGGTAAGGTGATCCATATTCCCAACTCCTTTAAGAATTTTCCACAGCTTGCTGTGATCCACATGGTCAAAGGCTTCAGTGTAGTCTATGAAGCAGATGTTTTTCTGGAACTATCTTGCTTTTTCTATGATCCAACAGATGTGGGCAATTTGATCTCTGGTTCCTCGGCCTTTTCTAAATCCAGCTCTACATTCTGAAGTCCACGGTTCACATACTGTTGAAGCCTGGCTTGGAGAATTTTGAGCATTACTTTGCTAGCGTGTGAGATGAGTGCAATTGTGTAGTAGTTTGAGCATTACTTGGCATTGCGCTTCTTTGGAACTGGAATGAAAACTGACCTTTTCCAGTCCTGTGGCCACTGCTGAGTTTTCCCAATTTGTTGGCATATTGAGTGTATCACTTTCAAAGCATCATCTTTTAGGATTTGAAATAGCTCAGCTGGAATTCCATCACCTCCACTAGCTTTGTTCATAGTGATGCTTCCTAACACCCGCTTGACTTCACATTTCAGGATGTCTGTCTCTAGGTGAGTGATCACACCATCATGGTTATCTTGGTCATGAAGATCTTTTTTATATAGTTCTTCTGTGTATTATTGCCACCTCTTCTTAATATCTTCTGCTTCTATTAGGTCCATACTATTTCTGTCCTTTATTGTGCCCATTTTTGCATGAAATGGTCCCTTGGTATCTCTAATTTTCTTGAAGAGATCTCTAATCTTTCCCATTCTATTGTTTTCCTCTATTTCTTTGCATTGTTCACTTAGGAAGCCTTTCTAATCTCTCCTTGCTGTTCTTTGGAACTCTTCCTTCAGATGGGTATATCTTTCCTTTTCTCTTATGCCTTTAGCTTCCCTTCTTTTCTCAGCTATTTGTAAGGCCTCCTCAGGCAACCATTTTGCCATTTCTTCTTCTTGGGGATGGTTTTGATCACCACCTCCTATACAGTGTTACAAACCTCCGTCCATAGTTCTTCAGACGCTCTGTCTATCAGATCTAATCCCTTGAATCTATTTGTCACTTCCACTGTATAATCGTAAGGGATTTGATTTAGGTCATACCTGAATGGTCTAGTAGTTTTCCCTACTTTCTTCAATTTAAGTCTGAATTTGGCAATAAGGAGTTCATGATCTGAGCCACAGTCAGCTTCCAGTCTTGTTTTTGCTGACTATAGAGCTTCTCCATCTTTGGCTGCAAAGAATATAATCAACCTGATTTATTTATTGACCATCTGGTGATGTCCATGTGTACAGTCGTCTCTTCTGTTGTCAGAAGAGGGTGTTTGCTATGACCAGTGTGTTCTCTTGTGAAAACTGTTAGCCTTTGCCCTGCTTCATTTTGTACTCCAATGACAAAGTTGCCTGTTACTCCAGGTATCTCTTGACTTCCTATTTTTGCATTCCAGTCCCCTATGATGAAAAGGACATCATTTTTTCTGGTGTTAGATCTAGAAGGTCTTGTAGGTCTTCCTACAACCATTCAACTTCAGCTTCTTCGGCATTAGTGGTGGGGGCATAGACTTGGATTACTGTGATATTGAATTGTATGCTTGGAAATTAACCAAGATTATTCTGTCATTTTTGAGATTGCACCCAAGTACTGCATTTTGGACTCTTTTGTTGATTATGAGGGGTACTCCATTTCTTCTAAGGAATTCTTACCTACAGTAGTAGATATAATGATCATCTGAATTAAATTCACCCATTCCAGTCCATTTTAGTTCACTGATTCCTAAAATGTCAATGTTCATTCATGCCATCTCCTGTTTGACTACTTCCAATTTACCTTGATTCCTGGACCTAACACTCCAGGTTCCTATGCAATAGTGTTCTTTACAGCATGGACTTTACTTTCACCACCAGACACATTCACAACCGGGCATTGTTTCTGCTTTGGCTCTATTTCTTCATTCCTGCTGGGGCTATTTACAGTATAGACAGTTATATTATATACATATATATAGTTCACATAATATATATCATTTCAAAGGCTTATATACATACTTACATGTTACAAGTTACAGATAAGTACACAAATCCTATAAAATTTATTTATCCTTGTTAATAAACTAAAATTTATAAAATCTCTTGCTTTTTAGGGGTTTCCCTGATGACTCAGCTGCCTGCAGTGTGGGAGACCTGGGTTCGATCCCTGGGTTGAGAAGATCCTCTCGCTTTTTAAAGTTTCTCCTTTCTTCACATTTGATTGTGTTTATATGGATTCTCCTCATAATTATATGTATGTGTCAGCTCCCTAAAAGCATAAACATAAATGTATGTACATATATGTGTGCATGGATCATAGAATGCCTAGCATTGTACCTTGCCCTGTAAATGCTATGCTAGATTGAATTACAATCACAAATATACTGAGATTTCAGGCTGCATCTTGTTCACCTGTGACTCCCTAGTAGCTAGCACGATATCATGTTGGAAACAGAAAACATCAGTTGATTTTTTTGACAGCACTAGAAACATAAAGAAGCTCTTAAAAATACAATCAGAAAATGTAAAAAGAATTTTATTTAGAAAGACATCTATTTTGTCATATAAAGTATATATGGAGCTTACAGAAAAGGGATTTAAGAGGAAAGGCTAGAATCAAAAATATAAAGAGTACACATATGCCAAGTAGTTTAAGGGCTGCAAAAAGGAGATCCTCTTCATTTTTCACACTGCACTTCTCTACCCCCCACAAACAAGTTCTACCATAAATGATGTCTTTCTTTGTCTTAAGGTATTGACCCAATTAAAAAAAAAAAACCTCTGATGATTATGATACTTTTAATCAGTTGATCATCTCTTTTGCTAAAAGCAAACTTAGATTTATGTCAGTGGGTTTGGGGGACACTGCCTGGTAGGAGCCATCTGGAAGTTGTGGGGACATTCTGGGTTGTTACCATTATCGGCATTCAGTGCTGAAGGGATGCCACACAATAAAAAATTATCCAAGATGATTTTCAAGTGTCTCACCAGAGGTTCATGTAGGTAAAAACCTGCTAATAATCATCTGAGTTTAGAACCTAAGTCAATTTTATTTTCATAATTCTTATTTATACTTAATTATCTAGAATAAAATGAGAGTGAAAATCAAGTAAATTATCATTTTGATAGAAATACTATGAAGTGTTGTCCACCATTTCATGAAATCCTATCACTGAAAGCAAACAACTAGATATCTGAGTCGCCAGTACAACAAATACAATTCTAAATCATCAGAATTCTAACTAATTTCACATTTAGGTCCAAGCTTATCTACTTCATTATGTCTTTTAGTGTAGGTGTGCTTGAATAATTTCATATTTAAATGCAATTTGTTTTATTATAAATTGTTTTCATTTTCCTTGTACTTTAGTTATAAAATTGTATCAAATTTTTAAAATTATATCCATAGGTAGACAATACTGTTCGTGAATTTTGTTTGAGAATAATAAAGAAGTTAATAAAAAGTAGGGCTATGAAATGCAGGTTTAGATGGAGATGGAGGGCAGGACAAGAGAAGCAAAAGAATATCTGGTGGGAACACGACACTGAGAAGAAAGACCAGATGTGGGGGATTGGTCCTTTCAACAAGCCACCGAGAGTACGGGGTTACTTGGTGAATGCTTAAAGATGAAATGTCTTTGTTTAATCCTTTTTTCCTAGGCAAAAATGTCATACCAGTGTTTCCCATAGCTTGAAGGTGCTGGCCAGATGCATGGAAGGAAAAGAGAAACTGGAGTAAGAGACACCCACATTCAAACCCTGATTCTGTCTCCTATAATTCATGTAAACTTGAGCAAATAACTTCACTTCTCTGAATGTCTGTTTCTACATTTGTAAAATGGAGGTAATAGAAAAAGGCCTTACAGTTTGGCTCTGCTGAGTCTTAGAGCCTGTCACCATCTCTTCCATACCATGGGCCTTTAACAGATGTTAACTCCATGACTCAGCCACAAAAAAGAATGAAACAATGCCATTTGCAACAACATGCATGCAACTAGCGATTATCATACCAAGTGAAGTAAGTGAGAAAGAGAAAGACAAGTACCATATGTATTACATGTGGAATCTAAACTATGACACATATGAACCTATCTATGAAACAGAGACAGAATCAGGGACATATAGAATAGACTTGTGGTTGCCAAGTGGGAGGAAGGTGGGAGAGAGGCGGACTGGGAGTTCGGGATTAGCAGATGCAAACCGGTATGTACAGAATGGATAAATAAAAAATGCCCTGCTGTATAGCACAGTGAACTATATTCAGTATCCTGTGATAACCATAATAGAAAATAATATGAAAAATAATGTACAAAGATATATATAACTGAGTCACTTTGCTGTAGAGCACTAATTAATATAACCCAGTAATTTAACTATACTTCAATAAAAAATAAATTTAAAAATTAAAAATCTAAAAAAACCCCAAAGGTTAATTCCTACCCACCTGCTCCTAGATGTTACATAATTTCTAGTGCTTCTTGAAAGAGAGAAAAGTCCAGATGATAATATGATTAGTTATCTACAGCTTTCCAGGTGGTACAGTGGTAAAGAATCCACCTGCCAATGTAGGAGATTTAAGAGACACTGGTTCAATCCCTCGGACAGGAAGAGCCACTGGAGCAGGAAATAACAACTTGTTTCAGTATTCTTGCCTGGAAAATTCCATGGAAAGAGGAGCCTGGTGGGCTACAGTCCATGGGGTCACAGAGTCAGACACCACTGAGAGATTGAGCACACACACACATAACAAATTACTAGCAACTTAAAAGCTTAAAATAACATACATATATTATTATCTCAGTTTCTGTGCTTCAGGAATCTGAATATGGCTGGAGTGGGTCTTTTGTTTCAGGGTCTCTCACAAGCTTGCAATCAAAGTGTCAGTGAGAGCTAGTCTCATCTGAATGTTCAGCTGTGGAAGCATATACTTCAGATCTTACATAGCTCTTGGTAGAATTCACTTTCCAGACAGTTGACAGACTGAGGACTCAGTTCTTCACTGTTTTTTTGGCAGAGTCCCTTCTCTGTTACTTGCAACATGGGCCTATCCAAAATTGCAGCGTTCTTTGTCCAAGATACAAACCAAGAAGACAATTAAGAGAGTCTGCAAGCAGGACAACAGTGAAACCTTTTGTAACTTAATGATAGATGTGACATTTTATCACCTTTATCATGGTTAGAAGCAAGTCCCTACATCCAGTCTATACTCAAGGAGTGGCTACTACCCAAGGGCATGAATTCCAGGAGATGGGAATGATCAAGGCCCATCTTAGATTCTGCCTGTCACAATAATGTATAGATAATTGTACAGAAATTGCTTCTATGTACGTGAGGAAATTACTTGGGCCAAATATGTAAGAAAATATACTTTCAACACCCAATCGATGTACTCCAACTTTTAAAATATTTAATTCATTGATTAATCGCATATGTTTTGTGCCTGACAGATTCCTAACAAAACTGGCATAAAACTTGCATATATGCCAAGAATATTCAAATCATGAATAAACACTCTCTTAATATATAACCCAAGGCAACAAGAAATAGCTATGCTGAAAATTTTCTAAACTGACAGCCAAACCACTTCAAATTGCTGCGTTGTTCAAGGTGATTTCAAATAGAAATCATAGGTCTGAGTATCTGAACCCTGGCAATCTTCACCTTCAATAAACTCTCAATGGAACGTAAATATAAATGCTTAACAGATCAACTATTACATGCTCTTTCTTAATTCCCACATCCAGAATTGAAAATCTAGGTACCATTAAAAAAATGAGTTACCTTATAAACTCTAGTGGCCTCATGAAATTAAAAGACGCTTACTCCTTGGAAGGAAAGTTATGACCAACCTAGATAGCATATTCAAAAGCAGAGATATTACTTTGCCGACAAAGGTCCGTCTAGTCAAGGCTATGGTTTTTCCAGTGGTCATGTATGGCTGTGAGAGGTGGACTGTGAAGAAGGCTGAGCACCGAAGAATTGATGCTTTTGAACTGTGGTGCTGGAGAAGACTCTTTAGAGTCCCTTGGACTGCAAAGAGATCCAACCAGTCCATTCTAAAGGAGATCAGCCCTGGGTGTTCTTCGGAAGGACTGATGCTGAGGCTGAAACTCCAGTACTTTGGCCACCTCGTGTGAAGAGTTGACTCAATGGAAAAGACTCATGCTGGGAGGAATTGGGGACAGGAGGAGAAGGGGACGACAGAGGATGAGATGGCTGGACGGCATCACTGACTCGATGGACATGAGTTTGGGTGAACTCCAGGAGTTCACCGGAGGCCTGGTGTGCTGTGATTCATGGGGTGGCAAGGAGTCAGACATGACTGAGCAACTGAACTGAACTGAACTGAAAACTAATACAAAGGATCACAATGATAATCACAGTTTAGTAGTTTATCTTTTAAGGAGAAAAATAAATATACACAATGGAGGATTACTCAGCCATTAAAAAGAATACATTTGAATCAGTTCTAATGAGGTAGATGAAACTGGAGCCTATTATACAGAGTGAAGTAAGCCAGAAAGAAAAACACCAATACAGTATACTAACACATATATATGGAATTTAGAAAGATGGTAACGATAACCCTGTATGCGAGACAGCAAAAGAGATACAGATGTATAGAACAGTCTTTTGGACTCTGAGGGAGAGGAAGAGGGTGGGATGATTCGGGAGAATGGCTTTGAAACATGTATAATATCATATAAGAAATGAATTGCCAGTCCAGGTTCGATGCAGGATACAGGATGCTTGGGCCTGGTGCACTGGGATGACCCAGAGGGATGGTACAGGGAAGGAGGTGGGAGGGGGATTCAGGATGGGGAACACCCATGGCAGATTCATGTTGATGTATGGCAAAACCAATACAATATTGTAAAGTAATTAGCCTCCAATTAAAATAACTAAATTTAAATTTTTAAAAAATAATAATTAAAAAAAATAAATTTTCTTAGAATTAACTGTTGCTGGTGGCCATACTTCCAAAATCTTCTCCCTTACTTTGGAATCATGCCAGCCAAAGAACACCATTTCTGTGATACCTTTGGAAACATCACTGTTATTTGAAACTTATCCCCAAACCACCTTTATTTAGGAGACTAAGTCCTAGGTATCACTCAGTCTACATGTTCCTTTTCTGAGTAGATGGGACCCATGTGTATTCCATGAGTCTCTCCCTAACCCAACCAGACCTGACACCAGGTGGACCAACCAGACTCTCCTTCTTTCCAAGGAACCTAAAAATGGGGTAGAGAAACACTACCCAGTAGACTCACAGCACAGAAGTTCTGAGTACATGTTTAGGGCTAGGGAAGAAAGTCATGTTGAGACCACAGATATCATGATGGTTGGTTAATTTTATGGGTCAACCTAATTTGGCCATGGGGTGAACAGATATTTGGTCAAACACTATTCTGGGTATGTGTGAGAAGTATTTCTAAATGAGATTAAAATCTGAAATAGCAGACTGAGTTAAGGAGACTACCCTCCCCAATGTGGGTGGGCCTATTCCAATCAGTTGAAGGTATACACAGAACAAAAAAATGAATCCTCCTGCAACCAAGGAAGAACTTTTCTTGCCTGACAGCTTTTAGCTGGGACCTTGGTATCTTGCCATCTTTGGACTCAAACTGAAACATTTACTCTGAATTTCGAGGCTGCCTGTTTTTGAACTGGACTTACACCATAGGCGTTCCTGGTTCTCAGGCCTTCTTACGTGGACTAGAACTAAACCATCAGCCCTCCTGGGTACTCAGCTTGCCAACTGCAGATTTTGGTACATCTCTGCCTACCTAATAGCAAAATGCCTTATAATAAATTGTGTGTGTATCTGTGTCTGTGTGTGTGTGCTTAGTTGCTCAGTCGTGTCCAACTCTTTTTGAGCTTTTCTGACCCTCAGTCCTGACCCCAGGACTGTAGCCTGCCAGGATCCTTTGTCCATGGGGATTCTCCAGGCAAGAATACTGGAGTGGGTTGCCATGCCCTCCTCCAGGGGATCATCCCAACCCAGGGATCAAACCCAGGTCCCCCATGCTGCAAGAGGATTCTTTACCACCTGAGCCACCAGGAAAGCCCATGAATACTGAAGTGGGTAGCCCATCCCTTCTCCAGGGGATCTTCCTGATCCAGGTATTGAAGCATGGTCTCCTGCATTGTAAGCTGATTCTTTCACCAGCTGAGCTACCAAGGAAGCCTGTAGTTCTATTTTTCTGGAGAACCCTGACTAATACAGACACCAAAAAAATAATACAGAAAAGCAATCTTCAGGAGAAGAATGAAGTAATGTTCAAAAAGAAAACACAGAGATAAAAGATCACATTGCCTAGAGAAGGAGTATGGAGAAGTAGCTGTTCTTATAGCCTTCAGAAGATCTGATAGTTCATCTTCTTCTGAAGTGAAGTGAAGTGAAAGTCACTCAGTCGTGTCCGACTCCCTGTGACCCCTTGGAATGTACCCGCCAGGCCCCTCTGTCCATGGGATTTTCCAGGCAAGAACACTGGAGTGGGTTGCCATTTCATATTCTTCTGGGGTGCCATGAAACACCCTTGGTTCCTTACAATAAATTCCTTTTTACGTGAGCTAGCACAGTGGATTTCAGCTACCTGAAACCAATAAGAGGCCTCAATAAGATACTTGGTGAATAACTGCACTTGCCAGAAATCCCTGGTCTCCAGCTTGGCCCCCATAACCTGACTCGTCCCAGTAGAACATAATAGGATGGTTAAGACCCAAGGCACTAGGTTCAGACACTACCTAAATTCAATTCCCAGGTTTGTCACATACTAGCCATGTGATGGCTGCTAAATTACCTCTTCAAACCTTAAATCTTAATGACACATAGGGTTGTTACAAGGATTAAAAAGAAACTGAACTCCAGGGCCATCATGTTAGGCCTTCTGGATTGTTCTCCAATTGAATGGCCCAGCAGCTCTGCTCAGTGCAGAAGCTACCCCAGAGTAAGGGTTCAGGAAAATTAGCCATTATTGCATCTTTCTTTTTTATATCACATTGCCTACCTGATTGCCACCAAAACTACTATCTTAATCAAGTAAGGAGGGGCACTTTTAACACAAATTAACATAAGCACTTGCAAAATTTACTTGATAGTGGTTTTCTGTTTCATTTCACTGTTCTTTTCAAAATAAATATATACTAGATATTACACTACTCATAGTAGAAATTATGATAGGTATGTCTTTCAGGAAGCTGTACTTAATTGCCAAGAACCTAGTCTGTTAGGGCAAACTCTGTGCCAAAAAAAGCAGAACAGCATCCTATACAAGTACTTAGGGCTGTGAAGTCAGTGAGGCAGGGGCTAAAATATCCATACGTTCTTGGTCAAGTTTCTTAATCTTTCTAAGCCTCTCTTTCCTCGTGTTTTCAATGGGGCTACTCCACAGAGCTGGGAAGGATTAAAGTAAAATACATAAAGCTAAGCATAGTTATACAAAATGCTAAATAATTGATAGCTCACTTATTTTCAATTCTGTAACAACTAGAAACTAATATATTCTACATAATATACTGATAATCACTCAATAGCCCCAAGAAAGAACTTTGAAAAAATAACTTAAAACGGGGCTAATCCTGTCAAGTAGGTTGAACTACTTTACATTAAAGCAGTTGAGTAAGATGCTGAGTCTTCTAAACACAATGAGACTTCCCCCTAACTGTATAGTGACACTGCCTTCATTCCAGTTCATCCAGGGTAGTCGGGCATAATTATTAATAGGGTTCCATTTCAAATGGCAACCCACTCCAGTACTCTTGCCTGGAGAATCCCATGAAGGGAGGAGCCTGGTAGGCTACAGTCCATGGGGTTGCAAAGAGTCGGACACGACTGAGCGACTTCACCTCACCTCACCTCACCTCACCTCACTTTTGAAAGTGTTCTGGTTTGGATAATAAATTATATGATTACTCTATCTAGAGTAAAATCTTTAGATGGAAGACAAGTTTAAACGCTGTTATTTCATCTCAAGGTTTGGTTATTGTGTATTAATTTTTTCTCTCTAGCTCTGAGGCAAACTGTGAAGACAGAATTTAGGGTTCTCAGCCACACAACACGTAGCTTTTCAAACTGCCTAGACTTGGAATTTATGACTAAGCTAATGTCCATTATCTCAAAGGAAAAATCCATGAATGAATTGGTATTGAGGTGCGCCCATCCCATTCAGCAACGAGTGCTGTGGATTATGGAGATTCATGTGCTGTGCTGTGCTTAGTCAGGTCCGGCTCTTTGTGACCCCCATGGACTGTAGCCCACCAGGCTCCTCTGTCCATGGGGATTTTCCAGGCAGGAATCCTGGGGTGGGCTGCCATGCCCACCTCCAGGGGATCTTCCCAACCCAGGGATCAAACCCAGGTCTCTGAACTGCAAGTAGATTCTTTACTGTCTGAGCCACCAGTTCAGTTCAGTCCAGTCGCTCAGTCGTGTCTGACTCTTTGCAACCCCATGAATCGCAGCACGCCAGGCCTCCCTGTTCATCACCATCTCCCGGAGTTCACTCAGACTCACATCCATCGAGTCCGTGATGCCATCCAGCCATCTCATCCTGGGTCGTCCCCTTCTCCTCCTGCCCCTAGTCCCTCCCAGCATCAGAGTCTTTTCCAATGAGTCAACTCTTCTCATGAGGGAAACCCCAAAATACTGGAGTAGGTAGCCTATCCCTTTTCCAGGGGATCTTCTCGACCCAGGAATCAAACTGGAGTCTCCTGCATTACAGGCAGATTCTTTACCAGCTGAGCTACCAGGGAAGCCCCAGTGGAGATCCATGCTGCCCTTATAATAAGGAAAGGACAGTACTTTACATGTCCCTGGAAGTTGACGGCATAAAATGTATTCTCATATTTAACATCAAATTTAAGTCTCAGGAGCAAGCATCTTTTCTATTCCACAATTTCATGTGTGCCTGAGATTTCCAAACAAGTGGGTAACCACTTGGGAAACCCATGCGTGCAGCTCACAAGTTGTCTGATGCTCACTTCTTCCTACCCATAATCCCCAGTTCCTGCCTTCCTCAGTTCTTGACTTGTGCTTTCCATCCACTCCCAACGACTTGATAATGAGGTTTTTGACCTTCTTCTCCCATTCTGAACCCTGCCCTTCACCTCCATCCCACTCTCAGGCCATGACGCCCAAGTTTGCTTATCATCTGCATGAAACCAAAGCCAAAGATGAGGGGTGTTTTGGACACACTCCTACTCAAAGACATGTTGCCAGGTCTGCCCTTTACCTAGACCCAGCCCATTTGGAAAGGAGCATAAGACATCACCCCCATTTTACAGATGAGGAAACTGAAGCAAGGAGGTCTAGTGGCTTGCCCAATGTCACACACCAGCAAAGCATGAACGAGAGAGATGTGGGGCTTCTGAATTGTGCCCATGCACTTTCTCTTATATCTACACTCACGCTCAGTCACTAAGTCCTGCCTGAGTCTTTTGTGACCCATTGCAGTCCTCCAGGCTCCTCTGTCCATGGGATTTCCAGGCAAGAATATTGGAGTGGGTTGCCATTTCCTTCTCCATCTCTTATACTAAAGCTTGTCAAATTTCAATAAGCATAACTTACAAGGACCAAAACGAAAATGCTGGATTCCTTGTCCAAAGAGCAGGAAAACAGCATTTTCCTTTCTTCTCCCATCTTTTGACTTACCATGATATTTTTTATTTGCCATTTAACACTGTGCCACTTCCACACAGGGATACTGACAGAGTGAACACAGGCCTTCAAAGTGCCCAAAGCATCACTCGTGACTGAGCACATGGGGCATACGTATCTGACCTTGACCTCACCATACCAATGCTCAAGGTCCCTGCCGAGGGCACAGGGCAATAGTGGACCATGAGTGGGGCGGGGAGCCAGCGGTCATCCTGGCAAGGTGTGGAACTACCTACGTTTGAACTAAGACTTCAAGCCTGCTTCCCTCACAAGTTGCAGTGTCCCACCAGACTTCACTCACAAAATATAACTTCCAAGATAAAATTAGCAAGAATGTCAAGTCAGTCACCACAGAGCATTATACCCCAAGCACAGGGCACCCCTTTTGAGACAGGGCTTTGTGCAGTCACCTTTTAGCCAACCCTGTGCACATGAATCATCTAGGGATCTTATTAAAATGCAAGATCCAACTCAGTAGATCTGGGGGAGTCTTGAGACTGGGCATTTCTAACCACCTCCCAGAAGATGCTTACGCTGTTGGCCTCAGAGTATCCTTGACTAACAAGATCCTCTTCCACAAGTCTCATTTTTTAACTTGTTTATTATGTCAGGTCCAATTACAGAACTTCTATTTCTTTCATTATTCAAATAATGCAGCCATGAAAACAGGTATTAAATACAAGTCACCACCCATTGTATCCTTAAAACATGACACGTTAGAAGGAGCAGATCTGTTCATGTATTTATGATATCCTCTGGCCTGGGTTTAAAGACTTCATGCTTGTACATATACTGATGTCACTCGGGTACCCATCATGTAAAGGCTGCCTGATGTCTCCTGGGTAGACAATGCCCCCACTGCTCAGAAGGACTTGTTGTTGAAAACTGTCATGTACAATTTTCTAAAGCAGGAGCAAGGGCCCATAGCCTCAGCTCATGGATAGAAATGACCACTGAACAGTTTTGAGTTTATAAAGGCATACTATTTCAGAAATAGCAGTAACCTTTGATTCTAATGGACAAAATGGGCAAGATTTCTCGGCACTCTTCTAACAGGAGCTCCCAGACTGCAGAGTGCTGTTCAGTGTTAATCCATGCAGCACATGAAAAATGAGATCTCTAGGAAAATGAGCCTCAGTCTCTTCATCCCTAAAATCGGACCAGTTACACTTACCTTACCCTATGAGATGATGCCTTTGATCAAATCATACGAAATGGTCACTATGAAAGGTTATGAACTACAAAGTACCATACAAATCCAAAGTTATTGTAGTTTAGGGACTTCCTTGGTAGTCCAGTGGTTAAGACTCCATGCTCCCGATGCAAGGGGCTCAGGTTTGATTCCTGGTCAGGGAACTAGACCTCACATGCCACAACGAAAGATCTCTCATGTAGCAACAAAAATCCCGCACACTGCCACTAAAACCCAGTACAGATAAATTAAAAAAGAAAAAAAAAAGTGGTTGCTATTCAACAGCTTTAGAAAATGATGTGGGTAACTAACAAATGTAACATTTCAACTTCATGTCCCATAGCATTTGAGGCATATGTAGAGGGCAGGGGTGTTAAATGGAATATTCTTTTAAAGGTAGAATGTTATGAGACTGACAAACCACTTTTACAACTGGAACAAATCGTGTCTGCCATTCAGTAATACTTGGAAATCCATCATCAATTTGACTCATATCCAGCATCAATAAATCACACAAAGTGAACCCTGTGCAGCCCAAAGAGTAAACAAAACTAAACACTGTGTTTCACCTGCCTTTTTGGCAAGACAAAATGAAAATTCTGGTCACTTCAACTGAAATAAAGGCTTTGGTCTCTGACTGGTTTGGTTATTTTTGGAATCTTTTATGGAATATTAACTTTAATTGCTCTAATTCTGCAGGAAGCCACACTGGAAGTGCAAGGAAATATAACTGATTAAAAAGCAGAAGTGAGGGGGAAAAAATTAACCACATATTTTGCCCCAACTTTCTTAAGCTAATATATCAACTATAACTCTTCAAAAATGTGGGATCCCCAGTTGCTATTCTTGCCCCAATTCTAACATGACTACATTTAACATGCTTCACCCATTGATGTTAGCATGTCTTTTTATTGTCTGTTATTTCACCAGGGATCAACATAAGTGAAGCAATGATATAGGAAAGTAGCTTTTTAAATCAGTGGCAGACTTTAAAATTCCTGATATAGCAGTGAGAGAAAAATATGAAGCTTGTTGATCCACTAAGAAATTAAGCTCTAACCTAAGCTCCACATCATAACCAATTGAATTAGTAAACCATGGACAATAAAAATAAAACTTGATGTAGTATTTAAAATACACTAGTTTTTAGACCTCCCAGGCTCACACAACACATTTTCTTAGACAAGGTCTTTATAAGAGACACCAACCTTAAGTGACACAAAAGAAGTTTAAAGTTCCAATTAGTTTGGTGTCCTCTGTTGATATTATTTTGCTTTTTCTGACCAACAATAATGAATAACCCACAAGCACTAATGAATAACTAACTCCCTTTGTCTCCAAGGACAGCAGAGCCCAACAAGAAATGTCAGAGGCCCTGAAGTAAAATAAAAAACCTTTACAATGAAAATCTTTCCAATTATATAGTCCTAGGGCCACGGCGAACTGTCTTAAGTATTTAAATAGCTGTGTCAAACACACTTATAGTGAGGATCATAAAACCAATTTCCCAGATGCTTTGAAAAATGCATTTCTCCCAGTCTAATTACAGTCTGTAACTGTTAAGAAGAAAGCAGCGAGAAACACCACTATTGGGATTCTCTATTCACCAATTATAGGAGGGTCAGAAAGCTGCCAGCTGCAGAATGTCCTCCACACTTAGTGAAAAGATCAATATAAAAATTCTTATTTCAACACATTAAAATTTACATTTTTAATTACCGAAGCAATCATTTTTAAAACAAATTTATATATCTTAGAAATACAAAGCTAAATTTTTCTTAGTTGTAGTACACAGAAAATAAAAATATACCCATGTTCCTGAGAACCAGCGTTCTCACTGACAGCTTTGCAATGAGGAAGTGTGAGGAAGAACTCTGTAATGTTATATTTTAACTGGAACTCATTACCTTGTTCTGGTGTATTTCCTCACTCTGTCCATAGAAAGGACCTAGAAGCAATGATATCCCAGAGCCAATAAGAATACCTTCTCATCCAATTTCCCAAATATTATTTCCCATTAAAAGGAACCTTAACTTTTGGGGAAAATGGTTGATTCCAGGTCTGGGGCAGGGAAGTACAAGCGATAATAGAATATTTTGTGTCTCAAAGTAAGGAAGAACTTAATGGGAACATGTCAAAAGGACATAAGAACTGACCTGAAGGGGCTTCCATTGGTCAAATCTGGGACAGTTTGACCATCAGAAAAAATAGTGATGGAAATGGGTTATAGCACAGTGAATTTTTTAAAAGAATAAATGAATCTGCAATGACACTAAAAGAGAAGGGAGAGAAGTTCTCCTTTCCAGAAGACCAGCTAATAAATATAGAAGGAATGACAAAATCAGAAAGTAACCTTTATGCAATCAGCAACATAATAACTGATTCAGACAAAGATCATCAATAGATCCTATGAAAGGTTATTAAAGATATTCACATATGATTATTTGTTAATTTTGAAAAGTGTCCTTTACAATATAGAGGTCTAGTGACACCACCTTAGACAGACAACCAAAAGCAGCATTACAAATACTGGGACAAATGACCATTTAGTGCTTCCTGATATAACACAATGGGTGGTGCACAAACCACCTATGTAGTATTCTTGCCAAAAATGTTTAATCTGACCCCGATTATGATAAAATGACTGGACTGATCAGGTTGTGAGACAAGACAGCTGACCTGAACTTTTAAAAAATATTAACACATTTTTGTCATGAAAAACACAAAAAAAGCCAGGGAGAGTAGGTCATTCTAGATTAAAGGACACCAAAGAAACATGACAACCAAATCTAACCCAAAGGCAGTGGATGGTCTTTCATTAGATCCTGCTGCTGAGTCGCTTCAGTCGTGTCCGACTCTGTGTGACCCCATAGACGGCAGCCCACCAGGCTCCCCCGTCCCTGGGATTCTCCAGGCAAGAACACTGGAGTGGGTTGCCATTTCCTTCTCCAATGCATGAAAATGAAAAGTGAAAGTGAAGTCGCTCAGTCGTGTCCGACCCTTAGCGACCCCATGGACTGCAGCCTTCCAGGCTCCTCGGTCCATGGATTTTCCAGGCAAGAGTACTGGAGTGGGGTGCCATTGCCTTCTCCGTTACTAGATCCTAGATTTTTTTTTTTAATGGCTACAAATAAGACTGGATTATGGGGGGGGGAGTAATACCTTATATTATAAATCATGATTAAGTAAAATAAAATACATAATCTGAATGTGAACTATATTTTAAGATATAACTGTTTATAAGTAATGCTGTTGTATCAAAGCTAAATTTCTTGGTCATGATTAATGTATTTTAGGTATATAGCATGAAAGAGACCTGCTTAGGAATTTGGGAGTAAAGGGTCACAAGGTCTGCAGCTTACTTCCAAGTATTTCAGCTTACTTTAGAGATAAAGATGGCAAACGCCAAAAAGTAAAATACAATAGGAGGTAATACAAATTGAAATGGAAAAAAAATTCAACTTTTAAAGAAAGATATTTAGGAATGAAGAATATGTTTTATTTAAGGGATTAGTTACCTACAAATGGAAGTAGTTGAATGCAGCTTCTGGAAAAGCCAGTGAAAGGAGGTAGATTCCAAGGGAGTAGAACCTTTTGTCTTTTCTAACAAAGACAGTTATGATCATGGGCCTGTCTTCCTCGAGCTTGTAACCATTAACAGCAGTCACCCACCCTTAACTTCTCTTTCTGTGGGAAAAATGAACTCCTATGACAGAGGTTCCCAGATGCGCTCAGTTCATGGAATTCTTAGTGTCGCAGTAAATTTTTCATGGTGCCCCTAGGCCAAAAGGAACATCTAACAGTTCTATTTATTAAGTAGTTAGGTGTCAATAACTTAATAGTATTTATGTAGTAATAACATTATCTGTTTGAAAAAATAACAAATTTTTAAAATCATTTTTATTTCATTTTTAAATAACCACAATTATTAATGGGATGTGCATTTCAATCATGCCTTCTACTACTTCTCAAATCTTGGAATCAGATTGAACATCACCACCTTCACTCCTATTCCACACTGATTTTCATTGAGCACTTGCTTTTGTTATTGTCGTAAAATATATGTAACATAAAATGTCCCATTTTAACCATTTTTAAGTGTACAGATTAGTGGTTTTAACTATATTCACACTGTTGTACAACCATCACCAACACCTATCTCCAGAACTTTTTCAACTTCCCAAACTGAAACCCTGTACCCATTAGTTAATAACTCCTCATTCTCTCCTTCCCTGGTCCACAGTAACCACCATTCTACTTTCTGTCTCTATGAATTTAATTATTGTAGGAATCTCATATAAGAAGAATCATACAATATTTGTCCTTCTTTATCAGGCATATTTCATTAGCATAATGTCTTAAAGGTTTATCCATATTACAGCATATGTCATATTTCCTTCCATTTGAAGACTGAATAATATTCCACTGTATAAATACGACTATATCTGCTCCAGTCCATAGGGTCACAAAGAGTCAGACACGACTGAGCGACTAAACTGAACTGATAGAGATGACACATTTTGTTTACCCATTCATCTACACTGATGGACACCTGGGTTATTTCTACCTTTAGCTATTGTGAAAAATGTTGCTCTGAACATGGATGTATAAACTACTTGCTTTTCTTAATCACAACTACCAATTATGTAGTTTCTCAAAGTTACGATATCATCAAAAAGAACATACCATAATCTAATGTTAAAACTGTGAACCTCCTCAAACTAGTGGTTTGCCTGCAGGGACATCACAGATCCCATGTTTCCTTCAAAATTTAAAACATCTCATAGCTCTCTCTGAGTCTCCTGTGGTACCCCAGCGCACCTGGCACACTATTCGGGAATCAATGTTAAATCCATGGCTATTTGAGTTTTCATAGGAACAGAACTCAATCCTTAAGTAACATAAACGTTACAATCAAATTTATATTTCTCCTGAGGCTCCAACTGGAAATTTTTGAGTCTTCAAGTCAGATGTTTGTCTGTATGACAATCCCTAAGTAACTTACTTATTCTATTGGCAATGTACAGAAAGATATACAAATACACCTCCTATTGGTTCTGTGTCTCTGAAAAACTCTAACACACCCACAGAGTCACAAGTTCTTTGGCACTTATCCTTCTGGATCATGACATTGTCAACAGTGCAAGGGAAAACAGTGGCAAAATCAGGGAGAGATGTCAGTCTCAAGCTTATCGCATCAACCCTGAGGTTAAATCCTTCCACAGACTGCCAGCACCCTCAAGATAGATCCAAACTCCTTAGTATGTCACTCATGACCCTTCACCTGGTCGCTGCTTATTCTTTTCCAGCCTCATCTCTTACCCAGGTCTCCACACCTCCCCTCAATGTGAAACCAGAAAGAAGTCTATGCAATGGACTACGGTCTCTCCCCTCCAGGTTTTGAGTGTGCTTTTCTCTCTACCCAGAGCAAATTCCAGATAGTCCCTGCCCCTTCACAGGCACGTGCATGCATGCACATGCACGCGCACACACACACTCATGCACACACACACACACACACACACACACACAGGACATACTTTTCTGTGGTTGTAAAGTTAGCCCCTCATTCTTTAGGCATCTGCCCAGATCCCCTACTCTTTTCCCAGATCCACCTTTCAAGCTCAGGCTGGGAACCCCTTCAAATGTTGCCCTATCACCCTGAGTGTATGTCTACCACAGCCTCAGCCATGCTTTATTTTAACTTCATTTACTTTTCTAAATTCTCAACTCGCTAAGGCCAGAACTATGTTTAATTGGCTGTCATATCCCTAAAATTCATTTAAGAAGGCCTTATCTCTCCTTGCTATTCTCTGGAATTTTGCTTTCAGTTGTGTGTCTTCCCCTTTCTCCCTTGCCTGTCACTTCTCTTCTTTTCTCATTTATTTGTGAAGCCTCCTCAGACAACCACTTTGCTTTCTTGTATTTCTTTTTCTCTGCGATGGTTTTGGTCACTGCCTCCTGTACAATGTCATGAACCTCCGTCCATAGTTCTTCAGACATTCTGTCTACCGGATCTAATTCCTTGAATCTGTTCATCACTTCCACTGTATAGTGATAAGTGATTTGATTTAGGTCATACCTGAATGGCCTAGCGGTTTTTCCTACTTTCTTCACTTTAAGTCTGGATTTTGCAATAATGAGTTCATGATCTAAGCCACAGTCATCTCTAAAGGAAATCAATCCCAAATATTCATTGGAAGGACTTATGCTGAAGCTGAAGCTACAATACTTTGACCACCAGGTGCAAAAAGCCAACTGATTAGAAAAGACCCTGATGCTGGGAAAGATTGAAGGCAAAAGGAGAAGGGGGTGGCAGAGGACGAGATGGTTACATAGCACCACCGACTCAATGGACATGAATTTGAGCAAACCCTGGGAGATAGCGGAGGACAGAGGAGCTTGGCATGCTGCAGTCCCTGGGGTCTCAAAGAGTTGGACACAACTTAGCGACTGAACAGCAACAAATCCCCAAAACAGTAGCTCACCCATAACATATGCTTAATAATTATTTGTAGAACAAATAACTCGATGAAGTTCAATCAGTTCCAGATCGCCATTTTCAGTTATTGGCTTAGTTTAGAAACTGTCAACCAAGATTTGAGAGGGACACAATCACCCACTCCTGGTAACATCCAGGCCACTAGTGGCATCCACCCTGTAAGGTGAGGGAGAATAATAGTTGTCCTCAACTCCTTACCCATGTCCCTGCATGCCCTAATCACACAGATCTAGAAAAGGCACTGCAAGCTTGGAAGCTAAGCAAGGACCCAGAAAATCAAAAAGAGGAGAATCAGGAAGCAGTGCTAATTTTTACATGAGTTCCATGATGAACTGCCCTGAGAGTTTGTTATTCCTTAAGTACCTGAAACATTTTTTATCAACTATGACTATAATTATAAACACACCTAGTCACTATCAAAGTAATATTCCCAAACTCTTTATTGCCTGACAAGGCTTAAGTTACTTATTTTTTTCTAGACTTTAATTCCTTTGTCATTTATTCAACAATAGCATACAACTCAGGAGTGTTGTGAGGAATAACTGAGATTATGTATTGGAAAGCACTTAACACAATGCCTAACACATGCTAAGTTATTATATAATAAATACAAATTTTTAATATTATCACCACTATTTCCTGCAAGTCAGGATTTCAAACACAAATATATATAAAAGCAAGCTACAGTTCACTAGTCAAGCATGAGCTGAAAAATTGTACTGGGCCTCAGCCCCTGTAAATACAAACACATGAGCTTGACATTAAGAAACTTAGCTTGCCATGTCAGGAACACAGCAACCTAACAATGACAGAGCTATTTTGGATGCAGCCCCCAGGGAAAATTTTCCTGTACTTACACTGGATATCAGTTAGCTCTGAGAAATAAGACAATTTAAAACAAACCTAGACCAAAATAAATAAGTAAAAAAGAAAAGAAAAAAAGTTACACATATGTTTAGGTTTTTTAGTCTATCCATTTATATCAACTTCTCCATACTCAGAAATACATAGACACTAAAACAACTTTTGGGTTACCTGCCTGATATAAATCATTATTCATCATAATTGGCTAAGTTATGAGCTAACCAGGTAAATAGCCACTTACAAGGCTGCTAGTAATTTTATTTGGGGGTATAAACACTTGGAGGAGGAAATGGAAATCCACTCCAGTATTCTTGCTTGGAAAATCCCATGGACAGAGGAGCCTGGCAGGCTACAGTCCATAGTGTTGGGAAGAGTAAGACATGACTGAGAACGCACACACATAAACACTGAGTATAGGCATTTAAAACGAAATGGTAAAAATACCCAGAGGAAAATATAATCATGCTCTTCTATATAACAAAGCTATGTTTTAAATAATACACATGCTCCTTTTTCTAGCCCCGATACACATATCATTAGCAATATAACCTCGTTAACTCAATATCAGTTTCTAGACAGAGCAAGTCATTCAAATCATTTGTTATTCTCTGACAATTATTCTTAATTCAAAATCTATGGTAAAAAAAAAAAAAAGCTATGGTAATTCAAAACCTACTGAATTGGAAGCATTCTCTCTGCACTCATCTCTCTCAAATTGGCAAGTTTTTCTAGTTCTCCACAAGCACAGACATACATCTTTTCAATATACTTTTCTAGCTGCTTGCTCTATTGTCACCAGCTATGTTATAAAGATTATAGGTTTTGCTCTAAGAATATCTTTTTATCATTTTTTGTACTTGTTCCTCATTTTATCGGCTATTAAAATTTCTCCACTTTAAATCCTTTTCCTTCCAAACATCACCTTTCTTCTAGCATCCAACTAACATAATGACAGCTGCAGTCAGCCGTCTCCTCCATGGCCTGCAGAATCTAGCTCCTGGTAAGACAAGATGGAGCTCTGTGCATCCAGGGGGCAAGGTCTTGCTAAACATGCCCTTGGTTTCCTCTATGACACTTATGCTACCTCCCTGTTTCCAATCTTTCCATCTCATCTTCAGCCCTGTTTCACACTCCATGAAACAGTACATCTACCACTGTGGTGCCCTCGTCCTCACACAAATGTACACATTCACATCCTTTCCTAGGAAGCTACATATCATTATGAGACTTTGACCCTGACACTGAATCATGTATTTTTCCATAGGATTTGCTTGCAGAGAAGAGACAAGGGAGAGAAAAACAACATTGTCCACTTTTAAAAGATCCCAGAAAGACAATCCTACCTTTCCCAGAATTTGGAGGAAAGGGGCTTCCAAACTCCGGCTGCTTTGGCTTTACCGTGTGTGGCCCTGACATGCCTCCAGCCTGGGTGACCTGGAAACGTGGCTTCCCACTGGTGAGCACTTGTCTGCTGGGGCTCAAGGCAGGCAGATGGATGGGGCTCTCATTCATGTTGCTCTGAGGAGCCATCCCTCCTCCTGAGGGCATCTTGAGATGGAGGCTGTTAGCAAGGCTTCCAATGGCAGAGCTTGTTGTGCTGCCACAGGATGAGGGGCCAGGAGTCCCCGAATGGGCTTGAATGGGAGGGATGTGTTGGCCACTGACCATCCCAAGCCCCTGTGGGGTTCCTGATGTCCGGTGGAGATTCATGCTGCATGACCTTCCATTCATTCTGAAAAAACCTGTAGCCAGGTTGGTCAAATATCCAATGACACTAATGATTCCTTTCAGGCAAAGTCCAATAAGTTATCCATGGTGTGGTTTATTAGCCTGTTTAAAAAAATAAATGCAGGCATTTTTAAAAGTAAAAAGGAAAATAAGTTACAATGAGCTTTCAACCTGTGTAGCATTCATATCAGGAAGCACTCAGCAAAACGGTCTTTTATGTAGAACATGGTTATCAAATACATGGTTCATTGGCAGGCACTCTCCCCTCCTGCATTCATGGTGGACATGGATTATGGATCACTGCATTGTTTTGTTTTGTTTGCCACTGAACTGTTCTCAATACAGTGCTCTTGGCAACTATAACCAATCTACTGGTGCCAGCTCACAAAATGAAACTTATTTTGCTCCATAGAGGATCTGTCTGTACTAGTTCACATTTGTT
Source organism: Capricornis sumatraensis (assembly GCF_032405125.1). Classification (NCBI taxonomy): domain Eukaryota; kingdom Metazoa; phylum Chordata; class Mammalia; order Artiodactyla; family Bovidae; genus Capricornis; species Capricornis sumatraensis. Next base: position 48,409,047 of record NC_091074.1, on the reverse strand, counting down.
ATGGTGCATCCTGGGAAACCCAAATGCATCACCGTCATGAGCTGTAAGACTACTGATCAAAGGTTTCCAGTAAACAAACAGAAAGATGATATAAACTCTAAATGAGATTGTGAGGACATTAACAAGCAATTTTTTCATGGTCCCTAGATTAACAAAAGATTTTTTTAAATAGGCATGGCACTTTCACAAAGGTTTCATATATCTAAATATTTACAGCAGCATTAGAGTCTTAGTTCTATGTTGATCCCGAGTTTATGGGGATGAAAATATAATCAACATCACAATACTCTCACCTTTCAGTAAGATCCTAGAAAAGGATAAGGCTGTGTGAAATGCTTTACAGAGAGCATAAGGACGAAACAACCCTTCTCAAGGTGAGTATGTTCACCATGTACCATGCACAGTAAACTGACAGCAGTTCCACGAAGCTTCCATCTGCCATCCTGCCACCCCCTTTCTCAAGTGGCAGAGGGAGAACCAAAAGTAGTGACGTGGCCACAGGACATCATCATCCATCCGTGCGTCACTACTCCCTGGTTACAAATCATTCGGAAAGGCTTTTTCCTCTCTTGATCTACAGTTCCCTAATGTATGTCTTGCCATGACTAAGGACTAAGTGCCACTATTCCAAATAAATGACAGACTCAGTCGCAATTTGAATTCTTTTAAGTAAACGTGACAGTCATGGGAAGAAGCCATTGGACAAACAAGAAATACAGACTGGGTGCAAAGTAGTAATGGCCAGATATCCTCAACTGGACGAGTCTTCCTTTTTCCTACGGCCCACTCAATGTCTTAGATGAATATTTCCAACTCACCTCCCAAAAGAATGCCCCGTAAATCATCAAGCACAGGATATCAACCATGGTAACCTTTTTGTGAGGAGGTTTTCTTTTTTCTTTATCATTTTAGAAAATCAGAAATACAGGTATCCTTTGCTTTTCAAAAGTTCACTTTATGTCACATCACTTTCAGAAGATTTATCTTAGTAACCATTTTCACTAACCAAAAGAAATTTGAGGAGGGATTTTCACTCTTAAGAAAAAAAAGCGAAAAACAAAAACGTCGTTCAGCATTTGTTCCGCAGGGGGCTATTACAGAGGCAGTCCTCATCCCGAGCAGTGAGGTCGGCAGCATCAAGCTCCTTTCCCTAGGAACAATACTCAGCATCTCAACTTCAAGCCTCCATAGCATCAGACTGTGTCTGTGAGCATCTGCACTTTATCTCAATTTATTTTGTACATCCCCTAGCAACATGTATCCTAAGAAATTGCTTCTTAACTTTATGCCATTTCAGCTGACCTATGACCACTTTACTTTCAGATAGCAGAGGAAATCTGCAGTATTTAATTTTCAAGCCAAGCACTCACTGTGCCTTCTGCTAAGTTGACTGTGTATGTCCATGTATTGAGGAACTTCTAAGGTTACCAACAATATAAATCTAGAATGCTTTCTTTAACTTTATCAAGTCTCCATTCTACTAATAATTCTATCAGTCTGCCACATTTAATACTGACACGCCATCTAGTCCTCAGAAATAATCCTAGGTCTCATTCCTCTTTCCCTCCACTACAGTAGCCAAGAAGGGACAAATAAATGCAATGCAGATTATTCAAACCTGCATCATTTATTTATGAAACAATAAGAAATAACCCTGTATCAGACTGGTTGTAAGATTTTTTTTTTTTAATGCTGGAAAAATCCCAATGCCTTTTCTGCTTTTCTACCCATTTAGAAGAACTCAACTGTATTACCAGCTGGTCTGCTGATTCATTGGTTGATTTTGGGCAAGAGTCATTTAATGTCTCTGTGCTTTGCCAGATGATATTGGCCATCTATTTTCCACTCATTGATAAAATAGTGTTTTCTGAAGCACTTTGAACCCTACACAAGAAAGCACTTATTCAGCACTAATCCAAAAAAAAGGCAAAATAAATATATTATATTGGTGATTTGTTGAAAATGAGAATTATACAACATGACAGGAAATATGAGTCACTAAGACCACGGTCCAAGTGACAAGTGTCTGCAGATCTGCAGACTGTGCCCATTTCCAGGTTTTTAAAAACAAAGGAGTTGGTTCTGGCAGTAAGATCATATACAAGCAGGAATTCTCATCAAAAATGTGGATGAAAACATGTAAGTAAGTACTAAGCCATTAAGAAGGTGAGTTAGTAAGAGGAAAAATAATAAAGCACTAAGAACTTAGTTATAAGAACTCAAACTCGCTTGAATATTTTATTTTTATTTTTTATAAATCACACTCCTGTTTTAAATAGCTTTAGGGTGAAAGTAAAAACAACAACAAAAAATGTACTTAAATTTTATTACTAAAAAAGCAACAGCCAGAAAGTAAAGTGATTAATACCATAAAGAAAAACCAATAGGTCAATGTTGTGTGAGCTGAGAAAAACCAGCCTCAAGACAAAAATAAAATAAACTGTATGAAAAATATGCCAAATAATCCAGTTCTCACATTAATTATAAAAGCAGATTTTTCAAACATTAGATACCAGAATTTAAAAATCAATTTGTTTATTCACATTATATAGTATTCTATGTGCTTTTTGGCTAGGTTATATGATCATGTGTAATTTTGAGCCTACCTGGTAACAAAAGAGGAATAAGCAACTAACTTGTAAGAAAGACCCATCCTCACTGAGTCAGAGTGAACAGCATTCCCAACGAGAATTTAGGTGACCTGAGTTTTACTTGTGGCAAACCATGTATAACTTCTCTGGACAGTTTTTCATCCACAAAAGATGAAGAATTTGGTGATAATCACTTGAAATTTTGTTCTCTCAGATAATTAAGAAAAGGAAGATTATAGAAAATACTCATTAACTATGAAGAAGGATAAATATGTAGTTTTTAAAAACATGTCTGTTTTTGGCTGTGCTGGGTGCTGGTTATTGCTTGAGCTTTCTCTAGTTGTGGTGAGTGGGGGCTTCTCATTGTGGTGGCTTCTCTGTTTGCAGAGCAGGGGCTCCAGGTCGCATGGGCCTCAGTAGTTGCCGTTCTCAGGCTCTAGACCATGGGCCCACTAGTTGTTGCCCATAGGCTGAGTTACCCTGAGCCATGTGGGATCTTCCCGGACCAGGGATCAAACCCATGTCCACTGCATTGGCAGGCAGATTCTTTACCCTGAGTTACCAGGGAAGCCCAAATATGTAGATTTTATGTCTGTGGCACTTTAATCAAAGGGACTGGGTGTATATGAAAGCAAAAAAGAACAGCAATCTCTACCAACTCCATCAAAACAAGAACTGATAGGAGGCTTCCACATCAGCAATGTGCGAAAAGAAAACATTCACCTGAAAAATGAACGTCCGAGTTAAAATTTCCTATACTGGGCCAGAAAGTAAAATCATAGCTAATCACTATCAAAACCTGACTGGTAGGATTCCACTGGAAGAGCGTTTTTTCTCTTTAAAATCTTACGTTCTCCAGCATTACTTTCTCTTCTGTCCTCCATTCAATGACTAACCCAGGCATCAACAGCAAAGAAAAAAAAGTAGAAACAGAAAAAGCAAGAAACATCCAGAAGGATAAATTTGGGGTACTTTGGATATGACATATTAACACATGTAGATTTTTAATACTCCATTGGTTAAAACAATGAAAATGTTTACTCATTCTGCTATGAGTCAACATAAGTTAATAAATCTTTCCTTTTGACCACATTAAAACTCTTAAAACACACTGTTGTAAATCAGGTCAGAGAGGAAGTTACTTAACTTCTAAGGAAACCAAGGCACAATGTCATTTAATGATAATTTCAATAGATTTCTAGAAAAGCTATGACTTTAATCAAAATACAAGATCATACTTCTACCTTCTACCCAACGCTCGAGGCACTATGCCTTGTAGGTTAAAAGATTTTAAAAAAGCAATGTTAACTCATCTCTTCAAGAAAATTCCAAAAACATGAGTTCCATAATGTCTATTTACATCCAAAAGCCCTTTCTTACTTAATATTATTAATAGACTCATCTAGAGTCATAATTCATCTGATGAGCCAGTTAATTATTAATTTTCATACATCATTTCATTTCCTTAGGCTACATTTAGCCTTTGTTACATTTTCCATTCCTTTTATGCCACAAGCATTTCTCACCCTGCACAGAAAACCTGATAATGAGACACAAACACTGGTCAGCAAACAAATCGCCCCTGAGCTGACTTCTTATATATACATATAAACCATCTAAAATAGAGTTTTTATTGATTCTTTTTATTTTTCCCCTTCGGGTTAATGATTGTATAATTTCATTAACGTTGCCTTTTCACCATCGCTGCCTTGATCACTAATAGGCCCTTGCTATTCCCATGGGTTTCTCTAGTTACAGCTTTGTAGCCAGAAGAATATAGAAATGAAAAGTCTATTGATAGATAATATAAGTTATTCTCATGCACGGCTGCAGTGTAAAGCACATTTTGCAATTCAATCAAGGACAGATAGAGCTGAATGTTCTTAGATCCCAGGAGTTCATTTTAATAAGCAGAATGTACCTTGTCCTAACACAGGTGACTGACTCCTCAGAAAAGATTGTATAAACAAAAACCAATCGTGTAAGTCATTTTATTGGCAACAATATAAACACAGCTATATTAGATGTCACCAATAAATCAAAATTACTCTTGTCTGCAATTTTAACAACAGAAAAGTGCAAACATGTGCCTGTGAAGCTGGAGGATATTATAGAGGAAACGCACTGGATGTGTACAATATCATTTCTCTAAATTGAAAGTATATTAAGTAACCAGCACAAAGTATAGCTGATCATTTCTGTGGTTTCATAACTTTATACAGTAAGACTGATAGACTCACAGAATTTACAACAGAAGTTACACAGAAACAGAGCTGGAATGATTCCACGTCATTAGGATGTGGAGTGAAAAGTCAAGGAGGTTACACCTGGTAGTTAGTACATATAGACCACATGGCCACTTGGGCACTCCCAAGGTCTAATATAGGTAATTTAAGAATATTAACATATTTATTTTGAATACTAAGATGTTTAGCTATTACTCAAACAATATAATCACCATTAAAATAAAATTAAAGAGGTTTACCTTTGAGTTATACCATGCTTCAATTAAAAGCATGAAGATAAATCAGTGTTCCCTTCAGAAATCCAAAACCATTCTACCAAAGACCACTCAAAAAAGACAATATAATGAACTTATGGATCCCATTTAATGGAATTCTTGACATTGTTTTATCTGTGACTCCAACTCTTTGCTACTGAATTAGAGATAAACATTTTAACTTTTTATATAAAATTTTCTCAAAAATAAAAATAATCTTCCCATAAGTTTATGGAGTAAAATATCTGGCAGTGCCTTTTTAACCACATGAGTGGCTATGATACTAAAAATGTGGACAGTGAATAGGGACAGGACACTGAGGAAGCAAAGGAAGGGAAAGGGAGAAGAGGAACAGAAAGGAGGAAAGGGGAGGGGAGGGGAAAGCAGTGGGGGGAAAAATGACCAAATCTAATGCAGGAATTTATTCTGGGAGAAGGCAATGGCACCCCACTCCAGTACTCTTGCCCGGAAAATCCCATGGACCGAGGAGCCTGGTAGGCTGCAGTCCATGGGGTCGCACAGAGTCAGACACGACTGAGTGACTTCACTTTCACCTTTCACTTTCATGCATTGGAGAAGGAAATGGAAGTCAACTCCAGTGTTCTTGCCTGGAGAATCCCAGGGACGGCGGAGCCTGGTGGGCTGCCGTCTATGGGGTCGCACAGAGTCGGACACGACTGAAGCAACTTAGCAGCAGCAGCAGCAGTTAATCCTAACTTAAAAATCAGAAGCAGCATTGAGAACCTTCGAAACGATGCTAGTGATTATAAATTTCTAGAAGCTCATGACCTTCAGGAAAATACTGCTGGAGGACAATATTAGAAGTTCAATAACCTTTCTTAGCATCTACTTTTTACACTTCAGTGCATCTATGCAACTCTCATATCCCCCTAACTTATTAAATGCTACTACTTTTAGTAGTAATTACGTACAAGTGTTTCATCAACTCTGCCTCAGTCATGAACTCACCAATGAGTACAGCAAGTTCTAGAAAAGCATGACCCTACCAAAAGAAGGGGGATAGTTAGGGATTCCCTTAGTCAGCTGCAAAAACACACACACACACACACACACACACAAAATGAGAACAAACTTGAAATGAAAAGGATTTTTAAGACAAACATAGGTAAGTTCAGAAAGGCACCATGCCCTGGCCAAGGCATTGGCCCAAGTTGAATATGGGCTGTAAGTTCAGATCTATGTTTAACAAAGTATTGTTTCTAAAGTACTATCTTTCAAATTGGTCAAAATCCACTGGTGAGCCCTGAAATCAATTATTTAACGGAGAAACATTTTTTAATTAAATAGAACTGACTAGAAGGCAATGGCACCCCACTCCAGTACTCTTGCCTGGAAAATCCCATGGACGGAGGAGCCTGGTAGGCTGCAGTCCACCGGGTCACTAAGAGTCGGACACAACTGAGTGCCTTCACTTTCACTTTTCACTTTCATGCATTGGAGAAGGAAATGGCAACCCACTCCAGTGTTCTTGCCTGGAGAATCCCAGGGACGGGAGAGCCTGGTGGGCTGCCGTCTATGGGGTCGCACAGAGTTGGACACGACTGAAGCGACTTAGCAGCAGCAGCAGCAGAATTAAACAGAAGCTATCAATGTGCATCAAATATATTAATGGTTAAGAATCGTTTCATTTCAGAGACTTGCAGGTGTATATGTCTGCATATCTATATGCACAGTGCTCTGGGTAAGAAAAAAAATATTTTCTGGTGGTTACAGACAAAAAACGCATAAAATCTACTGTTATAAAAGCATTGAGACTATCTGCCAGCCCAGGTACCTACCAAGAAAATCTGTAGAAACAGACAGAATTAAACAGCCAAAATAAAGCAGATCCCATAATACAGCTGTAATGAAGAGAAAATCTAAATGTTTGACATTTTTAGCTTTATGACAAATAAGAATTAAATAACACAAAGCTATACTCCTACCAGGGCTTCTCTGGAGACTCAGATGGTAAAGAATTTGCCTGCAAATGCAAGAAACCCCACTTCAACCTCTGGGTTAGGAAGAGCCCCTGGAGAAAGGAATGGTATCCACTCTAGTAATCTTGCCTGGAGAATTCCCTAAACAGAGGAGCCTAGCAGGCTACAGTCCATGGGGTCACAAAGAGTCAGACATGACTGAGCGATGCACACACACACTCCTACCACTGTTATCTTTCACTTTTCTTTTTATTTAGTATCAATTGATCAATTGTGCTCTACAAATACCAATTAACTGACTGACTGACAGAATCAGAGATCAAGATGACTGACAATTTTATATCTTCCTTGTTGCAAGGGGTAGGTGACCTTCTCTGAAATAAAACTTCAGTTTTACAATGTGAAAGGGGAAGGTGGGTGGGGGGGAGTTTAAATTAACTGTCCTTGAGAACGGAGTTTTTTTGAAATGTGTTCTTATGAGTTAACATCAGATCCTATGAGGAGGAATTTGAAATGGAAAAATGAACACATTCCCAATGATGTCACCACTGAATTAATTACCTGAATTGCAAAAAGTGAACACCACATGGCCATGGTTTGAGACACAAAGGCTTCTTCAGAAATATAAAAGAAAAGTAACTGGCTGGAGATTTTTCTTTAAAAAAAAATCCACTTTCACACAAGGAGATACATAGGTTGTAAAATATGGCAAATTAAAGGGCATTCTTGGTCACCTAGTGTACATAAATAATTACTCAGCCATGCGAATAGCTATTTGCAAAGCTAAAACTCACAATTCTTTCAAAGGGGTAATAAACATCTATCTATGGAAGATTCTAGAAATAAAACTTAATTTAGCACTCATTAAACCAAATATTCAAGTATATTAAATTATCCCTATCACATGTGCAATTGAGTGATTTCTTTCCTTCACTGTAGTTAGTTATTGCTGAAAAGTAACCAGTGTAACTATTTTTAGCTGTTGGTAGACAGAAGTTTAATACAAGTTAAATTATGTTCACTGACATCACTGCAGAAGTATGAACGTCCGCAACAATGACTAGGCCCTTAACCAATATGACAACATATTTATTTAAAAAAAAAAAAGAAGCCCTACATGAATGACTCAGTCAGTTACAGACAGAAGTGGAATCTATTGGTCATACTGCAAAGGTTGGGAAAACATTAATCCATTTCTTCACACACAGGAATAACAAGAAATCATACATAATCCTAGCATCTGATTAATTTTCTGTGTACAGTATCCAGCAGGCCTTGAAACAAAACTTCATAGATCTGGCTCAGAGCTTCAGAAATAACCGACACTGAAAAAGTCTGATCTTTTTATCAAGGAGCCTGGAACAGTGGCTGATCTTGCACTGAAATCCTATCTGCTCATCTGTAGTTCAGCAAGACTTGGTGCGCCCAAAGGAGTGTGCAGTTGTTCCCATTCTTGGCCTAAAGGAACCACGTCAGACACGATTAGCCCCACACCAGCTTTCTTTACTTCAAGTCTGCGCTCAACTACTCAGAGCCTTCATTATCTCAGTTTTACAACTCAGTCTCCTGATTTTGTTCCCAAAGTAGAACACGGTTGGATCCTTGCTTCTGTTCATTCTATACACTGTCTTTGAATCCACCTGACTGGTCCTTCCCTTCCTCCCTTCTTCTGCCCTCTCCTCCCCCAAATCGATTCTAGTCACCTTCCAGGCCCACCCCACCTTTGGCTTTCTCTGATCCTCTCTTAATCTACCTCTGTCACTGATCTGTAAAATAGTGAGGATTATATTATTGTACCTAGATCATAGCATTATAGAACATTAAATGAGATGATGCATGTTACTTATTTAGCCCAGTGCCTGGTACCTAGAAGGACGTGATAAATGTTGACTATTTCACTCTACATACATCTTTAACATTCATCACTTTCCACATTGCCTTAGAGTTATTTGCCTGTGTTTCACCTTCTTGTCTAAATTCTAATTTCATTAAGTTTTGGTACTCTGTATAATTTATCAAGCTCTCCCCAGTCCTTATAGGTACATAAATTATCTTCACACTACATATGTCATATATATTGACTTTTCATATACATTTATGTACATATATTTATTATACTTGTATTTATCACACTGTACTGCCTATTTATACTGAAAATTATCATATAAATCAATATATAATTATATACTTATATATTCATATCCTATATTTATAACTTATTGCCTGAACAAATATAGTCTAAGTAAGGTGTGACCATAAACCCTAAGCTCTGTGTCTTGTGGAACCAGTTTAATTACAGTTGTGTGCTTCCTGGTCTATTCCTCCTAGTCTATTCCTTTCTCTATTAGAACAAAGCAGCATAAAAAGTCTATCCCACTCTTCTGAACAGGCATATTATTCTTGTCTTTATCTTGGCATACCCGTGAACAATGAAAAATCCTAGCTGAAAGCCACAAAACAAATACAGTCACTTCAGTACAGAGACCAGGCATTTTTTTGTCATGGGGGTTGTTGGTCCTAACAGAGAGACTGCCAAATGCATTTTGGGTTGTCATGGTGGAAGTTGCTCCTCAGCATTCTCCTTGCTCACCCTAAGCTGGCTTCACTTTACGGTTTCACTCATATCTGTTTAGTCTCCCTAATCAGACAGTCATTAGGATAGAGGACAGGGCTTCTGTTTCATTAGTGTTTTTCCTTAACTCTATCACATTAAGTAATGCCTGAACAACTAATTTCTGCAAGCAAAACTGTTTCCCTAAACTTTAAAGGGTAGTCCAAATTATCTGACCTACTAAAAGGCAAAAGAAGTCAAACTCGGGAGTGCATGTTGAATTACCCCACTTACATAAGGCATAAAAAATGGGCAAAATTATTACATCTGTTAGAAGTTAAGGCAGTCATTACTCTTGAGGAGAACACAGTGGCTCCAAGAGATGGGGGAAGACAGTAATGAGAAGAGAGTAAGAGTCAAGTTTCTAGGGTACTGGTAATGTTCTGTTTCTTGAAATCCAGATGCTACTTGCTCAGTTGTGTTCAGTTTAATCAAACTATGTATTAATGTCATTTTAAAGACCTTACTGTAAATTTAACCCTCCTGGAAAGCATAAGGCAGCACAGTTTTATTGCACAGATTTCCTATATGCCATTTGCTTGTGTTTTTATTTTCAGTCCTGAGCCTATGACCCAACTAAACTTCGAGAAAAGTTAAATGTCAAGTCTTGCATTTCAGCATTCTTTATAATAATCTCTACAGAAAATAATTATAGAAACACAGAAAATGATTTTTCCAAGGAAGAAAATGTGCATAGGATGGCACTTACTGAATTATCTCCCTCAAGAATCCTCATATATTCTGGAAGAACTACAAATTAACATTCCAACTCGAGATCAATAACTACAATATGAGAGAGATAACACCAGAAATAATGTCATCAAATTAATTTACTAGCAGAAAAGAATACTGAGAGAAAAAAGATGGAGAACACTAAGCCCTCTTCTGAAATGATGGAAAGACCATATAAATGAAGGCAAGGCAAAACATAATTTGCTGCTATTTAATCTCCCCACCCTGCCTATTTTGGCCTAATAGGAATGTCACCTGCTAGGTGGACCCTGGAGTCCATCCCCCCCCCCAAAATTGCTTTTTCTATTCAGAATCATGATCACTTCCTCCCAAGAACATTGTCTGACCCCAAGTACTCAATATCCAACAAACCCACTACTATTAAGGAACTTGGATGAGATCAGGGACCAGCCATAAGATGCTCTCTAAAACTGGCTTAATGTGAACCAGGAGGAGAGGGAGTTAGAGCAGCAATTGGATTTAGCTATTCACACTGAAAGATTACTGAGTCCTCTGAGCAACAAAGGAAAGGACTTCAACTACCAATAAAGAAAGGAATTTGAAAGTGACTGGAAAAGAAATCCCCCATTCTTCCTTTTCAAGGTAATGTTAGTGCTAGTCTGACTACACAGACGACCAGTGAAAACATACGAAAATTGTAATGCATTCAAAAGTGATCCTTAAACTTCAACAGCTCCCAACTGCAAATATAACATCTAATATGACACACTCCTGTTTCTAAATGGCTTCAAACACTCATTGTGGCAGATCTTTTTTCTACAGACTTTTGCAGGTTGCACCTGTTTCACACTTTACCTTAAGAAAACTTGGAAGAGGAAGGAAAGGAATGAGAAAATTTAAACCAACACAAATCAATCTTTTACCAAAAAAAAAAAAAGTTTCCCCATTTATGTAAAAAAGGAGGTCCAGTGGGGAAATGCTACGGAGAGGGAAACAGACGTCTGGCTAACTCCCAAGGCAGAAATCATGACTCATCAAAGCTTTCAGAGCGGGCAGAATGAGACTGCATTTGTCTTGAGTTCACCTTCAGGCCAAGAAATGCTCTCTGAACTGGGAAACTTGAGTGCTTGCCCTGCGACTGTGACAACTGGCTCTGAAGTCTGGGGCAAAACTCCTGAAAATCTCTGGGCCTCAGTTTCCTCATCTGTAGGTGATCACCAAGATCCCCATCTAGCCTTACGGTCTTTTCCTGAATTCCCTCTTTTCACAACCGAAAGGGAACTGGTCCACTGGGGGGAGCTGCAGAACATTCCTCTCCTCAAACTCCAGAGCCCCAGGCCCAAACTCAGGAGAGATGCTAAGTCCTGGAAGTAGGTGGAGAGAGTGAAAATCCCTCTTCTATGGAAGATGGGGGCCGCAAGTCTCGAATTTACGGAAGTACCCTTCACTTCTGCCCTGAGTTTAGATGCTGCTGGGATGACGGCCCAGATGATGCCCCCGGGGAAGCGTAGTAAGGGGGTGAGGAATACCAAGCGGGTGGTGGGTGAGGGGAGGGTACTGGGGACCTGCAGAGTGAAGAAGAGCCTGAGGCAGGGCAGGAGACGGCAGCCTTTATCAGTTCAGGACCCACGCCGCCCCCCATCTTGGCCCGCGGGGATTCAAGGCCCGCGCCCCTGGGCTCTCTGGCAAGGAGCGAGAGGCGGGTCCGGGGCTGAGGCGACAGAGCCCTGCTTGGGATGCGCTGCTGCGACCCCGTTACTCCTTGGCCGCCTCTGCCCCTAACCCTCGGCCTTGTCCGCAAGCGAGCGCAGCAAAACAAAACAAACTCGTTCAGGCTTCCTGTTGTGCAACCCAGTCCCGAGTAAGTCGGGGCCGAATGCGCGCCGCCGATGGTCGGCGACTGCAGAGCCCAAGAGGCAGAAACCAGCGCGCTGCCCGGCCCAAGCCGAAGCTGCCCAGCCCGGCTCTGCTCGCCGCTCCCGGGAGTGCACGTCCCCGCGTACGCCCTGCGTGGCCCAGAGCCCGCACCGAGCTAGCGCCCTAATAATCCTTGTTCTTTCGCTTCTTGCCTCTTAGATACCCCCAAGAAGTCGAGGGTGCGACCCGGGAAACCAGAGACGACTTTTCAGAAAGTTTCTCCCTACAGGTACCTAATTGAATCATCCGTAGGATGACAAATCCGTCAGGGCCAAGTTTTCCAGACACTTGGGTGACTTCCTCATCACCGAAGTGACTTGTCGGCTCCAGTGAGTAAGTTGGAAGTGTCGCTCCAGGCAAGGTGTGTGTTTAGGAGAAAGCCGGCTGCTCGCTCACGCTTTCCAGAAAGCGGCCTCGGGCGACTTCAAAATACACACAGGGTCATTTATAGGGACTGGAGTCTTGCGCAGGACAAAGTCCCTGAGACTGAGACATTTTCCAAACAGTGCTGACATTTTGTCGAGCCCTATAAAAATGTAAACGCGAGGTGACGAACCTGGCGGGGAGTGAGAGTCAATCTGTGCAGTTTGCGGTGTGGGTTATAGTTCTAGTTACAAGACCTGGCAACTGCGAGTCGCTGGCCCCGTCCCCACGAGGAGTTAACGTATCCCCTTACCGGAGGACCTCTGGGCAATAGGGAGGGACATCGAATTGGGTGAGACACAGCATGGAAAACAGCCTTCGTTAGAGCTCCACAAGCACGTGGAACTGGAAAGAGGGAGAAAGACCTCCTGTCAACCCATCAATTCCCACTTCTCCAAAGTTTCCCTTCAGGGGGGACTCATGGTTGGCGCGCACGACCATGCCCTTTCGTACTGTAACTTGCCCTGGTTTTGTAGCATTCTGGACCCTCTAGTTTAGAAGAAAAGCCCCAAACAAAAAGTCTTCCTAAATGGAAAAACTTTAAAACCTTGTTGATTTCCTTTCCCTCTTCTACTTGCAATGCTTTTAGGCAACTGACAAGAACACAGCTTGATTCCTAATTGAGAATTGCTATCTCAGTAAACAGATCATTTAGAGAATATGGGTGTTGGGGTGCCCGTATTCTTAAACCACGCCAGCAGCTCAGAGTGTAAATATTTCTAATCCCTAGTTTGTATCTCTGAGCGTTGTAACTCCCCCACTCTCAAGCGCCCGGCTTCTCTAGACTCGCCTACTAGCAAAGTTCCTATGGCATCCACTTACCAGGTAACCCGGGATTTCCACAACAAAGCCTGGCGTGCGGGTCCCTTCCCCCGGCCAGCCTGAGCGAGTGACAGCGGGCAGCCAGAGCGGGCGAGGAGAAACTTGGGGCTCCAGCCCTTCAGCGCGCTCCCCTGGCTCTGGCTCCTTCGGAAATGAAAACTCCCATCCAAGCCGGGGGACAGAGCGCCGAAACCCGGCCCAAGTGCAGTGTGTGCGCGCGCGTGTGCTAGGGCAGTAGCGTTAGGGGGAGGAGGAGGCAGGCAGAAGTGGGGTGGCTGTACCCTCGGCATCAGCTCATTCTGCCGCTTCCCCCTCCCTCCACCCCCCCGCGCGCGCACACACACACGCACACAAAGCAAATAATATCTTTAAAAAGTTGAGTTTCGGCTTTGTGCCTCACGCGTCTTGCTCATCCTTGCCTTGGGCCTGGGGTGCGTCTGGGGGCCGGTTCGGGATGCTGGCTAATTGCTTTCGGCGGGTTCGGTCGAGGGAACGCTGGTGCGAGCCTAGACGGCCGCGGGCAGCGAACCTGGCTGCGGGGAGGGGCAGTGGTGGCGGCCCCAGCTCTGGTGCCCGTGCGCGCAGCGCTCTGGGCTGCCCTGGCGGCGCAGTGTGGACGCGGCTGCAGGAGAGGGGAAGGGGGAAGAGAGAGGGACGGGGGGAGGGAGGGAGGAGGCGGCCTGGGAGGAGAGTGGATGTGTGTGCGGCCGCGAAGGCCGGCCTGTAGCCAGCTGCTTCCTGAGTGTGAGCGCGGGAGGGGGAAGGAGGGGCGGGCTCGCTGGTCACCAGGCTGGCCAATTCGAAGGCCGAGTCTGTGTCTCCCTCTCGACACGACCAAGCACACAGTCCTTCCCGTGCCCCTGGGAGTCAAAGAACTCCAGAACTGGCTAACAGCCGGGAGACACTTCACCTTCTTCTTGGGCCTTATTTGTTGAACTGGCTCGTTCTTTTTTTAACGTGTAAAAGTGTCAGCACTTCGACAAGAGTTGATGTCAAAGCATAAACAAGTTTAAAAAAAAATCAGTAGTAAAATGGAGAGAAAAACTAAAAAGTGAAAAAATGGCTAAAGAGCCTTTCTAATATACGATTGGATGCATGTAACTTTGCAAATGGATGGATGAAGATGCCTTTGGCAACTTTTTAAAGAATAGGCAGACAAGAGAGGAAGGTGATGAAAATGTTACAAGGATGTAAAATTGTAAATACAGACTGCTAGGAATAGAGGCACATCCCCTGTGTATGTTGCATCTACAGAGTGGACCATTCTTCTTAGGAATTCAACATCCTCAGCTTCATACCCTACCTATGAAGTGATCCCAGCACTTCTGCTTGATTTGGTCAGAATCCTCAGGAGGCTGTCCCCAGAAAGCCAACTATTAATGGTCCCCTACATGTATTGCCACAGATGCACAGATTTCCATCTTGGGAGTCAATGTATATAAAGCACCGGATATTCTCCAGTTAGACCCATCTACAGTGAGAATAGTATTCACCCTCATGAATAAAATGAATGAGAGTATCTAAAGACACTTAGATTGTCACGACTCCTTATATTCTATTCCAGGGCTCTCACTGAAATATACATTACCATTCAGGTGGTAGGTGCTACAATCAAGATAAAAGCCTTCAAGTATACAAATGATTTACCAAAGATTATTGATAATTTTCATTTATCTTACTTCAGAAATAATATTACTAGAGTTGGTCTCTATCCAAGATATGAAGTCACCAAAAAGTCCAGTTTTCACAATATTTCCTATGCCTCATTACGATCTGCTTTTCAAGATTCTCTTCAGGGAAGGCTTTTTTTTTTTTTTCCCTTTCCCAAAGTCACAGACTCATCAGAATATTAATCACCAGAGTATCTGTCAGCAGAAGTGGAGGGAGTAAAATAAAGCAATAAATTCTTAGGATATATCATTCTGTCAGTTTTCCAGTTTCTCCCTCTGTTCTTCTTCTCCTTTTAAAACAAGTATCCAAGCCCAAGATGGCAATAGATGGGTTCAACCACACACAAGAAAAGAAAATACTCATAAAATGAAGCATGCAGCAACATCACAAAAACAAAGAAACCAAGTGATGGAAGTTGCCATGACTATTCCATTGTGGCTAGTTATTGCAACATGCCTGACATTCACATACAAACTCTTCCTCATTAACTCCAGCCTTGAGGAGCAGAGCAAGATGGGAACACTGACCTTTCAATGCATCATGGGAAATACTCTTCATCCAGATTTGTGTACTGTACTTACTGCTCCCGAGGAACAAGACAAGCCTCAGTGGAGGCTGCAAAAAAAAAAAAAAAAAAAAAAAACTTTTCCAACATACCTCAAATATCATTTCAAATACAATGTTTTTAAGCATGAAATTATATCCTAGGGGCTTGCAGAAGCTTCCAAAACTTCCAAATTGATGGGAATAACTTTTCTGGGAGAGAAAAATATAGTGCTACACCCTATCTTAATCAATGGCTCATGAGAATAAAACACTGGGAAAGTTATGAGTCATCAACCTGGAGATTCCCAAAATTCTCTTCACTTACAAGAACCTGAGGGTATGAATGTCATTTTTTATTTAGGTGAGATTTTCAAAAGCTTCTACAATTCCTAAGACATTTAGCACTAAATAGGTACAATTATTTGGTTGATTTTCTCTTTTCTTGCCAGTAAGGTAGATCTACAATGTCCTTACAGTCCATCAGTTCAGATCAGTTCAGTCCCTCAGTCCTGACTCTTTGAGACCCCATGGACTGCAGCATGCCAGGCTTCCCTGTCCATTACCAACTCCTGGAGCTTGCTCAAACTCATGTCTATTGAGTCGGCGATGCCATCCAACCATCTCCTGCTCTGTCATCCCCTTCTCCTCCTGCCTTCAATCCTTCCCAGAATCAGGGTCTTTTCCAGTGAGTCAGTTCTTCCCATCAGGTGGCCAAAGGATTGGAGTTTCAGCTTCAGCATCAGTCCTTGCAATGAAGATTCAGAACTGATTTCCTTTAGGATCAACTGGTTTGATCTCCTTGTAGTCCAAGAGACTCTCGAGAGTCTTCTTCAACACCACAGTTCAAAAGCATCAATTCTTTGGCCCTCAGCTTTCTTTAGAATCCAACTCTCACATCCATATATGACTACTGAAGAAACCATAGCTTTGATTAGACAGACCTTTGTTAGCAAAGTAATGTCTCTGCTTTATAATATGCTAGGTTGGTCATAGCTTTCCTTCCAAGAAGCAAGCCTCTTTTAATTTCATGGCTACAGTCACCATCTGCAGTGACTTTGGAGCCCAAGAAAATAAAGTTTCTCACTGTTTCCTTTGTTTTGCCATCTATTTGCCATGAAGTGATGGGACCAGATGCCATGATCTTAGTTTTTTGAATGCTGAGTTTTTAGCCAGCTTTTTCACTCTCCTCTTTTACTTTCAAGAGGCTCTTTAGTTCCTCTTTGCTTTCTGCCATAAGGGTGGTGTCATCTGCATATCTGAGGTTACTGATATTTCTCCCTGCAATCTTGCTTCCAGCTTGGGCTTCTTCCAGCCTAGCATTTCACATGACGTACTCTGCATAGAAGTTAAATGAGCAAGGTGACAACATACAGCGCTGACGAACTCCTTTCCCAATTTGGAACCAGTCTGTTGTTCCATGCCTTGTTCTAACTGTTGCTTTTTGACCTGCATACAGATTTCTCAGGAGGCAGGTAAGGTAGTCTGGTATTCCCATCTCTTGAAGAATTTTCCACAGTTTGTTATGATCCACACAGTCAAAGGCTTTGACACAGTGGATAAAGCAGAGGTAGATGTTTTTCTGGAACTCTCTTGCTTTTTCAATGATCCAACGGATGTTGGCAATTTTATCTCTGGTCCCTTGGCCTTTTCTAAATCCAGCTTGAACATCTGGAAGTTTATGAATCCACGTACTGTTGAAGCCTGGCTTGGAGAATTTTGAGCATTACTTTGTTAGCTTGTGCTGCTGCTGCTGCTAAGTCGCTTCAGTCGTATCCGACTCTGTGCGACCTCATAGACGGCAGCCCTCAGGCTCCACCGTCCCTAGGATTCTCCAGGCAAGAACACTGGAGCAGGTTGCAAGTATGTGAGATGAGTGCAAATGTGCGGCAGTTTGGACATTACTTGGCATTGCCTTTCTTTGGGATTGGAATGAAAACTGACCTTTTCCAGTCCTTGGTCACTGCTGAGTTTTCCGAATTTGCTGGCATATTGAGTGTAGCACTTTCAAAGCATCATCTTTTAGGACTTGAAATAGCTCAGCTGGAATTCCATCACTTCCACTAGCTTTGTTCATAGTGATACTTTCTAAGGCCCACTTGACTTCGCATTCCAGGAGGTCTGTCTCTAGGTAAGAGATCACACCATCGTGGTTTTTGGGGTCATGAAGATCTTTTTTATATAGTTCTTCTGTGTATTGTTGCCACCTCTTCTTAATATCTTCTGCTTCTATTAGGTCCATACCATTTCTGTCCTTTATTGTACCCATCTTTGCATGAAATGTTTCCTTGGTATCTAATTTTCTTGAAGAGATCTCTAGTCTTTCCCATTGTATTGTTTTCCTCTATTTCTTTGCATTGTTCACTTAGGAAGGCTTTCTTATCTCTCCTTGCTGTTCTTTGGACCTCTGCATTCACATGGGTATATCTTTCCTTTTCTCTTTGCCTTTAGTCTCCCTTCTTTTCTCAGCTATTTGTAAGGCCTCCTCAGACAACCATTTTGCCTTTTTGCGTTTCTTTTTCTTGGGGATGGTCTTGATCACTGCCTCTTGTACAATGTCATGAACCTCTATCCATAGTTCTTCAGGCACTCTATCAGATCTAATCTTTTGAATCTATTTGTCACTTCCACTGTATAATCATAAAGAATTTGAGTTAGGGCATACCTGAATGGTCTAGTGGTTTTCCCTACTTTCTTCAATTTAAGTCTGAATTTGCCAATAAGGAGTTCATGATCTGAGCCTTAGTCAGCTCCTGGTCTTGTTTTTGCTGACTGTATAGAGCTTCTCCATCTTTGGCTGCAAAGAATATAATCAATCTGATTTTGATATTGACCATCTGGTGATATCCATGTGTAGAGTCATCTCTTTTGTTGTTGGAAGAGGGTGTTTGTTATGACCAGTGTGCTCTCTTTTGAAAACTGTTAGCCTTTGCCCTGCTTCATTTTGTACTCCAAGGCCAAATTTGCCTGTTACTCTAGGTATCTCTTGACCTCCTACTTTTGCATTCCAGTTCCCAATGATGAAAAGGACATCTTTTTTGGGTGTTAATTATAGGTTTTGAGTGTCTTCATAGAATTGTTGAACTTCAGCTTTTTCAGCATTACTGGTTTGTGCATACACTTGGATTCCTGGGATGTTGAATGGTTTGCCTTGGAATTGAACAGAGATCATTCTGTTGTTTTTGAGATTGCGCCCAAGTACTGCATTTCGGACTCTTTTTTGACTATGAGAGCTACCCCATTTCTTCTAAGGGATATATTCCCTGGGATATAGTAAAAATATAATGTTCCAAATACAACCATGGAGTGACTCAGAATGAGATATATGCCTCTTCTGGACTGAACTGATCAGCAGGAACTGGGGAGGGAAGAATAATGAGATGGTGGAAAAGGAAATAGTTAAAATTCATAAATGACACTCTTCTTTCCCCATGAGCCCTCCATTGTGCTTAGAAATCATACCATGGTAGCCTTTCAGAAAGATAAGTGTGAACAACATCCCAGCTGTATCTGTCCTCTCTGGAGTCCTCAGTTGCCTGCATCTCCACAGCTGACTCGGGGCAGCTGACTCAGCAGACAGGACCTGCTGCCAGCTCAAGTCCAGTTCTCATTCATTTGAGAAATACTTAATGAGCACCTACTCTGTCCTAGGACTGGGGGCAAAGGAATTACACATGTAGACATTGTACATGGAGGATGTTACATAAAGCATTTTTCCCAGGGCCTGAGAAACAGCAAACAAACAGAGGCTCTTTACAGATATTATCTCATCAAAGTAATCATATGATATGGCCACTGGCAGTCTCCTATTTAGCAGTAAGAAAGCTGGAAGCTTGTTGTTGTTGCTGAGCTTTCTATTTCACGGCAGTTAAGCTATTCTGAATTTGCTGCATGTTTAATGCATCATGCTGCTGTGCTTAGTCGCTCAGTCATGTCCAACTCTTTGAGACCACATGGACTGTAGTCCACCAGGCTCCTCTGGCCATGGGGATTCTCCAGGCAAGAATACTCAGTGGGTTGCCATGCCCTCCTCCGTGGGGTCTTTCCAACCCAGGGATCGAACCCAGGTCTCCGGCACTGCAGGCAGATTCTTCACCATCTGAGCCACCAGGGAAGCAGTCAATGAGAGTAGGAAACAGATCTGGGTTGCCAGTGTAGAAGCCCCAAGACCTTTCAACATTGCTCCCTTACACAGTAACTATGCATGCTCTCTGAATGTGTCTAAAATACACTGCAGGTGTATAAGTAAAAGGCATCTTGTAATCAGTGTCACACAAGCACAACTGAGTGTAGAGGAGGAAGGAATAATTTCCTACTATAGAACACTGAAGAAGTAGCTTGGCTGTTTCAGCTGGACTTCAAAGAATGGGTAGAGAATTGATAAACAAGAACATTTCAAGAGAAGGAATCAGCATCAGAAAGGACATAGAAAAGCAGAGTCCAGTGTATCTGCTCACACAAAGCTAGAATGCAAAATAGGAACATTCACAATCTCAGTGGTGTGGCAGTGGAACAGAGTAGACTCTGGAGGGAACATCCTGACTGCAGAGCTTCAGGAGAGCTACTATTTGTGTCAGTCTGAGTGATCTGATAGCAAAGCATTTATAAACTTGCAAAGAACTATGATCAGATTCCTACTCCTGTAAAGTGTCTATAGAGAGTTTTAACTCCAAAATGCAGATAAGTTAAGCTAACAACACCAGTGATAGTATGTGTAACTATTAAAACACACACACACACACACAGGAGCTGGTAAGAGTCCAGTTATATAGAAAGTGGAAAAAGTCAGTGTTTGCCAACTTAAAGAGGGGAACTAAAATGTGTAAGATGAAAAATTTCCTCTTTCTAAGTGAGTAGTACAAACAGTGGAATGTTATCAGTGCTTGATATCCTAATAAAACTTTTAAGTTGATCTTTCTACTAATTTTGCCACAAGTATAGTTAGCTAAGACTCTCCTGCTTATACATCAGTGATATAATTTTTTAAAATTATTATTTATATTCATTAAGTTCATAGCATCATGCCTTTTCTCCTTTCTAAGGCCAAAACTATAAGTCAGAGTCTAAAATGTATCATTCCACACACAACTGACCAAAATGTGCAATATTTTACTTTATACAATGGCTCTCCATCTTTTTTTACTGGTGAAATTTTTCTTCTGATTTTGTACAAGCCCAATTGAGATGCATCTAATACTCTACGAAGGCTTACAGTATATTTCTTGACATATTACTAAGGTATATCTACAGTTTACCTAAATAAAAATAAATTCATATATATACACAATATTTCACAAGCAGCCGGTTTCCTGTGGCAGTTTCCAGTTTCATTTAATATTCAAACTGGCCACTTATATACAGTATTATAAAATTAATTACCTCATCATGATGCTATCTTATCCATAACTGCCTTCTGTAAGTAGGCAGACAGAATTTACATTACTTTATAAGCCTTTCATGGTCTAACAATAGTGCTGGGCATTAGTCAGTAATTAATGCTAATAGAAAGTATGAATTAATGAGGAAGTAAAAGAATGGCTCCCCTACTTTCAGAGATGGTGAATAGCACTAACTATTTGCCTTTGTGTATACGCACAATCATTTCAATACTCCCAAAGAGTCCAAACACCTGTCATTCTCTTTCTGTGCCCCCAGGCTCTTCACTGTGAATTGAAGATTAAAATATTATTTCCTGTTTCTTGGGGGGAAAAATTCAGTCTCTGTGCAATGCTTAGAATCAGCAGGATGAGCCTCCCCCTCCAATGACAAGACGCTCCTTCCCTATCTGACACCCTACTACCTCTTTAACGTGATTCCAAGTCATGTCATTTGCATCACACGCTGAAGTCGTCTTCCAAAAATTATTTGTATTAAATTACGGGGAGTAAAAAAGAGGGAAAGATGTAATTAGGGTGCAGAGAGGAAGATGAGAGGAAATGAAAAGGGCAGGACAGCATCAGGATACCATCAGGATAACGAAGAACAATGAATGAGCTTTGGGTAGAATTAAGCTCTGAAAAGAAAGTGATTCTGTAGATTTTCAGACTTCTCCTTTACCCACTTCAAGTTCCAAATACCCTTGCAGAGTAGCTGGAACACATTTGGAAATTTTCTAAAAATTCTAAACCCGTATGATGCTGAAGCACTCAGGAGGTTTTCACATGTATAAATACTTCTATCCCCTTTTAATCCTGTAGAGAAGGGAGAAGTGTAATTTTATTATCCACTGGACAAATAACCAATTTCTTCCCAAAGTAGGTAGACCTACCTTAGGCAAGGATGTTGGCCTATTGCAGGCTGGAAACACTGTTTCAAGGTCTTTACCAGCATTACCTCACTTAATTCTCACAACATCCCAATGAGGTAAATCTAGCACAGCTGCCATTTTGTAAATGAGGACACAAGCAGAGAGGCATGATGTCTTCCTAGCCTCACCCACCTCCTAGAGGAATGGCCAGACTTCAA
This sequence comes from Capricornis sumatraensis, assembly GCF_032405125.1. Taxonomy (NCBI): domain Eukaryota; kingdom Metazoa; phylum Chordata; class Mammalia; order Artiodactyla; family Bovidae; genus Capricornis; species Capricornis sumatraensis. The sequence goes on along the minus strand of NC_091074.1, from coordinate 48,386,871 downwards.
AGAGAAAGATTCTCTCACATTAACCGTTACTCTGTTACCCTTTGGGCTTCCCTGTGGCTCAGAGGGTAAAGTGTCTGCCTGCAATGCAGGAGACCTGGGTTCGATCCCTGGGTCAGGAAGATCCCCTGGAGAAAGGAAATGGCACCCCACTCCAGTACTCTTGCCTGGAAATTCCCATGGACAGAGAAGCCTGCTAGACTACAGTCCATGGGATCGCAAAGAGTCGGACACAACTGAGCGACTTCACCCTCACCCTGTTACCCTTTCAGAGCTGAGAATCCTGCTTCCAACATACATTTATTCGTTCATTCACTTGGGAAGGTGGTGTGTTAGAAGGAGGATGGACTTCGGAATCAGAAAACCTAGAAATTCTAACTTCACTACTTACTGGGAGAACTTGAGCTAGTTCCTGAGCAACTGGGGACCTCAGTTCAACTACATGAGTTACTGCAAAGACTGAACGGGAACGGCAACACTGAGCAGCGCATATGTGCAACCAGGGGCTTCCTCTATTGATAAGGGACAGAGCGTCAGACCTTCAGGGGAAATGAACCCCAGTCCCAGCCCCAGGAATGGACTTGATGACTCTGAAATCTCCGTCCCCTGGGCAAGGTGAATTGCTCATAAATTCAGAATGCAAGCCAATCAATGCATGAGGTGACAGTTATCTGACAAAAGGATAGGTTCATTGATGAGCATGTGGCTCAGTTTAGGCTCTTGAGATGTTCTCATGAGAGGAAGTTTCTCTGGTAGGGGAGCTTCTAGGGAGACACTTGGAAAGGTGACTTTTCCTCCTCTATGTGTTGAGACGAGACAGAGGTGAAGCTGTCTTCCTCTCCGCCTACAGAAAGAGCTGATACTCTGTGGATGGCAGAGTGGAAAAGGCTGCAGAAAGCAGGGGCCAGACCTGATCTCCATCTGACCACTGGACTGTTTCATTTGTAGGAGCCAGCAGATCCCTTTTATTTGTTAAACAAATAGCTGACCCCAAGTCATAGAAGTATCTACAGTCTTCTCTAAGGCACCATGGAGAGTACAAAGATAAGTGAGACAAACTTAAAGGCACTTACTACTTAGTAATTGCTTCCCTGATAGCTCAGTTGGCAAAGAATCCACCTGCAACGCAGGAGACCCCAGTTCCATTCCTGGGTCTGGAAGATCCACTGGAGAAGGGACAGGCTACCCACTCCAGTATTCTTGGGCTTCCCTTTTGGCTCAGCTGGTAAAGAATCCACTTGCAGTGTGGGAGACCTGGGTTCGATCCCTGGGTTCGATCCCTGGGTTGGGAAGATCCCCTGGAGAAGAGAAAAGCTACCCACTCCAGTATTCTGGCCTGGAGAGTTCCATGGACTGTATAGTCCATAGAGTCGAAAAGAGTTGGACATGACTGGACATGAGTGACTTTCACTCTCACCTAATAATTAAATAGTTTTGTGATATAGATTTTTTTAAGTTATAACTCATGCTGTTTTCAAGATCCTATACTATTTTTCAGCATAATATTAAGCAAGAAACATCCCACTTCCCTAATAATTGCACAAGGCCCCCTTTCAGAACAACTGGTCAACTTCTAGGGACCAGATAGAGTAGCATATCAGTTTTGTTGTCAGACAACTGCTATGAAAAACCAGGCCATTTTTACATGTTCTCAGTTACTGATTAACAAATGTAGTCTCACAACTCGGCACCTAATAGGATATATATGTATTCCCAAATTCCCATAGAAACTTGACTTTATCTCATTCCCAAATAAAACATAGCCAAGATTTTCCTGGAATTACATTTAGATATAAAAACATTTGTACCCAGACATCTCTGAGTCCCATTCATTTTGTCACTGTTGTTATTAATATTAATCCTACCTTAGAAAGTTTCAGTTTAGCCTGGAACACACCTTTCCCCACCCACTTGCTTCTCTGTCTTCTACATTCGTAACCAAATGTCATTTAAATCTCAGCCATAGATACCATTTGGGTTTGTTGGCAAAAGCAGCAGGGGCAGAGAGTCCTTAAATTCTAGATTGAATTAAGAGCTCAGTAGTTAGTTTGAACTTGATAATAACAATGTTATCTCAGCAGGCTACATAGGTCAGAAATGTTCTTCCTATCACTGCTTTCTTTTTTTTCCATCAAAAAATGGACATTAGGGAGAAAGTGAGGGAATTTTCTGGCAGTCTGGTGGTTAGGACTCTGCACTTTCGCTGCTGAGGGCCCGGGTTCAATCCCTGGTTGTGGGACTAAGATCCCACGAGCCTCACAGTGAGGTTAAAAAAGAGAGAGAGAGAAAGTGAGAGTGGCAAGTTACAAGCCATTAGCATAAGACATAGTTTAATTATGGCAACAGCACATGCATTTGTGCTAAGTCACTTCAGTTGTGTCCGACTCTTTGCAACCCTTTGGACCACAGCCTCTCAGACTCCTCTGTCCATGGGATTCTCCAGGCAAGAATACTGGAGTGGGTCACCTTGCCCTCCTCCAGGGGATCTTCCCAGCTCAAGGATAGAACCTGCATCTCTTGTGTCTCCTGCATTGGCAGGCGGGTTCTTTGCAACCAGCGCCACCTGGGAAGCCCACAGAAATAATAGCAGCTCACATTTATTATGTGCCAGGGGCAGAGCCCAATATGCTACTGGAGGAGAATGGAGAAATAGCTCCAGAAAGAATGAAGAGGCTGAGCCAAAGCGAAAACAATGCCCAGTTGTGGATGTGACTGGTGATGAAACGAAAGTCCAGTGCTGTAAAGAACAATATTGCATAGGAACATAGAATGTTAGGTCCATGAATCAAGGCAAATTGGAAGTGGTCAAACAGGAGATGGCATGCATGAATGTTGATATTTTGGGAATCAGCGAACTAAAATGGACCAGATTAAATGGGCAAATTTAATTGAGATGACCATTATATCTACTACTGTGGGCAAGAATCCCTTAGAAGAAATGGAGTATCCCTCATAGTCAACAAAAGAGTCCAAAATGCATTACTTGGGTGCAATCTCAAAAACAACAGAATGATCCTGGTTTGCTTCCAAGGCAAACAATTCAATATCACAGTAATCTAAGTCTATGCCCTAACCACTAATGCGAAAGAAGCTGAAGTTGAATGGTTCTATGAAGACCTACAAGACCTGGATAAAGCACAAGCTGGAATCAAGATTGCAGGAAGAAATATCTGTAACCTCAGATATGGAGATGACACCACCCTTATGACAGAAAGCAAAGAGGAACTAAAGAGCCTCTTGATGAAAGTGAAAGGGGAGAGTGAAAAAGTTGGCTTAAAACTCAGCTTCAGAAAACTAAAACTGACATCTGATTCCATCACTTCATGGCAAATAGATGGGGAAACAATGGAAATGGTGACAGACTTTATTTTCTTGGGCTCCAGAATCACTACAGTTGGTGACTGCAGCCATGAAATTAAAAGATGCTTGCTCCTTGGAAGAAAAGCTATGACAAACCTAGACAGCATATTATAAAGCAGAGACATTACTTTACCTATAAAGGTCTGTATAATCAAAGCTATGGGTTTTCTGGTAGTCATATATGGTTGTGGGAGTTGGACTGTAAACAAAGCTGAGCACCAAAGAACTGATGCTTTGTACTGTGGTGTTGAGAAGACTCTTGAGAGTCCCTTGGACTGCTGGGAGATCAAATCAGTCAATCCTAAAGGAAATCAGTCCTGAATATTCATTGGAAGGACCAAAGCTGAAGCTGAATGAAGCTCCAATATTTTGGCCACCAGATGGGAAGAACTGACTCATTGGAAAAGACCTTGATGCTGGGAAAGATTGAAGGCAGGAGGAAAAGGGGACATCAGAGGATGAGATGGTTGAATAGCATCACTGACTCAATGGACATGAGTCTTTGAGCAAGTTCCAGGAGTTGGTGATAGACAGGGAAGCCTGGCATGCTGCAGTCCATGGGGTCACAGAGTCAGACATGACTGAGTGACTGAACTGAACTGAGGGGCAGAGCAAGATACTTGAGAGTCTTGATCTTACTGAATCTTTACAGGTATCAGTCTACTAAGGGTAGAGATAGGACTAGAACCTACCTTCCATGGCTCCATGGCACTTGCTGTTAGCTGTAATACTGTATTGCCCTCAAAGAGTACTGTTTATTGTAAGACTTTTTTGCTGAAATATGTGGTAAACATAATAATATATAAACTTTAAGAACAGTATATACTGTATAAGTGGCAATGTAATGGCCTGTTTCATGATACTACAAAGTGATACTAAACTATAGTTCTTCAAAACCTACCTTGAACACTCTCCAAAGCCCCTATGCCTTTGTATCTGCTGTCATCTACATGAAATGAGCTTTACTGTCCATTTCTCCTCCTATTCTGTGAGGCTTTCTGTTATAGAAAGATTACTGTCCCTACTAAAATGTCTATATCCTAATCCCTGGAACTTGTGAATATGTTAGGTTACATGGCAAAGGAAATTAAGGTGGAAATGGAACTAAGGTTGCTAATAAAATAACCTTAAATATGGGGATATTATTCTGGATTTTTCAGATGGGTCCGATGTGATTATAAGGGTTCTTACAAGTAGAAAAGGCAGAAGAAAAGAGGTGGAGAAAATACTGTAATGTAATGAAAACATGGCAAGAGAGGTTCTGTGTTGCTGGCTCTGAAGATGGAGGAAGGAACCATGAATCAAGGCATGTGGGCAGCCTCTAGAAGCTGGAAGAGGCAATGAAACAGAGTCTTTCCTGGAACATCTAGAAAGAAATACAACCCTACCAGTGAGACTCAGGTCAGACTTCCATCTTAGAAAACTGTAAGATATGAACATGGATTATTTTAGCTAACATAACGAGGGTAAGTTGTCAAAATAGCAACAGAAAACTAAGACACCTTTCAAGCTCTCCTCTCTCCCCTCACTACAGAGCCAGGCATACCATGTGCTCTTGTTCCCAAAGAATACAGCACAGTTCTTACCAGTATTTAATCCTAATTGTACTACTTGGAAGTTGGATCTGTACTCCCAGGCTTTCCTTTAATTCCCTTCAGGAGCACTATGAATGGGTCTTGCATTGACCCAAAAGCCTCAACCTCTGCTCTCTTTTTGCTGGGAGGAGGAACAGTGTTAAGTGAGATGACCAAAAGGTCATGAACTGAAAGGAAGAGACTGGGCAGCAGGAGGATGTAAGAAGGAAAGGGATAGAGGGTTGAAAGGAGAAGGGAGAGAAGCAAAGGAAAGAAGGGGACAATGAAGTCAGAAACCAGGAGGATAAAAAGGAAGGGTGGCTGGAAGAAGATCCAGAAGCATGGTGGTGGAAGAGAAGAGGAAACGGGAGGAAAGAAAGGACCTTTCTCTGCCTCCCCACTTCCCATCTGCCCACCCTCTCTCCTCCAGACTTCATGAGCTCCAGCCCACTTTCCAGGATCCAGGTTCGGTGCCTTTTCCCTGCAGTGGTTTCCATGCTGTCTGCCCCTTGAGAATACTTCATATAACTGGCCAGGCCTTACCTCTAGAGATTCTGATTTAATACCTGGTCAAAGCATGGGGATTTTTTTTTTTTAACTTCCCAGATCACTGTAATGGGCAGCCAGGGTAAGAACCACTGTCATAAAGCACTCTGACCGCTTCAGCTCACCTAGAATGAGTCCTGCTGTCAAACTCAGAGCCCATGTCTGTCTCGCACTTGGCATTCATCACCTAAAGCTGGAGATGCTGCATCAAGATGATTTAAGGACCCAGACCCTGGAGCCAAACAGCTGGAATTTAGTCCTGGTTCCAAACTTAATAGCTGAGTGACCCTATGGAAGTCACTTGACCTCTCCCTGCCTAGCTCTCCATCTTCAGAATAGGAATGACTGTAGCAATAATAACAGAACATTGTTTTGAAGACTACATGAGTTAAATATTTGTTTTAGACTAAATGAGTTATTATTGACAGGCACTTAAAAAAGTGTCTGCCACACTGAATGTACAATATAAGCATTCATAAGATAAAATCAGATGATAAAATCATTTCCAAGTTGTTACTCTCTGTTGTCACGCTGTTTAACATTTTGCATATATGACTTTCACCCCCAATTAACAACTAGAGAATTTGCTCAGTCGTGTTCGATTCTCTGGGACCCCATGGACTATAGCCTATCAGGCTCCTCCATCCATGGGATTTTCCAGGCAAGAGTACTGGAGTAGGATTCCATTTCCTTCTATAATTCCCACTGCACCACAGCCATTGCACTCTGTATAATACACACTCAATAAAGTCCATTAAATGAACAAAACAAAATCAGAAAACAATTCAAAAAATAAAATCTGCTTATTAAAATGAAAAAACTGGCTATGAGCTCATTTTTTTTAAGAATTGTCATTTAAATAATTCTCATTACCCCTGGAACTCCTCCCTGAGAAGCAAAGCCCACAAAAAAGGGGCACAGGACACATGCATTTGAAGGGTAGTAGAAGTGAAAGCTCCACCCATAGTTCATCGAATGGCCAACATCCGGTGGGTCATCAAAAAAGCACGAGAGTTCCAGAAAAACATCTATTTCTGCTTTATTGACTATGCCAAAGCCTTTGACTGTGTGGATCACAATAAACTGTGGAAAATTCTGGAAGAGATGGGAATACCAGACCACCTGACCTGCCTCTTGAGAAACCTGTATGCAGGTCAGGAAGCAACAGTTAGAACTGGACATGGAACAACAGACTGGTTCCAAATAGGAAAAGGAGTACATCAAGGCTGTATATTGTCACCCTGCTTGTTTAACTTATATGCAGAGTACATCATGAGAAACGCTGGGCTGGAAGAAGCACAAACTGGAATCAAGATTGCTGGGAGAAATATCAATAACCTCAGATATGCAGATGACACCACCCTTATGGCAGAAAGTGAAGAGGAACTAAAAAGCCTCCTGATGAAAGTGAAAGAGGAGAGTGAAAAAGTTGGCTTAAAGCTCAACATTCAGAAAACGAAGATCATGGCATCTGGTCCCATCACTTCATGGCAAATAGATGGGGAAACAGTGGAAACAGTGTCAGACTTTATTTTTCTGGGGTCCAAAATCACTGCAGATGGTGATGGCAGCCATGAAATTAAAAGATGCTTACTCCTTGGAAGGAAAGTTATGACCAACCTACACAGCATATTAAAAAGCAGAGACATTACTTTGCCAACAAAGGTCCGTCTAGTCAAGGTTATGGTTTTCCAGTGGTCATGTATGGATGTGAGAGTTGGACTGTGAAGAAAGCTGAGCGCCAAAGAATTGATGCTTTTGAACTGTGGTGTTGGAGAGTACTCTTGAGAGTCCCTTGGACTGCAAGGAGATCCAACCAGTCCATCCTAAAGGAGATCAGTCCTGGGTGTTCATTGGAAGGACTGATGTTGAAGCTTAAACTCCAATAGTTTGGTCACCTCATGCAAAGAGCTGACTCACTGGAAAAGACCCTGATGCTGGGAAAGATTGAGGGCAGGAGGAGAAGAGGATGATGGAGGATGAGATGGTTGGATGGCATCATTGACTCGATGGACATGGGTATGGGTGGACTCTGGGAGTTGGTGATGGACAGGGAGGCCTGGTGTGCTGTGGTTCATGGGGTCACAAAGAGTCGGACACGACTGAGCGACTGAACTGAACTGAGAAGTGAAAGGAAGTGTATGCATGGCAGAGGGAGGAGTTCCAAAGTGAATATTGATTCTCTTACTGAGAAGGATCAAAAATAGCCTGAGAAAGAAGAGAGGTGGAGGTGATCAAGGAGGGACTATCTAGGTAAGGGGAATGAAAGGCCTTTTCTCCTTCATAGCTGTGCCTAAGGTTGGCTCAGTCTAGATTTCTATTTGGATGGCTGATTTGCATACACACTCATATACATTTTAACTCTGAAAGCAGACATTCCATATGTGTTTTATTTACTCTCATTTTTTTTTTTTATCTTTACCAGTTGGGCTATTTTTTCTCTTTAACATCAGGAGACCCTCCCTGCAACAAGCCACTCACTTGGGGATGGTGGAATAACTGAAAAAGACATCTGAGACAAGATGTAAAATTGTGTATTAGGGTACAATAATATTTACAAGGCACAAATTTGGCGGCCAAAAGATTTCTCTCAAAGGTATGAAAAAATGTCTGTGCTCTATTTTCAAAGAAACCAAATAAGACATGGTCCCTGAATCACTGTCTGAATGCAAACAGCATTTGGCTTTGATCTGAGTTGTTGAAAACTATGACCAATTTATCCCACGGATGCCAAACCATCAGAGAATGTTTTTAAGTCTGGATCTCCATATCAAGATTCAGCTACACACTTTTTTTCTTCATTTCACATTACACAGGGCCAACCCAAAATAGTCCTTCCAACAATGGGTGTAGTTGGGGTGATGATTTTAACTTCAAGCTATGAGCAAGAAGTAGAATAACCCTTTTCCTATAGACATACTCCTGTGGCTAGGCAAAAATATGAAAATTATACAGTAAATGGGATTATTTATGTAGACCCCTCCTCTACTGTGTTAATAATGACTTCATAGGCAGGCTCAGCCAGTTTCTGATTGAATGATGATACAAAAAATCTCAGAAACTCATTTTCCTAGTGTATATGCCCTGAGTTCCACCCTGGTCATACCTGATGTCAACCCTCCCGTTGCCCTCCACTTGGTCACTGGTGATTTGCTGAGTTTTATTTGCAAACTTAAACCCCAAATATGCCCATATGGGGCTGATGGAATGGATCCAACACCACAGAAAAGCACATCAGCTGTCTTCCAAGCATGTGGAGCATACCAAGAACTTCATGTGATGAGTCAATAACCCAGGATTACCCGCCTCTGGTTTCCAGTGAAATTTTGGGGAGAGAACATTATGAGGATTTGATCAAAGCACAGTTTCCAAAACACTTTCTACTCTGGTAATGTTGATGTTTTATACAACTTCTCTGCATTTAGGGTATCCAAATTACTTGAAGAGATCCTCATCTAAAATTAGTCTGGAGCCAGAGACATAGACTCATTGTGCATTCTGGAGGTATCTTTGGGTTTCTATACAGAGGATTTAGAGGATTCTGAGGGCAGCAAGTCATTTCTTTCTAAGGATAGAAACTTTACTAAAGTACCAAATCTTAAAACTGGAAGTGTCTTTATAGGAGTTCTGAATTCCAAGAGGTTGGTGGGTAGAAGTGGCAACCTTTTGTCATCTCAGGTCTTTTATTTTAGGTATTAAAACCTTTTTTGGGAAGAGGTCCCTAAGCTTCATGAGGCTCCCAAAGGGATTTATAGCACTAAATATTTCCTATTCCCACAACTCTCCACTCCAGCCTCCTCATCTTGGAGCTGGCTATGCCCACTGCCCCCTCCCTCCCACCCCAGACTCACTCCAAATCTAACTACCAGGTCTGCCTCATCTGCCACTGGAACCTCTACCATGATGTCCCCTCTCTGCCCTCCCTAACACCGAACCTTGTGGCCCTGGCAGTCCTGCATCCAGCCTTGTCAGCCGCCTCTGCTCTTTTGAGTCTGCCCTGCTTTCTGTGATGCCATAAAGTCCTGTGTTTGTTTTTGTTTTTTCAAAATCTGACAGAGAAGCAGGGGAGGAAGTTAGACCACATAATTTAGTTCTATGATGTTTTAATTTTTACAGTGAGGCTGTTTCAACTTAGAAAAACAGGAAAGGTTTAGTTCTTTATTCTGTTCTTCCTAATAATTTTTCCTTGCTGCTTCTTATATTCCTCTGCATGCTTCTGCCATCTGATGTACTATTTCCACAGTCCTCTTGACTTCTTTCTCATCTCTCTTCAGACTCTGCTCTCAGCCTCATGTGGCACAGTGAAAATTAAGGAAGGCTTGGAGCTAGGTGGGCCTGGGTTAGAATGCTGAGCTGTGAGTCCTCAAACAATCATTTCATCTCTCTGCTCCTTCATTTATTCAACAGCAATAATTAATATTTCCTATGGCCTAACTCGGAGAAGACAATGGCACCCCACTCCACTACTCTTGCCTGGAAAATCCCATGGATGGAGGAGCCTGGTAGGCTGCAGTCCATGGGGTCGCGAAGAGTTGGACATGACTGAGCGACTTCACTTTCACTTTTCACTTTCATGCATTGGAGAAGGAAATGGCAACCCACTCCAGTGTTCTTGCCTGGAGAATCCTGGGGATGGGGGAGCCTGGTGGGCTGCCGTCTATGGGGTCTCACAGAGTCGGACATGACTGAAGCGACTTAGCAGCAGCAGCTGCAGCATGGGCTAACTCAGGCCAGTCGCTTTACATATGTTAACTTGTTTAATCCTCACCGCAGCTCTATAAAGTGGGTGGCGTTATTCCCATTTTACACATGTACACACTGAGGCACAGAAAGATGAAAGTTCTTGCCCAGGATACGCAACTAACTAGTCAGTAGCTCATCTACTTATTCTAGTCTTCTGGTTTCAGAGTCTGCCCTGCTAGCTCTAAGCCATCTGCCTCCTTGGGGAAGGGAAATCCCTCCAAAATGAAAGCCATGAACCTGTCACAGAGCAATATTCTGTTGACAAAAGATACTGTGAGTGGGAGGGAATTCATTATCACATTCCTCCTAAGATCATTGCTCTGAGCTTCAGTCATATAAATCCCATAGCTTTGGTCAAGCATATCTGAGTACAGAGTCCTCAGGAATCTTAGCTTGAAGAAGCGAGCAATTGAACCGTCCTTCTCTGCAAGCCATTGTCACCCTCTCACTTGCCCATTTGGCTCACTACCTCCTCCACCCTGTCCCACCCTCACCACCCTCTTTCCTGATATTTCTGGCATCTGGCCCCACTGTGAAATCCCTACCTCCTCCATCCAACTTGGGGTCCTCAGTTCTCTGGCCTCATTGGTCTCCCTGCCACCAGTCTCTCCCCACGTGAATTTGACTTCAGATAGTAATGGTCCTGAATGTGACTCTTTAACCTCTCTCCTTCTGGCAGTGTCTCTGTGCCCAATATCCTGTCTTCAATCCAAAAGTTCCCAAAGTCACCTTGAACTGTACCTCTGCCTAGGATGCCATTTGAGGACCAGTGTAAGAGGTTCAGCCGTAAGATAAGTTCCAGTGCCAACCCCAGCTTTTCCTGGTGCTGCCAATGGCATGTGGACTCCTTCTTCTTTGCATTTTGTACTCCATGTGCATGGCCTTTTCCATCTCTACCTGATAAGTTTGGAACTCAACATTCACTTAAAAAAAAAGTGAATTTATAAATGGGAAAAACTAAAACCTAGAAAAGTTAACTGACATAATCAGTTAGCTGAGAAACAGTATTACATAATAGTTAGTGTAGTAAGCCAAGACTGCCTGATTTTAAGCCAGCTTCCTACCATTTATTAGCTGGTATGACCTGGGGCAAGTAACAACCTCTGTATGACTCAATTTTCTCTTCAGTAAAATAAGAACAGTGGATTATCCATAGGATGATCATGAGGATTAAGTGAATTAAGACGTACAAAGTGTTTGGAACAGTACTTGACACATTGTAAGTACTCAAATGTTAGCTGCTACTATTATTGTTGTTGTTGTATATGGCAGAGCCAGAGTTAGAATCCCCGACCCCCGTTCATTGCTCTTTACTTCAGGGTCCATCACCTGGCACTGTGCAGCTGACTTCTCTCCATTTCTTCAGCTTCACTATTCTTGGCTCAACAAACCTGCTCCAAACCAAAAAAAAAAAAAAAGATGCATACACATGTGTATACACACAAGCTTGAGGAAGCTATGTGGTCTTCAGTCAAAAGAAAATAGGGGCCTCTCTGTCAACTATAGCACAGAAAAGCTCCCTATACCTAAAAAAGAGAGGGGCCATGGTGGCTTTCATAGATTCCCTAACTCTAAGATAATTCCACTAGCAATTTCTGATTGGAGGTTCAGAATGTCACATGGGGAAGAGTACTGATTCTAGAGCCCCGCAGAACTGGGTTCAGATCTTAGCCTTCTCACTCATTGGCTCTGGGACATTAGGCAAGTTCCGTAATCCCCAACCCTGAGCCTATGCTAGCCCTGCTTCACTGAACTGTAGGGAGCATCCGTGAAGTGATCTGTGGAAAGCATTTAGCACAGGGCCTGGTACCAGTAAGTGCTGCCTGTCAGTACTACTATTTTAGGCTAAGCAGCACTCCTTTCCTCTCATTCTAGTTTAGGTAAAACCCTCCTGGCAGTGCATCTCAATGGAAGGTTCAGTGTGATTTTGCTTATCAGGATCCAAAGGGCTGGAATTCCCCAGGGATTAAGTGTTGCTGAGGGGGATAGTGGGATGCCCCTGAAGTCAGTTTGCCAAGATGTAGCTTGCGAAGCCCTTTTCCAGCTGCCACAGGAACATATCCTTCTCCTCTCTCTTAGTCCTCCCACTCGCTCACATTCCCCTGCGTACTGACTCAAGGAAAACATCTTTTCTTTAAGACGCCACTCCCACCAAAACAGCAAAAGAGTCCAATTTTGGATCACAGTTGATTTAGGAAGCAGCCTTTCTCACGCCTATAATCAAGTGTCCTAGATGCATCTTCATGGTGCCAGAAATAAATCCCACCTATCCATCTAGTCAACCTCTAACACACTTTTCAAAGTGACCCAGTAGGGTCTTGAGAAGATAAACCATTATAACTATCAACTAAACAAGGAACTTGACCCTGAATGATTGAGATACTGGCACCCTTTCTGCCAGTGTCTCGTCACTTCCATCAACATACACTAAAAAATAGAATACAATTTTCTTTATGCTAGAAAATATAATTTTACTTTTAAATGAAATGGACCACTAATTATTTAAACCACTAATGGATTCAAATTCTTCTAAAACAGAGTTAAGTCCTAAAGATCACCCTCTGTTTTGTCCATCCCTTAATAACACAGATGTCTCTGAAATCCACGTGATGGAACCATAACTTTGCATAACAATATTCAACCAAATAGTAGTTCTATCCTTTTCCACACTGAGGCTGCTGATATTTTTCCTCAAAGGAAAACCCGTTTCCTGAAAGAGATTCTCATAGAAAACATACTCTTGGAATACCTCACTTTATGTGGCTACATCCTCATGGATTTCCGCATGAAGCACAGTGAGTGTTGGCAGAGAATCCGCCCTGGGCCTCCGGGGCCACCCTCTCTGAGGCAAGAGCTCAGAGTCAAACCCCACTAAAGGTTTCTGCCAGGAAACAGTGTGACTCTGGACGGTCAGTAGGTGGAGCCCTTTCCCCAGCACTGCCCTGACCCTAGCTCGGAGACACCTGGACATGTTCTTCCAGAACTAGCAAGTCCCATGCTTCCTCGTGGGATGCTGTTGTTCCAAAACATGGCGCTACCTCAACATCTGGAAGGCAGCCAGAATAGGCATTGCCATAGTATTCTTAAAAGAAAATACATTCTAGTCTGGAATGAGATGACAATGGAATTTTTTTTTTTTAATTAAAGCCATTCCCCTTTACAAAGCACACACCACATCTCCACCCTCCTCTCCCAAACTGTCATTCCATCCTCACCAAAACAAGATTCTCGCCCCCCCCTCCTTTTTTTTCTAAGTCTGAGGGTAAGATTCCTGTAAACTAAATTTGAAGGAATAATCATTAAATTCATCTACCCTTGCAAACAACCCACTGATGGCTCACATGACAGTCAGTATAACCCCCTTCACAGATTCTCCCAGAAGAGAATCCAACAACTTGTCTTAATTGCTTTTAAAAATCCATCTTCATTTTTTTTTTTTTTGGAATTAAAAGGTTTTTTTGGAATATAGTTATTTTACAATGTTGTGTTAGTTTCAGATATATAATAAATTTGTTATGTGTATACATATATTGTATCTACTCTTTATAAGATTCTTTTCCCTTATGTACTATTACAGAGTATTGAGTAGAATTCCTTGTGCTCTACAGACATTTGAATTTGATAGGATTGCACTGAACGTATAGATCAGTTTGGGTGATTAAGTGAAAGTGAAGTCGCTTAGTCATGTCCGACTCTTTGCGACCCCATGGATTGTAGCCTACCAGGCTCCTCCGTGCATGTAAAAATCCATCTTCATTTTTTGTGAATCTTAAAATACACTGACATTATTGAAGGTCAACAGATATTTTAGCACTCCTACTACTTGGCCAGGGTCAGAGCAGCACCTTCAGATCTAGATGAAAGATTAAGATGTGTAAGCAGGACACACCATGATGGGGACTAAATAGACAGTGCAGGCCAAGAATGTCACTGTAAGTCCTAGAAGGGAGAAGTCACTGCTGCTCAGTGTGGTCAGGGGTTCTTCACAGAAGAAATGAGACTGAAATAGTGTCTTGAGGCACGTCTTTTGACTCACAAAAGACAATCCTTTTGTGAAAAGCAGCAATAGATGAGTAATGAAGAGGCCTAAAAGACAAGATGCTGATGCTTGGAAAGATTGAGGGCAGGAAGAGCAGGGGGCGGCAGAGGATGAGATGGTTGATGGCACCATCAACTCAATGGACATGAGTATAACCAAACTGTGGGAGATGGTGAAGGACAGGGAAGCCTGGTGGTGCTGCAGTCCATGGGGCTGCAAAGAGTCAGACATGACTGAGCAACTGAACAACAACAGAAGATAAGAGGATGGATACTTTTCATCAATAAGAGTACAGCAAATATAACAGTAAAGGAAGGAGTAAACAAAGGGAGGTCAAGGAAGGGTTGGGATTACAGGTGGCAACACTGAAGTATTGACCCAAGGAATGTCTCTGGGCAAGTATCTGTCCACAAGGCTATACTACATTGTAACAACAACATCAATGATTTGCAATTACCTTACAACAACAGTTAAGAACAAAGGCTCTGGAGTCAGAAAGTTCCTAGTTTGAGTTCCAACTCTCTGGTTTACTATTTAAATGACCCAGTGTGTTTTTTAAGTTCTTCAAACCTCAGTTTTGTCATCTATAAAATGGGTTTGATAATAGTATCTAGTTCCTAAAGGTGTTATAAAATTTAAATACAGTGATATACACAAAACCCAAGATAAACCTAAACAGGGAATATAAGGCTGTGGATTGGCAAATCCATGGCTTTTCCACCTCAGTATTTCCCAAATTTGTTTGAAGATAAGAATCACTTGAGAAGCTTGTAAATCTACAGATTCCACCTGTTCCTTTGGAACTTTCCCACCCTCCTTGGAATTTTAATTCAGTAGATCCAGGATGGAGCCCAGATTTGGGATTTTTAAAGCATGCAAGGTGATTCTGATCATCAAAGAAGGATGGGAAACACTGGCAGTGTTCCTCAAAATAGTGGTTCTGAAATTTTATCTTACACCAGAATTCCTGTGCAGTGCTTAATCGCTCAGTCCAACTCTTTGCAACACTATGGACTGTAGCCCGCCAGGCTCTTCTGTCCATGGGGATTCTCCAGGCAAGAATACTGGAGTAGGTTGCCATGCCCTCTTCCAGTGAATCTTCCCAACCTGGGGATTGAACCCAGGACTCCTGCATTGCAGGTGAATTCTTTACCATCTGAGCCACCAGGGAAGTCCCAGAATTCCTAGAGGCCTGTAAAAATACAGACTGCTCATCCCCACTGTCAGAGTTTCTGATTCAGTAGGTCCAGGGTAGGGTCTGAGAATGTACATATATAACAAGTTCTTAGGTGATATGGACATAGTTTGGGGCAGGGGGAGGAGCTAAGTCTACTCTTTGTAAACCACTGCTCAAAGCAAAGTCCAAGGACCTGATGAATCAGAATCATCCAGCTGGTTAACCCTAGCCTTTTCAAAAAGCCCAAAACTGGCCTAAGATTTCACATTTATAACAAGTAATCAAATATTTCTGATGCACACTCAGTTTTAAGAACCCTGCTCTAGATATGGCTGTTATAATGAATGTGTGTGCGCTCATGTACACACACATTTAATTTTAGGTCATGACATGATTTTAGAAACACTGTAACATGAAAATCAGGTAAATCTTAGAATAAAGAGAATATGGCTGGCTAATGAAAAAGATAAAATAATATGCTCAGTACTTTTCAACTGCTAGGTCAAGTTCAAAACACATTCTTGCATACTTTAAGTTGCTGTTCTTGTTTAGTTGCTAAGTCATATCTGACTCTTTGAGACCCCATGGACTGTAGCCCGCCAGGCTCCTCTGTCCATGGTATTTCCCAGGCAAGAATACTGGAGTGGATTGCCATTTCCTTCTCCAGGGAATCTTCCTGACGCAGGGATCAAACCTGCATCTCCAGCATTGGCAAGCGGATTCTTTACCGCTGAGTCACCAGGGAAGCCCATGCTTTAAGTACATGCTCAGTCACTCAGTTGTGTCTGACAAGTATCAATGTTTAAATCAGAATACAGATCCAGATCAAGCTACCTTCTGTGTAACTGTGACCCAAGCTTCCCTTGTGGCTCAGTGATACAGCCACATTTGAGAACCACTGCTTTAAAGGCATTTTTCATTTGGTGTATGTTTAGAAAGCAGATGTATTTTTAAAATATCAATCTAAGAAAGACACAAATTCCTACAAAATGGCAATGGCAAAAAGTGCTGAGGTGAGTATGAAAATTTTTAGATCATCTAGGGAATTCCCTGGCATTCCAGTGGTTAGGACTGAGGTTCTCACTGCTTAGGGGCCAGGCTCAATCCCTGGTCAGGGAATTAAGATCTCACAAGTCGTATGGTGTGGCCGAAAATACTAAAAATAAAGTTTGGATGTTTAAAAAAAATTTTAGATCATCTATTAGTGAGGATTATGCATGATTTTATATAATACCAGTTTTCATCTGCCAGATTCTAAATGCATCTTCTTAAACATCAGCAGGTATTATTTGAGTGCTACCTTGCGAAACACTCATGAAGCTCTCCATTTCTGTATTCTTCATTTCGTCTGGGACTTAAAGAATTCAAACCACTAAAAGTAAATGAAGTCGTACATGTAAAGAAGTACTTTGCAAAGTGTAAACTGCCAAGCAGATGGAAGTTATTGTCAACAACCTTCATTTCAGCCTCACTCAAAACAAGGAATTGCTCTCCACGTGATTAATGATAAATAAGGTTAACATAGTACTTCTACATGGTGAAATCTTTGCAAAGATACACTTACAGAAATCTGAACATGCTTAAAATGCGGGGAAAAAAGTTAACTAGGAAAAATTATAGGAACTGAGGAATGTCAAAATAAATTATCCCGGTAGCTGGGAAAGGAGGCAGGATAAGAGGAAAACTCCCTTGCTTTAAAATGCATTCTTTGAATAAGCAAATACATTGATGTTACTAGGAGCCAGGTACTCACTGTGGGGGAAGAAAAATACACCTATGGACTGAGGTGGAAGCAAGTAAGAGCCCTCTAGTGTTGACTGGAATTAGGAGTATCAGAATGAACCCATTAATTTTTCAGAAAACACATGCCTCCTAGTTCTGTCCACTGAAAGCACCTAGGATCAATGACATTTAGTAGTGATTCACACACCTAGTCTCTGATTTGTATTTCTAAAAACATTCCCCACTAAATGCAAGCAGCGCCCTTTAGGTAAATGGCAGATTCCAGGACCAGGACTGGGAAAGTAAATACAAAGCAAGCCATAGCATCTTGCGGCAGAAAGTAAACCCTCAAAAACTGACAGGGAGGTGTCAGAGAACGCAGGAGCCAGCTTGAAGGTGCAGGCAATTTAGCATAAAACCGTGGGCAACTTTAGCATAAAAACAGCAACAGGTTAGAAAACGTTGGAGACAAAACAATCCAAGGGCCCACGCAGATACAAAAAGACAGAGTAAACAAACAAATAAATGGGAGGACAAATCTCTTTCCAGTGGAATGCTAATACATGCAGAAGATTTTTTAAAAATCACAAATCTGCAACCTCATAGTAGGAACAGATTCAGATGTGAATGTTCAGTGGACGCTAAATCTATGGGGTGTTAAGTTGTTGGTGAACAAGCCATTTGCAGTGTCTCAAACTGTTTCCATTCCCCAGAGATTACTTGCTGATTACAAAGACAGCAAGTTCCTGCAAGCGGGGAAATCTGGCAGGTACAACCCACCCTAAATGATCAAAGTGACATCATGTACCTCCTGATGTGATGTGCTGAGGACACAACAATACTTACATAGTATTCCTGACAAAAATGCATAACCTGAATCTAATCATGAGGAAACAATCAAGCAAACTCAAATTGAGGGGCATGCTAAAAAACAGCTTGCTTGTACTCTTCGAAAAAATCACCGTCATAAAAGACATGCAGAACTGTTCCAGATTAAGGGAGAGTAAGTATACATGAAAACCAAATACCATGGATGATTCACCTTGGTTTCTGGATCAGAAAAAGATTATAAAATTTAGTATTAACTGTATATTAGATAATAGTATTGTATCAATCCTGAGTTTCAACCATTACATGGTAGTATGTAAGAGAATGTCACTGTACAGGGAATATACGCCAAAGCATTTGAGGTCATGAAAAAGTGAAGTCACTCAGTCGTGTCCGACTTTCTGTGACCCATGGACTATATATATAACCCACCAGGCTCCTTTGTCCATGGGATTCTCTAGGCAGGAATACTGGAGTGGGGTTGCTGTGTCCTTCTCCAGGGGATCTTCTCAACCCAGAGATCAAACCCGGATCTCCCGCGTTGCTAGCAGACGCTTCTCCCTCTGAGCCACCAGGGATGATGCCTGCAACTGACTCTAGAACGGTTTAGATGTGGGGGGCAGGGGCTGAGGAGGTTGGGGAAAGAGAACTCAAATGTGAAGAAATGCTTACAAATAGTGAATCTGGGTAAAGGAATCATTTTATTCTTGAAACCCTTCTGAGGATTTAATATTTTCAAAATGAATATTTTAAATATCAAAAAATGAAGTTCTAAAACTGAGTATATAAAGAATAAACTTATGTTTACAGTGGGGAAGGGGAAGGGAGGGAAAAGGGATAGAGAGTTTGGGATTGAAATGTATACACTGCCATATTTAAAGTAGATAACCATTGCTGGGGGGAAGGATGGGGATAAGGTATAGTTAGGGACTTTGACATGGACATGTACACACTGTTATACTCTTTGAGACCCCATGTACCGCAGCATGCCAGGCCTCCCTGTCCATCACCAACTCCCAGAGTTTAATCAAACTCAAGTCCATCGAATCATCCAACCATCTCATCCTCTGTTGTCCCCTTCTCCTGCCTTCAATCTTTCCCAGCATCAGGGTCTTTTCCAATGAGTCAGCTGCCACATCAGGTGGCCAAAATATTGGAGTTTCAGCTTCAACATCAGTCCTTCCAATGAACACTCAGGACTGATCTCCTTTAGGATGGACTGGTTGGACCTCCTTGCAGTCCAAGGGACTCTCAAGAGTCTTCTCCAACACCACAGTTCAAAAGCATCAATTCTTCGGTGCTCAGCTTTCTTTACAGTCCAACTCTCACATCCATACATGACTACCAGAAAAACCATAGCTTTGACTAGACAGACCTTTGTTTGCAAAGTAATGTTTCTGCTTTTTAATATGCTGTTTAGGTTGGTCATAACTTTTCTTCCAAGGAGTAAGTGTCTTTTAGTTTCATGGCTGCAGTCACCATCTGCAGTGATTTTGGAGCCACAAAAAATAAAGTCTGTCACTGTTTCCAATGTTTGCCTATCTATTTACCATGAAGTGATGGGACCAGATGCCATGATCTTAGTTTTCTGAATGTTGAGTTTTAAGCCAACTTTTTCACTCTCCTCTTTTACTTTCAAGAGGCTCGTTAGTTCCTCTTCACTTTCTGCCATAAGTTTGGTGTCATCTGCATATCTGAGGTTACTGATATTTCTTTCTGAAATCTTGATTCCAGCTTGTGCTTCATCCAGCCCAGCATTTCTCATGATGTACTCTGCATATAAGTTAAATAAGCAGGGTGACAATATACAGTCTTGATGTTCTCCTTTCCCAATTTGGAACCAGTCTGTTGTTCCATGTCCAGTTCTAACTGTTGCTTTTTAACCTGCATATAGATTTCTCAGGAGGCAGGTAAGGCAACTAGGTATTCCCATCTCTTGAAGAATTTTCCACAGTTTTTTGTGATCCACACAGTCAAAGGCTTTGACATAGTGAATAAAGCAGAGGTAGATGCTTTTCTGGTATTCTCTTGCTTTTTCAATGATCCAACGGATGTTGGAAATTTGATCTCTGGTTCCTCTGCCTTTTCTAAATCCAGCTTGAATATCTGAAAGTTCTTGGTTCATATACTGTTGAAGCCTCAGTTGGCAAATTTTGAGATTACTTTGCTAGCATGTGAGATGAGTGCAATTGTGACGTAATTTGAACATTCTTTGGCATTGCCCTTCTTTGGGATTGGAATAAACACTGACATTTTCCAATCCTGCGGCCACTGCTGAATTTTCCAAATTTGCTGGTATATTGAATCCAGCACTTTAGCAGCAGCGTCTTTTTGGATTTGAAATAGCTCAGCTGGAATTCCATCACTTCCACTAGCTTTGTTCGTAGTGATGCTTTCTAAGGCCCACTTGACTTCGCAGTCCAGGATGTCTGGCTCTAGGTGAGTGATCACACCATTGTGGTTATCTGGGTCTTGAAGATCTTTTTTGTATACTTCTCATATATAGTCTTGCCACCTCTTCTTAATACCTTCTGCTTCTATTAGGCCCATACTATTTCTGTCCTTTATTGTGCCCATCTTTGCATGAAATGTTCCCTTGGTATCTCTAATTTTCTTGAAGAGATCTCTGGTCTTTACCATTCTATTGTTTCCCTCTATTTCTTTGCATTGATCAAAGAAAGAAGAGAATGGATGGATTGGAAGAGAATGGATACATGTATATGTATGGCTGAATCCTTTTACTCTTCACCGAAATTATCACAACACTGTCATTCAGCTATATCATAATACAAAATCAAAAGGTTTAAAAAATAGGTAAAGTAAAGGAGATAACCAGGACTTCCCTGATAGTCCAGTGGTTAGGTATCTGCTGCTAATGCAAGCAACACAGGTTCAGGCCATACCCTGGGAAGTTCCACATGCCTTGGGGCAACTAAGCCCACGCTCCACAATGACTCGGCCCCTACTCTAGAGCCCAAGAACCACAACTACTTTAGCCTGTGCACCCTAGAGCCCATGCTTCTTATGTAACAAGAGAAGCTATCGCAATGAGAGGCCTGCATACCACAATTAGAGAGTAGCCCCTGCTCACCACAACTAGAAAAAGCCTGCTCAAAGCAATGAAGACCTACTGCAGCAAAAAATAATTTTTTTAAAAATAAAATAGATAGCCAACATGGACCTAATCTATAGCACAGGGAACTGTGTTCAATGTTCTATAATAACCTAAATGGGAAAAGAATTTGAAAAAGAATAGAAAAAGAGCATGTATAGTACATTTTGGTAAAATTCAAATACAAGTACCTCTTAATAGTGCTATGTTATCAGAAAATTTCTATCCCAATAACTGTATTGAAATGTACTTGATCAATAATATAATGAATAAATTAATATTAATAAGTGATTTAGAACCAAAATTCTCTCTAGTTACCTATGAATCACAAACTAATTCTGTTTGGCCCACCCACAGGATTAGCCCTTATAGTAGGTTTTTTGGTGTGTTAAATTAGTCACTAACTATAAATAAACATTAGGGACTTCCTAGGTGGCTGAGTGGTAAAGAATCCACCTGCTAATGTAGGAAACGCAGGTTCAACCCTTGCATTGCGAAGATCCCCTGGAAAGAAAATGGCAACCCACTCTAGTATTCTTGCCTGGGAAATCCCATAGAAAGAGGAGACTGGTGGGGAAACAGTCCATGAGGTTGAAAAAGAGTCAGACACGTCTTAGCAACTAAATAACAACAATAAACATTAAAATCATGATTTTTTTTTTTTTTTTTTTTGCTCCTCTTAAAAAATTGAATCAACAACACTTAGGCTGAATTGCAGCCACCACCACCCCCTCTTTGATGGGTCATATTTTCTACAGGTCACTGAAGACCTCACCATTCTGAATCTCACTCTGACTCAGCCTGCTTCACTTGCTCCAGTTCATTCACTCCAGTTATGCACCTGACCCCAAGAAGGATTTGAGTTTGTGAGCTCTCATTTAGGGAACAAAGAGGAAAGTGAATCACTATCTGTAGGAAAGAGCTGCAAAAGAAGTAGAACTTGAAAAAGCATCTTAAACGCAGCATGCTCCAAAGTGAATCACCGATTTCTCCTTCCTGCACCATGCCCACTTAATTGACAAGCCAAAAGTTGAGGGGTTATCCCTGTTATCTTGTCTTCCTTTCTATCAAAACATATATCACTTCTACCCCTAAATTCTATAGATTTACTTCCTAAATATTCTCAGACCTGTCCATTTAGCCCTATTTTCAACACTGAAACCACCATCACCTCTAAGACTACCGCGACCACTACTACCATTAGCATCACCAACACCAGTCTCACCAGCTTACCACTGCAACAGCTATGTCATCCTAAGCTCCCACTATCTTATGTCTAGACAATTCTAAGTGATTTATCCACATTCATTCTGGTCTGTCTTCAGTCTGGTCACTATACTGAAGGCAAAGTGAATTTTTTCAAGATGCAAATTTTGAAGCCTGTCTCCTGGTTAAAACTCTTCAATGGTTCCCACAGCTCTTGGTCTAATGGGAAAACTGACTGAAAAGCCTACAAGATGGTCCAGAGCCCAGCCATCTCTGTAGCCTCATTTCCTATCTTTCCCCCTCTGCTTTTCTATTCCAGCTATTCCAATATTCTTTAAGTCTCTAATACTTAGCATAATCCCTTAAAAAAACAACAACAACAACAACTCAGGTGCCCAAAATTGCATTACTCATAATTCTTAGTTTTCACACCATTTAAATTGGCTGGTTTGTGGCCCTCTTAATTTAATTTAAATAATATAATTAACTCTTTGGAATTCCCCATCCACCCCACTATCTAGAACACCATGTTTTACAAAAATTTACACTTTGCAGGTCCTGTTATGAACCTCCCATCCCTTCCCCCATAACTCCTCCTCTGAATTTTCACTCTGTAAATTTTCTTATTTTTCATTGCCTTTAAAAAAAAAATCACGTATATTTGTATACCCAAGCGATGTGCTGTTAATTTTTTTTTGTTTTTAAACTTTATTAAAAGGTGTCATGAAGTATAGCTTTTTTTCCCACCCAACATTATGTTACCAATATTCATCTACAGTCACAAGTCCCAAGCAGTTGTGAGCAGCATGGAGTCACTCATGTTTATTGCCGTGTAATATTCCATTAGGGACTCCCTGGTGGCTCGGTGGTAAAGAGCCAGGCTGCAGTGCAGGAGGGTTAGGATGGTGTGCTCAGCCATGCCAGACTTTTCGCTACCCCATGGACTGTAGCCCACCAGGCTCTTCCGTCCATTGGATTTTCCAGGGAGTAATACTGGAGTGGGCTGGCATTTCCTCCTCCAGGGGATCTTCCTGACCCAGGGACTGAACTCACGTCTCTTGTGTCTCTTGCACTGGCAGGAAGATTCTTTTTTTTCCCCTGTGGAGTCATGAGGATGTTTTTGTTTGGTTTGTTTCATTGGGGATTAATTAACAAATATTAATATACATGAATTACATTAATATACATTAATGCTATTAATATTAAATAATATATAAGGCATATAATTTATATAAATAATCTGTGGCTATTAACTGATATATTAAATAAGAATTTAATATATAAATTATTAACGTGGGGAGGGGCAAGGGGCATACATCTCAGTGGGGGTGCACACATCGGGGACTGGAGAGGGGCGGGGCAGCACACAGCGCCACACAGAACAGCCACATCCAGCAGACGAAATAATCAGACCAGGGATGGGGGAGGGGGACAGCAGCCACAGAGGCTGGGTGCAGCAAAGGAAGAAAATCGAGGGCCAAGGGAGAGAGGCCGGTCCAAGACACTGTGCACTTTCTGCCCCCACCTCTACTCCCACCACCTCCCCACCTCTGCACAGCGCAGGAGCCTTGGCCTTTCATCTGTCCCTTCCTGCCTCCTGTCCAGAGGCCTGAGGGGCACCCTCTCTGCTCTGAGCCACTAGCACCACCTGGGAAACTACTGCTGTGCAAAGTTCCATTAGGAGCTTCCCTGATGGCTCAGTGGTAAAGAATCCGCCTGCATGCAGGATACGTGGGTTCAATTTCCGGGTCAGAAAGACTCCCTGGAGAAGGAAATGGCAACCCACTCCAGTATTCTTGCTGGGAAATCCCCATAGACAGAGGATCCTGGCGGGATACAGTCCATGAAATCACAAAAGAAACTGACACAACTCATTGATTCACAACAAAAAAACAACAAATACCCCATTATGTGAATGTCCCCTTGCCTGCAGTGCAAATTTTCTTCTTGGTCCAGTTAACTCTTACATATCTCTCAGATCTCAGCTCAGGTGTCACTTCATTAACTGTTTCCTTATCTTCATAACCAGGTAAGACCCCTTTATTTATTATAGACCTTCAAAGCACCTTGAACATCTCCACTGTGGTCATTACCACAGTAGCAATTTCACATCATGTGATCTATTGTGACCTGTTCCCCCATCCACTTGGCAATGAGCTTCCTCAAGAGCAGGCTCCATGCTATGTTTGATTGCTATTAAATCCCTACCTCCTAGCACATCATAAAGACTCAATAAAAGCTGTTACTTAAATGAATGGATAAATCATGAAAATAAGTATTTACCTCTAATAAATAGTACATCCAGATAAACATGTTGAATAATAAATAACTATAAAAACCAGCCTCACTGCCTGACTTTCATATATTATTAATGCCATCATCATTCTTTAACAGCTACCTAGGCTTAAAATTTTGACATTAGGTCTGATTGTGGTATTTCCCTGACCCCTCACCATTATTTGCACACTCCTGTGAGGCCCGGCGTGCTGCGATTCATGGGGTCACAAAGAGTCGGACATGACTGAGCAACTGAACTGAACTTTGAAAATAGTGCTGGGACTTCCTGGGTGGTCCAGTAGTTAAGAATCCACTTTGCAATGCAGGGAGCATGGGTCCAATCCCAGGTCAGGGAACTAAGATCCCACATGCCTCGGAGCGACTAAGCATGTGTGCCAACTACTGAGCCTCTGCGCTCCAGAGCCTGCGCCACAGCTAGAGTCCGTGTGCCACGACAGAAGATCCGCAGTGCTACAGCGAAGAGCCAAGACACCCAGACAGACAAACACTTTTCAAAAAGAAAAGGAAAGGTGCTTACCCCATCCCAACCCAATGTGACCTCCATATGTACTATTTTCAGTTCCTTCCTTTCAAGTCCTGATAATTTCTCATCACCTTATCTATGGTTATGCTGTTCTCTCTTCCCAGAGAGTCCTTTCTTCATTTGTGAGTGTTTAAATCCTACACAGTGCCTACTTCAAATGCCATATCCTCCAAAATACTCCCCTGATTTCCCAGATGGAACAATCTCTTCAGCCTCCAAGCTGTTATCACTCATTACCTTACCCAGTGATTATTTGTGCATGATCCAACATTCTTCTTGATGTACTGGAACAAACATGGGCTTTGTATTCACATCTCTCTCCTGCTCCCTGCACCCACCCCTCCTCTGCCCTCTTAACCCTTCAACAGCTGTCATGAGTCTAGCTGTAGAATTCAGACACACTGCTCTGCCCCTCTTTGGCCTGAGACCTTAGTGAGACAGGCTCCACCATGGGGGTGGGGGTGTTTGGTGAGAAAACCCCTCCAACTTTGGGTTAGGTTGCTGGCAACCTGGGTTAGGTTGCTAACCTTTTGGCCACAGCTAAGAAATCAGTTCTCTCATCAGTTTCTCAATAATAGTTCACACTTTGATCTCTATCTATCTGCTTTCCAGGTCTCATTTCTCAATTGGTAGTTAACTTGGGTGGGGAAGAAAGGGATTTATTTTACTGACTTCCTAAAACCATAACTATAAAGTAATATGACCCTTGTGTTTAAACAAACATACCAGAACTTTCAAACTCAAATGAGGGATGATGCCCTTCAAAATAGTCCCCTGAGGAAGTGATACATTATCCCAATACATCAAGGCTACTCTGGTTTAAAATCTTTTGGCTGTATCATGAGGGCCTGTGGATCTTATCTGAATATCTTTATTGGTCTCAAGTCACATCTGAAAAGGGAAGATTTGAGTTTTTAAGACAGCAAAAAGTCATTTGAAACTAAGGTTAATGAATTACTCGGCATTTTGGATCAACAATGGGAAGGAATCAAAAAATAATGAAACATGCGTGTGTATGTATGTGTGTCATAACTGGAAAAGTATCCTAAAAATGCTTGCACAAAAGTGACCACTGTGAAAAACAACACTCTCTGGTTACGTAGAACAAGGTGTGTTTATTATTATAGAAATTGTTTCACAGTGATGCTGATAGCATAGAGTAATGACTTTTTCTAAAGGCACAAATACAGAGTCATTTACCTTGCCACTTATTTTCTGTGTCATCTTAGACACATTATCTAATTTCTTTCAATGTCAGTATTTTCATCAGTAAAACCAAATTAATAATAACACCCAGCATGGGTACCTCATAGGATTGTTTTGAGAACCATATGAACTAAAACAGGTGAAAAAGCTCTTTGGCAGCCATCAGTTCAGTTCAGTTCAGTCGCTCAGTCGTGTCCAACTCTTTGTGACACCATGAGTTGCAGCACGCCAGGCCTCCCTGTCCATCACCAACTCCCGGAGTTCACTCAAACTCACATCCATTGAGTCTGTGATGCCATCCAGCCATCTCATCCTCTGTCGTCCCCTTTTCCTCCTGCCCCCAAACCCTCCCAGCATCAGAGTCTTTTCCAATGAGTCAATTCTTCGCATGAGGCAACCATAGGTGAATACAAATGTTAGTTGTGTTATGGAAGCTAACATTATGATTAATATTCTTCCTTGATTGTTTCAAACTTTTCCCCCTTCTTTGACATAGTTTGGCAGCAGATCTGAATTCTGAAATATCTCTTCATAAAGAGACTGAGGTCAATCTGAACACATATTCCAGGATTCAAATAAATTGCTAAGGTAAATGCAAGGAAGGAGGAACATGCCAATGACTCAGTAAACAGCAATTTCTATCAATCATTTGACTTGTTTTGCACCATTTTCTGTAAGTCACTTGATTTGTTTTGGCTTTGGGTGATTTCTTTCAAGTTTCTGAGAAAAAGGAGCAACTTTAATCATCATTTTCTCTTACCTTGATTTAAAGACTAAAAAGATGTACCCATTTAAGTTTAAATAACATCTTTCCCACTGAATGGCAATTAACATTTACTGAGAACTTACTAAACGCTGAGTAATATGTTAAATACTTTAATCCTTAACAACACCCTGATACCCTAGGTACTATTTTTGTCCCCATTTCACAGACAAGTCCAAGGAATCACTGAGAAATGCCACTCAGTGGGTAAAAGCCTTAAGCTGGGATGTGAACACAAACGATATTCTGTAGCACACTCTTGACCTTTCAATGCATAAACTGGGTTTTCCAAACTACAAACCCAATCACATTTTTTTCTCCTTTATGTTTTACTTTTGAGGCTAGCATAGGACCTATTCTGGGGCTGTTTGTGTGTCCCTGATGAGTGACAAGTTCCCCTTGAAACCACTTTAAAGAGTAGAGGACCCCCTGATGTGGTGATGAGAACTCTCAGAAATGTGCTAGAGCATAACATTGGGCAAGCATGAAAGAAAGGTTTAAGGAAGAACATACAGTTCATCTTTAGATGAGATCAGGCACATTCAGGGTGGTATGGCTGTAGACCAGTTCATCTTTAAATCAGCATTTGCACTGAACTTTCAGAGCCTACTAGGAATTTTTACTAAGCCCAGGTCCCAAAGTTTGTCCTCACTTAGAATTCTGGTTACTCTCCATTCTCTGATATCTGTCCCTTTCCTGGAAAACATCTAGGTTTCTGCAATCATCTCCAAAACAAAGGATGTCTTTCTTACCTTCTCTAACTCTCATCTGCACTGAAACAAGAAAAAGTGCACTTTAGATTCACTTCCCCTAAGGTATTGAAAGCAACTCCTTTATATTTTCATATAGATACTATGTTTTGGTTTTCTTGTCAGTTATAAATGGAGTCCTGTTCATGATATGAAACTTGAGAAAGAAAAAGTAAAAAGATACCCTGGATGAGCGAACTACATGTCAGTTAACTGTGTCCAAAAGCTTAACATAATATCTGGCACTTGGAGGTGCCCCAAAAATGTAGACAAGGAGGGAATTTTTTAAAGATCCATGAGCACTCAGTGCCAATGGTCTCCATTGCTGCTATACGTCCAGGGCATTGATCCCTGGTCAGTAACACAGGATGGGTACTTGCAAAATTCAGAATACTCAAACAGGTACAGTGAAGAGGCTCTAGGCTCACAGTGGGCCTTGGGCACATGTCTATTGAATCATACACAGAAGAAAGAAGATCCTGCCCAGTTAGGAGCAGACTACACAGCACACATCCACCTCCTCACTAGATGTTGTCTCCACCCCTTTCTACAGGCCCTGCCAGTTGTTTAGGCCAGCCCACATGCTTCTACAGGAAGCATATTCAGCCTTCTGTGAGGCTGAATAATACCCATCCACATACAATATCCCTACATCCTAATACCTGGAACCTATGAATGTGTTACTTTATATGGCAAAAGGGAATTTGCAGATATGATTAAGTTAAGGATATTAAGGTGGGGAGATTATCCATGTATGCCTGATGTAATCAAAACAGTTCTTTTGAGAGGAAGGCAGGAGGAATCAGATTCAGAGAAGC
This sequence comes from Capricornis sumatraensis, assembly GCF_032405125.1. Classification (NCBI taxonomy): domain Eukaryota; kingdom Metazoa; phylum Chordata; class Mammalia; order Artiodactyla; family Bovidae; genus Capricornis; species Capricornis sumatraensis. The sequence continues at coordinate 48,358,210 of NC_091074.1, read as the reverse complement.
AGGCAATACAATGGTAGAAGCAGACACTGGAATGATGTGCTTTGAAGACGGTGAAAAGGGCCACAAGCCAAGGAATACAGAAGGTCACTAGAAACAAAAAGGCAAGGAAACAAATCCCCCTCAGAGCTTATAGAAGGAACTAGCCCTACTGACTCTGGTGGCCCTGGTGCCTCAGACGGTAAAGAATCTGCCTGCAGTTTGGGAGACCCAGGTTCAATCCCTGGGTCAGGAAGATCCCCTGGAGGATGAAATGGCAACCCACTCCAGTATTCTTGCCTGGAGAATCCCATGGACAGAGGAGCCTGGCAGGCTACAGTCCATGGAGTCGCGAAGAGTCAGTCATGACTAAGCAACTAACACTTTCACTTCAGCCCCACTGACACCTTGACTTTAGCCCTGAGAAACTGACTTTAGACCTCTGGCCTCCAAAACTAAAAGAGATTATATTTGTGTTAAGTCACTAAGCTTTGGTAGTATGCTCCAGCAGCAATAGGAAACTAATATATCTCTCTAGCCCTCAGGGACACTTTGATCTCTCCCTTCTGAGTTCTGATAAAGTTTGAATACATAACATAGCATTCAGAACTTCACAGAACCTGTTTCCTCATCCAGGTATAACTGTCATTTGGGGCACAGACTTTTGCTGTACCTGTTAATTTCTCAGAGGGGGGAATGTCTAAGTTGGAGGATACTTTCGGGGGAAGAAGTAAATACTCCATTATATCAATATGAGGGAGATATCATCCTTTGCTCTTACAGTTAGAGTATGTCATTTAAAAAATTGAGTCTGTTCAGATTAATGGATAAAGAAGATGTGGTTTGGGACTTCCCTGGTAGTCCAGTGGTTAAGACGCTGAGTCCCAATGGAGGGAACATGGGTTTGATCCCTGGTTGGGGAACTAAGATCCCACATGCTAAAATAAAACAATTAAAAAAAAAAAGATGTGGTATGGAGAACTCCCTGGTGGTCCAGGGGTTAAGACTGTACTTCCACTGCAGAGGGCGTAAATTCAGTTCCTGGTGGGGGAACTAAGATCCCACGTGCCATGTAGTGGAGTCAAAAATAAATTTAAAAAAATTTTAAATATGTATATATATACACTCACATATATACATATATATACATACTCATATATACATATATATAATGGAATATTCAGTTCAGTCGCTCAGTCATGTCCAATTCTTTGCAACCCCATGAATTGCAGCATGCCAGGCCTCCCTGTCCATCACCATCTCCCGGAGTTCACTCAAACTCCTGTCCATTGAGCAGGTGATGCCATCCAACCATCTTATCCTCTATCATCCCCTTCTCCTCCTGTCCCCAATCCCTCCCAGCATCAGGGTCTTTTCCAATGAGTCAACTCTTTGCATGAGGTGGCCAAAGTACTGGAGTTTCAGCTTTAGCATCATTCTTTCCAAAGAAATCCCAGGGCTGATCTCCTTCAGAATGGACTGGTATTACTCAGTCATAAAAAATAATGAAATAATGTCATTTGTAAGCAACATGGATGGACCTAGAGATTATCATACTAAGTGAAGGAAGTCAGACAAAGATAAATATCATATGATATCATTTATATGTAGAATATTTAAAAAATCATACAAGTGAACTTATTTATAAAACAGAACAAACTTGTGGTTACCAAAGGGGAAAGGGGGAGGGATAAATTTGGAATTTGGGATTAACAGATACAAATTAGTATATATAAAATAGATAAATAACAAGGACCTACTATATAGCAATATATTGTAATAACCTATAAAGGAGAAGAATCTGAAAAATAATGAATATTTTCATGTATAATGAATCATTTTGCTGGACATCTGAAACACTATAAATCAACTATGTGTTGTGTGTGTGTTTAGTCACTAAGTCATGTCTGACTCTTTTGCCACCCCATGGATTATAGACCACCAGGCTTCTCTGTCCACGGGATTTCCCAAGCAAGAACACTGGAATAGGTTGCCATTTCCTTCTCCAGGAGATCTTCCCCACCCAGAGATGAAACCTGTGTCTCCTGCATTGGCAGGCAGATTCTTTACCACTGAGCCACCTGGGAAGTCCTGAACATACTTAATACAAGTATATAAGTGTACTGAGCTGAACACTTAAAAATGGTACAAATGGTATACTTAAAAATGGCATATAAATTTTATATGTACTTTACAACAATTTTTTTTTTATAATGAAGTCTGTAACTACAGTGGGGACAAAGAACAAAAGCGATTTGGAAATGTACTCAGGCTGAAAGCACCTGCAGAAGAGGGAGATACGGTGCTTGGTTTGGGAGGACAGAGGGGCTGGTATTGGTGTGAGGGATCCATGGCTGCGGGGATGCCTGTCCTCTCACAGTGACACAGTTTTCCCTCCTCCTTCCAAAAGGCAAAATGATTCCTTCAACAACAACAAATATGTATTGAATATTCTGTGCTGACACTGGGGGTATGGTACTAAAAAAGATATATAGCTTAGTGTCAAATGGGGGAGAAAGACATAAAACAAATAATCACATACGGAGGTTACAATCTGATCCACGTCGCAAGTGAGGTATGAACCAAGAGTGAGAAATAAATGCGATTCCCTCATAGCTCAGTTGGTAAAGAATCTGCCTGCAATGCAGAAGACCTCAGTTCAATTCCCAGGTCGGGAAGATCCACTGGAGAAGGGATAGGCTACTCACTCCAGTATTCTTGGGCTTCCCTTGTGGCTCAGCTGGTAAAGAACCCCCTGCAATGTGGGAGACCTAGGTTTGATCCCTGGGTTGGGAAGATCCCCTGGAGAAGGGAAAGGCTACCCACTCCAGTATTCTGGCCAGAAGAATTCCATGGACTGTATAGTCCAGGGGGTCGCAAAGAGTCGGACACAACTGAGCGACTTTCCCTTTAATGATGCAGGGGGTGGAAGTGAGAAGGGAATGTGTCCTAGGCAGAGAGGACAGCAGGTTTCTGGGACCAGAACAGAGCAGCGAAGGTGAGAGAGCAGAGGAGCAGCATGATCCTGGGAAGGTGGCAGAGGGCAGAGCCCGGGGCCGGGCTCCCACCTGTGGTCTTTGTCCTAAGGGCAAAGAAGAATCACCAGAGTTGTGTTGGGGGTGGGAGGAAGGGAGAAAAGGAGGTTGAGCTGTCATTATCAGATTTGCAATTTTTTTTTTTTTTGAAAGGGTCAAAAGAGATGTGGGGAGACCAGTTAGGAGGCTACTTCAGTAATCCATGCAAGGGACAATGAAAGTGAGAGGATAGGGAAGTGCTGCAAAAGATGAGGAGACAAGGGATATTCCAGTGAGATTTAGGTAGATATATCTTGGGATGGATCAGACATTATGATATTGTGATTTATAATAAGAAATCATTAAATTAATTAAACAAGAAGGCCATTAGACTGATGTGACTCTAAGGCTATGGTGACATAGCTACATAAGCAAATCAAAATCTAAGCTTATAAATGTTCCAAGATTACAAAATTAAAACCACTAAGGACAGTCAATCATGAACAACCACTAGCCTTTAAGCTATCACCAATCAGCAACTTCCTTACTTTTCTTCTGCTTTTTCTCTTAAAAATCCTCTCTCCAAGCTTCCACTATGTTAGTGCTCTTAACCACTTCTGGTTTGGTGCTGCCTGATTCAATCTATTTTTGCTCAAGTAAATGCATAAAAATGTTAATGTTTCAATTTCTCTTTTGACAGTTCTGACATCAGAAGAGGGAACTGAAGGAAAGTCCCCTCAGTCCCCAGGAGAAATGAACAACCAGGGGAAGCTACTTGCTGAGCCCCTTGAATTTGCTGCACCTTTGGAGGTGCTGGGTAAGTACTTCTCTCCTACCTGTGCGGTTTTTGCATTTTGAACTTTCAGACTTTATTTTAACATTTCTTTTTCCAGACTGGGTCCAGAAACTGGCCAGTGTCAGACTGGGTTCAACTTAGAAACCAGTCTACTTCAACTAGATGCAGACCAGTGTGAAGCCTCGGGTGAATAAAATTTTGTGTTAAAGCTGAGTAAGCAGATTAACTTTACCAAAGATAATTTTGAATTACAGTGGCCACAGAGGAGAACTTCCAACCTAGATAAACAACCATTTAGGAGGTGCATAGAGAAAATGGGGTCTCAGCCAACTGAAGGTGGAGGGAAATTTCCTTTCCTCCTCTACTTTTTCTGGTGCCCATGATGAGACCCACTGGAACACCCCTACTTGCTGCAGAGCCTGTAAATGGGATTCTGGAGAAACTGGCAGAAGCTAAGAAACAGTGAGAATTCTTAGCAAACTCAGCCCTTCTAGATCTCTATCTATGGTGCCTGGTCAAGAGAAGAAGGTAAAATTTCACATTGTCCTCTCTATTCCAATCAGATTGGCAGGCAAAAAAATTTTTTGAGAATAAGGTCTTTGAATTGTGACTTGTAAATCTGCTTTCAGGTAGCCATTGGTTGCCAGTCCTTTCTCTCCCAGGGATAGCTACTACCTTCTTGTTTGCCTCATTTCGTGTCATGAGAATTTGTCTTGGCAACTATCAGGCTGCGGGCAAAAATGTGGGTGGCATCCTATTTGTGGCTAAGGTCTTACTCACTGCTGCCAGCTCTCAGGGAAATCATCTAAGTCTTTCTTTCCTTTAGCAATCTTGGGGAGTGGCTCTGGATTTAGGAAAACAGTATCTTTTGTACCTCTTTAGGGATGCTTCTTAAGCCCATGGTGTTACTCGGTACTGCCAGAAAAACCTACAAGACATATGAAAGGATTCTTTAAAGTAATTCTAAGGTCAAAAGTTGGATAAACTGGAAGCTAATATTCAGAGCCTGATAGGAAGAGTTTTTTGGTTTGGTTTTGTTTTGCTTTTGTTCTTTTGTTTTTAAGGCCTTTTCCCCTAAGCTAAAAGAAATTATGTACCCAGAAGGGAAGAAAAACATTCAAAGGCAAACAGCTCTAAATCTAGAATATAGGGATCTTTGGCTTCCATATTAGTTAAAAAGAACTTCTCCTTGACATAAAGAAGGGAGATAAGGCAGTTGGATGGGTCAGGCTTGATATCATTCAAGCAGCAACCCAATTCTTTAAGGAATTAAAAATAACTGCACTTGTCTTAAAAATCAAGTCTTTATAAGAACCAAACTGCTGCTCTAGAGACAATTCAAAGCCCACCTATCCATTTTACCAAACCCAAGTTTCCCCTATTCATCTCAAAAGGCTTGTAGGTATTGTAAAATTCTAGATTTAGGAGCAAAAGTCCTCTTGAAGGAAGCTGAATTATTTCCCTATGTCTTTGAAATGTAAATGTTCTACCCAGTCTTCTCATGGAATTGAGGACCATCTCTTTGAAAAGCAAACTTCAGGGAAGTTATTCTAAATCAGAAGAGAAAAATAAAAGTGGGGGAAAGGCTATTTGGAAACTAAACAAATGAAAAATCTTAACAATCTTCTCCACAACATTAGTAAAAGTTTAAGCCAACTGAGAAAGTACACTTATATCATCTGACAGAAATACAATTGGGAGTCAACTATTCCATGGACTATCCATGGGATCGCAAAGAGTCAGAAATGACTGAGAGACTTTCACCTTTCTTATATAAACCAGATGTATAATATTTTTCTACCTCTGGATAGTATTGCAAAATTAGTTTCTAGAGAGCTCTATTTAATTGGCTTGATGATAAGCATGGGGAATTCCCTCGTGCTCCAGTGGTTAGGACTTGGAGCTTTCATTGCTGAGGGCCCTGGTCAATCCCTGATAGAGGAACTAAGATCCCACAAGCTGTAGGCTGTAGCGCAGCATACAAAAAAGAAAGACAAACACGCACATATAAATTGAGAAATTAAGTATACTCTCAGAAATATAAACACTAACTCAAATATTTTTCAACTTCACGTGATCTAGGATAATCTTCGGTAAGTAAAAGGTCGTTTAGGTTCGAACCCAGGTCTCCTGCATTGCAAGCAGATTCTTAACCATCTGAGCCACCAGGGAAGCCTGTAGGTTTGTTAGTTTAATTAAAATAGGAATATCTTTGGTGTTATCAGCATTAAATGTAATACTCTTACTTTAGGTTACTAAAATTTAAAAAAACAGGTTCTGTTACAGAATTTGTCAACAAGAAATATATCTTAAGATAATGGTGAGCTGTTTAATATTGTATAAAATTGTTATGAGTAATTTAAGCATAATTGTTAAGAACAAGCAAATTTAATAGATTAAGGTAAGATAAAAGTTTATAAATGAACTTTTAAAGAATAATTATGCTTTATGGTATACTTACTTTAAAATAGTTTCCAAAATCTTTTCGGTAACTTGAAATCTTAAAGCTATACTGAAATGGAGGGTTAAATGATGGTTATTCATTGAATATGTAGATCACTCCAAAATAAGGTAAAGTACTGAAATATTAACTACTGAACATAGGTCTACCTGCTTTGGGGTTATTACAGAGGAACTCAAGATAATTGGATCTATTAGTAAACACGCTTGTGTTCAGTGGAAAATGATGCTATGAGGGAGCATACGCTTCTAGAAATTATGATATGTATTTATAAATTTGCCATATAAAAAAAGTGTTTGTTTCTGGGGTAAAAGACAGTTCATAATTGCTTCCTTCTTATTTTTCACTATAAATTAAGGTTCCTAAGGATTAAGAATTCTAATTAATGTGTAATTAAAACCACTAAAATAATAAGGAAAACAACTCTATACAAGGAAAGTAATATGTGTTTTTGGCTAAGAAAAGGTTATGAGGTATGGAGATGGACTTTTGTTAAGAGAAATGAAAGCAATTTTGTTCTAAAATAAAGCTGATTACTTCAGAATGGGGAAAAAAAGAGAACAAAGGACAAAGAACTAAACTAAATGGATATAGAAAGTTGGGAAGAGAGAAAAAGAGATAAAAGTTTACCGTGGGTAGTGAAGCTAGCTAAAATTGAATTGTTACCTGTCAAACTTCAATGTGAATCAGCCATAGGTATGTCCCTTCCCTCTTGAATCTCCCTCCCATCTCCCTCTCCATTCCACCCCTCCAGGTTGATACAGAAAACAAAAAATTCTGTAAAGCAATTGTCTTTCAATTAAAAATAAATAAATTCTTTTAAAATTGAATTGTTATTATAAGGATATTTAAAATAAACTTTATTATAGTAATATGCTTATGTAAAACTAAAACTTAATTCTCCTTTTATCTGCTAAAATGACAAAGTTTTCTCCTCTTGATAATAAGAGATTCTGATTTTTCTTTACCTTTTAAGTAATCTACCTAGAGCAAAGATTTTGTGTTTTAATAAAATAATTTCCTATGATTTATATTGTCTTTATCAGGTCTTTAAATACTTAAAGAAAACTGAGTCTTCTCAATATTAAAAGAGCTAAGTTTTGTTCACAACTATGTAAACTTCTGTATTTGACTTTAAAATCTTTGTCACTTTGGAGGAATAGATAATTAAATATATTGTTTCATAACGATCTGTGATTCTATTTAGCCAAAACCTTTTGATATTTTTGCAAACTTCAAATTCTAAATGAAATCTTTTTGACCTGGGAGTAATTTCCCCTGGAAAATCTCCAAAGACTTGTTCTCTCTCCTTTTAAAAAGAGATATTGAACTAGTTAGGCTTATTTTACATGCTATAATACATGGGAAGCATTGTCAAATAAGAAATAATAATTACATTAGATTTGTATGAATATATGATATCAATATAAGTGTCCTAGAAATATGGTATGTTCTAGTATGTGACCCTATGGACTGTAGCCTGCCAGGCTCCTCTGTACACGGGATTCTCCAGGCAAGAATACTGGAATGGATCACCATGCCCTCTGCCAGGGGATCTTTTTTTTTTTTTTTGTCGGAAAGATACCCTGGAGGAGGGCGTGGCAACCCAACCCAGTATTCTTGCCTGAAAAATCCCTTGGACAGAGTAGACTGGTGGGCTCCAGTCCAAAGGGTTGCAAAGAGTTAGACATGACTGAAGCAACTTGACACTCATGCAACATGATCTTTGCGTGTTTAGTAGAATGCATCCTGAACTGATCCATAAACAAAATTTAAAATATTTTAGATACTATACAACTTCACATAAAATTAAACACATTTTCTTGTATATGTATGTAAAGTATGCTGCTGCTACTGCTGCTAAGTCGCTTCAGTCGTGTCCAACTCTGTGTGACCCCAGGGGATCTTTCCAACCAGGGATTGAACCCCATGTCTCTTTAATCTCTTGCACTGACAGGTGGATCCCACTAGCACCACCTGAGAAGTCCCAGGATAATGTTATCACTTGTAGTTTTAGTGATTATCTTAAAATGTTGTATGTCAAAGAAATAACCAAGTTTTCTTGTCAATAGCATTATAATGAACTCTCATGAGATATTTAACCATGGCCATTTTTAAGTCTTTTATCATTTACATTGTTTTACTCTGAAGCTTTTGCAGAAATGCTCCTGCAAAAGTACTTCATCTTTAAGGAGAATCATGGAAGGGACTCTAACAGATAGAGGTTTCTGTTAACTTTCAAATCATACCAATGAACTGAGTTTAAGACTTTGCAGAATTCTAAGGGAGAAACTCATGGCTTCATAAAACTGGTAACAAAAGAACAAGGTTAACAAGAATTAATTACATGGGACTAAATGAACTGATGAGGATGATTATACTTTTTAAGATCTTTGTTTGAAACACTGTGGTTCTTTGTTTTGTTTTCTCAAATTTTAGGAAAACTTTTTCTCTTTTATGCTATTCAGCAAATTGGTAAAAACACATTTTTGTCAAAAAGATGAAATATTTATCTTTTTCTCCCTATCTGATCCCTCTATAATTCAGAAACTCTATTCTTATTTTCATGGCAATACAGTTATATGCATAAGTTCAATAAGAACCTGTTCTCCTTGTAACAGGACACAATTGGAAACACTGGTTATATTACAAAGGCTTTGACTAGAATGTAATATTTGAGAATGTGGATAAATCAGATATGGCCATACAGTTTTAAGGAACTACAGTTGACTTTATGGAGTCAATAAAACCTCTTGGGAAAACTGCCCTAGTACTGTGCTTACAGAATACCAGAAGTTTTACCAGATGAGCAAGGAAGGTCACTTTCACGGCATGCCCAGGCACCTCAAGATATTTTGCATACTTCCAAAAGGGAGAATTCACCCAAATCTATAGGTAATTTAGGCAATCAGTTCAGTTCAGTTATTCAGTCATGTCCAACTCTTTGAGACCCCATGGACTGCAGCACGCCAGGCTTCCCTGTCCATCACCAATTCCCACAGCCTGCTCAACCTCATGTCCATTGAGCCAGTGATGCCATTTAACCACCTCATCTTCTGTCATCCCCTTCTCCTACCTTCAATCTTTCCCAGCATCAGGGTCTTTTCAAATGAGTCAGTTCTTCGCATCAGGTAGCCAAAGGATTGGAATTTCAGCTTCAGCATCAGTCCTTCCAATGAATATTCAGGACTGATTTCCTTTAGGATTGACTGGTTGGATCTCCTTACAGTCCAAAGGACTCTCAAGAGTCTTCTCCAACACCACAGTTCAAAAGCATTAACTCTTAGGTGCTCAGGTTTCTTTATAGTTCAACTCTCACATCCATACATGACTACTGGAAAAACCATAGCTTTGAGTAGAATGGACTTTAGTTGGCAAAGTAATGTTTCTGATTTTAATATGCTGTCTAGGTTGGTCAAAGCTTTTCTTCCAAGGACCAAGTGCCTTTTACTTTCATGGCTGCAGTCACCATCTGCAGTGACTTTGAAGCCCCAGAAATAAAGTCTGTCACTGTTTCCATTATTTCCCCATCTATTTGCCATGAAGTGGTGGGGCCAGATGCCATGATCTTAGTTTTCTAAATGTTGAGTTTTAAGCCAACTTGTTCACTCTCCTCCTTCACTTTCATCAAGAGGCTCTTTAGTTCTTCGTCACTTTCTGCCATAAGTTGGTGTCATCTGTATATCTGAGGTTACTGATATTTCTCCTGGCAATCTTGATTTCAGCTTATGCTTCATCCAGCCCAGCATTTCTCATGATGTACTCTGCATATAAGTTAAATAAGCAGGGTGACGATATACAGCCTTGACGTACTTCTTTCCTGATTTGGAACCAGTCTGTTGTTCCATATCCAGTTCTAACTGTTGCTTATAGGCAATGATTGATGGTAAATCCTTGGCTTGTCTTCTTGGTCTGGAGATGGCTTTAAAAGTCCAATCTAAGATTCCTTGTGAAAAGTTCCAGCAGAGTGTATATGGTCAGTGACCATTCCTACTTCTCTTATGTAAATAATCAGGTCAAGTTTAATGAGACTAAACTTATTCTGCAAACAAATTAGTCTTACTATTATGATTATCTTTAATAGAAATGAAGGTGGTCCCTGGAGAAGGAAATGGAAACCCACTCTAGTATTTTTGCCTGGGAAATCCCAGGGACAGAGGAGCCTGGTGGGCTACAATACATGGGGTTGCAAAGAATCTGAACTATTGAGCAAGCTTGGAATCTAGAAAGATGGTACTGATGAACCTATTTGCAGGGCAGCATTGAAGATGCAGACATACAGAACAGACTTATGGAAACAGTGGGGGAAGGAGACGGCAGGACAAATTGAGAGAGTAGCATTGAAACGTATATATTACCATGGGTAAAATTAGATAGCGTGTGGAAATTTTCTGTATGATGCAGGGAGTTCAGATCAGGTGCTCTGTGACAACCTAGAGGGGTGGGGTGGGATGGGAGGTGGAAGGGAGGTTCAAGAGGGAGGATACATTTTTATACCTATGGCTGAAACCAACAAAATATTGTAAAGCAATTATCCTCCAAAAATAAAAAATAAATAAATTTAAATTAAATATAAACAAAACACAAAAGATTTATAGGTAATACGTTTTAAAAAAGCAATGAAGGTGATTACAGAGGGGAAAACAGTATTTCAGCAAAAAATTAAAACACAGTCTTGTGGATATCATATTCTAGCTCTCCTTATTATCTTTGAGGTGTTGTTATATATCTATAAACCAAACTGGATCCTGAATTCTTCTACTTTTCTCAAATATCTGGCTATTGGCACTCTCCCAATAGTTATTGTAGTCTCCCTGGTATACTATGTTCTCTCAAGGCTGTATACTGTTACCCTGCCTATTTAACTTCTATGCAGAGTATATCATGTGAAATGCTGAGCTGGATAAAGCACAAGCTGGAATCAAGGTTGCCGGAAGAAATATCAACAACCTCAGATATGAAGATGACACCACCCCTATGGCAGAAAGTGAAAAGGAACTAAAGAGCCCCTTGATGAAAGTAACTCAACATTCAAAAAACTAAGATTATGACTTCCAGTCCCATCACTTCATGGCAAATAGATGGGAAGCAATGGAATCAGTGACAGACTTTATTTTCTTGGGCTCCAAAATCACTGTGGATGGTGATTGCAGCCATGAAATTAAAAGACGGTTGCTCTTTGGAAGAAAAGCTATGACACACCTAGACAGCATATTAAAAAGCAAAGATATCACTCTGCTGACAAAGGTCCATATAGTCAAAGCTATGGCTTTCCAGTAGTCTTGTATGGATGTAAGAGTTGGACCATAAAGAAGGCTGAACACCAAGAACTGATGCTTTCGAACTGTGGTGCTGGAGAAGACTCTTAGAATCCTTTGGACTGCAAGGAGCTCAAACCCAGTCAATCCTAAAGAAAATCAGTCTTGACTATTCATTGGAAGGACTGATGCTGAAGCTGAAACTCCAATACTTTGGCCACCTGATGCCAAGACCCAACTCATTTGAAAAGACCCTGATGCTGGGAAAGACTGAAGGCAAAAGGAGAAGGGGCAGCAGAGGATGAGATGGTTGGATAGTGTGACTGACTCAATGGACATAAATTTGAGCAAACTCTGGAAGCTAGTGAAGAACAGGGGAGCCTGGAGTGCTACAGTCCATGGGGTCACAGGGAGTTGGACACATCTGAGCGACTGAACAGCAGCAAGCCAGCAACAGAACTACTATCAGATGGTCTCACTGCACTTGGAAAAACAAACAGGATGGGCAATGAGGTGAATAACAAAAACCATTCTCCATGGATCTGACATGATAACCTTAGTTTCACAATGAGACAAGAACAACTTAACTCTGATATTGACTGACAGTAGAGTTAATATCAATTTTGTGATCAACCTCTCATGTGTGAGAAGATGACAAAGAAGGGGGAAATGGTTAAACTAATTTCACAGGGAGGCCACTGGATTTGGTACTAATGCTATGTTGACTATAAAAATCTCTCCCCAGGAGGATGAGATGAATGGAGAGAGTAGCATGACATTTATACTAACATCTGTAAAATAGATAGCCAATGGAAATTTGCTGTATGACTCAGGGAATTCAAACTGGAGCTGTGTAATAACCTAGAGGGGTGGGAAAGGTGGGAAGTGGGAGGGAGATTCAAGAGAGAGGGGCATATGTACACCTATGGTTAATTCATCTTGATGTATAACAAAAATCAAATCAATTTTGTAAAACAATCATCAATCAATTAAAAGTAAATAAATATAATTATTTTTAAAAAGAAACCTCTCCCCAAGCTCCTGCTGGTAGAGTATTCCTAAACACTTTTGGTTTGGTACTGCCCAAATCAAGCTTTGTTCACACAAACTCTTAAAATATTTAATATGCTCAGTTTATCTTTTAAAAAATATATATACTTGGTCTTTGACCCCTTTCCTGGCACATAACTCCTAAACTCCTTGGAATTTCTTAAGTCATAATAGTAATAACAGTGTTTTTATTATGTTAATGAAGTGACTTTGAGACTGCACCTAAGAATGGGGACTCAGTTCAGTTCAGTTCAGTCGTTCAGTCGTGTCCGAATCTTTGCGACCCCATGAATTGCAGCACACCAGGCCTCCCTGTCCATCACCAACTCCCAGAGTTCACTCAGATTCATGTCCATCGAGTCAGTGATGCCATCCAGCCATCTCATCCTCGGTCGTCCCCTTCTCCTCCTGCCCCCAATCCCTCCCAGCATCAAAGTCTTTTCCAATGAGTCAACTCTTCACATGAGGTGGCCAAAGTACTGGAGTTTCAGCTTTAGCATCACTCCTTCCAAAGAAATCCCAGGGTTGATCTCCTTCAGAATGGACTGGTTGGATCTCCTTGCAGTCCAAGGGACTCTCAAGAGTCTTCTCCAATACCACAGCTCAAAAGCATCAATTCTTCGGTGCTCAGCCTTCTTCACAGTCCAACTCTCACATCCATACATGACCACTGGAAAAACCATAGCCTTGACTAGACGGACCTTAGTCGGCAAAGTCAAGAATGGGGACAAGGTGCCCAGAAAACCAACAATATGATTAGAGGATTAGAACTTTCAGCCTCACTCCAGGCCTCTGAGGAGGAAAGAAGAGCTGAAAGTTGAATCAATTGCCAATGGCCAATGATATAAGCAATCATGCCTGCATAATGAAGCTTTCACAAACACCCAAAAGGACAGAGTTCAGAGAGCCTGTGGGTTGCTGAACATGTGAGTGCATGGAAACTTCTTGCCCTTTCTCCAAACCTTGCCCTATGCATTTCTTCCATATGGTTGTTCCTAAGTTACATGCCTTTATACTAAAACAAGAATCTAGAAAGCAACTTTCTCTAAGTTCTGTGAGCTGCTTTAGCAAATTATTCATAATTGAACCCAAAGAATAGGTCATTGGAACCTCTAATCTATAGTTAGTCATTCAGGTACTAAGGCAAATACCTGGACTTGTGACTGGCATCTGAAATGTGTGTGGGAGGACAACCTGTGGGATCTGAACTCTATTTCCACATAGATAGTGTCAGAATTGAGCTGAATTATAGGGCTTCCCTAGTGGGCTCAGTTGGTAAAGAATCTGCATGCAATGCAGGAGACCTGGGTTCAATCCCTGGGTCAGCAAGACCCCCTGGGGAAGAAAAGGGCAACCCACTCCAGTATTCTTGCCTGGGAAATCCCATGGACAGAGGAGCCTGGTGGGCTACAGCCCATGGCATCACAAGAGTGGGACACGACTTAGTGACTAGACCACATAGGTCACATAGCTGGTGTCTAGTGGAGGAAAAAAAAAAAAAAAACATTGGAACTGGATGCAGAATCAGGCAACATGAAGGGTGAAAGACAAGGAGAGGTCACAAATAAATCTGAACTTTCTGCTTTGTGAATTTGGATGGATAGGGCTTTCAAACTTACTGAACAAAGGCTCAATCACAGTCACCACACTGCACAACTTGAGGAGACACCATATCCACTTTTTAGTCAACGGCAATGATGCCCTTGATGTTGTGCACAAGCAACAGCCCCATATGACAAATGATCCCTAGGGAGACAATTAGTTTCCCTAACCTGGGCCTAACTTCTTCCTACCTTCCATTTTCCCCTGGTATACTTGAGGTTGTGATCAGTGACCAACACGCCAAAGCCCAATGCAATCAAATGTTTCATATTTAGCTGTTCAAGTCAGATTCCACCAAAATCACATCATAAACCTGAGCCTTCAGAAAAACTTTGGGCAAAAAGAAAGTAAAAAGAAAGGATCCGTGTGCACCTGACTCATGTTAGGTATGTTTCAGGGTCATTCACTCTCTCCCCACTCATCACTCTTATCAGTGCAATGCTAGTGTAGCCCAGCACATATGGCCTTCTGGTCACATGGTCTGCTGATGGCAAGAGCCTTGCATGCTGCTTCTTCAGGGCCTCTGTAGCAGGAAGTCATGTTCCATAGAGTCTGATCAGAGGTCCAAGACTGACTCACCCTTTGCAGCTTAAGAAGGCTGGAGCAAGAGACAAAGACCTCTCCAGGCCTCCTCTGGTGACATCCAGGCAGCCCATATGATGCTGTAGCCCTTAAAGAATGATCTGGACACAGCTCCTCCTGGGGTTCCAGTTGTCTGAAGCAGACAGGGACCCATTCCACCCACTAAGTGGCAGCAGGTAGAGGTGTTCACACCTCAGAATGTCACAGTAAATCAGGCAACATTGGGTGCAATCTAGGGACCCTCACTGGCCATTCTGTGGACAGGCAAACTGTAGCCCCAGCCCAAAGCATGGCCCACTGGCAGATCAACCTCTGTGAGGCAGGGAAACCTAAAAGAGCCAAACCCTGGGTTGATAAAGATGAAGTCTTCCTGAACCCAAGCATGATCATGTAGGTTAAGGAGTAGTTTATAGGAGAGTCATCCTGATGTCTGGTTGGAAAGGCCTGCATTGGAATCCTGCTATGCCTATCGTTAGCTTGGATGAGATTCTCAAGCTTTCTGTGCCTCAGTGTTCTCATCTGTAAGATGAGGATGATAATAATTGTTTTTATCATAGAAGGCAATGTGAGGATGGAAAGCATGAAACATATGGAGCACTTAACTTAGGTCAGTGCCTGCCATGGTAAGTACCCAATAATGTTTAGTATTATTACTCTGTTAGAACACAAGTCTGACGCTTACTGCTCTCAGGCCATCAAGGGCATTGACAGGTTGCAGTCCCGGCCTGCTTCTCTTAAGCTCCACAGTTTGTGAAGTAAGATACCAACAGCATTCGTCACAAAAGGCTTATGGTGAGGAATAAGACTCTCAAATCCTGCCTTACTGGCAGGCTATAGTTTTAACATTTAGATGGCCTGAACATTTTTCATTCCTCCATTATACTGTCTACTTGGACAGCTGTGTGGGGTCAAGAAGTTTTCCACCTCTGTGGGCCTCAGCTTACTTGAATATAAACCAAAAATTCTCTGAGGTCCCTTCCAGCAATAACATTCTGAGCCTGTAACCCCAGGCCTGCATAAAACTGGCCAGGGTACCTTTACACTTTTGTGTGAAGTTTCTTTTTTTCCCACTAAGGCTCTTAGCTCATTTCTGATAATCAGTGTTTCAATAATAAAGTCAGAATAATCCTTCAAATTTACAAATGTGATAGCAAAAGAAAAAGAAAAATACCTCTGAATGGTAAAATACTTCCCAATGGGTATTTATAACACATCACAATTTGTCTTATAACTAGGTAACAGTCACTGTAACCCTACCCACCTCATTGAGAAATCAAGAGGTTATAAAGCATATTTTATAAATAAAAATATGTAGATATTGTACCAAGGACTGATCTCTAGCTCTGCAGGGTCCTGCAACAAAGAATTACAGTATTCCAGGGTGGTAGAGAACTTTAAAATCCATCTAGTCTGACCACCTATCTGATACAGTATTCCTGCCAGAAGCATCTACTCTGTGTTTAAACACCTTCAGTGATGAGAGACGCAATCTTTAGTATTAGTTTTTTTCATCTGTCCAACAAGGGGCCAGCCCCACAGCTAGGTGCTGGTAATACAGGAAGAATCCCTGTCCTCAAAGAGCTTATAGTCTTGATGGAAATACAGATGAATAAATGAATACAGTGAGATATTATACTGAGCTTAATTAATCTCTGTGGTTTCCTTTTCCAATGGTGTTATTTCCTTGAATAACAGTCAAAGATTTTTACACATCCTTGATGAAAATGAGGAGTATTACAGCAGAAATGCTAATAGACAGATCTGGTCAAAACTTAATTTGGGGATATTCAATGTAGGTTCACAGAAGAAACAATAGTTTGAAAGCCAAATAATTTTGATTCATACAGTCTAGACTCTGCCAAGGGAAGAAAAGGCTCTTGAAAATTAAGAGCTATTTCCCAAGACAGCAAGGTGGACATCAGTGGTTCTCAAACTTTGATGTACATCAGAATCACCTGGAGGGCCTATGAAAACACAAGTTGCTGGTTCAGTTCAATTCAGTTCAGTTCAGTCACTCAGTCGTGTCCGACTCTTTGCGACCCCATGAATTGCAGCATGCCAGGCCTCCCTGTCCATCACCAACTCCTGGAGTTTACTCAAACTCACGTCCATTGAGTCAGTGACGCCATCCAGCCATCTCATCCTCTGTAGTCCCCTTCTCCTCCTGCCCCCAGTCCCTCCCAGCATCAGGGTCTTTTCCAATGAGTCAACTCTTCGCATGAGGTGGCCAAAGTACTGGAGTTTCAGCTTTAGCATCATTCCTTCCAAAGAACACCTAGGACTGATCTCCTTCAGAATGGATTGCTTGGATCTCCTTGCAGTCCAAGGGACTCTCAAGAGTCTTCTCCAACACCACAGTTCAAAAGCATCAATTCTTTGGTGCTCAGATTGCTGGTTCTCACCCACAATTTCTAATTCAATAGGTCTGAGTACTGACACTATTAAAACCTTACAGAGTAGTTAACGCTGTTGCTACTGATCCAGGGACCACAATTCAAAAACCATTAGAGTTGTGTTTAGACATTTGACAGTGGATTGGAAAGTCCCAGTCTAAGGACTGAAAGAAACTAAATTATCTCCACCTGTACTGGGAAACAAGCTAGAAATGAAGTAGAAGGCTACACCTGGGAAAGGGTGGCACTTGGATCATTTGGAAAAAGTGGAGTCAACATTGAGAAACTTTTCATTATTGCACACCAAAAGCATCAGGGGAGCCAGGAGGGAGCTAAGCTTGTGCATACAGATCACCTATTGCCATTTCAGCAAGCTGCTGCGTGTCACTCATGGGAAGGATAACATAAGCTGCTTTTCCAGTAGTGTGGTTAGTACCCACTACTGACTGCTATGTCAGGTCACCCACCATAAGATGGTCTAGAAGAAAGGCCCATTCCATGGATGATCTGTATTAGTTTCTTGGGGCTACCATGACAAATTACTGCAAGTGGGGTGGCTTAAAACAACAAAAATTTATTCTTATACTTTGTAGTTAAGGTATCAGAAGGCCAATGCTCCCTCTAAAGACTCTTGGGAAAGAAACTTCCTTACCTTTTTCAGCCTCTAGAGGCCGAGGCATTCCTTGGCTTTTGGGAGCATAACCTTAATCTTTGCCTCCATCTTCACATGGCCTTCTTCTCTGCGTGTGTCTCTCTGAGTCCTCTCCTCTTCTTATGAGAACACCACCAGTCATTGGATTTGCTAAGTCTCTTCAGTCGTGTCTGACTCTGTGTGACCCCATAGACACATCACACCATAGACATAGCCCACCAGGCTCCCCCGTCCCTGGGATTCTCCATGCAAGAATACTGGAGTGGGTTGCTATTTCCTTCTCCAATGTATGAAAGTGAAAAGTGAAAGTGAAGTCGCTCAGTCGTATCTGACTCCTAGTGACCCCATGGACTACAGCCTACCAGGCTCCTCCATCCATGAGATTTTCCAGTCAAGAGTACTAGAGTGGGTTGCCATTGCCTTCTCTGGATTTAGGGCCCATCTAATCTAGTATGAGAGCTTCCCAGGTGGCTCAGCAGTAAAGAATTCACTTGCCAAGCAGGAGACGTGAGCTCGATCCCTGGATTAGGAGATCTCCTGGAGAAGGGCATGGCAACTCATTCCAGTATTCTTGCCTGGAGAAGCCCATGGACAGAGGAGCCTGGTGGGCTACAGTCCATGGGGTCACTAAGAATCAAACGTGACTGAAGTGACTAAACAACAATAATAACAAATCCAGTATGATTTCATCTCAACTAATTATACCAGTAAAGACTCTATTTCCAAATAAGGTCACATTCTAAGTTGCACGTTTTTGAGTGATACTATTCAATCCACTATAACTATCATTCAAACTACCATTACTGAACTTCATTCTCCCTTTTCAACAGATCAGAACATTCACTAGCCCCTTGAAATAGCTTGAAATAGAAGGTTTCTTGACATCCAGAGAAATGACTGAGTGGCAGGGAAGTCTCCTGAGCCTGCACTTGAGTGGGAGTGGTTGATGGTAAGTCCCACCTACTACATAATTATGATAGAACATAATGGGTTATGATGAGGAAATCTAGGATGCCATAGGAAAATAAAAGGCAGACACCAAACACAGATTTGGGTGCTAAGCAACATTTTGCAAAGTTTGAAATGTCTAAGGTGAGACCTGAAAGACAAGCAGGAAATGGTCCAATGAAGATCTGGTGGGAAGAGAGACATTGAGGAAGAGTGTTCTAGATGTGAACAATGGCTCAGAAGTGACAGAAATATGATTCACTACAGGAGCACAAAGATATTCAAAATGGCTGAGCTGTAAAGTGGTGCAAGGGCCTGGGAGGGAGAGCATCTGGGACTAAAGTCTGAGCCCCTGTCTTTTATCTCTTAAAGCCACACAGAAAAATTCTAACCATTCTTCAACTTTGGAGTGGTTATGCATTTAAAGACAGGTATATTGTTGACACACTGATACCATACTCACAGAAAACTAGTCAATCTAATCACACTAGGACCACAGCCTTGTCTAACTCAATGAAACCAAGCCATGCCTGTGGGGCAACCCAAGACGGGCGGGTCATGGTGGAGAGGTCTGACAGAGTGTGGTCCACTGGAGAAGGGAATGGCAAGCCACTTCAGTATTCTTGCCTTGAGAACCCCATGAACAGTAAGAAAAGGCAATATGATAGGATACCAAAAGAAGAACTCCCCAGGTCATTAGGTGCCCAATATGCTACTGGAGATCAGTGGAGAAAAAACTCCAGAAAGAATGAAGGGATGGAGACAAAGCAAAAACAATACCCAGTTGTGGATGTGACTGGTGATAGAAGCAAGATCCAATGCTGTAAAGAGCAATATTGCATAGGAACCTGGAATGTCAGGTCCATGAATCAAGGCAAATTGGAAGTGGTCAAACAAGAGATGGCAAGGGTGAACATCAACATTCTAGGAATCAGTGAACTAAAATGGACGGGAATGGGTGAATTTAACTCAGATGACCATTATATCTACTACTGCGGGCAGGAATCCCTCAGAAGAAATGGAGTAGCCATCATGGTCAACAAAAGAGTCCGAAATGCAGTACTTGGATGCAATCTCAAAAATGACAGAATGATCTCTGTTCGTCTCCAAGGCAAACCATTCAATATCACAGTTATCTAAGTCTATGCCCCAACCAGTAACGCTGAAGAAGCTGAAGTTGAACGGTTTTATGAAGACCTACAAGACCTTTTAGAACTAACACCCAAAAAAGATGTCCTTTTCATTATAGGGGACTGGAATGCAAAAGTAGGAAGTCAAGAAACACCTGGAGTAACAGGCAAATTTGGCCTTGGAATGCGGAATGAAGTAGGGCCAAGACTAACAGAGTTTTGCCAAGCAAATGCACTGGTCATAGCAAACACTCTCTTCCAACAACACAAGAGAAGACTCTACACATGGACATCACCAGATGGTCAACACCGAAATCAGATTGATTATATTCTTTGCAGCCAAAGATGGAGAAGCTCTATACAGTCAACAAAAACAAGACCAGGAGCTGACTGTGGCTCAGATCATGAACTCCTTATTACCAAATTCAGACTGAAATTGAAGAAAGCAGGGAAAACCGCTAGACCATTCAGGTATGACCTAAATCAAATCCCTTATGATTATACAGTGGAAGTGAGAAATAGATTTAAGGGCCTAAATCTGATAGATAGAGTGCCTGATGAACTATGGAATGAGGTTCATGACATTTTACAGGAGACAGGGATCAAGACCATCCCCAAGGAAAAGAAATGCAAAAAAGCAAAATGGCTGCCTGGGGAGGCCTTACAAATAGCTGTGAAAAGAAGAGAAGCAAAAAGCAAAGGAGAAAAGGAAAGATATAAGCATCTGAATGCAGAGTTCCAAAGAATAGCAAGAAGAGATAAGAAAGCCTTCTTCAGGGATCAATGCAGAGAAACAGAAGAAAACAACAGAATGGGAAAGACTAGAGATCTCTTCAAGAAAATTAGAGATACCAAGGGAACATGTCATGCAAAGATGGGCTCGATAAAGGACAGAAATTTTATGGACCTAACAGAAGCAGAAGATATTAAGAAGAGGTGGCAAGAATACATGGAAGAACTGTACAAAAAAGATCTTCACGACCCAGATAATCATGATGATGTGATCACTAATCTAGAGCCAGACATCCTGGAACGTGAAGTCAAGTGGGCCTTAGAAAGCATCACTATGAACAAAGCTAGTGGAGGTGATGGAATTCCAGTTGAGCTGTTTCAAATCCTGAAAGATGATGCTATGAAAGTGCTGCACTCAATATGCCAGCAAATTTGGAAAACTCAGCAGTGGCCACAGGACTGGAAAAGGTCAGTTTTCATTCCAATCCCAAAGAAAGGAAATGCAAAAGAGTGTCCAAACTGCCGCACAATTGCACTCATCTCACATGCTAGTAAAGTAATGCTCAAAATTCTCCAAGCCAGGCTTCAGCAATACGTGAAGCGTGAACTTCCTGATGTTCAAGCTGGTTTTAGAAAAGGCAGAGGAACCAGAGATCAAATTGCCAACATCTGCTGGATCAAGGAAAAAGCAAGAGAGTTCCAGAAAAACTTCTTCTTCTGCTTTATTGACTATGCCAAAGTCTTTGTGTGGATCACAATAAACTGTGGAAAATTCTGAAAGAGATGGAAATACCAGACCACCTAACCTGCTTCTTGAGAAATCTGTATGCAGGTCAGGAAGCAACAGTTAGAACTGGACATGGAACAACAGACTGGTTCCAAATAGGAAAAGGAGTGAGTCAAGGCTGTGTATTGTCACCCTGCTTATTTAACTTCTATGCAGAGTACATCATGAAAAACGCTGGACTGGAAGTAACACAAGCTGGAATCAAGATTGCTGGGAGAAATATCAATAACCTCAGATATGCAGATGACACCACCCTTATGGCACAAAGTGAAGAGGAGCTAAAAAGCCTCTTGATGAAAGGGAAAGAGGAGAGTGAAAAAGTTGGCTTAAAGCTCAACATTCAGAAAACGAAGATCATGGCATCTGGTCCCATCACTTCACGGGAAATAGATGGGGAAACAGTGGAAACAGTGTCAGACTTTATTTTGGGGGGCTCCCAAATCACTACAGATGGTGACTGAAGCCATGAAATTAAAAGATGCTTACTCCTTGGAAGAAAAGTTATGAGCAACCTAGACAGCATATTCAAAAGCAGAGGCATTACTTTACCGACTAAGGTCCGTCTAGTCAAGGCTATGGTTTTTCCTGTGGTCTTGTATGGATGTGAAAGTCAGACTGTGAAGAAGGCTGAGCGCTGAAGAATTGATGCTTTTGAACTGTGGTGTTGGAGAAGACTCTTGAGAGTCCCTTGGACTGCAAGGAGATCCAACCAGTCCATTCTGAAGGAGATCAGCCCTGGGATTTCTTTGGAGGGAATGATGCTAAAGCTGAAACTCCAGTACTTTGGCCACCTCATGAGAAGAGTTGACTCATTGGAAAAGACTCTGTTGCTGGGAGTGATTGGGGGCAGGAGGAGAAGGGGACTACAGAGGATGAGATGGCTGGATGGCATCACGGACTCAATGGACGTGAGTCTGAGTGAACTCCAGGAGATGGTGATGAACAGGGAGGCCTGGCGTGCTGCAATTCATGGGGTCACAAAGAGTCGGACATGACTGAGCAACTGAACTGAACTATCATTATCCCTGAATTTTATCTTTTCCCCATTAAATATACTTAATTCCTCCAAATATTTTTCATATACTTTGGAATCTCATTTCATCACTAACTATCCTGGCTGAAGTCCTCCAAACCCACTCCAGCTTGCCTATATCTCTTTACATAAAACCCTGAAATGGAAGAAAATACTCCAACCCAATACCATAGGATCAACTCTTTGACCTTAATGATCAATGTTGACTGACTATACCTTTCTTTCCTAGACCTAGGCATCAAGTTGGAGCAGGTTTTTGAGAAAGAGACTGCTATTTAGTTCAGTTCAGTCACTCAGTCATGTCCGACTCCGCAACCCTATGGACTGCAGCCTTCATGGAGCTTACAGTCTAATGAAGAAGATACTAAATAATTACATGCATACAGGGAGCTATTCAATTCAGTTCAGTTGCTCAGTTGTGTCCTACTCTTTGTGACCCCATGTACCGCAACATGCCAGGCCTCCCTATCCATCACCAACTCCCAGAGTTTAATCAAACTCAAGTTTATCGAGTCATCCAACCATCTCATCCTCTGTTGTCCCCTTTTCCTCCTGCCCCCAATCCTCCCAGCATCAGGGTCTTTTCAAATGAGTCAGTTCTTCACAACAGGTGACCAAAGTACTGGAGTTTCAGCTTCAGCATCAGTCCTTCCAATGAATATTCAGGACTGATTTCCCTTATGATTGACTGGTTGAATATCTTTGCAGTCCAAGGGACTCTCAAGAGTCTTCTCCAACACCACAGTTCAAAAGCATCAGTTCTTCGGTGCTCAGCTTTCTTTCTAGTCCAACTCTCACATCCATACATGACTATTAGTAAAACAAAATTGCAAATAGAACTACCTTATGACCCAGCAATCCCACTGCTGGGTATACACACCGAGGAAACCAGAATTGAAAGAGACACATGTACCCCAATGTTCATCGCAGCACTGTTTATAATAGCCAGGACATGGAAACAACCTAGATGTCCATCAACAGATGAATGGATAAGAAAGCTGTGGTACATGTACACAATGGAGTATTACTCAGCCATTAAAAAGAATTCATTTGAATCAGTTCTGATGAGATGGATGAAACTGGAGCCGATTATACAGAGTGAAGTAAGCCAGAAAGAAAAACACCAATACAGTATACTAACACATATATATGGAATTTAGAAAGATGGCAATGACGACCCTGTATGCAAGACAGGAAAAAAGACACAGCTGTGTATAACGGACTTTTGGACTCAGAGAGAGAGGGAGAGGGCGGGATGATTTGGGAGAATGGCATTCTATCATGTATACTATCATGTAAGAATTGAATCGCCAGTCTATGTCTGACGCAGGATACAGCATGCTTGGGGCTGGTGCATGGGGATCACCCACAGAGATGTTATGGGGAGGGAGGTGGGAGGGGGTTTCATGTTTGGGAACACATGTAAGAATTAAAGATTTTAAAATTTAAAAAAAAAAACAAACCATAGCTTTGACTAGAAAGACTTTTGTTGCCAAAGTAATGTCTCTGCTTTGTAATATGCTGTCTAGGTTGGTCACAGCTTTTTTTCCAAGGAGCAAGTGTCTTTTAATTTCATGGCTGCAGTCACCATCTGCAGTGATTTTGGAGCTCAGTTAGAGACTGCTAACTGAGCCTCAATATCCACTATTACTCTTCTTCTTAGTGATAATAAAACCACCAACACCCCAGTTTTAGCTGAGTACATGGCTGTCTAGCTGAAGATTTACATCCCTGCCTTCCTTGTAGCTGAGTCCAGTCTCGTGATTATGTTCTGGTCCATAAACTAATTTTTAACAAACCATTTACTCTTGTCTTCCTTCTTCCTCTGCCCTAGTCACTGAGAACAGGGATAACTACAGCAGCTTTGTGCCCAGGGATGAAAGCACCATATTGAAGATAGCAGGGCAGACCAGCCCACCTGGGTCTCTGGATGATTTTCTGAGGTAGAAAGCAGTCTACCCACCCTGGACAGCCCATCCACCTTTGGGCTATTAGATAAGGTAGAAAGAAACTTCTATAATCTTTTGAGTCACTGTAACTAATGCAAGGGCCATCCTCATGGGGTCCCTATTGATGCAGATTGCATTCAGTATAAATGCAGATTTAGGCATTCATCTACCCATCCATCCATTCAGTAAAGGCACTGAATGTCTATTAGGTATTAGACACTATGTATTCTGAACCTTCATAGAAGGCAATGGCACCCCACTCCAGTACTCTTGCCTGGAAAATCCCATGGACCGAGGAGCCTGGTAGGCTGCAGTCCATGGGGTCGCTGAGGGTCGGACACGACTGAGCGACTTCACTTTCACTTTTCACTTTCATGCATTGGAGAAGGAAATGGCAACCCACTCCAGTGTTCTTGCCTGGAGAATCCCAGGGACGGGGGAGCCTGGTGGGCTGCTGTCTATGGGATCACACAGAGTCAGACACAACGGAAGCGACTTAGCAGTAGCAGCAGCATTCTGAACCTTATACATGGTGGTATCAATTTTCCTGGGATGGGAAATGCATTGCTCTTTGTTTACAATCTTTACTGTTATAACACTAGTGGACTCTCTGGTCTATGTTAGTTTTTTCAACTCCTTGTTAACCTTTATAACATTGTCTACTCTGTGACAGATGCCTTATCTGGGATATCCCCTTCAATTCTCATAACAATTTTATGAGAAAGATAATTGTTATTCTCATCTTACAAGTTTAAAAACTAAGCTTTTTCTTAAAAATTGACTTTAATTTCCTAAAGAATGAGCAAATAATACCTTAGGAGACTGGGAGAGATTTCTAACATTTTCTAAGCAGTAAAGAGTGACAGAACAATATCTTTATCAAAGACCTTTCAACACTGCTCTGATCTATCTTCTCAAATTCAGTCTTTTGAACAACAGCCTTCTGCTCTGTGGGAAAAAACATGGTTTGCTAGAGAAATCTCACACAGTAAGGAGATTCATACTGTGCATTTAAACATTAAAGTCCCTGACAAAGACCTGTAGAAAAGAGACCTGTTTGAGTTGATCTAACACAATGTTTCCCAAATGAACCCGGCTATGAGACCCTGTTTTCAAGTCATGCTATTAACTTCCCTCAGAACTTTGAGGAAGAGGTGCTCATAGTCATAACTGCAATGCAATGAGATAGGAAGTTTCTTTTTCCTCTGTTTTGATTCCCCATCACTGCCGAGTGTTACACCTGATTGATGATATCCTTCCAAGAAAAATTATATTCTTTCAAACTTCAAGTAATGCTTTACAAAAAAGTGGAATTTCAGGCAACATCAAAGAGAAAACCATTTTTATTTGAGAATTTCTTGGATTCCTCAAATTTTAGCTGGAATACTGCCACCGTATCTGTTCTGCTGACCTTCTAAGGAAAGAGAAGGACAAGATTTACTGTCAGGGGATTAAGCACTTAGAAACAACAGTGACTTCTTCATGAGGCAGGCAATATGCTAATGTAATAATTTAGGGGGTTTGAATTTGAATCTCAAGACCATTACAGCAAGTGTGACTCAGCAGTGTGATATAGTTCAGTCAAATTGGGGAAATGGGAATTGATTCTTTTACAGGTGAAGAAATTGAGTCAGGGGACAATGAAAGGTCATCTGTATTAGGGAAATTCCCAAGCAGGTTGTAAATCTTCTGTTTCTAAAGGAGCTTTCCGGATATAGCATTCAGTCCTTATACAAATTTTAAAAAGAAAGCATAGAACCAGCTCAAAACAAGTAACTGTAAAAACAAGGAGCTGATGGTTGGAGAGGCTGGAAAGCTGGTGAGTGCCCTCTGCCCTCTCCACCCTTCCGGAAATGAAAATGATTGCAGCACAAATGCATGGTCATTAAACAGCAGGCCTAATGAAGGGCAGACTTTTTTGGCCCTGTCTGCAATGCCAGGGACCTTGCTCCAGTGTTGTCATGGGGAAGTTATTGTCATCCTCCTGGCAACAGGTTACCTAGGTGAATACCAAACAGCCTCATCTGGCCCAGTAAGAAGTGGGCCCAGGCTGTTCGCCGTCCCCAGACTGCTTTGCCTGCCCTCTCCTTTCACTTTCTCACTCCCTCAGCCACACCACTGCCTTTAAGAGACGCAACATTCATTCTTGTGCACACAGACACTATAGAAGTTTATCTGCATGAGAGGTGGGGTGGGGCAGTATTCATAGCCCTTTTCTACTTCTGACTTTCAAAGTTTCAAAGTGTGGCTATGGGCACATTTGACATGTGACCTGGGCAGTCATGCCCATTCCCATCAACCTACAACTAAAATGAGAAGGGCTCTCAGAAGAAACACCCCTTTCTACCTATTTTTACTGAATGCCCCAGTGCCATAATTAAAACAAATTACAAACATAAGAAATACCTTCAGTGATGATCAAAATCTATATCACAAAGTGAAATGAAGCTCTAACCCAATTAAGCTGTGAATTTGATCAATTAGCTATATATAGATAAATGAAACAATTCAGTTCCAGCAAATTCTCCATCACTCATAAGGATTTAGCAACACTACTCAGCAAAGGATTTTTGCTCAAATTGTAGTGTCATCTCAATTCCATGTTCTTCCTGTGTTGACAAGGCTTTAAGGTGTGGAGACCAGGCAGAATGTGATGATTCCAAGGTCTAGCCCCACCTCACTAGCCCTGAGAAAGGCACTGACCTAGTTTCCATCTAGTATCTCTCCTGCAGGGCCCCAGCTAGCCCAGGGCTAAATGGTGAGCGTTTTCAACATTGCTTAGGGTAAGGTCTGAACCCGCATGAGGATCTGTTTAGACCTATGTATCCTAGAAGGATCCAAGGGGTCCTTCCCTGGATCCCTTGTCCTTTGGTAAAGTGCCCTAAGTTCCCTTCCACCACTGAACCAGATTTAGAAGGATAAGGTTAGTGGGCTGAGCAATCCTTCCCTCATCCTATCTTTGGTGTCTGTATCTACTTCCAAGAAATTCAGGTAGGCAACACAGTACTATGATCATCTAATGTAAAAACTTACTGACTGGAAGAAATTCCCTTGGTGACAAGGAGATGTAGAAGAAAGAGCAGTGATTTATTTATAAGTCAGAAGACCTGTGTCTGAAAGCAATAAGCAATGGACTATATGATCTTGAGCAAGTCACTTCACCTTGCTGGGCCTCCATTTCCACATCTATTCATTATCTGTAGGCCACGCATGCTGTTAAAGTGGGATCACAAAAGCAGCAGAAACAATATTTCTCTGGCTCTAACTCATTGTAAAATCCTCTCCCTGGCCTCATTTTAGGAGTTTCTAAACAGTTTCTCATGCGCATTCAAAATAAGTCCTCTCCACTGCAACATTCTGTCATTTAATCTCACAAAACCCTATGAGACAAGTAACACCCAATTGAAAGATAAAGAAATTAGGACTCAAAGAGATGAAAATACTTGCCTCAAACCACACAGCTAATGTGTTGCTAAGCAGGAGCTAGAACACATATCTGACTTTGGAAGACTTTGCTCTTTCTGGAATATCTAACTGGTAAGGTTGGAAAGAAAATTCATTGATTTTTAAACATATTTTTAAAAAGCAAAACTTGTATTTCTCCTAGCATGACTTCTTTTCATAGTAGTCAGGACACTTGATTCTAACCTTCTCCTAACTAGCCAAGTGACCCTGAATAAGTTACATCCTCTGAGATTCTGTTACCTCTATGTATTGGAAGTGTTGGACTTAGATCAGTTTCTCCCAGAAGCTTAGCTTGTTAAAATACAGCTTTCCAGGTCTTTCTCCTGACAAACTGAATGGGGCTTTCTGAGTTTAAGCACAGAAATACGTATTTTAACAAGCTCCCTGAGCTATTCTTATTCAGGATAAGAATTGGACTGGAATCGGGAATCATCATACTAGACAACCTATGAGCTATCTTTCCTGTCTACCAGTCAATTATGTGGTGAGTTCACAAGCTCGTAGTCAAGGGGTAGCCACCATTGGACTTCAGACATGTCTGGATGATGTGCATAAGACACTGGAGATGGTGAGCCACCAGGGATTGGTCTGCATGAGGTTTGGACCAGAACCAAGGAAAAGAGAAATGGGGAGAAGCAGTATGAGTATTAGAGATTGGTCCCTGCACCCAGCCCGAAGGAGTAGGGTCTGAACTCCAGAGAAAATAGCTGCAAACAGCAAGGGCTGGCTTCACATTATGTCATCTCAGGAACTTAAAAAAGGACTGTTGCCTGGGTCCCAACTCCAGATCCTTACATAATTGGTTTGGGATATGTGCCTGAACCTTGGAATATTTTAAAAGCTTCCCAAGTAATTCCATTTTGAAGTTAAGGTTGAGATTTTGCACACGGGACACAAAGCCCTCAAGATGAGATGACTTTATATGTTATAGACTTTATATGTTATAAAATGATTGAAGATTGATATTTCAAGGACCCTCTTGGTGAGTTCACAAAGAAAAATAATCATACCTTGGGTTTAAAAACAACTGAGACTCAACACAAAACTTCTGTATTACGTTTTTGGGGTCAAGCTTAACACCTGTTTCGTTTCAGTTTCGTTACAGCTCTGCCTGTAAGTTTGGTTGCATATAAAGGATTCAGTCTCCAGGCGTTTGAGTTACATGAAGCCCATCCTAACTGACTGAATTTTTCTCCTTCACTGAAGTGAGTGAATTGATCTGTTGTTTTGTCACTGCCTAGCTAAAGCCAGTGGGAGGGTGCCAGTTATCATTTGAAGAAAAGGTATCATTTTGAAGTACCAGAGACAGCAAATGAATTGTGTTCATGAAATAGATGTTTCACTCTACTTTTTAATTTGCTCCTGTTTGAGTTAACTGAGAGTTTCATCTTTATTTTTAAAGAATGACATTTACACAGCCGTTGAAACTGCCAATCTGTTACATAAACAGCCTCCTTTTCCAAAAGGCTGGCGCCGCCTGGAGGCCAAATATGTGCAGCGCTTTGTATTTCTGTTCAGAAGGAGCCTCTTCGAAGTGTTGCTTCTGACTTCAATCACAAGCAGTTAGGCTCATGTGAAGCAAATTGGATTTTGCATAGAGCAAAGTTTCCTAAGCAAGGGCGGGGACAACAGAATGATATTTCAAAGTCAGACTGAAGTGCAGTGACAGGGCTGGGGAGACCTGAAACAAAGAAGCTTCTTGCTGACAACAAAATTCTCTCTTTGGAAACAGGCACTGGGATAAAGAGCTCGGCCAGTGACTTTGCACATGGTGATCTGGGTTTGCTACCTATACACCCATGGAGGAGCCTAGACCTTCTGAAGCTGAACCAGAGTTAAAATCTGAAAGTCTCACAAGTTGGTCTCACAAAGCCTCAATATAGCAGCCCATAAAACCAATGTTTTTCAGAGCTTGGTTTACACACCACTTACATCGGCATCACTGTAGGTGCCTGTTTAAAATGTTATTTCCTGGTGCCCACCACATACCCAAAGAACCAGAATTTGTTGGTGTGGGGCTCCAAAAGCTAAATTTTAACATGGTGTTCAGGGTTTAGTTCTCACCAAATCCAGGAGCAGCTGTTGAAAGCCCTTGGGTGACTTGGGCTCTCTTTTGGTAGAACATGGCTTTCCAAATGAGGAAGAAACTGTGTGTTCAGGGCTGATCAGAGCTCTTCATTTCACACACATACCTGGTGCTGACCTTTCTGGGCACCCTTGTTACCAGACACCCCTCAACCAGGGCTATACCCTGCCAGCCTTCCCGACTGTCTCAATAGAAACTGACTAGGTCAAACCCTTTGAATCAAATTATCAGCCAACTAATTTGATCCAAGAGTCGTAACTGATTCACGCTAATTAGCAAGGTCTAGTCCCTGGTTCTGAAACCTTAGCATGCAATAGAGTCACCTGAAGCACTAGTTAAAACACTGATTACTGTAAATTGGTACAACCACTTGGAGAGCAGTATGGAGATTCCTTAAAACAGGGGTCCTCAACCTCCAGGATCTAATGCCTGAGGATCTGAGCTGAAGGTGATGTAACAATAATAAAAATAAAAAGCACAATAAATGTAATGCACCTGAATCATCCCAAATCCATCCCACCCACCCAAGTCTGGAAAAATTGTCTTCCACGAAACCAGTCCCTGATGCCAAATAGGTTGGGGACCCCTGCAAAACACTAAAAACAGAGCTACATATGACCCAGCAATCCCATTCCTAGACCTATACCCAGAGAAAACCACAGTTCAAAAAGATAAGTGAACTCAATGTTCACTTCAGCAGTATTTGCAATACCCAGGACATAGAAGCAGCCTAAATGTCCGTCAACAGAGGGATGGACGGAGAAAATGTGGTGCATATGTACAATGAAATACTACTCACCCATGAAAAAGAGCAAAATAACGCCCCTTGCAGCAATATGAATAGACCTAGAAATCGTCAGCTGAGTGAAGTCAGTCAGAGACAGAAAGACAAATACATGATATTGCTTATATATTGAATCTGAAAAAATGGTACAAATGAACTTACTTACAAAACAGAAATAGAGTCACAGATGTAGAAAACAAACCAGGGGGAAAGCAGGGGATGATAAACTAGGAGACTGGGATTGACATATATACACTACTATACATAAAATCGATAACTAATAAGAATCTACAGCATAGCACAGGGAACTCTACTCAATTCTCTGCCAATGGCCTATATGAAAAAGTAATCTTAAAAAAGAGTGGATACATGTATGTGTATAACTGATTCACTTTGCTGTACACGTGAAACTAACATAACATTGTGAATCAACTATACTGCAATAAAAATTAAAAACAAACGAAAAACCCCACAAAGTTACATGCAATTTTGAAATATGGTAGTAACAACCAGAAGATAAGCAAAGTTGGAAGTAGCTGCTTCTGAGGAGTGAAAATTTGGAAACAGGAAGGAAAAAGGCAGGGATTACTTTGCTCAGTTTGTTTTTAACTTTTGTTTTTCAAATATTAGAGCACAATTTGACTATAAAAGTTAAAAAGAAACAGATAAAACACAGTTATAGAAGAGATTTTAATATACTTTATTGATCTAGGAGACAAAAAAAACAAATATAGGTTTTCAGAGGAACTATTACAATCAACTCACTTGTTTTGTTTTGTTTTTTAAGTCACTTGTTTTAATTGCTAAAGAACTTGACATCCATTAAAGGAAAGACCTATTATAAAAACTGATCATGAACATGGCTACACAAAAAAAAATCAATAAAGTATGAAAGTAGAGATTTTACAGACTTTATTCTCTAATAAGAATCCAATATCATTAGAAATAAATGATATATAAAGGGAGCTTCGAAATTTAGAAATTACTTTTCTCTCTTGATGTAGCCTTGCTTTCAACATCACTTTCTCCCTGGGGACACAATACATTAAAAAGCTTCATTTGACAGTCAAAGTTGAGCGATGACTTTGGTGTTCTAGCCAGTAACTACCCTGCCCCTGAAGCATTGAAACTCATTGATTAAAAGGATGGGAAGCCATATGGTGTCTTGATTTACAAAGAATGAAAAATACATTAAATAATTCCTAAAATATCATATTCATTATTCATATACGTAGCCATTACTTTAAATCCAGAGTCATAAAATGTCAATCAACTGATGGAAAGGACCAGAACTGCCAATCTCAGTTGTAGCTCTTTGCCCATCTTCGGTCAGCTTTGCCAACCAAAAAATTAATTAACAGTGAATCAGTGAGATTTACTGATGGATGGGATTTCAACCAATAGTTGCCAAAAAAATCTTTAAAGTATCCAGATAAGTGCTTCTCAAAGTAGTACGACAGTTAAAACTCATATTCCTGGGTCCCACGCCTGTCACTTGAATCAGAATATGTGAAGCTTAGAAATGTACTTTTCCAAGAGGCTTTTGGACTGATTTTCACATAATCCAATAATAACCTAACAATAATAATCTAACAATCCAGAGTCTACTAAAAATCATAGAAGGAAATGGGCCCAGCAGACTAGCTTGTGCATGTGTCTATTGCTTTACAATTATAGCAGATGAATATCTTAGGAACGATTGATAGAACACCTGACAGACAGTTGAAACACAAGTATGTTATTGGGTTATTTTTTTATAATTTTGATTTTGATTCAGTCATTTTAATAAAGGAAATAGCAGAGTTTTAGCTTGACCTGGGGACATCTGGCTCTTACCTACATTACCCTATATGTCAACCGTTTCCCAGCATCAGTGTCCTACATATTTCTACCTTATTTGTTCACTGCCCAAGAGCATCCCCATTAAGAATGCCTCCACAAGTTAGGCAAGATATTTCACAAAACAATAAATACTGTTCATAAATATTTTAATTGATAATTCAACTTCTAGGAATATATCCAGAATATTCTCAGACAAATGTGCAAAGATGTTTGGACAAGTATGCTAACTGCAGCATAGTTTACAGCGGCAAAAAATTAGAATCAGCCTATCAGCTTAAGTATCTGTATCAGAATTAAATTTGTCTGAACAACTGAGAACATTTAAAATAAATATCATTTAAACAAAATAGAAATATGTTTCTCTCTCACCTAAAAGAAGATCAGAGGAGGTAGAACTGATATGGAATCTTCACAGTGTCATCTGGAATCAAGGTTCCTATCTTGCCAGTTCACCATCTTCAGGAAGAAGCTTCCATTCTTCAAGGTCCATGACCTTGCTGTATCGTCTAGACATGAGTCAGCACCTGGGAGAACAAAGGGAGAATAGGTGAATTTCTGAGCAACTGGGCAAGTTTAATCAAGAACAAAAATCAAGCTTAGGAGGGTTGTTTCAGTTACTGCAGTGGACCTGGCTTATTGGAGTCGACTTAAAATTGAGATTTTTTTTTTTCCACTTCTATAAGGGTGGGAACTATTAATGAAATCTGGGTAATTAATAGAAAATTTCTTTAAACTACATTTTCTCTGTTCACCTGAGTACAGCATGTGTAAACTTACAATCCTACTGCTTTATATCTCTTGGGAATTTTTTAAAAACTAATTTAAAATCTCTTTCAGAATGCTTTATTATCTCCATTTTAGAGGTAGGTGGTTGAAACCTCCTTCTAGAGTTCAAAATGTTAAATGGAACAAAAAGACCCTTTCTGGTGTTCCTCTCCAGTGATACAATATCCTCTTTCCTGGGCCAAGGAGGAAGTGAATCTATGTGTCTCACTCACTTTTCTCCTGCTGCTTCTACCCCCAATGCCCTGAGGCCAGTAAAAGTTAATTTTTCCTTTTACCTCCTCTTGCTGTCTTTCAGGACCTCTCCTAGTACCAGAACAAGCTACATAATTGTCAGAGCCCAGTACAAAATGAATAAGGGCTGCTTGTTCAAAAATGATTAAGAATTTCTAGATAGTAACAGCAGAGCATTAAACCAAGTACGGGGCCCTTCTAAGCATGAGTTCCCATTTGACTGGCCAGGCTGCACATCCACAAAGCTGGTCCTGCCTATACACAAGCCTTAAAGTGGTGGGTTTTAGACTTTCACTTTCTCTACTGATTCTGGCTTCTTGCTTAGACCTCAAGGCTGGTTGGAATAACTTCTCTACATTTAAAGGAGTCTGGATTTCAAGCTTATTATCCTGTTGTGGATTCAAATAAAATCTAACTTGGTGATGAAAACTGATTAATGTCTTTTTTAAATAAATAATATTTTTTTTTAAAAAAAGAACAACAACAGAAAATACAGTGGGCATTTCCCCTTTCCTGTCAGTCATTGCAATGTGGGTGATAAGATTTTCAGGACAGGAAAATAAAATATCTGAAAATGTTTTTAAAATAGTATCCTTGTTACAAAAAGGAAAAATACAAATCTCTAATCTAAAAATAAGATTATGAAACAAGAACTACTGGATTTGGAAAAGAACTTAGTAGAAATACAAAAAAAAGTGCTCATTTAAATAAAAAAAGAAACAACTGAGGAAAGAATTAGTGAACTGAGAGCTGAAAAAATAACAGCAAATATAGAACCGAGAAATTTACAGAAATAAAGATTTGAACGAGACACTAAGAGACATGGAAGAAAAAAGGGGGAAAGTATAATTCTAGTAGAAATTCCAGAAGAATGTGTTGGCTACAAATTGGCACTTGCCATCTACCTCTTCAAGAATTATATCATGTGCTGCTGCACCTGCTGATTTTCAACACTCCCTCAAAGGAGTTCAGGGAGGAGAGCAGAAATGAGGTACTCTGCTCAGTGAAACACCGGCAAGACAGGTCTTCAGATAGACATTTTCAGAAGCTGACTTTATGAGCTCAATTCCTGTACCTCCTCATATCTAGAAAAGCACTAAAATCCTTCATGGTGACAACTGTTTCTCGTGACTAGCAGAAAGTTTCTGCAAAAACATGTGCTTGATTGCATGCATTCCCTCTCTACCAAAATCATATATATACTGACCTTTCCCCCATGACTTTTAGAGAAGTTTCTCAGAGCTACCTGGGGTGTGGTCTCCAGGGCTGCAGTCTTCATTTTGCCCCAAATAAAACTTAACTCGCAACTCTCACATTGTGCATTTTTTTAACGACGACAAATGGAATAGAGAAACAGGAAAGAAGCAATATGTAAAGAGAAAATGGAGGCGATTTTAGAACCAGAAAAATACTTAAGATTAAAAATAAATAAAAACCACACTGAGTCATGAGCAGGATAAAAACAATTCCAAATATTGACACTCTGTAGTGTAACTATAGAATATTAAAAGAAAATTTGAAAATCAACAGAAAAGGCAGATTATCTCAAAATTAAAAATCATTCAATTAGACTGGCTGCAGACTAACAGCAAACGTCTCTTAGGCAGCAACAGATGCTAGAAGAGAGAATGAATTATATCTTTAAGAGGAAAAACTGACACAATAAAATTCACAGATAAATGATAACTCAAGAATGAAAGTAATATAAAAACAGTTTTTATATACCCAAAGTCCAAGAGAGTTACTTGATCCTCACCAAAAGAACTACTGAGAGACTTTGGCAAGAAAGAATAGGAAGCCCAAAGGAAAGATGGAATTCAAGAGCAATGGTGAGGAAAGAAAACAAACAAATCAACTTTATATGTAAAAATATGTTAGCTAACAATAATAAACACTCTTTTGTATTTAACAACAAGGTAGAACTACAACTCTAAACAATAATTACTATGGGAGACCGAAAAGGATTGTTTGTAGTAAAAAGTGTGCTAAATTCCTTGTTTAGAAGAAGAGTTTAAATTAATTTTAGTATTTATTTAAAAATAATGTGAGCTATGTATAACAAAATTTTAAAGCTACCTAACTAGAGGACTAGGAATAGAATGTGTAACTTTCAAGCTAGTAAAAATAGATGGAAAATAAAGAAATGTAACCATCTAATAGAAGACGAGAAGAGGGGAAAAGCAAGCAAAATGGGAAAAGCAAAAACTAAAATGGCATAAGTAATTCCAAATATGTCATATGCCATAAATAATACAAACAAATAAGGCTCATCCACTAATCAAGATGTGTGTGTGTGTGCTAAGTCACTTCAGTCATGGCCGACTCTTTTGGCCCTATGACTGTAGCCCACCAGGCTCCTCTGTGCATGGGATTCTCCAGGCAAAAATACTGGGATGGGTTGCCATGACCTCCTCCAGGGCATCTTCCTGACCCAGGGACCCTTATATCTCCTGCATTGGCAGGCAGGTTCTTTACCACTATCACCACCTGGAAAGCCCACTAATCAAGACATTCATAGTGAAATCAATATTGAATGAGAAAAGCAACTTGTAAGATGATATATATCAAAAAAAAAAGTAGGATAAACTGTCCCTCTTATACATTTAAAACATACGTGTTCCTCAGAACATACTGTCCTCTGATAAGTATGCACATAAAAAAGATTAGAAATATTTTAAGAATACATCTTAAATTCATAATAGCAATTTACCCTGGGAATGGGGTAAGACAGAGAATGGTGAATAAAAAGGACTTTGATTTGACCTAAAATGTCTTATTTTTTTAATTAAAAAATACTAAAAGCAAATATAATAAAATGTTAGTGAGTACTGGGTAATAGTTTATTATTTTTCATACTGCTCTATATTTTTTAAATTTCCAAAACTAAAAACAATTAAACAAAATATAAATCAAGATGGGAGGGATGAGGGAAAATATTTTACATATCTCAGAAAATACTGTTGAGTGCTTAAGCTTATTGCAAAATATTCAAAAATATACTTTAAAACACAAAAATACCTTTCTCCAAGAATTTTTTAATTCAGATTTTATACTGAAAACAAACTTTCCATTTAACTGACCAGAATTAGTACAGTTTTCATGGGCAAGAAGAACAAAAAGTTTTAATTTGTATTGCCTAATAATGGATATTAAGCAACAATGAAAGATTTTCTTCTGAACATGATATGATGGTCCCTAGAACTAGGATCATAAATGGTATCCAAAATACTCTCTGTCCTTTATTGATGAGCCTTAGATTTTTAAAATTAGTTTCTGAGCCTCTTTAAAGAATCCAATTTTATCTCAGAGCTAGAAACCTAGAGCACAAAGTCATTTTCAGAGAAAATGAATGCACAGTTTTTTTGTTTTTAAAAAAAATTCCTGGATTCTGAATCTGGAGAGAAAAATGAAACTTGTGCCTCTACTTGTGTCTTCAATCTAAGGAGATTTAGTTTAATCCCTGGAAGGTTTATACCCTCCTTTTCACAAAATGTTCAGTATAAACTTGAACTACCATTGTTCATAAAGTTAGATGCACAACTGGTGTGGAAAGGGGGATTTTTAATATTATAGAAGAAGCTTGTTTGGGTTCACTGTATTCCTCCTTTAAACAAAAATGCAGCCATTGTCTTGAACCTTGCTAATATCAGTAAGGTTCAGGCAACACCCCGTAATGCCCTCTTTTGGATGGCTAACTGATTTCCTCAAGGTCATGAAGGCATATGGCTCAGGAACAGGGGAAAACCTGAGGTTGGCCCATGACTACTAAAATTACATTAGACTTTTTATTCAAGGCTTCAATCATTGATCTCCAATCTTAAAGTAGCTCGCAGTTCAGCTTGTGTCTCTTTGGCCAGTGAGGGCATGAGAACACAGATGGCTGAGGCACAGCAGGGCATCTTCTGGGTAAAAGCAAGAGATCTTCCTGATCTCCAGTATCAGAGAGCACAGAGTGGTAGCCAAATACCCATGCCTTTATAGATGGTCATTAAATGAATCCTGCCTTGAGAAAGCAATGGCACCCCACTCCAGTGTTCTTGCCTGGAGAATCCCAGGGACGGAGTAGCCTGGTGATCTGCCGTCTATGGGGTCGCACAGAGTCGGACACGACTGAAGCGACTTAGCAGCAGCAGCAGCAGCCTTGGGTTAGGCTGTCTCTGTGTAGAGAGATTTCTTCCACTTGGCCACCCACAGGCTTTCAAGGGCATAGAGATAATCAGGACAAGACAAGCCTGAAGGGCTCGGTGTGGTATTGGGCAGTTCCGCTAGTCCGTGTACCTCTGTGCTATGGACTCCACGAAATACTTTGATGGAGTGGTCAAAAGAATGAATTGGTCATAAATGAATATTCTCAGACATTAGTCAAAAATGAATATTCTTTGGTGAACCACTGACAGATTTTGTGAACTGTAAAAGAAAAACATATCCCTTTGCACCAAACAAGTCCTATTGCTTACACATTTAGCAAATGTACATGACTACTCTTTAGACCCAGGAGCACTGGGGTCCTTCTTCAGAGCTCTAGTCCTTGGTGGCTTGTTGGTTTATTTATTTGGTCAGGAGGTAAGTTATCTCTTTGGAAAGTTATGTCAGCCTGGAGTATGGTGGCTACCTCTCAAGATTTGGTTCCATCATTTATCCCTCAGTGAACAACCATATTTGACCCTCTTTTTCTTTCATACTCTGAGATCTGTCCTATCTTGATATCCTTGTGCCATTAAAGGCTAAAACTGTTGAGGCAAAGATGATCAAACTTCTGTACCCTGCTGACCAGACAAAGCCACAGCTGAGTATGAACTTCTATAGTCAAACAACCCCTCAAAGCCACCACTGTTCTGTTGTGAATGCAACTGCGTGCTTTATCATCTGTTTTTGTGAAGTCTCAGGGCTCTGACCTCAGGTAGCTTTCTTTAAAAGATAAGAAGGAGCTATGGAAGTTCATCAGCACAAAAACTAATCAAGTTTACTGAGCCTCAGCATTTCCAAAGTTCAAAGGCCAAAGTTTGTCTCCAGACTCAGCTCAGCTCATAAATGACTAAGGCATTTCTAGAGCTGCCTCTGGGCACTGGCCAAAGGGTGGCATGTATATCTGTAAACTACCAACAAAACTAAGGACTGCACTCCGATTCTTTGCCTAAGAGTGCCTTTCAGCAAGTTCAAGGTCAAGAAGTTACCCAAAAGGTTTTAATCAGTGGTAGGATAGAGCCCAGAATGCTCTTAAGACAGACCTAGATTCCTCCCACAAACCGCATGGCAGAATTGTTCTCAGTTGTTTCTCCTGGGGCCTGCATATCCTTTGCATCAGGATAGTATGTTCTGAATTATGTGTGCTACACTTAATTTGGTCCCTGTATCTGTTGAGTTGCTTTTATTTTTCAAAGTCTCCTCTGTACTACTTCAGAAAAATGCAATAGCCAAGAGGGCTTTTTAAAAAGAATACTGGGCTAAATTTGCAACCCAGACAACCAGAAGCAAAGGTATATGAATGAAATTAGATACCCCAACTGAAACTCTCAGTATTCTCTCAGGCAAAACTTCCTAAGCATTTTTGTGTGCATGCATGATTAAAATTCAGTTCACACCCTTAAATCAGGACACCTCTCTTTCTGTTGTGGGAAAGAGGACAGAGAGCCTCTTTAGCAGGCATGAGGTCCTCAGCCAGTTACTTCCTTCAGTGAGTGCATGATGATTCCCTTCCCTTTTCCTGTAATTAACAGAGTTATATACTCTGGCCTGAAATCTCACTTTTTATAGGCAATATTGGCTGTAATAACACCTTACCTCCAAAATCCATTTGCTCCATCTCACAGAGTCCAAAACCCCAGAGCATAAAATTGTCCAAACCCAGTGAAACATAGTAGAACTCATGCAAAGCAGTGTGCAGTTCACAAGGCTTTCTCAGGTCTTTCTCACTATGGTCCTGGGACCACGAGTACAATCACAGTGACAGCACTGGGGTGATGCATAAGTTGTCCATGAGCTCCCTGGTCAGATGTCCTTTTCCCTCCAGAAAGATACGCTACCTCAAATTTTGTCTTCAAAAAGTTATTCCTTTGGGTAAAGTTGCTCTCATCTTCAAGAGTTCCCCGAGGCAGGGAAAGGGAATGGAAAGTGTCCTGCTTGTGGAGTTGGGCAGATTTGGGTCTCAGTGCAAACTCTGCTACTTGCTAGCTGTGCAACTGTGGGCCAGTAACTTAACCTACTTGAGCCTCAGACTGACCTTATGTAAAACCCAACAACCTTACACAGCTCCTGTAAGGCAGCATCTATGTAGGCAACGTATATAGAGTACTAAACACATGTCTGATATACAGCGTAGGTTCCAGTTAACTGTAGATGTCACTGTGATTATTAAACACAAGCATTTCCAGGAACAAAGTTATTAATACCTTGACATAAGATGGACAACTCAACTTACTTTTTAATGGTACTTAGCTAGATCAAAACAATGCACAGAATGAAGCTGGAGTTAGAACTAGCAGCATTTCATAGTCCAAGGGTGATAAGAATGATTTCAGAGAAGGGTAGAAGAACCAAAGGCAAGCTTTCTCACTTTCACAATCTGGCTCCCTGTGCATATCCCATCCTATAATAGCTAGAGAAATTGACTCAGTGAAACTACTCGCCTAATATTATACAGTTAATTGAACAAGAACTGGAAGGAGAACCCATATCCCTGTTTCCAGCCCTGGGGTCTTTCCACCAAATGATGAATGTACCTATGTGATAATGAAAAGGTCACTAGAGGCAAAAATATTAGATCAGAAGTGAAAAACCTACTTTCCAACTAGAGGAATATATGGAAAATTTCTCTATATCTTGATTGGATGTGGGTGTGTTAGCTATGATTACATAGATATATCCATTTGTCAAAATGCATCAACTGGACAAGTTCTGTGCATTTTATGGTATGCAAATTATGTACCAATTAAATAAGTTAAATAAAAATATATGCTTTCCAGCCCCAATCAGCCCTGACACCAATGAGCTGGGTGGTCTTGGTCAAATTGGTTTCCCATTTTGGCCCAAAGCTTACTTGTCTTTATAAGGAAGGTGTGTGATTAGACAAAGTCTAAAAGTCCCTTCCATTTCAATACTTCGATATGGTAAAATAAGACCTCTTCCTTTCATTTCAGCCTCTATTTTATGCCAGCTGGGTTCATCAGCAGGGTCAAAAAGATTGGCACACAATTTATGGGAAGTGGGAAGGAACTTAATGGAATGTGTAGGGGACCCAGAGTCTTTCTTTTGCATCATTAACTTTCCAGCCACACTTTAAAGAACATGATTGGTTTTCCACAGGGATCCAGCAATGCTACATGATTGAGCTGTAGGATGAGGATGATCTGGCCCCAGAGAAGTTGTATCTGCCACCAGAGATAACAACTTTCACATGGAGAGCAGAGAGAATATTTCCTGGACAAAGGGAATGACTGACAGATATTAAACGGGAGGAAATTGAAGGCTCTGCCAAGTTTCATGATAAAATGCTATTTCTCACGGTAAGGTCAAGCTGTCTCTAGTGCAGCTACTGCTTTTAAAAATATAAAGGGTACAAAAACATTCAACAGAGAGCATCAGGCTTTGCAAAGAGTATGTGATCAAAGGCCACTTGTTTCATTTATAAATGAAATTGAATGACTATTATAGCTATAAAAATCATCAAGAGTGAATTTGGAATTTGCTGATGAACTAAAAGCTGAGAAACATCAGTGAGGAAATCTCTAAAGGTTTGAACCTAAAGCCCTTTGGATGTAAAATGCCCACTGATTGCAAGATTACATATGCAAAAGGAAGGTTAAATTAGACTTTCATGGGAGGGCATTATGCCAGGAGCTAGGGTTGGCATTATCATAATACATTAATAAGTGTTTTAAAAGGTGGAATTTATTCACTAGCTCTAAATATTAACAGTGTCCAAAGACTAAGAATCTGAAAGCAAAATGTAACACATACAAATCATTAGTGTGTTTACTCATGCAAACAAGATAGAAATAAAAGTTATATTTATTAGTCTCAAGTTGTATTTTAAAAAGTGAGTAGCACTTGTTTCATATTTTAATCTTTGATGAATGACACTGCAATGGTTAATTTTATTTGTCACTGGACTGGGCCACAGGGTGCTCAGATGTTTGATTAAACATTATTCTGGGTGTGTCTGTGAGGGCTTTTCTGGATGAAGTTAACATCTGAATTGGTAGACTGGGTAAAGCAGATTGCTCTCCTCAATGTGGGCAGGCCTCATCCAATCTGCTGAAGGCCTCAACAGAATAAAAGGTAAGTAAGAAAAGAATCTGCTTTCTCTGCCTATCTCTCTTCTAGCTGGGACATCCATCTCCTGCCTTCAGATTCAGACTTGGACTAGAGCTTATTAAGGCATTAGTTCACCTGGGTCTCTACTCTGCCAATTGCAAATCTTGGGGTTTTTCACCCTCCATAATCATATGGGCCAAATCCTTATAAAAAAAATCCCTCTATAGGGACTTCCCCGGTGGACCAGTGGTTAAGACTTCACCTTCCAATGCACGGGGTGCGAATTCAATCCCTGGTCAGGGAACTAAGATCCCACATGCCCTGCAACCAAAAAACCAGAAAGTAAAACAGAAACAATACTGTAAAAATTCAGTAAAGAATTTTTAAAAATCCTTTTGTATATACACACACACAAACATATATATATACCAGATCATACAGATCTATGTATATATGTCTGTGTGTGCATGTATAAATATATATGTATGTATGTATATGCGTGTGTGTGTGTATATGTGTATATATATATATATATATAAAGAGAGAACCAGTAGGATATAAATAGATATTCTATTTCTCTGGTTAATATAGACTCCAACAAATGACTAATCAGTTGATTCATATTAACATCATTCAACATTTTGGAGATTAGCTATGAAAATTCACATTGAGCACAGCCTTTGAGCCAAGCAATTGTCCTTCTAGAAATCTATCCTACAGAAACACCTGGACATGTGTGCAAAAACTAAAGTGCAAGAATCAGGGCAACTGCACTGCACAATGGTGGGTCAGAAGGCACCATTCCCACTGAGGTTTTGTCACTGGTGCCACTGTGGCATGACAAAGATATTCACTGTTAGGTTGTTTGAAATGTCAAATGACTCAGAATGAAGCAGATTTCAGCTACTGGAGGCCAATTAAATGTTATGTTAATTACATCTACATGATACATTACTATGGATATTTTATGTCTTTGTTGAAAAAAAAAATGAGGTAGATCTATATGATCTGATAAGGAAAGACATTCAACACCAGAAAGGCAAGGGCAAGGACAGGGCAGTGTAGAGTATATTCTCCCCGACACACATAAACTTTCAACGCTAGTTGTTCCTGGGAAGTGAGACGGGTGGCCAGAGTGATGAGGAATTCTACTTTGTATTACATACTCATGTGCGTGTGTGTGTGTGTGTGTGTGTGTGTGTGTGTGTGTGTGTGTATTTACCATGGCCAGATATTACTTTCATAATTAAAAAAATACAACTAGACTAAAAGAAAAGTTCACCCACTCATTAAATAATTAAGGAACACAGACCAAGCAACTTGCTAAGTACTCTTCCTGAGTTGAAGTGCTCCTCATCCAGGGAAATTCTCCAGTTTGCTAATGTACTTGTTCTTGGTAGTCTTGTTGGTGCTGCTGTTACAGATGGTGAAACACTACCTCTATGCTGCACTCTTCTAGGCACTGGGGATATATCACTGACCAAAAGAGACAAAAGCCTCTGCCTTTGTTGTCCTTGCGTGTTTAGTCACTTCAGTCAGGCCCCAGTCCTTGTGATCCTATGGACTGTAGCCGTCAGGCTCCTCTGTCCATGGGGATTCTCAGGCGAGAATACTGGGGCGGATTGCCACATCCTTCTCCAGGGCATCTTCCTGACCCAGGGATCACATGGGGTCTCATGTCTCCTGCATAGGCAGGCGCGTTCTTTACCATTAGCACCACCTGGGAAGGCCATAGATCAGAAAGTTCACAGTCTGTGCATCACATTCATGTGGCTGACAAACTTCATACAGTTAGAATCTCTACAAATGCTCCCAGAGGGGTAGGCATACAAGTATGTATACATGCACATGTGTTTTAACATATGTGTTTGGGTTATAGTCTGTCTGGCATTCACAGAGACAACACTATACAGTGAAGTCTCTATTCAGAGCAGATTAGATGAGTGTAAAAAAGGTTCCTATAACATAAAAATCCTACTAACAACCAGTCATCTTATAGAATTCACTGGGGGCTCCCTCTGCTGCTGCTGCCTGCACTCCTCCACTCTAAAACTTTCTAGGCTGGCTGCAGTTCAGGAGACAACCAGATCCCTAAATCCCAGGCTGGCTGTAGTTCAGAAAATGGCTGGGTCCCTAAATCCTTAAAACTTGTCACTAGTACCATTCTCGACATTTTCATCTGGTAAGCCTATGCCAGCTTATAGAGACAGAGGCTGTACTCACCAGAGATTTCAAATACCTCATCTGAGTTATCATCTTAAGTTACCACTCTCTGGGGATTGAAAGTGGCCCCTTCCAACCAAGTCAGTTGTTACAGTTGTTCCAGGACATATCAAACCCCAAATGTCCAAGAATGCGCACAGCTGTACACACCCATGGACACATACAGGTGAATCTCCTGATGTACCTACTTCTTCAGAAACTCTTACTCCATTACTGGTGTGGCTGGAACTGGCTTGTGGCTCATCAGATATTTTTTGTTCCCTCTTCTGTTTTAACCTTGTAGATTCACCTGAACTGCTATTGGAATCACTAGCCTCAGGCATTCAGAAATAGCTGCTTATATTCCCTCATGGCAAAGATCAGGACAGATTTCTGATTGTTATTTCTACTATAATGAGACTGAGCCATACAATCTTTCTGGCTGAC
Organism: Capricornis sumatraensis; assembly: GCF_032405125.1. NCBI lineage: Eukaryota > Metazoa > Chordata > Mammalia > Artiodactyla > Bovidae > Capricornis > Capricornis sumatraensis. The sequence continues at coordinate 48,313,751 of NC_091074.1, read as the reverse complement.
TCCTTTGAGTAACTACTTCTCACCTTTCATTACCTTGTAATGATTCCCTCCCATCTACAGAGGAATAATAGCTCCTGCCTGGTGACAGGGTAACATATCCAATAAATGTTTTATTTAACATTTCATAGAAATAACTTGGGAGTACACAGTACTTATGAGATGCCAAGACCCAGATTTTAATTTAATTTTAGAACCAGAATTTATTTTAAAAGGTAGAGCTGCCTGCAATGGCTCTTGGGACTATAATACGCAGACATTGATTTCTGCTGAAGTTAACATCAGGGATTACTGAACTGAGAAAAAAAATTCAAATAAATAAATAAAAATATTTATAATTAAAAATATAATTATTGAACTGAGAAGTATAGGCTTCCCTGGTCTCCAGTTCAATCAGTAATTACCTTGAAAAAATAATTAATCTTCATGTTACATAAAAGCAAGCACCAGTATACATATTCTTACTTTTTTTCATGCTGAGACAAATGTCAAATAGACAGAAGTTTAATAGAATATAAGAATTTGCAAAAACTTAAACTACAAGATTAAGGGTAGGAAGATAAGGGGGCGACAGAGGATAAGATGGTTGGATGGAATCATAGACTCAGTGGACATGAGTTTGAGCAAACTCCGGGAGATAGTGAAGGACAGGGAAGCCTGGCGTGCTGCAATCCATGGGGCTGCAAAGAGTCAGATATGACTGAGCGACTGAACAACAGCAATGATATTCTTCCTCTCCCAAAAAACTTCATTTCCTTCCACTATCCTTATTCAGCAAGGGCACTTGCATTGTGCAGATAGTGCTATTTTCTCCCAAGGAGGCAGCAGGCTTAGAAATGCTGGAGGCATCATCTAAGCATCCCACTCACCTATGGCTTTTACACTGTTTGACATAAAAGGTCTCTGTGTCAGAACATGTCTTCCAAGAGTGAAGGCATACAACAACATAACAGCCCATGACTGCTTACATTTGGTTGTTATAAGAAAAACATGATTCATCTCAGAGACACAGTCACTCTCCCAAAGTCAACTTGCATCTTGCGCCCAGAAAATACACACTCCCTAGCTCAGACAGATGAGGTTGATGGCTAACAATGCTTTTACAAATAGTATTAGCAATATTAAATTGCTATTTAAATAATAACTGCTAATATGCATTAAGCTCTTAGCATTTACCATGCCAGCTTTGATCTTTTACAAGGGTTAGCTCATTTACTCTTTATATTAATCCCATAAAGTTGATAGTATTGGCTCTGTTTTATAAATGAAAAGAAAAAAGAAACCGCATTCTGTTGCTGGCAATGGTTGCCAACTAAGGGCTCCTAGCTGCCCCTCTTGGGGAACTGCTCTCTGCAGAAGGGAGTGTGCCCACTCAAGGTTATATCCCTCCCTGTGGGCAGTTTTTATGTAATGACTGGTGAATGTAGGGGAGTACCAAGTTCTGGCCCTCTAGCCTAAAGAAGGGATTCCTCTGATGAGCCCAAGGACTGGCTGAAATCTTTCTTACAACTGTGAGGCAGTTCAATTTCTATTTCTGCCCAATCCTGTTTCCTTCACTCCCTTAAAGGTAAGGTCCCCTTTCCTAGGAAACACAATCTAAGACAACAGTTCTTGTTAAAAAAAAAAAAATTACTTGATGGTTGGTCTCTTCCCCTTCTATCCTGAATGTCTGCAAGATTCTACATGCACAGAGATTTAGATTTACAAAGCTGCGGTACATGAACTAACTGTTCCATCCAGGGTAATTCACCCATGTGGCCAAGATAAATCCTGGATAGAAGCCCAAGCTTCCAGATTCTCACATTCCTACCTCAGTTATTCTGTAAGCAGTCCTGATTTGACCTTGCTCCAACTTTGCAAATACAACTGGGAAGGCTTGGCATCAAATGTTACTGAGAGTTCCTAACCATATTTCCTGACCTTGTTGTAACACAATGATTTTATTACATTTTAAAACCCTGAATTTAGCTGCACATCAGTAGAAAATCTACAGCCTAATTTGAAGCTTCTTCCTTGATGATGAAGAGAAAGACCTTGTAATCTTTGAACTTTTTCTTTTGTTTTTGCAGGTTTGGAATGTAATCTCTCTTCTCACTATCCAAAAGAAATAAAATGTGTGAACAGTTTAATGAGAAAATCTAAGTGAAATCCCAATGATCAACTGACATTCTTTTTCTAGCTTGTAAGCAGAAATAAAGAAGAGATAAATGGTCAGTGAATGAGGCTATATTTACTTATGCAATACTGAATCACTAAAAAGTACTCATCAGTTTCCCCCAGTAACCTCAGGTGCCTGATGAAAAACAAACTGTATATCAAACTAATCTCTCTTCCCTGAAACCAGGGGAGGGGGAGGATTTTTTAATGTACTTTTTGCCATAGTTTTTTCCCTTCTTCCTTTCATTCCTTCTTTTTTCTCTTTCTTTCCCCCTTTTAAAGGAATATTCTCTCAGCTAGTGAGGAAAGGAAACTCATTTTTCTGCTGACTGGCTTGTGCACAACTGGAAATTATAAAAGAAATTGCTGTATCATTGATGTAGTAAGAAAACAGGAAGACAATTTTCATCCCAAAATGAGCCCTCTCAGCTGAAGCTCCCTTTGTAGTTGATGACCACACGCTTTCCATCTCGGCATGTGGCCAGTTTTATTAAAATCCTATAGCAACCGCTTATTTTTCAAACAACACTAAAAAGGCACTTTATGATGAATTGGCCTTAAAGTTGCTCATGGTCAGATGTTTGCCACCTTCAGTTACTCCAATGAGAAAGGGATCTTACTTCATAGGGGGAAAGTCTGAACATTATTCTTGTGATCAAAAGCATTTGTTGGACCCTTAGGTAATACTCAAGCAAAGAAGTAGACGGGCATCAAAGCAAAGAAAAACTGAGGATCCCACTCTAGGCCACCATTTCCCTAAACAAAAGAGTACACTGCAGAACCTACAGAGTTTGCCAGAAAACCCAGAAATCGTGCTGGAGAATGATGGGGAAACAGATGCCTAATTTTGAGAAAATTACCTCAGAAAGAAGTAGAATTTGAAGAGTTAAAGGAAGGAAGAAGAGTGGTGAAGAGGGTAGTGAAAGAGAAATACTGGTAATCAAAGAGAAGATGATGGCAGAATAAAAACAAAAAAAAGAGAGAGAGGAGAAAGAAAGAAGAAAGGTGAACACTGGTCCATTAGTTTCCCTGTAAACTGGAAATCAGTTTCACCAATCCCAAGAGACAGCCTTGATAGAGAAAACCACCAAGAACAGAAGTAATCAATAAGCTGAAGATAATATTAAAACACTTGATTGCATTAACACCCAGTAACCAGAGAATTTTAGGGCATAAATGATGAAAATTAACTTGCCTTTAAAATATAATGTGTTTAAACTTCTTCAAAAATATTTAAGACATTTAGAAGTCAAACACAAATTTTGGAGCTGAAATTCTATATGCTGCAGTAGCAAACAGTCCTGTCCAAGAGATGTTTCCTAGTGTCTGAGCTATTCATATTGAAAGGACCCTTAATGGTCAGCTTCTCCAGCACTATTTTATCCAGACTGGATTCTTTCCACCTCTATCACATCCTCAACAAATAGAGACTCAGCAACATTTCTAAGTATACTGGTTTTTTCATTTATATTTTTGCTCTATCCACAGTAAATTAATTAAAATCTTCTGTTCTGAAAATACATTCATATAAACATACAACTGTCATCGATTAACCCTTTGTATCAGCTAAGGTAATCTCACAAGGGCTAGATGGCTGTTGAGGTTAATAAAAAGGGTTACCACCTCTTGTGGGAATTCTCCATGCCAGTCTCCAACAGTGTTCCCAGGAAAGAGGAGGCAGAACAGGACTCCCAGCCCATTACTATAAGAGATGTCCTTGATCTTTTGCTTAAATTGCCCTTCGGTAACTCTGATTCAACAGTAGTCTGGATAGAATTCCTAAGGATACTTGTATATTAAATGTTGAAACACATACAGTTGACACAAAATGCATAGTCAAGTTAAAAATCTGCCCTTGTAGGTTAAACCTCAGTTGAAAACTGAATGGAATACTCAAGGCTCTCATTGTCTGTGTGGAAACCCTTGATTATTCTCATTTGATCTTAAGATATCCTTGAGTTTACTGAAAAACTGTTACCCAAAAGGAGAGCCAATCCCTCTCTAAACCTCTATAGGCTTTTAGTCTCTCCTTGAAGTTAATTTTGAAAAACTAGATAGAACCTAGGACCACAGTACTTTTAGTGAACATTAGAAAATTCCCTCATCAAAAACAATATGTGCTATATCTCCAGCAAGGGTAAATCTCAGAATGCAATATTTGGCCATTTTTAAGAGTGAACAGTTGCATTAGTAGGAGATCTTAAGTAAATGCTAATACTTTCAAGCAAAGGAATTATGTGCTCCCATTTAAAATGATGATATAAATAATACAATGATTAAGTGAATTAAATCAGGTTACAAAATAATAATCATAAAGCAATATTGCTCATTTATCTTTGAAAATGACTATGAATGCAAAAGAAAATATCTGAAAAGTTCCAAATGTTTCAAAATGTTAATAGTTCAACAGTGATTATTCTCCAAAGTGTGATCATGCTTCTTTTTCACTTCCTCCTTTATATTTTCTATTTTCAAGTGATGATATAGAATATACAAGGATTTCCCTGGTGGTCCAGTGGTTAAGAATCCACCCTGCAATGCAGAAGACGTGGGTTCAATCCCTGGTTGAGGAACCACGATTCCCACATGCCACAGAGCAAACAACTAAATGTGTACCACAACTATTGAGCCCGTGAACCACAACTAGAGAATCCGTGGGCCACAGCAAAAAAATACCACATGCTGCAACTAAGACCTGATGCAGCTAATAAATAAAACTACAAAATGATTTCTATTTTGGAATAAATGGGATATTTTTAAATGCTAAAAAGAATCCATGTTTTTTAATATGATTTCTTTATAAAAGAGGAATTTCCCTCTTCAGAAAATTCTGTCTGTTGTAGGTATTTTTCATTACACTATCATCAAACAGTAATTCTGGTTTCTACAGACATGCTATTCAGTATTATGTATGAGGAAGGGAAGGCAGTTGAAATAGAGATGGCTTAAGTATCTGAAAAAGACTCAAACATAATGAAAACGAGGTGTATCTTATCACCCTGACTTGCTCACATGGAGGGACAAAATTTAAGACTTCAAAAACAGTAACAAACATAGATTACTACCCACTCACAATGCTGAGAAGCCCTGCTCCAACTCACCCCATTCCACCAGCTGCCAAAATATTGTGCTCCTAAAATGCCACCACCAAGTATTCATTTGGGCTATCAAAATCTCCCAAGGGTCACGAAGCTAGAGAGTGTGCTGTATGCTCCTACACTCAGACCTGAGAGTTTATTAAAATCTTATTGTAAATCAATTTAATCAAATGTCTTTGTTTCAAACTCAGACGTGCTAAGGTTTCATTCAAAAGTGTAGGTGAGAGCAAGCAGGGCAAGAGAGATCTTTCACTATGCTTTGGTGGGGAACTGAAGTCTGATCTTGGGTATGAGGAGATTTGACATCCAGAAGACAGGAAGGAACAGGCCCAAGAAGGCGGGAGAGAAGATAGAAAGGGTGATAAGAATGGTAAAAGATAAACTCCACAATTTCCCAAGGCTCTAACCTATCCTCATAGCTGTATTTAACCGAACGAAAAAACAAACAAAATCAGCCCACTTGAATCTTTTAATTTTTTGCTTTGATCATATACCCAGCCTAAATCACTGACTTTAAATAATTTTAAATAGAAAAAAGAAATACTGAATTTCTCCAGCTGGCTGCCTAAGTCTGAATATTCTTGAGTAAATCCAATGCAATGAATTGAAAAGTAAAAAAATGTATAACCTTTTCTTGGAATGAAAGGGAAAGAGGTCTATACCATGCCAAATAATTGGCTTGACTAGATTCTTCCTGCCTGAGATGACCCATAGCTTGGATGTCATAAAGACACAGCCTCTCTGTTTCTTTCCTGTACTTGGAGAAGGAATGTTCCATTCCACGCAATTCATGAATTTTAAAAACCATGAACCTTCCTTCACATTCCGGAGGAACACAAACGTTTTCCTGTCAGGGAGCTGTTTTGAGCATGAATGCTCAAGTGATTGCAGCGGTGACAGGGAGAAGACTTTTCAGACTGTCTTTGTTCTGAGCTGACTGGAAGCTTCAGGACTAGGAAGGTCTGGACATATGGTTGGGCACAGGGTAGGGGCTGAATTTACCAACCACCAACTGCCATAACAGCCTTAACAACAACTGCCGTAACGGTCCCTGGAACATTGTCAACCGTTGAGCCAACTGCCAAGGCTACCATGTTGTCTTTAGACAATGAACCAACAGAAAATTACTTGACCACGGAAGACCACTAACTCCCTCTTGTGGCAGAGCACATGGCTAAATCTTGCCATTTTCCCATTAGGAAGACATTGCTGAATTCCATGAACAAAGGATGAAGGAGGTGATTATTTTAGGTGGTTTTTGTTCTTACATTCTAAATGAGATATTTTTAAATGAGATATTCAATTTCTGAATATCTCCAAAGAAAATAATAGTACCCTGGTGAGCTTCCCCAACTAGAAGGCAACAAAGCATAAGCAGCAGGAAACAGACAGAGTTGCTGCTGCTGCTACTGTGTCGCTTCAGTCGTGTCCGACTCTGTGCGACCCCGTAGACGCCAGCCCACCAGGCTCTGCTGTCCCTGGGATTCACCAGGCAAGAACACTGAGTGGGTTGCCATTTCCTTCTCCAATGCATGAAAGTGAAAAGTGAAAGTGAAGTCACTCAGTCATGTCCGACTCTTCGCAACCCCATGGACTGCAGTCTACCAGGCTCCTCCGTCCATGGGATTTTCCAGGCAAAAGTACTGGAGTGGGGTGCCATTGCCTTCTCTGACAGACAACGTTGGGCATCCACAAAACCTCAAATTTAAGGCAAGTACTGGCCCAAGTCTGGAGGATGACTCTGACTAAGCTATTTCATGTCTCTGAAACTTGGTTCCTCATTTTTGAAAAGAAGAAGATGGATTTTTAAGGAAACTTTTAATTCTTAAATTCTGCTGTTCTAATTCAAAGTGGAGCAAGTCTCTAAAATCTTGCTAATTTATGATTGAAATAAGGTAGTGATTTTGCTTGGTGTTAAAAGACCTCTTCAAACGCATCAGTCAGAAAAAATCAAGATCTTGTTTACATTAACTCTTAATTAAACAGAGCAAATAATGCCCAAAAGGATGCTGCTTTCTTATTTCCTGAAAAAGTTCTCTGACTTCTTTATTTCTAAATGTAAAGAACTAGTCTCAGAATTCTAATCAGATCCCAAATAGTGCTTGCATGCTTTCTTGTTATGCATCTCTTTGGAAATTTGCTTCATCTTGGAATTTTTGTACACTGTAAAAAGATTCTCTAGTGTCTGGACTGATCAGAACTTGAAGTCCTCCCATTTTAATAATTCCTGATGAATTGTTCGTCTACTATCCTAGATCTTCTAAAGAAGTATTCTCAAAGATGTTTCCCAGAAAGGAAAGACATCTTCCCAACCAAACTGTTCTTTGCAAAAACTGATATGTAGTTTGCTTTCTGACTCTGAATAAAAAGTACTTAACGTTTCTGAGTGTATTATTTATAAAAGAGGGCAACAATACCAACTCTAAAGTTATTAAAATAATTTATTGCAAAATGTTTGTGAAAGCACTTACTCAAAGGGCAAATCTCTGTTACATGGTATCTAGAGCCTATATTTTTAGTTCTATTGACAGTTCAAAATTATCTTGAGAGAATCTAGTTCCATGGAAGTAACACTGGTCTGAGAATCAGAAGACCCAGGTATAGTCTGGGCTCTGACACACCCTAGCTGTAAGGCCTTGGACAAGTAGTTATACTTCTTAATAATCTTAAGAATCTATTTCTCATCAATCTATATTATGGAGGATTACAACATAATAACGGTATGCTGATCATGTGCATACAAGTGGAAGAGTTGGTTTAGATGCTCACTGAACAAATCAGAATCCCAAAGGATTTTGACAAATTAGAACCATGAACTAGATCTGAAGGAGTTTATCTAATAAAATCCTATGTTTATGGCTAAAAAGCAAGCAACCAAAAAGGAAACGTGAAATTTCACAAGTACATGAAGATATAGTAAAAAGAATAAGAGACAGGAAGTGAAATACAAATCAATAGCACATTGTGGTTACCCAAAAGTAATATTTGCATGGGTATCTATATTAGTGAGGAGCTTTCTCTTCTGTATGACAGTATCCAGACAAGTGAGTACCATCACTTTCTCAGTCTTCTCCATCATGAACAGTACTATTCTTCCAACCTTTCCCCTTGAGCCATGGTTTGCTGCCTCATCACCACCTCAGAGTTGTGTGTTTCTTCTATGAGTCTTGTTAGATTTTTGGTTGCAAATATAGGTCTTTACCTCTCTTAGATAAAGCTCTCTAAATTTGGTTCTTTAGTTCATTATTTCAGTTTGTCAAAATCTTTGGGGATTTTGATCTGGCAACAGTTTTTTTTCCTCTGGATGAAAAGGGAATCTCAAACTACGGTTCATGTGGAAGAACTGAAAGAATGAGAGCTGTACAATGTCAGGTTTTCTAGATATTAAATAGGCTATTAAATATACTATATTTAACATGAACATGTTTTAAATGTAACAAATATATTCAGGTATTTATATAACATAACTATAAATAAAATATTTTATATTTAATTAATTGAATATATTGGGCTTCCCTTGTGGCTCAGCTGGTAAAGAATCCTCCTGCAATACCAGGAGACCTGGGTTTGATCCTTGAGTCGGGAAGATCCCCTGGAGAAGGGAAAGGCTACCCTCTCCCATATTGTGGCCTAGAGAATTCCATGAATGGTATAGGGATCGCAAAGAGTCAGACGCGACTGAGCAACTTTCACTTCACTTCAGTTGAATATATTATTATATTTTCTCTTTCTTTCAACTAAGAAATAAGAGATCCACCATACTCAATATACATTTCCTGAGGTAACTAGTCTTCTAGTCAATAAGACATTATTTCATGAAGATGTTGGAAAAAGAACTAGAATCCTCTGGGGAATTCAAAAGAAAATAGTAGACCTGGTGCTATTTCTAGAGAAAGGGACTAGAGATCAACACACATGAATTATATAGGAGCCACATATCAGTGAAACTTCAAAAGGTAAAAGATAGCATTTCTCCAACCTATATTCAGTTTAAAAGACCAATTTTTTTTTAAGATGAAGGGGTGAAACTGCAAAAATAAAATCAGGAATGTGTATGCCCCAAATATTAACAGTGACCCAGGATGATTGGAATTATAATTTGCTTTGATTTTTCATTTTACCCATCTGTATTGTCTAATACAAGGAGAGATTTTTAAAAAGGCCTTCTTCAAAGAACAATGCAAAGAAATAGAAAAAAACAATAGAAGAAAAAAGATTAGAGATCTCAAGAAAATTGGATATATCAGAGGAACATTTCATGCAAGGATGCACCCAGTAAAGGACCTAATGGTAAGGACCTAACAGAGGCAGAAGAGATTCAGAAGAGGTGGCAAGAATACACAGAAGAACTATACTAAAAAAAGTCTTAATGACTAGGATAACCACAATGGTGTGGTCACTCACCTACAGCCAGACATCCTGGAGTGTGAAATCAAGTGGGCCTTAGGAAGCATTACTACAGACAAAGCTAGTGGAGGTGATGGAATTCTAGTGAGCTATTTCAAACTCTAAAAGATAATGCTATTAAAGTGCTGCACTCAATATGCCAGCAAATTTGGAAAACTCAGCAGTGGCCACAGGACTAGAAAAAGGTCAGTTTTCATTCCAATCCCAAAGTAGGGAATGTTCAGACTACCAGATAATTGCACTCATTTCCCATGCTAGTCAGGTTATGCTCAAAATCCTTCAAGCTAGACTTAAGCAGCACTTGAATTGAGAACTTCCAGATGTACAGCGGGTTTAGAAAAAGCAAAGGAACCAGAGATCAAATCGCCAACATTCATTGAATCACAGAAAAAACAAGAGAATTCCAGAAAAACATATACTTCTGCCTCACTGACTACGTGAAAGCCTTTGACTGTATGGATCACAACAAACTGTGGAAAATTCTTAAAGAGATGGGAATAACAAACCATCTTACCTGTGTCCTGAGAAGCCTGTACTTGAGTCAAGAAGCAACAGTTAGAACCTTATGGAACAACTGATATACAACTGGTTCAAAATTGGGAGAGGAGTATGACACCTGTTTATTATTATTATATTGTCACCCTGTTTATTTAATTTATACACAGAGTACATCATTCAAAATGCTGAGCTGGACAAGTTACAAGCTGAAAGCAAGATTTCTGGGAGAAGTATCAACAACCTCAGATATTCAGATGATACCACTCTAATGGCAGAAAGCGAAAAACTAAAGAGCCTCTTGATGAGGGTGAAAGCAGAGAGTGAAAAAGCTGGCTTAAAACTCAACATTGAAAAAACTAAGATCATGGCATCCAGTCCTATCACTTCATGGCAAATGGAAGTGGGGAATGTGGAAGCAGTGACAGATTTTCTCTTCTTGGTTTCCAAAATCACTGCGGGTGGCAACTGCAGCCATGAAACTAGATGTTTGCTCCCTGGAAGGAAAGCTATGACAAACTCAGACAGCATATTAAAAAACAAAGACATCACTTTGCTGACAAAGATCCATATAGTCAAAGCTACAGTTTTCCCAGTAGTCATGTATGGATGTAAGAGTTAGATCACAAAGAAGGCTGAGTGCTGAAGAATTGATGCTTTCAAACTGTGGTGCTAGAGAAGACTCCTGAGAGTCCCTTAAACAGCAAGATCAAACCAGTTAATCCTAAAGGAAATCAACCCTGAATATTTACTGGAAGGACTGATGCTGAAACTGAAGTTCCAATACTTTGACCACTTGATGCAAAGAGCTGACTCAATGGAAAAGACTCTGACGTTGGGAAAGACTACAAAAGGAGAAGAGGGCAGCAAGGGATGAGATGGTTGGATAGCATCACTGACTCAATGGACATGAACTTGGCAAACTCCAGGAGATAGTGAGGGACAGAGAGGATTGGCATGCTGCAGTCCATGGTATTGCAGAGTCGGACACGATTTAGTGACTGAACAATAACAAGAGTCTAATATGCTGATTTTTGTAGTAGGAAAAAAACATATATATATATATATATATATATATATATATATATACACATTTGGTTCTTTAAAAAGATTCATATATAAACTGTGTGGTCAGGCCTGGCTCCCAGGCTTGGCATCTCCTCTCTTCCTCACAAGAGGAAGAACAGTATTTCCAATTGCTGATTCAGTGCATGAGCTCTGTCGCTCAGTCGTGTCCAATTCTTTGCAAACCCATGGACTGTAGCCCACCAGACTCTTCTGTCCATAGACTCCAGGCAAGAATACTGGAGTGGGCTGCCCTTTCCTACTCCATGGGTTCTTCCCAACCCAGGGATTGACCTCACATCTTCTGCAGTGGCAGGCGAGTTCTTTACCACTGCACCACCTGGGAAGCCCAGGGTACTACATATACTCATGCGGGGAAATATTGAACACAAAAGAAGAGAGCAGCAGGATGAAATGGGTGGAAAGCATCATTGACTCAATGGACATGAACTTGGCAAACTCCAGGACCGATGAGGGACAGAAGGCATGTAAATAGCCCTAGTACACTGTCTAGAACTGCTGAGTCAGTCTCTCTTATAAGCTGTCCCCTCAGCTTCACCTCACTCTTCCTACTGGATACCACCTCAATGCTAATCCCCAGATTCCTCTTCCTTAGATAATTCTCTCCTGTAAGCTTCTATATGTGACCTGTGTTGCTCTGCGCACGTATTCACCCAAAGGCTGGAGCCCTAACCACAAATCCCAGCCCAGTGAGAACAGTTCTGGTGCTTTTCCCTACCTGGATTACCACTGGGACACTCAACACTCCCAGTGTGTGGCCTTCTTTACTGACCTTTCATTGTGATCTGTAAGACATTGGACTATTGCAACAGCCTCTCAACTGACCCCTGCCCCTTGCCTTGTCCCTCCCACTACTGCACTGTGGCCAAAGTCATCTCTATAAAATACAGAAGTCAGCCCATAACTCTCTTAATGTTTTTCAGTGGTTCCTCATTCCCTACAAAGTGAAATTCAAACCTATTGCCTGGCTCAAGTCTCCTGGAGGACCTGACTCTTTGCTTCAAGGGTACAGGCCACCTCTTAGTCCTTCTGTGTCTTCCACAATAAATACAAACAGAACTGAACTGTGGTTCCTTGGATCCTCGACTTTGCCTGTCTGCACCTTTTCAAGCCATAACTGCACCTGGGTCTGTTTCAGTCCCCTTTCAGTCCAGCCTCTATGGGCAGTTTCTGGTACTGGGTGCTATCTCATCCCCTCCTCTGGGATCCCTGATATTCTGAAGATGTGGATGCATAATCTCTATTCAACCTGCTCTGCTATTGCCATGAAAGCTGGCTGGAGTGTACTGAGGCAAGAGGAATTAGTTTAGAAAGAATTCATGTAGCACAAACTCCTTGGGCATAACACCTGTGTATCTGCACAGGACCTTTGCTCAGAAGAGTCCTGTACTTGGTTCAATATCCTGCTGTTGCCATTTGAAATTTTTAATAATTTTATTTTTGAATGTGTTATGTAAGTGAAATACAATGGAAAAGTGGAGCAAAAGTTTGAGCACAAGAGATACATCCAACATGCATGTCTGCTTCTGTTTCTTGGCACTAGGATCACATATAGTATTTGTGATACCCCACAAGTACAGAATTCTGGTAAATCTACACATACAGAAGTTCAGAAAGACTCAAAAGTAGTACAAGTGAGCCTATTACATCTACAGTTGAGTCAACTGACACCTTAGGGAGGCCAGTTTTTCCATTTGAATCAGAGTTTGCTTTCAATGAAGAAAGACAGAAATATGAAGGGCCAAGAACCCTATCATATGCTTTCTCATTCACATTACTTTTCTGAATTGGCCAACTACTTATGGTGAAAAAGGTGACACAGAAGGAAAGGGAAAGGTAGCCCTTTCCTACTTTTTCTTTAAGTTATTCATTACTTATCAGGTACAGAATATTGATAGAATGTACATATATCAAGAAGCAAAATTTAAAAGCTGAGTTAGTTTTGTGTATCATTTCTACTGTTCTGGTAAGAATGAAATATATACACATGTATGATCTATGAAATACAAATTGTGCAACTACATTGATTCTGCATACAAGTAACTTGCATTTAGACTGCCTTTTGTAAAATGTAATTATAAGTGGTAAAATTAATGCTATAATTTAAATTTTTAACGTTTGATTACTTAGAATGACATTAAATAGCAAACTCTAAACACCATGACAAATCAGGAGAGAGTCTGCAGAAGAAAGGTGAAAGCATTTTTCAGTACCTTTCAAGACACTTTTTTTCATGATTTTTAAACAAAGAACCCTGCTCCTTCATTTTGCACTGGGTCCTGAAAATTATATAGCTGGCCCTTTACAAGCAAAAAGGAGCCACTTTCTATCCAACTACCAGCAAAATCAAAATTACATTTATAAAGATGGAAAGAAGGCTAATTACTACCTACTATGTGTTGTGATCGGAGAAGGCAATGGCACCCACTCCAGTACTCTTGCCTGGAAAATCCCATGCACAGAGGAGCCTGGTAGGCTGCAGTCCATGGGGTTGCTAAGTCGGACATGACTGAGCAACTTCACTTTCACTTTTCACTTTCATGCACTGGAGAAGGAAATGGCAACCCACTCCAGTGTTCTTGCCTGGAGACTCCCAGGGACGGGGCAGCCTGGTGGGCTACCATCTATGGGGTCACACAGAGTCGGACACGACTGAAGTGACTTAGCAGCAGCAGCAGCAGCATGTGTTGTGATGGAGAAGGCAATAGCGACCCACTCCAGTACTCTTGCCTGGAAAATCCCATGCACGGAGGAGCCTGGTAGGCTGCAGTCCACGGGGTCGCTAAGAGTCCAGCACGACTGAGTGACTTCACTTTCACTTTTCACTTTCATACATTGGAGAAGGAAATGGCAACCCACTCCAATATTCTTGCCTGGAGAATCCCAGGGACAGAGGAGCCTAATGGGCTGCCATCTATGGGGTCGCACAGAGTCGGACACTACTGAAGCGACTTAGCAGCAGCAGCAGCAGCATGTGTTGTGAAAGCGAAAGTTGCTCATTCATGTCTGACTCTTTGCAACCCCATGGACTATAGCCTGCCAGGCTCCTCTGTCCATGGGATTTTCCAGGTCAGAATACTGGAGTGCATAGCCTTTCCCTTCTCCAGGGGTCCTCCCAACCCAGGCATCAAACCCAGGTCTCCTATACTGCAGGTTGATTCTTTATCATCTGAGCCATCAGGGAAGCCCAAGAATACTGGAGTGAGTATATTATCCTTTCCCCAGTGGATCTTCCTGACCTAGGAATCAAACCAGGACCTCCTGCCTTGCAGGTGGATTCTTTACCAGCTGAGCTACCAGAGAAGCCCTACTATGTGTTGTAGTTTGGTCTGATTAAAGACTATACTGTTCCCTACAATGTGAATTAAGAACAGAATCTTTTCTCTGTAAGCCACAGTCTCTTATACAAGGAACAAGGCCTTGACAGAAGTGAGCTAATGCCATTCAGATCTTGTAGGGGAAAACAGAGATGTCCCAGCCCAAGAGAAATAAAGAGTACAGATCTCATCACTCCAGGCAGTGAATACTAATGGAAGAAGAGACGGTGAGTACCTTTTGGGGGATGGGTCCACCATCTTTAGTTAGGAAAGAAGTGAGAAATCCACAGTGGCTTCTAGCAGGCATATCAGCAACTACAGGAACCACTGGACACATCCTGTTGTTGCAAGCTGCCCTAGAAAGAGGGCCAAAGAGTGTAGTCAGGAAAGTAGCCAGGCATTCATGGGTTGGGCCACCCAAGGACAGTTATCCTCCAATAAAAAAATTTAAATAGCATCTGCACTTACTACTAGACTTTAGGAAGTTGCTTCAAGAAGCCTCCTAGATATAACTAATTTAGGAGACTCTCTGATGATGGAAAGATGAAAATCCTATTGTAAGTGGCATTTGCTTGAAGGGGCCCAGACCTGCTAAAATAGACCATTTTCATGTATGGCCATATCACCTGAACCCAATCTTGTCTAAAATAGGTAGTTATCCTAAAAACCCTAAAAATAGAGTGAAGAATTAGGAAAAATGCTAAAGTAATAATGGCTTATCTAACATTTGAAAGCTGGCCTAAAATTCAACATTCAAAAAACTAAGAAGATGGCATCCCGTCCCATCACTTCATGGCTAATAGATGGGGAAACAATGAAAACAGTGACAGACTTTATTTTCTTGGGCCCCAAAATCACTGCAGATGGTGACTGTAGCCATGAAATTAAAAGACACTTGCTCCTTGGAAGAAAAACGATGACCAACCTAGACAGCATATTAAAAAGCAGAGACATTACTTTGCCAACAAAGGTCCATCTGGTCAAGGTTATGGTTTTTCCAGTAGTCATGTATGGATATGAGAGTTGAACTAGAAATAAAGCTGAGCGCTGAAGAATTGATGCTTTTGAACTGTGGTGTTGGAGAAGACTCTTGAGAGTCCTTTGGACTGCAAGGAGATCCAACCAGTCTATCCTAAAGGAGATCAGTCCTGAATATTCATTTGAAGGACTGATGCTGACTGAAGCTCTAATACTTTGGCCACCTGATGTGAAGAACTGACTCATTGGAAAAGACCCTGATGCTGGGAAAGATTGAAGGCAGGAGGAGTAGGGGACAACAGAGGATGAGATGGTTGAATGGCATGACTGACTCAATGGACATGAGTTTGAGCAAACCCTGGGAGTTGGTGATGGACAAGGAGGCCTGGAATGCTGCAGTCCATGGGGTCGCAAATAGTCGGACATGACTGAGCGAATGAACTGAACTGAACTGAACCTTTGAAGGAGACTTGTACTATTATCCTTATTTCACTCATGTTCTTCCCACCTGCTGCCACAGTGGGAGATGTCACTCCATGCAGTGATGGTAGGACTCCACCATCCTACCCCAGCCTCTGATGGACAATGCATTCTCAGAGCCAGGAATGATGGCTGATACTTCTATCCACATCAATGCCTCATTCAGTGACTAGTACGAATAGCATTGCATAAATGTTTGCAGAAGGCAAAAATGTACCAGAAAGGAAAACACAAGTTGGATGCTCAAATGTCACATTTCAAAACTAGACACTGCCCACAGGAAAGTGATTTCTGTGTTCCCTAGGTTCCAGGCACATGGAAACATTGGGTTCTGTGATTTCTGAGATTTGAAATTCCACTTCCTTACATAAAATTGGACTTTTACTGGCACCATGAGGGGGCCTAAGGAATGCAGAACACCTTTATCAGACATCACTGATCACCCACTGCATTAAATGTGGAAGATGAACAGTTAACAGCTTCCATGTGCTATGGTCTGGATCAGTGGTTTCCTGCTCCAACTGCGTGTCAGAGTTACCTGGGGAAGGTTTGGAGTTCTCAGGATTCAGTGAAGAACTACTGAATCAGAATTTGGGAGTGGTGTGGGTGATTTTTAAAGCTCCTCCACACACCAGCCTTTGGGACCCACCACCCTAGGATGACAAACTGTTGAAGCTTGATATGTTTCTGAGATCCAACTCAGTTTACACCAAGAATCAATTTGAATTACATAAATGTTATGCAAAACCCTTGCCCAAATTCTCTTTCTGGGGTCTAAAAAAGACTTCTCAACCCTCAGTGTGAAATTAATTATTTTTCCTTCAGTTCAGTTCAGTTCAGTCGCTCAGTCGTGTCCGACTCTGCGACCCCATGAATCACAGCACCCCAGGCCTTCCTCTCCATTACCAACTCCCGGAGTTTACCCAAACTCATGTCCATCGAGTCTGTGATGCGACCCAGCCATCTTATCCTCTGTTGTCCCCTTCTCCTCCTGCCCCCAATCACTCCTAGCATCAGGGGCTTTTCCAATGAGTTAACTATTCACATCAAGTGGCCAAAGTATTGGAGTTTCAGTTTCAGCATCAGTCTTTTCAATGAACACCCAGGACTGATTTCCTTTGGGATAGACTGGTTGGATCTCCTTGCAGTCCAAAGGACTCTCAAGAGTCTTCTCCAACACCACAGTTCAAAAGCATCAATTCTTCAGCGCTCAGCTTTCTTCACAGTCCAACTCTCACATCCATACATGACCACTGGGAAAACCATAGCCTTGACTAGACAGACCTTTGTTGGCAAAGTAATGTCTCTGCTTTTCAATATGCTATCTAGGTTGGCCATAACTTTCCTTCCAAGGAGTAAGCATCTTTTAATTTCATGGCTGCCATCACCATCTGCAGTGATTTTGGAGCCCCCCAAAATAAAGTCTGACAGTTTCCCCATCTATTTGCCATGAAGTGATGGGACGGGATGCCATGATCTTCGTTTTCTGAATGTTGAGCTTTAAGCCAACTTTTTCACTCTCCTCTTTCACTTTCATTAAGAGGCTTTTTAGTTCCTCTTCACTTTGTGCCATAAGGGTGATGTCATCTGCATATCTGAGGTTATTGATATTACTCCCAGCAATCTTGATTCCAGCTTGTGCTTCTTCCAGCTCAGCGTTTCTCATGATGTACTCTGCCTATAAGTTAAGTAAGCAGGGTGACAATATACAGCCTTGACGTACTCTTTTTCCTATTTTTCATTATCTGGGGGGGAAACACGAAATTTTCAGACTGTGACAATTGAACAATTTACACAAAATGTGTGCAAATTTTTGGCAGTCATATTTCACATCTTACAAGAACAGAACAGGTAGTATGATGCTTTCAGGTAATATAAAAAAATGCCTGCCCAAATGCATACCTCTGCTATACAATTTTGCTACTTAAGTATACAGAAAAATTTCCCTATTGAAACTGCCTCAGTGATATTGCTTTCTGATTACATACCATCACTGCCAAGTATTTCTGCTCCAAGAACAGTTACAAAACAAGTTAGAACAACTGGTCTCCTCTGAAGCAATGGCTGTTGTAGGCAAAACCCTCTATGAGCTACTTCCTACTCTATTCACTCCTCCAAAACAAAATGACAGAAGGTTCTGTTAGTCAATATTAGCTGTCCTGAAACTTTCACCTCGTGCATACACATGAGCTAAGATGCTTCAGTTGTGTCCAACTCTGCGACCCTATGGACTGTAGCCTGCCAGGCTCCTCTGTCAATGGAATTCTCCTTATCTGGGGGAAAAACATGAACAGCAAGAATACTGGGGTGGGTTGCCATGCCCTCCTCCAGAGGATCTTCCTGACCCAGGGATCAAATCCAGGACTCTTACACCTCCGGCACTGGTAGGCCGATTCTTTACCACTAGTGCCACCTAGACTTCCCTGGTGACTCAGATGGTAAAGCATCTGCCTACAACGCGGGAGACCTCGGTTCGATCCCTGGGTGGAGAAGATCCTCTGGAGAAGGAAATGGCAACCCACTCCAGTATTCTTGCCTGGAAAATCCCATGAGAGGAGCCTGGTAGGCTACAGTCCATGGGGTCACAAAGAGTCGGACATGACTGAGCAACTTCACTTCACTTCACTTCAGCGCCACCTAGGAAGCCTCTTCCACCTCTTAGCACATTTAAAAAAGAACCAACATTGGGGTTAACACACACAGGACTTTCAACCAGTCATTGACCAATCTCTAAAAGAACACTTCACACAGGCCCAACCTAAGACCCTCAAGACAGCTACATCTATTCAGGCCAAGCTCACAAATGACATATGTCTCCCTGGCATCCCTTTCTTGGGAAACTATGCCCCTCCCAACACTGTGATTCTGATGAGGCTGTCAATTCAGGCATCACATCCCTCCACCACAAGCATAGGAGTGAAACCTCTGTGGGCAGCAGAGCCTTCCCATCTCCTGGATAAGGGATCACATACACAAAGCAGATAGAAAATGTAGATTATACTCAAAGGTCAAAAATTAAACTAGCTACACTTCTCAGAGAAAAACTTACCCATTTATTGTGCATCCAATTTCAAACACATGTATACACATGCACACACATGTACACAAATGTGCACACAACTGAATATACTGTTTTCAAATCCATTTTTTTCACTTTATACAACATTTTGAGCATTTTCCCATGTGCAAGGGTACCATCTTGTGGCTGACACAGAAGATGGTCAGAAGACACATGGCTTTCTAGTGTGTAAAGTTATGAGAAATATCAGCTAAGTATGACTGCAAGCTCCTCTTTAAGAGAATATTTGCTTCTACAGTAATAGAATATATACATCAGTGTTTGTTGATGTTTAAAACATGTGTGCACATAGAGCAAATGTTACAGTGTGTCCTGTCCCTACTGATAACATTCTGGCATGAGTGGAAAAGTATCAGGACCTTTAAAAATAGCTGAGAAAGGAAAAATAACCACGTGAATATTGTGATAATAAGTAATTTACACCAAACTTTGGAGCAGTGAAAAGATCAAAAGAGTAGAAGTTTAAAACCAGCCTCCAGTCTTAGCTACATGCGCTTCTGTGACCCAGGACACTTAACTTCTCAGTCTCTGATTCTTCGCCTGGAAAAAGGAGAGCGTACCTGAACTGTGAGCTGCACAAGGATGCTGGGGTCATGTAACATATGGGAAGGGGTGACACATGCTAAAACACCAGGCAGAATATAAAGCCTTATTATTGCTCAAAACAGCTGGATTAGCAATCTGGATTTTTTAAAGATATAGCTTAGCCTTGCTCCTTAAATATTTTCAGACATGATCCTAGTGGAGGAAAGAATTCCCTGAAGGAAGGATGAAGTTTTCTCTCAGAATAAGTTGTTAGGTGGAAAAGGGGTCAGTAGGAAAAGGTTCAGAGAAAAAAAATTAATCCATCTTTTTAGGTGTCAAGTACCTAAAAAAATTAGAAGGATATAAGGAGAGCTTGCAAAGGCTCAAAAAAGTTTTTCTGTGGTGAAAGTGAAAGTGAAGTTACTCAGTCATGTTCAACTCTGTGACCCCATGGACTGTAGCCTACCGGGCTCCTCCCTCCATGGGATTCTCCAGGCAAGAGTACTGGAGTGGGCTGCCATTTCCTTCTCCAGGGGATCTTCCCGACCCAGGGATCAAACCCGGGTCTCCCACATTCCAGGCAGATGCTTTAACCTCTGAGCCACCAGGGAAGCCTGTGGCTCAGAAAGAAGCAGCCTTTTCTGTGGTAAAGACTGTGAAAAGACAATGGATTACAAAGTCCAGTTTAAAATGTTGGGCCTACAAAGAACTAAATAGACATTTCTCCAAAGAAGACATACAGATGGCTAACAAACACATGAAAAGATGCTCAACATCACTCATTATTAGAGAAATGCAAATCAAAATCACAATGAGGTACCACTTCACACCAGTCAGAATGTCGGCGATCCAAAAATCTGCAAGCAATAAATGCTGGAGAGGGTGTGGAGAAAAGGGAACCCTCCTACACTGTTGGTGGGAATGCAAACTAGTGCAGCCACTATGGAGAACAGTGTGGAGATTCCTTAAAAAACTGGAAATAGAACAACCTTATGACCCAGCAATCCCACTGCTGGGCATACACACCAAGGAAACCAGAATTGAAAGAGACACATGTACCCCATTTTTCATCGCAGCACTGTTTATAATAGCCAGGACATGGAAACAACCTAGATGTCCATCAGCAGATGAATGGATAAGAAAGCTGTGGTACGTATACACAATGGAGTATTACTCACCTGTTAAAAAGAATACATTTGAATCAGTTCTGATGAGATGGATGAAACTGGAGCTGATTATACAGAGTGAAGTAAGCCAGAAAGAAAAACACCAATACAGTATACTAACACATATATATGGAATTTAGAAAGATGGCAATGACGACCCTGTATGCAAGACAGGAAAAAAGACACGGCTGTGTATAACGGACTTTTGGACTCAGAGGGAGAGGGAGAGGGCGGGATGATTTGGGAGAATGGCATTTTATCATGTATACTATCATATAAGAATTGAATCGCCAGTCTATGTCTGACACAGGATACAGCATGCTTAGGGCTGGTGCATGGGGATCACCCACAGAGATGTTATGGGGAGGGAGGTGGGAGGGGGTTTCATGTTTGGGAACACATGTAAGAATTAAAGATTTTAAAATTTAAAAAATAAAAAAATAAAAAAAAAAAAAATAAAAAAAAAAAAAAAAAAAAAAAAAAAAGAACAACCTTATGACCCAGCAATCCCACTGCTGGGCATACACACCAAGGAAACCAGAATTGAAAGAGACACATGTACCCCATTTTTCATCGCAGCACTGTTTATAATAGCCAGGACATGGAAACAACCTAGATGTCCATCAGCAGATGAATGGATAAGAAAGCTGTGGTACGTATACACAATGGAGTATTACTCACCTGTTAAAAAGAATACATTTGAATCAGTTCTGATGAGATGGATGAAACTGGAGCTGATTATACAGAGTGAAGTAAGCCAGAAAGAAAAACACCAATACAGTATACTAACACATATATATGGAATTTAGAAAGATGGCAATGACGACCCTGTATGCAAGACAGCAAAAAAGACACAGATGTGTATAACGGACTTTTGGGCTCAGAGAGAGAGGGAGAGGGTGGGATGATTTGGGAGAATGGCATTGAAACATGTATACTATCATGTAAGAATCGAATCGCCAGTCTATGTCCGATGCAGGATACAGCATGCTTGGGGCTGGTGCACGGTGATGACCCAGAGAGATGTTATGGGGAGGGAGGTAGGAGGGGGGTTCATGTTTAGGAACACATGTACACCCGTGGTGGATTCATGTTAATGTATGGCAAAACCAATACAGTATTGTAAAGTAAAATAAAGTAAAAATAAACATTTAAATAAATAAATAAATAAAATGTTGGGCCTATATGCTTTCAAAGCAAAAGAGCAACAGAAAAAATCACGAAAGAAATGACTGACAAATTTCTCTCTCTTTATAATTACACTTCATAAGTCAAAGGTCCAAATACAAAACTGAATGACAATCAAACATGATTTTTGCAAGTCCTTTGCAATAAATGACAGTAAGACTCATGGGATTGGTTTGTTTAGTCTTAACATGCCAAAGGGTAAGGATATAAATATACACCTTATGAAAGAAGAAATGTATTTTTTAAATTATATGAAAAAGAAAGTTCAAACTTATATCATCAAATAAATACAATGTAGGAACTATTAAGGTACTATTTCTCACCTAACAGATGTGAAAAAAAGTTTCATAAGAATCCATGCTAGAAAAACTATGACCCAGCAACCCCAGTACTGGGCACTAGGCATATACCCTGAAAAAAAAACATAATTCTAAAAGACATATGTACCCCAATGTTCACTGAAGCACTATTTACAATAGCCAGGACATGGAAGCAACCTACATGCCATTGACAGGTGAAGGGATAAAGCAGGTATGGTACATATATACAATGGAATATTATTCAGCCACAGAGAAGAACAGATTGGAGTCAGTTCTAGTGAAGTGGATGAACCTATAGCCTGTTATCCAGAGTGAAGTAAGTCAGAAAGAGAAAAACAAATATAGTTTATTAACAGATATATATATATGGAATCGAGAAAAATGGCATTGATGACCCTATTTGCAAGGAAGGAATGGAAATGCAAATGTAAAGAATAGACACAGTGTGGGAGAGAGTGGGTGGGATGAATGGAGAAAGTAGCATCAATATATACACACTATTATGTGTAAAATGGATAGCTGGTGAGAAGTCTCTGCATAACACAGGGCGCCCAGTTTGGTGCTCTGTGATGACCTAGAGAGGTGGCATGGGGGGAAGGGAGGGATGCTCAAGAGGGAGCTGATATATGTATAATTATGGTTGATTTGCATTGTTGTATGGCAGAAACCAATATAACATTGTAAAGGTTAAAAAACAAAAAAAAGAGTTAAAAAAGAAAAGCTGTGCTGAAACACTCATGAATTCCTGGTAGAAGATGTATAGGTGTAGGTATAGGTGCAATGTATAAGTGCAATCTTTCTGAAAAGCAATTTAGCAATATACATCAAGCTGCTTACAAATATACGTGTTCTCTGAGCCAGTAATTCCATTGCTGGAGGCTGAAGAGTGAAATCAGTAAGAATGTAGGCTCTGACTCAGGTCACCTGAAATTGTCTCCCAGCTCCACTGCTTATTCGTCAAACCACTGGGCAGGAAATTGCCTAATGTCGTCATGCCTCAGAGTCCTCATCCATAAAGTGGGATAATAATGCTACCTATTTCACAAAGCAGTGTGAATATTATTATTAATAAATGCAAGTCTTCTAGAATATGCCTAGTATACCATAGATAGCTAATAATATTTAATATTATTGTCATTACTTTCATTATTAGAAGAATCTAGCAAAAAACCTGGAAATTGCATTCATTTAGGAAATACGTATTAGCAGTATCTTTGGCTGGGGAATGGAAAACAAAATAGTCATGGTCTCTGACCTAAGGAGCTCTTCAAGTAGGTATAAAAAATTATGTTCTTAGATGGTCATTTCAATAATTTTTAAAGTAGTAGCTGTGATTAGAAATGAGGCCAATATTCAAAAATACATGTATATGAAATAAAAATTGTACAGCATATTGTGGATTACTCTACAGTCAGTAAAATATGTTTCTGAGGCTTAATTTCCTTATCTGGCAGGTGGGGATACCACAGAGTCATCAAGAGGGTCAGAATAGTCATAAATATTAGAAGGTTTTAGAAATAGCAAAGTAATAAATGCTAATTATTATTATTTGTTAGGGTCTATAGAAGCTCATTTATGAAAACAATCTTAATGAACATTTACTATGTGCCAGATACTGTACACATACTACCTCACCTAATTTCCATCTCAAGCTGCAAAGTTTGGAGATAAAAATACACAATGACCATTAAATTTTAATTTCAGATAAAACATTTTTAGCATGTCTAAAATATCTGAAATATTTGGGCATAATCATACTAAAAATTATTCATTGTTTATCTGAGACACTGGAATGTTCTTATACCGAAAGTTCATACTGTTTACATGAAATCAAAATTTAACTTGGCACCTTGTATTTCACCTAGCAACCCTAATCAGTCCTATGAAGTAGATGCAGTAATTATACATGTGAGAAAGAGACAGGGGGAAAAAAAACAGATTAAGAGACAGAGATTTGATTTTGATTGGTGCAGTGGGAGATCGCCCATCATTCCTATTATGGATCATAGAGAGGAGAAGTATTAAATCAAGAGAGAAACTGAGAAAGGCAGATGTTATTATCTGGTTCTCACTATTGTGGTATTGTTATTTTAAATGTTATAATTTTTCTAAATACATTTTTTTAAGTAAAGTATTAGTCTTTCAGTTATGTCCCACTCTTTGCAACCCCATGGACTGTAGCCGGCCAGGCTCTTCTGTTCATAGAATTCTCTGGGCAAGAATAATGGAATGGGTAGCCATTCTCTTCTCCAGGGGATTTTCCCTACCTAGTGATCGAACCCTGGTCTCTCACACTGCAGGCAGATTCTTTAGTGTCTGTGTCACCAGGGAAGCCCCAAATTCATTAAGCCCAAATTCAAATATTAAACATAAAAGAATGTTGCAAAGCCAAATCTTTTCTTGGAATTATTAGCTTTTTTTGGAATATTTTTTTAATTAGTAGCCATTTTGGAAGACTGACATCAGCCTCTTCTTTCAGTGCAAACTATCTAGAGATGGGAGAGTAAACATGTAAATACATGTAAATGCTTATAAGCTGTTTTGAGTTGATAAAATTTCAAGATCTGGGAGCTAAACCTCAAGCTGCTTCATTTCTATTAGATGGTGGCAGCTGACTTGTTTTCTGCTATTTCAGTGGACCTTGAAATTAGCATGACTATTTGCTTCAATTCAGCATGTACCATCCCTCACCTTTTACAATCAGCATCGCTCAGGGAATAAACTTAATCCACAGGAGCATTTTCAAGCATCTTTTTGCTCTTGGAGAAAAGATTTCACTTTATTGTAAAAGGTAGGTACAAAAAATGGTCAATATTCAAAACCTGCATGGTATATTGCAAAGAATGGAAATGTGTATGTGTGTGTTCTTCTTTTAGCACAGACATTCCCACATGGCTCAGTGATAAAGAATCCACCTGCCAGAGCAGGAGATGCAAAAGACACAGGTTTGCTCCCTAGATTGGAAAGATCCCCTAGAGGAGGAAATGGCAATCCATTCCAGTAGTCTTGCCTAGAAAATCCCATGAATAGAGGAGCCTGGCAGGCTACAATGAGGTCACAAAGAGTTGGACACAACTGAGCGACTGAGCAAGCATGCATCAATCTAAGAAAAAGAGGTCTAAACTCGGAGAAAATGCAGGGAAAGGATCCCAATCAGTCTAGACTTCAATCTAAGTCTACAATGATCTGGCTATGTGACTTTCACTAGTCCCGTACTCCTTCTGAGCCTCATTTTAACCAACTGTAGCCTGACATCAATACATGCTCTACTCCACAGGAGTATTTGGGGGCAAGGTTTCAAATCTAGGAGGTATCTTGGCTGTATGCTACTACAAGAAGAAATTATAACTGATTCAAACTGAAATGACTTCAGAATAAATGGGGCAAACTTAAATCAATATTGCCCATCTGTCAAGTCTGATAAGACAGTATTCTGTTAAAGACAACAGTATTTTCAAAGGAAGTGAGAATTTCAAAGCTTCAGAGCTTGAAAACAAAGATCTTTATCAATGCATCTCACACTTTAATGTGACTAAAATCATCTAGGGAACTTAAATATGCAAATTTCTGGACCACACAACATGGATTATATATCAGTAGGACTGGACTTGGCAGAGGAATCTGGATATTAAATAAGCTCCCTGGGTGATTCAGAGGGAGGTAGTCCATTTAGAACACTGAGAAACATTGGTCACTACAAATATATAGTTAAGATTTTTAAAGACAATGAGCTTTTTAAAAATGGTAAAAGGCAGAACATGCACTTGATTTAATATAAATTCTGGGACGGACAGACAAGACCCTCCAGAATACACAGCAAGGAGAGAAGGAGTCATAGCAATCTCTGATCTTTCAAAACATCTTTAAAGTTGATCTATAAGACCAAGTGTGCAAAGATAAGGGGTGGGGAGTGGGGAGGACAAACCTAAGACTTTAAAATGCTGTATAAAGTTGGATGGTCTTGATCCCTGTCTCCTGTACAATGTCACGAACCTCATTCCACAGTTCATCAGGCACTCTGTCTATCAGATCTAGGCCCTTAAATCGACTTCTCACTTCCACTGTATAATCATAAGGGATTTGATTTAGGTCATACCTGAATGGTCTAGTGGTTTTTCCTACGTTCTTCAATTTCAGTCTGAATTTGGTAATAAAGAGTTCATGACCTGAGCCACAGTCAGCTCCTGGTCTTGTTTTTGTTGACTGTATAGAGCATCTCCATCTTTGGCTGCAAAGAATATAATCAATCTGATTTTGGTGTTGACCATCTGGTGATGTCCATGTGTAGAGTCCTCTCTTGTGTTGTTGGAAGAGGGTGTTTGCTATGACCAGTGCATTTTCTTGGCAAAACTCTGTTAGTCTTTGCCCTGCTTCATTCTGCATTCCAAGGCCAAATTTGCCTGTTACTCCAGGTGTTTCTTGACTTCCTACTTTTGCATTCCAGTCCCCTATAATGAAAAGGACATCTTTTTTGGGTGTTAGTTCTAAAAGGTCTTGTAGGTCTTCATAAAACCGTTCAACTTCAGCTTCTTCAGCATTACTGCTTGGGGCATAGACTTGGATAACTGTGATATTGAATGGTTTGCCTTGGAGACGAACAGAGATCATTCTGTCATTTTTGAGACTGCATCCAAGTACTGCATTTCGGACTCTTTTGTTGACCATGATGCCTACTCCATTTCTTCTGAGGGATTCCTGCCCACAGTAGTAGATATAATGGTCATCTGAGTTAAATTCACCCATTCCAGTCCATTTTAGTTCACTGATTCCTAGAATGTTGATGTTCACCCTTGCAATCTCTTGTTTGACCACTTCCAATTTGCCTTGATTCATGGACCTGACATTCCAGGTTCCTATGCAATATTGCTCTTTACAGCATCGGATCTTGCTTCTATCACCAGTCACATCCACAGCTGGGTATTGTTTCTGCTTTGGCTCCATCCCTTCATTTTTTCTGGAGTTATTTCTCCACAGAAAAGAAATGCAAAAAAGTAAAATAGCTGTCTGGGGAGGCCTTACAAATAGCTGTGAAAAGAAGAGAGGTGAAAAGCAAAGGAGAAAAGGAAAGATATAAGCATCTGAATGCAGAGTTCCAGAGAATAGCAAGAAGACATAAGAAAGTCTTCTTCAGTGATCAATGCAAAGAAATAGAGGAAAACAACAGAATGGGAAAGACTAGAGATCCCTTCAAGAAAATTAGAGATACCAAGGGAACATTTCATGCAAAGATGGGCTCGATAAAGGACAGAAATGGTATGGACCTTACAGAAGCAGAAGATATTAAGAGGTGGCAAGAATACAAAGAAGAACTGTACAAAAAAGATCTTCATGACCCGGATAATCATGATGGTGTGATCATTAATCTAGAGCCAGACATCCTGGAATGTGAGGTCAAGTGGGCTTTAGAAAGCATCACTATGAACAAAGCTAGTGGAGGTGATGGCATTCCAGTGGAGCTATTTCAAATCCTGAAAGATGATACTGTGAAAGTGCTGCACCAATATGCCAGCAAATTTGGAAAACTCAGCAGTGGCCACAGGACTGGAAAAGGTCAGTTTTCATTCCAATCCCAAGGAAAGGCAATGCCAAAGAATGCTCAAACTACCGCACAGTTGGACTCATCTCACACGCTAGTAAAGTAATGCTCAAAATTCTCCAAGCCAGGCTTCAGCAATACGTGAACTGAGAACTTCCTGATGTTCAAGCTGGTTTTAGAAAAGGCAGAGGAACCAGAGATCAAATTGCCAACATCTGCTGGATCATTAAAAAAGCAAGAAAGTTCCAGAAAAACAGCTATTTCTGCTTTCTTGACTATGCCAAAGCCTTTGACTGTGTGGATCACAATACACTGTGGAAAATTCTGAAAGAGATGGGAATACCAGACCACCTGACCTGCCTCTTGAGAAATCTGTATGCAGGTCAGGAAGCAACAGTTAGAACTGGACATGGAACAACAGACTGGTTCCAAATAGGAAAAGGAGTACGTCAGGCTGTATATTGTCACCCTCCTTATTTAACTTATATTCAGAGTACATCATGAGAAATGCTGGACTGGAAGAAGCACAAGCTGGAATCAAGATTGCCAGGAGCAATATCAATAACCTCAGATATGCAGATGACACCACCCTTATGGCAGAAAGTGAAGAGGAACTAAAAAGCTTCTTGATGAAAGTGAAAGAGGAGAGTGAAAAAGTTGGCTTAAAGCTCAACATTCAGAAAACGAAGATCATGGCATCCGGTCCCATCACTCCATGGGAAATAGATGGGGAAACAGTGGAAACAGTGTCAGACTTTATTTTTGAGGGGCTCCAAAATCACTGCAGATGGTGATTGCAACCATGAAATTAAAAGACGCTTACTCCTTGGGAGGAAAGTTATGACCAACCTAGATAGCATATTGAAAAGCAGAGACATTACTTTGCCAACTAAGGTCTGTCTAGTCAAAGCTATGATTTTTCCAGCGGTCATGTATGGATGTGAGAGTTGGACTGTGAAGAAGGCTGAGCGCTGAAGAATTGATGGTTTTGAACCGTGGTGTTGGAGAAGACTCTTGAGAGTCCCTTGGACTGCAAGGAGATCCAACCAGTCCATTCTGAAGGAGATCAGTCCTGGGATTTCTTTGGAAGGAATGATGCTAAAGCTGAAACTCCAGTACTTTGGCCACCTCATGCGAAGAGTTGACTCATTGGAAAGGACTCTGATGCTGGGAGGGATTGGGGACAGGAGGAGAAGGGGACGACCGAGGATGAGATGGCTGGATGGCATCACTGACTCGATGGATGTGAGTCTGAGTGAATTTCAGGAGTTGGTGATGGACAGGGAGGCCTGGTGTGCTGCAATTCACAGGGGCTGCAAAGAGTCGGACATGACTGAGCAACTGAAGTGAACTGATAAAGTTGGAAGAAAAACATGGGAAGATAGAAATGGCCACAGAATAAACAGTGGTAATCTTTAGTATGATAGCACTGCTGGGGCCTACAAAGAAGGAGGAGATTCAGGAAAGTCACTGCTCAGAAGAAAAAGTCTATTCATCAGAAAGGAGTTAAAAGCCAGTTGAGTGACAAAATAGTAAAAATGTAAGTGTCCTTATATTTATAAGAAAATGATATACAATGTTCATGGAAAGCATGTTAGCAAGAAATAAATAAAATATGTTCAATGTGAAAATACCTTTTAAAAATATCCTACAAGAATTTTAGAATAGATGAGAAACTTTTGTGAAAAGTATAAAGAATAAATAATATGGTTATTGAAGAATCTTATGTGACTATCAAATTCATCTACTGCCTGCCTGGCTTGCAAGCTAGTTAAGGAGGGCTGTATGACATTATCTTTGTATCCTCAGTGTGTACCACAATGTCTGGCATATGATAGGCACTAACTCCATTCAATCGTAAAGGAAATCAACCCTGAATATTCATTGGAAGGACTGATGCTGAAGCTGAAGCTCCAATACTTTGGCTACCTGATGCGAAGAACTGACTCATGGCAAAGTCCTTGACCCTGAGAAAGATTGAGGGCAGAAAAAGAAGGGGGCAACAGAGGATGAGATGGTTGTATGGCATCACCAATTCAATGTAATAAGTTTGAGCAAACTCCAGGAGAGACTGAAGAACGGGGAAGCCTGGTGTGCTGCACTCCATGGGATCGGAGGGAGTTAAACATGACTTAGTGACATGCAGTTGTTGTTACAACTCAGTGGATGGATGGACAGGTAGACGAATGGGTTAAAATGAGAAAATCCTAGGGAAGAGTTGCACATTCACACAGCATTCACCAACCTTCACAACATTCATTCTCTATTTTTCTTGGATTGAGCTGCTAAATGGCTGTCACGAGACTTAGGCATACTTTAGTACTAATACCTGCTGGGAGTCATGCATGAACCTCTGACTGAGATGTGTTCATTTGTCTTCCTGAAGGAAGTACATATTGATTCATTTTACTTGATGTACTAGATATCTACTTGTTGACCCTCAGCTCCAAATCCACTCTCCTCCAACCATTTTGCATTGCTGGGGCTTGATCTACGAAGTACATTTCCCAAACTCACTCAGCTTGCTTTCTACTAAATTCTGGAAAGAAAGAACCACTATTTCTTTCTCATACTCTTTCACTTCTGCCAGTTTTTCTGGAAGTAGTTGAATTCCATCAGTGATCCAAACTTCTGCAGTAACTGCCCTTCTTTTGTGGTCCTAGCTCTGGCCAGGAAAAGCATCCTCCACAGCCCTAGCACTAGGCAGGTGGAACCCCTAGAAGTCTGACCTTGGGCTTGATAACAACTCTTTTTCCCTTTGATTCCCCCAGTCCTAGAGCTTATAGTTGCTTCCTACAAATACTAATCTCTCAGTATCACTCTCTCCTTTTTGCTTCTCAAGTTCCCTTGCTTTTTCTTTTTTCCTTCCAACACCCATAACACCAAGATTTGTATTAAATTCCCTCTGTTTGAAACTTTTGTTTGGAACTTCTATTTGCAAAAGAAGTGGTTTCTGGTTTTTCAACAATATTCTGACTGATACACTTGATAAAATCAGGGGGAAAGTGATCACATTAGATACTAAAAGCAGAGGTTAAAGAACATTTCATGCGTTCCATAAGAATCCAGAATAGAGGGACATCCTTGGTGGTCCAGTGATGAAGAATCCACCAAGCAATGCAGGGGACTCACGTTTGATCTTTGATCAGCAAACTAAGATCCCACATGCTTCAGGACAGCCAAGTCCATGTGCTGGAAGTAGAGAGTCTGTGTACCTCAGTGAAAGATCTCACGTGATGCAATGAAGATCCCATGTGCGCAACTAAGACCAAACATAGTCAAATAAATAAATAAATATTTTGAAATAAAGAATCCAGAATAGAAACTGATATTAAGTTGGAGGATTAGGTTATTATTTAATAACATATATAAGAGATAAAATACCTTCCTCCGCCCTGGAATATCTCTGGGATCATATTACTTTATATGACTATTTTTTATCCTCTGCTTTTTTATACAGATCTACAAGAATCTCCTCCTCACTGAAACCTCTCTGATTACCCTAGCTAGCTTTGAACTTACTTACTCTGAATTCTTTCACTTCTTTTGTTCTCTCATTTCTAGAGTATTTCTCCAGGTAAACTGTCAAGAGTCTTCCCCTGAATCATGTCAAGAGTCTTCCCCTGAATCATGTCAAGAGTCTTCCCCTGAATCATTCTATTAGAATTCTCAGAAAAATATATCCAGATACCAGAACCCCCTCTCACTCCTAACCTCCTAAATAAGAATACCTGGAGTAAGGAGTGGGAAAGATGGGGTAGAAAAGGCATATAAAATATTCCTCAGATAATAAAGCCCTCAAGATCAGGACCCTTCCATTTCTCATGTAGCTTTTACCGTGCCTAACACAGTGTGCGTGTGTGTGCGGGTGTGTGTGTGTGTGTGTGTGTGGGTGTGTGTTAGCCACTCAGTCATTTCTGACTGTTTATGATCACATGGACTGTAGCTCACGAGGATCCTCTGTCCGTGGATTTCTTCAGGCAAGAATCCTGGAGTGGATAGCCATTCCCTTCTCCAGGGGATCTTCCCAACCCAGGGACAGAACCAAGGTCTTCAGCATTCTGAAGATTCTTTACCATCTGAGCCACCAGGGAAGCCCAACACAATTTAAGCAGAGGCAATAAAAATTTGTCCATTTTTTTCAGTGAACTAAGTGAAGATTCCCAAGAAGACCAGGTGGTGTCACTACTTCCCAATTAATATTTCTGGCCCAATGAAAAGAATCTCAAGTAGCAAACTCTGACCTTCCCTAGACTCAGTGATTCCATACTTGCATCCATCAGTTTTCTCTCCTGAGAGAGAAATGTAGAAACCTAGCTAAGAAAACAAAAACAAAAGCTCAACAGGGCAAATAAACTGAGTTCTCTGAAAAGAAACGATGGCATATCCTGAAGCTGCTAGGCTTGGCTTCACATGAGTAAGTGAGAACCAAAAAGAGCAGAAGTAAGCCTCTCCTTAATGGCACCCCACTCCAGTACTCTTGCGTAGAGAATCCCATGGATGGAGGAGCCTGGTAGGCTGCAGTCCATGGGGTCACTAGGAGTCGGACACGACTGAGCGACTTCACTTTCACTTTTCACTTTCATGCATCAGAGAAGGAAATGGCAACCCACTCCAGTGTTCTTGCCTGGAGAATCCCAGGGACAGGGGAGCCTGGTGGGCTGCCATCTCTGGGGTCGCACAGAGTCGGACACTACTGAAGCGACTTAGCAGCAGCAGCAGCAGCAAGCCTCTCCTTAAAGTCAGTAAAGAATCTGCCTGCAGTACAGGAGACCTAGGTTCAGTCCCTGGGTCAGGAAAATACCCTGGAGAAGGAAATAGCAAACCACTCCAATATTCTTGCCTGGAAAATCCCATGGACAGAGGAGCCTGGCGGGCTACAGTCCGTGGGTCCCAAGAGTCGAACACAACTTAGCGACTAAACCACTACCAAGCCTCTTCTTGGCCAGAGGCCTGAGATTTCCTTGTGTTAGTTTCTCGGCATTAGCATTCCAAAGAGCAAGCTTAAGAAATATACGCTTAATGAGCTTGTGAGAAAAACTAAACTCCAAACAGACGGCACTTTTACTCACCTTTTGTTTTATAACATCTGAAGTTGTTATTTGCAAGTTTAATTTTCTTTTTAGGTCTATTCTTACATTATTGACTTAAATTATTCCTGATTCCTGGATGAACAAACCAATCTAGGTTTATCATAAGCTATTTATTATGTTATTTTTAAGGTGATATAGAACCCTTACTTTAGCAGAAGCTATTTAACAGGTTGGGTACTGCATGTTTTCCAAAAGCAGTTTCCATACAAGCTCAGACCTGGCTATATTTTAACATTTCTGAATTCCAGTTCTCTAGTTGCATTAATAGCCCATTAAAATGGCTGAAATTAATTCTAGATTTCCGTATCTAAAAGGGGCCTTCAAAGGTCTATTATAACCCTTCTCAGGTAACATCAGGCCTTGATTTTCTCCATTTGAGCATTTATCTCCAAAAAAAAGTAGATATCCTGGATAATTTGTCCTTTCTTCATATTGACTGACCACAAAATTATTGTGTTCAGAGGCTAGGAAGTACTGGTAAGGAACATGGAACTAATAAGCCACCACCAACCGGAAGAGTTCAGGAAAGGTCAAAAGGTGACACCAAGTGTCCAACCACCTCCCAGAATTCTTCTCACTGGCATCCATCTTGTCTGAGCAATGTGTGCACCACCAGGAAGGACTCGGAGTCAGAAGGATTGGCCAAACACAACCCAGAAACTAATCCTATCACCATAAGACCTGAGACTGCAAGTCATGTAGCAAAACAGTTCTCCTGGGCTCCCTTGCCCTACTGCTCTCCACCCAGGCACCCCTTCCCAAAAAAACATATTGCTTTGTCTGCACATGGGTCTCCTCAGACAATTCATTTCTGAGTGTTAGATAAGAGCCCACTTTCAAGCTCTGGAAGGGGTCCCTCTTTCGGCAACAGTTTGATCTCTTTGCAGTCCAACGGACTCTCAAGAGTCTTCTCCAGCACCACAATTCAAAAACATCAGTTCTTTGGCACTCAGCCTTCTTTATGGTTCAAATCTCACATCCATACATGACTACTGGAAAAACCATTGCTTTGACTATATAGACCTTTGACAGAAAAGTGATGGCTCTGCTCTAAGTTTGTCATAACTTTCCTTCCAAGGAGCAAGTGTCTTTTAATTTCAAAGCTGAAGTCACCATCCACAGTGATTTTGGAAGCCAAGTGGTCCTAGAGACTCCCTAAATACCCCTAGATACCTCTCCTTTAAGACTTATTCCCCTAAATATCTACTAAACTACCTCAATTTTCCCAGTGAACAGTTAGACTCTTTTCACATTTTACAATGATCCCCGGGAGGAGTTTTTGCATTCTTGGCTGCCTATCAGTCATTTCATTTACAGGGCATCAAGCTAGTCCCATCTGTTCCCCACTAAGTACTTAAGAAATTCTGGCCTTTGGGGGTTAACTTCCCAACGTTCTGTTCAGAGATTGTGTCAGTGGTGTTTATAAGTTTTGATCTCACCTACGTTGGGGGAACCATACTTGCCAGTGAACATTGGTTGCTGGACCTCGATGGTCTTTTTGTTTCAATCTTGGGGGCCTATTTTTAAAAAACAGTGATGTCAGGAAAAAAAAAATATGGGGCAGCTTTGGGGTCAATATTCTTCATGCAGCCAGGACTCACCCTCACTGGTCCATATAGTCAAAGCTATGGTTTTTCCAGTAGTCATGTATGAATGTGAGAGTTGGACCATAAAGAAGGCTGAGTGCCAAAGAACTGATGCCTTCAAACTGTGGTGCTAGAGAAGACTCTTGGGAATCCCTTGGACAGCCAGGAGATCAAACCAGTAAATCCTATAGGAAATCAACCCTGAATATTTATTGGAAGGACTGATACTAAAGCTGAAGCTCCAATACTTTGGCCACATGATGTGAAGAACTGACTCATTTGAAAAGACCCTGATACTGGGAAAGATTGAGGCAAAAGGAGAAGAGGGTGGCAGAGAATAAGATGGTTGGATAGCATCACTGACTCCATGGATATGAACTTGAGCAAACTCCAGGAGATACTGGAGGACAGGGAAGCCTGGTGCATTGCAGTCCATGGAGTCAGAGGGAGTCGGACACAACTTAGCGACTGAACAACAACAACACCGTCACTGGAAAAGAACTTTATAGAGACTCTACATGAAGGTCAAAGTTAATTTTCTAAGTTGTCAATCTCACCTTTTTGTCCTTAAATAAGGACTATTACCCACAGCCAATAGCACTGAAATTCATCCCGCTCTTTTTCTCTTTTGTTCTTTCCTGTTTTCTTGGTCAAATAAATAAATAGATTTTAAAAACCAGCCACTCTACCTTTCTTCCTGGACAGCAAGATGACACTCAATACCTTACTTTAGGACCTAAATTGCCACCTACCATCTTTCTGTACATCCGAAGTACAGGTAATGACTGCTTTTCTTTTTGAGAAATTTCTAACATCAGTTGGTTAATAGCTATAGACTTGTGCATCCTACCCACTCCACCATGCTCCATGACACAACTCTGGTGTCTCAGTTCAGTTCAGTCGCTCAGTCGTGTCTGACTCTTTGCGACCCCATGAATCACAGCACGCCAGGCCTCCCTGTCCATTACCAACTCCTGGAGTTCACTCAGACTCATGTCCATTGAGTCCATGATGCCATCCAGCCATCTCATCCTCTGTCGTCCCCTTCTCCTCCTGCCCCCCAATCCCTCCCAGCATCAGAGTCTTTTCCAATGAGTCAACTCTTCGCATGAGGTGGCCAAAGTACTGGAGTTTCAGCTTTAGCATCATTCCTTCCAAAGAAATCGCAGGGCTGATCTCCTTCAGAATGGACTGGTTTGATCTCTTTGCAGTCCAAGGGACTCTCAAGAGTCTTCTCTAACACCACAGTTCAAAAGCATCAATTCTTCAGTGCTCAGCTTTCTTCACAGTCCAACTATCACATCCATACATGACCACTGGAAAAACCATAGCCTTGACTAGACGGACCTTTGTTGGCAAATTAATAGTGTCTAATGCATATTAAATAAAAGACTTTCTATTCCTTGATATCCAAATTGGGAACCAAAGCCTCAGTTGAAATGCTATTGCACAATGTTAGGTTATAAATGTCACTGACACAATTTCAAGTCACCTGTCAACATTCAGCTTCTTCAGTTTCACAACATTGCCCTACAGAGGGCCAGAAACCAAGAGCAGATGCCTCAGCCCCTTAGAAAAATGATTGCAAAATGATCATAGAATGAGAAATTTTAAAGTGTGTTTCAAATTTCTAAATAAAGAAAAATCTCCTGACACACAACAGGGCCAGTTTATTGTTCCTGGGGAATTAATAGTAAATTTGATAGCAGGACTGTTTCTGCAACCTCTCACATTTCCTGTTCTCACTTTTCCTCAGCTTCCCTCTGCAAATAAAAATTTCAGAGATTTCCGAAAGTCCAAGCCAGTCCAGACAACCCAACAAACTTTTAATCTTCTGTAGCACTTAGCATCTGTACTAGTCATTGACTGCATAAAATGCTTCAGGGTACAGAAAAACTTTAAGATTATCCACCTGTATTCTGATCTGATACTGGCATCTTCCCTGACTCCCCACTCAAAGACCAACCACCCCTGAGGAGGGGGAATTGACTCCTTCCTTAATGCTTTATTATGATTAATCTCTTTACTATAAAAACATATATACACAGTAGAAGAATTAAGGGAGGAAAAAAAGAGAAAGATAATAAAAATAAACTCTCCTCATAATCACCATTCTCAGAAAAATAAATTCGTCACTAAAAAGTATTAGTGTTATTCCATTATAATAATAAATTACTTATATAAATATATATTATAGGGCTATAATAAACATTTTTTCTGGCTAAATCTTTGTGTGTGTCCATGAATGGTTTTTAAGATAGAATCTTAGAAATAGAATTAATCAATCAAAATTTTAAGATGTCTAACAATAATAATCACAATACCATTAATATTAATAGCAAATGCTTCTAGAGCATACTATGAGGTACTCTGTCACATGCTTCATATTCACAACAACCTTAGGAGGCAAATATTGTAGCACCCCCAATTTTAAAATAAAGAAATTGAGAGTTGGAAATTTACTTGAGTTCTCTCAAAAAGTATACTAAAATAATGACAAATGAGGGTTTCAAACCCAGGTCTATGTCCACAAACCATGCTCTTTCCGTTACACACATAAATGAGGAACCCCTCACTGTGCTACAATGAGTAAATGACAGTGTTTTTACTAAAACAACACAAGTTAAGTGAACCAAAAGATGCCATGTTGGGAAACACCAAAAAGTCCTTAAATCCAATCCTCATCAGATATGTGAGTCATCCCACAAGGAACACTTCATTTTTATTTACTTACCTTTAAAGACAATAAAGTATCTTTCTAGGTGTTTCACCTTTAGACTCCTCTAAGAATTAGAAAATTCATTTTCTGAACTGAAAATTATTTCCTTTTAGTCACCAATCATTAGTCTAGATCGAAACTGCAAAGCCACAATGACGTTACCCTCTGCCCTGTAATGTGACAGCCCTTTGCAAGTGTCATTCAATCCCCGTGCTGGACTCAGGTCTTTTTCAAGCCCACGGTTTCTTTACCTTTTCTTCCTACCTTAGACCACGGAGTGTTCTCCCCACTGGGAAGACTTCTGCTGACTATGATCCAGGCTGTGTATTTTTCAAGGCGGGGCATCAGCTGAGACACCAAGAGAGCCATGAAGCGACCAGCCGTCAAGAATCTGTCTAGCATTATGTAAAGTCCATCAGGGACGTGCCCTGGGGGAACACTGTAAGCCTGACGGGTATGGGCCAGTTCCTGGTGAAGACAGGAACCATCAGCATCTTTGAGCACGCTTACAACATGCAGGTGATGAAGTTCAGTGTGAACCCCATTGTTAAGAGTTCCCACAGAAACCAAGAACTGGCTGACCTGCCCAAGCCAGTGGAGGGGCTGAAGAGGGGCAGCTAAGCCAGTCCGCATGGTGCAACTCATCACTGAGGAATCAGGGGATTGCTTCATCAGCGGGGTGATGAGCTGCACCCGTTGATCTGTCTGAAGGACCGAGAAGAACCACACTGGCATTTCCACCAGGACATCCTAACTGGTCACGTAGCACTGCGAGACCGTCAGTGAGGAGTCCCTCCGTGCTGTGCCCATCCAAAGCTCCCAACAAGCAGAGCCGGCTGTACACAAAAGGCGGCTCTTCCCCAATTCCATAGCCAAGGACACTGACAAGAGGTGTCTGTCCTTCAGGAGCCCAAGTAGCAGGTCTCACTCTGGTGAAAAGTGTGAGTGAGACAGTGCTGAGGCCCCTGGTACTTTGGGCTCTCGAGCACAAGTCACCCAGCATTACCTCAGTGACCCATCGGGACAGCATGGCAGCCGGCTATCAAGTGATGGAGCTGTGAGGCGCGCTCGCGTGGCGTTTGCTTCCACGTCCCCAGTCTGACGCTGCGCACGGATCCATACAGGGCTTCCCACACCCGGCGTTGCCTCAACGCTGCATGCTGACCGCCTGCCCTGGGCCGTGGAGCCCATTCACCTGCTGAGATTCGGTGTCCGCAACAAGGGCCTAGTGGCATCCAACTGTCCTGCACAGGAAGCGGGGCCACGTCTTCGAGGAGTCCCAGGTGGCCGGCACCCACCTGTTTGATGAGAAGTCACATCGACAAATCCTTTGGCTTCACCACCGACCTCAGGGCCCACACAGGTAGCTAAGCCTTCTCCTTCCTGGCGCCTCCAGACCCTGCCCGCAGACCCCTTCGACCACACCAGCTGCCCCAGCAAGTTGTGGGGGAGATGCGCAGGCACAAAGGCCTGAAGGAAGGCGTTCCAGCCCCAAACAACTTCCAGGACAGACGTCAGTGGCCTCCTGTAGTGGCTCAGCCCAGGGGCACAGCCTCAAGCCCTGGGATCTCCTTACAACCCCTCACAAGATTGGCCAGACCCAAGATGCTCTGCCTGTAGGGTTTCTGGGGCCCACTTGGTACCATCCTCATCATAAATACACCAGCTAGTGTGCTTAGAAACCCAGTCATGGCTGACTCTTTGCCATCACATGGACTGTAGCCCACCAGGCTCCTCTGTCCATGGAATTCTCCAGGCAAGAATATTGGAATGGGTTGCCAACATCCTACTCCAGGGAATCTTCCTGACCCAGGAACCCTCCATTGGCGAGAAGGATTCTTTACCACTGAGCCACCTGGGAAGCCCACTCATCATGAACATTTAATGCCATTTCTTTCCATATCTGGTTCAAGATTTCAGAGCAACAGAAATGCTTTTGCAGAAAGTACTTATTTGGCCAGGGGAGGTGGAAGAAAGGAGGTGACACCTGCTGCAGCCAGCACAGTAGGTAGGGATCGAAAGTGGTCGCACAGTTTTGGGAAAAGAATCCAGAGAGATTTAAAGTTTTAAAGACGGGATCAAGGGACTCAAGACCCCTTGGGTCAAGAGCCCTGGTCCTTGGAGCCGCATCACTTTTATTTAGTGTCTTGGCAAGTAGAAAGTGTCTGTTGTGTTAGTGTCCCTGATCACATCTACCATTTTATTGATTACTTTAAACTATCTTTGTTATTTTCTTGTACAAGGGCTATCACCTAGCTGGAGGTCATAAACCTGCATGGGGCTGCTAAATCGCTTCAGTTGTGTCTGACTCTGTGCAACCCCATAGACGGCAGCCCACCAGGCTCCCCCGTCCCTGGGATTCTCCAGGCAAGAACACAAGAGTGGGTTGCCATTTCCTTCTCCAATGCATGGAAAGTGAAGTCGCTCAGTCATGTCCAACTCTTAGCAACCCCATGGACTGCAGCCTACCAGGCTTCTCTGTCCACGGGATTTTCCAGGCAAGAGTACTGGAGTGGGTTGCCATTGCCTTCTCTGCATAAACCTGCATATGCCTTGAGAAAACATCTTAGTGTGTGCACAAGCAGCGTTCTGAACTTGCGCTAACCTGGCATTCCAAGGTCCACACTATGTTTTCCCTTAGCTTAACAGGGCATGACAACCCCAACTGATCAACCCAAGGTACTTTTATGTGGGTTATGCTGTATTGCTATATTTTGCTTTTATTCTTTTCCCATGGTGATTTGTTCATGGCTTAGCCAGAGCAACAGGCAGCTGACTATTAACCCCTTCAGACACTCAACACTTTTTCTTTCTCATTTCTTCAGAGGGAAACTCAAATTCTCCCACCCCAAGAAATTTTAAATAAACATATTCAGGTTTGTTTGGGTAAGTGGCCTGTTGATTTTCTCCTAGACAGGAGGAAGGAACAAGTGGTTAGACATTCTCCTTGAAACTAGAGGGCAGGAAATTTTGTACCACGTGACCACAAGCATCTTCAGCTGTAATAGTGCCAATGGAATAATAAATTCAATATGGTGGTGACAAAAAAAAATTTGTGGTTGAAAAATACATAAATATGCAATGTGGCACAAGTGAAACTACTGACAGGTACAGAAAGTTCTGAGATAGTACAGAGAAGGGAGTGGTTAACTCTATGGGGATGAAGGAGTCATTATTCCTTCATTTCATAAACATTACCTGAATACATATTACTTGCTGCAATGAGCACAAACCTGGATAAATACATTTTCCAGCAAAGGGGAAAAGAAACATTTCAGGCAGAGGAGGCCACAGACAAGTATAGATGCCTGAAAGATCATGGTGGGTTTGAAGAACTGTAAGACACTCCAAGTTGTGGAGAATAAAATTTTGCAGGAGAGAAGCAGCAGATGAGGCCGAAGTATACAATAACTCACACTGTGCATTGAGTGCAACACTTCATAATACTCATGCGTGCACGCTCAGTGGTGTCCTACTCTTTGCGACCCCATGGACTATATAGTCCACCAGGCTCCTCTGTCCATGGGTTTCTCCAGGTAAGAATACTGGAGCAGGTTGCCGTTTCCTCCTCCAGGGAATCTTCCCAACCCAGGGATTGAACCTATGTCTCCACGTCTCCTGCATTGCAGGCAGATTCTTTACTACTGAGCCACCAGGAAAGCCCCCATAATATGTGTAGGATGCAGTAATTCATATTATATGCAGCAAACAGCATAAGTAAATTTTGTGAAGGTTCAAATCCCTGACAGAGTTTGTGTATATTAAGTAAAAGTCTGAAACTGCTAGGAGCCTGTGACCCTCTTGAGAGGGTGGGGCAGCAGTCAGATGAGACAGGGAATCACCTTACTCTCCCTCAGGCTGGTTGTGACCCTTCCCTACCCAGCAATCCATCGTGGGACAGAACAGGTGCCACCAGATGTAGCATGCCTACCTCTCCTACTTTCTCACCTTCCCTGAACTCTGCTGGGAGAAGACTTCAACCATTCTTTTCCTGAAAGATTCATGTACGACCCAAAGTAGTGGAGAGTTAAGGGCAGAAACAGAAATTGTGGCATTAAAAAAAAAAAAAAAGCTAAGATTCTGTTTAATTCTCAGAAGAGGAGTAAGTCATCCACGTTTGAGAACTGTTAAAATCCCCACGAAG
This sequence comes from Capricornis sumatraensis, assembly GCF_032405125.1. Taxonomy (NCBI): domain Eukaryota; kingdom Metazoa; phylum Chordata; class Mammalia; order Artiodactyla; family Bovidae; genus Capricornis; species Capricornis sumatraensis. Next base: position 48,272,380 of record NC_091074.1, on the reverse strand, counting down.
GCTTCTTACCTTCCTAACCTTCCTCTGTTTCCTTATCTTCTAGTCATCTCCTCTTCTATTTGGGCCCCTCTCTTCTGTATCTCCTCTTCCCCTTTCTATCACTCCCTACAATTCCTGCCAGGATGTAGAGTCCTACTGCCAGCCAGCTGTTGAGCCTGGAATATTCTGCAACCTCTGGTTTCAGCTAGATGCCAATGGAGGATTTCTCTGATACCCTTCTGTAAAATCCTTCTATAGGGTGCATTCTCCTGTGAAGGGACACTTGCTGAGGGTGCCTCACCTCTCACAGATCTGCCTCCAGATTGCCTTTTGATGTTCCCTAAAAGCAAACAGAAGGAAGAAAGTTCTTCCTTCCAGAGATTACCTTGTCTAGTCTATATAAGCAGTGTGTTCTCTAGTTGATGTAGCTTTAACCCTGCTTCTTTTGAATTAGTAACACTAGACCTCTGTCCAGGCCTGATTTTCATTAAAGGCTTTCCACATGAACTGAAAAATCACTCTACCTGGGTCAGCTGAGACAATGGGACTGTACTCAAAGAGTTATCAGGAACAAACCTTATTGTTAGGTTTGTTCCTGATAAAAGTCTAGGAGGTGTGTGTGTGTTGAGTAGGGCAGAGTACGATGGGGTATTCACATTTTCCAGCAGTTATGTAAATGTTTATTTGAAATTTGAAAAATTATTGCATTTTCTCCATCTCCATTGAGGACAGAAAAATCAGAAAGAGGATTGCCTTGTCAAGAGATTCAGCAAAACACTTAGCCTCAGGAAACACACATTCCAATACCTGGAGGCTATCATTATTCTTACAAAACGTGCATCGCCTTAGGGCCTGTAGGTAACTTGCCTCCTCCATGTCTTAACTGGGGTTTGTGGTCCCTCTTAGGAAAGGGGCATTGAAGCCAGTTATCTCTCAGTGCAGCCCAGAACCTAAGATTCTAACGGGAGGACACAGTTTCTGTTTTTTGGTTTTTTTTAATCCAGTCCTGGACTTTAATGTTTTCTTTTTCTACCAAGATCACCCCATCCCAGATGCAACATCCTTGCAAAGTATTGAAGCTAAAGCAGGAAGGACACACTGTTTATACTCTTTTGCTTCTAGATGAATTAATCATTTATTTCTGTTGCCTTCATCAGAGGCATCACCTCAAAGCAGCTCCACTCTGAGTCAGTTCTACTGGGGCTCATAGTGACAAGTGGAAACAAGAATACAGATAAGTCTCTGGCTAGAGTGAAATAACTGAAATAACTTCTTCAGGTCACTGAGAGGCAGGAGACAGATGGGCCTCAGGTTAGATATTTACAACTGGCCTCCAGGTTTATTTTTTTGGGGGCAAGAAAAAGATGGGTTTCAGACCAGACACTTAAAACTAACCTCCTGTTTGCATTTCCTGAAACAGAGGGGAGGTGGGTTCTACGTTAGATATTTAGAACCAGTGCCCTGTTTGCTCTTAGAAATGTTAAGTAATAACTGAAACAGCCTAAATAGCCAGGCTTTGTCACCTGCGGATACCTTAAGATAACAGTCATGGCAGGAACAGAGAGGGGCTGAACCTTGAGATCAGAAGGTCATATATTTCCCATCTTTGGGACAAGGGAGACATTTCACATGTACAGAAAGGCTCCTTGGGGGTCAAAAGGAGGGGGCACCATCCCATAATAGGTGATGCTCCTATGTGATCCCATAGCCCTCTGGGCCGAATCCATCTCGGAAAAAGACGCACACGCATGTCGGGGAGGGTCATAGGGTGGGTTAGGTGTAGAAACCAGATATTTGGCTAGAGGTAAACAAAGACCTGGAAGAGATCTGCCCTATATAAATGATTTAACTGCCTCTTTACTCCTACTCATTAGGAGAGACGCTCACAAGCTTCTCCTCCCAGTATGCATCTCTTGCTTCTATTCTAACTAAACAAACTGTTTCTCTGTGTGCTCCATCACTTGTTCTCCTACGTCTCTTATAATAAGCTCTGTCCCTGCTTTTACAGTTTCTGCCTCCATGAGAAATGCATTTTTTAATGGGGGCAAAGATCCAGGGACAAATAGCTTCTAGTCTCCATCCCTTGCTGGCCTGGTGGCAAGGATTCCTGGCTTTCATCCAGACTACCCAGGTTCAATTCTTGGGCAGGGTATTAACATCTCGCCTCCTGCCACTGCTCACTGCTTCCTCTCCAAGATCAACTGCTCTTCCTGGTTCACTGCTTCTGTTTTAGTCCCTCAACAGTGGAGCTTAATTTGTTTTTGTTCGTTTTTTAAGTGAAGGAGTTTTCCTTAATCCAACAATCCCACTTTGGGGGATTTGACAGAAATAAAATAATGGTGTGTGTACACTATTTATAGGATCAAATTTTAAAAGTACATTTTTCTTTCTTTCTCATTATTTAGCTGGTGACTATGGACACATATTTATCCTCTTAGAAAGGAAAGTTAATGCAGAATATGATTTTTGTTTTAATTGTGAGGATAGCATGGGATGATTAGGGGAGTAATAAAACATTTCATGATGACATTACTGAGCCAGTGGATTAGTTATGGTTCCTTGTCTAAGCTGGCCATTCATAACAGGCTAATATGTACAAGAACTGGCATCAGGAAATATCAGCTATTATGTAAGTCTTTGTTTCCTTTGGACAAGGAAGAAATTTCTTTGGTTAATAACTCAGAACCTCAGGAAAATGGTTTCAAAACCATCCTGTCATACTGCCAGCTCCCAGCACATTCATGTTCCAAGCACATGCAAGTCAGGCGGGCAGAGATTTATTGAGCAACTATTATGTGTCAGGCTGGGTGCTAGTAGGATATGGGACAATGAAAATAAACATGACATAGCTCAACTCTCAAGGTACTCAGTCCGTTTAGGTGGAGACAGGGAGAAACATAAATGAGGAGGATAATGCTGGTGATGATGACTTTTGGTGTGATGTACTTTTATGAAGAGAAGAGCATCATTGGTCACTAGACCTGCAGAAATAAAGGTGTGGGGATAAATGGATGAGCCTGTGAACATTTGGTATTATCAGGGTAGGAAGTCCAAGATAAGGAGAGATGCCACTGGGAAAACTAGTTCTGCCGATCACAGAAGACCTTAGATGGTTTCATGGAACTTGGAGGGGTTCCCCCCGCCCCCGCCCCTGTAGTTCCAATACTTTGGCCATCTGATGCAAAGAGCCAATTCATTAGAAAAGACCCTGATTCTGGGAAAGATTGAAGGCAGAAGGAGAAGGGGACAACAGAGGATGAGATGGTTGGATGGCATCACTGACTCAGTGGACATGAGTCGGAGCAAGCTCAGGAAGATGGTGAAGCACAGGGAAGCCTGGTGTGCTGCAGTCCACGGGGTCACAAAGAGTCGGACACGACTGAGCGACTGAACAACAACAAGGCACTGAGGAGCCGTGGAAAGGCTTTCTAAAGGAGAGTGATATGTTCAGATTTGCATTTAAGTTAGATGACTTCAGTCTCAGATAGGCATATATGCAAAGGCAGAGAGTTCAGGTAGGTGACAGAGGAATAGTCTCTCTGAGAGATGGTGGGCCCTCCATGTGGGCAGTGATACAGACAGGGAAAGGAAGGATAACTTTGAAAGAGATTTAGACTAAAATAGATTAGATTAAGTAATTGATTAGATAGGAGAATGAATGAGAACATAAGATGACTCCTGTGTCTGAGTGGCTGAAGATAAATAATAGAAGACAACAAGTACATTAGAAGAAGGAAGATAAGTTTAGTTTTAGAAAAGTCTAAAATGACTATAAAGTATATAAATAGAGGTGCCTTGTAAGCAGTTGACTATATAAATCTGGGACTCAAGAGAGAAGTCAGGGCAGGCGCTATCAACTTGGAAATCATGGAGTGTACTTGTCTGGCTGGATCTAGGAGTCATATTCCTTACGGGCCAGGCACTGCACTTAACACTGGGTATACAGTAGATGCACAAAATAATTCTTGGTTCTTGTCCTCATGGAGTTAACCATGTAGTGGTGGAAACAGACATCAAAAAAGTGAAGCTACTACAAAGTAGTATAAGAGAGGGACTTGATTTTCAACGGGGGGGTCATGGAAGTGCTACGGAAATAACATATAGGGTAAAGTCATGACTCAAGGGAAAAGTAATAGACCAAGGAAACACAGGTAACCCCAAAATGTAGAGATCGAGAAGGGAGAACTGAAAAGGAGAAAAAGGCAGAAATAAAGGCAAAAAAAAAAAAAGAAACAACTATTGTCATGGAAGACAAGGAAGGAGAAAATTTCAGGAGAGAATATTCCAACAATGTTAAATTTAGCACAGAAGACAAGCAATATAGGGCTAAAATGACCCCTTGATTACAAGTATGGAGGTCTTAAAGATATTGACAAGCAAATCATTGTAGCATTTAGAAGCCAGCTTTTAGTGAGTTGAGGAGTGAATGAGAAGTAAAAAACTGTTAAGGGGAGGAAAGCACAGCAGTTAGAGTGGAGCCTAAATCAAATAAGTGGTGGATTATAAGATCAGAGAAACTTTACCAGTGGGTTGACATCATAAGAAAGAAGAATCAGGGTCTGAGAGTAAACGGAAAGGCTGGGATCAAAAGAACAAGCAGAAGGAATAGCTTCAGTTTGGAGGAAAGCACTCTATTCTTTCGGCTTCCCTGGTGGGAGAGCCAGTAACGAATCTGCCTAAATTGCAGGAGAACACCTGCAATGCCAAGAGACATGGGTTCAATCCCTGGTTTGGGAAGATCCCCTGGACAATGAAATGGCAACCCGTGCCATTATTCTTGCCTGGAGAATTCCATGGACAGAGGAGCCTGGTGGGCTACAATCCATGGGGTCACAAGAGTCAGACACAACTTAGCAACTAAACCACTGCCACCACTCTATCCTTTTAGATTGGCAGAGAGAGGTAAAAGTGCATATGGCTGTGGGTGTGTTTATAGAAGGGGACCCAGAACGTTGAATAGCTCATTACCAAAGGACTCACTATTGTAGTTTATGAAGGAGTCAGCTTCTCTGCTGAGAGTGAGGGACCTGAGAAGAGTATAAGTCAGCAGTCATTCCTGAGGGGAAAGGGAAAGATGACAGGGGACCAGAAAAAGAGTTGAGCTGCTGCGCTAACCCTGACTTTGCAGTGGAGCCAACCCATCTGGAGATGTGATTTTTCTCCAACCTATCACTTGACAATCTGGATACAGAAGGAAAGTCACATTGCAGGTTTTAAGATTGAGTTTTGCCTGGTGGCTGTGGCAAAACAGCCAGGCTGCAGAAGAATTAAGAGACTGAATGGAATTGTATCTTAGGTCATCAACCATATGGGGCAAGTCAAGGAAGGAAACAAGTGAGGCTAGAGAGGGGATGATTGGAATAAGAGGCTGAGATTTAAGAAGCTGGGGACACTAGGAGGCTGAAGAACAAGAGTTTTAAGAAAGGAAATGCGTGATATTGGGAAGGATTTGGGATTTGGTCTGAGAGTGGTTACAAAGGATTTCTGATCCAAGCCATAGATGGAGGTAACTCCAGTAAAGTGGGGTTTACTGGAATTGGGGCTAAAAAACCAAGGCTCAGGTGTTCGCTAGTTCATCTACAGGGTCATTTGAGCACATGAATATCAGCAGGTAACAGGAAGGAGTGGAGACAAAAGAAGCCAAAGGGTCAGTGAACCAGTTAAGAGGGTCTGGGAGGCTGGTATTTTTCAGTAATCAGAAGGAGCAGAAGAGGTACAATCTAGTGGCAGGACCCTTAAAAGAGAAGAGATTTTTACTGATTGATGTAGGAGGAGTTTGAAGCAGGCTTCTAGGGCTGCCATAACAAAGTACCACAAACTGGGTAGCTTAAAACAACAGCAATTTATTCTTACACAGTTCTGGAGGCTAGAAGTCCACAAGTCAGGTGTCAATGGGGTTGGTTCCTTCTAGAGGCTCTGAAAGAGAATGTCTTTTATAAGGCTTCCCTGGTGGTGCAGAGGTTAAAGCATCTGCCTGCAATGTGGGAGACCTGGGTTCGATCTCTGGGTCGGGAAGATCCCCTGGAGAAGGAAATGGCAACCCACTCCAGTATTCTTGCCTGGAGAATTCCATGGACGGACGAACTTGGTGGGCTACAGTCCACAGGTCGCAAAGAGTCGGACACGACTGAGCGACTTCACTTTCCTAGCTTCTAGTTGCCACCGGCAATCCCATGGACAGAGGAACTTGGTGGGCTACAGTCCACGGGTCGCAAAGAGTCGGACACGACTGAGCGACTTCACTTTCCTAGCTTCGAGGTGCCACCGGCAATCCTTGGTATTTCTTGGCTGACAGATGCATCACTCCAGTCTCTGCCTCCATCATCTGTGGTATTCTCTCCTCTTGTGTCTTCACATCATCTTCTTCTAAGGACATCAGACCTATTGGATTCAGGGCCCTCCCTACCTCAGTATGACCCCATCTACTCTTAACTAATGCAACAGCCCAGTTGCCAACTAAGGTGGCATTCTGAGGTACTGGGGGTTGGGACTTGAACATATCTTTTAGAGTGACACAATTCAACACTTGGACAATTGGAAAAGGCCATTCCTATCACAAGAAGAACATGATCAGAGGATAAACAGAACAATGCACGTCTTTGTGTGCCTGTTGTGGGGGTGGTGTTTAACAGGCAGTAGCATCTCAGGTTGGAGCCAACTTTCACTCAAAAAAATGAGAAAGAAGAAAATCAGAGGGGGTTCCAGTGAGCGTTGGGGAGAAGTGTAGGGCCCAGGTAAGCACCAAGAAGGAAGAGAATAAGGAAAACAAAAGAGATGACTGGTCAGGGGCTTCATTGATGGGGTAATGACTGAGGAGGCCAGAGATATGCCTAGGGATTGGCTGTCCTGTGGCCCCAGAAGTAACTCCAGAGCTCATGTGTGCACATGGCTGTGTGGAGACAGGCTTTTGCACTGAAGGAGGAAGAGTGTATTAAAGCCAGCTTAGAGGCCTTTAGAAAGGTCTGGGTGATAACTAGCATGCATAATTCTAAAAATATACCTCTAATGGAGAGGAGAGGATAGCGGCCAAAACCCCAGGTTTGGCACTGGACAACCCAGGATGAGACCAGGCCTCTGTCATTTGACAATCATTACTTCTCTGGGCCTCAGTTTCCACCTCTGTAAAATGGGGCCACCCTATCTCCTAAATCCATTGTGGGAATTACCTGTGCTAATGTCTGTATGGCATCTAGAGCATGGTTTCCCATGAAGTAAATGCTCAATAAATGGCAGCCACTTATTATACGATAACTTTTTATTTTGCAGTAATTAAATAAATTCACCAAATTCTGCTTACATTTTCCATTTTTTCTCTGTTATACATGCATGTCCCTCAGTACAGACACATTTTTATTTATATCTCTTTCTATTTCTACTTATATTTCTATCTGTAATTTTCCATCCCTAAATCTTTTGAGAGTAAGTTTGAAGACACTGTGCCCCTTTAGTAAATAATCCAGTATGTATTTCGTAAGTACAATAGTGTCCTCTTATAAGCACACTGTGATTATCAAAATCAGGAAATTTAACCTGATACAATACTATTATCAACAATGTATATTCTTTTTAAGACTTTTATTTCTTTACTGTCATTTTAGGTTTACAACAAAACTGAGAGGAAGGTACGAAGATTTCCTATATATCCCCTGCCCCTCCACATGCTTGAACTTCCCCATTATCAACATCACTTCCAGAACAGTACATCATTTTTATTAAGAATAAATCTACATCGACACATCGTAATAACCCAAAGTCCATATTACTTTAGGGTTAATACTGCACATTCTGTGGGTTTGGGAAATGTACAATGACATGTATCCATCATTATAATATCACACAGAATATTTTCACGGCCTTAAAAATCCTCTGTGTTCTGCCTATCCATCTTTCCTGCCCTCCACTCCTGGAAATCACTGATCTTTTTATTCTCTCCATGGTTTTACCTTTTCCAGAATGTCACATAGTTGGAATCATATGGTATATAGCTTTCTAGATGATCTTCTCTCACTTGGTAATATGCACTTAAAGTTCCTCCATGTTCTTTCATGACTTGCTAGCTCATTAATTTTTAGCACTGAAAAATATTCCATTCCAGCTACTGAAGGACATCTTGGTTGCTTTGAAGTTTTGGCAATTACGAATAAAGCAGCTATTAACATCAGTTTGCAGGTTTTTGTGCAGACATACATTTGTAGCTCTTTTAGGTAAAGATAAAGGAGCATAACTACTGGGTTATATGGTAAGAGCATGTTTAGTTTTATAAGAAACCACCAATCTGCTTTACACAGTGGCTGTACCATCTTGTATTCTCAACAGTGTAGGAGAGTTCCTGTTGTTCCACATACTCCCCAGCACTGATGTTCTCAGTGTCCTGGATTTTGGCCATTCTAATAGGTGTGTGGTAATATCTCGTTCCTTGGAGAAGGGCATGGGAACCCACTCCAGTATTCTTGCCTGGGAGAATTCCATTGACAAAGGAGCCTGGCACATTACAGTCACAGGGTCTCACACAACTGAAGCAAGTTAGCATCCACGCACCATCTCATTGTTGTCTTAATTTACATTTCCCTGATGATATAGAATATGGAGTACCTTCCATATTAATTTTTCATCAATCTTCTGAAAACAGTTTCATAACTTTTTGATTTTTCCCAGTCTAGCATCTAATTCTGTATCACACATTGCATTCGTTTTCATGTTTCTTTATTCTTCTTTAATATTAGCTCTCATTTATGTTTTTTGGCCTTGATATTTATGAAAAGCACAAGCTAGTTATTTTGTAGAATGTCTCATGGGTTGAATTTACCTGGTGTTCCCTCATGATTTGATTCAGATTATTCATTTTTGTCAGGAAAACCAAAAAAGTAATGTTGCGTTCTTCTTGATACATCATATCACGAGGCACATGATGTTAATTTGTTTTTAGAGATCAACCTGATCACTTAATTAAAGGGAAACAGTCTTTTTATTTTATCATTCTTGTTGCTGTTAAAAATATAAGAGGGGCTTTGTTCCAATATGATTCTCTTTTTACTGCCAAATAAAGCATTATCTTTCCTGTGACCTTTCAATGGGTCAATACACCTGAATTTGGACTTTTCATCTGACTCACAGAGTAACCAAAGGAACAGAAAATGGTACTTTTGGGTGAACCAGAAGGAATTAGAACTTGGACTTGTTGAACCTGGTTCCATTTAAGCCCCAATTCCAGGATAATTACTCTTCATTAAAAAAGAAATCCCTTCCATACTCTTCACTTATTTTTGACTGAATTTATTTCTAAGTTTATTGTGATTGCCTTGGTCTGCTCCCCCTAACAATTCAGGATTCTTCTTAGGGATTACATAAAGCACAGAACAGTTTGAGAGAGGTTTGGAACATTCATATCTTTCCTTTAGGAGAGCTCAGTTCAATCGTTGCTGCTGTTGTTTCAGAGCCCCTGTGTCAAGGACTAACACAGTGATCTGGGGTTGTTCAGAGACTTTAGTCTCCCGAGGCACATGGAATTAGGCTTTGGATTTGTTCTTCAAATACTGAAGAATTCTTTATGGCCATTGTTCTTGAAAAACAAGCAAAGGAAATCCGTATCCTTCAAGCTTCAGTTTAATGGTACTATGTACCACTGAATGGGTGGAAGGAAGACTTACCTTTAATTCAGATGAAATATATGTGAGAAATGATCCAAATCCATTAAAAAGGTCAGCTTTTCATCTCATGCCAAAGTTTTTCAGAAAAGGTAGCCCACTGCATCAATTTGATTTTCCTGGTTTTGTATATCTGACTCTACATTTGTTTTTACAGAGCACAGACTAATGCAAGCACACTATTCATTCCTTACACCACTAATGAGCAAAGATTATAACTCATATAGCTCTCTGTGTGTTACAGCAATAGCAAAACACTGCCAAATATAGCCATGTCTAACTATTATGAATACCTTTAACCTTGGGGGCCGTCACCACAATAACTAGCACTGTAATTAGCTGTTTAATCAGACTGGCTTGGGAAAACACACTAAATACTATATTGCACTGACTATCCAGTGGATGACTAATTGCCAACTTAAAAATTCAGAACTATGACTCTGTAGAATGTCTATAAAAGTGTAAAATGCTTTACAATTATTCATTAAGAATAAGATGGGCATCTATTGCATGTCTCCAACCTACTAAATGTTGAAGATTTTATGCAGACCATGTACATAAATTTACAAATTGTGTCCATGAATTTAAATCCGAATAACTCAGCTTATTAAACTCCAATCACATCTTCTCCCTTAAAAGGCAGTGTTTTACAAGTAGACTACAAATGTGTTCATTGACTAATAATTACTTATATGACTTCCAAAATAAGGTGACTTGCAGGTGTAGCTTGATTATTTTGTTGAGGTGCTGAGATGATTCCCGATTTCCCCAAACTCACTCACTATTTTGGTGTGAACATACGCCTGTTACAGAGATTTCAATCTGCTCTTCTTATGCCTCAGGCTCAAAAGGCAGCTTGAGGAATGTCTGCTACTCACCCAGCTTTGATGCTCTATCCAGAGGGAAAGGGTCCCCACACAGCCCATGGGTCACCTGGGTACTGGTGACACCTCTCCTTCTGAAAGGGGCTGAAAGTAAACTAAAGTGTTAGTCACTCAGTCGTGTCTAACTGTTTGCGACCCCATGGACTGCCCACCAGGTTCCTCTGTCCATGGGATTTCTCAGGCAAGTACACTGGAGTAGGTTGCCATTCCCTTCTCCAGGCAATCTTCCTGACCCAGTGATTGAAGCCAGGTCTCCTGCATTGCAGGCAGATTCCATTCCAAACTGGTCCTTTGAGAAATTTATATGGATACTTTACCAGGGGTTGCTACCACTTCCAAGCAGGCTCTTGCCGCCAGTCTGGCTAAATTCTGGATCAGGTGATGGTCTTCCTATCTAAATTTCCTTACAATTTCAAGTTGGTGAAATAGGATTATCCTTCCTATTGAGAAAAGCATTTGACTCTAGAGGCAGTCAAATTAGTAGCAGATCATCTGCAATAAATAGATATATTTATTCATTCTGTAAACACAGAAACTGTGGGGACATGAAATTGAAAAATATCAAGTCTTGCTCGTGTGAGCTTCATCCCCACAGATTGTACCTTCACCTCTGCAGAAAATGAAGGTGCTTTGTAAGTTAGGGGTGAAGTTTTTGATCATTTAAAACTTTATGGAAGGAAATTTTACAGTTCTTAAGATACCTATTTCAGTTATTCATACTCCTCATAGCTAGGGAATTTTTCTTTATTCTAACTCAGGATTTCTCAACATCTGCTCTATCGACATTTAGGACTAGATAATTCCTTGTTGTGGGGGCTGTCTTGTGCATTGTAGGATGTGAGTAGTCCCCCAGGTCTCTACTCACTAGATGCCAGTAGCACATCCCTAGTTGAGACAATCAAAAGTGTCTCAGACATTGCCAAATATTCCCTGGGGGACAGAGCTAATGATCTAACTCGAATTTGTTCTTTTACAATCTGATGTCATGTTTTTGTTACTGTTTATATTTACTGTAGAGATAGAGATTCATTTGCCATTATTTTCTGTTGAATAATATCAAGGGAAGTCAGGCAGAGGAACCAGAGATCAAATTGCCAACATCCACTGGATCATGGAAAAAGCAAGAGAGTTCCAGAAAAACATCTACTTCTGCTTTATTGACTACACCAAAGTCTTTGACTGTGTGGATCACAAAAAACTGTGGAAAATTCTAAAAGAGATGGGAATACCAGACCACCTGACCTGCCTCCTGAGAAATCTGTATGCAGGTCAGGAAGCAACAGTTAGAACTGGACATGGAACAACAGACTGGTTCCAAATAGGAAAAGGAGTACATCAAGGCTGTATATTGTCACCCTGCTTACTTAACTTATATGCAGAGTACATCATGAGAAACACTGGGCTGGAGGAAGCACAAGCTGGAATCAAGATTGCTGGGAGAAATATCAATAACCTCAGATATGCAGATGACACCACCCTAATGGCAGAAAGTGAAGAGGAACTAAAGAGCCTCTTGATGAAAGTGAAAAGGAGAGTGAAAAAGTTGGCTTAAAGCTCAACATTCAGAAAACTAAGATCATGGCATCCAGTCCCATCACTTCATGGCAAATAGATGGGGAAACAGTGGCTGACTTTATTTTTCTGGGCTCCAAAATCACTGCAGATGGTGATTGCAGCCATGAAATTAAAAGATGCTTACTCCTTGGAAGGAAAGTTATCACCAACCTAGACAGCATTTTAAAAAGCAGAGATATTACTTTGCCAACAAAGGTCTATCTAATCAAGGCTTGGTTTTTCCAGTGGTCATGTATGGATGTGAGAGTTGGACTATAAAGAAAGCTGAGCACCCAAAATTGTTGCTTTTGAACTGTGGTGTTAGAGAAGACCCTTGAGAGTCCTTTGGACTGCAAGGAGATCGAACCAGTCTATCCTAAAGGAGATCAGTCCTGGGTGTTCACTGGAAGGACTGATGTTGAAGCTGAAACTCCAGTACTTTGGCCACCTGATGCCAAGAGCTGACTCATTGGAAAAGACTCTGATGCTGGGAAAGACTGAGGGCAGGAGAAGAAGGGGATGACAGAGGATGAGATGGTTGGATGGCATCACCAACTCCATGGACATGGGTTTGAGTGGACTCCAGGAGTTGGTGATGGACAGGGAGGCCTGGCGTGCTGCAGTTCATGGGGTCGCAAAGAGTCGGACATGACTGAGCTACTGAACTGAACTGAACTGAACTGAAGCAGATGCAAAAGTTTCATCCTCTGACTAGATCTCATATTGTTAAGAGTATAACAGTGTAACACTGGCATGATTGTTTTAATTTTTATTGACAAGATTCCCAGTTTCCTTTCCTCCCATTTTTTTCATTATGTTCATAGGCAAGAGTGTCATAGACAGACTGCTAGCTGGCTTTCTTTTGAAGTCAGTGATACTCAGCTATTTTAATATGTCCATTCAATATGCAATTTGCTGAAAGCTATATAGCCTCTCCCTAGAAAGATATGCATATACATATAATTTTAGGAAATTCAAAGCTACCACCTCTCTTAGCCCTTTCCTGCATCCCAGGTTAAGATTCTATGTTTTAAAACTAGTGCTGCTTCCTTGAGTTATGATTTTGTGAGGTTATGAAATAAAGGAGGCCTGAATATGGATATTCATAATAATAACTTCATAAGAGTCAGACACAACTGAGCGACTGAACTGAAACGAATATGGATAATAAAGTTTGATCAGCATGATGGCTTTGCTCTTTCTAGGTAAACACTGCAGGCACTGTTAACGTTTTGCCAAGCATCCTATTTTCATCTCCATTGTTATTTGGGCCTTTTTATTGTTGCTAACCCATTATTGCTCTTTGCTTTAATTACTGATTTTGACAGCAGCAGAGCCATATTACTCAACAATAGAAGATGGGATGTGTGCCACCCTTTCCCCTGCCTACCCACCAGCCAGTAGTTGCTGCAGAACCAAACAGAGCTCTTTGGGGCTAGTGTGACCCTGCTATGAGCTCATCCACCCCTTCAAATGTACTCCCCCTGCAAAGAAAGAAAGAAACCATATGCACAGCAGCATTGATGAGAAGTCCAAAGGATTCTTTGGAAGGGAAGAACAAAAATTAGTATATTGTCAAGCAAAGAACTTCTAAATAACTATACAGACACTTCTCTAACGTTGCTCTCTCTACAGTTCTCCCATTCAATCTCTATCCCCTCTAGCACTCCTCTCCTCCTGTGCAGAGTAATTACTCTTTGCCCTCAAACCCAGATGTCGCACTTATCCTGGTACACAGATAAAAAAAGGCTTGAAGTTCATGGGACCGCCCCCCCCACAACTTTCTGAGAAGGCAGTTTAGGATCACCAATAATTATTTCAACATGTCTTTTGGTGAGTCACTTTCCCTCACCCCAAACTCAGTAATTTATCAGAGTATTTTTTTTTCTAAGCACATAACAGTATTCTTCCCCAAAGAACTCTCATATTACTTACCGAGGCTAATAGTTTTGCCATATCATTACACCAGTAAGAGATAGCATAACTGGTTATTTTCTATATCCTTGCTACTGAAAGTGTGCTCCTGGGATCAGCAGCATTAGTAGTACCCGGGAATTTGTTAGAAATTCAAAATCTCAGGCTCCACCCTGTTTTACTGAATCATTATCTGCATTTTAACTATAGTCCCAAGTGATCTGTGTGCATACTAAGGTCCCCCCTGCCCCACCACCATCTTCATGTCCTTACCACCTAAGCTGGAGTTCCCCTGGGGTCCTGGAATAAACTGCCTCCTTCGTCCTCCATTCCGCTCCCAGATTGAAGAGTTGGTTTCTTGTAAGGGATAAGCCAGTATATTTCTGTTAGTTAAAAGTGGCTCCTCAGCCACCCATCTCCCACCCAACCCTATACCCAGTACCTGAGATTATCTTTGATTACATTCTGCTCTCTCCATCACAAATCTTATGGTTTGGGGAGGGGGGAGGGTGCAGAATCTGAAAATTTTATAATAATCCCCATTTACAGATGAGGAAACAAAGGCTCAGGAAGATCAAGTAACCAGTCCAAGTTCTCATAGATGATCAGGAGACAAAGGCAGATCAAGCCCCAGTCTCTCCTTTCATCTGTATCACGCTGACATTCTTTTATAACCACAATGCCAGGTGTAATTAGTTACTGGACATTCAGTGTGTGTATATTGTCAACTACAAATTGGCCTGTGTCAAGAGCATTTGACAGCTACTGAACAACAACAGGGCATACGCCATCCTGCCTCTGCAGAGACTGGGCTTCCCTGCCGGCTCAGACGGCAAAGAATCCTCCTGCAGTGCAGGAGACCTGGATTTGATCCCTGGGTTGGGGAGATCCGCTGAAGAAGGGAACAGCTACCCATTCCAGGATTCTGTTCCTGGACAGAGGAACCTGGCAGGCTACAGTCCACGGGGTCATGAACACTACTAAGTGATTTTCACACACTCTGCAGAGATTGAACCCTGTGCTGCTGCAGCTGCCGACCTTCAACACCCACTGCGGGAGTTCAGGGTGGAGTTAGGCACTCTGTGCTCCAGGGAATACAGTGAAGCTGGTCTTGAGATAGTTACATATTTTCAGGAACTGATTTCAAGATCCCAATCCTTGCATCTCTTCATATGTAGAAAATCACTAAAACCCTTCAGGGTGACATCAGCTCCTCCCGACTAGCAGAAAACCTTATGTAAAGTAAGTCCTTGATTTCATTGAACACCTCCTTCACCAGTCTCTCAGAGCTATCTGATGTACTGTCTCCTGCGATGCAGTCTTCCTTTTGCCCTGAATACAACTTAATTTGCAACTCTCACGTGATGTATCTTTTTTAGTTGATAGTTAATATACACCTATGAGATTCTTTTCATAAGACCTTGTCCCTTTATTCAAGCAGCCCATATTTGGAGGCTGTCAGTGACAAGTAAATTCGCGATACACTGTGATACATGATACCATGGTGCTAAGTGTAGGATGCTGTGAACACTGACAGGAAGGACGTCCAATTCAGCATTGGCTATGAAGTTAAGTTTACTTAGAAGCATGATATTCTGTCTGAAACTGAAGAAAAACATGGGGAGAAGAATATTTGAGCAGATAAACAGTGTGAAGTTCAGAAACGAGAGATCATGTGGCCAATTCAAGGAATGGAAAGAAACACAGTGACTGAAGCTGGAGCAGGTGGGGAGGAGGGGTGGGTGAGTCACCCAATGAGAAAAGGCCCAGATGGAAGCAGGATTTTGGTTATGAAGAACCTCAGAAGGCACATAAGGAGTTTGAAGTCAAGGAGCCTCAAGGAAGTTTTTAAGCACAGGAGGGACATGATCATGTTGTGTTTTAGAAAAGATGGCTCTTCTGTGTGGTGACAGAGTCAAAGGACGGCATGAGAAAAATAATAGAGTTGAGGTAGAAGGAAGTTAAAATAATATGGACAAGAGACATGGTGGCCTGAATTAGGACAATAGCAGGAAGGATAGAGATGCAAAAGGTAGATCTCCTTAGGAGGTAAACTTCAGTGGGGCTTGATTGATGAAATGTGAGTGTAAGCAGAATGAACAGTATGAAAAGGCAAAAAGATACAGCCCTGAAGGATGAACTCCCCAGGTCGGCAGGTGCTTAATATGTTACTGGAGATCAGTGGAGAAATAACTTCAAAAAGAATGAAGAGACAAAGCCAAAGCAAAAATAACACCCAGATGTGGATGTGACTGGTGATAGAAGTAAAGTCCACTGCTGTAAAGAGCAATATTGCATAGGAACCTGGAATGTTAGGTCCATGAATCAGGCAAATTGGAAGCACTCAAATAGGAGATAGCAACAGTGAATGTCAACATTTTAGGAATCCGTGAACTAAAACAGACTGGAATGGGTGAATTTAATTCAGATGACCATTATATCTACTACTGTGGGAAAGAATCCCTTGAAGAAATGGAGTGGCCATCACGGTCAACAAAAGAGTCCAAAATGCAGTATTTGCATGCAATCTCAAAAATGATGGAATGATCTTTATTCGTTTCCAAGGCAAACCATTCAGTATCACAGTAATCCAAGTCTATGCCACAATCAGTAATGCTGAAGAAGCTGAAGTTCAACGGTTCTATGAAGACTTACAACACCTTCTAGAACTAACACCAAAAAAAGATGTCCTTTTCATTATAGGGGAAGGAAATGCAAAAGTAGGAAGTCAAGAAATACCTGAGGTAACAGGCAAATTTGGCCTTGAAGTACAGAAAGAAGCAGGGCAAAGGCTAATAGAGTTTTGCCAAGAGAACGCACTGGTCATAGCAAACACCCTCTTCCAACGACACAAGAGAACACTCTACACATTGACATCACCAGACAGTCAATACCGAAATCAGACTGATTATATTCTCTGCAGCCAAAGATGGAGAAGCTCTATACAGTCAGCAAAAACAAGACCAGGAGCTGACTGTGGCTCAAATCATGAACTCTTTATTGCCAAATTCAGACTGAAATTGAAGAACATAGGGAAAACCACTAGACCATTCAGGTATGACCTAAATCAAATCCCCACGATTATACAGTGGAAGTGAGACATAGATTCAAGGGATTAGATCTGACAGAGTGCCTGAAGAACTAAGGATGGAGGTTTGTGACTTTGTACAGGAGACAGGGATCAAGACCATCCCCATGGAAAAGAAATGCAAAAAAGGAAAAATGGTTGTCAGAGGAGGCCTTACAAATAGCGGTGAAAAGAAGACAAGCAAAAGACAACAGAGAAAAGGAAAGATATACCCATTTGAATGCAGAGTTCCAAAGAACAGCATGGAGAGATAAGAAAGCCTTCCTCAATTATCAATGTAAAGAAATAGAGGGAAACAATAGAATGGGAGAGACAAGAGATCTCTTCAAGAAAATTAGAGATACCAAGGGAACATCTCATGCGAAGATGGGCACAATAAAGGACAGAAACAGTATGGACCTAACAGAAGCAGAACATATTAAGAAAAGGTGGCAAGAATACACAGAAGAACTGTACAAAAAAGATCTTCACAACCCAGATAATCACGATGGTGTGATCACTCACCTAAAGCCAGACATGCTGGAGTGGGAAGTCGAGTGGGCCTTAAGAAGCACTGCTAAGAACAAAGTTAGTGCAGGTGATGAAATTCCATTTGAGCTATTTCAAATCCTGGAAGATGATGCTGTGAAAGTGCTGCACTCAATACGCCAGCAAATTTGGAAAACTCAGCAGTGGCCACAGGACTGGAAAAGGTCAGTTTTCATTCCAATCCCAAAGAAAGGCAATGCCAAAGAATGCCCAAACTACTGCACAACTGCACATATCTCTCACGCTAGTAAAGTAATGCTCAAAATTCTCCAAGCCAGGCTTCAACAGCACATGAACCATGAAATTCCTGATATTCAAGTTGGATTTATAAAAGGCAGAAAATCAGAGATCAAATTGCCAACATCCGCTGGATCATCAAAGAAGCAAGAGAGTTCCAGAAAAACATCTACTTCTGCTTTATTGACTATGCCAAAGCCTTTGACTGTGTGGATCACAAAAAACTGTGGAAAATTCTTCAAGAGGTAGTCAGACCACCTGATCTGCCTCTTGAGAAATCTGTATGCAGGTCAAGAAGCAACATTTAGAACTGGACATGGAACAACAGACTGGTTCCAAATTGGGAAAGGAGTAAGTCAAGGCTGTATATTGTCACCCTGCTTATTTAATTTATATGCAAAGTACATCATAAGAAATGCTGGGCTGGATGAAGCACAAGCTGGAATCAAGATTGCAGGAAGAAATATCAATAACCTCAGATATTCAGATGACACCATACTTACGGCAGAAAGTGAAGAAGAACTAAAGAGCCTCTTGGTGAAAGTGAAAGAGGAAAATGAAAAAGCTGGCTTAAAACTCAACATTCAGAAAACTAAGATCATGGCATCTGGTCCCATCACTTCATGGCCAATAGATGGGGAAACAGTGGAAACGGTGACAGATTTTATTTTCTTGGGCTCCAAAATCACTGCAGATGGTGACTGCAGCCATGAAATTAAAAGATGCTTGCTCCTTGGAAGGAAAGTTATGACCAACCTAGACAGCATATTAAAAAGCAGAGCCATGACTTGGCCAACAAAGGTCCATCTAGTCAAAGCTATGGTTTTTCCAGTAATCATGTATAGATGTGAGAGTTGGACTATAAAGAAAGCTGAGCACCCAAAATTGATGCTTTTGAACTGTGGTGTTAGAGAAGATTCTTGAGAGTCCCTTGGACTGCAAGGAGATCAAATGATTCCATCCTAAAGGAAATCAGTCGTGAATATTCATTGGAAGAACTGATGCTGAAGCTGAAATTCCAATCCTTTGGCTACCTGATGCAAAGAGCTGACTCATTTGAAAAGACCCTGATACTGGGAAAGACTGAGGGCAGGGGGAAAAAGGGATGACAGAGGATGAGATGGTTGGATGGCATCACCGACTCAATGTGAAGGAGGAAACAGACAGAGCTGGACTCCATCCTAGGCCAGGCTGTGAATAATAGGCTACATGCATGGTCACCCTCCCAAGGGACTCTGAATTTTGTGCCCAGTGTCTATAGAAGTGGCATACCAACGGAAAATCAGACCCCTGGATACAAGAGCCTCAGGACTTGTACTTAGACTCTCCATTGCCTAAAGAATATGCTAATTATCTCTGTAACAGAACAAAGTGGTAAATTCCATTATGTTTATCAGGATATGACGACAGGCTGATTGATAAATATCCACTGTTTATCTAGTCTTGTGACACATGAATCATGGGTTAACTTTGATCATATCTCTCTTTTACCTTGTCTAGACTAGTTTCAAGGAATTCAGGGAGGTGGGTTTGAGCAAGTACACTTAGGGTATATAGTTCAGTTCAGTTCAGTCACTCAGTCGTGTCTGACTCTTTGCGACCCCATGAATCGCAGCACGCCAGGCCTCCCTGTCCATCACCAACTTCCAGAGTTCACTCAGACTCACGTCCATCGAGTCAGTGATGCCATTCAGCCATCTCATTCTCTGTCATCCCCTTCTTCTCCTGCCCTCAATCCCTCCCAGCATCAGAGTCATTTCCAATGAGTCAACTCTTCGCATGAGGTGGCCAAAGTACTGGAGTTTCAGCTTTAGCATCATTCCTTCCAAAGAAATCCCAGGGTTGATCTCCTTCAGAATGGACTGGTTGGATCTCCTTGCAGTCCAAGGGACTCTCAAGAGTCTTCTCCAACACCACAGTTCAAAACCATCAATTCTTCGGCACTCAGCCTTCTAAACAGTCCAACTCTCACATCCATACATGACTACTGGAAAAACCATAGCCTTGACTAGACGGACCTTAGTCAGCAAAGTAATGTCTCTGCTTTTGAATATGCTATCTAGGTTGGTCATAACTTTTCTTCCAAGGAGTAAGCATCTTTTAATTTCATGGCTGCAGTCACCATCTGCAGTGATTTTGGAGCCCCAAAAATAAAGTCTGACACTGTTTCCACTGTTTCCCCATCTATTTCCCATGAAGTGATGGGACCAGATGCCATGATCTTCGTTTTCTAAATGTTGAGCTTTAAGCCAACTTTTTCACTCTCCTCTTTTACTTTCATCAAGAGGTTTTTTAGCTCCTCTTCACTTTCTGCCATTAGGGTGGTGTCATCTGCATATCTGAGGTTATTGATATTTGTCCTGGCAATCTTGATTCCAGCTTGTGTTTTTTCCAGTAGAGCATTTCTCATGATGTACATATAAGTTACATAAGCAGGGTGACAAATATACAGCCTTGATGTACTCCTTTTCCTATTTGGAACCAGTCTGTTGTTCCATGTCCAGTTCTAAATGTTGCTTCCTGACCTGCATATAGATTTTTCAAGAGGCAGGTCAGGTGGTCTGGTATTCCCATCTCTTTCAGAGTTTTCCACAGTTTATTGTGATCCACACAGTCAAAGGCTTTGGCATAGTCAATAAAGCAGAAATAGATGTTTTTCTGAAACTCTCTTGCTTTTTCCATGATCCAGCAGATGTTGGCAATTTGATCTCTGGTTCCTCTGCCTTTTCTAAAACCAGCTTGAACATCTGGAAGTTCACAGTTTACATATTGCTGAAGCCTGGCTTGGAGAATTTTGACCATTACTTTGCTAATGTGTGAGATGAGTGCAATTGTGTGGTAGTTTGAGCATTCTTTGGCATTGCCTTTCTTTGGGATTGGAATGAAAACTGACCTTTTCCAGTCCTGTGGCCACTGCTGAGTTTTCCAAATTTGCTGGCATATGGAGTGCAGCACTTTTACAGCATCATCTTCCAGGATTTGAAATAGCTCAAATGGAATTCCATCACCTCCACTAGCTTTGTTCATAGTGATGCTTTCTAAGGTCCACTTGACTTCACATTCCAGGATGTCTGGCTCTAGGTGAGTGATCACACCATTGTGATTATCCGGGTCGTGAAGATCTTTTTTGTACAGTTCTTCTGTGTATTCTTGCCACCTCTTCTTAATATCTTCTGCTTCTGTTAGGTCCAGACCATTTCTGTCCTTTATTGAGCCCATCTTTGCATGAAATGTTCCCTTGGTATCTTTAATTTTCTTGAAGAGATCTCTAGTCTTTCCCATTCTGTTCTTTTCCTCTATTTCTTTGCATTGATCGCTGAAGAAGGCTTTCTTATCTCTTCTTGCTATTCTTTGGAACTCTGCATCAGATGCTTATATCTTTCCTTTTCTCCTTTGTTTTTCGCTTCTCTTCTTTTCACAGCTATTTGTAAAGCTTCCCCAGACAGCCATTTTGCTTTTTTGCATTTCTTTTCCATGGGGATGGTCTTGATCCCTGTCTCTGTACAATGTCACAAACCTCATTCCATAGTTCATCAGGCACTCTATCTATCAGATCTAGGCCCTTAAATCTATTTCTCACTTCCACTGTATAATCATAAGGGATTTGATTTAGGTCATACCTGAATGGTCTAGCGATTTTCCCTGCTTTCTTCAATTTCAGTCTGAATTTGGTAATAATGAGTTCACGATCTGAGCCACAGTCAGCTCCTGGTCTTGTTTTTGTTGACTGTATAGAGCTTCTCCATCTTTGGCTGCAGAGAATATAATCAGTCTGATTTCGGTGTTGACCGTCTGGTGATGTCCATGTGTAGAGTCTTCTCTTGTGTCATTGGAAGAAGGTGTTTGCTATGACCAGTGCATTTTCTTGGCAAAACTCTATTAGTCTTTGCCCTGCTTCATTGCGCATTCCAAGGCCAAATTTGTCTGTTATTCCAGGTGTTTCTTGACTCCCTACTTTTGCATTCCAGTCCCCTATAATGAAAAGTACATCTTTTCATTATCGGAAGCAAGGTCTTATGCTGTAAAGAGCAATATTGCATAGGAACCTGGAATGTCAGGTCCATGAATCAAGGCAAATTGGAAGTGGTCAAACAAGAGATGGCAAGAGTGAACGTCGACATTCTAGGAATCAGCGAACTAAAATGGCCTGGAATGGGTGAATTTAACTCAGATGACCATTATATCTACTACTGCGGGCAGGAATCCCTCAGAAGAAATGGAGTAGCCATCATGGTCAACAAAAGCGTCCGAAATGCAGTACTTGGATGCAATCTCAAAAATGACAGAATGATCTCTGTTCGTTTCCAAGGCAAACCATTCAATATCACAGTAATCCAAGTCTATGCCCTAACCAGTAATGCCTAAGAAGCTGAAGTTGAATGGTTCTATGAACACCTACAAGACCTTTTAGAACTAGGGTATATAAGGTTTTCACAAAAACTGGTTGGGGTCCTTGGCTAAGAGGAGACTCTGCCTTGGGCCTGCCGGTGTAATAAACTGCACTCCACTATCTGCATTGTCCTTCTGAGTGAGTTTGTTTCCCAGAACACGTGGCTACAACAAACGGACATGAGTCTGAGTAAACTCTGGGAGTTGGCGATGGACAGTGAGGCCTAGTGTTCTGCAGCCATGGGGTCACAAATAGTCAGACATGACTGAGCGACTGACCTGAACTGAACTGAGAACAGAAAGAAGACATCAGTATACTGTCCTCCATTTTTGCCTTAGGCAGGGTATAGATATTAGCACCATATATTTGAGTATGTTATAAAAAATATTCCTACAAATTATCTCCTAATTAACATGTGAATGCCACTTTATTGGCTAGTATACTTATGGCCAGATTTGCCCTTTGTTATGGTTACAGGAAGTCTCATCAGTCATTTATTAAACGTGACCATGCTTACTTGTGCACCTGGATCATTTCAGAGTATACACATTGAGAATTACTGTCACAGCATGATGTCATAAACAGAAACCATTACGGGAAACATTGAAGATTCTAGTCATTTCAACAAAATTATTCTTCTCACTGCAAACAGTCCCTTGGTTACTGAATTATTAAACAAACTAAAACAAGAGAGGAACAAATAATAAGCCACAAACTATAGATGTGAAAAAAGGAACTGGTCATAAAACATAAAAATTGTCAAAGAAAAATAATACTGGCCACAGGGAAAGCAAACCTGGAATCTTATATAAGAGCAATGTATTGGCTAGTTCTGACTTCAGATAGGACTACTAAAATCTCTTCCATCCCCAAATGCCTATAAATAATTCTCAATATCTTTTTTGACAGTACATGTAAAATCAGAAGTAATTTATTAAAAATCCTATGTATTTGAAATCTTAAGGATTAGGTTATAAATAAATTAACTATTTATTTTTTCATGTACTAAGAGGAAGCTAGAACAACAGAGAATCAGTTGCTTTTTCTCCCTAGCAGAGAGACAGGGTAAAAAGACAATCTTAGTTTTTTTTATATATAGCTGTAGGCCAAAATGTAAAAGTTAATTGTGAAAATGATACTAGGATTTCAAATTTGTATAAGAAATTTATGCATATATTAAAACTATGGTTGAAAAACATTCATAAGGGTTTTCCACATGATTCACATGAATCAGTTATCATTTTGTTTGAACTAGTTGTGTTTGCTTTGGTCCACGACAGTCATTCTAATTCTCATGTATCCTCCTTCACCTTGCATCAAAAGATGCTATAGAAATATCGGCATTAAACTCACTGTTTTCCTGACAGGGGATGTTGTCAAGGACTAACTGTCCTCTGCTGCATATCACTTTTATAGGTACTCCCTAGGGATTTTTGCTCATGTTTGCTGCTGCGTCACTTCAGTCGTGTCCGACTCTGTGTGACCCCATAGACAGCAGCCCACTAGGCTCCCTGGTCCCAGAGATTCTTAAATGCCAGCAAAACTCCTTCTGAGAAAATGCAGTACTTTTATCTTATAGACTTCCCTGGCAGCTCAGACGGTAAAGTGTCTGTCTACAATGCGAGAGTCCTGGGTTCAATCCCTGGGTTGGGGAAGATTCCCTGGAGAAGGAAATGGCAACCCACTCCAGTACTCTTGCCTTGAAAAGCCCATGGATGGAGGAGCTTAGTGCAGGTTACTGTCCATGGGGTCGCAAAGAGTCCGGAGGGCACTACTGAGGGATTCACTTTCACTTATCTTATAGATAAGATAAATCTTTAGCTAATCAAGTTTATTTTTCTTTTAGTTTTGACCACGAGGAAGGTAACTGCAAACTTTGGGATCCACCTTTCGTTATTATGCTTAGAAAGCATCACTATAAACAAAGCTAGTGGAGGTGATGGAATTCCAGGTGAGCTATTTCAAATCCTAAAAGATGCTGCGGCTCAAGTGCTGCACTCAATATGCCAGCAAATTTGGAAAACTCAGCAGTGGTCACAGGACTGGAAAAGCTTAGTTTTCATTCCAATCTCAAAGTTAAGTGAAATGAAGTGAAGTCGCTCAGTCGTGTCCTACTCTTTGCGACCCAATGGACTGTAGCCCAGCAGGCTCCTTGGTCCATGGGATTTTCCAGGCATGAATATTGGAGTGGGTTGCCATTTCTTTCTCCAGGGGATCTTCCCGACCCAGGGATTGAACCCAGGTCTCCCACACTGTAGGCAGACGCTTTACCGTCTGAGCTACCAGGGAAGCCCAATCTCAAAGAAATGCAATGCCAAAGAATGTTCAAACTACTGCACAACTGCACTCATTTCACAGGCTAGTAAAGTAATGCTCAAAATTCTCCAAGTGAGGCTTCAACCATACGTGAACCGTGAACTTCCAGATGTTTAAGCTGGGTTTATAAAAGGCAGGGGAACCAAAGCTCAAACTGCCAACATCCGTTGGATCATAGAAAAAGCAAGAGAGTTCCAGAAAAACACCTACTTCTTCTTTATTGACTACTCCAAAGCCTTTGACTGTGTGGATCACAACAAACTGTGGAAAATTCTTCAAGAGGTGGGAATACCAGATCATCTGACCTGCTTCCTGAGAAATCTGTATGCAGGTCAAGAAGCAACAGTTAGAACTGGACATGGAACAACAGGCTGGTTCCAAATTGGGAAAGGAGTACGTCAAGGCTGTATATTGTCACCCTGCTTATTTAACTTACATGCAGAGTACATCATGCAAAATGCCAGGCTGGATGAAGCACAAGCTGGAATCAAGGCTACAAGGAGAAATATCAATAACCTCAGATATGCAGAGGGCTTCCCTGGTGGCTCAGAGGTTAAAGTGTTAGCCTGCAATGCGGGAGACTCGGGTTTGATCCCTGGGTTGGGAAGATCCCCTGGAAGAGGAAATGGCAACCCACTACTGTATTCTTGCCTGAGAATCCCATGGAGAGAGGAGCCTGGTAGGCTACAGTCCACGGGGTCGCAAAGAGTTGGACACAGCTGAGTGACTTCACTTTCACTTTTCACTTTCAGATATGCAGATGACACCACCCTTATGGCAGAAAGTGAAGAACTAAAGAGCCTCTTGATGAAAGTCAAAGAGGAGAATGAAAAAATTGGCTTAATATTCAACATTCAGAAAACTAAGATCATGGCATCCGGTCCCATCACTTCATGGCAAATTAATGGAGAAACAGTGGAAACAGTGAAAAATACTTTATTTTCTTGGTCTCCAAAATCACTGCAGATGGTGACTGCAGCCATGAAATTAAAAGAGGCTTGCTCCTTGGAGGAAAAACTATGACGAACCTAGATAGCATGTTAAAAAGCAGAGACATGACTTTGCCAACAAAGGTCCATCTAGTTAAAGCTATGGTTTTTCCAGTAGTCATGTATGGATATGAGAGTTGGACTATAAAGAAAGCTGAGCGCTGAAGAATTGATGCTTTTGAACTGGTGGTGTTGGAGAAGACTCTTGAGAGTCCCTTGGACTGCAAGGCAATCAAACCATTCGATCCTAAAGGAAATCGGTCTTGAATATTCATTGGAAGGACTGAAGCTGAAGCTGAAACTCCAATCCTTTGGCCACCTGATGTGAAGAACTGACTCATTAGAAAAGACCCTGATGCTGGGAAAGATTGAAGTCAAGAGGAGAAGGGGATAACAGAGGATGAGATAATTGGATGGCATCACCGACTCGACAGACATGAGTTTGAGTAGGCTCTGGGAGTTGGTGATGGACAGGGAAGCCTGGCATGCTGCAGTCTACAGGGTCGCAAAGAAGTGACTGAGCGACTGTACTGAACTTTAGTTATTATATGGAACATAATTCTCACAAACCCTTGTGTTTTTTTTCTCAAATTATGTAGGAACTGAAATAAAGTTATAAATTACTTATATTTATAGCCCTCAGACAATTTTAAGAACCCAACCAAATAGACAAAATTTAATGCAAACAAAATGATAAAACTAATACAGTTCATTCTAGTGGCATTAGTAAGCATGATGGACAAAGTTGTAATGACAAAATTGATCACTACATATAGGGTTCTTTTGAACCCTATGCCTGTTTTTATGGTGTATGGTGTGATAACTCAATTCTTTCATTCCTTCTCTTCATTTAACTTACTGTGAAACTTCCATCCATATAGTGTGTTGCAGTGACATTTAGGCTTTGTTGGGTGCAAACATATCCTTTAGATTTTAGGCCCCATCTCTTGTTTTTCTTATTGACTGTAAAGACAAACACAATCCCAAGGATGAAAATACCATGGCAGTACTGTGGACTAAAAAAGGTATACAACTTGAGAGTTGTGAGTTAAGTTTTATCTGGGGCAAAATGAGGACTTCAGCCCTGGAGGCTACATCTCAGATAGCTCTGAAGACTGCTCCAAAGAGGCAGTGGGGAAAGTCAATCTATGAGGTTTTGCTGAAGGGGGAGTTCAATACCATGAATCACTCAATTTACAAAAGGTTTTTTGTTAGTCATGAGGATCTAATGTCACCATGAAGGGATTTAGTGCTTTTCTAGATATGAGGAGATGCAAGTGAAAGTGAAGTCGCTCAGTCATGTCCGACTTATTGAGACCCCATGGACTGTAGCCCACCAGGCTCCTCTGTCCATGGGATTCTCCAGGCAACAGTACTGGAGTGGATTGCCATTTCCTTCTCCAGGGGATCTTCCCAATCCAGGAACTGAACCCGGGTAGATGCAAGGAGATCATAAAGTCTGTTCATAAAAAACATTCAACTATCTAAAGACCTGTCCCACCAGATTCCCTGGAGCACAGAGTGCCTCACTCCACCCTGAATTCCCTCAGGGAAGGAATTGCTGAAGGTCAATAGCTATAGCAGCACTGGGGTCAATCTCCCTGGAGGCAGATGGCAAATGCCTTTGTGTTCAATCCTTGGCAATGGTCTTGGTAAGTGCCAATTTGCAGTTGACAGTACTAAGTGCTCATACAGATCACCTAGAATGTTCTTATATTTTTTCTAAATTACCATAAAAATCAATAAGCAAAAATACTACATGCTCACAGAAAACTATCATTCCCTAAGAATGTATTGGGTATCTTCCAGTTGAGAATCACTAATTTAAGGATTAGCGATACATCAGTTTTCCCTTTGGTCTCATCTTTTCATTCTATTTTTATTTTCTACTTGACCTCAGTTTTAGAAAAGCCGTATTTTGTGTGTGTGTGTGTGTGCTATATGCTCTAAGGTAAATTACTAAAATCCTCTTCTGAAGCAGAATAATGCTCCCAATGAAATAACCTACAGGCAATTTGCTCCAAACACCATCAGCCATAGATTTGTGCTGAATTTCTTTTTTTTCTGCAGTCCTCCTCTCCTGTGAGCTTTTGATGTCTATTCTCAAAGTCCTAGAAAGCTAATGAAATAATTTTTTAAATTTTTTTCTGTTAAAAATACCATATAACATCTTTGCTCATTTATGTCCTAACTATTATAGATAAAATAAATTAGCCTAATACCAAATTAGCTTAAACTTAGAAAACACTTACATGAAAAGACAGTACAAAATCTTAATATGGGTATTAAGAGAGAAGGTTGTCAAGTCCTCTGACAAAATTGTCTAAGTCTTCAATAGCACACTTGTCCTCAGTGACTTTCTGAGACTATCTTGCTTATCCTATCTACTACACAGCCCAGTAGCTAGCCTCACGTTTAGGTGGTGCTCTTCTAAGAAGCATGCCTATTTAGGCCCAGCAAAGTGGAATGCATATTC
Source organism: Capricornis sumatraensis (assembly GCF_032405125.1). Taxonomy (NCBI): domain Eukaryota; kingdom Metazoa; phylum Chordata; class Mammalia; order Artiodactyla; family Bovidae; genus Capricornis; species Capricornis sumatraensis. Next base: position 48,244,381 of record NC_091074.1, on the reverse strand, counting down.
AGCTTGATAATGTGAAAAAAGGTTATGGGCAGTAAACAGTGTGCCTCTGGGTTGCCTTAGGGAGCCTATAGATGGATGCCTTTATAATCAAAGTTCTTTTGTTTGTTTTTTAATAATTTTATTTGTCTAGTTAGTTATTTTTGGCTGTGCTGGGTCTTCTTGCTGCGCCAGTGGGGGATACTCTCTAGCTTTTCATTGCAGAGGCTTCTCTTGTTTTAGAGCACAGGCTCTAGGATGTGCAGGCTTGAGTAGCTGCAGCTCATGGGCTCTAGAGCGCAGGCTGAGTAGTTGTTGCACACGGGTTTAGTTGATCCGTGGCATATGGGATCTTCCCAAACCAGAGGTCAAATTAGTATCCCATGAATTGCAAGGCAGACTCTTAACCACTGGACTACCATAGAAGCCTTCAAAGTTTGTTTAAGGGGGAAAATCTACACTGGACTGGGACCTAAATTCAAACCCTGCTGTAAACAATTCTAAGGCCTGAAAAAGAGCCAAAGCAGCAATTCTGAACTAGGGAAGATCCTCACATACATAAATGCAACCTAAGAGCCAAATGCCCTGGATATCTGTGGAATGGATATAATCCATATCACTCTCTGTGTTTGTATTTTTGTTCCCCCACTAGACTTGAGGGCATGAATTCAGGTTTTATTCACTTATAACTCATCAGAATTTGGTATTTAGTAGATGACAATGTTTATTTATAATACTTACATTCTCATAGCTATAGAAAAACACAAGTGTGGTAGGAACTGGCTGGCTATTCACCAAACTCCTTTTCCTTTCCTCCTGGGCCCAAAACTAGTTTACATTTCCAACTGAACTTGACCAGTAAATTGGGCAAAAATGGATATGTCACTCGCTGACCCAGTCCATGAAAACTTGCCATGCGGTCCCCATCTTTCTTCTCCCACCTGCCTCTGGATGTTAGTACCCATAGCAACCTTGGGAGCTAGTGTCAAAGATGGCAGAGCCTATGTCAGCTTGGATCCCTGAATGAGCCTCTTTTGGAAGACCCTTGCTGCCAATTAGACTCAACATGAGTAAGAAATAAAGTTTTGTTTTGTTAAGCTACTGATATTTAGGGTCTGTTTGTTTCAGCAGCTAGTACTATCCTAACCCAATACAACACATTAAATAGATAATGCTTTACTGACATTATTGAAGGAAAAGTATCATAATGCTAAGTGTGCTAATATTTAGTCAGTCCTGGGCTTGAGTTCTGGATTTGACACTTTCCAACTCAGAGATATTGGGTATATGTTTAGCACTCTGATCTCAAATTAGCGTTGTTGAGAAGATTAAATGAAATCTCTCATGACTATACCCTAGCGTAGTGCCTAGCACTTTGAATCACACATGTAGTGTGACTACATGGCTGTGAGAAGTGCAGTCCCTCCATTTGATTGACTTCTTCCTGATCTCTTTCAGTCTCAGGATCTCATACTTAATCTCTTTTCTAATTAAAAAAAAGAACAAGCTGTCATCAGATCTGGGCTTGCTTTCTGATATGGCACATTTTGAACTCTGATAATTTTTTCAGCTATGTATTATCTCAAAGGCTATTCAAGTTTCAGAGTCCACCTCTTAGGAAACATACTTTTCCATATGTCCCTCTTGTGGACAGTTGTTAGATTGTCAAACTCTTCAATATGTTAACAAAGTTCTATAAAGAACCCTGATTTGACTCTAGGAAGGAATTCTAATGGCATTATGAATGCTGCCACTCAGACCTAGCATGACTATAAATGAGGGAAGGGACACCATGTCCTTGAGTCTTACACTAGGCAGGGAATATTTTCTACTACCCATTTTAACCATTACTTATAACCACTGCCCCCAAAGCAACATGATTTTGTTTTCCAAAGAGCTGACTGAGCCCAGGAAGATTTAATCCAAATGAAAACTTGGATTTTGCTAAATGATGTTTTGGCTATCCAAATACGGCTTAAATTTGCCAGATTATGGAATGCCACCCTGCCCAATTTGTTATCATTTTCATTTATATATCTCTAGTCAGATGTTTCTTGTTTATAAAGAAGGAAGCCTTTGCCAAGTCAGTGAAAGCCAGAGAACCACACTGTCCTTTAAGGGAAAATACTAAGGTTTCTGTACATTTCCTCTGAACTGATTGGAATGTGAAGTTGGCAAAAGCAAAGTAATCCCCAGCCACAGATGCCATATGACAGAAACAGAAAAGGGCAGAATCCAAGACCAAAAGGCTTGAGTGCCTATAATGGCAAGCACCAGGTCAGCACTTTTTTTTTTTTTTTTTTAAGATCAGTACAGCTCTGCACAGTATAGCAGTGCCAGGCGATTTTAGATTAGGTAATCTGGCAGTGAACACCCTCTTCCAACAACACAAGAGATGACTCTACACATGGACATCACCAGATGGTCAATACTGAAATCAGACTGATTATATTCTTTGCAGCCAAAGACAGAGAGGCTCTATAAAGTCAGCAAACATAAGACTGGGAGCTGACTGTGGCTCAGATCATGAACTCCTTATTGCCAAATTCAGACTGAAATTGAAGAACGCAGGGAAAGCCACTAGACTGTACAGGTATGATCTAAATCGAATCCCTTATGATTATACAGTGGAAGTGAGAAATAGATTCAAGGGATTAGATCTGATAGACAGAGTGCCTGAAGAACTATGGATAGAGGTTCGTGACATTGTACGGGAGGCAGTCCCATCTCAAAGAAAAACAAATGCAAAAACCCAAAATGGTTGTTGGAGAAGGCCTTACAAATAGCTGAGAAAAGACAAGAAGCTAAAGACAAAAGAGAAAAGGAAAAATATAATCATCTGAATGCAGAGTTCCAAAGAAGAGCAAGGAGAGATAAGAGAGCCTTCCTCAGTGATCAATGCAAAGAAATAGAGGAAAACAATACAATGGGAAAGACTAGAGATCTCTTCAAGAAAATTAGAGATTCCAAGGGAATAGTTCATGCAAAGATGGGCACAATAAAGGACAGAAACAGTATGGACCTAACAGAAGCAGAAGATATTAAGAAGAGGTGGCAAGAATACACAGAACTATACAAAAAAGATCTTCATGACCCAGATAACCACAATGGTGTGATCATTCACCTAGAGCCAGACATCCTGGACTGCAAAGTTGAGTGGGCCTTAGGAAGCATCACTATGAACAAAGTGGAGGTGATGGAATTCCAGTTGAGCTATTTCAAATCCTAAAAGATGATGCTGTGAAAGTGCTCCACTCAATATGCCAGCAAATTTGGAAAATTCAGCAGTGGCTACAGGCCTAGAAAAGGTCAGTTTTCATTTCAATGCCAAAGAATGTTCAAACTACCACACAATTGCACTTAATTCTCACGCTAGCAAAGTAATGCTCAAAATTCTCCAAGCCAGGCTTCCACAGTATGTGAACTGGGAACTTCCAGATGTTCAAGCTGGTTTTAGAAAAGGCAGAGGAACCAGAGATCAAATTGCCAACACCCACTGGATCATCGAAAAAGCAAGAGAGTTCCAGAAAAACATCTACTTCTGCTTTATTGACTATGTCAAAGCCTTTGACTGTGTGGATCACAATAAACTGTGGAAAATTCTTCAAGAGATGGGAATACCAGACCACCTTACTTGCCTCCTGAGAAATCTGAATGTAGGTCAAGAAGCAACAGTTAGAACTGGACACGGAACAACAGACTGATTCCAAATTGGGAAAGGAGTACATCAAGGTGTATATTGTCACCTTGCTCATTTAAGTTATGTGCAGAGTACATCATACTAAATGCCAGGCTGGATGAAGCATAAGCTGGAATCAAGACTGCCAGGAGAAATATCAGTAACCTCAGATATGCAGATGACACCACCGTTATGGCAGAAAATGAAGCGGAAGTAAAGAGCCTCTTGTGCTGAAAGTGAAAGAGAAGAGTGAAAAAGCTTACTTAAAACTCAACATTCAGAAAAGTAAGATTATGGCATCCGGTTCCATCACTTCATGGCAAATAGATGGGGAAACAATGGAAACAGTGACAGACTTTATTTTCTTGGGCTCCAAAATCACTGCAGATGGTGACTGCAGCCATGAAATTAAAAGAGGCTTGTTCCTTGGAAGAACAGTTATGACCAACCTAGAGAGCATATTAAAAAGCAGAGACATGACTTTGCCAACAAAGGTCCATATAGTCAAAGCTGTGATTTTTCCAGTAGTCCTGTACGGATTAGAGAGTTGGACTGTGAAGAAAGCTGAGTGCCAAAGAATTGATGCTTTTGAACTGTGGTGTTGGAGAAAACTCTTGAGTCCCTTGGACTGCAAGGAGATCAAACCAGTCGATCCTAAAGGAAATCAGTCCTGAATATTCATTGGAAAGACTGATGCTGAAGCTGAAACCCCAATCCTTTGGCCTCCTGATGTGACGAACTGACTCATTATAAAAGACCCTGATACTGGGAAGATTGAAGGCAGGAGAAGGAGACGACAGAGGATGAGATGGTTGGATGGCAGCACTGACTCAATGGACATGAGTTTGAGTAAACTCTGGGAGTTGGTGATGGACAGGGAGGCCTGGCGTGCTATAGTACATGGGGTCACAAAGAGTTGGACATGACTGAGGGACTGAACTGAACTGAAGGATTGTTAACTTACTGAGCTCACTGGGCAGGATGTGGGTCTCATGCCACCATTGTTTTATTGTTTGGGGTCACGTCTCATGCTTCTGTTGCATGGTTTTATTGTGAAGCAAGCCTGCTTGATTTTGTGATTAAGCAAACATTTTTTCTTGAGTGATTATTAACAAACAGGGGTTCTCCCAGATTTTTTTCTACTTATAATCCCCTAGTGTAATTAACTATTTAATCACCTACATCGTCCCTTTACTCTGTGTCTATCATTTACAACATCAATGACTGCTTATTTCTATTTGCTTTCTGTTTGTGCCTAATTGTCCTCTTTCTTTAAGATACTTATTAATTAATTAATTAATTAATATCAATTAAATTAGGAACCACTCTGTTACTTGAGGGACAAGAAAGCCACCCTCATCACCAAAGAATATTAAAAGAAAACAAAACAGCACAGATTAAATCTATAACGGAGAATAAAAGATTCAATTAGACCCTAAAATATAAACCATTAAGAATCTGGGCCTAACCAAAAACAAACAAATTAAAGCCTTAAGTAACTCTCTTCCAGATTTAAAAACTGTTTGGGGAAAAATGGTTTAGATCTTCAAAATCACGGCTATAATCTCTTTTAATGATTTTGCTAATGCTTTTTGGTATATTTCTTTTAATTTTCACCTTTTGTAGACTCATGCTCCAATGTTTAACATCTAAGAGAGCTAAAAGGATGATGCTAACCAGAGTGACATTGACTTAAAGTTCTCCCAACAGAGAAGGGAGTCAGCCAGGTGTTTTACTCATTCCCTAGGCAAGTCTGTGTCCCATCTCAGCCAGAAGTAGCTAATGATCAGCTGTTGCTCCTTTTACCCCCTTTTAAACATAAAAGGGTAAACACCTGGATGGAGGATGATAGGGACAGAGTGAATGGACAAAGTAGGTGTGATTAAATAGTTAATCCCACCAGGGGATTATAAGTAGAAAAAATCTGGGAGACCCCTGTGTAAATTAATGATTACTCAAGAAAGTACGTTTGCTTAACCACAAAACTAAGCAGGCTTGCTTCATAACAAAATCATTCAAAAGAAGCATGAAGCATGCCCCCAAACAATAAGACAATGATGGCATGAGATCCACATTCCACCCAGTGAGCTCAGTAAGTTAATGATCCCTAGGATATGCTCTCTGCACACATAAAGAACAATAATTTTTATTTTTATGGACCTAGTTTAACCATGTAGAGACAAGAAAACTCCCCTGCCTACGGAGGAAGAGCTGATGATGGAAGCATTATGTCTACTCAAGAAAGACAAAAAAGTTCTTCCTCTCCTCCCCACTGTTCCTTGATTATAAAACTGTAGCCCAGTTCTCGGGGCTCAGCATTTCTTCCCTGCCCTCTGACAAGCCTTGCAAGCATCCTGTTCTATTAAATCACTTATCTATTACTTTGCCTCTAGCTAAATTCTTTTCTGCAGTAAGACATAAAACCCTATGGTATTGGAGCTCTTTAGAGCCCCTGAAACATCACCCAGTGGTTTCACCTCCAGGCCTTGTGAAAACCACATATTTCCAAAGGCCTCTTAGGATTCAATCACCTAGCTGAGAACCACTGGGTGGATGTCTCAGTCTTCTTGCCAAGACTTAACAATGACTTATGAACCATCCTAAAAAAATGGATTGGATATAGCTAGGCGTCCTTCAAATAAGGCACCCTAAACCTTAAGCTATGCTAAATACTCAAGCAGTAAGTTCCACAAATATTTATTGTAAGAGAGAAACCTAACTTCAGCTACTGAAGTCACTGTACTCAGGTGGGAGAAACAGACATGCGGACTATAGTGAAAGTGAAGTCGCTCGGTCGTGTCCGACCCTCAGCGACCCCATGGACTGCAGCCCACCAGTCTCCTCCGTCCATGCGATTTTCCAGGCAAGAGTACTGGAGCGGGGTGCCATTGCCTTCTCCAATGCATGAAAGTGAAAAGTGAAAGTGAAGTCGCTCGGTCGTGTCCGACCCTCAGCGACCCCATGGACTGCAGCCTTCTAGGCTCCTCCGTCCATGGGATTTTCCAGGCAAGAGTACTGGAGTGGGGTGCCATTGCCTTCTCCAGAGGATCTTCCTGACCCAGGGATCGAACCCAGATCTCCCGCACTGTAGGCAGACACTTTACCGTCTGAGCCACCAGGGAAGTCACAACATTGCCCAAATGAGAAGGTTAAAATGAGGATGTTAATAGGATTTGCTCTATCTGTAAAACTTTCTGAAGTAATTATTAGAAAGTACTATATACGAATTCTGAAAAGGCTAAAATACAAATACAAAATGGTATAAAATCACATTGGCAAAAGATGCTGACTTAGGCCTTGAAGAAAGAATGGACTTCATGGATATGATAGGAGTGGGATTTCAAATGGTAGAGATGAGAAGAAGGCATTGCATGTAGAAGGAGAAGTATGAGCCAGGACAAGAGATAGAAACATTCTGGACTTCTTCAGGGGACAGGTTGCCACCCTGTGTGACAGAAAGGTAGAGAATGGAGCACAGTCAACTCCAGACAAAGCTAGAAAGGGATATGGAGACCCAATTGATGAAGTCCAGGAGTACTGCTTTCTGACTTCACATATGGGAGTCTTTTGGTCACTTTCTCTCCCAAAAGTTCAATTTTCCTGATTACATCAGAGAAAAAGATTCGATTTGATGCTCAGCTGGTTTGAACAGCTGCTAATGTCTTTTGAACAGGAAAGTGGGGTGAGAGCCATCTATATGACCAGAAGTCATGAAGAGTAGTTGGTGGAAATTTTAGAGCAGTGGTTCTGAACACTCAGTGCAGTCCCATGGGGAATTTTTTAAATGTCTGAAATGAGGCCCAGGAACCTGTGGTTATTTATTTTTTTTTAATCATTCCTAGGTGATTCTAATGAGCAATGGTTCTTCCAGTATGGAAAATATAACAGATTTGAGAAATCATCAAATAGAAGGCCCCTGATCCCACGTGGAGGGGAAAAAGTAATTTGGGAGTCACAGATTCACAAGTCCACTGCCACATCTGCAGAGAGACCAGGAATTTTATGGAGTTCAAGAAGTTCATTTTCTCCCATTGCTTAATCCACATTTCATTATCTTGACTATCTTATCTGAGAAAGTACATACCTCACACACTTAGAGGAAAGATAATTTGATGATTATATGCTGGACAAGCATCTCTAGCCCCAAACCATTACTCACAGGGCATTGTGATTCAAGGAGGGTATAATTTGTCACTGCCTGGTATCATGTTGAGCAAGTCAACTGATCTGAAGCTGAGGGTACAATGGGTGGGGAGCATGGAGAACATTTTCTATTTGATCTGTGTGATAACATAGAAAGATAGACTCCACTGTGCAGTTACAATAAAGTGGATCCATGCACAACATCTGAGCGACTGAACTGAACTGATGCACAACATCTAGTTTTTATAGCCGCCTTTCACTGCTGTTTATTTCCCAAGCTATTTCTTTTCCCCCTATTAAGAAATAGATCCTTCATTTTTATAACACTTTCATGAATATTCATTTGTCCTTAACTGTCTTAGAAAGCATTCCAAAATTTTTGAGAAGTGTCTGCTACCAAGAGATGCATGCTGGCATGCATGTGATGCTGATATATTAGGATTTGGTTTTGAAGCACTGAATAAAGAATTAGATTTCATCTCCACTAGCCCTGAGTTTTCATTAAGTTCTATCAGTGAGACCAGTAATTCAAAGCACTGATCTTTCCAGCTGATGTAATCTCTGTCAGACGATAGAGCCAGATTCCTAGTAAGCCTGCTGGCCTCACGGGCCTTCTCTTTGCATGAAGCAGGAAGAAGGGTCCTTCCAAGATGACTTGCCAAGGGCAGGTGGTGGTAATGGGGCTGGTGCCAACTCAGAGATGCTGTCATAATAATAAGGCTGTAGCCTCAAAAGCTCTGAACTTTTCTGAAAGGGACCCCAAGGCACCCCAAAGGGGGAGGTGATTGGTCCAACAGAAGTCTCAAAGCACTGATGCATCATACTTAATAATTCACAGTATAATGGTTATCTCAGTCTGAGGCATTTTCTCATTCAAGTGTGAATTTTGTGTCAGCTATGGGTGAGGCACTCAGTGGGTTTCAGTAATATACAATGGGCCTTACCCAGAATATGATTGTTACTGGAACAGTGAGGAAAGGGGTCCCCCCTCATTTATTAAGGACTAGCTTGTAAGGGTAGTGTCCTGCCTGCAGCAGCCACTTCATTTATTAATTCATCTAGCAAGCTCTCAGAACAGTGTCAAGACACAAAGAAGAATGCCCTTCCCTCCTTCTTTGTTTTTTTGCATCTTTCTTTCCTTCCTTCTTCTTTTCTTCCTTTCACAAATATGTAAGGAGTACCTATTACTGTGCCTTATGGACTAGAGTTAAAACGATGAACCAAATTTAATTGATGTTTTTTTAGTGCAGAAATTCTTAATCTAGGCTCCATGGATTCCCCTAGAATCTGTGGACAGACTTCAGCGAGTTGGTGAGCTTGAATGATAAAAATTACATCTTTATTTTCACTAATCTGTAACTGCAATTTATCATTTGATTCAATCATGTGCATGGGCAACAAAACACCTATGCCCAGATCACCAATAGAAATCACAGACATTTTTATCTCACATTACAGTTTTTTCAGATATCTCAAAAAAATTAGTGATTATGCTCATCACTACTTAAAAATTATGGTAGGTTTTGTTATTTAATGTGTTAATGAAGAAGCATATTTAACTATATCTCAAATTTATATTTTAATATTTTGATGATTTTATTTCAATATTTGGTTTCCTTTGTAATCCTATGTATTTTACTTCATGCATTTTAAAACAGGATTCTGAGTGGGGTCCATAGGCTTCACCAGGGAGCAAAATGAATCTTGGCTCACAATGGTTATCAGTCCTTGCCCTACTAAGAGAGATAGGCCTTAAAGAAATAAACACACCAATATGCAATTGAAAATAGTGCTAAGAGCTCGTTAAAAAGTTTAGGTGTAGGAGATGCCTTACAGTAGAAGGCATGGCCTCCCCAGTTTCTAATCTAGTGGGACCTACCTGGATTCTACTTCCATCTCTCCTACACCAGCTCCCATGTGGGTCCTTGAGACACAACATCTGTACCTGCCAGTCTAGTAGAAGTCAGAGCCAAGCACACATAAGGAAATACGGAACCAAGATGATTTCTGTTAGAGAGCAGAGGCCTGAAGAAAATGAAGCAGGGTGATGCGGTGAAGAACAAAAGAGGTGCTCTGAGACATCCAGGAAGAAAGGGCGGGTCTCTCTGAGAAGGTGGCGCGTGTGCTGAGACCTCGAGGAGGAGATCTAGGGGAGGAATTTTACAGACAGATGGGACAAAGGGCCTGAGACAGGAGCAGTAAGCTCTCAGTTCCCTGGAACCAATGGTGGTTGTTTCCCTGCCACACTCTGCTTTTGGAGGAAGAAACAAATCACAAGTTGCTGTATTCAGAGGTCCCACCTCATTCCTGAGAACTATGTTTCACAGAGCTCTGATACCACAGAGCCCATACCCCTGATTTGGAGAGGCCTACAACAGTGGGAAAAAAAAACCTCTCCACTATAGGGATTGGGGAACAGTGACTATTTGCCTCTAAAATGCATCCCAGTTCCACCTTTCAAGGCCTCTTGGGTTCACATCTTTTCCCAGCTGGGTCCAGGGAAAGCTACTCATTTGCCCCTGTGGCTTTGACCTTTAGAATAATCACCCTTTCCTAAAAAAGAAAGAAAAAAAGACATCAAAGCTCCTGTCTATCAGCAGCCTCTATGACATCATTTGTAGATTATTAAAATCTACAAAAATCCTACCCAGTGGCTATGAAACAAGCTCATATAAAGGACTTATTTTAAAAGAACACAATAATTTCAGAGGATATCACAAGGTCATTGCATGTTCAGCTCAATACCCTATAATAAATGTGAGCTGAATTATTGCACAAATGTCATCAAGGATACATGTAATCATTTTTATTGAAAAGTGGACGGATTGCTCCTGTCAGACTACCATTCCAGACAGTGCTAAACCTTCAACTGCTTTATTTGTTTTCATAGCATCCCCTCTACTCTCACATACTTATAATGTCACAAGAAAATCAGTGAAGATTTGACATCTCATAAAAGATTGCAAACTTCCTTCCTATACAGTCCTATTAAGTTTCTACACTTAAGTCTATGGTCTGATGTGAGACTGAGACCAATGGTCAGATGATAGACTTAACCCACTGCAAAATCATGCATAATTATACTCCAATTAAAAAAAATAAAATAAATTGAGGTAGGACTAGAGTCATGTGACTCCATTTGGAGACCAGGAGGGAAAATGAATGACTGTTAAACTACAGCAGTAAAGGACTGCAGAAAAGAGATGGGTACCACCAATAGGCATTCAATTTCAAAAAAAAAAAAAAAATTAAAATGCCAGAAAATCATGTCCATGGGGCTTATTTATCATGACAACTCCAAGACAAGTTTATTTCCTGGGTTTATAATCCCCTCTAACTAGGAGAAGTACCCACAGAAAATGAGCTTTGTACCAGCAATACACTCTCCCTAGAATAGAACTGGTATCTTGATTAATAACACTGATTAATCCTTGCGCAATGAAGGGTTGTCAGCAGCTTAGAAGTACACAGATTAGGAGTAAAAAAAAAACAAAAAACAGCTTAGGAGTTTAAAAGAAGGAAGATTTTTTAAAAATGCACCTGTAAAAAAAATGATGAAAAGAATATGTATATATATGTATAACTGAATCACTATGCTGTACACCAGAAACTAACACAACATTGTAAATCAACTATACCTTAACTAAAGTTTTTATTAAATACAAAAAAGTAAATCAACTATACTTAGTTAAATTTTTATTAAATGCAAAAAATCATGCATAATTTAAAAATAAATTGCATCTTAAATAAAGACAATAAATGTTAGAAATATTTCCCAAAATCAAGAGTTGAGGTAAAAGGACTTTTGGCAGAAAGTTCAATTAGAAGAATATCCCCAAATCCTTAAATTTCCAGTGAATCATCAGTGTAAAAGTTTTTCCTTCTAAAGCGATATTTTAAAAGAAACCTGGGGTAGCAGGAAGAGCCTTGAACTTGAAATCAGTTGATGTAAGTTCCAGAACTAGCTCTGCACCTGGTTCTCTGTGTGAACTTGAGTAGATTTTACTCTGTACTATGTCGTCTCTCTGGACCTCTGTTTCCTAATGTGTAAAATTATTGGTTAAGAAGAGATTATTTCTGAGACCTTTTGCAGTTCTAAAACTCAGCCTCTCTAATTAAAATAGGCACATGTATCACTAGGCAATAGATTTCTAACAGGAACATGATCCTAGCAAGTATCTTTAGACTTCCAGTATGGTCCACTAAGGGATGCATGAGCAGTGTGACAATCATATGGGCTATTTAGGCAGCTGGTGGATTTTTCTCTTTTTTTAACTGGAAATACACTGATAAATATATCTGGCATTATATTTGATCTTTTCCATGCCTCTCTAGGGTGATCTGTACCATTTCTGATGGGGCCTCTCCTGCGAATGGAGTTCTCCCCTTCCCAAGAGAAAAGGAACAGAAGAGAAGAGTGTCACTTCCCAGTATATTCCAGGCAGCCTCACCCTGTGAAGAGCTCCATTGTTCTCCACTACATTTTTTCAAAAGATTTCCAAATTAAAGGAATTTGAGGAGCACTCCACATGTTTATGAAGATTTATAATGAATACCAGCACATTAAAGAGTCAGAAATCCTGCCGTAAAAATTCCTACCTAGCTTTAACTTAGAGTTTCCCAAACTCATTTGTCTGCAGCCCTCTTTTTCACATTACCTGCTATCTCAAGGAACCAGTGTTATGTGGAAACACTTTGGGAAGGTTGGAATGCAGATCAGGGGCCCACTGAGAAAGAGCTCAATCAGGAGACATTCTCACTGGGATACCCACCTGCAATGAGTTCAGTGGTAGCCTCCAAAGGATGGGTCCAAATGCGAACTTCAAAATGTGACCTTCTTTGCAATAAGGGCTTTTGCAGGTAAATTAAGTTTAGGATCCTGAGATTAAATCACCCTGGCTTAGTGTGAGCCATAAATCCAATAATGAACATTCCTGTAAGAGACAGAAAGGACACACAAACAGACAGAGGCAAAAGCCATGTGAAGACAGAGGTAAAGATTGGAGCTGTGCTGCCACAGCCAAGGAAGCCTGGAGCCACCGTGAGCTGCAAGAGGCAAGCAGGGATCTGCTCCTAAAGTCCTGAGAGTGGGCATGGCCCTGTTGACACCTTAATTTCAGGATTCTGGCCCCCAGGATGGCTAGAGGATAAAGCTTTCTTGTTTTAACTCACTCAGGTGGTCGTAATTTGCTACCGCAGTCCTAAGAAAGTACTGCTGCTGCTGCTGCTAAGTCACTTCAGTGGTGTCTGACTCTGTGTGACCCCATAAATGGCAGCCCATCAGGCTCTGCTGTCCCTGGGATTCTCAGGCAAGAACACTGGAGGGGGTTGCCATTTCCTTCTCCAATGCATGAAAGTGAAAAGTGAAAGTGAAGTTGCTCAGTCATGTCCAACTCTTAGCGACCCCATGGACATCACCTTTAATTTCCTTAAAAAATTTTTTTTAAAATAGTTTTATTTATTTATTTATTTTTGGCTGTGCTGGATTCTCATTGTTTGTGGGCTTTTCTCTAGTTGAGGCGAGAGGGGGCTACTCTCTAGTTGTGGTACACAGGCTCCACATTGCTGTGGCTTCTCTTGTGGAGCACAATTTCTAGGGTTCACAGGCTTCAGTAGCTGTGCATGTGGGTTCAGCAGCTGTGGTTCCAGAGCTCTAGAGCACAGGCTCAACAGTTGTGATGCATGGGCTCAGTTGCCCCAAGGCACATGGGATCTTCCCAGACCAGGGATCAAACTCATGTCGCCTGCATTGGCAGGTGGATTCATCACCACTGAGCCACCAGGGAAGCGCTTCCTTCTTTTTAAATTTATTTTTTAATTGGAGGAAAATTGCTTTACAGTGTTGTGTTGGTTTCTGCCGTGCAACACAAATAAGCTATAATTATACATATATGTATATTTACATATATGCATATATGCAAGAGGCTCCTTCTTGAGCCTCCCTCCCTTCCCCCATCCCATGCCCCTAGGTCATCACAGAGTGCCCGGCTGCGCTCCCTGTATTATGCAGAAACTTCTCATCAGCTATCTATTTTACACCTGGTAGAGGGTATATCCCAGGGGCGGGGGAGCCTGGTGGGCTGCTGTCTATGGGGTCACACAGAATCAGACGCGACTGAAGTGACTTAGCAGCAGCAGCAGAGTATATATGTCAATGCTACTTTCTCCATTCACCCCACTCTCTCCTTCCTCTACAGGCCCCACAAGTCCATTCTCTGTATCTGAGTCTCCATTCCTTCCCTGCAAATAGGTTAATCAATACCATTTTTCTACATTATATATATATATTTCAAGTGAAGTGAAGTCACTCAGTCGTGTCCAACCCTTTGCGACCCCATGGACTGTAGCCTACCAGGCTCCTCCGTCCATGGGATTCTCCAGGCAAGAGTACTGGAGTGGGTTGCCATTGCCTTCTCCATATATGCATTAATATATGATACTTATTTTTGTCTTTCTGACTTACTTTACTTTGTATAACAGGCTCTACTTTCCTTTGACATCACCTGTTAGTTGAGTTATTTGACACAAGTTAACACCTCTGATTGTATGTAGTATATACTTTTATTAAGCCACATTTTTATAAATATGAGAGATTACTAGAGATTAATTGAAATCTCACAGCTACTAAGTACTGCCTGTGACATCTGGATCTAGTTTTATCTGATGTGAGAGTTGAGCCCTCAACCTAGTGTGGTATCAGAGAAGGTTACTTACTAAACACTCTCATACCAGAAGCTTAAGATGACAGAAGCTTATTTCTTGTTCATGTAACAGTCCAATGTGGATATAAGGTGAACAGTTTTCTTGGGAAAATTCTGGAGCCCAGGCTTCTTCCGCCTGTGGCTCTGCCATCTGCTGCGCCTCAGGGTTCCTTGTTTCCAGAGGCAGATAGGAAAATAGGAGATGGAGAAAGCATGCTTGCTTTTTAATCACCTCCTCCCAGAAGGACTTCCCTGTTGGCTCAGGTGGTAAAACATCTGCCTACAATGCAGGAGACCTGGGTTTGATCCCTGGGTTGGGAAGATCCCCTGGAGAAGGAAATGGCAACCCACTCCAGTACTCTTGCCTGGAAAATCACATGGATGGAGGAGCATGGCAGGCTACAGTCCATGGGGTTGCGAAGAGTTGGACACGACTGAGTGACTTCAGTTTCTTTCTTTTCTTCTTTCCCAGAAGGAATGTGTCTCCTCTGTTCACATTCTATTAGAAAAAGCGGCTCATATGGGCCCACCTCCAGGCTAGAGGCTTAGAACTCTAGCCCCAGGCTGAGCAACTTCTTCCCAGGAATAGCTCTATACTTCGGATAGGAAACATAAATGGGGTGAGGAGCTGGTCATCTCTGCCATGACAGTACTGATACACGAATGAATGAGTGAGTGAGTGAACGAGTGAGTGAACGAAGAGATCTTGCTTCTCACACTCCTGCTGACAAAAATAAAAGATGTTGGTCTATTTAAAGGTGCCATTCCTGGTAGGAGGAAAACTAACTAATTACCTAAATAGAGGAGTTTCCAGGCTCACTAAGGTCTCTAGAGTTATCAAAACAGCATCAAAACATTCCCTCTTTTCTGAGGACACTGTGCAGAGATATTTAATTGTCCGTATATGTATATATGGACGAGGCCACCCAATGTTTCATTGGTCAGTTGGATGCCCACATTGAAGACTACATTCCAACCATTTTCAACATTCGTTTTGGCCATTTTGTTCTGAACAATGGGATATAGATAGAAGTGGTAAAGAATCACCTGCCCATGCAGGAGACACGGGAGATGTGGGTTCGATCCCTGGGCGGGCAAGTTCCCCTGGAAGAGGAAATGGCACCCCACTCCAGTACTCTTGCCTGGAAAATCCCATGGACAGAGGAGCCTGGTGGAATACAGTCCATGGGTCACAAAGAGTTGGACTGAGCACACATGCCAAATATCAAGTATCCTTAAAAGAAGGGG
Source organism: Capricornis sumatraensis (assembly GCF_032405125.1). Lineage (NCBI taxonomy): Eukaryota > Metazoa > Chordata > Mammalia > Artiodactyla > Bovidae > Capricornis > Capricornis sumatraensis. Next base: position 48,228,634 of record NC_091074.1, on the reverse strand, counting down.
GCTCCTTTCTTCCCCTCTTTCTCCTTCCTCCAGGCTGGAGGTTGAGGGGCCAGTAGCTTCCTAGGTTTAAGGAACAAGCTAGAGGGAGCCCAGTTCCCTGCCGATTGTGGGAGCTGCCAAACCAGTCCCAGATTGCCCAACTCTAGATTTGGTTTACATGAGAGATAGCAGTTTCTATCATGTTTAGGTCACTATTGTCTTCAGTTTTCTATCACCCGCAGACTGCCCTAATCATGACTAAGACACACAGGACTCTCGTTTCTCTTTATCAAGGAGTGTCATCATGCAAAACACACCACTAATGACCAAACCAGCCTCCACCACAGTTATTTCTGCAAACCGAAGGATTTACCTGGATACTTTGTTTTTATCACTGGCATTTCTGACTTCCCACCCTCAGTCACCTCAGCTGGCATCAGCTGATGTCAGGGCTTGCTGGGCAAGGTTACCAACAACTTGAGAAATAGGAGGAAATTAAGGGTTTTCTCTTAGACCTGGCCCACAAGTTGCCTCACTGTCAAGCCTGTCTTACTATTGAGTGACTCTGGTGGGCTGGATTAAACGTGTAATGGTAGAAATCCTTGCAGACAACTGTCATCTGCCTGGAAGTTACAGCTTCCTATTACCCTTGTAAATGTTCAGGGACAGAAGCTCAAAAATGACCCAGTTCCTACTGATACTTTTACAGAGAAGTTTGCCTTACCTAATACCTCCCTGGTTAGGACTGCTAGCCAAGGGAACCTGCGATCCTGATGCAGAGGCTGACACAAGGCAGGCCTCTGCTGCTGCATGGCAATGACATTTCTGTGGAAAGTTCTGCTCATCAGTGGGAAATTCAAACTCTCAATTTTGACTTACGCAGAATCTCAAAGTTTCAGGATACACCATAGGACACTGGTTCTAGTTCCTAACTCCAAGAAAGGCCCCACTGAGATCACTGTTGACTTTCTCTCCTTAGATCAGGGGTTTGCAATATTCATTTGACCATGACTTCTTAGAGGAAGTGATGCATCATATGGTCCACCTCCCTGGAAATACAGCATATATATATTCATGCAACATAAAACTTTGTCCCCAATTTCCTGAGGTGCCAGGCCCCCTGAAGCCTATTCATGAGTCCAGAGCCCCCAGGTTAAAAAAATCTTAAAAAAAATGTTTTTATTGGAATATAGTTGATTTACAATGTTGGCTTAGTTTCTGCTATACAACAAAAATGAGTCAGTTATACATACAGATATATCCACTCTTTTTTAGATTCTATTCCCACGTAAGTCATTACAGCTTATTTGAGTAGAGCTCCCTATGGTATACAGTCAATCCTTGTTAGTTATCTGGAGAAGGCAATGGCACCCCACTCCAGTACTCGTGCCTGGAAAATCCCATGGACGGAGGAGCCTGGTAGGCTGCAGTCCATGGGGTCGCGAAAAGTTGGACACGACTGAGTGACTTCCCTTTCACTTTTCACTTTCATGCATTGGAGAAGGAAATGGCAACCCACTCCAGTGTTCTTGCCTGGAGAATCCCAGGGACGGGGGAATCTGGTGGGCTTCCATCTATGGGGTCGCACAGAGTAGGACACGACTGAAGCGACTTAGCAGCAGTAGCAGCAGCAGCAGCAGCAGTATGTATATGTCATGCCTTTGAACCTCAGAGCAGATTTAAAAACCTCTGGAGTCATCCAATTTTTTCTTTTCTCCACTTCTGCTCTTGAATGAAAGTATATCAGTTTTAGAAGCTTCAGCTGCTCATGGACTTTACTGATATTCATGACCGACAATGAGAGGAATGCTGCACACCCTTCCCTACTTCCTGCTCTGAAGTCCTTTATCTGAAATTCAGGTCCCATCTAACTCTCCTTTCCTGCTGTATCTCCCACAAACAGCCCACACTTGGACATCTGAAATGTTTGTTTGCTGTTTCCCACACATGCCAAGGTGCTGCCTTCCATCCTCTGTCTTTGCTCAGACAGTTTCCTAACCCTATACACCTCTTGGTCCATCACTATTTGTCAAAATACCACTCATTCTTCTTTAATACCATGGAAAAACAAACTTCTTTATAAAGCTTTTCTTGAACTCTTTCCTTTGTATTCTTAGCCTAAGTTTCAACATCTGTTAAAGTGTGAACATCTATCAGAGATTAGTGGGGCTGCCATACAGCAGAATATTTGAACTCTTGAGGTTTGAAATCAGAACGACTGTGTTTCAATCCTGGCTCAGTCTCTCTCTTGCTATGTCACCTTATATACATTTCTTAACCCATCTGTGCTTCAGTTCCCTCATTGGCAAAATAAAGATAGTAACAGCCTGTTTCAAGGTGTTAAATGAGCTAATCCACGAAAAATTCTTACTGCAATGCTTGGCACACTGAAAGCATTTGGTAAGGTGTAGTTATTTTTATTTTAGTTAATAGTATGCCTTTGTCTCCACCCCCTATCATTAAGCTATAAAGTAGCTGATGAAAGAGCCTGGGCCTTAGTCATCACTTTATACCTCATAGAACCTAGAAAGAAAGACAAATAAGCAAACCTTTGCACATAGTAAATACCTAGTATATGATATCTGAATTTAATTGAATCATCCATAAAAATGTAATCTAAGAATTCAAGATAGCGCTGTTGTCATCTACATTTTTATGAATAGATGAGAGTACATGGAACCATAAGATAGATGCTATATTGAAACTAGACACCATTCTTGGCCTTGAAAAAAATCCTGATTATATATCTCTGTCCTAATTCCAGGATTTATATTCCACCACGAAGGCTATGCCAAGAATTCCCATCTTCTCAATTAAAATTGTTTCCCTTCTCATTCAATTATACATTTATTCAGTAATTCCTGATGGCATACACTATGTAAGGGATCAGATATAGCCTTCTTGAGCTCCTGCAAACTAGCTGCCTCTCAGCACTAGATTTCGAGCTCAGGAACCAGGTCATGCACTCATTTTCATATTCTATGAACTTGAAGCCCAATGCTAGACAGCAACCAGTCTGCAGGATTTTGTGACAAGAGATGTATACTTATGGCAAATGGTAGAATAGCATGTCATGCTTCAACATAAAATAATTCTAGTAAAATGTGTAGAAAATTACCTAGATCACGTCTGACCACTCCACCTACTGAACTGACCCAAATAGGCCCCAGCCACATAGAAATAACAAAAAAATTTTCCACATAACAAAGTTTGATAAGAAAAACAGGAATTTTCAGGTGCCAAAAATGGCATGAAATCAAGTCAGAGGAACAAATATGAGCTGATATCAGGAGGAGGCCACAAGAATTTCAGGTGGAGTTATGGACCCTAGGGGCAAGGGAGCTGGAATTCCAACACCTACAGGAAAAAAAAAAAAAATGAGTTCAGGCCCAAAGGAGGCTAAGAATGGAGCTGAACTCCCTGCAAAAATATATCATCTGTCTGGGGTTTTGAGAGGGACAAAAATAATTACCTGAGAAAATTAAAACTTTGAGCCTACATCACACAGATTTGGGGCCTTAAATTATAAAACATTCATGATGTGGAAGCTCTGGCTGGTAATTTAACATAGCCTAGGGTCATTCATCCCTCTAGGAATCCAGCTAAAGCCAAGGCAAGATATTTCTGTAGAGACACTTTCAAAGTCCAGCTCCTCATGGTTGTTGCAAAGGCACTTTGAACTCAGAGTGGAATCATCCCTGCTTACCAAACCTGGTCATTTGCCAGCACAGCCTACTCATGGATGGCACCACTTCCCATTAAGGCACATAGGTCTGAGAGTTGTCCTTGACACCCTACAGTGACCATCACTAAGCCTTACTGATTTTTCCTTCTATGTCTATCAGATCTGTCCATTTCTCTTCATTTCCAATAACCCATCTTATCCCAAACCACTATCATCTGTTGCTAGCCTCCTAACTGGTTTACTGTGCATCCACTTTATCAGCTGGAATAATATGAACTTGTCATCTTATAGGACCAATAGTATGGAAGTGGCAATTTCATAGATTCAACCTGATATTCTTCCCATTTAATTTCTACCCTACAAAAAGAGTTACCTTATCATGAATCAATCTGATCATGTTGCACCTGCCCCCTGCTTAAACTGTCCACAGCTTTCCCACTGCTCTTAAGGGTAAGCTCCTAGGACTTCTCTGGTGGTCTAGTGGTTAAGAATCTTTGCTGCCACTGGAGGAGACATGGATTCGATCCCTAGCCAGGGAACTAAGGTCTCACATAAATAAGTGTGGCCAAAAAAAAGGAAAACAAAAACATGGAATGGAGGAATGAAGAGCTTGGATGCAGGGTTACCAAGGTAAAGACTGATGCAATGGTTCTGCAGGAAAAGATGAGTGCCTGAAACTAAGACTGCTTTTTCATACATTACCTTAGCTAATCTTCAGAACGTTCCATCTTTTTCTTCGGGCATTTTTATAACCAAGGAGACTGGAGATATTAAGTAACTTGTTCAGAGTCACATAATGGTAGATCTAAAATGCTTAGCAAGGTTATCTGACTCCAAATCCAGCTGTATTTCTATTTAAAATACCTGAGATAAGCAGGGGAGACAGCAAGAAACCCTGGAGTGGGAGCCAGGAAGTCCAGTGGTGATAGGAACTGGCCAGATAATGTAAAGGCCGAGGCAGGTCATGACCAAGACAAGAGGCAGTGTTGGGGACCACATCCAGCTGAAAGGTGCATATAATTCTAGCTCTAAATTACTGTTGGTATATTGAAATGCAAACCCAGTATTTTAAGCTGTCCTAATTTTTAAGAGAAGTTCAAACCTTGACTTTTGTGTGCAATCATTCTGGTTATAAAACCTTATGCAGAGCAAAGAGAACATGTGTGCAGGATGAATGTGGGCTGTGGATACCAATTTGCAATCCCCAGTCTAGATGAATGGGAGAGTAGCAGGAAAGATGTACTATTTTCAGTATACACCTATGCTTGTATCTTATATGGAAAATATTTGGGGAGGGCCCTTATGAATAATCTTAGCAATAGTTATCCAACTTGAACTTTGATGGTTCCACAGAACTGAGAAGTTAGGATCAGTTAATCTGTAACTAGCTTTATTGTTCCAAGATCACTATGTTCTGTTAAAGCAAAGAAACAACAACCAGAGGAGGATAAACATCTTCATTCCTTGATCCTGAGGCAGGCAATGGGCAATAAACCCAAATGGCCACTGTTGGAGAATGTGTAGATTACTGACAAGGCTATCTTGTTACAAAGAAAATACAGACCAGCAATAAACTGATAGTGGCCCTTAATTCAAACTCCCAATAGGAATTGTAGTCACTTTTAATATGCCAGAGATCACGGGAAAGTTCATCTTTATCTCATTTTGGGTTCCTTTCCTTAGCATTTTTCATTGAAGGAATAAAAAGATGTCACAAACTGCTCTTCCAAGAGATACTATGATCAAATAAATATTTGCTTTTTAGTTTCAGTTCCTCTCACTCTGGCATGTGGAAGAGCTTTACAGGTTTTCTGTTTGACCTCACCCTACCCCAAACACCAGCTACGTACAAGCCTCAGAAATTGTTTGGATCTTTTTTCCTATGGTGTTTTTTTCAAATGTCAATCTGTATTTTATGATTTCTCAAACCCAATATAATGTGACATTTAATTTCCAATCTATTTGAGAACAAACTGTGCTTTTTCTTACAGGATTGATTTATAATAAACACTCATCTCCTATTAAGTAGAAATTGGTCTTAACAGGCTATGAATATACTTAAATTTTCCATTTAAGTGGATAATATTGTTAATATAGCAATGTAAAATAAATGATAAGATATCTTTATCTTATTCCAATTGAACTGGCCTGTGAACCATTTGAGTACAATAATGGGGGAAATTAGTCCTGAATATTCACTGGAAGGACTGATGCCAAAGCTGAAACTCCGATACTCTGGCCACCTAATGCGAAAAACTGACTCATTTGAAAAGACCCTGATACTGGGAAACATTGAAGGCAGGAGGAAAAAGGGACAACAGAGGATGAGATGGTTGGATGGCATCACCGACTCAATGGACATGAGTTTGAGCAAGCTCTGGGAGTTGGTGATGGACAGGGCAGCCTGGCGTGCTGCAGTCCATGGGGTTGCAAAGAGTCGGACACAACTGAGCGACTGAACTGAATGGGGGAAACACATATCACCCCACGTGTTACTGAACATTATAAGAATTAGATGAGCTCATGGTAGCAAGAAGGTTTTAAAAATTCCCTGCATTGTCTTTGCAATCAGGCTTCTTCCTGTGCAGCCGTTTTCCAGGTTTGTAGTTTGCCTCTGAAAGAAACACTCAGGATGGGTGTGGAGAGCTAGCTTGCCTCTCCGCATGGTCTGCAGGCAGCCTCACTGGAACCACTGGCCATATTCCCCTATAGTGCTTATTTACTCAGTTAAATCACTAGCAACTCAGTTGCCATGGCTTTCATGAAAGTTATTTTGTAAAGAATATTCCTAATTTGAGGTCCTAGAAATTTTCTTATATTCATTTGTAAGTTTTAAAAGGCATCAGAAGTCACTAGGAGAAATCAACCACAACCTTCACATATTCCTGGATCAAGGAAAGAAGAAACTGAGATAGATAGCTTTATTTCTATCACTCTTGTGTTAGTGAGGCTAGGCTAACTACTAGGTCACATAACCCAGAAGTTTTGACACACTAATAGAATAAAAATGTTTCTTACTTCCATCACAGTTCAATGCAGGTTGGTGAGGCAGGGGAATGAAGAGTTCTGTTCCACATGTTAACCAGGGGCTTAGGATCCTTCCATCATGTGCTTTTACCATCTCTTTTCCAGTAGTTGGCAAACTTTTTCTGTAAAGAGCCATATAGAAAACATTTTAGGCTTCGTGGGCCATATGGTCTCTCTCACTGCGGTGCAACAGCAGCCAGAGGCAATATGTACATAAATAAGCATGACTGTGTTCCAGTAGAATTTGATTTACAAAACCAGGCTGCTGCTGCTGCTGTTGCAAAGTCACTTCAGTCCTGTCCCACTGTGCGACCCCATAGACGGCAGCCCACCAGGCTCCCCCGTCCCTGGGATTCTCTAGGCAAGAACACTGGAGTGGGTTGCCATTTCCTTCTCCAATGCATGAAAGTGAAAAGGGAAAGTGAAGTCGCTCAGTTGTGTCCCGACTTCTCGCGACCCCAGGGACTGCAGCCTACCAGGCTCCTCTGCCCATGGGATTTTCCAGGCAAGAGTGCTGGAGTGGGTGCCATTGCCTTCTCCAGGGGCTGTAATCCGTTGACCCCTGCTCTAGGACCTTGGCCTTCTCTGCATTCAGACAGTAGACAGAGAGCACCACGGAAGAGGCACATGTAGAATTAATGCCCATCCCCATGTAACTGTTCTGAGGATTATATTAAACAGTTTGTTAAGTGCTTAGTGTAAAGGTCAGTATGTAGGATTTTCTCCATAAATGGTACTGTCATTTTTTTTTAAAGTATAGGAATAAAGTTCCTTTGGTATTTACAAGAGGAAATGGTCATACTTAATTGAGGGAGATCAGAAAAGGTTAGGGTTGATTCTCAAAGGTAGGGTAGGCTTTTAACATGCAAGAGTCAGGAACACCTTGAGCAAATGCATGGCAGTTGGAAGTATTGTTAAGTTAGTTAGCACACAGTTTGGTTTGGCTGTAACACAGGGTTATTTGGAGGAATCAAGGGACATAAGTCTGGAAAAGTAGGAAGGCTTTGAACACCAGGTTTAAGGTTTAGACATATAGTGACAACAGAGAGCCATTGTAAGTTGTTGAGAAGTAAACACAAATTTTGTGTGCCAAAAACACGTAACTTTGTTGTTTGAAACCCAGACTATTTTTTAACACAGTGCAAGAAATAGGAGTTAAGACTTCCAGGTTGGTCCACAAAAGCTTGTTTCTCAGGAGTTCATAACCTGTATTTGCAAGGAATAATTATTTTACTCAATCAACATACCCAGAAAATTATTCAGCTATAGAACTATATAAATGTTGCTTTAATTCTCATTGTCTTAATCTAAAATAAGCTTTCCCAGGAAGAGTTCCTCAGTTAACATGTACAGAGATTTATAGCCAACTACTAAAATTCCTGGAAGGGTATGCCATGATAAAATATAGATTCAATTTTTTTGCCAACTCATTTGGATGCTGAGAAGTAATTTGCATGGAGGTGGAAACATGAAGTCAGAAGCTTATTTAGCTAGGCCTTCATTTCCAGATCCCTAAAAAGAACTACTTACCCCTAATTGACACAAACCTGTTGGGCTTGTTTTTCAGAACCCATCTGTGTTGAAAGCACTGATTTCAGCTGCCTTCTGTGCAGGAATCCCTGCTTCCACCTGCTGCTGGAGAAATCTGTTCTGCATTCAGGTAAGTTCTACCTAAACAGCAACTGAAAGAAAGCCTCAACTTTGGGAGCACCCAACACCAGTGCCTCATTCTGCCACTTCATGTTCATAGTCATTTACTCACTCACACGCCACAAATATTTATGAGTATCTGCTGTGCGCCACATACTTCACTGATACCAGAGGTAGTAGAGATAGTCCATGAGAATCACACTACAAACAAGTGTTTACAGTATTACAATTTATCTTATGGGTGAACATAGGAAAAGAGGCATCTAAAATTGTCTATAGGATTGGAAAAAAGCTTTTCTGAAAAGATAGTATCTGAGCTGGGATGTAAAACAGAAGCTTTAGAGAGAATTGGAGGACAGCATCTCATGTAAAGAAATCAGCAAATAACAAAAGCATTTGATTACTGAGCATTGTGCATATTCAGTGAATATTTGCTAAGGGGGATGAATGGATGAATACATGGATGTGAAGAAACCTTCTTTGGAAACCCTGTATTATCTTCTCCCCAGCGATAAGTCAGTCTTTCTTCCATACAGACCTCCAGTGTGCCTTGAGGTTTAATCCCAACTCTACCTCCAGCTCTCAGAAGACAGTTTTTCTCATTCTGTTAAAAATTTTAAATCTTGACAATGAAACATCTTCATCCTAATGCACATTTTAAGCACTGAATACAACCCCATACTCGGTGCTGGGATTTCCCATTCTAGGAGTTCTGAAGCTGCCTCTTACCTAGTGCTCCAGACCCCAATCCAGAATACAAACTCTTAAGGACAGTTCAGAAATACCCTGGGGTGACAACTGGGTTACTACCAATAAAGTCACTGAGTCAGCAGGCCACTTGGTTCAGTTGCTGGTCAAACCATTGAGCCTGAAGTCTCCTTCCTTCCGAATCATGCATGTGATGGGATGTACAGGCTCCAAGAATTAGCTGGTAGCAGTTTTTTCTCCCTTAAGTTTCTTTCAGGAGACATGAGTCCTACTCCAGTACCTGGCTTCAGGTAACAATCCTATGTCCAGTCCTCCAACTCTCCTGACACATTTTCAAGGCTCTGTTACTCAAAAGAGCCATATTCCTAACTGCTACTGCCTGCTTCCAGACCCAAAGGCCAGCAGTCCTGTAACTCCAGCCCCACCCACCACTTATAGTTTGTTCATTTCTGATAAACTGAGACATTTAATCTTATGCGTTTAGTCCACTTACATTTTAAGGTAAACGATATGAAATTAAAATTCAACAGCTTTTACCCATGAGAACTGCAATCACAGAAGGTCAACTTAATTTTTTTTTTTCATAGTTTATCCATTGTGTCTGCATTTTGGAGCAGGGGGTATGTGTCCAAATACAATTTACTTTTCCAATTTGACCATAAGTCTCGTCTCTTAAAATGAAATTCTCATTCATGATGAGCTAAAAGTTGACTATCAGAAAAATAAAAATGAAGATGCAGCATTCTTAAGGTCAAAAAGAAAGATCAAAGGAATTAAGTGTAATCCAATTAAGTAGACTAAAATGGGAGGGAACAATGATGCTAAGAGGAGATACCAGGGTTGCAAAGGGGGACAAGATGGGATTAAAGAATCAAGAGGACTGCATTCTTGTTTTTGTAATATATTAATAGTGTTTGCTTCTGTAAGGATTTTAATATTTATACTAATATATGCTGCTGCTGCTGCTACTGCTGCTAAGTCGCTTCAGTCGTGTCCAACTCTGTGCGACCCCATAGACGGCCTCCTACCAGGCTCCCCCCCGTCCCCAGGATTCTCCAGGCAAGAACACTGGAGTGAGTTGCCACGTCCTTCTCCAATGCATGAAAGTGAAGTTGCTCAGTCGTGTCTGACTCTTAGCAACCCCATGGACTGCAGCCTACCAGGCTCCTCCGTCCATGGGATTTTCCAGGCAAGAGTACTGGAGTGGGGTGCCATTGCCTTCTCTGACTCATATATGCACATATTATTAAAAAAAAAAAAAAAAGAATCAAGAGGACGCTGTTAGAGAATACACTTGTGAGACATGTTTCTAGAGGCCAGTTCAAGAAAAGTGAGTGTGAGGCCCAGGAAAAGGAATAATAGGCTCAAACGTTAAGTGACTGCAAAGAAAGCAGATTTGACCTAAACTCTGGGGTGCCCTAGGAATTCAGTCAGAAAGATCCTTTTTTCCCTGCAAAAAGAAATAGTTTAGCTGGCCTAGATTCAAAGAGGTAGGTTCAAAGAAACTCAAATTATGTTGATCCATCTCAGGTTGACACGCTCAATTCTGCTTTGTATATCCCTATCTCTTGTTTGGCTGTACAGAGGTCCCATCCACAGTAAAATCAAAGTGACTTGACTCCCTATAGCTAGGTAACGTACTGGTGATTCACCACAGAGGATCAACCCTGGAAAGAATTCAGGGTTAAGACCATGGTGGAAGAGAAATCTCTTGATCTGGTGGTTAATCTCTGGAGAGAGAACCAGGAGAAAGTGACAGGAGCTGGCTGTTTGAAATGCAGTCTTTTAAAATTCACCTTGGGATGCCCTTCCACCAACCAGAATCTCAAACATGAAAAAAAAAAAAGCTCTTTTGCAAAAGAATGTATACCACTTAAATGTTAATTCACAAGAGGATCATAATAACTACTCTGCTTCACATACACAAAAATAAAGACACCTAAGCAATGTCTTTCTGTTTCCCCAACAGAAGTGACACATAACCACATGCTAAGTATCCCCTCACCTTTCTGTCTGAGTTAGCATCATTATCTTAATTATCGTCCAGTTCACATATTTTCTTTCTTTTTTAAAAATATTTATTTATTTATTTATTTATTTATGGCTGCGCTGGGTCTTTGTTACTGCGTGGGCTTTTCTCCAGTTGTGGCAAGCAGGGACTCCTCTCCAGTGGTGGTGTGCAGGCTTCCCATTGCAGTAACTTCCATTGCACAGCACCAGCTCTTGGGTGTGCGGGCTTCAGCATTTGTGGCACATGGCCTCCAGAGCACAAGCTCAGTAGTTCCGGTGCATAGGCTTAGATGCTCCACAGCATGCGGGATCTTCCTGCATTAGGGATCAAACCCACACTGCCTGCACTGGCCAGGCAGATTCTTTACCACTGAGCCACCGGGGAAGGCCCCACACATTTTCTTGAATGAACTGGAGTAATGAGCTTTTGTCTCTGGCCTCTCTTTCATATGTGAATCATAAAGCCTCCTGTAATTCAACTGTGTATCAGTCTCTTCTTTCCAGCAACTTCAAATTCACCTGTATGAAGCAAAACATCTGGTTGCTGGACATGACTTCATAAGTCTGGTATTCTGCTTACCTTGTCAGTTATCATGAAGAAAGCAAGCCACTCCATCATTAGCAGTCTGGCTTCCTCTTCTTTTATTTATGATTTTCCTTGTCTCTCCTACCTCTCTTTTTAGAAGAACACATAAGAAAAGCCAAAGCTTGGTGTATATGGAACCAGTGACATTTGCATTCCCTGTAGACACACCCTCTCAGCCTCACTAGCCCAGGCTTTTTTTTGCATCCGAGGATTGAAAACTTGTTTTCAGAGTTGATTACAAAATTGCTGTAAAGATGTTATGCTTGAATAAATTGTCTGAAAAGAACTGAGTGAAAACCTTCTTAATGGGCTCAGTTTTAGTTCCTTCTTTCCCAAGATGCCAAAACATCTTACAAGAAGCATGAGGGTTAAATATATAATTTTTCTTTGTCATATGAAATCTGTCCCAGATTTGCCTGGAGTTGCACCTCATACATTTGATCTCATACATGCTAATTGGTTGCATTTTGCTATTTTAATCATTATGCATCAGCCATAGGGAATATTAGAAAGAAGGAAATCCAAGCACAGCAGTACAGTATAGCATTGTGTGAGAGAAAAGGCACAGGATTTATTTCTTAGTCTCTCTGGACCTCAGTCCATTCAATCAGGAATATAGGACTTATCTCACAGGAGCTGTACTTATCTTTAAAAACTGCAAAATGCTAGAACATTTTCATCACTATTTTAATTATAATATTAACAAAAGCATACAATGATGAAACAGGAAGGGACCCTGGAAATAAACTAGTTAGGATTTAAGGGATGAGGAAACTGAGACAGTATACATATAGCATGTTGGGGGCAACTCAGACTTTGAGTATCTCAGGTACTCTCATTATAACAAGGACTGTGCAGATAAAAAGACAGAGATTGGCTGGGTGCCAGTTGAGGAATCGGTGGTTCTGGGGGTTGTTGGGAACTGGAAGTACATTTGCCCAATTCAGAGAAGACAGCTAATACTGGTTTCTGCATATTTTTTTTTACCATATCACCATGTAGGTCCAGGACTGCCAGATCTAATCTTTTCTAGAAAGATAAGAAATGTAATTTTTTTATATGTGAAGCCTCCTAATTTTTAAATGATATTTCAATTTTTAAAATAATGTTGTATAGGTTAAACAATATCTGAGGGTCAGAATTAGCCCATGGTTTACCAATATCATCTACAGGGAAATGTCCAAATTCTTTCTCATGGTCTAAGGCCTTTAATGATCTGGCCCTGCTTCCTTCTTCAGCTCACTTCCTATCCGTCCTTGCCTGTGCTAAGATGCCAGCTTAGCCCCGAACAGGTCATAATTCCACAAATACACCTACTGATTCTCATGAACATGCCCACTGACTGTCCTTCGATTACCCTTGCTCCTTGCTTGTGCTGTACTTTATGCCTGCAATGAATCTTTCTCCCATATTACTGTGCATCTTATCTTTCTAATGAGAACTAATCTCTGAACAGTCTCCTCATCACAATACCACACAATATGTCCATCCATTATATTGCTACAATGTCTCGGACATATCCTTGCATTTACCTCACAGTATGGAAAGCACTTGTTTTATGTCTGCTGTTCCAATCAAAATCTCAGCTAATGCTGAGAAATTAAACTCTTCATTCTTACTCCAGTGTGACCACTGATCATCCTTCCTGAACTTCACTCTGCTTCTTGACTGGTCTTTGTTTCAAAGTACTGCTGATCTGCTTGAACAGATGCTTATATCTTCTCTCCAATGGATGGCTTTGTGGAGGACACCCTCCTCAAGGACTCAAGTGACCTTGTCTCTCCTTTTGATGGGAGGTTGTATAAAGCAATCCACCCCTTGGCATAATCCTCTCTTCAGCACCTGAGACCAATGTATTCTATGTTCAAGTCCTGTTCTTTTATTTTGTTTTCACTTTTGTTCCTGTCCTATTTGTCCTCCGAAGTAGTGAAGCTTTCCCTAACTGATACTGGCCACTAAAGCTCTTTTGGAGCTCTCATCTAATTCAGCCCAGTTCAGGATCTTGCATAGAACTATGATCCCTCACTGCGACAATGGTGGGTCAATGGAGCAGGGAAGAAAGGGAGAGGTCAACTCTACCTGAATCATATGGCATGATGGGAGATGATTGACTGATCAAAGGAAAACTGCAGTGTTGTTAACTGAAGAAAGGTAAATGAGTACCAGACAAACACAGATAAGTACTGCACCAGATCCTCTTAATGCCCAGTCTAAGATTTCTCCCACAGCTCCCTATTATCCCAACCTGAGTGGCTACTTGCATGTCTGCCTTCAGATTCCTGGTGTTTAACCAGAATAAACTCAAGTTTGGCTTATTTATCAAAACAAAGCCTTTGAAGTACAGTTATAAAGATTTCACTTTAAATTGGCAGAACCATGGACAGCACCCAAGTTTTCACAGTAGTCTTTTCATTTGAAATAGGAGAAATCTTTGCAACATGTTAAAAACCTCTAATTTTATAGGTGGAAAAAACAAAGGTTATTATGACTAGCCCAAGATTGTGGAGAGCTGAAGGTCAAGTCTAAGTCTTAAAATCCAGGCCCCTTTGCCCTGTATCCTGCTTTCTCGACAGATTATGATAACACAGTAACATGAGGGAAAGAGCAAAGGGACAGATCTAGGAGACAGTAGTGGACACCTGTTATTTCTCCCTTTCTAGCATACATCTCCTCTTATTTTGGTAAATATATCTCCTTTTCTGTCTTGGAGAACTACCCTTCCCCTTTGGCAGGGCATATATCCTACTCTCCTCTGGTGAGTAATATGTGGTGGGTGTAATATGGCCCAGACCGGGCATATTAGGTTCTCTCTCCCATGCTTTCAATATAAGCAGGGTTATTCAAGAAAAAACATATAGGGACTTCCTTGGTAGTCCGGTGATTAAGAATCTGCCTGCCAATGCAGGAGACACCAGTTCAATCCTTGACCCAGGAAGATTCCACATGCTGCAGGACAACGAAACTCATGTGCCACAACTACTGAGCCCATGCTCTGGAGCCTGCGCTCTGCAACAAGAAAAACCACCACAATGAGAACCCTAAGCACCACAATGAAGAGTAGCCCCTGCTTGCTGCAACTAAAGCCCCCACACAGCAACGAAGACCCAACATAGTCAAATAAATACATAACATTTTTTTAAAGGACATATAGTAGGAGGTGACCCATTCCCATGCTGGCATCCTAAAGTGGATCTTCCAAACTCGAAGAAACTCTGAGTTCATATAACCTAAAACTGTGCATGTATCACAATAAATATTTTTATTTTTTAATATAATATAGCTCTTCCTTATTTTTATACCAGTCACCTCGCCAAAACTATCAAGAATTAAGCAGCATTTAGTGTTTTTCCACTTCATTTGGTAATTTATACCTTTTCCCAGAGTCCTGGGCAGATAGTGCAAAGTAGAATTTAGCTCTGAGATAATAATCGATTTCTCAATCTAAAATAGAAATATTAAAAAGTCTACTCCTTAAATCTGCCTTTGTGACATATTCTAAAGTTATTGTTCTTCCGCATGGGTGAGCCCATAAATTGCTGAGTTTTTATTGATTTATATTTCATTCACAGCTTGTGTGAGATTCCCTTCCATCTTACAGTCTTCAGTTACCCTGAGTTCATTTAAAATCTGTCACCACACTCTTTATAGATAACTAAATAGCATTAGCCACAATTTGTTGATGGAGAGATTATTAACAGAATTTACAAAGCTATATGTAACCTTAGCGAACAGAATGGGAGTGGAAGGACAAGGGAGAGAAGAATGAGGCATCTTATGTAGTAAGAAAGAGGCTGGTAGAGGGTCAGACTTGGGATAGTAGTGTTCCGGTTCTAGTTCTGTCACTGGGCAAGTTATCCTGGGTCGATCATATTTCTCTGAATGGGTGAAACTGCCTCTTACATTCCTTCCCACCTATCATTGGAGGATTTAGCCAGTCATTCATGCAATTAATGTTTAAGTCTATTCTTTAACATCATATATCAATCAATTATGGAGCGCTCAAAGATGATGTGTTTGCTTGTACCTTTTCAGATCCTGAAAATGTGCATATATAAGGAAAGCGATTACACTTTCTGTAAGAGAAAAGCAGATATTTAGCAAGTTTAGCAGAAAGTCATTCATATTTGACATCCTCTCTGTCCTTGTTTCAAGTGGATTTTGGCACTTACATCTTTGGCCCTGTAATCATGTCAGGGCTTTGAACTGCAGATATACCTGTATGATGCTGGACTAAAAATCCAAGATCTGGATTCTGGCCCTATAGCTCCTTCTGTGCATATAACTGTGACAGACTTGTTAGGACTCTGGTAGATACAGAAACTCAACTCAAGGCCACTTAAACACTAAAGACCATAAATTACATGGGAGAGCTGAACCACCAAGCTGCAGGAAATCAGAAATGCACCTGAGCGCCTGGAACACTCAGTGACTCAGGCCCAGCACCTTTCATCTGGTCTCACCTTTCATCTGGTCTCTGCTCCTCCCAGCAAGCTAGCTTCATTCTCTCTCTCTCTCTTTTTTTTTTTTTTAGATTGGTTTTTTTTCCTGCCTTTCTCTGATTTAGACTATTAAATTTATATATTCACTCAATAGCTGTTGCCTTTGAGCCTGACTGAGCAGGCATTGTTCTAGGCACTAGGGAAATAGTCGTGACAAGGAAAATGTCTGCCCTCAGGGACTCGTGTACTTGTGGAGTGGAGAAAGTTGCAGAACAGACATATGTACAAATAATATACAAGAGAGTATTAACTGTTATAGAGAACAACAATCAGCATAAGAGGTTAGGGACTACTGAGTGGCTGCAGTGGTAGTGGTGGTGTGTTATTTCATAAAAGTGGTCAGGGAAAGTCTTCTACTGTTTGGTTATATTTGGACAAACCTGAAGTTAGGGAGAAAGTAAAAAGAAAATCTGGTGTAACAGCGCATACAAAGACCCCTAAGTGGGAACATACACTTGACATGTTCAAGGACAAACAAGGGGCCAGTGTACTGGAGTAGAACTGGGAGAAAGAAGAGTGCCAAGAGACAAGCTCGGAAAAGTAACAATAGCCAGATCGTATATTAATAGATCCAAGATCACTATGTTTACTCTTGGGTGTTTACTATGAGATGGAAAGTCACTGGAAAATATTGAGGTGGGAAGTGAAAGGATCTGATTTATGTTTGAGTAGAACCACTCTGGCTGCTGCATGGAGATTAAATTGGAGGGGAGGAAAGCGAAGGCAGGGGCCCTATTTAGGAGGCTATTTCAATAATCTAGATAAGAAATAATGTGGCAGAGTTGGTGAGAAATGGTCATATGCTGAATATATTTTGAAGGCAGTTAGGCAACACTATATGCTAAAGTATTGGATGTGGTGGTAAAGGCGGAGAGAACCAAGAGTAGCCTAAGACAGAGAGTAGAAGAAGCCTGAAGACGAAGCCCAGACCTCCTCAACTGTTAGAGACTGAGAGCTTGGAACAAGCCTGCAAAGAAGGCTCAGAAGGAATAGCTAGCAAGATAAGAGGAGACGCAAGAGAGAATGGTATCCCATAAGCCATCTGGAGAAAACAGAGGAGGAAGAAGTGATTGACGACGCTAAAAGCTGCTGTATGGTGGAGAGAAATGAGGCTTGAGAACTGACCACCTAGCAGGACCACACGGAGAAAGCAATGGCACCGCATTCCAGCACTCTTGCCTGGAAAATCCCATGGATGGAGGAGCCTGGTAGGCTGCAGTCCGTGGAGTTGCGAAGAGTTGGACACAACTGAGCAACTTCACTTTCACTTTTCACTTTCATGTATTGGAGAAGGAAATGGCAACCCACTCCAGTGTTCTTGCCTAGAGAATCCCAGGGACGGGGGAGCCTGGTGGGCTGCCATCTATGGGGTCGCACAGAGTCGGAGACGACTGAAGTGACTTAGCAGCAGCAGCAGCAACAGGACCACAGGGCTCATAGGTGACTTTGATAAGAGCTATTTTCAGTGAAACGATGGAGACAAATCCTCTGAAAACTTGTGCCACTGAAGAGGTGCTGAATTTTCAGTTCTAGTTTTTAAAATCCTAAAGATGAACCCCGATTAATATGGTTCAGATCCAGCATTCACCTTTAGACCAATAAACTATGACCAAGAGAAAGGATAACATTATAGGTTAGTGGTAGGTTGATCAATGTTGGGGGTTCTCAGGCTGTCATGTAGGAACATGGACACCTAAGATTTATGTGTAGATTGAGAAAGGAATCAGGAAGGAGGAAGAAGAGGTCACTAAGGATCTCCCCAGTGCTGGGTTTGAAACTTAACCTTTAATTATAAAATGGCATTGACTTTCCCACTTTACAGAACTGGTGTCAAAATCAGATTAAAAAAAACGGACTGTGATGAATGAACTCTGCACATCCTGTAACTTCTGTACAGACATGATAGTTTACCACAACAAGCATAATGGGTCACCATCATGATGCCAAAACAGAAGGGCACACCCCAGTGACGCATCTTGAGGCATCAATCCCTGGCCACACTGTGTCCCGTGAAGAAGCTAGGCATATATCTTGTGGACTAATATAGCTGGATGTTCTGGCTAGAAGCACAACTCTTCTTCCCAAGTTTAAACATTGGGAGCTCTTAGAGAAAGGTACTCCTAATAGCTGTCAAAACAAAAAGTTGAAAAAGCCATCCCAAGGGTAGCATAAAGAAAGAAAGAAAGAAGGAAGGAAGACAGTAAAAAAGGAAAAGGCTAAAAAAAAAGGAAAAGAAAAAAGAGACATTATTGGGAAGGAGGGAAAGAAAAGAGGCAAATAAGGCAGTTTATTTCATTTGTGTACAATATATTATTTATGTATATGTTATTCTTACATATACATGTGTATATGTACATGTACATGTGTATATGAGCAGATATATGTACAATATATATTCATAAATGTATGCCTAGATAGGGAGGCAGATAGAGAGGTATGTAATATGTTCTACGTTGGACTATAAGGAAAAAGGTTAAATTTTATGCCCCAAATCATACAACTGAATAGTAAACTGCTTGTTAAACTACAAAATATTGCTGCTGCTGCTGCTAAGTCACTTCAGTCGTGTCCGACTCTGTGTGACCCCATAGATGGCAGCCCACTAGGCTCCTCGGTCCCCGAGATTCTCCAGGCAAGAACACTGGAGTGGGTTGCCATTTCCTTTTCCAATGCATGAAAGTGAAAAGTGAAAGTGAAGTCGCTCAGTTGTGCCCAACTCTTAGCGACCCCATGGACTGGAGCCTACCAGGCTCCTCCGTCCATGGGATTTTCCAGGCAAGAGTACTGGAGTGGGGTGCCATTGCCATTTACTAGTAATATAAATCAATAAGAATGAAAGACAATGAAAGCTAAAAAAAAAAAAAAGAAGAAGAATCCTCTACATGCACTGGGGATTTGTCCTTGTTCTTTCTTTCTACTTCTGACAAGGCATTTCCAAAATGAAGTCTTCCAAAAATAAAAAAAGGATCTTGAAGAGCACTAGCCCCATGTGAGACCAATTACTCCCTGGCTGTTTGTTACGTACTTAAGGGGACATATTAATTCTTTGATATGAAATGAGCCCTATTTTAAGAAAGGTTTAAGGGAACTTTGTTCCTGTCCTCAGAGAATTAACAATTTTTAAGAACTCCTAAGACCTGTCTGACTTCTTCTCGGGAATTGCAGATATCCTCTTATTTTACCAAATCAGGAATTCTCTGACAAGTTCCAGAACATGAATATGTTACTCTTTTTCTGTGATATTCCTGTCTTCTAAAATGAACCATACAAATCAAGATAAAAGACACTGACATTTTGAAACCTCAGATATAAATTGAGTTAGTATCCAGTTAGACTTTATTCTCTTTTGTGTTTCCTTTATAATCATGCTTATTAATATGCCATCCATGTCATATCCCAGAGAGATAAGTTCCCATGATGCTTTTCTTTTTAAAATAAGTCATCTATATTTCTTCCATAGGGGATGTATTTTCTACTTATGACACTTAAAGAAATAATCGCACAAGAGCCTTTAAGACAGAGTAAAATAAATTGTTAAAATGTCCATACTACCCAAAGCTATCCATAGAGTCAATCAGGGCCTGTCCAGATTTCAATGGCAATTTTTACAGAAATAGAAAAAAAATCTTACAATTTATATGAAACCACAAAAGACTCTGAATAGTCAAAACAATTCTAAGAAAAAAGAACGAAGCTAGAGGCATCACACATCCTGATTTCAAACTATATTATAAAAATATAGTACTCAAAACATTATAGTATTGGCATAAAACAGACACATAAAACTGAACTGAGAGCCCAAAACTGAACCCACACATGTACAGCCATCTAATATCTGACAGAGGACCAAGAATGCACAATGAAGAAAAGACAGTCTCTTCAATAGACAGTGTTGGGAAAACTGAATAGTCACATGTGAAGAATTAAAGTGCACTCCTATCTCATACCATTCACAAAAATTAACTTTAAATCGATAAAAGACTTGTAAGACCTGAAACCATAAAACTCCTAGAAGAAAGCGCAAAAAGCTCCTTGACATTGGTCTTGGCAATGATTTTATGGTGTTTTTGTGGATATGACACCAAAGCACAAGTCATGAAAACAAAGCAAAACCAGTGGAACTACATCAAACTACGGGATTCCTTAGCTTGGCTCAGATGGTAAAGAATCTGCTCGTAATGCAGGAGACCCAGGTTTGATTCTTGGATCAGGATGATCCTCTAGAGATGGAAATGGCTACCCACTCCAGTATTCTTGCCTGGAGAATCCCCTGGACAGAGAACCCTGGCAGGCTATAGTCAATGGGGTCACAAATAGTTGGACACAGCTGAGTGACTAACACTTTCACTGTCACACATCAAACTAAAAAGCTCCGGCACAGAAAAAAAGAAACAATCAACAAAATGAAAAAGCAGGGCTTCCCTAGTGGCTCAGTGGTAAAGAGTCCACCAGTCAACTCAGGAAACAAGGGTTCAATCCCTGATCTGGGAAGATCCCCCAATACTGTGAGGCAACTAAGCCTGTGCACAACTACTGAGCCCGTGCTTTGGAGCATGGGAGCTGCCACTATTGAACCCCACCTGCCCTACAGCCCATGCTCCACAACAAGAGAGGCCACCACAACTGAAGAGTAGCCCACTTTGGTCCAACTAGAGAGGAACCCATGCAGCAAAGAAGACCCAGTGCAGCCAAAAATAGATAAATAAAACAATGATTTTTTTAAAAAAATTAATGAAAAAGCAACCTATAGAATGGGAGAAAATATTCACAAACCACATATCTGATAAGGGATTAATATCCAAATATATAAGGAACTCATAGAATTCAATAAAAAGAACAAATAATCCAATTTTAAATGTGCAAATACTCTGAATAAACATTTTTCTAAAGAAGATATTCAGATGACCATTCAGCACCTACATGAAAAGGTGCTCAACATCACTAGTCATCAGGGAAACACAAGTCAAAACCACAAGGAAATATCACCACAGACCAGTTAGGATAGCTATTATCAAAAAGACAAGAGATAACAAATGCTGAGGAGGATATAGAGAAAAAGGCATCCTCAGACACAGTTGGTAGGAATGCAAACTGATGCAGCCACTATGGAAAACAGCCTAGAGGTTCCTCAAGAAGTTAAAAATATAACTACCATATGATCCAGCAACCCCACTTTTGGGATGTATCCAACAGAAATGAAATCACTCTCTAGAAAGGATATGTGTACCCCGGATTCACTGCAGCATTATTTACAATAGCCAAAGCATGAAAACAACCTAAATGTCCACCAATGGATGAATAAAGAAAATGTGGTGTATATATGTCTGTATACAATGGAATATTATTCAGCCACAAGAAAGAAAATCCCGCCACTTGTGAAAACATGGATGAATCTTGAGAATATTACGCTAAGTGAAATAAGTCAGACAGAGTAGTACAAAAAATGTGTGATCTCACTTATATATGGAATCTTTAAAAAAAATGAACTCATATAAACAACTGTGGTATGTGGGATCTAGTTCCCTGATGAGGGATCGAACCCAGGCTCCCTGTATTGGGAATGCCTTAGCCACTGGACCACCATGGAACTCCCCAGACTTTCAGTTTTAAGATGAGTAAGTTCAGGGGATGTAATGTACAGTATGGTTAACCAGAGCTGCTGCTGCTGCTGCTAAGTCACTTCAGTCGTGTCCGACTCTGTGTGACCCCATAGACAGCAGCCCACCAGGCTCCGCTGTCCCTGGGATTCTCCAGGCAAGAACACTGGAGTGGGTTGCCATTTCCTTCTCCAGTGCATGAAAGTCAAAAGTGAAAGTGAAGTTGCTAACAAAACTTTATTGTATATTTGAAAGCTGCTCAGAGAGTAAATCTTAAAAGTTCCCACCACATACAGAAAATATTATAACCATGTATTGCAATAGATATCTAAACCAAACTAGTGGTAATCATTTCACAATATATACATATATTAAATCATTACATTGTGTAACACACAACATTATGTGTCAGTTATATCTCAATAAAGCTAGGAAAAAAGAGCAAATTTTTCTCAAACTGTTAGTAAAATTAGTAAAAGTAATTTTATCTCCTTTAGTTATGGAGTAGATTCCCCATACTTTGAAATGCCTCTCTGTTCTTTCCCCAACTCTCATGCAGATTTTTACAGGGTGGATCATAAGTGTTACCAGTTTGAATTCTTTGCTGCCCCTCCTTCCAAGCCCTTCCCTCTGGAAGGCTGTACACGCCTCACCCATTGGCTTCAGGCCTGGTCATGTGACTTGCTTTGGCCACTGAAATATGAAAGACAGTAATGTGTACCATTTGGGTAAAGCTTTAAGAGCCATCACAATGCTGCCATCTTCTCTTCTCCCTGACCACAAGACCAGCACTAGACTGCTCTCTTACTGTGAGTCCTAGAATGAAGACAAATTGGAGCTGAGTTGAAAAGGACCCCTGATGGATATACAGCATGAACAGGAAATAAATGCTTGTTGTTATAAAGGTCTGAGATTTCAGGGATCATTTGTTACTGCAGCATTAACTTAACCTGACAGAAAGTGATTCATAAATTATTTTATGTATTATGGTTGTAAAATATAAATATTACAATAATTGGCAAAAAATTATAAGATCTCCAAACTCTCTAGGCTTCTAATTTTCTGGAAGAGTTTTTAAAAAATGAGAATAGCAAGAAGAACATGCCAAGTGAGTTGGAAAATTCATGTTACAAAGCAGTAATTCTTACTTTTGTCCATGGACCATACTGTTAATACTACATATATTTTAGGTCAATAGAAGGACTCCCCAGGGTGGAAGTGGTGGCGGTGATCTGTGCTCAGTCATGTCTGACTCTCTGAGACACCATGGACTTCTAGCCTGCCAGGCTCCTCTGACCATGGAATTTTCCAGGCAAGAATACTGGCCTGGGTTGCCATTTTCTACTCCAGGGGATCTTCCTGACCTGGGATCAAACCTGAGTCTCCCATGTCTCCTGAATTACCAGGCGGATTCTTTACCACTGAGCTATATGGGAAGCCCCCAGGACTGCAGAGGTCTCTTGTCATTTTATAAGAGGAACTTTGAGAAAATATATACTAGAGCAGACCACTCAAAGTGTGATCTGTGAACTTTCTTTCATTAGTCTTCAATGAGATAAGCCCAGAAATTAAGCGTGTGTTTAGAAGCTCTTAGAGCAATTTGACAGTATCAGAACATCCAAGCTCAAGGTTGGTCAAGCTGTGTTGAGTGAGGTAATGGAATAGTGTGTGCATTGTCAGACTAGTGTGCTGAGCCATACGTAGCACAAGCTACCTACTAAGATTCATCTTCCACAGATCAAACACACGCGCACACACACACACCTCATGCTTCACCACAGATAGTTTGAGAAGGTCTGACTGAGAACCTGCCTGGAAGTCATCAGAAGAATCATTATACTTACAGTGATAAGCAAACTAACAGAGGACCTAAATACACAGAGACACTATAAGTATAATTGAACTGTTCTCTAGGGAAAATCCATGTCATATTAACAATCTTCCTGACATTTTCTGTCCCACTTGAGATTTAC
Organism: Capricornis sumatraensis; assembly: GCF_032405125.1. Classification (NCBI taxonomy): domain Eukaryota; kingdom Metazoa; phylum Chordata; class Mammalia; order Artiodactyla; family Bovidae; genus Capricornis; species Capricornis sumatraensis. The sequence goes on along the minus strand of NC_091074.1, from coordinate 48,204,920 downwards.
AAAGGCAGACAGTAGAAATAACATTTCTTGACTACCCACTGTGTGTGGAACACTGTACAGTTATGTGTTATGAAATACTGTCACAAAATGCAGAATACATTTTCTCTTAGAAACAGTTTTACTAACAGTGGGGAGAATCCTAGCCTATGAAGTTGACTTCACCCAAGAAGCAGCTGAACTGTATAATTTTCCATACTAATATAATGTGTGAATCTCTAGAAGAGAAATTAAGATGATAGGATAAGAAGGAGGGGAATGAAATTTTTAAACTATGCTAAACTTTTCTTTGAGATTTTCTCACCTTCTTCTGTTTACCTGCTATCTCTCCAGGCCTTCCCTATTGGGATTCCCTGGTGGCCCAGATAGTAAAGAATCTGCCTGCAATGCAGGAGACCTGGGTTCGATCCCTGGGTTGGGAAGATCCCCTGGAGTAGGAAATGGCAACCCCCTCCAGTATTCTTGCCAGGAAAATCCCACGGATGGAGGAGCCCAGCAGGCTACAGTCCACGGGGTCGCAAAGAGTCAGACACAACTGAGCGACTTCACTTCTCCATGCCTTCTCAACCAACCCTCTCTCCTCTTACTCTCCCCTAGTTTTCCAAATACAGCACTCATCAAAATTATTTCATTCCTTTTCCTTCAATGTAGGTAATTTCAAGTATTAAGGAAATCAGTCAATTGGATTATTTTACAGTAAGGTATAAATGAGTAATGGTTTCTTAATCCTGCTAGAAGCATCTGTCTTTTTAGAATATGCTTATTTTAATTCTAACCTCAAAGTGAAAGTACAGGGAAATGAAAATAAAATGTTTGGGAAAATAGAGGAAACTATTCTAGGTCAAGGAAGCAGGATGACTTTTGTCTGATCACTTTCTTTAATCACTTCCTGCTTTTCACAACCCTTTTTCTATTCCTTACATAGAATTCCTGCATTTTTTTTTTTTTTCCATAGTGACTCTCAACACTAAAAATGGAGGCAGTCATTCGTAAAAAGGAATCATTTGTACATGAGGTAAGCAGAGACAGTTTGCATGCGTGAGAACTGCGGGAGGAAATCCACAAAGAGTAGGAAGAGAAGAATTTGGAACACCATAGATGTTGAAAGCTGAAATCAGAGATCTTAGAGACAATTTAAGCCAGTATATCCCTGAAAGACAGCAAGCCCAGAACTCAGAGTCTTCAATAGGCAATGATCTCTTTGTAGCACTTAATAAAATTGTTTTGTTTTCATTATTTTTTAATTTATACCATAATCTTGGAAAGTGGTATTGATTTTCTTTTGGGGGCAGTATTGATTTTCAATATGCAACAGTGATAATTTTCTTTTAAAATATATTCATTTAGGAAAAAGAAAATTAGTTCAAAGAAAATCTTAGGTAAATAATATAAGTGATAAAAAAGATGTGGATAAGAATTATGAGGTGGTATGGAGAAGGAAATGGCAACCCACTCTAGTACTCTTGCCTGGAGAATCCCATGGACGGAGGGGCCTGGTGGGCTGCGGTCTATGGGGTTGCAAAGAGTCGGACATGACTAAGCAACTAAGACACACACACACACACACATGCAGAATTTTGGAGCTGGGGAAACAGTGATCTAGCCTGAATGAACTTCACATTTGAATTTAAAACTGGTGAGATATGAATCCATGTTTGGGGGAAGAGGGGCATGGGGAACCTAGAAATGGTATTAAGATAACACACAAACCTGTCTTCTGTAGGTGGTATAGTTAAATTCCTCCAAACAACAGCCCCACATGCAGAAACTATAAAGGAATGTGATGGCAAGGTAAGAGCTTATAAGCTTTAGTGACACATCACTTAGGAACCTCCTTTATATTTGCACACTCAACCTACAGCATTACTAGAGACTGGGCATCTTTTTACCTCTTCCTCCTATTAGACAACCCTTAGGGATTTCCCACTACTTATTGATCTTTCAGCACATATTTCTGTTTGTGGCCAGAAAAAGGATAATCCTGTAAGAATAATACAAGAAATTTATACATGATACTGTACACATTTTTAGTCTAAATAACAATATTAAACAATAATTCAGCCAGATCCAGATTAATTCAGGTGTTGCCAATAACTATGGGTATACAGTATGAATTTACTGAGTCATGTGAGAATTGTAACTATTCATGTAAATACCTTTGGCTGAGCTCAACAAACATTCATTAAAAGCCAAAATATGTTCCAGGAACTGTGCCAGGTGTTGAAGAATCATGATCAAAAAGACTCAGTCTCCACCTCCAAGGCATCCATAGTTGTACAAATTAAATATGAGCCATGCTATATTCATGAAATTTTTCATAGTTCATAAAACAGTCTCACTTCATATTACTTTACTTAATACTTACAGAAGCACTGTGATGTAAGGTATTATTGTTATCCCCACGTTACAGACAAGGAAACTAAAACCGTCAATTTGATTTGCCCAAGGTTGTTAATAGCAGTATTAGTAAGCAATAAGAAGTCTTGAACCCGAGAATCCCGCTTCCATATCAGCACTTTTCCTATAATACCAGCCACCTGAAATTATTTCTCTCACAATTCTGCTTCTGGCTATAATGAAGTATTAACATGTACTCCTGGTGAGAACAACTTGAAAAGCCAGAAAAAATACAAAATAAAATCTATTTAAAGGCAGTAAGTCTACTGACATCATTAGAAAATTGCCTTAGCAGCCAGAACTTTAGAGTCCAAGATCAGAGATGAGGGAACCCCAAAAATGTGGCCTACCAACCAGAAAGAGTGTAGAAAATCAGGGAACCCAAAAGCTAGTTCTACTGGGGTGGTGCTGATAAAAATTTGTAAGTTCCTACCCAGATTAATGAAGAAAAATATGAAAACACCAATTACCAATGTGAGGAGTACAACAGAGGACATCAAACAGACCTAAAAGACATTAAGGATACGCTACAGACAACTAGTAGTGTGACGACACAGATGAAACGGACACATTCATTACAAGACATGTATCAAAAATGACCCGAAAAGAAATAGAAAATGTCAACAGCCCAACATCCACTAAAGAAACTGAATTGTAGTTAACAATTTATACAAAGAAATTCTAGGTCCAGATGATGTCACAGGTGAATTCCAACTTTTAAGGGAAAATAACAACATCAATAGAAACATATTTTTTGAGAACAAAGAAAAGGAGGAAACACTCAATCATTTTATAATATAAGGTCAGTATTATCCTGATTTTAAAAACAAAGACATTAAAATAGAATTACAAAACATTATTCCTCATAACACAGGTGTAAAACTTCTTAACAAATTATTAGCAAGTTTAATCTAACAATATGTATCTATTAAATTAGATAATATATATCCACATATATTGGGAGACCCAGGTTCCATTCCTGGGTCGGGAAGATCCCTTGGAGAAGGAAATGGCAACCCACTCCAATATCCTTGCCTGGAAAATTCCATGGACGAAGGAGCCTGGCAGACTACAGTCCACGGGGTCGCAAAAAGTCAGACACAACTGAGTGACTTCACTTTAATCCATGTATATTATCACTTCTTTATCCAGTCACCTGTCAATGGACATGTAGCTTGCTTCCATGTCTTGGTTATTGTAAACAGTGCTGCAATGAACACTAGGGTGCATGTGTCCTTTTGAATTATGGTTTTCTCCAGATATATGCCCAGGAGTGGGACTGCAGGATCATATAGTAGCTCTGTCTCTAGTTTTTTGAGGAACCTTCATATGGTTCACCATAGTAGTTGTAGGAAGTTTGTTAAATAAACTATACGTTTATTCATACAGTAGCATAGCAGTTCAAAGGAATGAGGAAGATTTCTTTATAATAAGAACTACACAAAGGAGTATTGAACAGAAAAAGGAACAAGGAAAATCTCTGTATGTAACACTGGGTGAGCACCAGGATAAATGAAAAAAAAGAGAAGCCCAGAACAGGGCTTGTAAAATGTCACCTTTGTGTAATAAAGAGAAGGAGAATGTGACTATAAACATTTCTTTCTATTTCCTACAAAGAAACAACTAAAGCATAAATTAAACTGCAGGAGCTATCTGCTAACTGTTATATATGTTGGGAGGCAGCGGAGGAAAGGAGAGGGGAGATGAACATGAGAATTCTCTGACTGTGCTGTTTTACAGTTTGACTGAACTGTGTAAAAGTTTTACATCCATTAAAAAATCACTGAATTTTTAAAATCCAATTTATAACATTTGAAAATGGACTTTCCTGGTGGTCTAGTGGTTGGAATTGCAGGTTTCACTCCTGGTTGGGGAGCTAAGATCCTGCATGCTATGCATTGCAGCCAAAAAAATTTTTAATTGAAAACAAATGGAAACCTATGGTTCTAACTGTATATCAAGTTGATGGCATAATTATTTCAAGTTATTTTTTTAATTCAATTTTTTTTATTCAGGCAAAATTCATATAATACACAATTAACCATTTTAAAGTATACAGTTCAGTGGCATTTAGTGTGTTCACAATGTTGTGCTGCTTTATTTTTTTTGACTCTGAGGCCATTTTCTTTGGAATTCTACCCATAGATTCTTTTTTTCATTCTAGCTTTATTGAGGTATAATTTGTACAAAGTGTAAGTTTCAGATGTATAGCATCCTGATTTGACTTATACACATCATGAAATGATGTCCATAATAACTTCAGTGAACATCCATCATCCATTCAGTGAACATCCATACAGATACAACATTAAAGGAATAGGAAAAAAAATTTCCCTATGATGAGAACTCTTAGGATTTACTCTCTTAACTACTTTCATATATAACATACAACAGTGTTAATTATACTGATCATGTTGTACTTACTTACTTTATAACTGGAAGTTTATACCTTTTGACTACCTTCATCCAATCCCTTTTCCTCTACCCCCAGTAATCACAAATATGATCTCTTTTTGCATGAGTTCGTTTGTTTTTGTCATATGACTGACCCATAACACTATGTTAATTCCTAGTACCCAACATAGTAATTTGATATTTCTATATATTTCAAAATGATCCCCATAAGAATAGCTGTCATCAGTCACCAAAGATATCACATAATTATTAACTGTATTCCACATACTGTACATTTCATACCTGTGACTCATTTATTTAGTAACTTAAAGTTTGTACCTCTTAATCTCTCTCATCTATTTCTCTCAACCCTCCACCCCTACAGAACCACCTGTTTATTCTTTACGTGTATGACTCTGTTTTCTGTTTAGTTATGTTTGTTGAGTGAATTTCAAACACGGAAATTTGACCATACATCCCTTGAAGTATACATAAAAATGTGAAAGTGAAAGTGTTAGTCACTCAGTCATGTCTGACTCCTTGCAACGCCATGAACTATAACCCACCAGGCTCCTCTGTCCATGGAATTCTCTAGGCAACAATACTGAAGTGGGTAACCATTCCCTTCTCTAAGGGATCCCAATCCAGGGATCTTCCCAACCCAGGGATCAAACCTGGGTCTCCTGCGCTGCAGGCAGATTCTTTACTATCTGAGCCACTAGGGAAGATTTTGGTGACAAAAGAACCACAAAGGAATCTTAAGCTGCATTCAGTGGTCTTATTATTAGAAGTAATACTGACACTTAAAAAAAAAAACTATTTTATATATAGTATGATTAGGAAATAAACACTTCAATTCATGTCTTTAGGAACTATGCTTTTCAAAGTAAAATCAAGGAAGTTTAATCCAAACTATGTAATCTTAAATTTAAATTGTTTCACATCCATTAGGATACCTACTATTAAGACAACAATCATTGATGAGAATATGGAGAAACTGGAACCCTTGTGCTTTGCTTGTTGGAATGTAAAATGGTACAGTCAGTGTAAAAATAGTATGCCAGTTTCTTAAAATATTAAATATAGAATTACCATATGATCCAGCAATTCTACTTCTGGGTACATAACACAGGAGAATTGAAAACAGGGACTCAAACAGGTATTTATACACTCATTTTCATAGTAGTATTATTCACAATTGCCAGAAGATGGAAACAACCCAAGTGTTCATCAATGAATGAATGAATGGATAAATAACATGTGATATATACATACAGGGTATATATAATTCTCCCTTAAAAAGTAAGGAATTACATACCACAACAACATGGATAACCCTTGAGGACATTATGATAAGTGAAATAAGCCAGTCACAAAAGGAAAAGAATTTCATAGAATGGTGGTTTCCAGAAGCTGGAGGAAAAAAGGAGTTGGGGAGTCAGTGTTTAATGGGTACAGAGTTTCAGTTTAGGAAGATGAGAAAGCCCTGGAGAAGGATGGTGGTGAGGTTTGCAGAACAGTGGGAATGTACTTAATGTCACAAAGCTATATGTTTTAAAATGATTTATATGGTAAAATTTATTATGATATTTTGCAATAATAAAAAATTATACAGGAAACATCAGTATGAACTCATTATCTGTTTGTCTCTTACTATGAAATATGTCAGAGAAGTCAATGGCATCCCACTCCAGTACTCTTGCCTGGAAAATCCCATGGATGGAGGAGCCTGGTAGGTTGCAGTCCATGGGGTCGCTAAGAGTTGGACATGACTGAGCGACTTCACTTTCACTTTTCACTTTCATGCATTGGAGGAGGAAATGGCAACCCACTCCAGTGTTCTTGCCTGGAAAATCCCAAGGACAGGGGAGCCTGGTGGTCTGCCGTCTATGGGGTCGCACAGAGTCGGAAGCGACTGAGTGACTTAGCAGCAGCAGCATGAAATATGTATTTCTGAGTGCTGTCCACTAAAAAGGGCTAGAAATATCGACAACCTAGTAGCAACAAGCCCTCCCATCATCAAGATCATTGTTTCTAAGTACTATTCTCCTCTAAGAGGGCCCCAGACTGTCTGGAGAAATGGCTGTATCTAGTTCCAGGGCTTCCCTGGTGGCTCAGATGGTAAAGAATCTGCCTGCAATTCAGGAGACCCGCATTCAATCCCTGGGTCAGGAAGATCCCTTGGAGAAGGAAATGGCAACCCACTCCAACATTCTTGCCTGGAAAATTCCATGGACCAAGGAGCCTAGCTACAGTCCATGGAATTGCAAAGAGTTGGATATAACTGAGTGACTTAGAGAGAGTTCCAGGGCAAGAAATGTATGGGATGATGGTCTTGAGACATTTTGCTAAGCCAGAAAATAAGGACACTTTTGAAGATAAATAGTTCTGTCAAAAGGACACAGGATTCAAAATGAAGGGGCTCTCACTGACCAAAGATGGGAAAATTTGAACAGGGAAAGAATCATGACTGTAACTGACTGAAACACATAAAACCATCCACAACATGTAAATCCATGTGTTTATAATAATAGTAACAAAGAATAAAAAAACGGAACCTCATCAATCACCATTGGATGTTGCTAGTATACCAATTTATTACCTAGAAAACCAATAAAGAGGGGAAATAAAGCATGAATCCTGCCTTTTCCATACAAGCTATTTCAGGGTAACCAAACAGTTGATGAGGTAGAAATCCTTTCTATGGAAGAATATCAGCAAATGTGTTCAGAAGGAATGACAGAATGAATTACCAGCAGATGCCAAAATCATATTCCAAAGGTTGTTGGTGAATTTATCACAAATGAATCAGGTTGGCAATATCAGAATCCACTTTTCAGTGTTAGCATTGCCAAATATCAAATCTCCAGATCTAACTACCAGCTTAAAGGAAACAGTTGGGTAGAGAAATGAAATAATTGCCACCATGAATAAACACATATACTAAACTTGGAACAATACAGAGAAGATTAGCATGGCCCCTATGCAAGGATGACACACAGATTCGTGCAAGCCAAATCCAGAATACAAAGAATTTTGTAGGACAAATGACTGCTCAGCAAATGAGATGAGGAGCAATTGTAGAATAAAAGAGACTTTGCAAAGTTAACAACCCAGGGTAATGTGTGGACTCATTCAGACACTGGTTTCCAGAGCACTGTCCCCTGTGCTGGAACTTACCCCGTGCACCATCTTGGTTGAAATCTGCAGCTGTGAAGATGTGTTCTGTCTTTCCCTTGGCTTTGTTAGAGCTGAGGGACATCTCTACCTACAGCCTCTGTCTCACAGCAGCTACTGCTAAGTAACAAATAAGTGAGTCTCTCTACATCAGGCCAGTTCACGCGGGTGCTCTCCTAGACTTTAAGGAGGGTCTTCTCACCCTGCCACGACCATCCCATCAGCCCAGCATCCCTGCTACCAGGAACAGAGTGGCTGAGAAGTGAAATCTCAGAGTCTCTTGCTGCCTGACCACACTGTCCTGCCACACTTGTGTTGATATAGTTGTACCCCAGATTGGCAAGGGACAGCTTGGGAAGCAGCCTTCTAACAGGGAGTAGGGGGACACAGCTGCACCCCCTTTTTGGTAACATGTACCCCCTTATTGGATGCAGTCTGCCTGGAGAGAGAAAACAGGACCAACATCTCTCTTCCCTTCCCTTCCTGCCATTATTCCCTTGACAATAAAATGTTTTTTCTTCTAATTCCCCGGTGTCTCAACTGCCTGCTCCACTGGAGTGACAGCCACTATAGATAGAAGGTTCCGTTCCTACACTACGGGGCAATTCTGCAAGCTGGATTTTTGATATTCTAGTGAAGAGATGAAGGAATATGGAGACATTTTTTCTCACAATAATAATCTTTCTTGCTACCTAATCCCACATATCACACAGAAGTCTAATATTAGTACATTTTTTTCTTTAAATTCCTTTGTAACAAATCCTAATCTCCCAAGCATATGAACACCTTGGCTTAGCAGGGCAAAGAACATGTGCTCGGAAATGCAAAAGAAAAAGAGCACACTAATAACGTCCATATCACTACTCTTATACACACGTGCACCCACATACAGACTAACTTGGAATTATACATATTTTAAGTTTTATATTTTTAGATAAAAATAATAAATGATTGCATTCTCAGTATAAAAAAACAACCCACCTACTGACTATAATTTACTTTTGCCATCTCAAAACATAGTTGTATGTAGGTATTTACCATTTTCCCATGTAATTTAATATTTTGCTAAAAGATGCTTTTCAGTCTCTGCATAGTATTTCATTGTCCAGTGTATTTTTATACCATTTCTCAAACTTTAGCCAATTCACTTTACTAGACAGTTAATTTTTTTCCAGCTGGGTTGGGATGACCAACCCTTTAGTATTTTGTTGGTATAAGTTTCTAGAGATAGAATGGTTGAGTTACAAAATACAAACTCTTTTGATGGAAAGGTTACACATTGCCTAATTATTCTTAGAAAATCATAGCATTTTCTAGGTCCACTGGCACTGTGTGACACTTCCCATTTTTCATTTTCCTCTCTAAGTTTATAATTTAAAATGTTCAAATCATAAATGCATAATTGTGAATTTTAAAATTTTATGTTAAAATATATTTGTTCAGCTAGTAAATATTGGTTCAAATGTTCATTTCTTTCAGTACTAGTGAGACTGAATATTTTCATATGTATTAACCATTTATATTTATTACTGTAAATGATATCTTTCAATGAGGAAACCGAGATTCAGAGAGATTAAATGACTTGTTCAAGGACATACAGCAGATAATTTTTTATTCATACTCTAAAATGAAATAGAATTGCTCTTCAGTTTGTCAAGTGAGTAATAAAGTTATGGGGCAAAGTTCTGTTGGATTCAAGAGTTCAAGGATATCTAACTAACATACAAGTCTATTCAGGCCAAATAATCTTTATAAAATATAGCTTGGAGTATTACTGCGAAGATTTAATGAATTATAGTTTCTTTTACTCCTTAATTTTTAATCCCAAGAGAAATCCAAATCAAAATTGGAAGACAAAAAAGAGATTGCTGAAAAAAAAAAGGTATTGGAATATGCTGACAGCATCCTTCTTACTATCTATCAGTCATGAATCACTGCTATAGATGCTAAAGGAGACTCCAGTACTCATGACCTCCTTCTCCCCATTGTCACAGCTTGAGGACAAAGCATCCAGCTGCGTATGTTTTATGGTGGTAGAATGCAACCAGCATACTATTTTAAGAGAGGTTCAGAAGCTGATGACTTACTTTTTTCTTTCTGAATGCCCCTTTTCATTTCTAGGCCAAGTAATATATAAGGCCAGGCTGTCACCCAGGCTGTCACCCACTGGCTTAACCTTGTGTGACAATGTCAAAGTCTCCTTTCTTTAATAACTAACAGGAGAGTCCATGAGTTAACAATTTAAGAGAGAGAGAGAGAAACAATAACAATAAAGGAAATGTCAGAGTTACTTAAATGGTAGAAAGAGAGAGAGGACAAAGAAGGGGGAGGGGGACGGAGGGAGGAAGGAAGGAAGGGGCAAACAGACACACTGGCAAAATGTAATGCAGTAAGAACTGGCCAAAGTTATATTTCAGCAGGATGAAAGAATTTGAGGGACCAGGGAAAAGGGAGATCTACTGGAGGGGTAAAATCCTAACACTTCTTTCCACTTGGCTTTAAGATCTTATCCCAGAAGAGTGGAGATTTTATTTTGGGAGCTGAGTAGTTACGATCCCCTCAGGTAGTTTACAAGAGACATGCTTCTCCACTTCTGTCCAATTTGCAATTATTTGTGTCCATGACTAGCTCAGGCTTAGAAAGTAAAAAAGAACAGAACTTGAGCACCAGGGGTCTCCAATCTCCTCTCTCTCCAAAGTGATGCTTCCTATTCCATTTCTTGTCTTAGGCAGAGAAGTCAGGTAGAATTATTGAGTGCTTGTAGCATCAATGGAGAAATGATTCGAGGGTTCAACCACTGCCCCATAAGATGCATGCAGTTTCCACTTGAGCACAGCACTGTAGGACACCAAATCATTTCCTGGATGTGGATGGAGGGATTCTTGACAATCTTGTGTAGAGTAAAATTCACATAACTCAAGAGTAATTTTCCCATAACAATTCTGTATTTGTTTCTCATAATAGAGGTGGTGGTTTAATGCAGAGTTTGTGTACTTAGCTGAGCAAGACCACTGAGTTCAATATGTCTACCTAAAGAAACTAAAGACCTATATACAGAAAACTATAAAACACTGATGAAAGAAATCAAAGAGGACACTGATAGATGGAGAAATATACCATGTTCATGGATTGGAAGAATCAATATAGTGAAAATGAGTATACTACCCAAAGCTATCTATAGATTCAATGCAATCCCTATCAAGCTACCAATGGTATTTTTCACAGAGCTAGAACAAATAATTTCACAATTTGTATGGAAATACAAAAAACCTCAAATAGCCAAAGCAATCTTGAGAAAGAAGAATGGAACTGGAGGAATCAACCTGCCTGACTTCAGGCTCTACTACAAAGCCACAGTCATCAAGACAGTATGGTACTGGCACAAAGACAGAAATATAGATCAATGGAACAAAATAGAAAGCCCAGAGATAAATCCATGCATCTATGGACACCTTATCTTTGACAAAGGAGGCAGGAATATACAATGGATTAAAGACAATCTCTTTAACAAGTGGTGCTGGGAAAACTGGTCAACCACTTGTAAAAGAATGAAACTAGAACACTTTCTAACACCATACAGAAAGATAAACTCAAAATGGATTAAAGATCTAAATGTAAGACCAGAAACTATAAAACTCCTAGAGGAGAACACAGGCACACACTCTCTGACATACATCACAGCAGGATCCTCTATGACCCACCTCCCAGAATTCTGGAAATAAAAGCAAAAATAAACAAATGGGACCTAACTAAACTTAAAAGCTTCTGCACAACAAAGGAAACTCTAAGCAAGGTGAAAAGACAGCCTTCAGAATGGGAGAAAATAATAGCAAATGAAGCAACTGACAAACAACTAATCTCAAAAATATACAAGCAACTCCTGCAGCTCAATTCCAGAAAAATAAATGACTCAATCAAAAAATGGGCCAAAGAACTAAATAGACATTTCTCCAAAGAAGACATACAGATGGCTAACAAACACATGAAAAGATGCTCAACATCACTCATTATCAGAGAAATGCAAATTAAAACCACATTGAGGTACCATTTAATGCCAGTCAGAATGGCTGCGATCCAAAAGTCTACAAGCAATAAATGCTGGAGAGGGTGTGGAGAAAAGGGAACCCTCTTACACTGTTGGTGGGAATGCAAACTAGTACAGCCACTATGGAGAACAGTGTGGAGATTCCTTAAAAAACTGCAAATAGAACTGCCTTATGACCCAGCAATCCCACTGAGGAAACCAGATTTGAAAGAGACACGTGTACTCCAATGTTCATCGCAGCACTGTTTATAATAGCCAGGATATGGAGAAAACCTAGAGGTCCACTGGCAGATAAACGGATAAGAAAGCTGTGGTACATATACACAATGGAGTATTACTCAGCCATTAAAAAGAATACATTTGAATCAGTTCAAATGAGGTGGATGAAACTGGAGCCTATTATACAGAGTGAAGTAAGCCAGAAAGGGAAACACCAATACAGTATACTAACGCATATATATGGAATTTAGAAAGATGGTAATGATAACCCTGTATGTGAGACAACAAAAGAGACACAGATGTATAGAACAGTCTTTTGGACTCTGTGGGAGGAGAGGGTGGGATGATTTGGGAGAACAGCATTGAAACACGTATAATATCATATATGAAATGAATCGCCAGTCCAGGTTCGATGCAGGATACTGCATGTTTGGGGCTGGTGCACTGAGATGACCCAGAGGGATGGTACGGGGAGGGAGGTGGGAGGGGGGTTCAGGATGGGGAACACGTGTATACCTGTGGCAGATTCATGTTGATGTATGGCAAAACCAATACAATATTGTAAAGTAATTAACCTCCAATTAAAATAAATAAATTTATATTTTTAAAAAATAATAAAATGATCTGGAAAAAAAAAGGAAAAAAAATAAGACCACTGAGTTCAACCCTTGATCCTTCTCTGACTAATGGAGGGAACATAAGCAAGTTACTTAACCTTCCTTTACCTCAAATTCCTCAGCTCTAAAATGAAAATAATGATAATACACAAGATCTCATTTGATTTTTCCAGCAGCCCCATGGATATAATAGTCCCTACTTCACTGAACTGTCATGAGGACCAAAGTAGTGGTATGTATAAAGTGGTCAGGAGGGTGTCTGGCAAATATTAAGTGCACTATTAATTGTTTGCTTATCAATTATCTTTTATTACAGCTAAAAGAGCAGTGGCTGCGTGGGCACAGGAGGGCCTAGAGGAGATATCCCACGTTGAAGGTCAGGAAGGGTGGTGGTGAGGAAATACCCTTCGTCCATGATAAGGAGCAGCGGCTGCACTTTACTGGAGCAGCCATGAAGAGATACACCACGCCCAAGGTAAGAGAAACCCAAGTAAGATGGTAGGCGTTGCAAGAGGGCATCAGGGGCAGACACACTGAAACCATACTCACAGAAAACTAGTGAATCTAATCTCACTAGGACCACAGCCTTGTCTAATTCAATGAAACTAACCCATGCCCACAGGGCAACCCAAGACGGGCAGGTCATGGTGGAGAGGTCTGACAGAATGTGGTCCACTGGAGAAAGGAATTGCAAACCACTTCAGTATTCTTGCCTTGAGAACCCCATGAACAGTATGAAGAGGCAAAATGATAGGATACTGAAAGACGAACTCCCCAGGTCAGTAGTGCCCTACACACTACTGGAGATCAGTGGAGAAATAACTCCAGAAAGAAGGAAGGGATGGAGCCAAAGCAAAAACAATATGCAGCTGTGGATGTGACTGGTGATAGAAGTAAGGGCTGATGCTGTAAAGAGCAATATTGCATAGGAACCTGGAATGTCAGGTCATTTGAATCAAGGCAAATTGGAAGTGGTCAAACAAGAGATGGTAAGAGTGAACGTTGACATTCTAGGAATCAGCAAACTAAAATGGACTGGAATGGGTGAGTTTAACTCAGATGACCATTATATCTACCACTGTGGGGAGGAATCCCTCAGAAGAAATGGAGTAGCCATCATGGTCAACAAAAGCGTCCGAAATGCAGTACTTGGATGCAATCTCAAAAACAACAGAAAGATCTCTATTCGTTTCCAAGGCAAACCATTCAATATCACACTAATCCAAGTCTATACCCCAAGCACTAACGCTGAAGAAGTTGAAGTTGAACGGTTCTATGAAGACCTACAAGACCTTTTAGAACTAATATCCAAAAAAGATGTCCTTTTTATTATAGGGAACTGGAATGCAAAAGTAGGAAGTCAAGAAACACCTGGAGTAACAAGTAAATTTGGCCTTGGAATGCGCAATGAAGCAGGGCAAAGACTAATAGGGTTTTATCAAGAAAATGCACTGGTCATAGCAAACACCCTCTTCCAACAACACAAGACAAGACTCTACACATGAACATCACCAGATGGTCAACACCGAAATCAGACTGATTATATTCTTTGCAGCCAAAGATGGAGAAGCTCTATACAGTCAACAAAAACAAGACCAGGAGCTGACTGTGGCTCAGATCATGAACTCCTTATTACCAAATTCAGACTCAAACTGAAGAAAGCAGGGAAAACCGCTAGACCATTCAGGTATGACCTAAATCAAATCCCTTATGATTATACTGTGGAAGTGAGAAATAGATTTAAGGGCCTAGATCTGATAGACAGAGTGCCTGATGAACTGTGGAATGAGGTTCATGACATTGTACAGGAGACAGGGATCAAGACCATCCCCATGGAAAGAAATGCAAAAAAGCAAAATGGCTGTCTGGGGAGGCCTTACAAATAGCTGTGAAAAGAAGAGAGGTGAAAAACAAAGGAGAAAAGGAAAGATATAAGCATCTGAATGCAGAGTTCCAAAGAAGAGCAAGAAGAGATAAGAAAGCCTTCTTCAGCAATCAATGCAAAGAAATAGAGGAAAAGAACAGAATAGGAAAGACTAGAGATATCTTCAAGAAAATTAGAGATACCAAGGGAACATGTCATGCTAAGATGGGCTCGATAAAGGACAGAAATGGTATGGACCTAACAGAAGCAGAAGATATTAAGAAGAGGTGGCAAGAATACAGCAGAAGAACTGTACAAAAAAGATCTTCACAACTCAGATAATCACGATGCTGTGATCACTCATCTAGAGCCAGACATCCTGGAATGTGAAGTCAAGTGGGCCTTAGAAAGCGTCACTATGAACAAAGCTAGTGGAGGTGATGGCTTTCCAGTGGAGCTATTTCAAATCCTGAAAGATGGTGCTGTGAAAGTGCTGCACTCAATATGCCAGCAAATTTGGAAAACTCAGTAGTGGCCACAGGACTGGAAAAGGTCAGTTTTCATTCCAATCCAAAGAAAGGCAATGCCAAAGAATGCTCAAACTACTGCACAATTGCACTCATCTCACATGCTAGTAAAGTAATGCTCAAAATTCTCCAAGCCTGGCTTCAGCAATATGTGAAGCGTGAACTTCCTGATGTTCAAGCTGGTCTTAGAAAAGGCAGAGGAACCAGAGATCAAATTGCCAACATCTGCTGGATCATGGAAAAAGCAAGAGAGTTCCAGAAAAACAGCTATTTCTGCTTTATTGACTACACCAAAGCCTTTGACTGTGTGGATCACAATAAATTGTGGAAAATTCTGAAAGAGATGGAAATACCAGACCACCTGACTTGCCTCTTGAGTAATCTGTATGCAGGTCAGGAAGCAACAGTTAGAACTGGACATGGAACAACAGACTGGTTCCAAATAGGAAAAGGAGTACGTCAAGGCTGTATATTGTCACCCTCCTTATTTAACTTATATGCAGAGTACATCGTGAGAAATGCTAGGCTGGAAGAAACACAAGCTGGAATCAAGATTTCCAGGAGAAATATCAATAACCTCAGACATGCAGATGACACCACCCTTATGGCACAAAGTGAAGAGGAACTAAAAACCCTCTTGATGAAAGTGAAAGTGGAGAGTGAAAAAGTTGGCTTAAAGCTCAACATTCAGAAAACGAAGATCATGGCATCTGGTCCCATCACTTCATGGGAAATAGATGGGGAAACAGTGGAAATAGTGTCAGACTTTATTTTGGGGGGCTCCAAAATCACTGCAGATGGTGATTGCAGCCATGAAATTAAAAGACGCTTACTCCTTGGAAGAAAAGTTATGACCAATCTAGATAGCATATTCAAAAGCAGAGACATTACTTTGCCGTCTAATGTCCGTCTAGTCAAGGCTATGGTTTTTCCAATAGTCATGTATGGATGTGAGAGTTGGACTGTGAAGAAGGCTGAGTGCCGAAGAATTGATGCTTTTGAACTGGTGGTGTTGGAAAAGACTCTTGAGAGTCCCTTGGACGGCAAGGAGATCCAACCAGTCCATTCTGAAGGAGATCAGCCCTGGGATTTCTTTGGAAGGAAGGATGCTAAAGCTGAAACTCCAGTACCATGGCCACCTCATGCGAAGAGTTGACTCATTGGAAAAGACTCTGATGCTGGGAGGGATTGGGGGCAGGAGGAGAAGGGGACAACATAGGATGAGATGGCTGGATGGCATCACTGACTCAATGGACATGAGTCTGAGTGAACTCTGGGAGTTGGTGATGGACAGGGAGGCCTGGCGTGCTGCGATTCATGGGCTCGCAAAGAGTCGGACACGACTGAGCGACTGAACTGAACTGAACTGAAAGTGGAACTGCCATTTAGTAAAGCATAAACACAGTTTATAATTCATCTGGCGTACATGCTTTGAACTTCTGAGATTCTTGACTTTAAATGCAGAGATGTTAATTATTGCAAAATGAATGTATATGTTTAGATTCTATTTTCCTTTTTTATTACCCTATTTTTAGACTGCATAGTTCAAAGAAGCATAAAATGAGTATGTACATGTGAGCTTTAGGTGTGAAAGTACAATAGATTTAGGGTCCCTGACAGTAATTTAAAGGAAATTACTATTAATCAATATACAAAGGGTCTTATGTGTGTGAAATGGCTCAATGTATCTTTAGGACAGGCAGGGAACAAAGGAGGAAGTAAGAAAACGCCTGCCTAGGTTGACTCCAAGTAAAACTCATGATGGCACTTGTTGCGTGCCAGGCACTGTTCTAAGTCTTTTACATACATTCTTGTATTCAATTCTTACAATATCCTCATGAAATAAATACTGTGAATGCCTCCATTTACACATGCAGAAAGCAAGACAAAAAATTTAAGTATTAATAACTTGCCCAAGAACACCCAACTAGTAAATTGTGGTCCTGGGATTTAAACCTAAATATATCCTACCCCAAAACCCAGGTGTAACTATTTTCAGTTCAGTTCAGTCGCTCAGTCATGTCTAACTCTTTGCGACCCCATGAATTGCAGCACGCCAGGCCTCCCTGTCCATCACCAACTCCCGGAGTTCACTCAAACTCACATCCATCAAGTCAGTGATGCCATCCAACCACCTCTTCCTCTGTCATCCCCTTCTCCTCCTGCCCCCAATCCCTCCCAACATCAGAGTCTTTTCCAATGAGTCAACTCTTTTCATGAGGTGGCCATAGTGCTGGAGTTTCAGCTTTAGCATCCTTCCTTCCAAAGAAATCCCAGGGCTGATCTCCTTCAGAATGGACTGGTTGGATCTCCTTGCCGTCCAAGGGACTCTCAAGAGTCTTCTCCAACACCACCAGTTCAAAAGCATCAATTCTTCGGCGCTCAGCCTTCTTCACAGTCCAACTCTCACATCCATACATGACTATTGGAAAAACCATAGCCTTGACTAGACGGACCTTTGTCAGCAAAGTAATGTCTCTGCTTTTGAATATGCTATCTAGGTTGGTCATAACTTTTCTTCCAAGGAGTAAGCGTCTTTTAATTTCATGGCTGCAGTCACCATCTGCAGAGATTTTGGAGCCCCCCAAAATAAAGTCTGATACTATTTCCACTGTTTCCCCATCTATTTCCCATGAAGTGATGGGACTGGATGCCATGATCTTCGTTTTCTGAATGTTGAGCTTTAAGCCAACTTTTCCAGTCTCCTCTTTCACTTTCATCAAGAGGCTTTTTAGTTCCTCTTCACTTTACTGCAATGTACAAAGTTGGTCGTAGATTCTTCAAGTTTTTTCCCTCTTTAGGACCTGTTTATTCTTTAAATACAGCCCTATCTACAACTGTAAAGGGCATGGATGTGCTTATGGTAAACAGTTTGGAAAATACAGAAGGATAGAAAGCAAAAAGATTCAGACATCATATTATCACCCAGATGAGCACTGTTAAAATTTTGTGTTTCCTTCTAGACTTTTTTCTAAGTACATGGCTTTGTTTTATGTTTGTTTTACATAGTTGTGATCACACTATATAAACATTTTAATCTTCTTGTTTTCTCTATTATGACATGTGCCATCCTATGCTCTTAGAAATGTCATAAACTTCCTTCATAGAGGCTGCATAATGTACAGCTGCATGGCAGTTCCATAAAATATTTACCATTCCTTTCATGCTGGACATCTGAGTATTTCCAGCCTTTTTACTGTAGGATGGAAATCTTTATCCCTTCTTTCTTAATAGTTTCCCTTCTTCTGACATTTCTTCAGATCTTCCCCAGGCACACAACGACGTTGGTATTCCTCTGTCTTTCCTTTCTCAAAATTTATTTTGTGGAAACGAGCTGATAAGGTCATACTAAAATGTACATGGTTCATAAAACTTACTTTCTCTTCCAGGACACTTCTGTCAGTTTATCCAAAGGAATGGCGCTCTAATTGTGAGGAGTTAGTAATCAGAAAATTTTTAGTTGGGGAGATTCCCCAACTAGAGGAGACTCAGCAACAGCAACAAGGTGCGGGGCTGCGGTAACCTAAGAAAAGCTGACGAGAAGGCAAGACTAGAGCTGCGAGGTGGTGGTGTGGTTGAGGGAAGAAAAACGTTTTGTATAAGCTAGGGTGAAAAATAAAAAAAAAAAACTGAGTAAAAGAACAGAAGGGAATTAGAAAATTCACTCCGCGGCACTTACCTAGTTTCTCCAACTCTCCTGCTTTTGCCTTTCCAAAACGTTTGCCCTGAGGGATGGGCCCGCCCACCTTTTACTCAGCTCCGCTTGGTTGGGTTTTCAGTCTGAATTACTTTGCCAAGTCTCACAGCTCTGGGGCCTCGGGCGGCCACGGAGCCAGCCGCAAGCAGCGGAAGTGAAGTTCTAAGAGGGTCCATTCCAAGCCCTGGGTCCACAGGCAGTCCTACAGGAGCTTCACCTCCCTGGACCCAAGCAGGAGAGTTAATAATACCTCTGGGGGCGGCGGGTTAGAAACCTCGTGTGGAAGTTCACAAAGTCCCGTTCTGCCCCTAGCACTCTTTCTTTCACTCCTAGAGGCTTCAGGCTTTCTAGGCTGTTGGCAAGTCCGAGAAGCAAAGGGAACCCAAGACAGAACTCAGTTCCCCCCAGCTCTCCCCGCTCGGGTGCTGCACTGACAATAGCTGGTGTGGCGAAAGAGGAGGCGTGGGGGTGTGCAGGCTGAAGTTCAAGCCAAAGGGGCCACTGACTCCGCCCCTCCGCCCCGCAAGGATTAGGGAGCAGAGGAAACCGTAAATCCGAAAACCTAGCCTGAGCAATTTAAAAAAAAAAAAAATAGCGAAAGGCTCCAGCCTGAAACTGGGGCGGAGCACACTGCTCTTCTGAGGGCCGACCCGGCTCCAGCTACAGCGCGAACGCCCTCCCAGGCTTGCTCCACCGGTACCCCGGGCGCACCACGCACGCACCCGCCTCCCTGGGCCGGCCGCTCCTCCCTCTTTCCTTGCTGGTTGGCCCGGGTGCCGCAAGCGCGGCGGCGGCAGGAGGAGCCGGGCGCGCCCGCCACGCACAACACGGGCGGCAGGCGCGGCGCACGAGCTCAGGTGGCGGCTGCGGCGGTGGTGACAGCAGCGGCTGCAGCAGCTAGCGCACACCCTCTCCGCGTCGCGCCCGCAACCCTCCTCCACTGCGCCGCGGAGCTACTGGCCGTCCCAGGGTTTCCCCGGCCCTCGCGCGCACGGGCGAGCCCCACGCACAATAGCGGCCGCCTCTATTGTGGTTCCGAGCCCGGGCGCCAGCTATGGGGAAGCCGGCGAGGAAGGGATGCGACTGGAAGCGCTTCCTGAGGAATAATTGGCTGCTACTTTCCACCGTGGTCGCGGTGGTGCTAGGTGAGATGCGTGGCGGGTGGGCGACGCGCGCACCCTCACGCGCTCCCAGCACCCAGGCCGCGTGCGGGGCGGGCGCGTGTGAGGATCGGCATGGCGCTGGCGCACCAGGTGCTCGGTTCCTCGGCTCCCCCTCGGCTTCCGACACCGCGCGGGGGCTTACCCTCGAGGGTGCTGGTTTCTCCGTGCGAAGAACAAAGCTCCTCTGGGGCACCCATTTGCGTGCTCCGTGAGCTTCGGGTTCCTGCTTTACCCAAAATGATCATAGGGGCTTGAAAGGGGGAAAGGGAAACAAGTAGGTCTCCGTTCTTACCGTTTGGAAGCAAATGTGGTTTAATTGTTTAAATCCTATCTGCTCCCCTCCTCTTTTTCCCCCTGAACCATGCGTTGTCCGGACAGAGCGAGTGTGGATGATGGTTTGCGCGGTTGAACTGGAAGAGGCATCTTAACCTCAGGAATGGCCCGGTCCCCGGCGGGAGGGAGAGTGTGGATGTTACAGTCGGTCACTCTTCCTAGTCAGTGCCTGGAAAGGTGCCTGCCCACGCGGCGGCGAGCCGCTGCCCGCACCCAGGCACGGAAAACCTGCCAGATTTGTGCTTGAATTTAAGGATGTGCAGTGATGGCCCGCAGGAAGTCTAGGGGAAGGGAGACCTATCAGATTTCTCCCTTTCCACCCTGCAAACCTACCGAGGTCGCCTCCTTGAGCTCCCCTGCTCGCCACATTTCTTTTCTATTGAAAGTAATATTTAAGTCATATTTGCTTGTTTTTAAACAAGGTGTATTTAAGTGATTTATTTCTGACACATCACTGGATCAGGTGAATGTCTGAGCCATTGCTCAGAGGTATGAGTTATTCCAATTTAGACTCTGAATTTCTGCCAGGTTGTCTGTTTTACAACTTGGGCCTTGGGATGTTCCTCTTTGGTGTTGGAGCCAAGACTGGCTCCTTTCCTCCAAGACCTGGCCCAGGTGGGGACACCCAGCAGGTGAGGCTCCTTTGAAGTCTTCACCTTCCATTTGGAAACTGGAGCTGGGAGGAGTGGTAGCCTGTGCCTCTCCCAACCCCAAGCACATTTCTCTCCAGCTGCTGCTTCTTGATCTCAGAATATTTGGTGTCACCTGCTTTCTCTCTTGGTGCCCCGCCCCAAAAACGTCTGTGGAAGTTAACGCGATCCTCAGGGTCGGATTTGCTCCTCTAGATCCTTGCGCAAAGTCAGGTTTCTAGTAAATAAATAACATCCTGGAATTACTTTAGCAGAGGCTATCTGTGGGAGGAAAAGAGAGAAGCAGAGGAGCAAGTCTTGACTACTTAACTCTGTTTCCCCCAAGAAGAGTCACGTGGCTCTAAGGAAAGGGCTATCCTGCCCCATCACATTTTAAATAACAGATTCCTCAAAAAGAGCGATGTGATTTACCTGCAGCCAAATAGCTGAGATGGTTTGGTTTTCCTAGTGACAAGAGTCCAGAATTAATTGTGAAATCCCTTCTTCAGGATGGTTTTGGGTAGGCTGGCATTTCCCTCCTGATTCCTTGTGGAAGTGAAATGATCCTGCCTTTTCAGCTGTGGGGTTTTCCAGAGATACTCACCTGTTGACCACGTGTGGCATGCTGGTGTTGAGTTTACTGATTCACTGAAGGCTGATTTGGCAAAGATTTTGAAAATTGTTCCCTGGCCTTCAGAACCTGTCACGTATATACATCTTCCGGGTCAAGGGAGATAACATGTCTGTTTTGCAGATGGGGCCTTTGGTGTCAGATGGGCAATTTTTTCCAGTTTTAATGTGGGTAAGCCCTGGGAGCGTGATTCAAATACTTTGCTCCAGAAAGGAAAACACAATATTAAATCTGTAAGTACTCAACTGAAGTCTTTCAGCACATTTGCTCCTCAAAGAGTAACATCAGGCAGTCCTGAGCATTTCAACTCGGTCTGAGAAGCGTCAGGCCTATACCACCCTCAGTGCACCCATCACAAGGCCCTTCCCAGGATCGTTCTCCTTTCTTCAGTCTTTGGAGCACTGGGCTTGAGTACAAAAGTCACACCTCTGTCTCTGTCATCTGTGCTAACTCATTCTGGGTTAAATCCAGAAGTGAAATTGCAACCAACTTATAACAGAGATGCTAAGTCCATCCGTAAGCCCTTTTGACCATGATAGTAAGTTTATTTTTGTAACAGTCTTAACTGATAACAGAGATTGCGAACACTCTCATGTAGCCTCCTTTCTGAACCTTTCAACATGTGGACCTTAAAAAAGAAGAACGTTTAATTTATTACCCTGACAGAATATCATCTTCTGATTAAAACTGAAGTATTTTGTCCCTGGTATATATAATTCATCAGCCGTGACACTTTAAAGTATTTTGATTTTTGAAGTGAAGGGCAAAACTTTTTAGCAGCCAGATGAAAGCTTCTGATTTTTCAAGGCAGTATGTGAGGGGAGATGAAATTAAAGGTCATCTTTATTAGGTGTAAATGTTAATTTCTTTTGTGGACAAAGAGATAGTAAAAGCTAACTATTTCCTTATATTGTTACTCATGAAATAAAGAGACTGAATAGTTAAGTGACTTTCTTTGTTAAAGTGACTATCTTTCACTATCTGTTAAACCCTACAAGGTCCTGGAGATAACATCTTAGATTTTCAGATGAGAGGCCTTTAGTAAAATCTGATTGTGTGTGTGTGTGTGTCACTCACTCAGTCATGTCTGACTCTGAGACCCCATGGGTTCCTCTGTCCCTGGAATTCTCCAGGCAAGTACTGCAATGGATTGCCATTCCCTTCTCCAGGATCTTCCCAACCGAGGAATCGAACTTGGGTCTTCTGTATTGCAGAAAGATTCTTTACGGTCTGAGCCACCAGGGATTAGGAACTATTTTCACTGTATTCATTACGATTCTTGCAGGCCTTTCCCTTGCTTCCGTAGTGTAGTAGTATGAGAACAGAGACTGGAGTCAAGTGTCTTAGATTTGAATTCTGATCCAGTCATGCTCTGTGATTTAGACAAAATCTCTCATTCTCTGGAATCCTCAATTTCCTCATCTGGAAAATAGGGATGTAGCTCATTCCCTCCTATGCTATTAGAGTTGATAAAGATAATGTGAAAATACCTAGTTGTATGACTAGCATATAACAGGCACTCAGTAAATGTCATTTTAAGGTGATTTGAATACCTTGATTCTGAGGAAATTAATATTTTCTTATGAAATAAGATCTGTCTCTCATGATCTTTCTCTGTCCTGCTTGGTGTCCAGCCTAGAATTCTGAGTCTAGGGTGATTCAAGTATTTTGATGACATGTTCTGTCGAGGTGAACACCAGCCTCCAGAGCACTCACTATTCATTGTTTTGAAAGGATATGGAAAGGATTAATCATTTTGTTTTGTGCCCCATATAGCATGATTTTCATTTCATTTAACAGGTAGAAATTCTGAGGGAAGAATTTTTGTGCTTTCAGTGGGAATTCTGTTCAAGCAGAATCAGTGTGTGAGGATTCTGTGCATTGTAATTCAAGTCAGCCGGTAATGATCATAGCATGTGTAATGCTGGCAAAGCAGTCATGGAACCCTCACCCCGCTCACAACATAAAGCCTGATCATTCTATCCAGACAGGTTGTACTTTATTTCAGTCATTTGAAAAATCTGATTTCCAGCTTATGGATTTTCAGGAAAGGATATAGCTATTTCTATTTACAGGACAGAGCCGACAAGCTTATTCTTCCTGAATAATTTTCTTCAGCACTCTAAAAGAAGCAATCATTTATAGATTCAGATTCTGTTGTCTAAAACTGAGAACAGTTTCTTCATGTCCTTAGTAATATCCTTGCCCAAGCCAGCCTCATGTCTCCTCCGCTGGGGCTCTTGTAGTATATATCTGGCAGTGCTAATTTGAGCTGTGGCATAAGCTCTCTTGCTGTGTTTCTGCCTGTCTCTGAAGCCCCTGAGTATGAGATGGGGGCGGGGGAATGGCTTCAGCTCAGTGTTCAGAATATATTTTGTTATCATGAAACTCATGTGCTTCAGCCTGTGCTGCTGGGCCTCTGATCAGCTCAGCCTTGGAATATACCAGTACTGTAACTGGCACTTAAATCATTTGCTCATTCAACAAATCTATATCAGGCATCTACTGTGTGCCAGGGACTTTTCTAGAGCCAGGGCACGTAACAGTGAACAAAATAAAACCCCTGTCCTCATGGAGCGTATGGTGAAGTGGAGACAAGTAGACAGGAAACCGGATAAAGAGGTGAACTACAATAGAGTACGTTGGGTGGTTGAGAGTGTTTTAGAGCAACATAAAGCAGGGAGGGGAACTGGGCGGTTATAGTTGAAATAGGGTGAATGGGAAGGCCCTGCTGCTGCTGTTAAGTTGCTAAGTTGTGTCCAACTCCTTTTGGACTCCCATGGACTGTAAGCTGCCAGGCTCCTCTCTCCCTGGGATTTTCCAGGCAAGAATACTAGAGTTACCATTTCCTTCTCCAGGGGACCCTCTCGGCCCAGGGATGGAACCTGCATCTCCTGCATTGGCAGGTGAATTTTTTACCACTGAGCAACCAGGCCCTGCTGAGAAGGCGACAGTTGAGTTGAGACTGGAAAGAAGTGAGGGAACATGTGCACAGATAACTGGGGAGATCCCAGCATGAGGAAGAGCATGGGAGTGGAGTGGGAGGGGGAGAGGCGATAGGATGGTGTGTGCTCTTATAAGGACTTTGATTTTTACTGGAGTTGGGAAACCATTAAAAGGTTTTGAGCAGAGTAGTGACATGGTCTGATTGTCTTAATCTGCTCTCCTGGCTGCTCTTAGACCATAGAGAGCAGACAGAAGGGTGGAAGCAGAGAGACCAGCTCAGGAGGCTAGTGCAATTAGCCACTTTTCTAATCTCATTTCTGTCATGGTTAGTGAAATCTTAGGAAATGCTTAAGAAAAGTCAATGAGAAAAATAATGCAACTGTAAGGTAGGCATTATTGTTTTGCCATTATATGGATGAGGAAACAGACATGGAACAGTGCAGGACTCACTCAGGATCACTCAGATAACAACTGGCAATTCCCAGCTTTACTGTACTTTCCCTTCCCCTCCTTTGGATGCTATCCTCCGTCTTTGTCCCCATCTGCCTGGTCCTCACAGAACCTCTTGGGGATCACGGTGGTCTGGCTGTGTGCCACGTCAAAATAGGGAATGAAGACTCTGTAGTGTTCGATTTGAGCTGCAGTTGCCCCTTTCTCCCCTGAGACTGAGAAGGGGCAGAAGCATGCCTCCTGGGACTCTCAGAATTGCAGTGTATACCCTGGAGGAACACTGTTCCTGTGGGGTTTGCTGGACTCATTAGCCAGGTTGGTCTTCACTCTAGGCTCAGCATCACCCTTACACCTTGGTCCATGAGTCTCCCCTGCTATTCTTTCCACCTTCAAAGTCAGCCCTTCTTACCTTTGAACTAAGGGGCTTGGTGTGACTGGTGCAACGGGCGTGACTGAGGTACATGAGGGGAAAAAAGCAAAGCTGCCACAGAGGTCCGGGGCTGGATCTTAGAGGGATTGGAATGCCACACTGATAAGTTCAGACATGCTTCTGGGGATGAAGCTGGACAGTGACATGGTCAGGACTGTGCTTAGAAAAGATCCTTGAGGCAGATGGATGTGGTGAATGGATCCAAGGAGGGTAATGTTGCAGGTGGGCTGAACACCCAGGGGATTGCTGTTGAGGTCCAGGTAGAGAGGGAGATGGGGGCCTCAGCAGGGCAGCCGCAGTGGGAGTAGGTAGGAAAAGATGGCTCTGTGAGGTGTTCGGCAGGTTGACCTGACACTCCTTGACTAGATTTGGTCCTTGGAACAAGGAGGTGGGGATCTCTAGCAGGAGAGGGAGTCCTGGCTGGGGCAGCAGCTTGGAGAAGACCTATCATGCCTTCCCACTGCACAGAACCAATATCAACTTGCTCTTTGTTGCCCTGTAGTTGGAAAGAAAGTCAAAGTGAAGTCACTCAGTCATATCTGACTCTTTGCGACCCCATGGACTGTAGCCTACCAGGCTCCTCTGTCCATGGGATTTTCCAGGCAAGAGTACTGAAGTGGATTGCCATTTCCTTCGCCAGGGGATCTTCCCAACCCAGGGACCGAACCCAGGTCTCCCACATTGTAGGCAGATGCTTTACAGTCTGAGCTACAGGGAAGTCCAAGTAGTTAGAGTATTTGCTCATATTTGCCCTCTCCACTGACCCTTGAAGAGCCCTTGAGGGAAGGAATTCTGGCTGCCCCTCACTATATCCACACCACCTGTCACAATGCCTGGTGTGCTCAATACATTTGTTGAATTGTTGAGTCATTTATGACCCAGGGAGATAGTAAGAGGTTATCTTTGTTTATTGAATGAGTAAATTAGCCCAAACCTAAGCTTGAATTCCATCATACATTCTTCTCTGCCTGCTTCAGCCTTCTGTGATTTGCATCACTAAGACAGATTAACAGTATTATACATACTTATCAAGTATGTTAACTTTTCTGCCTCACAACTAGGTTATAGACCCCTAGAGGGCAGAAGCATTCCTATTACCCTTCTTATCAGAAGGAAGAGAGGTTTGGATTAGCTGGAAGAGAACAAAGATTTCCAACTCCCATTTATAGGTAGCTGACTGTCTGAGGTGATATTTTGTTGAGAAAAAATTGGAAACAAAAGCTCTGAACTTGATTACCGATGTCTGCCAAGGGCTTAAGATCAGGAAACAGTGGCGTGTGTGCTGCACACTTGTTGACCCTGGGTCAGATCACTGAAGTTCCTTCTAGATTTAAGATCCTTTAGCTCTATGCTTGTGTAGTCATTCCTCAGTTCATTGCTCAGAGTCAGAGGAACTCTTCTTAGGGAACTTAGGAAGAGTTAAGGTCATTACTGGCTTCCCTGATGGCTCAGTGGTGAAGAATGCGCCTGCAATGCAGAAGTTGCAGGAGCTGCAGGTTCAGGTTCAATCCCTGGATGGGGAAGATCCCCTGGAGGAGGAAATGGCAACCCACTCCAGTATTCTTGCCAGGAGAATCCCATGGACAGAGGAGCCTGGCGGGCTATGGTCCATAGCGTCACAAAGAGTTGGGACACAACCAAAGCGATTTAACACACATACACACAGTCATTACTAGAGGATAAAATGACCTTGATGTTGAATCAGTTGTTCTACATCTGTGACTTGGGATATAATAATGTAAATTGTGTGTGGAACTGTTACCAAGGTAATGTTATATGTCAGCTTTAAATTATTCATTACAACAGTAATATAAGGTCTAAAAACTTGTATAGTTTCTATACAGGAATGTGTGTCTTGCACATATTTGCTTAATTAAGTATATTGGGGAAGCAATCCTTTAGCTGACTAGATCCCACTTTCACATATGGAAGAATTAGGGAAACTGTTTTGGGCTTTGAATACCCATGCCTGGTTTGGTGTCAGTTTTGGAACCAAATCAGAATCCACCAGAGTTGTAGAATCACTGAAAAGATTGTGATTTTTAGTTGATCAGACTTACCATCTGTCAAAAATTTGAGCAGTGGGCATAAGAAATAAAGGAAGCTTAAAATGATCACACAAGATGTAGAAAGCTATCACATGCCAAATCTGGATTTGGTGGCACTCATATAGTTGCTCAGATGGAAGAAAACTCTGGGTTGCACAGACAAGGTACAAATAAATGGGATTAGGAATTAGCAATTGGAGAGCATATACACACTCAGATGAGCACTTGCTTATAAAGAGAAAACTTTCCACGTTAATTACTTGGGAGGAGCTGTGATTACCTTTAATATAGCTGAGACTGGAAGTAGCTGTCCTGTAGGGAGTCAGTGACATGCTGGCCTGATGCCAGGCAGCTCTGTCCGCCTGAGGAGCTGCAGGTCTCCCCCGTGTTAATGTCTCTGGAGATCTGGGGTCACAGATACCATGGGGACTGGAACACTCTTGAAGAAAATGAACTCATCTTAGACAACACCGAGTGGCCCACTTAGACTCCTCTGCAGCAGTGTGTGTTAAAGTAGCAAGCCTTTCCTATTTTGAATGTTCAGCATACATCTAATAGAAGACAATATTGGAGGCAGTTACTACTAAGCCAATAATTTACTTTGTAGCTATAGTTTAGCCCAGCAGATAGATTTCGAAGGAGCTAACTTATACTTGCTGAGGAAACAGACCCAAACGGCGACAAAGAGGGCTCTGTTGTAATTAGTAAGCTCCACAGTAACACCTCTGTTAATGGAAAGGAAGTGTTTCAGTGACTCACTCATTGCCAGAAATGTTACTACCCTGTGTTTGAAAAATATCTGCTGACTGCCTGTTCCATTACCAGAGGTAGAATATTTCCTTTCCAACAAATACTCCTGCGCTTTCCGGGATGGGCAGACCTCGTCCCAGCTCATAGACACTTCATGCTGTGTGTCCTGGGTGATTCCCCTCCCAGGCCCAGCCCCAGCTGTGTGAGCTCTGGGCCATGGTCCCTACTCTGTCAGGACAGAGAGGAAGTTATGCCTCATTCTCCACCACAAGACCTAGAGCCAGCATTGAGGAAGCAAAACCCTCCCACCAGTCCCTCCACGCTTAGGCTGAGGTCTTTGTCCCCAGGGCCGTTCTTGGTCACAGAGTCCACAACTGGGTCCACAGGCAGGACGGTTGTCTTAGCAGATTTCCCTGTGTCCAGGAAAGGTCCTGACACCAGCGTCGTGTGACTCGGCTAGGTCGAGCTATTGAAGCAAAGTGGTGGCTTTGGGGAGCGGAACTTCTGTTCAGGTGTGACCTCAGTGAGGGTCTGCACTGTGCGGTCATTTTTACAGCTGCATTGAGATAACAATTTGGACTTGCTTTTCTCAGGGGGTTAAAACTGCACTTACTTGACTAAGGAGGAAACCCTTAGATGAGAATCTTGAATGAGATTATAAAATTAAATTATTATTCTACCACTGTTGTATTGCTTAATAATTATCTAGTTACTTATAATTCAGTAAAGAATCAATTCAACAACAAAATAAATGGACCATCATCAAAAATGCCTAACCACAGAAAGCCTAATCTCCAAGCCTCCAAGCATTACTGGAAAATAAACTGATTCTGTGCCTATTTCATATACTTAATTATTTTCTCAGCCACTTAACCACTTGACAAATTTCATATGAGATTTCCCAAATTATGAAGCAATGAGGGAGATACAGTTTCTCCTTTGACAATTTATTTTTCTTGTGGGTAGCCGAGTGTAATTGGTAATACTTATAGAGGGTTTATTATGACTTTTATGCACATTATTTCCCAATTGACCCTATACTTATTTTACAGATAAGGAGACTGAAATGTACAAGGCTTAAGTCACATGACTGAGGTCACACTCAGAACTGGGATTTGCACCCAGAACTGACTCCAAAACTGTGGTTATTAACCATTAAGTAAGACTGCTTCCTAGAAAACTTGGATACACCCGAATTATAGTTCAGAGCATTCTTACAGACTTCACTCTTGTATAATAGCTAAATAAAGCCTAGTACCCTCCTTCTTACTCCATCTCTTGTCTGTCTCTTGGCTTTTCTTTATTATGTCTTTGAACCTACGGCATCCGACAGTGTTTAGTCCTTTCCCTTACTTGAAGTTACTCTAGTTGAGCTTGTCTAAAAGTTACTTTCCCAGGATGTATAATGCTCTCCTGTCCTACTGCTTCTGCTCATGGTGTTTCACCCACTATTATTCTACCCATCCTTGATGGGATCTCATTTTTCACTTTTATCATATAGACTTCTCTGACTGCCAATCAGAGATGATTTCCCTTCTCTGTGCTATTATATTGCTTAATTTATATTCCCAAATTGTACTGTATTCAAGCCGCTGCTTCCAGTCCTGTCCCATGGCAGGCAGCACTAGCTGATTACAACACTCTTTACCCTGGAGCTTTGTGACGGCCTTGGAATCCTCAAAACTCTTCTCTAGGCAACTGCCGTTAATCAAAGGGGACTGGCAGGTCAGATGAAAAGTGTTGTTCATTGCTGGGAAGATGTCTTCACTTAGCAATTAATTTAAATTGAAGAAGTATTGATGTTAACTGGCAAGAGATGCAGAGTTGAAGTCTGTTTTGTTTTAGTCTGTCAGAGGTAGTTTGTGCACAGAAATCATTGACAGGAGTAAGTGTGGTAAACCCTGCAAGAAAGCCTCAATGTGCCTTGGGCCTTCAAAGAAGAGGTGGAATTGAGAGAGATCAAGCCTTGATGAACCATTGATCCCCTAGTTTCCCAATCAGTTGTATATGAGTTTTTGAGTGGAGACTCTGGGGAACTCATCCAAGCCGTAGTCATCTGAAATATATTTTCCTCCTAGTTTGGGGGCCTCAGAAGAGCACATGTGGTCACCAGTGGTCCTGAGACCACTTTAGTGTGAACTCAGCATGACCCTGGAACTCTTGGAATGAAGAGCACCTTTCTACCCTGAGGAAGTTCTGACCTCAAGAAACCAGAGCCTGCCTCATCTTTAGAGAATTCTTTGGGCTAACTAGACCAAATAATAGTTCCATACAATCCTGAAACTGGACAGAATTAGATTGGAAGATCCATCCAGCTTCCTAAAGTTGGGCCATGGCATGGAGCTGAATCACCCTTGGATGGTAGAGCCTTTTTGAATGTTCTATTTAGCACCTCCTATGTCTTTTAATGAACTTTTTTTCCTAGGTCTCCCCTTTCATGCATCCTTTCACATCATTGTCCAAATTCCCCCATTCCTGTCTGGAGATTATTTCTATGATAAGATATTAATTAGCCTGACTATGCTTCCTGTTCCAGTAGACCTTGAGCTTGAACAGCTTGGGCAAATGCTAGACTTGGTTGTTAAAGATTTTGAAGATGAGTTTTTACTTTTTTGTTAGCAAAAGTTAATTGTCAATCAGGAGACAAAGAAGATTTGCCCCATTTCTGCTGCTTCTTCATTGATTTCTTTCTTACACCCAGAGAATTTCCTGAGGTTTCATCACATAGGGAAGCTTCTGAGTTCCACGTAACAGAGGTGGAGATCCCATTGCCTGTGCGGAGCCCACAGACCTTGAGAAAAATGTCCAGATCGCCTCTGTAACTGCATTTGCCACTTGCATTGAATAGAAGCGTTTGCCAGTAACCTCTAAACTAGCTTGTTTATTTTGTGGGAAAAAAGTTTACATTTATTGTTTTTATGTGGAAATGATTGGGTAAGGTTTGGCTGCTTTTTTAACTGCGAGTGAGTAACCATAGGACGCTGGATTTATTGAATCCAAGATCAAGATCCTGCAGTTTCCTGAAGCATTGCTCACCACTTTGTGAATCCTGCTCAGGGA
Organism: Capricornis sumatraensis; assembly: GCF_032405125.1. NCBI lineage: Eukaryota > Metazoa > Chordata > Mammalia > Artiodactyla > Bovidae > Capricornis > Capricornis sumatraensis. Next base: position 48,173,546 of record NC_091074.1, on the reverse strand, counting down.
TCTGTGTTCTAGGGAAGAGGGTTGGTAGATGGCAGTAAGTGAGGTTTGCAGCTATGAGTTTTTGCTCAGATAGTCTTTCTCCCCTTTTACAGACTGTCCTCATGCCCTGGAACATGTGTTCATGAGGGCAGTACTGAGAAAGGAGACTCAAGATCCTTACAAACATAAAACATTCCAAGATTCCAGAAGTAAACAAAGCCCTCTAGGATTACTGTGAAAGATCATACTCAACCATGGTTTTCTTTTTTTTTTTTTTTTTGTCTCTTGATGGTCATCTTAAATGCATTTACACCCATCTCTAGGCCTTAAGGAGAAGGCAGTGGCACTCCACTCCAGTACTCTTGCCTGGAAAATCCCATGGGCGGAGGAGCCTGGTAGGCTGCAGTCCATGGGGTCGCTAAGAGTCGGACATGATTGAGCGACTTCACTTTCACTTTTTACTTTCATGCATTGGAGAAGGAAATGGCAACCCACTCCAGTATTCTTGCCTGGAGAATCCCAGGGACAGGGGAGCCTGGTGGGCTGCCATCTACGGGGTCGCACAGAGTCGGACACGACTGAAGCAACTTAGCAGCAGCAGCAGCTAGGCCTTAAATCTAATATATTGTTATCAAATGAGCTAAGACGTGAAGTACTTTAAAGAAGTATCTTATAAATGTTTGTTATTGTTTCCCAGAAATAAAAAAGGGAGGCATGGAAACGGTAAAACATAGGTTCTGGTTACAGTATTATTCCTTGAAAACACTAGAAGACAATGTTATCTGTGTGTGTTTCCTGGGGCCCTACTCTCATCTCCTGGGAAAGGGCATCTGGGCCCCTTTTTGTGGCTATATAACATGTTTAATATTCTGTACATGAGTAATATAAAATAATAAACAAGCTGGTCTGTCTTTGCCTTTTTTCTACCAGTGAGGATTCAGAGAAGTATCTGAAGTATTTAGAAACAGAGATTCCTGACCAAACTTTCAATACTGGGTACCACTTTCATTTTAATTTAAGAAATATAATAAAATTCTTCAAATACACTTCAACTCGTATGAAGAAAAAAGCAAATATTTCTGCAGTGCTTCTGGGAGTGGAGAAGGAGAGGTCAGAGTTGCGGCTTCACAGGAGTTGGGAGAGAAGGGTAAACCGTTAGCAGGCAGGCGCATGGTGAAAATAGGTGGGTGACACAGATTTTCGAAGCGGAGGTGAGGAATGGGCTGAGAAAGGTGGAGAGCCCCGGTTGCTTGGACTTAGCATTCTGGGTGCAGGGTTCATCATGCTGGTAATTCCAGGATTCTGACAGGTCTAGAAAATCCAGGATGACTGGCTCCCTTCTTTCTCAGGCACAGGCCCATCTCTTTTCCTGCTCTCAAGTTGCCCCTACCTAAACCCTGCTGTGGGGTAGATGGTCACATTTCTTTTACACTTGGAAAGAAGCCTTCTAAGATTGTGTAATGAACCAAGAAGGTGTTTCTGGGAGTTGTAAGACTGGTTATTGTGAAGAGGTAGGGTTCCCAGAAAATCTGACATAAAACCTGAGGGAAAAGGTATGTCCTTTCAGCAGAGGATTCCAGGGCCTCTCCAAACTGTGTATGTCGGGGTGAGGAGGCTTATCATTCCTTCAAGGACTTGGAGGCCAAGTATTTACCAGGTGCCAAGGAGGGGAAAGAGTGGAGTACGACCACAAGGTAGATCAAGATCTTTCACAGAAATGTATGAAATAAGCTGATAGTAGAATCACCCATGAGTTTAGCAGATAAGAACCATTTTAAGAGGGCGATTGAGGGGGCGGGGGTGGGGAGGAAGAAAAATAAGTTTGACCACAGGTAGAAAATGGAAGAATAAAGCAGACCAGAACCCATGGGTCAAGTCAGAGGTCTGTATCTCAGGAAGTAACTGCCAAAACACATGTGTGGGACTGTCCCACCTTTTGGGGAGAGGGACAGTCTGGTTGTTGTTTGGTTGGTTGTTCCTAGATGAGAGCAAACTGGGTCTCTAAGCCAGCTGAATGCTTGCTTTAGAGACTGGACTCCTGTGGACTGGCCCTACAGCCAACCTTATCCTCACTTGAACTCAAGGGACTCTTTGGAATCCAGGGCTCCCAGAAGCCTGGGAGAAGTCCTGAGGTGTAGGAAGCAGGCACCTAACTTCTCATGTGTACATTACCGTAGCCATTGTCAGTTACTGGAGAGGCCACATTTATGATGCTTTTCTGGGTTCGGTGGTGCTGGGACAATGTGGCAGAATTTGTACCCACATTCCTGTGACCCAGTTTTCATGCTCTGCTAATGGTACGGTGTCTCAACTATTTTTTCCTGCTTTTCATAATCAGGTTTAATGAGTAAAAACTACGTAATGCAGTGGCTTCCTGGTCATATGCACTAAATAGCAATTACCACGCACTTATAGTTGTACTCAGCCTCCTGGAACACAAAGCAGGATGAAAAAAGGACAAGAGGTAAATCTAAAGGACAGAGGGAGAATAGCCAGCACAGAGCCACACAGCACTGAATGCCATACCAAGAGGTTTTCTTGGGACTCCGTTATCAAGGTCTATAAATGATGGGAGAGAAGTTAGTCTGATGATGTCTGGTGATCCTGGAGGCCCTGCTGTGGGCATTTGGAGAAGTAAGTGGTATAAGGACTCCTGCATCTTCTGTCACCATGTACCAGCATCCTGCATCCGTGTACTAGCGTCCTACATCTGTGTACCAGCCTGCATCCATGTACTAGCATCCTACGTCTGTGTACCAGCCTGCATCCGTGTACCAACCTGACCATTCTGCTGCCTCTTCCTATCCCACCGGCCCATCCCCGTGGCTTCCACAACTAGAAGACCTTGCCCTCATGTGAGCCAGCCTTTCTTTCATGCAAAGAGGGCAAATGTGATTGAGAGAGGTTGCACCCAGAATATCAGTGACACATTCTGTCTCCCCACTCTTCTAATTGGAAGGGACAGAAAATCCAGGTTGAACAGGCTTCAGCCAGAAAAGTAGAGAGTGAGGCATAGAATTTATGGCTCAAATAATTTAAGAGTGCAGAGATGGTAACTGGTTTCAGGTTTAGCTAGATTCAAGAGTCCAAAAAATATCATTCTGTCCTGTTCTCTTTTTATGTACCGTCTCTGCACTCTTCAGTTATTTTCACTCTCAGGTGAGATGCTCCCATTGGTGATGAGACAGCTGCCAGCACAGTTCAGGGTTTCCATTTCCCTGCTTCACACTCAGCAGAAAAGTTTCTATCTGTTGAGACCAGACTGTGGGGCTTTAGTTGGGTTATAGGACCATTCCATAATCAACCTTGGGACTAAGGGAACGTGATTGTCTGATAGACCAGGCCAAAGCCACTCCTTTATCCCACCCTCTTCCCCCAATTTCTGAATTATTATAGCTTGAACTGGACCTAAAACAGACTGAGAGTGGGGAGGTATGTTGTTAATAGCAGGGACAGTGGACATTGGGTGATAATTACAACAAATGTTTTACCTTTTATCTATTACGCTCCTGAACTATTTCTTAAATGCCCTCAGTGTGTCCTCATAGCTAAGTTTTATTGAATTCATAGCATTACAGAAGTATTTGAAGTTGTTTAGCTAATAACCACATACTTCGAAAATAATTAAGTCATAAACTACTTTAAGGGCTTCCCAGCTGGCTCAGTGGTAAAGAATCTGCCTGCCATGCAGGGAACGCGGGTTCGATCCCTGGGTTGGGAAGATCCCCTGGAGGAAGAAATGGCAACCCACTCCAGTATTCTTACCTGGAAAATCCCAGGGACAGAGAAGCCTGGCAGGCTACAGTCCATGGGGTCACGAAGAATCGGACAGAACTGAGCACACACACACACACAGACTACTCTAAAGCCTGAGAGAGGAGGAAGAAAATTATACAGGGACCACAGCTGAATTTTTGCTTTAAACCCTTAAGAATTGTAAAAAAAAAAACAACCCCCAAACCTAACCTATTGCTAGTGTCATATTTAGCAATGAAAGTCTGAATGCTTTCCCCTTAAAAACATCAGGAATAATGCAAGGATGTTCACTCTTAAACACTTCTATTCAGTATCTCAGTGGAAGGCTGATCCAGGACAGTGATACAGTAAGAAAAAGAAATGATGAACTAGATTGGAGAGAAACAAAACTTACCCTGTCAACAATGGCATGACTTTCTACAAAGGAAATCCCAAGGAATCTATAGAATAACTAGTAAGTGATTTAGCAAGGTTGCAAGATACAAAATTAATATACCCTCACAAATTTGTTATTTCTATATACTAATAATGTACAATTGGAGATGGGACTTAATATTATTTGAAATAGCTTATATATCTAATGAAATGTGTGAATGAGATCTACAGTTGAACATTACAGGTCACTGATGAAAGAAATTATAGACTTAAATAAACAGACATACCTGTTCATAGATTGGAAGATGCATCATAATGATTATGTCAGTTCTTCTCTAATCGGCTTATAGCTTTAATGTAATTCGGGTTAAAAATCTCAGAAGTACTTTTGTTAGATATATCAGACATCTACACTTACAGGGAAAAGCAAAGGAATAACGAAATCAATTTTGAAAAAGAAGAAAGTTGGAAGAATTACACTATCCTATTTCAAGACAAGCATCAAGACATTGTAGTTTGGTGAAGGGATAGACACAAAGATATAAAATAGAATATAAATTCCAGAAATAGACCCATACAAATATGCCCAATTGATTCTTGACAAAGACGAAAGAAGAGTCTTTTCAGCAAATGGTATCAGAACAACTAGACATTCATATGCAAAGAAAAAAAAGAAAAAGAAGAACCTTTACCTATGTTATACAATGTTTTACAAAATTAACTCAACCATGGCACAGAGATGTAAAAGAAGAAAAAAGTATAGAATTCTCAGAATCATTGTGACCCACAGGAAAGTGTTCTTAGATATTCTGACCAAACAGAAAAAAAAATTGATAAATTGGAGTTTATTTAAAAAAAGCTTTGTTCTATGAAAGACACTGTTAAAAGAATGAACACAACAAATCATAAAGTTGTACACCTTAAGTATGTGCAATTTTAAATAGGTTATATTTCAGGGCAGAGCAGCTGCACACACGGCAGCGCGGAGGCAGAGAAGGGGTTGGTGATACCGTGCTATAAATCTGTGGTCCAGTCCACCTCCCTTTTAAGACGTCCTCCCTCCTTAAAAAAAAAAAAAAAAAATAGGTTATATTTCAGTAAAGCTGGGTGAGGGGAAAGAGATTGAACAGTCTACATACTAGGAAAAAATAATTGTGGATCATATAACCAGTGTACCTGAACTTTTATTGGGAACATAATAAGAACTTTCTAAACTCAATAGTGAGAAAACAACCCAACTTTAAAAAAGACACTTTACCGAAGAGGCTGTAATGTAAACACAGAAAAAGCTGTTCCGCATTTTTGGCCATTAGGGAAATGTAAATGAAAATCACAATGAGACAGTGAAAAGAATTTTCTGTTTATTAAATTTTGTATCTATATGAAATGATGGATGTTCACTAAGCTTGTTGTAGTAATCATCTCATAATGTGTATAAGTGAAATTGGAAATTTTAAAAAATACAATGAGAGGCCACTACATGCCTCGATGCTGATGCCATCAATACTCAATGTTGATGAAGACACAGAGAAACTTGTCCTCTTAAACATTGCTGATGGGAAAGTGAAATGGTATAGCTAGTATAAAAAAACAGTTTTGCAGTTTCCTGTGGCTCAGATGGTGAAGAATCTGCCTGCCAATGCAGGAGACCCAGGTTTGATCCCTGGGTTCCCTGGAGAAGGGAATGGCAACCCACTCCAGCATTCTTGCCTGGAGAATTCCAGGGACAGAGGAGCTTGGCGGGCTACAGTCCATGGGGTTACAAAGAGTTGGACGAGACTGAGCAACTAACACTAGAAGTTAAATACATACTTACCATATGACCCAGCAATCTCACTCCTGGGTATATATGTCCTAGAAAGAGAAAAAACTATGTTCAGGTGAAAATGTTGATCACAATGTTTATAGCAGCTCTTATTCATAATCACCCCAAAACAGGAAGCAACCCAGATATCCTTCAATGAATGAAAAAATACTGTCCACCTATAAAGTGTGATCCATTCAGCAAGGAAAAGGAGCGTATTATTGATAGGCACAAAACATAGATGAATCACAAAGGCATTATAATCAGTGAGAGTTACCAGTATTAAAAGGCTGTGTAGAGTATAACTTTATATATAAGACATTCTCAAAAAGAAAAAAAACATGGAGAACAAGTTAGAGATTGCCAGAGGTTAAGCTCAGGGTGTGTGTGTCTTGTGTGTGTGTGTCTGTATTTATGCATCGCTATAAAGGTATAGCATGAGGGAGTTCTTTGGAGGGAAGGAACTGTTCTATACCCACATCCTAATTTTGATGGTGATTGTAAGAATTTTAACACATGTTAAAAGTCATGGGACTGTACAATAAAAGTCAACTTTGCTGTATAATAAATACACACGCACACACACACCTTTAAGAATCTGCCTGGTACAAACAGATCCAGTGTTTCAAGAGGTGTTCTGTGTTTAACAGTGCACAGAATTCCTTCTTTCTGGTGTCTTCATTCCTATGAAAAGCAAAGCCTCCATTGGACTGTTGCTGCCCTACTTTCCATGGAAGATATCTGATTTAATTGTTTTTGGTACTTTGGGGTGTGGAAGATAGATCTTTTTTACTTCTCATCTACAGGGCCAGCCAGTTCCTTCCTGGTTATGTGAACACACATGTCACATAAAGGAGTTTGGGAGGGCTTTCCAGACAGCTTTGAGCTGAGTTTTGAAGTGGCTGTGATGGTCAACAAGTCAGGTAGGAAAACTGAGGGAGCAGTGTGCACAGGCTCGGAGAGCTGGGCACTGGGTAGAACCGAAACTGGGGTGGGGCTTGAGGCAGGGCAGGACCAAGGAGCTTGGGTGCCAGCCTGTGATGGAAAACCATGAAAGGGCGTTAAGCAAAAAAGTGACTCAGCCAGATTGCATCTTAGATCATTCTGGCTTTGGTTTAGAAGGTGAATTTAGAAGAGATAACACCAGAAGCAGAGAGGTGTTAGAAAGTTGATGAAATAGTCTTGGTGAGAAATGAGGCTGACCTGAACCAAGTCCGTATCGGTGCAGATGGAAAGGAGACAGACAGATTTGAGAGTTGTTCAGTCAGTAGAATCAACAGAACTTTGTGACCGTTCAATGTGGACCTGGGATGGGATGCTAAGTCGTCTAGAATGTCCCCAAGTGCACCACTTTGGACCCAGGCTGCTTTGGTATCTCAGCTGGGTCACTTACTTCTTACTTCCTGGGCAAGCAACTTTACTTCCTTGTGCCTCAGTCTCTCACCCTCTCGGTGAGTTATGTCACAGAGTTGTGAAAATCAGTTAGAGTTAATTATGCTTAGACCAGCACCTGAACATAACCTACACAGCCCTCCAAAAAACATCTGTGATGACAACACAGTTTAGGGAGATAGGGAACTCTATCTATCAGTTGTCTATTTGTATGTAACCAGTTACTCCCAGACTTAGTGGATTAAAATAACAATCATATTATTACGCCGCATGGTTCTGGGAATTAATTGGACTCAAATAAGCAGTTCTCACTTGGGGTCTCTTTTGTGATCACAGGGAGATGATGGCTAGGCTGGAATCAGCTAAAGGGCCATCACTCATGTGTCTGCTGCCTGAAAGACTCAAACAGCTGTCTTCTTTCTCTTGCTTTTGCTCTCCCTTGCTCGCTCTCTCCCCCACCGTACCCCTCCTTCCCCCATGTGGTCTCTTCAACAGGGCAGCTTCAGGATAGCTGGACTCTTTAGATGGGATCTCAGGGCTATAACTGAGTATCCCAAGAAGAGGTATCATCAGAAGCCATCCCTTTTCTAACCTGGCCCCAGGGTCCATGCCAGCTCACTTCTGCTCTGTTTTCTTTATTAAGGCCATTACAGAGGCCTACCCAGGCTTAAGGGAAGGGAACAAAGACCCCACCTCCTGATGGGAAGAGTGTCAAATAACTAGTGGACCTACTTTAAAACCACGAGGTAACTAGGAAGAAAAGTGAGAAGTCTTCTGGGAGAAGGAAAGATAGGTTTCTTTTTACCATGTTGGGTCCCATGTTGAGGTATATCACTAGGTAGAGGTTCCCTGAAGGCCTGGAACTTGGGAGGCAGAGTGAGCCATACACAGAGGTGGAAATTGGATCTGTAAGAGCAGATAGGATCACCTGGGAGAGTGGGCAGCCCATGAAGAGGTCAGAATACAGACTTCTTGGGAAACACTGATAACAGTGTGGAGGGGAACATCCAGAGGCAGGGAGATGGAGCACTTACTGAGCCTCTCTAAGCTCCTCCAAACATCCGTCTGGTTTTATCCTTAGGATGTTGCAGTCTGATAATTCTCTCTCTGAGTCACAGCACCCTCCTGGCAATAGAGGTATCTTTCCAGCCAGAATGTACCCTTGGACCACATAGAACATCATCTCCCCCATCCTACCAGGCAGCTACTGTCAGAATCTCTTGCCTTCCCTCCCTGCAAGGCCAGGCAGTGCATGCAGGGCACCCAGCATTCTGATTTCTTCTGTGCTGTACATTTTTAGTATGGGGCAAGGAATTAGATCCTCCTCCCTCCTTCCAGTCCGGTGTTTCCCCTGAACTAAAAGAGTGCTTAACCAGGTTGTTAGAGTCACTTCTTTTCCACCGTCTAAAAATGTTTCTGAATTCAAGCCACGTCACTGTGTGGCCTTCAGTTCCAGATCCTTTTAGAGAACCACACTGGTACTTGGGCTCACCCACTTGCCCTTTTGAGTTGCCACAAGGAAAAAGGGAGTGACTTGAGACTCTACAAAAGAGCAAGGTTCCAAATCAGATATATCTGACTTCAGAGCTGAGCCCTTCCTCCAAAAGACACCAATATACACCAGCCCTGAAGAGCCTGAACATCTGGACAGTTGAATACAACAGGTCAACTGGTTCCTGCCAGATTGTGCTCCTATCTGGTTGGTTTAGTTTGAGGAAGAAAGTGATGTAAGAAAGGGCTTGCGATGGGGACATGGCAGTCAGGATGGCTTCTCTTGACCTCCTCCTTCCTCTGGGAAACAGATGAATTAACAAACTCATTCATACTCTCACCCAAGCTCTGCGAGGAGCCACCGTCATCATCCAGCCAAACCTCTCCCTGGCCCACGTCATGGATCTGGGATTCTCATTGTTCTTGAGCCTTCTCTCTCTCCTACTCATCATGAAGTTGCTTTTTCACCCCCCAAGTCTGGCATGGCTTCACTTTCCTTTCCAAGAACAGCCTCCTAACTACTTATCTCCCTGTTCTAATCCATCCTACACATCTCAGCCCCTACATACCTCAGCCAGCTTTATCACCAATCCAGGCCCAGCTTATGCAAACATGTTCAGTGGCTATTCATTGTCTCTACTAATAGCTAATCTTGGTATACTACTTTATGGTGTAACACATGGTTTATCTCATTTAATCCTCACAGTGACCTGGTTTATATGAAGGGACCTAAGGGTCAGAGAAGTATTTATTCTCTCCCTTGGTATTCTAGGCCTTTTGGGGTATATCCCAACTTAGGTTTCTCATCTCACTGTTGAGCACCAGCCAGACCATTGGCCAAACACATTTTTATAACATCTTCATGGAGGGAGCTGTGCATTGGGGTCAGACAGACCTGGTCTTGGGGCTGGCCATGTGACTGTGGGCAAGTTTTCTGACCCTGCTTGTGTGAATTCACTGTGATACACCATTTTATATAGGGGACTTAGATTTTGGTATCTGCAGGGGCTCCTGGAGTCACTCCCCTTTAGTTAAACTAATACAAGGACAGCTGTAGAATGTCTGTATTTTGAAGGCTTGTGAGAGTAGATGACTGTAAAGGTGATTAGGACAGAGGACTTGACGAGTATTGGTTCCTTTTTCCCCTGATTCTTCTGTCCTTGGGTGTTTCTCCCACTCTCCTTCTTCCTCACTAGTACCTGCCTTTTGAATCCCTATTCTCATTTGGAAGGTGCATCTGAACCTCTCCCTTTCTTATTCCAGCCCGATGAGAATTTCAAGAAAGCTTTGAATTTCTACAAACCCTGTAGACCATCAGACTCTCCCAGGCTGTCATCACTGTGCATGTCCTGTCCCGCCTACTAGAAGGCAGGTTCTCCATGGCAGGGGGCAACTTCCTCACTTTGCCCTCTCTGCCTGTGGTGCAGAGAGAAGCTAGTCAGCAAACACTTGGCAGACTCACTCAAGATCATCGGAGGCTGGATGAGATCATCATCATCTTTTCCTGGCCCCCGTGGTGTTTGCCTTCCTCTGATCACCGTGGCTTTCCCTCTTGTGTTTTATCATGTCCCTGTACTGTCTTAAGTGGAAAAACCAGAATGAAAGATGACAACTTTAGAGGAAGTTGGCTTGAAGAGGTATTTGGTGCAGCCTCACAGAGTTTAATGATTGTCTTTAAGCTTTTGTTAACATTTAAAACTTGAGTGGTTTCACACAATGAACCATATCGCTAAGAAAAATGAAGATGAGGCCACCCTGGACCCTCACTTTTCTGTGACAGTGCTTGACTGGCGCTGTCAGGAGCCCCGCAGGCCTGCTTCTTGCACTTCTTCCCTGACTGTCGTCCTTGGATATTTACAATCTTTGATTTAAACAATGAAAAATCATTAAAATATATTTACATTCTTAAGAACAGAGTAGTTCCTCTTTTTGATTTTTATAGCAGGTGGCAAAGTTTCTGTTGTTTCCCAGAGCGGTGAAAAGGTTATTCTTTTATTAAATAGGTTTTGTAAGTGTCTTTGTGCTCTCCATCTGCAGACATCTTCCATTATTTAGGATCTATGGTGATAGAGGCCTCACGGCCCATTACAACACCAACCACCTGTCAATGCAGTTTGTGGCTTCTTTCAGATGGAAGAGTCATCACCTTCATTCTTTGCAACAGCAAAAAGTGAAAAATATCGAATTCCTCTGCTTTCACAGTCACCTTTTAAAACTGATCCCTGTGCTCCCCAAAGAGAAAGGCAGAAGCAACAGGGAAGGTCCACCCTCCCTGAAGGGAGATGGAGAAAGAAGAGAACTCTCTCACTTTGCACCTTATCCCATTTAACCCTTACCCTGTGTTTCTGAGTCAACTATCCTTCCTTGTCTGATGAGAAAACTAACGCACAAAGAGGCAATTGTTTACCCTCCGTCCCAGAGCCAGGAAATAAATGATGAGCAGAGTTTGGGCCCAGTTGTATCTAACTTATGTCTCATTCTTTCTATTCTGTCTGTCTTAGGATCTTTACCCTTTCTCACCATGTTTCTAAGACTGGTATTTGTATAATTTGTTAGTTGGAAGACAGTCAAGAGCTGAGTGAAATAAACAAAACTTGAGCTTCTGCCTGCTTGAGATAAGTTTCTATTCAGCCCTCCACTGGGAGTGTGTCTGTAAGCCTCCTAACTTTCCACCATTAATAGCTCTATAATTGGAGTGGTCTTCAAGGAAATTGGAACAATAAAGAATAATAAGGTAACTACACTGTGAAATAGGATGCATTTCTTTTGTTAAGATCAAAGTGCTTCCTACATATATTTTCTCCTTTGGTTCTCACAACGTTTCTGATGTACCTTTGTTGAAGTATATACTTCAAGCACTTCAATGAAACAGTCAAAATCAAAGACATTAAGTGACAGCTAAGTATGTGGTAGAAATGGAATTAAAATCTGCATTCGTGACTCCTCTTTCCATTATACTCCTGCTTGGTTTCTCCTTATACCAGAGACAGCCTAAGCGCATTTTAAAAGCTCTGTTCTCTCTCCTTTTGTTGCTGCTATTATCTCTGTTGTTCCTCAGTCACAGCTAACCCCGAGCCGAGCCTTCCTGCAGGGGGTGGAGCTAAATCATCTGAGTTTATTATTCCACTTAATACTGCGAACCACATGATGTAGCTACTGTTGTTATGTTTGTTTGACTGGTGAAGAGGTTTAACCTCATATTAGTGAGGTTAAATAGATTCCCTAAGGTCCTCCAACAAGTACCTGTTAGAGCAGACTCAACTGCAGACCTGGACGACACGTGGAAGTTTCCGAAGGGCCTTGTATCTTCTCCTAGACTATAAACCACATGAGGACCAGAACTACAAGTGTATCCTCCCTAGAGTTTAGCAAACTGACACTGTGCAGCAGGGACTCTAGTCAAATGAATTAGTGACCGCTAACTTTGATTTTTCTTTTCCTACAGAGATTGTCAGGTCATATTGTTCTCAGATTAATCCTGGTTTTCTGTTGGTGGTTTTGATTGATTTGTACACCCTGTAATTAAAAAATAAGCTCTCTTACATCTCCTTTGTGGGCTATGAACTACAATCTGTAATCACAACTTTTCTTTCAATTGATCATCTTCTTTCTGAGCCGTTAATAAACATGTCTGGCATCACATGGGTTTTTTAATTGGTCTTTCCAGATGGTAAGGCCCTCAGATCTGATAATCTCATCCATATCATACTAAGTGAAAGCTTGAACAAAATGCCACGTCTTTGGCAATCTTCATTCCGATAGTATGATAACTAAAAGGGAAAAAGAGTCTCCCTGTGTTTCTGTCTTCTCTCCCACCCCAGGGAAACGTCATCAAACTGTCACCCGATCAAAATGGAAATGAATCACACTTAGTATCACCTGCCTTTCTCTTTTTTTGTTTTTTAAATCGATTCACTTTGAGAGTATGTATATGCTTTTTCTAATTGAGGTAAAATTCATATAACATAAATGTTACATTTAAGGTGTACCATTTAGTGGGTTTTAGTATATTCAATGTGTTGCACAGCCATCACCACTATCTAATTTCAGAACACTTTCCATCACACCCCCAGAAATCTCATGCCTATCAGCAGTCAGTCCCTATCACTCACCCCCATCCTATGGCAGCCACTAATCTGCTTTCTGTCTCTTGCTTATTCTGGACCTTTCATGTGAAAGGAATCATATAGTATGTGGCCTTTTGTGTCTGGATTCTTTCACTGAGCTTAGTTTTCAAGGTTCACCCATGCTATACCATGTATTAGTAATTCACATTTTTTTGTAGCTGAATAATATTCCAGGGTATGAACACACTACATTTTGTTTATCCAGTATTAATAGATAGTTATTGTTTTTTTACTTCTTGGCTATTATGATTAATGTTGCTAAGAATGTTTCATGTACAAGTTCTTTTGCAAAGATATGTTTCCATTTCCCTTCTACCTAGGAGAAGAATTGCCTAGGTCAGCTATAACACTGCTGGGTCATATGGTATCAGTATGTTTAACTTTTTGAGGAACTGTCAAATAGTTTTCCATGAGGACTGTACCATTTTACATCCATACAATGTGAGAGAGTTCTAGTTTCTTCACCTCGTCACCAACATGTTATTTTCTGTTTGCTTTTTATAACCATTCTAACAAATGTTTTCCTTTGTGGTTTTGATTTATAGTTCCCTAATGAGTAATGACGTTGAACATCTTTTTGTGTGCTTATTGTTCAACTGTGTATTTTTCTTTGGAGAAATATCTATTTAAATCTTTTGCCCATTTTTAAAATGAGGTTGCCTTTTTATTCTTGAGTTGTAACAGTTCTTTATATATCCCAGGTAGTAGATCCTTACCAGATACATAATTTGCATATCTGCCTTTCTCTTTTTTAGTTTTTATTTTATTTTTCAGCTGTGCTGGGTCTTTGTTGCTGCACACAGGCTTTCTCTAGTTGCGGTTCGCAGGCTCCAGATGTGGGCTTCAGGAGTTGTGGCACATGGCCTTAGTTGCCCCGCAGCATGTGGAAGCTTCCTGGACCAGGGATCGAACCCATGCGCCCTGCATTGGCAAGCAGATTCTTAACCACTGGACCACCAGGGAAGGCCCACATATCAACCTTTCTTGACTTGATTATAAAGCAAAAGTTTTCAAGACCATTTGTATTTTGTTTTCATATTGTGAAGTTAGGTGGTCTCTACTAGGCCATACCTCATTTTTACCTGTTAGTATTTGGAAGGCCACCAGAACTTTCCTGAAAAATGAGGATTGGGGTGGGAAGGAAGCACTTTGTTCTCTGTGGGTTTTGCCATTGGGGTCGTGCATTAATCCCCCTCCTGCCTTGAGGAAAGCCATGGTCACCATGACGGAAGGTTCCCTGGAGCTGAGGATGCGTGTAGGGGCAGAAGCTTGAGGGGTTAATGGCATTTCTATCCATAAAAATGGACATATTGTTTCTGCTTTAGACTCAGGTTGTCTTATGCTCTCAAAGAAAAATTCAAGGGCAGATGAGCCTCCATCCCCCCGTCAGCCGTCATTAGGGCTCATTTCTTGTAGTCAAGATGTTTGCCAGTGTGAGCTGGCTTCATAGGAAGCTTTTCCTCCAGAGCTGAAGAAGGTGGCTAAGTGAGAGACCGGGAGTCAGCAGGAACAGTCTTGTGTGTTCAGGGCCTTTACGCAGGAGCAGCTCCACTTGCGCGTGTGTTGGAGCCAGGCCTCACGGTGCTGGGCTTGAGGCCAGCAGCAGGGTCCTTCCACTCTGTCCAGTTGGATTCTGCAGGTTACTACCTGCGGATTCTACCCGTTACTGAAGGTCCCATGGAGGCTCTTGCCAGGTTCATTTACCTCTTTGTTACTCAAGGCGTGCAGTCTGCCTTCCCACAAAATCCCTGGGTGAGTGTGCGCACATTGAAGTTGAAGAAAAGCAGGTCTTCAGTTCCCAGTCTCCCTGCTGGCTGCTCACCGCACATGGTTCTCAGTCTCTGTGTCTGAACAGCCCTCCTCCTCCCTTCCACAGCTCCATGGGTTGGCCTGTGGGATGCTGATGCCAGCTGTACTGGCTGCGGCTTCCTTTCCTTGCTGGTTGAACAAAGATAAGTAGCATTTCCCTGAAGTGCTCTCAGACTTGTAAACATTTACACAGAAATCCTGAACTAGTTCTCTATCTGTGTTTACTCTTGAGCCTTCTTCACTCTTCTCCTCCTTCGGCCCTGCCTTCCTGTGTATCCCCACAGCTCCAGCTCCCACCTTGCATCGTTAGTCTTTAGGCCACCTGGACTCCCCCTCTGCTGAGTTGCATCTGTGATTGGCTCTCTTTAGACTGCAAGCTTCTTGAGGGAAAGGGTCTTATGCCATCCATTTTCATATCTTTAGTACCACCACTGGACCTAACATCCTTTGGACAGTAAATATTTGCAGAATTTAATTA
Organism: Capricornis sumatraensis; assembly: GCF_032405125.1. NCBI lineage: Eukaryota > Metazoa > Chordata > Mammalia > Artiodactyla > Bovidae > Capricornis > Capricornis sumatraensis. The sequence goes on along the minus strand of NC_091074.1, from coordinate 48,158,335 downwards.
GGCGATTGAAATCACAATAAAAAGGACTTTGGAAGAACCAAGAATTTCAAATGCCTTTTCTTCTGGTGCTGCCCAGATCCTGAGACTTTTATTTCAGTGATGTCCAGTGCTGTCGGAATGAACAGACATTACATTCAGTGCATTTCATGGGTTCTTCAGGTGACATTATTTTAACCCTAAAGTTTCTTTTTCATTTATAAGATAAAAGGAAATATTTCACTACCAAAATAAACACTGTAGACTAAGGGAATAACTTTGTAAATTTAGTCACACCAAAAATATGTTATGTGATTCTCTCCCCTCAACTCCTGACCCTACCGCTTTGAGCTCTGTGATCATGACTCACCTGTTAGAGCCACAACCATGTTGAGGATTTCATGAGAAAACCTAGGAGTGTATAACCTAGAATAATAGTTAACATTTCTGGAATACTTATTATACGAGCCAGGCACTGTTTACTCTGAGCACTTTTTGTATAGTCTCATTTTTAAATCTCCCAATGACTCTGAGATTGATATTTTACTATTCCCATCGTTACAGGTGGGGAAACAGAGGCACAGGCAGCAAGATCCGTATTTTGCCTGAAATTCCACAGCTAATGAAATGGTGACTCCAAGATTTGAACACAAATAGTCTGAGTACAAAGCCTGCCACCTAAACAGTTGGCGCTGGGTTAGTTTCTTCCCTCAAAATGTCTCATGTGATTTAATATGCCTAATTTCCCCAGTGGCTTAGACAGTAAAGAATCTGTCTTCAATGTCAGAGTCCTAGGTTCGATCCCTGGGTTGAGAAGATCCCCTGGAGAAGGGAATGGCTACCCACTCCACAATTCTTGCTTAGAGAATTCCATGAACAAAGGAGCCTGGTGGGCTACAGCCCATTGGGTCCCAAAGAGTCGGACATGACTGAGAGACTAACATGCATTTCTTCATGTAAAGGTCCCTTGATTATGCATTACTCTTCTATTTGCTATTGTCCAGTGTGTTGCAGGAATAGGTGGTCTGTAAACGATTTTTGGTTAATTGATCCCACAGGATTACACAGGAGTTCTTGGAAGAGCAATAGTTGTTTTAGTATCAGTATATCAGGTCTTTAGTATAGCAAGAACTTTACTGTATGTGGTGGGACTTTCAACTTTAATCTCCACTCACTCCTTTATCCATCTTAAAATAGACATGTTGGAAAGGGTAAGGAATAAATAATTGATGGTGCTGTAGCATCTAGTAATATGGTAGTTGAGCTAATGTGGATGAATCCTACCATCCCAAACACATAGAAATATAATACCCTTCTCCAAATTAATGTGTAACCCAAATTCAAAGAAAGAAAAATTCCCATGTACCAGAAATAAAAGGGAACACAAAGCCTGAAGTGTAAACAAAACCTGATAATAAGGTCTAAAGCCAATTATAGCCCTTGGAGAAGGCAATGGCACCCCACTCCAGTACTCTTGCCTGGAAAATCCCACGGACGGAGGAGCCTGGTAGGCTGCAGTCCATGGGGTCACGAAGAGTCAGACACGACTGAGTGACTTCACTTTGACTTTTCACTTTCATGCATTGGAGAAGAAAATGGCAACCTACCCCAGTATTCTTGCCTGGAGAATCCCAGAGATGGGGGAGCCTGGTGGGCTGCCATCTATGGGGTTGTACAGAGTCAGGCACGACTGAAGCGACTTAGCAGCAGCAGCAGCAGTGATGGGAGATAGGGGTTCTAATATCCACATAGAGAAGAGATAAGATCTTGGCCCATACAGGTGAAGGAGCTAGTATCATTCCTCTTCATAGAGCCTAAAACCTCAAAATTTGGTCCTACCCTTGGAAAGAAGGGGCTTCCCTTGTGGCTCAGGTGGTAAACAATCTGCCTGCAGTGTGGGGACTTGGATTCGATCCCTGGGTTGGGAAGATCCCCTGGAGACGGGAAAGGCTACCCACTCCAGTATTCTGGCCTAGAGAATTCCACGGACTGTATAGGCCATGTGGTCGCAAAGAGTCAGACACAACTGAGCGAGTTTCACTTCATTTCGCTTAGAGAGAAGACCAGAAAAATTTTACCCTGTGACCCAGGGAAACCTCAAGAAAGCTGCCTCTGCCCATGTCTAAGAGTAAAGAGGAAGACGGGCACCCATGAGAAAATTAAAACTCAGACATATACTTACCTGGTTGTGTGATCTAAATTTACTCCAGCACAGAATATAGGAGGACTTTCCTTGTGACCTTAAAACTCCTAAATTCCCAGGAGAAACAGGTGTCCTATTATGTATAGGGACAATTTCACAACCATGAAAGCCATGGAAAGCCAAGCCCCTTCCTAAAAGACAAATCTACGATCAAAAATTACAAATCACACAAGGAAATGACACAAGCAGGAGAATACAAAAGCTGGACATGATGCAACCATCTGAAAGAGTATGTAGTACCTATGTTTAACATGATTAAAAAAGAAACATGGAAGAGAAAATAGGAAACAGAAAAATGATGCTGTGAGAAGGATATAGTAACTTCCAGAAATGAAACTTAGAGACAGTAGAATTGAAAACTCAGTGGGGGAGTTCCCTGGTGTGTGGGGGTTAATAGTCAGCTGCCTGTTGCTCTGGCTAAGCCATGAGAAAATCACGATGGGAAAAGAATAAAAGCAAAATATAGCAATACAGCATAACCCAAGTAAAAATACATTGGGTTGATTAGCTGGGGTTGTCATACCCTGCTAAGCTAAGGAAAAACCTAGTGTGCACCTTGGAACGCTGCTTGTGCACACACTAAGATGCTTTCCCAAGGCATATGCACGTCTATGACCTCCAGCTAGGTGATAGCCCTTGTACAAGAAAATAACAAAGATAGTTTAAAGTAATCAATAAAATGGGAGAGATGACTAGGAACACAGGAGGCTGCCTTCAATGTAGCACAGTAGATACTTTCTGCTTGCCAAGACACTAAATTAAAGTGATGCGGCTCTGAGGAACAGGGCTCTTGATCCAAGAGGTCTTGAGTCCCCTGATCCCATCTTTAAAACTTTAGTTCTGTCTCTGGTTTCTTTTTCCCAAACTGTATGTCGACTGCTTTCGATCACTACCTGCTGCCCTAGTGGCCTAGTGTTTAGAATTCCAGGCTTTCACTGCTGTGTCCCGAGTTCAGTCCACGGTCAGCAAACTGAGATAAAGGACCCCCAGACGAACTGCTTGGCCAACTCAGTAGCATATGAAAAATGAAAACAATTTCACTTTACAATCTCATCAACTCAAACATATGTAGGTAAATTTTTAACACTTTTGATTTCCAGTAGAGTTGTTAGAATATTGCCTATGCAGTAAATATATTTTTTAAGGCTTAAAAATAAAAGTTTTATAGACGGGTATCTGTGTTTTGTGTCAGAGTTCGTGTAAAGAGCTTATATTGTTGAAGCTACTCAGCTCCAAAGGAAAAGATGAGAAAAGGGGGCAGGTATATTTCAGTGGAAGTATAGGATAGAGAAACCGTCCTCCTATCTATTCAGAGTATGCATGTTGTTGTTTAGTCCCCAAGTCCAACTCTTTTGCGACCCTGTGGACTGTAGCCTGCCAGTCTCCTCTGTCCATGGGATTTCCCAGGCAAGAATACTGGAGTGAGTTGCCATTCTCTTCTCCAGATCTTCCCAACCCAGGCATAGAACCTGCATCTCCTGCCTTGACAGGCATATTCCTTACCACTGAGCTACCAGGGAGGCTCAGTGTATGCCAAGCCATTTGTTAATACCTTTATTCATCCCATACTTTTTATTTTCTGGTTATCAACACTCAGATTAGCTCCTCAGGGGCTTAATCTAGTGCTTAAAATAGTACATAACATGACAGCATGGCTAGATAACTATTTCAGTGGTAATTAAAAATGTATTTTCTTTTGCCAATAGTTCTTATTTAATCAAGACAGATTCAATCTGTGAACCAGAGAACTATTCTGGGGCTTTGATTAAAAACTACAGAAGATTTTAATCTCTTTTCTGCAAATACCCTAAAACAGGAACAATGCTGTTTTTATAAATCTGAATCAAATGCAATTCAGCTACTATCCCCAGATTAATTTTTATAACTATAAAGAACACATGTGCATAAGAACAAAGATTGGGTAGTGCCCCTGTGAAGCGAGAAGGGAGAGCATGAAGTCCCTGTGAACTCTGGGTGGTATCTTGCAGCTGACGTTTCAGAGGCCACACTGGTTCCCTAAGGACTCACTCTTGGCTGGGAGTGGATTTCCACAAGTGCCTTTGACTGTGGACAAATCAGGCGTCACAGCCACTGATTCAGCTGCCAGATCCTGGACTGAGGAGGAAAGGCCCTCCCTCCGGCCCTGCTAGCCAACCAGGCAGTGTATGTTGCCAGAAGAACAGCACGGGGCCTGTGCCTCGTGCCCTCAGCCCCTCCTTCCTCACCATACACTGATGCCTCGCAGCTCGCAAACTGCTCCCATTCTTTGTTGAAAGGGCCGTGGTGAGATTTTGCTTCTTTTTGTTTTGTTTGTTTAAAATTAAAATTACCTATTTTCTTCTGCTGGACAGTATTTAATAGGGCAGGGTGTTGAGTTATCTGCTAGATTGCAGTACTAAAAAAAAAAAAATACATAAGAACAAAGTTTGGGTAGGACCTGGGAAATGGTGAGGGAAAAGGAGTAGATAGGTTGGTGCAATTAATTATTTATGACCTTTTATTTTGATCTCCAGAATTATTTCATAAACAATATTTTTAAAATAAAATTTGCAGGAAAACAAATCATCCCATTACCTCCAAAATAGGGCTACTGAACTGGCAATTGTTGTTTGAGGCAACATGGGCATGAAACAATGACATCCTGTGTGTCTTTTCTATTTAAAAAAAAAAGATTATTTTTGTCTGTGCTGGGTCTTTGTGGCTGCACGTGGGCTTTCTCTCATTATGGTGCGTGGGCTTTCTCGTTATGGTGCATGGGCTGCTCGCTGCGGTGGCTTCTCTTGTTGAAGAGCACGGGTTCTAGGGTGTACAGGTTCAGTAGTTGTAGTACATGGGCTTGCTCTGCAGCCTGTGGGATCCTCTTGGACAAGGAGTGGAACCTATCACCCCTGCATTGGCAAGCAGCTTCTTAACCACTGGACCACCAGAGAAGTCCATATCTTCTCTTTTAAGCTTAAGGTTTTAAACTGGAAGAAGAAATTTCTAGCTATGGTCTTGTTTTCCTCCCTAGCTTCTCCCTTCCTTGTTTTACCAATGTATTTACATTTCATGTAAAAAACATTGCCAGCTCTCCAGGAGCCAATGAGCTGGTTTTATGATCCTATTTTAAAACTGAGGACACTATGGCTCAGAGATGATCACATCTTGGCCCTCTGAAGGCACCTTTGAAGGCAGCCCTTTTGCCCTACCTCCAATCCCACCACTCGACAACAGAAGTTAAAGTCATGACCCAAGTTATGTACTTTGTAGGTGGTGGAACCTGAACTTGATCCTGCTCTCCTAACACCATATACTTCCCAAACATCTTAGTACCTGCTTGGGATCTTCCTGCCTGTGTGGGGAAAAGCAGCCCAAGAATGAGTTCCTGGTAATTAAAGGGCTACAACCATCTAGGTAACAATTGTACCTTTGGGCTTATTTCCTGGACCTGCTGAAGGCGTCTGTATAGAAATGCCATTCAGGAAGGTTCTTGGGCTTCATCTTCTCTGGTTCTGGGAGTGGCTCTACCATGTGCATCTGACCTGTGTACCCCTGGGTGGGCACTTAATCCCAGCAGCCCTTGGCTATGAATAAACCTCTCCATGTCCCGTCATCCATTCCAAGATTCTGACTCTGGAAAAGGGTAGGGAAGGATGTACACTGTGAAATCCTGGCTTCATCTTGGAACCTGGCAAATCTTCCAGTGATTTTTCTCTTATCCTGCATCTCATTTTTCCAAGTGTGTTTGAGACCAAGGCATAGTACATCCATTCACAAATGTTAACTCCTGGCTGAGGTCATTCACCAGTATTTTTTGTTCTTGAGGGTCCTGGGATGACATCTCTGGCCCAGAGAAAATCTCCCAACTGCTTTTCCAAGTCTTGGTTGGTGTTTGTATTCTCCTTTCAGTCAATAAATATCAGAATATAATTTGTGATATTCAACTTCAAGAACAAGCTTGATAGAAAGTGTTCATTACTAAATACAGTAACTTATTCATTGTGCTTGTCACCTTTGATTGCTTTTAAATGACTCCTTGTGGAGACTCTTTTTATCTCTACCATTAAAAACCCATATCTGGTTAAAGGCTGGAAAATAGCAAGTACATTTCTTTCTAACTGCCTTGCATTCATTTGGGGTGGAGATGATTAGAGGCACAGTTAATCGTTGGTAATATAAACCCTAAGATGGGGAGCACATGGGTTTTTTTGCTGCCCAACAGAGTGCTTTTGTGGCTGGTTTTTAAGCACAGACACATCTCCTTTATTTTTACATACAGAGCTTTCTTTGACATACAAGCCAAAATTTTACTTGAAGCAACCTGAATACTAAGAGAGAGAGTATCTGGTTTTTCTGTTTGTTTGTTTAAAGCACTGAAAATCACAGAACATCCTTATAGAACAATGTATTTATGTTCCATATAGAACAGCTAAACATAGCTAATTAAGTGGTAAGCACAACATGCTTTTAATATTTGCTTAAAATATTTTGAATCCTTGGTGTTCTTAACCATTCTGGAGTCTCTAATGCTTAAGTTTTGAAATCTGTATCAAAAAGGATCAAAAATACAGAGGCTTTTTTGTTTGTTTGCTTTAACTGCAATTTCAAAAATGTTTATGTGTATATGTTCGCTCCAAAAATAATTTAAAATGGATGATCAGAAATACATTCAATAATGTATGTACAAAATAGAGATCAAGGCAAAGGTGGAATATGTAGGAAAATAAAAGCTAAAGATAAGGTTACTTATCTAATGTAACTTATAAATGTTTCATATAAGGTTACTTATGGGCTTCCCTGGTGGCTTAGATGATAAAGCATCTGCCTGCAATGTGGGAGACCTGGGTTCAGTCTCTGGGTTGGGAAGATCCCCTGGAGAAGGGCATGGCAACCCATTCTAGTACTGAGAATCCCCATGGACAGAGGAGCCTGGCAGGCCAGTGCATGGGGTCACAAAGAGTCAGACACGACTAAGCACAGCACAGCACAGCACAGTGGGCATGAGAAGTATACCAGAATTTAAATGAAAACTCTACTGTTGATTATAATTCACATCTCTTCATTTGCTCTAGTGGTCTTAACTATACGTAAATAACTCTAAATTTTCACATACTGATTATTTGCATTTGCAAATTAACATATCCAGTTATATCCTTCCTGAACGTTCCTGCCCTCTAGTCATTTTACTTCCAGTTAGCATGTCATCCATCGGAGGTTGATGAAGAAAAAAAAGATGTGTGAGTCATCCCAAAAGATGTGTGAGTTTTCTTTCTTGATTAATAGAAGGTAGTAGGGAGTGGCAGTTGATGGGAATAGGGCAACTGGGTGTTATTAGAAGAAATACTTAAAATTTGTGAATTTTAGTTGTCAGAGTCATCTCAGAAGTGAAAGAGTTCATACTAACATCGTATTAAGGCAAGCTTTCAGAGAATGCATACTGTTTCTTAATATTGAACATTTCCCTACTATATTTAAAATAGATAACCAACCTACCATATAGCACAGGAAATGATACTCAATGTCTTGTAATAACCTGTAAGGGAAAGTAATCTGAAATATATGTATAACTGAATCATTTTGCTGTGAAACTAACACATTGTAAATCAACTCTACTTCTATAAAAAGAGAAGAGTATTACTAAAATTTTATTAAAAGAATATGAGAAAAATACAAACTGATATGTAAAATATAAAACGTAAAATATCTATAGATAGACAATAAAAGTGGTGTGTAAAACAATTGTTATATTGGGCTGGCTAAGATTGAACTTTTTTTTTTCCTTCTCACAGTATTCTTTGATGTTTTGTCATGATAATATAATTGAAGGGGAATAAAGGAGATGGAAAAAGCTTTCATATGAATTTTACTTTTTACAGATTTACTCATTACCTTTTAAAATGCAATTTGTTTTTTAAGTCTAATATTTGCCGACTCAAGGAAGATCATTAAAATTATTTTTCTTGCCACTAAAAATTGTATTTGGGGGATATTTTTTCATAGCAATTTATACCAAAAAAATCTAATGTTGTTCCTTTCTTCTTCCCAATCATTGTTTTTCTTAGGGATTGTTATAGGAGTCTTGGTTCGAGAATACAGCAAGCTATCTAACCTGGAGAAATTCTACTTTTCCTTTCCTGGAGAGATTCTGATGAGAATGCTGAAACTCGTCATTTTACCATTAATTGTATCCAGCATGATTACAGGTACCTTTAGAAAACTGATGTTCTCTGTGATTATTTAAGGAGCCATCTAATCACCTGAGTTGTTCTTATTAAGAAAAAAATCAAAATGCATCTAATGTACCACACACACACATACCTCCCTTGGAAAGTACATATTTGCTTGAGTGAAATATTTCATTATTCACAAAGTGGCATTGTTTTGCCTGTAGCACTGTCAACCACAGTTCAGATCTTCGTTTGACCAGCTATAGAATGTCTCGTGAGGAAGGGAAAAAAAAAGGCGTATTTGGTCAGTCATCGGGTTTCCCTGGTGGCTCAGAGGGTATAGCATCTGACTGCAATGCAGGAGACCCAGGTTCAATCCCTGGGTCGGGAAGATCCCCTGGAGAAGGAAATGGCAACCCACTCCAGTATTCCTGCCTGGAGAATCCCATGGACAGAGGAGCCTGGTGGGCTACAGTCCACGGGGTCGCAGAGTTGGACACGACTGAGCAACTTCCCGTTCACTTTTCTTCCTTCCATGTCGTCCGGCATCCTCAGGCAAAATGTGGTTATCAGCTTGGATCATGTTTTCTGTAATTTACTCATTTGTTTCTCAGCTGCAGCCATCATGCCTCTAGCCTTTCAGCCTGCAGGGTCCTCTGTCCCCTCTTCTCACTTACTTCCACTCCTCCACAGAACTCAGAACCTGCTACATACGTGCCCTGGAAATCTGCCCAGGGACCAGTAGTCACATGTTGTGGGAAAGGTTTAATGATGGGTTGGTACCATATTTCAAGAGCCTGGTGTTTTTAAACCTGAACTTATGACACACTTGAATTTGGAAATGATTTTTCCCTTATGAATTGTTATGTTGCAGGGTATCTTTATAGAACACACTCCTTTATGTAGGTAGAGATTAATTGGCTTTATAAAAACGTCATTCATCTGGGTATGGTTAGCTCCTCTGTGGCTTCCATACTTTCTTGTCTTTTTCTCATTCTGGCAGTAGGTAAAATACAGCAATTGCTAGTATTGCCAACTTGAAAATCACAGTTTTATATAACCATGCAATTAGGGTTCTTGACATATCCTCTTCTAGAACATTTTTGTCTACTGCCACTAAAGAGATGTAGGACTGATCTCTGTAGAGTTGGACATTGGCAGGGGGAAGGATGGATGGTGTCAGGCTCTGCTGCTTTCAGCAACTGCATTGCTTCAGTTGTAGACTTAGCCATTGAACTTTTGAAGTGCCAAACTCCAATCAGACCAGAGTCCACTGGAAGCCTAGTTTTTAAGTGGTCTTGGTGTTCTTGGCTTATTATAGACATAAAGAGAATATAATTATGTTTTGAAATGCCTGGTTTCTTTTAGGGCCTGCAGCCAGAGGGCCAGATCAGCAGACCAGTCATTTGTACCATATAATGATTATTTGTTTAACTTCAAATTATTGGAGGCATTTAAAATTTGGAAGACTTCATGTAGACATCCATATTTCTGGCTTCTTCTGAAAAAAAAAAATAATAATAATATCAGGAAACCCTGGGGCCAGCTCCCCACACACCATAGTGGTTTGGAGCTGAGAAACAGCTACTGTGTTTAGTTGGTGCAAATGCATGTGAGATGCCACAGTTCCTGTCACTCCCTAGTGCCCGATACCTCACCCACTTTACTCATTCACATTACCTGCCTTCTGTGGAGATGGCTGTTCTATAAACCCTTAGAATTTTCTCCATATCAGAGAGTTGTAATCTTTTCCTAGGGTCTTTTGAGAACATGCTGAAAGCTTTGGACTCTCTCTCAAGAAAAATTTTCAAAGCTGTACCTATGTACTGTATTCTGCATACACTTGCACAAAGGTTCATAAACTACTTTGTGATTGATACTTACATCTATGGAGGAAGGTATGGAAAGTTGATCCAGATTAGGCAGCAAATCCAAAACCCATGCAGTAAGCCAGATTTTTTAAGAAAAGGTAACAATACTGGGTGAATATACTAGTTGGATATATTAGATGTTGAAAATATGTACTTGGCATTTGATAACAAGTAAGATTTTTGCAGTCTGTTTTGAGTGCTAGCTCAGCCTTGCAAATAATCTAGGAAAATAATTTGCATTCCACTTGCATAGCCCAGCTGCTTTTTGAAGGTGTAGCACAAATCTGGAAATTTTTACACTTTTCCCTCACCAAATCCCACAGTTAAACATTATCCATTCTTTTGACATAAAGTGATAAAATGGTCAAAGATTCAAAGGACATGAACAAAGCAGGAATGGGTACAATGATGATAATTTGTGTTTTAAGTTTTCAGATTAAAAGGAAAAAATAATAACAGTACTAAGGCAAGGTTATGGGAAAACAGGCTCAATCACTCTTTCAGTTACTGTTTAATTGGAACCAACTTTCTGGGAGAAGTTTGGAACATGTTCTGATCTTTCTACCTCACATTTCTATTCTGATGAATTTAACATAAATCATCAGAGATAGGTTCAAAGATTTAGGTACAAGGGTGTTCATGGTAATATTTGTTTGTATAATGGTGATAAATTATAAGCAATCTAAATGTATGTTATACCCATAAGTTAGGATTCTACGCACCTATTAAAATTTTTGTTTTGGAAACATATTTAATGAAGGTTGAAAATGTTCCTGTTACAATATAAAGTAGGAGAATAAAATTAATTAGATAAGATATTGTGTACAATACAAATTTTATTAAAATTTATATACATTTTTAAAAGTTAGGACCCAAACCAAATGGCTAACAATGATTAGATTCAGTTAGTAAGAAAAAATGATCACTGAGCTTTCTTTTATGTTTTAAAGGCAAACACACATTATTTTTCTGTTTTTTTGTTTTGTATTTTCTTTCTTCTTTTTTCCTTCCTTCCCTGCCCTCCCTTTCCTTCCTTCCTTCCTTCTTCCCTTCTTCCAAGTAGGTGGGATGGATTCTGCTCTGTACCCCTCTAGCCTCGCCTCTGGTATACCAGTCTCCCTGCCCTTCTGCTCCCCAGCTCTGCCCCCTGCCCCTGAGCTCAGCACCACCTTTACCTGGTGTGTGGTCCTTCCCCCAAACCCTGCAGTGATCCTCAGCCTCCCAACCCAGCACAGAGCCAGGAGGGTGAAGCAGAAGATGGCTGTGGAAAATATACAGGAAGCGCAGCTTTCAAGTTTCAAAAGCCTTTATAAATCCAGCAGATCAAGAGCTTATTTCATACACTTATTAGGACAAAGGAGAATTCATGCTGGAAGCAGGGGAGAGCTGAGTGAGTGCCCTAAGGATACATAAATCAGTGGCAGAGAGACAGTAAAACCTGAGACGAATAATCTGTACTTATGCATAATCTTGCCAAATTAACAAAGTAACAAAACCTCTGCCATCAAAGCCTCTGCTGGCATAAAACTACTTTATAGCTTTTTTTTTTTTTAAACAGGGAGAATCTCTCTTCATGTGATAAGCCGTCACATTAATCAAGGAAATTTGAATATAGACTAGTTATTAGGTGGTATCAAGAAATTTTTGAGGGACTTCCCTGGCAGTCCAGTGGTTAAGTCTCTGTGCTGCAATGGAGGGGGCTCGGGTACCATCCCTAGTCTGGGAAGTAATCTCATATGCTGTGTGGTGTGGCCAAAAATAAATGAAAGGTTTTAATTTAACAGAGAGCTTGTTATTCATAATACAAATAAATTTTTTTTAAAAAAAGAAATGGTTGATAGTGCTGATAGTGGCATTTAATTATATAAGAAACTGATCTTTTTTTTTTTTAAGTGTATAGGATTATGTAGGGATGAAAATGACATAATGTCTGGAACTTGCTTTAACACACACACACAAAGAGAAGAAGGCACAATGGACATCATCTCAAGGCATTTTTAGAGGCAGATAGTTTAGGCACTAGCAGAATCCTACCTTTAATTTATATCCTGAAGGATACACCCATGCCACATGCAGAATATCTGCACTTTGACCCCATGAGCATCAGGTCTGTAAGCTGTATTTGTATCCCACAGCCAGCGAAATAGCAGGGGAGATGGCTTATGAACATGCCTGAGAAGTGTGGCTCTGGAAATCCTGGCCCAGGTCTTAATCAGCCAGGGAGTTTAAATTTAGGTCACATTTTCTTTAATACCCAGCACAGGAATGAAACGACTCCTTGCCTCCTGTTCTGAGAGATTCCCCAAGCATCCCCACAGGAAGCTGTCTTACTCCCCTGACGCAGAAGCTGGAACGACCACAATCTGATCTCACCTCCAGAGGCAGAGAGAGGGTCCCCGTTTGAGGTTTAACTAAGGCTTAGAGATAAACAGCATTTATTAAGGCTTAAATACAAATGGTATTTATCAGAATATATTTGTGAATAGGTTTCCCTACAAGCAAGAATCTGGAAGGTTTTTTTGTAAAGGGCCAGATAAGTGAATATTCAAGACGTTTGGAGCCATATGGTCCCTGTCCAACTCTCCACCTGGGTATCACAGAAAGGCAGCAATAGACAATATGCCAGTGATTGGGCCTGGGTGCATTGCCAATAAAGCATTTATTTACAAAAAAATAAAAAAAGAATAGGAGACAAGCTGGCAGCTGAACTATCTGAGTGACAAACCAATTTCTGGAGAAAATGCTACTCATACCAAGTGGTGAGTGTAAATGCCTTGAAGAGATGCTGAAGAATGGAGGATGGAGCAGATAAAGTGACATCTCAAGGTATTTGGAGGACCCCCCCCCCCCATTTTTAAATTCAGATTTCGCAGGTGACATCCTTGTGCTATTTAGGCTGGGGAGGGCATTTTTTTTTTTGGAATATGTATTCATTTACTCATAAGTGGCTGTGTCCTGGGAAGCCATCCACACCTCCAGTAGAAAGAGTCATTCCATGTGCCTCCCTGAAACAGATTCAGTTTAATTCAGCAAACACTGGTTAACCGTGTGAAAACAAGCTAATCCTGTGAGGGAGTGATGTTTCCTCCAGCCGCCTGGTCGTGGACCTCAGGTCTCCTGCTGGTCCGTGAGTCCCTTGTTGGCAAGAAGGTATAAGAGGTGAAGATGCCCATATCACTTGGCTGTATACTTTGCTGTTAGGTAGCTAAGAGCATCCACTATCAACTCAGCTATGGGGGAAAAGTATGCTTGCTCTTCTTGAAACATTGGTTTTTGTTTGTTTGTTTGTTTTTAATATAGTTCAGTCTCTACGAAAACTGGCAATTCAAGATGATTATAAATTTAAAACTTCCTGCTGGAGCTTAAAATCATTCAGGTTGAGAATGAACATCTTACCTCATTTGCACCATCTAGAACCACTACATTCTGCCTGCATTCCAAGAAACACCTCCTTCATTTTTTCCCAACCTTGTTTGGGAACCAAGAAGATAAGATGTCCTAAACAACTTTGCACACACAAATTAAACATTTCCCTGAGACCAGAAATTTTTGTTGCATTAGAACACAGCTGTTGAAGCCAGAAGACTTATTATATTAATTGATTTTCTACAGTGCCCTTTCTCCAAAGAAGGAAGGGATACATTGTGTACATAAGGGATGGAGTTCCCATAATGAATGTGCCACTTGTTGCCACAGTAACAAAGAGAAAAATGACAAGAGATAAATATCCCCTGCTTCAGTCTCTGACATAGTGAAGCCCAGAGAATTCACCATGAATGAGCTTTCCTTCTTCCTAAACCAGTACTAGACTGGTTCACAGCTCTGTTCAACTGAGTTTAAAAAAAAAAAAGTGAGACTCATATAGTTTAGTCACTTTTCCACAATTGCCTCTCTTTGTCAACCTAATATGAAAGCAAGTATTTTCACCATTTCTTTGGAACTTAATTCTTTATGATGGCTTCCATGTCACATAAGACTTGTATTAAATAAATATGTATATTTTTCTCCTGTTAAGAAAAAATGAGAAATCATGCAGGGATTCTAAGGAATCTCATAAGTTCAATACATGGATCTGGAAGACATTCATTCATTCCTTCATATCTTCAATGTCCCAGGCTGTATGCTGGGCACACAAGACACAAAGAGATGTCCAGTTCTTCAAAAAAAGAGACTGCATTTGCAATTCTCTGTGATAAGTCTTTCTGGGAATGAGGATGCAGGAAGGGACACTGGGTGGAGTTTCGAAGAGAGAGGAATCAGATGAAGTGGCAGGCATTCTAGACAGAAGAAAATAGAAGGCTCAGAATCTTGGGAGGACAGTGAGACTTTGACTGGAAGGCTGCAAACCTGGGGAGGAAGCAAGGGAATGGAAGGTGAGGGCATGGCTTCATGGGGTTTGTGCACCTTTCTGGGGATTCTGGGCATAAGCTTGTAGGCATGGGGAAAGAGGTTAGAGCAGTGACTCCCACCTGTGCCATTCTCGCCAAGGAACGCCCTGAACAAGCTTTCAGTGGAGAAGTATTGTTTAAAAGAAAATTCAGTAACACTCAAAGATGGTAAGGCAGACTTTATTCCAGATTGTCACAGTAGGTAGAGGGACCACTGCAATGGGGCTTTGCAGTGGAGGAAAGTGAGTAGGTTCAGGTCCAAATGAATGCAACATGAGGCAATGGGAAATGATGGCCAATGACCTGGGTAGCAGGATCAGTGGATGGAAAATTACTGTGAAGAAACGTCAAAGGTAAGGGGGATTCTGGCTAAATCGACCTAACAGGATTTTTGGTAAAGACAGCCCAGGGTAATCAGATACCACCTCTGCACTGACACAGTGCTATCATTATCCATAATATGTCATAGTGCATGGAAAGTGCTATTTTCTGTTTTCTCTGGGGAAGTAATGAACTTATTTTTAATCCTCATAGAAACCCAGTGAAAGTAAGTAGGAACTTACCTCTATCTTTAGAGATGAGGAAACAGAAAGCTGAAGAGAGATTAAGCCAGTTTTCCAACATAACACAGATCATAAGGGCAGCACCTAGGACTGCCCTCCAGCACCCAGGGGTGATGGATAATGAGGAGCCTGATTAGATATGGAGAGTGATCAGATATTGGGGGTTTAATCAAAGTAACTTAGCAGGGTTCTTGCTAAAACTAGATTTTACTAGTCAGGCCTAGGAGAAAATTTTTTAATTTACTCTTTTTTGTCTGATACTATCAGAAGTTTCTAGACAGTCCCAACATTGGCATCAGAACCTGCAGGGCCAATATTAGAATCAAGCCAAACCAGGTGAGTTCACACAGTGCATTCATTCTGGAAACGAAAACAATAGGATTGCTCTGCCTCGCATGTTAAGTTTCCCAGCAAACAAGCAGCTTCAACCCAGAGACCCGAGCTACCAATTTTTTGAGATAAGAAGAGGCAAAGAGAGAGCTCAATAATAGCTAGGTTGTGGTAGAAAGCTAGGAAAGTCTCTCTGAGCTGTTCGCTATCCCGATGTCAAAGCACAGGCTTTGAAGAGAGTAGCTGAGCTCCTCAGATCCTCTAAGGTGTGTTTAATGCTTATTGAACAAGAAACCTCCTATAAAAGCTCATTGGGTCTTATGATAAATTGGTCCCAAATACAAATAGCACTCTCCTTTATGATATTAAAAAAAAAATGTTAAAACAGCTCTTGGGTTGCTGAAGAAACAGGAGACTCGCCTGCTGCTCCTTGACAGATATTCTGAACATCAAATGTGAACCTGCTGACAAAGGCTGCGAGAGCCTTCAGTTCATTTTGCTGGGAACCAGTTTAATGTTATTAACGTCACAGAATAGTCTGGGAGGTGACAGAACCTATTGAAAGGGACTTCTTTGTAAGAATGTCTCTTAAGAAAAACTGATGTCATAGGGAAGCATGCACAGAAACATATTTTGCATGCTCTCCTCTGCCTTTTCTTTTTCCCTTTTAACATCCTAGGAGTATTAATCCAGGCTGCCCTGATCAACAGAGTGAGAGCATAGCCTGACCTCAGCCTTGTTTTTTCTGGGGAAGTAATGAACTTATTTTTTTAAATCCTCATAGCAATCCAGTGAAAATAAGTAGGAACTTACCTCTTTCTTTAGAGATGAGGGAACAAAAGTTGAAGGGAGATTAAGCCAGTTTTCCAAGATCACACAGATCATAAGGGCAGCACCTGGGACTGATGCAGACTCCCGAGCTCCATTCTGGAACCTTCTGCTGCCTGAGGACCAGAGCCTGGGAAGAGTTGCCTGGAGCCCGGTAGGCATATGTAGATGATTTGGTTATTCTTTCAATCAACACATGTTCATGGAGTTCCTCCCATGTGCAGGCACTGGGTGAACACTGGTGACTAAGCAGATATCTAGGTCTCCTGCACTTGGGGTGCTTACAGTCTAATGAGAAAGACAGACATTAAATAAGGAGTGCATTAGTAGTAACTGTGAAACATGGTATGAATGGGATGCCAAGTGAGGAGAGCCTGATTCAGCCTGGAGACTCAGGGAAGGGCTCTGAGGAAAAGACTTAAAAGCAGTTGAAAGAAGAGGAGAGACAGTCCAGCAGAGGGAAGAGCCTAGGCAATGGCCTTGTTGTTGGAGGGAGCTCGGTCAACTCTAGAAGAGGGCTGGTGGACCCTGCTGCAGGGCAGACAGGTGCCCCTCCCTCGGGGCCTTGTTAGCCTGGGTAAGGATTTCTTGTGTTATATTAAGTGCCAGTAGAAGCTTGCACCTGCTTGTGAAATGGCCCGACTGATGTTTTAAAAAGATCTCCTTAGTGGCCACATGATTATGGAAGGGACAAATGAGTTAATACTTGTGAAGTGCCTTCCGTGTGCTCAGTGACACGCTTCATTATTGATCATTTCATTCAGCAGTAATGGAGGCTATTGACTGAAATTCTGGTTACTGTCCTAGGCGTGCTCTAGATATTGTTTCTAACCCTCAGAACAGCTGTTGTGCAAGATGCCATGGTTCACCTTGCCCCTCACAGTTACCCTTTAGGAGGCAGTTCAGTTCAGTTCAGTCAGTCAGTCATGTCCGACTCTTTGCGACCCCATGAATCGCAGCACGCCAGGCCTCCCTGTCCATCACCAACTCCCGGAGTTCACCCAAACTCATGTCCATCGAGTCAGTGATGCCATCCAGCCACCTCATCCTCAGTCGTCCCCTTCTCCTCCTGCCCCCAATCCCTCCCAGCATCAAGAGTCTTTTCCAATGAGTCAACTCTTCGCATGAGGTGGCCAAAGTATTGCAGTTTCAGCTTCAGCTTCAGCATCAGTCCTTCCAATGAACACCCAGGACTGATCTCTTTAAAATGGACTGGTTGGATCTCCTTGCAGTCCAAGGGACTCTCAAGAGTCTTCTCCAACACCACAGTTCAAAGGCATCAATTCTTTGGCACTCAGCTTTCTTCACAGTCCAACTCTCACATCCATACATGACCATTGGAAAACTATAGCCTTGACTAGACGGACCTTTGTTGGCAAAGTAATGTCTCTGATTTTCAATATGCTATCTAGGTTGGTCATAACTTTCCTTCCAAGGAGTAAGCATTTTTTAATTTCATGGCTGCAGTCGCCATCTGCAGTGATTTTGGAGCCCCCAAAAATAAAGTCTGCCACTGTTTCCACTGTTTCCCCATCTATTTGCCATGAAGTGATGGGACCAGATGCCATGATCTTAGTTTTCTGAATGTTGAGTTTAAAGCCAACTTTTTCACTCTCCTCTTTCACTTTCATCAAGAGGCTTTTTAGTTCCTCTTCACTTTCTGCCATAGGCAGAGATGTTTTAAATCTCCATTTTATAGATGGGGAAACTGAGTCTGGGAGGAGAAGGCTGGAATTTGGGCCTAGGGTGTCCCACCAAAGTCTGTGCTCGTCTCTCTCTATGCCAGTGGCCTCTGCTGGTGACAAAGACAGGAGTCATCTGTTAAGAGGATGCCTCAGTGCAACAATGAGTTGCTTGGATGATGTGTCCATTCACAATTGTGAAACATCATCAAATGCCAGACCGAAAAAAAAAAAACAAACCTTCCAATAACAGAGTTAATTCTGACAACTTAATGGCAAGGTGGAGAGAGATTGTCACGAAATTTTGTTCTTTAGTGGGTGGTAGCTTAATCAGAGAGTTCTCAGAGGAGACTTTTACCCTCGGGTGTTTATTTTTAAAACATGCTATTGTTTAGCCCACGGCAACTTCTTCCTTTGCAGTGTTTTTATTTAAAAAAAGAAATTCTAATAGATTGTTACTGCTTTGGTCAGGAGCCAGCACCCCAGTTCATCCAAGCCTCCTCCAGAGGTGAAAAAACAAGTGTGGTTCCTTAAAGAGCTAGCAGGTGCCCCTGAGTTCCTGGGACTGCTTGGAGAATATCTGTCTCTAGGCCACAGCCCAGCCTCAAAACTATCCCTAGATTTAAAGGACAATCCTGGACCCAGTGGTAACTGGACTTGTTAAAGAAAAGAAATTCAATGATACTTGTCAATTCGGGAAGGCAGACTTTTCCTAGGACCATATAGACAGTTGTAGGGACCACTGCAATGGGATTCTGCAGTGAAAGGGAGAGATTGGGCTCAACTCTGAATAGAGCATGAACAAGTGGGAATTTATAATTGAAAATTAGGTAGGGGTCGGTGGATGGACAACTCTTAAGAGAAAACATCAAGAGTAAGGGATTCTGGCTAACCCGACCCAACAAGATTCATGTTGAAGACAGGCCACAGTAAATCAGAAATCATCTGGGAGACGGTGGAGGATAAGGAACCTGATCGTATATCAAGGGTAAGAGGTTCTTGCTAAAATTATTTTGCAAAGAAGTACACAGATGGGCCTAAGAGAAGACTTGGAAGCCTGACTAAAATGTGGCCAAGGAAGGAATCTTTGTCAGAATCCTGCTCATCTTTTTCTGCTCAGTTCAGATGCTCACTATTGCAAGTTGCTCCTGGGCACCTCAGCCTGGTGACACCTCTGGTTCCTCTGAAAGCCCATGGTACCTGTTCTCTGCACCAGTGCTTCACAGAGCATCCAGGTTTTAAAGTGGGTGGGAAAGATCTAGTTTTATAAATTTCCAATCCACATGGATCAATAATTTTTGTAAACTATAACATAAATGAATTACTAGGAAAAGATATAAAAAAAAAAGACAAAGCGCTAGCCCTGTTTTTTGTTATTACACTCAACAGGCATAAAATTACTGTTCAGTTGTTATAAACATCTTTAAACGCCCTTTGATCTCTGCAGATCCTGCCACACCAGCTTTGTGGTGTATTAGTGCGCAGTCCTTTCTCATTTGTAAATTCCTTAAGGGCAGTGTCAGTGCCCAGAAGAATTGAGTTCTAAGAGTGGGCTGTAAGGAAAGGTGGTCCTCTAGACCTCATCAGGCACAAGGTGTGGATAAAAAGCAAGGAATCCAGGAGGGTCTTTAGAGTAAAATCCCTGGATAAAGCACAATGATGTTTCACTTGTTTGGGGCTAAGGTAGGCCCACCATCTGACCTCCCCACAGTAAATGAGGGGGACATGTGGCTAGGTGTGACTAAGGAATTGCTTTTAAATTTTGTTTAATCTCAATTTAAATAGCCCCATGAGGCTAATGGCTACCATACTGGACATCAACACAATCTCTAGACCTTACCAGAGTGTCCAGCATTTCATGCATGCTCAACAATGTTGAATGAACAGACTCAAGCTTAACTCCATTACAATAAACCAGGTAAACGATGAGGATAAACCAGATAAGCCATCATCTCCTGGTGTGCTTTTCCTTCCCCATGCTGACCATAGCACTTTGAAGACTGAGGCTATTCTTTTCTTTCTCATTTTAAAGGTTTTTTAACTTCTAAAATTATTTTTACTTGTGGTAAGATATGTATAACATAAAATTTACCATTAAGCACATTCACGTTGTTGCATAACCATCACTACCACTACCCATCTCCAGAACTCTTTTCATCTTGCCAGCTGAAACTCTGTATCCATTAAATAGCTCCCCATTCTCCTTTATCAAGGGGATCATATTCTTAACCACTGTGTTATACTAACTAAGATCATGGCATCTGGTCCCATCACTTCATGGCAGATAGATGGGGAAACAGTGGCAGACTATTTTGGGGGGCTCCAAAATCATTGCAGATGGTGATTACAGCCATGAAATTAAAAGATGCTTACTCCTTGGAAGGAAAGTTATGACCAACCTAGATAGCATATTGAAAAGCAGAGACATTACTTTGCCAACAGAGGTCCATCTAGTCAAGGCTATGGTTTTTCCAGTGGTCATGTATGGATGTGATTATTGGACTGTGAAGAAAGCTGAGCACCGAAGAATTGACGCCTTTGAACTGTGGTGTTGGAGAAGACTCTTGAGAGTCCCTTGGACTGCAAGGAGATCCAACCAGTCCATTCTAAAGGAGATCAGTCCTGGGTGTTCATTGGAAGGACTGATGCTGAAGCTGAAACTGCAATACTTTGGCCACCTCATGCGAAGAGTTGACTCATTGGAAAAGACTGATGCTGGGAGGGGTTGCGGGCAGGAGGAGAAGGGGACAACAGAGGATGAGATGGCTGAATGGCATCACTGACTCGATAGACATGAGTTTGGGTAAACTCCGGGAGTTGGTGATGGACAGGGAGGCCTGGCGTGCTGCGATTCATGGGGTCGCAAAGAGTCAGACATGACTGAGTGACTGAACTGAACTGAACTGATACTAACTTCATGCATGTGCTACAAAATTCTAGTCCAGCACTACCCAGGTGCTGTGATAATGGAAATGTTCTCTCTGTATGTTGTCCATTGCAGTAGCCACCAGCTGCATGTCACAAATGAGCACTTGACATGTGGCTGGTGTGACAGGAACTGATGGAAAGGAGCTGTCTTCAGATTCCAAGGTCTGGATTAAGTTACCATTCAGAGAACAACATCCACTGAGCTAGACCACACACTCTCAACTGGAGCAATGTGGCCTTAAGGCAGCAGAAGCAAGTTTTTAGGGGTGGGCGGCAAGCTTACTCTTCTCATGTAAAGAGCATATGCTATGTGCTAAGTCACTTCAATCGTGTCCAACTCTTAGCAACCCCATGGACTTTAGCCCACGAGGCTCCTCTGTCCACGGGATTCTCCAGCCAAGAATACTGCAGTGGGTTGCCATTTCCTTCTCCAATGTAAAGAGCATATATATATATATATATATATATATATATATATATATATACACACACACAAACACACACACATATATATACACATTTAGTATATGAACAGATGTACAGTTTGTGCTATTAAAATTTCATGGGGTGGGAATGAGCAAAAAATATCTAAAACAGTCTGGGAGGGGCAAGTCGGTTGGAGCACATAATAATGAGAAAAAAAAAGAGAAACACTAAAATGCTAAATGTGTTCTCACATGGACGTCTGTTATGAGTGAAAAGCGTTCTTGTTTGCCACTCTGGGAACCGTACCAAACTGCCCTGTGTGAGTGGTTTTTAGGGAGATTATCTGCCAAGTTCCTAAATCTCTAACATAGGAGATCTTTGAAATGGGCTCACTTTGTAAGGAGCCATAAGAAGTGCAGTGGCCTTCCCACGTGGCACAGTGGTAAAGAACCCGCCTGCCAGTGCAGGAGGTGCAAGAGATGCGGGTTTGATCCCTGGGTCAGGAAGATCACCTGGAGAGAGAAATGGCAAGCCACTCCAGTATTCTTGCCTGGAAAATTCCATGGACAGAGGAGCCTGGCAGCCTGCAGTCCATGAGATCGCAGAGTCAGACAGAACTGAGCACACATACACACATAAGAAGTGTAGCTTTTTCTGTCACATGGAAGCATTTAGTACAAAATTCACAAAGAACCTTATTTAATGCACTGAGGATCCAGGAAAGAATACACCTCAGTCTTCAGAGCGCTATGGTCAGCATGGGGAAGGAAAAGCACACCAGGAGATGATGGCTTATCTGGTTTATCCTCATCGTTTACCTGGTTTATTGTAATGGAGTTAAGCTTGAGTCTGTTCATTCAACATTGCTGAGCATGCATGAAATGCTGGACACTCTGGCGAGGCCTAGAGATTGTGTTGATGTCCAGTACGGTAGCCATTAGCCTCATGGGGCTATTTAAATTGAGATTAAACAAAATTTAAACGTAGCTCCTTAGTCACATGTCAGCTGCTCCCTAGCCATCTGTAGCTGGTGACTACCGTAGTGGACAGCACAGAGAACATTTCTATCACCACAGGAAGGTCTCCTGGGCAGCACTGATCTAGAATTTAGTAGCACATGGATAGACCCAGTGTGACATACATAGTGGCTAAGATCTGGCCTTTGGCGGTCAAACCAGCTCCACTGCTTGGCAGCTGTAGGACCCTGGCCTGTTACTTAGCCTTTCCAAGCCACAGTTTTCTCTGTAAAATGGCAGTAATCATGCCAACCTGGTGGGGTTATAGTGAACATCAAAGGAGATGACACAACCTTCAGTCATTGTTCAATACACAGTGTCTATTGTCATTTTCATGATAATAATCATTATCATTGTTATTACTGGCAACTGGGTGGCTATTACTGGCAACTGGGTGGCTAGACTATCCATCCAGACATTTTATATTCATGTTAAGTTCAGTAATGTTCCTGTTATAGAGGTTTTCAAATATTGGACTGCCTCCGTGAATATGTTCCCTCCCTTTATGGCAGCCACACCCCATCCCATCCTCAACATCCTTGAGATGTTGAGAGTCTGGATTTTGGTGCCACCTTTGCCCTCAATCAGTGGTGGCTAGAAAGGTAGAGGGGTAGCTCTAGAGATGTGGAGAAGTATGACTGTTAATTTGAATGCATTTCTGATATATCCAGGAGATCTGTAGGACCTCAGTAGATTTGAGAAATGGGGAACAAAGTTCTTTCTGAAAGTAACTACAAGAGAGTTACTGTACTCGCAACAGCCAGGAGCTGACTGCTTTGGGGGCTGTATTTAAAGTATTTCCACCAAGAATCTCATTATTATGAAGCCTTTTATTGCCATCTGGGACCTGGAATAAAAGCAGAGGCACCAGCCCGTGGCCGAATCATTAAGACAAATTAAGACATTTTAACATATGCTGGAAACAATTACCCACATAGATTTAATTTGTTTCACTGCTGGAAGAAAATCCTGAGAGGGCAGGAGACACATACCCAAGACAGTTCGGCAGCCACCCTGCGAATCTGTCACTTGTCGGCACCTTAGGGACTGGGAGATGCTTAAATTGGATGTCGAGCGAAGGACGATATATCTGAAAATACATCTTCCATTAGGTCATGGAGCAGGTGCTTGTACAGGTTACTTAAATATCTAGATTGGTAATTTTCTTTTTTTTTTTTTAAACTACCATTATTATCATGAATAATCATTATAATTGTTTATCAAAATAATGAATAGAGCTCAAAATAGGAACATTTTATAATCAAATAATATACTTAGCAAGCTTATATATTTGCATCATTGTTTGCTCTTTTTTTTAAGAGATTGAAACTAAATATGAGCTAGTTCATTGGTTTCTGAGTTGTAGCTTTCAGTATCTCTTTTGTTGTCATTTTATTTCACTATTTTTTTGTCATTATAGTTTCTTACAGAATTATTGTTTTTAATTGTCTGAACATTAGGAAAAGAAAGTCTGCTCAGCACACCACATTCTTTTTCCCAGAGAAATAGAATCTTACCATCCAGCTTATTCTAGGACGTGACTGTCACAGTATGCTCACCATACAGTAATTGTGCAGTCTTGCTCTGGAGGTTGATGAATAAACCCTTAACAACATACTGGGGTGACTGCTAGAGGCCAGAGCCTCTTCCCTCAAAATATAACTTCAGAAGAAGCGATCAACAGCCAGAGGAATGGTGTGTTTCGAGTGAGAGATGTCTTTTTCTGTTGTCATCATCGTCATCATAGCTTCCTTACAGATTTTTCCCAAACGTCAACTATGTATGATTATATTTGAGGAGCGTAATCCCCTAGTCACTTAAAAAAAGTGGATAGGCCTTTTATAGCGTGAGGAGTGAATATGAAATCGACTTGTGTTTGCTGATAGCCTGCATGTTTACTGCCTTTTCCTTGGGGCTGCCTTATGGTAACCTCTTCATTTTTCCTGCTACCGTGTACTTCAGGGTAACAGTTACGGAGCAACTCATGCGTGTTGAAAACTCAGAAAATCATTTTCTGTGGTAATCATTTGACTCAAAATGTGATTCTCATTTTGGAAATCTGACAGGGTAGTCTGAAACTTCCAAATGACAACTTGCTGAAAGATGATTTGGTTGCTTCTCAACCCAGCTTCATGTATCACACAGAAGCAGTCCAGTTAGAGAAATGCATCATTTGACCACATTTATATGAGCATCTTTGATGGAGGGCAAAGGTTTCTAGCAAGCGGGGATATATGCTTTCCACTTCTGTATCTATCCTTGGCATTCCATACAACCACTGTAAGTCAAGTAACATTCAGTCATTTTTCTGACCATTTGAAACGAGGCAAAAGTGGTTCTTTTGCCCATCCAAAGACCTTTAGAAACTAGATCTAAACAATGTGGTCATAAGTTTGTTAGATGATCGGCGCCCTCAGAAATTTTTATTTATATCCCAACTTGTTAAAACAAGGGTTTTAAGGAGTCTCATAATCAAAGCCATACAGAATATGATTTTAAACATAAAAGCAATTTGAAAATCATGAAGAGAAGGAAATCTGCTAGCCAGGAAGGATAATGAAATGACGGTGCTTTATTATTGAATTTGGTCCTGCTATCGTCTAAAAATCTATCACTAAGGAGATGATTAAATACCTTATGGTACAGCCACATGACAGAAGATTATGTTGTCTTTAAAATTATCTGCAGGGTGAATTTGTAACAATAAGCAAAATGCTTATAATAGTGTATTTAGAAGAGAGAGGATTATAAACTATAAAACTATCTCAGCCCTGTTGACAAAAAATTGAGAAAAAAATATGGGAATACTATTTACCAGAATATTAACAATAGCTGATGACATGAAGTGATTTTTGTTGTCATCTTTATTTTTTTTCCTTTCTTTAGATAATTGTAATGAACAGATATATTACTTGATAATCATACATAAAAGTTATCTTTTTAGTTGACTCTCAGATTCCTGACAGAAAAGGCAGAAAGGGAAATGATCATGAGTTATACAATTTTTATTCTGTGATGAAAGAAGCTTCTCAGTTCTTTAAGGTAAACTTTCCCCTAATACCAAATCCTAAAGAGTGTCGAGTGATACAGTGGTAACGTTCTTAGAGCAATGCCAAAGGGGGGCTCCTTTTACTTGTCTCCTGACCACCCCTCTCACGAGCCACAGACACAGCAGTCACTTAAGAGCTGAGGTAGAGGGGATCTTGCCCCCTACTAGCCTTCAGTCTCTTAATTCTGCATTTGGAATACTGAAATGGTTCTTTCGCCCAATGCGTTTATTCAAACAAAATGTGTGAGATAGGCCTAGCAGATAAATACATACTGCTCAGCTCTTTCCAAACCTTGAGGATTGAATTGCCACCAGTCCTGGAAATTTTTCTTCGAGTAATATAATTTGACTTCTCACCCTTTCAGGTGTTGCTACACTGGATTCCAACGTATCTGGAAAAATTGGTCTGCGTGCTGTCGTATATTATTTCGGTACCACTCTCATTGCCGTAATTTTAGGTAAGACATTTCTGAATCCTTTTTTTTTTTTCTGTATAATTGTGACTTTCCATTTAAAAGTAGTTGGTTTTTTTAAATGCACACTTTTTTAAAGATCAGAAAGTACAATTGTTAAATTGCTATGAAGCTGTGAGGCTTGAAGTCAGCACTAAACCTTTTATATGAACAAATATAATATTGGCTGAGTTTCAGCCATGGTACTGCTTATTAATGTCTCTAGTAAATAAACGGAAAGAGAAGGACAGTTCTGCACCTTACCCGGATCATTCGGTCAAAGAAAGTGAAGCAAAGAGCTAATCTTTAAACTTGATAAGTAGTCTATAATAGTAGGTTTGAGTATAATTATAAAGTATTTCCAGAAAGATAGCATTTCAGTACATTTCAAATTTCACATAGTACCCAGAGCTAACAGAAGTCTTGCCAAGTATAAATTTCACTTGAAAGAGGGAGACTGTTCTAATAAGGGACTGTGGTTGCTTATATACCTTTGACACTTTTGTGAAAAAAGTATGGTCCATCCTTTGTGACCTAGCATGACATTTTAGGAAGGATGCCCTGAGTGGTAAGAGAGGGGGGGCAGTGTACTCAAATGTTGCAGCCAGCTTGACCCTTACAGCTCTGCTTTGATGAACTTAGGAGGTGGTAAGATTTTAATGGTATTAGGCCAGGCAACCTAGGAGGCCCTGAACCCTGCCTTAAACCAAAACCACATTTCATTAGGCTCCTGAGGGAGGCCAACACAAAGAACAAAGCTGGGCTGATATCTTTTCTGCAACTCTGAGAGGGGAGCGTAGACCATACCCATTCATGGCCCCTGTATTGCCCAGTGACTCCTCCCATCAGCAAAACTAATGCATTCACACCCTTAAGTCCTGCCCCCTTGGAGGGGCATTTCTCTTTGAGAAGAGTGATAAGGGCATGGAGCCTTTTCTTCACTCCCCTCCAGCCCATCAACCTGGTCTTTCCTAAAACCTCCCACCTCTACTTGGACACCTCAAGAGGAACCTGTTAGCTCCAAAATGGTGCTTTCAGATTCTGTTTGTTTTTCTTTTTTGACCACACAACATGCAGGACCTTAGTTCCCTGGCCAGGGATTGAACCTGCATCCCCTGCAGCGGAATCATGAAGTCTTAATCACTGGACCTCCAGGGAAGTCCCAGATGCCCTCTGTTTAGACAGATTTTCTTTATAGCAAGACCAGCTTTCTCTCCTTAGAACTCCTGTTCTCATTGCATCCCAAAAGAGTCACACAGAACAACACTCCCTAACCCAAATCCTTTTGTGGGTTACACACAGCTTTTCAGATATTTGATGGCTTGTGGTATGACAGGAAGATAAGGCTTATTCTCTGTGACCCTCCAGAAAAATACCAGCATCTGTGGGTAAAAGTTACAGAAAGATGCTGAGTACCCTGGGTTGGAAAATAAGTCCTTCTCACCCCGACCCCTGCCAAGGCTGATCTCCTAAGCTAAAGAAGAAAAGAGCATTCTCATCAGCAAATGTTTCCAGAAGCAGTTCTGGAGTGTAGCCCCTCATTTTTTAAAAACACACAGGAAGAGTTCCTTCTGCTTCAGTTAGATGGGAAGTAATTAAGGCAGTAATTCTGCTGAGGTTCCTGCTGAGGCTCGGTGTTTTGGGTAGACTTCTCAGGGTCCCCATCCCAGTATTGCCTGGTACTCTAAGATGGATGCACAAGAGATATCAGGTGCCCTGGGAGATTCTTAATGCTCTGTGGGTGCTATCTTTGGTTACAGGTATCATCCTGGTGGTGAGCATCAAGCCTGGTGTCACCCAGAAAGTGAATGAAATTGACAGGACAGGGAACACCCCTGAAGTTAGCACAGTGGATGCCATGTTAGACCTGATCAGGTGGGTGTCCGGCCAGCAGCGTGGCTTCACAGGCATACAGCCTTTGTGGTTGCACAGGGCCCCATGCTTGGTTTAATGTTCTGCTAATGCCATCTTGAAATTTTAACTGTACAGGAGAAACCCTCTTATCTGAAACAATCAGGGCTACAGATTGGTCAGTTAATTTTTAAAAACAGCAGTTAAAGTAGAGAGTCATAAATATACACTACATATTTTGTTTATGCTTAAAACTTAAATGCATTTATTTGCCTTTTTTTTGATGTTGGGCCAAGGTCATTTCTCTGTGTCAGTTGATTGTAATTTCATATTTCTGTTGCCTAGGCTGCCTTTATAAATGCATCATCTACAATTTCCAGGCTCAGTTTTCATGAAGCAGAGCAACAAAACCCTTAGAAATTGCAAGGAAAGCTGAAAGCTGAGTTCTTCCGGCTGTTCTTTTTATTTCAATTGTCTTCCCTTACCTAACACAACAACAGAAATTTTACTCACTTGCCTTGAATGAATTTCCAGGCATTCAAGCTTAGTTTTTATGGAAACTGCTCCTTCCTTTTCACACTCATATTGCATTTATTTACATAATATTTCATTCAATAATGACAATGATATTTGAAACTGGCATAGAGAATTTGGGAACAAGTGCAGTTGACTCTCATTTATTAAAACAGAAATGTGCAAAATATTAAAGAAGTCTCTTAACTGTGTATGTCCACCTGCTAGTACATATTTCACCGAGGATAGCAACCGTGTTGGCTACTCAATGAATCAGTTAAGTGTGATGGTTAGTTAGGAGAGCTTTCTATCCCCTAACTGAAGCTCAGTAGGGAAAAAGAATCCAGTACTCTTGCCTGGAAAACCCCATGGATGGAGGAGCCTGGTAGGCTGTGGTCCATGGTGTTGTGAAGAGTCAGACATGACTGAGCGACTTCACTTTCCGCTTTTCACTTTCATGCATTGGAGAAGGAAATGGCAACCCAATCCAGCGTTCTTGCCTGGAGAATCCCAGGGGTGGGGGAGCCTGGTGGGCTGACGTCTATGGGATCACAGAGTCGGACACGACTGAAGTGACTTAGCAGCAGCAGGGAAAAAGAAATCTTAATACAAGGAAGCATTATGCAAAGGTGAGACCAAAACCAGAGTACTAATTCTATAGCATACGCATTTCCATCAGTGTACTAGGTGCAACAAAAACAAACAAACCAAAACCACTTTTGTCTTAATGTGATACTGCTTTTCATGTGTCCAACAGGAATATGTTCCCTGAGAACCTTGTCCAAGCCTGTTTTCAGCAGGTAAGAATAATGATTTTTGCCCTCAAGCTGTTCTGCTCTTCCTCCTTACCCATTAAGATTTTTTTTTCTCCTATGACCTAAGAAATGGAAATCACTCATCAAAAATGGGCAATGTATTACTACCTGTGAATGGAGAAATTTCAGGTGACCTGTCAACCCCAGTCTTTCCAGCCATAGCAGCATGCCTGTTGTAGCTTACACTGCTCCCTTTTCCCTTAGACTTCATTTTTTTACCCATAAGGTTTCAACTGGAGCAAGTCAGGAACCTGTCAAATGAGTGTTTTCAAATCTGGCTTCTAGTACCTAGTTTCGGAGAACCACTTTATATTTGTGAAGAAGCTCAGACTATCTGCAGATATAATGCAATTGGAAAAGGTAACCTCCACCCCCATGTTGGGAAATCAGTATGTGACCCGTGTGGGTGGTTAGTGTTCCTGATATCTGGTCTTTTCTGTCATCAATACGTGCCCACTGCTGGCACTCTATAGAGCAATGTAACAAAGCCACTTTTTTTCCTTTAGGGAAGTTTCACAATCTCTTCACTTCATTTCCTTTAAGCCTTCTTCTCTTGTTTATCTATGTACTTTAAGACAGCTGAGTCTATCACAAGCTGCTGAATTCATTTACATAAATTACACAAACAGAGACCTCTATGTAGACCAACAAAAATGGCAATTAAATTGCTCCCTGCCAACCTCCAAGAGGCACAGAACCACCTCTATTTAGGGGGTGCATTTGCGGTTCAGCCACAGTGGTCACTTGTAAGGTTCTTGGTGTTGGCAGAGCCTTGTAGGAGTAACATTTATGACCAGTGTGATGATATACTAGCTCTTTCTTAAACCTCTCTGCTGAAGCTCAGCAGAATCAAACAGGTGAAGGAAGGGAATTCAACAGAAATCTCACTCACATAATAGCCCTAAAGGGTCTATTGACTTTGGAACAACCATATAGTTCTTGATGTTTATTAAAGTCATGGTGACTACATTTAAAGTGTTGAGGTGTTTTTTCCCCAGGTTAAAAATAATAAATGAATAAATAAATAGAAACAAAAATGAT
Source organism: Capricornis sumatraensis (assembly GCF_032405125.1). NCBI lineage: Eukaryota > Metazoa > Chordata > Mammalia > Artiodactyla > Bovidae > Capricornis > Capricornis sumatraensis. The sequence goes on along the minus strand of NC_091074.1, from coordinate 48,128,257 downwards.
TGACAGGATTCCTGTAGAATCTATTAAAGCACCTAAAGATAAAACATGCTTTCTTCTACATTGTTGCTCCATTAATTGGTCCCTTACTACAGAAGTGAGAGAACATTTTGACACCATTGAATGGTGGCTGTGGTGGTCAGGGGGTTGGATTTCTCAATCCCTGTTTTGCTTCCAAAGCCTCAGGGGTAGTACCATCCAAAACCAACACCGATAGAGGCCTCAGAGGTAGAAACTTTCAGTGACACTTATCTGCCCAAAGTAACATTCCTATGGTTTAACCTTAGGAGCTTAAAAATTATTTTTTTGTTTATTTCTTTGACCTTTTCCTCCTCCAACATGCAGTACAAAACCACACGTGAAGAAGTGAAGCTTTCTGAGGAGCCAGGGACAAACAGCACCGAAGCATCTGTCACAGTCATCATGACAACTGCTATTTCCAAGGTACCACTTACATCCTTTTGTTTGCTCCCTTCCCCAGTAGGCAGGGGCCAAGTCATGAGTGAGCAGAAGATGGAAATAAGTAGATCCTCATTGTTCTCAGATCCCACATTTGTGAATTTGCCTATGTACTAAAATGCATTTGTAACCCGAAAATCAGTATGGTGCGGTCATTCACAGACACACTAGGAGTGGTGAAAAATGTAACTTGCCCATGCACATGTCCCACCTGAGACTGAACAAGGCTGTGTTCTGCCCTCTTGGTTCAGCAATTTGTTTTTTCCCTTTTTTATTGGAGTATAATTGCTTTACAACATTGTGTTGGTTTCTACTGTACAACAAAGTGCATCAGCTATATGTATACGCACATCCCCTCCCTGGTTCAGCTCTAAATGGTAAAGATGTGTCCTTTGTGCGGCGTGTCTTTGCCACATGTTTCTCAGTTTGGTGCATTAGCTTGGTAATTGCACTGTTTGAAATGTCTCCCAAGCATCACGCTGCACTGCTGGCTAGTTAGTGTTCCCAAACGCAAGAAGGCTGATGTTCCATATGAGAAAATACACGTGTTAGAGAAGTCTCATTCAGGCAGGAGTTAAAGTGAGTTCAATGTTAATGATTAAACAATATATATTAAATAAGGTGTCTTTGAACTAAAACACAGAGAAAACAAGGTTTCATATTGATTATTTGACCAAAATGATGTGACTGTTGATTCCTAGGAACCTAATCCTCTGTTTCCCCTTAGGAACATTGACTCAATATTCCCTAAGTCAGTGTTGGCGGCCACTGTATAGAGTATAACTTCTGAGAATAATGAAGAGCAACTGAACCACACAGAGAAAAGAATGAGTCCTGTCACTTCTGTCTCTGCCACCCAGAGTTGAGTTGGCCATCTCTGGGAACATCGTTAGATTTGCAAGACCACATAAACGTGGAAAGCAGGCCTGCAGTTCCTTATTTAAAGCTCTCTGCCCAAATGTGATTCTGAGTCCAGAGTTTTTCACTTTAGAAGGGCCAGGTGGTGTGTGTACTATATATTACACAACATCTTTTAAGTGAAATGCAACTAACTTACAAATTGGCTACAAAGTAAGAAAAACAGGCTATCTGTAGCCTCATCTCCAGAGAAGGCAGTGGCACCACACTGCAGTACTCTTGAATGCAATATCCCATGGACGGAGGAGCATGGTAGGCTGCAGTCCATGGGATCACTACGAGTCAGACATGACTGAGCAACTTCACTTTCACTTTTCACTTTCATGCACTGGAGGAGGAAATGGCAACCCACTCCAGTGTTCTTGCCTGGAGAATCCCATGGGTGGGGGAGCCTGGTGGGCTGCCGTCTAAAGCGTCGCATAGAGTTGGACACGACTCAAGCGACTTAGCAGCAGCAGCAGCCTCATCTCAGTTCAGGATAGGTTTTGCCACCAGGAGTTTGCCATAAACTTATCAATGGAATCAGTTGGCTCTGAGAACTTTTAGGATTTCATTGTTCAAGATTCTGGTGGTTTAGTCACTAGGTTGTGTCCAACTCTTGTGACCCCATGGACTGTAGCCTGCCAGGCTCCTCTGTCCATGGGATTCCCCAGGCAAGAAACCTGGAGTGGGTTGCCATTTCTTCCTCCAGTTGGAGATTAGATCAGGTTGGCCTGAAGTAGTACATTTATAGTAGTGTAGCAGATTTCTCCTGAATGTACTCTGCCTTCACTCAGGAAGGAAAAATTTAAGGGAAAAAAAAAAAATGCAGTAGATTTAAGAGTTCACATTAAATAGGCCACAGTTAGCTCCCTCTTTTTTCCTACAGAACGTACTCCATGACCTGGCTCATCCCTGGTTTCCCAGCTTACTTCTTGGTGAGCCCAATCTATTCTATCCAGATCCAACTCCTCAATAAACTCCTACTCTTGCTTCTTGATACGGTTCCACAGAGATTTTTCTGAGCACTCTCCATGGGCCAAGCTCTGATGGGCACTGAGATTATGACAGAGAAAAGGCACATGTGACATATGCTCTCGTGTGAAGAGTGATAAATATTACAGTTGGAAAAAACAGAATACTCCTTAATAGAAGAGGGAGGTCTAAAGCAGTGTGGCGGCTGGATAGGACGAGTAGAGTTCAGAGACCTGGTATGTGGTGATGTCTGCCTTTCCTTGCCATTTTTCTGGAGTCTGCTTTCTAGATCTCTGCTTATCTCCTGGCTGCCTGCTCCTCGGGCCTGTCCTTCACTATCTTCACAGCCCACATTCATGTCTCCAGTCTCCACATGATGCCTGTAACTCATAGCTTAGCTGTGCCATTAGTTACACACCATCTTGCTATCATTGGCTCATGTTTCTCACAGTTAGTCTTGTCTATCCAGCTGCATTTTAAGACTTACACTGTAGCCTGTGCAGTTAACACACTGCACGGGCTACAGCGTAAATATGCATCTGATCACGTCAGATCATAAGTAAGAAATAATTGGTACCCTAGTGGCTTATCCACATAATTCCTTAGAAACCTGGTTTGCACCACTCAGAATATGTTATCTTCCTGTGAAATCTTTGTTAAGCTCATGCTGCACAACTAGGATTGGATTATCTCTTGGTATATATATCTCATGCTACTCATGTGTGTGTGTGCGTGTGTGTGTGTGTGTACTCAGCTGTGTCCGACTCTTTGCAATCCCATGGACTGCAGCCCACAGAGGCTCCTCTGTCCATGAGATTTCTCCAGGCAAGAATACTGTTGTGGGTTGCCATTTCCTCTTCCAGGGGATCTTTCCGACCGAGGAATTGTACCCTCATCTCCTGTATTGGCAGCTGGATTCTTTACCACTGAGCCACCTGGAAAGTCCCCATGCTATTCTTACCCGGGATAAAATGAAGAAATGGTTCATAGTAGTAGATATCTGGTTAATTTTTATCTAAAATAAAATCCTATTGGTTATCTAAGGTCAGAGGTAGTAAAAAATGTTCCTGTGTTCATTATCAGGATAAAACAGATAGTAAAGTGTCCTAAAAATGTCTGCACTGGTAAATATTTTGAGCTTACTGCATTATTAATTTATATCTTTTTATGCAGACTCCTAATGTAACTACTAGTTAAAATAACTCTGCAAAGTGCCTAAAGTTATTAAAAATTTAAAACACCCCAGAATAAGAAATCTTCAAAAGAAATCTTCAATTATGGATTCACTGAAAGAGAGGGGGAAAAAAAAAAACCACTTCAAACTTCAGTGCCAGAGGTGGGGGCAGTAAAATTTGATACATGTGTAGGTGGTTGTTTTTTTTTGGGGTTTTTTTTTTGGCTCCTAAAACTTGTTGATCCTAAGTTGTTGCTAGGTCACTAGTTTGTTTGGCTATCATATCTTCCTGTTTCAGGGCGTATGCATTCTAACAAGATTATAATCACGCATCAATATTATTTTCTTGGTTTTGATCCACAGAACAAAACAAAGGAATACAAAGTCGTAGGCATGTATTCAGATGGCATAAATGTCCTGGGCTTGATCGTCTTTTGCCTCGTCTTTGGAATTGTCATTGGAAAAATGGGAGAAAGGGGACAGATTCTGGTGGATTTCTTCAATGCTCTGAGTGATGCAACCATGAAAATCGTTCAGATCATTATGTGGTGAGCAGACACACCGGTTAATGCCATCTTGCTTCCCCCGATGGCTGACCCTTCAAAACTAGAAGGAAAAGGTTTATGTTTCTCAACTCACCTCACCCTAGAGAGGGCAAGACACTACAGTATTAAATAATTCCATGTATTACTTAGGACTCAGTTCACTAATGAAAGTCTAGAGATCAGCCATTGTCTTTTCCACTAAGGTCCTTGATCACATTGCAACCAAGCAGCATTTATGTAAGAAAGAATTCTTAAAGGAGTGATTTGAAGGAGTTTTCCAGAACACAGGTTGCTTTCCTTATCAGGCTCCATGCAGAAGGGATACAGTAGGTACACATGGGCCCTAATACATCCAATGAAAGCTGCCATAGGTGAGCATAGCAGCTGCACCACCTGAGCATCTGCCCTGTGCCTGGAGATGCTGAGAAGTCCACCTTGCCTGGGAGACCTCTGCCCCACTTATCTCACAGCAAGTTGGTTCAGAGTATAGACCTTGACAGTGACAGTAAAGGGTTTAGTTATTTCAGTTAATGCTGCTGAACCTCAGCTTCATCATCTGTTAAAAAGGATAAATAAAGTCTACCCCTCGAGTTGGGAGAAGTACATTAAGTGAATGGCGCATGTCAAATACCTAACCCAATGCAAAGCATGTAATGATAGCTCCACAGACAGAGCTATCACAACAGAGCTATTACATAGCTAGTTCTGTTGCTGATCCCACTAGCTGGGAAACAAGATGACTGTGTCTAGCAACAGCCTAGAGGCCATGATTGGAGAGTCAAGCTAGAGAGAGACCTGCGGACATGAGTCAGCAGGGTGTATGTGCACAGGAGCAAGGCGTGGGCTAGGGACCAGAGTGCCTCTTATGGTGGCATAGGTGGGTAGAGATTACAGTGCACAGGGGTGCTGAAACCTGTAGCCAGTGTAGTCCAGCTGGGCTGAAACTGAGACCTTAGCCTCACTGTGTATATCCTGTGCCCCTCCCAGCTAAGGGCACACCCCAAGCCGAGGTATATGCCCTGGCTTGTTTCTTTCCCAGCGTTTCCACCCTGAGAAAATATTTGATGACAGAAGTATGTCTTTTCTTGTGCTTACTTTCTAGCTACATGCCAATTGGTATTTTGTTCCTGATTGCCGGGAAGATCATAGAAGTTGAAGACTGGGAAATATTCCGCAAACTGGGCCTTTACATGGCCACTGTCCTGAGTGGGTATGTCAGACTCAAGGGAAGACACTGAAACCTCATTTGAGCCAATGAGTTGCTGTTGAGAGGCCAGGTTTCAGTTGGTGAAACTGGCTTCTCTCCCTCAGGCAAGGAAAGATGAGGTTCAGAGATAAGAGAGCAGGGGAGAGAAGGGCTGCCCTTTAACAGCTGAACTGGAGGTGGATCACACTGTGCTAGTTTCCAGATCTTGGCAGAACAGCCTGGACCATGCTTTGCCACTGCCTTTATTAGCTGTGTTAAAATAATTTCTTAAGAGAAAAACCCACTGGTAGCCTCTCTTGGCCCTCTCCTGGCCTTCCCTTCTTCAAGGATGTAAACCAACCAAACAAGTAAGAACAGTCCCCATGTACCCTGAGCCTGAAAGAAATTAGGCAGGGCCTAAATTAAGTTGGACTGGAGCAAGCAGGAGTGGGATGGGTTCCAACCCTGTTGGGTAAGCACTGTCACACCCTACATCATAAGAGAGGGTGCTAGAGAATCTTCAGGTTGGTAGGAACTGTGCAAAGCAGGAGACAGCTGTGTGCATACTTCCTGTAGCACACGCACTGGTTCCTTGAGGGGAGATGCGGTGGGATAGGTTATGAATGGTGCCCCCAGATGTTGGTCCAGGGGCAGGATATGTCACATATGCTAAGAAATATGGACCAGGGGAATGACTAACCATCATCAATTTGACTCACACAGGTCAATTCCCCCAAACACTCAACTGGAGGAATCAGCTCACCTGCTGAAACTCAGTTGCACTGGGGAATATCCACTGCATAGGATTTGGTTCTTAATCTGTTTTGACTAAAATCAGAGTCATGCTGGTCAATGGAGACAAAGGCCAGAGTCAAATTCCAGGGCCCCGGTAGTAATGGAGGTGGGACCATCCACCTTACTGGAGGCCAGGGGCTGTGTCCAGGCCATGGTATGGCTAAGATTTATTATGCTGAGCTATTTAATGAGAGGGTTCAGCTGGTTTCTGCCCCATCAACCTATCTAGGTTCCTAACAGAAAACTAAAAGTCAGTTTCTCATAGTTCTAAGCCATAGCCTGTCTGTAAGATCCCTTTCTTGACCTCCAGGATCTATTTTTTTCAATGACCACTTCAGCTTCACATAACTGATCGGTAAACTCTAAGTTGCCATTTACATGGCATCTGCTGAATCAGTTTCATTTTTTTGAGCCCTTTGGTTTGTGAAACGAGCAATAGTTTGGAACGTAGGAATGACAAAGAAAAGAGGGTCAGTCATGAAAGATGACTGTAGGAGAGCAGGGATAACTTCCCTCTTACAAACCCTGACTCCCCTCTTAGATGGTGGTGCTGTCCAGCTGCATAGCGGCGTGGTCCAGGTTGAGGACTGTGATAAGGGCTATGATACTATTGACCACAGAGTCACCAAGGAGGGGAAGGTCAGCTGGACCTGGGAAGGTGAGGGAAGGCTTCCAGGAGGAGGGGGAGATTTCACTGAGTCTTAGAGGAGGAGTAAGGATTCAACAGCAGAAGGAAGTGAACGCATGTTAGCATGCACAGCAGGAAAAGCAGGTACAGGTCTTGGCAGCATGACGTAACTATTCTGTGAGCTCTGAGATGTGGACTCAGCTCCTGGCTTAGCCACCAACTTTGACAAGATTTTGCTGAGTCTCCTTTTCCCCATGTGTTCCATGGAGACATATATTCCTGTCCTCTTTCTCATTGGACCATAATGAAAGTTGAATGATATCATGAGTAAAAGTGCTATTTGGAAAAAAAAAAAAAATGAAGAGATAATATCATATGTGAACCTGTTTCTCTCTCCCATTTACAGGCTTGCAATCCACTCCATTGTAATTCTCCCACTGATATATTTCATAATTGTACGAAAGAACCCTTTCCAGTTCGCCATGGGAATGGCCCAGGCTCTTCTGACAGCTCTCATGATCTCCTCCAGGTAAAGAGAAGAGGGTGTCTGGTGGACCACCACCTCCCTGGTGGTCCAGTGTTTAAGACTCCATGCTCCCAATGCAGGGGGCCCAGGTTCAATTCCTGGTCAGAGAACTGGATCCCACATGCTGCAACTAGCATGCTGCAGTGAAGACTGAAGAGCCTGCCTATCAAAAAGACCCCACACAGCCAATGAATAAGCAAATATTTTTTTTTTAATTTTTTTAAAGAAGAGGGGTTTCTGGAAGAAGTCTGTGAGCCAAGCCTTATCAATTCTCACCTCACCTGATGAAGCTGGGGGGTTTTGTAGCTGTCTTTGAGAAATGATCTCCCCAGTTTCTGACCTTACACACATTTCTTCACCCTACTGGATATTTCTTGCCCTCCTGGCAGGGCCTGCAACCCAGGAGGGGGTCGTGTCATAGCTGGGGACAGTGACCAGCACAGCGACTTCTGATGCCTGGTCCTACCAAAAGTGCCATCATGCTTTGAACTCTCGATTTAGTTTCTAGAACTGAGGTATCACTTCAGGCAGGGATTGAGGACCAGCATTCCTAGGCCATCATGTCTTTTCTCTTTTTATCACACAGTTCAGCAACACTGCCTGTCACTTTCCGCTGCGCTGAAGAGAAGAACCGGGTGGACAAGAGGATCACTAGATTTGTATTACCCGTTGGTGCTACGATCAACATGGATGGGACTGCACTCTATGAAGCAGTGGCGGCCGTGTTTATCGCGCAGTTGAATGATTTGGACTTGAGCGTTGGGCAGATCATCACTATCAGGTGGGGCATGAAGTCACACTCATTTTCATCTCTGTAACTGGAGTTGCTCTCAAGGAAAACTCATCTGTGGAGGGAGATCATGGATGGTCCAGCTGTACTTATTTTTGTGGTCTAGACAATCTCTTCCCAAGATTAAGTGCATCTGTATTACAAGTGGCAGGACTGATACATAATACTGCATCAGGTCTGGGGAGCCAGGGAGTCTCTGTGTTCTCGGGCCAGTGCACCCACACGGTGCTAGGCACAGAGCAGGTATCAAGGAATCAAGGTTGAATAAGGGGTAGTTCCTGCTTTTAAGGGGTAGATAAGTTGGGTATACAGATATCTAAATAAGTGGGCTTCCCTAGTCGCTCAGCTGGTAAAGAATCTGCCAGCAATGTGAGAGACCTGGGTTCTATCCCTGGCTTGGGAAGATCCCCTGGAGAAGGAAACGGCTACCCACTCCAGTATTCTGGCCTGGAGAATTCCATGGACTGTATAGTCCATGGGGTCACAAAGAATCAGACATGACTGAGAGACTTTCACTTCACTTCACTTCAAATTAGTGCTGAGTGATATGGTAAAGGCTGTAATAGAGGTTTGAATGTGGAACACAGAGGGCACCAAAGAAGCAAGGGTTGGTCCACCTGGGAAGGTGAGGAAAAGCTTCCTGGAAGAGAGGAAAGTTTAGCTGAGTCTTAGAAGAGGAGTAAGTATTTGATAGAGGAAGTGGAGAGCATTTTGGATAAAAGGAATAGGCTGAACAGGGGTCTTGATGTAACCGTGTCCTAGTTACACAATACAGATTATTTGGTGTGGCTAGCATAAAGAGTACGATGTGGAGAACACAGGGAGATAAGAAAGCAGGGATCATATCATGGAAGGGCTTGTGTGAGGAGCTCATGAAAAGGTCTTAGACAGTCTTTCATATTATAGAAAGATTTGCATTTTAGAAAAATAACTGGTAACTTAGTGGATGAACGTGAATGGGGGCAGAAACTATAAGCTGGAAGACCAGTTAGGAGACTACTGCAGGTAAAGTATGAAAAGGCCTACATTAAGGTACTGACCCATGGGTGAAGAGCTAATTAATTCAAGAGGCATCTACTGGATTCAGAGTGAGGGACAGAGGAAGGCTAAGATGACCCTCAGTATTGGTGGATGGTGCTTATCAGAACAGGGACTAGTGTAAGAGAATGAAGTATGCTGCTGCTGCTGCTGCTGCTGCTGCTGCTGCTAAGTCGCTTCAGTCGTGTCCAACTCTGTGTGACCCCATAGACGGCACCCCACCAGCCTCCCCCATCCCTGGGATTCTCCAGGCAAGAACGCTGGAGTGGGTTGTCATTTCCTTCTCCAATGCATGAAAGTGAAAAGTGAAAGTGAAGTCGCTCAGTCATGTCTGACTCTTTACTATGCCATGGACTGCATCCTACCAGGCTCCTCCGTCCATGGGATTTTCCAGGCAAGAGTACTGGAGTGGGGTGCCATCGCCTTCTCCAGAATGAAGTATAGGTGGGAAGATTAAGAGCTTATACTTTTGGATACAATGAATGTGAAAATCCTTTAAGACATCCAGGTGGAAATATACAGTGAGAAATGTGGTCTCAAGTGCAGATACAGAAGTCAGAGTCATCAGTTTAATGATGCTCATCAAGCATGTGGGTCGTGAGTCAGTTATCTGTGTTTGACTCTGCTTCACCAAGATTAGCTGTGACCTTGAATTCTCTAAGCTTCTGTTTTCTCACCTGTAAAATGAGGATAATAATAGTACCTATATTTTATGCAAATAGTGATTATTAAGCTAGATGATGCATATAAAGTACTTAGAATGGTACCTACATACTGAGTGCTCAACAATTGTTGGGAATGGGAGAGTTTGTAGAGAAGAAACAGAAACTAAGGCGTGAGCCCTAGACAATCCTAATATTAGAGGCAGGCAGAAAGGGGGGAACCCAAGAGGAGAATGAGAATATAAAGGTGGGAAGAGTCATGAACCATGGTGTCATAGAAACCCAGAGAAGAGAGATTTTCAAGGATGAAATGGTCAATAGAGTCAAATCCTGCAGAGAATTCTAGTCAAGTGAAGCCTGAAATTGCCTGCTCAAGTAGATGGTGAAAATGTCATTAGTGAATTTTGCCAGAGATGTTTCTCTGGAACAGCACTGTTCAATATGGTAGCCATTAGCCACATGCACAGATTGGACAGAGTAGACATGAATGTTCTATCGCTTTGGAAATAGATGCCATCATAGTGGAAAATTCTACTGGACAGTGCTGCTTTGAAGTGATGAATTGGGATTAGAGTTAATCCTAAGACTTTAGTTGAGTTTGAAAGTCATGTCCAACTCTTTGCAACCCGTGGACTGTATAGCCCACCAGACTCCTCTGTCCAGGGAATTCTTCAGGCAAGAATACTGGAGTGGGTTTCCATTCCCTTCTCCAAGGGATCTTCCTGACCCAGGGATTGGACCCAGTCTCCTGCATTGCAGGCAGATTCTTTACCATCTGAGCCACTGGGGAAGCCCTTAGTTTAGAGTGGAAGTTTAAGGCTAACCTGGGTCCCTAGGCCTAAATGCTGTTGAATCTGAACCTTTCAGGCATTTGACATAGGCATAAATCCTAGGCATAAAATAAGTTCTTACTGTGTTCTAGTGAAGTAAATTTTTAGATCTTCCCAACCCTAAATCATATTTATTGCAGTTTGCTTGAAATTAACTGAAGACAAGTCCAAACTAGACCATTTGGCACATAAGCTAGGAAGCTACACCAGTGCCTCGTGATCTGTAGAGAGTATTAGTGGCTAAGGAGGCTGGAGCCCAGGAGCATGGGTGAAGTTCTCTAGTTTGAATGGTGGAGGGTATGTTAAAAGTAAAACCCTAAATCATGCCTGAGAAAGTTCCACAACCACTGTAATTCTAGCCGTTGTTCTTTCACTTCTCCAAGTGCCTTCTCCCACCTACCTCACCTCAGCCCGTGGCACCGTGTCTGCACTGAAGTCGTTTCCAGGGAGCAATTGTATGAGGTGCCAGTTCTTTGCGGTTATTTGCTATTTGCGGGGGGTGAATTCCCTCCCTCTGCTTCACTCATAAGTTTCCTAGATCTTTCTAACCCCTTCCTTTTTTTTTTTAACCTCACTACTAGAAGAATAAACTTTGGGCCTAGAGACTAAATAATCACATGAAAACCCTCTCTCTGCTCTGTTGTATTTTTAAATCAAACTTGCTCATAACTACTGGCCCAGAGCAAATAACAACAACTGTGAGGCCCAGAGTAATTATTGACTTTAAAAATCCTCTCTGGCTTTACCTGGGGGAGAATGAAATAAGAAGTTTTGCTTTTGTTTTTAAATATTTATTTTTGGCTGCCTTGGGTCGTAGTTGCGGCATGCAGGATCTTTCCACGTAAGGGCTCTAGAACTTGGGCTCCGTAGTTGTGGCACAGGCTTAGTTGCACCGCAGCATGTGGGATCTTAGTTCCCCGACCAGGGATGGAACCCATGTCCCTCCCCTGCATTGGCAGGTGGATTCTTAGCCACTGGACCACCAGGGAAGTCTCCAGTGCTATTTTTTTTCTTTTTATTTTACAAGTCACAGTTGTGGCTTATGTGGTTTATGGCTATAAGATTTTTGGACCCATAGTTTATCTCTTTCTATGGTTCTTTTGGACTAGACATCAAAGAAACACAGGCACCATCCACCCAAAACATGGCCTTTTGTGGTTTGTCATAATACTCACTTACCAAAGGTTACAACTGATTAGAAATGAGATAAATTTTCTTACAACAAAAGATAATAAGGGGATTTGGGAGCTTGAAAGAGCTTAGAGGAAAAAAGTAGCAGTAGTAATAACAGTAGTTAATTTTGTAATAGTAGTAATACTAGCAGAAGTAGTTGTAACAGCTGCTGAAGGAGCAAATTGGCCTCAGTTTTAAGCACCTACTATATCCAGGTGCTGTACTTGATATCTTACATGTTTTATCTCATCTAATCTTACCAGCAGCCCTGCAAAGTAGACATTCTCCCCATCTTACAGGCAAGAAACTGAGATTCAGAGAACTAACCTGCCTAAGGACACACTGTTGGTAAACAGCAGGGCTGGATCTGTCTGCCTCTAAAACCTGTGCTCACTCTAGTTCACCGCTTAGTCCCTGTCCTGTATGGAGAGCTGAGTTAGATGGCCTGACATAAATCTAGATCTCAGTGCTTAGGAAAGAACTTTCTACCAATGATTATTTTGTCTTCTTCTTTGAAAACCCTCGAAAGTCAAAATAGCATATATTCAAGCAGAACAAGTAGGTTTTTATATTTTTACCTCCATCTGAGGATATACAGTTCCAAGTTTCAGACTTAAGCCAGGCAAATGGCGGAAGTTTAATCAGCAAGGTCAAGGCTAATAGGCAAGGTTTTCTTTGACTAAACGGATTTTAAGTTTCAAGCCCCGCCTCAAGCTGAAGAGATATGGTTAACCATTATGTGTTGAGGCTTTCAAGAGGGATCAATGGGTAGGGGCACAAATCACTTCTGACATAGAAAACCCACCAGTGCATTCAGTTTAAATGTTTTCAAGCAGCACTGACATGAACTTAGCGTTTCCAAAGACTATTTAAGTCAAAACAGATCTAAAGAATTATGCAAAAGCCCAAAACTTTCAGAGGCATTTGGACTGCTCCAGAAATCTCTAATTGCAAATTGGTGGTCACGGCCACTGAAGGAAACCACACTTGTCAAAGAACTCTGGTCTGTGTTTGACCAGGCCCTCAGATACCGTCTGTGACACATCACCAGGCAGATGAATGAGCAGTAAATCAGGTTGGTGAGAATTCTGAGGCTTTTCAAGCCCACAGAATATGGATTTGTGGATAGAATCAGGGATTTTTCTAGTTTAAATTGACAGTGTTTCCATCTTCAGCTTTCAACTCAGTGGCATCCTTGGCCCAAGGATGAGAACGTGTGTCTAGAAAATATAGTGGGTCCCCTCAAAGCTCATTCAAATCCAGGGACTTTTCAGGGCAGGGCAAACTCTGGTTTTCTTCAAAATGACCAGATTTAAATCATCCGGAAGATGTTGCTGATGAAAAACTGCTTATTCCAAAGAGAAATATCCCTAGTACCACATTTTATCCACCTGAGAGGGACCTTTTTAAATACAAGGTATTTAAAATCCTCTTCTGGATTCCAGATCTCTCCTCCTTTTGCACAAAGGGCACCCACTGGCAGAAAGGAGTGGTCAGGAATAAGCACTTGTACCTTGGACAGGAGTCATAGCTATTTCTCAACTCAGTGCTCTAAAGGGCAGTTCCCAGAGAGGTCGAGAGTCTTGTGATGTAAAGGAAGTACCCTGCTTGGCTAGTGCCTCATTCCTTTGCCTTCACCCTGAATATCCTTGCCCACGCACCCCTAACCCAATCCCTCTACCATCCTTCAAAGCAGTACAAATTCCTGCCACATATTAGATCCTCAATAAATGATTGCTTGGCTGAGTAGACAGTTGAAGGGGGGAAGCAAACAGGTGGAGATGTACCTGGCCCTTGTTTAGGATGGAAGGATGCATAGATGGGTGGATAAAGCCCTCCATTAAAACCTTCGGTTGGTAAACTCTTGCCTTCCTCTTTAGTCTCTCTCTAGCTCATTCATTGTGTGCCACTCATGCAGTTCCTCTCCACTTCCTCGAATTAGAATGATGAGCCACACCTCCCCCTGGAAAAAGCTCACACTCCCCTCTGTCTCCCACAACTCTCTAATGAGGCAGAGCTGGTGCTCAGCAGAGAACAGATTCTGACTGGCCAATTTGGGACGCAGCAGTAACAGACTCCGGGCCTAACCACTGTGGACCAGGGGCCTGGAGGGGAGAAATAGGCGTCTAACTCCTTTTGTGCCGGTGTGTTTTGTCTGCAGTGTCACTGCCACCGCCGCCAGCATTGGAGCTGCCGGTGTGCCCCAGGCCGGCCTGGTGACCATGGTGATTGTGCTAAGTGCTGTGGGCCTGCCCGCGGAGGATGTCACCCTCATCATCGCTGTTGACTGGCTCCTGTGAGTTGGAATAAATGTGCTGCCTCTGCCGGATGGGAAGGCACGCTTCCCAGCCATGCAGAATCTACAGTCTGTCATTATCCTCTCCTCAGATTGCCTAATGAGCCATCTGTTGCTGCTTTAATTTCCCTCTGACCAGGCCATCTGATAATGTGCTTAAAAATTAATCCTCATAACTTCAAGCAGTGATTTTATAAAGGCAGTGATGTTCATTAGCGTATTATGCCTGATAACGCTCAAGGTTAGGATCTGGGTGTGGGATGAGATAAACAACATAAAATAATAAGGTGAAGACACTGGGCAAGGCCTCGGCCATTCCAAACCCCATAGGCCACCCTAGCCTATCCCAGCCCTGGGTCAGCACCACAGGTTCAGAACCACCTAGTTCAGCATCAGCCCACCTTCCCAAGATCGTCAGCACCATCAGGACACAAGCAAGGGCTTTGGGATAAGGTTAATTGGGACCTGAATCCTGCTTCAGTGGCTGTTTGACCTTGAGCAATTCCTTAACTTCTCTGGGGGCCAGCTGCATTATCTGTGAGATGGGGATGATTCTGTCAAGTTCATGGGGTTGGTGTAACGACTAAGTGAGCTATTGTGAGAAGTGTGTCCAGAACAGTGTCTGGCTGGCAGTATGTGCTCAGTTAACAGCAAGTTTAATTGTTATGATTAGAATGAGTTGGACCATTCAAGCCTAAGCCAACAGTTCATTCCCTCTCTTTCACACACACACCTCCCTAAGAAACACAGCAGAAGATCTGGGTAAAAACATGTCTTTTGTGACCCCTAAGGTTAAAGTTAGAATGAGCCTGGTTCCTGGCTTTAACCTTGATACCCACTCTGTACAGTGGTCTTTCAGTATCTGGGTCTGGCTCTGTCCCTTGGCCATCAGGGGAAGAGTCTGCTCCATATGGAGCCTTCACTCGGACCCAGCCAAGCTTACTGGGCAGTACAGTGCCATGTAGTTTGCAAATAGCAGCTAAAAATTGTAGAAAGAGAAGCAGAAACATTCCATGTGGCATTGAAGGTACAGTCATCCCCAAAGGCAGAAGGTTCTGCACTTGGGAGGCTGCTTTGGGGCGCCTTCAACAGCTTGCTGGTTCTTTAAGGCCCAACTGAAATAGACCCTTTCTTGCCAACATAGCCTACTATTGAGACAAGTGGCCTTTTGTCTAGTAGTGATGGTGGATTTGCACTCTCTCCTCTCCCTAGTTCTTCCTGGAACACTGGTGACCTTCACTTCCAAGACCCCCAGAGAAGTCAAAGGTGCAACTTGATCTATGGAACAAAAAGACACTAGCTGGTCCACAGCAGGGTCTAGTTCAGTGCATGTTCTAAACAGCAGGAGGGCACCCAGCATGGACATGTGGGAGCACTGTTGGCCTTTTCTGTCCTGCCGGCGTAGCTTTCACAGGAACATTCGTGTAGACAGTTCCTAGCAACAGTGCTCCAGCATCCAAGATACCTTCTCCACCTCCTCCTCGTCCTCCCCGCCAGGCCTTCTGGGAGTTAACACTAGCTGAGGTGCCACAAGGGGCAAGCTATTCGCAGGCTGGCCTGGGCTTTCTGACCCTGTGCTCAGCGGCATCCTTGCTGCCTTCCTCATGGAGTGACCTTGTGTGGGAAAGAAAGGACCACGTGGGGGACACACATATACACACTCCTGCTTGGTGCACGCACACACACCACCCCACAAAACATCCAGGTTCTCTCACCTTAGCCACGAGAAGGCTCAGAAAGGCACACAAGACAGAGACTAGGGTGAAGGACTAATGAATCCTGACCCTCCTCACAAATATCTGTGGAGATTGTGTTCACATTTCTTTGGGAGGAGAGGAGGGAATTTAGGAGATTGATGCTGGATTCAGGGGCGTTGTGACTGACGAGGACCCGGGGCAGCCTGTGTGCTCATTCTGTGCCTTTAGAGACAGCCCCTGATTCAGGCCTGTGAAGTTAGGGGCCTTTGGTTAGCCAGCCCTGAGAAGCACCCTCTGTGGTTTGCTGAATTTATAACTGAATTCCTCAGGTCCTTTCCTGTCTCCAACTCGAAGGAAAGTGAAACCCGGGCTTCATGTCTGACTCACCTTCTGTCCTCCCCAGGGACCGGTTCAGGACCATGGTGAACGTCCTTGGAGATGCCTTTGGGACTGGCATCGTGGAGAAGCTCTCCAAGAAGGAGTTGGAGCAGATGGATGTTTCATCGGAGGTCAACATTGTGAACCCCTTCACCTTGGAATCCACAACACTTGACAACGAGGACTCAGACACCAAGAAGTCCTACGTCAACGGAGGCTTTGCCGTCGACAAGTCCGATACCATCTCATTCACCCAGACCTCACAGTTCTAGGGCCTCTGGCTTCAGAAGACTGGGGGTGGTGAAGGACCTCTCCAGGAGAGTCATCTCTTAGCAAATTCAGACATTAAATAAGGAAAACACTAACAGCCAACTGTACATCTGATTTGATACACAGACCTCCAGATTATTTTCTATATTTGGATTCACAGCCTTTGCTCACCAGGTTCTGGGATTTGGGGGTAAGATGAGAGGAAACTGATTAAAAGGAAAGCTGTATTATCTGGAATTTTTAAACTCTATGAGAGATAGAATTGGGACGTACATAGAATAGACATAACTGTTTTAATTAGGTAATAGATGTGAAAGAGAAATTGTTTTCTCATGCACAGACCAGTGTTTTGGGTTTTTTAAATATACATACATATATATATAGTCATCGACTACACATTTTTACTCAGGCTTTCTATTGCCGTGGATTTCCTTTGACCTCTCACATTTGTATAGACTATAATGAAGCTAAACAACAGCCCCCCCAAAGTTAATGTGCCAAATTGTCCATTTTGAACCCATCTCCAGCCAATTTCAAAGGAAGTACTTTGAAAGAAAACAGACCAGCACAGTTCTGCAATAACAGTTTTAAGATGGGTGTGAGATTTGGGGAGAAGAGAGATTTCTTTTTCTCAATGTACTGTATGGGGACGCTGGTAACTACTGACCCAGTGTTCAGTAGACAGCTAGATATATATTTATTATTTTCATATAATTTTCCAGACAAAGGTCAGAATTGAACTCTCAATGTGAAATAAAGCACTCTCCTTGTACTTGAATAATAACTATGATTGCAATCCAGATCTGTTTTGGGGCTTAATCAGAACTCCTCTCTCATAAGCACTACTAGAATGAGAAATCATGCTGGTTGTTTGTCTCATGTCTGTGTATCAGCCCCAAAGCAGAGACATATTCTGGTAGCACAGCCACTAATTTAGAGCTTCCAGATGCTACTGCTGGGAGGCAATCCGTATCAGCTCTACATAAGACTATACACAAAGGTGTCACTCATATAAGGCTGGGTGGGTTTTTATCCAGCTGGATGTGTTTAATATAATATATTATCAACTATAATTCCTCCAGGGTCAATTATACCCACTTAAAATGACAGTACTTTGCCTTTTTCTACCCATCAGACCCAAATAACAGTGGCAAAGCTACCAGCTAAGTTGTATTTTAATATAGGTTTGATGGATCAAGTAAGCCACACTGGCCAGAAAAGCACTGTCCCTACCCTGGATTCTTGCAAAGTAAATCCCGTGACATGAGACATTGGTGTCAGTGGTTCAGGGAATTCTTGCATTGAATAAAACCTGTCTCCTCTTCCAGGGAAGATGGTTTTAACTAACTAGTAGTCTAGTAATCTCAGCCCTTGCTCATTAAAATCCATTGCCAGTCATTCTTTTGCTCATTTGTGAAGACAGTGTATTAAAGTCTGTGCTTAGCTCTCATCTTGTAAATAATGCTCAAGATAAACTTGTAGTTACACCAAGATCCAAAATAGTCCTGTTTCTGCAGTACTGCATAGCCAAGTTAAGCCTAGCTAAGAAACCAGAAACTGTGCCAAAGATCATGGAATTGTTTAAAAAAAAAAAAAGCTCTGTATTGACCACCTGCACCTGAAATCTTTAAGAGAATGATACCAAATGATCATGTAAACATAAAATGGACCCGTGATTAAATGTGAATTTTAAACTGCTAATACTGGTGTTATTTATAGGAAGTAAATGTAAACTCAGCTGAATCAGTAACTTATCTTGGGCTGAATGGTTCAACCCCCTTGGCAGGCTGCTGCTCCAGCTTGAGGTACTAGAGCTGACAGAGCTGTTCGTGAACTGCAGGTCATTCTTATTTTGGAGTGAGTTTGTAACCAGCCTCTTAACACACCGTGCTGTTAACTCATAAAAGAGAACAATGTTCCATTTCTGTCTAAATAAACATTGCCGTCACTCTTTCTTTCCTGCCTTTTTCTTCCTTTAGCTGTTCTTTTTATCTCACTCCCTCTGATGAGTGTGGGAAGGGAAAGACCTGGTCAGTTGATTCAGACTGTACCCAGATTATTGCTTTCAAAACTGTGTTTGTACCCAAGAATGTGAAAGCACAACTGGAGGAACAGTAAGCTGATTTCTCATGTTAATCAGTGGGGATTATAAAGCTGACAGAACAGCACCATTAGGAACAGTTTGCCCAAATTTATGACTGAGATGAAAGGGAAGGTAGAATTTGGTTCAAAATTACTATAATGGGAGACAGTCTTATCTCAGTATGATAGTTAAGAACCAATCCTGCCCTGTGAAATGTGGCTACAAAGAACACAAGGCTGTATTCAAAGAGCTCTTTAAAGGTACGTCATAGTCCTGCTAGAACCTGAGTCGTGGCAGCCTTCTGCTATTGACTCACTGGTCTGTGACAGAAAACAAAGGAATGGACAGCTGCCTCAGCCCCACTGAGAGGAGAGTATCTCATAAAAGTGCTTAGCGCTACCTGGCCAAACTAATTCAGAAGTTTTCTCTTTTGGCAACGTGAGATAAAATACCCCAGCCATACAACTCCTTAGTGAGACTGTTTGGTATCCAGAGTTCATGCATCTCAGTAGGTCCCCTGTTATGATTCTGATCTTGCCCAAAGTATATTCTTTTCAGAGAGACAGTGTTACCAGCTCTAGCAAATGACTTTCTTTTTCAACATATCTTTGTAAGCCCCACCGGGTACAAGGCTCTTTATTAAACACACCCCATTCCAAGAAAAGCCTGAGAAAATCGTGTGTGGCTTATAATCAGAAGTGGGCCAGCAACAGTGCTGGCTTTGCAGGTGTTAAAGAATTTTAACAGAACAGAAAGAGGAAACGGTCATGCAGAGCCTTGGCAGACTGCTAGAAGCTTCTATGCAACTGG
Organism: Capricornis sumatraensis; assembly: GCF_032405125.1. NCBI lineage: Eukaryota > Metazoa > Chordata > Mammalia > Artiodactyla > Bovidae > Capricornis > Capricornis sumatraensis. Next base: position 48,109,048 of record NC_091074.1, on the reverse strand, counting down.
ATTGGCATTCTGTATTCTCAAACTGCCCAGCAAGAGACCACGGAACCCAGTGAGCAGGCAGCTGTGCTCTCTTATATCATCTCTGTGACTCTTGCCAAACTTCCTCTTCTGTGAAATGGGGATAACAAATCTTGCCTCATGAGATTATTTTAACTATGAAATGAGAAAATATATGTGATACATTTAGCAGAGACCCTGTCGCATAATATGCTTAATAAATGCTAATGCCTCTTCCCCATGTTGTTGTTGTTTAATCGCTAAGTTGTGCCCAACTCTTTGCAACACCATGGAGCCCACCAGGCGGCTCTGTCCATGGGATTTCCCAGGCAAGAATACTGGAGTGGGTTGCCATTTCCTTCTCCAGGGGATCTTCCCGACCCAGGGATTGAACCCAAGTCTCCTGCACTGGCAAGTGAATTCTTTACCACTGAGACACCAGGGAAGTCCATCTTCCCCTTTACACACACCAAAAAACCCTATGCCCTCACCTCTCGTTTACATGGGTAATCTGTAGAGATGCAACTGTAATTGCTATTCAGGGTTTTAGGACCCTTATCAGTGACATGCCTAAGGATTGTTATTCTCACCACCTGATGTTAGCTGGGTTATTAAAGCAAACAGAACATCCAACCTAATGAGACTTAGTAAACAACTCCCAAACCCCATTTTGAAAATGCGACATTTTCCTTTAAATAGTATAAGACTTAGAATACCTTCTCCTGTAAGGTATCATATAGGGGCTAAGTAAAAATAAGTGTTCACAATCTTTTTTCTATGGCCTGAAACACTGAGGGGCTTGAGATACTCAGGATGCGTGTGTGAGGCAGAAATGCACATTCATGTAGCACCCTGCACGTGTCCTGAAACTGGAGTATGACATGAAGTTCCCTTTTGCCATCTCAGCTCGTAAATATGTGACTGTCCCCATCCGCTGGACATTCACTTTGTTCTGGGTCCCACAGGGGGCTTTTTAATACATATATGCTAGTAAAGGGCTTCCCTGGTGGCTCAGCAGTAGACAATCCACCTGCCAATGCTGGAGATGCAGGTTCAATCCCTGGGTCAGGAAGATCCCCTGGAGAAGGAAATGGCAACACACTCCAACATTCTTGCCTGGATAATCCCATGGACCGAGGAGCCTGGTGGGATACAGTTCATGGGGTCAAACACAACTTAGTGACCAAACAATGACTACAATGCTCATAAATGTGCCTCCCTCACCTGCAATCTTAGATTTTTAAGTGAAAACCATATAATATAAACAACCTGAAGCAGGTCTTGTAAAATTAGCCTTGGGAACAATGTATTGACTTCAGTGACTGCCTCTAAGTGTATGAAATTATTAACCATGGATGGAGATGACTAGGGACATTTCTTAATGGCCTAGGCTAAATAATGCCACCAAGCTCCTAAGCAAGTAATAAGCTCTAAGCACACAATCAATGTCCCATTTGTTTCTCACTAGGAAAAACCAGTGTCATCTGATTCAGAGGCTCTCTCTCCAGGATTACAGAGATGCTTGTGGTTTCATCTACAAATCTCCATTTCATCTGCCAATTTTAAGATATCACAAAGTTCAGAACAGTTATTAGTGAACTTCCACAGCCAAGATGAAATCAATATCACATCTGTTATTCTGGTTGGAGAAAAGGAGAAAGGAAAGCAATGGCCTCATCTAGAGGCGTTCCACTGATTCCTAGAAGGCCTTACCAGCCTGGAGATAATAAGCTGTGGTCTCAGGAGAACAGAACAAGGATATGAACAAGGACACTACCTGGAGAGGAGCTTGCCCAACAAAAGTACTGTTTATTAACAGATGGGGGCAAAGAAAACCTGAAACTAAAATGTGGATTTAACCAAAGTCCTGAGCATGAGTGCGTGAATCCCAACCCCAACCCCACTCCACCCACCACCTCAATTTTCCTGCTGCCATTCCTCCATGACTCATACCAACAGGAAAGCTATCAGTAGGGATTCAAGGATATCACAGTTTCTTTCCTCATTTTAGGGCATCTGAGGGAATGCAAAGCAGGGCTGCATCATCTGGGTATTTCAGAAACAAAGGTCTGCCTTCCTGGGGAAGCAATGAAAAGCTTAGAGTTCTGGCACTAACCAGGGTCTGCTTTATCTTGCCCAGGCCCTCTAGAAAGGTTTGTTTTCCAAGGTAAAGACAAGACTGATTGAAATGAATTGACTGGTCCTGAGAGGGCAGCCCCAGGAGAAAAGGCACAACTCCATCATCACATAGGTTCCTTTCATGGACATGCCTTCACAAAATGCTTAAAGCGTTTTAGATTTTAGATATGTTTAGATTTAGATTATAGAAAGAATGCACATCAAGGATGACTTTGACCTTCCTCCAAGAATTCCAATGTAACTTTCATTTAAAGAGCCCCTGTGTTGTGTTTCTAAGGTCATCACTTTAGCTTGACAAGAATAATCAGAGGCCAGCAGAAAAGTTTGTCTGAGCTGAGATCTTTTGTAGGGAGAAGGGCTACCCCCAAATGAATCCAAAGATAATGAAATGTCTGGGTCTCTAAAAAGCCAGTGGGGAGGGGTGGTGGAGGGTGGTCTTGCCAAGTGTCAGAGAAGTGCTACTGGAACTCATCATTATGAGTGAAAGCAATGTTGATTAGCAACAGAGCACACTGGCTGATCCTTACCAAAACTTCCTTTTGTCTTCCCAGCGGCAGCAGGCCAAACTGGCTTTAATTCCTCAATTTCCTCATTTTGTCAAAAAGGTTAAGACAGACAAGAACGTGTCAACTTCACAATAAGCACACATGAACTGAAGGCTCTTTGCTCAGTCAGGAGAGGCCAGTTAAGTTAGAAAAACATGCCTCCTGCAATGATGTACAAACAGTAAGACAGACTCAGGCTGACAGGACACTGAGCCTGCATTTCTGGCCTCAGGGAAAAGTTTACTCCTGTATCACTCCAGGAGGATACCTACCCTATTCTCAGGTACTGTGGCCTTTCACAGTGAGGACATTCTAAGGCAAATAAAGGTCCAATTTCTTTTAAGATGCTGACCTCATATCTAACTGCTGCAGGCACTGAGTAAGGAGTTTTCTCTGTGCCAGGATGAATGCAGCAAAGGATGGGATCCCATGACTCCGGAAACAAAAAAGCCACTCACAACACAGAGGAACCTCATTTTTATTTATCTGACAAATGTTTGCCTAACAGTTACTGTGTGGCAAGCACTGCTCTTAGCACTGAACAAATATTAACTCATTTAATCTCAACAGCATCATGAAGTAGCTACTATAATTATCTTCTTTCTACAGATGAGGAAACTATAAAAAAGTTCAGTAACTTGCCCAGGATCAAACAACTGTTGAATGGCACAGCAATTTGGCCCCAGTAGTCAATGTTCTTTACCAGGTATTAAAAATCAAAGAAGGCCAGGAGTGCTAGAATATTAATTCTAACTCAAATCTGGAGTGGCCTAAGATTATTAAGAAAAATAACAACCATTGTTAATACTTATCAAGTGTTAACTACATGTATGGCATGCAGTAAATATTTTTAAATGTTTCATCTCATTTATTCTTCTCAGTACTTCTCTCAGGCAGGAATATTTTTATCCTCCATTTTCCAAATGAGAAAACTGTGGCTTAGAGAGGTTAAGTAACCTTCCCAAGATCTCACAGCTGGGACTCAAATCTGCTTCTAAAGACTGTGTAGCTAACCACTGAGAAATGTTGCTTCAAAATGCCTAAAAATTCCATGCGAATGGAAACCAAAAGAAAGCAGGGATAACCAAAACCTTCCAACAGAGAATAGTTCAAGTCCAAATGGCTTCACTGGTGAATTCCACAAACCACTTAAAGAAGAATTAATACCAATCCTTCTCAAATTCTCCCAATATATAGAGGAGGAGGGAAGGACTTTCAGACTCATTTTACAAGGCCAGCGTTATGCTGAAACCAAAGCCAGACAAGAACATTAAAAGAAAATTATGGGTAAATATCCCTGATGAAAATAAAGGCAAAAATTGAAAACAGAGGGAATAAAAGATTAGCAAACTAAATTCAAAAGCACATTAGAAGTAACATATACCATAACCAAGAAGAATTTATTCCTAGGATGTGAGGAATGGTTCAACATAGGCAATCAATGTGATACACCATATTAACAAAATGAAGCATAAATATCATATGATGATTTTAATATATGCATTTGATAAAATTCCCTTCATGATAAAAACTCTCAACAAATTGGGATAGAAGGAACATACTTCAACATAATAAAGCCCATATATGACAAGTCTACAACTGATATCCTCAACAATGAAAAGCTAAAACTTTCCCTCTAAGATCAGGAACAAATTATCTCTGTTTACAGATGAAATGATATTATATATAGGAAATTCTGAAGAATCCATCAAAAAACTGTTAGAACTAATAAATTCAGTAAAGTTGCAGGATACAAAATCAATATATAAAAATCAGCTGTGTTTCTATACCCTAACAGCAAACTACTGAAAAAGAAATTAATAAAACAATCCATTTACAACAGTACAAAAAGAACAAAATTCCTAGGAATAAATTTAACCAAAGAGGTAAAAGATCTATACAGTGAAAACTATAAACATTGATAAAACTAAAGAAGAGACAAAGGAAAAGATATTCCATGTTCATGAACTGGAATCATTAATACTGTAAAATGTCTTGTAATCCAAAGCTATTCACAGATTCAATGCACTTCCTATCAAAATTCTAATGGTATTTTTCCTAGAAATAAAAATAAGTCTAAAACTTGTATTGAACAACAAAAGACCTCCAATAGTCAAAGCAACTGTGAAAAAAAAATAATAATAATTTTCAACAAAGGAGCCAAGAACTTATAATGGGAAAGGACTGTCTCCTCAATAAATGGTGCAGGGATAGCCACATACAAAAGACAGAAACTGGACCTTTACTTTATAGCATACAAAAATCAACTCAAAATGGATTAGAGACTTGAACATAAGACCCGAAACATAAAACTCCTAGAAGAAAACCTGGGGGGAAAGCTCTTTGAGATCAATCTTGGCAATGATTTTTTTTTGGATCTGACACCAAAGGCAAACACAACAAGAATAAACAAGTAGGGCTACATCAAACTACAAAGCTTCCGCACAACAAAAGAAACCATCAACAAAATATCAAGCAACCTATGGAATAGGAGAAGATATCTGTAAACCATCTATCTGCAAGAGGTTAACACTCAAAATATACAAGGAATTCAAACAACTCAATAGCAAAACAAATGAAAACCCCCAAAGAACCCAGCTAAAAATGGGCAGAGAACCTGAATCAACATTCTTCCAAAGAAGACACTCAATTGGCCAACAGGTACGTGAAAGGGCACTCAACATCACTAATCATTAGAGAAATGTAAATCAAAACAATGAAAATGGAACCCTTGTATACTGTTGGTAGGAATGTAAACTGGTACAGCAAGTATGAAGATTCCTCAGGAAATTTAAAAAAGAGAACTACCATATGATCCAGAAATCCCACTCCTGGGTTTTTATCTGAAGGAGCAAAATCACTGTCTCAAAGAGAGATTGTATTTCCTTCTTCATTGCAGCACTATTACAATAGCCAAACTTCAGATCCACATTTCCAACTTTTATTGAACATTTTCCCCTTTTGCCTTTCCAGCATCCTTTAACCTGAACCTACCCAAAAACAACTTTGTAAATGTCTTCTGCAGTCTCTGTTTCCTAAATTAGGAATTGTGACTTAAAAATCACCATTATTTTCATTGTAACCTAGGATCATAGCAACTTCTTCCTTCTTTGACCCCTAGAGGTTTGAGGGCACAAGCAAGGTCTAAACAGGTTCATTCACTTATTCTAATCCCTCTGCTTTGGTGAGCGCTTCACAGGGGAGCCTGTCCGTGAGTGATAATGCTGCCTCTTTGTGCAGTGGGTGGCCCTAGACTTGGCCTCTATTCGGACATGAATAATTGGATGTGGTACATTCCTGCATTTTCTCTTCCCATTAATTCTTGAATGAACAGTGCATATCTTGATGATCCTCTAAATTCTATTTACAACAATGAAAAATTGATAATAGGGATAAGATTCAGAGGGAAAAACCAACTACATCCAAGAGAGGTCCCCCCATTGCCTCTGAGCATATGCACCCCACCCCCAAGGAATTCTAAGTCTTCCCTATTCTGTCCCTACTGCCAAAAAGGCACCATCAAAAAAGTTCCTCTCCAGAAGGTTTTACCTCCCCACCAATTTTATTCTCTTAGTCCTGGGTTCATCTTGCCTCATGTTAGGAAGAATGTGAATCTACAAAATGAAGGACACTGTGTCCTCATACTTGGAGATTAATTACTCTTTCAATCAATACTTCACTCCTGATGATTGAATAGTTCTCTTTCACTTTGCAATTCAGCCCTGGTCCAGCTCATTTAACTGTTTCTTCCTTAAAGGAGCCAGACTCCCCCTCCTTCCACACACATCCTTTAACGCACCATTAAAATAAGGTGCCTGGTCATTTCTTTCTGTCCTCAATGTATACTGCATTTCTTTCATTTCTATTGGAGAAGGGAATGGCAACCCACTCCAGTATTCCTGTCTGGAGAATCCCATAGACAGAGGAGCCTGGCGGGCTACAGTCCATGGGGTTGAAAAGAGTCAGACATGACTGAGTGACTAACACTTTCATCTCTATGACCCTCCCACCCCATCCAGGCTCACATTCTTATTTTCCAGATTTCTTCAAAGGCTTTATTATAGTTTCCCTGCCACCAGCTTCCATGCACTCCCAAACCACCCTGAAAAAGTTCATCAGGGCAATGGTCAGCTTTCCCATCCCCAGACTCTAGTGGCTTCTACTCTCTTCAGCACAGAGCCTAAAATACCAGGCCTAATATTTAAGACACTTCAGAAGACATCCCTGGAGGATACGTGCTCCATACACACATCCTTCATTAGATTCCAATTTCCTTGCTTCTCTCAAACCTCTTCTTCACCTGGTCTTCCTATTCCTTAATGTCAAAAATAAATTCTTGGCCCTCAGTCCCAAGACTTCATCATTTCTTACATGGAACCTAAAGAAAGAGCAACTTCTTAGTACATAATCAGATATTGCCTTATATTATTAAGTTAATCAACATGAGACTTATTATTACATAATGAAATTGAGTTCTACAAACTTCACTGTAAATCACTGTCATTATCTCATGTTGTTAAATAAGAGACAAAACTGGTGGCCATGAGCAAAATTCAGCTTCAGACCAGCTACATATGACCATAGAGCCTTTTGTTGTTTTAGATTTGAATCTGAAGAATTTGGATATTTTGTGGGAGGTCAGGGAGGATGGAGTTACACACTTCATTTCTCCCCAGACCCCACCACTCATCATTATTTCAAACTCCACTGCCTTGACAGTCACAAATCCTGCCTGGTTATGAAGATGTTTGAGTTTGCAATACCTTTTGATAGTCACATGTGAAATATCTCATTGCCCTGTTAAGTCCAGGGACTCTAAGAGGGCAGGGTTGCATCTTACACTTCTTAGCATAACTCGTCCCGTACCCTACAGGGCACAGAATATTACTAAATACAGCGACTGCATACAAGGCTGCAAAATCAGTTAATTGTCAGAGATAGGTGGGAACACAAGTCAATGAACAAAGGGTGTCATCATTGGCTATGTTGAACTCCCCTCCAAGGGGAGGACAAATGAGCTTTCATGACGAGTTCTCTCCATGAATCCAGCATTGCCAACAATGACACCTATTATACACAGTCTGTTCCTGGAAGTCATCCCACTAAAATAGGTTCGATATTACTTCAGTCCAAGATACCAATCTCAGTAACTGTCAGTTTCTGGGGAAAAAGAAACAGGGATACTTATTTATTTTGGGGTGGAATGAGGGGGGTAAAAGTGCTATTTACAAACATAATATTCCAATGACAGGAAATGAGAGCAGAAAGCATCTCTTGCTGGCCTAAACAAGAAGTGGTTAACCTCATTCCAGCTTCTGTTGAGAGACCTTAGTTGCCCTCTCACTCTATTGAAGGACTCTTGAGTTCATTTTTGTCAAACCCTTTAGGCTGAATTATTCAGCATGCACCAGCCTCAGAGACAAACAGGTGACAAACCAAGAGGTGGCAGAATGTAGCAGAAAGATCATGACGTTTGGAGACAAGACAGACCAGGGTTTGGAAACTGGCTTTGACACTCTGCTTTTCTAAGAATCAGTGTCCTCAAAAAAAAAAAAAAAGTGGGGTGGAAGTGGGTGGAGAGGAGGAAATGCCATCCACAATAATTACATGAGATGAGAATAATAACAGCTAACACTTACTGCGTGCTTGTTTTGTGCCAGGTACTGATTTAAAGTGTTTTAAATGTGTTTACTCATCTACTTATGACAACATTATGAAACAGATGCCAACACTGCCTGCATTTCCCACAGTTGGACACTGAGGCACACAAAAGTTTAGGTTATTTGCCCAAGTCACTCAGCCAGTAAATGGGCAAATCCAGGATTCATATCCATGTGCTCTCATTCTGGGACCTTAAATCTAAACACCTACTAAATGCTCTTGGGAGGCACTTGACATAGCACCTGGTAAACTGAGGCACTACATACAGCAATAAAAGAGAGAGAGGGAGCAGGAAGAAGGAAAAAATCTTTACTCCATTTCTCTCCTGGGATTCCAGGTCTCCCAAAGTTAGCTGGTAAGGTCTTTAAAAGACTATAGGTCCCCCAAGCCCCTCAAGTTGCCATTGCACTGGCCTCCTCTGTGGAAGAACCTAGAATAAATCACCCTACCTCACCCAGGCTAAGCAAGACACACAGCGACATACCTTGACTGGTTCAAAAGCATCTCCAACCAATCACAAACCAAAGGCCCAAGACCCATCATATGTTTCAGCTCTCTTCCCTTAGAGGGAACTCTGCCTTGACAGGGTTCTCCTGCCTTCCTCTTTATTTGACAACCCTAATCCTGGTGCTGGAGCAGCCTGCTGCTGCTGCTGCTGCTGCTGCTACATCACTCCAGTCGTGTCCGACTCTGTGCGACCCCATAGATGGCACCCACCAGGCTCCCCCGTCCCTGGGATTCTCCAGGCAAGAACACTGGAGTGGGGTGCCATTGCCTTCTCTGCCAGAGCAGCCTGGTAGCCTCCAAATGTACATACCACCTCTGGGCAGGCACGGTGGCCCTCAGGGCTGCCACCTCAGAGCTCCTGGAATTGAGAGGAGCCCTCCACACACACAAAGCAAATCCCACCAGAGAATATGTTGTATTCCTTCTGCCCAGTGGATCTTGGAGAGCCAAAGCTGTGGTCACCACAGAGAGCAAATTAATTAATCCCAGCAGGTGATCATCACGGCAAATGACAAGGAGGGTTGAAACTACACAATGTGCTACAGGGTACTTTTAAAATAAAATTAGGACAAAAGAAAGAGAAATATATAAATGTATATCTATCAATATAAAAATGTACTTACAGGGGTGCTGCAGGATCACTCTAAAGATACAGAATCCCAAGAGTGAGATTTCAGACTGCTGAATAAACTCCAACAATCCAGCCATCCATGTGTACCAGAGAAAAGCTCCTGTCCTAGACTTGACCCTGCTTTTGCCAGATTTCCTGGTTTTGAGGGTGAAGTCAAGCAGAGACTCTCTCCTCTGATGACCAAAGTAACTACTGCTGCCCCGAGACCCTGTGTGGAGGGGCCAGGGAAGCAGATCTGAGGAGCCTGAGGGCTGCAGCCCTGCTCATTGTCTGCAGAGTTCCCAGTCCTTGGGAAGGGGGAGGGAGTTCTCTCCAAGGCCTGCACATCCCCCAGGAGTGCTGGAATGGGCCCCCCATTCAGGAAAGGACCGCAGTACCGTCAGGTGGTATTAGAGGTTCACTGGTCAAACATGGACTGGGGGCCATGTCCTTACCTCCTGCTGCTCTGAGAGATCAGAGGGCTTCCTTAAGGGAACTAACTGAGAACAGTGTTGATTATTAGTAAGTATGGCCAGGCATTCAGTGGTTGGGTGAGCTTGCATACATAATTCATCAGTCCTCTCCAGTTATACATTTAAAATTGACTGACTTCTTTTATGTTAGACATATCATGTACACTCTCCATTTTAAAAATCTTACTGATAGTTCAGGGTTTATAGGCTTCAGCTAACTTTGGGTCAGTCAGGTGACCATGGGGAGATGGCCTCCCCATCATACAGCAGCTTCTGCTTGGAGGGCCCAGGCTCCACCAAGGAGATTTTCCTAGGAGCCTCTGTAAACCCAGACCCTGTGAAACAAGCTTGTAAAATATGGCCCAGGCTCTGACAGATCTGCAACTGTGAAAGTCAAGAAAGGAATAATAAACTGAAGCAAGACAGCTGGGAATTTTTATTACATTTAGTGACACAGATCTTCCCAAAGTAATCTGAACCCTAATGTATCACAAAATTATTCATATTATTATATATTCCAAAAGCAAAATCCTGAAATAACTCCTCGAGAAACAAAAAGATAAAATAGGAATGACTTAAATGATGGAGTTAGTAGATCAGAAAGTGAGCAAAAGGCAGATTGATTTGTGAAAGGTAACAAAAAGACTCTAAATAAGAATGGGCATTTAAGATCTTACTCCTAAATTGAGTTAAGGAGCTACGCTCAAACCACAAAAAAAAAAATGAACAAGTGTTACAGTGTGTACCTAAACAATAACTGCTATGGAATACCAATTCATTAGAACTGATTTCCTTCAGCTGCTTATGGCCTTCCCAAGTGGCCCTTTTCTGAGAACTGTACCATAGTCTTAATGTAATATAGTATTTTATATTATTATTGATGACTAACTAGACCTCAAAATAATAAATTGACAACTATAGTTTCAGACACACTGAGAACATACAAGCAGGTGTAATTTAAGCATAGCTTCTCTTTTTCAAGGTTGAAATGTTTGTTGTTGCTGCCCAGGTGGCTCAGTGGGTAAAGAATACACCTGCAATACAGGAGACGCAGGAGGCGCGGGTTCAATTCCTGGGTCAGGAAGATCCCATAGAGGAAGTCAGACACGGCTTAAGTGACCAAGCATGCATGCATGCATACTTTTACTAGGTTGAAATTCTGAGAAGGGGATAAATGAATTTAGTTTTATTTCTGCTTTTGGACATTCTTCTCCTTTAATTTTTAATTTCATTTTCCTAATTTTCGTAATGAACAAATTCCTGTGGTCCTAATGAGAGAAGAAAACTTGATTTTCATTGAATCTTGTGAAAGTTGAAAGGGTTTTGGGACATGGTAGAGGAAAACACTCAGATTACAGTATGATGGGAAGACAAAGGTTTCCGCTTTCAGGCCCTCTCTTCTCTGGTCTATAGACCCACAAAGATAAACCTCTACTTCAGTTCATCTCCATCCTCTTCTTGCTCCTCAAATTGGTTAAGCATTTCATAAAGGCACCCTTCTACCAATTTTAAATCTGGTTTTTGCAGTCATTTCTGCCAAAGCAGAAATGTAATTTAGTGTAGCTCTTTCGAGGAAATATTTGAAGGTTATTTTCCTCTTATAAATTTATGAAGAACTGCTAGAAAAAAAGGAGGGGTAGGTGACAGAAAAGTGAAAGTGAAATCACTCAGGCATGTCCAACTGTTTGTGACCCCATGGACTGTAGCCTACCAGGTTCCTCTGTCCATGGGATTTTCCAAGAGTACTGGGGTGGGTTGCCATTTCCTTCTCCAGGAGACCTTCCCAACCCAAGGATTGAACTCGGGTCTCCTGCATTGCAGGCAGACCCTTTATCGTCTGAGCCACCAGGGAGGCCAGGTAACAGAAGGAGTAGTTTAAAATACAGTCTAAAGAAAGTAGCCTCCTCTTATAAATGTATCCTAGAAACTAAACCTTTAAAGCAAGACCTGAAGTCTCCAAAAACAATGCTCCCTCTTCCTAGGTTTTCAGGATCTTATGTTAATAAATAAATGAAGCTGGATGGCATCACTGACTCGATGGACGTGAATCTGAGTGAACTCCGGGAATTGGTGATGGACAGAGAGGCCTGGCATGCTGCGATTCATGGGGTCGCAAAGAGTCGGACATGACTAAGCGACTGAACTGAACTGAACTGAATGCTAAAAAGCCAACAACCACACACACATACACAGAGAACAGATTTACCAAAAATGGAAAATCAGAATGATAGTCTTTTTTTCTGGAGGATATATCAGATTATTCCTCTAAATAGCAGTTTCCTCGAGCTCATGGACAATGTAAGAGGAAAGGGAAGGAATGGGGAAAGGACAGGACGGGAAGTCAAGAGAAGGGAAATAGAGGTGGGGGAGAGCTGAGGGCAAGAGGGGAGGAGGGAAAAAAGAGGAAGGAGGGGGAAAAGAATAGAACATTTCAAAAACATATCCACTGCCAAAAATAAGGAACATCTGAAGAGGCATCTTGACATTTTCATCAAAATTTTAAGAAGTGCTTTCCAAATGGAGAAGAACCTACCACCCAACTATTGCTACTTTCTATTTCAAGCTCAAAACAAACATACAAAGTGAAACACAAACAGTCCAGCTTGACAAGAAAACATGAGCCCCAAACACTTTAATCAGTGACTCTTACCTGGTTACAAGAGACTGGGTATAGGTTTGATTTAAAGGGGGTCAAACACTGGTGATCTGATACACAGAACAAAAACGGTTGTTCAGTTGACTCATTGAGTAAGCTCTTCATGATACTCCTGCAGCTTTCATTCAGTCTCCCCTGTGAAATGTGAAGACACTTGACATACTCTATGTGGCACTAAGAAGAAGGCAATCAACCAACACAACCAAGGAGAAGAAAATGACTTCACTCAATCCCAACCTTGGTGTGCAGCCCCTTCTCCCACACTCCCAGAATGAGGTGATATTAGGTTAGCAAGACAAATACCTATGTGACCTTGGGCAAGTTACCCGGGCTCTTTTTAGAATATCAGGATGATGACAAGCAGAGTATTTACTTCTTAGTGTTATTCTGAGTAATATAGTCCTTAGTAGTGTAGTGAAGTCGTTCAGTCGTGTCCGACTCTTTGCGACCCCATGGACTGTAGCCTACCAGGCTCCTCTGTCCATGGGATTTTCCAAGCAAGAGTACTGGAGTGGGCTGCCATTTCCTTCTCTAAGTATAGTCCTTAGCATATAGTAAATGTGTAGAAACTGCTAGATGTTACTGAGCTGAACTGTTAAATATGCCCCAATTAATTATATTCCATGGAACAATTATTTTTGAGCATGGAGGGGGCCAGTATAAAATCTGAGGGTGTTCTGAATTCCCCCATCCTCAAAGCACCTGCAGCCTACTGTGGAGATTCTTAGTCCTAAAATGTGTATTAAAATCCCCTGAAGAACCTTTATTAAAAAAACTGATGCCAGGCACCACCCACAGAGATTCCAGCTAAGTTGGTCTGGAGCGGGGCCTGGGCATCAGCATTTTTCAAAGCCCCCAGATGACTCTATTGCTCACTAAGGACTGCCAACCCAGAAATCTGCCATGCGATTTGTGTGCAAGGCCACTGCCTGTGTGGTCTGTTAGACTCTGACAGGACCAGGAGCCCCTGGAATGAAGGGAAGCGTGTCATTTTCTGTTGTGTGAATCCCCACAAGCCAAGCCAGCAAATGAAAATCCCTTTGAAGTTGGTGACCAAATCAGAGAGGGAGCGCCCCCAAGCTTGGAGCTTGGCATCTGTAGGCTGGTTTGCTTTGTTGCTTTGATTGTAACAGAGGTGAAAGGACCCCTGTGGGAGGAAGTAAAGTGGGTCCTGCCTGCCAGCAGAGAGGGTGAGGTTAGAAGCCATTCCAGCCATACCATTTAGAGCTGGAGGCCTAACGAACTATGGCAGAATCAGAAAGCAGCATTTTAATTCACTGTTGTCCCTTCCCCACCCCCCTTTCTTGGCTTATTTCCCTTTTGCTCTGTAATTTTAGAGGGCTCTTTGTGCTGCAATTCTTATCTGCGTCTGAGAACTCCGGGGCCGGAGTTCCTTGCCCTCCCTTGAGCTGGGATGATTGTGGGTGGACTGGCTCCTGCTGCAGGCCGGCCATAGTGGTGGCAGCTGGGATCCTGGGAGCAGCTCACAGGGACGGGACACTCGGCAGGAAGGGTCGGTGTCGCTGCTCGGCCTCCCCTCCAGCCCTCTGCCTCCTTCTTGGGAGAGTTTTCATAGGAAAACAAACCAATAAACCACAATACAAGGCTGAAGGAAACTTATTTCCTAAGACAATTTACTAATTTTTTTCTTACCTTCTCTCTGTCCCCTCACATCGGGGTCCACATACTAGCTAGTTCAGGGCTCTAGGTAACTTGATGTTAGCATGATAAGATTCGACACAATTTGACATTTGGTAATTATGTGGGCCATGTTTCCTAAGTGGTAATTATGTGGGTTGTCTTCCGTATAAATGCCTAGATGACTATTTTAGAAATGGGAGATTAAGTGGACCAGAAGACATCTTTAATCTATGAAGCAGAACGTTCTAAGGCAGAAGCCTACAAAAATGGGAAATTACCAAGCTATCCTCACACTCCTCTGTGCTGAAAGCGGGGAGTCCTGGCCAGCTCTAGGCAAGGCGACATGTGCCTTCAAGCATGAATGACCATAAATCAGAATTTTAGGAGTCTGATGACAGTGAAATCCTAGCATGTCATCCCACACATCTTTATATTTTAAAAAGATCTGTAATCATCTTGATGTTGCTAGACCGAAGGACTACATGATACAACACCCTAGGACCCTCTGAGGGATTCTCAAAGGCAATGTCCACCAACTCTGCTTGGGTTCCTCTCTTTCTCCCCAGGGTTCTCCTATCACAAGCTCCAGGTCTGGAAGACAATGGAATTTAATGGGTAAAAGCATGGTCACTGAAGCCATATCCCTTGGGTTCAGATCACAGCTAAGGCCATTCACTAGCCATGCTACCTTGAGCAAGGCATTTAACATCTCCTTGCCCCAGTTTCCCTACCTGTAAAATGGTACTGGTGATAGTACCTACTTTTTAAGAGCTATTGTGATCATTAAATAGCAACTCACTAATACAACTGAAGTATTTAAGTCAGTTCCTGGCACTCAGGAAGCACTTAATAAGGAAAAACTATTCTTATGCTGAGCCTGGGTAGGAAGGGAAAGAAGAAAAAATGTGAAAAATGATGACAGCCCACAAAAATGACCAACTTCTTACCACACAACTGAATTTGAGAAGTGCCTCATCACTTGAATTTCAACAGTCACTCAGAAGATATTTACTGAGCACCAACCACAGCGGAAGGTCATCTAATGCAAGGGTGGTGACAGAGTGGCAGAGGAAGGCAGGCTCTTGCTCAGGGCACACACCTGGCAGGTGCAGTTGAGTTCACCCAAGTTAAACGGGACCCCACTGTAACTCTGGCTATAAAGTAGTGGGTCAGAAAACAAGAGTCCCTGGCCCAGGGAAGGTGTCATTCAAGTAGAAAGGGCAGACTTTTAAGCAATTGGCCCACAGAGAAATAGAACAATGAAAGAAAACTGCAGGAGGCTACGAAGGTGTACCTCATAGGAGGAGGGGGTGCCACGGAAAGCCATGAGACCTGAAAGGCAAATAGAAGTGACCCAAACAAAGTCAGGAAGAAGCAGTCTAGACAGAGGGCATGTGCGAAGGGCCCATAGCAGAAAAGAGCTCGTGTCTGAGGAGCTGGAAGAGGGACCATTAGGTCAGGAGTGAGAAGGGAGAATACAGAGGAGGTAAGACTGCTGGTGGACCCGCACACGTGCTGTCATCACTACATTGTGTGAAGAGAGAACATAGTTCTTGTCTCCTCCTGGACTCTTGTCCACCACATTTCTAGGTGCTTTGTACTGAAAGCAGGAAACTGAAATTGTTTTAGCAAATCAAGAAGAAGCACTTAGGCTGCTTACTTACATAGGACAGCAGCTTAAAAATATTTCTGTTCATGTGCACGGTATTTCTTCAGAGGGTAGCCTGGTCTGTCGAGGATATTCTGTACTTCAGAGATGGATTCTTCCTATAACACAAACAAATCCAGCAACTGCATTACTCATAATGTAATACAGGTCAATGATATTGCATGCATAGTTTTGCATTTAGGAGATCTATGAATCCCATGTATGCCATATATGTTGTGTTCATGATATATGTATGTATGTAGATACTATTTTTTTCCCTCTCTTCCTTTCTTTTTCTTCCCTCTTCCCTCCCACTTTCCCTTCTTCCCTCTCACTTTCCCTCCCTCCTCTCTTTCTTTCTTCCTCTTTACATTTTAAAGGGATTCCCCTACTTGAAAAGATTTGGAATTAACAAAGCAAAACAAATGACTCTGCAGAGAGGCAATAAAATACTTCACCACCCAGGTAATTATAAGATCATTTATAAGTATGATCCTATAAATCTAGGATATGTCAGCATTTAAATAAGTCAAGATAACCAATTCAACTACATGTTATAATTAAACCCAACTAAGGGGTGCACTGTCAACCTTCCATCTGAATTGGTTTGAACTGGTGACAGGCCACAGCTAATGGCTGTGCACCCGCCATAGAGGAGTACTGAGTATATCTGTCTATGGATCAGAAACACTCCCCTCAACCCCAGTCAAGTCCAATAGTCAAAAACACCTGATTAACTTTGAGGAAAACTTTCTTCCATGTTGTGGGCTCACATAGACCACACACGTCCCCGGATTCTTCCCTGCACTGGGATTCCTGCCCAGAGTGGAAGTGAACGTGCTTCAGGCGAACACTGTCTTCTCTAAGTCCTCTCACATGACCATGCTCCCCCTCACTTCAGGACTTCTGCCTGATGGACCCTGTGCTCTAAAGTATTAATGACTACTACTCATCGCTCAGATTGCAGCTCCACTGTCTCTTCCTCAGGAAAGCCTGCCCAGAGTGCCAACCAGGTCAAGCACTCCCTTTCATGGGCTCTCAGCATACCATGTACCTCCTTGGTGAGCATCACAATTTTACACTTGTTTCTGCAGTTACGTGATTAATGTCTATCTCCCCTGCTAGACTGTGAGATCCAGTTCCCATATTATTTTGTCAGCAAAGATGTCATTTCATCAGAAGTCCTGATCTTGTTTAGGTGTTGCTGAGCTCTGTGGGATGTCAGAAGACTGCAGACCCTTTCATGGATCTTCTTCCACGTGGACTGGGACCCGGGGTGGGGCCTGTTCAACAGAGTAAACAGGGTGGAGTATCATGTAGCTGATAAAAGGATGCTTATAACTTAGAAGTGAGAAAAAAGCAGCAATATACAAAACAGTGTGCAGAGTGTAGTTTCAATGTCTTTATTAAACCTACACCTAAGGAAAGCGCCAGGAATAAAACCAGCCAAGATGTTAAAAATGGTCTGTGTCTGGGTGTGTATTCCTTTTCTTCTCTGTACTTTACTATTTTAGATATTTCTCCAAAGAACAAACCCTGCTTTTATAATTTAAAAATGTAATCCAAAAATTTTTAATACAAAATTTAATCCCTACTGTTTCCACCATAAGGATCTTATTTTATGTTATTTCCTTTAGGCCCTCCAGACATAAATTTAACCACAGGTCTTAACAGTGTCTTCTGGTTCCTCAAACATGAAGCATTTTCTCCCTTTCACAGGCACTTTACAGGACTTCTTCCTTGGGTAGAATGCTGCCACCCACAACCCTCACCCCACTTGTGTTGAGTCCTTACCACCCATCAGAGCTCAGTTCAGTTATTGAGTTCTCCGGAAAAGTTCCTTCCTATAGAGGAGGTCAGCTTCCCTACTTCAGGCACTTAGAGACAATTCATCCCTCATTCATAGCACTTTCCCCAGTGGATATTTTGTCATTATTTGGTTGATGTCTGTCTTTTCTCCTACGATGAAATTGGGAGTGAGACTCCTAGGCTAATAGCTCATCTCAGGGCTCTGTGGGTACTGAACAACAAATGGGAATTTACTACAGATTACTTGAATGATGAATTCATTCATTCATTTTTGGGAGGAGAATGAGTGCCAATTCTTAAACTGAGGCAGAATTTGCAATTTGATTATGAAAAGCACACTGAAAAGATATTGTCTTTAAGTGCCAACAATTTTTTTAGCAATTTGGACAAAATCATTCTCTTTAATTAATATATAATGAACACTGGAAATGACAGAGACATGTGGGAATCAGTCTAGTTGTTACACCACCACACTAATGATTCCCTCTGCAGTTGCCCCTCTGCAAGGTCTGGGATCCATACCCAGGCCACCCATCCTGGCTCCATGTAATGAGCACAAACCCTCTGGTTTCCAGGAAGACAAGACCAAGAGAATGACTGATGTACACAAATCCATTACCAACCCAGGAACATGACTCACAGCAAATGAAAGCACCACCTATGCTGCTGCTGTTAAGTCCCTTCAGTCGTGTCCGGCTCTGTGCGACCCCGTAGATGGTAGCCCACCGGGCTCCACCATCCCTGGGATTCTCCAGGCAAGAACACTGGGGTTGGGTTGCCATTTCCTTCTCCAATGCATCAAAGTGGAAAGTGAAAGTGGAAGTGAATCGCTCAGTCACGACCCCATGGACTTCAGCCCACCAGGCTCCTCTGTTCATGGAATTTTCCAGGCAAGAGTACTGGAGTGGGTTGCCATTGCCTTCTCCAAGCATCACCTATAGCACTGACCGTATTTAAAGGCAAGGCACATCATTCCTATACTCCTCTAAGAATTTTTAAGATGAAGGAGTAGAAATACTTTGAAGCTATAAATGAAGCTAGCATTTAAAAATAAGCACCAGCTGGACACTAACGGAGAAGGCAATGGCACCCCACTCCAGCACTCTTACCTGGAAAATCCCATGGATGGAGGAGTCTGGTGGGCCGTAGTCCATGGGGTTGCTAAGAGTCGGACACGACTGAGCGACTTCACTTTCACTTTTCACTTTCATGCATTGGAGAAGGAAATGGCAACTTCAGTGTTCTTGCCTGGAGAATCCCAGGGATGGGGGAGCCTCATGGGCTGCCACAGAGTCGGACATGACTGAAGCGACTTAGCAGCAGCAGGACACTGTAAATGTTTCTTCATTGGGCTTGAGTAACCAGTGCCAGAATGATCCCTATACTTGTTACTATATGCATTCAGCACTAAATCTGAAGATCTCTGAGAATGATGAGTCAATAGGCAAGGGTATTGCTATGCCTTGATTATAGCCTTATCCTAGTGCAGTGGGAAGAGTGAGGATAGGGGCTGAAGGGACGTGACACTATCCAGTCACTGGAGCTAGGAAACAGGCTCGAGTGTTCCTCCCACGTTTAGGACTACCATTTCCCCTGCAGCTAGTTAAAAGGGTTTTCCATTTCCTCCCTTAAAACCCTGGGCTAAATTCTCACTCCAAAACTCACCTTCCAACTCATCCCTGCAAACTTGGCCCTTGCTGATTTCAGTATTGTCAGCAGAAACTCAAAAGGTACTTCTCGTGTACGTCTATGGTCTGAGCAGGAGGAGACTGGCCCCAGTGGCTCACATGAAAAGAATAGTGAAGGAGGCAGAGGCTAAGCACTGGGAGCGAGACCAAGACCCATATGGTTGACTACCAGGAATCCCTGAGCATGTCTTACAGAACAGAAGATAAGGAAATTGCTGGTTAAAAATCCCTCTGTTTGCAACCTGCCTTATTGATTAAGCTTGCTTTAGTTTTTTTTTGTTGTTGTTGTTCTTTTTCTCTTCCTTAATTGCATACCCTCCAAGCTTCACATAGCCTAGGAAATATATCACAAGATTCCTTAACATCTTTACAGATAAAGCCTCTGACATTATGGATCACTCTAGTAATGGTGGGCTTAAGTTATTCTCCAAGAACATGGAGTTGGATCCTGTTTGATTCAAGACTGGTTGGGATCACTGATCCTAAAACTGTGTCTGCACAGACATCTGATGAATAATTCTTTTACATCAGAGGGCCAAAAACTCCACCCTCAAATCATGCCAGGCTCCTCCACTTCTGAACACACACCCCATGAAGAAGCATGTAACCTAGATATGCCTGGGTAAAGCACTGATTACTTTACTTTTCTCAACCTCCAATGGCATTTCCTTGACCTCCAACCACCTTTCCTCATGCCTAAGACCTCATTGCTTCTTTATCCCATAAATATCTCCACCCCGTGCCTTCGGGGAAGCTGATCTGAGACTTGTTCTCCCATCTCCTTACTTGACTGCTCTGAATAAATACTTTCTCTGCTACAAACCTCAGCACCCCCGCCTTGGGCTTGTTGTACACAGAGCGAACAAATCTGGAAAGAAACCCAGTGTTCAGGGCTACCTCTGTGATCACATTATGATCAATGGGGAATGGATTCTTCCCCAAGAATACAAAGGAAAGGAAAGTGAAGTTGCTCAGTCCTGTCCGACTCTTTGTGACCCCATGGACCGTAGCCTACCAAGCTCCTCTGTCCATGGGATTTTCCAGGCAATAGTACTGGAGTGGATTGCCTTTTCCTTCTCCAGGGGATTTTCCCAACCCAGGGATCGAACCCAGGTCTCCCATATTGAAGACAGATGCTTTACCGTCTGAGCCACCAGGGAAGTCTGAACAGCTGTCTTTATTCAGAACAGCTGTCTTAAAAATAGTATTTTCAGCGCCACTTCCCTGGAGGTTAAGGTGACAAACTATCCTGGTTGGCCCAGAACCGAGAGCTTTCCCAGAATGCAGGACTTTCAGGGTTAAAGCCAGGATGGTCTTAGGCAAACCAGATGACCCTTGTGTGACCATGCTATGCTTTTCCCTGATCAAGGCCTTATTTACAAAATCAGTCTGATTAGATTCAAATTTATCAGTTTAGAGTGACTTTGGACACACAGAATTTGCTGACTCATCAGAGATAAGTGATTGAAAAGAGATAAGTGATTGTCATCATTCTACAGTTCAACTGCGCTAATTCCTGTGACTGACTTGCAAAAGCTGCCACTTGCTATTTCCTCCTCCAGGGCAACTTCCCAACCCAGGCATCGAACTCATGTCTCTTATGTCTCCTGCATTTGCAGGTGGGTTCTTCACCACTAGTACTACCTGGGAAGCCTTCCAACTGAGCTCCAATTCTTTAGCTTGGTTTCCACAGCCCCCCTCTGACTATCAGCCTTGGCACCCACTCATCCCCCAGGTTGCTCTAACTTCTAGAAGCTGATAGCACTCCTTGCCTTCTCACCTCCATTCCTCCCCTCCATTAACTATCATAATCCAATCCCCTCCCCTCCAGGCCCCCATGAAAATGCCACCTCCTCCATGAAACATTCCAGAGTACCATCCTTCTCCTTTGTACTCTGATAGCATTTTGTCTGTACTGTTCTCAAAGTTCTGCCCTGTAGAAAGTTCCCTGTGTACATTAAAAAAAAAAATTCTCTGCTAGGTTAGAAGTTCTCAGAGATGAGGAGAAATGTTTTAAATGTTAACAATTCTATCTGAGGCTTAACAGGTCGACTATGTTTCCCTTCTGAGGCATGATATTTTTCCCGTGTCAGCAAATATTTATTAAATGTCTACTAAGTACCATGAATTAGTAACTGATTCTTCATGTGTCTTTTTTTTTTTTTTGGCCACATCACACAACATGCAGGATCTTAAATTTCCCAACCAGGGACTGGGATTGAACCCACGCCCCCAGCAGTGGAAGCTCAAAGTCTTAAGCCCTGGACCACCAGGAAAGTCTCCAACTGTATTATTTAGATGGAAATTACTGTCAAAACTTAACAATGCAGAGTAAAGCAGACTGGCCTATCCTTCATTCAAACCAACTATCTTGAAACTATTATCTTTGGTGCTACTTCCTTAGAGCTATGACCAACTGTCCTGGTTTGCCTTGGGACCAAGAAGTTTCCCACAATGCATGACATTCATGGTTAAAATCAGGACAGCTTGGGGCAAAACTGGATGGTTAATCACATTAGTAGGGAATGCAGATTGGAAAATAAAGGTTCCTGCTCTCAATCTCTGGTCTGCCCTCCAGACACATGCAACAAGGTTTGCTGTGTGTGTGATGATGATATAAATAAGCCAACAAACCACGTCTAGAAAAACAGAAAGAAACTATATCCACATATTAATCATGCTTGTCTTTGGGTGGTAGGACTGATAGGTGATTTTTTTACTCCTTTTCATTTTTATATAATTTCCAAACTTTCTATAGTGAGTTCTTTTATACTAGTGAAATCAAAAGCTGGGGTTCTAATATTCAGTTCAGTTCAGTCGCTCAGTCGTGTTCGACTCTGCGACCCCATGAACCGCAGGATACCAGGCCTCCCTGTCCATCACCAACTCCCAGAGTTTACCTAAACTCATATCCATTGAGTCGGTGATGCCATCTAACCATCTCATCCTATGTCGTCCCCTTCTCCTCCTGCCTTCAATCTTTCCTAACATCAGGGTCTTTTCAAGTGAGTCAGCTCTTCACATCAGGTGGCCAAAGTATTGGAGTTTCAGCTTCAACATCATTCCTTCCAAAGAACACCCAAGACTGATCTCCTTTAGGATGGACTGGTTGGATCTCCTTGCAGTCCGAGGGACTCTCAAGAGTCTTCTCCAACACCACAGTTCAAAAGCATCAAGTCTTCGGTGCTCAGCTTTCTTCACAGTCCAACTCTCACATCCATACATGACCACTGGAAAGACCATAGCCTTGACCAGATGGACCTTTGTTGGCAAAGAAATGTCTCTGTGCTTTTTTAACATGCTGTCTAGGTTGGTCATAACTTTTCTTCCAAGGAGTAAGCATCTTTTAATTTCATGGCTGCAATCAGCATCCACAGTGATTTTGGAGCCCAAAAATATAAAGTCAGCCACTGTTTCTACTGTTTCCCCATCTATTTGCTGTGAAGTGATGGGATTGGATGTCATGATCTTCATTTTCTGAATGCTGAGCTTTAAGCCAACTTTTAATGACAGATAATAATGGAGAAATAAATAGTATCTATGCCAACTGAGCTGCCTATCCCATTTTCAACAAACATTCTGAGATATGCTTTCCAGAGGTAAGAGAAAAATCTCAATTCTTACCCTAGGATTATTTTTCAAGGAATAATAATGTTTCATGTCAAGCTGCCCCAGCTGAATATTCCTAAGGAAGCAAACTGATAAAATGACCTGACTTTTACTCCTGTCAGACCACAAATCACTCTTCTAGCAAAGAGATGGGTGCTGGCTGCTGACCTTTCTCGGAGAAGGGGCTGATCCAGAAGAGGGCTGGGAGATGTGGAGTGCTGGGAGGTGTCAAATGAAGTTTCCTGGTGAAAATCAGCATCCCCTTGGTTACTGTAACTGGGCGAGGGCTTTCCAAACTTACTTGAATCTAAAGATGATGGTGATTCATTCCTTAAAACAATCCGTTCATCTGGCTCTTTGATAACCTGAGTGACAACGTGCATTCATCTTTAGTTATAGCTTTTGCTTTTGTTTGCTTAATTTAGAGCTTGGGGTTGGGTGGGACAAGGAAGAGAACTGGGGGCAAGAAGACAGAATACCTGTCCCCAGGATCTCCTGCAAATACAAGAGGAGTGGGAGCAGAGAAGACTAGAGAGAAAATGCTCAGGAGTCAAGGGCAAGGAAAGATAACCAAATTCATTTGGTATATATTAACGAGCCAAAATAAACTCATGCTCTGAATTTTGATTTGTGAGGACTAGGGATTATTGTGTTGGGAAAGAAAAAATGTTTAGACAAAATATTTAAAGTCTATGTCAAAGGAAGCTGAGAGTACTCCATTTTCTTTGCGTATATCCATTGTCATGTTGTAACATGGAAGCTTGCACCTTCACCTGAACAAGCCAATCAGACTTTAAGAACAAGTGATTGACCACCTCTCTATATTCAATTCGATAAAAAGCAATGACAATTACTACTGATAAAGTAGGTATTGAACCTACATACACTTTCACTGGTGACTCATCCTACAAATGAAAGGAGTTTATATGAGGGGAAAAAACCAACTAAAGCAAAGCAACTCAGGTTAAACTACAGCAATTCCACAAGCAACATGAGCTAGAAATGTATTTTCAACTGCTCATGGGAGAGAGCACAATAATTGACATTATATAGCTGGTAATAAATCATTTTACAAATGCTACTTCTAAAATTACCTTCACGTTAGCTCCAAGGCTGTCAAGAGAAGACGCTAGAAGAAAAACAGGTGTTTCAATGACTCATTATTACCAGTTACTCCTAAAGCTGCTATTAAATTTATTGCACAGCAGTACAAAAACATTACACAATGAATGAATTATTAGAGAACTTAAATGATCCCTTGTAAATCATACCATCACTTTTAATTCTCCCTGAAGTCATAGAAATTCTATGAGTTTTTTTCTGTCCTCTTGAGGTAAACAATAACGTTATATTAATGGCAGTACGTATGGATATAAGAAGGGTAAAAGTGAGTCTAAAGTGAAGCAACAAGTTCAGTAGCCCTTGGGCAGCTTGGAAAACACATTTGCCTAGGTGTCCACAGCCTAAAAGAAAACCATGTGGCTCAATATAAAATTCAAAGCCTCTGCCTCTCTGGCATTCCCTTTATATTAGGTTTACATAAAATCCTACTTACACAGAAACTCTGAGTATACTTGTCCAAGACAGACAAAAACGAATACATGAGAGCTTGAGAAAACAACACAGCAAAAGTGAAAATCATTATGATTACATTAAGTAGATCTAATACCAGAGAATGATGAGAATTACTAGAAGTAATAAATACACAGACAAAACCAAGACTAAATGAGATTGTTCCAGATTGAAAATAAAATGCTCTTGAAATGAATATTTGCAAGGCTATGCTAAGACCACCATGGCTTCCCCCAGCTGACAAGGGACTGCTGATTCCCCATGCCACTAGTGATAAGAAGGAAGATATAAAAAGGGATTTTTTTTTTAAAGCATCTGAATTGTCATATTCTTTGGGCATGCATGTATGTATGTGGCCATCTTGTCCCAAAAGCTCTCTTCTACCACACTCCCAGCTGAGCAGGGAATCAGTAGTGCTAAGGCCCTTTTTAGCTATAGCCACAAACCTGCCCTTTTGCCTAGGAACTCCCTTGCTACTGATCCCAGGGGGCTTGCCCTTGTTCCCTTGGTTCTCAAAGTGTTGTCCATGGACCAGCAGCATCGGTATCACCTGGAAGCTTGTTAGAAAAGAAGGATTCCAGGTCCCACCTCAGCCCTATGGAATCAGAATCTGCAGTTTAACAAGACACCCAGGTGATTCAAATGCACATTGAAGTTTGAGAAGCACTGCTTTATTCTACCTTAGGCCCGGATGAGTGAGCTGACAGGTGACCTAAGGAAAGGTCTGACTTGGAAGCTACAGGGATTCCAAGGATCTGAGCCCAGAGGTCTGAACGTCTTCTCTAAATGTAGGTGTGCCAAAAACTTGATGTGTGACCTGTACACACTCTAACCTCTCTGGAACCTTAGTTCTCCACCTGCCAGGATTAAGAAGAGACAAAGGCCGAGACCTATGCGATACATGACCCCATTGTTATTTAGCTAGCATTAAGCCCAGCTGTGCTCCCCAGGGAAGGACACTCTCTGTTGCTTGATTTCAAGGTAATGGGTAAGACAGTGCTGTTTTTATGGGCTACATGGGTGATTTTCAATCTAAATATCAGAGAAGATGAAGCATTTTCTGCCTGAAATTCCATCACCTGTCTTTGACTTGTTGCTATAAAACAGTCACCGTGATCCAAGAGAATACTGGCTTGAGTTATCACAAGAGACTGTGCAGCCCCTTAAAAGTAGAAACCCTTCAGGCTAAGATAGAAAACCTGTTGTCAGGGATGGTGTCAGTCCAGGTCAGGAGAATGGGCTATGACCATCCCTTTCTAGCCTAAGAATTAATTCAGAAATGGTTGAAATTCACTGCCATGACATTCAGTACTGACACAGGTTCATGTATTTCACTCATAAAGTTCAGCTGAGTTAAAGTTCAGTTCAGTCACTTAGTTGTGTCCGACACTTTGCAACCACAAGGACTGCAGCACGCCAGGCTTCCCTATCCATTACTAACACCAGGAGCTTGCTCAAACTCATGTCCAGTGAGTCGGTGATGCCATCCAACCATCTTATCCTCTGTCATCCTCTTCTCCTGCTGCCTTCAATCCTGCTCATCATCAGGGTCTTTTCCAATGAGTCAGTTCTTCACATCAGGTGGCAAAAGGATTGGAGCTTCAGCATCAGTCTTTCCAATGAATATCCAGGGCTGATTTCCTTTAGGATTGATCGGTTTGATCTCCCTGCTGTCCAAGGGACTCTCAAGAGTCTTCTCCAACACCACAGTTCAAAACCATCAATTCTTTGGTGCTCAGCTTTCCTTATGGTCCAACTCTCACATCCCTACATGACTACTGGAAAAACCATAGCTTTGACTAGACAATCTTTGTCAGCAAAGTATGTCTCTGCTTTTTAATATGCTGTCTAGCTTTTCTTCCAAGGAACAAGTATCTTTTAACTTCATGGCTGCAATCACCAACTGCAGTGATTTTGGAGCCCAGAAAAGAAAGTATGTCACTGTTTCCATTGTTTCCCCATCTATTTGCCATCAAGTGATGGGACTGGATGCCATGATCTTAGTTTTCTGAATGTTGAGCTTTAAGCCGGCTTTTTCACTCTCCTCTTTCACTTTCATCAAGAGGCTCTTTAGTTCCTCTTAACTTTCTGCCATAAGGGTGGTGTCATCTGCATATCTGAGGTTATTGATATTTCTCCCAGCAATCTTGATTCCAGCTTGTCCTTCTTCCAGCCTGAATATCCAGGGCTGATTTCCTCTAGGATTGATTGGTTTGATCTCCCTGCTGTCCAAGGGACTCTCAAGAGTCTTCTCCAACACCACAGTTCAAAATCATCAATTCTTTGGTGCTCAGCTTTCCTTATGGTCCAACTCTCACATCCATACATGACTACTGGAAAAACATGTAGTAGACGCATGATGTACTCTGCATATAAATTAACCAGTAGGGTGACAATATACAGCCTTGATGTACTCCTTTCCCAATTTGGAACCAGTCCATTGTTTCATGTACAGTTCTAACAGTTGCTTCTTGACAGACATACAGATTTCTCAGGAGGCAGGTTAGGTGATCTGGTATTCCCATCTCTTTCAGAATTTTCCAGTTTGTTGTGATCCACACAAAGGCTTTGGTGTAGTCAATGAAGCAGAGGTAGATGTTTTCTGGAATTCTCTTGCTTTTTCTATGATCCAACAGATGCTGGCAATTTAATCTCTGGTTCCTCTGCCTTTTATAAATCCTGCTTGAACATCTGGAAATTCTCGATTCATGTACTGTTGAAGCTTGGCTTGGAGAATTTTAAGCATTACTTTGCTAGCGTGTGAGATGAGTGCAATTGTGTGGTAGTTTAAACATTCTTCGGCATTGCCTTTCTTGGGATTGAAATGAAAACTGACATTTTCCAGTCCTGTGGCCACTGCTGAGTTTTCCAAATTTGCTAGCTATTGAGTATAGCACTTTCAAAGCATCATCTTTTAGGATTTGAAATAGCTGAGCTGGAATTCCATCACCTCCACTAGCTTTGCTCATAGTGATGTTTCCTAAGACCCACTAGACTTTGCACTCTAGGATGTCTGGCTATAGGTGAGTGATTACACCATTGTGGTTATCTGGGTCATTAAGATCTTTTTCATATAGTTCTTCTGTGTATTTGCCACCTCTTCTTAATATCTTCTGCTTCTGTTAAGTCCATACCGTTTCTGTCCTTTATTGTGTCCATCTTTGCATGAAATGCTCCCTTGGTATCCCTCATTTTCTTGAAGAGATCTCTAGTCTTTCCCATTCTATTGTTTTCCTCTATTTCTTTGCATTGATCACTAAGGAAGGCTTTCTTATCTCTCCTTGCTATTCTTTGGAACTCTGCATTCAGATGGGTGTATTTTTCCTTTTCTCCTTTGCCTTTAGCTTCTCTTCTTTTCATAGCTATCTGTAAGGCCTCCTCAGACAACCATTTTGTCTTTTTGTAATTCTTCTTCTTGGAGATGGTTTTGATTGCCACATCCTGTACAATGTTACGAACCTCCATTCATAGTGCTTCAGGCACTCTATCAGATCTAATCTTTTGAATCCATTTGTCACTTCCACTGTATAATCCTAAGGGATTTGATTTAGGTCATACTGAATGGTCTAGTGGTTTTCCCTGCTTTCTTCAATTTAAGTCTGAATTTGGCAATAAGGAGTTCATGATCTGAGCCTTAGTCAGCTCCTGGTCTTGTTTTTGCTGACTGTATAGAGTGTCTCCATCTTCAGCTGCAAAGAATATAATCAATCTGATTTCTGTATTGACCATCTGGTGATGTCCATGTGTAGAGTCATCTCTTGTGTTGTTGGAAGAGAGTGTTTGCTATGACCAGTGTGTTCTCTTGTTGTAACCGTTAGCCTTTGCCTTGCTTCATTTTCTACTCCAAAACCAAACTTGCTTGCTACTTGCCTATTACAGATATCTCTTCCTGCTTTTGCATTCCAGTCCCCTGTGATGAAAAGGATATCTGTTTTTGGTGTTAGTTCTAGAAGGTCTCGTAGGTCATCATAGAATTGTTCAACTCCAGCTTCTTTGGCATTAGTGGTTGGGGCATAGGCATGGATTACTGTGATACTGAATGGTTTGCCTTGGAAATGAACAGACCACCAGGGGGATGTCTTAACCTAGAAATTCTTAATGTATAATCTAGGGCCTCCCTATGGGTCCCCAAGACCTCTTAGGAACTCTGCAAGGTCAAAACTATTCTCCTAATAGTAAGACATACTCTGTCTTTTTCATTCTCATTCTTTTATGACTATATAACAGAGTTCTCCAAAAGCTATATATGTCATGATGTCACCACTCTGATGGCTAATGTGTGCTTGTATATTCTTGTGTTTTATAAATTCCTCAATGTTGACAGATATCATTCACAAACAGAAAAGTTCAGTATGACTCTCAATAATAGCACAAAAGGGTCCTGAAATCTAAATGTCTGAGAACCCCTGCCTTAACCTCACTGTTTCAGAGAGAAATGGCTCTCCTCCTTGCTGACATGCAGTCTTGTAAAGGAAGTGTTGCCTCTCCTGATCTCCATCAATTCTCTACTGCATCTGATCCTAAGAAATGGTGAGTCTTATTTGTTAGCTATCTGTGGTGCCTTTTCAAGGAGATCCCATCAAGACAAGATGTTCTCTGCTTTTCCAACAGTCACAACCAGAACACACTCAGTGGTGACACTCCTTGGGGGAAGTCTCCCCAGTTCCTCCTAGGGAAACTCTGAAACAGAAGGCATCTCTGCTGATGACTCTGCTCGTGGGAACCCCCTCCCTGGAAACTCCCAGTGACAGGGCACCTGAGAATTAGACCCTGAGTTTCCAGACAAATGTGTGATTCCTCAGAATGAAAGAAGACTTAGAGGTAGGATGCATTTGTTCCCATGGGGAAACTACACAGGAGTAACAAGAAAATTGAATACCTCTTCTCACTGGAAATGGAAAGTTTGAAAAGTTAGGTTTTCTTCTAGACTTCTGGGAATGATGCTGTGAACTGTTCTCACCAAAGGGCTTTGCACTGTCCACCTGAAAGGAAAGGAATGAGACCTGAACTCACTGTAGCTTGTATTACTCTCTCCTCATTCCCTGTAGTACCTTTCTCTCCTTCAATCACAATCATGCAGGTGAGAAAAGAGAAGGTTGGGAACAGATTAAATCACAGCCTCTGAGTATATAAAATGTTATAACCAATAGGGAAACCTGTTTGTCCCTACTTTCACTGAGGTTAGAACACAAAGATATGGGCTAATATGACACAGATCATATTCTAACCACTGGTAAGGCCAGTAAAGAGCAAGTGGAGTTTGTTTAACATTCTTTTAAAACAGGAAAGCTTCATATTCTGAGCAGTACTGGCCTAGGTGGGGTCCTCCCTGAAGACAAGGAATTTTCATAAGGTGATCTTTCAGCCTTCCACATCCCCTTTCAGTCTGAGTGTCTATATCCTTGAAAAAAAGAACACTGGTGACTGTATTATTTTAGGTAAGGTGATCACATTTTCCTACATTCAACAACATGATCAACAAGTCAAAATACTTGAAGTAGAGACTCTTCCAGAATGTCTATGACATACAGTTGCTTAATTTTCTTCATAAAACCCTTGTTTTTCATTTTTTTAATGTCAAGAAGTCATGTTATACTACTATTCTTCATTCTACTACAAGAAATAATTTTATTAGAATTTACAATCTTGACAACATCAGGTCCTCTACATTTTAATTTTTCTACTTAAACATCAGATATCATCAGGAAATCTAGCTAAATAAGAGAGTTAATATCTATAAGCCCTTAGGAAAGAGCTTGGCACATAGTAAAGACTGTATATGAATTTGTTAAATAAAAGTATCATGTAAATTTTAATTCCCTAAGAAAACTTCCAACATTTTAAGGTTATTTAGTTCATAATGGCATACACTAAAGTTGTGTATTTTATTAAAATATATATCAAATGGAATAAATCAGACCCAATATACTCAATTTAACAATATTTGTATGAAACTATGTTTAGAGTGCTAGATTTTGCCAGACATTTTTACAGGTTACCTGAAGAAAACACCTATCCTGTATTTTCTAGCCAAACATCTCTGTTCTACCTGCAAACCAATGCTATAACCAGTCATCTTAAAAGCACCTTGACTTGGGGATTTACCATGCTTCATTTCTTGTGTCTAATATACAAATATCACACAGGTAATTCTGAGTCAAATTATCAACTTGACAATAATATCAATCATTAACATTCTGGAGAATAAATGAACTACAGTGTAGAACAGAGTTCATGAAAAACAGGAACTATATTCATTGAAAAGTTGCAGGATATAAAATTAGCACACATATAAAATTAGAAATCCCTTGATTCCTATACACTAACAATGAAAGAACAGAAAGAGAAATTAAGGAAACAATTCCATTCACCATTGCAATGAAAAGAATAAAATACATAGGAATAGATCTACCTAAAGAAACAAAAGACCTATATATAGAAAACTATAAAACACTGATGAAAGAAATCAAAGATGACACAAATAGATGGAGAAATATACCATGTTCATGGATTGGAAGGATCAATATAATGAAAATAAGTATACTACCCAAAGCAACCTATAGATTCAATGCAATCCCTATCAAGCTACCAACAGTATTTTTCAGAGAATTAGAACAAATAATTTCACAATTTGTATGGAAATACAAAAAACCTTGTATAGCCAAAGCAATCTTGAGAAATAAGAGCAGAACTGGAGGAATCAACCTGCCTGACTTCAGACTATACTGCCTGCCTGTAGACTATACTACAAAGCTATAGTCATCAAGACAGTATGGTACTGGCACAAAGACAGAAAAATAGATCAATGGAACAAAATAGAAAGCCCAGAGATAAATCCATGCACCTATGGATACCTTATCTTTGACAAAGGAGGCAAGAATATACAATGGAGAAAAGACAATCTCTTTAACAAGTGGTGCTGGGAAAACTGGTCAACCACCCATAAAAGAATGAAACTAGAACACTTTCTAACACCATACAAAAAAATAAACTCAAAATGGATTAAAGATCTAAACGTAAGACCAGAAACTATAAAACTCCTAGAGGAAATCATAGGCAAAACACTCTGACATAAATCACAGCAGGATCCTCTATGACTCACCTCCCAGAGTAATGGAAATAAAAGCAAAAATAAACAAATGGGACCTAATTAAACTTAAAGCCTTTTGCATAAAGAAGGAAACTATAAGCAAGGTGAGAAGACAGCCTTCAGAACAGGGAAAAATAATAGCAAACAAAGCAATTGACAAAGATTAATCTCAAATATATACAAGCAGCTCCTGCAGCTCAATTCCACAAAAATAAATGACCCAATCAAAATATGGGCCAAAAAACTAAACAGACATTTCTCCAGAGAAGACATACAGATGGTTAACAAACACATGAAAAGATGCTCAACATCACTCATTATCAGAGAAATGCAAACCAAAACCACAATGAGGTACCATCTCACACTGGTCAGAATGGCTGCTATCAAAAAGTCTGCAAACAATAAATGCTGCAGAGAGTGAGGAGAAAAGAAAACCCTCTTACACTGTTGGTGGGAATGCAAACTAGTACAGCCACTATGGAGAACAGTGTGGAGATTCCTTAAAAAACTGGAAATAGAACTGCCATACGACCCAGCAATCGCACTGCTGGACATACACACTGAGGAAACCAGAATTGAAAGAGACACATGTACCTCAATGTTCATTGCAGCACTGTTTACAATAGCCAGGGAATGGAAGCAACCTAGAGGTCCACTGGCAGATGAACGGATAAGAAAGCTGTGGTACATATACACAATGGAATGTTACTCAGCCATTAAAAAGAATGCATTTGAATCAGTTCTAATGAGGTGGATGAAACTGGAGCCTATTATACAGAGTGAAGTAAGCCAGAAAGAAAAACACCAATACAGTATACTAATGGATATATATGGAATTTAGAAAGAAGGTAACGATAACCCTGTATGTGAGACAGCAAAAGAGACACAGATGTATTGAACAGTCTTTTGGACTGTGGGAGAGGGCGAGGGAGGGATGACATGGGAGAATGGCATTGAAACATGTAAAATATCATATGTGAAACAAATCGCCAGTCCAGGTTTGATGCATGATACAGGGTGCTCAGGGCTGGTACACTGGGATGACCCAGAGGGATGGGATGGGGAGGGAGGTGGGAGGGGGGTTTAGGATGGGGAACACATGTATACTCATGGTGGATTCAAGTCAATGTATGGCAAAACCAATACAATATTGTAAAGTAAAATAAATTAATTTTTAAAAAGAAAAAGAAAAATACCAGTACACATATTATTGATAGGATGTGTTCAGGATGGGGAACACATGTACACCTACGCGGATTCATGTCAATGTATTGCAAAAACCACTACAATATTGTAAAGTAATTAGCCTCCAATTAAAATAAATAAATTAAAAAAAGAAAAACAGGAACTAATACTACAAGTGTTTTTAACATGATAAAAACATATGTAACTGTAAAGAAATGAATCTGCATATACAGTATAATTATAATTTTGTGGTAAAAATAAGGCCTTATGAATATCAAAAAAGTCAAAAGAAAATGTATCAAGTTAAACAATGATTTTATTATTCTAGTGAACCTACGGGTAATTTTTTTTCTTAACTTTTCTGTATTTTCCTTTACTTTTATAGTAGTTGAAAAAAATTAAGACTATGAAAACAAGTGTGATTAAATTTGCCCACTACTTCCTGATGGCTAAATCTAATATAACTTTAATTAAGGACTTTGACTATGGCATATCATTGCTTCTTCCTGCAGCCACATGTTTCCTACTCTTCAAGTGAGGCCTGGTGAATTCCCTAATGGTCCAGTGGTAGAGAATCCGCCTTGCAGTGCAGGGGACACGGGTTTGATCCCTGGTCAGGGAACTAAGATCCCACATGCCATGGAGCAACTAAGCCCATGCACTGCAGCTAGAGAGTCCATGCACCACAATGAAAAGATCCCTCATGACTCAACAAAGAGCTCGCATGCCACAACCAAGACTGGAGGCAGACAAATAAATAAATATATATTTTAAAAAGCTGGCCACTGAACAATGATCTTACTATGAAAACTCAAGCAGTTTTCTTAAAACTGATGAGGCTTTAGTTTCAGATTTGTACAGAGTATGTGCCAGCCTTTGATATGAATCTTCTACTACTGTCAGTTCATTGATCTTCCTGGATAGTGGCAGGTTGTCCTATGCAGATAACACTATTAATAATTAAATTATTTTTAATTCTAAAATTAAAAATAGGGATAGCAGACATTTACTCAGCAAGTCCTCTGTACAAGACATCTTTATAGGAGTTTCCTGAAAATAACTCTAGGAAATGAAAATAATTTAATCATAATTATTATTAAATTTGAATTTCCTCTATTTATTTACTTACACATCTGTTATCATGGTCCAACCTTCCTTTATTCCATCCTCATTCACACCCTCACCATTCCAAAGGACTCTGAAAAATAATTTTAGGCTCACGTGTCTTACTACAAACGGAGGTTTGCTTTCTCCAGGTATTTTGAAAGTATATCCAAGGTTCAGCTGAGCTGGCTGGTCCTGGAAGAAACGCCTGGTGCAATATGGAGAGAGTGGCCGGGACTGCACGCCTGGGGGCACTCTGTCGAGATTACTCTCCCTTGGTTTCATCTTTACACAACTCAAGGGGAATTTTGGTCCATTTGGTGTAGATAAAGGCCTTCGTGACTTACATCTTTCGTCCTGAAACCCAAAGAAGAAACAATATTTTTAAAGAAGAAAGCTCAATCAGAATATAACTGTATTTAACTGAACTAAGGTAGAAGATTTAACATATCAGATTTATAAAACATGAACTCAGGGAAGGGCATTTAAAAATTTTTCTTCAGGTCAGCTTAGTATCACTAGTAGATTTAAATTATTAACAGTGAGATTTGTGACTTCCCTGGTGGTGCAGTGGTTGAGAATCCAGCTGCCAATGCAGGGGACATGGGTTTGACCCCTGGTGCAGGAAGATCCCACATGCTACGGAACAACTAAACCCATGTGCAGCTACTGAGCCCAGATGCCCCAGAGCCCATGATCTGCAGCAAGAGAAGCTACCACAATGAGAAGCTGACATGTACCAACCAAGACTCAGTGCAGCCAAAATGTAACAAAATTTTTTAAAAAAAGAAATTTAAAGTGAGTTTTATTTGTATTACGAGAAAGCTGGAAAGTATCAGACACCTCCATGCCCCATCAGATGATTGACAGATACAAAATACAGCGAGAGAGGGAGACAGAGAGAGAATTTGGCATATACTTGGGTTCAGAGATTTCACCTCAAGCAATTTATTTTAAGGAAAAAGTATGGCTGTATGTATAGCTATGGAAATTTTTAGAACAACTAAAAAATTAGAAGCCAACTATACTGGTGAGTAAGCACTTTTCTCTCAGCTCCAAACCCACCTTTCTATACTCAATTTTATGATACTGAACCCGCCACTGCAAATCCCCTTCTGCTTTCCTAGCTGTTCTGTTAGGCTCCACCACTAGACGGCGCTAGAGGAAGACTGCAAGACTAGAGAAGTAGAGAGATCACATAAGATCTCTACATTACGAGATTAAAACAAGATTAACAAAATGGAATGGAAGAAAAAGAGCAATAAACTGAAAAGTCACTGTGCACATTTAAACAGACTGGAGAAAACAGTGAGTAAATAAGAAGAGACTAAAAAGCAGCTATTGCCTTCCTGAAAATTAATCACTGGTTTTCCATTGATGAGTTACAGTGCCCAGGGGATTAATGGATTTGCACAGATTAATGACCCTGCTTCTTCAGTGCCCCTAAATCCAAAGCCCACATTTTCAAGGTTTATTCTAGGACCCCATGTGAGGTCTACAAACTATATTCATTAATTCTCTGTATCATTTTAGAAAGGATTTTGCATGGTTGCAAAATCATGGGCAATGGGGTAAAACAAAAACAGAAAGAAATGAGTGTGAAGGGGAAATCAGGGCAAAACGAAGGTAGTGCTCAAGAATGCCCCAAGACCCTCACTGTTACCAAAAAAAAACAAGAACCCTCACTGTTACCAAAGAGGGGGCCCCAAATACAACTCTGACCTTCAGCCTCAGCACAAGAAAGAAGGAAACACTACTGTTGATAAAATCAAGAGTAAATGTCATGAAACAACAACAAAAACTAACTAGACTACAGGTCAAGCTTGTGACTGTAGCTTCTGGATCACGCTGTCCCACCAACTATGCCATGATGAATACCTGCCAAACATCATCACTCTAATGTGACAGGCTGAACAAGAAATTTTGCTATGTAAATTCAAACCTAGCAATAAGTCTCCAGGTTTCTGTCTGTCCAGTTGCATCTAAACTTGGTAAACCAAGCTGAGGTTGAAAGTTTTTAAATTTGTAGAGAAATCCCTGACATTTCTATCTCTGGATTCTTTATTATACTTACAAAATATCTGTTTCTATGCAGAAACACACGTTCTCTGATGGCTGTCCTTGTAGAAAACTCTATTTTAGGAGCAATGCCCTGAAAATAAAAGAAACAAATAAAATTATTGGAAAGAAGGTCTTTACTCATCCTATCCTAATGTGAAATTATCCAAGAACCTAAATGCTCTTTTGTGTAGCTGGAATAATCTACACACATTGTCTAAAATATATACCTAACAAATATATATATATATATATATATATATATATATATATATATATAATGGAATATTATTCAGCCTTTAAAGAGAAGGAAATCCTGCCATTTGTGACGGCACAGAAGAAACTAGAGGACACTATACTAAATGAAATAAGCCAGACACAAAAAGATAAACACTGCATATTTCACTTATATGTGGAATCTGAAATAGTCAAACTCAAAGAAACAGCTAATAGAATGCTGGTTGCCAAGAGCTGGAGGATGAGGGGAAAAGGGAAAAGTTAAGTCAAAGGATATAAAATTTCAGTTAGGCAAAATGAATATGTTCTAGAAATGGAATGTACAACAATGTGACATAGTTAACAATACCATTTTTAAAACACTTGTACTGGGGTATAGTTGCTTTGGGCTTCCCTGGTTGCTCAGTGGTAAAGAATCCACCTGCGATGTCAAAGATGCAGGATACCGGGTTCAATCTCTGGGTGGGGAAGATCCCTTGGAGAAGGAATTTACAGCTTACTCCAGTATTCTTGCCTGGAGAATCCTATGGACAGAGGAGCCTAGAGGGCTACAGTCCATGGGGTTGCAAAGAGTCAGAGACCACTGAGTGACTAACACACACACATACATATATTACCTCATTCAACCCTCATAATAAACCTATAAGGGAAGAACTATTATCAGTCCCATTTTACAGAGCAAGAAGCTAAGGTACACGGAGATAAGTAATTTACCCAAAATCACACAGCCATTGAGTGACAAAACTGGGCTTGAACCCAGATAACCTGAGTCTATACTTAGCCACTCTACATGAAGCTCCACTTAGCCCAGAGAGGAGGAGGAGGGTCCCCTAACAGTAAGGAAACCCACAGTCTGTAATGCAATCTTGTTCACCTATTTAACCTCAACTCCTGGCAGTGACTTACAGACGATAAGGAGGAATGTATTTTCTTTTTCATATAAGTACTCATTTTAGCATAACGGTTTAGAGCTGAAATTTACAGGCTATATCCTGTGCAATCCCCTTAGCAATGGGATGGTGGTAATGATGGTTAGGTCAATAATTGGATTTAACAGTAGGATTTTTTTAGAATCACTAAGGAAAAATTTATAAAGGGTACTCAGAGTACCTAAACACTAAGGAAAAATTAAAATTATTAACTAAAAATTAATAATTAAAAACAATATTCTTTCCGCCTAATTTACAAATTCAGTCTTTACCTAACAACAACAACCAAAAAACACAGATTATAAATCCCCTCAATATTCTTGACCTCAGCAGGAAAAGGAGGAAAAAAAGGCTGTTAGGGTAACAAGTGAAATGAAAAAAAATATGAAAGTACAAAGAAAAAGTCACATTGTACTGGAGAAAATAAATCTAATTCTTAATGAACTAATAACTGAAAATAAATGAAGTGAATAATTTGTCTGACCTTCCCGTGTCATTTATTCTCATGTCCTATAACATTAATGAAAAGAAATTGGACCCTGGGCTGAAATAAAAATGAGAGAATTAGCATAAGGCAGTGATTGAGTGCAAACTTCAAAGCACAACAGACCAGTGTGAGAATCCTAGATCCATTGCTCACCAGTTCTGTGACTCTGAGTACCCTTTATAAATTCTCCATACCAGCTTCCCCATGCCTAAAATGAGGAAACTAATAATAGCCAGCTTGCAGGGTTAAAAAGGATTGAATAAGACAATACTCCAACACAGGGCCTGGCATCTAGTGAGAATGCAATGAATATCAGCCGTTAGTAACACTTCAGCAATTTGTTTTATTTTTCCTTATAGAATATTTGAGAGAAATTGAGCTCTCTATCTCTTCACAAATTGTTTAAAATATACTTTAACTTCATTGAAATAACTGATACTTTACCTCTAATGCATGAAGATCTTCCTCAACAGTGTTAAAGCTCTTTCTCTTATGATTACCTGCGTTTATGAATAACTACAAATAAAACTTCCTGTAGGTTCTTCTTCCTAATTATGCCTATAAAGTAAACAGAGATAACATCTGGGAAAATATGAGAAAGTGTCTTTCTTCTTGTCTTGATACTTAGCTGGATACCAGCCCAATGTTTGCAAATGGAATTTATTTAATAGAAAACTTGGGCAAATCAAATTAATGTAAAGAGTATCTCCTACCTAATTCTCACCAGTTTTTAATCCCCTTTCTGCTTCTGAAGAGCAAAATCTCAATCATTCAAAATAATAAAGGCAAGCATCTCACAAGTACCACGGATATAAGTGATACACAAAGAACATCTCTGAGGGAAAAAAAAATGATGTCAGTGATATCCACCAGATCTTCAAAGATTATGGAGGGCTTAAAGTTATGGCCATCAGGAATTCTGATTAGGAGAACTTTTTTTTTTGACCATGCAGCACAGCTTGCAGGATCTTAGTTCCCAGGGAGAACTTTTGATCAATGCTTGGTGTTTGAAGTATCAGAACTAGAAGTTCTGTCATCATAAACAACATAGAAATAGGGGTTCTGTATGCCATCTATTCTGCACAGAACTCTCAAATGGAGACAATAACAACTCACTAAATTAAAATAATAGCCACTCATGGAGTAGTAACAGAAAAGTTGAGTATTAAATATGCTTTTTATAATTTACAAAGATATAGCCCTTAAAAGAGAGGTCATTTAAGGGACATAAAAGCAGAGAAAACTTTCAGAGTTTCTGCAATGTTAAAAATCATCCCAGATAATAACAAAATTAATATTTTGAACTTGGGTTCAGATAATGCCCCCGAAACAGTAACTGCTGTACTAGTAACTGCCATGTCTTTTAAGACCCCTCAATAATATCAGTCTGTCACATGTACCACAATGTTCACTGCAGCATTGTTTACAATAGCAAGGACCTGGAAGCAACCTAGATGTCCATCAACAGATGAATAGATAAAGCAGCTGTGGTACATTTATACAATGGAATATTACTCGGCCATAGAAAGAAATGAATTTGAGTCAGTACTTGAGGTGGATGAACCCAGAGCCTGTTATACAGAATGAAGTAAATCAGAAAGAGAAAAACAAATATCATATATCAGTGAATATATACAGAATCTGGAAAAATGGTACTGATGAACCTATTTGCAGGGCAGAAATAGAGATACAGACATGGAGAAGAGATCTGTGGACACAGCAGGGGAAAGAAAGGGTGGGACAAACTGAGAAAGTAGCATTGAAACATATACTTTACCATATATAAAATAGATAGCCAGTGGGAATTTGCTGTATGACATAGGAGCTGAACCTAGTGTTCCGTGACAGTCTAGAAGGTGTGAGGTGGGACAGAGGTTCAAGAGGGAGGGGACAAATGTATACCTATGGCTAATTCATGTTGATGTATGGCAGAAACCAACACAACACTGTAAAGCAATTATCCTTCAATTAAAAATATATAAATTTTAAAAATATCAGCCTGTGAACCTCTTGTCAGTTTCCCCTCCATTAAGTGGAGACCATAATACCTGCCTTGGC
Source organism: Capricornis sumatraensis (assembly GCF_032405125.1). Taxonomy (NCBI): domain Eukaryota; kingdom Metazoa; phylum Chordata; class Mammalia; order Artiodactyla; family Bovidae; genus Capricornis; species Capricornis sumatraensis. The sequence goes on along the minus strand of NC_091074.1, from coordinate 48,069,345 downwards.
TGACTTAAGAGCAGTTATGAAGAAAATAAGGTATCACATGAAAAAAAACAAAGCAAGTCCACCTGCCAATGTAGGAGATGCGGGTTTGATCCCTGAGTTGAGAAGATCCCCCAGAGAAGGAAATGGCAACTCACTCCAGTATTCCTGCCTGAATAATCTCATGGACAGAGGAGCCCTTACAGTCCACAGCAGCACAGAGAGTTGGACATAACTGAGCAACTGAGCACACACACAGGCAGCACTACTCTATTTTACTGGTATTGTTACTAAAACAATAGCTATGATTAACTAAACTGATGCTACGTCTTTCAGTTAGTCTGCATTAACAGGAGATGATAAAACAGAGATATGGTTACCAAACTTATGGTTACCACAGGGAAAGAGAGGTGAGGGGGGATAAATTAACAGTTTGGGATTAGCAGATACAAACTACTATATATAAAATAAACAACAAGGTCCTAGTATAGCACAGGGAACTATATTCAATATTCTGTAATAAACCATAATGGAAAAGAACGTGAAAAAGACTATATAACAGTGTATATTGTTACATATAATATATATAACTGAATAATAATATATATCATATATATATATAACTGAATCACTTTGCTGTACACCAGAAACTAACACATTATAAAGCAACTATACTTTAAAAATATCTAAATTAAAAAAAAAAAGAAGAGGAGGTGAAAGAAGTAAGCCTTTTATAACTATGTGGTAATGTGAATATGGCAGTGACTTAGCCTGGTCAGACAAGACTCCCACGTCTCAGATCAATAGTGGGAATCGGCATCATTTAGTACTTTGAGTGGGCATCTCATCAGGGCTGCTAAAGAGAATAAAGGGGCACTAACCAAGATGAAGTGATCTGCCCACAGACAGGTCCTATTAGCAATAAAACATTCAGGTTCCAAGAATCCCTTTCCCAACAGAAGCCCAGCTAGGCACTGGTCACTTACTGGGAAGCCTTCAACTGTCTTCATGAGCACCTCCCTACACATCCCAGGGTGTGAAGGTGTCAGCCGTGGCTCAGGGAAGAGAAAGTCCCGTGTGTTTTCTTCATAGTAGGCCAACTCTTGCCACACTACAAATAAAGGAGAAAATGCATGAGTAGATATATATTCTGAAAATGATGTTATCTACATCATTTAAACTAAATAAAAGTTGGACCACTGATGGCAGAGACGACACTCAGATAAAAACAGATATTTTGATCACAGCACCTGGTATTCAAGAGGCAATGTCTTCTACTACTTTTTATCCCATGCATGATTTTCAAATGCCTTCCCAAGCATTGATCTAAAGCGTTGCTCCCCAAAATAAAATAAAAAAGAACATCTCTTTCCATCCATCCATCCTTCCATTCTTCACTTTGACAAATGTTTTCTAAGGACATACCATGGGCCAGGTCCTAGGGATAGAGCAGGAACAAGGTAGACAATGCTCTGTTCACCCAAAGGTTACAGTGTAGACTAGGGTTCAATAGATTCTGTGATGCAGGAATGTCAGTGTCCCAGTGGCCTAGAGAAAAGCCAGAGCTGTGGCTCTCAGCAGTACTGATACCAACCCCAGGAACATTTTGTAAATCTGTGGGGAAATTTCAAGGGCAGGAACCAGAGGTCAGGGTGCCTTGCAATGCCCAAGACACTCCTGCATAACTTTCTAACATCCTACAGACATTCTTTCAGGCAAGAAAACCTTTTTACAATTATCTGAGCCTGGAACCTAACTGTTACGTATAAACACAAAGATGTTTTTATTTTTTTGCACAATTTAAAAATACACTGAATTTTCAGGAATGCAGGTACCATGAAAACTAAGGAACAACTGTATTTTGCTTTGTCTAAATCTTTACCAAGATCCTTTCGGCACTGTGACTACTACAAATACTACAAATTTGAATACTATAAATACTATATACTAAATACTATACCTTGCTCAACATTTACATGTTAGTATACATCTCATTTTATTCTAAATCACTTTTCTTTGTACTTCTCCTTTATATTATGGCTGAATATTACACAAATTGTTTGCAGTGAGCTATATAAAGTTGGTTATATTATCTGTGGGGCTTCCCAGGTGGTGAAGAACCAGCCTGCCAATGCAGGAGACGTAAGAGGTGCAGATCCCCTAGAGGAAGCAATATACTCCAGTATTCTTGGCTAGAAAATCCCAAGGACAGAGGACCCTGTTGGGCTACAGTCTATGGGATTGCAGTCAAACACAACTGAAGAGACTTAGCACAGCACATATTACCGATGAATATTATTTCAATATGGTCAAAAGGATAATACAAAATACTCATCACCAAAAGATCATTTCAGGTGCAATATGATTAAGAATCGCTGAGCTAAAGGACAGAAAAGCTACCATCTTAGACCCCCTTGCCTACAAAGAAGGTGCTACACAGTGGTTTGGACCAAGAGCACCATCAAAAAAGTAACTGTAGTCAGTGAGGAAGCTTTACTGTTTAGTGATTCTTACTTTACTTGTGAGAGAAACTTGAAAGAGGGTAGTTTTTGTTATTTCAAATGTACAAAGTAATCAACCTTACATCAAATAATCTGATGGCTTAATGTCTTCCTACATATTCCATTTAATATGAATGTTAGATTCTAACAAGGATCAAAGTGCAAAAAGAATGTATTCTACATTTTTCATATTTTTCTACTCCTCCCTTCAAAAACATGCTCCAGCCACAATGAACTGATATGTCTTTCCCTCCTCTGCTATGTACTTCCTCAGCTTATGCTATTTCTTATAAAACATTCTTTCTTCCTTCCCATCCTGTTGAGATATTATGTAGTATGTTAGAGATACTGTAAGAAACACTAACAGTATCTTACAGTATCTCTAACATACTACAGACTATATAGCCCACCAGGCTTCTTTGTCCATGGGATTCTCCAGGGAAGAACCCTGGAGTGGGTTGCCGCTGTCTCTTTCAGGAGATAGTCCTGATTCAGGGAACGAACTTGCGTCTGTCTTCTGCATTGGCAGGTTCTTTACCACTAGCGCCACCCGGGGAAGCCCATCTCCAACAAAACAGGTCCAAAAGAGAACTTGATTTTTTCCACAAATAAGCTCTCCCATACCTTCCTATTAGAGGAACCAGGTCTAGTTAATCAACCCAATACTCCAGTCTCTATCCATTGTTCCACTCTTTCACTCCTTATAGTCATCCATTAGCAAGTCCTGTTGACTACATCTTCAAAATTAATCTAAATTCTATTCCCTTCTATTGTTACAGCTACCACCATGGTCTAAACCCCCACCTCCTCTCTCCTGGACTGCCACCATGACCTCCTAGCTAGCTAGTCTCCCTGCTTTCATTATCCCTGTACTCAAATCTATTCTTCACATACCATGACATTATTTCAGATTTTGACTCTGACCTACTTAAAATCTTCCAACAGGCTTGCTATCATATTAGAATAAAATAAAAGTATCTCATCCTAGCCTTTAAGACTCTTTATATATAATAAGACTCTAATAACCTCTCCTACTTCATTACCACTCTCCTTAATGACTCCATAGCATCCCTTCAGCCCTTCTTGCTGTCCCTCAAACACATACATCTACCTTTAATGTTTGTCCTGCTGTTTTCCCTAGATGCATGGCCTAATGAAGACACTTGTTGTTGTTCAGTCACCCAGCCAGGTCTGACTCTTTGCAACCGCAAGGAATGAAGCACACCAGACCTCCCTGTCCCTCACCATCTCCCGAAGTTTACCCAAGTTCATGTTCATTGCATCAGTGATGCCATCCAGCCATCTCATCCTCTGATGCCCTCTTCTCTTTCTACTATCAATCTTTCCCAGCATCAGGGACTTTTCCAATGAGGCAGCCATTTGCACTAGTTAGTTCAGTCACGTCTGACTGTGACCCCATGGACTGCAGCATGCCAGGCCTCCCTGTCCATCACCAACTCCTGGAGTTTATTCAAACTCATGTCCATTGAGTCGGTGATGCCATCCAACCATCTCATCCTCTGTTGTCCCCTTCTCCTCCCACCTTCAACCTTTCCCAGCATCAGGGTCTTTTTCAATGAGTCGGTTCTTCGAATCAGGTGGCCAAAGTATTGGAGTTTCAGCTTCGACATCAGTCCTACGAATGAATATTCAGGGCTGATTTCCTTTAGGATGGACTGGGTAGATTTCCTTGCTGTCCAAGGGACTCTCAAGAGTCTGCTCCAACACCACAGTTCAAAAGCATCAATTCTTTAGTGCTCAGCTTTCTTTATAGTCCAACTCTCACATCCATACATGACTACTGGAAAAACCACACCTTTGACTATATGGACCTAGGTTGGCAAAGTAATGTCTTGCTTTTCAATATGCTGTTTAGGTTGGTCATAACTTTTCTTACAAAAAGCAAGCCTCTTTTAATTTCATGGCTGCAGGCACCATTTGCAGTGATTTTGGAGCCCAGAAAAATAAAGTCTGACACTGTTTCCACTGTTTCCCCATCTGTTTGCCATGAAGTGATGGGACAAGACGCTATGATCTTAGTTTTCTGAATCCTGAGCTTTAAGCCAACTTTTTCACTCTCCTCTTTCACTTTCATCAAAAAGTTCTTTAGTTCTTCTTCACTTTCTGCCATAAGGGTGGTGTCATCTGCATATCTGAGGTTAGTGATATTTCTCCTGGCAATCATGATTCCAGCTTGTGCTTTATCCAGCCCAGCATTTCTCAAGATGTACACTGCATATAAGTTAAATAAGCAGGGTGACAATATACAGCCTTGATATACTCCTTTCCCAATTTTGAAAGTCTGTATTACCATGTCCAGTTATTACTGTTGCTTCCTAACCTACATACAGATTTCTCAAGAGGCAGGTCAGGTGGTCTGGTATTTCCATCTCTTTAAGAATTTTCCACAATTTGTGGTGATCCACACAGTCAAAGGCTTTGGCATAGTCAATAAAGCAGAAGTCTTTCTGGAACTCTCTTGCTCTTTCGATGATACAACGGATGTTGGCAATTTGATCTCTATTTTCTCTGCCTTTTATAAATCCAGCTTGAACATCTGGAAGTTCACAGTTCACATACTGTTGAAGCCTGGCTTGGAGAATTTTGAGCATTACTTTGCTAGCATGTGAGATGAGTGCAATTGTGCAGTAGTTTGAGCACTCTTTGGCATTGCCTTTCTTTGAGATTGGAATGAAAACTGACCTTTTCCAGTCCTGTGGCCACTCCTGAGGTTTCCAAATTTGCTGGCATATTGAGTGCAGCACTTTCACAGCATCATCCTTCAGGATTTGAAATAGCTCAACTGGAATTCCATCACCTCCATTAGTTTTGTTCATAGTGATGCTACTGAAGGCCCACTTGACTTCCCATTCCAGGATGTCTGGCTCTAGGTGAGTCATCATACCATCATGATTATCTGGGTCATGAAGATCATTTTTGTTAGTTCTTCTGTGTATCTTCTGTGTATTCTTGCCACCTCTTCTGCTTCTGCTAGGTCCATACCATTTCTGTCCTTTATTGAGCCCATTTTTGCATGAAATGTTCCCAGTACCTCTAATTTTCTTGAAGAGATCTCTAGTCTTTCCCACTCTATTGTTTTCCTCTATTTTTCTTCTACCATAGTTTGGTCTCATGTCAAACCAGGAGGGAACATAGCCCTGCCTTTCAACAGAAAATTGGATTAAAGATTTACTGAGCATGGACCCACTCATCAGAATAAGACCCAGATTCCCCCTCAGTCAGTCTCTCCCATCAGAAAGCTTCCATAAGCCTCTTATCCTTCTCCATCAGAGAGCTGAAAACCACAATCACAGAGAACTAACCAATCTGATCACATGGACCACACCCTTGTCTAACTCAATGAAACTATGAGCCATGCCATGTAAGGCCACCCAAGACAGATGGGTCATGGTGGAGAGTTCTGACAGAATGTGGTCCACGGGAGAAGGGAATGGCAAACCACTTCAGCATTCTTGCCTTGAGAACCCATGAACAGTATGAAAAGGTAAAAAGATACAACACTGAAAGATGAACTCCCCAGGTCAGTAGGTGCCCAATATGTTACTGGAGATCAGTGGAGAAATAACTCCAGAAAGAATGAAAAGAAAGAGCCAAAGCAAAAACAACACCCAGCTGTGGAAGTGACTGGTGATGGAAGTAAAGTCTGATGCTGTAAAGAGCAATATTGCATAGGAACCTGGAATGTTAGGTCCAGGAATCAACGCAAATTGGAAATGGTCAAACAGATGGCAAGAGTGAACATTGACATTTTATGAATCAGCGAACTAAGATGGACTGGAACGGGTGAATTTAACTCAGATGACCATTATACCTACTACTGTGGGCAAGAATCCCTTAGAAGAACTGGAGTACCCCCTCATAGTCAACAAAAGAGCCCAAAATGCAGTACTTGGATGCAATCTCAAAAACAACAGAATGATCTCTGTTCATTTCCAAGGCAAACCATTCAATATCACAATAATCCAAGTCCATGCTCTGACCAGAGGCTGAAATTAAATGGTTCTTTGAAGACCTACAAGACCTTTCAGAACTAACATCCAAAAAAGATGTTCTTTTCATTATAGGGGATGGGAATGTAAAAGTAGGAAGTCAAGAAATGCCTGGAGTAACAGGCAAATTTGGCCTAGGAGTACAGAATGAAGCAGGACAAAGGCTAATAGAGTTTTGCCAAGAGAACACACTGGTCATAGAAAACATCCTCTTCCAACAACACAAGAGACAACTCTACACATGGACATCACCAGATGGTCAGTACTGAAATCAAACTGATTATATTCTTTGCAGCCAAAGATGGAGAAGCTCTATACAGGCAGGAAAAACAAGACCAGAAGCTAACTGGCTCAGATCATGAACTCCTTATTGCCAAATTCAGACTTAAATTGAGTAGGAAAAACCAGTAGACCATTCAGGTCTGACCTAAATAAAATCCCTTAGGATATAAAGTGGAAGTGACAAATAGATTCAAGGGATTAGATCTGATAGAGTGCCTGAAGAACTATGGGCAGAGGTTCGTGACATTGTACAAGAGGCAGTGATCAAGACCATCCCCAAGGGAAAGAAATGCAAAAAGGCAAAATGGTTGTCTGAGGAGACCTTACAAATAGCTATGAAAAGAAGAGAAGCTAAAGGCAAAGGAAAAAAGGAAAGATATACCCATCTGAATGCAGAGTTCCAACAAACAGCAAGGAGAGATAAGATAGTCTTCCTCAGTGATCAATGCAAAGAAATAGAGGAAAACAATAGATTGGGAAAGACTAGAGATCTCTTCAAGAAAATTAGAGGTACTGGGAACATTTCATGCAAAAATGGGCTCAATAAAGGACAGAAATGGTATGGACCTAGCAGAAGCAGAAGAGGTGGCAAGAATACACAGAACTAACAAAAATGATCTTCATGACCCAGATAATCATGATGGTATGATGACTCACCTAGAGCCAGACATCCTGGAATGGGAAGTCAAGTGGGCCTTCAGTAGCATCACTATGAACAAAACTAATGGAGGTGATGGAATTCCAGTTGAGCTATTTCAAATCCTGAAGGATGATGCTGTGAAAGTGCTGCACTCAATATGCCAGCAAATTTGGAAACCTCAGGAGTGGCCACAGGACTGGAAAAGGTCAGTTTTCATTCCAATCTCAAAGAAAGGCAATGCCAAAGAGTGCTCAAACTACTGCACAATTGCACTCATCTCACATGCTAGCAAAGTAATGCTCAAAATTCTCCAAGCCAGGCTTCAACAGTATGTGAACTGTGAACTTCCAGATGTTCAAGCTGGACTTATAAAAGACAGAAGAACTAGAGATCAAATTGCCAACATCCGTTGTATCAACGAAAAAGCAAGAGAGTTCCAGAAAAACTTTCTACTTCTGCTTTATTGACTATGCCAAAACCTTTTAACTGTGTGGATCACAAGAAATTGTTCACATTAGATGACCAAAATACTGGAGTTTCAACTTCAGCATCAGTCCTTCCAGTGAGTATCATAATCATATTTGATCACTGGGAAGACCATAGTCTTGACTACACAGAGTTTTGTTGACAGAGTAATGTCTCTACTTTTCAATACAGTGTCTAGGTTTATCAGTGAATGACAGATCTTGGTTTAAATGTCACCTCATTAGAAAGGGAGCAACCCAACCTACAGGACCCTGTCTCTCCCTACCATATCCCCCTATATTACTTTCAACCTAATAGTTATCACTAACTGCTATTTTTGTTCAGGCATTCATTCATTATCTGCTACCATGAATGCTCCATGAAAGCAGTAACTCTTCCATCCATCATTAAATTCCTGCCAAGATTGTCCCTAGAAAGGTGTGAGCTTAGGTGTCAGTTACTAGTACAGGGCTCAGCCAAGACAATCTTGCCTGAAAAGGAATCATACTGTCAGCATCTTTCATAGGTCCCCTGAGATATCATTCAAGACAGACATAGTAAAACTGAATCACAATGTCCAGAAATGAGTGGAAACTTAGATGAGTGGGATGGGGGGAAGGGAGGGAGGGAGGTTCAAGAGGGAGGGGATATATATATATACTCTTAGCTGATTCATGTTCTTGTACAGCAGAAAATAATACAATACTGTAAAGCAATTATCCTCCAATTAAATATAAAATTTATGAAAAGAAAGACAGGAATGGTAAAGTGTACCAACCCTGTCCCAAGCCTGTGAAATGTGCCTGAGCATAGTGAGTACTATTTTATAACTGCTTCTTGAATGAATGAACATAATGATTAATACATTAACCACTCAGTATGTACTAGTTACGCTCTGTAAGACTGAGTTTCCACAACTGTAAAAAAAAGGGGGGGGCACAGACTAAATGTTCTCTAAAATCATTCATTCATTTTTTAATAATTTCTTTTCATTCATACATTCAAGAAATATGCCTTGAGAACATACTATGTGCCAGGAGTTCTAGACACTGGATGGATAATACTGAACAAGATGGATACAAGACCTGTCCTCCTGACACTTAGTCTGTAATTATTAAACAATTATTCAAATAAGCATATAATTTAAAATGATGAGAAAGGGCAGTGCACTGTGGCAGTCCAGTGGTTAGGACTCAGGATTTCCACTCCAGCGGGGCACGGGTTCAATCCCTGGTCAGAGAACTAAAACCCCACATTCTATATGCCATGCAACTCGGTCAAAATAAGTAAAATAAAGTGATGATTCAGAGGAAGATAGGGAGAGAGGTGGCAAAGTGGGTGGAATTCTAAAATCTTCTACTTCATTAGTTTCATCCAGGCCTTGTTTTGTCAACGCTCCTTTTAAAACACTTTCTGTGATGGGTATGACCTCCTACCTTTGTTGGACATAAATAGACTTCCTCATATCAGGGCTCAAAAGTGTCACCTGAAAACGGGAAGTGAAATAACAATTTCTTCACCCATTATTAGCAACAAAACACAACTTTTTAATGAAGCCCAGACCACAGTGGTAAAAAACTATTTCTAGGTTCAGACAGAGCTGGTTCAAATTGTTGTTTCACCAGTTACCAGCTATGTGACTTTGAGTAAATCATGTGTATTTCTTAACTTTCTTTTCCTCTTCAGGGAAATGCAGAATTCATAATAGCACTTATCCCTTAGGTCTACTGTGAGGACAAATGACAAACATGTGAAGCAGAGCACAGTGACCGGCTTTACCTCCCATGATCACAAATGCTCTGTGACACCAGCCCAGCAGTGTTCCCAGCACTACTGGCCTCCATGAATATCATGTGTTTTCAGCCATATGTTCCTACTGAGAATATGTGGATGCATGGTATGATGCTCTAACACGGGCTTTTCCTTTTTTCTTTCGTATGTTTTTGGCTAGTTCTCATCACTGAAAAAAAAAAAGTGATAGCTACTGCTTATTATTCCTACATTTAGCAGGAATTAAGATAAAAATGGGAGGTCCAAGAATTGAAAGTGAGTTCTGCTATCTTTGGAATCACAGAAATAAAAAGAAACTGAAAAAAAAAGAAGTGAGACTGAAATAGGGTTAGAGAAACAGAAGGCGGTAAAGCTTTTCAATTCTGTCTCTCTGGTTTGCTCATCTTCTAAAGATCCAAACTGCCACCCAGTGTGAAAATGTCAGAACACCAAGGGGATGTTACAGCAAGAGCCAAGGTTATAAGTAATAAATAAACATATGTACAGGCTGAGCAAGTCTCATAGGCCAAGTGAAATGTCTGAAAGAGCTCAGGGTTCTTAGTAATCTAACGGCACAGATAGGGAGGTCATCAGTGCCATCAGTGAGAAAGATCTCCCCAGAAAATGAAACAAATGAGACTTTAAGAGAAATAATAACTTTAATAACAATACTGGTTCTAGAAATAGCTAATATTTGTAGAGCACATCAGAACTGACAGCTTGTTTCCTTCCCAGTATGGAGTCTCATTTGATTACCTCTTTACAGGTAACTGAGGCTCTGAGAGTTGAAGACACTTGTCCTAATGCCACATGGCAAAGTAAGAATTCAAAACTAGATCACTGGACTTCCCTGGTAGCACAGTGGATAAGAATCCACCTGCCAAAACAGGAGACACAGGTCCAATCCCTGGTCCAGGAAGATTCCACATGCCGTGGAGCAACTAAGCCTGTGTACCACAACTACTGAGCCTGCCTGTGTGCTGCAGCTACTGAAACCCACGTGCCTAGAGCTGAAGCTCTGCAGCAAGAGAAACCACTGCAATGAGAAGCCCGTGCAACACAACGAAGACCAAAAATATATATATATAAATAAATAAATGCTTAAAAAAAAACGAAAAACCAGATCATCTGAGGCAGGAGTTCTTTCCTAGCTGATGCCTAGTAAACATCACTACAAAGTATATAAAATCAAGCTCTGATTCAGGGAATGGGTGCCCATTAAAAGAGTATGTTAAAAGCTGGACTGAATATACATGACTTATCCCAAAGTCGAAGTTTTTATTTAAGAGGTCAATAAAAGAAAGCACCAAGCTCATTGTCAAACAGGATTATGCTGGCCCCCATGTCTATTTGTTTTTTCTCATCCTTGTAAACTGAAGACCCAGGAGTTTTTATTGCTTCTAATCCAAATTACTAGATTTCTTCATTCTTTAGCAGTACAGTCCTAAGCAAATCTGAGGTACTTATCTCACAAACCTAATGGTCAGAATATGTCTTAGTGCTATGAAAAAGTATCAGACACAGTAATACTGACAACAAAATTAAAAAGTAACAATTCAGCCAATAAAGAATTGATCCCTGAGAACCTAAATGTGGCCCATGTGACCCCACAGCACAGTCCACTTGAGACTTTAAGCAAATCATTTTTACTTAATTATCTAGTAACAAGAACCAGCAGATCTAGAGGGCTCACATCACCACTCTACGTCTGGTGCCCCCAGCATAATACCAAGAAGTGGCACAGGGTAGAGCATTTTCTGAGTATACCTCCAATAGACAGATGTTGCACAAATTAATGGATCAATCTATATATATTTGAAGCTGAACAAAATTAATTCTATTGAATGATTCAAGTTTAATCTGACTAAAATTACAATCTGAAATTGAAGGATAATAAAGAAAAAGAAGACAAGTGTAGTAAAGCCTTCACTTTGTATCTTTTATATCTGATTAATTTCTAAGTTATAACCTATAACCATGCATTCAGTTTTAACACTTTCCAGTCATTACAGTTTTGAACTATTCTTGCAACATTTTCACAGATGGATTTCTAGTCAAGTGAAAAACAAATGGCAGTCAAAAATATATCTGAAGTTTCAGGAAATACATATTCTACCTATATATATATATATAGTATATATATGTATATATATGCATAGATATGTGTTTATATATACATATACTAAATATTAGATATATTTCATATTTATGTGCTTATATGTGAGTATGTGTTTGTCTATATATCTATATATTTTAGGATTGGTTGAATATACTAAATACATTATATATGTTAAATATATTATAAAAGGCATAAAAAAGATAAACAACAAATTGTTAATAGCAATTATTTCAATGAATATTGTTGATAAAATGGCCTTTTACTATTTTATATAATTTAGTTAGTTAAAATTTTTACCATAAGAATATTTAGCTATTGGGTAACTTTTTTAACTCACAAAAAATTAAATAAGACCTGGTCCTGCTTCTATTTCATTAGCAAACTAAAATATAACTTGTCACTTATAATATATGTTTGAACATAAAACTGGGTCAAATTAAAAACTCAATGCCCTGATTTTAGCCTGTCACTTCTTCCCTCTGTTCTGCCTACTTAAGAAACCACAGACATATATAAGAGTGTCCATCCTCAGACCCACTGAGATCTTAGGGTTCGTGTCTGTTTTTAGGACCTGCCTTGGCCAATAAACCAAGAGGAAGAAGAAAGAACGACAGACTCTGGGTCCACTCCATTGGGGTCCTTGATCTGCTCCAAAACCACCACAGTGAGCAGGGCCACAGTCTTCAGAAAAGCCTCCACAGCCACCTCTGCTTTAGCTGAGGTATCTGCCAGGCTCACCTCCTTCTCCCATGCTTTCTTAAGAAAAAGAAAATTTCACACAATGAAATATTAAAATAATGCAAACATATGTATTAAGTATCTGCTGCTGCTGCTGCTGCTAAGTCACTTCAGTCATGTCCAACTCTGTGCAACCCCATAGACGGCAGCCCACCAGGCTCCCCCGTCCCTGGGATTCTCCAGGCAAGAACACTGGAGTGGGCTGCCATTTCCTTCTCCAGTGCATGAAAGTGAAAAGTGAAAGTGAAGTCGCTCTGTTGTGTCTGACTCTTAAGTATAACGGATTTAAACCTTTGGTGAAAATATCAGGAATGTACACCAAAATGCAATGCTAATATCCAGACATCGCTCCACAGGTAATCAAAGGACACTGACTATCATGTTATACAGAAGGAAACAAAACAAACTATAATATAGGAAAGTGGAAACTTTTAAGAAATAAATTTAAAATGTTAAGGTTGTCACAAATCATATCTAAAAAGAAGGGACCAAAGATATGGTTATTAAAATATATTTTAAAGAAATTATTACGTACTTTTTAAACACACAAAAAATCCAAATTATAGCATCCAGCATTAGCCAGGGTATGGGGAGCAAGCACACTATATAATGTTAAATGCAGTAAAAATAATGGAAACTTGCCGGGGATCAGTTTACTCCCAGGTTATAAGATATGGTTCAATCTAGCAATTCTATTCTTTACAAATATATCAAGAGAAAAAATAATTGTTATAAATATAAAGACAAACAAAGACAAAGAAATCCTAATGTTCAACAATATGAATTTAAGGTTCATAGTAACGCTATGGAAAATACATAGCTATTGAAAATGACAAATAAGTTACCTATACACAACAATTTAGAGTGAAAAAGTAAAACAAAAAATATTATTTACATACTTCTTATAGACCTATAAAAGCACAAATAAATTCATGAAATTATTTTATGATATAAAAAATAATGCTTTTTGGCCTGTTTTTAAAAATTACAATATAAGGACTTCCCTGGTGAGATTCAATGGTAAAGAATCTGCCTGCCAATGCAGGAGACACTGGTTTGATCCCTGATCTGGAAAGATTCCACATGCCATGGGAGCAACTAAGCCAATGCACCACAGCTATTGAGGCTGTGCTCTAGAGCCTGGGAGCTGCAACTACCAAGCCCATGTGCTGCAACTACTGAAGCCTGTGCACCCTAGATCTGTGCTCAGCAACAAGAGAAGTCAGCGCAATGAGAAGCCCACACACTGCAATGAAGAGTAGCCACCGCTCGCCACAATTAGAGAAAGGCCACACAGCTTCAAAGACCCAGCACAGCCAAAAACAAAATAAATACACAATTAAAAATTAGTTTTAAAAAATTACAATATAACAGTGACATATAATTGGGGAAGCTAGTAAAAGACAATATATGTGACCTTATTTACTTAAAAAATCCATATCCATATGTTTTTCTAACTGCAGAAAAGTATCAAGAAACATGACCACCAAGTATCACCAAAATATAAATAAAGGTTCCTTCATGATTTGGGAGTGCTTTGTACAAGTCAGAACTGTGAAGTTGGTAAAGGAAAAGGTAAAATGTATGGTAGCAAAGATCAGAAGAGTATGTGAAATGTTTCTGAGTTTTAGGTATCCTCTCTCTTTCTCTCTCTCTCTTTCTCTCTCTCTCACACACACACACACACACACACACTTTAAAGTCACCAGATAATCAGCCACATTGAGAAACTCTGAGAATTGGTGTCACCAGGTGGCAGTTACTACTTGCTCACTAGCTCAGGTCTCTTGCATAACACAAAACAAAGCCATTACAGAATGCTTTCCTCAAGTCCCATGATTCCTGCACAGAGGTCACAAACTTTTTCTGCAAAGGGCCAGAGAGTAAAGTATTTTAAGCTTTGAAAGCCATATAGTCACAACTAGTCAACTCTCATTGTAACTAACACAAAAGCAGCCATAAACACGTCTATGAATGAGTGTGGATAAAAACATCACAGATGATGAAATTCAAATTTCATATAATTTCCATTGATCAATAAATTTCTTTCTTTAAAAAATTTTTTTCAAACCATTTAAATATGTAAAAACCACAGACAGTTTGGCTGGCAGTTCCTTAAAAAGCTAAACATGGAATTACCATATGATCTATCAATTCCACTCCTAGGTATATAACCAAATATAAGAGAACTAAAAACACATACTTACACAACTTGTACAGGAATTTTCACAGAGGTGCTACTCATAATATCCAAACAGTGGAAGCAACTCTAATGTCCATCAGTTGATGAGTGGATAAACAAAATATGGCATATTCATATAAAAGATCATTAGTCATAAAAAGGAACGAAGTACTGATATATGCTACAACAAGGATGAACTTTGAAAACATTTTGCTAACTGAAAGAAGTCAGACATAAAGGGCACAAATTGCCTAATTCCATTTACATGAAAAGTCCAGTATGAGCAAATCAATTAGAGACAGAAATTAGATTAGTGGTGGCCAGGGGTTGGAAGGAAGAAAGAATGAAGAGTGAGTGCTGAGTACAGGGTTTCTTTGGAGGGAATAAAAATTCCAAAACTAGATAAGTGGTGATGGCTACACAATCTTGTGAACATACTAAAAATAACTGAATTGTATACTTGAAAATGGTGAATTTTATAGTATATGAGTAAATCTCAGTTCTTTAAAATGTGGAAGCCAATCTTAGCTCATGGGTCATACAAAAACAGACCACAGCTGGATTTGGCCTGGGGGCTGTACTTTGTCAACCCTGTTCTAGCATCAACAGAGAAGATGGCTTTGGGCTAAACTCAGACACACATACACACACACACTCACTCCACAAATTACAACACTATCAAAAGCAAATACTTGAAAGAAGCTGAGTCGGGACTAAAAAAATTATTTGATGATTATTACATAAAACTGTGAAAAAGTGGAAAGTCAAAGAACCAGTTCAAGTTATGCTTACTACTATATCAAAGCCATAAAGTTACTCTTCTGAAAGTGGGGAAAATTCAATAGACCAGGTGGGGAGAGGGAGCATGTGTTACAGAAAGTACAACTTTTAAATGCAAGTCACAATTGTGTCATGCCAAAATCCTTTTAAAATTGTTAGATAGCATCACTAATTCAGTGGGTATGAATCTGAGCAAACTTTGGGAGACAGTGGAGGAGAGAAGAGCCTGGTGTGCTATAATCCATAGTTGGACATGACTTAGCGACTCAATGGCAAAAACAACAACAAAACTAATTTAGAAATTCATTTATTGGCACATTACCTGGAGACACTAGCTGTATTAACTCAAATCTGGTTAGAAAGCCTAAAAAGAAAAAATTAGATTTTAATACTTCAGAATATTGTCAGAGTTTTTCATTAATGACAAGTGTAAAACTGCCATAACACCCTATTTACATTACTAAAATTAATAAGTGGCATACCACCAACGAATCAGGTATTTCTAGACCCAATATATTGGGACATGTGGTGAGAAAAACTTAGTTATAAAAATAGATTTTGTCCCCTGAAAAGTATTGACAAAACATGACATTTTCTCTCTCAAAAATGTATTCATAAATCACCAAAATAACAATATATTTTTAAATAAAAAAATTCAAAATACTGTTATCCATCAACCTATAAAACTTACCTTGCTTAAAAGAGTATGCTAAATGACTATATAAATTAGACATAAAACAACAATTTTTTATCTTTCCTGAGTTCAAAATATATTTAGAAAGAGTGTCTATACTCAATATGTTAGCAAATTTGGAAAACCCAGGAGTGGCCACAGGACTGGAAAAGGTCAACCTTCACCCCAGTTCCCAAGAAGGGCAGTACTAAAGAACATTCAAACTACTGGACAATTGTGCTCACTTCCCATGCTAGTAAGATTATACTATTTAATTTCTCAAAGTCACCATTTCTTTACATTTAGGAAAACGGAGATGAAAATAGAGTCTTGAAAGCATGAAATAAAATCAGGTGTTTGGAGTAGACATCTGTCTTACCAAAGACTTGAACACCCTGTCCAAATTTTAGTACTTTTTTATATTATATATCCTTATATTCCAAAGTTAAGTTTAAATAAAAGTAAGACTTTATTTCCCAGGGTATCTCACAGCTAGGATACAAGCATATGACTTAGTTTCTACCAATAAGGCACTCCCATCCCAGACTTTTATTCAGAGGTAAACTACAGAAGGAAACTGTAGCTCAGGTTAACATGAAAAGTATCAGAGGGAGAGAGTTTCTAAACTGACTTGAAGGTGACAGTAGCTTCTCCATCTTGAAATATGGTTCTTAAAAGATCAGACTTGAGCTTCTTACTCCAAATTTCCCAATAATTTTATGAAGTACAAATGCCCCTCAATAAATTTATTTCTCCCTAACACGGAAATATCAATAACCTCAGATACGCAGATGACACCACCCTTATGGCAGAAAGTGAAGAGTAACTGAAGAGCCTCTTGATGATAGTGAAAGTGGAGAGTGAAAAAGTTGGCTTAAAGCTCAACATTCAGAAAACGAAGATCACAGCATCTGATCCCATCGCTTCATGGGAAGTGGATGGGGAAACAGTGGAAACAGTGTCAGACTTTATTTTGGGGGCCTCTAAAATCACTGCAGATGGTGATTGCAGCCATGAAATTAAAAGACACTTACTCCTTGGAAGAAAAGTTATGACCAACCTAGATAGCATATTGAAAAGCAGAGACATTACTTTGCCAACAAAGGTCCGTCTAGTCAAGGCTATGGTTTTCCCAGTGGTCATGTATGGATGTGAGAGTTGGACTGTGAAGAAAGCTGAGCACTGAAGAATTGATGCTTTTGAACTGTGGTGTTGGAGAAGACTCTTGAGAGTCCCTTGGACTGCAAGGAGATCCAACCAGTCCCTTCTGAAGGAGATCAGCCCTGGGATTTCTTTGGAGGGAATGATGCTGAAGCTAAAACTCCAATATTTTGGACACCTCATGTGAAGAGTTGACTCATTGGAAAAGACCCTGATGCTGGGAGGGATTGGGAGCAGGAGGAGAAGGGGACGACAGAGGATGAGATGGCTGGATGGCATTACTGACTCGATGGACGTGAGTCTGAGTGAACTCCGGGAGATGGTGATGGACAAGGAGACGTGGCATGCTGCGATTCATGGAGTCGCAAAGAGTCGGACACGACTGAGCAACTGAACTGAACTGATTGTTATACTCAAAATCCATCAAGCTAGGTTCAGCAGTACTTGAAGTGAGAACTTCCAGATGTACAAGCTGGGTTTAGAAAAGGCAGAGGAACCAGAGATTAAATTGCCAACATTTGCTGGATCATAGAGAAAGCAAGGGAATTCCAGAAAAACAATTACTGCTGTTTCATTGACTACGCTAAAGCCTGTGACTGTGTGAACCATAACAAACTGTGGAAAACTCTTGAAGAGATGGGAATACCAGACCATCTTACTGTCTCCTCAGAATCCTGTATGCAGGTCAAGAAGCAACAGTTAGAACCTTATACGGAACAACTGATTGGTTCAAAATTGAGAAAGGAGTATGAAAAGGCTGTTTATTATTGTCACCCTGTTTATTTAACTTATATGCAGAGCACATCACACAAAATGCCAGGCTGGATGAGTTACAAGCTGGAATCAAGACTGCCGCCAAGAGAAATATCAACAACAAATGCAGATGATACCACTTCTAATGGCAGAAACTGAAGAGGAACTAAAGAGCCTCTTGATGAGGGTGAAAGAGGAGTGTGAAAAGGCTCCCTTAAAATTCAATATTAAAAAAACTAAGACCATGGCATCCAGTCCTATTGCTTCATGGCAAACAGAACGGGAAAAGGTAGAAGCAGTGAGAGATTTCCTCTTCTTGGGCCCAAAATCACTGCAGATGGTGACTATAGCCATGAAATTGGAAGACGCTTGGTTCTTGGAAGGAACATATGACAAACCTAGATAGTATATTAAAAAGCAAAGACATCATTTTTCCAACAAAGGTCCATACATTCAAAGTTATGGTCTTTCTAGTAGTCATGTACAGATGTGAGAGGCAGACCATAAAGAAGGCAGAGCGCCAAAGAATTGATGCTTTCAAATTGTGGTGCTAGAGAAGACTCTTGAGAGTCCCTTGGACTGCAAGGAGATCAAACAAGTCCATCCTAAAGGAAATCAACCCTAAATACTCATTGGAAGGACTGATGCTGAAGCTCCAATACTTTGGCCACCTGATGCCAACAACTGACTCACTGGAAAAGACACTGATGCTGGAAAGATTGAAGGCAGATGGAGAAGACAGCAACAGAGGATGAGATGGTTAGATGGCATCACCAATTCAATGAACATGAACTTGGACAAACTCCAGTGATGGACAGGGAGGCCTGGCTTGCTCTGGTCCATTGAGTTGCGAAGAGTCAGACATGACTTGGCAACTGAACAACAACAAGGATATATCTTATAAAGATAAGGTCTATAAGGATAAGAATGCTGCTACTGCTGTTACTGCTGCTGAGTCGCTTCAGTCGTGTCCGACCCTGTGCGACCTCATAGACGGCAGCCCATCAGGCTCCCCCGTCCCTGGGATTCTCCAGGTAAGAACACAGGAGTGGGTTGCCATTTCCTTCTCCAATGCATAAAAGTGAACAGTGAAGTCGCTCAGTCGTGTTCGACTCTTAGTGACCCCATTGACTGCAGCCTACCAGGTTCCTCTGTCCATGGGATTTTCCAGGCAAGAGTACTGGAATGGGGTGCCACTGCCTTCTCCCAAGGATAAGAATAAAATTAAAATATTAAAAGTAATTTAAAATACAAATGGTATAACAATAAAAATCAGTAAAAATAATTCCCACAAAATATTAGAAGTGAAAACATTTTAATATAGACAATAATGGTGATTATAGTTAATAATACTGTATTATATACCTGAAAGTTACTGAGAGTAGATCTTAAATGTTCTCACCACAAAAAAAAAAATGGTAATTATGTGATGTGATAGAGGTATAACCTAACACTACTGTAGTAATCATTTTGCAAAATACCTGAGTATCAAATCCACATTTTGTACACCTTAAACTTACACAATGTTGTATATCAGTTACATCTCAAAAAAGCTGAAATATACATACCATAAAAGTAAAATTCTTCCTTTGTAGACTTATGAAAAACATGAATATATAAGAACAAAATTTTAAATGCTAAGAAAATTAAAAGCCAAGACAGCCCATAATTTTTAGTTTTCCAAACAGGAGGGAAGATCATATTCTTTTCAACCATCACCTCGAAGGTAATGTGTTGCACTTCATCTATCTCAGTTTCTAAATTGCTTATATTCAATTAATTATCACCACAAGCCATGCCATGAATTGGAAGACTTAATATTGTTAAGATGCCAATATTCTCCAAGATGATCGACAGGTTCAATGCAGTCTATCAATGCCTATCAAATTCCTAGTTGGCTTCTTTGCAAACTGACAAGCTGATCCTAAAGTTCATATGGCAAACTAAGGGAACCCAAATAGGAAAAACAATCTTGAAAAAGAACTTCCTGGTTTTAAAACTAACCATAAAGCTATAATAAACAAAATAGTGTGGCACCAGCATAATGACAGACACATGAATCAATGAAATAGAATTGAGACCCTCCAAAAAAAACCCTCACACTTACAGTCAGTTGATTTTCAACAGGAGTGTCAAGACTATTCAATGGGGAAAAACTACTCTTAGTAATAATGGTGTGAAGACAACTGGATATCCAGATGGGAAAGACTGAAGTTGGACCCTTTAGTTCAGTTCAGTCGCTCAGTCGTGTCTGACTCTTTGCGACCCCATGAATTGCAGCACGCCAGGCCTCCCTGTCCATCACCAACTCCCAGAGTTCACCCAAACTCATGTCCATCGAGTCGGTGATGCCATCCAGCCATCTCATCCTCTGTCATCTCCTCCTCCTGCCCCCAATCCCTCCCAGCATCAGAGTCTTTTCCAGTGAGTCAACTCTTCGCATGAGGTGACCAAAGTACTGGAGTTTCAGCTTTAGCATCATTCCTTCCAAAGAACTTGCCACTTACAAAAATCAACTCAATATGTACTATAGACCTAAATGTAAGAGCTAAAATGATAAAACTCTTAGAAAAAAACAAAGATCTTTGAGTTAGTGCTTCCCTGGTGGCACAGTAGTAAAGAATCCACCTGCCAATGCAGGAGACACATGTTTGATCCCTGATCTATGAAGATATAAAAAGAAGTCAAATATTGACACATGTTGTAGCAGGAAGAATCTTAGAAACAGTATGCTAAGTTAAAGAAGCCAGTTACAAATGACCGCATATTATATGATTCCATTTATATGAAAAATATCCAGAATAAGCAAATCTATAGAGGCATATAGTTTAGTTAGTAGTTGTCTAGGGCCGGAAGGGATGAGGAAGAATGGGTATATGGCTTCTTTCTGTGGTGATGAAAATGTTATAAAATTGATTATGGTGATGGTTACATAACTCTGTTGATATAAAAATCATTTAATTGCAATAAAATAAAAAACAGAATCATACCATCTAGTAAATCCCATCTATATCTAGAAAATGGTTTGCAATTCAATTAATATGATTCAAATTTTACAGACTATCATGAACATAAATATGGGTTAAATATGGAAGTATCATCACTTAGAATATAGCAGAATTTTATATCTACGAATTACATATACACAATAGTCTCTTTCTTTAGGGGCGGGGGGTGCAGAGGGGAGTACCTACTTTCTAAAATGTCTGCTACAGCTCCAGGATCTATTGCATTTTCAAATACCTATAGGGGAAAAAATGGGGGAAATAAATCTTCCAAGTTTTATTAATATATACTTATATATAATTTAGATCATTTTCTTCCAAATTATTAACACACGTCAAATCCAGTCATATAACACTTTAGGATTTAAAAGGAGTGCCTTCAATAACTATGTGGTTAAAAGTTCAACAAGTGACTACAGAGGAAATGAGTAAGAATTAACACAATACAAAGAACAAGGAAAATTTGAGTTGGCTGAAACTACCACATGTTCAAAATGTCATCCACTTGACCTGGCCCCACAGTCTGTTCCTAAAAGCACATCTGATATCAACCTCGAACAGTCGTGTTTGAGTACCTAGAAAAACATCCTGAATACAACAGATATTCACTATATGTTAACTGAATGAATGACTTCTCTTCCCAAACAACTGGTTGTGCTAAAAAAGAACATACATAAAAATTCTATGTGTAACACAAAAGAAAAGCTAAATACTCATAGGTAGACTCCCACAGAATCCAAAAATAACAAAAGAGAGAGAGCCTCATGAGTTTTAGGTATATCAGGAACCACAAGAAAAACACTGTGATACCTGTTCTCAGTTCAGTTCAGTTCAGTCGCTCAGTCGTGTCAGACTCTTTGCGACCCCATGAATCGCAGCACGCCAGGCCTCCCTATCCATCACCAACTCCCGGAGTTCACTCAGACTCATATCCATCGAGTCAGTGATGCCATCCAGCCATTTCATCCTCTGTCGTCTCCTTCTCCTCCTGCCCCCAATCCCTCCCAGCATCAGAGTCTTTTCCAATGAGTCAACTCTTCACATGAGGTGGCCAAAGTACTGCAGCTTCAGCTTTAGCATCGTTCCTTCCAAAGAACACCCAGGACTGATCTCCTTTAGAATGGACTGGTTGGATCTCCTTGCAGTCCAAGGGACTCTCAAGAGTCTTCTCCAACACCACAGTTCAAAAGCATCAATTCTTCGGCGCTCAGCTTTCTTCACAGTCCAACTCTCGCATCCATGCATGACTACTGGAAAAACCATAGCCTTGACTAGATGGACCTTTATTGGCAAAGTAATGTCTCTGCTTTTCAATATGCTATCTAGGTTGGTCATAACTTTTCTTCCAAGGAGTAAGCATCTTTTAATTTCATGACTGTAATCACCATCTGCAGTGATTTTGGAGCCCCCCAAAATAAAGTCTGACACTGTTTCCACTGTTTCCACATCTATTTCCCAGGAAGTGAAGGGGACCAGATACCTGTCCAGACATAGCCAAATATGTTCATTCTGTCCTTCATATAAAAGGGCCTAGGACTGAAATAAAAGCATACCATGCCCCTCTTTCTGAACTTTAGAACCTTGTTTTAAAAAAAAAAGTTTTCAGTAGACTTTGATTTCAGGTATCAAATTTCTGATTTAAATGGTGCTTAACTTTAAGCATGATTTAAATCTGCTCTTGATCCAAAACCAGGTCTGCTTTAATGACAAAAGTAGAAGCTGTCCCCTGTAATCCATTTTTGTCTCACTGACTTGGATATAACAAGTAAATGTGGGTGAGCTGTGATTTTTTCCAAAATTGTTTCAGAAATATTTCATCCCTTCTCTTCATTGATGTCTAAGAATTATTCAAGGATGACTATGGGAAATAAATGATCAACATGAGCTGCTTAAACACAATGGCTCTTACATTCTTTATGAATAATTTCTTATTTACCTGGCTGCTTTAGAACACTGAATTCTGAATTACTCAGAAGGTCCAATGTTTTCATTACTCGCTGCCAAGTATTTGCAGCTAAAGAACAGAACAGATACAAGAAAGCTGGAGTCAACTAGTAGAAAGTCTGAATATGAACCCAAAGAGCTCACATAAGAGGGTAATTTTTCAAATTTTAAAATAAAGCATTTATGGATAACCAACAAGGATAACCTAGCACATGGAACTCTTCTCAATGTTGAAGCAGCCTGGATGGGAGGACAGTTTGGGGGAATATGGATACATGTACATGGGCTGAGTTCCTTCACTGTTCACCTAAAACTATCACAATATTGTTAATTGGCTATACCCCAATAAAAAATAAAAAGTTTTTAAAAAAATTAAGCATCTTATGTAATTGCACCTTATAAAATGAAAAATGGGCCATAATATTTTTTACTAGTAATCTCAAATACACAGTTTTGTGACATCAGTAATGGCACCTACAGTGACTCTGAGACTCACTCTCCTCTTTTGCAAGTCAGGGAGGTGGGACTGGATGACCTCCAAGATCATTTACAGATTGATTTACAGCTTTTACAATTTTACATTCCCGAGTTTCTTATAAAAATATTTTTAAAGTCTTCTAAATAAGCACATTTAAAGTTGATAAAACTAATAAGGAAATTCTTGGAGGAAAAAATACACTGAATTTTCTCCACCCACTTTTTACCATGACGAATATCAAAACAGCAGTAGATTCCTTTGTGTACTGATGGTATATTCTAAGATAATATCCATTTATTCCTTTCTTATCCAGCCAGTTAGGAAGACTCTATTTAAATTAACAGACTGTGATTTATAAAAATATTACATACAGCCCTAAACCTTTCAAAAACATCAATAGTCATCTTCTCTGTTGTTGTTGTTTTTCTGGCTGTGCCACACAACTTGGGGGATCTTAGTTCCCTGACTAGGGATTGAACTTGGGCCTCCTGCAGTAGAAACCTAACCACTGGACTGTCAAGGAACTCCCTCCTTTCCTACTCTCAGTTTGAAACATAGATATCATTTTCTGGGCACCACCAACCAGACCTTTTAAAGTGATAGGCCCTATCCTGGAGCCTTCCCACATTCACACTCTTCCCCAAAGAAGCACCTCAGTGATACCGTTTGGGACAAAATCATAGACTTATCAAGGTTAAAACTGATTCAATCTCTAAATTCCAAAGAAAAACCTTAAGAGATTGTCAGTGATTGGATGGTAACAAAATTAATATTTCATGAAAGTGGGAAGCGGGTTAGTAACATTTGGCTATTTATATATTTGACATTCACTGGAATGGAATCTAGTCTTTATCACTGTAGCTAAATAAACCAGATATGACCCAAGGAAACTCAGAAAATGTAAAGAGCCTTCTTGTTTTGTTACAGGATTTCAGATACAGGGTTTAACTAATTTGGTTAGTTTGGGGTATTTTCTGGGCCTAAAAAGTTTGTTTTTGAGGCCTGCTAGTTTACTGATAATCTCTGTAAGAAATGTATCTCAGTTGCCTCTAACATCTCCAAAAACATTCAGAAAATGCTCTCTGCTCCAGTTAGAAAATGCCATGGGAGTTCCAAGAATAGAAAACAACCACCAGGGTACTTAGCACTAGTTTGACAGAACTTGGCTCAGATCTGGGATTCAAAACAAGTCCTCCAACTATGGTTCTGCACTGTGCTGAGATGCCTTCATGTAATTTTTTAAAACAAAATTTACAAAATAACTTTATAAAAGCTGTGTTCTTTATAAAAACCAGTAAATGATCTTCAAACAACAGAATTTGAATTTCTCTATTTAGCAATGAGAACGTCAAGATCACCTTTTCAAACCTCATGCTTCGCTGAATCATAATAGGGAACATAGAGGGAAAGCAGTCTGTCTCCAGGTACTGATTCAGGAGGTAAACTCCAAGGAACACATCATGCTTGTCAGGAAGGAACACCCCTGGGCAAGAAATCTTTAAAAAAAAAACAACAAAAAAACAGAAAAGGGATTTGTTTTGTTTTGTAAAGGCTCTATTTTCCCTAACCTCCCACAATATCAAATCCCCCCCCCACACCTCCCCCCCACCGCCAACTCTCACCTTCTCTCATAGCACCACCCTCCCCTCTCCTCCCCTTGCGCAAACTGGAAATTCCGCTTTCCTCCCACGTCCCCGCCAGGTGTCACAATCGTTCTCTCCCTGGTCCTCTCCCCGCCCCTCCAGGATGGCAGTGCGGAAGCGGAAGAGGCTGCAAGGCTGGGAAGCTTCTTCTTAGGCCGGCCAGGTGCTGTGGTGCGGGCCTCTCGCCGCGATGCAGAGCCCACGAAGGAACGCCGAGGGACGCCCGCTGGGCACCTGCGACCCCAGCAGCAGCGGCAGTCCGGCCCATGGCGGCGGCAGCAGGTTCGAGTTCCAGTCCCTGCTCAGCAGCCGCGTGCCGGGCGCCGACCCCATCAGCGCCCGTCTCCGCGCGTCTGAGAGCCCAGTGCACCGCCGCGGTTCGTTCCCCTTGGCTGGGGCGGGCTCCTCTCAGACGCTCCCGCCCCAGCTGCCCGAGGAGGACCGCATAGATCTGAACCCGTCCTTCCTGGGCATCGCCCTGCGCTCCCTACTGGCCATCGACCTGTGGCTGTCCAAGAAGCTGGGGGTGTGCGCAGGGGAGAGCTCGTCCTGGGGCAGCATGAGGCCCCTTATGAAATTGCTGGAGATCTCGGGACACGGCATCCCCTGGCTGCTTGGCACCCTCTACTGCCTGTCCAGGAGCGACAGTTGGGCCGGGCGCGAGGTGCTGATGAACCTGCTCTTCGCCCTGCTGTTGGACCTGCTACTGGTGTCCCTGATCAAGGGGCTGGTCCGCAGGCGCCGCCCGGCCCACAACCAGATGGACATGTTTTTCACTGTTTCGGTGGACAAGTACTCCTTCCCTTCAGGCCATACCACCAGGGCCGCCCTTGTGTCGCGCTTCATCCTGAACCACCTGGTGCTGGCCATTCCACTGAGGGTGCTGGTGGTGCTCTGGGCCTTCATCTTGGGTCTCTCCAGGGTCATGCTGGGGCGGCACAATGTCACCGACGTGGCTTTTGGCTTTTTTCTGGGCTACATGCAGTACAGCATCGTGGACTATTGCTGGCTTTCACCGCACACTGCTCCAGTCCTCTTTGTACTGTGGAACCAACCGTGACACCATCTCTTTCTCTGTGGCACCAGGACATCTGAAGGTTTCCACCCGTGATGATACTGACATAAACCAGCAGCCATCATGCCTGCCCCTCTAAGGACATTTCAGGTTTCCTTTTGGGATTTCAAGTGTCCTATCATCTTAATGGGAGAAGGCAATGGCAATGGGTTGCTAGGCTACAGCACAGTGCTGACCATTACTGATCACAGCCATATTACAGAAAGCAAAAAAAAAAAAAAAAAATCCCTCTATTATATACTTATTAAATAACTCTTTATCGCTCCAGGAAAACTTTAAAGAAACCAAGTTGGAGTGATTATAATGTTGCTGCTTCTTAAAAGTTGACATCAGAAAATTTTGTAATACTGTAAGTCAAGATATCACCTGTAAATTGAACTTTGAAAAAAGGAAAGAAACTTCATTCTGTAAATATATACATGGAAATGAGCCACATCCTTATCCTTTTCCTGAGGTAGATTTTAAACAGTATTTTAAGAGTCTATGACATAGCATTAATCACTCAGCTGAGTCTGACTCTTTGTGATCCCATGGGCTGTAGCTCACCAGGCTCCGCGGTCCATGAGATTCTCCAGGCAAGAATACTGGAGTGGGTTGCCTTTTCCTACTCCAGGGGATCTTCCTGACCCAGGGGTCGAACCTGAGTCTCCTGCGTCTGCTGCATGGATAGGCGGATTCTTTACCACTGCGCCACATGGGAAGCAGAGGTAGATTTTAAGAGCCTGTGACATAGGTTTTTCTAATGTATTCTCTGACAATATGTTACTATAGGTGGGGAGAGTTCTTCTTAATCCTGATTGTCTTAGCACGCTTTTTTAGTTTTGTCTCTTCCATCTTCACAGATTGAGTAGTGGAAAAGAGAGATTACAGTACATATATTTCTCTCCTTTTCCTGTACCTCCTCAAAGATCTTTAAATAGGTATTTCCCACTACCCTAATATTATCCTTCTGCATTCAGAGAACGAGCCAAGAACTTACCTGCAGAAACACTTAAAAGTGGGCATATCAACAGTGCTTATAGAAAGTAAAGATGGGCTTACTGCCTCAGGCTTAATTCTGTTGACAGCAAATAGCATGACATGACAGGACAGAAAAGCGAAGTCACTGAGGAGGTCCGAGGAACTGAGTCTTGGAGGCAGGATCACCACATACTTTATCAGTGGACCAACATGGAAGGAGATGGGCCCTGCTGCCTACCATCTCTACTGAATAAAGAATAATGCTTCTTATTGAGGTAATAAAGTGGAGAAATAACTTATTTGCAATGTAAGAGCATAACCTTTCAAATATATACCACAAGGATGACCCTGTATATTAAAGCTTTTCATGTGGAATTCCATTTCTCTATATAAGCACACTTTAGGTAACAGTATTTAACTTGAAATTCATCAAGCGGAGCATACTGCTATACCAGGCATAAAGTATAACTCCAAGATTTTCTGTTTATATTGACTCTCACAATTAAAGTAGTTATCCATGGTGCCTCCCTAATTCACAAGACCAAAGACCACCAAACACAGGGTGGACTCTACTTATTACTCCTTGACTGGGAAAGACTGACAAGGGTGTGTGCTTTAAATGCTGCTATGCCTGAAAATATGAACCTTTAAATTACCTATGGAATTGATGTCTTTAAAAATAGGATGATGGCATTTGATCTATCATATACATATAGGAATCTGGAGAATGGCTGTGACAAGTAGGTTCTGACTGGGTGGAAGTGTGAATTTTCCAGTGTTTGAAGAACACTGAAAAAGGAATAGCTACTCTTCAATATAGAAATTATTTGTATTCTCACAACATCCTGAACACAGACTACCTCTTCACTTCTTGAATCAGCCAAACTGTGACACTCTAGGTGGTTTCCTTTATTTTTAGCCTTAACAGAGATACTTTAACTGCAGCAATCTTCAGCCCAGATATTTGGGAAATATTTGCAGGATCCACAGGTCTGAATAATGGGAGGTCAAAGTTAGGCTCACCTTATTCCTGATTATTTTTTTGTAATTCCCTATCTTGATTGCCAGGGCCCGAGTTTGCTGGTTTTTAAAGCACAGATCAATTCATCTGATTTTTTTTTTTTGGGGGGGGGTAGTATACTAAGTACTGTAGAGTAAAAAAAACACAAACTGATTCTACTGTTAATTAATTGTACACTGATGAATTCCTTTTAAAAGTCAAAATAAAATTAACCAGTAATGTTGAATGATGTGAGATGAAAACTTAGTTTTTTTGCCTTGATGAGGAGCAAGACTGATTTACCACTTAGCTTCTCATGAATTCCTTCATCTTACTGAACAATTGTGAGAGTTCACAACTGATACAGCACACTTGATATAGTCAGTCCTATTTGCTGTCAGCAAAGTGGGTCAAATCCAGGAAATTTCCATCTTTGTTTCAGAGCGGCACATAAGAGGAAATCACAGCACTTGTCACTTATATGGAGATCAGTCCTGGGTGTTCATTGGTAGGACTGATTTTGAAGCTGAAACTCCAATACTTTGGCCACATGATGCGAAGAGCTGACTCACTGGAAAAAGACTCTGATGCTGGGAAAGATTGAGGGCAGGAGGAGAAGGGGATGACAGAGGATGAGATGGTTGGATGGCATCACCAACTCAATGGACATGGGTTTGGGTGGACTCCAGGAGTTGGTGATGGACAGGGAGGCCCGGCATGCTGTGGTTCAGGGGGTTGCAAAGAGTCGGACACAAATGAGCAACTGAACTGAACTGAACCAGATTTTCCATGGTTGTAAACTGTTGATCTTGGGCTTATAATCATATCTAGTAGAATAGTCCCTTATAGCTTTCAGGGAAAGCCACATGACAGTCTGTCACCAACTACAGGATTAGAAAATGGAAGCTGAAATAAGGAATCAGTTCAGAAGCTCAGTCGTATCTGACTCTTTTCAACCCAGCATGCCAGGCTTCCCTGTCCATCACCAACTCCCGGAGCCTGCTCAGACTCATGTCCATCGAGTTGGTAATGCCATCTAACCATCTCATCCTCTGTCATACCCTTCTCCTGCTTTCAATCTTTCCCAGCATCAAGGTCTTTTCTGATGAGTCAGTTCTTCGCATCAGGTGGCCAAAGTTTTGGAGTTTCAGCTTCAGCATCAGTCCTTCTAATGAATATTCAGAACTGATCTCCTTTAGGATGGACTGGTGGGATCTCCTTGTAGTCCAAGGGACTCTGAAGAGTCTTCTCCAACACCACAGTTCAAAAGCATCAATTCTTTGGTGCTCAGCTTTCTTTATAGTCCAACTCTCACATCCACACATGACTACTAGAAAAACCATAGCTTTGACTATATGGACCTTAATCAGCAAAGTAATGTCTCTGCTTTTTAATATGCTGTCTAGGTTGCCCATAGCTTTTCTTCCAAGGAGCAAGCATCTTTTAATTTCATAGCTGCAGTCACCATCTGCAGTGATTTTGAAGCCCAAGAAAAGAAAGTCTGACACTGTTTCCATTGTTTCTCCATCTATTTGCCATGGAATGATGGGATGGATGCCATGATCATAGTTTTTTGAATGTTGAGTTTTAAGCCAAGTTTTTCACTCTCCTCTGTCACTTTCATCAAGAGGCTCTTTAGTTCCTCTTAACTTTCTGCCATAATGATGGTGTCATCTGCATATCTGAGGTTATTGATATTTCTCCCAGCAATCTTGATTCCAGCTTGTGTTTCATCTAGCCCGGCATTTCGCATGATGGACTCTGCATATAAGTTAAATAAGCAGGGTGACAATATACAGTCTTGACGTACTCCTTTCCCAATTTGGAACCAATCTGTTGTTCCATGTCTGGTTCTAACTGTTGCTTCTTGACCTGTATACAAATTTCTCAGGAGGCAGGTCAGGTGGTCTGGTATTTCCACCTCTTGAAGAATTTTCCACTGTTTGTTGTGATCTACATAAAGGCTTTGGTGTAATCAATAAAGCAGTAGATGCTTTTCTGGAACTCG
This sequence comes from Capricornis sumatraensis, assembly GCF_032405125.1. Lineage (NCBI taxonomy): Eukaryota > Metazoa > Chordata > Mammalia > Artiodactyla > Bovidae > Capricornis > Capricornis sumatraensis. The sequence goes on along the minus strand of NC_091074.1, from coordinate 48,039,182 downwards.
CTTGCTTTTTCTATGACCCAATGGATGTTGGCAATTTGATAATAAGGAATGACTTATTTGATAGTAAGGAATGATAATAAGGAGATAAGGAATGACTGGCCCCAAAGACGAAAAATGAAGTCACTCTGCCAGAGTACCTCACTTAAGCAGGATTCAGTGGATAATTATTTTTTTTTCCAGTGAATAATTATTAAACAGTTATTGGTTGATTTCCTTTTTGGAATTAGCAGGCCAGAACCATCTGTAGGGGAAGTAGCTTAGAAAATTTTTGATTGGTTTATAGAGGTGGCAAATTATCAGGACATGATGGGGCTTTTTGAAGGTAAAATCTTCCCTGGTTATTTAAAGGAGGGACTTTTTAATCTTCTCAGAAATCTGTATCCCAGAAAATAAAACCGTTCTTGGGACTTAATGCAAGGTTGTTTTAAATGAATAGAAAAATTTCACATAAAGCTAAGACAGAAATTAGCTCGGAGTGGGGAAGGGAGGGCAGTGGAAAGAGGCTGATCCGAACTAAAGGTTAGAAAGCCAGAAAGACCAATGTAAAAAGTCTTAGGGACAGAGATTCAATTAATGATGTGTGTGGGGCGAGGAGTGGTGAAAAAGACCGGGAAAAAGAACCCCGAGGAAAGAGTGTGATTTGGGGCAAAGAGGGGACGTTCGTCGATCTCTCTTACCGCCCGGATCTGAAGTTCCACCACCACCTCCAAAGGCATAGCTCCCTACGTGGGTGAAAGGGCAGGAATGAAAAGATCCTTTCGTGCTAAGCCTTGGAGCGATTTTCTCAGTTTAACTCAATCCCTGGAGCAAATGTTCCCAGCGGTTTCCACAGACCCCCACCCCCTTGTAACCCCATCAGTCCCCCGCCCCCCCGCCCAGGTCCCTCCCACCAGGACGGGTCTCACACGGCAGGAGCTGGAGCCAAGGCTTCCAGAAGGCAGAAGCGTCGCGTTGCCATGAACACTCAAACTTGCACCCTTCCACCCTGGAATGCTCCAGAGGTCCCTGCGCAGGCGCGTGAGCCTCCAGCGCTCTGCTTGGAAGTCCGCGTCCCAACATCAGCTTCCCAGACTGCACGCTGGCGGGAGGGCATGTTCTGTGTACTGCTCCGTCGACTGATCAAGAGATGCCAAGAGTCCTAGTTTCCTTTCCGCCACTCTTTCATCAACTCTTTAGGGCCCCAATCACTAGGTTAAAATATTTACAGTGTCCATTCTAAAAGTGTAATGTGATCATAGTTCCCTTATGATTTAAAGTGCTGCCTGTTTTTAGTAGCTACACGACTGAGCGTCTTCACTTTCACTTTTTACTTGCATGCATTGGAGAAGGAAATGGCAACCCATTCCAGTATTCTTGCCTGGAGAATCCCAGGGACGGGGGAGCCTGGTAGGCTGACGTCTATGGGGTCGCACAGAGTCGGACACGACTGAAGCGACTTAGAAGCAGCAGCAGCAGCATGACCCCCAAGCCCTGGAAATTCTGTAACAATTCCAATTAATATAGATGGAGCTTCCCTTGTGGCTCAATGGTAAAGAATCTACCTGCAATGCCAGAGAGGCAAGAGACACCGGTTCGATCCCTAGGTTTAGAACTATCCCCTGGCAAAGGAAATAGAAACCCACTCCAATATTCTTGCCTAGAGAATCCCACGGACAGAGGAGCCTGGTGGGCTACAGTTCATGGGGTCGCAAAGAGTCTAACACAACTAAGCACAGCATACAGCACAGCAGAGGTACTCTCTTGTTTATGAAACGTTACCTCCTCATGTTTGGTTCAGAAAACATGGCCACCCACTGTCAATAAGAAATGAAACCCATGTTAACTGAAAATGCAAGGACAATTCTTAGAGAAGTTTAAAAGTTAGGTATCCTGTTTTAGTCACAATAGAAATATTTTTCAGTCTTTCTGCTGAGGTTTAGTTAACTTAAAGCAAGCACTGAATTACATTATCTCCCAATCAGTAGTTACCATAGTTGCCAAAGCCAGGGTTACACTGTAAAAACCATCAGAGGTAGAAGGCAAAGCAAAGTTCTTAACCAGAAGAGAAAAAAGCATTTTTTTCCTATTCATTGTATTTAAGACAAAAAAGAAGGAAAAGAGGAGGGAGTGGCCGCCTCTACTCAATCAAAAAAAAAAAAAAAAATCTGGGAGGGTCAATACTCTCTCTAAAAAGCAAACAACAAAATGTATTGGAATTAGTCATTTATTACTAATATTTTACATTAGAGATTTATACAAATAGTAGAAATTTGAGTGTATGAAGATAACCTCAGACAAGAATTCAGTATTCATTTTGGTAACCAGACTGCCTTTCCCTAGGGAAAAGCTCATGATGCTGAAAGAAGATGTATTGTGTCCGTACCCAGTCCTCAGTGATCTGTCTGTCTGCATACGGAGAGGCACACCAGTGGGCACTCACAGTATCTAGAACACTGATTTGTCAGCTCACAACAGCTCGCTAGCACCCTCACTAATGCACTTATACAAAGGGACAGGACCTGCCCTGACCCTCACAAGTACATCATCAACACCAGTGCTAAGAGAGCAAAGAGACTGACAAACAAAACCTGAATATTAAATACATACATGGCTAGACATAATAGAAGGGAGGAATCAATCTTTCTTGAGAACCTGCAAAATGCTAGGGTTGTGTGCGGTAATTAAATTCACCCCCACAATAAGTTTTTGGAGGAGGTATTGTCCTTATTTACAGATGCAGAATCTGAGGCCAGACAGCCATTTGTCCAACATCACACAGTTGAAGGGAAGGAGGCACCCTTGAACCAAGGCGTGCCCTACCATGTCACTGCCCTTGCAACAATCTATTGATCCCGAAACACAATGTCCCATTCTATGCTCTTCCTAGCCCTTAACTGGACTCTTCTCGCTCAGCTGAACTCTCCTTGATAAAACTGAAACCTCCTTGCTTGGCTCCTAAGACACAGCCCCTTTCTGGTTTCCCTCCAACTCTGTGGCCATTTTTCCTCTGTCTCTATTCATCCTTCTCCCCCTGGCTAAGCAGGTTCTTTCTTTACCTCACTCTGTCTTCTTTACCAGTGGCATCATCCGATGTAGCTATGGATTACCAAATGTACACAGATTTATATATCCCACCCAAGCTTCTCTTATGTTCTCCCAGACAAGGTGGAATCTGTTACATATATATGTGTGTGTAATACATATTACACATATTACATGTAACACATATTACATGTAACACATATTACATACATATGTGTGTATGTATATGTATGTGTATATATATATGTATGTTTTTGTTTCTCAGTTGCTAAGTTGTCTCCAACTCTTTGCAACCCCATGGACTACAGCACACTAGGCTACCCTGTCCTTCACAATCTTTTGGAGTTTGCTCTTCCTTTTTGTGTGTGTATGTGTATATATAAGGAAATGGCAACCCACTCCAGTATTCTTGCCTGGAGAATCCCATGGACAGAGGAGCCTGGCAGGCTACAGTCCAGAGGGTCTCAAGAGTTGGACACAATTTATCAACTAAACCACTGTGTGTGTGTGTGTGTGTGTGTGTGTGTGTGTGTGTATTCTCTTTTCGGCAACTGCACCAACAGCAGTTTTCATTTGTTCCTGTGATTGTTGATTACTATTTGTCTCTGTGAACTGTCAGCTCTCCATGGCTAAGAGTTTATATCCTAAATACCTAACATAGTAGATGCTCAATAATGATCCTGGTCAGATGTTAAGTACAGAGATGGTCAAGCCAGTCTATAGGGTTGAAAGTACATGCATAACAGGAGGGCCCACCACTACAGTGCAAACTAAATACGCAAAATGGAAAAGGACCGAGCACAGCTTGTGCTAATCTGCCACAGGGGTATTTAATGAACTGACAGGAAATATTTATACTCTGTTCATTTTCCCCACCACAGTTACTTGAGGCACTCAGCTGCCAGAGAGATGCATAAGTTGCTACATACACAATGCCTTTGGCACATATGGCCACCTCCACTTGGAGACCAAGCAAAACCACTAGACTGTCACCACTTACAGAGACTGGCTTTTACTAGCTGCGTAGGCACCTGTGTAGGTGGCAGAACTGAACAACTCTTATTCCCAGAGTGTTTTTGCAGTGCATTCTGGTCAGCAATGAAAACAGCATTGCAGAAATGACACATCAGTAATACATCCTACTCATATCGTGGCCACTGCCAAGAAAATGGTGCATGCCCCAGAGGGGAATTTTCCAAAGAGTTCATTTCAATGAGCAAAGAAGAAAAGTATGAGAGAATTATAGCTGAGATTTTCCTTTTATCTAAAATAATTTAACTATAGGACACTAAATTGTAAATATTTCTTTTCAAATAATGTAGGAAGGAGAATTAATACGAGGGAAGGAAACCGTTTTTAAAAAAGGGAAGGACTAATGGCACGAATGCCTGAAAATACATTCATACATTGTTGCTGCTGCTGCTGCTGCTGTAGAAGTGTAAATACATAAAGTGTATTAATATCCTATGACTACTAAAACAAACCACCACAACTTCATGACTTAAAACAAGAAAAATGTATACTTTTTCATTTCATGCGTCAGAAATCCAACACAGAGCTTTAAAAGTAAAATGTGAGGGCTTCATTCCTTGCCTTTTCAAGGTGGCTGCCTTCATTCCTTGACTCATAGCTCCCTTCCTTCATCTTCAAAGTGAGCAACTTTGAACTAAGTCCTTTTCATCCTACCATCTTTCTGGTTCCACTTTTAAGGACCTTTGCAACAATACAGGACCCACTATATAATCAAGCTCAATTTCCCAATTTTGAGGTCAGCATATTAGAAATCTTAATTTCATCTGCAAGTTGATCTGTCATGGAAGGTAACAATATTCCCAGGTTTCAGGGATTAGGACATGGATATCTTTGGGGCCATTATTCTATCACATATAACTTCTCTGGAAAGCAATTTGTTAATATCTATCAAAATGTTTTATTTGACTCAGGAATTCTACTGTTATTAATAGGAATACATATATATGGGTATACATTCACAAGTATACAAAAACATATGCTGCAACACTATTTGTAGTTAAAAAATACTGGAAACCATATAGAGGTTCATTAAGTATGGTCAATTAAATCAACTATGGTTAAGCCTCAGTGGCAGCGGCATGGCACAGGAGCAGCCGAGAGGAGATACCCCACATGCAAGCTCATGAGGGGCAGCCGAGAGGTATAGCCCAAGTCCAAATTCAGGAGCGGAGGCCATCAGGAGATACCCCATGTCCAAGGTCAGGAGCAGCGGCTTGCTGGAGCAGCCATGAAGAGAAACCCCACGTCCAAGGTAAGAAAAACCCAAGTAAGATGGTAGGCGCTGAGAGAGGGCATCAGAGGGCAGGCAGACTGAAACTACAATTACAGCCAACTAGCCATCTGATCACACGTACCACATCCTTGTCTAATTCAATGAAACTAAGCCATGCCATGCAGGGCCACCCAAGACTGACAGGTCATGGTGGAGAGGTCTGACAGAATGTGTTCCACGGGAGAAGGGAATGGCAAACCACTTCAGTATTCTTGCCTTGAGAACCCCATGAACAGTATGAAAAGGCAAAAATATACAACGCTGAAAGATGAACTCCCCAGGTCAGTAGGTGCCCAATAAGTTACTAGAGAAGAGTGGAGAAATAACTCCAGAAAGAATGAAGGGATGGAGCCAAAGCAAAAACAGAACCCAGTTGTGGATGTGACTGGTGATAGAAGCAAGGTCCAATGCTGTAAAGAGCAATATTGCATAGGAACCTGGAATGTTAGGTCCATGAATCAAGGAAAAAATTGGAAGTAGTCAAAGAGGAGATGGCAAGAGTGAACGTCAACATTCTAGGAATCAGGGAACTAAGATGGACTGGAATGGGTGAGTTTAACTCAGATGACCATTGTATCTACTACTGTGGGCAGGAATCCCTTAGAAGAAATGGAGTAGCCATCATAGTCAACAAAAGAATCCAAAATCCAGTACTTGGATGCAATGTCAAAAACGACAGAATGATCTCTGTTCATTTTCAAGGCAAACCATTCAATATCACGGTGATCTAAGTCTATGCCCCGACCAGTAACGCTGAAGAAGCTGAGGTTGAACAGTTCTATGAAGACCTACAAAACCTTTTAGAACTAACACCCGAAAAAGATGTCCTTTTCGTTATAGGGGCTACTGCTGCTGCTGCTAAGTCACTTCAGTCACGTCCGACTCTGTGTGACCCCACAGACAGCAGCCCACCAAGCTCTGCCATCCCTGGGATTCTCCAGGCGAGAACACTGGAGTGGGTTGCCATTTCCTTCTCCAATGCATGAAAGTGAAAAGTGAAAGTGAAGTCACTCAGTAAGTGTCCGACTCTTCATGACCCCATGGACTACAGCCTACCAGACTCCTCTGTTCATGGATTTTCCAGGCAAGAGTACTGGAGTGGGTTGCCATTGCCTTCTCTGTCATTATAGGGGACTGGAATGCAAAAGCAGGAAGTCAAGAAACACCTGGAGTAACAGGCAAATTTGGCCTTGGAGTATGGAATGAAACAGGGCAAAGGCTAATAGAGTTTTGCCAGAGAACGCACTGGTCATAGCAAACACCCTCTTCCAACAACACAAGAGAAGACTCTACAAATGGACATCACCAGCCTGTCAACACCAAAATCAGACTGATTACATTCTTTGCAGCCAAAATGGAGAGCTCTAAACAGTCAGCAAAAACAAGACCAGGAGCTGACTGTGGCTCCGATCATGAACTTCTTATTGGCAAATTCAGACTGAAGTTGAAGAAAGTAGGGAAAACCACTAGACCATTCAGGTATGACCTAAATCAAATCCCTTATGATTGTACAGTGAAGTGAGACATAGATTTAAAGGACTAGATCTGATAAACAGAGTGCCTGATGAACTATGGATGGAGGTTCATGACACTGTACAGGAGACAAGGATCAAAACCATCCCCAAGAAAAAGAAATGCAGAAAAGCAAAATGGCTATCTGAGGAGGCCTTACAAATAGCTATGAATAGAAGAGAAGCAAAAAGCAAAGGAGAAAAGGAAAGATAAACCCATTTGAATGCAGAGTTCCAAAGAATATCTAGGAGAGATAAGAAAGCCTTCCTCAGCGATCAATGCAAAGAAACAGAGGAAAACAATAGAATGGGAAAGACTAGAGATCTCATCAAGAAAATGAGATATACCAAGGGAACATTTCATGCAAAGATGGGCACAATAAAGGACAGAAATAGTATGGACCTAAGAGAAGCAGAAGATATTAAGAAGAGGTGGCAGGATACATAGAAGAACTGTACAAAAAAGATCTTCACGACTCAGATATTCACGGTGGTATGATAACTCACCTAGAGCCAGACATCCTGTAATGGGAAGTCAAGTGGGGCTCAGAAAGCATCACTACGAACAAAGCTAGTGAAGGCGATGGAATTCCAGTTGAGCTATTTCAAATCCTGAAGGATGATGCTGTGAAAGTGCTGCACTCAATATGCCAGCAAATTTGGAAAACTCAGCAGTGGCCACAGGACTGGAAAAACTCAGTTTTCATTCCAATCCCAAAGAAGGGCAATGCCAAAGAATGCTCAAACTACCACACAATTGCACTCATCTCACATGCTAGTGAAGTAATGCTCAAAATTCTTCAAGCCAGGCTTCAGCAATACATGAACCGTGAACTTCCAGATGTTCAAGTTGGTTTTACAAAAGGCAGAGGAACCAGAGATCAAATTGCCAACATCTGCTGGATCATGGAAAAAGCAAGAGAGTTCCAGAAAAACAGCTATTTCTGCTTTCTTGACTATGCCAAAGCCTTTGACTGTGTGGATCACAATCAACTAAGGAAAATTCTGAAAGAGATGGGAATACCAGACCACCTGACGTGCCTCTTGAGAAATCTGTATGCAGGTCAGGAAGCAACAGTTAGAACTGGATATGGAACAACAGACTGGTTCCAAATAGGAAAAGGAGTACATCAAGGCTGTATATTGTCATCCTGCTATTTAACTTCTATGCAGAGTACATCATGAGAAACGGTGGGGTGGAAGAAGCACAGGCTGGAATCAAGTCTGCTGGGAGAAATATCAATAACTTCAGATATGCAGATGACACCACCCTTATGGCAGAAAGTGAAGAACTAAAGAGCTCTTGATGAAAGTGAAAGAGGTAAGTGAAAAAGCTGGCTTAAAGCTCAACATTCAGAAAACGAAGATCATGGCATCCCATCCCATCACTTCACGGCAAATAGATGGGGAAACTGAACCAGTGGCTGACTTTATTTTTCTAGGCTCCAAAATCACTGCAGATGATGATTGAAGCCTTGAAATTAAAAGACATTTACTCCTTGGAAGGAAAGTTATGACCAATCTAGATAGCATATTAAAAAGCAGAGACATAACTTTGTCAACAAAGGTCCATCTAGTGAAGGCTATGGTTTTTCCAGTGGTCATGTATAGATGTGAGAGTTGGACTATAAAGAAAGCTAAGCACAGAAGAATTGTTGCTTTTGAACTGTGGTGTTGGAGAAGACTCTTGAGAGTCCCTTGGATGGCAAGGAGATCCAACCAGTCCATCCTAAAGGAGATCAGTCCTGGGTGTTCACTGGAAGGACTGATGTTGAAGCTGAAATCCAATATTTTGGCCACTTGATGTGAAGAGCTGACTCATTTGAAAAGACCCTAATGCTGGGAAAGATTTAGGCCAGGAGGAGAAGGGGACAACAGAGGATGAGATGGTTGGATAGTATCACCGACTCAGTGGACACAAATTTGGGTAAACTCCAGGAGTTGGTGATGGACAGGGAGGTCTGGTGTGATGTGGTTCATGGGGTCGCAAAGAGTCGGATACGACTGTGTGATTGAACTAACTGATGGTAAGCGCCAAGATGGAACAGTATGCAACATGGGAAAATAATAAAGCAAACCCACAAGTCCCAGCAGTAAAAACGCTAACATATAGGACTAAGAGGGGAAAAAAAAAGCATGGAACAAAAATGTGTAAAGTGTGCTGCCATTAGGAAGAGAATATGATGTGTACATATGTGCTAAGAATATTTCTGAAAGGAAAATCTAGAAACTACTCATGGTGGTTGTCTCTGGGAAAGAACCTAGAGTAGAGAGATAGAAAACTCACTTTTCATTTAATAGCCTTAGGTACTTTTCAAATAATTTTGCAAAATATTTACATTATCTAGTCTGAAAAGGAAAACAAAGTAAAACAAGTAGAGGGGCCTCTCTGGTGGATCAATGGTAAAGAATCTGCCTGCCAAAGCAGAAGACAGGGATTCAACCCCTGGTCCGGGAAGATCCCGCATGCCATGCAGCAACTAATAAGCCCGTGTGCCACAATTACTGAGCCTGTGCTCTAGAGCCCAGGAGCTGCAACTACTGAAGCCTGCATACTCCAGAGCTTGTGCTCTGCACAAGAGAAGCTATTGCAGTGAGAAACCCACACCCTGAAACAGAGTAGCCCCTACTTACCACAACTAGAGAAAAGCCCACGCAGCAACAAAGACCCAGCACAGCCATAATAAATAAATAAACACGTAGAAAATATAAACAACAGAAAGGATAAATACGGGATATAAGGACGGACCAGGAGCTGGCTTCTTCAGCACTGGGGCTCCATCTTCTATACTGCATGCTGTGAGAATACACACGCAAATGTGTCTGCTTTGCTTCCAGGGTATCTTACCATGTGACCCCTTGCTGTCTCAGGGACTCTAAAGCCCCTGAAATGATAAGCAACTTTTTATGTACAAACAACAGAATGATCTCTGTTCATTTCCAAGGCAAACCATTCAATATCACACTAATCCAAGTCTATGCCCCAACCAGTAATGCTGACGAAGTTGAAGTTGAACGGTTCTATAAAGACCTACAAGACCTTTTAGAACTAACACCCCAAAAAGATGACCTTTTTATTATAGGGGACTGCAATGCAAAAGTAGGAAGTCAAGAAACACCTGGAGTAACAGGCAAATTTGGCCTTGGAATGCGGAATGAAGCAGGGCAAAGACTAATAGAGTTTTGCAAGAAAATGCACTGGTCATAGCAAACACCTTCTTCCAACAACACAAGAGAAGACTCTACACATGGACATCACCAGATGGTCAACACCGAAATCAGACTGATTATATTCTTTGCAGCCAAACATGGAGAAGCTCTATACAGCCAACAAAAACAAGACCAGGAGCTGACTGTGGCTCAGATCATGAACTCCTTATTACCAAATTCAGACTTAAATTGAAGAAAGTAGGGAAAACCACTAGACCATTCCGGGAAATGGTCAAATCCCATATTATATAGTGGAAGTGAGTTAAGGGACTAGATCTGATAGATAGAGTGCCTGATGAACTATGGAATGAGGTTTGTGACATTGTACAGGAGACAGGGATCAAGACCATCCCCATGGAAAAGAAATGCAAAAAAGCAAAACAGCTGTCTGGGGAGGCCTTACAAATAGCTGTGAAAAGAAGAGAAGTGAAAAGCAAAGGAGAAAAGGAAAGATATACCCATTTGAATGCAGAGTTCCAAAGAATAGCAAGATGAGATAAGAAAGCCTTCCTCAGTGATCAGTGCAATGAAATAGAGGAAAACAACAGAATGGGAAAGATAAGAAATCTCTTCAAGGAAATTAGAGATACCAAGGGAACATTTCATGCAAAGATGGGCTTGATAAAGGACAGAAATGGTATGGACCTAACAGAAGCAGAAGATATTAAGAAGAGGTAGCAAGGATACATAGAACTGTACAAAAAAGATCTTCACAACCCAGATAATCACAATGGTGTAATCACTCACCTAGAGCCAGACATCCTGGAATGGGAACTCAAGTGGGCCTCAGAAAGCATCACTACAAACAAAGCTAGTGGAGGTGATGGAATTCCAGTTGAGCTATTTCAAATCCTGAAAGATGATGTTGTGAAAGTGCTGCACTCAATATGCCAGCAAATTTGGAAAACTCAGCAGTGGCCACAGGACTGGAAAAACTCAGTTTCATTCCAATCCCAAAGAAAGGCAATGCCAAAAAATGCTCAAACTACCGCACAATTGCACTCATCTCACACGCTAGTAAAGTAATGCTCAAAATTCTTCAAGCCAGGCTTCAGCAATACGTGAACTGTGAACTTCCCAATGTTCAAGCTGGTTTTAGAAAAGGCAGAGGAACCAGAGATCAAATTGCCAACATCTGCTGGATCATGGAAAAAGCAAGAGAGTTCCAGAAAAACAGCTATTTCTGCTTTCTTGACTATGCCAAAGCCTTTGACTGTGTGGATCACAATAAATTGTGGGAAATTCTGAAAGAGATGGGAATACCAGAGCACCTGACCTGCCTCTTGAGAAACCTGTATGCAGGTCAGGAAGCAACAGTTAGAACTGGACATGGAACAACAGACTGGTTCCAAATAGGAAAAGGAGTACATCAAGGGCGTATATTGTCACCCTGCTTCTTTAACTTATATGCAGAGTACATCATGAGAAATGCTGGGCTGGAAGCAGCACAAGCTGGAGTCAAGATTGCTGAGAGAAATATCAATAACCTCAGATATGCAGATGACACCACTCTTATGGCACAAAGTGAAGAGGAACTAAAAACCCTCTTGATGAAAGTGAAAGAGGAGAGAGAAAAAGTTGTCCTAAAGCTCAACATTCAGAAAATGAAGATCATGGCATCTCGTCCCATCACTTCTTGGCAAATAGATGGGGAAACAGTGGAAACAGTGTCAGGCTTTATTTTTTTGGGCTCCAAAATCACTGAAGATGGTGATTGCAGCCATGAAATTAAAAGACACTTACTCCTTGGAAGAAAAGTTATGACCAACCTAGACAGCATATTGAAAAGCAGAGACATTACTTTGCCAACAAAGGTCTGTCTAGTCAAGGCTATGGTTTTTCCAGTGGTCATGTATGGATGTGAGAGTTGGGCTGTGAAGAAGCCTGAGCACCAAAGAATTGATTCTTTTGAACTGTGGTGTTGGAGAAGACTCTTGAGAGTCCCTTGGATGGCAAGGAGATCCAACCAGTCCATGCTGAAAGAGATCAGCCCTGGGATTTCTTTGGAAGGAATGATGCTGAAGCTGAAACTCCAGTACTTTGGCCACCTCATGTGAAGAGTTGACTCATTGGAAAAGACTCTGATGCTGGGAGGGATTGTGGCAGGAGGAGAAGGGGACGACAGAGGATGAGATGGCTGGATGGCATCATGGACTCGACAGATGTGAGTCTGAGTGAACTCCGGGAGTTGGTGATGGACAGGGAGGCCTGGCGTGCTGCGATTCATGGGGTCGCAAAGAGTCAGACATGACTGAGCAACTGAACTGAACTGAACTGATAGTTGCATTTTCTGGGAAAAGAAGCTGTAATTGTCATTGGGCCACCCATGTTATTTGACAAGCAGCAGATAAGGAAAGTGGAGCTCTTCTCTCCATCACATTCATGTCCACTTATTAGAGCCAGTTGTCTCTACAAGGGCAGTGTATTCAATAAAAAGTGAGAAATATCTTCAGTGTCCTGTCCCAGGCCATTAGTTTATGTCTGGACTCAGACACATTTGTTAGACTCTAGAATCTTTTATGCCAGTGAATTCTTCATTAGCCAAAGTGAAGAATACCAGCAAATTGAGTTTCCAAAGTGAGTTGTTCATTAGTATTTGTGAGAAATAACTTCAAGGCAGGGGGTGGGCGAGGGGAGGAACCTCAAGTACCTAAAACAATCTGGATTATTTCAGCAATAACACAATGCCAGATTACTGATTTTTTTTTTTAAGTGCAGGCCCAGCTTCAAGATTCAGGAACTAATTTTTGTTTTAATGTTTCTCCTTCTTCAAGGAATTTCTCTGAAATGTTTTTTTTAACAGTTTCTTACAGTCTGATATATACATGAGAAAAGTTTTCCTTTCTGGCGTTTACTATAAATATATAAAAGAGCTCAATGAGCTATGTTGGGCTCTTTCCTGGGTTCTCATAAACTGCATAAAGATGAAGCTTATACATATATATATTATAAAAATCTTAAAATCACATCCTTTGGGGGAACTTCATATTAGAGGGATCAGGCTGTCACCATATGAACCCAGTGACCTCTCTCACCCTTACTAAAGGTGTCATCACATGTCTTCTTCCTATGTGATTCATAGGAAGCACTTTTGACACGAAAGGTGAAGTTGAATACAATTGAGACTCCAGAGCTGCAGGACATAGTAAGGTAGACATATATGGCTATTTAAATTTAAATTAACTAAAACTAAATAAAAATTAAAATTCAGTTCCTTACTCACACTAGTCCCCTCTAAGGTGCTCAATAGCCACAATGGCGAGTGGCTACTGTATTGGATAGTGCAAGTAGAATATTTCTGTAATCACAGAAACTTCTATTGAGCAGTGTTGCTCTAGAGCTAACTTCAGAGAGGATAGAGAAACGTGTTAATGACATCACAAGAAAGCAAACACATGTATCTAGAATGTGAAACATCCCATAAGACAACTAACCCAGTTAACCTGCAACAAGTCAACAATATTAAAAAAAAAAAAAAATGGCAGTGAGAAGGAGAAATGCTCTAGATTAAAAGATACAAGCTCTGGCAACCAAATGCAATATGTGGACTCTGTTGGAACACTGTTTAGACAAATCAACTTAAATAGAATATTTAACACTTTTGGGGAAATTTAATTATGGCTATAATACCAATAAATTAATTAATTAATCAAAATTAATTTTGATAGGTATGATAATGTCCCTTTGTTTATGGAAGCCAAATATCAACACTGTTTAGAGATGAATATTAAAGTATGTTGCAGAAAAGATCTCATGTCTAAGGCTTTGTTTCCAAATACTCTCACAAATAAATAAAATGAATAAAGGAAATGTAGCAAAATATTGATAACTGTTAACTTGGTGATGGATATAAGGAATATACTATAATTCTATACTTTTGTGTACTTAAAAATATTCATAGTAACAATTTAAAAATCTTTAACACATACTTAAATAGGAAAAGTAATCATATCTTTATGTAACTTTCACTGTCTTAAAATAGCCCATCAAAAGAGGATTCTTGGTGGTATTACTATGAATTCCCTTCAACAAAAGTCTTGCTGCTGGTCACTAAATCTGTCTGACTCTTTTGCAACCCCAAGGACTGTAGCCCACCAGGCTCCTCTGTCCATGGCATTTCTCAGGCTAGAATACTGGGGAGTGGGTTGCCATTTCCTTCTCCAGGGAGATCTTCCCAATTCAGGGATCAAACCTGTGTCTACTGCACTGCCAGGCAGATTCTTTACCAATGAGCTACCAGGGAAGCCCAACAGAAGTCTTACATAAACTCAAAGAGAAAACATGATGGATCTATTTACCTTAAATTCAGATAACATAAGAAAATTATTTGTAAGTAATTTTAAAAAGAAGTAATGCATTAAAGAACCATAGTCTCCGCATGAATAGCCAAAAAAGAGGGTGGCAATTTGAGTATTTCTTTAAGCATACATACTTCTTGAGAATTTCTCCCAAGAATCAGGAATGCTTGTAGGGAAGGAACTAAATTGCAATTGAACAGCTTTTAACAATCTTGAAGTCACCTCGGATCAGACTTACACAAGCTCTACTTCCCAAACTTTTATCAGAGTGCATGAGTCAAACTCATATTACTCTCGGGTTCTGCTTTGACTGACTGGCATTTGTAGGCTCAATACTTACTTAATGATACTGTACAAAACCTTCCACAAGGACTGCCCTTGGGCATTCTGGACTACATACATAATCTATATTTTTCCATTGTAAAGTAATTTCTATTCAGGAAAAATTAATTTGCTCCTTTGAGTTTCATCTGGTTAGTTCTATGTCCATGGAAGTAACAGGCTAATTACGACCAAAAGCAATTTCCAAGGAATTATATTATCCAATATAAGAAAGCAGGAAAGAGTCTGATTTAGTTCCAAGAACTGTAAAAAGTATCTGCTGTACTTGGGCATAAGATTTAGGCCCCAAAGTCAGCCATGGCTAAGATGAGGCTATTTATATCCATCCTATCTTCTCCTACCAAAACATAATTTTTCCCATTCTACCCTTTTTTACCTGTGTGTAATCCTACACCTTGCTTTTCATACTTGTTTCCATTCATTTGTTCCCTATTCATCCATCCTGCACACATTCAGTCAGTTCAGCTCAGTTCAGTCGCTCAGTCGTGTCTGACTCTGTGACCCCATGAATCGCATGATGCCAGGCCTCCCTGTCCATCACCAACTCCCAGAGTTCACTCAGACTCACGTCCATCGAGTCCGTGATGCCATCCAGCCATCTCATTCTCTGTCGTCCCCTTCTCCTCCTGCCACAATCCCCCCCAGCATCAGAATCTTTTCCAGTGAGTCAACTCTTCGCATGAGGTGGCCAAAGTACTGGAGTTTCAGCTTCAGCATCATTCCTTCCAAAGAAATCCCAGGGCTGATCTCCTTCAGCACGGACTGGTTGGATCTCCTTGCCATCCAAGGGACTCTCAAGAGTCTTCTCCAACACCACAGTTCAAAAGCATCAATTCTTCAGCACTCAGCCTTCTTCACAGTCTAACTCTCATATCCATACATGACCACCAGAAAAACCATAGCCTTGACTAGACGGACCTTTGTTGGCAAAGTAATGTCTCTGCTTTTCAAATATGCTATCTAGGTTGGTCATAACTTTTCTTCCAAGGAGTAAGCATCTTTTAATTTCATGGCTGCAATCACCATCTGCAGTGATTTTGGAGCCCAGAAAAATAAAGCCTGACACTGTTTACACTGTTTCTCCATCTATTTGCCATGAAGTGATGGGACCAGATGCCATGATCTTCATGTCCTGAATGTTGAGCTTTAAGCCAACTTTTTCTCTCTCCTCTTTCACTTTCATCAAGAGAGTTTTTAGTTCCTCTTCACTTTGTGCCATAAGAGTGGTGTCATCTGCATATTTGAGGTTATTGATATTTGATATCTTGATTCTAGCTTGTGTTTCTTCCACTCCAGCATTTCTCATGATGTACTCTGCATATAAGTTAAAGAAGCAGGGTGACAATATACACCCTTGATGTGGAACCAGTCTGTTGTTCCATGTCCAGTTCTAACTGTTGTTTCCTGACCTGCATACAAATTTCTCAAGAGGCAGGTCAGGTGGTCTGGTATTCCCATCTCTTTCAGAATTTTCCACAATTTATTGTGATCCACACAGTCAAAGGCTTTGGCATAGTCAAGAAAGCAGAAATAGCTGTTTTTCTGGAACTCTCTTGCTTTTTACATGATCCAGCAGATGTTGGCAATTTGATCTCTGGTTCCTCTGCCTTTTCTAAAACCAGCTTGAACATGGGGAAGTTCACGGTTCATGTATTGCTGAAGCCTGGCTTGAAGAATTTTGAGCATTACTTTACTAGCGTGTGAGATGAGTGCAATTGTGCGGTAGTTTGAGCATTTTTTGGCATTGCCTTTCTTTGGGATTGGAATGAAAACTGATCTTTTTCCAGTCGTGTAGCCACTGCTGAGTTTTCCAAATTTGCTGGCATATTGGTGCAGCACTTTCACAACATCATCTTTCAGGATTTGAAATAGCTCAACTGGAGTTCCATCACCTCCACTAGCTTTGTTCGTAGTGATGTTTTCTAAGGCCCACTTGAGTTCCCATTCCAGGATGTCTGGCTCTAGGTGAGTGATCAAACCGTCATGATTATCTTGGTTGTGAAGATCTTTTTTGTACAGTTCTTCTGTGTATTCTTGAGTACCTATTATGTGCTGGGTACCATTCTGGACAATGGAGGTACAAGAGTGAACAAGAAACAATCTATGCCCTTGTGGACCTTTCTTTCTAGTCAGGTACAAAGTGAAAGTGAAAGTCACTCAGTCATGTTCAACTCTTTTCAACCCCATGGACTATATAGTCCAGGAATAGTCCTGGAATTCTCTAGGCCAGAATACTAGAGTGGTTAGCCTTTCCCGTCTCCAGGGAATCTTCCCAACCAAGAGATTGAACCCAGGTCTCCCATATTGCAGGCAGATTCTTTACCAGCTGAGCTACTAGTTGGGTAAGAAATAAAATAAATACATGAATACAGGTAAGATAATAACCTTGTGATAAATACTAGGGAGGAAATGCCAAGTTAGAGGTGAGATCAAAAGTTATAGGTTAGGGGGAGTAAGAACCTAATTGCAACTCAATGGACAGGTCAGTCTAAGGGTATGATAGTTGATAAGATCTAAAAAGAAAAGCATGAGCACTAACAAGACTTTTAAAGAGCAAAGATACTCCAGCAAAGGGAACAACACATGTGGAAGGCCAGGAGTCAGGAAAGAAATGGATATATTTGAGGAACTGAAAGGCCAGTGAGCATACTAAGAGAAACTTGGGCAGGGGGTAGAGGAAGTTAAGAAATGACACTCAAGAGTTAGGCTAGCACTATAAAACGACAAATATGTCTGGAAGGCTGTGGTCCAAGGCAATTTTTGCTGGCTGTAAACAGGGTCTACGGAACCAAAGGGAACACACTGCTCTCCTGAAAATTGAAGGTGTATATGCTCGAGATGAAACTGAATTCTATTTAGGCAAGAGATGTGCTTATGTGTACAAAGCAAAGAACAACACAGTAACTCCTGGTGGAAAACCTAACAAAACCAGAGTAATCTGGGGAAAGATCACTCGAGCTCATGGAAACAGTGGCATGGTTCGTGCCAAATTCCAAAGCAATCTTCCTGCTAAGGCCATTGGACACAGAATTCGTGTGATGCTGTACCCTTCAAGAATTTAAACTTCTTGAAAATAAATAAAAGTGTGGATTTAAAAAAAAAAAAAAGGCTAGCACTAGAAGTTGACTCATTGGAAAAGACTCTGATGCTGGGAAGGACTGGGGGCAGGAGAAGGGGACAACAGAGAATGAGATGGCTGGATGGCATCACGGACTCGATGGACATGAGTCTGAGTGAACTCCGGGAGTTGGTGATGGACAGGGAGGCCTGGCGTGCTGCGATTCATGGGGTCGCAAAGAGTCGGACACGACTGAGCAACTGAACTGAATTGAACTGAACTGAGACAGGGTTAGTGTTGAGGAAGACAACGTGATTGCCTCCCTAAAAGCCATAAGCTCTTTTTCTTTGCCAATGGAACCCCAGTTTTGCATCGGTGGTGATGCATTTAGCTCCAGGGAATGAATCACAATTTATTTAAGCCAGTTCTGGCCAATGATATATAAGGGTAAGTCACTGAAAGTTTTTCAAGTAATAAAAAGTCACAAGTGAGTGAAGCTGTTTTCTTCTCTCCCTTCATACTTTGAAGTGAAGTCGCTCAGTTGTGTCCAAAGTAGCCTACCAGGCTCCTTCGTCCATGGGATTTTCCAGACGAGTACTGGAGTGGGTGGCCATTTCCTTCTCCAGAGAATCTTCCCCGACCCAGGGATCGAACCCGAGTCTCCCACATTGTAGGCAGACGCTTTACCGTCTGAGCCACCAGGGAAGCCTCTCCCTTCATACTTTAGGCGCTGTAACGTTTTTTTCCTAGGCCTTCCCTCCTAAACTCAAAAGGTTCAGTCACAGTGCTCCTCAACCTTCATTTGTAATTAATTATTAAGGTATAACATACATTCATTGGAAAATACCAGAGCAGCATAGTACAGGAAAGCTAAAAGTAGAAAGTAAAGATGCTCAGTGACTTCCTTGGCGGTCCAGTGGATAAAACTCCTAAAGCAAGTTTCCCCGGGTGAGATCCTTGGTCTAACTAAGATCCCACATATTGCTGAGGCAATATTTTGGCCCTGCCAAAATTTTTTAACTTTTTTTTTTTAAAGTAAAGATTCTCAGAAACTTTCCTCCCCAGCCCTACCCACCAGGAGTAATCATTAATAATTCTTGTTTATCCTCTAGGAACTTTCTATCACATGTGTACATACAAATTGTTTTTACACAAACTGAATTATTGTGTCTTGACAGATACGTATAGCTATATAAATATACATCTAAGAAAGTTGCCTTTTTTACTCACATTTTGGAGATATTTCTATACCAGCACATTTATATATACTTCCTTTTGTTCCTTGCCACCAAAAAAAAAAAGAAAAAAAAAAGCTATAATAAACACCTTTGTGGATATATCACTGGTTACTGGTACAAAAATAATTGTTGGATAGTTTCCCGGTAATTAAGCTGCCAAATCAAAGCATTTAAACCTCTGATACTGTCAAATTACCCCTCGGAAAGGTTACACATGTGATATTCTAAACAGCATTTCCTCACATCTTGTCTACATCCGGTGTTAACAAACTTCAAAAGATTGAAAACATGGCGTCTGGTTATTTTTATTTGGTTCTTTAATTATTTTGGGGGTCTCTATTATTAAGTAGGACAACAATGCCTGATTGTTAAACCTGCAAAAGTTTTTCAAGTCATATTCCCTGAGATGACCCCACCTCTTCCCCTTAAAATTTAATTGTGACCTTCGGCATGCAGGGCCTAAGGAGACCCATGCCTCAAAAAAAGGGGATAAAGCTTAACGATTAAAGGGCATATCTAGAAATAAAAGGAATCCCTCCCTATACATTCGTCATTAGTGGTACTCATCATTAGGGGTATTTTTTAAGCCCCTCAGTATTTTATCTTTGGCATACTCCTCCTCCCTGTCAAGCTTCGCAGAATCCTCGTTGCTTGTAACTCGAAATGAGAGGAAAATCGGCTGTTTTTCAAAATTCTCTTCCCTTCAACCGCCCCTTACTTCAACCCCCGCCTCAGACACTGGTTTACATATCCTTAATGAGTACGGGAATGAGTTGCAGGTTTTAAACAATACTTTCTCTGGACCTTCTAGGACCCACTGTTTACTGCGTAAGAAACTCCAGATAACCAGTATTTAATACGACACGACCCTCAGAGCCAGGGAGAGTAAATCAGCACCGCTGAAAGGATTCATAAAAAGAAGTTCTAAACAACAGAGCAGTCCAAACCCAACCCCTACTTCTAAGCCCCGGGACCCCACCCCCCACGGCCCCGCCTTCCAACCCGGAAGTGATGCACAAAGTGGAGTCCGTCTTTTTCCGCCGTCCGCCAGCTGCGCGGCCGGGACTAACGCTGCGCGTACGTCGGCGTCGGGGCTAGCAGAGGGATTCTGGGTAACGGCCCCAGCAGGCTGGGGCGGCTGGCTCCCCGCAGCGGGTTCTACTCGCGCCAAGTCCGTTGGCTGTGGGGGTTATAGAGCCGCGGGCAGCCGGACATGGAGCAGCCGTGGCCGCCGCCAGGACCTTGGAGCCTCCCTCGGGCAGAGGGTGAGGCTGAGGAAGAGAGTGACTTGGACTTGTCCCCCGGTTCTCCCCGCTGCCCGCAGCTGCCGGGAGGCGGCACCCAGGTGAGAAGGGAGCCCGTGTTCTGCGGGGTGGGGGTGGGGGTGGGGGTGGGGGTGGGGGGGATGGGGAGGTGTCGTCACCAGGCCCGCAGAGGTCTCTGTCTCTGCGACCCTGTTCTGAGCCCCCATCTCCCCCTTTTACCCACCCCGACCCCGGGCATCGGGGGCCTGATGTCATCCCATCGCTTTGTAACATCTACTGAGTTCTTCGAAGAGGGTCTGGCCATATATTCCCAACCTCCACCTCCACACACACCTTTTTCACCTTGGCTAATTTCTCACCCTTGAAATTCCTCTCCCCCACCCCTCTTCTGATGGCACCCAGATTTAGGACAGCTCAGTCTATAATGTTGACCCTTTGTCCTCTTGTGCCTGCTCTTATCCGAGCACTTTATTCTCTTGAAGGTTCTAATATTTGTGCACAGTTGATGGGAACAGTGAATGGTTGTATTTCAATAATTCTCTGAGCCCCTTACTAAAGACTTTAGGTCCAATTTATTTTACTGACTTGACATCTGAGCAAATTCTGCAAACCTTGCTTTTGATGCTGGCGTAAATCTCGGCCATTCGCGTGACCATTTCCCCCTTAAGTTTATGATTTTAGTTTTGCTTCGTACCATTCTTCAGTTAAAAACATATAGGCAAGCCTTTTCCTTTTCCTTCAGACTTTTCCCTCAGATTCCTGCCGCTTCCTGTGGTTTTCAGCCAAGCCTTTTTTCTCTGAAACTTATCCAGATGTGATATACTACCGCTTAGGATTTTCTAGGTCCTACCTTCGGGAGTGTTTATATAGTGCTCATATCACTTAGTCCTGGTTTTTCTCGTAACCTGTTTTCAGAGTATATTTCAGGATCACTGACTAAACACTAATAAGTAAAATAAAATGGAGTTTAGGTATCTGCCTTCTAGCCTTCTTACAAAATGGGATCCCTGAAGGCTTAACTGAGTTAATAGTTTTTCTCTAGACTTATCTTGCTGTTAATGAGAATGAGTGATTTAACTTGTTTTCCAGTAAGTGTAGGGTCGTTGATCTTAAGCCCAGCTCACAGGGTTGGTTGGCTGCAAAGAGAAAAATGCTGTTTCATAACCACAGACTGTTCTCCATCCAGCCAGTCACTGGGAAAGTACAAGACATTTTTTAGGAGGACAGAATGATAGTTGATAAGTCGATAGTCACTCACCAATTATGGATCGCTGTTGTCATCTTTATATACAAAATATGTTATATAAGCATGTAATGAATGTGGTACAGAGCTAGAGACAAAGAATGAACAGCAGCTGCCATTGTCAATTTTGAAGGCTTATAGAGAGAATAGAAAGGTCTCAAGAATTTCACTGCATAGTGATTGAATCTAAAGAGTAACCTAAAAGAAACCGAATTCTAAAAATAACTGTGTATTAATTTATAACTTTATTTAGCTGACAGGAATTTTAGGAATGGTTAGGCTTATCTCCTTCATTAAAAGTGATTTCCTTGAGACCATGTAGCTAGTCAGTGGCAGAATTAGATCCTGCCACATCCTGGTTTAGAACCCACTTCTGGAACCTGGTACAGTGTTTTTTCCCACCTACTGCACTGCCCATCCTGTGATGTAAAACTTTATTTGGCTGAAACTAACTTTGGTGCTAAAATTTACAGAATGATTTCTAATCCTAACTTAGTTCATGTATTTACAACAAACCTACTTATTTGTCTTGCTGGCTTTAAGTTTTATGACTTAAATTTTTCTTTCTGGAATATTTAGAATCAAATGTTTAATTTCACTTATAAACATTTTATAATCTCTATAAAAACAGCCTTGGTGTAATTTTACTAATACAGGGAACCTAGACATCTTTATGTCGTGTATAGTTCTGAGATCTAATTAAATGCAATTTGGAACTTAGAGATCCTGTTTGGAAATTTTTTTATGTCAAGTTATATTAGTAGACCTTAATGCTAACAGTTCCTTTTTCAAATCTGTGTTTATTAAATATAATCAGTCATCTCAATACATGTGGGATAGTTAACTCAAATGCCCAAACATAGTCTTTAGAGAAGAATTTAAACATTAATCAGTTTTAGAATTTGGAAATAAGATTTCTGTGTTTGACTTGAGAAATGATTTGAGAATTTGGTCCTGCATAATTTGACCATGCAAGATATTTCCGTTTGTCCTCATCTTTGTTAGTATTTGTCTTTTCTTACAAAATAAATTTGACAAGTTCATTTGTCTCCTCTTCCTAGTTCCTTCTTAAGCATAGCTAATCTACAATTATTCTTAATCCTATTTTAGAATAACAAAAAGTAAAAATAAATACTTGGTTGACTAGGACCATGTGGTAAATGAGTAACTAAAACATTTGAATACCAAGTGTCCACATTTGCCCAATAAGTCTTAAGTTTGCCTGAAGACTCAGCCAGAAAGGAGGAACCTTGCATGCTACTTGCCTTAGAATTCCTTACCACCACTAGTCTGTTCCTAGAAGTCAGGAGTCATTTATTCATCTAAGATTTATTGAATTCTAACCCCTCAAGAAGCTTATAGTTGAGTAAATAAGCACAGTATTGTGTGAAAGCACTCAAATGCATAAAGAAGTATGCATAACTTTGGTGGAGAGGGACAGGATAAGAGGGAAGGGAAGTGATGCTAGAATCTAGGATAGAGATGGGAGTTTAGGGATGGGGGATAGCCACATTGAAGTGGTGGGGGTGAGAAGGAAAGAATAAGCAAAGGAGTAGAAGAGTGAGTACAGCTGAATCAAGAGAGATAATAGGAAGTGAGATCATGAGGCACCATGCCATGCTACGAAGTTTGCACTTTAAAAGTTCTCAAGACTGTGAATATGTAAAATTATCATTTTTGTTAGATCACGCCAAGTCTAGTAGAGGGTGGCTTGAGATTAGAAAGGCTATACTTATATAATTAAAGTGAGAAATTATAAGGGCTTGAATAGTGATGCAGGTAAGGGAATAGATTGAGTATTATTCTGAATACCTACCTTGAAATTGGTCTTCATTTTGGCTAAGAAATCATGAAGAATGTGCTTTTAGCTTTTGTTCTATGAAGCCGAGGATTAGAAGGAATTAAATATTGGTGCTTTACATGTGGATGTTGAATAATTGTTAAAACTAAGTACTTTAGCATCTTAGCAGAACAGAATCACCAGGGTGGACCTAGTGACTTTTTTTAATTTAAAAAATAGCCTATTTTTATTAGGATTAAGTTAAAAATTATATATCTGATATAATCAGTTATAAATAGAAATTTCCTATAAGAACTTCTCAGATTACCAAGGATTGGGGTAATACAGAAAGAAAATAAAAACCAAGAAGTGATTACTTCTAAATAAGCAGTTCTTCACAGTGAAGAACTTGCAGAGCAAAACTCTAAAGGTCTGGTTTTCAGTATGTTGACTGATAAGATGATGAACTATATTTAAGCTTTTGTTTTCATTATTTTGTTCCAGGATTATAAAGGCTATAAATCAAATGTTTGTTGAGGCCCTGCTGTATGCAGGACACTGCTAGTTGCCAGGCTTTTTGTTGCTGTTAGTTGTCCAGGGAGAGACACAACGAAGAAGCTTAGCGTCTAGGTGATGAAACAAGACCTGTAATATAAAATTGTAACTGCAGACACATAAGGCTGGATACCTATGTGCCAAAAACATCTTAGAAATCCTTGACTGGTAGAAAATTGAACTGTTCTACATAAGCATACCTGTTCTGTTGCCTTCTTCATTTCTTAAAAATACTGTTTTTTATCCAGATGTATAGCCATGGAATTGAAATGGCTTGCCAGAAGCAGAAAGAGTTTGTGAAGAGCTCTGTGGCGTGTAAATGGAATCTCGCTGAAGCTCAGCAGAAACTTGGTAGCTTAGCACTGCATAACTCTGAGTCCTTGGATCAGGAACATGCCAAAGCACAAACAGCAATATCAGAACTGAGGCAACGGGAAGAAGAATGGCGGCAGAAAGAAGAGGCTCTAGTACAAAGAGAGAGAATGTGTCTGTGGAACATGGATGCCATTAGCAAGGATGTTTTTAATAAGGTATTATCTTTTATTGGGCCTACTGAAATAAGGAAAGACTGAAATGTTTGTGCAAACCAGTTGTGCATATCTGATAACAAAACAACAGAATCCTGTAAACAGTATTCAATTTTGACAGTTTAGGAAAAGTGATCGTTATAGAAACATGTATCCCAAGTAGTATCTAATGTTGGTAGTCCTTAATCCAATTATATGGCTGCAGCATAGCACACTGAATATAAATGTGGGTTCTAGAGTCAGACTGCCTCAAATGTCAACTTTGTCACAGCCTGGCTTTGTAACCTTGGGCAGATCACTTCCCTAAGCCTCAGTTTCCTCAGATACAAAGAACAGGTATAAAGATTAAGCAAGGTAACATAATAGAAGCAGGTAGCATGGGGCCTGGCATGTGGTAAAGCTCAGATGTTACCAGAAATTTCTGATGTTGCTGTGCTTATCAGCTTGCTTTCAATTTTTTTGTTGTTTAGTCACTAAGTTGTGTCCAGCTCTTTTGCAGTCCCATAGGCTGTAACTCGCTAGGCTCCTCTGTCTGTGGGTTTTTCCAGGCAAGAATACTGGAGTGGGTTACCATTTCCTTTTCCAGGGGTTCTTCCTGACCGAAGGATAAAATCCATGTCTCCTGCTTGGCAGGCAGATTCTTTACCACTGAGCCACCTGGGAAACCCAACTCTAATGTAGTTACTGGTTTTATCAAGTAAAACAAAGTTTCTCACTGTTATTTACCAGTATGTATTTAGTAACCCTCAGATAGTAATCTGGACTTAGTGTTACAGGCATTACTGCTGAAAGGAGTAGTAAAATATTTATGCCAAGTTAGTAATTTATTAAAAGCAGTCTTCTGTTTCTCACTGGATTACATAGACCTTATTCTTTGACTTTTGTATCTGAAAAAGGAGTGGGCAGTGAAATAAAGTCATTTTCATCTAAATGTGTAAAGTAGTACTTCTTTCTATTTGTACTAAACTCTCAAGCCTCAGGTGTAGACTGCTCATTCTTGTCCAAGTCCACACTCATTTTATCTTCAGTAGGTAGTACTGTCGCTCAGTTGTGTCCGACTCTTTGCGGACCCCATGGACTGTAGCCTATCAGGCTCCTCCATCCATGGGATTTTCCAGGCAAGAGTGCTGGAGTGGATTGCCATTTCCTTCT
Organism: Capricornis sumatraensis; assembly: GCF_032405125.1. NCBI lineage: Eukaryota > Metazoa > Chordata > Mammalia > Artiodactyla > Bovidae > Capricornis > Capricornis sumatraensis. The sequence goes on along the minus strand of NC_091074.1, from coordinate 48,013,677 downwards.
CCAGGGCCTTCAGGGGATCTTCCCGACCCAGGAATCAAACCTGGGTCTCCCGCATTGCAGGCAGACGCTTTACCGTCTGAGCCACCAGGGAAGTCCATTTTATCTTTAACCTTCATTATTCTCTAGATGTAGTGTGTAACACTACTTGTTTCTGCTCTGGCATCCACTCTAAAAGCCTCTTCTTCCCCAGGCATCTTTAATTTCTTTCCTCTGAACTAGCTCTAGTCCTGCTGCAGCAGTAAGTAATACACATAGGTAAATGTCCTGTCCTACTAGCTTTATCAGTGCTTTACTCTGTAATGAAGCTAAATTGTAAGAGTATAACATGTTTCTTGTAAAAAACAAAACATAGGCCTGTAAAATAGAGTTGAAAGGCTTCCTTCATTTCCCATTTTCCAGAGATAACCTCTGATAACAATGAGTCATATCTTTCTAGACTTTCTGTGCTTGTACCAAATTATATATTTTTCTTTCCCCTCAATAGAATCATTATTTAACAGAATGATTCAGTATCTCTGTGTATATTGTTCTAAGGGATGTGCCTTAAGTGTTACTTTATTTATGTTTTGCATTTATACCCCAAAACTATTTAAAATGATCTTTTTATAATGAAATGGTCAAAACAGTGTTCTTTTGTTTATACAGTTATTGTCTCAACACAAAGAAAATATTTTTGTCTCTGCTTTTAATTATTTTTTTTTCTTAAGTTAGATTCTAATGTAGCCCACATTTGTACCAGAATTAATTAGGACTGTCTTTATGTTCCAGTCATTTGCTGAAATTCATGCATTCATTTTGTTGGGGAGCTTGAGATTTGAGAGGACAGGTCTAGATCTGCGCTGTCTGACAACTTGATAGCTGCTAGCCACATGTGCTGTTGAACGCTTGAAATGTAGCTAGTCCAAACTGAGATGTGCTGTAAGTGTAAAATACCAGATTCCGATGGCTTAGTACCAAAAAAGTAAAATATTTCATTAATAATTTTTATATTGCTTATATGTTGAAATAATAATGTGTTGGATATGTTGGGTTAAATAGATACATTATTTCATCTGTTTCTTTTTTTAATGTGGCTGATAGAAAACTTTACAGTTGTGACTTGGATTGTATTTCTGTTGGACAGTGCTGGTCTAGATGGCAGGAATACAAAGAGAAAAAAAATGCTTTTATTTTGAAATATATAAACTTGTGTGTTTCCTGACTATAAACTGGCAGAGAGCTAGTTTTAGATTTCCATTTTTGGCAGTGATGATCTCAAGGTTTAAATGTGATCACATGATGTTCTGAGAAACTTTTTGCCAGTTTTTGTGGCCAAGTAAAAACTTCATCTTGGTCTGTTTTATGACTTTAACTGAAAATAAGCACGTCCTTAATAGAAATTTATACGTGATTTCAGAATCAAACTATTTACCTCTCCTAAGAAAAGTTTATAACATTTTAGTTTTATGTCTTATCAAAAATTTTGTAGTGAATATACTCTATAATCTTTGAATTTTTGAGTTTGTTTCCAGCAAGAACTCCAAAGATTAGACTAGAGTTGCAAATATTTAATGGAAATGAATAATGCAAAAATGAATTATGCATGTAAAGGATCTTTCTATACCTGCCTTTGATAGGCATATTTGGTTTTACAAAAAAGTTAATTCATTTGTTTTTCTCTGTGATTTCTAAAATAGAGTTTTACAGATGAATTTAATGATACGGTATCATTTTACTGTATTACCTTTTTATAATGTCTATAAGGAGGATTGCTGGGCATTCAATATCTGAGAAAGAAGATCCAATTAGAATATATCTGATTTTAAAATATATTCAATTTTAACTTCAAAACTTTTTTCTTAGAGTTTTATTAATCAAGATAAAAGAAAAGAAACTGAAGATGAAGATAAATCAAAATCATTTATGCAGAAACATGAGCAGAAAATTAGACATTTTGGTAAGTCTACTACTTGAGTTTCCTTCTTTTGTAATGTTTGGTATCATAAATATATGTACAGAAGGTGAATTTATAAAACAGAGACAAACTCCAGTTGTATAGCTACTTCTGGCACAGTTCTATGGCTTGTTTTAGAGCTATACATAAAAAAATAGAGTGACAGAGTAAACTGAATTGTGAAAAAAAGCAAAAAATTCAACCTGTTTATATAATGCTGCCCTCTAAGACCTGGTTGTCGTTTTTGTTTTTACTACCTAGACTCTGCATGTCCCAACTAGTCCCTGCTTTTGTCTTTTTTCATCTTTGCTTTCTCAGTATCTTATTATCTTACTGTTGTAAGATTAGCGTTTTTCAGATTTTGGACATGATGCTGTACAATTCATGCAGATCCTTCAACTGTTATTCAGATAAATAACAAGTAGTAGAATACAGTCTATAATAAGTAAGAGAAATACATATACAAATAACTGAAAAATAGTTTTCTCTATTGGACAAAAATGATAGGATGGGGATTGATTTCAGTGAAGGCTTCCCAGAGGAGGGAACATCTGAGTCAGATATTGAGGACCATATAGGCGCTTTCCTTTAGATAAAGGGAGGCAAGGCAGCAGCCACAGCATGTACAAAGCCAGAGTCGGGAAGTAGTGTGATATGTCCTAAGAATTATAAGCAGTGACAGTACTGCTGGAGTGAAAATGCTACTGGGGAGTATAATGTGTCAATTTAGTAAATATATGTTAATAAGCTTTTTAAGTGATATTTTGAGACTTTTTTCTATTGGTGTTTTTCTCCCAAAGTATTTAGAACATCATTCATCCTTATGTCAGTATAATGGATACTACTTTAGTTTTTGTTTTTCTTTTTTGTAGTTTATTCATATGTTAATTTTTCTCATACTTTTTATTTTTAAAAATGAAATAAGCTTGTATTCTGTTTAATTCAAGAATAGTTTCTGAAGAAGTAAAGTTTATTTTTGCACATATTATCATTCCAGCATTATTTATTATAGAAACAAATAGAAAAACTATGATCATCTTCAAGAGTTGATTTTGTCTCCATTATTAAATAGGTAGTTTAAAACCTTTAACATTTAATGACACCCTTTTTCATGGCCCTTGCAAGTGTCACTAACCCTTTCATATATTCTCTTTCCTTCGAAAGAGACCAAAATGGATAGGAATTTTGTGCCTGAGTAAGTTACAGTGCTGCCATGGAGAAGTAAACAGGAGAAGCAGTGGTCTCTCTGAATAGTTGATGGAGTTGAAAATATTCCCTCTTCAGGAGTGTAACAAAGCTAAGGCAAAATTGCTGTATAGGATTTATTTTATGGCATCAGGTATAAGAAATAAGGATTATACTTTCTTTAGATCTGACCCCTAGAAGTTATTACTTAAATTCTTTAACTGTAGTTTGAGAAGAAGTTTAAAGTCACTTAAATAATCATTATGTTTCTCAGAATTTAAAATGACCTAGTCACTGTGCCCAAAGTGTTGGGGAAATAACTAAGCTTGTAAAACTCTTTATGAGAAAATGCTAAAATGCTATTTTCCAATTTTTTAAATGAGGAAAAAATCATTTATTTTTAATTGATTTCCTTGTGTTACTGTGTATTTCTCAGTAAGACATTTGTCCTCAGTTTTGTTTTTACTCATGTTCTGATATGAAACTTTAACATACAGAAGTTCATTTTGTGTCTAGAGAAAGGATTTATTGCTGAACTATTGAGGTAGCCTTGTAGAATTTCCACGATGATTCTCGGATAACTTTCTTGGTTGGATGAGTCTAAATAAAGCTCAGCACTTTGCTGATTCTGTGATTACTTGGGTGGTGTCAACTTTTTGACCAAATTTCTTACTAATTTGGGTAAAGATGACAGTACACCTTTAGTAGCATTTGGATTAGTTTGGTATTTTGAAGCAAAATGGCAGCATTTCCAAATATACTTACCCAACTTTACAAAGAGTTTATTTTCTGTGCCTAAACAGTGATCATAATTAAATGGTTAACATGACTAAAATGGTTAAACTACATTTACTATTACAACACTGACTGGATTGGTTTCCCATGCAGTATTTTACTATATAAGACATATTTTAGTAAATAAGAGGAAATGTAATTTTTCTGAATCTTTTATTAAGTCTTTGTTGGGTCAGTGTAGTTTACTTTTGAAAAGTAAAGGTTTGAAACAAAAGGTTTTGCTTTCTTTTCCATCTTTCCAATAGAAAAATTTGTATTCTATGAATAAATAATACTGAATCTCCTGAAGTGACCTGTACTTAGCTTTAGCCTAGAATGACCAACCAGCCGTGTCTATTTGCCTGGGACTTTGGGCTTTCCCTAGATACAGGGCTTTTATAGCTTTAAACCAATCACTGTACTTTATCCTGACAAATTATTTGAAATAAAATTTGCTGTGAATTTTAAAAGCTATTTCCAATATGCTGGTATTGCCTTATTACCTATCTTCATTTGCTCTTTTACCATAACATTTCTATGGTAATACAAGCTGTCTTTAAAGAGAATCATTTTAAAATGCCATTTCTTTGCTTATAGGAGGAAAGTATTTGACATTCATGGCCTAATTCTTGTTTTACAGGTATGTTAAGTCGATGGGATGATAGTCAGAGATTTTTGTCTGACCATCCATACCTTGTATGTGAAGAAACTGCTAAATATCTTATTTTATGGTGTTTTCATCTAGAAGCTGAACAGGTATCATGTGAAACTTGAATTTCTGAGAACCTTAGTGGAATGCTGATTTGCTTTTTGTTTTTCCCATTACTTTAAATGTAAGCAGGAAGGTCATTAAATGGAATTCCAATTTTGTTTTGTTTTCAAGATCTGCTTGAGCTTACTCTTGGCATCTTTCTTTAGTTATTTCAGTTAGCATAGGGAAACGTTTTTCCAATGTGCTTTCCCTGCCTTCCTGTCCCCTCATCTCTCTTGTTCCCATATACTATAAACCTTTTTCTTTTTAAACCTATTAAAAACTCATGTTTTAAAAATCCAAATAGTAATCACAACATTAAGTATATTTCTTGTAATTTTAATGTTTATTTTCAGAAAGGGGCTCTGATGGAACAAATAGCACATCAAGCAGTTGTAATGCAGTTTATTATGGAAATGGCCAAAAACTGTAATGTGGATCCAAGAGGATGTTTTCGCTTATTTTTCCAGAAAGCCAAAGTAAGTAGCTATTTGGTATTATTATTTTCTTTATTTTTTTATTGAAGGATAATTGCTGTTTGATATTATTAAATGGGAAAGTTAGGTTTAGCTGAAACCTCTTTTTGTCCATACACATCAAAGGAGGCCATCCAACCAGGATGCCACAGGCTAGATTCTGGAGATTTTATAATGAAAAGAAAAATTATATTGCTGTTTTTATGCTAATTTAGATTTTAAGAGCCTGTACTATATAGCATTATGTGAACTTGAGACCCATTTACATGAATGTATATATTCAGGAAAATTAGAGGAATGGTTTGAGAAAATAAAAAACCTGTAGTTCATAGAATATTATCCAGCTTTCAAGATTATATGAAAATTATATGAAGTATTTTTAATCTGAGAAAATGCTTTGCTATTAAGTGAAAAGACACAACACACACATATATATCTAGGATGATGTCAGCTATATTAAAGAAAAATAAATATGTTTAGAAAGATCGACATTTCACACTGACTAAATTAGTAATGATTTAAAAGTTGTATAAGAAGTAGAGCAATAGTAATTCATATTAACTGCCTGCTGCTGCTGCTGCTGCTGCTAAGTCGCCTCAGTCGTGTCCGACTCTGTGCGACCCCATAGACAACAGCCCACCAGGCTCCCCGGTCCCTGGGATTCTCCAGGCAAGAACACTGGAGTGGGTTGCCATTTCCTTCTCCAGTGCATGAAAGTGAAAAGTTAAAGTGAAGTCACTCAGTTGTGCCCGACTCTTAGCGACCCCATGGACTGCAGCCTACCAGGCTTCTCCATCCACGGGATTTTCCAGGCAAGAGTACTGGAGTGGGGTGCTATTTCCTTCTCCGCTATAGGAGTGTAAATTGGTGTAACCACTTTGGAAGATTTTGTTGTAAAATTGAACAAGGCAAGTGCCAACAGCCAGAAATTGTCCTAGATATATACCCTCGAAAAAAATTTCTCAACATGTGGTCCAAGGATACTCAAGGGTCTTCAAGACCCTTTCTAGAGGCCCTGAGTCAAAATTATAATAATACTAAGATGTTATTTGTCATTTTCACTCTCCTTCTTGTGTGAGTGTGCAGCTTGGATTGATACAGAAGCAGATGTATGAGTACAGCTATCTTCTTTTAAGCCCAGACTTCTCACTAAATTGTTTTGGAAATTTAGTTTAAAGATATATATATATATATATAATATGTTTAAAATGTTAACATGTAATGAGTTTGTTATTATATTTCAGTTAATATTTAATTCCTAAGTTTAATTTCTAACATGTAATTATTGATAGATACAGCCCACATAAACAGGCGCACTTTAGGTTCCTCAACAATATTCAGGAGCATGAAGCAGTCCTGAGACCGTAAAGTTTGAGAATTGATGGCCTGGAAAAACTCCTGTGTATGTGCTTCATAGAACTGTTCATAGTAGCAAGAAGTCTGGGAATAGCCCAAGTATCTGTTAACAGTAGAATGAATAAATTGTGGTATATTCATTTAGTAACATACTAATCAGCATTGGCATGGATAAAAAAAACAAGAAACTGAAAAAAAACAAGTCTCAGAATGAAATATCTGCTATTATTTTTAAAGTATTTTATATTTTAACAAGGAGAACTAAGTAAATATATTGTTGAGGGGTACATAAATAAGCAGTAAAACTGAAGAGACAAAGGAGTGATTGACAAGTCACTGTTGTGACCTCAGAGAGAGAGGAAATGTTCATTATTGAAACTGATCTCTAAAATACTAGTATTGATCTGTTTCCTAATTTTTGTGGGTACATAGTAGAATTTTTGCCCTCTAAGTTGTACATATATATTTTACGTGATTTTTTGCATATTTGATACATTTGAGCATACACAATTAGAAGAAAATGTACCAGAAGTTTAATTTTGATTAGACTTGAGTGGTAGAATTACAAATGGTTTCCATTTTCTTTTTCATATACTACAATGAACATATTTCTTTTTATAAATAGAGAAAAACATTGTATTTTTAAATTATAAAAATGTTTTAGTGTGGCAGAAGTTGTACCTTCCACTTCTACTGTTAAAATAGGAAAATTTCCCCAAACAGTAGTTTTAATGAGTAAATGATTGAGTTGGTATTTTAGGTTTCTGATGACTGTTTTAAATTTTGACACACAGGCAATAAAAAAAAAAGTTTCTTCTTCATCTTACATTAAAGGATATGTATGAACTAGTGTTTAATAGCATGATGGAACATAGTCATATAATATGTATTTTTTGACATTTATAATACTTTGACAAAATAGAACTGAACAACTCTGAAGCCATAGATGTTAACATTTTGTTCTTAGTATTTTTTTAATTAAGGAATAACTTTCATGAACTATTTGCTTTGGGAAAGGTATTCTAAGCACTTCACATGGATTAACTCATTAAACATTCATAACATTTTATAAGGATAATTACTTTTTTTTTTTACAAATGAAGTTAGCATAGAGAAATTGAGCAAGTGACCCATAGGTTGCTTAATAAAACGAAAATCAATCAAGTCTCTCTAGATCTAAATACCTAGGGTTTAGGCATGCAGTAAGGTCAGGAGTTGTGTCACTTGATTCCTTTAATGGTTTGTTACATAACCATTTCAGAAGGATTACTTTTGGATATGAAGGGTAACATTGCACGTGTCTCCCTAAGTACCATTTATTGACTATAAAGTGAAGTGTTATAAAGAAATGACTCCTAAATTCATTAAAAAAAAATACAGAATAGCAGCACAGAACATTATATTATTTGTATAGATATTGATGCTAATAACTAATCCATAGGTTTTAATGCAGTTACACAACCTAAACTACATTAAAGAGAAAAATCACACTGCAGACAAATGGACCCAGTGATAATTCAGGAATGAGACTTTGACAAAATCTTTTCCACCACTTGAATTTAAAACCTATGTTCTATTGTGTAGGATGTGCTCTGTGTCATTTTTTTAATCTGCAAAAGAAATATTTATAAATGGAGGCTACTGCCAAAAGGATATTTTGCATTAAGAATTTTCTTTATATTGTATACATTATGGAGAGAATTCCCCTCCCTCAACATAACTCACTGTACTTTTTTTTCCCATATTCTTAAAAGAAAGTACTTGCGTAACTAAAACAGTAAGGTATTTTCATACCAAAGTTAAATGTTGACTTTAATTGGTTTTTAGCTTTTAACAAATAGGGATTTTAGGGTCAGAGACTTACTAACAACAGGTAGTAAGTGTTTCTGTATTAACTGACAGAGAATTAGAAGGTTTAAAGAATATCCCTTGGCTGTTGCTTGGCAGTGGGACGAGGAGAGAAGAATGTGAGCGATTAAATGAGGACTGTTTTGGATCCTATCAGGAATACAGATAAATCAAGAGAAATACAGAGGAAGCCTACTTTATTTCATTACATTTGTGTGTATGTCTAAAGAAGGGTTCTTATTAGTTTGTTTTATTTTGCTGAAGCAGAGGGAAATGAAACAAACCAATCTATAATATTCATATAAAACAGGCAGTTTTCAGAAATCTGACAGAGATCTTGGTGGTTTCTACATTAAACTGTTCACCTCATCTTTACTTCTTCCACTTCAGGCCTGGTATATGCTTTGTTAGAGTTTACTGTGTGGTCTGGAAATCTTGAAAATAAGTCTTTTTGTTTGTTTTTTCAAGGCAGAAGAGGAAGGTTATTTTGAAGCATTCAAAAATGAACTTGAAGCTTTCAAGTCAAGAGTCAGACTTTATTCTCAATCACCAAATTTTCAGCCTATGACAGTTCAGAATCATGTTCCCCATTCTGGTGTTGGATCTATAGGTTTATTAGAGTCCTTACCACAGGTAAGTTGAAAAAGTAAATATTTTATAAATATATTCACATAATATTTGTTCTTTTGGACTTCTCTTTCTTCTTGTATGTGTGGTCATTTTAAATATTCTTGCCTCAAAAGATAACTCCGAGTTTCATCTCATGCCATGTTTTGGCATTAAGTTTTATCCATCTCTTAGGTATTTTAGAGAGACACCAAATTCTACTCCTTTAAATATAGAAGAGATGAGGACTATCTAAGCATTCTTAAGGGCACATGTGATCTATTGATCATCTAAGTCATAAACTTCTTAAGATGGCTCCAACATCCCATCCTGAGTAGAACTATACTGTTAAGAATTGAAGATGGATTAGCTCCGAGCATATACCCAAGTAGCAACTGAGGTGATTTATTGCATGAGTTTATTAGTATTATCTTTTTAAATGTTGGTGTTGCCTACCAGATAAAACATTTTAGTACAAATTAATGTAACTTACACTGAACTGTTCTTTCTGGTAATATTGGTCAACTGTTTAAGCATCTTAGAAGTCTGTGATTAGATTAACATAAAATTATCTCACGAGCGTGAAAGAATTTATGTTAAAAAGAGGAAGTTGGACCACTGGGTCTGCCTGATTCTACTTAGAATTACAATTTTAAGTTGTCACTAGGAAGTTGCTGCCCATTTTAGTTTTAGTAGCATTTAAATTGAACCAGTCATCTCTCATTTTCAGACCAGCTTTAGCATTTTAGCCTGTTGCCTACATAGTGAAAGGGAAGTCTAGACTTCACTCAGAAGACAGTATGAAGAGAGACCTGTATTTATTTTTAATTCTCAAAGAGTTGTAGGAATTGAGATTTTCATTGCCTTGACTGTATAGCTATAATTTCACTAGTCCAGTTACTTGTAGGCCAAAGGGACAATTTAAGGAAAGTAATTGATCATATTTAACTCAGCCAAAAATATAATTCTCAAGAATAAGAAAGAAAATCTGATTTTTAAATAATTAGTCATGTTACCCCTTAGACATGTAAGCAACATTCTCCCTCAGTTTGTCCCCAGATTACCTCTTAATGCTGTTTTAATAAAGTGATGATTATCTCTGCAGTTCTTTGAGAAGTAGCCCAACAGGTACGCAGTCTTTAAGAAATTTTATGACTAAGTCACTGTCAAGTCCAACATATAAACCTCCTAAAACTAAGGTGTCACATAATGAATGCAGAGGAAAAAAAGAGACTTTTGAGGATGCTGCTGATTCTAAACATAAGAGGGGAAAGAGAAGATTTCAGCTAGAGCCATAGAAACACAGTCACCTGCTTGAGGGATGGATAAGATGGAAAACAACCCGAGGGATCAAGTTGTCAACTGAGAGGAGATTTGGAAGAAGAGCTTAAAATAACAACTTATTTTTATTATATATCAACTTATAGATTACAAAACACTTGTATGTGGTATCTTATTTAATCTTCTCAAAAAAACTCATTTTATGGATGAATAAAGTGAAGCTCCTGTAGGTTAAGTAGCTTGCTTGAAGTCAATACAGTAAGTGATGGAGCTATTATTCTAATCCTGGATTTCTGTCCTACTCCACTGCTCATTCACCTACATCATAAACTGTTGTTGAATCATATACTAGAATTATGACAACATGCTCAGTTGTGTGCTCTTGGGAAGAACTGGTCTCTGAGACAATAAATGTGTTGAGAATGTTACTGGATGAGAATATGGGGTAATCAGTGGGATTTAAGTGTACATTAGGTTAGGTATATTGAGTGCTTTTTGTTTTTTGAAGTCTCTTCGGTTCTTAGGGCTTCACTAGTGGCTCAGCAGTAAAGAACCCACCTGGAATTCAGAAGAATCAAGTTCGATCCCTGGGTTGGGAAGATCCCCTGGAGAAGGGAATGGCAACCCGCTCCAGTATTCTTGCCTAGGAAATCCCATGGACAGAGGAGCCTGGCAGGTTACTGTCCATGGGGTCACAAGAGTTGGACATGAAACCACCATTACTGCTACCTTCAGTTCTTAAGGAGTTGAGTTGACGAATTTTAAAGAATCTCTTCAGCTACTTCTTATAGTCAAAATTCTCTCATAAAAAACTGGAACCTAGTCTTAATAGAGAGTAACTGTAAGCTCTGTTGGACCTGGATGGTCAGAAAAGGTGTTAGCAGCCTGTCTCTTTGGAGAATGGGATAATATAACAATCTACTAATAATTTTTTATAAAACTTAAATTTGGATAATAGTTCAGCTTTTAATCTCTTTTTTAAATTGACAACAATCTTATGAGATAGACCAAGTACCAGTATCCTTAGTTTTGAGAGAACTGAACCAAGGCCCCCTGAACAGAGATGTAAGTAAGAGTTACCTTAGGCTTATCCTATATACTAGCTTTTACTGTTACTAACTTTTGATGAATTATTTTCTCTGAGGATGGCATTATACTAAGTGGAAGAGTCAGGGTTAGAACTTAGGTCCAAGGTTACTTTAGTGTACCAGACTTCAGTCAGTTATTTGTGCCAATCCCTTCATAAAAAACCTTATTGACAATAATACAACTAACTTCTTGTTCATTTTTTGACTTTTATAATAAAAGAATCCAAAAGTATTATACTTATTAAAAAGATTTTTGAGAACACTTCCTCCCTTTGGGATGGAGAGATCTGGTATCTATGCCCTGTATGGACTGTTTTCCTCATTGATGTATATTAAATAAACAGATGAAAGTAGGTGATTCATGGTAAAACTAAATTGCTAGGCGATATTCAGAACAACTGAGTAGACAAATTGAATTATTGGAAAAATTTCCTTAAAGTCCTGGGTCTTAAGAGCTTATGTGTCTATTCATGGTGCTTTAGTAACAGTGGTTTTATTTTTGCATTTATTGAGTAAGGTTTTCTGTTCCTAGTTTAAGAAATGAACAAAATTAGAACATTTTTGAGTTCTGTTTAAAAAAATAAAACCTAAATTACACTGTTCTTTTGTTTTCAACTTTTTAAATACAAGTCTCTTTCAAAAGATTTCTCACTTGAGTTTAACTTTTGAGAAACCAAAATAGATTCTGAAGGTAGCTATAACTTTCACTTAGTAAATAGTTTTTTTACCTTATTCTAGTGTTTTTGTAATTTTAATATTTACTATTATAATTAGATAGTAATCATCATAATACCTTGCTGGCTTAAAGCCATTTATCTTTTAAATTGTCAATAGCTGTATACATATAATCACATAGATATAGCCTTATATGATTAGTTAAAATTTGATAGTTTTCTTAAATGGAGGGAAGAGGTAGTGTCTATTACATTTCTTTTTTACATATATCATTCTGTCTTTGCCACATCTCTTTGGATTAAGTGGTAGTAATCTATTATTTTTTTCTTTATCGTCTTGGGTTTCAACCAAAGTCTGACTTCAACGTTCATCTTTTTTTCTATTCTGCTATACTACAGAGAGAGAGAGAATATGAAACTGAATATGCAGTTCCATGTACTGACATATAACTGATGATCATCCATTCTTTCCTCTCTATACTTTTCAGAATCCAGATTATCTTCAGTATTCTATCAGTACAGCTCTCTGCAGTTTAAACTCAGTGGTACATAAAGAAGATGATGAACCGAAAATGATGGACACTGTATAATTTGGTTAAGACTGCTGAAGCCAAGTACTATTTTGTTACAAGAAAGGAAGAACTTGGCTATTTTCTTGACACTTTTATGGGTGCTGCACTTTATTTTTGTTCGGTTTTTGATGGGAGGGAAAACAAGAGTACTGAAACGTTTTTGTAACATTTTTTTTATGTGCTGCTAGTTTTTTTTTTGTTTTATTTTTTCCTGAAGAGAGGAGTGGTACCATATGTTGCAAGAAGTCAAACTGGACTTTGTTTGGGTTTTTGGCTACTAAATTTGCCTTTAATCTTACTGTTCTCAATGTTGGAATCAAAGTATGAAAATCTGCACAAATGCAATGTTTACAAGAACTGGTTGATTCTAGGAGGCATCTGCTACAGTCTTTTTATATGGATATGTACATGTCCTACTTTACAAAAATGATTAAAGATTAAAATGTATCCTATTGCTAATTTAGCTGTCAAATCTGGTGTTTGATCATATTAAAAGCAATAAATCAGTAGTTGATAATCTGCTTTACTAAATAAGCTGGGTAGTACAAATTAAAAGTCTTTCCCCTTAAAATAATATTACATTTGTTTCTTCAGCACCATCAGTTAAATCCTTAACTATAGTATCAATTTTATATGGATACTAAATTAACCCCCAAGTATTCTCAGACATATTTCCCTTAGAAGTTGATTTTACCCTATTGACATTTTAGCATTAGGGTTATATAGTGATATAAAAAGTGATAAAGCTCATAACTTTTTTTTTTCTTAGTAAGATCCAACTTAAAGTTCACTCTTAATTTCTTGACATAGTCTGGGATCTCTCAGGGAGCGAGTTTTGAAAGAACTAAAGGCCTGTAAGAACAAATAGGAAAAATAATCTGATATTTTAAGTTACAGTTATTGTTTTACTCAGATGTGGCCCAAAGACTTTTTTAAAAGGCAAGGGAAATATTTTGACACGAACTACTTCCTTCTAAGAATTTGGTGATCCTTACTGGCAATGATGGCTTTACTACATTTGTCATTCCTCTCTTTAGCTCAGTTACCATAGAATGCTCCTGAGCTTTAATACTTACCTATAGAATTCACCTTAAATATGCCAGGATATTTGACGGTTCGTTTTACTAGGATTGAGATGACTGTTAATTATGCTATCCTTATTATTTGAGGATTAACCTGACTTACAGGAACATGAGCTTTGATTTGCATCAGGTGTAGTCTTTGGTGGCTGAGCCCCGCTGGGACTAGTAGTAAACATGTAGAAGATGACAGATGGGATTTGGACTACATGTCTCAATTTGAGAAGCCACCCACATGGTGACCAGATCTGTGATGGTGGCTTCATGTGCACCTTGTTTTAAAGTAACTTGAGGTGATAAGGCACTTAGTACTCATAGAAACAGATTGGAATTACTGAATCATACATATGTAACATCACAATCTTCCTGGTTTTCAGAATAAAACTTGTTTTTGTGCTTTTAATACTCTATAATAAAATGTTTGACTAATTTATGTGGTAGCATTCATCAGCCTATATATATATATTTTTAACCAGTGACCTAGTTATAAAAGTTTCTGCTTCTGCTTTTTTTTTTCCCTATTTTGGAGCAAGCTCTTGTTTTTTCTGTCCTATCAAATGGAGAATGAATATAGGAATAAAATTCCCAGCTTCATAGAAAAGTAACTTGAGCCATTACTTTCTATTTCTCAACCTCACTTTTCCCCAAAATTTGCCTGTAAGCTCTAAATTGTTTTTAATTTCATTTTGCCTTAGAGAGGATAAAAACTGAAGATTGGAAGGAGAGAAATTACCAACAAACTGAGTACACTGTTCCTGGAGGATATTTTTGGTTTCTATTTTCTAAAATACGAATTATTTAAGAACTATTTAAAATTTGGTTATGTATATGCTTTTACTTAGGAAAGTGTTGTATGTTTTCAATGTGAAAGTGATTGGATTTATTTTGGGAGCTACTGACTGACGCCATAATTTGCACCTAAAGACTATAACTTACAGTTTAGCAGTACTTTAGTACTCAGAACAATAAATTGACATCCTTTTTATTTTTCTTTATTTTACTAAGAACGAATTCCTATTAGGAGAAATGTTTTCTGTTTCTTAAATAATAAGGGTATTCTAAGCAAAAGAATAATTTGTTTTTCAGTTTGCACAATTTTCTCCAAACAAATTATACAAACCATGGAAAATCTAAACAAATGAAGTATCTTTGATATCAGAGTGTCTATCAGAGATTCTTCATCTGATAAATTAATCTTCTAATGAAAGATATTTTTTAAATAGCTATCACTACATTCCTTGTTAGTTCAGTTTTATCAGTGGTGGTAGATATAACACTAATTTAAATCAAAGATTATTCTCTAGGAGAGAGAGATAAGTAATATTCTCATCCAGTTATACCATGGGTTCTTTCAAATTCTGCCTAGTGAGCTCACATTCTCCTGTAATTTCTCTCTAGGAAAATTGGGACTTCTGTCAGACTGGCATTCCTATTACCCTTTTAAAAGTAAACTAAAATGGTGCCCAAAAAACATAAATACAGTTTAGTAGTGGCTTTACAAGATGAAAACATTGATTGTGAGTTTAGGCAAAGTGATTCTGAAGTTAATCTTGGGATATTTTCAGAGAAGAATAAAAAGATGTCAGTTTACTGTTCTCAAAGTTGGTCATGTATTTCAGTTCTTAAACTGATACAGGACAGAAATGTACTTATCTCAACTGAGGGTCAGGCTTTTCATTTCAGTTTTGCTTCTATATCCTATGCATTTTAAAAGTGCACATTCATTTCCCATCTGTAATGGACATGTATGTGCTATTTCACAGGTCTTCTGAGAAGCTGACTCATCTAATAAGTACTTGCTTGCTTACTATGTAAGCTGATGGTGGGGAGAGGTACAGTGATGAATAAAAGTTGATTATGAATTGCTTAACATCTAATGACGAAGTTGAAACCATTGTCATAAGCCTATTTTTTTTAATTCCCACATATTTGACTTGTTTCTTTAAATGACATTTGTCATGCTGCTTACTCTTCAAACACTTTTTATAGAGTCCTTTGGTAAAATATGACACATCACCAAACTGATTCACACTTTGGTGACCATGCAATTTCACATGCATAACAATTTTAACTTTTTACTCAGTGCTAAATGTAGTTATTAGTGAGCTGAAGGAAAAAAAAAAAGCTATAGCTGGATGTGGACTCTACAAAGTATACTGGCTTTTACCAGAAGCTTTAAACACAGATTATTTTGTGTTTAAAAATTTTAAACTATAACTTCTAAAATCAGAATCTTGAATTGCAAAGATAGGAAGGGTGTTTTTGCAGTTGACCGGTGTCTTGTCTTCTTTTGTCAATGAAAAGACAACATATAAACATGCTTTTAAATTTATTGCTGTTCAATATTATAGAAGTTTAATATAATGAGGTTTTTAATTACTATGATTTGTTAGGTAAGTTTTGTCACAAACTATGAATGTTCAAAATATTTTGCTCAAATGCCACTGAAAATAGCTGGAGGGAAGTAGTTGTTGGGCAGGATTTAGAAATCTAAACTATTTCAGTAAGAAATATAAATAGAAAAAGAAATAAATGGAATTAATAAATATGGTGCTGCTGCTGCTAAGTCACTTCAGTCGTGTCCGACTCTGTGCGACCCCATAGACGTCAGCCCACCAGGCTCCCCCGTCCTGGGATTCTCCAGGCAAGAACACTGGAGTGGGGTGCCACTGCCTTCTCCGCTCTGGATGGTACTAACTGCCAATATGCATTTCCCACAACACACTCTGCTTATGAAAGGTGTACCAAAATAACTGTGGTGCTGTAGAAAACGGTAATGGTTTGAAGCCTTACTAGCTTTTAACTAAGGCACAGCAGCTTCTGGCCGTGGCAGTCAGCTCTGGACACACTTCATGTGGCACACAGATCATAATGATAGGTATTACAGCAGAAAACAAGTTCTTTTTGTAATAGCACAGGTGTTTCCCAAAGTCATGGATGTATGCAAAACTTTAGTTTTGGGAGTGGAGAGGAAATGGTCACAGGAAGGACAGGTCTTGATTTTCATAGCCATGTTCTTCTATCCCTCTTTTTGATTCCCAGATCTCCTGACAGTGTCTAGAAGGCCAGTATGGCTGCAATACTGCAGCAGGAAATAAAGGGTAAAATGAAACCAACCTATGTATGTAAAAGTGTTCTAAGACAATTATTAGAAAGCAGAGACTAACTCAGAAGCCAGTGAGACATGAGGGCAATAAAGGGAAGGTGAGTTAGAGTGGGCCCTGTGAGTTACCAAAGACCAAGTAATAGCCACAGATCTGAATTTTCATTTAATGTTAGTTCATTGATAAACTGGATAATTAGTACCCAACATTTTTAGAATGTACATACTAACATTGAAATAAGGCAGTTATGTGAATATTAACCATAGTCCTTTTTAAAAGCCTCAGTACATTTTTGAAAGATCAATATTGAACTTTTAAAAATCAGAGAAAAGTCAGCTTTTTTTTCCCCACAAGATACGTAAGAATCACTTGCTAGCATTTGTATTTTCAGTGCCTGGAATAAAATGGGCCAAATTTCCAAAGGCAGTTAATAACAGCTTATACAATGACTTGTTTCATTTAATCTAGCACCAAGTAAGAGAACTGAAGATACTGTCAGATTTCTCCTTCACTTCTCATATTGCCCCACTCTTCCTACCAAGCTACCACTGTACATAATAAGCATGCATCCTGTTGCCCCTCTAAGGAATAAAATCATTTTCATTTTAAAATGGCTGTGCAGATTATATTCACTGGTAGAGTTCTTCCCCATTAAGGAAGGATAGCAGTGAACATGAGCAGGTGTCAACTTTGATTAGGAATAAAGAACTCTTCTAAGCCAAATGAGTTTGCTGGTTCTTTTTAATATGTTGTGTAAATCCTTTTAATTTCTACACCTGTTTACTAGTTATGATTGTTATTTATGTCAAGGGAGTTTCCCCCAGGCAAACCTGATCTATTTCCTAATGACAAAGTATTCTTACTTAACCTAATGCCATGAGTCTCCTTTCCTTCTTCACTCTTTCCCTGCCTTCCTTCCTTCCTTCAATTTGCTACTCATCAAGGCAGATCATACATTGGGATCAAAAAAGAAACTGGCAAGTAGGTCCTAAAGTGCACATTTTTCAACCTGAGTAACTTCTGAAAACATGAGAGTTTAATTACATACTCTGTTGAAAATTCAGCTTTGGTGCTTTTACAAGAATTTACGATGTCAATTTCTACGAAGTCATATCCCTCAGTACACAGGATTTTCAAAAGAAAATAAGTGATAGAAAAATACATTTTGCTATGTACTAACTGATACATTTTTATTGCAAACAAAATCTGGAGTAAAGTGAAAGTTGTGTTTAAAAACAACAAAATACAGGATATACTGTTATTGAAAGGTTGCTAGTGTAAAGTGTAAAAAAACCCCAGAAACCTCAATAGTCAGGGGACCACAAGGGGGAGCTCTCATGCCTTGTGAAGATAGCACAGCCCAAAAGGAAGAAGGCAAGACTTCTGGCAAGAACTCAGCCAACGAAAAGCCATGGACTTGTTTACCACAGCCCTCCCAACTTCGTTTTCTCCTCTTTAAAGTATTGTCATTCCCATGCTGTGGGGAGGACTTGCACCTGGCTCACCATGGTTGAGACTCCAAATTGCAATTATCTGGTGATTCCGAATAAACCCATTTTAGGGGAGAAATATCTGTCAATCTGAGGTCAATAAAAGGCAGCAGTGAATCTGCATCCTGCAACTAATCTATAAATTTAGTTGCTTCCCCCCCGGCCAGGAATTCCATAGACAGTGTCCCACAGTTTGTGTATCACAGTGCTAGAGGTCTCTTTTTTTTTTCACATCACTATCCACAAAAGCCTCTGATAAGATACTTTCCACAAGTGATACGGAAATTTTTTGTTTTACTTCTCCAGAAAAATGAGGAAACTTTATCCACCACTTCTTTTCTGAACAAACTTAGATTACCAATTGCCCTTTCAGTTACACTCACCAATTTTCAAAAGTCTAGTTAGACACTTATAATGTTTTATAATTGTGCTAATTAAATTCTAATTTTATCTAGTTAGAAGGTAACTAGATAAAACACACTAAACATTTCAGAAGATTAATCTTCATAACTGACCCTTTTGGCACATCCTTAATTTCCAGGATAAAATCAGCAGAAATGAAACTAACATAATTTTCAAAGAATTTATACAGGCCAGAGTCTTAGGACAAGGAACTCGTAGATGCACAAGACAAAGGAGCTTCTGCTCATCCTGCTAGTTACATGGACTTTTCCTCATGGAGTAACTGATGTTTCCTGGTTTCTTTGTGGAAGTTTTGTTTGTAGGAAAGCATATACGTGTGGCCAGATCTTGTTGGTTTCTGTTCCAGAGAATGTTTCCAACACCCCTTTTTTCCTAAGGATAAAAAACAAACAAGACAGGTCTGATAATAAAAAAAGATCACAGGCCAGTATCACAAATGAATATAGATGCAAAAATCCTCAGCAAAATACTAACAAACCAAATTAAACAGTTACGGATCATACACCATGATCAAGTGGCATTTGTCCCAATCAGTCAGTCAGTCCAGTTGCTCAGTCGTGTCCAACTCTTTGCAACCCCATGAATTTGCAGCACGCCAGGCCTCCCTGTCCATCACCAACTCCTGGAGTTCACACAAACTCATGTGCATCGAGTCGGTGATGCCATCCAGCCATCTCATCCTCTGTCATCCCCTTCTGCCCCCAATCCCTTCCAGCTATTGTTAAAATGACCATACTATGCAAGACAATCTACGGATTCAGTGCAATGCCTAACAAAATACCGACAGCATTTTTTTAATGTGTGATTATTTTTGGCTGTGTCGGGCCTTCATTGCTACCTGGGCTTTCTCTAGGTGCAGCAAGTGAGGGCGACTCGTTGCAGCGGCTCTCCTGTTGCAGAGCACAGGCTCTAAGGCACTCAGTAGTTGCAGCTCACAGGCTCATTAGTTGTGGCAGGTGAGCTCAGCTGCCCCATGTCATGTGGGATCTTCCTGAACCAGGGATCAAACCAGCATCCCTTGCATTGCAAAGTGGATTCCTAACCACTGGACCACCAGAGAAGTGCCCAATGGCACTTTTCATGGCACTAGAACAAAAAGTCTAAAATCTGGATACCCAAAAGACCCCGGATAGCCAAAATAATCTTGAGAAACAACAGAGCTGGAGACATCATTCTCCCTGACTTCAGACTATACTGCACAGCTACAGTAACCAAAATAGCAATGGCACTAGCACAAAACCAGATACACAGACCAACAGAACTGAATAGGCAGCCCAGAAATAACCTGCAGTATGGTCAGGCTAATCTATGACAGAGAAGGCAAGAATATACAAGGGAGAAAATGCAGCCTCTTCAATAAATGGTGTTGGAAAAACTGGACAGCTACACACAAAAGAATAAAATTAGATTGCTTTCTCATACAACATAAAGAAAATCAAGAAGGATTAAAGACCTAAATGTAAGATCTGAAGTCATAAAACTTCTGGAAGAAAACGCAGGCAGTACACTCTTTGAAATCAGCCTTAATATATATACAACATGTATATACATTGTGTATATACATATATATATAAATGATATATATATTGTGTGTATGTGTTTATTATATATATATATATATGATCTGTCTCCTCAGGCAAGGGAAACAAAAGCAAAAATAAACAAATGGGACTACATCAAACTAAAAAGATTTTCTATAGCCAAGGAAGATCAACAAAATGAAAAGGCACCCTACTGAATGGGAGAAGATATTTGCAAATGATATATCTGATGAGAGGTTAATATCCAAAATATACAAAACCCAACATCAAAAAAAATAAATAAATAAACAACCTGATTTTAAAATGGGCAGAGGACCTTAACATGTCTTTTTCCAAAGACATACAGATGGCAAACAGACACATGAAAAGATGTTCACCATCACTAATCATCAGGGAAATACAAATCAAAACCAAAATCAGATCAACTCGCACCTGTCAAAATGGCTTTTATCATTAAAAAAATTTTTTTAATGGATAGGTTGAGGACTTCCCAATTCGGGTTCAATCCCTGAGTAGAGAACTAAGATTCCAGATGCCACTTGGCATAAACCAAAAACAAATTAATTACTTTCTTTCTTTTGTTTTTAAAGATAATAGTGTGGATTTAATGGTCTCAGTAAGTACAGATCTGTGTGATCAAGAACAAAAGGCACTTGGCTGGGTGCTGGAAAACCTAGATTTTGGTTTCAGTTGTGCCCTCTGTCTAACAGAAATGGTCACTTAAGATGCATCTATCATTTTCTGAGCACATGCTAAGTGCTTTACATATAATAATTGAATCCTATTTAAAACTCAAGTTTCATTGTTTTACTGATGAAAATGTGTTAGGGATGTGAAGTAATAACCTGAATCACCAAAATGGTAGTAGGCTTCAAAACACGGGTTCTGTCAGACACTAGAACACCCTTGGCTTTCTTTTGTCTGCTTACCTCTTTGCGAGACAGCTTCCTAATACTTGATGAGCCTTCCTTCTTTCACCTAGGTTTTTTTTCCCTCTGTGCCCTCCTTCTGAATTTTAAAGGAAAGGGGAATTCTAGAATGTTGTTTTTATCATGTTTCCTACTGGGTTTCTCCGTTTCTTCCCAGGCAGATTTGTCTGGCTTTTTACCAGGCCAGCAATCAAAGTCTGTACTCACTAGTTCCTTGAGGTTCGATGGTGAGAAGGATCAAAATCCAGGGGTCGTTTTTCAAAACAGAAAAATTCCTGCCAGAGATTCTGGCATTCCAATTGTTTATCCTCCGCCTCCAACTACTCATATACACACTGGGTTTAAAGCTCCAGAAGAGCAAATGAAGAACTCTGGTTTATCACTTTCTAAAAACAGGATCAGTCATACCTCTGCAAGTTTTTCACTAGATTTTAAGATGTTCCACTGGGAACAAAAACATTCCTTAATGCATTCCTCATAAGATCTGCCACAGTTAAAGACTAACTTAAATAATTCCCACTGTTTTCTGGGTTAAGAAACATCTGCTAAACCCCTCCTTCTTCTAAGTTCACAAGCTTCTTATAAAGTTTTCAATAGAACAAGCTTCTTAATTGTTCTAAGCCTCTTGAAGAGCTACCTTAAAATCAAGCCTATGTCACAAGTGGGTTAACACGTTGCTTCCAAGGGAACAACTATGCACACCTATTCAGTCCTAAGGCTGAATCTTGGATGAACATTTGTCATCTTCATGCCTATGTAATAAAGTGGATCCAGCTTAAGCTATCGGTCCTCTAAAAAGAGCATCATGTTGCTTGTAAACAGCGACCTAGTTATACTATCAAATGTCCCACAGCTGAGAAGAGTTTTAAAAGCAACAATGTAACTGTCAGTATTTTAAAATAACAATGCTGATTCTCACTAAGGTTACTGCAAATACCATTTTAAACTGTTGGTTAAGCCCAGTCCTAGATCTATGCACAGGAGCTTAGAGGGAAAAGTTTCCATTAAGGGCAAGAGGTAACAAAAGCCAGCTCAGAAAGACTAGGGTATCTCCTGAGATAGGGACCCGAGACCTACACTTCATCTCTACAGCCTTCCCCAACTTCCCCTCCCACATCTCACAGAACTAATGCTTACAGCCACTGCACTTCCACTGCATTCAGTCATGACTTCCGTCAATAGCCCCACAGTGTTGTTACCAGCTCTGCAACAATGTGCTCTCCCTTCTTCTAGTTACTTTTGAATGAATAACAAACCCCTTTTGGGAAACAACCTTTTCACTAAATTCAGTCCATGAGACTCAGATGGGATAGTCCCCACCTCCCAACTTCAAGGATGGACATGACCAGAGCTAGTTAGTGCCAACTCCATGGCTTTTGAGGGCAAAGAGACTCTCTTTTTCTGGGATAGATGAATTGGAAGGAAGTGAGCTGGAATGTTGAGGGGCTCACACAGGTAGAACCCACCTGAGACTGCTGCCAACACAGGAAAACAAAACTAAGAGTGACAGAGGCCTGATGACTCTGTTTGAACACCTGG
Source organism: Capricornis sumatraensis (assembly GCF_032405125.1). Classification (NCBI taxonomy): domain Eukaryota; kingdom Metazoa; phylum Chordata; class Mammalia; order Artiodactyla; family Bovidae; genus Capricornis; species Capricornis sumatraensis. The sequence continues at coordinate 47,991,028 of NC_091074.1, read as the reverse complement.
ACCCAAACCATCTACCTTTGGGCTCTTCAGTTACATGACCAATAAATTTCCCTTTTGCTAAAGCTTGTGTGAATTGGGTTCCTGATTGATATAAGCACCTATCACACTGTATGATAAATACTGTTTACCTACCATTTTACCTCACAAAGAAAGCTGAGTTTCTTTGGGGCTTGGCAAAGACTGGGTCTAATTATCTGTGTGGATCACTGGCCCAACATAGTGTCCACAGGATAAACAACATTCATCAATACTGAATGATTCAACAGTGCCAGGACTGTTTTTAAGTCTTTGTATGGATTCTCTCATTTAATTCCCTTAACAACCCTATAAAAAAGGTACTATATAATAATTGCTCTGATTTTGACAAATGAAGAATTCATGGCACAGATGTTCAAACACTTTGCCCAGGGCCACATAGCTGGTAATCTGCAGGAGCCAGGTTCATTATATAATCACAAAATTATACTAAGAGTTAGTGAAGAAAGTGAATTGCCAATTTCCTTGTAATTTCATCCTCCAAAAATAAGTCTTAAAATAATTTGGAGACTGCTACTTCAGAATTCACTGCATAGTTACTCAATTACAACAACAAAAGTAATAGCCAATAATCATATAGCGCTTAATGTGTGTCAGACACAATTCTAAGAATTACACATGTTACCTCCACCTTTCAACCCTCCAGTCTCAATCCCATTTTGCATGGAAGAAAACAGAGGTTAAGCAGGAAGTTAAGGCCAAGTTAATAAATGGTGAGCTGGGATTTGAACTTAGGCACTCTAGCTCCAGAGTCAGTGCTCTAACCACAGCACTGTTCTGTCTTAATGCTGAGTCATTATTCAGTAAGTGAATGAATAAAGGAAAGTGAATGTAATCAACCCTCTGTTAGAGAGGGGAAGGCTGAATAAAGAAACAGAATTGTTTCTTGGCCCGAGCCAAACATTAATTCACTGGAGTTCCTGTATTTGTGGGGGGATATGAATTCCCTGAGGAGTTAACAAAACTATATAAAAATGAAAACTTTTAAACACTATCTGCCAAATAAATGATCTGAGGATTAGCTGCCCTTTGAGAAGCTTTTGTGCTATAGTGTCCTCTACTGTCACAGGGAGTGGGCACCATTAGGTTTGCCTTCCTGGCATTCACCCCAGCCCTCCCTCCCTCCACCAGACAGCAGAGTTTGGGTGAGACTGACCCACTGCCTGCTCTGGGTGTGGACCAATCAGTATAATCTCTCCCATCCCAGCGACTGGCTCAGAAATGCACAGTAACCTAGGCCTAAAATGCAAGGCATTCTCTGACCACAGTAGCTGCTCAAGTTGGTTAATTCTAGCACTTCTGTTCACTGGGGAAAAGGTGACCCCTCACCCTTTCATAAAGAGGATGCTGTGCCTGCCCCTAGCAACCATCAGCAACTATGCAGGAAGTATAAGGACAGAGCCAATACAAACCGGAGATGAGCAAAATTCTGATCAAACCTGGGGGCAGCTGAAGCCCAAACTACCTCCTGGAATTGTGTCATAAATAAATTTCCTTTTATTATTTAAACTAACTCGAGTTGGATCGTCTGGTATTTTAGCATTTTGGCTGGAAAGCATGAAAGATCAGAAAATAATTTAGTGATTCATCATATAAGAGAAGTTCTGAAAAGCAACCAACTTACCGGTAGTACTCCAGGACGGGCTCTGTTTGGGCTTCATAAGCTTTCAGTCTCTTGACAACTGTCTCTGGTCTATCATCCTCACGCTGTACAAGAGGCTCCCCAGTCAGATCATCAATTCCCTAAATGGGAGTTAGAAGGGCCAGCATCAAGCATCATAGTTTTGAAGGATATTTTTATAGGTAGTTAACTGATTTGTAAACAGACATCTATGTAAGCACCACACAAAAATGTGCTTTTTAAGTAAATGGAATCAAATTCAAACCCAAGTCATTGCAACACAGTGCCATGAGACCCCAGGAATGTTTCCACGGTGGCAATCACCTTCTTTTTACAGCCAAAGGTTCTTTAAGCAGCCTCTAAATAATTTTGTATTATATATTACATGTATATTATATGCATATTATGAAAAAAAGTGAAAGTGTTAGTCACTCAGTCATGTCCAGCTCTTTGCAACTGTAGCCTCCCAGGCTCCTCTGTCCATGGAATTCTCCAGGAAAGAATACTGGAGTTGGTAGCCATTCCCTTCTCCAGGGGATCTTCCTGACACAGGGATCAAACCTGGGTCTCCTGCATTACAGGCAGATTCTTTACCATCTGAACCACCAGGGAAGCCTGTGATATTATACCTATATGAAAAGGATTCAGCTACAGATTGAGAATCTGAACTGTAATCCCTAAATAACCCAAGGTGTCATTAATCCCTACTGCCCCAATGCTTAACACAACACCTGGCAGAGTAGAAAATCAACACATGCTTTTGAAGGAACAACAAACCCCTGTTGCCTCTGAGGATGTCTTTACCACCAAGTTGACTGGACTAAATCAGCAGACTATGCAAGTAATCTGAGAACATGCCCTCTGGAGTTCTGGTCATCCAGGAATATCAATGTAATCTTTGAGGGCAACTGTCTCCAGATGACAGAGGTCATCTGTCATCTGGAGACAGCTGGCTGCGCAGAAGGCAGAGTCAGTTCTACCCCAACTACTCACCATGGTTTTGGGAGGGTTGAACTCGATGTTGTAGACACGGCCGCTGCCTGGATGGATCCAGCGAGCAGTAAGGCGCTGCTTGATGACCTCAAAAGGCACATTCAGGTTAATCACTGTGTCAATCTGATAGGCTCTATCCAGGGCTTCTGCCTGCGGAAGTGTCCTTGGAAAGCCTTTACAAATTAAGTTAAAAATGAACAAAGAAAGAAAGGACCAAGGGGAGAGAGGGGAGAAGGAAGAAAATTAATGTTGAGCAACCTGAACAAAAGCAGTAACACCAGGAAGGCTGGTGACACTTGTAGGGCAGCCCTCAGTTAATATTTTATATATTACCTTGTCCAGACCAAAGGTTGCTCAAATATTTGGTCAAACAATATTTTGGATATGTCTATGAGGGTGTCTTTGTGTGTGGGGGGCGGGGATTAACATTTAAATCAGTTGACTGAGTAAAGCAGACTATTATCCCTAATGTGGGTGGGCCCCATCTAATCCACTGAGGGCTTGGATGGAACAAAGGGCTGGCCCTCTCCAGAAGATAGGGGGGAATTCCTCCTACCTGACTGCCTTGGAGTGGGATATGGCTTTTTCCTGCCTTTGGACTCAAACTCAAACATCAGGTCTTCCTAGGTTTCACCAGCCTTCAGACTCGAACTACACCATCACACTACCAGCTCTCCTGGGTCCCCGGCTTCCTAACCCACTCTGAATATCCTGAAACTTGTCCGCCTCATAACTGCGTAAGCAAATTCCTTGTAATAAAGACCTCCCTCTAAAAACTAAAAATCAACCTATCCTCAAGGATCCCGCGGCACCCCTGGCTGGGGAAAGTTTACATCTTACTGTAAGTTACCCTCCGTCCTTCCTTCTTCCTTCTGGGATCCGCCCTCATCCTAAATATTCTCAAAAAGGGGAGCAGGAACAAAAGTCATATCTGAAGGAGCTTAGAAATAATGCAGTGCACTTCCCTCTTTGCATTTAAAAAAAGCAGCAGGACAGAGAAGAAGACTGGCCCCCAAGTCCCCAGGGTCAGGAGTGGCGGCACACAGTCCTGCCCACCATCTGTTTCTGTAGCACGTGCAATGCTCACGCTCCAGTCTGCATGCATCCTTTTGGGCAGCTGAAATATTCTCAATGCTCCACCTACCATCCAACAGCCAGTTATACTGGGTGAGATTTTTCAGCTCATGAAGGACCAACCGAGTCATGACGTCGTCTGGGATGAGCTTCCCTTGGTCAATGAAAGTCTTGGCTAAAACACCAATTTCTACATTAGAGGCAGGAAAAAAAGGCAAGTCAGCAAGTGCCTTTATTCTATCCCATTCTAAGCCTCTAGGAAACTGGCTGCCTAAAGAAGCCCCCTGGATAACACACTCATTTGAAAATGTGCATCATCAACTTTTGTGATAAAAAGAGATTGTAAAAGAATCAATGCCTATTTCAAAATTTCCATCATATAAAAATAGATAAATGTAAAAATAATGAAAAGATATAAAGCAATAGGTTAGCAGTAGTCATCTCTGTGATAGAATTATGTGATTTAACATATTTGTACTTTTCTGTATTTTTCTAAATTTTCTATCAGAAAAACATATACACTAAAATTATTTTCTTAATAAGAAATTGAAATAGTCATTATTTTTAAGTGGCTCAGCTTAAGTACCTGAGATCTTGTTACTGTAGACATTTTTCTAATCCTCTAAAGTAGATGCTGTTGTCACAATTCAGGTTTTGACCAGATCAACACTGTGATCGTTACATTTTTATAAATGAAATACACTGAAAAGCATTTATGAACACTTTAAAATATTACCTACAATTGTATGTTATTCTTGTGCAATGGTATTTTGATTTTCTCACCATCTGTTAGCAAATTATTTGCACCCATACAGAATTTGTAATGCCACTGCAATAATCTGTGCACTTACATTTTTGTGTTTGTTCACTTAACCATCATTTTGTAAATACTTTTCAGTGATTTTATATAGTCATTCAGTCATCTTTGGAAAATATATCTATATTTGATAAAAATACACTCTATCATGGCAGTATATACTGTTGGACATTTAAATTTTTAAATTAGTCTTGATTTTTCCCTACCACTTCTGCTTTAAAAGATCTTAACATTCTTTTTCTTTTTTCTTTTTTTTGGGGGGGGGGCGCTTCTGAGTTATTTCTGATGGATAAATTCTCAGGAATCAGAGATTAAAGAGTCAATGCTTATGACTGTTTTCATAATTCCTGGTATGAACTGACATACTGACTTCAGAAAAGATCCTAAATTGTCAAATTCATGAAACTTCAGATTTCTAACTAAGCACATTAACTACATGGAAATTGGCTGCCATTTGACAGGTGCACTGCTTAGATTTACAAACAATATCTGGAACTGGGCCTGAGAGCACCCTGGACTCACTAAAACACGGTATTGGAAAGGTCCACATACTTAATATGTGTGCACCACAATGAGACATCACTTCACAGTCACCAGGATGGCTGTAATCAAAAAGACCTAACGAGTGTTGGCAAGAATGTTGAGAAATTGAAACCCTCATATATTGCTGGTGTGCAACATCTCTGTTGTCAGGCTTTTGACCACCATGCTGGGGGACATAAAGCTCAAACTCACCAAGAGTATTGAGGAAAATCACAATTCTCCAGGGCTGAGTCCCTAACACTGATGTAGGCAATTTAGAAAACAGTCTGGCAGTTTTTCACGAGTTTAAACAGAGTTACCATATGATGCAGCGATTCAACTCTTAGGTATATTTTCTCAGAAGAAATAAAAACATTAGCTCACAGAAAAACTTATATATGAATGTCCATAGCAACATTATTCACAATAGCCAAAAATTGGAAACAACCCAAATGTTCATCAAGTGACAAGTGGGTAAATAAAATGTGGAATATCCATACAAAATTCTATTATTTAGCCATAAAAAGAAGTACTGATACATGTTACATAGTGTATGAATTTTTAAAACATGCTAAGTGGAAGAAGCCAGACACAAAAAACCACATCTTACATCACTCCATTTATATGAAATGTTCAGAGTAGGCAAGTCTAGAGAGAAGAAAAATCAGTGATTGTCCAGGGCTGGCAATATTGGGGGGAAATGGAAAGTGACTGGTAATGGGAACAGGGTGGCTTTTAGGGGGTGATAAAAAATGTTTTAAAATTGACTGTGGTGATGGTTGCACAACTCTGAATGTAATTTAAAGAAAAAAAAAAAACACTGATTCAGAAATATAGACCAATGGAACAAGATAGAAAGCCCAGAAATAAACCCATGCACCTATGGGTACTTTATTTTTGACAAAGGAGGCAAAAATGGGGCAAAGACAGCCTCTTTAATAAATGGTGCTGGAAAAACTGGATAGCTACATGTTAAAGAATGAAATTAGAACACTTCCTAGCACTGTACACAAAGATAAACTCAAAATGGATTAATGACCTAAATGTTAAGACCAGAAACTATAAAACTCTTAGAGGAAAACATAGGCAGAACACTCAATCACATAAATCAAAGCAAGATCCTGTATGACTCACCTCCTAGAGTAACAGAAATAAAAACAAAAGTAAACTTGGGACCTGATTAAACTTAAAAGCTTTTGCATAGCAAAGGAAACTATACGTAATGTGAAAAGACAACCCTCAGCATGGGAGAAAATAATAGCAAATTACTATAACTGACTAAGGATTAATTTCCAAAATATACAAGCAGCTCATACAACTCAATGGCAGAAAAATAAACAATCCAATCAAAAAGTGGAAAAAAGACCTAAACAGACATTTCTCCATAGAATACAGATGGCTAACAAACACATGAAAAGATGCTCAACATTGCTCATTATCAGAGAAATGCAAATCAAAACTAAAATGAGATATTACCTCACACGGGACAGAATGGCCATCATCAAAAAGTCTACAAACAATAAATGCTGGAGAGGGTGTGGAGAAAAGGGAATGTTCTTGCACTGTTGGTGGGAATGTAAATTGATACAGCCACTATAGAAGACAGTACGGAGATTCCTTAAAAACTAGGAATAAAACCACCACATGACCCAGCAATCCCACTCCTAGCCATATACCCTGAGGAAACCAAAACTGAAAAAGGCATATGTATCCCATTGTTCATTGCAGCACTATTTACAACAGCTAGAACATGAAAGCAACCTAGATGTCCATTGACAGATGAAAGGATAAAGAAGTTGTGGTATATATACACAGTGGAATATTACTCAGCCATAAAAAGGTATGCATTGAGTCAGTTCTGATGAGGTGGATGAACCTAGAAACTATTATACAGAGTGAGGTGAGTCAGAAAGAGAAAGATAAATATTGTATTCTAACACACATATATGGAATCTAGAAGAATGGTACTGAAGAACTTATTTATAGGGCAACAATGGACAAACAGAGAGAATAGACTTATGGACATGGGGAGAGGGGAGGAGAGGGTGAGATGTATGGAAACAGTAACATGGAAACTTAATTACAGATAGCCAATGGGAATTTGCTGTATGGCTCAGAAAACTCAAACAGGGGCTCTGTATCAACCTAGAGGGGTGGGATGGGGAGGAAAGTGGGAGGGAGGTTCAAAAGGGAGGGGACATATGTATACCTATGGCTGATTCATGTTGAAGTTTGACAGAAAACAACAAAATTCTGTAAAGCAATTATCCTTCAACAAAAAAATTTTAAAAAACACAGTGATTCATAACTTAAGAGTTAATTTTATGGTATGTGAATTGTATCTTAAAAAAGATTTTTTTAAAAAAGAAAGTAAAGACAAAAAATACCTGGTAAGCAAAACAAGAGAAAAAAAAAAGCCACTCATATAACTTATATAACTCAGCACTACTTAGATAATTATCATCAAAACTGTTAACATTAAAACCTACAGACACTGTGAATAAATAATTCCATGCATAGTCTAACAATCTTTTTCACTATCACTAACAACTTTCTATATCACTATTTACAACAGTTTTTAAAATCTGAAGTCCATATTGCTTTCATTTAAAAGAAAAAATAAAAATGATTCAACTCTCTATATCAAAATGTAAGCAGTTTGTTTATTACATTTCAGGTTTTCATTCCCTGTTAAAATTATTGAAGGACTCTTGTCCAGCATATTCTTTGGACAGTCAGTAAATTTTTATTCCCTTGATTGCCTATAATTTAATGCTGTATCTAAATAGACTCCTCACTAAAAAGACTATTTCTTTTTTGATTCCAAAAATTAACAAATATGTGAGCTTCCACACCTACAAAACTCAAAAGGTAGTTTAAAACTAAATCATTCAAAACAAGCTAATTTTCTATAAAGTTGTACACCAACAAAAATAGAAAAGGAAGGTTATAGGAAAATAGGAAGGGTTAAAACTAGCTTTTTATTTTTAAGGATAATAATGAGAAATTCTAAAACACAGAAATATTAATCTGAGAGATGATATTTGTATTATACAAAAAAATTGTTAATTTTATGTCTCCTTTTAATGTCTAGTCATTCTTATAACAATCCTCAAGCCAACCACACCTCATATCTGAATGATCTAGAAACAACTTATGTTTGAGCATTTATGAAGTACAAAAGAGGGCCTGACCAACATGTAAATACAGTTCTCTTTTACATATGCCAAGAGAAGGAGCTAGAGAATTAATCTAGTTTCTGACAAAACTGCTCTTAGCTTTCTTATAATGTATATACGTCTTTACTTTAAAAACATGTTGAAGCAAAACAAAACTAGAACAAGAGGGAATGCATCAAATGATAGCTTTACACCCAATCAAGGGTTTAGAAAAGAAGACTTTCTCAAATAATAAAGACTCTGAGTCAACCTAGTGGTTACCTTTGGCAGGGTGGGAAGATGTGATAGGTTGGCACATGTGGTGACCCTAAAGGTACAGGTTTTCTGCCTGATGATGGGTAATATCCATGGGTAATATTCATGCAAGTATCAATACTTCTTTTTATGGCTAAAGAATAGAATTCTGTATGGATATTCCACATTTTGGTATTCATTTTATTCTTCTAACCATCATAGAAATCATAATACTTTCATGCATGGGATACCTCACAAGAATAATACTGAAAATCGAAACATCCCTTGACAGTTGTTCTCCCTCCAACCATCACTCAAGCTGAAACCTCTTCAGTGAAGCACTTAGAAGAAACTCCCATTCCAGGTCTATATTTCTCCCTGCTTCAGGACAGAATCTCAACTCAAGGCCCAAGTAGGTCTGGCCTCATCTCTCTCCTCTACTTACCTCCCCACCACTCCCACACAACCCTCAAACCATGGCCCCAACAAGGAGTTGCACTTTATGTTCCCCAAGCCTTTGCACAAGCCTCTTTCTCTTCTCTGTTGCCTGATAAGCTCTTGCTCATCTTTCAAGGTACTTCCTGATGAGATGTCCCTTAACCTCTGAGGCAATCAAAAGTTCCTGCTCTGGACTTCCCTAATGTCACAGACTTATCTCTGTGGGAGCACTTATCACACTGTTGAAACTACATGTTCACATGTTGGTATAAACAGAAGTGTGCCCCTTAAAATCTGTATGTTGAAGCCCTGCCCCCCAATGTGGCTGTATTTAGAAATGGAGTCTTTAGGTAGGCAATCAAGGCTAAATGAGGTCATAAAGGGGGACTTTAATCCAGTATGACTGGTGTCCTTACACGAAGAGGAAGAGACATCAAGAATGTACACAACAGAAGAAAGTCCACATGAGGATCCAGTGAGAAGGAGGCCATTTGTATGCCAGCAAGAGAGGCCACACCAGAAAACCAACCCTGCTGGCACTTTGGTCTTGAACTTCTAGCTTCCAGAACGGTGAGAAAATAAACTTCTAGTGTTTAACCTACCTGGTCTGTGCTATTCCATACGGCAGCCCAAGCAGACTAATCGCCATCTGACTGCGCATGTTCTGACTTGAGCACCTCCAGTGAAATATATTTGTCTCTGTTGTTGCCAGTACCCAGCTTGGTAAATCCACAGATGAATGACTGGATAGATGAAGAGATGAGCTGCCTGGATTATCCTGGATTCCAGCCATGGAATTTTAAAAAGGCCTACCTTACTTTGTTAGAAAAAAAGAAATGGAGCAATCCTCATGGAAAGCAATATTGTTAAAGGTAGGAAACTGCATGTAGTTTATTGTGATTTGTATAAAAAAGGAAAAAAAGAAAGAGATAAACAATGGATTGTATGTGCATGAAATAGCTCTGGAAGAATCTTTTCACTAAATGTCCTTTTATATTTTTTGGAGTTCAAAACCAAGTAAATGTATTACCTATTACAAATAAAAAATTTTGCCATTACAAAAATAATTTGCTCTACTGTCAATACCATTCTGACGAGGCACAGCTATGCTGTCTGGGTGTACAAACTAGAAGTTTTGTTAGATATACAGAAACTTGGGAGCTGACAAATGTTTTGAGGATTCTACCGAGTTCAATTTTCTCAATTTACAAATGAGAACAAATGAGATTCAAAAGGGGTTCATTTAGTCCAGGATTATGTTTTTGAGAAGCACCAAGCTGCAGTGCAGTTTCTCAAACTTTGGACAATCACATGGCAACCGTACAATTTCTGCCATAGCAGATCTATCATTTACTATGTAATTTCTCTAAAATGACTCAGGTTTTTTTAGGAATAAAACTGCCATATGACCCAGGAATCCCACTACTGAGCATATACCCTGGGCTTCCCTGGTGGCTCAGAGGTTAAAGCGTCTGCCTGCAACGCGGGAGACCTGGGTTCGATCCCTGGGTCGGGAAGATCCCCTGGAGAAGGAAATGGAAACCCACTTCACTATTCTTGCCTGGAGAATCCCATGGAGGGAGGAGCCTGGTAGGCTACAGTCCATGGGGTTGCAAAGAGTCAGACACAACTGAGCTAACACCCTAAGAACACCATAATTCAAAAAGACATATGTACCCAAATGTTCACTGCAGCACTATTTACAATGGCTGGGACATGGAAGCAACCTACATGTCCACTGACAGATGAATGGATAAAGAAGATGTGGGGCATATAAACAATGGAATATTACTTAGCCATAAAAAGGAATACATTTGAGTCAGTTCTAGTGAGGTTACACAGAATGAAGTCAGAAAGAGAAAATCAAATATCATACATTAACACACATATATATATGGAATCTAGAAAAATGGTACTGATGAACCTACTTGAAGGGCAGGAATAGAAACACAACCATAGAGAATTTGGACACAGTGGGAAGAAGATGGTAGGAAAAATTGAGGTAGTAGTGTTGAAACATATATATTGCCATATGTAAAACAGATAGCCAGTGGAAATTTGCTATATAATACAGGCTCTTGTAGCTCAGTTGGTAGAGAATCCGCCTGCAATGCAGGAGACCCGTGTTCAATTCCTGGGTCGGGAAGATCCACTTCCCAAGAAGGAAATGGCAACCCACTCCAGTATTCTTGCCTGCAGAATCCCATGGAAAGAGAAGAGCCTGGTGGGTTACAGTCAGTCCATCGGGTTGCAAGAGTCGAACACAACTTAGCAACTAAACCACCACCACAGGGTGCTTAACATAGTACTGTGTGACAGTCTGGAGGGATGAGATGGAGTTGAGGGGTGGGAGGGAGTTTCAAGAGGGAGGGGACATATGTATTGTTATGGCTGATTCAGATTGTTGTACAGAAGAAGCCAATACAACACTGTAAAACAATTATCCTCCAATTAAAAATAAATTTAAAAAAAAATGGGAAAAGAGATTTTTTTTAAAGATTCTTTTAATTTAATAAGCTGTACTGTTCAAGAAATTAAAGGGTTGGTGCGCTAATTATCATTTTTTCAAATACAAGTTGAAATAAAATTTTTTATTGATTTTATAAATTTGAATTTAATTTTTATTTTAGAGAAAATTTTTTGTCTACCTAAAATTATCTCATGAATCTCAACTTGGGAAACACTGCATAATGGAAAGAGTAATTTAATTGGCATACAAGAGACCTGGGTGTTCACACTTGTCTCCCGGTGACTGCTTTTTATTACTGAGCAAGTTCTTTAACCTCTCCTGAACTCCGTTTCCTCATCTCTAAATGAGAGGGCTGGACTAATGACAAAGGGGCAGACACTGAAGTTTTCTGACTCCAGGGTTCACTGGTGGTCTACAGTTACTCAAGGTTTGCTTCTGTCAACAGGTTGCCTTTTATTTCCAGGGTCTTTATCACATCTGCTGGGATGACTTTAAACTTTAGCTATAAAACACAGACATGGATTAATCATTGTGAAATGGTGGTTGGAAGGTAATTTGGCACCATACTTCCTTAGCACTATTTGAGGATACAGTATTTATAGAAATTCCACAGTATGGAATTTATTTGAAGGAAGTTAAGTGGAGATGCTGCCAAATATTCATGTACCAGCATAATCATAACAATATTAATTATAGCAAAGAATGGTTAACCACATAAGGGTATAATAATAGGAAAATGTTTCAATTAATAATTGTGCAATCTTGATGAAATTAAATATCGTTTTAAACACCACTTAGTGATGTGTGAACATAATCACAATAAGTGTAAAAGAAGGTATCCAAACAATCATTTAGACTGTAACAATTTTTCAAACACACGCAAATACAATAGAGAAAAAAAAGAAAAAACAGAAGAAAAAGCACCAAAGAGTTAATTATAGCTGTGTCTGGATGGTAGAATTATAAAGGACTTTAATTTTCTTTATACTCTCATGTTTTTCTGACTTTATAATAAATATGTTTTTCTTCGCATCAAAAAAACATTAAACAGTATTTTTTAAATAAAAGATTAGACCTCTCCTCTGGTGCTGATCCTGTGTGAAATATCCAATCCGTTCACAAATATTTATTGAGAATGTATGCTTAGACCTGAGATACAGACCATCTGTAATAACAATCTCATGACACCTCCCTCAACTCCATTTCCTGCTTTTTTTTGTTGTTGTTAAAGAACTGCCTGTAGAGACTCCAGAATGAGCAGGTGTCTGAGGCAGACTGAACATCTTTCCCAAAGATCCTCTCCTGCCTCCCTCTAGTCTCTCTTTTCACGTTGTGGAGTCAGAAAGAGGATGATGGGCTTGTCAAGGGATGTTATAGATAAAGAGGTTTGTTTCTTAATTTTAAAAGTTCAGTTAATTTGCTTTAAATTTAATTTTTTAAAGTTTTCTGTTTTCACAAGTTAACATATCTTTAACTCCACTGAAGGTTGTCTCTAACCACGTAGTTATGCCTCACTGCTGAGTTATTTTTCAGAGATTCACTTTCGGATTCCTTACTCCTCTCCAGTTTGGATAATCTTACCCCAACGGGTTGCAGTACTGGGGACTATACAGTGTTACCTAACGACATCAATACATAGGATCAAGAACACTCAGCAAGTGAGCTAAACAGTTTAATCTTCTGAAGCTTAATTAACTACAAAATACTTTATGATTTTTTTTTTGAAGATGAATGTTAGAAGAGACAAATAAAACTAGTAATTCACCAGATTAGGTGATGAACCACAGAACTCCAAGAAACAAAAAACAGTGGAGTGATTATTCTTTTCATTTAAAAGTCAGTGTTTTAAAACAAAGGGAAACTCACCTAAAAATAACCTACATGACACATCAGTAGGGGATCAGTTAAATAAATCATAGCAGATCCAGCAAATAGACACCTACACAAACATTAAATAATGAAACGGATTTCTGTGTTTTCAGATGGAAAGATATCCCAGATATAAGGCGAAAACACACTGGTGCAGAACCCATTTTTAGTAGGATTATATATTGCATAAAACAAAGGATACAGATATATATACTTGTACATAAATACAGATTTCTAAAAGGAAACACATGACACTGCTCCCCTCTGAAGAATGAGGTAGAGAACGAGAGGACTTTAATATTATATACTTCCATCCAAAATTGTTTCCAATTCTTTTTTAACTTGTGTAAGCGATTAGTTCTACTTTCTAAAAGGAGCGTCAAAATGACTTTGTTTTGGAAAGTAAAGGTTAACGCTTCTGAGAGAAAAACAAAAAACAAAAAAAACCTCACCTTGCCATTGACTTTTTGAAAACAGCTTTCTTAAGATTGAGTTTACATAAGATAAAGTCCACCCATTGTACAGTGTAGTTTGTTGACTAGATTTTGTGCTGAGTTATAAGAACTTATTTGAAATGAGAAACAAAACAATCTTTCCGATAACAAGGCACAAGAATAGCTTTCGTGTCTAAAGATTTAAGCCAATTTTGCGACAGCAATGAGGATAAACAATACTCGGTCATCAGAGTATGGGGGAAAGGTCAGAACCAGAAAGTTCCATAGAGTTTAACAAACAAAAAGTAAAAAGAGAAAGAGCTAACAATTCTCCAAGGGCAAAGGCACGAGGAGAATAAGCCATACACAGCTCGGTGGACCCTTAGGAGCAGCTGCGACTGGGGCTGGACAAACTTCTCAAAGCCGCGGGGTTTCCTCTCATCTTTGAACTTCGAACATGTCCTAACTTTCTAGTACCTTCCCTCAGTAACCCTCCTGAAGCTGTGCACTGAGGTCAGAGGTTTCGAGGAGAAGTGGCTCAGCAGTCCGAGGACTCCTCACTGGGCGGCAACTGGGAGAGGCTGCGCCCGCACCCCTGAACCTGCATTCGCCGGACCTATTTCCCGCGCCCTGGCCCCTCCGCCCACAGAGCCCCACCGGTGACAGCACGCGGCCACCCCTCCCGCCCGGGCTCCCAACCTGTGCCCCGAAGCATATTATCTCTGAGCAGGTCCCCGCTGGAGAGGTGCTTCAGCTCGAAGTGTTTGGTGATGCGCGAAGACACGGTGCCCTTGCCAGAGCCCGGCGCCCCCATGATCGCTGCGCGCAGTAGCCGCGCAGACGCCCCCATAGCTGCAGAGAGAGGCCGGGCCCGCGCGGACAGTGGAGCTTCGGCCTGAAACTGCGCGCTCACCCACTTCGCCGCCCGGGCCGGCCGGCTGGCTGCGCGGCGAGCAGGGGGCGGCCTCGTCGCCCAGGCGTTCCCGGAAGTGAAGAGACAGCCACTGGGCAACCGCGCCCGCGCCCCGCCGCTGCAGCGCCCGCCCCCCGCGACCCGCGCACCCCGGCTCGTGGCCCCACCCCGCCCCGCCCCCTCCGCGCAAGCCGCGCACCCTCGGCCCTCCCGCGGCGACCCCTGCCAGTGCGACCACTTCCCCGCGCGACCTGCGGCCCTCCGCGCCTCGTCCCCATCCGCCCGCTCCCCGCCGTATCGCCTTTGTTTTTCTCCGCCTCCGGGGGCCCTCCTCGGTGACCCCCGGATGTCCGCCACTTCCCTCAGGCCCGGACCTCACACCTGTCAGGGCCCCGCCCTGTCCTGCCCAGTCCCAGCAGGAGAGACCTCGCCCGGTTCCTTGACACTTGGCCACTCCTGCCGCGCCCCCTCCTGACCTCTGACCGCCGCTTTGCTCCTCTGGATTACAGGATATCACCCTTCCCCCCAACCCTCCTTCACCCTTCACCGCTCATGCACTCCAGGCCCTATCTTGCTCAGTCCGGGAGGATTGACCGCGCTCGCTCTCGCTTCCCCAGACCCCGGCGCGCTTCTCTGCGCGTCCCCCACTTGCTGCCCCCTCACCCTTGCTCCTCGGTCCCCAGGGTTAACAGAGGTCCTCCCTTCTCCTCCTCCTAAACCCGCAGTCCCTTCCACTCCCTTCTCTGCTGCTGAGACTCTTCCTCCTCCCTAGGTTTCTAACGGCGGTTTTTGAGGTACGTTTATCTGAGTAGAGTCACAGTGGGTGGCAGTGAACCCAAAGGGCTCTCCTCATTTCAAAGAAGAGGAATCCCAGTCGAAATTGAGCACAGGGTTCTAGGTCACACGTCTGTGGAGGGCTGTCTCTTACTTCCCAGGATCACACTTTCAGATTCGAAAGTAACTGTTGCTTTTACTCGGCAGAGCCTAAAAATACTGACTCCTCCTTAGGTTCTATTGTTTGCCTTCAGCCCGCCCAAGCATATTGTCTCACCTATTGATTCTATAAATACTTATTCATTTAAATTCCCATTCCTGCAGCTGAAAGTCTAGTGGTGGAGGCAGATAAATGTGCAAGGTAATTTAAGATAAGTACTATAAACAAAATAGGGGGCTTCCCAGGTAACTCAGATGGTAAAGAATCTTCCTGCAATGCAGGAGACCTGGGTTCGATCCCTGGGTGGAGAAGATTCCCCTGGAGAAGGAAATGGCAACCCACTCCAGTATTCTTGCCTGGGAAATCCCATGGACATGAGAGCCTGGCGGGCTACAGTCCACAGGGTTACACAGAGTCGGACGGGACTGAGCAGCTAAAACACAAACCTGAACAAAGTAAAATAGAATGCGTGGAGGACGGCTGTTTTATATCTAGTGGTCAGTCAAGCTTTGAGGAAATGGCATTTATTTGCTCTGAGTAGTGAATGGGAAGGTGGAGGGAGAGGGACAAAGTCAAGGAGAAAAGGCCCTAAAATGGCATGTTTTTCATGTTCCAGGAATAGAAACACAAGACAAAAAGACCTATTTCCTCTGTAAAATGAGCATGGAAGATTAGTTTGGAGTTGTTCAAATTATGGATATAAAGTACAATGCCAGCCACAGGTTAAGTGTGCAGTATTACATTAGAGTCATCATTATTGTTATATAGAGTCACATTATTGTTACCCATTTTTGTAGAAGGTCACTATGCTAAGGAAGAGAGAAGGTTCTGTGAAAATAAACAGTGCCATCCTTCACATAAGTTGCCAAATGAGTAGCCTCAAACTACTTTCAATTTAAAGATAGAAATTATATCAGAGAGAGATGGTAAGAGAAAGCTTGCTCCCCAGTGAATCTGAGCTGGGAGAATGGGTGGGGGAATTCAATATGTAGACAGCTCTGTACGTGGAAAGAAATTTAGTAGCTCATTCATATTTCTTACTAAGAAAGCAAGAATGAAAATAAAATAATTAAATATTCGGCTCATGTAGTTAGAAAAAAACATCAAAATAATGCTTTGAAAGGATTAGATAAAGAATGCAAATGAAAGGATCAGAAAACTTAAGAACAGAACTAACAAAAAAATGAAAAAGTTTGGACAAGTACAAGTTACAGAACACTGGAGAACAGGTGCATAGAGATTCCTCCTGATCTCCAAAACTGAGAACATTTGAGGGTTTAGATGCAAAAGAGACCTCAAAGAAAATCCTGGGGTTATTTGGCTTAGGAAGAAAACAAACAAAATAGCTGAGGAACTATCCTATCCGTGGGGAGGAGAAGCTGAGTGTTGTGTTCACATCACCAGGACCCACAAAACGCCAACTAACGGCAGCTTTGCAAAAGTTTGTTGATTATGAATAAGGAATGAATAAGTAACTGTCAAACTGAGAAATCTCCTGGCATCGGGGCTTAGCACAGTCATTTGTCCATGGGCACACATTTGTATGGGTTCGTTCTTCTCCCTTGAACTTGTCCCAGTAGTAAAAACACTGAGCGCAAATAATACATTAAGACACCAAGAAAGTCAAAAAGAGATTTAAGAAGTGCTTGTATGTCAGGACTTGCTCTCTGGGATTCTTGAAGAGGCCAGATCTGAAGTTTGACTGAAGGCTATGTGAACAGAAGCCCAGAAATCTGAGTGGGTTCAGCCATTCCAGCTGAGCTCCTAGTTGTAGCCACAGGATTGAACCTGTGGATAGGTGGATTAGAGAATGGAAGAAGAATTTCTCCCTGAGCTACTAGAAAAATAGAACTGTCATTAACTGAGATTGGAAAGACTATAGGAGAAACAGGTTTGAGGAAAATATTAATGTGTTAATGCATTTTGGGTAAGTGAATTTGGAGATGCCTTTGGGACATCTACAGAAATTGATAAGGTAGCAGTTAGATGTACAAATTTGGGGTGCATAATAGAGGTCCAGGCTGAAGGTATAAAACTGGGAAGTTGTTGATACATTTAAATCCATGAGCCAATACAAAGTCACTTAGGGGATGGGTTTAGATGAGAAGAGAGGACGTTTGAAATCTGAGTTTTAGGGTTCTCCAGCATTTAGGGGATGAGCAGGAAACACTGAAGGAATCCGAGGGGAACGGCAAGTTAATTAGGAAGAAAACAGGTGTGTGTGGTATCTTGGAAGTTGATGGAATGTGTTTCAAGAAGGAGTGACAGCCATAAAAAAGAACAAAATTGAGCCATTTGTGGAAGCATGGGTGGACCTGGATACTGCCATACAGAGTGAAGTAAGTCAGAAAGAGAAAAACAAATACTCCTTTAAGGTATATATGTGGTATCTAAAAAATTTGGTATAGACAATCTTATTTACAAAGCAGAAATAGAGACACAGATATAGAGAACAACAGTATGGATACCAAGAGGGAAAGAGAGGAATGAGATGAAATGGAAGATTGGAATTGACATGTATACACTATTGATCTTATGTATAAAATAGAGAACTAATGAGAACCTACTGTGTAACACAGGGATCTACTTAATGGTCTGTAGTGACCTAAATGGGAAGGAAATCCAAAAGAGAGGGGATATATATATATATATGTATACACATAGCTGATTCACTTTGCTCTACAGTAGAAACTAACAATATTGTAAAGCAACTACAATAAAAATTATTTTTTTTAAAAAGGGAGAGATTAAATGAGTCAGAGTCTGTTGATAGAACTGAGAACCAACTGAAATTATTTCTAACTGTAAAAAAAAAAGATTATTTTTCATTTGCAATGCATCAGTAAAAATATCAAAGGATAGTTTTGCCCAAAATCCCATAGCTAATCAACAACTGAATTAGTAATTTCAAAAGATGCTGGATGAAATATAGAAAATGCTTTCTCTGAGAGGGAACTTCTGAGAATAGAATTCAAACTAACAAGGATGTTAGAGGAAAAAGGAAGAGAAAATCTAGACAGAAGAGAACAGAGGAAACAAAAGTCAGAAAATACAAGGAAATATTTTTTAACACTGCAAAAGCAACAGAAGAGCCCTCAGCACTAAGACAGTTTTATCATAACATTCATTCAAAAGCATAAATAAGCAAGAATATATGAGAAAACCCTGAAAAGGAAGAAAATGAGAGTCAAGCCTTAACAGTTATTAAAACATTATGAAACCTGTATAATAAGGTGGTATGAATACATAGATCAATAAAACAATTAAAAATCCAAAAATAAACCTAAATTCATCTGGAAGCTTAATAAAGGAGGCATCTCAAATCTTGGAGAAAAAGATCTTCAGGACTTCCCTGGTGGTCCAGTGGTTAAGAATTTGCCTTCCAATGCAGGGAGTACAGATTTGATCCCTGGTCAGGGAAATAAGATCCCAGATGCCTCATGGCCAGAAAAAAATCCAAAACATAAAAGCAACATTGTAACAAATTCAATAAAGACTATAGTACATACCAAAAAATGTTTAAAAAAAAGAAAAAGATCTTCATAAATAGTGTGAGGGTGAAGAGATAGCCAGTGGGAAAAGCACAAACCTATCTCTGCAAGATGAATTCCAAACAGATCAAAGGTTTACAATTTTTTAAAGAAATAAAACTATATTAATCCAGTAGAAAGTATGGGTGAATTTCTGTATAATCAAGGAGTTGGGGACATTTTTTTTCATTTATTTTTAATTGAAGGATAATTGCTTTACAGTATTGTGTTGGTTTCTACCAGACATCAACATGAATCAGCCATAGATTTGCCCATGTCCCCTCCCACTTGAACAGCCTTCCTACCTCCCTCCCAATCCCACCTCTCTAGGTTGTTACTGAGTTTGAGTTCCCTGATTTATACAGCAAATTCCCATTGGCTATCTATTTTACATATGGTAATGTATGTTTCCATGTTACTCTAACTGGCAAAATCTGGAGGCAGTAAAGAAAAAGACTGAAATTTGGACTGTACAAAACAACAACAAAATGTAGCAAAATGTGTAGCAATGTGTAGCAAAATACATCATAAGCAAGATAAAAAAGACAAATTGCAAAAATATTTCCAACTTATAGACAAAGGAATAATGTCCAGTGGTGTGTTCTGGAGGGGAGGGCTAGAAGGAGCCCTGACTTGTGGCATTTGCCCATGGCGTAAATACTTCCACCATAGCAGATTTTTAAGTTACCAAGATGACATCAGCTGTATCAACATGATGTCAACTGACTAACCAAATTCCTGAAAATTAAACCATCTGCACTTATAGGGCAACACCCATCAGCTCCTGCATGCCATTGTAAATATCCCTACTACAGAAAGGATTTCAACAAATAAAGAAAAACCACGCTGTGGAAAATAAGCAAGTGATATAAACACCACAGTACACATGCACACAAACACAAAGAAATTAAAAGTTCTATTTAACAGCCCTTGACTGAAGCGACGCCGCTGCCGCCGCAGCAGCAGCAGCAGCAGCAGCAAATGAGCCATATGAGAAGATGTTTAATCATACATATGATAAAGGAAATGAAAATTAAAACTATAGTGGGATACTATTTCTCAACTATCAGATCAGCAAAAATCTAAGTTTGGCAATGTAATGTGTTGACAAGGTAGTGAGGAAACGGGCATTCATATTTTGCTAGTGGGAATGCAAAAATGGTACAATCCGTGGAAAAAGAAATTTGGTAGTCTCTAGCAAAATTTCATATATGTGCACTTGTCAATCCAAAAATTCCACATCTAGGAATCTAACCTAAAGATACACTGGCAGGAGACTTCCCTGGTAACCCAGTGATAAAGAATCTGCCTTGCAGTGCAGGGGACTTGGATTTGATTCTGGTCAGAGAATTAAGATCCCTCATGCTGTGGAGCAGCTAAGCCTGAGCACCACAACAGGCATAGCCTGTATGCCGAAACTAGAGAGTCCATACACTGCGTCAAAAATCCCAAGTGACAACGAAGATTACATCCCGCAACTAAGGCCTGACGAAGCCAAATAAATAAAAGAAAAGCTCTGGGTCCTAGGAGCCTATTTAGAGTCTCATAAATATATATATTTTTAAGATACACTGACTTTAATACAAAAAGATGTATACAGAGAGTTGTTCAGTGAACACTATTTGTATTAGCAAAAGAGTGGAAACAATCCCAGTGTCCATCAGAATGGTCAAATAGACAAGGATCTTCTCACATACTGGAATACTACACAGCTGTAAAAACATATGAGAAATATTCCACAGAGCTATGGCATTACTTTTAGTGGAAAATGGACAAGGAGGCAAAGCAGAACCATTTAACAGGGTGGGGGTGGGAGTGGGAGGGATATGAATATATCTTTATGTTTTAGAAAAATAGGATAAAATAAAAATCAAATAAAAATCAAATTAAAATTTTTGTTTTATTTAAACAAATGAAGACTGATTACCTCCAGGGAAAAGAAGGAATGGAACAGAAAGACAGGGAAGCATGCCAAATATCTCTTTGTACTTTGGTTTATACAAATGATTTTGCTAAGTATGTAACAAGGTCTAATTTTTTTTAATGTTTCCAAAAGCCAGTCTTAAAAATCAAAAGCAAAATGAAACAAATGAACTTGGTTGTGTAATGACCTGGTTCGGTCTATTTTTATAAATTGCTGCTGCTCTTTGAATAGCTTGTAGAAATCTGAGTTGTTTCCTTTGCTACTGAGGTAATGCATGTTCTGAAGTTTTGCTTTGGAATTTTCCATACCATCTCACATATCTCGCTTTGGCATTCCTGCCAGTTGACAAATACCGTAACCATGGCTGTGGAACATACTTCCTCACCAATTTTGTTCTAGCCTGAGGCATTGTTTGTAATTTGAGACAAAACTCCTATCAGAGCACTGACTTCTGTCCAGAGAGGAGACACTGTTATTCCCCTAATAATGCCTCATCAGTTGTGTCCATCCAGGACATTTCTGTCCCAGGACCCAGGGGTAAGACACTCATATACCCATGAGGGTAATCCTCCTCCCTGAAATTCAAGAGTTTGCTGGGTCACAGGATTTGGTATTGCACTAAAGCTAAATTTGACTTTCACAAACTGATCTTGAGCAAAATAATTATCTCTGCTTCAGTCGCCTCATTTATGAAATAGGGGGAGGGCAATAGCATGAGGTGGCTGTGAAATTTAAATAGGATCCCGTATGTAAAATGCCAGGCATATGCTGGGTGCTGCTTCTCTTCCCCTCGCTCTGCTTCCCCCTGCTTTTCTTTCCAGCCTTTTCATTAAGTCTTCCCTCTACCCCCTTTCTTCATTGAACAAAATGAGTTAGACCAGGGAACTTTTAAGGGTCTTCTCAAACCCTGAGTTCCTTAGAAATATTGATAAAGTGCAGTGCATTCAAATGGAAGCTTGGCCACTAGAATCTGAAATTCAAAGATAAATATAGTAGAAATGTGAGTGTAGAGGTCGATGATTTTAAGTGAAGAGGCGTTTAGGGGTTAAAAGCCCAGAGGAATGGATTTCTTGGTTAGTCTTAATAATATTCTTCCAATTTGTCCAAGGGAGGAGAAATAGGGAAATGAGAGAAGGACAGAAGGAAAGAGAAAAATTGGAAAGAAAGGAGGAGATTAAAATTTAAAAGATAACAAGTGTGGGTGAAAATATGGGAAAATTCACTGTCAGTAGAAATGGAAAATAATACAGTCAATTTGGAATTATGACTGACAGTTTCCCAAACAACTAAATGTAGAGTTATCATATAACCCAATTTCACTCCTAGGTATACACTCAAGAAAATGGAAAACATATGTCCACACAAAAACTTGTACATGAATGTTTATAGCAGCATTGTGCATAATAGCCAAAAGGTGGAAACAACTCATATGTCTGTCAACGCTGCTGCTAAGTCACATTGGTCGTGTTCAACTCTGTGCAACCCCATAGATGGCAGCCCACCAGGCTCCCGTTCCTGGGATTCTCCAGGCAGGAATACTGGAGTGGGTTGCCATTTCCTTCTCCTGGAGTGGGTTGCCATTTCCTTCTCCAGTGCATGAAAGTGAGAAGTGAAAATGAAGTCGCTCAGTTGTGTCCGTGTCTGTCAATAGATGAATGGATAAATGAAATTAATATATTCATATAAGGAAACTTTATTTGGCCACAAAAAGGAGTAAAGTACTAATACATGATATAACATAGATGAAACTTGAAAACATTATGCTAAGTGAAAGAAGTCACATATTATGTAATTCTACTCATATGTAAGTTCAGAATAGGGAAATCTATAGAACCAAACAGTAGATTAATGGTTGTTTGGGGCTGGGGAATATGGAGAACAAGGAGGATACGGTGGTAATGACTAAAAGGTACAGAGTTTCTTTTTGTATAAAAATATTATAGAGTGGACTGTAGTGATGATTGCACACATTTGTGACTCTCCTAAAAACCACTGAATTGTACACTTTAAATGAGTGAATTATATGATGTGTGAAATATATCTCAATAAAACCATTTTAAAAATCAATCAGTACAATTCACCATATTAACAGGTTAGTAAGAAAAAAAGCTTATGATTATCTTGATAGATGTAAAAAATCATTTTATAAAATTCAACATCCATTTATGATTAAAAGCTCAGAAAACTAAGAATATATGGAAACCATTGCAATTTGATAAAATGCATCTGTAAAAAACCTAAGTTAACATCATAGTTGATGGTGAATATATTCCCCCAAATATGGGGGACAAGACAAAGATTTCAATTCTCATGGTATCTCTTTAACAGTGTGCTAGAGGGCCTAGACTGTGCAGTAAAGGAAGGGAGAGTGGAAAGAAAACTGTCTTATTCATAAGTGAGCATGTATATAGAAAGTCCTAAGGAATCTATTAAAAAGCAACTAGAACTAATGAATTCTAGATTCAAAGTCAGATACAAAGTAACGGGTATCTCTTCACACTGGAAACAGACAATTGCAAAACAAAGTTTAAAAGATGCCATTGGAAATCATGTAAAAAATATTTGGGGGTATCTAACAGAACTTCATAATTTTTTAAGAACTCAATATTGAAAGATACTCATTTCAGAGAGAAATAATAGAAGATCTAAATAAATGGAAAGAAATACTATGTTTATACATCAAAACCATCCATTTTGTTACAATCTCAGTTCTCTCCCAAATCATCTATAAATACAACATAGTCTCAATCACAAATCTCAGCAGTAATTTTTTAATAAAAATTGACAAGTTGATTTAAAAATTTTTAGAAATAAAAGGAACCTAGATTAGCCAAAACAATTTTGAGAAAGAGCAAAAATGGAGAACTTTACTTGATTTCAAGGCTTACTATAAGACTGCAGTATTAAGACAGTGTGGTGTTGATGTAAAAACAGGTATATGGATCAGTGGAACAGAAGAGAGTCCAGAAATAGAATCATATATAAGGTCAATTCATTTTTGACAAAAGAGAAAAAGATAGTCTTTTTAACAATGTTGCTTGAATAATAGGATATCCATGTGGAAAAACATAACCTCAATTCTTACCTCTTGCCATATGCTATAATTAACTCACAATGGACCTCCACGTAAAAGTTTAAAATGATAAAACTTCTATAAGAAACCTCACAGAAAATCTTTGTGACTTTTGTTCAGGCAAAGATTTCTTAGGCCACAGAAAGCATGAATCATAAAAGAAAAACATTATAAATTGAAATTTACCAAAATTAAAAATGTATACTCTTTGGAAAACCAATGTTTAGAGAATGTAAAGACAAAGCATACACTGGAAGAAAATCTTTGAAAAGTATATATCTAATAAAAGGTTTGTATTCAATAATAACAAAACACACAACATGGTAACAAAAAAGGCAAAAAAAAATTGGATAAATATTTCATCAAAGAAGATATATAATTAAAAAACAGGCACATGAAAAGATCCTTAATATCACTGCTCACCAGGAAAATGTAAAATAAATATAAAAAACTAGGAATAAAACTATCATATGACCCAGCAATCCCACAACTGGACATACATTCTGAGGAAACCAGAATTGAAAAAGACACATGTACCCCAATGTTCACTGCAGCACTATTTAAAATAGCTAGGACATGGAAGCAACCTAGATGTCCATTGGCAGATGAATGGATAAGGAAGTTGTGGTACATATACACAGTGGAGTATTACTGAGGTATAAAAAGGAACACATTTGAGTCAGATGTAATGAGGTGGATGAACCTAGAGCCTGTTACACAGGGTGAAGTAAGTCAGAAAGAGAAAAACAAATATCATCCATTAACACATATATGGAATCTAGAAAGATGACACTGATGATCCTACATGCAGGGGAGCAAAGGAGACACATAAAGAGAAGGCTTTTTAACTTAATGGGAAAAAGAGAGGGTTGGATGATTTGAGAGAATACCATTGAAACATATATACTACCATACGTAAAATAGGTAACAAGTAAGAGTTTGCTCTATGACACAGGACACATAAAGCTGGTGCTCTGTGACAGCCTGGAGGGATAATGTGGGGAGGGAGGTGGGAAGGGGGTTCAGGATGGAGGGGACACATGTATGCCCATGGCTGATTCATATTGATGTATGGCAAAAACCATCATAATATTGTAAAGAAATTATCCTCTGATTAAAATTAATTAATTAAATAAATATAATGAGAAATTGGAAGTGGTCAAACAGGAGATGGCAAGGGTGAATATTGACATTTAAGGAGTCAGTAAACTAAAGTGGACAGGAATGGGCAAATTTAATCCAGATGAGCATTATATCTACTACTATGGGCAACAATCTCTTAGAATAAATGGAGTAACCCTCATAGTCAACAAAACAGTACAAAATGCAGCATTTGGGTGCAATGTCAAAAACGACAGCATGATCTCAGTTCATTTCCAAGGCAAACCATTCAATATCATAGTAATCCAAGTCTATGCACCAACCCCTAATGCCAAAGAAGGTGAAGTTGAACGGTTCTATGAAGACCTACAAGACCTTCTAGAACTAACACCAAAAAAAGATGTCCTTTTCATCATAGGGGATTGGAATTCAAAAGTAGAAAGTCAAGAGATACCTGGAGTAACAAGCAGGTTTGGCTTTGGAGTACAAAATGAAGCAGGGCAAAGGCTAACAGATTTTTGCCAAGAGAACGCACTGGGAATAGCAAACACCCTCTTCAAACAGCCCAAGAGATGACTCTATACATGGACATCATCAGATGGTCAATACCAAAATCAGACTGATTACATTCTTTGCAGCCAAAAATGGAGAAGCTCTATACAGTCAGCAAAAATAAGACCAGAAGCTGACTGTGGCCCAGATCATGAACTCCTCATTGCAAAATTCAGACTTAAATTGAAGAATGTAGGGAAAACCTCTAGACCATTCAGGTATGACCTAAATCAAATCCCTTATGATTATACAGTGGAAGTGACAAACAGATTCAAGAGATTAGATCTGATAGACAGAGTGCCTGAAGAACTATGAATGGAGGTTCGTAACATTGTACAGGAGGTGGTGATCAAAACCATCCCCAAGAAGAAGAAATGCAAAAAGGCAAAATGGTTGTCTGAGGAGGTCTTACAAAAGCTGAGAAAAGAAGAGAAGTGAAAGGCAAAGGAGAAAAGGAAAGATTATACCCATCTAAATGCAGAGTTATGAAGAGTAGCAAGGGGAGGTAAGAAAGCCTTTTTAAGTGAACAATGCAAAGAAACAGAGGAAAACAATAGAATGAGAAACAAAATAAGAGATACTAAGGGAACATGTCATGCAAAGATAGAAATGGTATGGACCTAAAAGAAGCAGAAGATATTAAGAAATGGTGGCAAGAATACACAGAGGAACTATACAAAATGGATCTTAATGATCTGGATAACAATGACGGTGTGATCACTCACCTAGAGCCAGACATCCTGGAGTGCAAAGTCAAGTGGATCTTAGGAAGCATCACTATGAATAAAGCTAGTGGAAGTGATGGAATTCCAGCTGAGCTATTTCAAATCCTAAAAGATAATGTGTTTAAGTGCTGCACTCAATATGCCAGGAAACATGAAAAACTCAGCAGTGGCCACTGAACTAGAAAAGGTCAGTTTTCATTCTAATCCTGCTGGGGTCCAGCCCCAGTGGATCCAGGGAATTCGAAGTGGGGATGGAGTCAGTGTCTTAGAAAGGACTATTTAATTAGAAAAGAGAGATTAGGAAAGAATAGTGTAGTAAGAAAATTAGTGGAGAAAAGATGCTGAATAACTTGGTTTACGTGGAAAGCTAATAAAGTCTCATAAGACAAGAAACTTGCACCACCTACGTATGCCACCGGTACCCGCTTGAATAGTGGAGGGTGCCCCGCTTGGGCTCCCTCTTGCGTGGGTCTTAGAAGCCAGGGCAAGTAAGTAGACATGGTGAGCCTCCACGCTCCAGATGAGAATTCAGCCAGGAAACAAGAGAAGGAGAAAAGACCACACGGGGGAAACCAGTCTTTCCAGTGACTGGTCCATCCTTTATTGTCCGGGAAAGCTTTTTATACTTTTGGTTGTACATAGAGATCAATGGATAATACAAAGTTATGCAGCATCAGCAGCCCTGACTCTTATCAAGACCAGGCTTTCTCTCTGCATACCTAGCTGTATACACAAGTCTTAGGTGATTTACATCATCTTCTGGCCAGGAGGCCTATTAGCATTATGGCCCTTTTCTGATAAGGGTCCGTCAACCAGAAAACTTATTTGCCTTAAAAGTGTTGTTCTTACTAAAGTCTGGTGCCACTCTCAAAAAGCACTAATTAAGGTGACATTCTTATATAGCAAGGACACACAATTTATAACAAGGAAAGAGGAGTACAGTGATTTATAACAAAGAGAAAGTTCACTAACTCAAAAGTCTAGTGTTGCTAACATCAAAACTACTATATTCCCTTTTCTGTATCCCAATTACATTGATTAATATCATCCAGGTGCCTAAAAGATAAAGAATATGGAGGCCTGGCAGCAGTCATTGACTCAACAGTGAAACCCATCACCAATATAATTTTTAGCTTTTTAGAAAAGGGTTCTATATCTTTAAGATGCTTAAAGCTTTGTGCCTCTCGCGGTTGTAAAAATCCGGACAGACCTGTCAGGTAAGTTAGAAAGCGATCAGAGAGGTTTAAGCTGAGACTTTTTTTTTACTCCCAGGAGACTTATTAACTGGAGCTCTAAGTTAATTCCTTTTTAGAGGAAGGTGGTGGGGGACAGCCCCTGTTAATATCAGAAGTGTAAGCGAAAAGCATAATACAGTACGGCAGGCAGACTCTGGTTTTGGGGCTAGATGCTTGAGAAATTCCAGAGAGGCTCCCTTAAGGCCGGACTCGCCTTTGCCTGTCGGACCCCTTAACCTCATGACCTTCGCCATGGGCGGGACTCCTCGTGCTGGCTCCCGGCACAATCCCAAAGAAAGGCAATGCCAAAGAATGTTCAAACTACCACACAATTACACTCATTTCACATACTAGCAAGGTCATGCTCAAAATCTTTCAAGTTAGGCTTCAACAGTATGTGAACCAAGAGCTTCCAGATGTACATGATGGATTTAGAAAAACCAGAGGAACCAGAGATCAAATTGCCAACATCCATTGATCATAGAAAAAACAAGAGGATTCCAGAAAAACATCTACTTCTTCTTCTTTGACTATGTCAAAGCCTTTGACTGTGTCGATCACAAAAAACTGTGGAAAATTCTTAAAGAGGTGGGAATACCAGAACACCTTACCTGCCTCCTGTGAAACCTGTATGCAAGTCAAGAAGGAACAGTTAGAACTGGACATGGAACAATGGACTGGTTCCACATTGGGAAAGGAGTATGTCAAGGCTATATATTGTCACCATGCTTATTTAACTTTTATGCAGAGTACATTGTACAAAATCCCAGACTGGATGAAGCACAAGCCTGAATCAAATTTGCTGGGAGAAATATCAATACCCTCAGATATGCAGATGACACCACTGTAATGACAGAAAGCAAAGAGGAATAAAGAGCCTCTTGATGAAAATGAAAGAGGAGAGTGAAAAAGCTGGCTTAATACTCAACATTCAAAAACCAAAGATCATGTCATCCGGTTCCATCACTTCATGGCAAATAGATGGGGAAACAATGGAAACAGTGACAGACTTTTTTTTCTTGGGTTCCAAAATCACTGCGGATAGTGACTGCAGCCATGAAGTTAAAAGACGCTTGGTCCTTAGAATAAAAGCTATGACAAAGCTATGACAAACCTAGACAGCATATTAAAAAGCAGAGGTGTTATTTGCTGAGAAAGGTCCATACAGTCAAGGGTATGGTTTTTCTAGAAGTCATGTACAGATGTGAGAGCTGGATGGTGAAAAAGGCTGAGCACCGAAGGATTTATACTTTTGGACTGTGGTTCTGGAGAAGACTTGAGAGTCCCTTGGGCAGCAAGATCAAAGCACTGAATCCTAAAGGAAATCAACCCTGAATATTCACTGGAAGGACTGATGCTAAAGCTGAAGCTCGAATACTTTGGTCACCTGATGTGAAGTGCTGACTCACTGGAAAGGACCCTGTTGCTAGGAAAGATTGAGGGCAGAAGGAGAAGGGGACGACAGAGGACAAGATAGTTGAACGGCATCACAGACTCAATGGACACGAGATTGAGCAAACTGTGGGAAATAGTAAAGGACAGGGAAGCCTGGCATGCTGCAGACCATGGGGTGGCAAAGAGTTGAACACAACTGAGTGACTGAACAGCAAATAATGAGATACCAGTGTATACTACCAGAACAGCTAAAATTTAAAACCAGATCATACCGAATATTGAAGAGGATATGTTCAGTTCAGTCGCTTAGTCATGTCCGACTCTTTGTGACCCCATGAATGGCAGCACGCCAGGCCTCCCTGTCCATCACCAACTCCCGGAGTTCACTCAGACTCACGTCCATCGAGTCAGTGATGCCATCCAGCCATCTCATCCTCTGTCATCCCCTTCTCCTCCTGCCCCCAATTCCTCCCAGCATCATACACTGCTGATGTGAATACAAAATGGTACAGTCACTTTGGAAAAGGTTGGCAGTTTCTTGTAAAGTTAAATGCCCACCTACCAAAAAAACAAGCAGTCTCTCTCCTAGGTTTTTACTCAAGAGACATGTAAACATATTTCCAGTATTAACCTGCCTGGGTATTCTAACAAATACCATAGACCGAGTGGCTTAAACATTTACTTTCTTACAGCTCTGAAGGCTGAAAGTCCAAGATTAAGGTGTCATCAGGATTGGTATCTGGCAATAGCCCTCTTCCTGGGTTGCAGATGGCTACTTTCTCACTGTGTCCTCACATATCCTCTTTTCTGTGTGTGCCTGTCCTCATAATGGGTGTAACATGTTGATTATTTTTTCTTTTACTTTTCTGTTTCATTTGAAAACATGCTTAATGAGCTCAAATAATTTTTACCCTCAAAAGCACCTTAGAACCAAATCTCATTTAATGCAATATCACCTTTCCAAAAAAAGTGAATTTTCTTAATCTTTTTTCAGTTTTATAGAAGTATAGTTAATAACATCACCTTTTTATTATTCATGTTGATTGATTCATTTTGATTCAATTAACATTTACTAATGTTCTAGGAATATAGCAGTGAGTGCAACAAAGCCCCTATTTTCACAGAGTTTCCCTTCCATAATGTGGAAGGGAGAGAGGATAGTAATGATTACTGTGGGAGAAAAAAGAAGAAAGCAAAGGAGAATTTAAATCTGCAGGCAATTCTTATAAAAATAACTGTCTTTTCAGTGAATATTTGCAGTATCTGCCTCATCAAATCCTCTCTACAACAGAATGAAGTGACAAAGTCTGAAGAGCTGGGTCTTTAAATTAGCAGAGCTGGGTCTTAGCCCTGCCTCATTTATTAATTAGCTCTGGAAACTTGGTCAAGTACTTCACCATTCTGAGCCTTGCTCTCTCTGTGTGTGTGCTCAGTTGCTCAGTCATGTGCAACTCTTTGCAACCCTATGACTGTAGCCCACCAGGCTCCTCTGTCCATGGGATTTTCCCAGAAAGAATACCGAAGTGGGTTTCCATTTCCTCCTCTGGGGGATTTTCCCAACTCAGGGACTGAACCCGAATTGGGTCTCTAAGTATTGGCAAGCAGATTCTTTACCACTGAGCCACTTTGCTCTCTCAACAGTAAAATGGAAATCATGCCTGTCCCAGAGGATGGTGAGACTCTAAAGGATGTGGCCCCTTTTATTACTATGCAAATGAAGACTGTCTTCAAATAATCTTATTAGTCAAAGCTTGTGATTTGAAATTGAAATTCTCTTTTTCATTATTCCCTCCATTTTTGTCTCAAGGTTTTAAATATTGCTATGAAAAGACAAACATCTGTTAAGACATCACATTAAGATATTATCACCTAAAACATATGTATTAAAAAATACATTTTCCAAAGTTATTCAAGTTAGTCTAAGTCGCAGAACTGTGATGCCTTGGGGCCCAGTGAGATTGGGGTTCAGATATGGTGGGAAGTCTTCAAGAACAACCTGGTTCCTGGCTCTTGGTGCTTTTAAAGAAGACCACTAGACAGAAAAGTGAATGGAAGGACCCTCAAACCTTGCCCACCTTTGCAGTTTTGCCTTGCGCTTATGGTTTGCTTGTCTGGAGAACAACACAGAATAGGTGGATAAGCAGAAGAAGACTATTTTTCAGCAAGCACTAATTGACAAGCTAAAAAAATAAAAGATTAACTGTTAAAATTGAAGCTGTGCTGTGCATCTCACAAGTTTCTTCCAGGAAAGGTCCCCAGTGATATACAGAACCCTGCGGTTGAGTAAGGAATTATTACAGGGCAGTTAGAGAATTCTAAACTGCTCGGAAAAGTTGATGCCCAGACTGAAGCCAAACTGAGGAATGGGAGAGTGGTACCAAGGAAACCAGGAGGAAAGTTGTAAAGCAACTGATGATGGGAACCTGAGATAAGGGAAACCTGTAATGCCTGAGGCTAGGAATCCCCACTCTGGATGAAGACTGCCGCCTCAGTCATGTGTTGAAGTTCCTGAGATGCACAGAAGGAGGCAACATTCATGTATTATTCCTCCTGCTCCACCCCTCCACCCCCCCAGTATTGAAACTCCTAGTGATAGGACTTGTCACTTGTATTTCACTTTACAGTTTTGAAAGCACTTTCTCATTTGGTTCTTACAACTAGGTGATGATTAGGGGCTGCTCCTATTATCCCCCTTTTACAGCTAGAAAGCTGAGAGCAGCCAGTTTAACTATATTCAGTGTCAGACAATGAGGAGGCCGAGCTGGTCTTCCAACTTCTGACACAGCGCCCTTCCCACTCTCCTGTCTAGAATAAAACAGGATTGTCAAGTACAGCTGAGAAATGAACAAAGACCTAAAAGCTCTTGACAGAGGGAAAGAAGACCCATTCCAGTAGCCATTCTATGCAGAGAATTAACTTTGGAAACAGCACTGCTATTAGAGGAGGGTCGGAGGTCAAGTTGTGCTCACTCCCAGGTTTCAAATAAACAATTAAATTTAGCTTTGTTGGGTCATTCTGTGGTCAGGGCCGTGAGTTGAGCTTGGTCAAAGGGAAAGAAGGGTATAAGCTGAAGTGGGTTGGGCACCTGATACTTTTCTGACTCAGTGCCTCTCTTCCCATAGACATGAAGACACTCAGCATAACTCTTTGGTAGCTACAACTTGGGAAGCCTCTAAAATGATTACTTTTGGGAATTCCCTGGCAGTCCTGTGGTTTAGGCTCCATGCTTTCACTACCAAGTGCCCGGGTTCAGTTCCTGGTCTGGGAACTAAGATCAAATACGCTGTGTGGCAAAAAAATAAATTTCACCCTAAGGAAAAAGAAAAGATTACTCCTGACAAAGGCTGAGAAAGCCTGGTATATTGTCAGAGATCCAGGATGCCTAGGCAGCCTCTACTTTTGAGGAACCTAATGTAGAGATACAAGAATCCCTGAAACAGTGTAAAAATTTGGTCAGAGAATGTTTTCCTATATCAGCGTATTAGTTCACAATTGTTACAGGAATGCTCTGCAAGAACAACACTCGTATCTTAGTGACACACAACCACAAACATTTATTTTCTTGCTCACAAGTCTACGGTTTGACTTGGCCCCTTGGGATTGAGGCTGCTCCTTGGTCTTCATCACTCCGGGCCCCGTGGCTAACAAGGTCATGGCTGGTGAATAGCATAAGCTCAAAAGAACAAGCCAAACCTCACGAGCACATTAAAGCCTCTCTTTGTGTCACAGTGTCACTACTCCTGCACCGGCCAGAGCAAGTCATGGATGCCAGACGGGGATGTACTTTATCCCAGTGCAAAGTCCTTTAGCAAAGGACATGGAAGTAAAATTCTAAAACACGGAGGGAGTGAAACACTGAGGGCAATGATCCAATGTTACCACAGTTAGCAATCTGGCAATGAACATTATTGTGAATAATATATAAAGATAATAAAATAATAGTTATCATCTACTGGGCTTCCCTGGTGGCTCAGACAGTAAAGAATCTGCTGCAATGCAGGAGACCCAGGTTCAATCCCTGGGTCGACAAGATCCTCAGGAGAAGAGAATGGCTAGCCACTCCAATATTCTTGGCCAGAGAACTCCACGGACAGAGGAGCCTGGCGGGCTATAGTCTATAGGATCACCAAGAGTCAGACATGACTGAACGACTAACACAACACTAAGTCTTATTAAGTGTTAGGCACTTTTGTTAAGTATTTTGCATGTATTAACTCATTCAATCCTCACAACAAACTCTACGAGGTAGATACTAATACGGTCTATATTTCACAGATGAAACAGCCAAGGCATAGTAGGATGAAGGAAGAATTAAGGTCACATAGTAAATGTCAGAGTAGGGTAGCGACATTTATACGAGAAAAGAACATTGCCCATTACCTCTCTCCCTTCTGTGTCTCTCCTACCCTTCTCTGCTCCTCCCCAACCCTGTCCCTCCCTTTGTGTGCCTTGTCTTGTGAAAGACAGCCCCAAACTGGTTGTCTGATTCCTGATAACCTAGACCAGAACCCTCAAGGTCATCCTTGGACCCCCCACACTTGCTCCCTGCCCCGTGTGTGTCAGCCTTTAGTTTCTACTGTCTGTACCTTCTTAATTCCTCCCAGTCTGCTCCCTCCTCTTCATCCTCTGCCCACTGCCTCCACTCAGAGCCCTACCACTTCTTTACCAAAGGATGCTCTGCTTTTCGTCCTGCACACTTAGTTTGCTGCCAGAGAGATTTTTCTAAAATACAGATCTGGCCAAGTCAATCTCCTATTTAAAAAGTTTCTTTTTTATTTTTATTTTTTGAAAGTTTCTGCATTCCCTGGAGCTTTTAGCATAAAGTTAGCCTAGTATTCCACACCTTTTGTTTTCTGACACTCTGTCACACTGTAAACTAGCTTCCAAGATTAAAAGACGCTTACTCCTTGGAAGAAAAGTTATGACCAACCTAAAAAGCATATTAAAAGGCAGAGATATTTCTTTGCCAACAAAGGTCCGTCTAGTCAAAGCTATGGATTTTCCAGTAGTCATGTATGGATGTGAGAGTTGGACTGTAAAGAAAGCTGAGCACCGAAGAATTGATGCTTTTGAGCTGTGGTGTTGGAGAAGACTCTCAAGAGTCCCTTGGCCTGCAAGGAGATCCAACCAGTCCATCCTAAAAGAAATCAGTTCGGAATATTCATTAGAAGGACTGATGCTGAAGCTGAAACTCCAACATTTTGGCCACCTGATGCAAAGAACTGACTCACTGGAAAAGACCCTGATGCTGGGAAAGACTGAAGGCAGGAGGAGAAGGGGACAACAGAGGATGAGATGGTTGGATGGCATCACTGACTCAAAGGGCATGAGTTTGAGTAGATCCCAGGAGTTGGTGATGGACAGGGAGGCCTGGTGTGCTGCAGTCCATGGGGTCACAAAGAGTCGGACACGACTGAGCTGAACTCAACTGAACACTACCTGCAGGTCCCATGAAATTTCGTGACCTCTTGCCTTTTCATACAGTGCACCCTTTGCCTGGATCCTCTGTTCCACTTCTTCACCTCATCTAGAGTCTTACCTTTGGGGAAGCCTTCTCCAATCTATTCCTTATTCTGATTAGACATCTTTTCTCTGTGACTTCAGTAGACTCTGCCATAGGATGTGGCATTTACCGGGCTATATTTCAATATTATTCCATTGTCTACTTCTCTGTCATTAATTTTCCTCAAAATATGATTTGTGGGCCCCCCTGCTTCAGAATCACCTGGGAATTTTGTTGAAAATCAAGTTCCTGGGACCTGTCTCAGTCCCATCAACTCAAAATCTTTGCGGGATGGAGCCCAGGAGTGTGTATTTTAGAAAGTTCCTGAGATGATTCCGACTTATACCAAGATTCTGACCGTCCTAGACAAAACAAAACTGCGGCCATGCTTTCTCGTACTTCTAACATCTAGCATAGTGCTTGACACAAAGTAGGCACACAATGAATGTGTTCCCAATGAATGAGTTAAGTGAACTGCACTAGTCAAGGGCAACACAAATGTAAAGCGAGTATTCAGCGACTGCAATACCGGATTCCAACAGATGGCGCTGTGTCAACATCTGTGTTTTAATTCAATGGGGAGGAGGAAGACGGGAAATTTTGTTTTACAGGAATTCAAGACTAGACTGCTGCGTAATTGAATTTATGTTTTCCTACCCAGTTTGTCTACCATTGTCCCACTTGAATGATTAAATTGATTTCTGAAGGCATGAAAACTTAGACAAGAAAAACAAGTGGAAAAAGTCTGGTCGCAGAAAGAGCTGAGCAGGTAATGAAAGAGAAGGGAAGGGTATGCTAATTACCCCTATTTCCATCTTGTTGATGGAAAGCTGCTCCCAGCCCGCACTAAGTGTTATGAAATTACCCAGAAAGTTCAAAAGAATAAGCCATTTCTCCAAGAGGGTGGAGTCATGCTGTAATTCTGTTAGTCATCCACGTTTCCTTTACAGACTGTCAAATGACTACATGACTAACCTTTTAAAATCCTTTCCCTAGTAGTACAAAGTCTGAAAGCCTGAGTATTCCTCCTGGGCTGAATACTTTATTCTCCTGAGGTGTTGGAAGCGAGCCTCACAGTCTAGAAGCCAGGGCCCCATAGACCACTCTTCCTCCCGCTTCCAGCCTGCCCTCTCGACCCCCAGGGGCATCCATGTGCAAATAACTGATAGGGCTGGCATAGGGCACTGGGAAGACTATCAGCAGGGCCAGAACGAGAAGCTGAGCTGTTTTCCTCCCAGCACAGAGCTTTCTGCCAGAGGCCCTCTCGGGGGCGGGGGGGGGAAGGAGGGGCTTCTATCCCCTGCACGTAGAGGGGAGCAGTAGACACAAAGGTAGACACAAAGGAGAAGCAAAACCCCTGCTCTCTGCACAGCCTCCCAGCCTTACTGGGAAGGCGCAATCGAGAGGCATCACACAAATTTCGACCTGGTAGAAAATAACTTGCAAGTTCTGAATGACTCAGTATAAACTAGATGGAAGTGTTTAAAAGAAATGAGAGGCAATACAGTTTCCCTTTTGCTTTCTTTTTACTCCTTGAACTGTCAAGTTCAAAAGTCACTAAACGTCATTTGTGGGGGGCTAGGAAGTTGGGACTTCCTGGATGGCTTCTGGTCACAGCAGCGGGCAAGAGCATTCTCCCAGATCCCCTACATGGGTCTGGTTGTCCTCAGGATGGGGGGTAGATGAGGACAGTTGCGGGGAGGTTGAGAGTACCAAGCAGGAGAGTGCCTGGTGGCAGATGTCCCTGTCTTTGTCCAGTGTCTCCTCCCCCAACCCAGGAGCAGGGGCGTATCTGGGCCCAAGGGAGCTGTCCCCTGGAAGCAGGAGGGCCAAGTCTGCTGCAGCTGCAGGTAGCACCCAGTGTCTCTGACCAAATTGAGCATTGGGCCTCAGAGAACAAATGTGCTTTTACAGAATCTGAGCAGCTTGAGGGGTAAAAGCAGAAGCACTACCAGTAATCTTTCCAGGAAGTTGAGGGCCTTGCCCAGGTGGCTGAGGTGAGAGTAACCAGCTGGGGGTGGGTTCCAGGGGCCACACAACGCAACACGTGTTACAGCAAGGAAGGCAGATCTGGCTCATGTGGTCTGGGAAGGGCAGCCTGGAGGAGAGCAGCAGGCCGGCCAGCTGGAGGCCCTGTCCCTGTGGGGAACTCCCTGGCCAACAGGAGTGAACTGAGCAGCGGGCCAGGACTCAGCCTTGGGGTGGCCGTGGACCAGTGTGGGACTGACACTGTCTCTCTCTGCTGGTAGCAGGGAGAGCACATCGTCTAGACAAGAGAGAGGGAGATAAACTTCCTCCTGACCCACAGGGGATTGTGGAGGGCAGTGCTTCCTCCTCGAAGGGGTCCTGCCTATGAGAGGATGGGCAAGAGTAGGGTGGCCCTGCTGGATGTGGGAGTCTTTGGGGGGAATCCCCCTCTCTTAAGTCAGGGAAGGGTTAGGAGGAGGTGCTGCTGAAGAACTCTGACCAGACTCTTCCTGCCCTGGAGGCTGTAGAACATAAAATTGGCCTGATAAAAACCGAGCCAAGGTCAAAGTTGCTCTGGGCTGGGTCTCTAGCTGGGATAGGGATCAGCCACTGGCTGCCCAGAGGATTGGGTTCTCTCTGTAAGAGCTGGGTTTAAGGGATGGAGTCATGGGAGTCCGTTCCCTGGTGGGTGTTAACTATTGTGATTGCAAGGCTGGTTCCTCCATCTTCTTAGATGGTTGATTAGGTGCAACATGGAATTCCTGGTATCAGTCCTCAAACCCATTCTTCTCTCATATTCCTCATCTTGACTGGTACCACCATCCACCAGATTGTTTAAACCAGAGAGCTAGACGTGATATTTGGTTTGGCTCTTCCCCTTCATATCAAGTCTATTAGCAAGTCCTATCATTTCTGCGTCTGAAATATATCTCTAATATGCCCACTCCCTTCTCTCTCCACAATAATCAAAACCATCTGTCATCTGCTGCCCAGACAATGGGAGGACCCACTTTGTTGGTCTCATCACTTCCGCTTTCAGCAACCCCCTCCCCCAGTCTGCATATCACCCACCAACCAGTAGACCCTCTCTGTGATTCTTGGGCACCCTGGTTATTTATTTCCTTCAGAGCACTTGTCACAAGTTGTATGTTTATTTTTGTCTTGCACTTTATTGTACATCTCCTTCACTAGCTCATGGCACCATGGGGCGGGGGATCTCGCCTGTTAACTTCTTTGCATTCTTGTATCCTTTCTGCCTAGCACAGTGCCTGGCACAGACTAGATAGTTTTTAAATGAATGACATCAAGTCTAAGAGTTTAGATTTTAGTTAGTAAACAATGAGAACCTATGACATATTTCAGAGAAAGGACTAATAAAACATAAGGACGTGTTGGGGGAATAATGAAGCAACTTG
Source organism: Capricornis sumatraensis (assembly GCF_032405125.1). NCBI lineage: Eukaryota > Metazoa > Chordata > Mammalia > Artiodactyla > Bovidae > Capricornis > Capricornis sumatraensis. Next base: position 47,953,073 of record NC_091074.1, on the reverse strand, counting down.
ATGGACATGAATTTGAATCCTCCTTACTAACATCTTTCCAGTTGATGAGGCTTAAACCTGACCTGCCTCTTGAGAAACCTATATGCAGGTCAGGAAGCAAGTTAGAACTGGACATGGAACAACAGACAGATTCCAAATAGGAAAAGGAGTATGTCAAGGCTGTATATTGTCAACCTGCTCATTTAACTTATACGCAGAGTACATCATGAGAAACACTGGGCTGGAAGAAGGACAAGCAAGAATCAAGATTGCCGGGAGAAATACCAATAACCTCAGATATGCAGATGACACCACCCTTATGGCAGAAAGTGAAGAGGAACTAAAAAGCCTCTTGATGAAAGTGAAAGAGGAGAGTGAAAAAGTTGGCTTAAAGCTCAACATTCAGAAAATGAAGATCACAGCATCTGGTCCCATCACTCCATGGCCAATAGATGGGGAAACAGTGTCAGACTTTATTTTGGGGGGCTCCAGAATCACTGCAGATGGTGATTGCAGCCATGAAATTAAAAGACGCTTACTCCTTGGAAGGAAAGTTATGACCAACCTAGATAGCATATTCAAAAGCAGAGACATTACTTTGCCAACAAAGGTCTGTCTAGTCAAGGCTATGGTTTTTCCAGTGGACATGTATGGATGTGAAAGTTGGAATGTGAAGAAAGCTGAGCACTGAAGAATTGATGCTTTTGAACTGTGGTGTTGGAGAAGAGTCTTGAGAGTCCCTTGGACTGCAAGGAGATCCAACCAGTCCATTCTAAAGAAGATCAGTCCTGGGTGTTCTTTGGAAGGACTGATGCTAAAGCTGAAACTCCAATACTTTGGCCACCTCATGCAAAGAGTTGACTCATTGGAAAAGACTCCAATGCTGGGAGGGATTGAGGGCAAGAGGAGAAGGGGACGACAGAGGATGAGATGGCTGGATGGCATCACTGACTCGATGGACATGAGTTTGGGTGAACTCCGGGAGTTGGTGATGGACAGGAAGGGCTGATGTGCTGCAATTCATGGGGTTGCAAAGAGTTGGACACGACTGAGCAACTGAACTGAACTGAACTGAACTGATCTGAAAGTGTGTGGTGTTGTGAAATTCAAGGCAGAATTCTGGAGACAGTTTAAAGGAGAAATCTTTTTTCCCCAGTTTTATTGAGAAATCATTGATATACGTCACTGTATAATTAAGATGCAGAGCAAGATGGTTTCATTTACGTATGTTGTAAAGTGATAGCTACCATAGGTTTGACTCATACCCATCTTCTCATAAAGATGCAATTTAAAAAAGAAAAGAATAAAGGAAAAAAATTTTCTCCCCTTTATGAGATAAAAGGAGAATTTCTGTCTTTGTAAATATGTGGAGAACAAAAGAGAGGGGCATTGATGTTGTAAGTCTGGTGAACCAGAAAACTATCATTACTTCCTCTCTTAAAAAGAAAAGGGATGACATGACTGGAAAAAAACCTCAGATTTGAGCAGAAGATGAGTTTAGCTTTTAGACATGTTGAGTTTGAGATGATTATAAATATTTCTTATGGGCCACTGAAAACAGCCTAACAGGGAAACTTCTTTGACAATTTAGTCAGCCATGAAGTAGTTATTGAGTTTATTAAAGTTAAGGAATTACAATAAATTCTTTAATTCTAGCAGAAAGGAGAGAGTAAAAACTTTAACATTCTGAATCCTGTGTTTAAGGAGACAATTTTGTGCCATGATTTTGTTACAGAAAGCACGACCATCAATAGGTATGCCATTGGCTATTGAATATAGAAAGATTTTATTGTATGAGTACCAGTCATATATGGTTTAATTTCTACTTATGACAATATATAATGTTTTATAAATTAGAGGGAAAGGGGAAAACTTCTTAAACTAAAAAATAAAGATTCATTATGTCTATTGCTGACTATCCTTGGGGTGAGCACTTGCCTTTATACACCAAACATATGTAAGCACAGAAGTTACTAAATGTTCCCAGAAATCTCCCTCCAAGAAGTACACACATGTTGATGTTTCTTGGAATTCCCTGCAGCTGGTTTCCCTTCTCTGGTTTTAGACAGCCTTGGTCCCCAAAATCACTGGGCTAGAATTATATAATAAGTCCATTGTTCCAGTACTTATCCTGGAAGGCAAAATTCAGGAGTTTGTCCTTTCTGTAAAATAATAATAAACTATAGTCCCAGGCCTAACTGAGCTATTCTCTGTGTGGTTTTGATCTCTTAGAGGACTGTCCCCAGCAAAAGTGTCTTTTATGGCTTTAACTTGGGAAGGTGGTGGTGGGGAGGAGAGGGCAGGGAAGGGAGTAGAGACTACTGCATGTCAAATTCAGAGTCATCCAGCTTATTAGACTGAACAATGGTCCAGAGGTGAGGGACTGGGAAGAGAATGGTCTGGAAATAATGACATTGAGAAATAGACCAAATTCAGTCAGTTCAGTCACTCAGTCATGCCCAACTTTTTGTGACCCCAGGGACTGCAGCATGCCAGGCTTCCCTAACCATCACCAACTCCCGGAGCTTGCTCAAACTCATGTGCATCGAGTCAGTGATGCAATCCAACCACCTTGTCCTCTGTTGTCCACTTCTCCTCCTGCCTTCAATCTTTCTCAGCATCAGGGTCTTTTCAAATGAGTCAGTTCTTCACATCAGGTAGCCAAAGTATTGGTCTTTCAGCTTCAGCATCAGTCCTTCCAAAGAACACCCAGGACTGATCTCCTTTAGGATGGATGGGTTGGATCTCCTTGCAGTCCAAGGGACTCTCAAGACTCTTCTCCAACACCACAGTTCAAAAGCATCAATTCTTCGGTGCTCAGCTTTCTTTATAGTCCAACTCTCACATCCATAAATGACTACTGGAAAAACCATGGCTCTGACTAGATGGACCTTTGTTGGCAAAGTAATGTTTCTGCTTTTTAATTGCTGCCCAAGTTTGTCACAGCTTTTCTTCCAAGGAGCAGGCGTCCTTTAATTTCATGGCTACAGTCACTATCTGCAGTGATTTTGGAGCCCCCCAAAAATAAAATCTGTCACTGTTTCCATTGTTTTCCCATCGATTTGCCATGAAGTGATGGGACCAGATGCCATGATCTTCGTTTTTTGAATGTTGACTTCTAAGCCAATTTTTTCACTCTCCTCTTTCACTTTCATCAATAGACTTCTTAGTTCTTCACTTTCTGCCATATGGGTGGTGTCATCTGCACATTTGAGGTTATTGAGATTTCTCATGGCAGTCTTGATTCCAGCTTGTGCTTCATCCAGCCTGGCATTTCACATGATGTACTCTGCATATAACTTAAATAAACAGGGTGACACTATACAGCCTTGACATACTCCTTTTCTGATTTCGAACCAGTTTGTTGTTCCATGTCCAGTTCTAACTGTTGCTTCCTGACATGCATACAGATTTCTCAGGAGGCAAATAAGGTGGTCTGGTATTCCCATCTGTTTCAGAATTTTCCACAGTTTATTGTGATCCACACAGTCAAAGGCTTTGGCATAGGCAATAAAGCAGAAATAGATGTTTTTCTGGAACTCTCTTGCTTTTTCCATGATCCAGCAGATGTTGGCAGTTTGATCTCTGGTTCCTCTGCCTTTTCTAAATCCAGCATGTACATCTGGAAGTTCTCAGTTCATGTACTGTTTAAGACTCACTTGGAGAATTTTGAGCATTACTTTGCTAGCGTGTGAAATGAGTGCAATTGTGCAGTAGTTTGAACATTCTTTGCCATTGCCTTTCTTTGTGATTGGAAGGAAAACTGACCTTTTCCAGTCCTGTGGCCACTGCTGAGTTTTCCAGCTTTGCTGGCATATTGAGTACATTTTCACAGCATCATCTTTTAGGATATGAAATAGCTCAGCTGGAATTCCATCACCTCTACTACCTCTATTTTTAGTGATGCTTCCTAAGACCCACTTGACTTCACACTCTGATGTCTGGCTCTGGGTGAATGATCACACCATCATGATTATCTGGGTCATTAAGATCTTTTTTGTATAATTCTATGTATTCTTGCCACCATTTCTTAATATTTACTGCTTCTGTTAGGTCCATACTGTTTCTGTCCTTTACTGTGCCCTTCTTTGATTGAAATGTCCCTCTGGGATCTCTAATTTTCTTGAAGAGATCTCTAGTCTTTTCCATTCTGTTGTTTTCCTCTATTTTTGTGCAATGATCACTGAGAAAGCCTTTCTTATCTCTCCTTGTTATTCTTTGGAACTCTGCATCCAGATGGGTATATCTTTCCTTTCCTCATTTGTCTTTCACTTCTCTTTTCTCAGCTATTTGTAAGGCCTCCTCAGACAACCATTTTGCCTTTTTGCATTTCTTTTTTGGGGGGATGGTCTTGCTCAGTGCCTCCTGTACAATGTCATGAACTTCTGTCCATAGTTTTTCAGACACTCTGTCTATCAGATCTAATCCCTTGAATCTACGTCTCACTTCCTCTGTATTGTGAGGGATTTGATTTAGGTCATACCTGAATGGTCTAGTGGTTTTCCCTATTTTCTTCAATTTAAGTCTGAATTTGGCAATAAGGAGTTCATGATCTGAGCCACAGTCAGCTCTCGATCTTGTTTTTGCTAACTGTATACAGCTTCTCCATCTTTGGCTGCAGAGAATATAATCATTCTGATTTCTATATTGACCGTCTGAAGATGTCCATGTGTAGAGTCATCTCTTGGGTTTTTGGAAAAGGGTGTTTGCTATGACCAGTGCGTTCTCTTGGCTAACTCTGTTAGCCTTTGCCCTGCTTCATTTTGTACTCCAAGGCCAAACTTGCGTTACTTCAGGTATCTCTTGACTTTCTACCTTTGCATTGCAGTCCTCTATGATGAAAAGGACATCTTTTTTTGATATTAGTTCTAGGAGGTCTTGTAGGTCCTTATAAAGCCATTCAACTTCAGCTTCTTTGGCATTAGTGGTTGGAGCATAGACTTCGATTACTGTGATATTGAATGCTTTGCCTTGGAAATGAACAGAGATCATTCTGTCATTCTTGAGATTGCACCCAAGTACTGCATTTCAGACTCTTTTGTTGACTATGAGGGCTACTCCATTTCTTCTAAGGGATTCTTGCCCACAGTAGTAGATATAATGGTCATCTGAATTAAATTCACCCATTCCAATCCATTTTAGTTCATTGAATCCTAAAATGTCAGTGTTCACTCTTGCCGTCTCCTGTTTGACCATTTCCAATTTACCTTGATTCATGGACCTAAATTCCAGGTTCCTATGCAAATTTGTTCTTGATAACATCGGACTTTACTTCCATCACCAGTCACATCCACAACTGGGTGTTGCTTTTGCCTTGACTCCGTCTCTTTATTCTTTCAGGAGTCATTTCTCCACTCTTCTCCAGTAGCATATTGGGCACCTACTGACCTGCAGAGTTCATCTTTCAGTGTCATATATTTTTGCCTTTTCATACTGTTCATGGGTTCTCAAGGCAAGAATACTGAAGTTGTTTGCATTCTTTTACCCAGTGGGCCCCGTAATTGCTACAGTGTTGTCATAGCAAAACATTGGAAATTTTTGTGGATTGTTGAATAAAATGGCCCATCCACACAAACGAAGCTGTAAAAAGAAATGAGAAAGAACTGTGTGTTCTTTTGTGAAGTGATTTCTAACACATATTTATCAGTTGAAAACTGACATGAAGAAAGTTATATGTAATATGATACTGCTTATGTAAGAAAACTGAAAGGAGAGAGAATAAAACTATATTTTATAAAATAAGGATAAACTAAAAACTTAAAAAAATCTGTCATCTATATGGGGGAGGGAAGGGACAAGATAGAAAGGATGGAAACACTAGCTACATTTTTCTACATATACTTGTGTTTTGTAAATTTTACCTAATTGTGAAACAGTTAAACATTTTTTAAGTCCCTAAAATTGGAAGCAAATGAAACAAATAAGCCTAAGTCTATAATGAGTAGATGGCATAACTACAGAGAGTGGAACTACTTTAAGACTTTTAAAACAGGAAATTCCCTATACATCCCTTCTGGTGTATACTCTGGGGACAAAAACAAATGCTGTAAGTTCTTTTTTATAATTGTATTGTTGATGTTAGAATTATTGTTCTGACACTAGTTTTGTGTTTTGTGGGATAAAGCAAATGAGTAATTATGTTGGGGTTCTTGGGAACCAGGTTTTTTTTTTTTTTTTTTGAGGTGGGGAGGACAATGGAAGCAGAGATACAAATGTAAGAATAATGGAATTAACTTAAATACCTTGAATCCTGAATGGAAGTACCACTACAAATTCACAGTATATTTTTATCTTAAAAAGAAAAAGTATTTCTCTGCTTTGTCTCCTGAAAAAGACTAGAAACAAGCACAATGCAGTAGATTACCCAGATCTACTTAGTGGCCTCCATTTCCCACTAAAAGAAGTCAGAACTTCTTAGGAAAATGATTGATTCTAGATGAGAGACAGAAAAGATGCAGGTTGATTCTGGAACACCATCTCATCCAAGAAAGTAAGGATGTTATTAGAATACACTTGAATAAGGCAAAAAAGTTCAGCAACAAAGAGTCACTTCTTGGGACTTGCCTGGTGGTCCAGTGGCTAAGACTCTGTGCTCCCAATGCAGGGGGCTCAGGTTCAATCTGGTCAGGGAAGTAGATCCCACATGCCACAACTAAGAATTCACATGCCACAGCTAAAGATCCTGCATGCTGCAACTATAACCCAGTATGGTTAAATAAAATAAATAAATATTTAAAAGAAGAAAAGAGAGTCATTTCTTAGAGAGAGGGGATAATTTGATTATTATTAAGAATATTAATTGCAATGATTTAAGTCATATCAAATATGTTTAAATTAATGATCTCATAAAAGCTCACATACTCCCAAATCCCCAAAGGACACCTTTGCAGAACTCTTTATTTTGAAAATTGGTAGATAAATGAAAAGGAACAAACGCAGATCTTACATTTCCTCTGTGAAATACTCAGGTAACCAGATACTAGATGAGAAGAAGTTTGTCTTCATGCAGATATCTGACTTAATAAATGAAAAAGAAATAATTGAGTTTGAAAATTACCATTCTGCAACCCCTCCTGATGAATTAATGGAGGTAGGCAATGCTCATCCCTGGCTGCCAACATGAAAAAGAAGAGCCGTCTAGACATTCTATGCCTCATGACAGGTGTACATCCTATAGAGTATGCCTTCTGCTCCCCAGTGTCCCATTACCCCAGATTTGATCCTGAATTGTATGAGTCCTCTAATATCAGTTACTCTCAATGTTTTTGTTCCTAGGATACATTTGTCAATACCTGGAGATTGTTTTTGGTTGTCTCAGTTGGGAGAGGTAGTGCTCCTAGTATCTTGCAATTAAAAACCAGGATTTCTGGAACTCTCTTGCTTTTTCCATGATTCAGTGGATGTTGGCAACTTGATCGCTATTTCCTCTGCCTTTTCTAAATCTAGCTTATACATCTGGAAGTTCTCCATTCACATACTGTTGAAGCCTCACTTGAAGGATTTTGAGCATTACTTTGCTAGCATGTGAAATGAGTGCAATTGCATGGTAGTTTGAGCATTCATTGGCATTGCTTTTCTTTGGAATTGCACTGGAAACTGACCTTTTCCAGTTCTGTGACCACTGCTGAGCTTTCCAAATTTGTTTTTCATATTGAGTGCAACACTTTAATAGCATCATCTTTTAGGATTTGAAATAAATCAGCTGGAATTCCATCACTTCCACTAACTTTTTTCATAGTAATTCTTCCTTACGGCCCACTAGTCTTCACACCCCAGGATGTCTGGTTCTAAGTGAGTGACCACACCATTAGTTATCTGGGTCATTAAAACCTTTTTTGTGTAGTTCTTCTGTGTATTTTTGCCACCTTTTCTTTAATCTCTTCTGCTTCTGTTAGATCCTTGTCATTCTGTCCTTTATTGTGCCCATCTTTGCATGGAGTGTTCCCTAGGTATCTCCAGTATTCTTGAAGATATCTCTAGTCTTTTTCATTCTATTGTTTCACTCTATTTCTTTGCGTTGTTCATTTAATAAGGCTTTTTCATCTCTCCTTTCTATTCTCTGGAACTCTGCATTCAGTTGGGTATATATTTCCCATTTTCCTTTGCTTTTTGCTTCTCTTTCTTCTCAGCTATTTATAAAGCCTCCTCAGAAAACCACTTTGCCTTCTTGCATTTCTTTTTCTTTGGCATGGTTTTGGTCACCACCTCCTGTACAATGTTATGGACCTCCGTCCATAGTTCCTCAGGCACTCTGTCTACCAGATCTAATCTAAAATGCTCAAAATCCTTAGACTAGGCTTCAACTGTATGTGAACCAAGAACTTCCGTATGTACAAGCTGGATATAGAAAAGGCAGAGGAACTAGAAATCAAATTGGCAACATCTGTTGGATTAAAGAGAAAGCCAGGGAATTCTAGAAAAACATCTACTTCTGTTTCATCAACTATGCTAAAACCTTTGACTGTGTGGATCACAACAAACGGGAAAATTTCTAAAGAAATGGAAACCCCAGACCACCTTACCTGCCTCCTGAGAAACCTTTATGCAGGTCAAGAAGCAACAGCTAGAATCTTATACAGAACAACTAACTGGTTCAAAATTAAGAAAGAAATATGTTAAGGCTGTATATTGTCACCCTGCTTATTTAAATTATATGCAGAGTACATCATGTGAAATGCTAGGCTGGATGAATCACAAGCTGTAATCAAGATTGCCAGGAGAAATATCACCAATCTCAGATATGCAGAAGATACCACTCTAATGGCTGAAAGCAAAGAACTAAAGAGCCTCTTAAGGAGAGAGAAAAAAGAAAGTAAAAAAGCTGTCTTAAAACTCAACATTCACAAAAGCAAGATCATGGCATCCAGTCCCAACACCTCATGGCAAATAGATGGGGAAAAAGTGTAAAGCAGTGACAGATTTTGTATTCTTGGGATCCCAGATCACTGTAGACAGTGCCTGCAGCCATGAAATTAAAAGACACTTGCTCCTTGGAAGAAAAGCTATGATAAACCTAGACAGCATATTAAAAAGCAGAGACATCACTTTGCTGACAAAGGTCCCTAGAGTCAAAGCTATGGTTTTTCTAGTACTTATGTATAGATATGAGAGTTGACCATAAAGAAGGCTGAGCACTGAAGAATGGATGCTTTTGGATTGTGGTGCTGAAAAAGACTCTTGAGAGTCCCTTGGACAGCAAGGATATCAAACCAGTCAATGCCAAAAGAAATCAACCTGAATACTCATTGAAAGGACTGATGCTGAAGCTGAATCTCCAGTACTTCGGCCACCTGACATGAAGAGCCAACTCACTGGAAAAGACCCTGATGCTGGGAAAGATTGAAGGCAAAACGAGAAGGGGATGGCAGAGGATGACATGATTAGATTGCATCACCAATACACTGGACATCAGTTTGAACAAACTCCAGGAGATAGTGAAGGACAGAGGAGATTGGTGAGCTGCAGTCCATGGGGTTAAACTGTCAGACACGACTTAGCGGCTGAACAACAACTAGTTATCATCCAAATATAAATGGTACTCAGGCTTATATAGCTCAATAGTTCCAACCTTCTTAGATGTTCCCTTCAGTTCAGTTCAGTCGCTCAGTCGTATCTGACTCTTTGCGACCCCATGAATCGCAGCACGCCAGGCCTCCCTGTTCATCACCATCTCCCGGAGTTCATTCAGACTCACGTCCATCGAGTCTGTGATGCCATCCAGCCATCTCATCCTCAGTCGTCCCCTTCTCCTCCTGCCCCCAATCCGTCCCAGCATCACAGTCTTTTCCAATGAATCAACTCTTCTCATGAGGTGGCCAAAGTATTGGAGTTTCAGCTTTAGCATCATTCCTTCCAAAGAAATCCCAGGACTGATCTCCTTCAGCATGGACTAGTTGGCTCTCCTTGCATTCCAAGGTACTCTCAAGAGTCTTCTCCAACACCACAGTTCAAAAGCATCAATTCTTCAGCGCTCAGCCTTCTTCATAGTCCAACTCTCACATCCATACATGACCCCAGGAAAAACTATAGCCTTGACTAGACGGACCTTAGTCAGCAAAGTAATGTCTCTGCTTTTGAATATACTATCTAGATTGGTCATAACTTTCGTTCCAAGGAGTAAGTGTCTTTTAATTTCATGGTGGCAATCACCATCTGCAGTGATTCTGGAGCCCAAAAATATAAAGTCTGACACCGTTTCCACTGTTTCCCCATCTATTGGCCATAATGTGATGGGACCAGATGCCATGATCTTCGTTTTCTGAATGTTGAGCTTTAAGCCAACTTTTTCGCTCTCCTTTTTCAATTTCATCAAGAGGCTTTTTAGTTCCTCTTCACTTTCTGCCATAAGGGTCGTGTCATCTGCATATCTGAGGTTATTGATATTTCTCCCAGAAATCTTGATTCCAGCTTGTGTTTCTTCCAGTCCAGCATTTCTCATGATGTACTCTGCATATAACTTAAATAAGCAAGATGACAATATACAGCCTTGACGTACTGTTGTTCCATGTCCAGTTCTAACTGTTGCTTCCTGACCTGCATACAGATTTCTCAAGAGGGAGGTCAGGTGGTCTGGAATTCCCATCTCTTTCAGAATTTTCCACAGTTTATTGTGATCCACACAGTCAAAGGCTCTGGCATAGTCAATAAAGCAGAAATAGATGTTTTTCTGGAACTCTCTTGCTTTTTCCATGATCCAGCGGATGTTGGCAATTTTATCTTTGGTTCCTCTGCCTTTTCTAAAACCAGCTTGAACATCAGGGAGTTCATGGTTCACGTATTGCTGAAACCTGGCTTGGAGAATTTTGAGCATTTACTAGCATGTGAGATGAGTGCAATTGTGCGGTAGTTTGAGCATTCTTTGGCATTGCCTTTCTTTGGGATTGGAATGAAAACTGACCTTTTCCAGTCCTTTGGCCACTGCTGAGTTTTCCAAATGTGCTGGCATATTGAGTGCAGCATCATCTTTCAGGATTTGAAACAGCTCAATTGGAATTCCATCACCTCCCCTAGCTTTGTTCGTAGTGATGCTTTCTAAGGCCCACTTGACTTCACATTCCAGGATGTCTGGCTCTAGATTAGTGATCACATCATCATGACTATCTGGGTCATGAAGATCTTTTTTGTACAGTTCTTCCGTGTATTCTTGCCACCTCTTCTTAATATCTTCTGCTTCTGTTAGGTCCATACCATTTCTATCCTTTATCAAGCCCATCTTTGCATGAAATGTTCCCTTGGTATCTCTAATTTTCTTGAAGATATCTCTAGTCTTTCCCAATCTGTTGTTTTTCTCTATTTCTTTGCATTGATCTCTGAAGAAGGCTTTCTTATCTCTTCTTGTTATTCTTTGGAACTCTGCATTTAGATGCCTATATCTTTCCTTTTCTCCTTTGCCTTTTGCCTCTCTTCTCTTCACAGCTATTTGTAAGGCCTCCCCAGACAGCCATTTTGCCTTTTTGCATTTCTTTTCCATGGGGATGGTCTTGATCCCTGTCTCCTGTACGATGTCACAAACCTCGGTCCATAGTTCAACAGGCAGTCTATCTATCAGATCTAGACCCTTAAATCTATTTCTCACTTCCACTGTATAATCATAAGGGATTTGATTTAGGTCATACCTGAATGGTCTAGCAGTTTTCCCTACTTTCTTCAATTTAAGTCTGAATTTGGTAATAAGGAGTTCATGATCTGAGCCACAGTCAGCTCCTGGTCTTGTTTTTGTTGACTATATAGAGCTTCTTCATCTTTGGCTGCAAAGAATATAATCAGTCTGATTTTGGTGTTGACCATCTGGTGATGTCCATGTGTAGAGTCTTCTCCTGTGTTGTTGGAAGAGGGTGTTTGCTATGACCAGTGCATTTTCTTGGCAAAACTCTATTAGTCTTTGCCCTGCTTCATTCCGCATTCCGAGGCCAAATCTGCCTGTTACTCCAGGTGTTTCTTGACTTCCTACTTTTGCATTCCAGTCCCCTATAATGAAAAGGACATCTTTTTTGGGTGTTAGTTCTAAAAGGTCTTGTAGGTCTTCGTAAAACCGTTCAACTTCAGCTTCTTCAGCATTCTGGTTGGGGCATAGACTTGGATAACTGATATTGAATGGTTTGCCTTGGAGACGAACAGAGATCATTCTGTCGTTTTTGAGATTGCATCCAAGTACTGCATTTCTGACTCTTTTGTTGACCATGATGGCTACTCCATTTCTTCTGAGGGATTCCTGCCCGCGGTAGTAGATATAATGGTCATCTGAGTTAAATTCACTCATTCCAGTCCATTTTAGTTCGCTGATTCCTAGAATGTCAACATTTACCCTTGCCATCTCTTGTTTGACCACTTCCAATTTGCCTTGATTCATGGACCTGACATTCCAGGTTCCTATGCAATATTGCTCTTTACAGCATTGAACCTTGCTTCTATCACCAGTCACATCCACAACTGGGTATTGTTTTTGCTTTGGCTCCATCCCTTCGTTCTTTCTGTAGTTATTTCTTCTCTGATCTCCAGTAGTATATTGGGAACCTAATGACCTGGGGAGTTCCTCTTTTGGTATCCTATCATATTGCCTTTTCATACTGTTCATGGAATTCTCAAGGCAAGAATACTGAAGTGGCTTGCCATTCCCTCCTCCAGTGGACCACGTTCTGTCAGACCTCTCCACCATGACCCGTCCGTCTTGGTTTGCCTGGCAGGCATGGCTTGGTTTCATTGAGTTAGACAAGGCTGTGGTCCTAGTGTGATTAGATTGACTAGTATTCTGTGAGTAAGGTTTCAGTGTGTCTGCCCTCTGATGCCCTCTTGCAACACCTACCATCTTACTTGGGTTTGTCTTACCTTGGACGTGGGGGTATCTCTTCATGGCTGCTCCAGCAAAGCACAGCAGCTGCTCCTTACCTTGGATGAGGGGTATCTCCTTACTGCCACCGTTCCTGACCTTCAATGTGGGATAGCTCCTCTAGGCCCTCCAGGTGGCTCCTTCCAGCTGCCGTCCCTGGCCTCGGGTTCAGGGTGGCTCCTCAGGGTCGCCGCCCCTGGCCTCAGGCGCGAGGTGGCTCCACCTAAGCGCCGGCGGCTGCGAGAGCCGGCCCACTAAGCGCGGCCAAGAGAAGCTACCCACTTCCGAGGTCAGGGGTGGCGGCCGGGAGGAGCTACCCCACGTCCGAGATCAGGGGTGGCCGGGAGAAGCCACCTCGCGCCCGAGACCAGGGGCGGTGACCCTGAGGAGCCACCCCGAGCCCGAGGCCAGGGGCGGCAGATGTTCCCTTAGGAGAGAGGCATTTGTCATAGAAGGACAGACCATTTGACTTGTATTTCTTGAAACTCAGAAAGTCTCCATCAACACCTTTAACACCTTTCATAAGACAAAAAATCAGGTGTGGGAGAGAACACAGACTTTGGAAGTCATACAGATCTGGGTTTGAAAACCAGTGTAGTAATTTTCCATTGCTATGTAACAAATTACCACAAACTTAGTTGCTTGAACATGCACTAATTATCTCACAGTTGCTGTGGGTCAGAAGTTCAGGGATGGCTTCATTGGGTTCTTTGTTTCAGAGACTCTCAACCTGGACTAGGTTCTTATTTGGAGGTTCTACTTCTAAAACTTCAACTTCTAAACTAGTGACTTCACTTGGATGTGTAGCTTTATGTATTTCATCAAATTTGCAAAGTTTTGGCTCACATATTCTTTCCCTGTCTCTATCCCTGTCTCTCTCTCCTCTTCTGTGAGACTCCCATTATGTGTATGTAACCATATGCCTTTTTTTTTTTTTTTTTTTTTAAGGCCACACTGTGCTGCTTATGAGATCTTAGCTCCTGACCAGGGAATCAAACCCATCCCCCTGCAGTGGAAGTGCAGAGTCCTATCCACTGGACCACCCGGGAATTACCCTCTTTTTTATTTTTTGTTAAGCTTCTCAAAGTGTGATCCTTAGGCCAGAAGCATCAATATCACTTGGGAAACTGTTAGAAATGTAAATTCTCAGGCCACAAGCCCGAGGTACTGAAGAAACCCTGGGAAAGAGGCCCAGGAATATGAGCCCTCCAGGCAGTTTTAATGCATGATAAAGTTTGAGAACCAATGTTTTAGCCAGTTATAATTTATTAATACAGGCTATCCATGTGTGTTTCAGTGAATTGATTAATCAACTGTAGTCACAGTGATTAAACACCTATTAGATGCCAAGCACTGGACATACAGTGAGATGACTTCTGCTCTAAATGATAAGACCCAGTCCTCAGGCACACTGGATCACAGAGTGTTGTTAGGAAGGCTGCCACATAAACAGGTTTCAAGAGGTGATAAGAGGGTATATATGTAGAAATGTACTTGTGACTAGTCATTGTGGGAGTGCAGAGAGGAGAGTGAAAAAGCGGGCTTGCAACTCAACATTCAAAATACAAAGATCATGGCATCCCATCATTAAGTGCCCATGAGAAATAGATGGGGAAAAAGTGGAAATGGTGACAGATTTTATTTTCTTAGGATCCAAAATCACTGTGGTTGGGGACTGCAGCCATGAAATTAAAAGAAGCTTGCTCCTTGGAAGAAAAAATTTGGCAAACTCAGACAGCATTTTTAAAACCAGAGACATCACTTTGCTGACAAAGGCTCACATAGTCAAAGCTATTATTTTTCCAGTAGTCATGTATGAATGTGAGAGTCAGATCATAAGGAAGGCTGAGTGCCAAAGAATGGATGCTTTTGAACTGTGGTGATGGAGAAGACTCTTGAGAGTCCCTTGGACTGCAAGGAGATTAAACCAGTCAATCCTGAAGTAAATCAACCCTGAATATTCTTTGGAAAGTCTGATGCCACCTGATGTGAAAAGGCAACTCAGTGGAAGAAAAACCTTATGCTGGGGAATATTGAGGACAGGAGAAGAGGGTGACAAATGATCAGATGGTTGGGTGGCATCACTGACTCAGTGGACATGAGTTTGAGCAAACTCCGGGAGATAGTAAAGGGCAGGGAAGTTTGGAATGCTGCAGTCCATGGGGTTGCAAAGAGTTGGACACAACTTAGTGAGTGAACAACAACAAGAGAAGCAACACTGGAAATAAAAAGTCATCCTAAAATTGGAGCAGTGTAAGCATTAGTTCCAGACTGAGCTGAGAAAAAGCCCATTGAACCATTATGATTTGAATAAAGGAGATGATAAGATAGCAGAGTTGGTGGAAGTGTGGTGTTGAGCAATTTTCTCTATAAACTGGGAAGAATGTGTTTCTACTTTGGCCTCTAAATCCATTGCTTAGCCAAGTACACTTATCACTATTGAAATGGGAGTAATCATGAAAGTAATTATAAGAAAAGATATATATCATTTATCATTGTGATATATATCAGTGTGAAAGAAGAATATATGAGCAGATTTTTTAAATTATTAATGGACAATTCTGAAAATAAAAGTATAGAGAATTGTATCATAAAACCTCTATATATGTATAATCCAACTTTTGAGGTAGTTGTTGTGACCAAATGAGATCATGTGTATAAAGCCTTTATACAGAGCCTTAATATCAGTTCAGTTCAGTCGCTCAGTCATGTCCGACTCTTTGCAACCTCATCAACTGCAGTACACCAGGCCTCCCTGTCCATCACCAACTCCCGGAGTTTACCCAAACTCATGTCCATCAAGTTGTTGATGCCATCCAGCCATCTCATCCTCTGTCGTCCCCTTCTCCTCCTGCCCTCAATATTTCCCAGCATCAGAGTCTTCTCAAATGAATCAGCTCTTCTCATGAGGTGGCCAAAGTATTGGAGTTTCAGCTTCAACATCAGTCCTCCCAATGAACATCCAGGACTGATATTCTTTAGGATGGACTGGTTTGATCTCCTTGCAGTCCAAAGGACTCTCAAGAGTCTTCTCCAACACCAGAGTTCAAAAGCAACAATTCTTCTGTGCTCAGCTTTCTTTATAGTCCAACTCTCACATCCATACATGACTACTGGAAAAACCATAGCCTTGACTAGACTTTACAGGAATTAAGACCATCCCTAAGAAAAAGAAATGCAAAAAAGCAAAATGGCTGTCTGAGGAGGCCTTACAAATAGCTGTGAAAAGAAGGGAAGCAAAAAGCAAAGGAGAAAAGGAAAGATATATCCATTTGAATGCAGAGGTCCAAAGAATAGCAAGGAGAGATAAGAAAGCCTTCTTCAGCGATCAATGCAAAGAAATAGAGGAAAACAATAGAATGAGAAAGACTAGAGATCTCTTCAAGAAAATTAGATACTAAGGGAATATTTCATGCAAATATGGGCTCAATAAAGGACAGAAATGGTAGGGACCTAACAGAAGCAGAAGATATTAAAAAGAGATGGCAAGAATACATAGAAGAGCTATACAAAAAAGATCTTCACGACCCAGATAATCATGATGGTGTGATCACTCTCCTAGAGCCAGACATCCTGGAATGTGAAGCCAAGTGGGCTTTAGGAAACATCACTACGAACAAAACTAGGGGAGGTGATGGAATTCCAGTTGAGCTATTTCGTATCCTAAAAGATGATGCTGTGAAAGTGCTGCACTCAATATGTCAGCAAATTTGGAAAACTCAGCAGTGGCCACGGGGCTGGAAAAGCTGTTTTCTTTCCAATCCCAAAGAAAGGCAATGCCAAAGAATGCTCGAACTACTGCACAATTGCACTCATCTCACACGCTAGTAAATGCTCAAAATTCTCCAAGCCAGGCTTCAGCGATACGTGAACTATGAACTTCCAGATATTCAAGCTGGATTTAGAAAAGGCAGAGGAACCAGAGATCAAATTGCCAACATCTGCTGGATCATCAAAAAAGCAAGAGAATTTCAGAAAAACATCTATTTCTGCTTTATTGACTATGCCAAAGCCTTTGACTGTGTGGATCACATAAACTGTGGAAAATTCTGAAAGAGATGGGAATACCAGACCATATGACCTGCTTCTTGAGAAATCTGTATGCAGGTCAGGAAGCAACAGTTAGAACTGGACATGGAACAACAGACTGGTTCCAAATAGGGAAAGTAGTACCTTAAGGCTGTATATTGTCACTCTGCTTATTTAACTTATATGCAGAGTACATCCTGGGCTGGATGAAGCACAAGCTGGAATCAAGATTGCCGGGAGAAATATCAACAACCTCAGATATGCAGATGACACCACCCTTATGGCAGAAAATGAAGAAGAACTAAAGAGCTTCTTGATGGAAGTGAAAGAGGAGAGCTAAAAAGTTGGCTTAAAGCTCAACATTCAGAAAATGAAGATCATAGCATCCCATCCCATCACTTCATGGCAAATAGACAGGGAAACAGTGGAAACAGTGTCAGACTTTATTTTTCTGGGCTCCAAAATCACTGCAGATGGTGACTGCAGCCGTGAAATTGAAAGATGCTTATTCTTTGGAAGGAAAGTTAGGACCAACCTAGACAGCATATTCAAAAGCAGAGATTTACTTTGTCAACAAAGGTCCGTCTAGTCAAGGCTATGGTTTTTCCTGTGGTCATGTATGGATGTGAGAGTCGGACTGTGAAGAAAGCTGAGCGCAGAAGAATTGTTGCTTTTGAAGTGTGGTGTTGGAGAAGACTCTTGAGAGTCTCTTGGACTCCAAGGAGATCCAACCAGTCCATCCAAAAGGAGATCAGTCCTGGATGTTTTTTGGAAGCACTGATGTTGAAGCTACAACTCCAGTACTTTGGCCACCTCATGAGAAGAGCTGACTCATTTGAGAAGGTCCTGATGCTGGGAAAGATTGAGGACAGGAGGAGAAGGGGACAACAGAGGATGAGATGGTTGGATGGCATCACTGACTCAATGGACATGAGTTCAAGTGAACTCCAGGAGCTGGTGATGGACAGGGAGGCCTGGCGTGCTGCAGTCCATGGGGTCACAAGGAGTTGGACACGACTGAGCAACTGACCTGAACTGAACTGACTAGGCAGAGGCTTTCAGTAATGGCTTGTGTACCAGTCAGGTTTTAAGCAAAAAAGCAAACGAGGTTAATTGTTGGGATCCGACCTTATCAAGTGTGGGGCTAGTTTCATAGTCTATATGAGGCTCTTGTCTTTGTACTTGGTGAAAGAGCTCATAATCAACAGGGATGAGCTGGAAGCTGCATCAGTCGCTCACTGGCTCCAAGTCTCTAATGACCAGCAGAAGACACTGTCCTTTATCATGGAGCCCATGACAGTTGGGGCTGCTAGGATCAGGTAGGAGCTAGAGTGTCAGGGAATGTTTAACAGTAGGAGTCCTGTGTGATGCTTCCTATCTCTCTTGAGCCCTCTGTTCCTTATCAGTTCCTGATAGGAGCGAGCAGAATGGCAAGCCACTCCTAGGACTGAGATCAAAGAGATGGGATTCTTGCATAGGATTTCCTTCATTGCTACTGCTAAGCCACTTCAGTTGTGTCTGACTCTGTGTGACTCCATAGACGGCAGCCCACTAAGCTACCCCGTCCCTGGGATTCTCCAGGCAAGAACACTGGAGTGGGTTGCCATTTCCTTCTCCAATGCATGAAAGTGAAAAGTGAAAGGGAAGTCGCTCAGTTGTGTCCGACTAGTAGCTACCCCATGGACCACAGCCTACCTGGCTCCTCTGTGCATGGGATTTTCCAGGCAAGAGTACTGAATTGGGGTGCCGTTTTTTTCCATATGGTGAAAGGGATTATCTACGACCCTCTTTTGATATGGATTGTCTTTTGGCTTTAAGGCCTCTATTACTCCTTGTTTCCTTGGTAACTTGTAAAGTCTGGTCTTTTGATCTTTATCTGAAGAAGCTACCTTGTAATACGGTATATATATCCACATAGAATTCAATAAAGCACCCTTGTTTCACCAGAGACTTGGGTCCCCATGTCTTTTTCTCTCTCTCTCTATCTGTCTTTCTGGCTGATTTCCTGGAGTGTGGAGGCCTTCTGAGTTCGTTTTCCTGCCTGGGCCTCCAAGACCTCTTAAGACTTCTTGAGAGGGTACCCTGCACCTATGTGAGTGGTACAAGGTCTGTCCAAGGGCTTTATTGGTTTTCAGCACAACCCAGGGAATATTAGCCTCTTTCTTTCTTTCACTTTCTTATTGTCGACTCCAGACCACCAGGTTCCGGTCCATTAAAGGACCCCAACACTAGAGGACCGGTGACCCTGGCTGCTGCTACATGCCAACAAGGTAAGTATGTGTGCTGCAAGGGAGCCTGGTACCTTGTAGTGACCTTTGAAACATAAAAAGTGGGGCTGTGACTTCACTTTTGCCTTTTAAATCTCATGTAAGGTGTTCCTTGCAGTTTGCTTGGCAACCCACTCCAGTATTCTTGCCTGGAGAATTCCCGGACAGAGAAGCCTGGTAGGCTACAGTCCATGGGGTCACAGAGTCAGACACAACTGAGCACACACACACACAAATGAGAATTATGCACAGAAGGGGAATCAGGGACATGTAGTTTTGGTTATTAATTACTGTGTAACAAACTACCCCCAGAGCCATAGCTTGAAATAGTAGCAATCATTTATTTAGCTCAGAAATACACAATTTGGGCAGGCCTCAGTGAGGACAGCTCATTTGTGCTCCATATGGTGTCAGCTAGAATGGCTCCAAAGACTTGTCAGAGGCTGGCTGGGGACTGGAATCATCTGAAGACTCCCTCGCTCCCATGTCTGGCGGTTGATGCTGGCAGCTGGAACAGCTGGTGCTCTGACTGTGTGGTCTCTCTGGCATGGCAGCTTCATGGTAGCCAGACTTCTTATTAGAGTTCAGAGTTCCAAAGACATGAGATAGATGAGAGAGGCAGACAAACAGTGACAGGCAGACAGTTTTTGTTCTGGTTCTGCCATTTATTAGCGGTATCACTTTAAGCAAGTGTCACTTAAAGCATTTATTCTCTCTGATTCTCAGTTCTCAAATATTAAAAATCAAAACTTATATTGGAGTTGCTGAGAAGACCCTTAGGCAAAAATTTGAGTGAAAGTAGTTTATTTGGAAGTTAATCCCAGGAAATATCAGAAGGGAGCTGGGAAGCTTGTAAGGAAGCCAGTAAAAGGTATTTAAGCAAGTAACCCCTTAGGCAATGGAAGCTTAAAACCTCTGGGGAACCCTGGGGAACCACTGTAGAACTTATGTCTCAGAACTAGGGTATCAACTCAAACCAGCCATTGGGTGAGGACTGGGTGGAGTTGGAGGGTGAGGGAGTGAGGTGGGGAGTGGGAGGTGGCTGAGGGAGAATTAATTCCCAGCACTCTTGCCCTGTTAAGATACACAGGTGAGAAAAACCCTCAGACAAAGAGATAAAGGTGCTGTTGGAAAAAAATTAAGCAGGTTTGCACTGAAAATAGTAATAGCTGAAGGGATATGAACAGGGCACCAACGGGGGTTGATACAAAGGATATTAGTTGTTTTTTTAAGGTTGTTGAATAGCTAAAATGCGATAATACACAAAACATCCTCTACTGGTGTGATGGTTCTAGTTTTTGCGTTGGGATCCTGCACATCAGGATTCAGGGGAGGCATTCAGAGGTCCTGGAACTTTGAATACTGTCAAGGCAATGGCACCCCACTCCAATACTCTTGCCTGGAAACTCCCATGGATGGAGGAGCCTAGTGTGCTGCAGTCCAGGGGGTCGCAAAGAGTTAGACACGACTGAGCGACTTCACTTTCACTTTTCACTTTCATGCATTGGAGAAGGAAATGGCAACCCACTCCAGTGTTCTTGCCTGGAGAATCCCAGGGATGGGGGAGCCTAGTGGGCTGCCGTCTATGGAGTCGCACAGAGTCAGACACGACTGAAGCGACTTAGCACCAACTTCCTAAAAGTAAGTCTCAACAAATGACATTAATGTATATGGATTACCACTTCCCTCAGTGAACTTCACAGCTGATCATGTTAAACTCTGCATTGTTGTTGTTGTTCAGTAGCTAAGTTGATTCTGACTCTTTGTGATCCCATAGATTACAGTAGGCCAGGCTTCCTTGTCTCTCACTTCCCTGTCTCCCTTGTGGCATATGCTCAAACTCATGTCCAGTGAGTCGGTGATGCTATCCAACCATCTCATTCTCTGTTGCTTCCTTCTCCTGCCTTCAATCTTTCCCAGCATCAGGGTCTTTTCCAGTGAGTTGGCTCTTCGCATCAGGTGGCCAGAGTGTCAGAGCTTCAGCTTCAGCATCAGTCCTTCCAATGAATATTCAGGATTGATTTCGTTTAGGACTGACTGGTTTGATTTCCTTGCAGTCCAAGGGAATCACAAGAATCTTTTCCAGCACCATAGTTCAAAACCAACAGTTCTTCAGTGCTCAGTTTTCTTTATGGTCCAACTCTCACATCTGTACATGACTACTGGAAAAACCATAGCTTTGAGTATAATAGGGATCTTTGTTAGCTAAATGATGTCTCTGCCTTTTAATGTTTTCTAGGTTTGTCATAGCTTTCCTTCCAAGGAGCAAGCATCTTTAACTTGATTGCTGAAGTCACTGTCTGCAGTGATTTCGAAGCCCAAGAAGATAAAACCTGTCACTGTTTCCACTTTTTCCCCTTCTATTTGCCATGAAGTGATGAGACTGAATCCCATGATTTTCTTTTTTGAATGTTGAGTTTTAAGCCAGCTGTTTCACGTCCTCTTTCACCCTCATCAAGAAACTTTTTATTTTCTCTTTGCTTTCTGCTATTAGAGTGGTATCATCTGCATATATTAGGTTGTTGGTGTTTCTCCTGAGAGTCTTGATTCCAGCTTGTGATTCATCCAGCCTGGCATTTTGCACAGAAATATAATGTAATATGCACAGAAGTTAAATAAGCAGGGTGACAATTAACAGTCTTGATTTATTCCTTTCTCAATTTTGAAACAGTTCATTGATTCATGTCTGGTTCTAACTGCTGCTTCTTGACCTGCATACAGATTTCTCTGGAAACAGGTAAGATGGTCTGGTATTCCCATCTCTTAAAGAATTTTCCACAGTTTGTTGGGATCCACACAGTCAAAGGATTTAGCATAGACAATAAAGCAAAGTAGATGTTTTCCTGGAATTCCCTTGCTTTCTCCATGACCAAATGAATGTTGGCAATTTGATCACTGGTTCCTCTGCTTTTCTAAATCGAGCTTGTATATCTGGAAGTTCTCAGTTCACATATTGCTGAAGCCTAGCTTGAAGGATTTTGAGCATTACTTTGCTAGCATGTGAAATGAGCACCAATTGGGTGGTAGTCTGAACATTCTTTGGCATTGCCCTTCTTTGGGGTTGAAATAAAAACTGACCTTTTCCAGTCCTGTGGCCACTGCTGAGTTTTTCAAATTTGCTGGCATATTGCATGTAGTACTTTAATAACACCATCTTTTAGGATTTGTAATAGCTCAGCTGGAATTCCTCACCTTCACTAGCTTTGTTCACAGTAATGCTTCCTAAGACCCACTTGACTTCACACTCCAGGATGTCTGGCTCTAGGTGAGTGGCCACACCATCATGGTTATCTGGGTCATTAAGAACTTTTTCATACAGTTTTTCTGTGTATTCTTGCTTCTTAATCTCTTCTCCTTCAGTTAGGTCCTTATGGTTTCTGTGCTTTATTGTGTCCATCATTGGATAAAATATTCCCTTGGTAACTCCAATTTTCTTGAAGAGATCTCTAGCCTTTCTCGTTCTATTGTTTTCCTCTGTTTCTTTGCATTGTTCATTTAAAAGTCTTTCTGTTTGTTATGCTCTGGAACTTTGCATTCGGTTGGGTAAATCTTTCCCTTTTTCTGTTGCCTTTCACTTCTCTTCTTTTCCTGGCTATTGTAAAGCCTTTGCCATCAGACAACCACTTTGCTGTCTTGCATTTCTTTTTCTCTGGGATGGTTTGGTTACTGCCTCCTATACAATGTTATGAACCTCTGTCCATAGTTCTTCAGGCACTCTGTCTACCAGTTCTAACCCCTTGATTCTGTTTGTCATCTCCACTGTATAATCATAAGGGATTTGATTTAGGTCATACACGAATATGCTAGTGGTTTTCCCTACTTTCTTCATTTTAAGTCTGAATTTTGCAACAAGGAATTCATGATCTGAGCCACAGTCAGCTCTTGATCTTGTTTTTGCTGACTGCATACAGCTTCTCAATCTTCAGCTGCAAAGAATATAATCAATCTGATTTCAGTGTTAACCATCTGGTGATGTCCATATGTAGAATCGTCTCTTGTGTTGTTTGAAGAGGGTGTTTTCTCTGACCAGGGTGTTCTCTTGACAAAACTCTGTTAGCGTTTGTCTTGCTTCATTTTGTATTCCAAAGGTAAACTTGCCTGTTATTCCAGATATCTCTTAGTTTGAGCTTCCTACTTTTACATTCTAATCCCCTATGATGAAAAGGACGTCTTTTTTGGTGTTCTAGAGGGTCTTGTAGGTCTTCATAGACTCTGCAGATGACCATTATATCTACTACTGTGGGCAAAAATCCCTTAGAAGAAATGGAATAGCCCTCATAGTCAACAGAAGAGTCTGAAGTGCAGTCTCAAAAATGACAGAATGATCTTTGTTTTTTTCCAAGGCAAACCATTCAATATCACAGTAATCCAAGTCTATGCCCCAATCAGTAATGCTTAAGAAGCTGAAGTTGAATGGTTCCATGAAGACCTATGAGACCTTCCAGAACTAGCACACACACACACACAAAAAGATATCCTTTTTATCATAGGGGCTGGAATGCAAAAGTAGGAAGTCAAAAGACACTGGAATAACAGGCAAATTTGGCCTTGGAGTACAAAATGAAGCAGTGCAAAGGCTAACGGAGTTTTGCCAAGAGAATGCACTGGTCTTAGCAAACACCTTCTTCCAACAAGAGATGACTCTACACATGGACATCACCAGATAGTCAATACTGAAATCAGATTGATTATATTCTTGCACAACAGACTGGTTCCAAATAGG
Organism: Capricornis sumatraensis; assembly: GCF_032405125.1. Classification (NCBI taxonomy): domain Eukaryota; kingdom Metazoa; phylum Chordata; class Mammalia; order Artiodactyla; family Bovidae; genus Capricornis; species Capricornis sumatraensis. The sequence goes on along the minus strand of NC_091074.1, from coordinate 47,929,249 downwards.
AAAAGGAATATGTCAAGGCTGTATATTGTCACCCTGCTTATTTAAGTTATATGCAGAGTACATCATGAGAAAAGCTGGGCTGGAAGAAACACAAGCTGGAATCAAGATTGCTGGGAGAAATATCAATAACCTCAGATATGCAGATGACATCACCCTTATGGCAGAAAGTGAAGAGGAACTAAAAAGCCTCTTGATGAAAGTGAAAGAGGAGAGTGAAAAAGTTGGCTTAAAGCTCGACATTCAGAAAACAAAGATCATGGCATCTGGTCCCATCACTTCATGAGAAATAGATGGGGAAACAGTGGAAACAGTGTCAGACTTTATTTTTCTGGGCTCCAAAATCACTGCAGATGGTGACTGCAGCCATGAAACTAAAAGACGCTTACTCCTTGGAAGGAAAGTTATGACCAACCTAGATAGTATATTGAAAAGCAGAGATATTACTTTGCCAACAAAGGTCCGTCTAGTCAAGGCTATGGTTTTTCCAGTAGTCATGTATGGATGTGAGAGTTGGACTGTGAAGAAAGCTGAGCGCAGAAGAATTGTTGCTTTTGAAGTGTGGTGTTGGAGAAGACTCTTGAGAGTCCCTTGGACTGCAAGGAGATCCAACCAGTCCATTCTAAAGGAGATCAGTCCTGGGTGTTCTTTGGAAGGACTGATGCTGAAGCTGCGACTCCAGTACTATGGCTACCTCATGCAAAGAGTTGACTCATTGGAAAAGACCCTGATGCTGGGAGGGACTGGGGGCAGGAGGAGAAGGGAATGACAGAGGATGAGATGGCTGGATGGCATCACTGACTCGATGGACATGAGTTGAGTGAACTCCGGGAGTTGGTGATGGACAGGGAGCCCTGGCGTGCTATGATTCATGGGGTCGCAAAGAGTCAGACACGACTGAGTGACTGAACTGAACTGATATTCTTGCAGCCAAACATGGAGAAGCTGTATACAGTCAGCAAAAGCAAGACTGGGAGCTGACTGTGGCTCAGATCATGAAGTCCTTATTGCCAAGTGAACAGTGAAAGTGAAAGTTGCTCAGTTGTGTCCAACTCTTTGTGAGCCCATTGACTATACATTCCAAAGAATTCTCCAGGCCAGAATACTGGAATGGGTAGGGTAACCTTTCCTTTCTCCAGGGGATCTTCCCAACCCAGGGATGAAACCCAGGTCTCCCACATTGCAGGCGGATTCTTTACCAGCTGAGCCACAAGGGAAGCCCCCTATTGCCAAATTCAGACTTAAATTAAAGAATGTAGGGAAAATCACTAGACCATTTAGGTATGACCTAAATCAAATCCCTTAAGATTATACAGTGAAAGTGACAAATAGATTCAAGGGATTAGATCTGATAGAGTGCCTGAAGAACTATGGATGGAGGTTTGTGACATTGTACAGGAGGCAATGAGCAAGACCATCCCCAAGAAAATAAATATAAAAAGGCAAAATGGTTGTCTGAGGAGGCCTTATAAATAGCTGAGAAAAGAACAGAGGCTAACGGCGAAGGAGAAAAGGAAAGATATACTCATGTGAATGCAAAGTTCCAAAGAATAGCAGGAGAGATAAGAAAGCCTTCCTCAGTGATCAACACAAAGAAAAGGAGGAAAACAATAGAATGGGAAAGACTAGAGATCTCTTCAAGAAAATTAGAGATACCAAGGGAACATTTCATGCAAAGATGGACACAATAAAGTACAGAGATTGTAAGGACCTAACAGAAGCAGAAGATATGAAGAAATGGTGGCAAGAATACGCAGAACTATACAAAAATGATCTTCATGACCCAGATAACTGCAATGGTGTGATCACTTACCTAGAGCCAGACATCCTGGAATGTAAAGTCTAGTGGGCCTTAGGAAGCATCATTACAAACAAAGCTAGTGGAGGTGATGGAATTCCAGCTGAGCTATTTCACATCCTAAAAGATGATGCTTTGAAAGTGCTACACTCAAAATGCCAGCAAATTTGGAAAACTCAGCAGTGGCCATAGACCTGGAAAAGGTCAGTTTTTATTTTAATACCAAAGAAGGGCAATGCCAAAGAATGTTCAAACTACCACATAGTTGTACTCATCTCACATGCTAGTAAAGTAATGTTCAAAATTCTCCAATCCAGGTTTCAACAGTAGGTAAACTGTGTACTTCCAGATGTTCAAGATGAATTTAGAAAAGGCAGAGGAACCAGAGATCAAATTGCCAAGATTCACTCAGTCATGGAGAAAGCAAGAGAATCCCAGAAAAACATCCACTTTTGCTTTATTGATTATGCCAAAGCCTTTGATTGTGTGAAGTGAAGTGAAAGTCGCTCAGTTGTGTCCGACTCTTTGTGACCCCATGAACTATACAGTCCATGGAATTCTCCAGACCAGAATACTGGAATAGGTAGACTTTCCCTTCTCCAGGGGGTCTTCCCAACACAGGGAATGAACCCACGTCTCCTGCATTGCAGATTCTTTACCAGCTGAGCCACAAGGCAAGCCCAAGGATACTGGAGTGGGTAGCCTATCCCTTCTCCAGCAGATCTTCCCAACCCAGGAATTGAACCAGGGTCTCCTGCATTACAGGCAGATTCTTTTACCAACTGTTCTGTCAGGGAAGTAGATCACAGTGAACTGAGGAAAATTCTTCAAGAGATGGAAATACCAGACCACCTTAACTGCCTCCTGAGAAATCTGTATGCTGTCAAGAAGCAACAGTTAGAACTGGACACGGAACAACAGACAAGGAAAGTAGCATGTCAAGGCTGTATATTGTCACCCTGCTTATTTAACTTCTATGCAGAGTACATCATGTGACATGCTGGGCTGGATGAAGCACAAGTTGGAATCAAGGTTGCAGGGAGAAATATCAATAACCTCAGATATGCAGATGACATCACCCTTATGGCAGAAAGTGAAGAGGAACTAAAAAGCCTCTTCATGAAAGTGAAAAAGGAGAGTGAAAAAGCTGGCTTAAACATTCAAAAAACTAAGATCATGGCATCCGATCCCATTACTTCATGGCAATAGGTGGGGAAACAATGGAAACAGTGAGAGAGCTTATTTTCTTGGGCTCCAAAATCACTGCAGATGGTGATTGCAGCCATGAAATTAAAAGACACTTGCTGCTTGGAAGAAAAGCTATAAGAAACCTAAACACCATATTAAAAAGCAGAGACATTGCTGACAAAGGTCCATCTGGTCAAAGCTATGGTTTTTCTAGTAGTCATGTGTGGATGAGAGAGTTGGACTATAAAGAAAGCTGAGCACTGAAGAATTGATGCTTTTGAACTCTGGTGTTGGAGAAGACTCTGGAAAGTCCCTTGGACAGCCAGGAGATCAAATCAGTCAATCCTAGGGAAAATCAGTTCTGAATATTCATTGGAAGGATTGATGCTGAAGCTGAAACTCCAATATTTTGGCCACGTAATGCGAAGAACTGACTCACTGGAAAAAACTCTGATGCTGGGAAAGATTGAAGGCAGTAGGAGAAGGGGTCGACAGAGGATGAGATGGTTGGATGGCATCACTGGCTGGATGGACATGAGTTTGAGCAAGCTCAGAAATTTGGTGATTGTTAGAGAAGCCTGGCTTGCTGTAGTCCATGGAGTCACAAAGAGTCAGACTCGACTGAAGGACTGAACTTAACACCTCTAATAGCCTATAGGAGTTCAGACCTTCCAGTGGTTCCTCATAACTCTTAACCCACATTAAGGCTGAAGTGAAGTGAAGTTGCGCAGTCGTGTCCGACTCTTTTGCGACTCCATAGATTGTAGCGTACCAGGCTCCTCTGTCCATGGGATTTTCCAGGCAAGAGTACTGCTCTGGAGTGGGTTGCTATTTCCTTCTCCAGAGGATCTTCCCGACCCAGAGATGGAACCCAGGTCTCCTGCATTGCAGGCTGACGCTTTACCGTCTAAGCCACCAGGAAGCCTAACCATCTTCTTTTAATCTTACTCAAACTCTGACCTCTTCCAGAAGCCCCTCTTTCCTCATATGTTCTGAAACTCATGATGTGGTAATATTTCCCGAGAATAGCGGCAAACCAACCGTATTATGGTATTGAACTCCCAAGTCTGCAGTTAACTGCAGTTAATTTTATAGTTAACTGTGTTATCTTCGAAGATTTTTCAACAGAGTGACATACTCCAATCTTTGCAAAGATTTTGATGTGCAAGATTAGAAGATGACAGGAAAGAGGGAAAAGCTGTGTGTGTGTCCAAGGTATTACAGCTACCCATTTTGAGGCACGAGAGGCGGGAGGACCTGACTTGGCATGAAGCACAGTGACCGTAAAGGAAGCCACTGAGGTTAAAGTGGCAAAGCTTCGTGTCTAGTAAACAATGGCCTGGTATCTGAAGACTTCGGTTTCGGGGCATGGTGCTACTGCCAGTCTGCAGTGTTGCTGGTGTCTTCCCCAAGTGTAGGGAAGGAATGACACTACCTCGCAGGGTCACAGAGGGGAGCGAGGGAATAAAACTGGCTGCGTGCTCAGCACTGTGTCTGCAACAGGGTAAAGCGCGCCAATCCTGTTTTCTTTTCTATTAAGAAAAAGCGGGGGGAGGTTATACCATCCACATCCCAGAGATTGCCGTTAGTGGTGAGCCTAAGTACCGGGCATGCTGTCCACTTCCCTTACCCCTACGGGGGAAAGACCCGAAAAAACTGGCAGAGAGGGTGTGTTACAGAGCGTCCGCTCTCAGGCCTCTCCGCAATCCACCCCCCGCCCCAAAGCTCCTCCAGCCGAGAGCTGTTGCTGGGGCCCGGGCACCGCCCAACTCCAGCGCAGGCCAATGGTAGCGCGGCCTGGGCACCGCCCAGCCACAGTGAAGGCCTATGGCGGCGCGGCACGGGCACCGCCCTGATTCCCCTCCGGCCAATAGCGGCGTGGCCCGGTGCGGGGGCCTGCCTCCAGCCGGGCGGGTAGGTGGAGAGGCGGTCACCGGCTCCGCCTCACTCCCCTCTGACCCGGTGTCTCGTCTCTCTCTCTTCCTGTTCCAAACCACGTGGACGCGCCGGGGGCTGCGGGAGGGAACTCAGGCCGCCCCTGCCGCTGTCGCCGCTACTGCCAGTACCGCGACCCCTTCGCCCATCCGAAGTCGCCTCATCCCTGCTGCCCGCGCCTTTGCGTAGGGCGTGCACATGGCGACCCAGGCTCACTCCCTCAGCTACTCAGGCTGCAACTTCTTGCGCCAGCGTCTGGTCCTGTCCACTCTGAGCGGGCGCCCAGTCAAAATCCGAAAGATTCGGGCCAGAGACGACAACCCCGGCCTCCGAGGTAACTCCGGGGCGCGCAGCTCGCAGGGTGGGCGCAGGGCGCGAGGGGAGACCGCGCTCTTGCCCTGGGGGCCCGTAGGCAGTGAGCCTCCGGGTTCCGTGGGCGCGTGGGGGGCTCGCAGCGCGTCGCCCCCACACCAGAACGCGCCTGAGGTTGTGGGGAGGCGGGGTCGCGCCCCGAGGACTGAGCTCTGGTGCGCGCGGCGCTCCGCGTCTCCCAGGCGCTGGTAGTAAACAGCTACACGTTTTCCAGCATTACGTGTTGCAACATATCCCAGGCATCGCCCCCTCGTTTGTCTTGAGTCCCTCTTGCTCTCGCTATTAACCTCTCAAAAGAGAGAAACAGTTTGTTGGACCGAAATGTGGTGAATGGGCAGATGTAAAGACGGAGAGCGATGTGGAGAGAGCGAAGTACCACGGGTTGGTATTGTCCCCTGTCCCAAAACAGGTCTCAGAAGCAGATGTCCCCTTGGTTGCCACCGGCTGTCCCTGTCGCCATGATTTCTCAGCCGCCCTCACACATCTCGTTGCGTGTGGATTAAAGAATTTTAAAAAATTCTGTGTTTGTTTTCAGCCGTGACTGTGATTGGTTTGTGCAGGACAGAAGCTTTGAAATAAATGTTTAACAGTCATGGGCCTAATTGCCTTGACTTTAGTAAAGGGTTGGTGACAAGTGCTAAACTATAGGCTTCAGAGCTTTCTTTTTGCCCTACAAAGGTGAATAAGTGAAAAATAAGGCCCCATTTAAACCCATGTCAGGTTAACTGTGTCCGAATTTCAACTGGTCCCTTGGAATAAGATTCATATATTTAAAAGCTTCTGTCTGGTTATTCCGAATTGGAAAAATCACTTCAAGGAAAAAAGAAAACCTCTCTGCATGTTGAAGGAGAAGAGGGTTTGTGGTTGGTCCTGGGAGCTTTCTGGGTCCTGTTGGTGTGTTTAATTTTGCACTGGCTCCTATACTCGGTGGCCAGCCCATTTCATCATCTGTCTGAATGCACTTTCTGGATGTTTCTGCCTCTCTTGAAGGGGGATTGGTTGCACGTAAGGGGAAGTGCCATGTCATTGATGGAGATAGAAGGTTTGTAAGGGAAGAACCAGATGAACCCTGTACCACGGAGGGGAACCTGGCGACAGTGAGAAAGGCTTCTGTTGGTACATGATTATCAGTGCCCTCACTGTCCTGAAGAAGTTGAGGGACCGCTGGCATGGTTTTTGCCAGGTGCTCTTCCTCTCAACATTTCTTACCTTCATTTTGAGTCTGACCCTTGGGTGAAGCAATTGCTTGATTGCTCTACTCTGGCATTCCCTATCAACTCTCCCATTAGCCCCCTATAATAGCCTAGAGAACACATAGCTACCTGGATGTGGTATGAAGACAGGGTTCTAGGAACACTGGGGATAGCATTTTTAAATAGAAGTACTTTACCTTCCCAGGTGGCTCGGTGGTAAAGAATCTGCCTGCCAATTCAGGAGACGTGGGTTCAGTCCTTGGGTGGGGAAGATTCTCTGGAGGAGAAAATGGCAACCGACTCCAGTATTCTTGCCTGGAGAATCCCATGGACAGAGGAGCCAGGCAGGCTACAGTCCATAGGGTCACAAAGAGTCAGGCAAGACTGAGTGACTGAGCATACATTCATACATTAGCCTGTAGACCTGGGATTTCTAATGGAAATATCGTGCCCATGAGATATAATTTAGTGATGTTTCCCTTTCTCCCTCCTGCACTGTTTGTGAGTATCTCTTCACTGCCACACACATGAATGGAGCTTGGGCACTTGGCATTTTCCTGAAGAGATACCAGACTCTGGTACCTGGGGATGGTAGTACTGGTTAGCAGAAGTGCTGGCATTATATGAGGAGCACTCTGTATAGCCTTATTTGCCTTACCTTATTAATATACTGGGGGGTAAAAAGAGACCCTTAATTTAGACCTTCTTGGCTGGATTCAAGGCCTCAGAAATTCTGTAGACATGTACTCAATTTCTAAGGAAAGAACTAAGATATACGTATATACGTGCATTCATAGACATGTATATATATATGTCATACATACATATGTAGGTGTATATACATACACACATATAAATACATGTAGCCCCTGACACATGATGTGATCATAGTCATATGAGTCTGTAGTAGCTTCAGTGGGGATGTAGCCAACGAATGTCTTATCTGTCATCTGTCCCTTTCTGACTCTTCCTGACTTAGATTCTGAGAGTTAGAAAAAACTCAGCATCTCCAATAAAATTTTGCAGCTCAAGTGCAAGGATTATATCTCCTGAAGGTGCTTACTTAAATATCTCCTCTGGTGTGAGCTTTGGAGGGTGGAGGTGGCATCTCTGGAATAGTCATTCATAAAAGGTTCATTGAGCCCCAGGTCAAGCACAGCTTTGTGGAGGTGTAAACATGAGAAGCTCATTGCTCTGTTCTCAAGGAGATTTCTGAGGAAGAGCTGAGAGAGTGAGTATCCTGAGTAACTTGAGGTAGGAAGTTGTAATGGGGCTCCGCAGAGTTAGAGCAGCGGCTTGCCTAGAGGTTATGATGAAGACTTTCTGGATCTTCTGATCTGACTGGATAGGACTGAGATGGTGGCTTCGGGAATTGTTGCTGAAAGAAACAGCTTTTAAGTCAAAAAGTCCTTCATTTTCTTTATTTTTTGGAGGTGTATACCCTCCGAGGTGGCACAGTGGTAAAGAATCTGCCTGCCAGTGTAAGAGATGGAAGAGATGTGGGTTCTCTCCCTGGGTTGGGATGATCCCCTGGAGTAGGAAATGACAGCCCACTCTAGTGGAAAATTACGTGAACAGAGAAGCGTGGCAGACTACAATACATGGGGTTGCAAAGAGTCAGACATGCCTGAGCACACAAAGATGATATACACACTTCATTTGTCATGTCATGGGAGTTGAGAGCTTGGGCTCAGTTAGATCTCTGTCTGAAATAGGGTTCTGCTTTTGCTATTAGCTAGTGGAGCTCCTGAGCCTGTTTTTTTCATCTGTAAGGTGAGGCCATTACTACAACTTCAGAGAGTCATGTGAGAATTAAATGAAATAGTGCTTGAAAGTGCGCTCAACAGAGCCTGGTGTGTAGGAAGAGTAAATATTAGCTGGTTTTATTTTTTGTAACTTCTCTTCACTGGTATAGTTCTGTTGCCTGGCATTCAAAATCTGTTCCTGCTTCTATATGGAAAATTTTCAAATATTTAAGTGTACCTTCTCTGTTTTCTTTTAAGTGATAGCTTCCAAATATTTGTGTGTTATATGTATAATGTAGTGGTTCTTAGGCAGGAGCACTTTTGCTCCCCGGGGATATTCGGCAGTGTTTGGAGACATTTTTGGTTGTCACAACTGAGAGGCTGCTCCTGGCATCTAGTGGGTGGAGCCCAGGGATGCTCCTAAACGTCCTACAGTGCACTGGACAGCTCCCCACACAAAGAACTATTCTGTGCAAAATATCAGTGCTGCTGTTGGAAAACCCTGCTCTACCAGACTTAATTGGGCTTTCCAGGTGGCTCAGTGGTAAACAATCCACCTGCCAATGCAGGAGCTGTGGGTTCAATCCCTGGGTAAGGAAGATCTGAAGAAAGGAATGGCAACCCACTCTAGTGTTCTTGCCTGGGAAATTCCATGGACAGAGAAGCTTGGCGGGCTACAGTTTGTGGGGTCCCAGAAGAATAAGACACACTTAGTGACTAAACAACAGCAACAACTGAATTCAATTGTTAAGCTTTTTCTTTTCTTCGTATCCATAATGACTGGGAATAGCAGCATGAGGTACCAAGAAAACTGCAAACAGATTCAGAAGGGGATGAGACACAGGTCAAATTGTGATTTCAGCTGGATTTGTTAATCTCTTAAATAGAATATTTGTCTCCTCTGAACGAGGAATTGTAAACAATGAGAAGAATTTGAATCCCAAAGAAAGAAGATCCTGGAATAGTTTTTATTAATTATGCAGCTACAATGTGTAATATTTACTTCACTTTTGAGGAACATGAACGATTATATTGCCTCATTAGATTCTTTGCATCAATGAGGAGGAAATAAATATTCTTCTGTTGCTGTTTTACTAAAGCTAAAAAAGGCAAAACATGGTTAAGTAAGATAGCTGGGGAAGTTAACTATCCAGTCAGTAACAGAGCCAGAAGCAGACGGCAGCCAGCTCCAGTCGGCAAGGCCTATTCTCCCAACCGACTGCTTGGTGGACTTGAGTGTTCCTCGGATTATAAAGCAGTTGTCCAAAGTGCCTCAGTTTCTGGATTTCACAAGGGCTATATCCTGCAAGGTTCAGTTGATTAACATTTTCTGAGTAGAGGTGAGGTCCATATGGAAAGAATTCACAAGAATGATGATTTTTTAAAAGTGGGAATACAGAAATGATGGACTTGGGTAAGAGCCCTAATTTAGCACTTAGGACATGGGATTGCTGCTACCCATGTCCCTGAGTAGGTCACATGTTTAAGCTTTGCTGTGAAACTGGAGAGAGGAGTTATTTGGTCCTCAGGGAGTGCTGCACGTGGCTTAACCAGATGAGTTTCTGAAAAAGGAGGGGTAAGTGAAATTTTAATAAAAAGAATCCTTTAAAATGTGCTGAGGGAACATGCCACATGGAGGTCCTTAAAGGTAAAATGTCTTTTGGCAAACTGATACATTGTTTGGGGGATAAATCTGGGTGTTCATGAATTGGATTTTGTAAAAGGATGTGTGGGGTTTCCTTTCCATACCAGGCAGTTGTCCAGTTCCCAGTGGACATTCACTGCTGCTGCTGCTAAGTCACTTCAGTCGTGTCCGACTCTGTGTGACCCCATAGACGGTAGCCCACCAGGCTCCACCGTCTCTGGGATTCTCCAGGCAAGAACACTGGAGTGGGTTGCCATTTCCTTCTCCAATGCATGAAAGGGAAAAGTGAAAGTGAAGTCACTCAGTCGTGTCCAACTTTTTGAGACCCCATGGACTGCAGCCTACCAGGCTCTTCCATCCATGGGATTTTCCAGGCAAGAGTATTGGAGTGGGTTGCCACTGCCTTCTCCGGGACATTCACTGGGTGTGCTACAAATTTAACTCAATTGTGAACTACCTCGGTGGTGATAGCATCAAATCCCACAGGTTAAGGACTTAATCTCAAATCTCAGTCACAAGCCCAGACCATTTATACTTCATAGTAACCAGTTATAATTCAGGGGTTCCCAAACTCCCTCCTGAGGTCTAATAATTTGCTAAAATTATGTCTCATGAAGCTCAGGGAAATATTTAGTTGCATTTGCCAGTTTATAATAAAGGATATAAAAGATAAAGATGAGTAGTCCGATGGAGAGATACATAGAGTAGGTCCAGAAGAGTCCTGAAGTAGGGGCTTCCATCCCTCTGGAACAGTGGGGGTTTGTTATTCTCCCAGAATGTGGATTTTTTTGTTTTGTTTTAAACTAACCTGAAGTTTTCTTCTTGTTCAAGAATTTTTACCAGGGCTTGATCTCCAGGCCCACCTCCACACCACACCAGCCCCCGAAGTCAGTAGGACTGAAAGTTCTAACCATCTAATCTTTTGATTTTTCTGGTGACCAGCCCCATCCTGAGGCTGTCTAGGGGCTCTACCTTAAGTCACCTCAGCAGCATAAACTCAGGTGTGCTCAAAAGGGACTCTGTATGAATAGCTTTTAAAGTAGACCCCTGTCACTCTGGAACTTCCAAGGTGTGTGTGTTTTTTTTTTAGGAGCTCTGTGCTGGGAACAAAGACTAACTGTATTTCTTATTATACCACAGGATGTACCTATACTTTATTTCAGTATGGTCTGGGACTCAAAGTTGTTGATAGGTAACTGGAATCAGGGGAGGCCTGGCCACTATACTAATGATAAGCGTAGATTTCGTATTCCTACCAGTAGTGAAGGAATGATTTAGTTTCTTTACATTCTTGCCAGCATTTGGTGTTGTCACTATTTTTGACTGTAGCCATTCTGATTAATGTATAGTGCTGTCTTGTAGTTTAATTTGCACATTCCTAATAGCTAATGCAAAGAGTTGACTCATTGGAAAAGACTCTGATGCTGGGAGGGATTGAAGGCAGGAGGAGAAGGGGACGACAGAGGATGAAATGGCTGGATGGCATCACCGACTCGATGCACTCGATGCACTCGATGCACCAACTCGATGCACATGAGTTTGGGTGAACTCTGGGAGCTGGTGATGTAAAGGGGGGGCCTGGCGTGCTGCGATTCATGGGGTCGCAAAGAGTCAGACATGACTGAGCGACTGAACTGAACTGAACTGAATGGCTAATGATATTGAACATTTCATGTCTTTTGCCATTTTCTAGTAGGATTTTTTTTTCCTGTTAAGTGTTGAGAGTTCTTTACATATTCTAGTCCTTTGTCCAATATGTGGTTTCCTAGTTCCTAGTATTTTATCTCACTCTACAGCTTGCCTTTTTATACTGTAACATGGTCTTTTGCAGAGGGAAAGTTTTAATGAAATAGAGTTTATCAAATTTTTCTTTTACTGCATATACCTTTGGTGAAAAGTTTAAGAACTGTTTGCCTAGCCCTAGACCTGAAGATTTTCTTTTTTTTTCCTGTACGTTTTATAGTTTTACATTTTATATTTAAGTTAATTTTTGTATGAGGTTTAAAACTTAGGTCAGTGTTCATTTTTTTGCTTATGAATGTCCAACTGCTGTAGCACCATCCATTTGTACAAGTAGCTATCTCCCATTTAATCCCTTTTTAACAAATCACTTTGTTAAAAAAAAAATTGGGCACATTTGTGTGGGGCTCTTTCTGGGTTCTCTGTTCTGTTCCACTGACCTTTATGTCTGCCGCTTTGTCAGTACCACACTCTCATGATTTTTGTTGTTCAGTCCCTCAGTCGTGTCCGACTCCTTGTGACCCCATGGACGGCAGCACACCAGGCTCCCCTGTCCTTCACTATCTCCTGAAGTTTGCTCAGATTCATGTTCATTGAGTCAATGATGCCATCCGACCATCTCATCCTCTGTTGCTTCCTTCTTCTGCCCTCAGTCTTTCCCAGCATCAGGGTCTTTTGCAGTGAGTTGGCTCTTTGCATCAGGTGGCCAAAGTAGTGGAGCTTCAGTTTCAGCATCAGTCCTTCCAGTGAATATCCAGGGTTGATTTCATTTAAAATTGACTGGTTGATTTCCTTGAAGTCCAGGGGACTCTCAAGAGTCTTCACTAGCACCATAATTTGAAAGCATCCATTCTCTTGAGCTCAGTCTTCTTTATGGTCAAACTCTCACATCCATACATACATGACTACTGGAAAAAACCATAGCTTTGACTATACAGACCTCTTCAGCAAGGTGATGTCTCTGCATTTTAATTCACTGTCTAGGTTTGACATACCTTTTCTTCCAGGGAACAAGTGTCTTTTATTTTCATGGCTGCAGTCACCATCCACAATGATTTTGGATCCCAAGAAAATAAAATCTGTCACCATTTCCACTTCCCCCTGGTCTATTTGCCATGAAGTGATGGGACTGGATGCCATGATCTTTGTTTTTTGAATGTTGAGTATTAAGTGAGCTTTTTCTTACACTCCTCTTTCACATTTGTCAAGAGGCTCTTTAGTTCCTCTTTGCTTTCGGCCATTAGGGTGCTGTCATCTTCCTTTCTGAGGTTATAGATATTTCTCCTGAAAATCTTGATTCTAGCTTGTGATTCATCCAGCTCCACATTTCACATGATGTACTCTGTATTTAAGTTAAATAAGCAGGTGACAATGTACAGCCTTGATGTATTCCTTTCCCAATTTGGAACCAGTCTGTTGTTCCATGTCCAGTTCTAACTGTTGCATCTTAACCTGCCTACAAAATTCTCAGGAGGCAAGTCTGGTATTCCCATCTTTTAAGAGTTTTCCACAGTTTGTTGTGATCCACACAGTCAAAGCCTTTGGCGTCGTTAATAAAGCAAAAGTAGATGTTTTTCTGGCATTGTTATATATATAATATTTGGGTGGGCTGGTCCATTCAACTCTAGTCTTAATTTTCATGAGTATTTTAGCTATTCTAGTTCTTTGTCTTTTCATATGAAGTTTAGAATAATTTTCTCTTTATAAAAAAATCATATTAGGATTTTGAAAAGAACTGTGTTAACCCTATATGATAGTATAGGGAAAGTTATCATCTTTACTATATTGAGTCTCCTAATCCTTAAAAATAATATATCTTTCCATTTATTTAGATCTTTGTTTTCTTTCATCAACATTCTATAGTTTTAGCATTTAAGTCCTGTACATGATTTGTTGATTTACACCTAAATGTCTCACTTTTTTGAGCAGTTGTAAATGATATCTGATTTTAAATTTTGGCCTCTATGTGTTCAGTTCAGATTAGTTCAGTCGCTCAGTCATGTCCGACTCTTTGTGACCCCATGAATCGCAGCATGCCAGGCCTCCCTGTCCATCACCAACTCCCGGAGTTCACTCAGACTCACGTCCATCGAGTCCGCGATGCCATCCAGCCATCTCATCCTCTGTCATCCCCTTCTCCTCCTGCCCCCAATCCCTCCCAGCATCAGAGTCTTTTCCAATGAGTCAGCTCTTCGCATGAGGTGGCCAAAGTATTGGAGTTTCAGTGTCAGCATCATTCCCTCCAAAGAAATCCCAGGGCTGATCTCCTTCAGAATGGATGGTTGGATCTCCTTGCATTCCAAGGGACTCTCAAGAGTCTTCTCCAACACCACAGTTCAAATGCATCAATTCTTCAGCACTCAGCTGTCTTCACAGTCCAACTCTCACATCCATATATGACCACTGGAAAAACCATAGCCTTGACTAGTCGGGCCTTTGTTGGCAAAGTAGTGTCTCTGCTTGTCAATATGCTGTCTAGGTTGGTCATAACTTTTCTTCCAAGGAGTAAGCATCTTTTAATTTCATGACTGCAGTCACCATCTGCAGTGATTTTGGAGTCCCCCCAAAATAAAGTCTGACACTGTTACCACTGTTTCCCCATCTATTTCCCATGAAGTGATGGGACCAGATGCCATGATCTTCGTTTCCTGAATGTTGAGTTTTAAGCCAACTTTTTCAGTCTCCTCTTTCACTTTCATCAACAGGCTTTTTAGTTCCTCTTCGCTTCCTGCCAAAAGGGTGGTGTCATCTGCATATCTGAGGTTGTTGATATTTCTCCCAACAGTCTTGATTCCAGCTTGTGATTCTTCCAGCCCAGCGTTTCTCATGATGTACTCTGCATAGAAGCTGAATAAGCAGGGTGACAATATACAGGCTTGATGTACTCCTTTTCCTATTTGGAACCAGTCTGTTGTTCCATGTCCAGTTCTAACTGTTGCTTCCTGACCTGCATATAGGTTTCTCAAGAGACAGGTCAGGTGGTCTGGAATTCCCATCTCTTTCAGAATTTTCCACAGTTTATTGTGATCCACACAGTCAAAGGCTTTGGTGTAGTCAATAAAGCAGAAATAGATGTTTTTCTGGAACTCTCTTGCTTTTTCAATGATCCAGTGGATGTTGGCAATTTGATTTCTGGTTCCTCTGCCTTTTCTAAAACCAGCTTGAACATCTGGAAGTTCATGGTTTATGTGTTGCTGAAGCCTGGCTTGGAGAATTTTGAGCATTACTTTACTAGCGTGTTAGATGAGTGCAATTGTGCGGTAGTTTAAGCATTCTTTGGCATTGGAATGAAAACTGGCCTTTTCTAGTCCTGTGGCCACTGCTGAGTTTTCCAGATTTGCTGTGGGCTGTGTTCCAAATTCTATGTGTTCATCAATAGTATATAAAAATACAATTTTTTTTTTCATGTTTGTTTTGTGTCCTGCAACCTTGGGCTTTCCTTGTGGCTAAGCTGGTAAAGAATCTGCCTGCAATGCAGGAGGCCTGGGTTTGATCCCTGGGTTGAGAAGATCCCCTGGAAAAAGGAAAGACTACCCACTCCAGTATTCTGGCCTGGAGAATTCCATGGACTGTATAGTCCATGGGGTTGCAAAGTGTCAGACACTACTGAATAACTCAATTCCTAGCCCTGCAACCTTGCTGAATTCATTTATAAGTTCTAAATGTGTAGTGGTTTTTCTTTTTTTGGTAGATTCTTTGGGATTTTTTTTTATGTGGACAGTCATGTCATCTGTAACTTGGAACAGTTTTATTTCTTCTTTTCTGAAATTTATACCTTTTGTTAGTCCCTTATTGCACTGAGTAGGACTTCTAGCACTATGTTAAATAAGAGTAATGAGACCAAACTTCGTTACCTTGTTCCCTGTCTTAGGGATAAAGCACCCACTGTTTTGCCACAAAGTATAATGTTAGCTCTATATTTTTTTTAGATTTTTAAAAATCAAGTTGAGAAAGTTCTCTTCTATTTTTCTAAGATTTGTATGTGTGTATGAATGAGTGTTGTATTTTATCAAACGCACTTTTTGTACCAATGATGTGATCATGTGATTTCTCTTGTTTAGTCTGTTAATATGGTTTATTTCATTGAATGATTTTCAAATATTGAAGCATCCTTGCATTACGGGAATAAACCCTGCTGGTCATGATGTGTAATTCTTTTTTATATTACTGGATTTTATTTTCTAATATTTTGTTACAGATTTTTTCATATATATTCATAAATGATACTCATTTTTGGACTTCCCTGATGGCTCAGATGGTAAAGAATCTGCCTGCAATTCAGGAGACCCAGGTTCGATCCCTGGGTCAGGAAGGTCCCCTGGAGAAGGAAATGGCAACCCACTCCAGTATTCTTGTCTTGAGAATTCCATGGACATAGGTACCTGGTGGGCTACAGTCCGTGTAGTTTCCTATATTTGTACTCTTAGTCTGATTTTGATATTTTAAATAAAATATACTAGTTTAAAATAAATTGAAAATGGTTTCCTCTTTGTTTTCTAGAAGAGATTGTGTAGAATTGATTTTAGTTCTTTAAACATTTGGTAGAATTATCCAATGAAACCATAAAGGCCTAGCGATTTCTTTTGGGGGAGTTTTAAAGAATATATTTTCAATTTCCTGAATGGTTATAGGGCCATTTAAATTACCCATTTTGTATGATGAGTTGTGGTAGTTTGTGTTTTTTGGAGAAATGGTCCATTTCATCTAAATTGTTTTATATATGTAGAGTTCATAGTTCTTTCTTATTGTGCTTTTGATGCCTGGAGGTTCTGCATTGATATTCCCTGTTTCCTGATAAACTATAGATTTGTGTCTTTTTTTTTTTTCCCCCTGTGGTGCTAGAGATTTGGGGTTATTTTCTTAAAGAACCAGCTGTTTGACTGATTTTTTCCCCCCATTTTTCTTGTTTTCAATTTCATCTGCCTCTACTATTTTTATGGTTTCCTTCATTTGCTTTGGATTTATTTTGTTGTTTTTCTAAACTGAGGTGAGACAGATTATTGGAAACCTTTTCTCTTTTGTAATATAGGCATTTAGTACAATAAACTTCCCTCTCAACACAGCTTTAGCTTAGTCCCATGAATTTTCAATGTGTCTTATTTTAATTTTCATTTAGTTCAATATGTTTTTTCTTGCCTTTAAGACTTCTTTGATCCATGGATTATTTACAAGTGTGTTGTTTAACTTCCAATTGTTGAGTATTTTCCTGTTATCATTTTGTTATTGATATAAGTTCGATTCCATTGTGTTTAGGGAACATGCTCTGTATATTTCAGTTACTTTAAATTTCTTGAGGTTTCTTAAAGGCCCAAGATACCATGATCTTGGCATGTGTTCAGTGTGCACTTGGAAAGAATGTATATTCTGTTCTGTGAGTTGGGTGACACGTAGATGTTGATTAGATCCTACTGTTTGGTGGAATTGCTGAATTCTTTCTTCTGTCAGTTAGAACAGTTCTAGCTTCATATATTTTGCAGCTTTGTTGTTTGGTGCATGTAGGTTTTCTCTGCCTTCTTGGTGGATTGACCCTTTTAGTATTATGCAGTGTTGTCCTACTCTGCCTTGAGTAATTTTCTAAGGTGGAGGAAACATTTCAGTGCATTAGGGTTAGAGAGGGGTCAGTTCAGTTCAGTTCAGTTGCTCAGTGTGTGAGAGAAGGGTCACCTCCTCTCAATCTGTTTGAAGAAAAAGACTAAAACTGAGGAGGTTGGATACAAATAGAATACTTGAAGGTGCTAAAAACAGCATATAAATCAGAAAAATAAGCTGTATTTTGTTGATTTCATTTCTTCAAAGGTTTTTTATATAAGCAAGATAAAATATCTAGGAAAATTTGAAGGTAGGAGGCAAAAAAAGTAATCTTCAGTGTTGGTTGTTTTAAATAGGGCACCATAGTTCAAAAGCATCACTTCTTCGGTGCTCTTTATAGTCCAACTCTCACAACCATACGTGACTACTGGAAAAACCATAGCTTTGACTAAATGGACCTTTGTTGGCAAAGTAATGTCTCAGCTTTTTAATATGCTGTCTAGTTTGGTCATAGCTTTTCTTCCAGGGAGCGAGCATCTTGTAATTTCATGGCTGCAGTCACCATCTGCAGTGATTTTGGAGTCCCCCAAAATAAAATCTGTTATTGTTTCCATTGTTTCCCCATCTATCTGCCATCAAGTGATGGGGCCAGATGCCATGATCTTTGTTTTTAAATGTTGAGTTTTAAGCCAACTTTGTCAGTCTTCTCTTTCACTTTCATCAAGAGGCTTTTTAGTTCTTCACTTCCTGCCAAAAGGGTGGTGTCATCTGCATATCTGAGGTTATTGATATTTCTCCCAGCAGTCTTGATTCCAGCTTGTGCTTCATCCAGCCTGGTATTTCACATGATGTACTCTGCATATAACTTAAATAAGCAGGGTGACAATATACAGCCTTGCTGTACTCCTTTTCTGATTTTGAACCAGTCTGTTGTTCCATGTCCAGTTCTAACTGTTGCTTCTTGACCTGCATACAGATTTCTCAGGAGGCAGGTCAGGTGGTCTGGTATTCCCATCTCTTTCAGAATTTTTCACAGTTAGCTGTGATCCACACAGTCAAAGGCTTTGGCATAGTCAATAAAGCAGAAATAGATGTCTTTCTGAAACTCTCTTGCTTTTTCTATGATCCAGCGGATGTCGGCAATTTGATTTCTGGTTCCTCTGCCTTTTCTAAAACCAGCTTGAACATCTGGAAGTTCACAGTTCATGTACTGTTGAAGCCTGGCTTGGAGAATTTTGAGCATTAGTTTACTAGCATGTGAGATGAGTGCATTTGTGCAGTAGTTTGAGCACTCTTTGGCATTGCCTTTCTTTGGGATTGGAATGAAAACTGACCTTTTCCAGTCCTGTGACCACTGCTTAGTTTTCCAAATTTGCTGGCATATTGAGTGCAGCACTTTCACAGCATCATCTTTTAGGATATGAAATAGCTCAACTGGAATTCCATCACCTCCACTAGCTTTGTTCATAGTGATGCTTCTGAAGGCCCACTTGACTTCACATTCCAGGATGTCTGGCTCTAGGTGAGTGATCTCACCATCGTGATTATCTGGGTCATGAAGATCGTTTTTTGGTACAGTTCTTCTGTGTATTCTTACCACCTCTTCTTAATATCTTCTGCTTCTGTTAGGTCCCTACCATTTCTGTCCTTTATTGAGCCCATCTAGTATGAAAAGTTCCCTTGGTATCTCTAATTTTCTTGAAGAGATCTCTAGTCTTTCCCATTCTATTGTTCTCCTCTATTTCTTTGCACTGATCACTTAGGAAAGTTTTCTTATCTCTCCTTGCTATTCTTTAGAACTCTGCATTCAGATAGATATATCTTTCCTTTCCTTCTTTTACCTTTTGCTTCCCTTCTTTTCTCAGCTATTTGGAAGGCCTCCTCAAACAACCATTTTGCCTTTTTGCATTTCTTCTTCTTGGGGATGGTTTTGATCACTGCCTCCTGCACAATGTCATGAACCTCTGTCCATAGTTTTTCAGGTACTCTATCAGATTTAATCCCTTGAATCTATTTGTCACTTCCACTGTATAATTGTAAGGGATATGATTTATGTCATACCCGAATGGTCTAGTGGTTTTCCCTACATTCTTCAATTTAAGTCTGAATTTTGCGATAAGGAGTTCATGATCCAAACCATAATCAGTTCCTCGACTTGTTTTTGCTGCGTGTATAGAAATTCTCCACCTTTGGCTGCAAAGAATATAACCAATCTGATTTCAGTATTGACTGTCTGGTGATGTCAATGAGTAGAGTTGTCTTTTTGTGTTGTTGGAAGAAGAACATTAAGAGACATATCAGTTTTATCAAAATATATGGGAGCCTACCAAAGAAAAATTTACCAATCTAAACACTTTGGTAATTAAGAAGAAAAACAACAGAACAATGAACTGAGATATTTAGAAATGGAACAAATTTACAAGCCAAAAACTAAATGAAAATATTTTAAAGGAAGAGATAAACCAAATGGAAAATAGCAAAAGACATCAAGTTAATTCATTAAAAAAAATACAAGACAAATCAATAGACTCATTCATTTGTAAAAGGAAAGAATGAATTAATAAAATAAAAATGTAATTAATGTAAAAGATCAAGAACATTTGTGATAGACTATTCTCTATTATTTACTGATACATTTGGAATTAACATAGTTATGTAAAAAAATAACAAATCAAAATAGATAAAATGAAATTTTTAAAGACACCCAAAGATAAACCAAAACAAAAGGAATACAAAAATTCACCAAGTAATAAATAGAAAAGAGCACTGAAGTTGCTAGAAAATTTCCCCCCAATATTCAAAGAAAAATAATTATTATTTTACACATTCCAAAGAACAAAAAAGAATGTATAGAGATGATTTCAGTTGTAGGGTACTTAAGAGCACCACACACACAAAAATTAAATTACAAAATAACCTCATTTAATGAAGCCAAATGAAAAACCCTAAATTTTTAAAAATAGATCATAACAAATTTTTAAACTATCCACTATTATTAGGAAGGGTGCATCCCAAGAATTGGCTACAGATAAATCACATGGAAAAGTGTAACATAATTAAATGTAAGATTAAACACAAAAATGAGAAAAAAAATCACATAACCAACTTAATTGCTACTGAAAAGACACCTGACAAAATTGAACATCCATCTTTCAGTAAACTGTTTCAAAAACCATGAAGAATCAAATGTAATAGTTTCCACATGAAAACAGAAGTTCAAGGAGAACATCTTCATGACCTTGGTGAAGGCAAAGATTTCCTTAAAAGGCCACAGAAAGATTTATAAATTGGGTTCTCACACACTAGCAAAGTAATGCTCAAAATTCTCCAAGCCAGGCTTCAACAGTACATGAACCGTGAACTTCCAGATGTTCAAGCTGGTTTTAGAAAAGGCAGAGGAACCAGAAATCAAATTGCCGACATCCGCTGGATCATAGAAAAAGCAAGAGTTTCAGAAAAACATCTATTTCTGCTTTATTAACTATGCCAAAGCCTTTGACTGTGTGGATCACAACTAACTGTGGAAAATTCTGAAAGAGATGGGAATACCAGACCACCTGACTTGCCTCCTGAGAAATCTGTATGCAGGTCAAGAAGCAACAGTTAGAACTGGACATGGAACAACAGACTGGTTCAAAATCAGAAAAGGAGTACGGCAAGGCTGTATAATGTCACCTGCTTATTTAAGTTATATGCAGAGTACATCATGCAAAATGCCAGGCTGGATGAAGCACAAGCTGGAATCAAGACTGGTGGGAGAAATATCAATAACCTCAGATATGAAGATAACACCACCCTTTTGGCAGGAAGCGAAGAGGAACTAAAATGCCTCTTGATGAAAGTGAAAGAGGAGACTGACAAAGTTGGCTTAAAACTCAACATTTAAAAACAAAGATCATGGCATCTGGCCCCATCACTTGATGGCAGATAGATGGGGAAACAATGGGAACAATGACAGATTTTATTTTGGGGGGCTCCAAAATCATTGCAGATGGTGACTGTGGCCATGAAATTACAAGATGTTTGCTCCATGGAAGAAAAGTTATGACCAACCTAGACAGCATATTAAAAAGCTGAGACATTACTTTGCCAACAAAGGTCCATCTAGTCAAAGCTATGGTTTTTCCAGTAGCCATGTATGGGTGTAAGAGTTGGACTATATAGAAAGCTGAGCACCGAAGAATTGATGCTTTTGAACTGTGGTGTTGGAGAAGACTCTTGAGAGTCCCTTGGACTGCAAGGATATCCAACCAGTCCATCCTGAAGGAAATCAGTCCTGAATATTCATTGGAAGGACTGATGCTGAAGCTGAAACTCCAATATTTTGGCCACCTAATGCGAAGACCTGATTCATTTGAAAAGACCCTGCTGCTGGGAAAGATTGAAGTCAGGAGGAGAAGGGGATGACAGCGGATGAGATGGTTGAATGTCATCACCGACTTGATGGACATGAGTTTGAGCAAGCTCTAGGAGTTAATGATGCACAGCGAAGCCTGGCGTCTGTAGTCCATGGGACTGCGAAGAGTCAGACGTGACTGAGCCACTGAACTGAACTGACGTGATTTATAATTTAGGAAAGATGGGATGTATTTAAGTTCAAATAACTTATTATTTGTCACATTCTGCATAATTGTATAAAATATGTAAATGCTTTATATATATTATTTCCAAGTGAGTGAACATCCTTTAATTTATTCTGAAACTTGGGTATGTATTTGTGATTTCTACCTTTTTAGGATTAAATGTTGAAAATAGTAACTCCTAATTTCATGTGTTAATAGTTTGCTGTCTTTTCTTTTAGTTCTGTCTCTGACGGAATTGTAATCACATTGTATATATTACTTAAAATTTGTTTTCCTCAAAATAGCATGAACATTTTCTTTTGTAATTAAGCAGTTATTTAAAAAACGATGGCTGCATTGTATTATAAAGACCTTTCATAGGCTAGTTAATGATAGTGTTTATTGGTTGTTTAAATTGTGTTACAGTACCTTTATTTGTATTTTTCAATTTAATTTTTATGTATTTTTTAAAATATATGTATGCATGACAGGAAATTCAAAACAAACAAAGCGGTTTACAGAGTCTGTCTCTTTCCCAATCTTCCTTCCGTGTGAAGCAACCAGTGTTGTTGGTTTGTTGTGTTTCTTTTCAGGGCTCTTTTTTTTCTATAAATAAGCAAATAGATTCTGCTTCCTTTCTCAGAAAAAGGCTATTTGCATCTTACTTTTTTCCCAGTCAGTATACTATGGAGATGATTCATATCAGTGTATGAAAAATCACACTAATTTGATAGCTGCAGAGTGTTTTGGTATATAAATGTGTCATAATTTATTTGGAGAAGGCAGTGGCCCCCCACTCCAGTACTCTTGCCTGGAAAATCCCATGGACGGAGGAGCCTGGTAGGCTGCAGTCCATGGGGTCGCTGAGGGTCAGACATGACTGAGCGACTTCACTTTCACTTTCACTTTCCATGTACCTAGTGGTAGCTATTCTCCTGACCATTGTGGCGTTCTTGTTGATTCTCCTTAGAGCTGTGTAACCTAATTATGTATTCTTAAACCATCTAGTAAAATTGTGCTTTTGGGGGGAACTTCCTCCCTAATGCTAGATACCTGAAATTCTGTACTCCTAGGAGCAGTCTTGAAGAAGTGAGGTGGCAGGGAATCCTACACATCTTGTTTTAATGAAGTTTGAGGCTTCCGTCTGACTATTATTAGACGAACTTGAGATCTTTCTCGTACCAGGTGATGGAGCTGTATCTTCACTGTTACCAGAATTCAGGAACTAGCTCTGCGTTGGTTCTTTGAGGTACTGCTTCTAAAACACCTGTTTACTGTGACCCGGGGATGGTTTTGTCTGGAGGTCTTCTTAAGTGCTCATTTTCTTCCTACTTGTGTTCCTCTGCTGGACATTTTAAACTGTGTTCATGCTCAAGAGCTCCTGTGGATTGCAAAAAAACCCCTACTTTCAAAGTAACTTTTTGTTTTCTTTTCTTTACTAATTTATAAAAGCTATGGAGTTTATAATCTTGGACTTTATTCATAAAGCTTGTTTGTCTCACCCATTTAGGCAGCCTGAAAGCTTGAGCATGTCAAGTTTTCTTTTTTTGTGCAGAATACCTTGCATTTTCTATAAACATAGATAGAAAGTGGCATGGCATTAATACTTCCTGCCTACATTAAAAACATACAATATTCTATATAAAAGGCCATAGAAATAATATGTAGTTCAATTTTGTAGCTGACTTAACCTTTGAACTTTCATGGTGCTACTTCTGTGTAACCCAATACATATACAAGTATATATTGAACTGAGACTAAACACCTTTACTATGTAACTGATAGTATTTTTTCTGTTCTAATTTCATTGAAGATAAATGTTGACTGGGGACTCATTAAGTCATCTGCAGGACCTTCAGTAAATCAATTGAAAGGTATTTTCTAGAGGAGGAGGTTAGCTTTGAGAGATTAAACTGAGTGAGGCAAACCCAGCCCTGGTTTGGTTTGGAGCATGAACTCTAGAGGAGGGCAGACTTGGGTTCAAGTCTTCCCTCTGCCAGTTGGGCCTCAGCCTTCTGTAAAACTGGAAGCACTTCCTGCTTAGTGGTTATGAGGATTATATAAGGTAAGGATTAATACACAGCTGCTGTTATTAGCCATAATGACTTATTTCAGGACTTAAGGGAGCTTCTTTGACTTCTAGCCTAGTGCTCTTTGTACAGATTGCAGAATCTGCTGTGACAGTAGTTATGGGACAGCATTAAGTAACAACAGGTGGATGGGAATTGCTTCGTTGATCTGCTCACCCTTTGGGATCAGTTTAGGTTACTGTTAAGGTCTATGCTCTCAAACCGTGCTAGTTTATTAGAGGAGTAGGAATTGCCTGACGAAGAAGGCAATGGCAGCCCACTGCAGTACTCTTGCCTGGAAAATCCCATGGACGGAGGAGCCTGGTAGGCTGCAGTCCATGGGGTAGCTAAGAGTCGGACACGGAGCGACTTCACTTTCACTTTTCACTTTCACGCATTGGAGAAGGAAATGGCAACCCACTCCGGTGTTCTTGCCTGGAGAATCCCAGGGATGGTGGAGCCTGGTGGGCTGCCATCTGTGAGATCTCACAGGGTTGGACACGACTGAAGCAACTTAGCAGCAGCAGGAACTGCCTGATGGAGAAGGAAATGGCAACCCACTCCAGTATTCTTGCCTGGAGAATCCCAGGGACAGAGGAGCCTGGTGGGCTGCCGTCTGTGGGGTCGCACAGAGTCGGACACGACTGACATGACTTAGCAGCAGCAGTAGGAACTGCCTGAAAGCATCAGGCAGTCACCATGCCTTCAGTACAGAAAACTTGGTCTTCCTGTTTCCATTCATGGGAGGGATGTTGAAGCTAAAGCTCTGTGTATATGTGTATGTGAAAGAAAGAAAAAATGAAGTAACTCAGTCATGTCTGACTCTTCGTGACCCCATGGACTGTAGCCCACCAGGGTCCTCCATCTATGGGGTTTTCCAGGCAAGAATACTGCAGTGGGTTGTATGTATATAATATCAATTCAGGAGAACAGAGAACATATACTTCTGATTCTTCTCTCTGTCTTTTCATATTTCACATTTACAATCTACCCCCTCACGTTTTGGAGAATAACCAGCTTTTGTATTTTTTTTAATTAATTTTTTTAATTGAAGGATAATTGCTTTACAGAATTTTGTTTTCTGCCAAACTCAACAGCTTTGTTAACAATTTATTCATAAAAGTAACTGAAGCAAATTTAAACATTAAAATTTAAACAAGAAAAATTCATATAAAATGCTACTGTAAAGAGAAACCTGTTTATTAACATTTGGTGTTTTTTTCTTCTAATCTTTTTCATGCATTAAAAAAGTGACAATAATACTGTATATTCAGGCACCTTGTAATAAAATTAAAAATTGAACTGGTTAGAAAGTTCTAGATCAATAAGATGATAGAGGAAGGGAGAAGGGGCACTTTGTTGTATGAGAGAGGCAGTGACCTTTTACTGTCTCTGAGATTGAAGGGTATTCTGCAGCAAGTAAGAGTTTGACTTTAAAACTCTTTCCTGCTTTCTGTTCTTTCTCTCATCTGGCACACACTCCTGAGATCAGAACAAATGGGTGTTATGCTGCTGAAATTAATATCCCATTAGATTGCTGGTAGAGTTCCTATTTTTTGGTGGAATACAAAAACTGAGTTGTTTTTAATAGTTCTACTAAACGTGCCTATGGGCTTCCCAGGTGGCTCAGTGG
This sequence comes from Capricornis sumatraensis, assembly GCF_032405125.1. Classification (NCBI taxonomy): domain Eukaryota; kingdom Metazoa; phylum Chordata; class Mammalia; order Artiodactyla; family Bovidae; genus Capricornis; species Capricornis sumatraensis. The sequence continues at coordinate 47,903,843 of NC_091074.1, read as the reverse complement.
TAAAGAATCTGCCTGCCAGTGCAGGAGAGGCAAGGGACATGAGTTCGATTCCTGTATTGGGAAGATCCCCTGGAGAAGGAAATGACAACTCACTCTAGTACTCTTGCCTGGGATATCCCATGGACAGAGGAGCCTAGTGGGCCAAGTCCATAGGGTTGCAAAAGAGTTGGACGTTACTTAGCGACTGAACAACAGCAACAGCAAGACATACAAATGCTAGTCACTGCTTCTCAGCTGCTTCAGATTCCTTAGCCAGTGTGCTCACCCAGGTCCCGTGAAGAACCCAGTGTGATGCAGGAAGTAACCTACCCTGCGCTGCAGTACTTGGATGGAATGTGCTGTCTGGAAATGATGACCTAACTGGAGGCCAATCAGGTTTCTTTCCTCCCCACAGATTTTGAAGCCAGCTTCATAAGACTGTTGGACAAAGTAACTAATGGTTCTCGAATTGAAATAAACCAAACAGGTAAGCTCCTTTTCTTCCCATTCCTGAAAGCACTTACATGTACTACTTAAATATTCCTCTGTTACTCACTCTTTTTGATGGTATAAATATTGTATTTGAATGGAAAGACCCAGTTTCCTGTCTGTGATATGATTGTCTGAAGATAATATGTGAAATTGACAATTTAAGGGACATATACTTGACTTAAGGAAGTGAGAACAGTGAAAATTTTGGATAAACAGACAAGCACCTCCTCTCTTTTAAACAATAGAAGTGTTTTATACCTAACTTTATGTACAGCTTTTCAATGTCCATGTAGCTTATGTTGTCACAATAAAATCTTACAACAAACTCTGAGGTAGCTGTATATGATGAATTTTAATTTTTTTTATTTTGTCTTTTAAAATAAGTTTATACAAGTATGTGCAAAAAATGTGAAAATCCCTTCACCTATTTCCCCTTCCATTCAGTCTCCCAGGGGCAGCCATGGGGACTTTGTCCTGGTCTCCTTTATATGCATTTGCTTTCATGGGCATTTTTGTACCTCAAACCATCAACAGGATCAGGCTGTTCATACTGTTCTGCAGCCAGCTGTTTTTTATTAACACAGATGTCTCGGAATTTGCTTGCCAGGCACATGCAGGTCCATTTCAATTGTTCAGTGACGTTACATTGTATTCTGTTGTATGGATACATGGTAACTTACTTGACTGTTCCCTGCTGATAAACATTTAGGTTGTTTCTAGCTTTTTGTCTAGTTTTTTTTTTTTTCTTCTTTTTTTTTTTTTGCTGTTAGAAACTGTTAGCTACATTGTATAGATGATCATGGCAAACATGCTTTGATTGTCTCCATGAGCTGTGTGCCTTTGCACATGTATTCAACAGAGGAAACTGAACTTTTCTGTGTGTTGGCTCTGTTAAGGGAGAAGACAAGCTCGGCTTTATAAGTGGCCATGGGACTTGATCTGTAGCTGCATTCAGCCATACCTCACAGAGAACAGGTTTCAGAAGTAAAACATCAGATGCCCTTTGCAAGCTATGATTCCTTTAGTCTTCCTTGACTCCTTTACTTTGAAATTGCAGGGGATGTTTTCAGTGATTTTTATTGGTGATTCAGAGGACAAGAAATTCTGTTGTTTTGGGGTCATATCTACAGCTTAGTTGAGAAATGAGATATTTATATGATCCTGCTTCCTTCCACCTCTTGTGTCTACCCACCCGCCCCACCCCTCTCAGCCTTCATTTTGATGATCTGGATAGTTTCTTATTTTGTTAATTTGCCGGCATAGACAGATTTTAGTGCAGAGTTTCGTGGTTATAGAGTCTTTGGGAGTTGGGGGCTTTTGGACCTAAAAGACTGTTTTGTGTCATAAATATTAGTATTTAGAATAACTAAAGTAGAGTTTTCTAACTTTGATTAGAATATGATTCTGATTGTGATTATTGTGATTTTGATTTTTTTAATATGGTGAAACCTGTATTTCTTGTGTCAAACTCCCAAGCGCTGCTTTCCTTTTGGTGACTGAACATAGTTCCTTCCTCTAATGTTAGATTTCTTTATTGGTAAATTGTGCCAGGAGAACTTGGCCAGGGATTATTAGTATCAAAAATATATTGTGTTCATTTCTTCATATTCCCTGAATCATCTAGCATATTTTATTTGGTTTTTCCTCTAATATGTAAACCTAGTAAGAAACTTTTTGGATGATATGCATATTTGAAAGAATAAAGAAAGATAAAGTGTTTCCACTAAAGCAGTTCAATAATTTTAGACATTTCCATTTGTTACTATTAAATTAAAATAGTTACTATTAATGGAAGTGAGTGCCATAAATACTTGCCCTCTCTAGGTGCCTAGTTTGGTGACTGTGGTATTGGGAAATCTGATTTCCTGGGCCTTGAAGAAGCTGATTGCTGGCATGATGATTTCAGAACATCATTTGTAAACCCCAACATTGGCACAATCTGAGAGCGTGCTGTTGGGAGACTAGGGTGCCTGTTAGGATACATCTCTTCTGTGCCCTGCCGTGACTCTGGCAATTCAAATGGCTTAGGGAGGGGTTTAATTTATTACTGTTTATTAAATTACACTCACAGTTTATTATTGTTACAAGGACTTGACAGTAATGAGTCAGCTTTTGGAGTGAAGTATGTGGGCTCTCAGGAATGGCATTTTGAACTCTTGGATGCCCTTGCCAGACTTTCCCCTTGGGACTGACTGTTTCATTGCCTTTGTGACTCTTTTTTTTTTCCTTCTGCTGACTTTCTTTCCTCTGTTGTAAGGAACGACCTTATATTATCAGCCTGGCCTCTTGTATGGTGGGTCTGTGGAGCATGACTGCAGCGTTCTTCGCGGCATTGGGTATTATCTGGAAAGCCTGCTCTGCCTGGCTCCATTTATGAAGCACCCGCTGAGAATAGTTCTGCGAGGAGTGACCAATGACCAGGTTGACCCTTCGGTGAGTAGCGAGGCCACACCACACTGTGATTTTAGTCTCCTGTCACACCTAACTTCTGAGAAACTAGTTCCTGATTAAACAGTTTATTGTTGAGTGTATTTGTTTTGTTATTTACCTTGAAGTTTAGAGATTAATCACTCCAGAAGGCAAATGAGCCAAGACTCATAACCATCAGATTCAGTGACGATTGTTAATCTTCTTCAAGGTGCCTTTCATTGTTATGTCTAAGAATCTTCTGAACAGATGCTTGCAATCTCATCATGTTTGACATGAAATATGGCTCTGTTGACTGAAGTGTGTGAGAGTGGAGTTTTCATAAGGTCATGTGATGGTTGAGGCTGAAAGGCAGCAGATCACAATTTTAGGCAGAGAATAATATCTTCTTGGCGTGCTGCAGCATAATCCTCACTTAGGTGTCAACTGTACACTTTAGGACTTTCTTCTTCTGAGAAGAGTTTGCAGATTTAGAGGAAGGGCATAAGGCCAAGGAAGGTATATATGAGCTTTGCCAGTGTATGAGCATCAGCAAGCTTCTTAATAAGCATGCTGCGTTTGTGGGGAGGATAGTTTAATGTACAACTAGAATATTCATTGTGGCTACCACAGCTGTCTTAATGCCAGTCTGGGATGGGTTTTATTGTGTGTGTGTGTGAGAGAGAGACAGACAGGTTGGGGAGAGGGAGACTGATGGATTGGAGCAGGTCTTCCTTAGACCTTTCATAGTGAGGCAACGATCCCTACCTTTGGATGCTCTGCTGTCCAGAGAAGGTATCTTCAAGCTGAGGGCCATGATGTGAAGTTCTAACCAAGGATACTTGTCTTAACCTCGGCAGACATTAGAACAAGACCACTGAAGGGGTGGCTTCGGAGGCAGACGTGTGTGGCATCCCTAACCAGGGAAGACCAGTTAGGTGGTGCAGTGAACCCCAAAGCAGAGACTGCTGGTATTCACTGGGATGCTGATGAGGTTATAAACATGATTAATATGTTCTTGGGCAATAAAAGGTTTATTCCTGAATTCTTAGGATTCGGGTACATAAACTCTTCCCAGGATCCAAAGTAGAGTGCAAGATCTGATATTCTTAACTGTATACGAATGCTGCGTAAACTGTTTAGAATTTCAAAGTAACTTCAAGTGGTTGCTTATTTCTCGCATTTTTCCGGAAGATTCTAGGAAATGGGTTCTTCAGTTAAAAGTAAGAGAGGAGACCTCTACTATTTCAGATTGGGAGGGGGAGGGCAAAGTGCCTTGACTCCTGCGAAAAGTCCCTGAAGCAGACAGGAGATGCTGGCACCATGTATCCCAGTTTTGTACTCTCTTTCTATAATTGCCAGTGATCTTAAAAGCTGTTATCACTGACAGTACTAAAAATTTACATATTTACATATTAACAATGACAAAGATTAATTGACAGATTCCCTAGAAATAGTACTTTATTCTTTCTAGCAGCATATTAAAGGCTTTCTTGTAGTTTTCACATGCTACAGGACTAAATTGACCTTGGTTAGTACCTGGCTCCAGTCCAGGATAAAGTAAATACACCTAATCCTGGATAAAGAGTAACTTCTTCAGCCTGTGGCTTCTTCGTTTTGAACTTTCTCTTTAATGTGTAGTTTCCCCATCAATTTATGTCCACACCCACTGTCTGCACACAGGGATGAATACGATGAGTTCTGCCCGTAGGGAATGTGGTTTCATGGGGTGAACAGCTGTGAACACAGCCAGGGAGACCACAAGGTTGGATACCTCTGGGCTCTGGCAGACGTACAACCCAAGTGCTGAGAGCTGGGGAGGGCTTTCAAGAGGAAGGGAAGCCCCAGAGTCAGTCATGGTTTTAGGAAGATAACTGTAGAGCTGAGAGAAGGGTGAATTGCCAAGTTGTCAACCAGTGTGAACTTGATGCAGAGGGAAGTGGAAGGGTAGACAGATATAAAGGGCAGTGTGCAGGGAGGGGCTTCATAACTCGATAACTAATTGGAGATGGGATAGGAGGAAGGGGTCACAGGTAACTCCATGATTTGTCACGGATAAATCATGAAAGGATAGTGATCAGAAAGAGTTTGACACGGGGAAGAGGAAAATTGTGATGGGGTGATCGTTGATGTGTCTGATTTTGGTCCTGTTCTCTGGGATATTGATGGGCTATCCATGGGGGATGTCCAGTTGGGAATTACTGTTTGGAGCCTCAGATCATCAGGATCTTACCTGCTGATATTTCACTCTGTAGGAGAATGAAGTTGACGCATACCGAGGCTGATCACTCGGGGCTTTTTGGCTCAGTAAGTCTGACAGGTGTTTTTCTCTTGGCCTGCATAGTGTGCAGGTGCTGTTGGTGTTGGTGTGTGTATCTGAATTGGTTGTTCTTGTTTGAAACCCCAGAGTTTTTCATTGCAGTAGGTCAGCATGGCTGTTTCTCCACAACAGCAATCCATCAGAGCTGAGTAGCACCTGCCCTCTTGGGAAGAGGCGTGAGAGTTCCATTTGGACACAGGTCTTAACTGACTTCATCATTGATTTAACATCCCTTTCTGGCCTCAGTGGGCCAGTAGAGTTTTGGCCTTGTGGTTCCAGGGACTGAGAATAGATGAAGAAGAGGAATAAGTGTGTAAAGAGTGAGTTGGGAAAGAGGAGCTGGAGACAGTGACTGTGGAAATAGAAGGATTTGGAGAAGCCAAGGAGGAGCTGAGTTCTGAAAAGCTGGGGATGGATCCAAGAGTCATTCCTTGCAGGAGTTGAGTTGGGATTGGCTAGGGAGATGCAGCAGTGAGAATTTCTGTTGAGCTTTAAGAGAACAGTATCATTAGGTTGCAAGATCACACACAGGTTCAGAATGAGTAAGAAATAGAACCATAGAAGGTTGGGAGATTCTTCCAGAACGCTAGATAAGATGTCTCCTTAAGAGCTGAGGTTGGGGATTTTTAAGTGAGAGAAACTTGCACTTGTTTGTAGGCTGTAATGGAGAAGGAAAAAGTTAAAATGAGAAGGGTAGAAGGGCTTAATAAGGCCACCTACAGATATCCAGAGGATAGAAGGAACAAGTGATGGGATGAGCCTTGTAAAGGGGTAGGGACATTTTAGAGACAAAAAGGAAGGAAATGGGGGGAAATTTTGAGAAGAAAAATTCTAGAAGGTCTCCTTTGAGTCTCAGTGATTTGATACTAGTGCCCCCCGTTGATATTTACTGGTGCCAGCAGTTGGCCAGATGGTGAGTGAAGAGTCCGCCCTCTTTCAGGGCTGTCCTAACAGGGAAAAGAAGTGGGGTGAAGTCTGCTGTGTCCTGGCCACTTGTTTAGGTGGACCTCTGTCAGTATCCGTATTTATTTGATTCATGAGGGTTAGGTAGATGTTCTTATCACTGTTTCAGACAAGGGAACTGAAGGGAACAGGTTTCTTCCCTTTTTCTGTTTGTTGTGGTTGTGTGCTAAGTTGCTTCAGCCATGTTTGACTCTCTGCGACCCTGTGGATTGTAGCCTGCCAGGCTCCTCTGTCCATGGGATTCTCCAGGAAAGAATACTGGAGAATACTCGATTGCCATTTCCTTCTCCAGGGGATCTTCCTGACCCATAGATTGAACCTGAGTCTCTTATGTCTCCCGCATTGGCAGACAGGTTCTTTACCACTAGGGCCACCTGGGAAGCTATGGGTCTGATCATATTTCTACCTGTTGACTGATTGGACTGTAAGGGTGATGCCTTTGCCCTGAGGTTCCACTTGGGTCAGACTTTTGCCTTTCGTCTCTGACTGCAGAGTAACAGATAGGTTTCCTTGAAGCAGAACCCGCAGACCACCCCCACTTTGCTAGATCCAGTGTGGAGCCTGAGGAGGTTATGGAACTTTCCAGTTGGCCCCGCTTTCTACAGCAGGCAGCCAAAGCCCTGAGGAGAGAGCGTCCGGGCCTCAGAGGCTGTAAGAGGCAGAGTGGGGCTCCAGCCCACAGCTGCCTTTCCAGCCCTTGTCCCACCACAGCGAGGGGCCTGCCCTTCGTGTCAGATGGAGAGTGACCCGGGAGACAGGGCCACACTTGGAGTTATATTTGGGCTCCTGACTGGCCCTCAGTCAGTTTGACTTCCTCCTATCTGAGTCCAGGTGTGGGTGGGATGAACCAGCAGGGGCGTTCTGTCCTCTTGCCTTTCTCTTCCCCAGGAGAGCTGGAGGCCACCTAGCTCCAGCAGTCACACTCACGGAGTAACCGGCACCCTTGCAGCCCCCACCTTTTCCAGAATCTGGGTTGGTCTTCTCCCCAGCTGCCCTTCGTACTAGCCTTGACTGAATTCTTCTTGGTTTTAGCAATTCCAAATGCCTATTTTAACTTTCTGAGTTGTGTGTACCTTTAATATTTAATTGAAATTAGCTAATCTTTAATGGATTTTCCCAGTAACTGCGTCTGACCCACCTGATCATGCTGAACGTGTTCCTAGACTACGTAGGTCATTTCTACCTCTGGTTAATGTTCTGATATACGAATATTTAGTTGGGGACTGTTCTCTGCCATAAAGCCCTGTTGGAGTGTTGTCCTGTTGAGTCTTAGCATGTAAGAGTTGCCAGCAACTTGGAGACAGGCAGGTTGAGCTCCTTACCTTGGAGACAAGGGAATTTAGAAGTTGAGATATTCTTGTTTGAGGCCACACAGCAAACTAGAGCCTGTACTGGGACCAGGGCTTTTCCCAGAGCCTCTGCTTGTGCTGCTTGCCCTCAGTGCTTCCCATTGTAGGATCAGCCCCCACAGGGCTGAGAAACATGTCTTGTTCCATTGGGAATAAGCAAGGGATTGCTCTTGTTTCCCTAGTTGCTGCTGAGATAGCAGTCACTGACTTCTTTGATAACGTGATTTGAATATCACCTTATCCTCTGTGAGGAATCTGCAAATGAATAAGGAAGGATCGCAGGCCTCCTAGGAGTTTTGAATGAGGAGATGATAACAGTTGTACTTGACAGTGTCTTGCCATCACCTGTGGATATCTTCCTTGCACTTAGGGGTCTGCGTTGTTTGCTGCAGTTTGAGGCTGTCCTTCCTCTGAAGCCCCCGCCGCCTTGTAGAATCACCGCCACCTTTAACTGCCTGTGTGTGGGTGTCAGCAGCATTCTTAGGTAGAACTGTTAGGCTGAATAGTTGATTCACTTTAGCCTGGAGAGCTACCAGCTCTAAACGTGAAATAGTCATGTTGAATAAAGAATACTTAGAGAGGCCATGTTTTTGCTTAGTGTTTATACCTGTAAGAATGAGCAGAGGTCTCAGTTTGTTTTCTGCAGGAGCCCAGCAGTTTCTTGGTGCTTTTTGCATGATAGCCTGTGATGCTCATGATGACTCATAAGGTAGGTGTGTACTACTATAAATGTGGAAAAGGGGCTCAGAGAAGCCAGTGGCTTATAAAATCATAGTCTTTAGTCGAGAGCAGAACCAATCCATGCCCTCAGTTGTAAGCCAGCCTCTTTTCTCTTTACCAGACTCCTTCATCTACCTGGATGAAGCCTTAACCTGCTTTGTGGATTCTTTCTTCTTTCCATCTCAAGGTTTAACTAAACTTTTTTTTCTGAAATTATTCTACAGGTTGATGTTCTGAAGGCAACAGCACTCCCTCTACTGAAACAGTTTGGGATTGATGGTGAATCTTTTGAGTTAAAGGTACGAATGTCCAGATTGTTGGTGGCATAAATCAGTGTGAAATATTTTCTTACCAACTCACTGGAGGAGCTGTATGGCTCAGTGTGTGTATGGCACGTTTGAAGTCATCATTATAAGAATCTTGAACCTAGCATTGTAGACTTTGAGCTGAAAGGGTCCCTTTACTAATGACAAGAGTAATTGATACCTTGTACTTATTTAGTGGTAGTAGATGTCAGCATTCTACATACATTAACTCCTTGACTCATAACAATTCAGCCAATAAGTCATGGAGCTGAGATTCTGACCATGCTACCTCTCTGATCTGGATCATTTATTTTAATTTGTGTCCAGAGCCTACCAATCTGAATGTCCCTAAGACTTTTTAGTACTTTAATTTAAGCATCTGTTTGTTTGCTATTTAAGGGAATTATATCAATCCAGTGTGATAACACTGGATATCTTAAGCTGTTTAGCATCTCTGCTTTTTGAAGGGAAATTACTTCATTTTTATTTAATAACTCAAAACTATTGAGTTTTGAGAGACCATTTAATTCCAGAAGAGGAGAAAAGGGTTCTTGATGCTTAAGAAGTGGGTAAGCTGATGAGCTAGACTAGTTCCTCATTTTAAGGTTGAGGAAACAAGTTCTGGCGGTGAAGTGACCTATCTGGCTTTGACTGGAACATGTAGACTCTGTGCCTACTGCTTTTTCTGACACACCACATAGTCCCCTTGCTCAGCACGTGCCCCTGTGGAGCTAACATTAGGTGCTGTTGATCTTAAAGAGATGGACAAGTTGGGTTCGAAAGCCTTCTGCATTCTAATATTGGTTTTCATTCTTGGTGTACACCAGCCTGGCTGGGTGTCATCCACTCTGTTGAATCCTGACCTCTTCTTTTTCACTATGCCTGCAGGTTGTACGACGGGGAATGCCTCCTGGAGGAGGAGGTGAAGTGTTTTTTTCATGTCCTGTGAGGAAGATCCTGAAGCCTATTCAACTCATAGATCCAGGAAAGATCAAACGTATCAGAGGAATGGCGTATCCTTTGCATTCGCTTCGGATATCTTACTTTTTTTTCTTTGCCTCAGTAAGATAAGAATGACTCGTAACAGTTTACTTCTTCCCAGGGTTATTTACATTTCAGACAACAGTTCAGTCATTCAGTTGTGTCTGACTCTGCGACCCCATGGATTATAGTCCGCCAGGCCTCCCTGTCACCACCTCCTGGAGCTTGCTGAAACTCATGTCCCTCAAGTCACTGATGACATCCAACTACCTCATCCTCTGTTGTCCTCTTCTCCTCTTGCCTTTAATCTTTCCCAGCATCAGGGTCTTTTCAAATGAGTCAGTTCTTCGCATCAGGTGGCCAGAATATTGGAGTTTCAGCTTTAGCATCAGTCCTTCCAGTGAATATCCAGGACTGATTTCCTCGGACTGGTTGTATCTCCTTGATGTCCAAGGGACTCTCAAGAGTCTCCTCCAACACCACAGTTCAAAAGCAACAATTCTTCGGTGCTCAACTTTCTTTATAGTCCAACTCTCACCTCCATACATGACTACTGGAAAAAACCATAGCTTTGACTAGATGGACCTTTGTCGGCAAGGTAATGTCTCTGCTTTTTAATATGCTGTCTAGATTGGTCATAGCTTTCCTTACAAGGAGTAAGCGTATTTTAATTTCATGGCTGCAGTCACCATCTTCAGTGATTTTGGAGCCCAAGAAAGTGAAGTCTGTCACTGTTTTCATTGTTTCCCCATCTGTTTGCCATGAAGTGATGGGACCAGATGCCATGATCTTCATTTTTTAAATGTTGAGTTTTAAACCAGCTATTTCACTCTCTTCTTTCACTTTCATCAAGAGGCTTTTTAGTTCCTCTTCACTTTCTGCCATAAGGGTGTTACCATCTGCATATCTGAGGTTATTGATATTTCTCCCTGCAGCCTTGGTTCCAGCTTGTGTTTCATCCAGCCTGGCATTTTGAATGATATACTCTGCATATAACTTAAATAGGCGGGGTGACAATATATAGCCTTGACATACTCCTTTCCCAATTTGGAACCAGTCTGTTGTTCCATGTCCAGTTCTAACTGTTCCTCCTCTCAGGAGGCAGATAAGGTGGTCTGGTATTCCCAGCTCTTTAAGAATTTTCTGCAGTTTATTGTGTTTTACACAGTCAGAGTCTTTGGCATAATTAATAGAGGAGAAGTAGATATTTTTCTGGAATTCTCTTGCTTTTTCTGTGATCCTGCGGATGTTGGCAATTTGACCTCTGGTTTCTCTGCCTTTTATAAATCCAGCTTGAACATTTGGAAGTTCTCAGTTCATGTACTCTTGAAGCCTGGCTTGGAGAATTTTGAGTATTACTTCACTAGTATGTGAGATGAGTACAGTTGTGTGGTAGTTTGAACATTCTTTGGCATTGCCCTTCTTTGGGATTGGAATGAAAACTAACGTTTTTCCAGTTCTGTGGCCACTGCTGAGTTTCCATATTTGCTGGCATATCGAATGCAGCTTTAACAGCATCTTTTAGGATTTGGAATAGCTCAACAGGAATACTGTCACCTCCACTAGCTTTGTTTGTAGTGATGCTTCCGAAGGCCCACTTGGCTTCACATTCCAGACAACAGTCTTGGAAAAATCTTAACAGTGAACTTGTAATTACTGGCTGAGATAGGGTATTTTATTATCTGCCTCATCATAAACTAGATTGACTGATTGATTCATTTATTTTTTTCGGTTAAAACTTAAGCAAACAGTTCCACTGTTTCTGACACTCTGTTGAGGGCTTTGATATGGGGGCTACCAATGCACTGTAGTCCCTGCTTCAGAAGAGCTCATCGTCTGGTGAAGAAAATGAATGTACAGAGACATAATTCTGCTATAATGTATAAAGTAGTGTAGATGATGTTCAGTGGGTTGGAGGAACTAAGAGTAGAGTGGCATATTTGTCTGAAAGATGTGAGAGAGCTGAGTAATAATGAATAATATCTACCATTTAGTAATTGCTTATTCTGAACTATGATAATTTATATACTTAATTTATTTTTATTTTTTAAACTATTGAGATGTGGTTGGCATACAAAAAACTGTATATATTTAATGTGTACAACTTGAGGAGTTTGGAGATATATATATATATACCTGTGAAACCATCAACCCAATCAGTGCCATAAACATTTCTATCACCTCCAAAAGTTTCTTTTCATCCTCTTTATTATTTTAATTTTTTGTGATAAGAATACTTTTAACATAAGATTTACCCTCTTAGCAAATTTTAAGTATGCAATATAGGCATTACAGTGTATAGTAAGTGTCTAGGAGAAGGAAATGGCAACCCACTCCATTGTTCTTGCCTGGAGAATCCCAGGAATGGGGGAGCCTGGTGGGCTGCTGTCTATGGGGTCGCACAGAGTTGGACACGACTGAAGCGACTTAGCAGCAGCGGCAGCAGGACTTATTTAGATTCCTCATATAAATGGGATCATGTAGTATTTGTTCTTATGTATCTGGTTTATTTCACATAGCATAATATCCTCCGGGTTCACCCATGTTGCCACAAATGATAACATTTCCTTTTTTGAGGATGAATAACATTATTGCATCCATATACCATATTTTCTTTATCCGTTTGTCTGTTGGTAGACATTTAGGTTGCTTTTATACCTTGGCTATTGTAAATAATGCTGAAAAGAATATAGGAATGTATTTCTTTGAGATCCTAATGTAAGTTTCTTTAGATATATATCCAGAAGTGGGATTGCTGGGTCAGATGGCAGTTCTATTTTTAATTTCTCGAGGAATCACCATACTGTTTTCCATAGTGGCTTCACCAGTGCATGTTCCCACCAGCAGTGTGCAAGGACTCCCTTTTCTGCATACCCTCACCAACATTTCTTACTTGTTTATTTTTTGATAATCACTATCCAAATGGGGTGAGGTGATAGCTCAGTGTAGTTTTAATTTGTAGTTCCTTGGTGATTAGAGATTATTGAGTACCTTTCCATGTTTTAGTTTGTCATTTGTATGTCCTTTTGGGAGAAGTGTCTGTTCAAGCGCTTTGCCCATTTTTAAGTAGAGTTGTTTGTTTGTTCATTTTGCTACTAAATTGTAAGATAAGGTGTCCTGTATCTTTTGAGTGTTAATCATGTATATGAATTTCAGACATTTTCTCTCATTGCATAGGTTGCCTTTTCCCTTTGTTGTTTATTTTGCCTCCTTCCCCCCCCCCCCTTTTCTGGTATTCAAGAAATCATTGCTGAAGCTAAAAGTCTTCCTCACTGTTTTCTTCTCAGAGTTTTACAGTTTCAAGTCTTAATTTGTCTTTAATTCATTTTGAGTTTATTTTTGTACCTGGTGTGAAATAAGAATCCTGTTTCATTCTCTTGCATATAGGTATTGTTTTCTCAACAGTGTTTATTGAAGAGGATATCCTTTCCCCATTGTATATTCTTGGCAACCTAGTTGAAGGTCAAGTGGCTAGATATGTATAGGTTTATTTCTGGGCTTTCTGTTCTGTTGTCTCTTTTTTTTTTCTTTTTTTTATGTTAGTACTATACCATTTTAATTTTGGTAGCTTTGTAACATATTTTGGTATCAGGACCTGTGATGCCTTCAGCTTTGTTCTGCTTGCTCAGAATTCTTTGGCTATTTGGAGTCCTTGTGGTTTTATATAAATCTTAGGTTTATTTTTTCCTATTTTTATTAAAAATAAATGTGAGATTTTGATAGTGATTGCCTTGAATCTGCAGATTGCTTTGGAAAGTATGGACATTTTAACAATATTAATTTTTCCAGTCTGTGAACATGGACTGTCTTTTCCTTTAAAGTCTTTTAAAATGTCTTTTATCAGTGTTTTGTAGTTTTTAGTGTGTAGGTCTTTCACTTCCTTGTTGAAGTTTATTTCTAAGAATTTAGGTTGTTTTAAATGCTATTGTAAATAGGATTGTTTCTTTGATTCTTTTTTGCAAGTAGTTTGTTGTTTGTGTATAGAAACTCAACTGATTTTTGTATGGTGATTTTGTGTCATTCCACTATATTGAATTCATTTATTCTAACAGTTTTTTGGTTTTTTTTGGGGGGGGATGCTATTCTTTAGGATTTCTACATATAAGATCGTCTTCTGCAAAAAGAGATAATTTTACTTTTTCCATTCCAATTTGAACCCATTTTCTTTTTCTTCCTTAATTACTCTGGGTAGGACTTCTAGTACTATGCTGAATAGAAATGTCAAGAGTGGGTATCTTTCCTTTGTTCTGAATTTTATAGGAAAAGCTTTCAGTTTTTCACCATTAAAGATAATGTTAGCTTTGGGCTTTTCATATATGGCCTTTATTGTGTTGAGGTAAGTTGCTTCCATGCTTAATTTGTTGAGAGGGTTTTTTTTTTTTTTTCATATCATGAAAGAGTGTTTTTTTGTCAAATGCTTTTTCTGCAGCTATTGAGACAATGATGTGATTCTTATTTGTCATTCTGTTAATGTGATGTATCACATTGTTTGATTTGCATATGTTGAACCATTCTTGCATCTCAGGGATAAATACAACTGTGTCATGTTGTGTGACCCTTTTAATGTGCTGTCGAACTCTGTTAATTTTTTTGAGGTTTTTTGCATCCGTGTTTGTCAGATATATTGGCCTGTAGTTTTCTTGTATTGTCATTGGCTTTGGTGATCCTAATCTCATAAAATGAGCTTGAAAGTGTTTCCTCTTAGATTTTTTTTAGAAGTTTAAGCATTGGTATTAATTCTTCTTTGAATGTTTGGTAGAATTCACCATTACTGGTTTAATCTCTTTACATGTAACTGGTCTGTTCAGGCTCTCTGTTCTTGATTCAGACTTGAAAGGTTTTAGGTGTATAGGCGTTTATTTCTTCCAAGTTGTGCAGTTTATTGACATGCAATCATTTATAATAGTCCCTCATGATGTTTTCCAATTTCTGTGGCATCAGTTGTAATGTTTCCTTTCATTTCTGATTTTCCTTACTTGAGTCTTATCTTTTCTTAGTCTAGCTAAAGGTTTGTCAGTTTTTATCTTTTCAAAAAATCAACTATTTCATTAATTTTTTTCTATTGTTTTTCTGTTTTATTTATGTCTAATCTGCCAACTTTGAATTGGGTTTCTTTTTCTAGTGTAGTTAGGCTGTTTGAGATCTTCCTTCCATAGAAAGAATGTTAGTACTTATCAGGCGGTCCTAAGATGGCAGAGGAATAGGACAGGGAGACCACTTTCTCCCCCACAAATTCATTGAAAGAACATTTGAACGCTGAGTGAATTCCACAAAACAACTTCTGAATGCTGGCAGCGGACATCAGGCGCCCAGGAAAGGACTTATCAGTGTAAAATTTCTTAGTACTCCTTTTGGTGCACTCGTAAATCTTGGTGCATTCTGTTTTCATTTTCATTTGTCTCTTGTTGGATCTTCCTTTATCCATTCAGCCACTCTATGTATTTTGATTGTGGAGTTTAATACATTTATATTTTATATACTTTATTCTTAACCTCAAAGTGAGTCTGAATTCACTTCCATCCTGTTTTGTGGATGTAGAAACGGAGGCTTCAAACACTTAAGGAATTTACTCCCATATAACATTGTTAGTAATGGTAGAGCTGGGATTTGAACCCTGTCTCTGTGGCCCATGCCTTTAACCTCTGCTTTATCCTATAGAGAGGACAGGGCATTTGGACTGAGCTTGAAGAATAGAGGCTTGTAAAGCGGGACAAAGAAGGAGGAGCGCTGTGGATGGAAATGTGGGCCTGCGCGGAGGGAACAGTGCCCAGCCGTTCTGGGGAGCGGCAGGCAATGTGGTGTGGCCTGAATGCAGGTCACTCAAGGATGTCTGGTAGTGGAAGATGGGACAAAAAGTGAGAGCAGGAGCCTGTGAAGACTGGAGGCTGTGCTGAGGAATTGACCGTCATTCAGAATCAGTAATTTTCTTTTGGAGAGAGAATTTAGAATTTGCACATTAACCAAATAACTCCAGTGGTACAGAAAGAACTTTTGGCTGTTTTTGGCTCATTGTAGAAATTTTGGTAGGTATGAGTTGGAAAAGAAAACAAAACAAAAGCACCTCTTCACTGCACTCACTTAGAGGCAGAGATAGTAGGGGATTATCATGCCCTAAAGAGAGCTGGTGAGGGTTGTAGCTTATGGAGGTCTCTTAGAGGCAGGATGGATAGGATGCAGTGATCACCTGGGTCTGTGCTAGAGGAATAGGGAGTCCTTGAGTATGATTTTGATGCTTCTCACTTATACCCCTGAATAGACATATTTGTTCAGATAGAAGCTGCAAATGTTTGGGGTGGGTTGTGGCCATGTGGTTGGCAGTGAAAATAAGTTTAGTTTTATTCATGTTGGGTTTTATGATTCCAGGTAAGTACATGGATAAGTCCAGAAAGGACTTAGAAGCTGGGAATGTAGAACTTCCTGGGAGATGTAGAACTCAGGGACAAGGAAAGCTAGAAATGGACGGCTGTGGCATCAGCCACCATGTAGAAGGCAAAGAGAAGAGGGTGGGACCCTGAAAGGTCACTAAGATTTAAAAGCAGAAAGCAAAGTTCTTCCAGGAAGGGAGACTAGGGAAAATCAGAGTTGAATGGGGAATAAAGAAATCAGTGATACTTCATTAAAAATAAATACATTAAAACTACACTGAGATGCCATCTCTTACTAGTTAGATTGGTAAAGAAACTAAAGCTTGACATCATATTCTGATGAAAGGTTGGTGAGAAGGTGAGACAATGTAACTACTATGATTAAGAATTTGACAGTATCTAGTAAAATTCCCAGACATCAAGGAAGCTGTCAAAGGCTACTAAAGTCATGTCAAAAGGATACAGAAACCAACTTGAGGTGGCTCCTACTAGCCAAAGATGGGACAGTCTAACTACCAATAAAAATAACTACAGACTGATTGATTACACATTAAATAAGTTACATCCACAAATTTATTATGATACTTAAAAAAAACCCTGTGTTGATCATCCTTGGAAATCAACCCATTCTTTTGAAAATCGGTAATAAAAGTCAATCATTTATTCTGCTTTTCCTATACAAGCTGATAAAGGGAAGTTGATGAGGGAAAGTCTCTATGTATCAAGGTATTGACTCTTTGTTTATGAATAAATTGCAAATGGTTTTTTTCTTAAAAAAAAAAGAAAAGAAAATGTAGCTTCTTAGAAGCCAAGTCAGTGCCTTAAAGGGCCCAGAGGAGTGAGCATTAGGCCAAGCTGAGGGACTCACAGGAGGCTGCTGCTGATAACCTGGAGGGCTCTTTCCAGCAGGTGTTGGAGTCAGAGGCCAGATAACCAGTTCTGGGCTGCAGAGTGATGGGAGGAAATGGTGGCAAGCAGAAGCGACTCTTTCAAGAACTTTGACAGGAAAGAGAATGGAAAGAAAGATATGGTGATAACTTGAGGAAAAGAATTGAGGACATCCCCTCTTTTTAACAAAAAGATTGATGATTTGAGTATTTTTGTAGGTTAAGTAGATTTATACATGAGAGAGGGAGACTGACAAAGCAAGGTAACAGGTGATTAAAGCTAAAGCGCAGGTGCTAGAGTCAGACAGATGTGGGTTCTAATTTTGGCTTTGCCATTCACTGATGTTGGGATTTTGGCCCCAAACTTTGGTTGACACATTTATCACTGGACCCCGTTTATGACTGCTGTGTGGGGCTGTTCGTGCTATGCTGTGCTGTACTCAGCCTTGTCTGACTCTTTCTGACCCCATTAGTCTGCCAGGCTCTAATGAAGTTTAAATGGAGTAATAGATGTATAGTATGAGACACTGGGCTGGTATAAGTAAGTATTTGGTAAATGGTGGCTGCTCTTGTTTTTATTGTTATTATTTAAGAGGAGATGGATTGAAAATGCAGACGTATGGTAAGAATGGCTCTAGATGGAGCATTTTGATGATGATTGGAAAGGGGTAGGAGGCATTTTCAATTTTTACTGAGTTAGGATGGGTTCCAGGGTGAGGGGACTGGCAGGGGTGTGATAAGGGAATGTGACAAGGGTGGCGAAGATGTGGGCCACTTAGGCATTGTGAGGGGTGTGTCCAGTGGGGCATAGTAACTCGGGATAAGAAAAAGGCTGTGGGACTGCAGTAAGGGCTCAGCCGAGGTGAGGGGTTTTCATGGTGCTAGCTGTGTGGTGTATGGCTAGTCTAGCAGCAGTTGGCAGCCTCGAAGGAGGAGTGGAGGAGGCAGGAGGCCGTCTTCATGCAGGACTGGGTGTGGATCGACCAGGTGAGTGAGATGTGCAGAAGGGTGGATTACAGGGCGTATTGGTGAGCGTGTCATTGGAGCGATGGCTGGTGCACTTCTTACGCTAGCCTGGAGAAAGCACATGGTCATGGGGTTGGAAACCGTCACAGTTTTTTTTCCTTCACAGTTTTAATGGAAATAGATGTGTGTGTTGTATAGAAGAACTTGACATTGTGTTTAGGGAGTTGTATTTCGGGGTTTCAGATGTTAAGAGTGGTAGAATTCTAGGTGCCAACAAGATCATGGTAAGGGCAAGTGTTGGAGGTGGGGGGCCAGATGGGGTTGGATGATGGCTTTCCTGGTGGGGATTTGATATGAGTAGAAAGGATGTGTGCTTCTAGGGGTGATAGGGGCTTAAAGTCAAGTTTTGTATTTTTCAAGAGGCTTTGGGGTGGTCTTACTTGGAGGAAAGGAACTGTGGAGTGGATCGCCTTTTCAGAGGCCTTGACTAGATTGCATGGTGAGTGGTGAAGGCGCAATGTAGGGTGGATTGCAGAGCCACAGGACAGAGAGAGCTGTTGCTGAGATAAAAGATCAAGCTTGGGGTGCTGCCTGAAGTTCTTTTTAGGAATCATCAAGAACAGAGGAACTTGTAATAAAGCTTCCCTGGATTAATGTCTGTTCTCTGCAGGACTGTCCTTGGGCCCAACCATGGGCCAAGACTTGTGTGTGTAGGGGGGAAAATGGCTGGTGGAGGAGAAATGGTACCTTTCCCAGGGAACCCCCAGGTTGATGGATGCTTACGTTGACGTCTAAAGGTGATGCTCGACTCTCATATCCTCCGACTCTTAGGAGATAGAAACAGGTTATAGAGGAATGGAAATGTGATGCAAGTGTGTGCTAAGTTGCTTCAGTTCTGTCCGTCTCCTTGCAACCCTGTGGACTGTAGCCAGTCAGGCTCCTCTGTCCATAGCATTCTCCAGGCAAGAATCCTGGAGTGGACTGCCATTTCCTCCTCACAGGGGATCTACCTGACCCAGGGATTGAACTGGGGTCTCCTACATTGCAGGCAGATACTTTCCTGCCTAAGCCACCAGGGAAGCCCCCCTAGTTACTAATAACTCGACCTCATTCTCCTTAACATTGAGTTTCACTGTGTACAAATTCCAAGTTAAACCCTGTTGATGGCCATTGGGATGTCTTCTGTTCTTCACTGTTGCCAAAAATGTTGTGGTTAATGGCCTTGTACACAGAGTCCTACACACTTTCAGAACTATTTCAGTTTGTTTTTTTCTATTTAGAGGTTTGTTTCTTCAGTGCTGTGTCATGGCAGTGAACTCTGCTTGGAGTCCATCCTCGCTAGTTTGGAAATGTGATTTCCAGTGTGTGCTCTCTTTGTTTACCACAGTCCTATGGTAACAATATGGGTTGCATGGAGGCTGTCACACTGGGGTCTCACATGTACTCTCTACCAGGTGTACAAAAGCCTTGTAAGTTTTTTGATGCCTTTGATGAAGATGCCAGGGAACAGGGAAAGCTCTGGGATTGTACAGGGTTTTACATAAAAGCTGAAGCAGCTGTTGTACCCTAGGCATGTGGGATGTAACCTTGTTCCTCCTCTGCTTTTTTCTGGTGTTCTTCGAACATTCCCTGTGTAGGCTCTGAGCCAGAAGGATGCTGGTGAGGTCCCAGGCGGTTCCCCTTCCTTGAGGCTGGGGATAGGACACCTGTGCCTTTCCCCATTTAGCCCTAACTCTAGTCCTACCTCTAAACTCCCCATGAAAGTCGACGTAGCACCCTTGCCCAGATCCCTGTCTGCAAACCAGACATTCCAGCTGCTGGTCTGCAAAGCTGCCCGTTTCACAGATACCACAAAGGAATGTGGGTTTGAATTGAGATCACTTTTCTTGGCCAGCTTTGGAGCCTGGGAAAAAAGAGCTGCTTTTGGAAAAAGCTTTAGCAGGGGTTTGTTACTTGCAAGGCTGAGGTTGGAGGTTATATTCCCTGTAGGAGGGCTCGAGCTGGGAGAAGTAGCCCCATTCTCTTGTGTGGTTCCGCTACCCCCATCCCTGCAGAGTGTGTCTCTCTGACTGACTGGCCAGGGCCTGGCGGGGAGCTGGTGGCATTCCTGCCAGCAGCTGTGACTGGACAGTGCGGTTGCCGTTTACTTACTGCCACCCACTCTCATTCTCCCCACTGCCTGAGAGAGAAAGAAACACTGTCTTTCAGTTTTGTGATGCCGTCCCAGTAGTTCATGATTGGATGTATAAGAGTCAAGAGAAGAAGCTGGGGTGGAGGCAGGAGAGGGGCGTGAGGTGGAGTGTGTTGGACGATCTGGTTTCCTTCCTCTTAATTGTAGGGAGAGTACTGAGAGAGTGAGTCTCTTTCTTTGTGTTCACACGTACCCTCCCTCCTTAGCCTTCTCTGACTTGTAACACCAGGGAGGGTGAAGGGTAGGAGTTCCATATGCCCCGTAGCCATGAACTTATCTTTCATGGATATGAGTTCTTAGTAGGGTACTCATAAAAGGCCCCTGAAATCGTCTGCAAAATTGTGTGTTCACATGTTTCTTGAGACAGGGTTCATGGCTTTTACCAGATTCTCAGAGAAGTCTCTTACTCCTGAGAGGAAAGAACCTCTGCTTTGGGGTTTGAACCTTGGACTACCAGTAGGAAAAGCAGTAGTTGACATTCACTGGGCTCCGACTACACACAAGGCATGGCTGAGCACCTGACATGCATTGTTTCAATTGAGCTTCCAGACCTTGTGAAGGAGAGTATTATGATTATTATTTTTGTAACAATGAGGATGTGGAGGCACCAGGTTTTCAAGTAGCAATAATCACACCTTGGATAAAACTAATTAGCTATGATACCACCACTGTGCAAGGTTGGAAGCACCAGGAATAGCACACTGGTTCCAGAACGATGGAGTTTGCGGGAGCTGGGACTTAACACAGATAGTCCGATTCTAGAACTCTTAGCCAGTCTTGGTAGGACCTCCATAACAAGCTAGAGCGCTCCATAATGACTCTGCGATGCAGCCAGCTTTAAAGTTCCTTTCCTTCATTACTCCAGTGCCTGAATTCTAGTATACGCTTCCATTGGCCCTGATTAGCACTTTTACCTACTGAGTTTCCACATCCCTGGAGGGATCCGGGAAGAAGGTTGCCTTTGGGAAGTCGCATCTGTTTAATTTTAAATCTTGGTTCTGTTGTCCTCAGTGAGAGCCCTGAAGCAGAAACCCATGGCCTTACCTCAAGGTTACTATGAGCATAAAATAAGATGATCATGTACCTGAAATAACTTTGAAAGCCACGAGCACCATGGGATTATATATCAGAATAGTGACATCTGTTATTTTCCTGCAGAATGTGGGCACTTCAGGCCTCAAAGGGACAGCACCCTCCTGGTCCAAAGGGTATGAGACCTGGGACTGTTTGTCGAAGCTGCCTGTGGTCAAAAGTACGTTCTGGACAGAGGAGGTGGTGATGTAACTGGGCTGTGTGTGTGTGTGTGTGTGTGTGTGTGTGTGTGTATTGAAAAATCCCTCTTTACTCTTTCCTCATTTTGGGTTTGTCCTTTGAGTCAAGTCAAATATTTATCCAGTATTTCTGAGTACAAAAGTAGTGTATGAGAGACTTGTGAGGGATACAGGGGTAGAGCCCCTTTCGTTATGAAGCGTGCAGTGTCATCGGAGAGCAAGGACGGCCTGAGTGTATGAAGGGAGATGTGTGGTAAGTTCAAGTGCAGACCACAGTTGGGGCATCCTGGTTGATTTCAGGAGAGAGGGGAAACTCCAGGTTGGAAGAATGGAGGCAGGTAGATCAGGCTGAGGGATTTGGACACTTCGGTTCATGGAGCTGGGGATGGTGGTGTTGGGTTGGGGATGAACCAAGCAGCCTAGGGGTCTGATCGCAAGATCTGGGAGGGCCTGGAGTTACTGGGAGCTTCTCCCTCACACGTGGGAGCTGGATCTTTTGATCCAGCTGGATCTTTTGAATGTCCCAGCATGGGTCAGAAAGGGGAGCTTGATGCCAGTCAGGTTCTTTGCTTTTTGTTTCTACAGCTCAAATGAAAATTAAATGTGTTATTGACAGTAGTTTTTGAACAGTTGGGCTGGGCTGAGGAGACCACACACCTGGTTTTTCCTGAGGAACTTTGTGCCTGGGGTTTGGATCAGAGTAATGGGAAGATTGTGTGTTGTTACTTCTTCGTTTCTTTAGCCCCTCGTTCCACACGCACAGACAGCCCCTAACCATACATCGGACATTGGAAGTGCTTAGTACATACTTTTTTTTTATTTGGTTGGTTGATTTGGGGAGAACCAGTCTCTGTAATAAAGTTTAATTTGAGGCAGTAGTTTCCAGTTCCTCAAGCAGCACTCTTTTAATTTGAGTTGATTTGAGTTGCCACTATCTTTCATTTCCTGTCTGAGGCTGTCCTGTTGTAAAAGTGCTAATTATCACTATTTGGACCATTAGGTAGCAGTTGCAAGGAGCCTGTATCATCCATAAATGGCATTGTAGGCACTTAAATAATTGAAAATAGGCTCTTAAGTTAAAAACCTGTTTAGACCTATATAGATAGCCCCACTATGTTCTTTTACTAATGTTTTTTCTGCTTCTTTTGTCAGCATACCATGGGGTGGATTGGATCACCCAGGGGCCCAGGTCAGTCCCAGTGGGGTATCTGTCCTGATCTTAGTTCTAAGAGAAAGACTTACGGATAACAGCAGTGGGGATGTTCAGAGAATACTTCAAAGGGAGTCTGGCTCATGCCATACAGGGGGGCAATTGCCTTTACTTGTTCCAGAATTGAGGTGAACCATTTCTAGGGGAGAGGGAATGGGTAGGCAATCTAGAGCAGGGTTGGCAGCTTTTATTTTGTACTTTCCAAGTGTCTATATTGTTTGGATGTTTTTCATCAAGGACTTTTTATAACAATACAAAAATTATATAATAAAAATGATAATGTAAAAATTGAGTTGTGACATTACAAAGTTAAGTAATTAAATACAGGTGGAGAATAGAATGAAATTAGAAGCATCATTTTGTTATGGCAGTACTACAAATATTTGCTAGCTTTATGACTGACTTTTCTCTGCTGTGGAGTCCAAGCAGAATGACACCCTTAACTCCAAGCTGCAGGTATTCAGTACGTGTATCACCTCAGATGGCAAACCGGATTGTGGATTCTGCAAGGAGCATCCTCAACAAGTTTTTACCTGATATCTATATTTACACAGACCACATGAAAGGCATCAACTCTGGGAAGTAAGTGTCTGTGCATTTGGGGAGCCTAATTCTGCAGCCTCCCTAAGCATTTTTCATCCTCCTGGTCTCTGATTGAAGCTTAAGCTGCCAGCTCTGAGGTTGGGCAGCCAGAGGAAGAATGATTCACATTTTTTTTCCTTCTGACTTACTGCCATTGTCACCACCAAGTATATTCTGAGCACCTATCACATGGAAAGCATCACCGTGCCCAGTGCTGGGTGATGAGGGTTTGAAATACCAGCCTCAGGGAATTAAAACCCAGCTATTAATAAAAGTGCCTCCAGCTTTAAATCCCATCTGCACTCTGTTCCCACTAAAAAGTAAAGTAAACAAAGTTCTCCCATCCTGAGTAAATAACAATTTAGGGAAAAAAATCCTTTGTTGGTCTAAGTGCCAGTCGGCGCCTCTCTCCATCAAGGGGAATGACACCCTTGGAGCCAGAGAAACTTGTTATTGCAGATTTTAATTTGGTTTAGTTAGAGCCTTTGTGGAAAACCTCACGTTAGAACATAAAAAGTTAATAATGATGATCTATGTAATGAAAATATCTGTTTTAGGCTTTTGTTATATATTTAGAAACCACTAATTTTTTATTATGAAAATGTTAAGCGTACAGAAAAGTTGGAAGGATAATACAGTGTACATTTGTGTATTTTTCTTACTTGTAGGTTGAGGTTATTTTGCCAAATTTGCTTTCCTTGTATGTGAGTTTTCTCTGTTTTTGTTGAGCCATTTTAGTGTGAATGACAGTACCTTTACACTCTGGACCTGAACTTTTCAGGTTGTGTCTTATAAAAGTAAGAACATTAGAGACTGACAATTGTGAGATAAGAAATCAGTTTTTTTC
Organism: Capricornis sumatraensis; assembly: GCF_032405125.1. NCBI lineage: Eukaryota > Metazoa > Chordata > Mammalia > Artiodactyla > Bovidae > Capricornis > Capricornis sumatraensis. Next base: position 47,880,009 of record NC_091074.1, on the reverse strand, counting down.
CTAAGTTGTACCGCAACTCATCCTTTCATAGTCCTTCCTCTGAGCTTTCTTTAACCTCAGGAAAAGAAGGAAAGAGAGGGGAAAGAAGGGGGCGAGTGTGTTATGGGATCTCTGACCTTCATGAGGCCTAACTAAAAGATAAAGGAGATTTCACAAATGCAGTGGTGGCTCTTTGTCCAGAGCAACAGAGGAGGTGGTGTCAGAGCTTAGCGTTGGGAAAGGATTTGTGTGCGAAGCTGGCTGTTTCCTTGGGAATTGGAAAGGTCAGTGATGGTCCCAAACTTTTGGTGTATTGCTCAAATACCATTGGTGGTGTCCTCATTCCTAACATGTGAGGGATAATGCCTATATCCCTAGGTTACTGTTACTGTAAAGATGATAAGATCCCATATGTAAGCCCCTAATGCAATGCTGGGCACATAGTAGGTGCTGCAGAAATGGTAGCTGCTAATGCCGTTCTTGCCTTTTTCCTCCCTTCTTGGCTGCAGGTCTGGAATTATGTGTCAGCTGTTTTCTGGGGAGAGGGAATTACAAGGGATGGGGGAGGATAGGTGGTGCCAGCAGCTGTCTGAGTGGCCTGATCTCTGTGGTGCCTTGTCATCTGGCCTCTCACTCTACAAAGAAGCAGAGCAGACCAAAAGGCTGTGCTCCCAGCTAGAATGTGGCTTTTCATAATGCCGTCATTGAGCAGCCAACCCTAGGGCTGCGCAAGGCCCATACTTGCGAATAATGAGTAGGAAGCTCACATGTGTATGGAGATGTAGGCATAATATAGCCTTGTGTTACAGGTAAAATTTACCTATAAAACCAATGCACGATGTTAAATTTGCATTCTGCTTTCTAAATAACAAGTTACGGTTGACAAACAGTGATCTTCCTTCTCCCTTATGAAATTATAGTCATGAGTAGGTGTTTTCCTTTTCTAATTCAGTGAAGTGTCCTTGTAAGTTAAGCTCGCTGAACTCTGGGAGTGAGAGTCCTATGTGGCCATGCCCTGGGGCTTTGGGAGCCAGCAGTTCTTGGTGGCCTGTGTCAGTTCTTTGTCTGGTACACATTTGTCCAGCATGGTCCCATTTTGATCCCCAAAGTGACTTTTTGAAAAATCTAGCCCTTTATCAATTAGAAAGTTTTGGAGCCCGTTATCTATAAACTGTACTAATGCCGTCTTCAGTGAGGTCACTTGGTGATTAGCTGCTTTGTCAGCATAACTTGAAATAGGCCTGATAATATACATACCCCAAATTGGGGGGTGGGGGATGTCGGCATAACATGCATAGAGCATAATATGTTATCGTGTTGTTTTCTGTAAAACAAATATGATATCAAATGGAACAATCTTGATTAAATGTGAAGTTCATTGTAATAAGTACACATACCTCAAAAATTTCACATGGATGGAAAAGTTTGGAAGTGCTTAAGAACTACAAGTTAAGTGGGTTAGAGCGGTGATGGTGGCTTGTCTCCTGGCCCTTCCTCCCTCCGTTTTCTCCTTGTCATTTTGTGCCACTACCTCGGCTGATGAGCTGGGTGCCCCTGGTCAAGTGAGTCATAGGCATCTTGAGATTGTTCTTTAAATGTCCCATGATGATGCTGGGAAGTACAGTGTTAGATTGTTGAGTGTGACTCAAAGTGCCCTGGAACCTGTGTTCTCACTGCTCCCTCTTCCCTTGGCAGGTGTTATTAACCCTTGGCTGCATAGACAATCAATTTTTTTTTTTTTTAAGAAATTAAGGACCAACCAGTATAGTTCCCCCTTGTTGTGAGCTCATATAGTACATTATTAGTTTTACATGTAGTTTTTCTGAAACAAGTATTTTGGCTAGTTTTGTGCTAGATGCATAGAAGGTGCTTCATGAACATGTATGTTGAATTGTGTTAAAGGAGGCAGGGTTGTATCGTGCTTGCATGTGGAGTGTACTGCTGGGAGCTGTATATAGCTAACCCTGGAACAGCGCTTGGATTAGGAGTGCTGAACTTCCCTGTACTCGAAACCAGCAGTCAGCTCTCCATCTTTGGTTCCTCTGTATCTGGGGTTCGTATTTAGTGAAAAAAGATCTGTGTCACTGGACCTGAGCAGTTCAAACCTGTGTTATTCAAGGATCAATTACATTTGTTTAAAAGGGACTGAGCAAGGTAGATGTGAGGGGTCACGTTTAGAAGTTTTGTGGGGAGATGCTTGTGTTTATTATTGTCAACTGATTTTGTTTTACATCAAACTGGTTGTCACTAAGCCTCACGAGAGCAGGGGCCTGTGTGTGCCCCAGTTCCTGGGTATGTGGAAACTTTCTCCTAAATGTTTTTTGTGTGCATGAGTGCACAAGGCATTTGTGGTCCTGGACTGGTAACGGTGTTAGGTTCTGGCTGCTAATGGTCAAAACACCTGGGCAAGAATATGGTACTGGTTTCTGGATTATATTCATTGAATTCTGAGTTAGCGATGTCCCGTGGGTACAAAAGCATAAAGGTGTAGCTTCTCTAGGCCCTTTCTCCTTGGGTGGTCTTTATCGCTACGGAGCAACAACTTGCTGTTTCTCAAGAAGAGCTGTAATCAGGTGCTCCCCAGGCTACTTACATTTCTGGGGTGGTTGAGTGAGGGCCAAGCAAGTGGAGAACTTGTGTGGTCTTTGGCTTCTGGAACACCTATGTTTGAAGTGCTTATCAGTCTTTTTCTGGCCATGTGGACTTGATGCTGGTTGCTTGATTTGTCCATTTCCTCAGTTCTAAGGTGGGATGGTAATATTTACTCTGCAGAGTCATGTCAAGCCCCTAGCTCAGAAACTGGCTGAGAGTAGAACTCAATATCTGGTAGCTGTTAGGGTGACTGTACACGTGGAGTGTTACAAACTCGCACAGTGTACGGTGTTGGGGAAGGGAGGGCTGAAAGGGAAAGCAGTGGTTTTGCCATGTGTGTGCCCTCACTGAGCCATGTGTATTCCCAGTGTGAGCTGCTAGGAACTCTAATAAGGCCTAATATAACCAGACAGAGTGCCATCAAAAGGATGTTTGTCTTCTCTTTTGACTGGTGAATGCAAACCCTGCTTCATACGCTACTCAGTGTCTGTGCCTTTGAACCTCCAGGTCTCCAGGCTTTGGGCTGTCCCTGGTTGCCGAGACCACCAATGGCACTTTTCTCAGTGCTGAGCTGGCTTCCAACCCCCAGGGCCAGGGCGCAGCGATGCTGCCTGAAGATCTCGGCAGGAACTGCGCCAGGCTGCTGCTCGAAGAGATCTACCGGGTATGTCCTCAGCTTCTGCAGATCCGGGAGAGGAGCACCTGGAAGCAGTTCCCATGTTTCTTCATTAGCAACTTTCTTTCTCTTTTAAGGGCTTCAGTCAAGGAGTTAACCTCTTCCTACCCTTTAGACAGTTCAGCATTAACTAGCTTAGTGGGTTAGCTAACTAGTCAGTGACTGCGGAGCCTGGTGGGCTGCCATCTATGGGGTCGCACAGAGTTGGACACGACTGAAGCGACTTAGCAGCAGCAGCAGCAGTGAGCAGAGACTCAGCCCCATTGGTTTGATACAAACAGCAGGTAAGTTTTAACGATCGGGAGGGCAGAGAGCTAGAACAGAGTCATGCACGAGGGAGGGGATAAAAAATGAAGCAGGTTAGGCAGCGACTGGCCAACTGAAGGGCATGCACTGCCCTGCCCAGAGCAGGGACCTTCTCTCAGCCCCCTAGTCGTTGCCACGGCATGGGTGAGGGCTCGTTCTTCTCAGATTTTTCAAGAGAAACTGGAAAGCTGGATTTGTATGTGACAGTTAATTCAGATAAAAAACAGCGTAATAGGCTCAACTTTGCACAGTGTTTGGGAGCGTTGACGACTGTCTAAGGAAGGCAGGCCCGTGTCAGAGCACAGTAGGGGCTTGGGAAGGTGAGACAAAGAAAAGGTGACAGGATGCTGAAGACAAGCCTGCACCGCTGGTCATTTTGCTTAGACATTCATCAGCGCTTCTGTCTCTTTCCAGTGGACCTGGGGGAAGTGGATGTATCTCATTACAGAACAGCCCAGTGGGAGCCCACAGGCACAGCTGGAATGTGGGTTTTATATCTCCATAAATGGCAGATTATAAGCCTCAGGGTGAAAGCACAGTCTACCAGTCCACAAGACAGAAAACATGCAATCTGGATTAGGTTATTATTTTTTTTTCTTTACTCTAGTTAAATTCTACCTGAAGCCATTTAATTGCGGCTGGACTGCATTTTTTTGTTTTAAATCATTAAGAAAACTTCTTTTGTGTGGGTCTGTGATCTTTAATTGCTAAAAAGGATCAAGATGCTTCTTGTTTTTATAATAATTCTTTGTAAGTCTGTGATGTGACATGGTTCAAATAAGTAATAAAAATCCATCTCCTTTGGTACCATTTATTTTTACCGAAGTTTTAATCCTCTGATCTAATTCTTCTTGTTCCATTTATGTCTCATTAGTTACCAAGCCCTCTTGATTCCATTCCAGACTTTCTGGAACTACCCTAGCCTTTCCATCTCTCTGGCACCATCTACTACCCTCTTGCCTTCCACACCAACCTCCTCTGATTAGACGTACTGGCTTTCCCTTCTTGCAGAGAGGAAATCCTTTCCACATTCTCTCCAACATCCTCTTCAGTCTAAGTCTCCTCCCCTAAAACAGTGAGCTGATCTTGTTACTCCTGTGCTCAGAGACCTTCACCAGCTTCTCACTTTCCCAGGATAAAATCAAAACCCTTGACCCAGTGAGAAAAGCCCTGCCTTAGCCTCCCTGCTCCGCCTTGTCCCTGCAGTTTCACATAGTTCTCCTCAGAGAGCACTCAGCCACTTTCAGGCTGGCCTCCTGGCTGTTCCTCACTGGCCCTGGGTCATATTTTCCCCCATCCTCCTGTTCTTCTTCCCTCTCCAAATCCTGCTCATCACTCCAGGGCCAGCTCAAATCCCCACCTCCACAAAGTCTCTCTCTGGTGCTGGGCGAATGACTACCCCTACCCCACCACCTTGGCAGTCCTGGTGCCCTCAACAGCATAGCTTCATCTTCACCTTGAACTGTTACTGGTTCCTGCTCATATCTCATCTTTATAGTGAGACTGAAGCTACTTGGCATAAGGATTGTATCTTCTGCTTTTGGAGTGGCCCCGCCACTCCCTCCATGGTGTCCTGTACACAGACCCTAATGTATTTATTGCAGTGAAGTGTTGGTTCAGCACATAATAAAAATCAGTTGAGGGACTTCCCTAGAGGCCTAGTGGATAAGAATCTGCCTGCCAGTTCAGGGGACACGGTTTCGATCCCTGGTCCAGGAAGAACCCACGTGCCTTGGAATAACTAAGCCCATGTGCCACAAGTACTGAGCCTGTGCTCTAGAAACTGCTCCTCAACAAGAGAAGCCACTCCAGTGAGAAGCCCTCACACCGCAAGGAAGAGAAGCCCCGGCTAGCTGCAACTACAGAAAGCCTGCACAAACGGCAGTGAAGACACAGTGCCGCCAAAAATAAATAAACTAGTAAAATAAATAAAAATCAGTTGAGAATGGCAGAATAGCACTATAGTGATAGAAAGCAGAGACTAAAGAGAACAGTTTTAATTTTATGAAACGAGTGAGTTCTGTAAAACAGAAATAGTGTTGTTGGTCCATATATTCTCCATGGGGTCAGGTTTTCTTTTTAGATGGAAATATATGTGCTATAACTCTTGTTCTAAAATTTGCTAAAGGAGATAAATATTGTCCTTTATCAACTCAGGTAGATTTAAGAAGAGCAGATTTTCATAAAGCCTGCCTGGAGGATCCACTTCCTGATTTTCTTACTCCATTGTAGGAAGTCTTAATGGCAGAGAATGAGTGTCTGCATCGGGGAATTGACTTACTTCCTACCCTGCACACATTGAAAAAGGAGAGAGCTGTGCTCACATAAGCAGCAGTAGGCGACCACCTAACCTGTTCAAAGTCTGGGAGATTCTAGCCTTGAACGATGATGTGTCATGGTGAAAAACTAGATTTCTTGTGATGTGTTCAAAATATGTTGATGTCATCCTGCTTTCACTATTTACAATGCAAGTTTAAATTGTTTTAGGAACAAGGGAAGTTGTCCAGTGGCTAAGACTCCATCCTCCCAACACGAGGGGCCCAGGTTCAATCCCTAGCAGAGAACTAGAGCCCATGAGCTGCAACTAAGGATCCCGCATGCTGCAACTAAGGCCCAGTGCAGCCAAATAAACGAGTAAATAGAGCTATCGAACTGACTAAAGAAATTGCTTTAAATAGAGTTATCCCAGAAAGAATGATCTGAAGTAAAGACATTGTTTAACGCACAAATGGAAACAGCAGGAATGCGCACATCAAGTGTAAGGATGGCTAAAGTGGTTGAGAAATTCAAGAATGAAAAAAGAAAGGCAGCCAAAGCAGTTATACTTCAGGAGAAATTTTTGAAAAGAATTCTGTTCTGCTTCTTGATTTGAAGGAACAGGGAAAATGAAAGATAATGCATAAATAGTAAGAGTGGAGGGATTGGATTTGGGAGGTTCTCTAGTTCTAAGGGACACAGGAAGAGCTGAAGAGGGGAATCTCATGGGAGATGGCATGGAGTTTCTGAATGTAATTGAATAAGTGTTTCAGGTAAGACCTTTGAAAGGGAAGGGTCCTTTCATGTCAGATTAGCTGTGGTGCTCTCTGAAAGATATTAATGAGTAAAAATGTAATTCACTTAACCTGTGTTAATTACCTGTGCTTTGCCTATAAATGATTTTGCCTTTTTGCTTATATGTCCTGCTATGGGTTTAATTACGAAGGGAAAGTTTCATTTTTCCTTAGATATACCTCAGTGAACTTTAATGTCTATTGATTCTGATAGTCTCAGCTCTTAAAATTATTTTGATTAACTGTTAGTTTAACCCCCTACGGTTGTTAATATGAGGATAACTCTTTAAAAAACCCTTACTCAGTTTTATTATTGCTTGAACTTTGCAGCTTGCTCTTCTGTATGTCTGCTCTGGGCATCTGTGTCTTTTTTTTCCTCCCTCTGTTTGATTGGTTTTCCATTATCTGATTGGTACAATATTAATCTTTAAAGTGTTTTTATTTACAGGGTGGATGCGTGGACTCGACCAACCAGAGCCTGGCTCTATTACTCATGACCCTTGGACAGCAGGATGTTTCCAAAGTCCTGCTCGGACCACTCTCTCCCTACACGTGAGTTGTTTTCTTTCAGCCTCCTTATGCTGTCCACTTCTTTTCCCTGATAGCTCAGTTCGTAAAGAATCTGCCTGCAATGTGGGAGACCCCAGTTCTTTTCCTGGGTCAGGAAGATCCCCCTGGAGAAGGGATAGGCTACCCACTCCAGTTTCTTAGGCTTCCCTTGTGGCTCAGCTGGTAAAGAATCCGCCTGCAATGCGGGAGATCTGGATTCATTCCCTGGGTTGGGAAGATCCCCTGGAGAAGGGAAAGGCTACCTACTCCGGTATTCTGGTCTGGAGAATTCCATGAACAGTCGCAAAGAGTTGGACATGACTGAGCGACTTTCACTTCACTTCTGTGCTCCAGTTGCACAAAACCACGAATGTGTTATACTGAACAATGTCCTGTGGACACTTGATTGTACTAATCCATAAATGAGCTGGAGGTTGTCGTTTTCATCTGGTGTCTCAAGGATTCGGCCTTCTTTTCTTTCCTGCAGTTTCGTCCTGTCCATCTGTCACTCCCATGTCCTTAAAGCTGTGTGATAAGTATTTGACAGTTCTGTCTGTGCTTTAGACCTTATTTCCATTTTGGAGGTATACTATTATATATAGCTTGGGTGTTGTTAATTTTTATTTTATTTATTTATTTAGTTTTTTGAAACAATGATAGACCTTATTTTTCTGGGCTCCAAAATCACTGCAGATGGTGACTGCAGTCATGAAATTATTATTATTATTATTATTATTTTTAATTTATTTATTTTAATTGGAGGTTAATTACTTTACAATATGGTATTGGTTTTGCCATACATCAGCATTCCTCTTTTCTCTAACTATAGGAAAAAGGACTGCCTTTTTGTTCAAAAGACAAAGTTCATAGTAATACCACTGGACTAGGAGGGAAATGCAGAAGTGAGTTTGAGGCCAAGGGGTTGTTATCAGAAGCTGACTGCTGGGTTATTAAAGTAGGCGATCCAAAAAGAGCAGATCCTCAGAAGGCTTGAATTCTAAGCAGCACAGTGAAAAAAAGCATTACTGAAAGTAAGTGAGGTTGCTGTGAACAGCCCCTCTGAGCACTGATATCTCTGTACATGTGTCTGTGTACTTGAAGATCGTTCTGTAGCCACCTATGGGTGGGTAGCTTGGGAGGAGTGGGCCTTGGGTGCAAGGGAATATTCAGGTAGATATGAGACTGAACTGTCCTTTTTCGGTTATCATGGTACCGATGCTGTATATCTGAAAGGTACAGTACTGTGATAACTGAAGAATGGTGGTGCCATCACATTGAGAAAGGGCGTGCACTACAGAGGGGCTGGTGCGCCACTGGACCATGGTGTTGTGGGCAGACACCAGAAGATTCTTCTGGAGGCTTTTTTTTTCCCTGTAAGTTGATGGTGGAAGGCTCTCTGAAACAAGGAAATGGAAGAGAATACATTCTGTTAGCAGTGTGGAGAGACAGATAAGCAGGAAACTGGTGAGGACCACATTATCTCCTGATAACTTGTGTAAAGCAAATGTTTCACAGGACAGGAAATCTGAAATTGACTAATCCTAAATGACATGCTGACATGAGGAATCAACATTGCTGAGAGAGACTTTACAGTTAGCACAGCACCCTAAGTGCAGAGATTGGCTTTCCGGTGATGGTTTGCTGGAAGTGACTGGCAGCTGTGTGACCACCACAGCCCACTCCAGCTTCTTAGCCAGTCTCATCGCTGCTGCTTTCCCAGCCTTGGTTTCGGGGCCTGGCCGCTCACCCAGCCTGAGGCAGCGTCTAGAAATGTGTGTGGTCATGGGGCATGGGGTTTGGCAGAACATTATGTGAAAAATGGAATGTATATTTTTATTTTTCCTTGACACTTTTTTTTTCCTCTCGCTTTTAGAGTTTTATTTTTTTCAGTTTGCTACAGAGCCTTGTATAGTCTTTTGAAGTCAGCAAACTCTGTGGAGATGGTGAAGATGTGACTGGACATTTTTTAAAGTTCCTGTGTCCTTGACACACTCCCTCACTAAACATTAATTGCAGTGTCTTGTCTTCCAGAAACCTTGCCTAAAATTACACATCTCCTGGAAAACAAAGTAGTCTGCTCTGAATGGAGCTTTACAGAAGTGGGACAAATTGCAAAATTTTGTGTTTTGAGCCTTGGGGCTGGAGCTCGCAGGACATGTTCCTCTGGGTTACCCGCCTCCCAGGGCCTCCTGCAAGAGGAGTGGCCAGGGGCTTGGAAAGGGCAGCCTCTCATCTTTCAGTAAACTAGCATGAGGTGGTGGTAGGAGGGGGTGTTTTTTTGAAAACTGTTTCTATTTGGGGCCCTTCTTCCCTTAATCATCATGGAAAGCTCCAGAAGCCCAAAGTGATGCAGGGAAAAGGTGGGAAGAAATACATGAGCTGCAGGGCAGACAAAGTTATCATCACCTGTTTACATACAGGCATTACTTACATTATGTTAATGGTGAAAAGGATAGAATCCACTGTCAGGTAGATGGCTTGAGGGGACAGCTTATCCTAGTTGGATTCAGGAACTTTGGAGACCAAACTATCACACTTATTTTATGTGAGGTTAAAATAGTAAAAATCTGCTTTCTGTAACCTCAGATTTCTAAAGAAAATCAGAAGCAAGATCCTCCTTGGTTTAAAGAAATGTATTTCTTCTGGCAGTTTTCACATTTTGATTTGTATAAATAATTTTAAAAATGTATTTACAGAGCACTGGGATTAGGCAAGATAGTTTTTTTCTAGCAGTGTTGCTTTCAAAAACCCTTTCTGGAAAATAAGGGTCCCTTGTTTTTCTACTTTCATCTTTTCTCTTATTGCAGGATGTGACTGGTAATGATTTTCTGTGTTACTTGAGAAAGTAAGTCAATAGGTATGAAATTCTTTGGGAAAGCCAGAGATTTTTTTTTTCCCCCCAGTAAAATGAAATAGTATTGGATGGCATGGTGGTAATGTGAAGAATCTTATTTCTTTTCAGTTTGTGGAGTTCTGGGTGGTTTACAATTGGTAATGGTGATTCTACGTTCCCTTCAAAAAGCTTAGTTTTACAGTTTAGGGACAGTTTGTACTTCATTTCAAATTATGGTCACATATCAATGAGCGTCTTAATTAGCGCTTTTAGAAAATGTTTATGATCGGAAACTGCAGTGACCACAGTTCTCTGTGTTCTTCCAGTGCACTGGTATTGGGGCCCAGCCTATCTGGGTTTCAGTTCTGGCTGTACCTTGCAGCACTGGGAGACCGTGGACAAGGTCCTTGGCATCTCTGAGCCTCAGTCTCATCCATAGAGATAGTCATTGGTCCTGAAGTCATGGGCTTGTGGAGGTAGAGTGAGGCTTTTAGACGAGATTGGGCGCTTAGCACTCCAAACAGCATGCCTGGTGAAGCTCTATCAGTGGTTGACGCACAGGAAAGTCCAGTCTCCTGTTTAGGTTATTTTGAACGCCAGGAGTTGCTTTGGGTGATCTCAGGCCTGAAGTCAGCTATAAATTGTCTATCTCTAGATCTGTGTCCACTAATTTTTTAAATGTATGACTTAGCTTCCTTCAGTCACATTAATAAACAGATTACACATATTTTACTTACTATTCCCAAGAATTCTGTAAGTTTATTTAACAACATTTACCAGGTGTTGTTTTACCTGCTTTACAAATACGACCTCATTCGGGTTTCATGATAATCCCACAAGGGTTTAGATAAAGACAGGTACTGTTGCACACTCTATTTTACAAGTGAGGGGATTGAGACACAGAGAGGTTGAGTCACATGCCCAGGGTCACTCACACAGTCAGCAACTGAGGATTTTGAACTCTGACGTCCTGTCCCTGACCCACTGTGCTCTTCAGTAGAGCTGGGATTCATACATGTTATTGGACTCCAGGTACCTCCCTGCCTGGGCAAATGTGCCATGCTATATCTTCTCAGAGTCCTTGTTTCAAATTGTCATAAGATAATTTCCTTCTGTCTTTCTTTGGAAGTAAAGTAAACCATGTCACTTTGTTTTATGCCAGTTTTAATAACTGACGTCCTTGTACTATTTTTGAAGTGCTGGGGAGTGAGAGCTCAGTGTCCTTTTCAGACGCTGACTGATGGGCGTCGTTGGCTCACCCAGCATGTAGCACAGCGATGTGAGGATCAAGGCGAGTGATGCACAGGAGTACTGGGAGCTGCTGGTCGAGCCTGCTGTTCTTTGGGTTCGTTGCCTAACTGCTCTCTAGGAGCCAGTACAACACTTGCCGCTATATTTACATCTTGAGAATGGTTTAAATGCTGCAAAGCCCTGCCAACTTACTATACTCTTTGAGCCACAGAACACATTTGGAATATGGTAAAAACACGTGATATCCTTACTTTTCAGATGAAAAAGAGGTCACCTGCTCATAGTTAGTTGTTGGCTGAACTTGGCCTGTGGCCCCCATCTCATGAAAGTGCAGCCTACCTGGCTCTCTTGTTTCCTGTTGCCTTATAATGGAGTTTAATAACTTCATTCCTGGAGCAGAGGTCAGTGGGGCTTTGGGAAAGTTGCTCTTTGGCAGAAGAAGTACCACCAATACATCTAAAAGCTGCCGTGTAGTGACTTCAGGGGGCCCCATTGAGCAGATTCTCTTCCCACCCCTCAGCTTGCAGATCAACTCCTTAGACCCCAGAGGTAGGTGATTCCAGTGTCTGAGTGGCTTGGTGGAGCAGGAGGCAGGACCCTCTTGGCATGGTTTGGTCTGTGGAGCTGCCAGAGGGAGCTCACTGATCCTCTCACTGCCATGCTCTAGCAGGCTTTAGAGGGGGACCTGCTAGGAGGGGCTGTATTTTAAGGGGCAGTGCCAGGCACCCTGGCAAGTTCCAGGCAATTGGGATCAAATGGGCAGATGACTGTGAGCCCAGTGGCCTTCACCTGTTGACCAGTAGTGGTGGTGGGAACAACCTGCTCTTGGAAAATACCCAGGAAAAATAAATTACCTCTGTGCTCTAGGAGTCTCTGAAACCTGCTTGTCAGATGGACTGGAGCCATTCACAAAAAGTAGGTTGTTTATATATATAAAAATCACTTTGTTCTGGGGTGGGAGAAGCTCACTCTGGATACTTCTCTGAGTCAGGATTTAAATTCTCTGCACAGGAGTTGCACAGTCCCAGTTGCCTAAAATGGTTAATCTGAGAAGCTGCCAGTCACACCACGTGGGGGTTATCTGTAGAGGAGCAGGGCTGTCCTCCGTATCCCCTGGGTACCTCTTCTGCCTGGCTCTGTGGCTGGGGTGTATATCCAGGAAGTGTGGGTCTATTGTATGGTGTTTGGAAGAGAAGGAAAGGGGAGTGGTGCCTTAAGGGCCAACATGTGGCTGTGGCCATGCTGAGCTGTGGGACTGTGGAGGAGGATGTGGGCCAGCCCTGAAGGTGACTTTGTTCAACTGCATGTAGAGGTGGGTGAATTTATTCTGTTTGATTTTCTTAAGGAGATTGTTAGGATTCCATATTGTCTGAGGTTATTTCTCATAGCAAAAAAAAGCTATATTTGCATTTTGTTATCCCAAGCAGCAAGCGACTTAGGGATAATGAACCTGGAGGGGAAGGGGATCATAAGACATACCTTAATACAGCCCTTACACAGTCTTCTTCAGACTGGCTGGAGGGTTGGCAGAACATTATGTAAGTGGAACCGACTTTGCTTTTTCTAACACTTCCAAAGGCTACAAATACCCCATGCAACTATGCAGGCCTGCACACTCAAGCCTGTGTTTCTGCCGTCCTTCTCCAAGAGATCAGAAGCAGGCTGTGGCTTCTTAGGAATTCTGCCAGATGGGGAGGGTGTCTGGTTTTTCTAGCACAGTTGAGTGATTCAGGTGGAAGAATGAAGTAGCCTGGGGAGGCTTTCGGGCCTGTGTGAGAACCGAGGCAGCAGCAAGAGAGAACAGGCTGTTTGCTTGTTAGAATGTAGACGAGTGGGTGAGATAGCTGGCTTTTTCTTCATTACTGCCAGCTGGAAGCTTTGCCCACAGATGTGGACTATTTATCTGTGGCTTTGATGTCTTTGTTTTCTTTTTTCCCTAGGGCAGGGTTGAGGTTGTAAGGCTGGGACAGAGAGCGAAAATCTGAAAATTTCAATTGGTTAGTAAAATGGGACGGAGAAGGCAATGGCACCCGACTCCAGTACTCTTGCCTGGAAAATCCCATGGGTGGAGGAGCCTGGTAGGCTGCAGTCCATTGGGTCACTAAGAGTCGGACACGACTGAGCGACTTCACTTTCACTTTTCACTTTAATGCATTGGAGAAGGAAATGGCAACCCACTCCAGTGTTCTTGCCTGGAGAATCCCAGGGATGGGGGAGCCTGGTGGGCTGCAGTTTATGGGGTCGCACAGAGTCGGACACGACTGAGTGACTTAGCAGTAAAATGGGAAAGCCAGCAGGGGAAGAATGCTGCTGCTGCTGCTGCTGCTGCTAAGATGGAAATGAAATAGCACGATTTAAGGTGGGAGAGAGAGCAAAGGAGTGAGGAATTATTCTATGAGTGTGCACTCATCACCTTGCTCTCCAGGGTGGTTACTACTCCGTTTTGTAACCCCTGTCTCAAGCAGAAAGGATATGCAGTTGTTCAGGCTTTCTTTTCCCCTTTTTGCCTTTTCCCTCTTTTGTCTAGATTGAGGACAGAGGGGTTGGAGATGGTGGAAAATACAATAGACTTTAGACTTAGCTTGGAATACCATGTGAGGATGGGAGCCAAGGATCAGTTCTTTTTTTTTCTTAACTTCACAAAATTTTAACCAGCTTTCAGTTCAGTTCAGTTTAGTCCCTCAGTTGTGTCCGACTCTTTGTGACCCCATGAACCGCAGCACACCAGGCCTCCCTGACCATCACCAACTCCCGGAGTTCACCCAAACTCATGTCCATCGAGTAGGTGATGCCATCCAACCATCTCATCCTCTGTCATCCCCTTCCCCTTCTGCCCCCAATCCCTCCCAGCATCAGGGTCTTTTCCAGAGTCAGATCTTCGCATCAGGTGGCCAAAGTATTGGAGTTTCAGCTTCAACATCAGTCCTTCCAGTGAACAGCCAGGACTGATCTGCTTTAGGATGAACTGGCTGGATCTCCTTGCAGTCCAAGGGACTCTCAAGAGTCTTCTCCAGCACCACAGTTCAAAAGCATCAATTCTTCGGCACTCAGCTTTCTTTATAGTCCAACTCTCACATCCATACATGACTACTGGAAAAACCATAGCCTTGACTAGACGGACCTTTGTTGACAAAGTAATGTCTCTGCTTTTTAATATGCTGTCTAGGTTGATCATAACTTTCCTTCCAAGGAGCAAGGGTCTTTTAATTTCATGGCTGCAGTCACCATCTGCAGTGATTTTGGAGCCCAGAAAACTAAAGTCAGCCACTGTTTCCCCATCTATTTGCCATGAAGTGATGGGACTGAATGCCATGATCTTTGTTTTCTGAATGTTGAGCTTTAAGCCAACTTTTTCACTCTCCTCTTTAACTTTCATCAAGAGGCTCTTTAGTTCCTGTTCACTTTCTGCCATAAGGGTAGTGTCATCTGCATATCTGAAGTTATTGATATTTCTCCCAGAAATCTTGATTCCAGCTTGTGTTTCCTTCAGTGCATCATTTCTCATGATATATTCTGCATATAAGTTAAAGAAGCAGGGTGACAATGTACAGGCTTGATGTACTCCTTTTCCTATTTGGAACCAGTCTGTTGTTCCATGTCCAGTTCTACCTGTTGCTTCCTGACCTGCATACAGGTTTCTCAAGAGGCAGGTGAGGTGGTCTTGGCATAGTCAACAAAGCAGAAATAGATGTTTTTCTGGAACTCTCTAGCTTTTTTGATGATCCAGTGGATGTTGGCGATTTGGCCTTTTCTAAAACCAGCTTGAACATCTTGGTTTACGGTTCACATATTGCTGAAGCCTGGCTTGGAGAATTTTGAGCATTACTTTACTAGCGTGTGAGATGAGTGCAATTGCGCGGTAGTTTGAGCATTCTTTGGCATTGCCTTTCTTTGGGATTGGAATGAAAACTGACCTTTCCAGTCCTGTAACCAGCTTTATTGAGATATAATTCACATACCACACAGCTTATTAAAATGTACAATTTAGTGGGTTTTTAGTTTATTCACAGAGATATATAAATGTAACTACAGTCTAATTTTAGAACATTTTCACCACCCCAGAACAAAAGTCTTGCCTCTTTACAGTTATTCCCAACTCCTCTCATCCTACCTTTGCAGCCCCAGGCAACTCCTAATCTGCTTTCTGCTGCTGTAATAGATTTGTTTGTTCAGTTCATATAGACATAAACAATATGTGATTCTCTGTGACTGGCTTGTTTCACTGAACAAAATGTTTTCAAGGTTCATTCATATTATCACATATATCAATACTTCATTCCTTTTTATGGCTGAATAATATTCTATAAACCACAATTTGTTTGTCTATTCATCAGTTGATAGGCATTTAGGTTGTTTGTACTTTTTGACTGTTATGAGTTAATGCTATGTACAAGTTTTTGTCTGGATATATGTTTTCATTTTTCTTGTGTATATACCTGAGTGGAACTGCAGGATCAAACAAGTGACTTCTTGTTTCACATTTTGAGAAACTGCCAGACTGTTTTCCACAGTGGTGGTACCATTTTACATATCTACTAGCAGTGTTTGAAGGTTCAGTTTCTTCATATCCTCACCCATACTTTTGTTATTACCTTGTTTTTTTCAGCCTTTCTGTTGGTTTGTGAAGTGGTATGTCATAGTGATTTTTATTTGTGTTTCTGTAATAACTAATGTTGAGTTTCACATGCTTAATGCTATATGCATATCTTCTTTAGAGAAATTTTTATTCAGATCCTTTGCTCATTTTAAAATTAGGTTATTGGGTTTTTTATTATTGAGTTGTAAGAGTTCTTTATATGTTCTAGACACCAGACCCTTATGAATTAAATGATTTGCAAATATTTTCTCCCTTTCTGGACATTGTCCTTCTATTTTCTTAATAATGTCCAGACAAGATTTTAATGTTGATGAAGTTCAGTGTATATCTATTTTTTCTTTTATCACTCTGCTTTTGATTCTGTATCTAAGAAATCATTGCTTAACCCAAGATTATAAAGATATTCACTGATGTTTTAGTCTGTGCGTTTCATAGCTTTAGCTCTTGCATGCAGGTCTTTGATCTGTTTTGAGTGAACTTTTGTGTGTGATATGACGAAAGGGCCTAGCTTCATCTTTCTGTGTGTGAAGTTGTTACAGCACCATTTGTTGAGATTATTCTTTCCTCATTGAATTACCTTAGCACCTTTTAGAAAATTAGTTGGCCATAAATGTGTGGGCTCATTTCTTGACTCTCAGTTCTGTTCCATTGGTCCTACATGTCAGGATCAGTATTTTGAAAGCTCCTGGGGTGATTCCACATACATTCTGGGTGGCGAGCGTTTGGACAGTTTGATTAGGAGGCAGCACAGCACAAGGTTGCTGAAGTACTTCATGAAAGACATGGAGATTGTCCATTCTTAACTAAACCAGAGTTTCCCAAATTGGGCTGGTAAGGGTCACCAGGAATGAGGAATTACCTGGGGAGACAAGGCCTGGTTCAGGGTGGAGGGGGACATGTGGCCTGTATTTCTGGGCTCTCCAACATGGACATTTTCTCTTCACCAATTGCCACTTGATTGAAACCTTCAGGAAGTTGCTCGTTGAGTGAACTATGGTCAGTCCTATGATCAGTCTGCTGGAGTGATGCCGGATCTGCTAGGCCAGACCAGTAGAAGACTGCATACCTGAACCAGGGTCCTTCCACAGAATTGTTGCTCCCACAGTGTTCTTGGGGTGAAGCCATCACTCTGTCTTGCGGGAGATGACAAGAGAGAGCTGCTTGGAACTCCTCTCCATGTTTACTGTGGGCACTTCCCTGGTCACCTTATTTGTTGCCTTCTGCCATATATGGGCTTCCTGGGTGGCTCAGAGGGTAAAGGATCTGCCCACAATGGGTGAGACCCAGGTTTGATCCCTGGGTTGGGAAGGTCCCCTGGAGAAGGGAACAGCTACCCATTCCAGTATTCTTGCCAAGAGAATTCCATGGACAGAGGAGCCTGGTGGGCTACAGGCCATGAACTTGCAGAGTTGGACATGATTGAGAGACTAACATTTTCACTTTTTCTGCCATATTCACACAAATATTTTATACCTACATTTCCTTCTCATTTGCCTTGTTTATTTAAATTTCTGATTATGGAGAAAGTATATATATGTGTGTGTATATATATATATTTCAAGGATATTTATGTTGTCTGCCCCACTAGCCTGAAAGCTTCATGAGAGAAGGGAGTTTTGGTTGACGGCAATGTCTCCAGCACCAAGGACAGTGCCTGGCACATAGTAGGCACTCTGTAAATACTTATTGAATGAATGAAGGGCCTGTCAAGATCAAACAGTGGAGAGGGTAGCTTCTCTCTTTCAGCATCAGCAGCAGTCACTCTGCTTGGTTTTAGCTTCATGATACTGTGAATCATCAAAGCATGTGTTTCTCTGTATGAACCACTTGAAGATTAATGCCATATCCCTGTCTACTCTAATGTGCTTGTAGGACTAACCTCCCTACTTTTCATTTATTTACTGAGTTTGTCTAGTGTGCATCTCTGCAAGCTGTCTAAAATCATCTTTGGAATCTAGCAGGCTGTAAATAAATGCTATTTAATCGGCTTTGATGAGAATTTCTTAATTTCAATCTTTCCTCCTGATCTGGGAAATTCAGTTTTAAGTTGGCAGAGGAGGAGAATTTTTGTAAAATCGAATTCCTCTTTCATTTTTCCCTCCCTTTTTTACCCTCTCCCTTTTTTTTAATTTTAATTTTTATTTTTTAGGATAGAATTTTTGCGGCATTTGAAGAGCTTTTTCCAGATTATGTTTAAAATCGAAACCAAACCATGTGGTGAAGAACTCAAGGGAGGGGATAAAGTGCTGATGACTTGTGTTGGCATTGGCTTCTCCAACCTTAGCAAGACCCTCAAGTGACATTGTCAGAAGATGAAAGGCCCAAAGGCTTCTAGACAATGCAGAAGCTGCCAAGGAACCAAAGGGACCAGATTCATCCAGGACTTTCCAGCTTCCCATTTGAAAACAATCAGGATATCCAAACAAAGGACGTCTCTCTACCTTGTGGTTTTTAGCCATTTCTCCATGGCAGACATTCCTCGGGAGGCCCAGTCACAGCGGGAGCTCCCTCGGCTTACCTGGATGAAGGGTGTGCCTTTGGGACCCAGTTGGACTGCTACAGCATCACAGCTGAGTTTTAGCACTGCTTCCTGGCCCCACATCCCTGGGCTTCCGCCGTATGGCTATTTTCCAGACCTTTGAAGTTTGTTACAGTTCCTTCTGCAAGGACTGACCCCCCTGAATCTTGGTTTCTGTGTAGGGATTAAATGAGATACTATGAGTGGTAACCCTTTATGAATAATGCCATGTAATGC
The DNA here is from genome assembly GCF_032405125.1 of Capricornis sumatraensis. Classification (NCBI taxonomy): domain Eukaryota; kingdom Metazoa; phylum Chordata; class Mammalia; order Artiodactyla; family Bovidae; genus Capricornis; species Capricornis sumatraensis. The sequence continues at coordinate 47,861,421 of NC_091074.1, read as the reverse complement.
AAATGTCAGAAATTGGTGTGTTAGAACTTTTTATCCCTTGTCTTCTGAATGGACTCCTATCTTGGAGATACACTGCTCCCCATCTGGTTCATTGTATGTGGATTTTAGGGGAATGAATGACTAGGGAGTGCAAGGATCCAACTAAAGTTATTGAAAATTTTCCATATCTCGGGTGTGCTATGCATGTTCTCATTTAATTCTCCCAATAGCCCAGTGATGTAGATTTGATTATCCCCACAACAAAAATTCAAAAAGGATATTTTGTTCCTTTTGAAATTTGATAATATAGAGATATTAGCTCTCTTGATTTCAAGATCTAAGTATCAGAGTCTGGAGTTTTATGCTACTTGCAAGCTAGTAAGTTAGATTATTACTGTTTCACGGATGCTAGCAGAAAACATGAAAATCTCATGTCATAGACAAAAAGCTTTATTACTCAGAGCACAGGAAGCAGAATGAGCTTCACTGGTTTCTTTCTCCAAGTCCCACAAGATGTGGAGAGTCTGCAGGTATGCCATGCACACCGGTGGTTTGCATCACAGGCAAGGAGCATGCACATGTGGGAACTCCACCTCTTACAAGCCTGCTCTTTGTTCCAGATAGGGACATTACTTCACCTCTCAAGACTGCTTGCTGTGAACACGTGATAGGAAAGGGCCAGGATAAAAGCCTCCCCAGCAGGAATGTGCAGGAACACTCAGGACTTGTGGCGATTGTACCTGCTGCTAGTAGAGGCTACAAGTGGTGTGTATAGGGGGTTCAGAGTTATTGGTGGTAGGGGAAATATATGATTTTTCTATTAGGATTCCAAATGATATTGTCTACCTAGGGTGGACTTTTGAAGTAAAGCATGGTCTTTACCTCCCCAGGTCTCTTGGTATCGTTTTCTTTTTTCAGTAAAGGGGGTCCAGAGGAAGTTTGTGCTCTTGTGTCTGGGGGTGTGGGAGGATGTGGAGTGGGGAGCTAACACTGACAGGTCAAGCCATTTTGAACTGTGGTTGTCTACTTACTGAGAGCTCGGCATGCTGTATTAGATTGCTGTTGCTGCATAACCAGTTACTACAAACTTAGTAGCTTAAAGTAGTACCATTTATCATCCACAGTTCTGTAGGTCAGAGGTCCTGGCCTGCTTGCTTGGATTCTTTGGTTATGGCTTCACAAGGCTAATGCCAAGATGCTGGTCTCTGGGCAGGAATACATTTCCAACCACATTTGGATCATTGGCAGAATTGTTGGACTGGAGTTCCTGTTTCTGGCTGGCTGTCAGCTGCAGGCAACTCTCAGCTTATATGTAGAGGCTGCCTGCATTCCTTGTAACTTGGCTCCCTCCATCTTCAAGCCAGCGACGGTGCATTGAATCCTTCTCATGCTTTGAATCTGACTTCTTGTGATAACTTATCTTAAGGTCATCTGGTCATAGAAGTACCTAGGTTAGTGTTTGAATAGCAGGGGCCAGGGCTCTTGGACATCTGAAAATTATGCCAACCGCACATCAGTTCAGTTCAGTTCAGTCGCTCAGTCGTGTCTGACTCTTTGCAACCCCATGGACTGCAGCATGCCAGGCTTCCCTGTCATGCTCCTTCCTGGAGCTTGCTCAAACTCATGTCCATCGAGTCAGTGATGCCATCCAACCATCTCATCCTCTGTTATCTCCTTCTCCTCCCACCTTCAATCTTTCCCAGTGTCAGGGTCTTTCCCAATGAGTTAGTTCTTCACATCAGATGGCCAAAGTATTGGAGTTTCAGCTTCGGTATCAGTCCTTCCAATGAACATTCAGTACTGATTTCCTTTCGGATGGACTGGTTGGATCTCCTTGCAGTCCAAAGGACTCTCAAGAGTCTTCTCCAACACCAAAGTTCGAAAGCATCAATTCTTTGGTGCTCAGCTTTCATTATAGTCCAACTCTCACATCCATACATGACTACTGGAAAAACCATAGCTTTGACTAGATGGACCTTTGTTGGCAAAGTAATTTAATGCTGCTGACGTTTGAACCCACATCCACCCATGCTCAGATATAGAACTGAGGAACCACATGGCTTTGGCTGTGTCCAGCAGGAACTTTCTGTCCCTTGGGACAAGATTGGGAAATGGGTCCTGTTGGTCAGTTTAGAGTGACATGTAGACACCAGGCAGAACATTACAGCTAGTATAAGGGATGTGAGCCTCCATCTGCTGTCAACATGAAAATGTCTGGTGGTCTCCAACCCTCTGACTGGTACAGCTGCTTCTGGAGTGGTAGTAGTGATGCTGTAGGCAATAGGAAGACACACTTAATATTAATATTTATTTAAGCAGCCTGCTGCAGGCTGCTTCTCACAGGCTCCTTCTCTGTGCCGGAGAGAAGCAACAGCTCTCCTTGGGCAGAGGTTACTGGTACTTCTTAGTGACATTCTGCTCCTGCAGTCTCTGCCTTGTTCTTAGCTTAGCTGCTGGTTGGTGCAGCTACCCCTAGTATAGTTTGATGAGAGATTCCAGTACTTTGAGCTTAGCTTTCTGTCTTGACCCCTTTACTTCCCTCTCTAGACAGAGACAGATCAGTCTGAATTCAATAAGACTAGTAATTTTTTTTTTTTAAGGCATATACACGTTTTAGGGATCATGACAGAATCATGGCCTTGCCTTCCTATCATGTTCCAAGCTTTGCTTCTGTCTTCTGTCATCCTTCTCTGTTACATTCTGGGTGAACACCAGCCAGCCTCCTTCCATCGTGATTATTTACCATATTCAACAAGACAGTTGATAAGGATGGGGGGGAAGCTAGGGTGTTGCAACATGATGTGTGGATGGGGAAAGAGCAGGAGGCACTGCTGAAATCCAGATTGCCCTCAGAGGGCAGCTGAACCTTGTGGTTTGTTTGTTTATCTTTATCTTTTCTGATAAAAAGTGGTGAAGGACATCATTGATTACACACCCAACCAAAAAGCCCCCAAACTTAGGTTGCACTGTGGTGCCTGTCCTCTCATGGTCACTCCACAGTGAAAAATGGTGAGGTAGCCATCCCGCTAGGTCTTCTGTGTTGGGAGGCTCCTGGGTAAGGCCAGTGCTGACAGTTTCGAGGTGGCCAAGTGGAAGAGAGAAGGGTATGAAAAGGCAGGGAAGAAAGTAGACGATTGGAGTAGAGGAGGCCTAAGGAAGTGGACAAAATCGTAGGTAGATGGAGAAAAGAAGACACCAGGGAACTAAGGGATTACTTTAATTTTGGCCATGCCTGAGGTGGGGGTGGGATTCAACTGGTGAGGTCAGGGGGCCAAAGCAGGGTGCAGAAGTGGATTTTCCAGGGTATTGGTTATGGTGGGTGGATTAGAATGTGGGGCCTCGTTGACGTTACCTGTTGGTGCTTTTTTGGAGACATGTGAATGTGCTGGTAGGTGATTATAACAGTCTGTGGTGGATAGAAAAGCAGCATCACAGGCCTTGCACCCAGCCTGGACCTCTGCTGTTCCTCATCTGACTCCAGAGTGGAGAAGTAACTTGCCCTCAATCAGAGTTTCCATGTTTAGATCACCCTGGCCTGTTCTTTAGAAGTGACCAGTAGTTAAGAGGAATGTCAATAGGCAAGCGCAGTTTTTCTGTACTCTAGTTGACTAGGTCTAGGAAGCCATTTGAGTGGGAAATTTATCAGCGTTTGACCTCTTACAGAGGCCAAGCCACGTCACTCCTTTACTTAAGCAAATAGGGCTGCCATATTTGTCAGGAGCAGCCTAGGTCCAGGGCTCCTCTAATCCAAGTCTTTCATTTGGCCCTTAATAGTTAGATAGCCTGACTCCATGCCTGAGGCACTGGCCTTTGGTCAGCATCTGTAGATGGACTGGGGCAGAGCTTAGAGCTTTTGGCACATGGGCCACTTCCTGTCTTCCTGGTTCTTCTGATACTGGTGGTTCTGGATATGGATCCTGCTCTGCTGATGCCCTTGTGTTAAGTCTACAGGGGTGGGGATGCTGATCTTGGGAGGTAAGAGGCCCAGCTTGCTTTCTGGCCCATTTCAGCTACTGACCAGCTGTTACGGCATAAGTATTTCACTTCCGCACACTCGGATTGCTTTTGAGAAATCAGGGTGGATATATGAGGCCTTGTACCCAGCCTGGACCTCTGCTGTTCCTCACCTGAGTCCAGAGTAGGGGAGAAGTAATTTGCACTCCATCAGAGTTTCCTGGTTTGGGTGCCCCCAAAACCAGAAAGATGACCTCCATTGCCTCCTCCATGCCACTCCCATCCTCATAACATCAAGATGTTTTGCTGAAATCTCTTAGACACTCTTTATTCCTGTGTTTTTCCCCCCATTCCCAACCCTCTTAAAGAGCTTTACATCTAAAAATTTCAGGTTGATTAGTTTGCTAATAATTTCTACTGTGATTTGTGAAATCATGTATTCAAACTGATGAATGGAGGTGAATTTCTAGAAATCAGAGACTGACTTAAATGAAGTAGCCCAACAATGACACATCTGGCAGCTTCATGTGTCTATTCTGTGAACACCCTGTCACCACACGGTCCTGAGGGTGGTGGACCTGCTGTTGGACTCACTGGTGGCCATTTGGATAACTGGTCTCTTGGGAGTGCATGCTGCCCCAGAGGAAGAGGAATGTTCGAGGCAGGTGTCTATTCCTGGTGCATGTTGGATGGTAGGACTCCTGAAAGTATCACTTTAGTCTTTAAGGGAAGATATTGGTGGGACCGTATATTTTGAAATGGTGCCTGGCTTTTTGCTTGAGGGATCCAATTTCAGGTCATGACAACTGACCTCAGGTTTTAAATGCTGAGTACACTTGGCTCCCCATACTTCTCAAATTCTCCTCTCTCTGTCAATGCTCTGTTTCCACCTCTCTGCTGTTTTACCTGTTAAGCAATTAAAGGCATTGTGCCTAATATCTGTAAGCTTTGAAGAACCAATGGGAAGGCTTACCAAAAAAAAAAAAAAAATATTGCCTTGAAGTTGGCAAAGAAAAAGAGCAAAAATAAATATCCACAAAATGAAGCATTTCCAAATTTAAAATGTTGAAAACAATATAAATGAGTTTGTTTCTTCACATATATTTCCAGGCACACACAGTAATTGCAAGGAATTATTGCCAGTCATATATTATATGGCCAGTTGTTTGGCCAACCAAACAATTTAAAAGGCAAAATTTTAAGGAGCTTTTCAGAAATTTGCCACATGGCTGTATTTCAACATGTGTGGTTTGGTGACACTGTCATAAGAGGCCTAGAAAGTGAAACCATGTAAGTCCTCCCCACTCGCTGAGCCTCCTCTGTAACGTTAGAGCCTCAGCATCTCCGGAGGGACTCCCCCAGCCTATGGGGCATCCTCGACTACAGGTTCTCATACACCCCTGGGTGCCTTCTTCACACTTCACACCCTCAGTTATTGTTTAATTCTCTGTGTTAACCTGTTTTGATGTGAAGTAGGTCAATCTTTTACAATTTGGTGTGCCTGTAGTTTTAAAATGTTATTTTGAAAGACTATTTAAAAAAAAGATGAATTCCATCATTTGTGAGGAAAGCTTTTGGCTTCTTGAGTTTCAGTAGAGCACTGTGGAAGTAACAGGCTTAGGAATGAGACTGTGTTTGCGTCTTATTAAATAGCTGAGTCCGTAGCCACATGGCATTGGGCAGATCCTCTACCTCATCTGTAAAATGGGAAATAGCTGCTGTCTACCCTCGTACTGACAGGACTTATTAAATGGTTATGTGTTAAATGCTTAGGGGTCTTTGTAGCTGTTAAACCCCTGATGAGGATTCAAAGCAGTCTTTTACCTAACAGGTTCATGTCTCCATGGGTCATAGGGTTTATCTTTATATCTGATACTTGGATGGACTGAGCCAGAAGACCAGAGGCAGGATGCGCCACCTGTACATGGGTTGGGGTCACACTGCCCCATGACATGCTATAGAGTTAAAAAGAGTGCCTACAGGCATCTCTGTGAAGTTCACCATGTTCTAGCAGGACCCACCTGGTCAGGGTGAAGAGAGCAGGCAGCCTGCCTCAGGGCTCAGCATTGCTCAGCTACTGTGTGCACCAATCCAAATGAAGAACTCCAGTGTCATCATGCGAGAGTGTTACAAGACTACCATGTAAGCACCTCATGTCATCAGAACTCCACTATCTCCCTTTTCTCAGTATTGCTCTCAGTGTTTCTTCTCCATCAGGCATTCTCTTTAACATTCGGTTCTTAGCAATCTTGTGGTCAGAGAGATTCTACCCATTATTTAAAAAAAAAAAAAAAATCCTCCAGAATTGTGTCTCCCTCTGATTGACTCCAAAATGACCAGATCTGGGTCCTATTCTCATCCCTGGAGTGGTAGGGATGTCAGCCTCAACCAAACTGTGTAGTTTGAGAGGAATGGGAAAAGTGGTTCCTGAAGGAAAATCTGAATGCTTTTAACAAAGAGAAAAGACACTGGGAAGGCAGAAATAACAGTTGTCTACTATACACTGCATTACCTAGTTCCCTGAATACTCTTGGGAGAATATCCTACATTACTGCTTGCCCACTGCCATCTTTCACCATCCAAAATCTTCCAGGATCATGGTATAGAATAGGGTGGACAGAACTTCCCTGGTGGTCCAGGGGTTAAGAATCTGCCTGCCAATGCAGGGGTCACAAGTTTGATTCCTGGTCTGGGAAGATTCCACATCCCACGGGGCAACTAAGCCCATGCTTCACAACTACTGAGCCCATGCACCCTAGGTACTATGCTCTGCAGCAGGAAAAGCCACCGCCATGAGAACCCCGTGCATTGCAACTAGAGAGTAGCCCCCGTAACGCACAACTAGAGAAAGCCCTTGCACAGCAATGAAGACTCAGGACAGCCATAAAACAAAAAGAATTGAGTGGGCAAGAATGAATTCAGTTTAACACGTGTTTCCTGACAAAAGGCAAGACTTTTGTACCTAGAAGGCCAAAGTTAATATGAATATTGGGCAAAAGTTTATCATTTTAGCTAGTGGTATTCTTGGGCTGGAAGGAGAAGTATACCAGGATGATAACACAGAGGGAGGAGAACTGGCCATGGGAACACCATGTGGGCTGTGGACAGGAGGAAGGGTAGGAGGGGGCCAGCTTGAAGAAAGGAGGATATGCAACATCCATTGGTGTTTTCCGTCGTGGTTCTTTTTCCACTTCTGGAAAGACAAATTCAGAAGTGGGGAGGAAAATCAGGGCTTTTTTCCATTGCCAGGAATACAAAAATTAAAATGATAATGACAGTGACATAAAAAGCTATCCCTAGAAGAGCACTGAAGACATATATAAGTGATGACAGGAATTAGGATGGGGACATGATGGGTATTCCTCTTATTTCCAAATAACTTACACGATTTTGTTTTTATAGTTATAAACCTGTTTCTCTGTGTGTGTATGTTTACTTATATTAAGAATCTCAGGTGCAGCTGCCATTATTTTTCATCAGCTGCAAGGCAAATAAAAGATCAAGCATCCCCTTTGTCCTCCTCCTCTACACCTTCCCTTAAAACACACAGACACACACAAGCAACTTACTTATGATGTGGTTGGGGCCTGTGGAAGGAAGTGCCACAGATGGAGAGGAATCCAAGGCCTGCTCGTGGTACTGCCTAAGTGGCTTCCCTCTACCCTTGTCTCTCTTCAGGATTCTGGGTGAGAGCACTGGTTCATCTCTTAATTAGATTACGTTAGGTCTGCTGTAATGTTTCCCAGAGCATGTTCTGTTGTACACTAGCATCATAGAATGCTTTCCCTGAAAAAGTGAGAAGAAAGTGTTAGTCGCTCAGTTGTGTCCCACTCTTTGCGATCCCATGGACTGTAGGCTGCCTGGCTCCTCTGGGCAAGAATACTGGAGTGGGTTGCCGTTCCCTTGTCCAGAGGCTGTTCGTGATCCAGGGATCAAACCTGGATCTCCCACACTGCCGGCAAATTCTTTACTGTCTGAGCCACCAGGGAAGCCCTTTTCCCTGAAAAGCCAGCTTAATACAGGTGTAGACAGTGTTGCAGTCTCTAGTACGGGTTTGGAGGCCACAATGAGTACTAACATAGCAGAGGCCCTGAGGAGTCCTGTAGCTGAAACTGTCTTTGTTTTACTTACTGCTTTTCAAACTGACTTGGACATTGAACTTTCCATACCTCCCACTCCCAAAAAAGTATTGCATGTAGTGCTGTTATTCTGCAAATCATATTTGGCAGGTACTTGGTCTAGTAGGATTTTTTTTTTTTTAGAAAAGATTAACTCTGCCATTTGTGATTGGAATACTTGTAAGAAGCAAGCAGTTGGAATAAGAAGTCAAGCAGTTGGAATTTAGTGACTAACCCTTGCCCCCGCCTTACAGCATTGACACCCACGCCCATGAGCTTCAGATTATGGGCCCCACCTAGTCCCATACCATCTTACCTTCTTATCTGGGCTTCTGGGAATTACAAGGTCAGAAACGGGACTAGGCTGGGATTTTGTGTGTGTGTTGTGATAAACTACAATGTCCCTAGTCTCTTGAGGGGGCTTCCCAAGTAGCTCAGTGATAAAGAAGCCATCTGCCAGTGCAGGAGATGTGAATTCGACCCCTGGGTTGGGAAGATCCCCTGGAAGACAAGATGGTAACCTACTCCAGTATTCTTTCCTGGAAAATCCCATGTACAGAGTAGCCTGGGAGGTGGGGGTGGCTACAGTTTATGGGGTCACAAAGAGTCAGACACGACTTAGCAACTGAGCACAATCTCTTTGAGAATCACATTGACTGTTCTTTCCTTCTCGGCTCAGAACCTTAACATGGCAGTGGAACCCACCTGAGCTCTCAACAGGAGGGGGTCAGAAGATGTTCTACTGACTTGGGAGCCAAGGGAGAGTGCCAGAACCCTGTGAGGGCTTAGCCCAAATCTTGGTAATAGGTCAAGGAGAAACCCTTGGGGAAGGAGCACCATTAAATGATTGGCCATATTTTTAGATTTCAAGCCATATTCAAGCCTGAGCCCCCAAACACCTGGATTTTCAGAACTCTGACCTGGGCACCACTTGCCAGCAGCTGTCACCAAGATGTGAAGACAGGGCCCTGAAGGCAGTGGGTCTGGGAATGTGGAGAGGGCTTGGGCTTTTTAAACGGGCATTTTAAAAGATGGTGGTTTAGTTGTTAATTTATGTCTGACTCTTGTGACCCAAGGACTGTGGCCCTCCAGATTTCTCTGTCCATGAGGTTTCCCAGGCAAAAATACTGGAGTGTGTTGCCATTTGAATTGCACTTGCAACAAGCCCCTACTGGCCCTGCTCCTCTGTTAATAAGCTATCCAGAAAAGAGCCTGCCTGGATACTCTCTGAGTGTCTTCTTCAAAATGTGCAACTTAAGTAGGAGCTTTCTTTTTTTTTTTCCCTCCAGCATGTTATGTTTCTTTATTTCAAGGAAGGTAAAAATGCAACTGAAACACAGAAAAAGATTTGTGTAGTGTACAGAGAAGGTGCTGCAACTGATCAAATGTGTCAAAAGTGGTTTGTGAAGTTTTATGCTGGTGATTTCTCACTGGACAATGCTCCATGGTCGGGTAGACCAGTTGAAATTGATAGTGATCAAATAGAGACATTGAGAAAAATCAGTGTGATACCCAAGTGGATGCTTTTTAAAGCTGTTGATGCTGTACATCAAGGAAAAGCTTTTGCATCTCTTGACAACCTGAGTGGGTACTATTTGCAGTTCTGAGTTTTGTCTTCTGTGAGTTCAGAAGGTGAAATCGCAAAGCTTTAATCAGAGTCCTGAATGTGACCCAGGTTAGGAAATAACAAAACAAACTTGAACTCCTGTTCACCCACCTGAGAGGAAGAAAAATACAAAAGGAAGTGGAAAACAACCAAATCTCAGATGGAGGGAGCAGGTGGCAAGTGCCCTTCTTAAGAATACCAAGAAAACAACATTGGCATAGAAACCAGACAGTGGCGGGGGCAGGGAGCTGCCAGGGGAACAGCAAGGAGTCAGTCCCTCAGGGGCTGTCCTGGTTGTCTCATCTGTTTGCCCCTGACCTGAGGGGACTGAACACCAAGCACCTCATATGACTTGCATATTCTTGTGTGACTCCAAGTATTAGGAACTGCCACTGTTATGAGTAATGTACAAATTCACTTTAAAGTAGCACTGAATTCATAATTCATAAAGTGTTTTCTCAACGAACAGATGCCTTCATGTGGAAAGAGGTCTGTGAAAATTTTAGATGTTTAAAAGAGGTTCTCATGCTCTCTTGAAAAGATTAGAATGACTGTTATATTGAATGTAATTATTTTCTCCCCAGTGGTAGTCTCCTGTTGGTTACCCATTTGGAATGTTTGAACTTCTTGGCGCAAATCTTGACTGTCTGCTTGTGTCTGGGGAAGGGGTAGGTTAGGAGAGAGAAGCAATGGGAATATAATAAAGAGTGGCCCTTAGCAAACTGTGGATGCTGTGTGCCATTACCACCATCCTCCTTCCAGCCTGCCCACCCTGCTACTAGGCAACAGTTAGCACAGGACCTTTAGTGGTCCTGCTCAGCCATTGGTTGTCTCCTCAGTGGGCCCCTCCCCCAAGCAGCCGTCGGTGCGTGACCGTTAATGATCCTGCTCAGTCATTGGTTGGTGCCACAGTGGGCCCCTCCCACAAGCGACCAACTATCCAGGAGCAACGTTAGTGAGGCCATTCAGCCAACCTTCAGTGGAGTGGTCCTCAGGCAGAGAGTAAGGTAAGAGGCGGATCCTGGCCTTCTCCCCTGTGGCCCTCCAGCTTACCTGACTTCAGGCCAGTAAGTGAGTGGAGGGGCCCAGAGAACAGGCTGGGGGCTATGTCCTGGAGGGCTCTAGAGCTCTCGCCAAAGCCATTCGCTGGCTGGACCCAGGCCTTGAGGCTACAGTGAACCTCTCCCCTATCCCCACCCCTGTGACCTAATGGCAGTAGCCATCTGCCTAGAAATGTCATCTGCAGGACCTGGCCCCCACCATTTGAGCGGCCTGAGGAGCTGAAGGTGAGAGGTCCCGGGCCCCTGGCTCCCTCAGGGATGACAGCTGGGCAGGGTCTGGGGACCGGGTTCTGAAGGAACCATCAACTGAGAGCTTTTCAGCCAGGACCTGGACCTCACAGGGGAAAAGTTGAGCCTTGGGACCTCGCCATTTCTTGTCAGAATGGAGAATAACATTTGTTTGGTGGATATTTACAGGAACATTGTTTTCTAACCATAACCTGGCCTCAAGAACAAAGGCTCAGACACCAAGAAGTCTGCAACAACTAACCATACTCCTTCACTTTCCTAGAAAAGGACTTTGCTGAGAGCTCTTGTTGGGGGAAAATTTGGGAGTTTTAAGGCATGAGCACCATCTCCTTGCACACCCCTGCAATAAACTTTTCTCTGTTCCAAACTCCCACATTTTGGTATTGTTTGGCCTCACTGTACATCGGACATATAAACTTACTTTCTGGTAACAGGAAGACTGGAGGTCATATCAGTTACTGAGCTGTTCTCAATCCTCATTCAAAAAGATGAAGTTCCATTTGGCATCATGATCTGCTGATAGTAAAATGTGTCCCAGCTCAGCCTCCTTACTTTGAGATAAAGTGCTGCTTTCTTCCCTCAGGATGTTTTCTTCTGTAATGTAGCAGCCTTGCAAGGTAGCAAGTGTTCAGATTTCCCTGACTCACAACTCCTACTCCTTTATGAACTTCAAAACACTTCCATGAACATTATCTCCTTTCATCCTCACAGGCACGTATATTTAGGCTTAGAGAAGCTGTAGACTAAATCAAGTTCACACAGTTGGTGGAGAAACTGGAACATGAACACAAAGCATTTAGTTCCATTATATCTGAACCATGGTATGCATGTGTCCCTTGCCAGTCATACCTCTGTGCCCTTTTAAATGGGTATTCTTAAATATTTGTCCAGTACTTAGAGTTGAAGAAATAACAGAAGTAATTCCTGTGAGGAAAGGGTGGAAAAGGAGAATTCTAGAGGTAACATCCCAGCTTTTGCACATCTCAGCAAAACAAAAGCCCTGCTTTATCATCTTTGTTGCCCAAGCATTCCCATTGGAAGTTGTGTTAGGATTGTGTGTTTGTGTGTAAGTGTAACTAAGTGAAAAAAAAAAATAGGCTTAAGCAAAATCGGGAATGTATCAATCGTTAAACTCTAGGGAATTAACTTACTTTGGGCATAGCTGGATCCATGGACTTGAATAATATCATTAAAACACATCATGTTTGCTCCATATGTCTGTTCTCCTATTTCATTCTCACCAGGATCTTCACACTGATGGTGGCAAGAGGCTGTCAATTCTTGGCTTACATCCTATCCTTTGAGCAGCTGGAACAGAGTCTCCCTAACAGTTCCCAACAATGTCCCCAAAGAATTGAGCATCATGGAATTGAGTTGTGTCATTTTCCCAACCAGAAATCAATGATTATAACCAGAGGAATTCACTGCTCTGATTGTCCTTTCCTGGGTCACATGCCAGTTCTTACAGCCTGAAGGAGTCAAGCTCCCAAACCATTTGCACTGAGGGTAGGGGAGGTGGTACGTCACAGGAAATATTGCTTCTGATGCCAAAAGACAAGAAGATAGATACTGGGCAGGCAAAGCAACAAATATGGACTATAGACACGTTCTTCTGTCCACCTTAATGGGCTTCCTTGATAGTTCAGTTGGTAAAGAATCTGCCTGCAATACAGGAGACCCCAGTTTGATTCCTGGGTCAGGAAGACCCGCTGGAGAAGGGATAAGCTACCCACTTCAGTATTCTTGGGCTTCCCTTGTGGCTTAGCTGGTAAAGAATCCACCTGCAGTGTGGGAGCCCTAGGTTCAATCCCTGTGTTGGGAAGATCCCCTGGAGAAGGAAAAATCTACCCACTCCAGTATTTTGGCCTGGAGAATTCCATGGATTGTATAGTCTATAGGTTTGCAACAAGTCAGACATGACTGAGTAACTTTCACTTTCACTTTCCACCTGAATATCTGGCAGCTTATTAATATATTCCTTTAAACCAGACTCAGGATGGTCCCTGAGCAGAGTGCTAATTAATACCATTTTCTCTATTCCATTACATTACAGATTAGTTCCCTGGGCATCTTAACAACTGGCTCCCTCTCATTCCACATCTGTCTTTACCAGGTGAGGTAGCTGGAGAGCAGAGGGACTCATCCAGGACAGGGCAGAGTTCAGATCAGATCCTGGCCCTAGACCTTTGGCTGCTGGACCAGAAGTTACCACTGACTTTGTCACTTGAGCAGTGCAGCAGAACAGCCTCTCTTGTCCCACAGCCTACTTGGGTTTTGCTAGGACCTGAGATTGGTATAGGTTGTAGCTGCACTGAGAGATCTATAGACTTAGAAATTAAGCCATCCTGGCCCGAGATAATCATAGCCTACTTAAGGCTCTGCAGAGGGTGGTGGGTCACTGTGCTCACTGCAAGGTATTCTTCCTGTCATTCAAAATATGTGCATTGATTTAGTTAAAAGAGCATGCTTGAGTCCCCAAAAAGAAACCATGTGGGAAGAAACATACTAGGTATCACTAGGAGTAGCCTAGGCTTGTGAGATTGGGGAGGAGACTTTAATTTTTTGCTTTATCTTTTTAAGTGATTTGGAAGGAGGCACCAAGCCATAGTAGGTTATCTGGGGGAATCACTTTAGCCCTGAACACAGGGTTGAAGAAAACTGGCAGAATACCACTGATGGGGAACTGGGTGAGATCTGGGGATTGGAGAGACAATTAAGGACCCAAATGTTTGAGTCTGCTACAGACCCAGAAAACTGAAGGTGTTCCAAAGATAAGAACTTTCTCTTGCAGTGACACTGACCCTGCTGGGCAATGTACTTGGTCCACTGGACCTGACAGTGTCAAGACCCTATTGGCCGGTGAGCAATGGTGATCATGGTCCAGCCAGCCTAGCCTCCTCACTTCTGGGAAATTTTCAAATAAGAGAAAGATAATTGTTAAACCAACCTCACCTAGATTTTGACCTAAAAGGGACTTGCCCAGCTTCTTAGTAAGGCTTTACATGATTCTCTCCTGTCATTAAATGTGTCCTGAAATGCTAAAGATTTGCCATTGCTAAGGATATCCAGCATAATAAAGTATAGTGAAAGTGAAGTCGCTCAGTCGTGTCCAACTCTTTGAGACCGCGTGGACTGTAGCCAGCCAGGCTCCTTCGTCCATGGATTTTCCAGGCAAGAGTACTAGAGTAGGTTGCCATTTCCTTCTCCAAGGGATCTCCCCAACCCAGGGATAGAACCCATATCCCCCACATTGCAGACAGAGTCTTTTACTGTCTGAACCACCAGGGAAACTTTTATAATAAAATATAAATCTGTATAAATCCTATAGGCAGCAGAGGGTTTCCTAAGTATTTACTACACAGGACTTCTCTGTGGAAATAAAGAGCTCACCTTCCCAGGTGATTACTTTGGGAAGATCCTGTTCATTTACACAAGCAGGGGAGCACTTTACACTGTTGCCTGAGAATGACTGGTGGCCCCAGCTATGCTTGGAACTGTCCTTCTTACTCTTCTCTCCCTCTGCTGATTGCTTCTCAGAATGGGCCTGTGACTATCCCCACCTTTACTTGGTCTTTCTTCTCTTGTACCAAGTGAAATCTGCAGAGACTCGACTGGCAGTGGCCATGGTGGTATCCTTTTGAAGCACTGGTACATCTAAGGATGCTGGTAGTTCTGGACCACTGAAATTTTTCTTGTATTACAAGAAAGGAAGAAATGGTAAAGTTGGATAAAATTGAGTCATTTTTCTCCTTTCCTGTTTTTCTGATCAACCATAAGCAAACCCTTTAAAAAACCACAGAAGAGATGTACCTGGAATAAGATGAAACTCTAAACACCCATGGAGGAGGTGAGGTGGCAGAGGGGTGGGCAGAGGCCCAGATGGGTGGGCACAAAAGTTTGAAAGTAAGCTAGGGATGGGGCAGCTAGCCAAATCTCTACCATGCCCCCACTAGGGTCTTTTGATTAAATTTTCACAGGTCTACAGCAGTGCTGGTACATAGCATGGTGTTTGAGTGGGTTATCTTTAAAGATAACTCCACCTTCAAAATTTGATACACTTAAAACAACTAGTGGGCAGCTGATGTATAGCTCAGGGAACTCAGCTGTTACGGCCTAGAGAGGTGGGATGGAAGCCGGGAGGAAGGGAGGTTCAGGAGGGAGGGGATATATCTATGCTTATAGCTGATTCATGTTGTACAGCAGAAACTAGCACAAAACTGTAAAGCAATTATACTCCAGTTAAGAAAGAAAAAAGACTTGACACACTTTCAAGTGGTATATCCAAGACTGAAAGCAATGATAAAAAAAAAAAATCCCAGACCCAGGATTTTATTTCTCCTCCCCGAGACAGTCTCCACTGAAGAACCATCTTTGGTGACTGTGAAGACGCCAGCCTTCCTCAAGCTGAAGAACTTGGTGTGATGTGATCCTCTCCTACAGCACCCTCATCCCTATAGCCAGGTGCCCAGAGATTTCTACAAGCCGAGGGCTCAGGTTGGGCTTACAGGTGAGTGAGGGAGGAGTTGGGGCTGGATAGGCCCTGAGGCATGGGCGGGCTTGGGTTGGGGTGAGAGAAGGAGAGACGAGGCTCCTGGCCCCTGACAGCGCCTAGGGGAGACTCGCATTGTGCAGAGAGGCTTGACCTGGATTCACTTACTTCCTGTGGGATCTCGATCACCAAAACCATCTGGACTGAAGGACAAGAACAGCTTGATCTAATCCTTAGAGCTGACCTCATTTGAACACTAAATCAATAAATGATGATTTAATGGAGCTGTTGCTGGGAATCAAGTATCTGACATCTCAAATAGAAGATTTTTTTTTTTTTTCTAAAGCCACAACTTGTTCCTTGTTGCCCTTTGGGTTATTCTCTTTCAGTGGGAAGGTGGCTTCCCACCATCTTCCCTCCATGCTCCCACCCTTGAGGAGGCTTGAAAACACGCTGAATAGCTGCTCCCACAATTATCTGGAAGGGCCCATCGTGTCCAGATCAGGAGATTCTCCCAACATGTAGAATGAGGAGTTAGAGAATGAAAGAGAAGATTATGGTCTTTTCTAAAGAAAACCTCCAGAGGAGAAATATCTGAGTAACAAATTCCAGTTCATATTCTGAACATCTCCCCAGTTCTCTGAGACTCCACTTTCAAGGAAACTGTGTGGCTCTCAGCATGGTGCCTTTCATCCAGTACTGGTGATGTGCCACCCATCTCCATCTTCTATTAGTTTGCCATGGAGAACAGGCAGTCAAGCTATGTCTCTGTCTGTGTGTCTTATCCTAGAGACAAAGATGTCAGTTTCTTTTACTTCTTGTCTGTCTCTCTGTTCCTCTCCCTTTCTTGTGCCCTGAGAGGTGGTCTTGGAATGTGGGGTTGGCTGTTGGGAGTAGAGAAGGATGAGTCCCATGTTCTCCAGGATGGTTACCAGACAAACTGCCCAGACAAAGGCTGGGAATGGGGCTGTGGGTGCCAGATGTTGGGTGCCTGGCATGCTCCCCACTCTGCCAAGGCACATGGTTCTCATTGTCTCTGTTTTCCCACCTTGCAGCCAGTCTGTGAATGCCCTCTTCTTCAAATACTTGAACCTCTTGGAAACTGGGCTCTGAACCCAATTCCACTGGAGTTTAGTCTAGGCTACCCTATCAGAATTTCCATCTAGGCTTTCAGTTATTTTCAGAGAAAAACTGTGAGACGGGAGTAGTGGAATAGGAAAGTGGTCTAAGGACAGTTATTCTGTTGGTGTTCAGTAGCTAAGTCATGTCTGACTCATCGCCACCTCGTGGACTGCAGCATGTGAGGCTCCTCGGTCCTCCACTGACTCCTGGAGTTTGCTCAAATTCATATACATTGAGTCAGTAATGCTATCTAACCATCTCATCCTCTGCCACCCCCTTCTCCTTTTGCCTTCAGTCTTTCCCAGTATCAGCCTCTTTTCCAGTGAGTCTGCTCTTTGCATCAGGTGGTCAAATTATTGGAGCTTCAGCTTCAGCATCAGTCCTAATGAATATTCAGAATTGATTCCCTTTAGGATTGACTGATTTGGTCTCCTTGCTGTCCAAGCGACTCTTAAGATTCTTCTCGAGCAACAGTTTGAAGGCATCATTTCTTCGGCACTCAGCCTTCTTTATGGTCCAACTTTGACATCTGTACATAACTACTGGAAAAGCCGTAGTTTTGACTATATGGACCTCTGTTGGCAAAGTGTTGTCTGCCTTTTAATATGCTGTCTAGCTTTGTCATAGCTTTCCTTCCAAGAAGCAAGTGTCCTTTATTTTCATGACTGCAGTCACGATCTGCAGTGATTTTGGAACCCAAGGAAATAACATCTGTCACTGCTTCCACTTTTTCCCTTCTATTTGCCATGAAGTGATGGGACTGGATGCCATGATTTATTTTTTCAATGCTGAATTTCAAGCCAGCTTTTTCACTCTCCTCTTTCACTCTCATCAAGAAGCTCTTTAGTTCCTCTTGACTTTCTGCCATTAGGGTGGAATCATCTGCATATCTGAAGTTGTTGATATTTCTCCTGGAAATCTTGCTTCTAGCTTGTGATTCATCCACACTGGCATTTTGCATGATGTACTCTGCATAGAAGTTAAATGAGAAGGGTGACAACATACAGCCTTGTCTTATTCCTTTACCAATTTTGAACCAATCACTTGCTTTATGTCTGGTTCTAACTGTTGCTTCTTGACCTACATACAGGTTTCTCAGGAGACAAGTAAGGTGGTCTGATATTCCCATCTCTTCAAGGATTTTCCACAGTTTTTTTGTGATCCACACACTCAAGAGCTTTCACATCATCAATGAAGCAAAAGTAGGTATTTTTCTGGAACTAACTTGCTTTCTCCATGATCCAACAAATGTTGGCAATTTGATCTCTGGTTCCTCTGCCTTTTCTAAACCCAGCTTGTCTGTCTGGAAATTCTCATTTCACATACTGCTGAATCTTGGCTTGAAGGATTTTGAGCATAACCTTATTAACATAGGAAATGAATGCAACCTTGCCCTTTGGGGTTGGAATGAAAGCTGACCTTTTCTAGTCCTATGGCCACTGCTGAGTTTTCCAGATTTGCTGACATAATAAATGCAGCACTTTCCCAGCATCATCTTTTAGGGTTTTCAACAGCTCAGCTGGAATTCCATCACCTCCACTAGCTTTGTTTGTAGTGATGCTTCCTAAGTCTCACTTGACTTCATGCTGTAGGATGTCTGAATCTAGGTGTGTGACCATACTATCATGGTTATCTGGGTGATTAAGACCTTTCTTGTATAGTTCTTCTTTGTATTCTTGTCACCTCTTTTTAATCTCTTCTGCTTCTGTTAGTTCCCTACCATTTTTTGACCTTGATTGTGCCATCCTTGCATGAACTGTTCCCTTGATATATCCATTTTTCTTGAAGAGATCTCTAGTATTTCCCATTCTTTTGTTTTCCTCTGGTTTTTTTTTTTTGCATTGGTCATTTAAGAAGGCCTCCTTATCTTTTCTTGCTAGTCTCTGTAACTGTGCATTTGGGTATATCTTTCCCTTTCTCCCTTGCCTTTCACTTCTCTTCATTCCTCAGCTATTTGTAAAGCCTCCTCAGACAACTACTTTGCCTTCTTGCATTTCTTTATCTTTAGGATGGTTTTGATCACCGCCTCCTATACAGTGTTATGAACTTTTATCTGTAGTTCTTTAGATACTCTGTCTACCAGGTCTGATCCCTTGAATCTGTTTGTCACCTCTACTGTATAATCATGAGGGATTTGATTTAGGTCATACTTGAATGGCCTAGTTATTTTCCCTACTTTCTTCAATTTCAGCCTGGATTTTGCAATGATGAGCTCTTGATCTGAGCCACAGTCAGCTCCAGGTCTTATTCCAGCTGACTGTATAGAACTTCTCCAACTTTGGCTGCAAAGAACATAAGCATAGCTAGAACATGCAAGCAACCTAGATATCCATTGACAGATGAATGGATAAAGAAGTTGTGGTACATATACACAATGGAATATTATTCAACCATAAAAAGGAATGACTTTGAGTCAGCTTTAATGAGGTGGATGAACCTAGAACCTATTATACAGAGTGAAGTAAGTCAGAAAGATAAATACTGTATTCTAACACATATATACGGAATCTAGAAAAATGGTACTGAAGAATTTATTTACAGGGCAGCAGTAGAGAAACAGACATAGAGAATAGACTTATGGACATGGGGAGAGGGGAGGAGAGGGTGAGATGTATGGAAAGAGTAACATGGAAACTTACATTACCATATGTAAAATAGATAGCCAATGGGAATTTGTTGTATGGCTCAGGAAACCCAAACGGGGCTCTGTATCAACCTAGAGGGGTGGGATGGGGAGGGAAATGGGAAGGAGGTTCAAAAGGAAGGGGATATATGTATACCTATGGCCGATTCATGTTGAGGTTTGACAGAGAACAACAAAATTCTATAAAACAATTATCCTTCAATTTAAAAGTTAATTTATATATGTAAAAAGAACATAATCAATCTGATTTCAGTGTTGACTATCAGTCAAGTCCATTGTAGAGTCTTCTCTTGTGTTGTTGGAAAAGGGTTTTTGCTATGACTAGTGTGTTCTCTTGACAAAAATGTTAGCCTTTGCCCTGGTATATTCCAAGGTGAAACTTCGCTGTTATTCCAGGTATCTCTTGACTTTACCTTTGCTTTCCAATCCCCTATGATGAAAAGGACATCTTGTGTGTGTGTGTGTGTGTGTGTGTGTGTGTGTGTGTGCATGTGTGTGTGTGTGTTATTTCTGTAAGGTGTTATAGATCTTCATAGAACTCGTCAGTTTCAGCTTCTTCAGCATCAGTAGTTGAGGCATAGGCTTGGGTTACTGTGATGTTGAATTGTTTGCTTTGGAAATGAACCAAGATCATTCTGTCATTTTTGAGATTGCACCCAAGTACTGCATTTCAGACTCTGTTGTTGACTTTGAGGGCTACTCCATTTCTTCTCAGGCATTCTTGCCCATAGTAGTAGATATAATAGTCATCTGAATTAAATTCGCCCATTCTCATCCATTTTAGTTCATTGAATCTTACAACATTGATGTTCATTCTTACCATCTCCTGCTTTGGCCATGTCCAATTTACCTTGATTCATGGACCTTACATTCTAAGTTCCTGTGCAATGTTGTTCTTTACATCATTGGACTTTACTTTCACCACCAGACACATCCACAGCTGTGTGTTATTCCCACTGTGGCCCAGCCACTTCATTCTTTTTGGAGCTGTTAGTAGTTGCCTTCTGCTCTTCCCCAGTGGCATATTGGATACCTTCCAACCTGGGGGGGCTCATCTTCCAGTGTCATATCTTTTTGCCTTTTCATACCATTCATGGGGTTCTCTCGGCAAGAATACTGGAGTGGTTTGCCATTCTCTCCTCCAGTGGACCATGTTTTGTCAGAACTCTTCACTATGACCCATCTGTCTTGGCTGGCCATGCAAGGCATGACTCATAGCTTCATTGAGTTATGCAAGCTCCTCTGTCATGATAAGACTTCCCAGTTGTCTGAGTGGTAAAGAATCTGCCTGCCATTGCAGGAGATGCAAGTTCAATCCCTTTGTCAGGAAGATCCCCTGGAGATGAAAATATCAACCCACTCCAGTATTCTTGCCTGGAAAATCCCATGGACAGAGGAGCCTAGGGGGCTGTAGTCCATGGGTCGCAAAGAGTTGGACACAACTTTGCAGCTGAGCACACATGCAAGTTATTCTGACCTACATAAAATTAGAACCTTCATGGAAGGCAGTGAGTGCAGCACCTTTTTTTACCTGCAGCTGTCTTCCAAATAGCGTGTCGTTATTTGGGGACTGTGTTAGTTTCTAGAGCTGCCACGATCAGGTACCACAAATTACGTGGCTTAAAATAACAGAAACTCATTGCCAACCAAATTGGCAGATTTGGTTCCTTCTGATGGCTCTTAGGGGAGAATCTATTCCATGCCTCTCTGCTAGGTAGGTGGCCCTAGGGATTCCTTAGCATGTAAATGCATCACTCTAATCCTCCATCTTCATATGATATTCTCTCTTGGTTTCTGTCTTCATATGGCCATCTTATAAGGACACTCGTCATAATGGATTCAGGGCACACCCTACTGCAATTTAACCACATCTTAACCAATTATATCCTCTGTGACTGTAATTCCAAATAAGGCCACATTCTGAGATACTTTGGAATAGGACTTCAACATATCTTTTTTTGGAGGGGGATGGTGGTGGGGAAGGACACAGTTCAGCCCATAATGGAGACGAAAAATGGACTGGAAGGAGTTATGGGGTTGGGAGCCCCTGCCAAAATAGTGGTCTTTCTAATTCTTTACAAACAGTTGTCTTCATCCAAGACTTCCTAAACCTTGTCTTTTCTTATATTGCTCCTTTAGTTAGGATTTTGGAGGCAAGTTAATAAAAGTGAACTTACATGAGTCATGGCTGTTTGACTGCAAGTGATGGAAATCCAATTCTAGTTGGCTTAAACAAAGCAATAATTGACTAACATAACTGGAAAATCTAGGAATGGATCTGGCTTTAGACAGGGTAGTATCTAAAGTTCAATGTTTCAGAGGTCTTTCTCTCTTGCTCTCCTGCCATCTCTTGGGTTTTGCTTGTCTCTGCTCAGTGTGTCCTTCTGCAGACAGGGCCTCTTCACAAAGAAGTAAAAATGGTGGCTGAGCCCCTAATGTACATCATCTCAGTTTACCCACCTAAGTGGAAAGAACTTTCCAACTTTCTGTATCAAAGACATTGATTGGCCTTCCCTTGGCCATATGCCCACATACCAACCAGTCATTGTGCCATGCAGATAGAATGCCCTGATTGGCTACCCTGTTATCATGGACTCACCCTTGAAGGGAGTATTCATGATGATTTATCCTACTCATGAAAATTAGAGGAGGAATTCCCTAGGAAATCCAAAGAATGGGTGTGGAAACACGTTGTTAGACAAACATAATACCTGCAGTGATCCACTGTATAATTCAAGCTAGCTTATGAGAAAAAAGGAATTTATTAAAAGGATATAGAGGTATCATGTGTAATATAAGGACAGGCATATAGCTGGCCTTAGGGTGAGTGCCCAGACAGCTTCATGTGAAGAAATGGGAGCCCCCAAATGTTAAAGACTTAAGATGTCATATATACACAGAGAAGTGATAATAACTTGGCTAGATAATGACTAGTGCCCAGAATTTCCATTCTGATTTCTTCTGTAACATCTTTAGACTTAATAAGTCCCATGATTTTAGTCCATAAAGAAAAGTAAAAACAACAAATAAAACCAAAGATGCACACAAGCACTGGCAAACAGTAAACTTGCCTTGCTTCACAGTCCTGGCTCCTATTGTTCCCTTTGCTTGCAGTGGTGCGTCAACCTCTCCCTAAGTCTTGGTTTAGTTAATTCTTACCCATGTTTCAAAATTCTGCTTAACCATGACTTGCTCAAGGCTATTCTCTTGACCTGTCAAACTGGCTCAGTTCCTACCCTGTTTTGTGTTTTCATAGTGCTTCTGTAAGCCCTTCTTTTGTCACTGAATTATTAGTAAAGTTTGTGTAATTTGTTCAGTAGGTTCCCTACCCTTGAGTCACAGGTGCTACAGGAACCAAGACTATGTAATATTCTGTGTTCAGCATAATGTCTCACAGTGGTAGTGTGTGATGAATTGTTCAGTTGCTCAGTCATGTAATGAATATTTTTCAGGAAAACCATAAAGAGTGGGAAGAGAAAAACAAAATGTGAGCCTCTACTGCCACCCTTTCTCTAGAAGGAAAGAAAAGTTTCCTTGAAAACCAGTTTATTTGCTTATTATTCCTGTGAATTCTAAAAGATTAGAAATAAAGCTTCTGAGATGAAAGTTACATCACAAATGATTTCAGAGATAAGGTTCCAAAATTTTCAACCTCCGTAATGATGATAATGGCTAACATTTTGGAGCAGCTATCATCTCCCAGGCTCTGGGCTAAGTTCATTTTCTCTTCTAATCCTCCCAGGGAGTTGGTACTACAGGCTCTGAACCTATTAATCCAGAGCAGTAATATCCTGTCAAGTGACTGGTCTCTTGAAGAGAGCATTGGGTCTCATTCTTCTTTGCACCCATCTAGAGACTGGCTAGAGACTCAGCATGTTCAGAAAAGGGAGTCGTATGTAAGTAGCTCCCACAGAAAGCAAGAGCCTTACTTAGTTCCTCTGGCTCCAGAGCAGGAGTATGTAGAATTTGCAGGAAGGTACTGACCAGTGTTTTCACTGGAGATGAGACTCTACTATCTAAGAAACTTCAGAAGGGCCAAGGGAATTTTCTGGGATGCTCTAAGCTGTCATAAGAACTGACTTTACTTTGGGTGGAAAATGTGGGTGCTGCTATTTCCTTGTAAATGAAAATCTTTTGAAATTCCCATTCACACAAAAGTGACAGTTTATTTGATTTTTCTGAATCTGTTCTTGATAAATGTGTACTTGTAATAACAAACTAAGCCCAAATTGAAATTCTCCAGGTGAGAGTACTCAGGTAGGTAGCTGTTCCCTTCTCCAGGGGATCTTCTCAACCCTGGTATTGAACCCAGGTCTCCCGCATTGCAGGCAGATTCTTTACCAAGCGTGCCACCAGAAACTGGTTAATTTTTTTTCAGACCCTTTGGTGTGCCCAGTGTCTCACACAGTCCTTGTAGCAGCAGCCACCTGAGGTGCGGGTGAAAAGTACCAGATAGGGTACCTGCAAGAATGGACAAGGAAGCTTGAGAACCAGTAGGACTTGTTTCTGGTCTTTCTTACTTTGAATGTGAAGTTGGTCAGTCTTGTCCGACTCTTTGTGACCCCATGGACTATAGCCTACCAGACTCCTCCGTCCATGGGATTTTCTAGGCAAGAATACTAGAGTGGGTTGCCATTGCCTTCTCCTAACAGATTAAGTCTTATCATAATTACAGAGGACAATTTTCTTCTAGCTGATTAATATCTATTTTCCACTGTACTTCTTTCCAAATTAGTTTAGGCAATCTTAAATAGCTTTTTCCTTTCTTTGAGTATACAAAATTATTTCTAAAATCTTCAGTCCTGGGAATTTATATTAAAACATTTTGATCCTTTTTAACATAAGAAATGTGGTTTTAAATTCACAATTTGTCAGTAAGGTATTCATGATGAAACTTCTCACATATGTGAATGAGAAGGTTCTATTGTAAGGTTATCAGTTGTCAGGTCACGATACCTCTGGTTGTTATGCACAGTAAAGTAGTTTTAGCAAGCCTAACAGAAATGTTTCTAAATTTGAGGGTTTTTTCTCTTCCTTTCCCAGGTTTTCATAATTGGTTCTCTAGGATATGGTTCATACTATTGCCCAAGATGTTTCACATTTAGTCTTTACTGAGATAAAATTTAGATTGTTCCAAAATAATGATCAATTTATGCCTTCGGTCTAATTTACCAAATGATTATATATTTTATACTAACATAACAGTGGGGATGATATGTGCAGAAAACATTGTGAAAATAACATGTATAGTATTACTTTGGGGGTAAGACAAAAACTGCACCTGAATCTAATCTCTCAGCCCAGTAGCCCCAGGACCTCTAGAATCTCCTGTCTGCCCATCACAAGTGCCAGGATCTTACTTTAGCTTTTTATCTTGAACATTGTCAACCTGCAGGTTAAACAGGTAAATTAGTTCTGAGCAGAATGCGCCACCACAAAGACCTAAGATTGCCCTGGTTGATGCTTTTCCAAGGAGCCACCATGCTTCGCAATGATGTTAGTTTGCTCATTTATAAAAATTCACTGAGCACCTTCTATGTGCCAGGCACGGAACTAGACACTAGAGATAGAGTGATGAACAGTATATACAAATGTCAGCTCTCACTGAGCTTACATCTAGTGTGGGAGAGAAGTATTAACTAATTACAAAATATCCAATTGCAATTGTGAGAGTGGTTCCAAGGAAAAAGCACAAGGGGAGTAAGGAACCCAACTTAATCTGAAGCATGGGTGTGAGACTTCAAAGCCCTTTGGTGACGGAACTGTACTAGGCAGAGAGCTGATGTGAGAGACCATGTCAGAAGGCTGTTGGGCAGAGTTGGCTGAGATCCAACCACACTGTTCTAGGGCAACTTCCTTTCTGCTCAGCCTTAGTCTGGTGCCCTTTGGCACCTTCACCCGTCTCTGGTCCAAAGAGCAATGGCTAAGGCAGCACATTTGGCTTCACCTGATGGCAGTAGCTCAAGCCATGACAATTTAGGCACGGAAGAATGAGTTTGGTTGCCCTGTTTCAAAAAGAAGTATGTATTTGCACCACACACCTTGGCTTCCATTTATTCCTAAATTTTTTTCTTGTCCAGTAAGGAGACCTGGGTTTGATCCCTGGGTTGGGAAGATCCCCTGGAGAAGGGAAAGGCTACCCACTCTGGTATTCTGGCCTGGAGAATTCCATGAACTATACACTCCATGGGGTTACAAAGAGTTGGACACGACTGAGTGACTTTCACTCACTTAAACAATCTCAATAATTTAACTCAGTAACCCCAATAATTAGTTGCTACTTGACTTTCTGAGCATATACTCTGTCACATGCCTTCTTTTAAACTGTAAGATCTCATGTGAGCCTCAGTCACTCCCTGTGATAGAATCACTAGGTTCCATCATTTATTAGGTCTGGGTTGTGGAGGGCTCTGTAGTAGGGTTCAGTGTGTTACTGACCAGGGTTCTTGGCCGCCTTAAGAGAAGGATCAGAGGCCAGACAAGAAATTCAGGCCAGGCTTTTCTGGGGCCCTAAGAAATTCAGGCCAGGCTTTATTGGGGCCCCTACTGTGGCAGGGGAAATAAGAACAAACAGGTTCCCTTGTTTGCTCTCTCCCTGAGTGGGGGCAAGCTTGGAGCTTATTCCTTGTTTGGGTTGAAGGTAGAGATGTGTCCAGGGGTCAGGCCAGAGAGGTGGCTTAGGTGTTTGCCCACCCCTTAGGTGATGTGTATAGGGGGCATCCACAGTATCCTGCTTTTGTTCCCTGCTCTTCAAAAGTGGCAGTTGTTGTTTTTTTTTTTTTTTAGTCTCTTTGTATCTTTTATCCAGAATTTGCCCCAGCTGCATGCAGGTATTTTAAGTCCCATGTAGTTGGCTTTGTATTTTGTTGCTGAGGAAGGATTGTCCAGGTACAAGCACTGCAGCACTGCACCAAAGGGTCCCAGGCCCTAGCCTGTCTCAAGTGCAGGAAGCAAACACTCCTCCAGGTGTATCAAGCAGAAGGAGATTTAGGATAAGGAATGAAGACTTTACAAAATCACTGAAAGGGCTGGAGAAGAGGAAGCCACTTGGCTTTTGGACTCAAGGTCATTCCAGTGTAGCTGAGATCTAGAGGTCTGCTGGCCTGTCAGTCTGCCCCTATTGTTTGTTAGGCTCTCACTGTTGTCCTTAACCAGCCACAGTAGAGTGTGGAGTCTGGCCCCTGCCAGCATTTGTTGGAGCCCACTTATTGGCCTGAAGCTCCGTGGAAAGATGGCAAAATAGAGTTACCTTCTTTCCACTTCCCAAATCTCTCATGAATACACCTAACTGACACAACTAATTCACACCCAGAAGCCTAACTTTGAGGATACCAGGGAAATATATTCTCAGCTTTCCAACTTCTCCTTAGAAGAGATGAAATAAGTTTGAGAAAGCCATTTAAATATTCAGTTAATAGTGAAAGTGAAAGTCTCTCAGTTGTGTCCGTCTCTTTTCGACCCCATGGACTGTAGCCAGCCAGGCTCCTCTGTTCATGGAATTCTCCAGGCAAGAGTACTGGCTGGAGTGGGCTGCCATTGCCATTCTCTTCCCCAGGGGATCTTCCCGACTCAGGGATCGAACCCAGGTCTCCTGCATTGCAGGCAGATTCTTTACTATTGAAGACACCAGGGAAGCCCATTCAGCCCATAAAGCAGGCCCAAATCTGCATGATTTCTGCAATCCATTTTTTAAATTGAAGTCTAATTTTCATATGAAAATGCAGAGGTTTTAAGTGTACAGTTTAATATTTTGACAGATACCTGAATTTTTGTTACCTACACCCAAATCAAGATTCAGATTTCCATCATGACATCTTGTCCCCTTGTTCCTCTTTTCAGCCAGTCCTTCCCACCTCCCAGTCAGAGGTGATCACTACTCTGATTTCATTAGTTTATTTCATCTGATAATCACACATCAGTATTACCTGTTCTGAGACTTAAAATAGGTATTAATAGAACTGTGTAATATATATTCTTCTGTGTCTGGCTCCTTTTGCTCAAAATTATATTTGAGAGATTCAATCATGTATGTATCAGTAGTTCTGTCCTTTTTAGTGCTGAGGAGTATTCCATTATATGAATATATCATAGGCTTTCACCAGTTAATATATGTTGACATTGTTTCCAGTTATAAGCAATTGTTCCAGCTGTCTTAATAGCCATTGTTCCAGATATTATAAAAGTAGCTGCTTAAGACTATTTTTTAAAAAATAATTATGTATTTTCTCTATTTGACTGTGCTAGGTCTTAGTTGGGGCATGTGGAGTCTATTAATAGTTGCCTGACCAGGGGTCCAACCTGGGCCCCCTGCAGTGGGCACATGGAGTCTTTGCCACTGGACCACCAGGGAAATCACAAGACTTTTTTTTTTTTAATTTAATAGAAGTGCTTAGTATTTCTGATGCAAGTAGACTACATTTTAAGAAACATTGCTCTAATGCAGAAAAACTGATGCTTAGAAAGGTTAAGTAAATTGTCCAAAGCCCCATAGCCAAGAAACACTTGATGCCGGAGCCCAGGCTCTTCCTTCTTGGAGAACAGACCTTAGTATAGCAGCTTGGAAAGTTGGCTGGAGACCTTTAGGACTGAAATGGAATTCTTCCATGACAGAGTCAGAGAGCGGCCTTGAAAATAAGGCATGTGTTTCAATTACCAATTGCTGCATAACAAAACAACCAAATCTTTGGCTTAAACAATAGTTATTTTTTATGATTCTGTGGCAAGGCTGGGAGGTTCTTCTGTTGATCTTGCCTGGGCTCTCTTATGGCTCCATTCTCTTGGGAGGACCACTAGATGCTAGACTCAGCTGGACTTCTCTCTCCAGGAGCTTTCGTCCTTAAGGAGTCTGAACCAGACTTCCCCATGTGGCAGTGGCACTGTTCCAAAAGACTATATTGAAATGCACAAGCACTTATCAAGTCTGTGTTTACACTGTGTTTGATAATGTCCACTGGCTAAAACTAAGTCGCATGGCCAAACTCAGAATCAGTGTGGGAGGGGGCTATCCTAGTAATAGTGTGATTCTTCAGGGACTGTTAGTGTAATAGTTTATCATAGCCTGGAAGTTTATATTTCAGAGGCAGTAGGGAGCTAGAGAGGGTGGAACTAGGGAATTAATAAGAGAAGATTAAAGAAATTTCAATAAAATCAGAATAGGTTAAAAGAAATATGCTATGAAGAAAGGACCAGCATTCTTCCTGGTCATCTTTGTGGCCCCCACAGCACTCAAGGAAGAGTTTTACACAAGGTAGGTGCTCAGGAATATTTTCTAAATTGAATCAAAGTATCTCTGATACTCTAAAGTGTTAGAACCTATAGGAAGGATGGCTAAATGATAATGCACTAAAGAAGCCAGATTTCTTTTTTTAATTGAAGTATAGTTGTGTACAATATTATATAAGTTATAGGTGTATAATATAGTGATTCACAATTGTAAAGGTTTTACCCCATTTGTGGTTATTATAAAATATTCACTATATTCCCCGCTCATACAGTATATCCTTGTAGCTTAATGAATTAATTTAAAAAATTATTTTTCCTATACCACATGGAATGTGGGATGTGGGATCTTAGTTCCCTGACCAGGAATCAAACCTGTGCCCCCTGCAGTGGAAGTGCAGAGCCTTAACCACTGGACTGCCAGGGAAGTCCCTCTTGTAGCTTATTTTATACCTAATAGTTTTTGCCTGTTACTCTCCTTTCCCTATTTTTCCACTCCCATCTTCCTCCTCCCTACTGGTACCCACTGATTTGTTCACTAACCTCTAAGTCTGAGAAGCCAGACTTGTAAAAGTATGAAATGAAGACAGACATGATAAAGAATATGAAAACAAATTTGTTCCATAAACAAACTGTATGTCTACCATTTAAATCAATGTTGATGGTTTGTTTATTTCAACCAATGCTATGCAAAGGACTGGAGATGTGTTTCTCAAAATGTGGGTCACCAGATCATGTGATATACACCCAGACAGTTGATTAGAAATGGCTGAGAGAGGTGTCTAAGTGGACAAGGCTAAGACAATGTCCTTGGTTCCATGATCTTCCCAGAACTTGTAGGGGGAATCTCAAAGTCACTGCCTGCCCCAGTAGGGGACAGTAGATATGTGTGCCCTAACCATGCCATCTTACCCTTATCACTTCAATGCAGGATAGAACTTCAAACTGCCAGCACCTGAATGTTCTGCCTGAGGGCTCTCTCTGTCCATTCCTCAGCCAAAGATTAGCAGATGTTGGTGTAGAATATTAAAACCAAACCAGTTATAAACCTACAAAGAGGCAAAGAGTCCCCATTATTCCACTAATCAAAATACAAATTCTGCTGAAAATACAAAAGAACAACAACAACAAAAAGTCTTTCTAATGCCCTTCCACTCAGAAATGTTCAGAGAAGATTATAGACCTCCTCCTTCCTTACATTTCTGAAATTGCTTCCAAGATGATCTTCTGGCTACAATGTTGTTTTCCTCCAACCCACTTTCTGCACATGAATGACCTTTGAAATATAAACATGATGATTAAGTTTTGTGAAAACAGAGATGCGGTCTCTCAGTCTCCACTATAACTTCAGAACCTAGCAATACCTGCTCACAAGAGGTACCCAGTAAATATTTATTGACTAGATATTATTGGAAACTTCCAAGTCATGAACAAGTTATATCCCAAACAGTTTCTCTTGTAAGGAGGCCCTGTGGAATTTGGAAGATATTTGGCCATCACAATAATAGGTGGTTTTTAGTTTTATATAGTCTACTAACATATAAAAACCAAATTCATCTATGATGTAGTTTAACAGTAATCTCAGCTTTCCTAGTTCCTTTGAGCAGGAGAGCATACAGCAAAGGAAGAAAAAAGAAATGGAAAAAGGATAGGCCTTTGGAGTCATTTGGAATTCAATAAGTTATCATTAACATCTTCTATTTTCATACTTCCACTTTTTCACTTCTCTGCCATTTTTCTCTGTGCCTGTTCCCCACCAGGCCCTCTCCCAAGTACAGTAACCCTCTTGCCATCAGATCCTCTTAATGTCAATCATAGTCCTGTTCCCTGAGTACAAATAACTTCAGGTATTAAGAGGAAAGTGGCCTGATTGAAGAAATTCACAGCCCAGATGAATGCTTCTTGGTTCTTTAACCCTCCTAAAGGTATTTCCAATTTTCTAAAGTCAACGTATAGTAAATCAGTCTCTAATTAGTGGAATTCACTGAAACAAGATACAAATTTAAAAAAAAAAAATGGTGAAAGATGTTTTGGAGCACGTATTCTCACCAAAACTCTTCAATCTTTTTCAAACTACACTCCCTGCCCCCTGGAGTTGATCATTTGGATTATTCTGCATTTTTATAACTTCATGTTCTTTAAAGATCACTCCCTGCCTCTTTCCACTCAATTGTTACCACAGGCCTGGGTGGGGAAGGAACATTTGAATAAACGCAGCCATAAGTGGGAAGGCCTACAAAGTGGACCCATCACTGACATCCATGATGGCCTTGCCCAACAATGTGCACCTTTGAAATCACTCTGCCTGTGGGGACACTGGAACCAAGCCTAACATCAATTTGTGGTCACTACTCAGA
Source organism: Capricornis sumatraensis (assembly GCF_032405125.1). NCBI lineage: Eukaryota > Metazoa > Chordata > Mammalia > Artiodactyla > Bovidae > Capricornis > Capricornis sumatraensis. The sequence goes on along the minus strand of NC_091074.1, from coordinate 47,830,623 downwards.
GAACAAAAACGGGGATAAATTGGAGGGAATTTCTAACTGGACAATCTGGGGTTTTCCATCCTGAAGTTTGTATCCTCTTTAATTCTGTGTTACTCAAATATATTTATATTTGGCTACTGCAAAGACCTCTGTGACCAGGGGATTTCTGCTTTTATAGCTATAGGAGAGAAATTGGATTAGAAAGGATTAAAGTGATAGTTAACCCAAGGTCACACAGCTGTTTATAAAAGAGCACATTTTCAACCTCCTAATCGTTCTTTTGTTCCAAAGTAGATGCTTCATATCCCTTAAAATATAGTTCAGTTGCTCAGTCGTGTCTGACTCTTTGCAACCCCATGGACTGCAGCGTGCCAGGCTTCCCTGTCCATCACCAACTCCTGGAGCTTGCTCAAACTTATGTCCATCAAGTCAGTGATGCCATCCAACTATCTCATCCTCTGTCATTCCCTTCTCCTGCCTTCAATCTTTCGCAGCGTCAGGGTCTTTTCCAATGAGTCAGTTCTTTGCATCAGATGGTTAAAGTATTGGAGTTTCAACTTTAGCATCAGTCCTCCCAATGAATATTCAGGATTTCCTAAAGGAAATCCTGTTTCCTGTAGGATTGACTAGTGTGATCTCCTTGCAGTCCAAGGGACTCTCAAGAGTCTTCTCAACACCGCAGTTTGCATCAATTATTCGGCACCGAGTTTTCTTTATGGTCCAAGTCTCACATCCATATGGAAAAACCGTAGCTTTGACTAGACGGAGCTTTGTTGTCAAAGTAATGTCTGTGCTTTTGAATATGCTATCTAGGTTGGTCATAACTTTTCTTCCAAGGAGCAAATGTCTTTCTTCCAAGGAGCAAATGTCTTTTAATTTCATGGGTGCAGTCACTTTCTGCAGTGATTTTGGAGCCTAAGAAAATAAAATATAAGGGTTCCCCTAATAAGCTTGAAGTATAGTTCTTTTTTCTTGTCAGAGAAAAATAATAAATTTATATTTGTAGCCTTTCTGCGTTGGCCTGAGATAGCATTTCTCAAAGTATGTTGTTCCACTGAACACTAGTTAATTTTAAAAAATGTTTCAAACACAAAATTCCAGTGTCTGGGATCTTATAGTCTTGTAATACACATTAGCATATTAAAGGTTCTGGAAAGTCTTGCAACAAATAAAATTAAAGTTTGTTGAATCAGCAATCCCCAAATTTATTTGGTTAAATTTTACCTGTCTTCCCTCCTTCCTCCCTCCCTTCCTCCCTCCCTGTGATGCACGGTTGTAAAAATAATACATTTGAGGAAATACTGGATCAAGGTAAACAGAATCGAAAGTCAGTCTGTGGTAGGCCAATCATTTCCTGAGATCAAGAGCTTTCTTATTGCCTTGGCTGTGTCTCTACTGTGGACAGTATGACCAAATGATGACACTAAGGTGTATAGTCAGTTTGTATCTGTAGGAAGGCTTTGCATTTAGCACATGTCTATTTGCTGTCCTTTCACTGCGTAAAAGACATCTTGGTATTATGGGGAACAGGTATATCGGTCTCAATTGCATGTAAGGGAGATCAGCAGGTAGAATGTATTTCTGTTGCTTTTTAAGTAAGTTTGAAATTTGGTAGTTGTAGTCCTCCAACTTTGTTTTGCTTTTTTTTCCCTTTCAAGATTATCTTGGCTTTTCTAGAATTTTTTTCATTTGTGTATATATTTTGAAATTAGATAGACAATTTCTACAAAAATAAGCCTGGTAGGAATTTGATTGAGATTGCATTGAATCTCTTGACTAGTCTGAGGAGGGCTGATGCCTTAATGATGACTACATTTTGCAGTTCATGAACATGGGTTGTCATATTGTGGTATAATAAATATTTATTTGGTTTTTGTCTTTGGTTCCTGGCACAAGAACTTCTACAGAGGGATGAGTGTCTTTGCATGCTAATGTGATGACTGGTGGCTGGGGGCCTCTAGATAGGAAAGGTTTTTGCTGAAAGAAAAGACCCCGGGATTCTTGGCCTCTGGAGGAGAAGAATTCAATCCGGGGCCAGAGACGAGGCTTGATCGCTCAGGGCTTTTGTGTAATAAAGTTTTATTAAAATATAAAGGAGATAGAGAAAGCTTCTGACATAGGCATCAGAAGGGGGCAGAAAGAGTACCCCCCTGCTAGTCTTCAGCTGGATGTTACATAGTCACTAGCCTTCTGTTAATGAAAGAAAGGAATGTCTTAAAACTCAGAATGGCACCAAGCCCCCCATCCATAAAATGCATTTTGGGATAATCTTGGCACCAGATGATTCATCCTGGGCCATAAAACGATTGACTTGAATCTTGTAGAAGGGTAGATTACCATACAAACAGTTTCCTTTACATAGATTAGGGGAATAATGTCTGAGTATAACATACTGGTTTGTCAAATAGGTTCTAAGCCATTAGGTGAAACTGACTTGAAGACAGAGTTTGGGGTAAATGCATAGTACATTAACATAGCTTAAGACAAACATTTCCTTAAGAAAAATGCATTGGTTAACTCAAGGTTTGAGAATAGTTAACTTCAGGTGAAACCAGGTGTCATTATGGCTACACAGTATTTTAAGAGAAACCTCCTTTTAAGTTTATATAGAGAAGAAAAATAAATCACTAGTTTGTTTCCTCCTGCCTCTTAAGAGAGATAAAAATGTCTGATACTTGCAGCCTATTTCCTCCATTTGGAGACCCCTGGCCGTCCTAAAGACCAAAACATGTTTAGAGGATTGGAACTTTCAGCCTCTCCCCACCTCTCTCTGACCATCCAGAAGAGGAGAGGAAAGCGGTTGAGTTAATCACCAGTGGCCAATGGTGATCAAGTCAATTGTGTCTATTTAATGAAACCTCTACAAAAGCCCCTCAACTATGGGATTTGGAGCAATTCCAGGTTGGAACACATCCATGTGCCAGGAGGGTGGCACACACCAGCTCCCTGGGGACAGAAACTCCTGTACTAGGAGCTCTTCTGGACCTCGACCTATTTATCTTTTCATCTGGCTGTCTGTTTGTATCCTCTATAATATTCTTTACAATAAACTAGTAATAGTAAATGAGGTGCTTTCCTGAGTTCTGTGAGCTCTTGTAGTAACTTATCAAACCTAAGGAGGAGTTCAGTGGGAATCACCAATTTATAGCAAGTTGGTCAGAAGTAGGAGAGGCCTGGGACTCTAATTAGTGTCTGAAGTGGGGGCAGATTGAGCCTTTAAAAGCTGTTAACTCTGGGTATTTAGTGTCAGCATTGAATTGAATCATTGGACACCCAGTTGGTGTCTAAAGAGTTGGAGAATTGGTTGTTGCTGTGAAACAAACCATTACACCCCTCTTTTCTTCTCACTTTATGCTTGAGTGATTTTATCTACTCCAGCGTCTTCATCTGTCATCTAAATGCTTATTCCTCTCAACGTTTCATCTCCACTCCAAATCTCACTCCTGAGATCTAAATATACATATCCAACCAACGATTTTCACTTGAGGCAGATTCCAAACAGATAAGCTGAAGCCAGAAGTACTGAATATAGGCTTCAGCTACAGTTCAGTGAAGGAGAGGCAGATTTGACACGAAGCTCATCTAAGTTAAGAGCTTCCCTGATAGCTCAGATGGTAAAGAATCTGCCCCCTGGTTCAATTCCTGGCTCAGATCCCCTGGAGAAGGGATAGGCTACCCACTCTAGTATTTGGGCTTCCCTGTGGCTCAGCTGGTAAAGAATCCGCCTGTAATGTGGGAGACCTGGATTTGATCCTTGGGTTGGGAAGATCCCCTGGAGAAGGGAAAGGCTAGCCACTGCATTAGTCTGGCCTGGAGAATTCCATGGACTATATAGTCCATGGGGTTGCAAAGAGTCGGACATGACTGAGTGATGTTCACTCAGCTAAGTTAATTGAGAAAATAAATCAATAAAATTCAGAGGAATATAGCTGAATCAAGAAACTCTACAGTGCTCTTAATGTCCATATAAAATCCAAATAAAAGATTAATTTGTTTGACTGAACTCTTAGTTGCAGCACGTGGGATCTTCAGTCTTCATTGTGACAAACTCTTAGCTGGGGCATGTGGAATCTAGTTCCCTGACCAGGAATTGAACCCAGGTCCCCTGCATTGGGAGCACTGAGTGTTAGCCATTGGACCACCAGGGAAGTCCCTAAAATCCAAGATTTTTAGCCACATAGGAAAACCTTATTACATACTAAAGAAAAAAAAGAGAATCAATGGAGACTAACTGTCAAATAACTCAGATATTAGATTTGGAAAATACATATTTAAAAGTAGCTATTATAGCTATTATAACAACAAGTAGAAATAAAAATATTCTCATTATAGAAGAACAAATAGAAAATCTCAGTAGAAAAATAGAAATTATAAAACAAAATGGAACTGCTAGAACTAAAAAATGTAATATCTTAAATAAAAATGTACTGGAAATATTATCAGCAGATTAGAGATGGCAGAAGAGTCAGTTAACTTGAAGATATAGCAAATAACAGTCAATCATGTACTCCTTCCTGAACCAATCACTGATTGGCTTATACTAATTAGTTCACCTCTCAGGTCACAAGTTATTCATGAGGAAACGATACAAACCTGAACAAAATTGAAATTCACTTAGAAACGATGAAGGAGAGAATGGATTCTGGCAAGACAATCGTCAGTATTCACTTTCCTGTGCTTTGTTTTTCTTATTCATGAAAGGGTGATAACAATCATACATACTTCACAGGATTGATTTGAGGATTCAGTTCAGTTCAGTCGCTTAGTTGTGTCCAACTCTTTGCGACCTCAAACTCATGTCCCTTGAATCGGTGATGCCATCAGCCATCTCATCCTCTGTAGTTCCCCTTCTCCTCCTGCCCCCAATCCCTCCCAGCATCAGAGTCTTTTCCAATGAGTCAACTCTTTGCATCAGGTGGCCAAAGTACTGCAGCTTCAGCTTTAGCATCGTTCCTTCCAAAGAACACCCAGGACTGATCTCCTTTAGAATGGACTGGTTGGATCTCCATGCAGTCCAAGGGACTCTCAAGAGTCTTCTCCAACACCACACTTCAAAAGCATCAATTCTTCGGTGCTCAGCCTTCTTCACAGTCCAACTCTCACATCCATACATGACCACAGGAAAAACCATGGCCTTGACTAGATGGACCTTTGTTGGCAAAGTAGTGTCTCTGCTTTTGAATATGCTATCTAGGTTGGTCATAACTTTCCTTCCAAGGAGTAAGCGTCTTTTAATTTCATGGCTGCAGTCACCATCTGCATTGATTTTGGAGCCCCCCAAAATAAAGTCTGACAACTGTTTCCACTGTTTCCCCATCTATTTCCCATGGAGTGATGGGACCAGATGCCATGATCTTCATTTTCTGAATGTTGAGCTTTAAGCCAACTTTTTCACTCTCCTCTTTCACTTTCATCAAGAGGCTTATTAGTTCCTCTTCACTTTCTGCCATAAGGGTGGTGTCATCTGCATATCTGAGGTTATTGATATTTCTCCCGGCAATCTTGATTCCAGCTTGTGCTTCATCCAGCCCAATGTTTCTCTTGATGTACTCTGCATAGAAGTTAAATAAGCAGGGTGACAATATACAGCCTGGATGTACTCCTTTCCCTATTTGGAACCAGTCTGTTGTTTCATGTTCAATTCTAACTGTTGCTTCCTGACCTGCATATAGGTTTCTCAAGAGGCACATCAAGTGGTCTGGTATTCCTATCTCTTCCAGAATTTTCCACAGTTTATTGTGATCCACACAGTCAAAGGCTTTGGTGTAGTCAATAAAGCAGAAAAAGATGTTTTTCTGGAACTCTCTTGCTTTTTTGATGATCCAGCGGATGTTGGCAATTTGATCTCTGGTTCCTCTGCCTTTTCTAAAACCAGCTTGAACTGTAGCTAAAGGATTAAAGGATTGAGGATTAAATAAGGTAATTCAAGTCCTCAGTACATGGCCAGCACATAGTAAGACCTCAATAGATGTTAGCTCTTACTCGTAATGTTTGTATGGTTTCTGTCTTTGCTATCATGCCTAGGAAGTTCTTTCCCTCCCTAAGATGATACATTCACTCATATTTGCTTTAACAGTATTATGTTTTATATTCTCATCTTTCTCATAGTTTATTTTATTGTGGTAAGAACATTTAGCATGAGATCCACCCTCTTAAAGTTTTAATTTTATGATACAGTTTGTTACCTTAGATAAAATGTTGTATAATAGATCTCTAGGATTTATTTATCTTGTTTAACTGAAACTTTATACCCACCGATTATCATCTTCCCATTTCCTCCTCTCCTTAGCCTCTGGCAACTACCAGTTGATTCTATGGTTCTATGAAATTGACTGTTTTCAATGCCTCACACAACTAATCATGCAGTATTTGTCCTACTGTGGCTGGCATAATATTTTACTTCACATAACTTATAGTCACACAGCCAGAAACTAACTGAATTAATATTTGAATCCCAGTAGTTCAACCTAAAGCCTGGAAATTTAATGGAGTATGATATAAAATAGTATCTACTATGTATACTGGCCATTTCTAAAACACAGGAGTATTGAGGAAGCCAGATGAGTTATTGTATGTAGAAGCTCTTGGTAAACTGTAAAGGACTACATAGCGTTGGTGAGCAGGGATTCAGCCTCACTGCTTGTCAGAATGTAACAAGGAAAAACAGCCAACATCCAGCCCACGACTGCCCAGCAGCCTCCTCTCACCCTTCTTCCTCTATTTCTTTCAGTCCCTGTCATTTAAATCATGCTGCTTGACTGCCCACATGGAACCCCCTCAGCTAATCCAACAGTACAAGATACCTCCCCAATCCTGCCAAAGAACTCAGCAAAAAGCCTGCTTCCTTTTTCTGGGGATGAAATAGGATGGATTTCATACCTGAAAGATGAAAGAGAATTGAACCCAAACACAAATAGTAGCTCTCAGTCACTTGGTAATTAATTGGCCATTTCTTCTTTCTCTTTTTCCAGCAAGTAACCAGCAGCAGCAGCAGCAGACAGATATGGTTAACCTTACAGGTTGAGTAGAGTTGGATATAGAGACAGAAGTTTAGATAACTGCTAATGTAAGCCAGCTAATATTAGTTTAAACTTTTATGGGAAGGAAATGTTTTTTTAGTAGAATCCTGCTATTGCTGAAGAGTTCAGAACATCTCATTAGGTAATACTAAAAGGCATCCACTCCTTCGTCATCTTCTGATGATAGTCATTCTTCAAAGTATTTGACTTATTGCTCCTGAAGTGTGAAATAAATAGAAAACTTTCCCACTTCTAAACACAGACTTCTGTAGTTAAGAAGACTTGGCATGGTGAAGAAATGGATCCCTGACAGGAACGGCAGTTGGGAATTTCCAAATCTGATACATTCCAGTGAATGAATGAATACTCAGGAGTTATGAGTGGCTCCCCAATGGGAAGAAAGCTGTTGGGATTACTGACCACAAAAAGAAAAATTTCAAAATTTCCAATTATTTGTCACTTTAGATTGCTTTCTATATTTGGGAAATCCACGCTTAACAGCCCTAAGGGCAATTTCTAAGTTAAAAAGGGGAAAAAAAAGGAGATGCCACTTTGGAGGATGTCATTGCTTCATCCTTCAAATAACCACATGGCAGAATGTGCAGCAATTTCCTCATTAGGAAATTCTGTTCAGAGCACCCTATGCTTCTCTACATGCAGACTGGAACTCTGCTGAGAGCTAGACTGGCAAACCCATCACCTGACAAAGTTCACGCATATGGGCTCCAAGGAAAAGTTGGAGCCTAATATCAACTTTTGGAGTTGGAGTTGCCTAACTCAGAAGTCAAAAAATCTCATGGGTGTTTCTGACTGAGCTCCAGACCCTGAGGCAAAGCAAATAAGTGCTGGAATCATAAGCTCTTTATTTTCTAGTTCTTAACACACTTCTCCACAGGTGATTTCATAATATAATGGGGTTGTCTAATTAATAACTATATGTACATCTCTTGGAAAAAAGTCTATTCATGTAATTTATAAAAATAGTCTATTCATAATTATTATTCAACAATAATAATGGTGTTGGGATTAAGACTCATTACTTAATAAATATTAGTAAATTAAGGAAAAGTATGCAGTTTATACCATCAGCATACTGTAACACTCATTTGAAAATGAATACTCTGTTTAATTTGAATAACTGCTTAAAAAGGCTACTAATTTAAGATTAGATTCACTTTACTATTGTGAGGTGGAAAACTGAGAGAAGTTATATCAGTTTTCATAACCTAAGAATCACATGCCATCTCTGAATGATCACGTATTTTAAATGGCTTATTATAAGTAAAGTGTCATTATAAATTATTAAAGATCACTAGCCAGTTCGAAAGGTAGACGCTTTCCCAGAGTATGTCTAATTTCTAGGCTTTTGAAGGGGAAGCTGTTGGGTTTATTTATTTCATTAAAAATGGTATTTATTCCATTTTCTAATTAAAAAACAATGCATGAAAAATTAAAACAATTTAAAAGAAGGAATACATGTTCATTTTTAAAAAATATTGCTAGCAAAGCTGCAGTTGACATCTTTGAACATTTGTGATTGGGTTCATGTATTAATACATCTGTAAGAATAATCCTTGGATTAGAGTTACTGGGTCAAAGAGCACATGCATTTAAAATTTGAAAGCTGTTGGTCAAATTGCCTTCTACAAAGGGTTAACCAGTTTCCAGTCCTATTGACATATACGAGACTCTGTTTTCCTTTTAGGCCTTTTCTTTTCCTGTTTTAGGTATGAGCATATAGATCTATATAGGTAGGTAATTAGACCTATTGTAAAAAAAAATACATTATACTGTCAGTATTGTTTTGAAATCGCCCTCTAGTATTTGAGTCATAAGCTTGTTTATTCATCATTTTCAGTTTTTATGTATAGAATCATTCATTTGCGGGAGCTGTAGCCTACGTCAACCACCATTATTGCCAAAGCTGGGTACTGAAACTATGCATTTGGACTGACCTAACCCTACCTTTGAAGAATTGTCTCTTGGATGAAGACAGAAATGAAATGCTTTTTCCCTGGAAATAAGTAAACAAATGCTTTGAAATAGTTGGCTAAGTTATCCTTCTGAAAGTTAACTCTCAGTTATCTTTTAGAACCTAATTAAATTATTAAAATGACATTCAAACCCTATAGGTTTGGGCTGCTATAATGAAATGCCACAAAAATGGGTGGCTTAAACAACAGAAATTTCTTTTCTCGCAGTTCTGTTGACTGGAAGTTTGAGATCAAGGTGCCAGCATGGTCACCGTCTTGTGAGAACTCTCGCCCCAGACCCAGCAATTTCATTTCTATATATTAATATTTACTTAACAGAAATGTGGGCTTCCCTGGTGGCTCAGACTGTAAAGAATCGGCCTGCAATGTGGGATACCCAGGTTCGATCCCTGGATTGGGAAGATCCTCTGGAGAAGGAAATGGCTACCCACTCCGGGAGAATTCCATGGACAGAGGAGCCTGGCAGCTATAGTCCATGGGATTACAGAGGGTCAGACATGACTGAGTGACTAGCACACTTTCAAGGACACAGCAGAAATGCATATACATGTGTTCAGTTCAGTTCAGTTCAGTTGCTCAGTCGTGTCCGACTCTTTGCAACCCCATGAATTGCAGTATGCCAGGCCTCCCTATCCATCACCAACTCCCGGAGTTCACCCAAACTCATGTCCATTGAGTCAGTGATGCCATCCAGCCATCTCATCCTCTGTCGTCCCCTTCTCCTCCTGCCCCCAATCCCTTCCAGCATCAATCTTTTCCAGTGAGTCAAGTCTTTGCATCAGGTGGCCAAAGTATTGGAGTTTCAGCTTTAGCATCATTCCTTCCAAAGAACACCCAGGACTGATCTTTAGAATGGACTATATATACATGGGTACCTACAGATATGTAAGAATTCATTGCAGCACTGTTTGTAATGGCCCTTAATTGGAAAGAATAAACAAACCAAAATATAGTGCCAAAATAAATTTCAGAAACAGGATGTTGAGCAAAGAAAGCTAGATACAGAATAGTATATGTTGTATAGTTTCATTGATATAAAGTTTTAAAAAAAAATCTATATTGTTTAGTGTCAGTATAGATTATTGGCAGGACTGATCTCTTTTAGAATGGACTGATTGGATCTCCTTGCAGTCCAAGGGACTCTCAAGAGTCTTCTCCAATACCACAGTTCAAAAGCATCAATTCTTCGGCGCTCAGCTTTCTTCACAGTCCAACTCTCACATCCATACATGACCACAGGAAAAACCATGGCCTTGACTAGATGGACCTTTGTTGGCAAAGTAATGTGTCTGCTTTTGAATATGCTATCTAGGTTGGTCATAACTTTCCTTCCAAGGAGTAAGCATCTTTTAATTTCATGGCTGCAGTCACCATCTGCATTGATTTTGGAGCCCCCCAAAATAAAGTCTGACACTGTTTCCATTGTTTCCCCATCTATTTCCCATGAAGTGATGGGACCAGATGCCATGATCTTCACTTTCTGAATGTTGAGCTTTAAGCCAACTTTTTCACTCTCCTCTTCACTTTCTGCCGTAAGGGTGGTGTCATCTGCATATCTGGGATTATTGATATTTCTCTCGGCAATCTTGATTGAACCTTGTGCTTCTTCCAGCCCAGCGTTTCTCATGATGTACTCTGCATATAAGTTAAATAAGCAGGGTGACAATATACAGCCTTGACATACTCCTTTTCCTATTTGGAACCAGTCTGTTGTTCCATGTCCAGTTCTAACTGTTGCTTCCTGACCTGGATAAAGGTTTCTCAAGAGGCAGGTCAGGTGGTCTGGTATAGTGACTTATAATCTGCAAATGTGAGTGTTACTAAAGTATAACTATTGGATGGAGTCCTTCAATTTGAGGTAGGGAAAACCATAGTCAATTGTTATTCAGATTTATTTTGCATAACAAAGTTATTCAAACTCTGTAAGAAATATATTTTACATTGTGTTCTAACACACACACATATACCTGCCACCCCATGTGCTGGCAACAAAAGGTTGATCAAAAATACTCACCTTACCACACGTGAGTAACTTTTTTATTTTCCACAATTTTAATGCCGTAAATATATTAATGCTCTACTCTTCTATCCTGTTTGATTTTTTTAAATATAATGATTGTGGTTCACTAAATTGATTTCATCTTCCACTAATGGCTTGTAAGATACAGTTTAAAAAACACTGCCTTAAACATATCCAGTCCAACTCTAGAAACAGAAGTGCAGAGAAGCTAAGTGACTTACCTAATGGCACACAGAAAAGAATAAAATAGGAGAGACCCATGTTTCTTCACACCAACTGTTTTCCCTTACAAAGCAGCTCAGTTTTTCCTGAAACTGATTTAGACAGTTGCTTAGTCACAACATTCAGGTCATTATCATTCACTTTAGATGAAATTTATGTTCTTATAATTTGGTGAATGAACTGTAACCTGCCCGAAGAGAGAGCCATTCGTTGGGCCACCATTTTAGGGAAACTGGTAGAAATGAAGTTTTTTTTTTTTTTCCAGATCCTAGTCAGAGAGAAGTATAAATATGGAGCTCTTGAAGGCTCAGTATTTGGAGTCACACAGACACAGGTGTAGATTCCAGCTGCAACCCTCTCTAGTTTTGTGATCTGTGGGTAAGAAGCTTCTCTATGACTCAACTTCCTCAACTGTAAAATGGAAATAATAATGATAAAACTATAAAATTGAGTGAGGTCATTCATGTGAAGTATCCATGTGTTATTGCTTCCCTGATGGCTCAGAGGGTAAAGTGTCTGCCTGCAATGCAGGAGACCCAGGTTCAATCCCTGGGTCGGGAAGATCCCCTGGAGAAGGAAATGGCAACCCACTCCAGTACTCTTGCCTGGAAAATTCCATAGATGGAAAAGCCTGGTAGGCTACAGTTCATGGGGTCGCAAAGAGTCGCACACGACTGAGCGACTTCACTTCACTTCACTTCACACAATATCTCAAGCATGGAAAATACTCAATGTATGTTGACATTTTGATGATGATAAGGGAAGTCAGACTAGACTTCAGCAGGGAAGTCTAGTCTAAGGGAAAATGAGGCAGTCCTGTGAACAGAACCCTGAAAATCCAGCAGAGGTCAGTGGAAACTACCTACAATTAAATAAAAGAGGTTGGTGTCCATTGATCTCCAATTCCACAAACAATGAATAAGATACTAACAAACCCATATATGGAAATTACTCAATGTTGATTTACAGTAAATGTGATTATCAGTTCAGTCGCCCAGTCATGTCCAATCTTTGCAACCCCATGGACTGCAGCATGCCAGGCTTCCCTGTCCATCACCAACTCCTGGAGCTTGCTCAGACTCATGTCCATCAAGTCAGTGATGTCATCCAACCATCTCATCCTCTGTTATCCTCTTCTCGTTGATAATAGCAATCAGTTATTATAGACATGATAATAGCAATCAGTTAACAAATGATGGATTTAAATATGAACTGGCATATAGGGACTTGGTGATAAATATTCAGTTATGTGGTCGACCCAGTGTCATCCTCTTCTTGATAACAGCAATCAGTTATTACAGACACGATAATAGCAATCATTAATAAATGATGGATTTAAATATTAACTGGCATATAGGGACTCGGTGATAAATATTCAGTTAATTGATCAACCCAGAATGGACTAGATATGGAGAGAGACTGGGCTTTCTTAAACAGGCAGACTATAGCAGATAGCTCTCTTCTGTTGCAGTCACCTTTCAGGGCAAATGATAACAAAACATCAGCTAGTTGAAATCCTCAGTCCATTGACTAAGGGTTCAACCTGTTTCCCTCTTCCTCTTACCTTATTTACACTTCATCATAAGCACAAAGGTCCAGCAGTGGCTACCTGCGGTGAGTCTGTGTCCAGCTGCCGTACAGATGGAGAACCTAATAACAAACTTGCAACTGAAAGAATTTCACACTGAAGAGAGAACAAGTAAATAGTTCATAGACTAGCTGTATTGTTATTCAAAGGGGAATCCAAGCTTTGGAAGAGTTTCCCAGACATGCAACGGCCTCTGAGCTTCTGTATTCTGAGACACCGTGATAAGAAGCATGAGAGCATCTATAGAAAATAATCAACTTTAGTAATTGAGACAACTTTCATGACAATGAAAGAAGCAAATAATCCCTGTGTTCCCAACTTGACCAGTTTTAGACAAAGGCAAAAATAGTCTGCTGCTGCTGCTGCTAAGTTGCTTCAGTCATGTCAGACTCTGTGCGACCCCATAGATGGCAGCCCACCAGGCTCCCCCGTCCCTGGGATTCTCCAGGCAAGAACACTGGAGTCTAGGTAAGTATTAAAATAAGTCCAATGTGTCTGAACTTCCTTGTCAGAAGTCACTGATGGTCTGAGGTCAGGAGTGTGACTAAAGTGCCCACATTCTTTTCAGGCCTCACATCATCACTATACCCGGTAACAGTGTTGCCCCTCTTCAAATGTGCTCGGACATTACTGCTGGTGACACAGAGCTCAGTTCTGCCACAGAAGGGTCTTCTGACTCTCTAATCCTTCTCATGAGGGATGAACTCTGCCCTCTCATGTAATGATAATCTTGCATTGGGGTCTTGGCAAATGTTAGCTCAGAGAATCCTCATTCTTCCATTTTATAGACAAGGTAGTGAAGTTTAGTGACTCTTTAGGAGCAGAAATGGGATTAGAAGCCAAATTTGGCAGCCAAACCCATGATGAAGCCGGGGGGAAGCAGGGAGCACAGAGATGTCAGAATCAGAGGCCCAGTGTTCATTTCTCAGTTCCATGTCTCAATAGCTCATAATATTGGGACATTTTCTTAATCTTGGTTTTCGTATCTGTAGGGTGAAGATTATAATAGTAGCCACCTCAAAGCATTGTTTAATCATGTGAGACAATGCATGTAAATTACTTAGGACAATGCTTGGCATATAGTAACTGCTCAGTAAACATTACCAATCAAGTCCTCTATCTTTCTGGGGCTTTGGAAACTAAAATATGACCAATCTGCTGTACTCAATCTCTGCTGCTGCTGCTGTTTAGTCGCTTCAGTTGTGTCCGACTCTGTGCGACCCCATAGACGGCAGCCCACCAGGCTCCCCTGTCCCTGGGATTCTCCAGGCAAGAACACTGGAGTGGCTTGCCATTTTCTTCTCCAGTGCATGAAAGGAAAAGTGAAAGTAAAGTCGCTCAGTCGTGATCCACTCTCAGCGACCCCATGGACTGCAGCCTACCCAGCTCCTCCATCCATGGGATTTTCTAGGCAAGAGTACTGGAGTGGGGTGCCATTGCCTTCTCCTACTCAATCTCTAAAGTCCCCTAAACAGATAGGTATGTTGCTGCTTGCTTGCTGATTCTGGGCACATAATATTCTGAAATAAAATATTTTAAACTTCTGAGAAAGGTAAAGCTGTATGTTAAATCTTAATTCTTGTAGATTTATTATGAATTTCTACTGCTTGCTTTAAATAGCCATCTAATCACATACTACCACCTCTGCCCCCTTAAACTGAGTAACTGATAGGTAAAAATAACATTTTGCACCAAGAAGGCTTTTACATTTCACTGTGCTTACCTAGTTACATTGACACATCATTTATGATCACTCACCTAGTAGTGGAATGCCCAGTGTTGGTGTAACAGAGCTTCTTGGCTAGGTCAGAGTTGAGGCTCAGGTGACTGTGATAAGAAAGTCTGACACGGATTTGCAAAGGGACCAAGGAGAGTCCTGGAACACGAGACTTGAGTCCTGATACCACTGGCTTCAGACACTATGCCTGATGGACTGGAATAGCTCTCACAGAGGCCAGATGACAGAGAGAAATGGCTGGGGTGATCCCCTATGTGACCTGTCAGTGCTGGGGCTCTTGAGAGCTAAGTCACCACAAGGGAAGAACTGCCATAACAAAACCAAATCCAGCAGCAAGGCCATGGTGTCTTAAGGAGTGGTTGCTCCTGGTGTACAGTAGGGGTTGCTACCAAAATCCATCCTGACTTTACCATCTGGGTGAGTAAGGGCCCTAAGGAAAATACCTGTTTCTAACTTGTGAGTGAGCTGTCCAGAGAAGACTGGGCACTGAAAAACTATTATGGACCACCCCTCCTAAACTTCTCATTGTTCAAGGTCAGTTTTAGGTGACAGGATGTCCTGCATTGGCAGGATGGTGTGATCCCCTGGGTGGCCTGTCAGTGCCTAAACTGCTAATAAGGTGACAAATGAAAGAGTTTGCTGGGCTAACCACTTCACACTGTGAGGTTCAAGCAACTTTACTGAGGCCTCTTTCCCTTCTGAGTTCCCTAGCTCTGTGTTTATGGATATTTGCGTGTATTTGTAGGCACCTTGGCAGGCTCTGAGAAATGACTTTAAAAGGGAGATTCTGAGAATTTGGACTTCCCATGGTCAAATTGATGGGAGGCTTAGAGCTGGTGAAATTTGGATATTAATGTTATTATTATCCTTGTTCTAATGATGAATGAAGGCTGAACTCTCTGGATTGCCCCACGTCAGAGGATTCAAAAAGAGTGCTGATTTCTTACAAAGACAATTTCAAGTTAAGTATTCCTTAATGTCAGACACTATATCCTGTATTTTTAAAGAGTGTTCACAAATCCTAGAAGAGTGCTAGTGTTATACATAATAGGTGCTCAAAGAAAAATTTAGAGTAAAATTTGTTGCCAATCCATTCTCTTGTGGCCTGAAGACTTGGAGTTCTTTAGTGGACCGTGGTTTCTTCTTGCAAATCATCAACCTCTTCTCTGCTATGACTCATATTAACAGGAAGACTGATGAAATTTCTTTTCAGCAATAACCGGAATGTGTTCTTTACTTTATTACTTAAAAGTATAGTAGATTCACTAACATGATGACAGAGAGAAGTGAAACATTTTCTTAGGGGACTTCCTTCCCCCCTTTTTTCTTTATCAGTGGAATAATTATAAATGTAGCAGTAATTATACAAGGAACTGGTGTTTTGAAAAAACTTGTCTACCTATTTTGAAGATACTTTCCAAATGAATTACAGTTACATACCACAAGGAATAAGTAATCTACAACAGACATTCATATTTTTTATGCAGAACAAATATTAAATATCTAAAAAATTTACTAATTAGATAAAATTGGCTCTTCCCCTTCAACTACAGTACCTCCATGAGTTTGGGGGAGTTTGCTTTGTTACTTATTGTGTGAAAGACAAGAATTTATTACCCTCTGAAAATTTGAAACTGTATTGATATTGGAGTGAGCAAAGGCAGGAATGACATCACCAGATTTCTTTTTCTCTTGAGAAGTCAGTGAGTAACTGGGGTGTGTCAGTTTCACTGTAATTTTTGTCCAAGAGTATTTTTCTCTTTGAGATTTGTATTCCAAATATAATGTTGTTGCTTAGATAAATTCTCTGGAATAAACTATAAATCTGGTATATGAAATTAAAACTGTCATCTCAGTATCTTTGATTTTGCTTCAGCAGCTATATTAGGGATTGAGATTTAGGATTTAGTATTGCTTTGCCCATATTCTTACCTCCCAGCCTTCCTTCCTCTTTCCACTCCTGTGATTTTAGGCTAGAGGAGAGGAAAGTAGGAGAAAGAAAATATTGGAGTATGACCTTTATAGTCCCTTCCTTGTTTTTCAACCATAGTTCACTAATAGATATTATTATATCTTATTTTATTCATCCAGAAACTCTCTGTGGGAGCTGCTTGTATTCTTTGTTTCCCTGATGAGAACACCAAGGCACAGAAATTGTTAACCTGTGTGGAACCTGATTTCAACTCTGTTTAATTCCCCAAAGCTCACTCTTCCCAAGCATGAGACACAGTAAATATTTGACCATTTCTGACTCCTTCATTCCTACACCATAGAGGACATGGTTGAGTTAGATGCAAAACCTGGGGCCTCCTCAGCCCCCTCTGACACCAGGTTTAACAGAAAAAAGGGGAGGACCATCTAGATTTAGAACAGAAGAAAGGCAAGAAGGCAGGAAAATAGAAGGAAATAAAAGCAAAATAGAAATGAGGCCAAGGAGAGAGAAAGGGATATTTGGGAGAATTTGTGGAGAATGGGAAAAGAAGGATTAAATTCAAGTCCTTGAAAAATGAGAAATGCCCTCCATACTTGGACTTTTTTGTATGGACAATATTTCCTAATATTTTCACCAGAAGTTCCCCAAATACTGAATACTCTGATCTAAAATTTTTATCTTTTTGAAATGTAAGTAATTCAGATAATGATGATTTACCCATGGAAAGGAATACATGATAGAGGCTCAAATGGCTTTTCTCTACCAATCTTTTCTGACCACTTATTACTCCACTCCTTTTTGATTGTTCTCCATTTCCTTTTTTCTTATCCATACCCTCTGACTATATTCAAGTTGATGATCATGGTATGCCTACTGCACCCAAAATATTATGGGGATGGAATACAAAGAGAATGTTACTAATCATCTAGGAATGGAAGCTTCCATTTCAAATCTTAGTTTTCATAAAGCATACATTTCTCTATATTTTGTTCTGGTGGTCAATCCTGAGTCTTGAGAATTGACTTTATATTCTTACTGGTTATTGCTAATATAGGAAAAATAATGCTTTTTGTATTATCTGTCTTGAATCTTGCTACATCATTTCATTATTTTATCAGTGCAACTTTTTTTTAGCCAATTTTCTTAGATTTTTAAAAGTTAGATATTTGCACTTAATGACAGTTTTGGTTTTTTTTTCCCTTCCAAGGTATTTACCTTTTCTGGTCTTATACATTGACTATGAAGTCTAGTACAGTGTTCAAAGATAGTGGTGACAGAGTTTATCCTCTTGTTTCTCAAACAGAAATGCTTCTAATGATTCATCACTAAATATGGTGTTTCGTTTTCTGATTCTTTTTAGCAAATTAAGGAAGTGTCATTCTCAGGACACTTAGTCATAGGATTGGACCTAAGTTCCAAATAGGGCCAATCGGAATCTTCTCCTGGACTGATACAAGACATCAGAGTTTGGGGATTTTCCATTTTCTACTTTGGTTTTTAAACTGGGGAGATGAAATTTTGTGGCTGTAGATGCCCATTTTCTCTGACACATGGAGAGAACCTACGTGAGTTAAGAGATAAGCTGAGCTGGGGAAAACATTGGGAAGGAAGATAGTCTTATGACAGTAAGCTATTGAACCCAGTCATGTTGGGAGCTAACACTTTCCTATGGCTTCCCAAGTATATGAATCAGTCAGTATCTCTTTTGCTGCAGATGGATTTGTTTGTTTGTTTTTGGCTGCACTGGGTCTTTGTTGCTTTTGTGTGAGCTTTCTCCAGTTGTGGTAAGCGAGGTCTACTCTTTGTTGTGGTACACAGGCTTCTCATTGTGGTGGCTTCTCTTGTGGAGCACAGAATCTGGGTGCACAGGCTTCAGTAGTTGTGGCACACTGGCTTA
Organism: Capricornis sumatraensis; assembly: GCF_032405125.1. Classification (NCBI taxonomy): domain Eukaryota; kingdom Metazoa; phylum Chordata; class Mammalia; order Artiodactyla; family Bovidae; genus Capricornis; species Capricornis sumatraensis. The sequence goes on along the minus strand of NC_091074.1, from coordinate 47,812,233 downwards.
GTTGGTCCATGGCATGTAGAATCTACCGGGACCAGGGATCGAACTTACATCCCCTGCATTGGGAGGTAAATTCTTATCTACTGCACCACGAGGGAAGTCCTGTTGCAACTAATTGGAAATGGGTGCCTGACATTTGCATTCAAAGCAGTCTTGACTAATAAACCTCCTAATTTTTTCAACGTTATGGATAAAAATAATACAATTATCTCTATATCTTATAATTTCAAAAATCTCTCCTATCCTTGTAGTTAAGTATTTCTCATCCCTAAATGGTATTTTTTAATGATTCCTTAAAAAAATTATAGTTTCCTATAATTACTGGTTTTTAGGAACATGGTTTTATTGATCAAAACCCTAATGATCTTATAAATTTAATAAATATTTAAATTTTCTTTCCTTCTATTTATATTCCTTATTATTACTTTTAAATTGTATATTATTTAATGTTACTGTTTTTCTTCAATTTTGTGCTATTTATTTCAAATTTTATTATTTTCTAAAAGATGCATTTAAGGCTATAAATTTTAATTTTCTCTGTATACTGCTTTAACTGTATTATAGAACTTCTCAGGTATAGTGCACTTATATTTTATATTTCTAAATTATTTGTAATTTTTCTTTCCATTTTCTCTTTTATTCAAGTTATTTAGAAGGATATTTAAAATTTTCAAACTATATACATATAAAATTTAAAAATTTTAAATTAATTTTTTAGAATAGTTCCAGATTTACAGAAAGATTGCAGAAGTAGTACAGAAATCCCATATAGTCTCCACCCATTGTTAATATCTTACAGTAATATAATACATATGTTATCATTAATCAATCATTATTTACTAAAGTCCATACTTTCTTTATATTCCTTTAGTTTTTATCTAATGTCCTTTTATTGTTTTAGAATACCATATTACATCTAGTTGTTTTGTCTGCATAAGTTCACCTGGCTGTGTCAGTTTCTCAGACTCTCCTTATTTTTGATGACCTTGACAGTTTTGAGGACTGTCAGGTTTCTCAGTTGTAAAGTTACTCTTTCCTCCCCACTTTCACCTTGTGCTGTGTGGAAGGAAGTTACTAATACTGCCCACACATAAGGAATGCGGAATTATGCTCACCTCTTTCAAGGTGGAATACCTCCACAATTTACTTTGAATTGTTCTGCAAGGGAGATTTATCTCTTTTTATTAATTAATTTAGTACTTTATTTATATCAGTATGGACTCATGGATATTTGTTTTATACTTTGGGTTATAATCCAGTACTACCTTACTTATTTTGTTGTTTAAATTGATTCATTTTGCCTGTTTGAAGATATTTTTACTTGGCCTTGGTGTCCCTTTTCCAAATCCTCATTATTGTGGCATCATGGATTTTTTGTGAGCAGTTCCTTACTCTCTTCCACTGTAAGATGCTGCAGTTTCATCCCATATATTTTCTGCTCCTAGAAAGAGTCATGTCTCTATGGAGCTCTGCTTCCTTTGGAGAACGGTGTTAGAAACCAGCACTGGAGCACTAGATGTGCTTGTTACTGCTGGGATGTCATTGTTTCTAGATTCTCTCAGCTGACTGAACAAGGAACTGTACATGTATAGATGGTCTGTATACATACACATATAATACATATTTCTATATGTAACTATATCTATATTTAGCCAAATATGAGTTCATAATTATGTCCCTAACTCATATCTGTTACCACATGGATCATGCTATTATAGCTTGCTCTGCTTGCTTATCTGTGTCAACTTTTTCTGTCTGCCAACCATTTCCTTAACTGCTCAGTTACCATGTATAGCAGTATCTGGATTGTTAACCCATACCAGCCAAAATCCCCACTGCCCCCAAAAGTTCTCTGTGCTTTGGCTATTCAGATATCCACCCTCTCTTCCTTAAACTCCTGTGAGCCACTGACAATTTTTATCCTCTCTATTGTTTTGCCTTTCCCAGAATGTCATATAAGGCATTATTACAGAATATAACATTTGCTACTGACTTTTTTCACTTGGTAATATTAGTTTAAAATTCATCTTTGTCTCTTCATGTTTGATGGCTTGTTTATTTTATTGCTGAATAATATTATATTGTTTAGATATGCCACAGTTTGTTTATGACACAGATATGCCATTTGTGTCTTGAAGGGAAACTTGACTGCTTCCAATTTTGGGCTATTATGAATAGAGATCCTATATATATTTATATGCAGGTTTTGTGTGAACATAAGTTTTCAAGTAAATTGTGTAATTAATTTGGACCATGATTCCTGGATTTATGATAAAGCTATGTTTACCTTTGTAAGATAATGCCAAACTGTCTTCCAAAATACCATTTTGAATAAGTGTTCCTGTTACCTTTTACATCCTCAGTAGCATTTGCTATTACCAGTTTTTGTTTGTTTGTTTGTTTGTTTTTGGATTTTAGCCATTCTAAGAGGTGTAGTGTACCTCATTATTTTTTAAACTTGCTATTCTCTAATGGCAAGTAATGTTGAGCACATGCATTTTTGCCATCGTATATATTTTTTGGTGAGACACCTGTGCAGATCTTTTGTCCATTATTAATCAGGCTGTGTTCACACTGTTGCATTTTAATAGTTCCTTGTATATTTTGGATAACTGGCCTTTATCAATTATGCCTTTTGCAAATGTATTTTCCCAATGAGGCCTGACAACTCATTCTCTTGACAGTGTCTTTCACATGGCAGAAGTCTTTAATTTAATGAAGACCAGCTTATCAGTTATTTCTTTCATGAACTGTACATTTTGTGTCATACCCAAATTCATCCTCATTTTCTCCTAAGTTATCTTCTAGGAATATAGTTTTGCATATTTATGTTTAGGTCTGTGATATATTTTGAGTTAATTTTTGTTAAAGGTATAAGTCTGTGTCTATATTCATCTTTCTGCATGTGGATGTTAAATGGTTCCAAGCACCATTTGTTGAAATGACTGCCTTTTCTCCATTGTATTGCCTCGCTCCTTTGTCAAAAATTAGTAGACTTTATTTTTGTGGGTCTATTTCTGGGTTTCTCTATCCTATTTCATTGATATATTTGTCTATTTTTTCACTAATACCACACTGTCTTGATTACTGTAGTTTCATAGCAAGTCTTTTTTGACTTTGGGTGAATCAACATCTGTCTGCCAATGCAGGAGATGCAGAAGATGCAAGAGATGTGGGTTTGATCCCTGGGTCAGGAAGATCCCCTGGACTAGGAAATGGCAACACATTTCCTAGAGAGATGGGAGTAGCTGCATGTGGGGCTAAGATCACTAAAGGTCTGGTCTGACACATTCACTGCATGGGAGACCTTATGTAGATGAGCCATGTGCAGATGAGCAGCATGCAAATACCACATGGCAACCCAGTGCTGTGGAATTAAGGAAACTCCCTACCAACCACTGTGGCCACAACTACTATTGTAATTGTAATTACTATATTACTACTGTATTACTGTGATGACTTCTACTTCCTAACAGGTGTCTGTGTGTGTGTGTGTGCACACAGTTGCATCTGATCCTTTGTGACCCCTCCTCTGTCCATGAGATTTCCTAGGTAAGGATACTAGAGCAGGTTGCCATTTCCTACTCCAAGGGATCGTCCTGACCCAGGAATCGAACCTGCCTTTCTTACACCTCCTGCATTGGCAGGCAGATTCTTTACCACTGTACCACCTGGGAAGCCCCTCTACATGGCTATATGATACAGTCATGTAATACTCTCCTAAGTTGTCTTCTTGCTTCTTCTACACCCCTGGTGCCCATTCTCCCAATCCATTGCCCACATAACAATCAGAGTGCCTCATTTAAAACATGGGTGCATATCATGTGACTTACCAATTCTAAACTTACATAGCTTCCCATTTCAGTCAGAATAAAAGCCAGTATTTTTTATGATTCAACAGCCCATGTGATCTTGGCCTCTGTCCTCTTTTTTACCTCATCTACTGCTATCATCCTACCCACTCTACTCTGACCATGCCTCTTCTTTCTCTTTGCACATGTGGCTGCACTGTGGACCAGTCTTTCCCAGATGGTCGCATTGTTCCTGCCCTTACTTCATTCTGGGCTCTGCTCAGATGTCATATACACCAAGAGTCTTCCTCTGACCCCCTATGCAAACTCACAAGTGCTCTATTTCTTCCTATCCCGTTATCAGGTTGAGTTCTCTGGAAAGAAGCAGACATAGACATGGAGTTTGGGATGCAAGATGTTTAAGAGGGATCAATGCCAGTGCAGAGAAGAGGATGGAAGCAGGGTTAAGGGAAGAAATGGAACTGTGATTTGGGAAGCAGTACTTCCCATCAGAGATGGCCTGGAGGCAAAAATGGCAAGGCTTTTACAGCTCATCTTGCTTAGATCTTTGTGGAAGCTGTCCCAGGAACACTGGGAGGCATCTCTCTGCAGCTGAGGCAGGTCCTAAGGGGTCCACAGCTGGAGCCCATCAGCTGACCACACTCCCATCTGAAGGTGGACCTCCCCTCCATCACACTTGACTTGGTTTTATTCATTATACTTAGTACTCTTTAGGTATTCACTTGATGTGATTACTGTCTTTCTCCAAAAGGGTAGGAACTTGTTCATCTTGCTACCTTCCTTGAGACTGGAAAGTTCCTCAGTAAATAATTGTGGAATAAGAGACTGCCTGCTAAATATCTGCATATCTAATGCCTCATACTATCCACACAACAGTCCTTAAAGATCAGTGTTATTATTTATATTTTACACATTAGGAAACAGATGTTTAGAGAGTCAGTAAGATCTGAAAGAGATGGGAATACTAAACCACCTGACCTGCCTCTTGAGAAACCTATATGCAGGTCAGAGGCAACAGTTAGAACTGGACATGGAACAACAGACTGGTTCCAAATAGGAAAAGGAGTACATCAAGGCTGTATATTGTCACCCTGCTTATTTAACTTGTATGCAGAGTACATCATGAGAAAGGCTGGGCTGGAAGAAATACAAGCTGGCATCAAGATTGCCGGGAGAAATATCAATAACCTCAGATATGCAGATGACACCACCCTTATGGCAGAAAGTGAAGAGGAACTAAAAAGCCTCTTGATGAAAGTGAAAGAGGATAGTGAAAAACTTGGCTTAAAGCTCAACATTCAGAAAGTGAAGATCATGGCATCTGGTCCCATCACTTCATGCGAAATAGATGGGGAAACAGTGGAAACAGTGTCAGACTTTATATTTTTGTGCTCCCAAATCACTGCAGATGGTGACTGCAGCCATGAAATTAAAAGATGCTTACTCCTTGAAAGGAAAGTTATGACCAACCTAGATAGCATATTCAAAAGCAGAGACATTACTTTGCCAACAAAGGTCCATCTAGTCAAGGCTGTGGTTTTTCCAGTGGTCATGTATGGATGTGAGAGTTGGACTGTGAAGAAAGCTGAGCACCGAAGAATTGATGCTTTTGAACTGTGGTGTTGGAGAAGACTCTTGAGAGTTTCTTGGACTACAAGGAGATCCAACCAGTCCCTCCTAAAGGAGATCAGTCCCGGGTGTTCATTGGAAGGACTGATGCTAAAGCTGAAACTCCAATACTTTGGCCACCTCATGTGCAGAGTTGACTCATTGGAAAAGACTCTGATGCTGGGAGGGATTGGGGGCAGGAGGAGAAGGGACGACAAAGGATGAGATGGCTGGATGGCATCACTGACTCAATGGACGTGAGTCTGAGTGAACTCTGGGAGTTGGTGATGGACAGGGAGGCCTGGCGTGCTGCGATTCATGGGGTCGCAAAGAGTCGGACATGACTGAGCGACTGAACTGAACTGAACTGAACTGAAGACCTTAGATTCAGGGGCTGTACAGCATCTGATTCAGGACTTTTTTTCCTTCTTGTGATGAGAACTTTTAAGATTTACTTTATTAGCAACTTTCAAATTTGCAGTAAATATTATTGACTAAGTTATAGAACTAATGCTCAGTAAAGCCAATCTACTGACACTGTGTTGCAGTGAAGGGAATTATGGCATTTATTGCAAAGCCAAGCAAAGAGGATGGGATGCTCATGCTTAAAATACTCTTTGATGCATTCATGAAGGGGCTTTTTAAAGGCAACGTGAGGGAGAGGATCAGGGTGTGTGAACAGCTCAGGTACATCCTTCTGATTGTTTGGTAGTGAGGTCATAGGGTGGTATATTGGGAATCTCAGTTATCAGTTTTCTGTCTTCAACTGTCTGTGGTCTATGTAGTAATGGTCAACAGTCAACTCCTTTCACCTGGTGGGGATTTTATATATGCAAAATAACTCAAGGGTGTAGCTCAGAATATTATCTATAGTCCTTGAAGAGGAATTAAGGTTTTTTACTTTGTTTTATTGCTAACCTGTTAATATTATTTTGTCTTGCTTAGCTATTTTCCTTTGTTTCTACATTTTCACACTTCTTTGGTTAAATTTGCTCTTTGGAACTTGGGAAAGGCTTAGGAGGCTAAAGCTTTTCTACATACAAGAGGCAGATTGACACAGGGGATCTATCCCTGGGAAGGCCCTGCAGTATCTGCTCAGTTTCAACTAAAGTCCCCACACTGTATATTACATCCCTGTGCATATTTATTTTATGATTGGAAGTTTGTAGCTCCTGATCCCCTTCTCCTATTTCACTGATTTCCCAAATTTCAAGTAAATTAGAAATTTTAAATTTCAAATACGTTAATACTTTTCACAGCTAGATATAGAAATCAATTGAATTTTTTACATTACCTTTGTAGCCTGCAGAATTGATTATAGCAGTATATATAGCACTATAATAGTTGTTTGCACTATTATAGCACTATAATATTTGTTTGTTCCAGGAGTTTTGTTGTTGTTGTTGATTCTTTCTGATTTTCTACACAATTATGCCATCTGCCAACAGAGACAACTTCCCCCTGCTTCCCTGCCAGTGTGTATAATTTTATTTCCTTTTCTTGTCTTATTCCGATAGCTAGGACTTCCCCAACTACCTTGAATAGGATTGATTGTAGAGGACATCCTTGCCTTGTTCTTAAGCTTTGGGGAAAAGAATATATTAATAGTTTCTCTTCAGTAAGTATGATGTTAGATACAGATTTTTTTAAAGGTGTTGTTTATCAAGTTGAGGAAGTTTCCTTAGTTCTACTTTGCTGTGAGATTTTTGTTTTGTTGTTTTTGTTGTTGTTTGTTTGTTTTTCATTGAAAATGAATTTTGGATTTCAGAAAGGGTTTTTTTGTGCATTAATTGATATAATCATGTGCTTTTTCTTCTTTAGCTTGTTTATATAGTGGATTAATTTAATTTTGTGGATTTTTAAAATGATTTTTTCACTCAGGTAAAATTTATAAAAGTGAAACACCCAGGTGTTAAGTTTGAAATTAGTTGAGTTTTATAATTAGATACAGTTATAAACTTATACTCCAATTAAGATACAGAACATTTCCTTCATCCTAGAATCATTCCATTGTGTTCTAGTTAAACTTCATCCCTCTGTTCTGATTTCTGTCACTTGAACTTTATAGGAGTAATATTATGTTTGATGTCCAGCTTTTATTGTTCTACGTAAAGGTTTTTATGATTCAATCATGTTGTTGTATGTATCAGTGGGTTTTTTTTAATAATGAGTAGTATTGCATTATATAAATATGCTATAATTGTTGATGATCTTTTTAATTATTTCTAGTCTTTAGTTATTTTCATTTAAGCTGCTATTAGCATTTTCTGCAAGCCTTTTGGTAGACATGCTTTCATTCCTCTTGAATATATAGCTAGGAGTTAAACTGCATAGATACGTACTTATTTTTACAAAGAAATCTATTTTTAAATGTTTCTATTTTAATGCCAGTGTTGGCTTTATAGCTATATCTCTGTACATCACTCTTTAAATGTTTGCTCTAGTCATTCCCAAATAAAGGCAATGCAGAAGAATGCTCAAACTACCACACAGTTGCACTCATCTCACAACAAGTAAAGTAATGCTTAAAATTCTCCAAGCCAGGCTTCAGCAATACGTGAACCGTGAACTTCCAGATGTTCAAGCTGGTTTTAGAAAAGGCAGAGGAACCAGAGATCAAATTGCCAGCATCTGCTGGATCATGGAAAAAGCAAGAGAGTTCCAGAAAAACAGCTATTTCTGCTTTATTAACTATGCCAAAGCCTTTGACTGTGTGGATCACAATCAACTGTGGAAAATTCTGAAACAGATGGGAATACCAGACCACCTGACATGCCTCTTGAGAAATCTGTATGCAGGTCAAGAAGCAACAGTTAGAACTGGACATGGAACAACAGACTGGTTCCAATAGAAAAAGGAGTACGTCAAGGCTGTATATTGTCACCCTGCTTTTTAACTTCTATGCAGAATACATCATGAGAAATGCTGGACTGGAAGAAACACAAGCTGGAATCAAGATTGCTGGGAGAAATATCACTAACCTCTGATATGCAGATGACACCACCCTTAGGCAGAGAGTGAAGAGGAACTAAAAAGCCTCTTGATGAAAGTGAAAGAGGAGAGTGAACAAGTTGGCTTAAAGCTCGACATTCAGAAAACGAAGATCATGGCATCTGGTCCCATCACTTCATGGGAAATAGATGGGGAAAGAGTGGAAACAGTGTCAGACTTTATTTTTTGGGGCTCCAAAATCACTGCAGATGGTGATTGCAGCCATGATATTAAGACACTTACTCCTTGAAAGAAAAGTTATGAGCAACCTAGATAATATATTCAAAAGCAGAGACATTACTTTGCCAACTAGGGTCTGTCTAGTCAAGGCTATGGTTTTTCCAGTAGTCATGTATGGATGTGAGAGTTGGACTGTGAAGAAGGCTGAGTGCCGAAGAATTGATGCTTTTGAACTGTGGTGTTGGAGAAGACTCTTGAGAGTCCCTTGGACTGCAAGGAGATCCAACCAGTCCATTCTGAAGGAGATCAACCCTGGGATTTCTTTGGAAGGAATGATGCTGAAGCTGAAACTCCAGTACTTTGGCCACCTCATGCGAAGAGTTGACTCATGGAAAAGACTATGATGCTGGGAGGGATTGGGGGCAGGAGGAGAAAGGGACAACAGAGGATGAGATGGCTGGATAGCATCACGGACTTGATGGACGTGAGTCTGAGTGAACTCCGGGAGTTGGTGATGGACAGGGAGGCCTGGCGTGCTGCGATTCATGGGGTCGCAAAGAGTCGGACATGACTGAGCAACTGAACTGAACTGAACTAAAGGTTGGTCCATTGGTTCTTGTGAGTTTTGTGAGATTTGTGCTGAGTTTTTGTTTGTTTGTTTGTTTTTCCTCTAATGGGCAAGGCTGAGTGAGGTGGTAATCCTGTCTGCTGATGGTTGGGTTTGTATGTTTGTTTCCTTTGTTGTGTAGATGAGGCATCCTGCACAGGGTGTACTGGTGGTTGGGTGATGCCTGTTCTCATATTCAAGTGGTATCCTTTGTGTGATTTCTCACTATTTGATACTCCTTAGGGTTAGCTCCCTGGTAGTCTAGGCTCTTGGAGTCAGTGCTCCCACTCCAAAGGCTCGGGGCTTGATCTCTGCCATTTGTCATGGAGAGTCACTGTTGCTCAGAGGCAGTGTTGGAAATCTGCCTGGGATTCCCATTTGCTGGGGCCTGCCTCTGTCACTTCTCCAGGTGAGCCTCATCTTAGGTAAATTCAGAAATGTCCAGATCTATCCTAACAGATCCCAGTCACATTCTGATTAATGATATGATTGTTCTTGTTCCTGACATCTTGTTTTGTATTTGTTTTCTTTCTTTTTAATTTTAAAAAATTAACTAAATAAATTTTTGTTGCACTTGGTTTTTGTTCCTACACGTGGCCTTTCCCTGTTTGTAAAGAATGGGGGCTGCTCTTTGTTGTGGTGCAGTTCAGTTCAGTTCAGTTGATCAGTCGTGTCCGACTCTTTGCGACCCCAATGAACCTCATCACGCCAGGCCTTGCTGTCTATCACCAACTCCCGGAGCCCACCCAAACTCATGTCCATTGAGTTGGTGATGCCATCCAACCATCTCATCTTCTGTTGTTCCCTTCTCCTCCTGCCCTCAATCTTTCCCAGCATCAGAGTCTTTTCCAGTGAGTCAACTCTTCACATCAGGTGGCCAAAGTATTGGAGTTTCAGCTTCACTATCAGTCCTTCCAATGAACATCCAGGACTGATCTCCTTTAGGAAGGACTGGTTGGATCTCCTTGCAGTCCAAGAGACTCTCAAGAGTCTTCTCCAACACCACAGTTCTAAAGCAACAATTCTTCAGTGCCAGGAGCCAGGGTGAGGAATCCCACCTGTGGCAAAGGTCATGAGGAATGAGGCCTCACATACGCAAAGGCGGGATCAGGCCTCAGGGGTCCCCCTGGACTTTCTCAAGCATCTACCCCCAAAACCAGAGTCTGCCTGCCTTATTGCATTATGCTTTCACCTACACTTCTGACATTATGGGGGGCTATCCCCCACCACCTCTCTCTGAAAAGAAGCTAACTTAGAGCTCCAGTTAATAAATCTCCTGGGCGTAACAAGAGTGTTTCAGTCCACAAGCTCCTCTGATGGCTTTCTAGCCTGCCTGACAGGTTTATCCAGCCACATGGGATTGTTCACAGCCTCCCAACCGTGAGAGGTACAAGATGCTATAAACTTTCTAAATATAGATTCTTTTGAGAAGTTAGAAAAATATTAATATAGTATTAGTGGGTTAGGTAGAACTTATATCGGTGGAGGGTTTCATTGTTGAGCCAATATTTGCTGATAAGCCTCCATATCCCTTGCCCCTTATACACACTAATTGATATAACTAGCATATAGGACAAATAAGTATTAACCTTGATATTAATCACGTTAGACCTTAGGCTAAGTAAATTCTTTTCTTGATTATAGCCCGCTGCACCTTTGCAACTTTATCTGGTGCCTTCAGAAGGTGGTGGCTGACTTAAGAAAAATCACCTTTGGAGAAAATAAGTTTTCTGGTTGACTAATCATCATCAGAAAGGGTCATAAAATATTAGCAGGCCTCTTGACCAGAAGATGATGTAAATCACCTGAGAACTTTGTATGTCAGAAGGAATGCAGAAAGAAAGTATGGTTTCAATAAGGGTCAGGACTGCTGACCCCACATGACTTTGTATTTTCCATTTATCTCTATGTATGACTTAAAGTATAAAAGCAGCCCTGGAAAAAAAAGAAATGGACCAGCTCCTGGAAAGACTGGTTTCCCTCGTGTCGTCTTTTCTTGTTCTCTTCTTTTCTGGCTGAATTCCCATCTGGAGCGCGGAGGCTCTCCGAGCCTACTAATTTTGCCTGGGCTTCTAAGATCTGAACGGGGGGGGGGGGGGGCACTTTGTGTCTCTGCTCCTCCGGGAGACCAGAAAGACGCCTGTGGCCTACGTAGGCAATGCAAACCCCTTGTCTCGGGGTTTTATTGGTTTTCCACGTAAACCAAGTTATTCAGCCTCTTTTCTCCACTATTTCCCCCACTATCCTATTCTTTTCTAATCTCTCTCCATATCTCTAATTAAATAATTCTTTCCCAATCGCCGACTCCATCCCCACTTTGAATTACCCTGGATCCACCGGGGCTGGACCTTTGCACTTCAGCACCCAGCTTTCTTTATAGTCCAACTCTCACACCCATACATGACTACTGGAAAAACCATAGCCTTGACTAGACAGACCTTTGTTGACAAAGTAATCTCTCTGTTTTTTAATATGCTGTCTAGCTTGGTCATAACTTTCCTGCCAAAGAGTAAGCGTCTTTTAATTTCATGGCTGCAATCACCATCTGCAGTGATTTTGGAGCCCCCCCAAATATCTATTTGCCATGAAGTGGTGGGACCAGATGCCATGATCTTTGTTTTCTGAATGTTGAGCTTTAAGCCAACTTGTTCACTCTCCTCTTTCACTTTCATCAAGAGGCTCTTTAGTTCTTCACTTTCTGCCATAAGGGTGGTGGCATCTGCATATCTGAGGTTACTGATATTTGTCCCAGCAATCTTGATTCCAGCTTGTGCTTCTTCCAGCCCAGCATTTCTCTTGATGTACTCTGCATATAAGTTGAATAAGCAGGGTGACAATATACAGCCTTGACATACTCCTTTTCCTATTTGGAACCAGTCTGTTGTTCCATGTCCAGTTCTAACTGTTGCTTTCTGACAACAGGTTTCTCAAGAGGCAGGTCTGCTGCTGCTGCTAAGTCACTTCAGTCATGACTGACTCTGTGTGACCCTATAGACGGCAGCTCACCAGGCTCCCCAACCCCTGGGATTCTCCAGGAAAGAACACTGGAGTGGGCTGCCATTTCCTTCTCCAATACATAAAAGTGAAAAGTGAAAGGGAAGTCACTCAGTCGTGTCTGACTCTTAGTAACCCCATGGACTGCAGTCCACCAGGCCCCTCCGTCCATGGGATTTTCCAGGCAAGAGTACTGGAGTGGGGTGCCATTGCCTTCTCCATGGTCTGGTATTCTCATCTCTTTCAGAATTTTCCACAGTTTATTGTGATCCACAGTCAAAGGCTTTGGCATAGTCAATAAAGCAGAAATAGATGTCTCTTCTGGAACTCTCTTGCTTTTTCCATGATCCAGAGGATTTTGGCAATTTGATCTCTGGTTCCTCTGCCTTTTCTAAAACCAGCTTGAACATCTGGAATTTCACAGTTCATGTATTGCTGAAGCCTGGCTTGGAGAATTTTGAGCATTACTTTACTAGCATGTGAGATGAGTGCAATTGTGCAGTAGTTTGAGCATTCTTTGGCATTGCTTTTCTTTGGGATTGGAATGAAAACTGACCTTTTCCAGTCCTGTGGCCACTGCTGAGTTTTCCAAATTTGCTGACGTATTGAGTGCAGCACTTTCACAGCAACATCTTCCAGGATTTGAAATAGCTCAACTGGAATTCCATTACCTCTGCTAGCTTTGTTTGTAGTGATGCTTCCTAAGGCCCACTTGACTTCACATTCCAGGATGTCTTGCTCTAGGTGAGTGATCACAGCATCGTGATTAACTGGGTCATGAATATCTTTTTTGTACAGTTCTTCTGTGTATTCTTGCCACCTCTTCTTAATATCATATCTTCTGCTTCTGTCAGGTCCATACCATTTCTGTCCTTTATCGAGCCCATCTTTGCATGAAATGTTCCCTTGGTATCTCTAATTTTCTTGAAGAGATCTCCAGTCTTTCCTATTCTCTTGTTTTCCTCTATTTCTTTGCATTGATCACTGAGAAAGGCCTTCTTATTTCTTCCTGCTATTCTTTGGACTGCTTTCAAATGGGCATATCTTTCCTTTTGTCCTTTGCTTTTCACTTCTCTTCTTTTCACAGCTATTTGTAAGGCCTCCTCAGACCATTTTGCTTTTTTGCATTTCTTTTTCCTGGTGATGGTCTTGATCCCTGTCTCCTGTATATTGTCATGAACCTCTGTCCATAGTTTATCAGGCACTCTATCAGATCTAGTCCCTTAAATCTATTTCTCACTTCCACTGTATAATCATAAGGGATTTAGTTTAGGTCATTGCTGAATGTTTTAGTGGTTTTACCCACTTTCTTCAATTTAAGCCTGAATTTGGCAATAAGGTGTTCGTGATCTGAGCCACAGTCAGCGCCCGGTCTTGTTTTTGCTGACTATATAGAGCTTCTCCATCTTTGGCTTCAGAGAATACAATCAGTCTGATTTTGGCATTGGCCATCTGGTGATGTCCATGTGTAGAGTCTTCTCTTGTGTTGTTGGAAGAGGGTGTTTGCTATGACCAGTGCGTTCTCTTGACCAAACTCTATTAGCTTTTGCCCTACTTTATTCTGTACTCCAAGGCCAAATTTGCCTGTTACTCCAGGTGTTTCCTGACTTCCTACTTTTGCATTTCAGTCCCCTATAATGAAAAGGACATCTTTTTTGGTGTTAGTTCTAAAAGGTCTTGTAGGTCTTCATAGAACCATTCAACTTCAGCTTCTTCAGTGTTACTGGTTGGGGCATAGACTTGGATTACTGTGATATTGAATGGTTTGCCTTGGAAACGAACAGAGATCATTCTGTCGTTTTTGAGATTGCATCCAAGTACTGCATTTTGGACTCTCTTGTTGACTGTGATGGCTGCTCCATTTCTTCGAAGGGATTCCTGCCCACAGTAGTAGATATAATGGTCATCTGAGTTAAATTCACCCATTCCAGTCCATTTTAGTTCACTGATTCCTAGAATGTCGATGTTCATTCTTGCCATCTCTTGTTTGACCATTTCCAATTTGCCTTGATTCATGGACCTGACATTCCAGGTTCCTATGCAATATTGCTCTTCACATATTTCTCCACTGATCTCCAGTATCATATTGGGCACCTACAGACCTAGGGAGTTCATCTTTCAGTGTCCTGTCTTTTTTGTGTTTTCATACTGTTCATGTGGTTCTCAAGGCAAGAATACTGAAGTGGTTTGCCATTCCCTTCTCCAGTGGACCACATTCTGTCAGCCCTCTCCACCAGGACCTGTTCCTCTTGGGTGGCCCTACACAGCATGGCCTAGTTTCGCTGAGTTACACAAGGCTGTGGTCCATGTGATCAGACTGGCTAGTTGTCTGTGACTGTGCTTTCAGTCTGTCTGCCCTCTGATGCCCTCTCTCAGCGCCTACTGTCTTACTTGGGTTTCTGTTACCTCGGACGTGGGGTATGTCCTCACGGCCGCCGTTCCTGACCTTGGACGTGGGGTATCTCCTCTCTGCCTCTCACTGCTCCTGCGCTGCCCAACTGCCGCTAGCTGCTCCTGTGCTGCGGCCACTGCTGGCCTCTCTGCTGCTCGCTGCTCCTGTACCACCCAGCCGCCTCTAGCTGCTCCTGCGCCCTGCCCTCTCTCAGCACCTACCGTCTTACTTGGGTTTCTCTTACCTTGGACGTGGGATATCTCCTCTCTGCTGCTCGCTGTGGCTCCTGCGCAGCACAGCTGCCGCTCGCGGCTCCTGTTGTGGCGCTGTTGCCGCTGCTGCCGCTAAGTCGCTTCAGTCATGTCCGACTCTGTACGACCCCATAGACGGCAGCCCAGCAGGCTCCGCCGTCCCTGGATTCTCCAGGCAGGAACACTGGAGTGGGCTGCCATTTCCTTCTCCACCTGTCGTAGTGCATGGGCTTTTACTCACAGCGACTTCTCTGGGTGTGGAGCATAGGCTCTAGCCACATGGGCTTCAGTAGTTGCATCGGGGCTTAGTAGTTATGCTGCATGGGCTTTAGTTGCTCTGCAGTATATGGAATCATCCTGGCCCAGGGATTGAACCTGTGTCCCCTGCATTGACAGGTGGATTCTTATCTACTGTGCCACTAGAAAAGTCCTCCTCTTAAAAAGAATCTCCCCTTACATTTGTAATGGATTGGTTGAATTTTTTTAAATATTTATTTATATTTTTTGGCTGCACTGAATCTTATTTATGGCACAAGGGATCTCTGATCTTCGTTGGGAAGGCAGCTTTCAAAACTCTTTAATTGCAGCTTTCAAACTCTTAGTTGTCTCATGTGGGATCTGGTTCCCTGACCAGGGATTAAACCTGGGGCTGCTGCATTAGGAACATGGAGTCTTAGCCACTGGATCCCCCAGGTTGAATATTATTAGTTCCTTTTTATTCTCTAGCATAGTGTTTCTCAAAGTGTGTCCTCATACCAGCTGCATCAGGGCTACCAGGCAGCTTGTTTGTTAAACTGCTAGTTCCTGTCTCAGGCGGCATGGCCATGAAATCAGAATTTTTGGAGATTAATGTCTGAGAAACTACAAATAAGCCAGCCAGATTATACATATGCCAGTTAAAGTTTAAGAGACCTACTGCTATAGTACTTTGAAAGCTTATCTTTGCATTTCTGAAAAGACAGAGTTAAGCGTAGGTTTAGATGGGTACTGAGGATTAATTAGTAAATGTAAAGTACAGTATTAGTCGCTCAGTCGTCTGACTTTTTGTGACCCCATTGGCTGTTCGCCTGCCAGGTTCTTCTGTCCCTGGCAGTATTCCAGGCAAGAATACTGGAGTTGGGTGGAGTCAGGAACCGTTCCCTTCTTCAGGGGATCTTCCCAACCCAGGGATAGAGCCCAGGTCTCCCTCATTGTTGGCAGATTCTTTACTTTCTGAGACACCAGGGAAGCCCAGTAAATGTAAACATTTCCCTTTTGAAGAAGGCCAGACTCTTGCCTGGAAAATCCCATGGATGGAGGAGCCTGGTGGGCTGCAGTCCATGGGGTCGCTGAGTCAGACACGACTGAGCAACTTCACTTTCACTTTTCACTTTCATGCATTGGAGAAGGAAATGGCAACCCACTCCAGTGTTCTTACCTGGAGAATCCCAGGGACGGGGAGCCGGGTGGGCTGCTGTCCATGGGGTCGCACAGAGTCGGACACGACTGAAGTGACTTAGGAGCAGCAGCAGCAGCAGCAGCAGCAGCAGCAGACTCTTGGAATGCTTTCACTTCTTTGACCTTGAGGCTCCCCTCATTCTCTACTCCCACTGCCTCCTATACAGTATTTTGTTAAATTCATTTGGAATATTACCTGTTTTGTTTATTTAATTTCTATTTCTTATAGTAACAATAATTTCTAATTATTTGATACAGGTCAGGCTCCCCAGGAGGTAGTCACTGAAACAGAGAAGTTTATTAGGGAGTGCTCTTGGGATCAAGAACTGGGGAAAAGAGAAGGGAAAAGGAGCAGGACAAGGCAGAGGAAAAAGTCTGTGATGCAGGCCTGGGGAAACCTTAGCCTGACCTGGGGGACTATGAAGGTGGATGACTCTTCAGAGCTGTTTGAGTTACAGAGAAAAGACTGGGCTTTATACCTTTGGGTAGATCAGTCATCGGGTAAGGGCCACCCAGGGACGAGATGTGACTTCAGGTGAGGCCTGACAATGAGGGCTGTCCCCTGGAGGGACTCCCAGCAGGTGAAGCCGTAAGTCCTATCTTCCTGAAGGGCCATGTGACAACACAGTACAGCATCAACCACAGGTCTCAGGAGCATTCTATGAACGACCATTTTGAAGTAACTATAACTTCAAAGTATAATCAGTTTTTTATGGCCTTTTTTGGTGTTCATTTTTTCGTTGGTCTTCAGATAATTATTTTGATCAAAGTTCATGGACTGTAAACTTTATGAGTTCCTTCATATATAAAAATGCCTTTATTTTGCCTGTTATATGTGAGTGATTGTTTGGCTAAGTATATAATTTGGGGTTCAAAAGTTTCTCCTCTCAGAATTTAGAAGAAAGTGTGCCATTGTCTTCTGGCATCCACTATGGCAAATAAGAGTTCTGGTGTAAATTTTGTTTTCAGCCCTTTATAGGTATCCTTTTCCTTTCCTGTCTCTAACAGGAGGCTTTTCTCTTTCGCTTTTTCTTAGAACTCATTCATCTTTCCAAAATAGTCTAAATGTGTTTTTCCCCTCCTGACTGGTACTTGGTGTACCCTTCTTTCAACCTGAAGACTCAGGTATCCACTAAGGGAAATTTCCTCCTCTAAGTTCTTTGATTATTTCTCTACTTTCTTCAATCTCTCCTCATTTTCTCAGACTCTTATTATCCTGACAATGGGACTTGTGGGTGTATCTCCCATGTCTTTAAACTTTTCTATTATACTTTTTTCTCTTTACCTCGTTGCAGTGCATTCTGGGAAAGTCCCTCTGCTTTCTCTGCCAGTTCACCCATTCACTCCTCGGCTGACTCCATTCAGCTATTCAGCCCAATGTGAAGTTTTTAATTTTGGCAGTGATATATTTAATTTCTATGTATTCTTTTTTACTTTTTATAGCATTGTGTTCTTTGTGTCACCCAATTTCTGGGTATATGAATTACAGTTAATATTCTCCTTGTTTAATCTATACTGGTAACTAGTGTGTTTTTCCTTATTCCTTTTTTAGCTGACAGTAACTTCAAATTCTTTAACAGGAACCCTGGATCCATGGTTTGTTTGCTAGTTGTTTGAATTGTGGTAAAATAAGCATAAAGTAAAGTTTACCTTTTTAATCATTTTGAAATGTACAATCAAGTGATATTAAGTATATTCACTATTCATTTCCAGAACTTTAGAAAATATCCCCTACAGAAACTCTGTACTCAACTTGTTAGTCTCTTCTTCCTGAGACCCTGGTAACTTCTGTGATACTTTATTTCTGTATGAATTTGCCTCTTCTAGGTACTTGATATAAATTGGATCATACAATATTTGTCCTTTTCTATCTGACTTATTTCATTTAGCATAATGTTTGGGGCTTCCCTGCTGGCTCAGGTGGTAAAGAATCCACCTGCAATGCAGGAGACCCTGGTTCGATTCCTGGGTTGGGAAGATTCCCTGGAGAAGGGAACAGCTCCCCATTCCAGTATTTTTGCCTGGAGAATCCCATGGACAGAGGAGCCTGGCAGGCTGCAGTCCATGGGGTCACAAAGAGTCAGACATGACTGAATGACTTTCACTTTCAATATTCATCCATGGTGTAGCATATATCATAATTTCCTTTCTTTTTTAATTTAAGGCTGAATCATCTTCCATTATGTGTATATAACACATTTTGTTTATTCAGTTATCTGTTGATTGACATTTTGTTTGTTTCCACCTTGGCTATTGTAAATAATATTGCTGTGAACACCAGTGTGTAAATATTTGTTCAAATGTTTGCTTTCACTTATTTTTAAAATTTTTATTGGAATATAGTCGATTTACAATGTTGCGTTAGTTTCAGGTATATAACAAAGTGAATCAGTTATACAGGTATATACATATATGCACTCCTTCTTTCTTTTGAGCCTTTTCTCATATAGGCCATTACAGAGCATTGAGTGGAGTTCCCTGTGCTATACAGCAGGTTCTTATTAGTTATCTAATTGCTTTCTCTTCTTTTGAGTATATACCCAGAAGTGGAATTACTAGACTGTATGGTAACTGTTAAATTTTTGAGAAACAGCTATAGTTTTCCACGGTGGCTGCACCTGTGTTTTCCATTTCTACTGACAGTGTACCAGGGTTCCAGTATTTTCACATCCTCACTAACACTTGTTAATTTCCATTTTATTATTTTCTTTCTTATAGTCATCCTCATGTGTGTGAAGTAGTATTTCATTGTGATTTTAATTTGCTCTTCTCTAATGACTAGTAATTTAGAGTGTTTTTCATGTGCCTTTTGGCTATTTGTATATCTTCTTTGGAGAAATATCTATTTTAAGTCCTTTGCCCAGTTTTGAGTTGTGTTGCTTATGTTTTTTGTTGTTGTTGAGTTGTAGAAGTTCTTTATATACTCTGCATGTTAATCCCTTATGAGATATGTGATTTGCAAACATTTTCTCTAGATCCGCTGGTTTTGGAGGTAGAAGGTAGTAATATCTATTGGAATTTTCAATACCTTCTCTTCTGGGTACAGAAACACAAGCCATTACTTTGCTGGATCACTGTTGCATTTCTCAGGGACTAGCATCTTTTCTGGGAGTCTCTATCTTCGGAAACTACTCGAGCAAAGGCCATAGTCACTTACTCTGAGAAAAAAAGAATTAGATAGCTATTATCATTCATATAATATGAGAATGCTTTCAACTGCAAATATAGAACACTCAAATGAAACTGGCTTAAACAATAAGAAGTATACTGTCTCTCAGAGCAGTATACTTCAGATGGGCTTCAGAACTGGTTGATTGGGAAGTTCAACAGTGTCATCAAAGGCCCAGATTCTGTCGGTTTCTCAGTTTTTTTCTATATACAATGTTAATCTCATCCTAACCTTTCATTGTAGGTTGTGTATTTTTTGATAGTCAAGTCTGCATACTTTTCAGTCTGGCAAATATCCACTTGTCTTATTGGCCATATCTTAGTCACATACTTATTCCTAAACCTGAGACATGAGACTGCCCTTAGACCAAAGCCTCCCACCCTTGAAACTGAAAGAGCTGGTCTTCCCAGAGCTATATGCCCTGTGTGGAGGAGGAGTGAAACAAAATGGGAGTTCCATTAGGAAGGAAGAGAAAATGAGTGCTGTAGGCAATCAATACTATTCACTAACCACTATTAGTAAATTACCAAGCTCAAACCTCACTCTTTCTCCCTCATCCTATTTTCTCTAATCTTGAGGCATTCCAAGGTTCTATTGGGAAACTAATTTGGGGTGGGGGTATCTTTTCTGTTGTCTTTTAGACTTAGTAGGTTTCACTATCAATTTGCTTTCTATCTTCCAATAATTTCTCACTTTTGGGAGGTCTAACAATATACCCCTTTCCTTTCCATGTTTGCCTTGAAATCATTTTTATGTTTGTATTTCTTCTATCGTTCTTGCTTGATGTTGGGAGTAAGAAGAAACACAAGCATTTGGCTAGCCCTCTTGAACTGGAGGTAAACATACCTCAAAATTCTGGATTTTCCTACCTCTTATGCTTGACCCAATTATTTGGCTTAAAACTCTCCAGAGTAGGTCTCCAAGTGTTGATCTAAAGACTGGTGCCAATCTGTATACTATTAGTCTACAACTAGTCTAAAATTTAGACATTTTTTTATAAAGTGACATTTCTGGGACATCAAGCACATGATCAGTGGACTCTGTTGTTTGAACAGAGGAGAGACGACTTTAGGAGGTGTTGAATTCACTTGGTGAGTTGCATGTGTTATGAGCTGCATACGACTCATGCTGCTGCTGCTGCTGCTAAGTTGCTTCAGTCATGTCCGAATCTGTGCGACCCCATAGACAGCAGCCCACTAGGCTCCTCTGTCCCTGGGATTCTCTAGGGAAGAATACTGGAGTGGGTTGCCATTTCCTTCTCCAATGCATGAAAGTGAAAAGTGAAGGTGAAGTCACTCAGTCATGCCCAACTCTTAGTGACCCCATGGACTGCAGCCTAGCAGGCTCCTCTGTCCATGGGATTTTCCAGGCAAGAGTACTGGAGTGGGGTGCCATTGCCTTCTCCAGCATACTACTCATAGCACATACCTTACACCTATAGTTATGTAGCCTGACACATAATTAGGCTATATAATGTTCCAGAATTGACTGGGAAAACAAAGCATCAAACAAAATCTGGCCCTTAATCACAGAAAATTTGAGAAGCCTGATCTATATACAATTTGAATATTTCAGTTTGGTAAACAAATTTATTTACCCACTCAAATATAATACCATGGCTGGATTTTTGTATTTAATATGCAGAGTGAAGATTTTTAATCCCTTTTCTATGAAACATTTTTTTTCCCCTAAATGTTTTCTAACTCAATTATGTTACCTAAATGAAATGAAATGAAATGCCTTGATGTAGCAATTGTTATGGACTCAAAGCTACTGGAGTTTGGTGCCTTCAACAGCAGTAAATGTTGAACTACCTCAGAGGAATTATTATTTTTATTTTTTATGCAGGGAAGCTGTTAATGCACCTTCTCCTGGATTTCTGAGTCCTAACTACTTGACTGGGACTCCTAAAACCTGACTTGATGTTATCTTACCATCACCCTTGGTTTTTCATTTTGGTTCCAACATGGTCTTCAGCTCATCCATTTCTAGAACTGCTTTTTCTACTCTGCTTTCCTGATTCTCTTCCAAGGTTGCCTGGAACTGACTCAGTTTTTTCATTTTGTTTCACTCTATTCCCTTGGAGTCTTCAACTCATTCCTTTTTCTCTCTAGGCACAGCTCTTCATTGTCTTCTTCTGAACCACAAGAATAGTGCCTTGTTCTCTCACCTAGTTACAGGCAGTTATAAATTTGTTAGTATTTATTACCAGCTTTCTATGTGCAAAGCTTTATGCTAGTTGCTTAACACATGTTGTATCACTCAAAGGTAGGTTTTTTACCTTCACAAAGGTCATACAGGGTCATACAGCTTGTAAGTAGCAGAGCCAGGAGTTGAACCTAGATAGATGAACTCAAGCCCGGATAGCGTTAGAGTCCAGCTGAGGAGTCCTTTCCATTCAGGTTTGGCGAATGCATCATGTTTTTGTGGAAAAATAAAGTTATGTTCTCTTTCAATGTGAAAAGTAAAAGTATTAGTCACTCAGTCATGTCTGACTCTGTGACCCCATGGACCTTAGCCCACCAGGCTCCTCTGTCCATGGGATTCTCCGGGCGAGAATACTGGAGTGGGTTGCCATTTGCTTCTCCAGCGGATCTCCCTGAACCAGGGATTGAACCCGCATCTCCTGCATTGCAGACAGATTCTTTATTGTCTGAACCACCAGGGAAGTACTTATTTTCAATCAGTTCAGTTCAGTTCAGTCGCTCAGTCGTGTCTGAGTCTTTGTGACCCCATGAATCTTGGTAAGACTTTCGGAGATATAGGAATGACCGAGTGAAAAGATACTCAAATATCATTAGTTGTCAGAGTAAAATTCATAAGAAAACCAATCAGAACAGCTTAAATAAAAACAACTCAAAATGGTGCAACCATTTCAGAGAATTATTCATCAGTTTCTTACAAGGTTTAACCTACTATTAAAGCAGTTCAGTTTGAAAAAAAAGAAAAGATACTGTATTCTCTATTACACTGGAGGCCTCTAGACTAAATCTGAGGAAGTTAATTCACCTTGCATTAGATGGGTATTTCCAAAAGAATTTTTATCTAGTGTGTGATTTTTCTGTGAAGATGGTTTGGGTTGGGATTTTCAGCAGTTGTGTCTTAAAGAGAAGTGGTCGTATGTCTGCATGGTTACTCCTTTTTCTACAATACACTTTATGGCTTGAAGGGGAAGCTAGATGCTTCAAGAACAAGGAAACTACTACTTCCTCCACCTTAACTTATGTTTTAATTACAAAAGTAACATTCTTTGAATGTTGAAATAATACAGAAGTGTATACAAATTAAATGGCAAGTCTCCTTCTCCTTTTTCTTTAACTATCTCAGTTTCAGAGGCAACACTGTCACAGTGTGGTGTGATTCCCTCCATAGCTTTTATCTTATTTCTAAGTATATATAATCATATATGCATATCACAGTTTTGTTGTGGTTTTTTCTTCACACAAACGGGAACAACCACGTATCCAATTATGCAACTTGATTCACACCGTCTTCCAGTGAACATCATCTTGATTTTTTTCAGAAATTTGGGAGAATTTATTGAGATTTGGGTTTCCCCCCAAAAGACTCTGAGTAAAGGACATGGGCGTAGGTAGTTGTGTCTTTTCCTTTTCCCTCCTTCTTTCCTTCCCTCCCTTTCTGTCTCTCTCCTTTTCTTTCTTTTCTTCTTTCTTCCTCCCTCCCTTTCTCTCTTTCTTTTTTTTAATTCCAAGGAGCTGGAATGAAATATTAGGAAGAATATTATAGAGGAGGGCAAACCAATAAAAACCAGGATCTTTGGGCTGACTAGTTCAATGGACCCGGGGACCAGTTTCATGGAGACTCTATCTTAGAGTCTCCATGTAGAACACACTTCAGAATTGTCCCTCTAAAACACAGAAGGCAACCCCATTTGCTAAGGGTTGCCTCAAGGGGTTAATTCTCCTGCTCTTCTGGTCTACTCTGGGAGGGCTGAGAAAGCTTCTCAGCTTTGACAAAAGCTCTGGAAGAGAGCTTGAAACTGCAGCTGTTACTTGAGTTGGGTAGCCTTCAGCTTGCATGGAAACTGTCCCCATAGCTACAGCTGAGGTTGGGACTGAGAGGAGTGGCCCTAGACCCCAGAACATTTATTACTGATGTCTTTCCATAGTAGCACAGATAGATTTGTGTTATTCTTTTAAGGGCTGCATGACATTCCCTGGATGTACTATAACTAAATTATCCATAATTAACCAAGTGTGGACATTGAGTGTGTATTCTCTTTCTTTGCTGTTATAGTGATGTCCCTCTATCACATTATGACCAGCTAGGCCAGCTGATCATGGAAAAAGCAAGAGAGTTCCAGAAAAACATCTATTTCTGCTTTATTGACTATGCCAAAGCCTTTGACTGTGTGGATCACAATACACTGTGGAAAATTCTGAAAGAGATGGGAATACCAGACCACCTGACCTGCCTCTTGAGAAATCTGTATGCAGGTCAGGAAGCAACAGTTAGAACTGGACATGGAACAACAGACTGGTTCCAAATAGGAAAAGGAGTATGTCAAGGCTGTATATTGTCACCCTGCTTATTTAACTTCTATGCAGAGTACATCATGAGAAACGCTGGACTGGAAGAAACACAAGCTGGAATCAAGATTGCTGGGAGAAATATCAATAACCTCAGATATGCAGATGACACCACCCTTATGGCAGAAAGTGAAGAGGACCTAAAAAGCCTCTTGATGAAAGTGAAAGAGGAGAGTGAAAAAGTTGGCTTAAAGCTCAACATTCAGAAAACGAAGATCATGGCATCCTGTCCCATCACTTCATGGAAAATAGATGGGGAAACAGTAGAAACAGTGTCAGACTTTATTTTTTTGGGCTCCAAAATCACTGCAGATGGTGACTGAAGCCATGAAATTAAAAGACACTTACTCCTTGGAAGAAAAGTTATGAGCAACCTAGATAGTATATTCAAAAGCAGAGACGTTACTTTGCCGACTAAGGTCCGTCTAGTCAAGGCTATGGTTTTTCCAGTGGTCATGTATGGATGTGAGAATTGGACTGTGAAGAAGGCTGAGCACCAAAGAATTGATGCATTTGAACTGTGGTGTTGGAGAAGACTCTTGAGGATCCCTTGGACTGCAAGGAGATCCAACCAGTCCATTCTGAAGGAGATCAACCCTGGGATTTCTTTGGAGGTAATGATGCTAAAGCTGAAGCTCCAGTACTTTGGACACCTCATGCAAAGAGTTGATTCATTGGAAAAGACTCTGATGCTGGGAGGGATTGAGGGCAGGAGGATAAGGGGACAACCCAGGATGAGATGGCTGGATGGCATCACGGACTCGATGGACGTGAGTCTGAGTGAACTCCGGGAGATGGTGATGGACACGGAGGCCTGGCGTGCTGTGATTCATGGGGTCGCGAAGAGTCAGACACGAATGAGCGACTGAACTGAACTGAACTTAGGCCAGCTGAAATTCTTAGCTGAGGTGCCACGAAGCTACTGAAAATAGTGTGTTGAAATATCTGGCATTCTTCCCAGAAAAAGAATAAGATATCGTCTGACTGGCCCAGGTATCTGCACAGCAAATGGAAAAATATACTGAAATGGAGCCCAAAGACAAATCTTTCTAATATTGCAATGTTTGTACTAGGAAAGACTCCCATTTGATCAGTCTATTCATTTTTAGAGTGTAAGACACCCAAAGTGTGTTATAACTTCTAAATGAATGATAATCTACATCCCTCCCAAATTATATAATCATTCATTTGGACTGTCCTTTAATGTCTATTCCCAGCTTTTGTCTTGAAAGTGTTAATATTTTCTCTCCAGTGTCTTTTAGATTTTAGACATAAACAATCCACTCTTGGGCATATTTATATTCTGCTCTATTCTTACTAAAAAATATGAATAAGGAAAGCCCAATACTCTTTACAATATTAATTTGTGTTTTACCAACCAATATTAATCATTGACTGTATGCTGGTACTAGGCTCAACCCAAGGCCACAGTTATCTTTTACTTTAAGAGGCAGAATCAACATTCAAACCTGGGCCCAACTGACCTGAAAGCTTCTAGTTTATAATTTACCAAGATTTGTTATCTGTAAAACAAGTGATATTATTAAATTGGGATGAACTACATTCAGAATAAGAAATTGGCTTAAGAATGGATTCAGAACCAAATTTCCAATATTTTCTTTAAAGAATAGAAGTTCTCCCAGCCCTGAGATCAGCTGTACCTTCTTGGGTCCAGCCCTTAATGTCTCTGGAATTAACTTTATTAATCTATAAAATAAGATACTGGGCTACTTTAATATTTTATTACTCTTTTTAGGGACACTTATACTGAACTGAATATATGTTGAAACTGGCAAATAAACATACTTCAGAGATCATAATGGTCATGAAGAATTTAAGATTTTTAAAACCCAGTGTATGTTTAAAAGACATTATTACAAGGTTCTTAGATACAGGAATCAAAAATGCATGCTATGTGACCCAGAGTGTTTCCTAAGAAGTTTATATGCATTACCTCATTTAACCCTCATGAAATAACTGAGTTAAATTACATTATTATGATCCCCATTTTTTAGTGATGGCAACTGACACCTGAAGATATTAAATAGCATACTGAAGGTCACACAGCTGGTAGGTTCCAGGACCAGTTCTCACTCCTAGCCTGCTGGATTCCAGAGCCCAAGTTCTTAATCTGTATTTTAGACTCTATTCCAAAGAATAGGTTAAAGTTTAATATCTTTTGCCTCCAAAGATAATTGTATTCAAATAGAGAGAGACTCTTAAAGATGCTTCTTTCACACAGTAATATACATCTAAGTTTCCTTTGCATGTGCATTGTTTAAATTTTTTCTTGAAAAGTGAAAAAGGACATTCCCTTAGGTGGCTGTTGTCTCTGTAAGATGAGTACCCTCTGATTTTGCCCAAAGATAGAGAGGTGTCAGGCTAGAACTATTTGAGCCATTTGAGTTCTAGCCAGGCTAGAACTATTGAGAGGAGGCCAAGCCTCCTCTGAAAGGCGTTTACAAAGTTGTTGTCAGAAAAAAGCAAGCCAGAGGGAACATCAAGCCTGCTGGTAAATGAGATGGGGTGTGTAATCAAAGCTGGCTTTAGAAGACCTATTTTTAAAAGAGTTCATGGCTCACAAGAGGACTGAGTGAATGAGTAAAGCTAGTGTGACAGGAGTCTGGACAGAGGACCTTATGGAACTTTTAGACCCTCCAGAAAACCAGATGGTATTCCCTGAGTGGAATTTTTTATAGCACTTTTAAATTGTGATACATGGTGGCAGCTTCAACATAATATCTGGGGCTCACAAGGTCGCAGGTAGGGAGAAATTGTCCATGCTTTCCTCACTTGCTCCTTTTCAGGGGCAGCTGGGTTAGTCTAGGCAGAAAGAGGAAGGCATTTAGGTGTTTTCCATACCCTCTTCAGTCCTTTCCAGGAAACTGAAAGTGACTTCAGCTCTCTGCGAAGCTGGAAACCTTTTTAATTTCTGGAATGAATTTCCAGTTCAGTGGCCCGCATCTGACTGCTTGGCCTGCCAACTCCCTGGCTCTCTTGTATTATCTTTTCTCTCCTCAGATTCTTCTTCAGCCCTCAGCCCTGTCTCCCTCCATATCCTTCTCTTGTCCCACAAACAGGGCCTGTGGGGCCAGGCTGTCTGCTTGTGCCTTTATCTTACCACTCACCCACAGAACCTCAGAAGAAATGAGAAGTATCAGTCAGTCTTTAGAGGTGCCCTCTACTGGTTGTTGGCAATGCAACGTCAAAATTAACGTCTGGAAATAGAGTTTCTTCGTTTAATAAAAATTCAAGTTGAAGACACTAGTAGATAGGATAAAACACAGAGGAGAATGTTGCTATGAATTATAAAAGCTTTTAGATGCTACTGAATTGTGTCTGATTTACTGGGGTGTGCAGTAGAGCAGTGGTTAACTGTGGGTGATTTTGCCCCCAGGGAACATTTTGGCTAGAAACATTTTTGGTTGTCACAGCATAAGCTGGGAGTGTGCTACTTGCATGGGGTGGGTAGAAGCAAGGGTTGCACAAGAGAGCCCTCACCCACCCCACCCCTACAGAGAATTATCTGACTCCAGTAGAGTGGGCCTAACTCAGATATGCCTGAGAATGCTCAA
Source organism: Capricornis sumatraensis (assembly GCF_032405125.1). Classification (NCBI taxonomy): domain Eukaryota; kingdom Metazoa; phylum Chordata; class Mammalia; order Artiodactyla; family Bovidae; genus Capricornis; species Capricornis sumatraensis. The sequence continues at coordinate 47,784,670 of NC_091074.1, read as the reverse complement.
ATTAGACTATTAGCATTTGGGGACCTGAAAAAATTTAAAGATTACTTGAGCAGTTCCCAACCTTGGTTGCCCATAGGATCACTTAAGAAGCTTTAAAATACTGACATTTGGGTCCCATTCCTGGAGATACTGATACAGTTTAATTTCTGGTTTGGGTGTGGTATGGGCATCAGGATTTTTAATCTTTCCAGGTGGTTTTAATATTCAGCCAAAGTTGAGAACTGTTGATGTCATCCAAACCGCCATTGTTTTGGATAAAACATCAGATCTTGGGAGATCAGATTTCAGTGTAACAAAGCGGCAGAGCTGGAACAGTATCTTGAGGAAAAGATAATATGGCACTGGGGCTTCCCTGGTGGCTCAGATGGTAAGGAGTCCATCTGCAATGAGGGAGACCCGGGTTTGATCCTTGGGTCCGGAAGATCCCCTGGAGAAGGAAATGGCAACCCACTCCAGTATTCTTGCCTGGAGAATCCCATAGACAGAGGGGCTTGGCAGGCTACAGTCTGTAGCGTTGCAAAGAGTTGGACACAACTGAGCTACTAAGCACAGCTTGACTACACACCACACGGCAAAGCAAACGCTGTGATAATATCTTATCACTTTTTTGGGGGAAAACTCTAAATTTTTTTTTATGATCTATTCATTCTTTAATAGTATCAATAATTTTTTCTAAAATGACACAAAAAAAATTCAGGCTCAGCAAAATGCAAATTGAAACCACGAGATGCCACTGTGCACTTATTTTATAGTATAGCTAAAAATTAAACACATACACACAAATAACTAACAGTACTAAAGATGATGAGAACATAGGACAAACAGAACTCTCATAAAAATGGGAATAAAAATGGTACAGCCACTTTGGAAAGAGTTGCAGAGAGTTGGAAACAACTGAGCGACTTAATAACACCACCACCACCACCACTTTAGAAAACAGTTTGTCAGTTCCTTATAAGATGAAACACTTCTACCATGTGAACTAGCATTCCCACTCTTAGGTATTTATTCAAGAGAAAAGAAAACTTACATTCACACAATAACCTGTACATTAGCGTTTACAGCGTTTTAATTCATGATCACAAAAACAGGAACAACCCAAATGTTCTTGAACTGGTAAATGGATTAACAAACTGTGGAATGTCCATACAATGAAAATCAGCACTAAACGTGAACAAACTACTAATACAACAGTGTGCTTGAATCTCAAATAGATTATGGCAAGTGAAAGAAGTCAGATTCAAAAGACACATTCTGAATTATACTATTGCTAATAAATTATGGAAAAGCCAAAATTATAGGAAGAGAAAATGGGTTAATGGTTTGAGGGCCAGAGAGTAGGAAGAGGGGTTGAATGCAGGGGAGGCTCAAGAGGGAAGTTTGTGGGATGATGAAACTCTTCCATGTCTTGATTTTGATGGCAGTTACATGACTGTGCATTTTTCTGAACTCAAAGAACGGTATAACAGAAAGGGTCAATTTTACTGTATGTAAATTTTTAAAGTGACTAAAACAATGAATAAAAGGTTGAGAAACAGAAATATAAGAAGAAACAAAAACAATAATTCACTCTTATCCCAAAATGGGGTGGCATTTGGCTAACTTATTTTCAGATCTCTCTCTCTCTGCATATGGGTGAGAAACAAAAGGATAGACAGCAATAAATGCATGTTATTCTGTGGAGTTTAACTATACATATATTTGTGTTATAAATAGTATTACTGTTTAATTTTACTTGAATTGTGCATAAAATCACACTATAAATTATGCTTTAATTAAAAAAAATAACAAAAGCAATAGAAACGAAAGCAGAAGTCGCTCAGTCGTGTCTGACTTTTTGTGACCCCATGGACTGTAGCCCACCAGGCTCCTCTGTCTTTGGAATTCTCCAGGCAAGAATCCTGCAGTAGGTAGCTGTTCCCTTCTCCAGGGGATCTTACCAACCCAGGGATCAAACCCAGGTCTCCCACATTGCTGGAGGATTATCTGAGCCACCAAGGAAATCCAATAGAAACTAAGGAGTTGGTAAATTTTAGATAATGATTTTTTTCACTATAAGGAATATTTTCTAGAGTCCCTCTAGGGTTAAGAAAAGAAATTATGAAGAAATTATTGAATTGATAACTTGTAAAATAAAACATGCTTAAGTTTAGACAGTACAGATGTATTTGTTAGGGGAAGGAGGTAATATGAATGCTTACATTTGCTCCCACCTCCCTTTGCATTTACCTTCTGATTTTTGTTGCTCATGTGTTTAAAAAATTTACTTATTTTTAATTGGCAGATGATTGCTTTACAGTATTGTGTTGGTTTCTGCCATACATCAACATGAGTCAGCCACCCTTCCTCTTGAACCCCTCCCGCTTCCCACCCTATCCCACCCCTCTAGGTTGTCACAGTTGCTCCTGTATTTTAACTTTGTTAAGAATTAAAACATTTGCATTCTGGCTTACAGTTATAATTCCCCCTGTTGTTTAGTCTTCTCTGTTTGTTTTTTGTTTTCCTAAGAATTTAAAAAGTTAATTAAGTTAAAAATTCTGTTGCAGTATCATTAACTTACAATATTAGTTTCAGGTGTATGATTTCAGTTCAGGTGTAGAGCGACTTGATTTTTTTTGATATGTTACAAAATGATCACCACTGTTCAGTCTTTACATATAAGAGACTTCTATGATCGCCATTTATGCTTTTACTATGACTTTTTAAAAATTAATTAATTTATTTGGGTGGGTCTTGTTACGGCCCGTGGGATGCTCACTGCATCATGTGTGATCTTTCATTGCAACACACAGGCTCTCTAGTCACCCTGTGGCATGTGGTATCTTAGTTCCCCCACCAGGGATTGAACCCATGCCCCCTGCATTGGAAGGCAAGTTCTTAAGCACTGGACCACCAGGGTAGTCCCTAGCATGACTTTCCATTCCTAAATTTAGTTTGATTCAACTTTTGTTTGCTGGACTACATAGTTAAGTAGTTTTTTCAAGAAGAATTTTATGGATTTGATGTGATCTGAGTTCTCTAAAATTTTGAGAAATAATATCTGCCTGTTTAAACACCTTTGCAGCCTGTGATATTTCTGGGTTATCCTGTCCTTAGAATTTTATCAGTTTTGTTCTCTTCATGTTGCTGAAGAGTTTTTTGAGACTAACTCAATTGTGTTCCCCAATGTTGACAGTCATTTTTATCTTGATCCATCATCTTTAGTCTTAATTTTCTTAATTTCTTCGTATTTTTCTTTGGCATTAACTCTGACGATCTTTTCCTTCATGTCATCAATTCAAATTGTCAGTGTTTCCATCTTCACTAGGAATAGATTATCTTTCTCATTTTACCCCTTTTAGGAGCAACATGTTGCTGTCTATTCACGTCTCTGAAAACTAGGAGTGTGGATATGGGTATGAGGAAGGCATGGGCTAGTCTGGACTGAGTACTGTCTTTATTTGGGTTCTTATATGTCCTCTGAGATTTTGTAGAACCTCAGAAGAGTAAGACCAAATAGCTCACTTCATTTAGCCTCATTTCACTTTATATAGCCTGTGGTATATCCTACTTCCAAGGGCTCTTACTCATTCCTCTGACTCAGCACAGCACCCTGGAAAATGGGAAGGCCCAACAAGACCTTCCTGTCCTTGCAAACTGTGACTTTGACTTTTCCTAGGACTGTTTATTCATTGCTCACTTTATTTACAAATTGAGGATGATTACTGTGTTCTTATGATGCTGTTGACTTACTTTTTCTCAGTGCTATGCTTCTGTTTTTTCCTTGGTTATCAACCAAGGTTTGAAGTCTATGGCATAAGATCAAACTCCCATAAGACTGGAAGTATCCAAGTGCTGTCTTATATTTGGTTACATGTTTGGTAAATTTATGGGTTTTCCTTTATTTTTATTGATTTCAAAAATGTTGCCAGTGAAGAGTCTACAGTCCTCCTTTGTTGTGCCATCTTTTCTGGAAATCTGTTTGTTCCACCACTTAATATCTGAGATTCATTTTCTCATCTACACAAATAGGAGGAAAGCCACCATTAAATGGTAAAAGATTAAATGAAACTTAAGAAAATTCTAGTTCTGTCTAAATTGTTTTGGGCCTAGTTATCCAACAATGGCTCCCACTAGCAAATCCTATCATTTATTTGTCTGATCTCGAGAACTTAGAGGTTTGTCATCAATCAGAAGTATACCCCAGATGTTGCCAAATTTTTCTGTGAAGGGCCATGTAGTAAATATTTTAAAATTTGCAGGCCACATAGTCTCTGTAGCAACTACTTCATGTTGCAGTATGAAGCAAGTTGTTTGTTGTTCAGCTGCTAAGTCGTGTCCAACTCTTTGTGATGCCATGGACTGCAGCACACCAGGCTCCTTTTTCATTCACTATCTCCCAGAGTTCCCTCAAATTCATATCCATTGAGTCAGTGATGCTATCTAACCATCTCGTCCTCTGCCACCCCCTTTTCTTTTTGCCTTTAGTCTTTCCCAGCATCGGGGTCTTTTTCAATGAGTTAACTCTTTGTATAACGTGGCCAAAGAATTGGAGCTTAAGTATCAGTCCTTCCAATGGATATTCAGGATTGATTTCCTTTAGGATTGACTGGTTGGATCTCCTTGCAATCCAAGAAGCTCTCAAAAGTCTTCGCCAGCACCACAATTCAAAAGCATCAATTCTTCAGGGCTCTGCCTTCTTTACAGTCCAACTCTCACACTGTACATGACCACTGGAAAAACCACAGCTTTGACTATATGGATCTTTGTTGGCAAAGAGATGTCTCTGCTTTTTAACATATTGTCTTGGCTTGTCATAGCACTCCTTCTAAGACAAGATGTAAATGTATCAGTGGCTGTGTTTCAATAAAACTTTACTTATAGAAACTGAAATTTGAATTTCATATTATCCTCACATGTCACAAAATATTTTTCTTTTGATTTTTTTCCCAGCTATTAAAAATGTGGAAAAAAATTATTTCCTCATGGGCCATACAAAAATGGTTAGTGGGCTATATAAGAGTCATATAAGCTCACAGGATATATTTTTCTGATCCTGGTATACCTTCAGCACTCCAGGATTTTGCTAGAGAGAATAGTCTGGATCTTCACAGCTTTTATCAAAACCCCCTTTGAGAGAAATGGATTTAGGAAATAGAACTCAAAGGACATACTGTCTATGCATTTTTTCTACATTAACTTTAAATTCTGTCTTTGAGGCAAGTTCAGCTCCTGAAAGACTATTAACTTGGTCCAACTCAGCTCAACTGCAAAGAGAATCTCCTTCACTAAACTAAATTTGAATATTATGCTTTCTACTTTAATCAGGGGTTACTACAAGATAAAACAGCTTTATTCCAGCTTTTGCACTTGCAAAACAACTCCAATAAATCACTCAGTGTCCCTGCGTAGGGTATCCTGCAAAGAATTGTCTCAGAATTCAGTACTAGGAAAAACTCTTTCCTTTCAGACATTTCCCAGTTCTTTCTCTCAGCTAACTACATACAATTCTTACCAAGCTTTCCTCTTTACACTGGCTTCTGGGAAGCTTAGAGTCAGCTTTTATTCTCAGTCATAGCCACAGCATCCTTCCAAGGCCCCTGTATAGTACAACTCCAGGGACCCTAAATTAGTGGTCTAGTACAGACATTTAGGTGAGAAAACTGATATCTGGAAAAGTGACGGCTTTCTTTCTGAATCTGAGTCTGGACCTACATTGAGGGCCGTCCTACATCTACCCCTTCTCCAGCTGTCTTTTCTGGTTCCCTGAAATAGATTAATATGTTCTCTTAGAAAAATTTGACAAAGGGTAGTTTCTTAGAGGAAAATGGCAAAGGTCTCTCTAGAAGCTCATCTTGAAAGGATTCACTTTCTGTGTTGGGTTAATTGCACAGAGAAGTGCTAGGAAAAAAACTTAAGGAAGGAACACTGGTCTGAACCTGGCAGGCCATTACTCTAGTTTCCTGTGTCAAACCTAACACAGAGAGCACCTGTTATTTGCTCTAGACTCTGAGAAGCCATAGATCACACAGGTTCTTTCCTAGCCCATGGACACATGACTAAGCCTGTTCAAGGTCTGGTAGTTTACAGAGAGGCCCTCCATAAATTTCCTAGGAAATAGCACTCATTGACTCATCAAGCATTTCAATAATCTGAATCTTTTAGTGATTAAGGAATAATTTTCAATGGTGTTTGGACTAATATCTCCAGAGTTCAGAGGCAGTGGGATTGAAAAACAACAACAATCATACTTCTCTATCCACATCTACTTTGAATTAACACTGTCTCCACGTCTGAGTGCAAGGCTACCTTTGTTTTTCTTCCCTTCGGAAACGCCCCACTGTCTGTCCTGAGCCCTTTCCCAGTGGGACTCTGATTAGGTGCTCTGAATTAGATACCAGGCCTTCTTCACTTCCAACTACTTAGGTCTGCTGTCAGGAGGTCAAAAGTAGAAATGTGGTTGGTTGTTCCACTTCTGGGACTTGTCCTAGGCCTCTAGGAACTGAACATTTTTATTTATACTCCAGCTAGTTTTACTGCACAAATCAAATGGATTGGGACAGTTTAAATTGAGAGTTATAAAGGCCTTTCCCTATATGGGAGTTAGGATCATGTTCATTCTCTCTATAAAATTCCCATTCCTTTGAGTCCAACAGTTTTTCTTGAACTGTTGGCATTAGTTTGCTTCATCCAGCCTATTTGTGGCTCAATACTTTGGCTTGTCTCTTGGTCATCTAGTTCCCTACATGCTGCTGCGCTGAGAGGGGCCCAAACCCTCTATTTGAGGAAGAAGTGTATCCTATAGTGACCCCTAGACAACCAAATAACTAAAGAAATGAAGGTTAATGGGCTGTAGCTCCCAGGTGGCCAGAGAATGCCTCTTTTTCTATTTTTCTTTTTGGATTATCATACCTCCTTTCCATGAGTGGTGGGTCCAGGAGAACTGGGCCAAGAAGATGATTTTACCAAAAGTTTCTCCAGGCCACTTGACTTGCTTCTAACGTAGGCAAATGGAATCATTTCGGTCTTCAGGTATAAAGGTGTAGAGTCAGTAACCAGCTGACTCTAGTAAGAATAGGCAGGTGTCTGTTTGGAGCCATCTTCGTTTTCCCCTCTAGCTTCTGTGGTCAGTAGTGGTGTCAGCAATCTGGGGTCATCAGTCTTCAGTTTTTCTGCCTTTCCCCTTTCCTAACCCCTTCTTCTCCCTCCGTCTTCCCCCCTCTTCTCTCTCCTCTACCATGCAGAAACATAGCTCACGCAGTGTTTCATAATCCCTCCTGGTTGTTCTCCTGCTATATTGCCTGTCCCAGTGAATGGCATCACCCCTCTGTCAGAGCCAAACCCTGCCTCCTCCCTGCGCACACCTTCCTGTGTAGTCATCAAATCTCACCCGTTTTACCTCATCTTTAACTCTCACACCTGTCTACTTCTTTTAATCTCTGTTGCCGTTGTTATTGTTTAGTTGGTAAGTTATGTCTGACTCTTTTGTGACCCCATGGATTATAGCCTGCCAGGTTCCTCTGTCCATGGGATTTCCCAGGCAAAAATACTGGAGTGGGTTGCCATTTCCTTCTCCAGGGGATCTTCCTGATCCATTGATCGAACTTGCATCTCCTGCCTGGCAGGCAGATCCTTTACCACTGAGCCACTTAGGAAGCCCTCTCTCCTCTCCTTCAGCTCCCATTTCTAGTTCATTACCTCTCCTGCCCACAACAGCTTCTGCCGTGCCCTTAATCATTGACTTCAGGTCTCCCTTACTCAGGAAATTCATCCCGTTCCTGCCGGACAGGGTACTCTTGTCTGAGCTTCTACAACATCCTCTATTTATTAATTTTATAAGTAGAGCTGCCTCCTCCACTGAACAGTAAGCTCTTTTTTTCTCCTTCACCCTTGTGTCCCCAGGCCCAGACCAGATCTGGCACATAACAAATGCTCAATAACTCTTTGATAAGTGAATTAATGAGATATACAAAAGAAATTTGGAAAGTTATCTTTTTAACTGGGGATAGATATTGGGGCTAAGATAGTTTGTAATTTTTTTTTATTTGCACAGATTTTTGAGACATTAGTAGCATTTCTACCTGTCTTTTTTTTTTTTTAGTTATATACCACTTCATAGAACTATTACGTTTTTATAATTATGAAGTGCTTTTTTATAATCCACATCGTATTGAAAGAGACACTTGGGAAGAAAGCTTGCATTTTGAATTTCGTTTATTCCCCTGTGACTTTAATTCTGACCCCTGAGGTACCAGGACCCAGGCTGGCTTGATCAGATCTTGGCAGTGAAGGAGAGTAGGCCCTTAGAGGAATTATCCAGCTTGCTGGATTCACTAGGTGAGAATGGTTCTTAATAAGGATTCTAGTAAATGTTGGAAAAAGATCGGTGCTGTATAGTCAAAGTACAGATAGTAAGCCAGGAATGAGGAGGAAGATGGACTACTGCATGCACACAAGGCCTGTCAGAGATTTGGATTCAAACCAGAGCAGCAGGGATTATATGACAAGGTCAGTGAAGGGACCTCACATCTGACCCAGGACGGGGCTGTCTCTTTGATACTGGTTTATGCAGATGATGAGGAGTCTTTTAAGAGCATCAGCCCCAGGGATGCCTTTCTGGTTCTGCCCAGTCTTAAAAGAGCCCCTTCTGAGGATGGCCAGGGATTTAAAACAGGTCTGTACAATTTGTCTGTACAATAAATTTATACTAATTTATTTCATACGATATACTTTCAAAAAGGTGGCACAGTGGTAAAGAATCTGCTTGCCAATGCAGGAGGTGCAGAGAAGCAGATTTGGTCCCTAAGTTGGAAAAATACCCTGGAGTAGGAAATGGCTACTCCAGTATATACAACCTGCTCCAATATTCTTGCCTGGAAAATTCCATGGACAGAGAAGCCTGGCAGGCTGCAGTCCCAGGGTATTGCAACAGAGCACATATACGCTTTCAAAAAAGAATATGAGGTGGCCTAAGATAAAAGGACAGATACACTATTATTAACAAACAGTAATAATATTGGAGAAGGAAATGGCAACCCACTCCAGTGTTCTTGCCTGGAGAATCCCAGGGACGGGGGAGCCTGGTTGGCTGCCGTCTCTGGGGTCGCACAGAGTCGGACACGACTGAAGCGACTTAGCAGCAGCAGCAATACAGGTTAAAAGGCAGAAATTCAAGTGAGAAGGAGAAAATTAATATTATATTAAAAAGTTGTGGCTGAAGAAAATGACACTGTTAAGATCAAAGTTTGGCCCTGAGCTTTCTAGTGCCCTCAACAAAACAGGAACTAGATGGATTTTGTATTTTAAAATCTTTCTGAAATAGTTCTAAATTTTGGTATAGATGACAAAGAGTATCTGTTCATCAGGAGAAGAAATTTTGTCTTGGGTGTGAACTCTGAGAGGAACTTGCCATACAAACCTTTATTTAAGAGGCACTGAGCAATATAATAAAGTATTCACATGTAGTATCCTTATTAATGCTCTATCTTTTTCGTAATGTTTGAAAACAGATGATTAAAATCTTGGTTGAATCTTGGTTATGGTTACGTTTCTATGTTTCTTCTTTAGGTATTTATCATTATATTGGAACATGCATTCAGAATTTTTTGCATAATTTTTTATGGCTTCTATTAATATTATATCCTTATTTTATTGCTCTAAATGCTGTCTCTCAATGCTTTTTGTTATTAAATTGACATCATATACAATAATTAAACCCTTAAATTGTCATCATGAGTTTTGCTTAAGTTAGCCATATTTCGAGTAATTCTTATCACAAATCTTTGCTCAATTGGTTTGATTCTCTTCTGTTCCTCCCATCAGTGTTTTTAGATGTTTATACCATCTTTATAAGTACATTGCTATCATTCATTCCTGCTACACATTGCAGGTTAATGAACTTTCTGTGGCTCTCAAACTGTGTATTTTCTAGATGGACTCTGCCAGTTAAACTGGGAATGTATGTATCGGTTTCAGGCAAAAGTTAATTTACAGGGAAACTCTGAAATTCCTCTTCTGTTCTCCTTGGTTTATATATATTCTGACCAGGTGATGCTAACAGTGAACTGTGTTTCATAATTACACCCATTTGCCACCTCTTTTACAAATGCCTCATCACCGAGTTTTTCAAACCTCTGGCTGCTAATATTTAAATTCCTAATTGTAATCATTACTGGAGACCTCATTTACTTTGTTTAAAATCCTTTGGAAACTGAGGTCTCTGAATCTTCTCTGTCAACAAAATTGTGTGATGAAACCATTTTATTTATAGATAGTTGCTATCATTTTAAAATTCATTTCCTTGCAAATCTTAAATATACTTTTCCAAATTTATTACTGCTTGATTTTGGGAAAGGGAACAGTTGTGACATCAGTAGCAAAGCTGTCAAAATCTTATATAATTTATTCTTGTATTATTAGGCACAAGTCTCACTGAAATGTTGTATATTTTATATTCTGTAAACAAAATGTGGAATTTATCTCATTATTTCTGGATCCACACTCAGATCCATAGGAACATGAGAACTCAGACAAAAGTGGAAGTAATAGTAAATATTCAATAATTCAAAGTAGCTGATGATAACATCTGGTCCTTTGGAGGAAGGCCATAGAGCAATGTTTAATTAGGCTGAAGAAATATGGGTAATGAAAATGTGATTGGATATAAAGACCTTCCTAATAATGAAGGCTGTTAAGTCTTAGAATCACTAATATTCTTTGTTGAAAGGATAGATACATAACTGGCCGGGATGACTTAAGACTCCTTACGGGGTGTTGCTATTCAGTGTGGTCCACAGACCAGCAACAATAGTGATACCTGTGAGCTTGTTAGAACTGTAGGCTCCACCACAAATCTACTCAGAATCTGCATTTTAGCAAGATATCCAGATTAAGATGCACATTAACATTTTGAGAAGCAGATTGCCTTACAGCACTCTTCTAAAACTTGGGTGAATATAGGAATCAACTGGGGAATTTTAAAAAATGCCAACCTCAGAGACTTTGATTGACTCGGTCTGAGATGTAGTCCTGAGAGTGGAGGCTTATCCCCAGATAATTTCAATGTGCAGCAGTTCCCACTGCCTTAGAACTGTTTTAGGAGCCTATGGAAATCCACTGAAGTCCTGGACTCAGACATCCTGACTGTTTTCTTAATTGTGGTTAAAAAATACATAACACAAAGTTTACCATTTTAAATATTTTCAGTGTAAAATTCGCAGTAGGAAGTCAAGAGATACCTGGAGTAGTAGGCAAGTTTGGCCATGGAGTGCAAAATTAAGCAGGGCAAAAGCTAAGAGAGTTTGCCAAGAGAATGCACTGGTCATAGCAAACACCTTCTTCCAACAACATGAGAAAACTCTACACATGGACATCACCAGATGTCCGAAATCAGATTGATTATATTCTTTGCAGTTGAAGATGGAGAAACTCTATGCAGTAAGCGAAAACAAGACTGGGAGCTGCCTGTGGCTCAGATCATGAACTCCCTATTGGAAAATTCAGACTTAAATTGAAGAACTTAGGGAAAACCACTAAACCATTCAGGTATGACCAAAATCAACTTCCTTATGATTATACAGTAGAAGTGACAATTCAAGGGATTAGATCTGATAGAGTGCCTGAAGAACTATGGACAGAGGTTCATGACATTGTACAGGAGGCAGGGATCAAGACCATCACCAAGAAAAAGAAATGCAAAAAAGGTAAAATGGTTGTCTGAGGAGGTCTTACAGATAGCTGAGAAAAGAAGAGAAGCAAAAGGCAAAGGAGAAAAGGAAAGATGTACCCATCTGAATGCAGAGTCCCAAAGAATAGCAAGGAGAGGTTAAAAAAAAGTCTTCCTCAGTAATCAGTGCAAAGAAATAGAGGAAAGCAATAGAATGGAAAAGACTAGAGATCTCTTCAATTAGAGATACCAAGGGAACATGTCATGCAAAGACGGGCACAATAAAGGAAAGAAACAGTATGGACCTAACAGAAGCAGAAGATATTAAGAAACGGTGGCAAGAATACACAGAAGATCTACACAAAAAAGATCTTAATGACCCAGATAACCACGATGGTGTGATCACTCACCTAGAGCCAGACATCCTGGAATGCGAAGTCAAGTGGGCCTTACGAAACATCACTACAAACAAAGCTAGTGGAGGTGATGGAAATCCAGTTGAGATATTTCAACTGGAAGTGCTGCACTCAGTATGCCAGCAAATTTGGAAAACTCAGCAGTGGCCACAGGACCACTGATTGGGATTTCATTCCAATCCCAAAGAAGGGCAATGCCAAAGAATGTTCAAACTATCACACAATTGCAATCATCTCACATGTTAGCAAAGTAATGCTAAAAATTCTTCAAGCGAGGCTTCAACCATACTTGAACCGAGAACTTCCAGATGTTCAAGCTGGATTTAGAAAAGGCAGAGGAACCAGAGATCAAATTGCCAACATCCATTGGATCATCAAAAAAGCAAGAGAGTTCCAGAAAAACATCTACTTCTGCTTTATTGACTATGCCAAAACCTTTGACTGTGTGGGTCACAACAAACTGTGGAAAATTCTTCAGGAAATGGGAGTACCATACCATTTTACCTGACTCCTGAGAAATCTGTATGCAGGTCAAGAAACAACAGTTAGAACTGGACATGGAACAACAGACTGGTTCCAAATTGGGAAAGGAGTACTGGACATGGAACAACAACTAGTTCCAAGCTGGGAAAGGAGTACGTCAAAACTGTATATTGTCACCCTGTTTATTTAACTTGTATACAGAGTACTTCATATGAAATGCTGGGCTGGATGAAGCACAAGCCATAATCAAGATTTCTGGGAGAAATATTAGTAACCTCAGATATGCAGATGACACCACCCTTATGGCAGAAAGCAAAGAATTAAAGATGAAAGTGAAAGAGGAGAGTGAAAACCTGGCTTAAAAGTCAACATTCAAAAAAATAAGATTATGGCGTCCAGTCCCATCACTTCATGGCAGGTAGGTGGGGAAACAATGGAAACAGAGACTTTATTTTGGGGGGCTCCAAAATCACTGCAGATGGTGACTGTATCCATGAAATTAAAAGATTCATGCTCCTTGGAAGGAAAGCTATGACCAACCTAGATAGCATATTAAAAAGTGGAGACATTACTTTGCCAACAACAGTCTGTATAGTCAAAGCTATGGTGTTTCCAGTAGTGATGTATGGATTGAGAATTGGACCATAAAGAAAGCTGAGCACTGAAGAATTGATGCTTTTGAACTGTGGTGTTGGAGAAGACTCTTGAGAGTTCCTTGAACTGCAAGGAGATCATACCAGTCAGTCCTCTTTAGGACTAAATATTCAGTCAATCCTGAATATTCATTGGAAGGACTGAGCTGAAGCTGAAACTCCAATACTTTGGCCACCTGATGGGAAGAACTGACTCATTGGAAAAGACCCTGATGGTGGGAAAGACTGAAGACAGGAGGAGAAAGGGATGACAGAGGATGAGATGTGTGGATGGCATTAATGACTTGATGGACATGAGTATGAGCAAGCTCTGGGAGTTGGTGATGGACAGAAAAGCCTGGCATGCTGCAGCCCATGGGGTTGCAAAGAGTTGGACAGGACTAAGTGACTGAACTGAACTGAAGTACTTTCCAATGGTGTGTAATTATCACCACTATCCATTTCCAGAAATTTTTCATCATCTCAAAGAGAAATTTTCTACCAATTCAGCAATTATTCCCCATTCTCACCAACTCTTATTGATCTTCTGTCTCTCTGTATTTATTATTCTGAAAAGTTTCACATCAGTGGAATCACACATTGTGTGATCTTTTGTGTGTGACATTTCTCTTAGCATAACGTTTTCAAAGTTAATCCATGATATAGTATATATTGAATTTTATTCTTTTTTATGGCTGCAGGCCACTCTCCCTTCTTCCTGATAGCAGGGTTCTGAACCTCCACAAGTTTGAGGCTGCATGGGAATTTCTTCAGGGTTGGAGAGTGCCTCACCTGGTTGGGGCCCAGTAGCTTGTGGTGCAGGTACAGGGTGACTGGGCTTTTGTTTGCAAGGAAACTCACCTGAATTTATCACCAGTAAGAAGGAGGGCATTTTAAGGATAAAAGAGAGGTTGCATCCTTCACTGTTCAGGAGAAAACAGGACACCTGGAGCCTTGGGAAGATAAGAACCTTGGGTTGGTTCTGCGTCCCGTAAGGCTTTGGAAACCTCTTTTTTTAGTGAATGGAGCTTTCTTCTCACATTCCATCATCAGTGGATCTTAGCTACTTTTTATATGTCTGCTTCTTTCTGTTATGCATTTGTATTCTTTCACTTTTTGATGGCTTTATTTCCTCTGGGCTTCCCAAGTGGCTCAGTGGTAAAGAATCCACCTACCAATGCAGGAGGCACAAGAGATGCAGGTTCTATCCCTGTGTCAGGAAGATCTCTGGAGGAGGAAAGAGCAACCCACTCCAGTATTCTTGCCAGGGTAATCCCATGGACAGAAGAGCCTGGCGGGCTATAGTCCATGGGTTTGCAAAGAGTTGGACATGACTGAGTACCTGAGCGTGCATGCATATTTCCTCTACCCAAACTTCTGCTTCTTACAGATTCATTTTGCATTAAGGCTTATCAAGGCTTCTTTTAGCTCCTATGGCTGCCATTGCTAACTGTCTCATTTTCTCCAGCAAAATTCTCAGCAAAAATTAATTGGTCCAGCTCATCTTTCTATACCAGGTAATGTCCATCACTCTCAGGCAGTGGTCCATCTCCTGGTCTAATTGGCTGTTGTTTCGTAGTCTCCTTGGGTGGGGGTGGAGTGGGGTGTATAAGGCGTTGTTCTTAGGAGTTGCTGGAGGGAAAGGCAGATACAACTGGTGTGTCTATAACAGCATGTGATTCAGAGTTCACCTCTCTCAACTTATCACTTGTGTACTCAGGTTGATAGTAAGCATATTTTTACATGGGAAAATACTGGTTAATTATGAAGCCTGACTTTCCCACCCAGTTGTAAAGGCAAATGTGTTCTTAAATACATATTTAAGAAACAGGGAAAATAAAGCACAGGGCACTTAAGTTTGAACTTCAGCTAAACAGTGAATATATTTCCGATGAGGAACATCGGTGTTTGTGACATACAGTAAAAAGTTATTCTATGTTTTTGTTGTTACTGTTTTCTAAATCAGGCAACCCTAGTGACAAGAGATTTTTCAAAGGGGAAGCTATTCCTCAGGTATGGTATAAAAAAGTCTGAGAATTAGGAAATGGTTTGTTTCTCAGCTATTCCAGCTACCTTATTCAGATGAGGGAATGTTTACGTTACAGTATGTATTTTGCAGTGTCTGTAAAATTCATTTGGCTCTTTGCTTCATACTCCAAACAATCACAACTACTTTTGCTGCTGCTGGGGTTGCTACTGTGCTTCACTGGCTACTTTACCATGTGATGCACACCAGTTGAGCAGTGTAATAAGAGTTTAACAAAGGAACTGTTGTCAGTCCGGTGGGAAGAATGTAGGAAACCATGAGAGAGAATGCAGTGATGCCAGGCAGGCAGGTAACCTCATCTAGGCCTGATGATTTTGTAGAGAGACCACTTCATAGGTTTTGTGGCCTCTTGTCAAGGGACCCCCGACCGCCCCATGGCAACCCTGCAGGTAAGAAGCTGGAGAAATATACATTTTACCCTCACCCTCTTCCTTCCTTCCTCCCTCTGTTCTCCTGCCAGGGCCCTCAGGTGACCAAATCCAGGCAGAAAGCATATGGGCCAGGCTGCTAGAGCACAGGGAGGGTGAAGAGTAGCACAATGTACAGAAGGGCAAATAGAAGACTTAAGCTCAAATCCCTCCTCTGCACAGACTCTGTTAATCATTTTGTGTAGTCACCTCACTTGATCTCACAACGGTTTTATAGTGAAAGTACTCTTAATGCCCCCATTTTACTGATGTGGTTGAAGGATTAGTTGTATTGAATAACTTCCTCAGGATCACATAGCTAGTAAACAGTGCAAGAATATAAAACTATCTATTCACCTCCATATCACTGTACAAGACTTCTTGGTGACCTCTTTTCATTGTGTGTGTGTGTTTTTAACTTTCATGTTGTTGAAGATTTTTCATTGTTCACATGTCATGTTGACAACTGCTGAAAAATCCCTCCGAGATCTAGTTGAACAGTTTGTATACAAAACGTGCTCGCTCAGTGTTTGTCCATTTTCTGTTTGGCTTCTGGTTTGAGATGGCAGCAGAGGCAGGGAGCCCAGGTTTGTAAAGTAAAATAAAGTAAAAATTAAAAAAAAAAAAAAAAAAAAGAGTTGGGTCAGTGAGTTCTTCCTTGCAGGAAAGCTGGTAAAAGAAGGCTCCTGACTCAAAATCCATGATTCATCCTGCACAGAGGAAGGCCTGTCAAGACAAGACTCTCAGACACCCCAACAAGTAATTTTATAGAATTGTAGGCTTAGAAATGTCCTTAGAGGTCACCTACAACCTCTACCTGCCTCTGACCTGCCTCTTGAGAAACCTGTATGCAGGTCAGGAAGCAACAGTTAGAACTGGACGTGGAACAACAGACTGGTTCCAAATAGGAAAAGGAGTACGTCAAGGCTGTATATTGTCACCCTGCTTATTTAACTTCTATGCAGAGTATATCATGAGAAATGCTGGACTGGAAGAAGCACAAGCTGGAATCAAGATTGCTGGGAGAAATATCAATAACCTCCGATATGCAGATGATACCACCCTTAGGGCAGAGAGTGAAGAGGAACTAAAAAGCCTCTTGATGAAAGTGAAAGAGGAGAGTGAACAAGTTGGCTTAAAGCTCAACATTCAAAAAACGAAGACCGTGGCATCTGGTCCCATCACTTCATGGGAAATAGTGTCAGACTTTATTTTGGGGGGTTCCAAAATCACTGCAGATGGTGATTGCAGCCATGAAATTAAAAGATGCTTACTCCTGGAAGGAAAGTTATGATCAACCTAGACAGCATGTTGAAAAGCAGAGACATTACTTTGCCACCAAAGATCTGTCTAGTCAAGGCTATGGTTTTTCCAGTGGTCACGTATGGATGTGAGAGTTGGACTGTGAAGAAGGCTGAGTGCTGAAGAATTGATGCTTTTGAAGTGTGGTGTTGGAGAAGACTCTTGAGAGTCCCTTGGACTGCAAGGAGATCCAACCAGTCCATTCTGAAGGAGATCAACCCTGGGATTTCTTTGGAAGGACTGATGCTAAAGCTGAAACTCCAGTACTTTGGCCACCTCATGCGAAGAGGTGACTCATTGGAAAAGACTCTGATGCTGGGAGGGATTGGGGGCAGGAGGAGAAGGGACAACAGAGGATGAGATGGCTGGATGGCATCACTGACTCGACAGACGTGAGTTTGGGTGAACTCCGGGAGTTGGTGATGGACAGGGAGGCCTGGCGTGCTGCAATTCATGGGGTCACAAAGAGTCGGACACGACTGAGTGACTGAACTGAACTGAGAACCTCTACTTAATGTGTGGTTCCCCTTCAAGATTCAGTCCTCCTCCTTGTCCCTACGGTTGTCTTCTGGGTAAACACATCAAGAGAGTGACTGACCAAGAGATTTAAGGAAGGGTCCATAGCCCCCTTGACTGATTCTTTTCTTTTTTTAATTAATTAATTAATTTGGCTGTGCCCGGTCTTAGTTGCTGCGCACAATATGATCTTTGATTTCATTGCCGCATGCGGGATCTTAGTTGTGACAAGTGGGATCTTTCTTTTAGTTGTTGGATGTGGGATCTAGTTCACTGACCAGGGATCAAACTCAGGCCCCATTCATTGGGAGTGGGGAGTCTTAGCCACTGGACTACTGGGGAAATCCCTTGAGTGATTCTTGTTTACTACCTAAGAATTCCTTTTCACTGCTGAACTTTGACAAACCTTGCTTTTGCCCACTGATCACATGGAGGTGGGTAATGCAACATATAAAAATCTCTATAATCTCCTTGAAACTGTATAGGGCTTCCTGAAGAAAGTATCAAGTTGTGCTGTTGAAATAAGTAGGAACAAATTTAGACTCCCTTGGTGAACTTAGCTAAATCCCTGATATGTAAAAGTCAGGACAAGGGAATGTGGGTTGGAATCTTTAATTATGAGGCAAAATATGAAAGATGATTCAGTTAGTGTACAACGAAATTTGAAAAGTGGAAATAGTGGGCTAGAGACAAGTATTTACTTCTGGAAAGTGAAACAAAGAGATAAAAGCCAAATGACTTGAAAAAAAATCAAGCTCATTAATTACAAAAGTTGAAATCTTCCTTTTTAATTGGATTTTTAAATCATTACTCCCCCAGAAAAACAGTTTTTCAGTTTGCAGTTCTCATAAAACTGCATAAGATATTTACACTATTAAATTTAATTTTATATATCTTATATCATTTATATATCTATTTTTCTTCCAACTTCTACGTTTAGGGTTTTTTTAAATAGTCAAAGAGGATAGTTTGAGTTTAAAACTTGGTTTCAGAGGGAGATTAGGTAAAGTTAGAGGGAGTTTTGATGTTTGGATGTGGCTTTCTTGCTCAGCCTATTATAGGAACACAGGTGTTGTGGGCCTCGATTGTGTGTTTGCTGCACATGTTCTGTGGCCCCTGACTTCCCCTCAGCTACTTTCACCCAGGGTTCCCTCTTCCTGCTTCCTTGGCACCTTAGACATGCATCTGTATGGTACTGGTGTGGGTCCTTGTACTCATGCAGTACTTATGGAGGGTGCTGTCGGGTAGAAAGGACATCTCATTGATCTCAGTAGCTGAATATGCCCGGCATATGTTAATAGTGAATGCTCAACAAATGAGTGTTGAAAGAGTGAATGGATTCTCTCATCTCCCTAATGAATCCTTCCTACGTACAGAAGCTCCACAGTACCCTCTGCATGCCTGGGGGTGGAGGAGGTAGTTTCCTGAACGAATCTGGGCCACTGCAAACTTTCTGCTACCTGTACCTATGCCTGAAATTTCTCCCTTTGTTTCTGCTTTCTTTGACTTAAGACAATAGAAGCTTTAGTCCCACTTAAAATGCATATGTCCTTGGACGAGGTAACTCTTTAAACTTGATGATAGTGTAAAGCTCATTCTAAACCCCGTAATTTAGTGCAAGTCCATTCTGTCCCTCAGTTCTGGGAGCAGGTTTGTTATAGGAGACACGAGAGATAGAATGAAGATGCAAACAACCTGAAGGAGCCAGCTGCAATACAGAGGGAAACATCTAAATATTGGCAAAATAGTCTGTTTCAGTTTTTCCGCGTTAAGGAACTTTTGGCCAACCCAATAATTTCGTGTCACCCTCCCCAGACTGTTTTTTTTTATGTTTTTTCAAAGGGTTCTTTGGGTTTTGAGATAAAAAGAAAGTCCTAAAAGCATCTTCCTGTCCAGGTTTGGGCTTTGTAACAAAGGCCTTCTAAAGATAATGCCAGGGCCTTTGATGTCTAATTCTAGTTGAAAAGGGAAATAACGTAAGGGATGACTCTAACCGTGGAAATTGCAGGTTAGTCAAGCAGGTAGTGGTATTAGAGGCTTCCAGTAATTTGAGAGGCAGAAAGGCCTTTCTGGTAGCCCTTAAATTGTACAAAGTCAATGACAGTTACTTAATCTGCCTGCTTATAAGATCAGTGCTGGATAATGCCATGACTTTTTGGGGGGAAATATGTAGAATTGTTTTGGTTTGTCTGGGACTGTCCCCATTTTAGCACCGAAAGTTCCATGTCTTGGGAAACCCCTGCTCTAGGGCTAACCACAGCATTTGGTCACCCTAAAGGACCCAAATGTGAAGGTGCCTTATGGTCAAATATGAAGGTGCATAATTAATTTTAATATTAATACAGCTGCTAACGTGCTCTCCAGTAACTGTGGGGAAAAGATACATTTTAAAATAAGTAAACAAGTCACCCTATTTGGGAGGATGTTAGCTCTCCTATCTCATTTTGATAAGGTAATCTTATAATCAGCCGAGAACTCCCAAACGTGGCTGTAAAAATAACAGTTACATAATTATACTTCCCTGGTTTAAACCATTAATAAGACATTGCCAAATTTTAGCTGTGTGAAGATAAATGTTTTTCATCTGTGATGATGTTGCATTACACACAAAAAAAGGAGTTTTATTTTTCTGGTTTAGCATACTTTCGTTTTAATTGCAGGTACATCATTTTTCACCTCATTAACAGAACATAGTTTATTGTTACAGGATATCATTTCAATGGACACCCATTGCTGTTGTTTACTAGAAGCACTATACCGTGTTATTTACTTGTAAAATATGTTTAATCCGGCATCCTTTCATTTATAGCTCACCTGTACTTAAATATTAACTTTTAAGAGTTGATTTCACTTATAGAGATCTAAATAGGTCTAAATGTAGAGAGAAGATAGAGAGGGGGGAGAGAGCCTCAGACGGCTGCTGCCTTCTAATGCCTAAAGTGCTATATTTGTTATTATGTGAATACAGAGACAGAAAGACTCTTCAGGAACCAAGCAATAATATCCACCAAAGCCATACATTAAAAAAAAAATTAAAACACATTCCTAAATAACTCTTAAGAAGAAAATGGAAATTACAAAATATGTAGAGATGAATGGATGCAGAAGCATTACTTTATAAAGTCTGTGGTTTATATTAATCATCAAATTGCTACCCAGAATGAAATGTGTAGCCTTACAAATACAGAAAATAAGGATGTTGAAAATAAGCACACTTTCAAATCAAAATTTAACCTCTCAGTCCAGCAATCAATCAAACAAAAATAGGAAAATAAACATGAAAGAGAATGGGAAAATATAAAAAGTGTAATGGTAGGAAATAATGCAATAGAAAATGATAGAAGCAGTGACCTTGAGAAAGTTCTTTTACACTGGGATCTCAACTGCCTATTCTCTGATTTGGATACTTCTTTTCCAGCCCAAGGAATAAGTGTTATGGACATTGAATTAACAGACAGAAGGAAGAGCAGGAAATCTGTGATTACTTCTGTCTGGGATACTGCAGAGGGGAGAAGAAGAAATAACATTTACAAAGATATATGTCAAACATTATGGTAGGCAGGTTATGTACATTTTGTGTTTTAATAATATATCTTCCTCATTTACAGAGAAGAATATTGAAGTACAGAGTGGCTTAAATAATTTCTTAATTATTGACCAGACAGTAAGTCCTGGTGCTTAAGTTTGAATTCTAGAAGGGTTAATTTTTGACATTTAATTTACCATGTGTTGTCAGTTAAAGATATCACTGGTTTTAGAAACACGTTGTTTTGAAAACTCATATCTGCCTAGGAAGGCCATGGGGCTATCATTCACATTTTAGAGTGAAATGGTTTTAACAGATTACTTTCTTTTCAACATTTAGCTGAGGTTAGCTGTATTAAAAGAAGGGGACGTCTGAAATGATTGGAGACGGAGGAGCGATGCAGTAGCAGTGGTCCTGCTTGGAGGCTGAGGTCTGAATCAGACTGGAAGCAAAAGTGCAGAAAGGGAAGTGGGAAGATGCCAGTGATAAAGTCTGACTATTTCAAAATTCTGGCTAGGGTCAGCCCCACCCACAAGAAGAGCAAGACAGGTTCTTCCTCTTTCCTTCTCTTGCACAAATCAGTCCCTATTCCTGGGACCAAGAGGTCCAGGTCCAGGGGCTGCTCTATGGAAAACAGAGTCACAAGGAACTTTAGAAGCTATGCATGCTACTCCCCAACAGGCCTCCCCTCTACCTATACAGTACCCCAAACTATTCCTGACATCCTTGCTGGAGGAGAGTGATAGAAACTTGCTCCTCGGAGGACAGCTCATAACCATTTTGAACTTGAGCTAATTGTTAGAAAAGCCTTCCTATCACCAGCAAAAGTCTTGTCTCCCTTCAGCTTCCCCTTATTGGTCCTACTTCTGTCCTCTGAAATTGCCCAGTCTGTGTGATATTTGTTCAGATGGAATTTGATCTGTCATGCAGTGTTGTTTTTGGCTGATTTGCTAAGTTGATTAGATTCCTCTATAAACTCAAAGCTTTTGGATCAAGGTAAATCTGGTAAAAATGTTCTAGCAATTATTTTTCAGAAAGACTGCCACAGTTTTCTTAAAATAAGGATGCTCCCAATTTACAGATTCGTAATGTGAGAACAGTCTTATGTGCAAATCCATAGACTAACCCACATAAAGCATTCACATAAAAAAGAAGCAATCAGTATATTTTTCCTGTTGATTGACACTATGTGAAAGCTACTTCTGTTCATTTCCGGTAAAGTAACTAGATATTGGGAAGAGGAACTGATCTAATTAATCAACTTGGGAAAATGTTCCACTTTTAAGTGAACAATTAAAATGATAATGAAGTACCTTTTTACTTCTGTTTGTTTAGCTACAAAACAAAGCAACACTCATAATAATATTTAACATTTGTTAGGAAAGAGTAAAACTAGTACTCTCATTAATTACCTTTGGTTTCATAAAAGTCTTCTAGAAATCAATTGATTTAAAAATATCATATCCTTTGTCCCAGTAGGATCTTCTGGAAAATTATGCTAAGGAAATAATCAAAAGATTTTAAAATATGTGATAAAAATCTGCAATTATTTAAAAATTATTTGTAATGGTGAAAAATTGTTCACAGCATAAAAGTCCAACAGTAGGAAATGGTTAATTGGATTAGGGCACATCCGCTGAGTGGGAGATTAGGCAGCCATGTCATACAATGATTATGAAAAAACAACACTGTGTGTAATCCAGATGGTCCTAGAGGAAAAATCGTAGGTAAGTCATTGGGATGGAAGCAGAAACATGGAGCGACGCAAAACATCTACCTCTACTTCATCAACTATGCTAAAGCCTTTGAACATGTGGATCACAACAAACCATGGAAAATTTTTCAAGAGACGGCAATCAGACCACCTCACCTGCCTCCTGAGAAACCTGTAGGCCAGTCAAGAAGCAACAGGTAGAACTGAACATGGAACAATGGACTGGGAATTGGGAAGGGAGCATGTCAAGGCTGTATATCATCACCCTGCTTATTTGACTTATATGTAAAGTACATCAAACAAAATGCCAGGCTGGATGAAGCACAAGCTGGAATCAAGACTGCCAGGAGAAATATCAATAACCTCAGATATGCAGATGACACCACACATGGCAGAAAGTGAGGAAGAACTAAAGAGCCTCTTGATGAAAGTGAAAGAGGAGAGTGAAAAAGCTGGCTTAAAACTCAACACTCAGAAAACGAAGATCATGGCCTCTGGTCCCATCACTTCATGGCAAATAGATGGGGAAACAATGGAAACAGTGAGAGAGTTTATTTTCTTGGGCTCCAAAATCACTGCAGATGGTGACTGCAGCCATGAAATTAAAAGATGCTTGCTCCTTGGAAGAAAAGCTATGAGCAACCTAGACAGAGTATTAAAAAGCAGAGCCATTACTTTGCTAATGAAGGTCTGTCTATTTCTGTTTCCAGGAGTATATGTGTATGGATGTGAGAGTTGACCATAAAGAAGGCTGAGTGCCAAAGAATTAGTGCTTTTGTACTGTGGTGTTGGAGAAGACTCTTGAGAGTCCCGTGGACTACAAGGAGATCCAATCAGTCCATTCTGAAGGAGATCAGCCCTGGGTGTTCTTTGGAAGGACTGATGCTGAAGCTGAAACTCCAGTACTTTGGCCACCTCATGCGAAGAGGTGACTCATTGGAAAAGACTCTGACGCTGGGAGGGATTGGGGGCAGGAGGAGAAGGGGACAGCAGAGGATGAGATGGCTGGATGGCATCACTGACTTGATGGATGTAAGTCTGAGTGAACTCTGGGAGTTGGTGATGGACAGGGAGGCCTGGCGTGCTACGATTCATGGGGTCACAAAGAGTCGGACACGACTGAGTGACTGAACTGAAACTGAAAGGCCAGTATTCAACATGGACCAAGAGACAAAAATGTTTTAATAACATCTCAGCAGAATTGTAGAACTTTATATTTTCAAAGTGTCTTTATATCCATCATTTTATTTCATAATATATTGTAAAGTGAGTCAGGTATTTTAATAGCCATTTTAAAGATATCTCTAATAGGTTATATCTTCTAAATAAAGTGGCAACCATCTAGTAGTACCTATGCTATAATTAGAATGTGAAGCTCTTGAGGACATCTAAACTCTGAGCCCTGAAATTCATATAATGCCCTATAATGCTCAAAGAAAATGTGCTTCAAGTAATTTATCCTTATTAAAATGATTTGACCATGTGACAACAAAGTTCATCTTCTCATGTCTTTAACATTTAAAATGGATTAATTTTTTAACTAGAAATCTGTATTCCACTGATTAGTATAAGATGAAAAAAAAGTACCTATTTGATTCTGCCTCATTGAAATGTAGGAAGTTTTAAAAAATATAAAGTGTACTTTTTGTTTAAGATTAATATGCAGCATTTTAAATAACTTGAAAAGTCTAAAATTTCAACATCTGAATTCAATATGTTTTCTATCAGGCTTTTTAATGCATAGCTTTATTCCAACATTTTATTAGGAAAATTGTTAAATATACTAAAAAACTGAAACATCGACATAGTGAATTATATATACTCATCAACTAAATTCTACAATTATCAATTAATTTACTTTTTTGCATATTTATCCAACCATTTATTTATTGACTCCTCCATCTATCAATCCATCTATTTTTTGATGCATTTCAAAGTTGTAAACATCATTGTACTTCATCTAGTATTTAAGCATATATATTATTACTTATGGAGAAGGCAATGGCACCCCACTCCAGTACTCTTGCCTGGAAAATCCCATGGATAGAGGAGCCTGGTAGGCTGTAGTCCACGGGGTCGCTAAGAGTTGGACATGACTGAGCAATGACTTCCCTCTCACTTTTCACTTTCATGCATTGGAGAAGGAAATGGCAGCCCACTCCAGTGTTCTTGCCTGGAGAATCCCAGGGACGGGGGAGCCTGGTGGGCTTCTGTCTATGGGGTCGCACAGAGTCGGACACAACTGAAGTGACTTAGCAGCATTATTACTTAGAGTTCAGTATTTATTATGCTGTTTTTTTGCATATAGGGAATGAATAATCTTAAGTGTATCACTCAATGAATTTTGACAAATGCATATACTTGGATAACCTAAACTCCTATCAAAATAAAATGTTCCCATCTCCCCAGCCAGTTTACTTATGCTACTTCCTGGACAGTTCCCTATACCCATCTCTCAAAAGGTCACCACTAGTGTGTTTTTCACCTCAGCTTAGTTTAGTAGCAGTACGTAACTATTTCAATTATAACACATGTTCACTGATATTTGGTGTTAACAGTCTTTTTATTTTAGCCACTCTTGTGCATTTATAGCAGTATTTCATTGACTAATAATTTTGAGCACTTATTCATGTATTTATGCCATTCCTATATCTTCCTTTGTGAAATCTCAGTTTAAATATTTTGCTTATTGTTTTTTGAGGTGGGGTAAACAGTCTTTATTTCACCAGCAAATGAATTTAGGTCATCTCAGGTTTAGTAATGAAACGGATTATAAGAAAACATATTTGCCCTCAGATTTTTTAAATTGTCAAATTAAAAAAAAAGGGATTGTGGACACACACACACACATATATATATATACACATAGGCCTTATAAATTTATGTAAGTATAAATAGATATCTTTGTTGTTGTTATTTAGTCACCAAGTTGTGTCTGACTGTTTGCGACCCCATGGACTATAGCCTGCTAGACTTGTCTGTCCATGGGATTTCCCAGGCAAGAATACTGGAATGGGTTGCCATTTCCTTCTCCGTCTTTTGCTCATTTTTAATTGGATTGTTTGCCCTTTTAAAATTGAGTTGTATATGTACCCCAGTGTTCATTGCAGTACTATTTACAATAGCTAGGACATGGAAGCAACCTAGATGCCCGTCAACAGATGAATGGATAAAGAAGTGGTGGTACATATACACAATGGACTATTACTATTAAAAGGAACAAATTTGAGTCTGTTCTAGTGAGGTGGATGACCCTAGAACCTGTTATGCAGAGTGAAGTAAGAAAGAGAAAAACTGTTGTATGTTAATGCATATATATGAAATCTAGAAAAATGGTACTGGTATCTATTTGCAGGGTAGAAATAGAGACATAGAGGATAGACCTGTGGCCATAGTGGGGGAAGGAGAAGGTGGGACAAATTGAGAGAGTGCCATTGAAACATATACACTACCATAAGTAAAATAGATAGCCAGTGGGTAGTTGCTGTATAACACTGGGAGCTCAACCTGGTACTCTGTGACAACCTGGAGGGGAAGCAGGGGGTGGGGGTGGGAGAGAGGTTCAAGAGGAAAAGAACATATGTGTATACTACAGCTTATTCATGTTGTATGGCAGAAACCAACACAACAGTGTAAAGAAATTATTCTCCAATTAAAATAAAATAAATACTCAGTTGTAGGATTTTATTTATTTTGGATAACAGTCTTTTGTCAAATGTATGATTTGCAAATTTTTTTCTCCTCTATATGTATCTTGCCGATTCACTTTCTTAGCAATGGCTTTTGATGCAGAATATTGGTTTACCAATTTATGTAGATCTTTAAAATAGTGACACATTTGATTATACAATATTTTAAAATGACCCTTATTAATAGCATTATCAATCTTATCAGAAAAGGTTGTAAGTATTGAAAAGCTATCAAGCTAATGATGCTGGAAGATACAACAGTTCCAAAATTCAAGAAAATGTCTGCCATTACCCAATTATGAATAACAGTAGTTTATCAGTCATTCTTACAAGTAAAAATGGTGCTCTGTGAAAACATTGGCTTGTTCAGCTTAGAACTCAAACAAACACTCAAGTGTTTTTTCCTCAAGAAAACCATCATACTTAAGTATGCAGCAGAAATACTTTATGTTTACTTCTGATTTCATCACACAGGTTATTACAAAGATGTATACTAAACATCTCAATTAAAAAGTGAGTATAAGACCTGAATAGAAATACCTCACTAAAGACGTACAGATGGTAAGTAAGTTATATAAAAATACATTAAACATCATCTGTCATTGGGAAAATACAGATTAAAACAATGAAATATTGCCACACACCTATTATAATGACAAATCCAAAATGCTAACAACATCAAGTGTTGGTAAGGCTATGAAGCAACAGGAACTCTCATTCCTTGCTGGAGTAATGCAAAATGTTAAAGCCACTTTGCAAGACAGTTGGCATTTTCTCACACATCTCAACATAATATTACATTCAGTCCAGTAATCACACCCCTTGATATTTACACAAATAAGTTGAACATTTCCATGTGCAAATCTGCACACGAATGTTTATGATAGCTTATTCATAATTGTCAAAACTTGGATGTGACCAAGATGTCCTTCACTAAGTGAATGGATAAACAAATTGTGTTGTCCTGTCACCACGTCACATCCGACTCTTTACGACCCCACAGACTGCAGCACGCCAGGCTTCCCTGTTTTCACTGTCTCCCAGAGTTTGCACTAACTCACGTCCATTAAGTCAGTGATGCCATTCAACCATCCCATTCTCTGTTGTCCCTTTCTCCTCCTGTCCTCAATCTTTGCCAGCATCAGGGTTTTTTACAGTGAATTGGCTATTCACATCAGGTGGTCAAAGTATTGGAGCTTCAGCTGCAGCATCAGTCCTTCCAATGAATATTCAGTGTTGATTTCCTTTAGGATTGACTGGTTTGATCTTGCAGTCAAAACGACTCTCAAGAGTCTTCTCCAGCACCACAATTCAAAGACATCAGTCCTTTGGTGCTCAACCTTCTTTTCTCACATCCATACATGACTACTGGAAAAACAATAGCTTTAACTCTACGGATTGTGTTACATCCATACAATGAGATATTGTTCAGCAATGAAAGGAAACAATCAAATCTATGAAAAGACCTGGAAAAAACATTAAATGCATGTTAATAAAGAAGTCTATCTGAAAAGGCTACATACTGGATGATTCCAACTAAATGACATTCTGGAAAGGGCAAAACTTTGGAGATGATGAAAGGATCAGTGATTTCCAGGGACTAAAGGAGAAGAGGAAAAGAATGAATGGGTGGAGCACAGTGAATTTTTAAGCAGTGGAAGTATTCTCTGTGAGACTATAATGGTGGATATATGTCATTATATAAAACCCATAGAAGTTTACAACACAAACAACCATAATGTAAACTACGGACTCCCAGTTTATAATAATATATCTGGTTTTGGCTCTTCAGTTGTAACAAATGTACCACACAAATGCAAGATCCTAATAATAGGGGAAACTGTGAGTAGAAAAAAGAGTATGTGGAAACTCTCTGTACAATCTGCTCAGTTTTTCTGTAAACCTAATATTGCTCTAAAAAAATAAAGTCTTTAATTAAATATATATATATACATATATACACTCAAAGGTCAAGATTTAATAAGATAAATATTTTTATTAATTCATGACATTTTAAAATATAACTGGCTTTAAAGTTTTGTTTGCATTTCCCATGGTGTAGAAGACAATGACCACAGCTGTAATTTGATAGAGCTTCCCCTGGTGTCTCAGATGGTACCCCTACTTGACAGATGGTAATATGCCAGCAGTTTGATCTACTATTGCTTTTGCCCCATTAGTGTAAATGTCAACCAGTGAAAATGATGAATATTATCTTATTATTCTGAAAATAGTTGTGACCTTGTACATCTCCACAAAAGGATTTCAGAGATCCCTAGAGGTCCATGGCTCATCTTTTGAGGACTATTGGATTTTGATGTTTTTGAGTATCATTTTCTTCATGTTTATCTGTTTGGAATTTGTTGGCATTCTTGAATCCATAAGCTTATGTTTTCACTAAATATGGGGAAATTTCAGCCATTTTAAGTTTATCAGACACATTTTTTGAGACTCAACTTTCTTTTCTTCTTATAAAACTTAATTAGGTAAAGGTTAAAATATTTGACATTGTCCCACAGTGATGCTAGTGGTAAAGAATTTGCCTGCCAATGCAGGAGATGCCAGAGAGATGGGTTCAATCCCTGGGTTGGGAAGATCCTTTGGAGTAGGAAATGGCAACCCACTCTAGTATTCCTGCTTGGAAAATCCCATGGACAGAAGAGCCTGGTGACCTGCAATCCATGGGGTCCCAAAGTCAGACATGACTGAGCACACGCACTCATGTCCCTGAGGTTCTGTTTTATTTTTTCCCAGTCTTTTTCTTTTCTTCTCCAGCTTCAATAATTTCTACAATACTTACCATCTTTAAGTTTAAGGACTCTCTCATCTGTCATGTTTAATATGCTTTTAAGCCTTCTCAGGGAAACTTTTGTTTTTCCAGCTATTGATTTTTACTTATAAATAGGAAATAGTAACCTAGTAAAGATTATTTTACCTCTAAAATAGAAAATTTGGTTCCTTTCTATAGTTTTTATTTCTTTACAGAGATATCCTCTCCATTCACTCTGAGAATATTCTCCTTCACATCCTTGAGTATTGTGCTGGCTGCTTTAAATCCTACTGTGTTTATTCCTATAACTAAGTCATCTTGGGTCTGGTCTCCATTGATTTTTTCCTTTTTTCTTGGGGATGGGTCACATTTTTCCTATTTCTTTTTGTGTCTAATAACTTGAAATTTATGGTGGACATTATAAACAAATTGAAAATACAAATCCTGTATGTTCCTTTGAAAAGTTCTTAGTTTTCTTTTACTCTTTTATCAAGCCGTTAACTTGGCTGAACTCAAAACTGTCTTTCCTGTAGTGGGCAATAGGTTAACTCTTTATGTTTTAACTCAGCTTAGTTGAGCTGTTTAGAGTCTGTGCATGTGTAATTCAGAGGGCAGGCAGTGATTTAGGCAAAGTTTATATGGTCTTTACTGGGATTTAACCTCTCCCTTTCCAGCTGTTGGGTTTACCCAAAACTATATCATCTGACTAGTAAGACTGCAGGTTTTGTACTGGGGTGTTGACTTCCCAGTTTGGCACTGACTGAGACTTGCCCTCAGGCAAAGAGTTGCAAAACCAGGAAACTCTCCCAATGATATTGCCTATTTCCACCTGTAGACTCCTCTTCTGCCTGCCTTTGCACACACTTTGCAGGTAGTGTTTTCAGGTAGAATATAGTATTTTCAGGTAGCTCTTTTCTTGGTCAGTCTTGCTGAATGTTTGTCAATTTTTACAATGTTTTCAAAGAACCAAGTTTTGGTTTTATTAATTCTTTCTATTGTTTTTCTATTTGACTTACATCAATTCTAACCTTCATTATTTTCATCCTTCCACAAGGTTTGAATTCAGCTTGCTCCATTTTTAAAAAAATGTTTAAGGCATAAGGCTAGGTTATTGATTTGATAACTATTTCATATATATATATTTATACATTTTACTTTTTAATCATGAAGTGATTTCAAAAAGAAGAGAGACTGAGAAAGAGACAGACAGACCCAGAGAAAGAGACCAAGAGAATTACATACTGAATGGAAGTATACAATATACTCACAGCCAAGCTTAAAATATGAAATAATTCAATCAGAGAACCTTTCACTAATCTTCCTGGATCATATTTTTAAAACTCTTAGTCAGACCTAATCATTTTGAATTTGTAATAGTGTCTATAAATTTTGGACTTCCTTGGTGGCTCAGACAGTAAAGAATCTGCCTGCTAGTACAGGAAACATAGGTTCAACCCGTGGGTTGGGAAGATCCCCTGGAGAAGATAATGGCTACCCATTCCAGTATTGTTGCTTGGAGAATTCCATGGACAGAGGAGTCTTGTGGGCTACAGTCCATGGGGTTGCAAAGAGTCGGACATGACTGCGGGATTAACACAAATTTTATTTGTTACTTTATACCTTATTATATATGTGGCTGAGCTGGTAAAGGATCAGCCTGAAATACAGAACTGAGTTTGATCCCCAGGTCAGGAAGATCCCCTGGAGAAGGGAATGACTGAGCAACTAACACTTACCACACTTACCATACAAATTAAAGCAATACATAGTATTATTCTATGTTTTAATATTTAAATTGTGTCACTGTGATGATGATTAATTCCACTCCATAATTCATTTACAGAGTTGTAGAATTCCCTAGTGTATGCATATACTAAAATTTATCATCTATTCTTTTGCCAATGGACATTTTAATTATTTCTGAATCCTTGTGATTTCAAATATTGCTCCTTTGAGCATTCTTGTACATGTCTGCAACAGAAAATATTCAAACATTTCTCCAGGGCATAAGCCTAGAGTTGAATATAGCTAACATAGCTCTTCAACTTTATTTGGTCCTCACCAACTTAATTTCTTCTGTACTATAAGTGTTTACAGGTGTAAATTTCCCCAATGAGCACTGCTTTCACTGTATCCTATAGGTTTGGGTGTTTTGTGTTTTCATTTTCTTTCATCTCAAAATATTTTTCTCATTTCACATGTGATTAATCTTTGACCAGTTAGTTGTTTAAATGTAGTTTAATTTATATGTATATGTGAATTTTCCACTGTTCTTTCTGTTATTGATTTCTAGTTTCATTCCACTGTGGTCAGAAGAGATACTTTGGATGATTTCGGTCTTTATAAATTTGTTGAGACTTTGGTTTGTGACTTAACTATGCTCTACCTGGAGAATGTTCCATGTACACTTAAGAAGAATGAGTATTCTGTTACTGTTGACTGTAATGTTCTCCATATGTCTGTCAGGTGTAGTTAGTGTCTAGCGTTTTTAAGTCCTCTGTTTCCTTATTTGTCTTCTATTTGTTCTATCCATTATTGAACATGGGCATTAAATCTCCAAATATTGTTGTTGAACTCTGTATTTCTTCCTTCGATTCTGTCAATTTGTGAGTTCTGTTTTTATGTCTGTATATTGTTATGATTTTTATAACTTCTTGTTCGGTTATATACTTTAAAAAAATCAATTTGCCAATCGCTTCTTTTTAACTGGAGAGTTTAATGCATTCACTTTTTAAAGTAACTACTGATAAGGAAGTACTTACTTCTGCCATGTTCTTATTTGTTTTCTCTAAGTCTTATAATTTTCTGTTCCTTAATCATTCCATTACTGTAATTTCTGTATTTTATTGAATTTTTTTGTATTTTGTTGTTTGATTTCCTTATTTCTTTTTCTGTATAATTTTTAGTTTTTTCCTTAGTGGTTACCCAGGAGATTATATTTAACATCTTAATTTTGTAACAATCAGGTTTGAATTAATTCCAACTTAGTTTCAATAACATATACAAATTATGCTCCTTTACTGCTCCATCCCTTTCCTCTATGTTGGTAATGTTACAATTACATCTTTATATATTGAGTGCCCATTAACATAGCATTGTAATCATTGTTTTATGCATTCATTGTATGGAAAAGGAAGAGGACAAACCAAATATGTGATGCTACTACATTTTACGTTTACCTGTGTGGCTACCTTTATCATTACTCTTTATTTCTTTTTATGCTGTCTAGTGTTCTTCCATTATAACTTGGAGAAGTCCTTTCACCACTTTTGTAGAACAGGTGTACCGTTGACAAACACCCCTCAGTTTTTTTAATCTGAGTATGTCTTAATTTTGCCTTCATGTTTCTAAAAATAAATTTTATTTTTTTACAACTGTTTTAGATTGACAGAAAAATTGACTGGAAGGTACAGAAAATTCATACTGCGCTATCCCCATGTAGACACACACAGCTACCCTGTTATCAACATCCCACACCAGAGTGGTACATTTGTTCACAATCAGTGAAAATACATTGACACATCATCACCCAAAACCTGTAGTTCACCTTAGAGATCACTCTTGGTGTTGTACATTCAGTTCAGTTCAATTCAGTCGCTCAGTCGTGTCCGACTCTCTGCAACCCCATGAATTGCAGCACTCCAGGCCTCCCTGTCCATCACCAACTCCCGGAGTTCACTCAAACTCACGTCCATCGAGTCGGTGATGCCATCCAGCCATCCCATCCTCTGTCATCCCCTTCTCCTCCTGCCCCCAATCCCTCCCAGCATCAGAGTCTTTTCCAGTGAGTCAACTCTTTGCATCAGGTGGCCAAAGTACTGGAGTTTCAGCTTCAGCATCATTCCTTCCAAAGAATACCCAGGGCTGATCTCCTTCAGAATGGACTGATTGGATCTCCTTGCAGTCCACGCGACTCTCAAGAGTCTTCTCCAACATCACAGTTCAAAAGCATCAGTTCTTCAGCACTCAGCCTTCTTCACAGTTCAACTCTCACATCCATACATGACCACTGGAAAAACCATAGCCTTGACTAGATGGACCTTTGTTGGCAAAGTAATATCTCTGCTTTTCAATATGTTATCTAGGTTGGTCATAATTTTTCTTCCAAGTAGTAAGCGTCTTTTAATTTCATGGCTGCAATCACCATCTGCAGTGATTTTGGAGCCCAAAAATATAAAGTCTGACTCTGTTTCCACTGTTTCCCCATCTATTTCCCATGAAGTGATGGGACCAGATACCATGATCTTCGTTTTCTGAATGTTGAGCTTTAAGCCAACTTTTTCACTCTCCTCTTTCACTTTCATTAAGAGGCTTTTTAGTTCCTCTTCGCTTTCTGCCATAAGGGTGGTGTCATCTGCATATCGGAGGTTATTGATATTTCTCCCAGCAATCTTGATTCCAGCTTGTGCTTCTTCCAGCCCAGCGTTTCTCATGATGTACTCTGCATATAAGTTAAACAAGCAGGGTGACAGTATACAGCCTTGATGTACTCCTTTTGCTATTTGGAACCAGTCTGTTGTTCCATGTACAGTTCTAACTGTTGCTTCCTGACCTACATTCAGTGGGTTTGTACAAATATACAGTGACATATATCCACCGTATAGTATCATGCAGAGTAGTTTCACTGCCCTAAAAAAATATTCTGTGCTCCATATCTATTCATCCCTTCCCCACCTTCCCCAGGTAAGCACTGATCCTTTTATTGTTTTGTGTTTTCCAAAATGTCATATTTTTGGAATCATGCAGTATGTAGCCTTTAGGGACTGTTTGTTTTTTTTTCACTTAGTAATGTGAATTTGTTTCCTCCATGTCTTTTCAAAGCTTAATAGCTCATTTCTTTTTATCACTGAATAATATCCCATTGTCCCTATATACCACAGTTTGTTTATTCATTCACCTACTAAAGTACATTTTGATTGCTTCCAGGTTTCAGCCATTATGAATAAAGCTGCTGTTAACATTCTTGTGTAGGTTTTGGTGTAAATTTTCCATTCATTGTGGGTGATACCAAGGATCATGTTCTCTAGATTATTTGTTACGGGTATGTTTAGTTTTGTAAGAAAATGTCAAACTATCTTCCAAAGTGGCTGTTCCATTTTGTGTTCCCACCAGTGGTGAATGAGAATTTCTATTGCTCCACACCGTTGTCAGTATTGGATGTTGGTAGTATTTTGAGGTTTGGCTATTCTAATAGGTGTGGAATGGTATCTCATTTTAATTTGCCATACCCTAGTAAATCTATATGTCTTTAGATTTAAAGCAGGTTTCTTGTAGACAGCATATAGTTAGATCTTGCTTTTTGGTCCACTTTGACAATTTCTATCTTTTAGACCATTAATGTTTAAAGTGATTTTTTATATAGTTAGATTAATATCTACAATATTTGTTCCTATTTTCTATTTGTTGCCCTTATTCTTTGCCCCTATTTTTTGTTTTCCATTCTTTTTCTGCCATTTTTTATTTTAATTGAGCATTTTATGTGATTCTATTTTCTCCTCTTTTTTAGCATATAGGTGCTTCCTTTTTAAAAAATAAAACAAACTTTTCTAGTGTTTTCTCTTTAGAGTTTGCAATACACATTTACAAGTAATCCAAGTTCACTTTCCTATAGGATACTTCTTCATACATAGTACAAGTACTTTCTAATAACAAAATAATCCTGATTCCTCCCTCTCATCCCTTGTATCAATGTTAGCATTCATAACACATATACATAAACATGCATAGAGATATGTATTATATGTTATGTATTACATATATGGACATATGTATTCATATACGCTGTTGCTATTTTTATTTTAAACAAATTATGTTAGATCACTTAAGATAGAAAGTAAGTTTGTATTTTACTTTCATTTATTCCTTCTCCAGTCCTCTTCCTTTCCTTATGTAGATACGATTTTCTGACAGATATCATTTTCCTTCTCGCTCGAGAATTTCTGTTGACATTTCTTACAAGACAATGGTACTGATGACAAATTCTCTCAATTTCGAGTATTAAGTATTAAATTTTTAAAAAAAATTATTTATTTATTTTTGCCTGTGCTGGGTCTTAGTTGCTACATGTGGGCTTTCTCTAATTGCAGAGAGCAGGGGCTACTCTTCGTTGCAGTGTGCTGGCTTCTTATTACGGTGACTTTTCGTCTCATGGAGCACCAGCCCTAGGCACACAAAGGCTTCAGGGGTGGTGGCACATGGGCTTAGTTGCCTCACAACATGTAGGATCTTAAATCATAGACCAGGGGTCAAACTTTTGTCCCCTGCATTGGCAGGCCAATTCTTAACCACTGGACCACCAGGGAACTCTTAAATTCCCTCAATTTTCATTTGTCTGAGAACGTTTTTATTTCTCCTTCACTTCTGAAGGATAATTTCACAAAATTCTTGGTTGATTTTTTTTTCTTTTAATACTTTTAATATTTAACTCTCCTCTCTTCTTGTTTCAGTGATTTCTTTGGTGCAGTTGTATAATAATTGAAATCTTTGCTCCTCTGTATATAAGGCATTTTTTCTTCTGACTTCTTTGATGATTTTGTCTTTATCTGTGATCTCCTTCAGTTTGAATGTGATATGCCTATGTGTAGGGTTTTTGTGTTTTGTTTGTTTGTTTGCTTTGGCATGTACCCTGCTTAGTGTTCTCTGAGCTTCCTGGATATGTGGTTTGGTATCTGCCATTAACTTGGGGAAATTCTCAACAATGATTGTCTCAAATAATTATCTTTGTTTTTCTCTTTATTCTTTTTTCCATGTGTATCTTTTTTAGTTGTTCTTCAGTTTAGGAATATTCTGTTCTGTTTTCTGTTTTATTTTTTCCAAGTCTTTTTTTTTTTCTTTGTTTTTTCACTTTGGAAGTTATACTGACATATCCTCAAGGTCAGAGATTTTTATTCAGCTATGTCCATCCCACTAATGAGTCCATCAAAGTTATTCTTCTATTGTTACAGTGTTTTTGATCTCTAAAATTTATTTTTGATTCTTACATTGCCCATATGTTCATGCGTGCTATCTGCTTTATCCATTGGACACCTTAATGTATTAATAATAATTGTTTTAAATTCCCAATCTGGTAATTCCAACATCCCCACCATATCTGAGTTTGATTCTGATGCTTACTTTATCTCTTCAAACTGTGTTTTCTGTCTTGTGTCTTCTAACTTTTTGTTCTTGTTGTTGAAAGCCAGACATGACGTATTGGATAAAAGGATCTCTGGTAAAGAGGCCTTTAGTGGTGTGGTGGTAACGTAGGGAGGAGGGGAAGCCTTCTATAGTCCTGTGGTTAGGTCTTAGTCTTTTTGTGAACTTGTGTGTGTACTGTGAACTGTAAAACTCTGTCTCCCTTCCTACTTCCTGCTGTATTAGGTGAGACAGGATGGCTGGAGTGATCTACAACTGGGTATTTCCCTTCTCCCACATGGAGGACTGCAATGGATTGGAATCAGGTATTTCCCTTCCTCAGGTCAGTTAGGCTAAAACTAAACCCCATTAGTCTGCTGCTGCTGCTGCTAAGTCATTTCAGTCGTGTCTGACTCTGTGAGACCCCATAGACAGCAGCCCATCAGGCTCCCCCGTCCCTGGGATTCTCCAGGCAAGAACACTGGAGTGGGCTGCCATTTCCATTAGTCTAGGCTAGGGTAAAATAGTTTCTCTTGAGGGTAGGCCTTGTTAAGAACCAGTAGAAGGCTGTACCATATTTGAAAATGGTTACTTTCCACCTGCTAGAGCTAGAGGGGACTTTTCTCCAACATTCACTGTGAGAACCAAGTTAAGCTCTTGGAAGTAAAACTTAACAAAAATGTGGTTACTCTCTGATTTTTTATCTCTCAGGCTTGTTCACACCAAACCTCCAGCAATTTGTCAGTTATAGTTTAGGTTCTAACCTGACAGTGGTTCCCTTGAAAGTTTCTATTTGAGAGTTTCCACTCTAGGATGCTTTAATCGTCTGTATCTGCCTCTCTGTTGCTCCAGTTTTTTGGGTGACAGTTTGCTTTGTGAATTCATTAGTCCAGTGGATCAAAGAAGAGTTGTTGACCTTTTGTTTGTTCAGCTTTCTACTTGTTAAGAAGGAATGATGATTTCCTAGCTCCTGGAAGTTGCTTTTTCACTTTTGGAGAATAGTATTGCTAAACAGAGAATTCTTGGTTTGTTTTTTTTTTTCCTTTCAGCACTTTTAGTATCTCATCCACTGCCTCATGGCTTCATGGTTTTTAATGGAAATGGAGTGTTAAACGTATGGATTCCTTGTACATAATAAGTTGCTTCTCTCTGGCTGTTTGCAAGATTCTCCCTTTATTTTTGGCTTTCAGCAGTTTGACTCTAATATGTTTCTATATTGATCTCTATAAGTTTATCTCACTTGCAGTCTCTGAGCTTCTTGCATGTGTAGATTCACATCTTTTGTTATGTTTAGAAGGCTTTCAGCTGTTATATTCAGCCATTATAACCGTTAAGAATATTTTTCAAATATTCTTTTTGCACTTTTCTCTCACTCTGGGGCTCCTATTTTGTGTAGACTTGATGCCCACACAGGTCCCTTAGGTTTCTGTACCTTTTCCCCATCCTTTCTCTTTCTGTTCCTCAGTTCAGTTCAGTTGAGTCGCTCAGTCGTGTCTGACTCTTGCAACTACATGAATCCCAGCACACCAGGCCTCCCTGTCCACCACCATCTCCCGGAGTTCACTCAGACTCACGTCCATCGAGTCAGTGATGCCATCCAGCCATCTCATCCTCTGTTGTCCCCTTCTCTTCCTGCCCCCAATCCCTCCCAGCATCAGAGTCTTTTCCAATGAGTCAACTCTTCTCATGAGGTGGCCAAAGTACTGGAGTTTCAGCTTTAGCATCATTTCTTCCAAAGAACACCCAGGGCTGATCCTAAGACTGGATAATTTCAAATGACCTATTCAAAGTCACTAATTCTCTCTTCTGCCAGTTCAACTCTGCTGTTGAAACTTCTAATGAATTTTTCATTACTGTTTTTGGTTCCAGAATTTTAATTTCTATTTCTGCTATGAACTGAATATTTATATTCTTCCAAAATTAATATGTTTTAATGGAATACTCAATGTGATGGTATTTAGAAGAGGGGCCTGTCTGGTAGGTAATTATGTCATGGGAGTGGAGCCCTGTGAATGGGATTAGTGCTCTTTTTAGAAGAGGCCAGACAGCTTACTCACTCTCTTTCTGCCATGTTGAGGATAGAGTGAGAAGTCAGCAGCCTGCAACCTGGAAGAGATTTCTAACCAGAACCTGATCATTCTGGCACCCTGATTTCAGACTTCTAACCTCCAGAACATTGAGAAATAATTTTTTTTCGTTTATAAGCCACTCTGTCTATGATACTTTGTATAGCAGCCCAAACTGACTAACAGAGTTTCTCTTTTAGGTTCCTACCTTTTTATTGATAGTCTCTATTTGGTGAGAAATCTTTCTTCTGGTTTCTTTTTATCAACTTCAATTTAGCATATTAAGATGTTGATTTAAAGTCTTTGTCTAGTAAGAACAATGCCTTGACTGTTTCTGGACAGTTTTTTTAATTAATTTTTTTGTTTCCTTAAATGAGCCACACTGACTTGTTTCTTTCATGCCTAATTTTGTTTTTAATGAGACCTTCTGAATTTTATAATGTGGCAATTATAGAAATACAATTCTACCCCCTCTTCAGGGTTTGTTGTTGTTCTTTGTCATGGGTTGTTGTTATTTGCTTATTAAGTGACTTTTATAAAACTTTTTCTGAAGTGTGTATTCTTTGTCATGTATGGCCACTGAAATCTGTGTTCTCTTACCTAGTCATTGGTTGTGTTTTGACAGAATTACCTTAAGTGCTTGGAAACAACAAAAGAGAAAAGGGAGAAAGGCTTCTTCCAGTCTTTGCAGATTGGTTCTGTGTTGGGGCACTCCTTCAATGTCTTGTCAAGCAGTTTATAACCTTGCCTTAGCCTTTAAGTTTTGCTTGGACAGAATTTGCAGGCAGGCTAAATGTAAAAGCTTTGGATCTTCTTGGGCTTTTTCTGAGCATGTGTCTTACCCTGTGTGTGTTCATGGCCTTCTTGATTCTCTGGTGTACGTGGGGGCCTTTACAGTCCCTATTCTTGCATGTATCTCCTTTCCTAGTCTCTTTCTTTTCTTGGCTCTCAGTCTATTTCTTGTCCTAAGTGTTGTCTCTTTCTCAAAGCTGCTGTATCTAACACCTTTACCTTTAAATGCTTTCAGCCAAAGCTGCCCAGGAAGTGGCCCCAGCCCTGAGAATGCTCTGACTAGGATGAAATAAAGGGAAACCTTTGTGTAGGTCCTTAATGGAGCCACAAGAGAGGTCAAGACCCAAAACCACAATGTTTTGAGAATAAGGTTTGTGTTGCTCCCTCTGACTCTAGAAACCTGTACCAGGATTGCAGGCTGCCATCCTCACTATTAGTTTTTGTTTGTTTTCCTTGTGGAAAGATTCTTAAACTCCAGGTTAAATTTCATAAGACATGGGAGTATTCAGTTTATTTACTCCTTATTGAGTGACTTTTGGTAGATGGTGCCTTTCAAGGAATTTTTCTGTTTCATCTAAGTTATCAAAATATTGGCATTCTACTATTCATTATACTCTCTTTTAAATATGTGATATGTAGTGATGTCTCATTTCTGATGAAAATATTGGTAGTTTTTGTCTTATGTTACTTCTTTTTTCTCCAGTTTATCTACAGGTCTATAAGCTTTATTGATTTTTTAAAATAACCAATGTTTGTGTTTATTTATTTTCTCTTCTTCTTCTTTTTTTAATTTCATTGTTTGCAAGTCTTATCTTTTTTACTTTTCACCTTCTATTTGCTGTGACTTTAATTTGCTCTTTTTTCTTTTTTCATGAAGTAAAAAGCATCTATTATTGATTTGAGATCTTTTCCCCCTAATATAAGCAGTTGATGGTTTAAATTTCTTTCTAATCACTGCATTCACTGTACCCCACAAATTTTGATATGTAATTTCAATTTTCTGTCATTAAGGTATTTTATAATGTCCCTTGTAATATTTGTCTTTGATCTACAGAAGTCTTTAAAATTGTGTTGATTAATTTCCAGATCAGTGGTTTTCAAAATAGTTTTCTATTACTTTGCTAGCATGTGAGATGAATGCAATTGTGCAGTAGTTTAAATGTTCTTTGGCATTGCCTTTCTTTGGGATTTGAATGGAAATCGACCTTTTCCAGTCCTGTAGCCACTGGTGAGTTTTTCAAGTTTGCTGGCATATTGAGTGCAGCACTTTCACAGCATCATCTTTTATGATTTGAAAGAGGTTGCCTGGAATTCCGTCACCTCCACTAACTTTGTTTGTAGTGATGCTTCCTAAGGCTCACTTGTTTTCCTATTCCAGGTGTATTGCTCTAGATAAGTGACCACACCATCGTGGTTATCTGGGTCATGAAGATCTTTTTTTGTGTAGTTCTTCTGTGTATTCTTATCACCTCGTCTTAATACTTTCTGCTTCTGTTAGGTCCATACCATTTTGGTCCTTTCTGTGCCCATCTTTACATGAAATATTTCCTTGGTATCTCTGATTTTCTTGGAGAGATCTCTAGCCTTTTCCATTCTATTATTTCCCTCTGTTTCTTTGCAATGATCACTGAGGAAGGCTTTCTTTGTCTCTCCTTGCTATTCTTTGGAACTCTGCATTCAGATGGGTATATCTTTCCTTTTCTCCTTGGAGCCTTTCACTTCCCTTCTTTACTCAGCTGTTTGTAAGACCTCCTCAGAAACCATTTTGCCTTTTTGCATTTCTTTTTCTTGGAGATGATCTTGATCCCTGCCTCCTGTACAATGTCCATAGTTCTTCAGGCACTCTATCAGATCTAATCCTTTGAATCTATTTGTCACATCCACTGTATAATCAAAAGGGATTTAATTTGGTCATACCTGAGTGGTCTAGTAGCTTTCCCTACTTCCTTCAGTTAAAGTCTGAAGTTGGCAATAAGGAATTCATGATCTGAGCCACAGTCAGATACAGGTCTTGTTTTTGCTGACTGTATAGAGCTTCTCCATCTTTGGCTGCAAAGAATATAAACAATCTGATTTCAGTATTATACTGTTCATACTGTTCATGGGGTTCTCAAGGCAAGAATACTGAAGTGGCTTGCCATTCCCTTCTCCAGTGGACCACATTCTGTCAGACCTCTCCACCATGACCCACCCGTCTTGGGTTGCCCTGCAGGCATGGCTTGGTTTCATTGAGTTAGACAGGCTGTGGTCCTAGTGTGATTAGATTGACTAGTTTTCTGTGAGTATGGTTCCAGTGTGTCTGCCCTCTGATGCCCTCTTGAAACACCTACCATCTTACTTGGGTTTCTCTTACCTTGGGCGTGGGGTATCTCTTCACGGCTGCTCCAGCAAAGCACAGCAGCTGCTCCTTACCTTGGACGAGGGGTATCTCCTTACCGCCACTGTTCCTGACCTTCAATGTGGGATAGCTCCTCTAGGCCCTCCTGTGCCTGTGCAGCCACCACTCCTCGGGTTGCTCCTCCCGGCCGCCGGCCCTGGCCTCGGGCTCTGGGTGGCTCCTCAGGGTCACCGCCCCTGACCTGCAGTGGAGTAGCTCCTCTTGGTCATTCCTGCGCTGTGGCAGCCTGGCACACTAAGCGCAGGTAGCTGTGAGCAGGTACACTAAGCACCAGAAAGAACGAAGGGATGGAGCCAAAGCAAAAGCAATACCCAGTTGTGGATGTGACTGATGATAGAAGCAAGATCTGATGCTGTAAAGAGCAGTATTGCATAGGAACCTGGAATGTCAGGTCCATGAATCAAGGCAAATTGGAAGTGGTCAAACAAGAGATGGCAAGGGTGAATGTCAACGTTCTAGGAATCAGAGAACTAAAATGGACTGGAATGGGTGAATTTAACTCAGATGACCATCATATTTACTACTGCGGGCAGGAATCCCTCAGAAGAAATGGAGTAGCCATCATGGTCAACAAAAGAGTCCAAAATGCAGTATTTGGATGCAATCTCAAAAATGACAGAATGATCTCTATTCGTCTCCAAGGCAAACCATTCAATATCACAGTTATCCAAGTCTATGCCCCAACCAGTAATGGTGAAGAAGCTGAATTTGAATGGTTTTATGAAGACCTACAAGACGTTTTAGAACTAACACCCAAAAAAGATGTCCTTTTCATTATAGGGGACTGGAATGCAAAAGTAGGAAGTCAAGAAACACCTGGAGTAACAGGCAAATTTGGCCTTGGAATGTGGAATGAAGTGGGGCAAAGACTAATAGAGTTTTGCCAAGAAATTGCACTGGTCCTAGCAAACACCCTCTTCCAACAACACAGGAGAAGACTCTACACATGGACATCACCAGATGGTCAACACCGAAATCAGATTGATTATATTCTTTGCAGCCAAAGATGGAGAAGCTCTATACAGTCAACAAAAACAAGACCAGGAGCTGACTGTGGCTCAGATCATGAACTCCTTTTTGCCAAATTCAGACTTAAATCAAAGAAAGGAAAAACCACTAGACCATTCAGGTATGAACTAAATCAAATCCCTTATGATTATACAGTAGAAGTGACAAATAGACTCATGGATTAGATCTGATAGAGTGCCTGAAGAACTATGGATGGAGGTTTGTGACATTGTATAGCAGGCAGTGATGAAGACCATCCCCAAGAAAAAGAAATGCAAAAAGGCAAAATGGTTGTCTGAAGGTCTTGCAAATAGCTGAGAAAAGAAGAAAAGTGAAAGGCAAAGGAGAAAAGGAAAGATATACCCATCTGAATGCAGAGTTCCATGAATAGCAAGGAGAGACAAGAAAGCCTTCCTCAGTGATAGAGGAAAGTAACAGAACAGGAAAGATTAGAGCTCTCTTCAAGAAAATTAGAGATACCAAGGGTACGTTTCATGC
Organism: Capricornis sumatraensis; assembly: GCF_032405125.1. NCBI lineage: Eukaryota > Metazoa > Chordata > Mammalia > Artiodactyla > Bovidae > Capricornis > Capricornis sumatraensis. Next base: position 47,741,649 of record NC_091074.1, on the reverse strand, counting down.
AAAGATGGGCACAAGAAAGGATAGAAATGGTATAGACCTAACAGAAGCAGAAGATATTAAGAAACAGTGGCAAGAATACACAGAAGAACTATACAAAAAAGATCTTCATGACCCAGATAACCATGATGGTGTGATCACTCACCTAGAGCCAGACATCCTGGAATGCAAAGTCAAGTGGGCCTTAGGAAGCATCACTACAAACAAAGCTAGTGGAGGTGTTAGAATTCCAGTTGAGCTATTTCAAATCCTAAAAGATGATGCTGTTAAAGTGTTGCACTCAATATGGCAACAAATTTGGAAAACTCAGCAGTGGCCATAGGACTGGAAAAGGTCAGTGTTCATTTCAATCCCAAAGAAAGGCAGGGCCAAAGAATGTTCAAACTACTGCATAATTGCACTCATCTCACACGCCAGCAAAGTAATGCTCAAAATTCTCCAGTCTAGTCTTCAATAGTATGTGAACCATGAACTTCTAGATTTTCAAGCTGGATTTAGAAAAGGCAGAGGAACCAGAGATCGAATTGCCAACATCCACTGGATCATCAAACAAGCAAGAGAGCTCCAGAAAGATATCTATTTCTGCTTTATTTAGTATGCCAGTGCCTTTGACTGTGTGGATCACAAGAAACTGTGGAAAATTCTTCAAGGGTTGGGAATAACAGCCCATCTTACCTGCCTTCTGAGAAATCTGTATGCAGGTCAGGAAGCAACAGTTAGAAATGTACATGGAATAACAGACTGGTTCCAAATCAGAAAAGGAATACGTCAAGGCTGTATATTGTCATGCTGCTTATTTAACTTATATGCAGAGTACATCAGGTGAAATGCCTGGCTGGATGAAACATAAGCTGGAATCAAGATTGCTGGGAGAAATATCAATAACCTCAGATATGCAGATGACACCACCCTTATGGCAGAAAGCGAAGAGGAACTAAAAAGCCTCTTGATGAAAGTGAAAGAGGAGAGTGAAAAAATTGGCTTAAAACTCAACATTCAGAAAACTAAGATCATGACATCTGGTCCCATCTCTTCATTGCAAATAGATGGGAAAGCTATGTGGGCTACTCCATTTCTTCTAAGGTATTTTTGCCCACAGTAGTAGATATAATGGTCACCTGAATTAAGTTCACCCATTCCAGTCCATTTTAGTTCACTGATTCCTAAAATGTCGATGTTCACTCCTGCTATCTTCTGTTTGACCTCTTCCAAGGTAGGCTCTCTCAATTTCCTATTTATCCTCAATCATTTATCTTTGTTAATCTGGGGCATATGGATGGTTGATGGGAAATTTAAAACACTGCAACACTCTCCTAGAAAAAGCAGCAGCTTCTTTCATTTTTTCTTTATTTTAAAAATTTATTTATTTATTTATGTGGCCATGTTGGATCTTAGTTTTGGCTTGCAGAATTTTCATCGCTTCATGTGGAATCTTTCACTATGGCACATGGACACTATAGTTGTGGCACCTGGGCTTCAGAAGTTGCAGTGTGCAGACTTAGGTACTCCAGGGCATGTGGGATCTTAGTTCCCTGACCAGGGATTGAACCCATTTCCTCTGCATTGCACAGCAGGTTCTTAACCACTGGAAAACCAAGGAAATCTCCAGCAGTTTCTTTTTTCACTACATTTCCTCCTGGTTGTTGTAAGTTTTTGACTAGGTTACAGAGTTCTTCAGAAGTGAATTATAACTGTTTTTTTGAAGAGTCATTTTTTACTAAGGTATAACATATGTTTCATGTGTACGTTATATTCTACTTCTATATACACTACGGCATGCTAACCACCAAAAAGTTAGTTTCTATTCATTATCATACAGTTAGTCGCCTTTGCCTGTTTCAATCTATCGCCTCCACTGCTCTTTCCCTTCTGTGCTCTGTATCTGTGTGTTTATTTCTGTTTAGTTTGGTTACTTAATATATTGTTTGCTTGTTTTTATATTCCACATATGAGTGAAATTGTATGATATTTATCTTACTTGTTTATCTGACTTGTTTCATCTTAGCATAATACCCTCAAGGTCTATCCATGTTGCTGCTGATGGCAAGAATTTACCCTTTTTATGGATGAGTAGTGTTCCATTGTATATGTAAATGATATCTTATTTATCCATTCATTCAATGATAGAAACTTAAATTGTTTCTATACCTTGGCTTCTGTAAATAATATTGTGATGAACATATAGGAAAATCTTTTCAAGTTAGTATTTTTGTATTATTTGAATAAATACCCAGTAGATAGTCCTCTAGTTTCTTTCTGTCTCTCTCTTTCTCCCTCCCTCCCTCTTTCCCATTGCATGTGGCTATCACGTTTTTTGACACTATTTACTGAAGAGACTGTCCTTTCTCCATTGCATTTTCTTTGCTCTTTTGTTGTAAATTAACTGTTCATATATGTGTGGGTTCATGTTAGGGGTCTCAATTCTGTTTTGTTGATCTGTATATCTGTTTTTCTGCCAATACCATGTTGTTTTGATTGCTATAGCTTTGTAATATAGTTGGATTCAGGAAATGTGACACATCCAGTTTTGTTTCTTTTTCTCAGGATTGCTTTAGCTATTCAGGATCTTTTGTGATTCCATATAAACTTTAGAATTTTTTTTTGTTCTATGTCTGTTAAAAATGTTCTTGGAATTTGATAGAGATTGCATCAAGTCTGTAGATTACTTTAGGTAATAGTAATATAGACATTTTAGCAACGTTAATTCTTCTAATCCATAAGTGCAGAATATCTTTCCATTTATTTGTGTCTTTTTCAGCTTCTTTCAACAGTACCTTATCATTTTCAATATACATGTATTTACCTCCAATCACTGCAGATGGTGATTGCAGCCATGGAATTAAAAGACGCTTACTCCTTGGAAGGAAAGTTATGGCCAACCTAGATAGCATATTCAAAAGCAGACACATTACTTTGCCAACAAAGGTCTGTCTAGTCAAAGCTATGGTTTTTCCAGTAGTCATGTATGGATGTGAGTCTCTTAGAAAGCTGAGCACCAAAGAATGATGCTTTTGAACTGTGGTGTTGGAGAAGACTCTTGAGAGTCCCTTGGACTGCAAGGAGATCCAACCAGTCCATTCTGAAGGAGAACAGCCCTGGGTGTTCTTTGGAAGGAATGATGCTAAAGGTGAAACTCCAGTACTTTGGCCACCTCATGCAAAGAGTTGACTCATTGGAAAAGACTCTGATGCTTGGGGGGATTGGGGCAGGAGGAGAAGGGAATGACAGAGGATGAGATAGCTGGATGGCATCACTGACTCGATGGACATGAGTTTGAGTGAACTCCGGAAGTTGGTGATGGACAGGGAGGCCTGGCGTGCTGCAATTCATGGGGTCGCAAAGAGTCAGACACGACTGAGTGACTGAATTGAAATGAACTGAACTACCTCCTTGGTTAAATGTATTTCTAGGTATTTTAGTCTTTTTGTTGCAATTGTCAGTGGGATTATTTTTCTAATTTCTCTTTCAGTTATCTCATTGTTAATGGGATAGCCACAGATTTTTGCATGTTGATTTTGTAACTTTTGACTTAATTATATGCATTTATTAATTTCTAACAGATTTTTGGAGGAATCTTTATGGTTCTATCTATATAAAATCATGCTATTTACAAATAGTGATAGTTTTACTTCTTCCTTTTCAATTTGAATGCCTTTTATTTCAATATTGAGTCATATCTTTAAAGCAGTGTTCATTTTCTGGTATTGGCATCAATACTTTGCAGTTCTATGTAGTACAATTCATCACCCATGTTTGGATAATATGTGAAGGTGAGAATGCTTTTGCTCTGTTTTCAAATTTGATCAATGATTCTATGGAAGGTTAAGCTTCTTTTTTGCTGTTTTTAATTATGTTGTGTTTCCTCTTCCAAGTACTCTTAATTTTTACCTTGTAGACCTGGACCTCCGAAGGCAGGAGTGCTGGGGATTCTTGTGCCAAGGAAGGCATGGTGCTGAATGGTGAAGGAAATGGCTAAAGGGCTTTGTTTTAGTAGGTTATAGAGAAGACTTTCCAAGTTGAGTGGCTGTCTTTACAAAAACTGTGCCTTCTTGTTTGAATGTTCAAGCCTTTTGAAGGCTGCTAAATGTACTGGGCTTCACTTCATAGCTGTAGATCTCCAATAGAGCAGAGATATCTAGGGGTATTGCTGGCTATACAAGTTCCCAGAAATTAAGTATGAGTATTCATGAGTGTCTTTTTATGCCTGCTGGATTCCTGTATCTTAGGGGCAAGAGATGATGAGGGCACTTTATCAACTCTAGTCCAATACTATGAATTTCACTTTAACTTGAGAATGGATTTATCAGGAACATGTAAAGTTGTGTCTCAACTCTAGCTGTCCATTGGAACCAACTGGGGAACTTTCAAAAACACCAATGCCAGGGATTCTACCTAGGCAAATTGAATCAGAGCTCCTGGGGATATGGTTCCCAGCACTGGTATTTTTTCACAACTCCTGAAGGGACTGTCACATGTAACCACAAATTAGAAAGATTTAACCTAAAGAAATGATTTTCAAACTCACCTGCACATTAGAGTCACCAGGAGAATTTAAAAACATTCAGATACCCAGGCTTCACCCTGAACAAATTAAGTCAGAATATGTGAGAGTAAAATCCATGCATCAGTATTTTTTTTTAGCTACCCAGATGATTAATATGTGACCAAGTTTGGGAACCTTTTAAAAACATTCTCTTCTTCTCTATGTAAACTAGTTCATGCCTAATACAGATATGCTCTTTGCTCTGAGTTAATTATATCACTGCTTCTCAAACATGTATGTTCATATGATTATCCTGAGGCTTGTTAAAATGCATAATCTGAATCAGCAGAGGTAGTACTGAGATTCTGCATTCCCAACAAGATCCCAGATGATATCAATGTTACTGGTTAAGTGGACCACACTTTGAGTAGCAATGAGTCTTGCCATTGTATTGTCATCTGGATGAATCTTCAATTGAAAAAATAAAAAGATACAATATAGATTTTCATATACAGGCCCATACTTTAAGATAGTTAATTATAATTAATTAGCCTGTACTTAAATCCTGGTAGAATACGATAGTTAATTTGGGAAACTTAATTAAACAATTAGGGAAAAAATAGTTGTCCTAGATAATGTTGAACTGTTTCAGGTAGAACCACTTGTCAGATAGGTTTTAAAAAAGATTCAAGCACTGGATGGTTTACAATACTAGAGCAGTGGCAGAATTCCTTAAAAATGTGTCTGGAAAACCCATTGTGTAAAGCAGACATAATAACTGTACAAACTTTACTATGATTTAAAATTTTTTGTATTTGATGGGAAGTTATGCAGATGTTCCTGGACACCCTGAACCATTTCCAAACAACCTCTGATCCCTCTAAGCATGGACTGAAATTCTCTGATTCAATGTACAGAGAATACAAGAAATCTATTCTGAGGAAATCAGTTAGATTTAAGTTGAGCATACATTTGAAATCTTTGTTTATGTAATACCTTGTAGTCACTGGAGTAATTTAGTTATTCATTATTTATTTGAAAAAAACTTTCATTGTTGACTTTTTATGAATCAGACATAATTCTAGGAAGTGGAAATACCAGTGGGAAGATCTATTCAAAATTAACAGAGGAGATAATTTTTATTCAGTTCAGTTCAGTCACTCAGTCGTGTCTGACTCTTTGCAACCCCATAGACTGCAGCACACCAGGCTTCCCTATCCATCACCAATTCCCAGAGCTTGTTCAAACTCATGTCCATCGAGTTGGTGATACCATCCAACCATTTTATCCTCTGTCATCCCCTTCTCCTCCTGCCTTCAATCTTTCCCAGCATCAGGGTCTTTTCCAATGAGTCAGTTCTTTGTATCAGGTGGTTAAAGTATTGAAGTTTCAGCTTTAACATCAGTCCTCCCAATGAATGTTCAGGATTGATTTCCTTTAGGATTGACTGGTGTGCTCTCCCTGCAGTCCAAGGGACTCTCAAGAGTCTTCTCCAACACCACAGTTCAAAAGCATCAATTCTTCGGCACTCAGCTTTTTTATGGTTCAAATCTCACATCCATACATGACTACTGGAAAAACTTTGACTAGACAGACCTTTGTCGACAAAATAATGTCTCTGCTTTTTAATATGCTGTCTAGGTTGGTCATAGCTTTTCTTCCAAGGAGCAAGCGTCTTAATTTCACGGCTGCAGCCACTATCTGCTGTGATTTTGGAGCCCAAGAAAATAGTGTCTGTCACTATTTCCATTGTTTCTCCATCTATTTGCCATGAAGTGATGGGACCGGATGCCATGATCTTAGTTTCTTGAATGTTGAGTTTTAAGCCAACTTTTTCATTCTCCTCTTTCACTTTCATCAACAGACTCTTTAGTTCTCTTCGCTTTCTGCACATCTGAGGTTATTGATATTTTTCCCGGCAATCTTGATTCCAGCTTCTGTTTCATCCAGCCTGGCATTTCACACGATGTACTCTGCATATAAGTTAAATAAGCAGGGTGACAATATACAGCCTTGACGTACTCCTTTCCCAATTTGGAACCAATCTGTTGTTCCATGTCCAGTTCTAACTGTTGCTTCTTGACCTGCATACAGATTTCTCAGGAGGCAGGTAAGGTGGTATGGTATTCCCATTTCTTGAAGAATTTTCCATGGTTAGCTGTGATCCACACAGTCAAAGGCTTTGGCATACTCAATAAAGCAGAAGTAGATGTTTTTCTGGAACTCTCTTCTTTTTTGTATGATCCAATGGATGTTGGCAATTTGATCTCTGGTTCCTCTGCCTTTTCTAAATCCAGCTTGAATATCTGTAAGTTCACAGTTCACATACTATTGAAGACTAGATTGGAGAATTTTGAGCATTACTTTGCTGGTTTGTGAGATGAGTGCAATTGTGCAGTAGTTTGAACATTCTTTGGCCCTGCCTTTCTTTGGGATTGAAATGAGCACTGACCCTTTCCAGTCCTGTGGCCATTGCTGAGTTTTCCAAATTTGCTGGCGTATTGAGTGAAGCACTTTCACAGCATCATCTTTTAGGATTTGAAATAACTCAACTGGAATTCCAACACCTCCACTAGCTTTGTTTGTAGTGATGCTTCCTAAGGCCCACTTGACTTTGCATTCCAGGGTGTCTGGCTCTAGGTGAGTGATCACACCATCGTGGTTATCTGGGTCATGAAGATTTTTTTGGTAAAGTTTATTATTATTATGTATTTATTTATGTTAAATATTTATTTATATACATAAAATTTTGTATTATATTTAATTTTTATTATCAAATGGAAACATATGCAGAAATTCAGAAAAAAGAAGTTGTGCTAAAGTGCAAGGTGAGGTAGCAAGTGTTGATGTAGCTGCAGCAAGTTATCCAAATCTAGCTAAGATGAAGTTGACTATACTAAACAACACATTTTCAATGTAGATGAAACAGCCTTACATTAGAAGAAGATGGCATCTAGGATTTTCATCACTAGAGAGGAGTAGTCAATGCCTGCTTCAAAGCTGAGGACAGGCTGATTCTCTTTTTAGGGATTAATGTAACTGTGACTTTAGTTTGGAGCCAGTGGTCATTTCAGAAATCCTAGGACCCATAAACGCTACACTAAATCTACTCTGTGCTGTATAAACGGAACTACAGTCTAAATGACAGCGCATCTGTTCACAACACGGGCTACTGAATACTTTCAGTCCTCTGTGGAGACCTACTGCGCAGGAAAAAAAAAAAAAGATTCCTTTCAAAATATTACTGATGGTCACACCAGGAGCTCTGATGTGCAGTGAATTTAATGTTGTTTTCATGCCTGTTACCACAGCATGAATTCTGAAGCCCATGGATCAAAGAGTCATTTTGACCTCAAGCCATATTATTTAAGAAATACATTTTTTAAGGCTATAGCTTCTCCTTGATGGATCTGTGCCAAGTCACTTGAACACCTTCTAGGAACTGACCATTCTAAATGTCATTAAGAACATTCAAGTTTTATGGGAAGCGATCAAAATATCAACATTAATAGGAGTTTGGAAGAAGTGATTCCAACCCTCATGGATGATTTTGAAGGTTTCAAGGCTTCAGTGGAGGAAGGAACTGCAGATGTTGTGGAAGAAGCCAGGGAACTAGAATCAGAAGTGGAGCCTGCGGATGTGACTGAACTACTGCAATCTCACGATAAAAATTTTATGCATGAGGGATGGTTTCTTATGGGTGAGCAAGAAAAGTGGTTTCTTGAGATGGAAGCTACTCCTGGCGAAGATGCTATGGAGATTGTTGAAATGACAGCGAAGGATTTACAATACTCTATAAACTTTGCTGATAAAGCAGCAACAGGATTTGAGAGGGTCAACTCCAATTTTGAAAGAAGTGGGTAAAATGCTATCAAACATCATTGCAGGCTACAGAGAAATCATCTGTGAAATGAAGAGTCAATTAATGTGACAAGCTTCATTATTGCCTGTGTTAATAAATTGAAATAGCCATGCCAACCTTCAGCAACCATCACTCTGATCAGTCAGCAGCCATCAACATCAAGGCAAGACCCTCAACTAGCAAAAATATTATGACTTGCTGAAGGTTAAGATGATGCTTAGCATTTTTTAAGTAATAAAGTATTTTTAATATTAATTTATTTGGCTGTGCTGGGTCTTAGCTGCAGCACATGGGATCTTTGATCTTCACTGTGGCATGAGGGATCCTCAGTTGCAGCATGTGAACTCTTAGTTGTGGCATGTGTGATCTCGTTCCCTGATGAGGGATTAAACCCTTGTTCCCTGCATTGAGAATACAGAGTCTTAGCCACTGGACCACCAGGAAGTCCCAATAACATATTTTTAAATTAACATATGTATACTTTTTAGACATAATGCTACTGCACTTAGTAGACTACCATATAGTTTAAGCATAACTTTTATATGTGTGGGGACGTCAAAAAATTCATGTGACTTGCTTAATTGCTGTGGTCCAGAACCAAACCCTCAGTATTTCAGAGGTATTGCTCTAATCGTGAAGCACAGAATATGAGGAGGGACTGTGTGAGAGAAGAATCCTTGTGGCTTCCAAACTCAGACTAAGTCAGCAGAAGATAGTTCTCCAAAGCATGAGGGCCACCTTGATTTAATAGGCAAAACCTGTTTGGAGTACAGTTGTCCCTCGATATCCTTTGGTTCTGAATCCATGGATTCAACCAAACTCAGATTAATAATATTAGAAAAAAAATTGCAGAAATTTCCAAGAAGCAAAATTTGAATTTGTCATATGCAGGCAACTATTTACATAGTATTTACATTTAAACTTTTTGTTGTTGTTCAGTCACAAAGTTGTGTCTGACTCTTTGTGACCCCATGAACTGCATCTTGCCAGGCTTTAGATGGTGTTAAGTATTATAAGTAACGCTGGTGACTTAAAGTAGGTGGGGAAATGTGCATAGGTTATATCCAAATACTGTGCCATTTATATAAGAGACTTGAGCATCCACAGATTTTGGTTTCCTAGGGGTGTCCAGGAACCAGTCATCCTTGGTTACTGAGGGATGACTATAATACAAATGAAGCTGGCAAGCTGACAGCAGAAGCTTCTCTACAACTCTGCTACCTTCGATAGTTCCACCTCCTCTATTTCTAGGTCACTCTCTCAAGTACCCTAACTCCAAGGATCCTTCAAACAGTCCCTTATTGGACAAACCATTAATTTTTTTTTTCTGTTGTCTGCATCTACCTCATATCTTCACTCTCTTGCTTACTGAATTAAAATTCCATGATCAACCATTATAATCAGTGATTTGCATACACCCTCAACTCCCTTGTCTCTTTTTCACTTCCTCTTACTCATCCAGGAAAACTCCAACATTGCTTTAATTAAGCTTTCTCTTATTCTGAGCTTTGTCTCGTGTAGCTGAATGTGGGTGGGAAAAAACCCACAACTGTGCTGCAGAGCCCAGTTTCAAATTCTTGATGTCTAGCGGGCTGTTTCACTGCCTGGTTATCAAACTACATCTCCTTGGTCTTTTCACCTTCTGTTATTCTAGGTGACTTCTTCGTGCCTTCTCTGTTATCTTCAAACCTCAAAGTCTTTTCCCCCTCCCACCCAAATTCACTGTCAGTTGATGATGATCTTGCATCCTATACACAGAAAAAAAAAAAAAAAAGAATTGTTCATGAACAGAACACTCATCTGTCAGGGTTGTCGCCATATAACTTGCTTTCTTTTACTGTTTGGAGGTGCTTTACTGAAGGGAATCTCCTGGGAGGTATGTAGTTGGCTTATGGCCTCTGGTTGATTTACTTTAGTTTCACTGCAGTTTACACCGAGGGCCCTCCCCATTGCCCCCTGGGCTTCCCCTAGCCAGTGATTGAGTATGGTGTGAGTACCAGAAATGGGTCATTTTTCCTCCATGTGCAGTGCCTGTAATAGGCAGTCCTGCTTGAAGACTCCCTATTGAACCAGTTAAGACTTTCTGAGTGGTACTGCAGTTTTGAGTCTTCCTACCTAATCTTCTGTTTTTCTTTCTCATTTAAAAAATATTTATGGAGATATACTTCACATACCATACACTTCACCTATTTACAGTGTATAATTCATTCCTTTTCATTATATTCACAGTTATACAACCACCACTTCAATCAATGTTAGAACATTTTCATTACTCCCTAAAGAAACCCATACCCTTTAGCTGTCACTCTCCAAATCTCCCAAGCCGTTGATAACCATTAATTGATTTCTTGTCTTTATAGATTTGGCTCTTCTGGATAATTCATGTAAGAGCAGTCATATACTTTGTGGTCATTTGTGACTGACTTAGCAGGTTTTCAAGGTTCATCTATATTGTAGCATATATCAGTACTTCCTTTTTTATTGCTGAAAATATTTCATTGTCTGGGCATACCACATTTTATTTAATCACTACATTTTATTTATTCATTAGCTAATAGAGATTCAGGTTGTTTCAACTTTTTGTCAATTATAAATAGTATTTCTGTGAGCCTTCTGTACAAGTTTTTGAAAGGATATTTGTCTTCATTTCTCTGGTGTTTATACCTAGGAGTAGAATTGTTGGTCCATATGTACTCTTGCCTGGAAAATCTCCTGGACAAAGGAGCCTGGTAGGCTGCAGTCCATGAGTTGCTAATGGTCAGACACGACTGAGCAACTTCACTTTCACGCATTGGAGAAGGAAAGGGCAACCCACTCCAGTGTTCTTGCCTGGAGAATCCCAGGGACGGGGGAGCCTGGTGGGCTGCCATCTATGGGGTCGCACAGAGTTGGACATGACTGAAGTGACTTAGCAGTATGATAACTTCGTGTTTAAGCCTTTGAGGAATTACCCAATCCTCTTTTACTTCTTCTGTTTTTCCCCCAAGTCTCAGGCTTGCACAATGGTCTGAAGGCACTTTGTAGATACTCCTGATCTCTTTTGTCTTAACCCTTCACAGATTTTCTCCTGGTAAGCCTCTGGCACATCTAATTTTATCCTGGCACCTACTTCTCATAAGACCTACACTTATACATCCTGGATGAATGCTCTGTGCTCTCATGTAAGGCCATACTTTTCATTTATGATCTAGATTCTGTCTTCTTTTCCTATTCAAGAACATTGCTGTAGCAATTCCCCTTTTCCTTCCTTCAACATAAATTGCTACCTTTCATCTGGACCATTCCATTGGATTACATACACACTGTTATTTCTCACAATTGTTCAATTAATTAAACAATTATTCTCTTTGCCTTACTTCCCCTTCCAGCACTTTCCATCTTTCTCTCTTCTACTTTAACACAACTGCTTATCTGATTTTTCATCTTGGATACCTAATAAGCTTCCCATGCTTAACATATCAAAAAAATTTAAGTGGATAGGAAATAAAAAGAAAACATTTTGAACATGCTCTAATTAGAGACTAGTTCTCCTGAGCCCTTCTAGAAGAAACTAATAAAGGATGAACTGAGAGATAAAGAAACTATAGCAGAATGACTGAAGAATATTGACTCTCTTATTGTCAGACTAAGAATATAGATTGTAGCTACAGAACATAATGCAAAATTTTAAAAGACATGTTATTAAAGTCATTCCAGTCAATACTACCCATTTGTAAAGCTCAAATGACATCTTTAAGAGAACATCTTTGTGTAGAGACAGAGCTAACTTCAAATAGCAGCTTTAATACTTAGCAGTTATGTTACTTTGGACCAGTTAATTTTGCTGAGTTTCACTTATTGTGTGCAAAATAGAAAGAAGTTTTTCCTAATAGAATGTAGAACAAAAATCATGAAGAATTCATTCACTGAACAGATATTTATTGGCACATACCATTTACCATGCACTCTCCAAGGTGCTAGGCATACAGTATGAGTAAAACAGACAAAGAACTCACTTTATAACTTAGGGAAGACAAACACACAAATAAATGAAATATATGTGAAATGGTAGTGAGTGTCATGTATGCATGCATGCTAAGTCCACTGTAGCCTGCCAGGCTCCTCTATTCATGGGATTCTCCAGACAAGAATACTGGCGCGGGTTGCCATCCCCTCCTCCAGGGATCTTTGCAACCCAGGGATTCAATCTGCATCTTCGTGACTCCTGCATTGTAGGCTGATTCTTTACCACCGAGACACCAGGGAAGCCCAATGAATGTCATGGAAAAAAACAAATCAGGGTATTGATGTAGGGAGTGCTGGAGGCTGGGATACATTGGGATTTCAATTACATCTCATCTGAAGGATGTGATATGGAGCATGATACGTGGATATAGGAAGGTGGGGAAGGGGTCTAGGAAAAGTCGCTGCCCTGATTCCTGGCTGCAGCTGCAGTTACTGTTATAGCTCCTGTAATGATCCATTTTGACTTCCTGAAGCAGCAACTCTGACTTCTACAACTTCAGACCAAAGTCTTCCAGTGGAATACCTCCATGGTTGTGCTCTATAACTGAGCCACAAAAAGCTCTATCTTGAGCTGTCAGTTTTTACAGAGGCCCTGGATATGTCAGTATTTTATTTGAATGTTCTTGATTAAATTCTCTCTCTCCATTCTCTTCCTGACTGTGGCACAGGTGCTGGATGTCTGGGCTAGAAGGCAATCTTGAACATCACCATCCTATGCTTAACTCAGTTATCACTCATCTCATCTACTGATACTCAGTCATTTTCTCCAGGCTACACTTCTGTACCTCATTTTCTTCCCTTAAGGTGAAGGAATTAATTCCATATCCAGAACTCTACCCAGGTAGTTGAAGTGGTAACTTTTTTCCTGATAGCCTAGCATATTATTAATAGAGAACCCTCATTTTTTACCTTTTGTTCTTTTTCATTAACCAATTGTATAACAGTATTTATTTAGCACCTATTTCATGTCAAACTTTGATTGCTACTGGATATGTGGTGGGGAAAGAAACAGATTTGTTTCCTGCCTTTATTGTCTGCAGGGGTGACTTTGAATGCTTATTCCATTGATTCTTCCTACACCTATCCTATCAGCCAAAGAATAGGTACATTGCTTGGACTGCATTGTCTTTTTTTGCAACCTTTGTAGAATATGGTATCTATACTTGATTATTGTATCTCATCAATGATCTTTATGGTGATTATGGTAAGGTTCTTCAGCATCAACCCTTTCTGATTTTAGAATTTGATTTCTGTTGTATACCCAATGCTATTCAATTTAAATTCATTGCATTATAACAATGTAATCTTAATAAAAGTAGGGGTTCATATATGGTCTAGGCATTATAAAGTAACTGTATCCAAACAAATGCAAGTCGATAACCAGGATAATTAGAGAGAAAATATGAGTTTTTTTTAAGGGGATGAAATTGTAACCAATATATAACATAAAGCAAAATGTTTGACATTCTCTTTGCCATCTATCTCTTATTTCCTTCCACATACTACATAAACTTGAAATAAAGATTTCTTCTTTTTATTCATCCCTCAAGTCAGGTACTGTACCTGGGCCTCACACGTCTTTTGTCTTTCCCACCTTCTGTGCATGACTTGTTTGTTATTATTGTCAGCCTAAGCTCTCTGGCTTGCTTTTTTATTTCTCACTTAACCCACTACTTGGATTCTATGCAATTGTGGTTTATTTGGTGTTTTGTTTTGTTGAGTGGAGAAAAGTTTATTGTAGGGCTAAGCAAGGAGAATGTGGTGCCTTATGCTCAAAAACCTGAACACATATAATAGTGGTTCTTAAACTTTAGTGTGCCTCAGAATCATGGAATTCTTGTTTAGAACACAAGTGACTCACCTCCAGAGTTTGAGACATGAGATGTGAATTGGGGCTCAAGAATTTACATTTCTAACAAATTCCCAGTTAGTACTGTTACTGCTGGTCCAAGTATCACATTTTGAGAACTACTACTTTACAATATAGGAATATCTGGCAGCTGTTTCAGCAAATAATAATTTATCCCTGGGTAAGAAGCCTTTGTTATACACTGTATATAAATAACATTAGATGATTTCCTTATATGGTAATACAAAGCTTAAGAATTTGTGAGTCATCTTCTGTCAGCATATTTAACATCCAGTAGGTAGGGATATGTGTCTGATAGACCCTGGTATAATGCACAAAGAATAAAGGAAATGTTATTTTTTGCTTGATTACATATACAGGAGACAGAAAAGTGGGGTTGGTATGAAGCTCTGAAGCCAGGTTCTCTGAGATTTGGTCCTGCCTCTGCAGAATTTCTGGAAGACCCTGGAAAAGTTAGTCTCTTGTGTCTCAATTTCTTTCTTTTGAAATGAAGATAACAGAACTAGCCATCTGTAGTTGTCATGAGGCTCAAATGATTTACTATATATAAAGCTTTTGAAGAATGACTGGTGTGTTATACACACTCTGACATTACTTATTACCATCAGGAATCTATTGTCTTCTCTATTTTACCTCATGGGCTTCCCTGGTGACTCAGGTGGTAAAGAATCTGCACTGCAGGAGACCTGGGTTCGATCCCTGGGTAGGGAAGATACCCTGGAGAAGGGAATGGCAACCTTCTCCAGTATTCTTGCCTGGAGAATTCCATGGACAGAGGTGCCTGGTGAGCAATAGTCCATGGGGTCACAAAAAATCAGACATGACTAAGTGACTAACACTATGTTATCTCATTCAAACCTAAAGCTAATTCTTTTAAAAGGTAGGCACCCCTGTTATTCTTATTGAGGAGACTAGGAAACAGAAGTTCAGAAAGGTTAAATAAAGAACCCCCAGCTGGTAAAATCTCTGGGCTTTGTTATTTCACCAGTGTTTTCCCAAAGGAATCATTTTTTCCCATAAGAAGGATGATACAAGGAAGTTAATTTCAAAAGTACATCTGAATGTAATTGAAAAATTATTGGGTTGGCCAAAAAGTTCATTCAGATTTTCCTATAACATCATATGGGAAAATGGGAATGAACTTTTTGGCCAACCCAGTACTTGCTTGATCAGGATGGTTGGTGGAAAACTAGAACAAAAAAATTCATAATTCATATGAAAACACAAAAGACCCTGAATAGCCAAAGCAACCTTGAGAAAGAAGAATGGAGCTGGAGAAATCAACCTTCCTGACTTCAGACTATACTACAAAGCTTCAGTCATCAAGACAGTGTGGTACTGGCACAAAAACAGAAATATAGAACAATGGAACAAGGTAGAAAGCCCAGAGATAAACCCACACACCTATGGGCAACTTATCTTTGATAAAGAAAGCAAGAATATACAATGGGGAAAAGATAGTCTCTTCAATAAGTGGTGCTGGGAAAATTGGACAGCTATGTGTAAAAGAATGAAATTAGAACACTTCCTAACACCATACACAAAGATAAACTCAAAATGAATTAAAGACCTAAATGCAAAATTAGAAATTATAAAACTCTTAGAGGAAAACACAGATGTTGAGGTCCTTTAATGGACCGGAACCTGGTGGTCCAGAGTCAACGATGAGAAAGTGAAAGAAGGAGAGAGGCTAATATTTCCTGGGTTACACAGCTGGCTTTCAAGTTCCAGTAAATCAGCCAGAGATAGAGAGATAGAGAGAGAAAGAAAGAAAGACACGGGGACCCAAGCTCTGATGGAGCAAAGGTGTTTTAATCAACATGGCATGGGCATATATACTGTAGTTATTCTCAGCGAAGATAAAGATTAAAATTCCAGACTTACAAAACCTAGGTGATCCATATTAAAGAGAGACAGAGTTGTAAACAATCTCTTTTACCGTATGGTTCACAAGAAGGAAGAGGGCACTTATCACCATATTGAAAAACTAATGAAGGAAATGCTTGGATCCCTCAGCCCCGGGAGAGGCTTGCCTCTCCTCTTAAATCCTGCTTATTCAGGAATTAATAAGGAACAGAGGATTCCTGACAGATCCACAACAGCACACAGGAAGCCTCCTGTTAAATGCTTCCTGACACAAAGATAGACCAGTCTATGACATAAATCACAGCAAGATCCTCCATGATCCACCTCCTAGAGTAATGGAAATAAAAACAACAAAGAACAGGTGGAACCTAATTAAACTTAAAAGATTTGTTGATCTATTGGAATGAATGATCTATTAGAATGACCTAAAATTAAAGATTCATAATATCCAGAGTAGGTGAGATTATAGAGAAAAGGGCATTGATATACTACTATGAGGTTTTTGAAGTCAATTTGGCAATAGCCACCAAATTTTAAATATGTATTTCCTTTGACCCAGAGAGTCTAATCATCTATCCGCAGGAATACTTTTGTGCCCATGGAATATGTACAATGATTCTTAAATTTAGCACTGTTTTTAATTGTGAAAATTACAAATCAAAATGGGAGAATTATTTAGTAAGTTATATCACAAATAGTTATCAGTGTTTACCTCCGAGAAGTGAAAAGGACTAGAAACGGAGGATCGAGAAGAACTTCCATATCATATGCTTGATATGATGATCCACATTAGTTGGATTTACCACAAGTAGTAGGTATTAATGTTTACTTTGTGATCAAAAAAGAAAAAAGTAGCTTGCTCAAGAAACATAAGCACTTAAATGAGGGCAACAGATGCACAAGATAAGGCTTTCACAAGCTTTAAAACATGTCTATTTCAATAATTAGCAGTTATTTTTTAAAATTTCCAAAATTATCATTCCAACTAAAAACTTGATCACTTGTATGGCCGTTGATTCCCAGAACATTTCCTGTGAGAAGTAAAGAGCTGAATTGGCATCTGAATGGAAAGCACACAGTACTAAAATTCTTACAGCCTTAGAGTACCTAGCCAAGAGAGTTTGCCTGAGGACTATTACATCATTTCATGCTTGATTTATAGCAGATTTAGGTGACAGTGGGAAAAAACCCAAATGAAACCAAACAAAACTCCAACAAACAAAAACACCATTATACAAAAAGAGAAACCAAAGAAATAGCATTTGTTTTTTTCTCCAAATGAATGGTTATATCAGTGTTCAGTGGGAGACAGTATCAGGTGTTGATGAAAGAAGAAAGTTATTTTCCTGGTTTTCCTCAGTTTCAGTTTGAGAAATGTAGCATGGTATATTAGTTTCTTTGACTGCTGAAACAAAATGTCATAAGCCGGAGGCTTAAAACAAAGAGAAATTTATTATTTCACAGTTTTGGAGGCTAGAAGCCCAAGATCAAGGTATTGGGAGTGCCATCCTCTCTCCAAAGCCTCTAGGGAAGGTTTCTTCCTTGCCTCTTTTAGTTTCTGGTAGCCCCAAGTGTTCTTTGGCTGTAAATGTATCCCTCCCGTCTCTGCCTCCCTTTCACAGGGTTGTTTTTCTGTGTTGTCTCTGTCTTCTATACTCTTAAGGACTCTGGTCTGTTGGATTAGGGTCCACCCTGATGACCTCATCTTAACCTAATTACAAACAAAGACCCTATTTCCATATGTCACAGGTATAGGAGATTAGGACTTAAACATAACTTTTGGAGGAACAGAATTCAACCTGTAACAATGGAGTCAAGTGTGATCAATTATTAATAAGCCATTTAAAATATATGGCATTTGCCTAAGTCTGATAAGATTGATTCAGTAGAGTTTAAAGGAACTCATAGTCATTCAATTCGAATAATCTCAACAATAGTCAAAAAAGACATAGATGATTTAAGAGCATTTTTTTTCAGGTAAAAAATTTTAGACATAGGTCACTGTGATAGATCTTAGGTCTCAAAGGGAACTGAGACGACAGAAACATCGATAAAGCAAGACTACCTGAAAGAAGGTGCTCTCTTAGCAACCAGTTGCCCCTGTGAGGAGGGAAACACTGGTTTTCCCTTTGGTTAATTCTCATGATGTAGAGATAAAGGAGCACAGGCTCAAAACCTTAGGAAGAGAAGGCATCGAAGGAAAGAAAAAGAGGAAAAAAAGACGTAGTTAAAGATGAATTATAGATGTTGGAGGTATGTAACCAGTTAGGAGTGAAAGTTAAAATTGAGACCTATGTCACTTGTCATTTTCTGGTTCATTTATATATTTCATAGGTAAAACTGAAATTCAGAGTATTTAACCACATTATTAAGATGCTTTAATATCAAATCAAATTTTCCTTTGGTCAGTAGTGTAGGTAGAAGGGAGTAACCGCAACATTACTGTGGCTGTGGCCCAGAAAACTCACGAAGTTATTAAGTTACAGAGGAAGTAGAGTGAAGTGATTGAGAAAAGGAAACGAAACAGTAGTGATAGCAGTGATGTTTTGTAGGGGGAGGTATCTTTATTTTCTGCTAACCCATGGATTCTGTGTAATGTCTTAGATTGTGACTAATACTTATATAGTTATGCTTGACTTTATGATTGAAGATAGAATTCCAAAATTGCTGGGTAAATTTGATTTTTAAATGACATGCAGTTCAGCACAGGGAATATAGCCAATGCTTTATAATAACTATAAATGGAGTATTGTCTATAAAAATTTTGAATCACAAAGAAATAAATGAAAGGTATCATATGACCAAAAAAAAAAAAAAGACATACATTTTCCCTGTTGTAATTTGAGAGTGTTTTTTTTTTTTTAATATTTTATTCTTATCAGTCTACTATAATCCAGGTTATTTCATTGTGAATACTCTGACTCTACCAGATCTGGTAAAAGTTAAAAGGAGAAATTTGTCATAAGGAAGTTTCAAGATACCAAATACAGGAAGTTTCTTTGGGCTGTGTAAGGAAGAGGAAGCTAAAAACCTACGAGAATTCATTCTTGGTACACTGTCTTTTTTTCTCCCAAAGCAAGTCAGCTTTCTGTGCAACTCCATGTACATGAATACAGATAGAAATCTTACAACTTTAGAGCATGGGTAACTTACTCTAAAATAACAAAAAAGTCTGAGCAAGTGTCTTTGAATCCCAGTTCCAAATTCCTCATGGGGAGACCATGAATGATTCAGTTTGACTTATAGTATAATCAAGTTATGGGGGACAGGATAACAAACCATAACACAGGGGCTGCTGCTACTGCTAAGTCGCTTCAGTCGTGTCCAACTCTGTGCGACCCCATAGACGGCAGCCCACCAGGCTCCCCCATCCCTGGGATTCTCCAGGCAAGAATACTCGGGTGGGTTGCCATTTCCTTCTCCAATGCATGAAAGTGAAAAGTGAAAGTGAAGTCGCTCAGTCGTGTCCGACTAGTGGCGACCCACGGACTGCAGCCTACCAGGCTCCTTTGTCCATGGGATTTTCCAGGCAAGAATACTGGAGTTGGGGTGCCATTGCCTTCTCCGAACACAGGGGTAGAGGCTGACTACTCTGGGTGTAGAGGACATTTCTCAATGAAAGAGGGCAAAATCCTTAATCTAAATAAGGATTCAGGAATTAACACTCTATAAACTACTCGATGGACGTGAGTTTGAGTGAACTCTGGGAGATGGTGATGGACAGGGAGGGCTGGCGTGCTGCGATTCATGGGGTCGCAAAGAGTTGGACATGACTGAGCGACTGAACTGAACTGAAACTAATAATTGCTTCCCAGGTGGCTCAGTGGTAAAGAATCTACCTGCTAAACAGGAGATGTGGGTTCAGTCTCTGGATGACAAAGATCTCCTGGAGAAGGAAATGGCAACCCAGGTATTCTTGCTTGGGGAATTACATGGACAGGAGAGCCTTGCAGGCTACAGTCCATGGGGTTGCAATAGAGGCAGACACAATTTAGCGACTAAACAACAACTAATAATTATGCTGGGGATTTCTATTCTTAAGAGTGAATGTTGGTATGGATCTTTTTATAAAGAAACATATTTTTAGTAAATTGGTACTACAAATGTTTTAAGTTAAAATTTTATTGTTAAGTAGAGCATAATTCGGAGAAGGAAATGGCCACCTACTCCAGTATTCTTGTCTAGAGAGTCCTGTGGACAGAGGAGCTTGGTGGGCTGCTGTCTATGGGGTTGCACAGAGTCGGACACGACTGAAGTGACTTAGCAGCAGCAGCAGAATTATATAATAGATGTTTTGCATATTTTGCCAAATAATCATCTTTACGTGAAGGAGGTTATTTATTCCTGGCTTACAGATGGGGAAATTAGTTTTTATCCACCAATATTAAACTTATCCAGTTATCTCAAGGGAAAGAGGGACCTGCTTGCCAGGAACATCTTTTTCTTTGAGACTACATTGAAGGATTAAAGGATTGATTGAGATAGAGATATTAACTAAATGCAGAGGAAATTTTGAAAAAAAAAATTGCCATATCCAGCCAGACTTTGAAATGAATTGTCCTAAAATATGTGAATAATTCAAAGTAAAACAACATTGCTTGCTTGTCTGTCTACCTGATTCACACTCCTGACTTTGTCTTTTGGCATATATTACTAGACCTGGGGTAAATCAGCCTCTCTCCATAGCTCTTTTCTTGATGCCTTTAGAAGTGTAAATCTCTATCCTGGAAGGAAACAAACTAATTTGTGGATTTATCCCCAGTTTTTTGCTTGGGCCTGTTTCCTGTTCCAAGGGGAATAACTTTCCTATATCTTTTTCTGCTCTTAAGAGTGTTTTCATTATTTCATCAGTTAATCGCATGTTATTTTTATACAAATGCAGATCTTTGCGTTTATCTCTATTACAACTCAGCCCTTATCATTCTTGCCCACAGAGTTCCGTGTCATGCAATAAACTGTGACAAATGCTTCAGGATTACTGAGAAAATCCAACATTTTGGCAATATATATAAGCTGTCCCTATCAAAACCATAATAGGCATTTAATAAATGTGCTAAGGGTTTAAAATATTTTTTCATCCAATCTTCAAAACAACACTTCAAGGAAGATATTCTTATCCTCATTATACTGATGAGGAAATGGAAGCTTAGAAAATTTAAATGACTTCCTTGGTGAAAAGAGTAGTTCAAACCTGGGTCAGCCAGATTCCCTGAACCATGGATTTCTAACCTTTTCATCAAAACCACTTTAGGACTTTGTTGTTCAGTTTCTCAGTTGTGTCTGACTCCTTGCAATCCCTTGAACTGCAGCACGCCAGGCTTCCTGTCCTTCGCCATCTCCCAGAGTTGGCTCAAACTCATGTCCATTTAGTCGGTGATGCCATCCAACCATTTCATCCTCTGTCGTCCCCTTCTCCTCCTGCCCTCAATCTTTCCCAGCATCAGAGTCTTTTCCAATGAGTTAGCTCTTTGCATCAGATGGCCAAAGTATTGGAGCTTCAGCTTCAGTACCAGTCCTTTCAATGAATATTCAGGGCTGATTTCCTTTCGGATTGACTGGTTTGATCTCCGTGCTGTCCAAGGGACTCTCAAGAGTCTTCTCCAGCACTGCAGTTGGAAAGCATCAATTCTTCGGCGCTCAGCCTTTGTTACAGTATAAAAGGAAATAAATGCCAAAGCTCCATCTCACATGTACTGTCAGTCTCGTTGCAGGTTTAGGTTGAGGAGTGACAATCAAGAACCAGTGCCACCATATTCTATTACAATGGGATAACAGAACTTGTGGCACAACAGCCCATACTTGACAGTTGACTGCTGATTTTTACTTCTAGCTATGACCTACAATCAGTTTTGAATCTAAATGTATTACCAATCTAACCAAATTCACAATTTTTGTTTTTCCATATTGTGTGAAAGAATGTATTGAAAGACTTAGATGTCTTGGAATTTTCTTTTCTCATATCAAAGAATAGAGGAAACTTTCTGAAATATTTGCCCTGGGAGCAAATTTCCAGCTATGTCACTATCAGAGATCACATAAAAGCATTAAAAAGTTGCTACAGAGTGAAAAGAGCTAAACATTCCAGGGTAATATTGGCTTAAAATCATAGTATCTTGGTGAGGAGAGAGGCTTTCACTATCAGAATGACAGTAAGTAAGTCACTTTATCTCTCTGTGTGGGTAGATTTCTCAAGTTTATAAGCCTATGACTAATATAGTTCCCTTGGCAACCCTCTCTTCCCTATCCAAATCACTTATATAAAAAAGAATGCTTTCCTTCACAAGACACCCTCAACATCCACTAGTTCTAAATGGCTTTTCCCTGCAAAAAGGCAGTGGACAGTAACAGATACCATGCCTGGTTGAATAAACATATCATTGCAAAATTCAGAAATATTATTTACTACAATGACTGTATCTGTACTGTTTGGAGTTCTTAAACAGGTGTTTTTTTTTTTTTTCCCCCCTCTTAAAGAGAATGCTTCCACTTCCACAGTTCAGATACTTTTCATTTTAACTCTAATGTTAAGGTCACCTTCAGCACTTTATGTTCTTTGTGTGGGTCTGTGTCTGGTTTCTAATCTAGTTAACAGTTTTGTTTGCTGGGGGAACTCTCATGATGGTTCCTGCTTGTAATTTCAGCCTTAATATTCTAAGCAGATTTTAGATTTGCGGTTGTGTCACAACTCCTATTTCCAATTTCTTTTTAGAAACTAAACAACAGCAACAACAAAGCACTCTCTGGCATATTTTGCTTGTAAGACAGGAGCCATAGGAATGCAGTTCCCCAGTATATCCCTTTTAGGCGAAAACAGGGCTCCAGTTCATTATTTAAAGAAGTCAGTGTGGATTCAAGTCATTTCCTAGCCTGCTATCATTTGCTCAAAGACCTTTTGCAATGGGTCTTATGTAAGGAGAAATGCAGGAGTTGCTTTGGTGAGATTTAAAGGGACAATTAAGTACAAGCTAGACCTGAATTGCAGCATCATCTGTATGGTGAAACAGGGGCTATAAATGTATCTGTTTTTTCAGATTGACAGAAGGCTAACGACATATGCCTTTCAGACTGACAGAAGGCCCGACATAGCTGGATTACAGGCTCCTTCTTTGGCCTCACCTCTTACCGTTGTCCCTTCCTTTACTGTTCTTCAGCCACACTGACCTCCTTCCTGGTCCTTGAACTTGCCAAGCACATTCCCTTCTTCGGGTCTTTGCCTTTGCTAGTGTTTCTGCATGAAACTGTCTTCACAGATAGCCGCAGGACTGGCTCATTCTCCTTCTTCAGATCTCCACTCAAATGTTACTCTGGGAGGTCTTTCCAGGCCATTCTAACTAAAATAGCACACTGCCTCCCCACTTCCTGCTCCTTTACTTTTCTTAGTGGCAATTATACTCTGGCACGTTATAAATTTAAGGCTTTTTATTTATTTTTGTCGCTTTTATCAGAATATAAGCTCCAGTAGGGCAAGGGGTATGTGGGTTGTGTTCACATAGCATCTTTGGGGTCCTACCAAGAATGGCAAACAGTAGGTGCTCAGTAAATATTTGTTGACCCAATGAATGAGGCTCTTCGGGATGGTGGAAATTGTTTCTCGTTTGCCTGGCACTGCCGCCAGTCCGCAGGCATCTAGGCACCTCATCCCACCCTCATTTCTTTCCAGCAGAAGTGACTGATTGGAATCAGACCCCCAGAACTGCGCTGGCGCGAAACGGTGAGTTAGGAACGCGTTGCACCAAACCCTCGGCGCGACTTCCCTCGGCCTCGCGACCAGGGTAAGTCTCTTCTGCGGTGCCAGGTTGTGCGCAGGGGAGCCCCTCCACCGCCAGGCTGACTCACTCCCAGCCGCCTCCACGGCGGGCGGCGGCCACGCACACGCCCATCTGCGGAGGGCCCGGCCCAGCTCAAGTTCCCCGCCCGCTCACGCCCAGGGGCCACCGCGGGAATCTCCGCGCACGCCGGTTTGTTTCCTGAGAAGCGCAGGTTCTGTGTAGCCAGTCGTCGGCCGCCCCCGGCGCGCGTCGGTGAAAACGCAGCCTGGGTGGAGCGGCGCACGCGCAGTCCGGGTTGCGCGCCAGGCGCCGGCCCCGCACCGAGGCGGTCTCTGCAGTGAGCAAGACGCCAGACCAGAGGCCAACTGGGAGGCTGAGTCGGACGTAAATAGGACGTCCCAGCCAGTGTCGCCTGCGGCGCTGAGAAGACGGTGTGACTCCGGAGAGGGTGGAGACGACGACTGTGACGGGCTTCCCGGTTGCCCAAAGTGGGAGTGGTGTGGGTTGCAGGAAGGAGAGAGGAAGAGGAGCAGGAGCGGGCCGCAGCGGCCGACGCTAACGGCCTTCCTGAGCGCTGACAGGCTGGGCCCGCGTCCTGCTCGCTCCACAGTGCGCGCCGCCGCCTCGGGCCCTCAGCCCCTGGGTCCGGACTTGGTGGCAGAGCGTCGGGGCGGAGGGCTCCTATTGCAGCGCAGGGAAAGGCCAGATCTTCGCCGCCGAGGGATGTGAGTGAGAGCCGAACCCGCACGGGAGGGCCCGCGAGGTCTCAGCCTGGCGGACACTCGGACCTTTGCCTGTTCCAGGGGCTTCGTACAGTGTGGCCAGCCGGAGGCACCGGGTAAGAGCAGTCCCCTCGGGCTTGGGGGCGCGTCCTCGTCGCCACATCCGTGCGGCGGGTGAGTGTTATTGCTGCCTGGGCTCCAGGTGGAGGGCAGCAGTTCTCTCTCTCCTCCTCTCCACCCCGATCTCCCTTTCCCCCCTGCTAGTGTCAGTAAACTCGGCAAGAAAATCCTCCCTTTTAGAAGGAAACCTCGGACGGAGTGTCTTGCTGTTGATATTTGCATCCTTATGTGCCTGATACTCCTCCTCCCCTTTACTTATCTCTCTTTAAAATTTTCTAGACATCTGAACAGCCTAGAAAAGAGCATCTATTGCCCCTGGATTTCTGCGGTAGTAACTGCCCCCCCCCCTTTTTTTTTTCCTTTTAGGTTTCGGAGGCAGGCAAGGCAACAAGATGTGATCTGTTTCTCTTCTGCAGAAGAGGCCCTTCCAGCCCCTTTCCCCGAAGGTGGGTGAGCGATCCTGACTGCAGTCCTTTTTCTCTGCAGTGAAGACGAGGGTGTCTTGAGGTGTGAGTCCGTGCGTAGGAAGGTTGGAAGCGTGTGTCGACAGGCAGGGCTCATTGTTGCTTACTTCTTTGAAAATGGCAGTGCTGAACTTTGAATGTTGCCCTGGGAGGGTAATTTTGGGCTTTATTGTTGTTCTTTAAGAAACAGTCTTCATCTGTTTCTCTGCTGATTGTACATTGTTTTTCTTTGCAGAGAAAAACGTCATCCAATACCCTTTCTCCTCAAGCAACCAAAGATTCTTAATCTTTGAGGCAGGAACATTTTCAAGTAATAAGAGATACTTATTGAGAGGACACGTTAGCTGCTCTTGCTGGGGTTTCTGCTACCGCATAGAATGCTTCCTGGACAGTTTTATCTGCTTAAGTTTACTTTGTCGGTTGAATTTACCCATTTTGCTTTCCGGTGGTTATTAATCTGTCCGGAGGAACTCCTTTTTCTCTCAATGAAAGGATAGAGGCAGCTGAGTATGTCATAGGGGGAGGAGAAATGTGGAGGAGGAAACTGCAAGTGGGAATAAGTGATGACGATTGGTTTTGGTTTCATAATAGGTTTGTTGGGCTACTGCAGGTATTCTACTATAACACCCAATGGATATTAAGATGAATAATCAACCTTTTTCCTCCCTTTCCCTCCCCCCTTTACCACTTTGGGTATGAGAATCCCTTGCTCCTGTGTGCGCATATCTTTTAATATGTAACATATCTGCAAACTGGATGTGTCCAGCATTTGCCTTAACATGTATTTACCAGTACAGGAAAACTACAGTACTTGCTGACTAGATAAGCATACAATGCTTGTTACTTTCTCTGAGTGTCCTACGTTTGGAGTATTTAGCATGTTTTAGGAACCCATTAAAGAAGAGTTTGCTTCATTTGCTGGTTTTTCCTAGTGATTTGAGACAGGTGTCTCAGGTATAGGAAGGGAGCATGGTTTTCTTCTCTACTTCAACTGGCTGTTGCTGAAAGATAAGATGCTTTTTAGACCAAATAGGGAAGGACCTTGACTTTGGGGTCAGATTGGGTTTGAATTCTGGTGTTCCTGCTTTTTAATAGTGTTATTTAAAATCTCTTTGAGCCTCACTTTCTTATAAGATTGTTGTGGAGATTGAATAAAATTATGTATGCAAAGTAGTACATTGCTTGGCTACTGTGAAAGTCATGGCTATTCTCCTGACTGGGTAGGCAAAGAAAGGATGTTAGAGAAGGGCGGGATGACTGCATAAGGTGATCTGCCAGTGACCAGTGTTTCTTCCTTTTTAGTCTAAGGAGAAAAAGGACTTTTATATCTTGAACTGGTTAAGGGGTCTTAGAGCCCTTTTATGGGAAGGTTTGACCTGTATCATCTCTCCTCACCCCCTCTGCCCCTCTGCATTTGTGCTGCCTCTAACTACTGTTGTGCTGCCCTCTTGTGGTTAACCACGCTAATAAGAATTTTCTTTTGCTGGCTCCCATTTTTTTTTTTTTTCTTTTCTTTTTAGGCGCCTTCCCTTTGCTCCCAGTTACTCAAACTGTGTGCTGGGGTGCCCCCGGGTGCCATTGAACTCAGGCTTTAACTGATAATTTGAGGTAGTTCACAGTTTCAACATTAGACTGACACATTCCTTTCTACAATGTCATGTTTTCGCAAAGCTGTATTTTTAAAGGTTGCTCTGATAAAAAGAAACTACTGTATGAAACAGAATACTGGAATGTGATGTTGTCAAATTTGATTCCAAGTTTGAGAATTTGTACAGTGCCCAACAAACACTAAATTATAAGGACATTAATACTTATGTGGTTTGAAACCACCCCCACTTAAGTATTTCTTTTGGTTTGGGGGTGCTATGAAAAAATTACTAAGTCTAAGGATTCCCTATATGGAGAAAGTTTGGAAGCCTTTGCCTTAGTTTTTGGTTGGCTTTCTGATAAAAAAAATTTAATGGAAAAACTGCATTTTTAAATGTTGGTCACTAATTGATTCCCTTCCCCACCAAAGTTATTGGTACAATTATTGATACAAAGTTAGTACCAGCTGATGACGGCTTCCTATGGTTACTCTCTTATTTAATATCTTTATAGCTACTATCTAGTTCCTTTGTTTTACACTGACCCTATTGCTTGTCATTATGATTACTTTCTGGCTTTTCCAGTACTGGTTTTCTATTAGTATTTTTGACCATCTCCTTAAACTTAACTTTGCCCCAAATGAAAGTCATCTTTTTATACACCTTTGTAATTTCCTTCTCTCTGTTGGCCACACAGGCTTTAAATTAGACGTAACCTTTAAACTGCCTCTTTCGTTTATCTTACATACTAATCCATTCACCATGTCCTATTCTATTTCTTTTGTCATCCATACCTTTGCTTCTCCCACTTTTACTACCTAAATCCCAGGACTCATCGTCAGCCTAGAATATTGGAAGTCATATCAACCCCTTTGAATCCAGCATCTCTTCCTTCTATAAATACCACTCTGATGCCCCTTTTTGTGGCACTCTCTTGCTCCCAAATCCTCAGTGGCCTCCTACATTCCACCTATTAAGTTGAACTCCTTTTTCCTGGCTTTCAAAATATTCTGTCATCAGTCCCTGCCCTGTTTATTCAGTTTTGTCTAAGGACCTTCGGCAAGCATCCTCTGTTCTAGTATTGCAAGCTGTGTCTCATACTTCCTAATAACAGCTAAGCTTATTCTGTTTTTTAACTTTCACATGTTTTCCATCCTTCTTCCAGTAAGTCCAGTTTTACACCCTACTGCACGAGTCACTAGGTGTGGAATAACTGAGCAGAGCCTCAGTCTCCTCATCTGAAAACTGAGAATTATACTTTTTCTGTAAGCTTGTAGTGAGAATTAAGAGAGTTGATACATGAAAAGCCCTCAGGAATAGGGCCTGGCACATTAAGGACTCCCAGACATAAAGTAAACTCCTTTAACAATAAACTATTGTCATAATTATATAATGCTCTGAATATAATAAGCTATTATTATTACAACAATTTGTTACCACTACTACTAAGTTAAAAGTTCCACTTCATTCATGAAACTGTTTCTCACTAATTATTGTTTTTTTCCCTCTCTTACAGTTCTATAGTTCTTTCAGTCTTAGCATATCATCGCATAGTTTAATTACATATCATATTTTGGTTGTTTGATAATTATTTCTCTGTTAGCCACATCTTTTCAAGTTGATTGTGTATGCATTGAGAAACAGGATTTAGATTAAACCCACACACATACAAACCCACAATGCTGAGTACATGGGGAACATTCAAGAAATGCTGTGTATTAAAAAGGAATTTTAGGCCATTACCAGACAAATATTTATTCATATCTATAATGTAAAGGTACTTTGCTATATATCCAAAAGAGATGCAGAAAAATGTAAAGCAGGTTCTTTTCCTTGAGGACTTGTAATGTAATAGGGGAGATAGGCAAATAATAAAAGTTATAAATCTCTGATACCATATAAAGTTGAAGTGAGCAGACAAAGATCCAGAGAAGAGGTAGAATCAAAACTGGGCGGAATTTGATTTTACAGAAGAGGAAGGAACTTGTATAGGAAGTAAAGGCAAAGTAAGCAGGACAGGATAAGAGAACAGTACATAATAAGTTGACTGAAATGAAGGTTTCTGTGGGAGAGTACTAAGAAACCAGGTGAAAATGTTTGGGATTAGATGGTTGGATGTCTTTAAGTGCAGGGTTAGAATAATGTTCTTCGATTCACAGGTAATAGGCAAGCTTTAAAGGTTTCACAGTGAGAAAGAACTTGCTTAAAAAAAGTATTTTAAGAAAATCGCAGTGGCACCAGAGCTGGGTAGAGTATGATGAGTTGGAAAGAGAAGTCAAAGACCTAGGAAAATCACCTAGGCCTGAGGTAATGAGGATTTGAATTTAGTAAAAATAAGACTGGAGAGATGTCATGCAAGACTTCGTTCTGGACTGGATAAGAAAGGAAGATGTAGTGGGGGGAAGGAGAGGAGTAATCAGAGATGACTGAAGTTTTGATCCGCAGTGACAAGAAATTAGAGTGTTGAAACTCTTAAGATATATGAGAACATGTGCATTAGGAAACCTAGAGAGGTTTAAAAATATGGCAAAAGTATTGACAAAAAAAAGAACAAGGGTTTAATTAATGACTGTACTGACAGAAATAGGTATGAAATATTAGCTAGTTGAAGGGGTACAGACATCTGGGCTTGTAGTTTGGATTTGTTGAATTTGAGGTGGCAGTGAGATAAGCAAGTTCCCTTGTAGCTCAGTCGGTAAAGAATTTGCCTGCAGTGCAGGAGACCCGCGTTTGATCCCTGGGTTGGGAAGATCCCCTGGAGAAGGAAGTGGCAACCCACTCCAGTATTCTTGCCTGGAGAATTCCATGGATGGAAGAGTCTGGTGGACTATGGTCCACGGGGTCACAAAGAGTTGGACATGACTGAGCGACTGACACACGCACAACATATCACCAGACTGTGGGACAATGTGAATAAAACTTAGCAAAGAAATTTAAGGTTGAAATTGTGCTTAGAGAGAAAGGCAGGGGATCTGAGGTTGAGCCTTGGGAACTGCACATAATTGGAGAGTGAGTGAAAGAAGAGGAATTGGCGAAGGCAACAAGGACAGCAGTTAGTATGAGAGGCAAGTGAGGGGGAAGGCTAAGAAGGTGGGAGTGGCTATCAGGGTGATCATGGTTGATCACTGCCAAAAAGTGAGAAGAATCAGAATTGAAAAAGGTCTTATAAATGTTTACTGGTGTTTTTCCTAATATGAAACCTAGAAAAGCAGAAGAAAGAAAATTGCTTATGGTTTTCCCATGCATAATTAACCACTGCTATTATTTTGTTCTCTTTAGTATAACAACCTTTGAGTTTGATTTTGGTTGATTGACGGAGACTTTTTTTCAAAGCTTTCCATCCCTGGGACTAATGATGAGAATTTTAGACATAATAAAGACCAGAAGGTATTTTTTGAAAGAGTGTTTGACATTTATCTGTGTCCTCTCATATCGTGCTACATAGGTGCCCATATTATGGGCATTAGCCCTGCATTTGTATTATTTGAATGAGTGGACATTAAGTGGTTAGCATTAAGATAATTAGTGGTCTGTCAGGGTAGACAAATGACTGTTGATGCAGTTGTATTGGTAAGATCTGAATAAAATGATAAGGGTATTAATTGCTAAAAGGAAAGAGAAATTCTTACAGATAACTTAGAATACTGAAGGTAGCAAATTTTAGGAGTACTTAGATTAAGAGAATTGGAAAGGGTAAAAGGAAGTGTTATCTGTTTTTGAAACCTGTATGATGTAGCTACTCTGGAGGTGACTGAGGTAGAGATAGTCCGTGGGCTATTTGTTTTGCTTGAATGCATATTTTTATCTTCCCAAGAACATTCTTCTGCCTTCTTTGTTGATATCAGTCCTCGAGAATAGGGCATTCATTATTGATTACTAAATTATTTTAGTTTAATAAATTCTGATTATGAAATATAATTCCACTAGGTAATATTTTTATAATATAAAAGGTGGTATAATGTGAGAAAATATACTGTTTTGGAAATTGAGATCAAAGACTGAGTGCTGTTAATATGGTGTGTGACTTGGAGCAAATCACATAATCAGTGAGTCTTGTTTTTTCCTCACTTAGAAAATGAGGGAGTTTTTAACAAATATAAGTTTAAGAGATAAATGGCTTAAATATTGTAACAGAAAAACAGCAGCCCTTTGCCTCTACCCACTTCTCTCCCCATCTCTCATTCATGTTTGTCAGGAAACCACTTACAAATCTTACAAGAGTGTCTTCTGGTACTTACCTCTATTTTCTAAATAACACAATCTGCCATCAGTAGACCCTCCTCCAATTCTGCATCTGTGTCTATACTCTGCCCTTTCCCCCCCTTTACAATGTATGTGCTGTTCAGGGTCCCATGTAAGGCTTCTTCATCTATTTGGGTAGAAGAACCCATCCCCTTTTACCCTCAAGGACTTTACCATTGTGTTTCTTTCTCTTTTTCTTGCATTCTCCATTTTTTCATCTACTGGATCATTTCCATTAGTATGTATTTTTGTTGCTATTGCTATGACAAACCCATCTGAAAACTTAGTGAAATAAAATAGCTGCTTTATTAGACTCAGATGTTTGAGTCAGTACTTAGGATCAGGCACGTCAGGGATGGCTTGTTTCTACCCTTCAGTGTCTAGGACATCAGTTGGGAAGGGCTGCTGGCGGGGGTAATGTGAAGGCAGAGGACTAGAATTATCTGGAGGCATCTTCACTCACATGACTGCAGGTTGATACTGGCTGTTTGACTTGAGATCTCACCTCAAGCTCTTCACTGGAGCACGTATCAATACATGTGGCTTGGACTTCCTTAAAACATCGGGGACTCAGGATACTTGGCTCTCTTACACGATGAGTCAGGGTTTAAAAGTGAGTGTTTCAGTGAACATGGTGAAGGTAGGGTGAAGAATAGATTCTGTTAATCATGTTACTGAACTAGGTCCATTTGCTTGATGTGCAGCAAGACACATGCTGAGATGGTAAGTTTGCAGCAGAGAAAATGTTTACTCACAGGGCACAGCTAAGTGAGAAAACTGGAGAACAGATCTCAAATTTGTCTCCCTAAAGGTGAAGGTTTTGAAATATTTAAGGGATAAAGGAGCAGGGTGGTTTGAGGCATGGGGAAGGGTGATTGGATGCAGGAAAAAGGTATAGTGATTGAAGTTCTCCAAGGATCTGAACTACATGCTTCTTCATGGGGTGCATGTTCAGAAATTGGTGGCATTAGCATGATCTGAGGGTCAAGTTTTTGGCCTTCTGACATAAAAAGGTGATCCATTGGATACTCAGGTAGGTCTAGTTGAATAAGATTGGTGGTCTCAGCTGGTTTGAGCTGGTCAAGATCTAGCTCTGAGTTCCTGAAAAACAACTTAAGCAACCAAATTATTATAGTGATTCATATATCAAAGGTGTTATCTATGAGAAAGCTATTGGGAGTTTAGATATATTGCTTGGCTAGTGACTGTTAGCTATATGGAGTCTTAAAAAATTTTACTTAGTTATTTTTGACTGTGCTGGGTCTTTGTTGCTTTATGCAGGCTTTCTCTAGTTTCACTGAGTGGGCTACTCTCCAGTTGCAGTGTACGGACTTCTCATTGCAGTGGCTTCTTTTGTTGCAGAGCGTGGGCTCTACTGCACATAGGGTTCCGTAACTGTGGAATGTGGGCTCAGTAGTTGCAGCTTATGGGCTCTGGAGCATGCGCTCAGTAGCTGTGATGCACAGGCTTAGCTGCCCCGCCGCATGTGGAATTTTCCCGAACGAGGGATTGAACCGGTGTCCCTTACACAGAAAGGTGGATTCTTAACCACTGGAGCACCAGGGAAGTCCTTGAGTTTATTTTTGTGTATGGTATTATGATGTATTCTAATTTCATCATTTTACATGTAGCTGTCCAGTTTTCCCAGACCACTTATTGAAGAAACTATCTTTTCTCCATTGTGTATTCTTGCCTCATTTGTCATAGATTAGGTGACAGTAAGTGTGTGTCACCTGGTAGATATTTTGTCAGTGTCCATTTTCTGTTGTGCACTGCATATATTCCTGGAGAAGGAAATGGCACCCCACTCCAGTATTCTTGCCTGGAAAATCCCCTGGACAGAGGGGCCTGGCAGGCTACAGTCCATGGGGTCACAAAGAGTTGGACATGACTGAGCGACTAAACCACTGCGTATGTTATTAAGGATAAGTCAGTGGACATCATCTTTAATATCATGGTATTCTCTTGGTTAAGTATACTAAGGATCCAGATGTAAAGACAAGTATAACGTGGCAGTGAAATAAAGGCATATACTCATTGCAGAGACTGTTTCTTAGGAACAGTTACAATAACTTTAAAGTAATTTTTAGATTTTGTTATGCCTTTTAAGAGTTACCTTTAAAAAATTTTTTTTTCAAGCATGCTTCATTGTGGTCAGTTTTTATAAATGTTCCATACGTGCTCAAAAAATATATTTTAAGTGGAAAGTTTTAATATATTTGTCATTTTCTAGTGGATTGTTGGTCTTTTATCAGTTTATGGAGCTCTTTGTGTATTAGAGATAGTCTTTGATAAACGAATTGCAAATATTTCCCTCAGTCTGTCTTTTGATTTTGTTTATGGTCCCCTTTCTCTAGAGAAATTGAGAATTTAATATAATGAATCTTTTTCTTTATTGTGGAGGTAGAAAACTTAAATGACTAAAGTGTCATTAATGAATATAAAGGGGCTTGTTATGGAATATAGTAGGGAGAAGTGTCCTGCCTGAGGCATTGAAATTGAAGTGAGAATAAGAAAACTACTTTATTAGTCAAGGAAAATAGGGACTCAGACACTCAATTTGTGTGACTTTTGTTAAATGGATTTTGAGTTTTCCATTTTGTGTAAGAAAGTTTTTCCATTCCAGGTAAAAGTTCTCTCAAAGATTCTTCCAGTATTTTTATTGTTTTGTTTTTTACATTAAAAATTAAATTCATGTATAATTTATTATTTATTTTTGGTTGCACTGGATTTCCATTGCTATGCGTGGACTTTCTCTAGTTCCAGTGAACAGGGAAATCCCATGGACAGAGAAGCCTGGCAGGTTATTGTCACAGGGTCACAAAGAGTTGGACACAACTTAGTGACTAGACAGCAACAATATATTTGTAGCATATTTTCTCCAGTTGTACTGTCAGTTATGCCAGTGCTTTTTATAAAAACTAAATATCCTTTTCTATTGCATAGCAATGTCATCAGATTACACTATATACTTAGATTTATTTCTGGATGCTCTTTTGGTTCACTGATCTGTCTAGCATATACCAGTACTATTTTGGCTAGAGTTGTTTTATATATTCTTTTCCGTTATGGTGTATCACACTGTATTCAGTATAATTCCCTGTGCTATACATTAGGACCTTGTTTTTTATCCATTCTAAATGTAATATTTTACATCTACCATCCCCAAACTCTTAGTCCATCACTCTCTCTTCACTCCTCCCTCTTGGCAACCACACATCTGTTCTCTATATCTGTTAGTCTGTTTGGTAGTTGGTTCACTTGAGCCATATTTTAGATTCAACATGTGATACCGTACGCTATTGATATTTGTCTTACTCTTTCTGGCTTACTTCACTTAGCACGATAATCTCTAGTTTTATCCGTGTTAGTGCAAATGGCATTATTTAGTTCTTTTTTATGGCTGAGTAGTATTCCATTGAATATATGTACTATGGATAAAGAATTTCTTTATCCATTCATCTTTTGTTGGACATTTAGGTTGTTTCCATGTTTTGGCTGTTGTGAACAGTGCTGCTGTGAATATACGGGTGCATGTACTTTTAAAAAATAAATATGGAACATTTAATCATTTTTTAATTGTTCAGTTATTTTTGACTGTTCAGGGTCTTTGTTGCGGTGTGCAGGCTTTCTCTAGTTGCAGTGAGCAGTGGCTACTCTCTAGTTGTGGTGCACAAGCTTCTTGTTGCAGTGGCTTCTCTCGTTGTGGAACATGGACTGTGAAGTGCTCAAGCTTCAGGAGTTGTGGCTTGTGGGCCCTAGAGAGAGGGCTTGGTAATTGTGGCACGTAGGCTTAGTTGCTCCATAGCATTTGGGATCCTCCTAGACTAGAAATTGAAGCAGGGTCCCCTGCTTTGCTAGGCAGACTTGTGACCACTGGACCACCACAGAGGCCTCTGCATTTATTTTTTTGAATTATAGTTTTGTCCGGGTATAATGCCAGGAGTGGGATTGCTGGGTTATATGATCATACTGTTTTTAGTTTTCTAAGGAACTCTCATATTGGTTTTCATCGTGGCTGTGCCAGCTTACTTTCCCACCAACAGTGTAGGAGGATTCCCTTTTCTCCAGCTCCTCTCCAGCATTTGTTATTTGTAGACTTTTTAATGATGGCCATTCTGACTGGTGTGAGGTGGTACCCCATTGTAGTTTTGATTTGCATTTCTGTAATAATTAGTGATGTTGAGCATCTTTTCATGTGCCTACTGGCCATCTGTGGGACATACACATCTTTATATGATGGGATTCTTGGTACTGTTAAGATACTGTTACTGTTAAGATACTGTTCCTCTTCATTACTCCAGAGAAAGGGTTATTTTATACTATTACAGCATTTATGTGTATTTCAAATAAAGAGTCTATAAATGCACAAGTAGAGAAATATCAGTAAATAGCCAGTGACTTTTTGTGTACCATCTTGGTTTCATGTATCAACTTCACAGGCTTCCCTGGTGACTCAGTGGTAGAGAACCCACCTGCCAATGCAGGAGACATGGGTTTGATCCCTGGTCCTGGAAGCTCTCCTGGAGAAGAGAATGGCATTCCACTTGAGTTTTCTTGCCTGGGAAATCCCATGGACAGAGAAGCCTGGCAGGCTACCATCAATGAGTTCCCAAAAGAATCAGGCATTACTTAGAGACTGAATGACAGCATCAGTTTCACAGAGGATCTTTTTCTCTAGCAAACACTTGCAAATTTTGGATAATGTAAGTATAGAGCAGTTCCCCTCCCTCAACCAAATTACTTTGGTTTTAAAGCATTAAAACCCCTTCTGTTTACAAAATTTAGCCTGAGGCTTTAGACTAAATGTCCCACTACGTGTGGAGATCCTTACTCTTGATCAGTGATGCTTTTAAGGGAAAATTTTGATTAAAAGGGGAAAATGTGAAATAAAAAAACTTCAGCTAAAATTGGGACAGGGGTGTGTGGGAAACTCTCAGGCCCTACCATGCATATACCCAGGTAAACTGAAAATTGTATGCTTCCGTTATTGACACAAAGGGAGTTTCGCAGGTGGTGCAGTTGGTAAAGAATCCACCTTCTAAGTGAAGGAGATGCAAGAGACACGGGCTCGATTCCTGGGTTGGGAAGATCCTCTGGAGAAGGAAATGACAGCTCACTCCAGTATTCTTGCCTGGAAAATTCCACGGACAGAGAAGCTTGGCAAGCTATAGCCCATGAGGTCACAAAGAGCTGGACATGACTAAGCACGCACACATGCTATTATTTATACCATTATAAGTCCAAAGACGTAACCTATTTTAATGTAACCAATGACCTTAAGCTAGCTTTCATTTACCAAAATTTAATCCTGTTGAATAGATCATGTGAACTTCAAAAGCATTTTGGGTTATGTTCTATGATATTTCTTTAATTAATGTAAGTGGTTATTTGTTTTTAAGCAAATTAAATAGAACTCTTATACAAACAAATTTTAACAATACCATCTGAAGGTAGAAAAGAACAAAACTCACCTGTCTACAACACCTATATATACACATGAACTGTTTGATTTAAAATTTTAGCCATATGCTGATACAAACCCAGAAGAATAATAGATTCAAAATGTATTTGTGTCCTGTAAGGGTCTTTTTAGAGCTGTTTTTGGAGTCAGTTTATTTTTTAGAAGCTTCTGCACGCCAATCAAAAAATGCTTTTTATTGTCTCACAAGAGGTTTGGAATCCTCTCTTTAGGTGGACTTATTTAAAACAAATGTTTCCCCTTTGAACGGGAAGGGTCACTTACCTAACAAAAGGAAACAGAAAGCAAGTTTTCTCCTAGGTTTAGAGTGTATGTCTGTTACCAGAAATCTAGGGCAGTTGTTATTTAACACTTTTCTTCTAAATATTTATCTGCTCAAGTTAACTTTGAAACAGTAATTAGGATTAGAGCATTTGAATCTTCAGAGGGTCCAATTTTAAAGGGGTAGGTTTTTGCAGAGGAAGAAAGAGGCATGGAGGTGGGGCCTGAGCACAGAATGGCTGCTGGGATGTAGTCTGAGACAAATGGGTGATCAGGGAAGACACACGATGGCTCCTGAGACAAAGAAGTTGGGGAAGGGTGAGGCGCAGGAAGCTTCAGAAGCCATTTTGTTCTTTTCTAGTTTTTTTGTTGTTGTTGTTTCATCCAATTTATAAATGTTATCTTACAAAGTGGAAATTTTAGAGTTTTGTGTACATGTGAATTTGTTTTGTTTAATTATAGAACTGTAGTCCTCCACTTTAATCTTAAACAAAACAAGTTTGGGGAGATTGAAAATTCCCCATAGAGCCCATTGTAATTTTGATTGCTTGTAGTTTGTTCAGGTCATTTAGTTAAAAGTGCACATGCTGGGGTCCATGGTTTTTAAACATGAAACTGTCCAGAGTCCTGAAAGGTGGGCTCTGCTTAGAACATTTAGACGACCAGAAGCTGCCCCCCTCCAAAACCTCTCACTACTACACACTGTAGAAAGCAACTGAGTATTCTCCAAAGTCAGAGCCTCAAACCTGAAAGGACCAAGCCTTTCCAGTCAGAAAGCTCAAAATGCAAAAAGAGCAGAGCTTGGAACCTGAGAGGACACTTACTTACCAAACTTCGATGCGTGAAACAGGGCTCTCAAAGCCGATGCACTGGGACAACCCAGAGGGATTGGATGGGGAAGGAGGTGGAATGGGGGGTTTGGGACAGGGGGACACATGTACACCAGTGGCTGATTCATGTCAATGTATGACAAAAACCACCGCAGTATTGTAAAGTAGTTAGCCTCCAATTAAAAAAAAAAAACAAAAACCGGCAGTAGCTCATGGAAGTGATGAGCACAAGGGGCTTGGTGTTGGTACCTTGCTTGATTCCAGGATTCATTGTCTCAGGGTTCACCTGCTTTGGGTCCCACTTCTGACACCAAAGATGTCAGCTTTAATTATACAATTGCCATTTATTTTACCAGCAAAGTTGGTTTATTTGGAAAGAGCCAAAGGAATTGCAGTTTTTGAAATGCAAGCTATGGTGAACCATGGGCAAATTTAGATAACAAAGAAGGGGAGCTTACTTTTATAAGGAAAAAGGGGAACTTTTTGGAGGGACTCTGTTAACCAAAGAATCTATTGGCAGGAGCTGGGAATTCAGAGTATGGCAGATTCTCATTGGTGGGCATCTGTAGTGTGATTCGCTGAGCTGTCATGGAGCAGAGAGAAGTTTTCTTCTGCCCGCTGGTTAGTAAAGTAGAGGCACCTTCCTGTTAGAAGTGTAGGTATGTCTTTTCCTGCTTGGAGCAATGGATGACACATGGTAGCACCTGAGAGCTCCCTCTACAGGCTGTCCCTACTCCAGATTTAGCTGAGATTTCTTTAGTTAATTACACACTTAATGTAGTCTTTGCCCTTTCATGGATCACAGCCTTGTCCTGGCAAAGGGGTTTGCTTACCTCAGTGAAGCTATGAGCCATGCCACGCAGAGCCGCCCAAGGTGGGCAGGTCACAGTGGAGAGTTCTGACAAAACATGTCCCTCGTCCCACTGGAGGAGGGAACAGCAAACCACTCCAGTATTCTTGCTGTGAGAACCTTGTGAACAGTGTGAAAAGGCGAAAGAAGACACGACACAGGAAGATGAGCCTCCCAGATTGGATGGTGTCCAGTATGCTACTGGAGAAGAGTGGAGGGCAGTTACTGATAGCTACAAAAAAAAAAAAAGTGAAAGAGGAGAGTGAAAAGGTTGCCTTAAAGCTCAACATTCAGAAACCTAAGATCATGGCATCCAGTCCCATCACTTCATGGCAAATAGATGGGGAAACAGTGGAAACAGTGTCAGACTTCCTTTTGGGGGCTCCAAAATCACTGCAGATGGTGATTGTAGCCATGAAATTAAAAGACACTTACTGCTTGGAAGAAAAGTTATGATCAACCTAGATAACATATTAAAAGGCAGAGACATTACTTTGCCAACAAAGGTCCATCTAGTCAAGGCTATGGTTTTTCCAGTGGTCATGTATGGATGTGAGAGTTGGACTGTGAAGAAAGCTGAGCACTGAAGAATTGATGCTTTTGAACTGTGGTGATGGAGAAGACTCTTGAGAGTCCCTTGGACTGCAAGGAGATCTAACCAGTCCACCCTAAAGGAGATCCGTCCTGGGTGTTCATTGGAAGGACTGATGTTGAAGCTGAAACTCTAATACTTTGGCCACCTCATGCGAAGAGTTGACTCATTGGAAAAGACTCTGATGCTGGGAGGGATTGGGAACAGGAGGAAAAGGGGATGACAGAGGATGAGATGGCTGGATGGCATCACCAACTTGATGGATGTGAGTTTGAGTGAACTCTGGGAGTTGGTGATGGACAGGGAGGCCTGGCGTGCTGCGATTCATGGTGTCGCAATGAGTTGGACACGACTGAGTGACTGAACCGAACTGACAAAAAAAATGAAGTGACTGGGCCAAAGCAGAAATGATAGCCAGTTGTGGATGTGTCTGGTGGTGAGAGTAAAGTGCAATGCTATAAAAAACAGTATTACATAGGACCTGGAAACTTAGGTCTATGAATCAAGGTAAATTAGACATGATCAAGCAGGAGATGGCAAGAGTGAACATTACCCTCTTAGGAATCAGTGAACTAAAATGGACAGGAATGGGCAAATTTAATTCAGCTAGCCGTTATATCTACTACTGTGGGCCAGAGTTCCTTAGAAGAAATGGAGTATCCCTCATAGTGAACAAAGGAGTCTGAAATGCAGTATTTGGATGCAGTCTTAAAAATGACAGAATGATCTTGGTTCATTTTCAAGGCAAACCATTCAACATTACAGTGATCCTAGTCTGTGTTCTAAGCATCAATGCCAAAAAAGCTGAAGTTGAACAGTTCTGTGAAGACCTACAACACCTTCTAGAACTAACATAAAAAAAGATGTCCTTTTCATCACAGGGGACTGGAATGCAAAAGCCAAGAAATACCTGGAGTAACAGGCAAGTTTGGCCTAGGAGTACACAGTGAAGCAGGGCAAAGGCTAACAGAGTTTTGCCAGGAGAATGCACTGGTCATAGCAAACGCCCTCTTCCAACAACACAAGAGAAGACTACACATGGACTTTACCAAATGGGCAATACTGAAATCCAGTTGATTATATTCTTTCTAACTAAAGATGAAGAACCACTATACATTCAGCAAAAACAAGACCTGGAGCTGACTATGGCTCAGATCATGAGTTCCTTACTGTAAAATTCAGGCTTAAATTGAAGAAAGTAGGGAAAACCACTAGGCCATTCAGGTATGACCTAAGTCAAATCCCTTATAATTATACAGTAGAGATGATGAACAGATTCAAGGGATTAGACCTGGTAGGCAGAGTACCTTATAGACAAGGTTCGTAACATGTGTGCAGGAGGCAGTGACCAAAACCATCCCAAAGGAAAAGAAATGCAAGAAGGCAAAGTGGTTGTCTGAGGAGGCGTTACAGATAACCTGAGGAAGGAAGAGAAATGAAAGGCACAGGTGAAAGGGAAAGATACACCCAACTGAATGAAGAGTTCCAGAGAACAGCAAGGAGAGATAAGAGAGCCTTCATAAGTGAACAATGCAAAAAAGTAGAGGATAACAATAGAATGGGACAGACTAGAGATCTCTTCAAGAAAACTGGAGCTATCATAGGACTATTTCATGCAAGGTTGGTCATGATAAAGGACAGAAACGGTAAGGACCTAATGAAGCAGAAGAGATTAAGAAGACATGGCAAGAATACATAGAACAGCTGTACAAAAAGATCATTATAGCCTGGATAACCATGATGGTGTGGCCACTCACCTAGAGCCAGACATCCTGGAGTGTGAGGTCAAGTGGGCCTTAGGAAGCATCACTGCAAACAAAGCTAGTAGAGGTGACGGAATTCCAGCTGAGCTATTACAAATCCTAAAAGATGGTGCTGTTAAAGTGTCAGCAGATTTGGAAAACTCAGCAGTGGCCACAGGACTGGAAAAGGTCAGTTTCCTTCCAGTCCCAGTGAAAGGCAATGCCAAAGAATGCTCACACTACTGTACAGTTGTGCTCATTTTACATGCTAGTAAGGTTATGCTCAAAATCTTTCAAGCTAGGCTTCAGCAGTATGTGAACTGAGAACTCCCGGATGTACAAGCTGGGTTTAGAAAAGACAGACAAACAAATGATCGAATGCCAGCATTTGTTGGATCATGGAGAAAGCCAGGGAAATCCAGAAAAACAACTACTTTTGCTCCATTGACTACACTTAAGCCTTTGACTGTGGATTACAACAAACTCTGAAAAATTCTTAAAGAGATGGAAATACAAGACCCCTGTATCTGTCTCCTGAGAAATCTGTCTGTGGGTCAAAAGCAACATTTAGAACTGGACATGGAACAACTGATAGGTTCAAAATTGGAAAAGGAGTATGACAAGGCTGTATATTGTCACCTTGCTTATACTTCTATGCAGAGTATGTTATGTGAAATGTCAGGCTGGATGTGTCACAAGCTGGAATCAATATTGCTAGGAGAAATATCAACAATCCCAGATATGCAGATAATTCCACTTTAATGGCAGAAAGTAAAGAGGAACTAAAGAGCCTTTTGATGGGGGTGAAAGAGCAGAGTG
Organism: Capricornis sumatraensis; assembly: GCF_032405125.1. Taxonomy (NCBI): domain Eukaryota; kingdom Metazoa; phylum Chordata; class Mammalia; order Artiodactyla; family Bovidae; genus Capricornis; species Capricornis sumatraensis. Next base: position 47,700,087 of record NC_091074.1, on the reverse strand, counting down.
AAAAAGCTGGCTTAAAACTGAACATGCAAAAAACTAAGATCATGGCATCCAGTCCCATAACTTCACAGCAAATAGAAGGGCAAAAAGTGACAGATTTTATTTTCTTAGGTTCCAGAATCACCGCAGATGGTGACTGCAGCCATGAAATTAAAAGTCACTCTTTGGAAGGGAAACTATGACAAAGTTATTAAAAAGCAGAGACATTATTTTTCTGACAAAGGCTGGTATAGTCGAAGCTATGGTTTTTCCAGTAGTCATGTATGGATGTGAGAGTTGGACCATAAAGAAGGCTGAGCGCCAAAGAATTGATGCTTTCAAATTGCTGGAGAAGAGCTCTTGAGAGTCCCTTGGACAACAAGGAGATCAGTCAATCATAAGGGAAAACAACCATGATTAATCATTGGAATGACTCATGCTGAAGCTCCAATACTTTGGCCACCTAATGCAAAAAGAGGATTTATTGAAAAGACCCTGATGCTAGGAAAGATTGAAGGCAGTTGAAGAAGGGGATGGCAGAGGATGAGATGGTTAGATAGCATCACAGACTCTATACAGAATCTAAGCAAACTCTGGGGCCTGGTGTGCTTTAATTCATGAGGTTGCAAAGAGTTGGATGTGACTTAGCAACAACAAATGTCTTTTTTGGCTAAAAGAATTTCAGTGTTTTTATTCAACTCTTTTTTTAGCTGGCTGCATACACCTTTTGTTGTTCAGTTTACCGTGATATAACAGCAGTGGCTTTTCAGACACATTGGGTCATTCCACAGTAAGAAAGACACTGTATGTTATGGCCCAACACAGCTACACATACAAAACTATGTAAGTAACTGTAGTAAAAATTTAATAAACTGAAACACATTTCCTATTTTAAGTAGAAATCTTGCATGTACTCTATTTTATAGTTTGTGAAACTAGTTTTTTCTGTTTATATATAGATAATAAATGTTTATTTACCTGTTTACAAAGTATAAAGCTGTAGATTTATATTATCCATTTATCTATGTAAACTATAGATAACCTGTGTACTTTTCAAATAAATGTTAGTCATAACTCACCAATATTCCATGACTACAGTTTGAAAAAGATACATTAAAATTATAGAAGTTACGGCAAATCCTTCCACAGTTAGGAGATAGTGCTCATGGGTGCTTCACTGCTTCTCACTTTTCAGAGAGGGCGCCTACATTCTTTCAGCGCCAATGTACATATTTGTGTAGAGTTAGTTTATACTTATTACTCTGTGTTCTGACATTTTCTCTTTGGTTCATTCTTGTCTTAGCTCTTCTTCCAGCCTTTTAAACTGTGATCTTTACTTTCCAGTGAAAACTAGGAAGCTGGCAATTGTGAACGATTATATATTAACAAACATTGTGTTAATATATGATATTACATTCTGTAGTAGTTTAGATTAGCAAAGTTATAAATTTCAAAAATTTTAGAAGTATATTCTTTCTTATAATAATTTTTTTTTTCATTGTGGCCTAAAACATATTTATTAATAGGCCCAAGTATCCTTTGCCTCTGAAAAAATTACAAAGTCAAAACTAAACAGACTATTTTTAGCAATCAGTATCTCAGTATACCATCCTGTCTAGAAATGATTTAGATATTCAATATATATCCATTATTTAGTTTACCTTGGTATAAACTATTATCTTATTTAAATTTATTTAAAACATTTGTTTGTAATAATTATGCTTGCGTTAGACATGAAATAATGATCAACTTAAGGTATTTTTCTTGAGTTTTGAAGACATGCTTGTTTTTATTAAAGCAATAAACTTAAGCAAGCTTTTATTATCAGAGATCATCCCAGATCATATAAACATGAAAAACATTTGGATTATCTTCTATGTGTATGAGACTAAACTTGGTTTGAGGCTTCCCAGGTGACAAATAGTGGTAAAGAACCCGCCTTCCAGTGCAGGTTAGACGTAATAGACACGGGTTTGATCCCTGGGTTGGGAAGATCCCCTGAAGGAGGGCACGGCAGCCCAGTCTAGTATTCTTGCCTGTCAGAGGAGCCTGAGACTGCTGTCCATGGCGTTGCACAGAGTCGGACATGACCGAAGTGGCTTAGATGCACGCATATGCTTGGTTTACATAAATGCTTACTTTTCTCTTAAGTCAACTGCATAGAGCTCTTTACCAATTATTTTTAGCAATACTGTCTGGAGGTGGAAAAATAAATCTATAATGTACATACATAGATAAAATATGCAGGCAGACAAGAGATCTTGGAGCTCTATTCCAGAACTTTGGCCATGAATCAAGTACAATACAAAACTCACTAATTTATACATAATTGTGCCTTTTGTGGAACAAGTTAAAGATACATACCTTTAAAGCTTTCTTTTAATGTTTATGAAGAATACTTTAAAGATTTGTGTTTGTCTTTGACAAGTAACCTTAAGAAGGCTGTGTTCTACAGTTTGGGCACGAGAACACTTGTAGCAGTTTATATTTTTTAAAAAGCCTCTTTCTGTCTTTAGTCTCAGGTTAGCCTGGGCATTTTTTTAATACACCTTCTGGGATGTTTACATTCAAAGATACGGTAAAGTTTACATCTTTAAGGGACAGAGAAAGAATGCAGGTTTTCTCTTGGCAGTTTTGGAGTACATTTGCCTATTACCAGAACTTTAGGGCAATTACTATTTATAGGGCATGATATGACCTCAGTCCAATTCACTGTAGGGGAGAAAGCCTCTAATTTCATTCCTGTCGTGCCTTGAATATTGGCCTGTAGCTGAGTCATTACCTGATTATTTGCAGAAGGTCCTAGGACAGGTTCTGGCCATCTCAATGAGGGGCAGTGTTTAGTGCAGGGCCCCTACATCCAGATAATCTTCTGGTAGGTTGGGGATAGAGAGATGGGGGCAAGAGGTGTGTAAGAGGGAGGAGAAAGGGGATTTATGTCAGATTTGATTTTTAATTTTGTTCTGAGTTTAATTTCTGTTCTTTTGTCTTGTTAAAGGAATACCTAAGGCTAATCATTATATTTCTTCACATCCACTTTTAACTTTGGTCTTCCCATACGTACCAATAATACAGTTGTTTAAGATGAGAAAATTAGAAGATTTTCCACTTTGAAGGATCCACTGTCTGAGCATTGAGGAGTAGGATCTTCTTAATAGTGACTTAAACCATAAATAAGCATTTTTATGACTTAACTGTGGATGCGAGAGGTGTTCTCAAAGAGAGTACAAAGAATCAGCTCTCACAGTATCCAGAAAGATATCACAAAGATAGTCTAAGAAAGGAAAGTCTTTTGTTGCATAGGTGGTAAGAATTGTATGCTGAAAACTGTGTTTCTGATTTTCCCAAGAATATAAGACACCTCTGATTACAGATCTGCTAATCTGTGACAGTAGGCAGGTGTTACTGGAATGGGGCTTTCCCAGCACTGATAAAACAGCAAAGGTTGAGATGACAGAGTCCCCTATGGACTGGGACCCCTTGTGACCAATTACCCTGAGGGCTTACACTGCTGGACAGATTGCTGCTTGTGACTTCATGTCTCAGCACCCCAGTCTATTTGACTGGTCACTGAGTATACCCTGACAAGTGTACTTTTTAGATGGTAGTGATCAGAGAGAATAGTTTCACTGGACACAAAGCCAAGCTCTCAGGATGTAGAACAAGGTGAAACGAAAATCCTCATACTCATCTGATGAGAACTGAACTCACTAGTCTGTGAAAGCTGGTTCAAACAGCATGCTTATAGGGCTCACGCCTGTGTTCTACCCTGTGGATTTTCCTCCTTAGTACAAATGATACAACAGAGCCAAAAAAAAAAAAAAAATGGTTCCCATCTCTGGGAGGAAAAGGAACAATAAAAACCAGGAGTGCTCAAATTAAATTTACAATAGTTGCTATGCCAAAGAAACTTGTTACACAAATAGTTTCTTCTGTTAGTGTAAATTTAGAAAGAGAGAAAGGTCTGTCATCACTTTTGCTTTCACTGGACCCCTATAGACAAAGATCCAGAAGGCTGACAGTAAGAATCCTTCCCTGCTGCCATCTCTTGTCAGAGGTTCTAGGATTTCTCAGCAGCAGCAGTCCTGGAACAGGCAGTTTTCCAGCAAAGGAAGATCCTGCTGATTATACCAAAACTGTTGAGGAAGGTAAATTTCCCCTCTTTGTCACTTGGTTCTTTTGGCTGGCCTAATAATCAAATTGACTCAAGACAGATTAACAGAAGAAAAACAAATTTTATTTCATACATATGGAAGTCCCATAGATATAAGACCTAAGACGTGAGCAGATCAGGCTGTTGATTTACCCTTTTAAACAAAGAAACATTTGTGAAGTTTTGATACAACAAAGGGCTTTGGGCGTGGGGTAGCAAATTAATGAAGTAACTAAGTTTATATAGCTTTCTCAACCTTCAATTCCCTGTTTCTGGTGATAAGGATTCCTTCTAGCCTCCCAGAGTCACATATTTCTTGAGGGTTTTTTTTTTCTCGCTTAAAAACACCTGTCAGTATCTATTACCATTTACCAATAATTTGTCAATTTTGGTGCTTACTGCTGTATTTAAGTACTTCCTGTCAGAATTCTCTTCTCATTAAAATGTATCTTTTAATAGTCCTTTTGTCAGAATATGTATGTAGTTTATCTTCATATAGCTTTGAAATGTCTGAGAATACCTTTTTTCACTCTTGAAAAATAGTTTTCTTGATTGTTTTCCAGGCCTCTTAACTGTCTTTTCAGTTTTTTTGTCTTTATCATGCTGCTTTCTGGTTGAATGTCTTAGTATTACCTTCCAGTTTACTACTCTTCATCTGTTTCTGAGTAATCGTTGTCTGACATGTTCTACTGAAATTATTTTCTTTTATAGCTGTTTGTTCTTTTCATGACTGTTAATCTTGCCTTTGTTTCTTTGATCATGACTAATAATTACTGTAAAGTTTCTATCAGACCATATCATTCCTTTCTTTGGTCTCAGGCACTGGTATTTATAGAATTCCCTGTTACTGTAACTTGCAGCCAGGGTGAGAACCATTGTTTTAAATTATTTCAAGATGATGTACAGTGATTGTATCATTATTTTAAAGATGAAGGGAGTCAAAGAAGAAATCAAGGTGAACAATGTGATAAGACCAGATAAGGGAGAGGAATTGGGACTAGTAATTCTTACAGTAGATTATAAATTAAATATTTGAGCATCTATATTCAATGAAAAGTTTATGAAGGTATGTTTCATAAGTTCTTACAAGGTTTTTTTTCTTTTTCAGATTAATTCAAACTGGGTTTGTATAATTAAGGTTGATCAGATATTTTAGATCTACAATGGTGGTAGTACTGAATACCTTTAAAATATCCTATTTGGGATTTTTATAATTTATTTATTTGGGGTTTTGTTAGGTCTTCATTGCTGCCTGTGGGCTTTCTCTATGGAGAGTGGGGGCTGCTCTCTAGTTGCAGATGTGGGCTTCTCATTGTGGAGCAGAGGCTCTAGGCACATGGGCTTCAGTACTTGAAGCCCTCTAGCTCAGTAGTTGTAGCCTGTGGGCTCTTGAGCAGGGGTTTGGTATTTGTGATGCTTGGTTGCCCTGTGGCATTTTTCCAGGTCAGGGATCAAACTGCATTCCCAGGTGGATTCTCAACCCCTGTACCACCAGGGAAGCCCTGCAGCTAACCTTTTTCTTTTTTGCTTTTCACCTTTAAGAGTAGCCGTGTCACTGTGGTTTTCTTATTTCCTAATTACTCTCATAACTTTTTTTCCCATAGATGTTTCATTTATATTGGTTTAAAAAGTCAGATCACACAGAAGCGTTAATAACAATCCGGTTACAGTGAAAAACTCTGTGCTTCCAACTTTAATCCTTTTCTCCAGAGGGAGACGGTTTTAACTCTGTTAACTTCTGGTAGTTCAGTCTCTTACCTGTACCACCATGTTCCTCCTCTTTTCTTCAGATTACAGGTTTCACTATTTTATTTCTTATTTTGGCTGTCATTGTAACCTACAGTAATATTGTGACTTTATTTCTTGTTCCAGCAACCATTGGCATTATTTATTGATTTCTCAGTTTCTAAGGTTAGTGCTTCTTTCCCAAGCTTTAGTTTAGCTTCCCTCCATGCTTTCGCCTCTCAGCCATTTATGTTCTGTTCAGTAACCATAGTTAACACAACAATATTTATATTATACTGAGGATTGTTTATTATGGAGCCTAGAAGTATGCTATAATTTCATCTCCTTTCTTATAACGTTTTCTCCCACTAGAATCGCCTTTTTTTCTTTTCACTGTTTTCCTTTATCATGTCCACTCTGGGTGTTTTGTTTTGTTTTGAACTAATCATAGCAAGCAGTCTAACACTTTTTTCTGAAATCTTCCTTCTAGAGCTCCTCTGTTCCTGTCTGCTCTGAGTGTGCCTCAGGCCTGCTGTTCAACTTTCATCATAACTTAACTTTATTACTTTCCAGGATTAGATCTATTTTCTGGACCTGATATCATCCTCTTTTTGGATTTACTCTTTGTGTGGTTTATTACATCTTAAGAAAATAACTTCTTCAATGCTGCTTTTGAGGTAAACTTTGAGTTTTTGAATGTTTGGGAATGCCTGTATTCTTCTGGGTAATAGTCCTAAGTTGAAAACCATGCTTGAGATTAGAGAACTCAAAATAATGAAACCAAATGAAAAGAAAAAGCCATCCTTAACCCTTCAGATTCTTTTCCTGTAGGTGGTCTTTACTTCTTAATTACTAAATTCAGCTGATTTTTTCCCTTCTGTTTCTTATTTAACTTCTTCATGATGTTTGATAATTCTTCTCATAGATAATTCTTCTCTTCTTTTTTTTTTTCTAAAGGGAACCATATTTTTATTAAAATATACACATAGAAAAATGCACTAATCAATTTTGATACAGTTAATTCTAGTTTTCTTCTATTTCTGGCCATTTATTTTCAAGATCTTTGCTACATTCTTCTTCATGCCCTCCATCTGTGACTTTTCTGGATAATGTTAAATGTTGTGACTTCAAGGATTTGATCTATCATCTTCTCTTCCTACCTCATACCTTATATCTGGACGTCATATGCATCTATGGCTATAGCTACCTTTATGTGTACTGACTGTGAAATCTGTCACAAAAGCACGCTATGTTTTCCTTAGCCTGCATAAATCTAGCTGCCTTTGGGATATCTCAGTCTGTATGTATCATAGGTAACTCAGTTCATTTTATGCTAAGTTGAATTAATCATTCCTCCCAAACTATCCTTGTGTTCCATATATTCTATTCTGTGAATTATAATAATGGATACCCAGTCTCTCAAACCCCAAATTAAGAAATCATTCTTAACTACTCATATATCAAGCCAGTTACTACAAATATTCCTTTTAATTGCCTTATAGGTGCTTCTGACTGTAAATATCTAAAATTCATTTCTTCTTTCTTACTCTTTTTATCTATTTTGGCACTTTGTATATACCTAGTCACTCAATCAGCTCAGATTGAGGATGGATTCCTCCCTTTCACTTATGTACGTTTGGTGATTGAGCTAGGTTTATGCATAGACCGGTCATTTCACTGTATATATTCTGTTAAATGTTTTGAAACAGTATATGTATTGTTTCATATCTTAGAACTTTTTAGAACAATAATTACTGAGAATTAAATCCAAATTCTTATTCACTGATCATTTCTGTTGAATACATGATGTTCCTATTACCATTTCTGACATTCCTGACAAGTTCAGGCTGCACTGTCTCTGCTCTTGTGCAGTTTATGTTATGTAATTGTCTTGGCTGTCCCCACACTTGGATTAGACATAATTGATCAAATGTGAAGTGAAAAGTGTGTTTGGATAGCCAAATATATGGTAGAAATGGACAAACTAGTAGAAATATGAAGAGATAAAGACAACAGAAGTTTACTTGTTTTGATGGTACACAGGTATCTGGGGTAATTGTTTTAATATTTCTATTTTTCCTAAAAATACATATATTTAAAAAATGTTTTATTGGTGCATAATTCAAATACCATATGATTCACTCCTAGCCATACAGTTGCATTTTAAATCAAAAAGGCAAAATGACAATCTGTATGAGCATGAATAGTGAGAAGTTGTATTTAGATATTATTCCCAGCACCTTTAATAATAATTTTTGTACTTTTCTCAAACTATTCTCAATGAACTTTTCAGGTTTAGTAGTTGAGGGTGAGGGATTATGGAGAAAATAACTGTTTGTCTTCTAGAATGGTGTTATGGACAAAGTACACAAGGGAACAGAAGGAAAGGATTTTCTGTGTTACAGATTTTCTGATCATAACTTTTTGCTTACGAGTTTCTGTGATTTTGAGCTAAGAAACTACATGAGATCCAACTGGCTTTCTATGCTTGGCCTCAGCAATTGCTTTTGCTTCTGTTAAAGAAAAAGAAATTCTTTTGCTTCTTTTGAAACTGCTAAAATCAGACCTCAGATTTGAAGCTGGTGAGAGAATGCCTTTTTGAACATATTTCTTTTAAAAAATAAGCATACTTTTTTGTGAAATCCTTTTGACTTAATCCTTTACAATCTTGAAGATAACATATCTTCTTGACTTGGTTTGAATGCAAATAGCATTTATCGTAAATGCAAGATAGGAGCGCCCTGGAAGGGCAGAAATTCAAAGAAAAGATTAACTTATTTACTAAAATGTTTTAGGTTGTACAAGAGTTGAAATCTGGAGAAGGACATCAGTTTCGATTTGACTTGGCTTCAGATAACTGGAATATACAAATAATCTCCTTTGTGATCCCATGGACTATAGCCTGCCAGGCTTCTCTGTCCATGGAATTTCCCAGGCAATAATACTAGAGTGGGTTGCCATTGCCTACTCCAGAGGATCTTCCTGACACAGGGATTGAACCTGCATTTCCTGCTTTGGCAGGAGGATTCTTTACCACTGAACCACCAGGGAAGCCTTGCAAATAATATTGGATTTATTGTTTCTCTCTGTTGGACTTAGTGACTCCCTGGTTGTCAAGAAACTAGTTACCTGCTAACTTTCTGTTCTTCCAACCTTTGCATTGATTTCTATCCTCATGGTTACCTTGTGGTTGCAAGAGAGTCATTGTATAGCTTCAGCCTCTGTGTCTTCATTCCGGGTAGCCTGAAGGAGGAAGTAGCAAGGAAAAAAGGGTGCACTTTATAGCTAAATTACCAAGGAGTGGACTTGTTGGATCATGGTATGAATATATGTATAACTTTGTAAGGAAGTGCTGAACATTTTTGCAAAGTGTTTGTTCAATTTAACATTCCCACCAGCAATGAGAGTTCTAATTTCTCTACAACTTTTTAAACATTTGGTATTAAATTTTCCTTTTTAATGGGTGTGTGAGCATATCTTATGGTTTTAATTTGTATTTCCCTAATTATTAGTGATATTCAGTAGTTATTCATAAGTGCTTTTGGACAATTTTGTATCCTTTTGTTGTTGTTCAGTCGCTAAGTCATGTCCGACTCCTTGAGACCCCATTCACTGCAGCATGCCAGGCTTCCCTGTCCTTCACTATCTCCTGGAGTTTGCTCAAACTCATGTCCATTGAGTTGGTGATGCCTCCAACCATCTCATTCTCTGTCATACCCTTTTTCTCCTGCCCTTAGACGTTCCCGGCATCAGGGTCTTTTCCAATGATTTGACTCTTCACATCACATGGCCAAAGTACTGGGGCTTCAGCATCAGTTCTTCCAAAGCATATTCAGGGTTAATTTCCTTTAGGATTGACTGGTTTGATCTCCTTGCAGTCCAAGGGACGCTCAAGAATCTTCTCCAGCAACATAGTTCGATAACATCAATTCTTCGACAGTCAGCCTTCTTTATAGTCCAACTCTCCCATGCATACATGATGACTGGATAAACCGTAGCTTTGACACTACAGACCTTTGCTGGCAAAGTGATGTTTCTGCTTTTTAATACACTGTCTAGGTTTGTCATAGCTTTTCTTCCAAGGAGCAAGTGTCTTTTAATTTCATGACTGCAGTCACTATCTGAAGTGATTTTTTTTAAGTGTGTTTAAATGTTGTTCCCCTCTTATTTTATTATCGAAAGATGTTTCTATTGTCATGAAGATGGTCTCCATTTCTCTGAAATGTTTGTTCCAGAAAAAGTTTATTCCTTATGCATATTGGTCAATTATCCATCTCAAATTAGTAGTTATGTACGGTATAAACTTGAGGTCAAAGTTCTTTTCTTTTCTTTTTTTTCTCACCTCCCGTATGAATAACCAATTGACTGAGAAACATTTTTTGAAAAAATAATCATTTCTTCTCCACTGAAATGTAGTGAGGCATTTTTTCTGATTAGGTGACCATATGCGAGGTTTTTTTTTTTTTTTTGTATTCTGTTTCATATGCCTATTTATTTGTAGTTATTCCAATACCAACCTGACTTAATTACTCTGACTTTATAATAAATCTTGGTGCCTGGTAGTATAAATTCTCCATTTTGCTCTTCAAGATTATCTTGGCTATTGTAAGTCCTTTTTGTTTTTCATATAGATTTTAGCTTGTAAATTTCCATAGAGTAAGCTGCTAAAATTTTAATTGGGATTGTGTTGGATCTATAGATCAATTTGGAGAAGAATCAATATCTGGACAACATTGACTTTCCTATCATTGTCTATCACCATGTTCTGTTCTTGGCTTTTATTTTTTGTATTTGTCATAAAATATAATTGATTAACAATATTATTTCCAGGTATACAGCATAGTGAGTCAGTACTTTTACAGATAGTACTCCATGGAAAGTTGTTGCAAGATAATGGTTATAATTCCCTGTGCTATACAGTATATCCATGTTATTTTATACAGGGTAGTGTGTATGTCTTAGGAACTAAAGAGCCTCTTGATGAGGGTGAAAGAGGAGAGTGAAAAAGCTGGCTTAAAACTCAGCATTCAAAAAATTAAGGTCGTGGCATCTAGTCCCATCACTTCATGGCAAATAGAAGAAGAAAAACTAGAAACAGTGCTGCTATAAATGTAGGGGTGCTTGTAGCTTTTCAAATTAGTGTTGTTGGTTTTTCTGAATATGTACCCAGGAGTGGAATTGCTGGATGATATGGTTATTCTATTTTTAGTTTTTTGAGGAAACTCCACACTTTTTTCCATAGAGACTGCACCAGTGTATATGCCCACCACTATTGTAGTAGAGTTCTTTTTTCCTCCATCTTCTCCAGCATGTATTATTAGTAGACTTCTTGATGATGGCGATTCTGACAGGTGTGAGGTGATGCTTCATTGTTTTGATATGTGTTTCTCTTATAATTAGTGATGTTGAGTATCTTTTCATGTTTCTGTTTGCAATCTGTATGTCTTCTTTAGAAAAATATCTATTCAAGTTTTCTGGCCTTTTGTTTTATTCTTCTAGCAATGTTTTCATTTCAGAGTTCCTACAGATATTTCAATAAATTTGTCCTTACATATTTGACTTTTTGATTCCTGTTATAAATTATATCAGGGCTTCCCTGGTGGCTCAGAGGTTAAACCGTCTGCCTGCAATGCAGGAGGCCTGGGTTCGATTTCTGGGTCGGGAAGATCCCCTGGAGAAGGAAATGGCAACCCAGTCCAGTATTCTTGTCTGGAGAATCCCATGGATGGAGGAGCCTGGTGGGCTACAGTCTACGGGGTTGCAAAGAGTCGGACATGACTGAGCGACTTCACTATCAGTTTAAAATATTCATTTTTTAATTGGTTCTGGCATATGGGAATTGCAATAGATTTTTATATATTGGCTTTGTATCTTGTGATCTTATAAGCTCACTTTAGTAAGTTTTAGATTCTTTTAAGTTTTCTATGTACACAGTCATATCATGTGTGAATAATGATAGTTTTACCTTTTCCATTATACCTTTTCTTTCTTTTTTTTTTTTTGCCACATTGCGCTGTTCAGGACTCCACTACAATATTGATTAGAAGACATGATTTTAGACATGCATATTAAGTTTTTGAATTCAGGGAAAACAAGTTTGATATTTTGCCATTAAGTTATTAATTTTAGGTCTTTTGTAATTACTCTTAATTACACACATTTGCTTTTAAACCTAGTTTGCTGAGTTTTTATCACGAACTATTATAGAAGTTTAATTCAGTTTTGGCATTTAGTGAAATGATCATATATTACTTTTCTCATTTATTCTAATAATTAGTAAATTTTATTGATTGAATTTTGATTATTCAGTTAACCTTGCATTTCTGGTATAAGTAACTCAGTCAAGATTTTTTTTTGGCTGAACCACATGGGTTGTGATCTTAGTTCCCTGACCAGGAATCAGACCTGGACCGCAGCACTGACAGCAAATGCCAAGTCCTAACCACTGGACCACCAGGGAATTCCCAAACTCAGTCAGGATTTATTATTCTTTTAAAAATTACTGGATTCAGTTTGCCAGTTTTTTTTTTTTCTTCAGTATGTATCTTATATCCTTATGAGAGTTACTATTGTGGAAAGATTACAAATTGAAGTTTCATGGTGATGGTTAACAGTAATAATGCATTTTCAGTTAAGGTATGTACAGTGGATTTTTTTAAAGATATAATGCTATTGTACACCTGATAGAGTACAGTATAGTGTAAATGTAACTTTTATATGTACTGGGAAACTAAAAAGTTGGTGTGACTTATTTTATTGCACTGATCTGGAACAAAACCTTCAGTATCTCTGAGAAATGCTTGTGCATGGTACTTACTCAATTAGTGGATTTGATAGAGTCGATGCTGTCAGTGAGGACTGCTTTATATATGAAGGATAACTTATCAGTGTCACTTTGATTTGTAACTTTGGTTTCTCTTACAGGCAAATGTTCTGAAAACGACTCTGCATGGGAATGGCTTGCCTTACAATGACAGAAATGGAAGGAACATCCACATCCCCTGTACATCAGAATGGTGATATTTCTGGAAATGCTAACTCTGTGAAGCAAATAGATCCAGTCCTACAGGTCTATCTTTATCATTCCCTTGGGAAAGCTGAGGAGGATTATCTGAAGTTTCCAACTGGAGAGTATGTTGCTGAAGAGATTTGTATTGCTGCTTCTAAAGCTTGTGGTAAGTATTAAAAAACAGTGTTTTTTTCTTATTAATATATGCTTGGTTTATTATACTCTAACACAATGTACCTGCTTAATATATTTTTTATGCTTCCATGACTGACAAGTGTTTTCATATGTATATAAAATGAGAAAATTACTAAAGTAGAATATAAGGTAAATTCCGTGTTGAGCTAGTGGTATAGAAGGAATGTGTTCCCCCAAATTTGTGTTGTGACCTACTTCTCCAGTGTGATGACTTTGGAAGTGGGGTTTCCCAGAGATGAGTCAGTCATGAGAGTGGACCCCTCATCAGTGGGACTAGTACCTTTATTAAAGAGATTTCTGAGAGTTCCTTTGCCCCTCCTGCCATGTGTGGACATAGCAAGATGATGAATAAGAAAATGAATCATCTATGAACCAGGAATAGGGTCCTCATTAGACACCACATCTGCTAGCACCTTGATTTTGTACTTCCCAACCTCCAGAAATGTGAGAAATATGTTTCTGTTTTTTATAAGCCACTGCATATATGGTAATTTTCTCATAGCATCCTGAATGAGCTAAAACAGCAATTAGTACTGAAAAGTGGAAGGGCTGTAACAAATTTCTAAAAATGTAAAAGTGGCTTTGGGAGTGGGTAATGGAAGAGTTTTGAGGTGCATGCTAGAAAAAGTACGTTGTTGGGAACAAATTTTTAAAGGAGATTCTGGTGAGGACTTGGAAAGAAAGAAGCAGAGTTGTAAGAAAACAATTTTCTTAGAGGACACTTGTGCAGTCCTGTGCAGAATATTGGTAGAATTGTGTTCCATAAAGACCATTCTGATAAGATCTCAGATGGAAATAAGGACTATGTTATTGGAAACTGAAAGAAAAGTGATCCTTGTTATAAAGTGTCAAAGAACTTGCCGGAGTTATGTTCATGTTTCAGTGCTTTATAGAATGTGGAACTTACGAGCAATAAAATTGGGTATTTACTTCAAGTCATTTCTAAGCGAAGGGTTGAAGGTGTGGCTTGAGTCCTCATGACTGCTTATAGTTGTGAAAAATTAATGCTGTTGCTGAGCTCCTTGGCTGTCCTGGATATGGTTCTGGCAGCCCCTAGTGCGGCAGTTATCCCTCAGCGGGGTGCAGGCAGCAAACTTTGGTGGAATAAGTATCTCCACTAGTGGAGAATGCAAAGGCCTTGGAGGCATGTCTAACTCCACCTATATTTCAAAAAAGGGAAGCATGGGGCAGGGCTGCCAGGAGTCTTTGGTGCCCAGCAAAACTGGAGGGGCAGGAATGTTGCCCTGGTGTGCCCTGCAGGTGGGATCTCTGCTTCAGTGGGTCTGGAAGGCAGAGTATCAAGTTAGAGGGTTATTCATCAGCCTTAAGGTCTAATGGATTGCCTTACTAGGTTTTAGATTTATTTGAGACTTGTCACTCATTTCTTCTTTTCTATTGGAAAGGAAATATTTGTCCTATGCCTGTTGGAATGGGAACATCTATCCTATGTCTTTTCCGCCATTATATTTTAGAAACACATAATTTGTTTGATTTCATAAGTTTACAGCTGGAGAATCTCTGGATGAATTGTACCTTGTTGTTCAGTTGCTAAGTATGTCTGACTCTTTGCGACCCCATGGACTGCAGCATGTCAGGCTTCCCTATTCTTCATCATCTTCTGGAGCATGCTCAAACTCATGTCCTCTGAGTCTGTGATGCCATCCAACCTCTGTTGTTCCCTTCTCCTTCTGCCTTCAGTCTTTCCCAGCATCAGGGTCTTTTCTAATGAGTTGGCTCTTCTCATCAGATGGCCAAAGTATTGGAGCTTCAGCATCAGTCCTTCCAGTGAATATTCAGGATTGATTTCCTTTGGGATTGACTGGTTTGATCTCTTTGCTGTCCAAGGGACACTCACGAGTCTTCTCCAGAACCACAATTTGAAAACATCAGTTCTTTGGCACTCAGCCTTCTTTATAGTCCAACTCTCACATCTGTATACAACTGCTGGAAGAACCATAGCTTTTACTATACAGAGCTTTGTTGGCAAAGGGACATCTCTGCTTTTTAATATGATGTCTAGGTTTGTTATAGCTTAAGATGCCTTGGTGGAGATTCTTATTCCACCAGAGTTTGTGTCTCTTTTTTCTAAAGAGCAAGCATCTTTTAATTTCATGGCTTTGCAGTGATTTTGGAGCCCAAGAAAATAAAATCTATCACTGCTTTCACTTTTTCCCTTCTATTTGCCATCAGGCGATGGAACTGGATGCCATGATCTTCGTTTTTTGAATGTTGAGTTCTAAGACCGCTTTTTTTCACTCTCCTCTTTCACTCTCATCAAGAGGCTGTTCAGCTCCTCCTCACTCTGCCGTTAGAGAAGTGTTATATGCATACTGAGGTTGTTAATATTACTTCCTGGCAGTCTTGATTCCAGCTTGTGATTCATCCAGTCTGTCATATCACATGATGTATTCAGCATAAAAGGTAAAGAAGCAGGGTAACAGTATACAGCCCTGTTGTACTCCTTTTCCGATTTTGAAGCAGTCTGTTGTTTCATGTCTCGTTATTACTGTTGCTTCTTGACCTGCATACGGATTTCTTGGGAGGCAAGTAAGGTGGTCTGGTATGCCCATCTCTTTAAGAATTGTCCACAGTTTGTTGTGATCCACAATCAAAGGTGTTAGCATAGTCAGTGAAGCAGAAGTAGATATTTTTCTGGAATTTCCTTTCTTTCTCCATGATCCAACATATACTGGCAATTTGATCTCTGGCTCTTCTGCCTTTTCTAAACCCAGCTTGTGCATCTGGATGTTCTCAGTTCACATACTGCTGAAGCCTTGCTTTAGTCTCATCCACATCTGATTTGCTGCTGCTGCTGCTAAGTTGCTTCAGTCGTGTCCAACTCTGTGCGACCCTGTAGATGGCAGCCTACCAGGCTCCCCTGTCCCTGGGATTCTCCAGGCAAGAACACTGGAGTGGGTTGCCATTTCCTTCTCCAATGCATGAAAGTGAAAAGTGAAAGTGAAGTCGCTCAGTCGTGCCCGACTCTTAGCGACCCCATGGACTGCAGCCTACCAGGCTCCTCTGTCCACGGGATTTTCCAGGCAAGAATACTGGAGTGGGGTGCCATTGCCTTCTCCACATCTGATTTAGATGATATTTAAATGAGACTTTGAACTCAGACTTTGAATTGATGTTGGAATGAGTTAAGACTCCTGGGGCTATTGTGATGGAATGAATGTATTTTGAATGTGAAAGGATATTATTTTTGGAGGGCCAGGAATAGAATGCTATAGGTTGAGGGAGAAGGACACAAACATTCAAATTCATATGTTGAAACATATTCTCCCAATGTGATTGTATCTGCCGGTGTTACCAGGTCATAAGGTTAAATATCACCTTACCCCAGTTGCTTTTCTACCCTTATATGGCTTAGTTAATAGATAACTAAGTTATCTGGGTCTCTTAGAATTATGGATATTTATGTCTGTTTCTTCAGGATGTAGTCAGTTATTTTATGGTGTGAAATATGTGTTCCTAAAAGACACTGTATTCTGCAGAATTGTGCAGTAAAAACCACAGGGCTTATAGGAAAAATAAGGTTAGGGGTATGACAGTCTAAACTTGGTGATATTAAAAAAAAAAACTTAGTAAAAACAGCACATGCTAAGTGGTAAAAATATATATATATATAAATAGTGTGATATATTTGGCACTTTACCTTAAAAAAGTCATGAAGCTTGCATGTGGAAGTGGATGTTGAAAAGGTTGCCTCCTGTGAGTTAGTGTGAAGCTATAGAAGGAAGGTTATCTGAAATCACATGAGAAGTTGTAACACCACGTGTTGATGTGTGTGATTTATAACACATATGGTAAACTGAAATAGCTGGTAGGTGTTTGTTCCATGTATGGCCCTCAGTTTGGATTCCAGGCTGAAGGAATAACCCCCCAAAAAACATGAGGGCTGCTGGAAATGAAATACCCCCTGCTGCCTCTTTTTGGAACTAACACACTATCACTCCTGCTCAGATTCCATTGGCCAGACTGAGTCATATGGCCAAGCCAGTGTTGGCTCAGATGAGGTGGTCCTCTCAGGGAGTGGGAGGAAAAGATGGAGTATTTATGAGCAATAATGTAGTCTGCTACACTTCTCCCTCTTGGCCGCAGATAATTTTCTTTTTTCAGTATTTAAAATAAATTTTTCCTTCCTCAGTGAGGGTACCCAAAGCTGTCATTGAATCAGGTTTAAAATCCAGGTTCTCCCTATATTCTCTCAATTATGTCTAGATGGTCTCCTTGATTCAGAAATCTGTGAAATGAGAGGACAGTTATTCTGATATCATATCTACAGCCTTGACAAGTTTTATGTTAAAGATATGAGATAATTAGCTCTAGTGTAGAAACAGCAAGGTTTAGACAAAAGAGGCCATAGAGTTATCTTTTGGAATCCTCTCACCTCTTTGAGCCCTTTATCAGTTAGACTTTCTTGACTACCTACTCACATATCTATTATCTTCAAATTCCTTTCCATTCCCATCCCCAAATGCCCTTTATTGAATGACCTTTTGTTAGGTGTAGCTTTGATGATAAAATAATTTATATTAAGTTATAAATAAGTTTTAATATTGAGCTATTTGTTTTTAATGAAGAATCTTGATCTGTTATAACTTCTAATTATATAAAAAAAATGCTTAAAGGAAATGTATTTTTTAAAGTGGGGCTTCCCTGGTGGCTCAGAGGTTAAAGTGCCTGCCTCCAATTTGGGAGACTGGGGTTCGATCCCTGGGTCGGGAAGTCCCCTGGAGAAGGAAATGGTAACCCACTCCAGTATTCTTTTTAAAGTGACTTTTATTCTTTTCTCAGTTGAAATGAGAATATGAAGTTAATATTACAGTGGTATCCCATTCACCTCTTACAGCTGGCTGAAATTTATTCTCATTGTTTACATAAAACACATAATTGTTTTATATGTGTTACTCAGTTCTTGCAATAGCACTAGGGTGTATGTGTGTATTGATAAGCATCTGATAGCTTTAAATTTTTTTAAATTTTTTATTGGAATATAGGTGATTAACAATGTTGTGTTAGTGTCAGGTGTATAGCAAAGTGATTCAGTTTGACATTTATATGTATCTATTCTTTTTCAAATTATTTTTCCATTTAGGTTATTAAGCAGAGTCTTGAATCTGAGTCTTAAGCAGAGTTTCCTGCAGTATACAGTAGGTCCTGGTTGGTTATCTATGTACATGTAAATCCCAAACTCTAATTCTGTCCCTCTCCCCAACCCTTTCCCTTGGTAACTCTAAGTTCTCTGAGTCTGAGTCTCTTTCTGTTTTATAAATAAGTTCATTTGCATTATTTCTTTAAATTTCACATATAAACAATATCATATGATAATTGTCCTTCTGTGACTTACTTAGTATGGCAATTTCTGGTTCTATCCATATTGTTGCAAATGGCATTGTTTCATTCTTTTTAATGGCTGAGTAATATTCTGGTGTATATATGTACAGCATCTTTTTTATCCATTCCTGTGTTGATGGCCCTTTAGATTGCTTCCATGTCTTGGCTATTGTAAACAGTGCTGCAGTGAACATTGAAGTGCATGTATCCTTTGAAATTATCCAGTTTTTCTCTGGATAGCTATATGCTCAGGAATGGTATTGCTGGATTACATGGTAGCCCTACTTTAATTTTTCAAGGACCCTGCAGATGGTTCTCCATAATGGCTGTACCAATTTATAGTCCCATCAACAGTGTAAGAGGGTTTTCTTTTCTCCACGCTCTTTTCATCATTTATTGCGTGTAGATTTTTTGATGATGGCCATTCTGACTGGTGTGAGGTGATCTCTCGCTCATATTTTTGATTTGTATTTCTCTAGTAACTGGGAAAGATTGTGGGCAGGAGGAGAAGGGGACGACAGAGGATGGGATGGTTGGATGGCATCACCGACTCAATGGACATAAGTTTGGGTGATGGACAGGGAGGCCTGGAGTGCTGCGGTTCATGGGATTGCAGAGTAGGACACGACTGAGTGACTGAACTGAACTGAATAAATTAGTGATGTTGAGTATTTTTTCATGTGCCTGCTTTGGAGAAATGTCTATTTAGGTTTCTGCCCATTTTTTTATTGTATCTTTTTTGTCGCTGTATTTGTAGATTTTTGGAGACCAATCCCTGTCCTTCAGATAGTTTGTAAATATTTTCTTCCATTCTATGGGTTGTCTTTTTATTTTGTTTATGGTTTCCTTTGCTGTGCAAAAGCTCTTGAGTTTAATTAGGTCCCATTTGCTTATTTTCATTTTTATAAGCTTAGCTGTGTTGAAAAGGCTTTTGCTGTGTTTCATGTCAGAGAGTGTTTTGCCTATGTTTTTCTCTTAGAGTTTTATAATATCTGGTCTTACATTTAGGTCTTTAGTTCATTTTATTTTTGTGTATGGTGTTAAGGAATGTTCTATTTCATTTTTTTATATACAGCTGTCCAGTTTTCCCAGCAGTATGTATTGAAGAGACTGTCTTTTCTTCATTGTATAATCTTGCCTCCATTGTCATAGATTAATTGATTATAGATGCATCGGTTTATTTCTGGGCTTTCTATTCTGTTCCATTGATTTATCTTTCTGTTTTTGTGCCAGTACCGTACTGTTTTGATGATTGTAGCTTTATTCAGTAATCTGAGGTCAGGGAGTCTGATTCCTTCAACTCCATTTTTTTTCACAGATTGCTTTGACTCTTCGGGGTCTTCAGTGTCTCCATACAGATTTTAAGATTTTTTATTCTAGTTCTAAAAAAATGCCATTGATAATTTGATAGGGAATTGCATTGAGTCTGTGTTTTGCCTTGGGTAGTATAGTCATTTTGACATTATTAATTGTTGCAATCCAAGAACATGGTATATCTTTCCAGTTGTGTCGTTTTCAGTTGTTTTCATCAGCTTGTTAATAGTTTTTGGCATATAGGTCTTTGTCTCTTTAGATAGGTTTATTCTCAGGTATATATTCTTTTTGATGTGATGATTGTTTCTTGAATTTCTCTTTCTGATCTTTCATTTCTAGTGTATACAAACAGAATAGATTTCTGTGTATTAATTTTATATCCTGGAACTTTACCTAACTCTTTAATAAGCTCTAGTAATTTTGTAGTAGTGTCTTAGGGGTTTTCTATGTATAGTATCATGGCATCTGCAAATAGTGAAGTCTTGCTTTTCCTTTTCCAGTTTGGATTCCCTTTATTTCTTTTTCTTCTCTAATTGCTGTGCTGAGGACTTACAAGACTGTGTTGAATAAAAGTAGTGACAGTGGACATCCTTGTGTTGTTCCTGATCTTAGCGGAAATGCTTTCAGCTTTTCACTGTTCAGTATGATGTTAGCTATAGGTTTGTCATATATGGCCTTTATTATGTTGTATGTTCCCTCTGTCCCACTTCTGGGAGAGTTTTTGTTATGAATGCATGTTGAATTTTGTCAAAAGATTTTTCTGCATTTATTGAGATGATCATATGGTTTTTATTATTCATTTTGTTGATGTGATGATTCACACTGATTGATCTGTGGATATTGAAAAATCCTTGCATCCCTGGGATAAATCCCACTTGGTCATGGTGTATGATCCTTTTAATGTATTGTTAGATTTGAACTGCTACTATTTTGTTGAGGATTTTTGCATCTATGTACATCAGTGATATTAGCCAGTAGTTTTCTAGTGATACTTGTTTTTTGTTGGTATTGGGATGATGGTGGCCTCATAGAATGAGTGTGGGAGTGTTTTACTCTGCAGTTTTTGAAATAGTTTCAGAAGTAAAAGTAACTCTTTTCTAGGTGTTTGATAGAATACACTTGTGACCTCATCTGGTCCTGGACATTTGTTAGCTGGGCGTTTTTAAATCACGGTTTCAATTTCATTGCTTGTGATTAGTCTATTCATATTTTCTATTTTTTCCTACCTCAGTTTCAGGAGTTGTACTTTTCTAAGAATTAGTCCATTTCTTCCAAGTAATCCATTTTATTGACAGACAGTTGCTTGTAGCAGTCTCTTATGATTCTTTGTACTTCTGTGATATGTGTAGTAACTTCTTTTTCATTTGCAATTTTATTGATTTGAGCCCTCTCCTTTTTCTTGATGAATTAGCTAGAGGTGTATCAGTTTTGTTTATCTTTTCAAAGTAGCCTACTTTTAGTTACATTAATCTTTTCTGTTTTTCATTTCTATTTCATTTATTTCTCTGATCTTTATGATGTCTTTTCTTCTAATAACTTTGGATTTTGTTCTTTAGTTGCTTTCAGTGTAAGATTAGCTCATTTATTTGAATTTTTTCTTGTTTCTTGAGGTAAGGTTATATTGCTGTAAACTTCCATCTTAGAACTCCTTTGCTGCATCCCCAGGGTTTTGAATTATCATGCTTTTTTTTTTTCATTTGTCTTTAGGCATTTAAAAATTTCCTTTTTGATTTATTCAGTGATTCATTGGCTGCTTAGTAGTATATTGTTTAGCCTCCACATGTTTGCATGTTTTTTTGTATTTTTGTTTTTTTTTTTAACAGTTTTTCTTATAGTTGATTTGTAAATTGATAATGTTGTGGTTGGAAAAGATGCTTGATATGGTTTTAATGTTCTTAAGTTTACTGAGGCTCTCTTTGTGGGCCAGTGTGTGGTCAGTCCTGGAGAATGTTCCAGGTGCACTTGAGAAGAATATGTATTCTGTTGCTTTGGGGTGGAATACTATAAATATCAATTAAGTCCATGTGCTTTAAGGTGTTAAGACATATGTTTCCATATTGATTTTCTGTCTGGGTGATCTGTCCATTGATGAAAGTGAAGTGTTAAACTTCTCCCTTTTTATCTTTTGTTATTGTTGATTTCTCCTTGTATGGCTGTGAGTATTTGTCTTATTTATTGAGGTGCTCCTATGTAGGGTACATTTATATTGACAATTGTTTTGTCTTCCTTTTGGATTTATCCCTTAATCATCATGTAGTGTTCTTCTTTGTCTCCCATGACAGTCTTTGTTTTAAAATCTGTTTTATCTGATATGAGCATTGCTACTCCAGTTTTCTTTTGATTTCCATTTACATGAATACCTTTTTTCATCCCCTCACTTTAAGTCTGTATTGTTTCTAGATCTGAAGTGGGTCTCTTGTAGACAGCATATGTATGAGCCTATTTTTTTGTGTCCATTCAGCCAGTCTGTGTCTTTTGTTTGGAGGTAATTATCGATATGTGTTTCTTATTGCCATTTCATTAATTGTTTTGGATTTTTCTTTGTAGGTGTTTTTTCTTCCCCCCTTCTTTTGTTCTCTTGAGATTTGATGGCTAACTTTAGTGTTTTGTTTGGATTCTTTTTTCTTTTATGTGTGTGTATCTATTGTAGATTTTCGGTTTGTGGTTATCATGAGGTTTTGTAATGGCAGTCTGTATATAAACAAGATTGTTTTAGGTTGCTGATCTTTTAATATCAAATGCATTTCTAATATTCTGTATTTGTGCTGTCCTCACAATTTCTGGTTTTGATATTATATTTCTGTGTGGATGATTTCCTGCCTTTACTGTATAGTTGCCTTTACCAGTGAGCTTTTCCATTTGTAATTTTGTTGCTAGTTGTGGCCTTTCTTTTCTACTTTGAGAGGTTCCCTGATGATTTTTGCTGAAATGCACCTTGTAATCATAATAAGATCAACAAGAGCTGGTCCTGTCACAGCATTAACTCTGGAAGGGGAAATGTCTGTGGAGGCTCACCTCAGTCCTGGGTGGGTCTTTAGGTACTTCTGGTTCGTAAGTCCCTGTGCTTATTAGATATCACTTCCTAACTCTCTATTCTAACCCAGTTTCTTAGACAACCACCAGTCTAGTTTCTGTCTTAGTAAATTTACCTTTTTTTCTCAGTAAATTTGAATCATACAATATTTGGTCTTTTGTTACTGACTTCTTAAGCTCATGTAATGTTTATAAGGTTCATTCATGATGTATCACTTCAGTTCTAAGCTTTTGTTTATATTAGAATGTCTTAATTTCTACTTCATCTTTAAAGAACTCTTTTGTCAGATATAAAATTCTCATTTGACTTTTTTCTCTTTGAGCTCTTTAATTATAACATCCAATTTCTTCATGACCATATTGGTTTCTGATGAGAAATTGCTATGAGTCTTACTCAGAATGCCTAATTGAGGATTCCTTGTATGTAATGAGTCATTTCTCTCTTGCTGTTTTTGATGTTCTCTTTATATTCGTCTTTTGGTGGTTTAATTTTTAATGTGTCTTGGTATGCATCAATTTGCATTTATCATGCAGTTCATTCAGCTTCTTGGATTTGTGTGGTTCATGGTTTTCATCAAATTTGGGGAGTTTGGGGCCATTATTTTTCAAATATTCTTTCCTTTTCTCTACTCTCTCTTCAGATCTCTGCAACTGTCATAATGTAATGTTGGCAGGCTTGAATGTATCCCACAGGTGTATTAGTTTTGTCCATCTTTTTTCTTTTCTTCCCCTGCTCTTCAGACTAGATAATCTAATTGACTTATCTTTAAGTTAGCTGATTATTTTATCTAAGCCTGTTTTTGAAACAGTCTAGTGGATTTTTCATTTCAGGTGTACTTCTTTGTTCCAGATTTTCACTTTTTATACTGTTCCGCTTTGTTTATGCATCTCTCTCCTGGTTCCTTTAGTGTTTTGTCCATGGCTTCCTTTAGCTCTTTGAGCACATTGAAGGCAGCAAATTAAAATTATTTAATAGTTTTGATTGATTAAATCACTTTATGACTTAATCAATCATTAAGATTGACTCTATTAACTCTAGAGCCATGGACCAGAGTTTCACGTTGGGAATACCAGCTGCCATCTCTAAGCCCTTCCTGAGCAGAGAGCAGAGTGGAAGTGCTGCTAATTTTTCCCACCATTTTAAAATTGTCTTTTTCCTGACTCAGGAATGCTTGGTTGTTGCATATCTTTGACTGTTTTCCAGAGTTCTCATGAAGTTGCTTTCGACGGTTTTTACTGTTTTTTGTTGTCGATTTTGTATGGGAATACACCATTTTCACTGATGTCACTCTGCCTTTACTTCTATAATCATGGTTTATTCTAATTCTTCAAACATATGTATAACGACTGCTTTGAAATTTTTGTTAAATCTTACATCTGGGTCTTCTTATAGGCATTTTCTGTTAGCTTCCTGTTTTCTTGCCCAAGAATTACACTTTCCTGTTTCTTTGCATATCTCATAATCCTTTTGTTAAAAACTGGACATTTTAGGTGATATAGCACATCCAGATTCTGATTCCTTTGGGGGATTTTAAAATTATCTTTCTGTTACTGATTTAAAAAAATTTTTTTCTATGTTCATAGTGCGTACTCTATATAATTTCAATCCTCTGAAACTTTTTGAGACTTTCATTGTTACTTAGGTTATCTACTCTCTTGTTTAATGTTTCACATGCATTTGAAAATAGTGTATAGTCTGACTTGCTAGGTGTAGTGTTCTCTAAATGTAAACTAAATTTGGTTAATTTTAAATTTTATATCCTTTATTTATTTTGTTTTCTCACAATTTCTGAGAAATTTTGAATGTATGTTTCTCCTTCTGGTTCTGTGTTTTGTTGCTTCATGTATTCTATTGAGCCTTGAAATTAGTGGGGCTTCCCTGGTGGCTCAGACAGTAAAGCCTTTGTTCTGCAATGCAGGAGACCGGGGTTTGATCCCTGAGTTGGAAAGATGCCCTGGAGAATGGCTACCCACTCCAACATTCTCACATAGCCAATTCCTTGGACCAAGGAGCCTTGTAGGATACAATCCATGGGTCGCAAAGAGTCAGACAAGACTTTGTGACTGTCACTTTCACTTTATTAGTGAAACACACATTTAATATTATTATGTCTTCCTGTTGAGATGGCCCTCTTATTACTGTGAAGTATTCCTTTTTATCTCAACTAATCTTTCTTTTTTAAAAAAAGTTTACTTAGTTTAATGCTAATGTTGACTCATCAGGGTTTTTTTTTTTTTTGCCATATGTTTTCATGGTGTATAATTTTCCTACTTTTTAGCATCAACCTACCTATATCCTTTTGTTTAAATTAGTGTTAGTCACTCAATCATGCTCGACTGTTTGCAACCTTATAGACTATAGCACGCCAGACTCCTCTGTCCATGGGATTCTCCAGGCAAGAATTCTGGAGTGGGTTGCCATTTCCTCCTCCAGGGGATCATCCCAACCCAGGGATCGAACCTGGGTTGTTAAAGTAGGTCCCTTGTAAATAACACAGTTTTCTTTTTAATAATCCAGACTAATACAATATGTATTTTATTGGCTTATTTACATTTATGTATAATAGAATTACTGATGTGTTTGTGTTTATAACCTTGTTTTGTATTTTATGTATCTTTAGGTTTCCTTTTTTTCTGCCTTTTTTAGGTTGATCAAGTATTTTTCTTTCTTTCTTTCTTTTTTTTACTTCATCTCTTCTGTTGAATTTTTTTTTTGAACTAGTTTTTGTATTTTTCTATTGGCAGCTACCCTAGATATTATAGTGTACATTTTTTTGCTTATTACAGTCTTAAGCTAGCATGTTATTTTTCAAACAATTCGAGAATTTTATAACAATTTAACTGTATTTACTTCTTTTCACATTTGGTGTTACTGATCTGTTTTACTTTTGTACACATCACAAACACACAGGTGTACAAATTATTATTGATTTAAATGCTTATTGTTCTTTTATTCTTTCCTGTTCATTTGTCATACATTTCCATGCTTTCATCTGTCATCATTTTCCTTCACCATAAAGAACTCCTTTTAGTATTTCTTATACTGCAGATCTGTTGGTGACAGATTCCTTCAACTGTTGTTTATCTTTACTTCACTTGAACCTCTTGATACATTTTTTACCTTTGCTCAAGAAAATCAGAGCCAGCCAAAAGTTAATGTGATAAAGATGTACTTTTTTAAGCAATAGTAAGGAAAGCTACTCCAGTGTAGAAGTGGGCTTAATTCTGAAAAAGTGGAAATTTATAGCCAAGGAACAAGTAGGATGGGGACACTGGGGAATCACAAATTACTGGAGGAGACATCAGGTCTGGGGGGGATTCTTGCTGAGCAGACCATGGTGATTCAGACACCAGCTGGGGGATTAAAGGAGTGCAGAATTTGATCAGATATGTCAAAGGTGGCAAAATCTTGCTAAATGGATTTAAGCAGGATTCCTGGATTCTTCAAGGAAATAAACTTTTAGGGTTACTTAGGGGAGGGTTCAGAGAAGCCTGACGAAAATTTGGTCTAGGAAAGAGTCTTTGTCAGCACTATACTTTTGTGTTTTCTTGTGGTCTTTACTATCATGCATTTAATTTCTTGTTTTGTAATTCTCTAATGGCTTCTCTGGGTCATCTATGATGAGATCCTTAAAGTTAGGCACTGTTTTCATTTTTGTATTTTCCATACCCATCTTGTGCATATTATAGAATAGAGACTGTTAATATTAGTGGAATGACTGTTCTTGGTCTAAAATGATATGGAATTGAATCACAGTTTTGGTAGTGGCTTAGAAAAGAAGAAACATTTTGAATTTCATTTTTTTATTAAATAAAAATAAGAATAATTTGGACTTAGTGTGTAGGGAAAGAAAAGGAGTTAAAAGTGACTTTGAGGTTTCTTTGAATCTATTCAGTATAATGTATATCTCAGACACAGTGTCACTGCCTTTTCTTTCTTCCTGCTGCTGCTAAGTCGCTTCAGTCGTGTCTGACTCTGTGCAACCCCATAGACGGCAGCCCACCAGCCTCCCGCATCCCTGGGATTCTCCAGGCAAGAACACTGGAGTGGGTTGCCATTTCCTTCTCCAATGCATGAAAGTGAAAAGTGAAAGTGAAGTCGCTCAGTCATGTCCAACTCCTAGTGACCCCATGGACTGCAGCCTACCAGGCTTCTCTCTCCATGGGATTTTTCAGGCAAGAGTACTGGAGTGGGGTGCCATCGCCTTCTTCGTTCTTTCTTCCTAGAACAGTGCCATTAACATGAGCTAGTTAGAAAAAATGTGAATTAAGTATTAATATATAATTGCCATTTTGGAGTAAGATGGTGTGACTAAACATGACGTAAGTGCTGTCTTTTGTTTTTGTTTGCCATGTGACCTAACCATTTTCCTTTAGGGGTGTATCCCCTTGTTCTGACCCTTTTGTGCCAATTTATATGGACACATTTGTTTTCCTATTTTGATACATATAATTGAGGTTTGGAGTCTTACTTCTATTAAGAAATCATTATTCAACATTTTAAAACATCCTGATGTTTCATCAGTATGAGTTCACTTTTTTAATCACACTATTGTTTGAAAATCATGACATTATCTTGTTCAGATAAATACCCCTATCATCATATGCTAAGAATATTGGTTCCATATGCAGTTTTATTTGCATGATTACATTTAAACTAAATGACACTTTTTTGCTAAAGTTCTTTTCCTAGTATTCTTTTTTTCCAAGGTAATCTCAAATCAGGTCTTTTATGTTCCCTTCCTGGGTAATTTCATCTCCTACTGTGTTTTTTTTTTGTAATTGGATTATAATTGCTTTACAGTGTATTAGTTTCTGCTGTACAACAAAGTGAATCAGCTGTGTAGGACTGAGATATATACACTTCCACTGTGTCTCATATATGTACCTGAAACACTGGCAATGTGACTTATTTTGTGGAGAGAGGTAAGGTAGTGCCGTGTACCTTCTAGATAGAAGAAATGTCAAGTTTAAAGCATTTTTTCAGTGCAGAATTAGACTAGATCCAAATAGTACTCAGATAAAATAATTACTTCTCAAATTATTTGAATAGTATTCTTTCCTATCATCTTATGATTATTTTAAAGTTTAGAGACGAACAAACCATTATTCTCTCGTTTCAAAGTGGCATACGTGGTGGACTCTTACTTTGTATTCATTAGTGGCTTTGATCTGTTTTCCTCTTTCCCTTTCTTTTTAACATGAGGCTTGCTGTTTTTATTTAATGAATTCTTTAAAAAAAAAAAGACGTTTATTCTCCATTGTACTGTTATCTTCCTTTTACTTTAGTCTCATCCTGGTAACTAAGACCATAATCTTTGGTGAACCCTCCAGATTTTCTCCATAGTCGTGTAACCCTGCGTGCTTAGTTGCTCATTCATGTCTGACTCTTTGCTACCCCATGAACTATAGCCCACCAGGCTCCTCTAACCATTACATTCTCCAGCAAGAAGACTGGAGTGGGTAGCTATTCTCCTCTCCAGAGGATCTTCCTGACCCAGGGATTGAACCTGGGTCTCTTGCATTGCAGATTCTTTACAGTCTGAGCCACCAGGGAAGCTCCCATATAATCATACAGGGATGCACAACCCCCCTCCCTGTCATACAGAGTCATTAGGATTTTGAGATCATTATTTTATAGCATGGAATCATATTATACACTGTTATGTGCTTCTTGCTTTTTTCATGAAAACATACATTGTGAAAAATCTGTTCAAACCAATTGCCTTTGTACTAACTCATTCTTTTTATTAAATTTCATGAAGGACCATGGAATGGATTATACCACCTCAGTTTTTTCATATTTTCTACTCTTGAATTTACATTTTATTTCTTTTTAATTTCTTACCACTATACTACATTTTTAGGAGTACCCAGGAGAGATTGCTGGCTTAAAAACACATTTTAAATTTTTATTGACATTGATTTCTCATAACTGTGTAGGTACTACTTTCTCAGAAGTTGTGCTAGTTTACCTTTCTAGCAATTATGTAGTGTAGTTCCCTTTTCACTTCAGTTCAATTAGCACTAGATGCTATCCCTCTTAGGTGAATGGTGATAAAGGGATAGTACTTAATTTAAATTGGCATTTTCTTCAACACTAATATTTCCATTCTTTCTTCTGCTTTTTAGTCTTGTGGATTTGCTCCACTGTGAATAACTTATTTCCATTTGTTTTCCATTTTCACTTTTAATATTTTTGTTTTGCCTTTTGAATCTTGATTTTTATTATAACATTTCAAGTAATTCTTTGTGTAGAAAGATAAAATACATATCAGTGTGCTTACTACTTGTCAAATTTATCATTTTGTCATTTAACTACCGACTTTTTTCTAATATGTTATCATGATGTTTAAAGTATCACTTAGTTGTGTTTGACTGTTTGTGACCCCATAAACTGTAACCTACCAGGCTCCTCTGTCCATGAAATTCTCCAGGCTAGAATACTGGAGTGGGTTGCTATTTCCTTTTCTAGGGGGTCTTCCTGACCCAGAGATCAAACTTGGGTCTCCTGCATTGCAGGCAGATTCTTTACTCTCTGAGCCACCATCCTGATGAGTTATGTTAATAGATTTTCTTAATTTAGCCATGTCTCCAATCTTCAAATAAATGAACTTTGTCATATTTTTTTAAAGAAACATTGCTTGATTTTGTTTGCAAATGTTTAATTTAGGATTTTTGAATTTATTTTGGTAAGTGAGATTTATCATTTTGTAATGTCTTTGGTTTTGATATCATGGTCAAATTGAATTTAAAAATGTGTCAGTTTTCCTGTTCTCTTCTTTCTTAGTATTTGTTTCTGACTTAATTGAAATGTGAATAGAAAACATGGTATGTATGACCAGTCTCTAGCATTTTTGGAGACTTGTTTTTAGCCTCCACATGATTGGTATGTACTTGTGTGGATTCTCTCTGTGTTTGGAAATAATACACATTATTTAATTTTGTGGTTTAAGTGTTCTATATGATTTTTTAAGTTCACTGGCCTTTAGCCTTTTGTTCATGTACCTTCTAAAATATTTTTGAAAAAAAAATCACATATCTTTGCATCTTAAGTTGATGTTTAAAAGTTTTCATTTTAAGTTTAAATAGTTCAGAGAATATAATAACAAGTATATTGTGTAAAACTTGATATTTAAAAATAAAACTGTTTCATTGTTCTTTTCAAAAGCACCTGGTGACTCAAATATTTTAGTTATTTGGTACCCTCATTATTATTTAAAACAATATTGTTGGGTTAATCCAGTATTATTGGGTCAACTTTACTGTACAAAATAACTAAAAAAAGTAGATAAACTGTTTTTTATAATGTATTTGAAAGAATCCTGGCAGTCAAATGTTACAATACAGGGGGAAAATATATTTAATTAAGAACTTACTTGTAAGTGGTGTTGAAGCAGAAGATTTTGACTGCTGCTACGTTTTGCACAGATCTTAAGAGTTATTACTTCAGCCCCACTGCAGATTATAGATGTTATTGTAAATGTACTTTAATGTCTGTAATAATTTGTTTCTGTTTCTTTCTTAGGAATCACACCTGTATATCATAGTATGTTTGCTTTAATGAGTGAAACAGAAAGGATCTGGTATCCACCCAACCATGTCTTCCATATAGATGAATCAACCAGGCAAAACGTACTCTACAGAATCAGGTACTTTCTCCAGTAAAGTAGTCACTTTTAACTTAATGGTAAAAGGCAAAGTGGGAGAAATTATCACCCATAACTTTTAAATTGCAAGGTCTTTAGTGTCGAAGACCAGAACCAGTTAGCATCTAATCTTCATTTGGGCTTCCCAGGTGGTGCTAGTGGAAAAGAACCACCTGCCAATGCAGGAGATGTAAGAGACATGGGTTTGATCCCTTGGTTGGGAAAATCTCCTGGAGGAGGGTGTGGCAACCCACTGCAGTATTCTAGCCTGGAGAATCTCATGGACGGAGGACCCTGGTGGGCTGCAGTCCATAGGGTGGTAGAGTCTGACACTACTAAAGTGACTTAGTATGCACACACACACTTCTTTTAAGATTCTCTTTCCCCACTAGATAAAGTGTTCATACATGCTCTTTTACTAGGATGCTCTGAGAATAAAGCTGTTTTTGGTAGGATGCTACTTTTCCACTTAAGATTATAATTAAAATTTGAAAGGATAAGAATTACCTTTACTTGAAAAATCCTAAATGTTTGGAATACTGATAATTTCTCAGAAAACTTGATGTTTTATATAATAATCTGTGATCTCACATCTGTTCTTTCTAAAAACCTTTTTCAGCTGAAGTGAAGGAAGGATAAGATTTTTCCAGTGATTATTTACAACCTCAAATTACAAATTGTTTAATAATTTTTGGTAATATGTGATACCAAGTTACAGAAATCCAGAGGTATTTTATGATTTAAAAGGATGAAACAAAGAAAGAAGTCCAGTCTGTTCTTCCTTCTGAAACAGATCAGTTCCATAGAGTCAGTGTTGCATAGTAGAACATGACCATGGACTCATTCATGATTATAAAAAGGAGAGAAAACCTTAGTAAACTAAAAGTCAGGGGAGACATTCATACCATGATTAAAGTACATCTGCAAAAACATGTGGCAGATAATATTCTTAAATGATAAAATATTAGTGTCATTCTCTTCTAAAGTCAGGAATAAGATAAAAAGCAAAGATAACATGTATACAGTTATCTACTTGTACATAGGATTTTGGTGGAGTTCCTAACCAATACAGTAAAACAGGAACAATATTTCATAATTGAGAACAAAGAAGGAAAAAGTCATTATTTGGAAATCATGTGATTATTAACAAAAAAACTATGAGCAAATCTACAGGCATCAGTAATAACCATTCAGCAGAAGGCTATATTTATTGGATCAGTATGTTAAGGTAGCCATTTCCATACACCATAAACAAACAGAAAAGAGGTCACTTAAAATAAAGACTAATAAAAGCAAAAAACATAGGTATTTAGAATTAACCTATTCAAATTTATTAAGACTTTCATGCAGGTTTTAAGACTTTTAAAATTTGTGTTATTTAAAGAAGCAGAGTAATATGCAACATATGTTTCACAGAATATCAGTATCTTATTAAGAATATTTTCTTTATCAATTTCTATAATTTCTTTCTGTAATAATGGTGTATCTTTTTATTTTAAAATGTCTGTAGAGCAGTAATCTGCAGTCTTTTTCTATAAGAAGTCAGATAGTAAATATTTTAGGCGTTGTGAGGAGTGGTTTGCTGATGTCTTCTAAAGAATTAAAAAATGTTTCCCTTATCAAATTTATGACTTCCTCCTACTTTTAAACTAAGGGGGCACATATGCACTGCTACCTATAATCACAAGTACTAA
This sequence comes from Capricornis sumatraensis, assembly GCF_032405125.1. Classification (NCBI taxonomy): domain Eukaryota; kingdom Metazoa; phylum Chordata; class Mammalia; order Artiodactyla; family Bovidae; genus Capricornis; species Capricornis sumatraensis. The sequence continues at coordinate 47,667,999 of NC_091074.1, read as the reverse complement.
GGATAATGTAACCAGAAACTGCCCCAAAGAGATTTTATATAATTTTTAAAAATTGTGCCTGTCTGTGGTTTAGAGGCTCTTCTTCATTTCCTTTATTACGTATTTATGGGTTATTTCAGAATCAACATAAAAGAGCAACAATTATAAAACCGTGTTGGAGAACTTATAATGTATAAAGATATACATATAGATATACATATAGAACAAAGAGAATGAAAGAGAGTTTTTGTATTATATTAAAATTAAGTTGATATTAGTAAGAACTAGATTAAGTTACAATGTCTTTTGTAATTCTCTGAGAGACTCATATGCCAAAACTCAAAAATATATAGTAAAAGATAAAATAAGAGACTTAATGTATTAATAATACACTAGAAAATTAATATATTAATAATATACTAGAAAATATCTATAGCAATAATGAAACAAATGAACAAAAAGACAAAAAAATCCAAAAAATCGTAGTAGAAGCAAGATGACAGACATAATACTTTATTAATAGTAATAGCCTTAAGTGTAAATGAATTAAACTCTCAAAAAGCAGAAACTGAAGAACTAAATTTTTAAAAAATATATAGATTACATCCTGTCTATAAGAGGAACACTTTGCACTCAAAAACACAAATAACTTGAAAGTAAAGGATTGAAGAAGATATACCAGGCATTGAGTAACCAAAAGAGAGTTGAGAAGCTATATTATCAAGCAAAGTTGATTATAAGATATACGTTGTTGGTAGAGGTCAGGGAGGGACATTTTATAATGATCAACGAGTTTATCCATTAGGAAGCATAATATTTGCTTGTAATTACTATAAGTTGGATCCAACTACAAAGCTCCAAAATAAATTAAGCAACAATGAAAAAATTAAAAGGAAAACTGGACAGTTCAACAATAATAGTTGGAGCCTTCAATGCCTTGCTTTCAGTAATGGACAGAACAACCAGAGTGAAGATCAGCGCGGAAATAGAAGACTTGAATAACACTGTAAACTAGCTAGACATACAAACAGAACACTGTACCTAACGACAGGACAATACATATTCTTTTCAAGTGCATAGGGAATATTCTTCAGGTTAGATCATATGTTAGCCCATCAAATGAATCTCAGTAAATTTGCTAATATTGAAATCATACAAAGTATGTTCTCTGACCACTGTGGAAGTAAATTAGAAATCATTAACAGAAGGAAAATTGTACAGTTCACAAATATGTGGTAATTAACAATACCATTCTAAATAAATAATGGGTCAAAGAAGAAATCACAAAGGAAAATAGAAAATATTTTGATATAACTGGAAATGAAAACAGATCATATGAAAACAGGGTGAGTGAGTGAAGTCGCTCAGTCGTGTCCAACTCTTTGCGACCCCATGGACTGTAGCCTACCACACTCCTCCATCCATGGAATTTTCCAGGAGTGGGTTGCCATTTCCTTCTCCAGAGAATCTTCCCGACCCAGGGATTGAACCTGGGTCTCCCACATTGTAGGCAGACCGCTTTACCGTCTGAGGCTTAGGGTATGCAGCTAAAAATCATGCTTTAAAGTAAATTCATAGTTATTGAAACTATATAAAAAAAAGTTCTCAAATCAATAACATTCCATTTTAACAAAGTAGAAAAAGAAGAGTAAATTAAACTGAAAGCAAGTTAAAGGAAGGAAATAATAAAGATCAGAGTAGAGATAAATGAAATAGAGGATAGAAAAACAAGAGAAGATGAGGAAACCAAAAGTTGTTTGGTTCCTTGGAAAGATCAACAGTATCAGTAAAGCTTTAACTAGATAAAGAGAGAAGCTTAAATCAGGAATAAGAGAGGTAACATTACTGTGACTTTACAGAAATAAAAAGGATTATAAGAAACAGCTGTATGCCAACAAACTGCATAACCAAGATGAAATAGAGAAATGCTTAGAAAGACACAAACTATAGAACTGACAAAGAAATAGAATATGTGAATTGACCTTAACAAGTAAAGAAATAGAATTCAATTAGTAATTAAAAAACAAACAAAACAAAAAACTTTGCACAAGGAGAGCCCAGATCCAAGTGGCTTTACTGGTGAATTCTATTAAACTTTTAAGGATATGTTGATACTTTGTTGTTGTTCAGTTGGTAAATCTTGTCCAACTTTGTGACCTCATGGACTGTAGCTTGCCAGGCTTCTCTGCCCTCCTCTATTTCCCAGAGATGGCTCAGGTTCATGTCCATTGAGTCGGTGATGCTATCTAACCATCTTATCCCCTGCTGTCCATTTCTCCTTTTGCCTTCAATCTTTCCCCAAATCAGGGTCTTTTCCACTGAGTTGGCTTTTCACATCTCATGGCCAAAGTATTAAGCTTCAGCTTCAGCAGCATTCCTTCCAGTGAATATTTGGGGCTGATTTCCTTTAGGATTTACTGGTTTGATCTTCTTGCAGTCCAGGGGACTCTCAAGAGTCTTCTCCAGCACCGCAATTCAAAAGCATCAGTTCTTCTGTACCCAGCCTTCTTTATGGTCTGCCTCTCGTATCCTTACATGACTACGGGAAAAACCTTTATTGGCAAAGTGATGTCTTTGCTTTTTAATATGCTCTCTAGGTTTGCCATAGCTTTCATTTCAAGGAGCAAGCATCTTTTAATTTCATGGCAGCAGTCATCGTATGCAGTGATTTTGGAGCCCAAGAAAATAAAATTTGTCACTGTTTATACTTTTTCTTCTTGTATTTGCCATAAAGTGATGGAACCGGGTGCCATGACCTTAGTATTTTGAATGTTGAGTTTCAAGTCAGGTTTTTCACTCTCTTCTTTCACCTTCATCAAGACGCTCTTTACTTCCTCTTCACTTTCTTCCATTAGAGTGGTATTATCTGCATATCTGAGATTGTTGATATTTCTCCCAGCAATCTTGATTCCGGCTGTGATTCATCCAGCCCAGCATTTCACATAATGTACTCTGCATAGAAGTTTAAAAAGCAGGGTGACAATATACAGCCTTGTCATACTCCTTTTCTGGTTTTGAACCAGTCACTTGTTCCATGTCCAGATCTGACTGTTGCTTCTTGACGCACAGACAGAATTCTCGGGAGCCAGATAAGATGGTCTGCTAATCCTTTCTGTTTAAGCACTTTCCACAGTTGTGATCCACACAGTCAAAGGCTTTAGCATAGTTAGTGCAGCAGAAGTAGATGCTTTGCTGAAACTCCCTTGCTTTCTTGATAGTCCAGCAAATGTTGGCAGTTTGATCTTTGGTTCCTCTGCCTTTTCTAAACCCAACTTGTACAGCTGGAAACTCTCGGCTCACGTACTCCTAAAGCCTGGGTTGAAGGATTTTGAGCATAATCTTGCTAGCATGTGAAATGAATGGAATTGTATAATAGTTGGAACTTTCTTTGGCATTGCCCTTCTTTGTCATTAGAATGAAAACTGAACTTTTCCAGTCCTGTGGACACGGCCAAGTTTTCCAAATTTGTTGACATGTTTAGTATAGCACTTTAATAGCATCATCTTTTAGGATTTTAAATAGCTTAGCTGGAATTTTGTCACCTCCACTAGCTTTGTTCGTAGTAATGCTTCCTAAGGCCCACTTGACTTCCCACTCCAGGATGTCTAGCTCTAGGTGAGTGACCACACCATCATGGTTTTCTGGCTCATTAAGACCTTTGTTGTATAGTTCTTCTGTGTATTCTTGCCATTTCTTCTTAATCTCTTCTGCTTCTGTTAAGTCCTTATTGTTTCTGTTGTATATTGTGCCCATTCTCACATGAAATGTTCCCTTTATGGTTTTGGTCGCTGCCTCCTATACAGTGTTAGGAACCTCCGCCTGTAGTTCTTCACATACTCTACCAGATGTGCTCCCTTGAATCTGTTCATCTCCTCCACTGTATAATCATAACAGATGTGATTTAGGTCATACGTGAATGGCCTAGTAATTTTCCCTACTTTTTTAATTCAAGCCTAAGTTTTACAGTAAGAAGTTCATGATCTGATCCACAGTCAGTGCCAGGTCTTTTTTTTTTTTTTTTTTAACTGACTGTATAGAGCTTCTCCATCTTTAATTGTGAAGAACATAATCACTCCAGTTTCGATAGTGACACTCTGGTGATGTCCATGTGTAGAGTCATCACTTGGGTTGTTGAAAGAGGGTGTTTGCTAATGATCACTGTGTTCTCTTGATAAAACTATGGTAGCCTTTGCCCTGCTTCATTTTGTACTATAAGGCCAAACTTGCCTGTTATTTCAGGTATCTCTTGACTTCCTACTTTTGCATTCCAGTCTCCTGTGATGAAAAGGACATCTTTTTGTGTGTTAGTTCTAGAAGGTGTTGTAGGTCTTCATAGAAATGATCAGTTTCCACATCAGTGGTTAGGACATACACTTGGATTATAGTGATGTTGAATGGGTTGCTTTGGAAACAAACAAAGATCATGCTGTTGTTTTGAAGATTGCACCCAGGTACTGCATTTTGGACTCTTGTTGATTATGAGCACTACTTCATTTCTTCTAAGGAATTCTTTCCCACAATAGATATAATGGTCATCTGAGTTAAATTCACCCATGACAGTCCGTTTTAATTCACTGATTTTGACTCCTAAGATGTACTTGTTCAGTCTCGCCATCTCCTCTTTTATTATGTCTAATTCACTTTGATTCATGAACCTAACATTCCAGATTCATATGCAGTGTTGTTCTTTACAGCATCGGACTTTACTTTCACCACGAGACACATCCACAGCTGTGTGCCATTTCCTGTATGGCCCAGCTACTTCATTCTTACTGGAGCTAATAGTAATTGCCCTCTACTCTTTCCAAGTAATATACTGGGCATCTCCTGACCTGGGTAGGGGTTGGCTCATATTCCGTTGGTATATATTTTGCTTTCTCATACTGTCCATGGGGCTTTCCAGGCAAGAATACTTGAGTAGGTTGCCATTACCTCTTCCAGTGGACCATGATTTGTCAGAACTCTCCACTCTGACCCCTCCTTCTCGGGTTGCCATGCATGCCATGGCTCACAGCTTCGTTGAGTTATGCAAGTCCCCTCCCTGTGACAAGACTGTGATCCATGAAGGGAATGTTGATACTGAAAGAAGTGAAAGTGTTAGTCGTTCAGTCATGTCCACCTCTTTAACCCCCCATGGATTGTAGCCTGTCAGGCTCCTCTGTCCATGGGGTTCCCCAGGCAGGAATACTGGAGTGGGTTGCCATTTCCTTCTCCAGGGGATCTTTCCTGACCCAGGGATCAAACCCAGGTCTCCTGCATTGCAGTCACATTCTTTACCATCTGAGCCACCAGGGAAACCTCTATTAGTTATTCCCAAAGAGTGAAAGGGAGGAAACACTTCCCAACTCATTCCATAAGTTCACCATTACCCTGATACCAAATCCAGGCAAAGAAGTCCAAAAAATAAGAAAGCCACAGACCAATGTCCTTTATAAACATACGTGTAAAAATCATCAAGAAAATACTAGCAAACCAAATCCATCTATATATAAAAAGGATTAAATATTGACCAGGTAGAGATTATCCTAGGATATTCCTTTAACATCTCGAAGTCAGTATAATGTACCATATTAGAATAAAGAGCCAAAGCATATGATCATCTTAATAAACATAGAAGAAAACTTTTGACAGAATCCAATATTCTATTTTAATCAAAATACTAAACACAACAGGAATGGACTGGAACTTCCTCAGTATGATAAAGGATCTGTGAAAAACTCCAGAGCTAATCTAATACTTGATAGTGAAAAGCTTAATGCTTTCTTCTGAAGATCAAAAACAAGACAAGAATATCTTCTCTCAGCACTTCTGTTGAACACTGTAGAATAGATTCTAGACAGGGAAATATGTCAAGGGAAAGAAATACAGGGCATCTATGTTGGAAAAGAAGAGATAAAACTCTCTATTCCCAGATATTAGGATCTAGTATATGCGAAATCCTGAGAAATTAATCAACTATTAGAACTAATACATGAGCTCAGCCTAGTTGTAAGATAGAAATTCAAAGTGTTGTATTTCTGTATGCTAGGAATTAGAGAAGGCAATGGCAACCCACTCCAGTACTCTTGCCTGGAAAATCCCATGGACGGAGGAGCCTGGTAGGCTGCAGTCCATGGGGTCACTAAGAGTCGGACACGACTGAGCATCTTCACTTTCACTTTCATGCATTGGAGAAGGAAATGGCAACCCACTCCAGTGTTCTTGCCTGGAGAATCCCAGGGACGGGGGAGCCTGGTGGGCTGCCGTCTATGGGGTCGCACAGTGTCGGACACGACTGAAGCAACTTAGCAGCAGCATGCTAGGAATTATAGTACAAATGTGAAATTAATAAAATTCCATTTACAATAGCATAGAAGAATACTTTGATTTAAACCTAACAAAAGAATTGCAGAATTTGTATACTGAGAAATATAAAACATCATTGAAAGAAATTCGAGAAACACCTAAATAAATGGAAAACTGTCTCATGTTTGTGTATAGGAAGATTTCATATGGCAATATTCCCATCATTAAGCTTTATTTTCAGTGTGGTTGCCACTGAAATTCTGTCTTTATTCCAGAAATTGACAGATAATCATAAATTTGTGAAAAATCAAGAGTCTTGAGAAAGAGCAAAGTAGGAAGATTCACATTTCTTATTTCAAAACTTAGTCCACAATCATAGTTATTAAGACTGTGCTACTGACTTTAGGTTAGATATATACATTAATGGAATAAATTGAAAGTCCAAAAATAATCTCTCATATTATGGCTGTAGACTTTAGGCAAGGGTGCCGTGACAATTCATGGGGAAAGAACAGTCTTCAACAAATGATGCTTTGACAACTGAATATCCACATGTAGAGTAATAAACTTAGACCACCAACTCACACCATTGACCAAAAAGTAACTTAAAATGGATCACAGACCTTAATTTAGTGGCTAAAACTATAAAATCCTTAGGAGAAAACATAGGACTGTATCTTTGTGTACTTAAAGTTGGCAGTATTTCAATATGGCACCAAAAGCCTAAGTAACAACAACAACAACAAAATAGGTTAGTTGGGATTCATCAAAGTATGTTTGTTCATCAAAGGATACTGACAAGAATGTGAAAAGACAAGCCACAGAATGGAAGAAAATGTTTATAAATCATGTATCTGACAGATACCTTATATCTATAATATATAAAGAACTCTAACAGCTCAATATAATGACAAATAACTCAGTTAAAATAAATGGGCAAAGTTTTGAATAGCCCTTTCTCTAAAGAAAACATTCAAAGGATCAATAAGCATGTGAAAAGATACTCAACATCATTATTCATTAGAGAAATGTAAATCAGAACCACAATGGGATATCATTTACCCACTAGAATGGCAAGCATTAAAAAGATGGAAAGTGATTATCAATTTTTCAAATTAACTCTTATTAAGTGGGACGCAGGGTACCAGATGATGAGCCACATTTCAACAATAAACTGCAAAAGGAATTGAAGCAGAAAAGTTTATTCTTCACTGGTCCTTGAGGACATACCAGCATGCCTTAAGGTGTCACATGGAAAAGTTAAGGCACACTGCAGATAGAGTCAGCCCTGGGGTACATGCCTTTATTAGGGTTTGTGGGTGAGTGCTTTGGGGTTCCTGGACTAAGGCTAGATTCATTTCAAAAGAGCTGGAATTTGGTAAGCCATATGGGCGTCCACTGAAGGGGCACATAGGGATGGGCATGGAGAGGCAGGGATGACTGTGGATCACAAAGGCTGTTGGGGAAGTCGTATCAGGAACTTGTAATTGCTTGTGACTCTGCAGATTTCTGTCTGGAGCATGCATTTGTGTGGGGATTAATGTCAGTTTAAGGTCCATATGGGACTCTTGAGCAAACAAAATGAATGCTGAGTCGGCAGTACCATAGAAAAATTCAGCTTAAATTCTTCCACCCCAGTGTTGGCAAGGATGTGACCTATTGGGGCACTCATACATTTTTGTTAGAAGTATAAAATAATCCAAATGCTTTGAAAGAGAGTTTGGCTACTCCTTAAAAAGATAAACATAAAATTTCATATGATTCAGCAGTGCTACCCAGGTATATATGCAAGAGAAATGAAAATATACATCCTCAGGAAAAAAAAAACTTGTATATGATTGTTAATAGCAACATTATTCACAACAGCAAAAAGGTGGAAACAAACCAAATGTCCATAAAGTGATGAATGGTTAATCGAAATGTGATACATCCATACAATGAAAATCTAACTGGGCAATAAAAAGAAATGAAGTACTGACATATGCTATAAATATGGGTGATCCTTGAAAACATTATGCTAAGTGAAAGAAGGTAGAAAAATCCACATTATAGGATTCCATTTATATAAAATGTCCAGAATAGATAAATTTATGGAGACAGAGTAATAGTAACTTAGGGGAGTAGATATGGGTGGCTTGGGTGTGACTGCCAGTGAGAATGGAATTTCTTTTATGGAAGATAAAAATATGTTCTAAAGTTAGGTTTTAGTGATGTTTGTACAATGCTTTGAATATACTAAAAACATTTAACTTTTAATGAAGTATGTCTCAGTAGAGCTGTGAAAGCAGTATAGAAGTTTTTTTGTTTCTTTGAAGGACAAGTTTGTCACATCCATTTTTTAAAAAAATTGAAGTGTAGTTGATTTACAATGTTGTGCTAGTTTTGGTCAGCAAAGTGATTCAAGTTATACATATTTATGTATATTGTTTTTCATATTCTTTTCCATTATGGCTTATTACAGGATATTGAATATCCCTGTGCTATACAGTAGGACCTTGTTGTTTATCCATTCTATATGTAATAGTTTGTATCTGCTAACTGCAAACTCTCGAGCCAACCTTCCCCCACTCCCTACCCCTTTGGCAACCGCAAGACTGTTATCTATGTCTGTGAGTCTGTTTCTATTTCATAGATAAGTTCATTTGTGTCATGTTTTAGAGTCCACATAGAAGTGACATCATATGGTATTTGTCTTTCTCTTTCTTTATGACTTTGCTTAATAAGATAATCTCCAGGTACATCCATGTAGCTGCCAGTGGTATTATTTCATTCTTTTTAATGTAATCGCCATTTCTTAAAAGAAGAAGCAGTTTCCAGTGGTATTATTTCATTCTTTTTAATGTAATCTCCATTTTTAAAAAGAAGACAATTGTTTTCACACCAAATTTAACATTTTCACATTCTTCCACTGATATTGCTAGAATTACATTAAAATTTTTTTGTTAATGTTTTATTTCTACATTCCTCTATTTTCTGTTATTGCTTCTATGTTCTGTGCATTGAAGAAGGCAGATTATGAATTTTAAACTTATGTTTCTTATATTTTCTACCTATATTATTACTGTGGTTTTATCCGTATTTTCTTTTATCCTCATTTTATATTTAACACTCTCAGTTGTGTTTTCTGATTATGGGATAATACCTTTTGGTAGACTGGAACTGGTTATATATACACAGTATATCTGTTTTAGAACTGTTTGGAGGCTGACTGAGTATTTTAACTGTCTCGTAGATTTTACTTTCCTTACTGGTATTGTAATGGCAGCAACAGAACCTATCGACATGGAATAGCTCGAGGTGCTGAAGCTCCTCTTCTTGATGACTTTGTCATGTCTTACCTTTTTGCTCAGGTATGATTATATTATCTTCATTGTACATGTGTTAAATTATAAATATCTTGCTGTATAGTATATTTCTTAATCTGGAAATTATTTGCATATGGGAAAATTGATGCTCTGTATGCATAGCAGGTGCAGAGAGGTAACAAAATTGAGTCTTTTATCACTAATGTTTAATCCCTTAGCTTTTGGATGTACGTGCATGTGTGCCAAGTCGTATCCAACTCTTTGCTGCGACCCAGTGGACTGTAGCCTGCCAGGCTCCTCTGTCAATGGGGTTTCCGAGGCAAGAATACTGGAGGGGGCTGCCATTTCCTACTCCAGGGGATCTTCCTGACCCAGGGATCAAATTGGCATCTCTTGTGTCTCCTGCATTGGCAAGCAGATTCTTTACCACTGATGCCACCTAGGAAGCCCATGGCTTATGGATAATAGATGCTAATTTATAAAGATTCCTAGAGTTGGCCCTTTGAATTTTCTTTTTTATTTTAGTGCTTTAAATGATTTTAAGAATTCACAAAGTTTAGACTGAGTTTTACAGCATGATTCATGTAGACCTAAGTGGCCGTAATATAGGACAGTGAAATTTCTTTAGGGGGATTTTAAAGAAATTCCTAAACAGTTTCAGACTTTTATTAGTGGGTAGCGAAATGTGAAGAAAGTCAGTAACTGCATAAAAAGTGAACTACCAATATACAGTAGTATGTGTAGCCCCTCACAGGAGGGGAGCTAGTTGTTGATACTTAGCCTAAAAACTGTGTTCCAGTTACTTGTTTATTAATACTGTATGATTTTTGTGGTATTTTGGAACATTTTAAAATGCTTTCTTGTTTATAACCTTGATTTAAACAGTAATTGAAATGTTTTGTCATTAAATTACTTTTGAGTCTATGTGCTGCAAGAATGAGGAATAGTTAGTAAAGAAAGAAATTAGTGCTTTTATGTAAACATATGCTCTTGATATTCCCAAGGTATCCAGTCAAGTTCTAAATCACATTTGCTAATATCATGGGAAGTAATCTCACATATCCTCATAGCTCACATTTCTAAGATGTGTAGTAGATAGAGTTGTTTATGAGCAACAGATTAAAGAATATTTCTTTTTTGCTATATAGAGCAACTGACATTTTTATGTGTGAAGGGATATAATATACTTAATAAAGTTTATTATTTTAGCCATTTTTTAGTGATCAAAGCAGTGCTTTAATTCAGGGAATTCATATTGTGCAGCCTTTGCCTCCATCCATCTCCAGAACATTTTTCATCTTCCCAAATTGAAACTTTTTACCCATTAAAAAGTACCTCTTTGTTTCCTTCTCCTGACCTCTGGCAGCCACCTTTCTACTCTGTCTTTATTCATTTGTTTATTCCAGGTGAGCGCAGTTAAGTGGAACTATACAGCATTTGCTTTTTTGTGACAGGCTCATTTCTCTTATAATGTCTTCAAGACTCATCTGTGTTTGGAATGTGTCAGACTTTCCTTCCTTTTGAGGCTGAGTAATATTCTGTTGTATATACCACATTTTGTTTGCTCATGTCTCTGCTTGGAGAGTTGCTTTGCTTCTACTTTTTGGTACTTATGAGCAATACTGTAATGAACATGAATGTACAGATATCTCTGAGACCTTACTTTTAATTCTTTTGGATATATATCCAGAAGTGAGACTACTAGATCATATGGTAATTCTATTTTTAATGTTTTTAGGAACTACTATACTGTTTTCCATAGCGGCTGCACCGTTTTTACCTTACTGCCAGTGGCACACAAGTGTTCCTCACCAACACTTTTTGATAATGGCCATTCTGATAGGTGTAAAGTGATATCATGTTGTGATTTTGATTTGCATTTCTTTAATGATTAATTATGTAGAGCGTTTTTGTAAGCTTATTGGCCTCTTCTATGTTTTCTTTGGGGAAATTTCTGTTCAAGACTTTGCCCATTTCTTTAATCAGGTTATTTAGGGGTTTTTGTTGTTGTTGTTGTCTGGTTCTGGCTACTAACCCCTTATTAGATATATGATTTGCAGTGATTTTCTCCCGTTCTGTGAAGTGCCTTTTCACTGTTGACTATGTCCTGTGATGCACGAACATTTTAAGTTTTGATGTAGTGCAATTTATCTATTTTTTCCTTCTGTTATCTATACTTTTAGTGTCAAATGCAAGAAATCATTGCCAAATCTATCATTGTGAAGCTTTCCCTCTTTATTTTTTATAAATATTTTATGGTTTTAGCTCTTATATTTAGATCTTTGATCTGTTTTCAGGGTTTTTTTTAAAATTATAGTTAATTTACAGTGTTGTGCTAATTTCTGCTGTACAGCAAAGTGATTCATATATCCATATATACACTCTTTCATAGCTCCCCAGATGGTACTAGTGGTAAAGAACCCACCTGCTTTACCATGTAGGAGACACAAGAGATGCAGGTTTGACTCCTGGGTTGGGAAGATCCCCTGGAAGAGGGCACAGCAACCCACTCCAGTATTCTTGCCTGGAGAATCCCATGGATGGGGGAGCCTGGTGAGCTACTCCATAGGGTCATAAAGCGTCGGACACAACTGAAAAGACCTAGCATGCACACACGCACACTTTTCATATTCTTTTCAATTATAGATTATCATAGGATATTGAATATAGTTCCCTATGCTATACAGTAGAACCTTGTTATTTATCCATTCTCTAGTTTACATCTGCTAACCTGAAATTCCCAGTCTGTTCCCCCACCCCGTGGCAATCATATGTCTGTTCTGCGTGCCCAAGTCTGTTTCTGTTCCATAGATAAGTTCATATTTTAGATTCCACTTATAAGGGATATCACATGGTATTTGTCTTTCTCTTTCTGACTTACTTCACTTGTGTGATAATCTCTAGATCTATCCATGTTGCTGCAAATGGCATTGTTTCATTCCTTTTTATGGCTGAGTAGTATTCCATTGTATATACGTACCATACCTTCTTTATCCATTCATCTGTCAGGGGAGATTTAGGTTGTCTCTATGTCTTGACTCTTGTAAATAGGTTGCTGTGAACATTGGGGTACCTTTATCTTTCTGAATTACAGTTTTTTTCAGATATATGCCCAGGGGTGAGATTGCTGAATCATATGGTAACTCTGTTTTTAGTTTTTTTGAGGAACCTCCATACTGTTTTCCATAGTAGCAGTACCAACTTACATTTCCTTCAACAGTGTAGGAGGGTCCCCTTTTCTCCATACTCTCTAGCGTTTGTTATTTGTTATTACGTTTTAATGATAGCCATTCTCACCAATGTGAAGTGAGATCTCAGTGTATTTTTGTTTTGCATTGTTCCTTTGTCCATGGAGTTTTCCAGGCGAGAATACTGGAGTGGGTAGCCATTCCCTTCTCCAGGAAGTCTTCCCGACCAAGGGATCAAACCTGAGTCTCCTGCATTGCAGGCGGATTCTTTACCATCTGAGCCATTAGGGAAGCTCAACAATGAGTGATGTGGAGTGTCTGTTCATGTGCCTGTTGCCCATCTGTATGTCTTCTTTGGGAAATGTCTAGCTCTTCTGCTCATTTTTCAATTGGTTTATTTGTTATTTTGTTATTGAATTGTATGAGCTATATGTATATTTTGGAAATTAAGCCTGTTAGTTGCATCATTTGCAGGTGTTTTCTCCCATTATATAGGTTGTCTTTTTGTTTTGTTTACATTTTGCTTTACTATGTAAAAGCTTGTAAGTTTGATTAGGTCCCATTTATTTATTTTTACTTTTTTACTTCTATTGCCTTGACAGACTGACCATAGGTAGGATTTATGTCAGAATGTTTTGCTTATGTTTTCTTCTAGGAGTTTTATGGTGTCATGTCTTATATTGAAGTTTTTAAACCATTTTGAGTTTATATTTGTGTATGGTATGAGCATGTGTTCTAATACTGATTTATATGTGGCTATTAACTTTCCCAATACTACTTGTCTGAGGAGACTTTTTCCCAATTATTCTTGTCTCCTTTGTTGAAGATCAGTTGCCCGTAGGTGTGTAGGCTTATTTTTGGGCTCTCCATTCTGTTCTGTTGATTCGTGTGTCTGTTTTTGCACCAGTCCCATGCCATTTTTATTAGTGTAGCTTTGTAGTAATGTCTGAAGTCTGGGAGGGTTATGACTCTTGCTTTGTTCTTTTTCCTTAGGATCACTTGCTTTGTTATTTTTCCTTAGGATTATTTTGGTAATTCTGGGTCTTTTATGGTTTCATATAAATTTGAATATTATCTGGGAATTCCTTGGCAGTCTAGTGGTTAGAACTTGGTGCTTTCACTGCCAGGTCCTGGGATTAATCCCCAATTGGGAAACTAAGATCCTGAAAGTTGCATGGCATGGCCAGAAGAATTAGGATGATTCCTTTTAGTTTGTGAAAAATGTCATGGGTAATTTGAAGGGATTGTGCTAAATAAATCTGTAGATTTCTTTGGGTAGTGTGACCATTTTAACAACATTTATTCTTCCACTCTAAGTACATAGGATATCTTTCTGTGTCTTTGAATAATCTTTAATTTTCTTTATTAATGTTTTATAGTTTTTAGCATATAATGCTTTTACCTCCTTGATCAGATTTATTCCTAAGTATTTTATTTTTTTGAATAAAATAAAATTTTGTTTCAAAAGCAATTTTGTTTTAACATGCTCTTTGATATATCATTGTTAGTGTAAAAATGCAACCAAATTCTGTATGTTAATCTTCTATCCTACTACCTTGCTGAATTCTTTTATCAGTTCTAGTAGTTTTTGTGTGGAGTCTTCAGAGTTTTCTATATGTAGTGTCATGTCACCTGCATGTAAGGACAGTCTTGTATTTTGAGGTAATTTTTATATGCTGTAAGGTAAGGGTCCATCTTTATTGTTTTGCATGTGGATATCCAGTTTTTTCAGCACTATTTGTTAAAAAGGCTATTCTTTTTCTGTTGAATGGTCTTGGCACTCTTGTCAAAACCATTTGACTGTTAACCAACTTTTACATAGCTCCCTTTGTTTCAGTAGTCATTAAGGAAAGAGAAACAAGCTTCTGAGAATAGGGTACTATGAAATTATGACTTTCTGCTGCTTTTATGATTGTATTATTTCATCTGTTATGCATATATGGTTTATTTGGTGGCATGCTAGTTAAGTCCCATTGATAGGCTAGGTTTTCCTAAACTATTCATTGAGCTACATTACCATAATATTAGTATTATGACATCTCATACTTTTGATCTAGAAAAATGATAGGTGATTTCCAATTTTATCTTTCTAGAAGGGATTTTTCTTATCTAGGATGGCAAAATAATTTCATAATTGAGTCCTATTGTGTCTGGACACTACCACATGCAATTTTCTATTACTTAGTATCTCTACTTCTCTAAATCCATGCCCAGAAAATAAATAAGGTAATAGTTACTTATTCTTAGATTATATTGATGTCAGATTAGACTTTATGCATGTTTTAGACTAAATATAGCTAATTTTTTACTATAACTGTTTTCTTTCTTTTTTCCTGGCTGAATGTAGATAAAATTTCTTCGTTCAAATGTCAGCTGCCTACATGAGAAACTACTTTTCCACAGTTTTAATTAAATGAGTCAATTAAGTGAATCAGTTTTATTGATGGTTAAGAAGGCTAGTTTAAAATTTTGGCATTATATGCTTTGGCATTTGGGACTCTTTCATTTGTACTTTTTTCTAATGGTTATTTGGCTGATTCTGTTAGCACTGTTGTTAGCACTGCACTAATTTTTTCATATGTTTATTGCCTTTTGGGCATGAGTTCCACAGGATATTCTCATAAACAGAATTTATTATACTCTGGTCCCATATAATATATGAAACGGAAGCAAACTATTAAAAATAATCTACCTAGCCTTTGGTTATCTGTGGCTTTTTTAAATCAAGAATGATTTACTTGCCTATTTGCAGAAGTGGGACGAAATTAGTATTTGAAATTGAGCAAAAAGAAATATCCTTCTGTGAGTCAGTTTTGCCTTATCAATATTGAGGCCTTTGTTTTGGGTGGGTGTGTGTATGTGTGTACTTACTGGTTATTTCATGGTTTGTGCCTTTTAGGTAGTATATTTCTTTGATTATACAAAAATATTTTCTAATTTGAAAGTTAGCTACCAGATATACTTTTCAGTTCAGGTCAGTCGCTCACTCGTGTCCGACTCTTTATGGTCCCATGATTGCAGCACGCCAGGCCTCCCTGTCCATAACCAACTCCCAGAGTTCACTCAAACTCACGTCCATAGAGTCAGTGGTGCCATCCAGCCATCTCATCCTCTGTTATCCCCTCTTCCTCCTGCCACCAATCCCTCCCAGCATCAGAGTCTTTTCCAATGAGTCAACTCTTCGCATGAGGTGGCCAAAGTACTAGAGTTTCAGCTTTAGCATCACTCCTTCCAAAGAACACCCAGGACTGATCTCCTTTAGGGTGGACTGGTTGGATCTCCTTGCAGTCCAAGGGACTCTCAAGAGTCTTCTCCAACACCGCAGTTCAAAAGCATCAATTCTTCGGCGCTCAGCTTGCTTTACAGTCCAACTCTCACATCCATACATGACCACTGGAAAAACCATAGCCTTGACTAGACGGACCTTTGTTGGCAAAGTAATGTCTCTGCTTTTCAGTATGCTATCTAGGTTGGTCATAACTTTCCTTCCAAGGAGTAAGTGTCTTTAATTTCATGGCTGCAGTCACCATCTGCAGTGATTTTGGAGCCCCCAAAAATAAAGTCTGACACTGTTTGCACTGTTTCCCCATCTATTTCCCATGAAGTGATGGGACCAGATGCCATGATGTTCGTTTTCTGAATGTTGAGCTTTAAACCAACTTTTTCACTCTCCTCTTTCACTTTCATCAAGAGGCTTTTTAGTTCCTCTTCACTTTCTGCCATAAGGGTGGTGTCATCTGCATTATCTGAAGTTATTGATATTTCTCCTGGAAATCTTGATTCCAGCTTGTGCTTCTTCCAGCCCAGAGTTTCTCATGATGTACTCTGCATATAAGTTAAATAAGGTGACAATATACAGCCTTGACATACTGCTTTTCCTATTTGGAACTAGTCTGTTGTTCCATGTCCAGTTCTAACTGTTGCTTCCTGACCTGCAGACAGATTTCTCAACAGGCAGGTCAGGTGGTCTGGTATTCCCATCTCTTTTAGAATTTTCCACAGTTTATTGTGATCCACACAGTCAAAGGCTTTGGCATAGTCAATAAAGTAGAAATAGATGTTTTTCTGGAACTCTCTTGCTTTTTCCATGATCCAGCAGATGTTGGCAATTTGATCTCTAGTTCCTCTGACTTTTCTAAATCCAGCTTGGACATCAGGAAGTTCACGGTTCATGTATTGCTGAAGGCTGGCTTGGAGAATTTTGAGCATTACTTTACTCGTGTGTGAGATGAGTGCAGTTGTGTTGTAGTTTGAGCATTCTTTGGCATTGCCTTTCTTTGGGATTGGAATGAAAACGGACTTTCCAGTCCTGTGGCCACCGCTGAGTTTTCCAAATTTGCTGGCATATTGAGTGCAGCACTTTCACAGCATCATCTTCCAGGATTTGAAGCAGCTCAATTGGAATTCCATCACCTCCACTAGCTTTGTTCGTAGTGATGCTTTCTAAGGCCCACTTGACTTCATATTCCAGGTTGTCTGGCTCTAGGTGAGTGATCACACCATCGTGGTTATCCGGGTTGTGAAGATCTTTTTTGTACAGTTCTGTGTATTCTTGCCACCTCTTCTTAATATCTTCTGCTTCTGTTAGGTCCATACCATTTCTGTCCTTTATCGAGCCTATCTTTGCATGAAATGTTCCCTTGGTATCTCTAATTTTCTTGAAGAGATCTCTAATCTTTCCCATTCTGTTGTTTTCCTCTATTTCTTTGCATTCATCACTGAGGAAGGCTTTCTTATCTCTCCTTGCTCTTCTTTGGAACTCTGCATTCAGATGCTTGTATCTTTCCTTTTCTCCTTTGCTCTTCGCTTCTCTCCTTTTCACAGCTATCTCTAAGGCCTCCTCAGACAGCCATTTTGCTTTTTTGCATTTCTTTCCATGGGCGTGGTCTTGATCCCTGTCTCCTGTACAGTGGTACTAATCTCCGTCCATAGTTCATCAGGCACTCTATCTATCAGATCTAGGCCCTTAAATCTTTTTCTCACTTCCACTGCATAATCATAAGGGATTTGATTTAGGTCATACCTGAATGGTCTAGTGGTTTTCCCTACTTTCTCCTACTTTTAAGTGCATATTAATTTTTAAAAATAAAATTATTTTTTAAATTTATGTAAAACTTAATTTCATGAGATGTTATCATATGGAAGAAGGGAGATATGTGTATAAAATATGGATGATCTTTTCTCTTAGTTTAAGCCTTGGTTGGTATTTCAGCCATTATTATGGCTTTTACCTTTCTTATAAAGAAAATTGTTATTTTTAGAGTACTGGTACTTTTAACCTTGCTCCCATTGCATATTTAGTCTAATTTTATCTGTGTCCCTAAATTGTCTAGATCAAAATCTTAGAATTTCTGTTTTTCCATTTTCTTAATTCTTTTACATATAATTATAAAGTTAATGGGTTTTTCAGACTCTTTTAGTGTTTTTTCTTCTATACAGCAAAGCCTTACTCTCTCATATTTGAACCATTATTGCAGCCTCTTCAAGAGTCTCCTTGAATACACTATTTTCTTAAAGTCCTTGTATTATTGCTGCTTCTACCAGTGAAACAGGCATGATGCTTTAAGAAAAGATACTTTATGAAATGGATACATTTAAGAAAATGGTTCTCTATTGCTTCTGGAATCCAGTTGTTGAAGAGTACCTGTAGTTTGACCCCAACTTGCTTTTCCAAGCCTAATTCGCTCATTCACTTTACATGAATTATCTGCTCCAACCAAACTACTTTCCATCTCTGAACATGCCTTGTGCTTGCTTTTTGTGTCATTTCTTTTATTTCTGCATCCTGTTTTGTGTTAATCAAAAATATCTTCCGGGACTTCTCTAGTGATCCAGTGGTTGAGAGTCCACTTTGTGTGGTGCAGGAGTCATGGGTCAGGAAACTTAAGATCCCTCATGCCCTGCAGCAGCTGACCCACAGATCCTGTGTGACACAACAGAGACCCAGTGCAGCCAAATAAATAAATGAATAAATATATTTTACAAATTTCTTCATATTCAAAGAATACATGAAATTTTCATGTTTTTTGCAAAACTTTTCCTAGTTACTGCTGCTAGATATAATCTCAACTTCTTTTAAGTTCCTAAATCATCTGTTGTGTGGTACTCACTATACAGTGTCTGGCATTGTAATTTTTTTTTTTTTTTCACTTGTTTCACTTCCTGGCTACATTTTAGTCCCTTGGAGGCTGTGGCTACATCTTATATTTCTTTGTAGCCAAAACAGTCCTTAGTACAATACTTTGAGCATATTTGGAACTCTGCATATTTAATTGATTAATACCTATTCTAATTTAGGTAATTTTGATGTTGAAGATACAATTTGAAGGTAGAATCAGTGAAATAGGCTGATAATTGGGAACCTAATTTAAATCTTTGCAAAAGAACTTAGACTAAAACTTTATGGCAGTGTTTCAAAATCAAGGGAGGAGTTGACCTTGTTAAATGTATATGTTCTGAAAGTTATGCTATAGATTAAAATACAATAATAGATTAAAATGTGATAGTGAAACTTAAGTATTTTCTTCTATATTTTGTTTTTACTTTAGTGGCGGCATGATTTTTTACATGGATGGATAAAAGTACCCGTGACTCATGAAACACAGGAAGAATGTCTTGGGATGGCAGTGTTAGATATGATGAGAATAGCCAAAGAAAAGAATCAAACGCCACTGGACATCTATAGCTCTATCAGGTAATTTTCTTATGCAAATCCATATGAGTATGACTAGTTATAGTTTTTGTATAACTTATTTGTTTTTTTCCAGTTTGCCTGTATTTATTTTTTGGTGTTTTTTAAAAATTAAATGAAAAAAATTTTTAATTCCATAGGTGCTTTAGGATTTCAGAAGTTTCAAACAAATGATTTTGTATGTTATCATAACAATCCTTTTTCCCGTCTACCTCTATAGAATTCCTCCTCCTTTCCCTCACCCCACCAGAAACCACTAGTTCATTTTCTATATTTGTGAGTCTACTTTTTTTGTTATGTTTACTAGTTTTTTGTATTTTTTAGATTCTATGTATAAGTGATACTGTACACTATTTGTCTTTCTCTGTCTGGCATACTTCATTTAACATAATTCACTGCCAGTCCATCCATTTTGCTGCAAATGCAAATTTTCCTTTTTTATGGCTGAGTTGTATTCCATTGTGTGTGTATGTGTGTATATGCCACATCTTGTTAATCCATTCATTTGTTAATGGACACAGGGTTGCTTCTATATCTTGGCAATTGTAAACACTGCTGCTTGAACATTGGGTGCAAGTATCTTTTCAAATTAGTGTTTTTGTTTCTTTTGCATTTATACCCAAGAGTAGAATTGCTGTGTCATATGTTAATTTTAATTTTGATTTTTTGAGAAGCCTCCATACTATTTTTCACAATGTTGTACCAGTCTACATTCCTCCCTCACCAACATTTGATATTTGTATGATATTTTTTTTACTAATAGCCATTCTGGTGGGTGCAAAGTGACATGTCTTTGTAGTTTTAATTTGCATTTCCCTGATGATTAGCAATATTGAGCATCTTTTCATGTGCCTGATGGCCAACTGAAAATGTCTATTCAGTTCTTATGCCCATTTCTTAATTGGGTTGTTAGGTTTTCTGATGTTGAGTATATATGAGTTGAGAACTGACTCATTGGAAAAGACCATGATGCTGGGAAAGATTGAAGGCAAGAGGAGAATGGGACAACAGAGGATGAAATGGTTGGATGGCATCACCAACTCGATGGACGTGAGTTTGAGCAAGCTCCGGGAGTTGGTGATGGACAGGGAAGCTTGGCGCGCTGCAGTCCATGCGGTTGCAAAGAGTCGGACATGACTGAGTGAACTGAACTGAATCCTTTATCATTCATTTCATTTGCAAATATTTTATCCCATTCAGTAGGTTGTCTTTTCATCTTGTTGATGGTTTCCTTTGCTATGCAAAAACTTTTAAGTTTCATTAGGTCCCATTTATTTATTTTTTCTTTTGTTTTCTTTGCTTTAAGAGATGAATACCAAAAAATATATACTGTTATGATTTATGTCAGGGTATTTTTTGCCTGTGTTTTCCTTGAGGAATTTTATAGTATGCAGTCTTACATTTAGACTTTTAATTCATTTAGACTTTTAATTCAAAATCCATTTTGAGTTTATTTTTGTACGCTTGACATATAACATTATAAGGTATTTAAAGTGTACATCTACCTATATATTGTAAAACTGTTCCCTCTTTATTAATGTATCTATCACCTCACATAAATATTTCTTTATTCATTTATTGTGAGAACTTACATTCTACTCCTTTAGCAAGTTTCTGTTATATAATACAGTGTTATCAGTTATTGTCAGGTTTTACATTGGCTCCTTAGGCCTTATTCATGTTATAACACATCCAGCAGATTCTTAGACATGTGATCCACAGACTCAGAATTATTCTTCTGCATCTTGAATTCTGACAGTCATGTCTAATATGATTTTTTGAAATGCTACTCCTATTGCCCAGCTTTAATGGCTATAAGACTTCTACTCCTTTTGAAGCTATATACGACTACTGTAAGGATGCTTTAATTTTTTTTTTTTTTGAAGTTTGAAGACTAAACATTTGTTTTTACATATTATATATACCTACCTGATTATAAGTTTGAATATGTCATGAATCTGGTTAAAATTCTCTTTATTCCTAGAAATCCTTCTCTCAGTAACTGGCTTTTGTCCCTCTTTTTATGACTGCCCTCGTGTTAAATACCCAGTTGGCAGGTTATCAGTTTCTATATTTCCCTCTTTGGTTTTAGGTATTCTTGTTTTGTTTTCAAATGTCTGTTAGTCCTTAGTCCTATTAGTCCTTAGCCTATTAGTCCTTAATGTCTACTACGTCTAAGGGTGTAGGCCGGCCATAGGGAATGATTTCAGGAACTCACTGAAGTTACCTTAAAGATTCCAACATCTAAAGAAAAAACAAAAATGTTTCTGTTTTCCAGTAAGGCCTTGATCTTTATTAAAATCCAGACAAACACCTCTTAGGATAATAACTTACTCATTCATTTGTTCATTCATTTATTCATTTAACAACTATTTGTTGAATATCTGGTGTAGCAAGACCATAGTAGAACACAGTGAGTATAGATGTTGTCAGTAGAAACTGAAGGAATTGAAAGGGACATAGTTGAAGAACAGAGAAGCTTTGAGCCATTGAAAATGAATTTTTAAATATGAAGCCAACTCTAGACTTAAGCTATGGTGGAACATTATGGAGACATGATATTGTAAAAGTCTTGGCACATTATAGATTATGGTTTCTTTGAGGTCAGGAATTGCATCATCTATTTATTCTTTTTCCTGCCTATTTAATCTAGTGTCCTAAAACCAGTGAATGTGTAGTAATTGTATTTCTTTGATTATCTTTACCAGAATATAAATGCATCTGCAAAATTCTGCTTCATTTTTCATTTACTTTTAAAACTGTATAGATACTAAACATTCATTATAAGATTCCATGGTATTTTAAAACAGCTTTATTGAGATATAATTCATATAACATAAAGTTTACTTGTTTTAATTGTACAATTCAGTATTAACTATTGAGTTATAAAGGTTCTTTATATATTATGAATACAAGTCTCCTGATGTAGGTTCTCATGTATATGATTTGCAAATATTTTTCCTATTCTGTGGATTTTTTTTTTACTTTCTTGAAAGTATTATTTGCAGCACAAGAATTTAAATTTTGAAATAACCTAATTTATCTATTTTTTTGTCTTTGGTACCATGACCTTTTAATATTAGATAAATAATTTATCACTGTACTGAAGCAAATCATGCCTGATTAGCTTGCCTTCTTAATGCAATTTAATTCCCTGATGTTTTCCAAATTTTCTCTCATTGCTTATTTCTGAAAAATAATCAAGGAACTCTACTTTTTGTTAAAGTTTTCGGGATTGATGGAAGAACAGGTGAATAATTTGTTCTTTACCGAATGAAATAAGCTGCTTTGTTCCTAGAAATATCCAGTAGAGTATGCTTCTCTGACTAGTATAATACATAAAATAATACCTGTGTTATTCTTTCCCAGACTTAAAAAAATACCTGTACGATACGTCTCTGTGTGTCTGTGCCTGTGTATTAGGTTCATCTGTGTCTGTGAGAACGAGCCTTCGTGTCCACGTGTGTGCCTGTATCTGTGTGCTTGTGCATCTCCTTGTGCGTGTGTGTGTGTTAGACACTTAGCCTTCCCTATGCCAGATCCTGATTGCGCATTGTGGTTTTGGTGTTGGAATACAGAAAGTAAAGGAAATGGAGAAGGTTTTTCTGTTTCATTCCTCATCTGCTCCTTGAAATCCTAGGTCTGCAAAAGGAAGAGAGTAGAGAATGAAAAGTGTGTAAAGGAGACCCTGTTGAATTTGCGAACACTAGACCAGGGCCAAGGCCACTTAACATAGCAATGGAGATATATACCTCATATCACTAGACTCCTACACAGCTAAGCAGATACTAGAGTTCACAGTGGTCTATTCCAATTGTAATAATAAGATGCAGATTTCATGCTATGGTACAAAAATGGTATGTAAGATAAGACTTAACTTCAGAAGCTTTTAGAGCCTGAATTTTAGGCTACCTTAAAGGTTCAGGGCTTCTCTGGTGACTCAGATGGTAAAGAATATGCCTGCAATGCAGGAGACCTGGGTTCAATCCAGATCATGAGAAAGATCCCCTGGAGAAGGGAATGGCTTCCCACTCCAATATTCTTGCCTGGAGATTTCCATGGACAGGAGCCTGGTGGGCTACAGTCCATGGGGTCGCAAAGAGCTGGACGTGACTGAGTGACTAACACTTAAAGTTTCAGTATAACAAAAGCATCAAGAATAATGTTTCCATGCTTCAGGAGTTAATAACTGTGTGCCTTTTGAAAAATTTTTAGTGTTTCTAACAAAATCTAGCTACTTCCCATCACAGATGATACCAAAGCAGATTCATCATGTTCAAGAAACTATACATTCTTATAGTCTAGCAAAGGATGTATGTCTGTCGTTTATTCTAGGAATCAAAGTGGAAAAACTTTTTGTATTTTGTTATCTTAAACTCTTTTGGTTTCAAGACAAGCTTTCAAAGCCTTGTCAAATCAAGTAGCACTGGTGTTTATATAAATTGTAATCCAGATTTAATAGGGCTCTTGGTTTAGCTAAAGTTGTTGACAGAAGAAGGTAAAGTAGGAAGTATTTGTACTCTGATTGTATTTTTAAACCTTTCAGTTTTTTTCTAAACTTCCTGAGGCTCTCCTATATTCTATCCAGACTTTTGTTAAATTTTATATATTTTGTTTAGTTGATCAGTCATGTCCAACTCTTTGCAACCCCATGGACTACAACACGCCAGGCTTCCCTGTCCTTCACCATCTCCTAGAGCTTGCTCAAATTCATGTTCATTGAATCGGTGATTCCATCCAACCATCTCATCCTCTGTTGTCCCCTTCTCCTCCTGCCTTCAATCTTTCCTAGCATCAGGGTCTTTTCCAGTGAGTCGGCTCTTCACATCAGGTGGTCAAAGTATTAGAGCTTCAGCCTCAGTGTCAGTCCCTCCAATGAATATTCAGGATTGAGTTCCTTTAAGATTGATTGGTTTGATCTCCTTGCAGTCCAGGGGACTCTGAAGAGTCCTTTCCAACACCATAATTCAAAAGCACCAGTTCTTCAGCATTCAACCTTGTTTACGGTCCAGCTCTCAATCCATACTTGACTACTAGAAAAACTATAGCGTTGACTATATGGATCTTTGTCAGTAAAATAATGTCTCGTCTTTTTAACACACTGTGTAGGTTTGTCGTAGGTTGTTTTTCAAGGCGTAAACATCTTTTAATTTCATGGCTGCAGTCACCATCTGCAGTGATTTTGGAGCCCAAGAAAATAAAGTCTATCAGTGTTTTCCATTGTTTCCACATCTGTTTGCCATGAAGTGATGGGACTGGATGCCGTGATCTTAGTTTTTTGAATGTTGAGTTTTAAGCCAGCGTTTTCACTCTCCTCTTTCACCTTCATCAAGAGTCTTTTACAAATATATAATTGCCCTTAAAAGGAAAGGAATGTGACTTTTGAGATCTGAAAAATGAGTAGAATTTATTGGGTGAAGAGAGGTAATTGATGGAGAGTAGAGGCTCATGGAAGAGGCTTTGCAGCAGAAAGAAACATGGGGAGGATGAAGAGAGTCAGTATGGTTCGAGCTCAAAGAGTTAGTAGGTGATGAGGCAAGGGCTGGACCATACAGAACCTAGAGGCATGTTAATAAGGTTAAGAACACTAGGAAACTATGTGAGAGTATTGCCTGTGTGCTCAGTTGCTAAGTTGTGTCCAACTCTTTGCAGCTTTGTGGATTGCAGCCCACCAGGCACCTCTGTCCATGGGATTTCCTAGGCAAGAGTATTGGAGTGGGTTGCCCTTTCCTTTTCCAGGTTATCTTGCCAACCCAGGGATCAAACCTGTGTCTCCTACATTGGCAGCTGGATTCTTTACCACTGAGCTACCAGTGAAGCCCTATGTAAGAGTATTAAAGGAAGGGTTTAATACATAGAAGATTCCTATGACAACAGAGTAGAAAACTAATTTGAGGGCTGAAAGAGAAAATGGAAATGTGGGTCGCCTAGATAGTAAGGTCATTGCAGTAGTTCCTCTAGGAATTGCAGTTGAATGGGTTAATAATAAGAAAAATGGACAAAAAGAGAAATATTTAGAAGGGAAAATCAAGGGAAGATGGTGACAGATTGAATAATGGGGGTTGGTGGGGAGGTTATGTAAAGAATGATTCACGAGTTTCTGGGGCTTGTGGGAATAGGGGATCTTTAGTGCAGTGTACTCAGATAGGGAATGCTTTAGAAGAATCTTTTAGGGGAGGATGTTATGAGGACTCATGAATTTGGTTTGCTACGTTGTTTGAGGCACTTTTGAGACATCCACATTATATGGGTAAATTGACTTGACTATGGAGGATAATGTCTGAAACTTAGAAGTCTGGGCTAGAGCTAGAGTTATCAGAGTCGTTTGTATCTAGACTGAAAGAAAGTATAGATAAGAAAAGAAGAGGGCCCATAGTTAAGTCTTAAAGAATTCTAACAATTATCACCAGCTAAAGGGGATTGAGCCTGTAAAGAAGACTGGCAAAGTAGCCAAAGAAATGGGATGAAAATCAGGAAAACTAAGGGAAGAAAGTATCAAGGAGAGAGTGATTAACACTGTTGGATGCGTCTGAAAAATGGCAAGTAAAATGAACAAGGAATTTGGTTTTAGCAACATTCCTTGATCTTAGCAAGAGTGGTTTCTAGAGAATGATGGAACAGAAGCCAGATTGGAGTGAGTTAAGGAGTAAATGGAAGGTGAGGAAATGAAATTGGCTATATGAACTCTTAAAAAGAAGCCAGATAGGCTGTGGCTGGAGAGAGAAGAGGGATAAGGAGATTTTTATATTTAAGATGGGAAGAACTTTAAAACTTGTGGTTAGAAGATAAGTAATAAATAGGGTAAAATTCCCCAGAGGGTAGAGGTAAGTACATATCAAAGAAATAACTTTTAACAGATTTATACCTTATTTATTGTAATAGGTGGGAAGGAAGAAAGAATGAATGCACATGCGTAAGGTTTACTAGCATGATACTGGGGGAGTTCTGCTTAGAGAAGCTTTTTTATTTTCCCCTAAGAAAAACATGAAGTCGTTTTTGATAATAGAGAGAAATGTAGCTGAGGTGTAAGACAGAAGAGAAGAAGGAACTTTAAAAATATCAGAGATTTGACATAGTTGTGGGACTTGGGAAAATTAGTTGAACAGAGAAATGTCATAAAAGTGATAGTAGTGACAAAAGCCTGTTTGAAATTTGTGGTTATGAATTTATAATGCAAGCCATCTACCTTGTCAAATGACTTTTCCCAGCAGCTTTGGCTACTTGAACACAAGACTGATAGCTCTGTAAGGGGATTAGGGTAGAGCAGGGAAGGAAAGAAAGCAGTGATGTGCTAGTAAATGTTTAACAACAGTTCTTAGAGAAAAAAATATGATTTGTTTGTAACTTTTGCTGATATGCATGGTTTAAATACCATGTATCTGTGGCCAATTTCAAAGTAGCAATCTGAGATCACCCAATGCAGAGTTGAAGAAAGATGAGTAGCAAACCCTTTCCATCACTCACATAGAACCTCAAAAGCACATATAGTAGTAAAAATGTATAAATAAGTAAATAATGTAAAATAATTAGGAAGTGATGCCTTTTGAGTATTTATTGTCTATATTTAAATGTAATTTATTTGCAATTTTATTTAATTCAAATTTTAATGATGGCTCTATAACAGTACAAAATAATCATGAAACTATAATAATCTCTCAGCATCAGGCAGTTCCAGCACTCAGGTACGTGTAGGACAATGTGATAAGTGATTAATTATGGAGCAGTGCACAGAATGCTGTCAGACAAAGGGAATAGCGTCTAACATGGTTATAGAGACCCAGCTGTACCTTCAGAAATAAAACAGTCTTCCCTTTTTAGACACTTGAGCAGAAGGGAAATAAGTTATCTTCCTTCCTTAGGATATTTTACATAGAGATGGAAGTACAAAAGATTCAGAACATTTCCAAATAGAACTGTTTTTATTTCAAAGGGATTAATAGGAGTTATTGAAGCTGACCTGAGAGAATAATGAACACAAAAGAAGTATGTTTGCCTAGTGAATATCAGTAATATCTAACAAAATACAACACTTTCCAGAATTCAGATAAATTTTAGAGTATAGTATTATAGGAAAGATATGCCAAAATGACGTATATAAGATATCAGATAAATTTTTAGAGTTTCCAATATTAACTAGACTCTGTCTTCATTTCTTTAGGGGAAAAAAATTAACTTCTCCTTCTCTAAAATTTTATGACAACTCAGAATTTGTAAAGGCATTCACATCATCAAATAAAACCTTAAGGTTTTATACTATATGGATGGTGACTTTGTTACCTTTTTCACTTGACTGTTGTGCTATTTACTTATTATGGAGAAGAGTGGTATCTTCTAATTTTTTTTTGTTCCAACTTGTTTTGCTCTTGTGTGTACTCTTTATTATCTCTAGCTACAAGACATTTTTGCCAAAATGTGTTCGAGCAAAGATCCAAGAGTATCATATTTTGACAAGGAAGAGAATAAGGTACAGATTTCGCAGATTTATTGAGCAATTCAGCCATTGCAAAGCCACTGCCAGAAACTTGAAACTTAAGTATCTTATAAATCTGGAAACTCTTCAGTCTGCCTTCTACACAGAGCAATTTGAAGTAAAAGAACCTGGAAGAGGTCCTTCAGGTGAGGAGATTTTTGCAACCATTATAATAACTGGAAACGGTGGAATTCAGTGGTCAAGAGGGAAACATAAAGAAAGTGAGACACTGACAGAACAGGTAATCCTCAATGATATGTTCTTGTTCTTTGTTAATTTAAGTAGAATGGCAATAGAAGCAAAGTACTTTTAGTCATTTGGAACATGGTCTTGCACTACTCTCCTTCCATTGATATAAGTGGAAGTTTTTAATAATGTGACACCAGCAAGATCATAGCTATGGTTCTTTTCTCATTGTTCTTAAATGGCATTTTGTTTGTTTTCTATGACAAAATAATTAGTAATGGTGTTCTTTTTAATTTTTGTTTTTTAAAATTCTGAAAGTATGATAACACATTTACAGGAGACTTGGAAAATACAGATGGTGTTCTTATATGTTCAAAAAGGCTTAAATTCTAAAAGTGATTTTTAAGGTTGTTTTGCTTCTTTTTTTTTCTCTTACTGTTACTGATAACTGGAAGCACAATTATGAAATTCAGTTAGAAAAAGATTAGTTTTTATTGATTTTATGATGTTGCATACTTGTTAAATACTTCTTTAAGTTTGCATTACAAGTTTTAAGTTTGTTCATGTCTATATTGTTCTTAGGATGTTATCAGATTTTTTTTTATTTTAATTATTTGGTAAACTGAATTTTCTGGTAATGGTTTCTATTAATGTTGATTGGATTGAAGGGTACTATAGCACACTTTAGATTCCTGGCACCCTTTAATCCTCTCATTTTTAAAGGAAACCAAGATACAGGGTTACATTATTGGGAGAGAGAATCTCATTTAATGCTTATCTATTGCTGGCAATACTTTTAAAAAGAATTTGGAATGAAATCTCTCTCCTTTATGTCTTATTTTGAAATAGCTCCGTAAATTCAACCTATTTTTAATATCAACTGCTCTTAATTACAGGATTTACAGTTGTATTGTGATTTTCCTGATATTATTGATATCAGTATTAAACAAGCAAACCAAGAAGGCTCAAATGAAAGCAGAATTGTAACTATTCATAAGCAAGATGGTAAAAGTCTAGTAAGTTTGCTTTATCATTATATAATGGTTATGCTTTATGGTTGTCAGAAATAAGTATTTCAGAATCTTAATACCTAAGATGTTCTCTTGTAGGGATTTTGATTATAGTTTTAAATAGAGCTGGTAACATCAATTTAGAGCTGTAAACATCATTTTAGTAAGCTTTTTGATTACATCTAGTTTTTTGTATCACTACCAACACCATCTCCCCAAAGAATGTCTTGCACATTAATGTATTTTTCAGTCATTTTCATAATTAGCAAAGTACCAGTTACTTCCTGCCCTCTCCTCTCCCACCCCGACCCCAGTTTTGCTCGTTCCCTGTTGTAATGCTCTTTCCTGTCTATACAGTCTACTCTCTATATCTGTGAGTTCCATATCCACAGATTCAACTAGCTGTAGATTGAAAATATTCAGAGAAAAAAATTCCAGAAAGTTCCAAAAAGCAAACTTGAATTTACCATGTGCAGGCAACTATTTGCATAGCATTTATATTGTATTTATAACCATTCACATCTCATTTACGTTATATTAGGTATTATAGAGATGATTTAAAGGATATGGGAGGATATACATACTTTATATGCAGATACTGCATCATTTTCTATAAGGGACTTGTGGATTCAGGGATTTTGGTGTCTGTGGAGGGGAGACATCATGCTTGAGCCAATACCATGCAGATATAGAGGAATGGAGGGACAACTGTATGATCTTTTTTACCAGTAGAGGTATGCATAATTCTATCATATTGCCTATTTATATAACAAATTGTGAACTAATCCCAGGTAATCCCTATCTGAACTGTGAGGCATGTTTGACTATAAATGATTAACCTTTTCTCTGTTTTAAAATAGCTTCACTATAAAAATTAAAATTTTTAATGTGGATTAAAAAATAATAATAATAAATAAATAAAATAGCTTTAGAGGGAGTTCCCTGGTTGTCCAATGGATTGGACTGTGTGCTTCCACTACAGGGCCATGGGTTTGATCTCTGGTCTGGGAACTAAGAGCCCACATGCTGCCCAGCCTGGGCTGATAATATGATAAGACAAAACAGCTTCAGACATCCTACTTATTTTAACTGAAAGGAAGAAATGAATTCCTTTGTACTGTCCTCTTAAACTGCTTATTTTTCTGGCTCTGTTCTCTTTTTAACTCAGATTTTTCTTGTACTTTTGGCTTAAATGTCATATTTATTTTGTAATTTAAATATCTCTCTGTCTTACCTCTCTGACCATTTCAGGGTTATATGACCAAAATTATAAAACTTGTAATTCACTTTGATCAGCATGCTTTCCTGTTCTTAGGTATTAATACTTTGTTGCACAGGTTTGCAGTTCTTCATGTCATTGTTTATGGTATCTTTTATAGGAATCGTTTTTATAACCTGTGTTAGCTAAATATTTTTTATAGTTCAAATACCTCACACAGTTCTCTCCTTATAATTTTTGGCATAAGTACATATTCTCTATTCCCATTGTGACTAATATTGTTCTTTGCTGAACCAGGCATTATACCATGATTACATTTTCATTCTTATATGTACAACTTTTTGTTTTTCTGCAAGTTGATCGTTCCTTCAGTTTCTTTTAGTACTTCTAATTCATACCAACTTTTGTATCAGACTAGATATAGATAGGTTTCTAATTGAAATGACTGGAATATTTGTCTAATGGGTGTATTGGAAAATATAGTATAATTATGGGTATAGAGTGGACTGTAACTGGAAAAGCATGGTAAACCCATATTTGAGAGGGTCTCAAATATCAGACACAAGAATTTGTAATTCAAAGTGTATAACTTGGAGCCATTAAAGACATTTGAGCAATCTCAAAGAAAAGTAATTTAGAAGAATTACCTGATAACATGCAGTGAAAATAAATTTCTTCTTTTTCTTTTCTCCTCCTAGGAAATTGAACTTAAGTCATTAAGAGAAGCTTTGTCTTTTGTGTCATTAATTGATGGATATTATAGATTAACTGCAGATGCACATCATTATCTTTGTAAAGAAGTAGCACCTCCAATGGTGCTTGAAAATATACAAAGCAACTGTCATGGCCCAATTTCGTGAGTAATATTGACTTTTAAAGTAAATTTTTTAAAGTAATAACTAAATATTTATAAAGAATACTTTACACAACAGAATAATATACCTAGGTTTCGGGAAATTATTTTTCTTTTAACAGAAGTCTATTTCCAATCAGATTACATAATAATTAGAATTATTTAGATTATAATCTACCATCTATATTCCAGTCTGTAGTACTAACTTGTTGTATAAGTTAGATATTTAGTACTCTCAGTTCAGTTCAGTTGCTCAGTCGTGTCTGACTCTTTGCGACCCCATAAATCACAGCACACCAGGCCTCCCTGTCCATCACCAACTCCCGGAGTTCACTCAAACTCATGTGCATCGAGTCGGTGATGCCATCCAGCCATCTCATCCTCTGTCGTCCCCTTCTCCTCCTGCCCCCAATCCCTCCCAGCATCAGAGTCTTTTCCAGTGAGTCAACTCTTCGCATGAGGTGGCCAAAGTATTGGAGTTTCAGCTTTAGCATCATTCCTTCCAAAGAACACCCAGGACTGATCTCCTTTAGAATGGACTGGTTGGATCTCCTTGTGTTTAATTAATTCTTTGATATTAATTTTTTAAAACCGTCCAATTTATGTTTCATTAATTTGGAAATAATGTGGAGGAGCCACAATGCAAAGTTTGATAATCATCCTTATTTTTGAATAATCCAACACCTTCTGTTGAAAGCTTTGAGCACAAACTGTATCTGATATCCATCTTTCTAGACTATTGCTGTGCAGTATGTGATGGAAATGAAATGTTCTATATCTGTGCTCTTTAGTAATTGCTACTAGTCACATGTGGCTATTTAATATTTAAAATGTTTCTACTGCAACCAAGGAACTGAATTTTTAATTTAATTTTAATAGCTTTACAGTTGATCCTTGAACAACACAGGATCTTAATCCACATATAACTTACAGTCAGTCCTCCATATCTGTGGTTCCTCGATATCCTTAAGTTCAAACAACCACAGACCATGCAGTAGTATAGTATTTACTACTGAAAAATACCTGCATATATGTGGACCCTTGCAGTTCAGACCCACACTATTCAAGGATCAACTGTGAAGAGCTTCATCTGGCTACTAGCCAACATATTGACCCACACAGTTGTAGACCTTACTTTAGCACTAGATAAAAACAGCTATCATGAATATTTGTTCACCCCAAGTAGAAGTTATCTCTCAACCAGAATGTGTTTTATGATTGGCACCAGGTTTGAAGGCAGAAAAGGCAGTGGCACCCCATTCCAGTAGTCTTGCCTGGAAAATCCCATGGACCGAGGAGCCTGGTAGGCTGTAGTCCGTGGGATCACTACAAGTCGGACACGACTGAGCAACTTCGCTTTCACTTTTCACTTTCATGCATTGGAGGAGGAAATGGCAACCCACTCCAGTGTTCTTGCCTGGAGAATCCCAGGGACGGCGGAGCCTGGTGGGCCGCCGTCTATGGGGTCTCACAGAGTCGGACGTGACTGACGCAACTTAGCAGCAGCAGCAGGTTTGAAGGACTTGAGCAGAAGAAACAATCTGGGATTTTGAGCATGTTTTTTACCTTAGTGAAAGTGTTAGTTGCTCAATTGTGTCTGACTCTGCTACCCCATGGGCTGTAGCCCTCCAGGCTCCTCTGTCCATGGAGCAAGAATACTGGAGGGATTGCCATTCCCTTCTCCAGGAGATCTTCCCGACCCAGGGGTCAAACCCGGGTCTTCTGCATTGCAGGAAGATTCTTCATAGTCTGCGCCACTGAAGAAGCTTTTTTACCTTAACCTGTCTTTAAATATTTGAGAAATCAGGTCCTGACTGAAATTCAAGACTGATTTGACCTATACCCATTGTCTAAGAAGTATGATTGTGAGAATTCCCTGGTGGTCCAGTGGTTCTGTCTCTGTGCTTCCACTGCAGGGGTCATGGGTTTGATCCTTGATCAGGGAACTAAGATCCCACATGCTATTCAGTGCAGCCAAAAAAGAAGTATGGTTGCTATGAAAAAGTTGCATTATTTGAACATTCTGTAATTTACATATTCAATATTTTAAAAACTCCTGCCATTCATTCATTCATTCATTATCCATCCATCCATTCTTTCATTTATTTGTAGAACATTTACTAAGTACCTGATATGTATCAGGTACTGGTTTATATGTGAGAAATACAGCAAGATAATTCTTGCTTTCATGTAGATTACATTTCTTTCAATATATACAGCTTCAGTTAAACATATAGCAAATTTTTAAAAGTTAGTAGTCTTTGTTGCTTGCCATTGGTCTTCTATTAGACCTTGGTATTATATTAAATATTAAAAATACTCATAAATTTTTATATTAGTAATGGCTGTGATGGAAGAGACAAGTGTTTTATGATACACTGATTGTACAGTTAAATGAAGTTTTGAGTATGGTTTTTAAAATGCTAAATTTGAAATTGGAAGGCAGAAAAGTCAAAGGAATGAATTGTGTTCTTTGTGATTTTGTATGTCTTACAATACCTTATGTTTTTAAAGCAATATAATTGCCCCTTGAATCAATGTGAACTTATTGCAGAATGGCTTGGTACTTCAGTATTTTTCCTTGCAAGATTATTGGGAAAAATATAAAGTGGAGGAGACTTATAAAAATTCTTAAGAGTTTGAGGTTTGACTTCCGATCTGTTAGATGACACTTTGGTTGTAATCTCATGGTTCTTACTGCATTATCATTCAGATTGTTTCTCTACCTTTAGAATGGATTTTGCTATCAGTAAACTGAAGAAAACAGGTAATCAGACTGGACTCTATGTACTTCGATGCAGTCCTAAGGACTTTCATAAATATTTTCTGACTTTTGCTGTTGAGGTTAGTATGACATAATTAATGGTAATATGTTTATTTAGTGCATGTAATTCCTCCTTGATAATATCTACTGTATTTCCTTTTTAATGCTCCAAATAATAGTTCTGGATATGATAACTAGCAATTAAGTAAGCTTAATTTACCTCAGGGATTCTTTATAAATAAACAAAATATAACTCCTAGAATTTATGTTAAAAATTATTTCTAATATCTTAGTATCTTTTTTTCTGGATTTTTTTGTTTGAGTATTACCAGTATGTCAGATTTCATCATATCTTTTGAAGTCTCTTTTGTCACAAAAATGGAAATCTTTACCAAAACATTTAGAACAAAACAAATCAGAAGTAAACTTTCATTTTACTGGTAATGGTTATAGGATTAGAGTGAAATAGGGTAATGACAAAGAAAAAGACATTGTACTTTTAACTGGTGGTTTTTCCAATATTAAGAATAATGATCTACAATGTACACTTTAAGTGTAATACTGTAATGAAATCTTACTGTTAATACAGACCATTTTGAATCTCAACTAAAATTATTTATTGTGCAAAATTATATAAAATATACTATCACTTATAAAGCAATTTCATGGTATAAATCTTGAGAAACTTTATAGCTGCTTCCAAAATTTATTGTACTTTTTAAAAGTAGAGACTGTAAGAATTGTGTTATTTTAATTTTTATTAAAAAAATCATATTTAACATATGTAAAGTGGGTTAATTGTCCTTGAAAATATAGAAAGTCGGTTGCTCCATGACTTTAACATTGTAAAATACTGATAGTCTATCCTAATTCACAGTCTATTATATTCAATTATCAAATCAAAATAAGTATATTTTTATGTTTACTATATTAGTCTAGTATAATATGAGGGCTGTATATTAGGGAGCATATGGTATAACCCTGCTTTAAGATATTTATCTTTTTGTAAAACAAAAATGAAGTATACCAAAAAATATTAAATTGAGCATTGTTTATTACACAACATTATCCAGTGTAAGCAAATAAGACAATAAGAGAAGGTTTACAATGATTAAAATAGGTCCTTTAGAGTATGAAGGACTTGAGACTGACCAGAGATAATGAGTTGATTTTATTAAAAAATGGTTGTAAGTTGATTGAATATGTTTATAGCAGACTGAATATGTTTAAAAATAGATGGATGAGAAGTACAGCACATAAGACAAACATTGAAAAACTGAATATTATCAGAATTGCCACATTAGAGATAATTATACAAATACTGTAGTGGCACAGTGAAACAGGTCATCACCTTTGCCTGTGGAATGGAGTAAGTGTTGTTAGGGAGGACCTCCCAGAAAAAGTGAAATTAAACTGAGTTTTAAGAATTGAATAAAAGTCCATTGCTCAAAAGGAAAGGATGTACATTCTACAGAGAGATAGCACTTACAGTTTTCAAGGCATGAAATGGCATGGCATTTGCTTTAAATTTTTTAAGTCACTCAATATAGCTAGAACATGGATTATATGTTGAGAGTGGCAGGAATTAAGGTTGGAGATGGAGGCAGAAGCCAACTCATGGAAGGCCTTATATGCTAAAATCGTTTTATACTATGTCTTGTAAATGATGGAAAGCTCTTAAGGATGGTATTATTATTGTTTATTATTATTGCTTTCTTCCTTGCCTTTCAATAAAGTAACTCTTAAGCCACATTTATAGGCTAGGATTTATGGTTCAAATATCTGAATGTTCTGTTGGTTGTTTCTGTGGTATCCTTTTTGTCACAGTAATCACTGTGATGTCCATTGTGATTTTTCCTTCCCTTTCTTTATAATTAAACTTACATAGCGAGAGAATGTTATTGAATATAAGCACTGTTTGATTACAAAAAATGAGAATGGAGAATACAACCTCAGTGGTACTAAGAAGAACTTCAGTAATCTTAAAGATCTTCTGAATTGCTACCAGATGGAAACTGTTCGCTCGGACAGTATAATTTTCCAGTTTACTAAATGCTGTCCCCCAAAGCCAAAAGGTAAAATAGTTTTCTAGTTATTTTTAAAATACTGGGCTTGGGTGTTGTATATGGTGGAAGATATCTTCGGTACACTGATTTCACAAGAAACAGGAGAGAAAAAGCTCCAAAAACAATGAATTTTTTCCTCATATGTTGTACAAGCATCCTCTAATAGAATTGTTCAGTTTGGTTTGGGTTGTCTATAAGTAACTTAAAGTTGTATAATTCTAAAATTTATTTTAAGAAGTAATTTCATAGTATCAATAAGCTACTTATTTATTGAACTGAAAGACCTCACAACCAAATTTCATGTTATTCTGAAGAAATACTTTCAGATCCTTTTAGAATCTTAATTTCTTTTAAATTATCTTTTAAAGTGAAAATAGTAAGATTAGAAATCTCTTGAGATAACAGGCATATTAAAATTCCTGAAAAATTGTACTAGTTAAGAAAATGATTATAATTTTGCATACATTATAATAACTGGTTAGAGTACATCAAACTTCAATGAAAAAACTCCTAAAATACTTTTCCATGGGAAAATAAAAGGAACAATAAGAGGCTGTTAAGCATTTCTTTTTTATAGGACACATTTTATTTTATTCCTTTGGAGCAATTTATATTCTCAGTGTGTTTTGATTTTATGTATATTTTTTTCATTCATTCTATCCTTTTTTTAAACAGACAAATCAAACCTTCTAGTCTTCAGAACCAATGGTATTTCTGATGTACCAACCTCACCAACTTTACAAAGGCATAATAATGTGAACCAAATGGTGTTCCACAAAATTAGAAATGAAGATTTGGTATTTGTAAGTCAATAGATGCTGATTATTGTCTTTTTGTCTTTTAAAAACAACTGTTTTTGTCTTTTTAAACAACTCTTCTTCATTTTCTACCCCACATTCATTCACATGACATTTCAGTTCAGTTCAGTTCAGTCGCTCAGTTGTGTCTGACTCTTTATTGTAACCATGTTATAAAAAGTTTATAGCAGTTCAGATACTTTCATTTCCTGTGGAAAATGTGATACCAAATGAGTTAATTATTTTAAGAATGGAATTGTATTCTCTTTTGAGAAATTTAAAAAATATTAAAAATTAAAAGTATTCTTCTGAAAAAGTATCTTAATTCTCAGGTTCTCAAGAAAGTAAGGGAAATTCAAAGAAGGTACTGAAAACAGTAGTAACACATAAGAGCTGATGTTTGGCCACAGAACATTTTGGGAAATAGGATTATTCTCACGAATCAAGAGAACTAAGAGCTAAAAGCAGTACAAAAAAGGGCCAAGTCTTGAGTTCTATACAAGACAAGGAGTTAAAAGTAAGGCTATCTGTGAATAAAGCCAGGATTCTTAAGTAAATGCATCCTCAGTGAAACAGTATACAGATTATGAAAAATTTATCCACTAGCAAAAAGAGAAAAAGAATGTTGTCTTAGTTGTGCTCTTAAGTTAGGAAAAAGTTCATCTTCAGAATTTGTAATTATAAACTTTTGAATTAAAGTTTATACCACCTGCATGGTTTGAGAAACCCTAAGCCAATAAATTGGAGAAGAACTAAAGAGCCTCTGGATGAAAGTGAAAGAGGAGGGTGAAAAAGTTGGCTTAAAGCTCAACATTCAGAAAACGAAGATCATGGCATCCAGTCCCATCACTTCATGGGAAATAGATGGGGAAACAGTGGAAACAGTGGCTGACTTTGTTGGGGCTCTAAAATCACTGCAGATGGTGTTTGCAGCCATGAAATTAAAAGACGCTTACTTCTTGGAAGGAAAGTTATGACCAACCTAGATAGCATGTTGAAAAGCAGAGACATCACTTTGCCAACAAAGGTCCATCTCGTCAAGGCTATGGTTTTTCCAGTGGTCATGTATGGATGTGAGAGTTGGACTGTGAAGAAAGCTGAGCACCAAAGAATTGATGCTTTTGAACTGTGGTGTTGGAGAAGATTCTTGTGAGTTCCTTGGACTGCAAGGAGATCCAACTGGTTCATCCTAAAGGAGATCAGTCCTGGGTGTCCATTGGAAGGACTGATGTTGAAGTTGAAACTCCAGTACTTTGGCCACCTGATGTGAAGAGCTGACTCATTGGAAAAGACCCTGATGCTGGGAAGGATTGAAGGCAGGAGGAGAAGGGGATGACAGAGGATGAGATGGTTGGATGGCATCACCGACTCGATGGACATGGGTTTGGGTGGACTCTGGGAGTTGGTGATGGACAGGGAAGCCTGGCGTGCTGCGATTCATGGAGTTGCAAAGAGTTGGACTGAGCGACTGAACTGAACTGAACTGAACCCAGTAAATTAAGTTAAAATAATAGGTGGTACTCCTTTAGTAACACCTTGTGGTGGTCATCAAAAGCAAATATAAAATCTTTCTGGAAGGATATCCTCTTAATGTAGGCCACCTAAGATTCTCACAGATAAAATGACTCCAAACATGAGCTTTAAGCTGAAAATTTAAAAACATATGGAGAAGTAATCCAGGATTAAGCAAGAATCAGCAGACCAACAAGCATCAAAATTATATCTAAGAGCTTCATATAACAGACTTTTCAGATAGAAGCTATAAAATACACATTTATATGTTTAAACATTAAAAAGGAGTTGAAAACAAGGGAAAAACCCAAGATAGTATCAACATAGCCCAAAAAAATTTGGAGGAAAAAGTATAAAAATGAAAAATATACTCATTGACATTTAAAAAATGGACAAAAAAGCAGATTATTCATAGTTGAAGAGAGAACTACTGAATTGAAAGATCTGAAAATCATTTAAATGCTGCAGATAGGGAGAAAGAAATGGAAATTATGAAAGAAAGCTTAAGGGACATGGAAAGTAGAATGAGAAAGACCAAACTGGTATCCGAATTCCTTAAGGAGACAATAGATAAAATTATTCAGAATTACAAAGATATGAATCTTATGTGAGTAACAAGAAGCAGGGAGTTGCTAGGTAACCTGACTAACATCACAAAACTAATAATAATAGAGTGCAGGCAGCCCTGCTTCAGATTGCAGGCTTTCAATTATTCTGTAAGGGTATATAAGAAGCACTAGTAATGGTAGAAATAGCTAACACTTAATTGAGCATTTACTCTGTTGTAGACTGCACTAAATGCTATTGTGTATTTTTTCATTTATTGTTCATGACAGTTTTATGGAAAAATAATCCTCATTCTTCAGGTGAAGATACCAAGATAATTGCCGTATAGAAAGATTAAATGGCCTGTAGAAGGTCACACAACTAGTAAGTAGTAATAAAAAACAGGTCAGACATTCTGCATTATCAGGAAAGGCAAGCAAGGAAAGAGACTCACCTGCAAATAAATGTAGGTAAACTGACATTATAAAAAGTGTTAAAATTGATAATTATACCTAATTTAGGGCATTTAAGAACAGGGTGAAATCAAATTACACTTTGTTCTTTAATCTTTGTTTTCTGTGTTTTATTACTATGAAGAAGGCAGAATATAATTAATATGGAGTCTCAAATCAAGATTTGGTTTGTAAAGGAAATATTTGCTCATGAATTTTTTTTTTTAACTCTTGTCATTGGACATATTTCCTAATTCCCACATCTTCTTCCATCCTTACTCATTCTTTCCTTTTTTTTTTTTTTTTTTTTGGTTAAAGAATGAAAGCCTTGGCCAAGGAACTTTTACAAAAATTTTTAAAGGTATAAGACGAGAAATAGGAGACTATGGTCAGCTGCATGAAACAGAAGTTCTTTTAAAAGTTCTGGATAAAGCACATAGAAACTATTCAGAGGTTTGTATATTCTTTATATAATTCATGTAGTTTATGATAGTTAAAATATGCTCTCATACACGCAAAACACACTGATGCATGTGGCTTTTCAAATTATAATTTTTAAAAGTACATCTATCAAAGACCTTTCTGAGGATACATTCTGTTGGGGCTAAAAAATAACAGAATTTTTTCATTGTAACTAATTTCCAAACTAATTTTTAAGCATGGTGTTATGTGTTTGATTACATCTTTGCATATATAATACTAAGGCAGTTGGTTTTAAAGTTGGCTCCCCAGAGCTTC
Source organism: Capricornis sumatraensis (assembly GCF_032405125.1). Taxonomy (NCBI): domain Eukaryota; kingdom Metazoa; phylum Chordata; class Mammalia; order Artiodactyla; family Bovidae; genus Capricornis; species Capricornis sumatraensis. Next base: position 47,627,938 of record NC_091074.1, on the reverse strand, counting down.
CTAGGTTTCACAGGTTTCCTCTGTAATTTAATCTACTTTTTAAAAAAGTTTGAAAGGCAGTGTACTGAGGAACACTGTGTAGGTAAAATGTGGATGGATACCTCTGGGCATCATCAGAAGATGCTAGCCAGCAGAAATCCTGCTGCCAGTTGCCAGAGTCTTTAGCATAGTAAAATATCACCTAATGTGATGTAACACACATTTATGAACTTAAAATGTCTTAAAAGAAGTCAGTAGAACATAATGTGAAACATACAAGCCAAAGAGTTGTTATAATCCAGAACTCCACAGTGTTGGTGATTGTGATCTTCAATAACCAGAAGTTCTAGGCAAAGTTTAGTTGAGTTAGAATGATATTATCTGCCAGTCTCCTGACATAGGTGTTAGACTGTTTTATCTGCCAAGTCATCATTCTTAATTCTTTGGGAAGTGTTAACTGAAGCTCCCATCCATGTTTACTGCAGTTGCGCATCACTGTCTCTGGTGTATGCAGCTGTATGTATCTCTGTTCTCCACTCTGGCTGCTATGGGTCTAAGACTGTTTATCTTGCATCATTCACATTGCCCTGTATCACGATTGCTCTTTCTCATTGCTGTTTCCTTAAACTAAGCTTAAATCGGCGGTTTCTTGGGAATGAACTCTTAACATCAAGGTTGATGGAAGTTACAAATCTAAAGGGACCAAAGCACATTGTAGTCTTGTATATAGTCCTGCTGAGAATAGAAGTGCATTATTGTAATGGCAGAATATCTTTCTGAACTGTGAATGCTTATAGACATGAAAGGTAATTCTTTTGCAATTTTTACCTTTTTTTTTCTTTTTGTTAGTCTTTCTTTGAAGCAGCAAGCATGATGAGCCAGCTTTCTCACAAACATCTGATTTTAAATTATGGAGTATGTGTCTGTGGAGAGGAGAGTAAGTAAAACCACCAGCTTCCTTTCTGTTAATGTTATGTCTTTCAAAACATCCATTTTTATTTATATAGAAAATTTAATTTTAGGATCATAGTTGGATATCAGTATAACTATAACAAATTAAATATTGTTGAAACAGAAAACACTATATTTCTTTTTTTAATTTATTAATATTTCCGATACTTTTTCATTTAGGGGAAAAGGAGAATATACTTCCTACAAAGTTTGAAAACTGTTTTAGAGCATATAATCCCAGTTCTTTTGGTTTTATACTTACTTCATTGACTCTGTGATGCATTTTTTTCACATTAAAAGTATCTGAATGTGATATAATTGATGGTATTTCATAATTAACAATTTAAAAAATTTTGCAGTCTGTAATAATGGGACATAGGACAGTCAGTGGCATCTATGAAATATATATGTAAGTCTTTGTGTGCCACATAAAGTTTGACTAAGCTCTTGCTCGTTAAAACTCCAAGATCTTTTTTTTTTAATACTAATGTAAATTTCTCCAGTAAATTCTTTATTATTGATGTATGGATTATTCTCCAAATTAACCATGGGCAGCAAAACTTTCATAACATTTGTTTTAGCTACCCAGCAAGATCCAAAGGTGACTTTTGTCACCAAAAATTGTTATATACATATGAAAACTGATTTTAATATTAGTTGAAGCAGAGTCATGATTTGAGATTCATTCTATATATGATACTGTGTTTATATATAATTATTTAGACTTCTACCTCTTATTGTTGTGAATAAACTAAAACCCCAAAATGCAGTAGTATATACCTGTTATGCTTTCTTTAAATTATTGTATTTCATGTAATTTAATTTCTTTACCTATAATACTCACATATAACTATAAATATATTTATAAAAGTTTAAAATTATATATTTTTCATTGTATTATACTTTAGCCTTATTATTATTGTATTTTAATGCAGATATTCTGGTTCAGGAATTTGTAAAATTTGGATCACTAGATACATATCTGAAAAAGAATAAAAATTCTATAAATATATTATGGAAACTTGAAGTGGCTAAACAGTTGGCATGGGCCATGCATTTTCTAGTAAGTAGTATATTCTTTTGTCAACTTACTATTTTACATTATGAAGCAGTGTGAAAGGATCTTGACCTGGGAACAAGAAATAAGGCTATAGATGCTGAGTTATTTAAAATAATCTGTGTCACTTAGGGAAAGGGATTATTTTAGGTGTATATTGATATGAAATAAATTTTGAAATAAGTAGTATTGTCATTCCATCAATCTCTTAGAACTGCTGAAGGGTAATCTGTAGTTTGTGTACCTTGACTTTAAAGAATTGAATGAAAAATTATTTTAAAAAAAGCTATGGACAGCATAAAAGGATCCTGTAGAAAGTGCCTTGTTACGATATTTGTAGGTAATTGGAAATTATGTCCACTGAGAAAGTGATATTGTCAGAAAAGCAAAATACTTGAGGGTCAGCCAGTAATCAGATTCTTCAGAGTGCACCTACTGAACAGAAACAGTATTTCTTGTGTCAGCTGCTATCTACAATACATACAGTTTAAAATCTCAGATTTGTAAAGTGAACTGGCATAAAGTAGTTTTAAAAATATTAATTTTTCGGAGACTTCCCTGGCAGTCCAATGGTTAAGACTTAGCACTTCCAAGCAGGGGGTACAGGTCCAATCTCTGGTCAGGGTGCTAAGATCCCATATGCTGCCGAGTGTGGCAAAAAATAAATTAATAATTAAATAAAATAGCCTGTAAAAATGATAAAAGTAAGTGTTTATTTTATCATGGGTATAGATTATTATTTTGTTTAAAATGTAAAATAGGAAGCACAGTGCTGCTATAAAATTTCCTTTTATTTTCTCAAAGTATACCTCCAAATAATGTTGACTTAATTTTTGTTTTTTAAATCCATTTGGAGGCCCTGGACATACTAAGTGCTCAAAATTTGTGGATTAATATTTGAATGTTTATGCAATTAATTTTAATAGGAAGAAAAAACCCTTATTCATGGGAATGTGTGCGCCAAAAATGTTCTTCTTATCAGAGAAGAAGACAGGAAGACAGGAAATCCTCCTTTCATCAAACTTAGTGATCCTGGCATTAGTATTACAGTTTTGCCAAAAGACAGTAAGTTCTACAGAAATCAAATTTAATTTCATTAACCTTTGCTTGGAAGGAGGCATAAAAATCATGCTGTTAATTTTTCTCAAACACTATTTTATTGACATATTCTTGCTTAATAAATTTAGTTACCATTTTCAGCAACCTAAATTATAGTTACATCTTAGACTCTTGTCTGTTTCTCCTTTCTTATGTTTCTGAACTGTAAAGTGATTTTTTGAAGCAGTTTTAATCCCTAATTAAGTATGAAATGTCAGGTTTTATCCAATTTTATTGTGGAATTTTTTAATATCATTCTTTGAATCACAAGTAAATTTTCTAAATTTTTTTCTTTAGTCATTAAATAAAAATTTGAGAAGAAATACTTCTAGTTTGAAATTTTTATTTTGTTTCATTATTCAGCTAATTATGCCTTCTTTTACTTTTCTTTTGTGTTGGTAACATCCTTAACAAAATTAAAAATTTCAATCAAAGTGGAGTTTTTTTTTGATCCAAATAGTGTTGTAATTGTGTTTCATTGAATTAGCTAATTTCTCTAATTGAATGCTCTACATTTAGAATCCAGACTTATCAACTTTTGTACATTGATGCGTGGTTTCTTTTTTGAGCTAATAGTAGTTGAACTCTGTACCTGTATATGACAGTGAGGACAGGGACTATAGGGCAGAAAATGTTTTAGGAATTTAGGTCTGATACTTGGGGATTTTGCCATTTGGAGCGGAATGTGAAGAGAATATAAATTCGTATGAAGGAGAAAGGACTCTGTACTCTTAAATCTCTTAATTATGCACCAGAAATATTCACATTGCTTTACCACAATATACCAAAAGATGCAACAGTTCATCATTCTTATTTATTTATTTACTTATTTACATACTTGTTTACTTATATATATCTATCTTCTATCATTCTGTCTATGCCAGAATACCAGAAGGTAAAGTTAAAGTGTTTCCTCCTTTTGTAAATACCATTTTTCTGATGGGATCAAAGACATCAAAAAATTAACTTGGAAGATTCCATGGTCTGGGCAGAACCTATGTATATCAATATTGTGCCAAGAATATTTTGGTATAATTTAATCATTCGTTTGCCTGTTGGCCCTTGTTTTTCATCTGCAGGTTAGAATAGTCACTACTATTGAGTCATTAGTACAGATTGAAATGATGTTAACATTACCTTTATTGTTTATACATTGTAAAGAAGTAAAAAATATATCAAGAAGCAATTTGGGAAAAAATTTATGGGGAAAAAATATTGTGAATGCATAGCTGTTAGGAAAGGGTAGAGAGACCAGGGCAGTAGTTGAAACACTATGGTTTAATGAAAAATTTAGTTGATCCAGGATTCACTGTACAGTAACTAATTCTGTGCTATTAACAAATTGTATAATTTTGGGCGAATTATTCAGTCATATGGGTCTTAATGTTGGCATTGTTAAAGCTGAGATATTGAATTAGGTGATCTCAAAGGTCCCTTCTGGTCCTTAAGCATGTGTATATGCATGAACATACCCCCTGCCCCAAGCAAATTAAAATGATTTGATTATTCCAATTTGTGTGAAATTATTAACATATATAAGAATTGTTTTATTAAGGGAGTTATTTAAGATTTTTTTTTTTTTTTTTACTATCATTTAAAAGTCCTGCAGGAGAGAATACCATGGGTACCACCTGAATGCATTGAAAATCCTAAAAATCTAAACCTGGCAACAGACAAATGGAGTTTTGGTACCACATTGTGGGAAATCTGTAGTGGAGGAGATAAGCCGCTGAGTGCTTTGGATTCTCAAAGGGTAAGTTTGTATAAACATTGAAGTTGTAATTACTTTGTGATCCCTAATATTTCTTTCACATTATTTGATATTCTTTAGCCCATTTTATGTTAAAAAAGGTTGATAATGGCATTTATAATTTATTCTCAACATGTGGTTCTTTAATTATAGAAACTACAATTTTATGAAGATAGGCACCAGCTTCCTGCACCAAAGTGGACAGAATTAGCAAATCTTATTAATAATTGCATGGATTATGAACCAGATTTTAGACCTTCTTTCAGAGCCATTATAAGAGATCTTAATAGTTTGTTTACTCCAGGTATGTACTGTTGGAGAATCTTAATGATGTATTTAATAAATCCTTACTAATTTTGTAATCCCCCTCTGGGAAGTTCCCTGATGTCTTTTAGACCCTCTTAATTTCTTACATTCATATGACTTTTTCTACCTTATACATATTCTAGTCTCATTGATTGTGAAGTATTTTCATAAAAGGCTTTTACCCTTTAATAACCTCACTTTAGTTTGCTAGTTAATGAATATTACACTGAGAAGCTTATTTGATTTTTTGTAAACAATTCTTTGTTTTTTAAACTAGCTCTCACATATGGCTGATTAATTTTCTGAACATGAAGTAGATTTTTGTTTGTCCTCTCCTCCTTAAAAAACTTAGCTAAATATACATGTGTCTGACCCATAAATATTTTCTGTTCCAATACTACTTGCTCTTCTTGCCACAAAAATCGGCATACTTTATAAATACTAAAACTGCCTATTTTGGAAAGTATTCGTTTATCCTTTGCAAAAATCTTTACCAAAAACCTGTCCAATTATGAGTTATAATTCAAGGCTTCCATTAACAATCTAAATGTTTAGAGTTGCCTTGTATCAATTTGTATTTAGTGTTTCTAACTCATTATGATTATTTTGGTCAGCCTGAATAAGAATAATTTTAACCCAGAGAATGGATTTGCCAGATTATGGTAGAAATGTTATTTATTTCTCCAGATTATGAACTATTAACAGAAAATGACATGTTACCAAATATGAGAATAGGTGCCCTAGGATTTTCTGGTGCTTTTGAAGACCGAGACCCTACACAATTTGAAGAAAGACACTTGAAATTTCTACAGCAACTTGGCAAGGTAAGGTGTCAGAAGATTTTTAAATAATTGAAGTGTAATCACAAAACATTTTATTTAGGGGAGAAAAGACTTTTCTCTAAAGTTCACTTTCCACAGAGTTTTGGAGTGTTTGTATAACCAGCAAGTACCTACTATATAAAAACTCTGCTCAATATTTTATAAGAACCTAAATGAGAAAAGAATTGGAAGAAAGAACAAGTACGTGTATATATATAACTGAATCACTTTGCTCTACAGCTAAAACTAGCACAGCATTATTAATCAACTATACTTCAGTATAAAATAAAAAGTTTTTTAAAAAAGGTGTTTGTAGAAAAAAGGTTTAGTTTTCAGGTTTTGGGGAAATGCTGTTTTAAATAGCTGTCTTTACTGAAAATTTTGTTGGAACCTTTAACATGTACTGTGCATTGAACATTTTCAAGAGGAGGATAAATTAAGCTATATTTTTCCCAATTAATTTGACCATGATATTCTTTCTTGGTAGAGGGCACTTTAGTTATGAGATAGAGAAAAGAACAATTAATAAGCCTTTCCACCAGCCTCCTTTTTTAGTCACCTAAGGAAGAAATAATTAATCTCATTGCTCATTCAGAGTGCAGATGTTGACTGGAGAAGGCATGTTTACTAGCAGACAGTTTCTCTCTTCTGAAAGGTCACACAGTCAGGCATAGCCTACATATTAGGCTGGTAAAAAAGTTATTGTAGTTTCAGACTGTGGATTTTAAGCCATTGTAACTAGGCTCTAACACATCTTTATTAATCAAAATAGGAACCATTGCAATCAGCACATTTTTGCCAATGAGAAATAAGTTTGTTTATTCCTGTAGCATAAAAATCTGTGTTTCAGGATTCGACTGACTTTTGGAATGCATTTTCCCTGGAAAAAATCCTTGAGATGCTTGAAGAAGTGGTAGTCAGTTGGCGAGAGGTCAGCTGAATGTGGAGAATGAGGCAGAACTTCGTAGTGCGATTCATTCAGCTTTTGAAGCATTCGTTGTGTCGTGTGTGGTTGAGTGTTGTCATGGAGAAGAATTGGGGTTCTTTCTGTTGAGTAGTGCTGGCTTCAAGCATTGCAGTTTTAGGTGCATCTCATCGATTTGTTGGGCATACTTCTCAGATGGAATGGTTTTGCCAGGGTTCAGAAAACTAAAGTGGATCAGACAGGCAGCAGATCACCAAACAGTGATCATGACCTTTTTTGTCAAAACCTTTTACCAAACCTCCCAAAGTTTGGCTTTGGGAAGTGCTTTGGAGCTTCTTCTCAGTCCAGCCACTGAGCTGGTTGTCACTGGTTGTATAGAATACACTTTTCATTGCATGTCACAGTCAGATCGTTTTCATTGTTGCATAGAATAAGAGAAGACAACACGTCAAAGTGATGATTTTTTTGATTTGTGGTTAGCTCATGAGGCACCCAGCTTTTTCACCTTTCCAGTTTGCTTCAAATGTTGAATGACCATAGAATGTTCTTTGGCAACTTTTTGTGTAGTTGTAAGAGGATCAGCTTTAATGATCCTCTGAATTGGTCGTTGTCAACTTCCGATGGCCAGCCACTGTGCTCCTCATCTTCAAGACTCTCAACTCCTTTGCACAACTTCTTGAACCACCACTGCACTATACATTTGTTAGCAGTTCCTGGGCCAAATGCATTGTTGATGTTGCGAATTGTCTTCTCTGCTTTATGACCTATTTTGAATTGCTCAAATTTGTTTTTTGTCTAACATCATTTTCCTAGTCTAAAATAAATATAAAATAAACAGCAAGTAATAAGTCACTAGCAAAATGCCATAAAGCGAGAAATGTGCATTAAAATGATGTTTAACATAATCACATTTGTTTAAGAATGTATTCCAATATCAAACAGCAGAGTTCAATGCAAAACCACATTTACTTTTGCCCCAACCTATATTTTAAGTAAGATAGAAAAGGCTTACTTCTTAGTAGGTCCAATCCATAGTGGTAAGCCCTCATTCTTCCTCTAAGCTTGGTAGTATAGGGTTCTGAACCATGTGACCTTGTGAACTGGATTTTTGGCATGGATGCAATGTGAAGGCCTCACTTAGGTATTGAATCTAAACTAAATGTTCTGATCCAGTTTTGCTAGAGCTAAACATCGGGGGTTATATTATACATTGGCTTAGTTTTATTAATACTTTGATGTCATCCTTTGTAAAATATTCTTGAAAATGTTTCAGAGAGTGTAGCAATGACAAAAATAAGTCTAGGTATTTGGTATATTCATTATGTATTGCTGTGCAGCAAATTACCCTAAAACTTAACAGCTGGGAAAAAAAAACAAAACATTTATTAGGTGAGTCAGGAATCTGGGAGCAACTTAGCTGGATGATTCTAGTGCAGGGTCTCTCAAAAGACTGCAACCAAGGTGTCAGCCAGGTCTTGCAGTTTCATTTGAAAGCTTAACTAGGGAAAGACTTACTTTCAGGCTTGTCACATGGCTATTGATAGGCCTCAGAATATCTGCTTCCTAGCTCACTTACATGGGCCTCTCCACAGGCTGCCTCACAATATGGGAACTGAGAGCAAACACCCAAGATCAAAGCCATAGTCTTTTTATATCCTTATCTCAGGCATGGCATCTTCTCACTCTTGCCATATTCTGTTTACTGTCAGTTCAGTTCGGTTGCTCAGTTGTGTCCAACTCTATGTGACCCCAGGGACTGCAGCACGCCAGGCTTCCCTGTCCATCACCAACTCCCAGAGCTTGCTCAAACTCATGTCCATTGATTTGGTGATGCCATTTAGCCATCTTATCCTTTGTCGTCCCCTTCTCCTCCTGCCTTCAGTCTTTCACTCTCTTTCACTTTCAGTCAGTGTTTACTATAAATGAGTTTATAGCCTACACTCAAAGGAAGGGGATTTTAAAAGAGCTTGAATATCAGAATGTAGAGAATATTGAGAGATAATCACAGAAGCTACCAATGACACAGCATGACCTTGGCTTAAGCAGCAGACATTTTTTTTCCTCAAAGTTCTTGAGATAAGTCTTAAGATCAAGGTTCCAGTAGGGTTCAATTTCTGGTGAAGGCTCTCTTCTTAGCTTGCCACATGGCAACTTTCTCACTGTGTCCTCATGCGGCAGACAGCACTGGTGTCTCTTCCTTTTCTTGTAATGGCACTAGCCTTACAGGATGAAGGCCTCACTCTTGTGACCTTATTTAACCTTTATTACCTCTTCAGAGGCCCTGTCTCCACCACTTTGGGGTTAGGGCTTTATCATACAAATTTGAGGGGATGGGTCATGGACATTCAGTCCATACTACTACTACTACTAAGTCGCTTCAGTCGTGTCCGACTCTGTGTGACCCCATAGATGGCAGCCCACCAGGCTCCGCCGTCCCTGGGATTCTCCAGGCAAGAATACTGGAATGGGTTGCCATTTCCTTCTTCAATGCATGAAAGTGAAAAGTGAAAGTGAAGTCGCTCAGTCGTCTCTGACTCTTAGCGACCCCATGGACTGCAGTCCACCAGGCTCCTCCATCCATAACAGACCCTTATTCCATACAGCTCACTGACAGTGATATCAAAGTCTATATTGTGAAAAAGAAAAGTTCTTCCTCGAAGTTAGTGACAGAAATTTAGAAATTCCCTGGCATGTCCTTTGGCTTATCTTAAAAAATAATGTTTATGATTTGTTATAATGCCTTTTTGAAGTTGTTTATATTTAAGCCTCTAATTCCTTTTGGAGAAATTAAATATTTAGGCTTACTACACACCTACTAAAATATTGTCTCCTTTTTCTGAAAGTTATTTAATGTGAGTTTAGAGATACATCTTCTAATTCTAGCTGCTGAAATTGACTGCATAATCAGAATCAGTAATTTTTCTAGAAAACTTGAGATTTCCATCTTAATGTGATATGTGTTGTTTAAGGGTAATTTTGGGAGTGTGGAGATGTGCCGGTATGACCCTCTACAAGACAATACTGGGGAGGTGGTGGCTGTGAAAAAGCTCCAGCACAGTACTGAAGAGCACCTCAGAGACTTTGAAAGAGAAATTGAAATCCTTAAATCCTTGCAGCATGACAACATTGTAAAGTACAAAGGAGTCTGCTACAGTGCTGGTATGTTGCCCTTTGATACTTTTTTTGAATTTAGGACATGTCTTTGGCATAGTGGGTAATAGAAACATATGATGTCTCAAGATCTGGACTTAAAATATTCCAGTGTCCAGAGAAGGAAACATTCTGTATGACTGGAGATTGTGTTTGGTGTTGGTGGGCTGTAACTGCAGGAAATCCTTGATTATTTGGCTGATCATTCTTTTCACTGAGGATGATGGTTACCATTTTTGCTTTAGCATACCAAGGGAATATCATTTCTAAAGAAATTGTTCATATTTTCTGTGAAAGTATTATTTTTTAATTAGATCCTTTTTGTTCAGTATAGATGAAGAGAAAGTAAGTTTTCTCATCAGCTTATTTTGATTTGCATAAATGGTTACAGGAGATTAAAACATAAGTATTTCTAAAACTTTCTGTTCAGACCATTTTGATTCAGAAAGTTAGTGTTCCTAACTACCACGTGACCTTTAATATATAATCAGATTTTGTCATCTTAGACTCAGATTTTATATCTCTTTAGGTCATTCATACACAGTTATCTTATATTAGTTCATCAATAAAACATGACAGAATAAAACATTATGTTCTCATTTGTGTGTTAATAGGCCGGCATAATCTAAGATTAATTATGGAGTATTTACCATATGGAAGTTTACGAGACTATCTCCAAAAACATAAAGAACGGATAGATCATAAAAAACTTCTGCAGTATACATCTCAGATATGCAAGGTACCTAATATCCTGGCTATTTGTTCTAAATGAAGAGAGTTTGTGCTTAGTTGCTCAGTCATGTCTGACTATTTTGCGACCCCATGGACTATAGCCCGCCAGACTCCTTTGTTCATGGGTTTCTCTAGGCAAGAATATTGGAGTGGGTGGCCATTCCCTTCTCCAGGGGATCTTCCTGACCCAAGGATTGGACCCAGGTCTCCTGTATCACAGGTGGATTCTTTACCATCTGAGCCACCAGGGAAGCCCAAATAAAGAGCATACATTGAAGTAATTATTAAGAAATAATATTTTTTTTCTGTTTTCTCTAGAATTTTCCTTAGATAATTAAGGGAGTAGGTAAGCAGAAGACTAAATTGTTTACGTTTATAAAGCTGGCTGAAAGAAAAATGTTATTTTATCCATAGGGCATGGAATATCTTGGTACAAAAAGGTATATCCACAGGGATCTGGCGACAAGGAATATATTAGTGGAGAATGAAAACAGAGTTAAAATAGGAGATTTTGGATTAACCAAAGTCTTGCCACAAGACAAAGAGTACTACAAAGTGAAAGAGCCTGGTGAAAGTCCCATATTCTGGTGAGTATGTTTTAGTACCATAAAATGAAGTTTTAGAGCACAAACTTCAAACTTTATTTTTATTTTTAGTAGTTTGTCATTTATATATTTATAATAATAATCAATGAAGTTATTCCCTGTGTTTTTCACTGGGAATCTTATGATTTTAGGTCAAACATTCAAGTTTTTAATCTGTTTTGATGTTAATTTTTATATGTGGTGTAAGATAATGGTGTAATTTCATTCTTTTGCATGTATCTGTGCAGTTTTCTCAACACCATTTATTGGAGAACTGTCCTTTCTCCATGCTACCTCCAGCTTTGTTCTTCTTTATCAAGGTTTTTCCCTTTCTCAAAGGATCTTTGTAGTTTCATACAAATTTTAGAATTTTTTCTAGTTCTGTGAAATTTTGATAAGAATTGCATTAGATCTGTAGATTGCTTTGAGTGCTGTTGTTGTTGTTCAGTAGCCACGTTGTGTCTGACTCTTTGCTACCCCATGGACTGTAGCACACCAGGCTTCCCTGTCTTTCACCATCTCCCGGAGTTTGCCCAGATTCATGTCGATTGTATCGGTGATGCCATCCAGCTATCTCATCCTCTGAAGCCCTCTTCTCCTTCTGCCCTCAATCTTTCCTAGCTTCAGGGACTTTTCCAGTGAGTCAGCTGTTCCCATCAGGTGACCAAAACACTAGAGCTTCAGCTTCAGCCTCAGTCCTTCCAGTGAGTATTCAAAGCTGATTGACTGATTTTGATCTCTTTGCTTTAAGATTGACTGGTTTGGTCTCCTTGCTGTCCACGAGACTCTCAAGAGTCTTCTCCAGCACCACAGTTTGAAAGCATCAATTCTTTGGCGCTCTACCTTCCTTATGGTCCAGTTCTCACATCCATACATGACTACTGGAAAGACCATAGCCTTGACTATACGGACCTTAGTCAGCAAACTGATGTCCTTCCTTTTGAATATACTGTCTAGGTTTGTTATAGCTTTCTTCCAAGAAGCAAGCATCTTCTAATTTCATGGCTGCAGTCATCATCTGCAGTGATTTTAGAGCCCAAGAAGAGGAAATCTGTCACTGTTTCCACCTTTTCCCCTTCTCTATTTGCCATGAAGTAATGAGATCAGATGCTGTGATCTTGGTTTTGTAATATTGAGTTTTAAGCCAGCTTTTTCATTCTCCTCTTTAGAGGTTCTTTAGTTCCTCTTTGCTTTCTGCACTAAAGTGGTATCATCTGCATATCTGAAGTTGTTGATATTTCTCCCGGCAATCTTGATTACAGCTTGTAACTCATCCTCTACAGGGTCGCAAAGAGTCAGGCACAACTGAGCAACTAACACTAACACCAACTTACTAGCATGGGAAATGAGTGCAATTGTCTGGTAGTTTGAGCATTCTTTAGTACTCTGCTTCTTGGGAACTGGGATGAAGATCAACTTTTTCCTGTCCTGTGGCCACTGCTGAGTTTTTCAAAGTTGCTGACATATTGAGTGCAGAACTTTAATAGTTACCTGGGTTGGTCATAGCTTTTCTTCCAAAGAGCAAGCATCTTTTAATACTGTGGCTGCAGTCACCATCCAGTGATTTTGGAGCCTAAGAAAATAAAATCTGTCACTGTTTCCATTGTTTCACCATCTATTTGCCATGAAGTGATGGGACCATTTGCCATGATCTTAGTTTTTTGAATGTTGAGTTTTAAGCCAGCTTTTTACTCTCCTCTTTCACCTTCATCAAGAGGCTCTTCAGTTCCTCTTCACTTTCTGCCATTTTCAGTCTTTATTTCTGCCCTCATTTCTGTTATTTCCTTCCTTCTAATAACTTTGGACTTTGATCTTCTTTTTCTAGTTACTTTAGGTGTAAATTCAGATTGTTTGTGAGATTTTTCTTGTTTCTTGAGGTAGGCCTGTATTGTTATGAGCTTCCTTCCTAGAACTACTTTTGGTGCATTCAGTAGATTTTGGTATGCTTTATTTCTGTTTTCATTTGTCTTTGGATTTTATTTTTCTCTTTTGATTTCTTCATTGACCTATTAGTTGTTTAGTAGCATGTTGTTATTGAGGCAACTTATGGCTTAATATGTGATCTATCTTGGAATATTCCATGTGCATCTTAGAAGAATGAGTATTCTGTACATACCTTTGAACTCCATCTCACCTAATATGTCATTTAAGGCCAGCTGTTTCCTTACTGATTTTTCTGTGAATGATCTATCCACTGCTGTAAGTAGGGTGTTAAAGTCCCCTACTGTTCTTATTGTATTGCTTTTAATTTCTCCCTTTAGGTCTGAAAATATTTGTTTTATATATTTTGGTGCTCCTATGTATGTATAAATGTGTATTTATAAATATATTTTCCTTCCATCTAGTCTGTGTGTGTCTTTACTTCTGAAGTGAATCTCTTTTATGTATACGTAGATATATATACAGATGATGCAATTTTATGTACATACACATACAATGGAATACTACTTAGCCTTAAAAAATAATGAAATTTTGTCATTTGCAACAACATGGATGAATTTAGAGGGTCAGACAGAGAAAGATAAATACTGTATGATATCACTTATATTTGGAATCAAAAATACAACAAACTAGAGAATATAACAAAAAAAGAAGCAGACTCACAGATACAGAGAGTAAACTAGTGGTTTCAAGTAGGGAAGGGCATTATGGGGGTGGCCGAATGGGAGGTACAAACTGTTAGATGTAAGATAGGCTACAGGGATATATTTGTTCAACATGGAGAATATAGCTAATATTTTGTACTAACTGTAAATGGTATAAACCTTTAAAAATCATATATAAAAATTTTTAAAAAATCAGGTGCAAAAAAGGTGTATTAAACCAACATTAAAGAAACATGCAAAAATGTAAAACATAATACTCTAAATATAATATTTGTTGTTTTGGAAAATAGTTATTTTTTATAAAAATATTATTTATGCTAGTATTACTGGGTTTATTGTTATTTTTAATGATGCCTTTATGTCTCCTTGGTTTTGAAATCTAATGTGGTAAATATTAGTAGATACAACCCACATAAACAAAAGCTTTGAGGGCACATCAGTAATTTTTTAGTGTATAGGGGACTTCGCACCAGAACTGGAGGTATAGAGGATGCATTGTATTAAGGAAAGGCTAACAGCAGAGAGGACTAGACAACTTTTTCAGGTATCTAGGTCATTGATTTTGAAACCCTTTGTGCATATATACCCATTGAAAGAATCATCAAAAGCTATATTCTTTATGAAACATTTAAAAATTTTATATGATTGTAAATATTTTGTAAAGTATTATAAATAATGACATTAATACAAGGTGTGTCAATCCTTTAGAGGTATACAGTGAAATCCAAATGCCACAGCAACTTGACACAGATTGTCACCACTTAAAAAGGTATAGGAAGAGACTTTCTTTTTGATAGAAACTTTGTTATTCCTTTTTCTCTTTAAAATTATGTTTACACCACCCTTCTCAGAATTCTGCTTAATGTATTTTATTTTGCACTTGAAATATATCTTGATAATCTCCTTTGTAACCAAAATACCTATATAAATTGAATTAATTTTAAATTTCCTGTGACCACAAAACTATTCATGTTTTTTTTTTTTTTCTTCTGGATTGAACTATCATTGAAGTTACTGTCAGGGTGCAATTTCCAATGCAATATAAATGAATTATTAATTAGGATTAGTAATTTGACTAGTTCTTTAAAAATCCCCCTCCAACTAGTCCATACAGCTTTAGATAAATATTATTTACTTGTATAATGGGACCAGATTCAACATAAATTCCAAGTTTATTTTTGTTTTTGTAAACACAGAAAACTTTTTTGTATAAATGAGATGGGAATGGAAGAAGTTTTGTTATAACAGTGTCATTCACGTTTGTGACTTGTGATAAGCAAAACAGTATACAGTGATCTACCAATAGAATTTGTTAGCTGGCAATTTCATTAGATCCATTCTGTTTTCAATTTCATAGAAAACAAAGAATTAAACCCACTTGATTTTCAAAAGTGGATTTACTACCCAGTCATTAGGGTCTTTAATTTTCTCAGTTTCTGGGGAGTATGCCAAAAATTTTTTTTCAAATTAATTCAAATCATGGTATTACTCTCATGTAGAGGCATCTTGTTTATATGTTTATAAAAAGTTAAAAAACAATATTAATTTTGATACAGTATTTTAAATAATGTTTTCCATTTTTAAATACATGATTTAAATATGGCAATCCCTTGCGCTATCTCAAAGATTGAGTCACTTAATGAAAAATGTCCTTCATTCAGTCTGCTTAGCAACACCAGGCCTCATAAACAAATACACTTATTTTCTGACAGAAAAAACTAGTTCATTTTTCAGTTCAAGTAATTAATGTTATGAAATACTGTTTTTAAAAAAATCATTATAAACTATAGAACACATGTGCAGAGAGACAAGTTTACAATGAAGCCTAACAAGGCATATCTATCAGAGTTCCTTCCTTTTGAGATTCTTTCTTTTCTAATTTAAATATTCACTTTCATACCTAACTTTATATTCTTATCATAAAGAAAGCCCCTAAAGCTTTGGGCCCTGTATTTCTTCCTGAATATCTGGAAAGATTAATCACAAAGGAAGCCAGGATAAGCTTATGTGCTTGTGTGCATGCTAAGTCGCGTCAGTTGTGTCCGACTCTTTGCGACCTCATGGACTATAGCCTTCATCTCCAGGGGAGGAGTGCAGGCTCCTCCGTCTGTGGGATCCTCCAGGTGAGGATAGTGGAGTGGGTTGCCGTGCCCTCCTCCAGGGCAGGATAAGCTTAAGATGATGTATATTTAGTACAATTAATTTCATTATTAAACAATTAAGATAAACCATTTCTCATTACTTAATTTCCTAATATATAATACAGAATAAAATATCATTAAGATTACGTTTTATGAGGTAAGGCATATGGTAAAAGGCCTATTACTCCTTCAGCAAATAAATGTTTTAGGGAAATTGAATTCTGATGTTTGACTTTGTGCTGCTCAGTCGTG
This sequence comes from Capricornis sumatraensis, assembly GCF_032405125.1. Classification (NCBI taxonomy): domain Eukaryota; kingdom Metazoa; phylum Chordata; class Mammalia; order Artiodactyla; family Bovidae; genus Capricornis; species Capricornis sumatraensis. The sequence goes on along the minus strand of NC_091074.1, from coordinate 47,611,586 downwards.
TCAACTCTTTGCAACCTGTAGACTGTAATTCACCAGGGATTTTGCAGGCAAGAATACTGGAGTGAGTTTCCATTTCCTTCTCCAGCACTTCCCCACCCAGTGATCCAGCCCATGTCTCTTGCATCTCCTGCATTGATAGGTGAATTCTTTACCAGTATTGCCACCTGGGAAGCCTGATGTTTGACTTTGGGGATTCACTAATAAGAAGCTTGTATAAAAATCAGAAACCATATCATTGTCATCATGATCAAGATTTTATGTATTTAATGAAAAAGAAAGCTATATACTGCTAGAAACTAATCAGATAGCATATTGTTTTATTTTCATAGTAGCAAGTAAAAATACTAAGTGTTTTATATAAGTAAATGAGGTCAACTAATTTTTACATAAATATTTCAGAAGGAGTTGATAGAATATATTTTAACTAACTTATTGAAAAGTAAACACTAAATCTAAAGTTTGAAAGAAATCATAATTTTTGTCCATAGGATTTAGCCACCATATTTTTAAAAATATGTAATTTCATTTAAAAGAATTATTGTCATCTGTATTGCTTTTATTGTTCAAAAGTGCTGTTTAGCTTACAGCTTGCCCTGTAGGTTTGTATTAAGAAGAACTAAGGGAAAATGCTTCTGCTGAAATTTTTTTTTAAATTTATTTATTTTAATTGGAGGCTAATTAATTTACATTATTGTATTGCTTTTGCCATACATCAGCATTAATCTGCCACGGGTGTACATGTGTTCCCAATCCTGAACCCCCCTCCTTCCTCCCTCCCCATACCATCCCTCTGGGTCATCCCAGTGCACCAGCCCCAAGCATCCTGTATCCTGCATCGAACCTAGACTGGCAATTCGTTTCTTATATTATACATGTTTCAATGCCATTCTCCCAAATCATCCTACCCTCTCCCTCTCCCACAGAGTCCAAAAGACTGTTCTGTACATCTGTGTCTCTTTTGCTGTCTCGCATACAGGGTTATTGTTACCATCTTTCTAAATTCCATATATATGCATTAGTATCCCGTATTGGTGTTTTTCTTTCTGGCTTACTTCACTCTGTATAATCAGCTCCAGTTTCATCCACCTCATTAGAACTGATTCAAGTGTATTCTTTTTAATGGCTGAGTATTACTCCATTGTGTATATGTACCACAGCTTTCTTAACCATTCATCTGCTGATGGACACCTAGGTTGCTTCCATGTCCTGGCTATTATAAACAGTGCTGCAATGAACACTGGGATACATGTGTCTCTTTCAGTTCTGGTTTCCTCAGTGTGTATGCCCAGCAGTGGGATTGCTGGGTCATAAGGCAGTTCTATTTCCAGTTTTTTAAGGAATCTCCACACTGTTCTCCATAGTGGCTGTACTAGTTTGCATTCCCACCAACAGTGTAAGAGGGTTCCCTTTTCTCCACACCCTCTCCAGCATTTATTGTTTGTAGACTTTGGGATTGCAGCCATTCTGACCGGTGTGAGATGGTACCTCATTGTGGTTTTGATTCGCATTTCTCTGATAATGAGTGATGTTGAGCATCTTTTCATGTGTTTGTTAGTCATCTGTATGTCTTCTTTGGAGAAATGTCTATTTAGTTCTTTGGCCCATTTTTTGATTGGTTCGTTTATTTTTCTGGAATTGAGCTGCAGGAGTTGCTTGTATATTTTTGAGATTAGTTGTTTGTCAGTTGCTTCATTTGCTATTATTTTCTCCCATTCTGAAGGCTGTCTTTTCACCTTGCTTATAGTTTCCTTTGTTGTGCAGAAGCTTTTAATTTTAATTAGGTCCCATTTGTTTATTTTTGCTTTTATTTCCAGTATTCTGGGAGGTTGGTCATAAAGGATCCTGCTGTGATTTATGTCAGAGAGTGTTTTGCCTATGTTCTCCTCTAGGAGTTTTGTATATAGATCAATGGAACAAAATAGAAAGCCCAGAGATAAATCCACACACCTATGGACACCTTATCTTCAACAAAGGAGGCAAGAATATACAATGGATTAAAGACAGTCTCTTTAACAAGTGGTGCTGGGAAAACTGGTCAACCACTTGTAAAAGAATGAAACTAGAACACTTTCTCGGAGAAGGCAATGGCACCCCACTCCAGTACTCTTGCCTGGAAAATCCCATGGATGGAGGAGCCTGGTCGGCTGCAGTCCATGGGGTCGTTAAGAGTCGGACACGACTGAGCGACTTCACTTTCACTTTTCACTTTCATGCATTGGAGAAGGAAATGGCAGCCCACTACAGTATTCTTGCCTGGAGAATCCCAGGGACTGGGGAGCCTGGCAGGCTGCCGTCTATGGAGTCGCACAGAGTCAGACACGACTGCAGCGACTTAGCAGCAGCAGAACACTTTCTAACACCATACACAAAAATAAACTCAAAATGGATTAAAGATCTAAACGTAAGACCAGAAACTATAAAACTCCTTGAGATTTTTTTTTTTAATTATTAAAGCAGGGTTTTGAATTAATGGCAAATCCTTCTACTGTTTTTGCTATAGAGCCCCTTGGAAAATATGTGTATGTTTTTCTGCTTACTCCTCACCTGGTTTGAAGATCTCTGTACTAGTTATGAGATAAAGATCTAACCGAAGACTGTAATGGCAGTATTGGATTGGAAGGCTGATTGGAGACATATCTAAGACATACTAAAAGAAACTTAGTGACTCAGTCGACTTTGGAGTGAGAGATGAGTCAAATATAATTCTTAAGATTTTCAGTTTAGGGAGTTGGATAGATTTGATGCCATTCATTGATTGCACAGAGAAAGCAAAATAATCTTGAACAGATGGGCTGGATTTCTTTTTGCCTATGGAACTTTAATGTGTAAATTTTCAGTAAGTCTGAAACACAAGAGAAATGTCAAAGATAAAGTGGCTGTAAATTTGGGAGACCTTAGTGTGTAAGTGGATGATACTATCTAAGGGAAATCTTTTGAAAGAGAGGAAAAGCTCTGATGATGGAACTTGGGGAAAACCCAACTTTAGAGAATGGAGAAAAGGAGGGAGCGTGCTGGGGAAATGCCATTAAAAACGAATCTCCTCGCAACCCAGAAAGCCTCTCCCCCAAAACAGAAAGAAAACAGTTCATTACTGAGTAAACATTAATCCAGAAAGTAATGTGCATCATAAGCAGTCTGCTAAGAGATTGCAAAAAAACAGAAAAAAATCTCACTCTTGGATATGGCCAGGCCAGTTCAACTCATTCCATATATGTTCTCAGGATAAACAGTAACTAGTCCTCAAGTAAGAGGACTCTACAGCATCATCTGTCACACATAAGTTCATCCTAAATTCACTTAGTAATAGGAGTGCCCATTTGTGTTAGCTAATTGGCTTTATCCAAAGGAAAAATAAACTTCTCATATCTTTATGATAGGAGATAGTTTTGAAACTTGCAGGAGGTACCAGCCCAAGTTAGGCTCCTGCCCTCCCACTTAATCTGGGATGTAGGGGCATGATCTTCCTTGGTAACTGCATTCTGAAGAGGTGGTTTCCAGGTTCTTGAGAAAGACATTGCTGTAAACCTGGGAAGAGGCTTTTAAGCAAAAGCTTTTAAAAAGATTTTTACATATATTTCAAAGAGAGAATTCACAATTCTCAATTTTCTAAAGTAAATGAGAGAGTCTTTCCCCTCCTTTTCTACGTGGGCTTCTTTTTCCCTTTGTATTTATCCTTACCTATGTAATGTGAAAACGAAGGGAGAAATTACAGAGTGCTTTCATGAGCCAAAGTAAGAGAATATTTTGCAAAGGTTGAGGGAGTAGTACTCCTCTTCAAGGAGGTTATATTCCATTTGTGGGATAAACTAACATAACCAAATATGTAAATTTTTAAAATAAATATAAAAATAATAGAGCATTACATGGTTAATGGTGTAGTATAGACTGAAAGTACTATAGAAATTCAGTAGCATGAGGTCATTAAGACCTTAAGTAGTTAGAGAAGGATTTCTGGAAGTGAGAAACTTGGGGGAAACTGAAGGAGAGAAGGAGATTTTGAAGGAGAGATTCAGTTTATATAATTCATATTTTAAATCTTAGTTTAAAACAGATCTTTTGTTATTCTCTATAATGAATATAAACAGAATATAAACGTTGTAGACCATGATGTTCATAATCCATTGGCCAAAATTCTCCTTTGGGTAGTGTTAATACTTGAGGGAAAGGATGACACCACTTTCCCCTGTGACTTTCTATTTTCTATATTCCCTCTTATAATCACCCCCTTTCAGATTAACAGTTATTTGTTTTATATGTTAATAGCTTCAAGTCTTCTCCAGCTTAAAAGGCACTCTTTTCTCTATGATACTTGCATGCGTGCCAAGTGACTTCAGTTGTGTCTGACTCTGTTTGACATTATGGACTGCAGCCTGCTCGGCTCCTCTGTCCATGGGATTCTCCGAGCAAAAATACTGGAGTGGATTGCCATGTCCTCCTCCAGGGAATCTTCCCAACTCAGGGATCAGACCCTAGTCTCCTGCGTTGCAGGCAGATCCTTTACCATCTGAGCCACCAGGGACGCCTCCCTAGGATATTTACCTGGATTCATTTTCATTTTAAGCTTAACTTGTAAAGATCAGTTTTTTGTTTTTTGTTTTTTGTTTTTTTTTCATTTCTTTGAAAGTACTGTGCAATTAACCCTGGTGTTAAGGAGACAAAATTAAATCTTTTTTTTTTTTTTTTTGGCTTTTAATTATCTTTGTGTGTCGTGGTTCCCAAGACCACCCTCAGGTTTGATCATTCACTGGAAGGACTCATAGGACTCAGCATACAGTCATAAGCATGACTATGACTCTCACAGAGGAAGGATGCAAAGGAAAATCAGCAAAAGGAAAAAACTCTGTGGCGATGCCTGGAGGAAACCAAGCACATGTTTTCAAGTATCCTCTCCCAGTAAAGTCAAATGGGACACACTTAATTCCCCCAGCAATAAATTCTGACTACATGTGTGAAATGTCATCTACTAAGGAAGCTTCATAGAGACTCAGTGCCCACAGTTTTTATTGGAACTGACCCATGTAGATATTTCTGTCTGGCATATACCAAAACTCTAGACTCATATTGTCTACGGAAATGGTTTAGGTGCAGTAAGCCACTTCTGTCATTTAGGGAATTGTGGAAACCCTCCTGAATCTAACATCCCAGGTACCAGTCAAGTGTCAGCATTCAACCCATAGACCTTTTTGATGATTGCAAACTCAGGCCTGATGTGTTAACCCTTTTCTGTACACCTTGTTTTTTTGTTTTGGTTTTAAATCCAGTGATTTGCAGGTAAAATCAAGAGTTGGCACATCAAGTAACTCTTAAATATATTACAGGTATGCACCAGAATCACTGACAGAGAGCAAGTTTTCTGTGGCTTCAGATGTTTGGAGCTTTGGAGTGGTTCTGTATGAACTTTTCACATATATTGAGAAGAGTAAAAGCCCACCAGCGGTCAGTATGCTTTTTGTTTACTTTCAAATTTTTTTTTAACATGAGAAAAGCTTTTCCAAAGAGTAATAGTAAACTTAGGGTTATTTTAGAGTTCCTATTGGTTATTTATAACACAAAAAGCAACAGAATAACCCCCAAACTAACTGATTAAATTAACTTGAGGTTTTGAAAGGTGGGGATTGTAGTACTGTTTAATATATTCTGTTAATATTATTTTTAGTAAAGCCAATAAACTCATTCATCCCAGGAATTATTGCAAATGTTAAACCTTTTAAAGTAATATTTTTTCTATTCATTGTATAATTTTAATATAGGACAGTATATAAAAGAAAATGAAAGTAATCTCTAATTCAGCTACTCAGAGGTAATCACTTTAATACTGTATATGTTTTCTTTCAGGATTCTTTTAATTTTATATGTAAAAATTAAATTTTATTTAAAAGTTTTATTTATAAAATAAGTCATACTGTACAGTTTGCTTTCCTACTTTTTCATTACAGATTATAACATGGACATTTTCCTATGTTAATAAATATTTACTGCAAATATGACTTCTAATTTCTTGGTGGTGTTTAAACATAAGGACATAGTTTCTGGACAATCATTTTCTGTTTTTCATCCTTATAACATTCATTGAACATAGTGGCTATCCTTATATATAAATATTTATGTTTATCTCTGGTTGTCATGTTAGAGTGAAAATGTAATTATATGTGAAACACTATAAGCTCTTATATATAAAAGATTTTGATAATTTCAAAATGCTCTCCAGGAAATCTCTTTTTCAATTAGACTCTCGGTAGCTGTGCACAGGGGTATATATTTTATCATTTGTCGGTGTCGACTGTTACATTTCCACGCAGTTTTGCCAAACTGATGGGAGAGAAGTTGTACCGATTTGATTTTAATTTGCATTTCTCCCTTCAGTGTGACTGAGTACATATTTATTGGGTGTTTGGGGTATGTGCACGTGTGCATTGTATCCTCGTGTGCTTTGCCCATTTTTATATTGGCAATTTTTCTTACCAATATACAAGAGTCTTCTGTATTTAAATAAATGTGTTCATTGTAAATATTCCTCTACCTTATGGTTCAGACTTTAATCTTATGAAATTTAAACATATGAACATCTCTCCATTGCATTTATGCTTTAATACTCATTCTGCATTTTTAAATGACCTCTTCTACATTCAGCTTTTTATTTCAACTGAAATGTGATATGATATGTTAAAGTGTGTTTTTAGTTCACTGGTTTTGAATTCTTCTCAGGGGATTTGTGTTGAGGGTGTTAAAGTTACAGAAATGGCATTATAGAGGTTCCACATTTAACAATCTTTTATGAAGTATGACTGAAAAGGAAGTTTTTAAAGTTAAAATAGTCTTGTTTTTAAAAGTTTCAAGGTAAGGAAACATACATACATGGGATTTTTCCCATTTACTGGAAGAAATTGAGAATTCTGCTTCAAATTAAGTGTACCAAAAATATGTCATTGAAAAGTGGATTTGTGTTTTAGGAATTTATGCGTATGATTGGCAATGACAAACAAGGACAGATGATCGTGTTTCATTTGATAGAACTCCTGAAGAATAATGGAAGGTTACCGAGACCAGATGGATGCCCAGATGAGGTAACAAAAATTTTTTTTATCCACAGTAATCATGCATTTTCTTTCTCTTTTTACCCAAGGATTTCAGGTCAGTTTATGCAGTTCACTGAACTTTTAGATACATAGCATAAACATGACTGTGGATGTAGGTGTAGACATGCCATATGCCTCTATGAAAAAATTAAGTGGGAGTTCCGAATTCCTGGCTTCACCAATTAAAAAGTGGCGCTTTGTGTTCATTGTAATTTTGGCTTATTTTCCCTTTTACAGATTTACGTGATTATGACAGAATGCTGGAACAATAATGTAAACCAGCGCCCCTCTTTCAGAGACCTAGCAGTTCGAGTTGATCAAATAAGGGACAACATGACTGGATGAAAGAAATGAACTTCACTCTGAGACCAGAATAGACTTACAGAACAAAGTTTTGTATTTCACATTGCTGTGGACTGTTGTAACGTATATCATTATTATGTATATCACAATACTAGCCAGCAAAAGTGTGGAAATACCTGCTTAAAACTTTCGAAGTAAAGTGAATTTTTCTTCATGAGGATACCAGCCAAACACATTGATGAAAAGTCCTTAGCAAAGAGTTTTGTAAAATATTTCAGGAACCTGATCAGTCAGTTAACATCACTTTTCTTTGGCAAAAAAGAAAATTAGACATTTTTCAACTAAGAATTATGAGAGATTAAAAAATTGTAAATTTTAAATATATACAGAATATGTATGTACAGTTTTTACCATGGTGAATGTATGACACCTTGGCACCTTGTGTGATGTTTTACACAAGGGCTGGTATTCATAACTAATGTTTTATAATTTTTCCATAGTTTATCTATGATAACTTCATTCTATAGACAAATTAAGATACTCAGATAATTGAATATGCACCTTTTTGTCCTTGCGCATCTATGTCACTGGCCAGCAATATGAGCAGGTGTATACTTTAGCTTGTTGTTCTGTGTACTGTAAATATTTTTCAAAGCAAAGGGAACAAATGTTTAGTTTTATTTGTATAGGGAATTTTCCTGACCCTCTAGAATACATTTTGAAATGGAACAAGTTTACAAAGATTAACACAATATATTTTCTTATTTGTCTCCCTTGTATCTGTTTGTGGCACCTATGTTTTTTAAATAGAACTATCTCCAGATTTTTTCTAAGACCACCGTGAACAGTTTTATTTTAAAATTTTGAGATTACAAATGCCAGGAATATTGTCATCCCTTGAGCTGTTGGTTGCCAGGAAGATCCCTGGGACCTATGGTCATGCATTAAATTTAAGTGTAAGCTGTAATATAGATTTTGTTTTTCATATATAAAGCCTGCTAAGATGCACAGTGGGTTAGGAATTTTTTTCTTAAGAATGTGTATTTTAGGGATTTCAGAAATCTATTGTAGTCATAAAAGAGATCTTTTTTGTTGTTGTTAGATTCTTATATACAAGGGAGAAATTAAATTGATTTTTTAAAATGCTTATTAATTTTATTCAAAAATGCCAGTAGAAAATTCTTAATGTATATCTTGAAGAAAAATGAGTGTTTTCAATTAAGTATAAAGGGTTGTTTTTTATTATTGTCATTTTAGTGCTACTCCATTTTAGACATCATACCTAAAATATGGTGGGTTTTTGTGTGTGTGTGTTATTTATACAAAGTTTAAAATACTTGGAATTTTGGTTAGAAAGAAAATAGTTCATTTTCAATGCTATATGCTGCTTTTTTTTTTTAACTTAAAGACTTTAGATTATCTTTCTAACTTTTGGAGCTGGTTTTTAAATGCATATTATATATAAGGAAAAAAAATGCCTCACACATAAAGTTTGAATTTTTTTGTTGGAAGGAAAGGGAAGAAATGCTTTTTATGTTATCTTTAAAGTATTTGGGCTTCCTTCATAGCTCAGTTGGTAAAGAATCTGCCTGCAATGCAGGAGACCCCGGTTCGATTCCTGGGTTGGGAAGATCCCCTGAAGAAAGGATAGGCTACCCACTCCAGTATTTTTGGGCTTTCCTGTGGCTAAGCTGGTAAAGAATCTGCCTGCAATGCAGGAGACACCAGTTCGATCCCTGGGTTGGGAAGATCCCCTGGAGAAGGGAAAGGCTACCCACTTCAGTATTCTGGCCTGGAGAATTCCATGGACAGTCTAGTCCATGGGGTTGCAAAGAGTCAGACATGACTGAGTGACCTTCACTTACTTTAAAACATTTTACCAAATGTAGTTACCAAACAGACAAATCTTCTAAAATGATAATATATTAGATTTTAAAAGATTTCTAGTAAATATTTTGATGAAAATTGACTATAATTTTTATTTAATTTGTAAAAAGACTCCTCCAGGATCTATATATGTAATGTTAATGCACTTAAGAGATCTTCCGTTCTGCTACTTTTCAAGTCAAAAATAGCATATCATAATATGTTTGATTTCAGATTATTGTACTAAAACTTAGGTACCTGAAGTAGATTCTTAAAGGTCGATAACATTTTGTTTATAAAAATAAGGATGTTAACTAGATTTCTTTTAAAATAGTTTTTCTTTTAATGCTTCAGTTTTTAGTTTTAGGAGAAAATTCCATATATCTAAAGTTTTTAGATGGAATGACTGCTTTATTGTAAAATTCTAAGTTTTCAAGACAATTATTGTTCATTGAGTGTTTATGATGTTTTAAATTTTGATTCAGACCTTACATAAAAGGAAAGTAAACTTGCCGCTGTTCAGTTGATTGTGCATAAGACACAGGTAAGTAAGTATTGTACGAGTTAATGCCAGACAGCTTCTTCAAATTAATATTCTTCAGAAATGAGGGTAAAGATTTTCTTTAAAATCTGTGATTCTATAAATATTCCAGTATTTTTAGTTACACAATCTTTATATAAATAATTCCCTATATCCATGGCTACCTACTTTGGGAAACAGTCACTTTTTCATGTTATTTATATATGCTTCTGGTAGCACTATAATTTGCTATGGAAGAGTGCTTTCTTATAACCCAAGACTTGTGCTTTAAAATCAAGTGAAATTTTTCTCACAACCATAACTTGATATTTCAATTTTATTTAAACAATTTTGTTATGGACATTAGAAGATACTGCAGTTTTTATACATGGGGACTCATTTTGGGGCGGCATGATGTGGTCAGATTGAGACTGTATTATTTTCATCGTTGTGCCTTTAGCATGTTCCTACAAAATTGAAATACTGATGTAATAAATAATTCAGAAGTGAGTGATCACACTATCATGATTATCTGGGTCATGAAGATCTTTTTGGTACAGTTCTTCTGTGTATTCTTGCCACCTCTTCTTAATATCGTCTGCTTCTATTAGGTCCATACCGTTTCTGTCCTTTATTGAACCCATCTTTGCATGAAAACTTCCCTTGCTATCTCTGATTTTCTTGAAGAGATCTCTAGTCTTTCCCATTCTATTGTTTCTCTCTATTTCTTTGGATTGAGGAAGGCTTTCTTATCTCTCCTTGCTATTCTTTGGAACTCTGCATTCTGATGCTTATATCTTTCCTTTTCTCCTTTGTTTTTCTCTCTTCTTTTCACAGCTATTTGTAAGGCCTCTTCAGACAGCCATTTTGCTTTTTTGCATTTCTTTTTCTTGGAGATGGTCTTGATCCCTGTCTCCTGTACAATGTCACGAACCTCATTCCATAGTTCATCAGGCACTCTGTCTATCAGATCTAGTCCCTTAAATCTGTTTCTCACTTCCACTGTATAATAAGGGATTTGATTCAGGTAATACCTGAATGGTCTAGTGGTTTTCCCTACTTTCTTCATATTAAGTCTGAATTTGGTAATAAGGAGTTCATGATCTGAGCCACAGTCAGCTCCTGGTCTTGTTTTTGCTGACTGTATAGAGTTTCTCCATCTTTGGCTGCGTAGAATATAATCAATCTGAGTAATACTCCATTGTGTATATGTACCACAGCTTATCCATTCATCTGCTGATAGACAGTCTAGGTTCGATGCAGGATACGGGATGCTTGGGGCTCGTGCACTGGGATGACCCAGAGGGATGGTATGGGAAGAGAGGTGGGAGGGGTGTTCAGGATTGGGAACACATGTACACCTGTGGCGGATTCATGCTGATGTATGGCAAAACCAATACAATATTAAAAAAAAAAGAATATAATCAATTTGATTTCAGTGTTGGCCATCTGGTGATGTCCATGTGTAGAGTCTTCTCTTGTGTTGTTGGAATAGGGTGTTTGCTATGACAAGTACGTTCTCTTGGCAAAACTCTATTAGCCTTTGCTTCATTCTGTGCTCCAAGGCCAAATTTGCCTGTTACTCCAGATGTTTCTCGGAGAAGGCAATGGCACCCCACGCCAGTACTCTTGCCTGGAAAATCCCATGGACGGAGGAGCCTGGTAGGCTGCAGTCCATGGGGTCGCTAAGAGTCAGACATGACTGAGCAACTTTACTTTCACTTTTCACTTTCATGCATTGGAGAAGGAAATGGCAACCCACTCCAGTGTTTTTGCCTGGAGAATCCCAGGGCCGGGGGAGCCTGGTGGGCTGCCGTCTATGGGGTCGCACAGAGTCGGACACGACTGAAGCAACTTAGCAGCAGCAGCCAGATGTTTCTTGACTTCCTACTTTTGCATTCCAGTCCCCTATAATGAAAAGGACATCTTTTTTGGGTGTTAGATCTAAAAGGTCTTATAGGTCTTCATAGAACCATTCAACTTCAGCTTCTTCAGTGTCACATTACATACCTAAATATTAAAATATTTTCTAAATTACCAATATTGTTTCACTTCATTACAGTATGTTCATCTTAGGTTAAAATGTTAATAATTTCTGTTGTGTTTATGCCAGATGTTATTGCATAGTACAGGGCCTAAATATTTTTCTCTTCCAGTCTTACAAATAAGGAAAAGCCTTATTTCTGAATGAAACATCAATCAATATTAATGTTTCTTAAAGTTTTTAATGAGCATTTTCCATTATAATGCCTTTCTTTGCATAGCAAATTGCTTAACATCTTAGTTTGAACTGTAATAGATTTATGAAATCATTAAAAGAGTTCTAGGAGTCCCTGTTCTAGTTATCCATAGCATTAGATTTTGTGAACAATTATGTTTTTAATAACTGTACCAGGAAGAACTCTTAATAGATGCTATTTATTGAGGTCAAGCATGTCACCTCTAAGCAATGTGAACAGAAAGTAGCATAGCTTTTAGGTCTGACTACAGGTAAATAGCATTAATAAATGGTGCACGGTGGTAAGGAAAAGGCACATAGCAAGACATTGTAGAGGCGGCTGGATAGGAACTTATTAGTTGCAGATGATAAGACATCAGATTCAAGTATACTGAAGACACAAATGAAAGTATGCAACAGAAAGTTTTTATCAGTTATCCTTTCAAGAACATAGTTGAAAATGTTTAGGTACTTCCCACACACAGAGAAATAATTAAGTAGGTAGTATTTTTAATGAAAAAGTTTGAGTATTTCAAACTCTTGGAAAAATATGAATCTCAAAGCATAAGTTTTCTAGTAGTATTGAACATAAGTTTGTGAGTTAGACTTTATTAACTGAAACTAAAAACATTAGCAAAAAAATCACAGACACTATAGAAAATAGAAATAAAATGAGAAATACAAACCTAAACACATAAACTTAACAATTATTAAAATACTTGAAATTTTTTCAACTCCAACAACTTGAAATACACATGATACTTTATTCTTCTGCATAATTTGTTGAAGATTGCTGTAAACCTTTATAACTATCCCAAATTTTAAGTATATAAGAACAAAATTTATTTTATGTCCTTAGTAACATTTAAGTTGTTGGATTAATTTTGGTTGGAGAAGAAGGAAAAGAAAGTTTTTGCAGAATCTTGATTCTTAAGAACAAGTAACTGAATTCTCCAACAGTACTGATTAAAATACTTTTAATCTTCATAACCCAGGTAGCTAAGCCCTTGACTGCAAGCTGCAGGTAGCCCAGATCTAAATGACAAATCTAATGTAGTTTCTGTTGAATGGTAGAAATTATTGTCTACTGTTCACAGAGCATTTTAAAAACAAAAATAGTCACTATTTCCCACAAATTCTGCCAGAATGTTGTTTTCTTTCTTTCCTTCTTTAAAAAAAATGTTTTAAATACTTGTTTCTATCAGTAAGTTTGAGTACAGCATGAATCCCCTGGTACCACTTCTTTTCCTTTCTGTTATTAGTTTTGTAACATTATTATGTAACTTACTGAATAGGAATTCTTGATAATATAGGAAGGGTATTGGTGATTTAAAAAATTGAAACAAAATCTTAGCTTTTTATTGAAGGACTTTGAGAAACGTTGAATTCTAAACTCTGAGTATATCATTATAATTCCTTAAGGTGGCCCCATTTACTTCCCAAATTACTATTATAGAGGAATAAAACTCCAAAAACTGAGATTACTGTAGAGGACAATCTTTCTCCTAATAATGGTTTGCAAATCTGAGACCTAAGGAGCAATGTATGTGGTAAGGGGGAAAGGAGATTGCTAGATTCTGTCAGATCTCAAACTTGCAGTTAATGGGAATTTTTTCTAACATCTTGAATTTCTCTTATTTTAGGATTACTATAATAAATGTAGAAGGTGTTGACTTTAAAAAAAAACCACACAACGTGAGAGTTATGAGTTAAATTTTGTTTGGGGCAAAATGAGGACCCAGGAAACAGTATCTCAGACAGCTCTAAGAAATTGTTCCAAAGAGGCAGGGGGGAAGGTCAGTATATATGTGATTTTGGTGAAGGGGGATACATGCAGATCAAGCACTTTTTTTTTTTTTTTTTAGAAAGTTTCTGCTAGTCATGAGCGGTTGACATCATGAAGGATTTTAGTGCTTTCCTGGATAGGAGATTCAAGAACTGGGCTCATAAAATCTGCTCCCCAAAATATCTAACTGAAGACCTGTCCTGCCAGTTTTCCCCCCAGCACAGTGTGCCTCATTTCTGTTCTCCATCCTAAACTCCTTTAAGGGGTATTGAAAATAAGCAGCTGCAGCAGCACATGATTTAGTCTTTGTAGAAGTAGACGGCAAGTGCCAATTTCTAGTTGACAAAGGTTAGAGGATGAGTAGCTCAGTCAAATGCCGAAGTATTATGGCTCTAGCAGTTACCTGGGCCATTTTTTTACAGCTGCTCCAACGTGGGCACTTAATTTTCAGATTCTTAGTAGAGTCATTTTTCTTTTCTAAACTTAAAGAATAAAAGATCATATCCATATTGTATACCCCTTCAGACCTTCCTACATATACACTCACCAATACTGACACATGCAGGCTCCCTGCGACTTTAAATTTGCATCAGATAATTCAAATTAATGGTTGCAGTAATGAAGACATCACCTCTTGATAAAATCCTAAATCCCTTTCATGTGTTGAGAATAAAGAAGAGTAGATATGCAGTTATGGATATAGACAAAGGAGTTCTGAGTAATCTTATGTGAGGGTCAATCCTGATGATATTTCAGCTTATAATTCCATGTTAAATAAACATACAGACAAAACCAAGAGATTTAAACTTTCAGTTCTGCTGCAACTTTCAGATACCAGCCCTAATCATGATGGTTTTAGGGAATCTAGTTTGGTGTGGCCCCAAATATAAAGGATCCATAAAAAGAATATCTTGGGCCTGGGCCTAATATGAGAGTTGGAATTTCATATATAAACTACTTTTTAGAGCATGCTTTTTCAGCAGAATTGATACCAACTCTCAGGGATGAACAGTGACCAAAAACCCCTTACTTTTTAATGTATAAAGCACAGAAATACAGTACATAAGTAGATAGGCAGTAATATAAAATTCTCATGGTGGAAGAGACTAGGAGAAAATGACTTAAAAGTTCTTTGTAGATATTGGGGATAATGAAAAGAATGTTGAGAAACACTGCTCTTAAGTGTACTCATGTAGACATGGGCCAAACCAGTACTACCTGAGAAATGCCTTCAGTAAGAAAGGGAAGATATGTCAGTGTGAGAACACTGAGTATATTGGATCTTTAAGCATGCATGCATGCATGCTAAGTTGCTTCAGTCATGTCCAACTCTGTGCAACCCCATGGACAGCAGCCCACCAGTCTCCTCTGTCCATGGAATTCTCTAGGCAGGAGTACTGGAGTGGGTTGCCATGTCCTTCTCCAGAATATACTAAATAGTGTATCTGAACTAAGAAAAATTAGTTGGTAAAGTCACCTAATTTTAATCTCTCTAGAATTTAAAGGTTTTCCTTCATAGAGGGAAAAATCGAGGCTTATTCAATGGAGTACCTCCATGAGAACCATTTTGTTGTCTTTGATTTTACATTTCACAAAAAATCAGTTAATATATAATTATCTCAAAAAACTTAGGGTATCTTAATGATATGCAGTGTATTAGCAGTTTTTCTTCTTGATCATAAAAGGAGATAACAGATATTAAAACCATGTCATATTACTGTATATTAAAGGCAGAATAGGGACTTCCCTGGTGCTCCAGTGGCTAAGACTCTCTGCTCCCAATGCAGGGGACCTAGGGTGCTCCATAGTCAGGAAACTAGATCCCACAGGCTGCAAATGAGTTCTCAGGTCACAACAAAAGATCCTACAGGCCTCAACTAAATGATTCCGCATGTCCCAACAGAGACCAAAGATCTCACGTGCTGCAACTAAGACCCGGTACAGCCAAAATTTAAAAAAACTCAACATTGAGAAAACTAAGATCATGGCATCTGGTCCCATCACTTCATGGCAAATAGATGGGGAAACAATGGAAACAGTGACATTATTTTCTGAGGCTCCAAAATCACTGCAGATGGTGACTACAGCCATGAAATTAAAAGATGCTTGCTGCTTGGAAGAAAAGCTATGACTGGCCTAGACAGCATATTAAAAAGCAGAGACATTACTTTGCCAACAAAGGTCTGTCTAGTCAAAGCTATGGTTTTTCCAGTAGTCATGTATGGATGTGAGAGTTGGACCATAAAGAAAGCTGAGCGCCAAAGAATTGATGCTTTTGAACTATGATGTTGGAGAAGACGCTTGAGAGTCCCTTGGACTACAAGGAGATCCAACCAGTCCATCCTAAAGGAGATTAGTCCTGAATATTCATTGGAAGGACTGATGCTGAAGCTGAAACTCCAATTCTTTGGCCACCTGATGCAAAGAACTGACTCATGGAAAGACCCTGATGCTGGGAAAAATTGAAGGTGGGAAGGGAAGGGAATGACAGAGGATGAGATGGTTGGATGGCATCAGTTTGATGGACATGAGTTTGAGTAAGCTCCAGGAGTTGGTGGTGGACAGGGAAGCCTGGTGTGCTGCAGTTCATGGGGTTGCAAAGAGTTGGGCAAGACTGAGAGACTGAACTGAACAGCCAAAATAAATAGTAAAAATAAAATATTGAAAAACAGAATTTCTACACGGAAATAGTAAAGAAACTAACACCACCAAATGAAGATCGTATCCTATGAAATTTACCTAGAAGTCAAAGCATTCATCTTTGAAAAATGCTACAGCTTTCTACATTCTGTGATATCCATTGTAATGGTTGTGATGTTATTTAATGTGGTTTTCATTTGCATTTCACTAGTGATTAATGATCTTTTCTAAATGATATATTTTAATTGGAGGCCAATTACTCTACAATATTCTGGCAGTTTCTGCCATACATTGGCATGAGTCAGCCACGGGTGTACATGTGTCCCCCTGTCCTCAACCCCCCTCCCACCTCCTCCCCAGCCCATCCCTCTGGGTTGTCCCAGTGCATTGGCTTTGAGTGCCCTGTTACATGCATTGAACTTGGACTGGTCATCTGTCTCACATATGGTAATACACATGTTTTAATGCTGTTCTCTCAAATCTTCCTATGCTTGCCTTCTCCCATAGAGTCCAAAAGTCTGTTCTTTACATCTGTGTCTCCTTCTGTCTTGCATATAAGGTCATCATTACCATCTTTCTAAATTCCATATATATGCATTAATATAAGGTATTGTTTTTCTTCCTGACTTATATCACTCGGTATAATAGGCTCCAGTTTTATCCACCTCATGATCTTAAGTATCTTTTAATATGTAATTTTATTGGTCACTTGTTTATCTTTGGAGAAATGTCTATTTAAGTCCTTTGTCCATTTTAAGATTGGGTTCATTTTTTTAGTTGTAGAAGTTCTTTCAATATTCTGGATATTAACCCCTTATCACATATTTAATTTTAGATATTCCATTCTGTGGATTGCCATTTTATTCTGTTCATTGTATCCTCTTATGCACAAAAGTTTAAAATTTTGATATTTTCCAGTTTATTTACTTTTACTTTCAGTGTCATATTCCAGAAATCATTGCCAAATCCATCGTCAGAAGAAAACACTGGGAAAAAACTTCATAAGTGTTTTCTTTTAATTTTTATTTTTACTTTATTTTACTTTACAATACTGTATTGGTTTTGCCATACATTGACATGAATCCACCATGGGTGTACATGAGTTCCCAAACATGAACCCCCCTCCCACCTCCCACCTCCCACCCCGTATCATCTCTCTGGATCATCCCCATGCACCAGCCCCAAGCATGCTGTATCCTGCGTCGAACATAGACTGGCGATTCGTTTCTTACATGATAGTATACATGTTTCAATGCCATTCTGCCAAATCATCCCACCCTCTTCCTCTCCCTCTGAGTCCAAAAGTCTGCTCTACACATCTGTGTCTCTTTTGCTGTCTCGCATACAGGGTCATCATTACCATCTTTCTAAATTCCATATATATGTGTTAGTATACTGTATTGGTGTTTTTCTTTCTGGCTTACTTCACTCTGTATAATCGGCTCCAGTTTCATCCATCTCATTAGAACTGATTCAAATGTATTCTTTTTAATGGCTGAGTAAATACTCCATTGTGTATATGTACCACAGCTTTCTTACCCATTCATCTGCTGATGGACATCTAGGTTGTTTCCATGTCCTGGCTATTATAAACAGTGCTGCGATGAACATTGGGGTACATGTTTTATACCTTTAACTCTTAACATTTAGGTCTTTGGTCCATAATTTTTCTATATGTTGAAAGATAGTATCTATCTATCTATATTTATTTTTTGCATGTAGATTTCTAGTTTTTCCAGCACCACTTCTTGAAAAGAGTATCTTTCTTCTACCGAATGACTTTGGGATACCTTTGTTGAAACGTGTTTGACTGTATACATTAGAGTGTATTTCTGAGTTCTGTGTTATATGCTGTTAGTTTATATGTTTGTCTTTATGCCAGTATCACACTGTTCTGATTACTGTAGCTTTTATTGTAAGTTTTGCAGTCATGAAGTGTAAGGCTTCCAATTTTGTTGTTCTTTGTACTAATTGTTTTGGCTATTTGGTGTCCCTTGAAACTGCATATGAGGTTTAGAATGGGTTTTCTATTTCTGGGAAAAAAATGAGGATTTTGAATGGCATTACATTAAATCTGTAGACTGTATTTAGGGTACAGGTAGGGCTTCCCTGGTGGCTCAGAGGGTAAAGAATCTGCCTGTAATGCAGGAGACCCAGGTTCAATCCCTGGATTGGGAAGATCCCCTGGAGAAGGAAATGGCTACCCACTCAAGTGTTCTTACCTGGAGAATTCCATGGATGGAGGAGCCTAGCAGGCTACAGTCCGTGAGGATGCAGAGAGTCTGACACAACTGAGCAACTAACACTTCATTTCACGTCCAGTATCCTCTTAGTTATCTCATTTTATCCACACAACTCTATGAGGAAGATACCATTATTTTTCTTGCTTTAAATATGTAGACACTGACATTTAGCAAGATACAATAAATTTAGAAAGTAGAGAAAGAAGGGATGTTACAGTTTGAATTTAGGCAGTCTGACTCCAAGAGTTTGCCTGAGTTTATAATCGTTTCACTACGCTGCCTTTCACAGCTTTGCTAGCATACATATAAAGCAGCCATAAACTAGATAAGCTTTCTTCAGTGATCCAGGATTATATTTCTCGGATGGCAAGATGACATCATTTCAGTTTCCAGTGAAAATCATTTGAACATATTTTTAGTTGGACTGTCACTTTCTGTCCCTCAATAAAAAAAATACCCTAAAGTGCACAGCAGTTTGATAAAATGTAGAAAACAAGTCTTTGTAGAAAGAACAACGTAAGTGATGATAATGCCTTTTGCTAGATGATGAGAGAAAGTTGAAAAGTAAATGAACTTAAAGAAAAAAAAAAGCTTGGGAAGGTAGAATATGACTGTGAGCTGAATAGGAAGGAGCAGGTGTAGCAGCTGCCAGGAGGGCGAACACAAGGTTTCATGTTCAGCAGAACTCAGGGCAAAAGCAGTGACTTCATAGGTGCCTAGGCCAGACTTGCCTGCTGATCTGTTGTTCAGCAGTGGTCTGGGAAAGCAGGGACGGCTGTGACTCTCCCTGGGGTAATAAAAACTGGTGTTGGAAATATCAGGGAATGTTCATCTACCAGAACTCTTGGGGGAGACAAGTATTTTGCTTGGGTCTATAGTACCAAGATAACATCCTGTAGGCTCCAGTGCTGGAAACACTGCCTAACTGGTTTAACCACCATTCATTCCCTCAAAGTATGTTGCAGCTTGGACTAGAGAGATGGGGACAGAAATGGAAAGAAGTCAGTATGCTATTGTGGTTTGGATGGAAACGATAAGAGAAGAACAAAGCAACTAGATGGAAGGAGTTTAAACCAGAATTCCACTTTGGAGATGTTAAATCTGAGATGCCTAATAGATATCGAAGTAGAAGGAAAACCCAGAAATGTTACACAGGTAGTCATTTAAAATAATGGATATAGTTAAGCTAACTAAGGAAGTGTTAGATAAAAACAGCAAGTAGAGAATCAGGACCTGAGACAATCTTAACATTTAAAGGTTAGATTGAGGATGAAGACTGAGCAAGAAAAGACAAAGAGCAGTCCAGTAGGGTAAGGAAAACAAGAGAATTCATCATTATTTTTACTTCAAGAAATAATGTTCACTTGCTAAGTCATGTCTGACTCTTTGCAACCCCATGGACTGCAACACACCAGGCTCCCCTGTCCTTCACTGTCTCCAGAGTTTGCTCAAACTCATGTTCATAGAGTCAGTGATGCTATCTAACAATCTCATCCTCTACCACCCCTTTCTCTTTTGCTTTCAGTCTTTCCCAGCATCAGGGTCTTTTCCAATGAGTCTGCTCTTCGCATCAGATGGCTAAAGTATTGCAGCTTTAGCATCAGTGCTTCCAATGAATATTCAAGGTTGATTTCCTTTCGGATTGACTGGTTTGATCGCCTTACTGTCCAAGGAAATCTCAAGAGTCTTCTCCAACACCACAATTCAAAAGCAGAAATTCTTTGGGCCAAGCCTTCTTTATGGTCCAACTCATACCTGTACATGCCTACTGGAAAAACCATAGCTCTGTCTATCCAGACCTTTGTCGGCCAGGTGATATTTCTGCTTTTTAATATTCTAAGTTTGTCATAGCTTTTCTTCCAAGGAGCAAGCGTCTTCTAATTTCATGGCTGCAATCACCATCCGCAGTGATTTTGGAGACTGAGAAAGTAAAATCTGCCACTGTTGCCACTTTATCACCATTTATTTGCTATGAAGTGATGGGACCGGATGTCATGACCTTAGTTTGTTGAACATTGAGTTTTAAAGCCAGTTTTTTCACTCTTCTCTTTCAACTTCATCAAGAGGCTTTTTAGTTCCTCTTTGCTTGCTGCCATTAGGGTGGTAGTATCTGCATATCTGAGGAGGTTTTCTGTCCCAGTAACCTTGATTCCAGCTCATGATTCATCCAGCCTGGCATTTCACATGATGAACTGTGCATATAAGTTAAATAAGTGTGATGACATACTGCCTTGATGTACTCCTTTCCCAACTTTGAACCAGTCTGTTGTTCCATGTCTGATTCTGATTTGCTTCTTGACCTGCATACAGGTTTCTTAGGAGACAGGTAAAGTGGTCTGGTATTCCCATCTCTTGAAGAATTTTCCAGTTTGTTGTGATCCACACAGTCAAAAGCTTTAGCATAGCCAATGAAGCTGAAGTAGATGTTTTTTTCTGGAATTCTCTTGCTTTTTCTATGATCCAACAGATGTTGGCAATTTGATCTCTGGTTCCTCTCCCTTTTGTAAATCCAGCTTGTACATCTGGAAGTTCTTGGTTCACGTACTGCTGAAGCCTAGCTTGAAGAATTTTGAGCATTAATTTGCTAGTGTGTGAAATGAGTACAATTCTACAGTAATTTGAACTTTCTTTGCCATTGCCTTTCTTTGGGATTGGAATGAAAACTGACCTTTTCCAGTCCTGTGGCCACTGCTGAGTTTTCCAAATAACAGTATCATCTTTTAGGATTTGAAATAGCTCAGCTGGAATTCCATCATCTCCACTAGCTATGTTTTTAGTGCTTTTTTTTTAAGGCCCACTTGACTTCATGCTCCAGGATATCTGGCTCTAGGTGAGTGACCACACTATCATCTGGGTCACTAAGATCTGTTGTTTTTTTTTTTTTTGTACAGTTCTTGTGTATTCTTGCCACCTCTTCTTAATCTCTTCTGCTTTTGTTAGGTCCTTGCCATTTCTGTCCTTTATTGTATCTTTGTATGAAATATTCGCTTGGTATCTCTAGTTTTCTTGAAGTGGTCTCTAGTCTTTCCCAGTCTATTATTTTCCTCTGTTTTCTTGCATTGTTCACTTAAGAAGGCTTTATCTCTCCATGCTATTCTCTGGAACTCTGCATTCAGTTGAGTATATGTTTCCCTTTTTTGTTTGCCTTTCACTTCTCTTTTCTCAGCTATTTGTAATGAAGGAAGATAATCAGACACAATTATGTACCACATGGTAACTTGATTCAACAATAAAGGAATAAAGACTGATAGATGATGAATGTGAGGGAGAATACAAAACTGAAATGGGCAGGATCATCTGGCCCCCACCTTCCAGTGCTGCTCCGCTCTTCATCCCACCTTGTTCCCCACCTCATTGGCCCAGCCATTCTTGGCGTTCCTTATGAGTGATGGCATCTCATCACGGTAGACCACAGAGATAATAAACTTCAAGACTATCATGTGCAGGGAAGTGCTGGAACACAAGACAATAGCTGTCTTAAACCGTTAAGGAAACAGTGAAAAGACCTTACCAATCAGTATGCTTCCGTAGTTTACTTGGGAAAGAATCTGCTTGCAGTCCAGGAGACCTGGGTTTGATCCCTGGGTCTGGAAGATCCCCTAGAGAAGGAAATGGCAACCCACTCCTATATTCTTGCCTGGAGAATCCCATGGACAGAGGGACCTGGCAGGCTACAGTCCTTGGGGTTGCAAGAGTCAGACACAACTTGGTGACTACACCACCACCACCAATAATCAGTAATGAGAAGTCTGAAAATGATCTGAAGGACTTCGAGTCACCCAAATGTAGAAAGATTGTGGGTAAAGTACTTAAGATATTGATTCAAAAATTCACTGTTAAAGCTATAAATGGATCAAGGTATGTTTTGAGTTGTCCTTGTAGCCTGGAAAAAGTAAATTGAAGCCAGGAACAAAAGCTGCCTTGGATATGAATACACATTTGCCAAGATTCACTGTTTTATAGCATGTTTCATAAGGACACAGGTAATACTTCTTTTTTTCTGAGACTGGGCTGTTATCAGAACAGATTATCAAGTTGACAGAGGTGAAAGAACTACCTCCTACAAACCTAGAATTATTCCAGTGTAATGGTAGTATGGCTAAAAGGCTGTTGTACGAACAGCCAGTTACAGGGAAAACACTAATAGCAAGAGCCGTTAGCCAGCTGGACTACAATTTCCTAAATATATCTAGCTCTGCTATAGACAAGTACATGGTGAAAGTGCTCATTTGATCAGAGGACTGTTTCAGTATGCCAGAGATTATCAGCCATGCATCACTTTTATGAAGAAAACAGATGTCATTGTGAGTATTAGCTTTCTGAAAGTACTTCACCTGATTGATAGGTTCAGAGGACTTTAATGGAGTTACTCAAATGGATGGGTATGATACTCTGCATAGAGTTAAAATGATCATGGCTACAGACAAGCACAGTGAGTCCTGTTTTGCTGTCTCCAGGTAAATTAAATATATATATTTATAAGCAATATTAGATATACTGAAAATCTATGAAGGTACCATGATAAAATAGGTTATTTAGAAGTACTCGTGAAGCTTTCAGAGAGCTTTAACAGAGCGGACCTGAGAAATGTTTGCACTGATGCAGGTATGTTTACAATTCGTGCTGATATGAGTTTGTAGTGTAGAAAGACTTTATGAAAACAATCAGAAGTGGCTAATTTTAAGAAGCTGAGCTTAAATTGGACTACATGGTTTTGACAGCTACATGACACTGCTTTAACATAAAAATCAGTTGAAAATGTATGGAATAGCAATAATCTCATTAAAATTGTATGAATTAAAAAAACTTGAAAATAAAATAATAAAAATATAGCTTATAACAGAAGTTAAAGTAATAAAAATGTATAGTTTATAACATATAGAAATTAAATAAACACAAATAGAAAAGACAGGAGGGGTAAATAGAAGTATTGTGTTGACAAGGCCTTAAACTGCATGTGAAGTGATAAAATATTTGAAGGAATCTGTAATAAAGATGTATATTGTATCAAATTTTAAGAAATAGCAAAGTAACTAACAAGATAAAATGAAATTTTAAAAGGTTTCAACCCAACAGAATGCAAGGAGAAAAAACAGAAATCACGTAGGATAATAGCAGAAGTGTAGATTTAAATCCAAACCATATAGATAATTAAATCCATACCATATTGATAATTACATTAATCAATGATCTAAACTTCCAAATAAAAGGCATATATTGTCAAACTCAATGAAAAAGCAAGAACCAACTACACGCTGTTTACAAGGAACCAATTTAAATATAAAGATGAAAAGAGGTTAAGAATAAAAAGGTAAAAAATAATATATGATGGAAACACTAATCATAAGAAAGCTGAAGTTGCTATATTAGTATCAGGAATATTACCAGTGATAAAGGGAGACACAATAGTGGAACTATTAATTCAGTAGATGATAGATACAACATGCACATAGTAATTTTTAAATGCATGGAGCATAAATAAATGAGCTAAAAGAACAAATAGACAAGTGTAAAATTATAGATATTTCAGTACTTTTCTCTAATTGACAGAAAAAACAGCAAGATCAGTAAAGATACAGAACTCTGAGAGCAACACAATCAACCAACTTCAACTAGCTGACATTTATAAACTACTCCACAAACAGCAGCATATACATATAGCAAAATATACATTCTTACCAAGTGTGCAGAAATGGGGCAATTATTAACCAACACAGATGCAAACAAAACAAAGTAGGGGCCAAATAAATGAACTCCAGACAAAACATATGGATAATTTCTGCTCATGATCATGACATCAGGAACATTGAACAAGATGCTAGAACTAAAATCTTGATCCAGCTCTACCCCTAACTAGCAAGTAACTTAACATGAAGGAGCCTCAAGAGGCTGCATAATATTAAGGTACCTCAGCTTTCATTCATTTTTTTCCTACTTCAGGATTGCCCTAAGGAGTCCGTAAGGAAAAAATGAGTGTTCTATCTAAATTAACAAAATCATTGTTAATACAATTACAGATATTAAGAGACAGGCACTAAGCTAAGAAGCTAATTAAATATACCCTAGCATAAAAATTATTAAAGTATGTAGGTAAGTATATAGCTAGGCAGATAACATACTTGGTAAATCTCATAATTTTCTAATTGACACTTTGGATATATATATATATATATATATATATATATATATATATATATATATATATTAGGAAGCTAGTAAAACTCCATTTTTATTCTTAAACTACAAGTACAGACCCATACTTCTTCAAACTAGTTCAAGTGTATCACTGTATTTTGGCTTACAAGGCAACTCTCAATGGAGGAGTTTCATCAAACACCCAGCCAACTTACTCTATCACTCAGCCGTGATATGATATAATCTATCATTTTGTATCAAAACAAGTGACTATACTTAAAAAAATTAAAGTGAATGCTGTACCCTGGAACTGGTTAAAAAAAATTGTATCTATTAATGCACTGTAAGTGAATATAACAGATACACGTGGAAAAGAGCTTTGGTTCTAAAAAATAACAGAGCCAAATAGGAATTTAAACTTTTAATTGAAAAGAACATTATAGTGCATATTTGGGAAAGAAACTAGAAAAACATTTCAAATGATACCCCCTAATTAATGGCAGAAAATAGGAATTTCACTTTGGGTTCTTTGTATAAGCTTTGCTCTAATTTGTGGCATTAAAAGATTTTCTCATATGGACATAAAGTGGAAAAACATAACCAAAAACTTACCTATACTGAGTTAAGACATGCAAGTAGATAAATAGAATTTCTACAACATTCATACTGTGAATGTTAACAGTGATTGTCAACCTTTAACCTACTTCAGAATGACTCAGAAGGCCTGTAAAAATGCAGACCAAAGAGCCCCATACCCAGAGTTCTAATTCAGTAGGTCTGGGAGAGGACCTTAGAACTGCATTTCTAACACGTTCCCAGGTGATACCGACACTGCACTCTATTCTGACCAAGCCTGAATAAGACTTCACATTGTATCAGTACCTTCAAAGCAAAGACAGGGGATCTTGGAGAGAGATTACAACCTCAAGAAAGTCACTGAACTATGTCCTCAATAGAAACTGTGAAAAGACTTACCAGTTACTATACAAAGAATTAAAACAGTACCTACTAAAAATGTGTGAGAGCTACTAGGGGTAGTTGGTTAGCTATTTTAAGTCAGTAGGACAGATGTATTGGCATACTAGAGTGAGCCTAATAGTAATGGGCACCAGTCAGTATATCATACACATGGAATGCAGAACATTCCGTAATCCATTTAAATGCTACTTGTTTCAAAACCATAAATAAGAATAACTAGGTAATCCTTAGATGTCTGCATAGATCATGCCACCTCCAGTAATATCTTCAAATATAAAAATATAGAAAATAGAACACCAAAGAAAATACTAAGTCGTATGACCACCACAAAGTATTGCTGCTGCTGCTGCTGCTGCTAAGTTGTTTCAGTTGTGTCCGACTCTGTGCGACCCCATGGACAGCAGCCCACCAGGCTCCCCCATCCCTGGGATTTTCCAGGCAAGAACACGAGTGGGTTGCCAGTTCCTTCTCCAATGCATGAAAGTGAAAAGTGAAAGTGAAGTCGCTCAGTCGTATCTGACTGTTTGCGACCCCATGGACTGCAGCCCACCAGGCTCCTCCGTCCATGGGAGTTTCCAGGCAAGAGCACTAGAGTGGGGTGCCATCGCCTTCTCCGAAAGTATTGTTAAGTGCTTACAAATCCAGATGTTGGTCACAGCAGAGAAACTACAAGGACAATCACCAAAAAAATAATAAGTAAAATATATTAAGCTTTTTATTAAGTTAGTGTAAGTCTCATGATGGTTAGTATATCTCAGTCACAACTGCTGATGCTTCCTTAAGTTTTCATAATCAATATATGGAAGGCATGCAATAATAAGTTCTTCTTTTGTACATCCCTTCTGACAACATTTTTCTGAGTATCCTCTGCGTCTTCTTTGGGGATGATTCCCCCAAAACAAATTGCTTAAGGTTTTGATTTTGTTTGTATTTTCCTTCTGAAATTCTATAATCTCATGAATATATGGACCGATATCTCGTGATGAGGAAGAGTCCTCCTGTCTTGTCTTAAAAGGCACGTTGGCCTTTTTATACTGATACTCAGGCAGTGACTGCACCTTCATATCGTTTACTGCTTCTTCCTGAGAGGCAGAAGTAGGGACTGTTGGGAGACAAGAAATAAATCCTTTATTAAAACCTTCCTTTAGCTGAAAATTTAAGCATAATGCTGTAACACTAAAGCCAGCTAATTCTGAAACACAAGTTATCACATTTTAACTAGTAAAATGGTTATTCAAAAGCAATGTATATTTTAAACGAAAACAGTTGTAATGTTTTCCTATAAAAAGGCCTAGAAACCTTTGCACACTTTTATTCAGAAAACATTTTTTTGAGCTATAATTCATATGCCATAAAATTAAGCATTTTAAAGTATACAATTAGTATATTCACAAGGTTGCACAAACATCACCACTACCTAATTCCAGAACATTTCTATCATCCCCAAAAGAAACCTCCCCCCATTAGGAGTCACTCTCATTTTCCTCTTCTTTCAGCCCCTGGTACCTACTAATCTACTTTATATTGCTATAGATCTGCCTAAAACATAACCATATACGGTCATTTGTGTCTGTTTTTTTCACTGAGCATATTTTCGAGGTTCAATCATGTTGCAGCATGTCTGCCAGTACTTTATTCTTTTTATGGCTGAATAATTTTCCATTGTATGGATATATCACATTTTATTTATCTGTTTATCAGTTGATGAATAGGTGGGTTCTTTCTACTTTTTGACTATTAAGAATAACACTGCTCAGAACATCCACATACATGTTTTTGTGTGAACACATTTTCAATTCTCTTAGGTATATACCTAGGAGTAGAACTGCTGGATCATATGGTAAATTTGTTTACCTTTTTTTAGGAACTGCCAGTTTTCCACAGTGGCTACACCATTTTACAATCCCACCACTGATATACTAGGCTTCCAACTGCTATACATCTTGACCAACATTTTATATTTTCCATTTTTTGATGATAGCCATCCTAATGGATATGAAGTGGAATCCCATTATCGTTTTGATGTGTAATGACCTTGCAACTAATGATGTTGAGCATTTTTCATGTCCTTATTGTATATCTTCCTTGTAGAAATGTATATTCAAATTTTTGCCCATTTGTAATTGAGTTACTTGATTTTATGCATATTTTATAACTAAGTGGTTAGCAGAAGCCATTCTGTTGAAATATAAAGAAATGGAGAAGTGTGATATGCTCAGTGAATTGTTAATGTTACACTGTTCTTACTCAATATTACTTGTAAGAAATTAAAATAACACCAGAAAGTAATTAATCGAAGGCTTGTTGAATTTCCATCATTGCCCTTGCCCATCTATAGTTCCTTTTGAGGGATATATTGCCTCTAGCCACTGCTGTTGAGTTAGCCCTTAGGCAGTCATGTTCTGATCCATGTGACTCCATCCTATACCCACAGTTGAAAGACAGGAGGTTGGCAACTGACCCCAAAGAAACCATCTACCACAGTGGCCAGCAATCCATGCCCTGTGAAAAATAAGTTTGCTCAATAAGATTTCCTCTTGTTGAAATTGGGTTTCCCTGGTGGCTCAGATGGTAAAGTGTCTGCCTGCAATGCAGGAGACCTGAGTTGGGAAGATACCCTGTAGAAGGAAATGGCAACCCACTCCAGTACTCTTGCCTGGAAAATCCCATGGATGGAGGAGCATGGTGGGCTACAGTCGTGATCGCAAAGAGTCAGACACGACTGAGGGACTTCACTTGTTGAAATTAGAACTGAGAAGTAATGAGAACAAGATGAGTTAGAAACAAAACTGAAAGGATCCTATGAAGCTTATCATGAAAGCTAAAGTTATTAGAAAAGATTCAGAGAAAGATGATTTTTATGCATTGACATGATTCCTTAGGCTTTCCAGAGCCTTTCTAGGTCCATTTACAGATCCTCTTTCTATAATAACTATCCTCAGTTTATTTTCTTGAGGATATTTAAGAGAACTTCTGCCTCTTGAAGTTAAGAGTCCTATTAGAATATAACAACTTTGATTTAAAAAATGCTTACGATGAAATGTGGAATAGTAAACCTTTAGGATAAATATTAATCTCTTCTAAAGTAGCAAAAGAATAATGTCATCTAAGATGGATAAATACGTGATCAATAAAGTATGTCACAATGAACAGAGTACACTGAAGGGGAAAAGTGAATTAGGTTGTCTAGGCAGGGGCTTCCCTGGTATACAGGAGACCCACATTCCATCCCTGGGTCAGGAAGATCCCCTGGAGAAGGGAACAGCTACCCACTCCAATATTCTTGCCTAGAGAATTCCATAGACAGAGGAGCCTGGTGGGCTACACTCCACGGGTTCACAGTCGGACATAACTGAGTGACTTGCAGCTTTTTTTTTTTTTAGGCAGATTGAAAAAAGGGCTTCCTAGATGATACGTGCCCCATCTGTCACAAAAAGAGAAGAAAAGGCAGACAATAAGAAGGAACCTTTTTCATGAATGTCAAATTGAGAAAGGGACTTAAATGGAAACAAGCTGTATTCATGAGAAAATTAGAAAGATTAAAAATGAGTGTTCAAATCAATGAATTTGAAAAGGAGCAACAGAGATAACCCAAATAAGTAAGGAAAAAAATAAGTGAAATATAGAAACAAAATATAAAGGTTTAGAAAACCAAACATTGATTCTTTTAAAGGATTAATAAAACCGAACTTTAGCCAGACTAATCAAGAAAAAAAAAATGAAAATGAACAAAATACACTAGGGAAAAAAGGACTACATACAGATACAATGGAGGTTCATACAACTCAACATCAAAAAACAACAACAATAAAAACAACAACCCAATTAAAAAGAGTGCAGAAGAAATGAATTTTTTTTTCAGAAAGGAAATGCAGATGGTCAACATCACTAATCATCAAGGAAATGCAAATCAAAACCACTGTGAGATATCACCTCATGCTTATCAGAATGGAAGAAAAAATTTTGCTTGAAGAAAGTTAAGAGTCAGGTATACAGATAATTTTTTGAGCCATAAGACTGGATCAGATCACAAAGAGAGTAAGTATAAATAGACAAGGAGAAAGGAGCAGTGACCCCCACAAGAGACTGAGCCAGAACTGCCTGTGTGGGTTTGAAGGTCTCCTGCAGAGGCGTGGGTCAGCAATGGCCGGCCGCAGGGACGGGCACTGGCAGCAGCAGTCCTGGGAGGCACAGTGTATGACCTGGGTCCTCCTGGAGGAGGTCGCCATTAGCCCTATCATAGAGCCGCCAGGTGGGTGACCCACAAACTGGAGAACAACTATACCAAAGAAATTCTCACACTGACGCTAAGGTTCTAGGCCCCACATCAGACTTCCCAACCTGGGGATCTGGCAAAGGGAAAGAATCCTAGCACATCTGACTTTTAAGATCTGTGGGATTTGATTATAGAACTTCCACCAAACTGGGGAAACAGAGACTCTTGGAGGGCACAAAAAAAACTTTGTGTGTACCAGGACCCAGGAGAAAGGAGCAGTGACCCCACAAGAGACATGAGCAAGACTTGCCTCTGAATGTTTGGGAGTCTCTGGTGGAGACATGGGCCGACAGTGGCCTGCGGCAGGGCCCGGGGCCACTGGCAGCAGTAGTCCTGGGAGGCACAGCATGCTCATCCTCCTACTGCAGCAGGTCGCCATCAGTCCTACTATAGCGCCTGCAGACTCCAGGACTGGGAGCTTCAGGCCAAACTACAGGGAGGGAGCATAGCCCCACCAATCAGCAGAAAATTGGACTAAAGATTTACTGAGGATGGCCCCGCCCACCAGAGCAAGACCCAGTTATCCCCACAGCAGGCCTTCCCATCAGAAAGCTTGCACAAGCCTCTTAGACTCATCCATGAGAGGGCAGACAGATGAAACAAGAACTTCAGTCCCACAGCCACCAGAATGAAAACCACAATCACAGAAAACGAACCAAAATGATCAAATGGATCACAGCCTTGTCTAACTCAATGAAACTATGAGCCATGCTGTGCAGGGCCATCCAAGATGGACAGGTCAAGGTGGAGAGTTCTGATAAAATGTAGTCCACTGGAGAAGGGAATGGGAAACCAGTATTCTTGCACTGAGAACCCCATGAACAGTATGAAAAGGCAAAAAGATATGAAACTGAAGGATGAACCCCCCAAGTGTCCAATATGCTACTGGAGAAGAGGGGAGAAATAACTCCAGAAAGAATGAAAAGGCTGAGCCAAAATGGAAACAACACGCAGTTGTGGATGCGTATGGTGGTGAAAGTAAAGTCTGATACTTTAAAGAACAATATTGCATAGAAACCTGGGATGTTAGGTCCATGAATCAAGGTAAAGTGGACATGGTCAAACAGGAAATGGCAAGAGTGAACATCGACATTTTGGGAATCAGTGAGCTAAAATGGACTGGAATGGACAAATTTAATTCAGATAACTATTATATCTACTACTGTGGGCAAGAATCCCTTAGAAGAAATAGAGCCCTCATAGTGAACAAGAGTCTGAAATGCAGTACTTGGGTGCAATCTCAAGTTGGTTTCCAAGGCAAATCACTCAACATCCCAGTAATCCAAGTCTATGCCCCAACCAATTGCTGAAGAAGCTGAGGTCAACCAGTTCTATGAAAACCTACAAAACCTTCTAGAATTCACACTTAAAAAGATGTCCTTTCATCATAGGAGACTGGGATGCAAAAGTAGGAAGTCAAGAGATAGCTGGAGTAACAGGCAAGTTTGGCCTTGGGAATGCAAGGCCAAAACAGAGTTTTGCCAAGAGAATGCACTGGCCATTGCAAACATCCTCTTCCAACAACATAAAAGAGGACTGTACACATGGACATCACCAGATGGTCAGTACCGAAATTGGATTGATTATATTCTTTGAGGCTGAAGATGGAGAAGCACTACACAGTAAGCAAAAACAAGACCTAGAGCTGACTGTGGCTAAGATCATGAGCTGAACTGCAAAATTCAGACTTAAATTGAAGGAAGAAAAACCACTAGGCCATTCAGGTACAACCTAAATCAATCTCTTATGATTATATAGTAGAAGTGACAAATAGATTCAAGGGATTAGATCTGATAGACAGCATGCCTGAAGAATTATGGATGGAGGTTCAAAACACTGTACAGGCCAAAACCATCCCCAAGAAAAAGAAATGCAAGAAGGCAAAGTGGTTGTCTGAGAAGGCCTTACAAATAGCTGGGAAAAGATGAGAAGTGAAAGGTAAAGGAGAAAGGGAAAGATATACCCAACTGAATGCAGAGTTCCAAAGAATAGCAGGGAGAGATAAGAAAGCCTTCTTAGTGAACAATGCAAAGAAATAGAGGAAAACAGAAGAATGGGAAAGACTAGAGATCTCTTGAAGAAAATTAGAGATATCAAGGGAACATTTCAGGAAAAAGATGGGAATAAAAGACAGAAATGGTAAGGACCTAAGAGAAGCAGGCGAGATTAAGAGATGGCAAAAAAACAAAGAACTATAAAAAAGGTCTTACTAACCTGGATAACCATGATGGTGTGATCACTCACCTAGAGCCAGACATCCTGGAGTGTGAACTCAAGTGGGCCTCAGGAAGCATTACTATTAACAAAGTTAGTGGAGGTGATGGAATTCCAGCTGAGCTATTTCAAATCTAAAAGATGATGCCGTTAAAGTGCCTCACTCAATATGCCAGCAAATTTGGAAAACTCAGCAGTGGTTACAGGACTGAAAAGGTCAGTTTTCATTCCAATCCCAAAGAAAGGCAATGCCAAAGAATGCTCCAACTACCACACAATTGCACTCATCTCACACACTAGTAAAGTAATGCTCAAAATTCTCCAAGCCAGGCTTCAGCAATACGTGAAGTGAGAACTTCCAGATGTACAAGCTGGATTTACAAAAGTGAGACGAACCAGAGATCAAACTGCCAACATCCACTGGATCACAGAAAAAGCAAGAGAATTCCAGAATAACATCTACTTCTGCCTCACTGACTATACTAAAGCCTTTGACTGTGTAGATCACAACAAACTGTGGAAAATTCTTAAAGAGATAGGAATACCAGACCATCTTACCTGACTCCTGAAAATCCTATATGCAGGTCAAGAAACAACAGTTAGAACTGGACATGGAACAACATACTGGTCCAAAATTGAGAATGGAGTATGTCAAGGCTATATACTGTCACCTTTCTTATTTAACTTGTATGTGGAGTACATCATGTGAAATGCCAGGCTGGATGAATCACAAGCTGGAATCAAGATTGCTGGGAGAAATATCAATAACCTCAGATATGCAGATCATACCACCCTAGTGACAGAAAGCAAAGAGGAACTAAAGAGTCTTTTGATGCAGGTGAAAGAGGAGAATGAAAACGTTGGCTAAAACAGTGTAGTAATAACACAAAGCCAAACAAAAAGACCAGTTAAATAAGAATCTCAGAAAAACTTAATAGACAATAAAAGTGGCTCTACAATCAGTGGAAAAGAATGACTGTTCAGTAGATGGTATTCAGAAAAATACTTCCTCGTGTACAGAAAAGTAAGACTGAGAAAATTAAGATAGTATTTCTAGCCAGAACAGAACTAAAAATGGGCCCCAGAAGAATTAAGGACCTAACAAGAAAAGTAAAACTATAAAACAAATAGAGAAACAAAAAAAGGACCTCCAAAACATTCAAAAGGATGAACAATAAAGTGAAATACTTCTTGTCTAATGGCATAAAAATTAAGACTTTCTATCTAAAAACATCAGTAGATAGATGACAGGAGGACATATTTGCAATATTTAAAACATAACTATTACTGTATCTAGATTTTGAATAAGTCTTACAAATTAACTGGAAGATGACAGCTTTGACAAAAATGGGCAAAATATAGAAATAAAATTTCTGAAAAATAGGAAGTTTTCAAAAAAAAAAGGAACCCAAAAGGCTAATATGCATATAATGAGGTACTCAAATCCAGAACAAGTTAAGACAAAAATGAGATTTTATTTCATGTCTATCACACTGAAAAATGTTAAAAAATGTATAATTTTAATTCTTGGCATGGATATAAGAACATAGGAATTCTCATGTACTAGTAAAAAACAAGAATAGATGGATGAAGACCAGGAATAAGGGACTACAGCCCATTAACTGGAATAGGGGTATGGATTATGAAATACTGGTAATGAAACTTCAATAATTTTACCTAGCACTAAGAGTTAGGCAGCACCATACTCAGAATTTAGAAATCTGACATTAGTTTCACGCTGCCACACTCTGAAATAGGTTGTGGCAACATGGTCCATATATTTGGGATTCATTAACAAGAAGTGCACAATCTCAAATTCAATTTATGTCTGAGTAGCTCTGAAGAAGACATTTTTGAATATCAGTGTACCAAACTGTTATTTCCTGTGTCAGACCCAAAGAAATTAACAGAAGATTAAAATTATTGATAACTGATTTGACCTAACACAGAAATATATTCTGCTTATATAAGCTAAATAAAAATTAATCAACTTTTCAGCAACATTTGCATGCAAAAGAAATGACATAATTGTATATTCTATGTTGGAATTCTCTTTTGGAAATACATGCCTCTCTTCAACTTCTATTAATAAATTAGTCACTGGAAATTAATAGATTACATTCTATCTTTCCTTACAGATTAAGAATTCTTTAAAATCTAATACAAATTCATATTGATAACCTAAATTCATTTTCTTCTTCCATATATTTTTAAAAAACCATGGTTTCATTGCCACATATTTCCACTTTTACAAACTGTCCTTTATAAGGTTCCCATAGTAATATGTTTAATGTGTATGACAATCCTGAAATATGATCAGATATATTTCCATTTCATATAAATCTTGTTTCACTGCAGATCCCTCCTCATTGAATTAATGACATTTACTCCTTTGGGGTATTGTGAATAACACCTGAAATAAAGGAGTGATTAACCAGCTACAAGTTTTAAAGTTGATTTAAAAATATTTTATTTATTTGGCTGTGCCAGGTCTTAGTTGTGGCATGTGAGGTCTAGTCCCCTGACCAGGGTTTGAACCCAGGCCCCCTGCAGTGGGAGCATGGAGTCTTAGCCACTGGGTCACCAGGGATTTATTGTTGCTTGGTCAAGAAAAAGGATTCCAAACTCATTCTCAATCATAAACTTGAGCTTGGATGTCTGAAGGTAAAATTTTGAATTAAAATTACATATACCTATGGTATAGGTAATGAGAGTGCAGCATTTGATGTGAGAGGAACGCCCACCAGGCATGAAGTAAAACGGGGAAGTCCACCTTGCACTTGTGAGAGAAAAGAATAATGAAGAAATAGAAAACTGAACTAGTCCCTTGTTACCTAAAAAGCATTATCCAACTAACAGGATCGGCATTACCCGGGAGCTTGTAAAAAGTAAACTCAGTCTCCACCCCAGACCTACTGAATCAGAATCTGTATATTAACAGCATTCCTGAGGTGATTCATATACACATTAAAGTGTGAATATCAGCTAAACTGAAGTACAACTGAGAGTTTGGTGAGAGATAATTCCTTCATTACAAGAACAGGATAAAATGAATTTCTATGTAGGTGGTTTTGATGATAGAAAATGATCAAGATTCAGTCTGATGCTTTCTATTGTTTCTGTCTTAACATGATACTCTACATAGAAATCCTAAAGACTCCACACAAAAACTACTAGAACTGATAAATTCAGCAAGGTAGCAGGTTACAATATTAATATACAGAAATCTGTTGCATTTCTTTACACTAATGAACTATCAGAAAGTTAAAAAAAAATTCCTTTTAAAATCACATTTTAAAAATACCTAGGAATAAACCTAACCAAGGAGGTGAAAGACCTATAACCTCAGAATTATAAAACATTAATAAAGGAAACTGAAGATGATTCAAAGCAATAAGAAGATAGCCTGTGCTCTTGGGTTTGAAGAAATCTACAGATTTAATGCAATTCCTACCAAATGACCCATGACATTTTTCACAGAACTGGACAAATAGTCCTCAAATTTATATGGAATCACAAAAGACCCAGAATAGACAAAGCAATCCTAAAGAAAAAGAACAAAGCTGAAGGCATAACCCTTCCAGACATCAGACAATACTACAAAGCTATAGCTATCAAAAAAGTGTGGTATTGACACAAAAAACAGACTTATGGATCAACAGAACAGAATAGAGAGACCAGAAATAAACCCAACACCAATGGTCAATTGATCTTCAACAGGGGAGACAAGAATACACAGCAGAGAAAAGACAGTCTCTTCAGGAAGTGGTGTGGGCAGACTGGATAGCCCCATGTAAATCAATGAAGGTACAATACTCCCTTACACTATACACAAAAATAAACTAAAAATGGCTTAAAGACTTAAAATATAAGACAT
Organism: Capricornis sumatraensis; assembly: GCF_032405125.1. NCBI lineage: Eukaryota > Metazoa > Chordata > Mammalia > Artiodactyla > Bovidae > Capricornis > Capricornis sumatraensis. The sequence goes on along the minus strand of NC_091074.1, from coordinate 47,575,454 downwards.
AACACCATAAAACTAGTACAGAGAATAGGCAAAATATTCTGACATAAATCATACCAATGGTTTCTTAGGTTAGTCTCCCAAAGCAACAGAAATAACACCAAAAATAAGCAAAGGAGCTCTAATTGAACTTATAAGCTTTTGCAGAGCAAAGGAAACCATACACAAAATGAAAAGACAACCTACAGAATGGGAGAAAATATTTTCAAATAATGCAACCAACAAGGACTTAATTTCCAAATTACACAAACAGCTCATATAGCTCAATTTAAAAATTAATCAAAAATTAGACAGAACTAAATATTTCTCCAAAGATACACAGATGGCCAATGGGCATATGAAAATGTGCTCAACATCACTAATAGAGAAATGAAAATCAAAACTACAATGAGCTATTGCCTCACAGAATGTCAATCATCAAAAAGTCTACAAATAATAAATGCTGGAGAGGGTGTGAAGAAAAGGGAATCTTCTTATGCTGTTGGTAGGAATGTAAGTTGGTGCAACCAATATGAAGAACAGTATAGAGGGTCCTTAAAAAATTAAAAATAGAATTACCATATGTTCCAACAATCCAACTCCTGGGTATATATCTGGAAAAACAATCTAATTTGAAAATATACATGCACTCCAATGTTCACAGCAGCATTATTTACATGCAAGCAACTTAAGCATCCATTGAGAGACAAATGGGTAAAGAAGATGTGGTATATATATATATATATGCAATGGAATATTACTCATCCATAAAAAAGAATGAAATGATGTCATTTGCAGCAACATGAATGGACTCAGAGTCACTTTGCTGTACATCTGAAACTAACGCAATGTTGTAAATCAACTTATACTTCAAAAAAAAAAGTTTTTATTCCCTTAGCATCAATATGGAGAAGGAAATGGCAACCCTTTCCAGTATTCTTGCCTGGAGAATCCCAGGGACGAAGGAGCCTGGTGGGCTGTCGTCTATGGGGTCGCACAGAGTCGGACACGACTGACTTAGCAGTAGCATCAATAATTTATAGGTTTTATTCATTCATTAAAAAAGAATCAGAATATAGCTAATATTTTATAACTTTAAATGTAATATAATCTATAGAAATTTTGAATTACCAGCTGTACAACAGAGACTAATATTCTAAACCAACTATACTTCAAAACAATAAAAAAGAGTAAGTGCTCATAAAGTGCTAGGCAATGTTTTAGTTTGTTTTACTCATCTATATTAGGGTCTCTCTTTTGACGTGATAGTCTACTCCTTCCTTTAATTTCAGAATCTTGACTTTCACAAAATTTGCCCAAATCAGAATAACTGAATTATTGTAAAAGGCAGTGACTTAAACTATACTCTCTAGACAACTGTTTACAAATAAAGTGCTGCTGCTACTGCTAAGTTGTGTCAGTTGTGTCTGACTCTGTGCGACCCCATAGAGGGCAGCCCACCAGGCTCCCCTGGCCCTGGGATTCTCCAGGCAAGAACACTGGAGTGGGTTGCCATTTCCTTCTCCAATGCATGAAAGTGAAAAGTGAAAGTGAAGTCGCTCAGTCGTATCCAACTCTTAGCGACCTCATGGACTGCAGCCTACCAGGCTCCTCCGTCCATAGGATTTTCCAGGCAAGAGTACTGGAGTAGGGTGCCATTGCCTTCTCCACAAATAAAGTGCACTTTGTTTTAAAACAGCAAACCTATTGGGACTAAAATGCATTAGCCACAAAAATGTAAAAACAGAAGAATGGATCTAAAACAAAAAATGTTCTTCCTAAAGACTGCTTGAAAGCATTTTGTATAAATTCAATATACATTAAGCATATACTCTATGCTTGGCCCTCTGCTGGGCATTTCACATAAAACATACATTCCTGTGTGTGTGTGTGTGTGTGCCAAGCAGCTTCAGTCCTATCTGACTCTTTGCAACCCCGTGGACTGTAGCCCACTAGGTTCCTCTGTCCATGGAATTCTCCAGGCAAGAATATTGGAGTGGGTTGCCATGCCCTTCTCCAGGGGATATTCCCCACTCAGGGACTGAACCTGCAGCTCCTGCACCGCGGGAGATTCTTTACTGTCTGAGCCACAAGTTCCCGGGGAAGATGATACCTCTATTAGCTTTAAAGGACAAAATAGAGTTTGCCAGGTGACAAGGGCACTGCGAGAAGGGAAAGTTGGAAAACTCCAGTAGTCTTATACAGGTTTGTAGACTTTACATGTGTGCATTTCTTTCCTCGAAGTTAAATTTAAAAAAAAAAAAAAAAGCTTCACAGAGATTGTGTATGTATATTAGGCACAAATTCCACTTCCTGAAGTTCAAACGCTGGCAGAGCGAATTCGAGAATAAGAAATGTACAAAGATGAACAAACAAGCCTTTGGTTTAGATTTTCACCTGGGTTTGTCGCTCTCCTCCAGACCGGAAAAGTGGTTTGGGAGCTTTCTGACCGGTCAGGAATGAAGCTTTCAACCTTTTCTGAGGCCTGGGAAAGCAGCTGTGTGAAAGGCTTTTCCTTCTCAACGTGGCTCCAGCTAACATCGCCACAGAGTTTTACGATCTCATGCAGTAGATGCCGGCCGCACAATTTCCTGGCTCTGCTAATGTCGTTCAGCTCACGGGAGACTCGAACCAGCAGGAGCCCGAGACACAGATAGAGGAACCGCGGCATCCCTGAGCCCCTAAACCAGATATGCCGCGCGCTCTAACTGCCCGTCCCGCACGACTGCTCACGTGCACATGGAGACCTTCTGATCTTCGTGTGCGGTCCTCGCGAGAACTTCAAGGCGAGGTGCGCACCTTCTGATCTTCGTTTCCAGACCTCGCGAGAACTTCGAGTCAAGATGAGGGCAGCTGTGGAGGCGCTGCCTAAGCTTCCCGAATTTCGCAGGGCCCTCAGGCCGCCCCAGGTGGCAAGCTGTTGGTCCTGAAAATGATTCGTTTTTCTCTCCACCCTCACTAGGAAGACTTATCAAATGAAATATGGGGCCGTAGCTAACGGATAAAGCCTCCCTCTAGTGCAATGCATTTCCCGCCTCTTTTGCCTGCTTGCTAATGGAACGTCGCCTTCTTCAAGAAACCTTTCCTTTTCTTCATGGTGTTTATCTCGGTAGGTTTGCTCACATTTATTTGTGCAGTTGTTTGATAACTTCTTCCCCTAGTTTGCAGGTTTCATGAAGGCAGTGGTTGTGACATTGCTTCTAATTGTACCGCAGGGTCTGACGAATTGTTGGCTGTCAAATATATTAAAACTTGTGTGCACGTTTTAAAGGCAGATGCAAAGCTTCCTGAGGAAATTCCTACCACTTCTACGGGGAGAAATGGGCCTTAGTCTCAATCTTCAGAACAGAGTATTTGAGATAATCGGTTCTTTTGGCCATGGATTGTAAAGGATTATCCATTGCAAAATTATAGTGTCAACATTAATAATAGCCAGTTATTTTACCAGCAAAGGTGAATAGGAATAGCTAGAGGAATGCAATTCAGGATATGTGCACTATCATGGACCATATGCAAATTCAGAGAACTAGGAAGAGGAACTTGCTTTTGCAGGGAAAAGGGGGAAGGTGGGAGCGGGTGTGATAACTAAAGGATCCACTGGGGAAGCTGGGAGTCCAAAATGTGGCGTCTTCTAATTGGCTGTGTTGCTTAATCTCTGATTGGCTGAGATCTGTGGACCGGAGAGAAGTTTTCTTCCTGTTGTGTTTTAAATAGCGCCCTGTCCTCTTGGAGATGTAGGCAATTGTCTTTTCCTGTTGGGATAAATTGATGATGCATGACAGGTCATGAGCGTGCTCCCTTTAGGTCTCAGTTCAGTTCATTTCAGTCACTCAGTCGTGTCCGACTGCGACCCCTTGGACCGCAGCACTCCAGGCTTCCCTGTCCATTACCAAGTCAAATCTGTCCGGCTACAATTTTAGTCGAGAGTGTGACAGAAATTTGTAGAGGATTTGTCTTCTAAGAAAAATAGTATTCTGCTACATCAAGAGGGAAGGAGCAGGAAAGTACAGCGCAATCCCTACAGGTTGCCCTATCATTTTAAATAAAATTTTATTAGACTGTGTTGGCGCTGAAGGATGTCCTACCAGCCACAAGGGGGCAGTCAGGGGCTGTCTCAGGAATAGTCAACGTCAGTATACTGAAGCCTCAGGCTCCAGCAATTATCAATGATACTCTTAACTCTTCCCTTTACAATGTTATTTTGTACTCCTTCTCCTTTTTGCCTCTGTGTACTTTTCTCCGTTTTCTGTTCGCCCAGCTTTGCCCTACTTTCCAGTGGTATCCATGAGTACTTAGTAACGGGCAGTCAGATCTTTTAAAAGATTGATGTGATTTGATTAGGGCAATTTCATTGCCTACTTTGAGAAACAATTCATGTATAAACTGTAGTGGCTATGAGTCCTAAGCAGAACTTCACGAGGAAATCCCTGTGAGAAAGGAAACTATTCATTATACTGAGAAAAAATATATATATATTTTAAGAACACAACCAAACAACAATAGACAACCTCTCAAGCGATAATGTGTTATGTCCGTTCTAAGTCACTTCAGACTCTTTGTGACCCTATGAACTGTAGCCTACCAGGCTCCTCTGTCCATGGGATTCTCCAGGCAGGGGTACTGGAGTGGGTTGTCATGCCCTCCTCCGGGGGATCTTCCTCACCAAGGGATTGAACCCTCTTCTACGTCTCTTTCATTGCGGGAGGATTCTTTACCCTGTTGGCTGAGCCGGTAGGGAAGCACCAGTATATGTCCAAACCACACAAAAATCTATACTCCGGTTCTATTTGTGCTCTCAGTATTCTCATCCTACTTTGCGCTTCTTCAGTGTGCACATCTTCACTAAAGACTGACATACTATATATAATCTTACTTCTTCACGTTTTCTGTCTCCTGCAAAAATGTAAGCGCTACACCACAGGGATTTTTGTTTATTTTGTTTACTTTGGCAGCATCTTTGCCTTGAACAGTGTGAAACATAGTAAATTCTCAGTAATAATTTAATGTTAACAATTATAGCAATGTCAACAAATAATAAGTAAAATTTTAATCATATCAATAATCATAATATTTAGTAAGTGAATAAACTCCCTGAGAATTGACTACTTGTTCCTTTGTATCCTAATTCATATTTATGTCATAATTATTATTTATTGTACTATGCTGAATTTTTTTTAAAAATCATGTAATTATCTTTTCTACTAGTTGTAAGCTCATTAAAGACTGGAATTATTTTTGTTTCATATTTATTATTCAGTGCCTAGGACAATCCCTGCTAAGTAGACCCTTAATAAACATTTATTGAATGAATGAACACATTCCTGACTACAGCTACTACTTATTATTGTTATTATCAAGAGTACACAGAAGAACTGTGCAAAAAAGATCTTCACAACGCAGATAATCATGATGGTGTAATCACTCACCTAGAGCCAGACATCCTGGAACGTGAAGTCAAGTGGGCCTTAGGAAGCATCACTACGAACAAAGCTAGTGGAGGTGATGGAATTCCAGTGGAGCTATTTCAAATCCTAAAAGATGATGCTGTGAAAGTGCTGCACTCAGTATGCCAGCACATTTGGAAAACTCAGCAGTGGCCACAGGACTGGAAAAGGTCAGTTTTCATTCCAATCCCAAAGAAAGGCAATGCCAAAGAATGCTCAAACTACTGCACAATTGCACTCATCTCACACGCTAGTAATGCTCAAAATTCTCCAAGCCAGACTTCAACAGTACGTGAACTGTGAACTTCCAGATGTTCAAGCTGGTTTTAGAAAAGGCAGAGGAACCAGAGATCGAATTGCCAAACAAGAAACTGTGGAAAATTCTGAAAGAGATGGGAATACCAGACCACCTGACCTGCCTCTTGAGAAACCTGTAAGCAGGTCAGGAAGCAACAGTTAGAACTGGACATGGAACAACAGACTGGTTCCAAATCAGGAAAGGAGTACATCAAGGCTGTATATTGTCACCCTGCTTATTAAACTTATATGCAGAGATGCAGAGTGCATCATGAGAAATGCTGGGCTGGATGAAGCACAAGCTGGAATCAAGATTGCCAGAAGAAATATCAAACCTCAGATATGCAGATGACACTACCCTTACGGCAGAAAGTGAAGAAGAACTAAAGAACCTCTTGATGAAAGTGAAAGAGGAGAGTGAAAAAGCTAGCTTAAAGCTTAACATTCAGAAAACTAAGATCATGGCATCTGGTCCATCACTTCATGGGAGATAGATGGAGAAACAGTGGCAGACTTTATTTTTTGGGGTTCCAAAATCACTGCAGATGGTGACTGTAACCATTAAATTAAAAGATGCTTACTCCTTGGGAGAAAAGCTATGACCAACCTAGACAGCATATTAAAAAGCAGAGATGTTACTTTGCCAACAAATGTGCATCTAGTCAAGGCTATGGTTTTTCCAGTAGTCATGTATGGATGTGACAGTTGGACTATAAAGAAAGATGAGTGCTGAAGAATTGATGCTTTTGAAGTGTGGTGTTGGAGACGACTCTTGAGAATCCGTCAGACAGCAAGGAGATCGGTCCTGAGTGTTCATTGGAAGGACTGTTGAAGCTGAAACTCATCCTTTGGTCACCTGATTGGAAAAGACCCTGATGCTGGGAAAGATTGAAGGCGGGAGGAGAAGGGGATGAAGGAGGATGAGATGGTTGGATGGGATCGCCAACTCAGTGGACACGAGTTTGAGTAAACTCCAGGAGTTGGTGATGGACAGGGAGACCTGGTGTGCTGTAGTCCATGGGATCGCAAAGAATCGGACACGACTGAGTGACTAAACTGAACTGATCAAGAGTCAACAGATTTACTGAGTTGAACAAATTATTAGTGAAATGGCTTATTTTGAATGAATAAGTTGCTATTATTACTGAATGACTTACCTATTTGTTAGTATACTGTCCTAGCTGTGCTTCCCTGGTAGCTCAGCTAGTAAAGAATCCACCTGCAATGTGGGACACCTGGATTCTATCCCTGGGTTGGGAAGATCCCCTGGAGAAGGAAACAGGCTACCCACTCCAGTATTCTAGCATGGAGAATTCCATGGGCAGAGGAGCCTGGTGGGCTACAGTCCATGGGATCACAAAGAGTTGGATATGACTGAGTAACTTTAACTTTCACTTTTTCCTGTCTACCTTATTCCAGAACATTGTCATAAAATTGGAGCTATCCAAAGAGCTCATTTGAGTATTTATAAAATAAAATTCCATTTATGCAAGAAAAATATGGAATTTTTAGTAATTATACTAGAATATTTGTTTTCAAGTTACTTAGCATTTTATATTGATATTTTTGTGTGGGAAATATGATTCCCATGATTTGAGTCCTTAAAATTTTTATCTTAGCAGTATTAAATGTGGGTACAATTAATAACAGTAACTATAATTAATACTTGCTAGATTATAAAACAGCTAATAGATAATATCTCCATTATTTACTTTTTTGCTTTCTGTCCAATTAATTGTCTGTTTTCCCCACTATAATGCTGGTCTTATTAACACTTTATTCTTGGTATTTATACCAAGTCTGTATTCTTGAATATATACAAAAAGTATGTATTCAATTATATGTTAAGTAGTATATATTCAAATATGTTTTGAAAGAACAATAATAACAGTACATCATTTGTTGAGTAATTACTGTATGTCAGTCAGTAGTCTAAGTGCTTGTACATGTTTTACCCCATTTAATCCTGTAGCAATCATATCAAATAGTCTTGTAATTATCTCTAGCTTATAGACTAGAGGGAGCTCATCTTAGATTACAAAACTTGCCTAAAATGAGAGAGTTAGTAAGAGGTAGAAGGCTGATTAAAAATAGTCAGTCTGTCCCTGGAGTACAAACTGTTAAACTACTTTATATAATCATAATTTGTCAAAGAAAACTATTACAAAAACAATTTAGTTTGGCAATGATCAGTTCAGTTCAGTTCAGTTCAGTCGCTCAGTCGTATCCAACTCTTTGCGACCCTGTGAACTGCAGCTCGCCAGGCCTCCCCGTCCATCACCAACTGCTGGAGTCCACCAAAATCCATGTCCATTGAGTCGGTGATGCCATCCAACCATCTCATCCTCTGTTGTCCCCTTCTCCTCCTGCGCTCAATCTTTCCCAGCATCAGGGTCTTTTCAAATGAGTCAGCTCTTTGCATCAGGTGGCCAAAGTATTGGAGTTTCAGCTTCAGCATCAGTCCTTCCAGTGAACACCCAGGACTGATCTCCTTTAGGGTGGACTGGTTGGATATCCTTGCAGTCCAAGGAACTCTCAAGAGTCTTCTCCAACACCACAGTTCAAAAGCATCAATTCTTCAGTGCTCAGCTTTCTTTCTAGTCCAACTCTCACATCCATACATGACTACTAGAAAAACCATAGCCTTGACTAGACAGACCTTTGTTGACAAAGTAATGTCTCTGCTTTTTAATATGCTATCTAGGTTGGTCATAGCTTTCCTTCCAAGGAGTAAGTGTCTTTTAATTTCATGGCTACAGTCACCATCTGCAGTGATTTTGGAGCCCCCCAGAATAAAGTCTCTGTTTCCCATGAAGTGATGGGACCGGATGCCATGACCTTAGTTTTCTGAACGTTGAGCTTTAAGCCAACTTTTTCACTATCCTCTTTCACTTTCATCAAGAGGCTCTTTAGTTCTTCACTTTCTGCCATAAGGGTAGTGTCATCTGCATATCTGAGGTTATTGATATTTCTCCCAGCAATCTTGATTCCAGCTTGTGCTTCTTCCAGCCCAGCGTTTCTCATGATGTACTCTGCATGTAAGTTAAATAAGCAGGGTGACAGTATACAGCCTTGATGTACTCCTTTTCCTATTTGGACAGTCTGTTGTTCCATGTCCAGTCCTAACTGTTGCTTCCTGACCTACATACAGGTTTCTCAAGAGGCAGGTCAGGTGGTCAGGTATTCGCATCTCTTTCAGAATTTTCCACAGTTTATTGTGATCCACACAGTCAAAGGCTTTGGCATAGTCAATAAAGCAGAAATCGATGTGTTTCTAGAACTCTCTTGCTTTTTCCATGATCCAGCGGATGTTGGCAATTTGATCTCTGGTTCCTCTGCCTTTTCTAAAACCAGCTTGAACATCTGAAAGTTCATGGTTCATGTATTGTTGAAGGCTGGCTTAGAGAATTTTGAGCATTACTTGACTAGTGTCTGAGATGAGTGCAATTGTGCAGTAGTTTGAGCATTCTTTGGCATTGCCTTTCTTTGGGATTGGTAATGATGGCACATGATATTATAAAAGCAAATCTCTTATGAGACCAGTGCTCTAACCCCTGAGCTGTGGAGCCCCAGTTATAATATAAAAGCAAATCTTTTAGACCAAACCTTTAGAGAAAATAATGATTTGGACCCAAAAAAAGCATATACACACACACATTAAAGTAATTGCCTCAGAATGGGCTTAAAAGTTCACTCTTTTGGTAATAAAGATAGTTAGAAGCTGGTCTCAGCCACAGGAATAAGTAGCTATAGAAATTTGCAGAAATCTTATACTGGTTTACTTAATATGTGTCATGAATATAAGAACACATGGTGTAGGTTGAAGGTAGGTAATAATAGTGCCTTCTGACAATGCTATTAAAGGATTATATGACATAATGCAGTAAGTAACACACGAAATAATAAATGAGAAAATACAATGCCTGACACATAATGATACATATTAGCTGTATAATTATTGCCATATCTACTTTGTTGTGAAGAAGGAAATGGCACCTCACTCCAGTATTCTTGTCTGGAGAATCCTATAGATGGAGGAGCCTGGTGCGCTGCTGTCCATAGGGTCGCACAGATTCGGACATGACTGAAGCGACTTAGCATGCATGCATGCATGCACTGGAGAAGGAAATGGCAACCTACTCCAGTATTCTTGCCTGGAGAATCCGGGGATGGAGGAGCCTGGTGGCCTGCTGTCTATGGGGTTGCACAGAGTCGGACATGACTGAAGCAACTTAGCAGCAGCAGCTACTTTGATGGAATGTGATAATCAAATGAGATAATAGGTTTGGTGTACTTTAAAATAATTATTGCATTTTTTATATATGAGGTACCAGACTGTTAATTTGGCTAGAGTATGAGAAACTCATTTTTACTTCTAGTACATAAAGGATAGTATGCAGTCAATATAGTCATGATCCAGTCCTACAAGAAAAGATTCTCCACTATGTCAATGGGTGGCGGGAAGTCTTTTGTGTTTAGGATCTATAAATGAAATAAGTGAAGTATCTTTAAGCACCAGAAGCTTAGACTTCTTATTCTAATTATGTTTAAATATAATGGAGCAATAACATCATTGGTTAAATGTTGAATAGCAGAAAATTTAAGTAAAATAATTTGTAGAAGGGGGAGACTTGTATGAGCTCAGTAGTCTTGGAAGACTTCATTTAGGAGACAGAACTTAATTAGGCTTTGATGAAAAAGTAGGTAGTCAGAAAGTGGGACTGGTCCTGCATCCGAAGAGAGGATGGAAGCTATAAAGGCATGTAAACAAGTGAGCAAGGCATATCGTCGGTAAAAGAACCTATAATAGTGATGTTAAGGATTAGTAGAAGATGGGAATATTGCTAGAGGACAAAGGGAGCTTTGAAATTCAGACTATGGAGTTTGGATTTTTTTCTTTTTATCCTATGGGGAACAGGAGGTTATAAAATAATTAGTGGATAATGTATGTGCTGCTGTGCTTAGTTAATCAGTTGTGTCCAACTCTTCGAGACCCCATGGACTGCAGCCCACCAGGCCCCTCTGTCCATGGGATTTATCCAGGCAAGAATACTGGAGTGGGTTGCCATACCCCTCCTCTAGGAGATCTTCCCAACCGAGGGATCGAACCCAGGTCTCCTGCATTGCAGGCAAATTCTTTACCCACTGAGACACCAGGGAAGCTAAAATTGAAGCTTAAATAACTTGACCTTAATGTATACAGATGTGGAGGGAGAAAAACCAAAAGTGAAGAAACCGACTACAAGTCCACATTTTGGATCAGTGAATTGTGAAGACCCAGAAGTAGGATGGAAGGAGTAGAAATAAACAGAAAGGACCCATAAATGTGATTTTAAAATGAACCATCATTAGATTTGATGACTTGTTTTATGTAACCTGGATGTGGGAGAGAGAGAAGAGTTTAAGACGACCAGGGATTTTTAAAAAATTGAAGTACAGTTGACTTACAATGTTATGTTAATTTCTGCTGTACAGCAAGTTGATTCAGTTATACATATATCAAAATATATACATTCTTTTTGTATTCTTTTCCATTATGGTTTATCTCATGATGTTGAATATAACTCCCTGTGCTGTACAGTAAGGCCTTGTTTATCTATGCTATATGTAATAGTTTCCATCTACTTACCTCAAATGCCTACTCCATTCCTTGCCTCCCCTCCACCACTTTGGCAACCGTGAGTCTGTTCTTTATGTCTGTGAGTTTGTTTATGTTTTATAGATAAGTTCATCTGTGTCATATTTTAGATTCCACATATAAGTGATATATATTTGTGGTATTTGTCTTTCTCTTTCTGATTTACTTCACTTGGTAAAATGATCTCTAGTTGCGTCCATGTTGCTACAAATGGTGTTATTTTGTTCTTTTTTATGTCTGAGTAGTATTTTATTGTATATATGTACCATGTCTTCTTTATTCATTCATCTGTTGATAGACATTTAGGTTGTTTTCATGTCTTCTCCTTTATGAATATTGCTGCTATGAACATAAGGGTAAATGTTTCTTTTTGAATTATAGTTTTGTCCAGATATATGTCCAGGAGTGGGATTTCTCAATCATATGATAATTCTACTTTTCTGGGGAATCTTCATACTGTTTTCCATAGTGGGACAGTGTAGAAAGTTTCCCTTTTCTCCACACCCTCTCCAGCATTTGTTATTTGTAGTCTCTTAATGATGGCCATTCTGAATGGTGTGAGGTGGTTCCTCCTTGTAGTTTTGATTTGCATTTCTCTAATAATGAGCAATGTTGAAAATCATGTGCCTTTTTGCCATTGTATGTCAAGAAGACCAGGGCTTTGAGCTGTAGAGGATGAAAAGCAGATGACATTGAGGAATCATGAGGGGAATTTAATCCTACAGTAAAGCTTTGCATATGCTGAGTCGCTTCAGTTGTGTATGATTCTTTTGAGTCCCTATAGACTATAGCCTGCCGGTGTCCTCTGTCCATGGGATTCTGGAGGCAGGAATGCTGGATTGGTTTGCCATGCCCTCCCTCCAGGGGATCTACCCGATCTAGAAATTAAACCTGCATTAGCAGATGGGTTCTTTATCACTAGTGCCGCCTAGGAAGCCCCAGTAAAGCTTAAGAAATGATGAATTTTAGATAACTATAAAGTATTAAGAGGAATTCTCCTAACAAAACAAATGGAAACATGGGGCTGGAAGTATGCTAAGGCATCCAACCTGGAGATCCAGATTCGGAAATCAACAGCAAAGAGTTGTGAGTTAAAGAAATAAAATTAAATCAACTCTCTGACTAATGGACAGGGCATACAGTGTCAAAGCAAAGAAGAGGGAATTTCATGTGGTAAGAAGCGAGAGAAGAGATAAAGAAGGAGAAAACAAGAATTATAGAGGATGACGTCCTTTTGCTTTTCATAAAAGCAAAAATGGAAGGTAATTTTCTGAAGAGGGATCATCAGTGGAGTGAAATGTGAAAGAAAAGTAAAAGGGAAGCAAATTTAAGATTAAAATTTGGGATTGGAGGCCAGTGTGGAATTTAATAGGCTAAGATTCAGGTAGGGAACAGTTCATAGCGGGTCCCAGAGGGAATGAGGGGTGAAGAGCTAGCAGCAGTTCTGTTGATTTGGCAGAGGAAGAGTTGATGCAAAAACAGTTTTCTTTATTTACTGAAATATATTAGAAACAGAGGAAGATTCCCATGCAGAAGGAAAGGTGGATAATGTGCAAGGTCAAAGAGTGTGGCAAAATAATTGAGACATTACGTTTTCCCCTATATTTTTTCCTTTCAACCTCTTATACCATCTCCCCACAAATTTTAACCAGGTATCCAGAGCCTAAGTGTTTCCTTCCTGATGGACTTTTGCAGGGCAGAAAACAGAGGTTGCTTAAAGTTACTCTTCCCATGACCCCTAAATACAGGAGGAGGCCAAAATTAGGCAGGTGTCCCCAGTGGACAAGTAAGAGAGAAATGGAGAGGAAGAAGGAGAGATGGTTGAGGGGTGAAAGGGAAGATTTTCCTTGTAATGGAAAGAGGATGATGGCCTAGAGTCCTGAAATAAAGAATTACTGCTGTGCAGTGCTCAGTGGCAGTGACATGGAGAGGGGGAGCCTTAGAAGAGATGGCTATATGGTATACCTAGGGAAGCAGACCCTGAGCAGAAAACACGCATTTGGCAAAGTTCTGTTGACTCCAGCAAGAGAGGTAAGACCTTAAATGGAGACACCATGCAGGCTAGAATAGTAGGTGTCATGGGGAAACTGTTGAAACTATGGGTATTGGGGACTTAGTGCTTTGGTGCTAAAACCCTGGGTTTCAAGCACAGCTTAATGGGGGAGTTCCATTAGAATAATGTCTGATGCTAAATTTCTAATTCAGTGACAGCATGTAAACATATCAATCTGTTAAGAATAAAATAGTTGAGTATTTCTTCCACACCAGAGACTGTGCTTACAAATTCATGCCTGTTACACATAGACAGTCTTTTAGGAATATGAAAACCATGGTCATAACATACAGACAAGTAGAGGGGTTACATTTGGGGATACTTTTCCATTTAAAATGGAGGAAAAGATAGGCAAGAGTAGTGGTATGTACTAGCAGATGAAATTTAACTGAGTCACCGGATGATGGTGAAACTTCAGTGTTAAGTCTGATGTGAAAACTAGTGGAATAAGGAGTGGACCTCAGAGCAAATGGAGTTCTGGAATTGACAGTGAACTATGCTGGGGAATAAATGAGATATGAATGGAAGTGTTAAAATCAGCAACAAAGATTTCATGATGAAAGTGTAACTCTTGAAAAAATGTTGACTTTCTCCCTGCTGCTGCTGCTAAGTTGCATCAGTCATGTCCAGCTCTGTGCAGCCCCATAGATGGCAGCCCACCAGGCTCCTCTGTCCCTGGGATTCTCCAGGCAAGAACACTGACTTTCTCCCTAAAGAGTTACATTCTGTTGGTCTCTGCTTCTTCAATAAGAAGGAGCTCTTTGGGAGGAGGCCTCAGGGAGAATATGATGAACTTCAGAGATTTGCTTATGACTAGCCATGCCTAGGGATTTGAAATATCGATAATGTGATTTTTCATCTTCTATTCTTCATCTCCAGACATTTGATGGATAAGATTAACTTGTTATAAGTACATTTTCTCTGAAAAAAGCAAAATACTAGCTAACTATGTATCAATATATAGATTAAAGAAATTGACTATTAGTACCATGCTGGTTTACAATTTTAACAAATGTTCATATCATCTCACAGTTTATTTTGCTTACATGAATGTTCCATAAATTCTAAAATGGTAAACTTTACTGAGTTTTTTTTCCAATTTAGTTATTTCCTAAGGAAAAAAATATTGACTTATTTGTTCTGTTCACTTTGTGACTTCATTTATGTCACTTAAATATATTTACTTGAATTTCTTAGAAACATGAAAGTATTATAACTTGAAAAACAGTTGAGTTCATTTGGGCACAAAAATCTAATTGTATCTGGTATTGAATCTGATTGCTTTCAAACATTATTTCAGCAGGGAAAATAAAACCTGCTATGGCTGAAGTAGAAAATTACAAGGTTTCTGGTTTAATGTTTATATAGTCTATATCGACAAGCTAGATTAAACATTTTTTATTACTTTTGCATGTACCTGGTGTTAGGTGTATATAAAGCTACTTATGTCAGTTAAATAATAAAGCTTTTTAAATCATTATGAAGTTAATAAGATACAAAAGTAATTGATGCAATAATACCATTGATTTTTTAAAAACAGCTTCTTTAGCAGGAAAAAATTGATTTTTGAGAGAAAATATGATATGGGAAGACAATATTGTTCCATAACATTTGAAAAATGTGAACACTAGTAATGATTTCTCGTATTCTAATAATTAGTGGGGCCTGATTTGGACTTAGGTAAATGCTCACATGCTAGTAAAGTAATGCTCAAAATTCTCCAAGCCAGGCTTCAGCAATACGTGAACTGTGAACTTCCTGATGTTCAAGCTGGTTTTAGAAAAGGCAGAGGAACCAGAGATCAAATTACCAACATCTGCTGGATCATGGAAAAAGCAAGAGAGTTCCAGAAAAACATCTATTTCTGCTTTATTGACTATGCCAAAGCCTTTGACTGTGTGGATCACAATAAACTGTGGAAAATTCTGAGAGAGATGGGAATACCAGACCACCTGACCTGCCTCTTGAGAAATCTGTCTGCAGGTCAGGAAGCAACAGTTAGAACTGGACATGGAACAACAGACTGGTTCCAAATAGGAAAAGGAGTATGGAACAACAGACTGGTTCCAAGTAGGAAAAGGAGTACGTCAAGGCTGTATATTGTCACCCTACTTATTTAACTTATATGCAGAGTACATCATGAGAAATGCTGGACTGGAAGAAACACAAGCTGGAATCAAGATTGCCAGGAGAAATATCAATAACCTCAGATATGCAGATGACACCACCCTTATGGCAGAAAGTGAAGAGGAACTAAAAAGCCTCTTGATGAAAGTGAAAGAGGATAGTGAAAAAGTTGGCTTAAAGCTCAACATTCAGAAAACGAAGATCATGGCATCTGGTCTCATCACTTCATGGGAAATAGATGGGGAAACAGTGGAAACAGTGGCTGACTTTATTTTTGGGGGCTCCAAAATCACTGCAGATGGTGACTGCAGCCATGAAATTAAAAGATGCTTACTCCTTGGAAGAAAAGTGATGACCAACCTAGACAGCGTATTCAAAAGCAGAGACATTACTTTGCCAACTAAGGTCTGTCTAGTCAAGGCTATGGTTTTTCCAGTGGTCGTGTATGGATGTGAGAGTTGGACTGTGAAGAAGGCTGAGTGCCAAAGAATTGATGCTTTTGAACTGTGGTGTTGGAGAAGGCTCTTGAGAGTTCCTTGGACTGCAAGGAGATCCAACCAGTCCATTCTGAAGGAGATCAGCCCTGGGATTTCTTTGGAAGGACTGATGCTAAAGCTGAAACTCCAGTACTTTGGCCACCTCATGCGAAGAGTTGACTCATTGAAAAAGACTCTGATGCTGGGAGGGATTGGGAGCAGGAGGAGAAGGGGACAACAGAGGATGAGATGGCTGGATGGCATCACTGACTTGATGGACGCGAGTCCGAGTGAACTCCGGGAGATGGTGATGGACAGGGAGGCCTGGCGTGCTGTGATTCATGGGGTCGCAAATATTCGGACACAACTGAGCGACTGAACTGAACTGAACTGAAATGCATCATTGAGAATATACATGTAGATGTGAAATCAAGAATCATTCTATATCATGCATATTTAAGAAAAAGTTTTTTGTTGTTGTTACAACCTTTTTTTCACAACATAAGTTATTATTAGGTTGGTGCAAATAAAATTGTGCTTTCAGACTGCTTTACGACCCATTTTGAACTCAAATAAGAAAATTGCTCAAAATTGCTTTTTTGTCTAACATCATTTCCCTAGTCTAAAATAAATATAAAATATATTGTTACTGCTCTTAGGGGATAAGCTTTCAGTCCTTCACTGAGAATGATGTTAAGTGTGGGTTTTTCATACATAGACTTTACCAGGCTTAGGAAGTATATTTCTATTCCTTGTTTGTTGGTTGTTTTTAATCATGAAATGGTATTGAGTTATGTCTTTTTTTTTTTAAATTAGAAGATGATTGCTTTAGAGTGTAGTGGTGGTCTCTGCCATAGAACAATACAAATCAGCTCTGACTCTCTCTCTCTCTCTCTCTCTCTCTCTATATATATATATATATATATATATATATATATATTTAGCACATATATATATATATATATCCCCTCCCTTGTGAGCCTCCCTCCCATAATACTACCCCATGCCCCACCCCACCCCGCTCAGGTTGTCACAGAGCACCAGGCTGGGCTCCCTGTGTTATATAGCAGCTTCCCACTAGCTAGCTATTTTATACATGGCAGTGTGTATATGTCAATGCTACTTTCTCAATTTGTCCTGGCCTCACCTTGCCCTGCTGTTATGCTTTTATTACATGTTTTGGTCCCATTGTTCTATTAATGTAGTGTAATACATTCATTGATTTTCATATGTTGAACTATCCATGCATTCCAGGAATAAATTTCACTTAGTCACTGTGTATCATCCTTTTAATATCTAGTTGAATTCAGTTTGCTGTTTTTTATTAAGGATTTTGGCATCAGTAAAGGATATTGGCCTGTAGTTTCCTAAGTAGTGTCTTTGTCTGGCTTTGGAATTACGTAATTTTGGTCCTGAGAATGAGCTAGGAAGTGTTTTAATTCTTCAATTTTTTTGTATGAGTTTGAGAATGATTGGTTTTAATTCTTTAAAACATTTGGTAGAATTCTCCAGTGAACCTATCTTGTCTCAGGTTTTTCTTTCTTGGTAGGTACTTCATTATTGATTCAATCTCCTTAGTAAGTATAGTGTTATTTACATTGATGATATCTTAGCACTGTTGGTAGGAATGTACATTAGTGCACCAGTGTGAAATAGTATGGAGGTTTCACAAAAAACTAAAACTAGAGCTACCATATTACCCAGGAATTCCATTCCTGGGTACATATCTAGGAAAAAAAAAACCAAACACACCAATTCTAAAAGGTACTTGAACTCCAGTGCTATAGTGTTATTTACAATTGTCATAATATGGAAACAAACAAGTGTCCAACAGCAGATAAATAGATAAAGAAGATGTGAAACACACATACACACCCCCAAGAAATAGTAATCTGCCTTAACAAAAAGAATGAAATTTTGCCATTTGCAGCAGAATGGGTGGACTTAGAAGGCATTATGCTAAGTGAAATAAGAGAAATACAAATACTGTATGATAGCACTCCTATGTAGAATATAAAAACACAGCGAGTCAGGGAATGCAACAAGAAGAAGCAGGCTCACAGCTACAGAGAACAAGCTAGTGGTTACCAGTGGGGAAAGGAAAGTGTGTAGGTGCACTGTAGAGGTAGAGGAGTAAGAGGTATAAATTTTTAATCATGAAATAAAAATTCTACAGAAATATTATTCAACACAGGGAATATAGTCAATATTTTATATTAAGTATAAATGGAACATTACACATTAAAATTGAAAATCACTATATTGTACACCTGTGACATATCATATTGTTTAGCAACTCAATTTCAGTAAAAAAAAATGTCTATTAATTCAGAAATTAAAATAGACATTTTAATCAAAACACAGAAAGACTACTTTTAAAGACAACAATTCAGTGTGCCCATGCATATTGCTGGTAAGTGCTAGAGCATTCCTACCCATGTCTACTGGATTCCAAAGAGGTCTTTCTTTTTCCCATACCATTTGGATCCATCTCCAGCTAGAGTTCATCTTAATGGTGAAGATTAATACTTAAAGATTAATGTATTTGAAACAGAGATTGTAGGTACAAAAGTAGCAAGTATAAGCAAAGCTATAGGTTGACTGACCCAGTCTCCTTCCAGACACTTCTCCCTTGCGTACCTTAACTCTCTAGTCTCTAAGTGGTAGAAATGATTTCCCAGTGTCTCTTGCAGGTAGTGGTATCCGTGTGACACAGGTCTGGCCAATGTGAAATAAGCACACATGTGGAAGTTTCTGGCAAAGCCTTTGCTTTTCTAATCCTGGCACTAAGTCTTCTTCTACTCTAAAATGTACCCTGAGATCTGGAGGTGCATCAGCCATCTTGGTCTCATGAGGAGAAGAGCATAAGGAGGAAGGCCTATATTTTAAGCAGAGCTGACTGGAAAAGTCATGAGGAGCCTGCTGGCATCATTCAGGGTCAGATCTTTACTCCACAGTCTTCTTTGAAGCCAGCCACTGTTGTAGGACTTTCTGTCATTTACAGACAACACAATCCTATCTGGTACATATATATGAAGAGAGTAAATTTTTTACATGAGAAATAAAGTGAACATACTGTCATCAGCTTCAAGAATTAGATATCTTAAAGATGTTAACTTATTATCTTATTATTTATAGCAGATGATTAGCCAAAGACTGTCCTTGTACCGCTTAAAAAGTGGTATCATCAGAGGCGGTGAATAGATTCTTGGCCTAGGAGCCCTGACTCCAGGGCTTTTGTGGAGCAGTAACTCAGGAACATGGGCCAGGGCAGAGTCTGGGGAGATGCCTCTTGTGTGTGGGGAATGTCTCTTTTTCCTCTCTGGGCTGTAGGTTTCTTGGTCACTGTTCTTGTTCTCCTCTGTTGGATTTTCCATTTCAGACAGCACTCTTCTTGGCTTTGTCCAAGGGGGCTTATGGCCTCTGAGGTTCTGCAGCGTTCTATGAAGTTTTCCCAGGTGGCCTTGGTTGGAGGCCTGAGGATGATTAATTATGTATGGGAATTTGAAATATGGGAGTTGCTGTTTTAATCCTTTTAAATTCTTCTTACAGACAGGTGATGGAGGTTAAATTACTATTTAAGTGTATTTTTTCCTGTAAATGCTGCCTAAAGGTTTGAGTGTATATAAATTAAAGAAACTGACTGAATACTAAGATGATAACTTTGTTACTATACCTAGAAGGTTTCATAGCTTGTCACAATTATTTTATTACATAAATGGTTTGTAAATACTTAAATAGCAAACAAAAATTTTGTTTCCTTGCTAAACCAGTTTTTCTGCAATATATGACACTGAAATGTTTATTATTTTTTATATGTATGTTGTTTTTCTCCTTAAAGATTATAATTTACTTTTTAGTATTTTAGACAGTAGAGTTCATATAAGAACCCTAGTTTGAAAAATACTTGAGTTTATTATATAGCTTGAACTAAATTAAATTGACTTGGAGTCCAATCTGATTCTTTGCAATTAATAGCTCATTAAGACACAAAAATATTTTAAAGTCTGCTATAAAAGTTGAAATCTTATAACTCTGCATATTTGATCTAAGAGTTACTGTCAAAAGTGTGGTCCATTTTATGTTCCTGGCTTTAGGGATTGTGTAAAGTTATTTTTAAATTTCTATTTGTTTTTTGGCTATTAAAATAATTTATTTTATATTAAATAGTGACAGAACATTTGGGCATTAGGTTTGGAGGAGAAATGGTGACGGATTATAATTTATCAGATACAAATTTCCAAACCAGACTTATTTTTGAAATTTTGTCCACTCATTTATGCAAGATATAGCCTTTTACTAAACAATCTATTTCTATTTACTTTGAGTTATTGTTATTTTAAATTACCACCACTCAAAAAGGAATAACATAATTATTATCATTAATAAACTACCTCTCACATAAGTATTATTAGCAGAAACTACAATAACGCATGGGACGCTTTCTTACATATCAAATGAAAACATAAACACTAAAAATAATTTCTCATATTTTAATAATCAGTCGGGTGACAGAGGCATTGGTGACTTTGTCATCGAGAATACATGTGAAGATTAGATGAAATGCACAGCTTCATTTCAGCACAATTGAACTATGTCTTTTTTGGTACAAGCGTCATAGCAACATTTCTTAGCCAGGCTAACTGTCTCTCTTTTGGGTAACGTCTCTCTGAGCCTGAGTTTTCCAATTCTGAACCTCTGTTGTCTTCTGCTTCATTTTTAAATTCTTCAGAGTTAAGATTTGAATCCTTTAATGCAGAATGTAGTTGCTCTCTCAATGATGGCTGCCTCTCAGATAGTGTTGCCTTCTTCTCTTGCGGCAAAGTAGGAACAAATTCCAGCATCTTTAAGGTTTCTACATTGTTGGTCTTGGAGGAAGGCATGATTTCTAATTTTAAACGAGGGGGAAGAGAAAAAATATCCATGCCAAAGAGTGTCAGGAAAACTATAAAAGTTTGCATAGACACAAAGGAAAGCATTGCCTCAACAGAATTCAACAATCAAACAGACTTAGCAAGTGTCCTCATATCTAAAAAGCTTAGTTTATTATAGTTGGGCAGGTTAAAGTATTCCAATATTACCAAAGTTCTGCTTTACTCCACTTGGACCCATTGTTGTCTCTCCTCATGTCCCATATCCCTTTAATATTTTCATCATAGCACTTTTTTTTTTTAATCTGACACTTCTGAAGTCATCTTAACCATCAAAAACACTAGTTTGACCATGGATGAATTTTTATTACCTGAGTAATTTTCTTCTATGACTAAGTATATGAAAAGTATATTAATTAAACTATCAAATATTTTCATGGTAGGAAGTGACTGCTTCAGGATAAAGTAAAAACAGCAGAATTTCCAACTGCTCTAATCTAGAAAGGAGGAGATGCCAGTCTCTGATTCTCCTCGTACATCTGTTTAATAATTTCTCTTCCCTAGAATGTTTACTCCAAATCAATAACCCTTTACATTATAGAGAAATGGGTTAAAAGACATTAACCAATAAATCATTGACTTTGACAGATTATTAATCTGTTGTGATATATACCTACTGACTAATGTACTGTGTATGTTTTTTTTTTTTGTCTCAATATTGTGGATCATAAACTGTGCAAGTTCTGTGTGTTGCCTAGGAAGGGAGTCTGTTCTTAAGTAGTGTGCCAGGATGGGCATACATAAAGGTTGGGACTTGGGCTAGGTCCTTTCAGGAACCATCTGACATCTTCCTTCTTTATACTTACTCACTACTGTTGAACATGTATTGACTGTTTCCATGTTTCTGGCATCGCCAGATGAGAGATATAAGTAAAAACATCTTTCCTACCCTCAAAAACCTTTCAGGTAGATTCTTTCCTCACCATTCAGTTCAGTTCAGTAGCTTAGTTGTGTCTGACTCTTTGCGACCCCATGGACTGCAGCATGCCAGGCTTCCCTGTCCATCACCAACTCCCGGAGCTTACTCAAACTCATGTCCATTGAGTCAGTGATGCCATCCAACCATCTCATCCTCTGTCATCCCCTTCTCCTCCTGCCTTCAATCTTTACCAGCATCAGGGTCTTTCAGATGAGTCCATTCTTTGCATCAGGTGGCCAAAGTATTGGAGTTCCAGCTTTAGCATCAGTACTTCCAATGAATATTCAGGACTGATTTCCTTTAGGAGGGACTGGTTGGATCTCCTTGCAGTCCAAGGGACTCTCAAGAGTCTTCTTCTTCTTCTCCAACACCACAGTTCAAAAGCATCAATTCTTTGATGCTCAACTTCTTTTACAGTCCAACTCTCACATTCATAC
Organism: Capricornis sumatraensis; assembly: GCF_032405125.1. Taxonomy (NCBI): domain Eukaryota; kingdom Metazoa; phylum Chordata; class Mammalia; order Artiodactyla; family Bovidae; genus Capricornis; species Capricornis sumatraensis. The sequence goes on along the minus strand of NC_091074.1, from coordinate 47,553,156 downwards.
ATGACTACTGGAAAAACCATAGCTTTGACTAGATGGACCTTTGTTTGCAAAGTAATGTCTCTGCTTTTTAATATGCTGTCTATGTCTTGCCTGGCAAATCCCATGGATGGAGGAGCCTGGTAGGCTGCAGTTCATGGAGTCGTTAAGAGTCAGACACGACTGAGCGACTTCCCTTTCACTTTTCACTTTCATACATTGGAGAAGGAAGTGGCAACCCACTCCAGTATTCTTGCCTGGAGAATCCCAGGGACGGGTGAGCCTAGTGGGCTGCCATCTATGGGGTCACACAGAGTCGGACACGACTGAAGCGACTTAGCAGCAGCAGCAGCAGGTTGGTGATACCTTTTCTTCCAAGGAGCAAGCGTCTTTTAATTTCATGGCTGCAGTCACCATCTGCAGTGATTTTGGAGCCCCCCAAAATAAAGTCTGCCACTGTTTCCATTGTTTCCCCGTCTATTTGCTGTGAAGTGATGGGACCAGATGCCATGATCTTAATTTTCTGAATGTTGAGTTTTAAGCCAACTTTTTCACTCTCCTCTTTCATTTTCATCAAGGCTCTTTAGTTCTTCACGTTTTACCATAAAGATGGTGTCATCTGCATATCTGAGGTTATTGATATTCCTCCTGGCAATCTTGATTCCAGCTGGTGCTTCATCGCAACCATACCTATCCCAATTACATAGTTTTGAGAGTTATAGCACCAAAACAAAGAAAGAAAGAAAGAAACATTTATAAAGTTTACATTATAGTGTAAACCTAAAGCAATTTGTGCTCTTTTTCATGGACAGCAAAACTGTCCTTTTCAGCTTATTAATAAGACATTCCTCTTGAAATAGTAGAAACAATGAGGTCAAGAGAAATCTTAAGCATGGAAGATGAATTCCTGGGTAATCATTGATGCCTGCAAATCAGAGAAGGCCATGCCCACTCACCGCGGCAGGAATGGTCCAGGCTACTTCACTTCCTATGAGTTCTGTAGCAAGTCTCAGACAACAACAAACTTCAACAATTAGAGTTCTCAGTGGAAAGAAAACCATACTCTAACATTTTATTTTTCCTCCTAGTGTTCTCTCTTATTCAAGTTCTAAACTGGCACTGACAGATGGGAATTCATACCATTTTTTGGTAGAAATTTTTGCTTTTCCCTCAATAAGATATCCTAAGTTCAATTCAATCTGTCCTCATAAAAATACTCCTTGCTGTAACTTAAACTTTCTCTAACTGGAGCTCTGCTGAATACATAGAAAAGCTGATTTCCATACACTGAGCCAGCTAATGAATCAGGCAATATATTCATTATTTCTATTACATTTATTCATAATATATTGTTTGGGGCTTTTTTTTTCAGTTTAAAAACTTGTTTTAAAATACTTTGAAAGTCATAGAAAATTCACAAAAATGATAGAATTCCCATGTATCTCTTTTTTTCAATCTTGGTAGGAACATTTAACATGATATCTGCCTTTGAACAGAATTTTAAGTGACCAGTACACCATGATTGTGGTACAGAATCTGCCTGCAGTGGGGGAGAAATGGGTTTGATCCCTGGGTTGTAAAGATCTCTTGGAGTAGGAAATGGCCACCTACTCCAGTATTCTTGCCTGAAAATTCCATGGACAGAGAGTTTGGCAGGTTACAACAGTCCATGGGGTCACAAAGAGTTGGACACGACTGAGCATGAGTGAGTGAGTGATCTGTAGGTACAGTGTTATAAATCGGATTCCTAGAACCAATTCATTTGGCATAATTGAAATTTTATATGTAATAATTAGAAACTCCCATTTTCCCCTCCTCCCAATCTTGGTAATCACCATTTATTCTTTCCTTATGAGTTAGATCGTTTTAGATACTTATTATAGTAGAATCCAGCCATATTCATCTTTCTGAGATAAGCATTTTTCACTTAGCAGTATGTCCTCCAGGTTCATCCATGTTGTTATGTAGGTTAAGGTTGCCTTTTTAAATGTGAGATAATACTCCATTGTATGTATACAGAACCTTTTCTTTACTTTAAAAAAAAATTTCAAATTATGAAAGTCTGGTAATACGTTTACAGGAGACTTGGAAAATATAGCCACAAAATTACATATAGTTTACTATATACTACATTTATTTTTAAGTAAATAAATTAAGATTTTTAGGTAGAGTTTTAATATCAAACTCTTAAAAATTAATAGAATGAATAGACAGAAAAGTAAAAGGCTGTAGTACACCTGAGAAGCACTGTAGACCAATTCAACATAATTAAGATTTATACAGATTTCACTTAACAGTAGTATACAAATTCTGTTCAAGTTCCCATACACCATAAACCAGGAGACACTAGTACATGTCCAAGGACATAAAACAAGGTATAAAAATTTCATGGTCTGAAGGTGTTTAAACCATATAGAGTCTGTTCCCTTAATCATTATAGAATTATGTTAGAAGTCAATATCAAAGGATATTTGAAAATAACCTGCACATTTTCAAGTGCAATGTGACATAAAGCAAAAGAGTTTTTGACTTACCCATTAAAATCCTCAATAAAGTTAAAAGTATTTTTGGTTGATACAGCTTCACTTGTTTAATTTTGCTTTTGTTGCCTGCATTGTACTCTTTATTAAAATTATTTTTTAAATTTGTTTTGAAACAATTTGCAGTTTGTAGCAACTGTAACTTCTGGAGTCTAAAAGATAATATCCTAATCAACCTAAATAAGTACAAATGTTTTTTAATCAGTATAATTTGGAGTAAAATCTCACTAATACAGAATTCTTCTAAATAAAAATTCTATGCTATTCTTAAAAGGGGTACAGTGAGTAGTATTTATGCACACATTGTTGGAAAATAACCATAAACAAAGAGTAACAAAGAATTATGTAGATAGTTGCATTCAATAAATCTCTGACCAACAATGTAGAAAAGTAAAGTAAAAAAGTTTTATATCATGTTTTAAGTTCCACAAAAGGGCAGTAAATGTACTTAGTGTGCATAGTGATTCTATATGAGGGTCACTTCTATATATGATATCCATATAGCCTATAAAATATAGTTGTGATTTATCATAAATTGCATGTGTTATAAAATATAAAACAATTATCCATAATGGAGTTTGTCCTCTCTGATTTTCACATGACCCATTACACTGATTAGACTAACCTATACCTCAGTGAAAATTTCCATTGTTGTTTAAACTTAGCTCCCAATTTATCTTTATAAGTGCTTTATAACTAACAAAGTGTTTTTTTAAAACATCAGATTTAAGCCATACTTCAATCTGAGATCTTGATATTAAAGAAAACCTATTGCAGCTTCTAAATTCTTGAAGCATCGATCAGGGTTTCTGCTATTTATCTATAGGGCAAATGTCCCTTGACTCTTAGTCTCCTTCAGTTTCTCTTATTAAACCAGCAAGCCCCTATCTTTCTGTTTAATCCCTTCTCATACACCTGAACTTTTAGACTCAGTTCAAAGAAGTGGGAGGCTAGGTTCTCCCCTTTAGTGAAGTTTACAAATAAAAGAGGAATTTTTCAATGATGTGGTCCACAGACCAGTTTCATTTTTTTGTTGTTTAAACCAAGGACAAGGATCATTAAGTTTAAGGCCCGCTTTATGTTTACCACTTCAGGATCCTGTCATACTTCTCTGCCCCATGCCCTTTGGTGTACAGATAGCTTGATAACCATCTTATACCTCACTGTTTGCCCCCTGTCATATCAAGTCAAGATGCCACGTCCAGTTGCCCCACCTACCAGCAAGCCTGCAGTCCTGCCTTCAGACCTTGACTCTTGGGTCATGTGGCCTGTGCCCTGCCTCCTGTGGACCTTTGAGAACTTACCTTCTTTTGTCACTCCCTGCTTCTGCCTGTCCTGTCAACCTGACTGCCAGGAGGTGAAGGGCAACAGTTGCTGTCAGCTGAGCCCAGCCAGTTGCTCTTCCTGCTGCTTTCTGTGCCTCCGGTGAAATACTGGGTGAAATCCTCACTAGGAAGCAAAGTTAGCAGGCAAAAGCTGGAACTTCTTTTTGAGCACCAGCAGCAGCTTCAGAGTCAAGGCAGTGAGCAGTTTCCAGCCAGGCACCGTGGCCAGCCATTCCTATTGGTTGGCAGCCCTACAGCAACTAGTGGAAAGTGCTGAGCCGCTGGCAGGGTGGGAGCTCTCACCTGCTGGTGGTCCTGATCCCAGTGGAGCCTCCTCCACACTCAGAACATTTCTGTTAAATGTGGGCAAGCTACAGATATCAATAAGGATGCAGATGAAATCTTGGCCACATTCCTGAATATCTTCATTGTCTTTGCCTGAAATCTCTCTGGTAAGTTGGCACAGTAGCAGCCAGACTTCTAGCAGGTTTCACCCTTCCTTCCATTCCTCCATTAGCCCAACTTTCTGTTTTTGGACCTTTAACAATTGTTGCTTTCTCTCTTTTACCCTCAAACATTTTGTATGCTTGGGTAACGTAGTCAGTATTTGAAGACTTTATGGACAGGGAAGTCTGGAGTGCTGCAGTCCATGGGGTCGCAAAGAGTTGGACACGACTGAGCAACTGAACTGAACTGAAATATAAATTGATAAGCTTCCCTAGTGGCTAAGATGGTAAAGAATCTGCCTGCAGTGCAGAAGACCCTGATGCTATCCCTGAGTCAGGAAGAGCCTCTGGAGAAGAAAATGGCAACCCACTCCAGATTTCTTACCTGGAGAATCCCATGGACAGAGGAGTGTGGCAGGCTACAGTCCATAGGGTCACAAAGAGTCAGACATGACTGAAGCAGCTTAGCACAGCACAATATAATTAAATTATCTCCAGTGTTTTAATAATGTTAGCCTGATTAGCTTTCCCAAAGAGTTCGGTTCAGTCGCTCAGTTGGGTTCGACTCTGCCACCCCATGGACTGCAGCACGCCAGGCATCCCTGTCCATCATCAACTCCCAGAGTTTACTCAGACTCATGTCCACCAAGCCGGCAATGCCATCCAACCATCTCATCCTGTGTTGTCCCCTTCTCCTCCCACCCTCATTCTTTTCCAGCATCAGGGTCTTTTCAAATGAGTCAGTTCTTTGTATCAGGTGGCCAAAGTATTGGAGTTTCAAATTCAACATCAGTCCTTCCATGAATATTCAGGACTGTTCCCAAAGAGAATGGCCACTACATATCCAGAATAGGTGTTTACAGTAGCATACACATATTGGAATCCTTTATTTTGAATTAATATACCAATATCATTAATTTGCCATATTTGCCCAGGCATCTTGCCATGCGCCAAATGTCATTTGACTAGTTTTGGCAAGCTGACAGGTTGGAGATTATAAAATAACAGATTAAATGAGATGGTTAAGGAAGGACCTTGATCCTGAGCCCACCTATATATTGTTTTTTCTCCCAGATGGTGATTCTTTTGGTGTGACCAGAAAGTTAAACCTTTTAAGTCACTGGAGTCTGGAGTGACTTCTACTGGTTGGATTTCAGTTTGTTCATCTGTAAGCGATATACTGTCTTTCCACAGAATTTGGAACATGTGAGCATCTGCATGAAAGACCAAAACAATAGTAGTTTGAACAATTTCCCAAATGTCAGATCAAAAATCCTTTGGAGTGAATTTTCTGGTTACCCTTTGCCCATAAGGGAAGCCAAGTGACCAGTCCATTTGCTACCAACCAAGAAACTGTGTACGTTTGGCATTCAGTTAAATTTTCCTGTTTTAGAGCCTGGTATACTGTATAGCGCAGGTGGCTGCGACCGGCGCACTAAGCACGGCCAAGAGGAGCTACCCCACGTCCGAGGTCAGGGGCAGAAGCCAGAAAGACCCCAGGCCCGAAGGGCGGCGGCCAAGAGGAGTTACCCCACATCCGAGGTCAGGGGCAGTGGCCGAGAGTGCCAGGCTGCGACGGCACAGGAACGGCCGGGAGGAGCAACCCCACACCCAAGGAGTGGTGGCTGCGTGGGCGCAGGAGGGCCTAGAGGAGCCATCCCACGTTGAAGGTCAGGAAGGGCGGTGGTGAGGAGATACCCCTCATCCGAGGTAAGGAGCAGTGGCTGCGCTTTGCTGGAGCAGCTGTGAAGAGATACCCCACGCCCAAGGTAAGAGAAACCCAAGTAAGATGGTAGGTGTTGCAAGAGGGCATCAGAGGGCAGACACACTGAAACCATACTCACAAAAACTAGTCAATCTAATCACACTAGGACCACAGCCTTGTCTAACTCAGTGAAACTAAGCCATGCCTGCGGGGCAACCCAAGACAGGCGGGTCATGGTGGAGAGGACTGACAGACCGTGGTCCACTGGAGAAGGGAATGGCAAACCACTTCAGTATTCTTGCCTTGAGAACCCCATGAACAGTATGAAAATGCAAAATGACAGGATACTGAAAGAGGAACTCGCCAGGTTATTAGGTGCCCAATAGGCTACTGAAGATCAGTGGAGAAATAACTCTAGAAAGAATGAAGGGATGGAGCCAAAGCAAAAACAGTACCCAGCTGTGGTTGTGACGTGATAGAAGCAAGGTACTATGCAGTAAAGAGCAATATTGCATGGGAACCTGGAATGTCAGGTCCATGAATCAAGGCAAACTGGAAGTGGTCAAACAAGAGATGGCAAGGGTGAACGTCAACATTCTAGGAATCAGCAAACTAAAATGGACTGGAATGGGTGAATTTAACTCAAGTGACCATTACATCTACTACTGCGGGCAAGAATCCCTCAGAAGAAATGGAGTAGCCATCATGGTCAACAAAAGAATCCGAAATGCAGTACTTGGATGCAGTCTCAAAAACAATAGAATGATCTCTGTTCGTCTCCAAGACAAACCATTCCATATCATGGTAATCCAAGTCTATGCCCCAACCAGTAACGCTGAAGAAGCTGAAGTTGAACGGTTCTATGAAGACCTACAAGACCTTTTAGAACTAACACCCAAAAAAGATATCCTTTTCACTATAGGGGACTGGAATGCAAAAGTAGGAAGTCAAGAAACACCTGGAGTAACAGGTAAATTTGGCCTTGGAATGCGGAATGAAGCAGGGCAAAGACTAATAGAGTTTTGCCAAGAAAATGCGCTGGTCATAGCAAACACCCTCTTCCAACAACACAAGAGAAGATTCTACACATGGACATCACCAGATAGTCAACACCGAAGTCAGATTGATTATATTCTTTGCAGCCAAAGATGGAGAAGCTCTATACAGTTAACAAAAACAAGACCAGAAGCTGACTGTGGCTCAGGTCATGAACTCCTTATTACCAAATTCAGACTCAAATTGAAGAAAGTAGGGAAAACCGCTAGACCATTCAGGTATGACCTAAATCAGATCCCTTATATACAGTGGAAGTGAGAAATAGATTTAAGGGTCTAGATCTGATAGATAGAGTGCCTGATGAACTATGGAATGAAGTTCATGACATTGTATAGGAGACAGGGATCAAGACCATCCCCATGGAAAAGAAATGCAAAAAAGCAAAATGGCTGTCTGGGGAGGCCTTACAAATGCCTGTGAAAAGAAGAGAAGTGAAAAGCAAAGGACAAAAGGAAAGATATAAGCATCCGATGCAGAGTTCCAAAGAACAGCAAGAAGAGATAAGAAAGCCTTCTTCAGTGATCAATGCAAAGAAATAGAGGAAAACAACAGAATGGGAAAGACTAGAGATCTCTTCAAGAAAATTAGAGATACCAAGGGAACATTTCATGCAAAGATGGGCTCGATAAAGGACAGGAATGGTCTGGACCTAACAGAAGCAGAAGATATTAAGAAGAGGTGACAAGAATACACAGAAGAACTGTACAAAAAAGATCTTCACGACCCGGATAATCATGATGGTGTGATCACTCACCTAGAGCCAGACATCCTGGAATGTGAAGTCAAGTGGGCCTTAGAAAGCATCACTACGAACAAAGCTAGTGGAGGTGATGGAATTCCAGTTGAGCTATTTCAAATCCTGAAAGATGATGCTGTGAAAGTGCTGCACTCACTATGCCAGCAAATTTGGAAAACTCAGCAGTGGCCACAGGACTGGAAAAGGTCAGTTTTCATTCCAATCCCAAAGAAAGGCAATGCCAAGGAATGCTCAAACTACCACACAATTGCATCTCACATGCTAGTAAAGTAATGCTCAAAATTCTCCAAGCCAGGCTTCAGCAATACGTGAACCATGAACTCTCTGATGTTCAAGCTGATTTTAGAAAAGGCAGAGGAACCTGATATCAAATTGCCAACATCTGCTGGATCATGGAAAAAGCAAGAGAGTTCCAGAAAAACATCTATTTCTGCTTTATTGACTATGCCAAAGCCTTTGACTGTGTGGATCACCACAAACTCTGGAAAATTCTGAAAGAGATGGGAATACCAGACCACCTGACCTGCCTCTTGAGAAATCTGTATGCAGGTCAGGAAGCAACAGTTAGAACTGGACATGGAACAACAGACTGGTTTCAAATGGGAAAAGGCATACCTCAAGGCTGTATATTGTCACCCTGCTTATTTAACTTATATGCAGAGTACATCATGAGAAACGCTGGACTGGAAGAAGCACAAGCTGGAATCAAGATTGCCGGGAGAAATATCAATAACCTCAGATATGCAGATGATACCACCCTTATGGTAGAAAGTGAAGAGGAACTAAAAAGCCTCCTGATGAAAATGAAAGAGGAGGGTGAAAAAGTTGGCTTAAAGCTCAACATTCAGAAAACGAAGATCATGGCATCCGATCTCATCACTTCATGGGAAATAGATGGGGAAACAGTGGAAACAGTGTCAGACTATTTTGGGGGGCTCCCAAATCACTGCAGATGGTGACTGCAGCCATGAAATTAAAAGATGCTTACTCCTTGGAAGAAAAGTTATGACCAACCTTGATAGCATATTCAAAAGCAGAGACATACTTTGCCGACTAAGGTCCATCTAGTCAAGGCTATGGTTTTTCCAGTAGTCATGTATGGATGTGAGAGTTGGACTGTGAAGAAGGCTGAGCGCCAGAGAATTGATGCTTTTGAACTGTGGTGTTGAAGAAGACTCTTGAGAGTTCCTTGGACTGCAAGGAGATCCAACCAGTCCATTCTGAAGGAGATCAGCCCTGGGATTTCTTTGGAAAGACTGATGCTAAAGCTGAAGCTCCAGTACTTTGGCCACCTCATGTGAAGAGTTGACTCATTGAAAAAGACTCTGATGCTGGGAGGGATTGGGAGCAGGAGGAGAAGGGGACAACAGAGGATGAGATTGCTGGATGGCATCACGGACTCGACAGACGTGAGTTTGACTGAACTCCGGGAGTTGGTGATGGACAGGGAGGCCTGGCGTGCTGTGATTCATGGGGTCGCAAAGAGTCAGACACGACTGAGCGACTGAACTGAACTGATACTGTATAGAATTGCTCTCGTTTCCCTTTCTAGTAAGGTTATGCTCAAAATCCTTCAAGCTAGGCTTCAGTAGTACATGAACCAAGAACTTCCAAATGTACAAGCTGGATTTAGAAAAGGCAGGGGAACCACAGATCAAACTGCCAGCATTTGTTGGATAATAGAGAAAACAAGGGAATTCCAGCACAAGATGTACTTTTGCTTCATTAGTTATACTAAAGCCTTTGCCTATGTGGGTCACAATAAACTGGAGAATTCTTAAAGAGATAGGAATACCAGACTACCTTACCTGTCTCCTGACAAACTTGTATGTGGGTCAAGAAGAAACAGTTAGAACCTTGGAACAGTTGACTGGTTCAGCATTGGAAAATGAGAATGACAAGACTATATCGTCACCCTGTTTATCTAACTTCTTTGCAGAGTACATCATGTGGAATGCTGAGCTGGATGGAATCACAAGCTGGACTGAAGATTTCTGGGAGAAATATTAACTGCCTCAGGTATGCAGATGATACCACTTTAATGGAAGAAATGAAGAGGAACTAACGAGCCTCTTGATGAAGGTGAATGAGGAGAGTGAAAAAGCTGGCTTAAAACTCAGCATTCAAAATCAAAGATCATGATATCTGATCCCATCACTTCATGGCAAATAGAAAGGGGAAAAGTGAAAATTATGACAGGTTTTATTTTCTTGGGCTCCAAAATCATGCTGATGACAACTGCAGCCATATTAAAAGACGCTTGCTCCTTGAAAGGAAAGCTGTGAGAAACCTAGAGAGCATATTAAAAAGCAATGACATCAGTTTGCCAGCAAAGGATGATATAGTCAAAGCTATGGTTTTTCTAGTAGTCTTGTCTGAGTGTAAGAGTTGGACCAGTTGGATGAAAAGAAGGCTGAGCGCCAAAGAATTGATGCTTTTGAGTTGTGGTGCTGGAGAAGACTCTTGAGAGTTGCTAGGACTGCAAGGAGATCAAACCAATCAATCCTAAAGGAAATCAACCCTGAATATTCATTGGAAGGGCTGATGCTGCAACTGAAGCTCCAATACTTTGTCCACCAGATGCTGGGAAAGTTCGAGGGCAGGAGGAGAAGGGGCAACAGAGGATGAGATAGATAGCATCGTTGATTCAACAGACATGAATTTGAGCAAACTCTGGGAGACAGTGAAGGACAGGGAAACCTGACATCCTGCAGTCCTTGGGGTGTAAAAGACTTGGACACGACTTAGGTACTTAACAATAATAGCAAATACTGTGTATAATTCAGCAAATTTACTACTCTTAGTATAATTCTTTCTGGCCTCTGGAAATTTCCTGTTCCAGAAATCCAAGGACACTCTTTTGTCTTGCTGTTTTTGCCATAAGTTCCAATTAGCATATCGTTCATTGATAGATACATGTAATTTTATGTCCCCTGGTTGTAATTTTTTGGGTAACTGATCTCTTTTTAAAGATAGATGACTGACATAAGCTATAGAATAATTCAATTAAACTTTTTAGCACTAAAACATAACAGGAAGAAACTATTTGAGAAGTGACTCTTGGTCAACATAGATCTCAAGTAACAAAACTAGAATTTAATGTTCAGTGAGAAACAAAAATTTATATGTGTGTACCTGAGAACATTAACTCTGCAGCCAGGGAAGGCTTTTTCCCATCAAATAAAAAGTGAGGTTTGTCAGGGAACCTCGAAAAACCAAGCAGCCATCTTTGATTTCCCATAGCCCCATCTCTGATTTACAGCTATTTTTACCCATTTTAAATTCCTTGATTTACGAGTAGACTGTTGCCATATCCCAAGGATATCAGGATAGCAAAAGCCTGACAAGTGGGGGTTCATTTTTTATAGAAGAGAATGAACTTTATGTGTTGTGCCATAATCTTCATAGATTATTATGAAATAATAGTTATTTACCAAGGTAAGAAAAGATTTTAAAAACTGGTATAAACCATTTAAAGGCAAAGAAATTCATATGGTCTGTTATCAAAAGCCACATTCTAATAAAACATTGCTTTCTTAACCAAGGAAAAATCAAATTCCAGTCTGGCATACAATAAAACCTAAGGTTTATTATTTGACAGTACTTACCATGTACTTTTAACATAACAAATAACCTAATTAGTTTCATATTTTTCTTTGGGGTACCTCTGGTGCCCTCTGAAACACCCCAAAGTCTGCTAGAGGTCAAAAGAACTTCAATAGAATTTTATTTTTGGAGGTTCTGTCAAAAATAGCAAAGGGTTTGGAACACTCAGATAAGATCATGGATCACCATGAAAAAATAGTTATTCACTCAGCCAAAGTAACAATAAAAGATTATATAGAAAGTAAAGATTATATCAAAAGCATACACAGAATGGATCACTTAAGAGGTAAAGACATTTAAAATCTGTTATCCAAGACAGTTCAACATTCCAGGAGAACTTTTACCATACATAAAACCCTTTTAACAGGATGCATTGTCCACAAAACTTTCTTACTACTTCCTATATCCATAACTTTATTTTGGCCCTCTGAAACAGACATGTATAAGTCAAACCTACTTCATTTTCCCTTATCAAAATGCAGTTCCATTTGTCATACCTGCTTCAAAAACAAACATCCTACTTTCCTTAAGCAACATGAACTCTCCTGTATATTAGAATTCTGTAAATTGGTGAACACAAACAGCAGTGATAATTTCTAAAAATATTTGCTTTCTTATAGAGAATATCTCAGGATGGTATCAAACATATTTGTTACTCGTGCTAAAACTTTGCTGCTCTATAGGAGAAACCTATTGTTCAGAAATTAATGTTTCATTGTCTTATTTTATCTGGGAGTGACCTAGCCATTTAATAAACTTCTATCACTTAATTTAACACAACCTGACCAACTCAAGTTACCAAAATCTGGAAAAACTCTTTTAGGTGGACTTTCCTAAAGCATAATTATTCTGAATAGAATTTATCTAAAAGCTCTTCAGTTGAACTTTCAGACGTGAATTTGAGCAAACTCTGGGAGATTGTGAAGGATAGAAAAGCTTGGCATGCTGCAGTCCATAGGGTTGCAAAGAATCAGACACAACTTTGTGACTGAAAAACAAATAAATAAAAAAGCTCCCATCTCATTTACTTTTTCTTTCCTTAAAGTTTCTTCCCATTGAGTTACTTTGTAATGTGGACTCAATATCTGGCCCAAATGTGGAATACGCAGTCTCTAGAAATCAGTGATCCATATACATTTTTGAGCCTACCTTTTTGTCTGGGGAGTTTTAAATTCCATTATCTTCTGTTTAGCTTCAGGTAAAATCTCTCTGTGTCTCTTAGTCCATTGTATTCCCCCAAACTTTAAAGTCTCAGTAGGTCCCTGAATTTGAAGGGATTAATCTCCCATACCAAACATCAGAGTCTTAGTCTACCCTGCTCTGACTATTGGCAGATGAACTTTCTTTTTTTAACTTGCTTTCAGTATTTTACAACAGCTTTTTCTGCTGTGAACTGGAAAGTGGAGACTTGGTCAGTTAAAATGTAATTTTGCATTGTAACATGGAGACAGTCATTTTGGAAATCACATAAGTCTTTTTTCAGTTTTAATGAGTCTTCAACCAATTTTGTCTTCATGTACCTTAAGGTAGGCAGCAATGAAGATCCATTGCTCCAACCCAGCAAGGTACATTCTTGTCATTTCTCAACTGGCACAAGCCAGATACATTCAATAAATGGTTCATCCTGCTTTAATTTGGGGTCCCATTTCTTAAACAATCCAATGGATATGTCTTATTCAATAGGTAATGAGTAGTAAGACAGATATTCCCTTCTGGGAATAAAAACTTGATTGGTCTTAACCTCTTTCTTTTTAAAGAGTGGCATTTTGTTTTACAAATGCTGCCCATAGTGCTAATTTGTGTTTTGTTGAAAATTTTACTCCTGTTTCCAGTTGAAAGGATTTGTTAATAAAAGAAACCACTTGTTACACATAAACAATTTCAATTTTTTTAATGAAAAATTATTTGACTTATGTCCACCTCATAGGTGAGACTTCAACTTTCGGGGGCTTTGCTTATAATCCCAGGCTACAGAATGGTATCATCATCAGTTTGCGCACAAAAATGTGCCTCTGATTTTACTTCATCCTTTTTTACAATGCTGTTTTGTTTTACCTTGTGAGTCACAGGATTTCTTTAGACTCCCGCGACTGTGACTGTAACTCAGAAGGTGAAGAAAACAATTGTAGTTTGTTTCAGACCTCCAGGGGCTCAAAAATTCCAAGCCCACTCCCTTTCTTATCTAAAGTATTGCTGTCCTTGCAAGAAGTCTTGGAATCCAGCAGGGTACGGGCAAGGCAAAAGCAGGTCAGAGGCCTGTTCTCTTTGTTCTGAAGCCCGAACAAGGCTTCCTCCATTTTAGTTTCCCTAACACCAGGGGACTGCTATGTAGATGAACACCTCACATTTGGAAACTCTCCTAATTGGATAACTCCATCAGTTCTTGTGAATGGACTGTCTTCCATGAATGCTATAATACATTTTTTGAAGTAGCCCTTGAATTTCTATGTATTGTAACCAGTGATTTAGAAACTACTTCTATGTATCAGTTAGGAATCCCTTTTTCCATATGTCTAACATGTGTTGGCCGTTTATGGAAGGGGACCACCCTTACATTCCCCACATGAGAACTCAGGTATTGAGTCCTCTAAAGTTCCCAGCTCGTTCTATTCCCAACATTAAATCCCTTTAGAACCCTTAAGTCAGATTTTACCAGGAACCAAAGAGTTTCTTTCTTTCTTTTTTTTTTTTTTTCTTTTTAGAAACTCTGTGGTTCTAAAGAGTTTCTAGATACCCTGGTAGCTCAGCTGGTAAAGAATCTGCCTACAATGCAGGAAACCCAGTTCTATTCCTGGGTTGGAAAGATCCCCTGGAGAAGGGAGTGGCTACCCACGCCAGTACTCTTGACCTTCTCTGGTGGCTCAGCTGGCAAAGAATCCACCTGCAGTATAGGAGAGCTGGGTTAGATGCCTGGGTTGAGAAGATCCACTGGAGAAAGGAAGGGCTACCCACTTCAATATTCTGGCCTGGAGAATTCCAAAGACTGTATGGGGTTGCAAAGAGTCAGACACGACTGAGCAACTTTCACTTCACTTGAAAAGTTTCTATGTTTCATAGATAAATGTTTTAGTATATTGATAGAACATTCTATTTTTACTAATATTGCTGCCAATAACTTAATGGATATAGGACTTGATGTATGAAAACATATATCCATTATTCATGATGGGACTTTTTCAGTAAATCCCCTACTGCTCAAAAATAGTTTCCTACATTATTTAAACCATTACATGTTTCTTTGATCACTTTATTTCAACTGACTATCTGGAACTATTATTTGACTTATATAATGAAGAGTGGAGAAGCTACAGTCAGCAAAAAAACAAGACTGGGAGCTGACTGTGGCTCAGATCATGAATTCCTTATTGCCAGATTCAGACTTAAATTGAAGAAAGTAGGGAAAACCACTAGACCATTCAGGTATGACCTAAATCAAATCCCTTATGATTATACAGTGGAAGTGAGAAATAGATTTAAGGGACTAGATCTGTTAGACAGAATGCCTGATGAACTATGGAATGAGGTTCGTGACATTGTACAGGAGACAGGGATCAAGACCATCTCCAAGAAAAAGAAACACAAAAAAGGCAAATGGCTCTCTGAGGAGGCCTTACAAATAGCTGAAGAAAGAAGAGAAGTGAAAAGCAAAGGAGAAAAAGAAAGATATACCCATTTGAATACAGAGTTCCAAAGAATAGCAAGGAGAGATAAGAAAGCCTTCCTCAGAGATCAGTGCAAAGAAATAGAGGAAAACAATAGAATGGGAAAGACTAGAGATCTCTTCAAGGAAATCAGAGATACCAAGGGGACATTTCATACAAAGGTGGGCACAATAAGGGACAGAGAGTATGGACCTAGCAGAAGCAGAAAATACTAAGAAGAGGTGGCAAGAATACATAGAAGAACTATACAAAAAAAGATCTTCATGACCCAGATAATCACAGTGCTGTGATCACTCACCTAGAGCCAGACATCCTGGAATGTGAAGTCAAGTGGGCCTTAGGAAGCATCACTACAAACAAAGCTAGTGGAGGTGATGGAATTCCAGTTGAGCTATTTCAAATCCTGAAAGATGATGCTGTGAAAGTGCTGCACTCACTATGCCAGTAAATTTGGAAGACTCAGCAGTGGCCACAGGACTGGAAAAGGTCAGTTTTCATTCCAATCTCAAAGAAAGGCAATGCCAAAGAATGCTCAAACTACCACACAATTGTACTCATCTTACACATTAGTAAAATAATGCTCAAAACTCCAAGCCAGGCTTCAACATATGTGAACCGTGAACTTCCAGATGTCCAAACTGGATTTAGAAAAGGCAGAGGAACCTGATATCAAATTGCCAACATCTGTTGGATCATGGAAAAAGCAAGAGAACTTCAGAAAAACATCTATTTCTGCTTTATTGACTATGCCAAAGCCTTTGACTGTGTGGATCACCACAAACTGGAAAATTCTGAAAGAGATGGGAATACCAGACCACCTAATCTGCCTCTTGAGAAACCTGTATGTAGGTCAGGAAGCAACAGTTAGAACTGGACATGGAACAACAGACTCGTTCCAGATAGGAAAAGGAGTACGTCAAGGCTGTATATTGTCACACTGCTTATTAAACTTATATGCAGGGTACATCATGAGAAACGCTGGGCTTGAGGAAGCACAAGCTGGAATCAAGATTGCTGGGAGAAATATCAATAACCTCAGATATGCAGATTGCACTACCCTTATGGCAGAAAGCAAAGAACTAAAGAACCTCTTTATGAAGGGGAAAGAGGAGAGTGAAAAAGTTGGCTTAAAGCTCAACATTCAGAAAACTAACAATGGCATCCAGTCCCATCACTTCATGGTAGATAGATGGGGAAACAGTGGAAACAGTGGTAGACTTTATTCATTTATTTATTTTGGTCTCCAGAATCACTGCAGATGGTGATTTCATCCATGAAATTAAAAGATGCTTACTCCTTGGAAGAAAAGTTATGACCAGCCTAGACAGCATATTAAAAAGCATAGACATTGCTTTGCCAACAAAGATCCGTCTAGTCAAGATGCTGGTTTTTCCAGTAGTCATGTATGGATGTGAGAGTTGGACTATAAAGAAAGCTGAGCACCGAAGAATTGATGCTTTTGAACTGTGATGTTGGAGAAGAAGAAGAAGACTCTTGAGAGTCCCTTGGACTGCATGGAGATCCAGCCAGTCCATCCTAAAGATCAGTCCTGGGTGTTCATTGGAAGGACTGATGTTGAAGCTGAAACTCCAGTACTTTGGCCACCTGATGTGAAGAAATGTCTCTTTGGAAAAGACCCTGATGCCGGGAACGATTGAAGGCAGGAGGAGAAGGGGACGACAGAGGAGGAGATGGTTGGATGGCATCATTGACTCAGTGAACATGAGGTTGAGTAAACTCCGGGAGTTGGTGATGGTCAGGGAGGCCTGGTGTGCTGCAGTCCATGGGGTGGCAAAGAGTCGGACATGACTGAGCTACTGAACTGAATGAAGAAGACCCCTCATGTTGTTTTGGTTATACCTGTATTTTTCAGCCAAAGTAATCGTTAAGTCCAACTGTTAGAAATATTAAAATTGAAGAAGAGTAGTTCATGTTTCAGAATTCCAGGAGAGCAGGCCTCTGATCTGCTTGTGACCTGCGTGTATACAGCCCAGAATTAGTACCTGCCTGCAACCACATCAAGCCAGGCAATACTTTAGACAGCAAAGGTAGTGGGTCTTGAAATTCTTGAGCCCCTGGAAGCCTGGTGAAACCCTGGGAGTCTCAGGAAATCTTGCGACTCACAAGGTGAACCAAACAATTGTAAAAAGGTCACAGTACAACCAAAGCTGTATTTTGGTGTGCAAACGTGATCATATGATTTTGCCACCTGGGACTATAAGTGGGACATGGCAATTTGAATTCTAATTTGTGGGGTGTTGGCATTGTCCATGACCCTTTCCCAGTGGTACTCCAAACTGCTGTTCATGAGGAACTTCACAGTGCTGTTAAGTCTGGACATAAGTCAGCCCAATTTGGTGAGGTCTACACTGTTACTTCTCTCTATTGGTTCTATTTTTTTCTTTTAATGAGTGTATATTAAGTCAAGTACTCTCCTGTAAAAAAATGAATTGTAACAAGTAGCTTCTTTTGTTAATGAATCCTTCGAACATAAATAAAAGTAAACTTTCAGAAAACCCTTGCCCTACTGTTAAAGGTAGCAAGCAAATTCATGTCCTGGTACATCATTGCAGCCTTAATGTAGTCCCGTCCATTAAGGCCAGTACCCAGAAATTTTCAAAATTAGTAATTCTATCCACTCAGCAACTGGTAAATATTTTGCTATTATCAGTTTAGCTAATATGTCTTATTCAGCATCTATTTCAACAAGTTTTTAGTTGCCATTTGCCTTCACCTCTAAAGGGATACAATTTATATTTACTTTTGAGGTTTCTTAGGAGCCTTGCTATCTTTGCAAAAAGATCTTAACATTCACCTTCCTCCAAGAGCAAAGGTGTCACGTCACTTTGATGACATTTTCCTCTGAGGAGATTTATTAGGCACACGAATTAAGAACATACAAATACTCACAAAGGAGCTCACAAAAGATATGGGCTATTGCCACATACATAATGCAAACCCTGCCACCTCTTTTTAACTCCTGAAAATTATTCAGTAAACTGAGGGCTTCTCCATCATGACAATGTCGAGAAACAGGTATTGACGCTCTTCCAACCCACAAGGTTGACACAAATCTATCATTTTTTAGCCCTTGTTGGGTTATGAACTCAGTGGAGTCCTTATTCACAACTTTTACTTGATCACTTGATACTCTGACTTATAAATCAGCCCACCTAAAATGGGCCCCCCTCCAAATAAAGGCTCTAGAATCATTCCTATTTGAAATTCAAGGACACTCCAGTTAGTGCCTTTCATGACATCCTCACTGTACAGGCTTTAGTAACCTATTTTTGTGCCTCCTAGAGCCTCTGGCCCCTTCTGTTGGTAAATTGCCCATGGTCTTGTGATGCAACAAACTGCCCTCCTAGACCCTATTAGAACAGCAGTTGCTGGCCATATACTGTCCTTTCCTGGGAATAGAGGTTCTTAAAGCCCCTGGTCCTGTGACTCTCCATATCTAGCTGCCCATTATGCCTTGGGTCATAGAAGCAGCACCCTACAAGCTGTAGAATGACTTAAACCTCAGGAAAGAGGAGGCCTTCCCTGTCCTCAAACCCTTGGCAGATGGCACAATGCTGCAGGGGTGCCCCTCCGCTGGACCCCTGGCTGCCTGGCAAGTCTTTTTGGATCACCTAGATCCCCTGGAAGAGGAAATGCTAACCCACTCCAGTTTTCTTGCCTGAAAAACCCCATGGACTGAGGAGTCTGGCAGACCACAGTCCCTGGGGTCAGAAAAGAGTCAAACTCAACTAAGTGACTGAGCAAGCCTGCACAAGTGGACAACAGTGGGAGTCAGTATACTTTATGGATGATATCATTTCCATATATGTACTGAAACAACATCCCATCCCTTAATTCTGATGTTGCTCATAAAGGCCAGGAATCAGCCATCAGCATGGTTGACCAAACTTAAGATATTCATCTTAGGACTGAATGCCTTGGCCAATAAATAGTGCCATCAGCACATTTTTACAAACCATGCAGCAATTGTGTAAGAGTTGCCCCAGGACCCTCCTTATCCCCATCCCCACACCCTGTAATCTAGAAATTTTCTTGAATAGGATGAGTGATCCTTCAGATTAGCCAATGGCTCATGCCTCCCAATCCCAATGAGGATGCTTACCCCATCCTAAAGATTCACCAGCATTGTAGCACATAGGATCACTTGGGGAACTTAAACAACTCCTAATGCTATGTTGCCTGCCCAAGCAATTAAATCAGTATAGCCTTTATGTGAATGATTTTGCCAATTATTTTCATTGAATTTGTTACTTATGAAATCCTGAATAAATTGATAGAACTAAAATTCCTAACTACAGTGGTCTTCATCATAAATAAATTATGCAATACTTTAGATGTGTTATAAAGAGCCAATGTCAGTAATATGAGGCCACGCTAATTAACATGGTGAATAACAAATGTGTATGTATGTTAAAGACAATATATTTTGTAACTAGTACTTCTAAGGTTCTAGCCAGTGGTTTTTATAAACATTAATTATTCTACTTCAATAACAATGGAATGCATGAAAGTTTAGTATGAAAATGTTTAGTCATGAATATAGAAGCTGAAGAATGATACTGTATTCCTTCCTTAACACTTTATTTGGAGAAGGCAATGGCACCCCACTCCAGTACTCTTGCCTGGAAAATCCCATGGACAGAGGAGCCTGGTGGGTTGCAGTCCGTGGGTTCGCTAAGAGTCGGACACGACTGAGCTACTTCACTCTCACTTTTCACTTTCATGCATTGGAGAAGGAAATGGCAACCCACTCCAGTGTTCTTGCCTGGAGAGTCCCAGGGACGGCGGAGCCTGGTAGGCTGCCATCTATGGTGTCACACAGAGTTGGGCATGACTAAAGTAACTTAGCAGCAGCAGCAGCAACACTTTATTATGCAAGGACATCAAATATCACTTATAATTTGCGTATATTTGAAGACATTAAAATGTTGGCCAACTTACCAACCTTGAAACATCTCAAATAATCCTTATTAATTGTTCTCAAATAATTCTCAAGCATTTATTAGCATGTTAGACATGACATTTTAAGGCTTTCAAAAAACATAATTCAGTTATAATTCAAAAAATATTATTTTCATAGCAGCATTTAAACAGAATTGTAAGTTGTAAATTACCCATCTTATAAATGAAGTTTAATTACATTTTTTATATTAACATTGATTGATATGTGAGATTGGCTATATAGGTAATTCTTTGAGTAAGGGGGATACTCAAAAACAGTTGACAAAATCATTCTGAGCTAAGCTGATCAGTGGAAAAGAAAATTGATTAAGATTCTAGGGATAGTTATGTGCTTTTATATGATTATGAACTCTCTTCATCTGTGATTCGGTTGTTTCTAAGAAGTGATTTATTAATTTTTGATGAAGGTGCTCTTCCTGCTCTCTGATGTGTGCAGAATATCTGTTCATTTCATCACAATGAATGGAGAGACCTTCTTCTCACTTGCTTCCAGGGTTGGAGTCTACTGGTTTCAATAACCAACTACTTTAAATGCCCAATACTATGTCTCTAAAGGCACAGTTTTCTCTGAACACCCCATTTTCCTGTGTTCCGGGTTTGTTTTTTTTTTTTTGGTCCACAGAGCCAGATACTTCATATTCTGGATTTTTGAAGATAGCTGTGATTTCAGTTATGGTCTTTTCTGTAAATATCCTTTGTTTAATGCACAGCTAAATGTCAGTTGAGCTTATACCTTTTTTGTGAAGTTTCATTGAAATGTGTCAGTCAGATATGGTCCCTTATCACATCATTGACTCTAGTTTAAATTCTCAAATATATTCACTGTTTCCATAGAATAGTCATTTTCTGAGAAATAAGGTATATAGTCAACTGTTTAACAGGGAAGGCTTTGCAGTCAGTTTCTCCCATGTAAAGTACAACTCATCAAGTTATAGGGTAGAGTGAAAATAGCAATAGACATGGAATATGCCTATTTTGGAGAATGTCAATAAACATATCACAACAGTATTAGGAACTATTGAGTGCTTATCATCTGCCAAACACTGTCTGCATTATCTCATTTTCATCCCTTTCCATAGTCCTCTGAGCTGCATAAAGTATTTATATCATCAAACTACAAATGAGGTATAGAGGAACACAGATTCAGTCATATGTTTGAGTCTTATGAGCTGTGAGAGAGGTGAGGGTTCAAACTGAGACTGTCAGGAGAGCTTGGGCTCTTAACACTTGACTGTCGTTTGTAGTTTCTTGAAAATTTTACAAATGTGATTTCATTTTTCTGACACAATAAGGATATTCCATGAGTATTTAGTCCATTTTACAGGTAAAATTCGAGCTTCCCAGGTGGCTCAGTGGTAAAGAAGCTGCCTGCCAATGCAGGAGAGACAAGTTCAGTCCCTAGGTCTGAAAGATCCCCTGGAGGAGGAAATGGCAACCATTCCAGTATTCTTGCCTGGAAAACCCCATAGACAGAGGAATCTGGTGGGTCCCAGAGTACCCAAAGAGTCAGAAACAATTGAGCACATAGACATGCACAAACACACACACACACACAGAGGTGAAATTCAGAGTTGCATTGCAGAGATCACAGTAACAGTCTATGGTAGGACTCAAACAAAACTTCAGATATCAAGTACAGTGCCTTTCCTACCACCCCAAAGTGTCAACTTCCCTTAGAGCCTATTAGGCAATCCACATAGCAACATGTTTATTTGATTTGGAAATTTAAAAATAGTTTTGATCTTTATAATTAACATACATACCTACATAATACACACCTTCATCCTTTGAAGCTGAAGGATGATTTTTTTTTCTTTTAAATAAGAGAATAATTGCTTTACAATGCTGTTAGTTTCTGCTATACAACAGTGTGAATCAGCTATAAGTATCCCTAAATCGCCTCCCTCTTAAGCCTCACTCCCATGTCAGAGTCCAGCTCCAGCAGCCAGGGAATCAGGCTGGAGGGATGGGCGGTGTTGGCGAGAAACGATGTAGCCTCTCAGTTTTTTGGACTGCATATTTATTTTAAGCTTAAGAGTCCCTTTTATACTTTGACAAAAGCATTAGGTCAGAGGTTTGGCATTTTCAGTTCCCCCTGACCCAGATTTGTTGTCTCCATAAATCATTGTTGTCCCTCAAAAGGAGTTCCCGCCTCAGTGATTCTCTTATGTACTTCTTCTCATGTGTCCTTGTGAATACATAGTAACTCATGCTAATGTCTGGGCTGTATACCACATTCCTCAGTTTATTTCTTATCTTTCTAAATCCTGTTTGCCCCTAGTATCCTGAGCTCATTTTCTCTAAAAAGGCTTCTAGTCCATTCTGAAGGAGATCAACCCTGGGATTTCTTTGGAAGGAATGATGCTAAAGCTGAAGCTCCAGTACTTTGGCCACCTCATGCGAAGAGTTGACTCATTGGAAAAGACTCTGATGCTGGGAGGGATTGGGGGCAGGAGAAGAAGGGGATGACCAAGGATGAGATGGCTGGATGGAATCACGGACTTGATGGACGTGAGTCTGAGTGACCTCCGGGAGATGGTGATGGACAGGGAGGCCTGGTGTCCTGCGATTCATGGGGTCGCAAAGAGTCGGACACGACTGAGCAACTGAACTGAACTGAACTGAACTGAACCACTAATATCTCCAAAATTCCTAATCTCTATAAGCTATAGTAAAATATGCTAACATTACAACATTCCTTAAATCTTTAGCTTCTAACTATTTTAATTATTCCTAAGCCCTAAATTCAGCAAACTCATTTGCCATAAACATTTCCCTCACAGATAGGTTTCAGATAGCAATCCCTCCCTTGGCCTCAAGCTGCGGCCTACGTGCTCATCCTGGAACACTCTTCTGTAAAGGTCCTTGAACGAATGGACTAACTTTATGAATTATTCTCTGTGCACAGCTGCAGAAGGCTTTGTGCCTTCTCAAGAACAATAAGCACCTTAATATTCTTTTCAGTCAACTCAGCCGAGGAGAGGAAAAAACAAGTCAGAATCACAAGGTGTAACTCCTTCATCCTGGGTCCGTGCCTACGGGACAAGGAGAGGGAGTTGGGGCTGTGCCTCCATTTTGTCAGTAATGCCTAACGTGGCTCCTGACACTCACATCCCTTATCCATTCCACCAGTCTTGGTCATCACAGAGCACCAGCTTGAGCTCCCTGTGTTATATAGCAGCTTGCCACTCCTTGTCTGTTTTACACATGGTAGTGTATATATGTCAACACTGCTCTCCCAGTTCATCTCATGCTTTCTTTCCCCCACTGTGTTCACAAGTCCATTCTCTACATCTGCCTCTCTATTCCTTGAAGGATGTTTTCAAACCCTTTACTTCCTTTCTTCCTTTAAAGCAAATTGCAGCATTTAAAATCAGGTCAGTTGAGTCACTCAGTCATGTCCGACTCTTTGAGACCCCATGGACTGCAGCAGGCCAGGCTTCCCTGTCCATTACCAACTCCGGGAGCTTTCTCAAACTCATGTCCATTGAGTCAGTGTTGCCATCCAACCATCTCATCCTCTGCACCCTTCTCCTCCTGCCTTCAATCTTTCCTAGCATCAGGGTCTTTTCAAATGAGTCAGTTCTTCACATCAGGTGGTCAAAGTACTGGAGCTTCAGCTTCAGCATCAGTCCTTCCAATGAATATTTAGGACTGATTTCCTTTAGGATTGACTGGTTGGATCTCCTTGCAGTCCAACAGACTATCAAGAGTATTCTTCAACACGACAGTTCAAAAACGTCAGTTCTTCAGCACTCAGCTTTCTTTATAGTCCAACTCTCACATCCATACATGACTACTGGAAAAACAAACCATAGGTTTGACTAGATATACCTTTGTCAGCAAAGTAATGTCTCTGGTTTTTAATATGCTGATAGATTGGTCATAGATTTTCTTCCAAGGAGAAAGCATCTTTTAATTTCATGGCTGCAGTCACCATCTGCAGTGATTTTGGAGACCAAGAAAATAAAGTCTGTCACTGTTTCCACTGTTTTCCCATCTGTTTGCCATGAAGTTATGGGACTGGATGCCATGATCTTAGTTTTTTGAATATTGAGTTTTAAGCCAGCTTTTTCCACTCTTCTCTTTCACTTTCATCAAGAGGCTCTTCAGTTCCTCTTCACTTTCAACTAAGGTGGTATCATCTGCATATCTGAGGTTATTGATATTTCTCCCAGTAATCTTGATTCCAGCTTGTGTTTCATTCAGCCTTGCATTTCACATGATGCACTCTGCATATAAGTTAAATAAGCAGGGTGACAATATACAGCCTTGACATACTCCTTTCCCAATTTGGAACGAATCCTTTGTTCCATGTCTGGTTCTAACTATTGCTTCTTGACCTGCATACAGAATTCTCAAGAAGCAGGTAAGGTGGTCTGGTATTTCCATCTCTTGAAGAATTTTCCATAGTTTGTTGTGATCAACACAGTCAAAGGCTTTGGCATAGTCAATAAAGCAGAAGTGGATGTTTTCCTGAAACTCTTGCTTTTTTGATGATCCAACGGATGTTGGCAATTTGATCTCTGGTTCCACTGCCTTTTCTGAATCCAGCTTGAACATTTGAAAGTTCTTGGTTCATATACTGTTGAAGCCTCCCTTGGCAAATTTTGAGCATTGCTTTGCTAGCATTGAGATGAATACAGTTGTGCAGTAATTTGAACACTCTTTGGCATTACCTTTCTTTGGGATTGGACTGGAAACTGACGTTTTTCAGTACTGTAGGCACTGCTGTTTATCAAGTTTGCTGGCATATTGAGTGCAGCACTTTCACAGCATCATCTTTGAAATAGCTCAAGTGGAATTCCATCACCTCCTCTAGCTTTGTTTGTAGTGATGCTTCCTAAGGTCCACTTGATTTTGCTTTCCAGGATGTCTGACTCTAGGTGAGTGATCACACGATAGTCATAAAGATCTGGGTCATAAAGATCTTTTTTGTACAGTTCTACTGTGTGTTGTTGCCACCTCTTAATATTTCCTGCTTCAGTTCAATTCAGTTCAGTCACTCAGTCATGTCCAACTCTTTGCGACCCCATGAATCACAGCACGCCAGGCCTCCCTGTCCATCACCAACTCCCAGAGTTCACTCAGACTCATGTCCATCGAGTCAGTGATGCCATCCAACCATCTCATCCTCTGTCGTCCCCTTCTTCTCCTGCCCCCAATCCCTCCCAGCATCAGAGTCTTTTCCAATGAGTCAGCTCTTCACATGAGGTGGCCAAAGTACTGGAGTTTCAGCTTTAGCATCAGTCCTTCCAAAGAAATCCCAGGGCTAATCTCCTTTAGAATGGACTGGTTGCATCTCCTTGCAGTCCAAGGGACTGTCAAGAATCTTCTCCAACACCACAGTTCAAAAGCATCAATTCTTTGGCGCTCAGCCCTCTTCACAGTCCAACTCTCACACCCATACATGATCACAGGAAAAACCATAGCCTTGACTAGACGGACCTTAGTCGGCAAAGTAATGTCTCTGCTTTTCAACATGCTATCTAGGTTGGTCATCACTTTTCTTCCAAGCAATAAGCATCTTTTAATTTCATGGCTGCAGTCACCATCTGCAGTGATTTTGGAGCCCCCAAAAATAAAGTCTGACACTGTTTCTACTGTTTCCCATTTATTTCCCATGAAGTGATGGGTCCAGATGCCATGATCTTTGTTTTCTGAATGTTGAGCTTTAAGCCAACTTTTTCACTCTCCTCTTTCACTTTCATCAAGAGGCTCTTTAGTTCCTCTTCACTTTCTGCCATAAGAGTGGTGTCATCTGCATATCTGAGGTTATTGATATTTCTCCCAGCAGTCTTGATTCCAGCTTGTGTTTCCTCCAGACCAGCGTTTCTCATGATGTACTCTGCATAGAAGTTAAATAAGCAGGGTGACAATATACAGCCTTAATGTACTCCTTTTCCTATTTGAAACCAGTCTATTGTTCCATGTCCAGTTCTAACTGTTGCCTCCTGACCTGCATACAGATTTCTCAAGAGGCAGGTCAGGTGGTCTGGTATTCCCATCTCTTTCAGAATTTTCCACAGTTAATTGTGATCCACACAGTCAAGTCCATACTATTTCTGTCCTTTATTGTGCCCATCGTTGCATGAAATATTCCCTTGGTATCTCTGATTTTCTTGAGGAGATCTATAGTCTTTCCCATTCTATTATTTTCCTTTATTTCTTTGCATTGATCACTGAGCATTGCAGTGATCTCTCCTTGCTATTCTTTGGAACTCTGCATTCAAATGGGTATATCTTTCCTTTTTTCCTTTGCCTTTAGCTTCTCTTCTTTCCTCAGCTATTTGTAAAGCCTCCTCAGACAACCATTTTGCCTTTTTGCATTTATTTTTCTTGGGGATGGTCTTGATCATTGCCTCCTGTACAATGTCACAAATCTCCATCTATATTTCTTCAGACTCTCTATCAGATATAATCCTTTGAGTCTATTTGTCACTTCCACTGTATAGTCATAAGGGATTTGATTTAGGTCATACCTGAATGGTCTAGTGGTTTTCTCTACTTTTTTTTCAATTAAGTCTTTTTGCAATTTGATTGAATTTTGCAATCAGGAGTTCATGATACCAGTTATAAAATTCTGCCCTGGTTAAGAACCACATTGAGGGATCTGGACTCTTCCTGTTTACCCTTTGAAAATTTGGAGCTTTACAAATGACTTATTAAAAAGAACAGATCATAAAGAAAAACATTTACAATATATTTTTTAAATCATAGCAGGAATAGTATTTTAATTTAGTATATAGCAAATTACCAAATGTTTCCACATTGCATATAGGAGAAATGAACATTGCCAAAACCATTAAAAGTGCAACCCTTTTACCCAAAATACTTTTGAAGTTATTGTCTTTCATATTACTCTGAGGTAAGTGAATAAATGGGGATCTAAAGCACCAGTGAAATAGTTTTAAAATTAAATTATTTGTTTTGGAAATGTTGACTGTTTGAGTTTAACATATAAGCTTTCTCCCGGAAATATATTTTTAAAATCCAGTTTGTTTTTTATTTTCATTATTTGCTTTCAGTTACCTTTAATATGGCTACTTAAATACCAGTAAAATAGGAAGTCTTAGAATTTGAAGAAGAGATAATAGTGGAAACTAACATAAGCTGAATATTTTTAAAATTAGCATTTTGTGTTGATACTGGCAGTAGCAATCTTTTATTAACCATCTGTTAATTTTGTGTACCTGGGAAGCTAAAAAAGCAATAGCTTTTCATCACTTTGGGTAAAAAGATACATTTTAAACAAAGAAGGGAGTCAAAATAATTAAGGTATAAATTCAAGGCAGTGGTTCTCAACTAGGGATGATCTGGAGACATCTTTGGTTTTCCACCTGGGATAGAGGGTGTTACTGTTGATACCTAGTGGGTAGACCACAGGAATACTGGTAAACATACTGTAATGCACAGGACAGCATCCCCTGCCCCCCACCCCATCCCAGTTAATTATCTGGCCCAGTCGTGCTGTGGTTGAGAAACCTGGATTGAAACAACAGAATAGTTTCATTTACACTATTAGAATTATACACTGATATACACTATTAGAATTATTCAAATAATTAGAAATTCTGAAATGGTGATACATTTAATAAATAAACTTATTGGACTAATGATCTGGCATATTGAGTATAATAGCATATTTTTGTGATTTCTAAAATATTTTGCTTTAAGGCTGGTGTTTTGGCAGAGTACTAGACATTCTAAAATTTTAAGGGCCCACACTTCCTGAGAGTATCTACATCCCATACAGAATCTGCTGGATAGCTCACGACTTGGTCTTCTGGTGAGGAGGCAGTTCTTTGGCTGCTTTGCCTTGAAATCCAGTTCTGTGCCCTCTGGCATTGCTGGAACTCACTGGAGTACTTTTCTCCAGTTAGCCTGAATATTCTTTGGTGAAGATTTCTGTATCCAACTTTTAAATAGAAGGATCTGGCTTGTAAAAATCAATACCATTAATATGCAGTTTGAAAGTAATTTTGTTTCTAAAATTTTCTTTAAAAATTTGTCACCTAAAATTATGTGAAATATGTTAAAATTCCATTCCATTATTTCACTCTTCCTCTTCCTTTCTCTCTCTAAATAGTCCCATGCTAAAGCCTTTAGGAAAGGCAGCACAAAGGAGGTACCCATCCTGGCAGGGGTAGGGGAAGGCTGTGGCGGTTCAGAAATGGGTTTTGGAACCTGAGAGGGTGAGGAGGGCATCCATACTGGGGTCAGAGAGAATGAGAAGGTAGCCCAGGGAGACATGTGTGAGCATGAGCTGGTAAAGGAGGGCTTCTGCCCAGTGGGTCAGGCAGGTGTGTCAGCACCTGTAAGGAATGAGGAAAACGTCTATGTGATGGGTGGCAGTGTAAACAGTTGCAACTCAGAGTACAGAAGGCAATCTGTGAAGGAGGGCTTCCTGCCAAGGGTGCTGACACTGAAACAGGCTTAGAAATGTGAAAATAAAATAATGCCTTAGAAATCCTGATGGAGAATTATTAATAACCAGAAATTTTGTATATAGCCAAACCTATCAATTAAGTGTCAGATGAGAATAAAATTATTTTTCGGTATATAAGGTATCAACATTTTTCTCCCATTCACTTTTTCTCAGAAAGCTATGAGTTTCAGCAAATGAGGGAGCACAACACAGAAAATAGAAAATGAAAGACCCACTACAGGGATAAGTAAACGAGATCCTCCACCATGGTGGTGGAGAACTCAGGATGAGAGTGGAGCGCCGGATGTAGAGGGAAAACAGTCAAGGTGAGAGCAGGTTAGAAGTCTCCACATTTCTTCAGGATGTTGATTGAATGACTGATGTGAATGAATGTCTTGGGACTAGATTTAGAAACCAACAAAGTTTCAGATTAAAGAAGTGATAAATACAGAAAATACTAAGCACACAAAACAGCAACAAGATTAATTCCAGAGAAAACAGGAAGCTGAGCAAGAAAGGAATGGTAATCATACTTTATATCATGGCATAGCTGTGAACTGTTTTCATCCTTACAAAGTGAACACTGACTACAGATGTAACTAAAAATGATTACACAACAGTGCTTGAAGGATGCAGGAATGGGAAGGATTCGGGTGTGTGGTGGTGGTGGGATAGCAGAACTAACAGAGCAAATTCTTCATGATTTAAATAGTGTGTCAAGAAATAGTATCAAAAAGTATTTTGAAACATTAAGAAGTAACTACATCGGGATATTAAAGATATAAAGTTACACAAAATAACATAGTAACTAAAATATGAGCGCTTTCAAAAGCACTGCTTAACATTTCTGTTTGAGTGGATTTGACTTCCAGCTTCTAGCATCTGATGGAGAAGGCAATGGCACCCCACTCCAGTACTCTTGCCTGGAAAATCCCAGGGACAGAGGAACCTGGTAGGCTGCAGTCCATGGGTTCGCTAAGAGTCGGACATGACTGAGCGACTTCACTTTCACTTTTCACTTTCATGCATTGGAGAAGGAAATGGCAACCCACTCCAGTGTTCTTGCCTGGAGAATCCCAGGGACAGGGGAGCCTGGAGGGCTGCCGTCTATGGAGTCTCACAGAGTCGGACACGACTGAAGCGACTTAGCAGCAGCAGGAGCAGCATCTGAATCTCTTGTCTGAGGGTTTTCTCTGGCCTCTAGATCACACTTAGCCTGAATATCATATATGCTGGAGAAATAACACATCAGGAAGTGCCCTCCATGAGTGAACTCAAGAATTGGTTATAAATACCCCAACTCTTTCACTCCTTGTGTGGGATAACTCTGGCCTGAGGGAAGTGTGTTCTAAACTTTTCCTCAACATTTCCCAGCTGGATTAAACTCCATTTGCCCACAGAGGTAACTTCCTGTGTCTGACTTCATTTACCGCCTTTCTTTTTTTCCCCAGTTCCCCACAAGCATTTCTATGATTGTCTGCCAAATAAATGACTGGGTCAGGTCATTATTGCAAAATTCGCCTCTGGGAGATCCTACACTGAGACAGCTAAAAGAGATAAAAGTGGATATCTCTGAGGAAAAGGAAATGGGAAGTTGAACAGAATGTCTTTTAACTATGACTTATGAGCCTGTTTAAATTTTTCCTTTTCCTAAAATTCTCCTATTCTAGTAGGAAATTGGTGTCTCTGTTGCAATTGCTGAAAAGTACTTATGAAAGTCATAAGCTGAAGAGAACCTCTTTTGCCTGCCTAGATAGACTGTCAAGCTGTTTCAGAAGTGGTGAGCCTCCAGTTTAGACAAGGAAAACGACTGGAAGTTCAGTCCAGCACCCTGTGTTTTCCCATGGCTATTGAATTCAGAGAAGTAACTATCTGTAGGCACAGACTGTATTCAAACTCCTGATGTCTTTTTATTATTATTATTCTGAAACAGGTAGCATTAGTTGAACTCTTTTCAAAGATTTAATTCCTTGAAGATGAAAAGTATTCCTGAGGCCAGTTTTTCTGTAATTTTAGGAATATATAAAATTGTCAAGTATCTCAGAATCCATATTGGGTTCCTCACACTCTCCTTGACCTTCTCTCTCTCTCTTTCAATATCACTTTGGTGGGTCGAGTTGGTTCTGTCTTCTACTCAAGTCAGATCTTCATCAGCAATACTTTAATTGTGTGGAGATATTGTGAAGAGAAAGACAAATTGTCACCTATATTCCTCAAAGCCCATCCGTATTATCCTGACATCCTGATAGCTTTTCACAGTCTTCTGTTATTGCATTTCGATGTCTACTATTATCTGTAGTCCTTGATTTTCACATACATCCAACACGTATTTCTGTACACTTTTTTGAAACCTTCAATAAGCTAAATCTGATTGCCAGTCTTCCATAGGACGTGACTTCTTTTGGACACATCCTTAACTCTGTTCTCCTAACACCAAATGAAATGGCAAAACCACCTCTGATTAAGGATCTGCCTGCATCCCATCATTCAGTTTCATGACACTTGTGAACCAATAAATTGTGAACCAAAAAGGTCATCCAGACCTCAGACTCAGCAGTGTTACTGAATCTTTATCAGTGGGGTATAGATTTCCATTTGCTTTTATCTGTGATCATGAAGAATTTGTGTTGCCCCAGCCATACTTCTTACTGTCATCCAAGTAGCCAGAGGAGCAAGTTAGCCTAGCAAAATAAACTTGCCTTTGAGGGGGTACCATGGGTGATTTTAGTCCTGGGAAATTCAGTTCCCCCATCTAGGCCAGTAACTGAACTGTGGCAACCATTCTTGAGCTCTTTACTGTGAGAGGGATTTGGGTTAGCTCTCTCCCTTCCTGAAACTATACTTGGTCCTCTTCTTAATTTCTAGTCTTTTTTTTTTGTTTCCCTTTCTCTCCCCCTGGTTAATGTGTGCTTCCTGGTGCACCTGCAGCCTGAGTACTTTTCCAGCCTTCATAATCCAAGACTGATGCAGAGTTTCCACTAGACAAATCAGTAGGGATGCTAAATAGTTAGCCTTGATTATTAGAAACTACTTTCTGCAAATTAATAGTTGGTAGTATGCAAGTATTCCTGAAATCTCCTGTAAGCATCCACAAGGCCAAAGCTAAGGAACATTTCCAACCCTCATGCCAAGCAGACATACTCCAAGGCCAAGAAGAACAACACTGCCTGAGTAACAGGCTTTACTTAAAAATATTTTCTCAAAAAAATAATATGAAAATATATTCTCTGTAAGAGATTGTTCTTTTCGCAGAAAAGTGGAGCAGAATAGTTCTGGCAAGGATCTAGAATATCCCATTTGAATGTATAAATATTAAACTTGTTGAAATCTATAAAAACATTTTTAACTTCAGATTGCTCGTATTCCCATTATGATGTTGTAGATTATTTTTGCAACCTGAGTCTTCCTCCCCATCTCTTCTAACTCATGTCCTTCTGTAGGGCATCTTCTAAGGCTCTGAGACTGAGTATATGTGGTGGTTTTATAAAAAAAAAAAATATTTTTTTTGACCTTATCATCATTCTCTTGGAGTCAGACAGCATGTTGTATTGGGGGAAAAAATACCCTCCCAGATATACCAAATGTTCAGAACAAACTACCATTACTAGATGTGAAACTTTAGGTAAATCACTAAGGGCCTCCATTTACTCAACTGTAAAAATGGAGGCTTAGACAAGATCATTTCTAAAGGTCTTCCCTCCTTCCTTAAGATCTTGATGATCATTTCAGTATTTGTCATTAAAACTCTTTTCCGTAGATTTGGGACACTGCTATGCAAAGTGCACTTAAGTATTGGGTGGAACTCCATGTAAACTATTTATTTGTAATTTTAGTCTGTGTAAGTTTACTCCCCAGTTTTCTCATTTAAATATGATTTTTAAACATTCAAAATACTCAGGTACTGTGATGTCAGAAGCTCCATATTTACTATTATAAAGTGATTTCCAAGAAGGGTCATTCTGCTGCAGAGAATTTCTGCACCCATATTTATTTCCTTTAAATCATGACTTAACCACCACATCCACTAAGAGAGTCTCTACTTTGGTTAAAACAGCAGTATTTGGGGAGAGATGGACAGTCATATGGACTGAAGAGATTCACACCCCCCTCCCCAGCTTTTATCTTAATCACTGACAAAGACATTGGATGAAGCTGACATTATTTTAAGCTCTAAATCTTTCTTCCTACTCAGATCATAGTTTGTTATCCTTCTCCTTATATACTTTCTTAGAATAATTTCCTCAATCTTCTTGTAATATCACAAAAATCTGTGGTTGTAATTTAGCTGAACAAAAACCATATGTAGTTCACAATTTGGAGATGTCAGATGTCTAGTTAGTAATTGAGGCTTAGTATTTCTTATTTTTTTAAATATATTTTGGCTGCACCACATGCTATGTGGGATCTTAGTTCCCTGACCAGGTATCAAACCTGTACCCCCTGAATTGGGAGTGCAGAGTCTTAACCACTGGACCAATAGGTAAGTCCCGAGCATATATTAATGCAATTATTAATTAAGATAAATGACTAAGAAACAGCTCAGAAGAATCCGGGCATAAATATTTGTCTTTTCAATTAAAGAATACTGTAAATAATAAATTAGGAGGAAAGCTTTGGATCATGATTAATACTAAGAAGACAATTAGGATATATTTTAATACAGTTGTGTTGCAAAGCCATTAGTTAATAGCTATGCTTTGATTTTTACCTCTCCACACACCAGACTTGGCTCTGGGGATGGACTCAGGATAATAAAAAGGAATAATAACAAGGCTGGGGAGCCATTTGGAGGTTTTAGAGGGAGGAGAAGGTGATTTCCCTTCATTTGATCCACATGGCTTATCTGGGGCCCCTGGAGAACACAGGAAGGAACTAAAGAAAAAGTATGAGTATGTGAGTGTGTCTAGCAGAGGCTCTATTGAGTAACTGTTATTAGTGAACTCAGGGTCAATGCTAATGTAAGAAACCAAGACAGATGGATTTCCTGGTGGTTCAGAAGGAGCTTAGGACCTGGATATGTTGCACATCACAAATCCCATGTAAGTTATTTAGCCAGTTAACCCATACAGGGGACTGAACCCACTCTTGGGGAGCCCTGGTTAGATCATGTCAGGAATATTTGGACAGCATGATTGAATTTCAGTGGAAAGAAAGACTTCAGTACAGTTAGTCATGTCCGACTCTTTGCGACCCCATAGACTACAGCATGCCAGGCTTCCCTGTCCATCACCAACTCCCTGAGCTTACTCAAATTGATGTCCATTGAGTCAGTGATGCCATCCAACCATCTCATCCTCTGTCATCCCCTTCCCCTCCTGCCTTCAATCTTTCCCAGCATTAGGGTCTTTTCCAGTGAGTCAGTTCTTTGCATCAAGTGGCTGGAGTATTGGAGCTTCAGCATCAGTCCTTCCAATGAATATTCAGGACTGATTTCCTTTAGGATGGACTGATTGGATATCCTTGCTGTCCAAGGGACTCTCAAGAGTCTTCTCCAACACCACAGTTCAAAAGCATCAATTCTTCGGTGCACAGCTTTCTTTATGGTCCAACTCTCACATCCATACATGACTACTAGAAAAACCATAGCTTTGACTAGATGGGACCTTTGTCGGCTGACAAAGGAAAGAAAGACTTAATGATTCCCAATTCTGACATGGTCTACAAGCCAGTGCTAAATCTTAGATATCCACTAGACTATGAGTATGCCTCCCAATTAGTTCCTTCCTGTGTTCTCCACGGGCCCCAGATAATCCACGTGGATTAAATGAACAGAGATCACCTTCTCCTCCCTCTAAAACCTCCATCTAGCTCCCTAGGCCTGTTATTATTCCTTTTCATTTTCCTGAGTCCATCCCCAGAGCCACATCTTAGACAGATTAGGGCCCCGGGGAGTGCTCAGGTGACCATTGCAGTTCCTCCCTGATTGGGCTCTGGGATCCTCCCTCAGCAACTGACTGATCCCAGTAAAACCCCAGTGCAGATTCTTTCATGCCCATCACCCTGAAGGTAGAGTGCTAACTATGGAGTGTTAGCTAACTATGGAGTGTACATCCAAGGTCTTTGAGGAGCTGAATTGTGCCTCCAGGCTCCTTTCATGACAAGTGCCCCATGTGAGGAACTTCTTGCCCCGGGTAAACTGAACAAGCAGCAGCAGATCCCTGGACTTGGCATGCATGGACCTGCCTTTTATCAGTCTTCTGCACAGAATGCCCCTCCCCTTTAACTCCTTGTCTTCATGGAGAAAATCAACATATCCTTGAAGACCTTGCCCAAGTTCTCTACAACTATTCTTGCTTCAAACTATATCGTGCGATGCTTGAGAGTAGCAGCCATTGTATTCATAATTATTTTCTCCCTTCAGATTTCATTTTCTGGTATTCTCCCTGGCCACCTTTCATTCTCTGGCCATGCCAAGTCTCAGAGCCTTCCTCTGGCTCTTCCCTTTGCCTAGAGATCCCTTCCCTGTCCCCATTCATGTTCTTCACAGGACTGCTTCATTCAAGTCTTAGCTCAAGTGTCATCTGCAGAAAGGCAGTCCCTACTGTCCAAGATCAAAGTAGCCTTCTCCAACATTCTTATCATTCTTTTATCATCCTATTTGCACGTGTCACTGTTAGACGTGAACTTATCTTCATGTTTATTGATTCTCTCCCCAGATCTCCTACTCTTCGCTAGAACTTACTTCTCTGCCTAGAATATAGCAACCTTGTCTCTACATTCACTCATATAGCCGTAGTGCGTACAACAGTGCCTGATGCACAGTAGGTCTTAATAAATATTTTAAAATTAGCACATGTAGGGTTTACACCTGTAAAAATGGCATAGAGTATAAATATTTTATATTTATATTTATATATTATATAAAATAAAAATATATAAAATATTTATAATATAAATATATAATATAAAATAAATATATATAATATAAATGTCTTATATCCTGGTGAGTGGAAATAAAAAAGTAGGCATCCTAATTAACCTTGCCTTCTTCTTGCCTCTCTAGCGACTATACCCTGAGTCATTATTTGAATATTTTTACCTTTTGTCTTTCACAGCTCTCTTTACATGTCAAGAATGTATTAAGGTAGAAGTTTTTCAAGATCTTTTAGAGTGTAGACATGGGAGCCAAACCATCTAAGGTTATGTCTCAGTTCTGTCTGTGTATAATCCTGAGTAAGTAATTCAGTTTTTTTATGCCTTAGTTTTCACATCTATGAAATGATGCCTGCCTCATGAGGTTGTTGGGATGATTATAAGAATTTATGCAAAACAGAGAGTGTATGGCCATAGTAAGTGCAATATACATGTTAACTGTTAATATTAGTATTTTTCTATCATGTGGAGACAGGACACAATTTAAAAATCCAAATAAAAGCAGTATCTGTGGGAGATTAATGTGATAGTGAAAGTGTGTATGATAGAGAAATGAGACCAGCAGAACTTTTGCTTTCAGAAATTCAGAACAATATATTTTATTACATTTAGATGTTTGTGATACATACACATATATAGGAAATCTGAAAGTTATTCAGAGTACTTCCATAATTTTGTGTTGAATGGTATAAATTTTATTTTAAAATAGTTTAACAAAATTCATCTTGATTATTATTTTAAAATGAAATCCATTATATCAAAATCGCAACCATTTAAAAAGTTATGAAAGTCATGATTCAAGTCAACAATTCTGTGTTTTGAGATCTGGTGGGTAAACATGATTTCATTTGTCTATGAAAAATTTACTCTGTTCCCTTCTTGCTTTTTCAAGGCTTTCAAAAGTGATCATTCCTTTTGGCAGCTGCAGCTTACTCTTTTCTGTTTCCAGTATGTTCTCGGCTTCACCTTAAATAAAGTACAGAAATGTACAAAGTGACAAAGGGGTAATCAGCATTTTGTAAGAAGATCTACTTGCTGTATTCCAGTGACATGCTGTAACACTGTATGGAGGCATGCCCCCAGATCTCACTGTTAAATATCTTACCTACTGTCCCCGGGAGAACTGACCTCCCAAAGGAAATACTATAATGAATACATCAGATACATAAGATACATCAGATTCCAGAGACTTTATTTGACAGAGGACAGCATTTTTAAATATAGAAGAGAAACAATACCAAGTAATATTGTTTGTTCCTTGAAGGAAAGTCAGGATGAT
Source organism: Capricornis sumatraensis (assembly GCF_032405125.1). Lineage (NCBI taxonomy): Eukaryota > Metazoa > Chordata > Mammalia > Artiodactyla > Bovidae > Capricornis > Capricornis sumatraensis. Next base: position 47,516,520 of record NC_091074.1, on the reverse strand, counting down.
AAGTTTGAGTTGTATCAGGAGGGGATTAGGGTAGAGAAATCACGTACAGTTCTTCTTTATTGCCCCTTCTTATAAGTGACATGAGAAAAAATAAAGTTTGCTAAAATCTCTAATTTTTCAAGAAAGCTAATCTTTGACTTGAAACTACTTATAAATATCCCAAATAAATGCACACACACACATATATATACATTTTTATAAACAAGTCCTCTTTTAAATAATAGCTCGTAATTTCTTGGGCCCAGTGACTTCTGCCAGCTTTTATTCTTTAAGACTAATTAGCAATATTTGAAAAATTATAATATATATTGTTGATATTCCATATACTTTCCTTGAGAATAAAGGTAATTGTTTTCTTTAAGTATTCCTCTTTTAACACACAATTAATTTATATTCCAAATCCAACAGGGCAGGCTACAATCTGTAAATTATCACAGCATTCCAACTATCTGCAAACATGTTCCCCGCCCCTAGTCTAAAATAGTAAATTAAAAAAAATAGTAAAATTGTATGTAATTCTGCAGACTATTGACACCAGACTAGATGTTTCCATGTGAGAGTACCTTCCACATGACAGATTCTTTGTATGTGTTAACAGAATGGCTGATGATAAATTCAGTTAAATAGGAAGTGCCTATCTTGGAGTGATCACTAGTTAACAGGGCTATATGTTATAGTCTATATATTTTTTTAAATGGTAAGTTTCTCAGTGGGTTCTAATTTTTTTTTAAACAAGAAATTTCCATTTCCACAACATATCTTGGAAGTTAAACTTTTATACTCTATAGATTCTAATGGGCCTGTAATACAATTATTTCAAAAATGTATAAGCAAAATGTTCCTAGAAAATAAATTTTCCCTTCATTAGTAATATCTTCAAGTGAATGCTCTATAACAGAGCTGAGATTTCTTAATACTATATATTAATTTGTATGAGGCACTGAGAATTCTAATGTGCATATTAACAATGAGACACAGTTGAGCTCAGACCAAAGAATTCTTAAGCAGATGACTAACATGAAACTGAACAAGTTACTGAAATGAATTTTAACATAAATAAATCAATTTGTACAGTTAGTTTTCAGCTTAAAATAGAATTGTACTCCAAAAGTTAATTTGTAGATCAGTGTTTTAGAACTCAGAATACATTTTCCACAGTGATATATGCTATAAATTTCTAGGCAACCCACAAGACACAGCTTAGCCCGCTATATAGCTGAACTGTGATACCAATAACGTCTGACCCCAGAAGACATTTTAACCTAGTATCTTTGTGAAAAATATACTTGTTTTCAAATGAGGATTTTTAAAAATTTATTTTTAATTGGAGGATAACTGCTTTATAGTATTGTTTTGGGTTCTGCCATAGAGAAGGCAATGGCACCCCACTCCAGTACTCTTGCCTGGAAAATCCCATGGACAGAGGAGCCTGGAAGGCTGCAGTCCATGGGGTAGCTACTAGTCGGACACGACTGAGCAACTTCACTTTCACCTTTCACTTTCATGCATTGGAGAAGGAAATGGCAACCCACTCCAGTGTTCTTGCCTGGGAATCCCAGGGACGGGGGAGCCTGGTGGGCTGCCGTCTACGGGGTTGCACAGAGTCGGACACGACTGAAGCAACTTAACAGCAGCAGCATAGAGCAACATGAATCAGCCATAAGTGTACATGTCCTCTCCCTCTTGAACCTCCCCCCTCAACCCTCCACCTCATCCCACCCCTCTAGGTTGACACAGAGTACCACATTTAGCTCCCTGTGTTATACAACAACTTCTCATTAGCTATCTCATTTACATATGGTAATGTATATGTTTCAGTGCTACTCTCTCAGTACATCCCACTCTCTCCTTCCCCTGCTATGTCCAGAGTCTGTTCCCTGTGTCTGTATCTCTATTCCTGCCCTGCAAATAGGTTCATTAGTATCATTTTTGTAGATTCCATATATATGCATTAATATATGACACTTGTTTTTCTTTCTGACTGACTTCAGTCTGTATAGTGGGCTCTAGGTTCATTCACCTCACTAGAACTGCCTCAAGTGTGTTCATTTTTATGGCTGAGGAGTATTACATTGTATATATGTACCACAACTTCTTTATCCATTAATCTGTGGATGTATATCTAAGTTGCTTCCATGTCCAGCTATTGTAAATAGTGCTGCAATGAACATTGGGGTCCATGTGTCTTTTTCAATTATGGTTTTCTCAGGGTTATACGCCCAGTGGTGGGATTGCTGGGTCATATAGTAGTTTTATTCCTAGGTTTTTTTTTTTTTTTTTTCTTAAGGAATCTACATACTGTTCTCCATATTGGCTGTATCAATTTACATTCCCATCTACAGAGCAAGAGCAAGCATCCACACCCATTCCAGCATTTATTGTTTGTAGATTTTTTGATGATGGCCATTCTGACTGGTGTGAGGTGATACTTCATTGTAGTTTTGATTTGCATTTCTCTAATAATGAGCACTGTTGAGCATCTTTTCATTAGTTTGTTGGCCATCTGTATGTCTTCTTTGGATAGATGTCTATTTAGTTCTTCCTACCAGTTTTTGATTGGGTTGTTTGTCTTTCTGGTATTGAGCTCCATGAGCTGCTTATATATTTTGGAGATTAATCCTTTATCAGTTGTTTCTTTTGCAGTTATTGTCTCTGTCAAATGGGAATTTTAAAGAACATGTAATCCCTCTATCTTCCTAAGTCTGTGAATGAAATGTTTTACTCCCTACTTCCAATACCTACAGAGGAATCTGCACCTTCTCCTTTCCCATACCATATCGGTCCATACAGAGCCTCAGGGATAGTCATGAGCCTACAGCTCAGGAGAGAACAGGATGCCAAAAATGCAGGCTTGGGAAACACTGTTTCCAGTATGCTCTGGGCTGAAGGCTTCAGGAGTAGGGAAATAGTTATCCTCATGAGCAGTATGTGGTGGTGGGAATCAAAGACACAGATATCCTGAACTGATGGGAAACCCTGTCTTTCTGGGTCAGGAATGGCATCTGTGTCAGCCGTGCTATTTTCTAGGGCAGTGAGAGCCCGAGTTCAGTGTGAAAGCAGCACGGTACTGGTGAATATTTAACAACACGCTTCCCAAAACAACAAAACGTGTATTAGCTTATTATGTACATAGCTTATTATAAATTTTGCTTATATGAAATGTGTGTAGCACATAATTTATAAATAATAAACAATACTCTTTATCATGAATTCCATGTAGCAAATTGATCCATAAAGAATGTTTTTATTGATTTTTGCTGAACTCTTTTACCCATAGCTCACCTATAACAGTTGATGAGAGAGTATAATTCAACATGAATGATGGTTGCTGTTTTTATTTATGTTAATAAGGAGGACAAAACTGAAACAAGGACAAATGTTGGAACTTACTTGTTTGAGAATGCTGTGAACTTTGTTGAATCAGATAATAGTTTTTGTGGGGAGGGAGGTGGGAGGGGGGTTCATGTTTGGGAACACATGTAAGAATTAAAGATTTTAAAATCAAATAAAAAAATTAAAAAAAAATAAATAAAATATTAGAACACTTCCTAAATTTTTTAATGTTATTCACAATATGATGGCTTTGCAGTACACTTTTTAAGATTAATATACATTATTAATATTTTCTTCATCATTTTTTTTAAGTCTAGACCATGGGTTGGCAAAATTTCTTAAAAGGCCAGATAGGAAACATCTTAGGCTTGTGGGCACTTTCATATCTGTTTCAGTGAGTCGTCTCTGACATGGAAATGGAAAAGTAGAAATAAATGGGCACGTCTGTGTTCCAATAGAACTTTATTTTCAAAAATAGGTGGCCAGCCTGTAGACTACAGTTTATCAACCCCAATCAACAAAATAGTAGGTCAAGCCTTAATTTGGGATTTGCAGATTTCCATGGTGTAAACACTCCCACCATGACCAGCTTTAAGCTGACATGCCAGTGGGATGGCATGGAAGTCAGAGTTGCATCTGTATTTTATTGTGTCTGTATACTGTACCTGCATTTCCACCATACAGATACAGTAGATATACATAACTTGAAGAGATATACATAACTTCAGAGTATAGGTAATAGTAAAATTAGAGACTGATAAGCTCTGAGTATGTATTAATGTTTCTTATATAATTCAAACTATATATTTTCTGTAATTTATTGAATTGTAAGTTTATGTACTTTAATTTTTTTTGAGTATAGTTGATTTACAATGTTGTGTTAGTTTATATCATTTAATTTTTAATAATGACTGTATTTAACAAACAGCTCACAAAATTCCTAAACATTTGACAGTTGGCTCTTGTGAGCTGTGTAAGAGGGGGCAGAAATATTGGTCAATGGTAGCTCAGGGAGAGTTGGGAGGACTAGATCCTTGAACCGAAAAATGAATCAGAAATTGAGACTCTGGTTTACCAAAGACTTACCTTTCATTCTGTGTATAAGGGTTCCATAGCCCATGTCATACTGGTAGGCAAGGACAAAGCCTAATGGAACCATAGGAAAGATGAGGACGGGCTTCTTCCCTTTAATTGCTCTGATTCAGGAACAAAAAAAATTAATATAAAAGAAAAACCTGTAAATACATATCTCTGTACTCAAAAAAAAAGTTAACGTGTTTTTTGGAAGAATATCCTACATTTCAGAAGGTCTTAATTCTCTATGGAGATAGGATTTCCTTATTCATAATTCCTCAGCAGATTCTGCAGTTCTCTGGTAGGGTGTATGAGCCTATGATTTGTTCATCTTTATTTGATGTTGGGGCTCATATTACTCATTTTAAAATATGTAAGTATTGATATTTATCCCTTAGGGATTGTGGAGATCAATTTGTAGAGACCTTCTAGCTTGGCGTAAAGTCAATCCTATCCCTTACTTATATTGTAAAATGAAGAAAGGTACAGGAGAAATCTAAGAAACTAAAGGCAGAATTAACTATTACTATCCTTGTTCTACAGAGTTACCCCCAAGCATTAAGCTATAAGAGTTACTTTGTTGACATACATGTGTTAGACTATTTACGTCAAAGTCCTATTTGGCCAACTTAATAATATAATCATAGCAAGACAAAAAGAAATGGAAGAAAATGATGTCCATCAGCAGATGAATGGATAAGAAAGCTTTGGTACATGTACACAATGGAGTATTACTCAGCCATTAAAAAGAATTCATTTGAATCAGTTCTGATGAGATGGATGAAACTGGAGCCAATTATACAGAGTGAAGTAAGCCAGAAAGAAAAACACCAATACAGTATACTAACACATATATATGGAATTTAGAAAGATGGCAATGACGACCCTGTATGCAAGACAGGAAAAAAGACACAGCTGTGTATAACGGACTTTTGGACTCAGAGAGAGAGGGAGAGGGCGGGATGATTTGGGAGAATGGCATTCTATCATGTATACTATCATGTAAGAATTGAATCGCCAGTCTATGTCTGACGCAGGATACAGCATGCTTGGGGCTGGTGCATGGGGATCACCCACAGAGATGTTATGGGGAGGGAGGTGGGAGGGGGTTTCATGTTTGGGAACACATGTAAGAATTAAAGATTTTAAAATTTAATTAAAAAAATAAAATAAAATAAAATAAATAGTAAACATACCCAGCTGTTAAAGAGATGGCTGTAATGCCAAAAAAAGTTCCAAAATATTTGAGGAATTCCCGAGACCAAGCAATCTGCATAGCCATTTGTCTTTCTCTCATTTCATTCTGCATTATTAGCTGCCTTTCCAGCTGAACAAAATAGAAGACAAAAGTATGGTTATACATGTTTGAATCTGAGCACAGAGTTAGTAATCTGCTTTTCCAGTGCATTTTCTTTCTTAAAATTTATATTGTTTATATATTATATAATTTATAATTATAAATAATTTTATAATAACATTCCATTTTTGTATTTATCAAAGAGAGAAGAAAAAAAATGGTTTGGCATTATTTATACCAGTTCAGTTCAGTCGCTCAGTTGTGTCCAACTCTTTGCAACCCCATGGACTGCAGAACACCAGGCTTCCCTGTCCATCACCAACTCCCTGAGCTTGCTGAAACTCATGTCCATTGAGTCGGTGATGCTATCCAAACATCTCATCCTCTGTCATCCCCTTCTCCTCCTGCCTTCAATCTTTCCCAGCATCAGGGTCTTTTCCAATGAGTCAGTTCTTCCCAGCAGGTGGCCAAAGTATTGCAGTTTCAGTTTCAGCATCAGTCCTTCCAATTTATATTCAGGGCTGATTTCCTTTAGGATGGACCGGTTGGATCTCCTTGCAGTCCAAGGGACTCTCAAGAGTCTTCTCCAACACCACAGTTCAAAAGCATCAATTCTTCAGTGCTCAGCTTTCTTTATAGTCCAACTCTCACATCCATACATGACTACTGGGAAAACCATAGCTTTGACTAGACGGACCTTTGTTGGCAAAGTAATGTCTCTGCTTGTTAATATGCTGTCTAGGTTGGTCATAGCTTTTCTTCCAAGGAGCAAGTGTCTTTTAATTTCTTGGCTGCAGTCACCATCTGCAGTGATTTTGAAGCCCAAGAAAATAAAATCTCTCACTGTTTTCATTGTTTTGCCATCTTTTGCCATGAAGTGATGGGGCGGATGCCAAGATTTTGGTTTTCTGAATGTTGAGTTTTAAGCCAACGTTTTCACTCTCCTCCGTCACTTTCATCAAGAGGCTCTTTAGTTCTTTGCTTTCTGCCATGTGTGGTGTCATCTGCATATCTGAAGTTAATGATATTTCTCCCAGCAATCTTGATTCCAGCTTGTGCTTCATCCAGCCCAGCATGTCGCATGATGTACTCTGCATATAAGTTAAATAAGCAGGGTGACAGGATACAGCCTTGACGTACTCCTTTCCCGATTTGGAACCAGTCTGCTGCTCTATGTCTGGTTCTAACTGTTGCTTCTTGACCTGCATACAGATTTCTCAGGAGGGAGTTAAGGTGGTCTGGTATTTAGATAACCATGATTACTTACATATCCCTTATCATAAATAATTACTTTTAAGCTTTATATTCCATACATTTTCTATTTTCTTACTAAAACACACCATGAAAATTTTCCTTGCAGTGTCAGGAAGTGAGGAAGATAACTGCTTTTTTCTCTTTAAATTTTTCCAATTTCTCTTCAAGCACTCCTATACCAAATACTCATATCACCCTCCTTGAGTATTATACCTTATTTGCCCTAAGGAGGTACAGTATATACCACAGAAAATTTTTTGTTAAAAGGGTGGGTTGAGCTGATCTGTTTTATTTTAAACAATGCTCAAATGTTAGCTCATCAGTTTTGCAAAGTATTTTGGGAGCTCAGCTTGGATGGCTGTTAATCTGGAGATTCTCTCATTAAGAACAACAATACATTTTACAGCAGCTAAAATCAGAATCCACTTAACATTAGAAGGTTAGTCTGGTGTATAAAAATTGTTAATGGGAAGAATTCATGGTGCAATCATTTCCAGTTCTAATTGAAATTTTGAAGTGAAGTGAAGTGAAGTGAATTCGCTCAGTCGTGACCGACTCTTTGTGACCCCATGGACTGTAGCCCACCAGGCTCCTCAGTCCATGGGATTTTCCAGGCATGAATACTGGAGTGGGTTGCCATTTCCTTCTCCAGGGAATTGAAATTTTAGACAAGCATTTAAATTAGAAATTGATTCTTTAAGCTTGATTTAAAAGTGAAAACAAAAGCAGATTGTAGGAAGAATTCATTATGTAGTTATCCATTTCTGGGAAAAGATAGTTCTGATATTTCTGTACACATGCAATTTAAAAATGAAATATTTCACCATTATAAGAAAATAATGGTTAATTCCTGAAATTGAAAAAGATATTAATTTTGCATGTTATCCTGTTCTAATTTGTATGGATCTAAGAGTTCTGCAGAAAAGTGAGCCTGACCCAGTCATGACCAATAAATCTTAGATTTGCTGCTGTTTAATCCCTCTAGTGAGCAGTCATTTCTTTTCAAAGACAATGCTAAATAAAAACCTAAACTGAATAGCTACAGAGAGGGAGAGAAAGGTCAAACTGAGAAACAAACATAAGTGTAATTAGAGTTTTATATTATAAGATTTTTTATGCTATAAGCATTTTCACACAGGCTTTTTGTAAACATAATTTTTTTAGTTATTTCTTTAAAAAATTTTTTATAGTTGATTTACAATGTTGTATTAGTTTCAGATGTACAGCAAAGTGATTCAAAGTGATTCAGTTATATACATGTATATATACACACACATTCTTTATCAGATTCTTTTTCATTTAGAGTATTGTAGACTATTAAGTTTCCTGTACTATAGAATAGGTCCTTGTTGATTATCTGTTTTATATATAGTAGTGTATATAGGGTAATCTCAAACTCCTAATTTATCCCTCCCCCCTACTTTCCCTTGTGGTAACCATAAGTTTATTTTCTTAGTCTGTGTGTCTGTTTCTGTTTTGTAAATGAATTTGTCTCATTTTTTTTTAGATCCCACATATAATTGACATCATGATATTTGTTTTTCTCTGTGTGACTTACTTCTCTGTGTCCATCCATGTTGCTGTGAATGGCATTATTTCATTCTTCAGTGTGGCTAAGTAAAATTCCATTATATACAGTACCACATCTTTATCCATTCCTCTCTCACTGGACATTTAGGTTGCTCCCATGTCTTGGCTATTGTATTAATAAACAGTGCTGCAATGTACATTAGGATGAATGTATCTTTTTGAATTATGGTTTTCTCTGGATAGTTATATGCCCATGAGTGGGATCCCTGGATCATATGATAGTTCTATTTTTAGCTTTTTAAGGAACCTATAGTGGCTATACCAATATATAGTCCTACCCCCAATGTAGGAGGGTTCTCTTTTCTCTACACCCTCCCCAGCATTTATTTCTTGTAGACTTTTTGATGATGGTCATTCTGACTGGTGTAAGGTGATATACCTCCTTGTTGTTTTGATTTGCATTTCTCTAATTAGCTTCATTGAGCATCTCTTCATGTGCTTTTTGTCCATCTGTATGTTTTCTTTGGAGAAACGTCTGTTTAGATCTTCTACCCATTTTTTGATTAGGTTGTTTGTTTTTTGATATTAAGGTGCATGAGCTATTTGTATATTTTATTTTATTTATTTATTTATTTTAATTTTTAAAATTTTTATTTTTACTTTGTTTTACTTTACAATACTGTATTGGTTTTGCCATACATTGACATGAATCCACCACGGGTGTACATGCATTCCCGAATATGAACCCCCCTCCCACCTCCCTCCCCATAACATCTCTCTGGGTCATCCCCGTGCACCAGCCCCAAGCATGCTGTATCCTGCATTGGACATAGACTGGCGATTCGTTTCTTACATGATAGTATACATGTTTCAATGCCATTCTCCCAAATCATCCCACCCTCTCCCTCTCCCTCTGAGTCCAAAAGTCCGCTATACACATCTGTGTCTCTTTTGCTGTCTTGCATACAGGGTCATCATTGCCATCTTTCTAAATTCCATATATATGTGTTAGTATACTGTATTGGTGTTTTTCTTTCTGAGTTACTTCACTCTGTATAATTGGCTCCAGTTTCATCCATCTCATTAGAACTGATTCAAATGTATTCTTTTTAATGGCTGAGTAATACTCCATTGTGTATATGTACCACAGCTTTCTTATCCATTCATCTGCTGATGGACATCTAGGTTGTTTCCATGTCCTGGCTATTATAAACAGTGCTGCGATGAACACTGGGGTACATGTGTCTATTTGTATATTTTAGAGGTTAATCCCTGTCAGTCACATCATTTGCAAATATTTTCTCCCATTCAGTGGGTTGTTTTTTCATTTTGTTTATGGTTTCCTTTGCTGTGCAAAAGTTTTTAGGTTTACTTAGGTCCCATTTGTTTATTTTTGTTTTTAATATTCATTGCTGTAGGAGGTGGATCAAGTCAAAAAAGACTGCAATTTATGTCAAAGAATGTTCTGGCTAAATTTTCCTTTAAGAGTTTTATACTATCGGTCTTACATTTTGAGTTTATTTTTGTGTATGGTGTTAGAGAATGTTCTAATTTCATTCTTTTATATGTAGCTGTCATGTTTTCCTAGCACTACTTATTGAAGATAACTGCATTTTCTCTATTGTATATTCTTGTCTCCTGTGTTGTACATTAATTGACCATAGGTGTGTCAGTTCATTTATGGGCTTTTTCTCCTGTTCCATTGATCCATATTTCTGAGACACATATTAATTAAATTGAAAAATTATAAACAAAGAGAAAATATTAAAAGCCACAAGAGAAAAACAACAAATAACATATAAGGGAACCCCCATGAGATTACCAGATGATTTTTCAGCAGAAATTCTGCAGGCCAGAACGAAGTAGCATGAAATATTTAAGGTGAAGAAAGGGAAAAACCCACAACCAAGGATACTTTACCCAGAATATTCTACCCAGCAAAGCTTTCATTCAGATTCAACAGAGAAATCAAAAGCTTTACAGACAAAGCAAAGAAAATTCAGCACCACCAAGCCAGAGGAAAAAGAAAAAGCTACAACTAAAAACAAGAAACTTATGAATGGGAAAGCTCACCAGTAAAGATACACCTGGGGCTTCTCAGGTGGCGTTAGTGGTAAAGAATCCACCTGCCGATGCAGGAGACATAAGAGATGTGGGTTCAACCTCTGGGTTGGGAAGATGCCCTGGAGTAGGAAATGGCACTCCCAATCAAATATTCTTGCCTGGAAAATTCCATGGGCAAAGGAGCCTGGCGGGCTACAGTCCATGGGGTCACAAAGAGTAGGACATGACTGATCAATTGAGTACATACAGAGATAAACATAAAGTAAAAGCAGGAAATAATCCACACACAAATATGATATCAAAATGAAAAATTGTGAGAAGAAGAGAGTCCAAATGCAGGATGTTGGAAATACATTTAAAATTAAAAGACCAACAACTTAAAACAATTTTTCACACACACTGAAAGTGATAGAATGGAAGGAGGTATTCCATGCAAATGGAAATCAAAAAAAAGCTGCAGTAGTAATACTATATCAGACAAAACAGACTTCACAGGCTGCTATAAGAAACAAAGAAAGACACTACATAATGATCAAGGGATCAATCCAACAAGACAACAATTGTAAATATATATGTATCCAACAAGTTATGACCAACCTAGATAGCATATTGAAAAGCAGAGACATTACTTTGCCAACAAAGGTCCGTCTAGTCAAGGCTATGGTTTTTCCAGTGGTCATGTATGGATGTGAGAGTTGAACTGTGAAGAAGGCTGAGTGCCGAAGAATTGATGCTTTTGAAGTGTGGTGTTGGTGAAGACTCTTGAGAGTCCCTTGGACTGCAAGGAGATCCAACCAGTCCATTCTGAAGGAGATCAGCCCTGGGATTTCTTTGGAAGGAATGATGCTAAAGCTGAAACTCCAGTACTTTGGCCACCTCATGCGAAGAGTTGACTCATTGGAAAAGACTCTGATGCTGGGAGGGATTGGGGGCAGGAGGAAAAGGGGACGACAGAGGATGAGATGGCTGGATGGCATCACTGACTCGATGGACGTGAGTCTGAGTGAACTCCAGGAGATGGTGATGGACAGGGAGGCCTGGCGTGCTGTGATTCATGGGGTCGCAAAGAGTCGGACATGACTGAGCGACTGAACTGAACTGAACTGAACATAGGAGCACCTCAATATATAAGACAAATGATAACAGCCATAAGATTTTCTTTTATAATCCTTCTGAATATTTTATTTTTACAAGAGGTACATTTTTTATTATGTGCCGTTTATTCATACTCACTTTCTTGTAATAAAAACTGAAGTCTAATTTGATAGTACTGATTAGCAAGCAAGGATAGGAAATATTAAAAACAATAGTGGCTCAGTATTGGTGATGGGTCTGGGGGGCAGAGGAGCCACAGGAAAGACAGAATGGTAGAAAGGGAAAGGCATGAACTGTCAAGAATGACACTGGCATCACTGACTCTCAGTTAGCTCTCCCTATCTTAAATAGAAAATGAATTCCAAGTGAATCAAAGCCCCAAATGTACCAAATGAAGTGATACATGTATTATAAGGAAAATTTGAAGACTGTTCGTGTATCCTTAGGAAGTCAAAGACCTTTCCAAGGAAAACAAGAAACATGAAAAAAAGATGAACAGATTTTATTCATGAAAAACAAAAAATTCGCTGCTTCACTCCTATTAGGATGGCTACTATGAAGAAGAAGAAGAAGAAGAACAGAAAACAAGCATTGGCATGGGGCAAAAATGTGGGAAAAGTGGAACCCTTGTACATTGCTGATGGGAATGTAAAATGGTGCAGCTGCCACAGAAAATGGTATGGCAATTCCTTAAAAAAATTAAACACAGAATTATCATTTGATCCAGCAATTCCACTTCTGGGTGTATACCCAAAAGCAACGGAAGCAGGGACTTGAATAAACACATACCCAAGTTCATTGCAGCATTATTCACAATAGCCAAAAAAGTGGGAGTAACCCAAAAGGCCACCAACAGATGAATGAATAAACAAAACAAGACATATACGTGAAATATTATTTAACCTTAAAAAGGAGAACAATTCTAAACCATGCTCCAACATGGAAGAAACTCAAGGACATTGTGCCAGTTGAAATGAGCCAACCACAAAATAGCAAATATTATATAACTCCAGTAATATGAGGTACCCTGAGGAGTCAAATTCATAGAGACAGAAAAGTAGAATGATGATTGCCAGGGTTTGGGGAGAGATGGAGTCGAGAGATAGTGTTTGATGAGTACAGAATTTCAGTTGGGAAAATGGAAAAAGATGGACGGTGGTGATGGTTGCACGAAGGAGCATGATGAAAGGGTTGAGAATATGTGTGAGTCCTGCAGTCAGACTGCCTGCAGTGAGTACTAATGCCACACTTACAACACTGTGTCCTTGGGCAAATCACTTAATTTCTCTGTAGCTCAGTTTCTTCTATAAAATATAGAAAGTAATAGTAACTACCTTACTGGGTTGTCATGAGGACTACATTTTTAATGAGAATAACATGTAGAAATAATACAGCCCCATGGCTGAATTCCAGAGAAGGCAATGCCAGTGTTCCAGTACTGGCAACACTCCAGTATTCTTGCCTGGAAAATCCCATGGACGGAGGAGCCTGGTAGGCTGCAGTCCATGGGGTCGCTGAGTCAGACATGACTGAGCGACTTCACTTTCACTTTTCACTTTCATGCATTGGAGAAGGAAATGGCAACCCACTCCAGTGTTCTTGCCTGGAGAATCCCAGGGACGGTGGAGCCTGGTGGGCTGACCCCCATAGACAGGGGCCTGTGGGGTCACACAGAGTTGGACACAACTGATGCAACTTAGCAGCAGCAGCATGGCTGAATTCAGAAACATCTATTAAAATTTAGACTTCCCAGGTAGCTCAGTGGTAAAAAATCCACTTGCCAAGCAGCAGACATGGGTTCAGTCTCTGGGTCAGGAAGATCCCCTGGAGAAGGAAAAGGCAACTCACTCTAGTATTCTTGCCTGGGATACCCCATGGACAGAGGAGCCTGGCTAGCTACAGTCTATGGGGTCACAAAAGAGTTGGACATGACTTAGCGACTAAACAATAACATTAAAATTTTAAATACACTTACCCCTTGATCTGTCAGTTCCACTTTCAGGTCAAGTCAAGACTTAATGAAAAATGGCTGTTTTTTTCTGTTATTTGTATCATCATCATAATTATTCCTATGCAGCTATTTATTCTGACATGGAAAAATCTTTCAGCCTATCATATGTGTGTGTGTGTGTATGTGTCCTTGGCTATATATGTATTTTTCCCTTGAGATCTGTTTCTTTCCTTATCCCCATCACCACTACTTAATCTTAGTCTTCCCAAGTCCTTCACTTAGCATTATACTCTGGGTTCATTCTTTATGAGTATAAAGAGGTTAGATACCATACTAGGAAATTAAGGTCACATGATAAGCCTACAACTGGGTCAGGAAAAGAAACTGTTGACTAGGTCCTGCTCACACCACCCCTCAATGAGGAGCGTGTCTGGGGTGTCTAACGAATAGCTAAGTGTGGCCAGAATGGAATGAGCAAGGGGGAAAGTGATAGAAGGTGCAGTCAGAGGTGACTAAGAGATAGATCACCCAGGGCAGTGCTTCTCAAGCTCTAACATGCATATGAATCATCGGGATGTGTTAAAAGCAGATTCTGATTCAGTAAGACAAGGAAGGACACATGATTCTGTATTTCTAATCAGATCCTATGTTGCTGTTTTTAGAAAATAGACCATATTTGAGTACAGTGTAGATCTTGTAGGCCTTTGCTGGAATTTTAGTAAAAATTCTAAGGAAGATGGGAAGCTACTGGAGTGCTCTGAACCAGAAGTGTGGTTTAACATTTTAACAGAGCAGTCTGACTTTTAAGAATATCATGTACCTAAAACCCATGAGCACATATTTTTACCACTCGCAGCAGCAATGCTCATAATAGATCCAAATGAATCAATGTAAATACCCATTAACAGTAGGATGGATACATAAATTATGATATATTCGTATAATGGAATACTAAAAACCGTGGAAAAAGAATGAACTACTGCTACAAGTAACAATGTGGATAAACCTCACAGACATTAACTTAAAAAAAAAAAAGAATACACACTGTATGATCCTATATATGCATGTGTGCATGCTAGGTTGCTTCAGTCTTATCCAACTCTTTGCAACCCTATGGACTGTAGCCCCGCAGGATCTTCCTTCCATGGGATTCTCCAGGCAAGAATACTAGACTAGGTTGCCATGCCCTCCTCCAGAGGATGATCCCATACATATGAAGCATTAAAAATGGCAAAATTAATCTATGGAGGCAGAGATCCAGATAGTGGCTGCTTTTAACAGTTAGGAGAGGCAGGAGGAAGCCTCCTAGGTTGCAAATGTTATATATATTGATCTGGATGGTAATTATATAGGCATAAATGTATTTAGAAATTCATTGACCTCTATACACAAGATCTGTACACTTTACTGTGTCTATGACATACTTCAGAAGAAAATAAGAGGTTGTAAGGGAGCAGGGTAGAAACTGCAAAAGCCACTGGGAGGCTGTAGCACTAATCCAAGGAAAAGATGGGGGGCTGGAGTAGAGTGATAGCAGTGGAGATACAAAGTGGTTGGACTGTGGAAATGTTTGGAATTTAGAACTAAAAATTGTTTTCTGATGGACTGAATTAAAGGATGTGAGAGAAGGGGAAGAGTAAGAAGTGATCCCAGGTTTGTAGTAGCCTGAGCACAGCATACTGGTGCCACTTATGGAGATGGAGAAGCCTGTAGGAAGAGTAGATTTGGTGGATGAGAATGGGGTCAAAATGAGGAATTGGGGTTTGCATACGTTAATTTGAGATGTTTGTGGATATACAGGTGGCTATGTCAAGCAGGCAGTCTGTAGCTATAGCCAAAGTCTGGGCTAGCAATAGAAATTTGAAGTCATCAGTTATATAGCTGGTGTTTGAAATTATGAGACTAGACAAGCTCCCCTAGGAAGTGGGTGTAGATGCAGAAGAGAACACAAGTGTGATCTGAATCAGGGCCATTCCAGGAATGTACAGGAGTCAGGGAGAAGAGGAGGCAAAGGGGTCTAAGCTGGTGTGGTCAGGGAAATAGGATGAGAACCAAGAAATGCTTTCCCAGAAAGGAACTAAAGAATGTGCTTCAAGGAGTGATCAGTGATCAACCATGTCAAGAGTTGCTGAGAAACTGAGTGTGATGAAGACTGAGAGATTAATTATATTGATTAGTAAACATCTGAAACTATGCGTCACATAGTAAGCGTTCAAATATCATAGGTTACATGAAGAATATCATAAAGCCTGTGTAAATCAAATCATTGTTCTTGGCAGGAGATCATGTTTTACAGTGAAGAAAGTAAATGTTCTTCAGCAACAAGCTCACTCTTTTACTCTTTCCCTCCAGCTCTTGATATTTTGGCTTAAAATGGGCAAGAGTAAAGGATCTTCTCCTAGGAAAATACACTAGCTTTCAGTCCTAGAGATGATAGACAAATGAAGTGTTTTATTGGCCTGTTCTGTATCTTAAAGACTTAAAGGGAATGTCCATCTTCAGGGAAACAGGAATACCATGTATTCAACCTCCCTGTGCTTCAGTTTCCTCATCAACAAAATGGAATTATCATGCTTATTTCATGATGTGTAACAAAGATTCAGTTAAGTTCAGTTCAGTCGCTCAGTCATGTCCAATTCTTTGTGACCCCATGGACTGCTGCATGCCACGCCTCCCTGTCCATCACCAACTCCCGGACTCATGTCCATTGAGTCGATGATGCCATCCAGCCATCTCATCCTCTGTTGTCCCCTTCTTTCTCGGCATCAGGGTCTTTTCCAATGAGTCAGGTCTTGGCATGAGGTGGCCAAATTATTGGAGTTTCAGCTTTAGCATCAGTCCTTCCAATGAATATTCAGGACTGATTTCCTTTAGGATGGACTGGTTGGATCTCCTTGCTGTCCAAGGGACTCTCATGAGTCTTCTCCAACACCACAGTTCAAAAGCATCAATTCTTACAGGTATTAATATACACAAAAGTTTAGAACAATGCTAAGGCACATAGTAAGTGCTAAATAAACAGTAGATACTTATCATATTATCATAATGATATCACTGTCCTCCAGCTAAAGACTACCAGGAACATGCCTCTAATTAAAAAAAAAAAAAACATCATGGACCTGCTGCAGTGAAGGAGACACATACTGTGGGAACTGTGAGGAGTCTCAGTGAGAAGGTTTTAGAAAAAGATTTATACCATATAGACTTGTGCCAAGTGATTTGGGGGAGGTTCAAAGATCGTTTGAACTGGGTACTGCCAGAAAGTTGGAGTGCTTCCCATGGCTGGAGATCTTAAGCCTTCTTATCTAGAAGGTAAAAAAAAAAAAAAAAAAAAAAATCAAGCAGATCTAAATGGCAAATAGTAAAGACGCAGCAGCACTCCTATCAGTCAGGGCTGAGGGTGCTCGGTCATTCTGCAGTTTAGACAATGTTCCTACCTTTGTTTGCTAACATAATTACAGAGCGGTCTTGCCTGATGGTGGTGATCTGTGAAACTGTCTCAGCAGGGACTAGCTGAGAGTGCCACGTCCGCTCCTAGCTGTCAGTTGGATAGTTTTCTTTCTCATTCTGTGTAAAATGACCTGTGCTTTGAGGGGGTGATTAAAAGACTTCAGGAAGACTTTCAATTTCCTCTGACAATATCTGACTAATGAGTCATCAAAGAACGTGGAGAAGTGGGTGAGAGGGTACACTGATTGAGAACTCTGATTGCTTAGTGCTAGATGCACCCATCATCCGTGCTTTGCAGATGAGCTGCTCTCTGGGACCTCTCTGAAAAAGATAGAAAATTAATGGGTGACTCAAAGTGAGCCCAGGGAGAAAGTATCAATAGGAGGTGAGAGGAGTTTGCTTCTGGCTCTTGGAGCAAAGGGATCTTGGCACACATTGCAGGATAAGATGGCATTCTCCTAGGTAACCTCAAGCCATTAGGAAGATGAAGTGGAAAAAATAGTTTTATAGTGAGTAGGAATGACCTTCCCTGAGGGATGGAGCCCATGGAAAACTCCCAGCCAGAATGTACATCTGGAAAACTGAGATACTAAGGAGAAATATCAAGGAAGAGAAAGGAAGTTTCCAGGGGTCTGAAATGTAAACAACCAGGAATGGTGGTGTAGTATGGCCACTAGCCCTCAGAAGGAATCTTTTGGTTCAGATAATCATTGTGGAAATGTGGGGGACTGAATGCAAGCTTTCTAGAAGGTTCTGAAACTCTGGTGCCAGCCTTCATTTGAATCAGGCTAGGAAGGTTTTTTATTTAGAATTCCAGCATTTGCTCACTCTACCTAGTTAAGTCCTTGTTTATATTTTGCTTGCCTTTCTCCATGTAAAATTATCCTATAAAACCACGGATTGCCAGAAAATGACCTGACATGTTAACAGAATTAAGGCAGCCTTGGAAGAAAACTTATGACCAATCTAGATAGCATATTCAAAAGCAGAGACATTACTTTGCCGACTAAGGTCTGTCTAGTCAAGGCTATGGTTTTTCCAGTGGTCATGTATGGATGTGAGAGTTGGACTGTGAAGAAGGCTGAGCACTGAAAAATTGATGCTTTTGAACTGTGGTGCTGGAGAAGACTCTTGAGAGTCCCTTGGACTGCAAGGAGATCCAGCCAGTCCATTCTGAAGGAGATCAACCCTGGGATTTCTTTGGAAGGAATGATGCTAAAGCTGAAACTCCAGTACTATGGCCACCTCATGTGAAGAGTTGACTCATTGGAAAAGACTCTGATGCTGGGAGGGATTGGGGGCAGAAGGAGAAGGGGACGACAGAGGATGAGATGGCTGGATGGCATCACTGACTCGATGGACGTGAATCTGAGTGAACTCCGGGAGTTGGTGATGGACAGGGAGGTCTGGCGTGCTGTGATTCATGGGGTCGCAAAGAGTCGGACACGACTGAGTGACTGAACTGAACTGATGTTAGACCAGTTTCAGGATCTGAAAGACCACAAGAGAGGTCAGATAGAGTGGGCTCAGGCAGAGAGGGTCAAAGAGGCAGGCTGTGGAGTTTGGAGAAACTTCCTGCCTGGCCTCTATCCCCATGGGCTCTAAGAGCACAATAAATATTATTACATCATTCTCACCCTTCCTCTACAATGCTTATTCTCTGTGGTATTACATAATTCACCAACCAAGTTGGAGTCTGTGGCTTTGGATCCAAATAGATCCAGATGATCAGCCTCCTTTGGTTACTAGTTACCTGATCTCAAGCATGAAACCCTATACCACAGTTTCCTCAGCCTGTAAAATGCAGCCAATAATACCTTCCTTGCAAGGTTATTGTGAGACTTAGAGGTAATATTTGTAAAAAGGCAAGCCCAGGGAGGAGGAAACAAAGGATGATGAAGCCAATCAAATCTACTGTGATGCTTTCCAGATCTCATGTCAAGTGGGAATATTTTGGGAGGGGAATTCTTAAATGTCTTCAAAATATAAAATGACTTAAAAAAAATCTATTGACTAACATAATGCTCAACTCAAAGGGACATTTGTTATTTTGCACTATTAAGTCTCCCTACCCTAAATATCAAAGTAGCAAGATTTTCTAAGAATAGCAATTGAAGGATATATAGCATATCCTAATAGCCTGAAAAATAATTGCTGAACAGATGTTGACCATGAAAGACATTAAAATTTGTCTCTGATGTTTAAATGTTTCTGTGTATGTAAAGGTCATTAAGTTTACCTAAAATCATTGGTTTGAGTAAACTCTGGATAAAGCAATATGATAATGATTTTGTGCTAAATCAAAATAAGATTTCTTTCTACAAAATCGCAATTGATGACATTTGTTTACTTAAGGTATAATAGGAAATAGCCAAAATGTCCTAAAACATTGTTGGGGGTGGTGGGGGGGGGTGTAAGATAATAGAAGGAAGTCATAACCTACTGCAATACCAATTTTATCTACATCATCATATTTCTCATGAGGGTAGCATACTTTGGTTTTGTGTTAGAAAACTCCACAGTAGTTTGCCACATGTAGGAAACAAAGGTGACGTCACATTGACCAGTTCTTAGCGGCTTTGGTGAGAAGCAGTGAGAAACTGGTGTTGATTGAGCTCTGCCTTCCATGCATCACCTGTCATCAGTGGCACAGATTTTTGAGACCATCCTCCAGAATCAAAGGTAGGGTCTGTGGCTTCGAAGCAAGAGTAAGTTTGGCCCTTAACTCTCAAACCATGAAACGAAGCAGGTAGCCTCATAGGTGTCCTGGTGTGTGCACTGATTTTTGTGCTTTGTCCATCTCAGCTGTCCTCAATTTTTTTAGCTAGCCAACCCATGCTGAAGCTGGTGAGTTAACTGGGTTCGGTATTAAAATTTGAACTGAAATTCAAAGGGAAAGTAAAAATTTGAACTGAAATTCAAAAGGAAAGAAAGGTTGGCTGGAAAGCCTCAAGTAATTTGGATGTACCTCCCCCTTACCCACGGCTAGCATGCTAAAGGTTTAGGGCATCTTCTCCCCAACTGGGCAATCCTAGGCTAACCTCCTTGGCTGCAAAAATGCACAGAGGTGAGAAGCTGGCCTGGCCTGGGCAGAACTGAACCGATTTCTTAGAAATCTGATATCTGTACTGTGAGATCTGGACAGGGGAAAGGCAGCAAATCTCTTAGAACAACAGTTCTGGGGAACTAGCTGCTGCTGCTAAGTCGCTTCAGTCGTGTCCGACTCTGTGCGACCCCACAGACGGAAGCCCATGAGGCTCCCCCGTCCTTGGGATTCTCCAGGCAAGAACACTGGAGTGGGTTGCCATTTCCAACTAGGGTTTAATCAAAATGAGACTTAAAAAGGCTGAACACTGTGCAAATGCTACAGTTAGTTATGTAAAAGTGCAAATGCTGGTTTGAATCTTGGCTCCACTGTATACTGACAGCGTGACTCTAGGCAAGCTACTTAACCTCTCTGTGCTTCAGGTTCCTCATCTATAAAATGGGAATAATAATTGGATCACCTTACTAAGTTATCATGAAATAAAATATGAGAATACATAAAATTCTCAGAATAGTGGCTGGCATTTACTATGCACTCAGTAAAAATTAGTTACTAGTATTAGTGACATATTTCTTTATTAAAATAGCTAATGGATGTGAAAAATTATTTGCAGTGGTACAGTAAAGAGACTTCATTCTGCCGTTTTCATTTTCCCTCTTGGTTGATAGAAGTTGGGGCAAGGGTTGATGAATTGTTGCTGCTGTTGTTTTTTAGTCACTAAGTTGTATCCAACTCTTCTGCAACCCCATGGGCTCTAACCACTAGGCTCCTATGTCCATGGGATTTCCCAGGCAAGAATATTGGAGTGCATTGCCATTTCCTTCTCTATGGGATCTTCCTAAGCCAGGGATTGAACCTGTGTCTCTTGCTGGGCAGACATATTCTTTACCACTGAACCACCTGGGAAGCCCAAGTTGATGAATAGTATTTATTTTTCTCCTTCTGTCTAGTTAATAATAAGAAGTAGGTTTGAACAATGAAAATCTCATAATAATATGAAATAAATTTTAAAAGGCTTCTGTGTATTTCTAATACCTCCTGTTGACTTTGAGCATATGTACTGTGAAAGGTATAGATTTTTTTTTAATTAGCTCTAAGCAGTTAAATAATGTTTGCTGTAAAATCTCACTAAGGCAAGTATAAATAATTATGAATACTTTTTCATAACCATACTTCTCAAAACAGTTTCTTCTATACTTTAATATGGTCTTTCAACATTAATCTTTTTACTTAGCAGCAGCAGATATGTGCTTTCTCAAAGGGAAATTTAGATTAACTAACAATTTTTCTTTTTTTCTCATCTGTTATTTTATTTTGGTTCCATATATTCTGTTACTAGTTAGTAGTTTATATTCAAGTTTTTATTGCTTTAATAAGGGCTTTCCTGGTAGCTCAGGTGGTAAAGAATCTGCCTACAATGCAGGAGACGTTGGTGCAATCCCTGGGTTGGGAAGATCCCATGGAGAAGGAAATGGCAACCCACCCAAGTATTCTTGCCTGGGAAATCCCATGAACAGGGCAGCCTGGTGGGCTACAATCCACAGGGTCTCAAAAGAGTCAAACACAACTCTGATTAAACACACACACACATTTCTTTTATAAGTTGATAATAAAGACCAGCTAACTCAAGGAATGAAGTAATTTCCTTCTAATAATACTTAATCATTTGTGGATTTAAAGTAAAATTAATCCTTCCTGAGTAGGTTCCAAAGATAATCTGAATAGATTAGGGATCTAAATGTTTTTAAAAATATATAAAGCTGTACAAATACCATAGGGAAACATGGGTGGCTGCCTCTTCAACTTTAATACAAGAAAAGGCTTTCAAAATAAAGACTCAAAATGCAGAGGCAATAAAGCATTATTCATTTGAATACATGAAAAATTTTTCAATTTTTTTCATGGCATAAAAACCCCATGATAAAAGTAAAAGACAAATGACAATCTGGGAGAAAATATTTGCAATATATTCCACAAATAAGAGATCAATATTGCTAATGTATAAAGAACTGAGAGACAAGGGACAAAAACCAATGAACAGATAATTCCCAAAACAAGACACATAAATGGCCCTCAAATGTGAGAAAATGTTCAAGTTTACTCATAATTAAAGAAATGCAAGTTAAAACAAGACTGAGGTACCATTTCTTGCCTATCAGATTGGCAAAAATTAAAAAGCAAGACTACACATTCTGTTGTAGAGACTGTGAGAAAATAGGTATTCTCAAATTGGTACAACCTTTCTGAAGGGAAATACCTAAGTGGCAATACCTAACAAAACTATAAGGCACCTGCCTTTGACCCAGTCATCCCAATTCTGGAATTCTAGTCTGACGGTATACCTCCAACACAACAAAAATGTAAAAAACACAAGGTTATTCACTGAAGCACTATTTATAACAGCAAAATATTGGAAATAATCTAAGTACTTCTGGTAGGCAGAATACTGCCTCTCCCCAAAATAAGTCCATGTCCTAATGCTCAGAATCCATGAATATATTACATTACATGGCAAAAAGGGCAAATGTAGTTAATTAAGGAACTTGAGATGGGGAGATTATCCTGAATTATCCAGGTTGGCCCAATGTAATCGCAAGTGTCATTGGTGAAAGATGGAGGCAAGAGAGTCAGAGTTAGAGAGAAAGATGCTACACTTCTGGCTCAAAGAGGGAGGAAGGCGACATGAGCCAAGGAATTTGGGCAGCCTCTAGAAACTACAAAAAGCAAGGAAAGGGATTCTCCCCTAAACCTTCCAGAAGGAATGCAGCTCTGCTGACAGCTTGATTTTCTTCCAATGAGACCCATTTCAAACTTCTGGCTTCCAGAACTCTAAGATTATTTTGTGCCTTGAAAATTTGTCATACTAATAGGAAATTAATACAGTGCCCAAACATAATATGAATAAATTATAATATATACACACAATGGAGCTTTATGCAACTGTTAGAAATGAGGAACAGCTCTATGAACTGACTGGAATGATTCCCATGATAAACTGTTAAATGAAAAAAGCAAGGTACTAAAGGGTATCAGTAGTATGCTACCTTTCATGTAAAAAAGAAGGGGTCATAGGAAAATACACGTCTCTCAGTCTATTGTGCAAAAGATGCAGGAAGGGTAAACCGAAGACTAGAAGATCAGACACTTACAGAGACAGCATGGGAAAGGATGTATAAAGAGGATATTAGGCATAGGTTAGCAAGGATGAGGATGGAGGGATGCTTCTTTGAGTGTATAGCTTTTGTATAGCTTTAATTATTAGAATGTTTTGTTTCATATACTCCCCTACCCTGTAACTAAACTCAACCTGGATATGGAGAGAATACAAAGTATAACTGTATTGCAAATAAAATAATCACCCTGAAGGAGCCTAGGAAGAACTAATCTAATTTACAGGAAAAGAGTACCTTGACTTGACAGTGTAAAAGAGAAAAGAACATGCAAATAATATTCTCTGGTTAGTGAACCTGTTTCTCATCAGGATACGTACTGGCAATCCTGTAAATATTTCATGTTTCCACTAGGATTGAAGTGAATATATTGTAGAAAATGAGAGCCAGGTTTTTCACTGTTTGAGAAAAAAAATATAAAGAAAAAGGAAAGGCTAGAATGAAACATCCTAATGCACTGGAATTAGATGCATCAGGATGAACTCATGGTTTAGAATATGAAATACTTCTATGTATAAGTCTGTGTATATCCATGGGTTGGTATATAAATACATGTCTTTGCTGAAAGGATCTAGGAATAATGGCCATAGCAGTAAGCACACTTAAGAGCCCAGATCTTGGTTTCTAAACACCATTTTCTAAAAACCAGGACTCTTTGAATGAGTGGTTAATTCCAGGCCTGGGACAGGAGCAATATATATGAACTAACTTATGATCACAGATAATGAGCAAAAAATGATGGGATATGCCAAAGGGACATAGGAATCAACTGGAAGGAATTCCCAATGGTCAAAATAACTTCAGCCATAAAATAAATAATCATGGTACTAAATTATAACCCATAGAATAATATGTCCATACAACCATATTGGTATAATGAGTGAATAAATACATGGAGATGGAATAGCTTTTCCAGTGAACAAATATAAATGGAATGAAGGAAATAAAAAGTTACCATTAGGCAAACACCACAGTAATCATTTTTCCATGTAAGATCCCACCAATGGATGCTAAAAGCAGTAGGCAAAAGTTTGAGGAGAAGCAAGACAGTAACAGACTCTCAGCATATCTCTTCAAAGATATTTATCAATAAGAAAAAATAGTGACTTTCCCTTAACCAAGTGACCAAAGTTTAACATTACTAGTAATAAGACCTACCAACAGTATTCTCTGATAAGATGCAATGAGAAAGACATAACAGCATTCTGTGGTTTAAGAATAAGGTGTAAAAAGTGCACAAACTCAATCTAGTCTTGAGAAAAAGTTGGAAAAACCCAAAGTGAGAGAAATTATACTAAATAACCAGTACTTATACAAAAAGTACTTATCATGGAAGCAAAGGAAAGAATGAGAAACTGTCACAGAGCAAAGGAGACTAACAAGAAACAACAGTTAAATGCAATATGAGATCTGGGATCCCTGAAACACAAAAGGAATATGAGGAGAAAACCTGGTGAAATTTCAGAAAGATCAGTAATTTAGTCAACAGTGTTGTACTGAAGTTAATTTGCTGGTTTTGGTCACTGTACTATGATTTTATAAATTGTTAGTATTGAAGAAAGCTGAACAAAGGGTATACGTAAACTCTCTCCTATTGATGGTTTAGCAACTTTTCTACAAATATATTATCTCAAGCTAAAACATTTCTTAAAATCTAGATTCACTCTAATTCTGCATTTTAGTAACTTTATTCAAGAATAATGATATTTTAGCTTTCCCTCTTATATTAAGTATTAAGGATGTTTATAGGGTTATTTTTTCTCTCTAAAATCCTTCTCCCCCTGTTGCCCCATATTTTAAGGAGGAAAATGATATAGGAACAAGACACATAGGAGAAGTCTAAAGATTTTAACAGCAAGCCTACCTTACATTATTTCTGAGATAAATGGGGTAAGTCTGGGTGTGTATACATTGTATGTATTATGAAGATTTTAGAGGAAAGCAAAAATAATTATTAAAGCCATAGGATCATTTGTTAATCAATAGTTTTGGGCCCAAAACTCTGCATATACTGGACTTTCAGTAAATGAGTTAATAAATAAGAATATACTTAATGAATTGAGTTAATAAATAAATTAGATAAATAAATAAGAGTTAATAAATACTCCCTGCTTGCTCAAGCAATGAAGAACTAAAAATAAAATTCACTCTGACTAGATTTATGAAAATAGAATTACAGATGAGGGAGGAAACTAAGAGGAAAAGCTTCCTGATCCTCTATAACTGGATTCATTGGTCTCATTTAAGATTGTGAACAAACCTAAAACCAGTGTTCCCCTTAGAGAATTTGAGTGCAGGAAGGCTCTTGGAGCCAGCCTGGAGGAGCTAGGCAGCAAAGGATCAACTTGGTGGTTTGACCCTTCTTTGTTATTTGTTTACCTTTGTAGAAGGTTATGTCTATGGTACCAATGACTTTCAATAATTATTTTTCTTTCATTTCTCAACATAGACAATATACAGGAATTCTTAGTGTTTTCATTAACTCCTCTAAGGGATTTCAGACAAATTAATATCTTGTCCCACACTTGAAGACTTGCTGAACATTTTTAGAAGTTTCTTTAAAAGTTGGGAAATTCATTAGGTATATTCTTTGCATTTATACCCAATCCTTCATAGTATAGTTAACTTATTTCCCTTCATTCCACCTTTAGTAAAAAAAGATACTAGCAGCTTACCACTGTCTTGCAGTTCAGGCACTTGAAGATCACTAACAGGTCAAGATGCTCATTTCAGAGGGCCTGGGCCCAGGTGAACAACTTCTTCATCTGAGCCAGTAACAGACCTAACTATGAAATTCCTAATCTTTACTGCTCAGTGTTTAACTTCATGCTTATAAAGAATAAACCTTATACTCAGATAACTGGATATTCACATTCAAAAGAATGAAAATGGACTCTTACTTCATACTATATACAAAAAATGAACTCCAAATGGAACAAAAACATAAATATAAAAGCTGAAACTATAAAACTCTTAGAAGAAAACACAGGTGCAAAGCTTAATGATCTTGGATTTGGCAACACTTTCTCAGATTATGATACCAAAATCATAAGCAACAAAAGAAAAAATAAATTGGACTTCACTGAAATTTAAAACTTGTATGTATCAAAGAACACTGTCAAGAATAGAAAGAACCCACAGAATGGGAGAAAATATTTGCAAATCTTATATCTGATAAGGATTGAGTATCCAAATAAATAAGGAACTCTTACAACTCAACAAGAAAAAGACAAACAACCCAATTTGGAAATGAGCAAAGAACTAAAAAAGATATTTCTCCAGAGATGATATACAAATGGCCAATAAGCACATGAATAATACTTAATGGTATTATTACTCATTATGGAAATTCAAAAGTACAATAAGATACCACTGTAAACCCACTCAGAATGGCTAGAATTTTTTATTAAGGGAAAATAACATGTATTGGTGAGGATGTGGAGAAATGGTAATCATGATACATTGTTATAGGAATGTGAAATAGTAAAGCCACTGTGGGAAACATTAGTGGTTCTGGGATAAATTAAACATAAAATTGATACATGATTGAGCAATTCTACTCCTGATATATATACTCAAAGGAATTGAAAAGTAGGTATTCAAACAAAAATGTGTACAAGTATTTCTATAAGCAGCACTATTCACAATAGCCAAAGGGGAAACAATATTACTGTCTTTAAACCAGTGGATAAACAAAATGTTGTATATTTACACAATGGAATGAATAGGAGTGAAGTACTGATTCATTATACAACACAGATGAACCTTGAAAAGATTACAGTAATTGAAATAAGCCTGACACAGAAGACTACATATTATATAATTCCACATACATGAAATGCCCAGAACAGGGAAATCCATCAGGACAGAGAGCAGATTAGTGGTTGCCAGGGTCTGAAGGGATGGGAGAATGAGAAGTGATTGCTTAATGGGTATGGGGCTCTCTTTTGGGGTGAGGGAAATGTAATGGAATCAAGTAGTAGTGATAGTTGTACAACACTGTGAATGTACTAAACATCACTGAATTGCACACTTTAAAATGGTGAATTTTATATTGTGTGTGTTTCACTGCAATTAAAAAAAAAAGAATCTCAGAAGAGGGAGGTTAAGAGCAGGTACCCAGGATGGGGACATGGCAGAAATGAGTTTCAGAGGAATAAGTTGAAGACAGTTGTGAATGAAGGCAGTAGAATCAAGCTGCTGTATCCTTCCTTATAGCTCCCACTGGGGGTGAACTTGTGTTAATCACACTTTCTCTTATTCCAAGCTACTTCTTGGTTAAGTCCCCTGACACTTCTAAGTCTTGAGCCAGTTCCCACGTGGTTATCCTTTTGCTGTAGATGGAGTGGGCTGCTTTCTTCTCTTCAGTACCTGCTCTACATTTTGCGTTCCTTGTCACCACAGGACTCTCTACAAAGGAAACACTGTACTTTCTTGCTTTCCTTAGAACATCAAGCCCTTCTTAGTCTAAGATGTTGGTACAGCTTTCACCTCCAAAAAAAATAATACATAAAGAAGATGGAGGGCATAAGAATTATAGATATTGGGAGTTATAAGGATTTAAGCAATTTCAATTTCTCATAAGCTATTTGCTCTTATTTGCTGTTTTAATTTTTATATATTTGAAGAAGCATTTACTGAGTCTACACTGTATTTCACATTGTAAAAATAACTCTAGCATATACCACTGTATAGACAAATTACAACCATGGCTTAAAACAGTACAGATTACCATCTTTACTTATGAACATTGGCAGTCCAACACAGGTCTGAATGGGCTAAAATCATAATGTCTGCAGGGCTGTGTTCCTTTCTGGAGCGTGTACAGGTGAATCTGTCGCTAGCATTTCTCAGCTTCTAGAGGCAACCTGCATTCCTTGTCTGGGGGTGCCTTCCTCCATCTTCAAAGCCAAAAACATTACATCACTCTGACTCTTTGGTCTTTAACTCTCTGCTGCTGCTGCTAAGTCGCTTCAGTCGTGTCCGACTCTGTGCGACCCCATAGACGGCAGCCCACCAGGCTCCCCCATCCCTGGGGTTCTTTAGGCAAGAATACTGGAGTGGGTTGCCATTTCCTTCTCCAATGCATGAAAGTAAAAAGTCAAAGTGAAGTCGCTCAGTTGTGTCCGACTTAGCAACGCCATGGACTGCAGCCTACCAGGCTCCTCCGTCCATGGGATTTTCCAGGCAAGAGTACTGGAGTGGGGTGCCATTGCCTTCTCCACTTAACTCTCTACTTTTGAGAATCTGTGTGTTTATATTGGGTCCACATTGATAATCCAGGATAATTTTCTCACCTCAAAGTCTACTCCCTGAGTCACATCTGCAATAGTCCATTTGCCATATAAAGTAATATATTCATAGGCTTCAGGGATTAGGGTGTAGACATCTTTACAGGGTCTTTATTCTGCCTGCCACATTCATACCACAAATATCTGGTTATTTGCAGCATACCTCACCATCTTCCCACCAAATAAGATGAGACGTTCCTTGAATATAGAGCCTGTACCTTTTACATGTCTGAATCCTGCTTAGCATGTAACACATAATTTCATATATGTTAAATAACTATATTTTTGCTTTGTAACTATACCTTATTTTCTTAACACCAAATGCTATACAGGTGTATACAGCCTTTGCTTACAGGTCAAAGGCTGGCTCTTGTGTAATTTTTTTGTCATTAGTTTGTTGCCTGCTCTTAGTGAACAATTAATAAACTGCCCTCTAATCTTTACATGGACCATGACTGCTTTACCTACAAAAACACTGCAGAACAGCAAGGACCCATGGAATCTTTTCTTCCCTCCTTTTTTTCTGCTTTGTCCTTGTAGTTTCTATCCTATTTTTAAAATACCAAAATGCTTTTCTGGCCACTTAGATCATATATTATGGGCTTCCCTGGCAGCTCAGACGGTAAAGAGCCGCCTGCAATGTGGGAGACCCGGGTTCGATCCCTGCGTTGGGAAGATCCCCTGGAAAAGGAAATGGCAACCCACTCCAGTATTCTTGCCTGAAGAATTCCATGGATGGAAGAGTCTGGTGGACTATGGTCCACGGGGTCACAAAGAGTTGGACACGACTGAGCAACTAACACTAGGTCATATATAATTGATTTAGGTGTGCCATCTATTGGCATTTTTAAGAACGTATTCATTTTTACCTGAGATACTTGGCTGAGTACAGCCATCCATTCACTATCTGCAGTAACAGAGGCTAGACAAAGTAGTGAGAAACTGACTTTTGCTGATGATCTGAAAACATTAAATTGAGTAGTGTGAATTCTCCTCAGCTCAACTGCAACCAATTTGTAAACAAAAGAGAAACCTTTTTGATCTGAAGCCTTTTATAAATTTTTATTAACCAGACTCCAATGATTGATTTAACTTAATGATTAACGTACTTAAACTGAAAACTTATTTGGCTTTATCGCCAATGTATGCTATATTGTCACTGCCAATCACCAATTACAGTTATGTAGCAAAAGGAAAGAGCAAAGGTTCTCAACCCAGGCTGTGGATTATTGTCCCTTGAAGAGCTTAATACAACTACATGCCTGGCCATGAAGAGATCTGATTGGTCTGGGATGGGACTTGTACATTCAAAAGACCCCCTGAATCGAATCTGAATCTGAATACAGCCAGATTTGGGAACCTGGACAGTGGTATAAGATGTAGCTGAATCTCTAATTCTGGTCCTTTCTTCTGAAAGAAAAACACCAATAATGTAGAATTATCAAGTTATGATTTATCTTTTTTTTTTTTTACCAAAAAAGTAGAACTTAAAAAAAACCCACTGGGAAACCGATTCTAGTTATCAGGCTTCTTTTAAATAAATGTGTTGCTTTATTTCTTCTATTTCTCCTTTTTAATTGAAGTGCCATTAAATAGGAAAAGAGCCAAGAGACATACCATCACAGACTAGAGATATTAGTAGGCCAAGTGTTTTAATTGGGGTTTCTTAAACCTCACCTTATGGCAGAAAGTGAAGAGGAGCTAAAAATCCTTTTGATGAAAGTGAAAGAGGAGAGTGAAAACGTTGGCTTAAAGCTCAACATTCAGAAAACGAAGATCATGGCATCTGGTCCCATCACTTCATGAGAAATAGATGGGGAAACAGTAGAAACAGTGTCAGACTTTATTTTTGGGGGCTCCAAAATCACTGCAGATGGTGACTGCAGCCATGAAATTAAAAGACGCTTACTCCTTGGAAGGAAAGTTATGACCAACCTAGACAGTATATTCAAAAGCAGAGACGTTACTTTGCCGACTAAGGTCCGCCTAGTCAAGGCTATGGTTTTTCCTGTGGTCAGGTATGGATATGAGAGTTGGACTGTGAAGAAGGCTGAGTGCCGAAGAATTGATGCTTTTGAACTGTGGTGTTGGAGAAGACTCTTGAGAGTCCCTTGGACTGCAAGGAGATCCAGCCAGTCCATTCTGAAGGAGATCAACCCTGGGATTTCTTTGGAAGGAATGATGCTAAAGCTGAAAGTCCAGTACTTTGGCCACCTCATGTGAAGAGTTGACTCATTGGAAAAGACTCTGATGCTGGGAGGGATTGGGGGCAGGAGGAGAAGGGGACGACCCAGGATGAGATGGCTGGATGGCATCATGGACTCGATGGACGTGAGTCTGAGTGAACTCTGGGAGATGGTGATGGACAGGGAGGCCTGGCGTGCTGTAGTTCATGGGGTTGCAAAGAGTCGGACACGACTGAGCGACTGAACTGAACTGAACTGAACTGAAACCTCACCTTTGAAGAATTTACATGTCATCTCCCACCCTAGGGACCCATTTCTTCCATTTTCAGAGCCATGCTTAGTTTTAGGGACTCTGGGACATTCCAGTCTAGCTTTAGCTGTCTGGGTTCATTCAGCATGTAGGGAAGAACCCATAGGTAGCTTCAGGGGTATTGTGATAATATAATTATTCAATTTAGTCATGGACTCATCCATGTTCATTTTATTATGCTTCATAATTTACAAATATATTCTCTTATATATATATAAAATCAGAGAAGGCAATGGCACCCCACTCTAGTACTCTTGCCTGGAGAATCCCATGGACAGAGGACCCTGGTAGGCTGCAGTCAGTCCATGGGGTTGCTGAGGGTCAGACATGACTGAACGACTTCACTTTTACTTTTCACTTTCATGCATTGGAGAAGGAAATGGCAACCCACTCCAGTGTTCTTGCCTGGGGAATCCCAGGGACAGGGGAGCCTGGTGGGCTGCTGTCTATGGAGTCGCACAGAGTTGGACACGACTGAAGTGACTTAGCATAGCATAGCATAGCATATATATAAAATATGCCATTATGTTTCTTATTTAAAAAGAAATAGCTCCAAGCCCTAAAATGAGGCTAGATGTGCAATTCCTTTAAATGTGAAGCATTTAAGGACCAAGACGATCTTCCCAAACTGCTGCAGATGAGTGTGCCTCTCCCTTGGCCGCCCCAGTTAGGATGAAAACTCAGGCAGCTTTAGTGTTGGAAGGCTGCTTCAACTGTGTTGATCTACACTATTTTTTGTCATTCTCCATAAAATGAAAAGTAAAATAGTAAAGTATATCCTGGTCAACAAGGAAAAACTATCATCCTAACCAACACATGTGTTGGAAGAAATCAATCTGCCCTTGACCTGAGCATTCTTGCTGAGTAGGTCAAGGATACAGGCCCTGCTCTTCGACCAGGCCATTTGTCAGGGTTGTGTTTGCAGTGACCAACTTTGAGGGATGAAGCAACATCTCTTCCCAGTCAGAAAGCAGCCTTGCTCACCATTCATGATAAAAGTGATAGATTCTACAAGCTCACTGTTCTTCACCTATGTCACAAACCCATGCATCCACCTCAACATCCAACCAGGCCCACCTTCATGGGGCTTCCATGGAGCGCAGAGAAGACTAGCAGCAACACTATGCTCATGCTGCCTGCTGTGCTGGGACCAAAGCTTCTGCTAGCATCTGTGAAACAATAGCAGGCTAACTTGTTAACTTGCCAGCAGGGTAAAATTCCAGACGTTTCATGGAGCCTGCTAGTTTGAGGACAAAGATAAGGTGCTGATAGAGATGGTGTTCTGGAAGACACAGGAGAAGGGCCCTTGTTGGTTGGGTTAGAGGGTATCAGAAAGTTCCCTGAGATCTGGAAGCAAATGCTTTTGCACAAGTGGTGGTCGGAGTAGGAGGGTAGAATAAAGATCTCTCGTTGTCTTATGTGTTAAGTGAGCCCGAGAAACAAAACGTAGGGTCCAAACAAGACTCCCAGATGGTGCTTTGGTTGTGGCATATTCTTCTCTGGAGTAGGAGAAGGAAAGGATGTTATCATGACATCAGTGGGGCAGCAAGCCCCCTTCCCCAGCCAAAAGGCATGCAAAGTGGCTGTGGCTGTTGGGTCAGGGGTTCCATAAAGCTGAAATAGTGGTGTCAGCCTTTAGGATATAGAACTCTGTATAGACTAAATACATCAGATATTTGTTTGTGGAGTCCAGTGGTGGGAAGCCCTTTGAAATTGAGAGTAAAGTCAAACCCTTGCTGACTGCCTCTGAGCTGCTCTTTGCCTTCTCCTCTCCTCCAACTTCAGCTGCTTCAGGGAAGATGGTGAGTGTTCCAGGGAACTTCAGGGAGGGGAGAGGAGGGACTGAATGTTTATGGCTCTGCTGGATATGGGCACCATGTCTACTTGGTCCCATGCAGGGAGGGTGTGCTGAGTGCCAAGGTGGTCCAAAGTGCTAAGGATGCAGGGCAGAGCAGTGGCACCAGTGTTGGCTGAAAGAACGATGCCCCTGAGCTCTCTAGGGGCCAGGAGAGCACAGGGGAGGAAACAGTACCAATTCCAGGAAGAGAAACCAAAGGGAAAAAACACATTTGTATTCCCTATCTTCCCCAGCTGGGAAATAGCCTAATCTCCTGAAACTATCATGATAACCTCTGAAGGACCTATGTTAAAATCTTTGGTCTTTGTTTCCATAGAGCAAAATACAGCTGATAGGGTTTGAGCAGTTTGCAGTGAGAAAAGGAAATTAAAGTACACTGGACTGATTCAACATAACTGCAATTGTGTCCCCTGAATATAAATGTATAATGTACTTTGTTTTACTTGCTTTTATTGTAAATGTTCATAGTGACGAGAGGACATTCTCCCATTGAGGAATTCTCTGACCCCTTCCAAGAGGTCCAATAGAAACAATATATTCAATAGGGACAAAAAGAGAAAATCCCAGCCATCTCCAGAAGCCACTGCCCAATACAAGCAGCGCCACATACCGGACACAGGCACCCACATGCATCCTGTGTTAGTTTTCTGGGCTGCCATGGCAAAGTACAACAAACTGGGTGGCTTCAGCAACAGAAATAAACTGTCTCAGCTTTGGAGGCTAGAAGTCCAAAGTTAAGGTGTTAGCAGGGTTGGTACCTTGTGAGGGCTGTGAAAGAAGGCTCTGTTTCAGGACTCTCTTCCTAGTCACATGACATTCTCCCTGTATGCATGTCTTTGTGTCCAAATTTTATAGCTGTCATACTGGATTAGAGCCACCACCCTAATGACCTCATTTTAACTAGATTACCTCTGTAGAGACTCTTATCTCCAAATAAGATCACGTTCTGAGGTAATAGGGGTTTGGATTTTAACATAAGAATTTGGGGATGGGATGAATTCCAAATCCATAACATACTCCTTTCAAAAAAGGGAGGCACTTTTGCTCCCTTTGTTGCAAACTTGTATATAGCCTGACTTCCCCCCTGCTTCCCTGGAGCAGTTTTCTCAGAGCTATAAGACGCTGTCTCCCGGACTTGGAGTCCTAAACATTCCCACCAAATAAAACAATTCTTTACTTTCAAAAAAAGAAAACAGGGAGGCAGTTAATTGGCCTATTACTGAGCTCCTGTTAAAAACCTAACCCCTAGAGAATTTGTAACTCTCAGGTCTGACATCCCCATTTTTGAGTGGATCAACTAGGACATGAAAATACAAGGAAAGTACCCATTTGTTGATCAAATGAAAGTAATAAATTTGAGGATGTGGCTAGCCTGGCCCTAGTGTCATCTCAGTTTTGCATAAAGTAGTAGAAACTACTCTACTACTTTGGGGAAAACTTTATCCCCTACTCTGACACCTGAAGCAAAGCTACTGGCTCAATAGGCCCTTCGGATTCACCGAGTTTGTCCTAAATGCCTGGGCCTGGTTCACCTTCGGTTCAGCTAAGCTGAAAACTAATGGTGCCGACAGTGCTCCTGCCAGTCTGACCTCAGTGCCAGCTATAGTGGGCAGAAGTCAAGGCTGTTCTCAAAGCTCTGATCAGTCACACTGAGGGGCAATCTACCATGGGCTCTGAATGTCCCTCCACATTCTAGATAGGCCAAGAATGCAAGGCCCAGACTACTGTTTGTTCAGGCCATTTCTTGAGGTTTTCCTTGAGGAAGGAGTTATAAAGTTCTCCCCACCTCAACTCCACCAGCTCCCCACTCACTAGAAAAGCAGTAGATTCCCCAAGCCCAGTGTTCCTCAAGGGTGGCACAACCCACTGAGTGCACAGCACCCATGTGAACCCATCCTTGTCACCTCCATCAGACTTGAGAAGCATGGGGAATTGACAGGAACCTCATGCTTATCCTCTTACTGTGCTGTGAGTAAAAAAAAGGCCTCTGTTACACAGAGGTGTCTCCTGTGTTCTGCCAGCATCCATGGAATAGTAATAGGCTAATCTCTTAGCATGCAAGTAGGGTAAATCCTAAAACCTTCACAGACCCTGACTTCTGTAACAAGCCCTATGATTTCCAGAGGTCTTGGACAAGGGCTCTCTGAGTATGTAACACACTCTGTTGGTTCATAAACCTAACGTTTGGTCACCTCTCGGTCACTTTATTCTGTTAAATAGTTCAGTTGCCCATTCTTTGCAACAGTCCCATTCTCCCCAAAGAAATCTTTATCTCGTAGAAAACTCTTATCATAATAATAATGACAACAGCAATGGCTATATTATCACCTCCAGTTTACAGGTTAGGAGTCTGAGCACAAGCCACACAGTGAGTCAGGAGGGTGGAAGTGGGATTCAAACCCAGGCTGCCTTGCTTTAGTCCTCACTTTTAACCAGTCACTATATGTCTCACAATAGGACCATCTACTCCTAGGGCTATAATGAACCGCAGAGGCCTAGAGATCTTTGTTAGAAATCTTAGGAAAATAACTTCAGTCAAACTTTTAATACTTGATTTTGACATACAACATTTTTTTTCAAACTTTAACTGTTTTATTTTGTATTGGGGTTTAGCTGATTAACAATGTTGCAGTAGTTCCAGGTGAACGGCAAAGGGACTCAGCCGTACGTATACATGTATCTGACGTGCATTTAAAAATACTTTTTAATAACATATATTAGGCAACTAGACAATCTTCTACTTTGCTTTGATCTTTTTATCTAGCCATTGTATAAATCCAGTGTCAAATGTTCATACTCTATTAAAATTTATTGTTGCTATAAAAAATTATCAAACAGTGGCTTGAAAAGTGAAAGTTGCTCAGTCATGTCTGATTCTTTGCAGCCCCGTGGATTGTAGCCTACCAGCTCCTCTGTCCATGGAATTCTCTAGGCCAGAATATTGGAGTGGGCAGCCATTCCCCTCTCTAGGGGATCATCCCAACTCAGAAACAACACAAATTTATTGCCTTCCAGTTCTGGAGGTCAGAAGTTCAGAATGGACTGGAGGGATGGCATTCCCTCTGGAGGTTCTAGGAGAGAATCTATATCCTTACCTTTTCCAGTTTCTAGAGGCTGCCTGAACTTTTTACTCCATCTTCAAACTCAGCAGCATAGCATCTGCAAATTTCTCTCTCTCTCTGACTCTGATCCTCATTCCTCCCTCTTTCCCTTATAAGGACCTTTACGATTACCTTGGACCCATCAAGAAAAACCAGGATAATCAAAGATCTCCCCCTAGAAACTCATCAGCTTACTCACACTGTAAAGTCCCTTTCGCCATAACATACTGACAAGGGGATTAGGTTGCAGACATCGTTTGGTGGGGTGGAGGAGGGGCATTATTCTGTTTGCCATATATTCTGTAACCAGTTATCTTTTCCTTCTTTATGGAAATTTTTACATTAGGTATCTAGATTAAAGATTTAAACACGTCCATTCACCAGATAATTAGCAGTCCATTTCATCTTGTCTTTGAGGGTACAGCACCGAGAGCATTTTATCTTTGGTGAGGTTAAGGAGAATATAGCGCTGAAACACATGTGACAGAAACTTTAACCACTGTAACAACATAAACTTTTTTTAAAAAATGTACCTGAAGTCGGGAATTCATAAGCATGAACTCTTGTTGGCTTTTCATGTTCTCATTCATTGACTTTGAAAATATAAACCCCATCTTGACCTAAAATGTAAAAAAGCAAAGTTTAAAGCAGTGTATTCTACATGCATCCTCACATGCTCTATTTTTCAGGCTACCATGAGCTTAAGACAAAATTTAAAAAAAAGAAAATTTTCTGACCTGGAACACATTATGCATTCTAGTCTTTGCTCCTAACTAGCTGTCTGATCTTGGACAAACTTAACTAGCAGTCTTTTCTTGCTTTTAGTTTTCATAAAGCAGGAAAAGATAACTGCTTAGAATGTACAGCAATGCCTTAGAGTGACAGAATAATGCCCCTGGCCATCATTTACTTATATAAGAACAGCTAACAACTAGGTGATTTCCAAAATCTTTTCCTGTTCTATAGGTTGATGTTTCCTGATTTTTGTTCCCACTGTATATCTGGAAGAACGAAACACACAAAAACAAACAGAATCGCTCATTTTTTATGAGGGGCTGGGTGAATACCATCTACTCTCTTACCTTCTGTATAGCTGGATGACAGAACTTTTGCTTCTGATGAGGGATGACTTAGAAGATGCATTGCACACCTCGAACACTGATTTCTCTGCTCTTTGCATTTATGCTTTAAGTGTATCAAGGTTACTCTATCAGTACTCTTCCTACAGTCTTTTCCCCTCTCTTACCCACTTTCTATTTCCATCCACCCATTGTTAACATCCATTGGCCATTGTCCTCTAGCCTCATTTTTTTCTTATTAAGCTACTATTAAAGTTCTCAAAATGGGGAAAACCTAAGGATACTTAAATGTCTTGGTATCATCTATCCTATTTATCTTACTTAAGAAGTTCTTAAGTGGGCTGGCAATTCTAGATGGCTCAGAACTCAGTATTTTGTCCTTAAGTCAACTGGGTAGGTACAGAAAACCTCAGTTAATTGTTGATTCTGCCTTCAGAACATTACAAAGCTCAGGAAAGTTATGACTCCTCTACCCTCCTCAACAATGTTGCTGATTCTCTTTGGTAAGCCATTGCACTTTGTGAACCTCAGCTCAGAGTGGTCATTCTTAATGCTTCCTACCCAGGATTCACAATATTCTGTGGGAACCCTGGGCAGAGCTCCTATTTGCCATACCCTCAGCAAAAAAAAAAAAAAAAAAAAAGAAAATCATGGGTTCTAGCTTAACTGGTGAGAAGATGAAGGAAGAGGGAGGGCATTTCATGTCAGACATAATGGGTTATCCCTGCTAATGGGGCTCCAAGTAGTGGATATTACACGCCAGACATCAGTGGCTTCCCTGTATTTTGGCCGGAGACAGACCATCGATTTATAGGAGGCTCCAAGCCAGAATCAGCTTCAATGTTAGGCATAAGAAGCTGAGCCAGAGGAGGAGAGGCACAGTCCTGAACAGGCCTGGGAAATCGAGATTTCCCTACCCACCCCATCCCTCAGCTGCTGTCCTACTCCATCCTGTGACCAGAGGCACAGCCACCCAGTAAGGTGGAGAGAGCTAGCAGAAGTTCTCTCCTTTCTCCACTTTCACAGCCCCATGTCCATTGTCTCCAACAGCAGAGCGGAAGGCAGAAGCAATATATTACCCATTTTGGCAGTCCCCAGGGTGTCTCTAGACAGCATATTCAAAAGCAGAGACATTACTTTGCCGACTAAGGTCTGCCTAGTCAAGGCTATGGTTTTTCCAGTAGTCATGTATGGATGTGAGAATTGGACTGTGAAGAAGGCTGAGCACCGAAGAATTGATGCTTTTGAACTGTGGTGTTGGAGAAGACTCTTGAGAGTCCCTTGGACTGCAAGGAGATCCAACCAGTCCATTCTGAAGGAGATTAGCCCTGGGATTTCTTTGGAAGGAATGATGCTAAAGCTGAAACTCCAGTACTTTGACCACCTCATGCGAAGAGTTGACTCATTGGAAAAGACTTTGATGCTGGGAGGGATTGGGAGCAGGAGGAGAAGGGGACGACAGAGGATGAGATGGCTGGATGGCATCACTGACTCGATGGACGTGAGTCTGAGTGAACTCTGGGAGTTGGTGATGGACAGGGAGGCCTGGCGTGCTGCGATTCATGGGGTCGCAAAGAGTCGGACATGACTGAGCAACTGAACTGAACTGAACTGAGGGTGTCTCTTTCCCACAAATGTTGCAGAAAGCATGATACAAGAGAAACTGTAGCTCTAACAGTTGTCATTTCTTATTTTTCTTTTGCACATAGGAGTAGATAATTGAATTTTTACATATGCAGCAAACATTTATAAAGAAAATAGCTGTCCTCTAATCCTATTTACACACACACACATACACACCCACACCCACACCCACACCCTGTATGTCAGAGTTGGGTCCCATAGAGTGCTTCTATTTATAAGGGGGTGGACTCTCCTCTGAAGTGGAGTTACAATCCTCATCTAGGGAACAGAAACTATCTGGAAAGTTAGGACTTCGGCTTACCTCTTTCTTGGCCTTGCCTTCTTCAGTCTGGATTGTAGTTTGGCTATAGCAGGGGATATTCCCACAGGTTACAGGCAGAAGCTAAGCAGGAAGAATAGCTTCCCTGTAGTTCCCAAAGGAGACCACACCTGAAAACGAGTACACCACACCTTGTGAACTGTGCCCTGGAGTTCAGTATTCTCAACCTTCCCCTCTTTTCTGACCCTAACAAAGCCATTTTCCAAAGTCTGGCAGGTTCCTTAAGGTTTCCAGAATATTCTCAGCTTTCATTCTCCAACTCACAAAATATATACAGTATGTCCCCTACATACAAACAGATTCCATTCCAAGAGGATGTTTGTAAGTCCAATTTGTTTGTAAGTCCAACAGAGTTAGCCTAGGTATCCAACTAAAACAATCAGGTATATAGTACTATACTATACTAGGTACACATGGACTGATGTGATGATCTCATGGACACAGCCCTGTCTAACTCAATGAAACTATGAGCCAGGCTGTGTAGGGCCACCCAAGATGGACGGGTCATGGTGGAGAGTTCTGACAAAGGTGGTCCACTGGAAAAGAGAATGGCAAACCACTTCAATATTCTTGCCTTGAGAACCCCACGAATAGCATGAAAAGCCAAAAAGATAGGACACTGAAAGATAAACTCCCCAGGTCAGTAGGTACCCCATATGCTACAGGAGATCAGTGGAGAAATAACTTCAGAAAGAATGAAGAGACAGAGCCAAAGCAAAAATAACACCCAGTTGTGGATGTGACTGGTGATGGAAGTTAAGTCCGATGGTATAAAGAGCAATATTGCATAGGAACCTGGAATGTTAGGTCCATGAATCAAGGCAAATTGGAAGGGGTCAAACAGGAGATGGCAAGAGTGAACATCAACATTTTAGGAATCAGTGAACTAAAATGGACTGGAATGGGTGAATTTAATTCAGATGACCACTGTGGGCAAGAATCCCTTAAAAGAAATGGAGTAGTCATCATAGTAAACAAGAGAGTCCAAAATGCAGTAGTACTTGTATGCAATCTCAAAAACAACAGAATAATCTCTGTTCATTTCCAAGGCAAACCATTCAGTATCACAGTAATCCAAGTCTATGCCCTAACCAGTAATGCCAAAGAAGCTGAAGTTGAATGGTTCTATGAAGATCTACAAGACCTTCTAGAATTAATGTACAAAAAAGATGTCCTTTTCATTATAGGGGACTGGAATGCAAAAGTAGGAAGTCAAGAGATACCTAGAGTAACAGGCAAATTTGGCCTTGGAGTACAAAATGAAGCAAGTCAAAGGCTAACAGAGTTTTGCCAAGAGAACACACTGGTCATACCAAACACCCTCTTCCAACAACACAGAGAAGACTCTACACATGGACATCACCAGATGGTCAATACTGAAATCAGCCTGATTATATTCTTTGCAGCCAAAGATGGAGAAATTGTATACAGTCAGCAGAAACAAGATTGGGAACTGACTGTGGCTCAGATCATGAACTCCTTATTGCCAAATTCAGACTTAAATTGAAGAAAGTAGGAAAAACCACTAAGACCATTCAGGTATGACTGAAATCAAAACCCTTAAGATTATACAGTGGAAGTGAAAAATAGGTTCAAGGGATTAGATCTGATAGAGTGCCTAAAGTACTGTGGATAGAGGTTTGTGACATTGTACAGGAGGCAGTGATGAAGACCATCCCCAAGAAAAAGAAATGCAAAAAGGCAAAATGGTTGTCTGAGGAGGTCTTAGAAATAGCTGAGGAAAGATGAGAAGCGAAAGGCAAAGGAGAAAAGGAAAAGACATACCCATTTGAGTGCAGAGTTCCAAAGAATAGCAAGAAGAGATAAGAAAGCCTTCCTCAGTGATCAATGCAAAGAAATAAAGGAAAATAATAGAATGGGAAAGACTAGAGCTCTCTTCAAGAAAATGAGAGATACCAAGGGAATAGTTCATGCAAAGATGGGCACAATAAAGGACAGAAATGGTATGGACCTAACAGAAGCAGAAGATGTTAAGAAGGGGTGGCAACAATACACAGAAGAACTATACAAAAATGATCTTCATGACCCAGATAACCATGATGGTGTGCTCACTCATCTAGAGCCAGACATCCTGGAATGTGAAGTCAAGTGGGCCTTAGAAAGCATCACTATGAACAAAGCTAGTGGAGGTGATGGAATTCCAGTTGAGCTCTTTCAAATCCTAAAAGATGATGCTGTTAAAGTGCTGCACTCAATATGTCAGCAAATTTGGAAAACTCAGCAGCGGCCACAGGACTGGAAAAGGTCAGTTTTCATTCCAATCCCAAAGAAAAGCAAAGCCAAAGAATGTTTGAACTACCACACAATTGCACTCATCTCACATGCTAGCAAAGTAATGCTCATAACTCCAAGCCATGCTTCAACAGTACGTGAACCGTGAACTTCCAAATGTTCAAGACAGATTTAGAAAAGTCAGAGGAACCAGAGATCAAATTAGCAACATCCACCGGATCATCAAAAAGGCAAGAGAGTTCCAGAAAAACATCTATTTCTTCCTTATTGACTATGCCAAAGCCTTTGACTCTGTGGATCACAATCAACTGTGGAAAATTCTTCAAGAGATGGGAATACCAGAGTACCTGACCTGCCTCCTGAGAAGTCTGTATGCAGGTCAAGAATCAACAGTTCGAACCGGACATGGAACAATAGACTAGTTCCAAGTCAGGAAAGGAGTACGTCAAGGCTGTATATTGTCACCCTGCTTATTTAACTTATATGCAGAGTACATCATGTGAATTTACATCTGAGCCAGATGAAGCACAAGCTAGAATCAAGATTGCTGGGAGAAATATCAATAACTTCAGATATGCAGATGACATCACTCTTATGGCAGAAAGTGAAGAAGAACTGAAGAGCTTCTTGATGAAAGTGAAAGAGAGTGAAAAAGTCAGCTTAAAACTCAGCATTCAGAAAACTAAGATCATGGCATCTGGTCCTATCCCTTCATGGCAAATAGATGGGGAAACAATGAAAACAGTGAAGAGACGTTTATTTTGGGGGGCTCCAAAATCACTGCAGATGGTGACTTCAGCCATGAAATTAAAAGACACTTGCTCCTTGGAAGAAAAGCTATGACCAACCTAGACATCATATTAAAAAGCAGAGACATTACTTTGCCAACAAAGGTCTGTCCAGTCAAAGCTATGGTTTTTCCAGTAGTCATGTATGGATGTAAGAGTTGGACTATAAAGAAAGCTAAGCACTGAAGAATTGATGCTTTTGAACTGTGGCGTTGGAGAAGACTCTTGAGAGTCCCTTGGACTGCAAGGAGATCCAACCAGTCCATCCTAAAGGAAACCAGTCCTGAATATTCATTGGAAAGACTGATGCTGAAGCTGAAACTGCAATACTTTGGCCACCTAATGAGAAATGACTCACTTGAAAAGCCCCTGATGCTGGGAAAGATTGAAGGCAGGAGGAGAGGGGGACAATAGAGGATGAGATGGTTAGATGACATCACCAACTCAATGGACATGAGTCTGAGTAAGCTCTGGGAGCTGGCGATGGACAGGGAAGCCTGGCATGCTGCAGTCCATGGGGTCGAAAAGAGTTGGACACGACAGCGTGACTGAACTGAACTGATTCCAGGTTTAAATAAAATACATGAAAAACAAACCAAAAATAAACCTTTTTTAATCTTGTAGTACAGTACCTTGAAAAGGATAGTAGTGTAGTACAGCAGCTGACATACAGAGGCTGGTAACAGTACCAGCTAGCTATATTACTGCTTCTGTAATGCTTGCTTCCGGACATCTGGGGTTTGAAAAAAGATACTATACTCCTGTATTCTATAAAGTACTGTACAGTAAGTACACAAAAGCACAACTACTTGTAGAGGATGTACACACATGACAATGTATGGCAGATACATGAACTAACTTACATGATTAAAGATTGCAAGCATACCATTCACATCTTTGAAAGTTACCAACTTAAAGGTTCATATGTAGGCAATTTATTATATCAGAGGGCTTCCCTTGTGGCTCAGCTGTGTAAAGAATCTGCTTGCAATGTGGGAGACCTGGGTTTGGTCCCTGGGTTGGGAAGATCCCCTGGAGAAGGGAAAGGTTACCCACTCCGGTATTCTGGCCTGGAGAATTCCATAGAATGTATAGTTCATGAAGTCGAAAAGAGTCGGACACTACTGAGTGACTTTGACTCACTCACTCATTGTGTCAGAAAATTGGAGTGACCTTGCAGTAGGAATAATTTTGAATTCACTCAATTGTATAAGGCAAGTCTTTAAAAAATGCCAATACTCTGTCATTGGTGACAAATATCTTGCTACTTACAACTTTGACACCAGTGTGTTTCAGAAGGCTAAGAATCCTGATTTGGGTCCCTTCTGCCTTCATTTTTCCTTCATTTACTCCTGAGATCTCATAAAGGGCTCTTTGCGCCAGCCTTGCCTCAGCTGCGCTACACATTACAACAGGTAGGGGTATTTCTGAGGAGGAAGTGTTGGGGCTGTCCGCCTCAGGTCACATCTAAGAACTGGTATTTGATTTTATTGAAAAAAAAAAAAAAAGAATAATTCCATGACCTATAACTTCTGTTATCCAGGTTTCTCCAGTGACTCATTTCCTGATCGAATGACGCATTAACTACCTATATATATGACTGGTTGCATGATTACAATCATTTCAATACGTCTTTGGGTTCCATTCAAACTAGCCCATTTCCCCTGTAAATTCCAGCCCGGAACCTACAGCTTCCGGGAGATTTTTCCCTGATTTAAAATTCCACCCGCTTACCTTGGACTGAATTACAGCATTTGGGAATTCCTGCAAGGTTATGCTGATTTCCGTTGACAACGCTTTGGCCACTTCCCCCAATTTAATTACGATATGGGAACGGCCTGGAGAGAACCGGCTCCTCCGAAACAAGGTTGGCGATACAGGTTGGCACTAGAAGCGGGAGAGCCAAGGGCGCTCACAAGGAAAGGGCACCCAGAGCAGCCCAGCAAGCCCGAAGACCCGGAGCTCGGCGCCGGCAGACGCTGCCGCCAGGACCCGCCCTTCCCCCAACAGCCTGCGGCCGGCCTGGCCCACCCAGCCGGCGCTCACTCACTGGACCGTGGAGGTGCTGGAGACACAGATCACAGCCAAGGCCTCCAGGCCTGAAGCTCCCCGAGACGGAGACGAGGACCGGGCCTCGCCCCGCAGAACCTCCGGACTGGCTGGCCGCGGCAGCCAAACAGCGCAGTTCTTGGCTTCCTTAAAGGGCCCGCGCCCCTGACCAAGGCGGCCTGGTGTTTTCTTTCCGACAGGCCATGGGAGGGGCAGGTCAAAGAGG
Organism: Capricornis sumatraensis; assembly: GCF_032405125.1. NCBI lineage: Eukaryota > Metazoa > Chordata > Mammalia > Artiodactyla > Bovidae > Capricornis > Capricornis sumatraensis. The sequence continues at coordinate 47,472,152 of NC_091074.1, read as the reverse complement.
CAAATTCAAAATACAGCGACTCAAATTTTGAGGGAAGTGGGCAGAGGAAGCAGAATGGAAATCTCACTTAAAGGCCTCACTGAGGTTTGTCAGTTACCCATGAGGAACCTGAGCAATCATGCTCCCTTGTAGAACTAAAACCTCCATACAGCTTAATGAGCCATCTCACAGTACTCTCCATATGATGTCAACCACCATTTGTAAGGTCTATTTCTAGAAGAAAATGTATCTTTCGAGAAGTTGTCACTTGAACATATAATCCATAGTTATAAATATTTGTAAGGGCTTTTCTCCTTATAGATTAGGTTTATGTTGAGGATGGACTCTCCCCCCACCCCTGTTTGAATCTCAACACTGACATAGTTTATTTAATTCGTTAGAGCCTCAGCCTCCTCTGGCTGTTAAATTGCCCACCATCAAAGCAGGGGAAAGGTTAGGACATGAAAAGAAACAGAGAAGACTTGACCAGAGTTACCAAACCAAAAAAAAAAAAAATTTTTTTTAACAGCCTGAGAGATATTCATTTCTTCTCATCCCCACCATTGATTTCTGTCTTGAGTAAGCCACCCTCTTTCCCAGCTTCACTGAGAGAATGCTTGAGGAGCTGTTGGCATTCTGTTCTTTGTTATTAAATAATTTGGAAAAATAGCATGGACTTCACCAGGCTCTGGCCTTTAAGAAGGTCTATGAGAAAAGTTCCTGCCCTTAGGCCTGGCTGCCATCACATCAGTGGAGAAGGCGTCTAACCTTCCCAGGCTCTGTATGTGAGCACACCTCACTAACCTGCCAGTGACCTGGGAACCACAAGAGCAAAGCCATTTGGAATTTTGGCCCTTTAAGATAGGATAACAACTGATAGCGATAGTATCTGAGTGCACAGATTCTGCCATAAGCACACCTACATTTGATTTGATCTCCAGCTCCATCACTGTCGCTCTTCATCCTCTGCAAAACTTAATTTTATCATCTCTACAATAGGTCTAAAGCCATCTAATTTATTGGATTATGAAGACTAAATGAGATAATTCTATATTCAGGCACTTAGCACCATGTCTAGCACACAGCATTAAGTTAACAGTAGTAAATAACAACAGTGGGAACTTGTTACTAACTCTGAAGTCCCCCGAGATGGCAACAAGGACTGGGCCTTGCCCCGCAGAACCTCCACAGAAGAGACGAATGGAAGGGAGAAGTTACTAAAACCAGGCGAGAGCCATAGCTGTACCTGTATGAGAGGGCTACCCGTCAGGAGCTATGTTGTTCAGTAGAGGAAAGCAGTAGATGCTGACCTTTGGCCCAACAGGGTAAGATTCAATGGCTGCAGCCACTGCGAGCACCTCAACTCCAAATGGGGACAGAGTAGAAAAGAAAGACACATCCCCCTGTCCTTCTATGTTCTGATATCCTGCTGAAATCTTTCATCGGAAAAATCTGGTGGATTTCTGGATCCACTGGAAAGCCTGAAGATGAAGGAGGCCAGGTCTATGTAGCCTATAGAGGTCAGCTTGCTAGGCACGAAGACCTCTGACAAAATGTCCAAAAATCCAGCATACCATTTCTACAACCTTGGGTTTATCATATTTTGAAGTCCTAGTTCAAAAGGAAGAAATGCTTCCACTAGAGGACCCAGCCATGGTGCCACTGAATTGGAAGCTGAAACTGCCCTCTGTTCATTTTGGTTCCTCATGGAACTGGAATTCCATGAGGAAACTGGGTTACAGCTATACAATGAGAGCAAGGAGAAATGTGCATGACACCCAAGGATTAACTGGGTACATCTTAATACTCCCATGTGCAATGATGATCATAAGATAACTACAGTAACCTGATAATGTTGGGAGCACTTCAATTTCAGACCATGGAGGAACTGAAGTGTTGTATCACTGCACCAGGTTAAAAAAAAAAAAAATCACAATCTACTAAGATACTGTATAGGGCAGGAAAAACATAAGTGAATGAAGTAGGAAATTATGATTATCAATTTATCTTTTTTAACCTAGCAATAAGCTATAGAGGCAGGGATTATTGGACCAAACCTGGGTCTCCTGCATTGCAGGCAGATTCTTTACCATCTGAGCCACCTGGGAGGCTCAGCTCTGTATATAAAATGTTAATTGATTATTTATTCCAAGCCCTTGCTTTCTCTGTTTCCTTGTATGAACAGTAGTGGTGGAGACAAACATTATAATTTAGTTTCTAGGTCAGAGTATTGACATCACTTCAAAGCAACACAGTAGTTAATAGAACTCTCTGATTCTCATGTTTAGGGAATGAGTTTCTCTCCATCTGAACAAAGGGGAAAAATAAATCTTGGGTGGCAAAACAGGTAAACTATCTGGGTCTTCTGTTTGCCTCCCTTCATACCTATTCTCCTCTTGCCTGCCTTATTCTATACCCCAGAAGCTGACCTCTTTGGAAAACATCACCTGGGCTCTTCTCAGCTGACTTATATTTGGTTTTGGATTATGGAGGCATCCACAGGAGACAGGAGGCAGGAGGAAAGAGAAATAGGGTACGTTTTATGCATTCTTTCTCTGTTTTAGAATCTGGCAGTGGTAGTCTTTTCACCACTGAAGCTCTTGATCAGCAGCCCCTCCTCTGTGGCTTGAGGTCACAGAACTCTGGGAATGCTCTCTTCCCTTACTTTTCGGCCTAGAGATGGTATGGGTTTCTTGCCATTGCTATTACTTTCAACCTGATGGTTCTTCACCCCAAATTGGTAGTTGAGATGCCTCAGCTGGATGGTTCTCTTAATCCTACTCCCTTTAATTGCCTTCTAATTACCGTTTAAGATCTCTTTAGTCAAACTAACTGAGTAGAATTCCAATTCCCGATGGAAACCCAATGGATACACTTTATACACATACATTATAAATATTCTTGTATGTATTTTAAAATATAAGTGAAAAAAGTGACCATAAGAATACCTATTCTGGGAATTGAGAGAAATATTGGCATAGATATTGAAGACATAGAATGTGGGATGAAAAGATTAAAGGAAAATTATTTCAATATCAAATGACATATAACCTTAACTAGTGTGTACATTATTTCCAATTTTATGAATTTGTGAAAGTATGTATATATGCTCTATGCACACATACAGATAGGTACTTTTAAAAATCAGTTTACATTATAGCATAAGAATTTTCATGTTATTAAATGACATTCATATATACCATTTTTAACATATATAAGATTTTAAGCAAGTATGTACAATTTTCATCTTTGGATATTTCTGATTTTTTTGCTCCTGTCAGTGACATCATTGTTAATCAACTATGCTCCAATGTAAAACTTTATAAAATAGAATTTAGTGACTTCCCAGAGCCTTAAAAAATAACATCATGATAATCACCTTCATATATATATGTGTGTCTATGTATATAGCTTTTTAATATTTTGATTGGAAGTACTGAATTAAATAGTATACATATTTTAGAAAGAATTGACATAAAGTACATAAAATCCATAACTCACTGAAAAACCCCCTACCTCAGGACAATAAAAGTACTCAATATTTCCCTGTATATCCATAAATTAGTTTTTTTAAGTTTTTAATTGGAGAATTGGGATTGACATATTCAACACTACTATGTATGGAATGAGGACCAACTGACAAGGACCTACTGTGTGGCACAGGGAACTCTATTTAGCATTCCATGGTGGCTTATATCGGAGGAAAATCTAAGGGAGAGTGTGCATGTGTGTATATGTAACTGATTCACTTTGCTGTGCACCTGAAGCTGGCACAGAATTGTAGATCAAACAAAGTTTTTGAAAGTTCAGGGTGTACTCAGATGTATTTCCTTTTAAAGAGATGCTTTCTAAAGGAGTATGGATTTCTTTCTCCATTACAATGGGAACTAGGTTTAGCCAAGAACTTCAATCTGTGAAGGAGAGTATGGAGCTAAGGATAGGAACTCTTCAGTATTAAACTATTCTGGAATGGTGTTGTCTGTATTCTGGAACAGAGTCTGAATTTTAACCTTAGACTTCATTCATGGGGCACCCTGTTGATTCAAATGTAGACTGGGCACAATCTGAACCAGCAGAGCATCACTGAGCTTTGTGCAGCCTACTTTGGACTTTGTCCATTCTTCTAGTGACATCATGTGGCCCTGTAATATAATGACAACAGTGGACTTATTGTCTCCCTGCCTAGAAAACTTTAGATTGAGATATAATTCACATATCATAAAATTTACCATTTAAGATTATGCAGTTTAGTAGCTTTTAGTTTATTCAAAATGTTGTTCAACTATTACCTCTATCTAATTCTATAACATTTTCATCACCCCCCAAAGAAACCCCATACCCATTAGCAGTCACTCCTCATTGTGTCACTTCCCCTCTGGCCCCTGGCATATCTTAATCTCTTTCAGTCTCAGTTCTGTTGTTCAGTTACTCAGTCACGTCCAACTCTTTGCAACCGCATGGACTCCAGCATCCCAGGCTTCTCTTTCCTTCACTGTCTCCTGGAGTTTGCTCAAACTCATGTCTATTGAGTCAATGATGACATCCAACCACCTCATCCTCTGTCGCCCTCTTCTGTTAACCCCCTTTTCCTCCTGTCTGTCTCAATAGATTTGCCTATTCTAGACATTTTATATGAATAGAATCATACAATGTATGGCCTTTTGTATGTGACTTCTTTCACACAGCATAAGTCTTTTTTTTTAAATAGCATACTGTTTTCAGGGTACATCCAAGTTGTAACATCTATCAGCATTTTGTTCCTTTTAATGGTGGAATAATATTTCATTGCATGGGTGTACCAAATTTTGTTTATCCATTCAAAATGTATGAACATTTGGATTGTTCCTATGTTTTTGCTATTATGGACAGTGCTGAGATGAACATTTCATACCAGTTTTTGTACCTGTGTTTTCATCAGCAGTGAATAAGAATACTAATTTCATGGCTCACTTGTATGGACGTAGACATTGAAATGTGATGGGTGATAGAAGCAAGGTCCGATGCTATAAAGAGCAATATTGCATAGGAATCTGGAATGTTAGGTCCATGTATCAAGGCAAATTGGAAGTGGTCAAATAGGAGATGGCAAGAGTGAACATCAACATTCTAAGAATCAGCAAACTAAAATGGACTGGAATGGGTGAATTTAACTCAGATGACCATTATATCTACTACTATGGGCAGGACTCTCTTAGAAAAAATGGAGTAGCCATCATAGTCAACAAAAGAAATGCAGTACTTGGATGCAATCTCAAAAACAACAGAATGATCTCTATTCATTTCCAAGGCAAACCATTCAATATCATGGTAATCCAAGTCTATGCCCCGATCAGTAATGCTGAAGAAGCTGAAGTTGAACGGTTCTGTGAAGACCTACAAGACCTTTTGGAACTAACACCCAAAAAAGATCCCCTTTTCATTATAGGGGACTGGAATGCAAAAGCAGGAAGTCAAGAAACACCTGGAGTAACAGGCAAATTTGGCCTTGGAGTACGAAATGAATCAGGGCAAAGGCTAATAGGGTTTTGCCAAGAGAACATACTGGTCGTAGCAAACACCCTCTTACAACAACACAAGAGAAGACTCTACACATGGACACCACCAGATGGTGAATACTAAAATCAGATTGATTATATTCTTTGCAGCCAAAGATGGAGAAGCTCTATACAGTCAGCAGAAATAGGAATGGGAGCTGACTGTGGCTCAGATCATGAACTCCTTATAGCCAAATTCAGACTGAAATTGAAGAAAGTAGGGAAAACCACTAGACCATTCAGGTATGACCTAAATCAGATCCCTTATGATTATACAGTGGAAGTGAGAAATAGAGCTAAGAGCCTAGATCTGATAGACAGAGTGCCTGATGAACTGTGGACGGAGGTTCATGACATTGTACAGGAGACAGGGATGAAGAACATCCCCAAGAAGAAGAAATGCAAAAAAGAAAAATGGCTGTCTGAGGAGGCCTTACAAATAGCTATGAAAGGAAGAGAAGTGAAAAGCAAAGGAGAAAAGGAAAGATATACCCATCTGAATGCAGAGCTCCAAAGAATAGCAAGGAGAGGTAAGAAAGCCTCCCTGGCGATCAATGCAAAGAAATAGAGGAAAACAACAGAATGGGAAAGACTAGAGATCTCTTCAAGAAAATTAGAGATACCAAGGGAACATTTCATGCAAAGATGGGCTCAATAAAGGACAGAAATGGTATGGACCTAACAGAAGCAGAAGATATTAAGAAGAGGTGGCAAGAATACACAGAAGAACTGGACAAAAAAAGATCTTCATGACCCAGATAATCACGATGGTGTGATCGATCACTCACCTAGAGTCAGACATCCTGGAATGTGAAGTCATTAGGAAGCATCCCTATGAACAAAGCTAGTGGAGGTGATGGAATTCCAGTTGAGCTATTTCAAATCCTAAAAGATGATGCTGTGAAAGTGCTACACTCAGTATGTCAGCAAATTTGGAAAACTCAGCCGTGGCCACAGGACTGGAAAATGTCAGTTTTCATTCCAATCCCAAAGAAAGGCAATGCCAAAGAATGCTCAAACTACCACACAGTTGCACTCATCTCACATGCTAGTAAAGTAATACTCAAAATTCTCCAAGCCAAGCTTCAGCAATATGTGAACCATGTACTTCCAGATGTTCAAGCTGGTTTTAGAAAAGGCAGAGGAACGAGAGATCAAACTGCCAACATCTATTAGAAAAGCAAGAGGGTTCCAGAAAAACATCTATATCTGCTTTATTGACTATGCCAAAGCCTTTGACTGTGTGGATCACAATAAACTATGGAAAATTCTGAAAGAGATGGGAATACCAGACCACCTGACCTGCCTCTTGAAAAACCTGTATGCAGGTCAGGAAGCAACAGTTAGAACTGGACATGGAACAACAGACTGGTTCTAAATCAGGAAAGGAGTATGTCAAGGCTGTATATTGTCACCCTGCTTATTTAACTTCTATGCAGAGTACATCATGAGAAACACTGGGCTGGAAGAAGCACAAGCTGGAATCAAGGTTGCCAGGAGAAATATCAATAACCTCAGATATGCAGATGATACCACCTTTATAGCAGAAAGTGAAGAACTGAAGAGCCTCTTGATGGAAGTGAAAGAGGAGAGTGAAAAAGTTGGCTTAAGGCTCAACGTTCAGAAAACTAAGATCATGGCATCCGGGCCCATCACTTCATGGCAAATAGATGGGGAAACAGTGGAAACAGTGGCTGACTTTATTTTGGGGGGCTCCAAAATCACTACAGATGGTGATTGCAGCCATGAAATTAAAAGACGCTTACTCCTTGGAAGGAAAGTTATGACCAACATAGACAGTGTATTAAAAAGCAGAGACATTACTTTGTCCACAAAGGTCCATCTAGTCAAGGCTATGGTTTTTCCAGTAATCACGTATGGATGTGAGAGTTGGACTATAAAGAAAGCTGAGCATGGAAGAATTGATGCTTTTGAACTGTGGTGTTGGAGAAGACTCTTGAGAGTCTCTTGGACAGCAAGGAGATCCAACCAGTCCATCCTAAAGGAGATCAGTCCTGGGTGTTCACTGGAAGGTCTGATGTTGAAGCTGAAACTCCGATACTTTGGCCACCTGTTGCAAAGAGCTGACTCATTTGAAAAGACCTTGATGCTGGGAAAGATTGAGGGCAGGAGGAGAAGGGAACGACAGAGGATGAGATGGTTGATTGGCGTCACTGACTCAATGGACATGAGTTTGGGTAAACTCCGGGAGTTGGTGATGGATAAGGAGGCCTGGCAGGCTGCAGTTCATGGGGTCACAAAGAGTCAGACACAACTGAGCAACTGAACTGAGCTGAACGCTGAAACCAGAGTACCTGGGTTTGAATCTCATTTGTACCACTTCCTAGTTATGTAAGATTAGATAAGTTACATAAGTTTTGTGCCTCAGTATTCACATCTCTAAAATAGTGGCAATAATAGTATCTTTTTTATAGGATTGTTGTAAAATTAAAGCTAGCTAATGGTGAGGGCTTCCCAGGTGACTCAGTGGTAAAAAATCTGCATACCCATCGGGAAATGCAGGTTTGAACCCTAGGTTGGGAAGATTCCTCTGGAGAAGGAAGTGGCAACTCACTCCAGTATTCTTGCCTGAGAAATCCCAAGGACAGAGGAACATGGCAGACTGCAGTCCATGGAGTCACAAAGAGTTGGAGATGACTGAGCGACTAAACAGCAACAGCAGTGCACTGAATCACCAAGATATGGTGTCTGACATATTAAAAAATGATACATGTTTTACAATTACTGTTAACTTTTAATATTTATTATAATTATTGCATTTTGTTTTGTTAACTTGATAGTTGAAAAAGTGATGAAGAAATCATTTGTTGAGGTTTGCCATTGAAATGGGATAATTAGAGACAACAGTAATTCAGCCAAGTCAAGTAAAGCTTTTTCGAGCAGTGAGGAGTTATATTTGAGTGTAACCTGAATAAAACTGAGGCTTCACATGGTTCACTCCAAGCATGTAATAGCATTCTAAGAAAACAGCAACAGACTGCTAAAGCATTTAAGAATAGTAGATAAACTTTCTTAAGCAGTCCCTGGAAATGATCTGCACAGTGTATTTAACAGGGAATTCCTAAAATCTTCTCTACATATTGCTTTCTTTCCAAGTATTTTTCCACTAACAGTAGCTGCTTATATTTTTCCTACTTCTCAAACATGGGGTTTCCATATCACTGTTATGGAAGTAGTTAAATCCCTGATAACTTCCTTCCCCTACAGCCTATGCCACTCACATAACCCTGTTCCTTGCCACTGACTCTCAGCTCCTGTACCTCTGAGAAATTCAGCCTGGTCTCCTACCTGGAATTTCTCCTACCCCACCCCCTTTTTTAAAAAATTGAAAACATTCCCTGAAATTTGATGAATAAAATGGTCTGCCTTATTATATATTCCTTCCCTTTTGCAGCTCTTCACAAGAGGGACACAACATCTGTTTGTGCCATCCAGAGACATCAAAAAACCATTCCCAGGTTTCATTCTTTATTCTTTTTCCTTTTTTCTGTGGCAAGGATCCCTGGAAATGCTAAACAGTGTCTATTAAACTTCTTCCAAGCAGATCTGGGAGCAGCATGTCAATATTAGACTTTATTTTCCCCATGCCAACTCCCTCATCTTCTTCTTAGGACCTCCAAGAACATATGAAAACTGATGAGTTCACTGGGTTAATTTTTTTTGTGATTACAGCAGGCCTTATCAAAACATAGCAAATGAGGGTTATCTTCATAACTGTTGGAGTCTGTGACATACAGAGTAAGGATACCCAATAATTTTGCTTGATATCAACCCTACTGTACCAGCTGCAAACTAAAACCACCTTTTCCAACTCACACCTCACAAGGCCTCACTGGGTTTGTGGATAAACTGCTTATCTTTATCCGCTGGGGCCTTGCCTTGAGAGAGCGGGACTTCAAGGGGTAGAAGTATGCCCATGTTGCTTCTGACTTTCCAAGTCTACCTCAGTGTTTGAGATCAGAGTGTCACTATCCTATCTTACTCTTAAAATGCTGCTATGGTCTTCTCTTTTGGCTTTGTCAACTCTGATGAACACAAAATTAGCGAGAGTTTCTGAGTCAGGGGCCTCTGCGTGGGGTTGTAAAATGTCTGTTCAGTTCAGTTCAGTCACTCAGTCGTGTCCGACTCTTTGCGACCCCATGAATCACAGCACACCAGGCCTCCCTGTCCATCACTCATGTCCATCAAGTCGGTAATGCCATCCAGCCATCTCATCCTCTGTTGTCCCCTTCTCCTCCTGCCCCCAATCCCTCCCAGCATCAGAGTCTTTTCCAGTGAGTCAACTCTTCACATGAGGTAGCCAAAGTATTGGAGTTTCAGCTTTAGCATCAGTCCTTCCAAAGAACACCCAGGACTGATCTCCTTTAGAATGGACTGGTTGGATCTCCTTGCAGTCCAAGGGACTCTCAAGAGTCTTCTCCAACACCACAGTTCAAAAGCCTCAATTCTTCGGTGCTCAGCTTTCTTCACAGTCCAACTCTCACACCCATACATGACCACTGGGAAAAACAAAGCCTTGACTAGACGGACCTTTGTTGGCAAAGTAATGTCTCTGCTTTTGAATATGCTATCTAACATATTTCACATGTTTCTAGTTGGCTTGTTCTTCCACAAGTATGTATGAAACCTATGCTTTCCCCTTACTTTCCACACTGCCATATTCTGTAGGAAGTAAAGCAGTTCATCCCTAAAGAGCACACATGCATGCACACACAGACACGCATGCACACCTTAATGCTAATGCCTTAGCTGATGGTCTTTCTCAACCTCCGAGACTTTTCCTCTGCATACTTGTCAAAGGAATGCTCTACCTATAACTCATCTCTGGCATAGTGTTCCCAGTTAGTTTCTTCAGCTTATGATAGAAAATGATCTAGACCAGTCATGTTGTACCCTGATTAAGTCCCATGAACAGGACCAAGGCCTTGGACCAGTTCAGCATACTGCCACCAACTTTCCATTTCTGGAAGGGATTGTAATTTCTTCTTAAAAAATTATGAGTCTCTCAATAGGTTATGACCAGTTTCCAGTGATAATTTAATGGAAGAGTTTGTGTTTCATTTTTAGACTTCCTTAAAGAGCTCACAAATATTTGAAAAACTGTAACTCTGGGTATAATATCCTACTCTGGAACAGCATATTACATCATATCTATCATCCCTGATTCCCTTTTCTGCTTCCCAGTGCAGGAGATGCCAGAGGTGCGGGTTCAATGCCTGGGTCAGGAAGAGTCCCCTGGGGTAGGAAATGGCAACAGCTTCAGAAAATTGCCTGGAAAATTCCATGGACAGAGGAGCCTGACGGGCTACAGCCATGGGGTCACAAGAGGGTTGGACACTACTTAGCCACTCAACAGCAAATCATATAAAAAGGGTAAAGTGTTCTGCTCCATGAGATCTGTTTGGCACCAGCCTATGGGGCTTCCCTGGTGGCTCAGACGGTAAAGTGTCTGCCTGCAATGTGCGGGACCTGGGTTCAATCCCTGGGTCAGGAAGATCCCCTGGAGAAGGAAGTGGCAACCCACTCCAGTACTCTTGCCTGGAAGATTCCATGGATGGGGGAGCTTGGTGGGCTACAGTCCATGGAGTCACAAAGAGTCGGACACGATGGAGCAACTTCACTTTGACTTTCACTACGGGAGTATGAATAGCTGTCAAAGGTGGAGGCAACAGTTGGTGAGAGTTGGTGAATGGGGACAGAGAGAGAAATGGGCATAGCATACAACTGTGGCTTATAAATCTAGGTAATCAAGAAATAGAACATGGGGCAAAATCTGGATGTTGTCTATATATAATAATAAAATTCATTACATTGTTAGTGAAAACAAAGCAGTTTGTCAATTTTTTTTAAGTATCTTTATTATGTACCATTCTTAATGATCAAGAAAGTTTACTGGAAATTGCTCCTTCACCAGGAAATTGCTAGCATCACTTCAGGCTCACTTGTAAGATCCTGAAATCTATCTCTCTAAGGATAGGGCAAGCAGAGATCATGTTGCTTGTTTCAGGAGCAAGAGTGAAAGTAGAAAGGGCAGAGGTAGACGGAAGAGTAGTGTTGATAACAATTAACCAAACTAAATGAAGGAAGGGGGTTTATACTGTAATTGCAAAGAATTCTTCATTCATTTTTTTCCCTTAAACATTATGCTATCAGTTTTTAAAACTTCAGTGTGCATGTAAATCATATGGGGATGGTGTTGAAATGTAGACTCTCAGGACCACCCCCAGATTTAACAGGCCTGTGTCAGAAACTTGGAATCTGTGTTTAAATGACTATCCCAAGTCAACTGACGCAAGTGACTCTCAGAAATGCTCTGAGAAACAGGACATTGGCTATGATGAGTTTTTCACCTCTAAAGATGAACAGAGTGGTGGGGGGAGGGGTGTGAACAGGACATGGTGATTCTAGAGATGATCAGGTAGGTGACTACTTCTACAGCTGTGGCTTCCCACTGCTTATCTCCTGTCTCAGCACTCCTCCATCCACTTCCCCCAAATCACAAAACCTGAAGAAGGTTTTGGGAGTAATGCCCCCCTGGTTGTTAAATTTTCATATGCTTCTTTGAGGTGATAAAAATCTATTTTTTTCTTAATTCATCCTGTTTTTCTAACTCCAGAAGATATACAAACTCCATTAAGCTTAATAAATGGTATGGGAAAATATGAATGGTTGAAGGGTGGAAACAGGTGGGTGAGATGAACAAAATCAAAAACCCTCAGATTACTAATATGTAAGTCATCAGGCAGAAAGCTCAGTACATACCTTCCATTCCCATCAACAGCTTCAGAGAAAGACAAATTCCACTCACCTCCTGCCTTCCCTGCTGATCCTTATGTAGACCCTGAACACTGTTTTGGTAAAACAAATAAACAATCCCCCTGGCCCCCTCAGTTTTAAAAAATTATTCATGCATCATAGAGGCTGTCTAAGAGGATATTACTTATCTGCCTACTCAGTAAATTATTTGCTCCAGAAAACTCAGTGAGTTAGTGGTAGGTGGCTCTAGAGCCAGCTTTTTCCTGTGTGACAATCATGACCCCAATAGCAGGTCTTGAAAATCCTGGGTCTTGACTGTCATTTTTAGACAAATGAAACTGGTTAAATAGAAAATATCACAGGGGATTAAGTTGAAAAAACATGATTCTATTCCACCATGTGGTCTCAAAGAGATTTGAGCTAAATCTCCAAGTCTATTACAGTTTTATTAAGGCTAAAGAGAATTTCATACCCCTCACCAGATTTTAAAGGTAGTATCATCTTGTGTATTTTTCCAAGTTAAAAAATAATAATAATAAAAAATATGTGATATTCTAAGAATGTGAAAGGCCTTACTTGGGAAGCAGGTGCCTAACCATGACAATGAACATCTCAATATTCATTCATTATCCCTATTTTGAATTGCCCAATGAGATGAATAAACAGGAAAGGCAAGCAATGAAGAGTCCAATTTATTAATTTAAAATTATTATAAAAAGAAAGAAAGGAGGGAGGGACGGACAGTGAGACTGCCCTAGAGAGCCAGAACGAAAGAGCAAGAGAAATGCACCCAGAAGTTCGGTGGTGCTTTAAACAATCCTGGGCGCTTCAGTGTGAGTCACGTGGTTTCAGCTTGCCCTCAGCCAGTGATCCGGAGTTACCAGAGGATTTTCTCAACCCATACCTAGAATGTGCTACCCTAACCTGGATCTCAAAGAGGCAAAATAGCAGGATCCCCAGAGGATTCTTAAAAGGTGTCAGTCCTGATGGGAAGTTATTTTAATGATAAGGCAGTTATGGTTTCACTATGTCGAGGAACTTTGAGGAAGTGACAAAATCCACTTTTTAAAAATAACATTTCCTATCATACACATACACCTACTTTCTAAATAAAAAAATCAACGCCATTCGGACCTGGAAGAGGAGGTATCATGAGTAATAAGGGAAATATCATTTCACTTTCTTTATGTTGTAGATCGAGTTATGTCAGGATGATCCCACATCTTGTAAAAAAGCTTTTATCAGAAAGGGGAAACCTCATGGCAGAATTTAGTATGGATTCTCAAGGCAAAACCAACGTCGGACATCTGTGATGATTTCTGACGTTGGTTTGTTTCTAAATACTGTTTAAAACGTCAGATAATGATTTGTTTTCATTTTTGAAACTTTTCTTTTAAAAAGCTGATTTACGGGAAGCCGAATTTAAGTTTCACTTTTGGTTTCTTTTGTCTATCTTTTTATTCCAAGAATGGAAAAACCGCTTTCACATGCTTGGGTCAGGATGAGAAAATCCAGTCCCGTCAGCGCTTACGGGGCGGGCCAGAAAGTGGGCGGAGAAAACCCACGGGAGCTCAATAGCTGCGGGTGGCCCTGGCAGTCCGGGGCACAGCGCCGAAGTCTCACCGCCAGCCGCGACTCTCCCGCCGGCAGGTAGGGAGCGTTCTCGCTCACTGGCCAGCGTCTTTGGCTGCCTCACTCGCTCGGCACTTTAAAACTGGACTGCCACATAGACCCTTTCTTTGGGATGGAGAGAGAAGGGAAAGGGAGAGCGTGTGCTGGTTTCGGTGATGTAGAGCCGATTACTTGTCTAAATTAAGAACAAGTAACAGATATAGCTTTTCGTTAGGCGGGATTTAGTTTTGCTTATCTTGTAAGTACATACATGTTTCTGCGCGTTCATGACTGTGGTCCTGAGGTGGGTAAACGGGTCTAAAGGGAAATTTCTGGGCTGGAGGTCAGGACACCTGAGTCCTAGTACACTTTGAGCCGCTCACTAGCAGTCTGATCTGGGTAAGTCCTCACACCCGCAGCATCTCCTGAGGCCCCTTCTTGCTGTAAGAGCCAGGATACCCGACCCGGAGTTCTTGGGTCTGTCTGCTCTGAGGAGTAAAGGAGTCCTGAAGGAGGGAATGAGGAGCCTGAGGAAAAAAATGTTAAAGCATTTCTTAACACTTTGAGCCTAGCCTATATCAAAGTTGAGTTTGGATTTGTCTTATAGGGATGTCATATCAGTATTACACCTTGTTTTGGGGGGCTTAATGTGGATGAGTTTCTACGCTTTCTAAAATCGCTTTCCAAAAATGTGATTTTTTTTTTTTATGGCTACATTCCATGATGCTGGATAACCAAACAAAATTAATCCCCTCATGCTGGACGTCAAGATTATTTAGAGGTTCACTCTTTTAGCCACTCACCCAGCTTCATTGCTTATAAAAGCTAGAACGTTGGTGATTATTTCCTTCAGATGAACTCTTACAAGTATAACTACTAATCAAAGTCTGAATGATTTAAGAGCCTTTGATACAGATTGAAAATTGCCTTCCAGAAAGGTTGTGCCAGTTCGTATTGACAGTTGCCCAGCAGTTTATTAGAACTGTGACACTTTAAAAGAAATTCATAATAATAATCAACATTTTCCTCCCCGCCCCTCAGTGAAATAGAGTAGGCAGAGGTTACAGGACAATAGTTAGAGTGTGTTCTTAAAGGAAGCCGCAGAAATACTGTGGAACTGAAGCCACACCTGGGAAATGTAGAATAACTCAGTGTGACTAAAGGGAGGGAGTCAGGGCACAGGATTTAGTCAGGTTTAATAGAGTTTGACAACAAAGGCTTGAGAAGAGTCGCACCCAACTAAAGAGACTGAATATGAGCACAGAGGTTTAATAGATCAACTATCTTGATCTGTTAATTGAGTAGGTTTTCCCCTTGCTTGGAGACATTTTCAAACTCTAGGAATTTTTAAAAATCAAATTGTAGTTCATATACATCAGATAAAAATCAAAGGAAACCCTGAACTAACAGGTAACATGACAGTCCTTGCTTTTAAGAAAACCTGAGTTCTTTTCCCTGACTTTCTGTCGTGTCTGCCCTACCTTGGTGAGATAGAGGAGTAGTATCAGTTCCATATTGGTATACTGGGTTCCCCCAGGGACAAACCTGCTTCCCCATCCTGAATGAACCATCACTTCTTTCCTAGTTCACATTTTCTTACTCTTTGAATGTCTCACTTCTTGTCTGGGAATTTAGTTATACTGAGTTTCTTATCTGAAGACGATGTTAGTGTTCTTATCTTAGACCAGCTGCCCCGATGTGGGGTTTAGAGGTCAAGAAAGAAAGAAACTGAAGTCACTCAGTCGTGTTCGTCTCCTTGCAACCCAGTGGACTGTATGTAGCCCGCCAGGCTCCTCCGTCCGTGGGATATTCCAGGCAAGAATACTGTAGTGGGTTGCTATTTCATACTCCAGGGGATCTTCCAGACCCAGGGATCAAACTCAGGTCTCCCGCATTGCAGGCAAACACTTTACCTTCTGAACACCAGGTAACTGTTAAGAGGTCAAAGACCATGTCTACTTACATGGTCTCTTACCTTCCCACTACTATTCCCTCACTAACAATAGCTGTACTCCAAAGGAATGGAGCCCTGGAAGAGGAGGTATGATGAGGACTTAGGTAAATATCAGATCTAATCCCTCACTTTCCAGTAAACTTTCATTACCTCTAAAATTTTCAACCAGATTCGTCAAGAGATAGGAACTCCATCAAGGAATGTCATAAACACTGAAAAAATTAGTTGAAATCTGTGAGTGGATTTAATGTGCCTCTGTTGTATGCAATAGTTCTTTGCTTGTTTTTCTAATAATTAAATTAGAATATATATATGCATATGTGTGTGTATATATATGTAAAATAAGTGCTAGGTGAAGACACAGTATAACTGGCACCAGTTATCCACATGTGTCAAAAACTAGGAAAATGTTCTTTCTCCTTGATCAGCAGCTCTACTTGGGGAAAATCTATCCTCAGGGCTTAGCCTGGGACCCGGTACACAGTAGGCACTTAACAAATATTTTCTGAATACACAAATACTTATGTTATTTTAAAAACTGAACACAATACTATACCTAACAACAGGGAAACTAAACATTATGGGGCCACTAAATAGGATACTTATAAATATTGTGTGGCAAAATGGAAAATATTCATTAAAATATTAAATTTAAAAAGTGGGTGTTATGTGTCTAATTGTTTTTAAAAGCTTCATAGGGGGGAATCTAGAAGGAAAATATATACTGAGATACTCACAGTGGTTGCAAAGTTTCTCAACCTTGTCATTGTTGATATTTGGGACCAGATGTATCTTTGCTGCAGGGGTTGTCATGGGCACTCTAGGATGTTTAGCAGCATCCCTGGCCTTCACTACTTTACTACTAGATAGTAGCAGATAGTGCCTCTAAAATCTTTTGATGTCTGTTGTCGTATGCTTGTGTTTTTGTTTTTGTAAGATATATTTCTTAGAGAGGAAGTGAAAGCTAAATGGCATATACATTTAAAATTTTAATGGAGATTACCAAATTGCCCTCCAAAAAAAAAGGTTATATAACTTCACATTCCTATCAGTAGTTGTTAAGGAAACCCATTTGTTCATATCTTCATAAACACTAAATATTAGGAATACTTATAGTCTTAATCAAGCAAATAAGTGAAAAATTATGTCTCATGTCTTAAACTATTATCTTTTCTTCATTGGTAAGATAGAGAATCCTTCCCTTTGTTTAGATGTCATTTGTATTTCTTATTCTCTGAACTGTATAGTAGAACCTTTGGCTCATTTTCCTGTTGGGTTGTATGTAGTTTTCTTACTGATTTTTAGAGCTATTTATATATATATGGCATAAATCTTCTGCCTTACATATGTGTAGCATTGATTAATTGATCAATTATGATTTTTTTGTATATATACAAAGGTCACAGAGATTCTTAAGGGGGAAAACTGGCTTTCTCTTCAAAGTGTGTAAATATATGTATATCATGAGAAAATGTTAATAAGTAAACCAATTTGCTGAACTATAGCCCAAATCTTCTCTGTTTACTGAATATATGCTCCTAGAAGAAAGAGAGCGATTTTTCTTTCCTGTTCACTGCTATATCTCTAGTGCCTAAAATAGTGCCTGGCACAGAAAAAGTATTCAATTAATGTTTGCTAAATTAAAGAATTGGTAGAATTTCAAGCAGGATGACACAATGAAGAGTAGAATTTGAGGCAGATACCACTGAAAAAAGGCTGTGAGTGAGTCACATCTTAGTATGAAGTGGTTGAAGCCAACTGTTTCTCCTTCTCACTCCCCCTGCTACTAGTGGAATCAGTTTATTGAGGAAATATAATATAATTTATAATTTGGAATAAGCAAAGGACAAAAGAACAGATTTTGGAAAGATGGCACGTTGACGAGAACTGGCATGGTTTGGATAATAATCTGGAAGAGTTGAATAGTTAAAGAGTAGGATGAGGGTTGGAGAAGGCAATGGCACCCCACTCCAGTACTCTTGCCTGGAAAATCCCATGGATGGAGGAGCCTGGTGGGCTGCAGTCCATGGGGTCGCTAAGAGTCAGACATGACTGAGTGACTTCACTTTCACTTTTCACTTTCATGCATTGGAGAAGGAAATGGCAACCCACTCCAGTATTCTTGCCTGGAGAATCCCAGGGATGGGGGAGCCTGGCAGGCTGCCGTCTATGGGGTCGCACAGAGTCGGACACAACTGAAGCGACTTAGCAGCAGCAGCAGCAGCAGCAGGATGAAGGTATTCAGCTGCTGAGGGGAAAAGGCATTGAAGGGTGGGAGACATGGAAGTCAGATTCTGCTTGCTTTGAAATTTTGTATAGGGGAGGCTTGGATTTCTAGAGATGTTACACTGTAGAAAAAACCCATAAGATATTTGAGAGGATTTTGGTGCAATATTTTCATCTTGGTTTTCTTTTGTGTGTACAAATTTTTTCCAGGCCTTGTAATTAAATTTTTAAAGTCTCATCATAGTATCTTTTTTTTTTCACTTAGATTTATATGACTATGGGATATTATGTGAAGGTATTGAACTTCTAAATTCCCTGCTGCATTTTAACACTTAGAAATCAGTCATTCTCTGGTTATCAGTAGACAGTTTCAGTTAGAACTGCCAAGTCCCATAATGTCTGGGTATTCAATTATTGAATAAAGGAGTTTCCTTTTTTCTGTTTTCCATAATTAGGTCATTCCAGAAAGATGAGGATATATAGTGTCTTAACATTCATGGCTTACTGTTGTTTGCTGAAAGGTAAGATGCAAAATCCTTTCATTAGGTTCTATATTTTAAATATTTTAACTATAAGATCAAAAGTGAAATAATGGATATAATTTTTATATAGAGGACTTCTTATTCTTCCTTCATTATAGTTGATAAACATATTTCATAAACCTATTTCACTGGACAAAGATATAAGGAGTATGGACATACTGAAAGAAACAAAATTAACCCATATCCATTACTCGTTGTGTGCATGCTAAGTCGCTTCAGTCATGTCTGATTCTTTGCAACACCATGGACTGTAGCCCGCCAAGTTCCTCTGTCCATGGAGATTCTCCAGGCAAGAATACTGGAGTGGATTTCCAGGTCCTCTTCCAGGGGATTTTCCCAACCCAGGAACTGAACTTGCATCTCTTACATCTCCTGCATTTGCAGGCAGGTTCTTTACTACTAGTGCCACCTGGGAAGCCCATCTATTACTCATTATCCATTATCTATTTCCCAAGAATAATTACTGAAAATATCTGGGGAAATGGCCTATGTGTATACTTTTACATATTTGTTTTAAATAAGGACAGGATCATTCTATCCACCTTGCTCTATGACCTGTTTTATCCAATAAGTATATTCTAAGGAAGAATTGTAGCATACATGGAATGTCAGGGTAACATAGTACCTGTATCAGCCTGAGATGCTCCCTAAATCTCTATACTCATCTGGCCAGACAACTGATTAAGAGTTTGGGGCAATAAGTAGAAAGATCCATTGGGATCTATGATTTAGACTATGTAAAAGGCAAATAAGTGTCCAGTCAAAGGACATTCTGGGCATGTCCACATGAAACAAAGTCTTCCTGGTTGTAAGTACCCCTTTACCATGTACTAGTTCTACAGTAGTGTATGTTTATGAATTTTGGGACAACTTGTTTAGATAATTTTATTATTCTAACTTGGGAGTGAGATATGTCTCAGGCTCACTGGATAAAATAAATATTTCAGGGAAGTAAGTCCGTAAGTGTAATTATCATGTAAGTGACCAGATAAAGCTTCTGTAAATCCTGGACTCATTCTATAATTTTTTTGAGGAATTTTCCATCTTCTAAAGATTGGTTATCTTTCTTTTCAGCATTTACTATCACAGTTCCCAAGGACCTGTATGTGGTAGAATATGGCAGCAATGTGACGTTGGAATGCAGATTTCCAGTAGACCAACAATTAAACCTGCTTGTGTTAGTTGTTTATTGGGAAATGGAGGATAAGAAAATTATTCAATTTGTGAATGGGAAGGAAGACCTGAACGTTCAGCACAGTAGCTACCATGGGAGGGCCCAGCTGTTGAAGGACCAGCTCTCCTTGGGAAAGGCTGCACTTCAGATAACAGATGTGAAATTGCAGGATGCAGGGGTTTACTGTTGCTTGATCAGCTATGGCGGTGCCGACTACAAGCGGATTACTTTGAAAGTCAATGGTAAGATTTATTATAGATAATAAGGCAAAACCTTTGTTAAAACCCTGTCTCAGTGTTGAACTTTTCGTTCTTGGAAGTCCAGCTTCACTTTCCACAGCAGCTGTCTGTTATTCATTCATTTGCACACTCATCCAGTGAGTGTTGCTTGAGCACATCCTATTTGATAGTCCCCAGAGATCTAGAGCCAAACATGACAGTCATGTTTCTCAGTACATTCAGTTTTCCTAAAAATTCCTAATCGTCACTTTTTTATTATTATAAAAATAATATGTATACACATACTTGCAAATAATTCACATACTATTGAAAAGGATACAATGAACTACAAAAATGTCTCTCCGCCCTTCGCCACTATATCTTCCATGGCATGCAAAGGTAATAATCACTATTTGTATGCTCCTTCAGGAATTTTTAAATTTAGTACCTATTTCTCAGTTTTATGAGGTCTGCCTGCATTTTCCTTCCTTGGAAACTCTCTATGTCAAATGTAAATACATATATTAAAAACAAATCCCATTGTAAAGTTCACATTCAAAAAGACTTGAAGTCAATCTATGAAGGCAAAAAATAATCATGTCAAGTATTGAATAAATGAAGAATGTATGAACTGTGCTCACTGGGTACACTTTCATCTTAAAAATCTGTGCCAATATTATGTTGGAGCCTTGAAGAGGAACTGTGAGTGTCCAGTTCCTAGGTACTGACCTATAAATATGATATCTGGCCACCTGGGTTCAAAATTTGGGGTTGCTTCTAGCTAAATACGGAGAAGGAAATGGCAACCCACTCCAGTACTCTTGCCTGGAAAATCCCATGGACTGAAGAGCCTGGTAGGCTGCAGTACATGGGGTCACTAGGGGTCAGACACGACTGAGCGACTTCACTTTCATTTTTTACTTTCATGCATTGGAGAAGGCAATGGCAACCCACTCCAGTGTTCTTGCCTGGAGAATCCCAGGGACGGCGGAGCCTGGTGGGCTGCCGTCTGTGGGGTCGCACAGAGTCGGACACGACTGAAGCGACTTAGCAGCAGCAGCTAGCTAAATAAAGGAAAACACCTTAGCTGACCACCTCTGCTTTCACTGTTAAGATCCACAAAATTGAGAGCTGAAAGAATCCCAGACGAGAGCAGCTGGTCCAAACACCCAAAGAAATCTCCACAAAGGATCTTCTATTCACATGCTTACTGCGATGATACCCTTGTCATTTGGACCTCCTTTCCATAGCCTTTTGTAATTTCTTTCAGATACTGAGTTGAAATCTGCCATCTATAGTCACAGTTTTGAGAGTATCTGCTTGCTTCTTTTTTTCACATGGTGACCTTTTAATATGTGACTAGAGTTAGCGTTCCTTGGAGTTTCTATTCCTGACCTAAGCATCAATCCGAAAATCTGTAATATGAGTAAGAAAAGTTTACATTTATCATAAAAGAGTAACTAATCATTATACACTCAAAATAAAATTTATATAGGAATGTGTCTTATTTCATGGTGTATCACTGGGCCTCTGAATTTGGCTCAGTTAATGCTACTGTTATCAAAATCTCACTTGTCTTATGAAATAGATTTAATTTAATTGTATCTTACCATATGTTTCTCCAGAGCAGATATTTATAAAAACAAGCTGATGGGATCCCAGGTTGAGATTTTTAACTTTTCTTCAGTCTATCAGCAGTTATCAAGCATACTATATTTCAAGGTATTAAAGAAATGATCAAGACTTAGCTCTATGAACAGCCAGCATTGTTAGATCTTGGGTGGGTAGGAAGAGTATCAGCCTGGCATAAGTAGATTAGAAGGAAGTACAGAGTATAAGCTTCTGCTTCCATAAGAAGAGTCATCAGCCTGTAGGGAGTATGCAGAGAGTGGGAAAGCTGTCCCTGTTGTAAAGCTGTTCTTCCAGTTTTTCTGGGCTCTGTAATGTCCCTTGTGGATTTGTGATTTTCTTTGCTGTAGTTTAAAACAGTAGAAAACTTTTCAGCATTGATGGTTTTTCCAAGGTGGGGTCCTTGATGGAGCAAAACAGATGACCAGCCAGATTTGAGGATGTGATTTGTTTGACCATTCCATTTCATATTATAAATTACTAAATTGGCATCCTAGTCCCAGAACATCTCATTGTCACTTGCACACAGTGGTCTTGGAGGTTACGTTGAGCTGCACTGAAAGCAAGCCAGACACCAAGCTTTTATGCACTGAACCAATGCTGGCTTACATGAGCTTTACAACTCAGGGAAGTATAACTCCTGAGTCATCTCCATATGCAAATAATTTCACGAGTAAAGCTGTCGAGCTTCTCTTCCCATCACTGCAAACATGTGGTCTCACAGCTTCCCCCCAGGGAGTTCAGTCACCATGGGATTTTAAAGGTGAAGCATTTCAAAACTAAAATTTGAGTTTAGTTTTAGATTAACTCAATTATTATTATCACTTTGGTGTTATTGCACCTTTCATTTTTGTTTAAATACCAGATTCTCAGACATTTGACTTTTCAGTTGAAAATGTTATTTTTTACTCAAACACTGAACCCTGTAGCCAGGAAAATGAAGTGCCCATTTATACTTTCAAGAACTTAAATAGGACTAGGCAACTGAAAGAACAAAGTATGTGTAGTTATCCTGATAAAGCTAATTGTATGGACCAAGGATTAACTGCTTTACCACCCCCGCCTCTTCCCCAAATTCACCAACCAGTCTTGTTTAAGTTTTTTCTGTAGCATTTGACCCCATATCGTGTAACATATCATATAAATATACCTATATGTTTTGTTACTATCTCTCTTCTTCTTCTAGAACATACAGTCCACAAAGACAGAGACTTTGGTCTGTTATATTTATTGCTGTTTTCCTAAGACTTGGCATATAAGAGTAGTAGTAAGACAGGAACACATAAAAAATTTTTCTTGAATGAATGAATGATGTATTTCCTCAAATAGGATAAATCTAAAATTTTTGAAACTTGAAAGTGTTTGGATATATGAAAATTTATTTCCAAGGCTGTTCGTCAGGAGCTGTCAGTACTTTCTAAAGAATACCACGTGAGTGCACTTTGGTAGCAGTAAGAAGAGGAAGAGCAACTCTAGCAGTAATTCTGTAGTACTTAAGGGCCAGGCCCCACGCTAAGCACTTTACCTGTATTGCCACATTTAATCCTCAAATGACTCCATGGAGTCAGAGCTTATCATGTTAAAAATGC
This sequence comes from Capricornis sumatraensis, assembly GCF_032405125.1. NCBI lineage: Eukaryota > Metazoa > Chordata > Mammalia > Artiodactyla > Bovidae > Capricornis > Capricornis sumatraensis. The sequence continues at coordinate 47,448,919 of NC_091074.1, read as the reverse complement.
ACATTTTTCACATTTTACTAGCTCTGAAATCTGAGTGTATCTTTCAGTAGGTAACATCTTCGAGTCAGTGACATGTGGTATTGCTCTCCTCATTTCATTGATGAGGAAACTGAGATCCAAAGAAATGTAAGTAATTTGCCAAGTTCATTCAACTATTAAGTGATGAAGCCAGGTTCTAAACTCAAGCAGTTTGGCTCTGAGGTCTGCCCTTAACAGCCAGGTTTTATTTTCTGTGTTTTTTTTCTCCAAAGTGTGTATTGAGCTATATTAATATATTGACTTAAAACTACTATTAACTTTTCATGGTCTGGATTAGCACATGTGTACTCCAGATCTAGTAAACCACTCATCTGCAAATGTTTTTGATTAACTATCCCATCAGGAAAGCATGTTAAACTAATATATTTATGTGTGTGTGTTTATAAAGAATATATTTGTGCTAGTATATAGGTTATGTCATAAGAAATTGACAATTTTAAAGGCAAAAGACATTGAACACCACCAATTTCATATGGTTCATATGAAAATACATTGGACAATCTATAAATATAAAAAATACAAATTTTAAAAAGATGACATGAGAATTTAATAAACATTATTTTCAATGTCTTACTAATTATGATGCTTCACTATCATCAGCTAATTTCAAAGCAGAGTGTATCTCAGGTGAAATTCATCAATACCCAAAGTGGATGGTCTTGACAATCTTGAAGTTTTTTTTTTTTAACCAATGCCTTGTCCTGTAGAGTTAGGTACTTGTTTTACTTCATAAAGTTGTGGTAAGAAGTATCACTCCTGCCATTTCCTTTTGGTTTTAGCTTAAATTATTGGTAATATCTTCAATGCTCATCTTCTTTGTGGTAAACCTTTTTATTAGTTGTTCATTTTGTAAGCAGGTTAGTTTAGTTAAAATTAGATAAGAGAACCTGAGTATCTGTAATAATCTCAAACAAGTCACTGTCCTCCCTTTGGTGTTATAAAATTCCTCTATTCCTTTAAGACCCTCATGAGGTGCATGAAGTGAGGGGCAGTGTCATTCAGTAAAATTTGTTAAGCTTAGATTATTTCTTAATTGTTATGATAAAAATACATATGAGTGTAAGTTCTAATATTTTCTTCTTATACCATTAGTGGTAACACTAAACTGTTAGGAGTAAAAATTATGCCAACAGAATAATAACATGTTAACATAGTTATAATGAATAAACATGAAATAAAGCTCTTAAACAATATAAGTGCACTAATCTACTAAAATATTCAGTACATTGGATATCTTAATCCTAAAAGCATCCCAAATTAGTGATCTAAAATTTAATCGAAGTTAAATGATTTATTAAAATAACCAGCTAAAAAGTTTAAAAAATAAGTATCATAATAGTATTCTAGATGAAATCCTAGAACAGCAAAAGGACAGTAGGGAAAATCTAGTGAAATTGAACAAAGTGTAAGATTTAGTTAACAGTATTGTTCTAGTGTTGGCTCCTTAGTTAGGACAAAAGTACCGTGGTAATGTAAGGTGGTGACAGTAGGGGAAACTGGGGAAGAGGTACACGGGTACCCTATACTATCTTTGCAGCTTTTCTGTAAATCTAAAACTATTCTAAAATCCTATAAATGCACTTAAACTTTTAAAAGTACCATTCAGGAACATGTATCAACTTTTACAATGACGTAATACTGTTTTCATTCCTAATTTCTGATCATACACCTAATGTTGAAAAAGTGAATGTCATATCAAAATGAAATTTTCTGTTTATTAAATAAAATGTAAGAAAACAGTGCTGAACAGCTGGAGAGGTTTGTATTTATGAAGACACCTTTACAAACAAAGGGAAAATGTCCAGGAATAAATTTAAGAATTTGGTCCTTTATAAAAACTATAAAACTTTACTGAGAAACATATAAAGACTTGAACAAATGAACAGACATGTTTTATATTTGGATAGAAAGACTACTGGTTTAAAGTTGAACCTTCTCTTTTAAAACAATCTGTACATTTACTTTGACCTCAATAAAAATAGCAATATACTTTTTATAGCAAGATATGTATTCCTTTAAGCCCAAACTTGGGCCAAGTATGAGTAGAAGAGTTAAGGCCAAACTACCAGACATTCCCCACTGCTGAGACATCTGAGCTTTAAGATTATTTCTTTGAGAACAGCCTGGATAGGTATTCTATCTAAAGTTGACAAGACCAAAAGCCACATGTCTAGTTCTATGTTAAATGAAAGCCATGCCTTCTTTCTGTTCATGACCTAGCTCCATACCGCAAAATCTACCACACAATTTCTGTGGATCCAGTCACCTCTGAACATGAACTAACATGTCAGGCTGAGGGTTACCCTGAAGCTGATGTCATCTGGACAAGTAGTGATCACCAAGTCCTGAGTGGCAAAACCAGCATCACCAATTCTAAGAGGGAAGAAAAGCTTTTCAATGTGACCAGCACACTGAGAATCAACACAACAGCTGACAAAATTTTCTACTGCACTTTTCGGAGATTAGGTCATGAGGAAAACAACACAGCTGAGTTGGTCATCCCAGGTAATATTTTGAACATCTCAATTAAAATGTGCCTAGTATTGTCTCTTGGTATGTAGCTTGATGCCTGCTCATCATAAACTTTCATTGTTTGTTGAATGAATGAATGAATAAACTATATTTATATGAATGAACTACATTTACAAAATGCATTCTTCTTCCTCACCTCCATTCATCTGAGTCATATTTCTACTTAGTAAACATTAAGGACTGATGCTAAAGCTGAAACTGCAGTACTTTGGCCACCTCATGCAAAGAGTTGACTCACTGGAAAAGACTCTGATGCTGGGAGGGATTGGGGGCAGGAGGAGAAGGGGATGACAGAGGATGAGATGGCTGGATGGCATCACCAACTCAATGGACATGAGTTTGAGTAAACCCCGGGAGTTGGTGATGGACAGGGAGGCCTGGTGTGCTGCGATTCATGGAGTCGCAAAGAGTCGGACACGACTGAGTGACTGAACTGAACTGAAACATTAAGCAAGCATTTATTCAATATGCTGTACGTTCCAGGCATTAGAAGCTCATAGAAAAGTAAAAAACAGTTAACACTCTGCAGGAAATGGATAATAAAACAGGCAATCTCATTTCATGTTAGAAATGCTCTTGTGGCTAGGGGGATCCAGAGGAGCACCTGAGAGGAAGACAACTCAGGCTATGTTTTAGGAATCCAGATCTGAGTGCGTCACAGCTGTTTCCTTCTTTCCAGAGTTTCTGTGGCAGGAAACAAGTAGGATGTACTTTTCTACCTTATTCCAGATGGGAGAGTGCCTTCCTGCCCATTCTGTCTCCTCCAGGGTAGTCTTCTTAGTGCGTAAATCAGTGTTCCCCTGGGCAAGCGACTTGATTTCTTCTGTGCTTTTCACTTTTCTTACATAGTTATAACCTATTGGGCAACAGTATCCTGGAAATACATGGGCTACAATGCATGAAAATGATTTGAGACTCTTGTTTGCACAGAATCAGCTATGTTTTTTATCTCACTTTCCTACAGAAGTGGGTAAGGCAGGATTTAATCTGGTGAGAGGCTCAGACCTTTAGAGAAGGTGAGCCTTGAGAGCATGATGTTAATATAAACCCAGAGGTCTTCTCAGAGGCACTTCTCACCACACTCTCCTCACCCCCACTAGATATTGACAGTAAAGCTCTGATACTTCAGAGAAAACAACCCAAAAATTGAATAGAATAGGTGAACAATAGGAAAAGACAATCCAGGGTAGCCCTAAGAACAAAAAGAACAAAAGCAGTTTAGAAAATTACAGAGTCACTTTGGGAGGAGCTGCATTAGTATTTCCCTGCCATTTAAAAGCTGTTTTTATAACAACTTACTTGTGGGAAGACCTAGGGTTAACTCACCTAACTGTTTGAAATATGTGTTCTCACCTGTCACCTGGGGGTTTTTTCTTTAATACTTGGCACACCTAATTCATAAAGTTATTACCAGACTTTGTAAACTGACAGCTCCTGGAGAAAGACTGACTATGATTGTGGCTTTAAAACTTGAACTAGGTAATCACGAAGCATAGCTAATGGTGGGAGGTGGGAGTTCGTCTCTGAGCAGCATGTGCCATAAGACCGCTTTTCTTCCTGCAGGGGACTGGAGATAGATTAGTGAAAAGTACCAGTGATTAGATGTCCCAAGGTGTTCAAACAGTGGAGAGAAAAAAAGCAAACCGTGATCTACAATCATGGCCACAGATGTGGGGAAGAAGGAGCTCTTTTGGGAGTGCCAATTAGCCATCACATTGCATCTTTGCCATGTGCAGTAGGCTGCTAGCTTTTATATTAAGGAATGCAAGAAGTGAAATAATCAAGGCTATCATAGAATACTGAGCTGCCACTCCCTATGAAAAGCATTTTATTAACATTTAGCCTCACAAAAATTTCAGTATCATTTCCATTTTGTAGACTGGTTAAATGATTTGCCAGAGAACTCAAAGCTAGTGAGTAGCAGCAAAACTTAACCCCAGGTCCACCTGTCCAACACCTGGGCTGCTTCCAGTTTTCCATGTTGCCCCCATTTTCATATCTGAGGTATTTCAGCATTCCAGCCACTCACTGGAAAGGAACTTTTGGTACTTAAGAAAATGCTAACCTAAATTAAACTTCAAAGATGATTATTCTCTTGGTCCCTCCCAAAGAAAATTTTATCTTTAGTCAGTCTCATTTTATTTTGTTTTTCAGAACCATATCCAGATCCAGCAAAAACGAGGAATCACTTGGTGATTCTGGGAGCTCTCTTCTTGTTCCTGCATGTAACCCTGGCAGTCATCTTCTGTCTGAAAAGAAATGGTATCTCCTTTATTGTGACAGTCTCTGGTGGGGTTGTGGAAAAATGTATGAGAGTGCTACTGTTGTCACAGTGGCACTTGCCGGGCAGAGCCAGGGATGGTACATCTCCTGTAATGTGCAGAACAGTCCCATGTATCAGAAAACTATTCTACCCCAAATGCTAGGGGTGCCCCTAACAGGAAACAGTGATTTATAAAATGCCTTTCTATTAGCCTTCCCTGCCAGGGCCAACTTTCAATTATGCAAAGTATATTTTTAGCTACTGTTCTGTAGCATCATTTGAATTGGAGGGTGGCAGTAAAAACTTGTAGTAACATTTCTAAGGGGTTGAGAGTTGGATCATGGCTGCAGGCAAACCTGACTTGCCTCTGCAAGGTAGCACAAAGATACTCCACTGTTTCACAGCAGTTATAGTGGAGCTGTGCAGGATTGCAGGGTGAAGATCAGGAGAAAAAGGGTGTGCATGGAGGTTGAAGAAGACCAAGTGTTAAACAGTTTCTTTCTATCATGCAAATAACCACAGACTTACAGGAAAGAAAGAGTTAAAATGCCTGTTGGTTTCAGTTGAATTTTTCTTGAGTTAGTTACACTGATATATTGAGCTGGCTTCTGGGAGCTTTAAATAATAAAAATAGTTCCTTATGTAGAACAGTGGTACTTTTGCCACAGAGCAGTTTGCTGAAGGTATTATATAGTTTTCAAAATAATTTTAATGTGTATATTTCTCTATTTACCCAAGAGGACAATTAAAATTCAGGAAAATGTGTCTATTCAAATAATTTCCTTTCATTTTAAGATGATTCAGAGTAAACATTTCCCCAATACTTTGAGAAGTATACCAAAGGATCCGATGATGATCTGTGTATAGAGTTATCTGATGGCAAATAGGGAAGTGGAAAATGGAAGGGAATTCCAATAGTTGTTGAGAAATTCCCTACAACCCCTTAAGAGGTGGGTGGATCTGGGAAAGTGGTGTAATTGAGGGAGTGGAGGTCAGCTTCTTTTAATGAACAGAGAACTGAGACAGCCAGACTAGTTTCAGTGATAGGAAGATCCTGAGGTGGTGTTGATTTGTCCAAGGAAGTGGCTGTGACCACAACTTGCATTTCCACGTGAAAAAATCATTAACTGGCATTAGAAAGGGCTAGAAAACTAAAGTATAATAAAGGGCCTCAGGATATGGTACATCTGTGGGGGAAGAATAAAAAATAAAAGTATATACCCCTGAAGAAAATTTAGAAACAAAAGTATGTGTTCTAAACTGTTGGGACCCCTGGGAAAAGGAAGTCTACCAGATTTCCTAAGGGATTAGAAATATTTCATAGGAACATAGGATTTAAACTTGGGTCACTGTGTGGGATGTATAGTTGTATTACATGAAAATAAAAATAACTTTTTTCTTCAAGTGAGAAAGATGGATGTAGAAAAATGTGGCACCCAAGATATGAATTCAAAGCAACAAAACGGTAAGAATTTTAGCAGGGACTGGAAGTTGAAGAAAGGAAACAAAAAGTTAAAGAACAAGGGGAAAGCTATTATCATAATCTCCCCTTATTTTACTGAATGCTGAGTGTTGGAACTACTAGCTCCTATTTGTTTCACGACTCTGATATAAGAACGGTTCCCAGTCTGAGATTTAGGGATAGCAGGAGGGATGGCCCTTTGGGGAGGTGGGAGAAGGAGGCAGCTTCTCTCTGCTAGGTCCTTTGCTTTGCATCCTAACATCCCCCTGCATTAGGGGACCAAGCTGATTTATGTGGATGGGTGATAGATGAATGGATGGGTAGATAGAGAAAACTTTTATATTGGGCACTGTGTGTACTGCTTCATGTACAATACCTCAATCTTCTCCCTCCGCAATATCAAAGAAGATTTATTTTTTTATTATCCCAGGATAATACTAGATTATCCTGTTTTATAGTGGAGAAAGCAAAGAATCAAGAAGATAATATGAATTGCTCAAGAACACAAGTCTTGACAAAAATCAGGCTTTGGAGCCTGCTAACCTGACCATGGAACCTAACTCTTAACCCGTTCACTTAAATCTGTTTCACCACAAATGTCTACATTTGTAGAAGTCCAGAAAGACCTCACCCAATCAAGATCATTGAACTAAGAAGAAAACTATATAAAGGTTTCTGATTCTTCTTACGTAATTCGAAACCAAACTTCACGATAAGCCCAGGTTTAAGGTTAGTCTAATTACCCTGGACAAGCTCAGGCATATTTCATTATGTAGTCCATAACACTCATTTGTGTTGTAAAGCTAATTAGTGAGTGTTGTTTGGAGCTTCTTAGAGTGACAGACCATCCCAGTTTGCCAAGAGATAAGGGTTTTCTCAGAGCATGAGTCTTTCAGTTTCATAACCAGGACAGTTCCTGGCAAACATGGTAGATGGTTACAGTCTATCATGTAAAGGGAATTGGGCATAAATATAATGTTTCTTTGTCTTGTTGAAAGCTTATTATATCCTCTAGCAAATATATCTTATGTTTCTCATTTTCACTCTTCAGCTACACATTTTGAGGAGACGTAATCCAGTGTTGCAACTTCTGATCTTAAAACAGGGATTCTCAGCCTGTGGTTTGGGTTTATCAGACCAGAGATATGCAGTGGGCCAGGGGGCTGCAGATGATGTAGAATTTAGAAAGCCCACGCTCTGAAAACAGAAGCTGAGAAAGAAGAGGACAGAGGAAGAAGGAATAAAGGTACCGTGGAAGGAAACATTGGTACTTCCAAACGGTGAAAGACTCATCAATACATGTGAAAAGGAGAAAGGACACTTCTAAATGATGAACCTCCATGCACATTATCCATCACTCATCTTAGGAAAACAGGTTGAGATTCCCTGATTTAATGGTCAGTTCCTACAGAAGTGCCCTTTGCCTTTACTCAGTGTCTTGATTTGTCTTCTGGTTGATTGAGCATCCCAGTGTTGCCACAGTATTTGAATATGATTTATTTTTATTTATTTTGAGTCTGTGGGGTCTTGTCATGTGAGTGTGGCTATGAGTGATTTCTTTTGAAGATAAGCTGTAGTAGAAATTAACTCTTTGTCACCAGACCAAATTTACTGCTCAATGACTTGTGCGTGTCAAGTAAAATGTAGTATTTGTAAAGTACTTGATATCCTCTATAACTGTCAGTACTTAAGAATCATAGAGAACAAACCATTAGTTTGTATAAGATATTTTTAATACCTTGTTTAACCCACTGATACTTCAATTGACTTGGATAATCTTATTCTCAGACCTCAAAATAAGATAAGTTACCAAAATATCTCTAACATTTAAATATCAGCTTTACAACTATGTGTGCACATAATCTTATTTCATCCCTGTAGCAACTGTGTTGTGGTAAGCACTATTATTCTACCTGTTTCACAGCTGAGGGAGCGGAGGTACAGAAACTTGACCAAGGCAATACATAGCAGACTTCAGATTTCCAAAGCTGTCACCCTTCGTCCTTTTATTTATTTATTTATTTAACTTGAGGTATATAGTTGATTTACAGTGTTGTGCCAATCTCTGCTCTTAAGCAAAATAACTCCATTATATATATATATATATATGTGTGTTCTTTTTTAATTATTATAGAATTAATGCTAATGCTAATGCTAAGTCACTTCAGTCGTGTCCGACTCTGTGTGACCTCAGAGACAGCAGCCCACCAGGCTCCCCTGTCCCTGGAATTCTCCAGGCAAGAACACTGGAGTGGGTTGCCATTTCCTTCTCCATTAAAGAATTAATAAAAACACTTTTTTTACCTTCTGTCCTTTTAGAATATAATTTACAGCTATGCTTTACTTTAAGACATGTTCATTCAGCGAACGTTTAGGAAGTGCCCTAGCGTGTCAATCACTGTGCCAGGCAGAGTCTACAGATATCAGCAAGATAAGGAAACTTCCCTCTAGGAGCTCATAGTATAATAAGGACATCAGTAAGAAAATGTATTGCTACAATATGGTCCATTTTAGCACAAGCTATAAAAGGAGAGAAATGTTTTGAGGAGGAAAGTTTAGAAAGCTTCCAAAGGAGAGGATTCTCTAGGTAGCCAGCCAGTGTGTTCCTGGACAGTTGAAAAGCGTAAATATTTTAAAAATAAAAGTGATTTCAGTTTATGAGATGTCAGTATTCTTTAAAACCATGGAAAATGGCTCTGGAAATCCTTTTCTATCACTGTATTTACCCCTGATTTGTTTGCCTTTGCCATGAAATTTGATGCTTATTTATATAGGGCCTGGTATTGTTAATAGCAGTTTTCTTTTTTATTTGAATGCAACTGAATTTTGAATTTATACTTTTTCATGATTCGAAATTCAAAAAGTCCTGGAGGAGACATTAAAAAGTCTCCATTCCATCCTCCTACTCATCTAGTTTCCCTTTCCAGAAGCAATCACTGATCTTTTGTTCATTTGTCTTCTAAAGATATTCTGTGAATATATGTGGAAATACTTGTAAAATGTGTACATATTTTTGATTTTTGCTCTTTTCCACGTCAGTGGTAATGCATTATGCATCTGCTGTGCACTTTGCTATTTTTATGTAATATACTATTTCTTATGTAGTAGATAGAAGAAATGTGAAGTTCCCAGAGGCTGGACACTGTCTTGTTTGTTCTAGGTCATCTTTTCCATAGCCTCTTAGTGTCTTTCAGAAGATGTATGTGCATGCAAGTCACCAGTCGTGTCCCTGTGCGACCCTATGGACTGTAGCCTGCCAGGCTTCTCTGTCCACGGAATGCTCCGGGCGAGAATACTGGAGTGAGTTGCCCTGCTCTTCTCCAGGGGATCTCCCCATCCCAAGGATCAAATCCACGTTTGATCTTACGGGAGACATAAAAGAAGTGGGTTCGATCCCTAGGTTGGGAAGATCACCTGGAAGAGGGCAGGGCAACCCATTCCAGTATTCTTGCCTGGAGAATTCCATGGACAGAGAAGCCTGGCAGGCTACAGTCCCAGGGTGGTACATACCAAATAATTACCACATTTAGACAACCAGCCTTTGTCGAGTACTTGCTCTATGACTGTGTTTGGATTTGGTTTATTTTGTGTTTCTCAAAGAGAGAATGTGTTTCTCACCATGGATTTTCCAGAATGTACCATGTCAACCTGGCCTTAAAGGATGACTTTATTGCTAAGTCTGTTTGACAGAATCATGTCTGGAACTTGGTATTTTTTTTCGTTTTGTTTTCTCTTGAGTATAAACTTGACTTTGATGTTGCACTTGCAAAATATGTGTTCTTTTTGAAATTCCAGTCAAGAACCTTGACCCTAGATCCTCATTTGTGCCAGAAAAGGCTTATGAGGCCTGTGAGCTGTCTGAACCCTTGAGTCCAACCAGTTCTTACCACTACACAGGTCTCCTAAGATATTGCTTTCCAAAGGTTCAGATGCCCTCTAAGGAGATCCCAGAATATTTCTTCCCTCCTCACTTACCTGGATCAGTGACAAGGAAAATATTCTTTGCTTTGCCATATATCAAGGCTGAAGAAACAGAATCTCTGACAGAAATTTTCCTGTTATCTTTTTATACATGTTCATTTGCACAATATCCCTTGTTTGGGTGACAGTATCCTTTGTTTTGTGTGAAGTACAAGCAAGAATTTTGGTTCAGCAAGTTGTAAAGTCTGTTTACTCCATTCCTAAATCTTAATGCCTTTTTGTGGTGTTGGATTTGTAAGGCACTTTATTTCTTTGTCTTGTGTTTCATTGTAAATTATATAGGCAGAGATGATATCTAATTCTGCATTTGTCATTGTTTACACATGCATTAATTTAATAAAATGTTCTTATTTATTTTGTTCCTCAGTTCATCTGCATATTGATTTTCTTGTTTCCTACATGTTTTATAAAAACATTCTGAGTTTAACATCTCAATGGAGACAATTACTTGGAATATCTTCAGCTATGTTCTTAGTTCTGTTTTTCATAGCTATATAAACATAGCTTCTATGTTTATACAGTATACTCTTGCAACCCATATGATGAAAAAATATCAAAAGCATGTTTTAAAGAATGTATTGAAAATTTTCATCCTCTCTCACTCAATAGCTTCCTTTAGGATAGTACCAAGAAGAGAGTCAAAATTGTGATGTTCAGATCACTATTGTGAAGATCTGAGGGAAGGGAGATGACAGAAAAGTGATCTTCGAGAGAACTATAAGGAAATGAAGGGACTTTCCTTTACAAGAGTACTCTTCTCAGATCAGTAGACATGGCCATGCAAGCCCATGCGTGTGAAGCTGGATTTATTCAGTCATCAGGTTCTGAAAAGGAAATGAGAAACCTAGAACAAAGTTGAGGATTAAGGTCTGGCACAGGGTGGAACAGTAAGATTTAATGTGTCAACTAATTTATGTAGTCATCAATCTTACTTTAAAGAGACTTTTAATCATTTCTCTAAATCAGACACTCTTAAAAGATAATGATGACTATTTCTAAAAATATATGACAGATTATAGATGATTCTAAAGAAAAAGCATCAGTATATTTGTAGAATGATGATATAATGTTAATGCTACTGCTGGGAAATGAAAGCAATAAAAACCTTTAGCTAACATCAGAATATTTCACCTTTCTGACCAGACTTCCTGGCTGGCTTTGGTGGTCATGGTTCTGGATGAAATTTTGTGACATTGGAAGGGTCTATAATGTAGGAAAGTTAGCCTGAAAATGAACCATGAGCTTTCATTACGGTTTTACTCCAATCCCATTTATAAGCATGTGACTGTCTGCCACAAGTGGACCAAATATATTTTTATCTAAATATTTTAGAAACATATCAGTTCAGTTCAGTCACTCAGTCATGTCCGCCTCTTTGTGACCCCATGAATTGCAGCACGCCAGGCCTCCCTGTCCATCACCAACTCCCAGAGTTCACTCAAACTCATGTCCAGCGAGTCGGTGATACCATCCAGCCATCTCATCCTCTGCTGTCCCCTTCTCCTCCTGCCCCCAATCCCTCCCAGCATCAGGGTCTTTTCCAATGAGTCAACTCTTCACATGAGGTGGCCATAGTATTGGAGTTTCAGCTTTAGCATCATTCCTTCCAAAGAACACCCAGGACTGATCTCCTTTAGAATGGACTGGTTGGATCTCCTTGCAGTCCAAGGGACTCTCAAGAGTCTTCTCCAACACCACAGTTCAAAAGCATCAATTCTTCAGCACTCAGCTTTATTCACAGTCCAACTCTCACATCCATTCATGGCCACTGGAAAAACCATAGCCTTGACTAGAGACAGACCTTTGATGGCAAAGTAATATCTCTACTTTTTAATATGCTATCTAGGTTGGTCATAACATTTCTTCCAAGCAGTAAGCATCTTTTAATTTCATGGCTGCAGTCACCATCTGCAGTGATTTTGGAGCCCAAAAAAATAAAGTCTGACACAGTTTCCACTGTTTCCCCATCTATTTGCCATGAAGTGATGGGACCAGATGCCATGATCTTCGTTTTCTGAATATTGAGCTTTAAGCCAACTTTTTCACTCTCCTCTTTCACTTTCATCAAGAGGCTCTTTAGTTCCTCTTCACTTTCTGCCATAAGGGTGGTGTCATCTATAGGTTACTACTATTTTAAAACAGAATTCAGAATTAACTTTTTCACTGTATGTATATATATATATATACCTAACCAAATTTGTGAAGATAAATACATTTCATTTTTATAATTTTTCCCTATTCCAGGCCCTGTAAGTTTCAAGGAAATATTACAAACCAAATATTTCCTATTATAATTTAAATATTTTCAGAATTATCTGTATTTTAAAAGAGATTAGGGCCTTTCCTGGTGATCTACTGGCTGAGACTCTGTGCTCTCAGTGTAGGGGGCCTGGGTTTAATCCCTGATCAGGGAGCTAGATCCCATATGCCACAATTAAGGGTTTGCATGCTGCCACCAAAGATCCTGCATGCTGCAACAAAGATAGGAGATCCTACATGCTGCAACTAAGACTTGGCGCAACCAGATAAATAAATATTTTTAAGAGGTTAAATTTTAACCAAATTGAAGCAGTTATTGTTCTGTTGCTCAGTTGTGTCCGATTCTTTGCCCCATGGACTGCAGCACGCCAGGCCTCCCTGTCCTTCACTGTCTCCCAGAGTTTTCTCAGACTCATGTCCATTGAGTCGATGATGCCATCCAACTCTCAGCCTTTGTTGCCCCCTTCTCCTCCTACCCTCCATCTTTCCAGCATCAGTCGCTTTTACAATGAGTTGACTGTTCACATCAGGTGGCCAAAGTAGTGGAGTTTCAGCTTTAGCATCAGTCCTTCCAATGAATATTCAGGACTGATTTTCTTTAGGATTCACTGGTTGGATCTCCTTGCAGTCCAAGGGACTCTGAAGAGTCTTCTCCAACACCACAGTTCATCAATTCTTCGGTGCTCAGCCTTCTTTATGGCCCAACTCTCACATCTGTACATGACTACTGGAAAAACTGTAGCTTTGATTATATGGATCTTTCTCAGCAAAGTGATAGCTCTGCTTTTTAATATACTGTCTACGTTTGTCATAGCTTTTCTTGCAAGGAGCAGGTGTCTTAATTTCACGGTTGCAGTCACCATCCACAGTGTTTTTGGAGCCCAAGAAAATAAAATAATTATGATAATTACTATTTATTGACCATGTACTCTGTGTCAGGCACTAGGATTACACACATTATCTCATTTAATGTCATGGCCTGGTGATGAGGTGTGCCACGAAAGTGCACCACATTTACCTGGAAAGCTACCACATCAGGAAAGTTAAGAAAAACTGGAGCATTCATAAGGCAAAATTGGAATTCCCTGGTGGTACAGTGGATAAGAGTCTGCCTGCCAATGCAGGGGACATGAGTTTGATCCCTGCTCCAGGGAGATTCTATGTGCTGTGGAGCAACTAAGCCCATGTGCCACAGCTGCTGAGACTGCATGCTGCAACCCCTGAAGCCCCTGCAGCTAGAGCCCGTGCTCCTCAACAAGAGAGGTCACTGCAATGAGAAGCCTGAGCACCTCAACAAAGAGTAGCCCCAGCTTGCTGCAACTAGAGAAAACCCACATGCAGCAATGAAGATCCAGCACAGAGAAAAATAATTTTTAAGGCAAAAATAAATAACTTCATAATTGCAGTGATATTATGGGAATGTGTGTTTTTTTGAAGAGTTTGTGTTATAATTCTTGCAGGTTATTTAGTTAATTATTTTCCCTTGAGAGAAAAATACAATGGTCATTCAAATGTTATATATATATAAAACTGTAACAATTTTTAATGGAGAGTAAGTGGTGGAATATTGGCTAACATATACACTTCTCAGTTTCTTACTGTTGTGAAACTATTGTATTTTGACTGTTTTCCACCAATTTGTGATCTGAGTGCTGATTCTATAGTATAACAATGCAGTTGGATGGACAGGAAGTTCTGAATATCTATTTGCACTCAAGTACATATGATCAGTAAACAGATCACTGATCTCCACTTTTCAGTCGATGTGCCCTCTCTAGGATATCTCTTTTTATAGAAAATGAGAGTGGCTTATACTACCTCACCAAGAAGGGAGATCGGCAGCAGCCTAGAGTGTGGAGTGAAATCTCACCCACAACCCTAGGATTCAGTTCCTCATCAGAGCTTTTTGGTCCAGGTGGGAAACCAAGGGATGACCCAGAGAGGGAAAGGAGGTCAAAAATGGTAAGAAGAGACACCCACTGCAAGGATGGGGCCTGAGCATCATCATCATCCTGGTTGAAGGGGAGGTAAAAGGAGGTGAAGATGCATCCAGTTTCTACACTTGCAGGATCTCTTGGCTGGAGACCTGTCAAAGAATCACACACCCTCACATTCACACTTTGAGAACCCTGAGGATGACTACAATGGTGACAGAACTGAATTAGGACAGCGTTCCAATGCCTACATTTTGGGACAGGAAAATTCTCAACATAAGAAATAAATGGTTTACCAGAATAAGTTCTTCTGGCAGGATTGTGTTATATCTCAACATATTAATCTTATTTTTCTCTGTGCATTTCCTGCCTCCCTCTTGGGCATCTGAGGGTCAGTTTTCCTTCCCAAGTCCATGCGAAAGCTGAGACCTAGAAAGTACCACTTTGATGCGTAAACTCTACTCCCATTTCCCACAGTCCTACTGTAAGCATCTCAGTGGGTGACTAACTCTTCAGACCCTTCTACATGCCAAGCACTTACATGGTATTGTGGGGGAGTCAGAGATATTTAACATGACTCATGCTCTCATGAAGCTTACAGTCTGAGGAGACAGTATATAAATTTAGGAAGAATTAAACAATAAGAGAGAAGATGAGACTTTTAAAAATGTCTCAAGACAGAAGAGAGGACAGCAAATGCTGTGAAGTAAAGGAGGGAAGAAATAGTAAGGGCTAGAAAACCTTCATCAGGCAAGCCAGATTCAACTTGGACCTGGAGAATGGAGAAGATGCCTACTTCTTTATTTGTTTTAATTGGAGGATAATTACTTTGCAATGTTGTGTTGGTTTCTGCCATACAACAACGTGAATCGGCCATAAGTATACATATCCCCCCTCCCTCTTGAACCTCCCAGATGCCTAGTTCTGATGATGTCTGTCTTAATCCACTTGAGCTGCTATAACAAAATACCACAGATTTGGTGGCTTATAAACAGAGTTTATTTCTCATCATCTGGAGACTGGGAAGTCCAAGATTAAGGTACCAGCCTGGTTGTGTTCTGGCCAAGACCCTCTTCCTAGTTCATAGATGGCACTTTCTGTGTCTTCACATGAGGGAAGGGGCAAGGGATCTCTGTGAGATCTCTTTTGTAAAAACACCAGATCCCATTTGTGAGAGCTCTACCCTCATAATCTAAGCACCTCCCAATGGCCCCATCATCCTAATATCATCATCTTTTGGGGTTAGAATTTTAACATGTATCAATGGTGGGGGGCACAAACTTTCAGAGAGTAGCAGTGTAGAAAGCAGCTTCTTTTCATACAGGAGAAATCTAACAGAAAATCTGCAATCCCTTACATGATACAACCCCTGAAAAACATAATTTGGCAATATATATCAAATTATAAGTGACCCAGAAATTCTGCTTGCAGAAATTTACCCTACAGTTATATGCTTATATGTGCAAAATGACATAGGCATAAGGCTATTTATTGCAGCTTTCTTTCTAATAGCAAAACACTGGAAACAACCCAAATGTCCACCAATAGGGAACTTGTTAAATAAGCGTGGTTGCACATCCAAACAACAGAATACTATATTAGACGGCCACATCAACAAATAAGGAAGTTCTTTCTGCACAGGCATGAAACAGATCTCCAAGATACATTTATTAAGTAAAAAAGGTATAAAAGAGTATGATATGCTCCACTTTGTACATTATATTATGTATACAGCATGTATACTATGAGCACTTTTCACAGTAAGTACTTAGTACTCTATGTATACTTAATTTGTATATTATGTACACTATATATCTTTTCAGATAAAATTTTTGCATTTTTGAAAGGGAAAATTATAGATACATATTTCCTTGTATATGCAAAAATGCATATCTGAAAGGATACATCCAAAATTGGTTGCCTTTGAAGGGGCATATTGGGTTTATAGTGGAGAGAATTTTATGGCATAACCTTTTGAATTAAATGATTACTTATTCCAAATAATTATAATTTTAAAAGTCTGAGCTCAATTATTTGCCTTTCAGGGACTTTCATGTAGTTTTAAGAAATGATAGCTCTCATTAATGTATAAGGCCAAATAGAAGCATCAGAGATAAGGCAGTTTGAACAACTGAATTCAACAACCACAGGATTTCAATCCATCAGTTCAGTTCAGTTTAGTTCAGTTGCTCAGTCGTGTCCAACTCTTTGCGACCCCATGAACCACAGCATGCCAGGCCTCCCTGTCCATCACCAACCCCAGGAGTTTACCCAAACCCATGTCCATTGAGTTGGTGATGCCATCCAACCATCTCATCCTCTGTCGTCCCCTTCTCCTCCTGCCCTCAATCTTTTCCAGCATCAGGGTCTTTTCAAATGAGTCAGCTCTTCGCATCAAGTGGCCAAAGTATTGGAGTTTCAGCTTCAACATCAGTCCTTCCAGTGAACATCCAGGACTGATCTCCTTTAGGATGGACTGGTTGGATCTCCTTGCAGTCCAAGGGACTCTCAAGAGTCTTCTCCAACACCACAGTTCAAAAACATCAATTCTTCAGCTCTCAGCTTTCTTTATAGTCCAACTCTCACATCCAATTGTACTGAATTACTTTCTTTCATGTAATTTTCCCTGTTTTTCCCTGGCCTCACTGCCAGCACAGCCTCTAGTATGTGGAAGTCTGATCAGTTTATTTATGGGCTCTCATTAAGTAGCTGTGGATCTGGATCGTTATGGTAATAAAGGGCACTTTATAAATAATGAGTAGGTCAAACCAACCCATTGTTTATAGAGCCATAGACATGTAATGGAGAAGGCAATGGCAACCCACTCCAGTACTCTTGCCTGTAAACTCCCATGGACGGAGGAGCCTAGTAGGCTGCAGTCCATGGGGTCTCAAAGAGTCAGACACAACTGAGCAACTTCAATTTCACTTTTCACTTTCATGCACTGGAAAAGGAAACGGCAACCCACTCCAGTGTTCTTGCCTGGAGAATCCCAGGGACGGAGGAGCCTGGTAGGCTGCTGTCTATGGGGTCGCACAGAGTCGGACACAACCGAAGCAGCTTAGCAGCAGCAGCAGCAGAAGCAGCAAACATGTAATATGCTTCCATAGGTATGAACTAACTAAAATATCTGTACTTTGGGAAAGCTGGCAAGAATGATCCCAACTTAGGTTTACCCAGTTGGAAAACTGAGGTTAGCACTAGTGAAGGTTTTGCAAACTGCAAAGTGTAGCTTTGATCAGCGTTTTGCAGGCTATTGGTGACTATCAAAATTCCCAGACCTAGGCTTCCCCTTTCAGCATCTTGGCTTCTGCATGAGAAACTTTGGCTGTCTGCCCTGACATCGAGCATCCAGCCTTTACAAGGCACAAAAAGCTGTTTTCGCCTAAGTGCTCTGCAGTGGTGAAAAATCAAAAGAGAGATCATGGAGAAGTTACTCAATAGACAACAAAATTTACATAACTGAAACTGATTAGAAGAACTTTTTTGTTGTGAGAACTAAAGAAAATGCTGTGTCAGGACCGAGTAATAGAAAAACTAATACTAGTCTCAGCAAGTGACTGAGAGCAGCCTTCATCTGTCAACCATCTCTCTTCCTTTCTGGACACAGATGATTTGGCAAGAATAGAATGGTCCCGTCCTAGGACATGAAGGTGTTTGGAGACTTAAAAACTTTATTAAAATTATTTGGGTATCTAGGAGAAAAAAATACAAAAACCTGCAAAAGACAAAAGCAACAAACACATGTTTATACTTACCACAAGCTCTATTGAAGTTGCTTCACTCCAAGTGACTATGAAAGAAAAAAAAAGCTGTATTGAGAGATGGAAAGTGTATTTGGGAAGAGTGAGAGAATGCTTTTAAACACCTGGAGTCATCCAGACCCAAGTTCCAGTCTTTTTAACTCTATGACCATGGCAGTGTTTTTTAACTGCACTGAACTTATTTCCCTTTGACTAAAATGGGGTAAGGACTAAATGAGGCAACATACCTAGAGTACCTAGTACTACGCCTGGTGCTTAGAAAGTCTACAGTTTGTGTGTTGATATTATTGATGCCAAGAAATGGTTTATTATTTTCAGGTTCAAGAGCTAATAATCTAGTCAATCTGTTATTGTTATGGATGACTTAAACTATTTTTTTTTAATTGAAAGAATTTACTATTAAAATTATTTATTTTTAAAAATAAAAAATTGAAAACTGAAGTGTTTAATTTTTCTACCTTAAAAGTCAAAACAACTGAATTTAAATTGTGTCAAGTTAAAGGACTATCATTAGACTATCATTTTTGAATTTTTCATAATGTCAAAATTAACTAGAATTATTTTTCTTTTTTAGTTTACACATTTAAAATTCCGGCATTCCTTTTTGGTTCATCTAGGCACTTCATGTTGATAAATGATGAGCTACTATAAAGCAGAAGTTAGTTACATAGGATAACTTAAAACTCATTTAGGGGAAATTTAGTAAATGTTTATTTTAATAAACCATGTTTTGTTTGTTTTTAAAGAGGGATGCTTCATTCTTTGCTAGTTTCAGAACAAACAGCTTTATAGTGGAAAGCAATTCCTGTTTTTACACCTCAGGTTAAATATTTGTCTGTTTTTCAGTCAAACTGAAAACATAATAAAACAATGGCCCAGCTTGTTTCTAACTACACAGAAATGAATACACTGTGAACAATGTTTCCTCTTCATTGAACATTGGCTCTGCACCTACTGTATCCTCTAGACATTGTCGAGAATACAGCTATGACCCAGATATCCAAGCTGCCTTAAGAACATGAAGATTGAAACATACTGTCATTAGTTATGGGCATAGCTCCTCTTCTTCCAAAAACAAAACAAACCAAAAGACACAAGTAAGAGTTTGTTAGAAATAACACAAACCATTGAATCACCAGAAAATAATTAAAGTGCTTTGAGCTCAACCTTTATACCCTCTACCACTTGAGTTATATTTTATCAAACTACTGTTAGTTAATTCATGTATTTTGGTACCTCAGTGACTCTAATCCAAATATGGTGTTTTTATATTGATAGTTATGTGTTCTAGTACATTATCACAGTACTGGAAAACACATGGAGGAGAGTTAATAACTGGCATTAAGTTTCTTGGTTTGGGAGATGTTTTGTTGTTGTTTTATTTTTTAGTATTTACTACACACTGGGCAAAGTTGCGGAGAAGTTAATGGCACCCCACTCCAGTACTCTTGCCTGGAAAAATCCCATGGACGGAGGAGCCTGGTGGGCTGCATCTATGGGGTCGCACAGAGTCAGACACGACTGAAGCGACTTAGCAGCAGTAGCGGCAGCAGGGCAATGTTGTGAGTGCTTTATGTGTGTTAATTCATTTAATCTTCCTAAAAACCCTGTGAGGAAAGTACTGTTATCTTCTCTTTACAGATGAAGAGATTGAGGAGCAGCAAGTTTAGGTAATTTAGCCAGAGTCATGCTGCTAGAATGTAAAGAGTTTGCCTTCAGAGGCTGTGCTCTTCAACTCTGCACTATGTTACACCCAAACAAGTGACTGAGTCATGTTAATTGAGGTTTCAAAGTTTAATACTGTTGGAGCAGTACAGTATAGTGATACCTGCTGGGCTGAACAATTTCAGAAGCAGCCTGAGGTTTGTTAGCCCATGTGTTCTTGTTTTTCCAGGCAATGAGGGCTAATCTGACTAGCACTACTATAGGTATTCTAGTATGGGTCTTTCAGTGAATCTTTAAACTCATATCTGTTCAGCATATACCCGATCATACAACTGCTGAATCATTGATATATACCTAAGAGTAGAATTTCTGGGGCAGAGTGTGGAAATGACTGGAAAGTGTACCAATTTGCATTCCTTAACATCAGTGTGTGGGAATTTCTGGGGCATAGTATAGAAATTACTGGAAAGTGTACCAATTTGCATTCCTAAACATCAGTGTATAGGAATTCCAGTTGCTCCACATTCTCAGCAACATTTGATATTTTCTGTATCTTTTAAACATTCTTAAATGGATTCATAGAGGGATTACTTTATGGTTTTAATTCACATTGCTTTGTTGACTGATAGAGCTGACCTCCCTTTCCTATGTCTGTTGGCCACCTGGCAGTAAACTTCTATGAAGTGTCTTTTCCAGTGTTTTGGTCTACTTTCCTGTTAGGTTGTCTATCTTACTGATATTGTAGAAATTCTGAACACATTCCAGATATGTCAGACATATGAATTAAATATACCTTCTTCCATTCTGTGGGTTTTCTATTGCCTCTCTTAGTGGGTCCTTTGGATGAACAAACATTCTTAATTTTATATAGGGCAAATCATCAATTTTTTTTGCTTTATGTCTAGTACTGTTTTTTAGATTATAAAAATTCAATTACCAATACTTAATTCAGACCGATTCAGTCAGACTTTCTGGAGGTGAGAGAAAAGTATTGATAATATTTTTATGCTTCTAAGGTGATTCCAATATGAACCCAGGTTTGAGAATTATGGATGCAGAATCATCTGCTAAGTTGCTAACTATGAATGTCTTTGTGGGATAGAATTATTACATAGTTTCTCGCTTCCCAGGTGATGCTGGTGGTAAAGAACCTGCTTAACAATGCAGGAAATTTAAGCGATGAGGGTTTGATCCCTGGGTTGGAAAGATTCCCTGGACGAAGGCACAGCAATCCACTCCAGTATTCTTGCTTGAAGAATCTCAGGGACAGAGGAGCCTGGCAGGCTACAGCCCATAGGGTTGCAAAGAGTCGGACATGACTGAAGTGACTCAGTATGCATGCATTCTTTATATGTGTTTTCAGTTTAATCGATGCTCGATGCATAGTTTAAATGGTGATAGTGGTACGGGGTGTGCTTGTGTGTGTGATGAGAAGTCTGACACCATTTCTTTAATGTCTGACTGTCGACAGATTTAAGCTATGCCTCTCCCTTTTCCTCTGGTGCCCCACATTTGGTCAAGCTGATAAGGAGACCTGGGCTGCCCTCCTTTGGCACAGGTAAGAGATCCAAACCACTCAAACCTCTTCTTGCATATGAATCCCTACTCCAGCTCTATCCTGTAAAGATAATTAAAAAAAACAAACAAACAATTCATCTCCCTTCTTTGCCTTTCAAGCCGTTTCAGACCTGCATGAGAGACTGAGTGTTCTGTACTCCTCAGAGGCCTCAATTATGTAAGTAATAAACTTTTTCATACCATTTTCATGTGTCTCAATGTGAAACAAATTTTGGTTAAGTGTACATTTGACTTTTCAAGGAACTGTAACAGCATGGAAAACAGCCACTTTTGAAAAGTGTTGTGTAACTCCTTGTAAGATCGCATGCCTTCCTGTGTCACAAAATACTCTTTTTACTGCCTAGGGTTAGGGCTTTTATTGTCCTCAGATGCTAAAAACTTCTGTTTTGTCCTTTGGGAGTTAACCATGGGTATACATCTCTATTACCCAACCAGACAATTCCCAGGAGATTTTGCTGTTCATTCCTATCCTCAAACTGAATTTTTGAGGCTTGCAGTGGAATAGGGTATAGACTCTTCCTATTCTGGCATTGCTAACATCTTTGCTCTCTTCTTCTGATATAACATATCGGAACTATGCTTTGATTCAAATCCCTCTTAAGTTTGATGCCATGACAAGAAATGGACTGATACTTCAACATCTCGGTTTTAGAGCCTCAGGGTTGATTGTATTTTTTATATCATTCACTAGAACAGCCAAATTTCTTTTTGTTCTAAGCAGTCTTTAGCTGTGTCTCTTTTCTCATCTCACCGTGCTCCTGGAATGTTATTGAATTAGAGAATCTTTTTATATTTATTATCCATTTGTTAGCATTCTTTTTTATCTTTTGTATCTATATGTGTTTTAATAGTGAATGATAAGCTAAAGTCTGTATTCTTTATTCTTTTCTCTATTTTTCTACTTCTCTATCACGTTTGTTAAATTTCATTTATTTATGCCTGTGCTGAGTCATGGCTGCTTTGCATGGGCTTTCCGTAGTTGCAGCAAGCAACTAGGTGGGGTTGGGGTGAGGGAGAACTTCTCTTCGTAGCTGTGTCTGGGCTTCTTCTTGCAGTGGTTTCTCTTGTGGTGCATGGGCTATAGGCACGCACACTTTAGTAATTATAGCACGCAGGCTCAGTGGTTGCAGCGTGTGGACTCTAGGGTACATGGGCTTCAGTAGTTGTGGCACGCAGGCTCAGTAGCTGTGGCTCACTGCCCTAGAATGTGTGGGCTTCAGTAATTGTGGCACACGGGCTTAGTTGCTCCACTGCATGTGAAATCTTCCTGGACCAGGGAAGGAACCTGTCTCCTGCATTGGCAGGCAGATTCTTTATTCACTGTGCCACCAAGGAAGTCCCTCTGTGTCCCATTTAAGCAAACTTTGCTTACTCCCAGGTCATGAAGACTCCCTCCATGTTTTCTTCCAAATGTCTTTGTTTTGTCTTTCACGTTAGATCTGCAATCCTTCTGGAATTAATTTTTTTTGCATATCATGTGAGATAGGGATCAAAGTACATTTTTTTCATATGAATATCTAATTGTCCCTACATTATTTATTGAAAAGACCATACTTTCCCTCCCTATACTGCAGTCTCACCTTTATCATAATCCAGGTAACTGTATCTATATCTCTATCTCACTAGTATCTCTATCTCTCTCTCCCTGTCTCTGAATTCTTTTCTACTATATTGATCCCCTCATTTGTTTTTATATCTAGATGATTTTATTAAAGCTATATTAATGAATTTTAATTTTTCTTCTTGTGGCTAGGACAGTACTTGAACTTGAGATTTTTCACCTGCAGTGAAAAGTCTCACCTGAAACTTCCATCCTGGGGATAATGCTGTGCAAAAGACATCCCAATCATTTTTTCCCACTGTTATCTGTCCCATATTCACCCTAGGTCTGTATTCACTCTCTTATCTTTCTCTCTGAATGTTTGTCTTTCCATAAGTATAAAATCATACTCTCATCATTTATTTTACTTATTGAATGTCTTCTCTTCCTTGTGCATTATTTCAAAAGTAGACAAGGGATTTAAATATATTTTTTAAATAAAACAGATATCAAATTACACTTATCTATATAGGCTTCAATAAAGTGTTTTCTACTGTAAATAAAAGTGTTTTCTACCATAAATTCAATTTTTTTTATTTTAGAAAAATATTTTCCACTCACCCTAAAACAACATGGTTATCTGAATTCTACAAAGAAATGATTTTGTTCTAATTAACAACCATTACAAAATATGTCCTTTCTATTATAAGTTTAAAATCTTTAATAAAAAATGAATATTGTGATAACTGTGGCTTCCTAGAATGTTTGCTCACAGCTACAATATTGTAGGATCAAATAAACTTTATCTCATATTCCTTGATTTAGAGTAGATTCATGTTAGTAATATGGGAAGCAGATCCCCTGTTGATGTCTCTTGGCCTTACTGGCTCACTTGCAGGGTGAAGACTTGACTAAAACAGAGATTGTGGGCCATGTCCAGCAGTTCCTTATTTCTGCTTATGGTTTATCAAGTTTCCAGAAGTAAACCTCAGGACCATCAGTTTACTCCTCCCTCTTCCTCATGTCTGAGCTTTAATATTGACCTAATTCCCTTGCCCAGAATTTCTTGTTCCAGTTACTTCTCTTGTGAATTCACTCTTACTGTCTTCTCTTAGCCTTTATATCAGGATGTTCATATTGGCTTAAATAAAAAGGAAGTTTATTATCCCATGCAACAAGAAATACACAGAGAGAATGACACTGTCTCTGTTTCTCTGCAATTTTCTTGGCCCCACCAAACTGGTGACCTGACTCTGTACCCAAGCTTGAGGCAGTTCTACGTTCCACACCCAGCCAATCATACCTCATGTCTCATTGGCCTTCCAGGCCACATATCTACTCTCAAACCAGTTGTTGGCAAGGATTTACCCAGTAGCCAGGGATGAGATCATCTTCTTCTGTGTCACATGAGATAAGATACCTGAATAAAATCAGGGTCTTGTTCCATGGAAAATAGCATTTGAATGCTGATAGATATAACCAACAGTGTCTGTCTCACTTTAAATAATTGCAGCCGCCTCCTAACAGTGCTCCCTGCCTTTTGTTTTTAGCCCCCATTCTCTCAACATTTATAATATTGAGAAGCCAGTGCAGTCCTCTTTAAACACAATTTTGTCACCATAGGCAGACACTCTTGGTTGGTGGCCTAGGTGTCTCCCTTCTAATTGAAGGGTAAAGTCCAAATACCTTGGCCTCTCCAATCAAGATCCCCATAATCCACCCTATGCCTGTTTTCGTCTTCTTTTTTTTTCCCAAAAAATTTTACTGAAGTATAGTTAATTTACAATGCTGTGTTACTTTATGCTGTACAGCAAAGTGATTCTGTTCTATAGACATATACACATGTATTTTTTTCCCATTATGGTATTTATCACAGGATGTTGAATATATTTCCCAGTGTTATACAATAGGACCTTATAATTTATCCATCCTATATATAATGCTTTGCATCTGTTAATCCCAAACTCCCAATGGCGTCTCTCTCCCACCCCTATTTTTTGTGTCTGTGAGTCTGTTTCTGTTTTGTAAATATGTTCATTTGGGTTGTATTTTAGATTCCATGTGTGGGTGATATTGTATTTGCCTTTCTCTGACTTACTTCACTTAGTATGATAATGTCTAGGTTCATCCATGTTGCTGCAAATGGCAATATTTCATTCTTTTTGTGGCTGAGTAATAGTCCATTGTATGTATGTATGTATGTATGTATGTATGTATGTATACACACACAAACACACACACCACATTTTCCTTATCCATTCATCTGTCAATGAACGTTTAGGTTGTCTCCATGTCTTGGCCATAAATAGTGCTGCTATGAACATTGGGGTGAATGTATCTTTTTGAATTATAGTTTTGTCCAGATATATGCCCAGAAGTGGGATTGCTGGATCATGTGGCAACAATATCTTTAGTTTTTTGAGAAACCTCCATACAATTCTCCATAGCGGCTGCCCCAGTTTATATCCCTACCAACAGTATAAGAGGGTTCCCTTTTCTCTACACACTGTCCAACATTATTATTTGTAGACTTTTTGATGATCACCATTCTGACTGGTTTTAGGTGGTGCCTCATTGTCATTTTGATTTGCATTTCTCTAATTAGAAATGTAGAGTATCTTTTCATGTGCCTTTTGGCCATCTGTATGTCTTTGGAAAAATGTCTGTTTAGATCTTCTGCCTGTTTTCTGATTGTGTTGTTTATTTTTTCATTATTGAATTATATTAGTTTTTGAATATTTTAGAAATTAAGCCCTTGTAGGTCCTATCATTGCAAATATTTTCTCCCAGTCTGTAAATTGTCTTTTGTTTATGGTTTCCTTTGTTTTGAAAAAGCTTATAAGCTTGATTAGGTCCTATATGTTTATTTTTCCTTTTATTTCTATTGCCTTGGAAGACCAATCTAAGAAAATACTGGTGTGATTATCAGAGAATGTTTTGCCCATGTTCTCTTCTAGGCATTTTATGGTGTCGTGTCTCATATTTAAGTCTTCAAGCCATTTTATTTTTGTGTATGGTGTGATAGTGTGTTCTAAAATCCTCTGTCTTTATTCTTCCTTCTCTCTAGTTCCTTATAACAGGGGTGGACAAATTGTTTTTATAAAACATAAAATAATTATTTCAGGTTTTGTGGGCCATGTGGTTGCAACTACTCAACTCTCCCATTATAGTCAAAAGCAGCCATACTTAATAGGTAAATAAGTGCATGTGACTATGTTCCAATAAAATTTTATTGACAAAAGAGTCATAGATACAGAAGACAAACAGGTGGTGGCCAGAGAAGCAGCAGAGGAGAGAAATAGGTGAGGGAGATTAAGGGATGAAGTAATGTTGTGAAATAAATGACTGGAGACTAGAGAAACCAGGGGAGGCATGGTATAAGATGAGATGGAACCCTAAGGGCCATAGTGAAGAGTTTAGATTCCATTCTCAGTGTAGTGGGAAGTTGTTGAAAGTTTTAAGCCGGGGAATGATTGATTGAGCTTGTGTTATGAGATCACTTTTGTTGCAGTATGGATGAAGTATTAAAGGGGCCTGGAGACAGAGAGAACAGTTAGGTGACAGGTGTCATTAGCTGATGGCAGCTCAGCCATGGCAAGCCTGCTCAGCGTGACAGGGAGCATGTGTTCCTGTCATGTGCTTAGGGAGAAGAGGAGACTCTGTGGCTTGGGGTCTATTCTTATTTCCCTCCCCTTCCTTACCCCACTTTTTATTTTTGCTGTTTTGTTGTTATGTTATCGACTTGTAAACAGCCTTAAATCTTTCCTGAATATCCCAAATACTCCTCAAATCCTATGATATAGATCTCTCTCTGATCCAAAATTATTTCATTATATTTCTCAAGAGGAAGAAATACTGCTGCTTATTGTTTCTCAAGAGGGTTGGCATTTCTGGATAGAGTGATTTAGTCCCAGCTGTGAAGATAGTTGGGACTTTTAGAGAAAGGGGATCCGAAAAACCTAAACTGCTGCTAAGAACAATTCGTGAAGGTCGGTCATAAACCTTGGAATAAAGCTTTTCTGATATTTTTCTAGGCTTTTGTGAAAGGACGACACTTGGAAATTCTGCGGACAGCCAGGGGAACCTCAAGTTTGATAGCTTTGAAGAGAGGAGTTACAACTGGGGAAACAGTGGTGAAGGTAGAAAAGGTGAAGTAAGACAGGAGACTAGTTCCTCAGAGTCAGCAGGGCTATGAGAATGCTCTGGTCTGAACTTTAAGAGGTTACTGGAAATGGATAGTTGCATACACATGCACGTGCACTCACACATGCACCTCTGTCAAAAAGACAGAACAGGTGAGCCTGTGGCAAGTTAGGCTAGCATGATTATACTTAAAATCACCTGCCAGGGGAGAGAGGTGTAACTGCCCAGTGTGGCTGTCGACAGGGAGTAAAAATCTGGGCTGCTGTACCCGCAGTGGAAGTACAGTACTCCCCCTCTTAGACCATACCTCTCGGCCAGCTCACTGTCCTTCCTTCCCATCCACTGCTCACTGGCTTGCTGACTCTGTCTGCTCTTTGGTCACTTCTCCCAGCGTCTCTGTCTCTTCATTTTCAGTATCATATCATGGCTCTGGCCTCTGAATGGGTGTCTAACCATCTTAGGTACCTCATTTGACCCAACTCTTGTCCTGTTTTCTTGAGCAGTGAAGTCATAATTTCATGACCTTGTAAATACAGTACATGGAGTAAAACATTTCCTAAACCTGATGTCTTAATAACATGTTTAGAAAATGAACAACTCGTGGAGACAAATGTGTATGTATGAAATATATATATGTATAGATGGAAATGGATACAAAGATGTATAAATATATACATCTGTAAATGTGTGTGCCTGAATGAGAAATGAATAGTGTGTATGTCTGTTAGGTACAAAGAAGCTGTAGCCTATGAGGAAGGGACAGAAGGAACAAGGAAGGAAAAGTAAAGAAACTAAAGCTGACAAAGAGAAAAAGCAAAGATGTCCACTTATCTCTGGCTTTTAATGCAAAACATGTAGCTGTCAGATAATATCACACATCCTCCGGCTAGAATCCCCAGGGTTCTGCCCTTAAAGATGGCGTTTTCTTTCCCAGTCCCTGACCTGGAGGGGCTCCATTCAATCTTCTTTTATTTATTTACTTTTGATCAATCTTAAAAGGTTTTGCTTTGACCGACAGGCTCAAGAACTCCCATTAGCTCTCTAAGATTACTCCTGGTATGTATGTACATATGTATGTATGTGTATGTATATATTTCTGATTATTTCTGGAGTGTCTGGTTGAAGATGGAATCAGAGACACATATTCTTACCACAGTAAAGAAAGATGATAGTAAATAAAGGAACCCCAGTATTAGACATGAGGGTTGAACCTCAATTCTCCCATTTACCTGCTATGTGACCTTCACCAAATTGTCTGCCTTCTCTGGGCCTCAGTTTCCCTATCTATAAAATGGGATCCATGAGAGTACCTACCTCCTAGGTTTGCTGTGAGAGTTAAATGGCTTAATATACATAAAGTTATTGGAACTGCCCTGGCAATGTTTAGACCTCTATGAATGTTAGCCTATTACTGCGTTCCACTTCGGTAAGAATTACTAAAAGTAGTGGCAGACTGCACATTCCCCTAACTCCTTCTGATCAGTCCTCACCCACACCAAGCCTATGTGTCAGAATGTCCACCAAAGACAGTGTCTGAGTGGTCAGGGAGGCTGGAATGAAATGTGTGCAATGGCAGACCTCTGGTTACAGTGGTGGGCCAAGCATTTTCCTCACCTCCCTCCACCTGTGAAAGTCTGATCCAGCCAAATCCCTTGATGCATTTCAGTCTGTATTCATTTCCTTTCCATCTTCTCTTCATCTTTCATTACTCCCTGGTCAGTAGAAAGGGCTGAGTCTCAAGGCTACCACTCCCATTCCACATTCCAGCTTCATTTGCTAAGGAAAATGCTCAGGATCACTGGGCAATTGATGAAGAGAATTTGGAGCTAAGAAGAATCTTTCCCAAGCCTGATTGGTACAAAATACCCTTGGACATTATACCATTAGAAGGTTCCTTAAAAGTTAAGTGACATTTTATAGCTAGTTAAACTTCCCTAATGGGTTTCCTAGAAAAGCCAGATATTCAGAGAAATTGTAGAGTACTGGTGCTCTAACAAAGAGGTCAGTAAATTCTCCACAGAGTTCCTTCACAGGTTTGAAAAATTACCTGCTCACATAGGAACATGTTGGGAACCTGACAGCAGGGACTGCCTCTCCATTTTTACCCTCCCACAAACTGACCACTGGCCTAGCTGTCCTCCCACAGCTAGTCGCTGCAGAAGCCACATTCACGTAAACTTCTGTCAAGCCAGCTGACCGGCCAGTCTGTTTCCTTGCAATATGAGCTACTTTACTGGGACATGTGTCTTTAGGTTAATACCCTTTTGATCCAGAGATTCCACTTACAGCAAGTTGTCCCAAGAAATAATCAGAGAAGTGCCCATGGCTGATTGTGTGGGTTCAGTCAGTGGTGCCAACTGTTTTGTAATATCAACATTGGAAATAACCTAACTGACCAGAACTAGGGGATGGCATAAATTAATTATGTCGCAGTCATACAATGAAATACTTATCAGTCTTTACTAATAAGTATGGGATTTATAATTATTGACATGGAAAGATACCCACAATGTCTTTGATGAGTAATAATAGCCATTCACTGAACAGTATCCTCAGATAATGCTACTTATTAAAGTTGTATTCATATAAATGTGTCCAGAGAGCTATAGAGAATTATGCTCACCAAAACATAAAAGCAGTTATCTCTAGAATTAGGTAATGAGTAATCTTTACTTTTTTTCATTAAAAATATTTTACAATAATACAGTATATCATTTTACAATCTAAAAAAAAGCTGCATTTTATTTCTGAGGGAGGAAAATGAGCTAGGTTTCAGGTTTTCGGAGTGAGATCTAATTACACCAATCAGGTAATAACATAATAATAATTAACATTTATTGAGCACTTACTGTGCACCAGAGACTCTGTTCTAAGTACTTTCCATGTCTCAAATCACTTAATCTATATGACAGTGTAATGAGGCAAGCCTTTTATTGCTGGTATTTAATAAATAATAAAACAGAATCCAAGAGAGAAAGTCATTTGTTCAAGGTCTCAGGGCCAGGACATGGTGAAACAAAGATTTGGACAGAGATCTCTGGTCATGAGCCCTGTGCTCCTCCGAGTATGGTTCATCTGCTCCTTCTCGGCAAGGAGGAGTGGGGGTGCCGGGTCTGAGGAGCGGGCCGGTGACAGGAGCAGGACTCTGTCCTCTTTTCCCTGCTGTTCCCTAAGGCTCCTCAGCCTCCCACTGTCCATTTGTTTGCTTAACCCCTCTAAGCTTCAGCTTCCTCTTTTGTAAAACAAGGAAGCCTTCTTAAGCCATCCAACCTAGAATTAATCAGTTCCTTTTGTATACTGTGTACCGACCTGGTAGCTCCTTCTGTTGTGGCACTTATATTGCTCCCCTACTGTCACCACCAACATCCCATCTCAGGCTGAGGGGCAGGCCCCAGCGTTCCCCAGTGGACAAGTTGTCACAGAGGCTGGAAGACCCCTGCACACTCTCTGTGCCTACATTTACCACCCTCTGTGAGAATCCTGTTCATTTGTCTTTCTCCCCATTGGACACGAACCCTTTGAGGCAGAAACAATGTCTTAGATACTTCTGCATCCTTCATGCCTGGAACATAACATTGTTCAATTATTAAACATTCTTTGTGGACTGAATATCTGAAAATCACAGCCATGTGGCCTTCAGATTCCAGAGTAATAGGGAAAGCAGTACTTGCATATTAATTTATTTTTTTGTTTTTTGCTTTCTACCTCATCTGACACCAAGTTCAGAGTAAGAATGGTCATTAAATAAAGTCACTGTTTTTAAATATTTATTTATTTTTAATAGGTTGATGATTGCGTTACAATATTGGTTTGATTTCTGCCATACCTCAACTTGAAGTAGCCATGGGTGTACATATGTCCCCTCCCTCGTGAACCTCCCTCCCACCTCCCACCCTTTCCCACCCCTTTAGGTTGTTCCAGAGCCTGGTTTGAGTTCCCTGAGTCATAGAGCAAATTTCCATTGGCTCTCTGTTTCACATATGGTAGTGTATATGCTTCCATGCTACTCTCTCCACTCATCTCACCCTCTCCCTCCTCTCCCCCGCCTTGTCCATAAGTCTGTTCTCCATTGCTGCCCTGCAAATAGGTTCATCAGTACCATCTTTCTAGATTTCATATATATGTGTTAATATACATTATTTGTTTTTCTCTTTCTGACTTACTTCACTCTGTATAATACGCTCCAGGTTCATCCACATCATTAGAACTGATTCAAATGCATTCCTTTTTATGGTTGAGTAGTATTCAGGTATATATCCCACAGCTTCTTTAACCATTCATCTGTCGATGGACATCTACGTTGCTTCCATAGAGAAGTCACTAATTTTTGACATGCCACTTAAGCAAAAGGGACCAGAAGGCTCTATTTCACATTGATCATCTAACGTAAGATTCTATTCATTCTATGTAAATTATAAAAGATCATGAACAGAACTCCTTCTCTTGTTTCAGGCATTTTACCTGTAGTGCTTAGTTAACGCACACGGCTGGTGAGGAGTGGAACCTGATCCAGCTTTTCAGCCCCTGTCTCAGCTGCTCTCCACTCTCTACATAGCACCACCCCTCTAACCAGTTACTGTGGTTTCTAAAAGCAAACCTGCCACTACCTCTGGCATCTTAGGAGAGATCAACTCATGTCTGAGTACTTACACTTTTCTCCCCACTGGTAAACTAAGGCTCATGATATCACCTCTTTTTAGCAAAAAAAACAAAAACAAAAACAAAAACAAAACCGAAGAGGCATGGACAGATATATTTAAACAGCCACTGTTAATCTCTGGGTACTCACCTACTTTTCTCCCTTTCACTTACTTTTCTTCACAAGGACTGCTGTGACCATCATCACCTAGGAATTCCCTAATGTTGAGTCACCAATTAGGGCAGACTGGTTAATTCAGAACCACCTGAAAGAAGTTTTGAAAAATACATATTTTTGGATCGCACCTCTGGAGATTTTGAATCAAGAGGTCTGGAGTAATGCCCCGGCATCTGTATGTGTTTTGAAGTTCCCCAGGGGATTCTGCTGTGCAGCCAGATCTGGGAATCACTGATCTGACCCCAAAACATGAGTCAGCTGTCTTGTCCTGCCCTTGACTACATTTGAAACAATGAGTCATCATTTCACTTTTTTTTTTCCCCAAAGTGAATTGAAACCAAAGAGCCAAACCTCAGATTTCCTTTACCTGACTGTAACTTCAAATGTCCCCTTCACTTGGTCCAAGCACTGCATCTGCTTCCCCAGGTGAGGCTTCAGGTGATAGACTCCCTCCGCTGTTTAGTCCTGGGAAGATGTTGCAGTCTTGATCAGCCCTGGTTAGGAAGTCCCTGGGTGAAATGGCTGTGTGATATTTGATTTATAATAAGACATATCTATTTGGTCTTTTGTCTCCATTTCTGGCACAGAGTTCCTAAAAAGTTTGGAACTCTGGGGATCCTTCAGTCCTGAGTTGGCTGGGACCACACCGGGTTCATCTTAGAGCAAGCCTAGATGTTTGGGTTCAACACTAATGCCTCCCTCTGACCTCCCAGCGATGAGCCAGGACAAGGGAAAGGGAGACTTTAGAACACATGTAGATTATTTGGTTCTGTAGGTTTACCTTGTTCTTCTCCTCCCAACCACCCTAAAAATTAGGTCAGGCAGTTAGCTTGCAGCAATAGGTAAATCTCAGGCATTTTTGCTCTTTTGTATTATTAGAACTGTCTGATATAATAGAGACCCACTTGAGCAAAAATCATAATTCCACACAGGTATCTGGTCAAACCAGAAGTTGGGACTACAACCCAGACTATAGAAAGGTCTGGAACAAGTACCAAAATTCTGGTCAGGGCCCCTCTGTTTCTCATCTACTAACTAAAGGGTTTCTCTCTGAAGAGTTTATATGGGCTACATATTCGAAGATGCTCAAACGTTTTTTTAGAAATTGTTGCCAATAGTTTCCCGTCAAACCTCTTAGCCTGTTGGGTAGAGCATGACCCTTCGTCTCATTTATTTTCATTTCTTTGGGGTATATATACCTAGGAGTAGAATGCTGAGTCATACCGTAAATCTATGTTTAACTTTGAGGGGAACTGCTAGAATCCAGTCCCCCTTGAAATTCCAATCATATATCCTTTTCACATATCCCTCCTCCTTCCAGAACAGGCTAAAGTATGGCTCTGTTATCTTGGAGTCGGGGAGGGAAATATTTCCAGGCTTCAGTCTGGCCTGATAAGGGCCCAGAACTCCTGTGCCCGTGATTTCCCTCCCTCTGTGTCACCTGAAGCCTCAGTAACTCTGGGGGTGTTCAGAGACCACTGAAGGCTCTGGGGCCTAGAATTAGGGGTGACCCCATTTTCTTCATCCTTGAAAACAGCTTTACAGTTTTTCAGACCCTAGAGGTAAAGAACCGCCTGCCAGTGCAGGAGACATAAGAGACGTGAGTTCAATCCCTGAGTCCAGTCTTTTCCCTGGCAAAAGAAATGGCAACCCACTCCAGTATTCATGCCTGGAGAATCCCATGGACAGAGGAGCCAGGGGGGCTATAGTCCATGGGGTCACAGAGAGTCAGACACAACTGAACAACTTAGCACACACACAAGGTATGGGATACTCCAGTGAACCCCCACCCCCACTTCAGGCAAGAAGCAGGTATTAATGTCTTCATAAAAGCACTCTCAAGCATCAAGGATGTATGTCTAGCACCCCCTTTTCTCCCAAGAACCAGAGAAGAAGAAAGTAAACATTCCCTCCAGGCCCTCCACAACCTCCTTGTTGTCTCTTGAATCCCTCTCATTTAGTTTTTCTTGTTAAAGGCTGGTGAAGCATTTCAATTTCTCCCATAGTCCTCTCTTCTGCACCCTCATTTCCTGTCCCCACCCTTGCACTTGGGAGATTTCTCTAGGGAATTTGACCTTAATGAAACCTGACTTTTGTGACTTCGGTAACTTTTTTCTCTATGAGGAGCCATCTCCCCAGTTATTTCTTCCCCATTCGGTGACATGGGGATTGCTATAGCAGGAAAAGTACTTAATCACTATTTTAAATCAAACTATTAAACTTACAATAAACCTCCCATTTAGATGAGTTTCTTTCAGAAAGTGAAGGAAACCTGGGCCTCGTTTCTTCTAAATACAACCATCTCAGTTGCTCTGGCCAGAATATTCATCCACACTTTTCCCTTCCCTCACTTTGAGCAAGGGTTTTCCTTCACAGATAGAGATCACGTGGGATTCCAAGCTACGTGTGTGACTTCTAATATGATGGCAAGTGACCAGCCTCCAGCCCCTGGGTTGACTGCAACTGAAGAAGTCTAGTTTTCAGGGTGGCCCACATGTGGATTCCCGCCCCTCCCCCATCTGACTCCCTCAACCTATGACTTTTTCCTCACCTCTGAATCCCCTATCCCCATTTTTCGAGAGAGGAGGTTAGCCATCATTCCTTTTTGTCACATTCCAGATAAACTCACATCAAGACGTTGGCCCCTGACTTTAGGAAGGTTGCTAAGGCTGGTTCTAGCTAAGTTGCTGGCTTCTTGCAGTTCCCGAGAAGCTCTTTCTGGGCTCTTTCTCTTTATCCAAGTCCCCAAAACCCAGGGAACATTTCTTTCTCACACTTAGATTTGTGTTCTTTTTAAATTTTTTCTTCCCAATAAGGCCTAGTAAAGTGGGAAATACTGGACTTATTTTTTGGACCTGAAGTAGCTAACATTGATTTAGCACCTGCTAGTGACAAGCACTGTTCTAAGTGTATATGTGAGCTTTTTTTCTTTTACTTCCTGTTTTATTGAGACATAATTAACATACCACACTGTGTAAGTTTAATGTGTGCAGCATCATGACTTGACATACATGCACCATGAAATGATGCCCACAAGTTAGTGCATATTTTTCATCTCATATAAATACGAAATTTTAAAAATTAGAAAAGAAATTCTCTCTTTCTTAGGATTTACTCTCTTAACAACTTTCATATATAACATACAGCAGTGATCGTTATGTGTATCCTTGGTACATTACATCCCTAGTACTTATTTACCTTATAATACTGAAAGCTTGTACAGTTTGACCACCTTCATCAAATTCCCCCTCCATCCGCCCTTGCCTCTGGTAAACACAAATCTCATCTTTTCCTATAAGTTTGTTTGCTTGCTTTTGAAGGATAATTTACCTATAACACTATGTTAGTTCCTGGTATACAACATAATGACTCAATTTTTTTAAACATTTTATTTCATGTGAATTTCATATGGTACAAAAGTATTATATCTTTGAACTTGTCACTCAAATAGGAGGTTCTTTCAGTTCTGTAGGCCAACCTTCTTTCAGAGGCAAATACTTTTTTTAAAAATAATATTATGTAGAACATATATAGAAAATTTTCTCTTATAAAAACAAAAGTATTTGGACATTTTAAATTTAGTACAGCTTAGCATCCCGGTTTCTGTTGATAGATTTAGTTAATTGTTAGGAGGTTTATATATAGGAAAAACTCTGTAAATGGTAGATATATTTTAACCCTTGATTAAGGGTGACATGTCTGACTTAAATTTGTTCTTATTTTTTAAAATAATTTTTAAATTTTATTCTGTTTTTTTGGTTGCACTGGGTCTTTGTTGCTACACACAGGCTTTCTCTAGTCGCAGCAAGTGGGGTCTATTCATTGCAGTGCACGGGCTTTTCATTACAGTGGTTTCTCTTGTTATGCAGCACAAGATGTAGGCACATGGGCTTCAGTAGTTGTGGCTTAGGGGCTCTAGAGCACAGGCTCAGAAGTTGTGGCACATGGGCTTAGCAGTTCCGCAGCAGGTAGGATCTTCTCAAACCAGGGATTGAACCATGTCCCCTGCATTGGCAGGCAGATTCTTATCTGATGTACCACCAAGGAAGTCCTATGTTCTTGTATTTTTTTAAGAAGAAACCCCATTTGTAAATTCAAATTTGGTTTTCCCTTTATAATTTTTTGCTCAGTATTTTGAACACTTTGATTTTCTTCTTTTTGTAAAGACGTTGAGTTTCTCCCTCTTTTCTCCTCTCAAATTCTTGCTTCTTAGCGGCAAGCTTAGCTCTTACCTGTTTATGTTCTTCATGTGTTTTTTGATTTGATAGTTTTCTTTTTGTTTTTATTTGGCATAGTAATAGAGTTGTTTCTAGCTGAGATTGCTCAGTATTCAAACATTCTTCAGACAATACCCGGTCAATGCTACACTGCTCTTCTGACAAAGGCAGGTCAACTTGTTCTAACAAAGACTAGTCAGCTTTTCTTTCTTTTTTAAATTAATTAATTGATTTATTTGGCTTTGTTGAGTCTTAGTTGTGGCACTCAAGATCTTTCACTGGGCTCTGAAGCACGGGCTCAGTAATTGCAGAGTGAGGGCTTATTTGCCCTGCAGCATGAAGGATCTTATTTCCCTAACCAGGGATCAAACCTGCATTCCTTACATTGCAAGGCAAATTCTTAGCCACTGGACCACTAGGGAGGTCCCCAGTCAGCTCTTCTAAGCTGCTTCTGGAGTCTTTCCTCTTTAGCTGAATAGAGATGTTTCTGATGATCAGGGTATCACTCTGTGAATTGAGATTCCTATGAGGTTTGAAACTTCTTTTCCCTTCATAGCAATATATTATAATCTTGCTGAATGTTTAGTTTTTAAATGCAAAGCCTTGTCCCTCAAGAACACTCCCCATGAAGACTTGGAGATGGTTAGATCACCATGTTCTTTTCACATTTTTGAATCCTACTTGTGAAGCACTTTCACCATGTGTCCCAAAGTTCCCTGTCTGCCACTTTCCTGGCAGCCTCACCAATGCCATGGGGCCCGATGAGGTAGAAGAAGGGAAACAGTAGAGAGTATATCTCCCTCCAGAAGAAAGGCAGGAACTCTGGGGGGTGGTATGTGGACCCCACAGATGCTAAACTTTTTAGAGTCTTGCAGGGGACATTCATCCATTCTCCGAAGGGAGGTCAAGTAACAGCAGGCAACTCTCATTGAAAGCATATGCCTAGAGCTGTGGGTGGAGAAGCAGTTCCCCACACAGCCCAATTCTTGAGGTCTAGACAGCCACTCCTATTTGCAGCTACTACAAGTTTCATCCCTTCTTCTTTAAGAGATAAAATATAAAGAATGAGAAGAAAGAAAGGAGAATGCTGCTTTTTCAGAAGAAAAACAGTTAGGCAGGGGAGATTTAGAGGTAAGACATGTTAAGAGGATTAGAACACATCAGAGAAATACGACTAAGAAAACCTACCCTGTCCTTCTGACCTCAGTCCTATGAACCAAGGGAATTGGGGTCATAGGAATGAAGTTGGTCTCCCAGGACTGCATGCAAGTTGTCCTTTCCTTGCCACCAGGTTGAAAAGCCTTATGGGGTAGTGGGGCCTCAGAGGCCTGAGTTAAAATACAGCCATGAAACTGAGGAAAGTTTGCT
This sequence comes from Capricornis sumatraensis, assembly GCF_032405125.1. Taxonomy (NCBI): domain Eukaryota; kingdom Metazoa; phylum Chordata; class Mammalia; order Artiodactyla; family Bovidae; genus Capricornis; species Capricornis sumatraensis. The sequence goes on along the minus strand of NC_091074.1, from coordinate 47,411,358 downwards.
TGATGTCAACTGTTTCCTTGTATGTATCATGGGTCTAACAGTATCTAGACCACAAGTTGCTCCAAGAATGAAATGAAGCTCTGTAGAGGGTTGAATAGCGTTCCCCCAAAATTCCATGCCCACTGGAGCCTCTGAATGTGACCTTATTTGAAACTAGGGTGTTAGCAGATGTAATTAGTTAAGATGAGGTCATACTGGAATAGGGTGGGCACTAACACAATGGCTGGTGTTCTTATAAGAAGAGGAGAGGACACAAAGAGTATGAGCAAGGAATAAGGTCATAAATAAGGTGAAATGAAGGCAGAGATTAGAATGATCAGCTGCAGCCAAGGAATGCCAAGGTTTGACAGGAGCCCCCAGAAGGTAGGAAGAGGCAAGGAAGCATTCTTCCCTGGAGCCTTTAGCGGGAATATGGCCATGTGACACCTTGACCTCAGACTTCTAGCCTCCGAAATTGTGAGAGAAATGTAGATAGACTGTCTGTGGTTTTAAGCCACTCAGGTTGTGGTGATTTGTTACAGGAGCCTAAGAAAACAAATAAAATCTATGCAAACTTCTTGGTGCGTAGCTAGAATGTGCAACGCTGAAAGTGAAACCAAAGCTTCCCAGTAGGCTGGGCTGTAATCAGTTCCTTAGAATCAGTTTTGGTTTGAATCGTCCTCATGTTAAGAGAAAGCCTGAGCTGGATGGGGATGATCTCTTTTCTCCTCTTGCTTAATGTACCTTATCTCCATATTTTTTTGCAGCCGTCATCGTATGTCCCTCTGCCAGCTAGAAAGAACCCAGTGGTCTCGGTAGCAACCTAGGTTTTATTTTCATTTTGGCTGTTTGTTTTGTTGGCTTCTCTGAGGACTGACAAAGAGCAACTGTTTGTTGTTTTATTTTCTTTGGAGTCTTTGCCTGAGGAGCCTCACCAAGGCCTGATGGGAGTATCAAGTGGGCTGTGATTGTCTCGTTTTGTGAGTTGGTGTTGTGGACCATGATGAGGCTGCCACAGTCGGGTAAGTGCAGGCACATTTTCTCTCCAGACCATTGGAGATGTGAGAAACTGCCTCAGAAATTGTGTTCAGGGGCATAAGCAAGCTAATTTCCACCTGTCCTCAAAACAGTAGGATTTCTCTTGTTGGTCCTATGCTTATCATTCTTGCTGAGCAGTTTTAAAAGATGAGTTTTTTCTTTTCTGCACAAAATAAATGTGAACAGAAAAAATTGAAATATTCCTGAAATTGTCACTCCACTTAGAATTTTGGAAAGTTAATGGAACTTAAAAATTTGGTTTTTTACATCCAACATCTGTTTGTGATTAACCCTTTGGCAGGCAGTCAACATTCCACAGTAGCCTGTGTTTACAAGGTATGTTCTAAAAATCAATTGTTTAAAACAAACAAACAAACCAGGACTTCCCTGGTGGTCCACTGGTTAAGACTCCTAGCTTCCAATGCAGGGGTTGCAGGTTTGATTCCTGGTCAGGGAAGTAAGAGCCCGCATGCCGAGGGACACGGCAAAAAAACCAACCATGCGTGTTAGCTTATAGACAACCATTATTTAACAAAAGTGTGGCTTGGGCCTACTAAGGGCTTCTATTCTACATAAAATGATAACAGAAAGTTTAGCAAAATGAAGGAAAACCACTATTGGTCACTACCCATGTGTACATAATAGAATAGAGATGATAAGGAACTCATGTGAGAAATGGTTGACGTGAGGAGGTGAAACTTGAATGAAATAATCTACAGATAAGGTCTTCTAACCCTGAAATTCTGTGGTTCTGTGAAAGGAAATGAATGACATACATTGATAAAATGCACAGTAAGAGTATTCACTGTGAGCAGCAATCAGATAGTTGTGCATGTGTGGTAGGTCATTTCAGTCACGTCCAACTCTTTGTGACCCCATGGACTGTAGCCTGCCAGGCTTCCTTATGCATGGGATTCTCCAGGCAAGAACACTGGAGTTGCTATGCCCTCCTCCAGGAGAACTTCCTGAACCAGGGATCAAACCTGCAGCTCTTACATCTCCTGGATTGGCAGGCAGGTTCCTTACCACTACCACCACCTGGGAAGCTGTCAGACAGTTGTAGCAGGAGTTAAATGGCAGTTGACCTGGATGTTCTTTAAGCTCCCTTTGAAGTCTAAGAGTTTATGAATAGATGAACTGTATCTGTTGCCACTCAGAACTGGTCTATTTGCCTTCATTACCTGAACTCTCACTATCAACATATCTTCCTGGCTTTCTGTTCAAGGTGTCTTTTCAGATTTCTTCTGTCTGTGAACCTTTCCATTAAACTTCAGCTCCTTATAGGCTAAGACACACCTTTTAGGTCCTCTGAATCCCCAGTGCCCATCATACTGTATATGCATATGTATATGCATAGGTTCTCACTGAGTGCTTGTTCAGTTGTTGAATTAGTTGATTTGATGAAATGGCAGGTAAATCATCAGATGTGGGATGTTTGCATAATATATAGCAGGCAAGGAGCTGATGGAAGTGAAGCAGATTCCTCAGGGACAGTATTAGGAGTCATACTTCAGATTGACTTGCTTTAAGATGCTTTGGACAGTGATCCTTAGGTTGTTGTGTGTCATTTTTATTCCACATGGCAACATCCAAATATGCCGCCAGCATTAACTGTGTCATACTTGGGTTACCCTGTAATGAGGCAACTGCATCCTGGTCTCCTCATATCCCATCCTGGGTCTTCTGCAGTGGGGCTTCCTCAGGCTGTGTTCCCCTAATTTTCCAATCAACTCGCAGAATTCTAGGATAGATGGAGGAATCTGAAAGTTTATCCAGCCCCAGTCACCTCAGTGCTCTCCAGCCTTTTTGAATACCCCTGGGACTGATTCCCAGTTCTTGCTCTCCTGATCTCTCTATTATCAGCCCCTTCTGCTTCTTGGGATTTTCCTCCTATGGCTCTGAGATATTGTGATAATGAAGCTTCTCACTCTTAGATCATTTCTTCTCTGCCTTCTTCTCTGGTCTCCAAATTTTGGAGCATTCCTCAGAGTTCAGACTTTTTCTTTCTAATCTCTTTTTTTGTACTCTCCCTCTCAGAGAGTTAATTTATTCCCTAGTATCATCTCACATTTTTATTAGAATTAACTTCTTTATCTCTAGTCCCAAATAGTGTCCCAAACTTTAGACCTACAGTTTTCTTGACTGCCTTGTATTACTTCTTGACTCAAACTCAACCCATCATCTTCCCTTTAAAAATCAGTTCTTGGTCTTATATTTGTCCCCCACCCCCAATAACATCAATATTGTCTCGACAGTCTGGCCTCAAAAACCACAATCAACTTGTTGCTTCTCTTTCTTTCCCATGTGGCTAATCACTTGTCAATTGTTTTGTCAATTTTCCCATCAGTTGTCTTATAATAAATTTCTCCTTCTTCTCCCTTTCTTCCTTTTTTGTTTTGACACTAAATCTGGGGCTTTACCAAACTTCTGGATGAATACTGTGAACCCCCTAATCAAGTAGCTGACCTCTAATTCCACTTTCCCACTATTATATACTAAAGGGGGAAAAAAACCCTCAGATTTAATCTTTCCAAACTTCTTTGTTATTGTCACTCAGTGTTTGAATGACTGTTACTGTCTTTCTTGGCAGCTCTACCTGGTATTAAGCTCTTAACATTCTCAAATTGTATTTCCAGCCAGGTTATGCTCTTCATTGTCTTCCTCAACATGCCCTACATGTTTGCTCCTGGGCCGTCTGCAGTGCCCTTAAGAGTTGTTCAGCTCTCCAATTGCTATCAGTGCTTCAAAGACTCACTTCAAATCCCATCACTACCAGTCAGCTTCCAGGGTTTTTTTATCTTCATGCAAAATATTTTATGCCACTTATTATTATTTTTAATGTGTACAAGTTTTAACCTTCTGACTGTGTTATAATGTCTTTAAAGGTAGGGATGCTTTCTTAGGTGAATCCTTCTATTGATTCTCACAGTCTAATACAAAAACTTGCAAAAAATGGGAGCTTAGTATTTATTGATTAAAAAGTTGAGATTCAATTTGAATTTAAGTTAAATTTGAACTGCTAAGTTAAATTCATTAGAATTGTGTCTTAAGTCTACAGATAGTCTACCTGGGTCTCAGATCAAAAGTTCAACTTTATGTCTATGTACACATTCATATGATGAAAGTGAAAGAGGAGAGTGAAAAAGTTGGCTTAAAGCTCAACATTCAGAAAACGAAGATCATGGCATCTGGTCCCATCACTTCATGGCAAATAGATGGGGAAACAGTGGAAACAGTGTCAGACTTTATTTTTTGGGGCTCCAAAATCACTGCAGATGGTGATTGCAGCCATGAAATTAAAAGACGCTTACTTCTTGGAAGGAAAGTTATGAGCAACCTAGATAGCATATTCAAAAGCAGAGACATTACTTTGTCAACAAAGGTCTGTCTAGTCAAGGCTATGGTTTTTCTAGTAGTCATGTATGGATGTGAGAGGTGGACTGTGAAGAAAGCTGAGTGCTGAAGAATTGATGCTTTTGAACTATGGTGTTGGAGAGGACTCATGAGAGTCCCTTGGACTGTAAGGAGATCCAACCAGTCCATTCTGAAGGAGGTCAACCCTGGGATTTCTTTGGAAGGAATGATGCTAAAGCTGAAACTCCAGTACTTTGGCCACCTCATGTGAAGAGTTGACTCATTGGAAAAGACCCTGAGGCTGGAGGGATTGGGGGCAGGAGGAGCAGGGGATGACAGAGGATGAGATAGCTGGATGGCATCACCGACCCGATGGACATGAGCTTGAGTGAACTCCGGGAGTTGGTGATGGACAGGGAGGCCTGGCGTGCTGCGATTCATGGGGTCACAAAGAGTCAGACACGACTGAGCGACTGAACTGAACTGAACACATTCATATGGGCTTCCCATATGACACAGTGGTAAAGAATCTACCTGCCAGTGCAGGAGCCGCAAGAGACATGAGTTAGATCCCTTAGTTGGGAAGAGCCCCTGGAAGAGGAAATGGCAACTCACTCCAATATTCTTGCTGGGGTAATCTCATAGACAAAGGAACCTGGTGAACTACAGTCTACGGGGTTGGAAAGACTCAGACACGACTGAACCCTCACACACATTCCTATAATTACACATTTATAAGTTAAAGTGTATTAATTATCTCTATGATATCATCTTAAGTCTCTTTCTTAAATGCCTTTTAGAGGAGAGGAGTGAAAAGCTTTAGCTGGAATAAGGCCAGTCTTACTTATTGTAACTTTATCTTGGACACTAGTGATCAAATGTTACTGATATGCCAATGGTACTTTTGGTAGTTAGAAATGGAATCACACATTAATACCTAAAAATATTATTTTCATGGTTCATCAAAAATCTTGGTATGTTGCACACTTGAGGATTACCTAACATGGTGAAACAAAATAGTTGAGATTGGTTGTTAACTACATAGATGGCACATAGAAGGGACTGTGGAAATCACCTAGTTCACCCTTCTTTTGTAGAAAGTGGAGAATAAGTTCCTAAGGCAGCAGAGACAAAGACCGGATCTCCTGTCTCCTAAAACCTTCCACCATGCCACCAAGAGCAACAGCTTCTCTAGTGGCCTGGGTACCAACAGAAAGAGGGCAGCAATTCGAGCAGGACCTTTCACAAATCTAAAAATGGTAGCTTTCACTTCTCACTCTCAAGCTTGATCATCTCCTGACCAAGAGGGCCCTTCTTGGCTCCTCCTGGAGCCACAAGAAAATTTCTCAATGCTTATCCTATGCCATTCTGTTCCATTTTAGGTCACTCTTTCAGGCCCTGCCTGACTGAGTATGAAAGAGTTCATACTTCCCTCAACTACTTGCCTTGCCCTCAACTACAACATGCTCATAGGCAGAATTATCAAGAACTACTCAGAACTTCATTAAGAATTATCCAGAAATTAAGAAATTCCGCTAAACTAATTACTTGATTAAAAACTATTTTTTCCACTCACATTCCTAAGTATTTATTAGAGGCTACCCTGCCTGATACAAGGATAGCTATAATCTTCCTCTGCTTGATGAAAAGACTAGCAAAACCAAATACATCCATAAGGAATATATAATTAAGATGAAAATTAACAATTGACCAGGCATAGGCCAGGCATAGGAAAATATTTATATCCAAAACAAAGGTGAGTTTTAAAAGAGAAAGCTAGAGAAGGCTGTGGTTGTTTGAACATGTTCATTGCATTGTGGAAAAGAGTCATCACAATGCTCATTTGGCTGAAGAAGTACCTCACCCATCGGTGCTCTGTAAATGATGCATCAAGTTAATTGATTTAGCAATGCACCCTATAAGTTCTCCAAATAAATTCTTCCAGGCCCTGCCTGGCTGAGTATGAAAGAATTCATACTTCCCTAACATTAAATGCTTTAAGAATCCACTTTTTTTCAGAAAATGTGGTTCTCATAAGGAGACCAGGAGGCAGAAGTCTTATCCAGATTGCCGTGTTTTGAGGGAAATTGGTGAGGGACTTGAGATACCTGTGGAAACATTCTTCTGGGAGATAATCTTGTCAATAATCTTACTGTTAAAAAGGGATCACTTTCTACCTTTTGTGGAAAATTTTGTTTCAGTGTGTACCCTGTGCTTAAAGAATTCCAGGAATGAGGCCTCCCCATGCATGAGTGGCCCATTCTATTGTGAGTGGCTCTGTTTGATAAAAAGTTCTTGTATGTATCCCAAATAAACAGCCACTATATAGTTTCTGTTTCTCTGACAGAATGTGTCAATTGGGAGTCTGTAGACTAAGATTCCTGAGCATGATGCTAAATTGTCATGCATACAAACACTCATTCACTTGTCTGTTCAGCACACAGTTATAAGGACCAAATCAAGGGCAATCCACCTTTTGCATCCAAAGGGCTCTATGACCCTATGTATATGGCCAGCTATGCTATGCCACTTTACATAATGGACTTGAGTATCCCTGGATTTTGGTATCTGCAGACAATCCTAGAACCAATACCCTGCAAGATACCGGGGGATGACTGTACAAAGAGCTCCTGTTCTAGCCTGGAAGACATCACCTTGTAAACAGTGGGAGCTGTTGAAGTCTTTTAAGCAGGAGTGACATGGTTTAGGTTTGATTATTCGGTTTTCAAGAGATTGTTCTGCCTGCTAGGTAAAGGGATGGTTCATCCAATAAATATTAACTGAGTGCCTTCTTATTGCCAGACTGTGCTCTAGGGTTGAAGGCATAGTAGTAAGCAAACAGACAAAGATCCCTGCCCTTTGAGTGATTATATTATAATGGAAGACAGCAGGTAATATTAATAATATAATAAAAACAGGTACATTATATGGTAAATTCAATGGTAACAAAAGTTTTGGGAAAGAGAGACAGACAAGGAAAATTGGAAATGCTGGGGAGGGGAGAGGTGGTGCTGTTGCAGTTTTATATAAGGCAGTCTCACTAGAAAGAGCAAAGAAAACATCCAAGGGTGGGGGTAGGCACACTGGCAGCAAGATCCACTCTTGAAGGGGTGGATCTGAGGAAGGCATTGCACAGGCTGGAGGTGGGCTCAGGGCCATTTGGGCAGGGAAGTCTAGCATCCCAAAGACACAGATTGTAATGGGTCATGGGTAAGGTCGAGGGCTCTGGATAATACCTCTCAGCCCAGCAAACACCCCACACTGCAGAAGGGGCATGGCCACAATAGGGTTTTCTAAAGCATGGCAGGAGAGGCTTAACACAGAGGCCTCTCTTATATGGGTTATTGGAGGGACTTATGATTTTATTCTCAGTGAAATATTGAGCCACCAAAATGTTTTGAGCAGACATGATTCAACTTATATTTTTAAAGACTCGCTCTGGTTCCTGTGTTGAGAATCACCTGTAGGAAGCCAAAGTTAGAATCACCATGAGAGAGAGTGATGGCTGAGATTGATATATTAATAGAAGCAGTGAGATGTGGTCAGATTCTGGATATATTTTAAATAACGGCTTATAGGATTTGTTCATGAATCAGATGAAGGTGAGAGAACATAGGAGTCAAGGATGACTCCAAGATTTGTGACCATTAGAGAAAGATGGAACAGAAGGAAGCAAGACTAGAAGGTAAAAATGGCATGAGGAGACTATTCTATGCTATGTAAGGAGAAATGATGTGAAGCTGAATTAAGGTGATAGTAGGGCTGTGGGAAGAAGAGGCATCATCCAGGAAGTAGAATTAATAGGACTGAGGGATGGACTGAATGTGTGAGATGAGAGATGAGTAGGTTTAAGATGACCCCCCAGGATTATGGCTTGAAGTAAGAGTTATTATTATTGACTCTTTATGGAAATGGGATACAGAAGTTTTTATAAACTATCTAAGGTCTTGAAAGTGAAAGCGTTACTCACTCAGTCATGTCCGACTCTTTGTGATCCTGTGGACTGTAGCCTGCCAGGTTCCTCTGTCCATGGAATTCTCCAAGCAAGAATAATGAAGTGGGTAGTCATTCCCTTCTCCAGGGGATCTTCCCAACCCAGGGATTGATCCTGCATCTCCTGCATTGCAGGCAAATTCTTTACCATCTGACCCACCAGGGAAAAGGCTAATAATTTGTAGACTCAGAATTTGAACTCAGAATGTTCCTGACATTAGAACCTGAACTCTTAATCACTGCATGGGGCACATTATCCTTAGATGAAAGAAGACTTCTGGTTGGAAAGTACCTTTATGACAGTGACTGTCTCTTAGTTGGCTCAAGGAGGCAGTGTGCAAGGAAAGTCCCCTTGGGTGGGGAGGGAAGAAGGGGAAGTTAGAACCAGTATTGGGTGAATCCGGAGTCCTTTCTGTTGCCAGAACTATATGCTACATGCTATCCTTTTGTACTCTAGAAACAAAAATGCTCAGAAAGTGCTAAGCTACAGATGCAGCTTAAAATGATATCTTTCCTGGATGTATTTGCATTTTCAATAAGGAAGAGAGTTTTCAAGTCCAGCAAAGATGTGTCTTGAGCATTTCTTGCTGGAAAGCACTAGATTTTGTTCCCAGTTGTTCATTTCAGTCGCTCAGTCATGTCCGACTCTTTGCGACCCCATGGACTGCAGCATGCCAGGCCTCCCTGTCCATCACCAACTCCCGGAGTTTACTCAAACTCACGTCCATCGAGTCAGTGATCCCATCCAATCATCTCATCCTCTGTCATCCCCTTCTCCTCCAGCCTTCAGTCTTTCCCAGTATCAGGGTCTTTTCCAATGAGTCAGTTCTTCACATCAGGTGGTCAAAGTATTAGAGCTTCAGCATCAGTCCTTCCAATGAATATTCAGGACTGATTTTCTTTAGGATGGCCTGGTTGGATCTTCTTGCAGTCCAAGGGGCTCTCAAGAGTCTTCTCCAATACCACAGTTCAAAAGCATCAATTCTTCAGCGCTCAGCTTTCTTTATAGTATGACTATATGGGTATGGTATGACTACCATACCCAGTTGTTACCTGCTGTAATATCTCCTTCCCTAAATTAAAAACAAGAATACAGACCCCTGTGGACCTTGCATTCCCTTCTAGCTACTGCCTCATATCTCTTCCCCTTTTTATAGCACTGTTCTCTAAAAAGTTGCCCATATTCTGATGTCTCCACTTCCTTACTTCCTATTTTTATCTGTATGAAGTCTATTTATACTGTGCTTACCAGGGTCATCAATGACCTTCATGCTGCTAAATCCAGTGCCTAAGAGCATTTGGCTCAACTGATAACTCCCTCCTTCTATGTTTTAAACTCTAGGTTTTTTTTTTTTTTAATTTTTGTTCATTATTTTATCTGTTATTTTATTATTATTTATTAGTGGTGAAGCCAACAGATCAGGAGGTGACTGTAATTGAAAAAATAGTTTGTTATAGTCACAGATCCCAAGAGAAAGGGGCATGCCACACCACAGAGGGCCATACAGGAAAATACCAGTGTTGCACATGAGGTAGAAGGAGAGGGGGCAAAGTGGGCAGGAGCCCTCACTGTGCTTTCCATAGAAAGGAATTGGGCTAGTTTGAATAATCTGTTATTTGGCCCTAGGGTGATTAGAGCAGATATATATAAAATGGCCCAGAGTGTGAAAGCCCCAAAAGGAGGTGATTGGAGGTAGGGCTCTGGATAGGTTGATTTGCATATGAAATAGGTAAGTTGCTTACTGTCTCTCGTTTCAGTTCAGTCACTTAGCCGTGTCCGACTCTTTGTGAACCCATGAATCGCAGCACGCCAGGCTTCCCTGTCCATCACCATCTCCCTGAGTTCACTCAACCTCACATCCATCGAGTCACTGATGCCATCCAGCCATCTCATCCTCTGCTGTCCCCTTCTCTTCCTGCTCCCAATCCCTCCCAGCATTAGAATCTTTTCCAATGAGTCAACTCTTCGCATGAGGTGGCCAAAGTACTGGAGTTTCAGCTTTAGCATGAAAGAGTCTTCTCCAACACCACAGTTTAAAAGCATCAATTCTTCGGTGCTCAGCTTTCTTCACAGTCCAACTCTCACATCCATACATGACCACTGGAAAAACCATAGCCTTGACTAGACAGACCTTTGTTGACAAAGTAATGTCTCTGCTTTTCAACATGCTATCTAGGTTGGTCATAACTTTTCACAGTCACCATCTTCAGTGATTTTGGAGCCCAAAAAAATAAAGTCTGACACTGTTTCCACTGTTTCCCCATCTATTTGCCATGAAGTGATGGGACCAGATGCCATGATCTTCGTTTTCTGAATGTTGAACTTTAAGCCAACTTTTTCACTCTCCTCTTTCACTTTCATCAAGAGGCTTTTTAGTTCCTCTTCACTTTCTGCCATAAGGTGTCATCTGCATCTGAGGTTATTGATATTTCTCCTGGCAATCTTTATTCCAGATTGTGCTACTTCCAGCCCAGCGTTTCTCATGATGTACTCTGCATAGAAGTTAAAGAAGCAGGGTGACAATATATAGCCTTGACATACTCCTTTTCCTATTTGGAACCAGTCTGTTGTTCCACGTCCAGTTCTAACTGTTGCTTCCTGATCTGCATATAGGTTTCTCAAGAGGCAGGTCAGGTGGTCTGGTATTCCCATCTCTTGAAGAATTTTCCACAGTTGATTGTGATCCACACAGTCAAAGGCTTTGGCATAGTCAATACAGCAGAAATAGATGTTTTTCTGGAACTCTCTTGCTTTTTTGATGACCCAGCGGATATTGGCAATTTGATCTCTGGTTCCTCTGCCTTTTCTAAAACCAGCTTGAACATCTGGAAGGAAGTTCACAGTTCACATATTGCTAAAGCCTGGCTTGGAGAATTTTGAGCATTACTTTACTAATGTGTGAGATGAGTGCAATTGTGCGATAGTTTGAGCATTCTTTGGCATTGCCTTTCTTTGGGAGTGGAATGAAAACTGACCTTTTCCAGTCCTGTGGCCATGGCTGAGTTTTCCAAATTTGCTGGCATAGTGAGTGCAGCACTTTCACAGCATCATCTTTCAGGATTTGAAATAGCTCAACTGGAATTCCATCACCTCCACTAGCTTTGTTCGTAGTGATGCTTTCTAAGGCCCACTTGACTTCACATTCCAGGATGTCTGGCTTTAGGTGAATGATCACACCATCGTGATTATCTTGGTCATGAAGATCTTTTTTGTACAGTTCTTCTGTGTATTCTTGCCACCTCTTCTTAATATCTTCTGCTTCTGTTAGGTCCATACAATTTCTGTCCTTTATCGAGCCCATCTTTGCATGAAATGTTCCCTTGGTATCTCTAATTTTCTTGAAGAGATTTCTAGTCTTTCCCATTCTGTTGTTTTCCTCTATTTCTTTGCATTGATCACTGAGGAAGGCTTTCTTATCTCCTCTTGCTATTCTTTGGAACTCTGCATTCAGATGCTTATATCTCTCCTTTTCTCCTTGCTTTTTGCTTCTCTTCTTTTCACAGCTATTTGTAAGGCCTCCTCAGACTGCCATTTTGCTTTTTTGCATTTCTTTTCCATGGCGATGGTCTTGATCCCTGTCTCCTGTGAAATGTCACGAACCTCATTCCATAGTTCATCAGGCACTCTGTCTATCAGATCTAGGTCCTTAATCTATTTCTGACTTCCACTGTATAATCATAAGGGATTTGATTTAGGTCATACCTGAATGGTCTAGCGGTTTTCCCTACTTTCTTCAATTTGAGTCTGAATTTAGCAATAAGGAGTTCATGATCTGAGCCACAGTCAGCTCCTGGTCTTGTTTTTGTTGACTGCATAGAGCTTTTCCATCTTTGGCTGCAAAGAATATAATCAATCTGATTTTGGTGTTGACCATCTGGTGTAGAGTCCTCTCTTGTGTTGTTGGAAGAGGATGTTTGCTATGACCAGTGCATTTTTTTGGCAAAACTCTATTAGTCTTTACCCTGCCTCCTTCTGCATTCCAAGGCCAAATTTGCCTGTTATTCCAGGTGTTTCTTGACTTCCTACTTTTGCATTCCAGTCCCCTATAATGAAAAGGATATCTTTTTGGGGTGTTAGTTCTAAAAGGGCTTGTTGGTCTTCATAGAACCATTCAACTTCAGCTTCTTCAGCGTTACTGGTTGGGACATAGACTTGGATTACTGTGATATTGAATGGTTTGCCTTGGAAACAAACAGAGATCATTCTGTCGTTTTTGAGATTGCATCCAAGTACTGCATTTCAGACTCTTTTGTTGACCATGATGCCTACTGCATTTCTTCTAAGGGATTCCTGCCCACAGTAGCAGATATAATGGTCATCTGAGTTAAATTCACCCATTCCAGTCCATTTTAGTTCACTGATTCCTAGAATGTCAATGTTCACTCTTTCCATCTCTTGTTTGACCACTTCCAATTTGCCTTGATTCATGGACCTGACATTCCAGGTTCCTATACAATATTGCTCTTTACAGCATCGGACCTTGCTTCTATCACCAGTCATATCCACAACTGGGTATTGTTTTTGCTTTGGCTCCATCCCTTCATTCTTTCTGGAGTTATTTCTCCACTGATCTCCAGTAGCATATTGGGCACCTACTGACCTGGGGAGCTCCTCTTTCAGTATCCTATCATTTTGCCTTTTCATACTGTCTCTAGGAAATGGCTAATCCTGAGGAGGCAGTCCTTCTAGAGTCGACAAGACTCCAGATGTGAAATCATCAGAATATAGAGAATAAGAGATGCTTAATTTGCCTTTATACTCATTCTCCCAGTTCACTTTGTTAGTATTCCCCCCAAAGACCTATAAATGTTGGAATGCCCCATATCTCAGTCCTTTGACACTGTCCCTTCTCTGTCTCTCTTTAGGAGTCACCATGCAGCACTATGGCTTTAAGTAACACTTAGGCATTAATGACTCCCAAATGTGTATCTCTGCCCTAAACTTTGGACCACCAGTTGTCCACCCACCTACTAAACATCTTTACTTGGAGTCAAATAGTCATTTCAAACCAAAGATATTCCAAATACAGCTCTTGATTTCTGCTCTCAAATCTGCTTCTTTCTTAGTTTTCCTCTTTTTAATAGGTATCTCCATTCCTAGTGACTCAAGCCCCAAACCTACAAATTTTCCTAGATTTATTTACACTTGTTAAACTATATTTCCAAGCTGTCAGCAATTCCCATCAAATCTTCTTTAAAAATATAGAATACTTAAATAAATGGAAAAACATGCTGCATTCATGGATTAGAAGACTTAGTATTATAAAGATGGCTGTATTCCCCAGTAGACCTACAGATTTAGTGCAATCCCTGTCAAAATTCCAGCTGCTTTCTTGTGTGGAAATGGAGAAATTTTTCCTAAACTTCACATGGAAATGCAAGAGAGCAAGAATAGCCATACATCAAATAATAATAAAAGTAAAGTCTTAAAAAACGAAAAGCAAGTTTGAAGATTCACATTTCCAGATTTCAAAACTTACTGTAAAGCTACCACATAATCAGCAGTCTGTGGTACAAACATAAGACAGACATTTATGTCAATGGAATAGAATTGAGATTTCAAGCTAAGCCCATGCATTTAAGGTCAGTTGATTTTTGGTGAGGGTGCTATGACAATTCAATGGAAAAATAATACTGTTTTCAACAAATTGTGCAGAGATAAGTGGATGTCCATGTGCAAATGAATGAATGAAATCTTACCTCACACCATTTACAAAAATTAACTCAAACTGGGTTAAGGATGTAAATAAAAGAACTAAAGCTGTGAAATTCTCAGAAGGAAACATAGATGTAAATCTTTGTGACCTTGGGTTAGGCAATGATTTCTTAGAGATGACACCTAAAGAACAAGCAATTAAAAGAGAAAGTTTTAAACAAAACTAGCCTTCATCAAAATTAATTTGTATTTTACAATTAAATTACAACATCTGTGCTTCAAATAACTCTGTCAAGAAACTGAAAAGACAATCACAGGATGGGAGAGAGCAATTGAAAATCATATATTTGATAACCAGTTTCACCGTTTCTGGAAAAGTTAAATACAGAGTTAACACTTAACCAAGCAGTTCCACTCCTACATGTACACTCAAGTGATTTAGATACATATCTACACAAAAACTTGTAAATGAACGTTCATAGCAGCATTATAGTCAACAAATGGAAACAACTCAAATATCTATCAACTGTTGAATGGATAAGAAAGAAGTGGTGTGAACACGCACCAATAGAATAATCAGTTCTGTTCAGTTCAGTCACTCAGTCATGTCCGACTCCTAGCGACCCCATGAACTGCAGCACGCCAGGCCTCTCTGTTCCTCACCAACTCCCAGAGCCCACCCAAGCTCATGTCCATTGAGTCGGTGATGCCATCCAACCATCTCATCCTCTGTCGTCCCCTTCTCCTCCTGCCCTCAATCTTTCCCAGCATCAGGTTGTTTTCAAATGAGTCAGTTCTTCACATCAGGTGGTCAAAGTATTGGAGTTTCAGTTTCAACATCAGTCCTTCCAATGAACACCCAGGACTGATCTCCTTTAGGATGGACTGGTTGGATCTCCTTGCAGTCCAAGGGACTCTCAAGAGTCTTCTCCAACACCACAGTTCAAAAGCATCAATTCTTCAGCGCTCAGCTTGTCATAAAAAGGAGCGAAGTACTGGTAATGCATTACAACACAGAGGAGTCTTGAAAATAATATCCTCAGTGAAAGAAGCTAGACACAAAAGACCACATATTGTATGATTCTATTTATATGAAATAACCAGAATAAGCAGGTTTATAGAGACAGAAAGAAGGTTAGTGGTTGCCAGGGACTGGAGGAAGAGGGAAGAAGAATTGGGGAGTTTCAGCTAATGGGCATGGGGTTCCTTTTTGGAGTGATGAGAATGATCCAGAATTGGATAGTGGTATGGGTTGCACAGTTCTGTAGAATATACTAAAAACCACTGAGTTGTACCACTGAATCATCTGTGTCTTAAATATATATGTATACACACACATAATCCTCTATTGTATGTCGATTATACTCCAATAAAGCTGTTAAGATTTTAATAATTTAAAGGACAAATTTTAAAAGTTCAATAAGTGTTTTAAATGTATAAATGGAAAAAACCTTCAACAGACTACCTCTCATCTCCACTGGCCCCACTACTCTGGTCTAAACTATCATCATCTCTGCAAAAAAATTCCTTACTGATCGTTCTGCTTCCAATCTTGCCCATCCCGTTGTCCTTTACAACAGTAGTCTATTGTCTACACCAAAATTAAGTCCTCTTTTAAAAATGTAAATGAGGTCATGTCATTCTCCTGATCCAAATCCTTCCCTGGCTTTCCATTGTACTCGGAGCAGCTCTGCTTTTACCTGATTCAGATGTATGCCTCTGTCTGATTAATTCCCCTTGAAGAAATGCTTCCAAGGCCAATAAAATTTAAAAGCCTCTTTGAGGACAAAGAAGTTGACAGTGTTATACCCTGTCCCTTTCGCTTTAGCTGTGAGAAGCCCTTAAGTGGGAAAGTTTGTGAGCTTTGACAACTTTACCTGCTCAGTCAACTAGCAAGTATTTATATACTATCTAGCTCCGTTCCCAGAGTTGCAGTCCAGCTGGAAATGATGGTGTACAGTATCCATTTGATGAACAAGACTGATTTTCAAAGGCCTACACTGAAACTATGGAAGAAACAAAGAGGTGCAGATAACCAGCTTTTGTGGTTACCAGTCATGAGGACTGGTTCATACTCAGAAAAGGTTGCAAGAAAAGGAAGAAGAGCTTCTAATTTGGATCGATAGAGTGCCTCACTTCTTCTTACCTTATCTCTCATCTCCTCTAGGCAATCAGCCTTTAACTTTTCTTCCTAGCTCTACTCTACTACGGTCCACTGCCTCCACAAAGATTTGTTTACCAGTCATTTCATTGTTTTCAGGAGTGAGCAAATGACCAGATCATGAGATCCAGCAAAACTGCTGAAGGCTCTGAGACTTTCAATTGTCTGTTTCAGATCCGGTACAGAACATGTTCCTCCTACTAATTTTGAGCCTGGGACTGAAGCTTCAACAGACAGAAGGTAAGAAAAGTCAAAGGCTGGGGAGGGTCCTGAGAAGGAGGAACAGATGATGACCCCTAGCTGAAGCTGAGGATGAGAACGTGGTCCTTGGGCTAAAGACTTTCTGTAAGAGGAAGGGTGATTACCAGCTATGACAAGCACAATCAAAACAATGGTGCCCAGGATGGCTTGTGCACACCTGTTTCCTATCTTACAGAAACAGGGACTGATAATATTGGTCCATCTATCCCCACTCTCCAGTAAACATAGTAACAAGATGACAAGACCGTTCAGACCATGCATTGCTGAAATGACCCAAGAGAACATGGGTTAAGTGTCCTGAAAGATGAGATGCCAAGCAGCTGTTCTTTTCTCTTCTGTCAGGGACACTTCCTCTATTAAAAAGCAACCGTAGTAGCCATTGGTCATTCACACATTAATGTGGATTACTTGAATTGGGAAATCAGAGTCTTCCTTGCATCTAAATGGAAAATGAACCTTAGGCTATGCCTTTGGATTTTGAAGAAAGATACTCTGCTTGAGGGCATAGATGGCAAGGAGGAAAGCAGTTTCAGAGTTTCACTTTCCTGAGGAAGGCAGTTCAGACCATTCACGTGTCCAGTCAGGATCATGAGGGCTTTATAGTGGTGAACACCAGTATGTAAGAGAGGAAGACGGAGATGGACACAGGGAATTAGGTCCTCTGTAATAGCAGGCCCAACCCCATGGGAAGTCATCCAACATACTGCCTTTGACTGAGAAAGAATGCCTTTGTTGGCACTGATAACCTTTTGAGGAGCTTTCCCCTCTTCCAGGTGATCCCAGTAGCATTCCTCCCCCTCCTTTGGGCTGCCCAGCAGGGTCTGGCACTAGAGTCATTGACTTGGGGCCATCTTTGGAGAACACCCCAATATTCTGCTTACTCCAGCCCTGCCTTGCAGTGGCAGCTAAATGAATAGTTGATATTTCCTTCCTAAGGGACCCTGCCCAGCTGAGATTTTTAGAGACAGGTGTGAAATTAACTCTTTCCTTATATGAATGCTCTGTGGATGGTCTACTGTGTTATCTGCAAAATAATTTAAAGTGTGAAGTGAAAAGCTATCTGAAAATATTTTCATTTTTAAATTACTAACTTTTAAATTGACATAAAATAAAAATTTATACTTTTTAAAATAAAAGCATCTATGAGTTTTGACATATGCATAATCACATAGCCACTTCCCAGGTGGCTCATGGTAAAGAATTCACCTGCCAATGCAGGATACATAGGTTTGATCCCTGGGTCAGGAAGATGCCCTAGAATAGGAAATGGCAGCCCGTTCCAGTATTCTTGCCAGGATAGTCCATTGACAGCGGAGCCTGGTGGGCTACAGTCTATGGGGCCGCAGAACTGGACATGACTGAGCACACGTGCACACACATAGTCATATAGCCACTACCACAAGCAAGACCCAGAACAGTTCTGTCACCAAGCGAAAACCACCCCTCAACCATCCCCCAGCTCTAGCCTACAGTTTTAAATTTTCCAGAATGTTATATAAATGGGATCATTTTTAGACATTCCTTTTGTCTGGCTTCTTTCACGTATCACAGTGCATTTGAGATTTATCCATATTGTTACATGAATCAGTAGTTCATTTCTTTTTGTTGCTGATTAGTATCACACTGTATGTACACACCACATTTTGTTTATTCATTTTCCAGTTGAGGGGCTTTTGGGTTGTTTCCTGTTTTGGGCAATTATAAATATAGTTGCTCTAAACATTTGTATATAGGTTTTTGTGGAAGCATAGCGTTTCATTTTGCTTGGGTGAATACCTAGGAGTGGGATTGCTGAGACATACATTAAGTATATATTTAACTTTATAAGAAACCATCAAGATGTTCTTAGTATCTATACTGTTTTTGCATTCCTGCCAGTAAAGTATGAGAGTTCCAGTTGTTCCACATCTTGACATCACTTGGTATTGACATTGCCATGTTTGTTTTTAAAGTCATTCTAATAGGTGTACAGAAGTATCTCATTGTGATTTAATCTGCCTTTCCCTAGTGTCTGGTAATGATAAGCATATTTTCATGTACCTATTGCCCATCCATATATCTTCTTAAGTGCATATCAAATCATTGACCATTTTTAATTGGGTTATTTTCTTATTTTTTAGTTTTGAGAGTTTTTTTATGTATTTTGGATGCAAATTCTTCATCAGATATGTGATATACAAATATTTTCTCCTAGTCATCTTTTCATTCTCTTAACAGTGTCTTTTGCAGAGGAGAGATTTTAATTTTGAAGCTATCCAATTTATCAAATTTTTTTCTTTGATGGTTAGTCATATCTAAGAACTCTTTGCCTAACCCACGACCTGAAAGATTTTCTTCTAAACATTTTATAGTTGTATATTTTACATTTAGGTTTGCCATCCACCTTCAGTTGATTTTTGTATACTGTGCAGTATAGATTGGGATTTTTCTTTTTGGTATATGGACATCCAGTTGCTCCAGCCCCATTTGTTCACTTGTTGAAAAGACTGTCTTTTCTCCATTGATTGCCTTTGCACCTTTGTAAAAAAAATGTCAATTGGCTCTTATTGTGTGAGCCTTTTTCTGGATCCTCTGTCTGTTCTATTGATCTATGTATATATACTTTCACTCATACCACTCTCTTATTACTATAGCATTGTAGTTCAGTTTTTTTTCTTATATTTTCATTTCAAAACCTAAGGACATCTTGTAACCTAGACACATTCAAGAAAAATATTTATTTTTGTACTTTGTCATGTCTTGGAAGAAAAAGTAACCCCAGTCTTATGTCTCTCATTGATGTTTCCCTCTTTCTTCGTCCATCTGAGAAGAATAAAACCCAGGAGGCACATGGCCATGGTGATGCTTGGTGTCACTCTAGGACAGGGACCACACCCTGGGTCATTCTGTCTAGGTTATAGCCGGCCTTCAAAACTACATCTGCTGACCCCTGAGATATACAAAGCAGAAGAATCAGGTTGGGGAAGGGATTTCAAGTAGACGAGATGTCTCATGCAGCATTCTTGCAAAGAGGAGTGCATGAGTCGGGTGTCCAGAGCAGCATCTGTCCGGAACCAGGAACTAGAGTTTTCTGAAGACTGGCTGTGTAAAGCAGTGCCCTCTCACCTCCCTGCCTAGCCCCATCCTCACTTTTCAAATCCCTTAGGTAGCAAGTCTGTAAACATTTAAGTTTCTGTTAATGCAGAAGAAAAGTATAAAATTAGCTTAAAGAGGAAGCTATCTTGGGAGTTAATGCAAATAAATTGTTTTGTGTTTCCTGGAGATATGACAGGTGCTGACTCCTGATTGCAAATAAAATGCAAACTTC
The DNA here is from genome assembly GCF_032405125.1 of Capricornis sumatraensis. Classification (NCBI taxonomy): domain Eukaryota; kingdom Metazoa; phylum Chordata; class Mammalia; order Artiodactyla; family Bovidae; genus Capricornis; species Capricornis sumatraensis. Next base: position 47,391,609 of record NC_091074.1, on the reverse strand, counting down.
TCCCAAGAACCTTCAAAAAGGCTCTAGCATTACTCAAGCCAGCTATTTTCATCTGTCTAAAGAACCTTCATGTGTTATTTTTTCATGCTGTCGCCATGTCCTTTACCCTTTAATTTAGTCAAGATGACCAAATGAATATTCTGTCTGCTTAGTTTTGCAGTTGTGGAAACTTTTCCAGTGTTCTCCAGTGTCTCTCTGATGGCATCAGGAGTTCAGTGCTACGCTGAAGTTTAGTTTTGTAACCATGTGACATATGAAATAGAACACAAATGTCTTTTACTTAGTATAAAGCTGAAAAGTATATCTGTTTCATTAATGTATATAGTATACACAGGCCAGTAGATATATAGTCATATCTGTTAGAAGTACAGGCTTTCAGGGCACAGAGATATGAATGTGAATTCCAACTCCATGAGCTCCCACTTTTTTACTTTGGGCGAATTGTATCTTTTCTTTAAGCCTCAGTTTCCCCGTCTGTAAAATGAGTGCAGTGACTCCAGTCTTGCAGCTTTGGGGACATCAAATGAGATGTACAGTTTAGCCTAGTGTCTGGTTCATTGTGTTTAATAAGTGTTAACTATTACTCTATCTTACACAACAGACCAAATACAAACCAGTGTTATAACTCTGTTTCGTAAATGTTAAGATGCATTTGAATCCCCCAGCCTTGTTAAAATGCAGGTTCTAGGTCCTGGGAAGGGACTGAGATTCTGCATTCCTAACTAGCTGCCTAAGAAAACTGAGAACAACACTTTGAATGGTTTCTCAATGCTCCTTGCACATTAGAAACTCCCAGGAAATTATTTTTAGTTGATGCTGGCCTCACAAAATGATTAGAATTTAATTTTATAGGATACAAATTGGGGTCTGAGCATTAGTATGTTTTAAAAGCTTCCCAGCTGATACCAACTATCGCTAAGGTTGAGGCCCTCTCATTAGTGACTCTAATATGCAGCCAAGCTTGAGAAAAACCTCTTCACAGAACTGTTTGCAAGAGTGTTTTGATTTCCTCTGTAATTTACAATAAGATGGCTCAGAGGGTAAAGTGTCTGCCTGCAATGTGGGAGACTTGAGTTCGATCCCTGGGTCAGGAAGATCCCCTGGAGAAGGAAATGGCAACCCACTCCAGTACTCTTGCCTGGAAAATCCTATGGACAGAGAAGCCTGGTAGGCTACAGTCCACGGGGTCGCAAAGAGTCGGACACGACTGAGCGACTTCACTTTCACTTTCAAGAATACTTGAGGATTGCAAAAGTGTACTGCATTCCTAAACTTATCATTTTATATCAAGTAATCAAGCTGAAAGCTTTGCATATCTTAAAAACTTCAATTGTGGCAAAATTAGACCAACTAACAATCTTCTAGTTATTCTGAGCGACTCAGATACATGACTCATGTTTGCCAATTGCCCTTTCCTCTTGTGAATGTTAGCTGGGAAATGTCACCTGCCTGAGAGATAGCACACTTTATGCTTCAGGGTTCCATGTGTGTATATACACATACACTCTATAGAAGGCAGAGGGGAAAAGCAAGCAGAAAATGGGTTTTTGTCAAAGGCCCAGACAGTGAAGAGGGGAGTTCTGCTGTATGCTGTGGGGAGTTCCAGAGGAAGTTACAGGTGTTCCTTCTCTCATGAGAAGAAAGTGTAAGTGTGGTAAATAAACCTGCTAAATAAATCCAATAGAGACTACACCAAAGTCCTCTGATTCTTGTTAAATCTCAGACTCAGCAACTAACTTTCCCTGCAATCCCCATTTCTCTTCCCTGTTTCTTGTTTTATCCTGTTTCTTGTTCTTCTTTTATTGTATAATAAAAGAGAAGGAAGTACTATGAAGAAAGTCAAAGTAGTATAAATTTCTAAACCAGGCACATAGAAGATAGTTAATACATATTTGACGAGTGAATAAATAAATATTTTACTCTTCAGGGCAGAGTATATTTCATAACAGGTAGTAATAACAAATATTTGGAGATGATTCTAGGAATCTACTTTTAGGAGTATCCTATTATGGAGACTTGGGAGAGAGTTATTACAAGTGTTCAGGGCATTCCACAAAATGGAATCATGTGGGAAATTTAGAAGCACAGTGTCTTTTTTCACATGTATCATCCCAGAGTCTTCTCAATGTGGCCAAAAAAATGCAAGCTTAATTAACGTTTTATACAGAAGCACTGCCCAAACCCATTCTGTACAAAAAAATACCAGGCAGATGTGAACTCCTTTCTGTTAGAAAGGCACATTCATTTTCTAGTTGTGGTTAAAACAGGGTTTGGAAGAAAGATATAAACTCATCACTTATTTTTAATAAAACTCATATTTGTGCACTACACCAACAGGTACATTGGGTGGTGATTAAGAATGCCAGTTTGTGCAATTTAGGGCAAAATGAAGTTTGATGAGAGGAAAACAGAAGTGAATATGGGTGCATGCATACTCAGTCTCTCAGTCATGTCCTACTCTTTGCAAATATGGGTAGGCTCGTCCTTTTTTTTCTCTTCCTCTCCTCCTTTTTGTTATTTATATGTTAAACCTTTAACTAGAATTTAGTATGTGCTAGGCACTGGAGACACCAAAACAAATTCAACCTGCACTGCCTTCAAAGATTTTCAGGATGGTAGAAGGAAAAACTCCAGTCAGAAGAGAATTTCAATGTGAATCATTCGAGCAACTAAAAACCCCCTATCTATTTTTACGTGAAATCTGTTGTCCAGGATGGTCAGAATACCACTTTCTCAAGAACTAAAGCATGGTAGAAAAGAAAGGAACCAATGTTTGCTGACTACCTACTACCTGCCAAAATAAGCCATTTTGTGCTGTTTATCTAGTTTTCACCACACTGCTGGCAGGTAGATTTAATCTTGGACCTTTGCAGATAAAGAGGCCGAGACTCATAGAAGTTTAATGACGTGATCAAGATCAAAGGGTTCATAATCTGGATACACTCAGAATTTGAACCCAGGTTCATCTGTCACTAAATCCCAAGCTCTTTTCATACTATGTTTTATGTTTTACAGCATATTCTAGAAGCCATCCCCAAATATTTGTTAAATGAAAGTTTTGAATTAATTAAATGAATGGATTAATGAAGCAAGTCCTACTGAACATAATTTGATCTAATCTTCTGTCATAATTCAGAAGCTACTTTGAGATCATACACACAGTCTTAATGACTGCCCATTTATTATTGATAGAAACAGCGTAATTTTGTACAGTCTCTCACAGTTTATTCATGCATACACTACTTTCATTAGTTTTGCCATGTTTGACTACTCTTTGCACTATTGTTTTTATAGAATTATCTAAATCAACTGAGCTTTTATTTTTTGAACAAAACAATCTACCCCTGTGGTAAATGGAAAACCAGTATCAATGATACTAGTAAATAGAAGATATGAGCAAAAATAAATGCAATGAAAGTAAAGTGGTGCTTTAAAGTCTCCTGATAATATCTGCCTGAGCGCTTCTTGTTTTATTAAAAGGAAAAATAACCATTGTTAGAAATGTGAAAGTCTAGTTGCAAATTATATGTAATTTGAAAGATTGAAATAGAATTGAAGAGGGAATAAATGCTCTGAATAACCCAACTCCCTTTGGGCCTTGATTCTTTCATATCTAAAATCATTGTGCATACTTCTTGAGGTATATGCCTCACATTTGGGGAGCTACTGTTTCAAAAACTATAGATTTTGAAGTCAACCATCTGACTGGCTCTGAATTTTAACTTTACTAATTGTGCATCCTGAAACAACTGTGCATCCTCTTTGACCCAGTTTCTTCAACTATAAAACAGTAATGATTATGTGTATTTTATGGTTGCATTTTCAGTATTGAATGATATGGTTTAGAGTCTAGAACAGTGGCAGACACATGGTAGACATACATTAAGTATTAGTAGAAAAGACATTTCTACAGTGGGCTTGTATGATGTAGTGGTCAAAAGCACTTAAACTTAGCAATACCTAGGTCTGATCCTGGCTGTGCAATCTTAGGCAAGTTGTTTAACCATTCTGTGTCAGTTTCATTTTCTAAAAAGAAAATGGCTCTACCTCATTGGCTTGCTGGGGAGACTAAAAGAGATCATGTGTTAGCAGAGGCCCACCACCTAGTAAGAATTCAACAGTTGATAGTTGTTATTATTACTATCTCTGCTGAGAGGAGGTAAAATTTGGCAGGGAATGATGTAATTTGATCCATATAAAGAAAATGAGCTTGGATCATGGGAGCAGTGGGAGGCCAGTCAGCTGTAGAGGTGACGAGTGTTGAGAGGCAAGAACTACCTCAGAGCAGGGATCAAGAATTACACTCTTCTGCAAAGTGGATGGGGCAAGGGATAGAAAAGAACTTCTGCAAATGCCCAGATAATGATAGGTGTCTCCTGGGAAACCAAGGTTATATGGGTCTCCTCAGCTCCCCCACTCTGAACAGAACTGAAATGTGAAGCCAGACAGTGGGAGAATGTCTTATTTTCTGTTCAGCTTTGTTCACAGTGACCGTCCCAAAGGAAATGTACATGGTAGACTACAGCAGCAATGTGACCTTGGAGTGTGATTTTGACACTGGAGGTCCTGTGGAACTCGGAATTTTAAAAGCCAGTTTGCAAAAAGTGGAAAATGATACAGTCTTGCTCAGTGAAAGAGCCACTTTGCTGGAGGAGCAGCTGCCCCTGGGGAAGGCCTTGTTCCTCATCCCCCGAATCCAGCTGAAGGATGCAGGGCAGTACCGCTGCCTGATCATCTATGGGATTGCCTGGGACTACAAGTACCTGACACTGAAAGTCAAAGGTGAGTACTTTCAGGGCCTGGAATCCACGGAGGCGCCTCTCCAATGCAGGACCTATTAGTTGCAAGTAACAAGTCCACTGAAGCTAGCCAAGCAAAAACTGGGATGATGATTATTAACAGAAAAAGCTACCTCAGAGAAGACAAAAGCACCTGCTCAGAAGTAGTTTTTCATATCTACGTATAAAGCAATGGAGGTGAGGGTAAATGGGGATAGAGGAAATAAAACGGGTATAGAGAAAGCCAGGAAAATGACTCCCTGTAAGTTGGGAGGGTACCAAAGATAAGTTTTGCCTAATTCACAGGAACGATATTGGCTTGATATTATACTACTCTTTCAGAGTCCAGAGTTTTTTAAACCATGATTTGCCACCCATTAAAAGTTTAAAATATCAGTTTAAAGAGTGACAAAAGTGGGGTTTTTACCAATAAAATTAATAAATGAATAGAATTGAATATATCAGGGCATCACAAACTTTTTCAGAGGGTGTGTGTGTGTGTGTGTGTGTGTGGGTGTGGGTGTGCATCTTGGCTTGTAGTATAATAAATTCTTTCTCACTCTGGGTCATAGACTAAAATGTTTGGGAAATGCTACTCTAGCCTCAGTCTTATCTATTGCACAGGAACAGCTGAAGTTCAGAGAACTGAAATGGGTAGCCTGAGGGAGCCAGTTCAGTAGCTGTCTCCATTCCTCTGAGTTGAGGGCTCTCTCCACCACAACATGAGCCAAGAACCTAAATCAGAAGAGAATCTTCAAGTTGCTGTTTGTTCTGGAAAAGGTCACTTGAGGAAAGACATAACTACTATAGAAAAGTAGATTTGGCTCTGTTAATCAGCTTGTGTGTCTCAGCCTTTACTAACTGTTCTGAGGTAAACTATGTCAGTTTTCCTCTGCCGCTAGACCTCAGAGGATCTGTTCCGTCTTCTGGAGAGTCTCCGAATTTTGGTCCCTAAAGACCATTGACCTTGACAGCTGTGGTGTAATTTTACAATCTGGAATAAAGAAGGACAAACCGGTATAATTAGAATGAGGGTGAATGTTGTTTTCACCTGTGACCTTGAGTGGGTTATTTCGATTTTCATCAGTCAGTCTGAGTTCAGTCGCTCAGTTGTGTCCGACTCTGTGACACCAGGGACTGCAGCACTCCAGGTTTTCCTGTCCATCACCAAGTTCCGGAGCTTACTTAAACTCATGTCCATTGAGTTGGTGATGCCATCCAACCACCTCATCCTCTGTCATCCCCATCTCCTCCTGCCTTCAATCCTTCCCAGCATCAGGGTCTTCTCCAATGAGTCAGTTCTTCTCACCAGGTGGCTAAAGTATTGGAATTTCAGCTTCAGCATCAGTTCTCCAATGAGTATTCAGGACTGATTTCCTTTAGGGTGGACTGGTTGGATTTCCTTGCAGTCCAAGGGACTCTCAAGAGTCTTCTCCAACACCACAGTTCAAAAGCACCAATTCTTCAGTGCTCAGCTTTCTTTATAGTCCAACTCTCACAACCATACATGACTACTGAAAGAACCATAGCTATGACTGGATGGATCTTTATTGGCAAAATAATGTCTCTGCTTTTTAATATGCTGTCTAGGTTGGTCATAGCTTTTCTTCCAAGGAACAAGAATCTTTTAATTTCATGGCTGCAGTCACCATCTGCAGTGATTTTGGAGCCCAAAAAAATAAAGTCTGACACTGCTTCCACTGTTTCCCCATCTATTTGCCATGATGTGATTGGACTGGATGCCATGATCTTCGTTTTCTGAATATTGAGTTTTAAGCCAACTTTCTCACTCTCCTTTCACTTTCATCAAGAGGTTCTTTAGTTCTTCTTTGCTTTCTGCCATAAGGGTGGTGTCATCTGAATATCTGAGGTTATCCTAATCTGGAATTTTTCTTATTTGTCAAAGAATAGCAACAGTAGCTGGAGAAGGCAATGGCAACCCACTCGAGTACTCTTGCCTGGGAAATCCCATAAACAGAGGAGCCTGGTAGGCTGCAGTCCATGGGGTCTCTAAAGGTCAGAAACGACTGAACAACTTCACTTTGACTTTTCACTTTCATGCATTGGAGAAGGAAATGGCAACCCACTGCAGTGTTCTTGCCTGGAGAATCCCAGGGACGGGGGAGCCTGGTGGGCTGCCGTCTATGGGGTCGCACAGAGTCGGACACAACTGACCCAGCTTAGCAGCAGCAGCAGCAATAGTAGCATGTACCACATAGGATTACTATAAAAATTAAAAGAGATAACATAAAAAACTGAGCATGATGCCTGGCATATGATGGGTGTCCAGAGATTTGCTTCAAAGACCCTCAGTTCCCACAAGGATAGTGCCCTCTTACACATCAACTAACAGTGAATCATCAAGAAAGCCCTCAGCCTGGATGTAACCTCCTACCTTTACTGCGTTTTCTACAGTCAGCTGGGAGGAGCTCCAGACATTGATGTTAGTCTGAGTTTAATCAATGGGAAGAGAGAGAGCTCAACATCCTCACGATCTCCTAGTGTCCTTGGATATCTGCACCCCGAAATCACTGCCCCATGTTTGTTGATCTTTGTGGGCATGCTTTAATGCATGTAGGATCTTTGGGCAATTTGATACCAGTCCCAGTCTTTCTTGCTCTGGCTGACAGGTGTCCCTCCTGCATGGAAAGGCACTCTGCCTGCTTCCTCACCTAGATCAGGGATGATGTGACAGGATGACTCAAACCTTAAATAATTAATTATTAATCCCTTATACCTTTAATGATTGTCCAGCTAGACTATGCTGCTGCTGCTGCTGCTGCTGCTGCTAAGTCGCTTCAGTCATGTCCGACTCTGTGTGACCCCACAGACGGCCTCCTACCAGGCTCCTCCGTCCCTGGGATTCTCCAGGCAAGAACACTGGAGTGGGTTGCCATTTCCTTCTCCAATGCATAAAAGTGAAAAGTCAAAGTGAAGTCGCTCAGTTTTGTCCCACTCTTAGCGACCTCATGGACTGCAGCCTACAAGGCTCCTCTGTCCATGGGATTTTCCAGGCAAGAGTATTGGAGTGGGGTGCCATTGCCTTCTCCAGTCCAGCTAGACCATATGGGATCACAAAGACTTTCTATGGGATGCATACACATAGACAGTTTTAGGAAATTAGTTTCTAGATTTTCATCTTCCTCAAATACTCTTTCCCTAAATTGACTGTGCCTGAGAATGTGCCTTGCAGGCAAGGCTCTTGGGGTTCCCCTAAAACACTTCCTCTTTTAATTTTGCTTTACACATTTCATATAAAGCCTACCTCTCACCCATCATGAATATAATGCTTTGCTCCGAGGTGTGAAAACTTACACAGTGCCAAACAAAAGAATGACTGGAAATACTGATATCTTACCAAATTGTAATGGCTAACAAATCCTTCAGCAAACCAGGAAGTATCAAATTCTCTGTTTTCAGCAAAACTGAAGTAGTCCCTAATAGAGTTAATAGCTAATAAAAAAAAATGAAGTACTTTTGTTATATAAACCATAAGGCTTTCAAAGAATGAAATATTACTATAACTGAACTCCTTCCATGCCCACCTATTTATTCATATGAGCAAGATTCCTTAGCCCTTATAGCTACAAAAAATGAAAAACAGAAATAGAATTGATTCTGAAGATTGTCTCATTCCAACTGTTAAGTCATTTGCATCCTCATGCACAGGTAGAAAATGAGAATCCCATCCATCCCATTAAGAGATACATTTCCAGTAAACTTTTCTTATGTTTAATAATTGTCAATATTCATAATATTTGTTTTGATTTTACATGTGCTGATAATAATGGAAATTAGACCTCAATGCTGAATAACAATTTGAACACTTAAAGCCTCATGGTCACAAGAAAAAAATTTAATTTCAATAGCTATACATTTTTGTTGCTGCAAAGAAACAAAAGGATAACCACAAAGGAGTGATCAAACATGTTGCATTAGGATAAAATTCTGTAGAGGTGTAGAAGTGTAGAGTGATATTTAAGGAATATTAATAAAAAGAAAAGTTCTGACCATTAGAGTAGAATATATGTATTTTTCTTTTTTTATAAATTTATTTATTTATTATTTATTGGCTGCACTGGATCTTCGTTGCTGTATGTGGACTTTCTCTAGTTGTGGTGTGTGGGCTTCTCATTGCAGTGGCTTCTCTTATTGTGGAGCACAGGTTCCAGGCACATGGGCTTCAGTAGTTGTGGCTCACGGGCTTAGTTGCTCTGCGGCATGGGGGATCTTCACAGACCAGGGATCAAACGGGTGTCCCCTGCATTGCAAGGAGGATTCTTAACCACTGGACCACCAGGAAAGCCCTGTATTTTTCAGTGGATGGTGGTGTGTATTAAAGACACCTTCTTTGATATCTAGGTGATGTTGGATACATTTGTGAAAGAGTGAAATGCCTTACTGAAAATATGTGTTCATAAAATGCTAAACATTATATATTTTTCCAATATAGAAACCTATGAAATATTCCAAGAATAAACTTAATAATATGTGAGAGGGGGCACACTGCATCACAATTGTTTTATGAGGAATGCAAGCAAAAAGGAAAAAAAAAGAGGAGGTTGAAGTCAAGCACCTAAGGATATTCTGCCCTAATTGGGGGTCTCTGAAAGAAACAGGGGAGATCTGGGACTTCAGTTAGGGTGTGCTTAAATAGAACAAGACTAGAGGAAGGATGTGTTTGTCTTTAAAATGCCTGATTTTTGGCATATACTTGAAAATAGATTTATAATAGTTTCTTTGATGTCTGGACAACAGTTCATAATAAATATGGTGAAGAGAGGATGGATTTCATAAGGACAGGGAAAAAAAACACCAGATAGCACGGCTAAAGAGTTTATAAAAGACAGTAACAGAAGGCTGCAGTTTTTGAAATGCCTGGTTGCAACCCAAGATTAGATATCTGTCAGAGAAAGGCCAGGCAGCATGATGGAAGAGGAGAGCACAGCAGCCATGAGAAGCCAGGGACTGAGCACAGTGGCTGAGAACCGGCCTGTGCGTGGATCCCAGACAGACACAGAGCAGGAGCTAAGAACAGAAGGGCCAAACCATCCTGAAGGCCTGAGCAGGCTGAGGCTTGGCAGAATTTCTTTAAATCAACAGAAAGGCCCAGGATAGAGTACAACTTCATCAAAAGGTGGAGGAAGAAGGCAGCATAGAGAGAAACAGCCTTCACCCTAAGAAGGGGAAGACAAACAGCAAAGGGAGGAGACAGCCCAAGAGAAACATCTTAGTAGTGAAATGATGTCTGTACATTGAGCTTCTAGACCCAGAAAAAAGCATTTGCTAAAATAACTTAGTAATGAGGCTAAATCTCCGCTCTGTCTTTTCTCCCTGGGGAAACAGAAGGGAATAAGGAAAGCCTGAGAAGAAAACAATATCCTGAATTTTGAGGGGTGGGAAAGCTCCTGGGAATTACAAACTGTTTAACCTGATGTTCCTCTCCAGGTCATTTAACAGACCAATCGAGAGCAGTCCTAAAATATTTCTTTTAATGACTGCTAGATACCTGCCAGGACTCTTTAAGTTTAAGGCATTTAAAACTACATTTTTTCCACCTTAGTTATGGTCATTATGATGATAAAGCAGATAATACTATGTACAGTAGATAATATAGTGCTATAATGTATAGTAAAGATGATAAAGCTTATCTTTATTTTAGAAATGCTAAAGTTGCCAGTAACATTTGAATCATATAGTCAGAGATAGCAGGATAACAGAAAGCATTTAAACCAGTGGATACTGAAATCAGAAAGTAGTAATTCTTTTGCTGAAACAGACTGAGAAGCCAAATGGAGAATAGTGAGGCAAGTCAGCAATTAGTGAAAGCAGGAAGAGATAATAATTACCAGCACTAATTGACTATTTAATACGTTCTAGGTACCTAACTCATTTATCATTCTAACACTACAGTTAAGGATAAGTAATACTGTGCCTATTTTACAAATGAGGCTTAAGGCTTGACAAGTTATGTAAGCAGCACTTAAGTCTAGTCAAAATTTTTGGACTCCAAGGCCCATGTTCTTAACTACTATGCTTACCATGTGTTGTTTTGCTAAACCAGACAAGTAAGTACCAATGAGTTGAAGCTACCATGAGGCAAAATTTGACTTGGCATAAAGATAATCTTCCCAATGAAAGTTTAACTTTCTTATTGTCTAATCACTGCAAGGACCACTTCTGGAAGTAGGAGCTTCCATTTGTAAGTATATTTAACCAAAAGTTAGTTATCTAGTAGGTTACCAATATCAAGAAAAAAAATATTATTAAAGAGAAAAAGGGACATTTCATAATGATAGAAAAAAATCAGTTCAGCAGGAAGATATAGCAATCCTAAATGTGTATACATCTAACCATATAGCTTCAAAGTGTATAAAACAAAATTTGACAGACCTAAAAGGAGGAATAAACAGATCCATAATCATATTTGGAGATTTCAACTCATCTCTGTTATAACTAGAATACCCAAAAAGAAAACAAGAGAGTAGAACAGCATTAGCCATCTTGACTGACTTATATAAAACTCATGCCCAACAACTACAGAATACACATTGTTTCCAAGTGCATGTGAAACATTCATCAAGATAGTCATCTAGCAAAGATGCTGGAGAAGATGGTTCTTGTTGAGCAGGAAGTGAAGTGAAGTGAAGTGGCTCAGTCATACCCAACTCTTTGTAACCCCATGGACTGTAGCCTGCACCAAGTTCCTCCATCCATGGGATTTTCTAGGCAAGAAAGAGTACTGGAGTGGGTTGCCATTTCAGGAAGTTGGACTAATTGAATTTTAAGATCACTGCCATCTCTGAAATTCTAAAATTTACTCATATTTTCCTAAGAATATCACCCTCAGTCCAGCTTCCCCATTGTGTGTTGCTGATAATGATGTGTTTTCAGCCACTTCCCAAATAAGATGGGGAGACGTCTTTAATGTTATATAAATGAAGGATGTGGGCTCATACCTCTCCCTCAGATCTTGCTCGTTCTTTTTAAAAAAATATATTTTATTTTTTCATTGACGAATAGTTGATTTACAATGTTATGTTAGTTTTGTGTGTGACTCAGTTTTATATGTATGTATATATATATAGATATGTGGTATATATATATATATATATATATATATATATATTCTTTTTCAGATTCTTTTCCATTATAGGTTATTACATATTTTGAATATAATTTCCTGTGCTGTATAGTAACTATTTGTAGTTCATCTATTTTATATATAGTAGTGTATATCTGTGGAGAAGGAAACGGCAACCCACTCCAGTGTTCTTGCCTGGGGAGTCCTGTGGACAGAGGAGCCTGGTTGGCTGCCGTCTATGAGGTCACACAGAGTTGGACACGACTGACGCGACTTAGCAGCAGCAGCAGTGTATATCTAGGGCTCCCCAAGTGGCTCAGTGGTAAAGAATCTGCTTACCAATACAGGAGACATGAGTTTGATCCCTGGGTTGGAAAGAGCCCTTGGAGAAGGACATGTCAACCCACTCCAATATTCTTGCCTGGGAAATCCCATGGACAGAGGAGCCTGGAAGGCTATAGTCCATGGGGTTGTAAAGAGCCGGACATGAATTAGCAACTGAACAGCAGCAGCAGCAGTGTGCCTCTATTAATCCCAAACTCCTAAATTATCCCACTCCCCTATCCCCCTATAGTAACCATAACTTTGTTTTCTATGTCTATGAATCTACTTCTGTTTTGTAAATAAGTTCATTTGTATCATATTTTTAGATCCCACATATAAGTGATATCATATTTGTCTTTGTCTGACTTACTTCAATTAGTATGCTAATCTCTAGTTTCATCCAAGTTGCTGCAAATGACATTATTTCATTGTTTTTTTAATTTAAATTTTATTTCATTGTTTTTTATGGCTGAGTTATATTTTATACACACACACACACTTTGGCCTTGGAGTGCAAAATGAAGTAGGGCAAAGCTAACAGAATTTTGCCAAGAGAACGCACTTGGTCATAGCAAATACCCTCTTCCAACAACACAAGAGAAAACTCTACACGTGGACATTACCAGATGGTCAATACTGAAGTCAGATTGACTATATTCTTTGAAGCCAAAGATGGAGAAGCTCTATACAGTCAGTAAAAACAAGACCAGGAGCAGACTGTGGCTCAGATCATGAACTCCTTATTACCAAATTCAGACTTAAATTGAAGAAAGTAAGGAAAACCATTCGACCATTCAGGTATGACCTAAATCAAAGTCCTTATGATTATGCAGTGGAAGTGAGAAATAGATTGAAGGGTTAGATCTGATAGAAAGAGTGCCTGATGAACTATGGATGGAGGTTTGTGACATGGTATAGGAGGCATTGATCAAAACCATCCCCAAGAAAAAAAAGTGCAAAAAGGCAAAATGGTTGTCTGAGGACACCTTACAAATAGCAAGGATAAGAAGAGAAATGAAAGACAAAGGAGAAAAGGGGAGGTATACCCATTTGAATGCAGAGTTCCAAAGAATAGAAAGGAGAGATAAGAAAGCCTTCCTCAGTGATCAGTGCAAAGAAATAGAGGAAAACAACAGAATGAGAAAGACTAGAAATCTCTTTAAGAAAATTAGAGATACCAAGGGAACATTTCATGCAAAGATGGGCTTGATAAAGGACAGAAATGGTATGGACCTAACAGAAGCAGAAGATGTTAAGAAGAGGTGGCAAGAATACAGAGAAGAACTATACAAAAAAGATCTTCATGACGATGGTGTGATCTAGAGCCAGACATCCTGGAATGTAAATTCAAGTGGGCCTTAGGAAGCATCTCTACGAACAAAGATAGTGAAGGTGATGAAACTGCAGTTGAGCTATTTCAAATCCTGGAAGATGATGCTGTGAAAGTGCTGCACTCAATATACCAGCAAATTTGGAAAACTCAGCCATGGCCACAGGACTGGAAAAGATCAATTTTCATTCTAATCCTGAAGAAGGGCAATGCTAAAGAATGTTCAAGCTACTGCACAATTGCACTCATCTCACACGCTAGCAAAGTAATGCTCAAAATTCTCCAAGCCAGGCTTCAACAGTACATGAACTGTGAACTTCCAGATGTTCAAGCAGGATTTAGAAAAGGCAGAGAAAATAAAGATCAAATTGCCAACATCCATTGGATCATAGAAAAAAGCAAGAGTTTTTCAGAAAAACATTTACTCCTGCTTTATTGATTACACCAAAGCCTTTAACTGTGTAGATCACAACAAGCTGTGCAAAAGTTTTAAAGAGATGGAAATACCAGACCACCTTACCTGCCTCCTGAGAAATCTATATGCAGGTCAAGAAGCAACAGTTAGAACCAGACATGGAAAAACTGGTTTCGAATCGGGAAAGGAGTACGTTAAGACTGTGTATGGTCACCCTACTTTTTTAACTGATATGCAGAGTACATCATGCTGGGCTGGATGAAGCACAATCTGGAATCAAGTTTCTGGGAGAAATATCAATAACCTCACATGTACAGATGACCACCGTTATGGCAGAAAATGAAGAGGAACTGAAGAGACTCTTGATGAAAGTGAAAGAGGAGAGTGAAAAAGTTGGCTTAAAACTCAACATTCAAAAAACTAAGATCATGGCATCTGGTCCCATCACTTCATGGCAAATAGATGAGGAGACAGTGGAAACAGTGACAGACTTTTTATTTTCTTGGGCTCCAAAATCACTGCAGATTGTGATTGCAGCCATGAAATTAAAAGACTCTTGTTCCTTGGCAGGAACGCTACGACCAACCTAGATAGCATATTAAAAAGCAGAGACATTACTTTGCCAACACAGATCCGTCTAGTCAGAGCTATGGTTTTTCCAGTAGTCATGTATAGATGTGAGAGGAGGACTATAAAGAAAGCTGAGCACCAAAGAATTGATGCTTTTGAACTTGGTGTTGAAGAAGATTTTTGAGAATCCCTTGGGCTGCAAGGAGGTCCAACTAGTCAATCCTAAAGGAAAGCAGTCCTGAGTATTCTTTGGAAAGACTGATGCCAAAGCTGAAACTCCAATACTTTGGCCACCTGATGTGAAGAACTGACTCATTGGAAAAGAACCTGATGCTGAGAAAGATTGAAGACAGGAGGAGAAGGGGATGACAGAGGATGAGATGGTTGGATGGCATCACTGACTCAATGGACATGGGTTTGAGCAAGCTCCGGGAGTTGGTGATGGACAGGGAAGTCTGGCATGCTGCACAGTCCATGGGTCACAAAGAGTCGGGCACGACTGAGCAACTGAACTGAACTGAACACATACATAGACCACATCTTCTTTACCAATTCATCTGTCAATGAACATTTATATTCCTTCCATATCTTGGCAATTGTAAATAGTGCTGTAGTGCACATTCCAATACATATATTTTTTCAAATTAGAGTTTTCGTATTTTCTGGATACATGCTCACGAGTGGGACTGCCAGATCATATGGTAATTCTGCTTTAAGGATCCTCTATACTGTTCTTGGAAGAAACATTATGACCAACCTAGATAGCATATTGAAAAGCAGAGACATTACTTTTCCAACAAAGGTCTGTCTAGTCAAGGCTATGGTTTTTCCAGTGGTCATGTATGGATGTGAGAGTTGGACTGTGAGGAAAGCTGAGCACAGAAGAATTGATGCCATTGAACTGTGGTGTTGGAGAAGACTCTTGAGAGTTCCTTGGACTGCAAGGAGATCCAACCAGTCCATTCTGAAGATCAGCTCTGGGATTTCTTTGGAAGGAATGATGCTAAAGCTGCATGAGGTCGCAAAGAGTCGAACATGACTGAGTGACTGAACTAAACTGAACTGAACTGAACTGAAAATCCAGTACTTTGGCCACCTCATGCGAAGAATTGGCTCCTTGGAAAAGACCCTGATGCTGGGAGGGATTGGGGACAAGAGGAGAAGGGGACGACAGAGGATGAGATGGCTGGATGGCATCACTGACTCGATGGACATGAGTCTGAGTGAACTCCAGGAGTTGGTGATGGACAGGGAGGCCTGGCGTGCTGCGATTCATGGGGTCGCAAAGAGTCGGACACGACTGGGCAACTGAATTGAACTGAACTGATACTGTTCTCCATCATGACTATAGCAATTTACATTCCCACCAATAGTGTAGGACGGTTCCATTTTCTCCACACCCTTCCAATATTTATTCTCTGTAGACTCTTGATGATAGCCATTCTGATTGTGTGACATGATACTTCATTGCAGCTTTGATTTGCATTTTTCTAATAATTAGCTATGTTGAGCATCTTTTCATGTGCCTGTTGTCCATCTGTAAGTTTTCTTTGAAAAAAATGTCTATTCAGGTGTTCTGCCTATTTTTTAATTGGGTTGTTTGTGTTTTTGATGTTGAGTTCTATGAGCTGTTTGTATATTTTGGAAATTAATCCCTTGTCAGTTGCATCATTTCTTGATTATTCTTTTAGGAGAACATCTCTCCCATCTGCTCTCTTATTTATATAGCCAAAACTTCAGCCCAGCTCCTGATTCCTGGCCCTCCTACCTCTGAAATCACCCGTCAACTTGGCAGCCAAGACCTGTACCTTGTCCTAAGCTGCCTTGCTGGAGTAAGCCAAGCCCTCATCCATAAGACACTATTCCTATGAATCCATTTATTCTACTTTATGCCCCTCCCAAACCCCAGAGCTTACAGAAATAATCTACAACATACTAGGATGAAATGATAATAAGGGGACATCAAATCAAGGAAAAATAAGTGTAGATAAAGTAACAAAATGAGATAAAGCAAGTACTTAAAATGCATGCTTCAGGTACTATTGGATTGCTAGAGATAGACCAAAATTGGCTCCAAGGAGACCGATGATTCTAACCAGTTCAAGTTCTTTAGTAGGCTGCTTCAGAACCTAATTCTTCTCATCTTATTCTATTTCTGAGTACCCCTAAGTCCCTCCAAAAACATCCCTCTTCCCATATTTGATGCTTCATTCCTAGATTTTAGTACTTAATTAGAGAACCATCCTCTTCTGATGATTCCAATGCAGAATTAAGAATGCTGTACCCATGAAGGGCTTGAGTTCAAGTCCCCTCAGTCACCCCCGATTCCAGCCATTTTCTTATTTATTCCTGGAGTATGCATTTAGTCTACCACATAGGGTCTTTGCATGGTTTAAGTGAGAGGAGGTATATTAAGGGGATGGAGTCAGGTTTAGAGCTACTCACCCCAGTTGTCTCTAAGTTCTTGACTAAGTGAGATATACCCAGATTAATTAGTAGCCAAATGGGAAATGACCTTCAGTTTTTAAAATAATAACTGGATGAATATGTAATTTTTTTCCTTTTGCCTCTTCCTACATTGAGCCTTCTCTTATAATCTGCACTGGAGAACATGACTCAGAATAGGGACTTTTGGTTTCTTGTTCCCTTGTCTTAAACTGAGTCCAGATTTGCAAATCAGACCCTGAAGTCACTCATCCATCCAGCCTCATAGATAAGAAAATCTTCCCCACCACTCAGTCACAAAGAGAAGCTGGAGTAGTGTGAGTGAGGAAAATGTGAGAGCATTTTGAGGCAGGCAGCCCAGCTGGCCTGCCCAAGCATGCTTAGTGGCATGGAAAAGAGGACTTCAAGAAGGCCACAGGCTAATAAACAGCTCTTCAAGGTGCAGTCATCCTACTCTCTGGTGACCCATGACCCTCGTAAGTGAAGCAGAAGACCCGGGTTCAGTCCCTGGGTGGGGAAGATTCTCTGGAGAAGGAAATGGTTATGCACTCCAGTATTCTTGCCTGGAGAATTCCAGGGACAGGGGAACCTGACAGGCCACAGTTAATGGGGCAGCAAAGAGTCAAAGACGACTGAGTGACTAACACAATCAAATTAGCAACTCATAACAGAGACACACAAGGGAGGCTCTCAAAAGGCAAAAGTTGTGGAGAGGGGCTTGATTATTCCTTCCACGTCCACAGAATGTAAAAGTGCAGAACATGAACTCAGTACCTAGAAAACACTTAGTAAGTCATACATATTTGATGTTTTCCATGTGGCTGTTACCATTATTTTAGTAGAAAAATAACTTTTCACCATTTATACTCCTCCCAAAAATTTGAGAAAAAAATGTTTATTCATATCTGGGCCATATATATGTCTTCACGTCAAAGATGGTATCAAAATTCTATTCCTTAAAGACTAGCTAATGAAAGCTAGTGCCCACCCCCTCTTCCTTTCACCAAAAATCAACAGGTTACTTTTTGCCCTCCCTTGTACTTGCATATGTGGTTAACATTTATTTTTAGCTATAGTCTAAAACAGTTGGACAGTTTGTCCTTGTGTCTTCCTGGTGCTCTCAGTGTCACTTGTATCTATTTTAGACCTCAGTTTTCTAGAGAGCAGGGAGGAATATCTGGTTAATTCATTCAGCATCCACTGCACAGAATGGTGTGTGCGTGTATGTGTGTGCACACACATGTGTGTGCATATGTGTGTGTGCATGCATGTGGGGGGTGTTATAGAGGAGAAATAACTAATAAGTATACCCTATTCTTGAATATGTATAGACAGAATCTAGGTCTTTTAAAAATAATAGCACTTATCATGTACCTGCTGTTCAGTTCAGTTCAGTTCAGTTGCTCAGTCATGTCCGACTCTTTGCAACCCCACGAATCACAGCACGCCAGGCCTCCCTGTCCATCACCAACTCCCAGAGTTTACCCAAACTCATGTCCATTGAGTCAGTGATGCCATCCAACCATCTCATCCTCTGTCATCCCCTTCTCCTCCTGCCCCCAATCCCTCCCAGCATCAGGGTCTTTTTTTTTTTTTTTTTTTTATCAGGGTCTTACCAATGAGTCAACTCTTCACATGAGGTGGCCAAAGTATTGGAGTTTCAGCTTCCGCATCAGTCCTTCCAATGAACACCCAGGACTGATCTCCTTTAGAATGGACTGGTTGGATCTCCTTGCAGTCCAGGGGACTCTCAAGAGTCTTCTCCAACACTAAAGAATTGATTCAAAGCATCAATTCTTCGGCACTCAGCTTTCTTCACAGTCCAACTCTCACATCCATACATGACCACTGGAAAAACCATGCCTTGACTAGACAGACCTTTGTTGACAAAGTAATGTCTCTGGTTTTTAATATGCTCTCTAGGTTGGTCATAGCGTTCCTTCCAAGGAACAAGAATCTTTTAATTTCATGGCTGCAGTCACCATCTGCAGTGATTTTGGAGCCCCAAAAAATGAAGTCTGACACTGTTTCCACTGTTTCCCCATCTAGTTCCCATGAAGTGAAGGGACCAGATGCCATGATCTTCGTTTTCTGAATGTTGAGCTTTAAGCCAAGTTTTTCACTCTCCTCCTTCACTTTCATCAAGAGGCTTTTTAGTTCCTCTTCACTATCTGCCAGAAGGGTGGTGTCATCTGCATATCTGAGGTTATTGATATTTCTCCTGGCAGTCTTGATTCCAGCTTGTGCTTCTTCCAGCCCAGCATTTCTCATGATGTACTCTGCATATAAGTTAAAGAAGTAGGGTGGCAATATACAGCCTTGATGTACTCCTTTTCCTATTTGGAACCAGTCTGTTGTTCCATGTCCAGTTCTAACTGTTGCTTCCTGACTTGCGTATAGGTTTCTCAAGAGGCAGGTCAGGTGGTCTGGTATTCCCATCTCTTTCAGAGTTTTCCACAGTTGGTTGTGATCCTCTCAAGACCTCTGAAGGCCTCTACCAGGTTACCAGTGTTCTGCGCCTAAAGCCACCCCAACAGCCACAGATTGTGATAGGATAAAGCACCATTGAGATTTGAAATCAAGCCTTGATTGTGCATAATTGGCTCCACCAGTTAATAATCCTGTGACTTAGAGTGAAATAAACCTCTCTAGCCTCAGTTACCTTCAACAAAAATTGGGGATATTGATGATGCTCTTTTGTTGTAAAAATTAAATTATTCAGTGATGTAAAAGAGCATGATATCTGGGTCACAGGAAATGTTTTAAAAGTTAAAACCATTTTTATTTAATATTGATAATGATAATTTATTTCATAAGACATTAAGTACAGGGATCTATAGGAATCAGAAACGAGAGACTTATTTCTTCTTCTTTTTTTTGTCCCAGCTTCCTACAAGAAAATAAACACTCGCTACCTCAAGGTCTCAGGGACAGATGAGGTAGAGCTCACCTGCCAAGCTGAAGGCTATCCCTTGGCAGAAGTGTCTTGGCCAAACATCAGTATTCCTGCCAACACCAGCCACACCAAGACCTCTGAAGGCCTCTACCAGGTTACCAGTGTTCTGCGCCTAAAGCCACACCCCGGCAGGAATTTCAGCTGTGTGTTCCGGAATGCCAATGTGAAGGAACTCACTTCAGCCACCATTGTCCAAGGTAAGAGCTGCCCACCCTTCCTAGCTCTACCAGTGAGGGTTCAGGCAAGAAATGGATGACACAGTCAGAATGAGTAACCTGAGAAGAGTGTAATAAAGGGAGTGATTAAGATTTAGAGAAACTACTAAAAGTAGGATAGAGCACCTGGGACTTCAAAAGTCGTGGAGCTGTACCGCCTCTGCCTCCAGGAGAGTCTGCTGGAACCTGGAAAAGGGACCTGGGGCCTCCAGTACAGGGGTACTGCCACCTGCGGCCACTCCCAAGAACTGAAGGTGATGAATGGATGCCCCAACCTTGTTCTCCCACCCTCCAGTCTCCTGCTGGAGCCTCCCACTGGCAGAATGCAGGTGAGGTCAGAGAACAAGGGAGTCCTCTGATATGTTCATAAGGTCAGCCTCTCAGGGCTAGAGTGTGCAGTGAATGGACCCAAAGAGGAAACTGAAAATACCCAGCATAAGGGCTGATCACTTTGACTCAGGCATAATGCCATGAGTCAGCAGTATGAATATTACTTTGCTGGCTTTTCTGCCAGTCAAGTGGTTTTAGAGTTTTCCAGGAAAACTGACCTCTTTAAAAAAAATCACTTATAGACCTCTCTGGCTATGCTGAATCCTATACTTTAGAACTTCATGCATCAGTAAAATTTATAACAGTTCTCATAGTCTGCTAATTTTTTATCTGCTAAAAACATTCATTTGACAAATAAGAACAGCTAACATTTAGTATCAGATCATTTAGTATCAGCTAACATTTAGTATCATAATCATTTTATAAGACAAGTCATTTTTTTGCAGAGGCATAAGTCTCCTATTGTTCCACAACCATCATGGGCTTTATTTTTTTTAAGAATTTTATTTATTTATTTAGCCATGTCAGGCCTTAGTTGTGGCATGCAGATCTTTCCTTGCAATGCATGGACTCTCTAGTTGTGGCACACAGGCTTAGTTGCCCCAGGATACATAGAATCTTAGTTCCCCGTCCAGAAATCGAACCCATATCTCTGCATTGCAAGGTGGATTTTTTAGCACTGGGACACCAGGGAAGTCCCCACTGTGGGCTTGAGACAACACAAATTTATTAGATCACACTTCTGGAGGTCAAAAGTCTGAAAAGAGCTTTACTGGGCTCAAATCAAGTTGTCACGGGACTGTAGAGGCTCTAAGAGAGAATTCATTTTCTGGATTTCTCCACCTTTGGGAGGCTACCTGCATGCCTTGGCTCATGGCCTTTCTTTCCACCTCCAAAACCAGCATTAGATTTCTACTACTGCCGTCACATCTCTTTCTTTAACTCTCTTGCCTCTCTCTTCTACCTCTTAAGGACCCTTGTGATTACATTAGATTCCCCTCCACCAATACATACCTCAACCTGATAATTCAGGATAGTTTTCCCATTTCAAGGTCCTTAACCACATCTGCACAATCCTTTGTTATGTAGGGTAATGCATTCATAGGTTTCAGAACATGGACATCTTTAAGAGGAGCCATTATTCTGCTATCTTACCAATAAAGGATATAAGTTCAGAACAAAGACAGTCCTTAGTAGTGATTAAATTTGACTTTACAGAAGATTTGCTATATTATCATTATATTCCACTATTTACTCTCTATCTTAGATAAAAAGAACTTATGATGAGGACTTGTGTGGCATGCAGGCATTTAGGTGGTGACCCCAAGGGGCAGAAGTGACACATTCAAAAATTAAGACAGGAAAGAAGGAAGAGAAAATAGAAGGGTGCATTATTCCAATTGTTGGCATGAACAGTAGAAGCTGAAATACTCAAGAATCTCGTGAGAAGTGTATAGATCATCTCCTAAGATGTTTACTCAAAGAGCTTCAGACTGAAGGACTAATCTTTTGCTTTTACCCCCAGTGGTGAGCAGTTGTCCCCAGGAGTATAACTTCCTTCTGCTGTGAGCTATGCATGAATGTGGGCTGAGAGAACTCCCCCAGCATCTATGGCATCAAAGTCATTTCAGGGCAGAAAGCAATGTGTCCACCTGAGGGAGTCACTGACCATGAAGTGAGCTGAGGCCCACCCAGAATTCTACCCAATATGTGGCTAAACTCAGAAGAGAGGCTGAGAGAAAGTGAGGCAGGACGACAGTAGTCGATCCCTTCCACTGCTCAGGTCTGTCCCTTCATGCCTTGTATTCAAACTACTGTCTCCGAGCCTTTCTGAGCCTTTGGGCAGGGAAATAGCTACTATCACTGCACGAGATACATATACCAGAGTTCGTGAAACAAGTTACAGTTTCTGCTGCTGCAACTGATCCCAAACCATAGTTGATATTTGTCATCTCTCTCATCAGCATACATTCTAGCTTTCCCTCACTCAACATTTCAGATGGAATAGTTTGTTTGCCTGGAGGCACCCCTTGAGGGTGGAGGGAAGGAAGAGTGTGGGGGTGATTCAGACTTTCAACACTGGGAGACCTGAGCCCTAGTCGCCTCATCCTCAGCAGACTGCAGTTGCTACAATTGCCTTTTCATTGTTATCACTGGGTATGGAAGTAACAAGACTCAGAGAATCAGTGGATCCCTGAGTTCCAGACAGTCTTCCCTGCCTCCATTGTGTAGCAGCATCGGAATTCTTCATGGGAACCATCACTTTGCCAACAAAGGTCCATATAGTCAAAGCTACGGTTTTTTCCAGCAGTTATGTATAGATGTGGGAGTTGGACCATAAAGAAGGCTGAGCATTAAAGAATTGATGCTTTTGAACTGTGATGTAAGAAAAGATCTTGAGAGTCCCTTGGACTGGAAATCAATCCTGAATATTCATTGGAAGGCCTGATGCTGAAGCTCCAATATTTTGGCCACCTGATGTGAAGAACTGACTCATTAGAAAAGGTCCTGATGCTGGGAAAGATTGAAGGCAGGAGGAGAAGGGGATGACAGGATGAGATGGTTGGATGGCATCACTGACTCAATGGACATGAGTTTAAATAAGCTCTGGGAGATGGTGAAGGACAGGGAAGCCTGGCGTGCTATAGTCCACGGGGTTACAAAGAGTCAAATACGACTGAGAGACTGAACAGCAGCAACATGGGAATCAAGATCAGCCCCTCTACCAGTATTAGTATTCTTTGCTTTGCCTGCTGGTCTGACAGTGGATAGAGCTCGAGTTGACTAGGCAGTAGCTATAACTTTACATGTGGTAGAACATGCCCCTTGGTACACAGCATCCTTGGTAGAAGTATTGGCCGTATAGGGAGCTGGAACTTTAATCCAGGGCAACCTAAATTTGTGGATAGGAGAAGCAAAGACTTTACAAGTAGGTCACTGGAAAAAGTGATGAGAGGAAACAAGCCTCAGCACTGGGGAAGCCCTGGCACAAAAGCAGCACACTGTTGAGGGATGGCTGTCATGGCTGAAGTGAGTTAGAACCTGCAAAGAACCATCCGTCATTCAGCCACATTGAGCCATGGCTGAAATCAGGTGGGACAGACAGAATATGAGTTGAGGCACCAGAGATACTGCTCTATCTCAAATTAAATTTTGTCATGGACTGGCACTGATCCACAGGCCAGTTGGAGAACTTTGAAATGACTCAGTGCCCATCTCATCATTAATTTCCTAGCATTTTTTTTCCTAGAAAATAAAATCCTCCCTGATATAGTTTTCAGAGCAGCCAGCTCCATTGTCATTCCAAACCCCCATTCCCCCACCTCCCCACACTTCACTACACAATTCCAACACTAAAGTTAGCCCAGCTTCTTTCTAAGTTATTATGATGAAGTGAAAAGGCGAAGAGAGGATTCATGCTAAGAAAATGGACAGAAATGAAGACATTATAAGTATACCATTTTGAGAACGAATTTTAAGTGAAAATAATGAATTAGGCAAGTTGACCTTTCAACATTCTCTACATCTCCTTTTATCACAACTAAGACCACCAGACTTGTCACCTTATAAAAATTGAGCTATAACTAATTTGAAACCAGAGCTCCACAGGCTCAAATATTAATAATCCCAGGGGAATTAGTTTTTTCCAGGAATTGTTTAGTCAACTTTCCTTTGTTATGTAGAATTTTCTGTCTGGTTAAGTGTTGGCCAATATTGGATGAAATATGGTTTTCTAAAGTGACTCTTACATAAGGATCTTCACTGGGAAACAAGGGCCTGGATAAGAAGAATTTGGAAATAACTACAGCCTACCCTTGTCATCACTGATTACATCAGTATTTTTCTCTTCATAGTAGTGAGGTGGAAGGGCAGACTGACCATTTGTCTAGAAGCCTTAAGGCAGTGAGAAGTTGAGAATGAAGTAAGCTGGCCCTTCTCTCCATGGGAGAGACCTAATAATAGTAAAGTCAACAGTTGTGGGAGGTACCTGTGGGGTCTCCTAGGAGAGCGCTCATGAATGCAGCCAGCAGGGAGATGGAGGAGTCTTGGTACAGTTAGATTCTCTGAGCTGAGAGTCCCTCTCAGGCCTACATTCCTCCTGCCCCCAGACACGGATCCTCTGCTCCAAGTAGTACCCTTTCCTCACCCTGTACTCTCTGAACCTACCTGCACCTGTCTGGTCACCGTGACTTCTTTCCTCAGGCAGTTTCTTCCACACAAAATATCATTCTTCGTTGTCCTCACCAGCTCTCAGGGTAGTTCAGGTATCTCCAGAGTACAAGGCATCTTTCCCTCATCTCACCTCCTAAGACCTATTTCTTTGCTTGCCTGCAACTGTGCTTGTCTTTTCTCTTTCATTGCTCTTTTATTTTCCATGCATTTTAATTGTTCACATGAGTCTTCTTTATATCCAAACTAAAGCAAAACCTGAGTGCTCTGCCCATGGTAAGTGCTCAGTAAATGTAAGATTAATGACTTGGAGACTTACTCCTGGACTGTCCCAGTCCCATCATCCCAGCTGCCAGTCTGTGTGGTACAAATGATTGCCTAGTTTTGTGATACAAGTACCGGCAACAAAATGACCAAAGTCACACATCCTCCCATGGGTTCCTTGCTCCTATTTCTCAAAGACATTTTTAAGTTGTCTTATGACTGTGCCCTTTCTCATAAATTGGCTGCTCATTGCTGACATCTGTGACCCACACATACTTCTTCAGAAGTCAGTGAAGAAAACACATACAGCAGTGAGATTCTGGGGTGGGAGGTACTCCAGTAGCTCCAGAATAGATGACTGAACATCCTAATTTTCAATCAGAAATTAAGGAGCAGTGACACCATTTTCCTTTTGAAACAGGGTTCTTTCCACTTGACCAGGGATGCATTTTCATTAGGAAATATAATGAGATGGGAGCACAAGAAATAACTATAACAAGACCCTTGTAGGGCTGGAAGAGAAGCTCTCCCAGGAGACTTGGAGGTGACTCTCTGGCAGTGCTCAGGAGCATGGGCTCTGAGGTCAGATGGACTAGAATTTCAAATCCTCTCTCTGCTACCTCCTAGCTTTGAGAACATGAACATATGACTGAGCCACCCTAGAACTCAGCCTCTCATCTGTAGAATAGGGATAAATAATGGTAGATACCTAATAGAATTATCATGAGGATTAAATGAAATATGTAAAGTCCTTAGCAGTCAGAAAGGATAGAAACAGGAAAACAAAAAAACATGGTTTGTCCAGCAAGAAGCCTGGTTTCCTTATAAGTGCATGAGACTGTGGATAAAAACAAATCCAATATTTTTCCCGTTGCATCAGGACATCTCATTGTTAAGTAGCATGCAATTATTATAAAACAGTCTGGAATAATATGCATTAGGATTTAGGCTAAGAGACCTCAAAATATAGTAGCTTAAAGGCAGGAGTATACTTCTCTCTGATGTCACATTCAGAGATAGAAGGTGGGTCAGAGCAGGTAAGTTGCTGTTTTCTGTAAAGTCATTCAGTAATCTAGGTTCTTTCTGTCTTATTGCTCTGGGACTCTCCAGGATGTTACCCTGTTGAACTGTCAAAGCTGGGTCACTGCCACATTGATGTTTCAGCCCACAGAAACAAAAAAATACACCCAGTGTTTGAAGGCCAAGACACAAAAAAACCCATTCTCTAGGCCTGAACTTAGTTCACATGGCTGGCCATACCTAACTGCAGGGAAGGCTTAGACATGTAGTCTCAGCAAAACCATGTGTCCAGCTAACACCTAGCTAATACTAGAGAAGAAACAGAGAATGGATTTAGCAGTCTGCCACAAGATTTAACTAATAAGAAAGATTGGGCAAGGTAGACTAGATGGACAGATAGTCAATTCAGTCCAGCAAATCCTCATTGACACTTTTCATGTAGCTGGTGCTTGGCTCTATAGGGGATCCAGAGATGACTTTGCAAAAGTCTTTGTAATTTCGTGTACTTACATGCTAAGTAGACTGATGTCTTATTGCATGTTCAGTGTTCGAAAATCTTTAAGAATAAGTAGAATTTGTGTTTGGAAGGAACTATGAGGGAACCTTACAGGACAAGGGTTTGCATAAAGGCACTGAGGTAAGGACATCTCCTGCTGTGGGAACAGTAAGAACTCCTTGACTTATGGTGCTATAAAGTCCCTCAGTTGTGTCCAACTCTTTGCAACCCATGGCCTATAACCCAGCAGGCTCCTCCATCCATGGAATTTTCCAGGCAAGAATACTGAAGTAGGTTGCCATTTCCTATTCCAGGGGATATCCCAATCCAGGGATTGAACCTGCATGTCTTGCGTCTCCTGCATTGGCAGGCAGATTCTTTATTACTGCACCACCTGGGAGGCCCCAGTAAGCACTTCCAAGAAAATATTAGTTACTATGGGTTATATGTGATAAGGGCTGTTAACTAGATGTATTGTGGTGATAATTCACAGTGCATACAAATATCGAATTTTTATGTTGTATGCCTGAAACTAATATGTTATATGACAATTATACCTCAATTAAAATTTTAAAATATGGATTGTCTAACGTTTAGATGAACCAAACTTCTTAATGCTTTTTATCTTTATGTTCACTACATCTTAAACTTAGAGACAAATACCTGAGGGGCCTGAGCTTTGGATCAGACAGATCTGGGTTTGCAGTCCTGGTCTGGCCGCTTACTTCGCAGGGATGTGTGCATGCGTGCTCAGTCACTAAGTCGTGTCCATCCCTTTGTGACCCCGTGGACTTCAACCCACCAGGCTCCTCTGTCCAAGGGATTTCCAGGCAAGAATACTGGAGTGGGTTGCCATTTCCTTCTCCAGGGGATCTTCCCAACCCAGGAATCAAACCGGCATCTCCTACTTGGCAAATGGATTCTTTACCACTGAGCCACCAGCCCATTAGCAGTGATGACCTTAGATCTTGGAGCCTTACTTCCTCAACTCTAAGATGAGAGCCTCAAATTAAATGACATCTAGTCCCTTCTTAGCTAAAACTGTCTGTGGTTCTCAGATAGCACTATGATGGGAGAAAGAGAAGACAGAGGGCAGGACTTAGCCCTTCCTCAGGAGCAGTTTTGCCAGACTTTTCCAGGACCAGGCTATGATGCTTATTCTTTTTTTGGCAGTGCCCAGGCCCTCAGCAGAGAGAGTGCAGACTCCCAACCACTGAACAGCCAGGGAATTCCCTGTTATTTTTATTCTTTATGAGTTACTCCATAAGACAAAATTCAGCCTGTTGTAAAGGGCACAGTTTACTTGAGTATGCTTCCATCTCCCTGTAGTGAACCCCCATCCAGGCCTGTCCTTGGTCAGTCTGGAGCCCTCATTCTAACCAGAGCACTCCTTTACAAGGCTTTCTCCAGCCTCCAAACTTACTCTTCTCATCCACCTCTCTACTAAACTCATCTCTTCCTCAGTGCCAGACCTTGATTCTCTGAGGAAAGGAAAATGGCTAGCTGTAATGATTCACATTAAGGTATGATATTCTGTTTTTTCAAAAGGATCCTCTTAATCCTGGAGGTTGAATAACTGATCAGATATATTCTAAGCATCATGAATGCTCAACAGTGGAGGGGGAGACATATTTGGGCTGAGGGACTATCCTGTAAAAAGAGAGCTGATGAAGGAGAAACAGCAAGGAAGGAAGGAAGAAAAAGAAAGAAAGGAAGGAGAAGGAAGGAAGGGAGGGAGGAAGAAAGAAGAGAAAGAAAGAGAACATAATACAGTAGGTATATAAGAATAGTGAAAAACATGGAATGTGGAATCAGGCAGCTTGGACTATATCTCAGCTATGTCACTTAATGTGTAATTTTAGGAAAGTGTGCTAGGTCTCTGTGCCTCACTTTCTTCATCAGTGAAACGAGAGTTATAGTACGGCCTGCCTCATAGAGTGGTCATGAAGAGTAAAGGAGCTCATACAGATATCATTCATATACATACAGCATTCATAGAAAAATACCTGGCATGGAGCAAATGCTCAATGCAAGTTGGCCATGTTGGCTATAACTCACTTGGCTGCATTGTTGGTTTGCCTCTGAGTTACCATACAATGGGATTCTGGTGCTTTTTCTTTCTGCCAGGTCCTATGGAAGACCCCAAGATCCCTCCATCTTCACTGCTTCATGTTTTCATTCCCTCCTTCATCATTGCTGTCATGTTCATAGCCACAATGGTAGCCCTAAGAAAACGACTCTGCCAGAAGTTGTATTCTGGAGAAGGTAAGTGAGTTTTATTCATGGTA
Organism: Capricornis sumatraensis; assembly: GCF_032405125.1. Lineage (NCBI taxonomy): Eukaryota > Metazoa > Chordata > Mammalia > Artiodactyla > Bovidae > Capricornis > Capricornis sumatraensis. Next base: position 47,362,924 of record NC_091074.1, on the reverse strand, counting down.
ACCAAGTAGACTGGGTGTCTGCAGTGTGAGGCCTTGCTTGGCCCCACTGACCTGTAGCTTCACACTGTGTCCACTCAGGGCTCATGAGTTTCTTGGAGCTTGTCCTGATGATTATTTTCCAGGAGAAAATGCCTCTGGTCTCCAGTAAGATGCAATATTTTTTTGAATAAAAATATTGATAAAAGTAAAAATTAAAAAACTGAATATTTTTAAATGAGTGTTTCATTCTGTAGCTGAAATGGTTTGCTTTGTTCTCTGAGCCAAGAAGTGTCATCAGCCTAATGAGATCAGTGTTATTTGGGCAATGCAGATGGTTGTGCCATCAGCGTTCACTGGTGGGAGGATGGCAGGATCCTTCATGAGGACTCCTTTAGTTCTCATTCCTCCTTTGCCCATTCTGGGTCTGAGCTGGGCTTAGCCATCCTCTTCCCTACAGGAACCTGAATCTTCTGGTTGAGTAAGGAAAGGAAAGAAGTGTAAGGCCATCTGGTGTAGGGAAAGCACCCGACTGGTGCTTTCAGTCAGGAGATCTTTTAGCAGCTCCCTCCTCAGCCCATCACAGGCTTACCAACCTATTCCCATTCCACTGTGACAGTGAGACAGAGCATGCCTGTGGTGTTTGAATCCAGGCCAGAATACCTGCAAGCCCATCTGATGCTTTCCTAAACAGGTCCTTTCCTACACAGCACCCAGTGAGGCTTCTCTCAAGATCTATAGACAGCCTATAGAAAAGGAAACAGCAGCTAGGAATAATTCACTAAGAATTTGAAGTGGTCACTGTTTGAGGACTGGGGGGCTTTTCAGTGATTGTTATCCTACATTTACAATCTAACTTCTATATTCTCATCTGCCATGAAATATTATCATCATCTATTTGTCCATTGATCTATGTGTGCATTAGCTTGGGTAGTAACCACAAACCCTCTACTGTAGAATCCAAGATCCATGAACTGTTGTCAAAAGAAAGAGGGGGGTTGGGGAGGAAGGAAGAAGGGAATAAGGGAGGGAGGAAAGGAGAAAAAATGATAGGGAAAAAGAGTGGAAGTAGAGGAATTTCAGGGTCTTGCCAAAAAATCTTGGGGTAAACAGAATCACTTCTGCAAATCTGTGACTTCAGAGAGTCACGACAGATGCAGCTCATCAGAACCTTATCTTTTTTTTTGGCTGCCCTGGGTTTTCGCTGCTGCTTGAGCTTTCTCTAGTTGTGACAAGCAGGGGCTCCCCTAGTTGCAGTGCACGGGCTTCTCACTGTGGTGACGTTTGCTGTGGAGCACAGGCCCTACAGCATGTGGGTCTCAACAGTTGTGGCTTGCAGGCTTAGTTGCTCTGCAGCATGTGGAATCTTCCTGCGCCAGGGATCAGAAACATGTCCCTTGCACTGGCAGGCAGATTCTTAACCACTGAACCGCCAGGGAAGTCCTGCATTCCTCTAGTACTACCCTCATGTGTACCCCTCAGAAGCATTTTATAACCAAGGTTCCAGTCTTGGAGCCTGGGAACCCATTAGGCACCTCATAAATGAGCAGCGGATTTTTTATCCTTACTCTCTGAGAAGGATAAAAATGAAGTAGAGCCACATCTCTTAAAGATAGAATGGAGAAAAGAAATTTTCCCCTCATCCCTTATCCCAATTTCAAGTGTAAGTAGCACCAAGCTGGGTGTGAGTCTCAGGCACCAACTAGACTGGGAGAGATTTGTTACTAATAGGAGTTAAGTGAATACATTTTCAAGTGATTTATTTTTTAATAAACTAAAGTGAAATCACCATTGCTACGTAATAGCCCTCCTCTGTAACTCTTGTGCTTTGGGATCTGCTCTCTTAGAAGGGAGTACACAAGTACACATGAATTCAGGGATTATGGTTTCTCTTTTTCATCAGTATATGTCCAGTGTCTAAAACATTACCTGGCATATACAACAAAATTGTTCAATAAAATTTTAGACTTTGAATCTTTGATATGCAGATATGTATGCTAACCTGCTCTATACAATATGGCCATATGTGGTTATTTAAATTAAACAAAAATTCAAGTCCTGGGTCTTATTTTAAGTGCTCACATATTGTAAGTGTTCAACAGTCACATGGGGCTAGTAGCTACTGTATGGGATAGAGAAGTATTTCTAATTTCTATTGGATTTAATAAACATATGATATTTCAATAAATATGATCATAAAAAACCTAACACATTAGAAGAGATGTCTAATGTTTGCAGTTTATTTCTATGCCTGTCTCATTATCGACTGTTAGTAATTAAGTCACCCACCAGTACTAGCCTGTGCACCACATTTTGCCCTAAAAGACTGAGCCAGAGTTTTGCAGAGATTTAAACCAAAGGCCAAATATATTGACTAATGTTTGCATGAGAACCACAGAAAATGACAGCACTGACCTCAGGCATTAGAGTCCTTCACTGAATCCTCCAACATTCAAGGGCAATTCCTATAGTTTAGCCACTGACCCCTTTCAAATACAAATGCTCTTGGAGGAGACTGCAATGCTGGATAGAAGCCCTCTAAATCTGGGCCAAGGTCAAGATGGATACAAAGGAGTTACTAAGAAGCTGATATGCAGAACAAAAGCAGATTAGGGATGGACTGAGTTCAGGAACCCAAGCAACTGCAGCACATGTGTATTGAACCCTGTAAGAAAATCAGAATAAGAGAGAATGTGTGAGATCAGGGCTTGATAAAGATATAAAGCCAGGGAAACAACGATGAGCAGCAACCCGTCTTGTGAACTTGTGTTTCTGCTCCCAATGTTACTTTGAACCAGTATCAGTCAATTACACCTTAGTGCAGATTTATTGATTACACCTTCTGCTCTGTGTAGGGAAAACAGGAAGGAAGTGGTATTCAAGACTAAAGTAAAACAGGGAGAGAGAACTTCAGAGGTATTTCCGGGGCCAAATACCCAAATTAGCAGTCCCTCAGCCTCTGAGGACCTGGGGGCCTGGGCAGACAAGGGAATGGAAAGTAAGCAGAGGCCTTCTTTCTTCACAATTTTCTCCTAAGGGTATGGTTTTAGTTTGTATCCAGCCTGAGGTCTCAAACCACGGTGGAAATTTATGCTTCTCTATGTGGATTTATTTGGATTTACTTTTCGTTCTGACATTATTTCGCCTATAAACAGAACAGTTTCCTTAACCCACCCCTGGAATTTTTCTTTTTCAGATACAACAAAAAGATCTGCCACCAGGGTAAGGAGAGAAGTGGACAGAGCTGTGAGTAATCATGATTTTTCTTTTCTGTTTCACCTTCTTTTCTCTCCCAGATTAAATTAAGAAATAAAACCTCTGCTTTGTTGCACGAAGGGCAAATAGCCTGGGCAGAATCCTCCTGCTAAGTGGCATTTAGTTTCTCTTGCAATCCTGCACTGTTCCATACCTTTCTTGGAAAATAAAGATGGTGTCAGTTGAATAGCCACAGAACAACTATAAGGCCTTTAGTCTGTTTATATTCCTAAGCACTCCTAGAAAATAATGCACAGGAGATCTGGGCTCAAATTAGAAACATGGTTAAATTTAACAGCAGAAAGAAGATAGTCTACTGTGACAAAATCAGCAGCTGGGATTTTTGCAATAGTCGTTAAGTACACTGTGGGTTGTGGGTTAAGGGTATTTCTGGAGATGTAGAAGTCTCTTCATGAGATTGAAAGGCTTGGAGCTGGAATTTGTGGAAGAGGGAGGAAGTGATCTAGAGGTCAGGAGAAGCAGGGTTTCTGAAACCATTCAGCTTCATCAGATGAAAAGCATAGATGCTGGGGAAGTGGTCTGTTGGAGATCCATGGCTCTAGGTCACATTGTAAAATGGGTATTTCTAGCTCTCTTGGGAAAGCTTCTTTTGCCCGAAATCTAGGGATCACATGGTGTCACACATGACTTTATGAGTTCACCAAAATAATGAGAGGCAATTCGTAGACATTTCTAAATAACTATGTATTATCAGCTGCTGAGAATATTAAGAACTGTTTATTTTTAAATTCTTTTGAATATATTCCCCAGATTCCAGGGACACTGATTATGAAAATAACCCTATAAAACCTTCAAATACCAGGGTCTGCATTTGGCTAATCTATCACACATGGCAGTTCATAAGCACAAAATATGACTTAAAAGAATGAAATGAAAAGAGGCTCCTGCACCCTCCCTGTCTCCACCACTTCCCTGAAAGAGATTCTTGAAAATACATCCTTTCACTATAGACTCATTCCTGGACCCAGTGCCAGAGAAGAAATGCAGCCTAAGCCGGCTGTGCTTGACATCCCATTGCCTGAGCTTTTCTGAATCATGAGGCAGCTTTCAGACCAACACTGCAAGTTCTGATACAAACATTTGTTTCTTGGGAAACAAAAATCCTGTATTCCTATAAATTGATCTCCTTGGCCTCCAGGTGAGTTCCCATGAAAGAGGCCCAATATTTGCTGAATTTCATGAGGTCAAAATGTTTGAATAAGTGATTCCTTCAGCTGCTCAGCACAAGGAAGAAATAGTGAAAAACTTGAGCACAGAAGTAATAAACTCAGATGCCTATTGGGCCAGTGATGAAATGAGTAAAAACTGTCCCTAACCAAATAGGGAGTGGGGGGAGGGGAGGGATTTTGACAAATTGGAGAGCATTTTCCCTGTCAGTTTAGCAGTAGCCTTACATTGCCAGAGAAGATGGAAATCCAGATTTTTGTATAAAATATCTTAATTATTAAATGCTAGCCGAAAGTATTTCAAATAGCAAACAAACTAAACAAAACATGCCTGTAGGTTAATTGAGCCTGTCGATCAGTTTTCAAGTCTTTTCCTGAAACATAATTTTGTAAGGGAAGAGTTTAGAATCTGAGTAATGAAGGCAGAAACACCTGTTTGAGGAATTGATTACTCAACAGCTTGCTGCCAACCTAAATGTCTCTCCTGTGACCTGCCACATGGTCTGAATATTGCAGTTATAAAGTGAGGGTATCACAGTCATTTTTAACCAGTAGAGCTCCTTTATAAACAGAGGAATCTCACACTCTCTTTTAATAGTTGTCTGAAATTCAAAATAAAGTAACTGTCTTGATCAAAAGTCAAATTAAAGAAATGGGATTCATTTTCTCCATCCGCTGCCCAACCCACTGCCCCTCCACATATTATTTACCCACACTCTCTACCTTTTAACCTGGAGGAAGAGTCAGGGAGGTGAAAGTGATGCTTCTCCTCTTCCTCCCTCACTCCTCCTTGACACTTACCTGAGAGTAGTAAGAGGTCAGGACCAGTTAGATATATATCATAGAAGATACAGATAGGAATGTACCTGGTACTATTACCTATAACAGTGACAAATTAGAAATAATCAAATATGAATCAAAAAGAGAAAAGATGAATAAGAAGACTAGATAATAATTAAAATGAAAGCACCAAAACTAGATGTATTTTTGAGATGAATAAATCTGAACAATATAATTTTGAGAGGAAAGATAGATGCAGAAAGACATAGATAGCATATTACCAATGACAGAAAGTTCAGAAACATGCAAACAACCTTAAGTAGTGTATATGGGAAACAGTCATATGTACAAAGTACGAAAGAAGTACAAAAATAGCATGGAAATGATAAACATCAAATTTAACCTCCTGAACTGAGTAGTGGGTATACAGATGTTCATTACATTATTCTCTTGATTTTATACCTGAATTATCTATTTAAAGAGGTCACAATTAAAATTCAAGACAATTTAGATTTAAATTTTTCTGTGATCTAGCTACATAATCTTAGGTAAGATCTGCCTCTTCTCTGTGCTTCAGTTTTGTCATCTGTAAATTGAGAAAGTTAGATCAAATCCAGGAGGGCAAACAAGACTCATGTCAGGTGCGGGGAATGCCTGGAGCAGAGATGAGGATAGTTTGGGAGACTGTTTCTAGATGCAAACTGTGGTGATAGATGGATGAATAATGTCTGCCTTGGGTGCAGGTGGGAAGAGTTGAGGGCCTTGGCCATTTAATAACAAATGTGGAGGGGATGTTTTTCATTTAAAAAAAAACTGTGTTTATCTATATTTCTGTTCACCTTTATCACGTACATATGTACATGACATTATTTTATGGTCTATTAGTACTTGTTTTGATTGCATTCAAAGTTATTTTCAGATTGATTGAAGTATTTCTAATCATGTTTAGAGCTGCATAAAATATAGAACTTGGTTGATGATCACTAGCGAAGTATTAAAGGAAAAATTATTTTTATTTAGTATAATGTATTATGGTTTTGTCAAAGCAGATACAAATGTGTTAGATTTTCAGTAGATGCTTTTTTTAAAGTTCTTCCCTAAAAAGTTGCTCATCAGTTATTAACTCTTTATTGAGAACTGATTTAACATTTGGAATAATATCCCCTGGGAAGAAGAGGGAACAGAACATGGAAATACTGATCTGAAGGATAGAAAGAGAACAGATCTGGGGCCAAGTGTTTGGACAGCCAAGAAAACTTGGAATGTGTTGCTGGGGATGAGGGGCACTTCATGCTTCTCTGGAAGAACAGAAACACAGAACCACTTGTTGTTTAGTCACTAAGTTACATCCAACTCTTCTGCGATCCCATGGACAGTAGCCTGCCAGGCTCCTCTGTCCATGGGATTTCCCAGGCAAGAATACTGGAATGAGTTGCCATTTCTTTCTCCAGGGAATCTGTCCAACCCAGAGATCAAACTCATGACTCCTGCATTACAGGCAGATTCTTAGCCTGAAAAGTATGAAATCTGTAGGGCTGCCAGGTTGCGAACTCAGGTAGGATTTTTTATATTACAATCTTGAGGCAGAATTCCTCCTTCTCTGATTGCTGTTAAGGTCTTCAACTGATTGAATGAAGCCCACCCATATTATGGAAGGTAATCTACTTTATGTAAAGTCAGCTGATGGTAAATGTTAATTACATCTATTATACAAAATACCTTCAGAGCAACATCTAGACTAACATTTCACCAAATAGCTGGGCACAGTAGTCTAGCCAAATTAACATAAGATAAACCATCACAGGCATCAAGAAATGAGGGGGACATTCTTGCCTGGAGTAAGTCAGTTGGTCAGACTTCCTAGAGCCTTTGAAAATACAAGTATGTGGCCATCTATTTTCTGGTCACTGTAGTTGTCCAAATGACCAGGGCTTTGTCTAACACCTCCTCATCCATGCAGCTGCCACTCCAGATTTGCATGTAGACTAATTAGGGTTTTTTGTTTATTTCAGCAAGATGTTTTTCCCTCAACTCCCTGCCTGTCAACCATTCAGTAACAAAAGGGCATCTGTGACTTCAGAATCTACCACTTTGTATATTTTGAAGTAATGAATATCTGAGTAGATCTAGAGGGGGTAAAAAAAAAACAAAAACCCGAACTTGTAGCCAAGAAATTACTTGATAAAGTCAAACAAGTTTTTTGAAAAAATAATTTTTACTTCTCAGTAAAATGAACAAATTATAAGAGCTGGATTTGACTTATCTAACATCTTGTTTCATTGCCAACACCCAATGAGAACTATAGATAGATACGTATAGCTATGTATAGATAGCTTTGGGAAGTCCCCTTGAGTGGAGCAGCACATACTGCAAGATCTGATTCCCCCTACACTGTTTTCATCATCAGGCCAATCTCCTGTCTCTTGATTAGATTTGAGCTCTTTTGCATGGCTTTTCAGGCCATCCTTCTCCCTTTCCTGTTCCCAAGCTGTGCTCATTCCTACCTTTGCGCCTTTGTTCATGTTGTGTCTTCTGCCTGGAATGCCCTCCTCATTCCTTCTTGCTGACTGAAACTCAAACTTCTTGTAGGATCTGCCTTAGTATAGCATAATAAGTTAGCATTATTATTGTTTTAATGCCAGACCACTGTTCTAAACACTCTAGAGTTACATTTAATTTTCACAGTAGCCCTACGAGGTATATACTTCCTCCCACCATCTCCAGTCTCAGAGATGAGAAGATACTTGTGCATGGTCATATGACAGTGAATGCATGGACCAGAAAATGGACCCAAGTATGCCAGGAAGAGCCCATGCCTATGCACTGAACTGTACTCCCTTTCTTGGTCTGTAAGACTCTATCTGCAGCTCAGCCCTGTTTGTTTTTCCCTCTGCATTGTACACACAGTCTATACCACTCTTAACAGCATGGTCACAGCATTATTTCCTGGCTTATTCTAAGTGTACATATTTTATATCTACTTAGTCAATGAAATGAAGTGAGATTTTACTGTTCATAAAACTATTGGGTTTTTGGTTTTGTCTCCTTTATTAGCTGTTTTTCTCTACTTCTTTTAGCTTATTCTATGATCAGTTTAAAAGAAAGTGACTGATTTTGACCAAATTAAGCTTGCTACTAAAAAATCTTGTTTAATTTTAGTTGAGTTTACCAATTCAAAAGAGAACAACTTATAATGATTCTAGAATATTTGTCATACTTTAGTAGGCACCTATTAATGAAAATCAACCAGTTAACACTCTCCTACCCACTGGTGTGTATCGATTAAAAAAAAAGAGTAGGCAAACCATGGCCAGGGGGTCAAATCCCCACCTGTTTATGTAAACAAAATTTAAATAATAATGAAAAATAAATAAATTAATTAATTTTTAAAAATGAAAAAAAACTTAATCATGCTTTTCATTTTCATATTGTCCCTGTCCCCTAATTTCCCATCCATTCCTCTGCTTCTTATGTTAGAGTTGAGTAATTGCAAGAGACGATATAGCCCATAAAAATCTAAATTTTTTATAATCTGGCCCTTTACATAAAAATTTTGCTGTCTTCTGACCTAGAGGTTCTCCCAGGCTTTGCACCTCCTTCCACAGTAAATGTAATGGGTTGGTCAAAAAGTTCGTTTAGGGTTTTTCATAAGATGTGGAAAAACCTGAACGAACTTTTCTGCCAACCAAATACTTCTTCCTGAGCTAAGGGATACAATGTCACCCCCACTCCTATGTCAGTTTCATGAAGTCTGAGGACAGAGCCCACTGGAAGTTCTTAGGCTGAGCCAGCCTCTCACTCTCTGACACACAGTCTCTGCTACCCTAGCTCTGCCTCACCCTCAAAACCCACCACTGGGAGACAGTGTTATGTTCTTGGCTTTCCAGGAGCAATCCTGGGCCTTCATATTCTTACTCATTATCATCTAAGAAGATGAAGTCTTGGGACTTGCTCTGAGCATGTCCTTTGGACATATTTAATTTCATTTCTTTAATTTTAATTTTTATGGAAGTAAAGTTGATTTACAGTATTGTACTAGTTTCAGTTGTACAACAAAATGATTCAGTAATACATATATAGTTTTTCAGATTCTTTTCCATTATCAGTTCAGTTCAGTTCAGTCACTTAGTCATGTCCGACTCTTTATGACCCCATGAATTGCAGCACGCCAGGCCTCCCTGTCCATCACCAACTCCCGGAGTTCACTTAAACTCATGTCCATCGAGTCGGCGATACCATCTAGCCATCTTATCCTCTGTCATTCCCTTCTCCTCCTGCCCCCAATCCCTCCCAGCATCAAAGTCTTTTCCAATGAGTCAACTCTTTGCGTGAGGTGGCCAAAGTACTGGAGTTTCAACTTTAGCATCATTCCTTCCAAAGAAATCCCAGGGCTGATCTCCTTTAGAATGGACTGGTTGGATCTCCTTGCAGTCCAAGGGACTCTTAAGAGTCTTCTCCAACACCACAGTTCAAAAGCATCAATTCTTCGGCACTCAGCTTTCTTCACAGTCCAACTCTCACAGCCATACATGACTACTGGAAAAACCATAGCCTTGACTAGACGGACCTTTGTTGGCAAAGTAATGTCTCTGCTTTTCAATATGCTACCTAGGTTGGTCATACTTTCCTTCCAAGGAGTAAGCATCTTTTAATTTCATGGCTGCAATCACCATCTACAGTGATTTTGGAGCCCCCAAAAATATAAAGTCTGACACTGTTTCCACTGTTTCCCCATCTATTTCCCATGAAGTGATGGGACTGGATGCCATGATCTTTGTTTTCTGAATGTTGAGCTTTAAGCCAACTTTTTCACTCTCCTCTTTCACTTTCATCAAGAGGCTTTTTAGTTCCTCTTCACTTTCGGCCATAAGGGTGGTGTCATCTGCATATCTGAGGTTATTGATATTTCTCCATTATAGGTTATTAAAAGACACTGAATATAGTTCCCTGTGCTGTACAGTAAATTCTTGTTGTTTATTTTATATATGGTTCAGTTCAGTTCAGTTCAGTCGCTCAGTCATGTCCAACTCTTTGCGACTCCATGAATTACAGCATGCCAGGCCTCCCTGTCCATCACCAACTCCCGGAGTTCACTCAGATTCACGTCCATCGAGTCAGTAATGCCATCCAGCCATCTCATCCTCTGTCATCCCCTTCTCCTCTTGCCCCCAATCCCTCCCAGCATCAGAGTCTTTTCCAATGAGTCAACTCTTCGCATGAGGTGGCCAAAGTACTGGAGTTTGAGCTTTAGCATTATTCCTTCCAAAGAAATCCCAGGGCTGATCTCCTTCAGAATGGACTGGCTGGATCTCCTTGCAGTCCAAGGACTCTCAAGAGTCTTCTCCAACACCACAATTCAAAAGCATCAATTCTTCGGTGCTCAGCCTTCTTCACAGTCCAACTCTCACATCCATACGTGACCACTGGAAAAACCATAGCCTTGACTAGACGGACCTTTGTTGGCAAAGTAATGTCTCTGCTTTTCAATATGCTATCTAGGTTGGTCATAACTTTTGTTCAAAGGAGTAAGCGTCTTTTAATTTCATGGCTGCAGTCACCATCTGCAGTGATTTTGGAGCCCCCCAAAATAAAGTCTGACACTGTTTCCACTGTTTCCCCATCTATTTCCCATGAAGTGATGGGACCAGATGCCATGATCTTCATTTTCTGAATGTTGAGCTTTAAGCTAACTTTTTCACTCTCCTCTTTCACTTTCATCAAGAGGCTTTTTAGTTCTTCACTTTTGGCCATAAGTGTGGTGTCATCTGCATATCTGAGGTTATTGATATTTCTCCCGGCAATCTTGATATATGGTAGTATATCTTAATCCCATACTCTTAACTTATCCTTCATTCCTGCCCCTTTGGTTAATCATGTTTGTTTTTTATATCTGTAAGTCTGTCTTGTAAATAAGTTCATTTGTATTTTTTTTTTTTTTGGATTCCACATGTAAGTGATATCATAAGATATTTGTCTTTCTTTGACTTACTTTATTAAATATAATATTCTCTGGGTCCATCCATGTTGTACCAAATGGCAATATTTCATTTTCTTTATGGCTAATATTCCATTGTGTGTGTATGTATACACACACTCACACACACTATATCTTCTTAATCCATTCATCTATTAATGGACACTTAGATTGTTTCCACGTTTGGCTGTTGTAAATAGTGCTACTGTGAACATTGAGATATGTGTCACACATACTTCTGGCAAGACTCTTATTCAAATAATTATTCTTGCTTCCCACCTAAGAAAGGAAGAGCTTGCTGGTTTTGCCTGACTGACCAGTGACTGAAGTGAGGCCTGATTATTGTGACAGTGCCCAGAAGGGCTCAGTAATTCAAGTAACAGCTGCTCTGGGCTGGGTTTTCCACTCCATGTTTCTACCCCTAACTTTCTAGAGAACTCTGGGAAAGGTAGTGCCTGTTCCTGTTGTGAAAATCCAGACTTCTCAGTCACCCAACATGGGCCTTCAAGGCCTTAACCTTAATATTATAAAATTAAAACCTCAGATAAAACTAAATGTAGCCAAGGATATGGCCCTTTCCCATCCTTCTCCATGGTGAATGTGGTAGTCATTAGTGTTATTTCACACATTTCTAGATCTCTTGCTCTTGTGAACACAACAGGATTGCACTTCTCTATGATTAATTAGGTTATAAGTGTGGTCATATGACTTGCTTTGATCAACTAAATGTAAGCATAAGTGATGTGTGTTACTTTGGGGTAGAATATATAACAGCTAGCCTGTGCTTTGCTGTATTTTCTGTTTTTATCTGCAACATTCAAGGCAGTGATTTCTACATCAGCCTGGGCTTCTGAGTAACAACAAATAACAGGGAGCGTCTGACCCTTGGTGGGCATGGAGCATGACCAAGAATAAGCCTTTATTTATTATATTGAGATTTAAGAGTTGTTTGTTACTGCAGCATAATCTAGTCTATCCTAACTGATACAACAGGGAAACAATAGAGCATATGCTACCATTTAACATTCTGTTTCTGAGGAAAAATGCTTTCTATATAAAAAAGAAAAAAGGATAAAGTGTCAGAATATATTCATCATATAATTAGTTCTCTATTTAAAAAAAAGTTTTAATATAACCACCATACCTGCTTTCTCCCCCAAAAATGAAGACATTAAAATATCAAAAAAAAACCATTAAACTGCTCATAATCATAAAAAAATCCATAATAATTGTCATTGTGTGATGGAACCTCATATTATTTTCTTCATGTTTCCTGAATTTTGTTTGTACTTTAATACATTTTTAAATTCCCCAATGTGTCACTGTTTTAAGTACCTCAGGGGTGCCTGTTAGATGAAGAAAATAGTTTTTTAAGCCCTGTTAACCATCCCCTACTCATCTCTCTGTATCTCAGTAGTCAGATGCATTATGTAGGGCTCTTCATAGGGTCCTTTTCAGCTTTTGGGAGGGAAACGCTTTTACTCCCTTTCAAGAACATGTATCAGTGTCTTAGTTGCCTCTCACAAATTCCTAGCTCAGGCAACTGAGAAGGAATAGACACATACTGCAGGGATGTAACAGACAAGGTAACTTGCACAAGGTTATGTTATAACTTAATGATGGAACTCCTAGTCCAGAATTCCTGAATCCTTTTCTGTGGTACACTACCCTTTCCATTTGTGGAAGTTCTCCTTGCAGCTAACTTGACTCACTTATGGGGCTATTCAGGCCCCTGGCTTCTTGTTGTTATGCAGGCAAACAAGCTGTCAGCCAATATAACTTTAGGAGTGGATTCTGATTCCTAGACATCATATTAAAAAGCAGAGATATTACTTTGCCAACAAAGGCCCATCTAGTCAAAGCTATGTTTTTTTCCAGTAGTCATATATGAATGTCAGAGTTGGACCATAAAGAAAGCTGAGCACCAAAGAATTGATGCTTTTGAACTGTGGTGTTGGAGAAGACTCTTGAGAGTCCCTTTGACAGCAAGGAGATCAAACCAGTCCATCCTAAAGGAAATCAGTCCTGAATATTCATCGGATGGACTGATGCTGAAGCTGAAGCTCCAATACTTTGGCCACCTGAGGTGAAGAACTGACTCATTGGAAAAGACCCTGATGCTGGGAAAGATGGAAGGCAGAAGGAGAAGGGGATGACAGAGGATGAGATGGTTGGATGGCATCACTGACTCAATGGACATGAGTTTGAGGAAGCTCTGGGTGTTGGTGACCGACAGGGAAGCCTGGCGTGCAGTCCATGGGGTTGCAAAGAATCGGATATGGCTGGTCGACTAGAACTGAATTCTGATACCATAGATATGTATCAGTTCAGTTCAGTTCAGTTCAGTTCGGTCACTCAGTTGTGTCCGACTTTTGCAACCCCATGGACTGCAGCACACCAGGTCTCCCTGTCCATCGCCAACTCCTGGAGCTTCCTCAAATTCACATCCATTGAGTCAGTGATGCCATCCAACCATCACATCCTCTGTTTTCACCTTCTCCTGCCTTCCATCTTTCCCAGCATCAGGGTCTTTTCAAATGAGTCAGTTCTTCACCTCAGGTGGCCAAAGTATTGGAGCTTCAGCTTCAGCATCAGTCCGTCCAATGAATATTCAGGACTGATTTCCTTTAGGATGGACTGGTTGGACCTCCTTGCTGTCAAAGGGACTCTCAAGAGTCTTCTCCAACAGCACAGTTCAAAAACATCAATTCTTCAGCTATCAGCTTTCTTTTTGGTTCAACTCTCACTTCCATACATGATTACTGGAAAAACAAAAGCTTTGACTATATAGGCCTTTGTTGGCAAAGTAATGTCTTTGCTTTTCAATATGCTCTCTAGGTTGGTCATAACTTTTTTTCCAAGAAGCAAGCATCTTTTAATTTCATGGCTATAGTCAGCATCTGCAGTGATTTTGGAGCCCCCAAAAATAAAGTCTGTCACTGTTTCCATTGATTCCTCATCTATTTGCCATGAAGTGATGGTATCAGATGCCATGATCTTAGTTTTCTGAATGTTGAGTTTTAAGCCAACTTTTTCACTCTTTCACTTTCATCAAGAGGCACTTTAGTTCTTCTTTGCTTTCTGCCATAAGTATGGTATCATCTGCATATCTGAGGTTATTGATATTTCTCCTGGCAGTCTTGATTCCAGCTTGTGCTTCATTCAGTCCAGCATTTCTCATAATGTACTCTGCATATAAGTTAAATAAGCAGGGTAACATTATACACTGTTGATGTACTCCTTTCCTATTTGGAACCACTCTCTTGTTCCATGTCCAGTTGTAACTGTGACTTCTTGACCTGCATACAGATTTCTCAGGAGGCAGGTCAAGTGGTCTGGTATTTCCATCTCATGAAGAATTTTCCACAGTTTGTTGTGATTCACACAGTTAAAGGCTTTGGCATAGTTCATAAAGCAGAAGTAGATGTTTTTCTGGAACTCTCTCCCTTTTTTGATGATCAAGCACATGTTGGCAATTTGATCTCTGGTTCCTCTGCCTTTTGTAAATCCAGTTTGAACATCTGGAAGTTCATGGTTCACGTACTGTTGAAGCCTGGCTTGGAGAGTTTTGAGCATTACTTTGGTAGTGTGTGAGATGAGTGTAATTGTGCATTAGTTTGAGCATTCTTTTGCATCGCCTTTCTTTAGGACTGGAATGAAAACTGACCTTTTCCTGTCCCATGGCCCCTGCTGAGTTTTCCAAATTTGCTGGCCTATTGAGTGCAGCACTTTCACAACATCATCTTTTAGGATTTGAAGTTGCTCAACTAGAATTCCATTACCTCCACTAGCTTTGTTCTTAGTGATGCTTCCTAAGGCCTACTTGACTTCACATTCCAGGATGTCTGACTCTAGGTGAGTGATCACACCATTGTGATTATCTGGGTCATGAAGATCTCTTTTGTATAGTTCTTCTGTGTATTCTTGCCACTTCCTCTTAATAGTGTGTGCTTCTGTTAGGTCCATACCATTTCTGTCCTTTATTGTGCCCATCTTTGCATGAAATGTTCCCTTGATATCTCTAATTTTCTTGAAGAGATCTCTAGTCTTTCCCATTCTGTTGTTTTCCTCTATTTCTTTGCATTGATCACTGAGGAAGGCTTTCTTATCTTTCCTTGCTATTCTTTGGAACTCTGCATTCAAATGGGTATATCTTTCCTTTTCTCCTTTGCCTTTTGCTTCTCTTCTTTTCACAGCTATTTGTAAGGCCTCATCAGACAATCATTTTGCCTTTTTGCATTTCTTTTTCTTGGGGATGGTCTTGATCACTGCCTCCTGTACCATGTCACAAACCTCCATCCAAAGTTCTTCAGGCACTCTGTCTATCAGATCTAATCCCTTGAATCTATCTGTCACTTCCACTGTATAATCATAAGGGGTTTGATATATGACATACCTGAACAGTCTAGTGGTTTTCCCTACTTTCTTCAATTTAAGTCTGAATTTGGCTACAACTAGTTCATGATTTGAGCCACAGTCAGCTCCTGGTCTTGTTCTTCTGATGACTGTATAGAGCTTGTCCATCTTTGGCTGCAAAGAATATAATCAATCTGATTTCAGTTTTGACCATCTGGTGATGTCCATGTGTAGAGTCTTCTCCTGTGTTGTTGGAAGTGGGTGTTTGCTATGACCAGACATGTGTTATGCTTCCTTAAAAAAAAGTTATTCTAGTCATCCAAGTCATACTTTATTAGAGCTTCCAGACCTAATAAAGCAGCCTGACTTCTCTACTTTAGAGATCATGAGATTGAGTTTAAGGCATGTTAAGTGACAATTGATGAAATAATGACAAAAAAATCGAAAGATCTTGTGATCCCCAGTATAACACTATTTATCTATGCATTCACTCTCAAAGATGTATTGTGTTTCTATTTGCAAGACTCTGTGTCAGGTAGGCCATGGGAGAATTTTGAAAATGACTTAAGCACATTAGTCATCTAAGAGTCTTACAATGAAGTATTAGAGATGAGGCACTCAAAAAATTGCTCTCATTGCCATAGTTTGGGTTAAGATTAAAATGTAAGAGGCCAGCTTTCTAGATACCTCTGTATACCTCTTTCTGTATACTTCTATACAGCTCTACATGTTTCTATATACCTTATATTAAAATATGAGGCCAGCTTTCTATGTATACCTATATAGTAATTGGTCCAATATCTTCATTTTGTTTTGTTTTGTTTACTTGATTCTCTTATCTTTCCTCGAAGAACTTCCACCAGAGAACCAACCACAGCTTTGGCATTCTATTATAGCAACATGGACTTGTCTCCTTTTCTTTTTCCTATGCCAATGGTTCTAATTTTTTTTCTTTTTTCTTATAACCCTTTATATATATACACATATATATTCTGAGTAGGAAAAAATTTGAGTTGTCCTCCTACATTCCTCTTTAACTCTCATACTACTATCAAACTCAAGCATATCTGACACCAGATGTGTGGAAGTTTTCCCCACATCAAGCCATTCTCTGCATCACAAGGTGAGTGTCCTACCATGTAACTCAGTTCTGACACTAACTGGTGATAGCACGAGATTGCACAGGTTAAGGGCTCAGTTCCCAAGAGTGTTCCCCCTCTACTTCAGATGCCAGTCACACGCTCACCTGTACTTCTGGCCAGTCAGCTATAAATCTGAGGTCCTCATGACCACCTCCTTGGGTTCAACTAATTTGCTAGAGCTGTTCACAGGGCTCAGGAAAATAGTTTACATGTTTTATCAATTCATTATAAAAGGATATGATAGCGAATACAGATGGACACTGGTCCCTGCTCTTGCTAGTCTCAGGGGGCCCAGTATCCTCAGACTGAAGGGGAAAGGGAAGGGAGCATCCAGGAGCCTGGTGAGAACCACAGGAGGAAAGGGCAGACCACAGAGCTGTAGACTTTAAGAGAGAGAGAAAACGGACCTGCAGCCTCTCCAGTAGGTGACTGAGGAAGAGCTCTCCCAACCTTACTCTCCTATCCCATGCAATCTCCTCTCTCTCTGAGACTTGAGGGGAAAAATGGAATGGAAATCAAAGGAAAGAGAGGCCAGCGATGCAGTCCCAGGATGTGCACAGGCTGAACAGAGTGGAGGAAAATGCATCTCCAGGAATGAACAGAAATATCTGACACAATGAAAGCTCTGAATAGGGAAGCCCCTTGAACTTTGCTCCACTATTGCTCAGCTGCCTGCAGCTCAGAGAACAGAGGAGAGAGCTAAAGATTTGGACTAGGGCAAATGGTCGAGGGGGTGGAAAGAAAGCTTTAAGCCCTGCTGCCTTTGAGCTGTTTTTTTTAACTCCAATTTTCTCACTCCAATCAGACTTTGAGAGTTTGTGTATTTTCTAGTCAGAAGAATGATTTTTCTGTTTGTGAACTTTTCTCTCCAGATGTGAACCTGTGGTCTCAGGAGCTGGGGTGACCTGATAGGACATCCTCAAGAAACTTCTAGACTCTGAACAAGAATCCTCTGGCCTGCAGAGCTTGTTGTTTGTACTTTTCAATTGTCTTTGTATAAACCAGCACTTTATTCTGGAGACTGCAGCATGACTAGGCAGCACCCACCACCATGTAACGGAAAGTCGGGCAACTGCCCCTCCACTGATCTGGGCTGTCTCCCCAACAGCCCATGGCTCCACGCACACACTACTGCACTTTAGAAAACAACCACACTGGATCCTGGACCCCACTGAGGGTCCTCTGGCTCATTCTTTCTTCCAGACTGGAAACAGAGGGAATTATTTCTCCTTAAGTTTCCAAAGTGGTTTCCAGAAGCAGAGACAAGTAGAAGTTTCCAGTTACAGAAATGGACAGAAGATTTCCAGTAGAGTTATTTTTATGTGTAGTTTCCTCTGGATACTGAACAAGCCTATTGAGACTGTGAGTTCACAGACAGGACTTTATACAAAGTCAAGCCATAATTGACATATTTTATGGTTTACAGGAAGCTAGAAAACATCTGAGTTGTTTTAATGAAATGTTTAAGCATTGAAGTGCACAGAGTGGTCAACTACAGATTGTGGAGAAAAGCCATTGAGTATTTTTCTGAGATCTAAATCACAAAGCATTGATTTTAACTTGTAATGGCACTGTGTTGAATGGTATTTTAAAAGCAAAAGCAAACTACATCTTTCCTTCAAAAAAATCCTGTCTACTTAACCTCAGAAGCCAATCATACACATTTTAAGTTTTGTCATACTAATATGCTATTTCTGCAAAAATTTCAGATGAGTAGCTATAATGGTCAAAGCACCAAACTAAGGCTCCTTTCCTAGCCTTCTCTTTGACTTTAAACTTAACCTTTCAGTAGCTCGGTTTCCAGGTCTGTGATAGAGTGATGGTCACTAGCTATGATCTCTGATGGTCAGTACTAGAAATCCTGTGGGACTCCGTTATCACGTGTTAAGGAGGAGGGTAACTGGATGTGGTCCATCAGGCTGATCATGTTCAATTTGGTCTGTGTGCTAGGACGTTCAAGGCATTAGCTGACCCATAAACTATCCAAATGTAAACATTATCAAGTATAACAGATGATGAATGTGCTTCAAGCAAACTCTTTTAACTGATGCACAGACTAAGAACAATTTTAGGTTAATGAGAATGAAGGGGGGTGAAAGTGAGTAACAGACAATTATGTAACATCTCAGTTTCTTCTGTTGAAAATCAAAGAATACCATTGAAGAATAAAACTCAGTTCTTCAAAATGTTCCAGATGTTCTGCTTTTGGCTAAGTGGTTTCCTCAGGGCCCATCCAGGTCAGTAAGTTTAATGTTCCATAAGGCCAGTTGGCTCCCATAGGTGTAAAAGCCTTTGCAGCACACTCAGATTCCTTCTTTAGAAGGGCAGGGTCCCACGGCTGTCTCCCAGGTCCCATGTGTTGGTCTGGGGCCCCTGCTGGGGAAGGAAGCACCTCCTAATTGTGCAGGGGTCAGAACAGGCAGACAGGACCTTCTCCCCGAGGAAGCAGGTCTGTCCATGTGGGCTGCACATCTCCACTGATATGTGATTGGCATGCTGCATCCTTGGGTGGTAATATTTAACTCTATAGGAACCTGGTGGAATAATGGCTTCTGTCAAAATACCACCATCTTTAGTCCTAGATCAGGGTTCTTTTCTTAAACACCAAATTGGGACAGGGCTCCCTAGCTCCAGTATCCCAAAATTCAGGGTTCTTTGGGGAAGAAGACTACTAGGCATTGTGTCCTAGTGTGAGAAATGTTCTACACTACAGCCTAACAACCATAATGATTAACATTTACCAAGTACTTCCTACCTGATGTTGTCTAGCATTTTATACATATTTATTAAAATGAATTCTCTCAAAACCCTCTAAAAAAGGCACTATTCATGTCTCTATTTTAAAGATAAGGAAACTGAGGCACAGAGAGGTTAAGAAATTTGGTTAAGGCTGCCTGGTTGGCTTGGAAAGGATAGAACTAGAACAGAACAGTGGAACCATATTCATTACACCCCACCCTGTGTCTTTATTTCCTACTGGCTGGGATTTAAGGTGGAATTTTACTGGTTACATACACCCTGCAGTACTTTTTCTGGTCTAGAATTAATTTCACTCTTACTGTTTCCAGAGAGGCACTACAGGAGGTAGAAGACAGGCTCTGATGTCAGAGATTCCAACGCCACCTCAAATGTATATGAATTACACAACTTTGTACATATCTGATCTCTAAGCATCAGTTTCCTTATCTAAAAGATGAATACAATCCTCCCTCGGTATCTGCAGGGAACTGGCTCCAGGACCCCGTCGGATACCAAATCTGTGGATGCTCAAGTCCCTTATACAAAGTGGTGCCATATTTTTGTGTAATCTATTCATGTTCTCCCATATACTTTAAATCATCTGCAGATTACTTATAAGACCCAATCAGTGTAAGTGCTTCAGTAAAATAGTTGTAACTACAATATAAATGCTATGTAATAGT
This sequence comes from Capricornis sumatraensis, assembly GCF_032405125.1. Taxonomy (NCBI): domain Eukaryota; kingdom Metazoa; phylum Chordata; class Mammalia; order Artiodactyla; family Bovidae; genus Capricornis; species Capricornis sumatraensis. The sequence continues at coordinate 47,342,832 of NC_091074.1, read as the reverse complement.
TAAACAGCATATTTAAGTTTTGCTTTTTGGAATTTTCTGCAATTCTTTTCTAATATTTTCAATCCTCAGTTGGATGTGGAAACTCAATATGAAGGCCCAGCTGTAATATTAAAAAGACAGTTAGCATCTTCCTTTATCAGGCACTTAGCATGTACAGCACATGGTAAGTACCTGTTAAATGACAAGCACCACTGGTAATCCCCCTATGTACCAGCCACTATTTTTTGCTAAATGGGCAATGTCTGGACACTATTAAGCTAGTCTGTCTGCAGGATATTTCTCCTAAATCCTAACCCTAAGGGAAAAGTGAGCTGTGCTCCAAGGATTTCCAGCCAAGGGGTTTTGTCCCCAGGCTCTCCTGTACATGCCACATTCCCCCAGCTAAGTCAAGGGGCTCTCCAGTCCTCCAGTATGCCCTGTACTGTCCCCTGCACCCAGAACACCTCTTTTCTGGGGCCTCGATTTGCCTTCACAAAACCCTATGCTTTCTTTAGATGCCATTTCTGCCAGTGAATATTTTCTGGGTTTTTTTTTTTTTCCCCCTACTAAATATGAGCTCTCTTTACTTTGGGTTGGAGCAGTGTTTTCTTTGTCCCTCTCTGAAACAGTTATTTATTTTCAGTTTTGAATCATGAGGATTTGAGCATATTTTATATCGTCCCCTTAGCTATATGCTCCTAGAGGGCAGGAAAAGAGTGAGATTTTGTCATTCCTGCAGTATCTTGTATGTGAGCGATGCCTCATGCATGACTGGCTCTGAGACTCATTACAACACTGGACAGAGTGGCTACACTTATCATTCTTACTTACCATGACCTTAATATGATTGGCCAGAAAGTTGTACAATGTTAATCCTCAAAGAAGAAGAGCTAAATGAGTTCTAAGTATTAAAAAAAAAAAAAAAAGTCCCTTTTACAAAGAAAGCAAAAACAGCTTTTGGGAGAGTTTGAGGACTTGAGAAGGCCAAACAAGCAAAAATCACCTATGACGCCATCATCCAAACACAAGTATTTTCATTTCTGCTGTTAGCAGTGCTTTGTCCAGACTTGTACAGCATCTTGGTATAGTTATTAACATGTCATTTTCTGTCCTTTTTTCAAGTTCGCCATTGTATATAAGTTCACAGATGAGCTTCCCAGGTGGTGCTACTGGTAAAGAACATGCCTGCAAATGCAGGAGACATAAGAGATGTTCAGTCCCTGGGTCGGGAAGATCCCCCTGAGGGGGGCATGGCTACCCTCTCGAGTATTTTTGCCTGGAGAATCCTGTGAACAGAGGAACCTGGCAGGCTACAGCCCACAGGGTCTCAGAGAGTCAGACATGACTGAAGTGACTGAGCATGCATGAGTAAATCCACAAATATGTTGCTGACTAGGCTTCCTAATTATAATTTTTAATGGATGCATGGGTCACAGATCTATGATGAGCTGGAATTGGGCCCAAACTTTGTTTATCACCTGATCACTCTAAGCCCCTATTTTGACCATTAGATCACAGTGGTATTTGGGGTTCCTAAGAATTAGTGTGATTTCAGAGCAGTATTTTGGAATCCTTGAAAAGTTTGGGTATTTCCATTTCTCCCAATGCACAGACATCTTAGTAAATGACTATGTCCCTTTAGGGATAGCTTGGAGGAAGACCTCCATTACATTTGCAGCATTGTTGCACAGTCCATCTTTAAGGGTCCAATTTTCCTCTTCAACCAGGAGCTTCAGATCTGTGAACTCATTGGGTCTATGAACTGGGCAAGAAGCTGATTCTTAATTGTGATAAGTCAAATTTCTGTCATATGGGTCAAGTAGTGTTTTGGTAGGCCAGCCACCCACTGCTGCCCTCCACCCCCTCCCCTACTCTAGGATCGTCATCTCCACTGAAATCAGGAAGCCCATCTCAGTGGCAGCATTATCCAGCATCGACTTTGGCCTACAGAAAACAGCTCCCTGGAGGTATTCAAGATTGCTGGAGCTCCCTCACTAATGCATTTCTCAATACTTTAATGAGGGAAACATCCCTTGGACCCTTTCAAGGTGAGGAAAGACACATAGGTTACATGATAAATTACTCCATTATTCCTATCTCCCTAAGCCATTAGAATCCTTTCTATACATTATTCCAGCAAAATTCTGTCAAGTTGATATAATTGAATGTATTGTTGAACATACGTTTCTGAGACAAGCAAACTGAGCCACTCCCAGCTGCTCAAACTAATACATTTGTTTTACCTAGCTTTTGCTGTATAACAAAACTTAGTGGCTTATGTTTATCATATGTTTTTATGATTTTGTAAGTTAGCAAATTGGGTTGGGCTCAACTGGGGCATTTCTTCCTTACATGTCAGCTGGGCTCATCCATGTGTTTGCAGTCAGTCTGGCGGTTTGACAGATTGGCTGAAAGATGCTGGTCTCAGCTGGTCTTACATGTCTTGGAGCTGCTGCCGATTGCTAGTGGGCCATGTGTCTCCAGCAGGTTAGTCAGGCTTCATCAACATGGAAGCTGGTCCAGAACAGGAAAAAAGAAGGCAAGCCCCAACATGCAAGGGCTTGACAGGTTTCTGTTTGCATCACATTTGTTCCAGTCTCATTGGCCAAAGCAAGTCAGACAGCTATGCCAAAGACCACTGTGGAAGGGGTTACATAAGGGCACAATATACAGAGTGGCATGATTCTCTGGGGGCTATGATTAACAGTTTACCATAGCATTAAGTCCAAAAATCTATGGAAAGTGTATTATATCAGGGCTACCTAAATTAAGCCCCAACCCAATGTTCTGTTCTGTTCACCTTGGTCTGATACCTTAGAATCCACCCTCTGTTATATTAGATATGTTTATTCTAATATAAATTTAACCAAATCGTGTTATTCTTTTGGAGTATAACCCTCTTCCTCCTGATCAAGATTGTGCCCTTCTCTCCCTAAGCAGGCTGGGATCTGACTCCAGATAAAAGGTTGAAGGCCATGAAAGTTGGGAGCAAAGGAGTTTAAAATGAATAGGGATCTCCATGCAAGGCAACTGCTCCATATATAGTTATTACAGGTTTTCATGCAAAGGAAGGCTAGTATCATCAAACAGGAAATAGAGGCTTATTCAAAGGAAGCTCAGTGATACTTGGGAGATTCAAGATTCTCAGCTTCATCCAAGTCCACTCAAATGTTTCCATTCCTCAGAGTCCTATGCCTTCTAAATTACTGCCTAAACTTTGACATGTGAGATTTGGCCTGTCTGTGGATGCTTAGTTTGGGTCTGAATGTTTTAGATATGTCTCCTATATGTAGAGGGAATGAGATATTCTTAGGGGCATCCTTAGGAGCCCTCTGATACCCTGAAGATGATTTGAGTTGAAAGATATGAGCTTGTAATTTTTCCCTGCAAGCACAATATCACCATCAGGAGTAGCCATCTCACCTTACATTCCTTATAGTCATCTTCTCTACCATAATGATCACATACAGCAGTTACTTGATCTCCAAAAGCCAGCTGACCAGTGGGATTAAACCTGAGAAGAACAGATGATGATGTCATCAATAAATCATGATGTCATCACATTCCACAAATTACTACTTCCCATCATCCATTGGTAAAGAGCTTAGCTCTGAGTGCAAAGCAAATGAATCCAGATTCCTGGTTTGAAAGTCTGTTTCCTGAAACCACTCCTAGTATCAAATACTGTATCAGCCAGGGTTCAATCAGAAAAACAGTATTTAATATAAGGAATTGGTTATAAAAATATTAGAAGGCAGAAAGAGTAAAAAGTGATACCAAGGAAACCCAGATATTAGAACTGAAGAGAACAGTTCCCTTTCTGCTGTCTACTGCTACGACACATTCAGGAACTAGAAATAGGAAGGAATTCTCCCGTTCCCACATTCCAGTCCCTAAGCCTTCCCATTTATTAAACAGGAAATCAGCTGGCAAAGAAGGCTGGTAAAGGAGGTTTGCTGAATCAGAGCCCTACCACCAGCAGGTCAGAGTAGAGGAAGGTAGGCTTAGAACCAAGAACAGTTCAAAGGATCTCGTTGCTGGATCAAAACTTACCTGGGTAAAGGAGATGTATTCCTTGTGAGAGGAAAAATACAGAGACGATGAATTCCAATTGAACTGTAGGACAAGGAACTTGCTTAAACTTTGTGACATCTCACCACATAACAATAGCCTATTATGAATAGCCTTGATTCATTCAATTCAGTTCAGTGGCTCAGTCGTGTCTGATTGTTTGCAACCCCCATGGACTGCAACACGCCAGGCCTCCCTGTCCATCACCAACTCCTGGAGTTTACTCAGACTCATGTCCATTGAGTCAGTGATGCCATCCAACCATCTCATCCTCTGTTGTCCCCTTCTCCTGCCTTCAATCTTTCCCAGCATCAGGGTCTTTTCCAATTAGTCAGCTCTTTACATCAGGTGGCCAAAGTATTGGAGTTTCAGCTTCAACATCAGTCCTTCCAATGAATATTCAGGACTGATTTCCTTTAGGATGGACTGGTTAGATTTCCTTGCAGGCCAAGGGACTCTCAAGAGTCTTCTCCAATACCACAGTTCAAAAGGATCAATTCTTCGGCACTCAGCTTTCTGTATAGTCCAACTCTCACATCTATACATGACTACTGCAAAAACCATTTCTTGATTAATTGAGTAAAAAAATAACAACTAGGAACTGCTTTGGCCATGAGTATAGAACAAAATTAATTTATTTTAACATGCACTTTGCAGAAGAAGTTATATCACTTGGTGGCAAGCCAAAGAATATCCATTGCAAACTGGCTTAAATTAAAAAGCAGAATGTGTCAGCTTATGTTAACTGAAGAGTCAAAGATGCCGCCAAAGGTATAGTTGGGCAGAGGCGTCTTAACAGTGTCTTCTGTATCTCTGTCGAAGTTCTCTCCACTATCTCTTCATTCTGTTGCCTTTTTGTTGACTCTACATTTGAAAATCATCTCCCTTTGTGATGACAAGGTGGTTGCAGTAGTTATTAAACCTTCCATGTTCAAATCTACACACACACAAAATGCCATTTTGCCAGCATTTGCAGCAATTCATATATTAACTCTAGACAAGTTTATGTCATGTGCCCTCTCCTAAACCTATCACTAGAAGAAAAACAATATGTGACTGATGTCTTAAGTTTGGAGCTCCACTCAACTGTTCTTGTTGTTGAGTGACTAAGTCATGTCTGACTCTTTGTGATCCCATGGACTGCTGCAGCACGCCAGGTTCTTCTGTTCTCCACAGTCTCCAAGAGTTTGCTCAGATTCATGTCCATTGAGTCAGTGATGCTATCTAACTGTCTCATCTTCTGCCACCTCCTTCTCCTTTGGCCTTTGATCTTTCCCAGCATCAGGGCCTTTTTCAATGAGTTAGCTCTTTGAATCAAATGGCCAAAGTATTGGAGCTTCAGCATCAGTCCTTTCAATGAATATTCAGGATTAACTTCCTTTAGGATTGACTGGTTTGATGTCTTTGCAGTCCAAGGGACTCTCAAGAGTCTTCTCCAGCACCACAGTTCGAAAGTATCAATTTTTTGAAGCTCAGCCTTCTTTATGGTTCAATCCTCACATCTATACATGACTACTGGAAAAATGAAAGCTTTGACTATCTGGACATTTGTCAGCAAAATGATGTCTCGGCTTTTTAATATGCTATCTGGGTTTGTCATAGCTTTCCTTCCAAGGAGCAAGCATCTTTCCATTTCATGGCCTCAGTCACCATCCACAGTGATTTGGGAGCCCAAGAAAATAATATCTGTTACTGCTTCCACGTTTTCCCCATCTATTTGGCATGAAATGATGGGACTGGATGCCATGATCTTAGTTTTTTGAATGTTGAGTGTAAAGCCAGCTTTATCAGTCTCCTCTTTCACTTTCATCAAAAGGATCTTTAGCTCCTCTTTACTTTCTGCCATTAGAGTGGTATCATCTGCGTATCTGAGGTTAATATTTCTCCCAACAATCTTGATTCCAGCTTGTGATTCATTCAGCCCAGCATTTTGCATGATGTACTCTGCATATAAGTTAAATAAATAGGGTGACAATATACAGCCTTGACATACTCCTTTCCCAGTTTTGAACCAGTCAGTCGTTCCACCTCCAATTCTAACTTGCCAATTGACTCACATACAAGTTTCTCAGGAGACAGGTAAAGTGATTTGGTATTCCCATTTCTTTAAGAACTTTTAACAGTTTGTTGTGATCCACACAGTCAAGGGCTTTGGTGTAATCAATGAAGCAGAAGTAGATATTTTTCTAGAACTCCCTTGCTTTCCCCATGATCCAACGAATGTTGGCAATTTGATCTCTGGTCCCTCTGTCTCTTCAAAACCTTGCTTGTTCATCTGGAAATTCTTGGTTCACATACTGCTCAAGCCTAGCTTGAAAGATTTTGAGTATAACTTTGCTGGCATGTGAAATGAGCACAATTATAATGTAGTTTGAACATTCTTTGGCATTGCCCTTTTTTTCCACTCAGTACATGTGAACTGAAAGTGTGGAGTACGGTAGGACCCCAAATTATAAATGGATGCTAGAGAGGAAAACCAATGTTTGCCATCAAAGCCAGTTATGTAATCAATCAACAGTTTATGAGCTCTTACTATCCACAAGGCTCTGGTGACTTAAGATGGCTAAATTATGGTCTTTGTCACTCACCACTAGGCTGAGAAGACAAAGATGAATGTAACCCTGATATCTGCCAGATGTTGGGATAGATGGATAAGAATCCTGGTGATGTCATTTGTGCTGAGATGTTGGAGGCCCCAGATGTTTCTGTGGGCCTCTCCTAGACTATATAGCACAAAATGTCAGAAGCCTATCCTAAGAAAAGTATTGCTCTCACATAACACCCTGAGGAAAAACACTTCCAAAATATCATACTTTTGGTCATCCTGCCTTTTCTGATGATATACTTCTTACCTCTATGGCATTTCAGTTCACTTCAGTTCAGTTGCTCAGTCGTGTCTGACTCTGTGACCCCATGAAGTGCAGCACACCAGGCCTCCCTGTCCATCACCAACTCCCGGAGTTCACTCAAATTCATGTCCATTGAGTCGGTGATGCCATCCAGCCATCTCATTCCTTGTCGTCCCCTTCTCCTCTTTCCCCAATCCCTCCCAGCCTCAGAGTCTTTTCCAATGAGTCAACTCTTCGCATAAGGTGGCCAAAGTACTGGAGTTTCAGCTTTAGCATCATTCCTTCCAAAGAACACCCAGGGCTGACTCCTTCAGAAAGGACTGGTTGGATCTCCTTGCAGTCCAGGGGACTCTCAAGAGTCTTCTCCAACACCACACTTCAAAAGCATCAATTCTTCAGCGCTCAGCTTTCTTCACAGTCCAACTCTCACATGCATACATGATCACTGGAAAAACCATAGCCTTGACTAGATAGACCTTTGTTGGCAAAGTAATGTTTCTGCTTTTGAATATGCTATTTAGGTTGGTTATAACTTTCCTTCCAAGGAGTAAGCGTCTTTTAGTTTCATGGCTGCAATGACCATCTGCAGTGATTTTGGAGCCCCCCAAAATAAAGTCTGACACTGTTTCTACTGTTTCCCCATCTATTTCCCATGAAGTGATGGGACCAGATGCCATGATCTTCATTTTCTGAATGTTGAGCTTTAAGCCAACTTTTAGACTCTCATCTTTCACTTTCATCAAGAGGCTTTTTAGTTCCTCTTCACTTTCTGCCATAAGGGTGGTGTCATCTGCATATCTGAGGTTATTGATATTTCTCCTGGCAATCTTGATTCCAGATTGTGCTTCTTCCAGCCCAGCATTTCTCATGATGTACTCTGCATAGAAGTTAAAGAAGCAGGGTGACAATATACAGCCTTGACGTACTCCTTTTCCTATTTGGAACCAGTCTGTTGTTCCATGTCCAGTTCTAACTGTTCCTTCCTGACCTGCATACAGGTTTCTCAAGAGGCAGGTCAGGTGGTCTGGTATTCTCATCTCCCTCAGACTTTTCCACAGTTGATTGTGATCCACACAGTCAAAGGCTTTGGCATAGTCAATAAAGCAGAAATAGATGTTTTTCTGGAACTCTCTTGCTTTTTTCATGACCCAGCAGATGTTGGCAATTTGATCTCTGGTTCCTCTGCCTTTTCTAAAACCAGCTTGAACATCTGGAAGTTCACGGTTCACATATGGCATTTAGATGTGTTAAAGTGCGGGGGAGGGTTTGGACTATACATTATTTCTTTTGTTGAGCTTGAAACAATAGATAACCAGTATTATAGTGTCAGTAGCCATCATGAGGGCAATTGTTTATCATTGTAGCTAACTTTCATACCATGTGCCAGACATAGTTCTAATGGCTTTACATGTATCACATTATTTAACCTTTGCAGTTTAATGAAACAGAGGCTATTCTTGTCTCCGTTTTACATGTAAGCCAAGTGAAGTCCACAATAAAAGCTCACAGCACATAGCAGAACAAGACCTCAAGATTCTGCAGGTCACCCTTGGTCCTAGGGCATATAATACAGTCAAGCTTACACCACATGGTACTTTGTAATTACATATGTGTTTGGTTTTCTCCAAAAGCCTGCATCATACCTAGGAATAGGAGCTGGATGTTTATTCATTTACAGTCCTAGAACCCAAACCCAAACACAATACCACTTCAGTATTCTTGCCTTGAGAATCCCATGAACAGTATGAAAAGAGAAGATAGAACACTGAAACATAAACTCCCCAGGTCTGAAGGTGCCTGATACGCTACTGAAGAACTGTGGAGAAATAACTGAGGAAAGAATGAAGTTCAGTTCAGTTCATTTCACTTCAGTCACTCAGTCACGTTCGACAGTTTGCAACCCCATGGACTGCAGCATGCCAGGCTTCCTGTCCATCACTAACTCCCAGAGTTTACTCAAACTCATGTCCATTGAGTTGGTTATGCCATCCAACCATCTCATCCTCTGTCTTCCCCTGCTCCTCCCTTCTTCAATCCTTCCCAGCATCAGTGTCTTTTCAAATGAGTCAGCTCTTCACCTCAGGTGGCCGAAGTATTGGAGTTCCAGCTTCAGCATCAATCCTTCCAATGAATATTCAGGACTGATTTCCTTTAGGATGGACTGGTTGGGTCTCCTTGCAGTCCAAGGGACTCTCAAGAGTCTTCTCCAACACCACAGTTCAAAACCATCAATTCTTCAGCATTCAGCTTTCTTTATAGTCCAACTCTCACATCCATACATTAATTTTGGAAAAACTATAGCTTTGACTAGATAGACCTTTGTTGGCAAAGTAATGTCTCTGCTTTTTAATATGCTGTCTAGGTTGGTAATAACTTTTCTTCCAAGGAGCAAGCATCTTTTAATTTCATGGCTGAAGTGACCATCTGCAGTGATTTTGGAGCCCCCAAAAATAAAGTCTGTCACTGTTTCCATTGATTACTCATCTATTTGCCGTGAAGTGATGGGGCCAGATGCCATGATCTTAGTTTTCTGAATGCTGAGTTTTAAGTCAACTTTTTCATTCTCCACTTTCACTTTCATCAAGAGGCTCTTTAGTTCTTCTTCACTTTCTGCCATAAGTGTGGTGTCATCTGCATATGAAGTTATTGATATTTCTTCCAGCAATCTTGATTCCAGCTGTTGCTTCATCCATCTCAGTGTTTCTCATAATGTACTCTGCATATGAGTTAAATAAGCAGGGTGACAATATACACCATTGATGTACTCCTTTCCTGATTTGGAATCAGTCTGTTGTTCCATGTCTGGTTCTAACTCTTGCTTACTGATCTGCATACTGATTTCTCAGGAGGCAGGTCAGGTGATCTGGTATTCCCATCTCTTTAAGAATTTTTCACAGTTGATTGTGATCCACACAGTCAAAGGCTTTGGCATAGTCAATAAAGCAGAAAGCAGATGTTTTTCTGGAACTCTCTTGCTCTTTCGATGATCCAACAGATGTTGGCAACTTGATCTCTGGTTCCTCTGCCTTTTCTATTTTTTAAATTTATTTATTTATTTTAATTGGAGGCTAATTACTTTACACTATTGTAGTGGGTTTTGCCATACATTGACATGAATCAGCCATGGGTGTACATGTGTCCCCCATCCTGAACCCCCTTCCCAACTCCTTCCCCATCCCATCCCTCAGGGTCATCCCTGGGCACAGGTTTTGAGTGCCCTGTTTAATGCATCAAAGTTGGACTGGTGATCTATTTCACATATGGTAATATGCATGTTTCAATGTATTCTCTCAAATCATCCCACCCTTGCCTTCTCCCACTGAGTCCAAAAGTCTGTTATTTACATCTGTGTCTCTTTAGCTGTCTCATATATAGGTTCACGGTTAACATCGTTCTAAACTGCATATATACACTGTAATATACTGTACTGGTGGGTTTTTTTTTTTTTTCTGACTTCACTCTGTATAATAGGCTTCAGTTTCAACCATCTCATTAGAACTGGTTCAAATGTGTTCTTTTAAAAAGCTGAGTAGTATTTCATGGTGTATATGTACCACAGCTTTCTTATCCATTCATCTGCTATTGGACATCTAGGTTGCTTCCATGTCCTAGCTATTGTAAACAGTGCTGTGATGAGCACTGGGGTACATGTGTCTCTTTCCATTCTGGCTTCTTCGGTGTGTATGCCCAGCAGTGGGATTGCTAAGTCATACAGCAGTTCTATTTACAGTTTTTTTAAGAAATCTCTACACTGTTCTCCATAATGGCTGTACTAGTCTGCATTTCCACCAACAGTGAGAGGGTTCCCTTTTCTCCCCACCTCTCCAGCATTTATTGTTTGGAGACTTTTGGATTGCAGCCATTCTGACTGGTGTGAGATGGTACCTCATTTGCATTTCTCTGATAATGAGTGATGTTGAGCATCTTTTCATGTGTTTGTTAGCCATCTGTATGTCTTCTTTGGAGAAATGTCTGTTTAGTTCTTTTGCCCATTTTTTGATTGGGTCGCTTATTTTTTTGGTATTGAGCTTCATGAGCTGCTTGTATATTTTTGAGACTAATCCTTTGTCAGTTGCTTATTTGCTATTATTTTTCCCATTCTGAAGACTGTCTTTTCATCTTGCTTATAGTTTCCTTCATTGTGAAAAAGTTTTTATGTTTAATTAGGTCGATTTGTTTATTTTTGCTTTTATTTCCATTCTCTGGGAGATGGGTCATAAAAGATTCTGCTGTGATTTATGTCAGAGAGTGTTTTGCCTATGTTTTCCTCTAGGAGTTTTATAGTTTCTGGCCTTACATTTAGATCTTTAATCCATTTTGAGTTTGTTTGTGTATGATGTTAGAAAGTATTCTAATTTCATTCTTTTACAAGTGGCTGACCAATTTTCCCAGCACCACTTATTAAAGAGATTGTCTTTTCTCCATTGTATATTCTTGCCTCGTTTATCAAAGATAAAGTGTCCATAGGTGTGTGGATTTATCTCTGGGCTTTCTATTTTGTTCCGTTTGTCTATATTTCTGTGTTTGTGCCAGTACCATACTGTCTTGATGACTGTAGCTTTGTAGTATAGTCTGAAGTCAGGCAGGTTGATTCCTCCAGTTCCATTCTTCTTTCTCAGGATTGCTTTGGCTATTAAGGCTTTTTGTATTTCCATACAAATTGTGAGATCATTTGTTCTAGTTCTGTGAAAAATGCCATTGATAGCTTGTTAGGGATTGCATTGAATCTACAGATTGCTTTGGGTAGTGTACTCATTTTCACTATATTGATTCTTCCGATCCATGAACATGGTTTATTTCTCCATCTATTTGTGTCATCTTTGATTTCTTTCATCAGTGTTTTATAGTTTTTTATATATAGGTCTTTGGTTTCTTTAGGTAGATTTATTCCTAAGTATTTTATTCTTTTTGTTGCAATGGTGAATGGAATTGTTTCCTTAATTTCCTTTTCTGTTTTCTCATTGTTAATGTATAGGAATGCAAGGGATTTCTCTGTGTTAATTTTATATCCTGAAACTTTACTATATTCATTGATTAGCTCTAATAATTTTCTGGTGGAGTCTTTAGGGTTTTCTATGTAGAGGATCATGTCATCTGCAAACAGTGAGAGTTTTACTTCTTCTTTTCCAATCTGGATTCCTTTATTTCTTTTTCTTCTCTGATTGCTCTGGCTAAAACTTCCAAAACTATTTTGAATAGTAGTGGTGAAAGCAGGCACCCTTGTCTTGTTCCTGACTTTAGGGGAAATGCTTTCAATTTTTCACCATTGAGGATAATGTTTGCTGTGGGTTTATCATATATGGCTTTTATTATGTTGAGGTATGTTCCTTCTATGCCTGCCTACTGGAGGGTTTTTTATTATAAATGGATGCTGAATTTTCTCAAAGGCTTTCTCTGCTCTATTGAGATAATCATATGGTTTTTATCTTCCAATTTGTTAATGTTGTGTATCACATTGATTTGTGAATATTGAAGAATCCTTGCATCCCTGATATAAAGCCCACTTGGTCATGATGTATAATCTTTTTAATATGTTGTTGGATTCTGTTTGCTAGAATTTTGTTGAAGATTTTTGCATCTATGTTCATCAGTGAATTGGCCTGTATCTTTTTTGTGGCATCTCTGTCTGGTTTTGGTATTAGGGCAGAAAAATATTCAGCAGGTAAAGGAACATGATAAATGCCCACCAAACCAAACAAAAGAGGAGAAGATAGGGAGTCTATCTGAAAAAGAATTCAGAATAATGATAGTAAAGATGATCCAAAATCTTGAAAACAAAATGGAGTTATAGATAAATGGACTAGAGGCAAGGATTGAGGAGATGCAAGAAATGTTTAACAAGGAATAGAAGAAATTTTTTAAAAGAGTCAATCAATAATGAATAATGCAATAACTGAGATCAAAAGCACTCTGGAGGGAATCAACAGGAGAATAACTGAGGCAGAATATAGGATAAGTGAGGTGGAAGATAGAATGGTGGAAGTAAATGAAGCAGAATGGAAAAAGGTAAAAGAATTTTAAAAAATGAGTACAACCTCAGAGACCTCTGGGACAATGTTAAATGCCCCAACGTTCGAATCATAGGAATCCCAGAAGAAGAAGACAAAAAGAAAGGGCATGAGAAAATACTTGAGATAATAGTTGAAAACTTCCTTAAAATGGGAAAGGAAATAGTCACCCAAGTCCAAGAAACCCAGAGAGTCCCAAACAGGATAAACCCAAGGTGAAACACCCCAAGACACATATTAATCAAATTAATGAAGATCAAACACAAAGAGCAAATATTAAAAGTAGCAAGGAAAAAACAACAAATAACACACAAGGGGATTCCCATAAGGATAACAGCTGATCTTTCAATAGAAACTCTTCAGGCCAGAAGGGAATGGCAAGACATACTTAAAGTGATGAAAGAGAAAAACCTACAACCCAGATTACTATACCCAGCAAGGATCTCATTCAAATATGAAGGAGAAATCAAAAGCTTTACAGACAAGCAAAAGCTCAGAGAATTGAGCACGACCAAACCAGCTGTTCAACAAATGCTAAAAGATCTTCTCTAGTCAGGAAACATAGAAAAGGTTTATAAACTCAAACCCAAAACAATAAAGTAAATGGCAATGGAATCATACTTATCAATAATTACCTTAAATGTAAATCAATTCAATGCCCCAACCAAAAGACAAAGCCTGGCTGAATGAATACAGGTCTTGTTTCTGTATCAGCATTCATTATGCTGTCTACAAGAGACCCACCTCAAACCAAGGGACACATACAGACTTAAAGTGAAAGGCTGGAAAAAAGATATTTCATGCAAATGGAGACCAAAAGAAAGCAGGAGTAGCAATACTCATATCAGATAAAATAGACTTTGAAATGAAGGCTGTGAAAAGAGACAAAGAAGGACACTACATAATGATCAAAGGATCAATCCAAGAAGAAGATATGACAATTATAAATATATATGCACCCAACTTAGGAGCACCACAATATATAAGGTAAGTGCTAACAAGTATGAAAGGGGAAATTAACAGTAACACAATATAGTGGGATACTTTAATACCCCACTCACACCTATGGATAGATCAACCAAACAGAAAATTAGAAAGGAAACACAAACTTTAAATGATACAATGGACCAGTTAGATCTAATTGATATCTATAGAATATTTCACCCCCAAAATATGAATTTCACCTTTATCTCAAGTGCACATGGAACATTCTCCAGGATAGACCACATCCTGAGCCATAAATCTAGCCTTTGTAAATTCAAAAAAATTTAAATCATCTGAAGCACCTTTTCTGATCACAATGCAGTAAGATTAGATGTCAACTACAGGGAAAAAAAACTATTAAAAATACAAACATATGGAGGTTAAACAACACACTTCAAATAACTAACAAATCACAGAAGAAATTTTAAAAAAAAGTCAAAAAAGAAATCAAAATATGCATGGAAACAAATGAAAATGAAAACACAACAACCCAAAACCTATGGGATTCAGTAAAAGCAGTGCCAAGGGGAAGGTTCATAGCAATACAAGCTTATCTCAAGAAGCAAGAGAAAAATCAAGTAAATAACCTAACTTTGCACCTAAAGCAACTAGAAAAAGAAGAAATGAAGAAACCCAGAGGTAGTAGAAGGAAAGAAATCGTAAAAATTAGGGCAGAAGTAAAAGAAACAAATGAGACTATAGCAAAAATCGAAAACTAAAAGCTGGTTCTTTGAGAAGATAAATAAAACAGACAAGCCATTGGCCAGACTCATCAAGAAAAAAAGGGAGAAGAATCAAATAACAAAATTAGAAATGAAAATGGAGAAATCACACCAGACAACACAGAAATACAAAGGATCATAAGAGACTACTATTAGCAACTATATGCCAATAAAATGGACAACTTGGAAGAAATGGACGAATCCTTAGGAAAGTATAACCTTCCAAAACTGAACCAGGAAGAAACAGAAAATCTTAACAGACCCATCATAAGCACGGAATTCAAAACTGTAATAAAAAAATCTTCCAACAAACAAAGCCCAGGACCAGATGGCTTCACAGGTGAATTCTACCAAAAACTTAGAGAAGAGCCAACACCTATCCTACTCAAACTCTTTCAGAAAATTGCAGAGGAAAGCAAACTGCCAAACTCATTCTATGAGGTCACCATCACCCTAATACCAAAATCATACAGAGATGCCTTTTCTAAATCCAGCTTGAACATCTGGAAGTTCATGGTTCATGTACTGTTGAAGCCTGACTTGGAGAATTCTGAGCATTACTTTACTAGTGTGTGAGATGAGTACAATTGTGCCATAGTTTGAGCATTCTTTGGCATTGCCTTTCTTTGGAATTGAAATGAAAACTGATCTTTTCCAGTCCTATGGCCATGGCTGAGTTTTCCAAATTTGCTGGCATATTGAGTGCAGCACTTTTATAACATCATTTTTCAGGATTTGACATGGCTCCACTGGAATTCCATGACCTCCACTAGCTTTGTTTGTAGTGATGCTTTCTAAGGCCCACTTGACTTTGCATTCAAGGATGTCTGGCTCTAGGTGAGTGATCATACCATCCTGATTATCTGGGTCATGAACATCTTCTTTGCATAGTTCTGGGTATTCTTGCCACCTCTTCTTAATATCTTGTGTTTCTGATAGGTCCATACCATTTCTGTTCTTTATTGTCCCCATCTTTGCATGAAATGTTCCTTTGGTATCTCTAATTTTCTTGAAGAGGTCTCTAATCTTTTCCATTCTATTGCCTTCCTCTATTTCTTTGCACTGATCACTGAGGAAGGCTTTCTTATCTCTCCTTGCTATTCTTTCCAACTCTGCATTCAGATGCTTATATCTTTCCTTTTCTCCTTTGTTTTTCACTTCTCTTCTTGTTTCAGCTATTTGTAAGGCCTCCTCAGACAACCATTTTGATATTTTGCACTTCTTTTTCTTGGGGATGGTCTCAATCCCTGTCTCTTGTACAATGTCATGAACCTCCATCCATAGTTCTTCAGGCACTCTGTCTATCATATCTAATCCCTTGAATCTATTTGTCACTTCCACTGTATAATTGTAACGGATTTTATTTAGGTCATACCTGAATGATCTAGTGGTTTTCCCTACTTTCTTCTATTTAAGTCTTAATTTGGCAATAAGGAATTCATGATCTGAGCCACAGTCAGCTCCTGGTCTTGTTTTTGCTGACTGTATAGAGCTTCTCCATCTTTGACTACAAAGAAAGATGCAGCCAAAAAAAGCAAAAACAACACCCAGTTGCAGATGTGACTGGTGATGGAAGTAAAGTCTGATGCTCTAAAGGACAATATTGCATAGGAACCTGGAATCAACATAAATGGGAACTAGTCAAACAGGAGATGGCAGGACTGAACATCGACATTTTAGGAATCAGTGAACTGAAATGGAAAGGAATGAGTGAATTTAACTCAGATAACCAATATATCTACTACTGTGGGCAAAAATCCCTTAGAAGAAATGGAGTAGCCCTCCTGGTCAACAAAAGAGTCCAAAGGGCAGTTCTTGGGTGCAATCTCAAAAACAACAGAATGATCTCTGTTCGTTTCCAAGGAAACCATTCAATATCACAGTAATGCAAGTCTATGTCCAACAAGTAATGCTGAAGAACCTGAAGTTGAATGGTTCTATGAAGACCTATAAGACCATCTAGAACAAACACCCTCAAAAAAATTTCCTTTTCATTATAAGGGACTAGAATGCAAAAAAGTCAAGAGATATTTGGAGTAAAAGGCAAGTTTGGTCTTGGAGTACAGAATGAAGCAGTGCAAAGGCTAAGAGAGTTTTGCCAAGAGAATGCACTGGTCATAGCAAACACCCTCTTCCAACAACACAAGAGAAGACTCTATACATGGACATTACTAGATGGTCAATACTGAAATCAGAATGATTATATTCTTTGCAGCCAAAGATAGAGAAGTTCTATACAGTCAGCATAAACAAGACCAGGAGCTGACTGTGGCTCAGATCATGAGCTCCTTATTGCCAAATTCAGACTTAAATTGAAGAAAGGGAAAACCATTAGACCATTCAGGTATGATCTAAATCAAATCCCTTACGATTATACAGTGGAGGTGACAAATTCAAGGGATTAGATCTGATAGAGTGCCTGAAGAACTATGGATGGAGGTTCGTGACATGGTGCAAGAGGCATTGATCAAGACCATCCCCAAGAAAAAGAAACGCAAAAAGGCAAAATGGTTGTCTGAGGAGGCCTTACAAATAGCTGTAAAAAGAAGACAAGCAAAAGGCAAAGGAGAAAAGGAAAGGCATACCTGTTTGAATGCAGAGTTTGAAAGAATAGCAAGGAAAGATAAGAAAGCCTTCCTCAGTGATCAGTGCAAAGAAATAGAGGAAAACAACAGAATGGGAAAGACTAGAGATCTCTTCAAGAAAATTAGAAATACCAAGGGAACATTTCACTCAAAGATGGCCACAATAAAGGACAGAAATGGTATGGACCTAACAGAAGCACACACTATTAAGAGAAGGTGACAAGAATACACAGAAGAACTATACAAAAAAGATCTTCATGACCCAGATAATCACAATGGTCTGATCACTCACCTGGAGCCAGACATCCTCGAATGCAAAGTCAAGTCGGCCTTAGGAAGCATCACTATGAACAAAGCTAGAGGAGGTGATGGAATTCCAGTTGAGCTATTTCAAATCCTGAAAGATGATGTTGTAAAAGTGCTGCACTCAATATGCCAGCAAATTTGGAAAACTCAGCTGTGGCCACAGGACTGGAAAAGGTCAGTTTTCATTCCAGTCCCAAAGAAAGGCAATGCCAAAGAATACTCAAGCTACTGCACAATTGCATTAATCTCACACACTAGCAAAGTAATGCTCAAAATTCTCCAAGCCAGGCTTCAACAGTACATGAACTGTGAATTTCCAGATGTTCAAGCTGGATTTAGATAAGGCAGAGAAACCAGAGATCAAATTGCCAACATCTGTTGGATCATTGAAAAAGCAAGAAAGTTCCAGAAAAACATCTGTTTCTGCTTTATTGGCTATACCCAAAGCCTTTGACTGTGTGGATTCCAACAAACTGTGGAAAATTCTGAAAGAGATGGAAATACCAGACCACCTGACCTGCCTCCTGAGAAATTCATATGCAGATCAAGAAGCAACAGTTAGAACTGGACATGGAACAACAGAGTGGTTCCAAATCAGGAAAGGAGTACATCAATGGTGTATATTGTCACCCTGCTTATTTAACTTATATGCAGAGTACATCATGCTAATTGCTGGGCTGTATGAAGCACAAGCTGGCATCAAGATTGCCGGAAGAAATATCAATAACTTCAGAAATGCAAATGACACCACACTATGACAGAAAGCAAAGAAGAACTAAAAGGCTCTTGATGAAAGTGAAAAGGTAGCTTAAAACTCAACATTCAGAAAACTAAGATCCTGGC
The DNA here is from genome assembly GCF_032405125.1 of Capricornis sumatraensis. Taxonomy (NCBI): domain Eukaryota; kingdom Metazoa; phylum Chordata; class Mammalia; order Artiodactyla; family Bovidae; genus Capricornis; species Capricornis sumatraensis. Next base: position 47,324,485 of record NC_091074.1, on the reverse strand, counting down.
ATCTGGTCCCATCACTTCATGGCAAATAGATGAGGAAACAATGGAAACAGTGAGACTCTTTATTTTCTTGGGCTCCAAAATCGCTGCAGATAGTGACTGCAATCATGAAATCAAAATATGCTTGCTCCTTGGAAGAAAAGCTATGACCAACCTAGACATCATATTAAAAAGCAGAGATAGTACTTTGCCAACAAAGGTCCATCAAGTCAAAGTTATGGTTTTCCCAGTAGTCATGTATGGATGTGAGAGTTGGACTATAAAGAAAGCTAAGTGCTGAAGAATTAATGTTTTTGAACTGTGGTGTTGGAGAAACTTTGGAGAGTCCTTGGACTACAAGGAGATCCAGCCAGTCCATCCTAAAGGAAATCAGTCCTGAATATTCATTGGAAGCACTAATGCTGAAGCTGAAACTCCAATACTTTGGCCACCTGAGGCGAAGAACTGACTCATTGTAAAAGACCCTGGTGCGGGGAAGGATTGAAGGCGGGAGGAGACGGGGACGACAGAGGATGAGACAGCTGGATGGCATCCCTGACTTGATGGACATGAGGTTGAGTAAACTCTGGGAGTTGGTGATGGATAGGGAAACCTGGCGTGCTGGAGTCCAGGGGGTTTCAAAGAGTCAGACATGACTGAGCAACTGAACTAACCTGAGAACTCAAACCAATATTGACTCATAGAAGATCTTAACAAAATACTGTGGAAATGGATTGAGGACAAAAGCAGAGAGTCTAGGGAAAAGAGACCAATGTGGAAAATTGTAACTATGAATCTCGAGCACATCCAGTGGCAAGGAGTCCCTGTCCTTCCAGCACATGCATTCCTACCACCTGTGTGGTCTGTCCCTTCAGTGGTGATGGATGCACTGGATTCACATAGCTTGATGACCAGCCATTAACATTATTCCAACCACCATCCTCTCTTCCCACCCCATCCTAATTCTATAGCTCCTGAGCAAACTGATTATAATTTGACTTTTCATACAGATTCTTCTATGGGAATAGAATGTTGTGAACCAATATCTGATATGCACATTGATGGTATTTCTTACTATATTAAAGTCCTAGGAATTTGGTTGGCATGGTACAATTTTTTAGTTTAATTCTGAGTGTACTGACAGAATCACTTTTTTGGACCTTTAAGGTAAGACCTTGGTGATGTCAACTTTTCCTGTAAGGACGCTTAGGTCATCATCTGCCTCCTACAACACATGTTGTCTATAACTGTGTATTCTTAAAAGCAGGCTCCACTTAGAAGAGGCAAACTCAAAGAGAGCAGCATGGCTTCTGCTCAGTTCTATTTGTTCTATAAAAATAGAATTCCATTTTAAAACAGAATAGCTGCAAGAAGTACAGAGGAAGCAACCAACGCCTGAAATTTGGTGTTGTACAGATCAAAGAGGAATAAAATCAGGCTGCTAGTCAAGTCAGGCAACATCCCAATGTCTCAGTTCCCCTTGCTTTAAAATTGAAAAAATGAAAGGCTTTACAATTCATTTAACATTCAAAGAAAAACAAAACTTAAGTAGGCCTTTTAAATCATTCAGTTCAGTTCAGTTCAGTTTCAGTTCAGTTGCTCAGTCGTGTCCGACTCTTTGCGACCCCATGAATCGCAGCACGCCAGGCCTCCCTGTCCATCACCAACTCCCGGAGTTCACTCATCAGACTCATGTCTATTGTGTCGGTGATGCCATCCAGCCATCTCATCCTCTGTCATCCCCTTCTCCTCCTGCCCCCAATCCCTCCCAGCATCAGAGTCTTTTCCAATGAGTCAACTCTTCGCATAAGGTGGCCAAAGTACTGGAGTTTCAGCTTTAGCATCATTCCTTCCAAAGAAATCCCAGGGCTGATCTCCTTCAGAATGGACTGGCTAGATCTCCTTCCAGTCCAAGGGGCTCTCAAGAGTCTTCTCCAACACCACAGTTCAAAAGCATCAATTCTTCAGCGCTCAGCTTTCTTCACAGTCCAACTCTCACATCCATACATGACCACTGGAAAAACCATAGCCTTGACTAGACAGACCTTTGTTGGCAAAGTAATGTCTCTGCTTTTCAATATACTGTCTAGGTTGATCACAACTTTCCTTCCAAGGAGTAAGCGTCTTTTAGTTTCATGGCTGCAGTCACCATCTGCAGTAATTTTGGAGCCCAAAAAATAAAGTCTGACACTGTTTCCACTGTTTCCCCATCTATTTCCCATGAAGTGATGGGACTGGATGCCATGATCTTCGTTTTCTGAATGTTGATCTTTAAGCCAACTTTTTCACTCTCCTCTTTCACTTTCATCAAGAGGCTTTTTAGTTCCTCTTCACTTTCAGCCATAAGGGTGGTGTCATCTGCATATCTGAGATTATTGATATTTCTTCCGGCAATCTTGACTCCAGCTTGTGCTTCTTCCAGCCTCGTGTTTCTCATAATGTACTCTACATATAAGTTAAATAAGCAGGGTGACAATATACAGCCTTGACATACTCCTTTTCCTATTTGGAACCAGTCTGTTGTTCCATGTCCAGTTCTAACTGTTGCTTCCTGACTTGCATATAGGTTTCTCAAGAGTCAGGTCATTACATTGGAAAAAACCTTTTTAAATTTTAACATATAATGCTCCAGAATATTAAATTGATAGAAGTTGAGCCTGGCAGGATATAGTCTATAGGGTCACAAAGAGTCACACAAAACTGAAGCGACTTAATACAGACACACACACACTCTTAAGTTGTTAGTGCTCATATAAATCAGTACAAATTTGGAAGGAAGGTAATTTGTCTATAGATCAGGGCTCTTAAAGGTTTTCATACCATTTGCTTGAGGAATTCTACATATTTTAATCTGAGGAAATAGTTAAAAAAAACAGAAAAAGCAATAGACATGGAGAGGTTCATTACAAATGTAAATATATATATACATGTATGATTTTTTAAAAGCTTTGCCATAACTCTGAAAGAATGAAAAATGTACAAAACTCTATACTTGCTTTGATTACTCAATTAAAAAAAATGAACTAGAAAATATTATTGAATAAATAGCAAGAATCATGTCGAGGTTCATACTTTTATCCAAATATACCATTCCAAGGGTTTTTTAAAAAAGGAAATCCATAGACTGAAGTGGAATACGTTAATATATGAAAACATACATTACAGTGTTACATGTTGTTGTTTAATCGCGAAGTCGTGTCCAACTCCTCTGCAATTCCATGGACTGTAGCCTGCCAGGCTCCTCTGTCCATGGGACTTCCCAGGCAAGAATATTGCAGTGGGTTGCCATTTCCTCCTCCAGGGCATCTTCCCAACCCAGGTATCAAACCTGGGTCTCCCGCATTGGCTGGTTAATTCATTACCACTGAAGCACCAGGAAAGCCCATACAGTGTTATCTAAATGGCCCCAAACTGGAAATAATCTGTCAAACAAAACAGAAGTGAATTAGTCATAGTAATATATATTTGCATTACAGATCACTATCTAGTTACAAAGATTATGTAGAAATATGAAATAACTATGATATAATTTTAAGTAGAGAAATAGTTTCTATATATTAAATGCTTACCATGAGCCTGTCATTCTGTTACTCAATTTATATACTTTATCGCTTTTGGCACCCCACTCCAGTACTCTTCCCTAGAAAATCCCATGGACAAAGGAGCCTGGTAGGCTGCAGTCCCTGGGGTCGCTAAGAGTCGGGCATGACTGAGCGACTTCACTTTCGCTTTTCACTTTCATGCATTGGAGAAGGACATGGCAACCCACTCCAGTGTTCTTGCCTGGAGAATCCCAAGGACGGGGGAGCCTAGTAGGCTGCCATCTGTGGGGTCGCACAGGGTCGGACACAACTGAAGCGACTTAGCAGTAGCAGTAGCAGTGCTAGCAGAACCTGATAAGTAGGTAGAGTGCTATCCTCAGTGACAGTAAGACAGTTGTAACAAGGTTGCTTAATAATTTTCCTGAGTTCACACAGCTAGTAGTCAGACCTAAAGCTAACTGATATCAAAGCCATTTCCCCTTAACTAAAAATGTTATAAAATCCCTAGACACCTAAGGTAGTAAACAAAGTAAATATAATATACATATATGGAGAAAAAGAGAAAATCAGAGTGGAGCAATGGTGTTCAGTTCAGTTCAGTTCAGTTCAGGCACCTCAGTTGTGTCCGACTCTTTGTGACCCCGTGAACTGCAGCACGCCAGGCCTCCCTGTCCATCACCAACTCACAGAGCCAACCCAAACTCATGTCCATTGAGTCGGTGATGCCATCCACCCATCTTATTCTCTGTCGTCCCCTCCTCCTGCCCTCAATCTTTCCCAGCATCAGGGTCCTTTCAAAAGAGTCAGCTCTTCACATCAGGTGGCCAAAGTATTGGAGTTTCAGCTTCAACATCAATCCTTCCAATGAACAACCAGGTGCAGTGGTATAGATAGTCTCATAGTAATTTTTTCCTTTCTATTACAGTGTTGAGTACAAACAAACTAGCAAATAAAATGTTAACAGTGAGAATCAGACAAAAGTCTGGAAAGATGTATACTAAAGTATTAATAGAGTTTTGTTAAAGTGGCAAAGTTCAGTGTAATTTTCTCCTTTTCTCTATTTTACAAGGTTTTTTGGTAACATATATTGCTTCCCTGGTAGCTCAACTGGTAAAGAATCTGCCTGCAATGCAGGAGCCACAGGTTTGATCCCTAGGTTGGGAAGATTGCCTGGAGAAGGGATAGGTTACCCATTCCCGTATTCTTGGGCTTTCCTGGTGGCTCAGATGGTAAAGAATCTGCCTGTGATGGCTAAGACCTGGGATCGATCCCTGAGTTGGGAAGATCCCCTGGAGAAGGGAACAGCTACCCACTCCATGGGTAGAGCTCCATGGACATGATGGACAGAGGAAACTGGCAGGCTACAGTCCATGGGGTCACAAAGAGTCAGACATGACTGAGTGATTTTCACACTTCACATAAGACTTTTGAAAAATACTTTAAATGCTTCAGCAACACATATGCTAAAATTGGAAAGATACTGAGAAAGATAGTATGGCCCCTGCACAGGGATGACACACAATTTAATGGAGCATCACATACACACACACACACACACACACACACATACATATACATCTGTCCTCTGTGATACAGAAACCAGAGCTCTGTAAACTTATTGATCATTGAAACACTGTGATATTCAGAAACAGCAATGGTACTCCTGGTGGTATAAGTGTTATTAAGAATACAGTATATCTGTCATTTCTTTCAAAATTCTTGGTGTTACTTTCCATAGAGTCCTATTTTTTAAAACAGGTTTGAGAAGAAAATCTAAAAGCTGATATTCCTTCCTTTTTTTTACTCCCTTCCTTTCCTTTCCTTTGCTTTTTTAACTATAAAATTTGTGTGGTATGTGATAATAGTAACTCTCTCCGTTTATGTGATAAGTGCAAGGGCAATTTTATTTTCATTATATTCTTCCTGTATTTGAAAGGTTTTGAAAAACACATTTAACAATTTAAATCTGAAAAATTATCTTTAAACTTAACATTATAAATTATTAAATTTGAAAGAGTTTAAAAGTATTTTTGAAATTTTAGAAGTTCTGTATTTATTGAAAATCAAAACATGGCACACATACCAAGTATAATGATATGTTTGGCAAAACTCTTGTAAGCACAACTCATGTTTTTTCCCTTTCTGATACAAACTTTCACCTGTGTTTTGAAGAGGCTCTAAAAAGAAACTAAAAGGAAAATTTGCTAAGTGAAAGTTTGAGAAGGTTCTGGGGTTGCCAACATCTTGCCTGCTTAACTGAACGTCGCATTGGCCGCTGCACGCACCGCATGGCTGGGCTGCAACACAGCACATGACACACATGTGACAGCACGAGCAGCTCGCGTTCTTTCCGAGTGGTGCTCTGGGGAGTCATCCTCAAGAACCACCCTCCTAAAGGCAGAAAACTCAGGGCTGGGGAGCGAGAGGGGTCTTTCCAAAACGCAAAAACTCTTCTGAGTGTTCTAAAAATGAAGAGGAGGAAAGGACAGTGACTACTAGATGCTAAAATGTGACATTTGAAAGTGTTAGGAAAAATGCCAGACAGACAACTCCAGCTATAACCCCCCAAGTCAAAATGAAAGTTCAAGCTCAGGCTGATAGAGGCCCTACTTTTCTGAATGTTCGTCAGCAAGATGGGAAATTCATCAGACTACCCGGATGGCATGTCCTCCCTTTCTGAGCTGCTGGGAGGAAAGGTTTAGTTCCCAGGATCTATCCAGCTCTGTCTTGAAAGTCTGAACCTCAATCAGCATTGCGTGAGATACAAAGTCTATATTAGATATGCTTCACTCTGGGGAATTTATAGGAAGTGGGAGGAATACATCATACATAGGAAAAGTTGTATAAAAAACAAGGCCACATAAAATTGTCTGATGTGTGGAACAGACCATAAAGCAAAGAAATTCAGAGTGGAAAGGAGCTTCTACAGGAGGGAGAAGCACTAGAGACCTGGGGGAAGATGAGAAATGCACTGGGCCTGGAGGATTTTCCGTGATGAATGGGGAGTAATGGGGGCAAGGCTGATATTTAAAAAAATCACCAGGCATTATGAACAGGAGTAAGAAGGGAGCAAATAAAACACAAACTAATTCTATCAGCATTAGATTTCTGTGACAAGTTAAAATTTCAAAGGATTTTTAAAATGTATTTATTTTTGGCTACACTGGTTGTTGCTGTGTATGGGCTTTCTTTAGTTGTGGTGCTCAGGCTTCTCATCACCGCGTCTTCCCTTGCTGCAGAGGACTGGCTCCAGGGTGTGCAGGCTTTAGCAGTTGCGGACGGTGGGCTCTAGAACTCTGATTCAGCAGTTGTGGCATTCAGGCTTAGTTGCCCTGTGGCGTGTGGAATCATCCAAGACCAGGGATGAAATCCATGTCCCCTGCTTTAGCAGGCAGATTCTTAACCACTGGACTACCACTGGACTCCCTGACAAGCATTTTTAAATGTCTTTATTCTGGTTGAGCTGCTAAGTCATGTCTGACTCTTTTGTGACCCTATGGACTATATAGCCCATGGGATTTCCCAGGCAAGAAGACTGCAGTGGGTTGCCATTTCCTCCTCCAGGGGATCTTCCCGACCCAGGGATCAAACATGTGTCTCCTGCATTGGCAGGTGGGTTCTTTACCATGAAGCCACCTGGGAAGCAGCCTTCCTAACAGTTAAGGGAGTAGGGCAACTACTCCTAAATCAGAGATAAGGAAACTTGGTTCAGAGAAGTTAAATAACTTGCCCAATTTACTCCATTTCTATTTTTAGTAACATTACCAGTTTGGTAATTCAGGGAGGTGCCAAGGACACAGAACATCTTTATTTGTAGCTTAGAATGTAATAAAGGATTAAATTTATATGCATGTGAATAAATTAATATGGTTGGAGAAGAAGTCAGGCTGACAAAGCAACTATTAAGAAACTGACTTCTTTCTGGGGGCCTAATATGAAAAAATATGACTGATACCATACTTGTCAATTATAACTGTGCCACAGCTACAAGTGCAAGCTGAATTGAAATCCAGTTGCCAAAAACTAAGGAGAACTTCAGAACCACCAATAGCAGGATATTGTCCAAAGCTGGGAGCAGATAGTCTTGCTGTCTTCCTACTATATCTAGACCAGACTGCATCTAGAATGTTTGGTCTATTCTGGGCTCTGTCTGTTAACTGGAACACTGATATGTGGGAATAAATCTGGAGGAAGCACTGAAGATGGTGATGGGGCTGGAAACCACTATAACCTAGTAATACCTTAAAAGTTGGGTGTATTTCTCCTGAAGAAGGTTTATTAAGGGAAGACACGAACGTCAAGTTCAATGGGTTCAAGTTACATTTAAGTAGAGTTTCACCCAGAACTGAAAAGGACTTGCTTACAACTTGAGATACTCATCGAAAGTTAACCTCCCAGTTCTTGGAAATAGTCTCATAGCCTGGAAATGCCATTTTTCATGATGCTCTAGAAGGTACTCTTCTTTTAGGAGGTAAATTTATAAGGTCTCTTTCTTGCCCTAAAACCCTATGATTTCTCAAACTAGCTACCTTACTTCTCTTGTGGGAATCGAGTTCGAATGAAACAGTTCTTAAATTCCCTTCTTGCTCTCTCCTTCCATGAAGTATCTCATTCTAAAGTTCAGCTTCACTTGTGTTTCACAGTAATATCAGAGACAGGAATCTTTCATTTCAGCTTGACTCTCAAGATCTTATCCTCAAATGAACTTACCACTACCAACTGAAATAAGTTCTTAAAATCTTCTAGTCAATGAATCATCAAATGAGTCAGCTTTTCAAGCTTAATTGGCGTGGTTCCTTGATAACTATGTCACCTTGCCATATTCCTTTTTTAGTATTATTATTTTTTCCCCTAAACTCTGTTTTTAAACTCAAACATCCTGCTTTCAACACTCTTTGTATCTAAGAACATAGTGGGGCTGATGACACAGGATGAGAAACTTGTAAAGGGTAACAAATATTTTCCTTTTGACTGGTAGATGTTGTCAGGAGTAGAGAAGGACTGATGTGAAATTCTGGGCTTGACCTTAAGGAAGTAACTGGAAGTCTTAAGAGTATCGTGTGAAAGACTTGCCTCCAGACAGGATCAGTCACTGTAGGAAAAGTAGGTGGCTGTGTTTGCATGTGTTCAGAGAGATTCTGGGAAGTCCCTACCCTTTCCCCTACATGTATACCCACCCATTGCTCCATCTTTCTGGCTTTAGAAATAATTTCATTTAGGCCACAAAGTCTTTTAAGACTTTAAAAAGCTCCTTGTTCGTGCTAGGTCACTTCAGTCGTGTCTGACTCTTTTCAACCCTATGGACCATAGCCCTCCAGGCTCCTCTGTCCATGGGATTATCCGGGCAAGAATACTGGAGTGGGTTGCCATGGCCTCCTCCAGGGGATCTTCCCAACCCAGGGATCGAACCCACATCTCTTGTCTCCTGCATTGCAGGCAGGTTATTTACACTAGCACTACCTGGAAGCCCAATAAGCTCGGGGCAGAATACTGTGGAGAAGCGGGAAACGGGGAGTAATTTCATAAAGTTGCCTAGTTGAGTCTGTCTCTTCCTTTACAACCAGCCTTAAGGCTAAGAGAAGGTGTAGGCCTGGGTTGAAGGCAACTCTGCCACTAACCAGCTACATCACCAGAGGCAGCTGATGCTCTCTCAGCCGTAGTTTCTTCCTATGTAAAGCGATGAATCTTATCTGGCTGTATTTTGAAGGAATTAAAGATAATACACTGAATTTCCTATCACAGTTAGTATATAACCATAGAACCTGAACTTAAGGAACCCTTAACTACTAGTATAAGTAATTTGTCTTAAAAGCTGGATTGGGGGATAACAGAGTCTGCTCAGTCAGACTTCATGCAGAAGTGAAAATCCTGGGATTTGCAGAAAATATGCTTTTAACAGTAAATGCCCTCTATAATGAGGTGTGACAGCTTAGGCTGGGGGCAAATATTTCATGAGATCTTAATTGCTAGAAATAAGAAGTTGAGGTGCCGAGATGGGGAGAAGCTACTTGTATTTTTAGTTTTCTGGGTTGTTTTATCTTTTTCTAGAAAAAAGATATTAAATTTACATTTGAGATGGATTATTTCAGGGTAAGAAGATTAATAATTTTTTTTTAATCACATAAAGGCAAAGCCAATATTCTGATCTGGAACAGAAAGTTTGAGACCGTTCATTCCTTTATTCCCACAGTCCCAACCTTTTTGACATCAGGGACTGGCTTCATCGAAGACAGTTTTTCCAGACCTGGGGGGCAAAGGTGGGGATCACAGAATAGTTTAGGCTATAATGCAAGCGGTGGGGAGTGGCAAAGGAAGCTTCACTTGCTCGCCTCCTGCTGTGCAGCCAGGTTCCTAACAGGGCCAGGGGTTGGAGACCTCTGCTTTATTGACTCAGCAAATATTTGAGTACTTGCTATACATATATTACACAAGGTAGTGAACATAAAAAGCACTGATTATGCAGAAAGGTTGTCTTTGCAGTGAGTAGAATTACAGTCTTGAACCTGTGTTTCCTTGGGGTCTGGAAGGAGAAGCTTGGTTAATGGACTCTGGTCTATAGGAAACTGGATCCCTCCACCATGGCAGCAAGATAGGGACTGAGGGAGAGATACCCTTCCTTTGAGGGGAGGATAGGAAATGTTTTGGACTTCCCCAGTGGCTCAGCAGTAAAGAATCTGCCTGGAATGCAGGAGCCGCAGGAGACATGGGTTTGATCCCCTGGGTCAGGAAGATCCCTTGGAGGAAGGCATGGCAACCCACTCCAGTATTCTTGCCTGGAGAATCCCATGGACAGAGGAGCCTGGTGAGCTACAGTCCATGGGGTCACAAAGAGTCAGACAGGACTGAGGCAACTTAGCAAGCACTTAGGAGATATTTTGGAGGATCCAGATATTTTTTCTTTTATCCATCATTTTTTCTTTCTCCTTAAGTAAAGTTAGGCTAAATGTTGCAGTCTATTCCCCATTGAGAAGGGCTACCCTTGAGGCTCCAAGTAGTTGACTGAAATAAGCACTCCCTAGGAATTCCCAGAAGTTTGAGGGAGGAGAAGTCAGATATTGACGTTCCTGCAGTCAGGCGAGAGGTGAATCTCAGAGTTATTTAGGCATTAACTAGAATTGGGATTCTTTGAAAGCAGGACTCCTCAGTTACACATTTGTCCTTGTGAGCAGCTTGAATGATCCTCACAAAGTGCCTGAAGACACACTCTCATGATAGCAAGCCACTGGGCACAGTTTCCAAGAGTATCAAGTCAAAGCAGCTCACTCCCCACAAACTCAAATAACATGAAACATGCAAGTTATTTTACATGCTGCGGTACAGATATGCTAAGCTTGTGGACTAGAGCTTGCCAATCCAAGGTTATTTCCTTTTATTCCTCTTTTCCTTTCTTACCTATCATCCATGCTTCTCCCAAGCTCCCTCTTGGGCCCTTTCCTCAGTTCAGTTCAGTTCAGTTCAGTCCAGTCACTCAGTCATGTCCGACTCTTTGAGAGCCCATGAATCACAGCATGCCAGGACTCCCTGTCCTTCACCAACTCCCGGAGTTCACTCAAACTCACGTCCATCGAGTCAGTTGTGCCATTCAGCCATCTCATCCTCTGTCATCCCCTTCGCCTCCTGCCCCCAATCCCTCCCAGCAACAGAGTCTTTTCCAATGAGTCAACTCTTTGCATGAAGTGGCCAAAGTATTGTAGTTTCAGCTTCAGCATCAGTCCTTCCAATGAACACCCAGGACTGATATCCTTTAGAATAACCTGGTTGGATCTCCTTGCAGTCCAAGGGACTCTCAAGAGTTTTCTCCAACACCACAGTTCAAAAGCATCAGTTCTTCAGCACTCAGCTTTCTTCACAGTCCAACTCTCACATCCATACATGACTACTGGAAAAACCATAGCCTTGACTAGATGGACCTTTGTTGGCAAAGTAATGTCTCTGCTTTTCAATGTGCTATCTAAGTTGGTCATACTTTCCTTCCAAGGAGTAAGCGTCTTTTAATTTCATGGCGGCAATCACCATCTGCAGTGATTTTGGAGCCCCCAAAAATAAAGTCAGCCACTGTTTCTACTGTTTCCCCATCTATCTGCCATGAAATGATGGGACCAGATGCCATGATCTTCGTTTTCTGAATGTTGAGCTTTAAGCCAACTTTTTCGCTCTCCTCTTTCACTTTCATCAAGAGGCTTTTGAGTTCCTCTTCGCTTTGTCATAAGGGTGGTGCCATCTGCATACCTGAGGTTCTTGATATTTCTCCCAGCAATCTTGATTCCAGCTTGTGCTTCTTCCAGCCCAGCGTTTCTTATGATGTACTCTGCATATAAGTTAAAGAAGCAGGGTGACAATATACAGCCTTGACGTACTCCTTTTCCTATAGGGAACCAGTCTGTTGTTCCATGTGCAGGTCTAACTGTTGCTTCCTGACCTGCATACAGATTTCTCAAGAGGCAGGTCAGGTGGTCTGGTATTCCCATCTCTTTCAGAATTTTCCAGTTTATTGTGGTCTACACAGTCAAAGGCTTTGGCATAGTCAATAAAGCAGAAATAGATGCTTTTCTGGAACTCTCTTGCTTTTTCCACGATCCAGCAGATGTTGGCAATTTGATTTCTGGTTCCTCTGCCTTTTCTAAAACCAGCTTGAACATCTGGAAGTTCACGGTTCACATACTGCAGAAGCCTGGCTTGGAGAATTTTGAGCATTATTTTACCAGCGTGTGAGATGAGTGTAATTGTGCGGTAGTTTGAGCATTCTTTGGCATTGCCTTTCTTTGGGATTGGAATGAAAACTGACCTTTTCCAGTCCTGTGGCCACTGCTGAGTTTTCCAAATTTGCTGGCATATGGAGTGCAGCACTTTTACAGCATCATCTTCCAGGATTTGAAATAGCTTAACTGGAATTCCCTCACCTCCACTAGCTTTGTTCGTAGTGATGCTTTCTAAGGCCCACTTGACTTCACATTCCAGGATGTCTGGCTCTAGGTGAGTGATCACACCAACGTGATTATCTCGGTTGTGAAGCTCTTTTTTGTACAGTTCTTCTGTGTATTCTTGCCACCTCTTCTTAATATCTTCTGCTTCTGTTAGGTCCATACCATTTTTGTCCTTTATTGAGCCCATCTTTGCCTGAAATGTTCCCTTGGTATCTGTAATTTTCTTGAAGAGATCTCTAGTCTTTCTCATTCTGTTGTTTCCCTCTATTTCTTTGCATTGATCATAAATGAAAGCAAAGAAGAAATTAACATGTAGGGAAATCTGCCATGCTAAACACCATGTGGGCTGTTCCACATAAACTATATAATTTAATCCTTTACAGGGGTTTCCCCGGTGGCTCAGCCATAAAGAATCTGCCTGCAATGCAGGAGATGCAGGTTCAATACCTGGGTCAGGAAGATTTCCTGGAGGTGGGCATGGCAACCCACCCCAGTATTCTTGCCTGGAGAATTCCATGGACAGAGGAACCTAGCAGGCTACATTCCAAGGGATCACAAAGAGTCAGACATTAGCACGAACACATGCACAAGCCCTTACAACAATTTGCCAAAATAGGTAAGTTTATCGCCTTTCTGTGATAAGAAATGGAAGCTGAGAGTCCTATGTCCAAAGTACCACAACCAGCAAGTAGGTAGCAGTCCTGGGGTCCAAATACAGGTTTAATGTAACAACAAAGTTCTTTACACCAAACCACAGAGGAAAGTGTATGTTGGGAGAGAAACATAATTAAAAATGAAAACATATTGGGAGATATGTTTCTGCTTCCAAGCAAACATAAGTAACTACCCATCAGTAGACACTGACCTCCAGTTGTAACTAAAACGCACGACACAGGGGGCACTGGTTCAGACACTTCCTCTCCACCTGGAAAACTGCCGCAGAGGAAAAAGAAGTGGTAAAAAGCAGTTTCAGGCAGATCATGACAAAGTCAACTAATCTTTCTTGGGTGATAGGAGTAAAGGAGCCGTATCTGTCTGTCCTGGGGAATCAGCTGCCTCGAAGGTTAATGTAAATCTGTTGTTTAAAACACAGGTTGTTTTATATATACAGCCCCAAAAGTTAAAGCTTAAAAAAAATCCCTCATTCATGCAAAATCATGCTGACATATAAAGGCACATCTGCAGTCTACAGCTTGATCATTTGTACCCCTCTTATAAAGCACCAACCACACAGGGCTTTGTAGACCAGTAACAGTTGGTGGGTGGGCACAGATGCATGAAAGTGTCACTTTCACTTTCAATTACAACACTTAGCACGGGTTATTCTAAGAAAAAACCAGCCATTTAAACCTCAACATGGTCTCCACATATCAAATTACAACAAATTCTTTCTTCCTTATTTTTGTCTCTCTTTTTTTTTAAACTTGAGCAATCTGTGGGGCTGCTTAAAAGAAGTCTTTAGTACCTATAGACTTTCTGAAGGAAATGAGAGACATTAGGAGGTCTCAATTATATTTTCTTTCTGCATAAATCTGAGCAAGACTGCAATTTTTATCATCTCAAAGATTAAAGTTGCGCAGGCAGCACAAGGGTAGAATCTTGATGTTTGCATATTTTTTTCCCTGTTTCCCCTGTCTCCTGATCCTGAACCCACACACAGAGAGAACACATAAGCTGAGTGACTTACTCATGGCAAGCATTTGAACTGGTCTTTTTATACTCATATTGTGGAATCTGTTTAAAAAACCACACCAGACAACCACCATGCCGCCCACTTCACCTTTCTTTTGTGTTTTGTGGTAACATGGTTTTCTATCACAGAATGATGACACTCTTGCCTTACGTGGTTTCTGTGACGAATTCCCAGACAGAGTTTGGGGGAAAAGCATTATTTCTCTTTTGCTTCCCCTACCCCAAAGGTCCCTTATGTGTACCTCAAATGCTTCAGCCTAGTCTTCTCCTTTTGAGGGGAAATTAGTCAGTGGCTCAGAGGGATATACCCCAGCTCTTACCTCAGTGGCTTACCAAAACCAGAACCGGCCCCTCACTCAGTCAGGTCCAATCATGATCTTCCACAGACCCTGAAGCCATACTTGAACCTGGATTTTTTTCCCCCACTTAGGATTCCCCTTGGAGAAAAAGAATCAGGGAAACCACATGCAGAGGGTTGAGCAAAGAACAGAAATCCCAGAGCCTTCCAGCTTCAACTGTTCTTGCTGTGCTGATGGCCCTCCCAGGGCTAGAGAGGAAGAGGATCTAGCCCAGGGGAGAGAGTGGCTGTTAGATCCCCTGGGGAAGGGATCTCTCGGGCTCTCTTGTGAGATCTGAAAGTGTGTAGAAGTCCCTGCAGTCACTAGGAGAATGCAGATATCCATGCCTGACAACTAATTGGTGCTCAATACATACACTAAATAGCTGAATGGTTGAATGAATAAATGGGCAAAAAGAAGCAGACGAGAAGAGGATGAAGCAGAGCTTCACAGATCACTTTCATTTGCCTTCCTTCCTGGGCTCTTTTTTTTTTTTTTTTTTTAAAGATTTCTATTTATTTATTTTATTGTTTGGCTGTGCTGGGTCTTCACTGCTGCATGCGGACTTTCTCTAGTTGCGGCGAGGAGGGGCTACTCTCTAGTTGCAGCGCGAGGGCTTCTCATTGCGGTGGATTTTCTTGTTGGGGAGCGCTGGCTCTAGGCTTGCAGGCTTCAGCAGTTGGATCCTGTGGGCTCAGTAGTTGCGGTTCACAGACTTAGCTGCCCTGAGGGGCGTGATATCTTCCCAGACCAGTGAGTGAACGTGTGTCCCTTGTATTGCAAGGCAGATTCTTATCCATTGGACCACCAGGGAAGCACAGCAGTTATCCTTTTTCTTTTTTGCTCTTCACCCTTAAGAATAGCCATGCCACTTTTCTTTTCTTATTTCCTAATTACTCTCTTAATTTTTTCCCCAGATGTTTCATGTACATTGGTTTATAAAGCGCGATCACACAGAAGAGCTAATAGTGAAAAACAATCCAGTTACAAGGAAAAGCTCTATTCTTTCAGCTTTAATCCTTTTCTCCAGAGGGAGACAGTTTTAACTCTCTTAACTTCTGCTTGTTAGAATGCAGGTTCAGATTCAATAGGTCTTGATGAGGCCCAAGATTTTGCACTTCTACCATTTGCCTGGTAATGCCAAAGCTGCCCTATGGAGGAGTCTAGAACTTTGAGTAGCAAGGACCTAGACCATTGCTATAGTGTCTTCCAGCTTCAATTCTTGTCAAATCTCTTCCACCCTCACCCCCCACTTGGCATTCTGCCATCATCAGTGACTCAGAAAGCCTCAAACATGCCGTGCTCTTCAAACCTGCTTGGCTTTGTACATCTTCCCTCTGCTCCTCAGCCCCTTCACTGAATGAGCTTCTTTGTGTCTCAGCTCACTCTTAATCTCTTCTATGAAACCTCCCCCAGATTCCCATCCTACCAGATGGTCAGGCCCTCTCTTCTCTGTGCTTATCACATTGTAGTATAACATGCTGTTTCCATGTCCAGGGCTATTGCATAGGATTGCTCAGGTTGCGCCCAAGGACAAGGATCCCTGGTCAAGAAAGCAAGAGGGGCTGAAGTCCATCCTGTTCTCTGCTTGCTGCATCAGTGGAGGCCTAGTGCAGAGCTGCCTCTGCTAGGAGGCAAGGACGACTTTTTCTGTTTCACACAAAGGTACCATATGGGCTGATTTTCTGTCTTTTCTACCAGATGTGGTGTCCTTGAGGAAGGAATCAAGTCTCTTTCACCTTTATGTTTTTATTTACTAGCGTAGTGCCTGTCATAGTTCAGTGTTCAATGAAATGTTTGTTGAATGGATAAATGATAAGAAAAAGAAATGAAGCACAAAAGCAAAGCACAGACAATAATTTCACTCAGTTCTAAAATTAACTGAATTGTAAGCAAGAGGTCTGGAATTTGCTAATTGCTGATAAAAAGGCAAGGACTTAAAAACTCCACTTTGCTAAAAAGGATGGTAATAAGTATTGGTGAAAAGATATAAAGGTTATAGTCAACACCTTTAGAAGACTCATTAGAACCAGTAAAGAAATAGGCTGCCCAGAATCAGTACTAAATTGTCATGTCTTTTCAGATCTAGGGAAATATGAGGAAGATTCTGAGGATATTATTTGGTCATAAGATTTAGAGGCTCCTAAAATCAGCAAGAAGGTCCTGAGAACAAGAAGACGTGATGACAAAAAACCATGCATTTATATAGAGGGGCTGAAGTCAAACAAAACATGCATTAGATTGTGAAAATGAGATTCCCATGACTGCTAGGAGCCTGGGCTTTATTGAGAAAGGCACAACCCGGATAAAGAAGCATCTTGACACAGATCTTTTAAATGGGGTCCATTCGATCTGCTTTGCATGAGCTCCTTGGGTGTTTCCACAGAATGTCTCTCCAATAAGACTGGAAGCTTCTGGAAGTTGGGACCAAGGCTTGGACATTTTTTATCTTCCTGAGAGTGTGTGATACTCTGTGAAATGAAGTAGGTGCCATATATGCAGGGAGTTTACAGCTGTCAATGACCATAAAGTAAGGGAGTGCAGAAGTGCTAGTCATCTTCCACTGAAATAGCAATTTCACCTCAGCACTGAGAAAGGGATTCTTTTGAGAAATATCCTAATACCTTGCAAAAACCCAACCTGGGCTTTGCTTTCTTATATCATCTTATTCTCATTAAGGCCAGTTTCTGAAGCTACAACTGGTGGTTCTGTAGTAAGGGGAACTGAGAATCTTAAATACTGTATGCTACCATGTGACTTCAGGATAAAATGTTGTTCAAAACAAAACCTAAATTAAACACACACACACACAAAGGAACGTAGGATAAGATCATCAAACTTACATTTACCTCTCACCAAGATTTAACCCCAGATCTCCAACAAACAAATTGGGAGGTGTTAGAAAGCATCTGGGGCCATATCTTTTCATCTAAGGGGTTTTCTGGTCTAGTTATCTAGCACCAGCACTTGTGATCAGTGTGATAAAGAGTCACTGTCAAAAAGAGTAGAAATGAGGTCTTTCTGACACATCACTATCATGAGACCTAACGCTGTTTACTGCCCAGGACCCATGGACTATGCTGGAATTGAGAATTGGGCAATTGCAAAGTTTCCTCTTTTTAAGGCATAAAAAGTGCTAACTTCATGTCTTTATTCCCCGGGCCATTTCTAAAAGGAAGGCAAGCTAATTAACTTTTTTTTTTTTTAAGAAAATCGGCCAAATAGCAAATACTCATTTTAAAAAGGCTTTCAGTTATTTAAAAAACTCATTCTCATTTTAGGAAAAAAAAAGTTTAAAGAAGTCCCCCCGCCAAAAAAAGAGAGAGAGGTTATGGTAATCCACCTATTGTCACCAACCAGGTGGATTCTTTACCAACAGAGTCACCAGGGAAGCCCAGCACAACTTTAGCAATGTCTTACGTTAACTTTTCAAGCCATAGAGAAAATCAGCACCTGAAAGCTGTTCTCACACTCAGTTGGTAAACGAAATGTAGGCTATGCTCTTACACTCTGAGGTTCAGTGGAATTGTGCAAGTAAAAACTATTCTGGAAATCTTAAATGTTAAATTCAAAAATTAAGAAAATATGTGACTATTGATCACTTCTTTCAATGAATAACAGTGCAGATTTCCTGATCTGTCACATGGCTTTCTTTTTAACCAAACAGGAAAGGTTTTGACATTCTTGTTTGCTGTTTCTACATCTTGAAGAAAAGCTGAAAGCACCTTTCTAGATACTGGCTGCCACTGCTGCTGCTGCTAAGTCGCTTCAGTTGTGTCTGACTCTTAGTGACCCCATGGACTGCAACCCACCAGGCTCCTCTGCCCATGGGATACTCCAGGCAAGAGTACTGGAGTGGGGTGCCATTGCCTTCACCTAGATACTGACACACCAAAAAACTCCTTTCAGAAAAGTTAGAGAAATCCCAGAATGTTATTTATCAAGCAGTTCAGGTGTATCCTTTTGAAAAAGATTGACTCTGCAGATTTTATTACTTAGACTGTCACCTGTAAGACAGTTCTTCTGAGTGTCCATAACATTTTTACTCTTTGGCAGGGGCAGGGGGGTGTGTGTCATTTACCCAGTTCCCAGAGGAAATCTGAGGTGATCTAACCTCAGATTTGGAAACCACATAGTAGGCTGTTAAATTTCTTACTCAATGATACAGAATTGATTTTAAGCTGAGTTTTGAAGCTGTAAACTTCAAACTCTGATTTAAGCACTGAAGATGTTTTGGGCAAACTGTATTGCTTGGCATATAAAAAACAACACTAGCAACCACAAAGTTCTTACAGTGTGTCAGGACCTATTCTTTGTGCTTTACAACTATAACTCACACTTAAGCTTCATAATAAAATCCTCACAATCATCCTATGAACCAGATACTGTTATTGTTCCCATTTTATATATGAGAGACAGAAAGCAATTTGCCCAAAGTCACAGAGCTGTTAAGTGGCCAAGCCAGTGATAAGAACTGGCCATCTGTCTTGGAGTCTGTGCCTCTAAGTCTCGTCTAGCAATCTACCCACCACCCCCCCGCCAAGTTGAAAATTACATTGACTCCTTCTAGCCACCCTCCTCCAACATTAAACCCACTTGAGTAATTGAATGCCAAGTTCAGTAAAGCTGCATTCTCTTAACAACCCCTTTTCCCAAGGTCCATGGGAGAAGCTGGCTATTTGCCCGGGGAAGCCTGTCTGAAGGGGTTTGTGTGTGTGCACGCCTGCTCAGTTGTGTCTGACTCAGCGGCCCCATGGACTGTAGCCCACCAGACTCCTCTGTCCATGGAATCTTCCAGGCAAGAATCCTGGAGTGAGTTGCTGTGCCCTCTTCCAGGGGACCTTCCTGACTCAGGGATTAAACCCTCTTCTCTTATGTCTCCTGCACTGGCAGCTGGGTTCTTTAGCACTAGCACCACCTGGGAAGCCCCTGAGCTAACACTGTCACTGGGGAGAGAAAGGTGAGTTTTCTTGTTCATTTAGTGTGAAAAACCTCTTAAACTGACGGGTTTCTTTCCCCTCTCTCTGCTGCCAATAGCTACAGGTGAGAAGGTCTCCTGGGTATATTTCACATGATCTGCCTCAAGTAAAGAAAGGTCATGTGCCCTCAAAGAAGACAGCATACAGGAAGAGCGTAAGGGGAGCGAGCAGGAATTATAAAAACTCTGTTAATGACGTAAATACCTCATCAGCTTTCATTTTCTCAGCTGGGAGGGCAACCCACATGGTTAAAGTCAAGAAAGAAACTCTCAAGTTATTGTATTAACAATTCTGTTCTTTGGAGGAGACATCATAAAAAACCTTGGGATGGTAGAGCTGGAACTCTTTTAGCATCATCCCCCACATTTTAAAGACAGGGAAACTGAGACCCATAGGGGACTCCTGGCCTGCTCGTGATAACACAACTAATTGGTGATTTTTAAAAACATATTTATTTCCTTTTTGGATTATTTTCTTTTGAAGAAAGAACAAATTAATTAGCCTGTTTGGCCTTCTAGAAATGGCTCATGGCATAAGGCTCATGACATGAAGTCAGCATTTTATTGCCTTATACGGAGGAAACTGCAGTTATTACCTCCCATCCCACAATGGGTCATGTTAGGCCCTAGGGCCTACGTGTTGGCATGACAATGGAGACGCGTCTTGCTCTTTGGTCGTCTACTGTGCTGCTTGCTCTCTGTTGCTGGCTGGTCCTGTAGCCTCTGTTGGGCTCTTTTGCCCAGCAGGTTGCAGAGACACTCCCACAACGGTCCTCTCTTTTGATCACAGGTCTGCCACAAGGGATTCCTGCCACTGCCCTTGAGACTGAAGGGCTCAGGCCAGGCTTCCACAGGCACACATCCAGGCTTCCCCCAGCAGAGGTCTCAATCCCTTTGGAGTACTGTGCACAATTGCCATCAGATTCCCAGCACTTGTAGAACCTCCTGCACATCTGCCCCTCCCAGTAGCCTATCCATGCCAGTCTCATGCCTTCTCCCTTCTCCTTAGGGTCTGGCCACTTCCTTTCCCCTCCTCTTGCACAACTCCAGTTCTTACCATTCCAGACACTTTCCAAAGTAAGGGTTATAATGCAACCCTCAGACTAGGAAGCCCTGACCTCCTGGAGTAGAAAGCAAGATCTCTGTTATCCTGAACCAATTATTTATCTGTTTAATGTCTGACTCTCTTCAGATTATGAAGAGAGAATGAAATTGAGGATTAGGATCAGGTTAAAGTTAGAGTGAGATTTAGGATCCTTCTGTCTGTTCACTTTTGCCTCCCCTCTGCCAGCTCAGGGCCTGATAAATAATAGTCACTCAATACATATTTTCAGAGGTAAGAAAGGGAAGAAGGAGAAAGAGGGGAGGCTATTACAGTGGTATTGAAATAACAGCAATACTGAAATAACAAGTGTCTGATTTAAGGTAGTCTTAAAGGACATAAAGAGGAAAGAGTGGGAATGAAGTTGAAAACTATTAGGAAGAAATAATTTATAGGGTTTGATAACAAATTTGCCATGAAATATGTGAAATACAGCAGTCATGGGTGATTCTGAGATTTTATTTACTTATTTTGCTACACTGGGGCTTCATTGTAGCACATTAAACATATGGGATCTTAGTCTCCAACCAGGGATCGAACCCATGTCCCCTGCATTGAAAGGCAGATTTTTAGCCAATGGACCACCAGAGAAGCCCTTATCTTGAGGGCTTTTAAAATGGACTTACCTAGATGTGCTCTGGGACTGTGGGAGAACAACTGGGTTGGTTTTGTTGGTAAAGAATGGAGGTTGGGGGTGGGAGGTGGGAGGGGGGTTCACGATTGGGAACTCATGTACACCCGTGGCAGATTCATGTCAATGTATGGCAAAACCAATACAGTATTATAAAGTAAAATAAAGTAAAAAAAAAAAAAAAAGGATGGAGGTTGGTGAAGGGCTTGTGAACAGTGGGTCTAGCTTGGAAACTGTAAGGTATTTGGGGAGCATGTCCAGCAGGCAGATATATCTGTGGGTCTCACTATTTTAAATACATGTGAACAGGAAAACCAAAATCAAATTGTGAGGTGGGAAGAGTTGTCTTTAGAAAGTCCCTTCTCTTTTAGGACCCATTTTAAGGCCCCAAGTTCCCTAATTTTTTGCCTGTTTTTCTTCATCTACATCTGTTTTTAAGAAGTGATCTGATCATCTCGATGATCTCAGTTTAGAAGACAAACTGTTGATGAAACACAATGAGTTAGTTCCTCAGGTTGTACTGGAATGCTCAAATGGGAGCACAGCCTCAAACCAAAGAAATGATAGTAATACCACCAGTAAGAGGCAGTGCTCCTGCGCCTCTTTGTGTACCCCAGGCACTGCACCAAGCACCTGCTGTTATCTGCAACACCATGAGGCAAGAGTCATTTCAGAGAAAACTGAGCACCAAAAGGCTAAGTGACTTGTCCAAGGTCCCATGGCCTACTAATAATAAAGTAGGAAACTACCCTGGTGTTGGGGCTCTGGAGTCCATTCCTGTAACCAGTATACTGGGAATGAAAGTATAATGGTGCAAGTCTAAGAAGAGTGGAAATGTGCAGTAAATTTTTCAGGGGAGGGACCCTAGTAAGATTCAGATCCCGTTGTGCAGCTCACTGCAGTTTCATCCTTCAAACGGATGACCACGATGACTTGGGCTCTGCCAAGAATTAACCTTAGGCAATGTACTTAATCTCTTTCAGTTTCATTTTCCTCAAAGGAGAAATGACCTATGTAAAAGGTTATCCCTTATAGCAGCATATAGAGATGCTGGAAACAACCTAAATGTTTATTGAGAGGGGACTGGCTTAAAAAAAAAAAAAAAAGGATTGTACACCTATAAATGGAACATAATGCAGCCATTAAAAAGAGTAAGGTAGAGGTCTATAAGCTGTTATAGAATGATTTCTAGTATATATTGTTGTCAGTCAGTTCAGTTGCTCAGTCGTGTCCGACTCTTTGCAACCCCATGAATCGCAGCACACCAGGCCTCCCTGTCTATCACCAACTCCCGGAGTTCACTCAGACTCGCGTCCATCAAGTCAGTGATGCCATCCAGCCATATATTGTTGTAGAACAATACAATATGCCAGAAGTCCCCAACCTTTTTGGCACCAGGGACCAGTTTTGTGGAAGACAATTTTTCCATGACCAGTGGGTGGATGGGATGGTTTGGGGATGATTCAAGTGCATTACATTTATTGTGCACCTCAGATCATCAGGCATTAGATCCAGAGGTTGGGTACTCCTGGAGTATGCTATAATTTAAGCTTATAGACCTCTACCTTACTCTTTTTTATGGCTGCATTATATTCCATTTATAGGTGTACAAACCTTTTTTTTTTTTTTAAGCCAGTCCCCTCTCAATAAACATTTAGGTTGTTTCCAGCATCCCTATATGCTGTTATAAGGAATAACCTTTTACATAGATCATTTCTCCTGTGAGGAAAATGAAACTGAAAGAGATTAAGTACCTACTGGAGTGGGTAGCCATTCCCTTCTCCCGGGGATCTTCCCAACCCAGGGATCAAACACAGGTCTCCCACATTGCAGGCAGATTCTTTACCAGCTGAGCCACAAGGGAAGCCCATACGTGCAGGAAACCTGTAGAATTGATTGCTTCAGGAGAACTGGGTGGCTGGGGGACAGAGATGTGAAGAGGAAGCTTGTACCTATCAGGATACCAGCAGCAGTACACTCAAAAGGGAGTTTAATTTAAGAATGAGTTACAAAGGTGTGGACGGGGATAAGCACCCAACAAAGGATGGTGGTGTGTCCACCCTTGGACTAGCTACAGAGGAAAAGTCATTACCATGCCTGGGCCCCAAGGGACAGGGGGAATAATGCTTACCTGAATCCAGAGAGAGAGAGCAAGCGAGCTGTAGGTATAGAAGAAGCCACAGACTTCCAACCCACAGCCCAGCAGAGAAGGTGCTGGGGTTTAAATAGAGACCCTGACTCCATTCTTCTTCCTATCTCTTGCCAGTGCAAACCCCACCAGCAAGCCAAGGGCAGAGAACGCTATCAGTGCACCCTCACCGAAGAGCCTCTCAGGGGTGGAGGCAGGTGGCAGTGGGTCTGGAGGGCAGAGACTATCCACCACGGAAAGGGCATGTATAGCCTTTGACCTTGTATGTTTAGAACCAAGTGAATATATAACTTGTTTGAAAAGTAATAAATTTTGCACACATAAAAAATAAATAAAAAATAAAACATAAAATTAGGGATTAGAGTAGATGGTTGCAATGTCTCCCCGCCACCTCCACATTCTATTTATTTGATGTGTGAGTTTTTCACCTAACGACAATCCAGGGCTCCACCTAGTGTCAGAGCAGCGCTTCACTGCATTCTGAGCACAGTCTCACTAGGAGGGATTCTGGGGCAGACATGCTGGCTGCCCCCAGTCACTGGTGTGTAAGTAGTCTTCACTGTGAGTTATACCCACTTGGTGAATGATCTTACCCCCGAAAGTAGAAAGTAATTATTTTGAGACACAGAACATTTGTTGTTATTTCTCTTAAAGAGATAGTGAAGCTTGAATTTTAATTCAATTTTGAACTAAAAAAAATGTATTTCTTGGAGAGTTTTAGAAAGATCTTACTGGAAATTCTAATTTAACTGGTTTGAGGTCTGGGACTCAGGCATTGATTTTTTGTTTGTTTCCAAAATCCACAGCGGATGTAACGGGCCACCAGGCTGGGAGTCCCGGGTTTAAGGATTCATTGCTTTCTATGAGGTGTGTTTCCCTCACTACCCAGAATGTGCCCCTTTAACTTTAGGCAAACTAGGTTACATGTAAGACAATTTCCACTCTCCATGTTTTGCTCATGCCACCCGCTCTGGACTGCTCATGCCTTGAATGTTTTCCCACCCCTGCCTGCATCTACGGCCACAGTTTTACCTATTATCCCTGACATTGCTTAAGGGCTACCTCCTCCAAGATTTCCCCTGCCCCTCATTTCCAAACAGCTGTCTCTTCCTCATTTGAATCCTTGAAGATTTTTAAAATAACTTTTATTATTTTTTTCCTTAGTAGAAAATGAATATATTTATACAGTATTCTTTTTACTTATCAAATTGGCTGCAATCAAAAAGTCTAATACAGTAGTCCCCTCTTACCCACAGTTTCACTTCCCATGCTATCAATTACTTGTAGGCAACCACAGTCTGAAAACATAAATGAAAAAATCCAGACACAAACAATTGATAAGTTTTAAATTATGCACCCTTTTGAGTAATGTGATGAAATCTTATACCACCTGCTCTATCCCACCTGGAAAGTGAACCATCCCTTTGTCCAGTATATCACCCCAAATGCTAATTTTAAGAGTTTATTTTTAAAAGATAAAATATCTAGAGCAATTTTGGGTTTATCCAGAAATGCAAGTGAAGTTAAATACTAGAAAATAAATATAATTCACCACATTAACATTAAACAGGAAAGAACATATGATCATCCTAAATATGCAACAAGTAATATCCCTAATGATGGAAAAATGAAAAGCAAACCCTAAAAAGTTCAGGAGCAAGGAAAGTCCATTTACCTCTATTTGGTATTATAATGTATTTCTTAACTAGTGTGGTAAGACAAGAAATAACAGAGCACAAAGATAGGAGAAGCAGTAGCTGGTAAAAGTACTGGAGTGGTCTTTTTTCATAAAAATATAGTTGTCTACATTCCAGTGAATCTTCAGGCAAATGATTAGTAATGAATGCAGAGCTCAGTAACATGGCTGAATAGAAGACCAATACACAAAATCAAATATACTTCTAAGCACTGGCGAAAAAGAGCTAGAAAATCCAATTTTGAAAAAAAAAAGTGCAGTTTACCATAACAATTAAAAAAACATAAGCTACCTCTTTCATAAGGCCTATATGCAATAATTCCAAAACTCTATTTGATGAACATCAAGGAAGACCTATCACAGAAATACATGGTGGAAGATGTTCAATAGGAAGACTCTTTTGTGAAGTTGCCAGTTCTCCCCAATTTGACCTATAGATTCAATGTAATCTAATTCCAAATGCCATGGGATTTTCGTCCCCCAACCCCAACTAAAACTGATAAGCTGATTCTAAAATTTGTACAGATAAAACAAAAGTTGATATATAACAAAGACTCTTTTGGAGAATAAGGTAGGAAGACTTGTATCAGATTTCAAGAGTTTAATTATAAAGTCATAAGAATGAAGAGAGTGTGGTACTGATGTCGCAGTAGACAAGTGGATTCATGGAATAGTAGAGATTCCAGAAGCAGATTTATGTATTTATGGGCATAATATAAAAGAGGAGTGGTGGACTTACCTGGTGGTACAGTGGATAGGAATCAGCCTGCCACTGCAGGGGACACAGGTTCAATCTCCGGATTCCACAAGCTGTGGAGCAGCTAAGCCCGCACACCACAAGCACTGAGCCTGCACCCTAGAGCTTGCGAGTCTCAACTCCTGAGCTTGAGGGCCACAACTACTGATGCCCACATGCCTGGAGCCAGCGCCCTGCAACAAGAGAAGCTACCATAATGAGCTCACACGCCACAACTAGAGAAAGCCTGTGCAGAGCACCGAAGACCCAGCACAACCAAAAATCAACAAAGAAGAAGGAGAAGTGGTATTGAGCATACTATGGAAAGGAAGAATTAGTCAACAAGTGGTGCTAGGGAAATACAGGGGGAAAAAGCAGATTCCTACCCCATGGGTATATAGGAAATGCATTCTAGTTGTATTAAAGACTTGAATGGGAAAACTGATTTTTAAACATCTAAAAGGAAAATAAATAGTATCTTTACGTATTTGGGGTAGAGAAGAACTTCTTGAAACATACACACAATCTTATCCAAAACTGACAACAGAAAAGATCAACAAATTTGACTCTACTAAAATTAAAAGATTTCTGTTCTTCAAAAGACCCCACAAAAGAATTTGTAGACAAACCACAAACCAAGAATAGATATTTGCAAAATATATAACTAGTGGTGTGCTTGTAAATGTTTTAAAACTAATTTTCCAGGGGAAAAAGCCATGATTTGTAGGGTTTGATGTTTACCATGGAGGAAATAATCCAACCATAGCCTATTTCAAACTACCAAAACAATGTCTTACACACAGTTTGGAAGAGATGCACAAAATTACTCTTATGAGACCAGGCAAGCCAGCTCCAGTGCACCACTTCATATTACATTAAAAGATTTGTTTCCAGAATATATGAAGAACTCTTTCTGTATATCAATAATTAAACATCAAGCAATGCCATAGAAAGATGGGTAAGAGACATGAATAGTCATTTTACAGAAGAGAAAATGTAGAGAATAGAAATATACAAAGATTCTCTACCTTCATTAATAATCATACAAATGTTATAATTAAGATTACAATAAGAAACTATATATACTCTATAGGTGGGTTAAAATTAAGAAGTATATTAATACTAAGAAATTGCAAAGACTTGGATCAAGAGAAACTCTTTTTATGTTGTAATAGTTTCAGATGAACAGAGAAGGGACTCAGCCATACATATACATGTATCTATTCCCCCCGCCCCCAGACTCCTGTCCCATCTAGGCTGCTCCATCAAGTTCCATGTGCTATACAGCAGGTCCTTGTTGTTTATTCATTTTAAATATAGCAGAGTGTACATGTCTATCCCAAACTCCCTAAATATCCCTTCCTCCCATCCCTCCTACTGGCAACTACTGGTTTGTTCTCTAAGTCTGTGAGTCCAAGAGGAACTCTTAAACAATGCTTCTGTGAGTATAAATAAAAATTTTATTATCTTAAAAGTTGAATATTTGAATACCCTACAATCCAGAAATATGTACTCTTTAGGTATCTATTTTAGAGGGATTTTAGCACAAGTATACCAGAAAGCACAAACATGAATGTTCATGGTAGCATTTCTATAATAGTAAAAAACAAACAAATAAAATTCAGCCCAAATGTATCAGTCAGGGTTTGTTCAAAGAAGCAGAACCACTGTGAGAAATTAATGCAATAAGGGATTTATTATAGGGGATTTAATTGTATGCAATTCCAGAAGCTGGCTACACTGTCTGTGTGAAGCTGTTGTTCCTGTATCTGATATTAGAGCTAAAGACCACAGGATGGGAAGACAGGATGTGAAATGGGGGGAGCAAGGACATACCAGAACCCACAAGGGTAGACTGTAATCTGCACTAGTCTTTCCCTCCTCCCAAACCCGTGGTGACATTCATTGTGGAGTTAAACACACACCTGGCCCAAGAGTTGGAGAAGCTGAAGCTGATGATATGAAAGGAATTGGGGAGCTGTGGGCCTTTAGGGACTTCCTCCATATAAGGAAATAGGGCCACTCCTTCCCTGCTACCTTCTTTACTGAGCACAAAATGTCTCTTTGGGTTTTCACATAACCCTAAGAGGCCCAGAGAAGTGAAGCGACTTGTGACCTATAGAAGCCTACTTTTAAGCAGCGTCTTTCTGCATTTCTTCTCAAGAGAGCTCATTTCAATATTTTGGATCTGAGTATCTGCTATTCCTCCTCTCCAAAGGACATTCCTGACAGGTACTTGTGCCTGTTGCCTCTCATGATACCGTATAAGCAGGCTTAGGTAGTTTTGTAATAACAGATCTACTTACATGATTAGCCTCCAAGGAAGTTCCTCATTCCACTGTAAATAGATGTCATCTTAGGACTGATTTCTTCCCGAATAACATAATCTTATCTAAATTTGAGCAATACATCCAAATGTACATTTTATTTAAATGTGAATTGCTGGCTTTGAGCTAAAGACAAATTCTCAAACCTCTGTCCAAATTTGGTACCAAATTATCCATGGTTACTCTGCAACTACTAATCTAGTGGAGGAAACACTCTTCGGCAGAAGAGGAAGTCAGTTCCCAACCTTCATTTCTCTATTCTCAGAGACATCAGGATGAAATTTAAATCCATTACCAAAACATGACAATAGAATTAAAATTATTTAAGGGAGAGACTAAGTCTTTGCCAATTCATTTATTTTGAGCAAAAATAATACAATAAAGTTCCAGTACTGGAAAAGAATTTGGCTAATATTCTTAAGAACAATATCACAATATGTTAACTTGAAGTGACTTTTTCTCCCTCTATATCTAAAAGTGTTGGGCCAAGGGTAATTAATCAGAAGTTAATGCAATTTTATATTAGATGTTTTGCTGTGGCTTTAGATTTTAAATAACAAATACTTTAGTTTAAATCATTTCAGTGAGTGAAAATCTGATTCCGTAAAGTAACAAATTGGAAGTTAGTGATTTCAATTTGCAATTCTTTTCTCTGTAAAACTATTTGTCATAAAAGTCTTCACATGGTGAGTTCTGCTACTGACTTTAAAATATAATTTAACTCACCAAAATATGATTCATAGTCCAGTTTTTCAGAGATTTTTTTTTGTACAAAGTGAGATATGTATTTCTTTCATTTCTAAATCTCTTTCTCTATTCTTTTTTGCTAATTTGTTTTTACTGTAAGATAACTTTTATGAATATGGTACTTACTGAGTTATATTCTAATATGGTTATTATTCAGAAACCTCAAAAGAGAGAGATAGACAAAGTTCCTCCTGCAAGGGAGCCATCAATCACTAAAACCACCAGTCAACTGAGCATAAGACAGCTCTACATACAAGCAATAATTGGCTGCTTTGACTTTCTCTTTCTTTACTCCTTTGGGTCTATACTTGAGGAGTTAAGGTATCTAGATATTTGTGCCTGGGCTCTGGGTACCTGCCATGAGAACTAGATTCAAGACACAGATTAAGGTAAGGAAGTTTATCAGGACGTGCTTGTGGAATCAAACCAATCTATTGCTCTGGACTAGACCAATATTATTGTTTTGTTTATTTATTAATTTATTTTTGGCTGCACTGGGTCTTCATTGCTATGTGCTGGCTTTCTCTGGCTGCTGAGAGGGGGCCTACTCTCGAATTGCGATACATGGGCTTTTCACTGCAGTGGCTGCTCTTGTTGCTAAGCGTGGGCTGTAGACACAGGGCGATATAAGATCCAGCTGTTCCTTTCCATGTGGATATTCTCGTTTGAATATTGATGTGGGAGGATATGTGTTTATTTTAATTAAAGAAGGCAACATTTTTTTAAATCGAGGGCCTATAAATATTAGTGGCTAAGCATTTTCAAAAATTTGAAATTCAATCACAATCTTCATTATCAATGAGCAATTTAGAAGAACACAGCATTGTTACTGAAACAAATTTACTATATTTTCCAGACACTGTCTTAAGAATTGAAAAACTGGTGGTTTTTGCTTTTTGGAAAATATAATACATTTTCTTCTCAAAGTTTCCTTTTTTTTTTTTTTTTTTTGCCTTATGTGGCCTCATAGCTCTCTCCATTCCCTGTGTACCGATTTCCAAAATCTGTTCTTGCTGTCAGGTAGAAATATTTAGCAACAAAGAAAAATCTAAGCAGGACCCACCCAGCTTTTATATCCTGCATGGCTGAACTTTAATGAAAGTTTGAGTTTTTCCAAAATCTGGTCTTCACTGACTGGGGAGGAAAACCAGTTTGGGAAAAAAAAAAAATGCCTTCAGCATGTGAACCATGTAATTTTATTTGAACTCAGGAATTCCAAAAATACTTGCTTATTGAAAACACAGTTATGTTTTTGTGTTGAAACCTGTTATGGAGAAGGATAAGTGCTAGTTCTTTCCTCCACTATTTTTTCTCATAAACATAAAAAAATTAAAGACTGAGTGGCTGGGCAGAAAAATAATATGGAGGGGATGAGTTGGACTATGTCCTGTCCTGAAACCTATGCCTTCCTTGGGAGATCTGTATCCATTTTGTGGGATCTACTGAGCCCCACTCAGCTTCAGATAACCCTTTCCCCCTCTGATGAGAATTCAGGGCTCCCTCTGGCCCGATCTTCAAGACTAGTTGGCTCACTGTTCTACTTGCTGACGTCAGTGTAAATGCTGTGCCAGTAGCAAGACTAGAACTTCTGGGTTCCTGCAGGGCAAACTGGCCAAGCAGAACATTTTAAGGTCTGGTCAGGTTTAAGGGGATCCAGTGTTAAGAATAATATTAATAACTAGCATTTGGGGGAATACATACTATGTGTCGGTCACAATACTGGGTGTTTGTTGTTGTTGTTTTTTAATGTGAATTACCTTATTTAATCCCCACAACAATCTTTTGTGGAATTTGATGCTTAGGGAAGTTTAAGAACCCAGAATTTGAAACCAATCAGCCTGTCTGCAGAACTCTTGATGTTCTTCCCTATTCTGCAAGCCCTGACATTTATTAATGGGTCTCCATGTACTAGATTGGAATCTCAGGCACCAGGGTAGCAGATGCTGTTGGTGCCCTGCCCATGTCTCCTTGAGGCTGTACCAACTGCCAGCAACTGCACCACCTATCAGTGACTTTCTCTAGTGGTTAGAGGTCCAGGTGTGAGTATGGAGGTTGGGTGTGTGGAGATTTAATGCCTCCCAGGAGCAGCCCTTAACTAATGATTGGTAGGAGCTGGTTTATAAATCTCCAGTGCCCTTGCTTCTCAGATGCAGTAATTCAGAAGTATGGGATCTACGCTGGTTCCCAGAATTCCCCAGAGGGACTAAGCACCCATTATCCATAGTGCTCATGTGCTTGAAAACACTCTCCTCGTTGGTTGTCTCCCATTCTTGCGTATTTCCCTGCTGGCATTTCCTGATACCAACACCGAAATGAACTATTGGCATGTGTATTCTTGTTGGCTTCTAGGGGAACCAAAACGAAGACAGAGTAAAGGAAAGGAGGGTCTGTGAAGAAGAACAAGGCAGGTGGCGGAGCTGCTGCATTTCTGGAAAGAGCACGGGGTTGCTTCTGTAGAAAGTAGCCTCATAGGTGGTTCTCTGCTCTTGAAGGTGACAGTGTCTTTGTGAGACATGAGAGAAAGGTTTCGAAGGATTATTGAATATTGACACACTGGATGGTTCTTTTACGGCTCGGTTGGTGGAATGTTTGTCAGAGGTCTCTTTTGCTCCACCGTTTTTAAGTGTACTTTTGCCTAGCGTTTTAGTTGGAAGTAAGAGAAGCTTCCCTGGTGGCTCAGATGGTAGAAGAATTTGCCTGCAATGCAGGAGACCTGGGTTTGATCCCTGGGTTGGGAGGATCCCCTGGAGAAGGGAACGGCAACCCACTCCAGTACTCTTGCCTGGAGAAACCCACGGACAGAGGAGCCTGGGGGCTACAGTCCATGGGGTCACAAAGAGTTGGACACAACTGAAGCGACTTAGCACAAACGCACAACAGGTGAACTTTTTTATTTCCTTGATCATGGAAGGACGTGGGCTTACTAACAAATATATACAGGCAGTGGCCAGCTTCTTCCAATACACCTGGCTGATAGAAGATGCTTCCTTCTACCTGGTTAAGGTAAAAACCTGGAGGGAGCTCTTGCCACCTTTGTCAGTTTTCTTGCCTTTATTACAGAGGGGACAACCTCTGAGAACAGTAATCTTGCTTGGGATTGGGAAAGTGTAGGTTGAGGGGAGAAATTGTAATGCTCCCTCCCAGAAATTGCTCTCTGATGGGAAGCAGCAGACAGTGCAGCACACAGTCAAACCCCAAGGGCCTTTCACAGGAAACAGCCTGCACTTGCTCACTTTCTAAAAATGCCCACTGAGTAGGGGAGAGTCTTCCTTGGTGAACCATGTGTTGAATGATGTGGTGCATTAATGTTGTTGAAATACTATCCAACTGCTAAAAGGTTAATTCCTTGATTCACTTTATAGATTCAACGTCCTACCTAAGTGATGCAATTCCTTCTTCCCTCTCTTCCATCCACTGCTTATTAATATTTTCACATGACCATTTGGATAGATTATCATTTCATTTTTGCTTAAGATATAAAGGATGTTATTTGCTAGGTGAATATGAAAAGGCCAATTTCATTCATTTTCTTAGCAAAGCAATTTTTCTGCATGAAGGATTCATAAAAAATATTCTTAGGAATTGAAAAAAATAGTTGTCTGCCTGATATAAAATATGTATATTTTATTAGTGAGAAAATAAGTTTGTAGAGAGAGACTATATTCAAGTTGTTAAGTGTTTGTGTTCTGGGTTCAAGTTTTGATTCCACCACTTCCTCCTTTACTCTGAACCTTGAGCCTCTCTGAGCCTTAGTTTCTTCACTTGTAAAGTAAGGATAATAATAGCTACCTCATATGATTGTTAGGATGATAAACATTAAGTATTATAAAGTGCTTAGAGCAGTATCTAGCACATAATGAGAGCTGAATACTAGTTATTATTATTATTATTATCATTTGTGTAATAGAACTCATCATTAGGAAGTTCTTTGTGTCTAATTCAAAATATGCTTCAAAGGGCATGGATTACTTTGACCTTTCAGTCTCCAGCATCATTAAAAAAACAGAATCTGACAAGATAGTTATTAGCATCTCCACTCCACAGATGAGGAACAGTTAAAGGTAGTTTAGAGGGCTAGCAAGGCAACACAAAGGTGATGAACAGGGCCAAGTAGTCCATAAGCATGGGCTCCACTCACTCATGAGGACTGCTATTGAATGACTTAAGGTTACTTCAACCCCTTGGTACCCTCTGGTCTCTACAGCGGAGTTGTTATACCCTATGGATAGCTCTTTCACCAGGAAATCAAGAAAATTCAGATTTGCTGGAAGAGGATTCATGCCCACACTTCCTCAGAATCCAGTGCAGCAGGATTTTGACTTGTTTGTATGCTGATAGGAGAACTGTATAGAGATTCTAGCCTACATATAGAATATAGACAGAAGGCACTTTAGCTTTTAACTCCTAATCAACTCTTTATTAACTCTTATTAATATGCATGAGAATCTTGTGGGTATTTGTTTAAAATGTTAATTCTTGGGCCACACCATAAAGGGATTCTGACTCAGGAAGCCTGGGATTTGGTCATGGAATCTGCATTTTATTTTATATTGTTTTCTGTGTGGCAGATTCTCTTTTCTTTTTTAAATTGAAGTATAATTATATACAATATTATATGTTACAGGTATATAATATAGCGAGTCACTATTTTAAAGGTTATCCTCCATTTATGGTTAAATACTGGCTATATTCCTTGTGCTGTACAATATATTCTTGTAGCTTATTTTATATACAATAGTTTACAGATATCTGGATTTTAAGTGTATCTCCAGACAGTTCTGATGCAAGTGATAAGTGGACCACAATTTGGGAAAGTTGGTCTCCTCAATAACAAATTAACATACAAAATAGCTATTTTTTCTAATTAAAAAAGAAAAATATTACTATTTTTCCACTTATAAAAGAAAAAAATAACAGAAAATGCCAGGAATGAAAAAGAAAACTATGCATAATTATATTTTCTAGAGATGAGTTGAGTACTGCAAATATTTTGATGGCTTTCCCTTTAGTTTTATTTTTTAATGTGTAGCCAATTTTTCATATCCTTTAGTACTTATAATCAAGTGTATTAAATGTGGTTTCATAGATATGTTCCTTTTACATTAAGTATTTAGTAGTTTTATAAATTAATTTTGTGTTTTAAATATATGTAAACTTACTCTATGAAATCTACTTATATTCTTGTCGAGGCTGGAGATTGGACTAGATAATATTTCAGGCCCATTCTGATTAAGATCTCATACTTGTGAGATCCGTATAATTCTTTGAGTGTAAGAACTAACCCCATTCAAACCTGATACAGAATCTAAAATTACATTCTCCAAAACTTAAGCTCAAAGATTTGCTCTTGGGCTTTGTCTTTCTCTCAGATCTGCTGATGTGACATTGTATCAAAGGTAATAATAACATTTGTTCAAAGATGATATACACATGGCCAACAACTATGTAAAAAGGTGTTCAACATCACTAATCATCAGAGAAATTAAAATCAAAACCCAAAATTATCTCATATCCATGAAGATGGCTACTATTAAAGAAGCAGAAAATAACAAGTATTGGTGAGGATGTAGAGAAATTAAAACCCTGTGCACTGTTGCCTGGGTTGAAAAATGGTTCAACCTCTATGAAAAACAGTATTGGAAGTTCCTCAAAAAATTAAAAATGGCACTACCATATGACCCAGTCATCCCATTTCTGGGTCTATATCTAAAGGAGTTGAAAGCCAGGACTTGAACAGATGTTTGTGCACCAAAGTTCCCAGCAGCTTTATTCACAGTAGCCAAAGTGTAGAAACAACCCAAGCATCCACATATGGATGAATGGATAAACAGAATGTGTAATATATTTATACAATGGGCTATTTGCCTTAAAAAAGAATGACATACTATCACATGCTATATACAACATGGATGAATCTTAAGAACATTATACTAAGTGAAACAAGCCAGTTGCAAAAAAGATAATTATTGTATGATTCCACTTACATGAGTTGGAAACTAAACTAGTCAAACTCACAGAAACAGAAAGTAGAATGGTGGTTATTAGGGGCTGCGAGGCAGGGGGAAAGAGAAGCTATTGTTGACAAGATATATAGTTTCAATTTTGCAAAATGGAAAGTTCTGGTGATCTGTTTCAGACAGGGTGAATAACCTAAAAATAGTTCAGTTCAGTTGCTCAGTCATGTCCAACTCTTTGTGACCCCATGGACTGCAGCATTCCAGGCTTCTGTGTCCATCATGAACTCCTGGAGCTTAGAACTCCGGGAGCTTACTCAAACTCATGTCCATCAAGTCGGTGATGCCATCCAACCATCTCATCCTCTTTCGTCCCCTTATCCTTCTGCCTTCAATCTTTCCCAGCATCAGGGGCTTTTCCGATGAGTCAATTCTTCACATCAGGTGGCCAAAGTATTGGAGTTTCAGCTTCAGCATCAGTCCTTCCAATGAATATTCAGGACTGATTTCCTGTAGGATTGACTGGTTGAATCTCCTTGCAGTCCAAACAACTCTCAAGAGTCTTTTCCAATACCACAGTTCAAAAGCATCAGTTCTTTGGCACTCAGCCTTCTTTCTGATCCAACTTACACCCATACATGACTACTGGAAAAACCATAACTTTGACTAGATGGATCTTTGTTGGCAAAGGAATGTCTCTGCTTTTTAACATGTCTAGATTTGTCATAGCTTTACTTCCAAGGAGCAAGCGTCTTTTAATTTCATGGCGGCAATCACCATCTGCAGTGATTTTGGAGCCCAAGAAAATAAAGTCTGTCACTGTTTCCATTGTTTCCGAATCTATTTGCCATGAAGTGATGGGTCTGGATGCCATGATCTTAGTTTTTTGAATGTTGAGTTTTGAGCCAGCTTTTTCACTCTCCTCTTTCACTTTCATCAAGAGGCTTTTTAGTTCCTCTTCACTTTCTGCTAAGAGTGGTGTCCTCTGCATATCTGAGGTGATTGATATTTCTCCCGGCAATCTTGATTCCACCTTGTGGTTCATCCAGCCCAGCATTTTGCATGATGTACTCTGCACATAAGTTAAGTAAGCAGCGTGACAATATACAGCCTTGATGTACTCCTTTCCCAATTTGGAAGTAGTCTGTTGTTCCATCTCTGGTTCTAACTTGCTTCTTTACCTGCATACAGGTTTCTCAGGAGGCAGGTGAGGTGGTCTGGTATTCCCATCTTTTTCAGAATTTTCCACAGTTTGTTGTGATCTACACTGTCAATGATGCAGAAGTAGATGTTTTTCTGGAATCTCTTGCTTTTTCTATGATCCAACAGATGTTGGTAATTTGACCTCTGGTTCCTCTGCAATTTCCAAATCCAGCTTGAACATCTGGAAATTCTCGGTTCATGCACTATTGAAGCCTAGCTTGGAAAGTCTCATTTGCATCCATTAAGGCTTATTAATAATAAGCCATTCTGGCTTTATGGTTAATTAAGTGATTCTTAGTAAAATTTAACACTATTTACTGTGAGGAGGACTTTGGACAAGGTAGACTGGTTAATCACATTTTCATTTACTGAAATTTTTAAAAATTTAAATGTTTGTACTTTTTAAATCAAAGTTTCAACCATGTGGAAAAGTAGAGTGAATAACATGTTGAGTTCCCTACTAGCCATCACTTAGCTTCGAATATAATCAACTCATGGCCAACTTTGTTTCATACATACTTCCACCTTCTCCACTCACCCCCAGATTATCTTGAAGCACAACCCAGACATCGTATTAGTTCAGCTGAGATATTATCAATCTTCAGGAGGGCATAAATGCTAATCAAGAATCCATCCCAGAAGCAAATACATTAGCAAATATAAATATAAAAGTATCATACAAAAAATACAAAAAAGCAAATACAAAAATATCATAAAGTTGAATGTTTAAATCATATTAAACAATTCAAAACTAAACCAGTATCATATTCAGTGAATACTGTGATAGGCTCTTATAGAGTTCCCCCCAAGTTGGGAGTGGTGTGTGCAGAATCAGAATCCAGTCAGTTATGTATCATCATAAGAAGTCTTTTGGACTCTGTGGGAGAGGGCAAGGGTGGGATGGTTTGGGAGAATGGCATTGAAACATGTATATTATCATATGTGAAATGGATCGCCAGTCCAGGTTTGATGCATGATACAGGGTGCTTGGGGCTGGTGCACTGTTATGACCCAGAGGGATGGTACGGGGAGGGAGGTGGTGGTGGGGAGGGTTCAGGATGGGGAACACATGTACACCCGTGGCAGATTCATGTCAATGTATGACAAAACCAATACAATATTGTAAAGTAATTAGCCTCCAAAAGAAAGAAAGAAGTCTGTGAATGTGTGAAGGGCAGAGAGCCTACTTTTAGTTTGATGACTCAGAGTGCTTTTCCTCCTAATCCTTCTCTCACCAGTCTTGCGACAGTGCCTGAAGCTCCAGATTACTACATTCCTCTCTTTGATTTGCCTGCACTGTAGGCCTCACTTAAAGCAGAAAAGTGGGGCATTATAAATCATTAGCAACTTAACTTTGTCTTATGGAATTTTTTTTCATTACAAAAGTAACATGTATTCATTATAGACAATTTGGAAAACACAAAAAACCCTCCCAAAGAACACAAAAAAGCACCTATAATCAGGGGTCAACACCAATATTTTAGTGAATTTTCTTCCATTTTCTCCTAGGCATTTTTATACATTTTTTTTTATGAACATGGGATATTTTACATACCGCCTTTTTTCTGCTTTCATTACTTCATAATATATGCTGAATATACTTCTACGTGATTAAATTTTCTTCCCCATAACTCTTATTTTTGCAAAACATTTCATAGTAAGGAAGGACTATAACTAATGTCTTTTGAAGGACATTTAGATTATTTCCTCTTAGCTATCTTCGTGGGGTACATTCTTAAAGTTAAACTCTGTACATACTGGTGTTTTTTTCTTTAAAAAATCACTAAAGGAAAAGAAATGGTTGGTTCCAAAGGTAACAAATCTTTACGCGCTCTCTCTCTCTCTTCTTAAAAATGTAAGACCAGCTACTCTTGAGCTTCCCTGGTGGCTCAGACAGTAAAGAATCCACCTGCAATGTGGGAGACCTGGGCTCTATCCCTGGTTTGGGAAGATCCTCTGGAGAAAGGCATGACAACCCACTCCAGTGTTCTTGCCTGGAGAATCTTAATGGACAGAGGAGCCTGGCAGGCTATGGTCCATGGGGTTGCAGAGAATAGGACACAGCTGAGCAACTAAGTACACAGCACACCAGCTACTCTTTAGAAAAATTGCGCCAACTCTTCTTCCAGCAACTGTTTATAAATGTACCTCTGCTCTTGTGTCGCAACACTATTCCTTGTGATTAAAAAGAGTCCGTTAGTTTGATACATGAAAACTTGTACCTATTAGATTTCCCCTACACTTCAGTCTTAGCTCAGAATAGAGTTCAATAAGTTTGACTTGAAAGTGACGGTGGTGTGCAGAAAGGAAGAGAAGGTACATCCAGAGCATAGGAATTGCTAGTGTATTTTACAGATAAATGTTATAGACTGTGATATCTGAAAGTTTGAAAATCCCATTCATAGGGTTTCTACCACAATGGCGGGGGGGGCGGGGGGGAACTCTTAAGTAAGGGGTTGTGGAGAGAGTCAGATATTTTACTTCTCCCTGGACAGGAAGAAAGGCCTACAGGATCTCCCTGCCTGGAGCAACTACCACAGGTCACTTCAATCTAGAGATCAATAGATCCGTAGAAGGAAGACTTTAGGCACGTCTACCACTCTGGTCCTGTTAACATCACACCAATGTTACCTACCTTGAAGATTAGCTACAGAACAAAATCAAGTCATGCATTTGAAAATATTTTGCAAACCTTAAATGCTACAACGGAGTGTGTTAATAAATCAGCAAGTAAAGTTAAAAATGAGTGCAATGAAAAGTACTTACAAGTTCCTTAAACTGTGTGTGAGTGCAGTTAAATGCTAACATTTAGGAGGCACTGAGAACAAAGACCCTCTGAAGGAGAGCTGGGAGAAATACACCCTCAGGAAATTTTCAAGTGGAACTGGTGCCCTGTAACTTAACTTTAATTTCCTCTCTCTTTCTGCCAAATGCATAACTGAATCTGAGAATGTTAGATGACTGTATGATGCAACTGTGTTATTTTTCTACAATTTTATATTAGCAAGTCAAGAAACTGCTCTGGGCCTCTTTATTTGTCTAACGGTGCAGTTTAGTTGGATCAGGGTTTCATCCAAATCTTCCTTTGACAAAAATTTTCAGTTTACTATCCTTACTATTTAATATGTTCCAGGCTGCTATGCTGTTTGTCGGGAAAAAAACACCAGGAAGGAGACACAGTCTGGCCACAAGAGGCTGGTGAGTGGTGAGGCAGTTTAAACTTTGCTTTGAGGAATCTTGGATTCTTTGATCACCTTCTGGAGAATGCAGTGAATGTTTAGGAAAATTATGGCAAATTACATATTTTGCTATGAGTACCAGCTACAATACTGCATCCGATATGGATTGTTAGTTTCCTTTCTTGCTGTTTGTTTATTCATGTGAGTTAACTTAAAAAAAAAAAAAAAACTTGGGCTCTTAAAAAAAAACTTTTAATTGAAATATGGGGAAAAATTCAGACTGTACAAAGACGCAGATAATGAGAAGAAAGTCTTTTAATCCAGAACCCCATTCCCCTACTCCTCCTTCCCTCGCCACTCCGGCATCCTCCTTTTCAGATGTAATCCCAGGGTCAACGCTTAAAGAAACTCTTATTGTTAAGGTGATCCCTGGGGTCCAAAAAGTTAAACATCAAACTACAGAATCGCTAAAGTCGGTTCCAGTTCCAAAATTAAATCACATGCTCTACTGAGAGTGCAAAAGAGAAAGCCTTGCCTTGTCTAACATTATGGCTGGTAAATGGATACAAGATTGCAAACCGAATTTTAAAATATACACTACATTTAGAATTCCTGAAGGACAGAGAACAGGATTCAGGCACTTTCAAGGCAAGTGGTTTATGAATTGAAATAAGGTCCCCTCTAGGGTGTAAACTCCATGAGGGCAGGGACTTCACCACCAGCTTTCACTGCAGACCTTGGCATACAACAAAGGTTCACTGGACAAGGGACCGCACAACCCTGCACAGAGACCGCGGCCCACAAGCCAGGACAGGAATTGAAGCAGCAAACGTCACGTGAGTCACCCTCCCCTGCACGTGCCCCCGACCCAGGCAAGGCAGCTCCGGACCCACCTCCACCAGAGACTTCACCAATCAGGAAAGGAAAGTTAAATTTGGCCAGGCAAGGGGCGGTCCCAGATCGTAATCTCCGAGTAGCTGCGTCTTGCCCGCTGGGCCCACTTGTCGCCGAGTCTCAGGCACTTGTCCTGCCTGCTAGCCCTGAGAATACAGCCCACATAGCAACTGGGAGGCGCAGAGGAGCCAGAGCAGCGCAAGGCGCATGCGTGTTGAGCTGAAGCCCAAGGCGGAGTTTCAGACAGCAGTGAAGATTATCTCCAGTACGCACGCGCGCAGCAGCCCTCGCCGGCAAGACACACGCGGCGCGGCGTGGTGACGCCAGTGCGGCCCGAGGAAGGGGCGGGGCCAGGGCCGGGGCGGGACTTCCAGCTCCTCCCGCCCCCTCTCCATCCAGACTCTCCCTCCCACTCCTACCCCCACACTGGGCCCCGTCTGCGCTGGGGTGCCTTCGTCGCTTAGCGTTGTGTCGGCCTGGCCCGGCCCGGCCCGGCCAGAGGGCAGATGCCCGGAGCTGCCACCGGCGCCGCCGCCGACTCGGCCGGTGGCGGTGTGGGAGACGGGCGTCCGACCCTGGGCCGCTGAGTGTGACGGACGGGGCCGGGGGCCGCCTGGCGCCGCGGCGTCTGAGGCTCCGCGCGGACCATGTATTTCCTGAGCGGCTGGCCCAAGAGGCTGCTCTGCCCTTTGGGGAGCCCGGCCGAGGCGCCTTTCCACGTTCAGTCCGACCCCCAGAGGACTTTCTTCGCCGTGCTGGCCCCAGCTCGCCTCAGCATCTGGTACAGTCGGGTAAGTAGAACCTCACGCCGCTTCCTCCCGGCTTCCCGGCACCATCCCGCCCCCAACTTCCACCCAGAGTCTGGGACCCCTGCCCCTTCGTACCAGACCCACTCGTCTTCGCCGTCCTTGTTCCGCCTCCTTGGTTGCGCGAACCCCCGGATCTGGACACGTCCTCTGGCCAGGGCTCCGGGGTGGATGCCGTCGCTGCTGCCCCAAATCCCTGCACCTCCCTGCGTTGGGCCGGCGGCCGCGCACAGTGCGGACCCCACGCGCTCCTTCGGCCGAGTCCAGACTTTCCTTCCTCTCTCTTCCCCCATTCGCCGAGGAACAAATTTGGTTAAACTTTTCACAATTAGGAATCTGGCCGCTGTTGTGTTCCTAGTCCTACCTTGCTTTAAAGGCCATTGTTTTGAAGTTGGGGAAAGCCTGTTGGGCTTTACCCAGTCAGTGCCAGACTTGACATGCGGTGATAACATTTCTGCAACTACAGCCAGAGGTTTTTTTTTTTTTTAACTGAAGGTCTGGTAACCCAATTCCTCGCCTTGCCCTAACATCTCTCCACTTTTAGGTCAGTTATTTTCTCTACAGCTCTTGGACTCTTCTGTAGAGAATTATAGGGGGGTGAGTAGGAGCTGAAGTGGGACTCAGTCTCTCTGCTTGCCTCCTGGTATTCGCACCTGGAACTAATATTTGGGAAGCGCTTGAACCAGTGTTCTGTTTTTGCTTTCTGTGAATCGTGCTTTTTTATTTCTTGTATCTAATTAGTCAGTGGTTGAAAGAATAACTTAAAAAATAACTGGTGGATTTCCTTATTTTCCTTGAACGCTGCTACAGGTCTGTTTATAAGCAACAGAATAGAGTATAAAAATTTCCCCCCACCCTCGCAAGAGAAGGCAGTGCTAATCTATGTCAGAGTGAAGTTGTTATCCTTTGAAAGCTGATTTTTACCAGGTGGAAATAGGTTTCGACCTTAGCTTTATTAGATACATGTGAAATACTGGGTTTAATCAAATTAGTTAAAACTGTCACATCTGTGTGACTATTTGAATGCCTGTAAGGCCCTTGACTATCCTCACACACAGCCCTGGTAAAAGTAATGATGAGATTTAGGTATTTCTGGTATCTTTTATATGACTGTAATAGTTAGGTTTTAAATTATAGTGTTTGCCATTAAGTTTTGGCTGATTTAATTTTTAAATACGTCTCAGAACAAAACAGGGCTTTGTGTTTTGTTGTCACAAAACAGCAATGTGACACTTCTGTCTGGTGCTTGATTGCATGTTTTTATGTATTGCATATCATCTGGGTCTTAAATGAGATACTAATTCATTTACATCATGTATGCCACTTGAGTAATTTTTTTGTATATATTATTTTTAAGGCATATAAAAAAATTAGAAGGTAAATTTTATATTGCCTTCTGAACTTTAGTTCATAATTTCACTCTAATGTAACAAACTGTAAAGCCTGAAATATAACTTTCCTTAACTCCATAAAGGACAGGCCTAACTTAATTTTATCACCCAACACCTGGTGGCTCAGATGGTGAAGAATCTGCTTGCAATGCAGGAGACTCGGATTCTATCCCTGGGTCAGGAAGATCCCCTGGAGGAGGGAATGGCTACCCACCCCAGTATTCTTGCCTGGAGGATTCCATGGACAGCAGAGCCTGGCAGACTATAGTTCATTGAGTCACAGAGAGTCAGACAGGACTGAGCGACTAACAAAACTTAATTTTAGGCATAACTAAAAAGCCTCTTGATGAAAGTGAAAGAGGAGAGTGAAAAAGTTGGCTTAAAGCTCAACATTCAGAAAAGTAACATCACGGCATCTGGTCCCATCACTTCATGGGAAATAGACGGGGAAACAGTGGAAACAGTGTCAGACTTTATTTTTGGGGGCTCCAGAATCACTGCAGATGGTGCTGGCAGCTATGAAATTAAAAGACACTTACTCCTTGGAAGGAAAGTTATGACCAACCTAGATAGCATATTCAAAAGCAGAGACATTACTTTGCCAACAAAGGTCCATCTTGTCAAGGCTGTGGTTTTTCCAGTGCTCATCCATGTATGGATGTGAGAGTTGGCTGTGAAGAAAGCTAAGCGCAGAAGAATTGATGCTTTTGAACTGTGGTATTGGAGAAGACCCTTGAGAGTCCCTTGGACTGCAAGGAGATCAGTCCTGGGTGTTCTTTGGAAGGAATGATGCTGAAGCTGAAACTCCAGCACTTTGGCCACCTGATGCAAAGAGTTGACTCATTGGAAAAGACTCTGAGGCTGGGAGGGATTGGGGGCAGGAGGAGAAGGGGACGACTGAGGATGAGATGGCTGGATGGCATCACCAACTCGATGGACATGAGTTTGAGTGAACTCCGGGAGTTGGTGATGGACAGAGAGGCCTGGCGTGCTGCAATTCATGGGGTCTCAAAGAGTTGGACACAACTGAGTGACTGAATTGAACTGAAACTTAATATGGGCTTCCCTCATAGCTCAGTTGGTAAAGAATCGTCTGTTGGTAAAGAATCGTCCGGTTTGATTCCTGAACTGGGCGGATCCTCTGGAGAAGGGATAGGCTACCCACGTTTAGTATTCTTGGGCTTCCCAGATGGCTTAGTCGGTAAAGAATCCACCTGCAGTGCAGATGTGGGTGTGATTCTTAGGTTGGGAAGATCCCCTGGAGGAGGGCATGGCAACCCACTCTTAATATTCTTGCATGGAGAATCCTCATGGACAGAAAAGCCTGGTGGGCTGCAGTCCATGGGGTCACTGTCAGACATGACAGCAACTAAGTGCAGTACACAGCATAAACTTAATATGAAGGAAGAATAGAGCAGAAGCCTGTAGACTACTTTATCTGTAAAAGAAACAAAAATGTTCCTTGACTTTCTTAGGGATATTGTGAATATTGAGGATATCATGGTTTTATTGTGT
This sequence comes from Capricornis sumatraensis, assembly GCF_032405125.1. Lineage (NCBI taxonomy): Eukaryota > Metazoa > Chordata > Mammalia > Artiodactyla > Bovidae > Capricornis > Capricornis sumatraensis. The sequence continues at coordinate 47,280,705 of NC_091074.1, read as the reverse complement.
GTGTTTTGTTTTGCTTTTGGACTTAGATATTAAACAAATCTATGGCAGTCCTGGTCAACGTAAAACTGGTCATACCCCTTTCCTTCAGATTCCAGTGGTGCTCACAGATTGCTGGGGACACTATCATTAAGATTGGCAAAAATTTAGGTTGTACAGAGTGTATGGGTTCAGAAGTATGTGAAAGGAAATTCAGGAATACCTTAGAGGAGGCTCCATGGTACTGTCAGTTCACTTATGGTTAACTTTGAACTCTGACATCACCGTCACTTTAGAAATCAAGTATTGGACGAGATGATTTTAAAGTTTATAACTGGGTGAATGGGGAAACAGGTGCCAGACTCCAGTGTTTATTTTGATTTTTTAAATTTCTAAACTTTGTAAGTTAAACCTATCTAAGTTAGGTTAACAAACTTCTTTTAAAAGTGAAAATACCTCTGGCTAAGTTGAGTAGCTATCAGTCATTCCTATGTAATTTAGAGTGAACGGGTTTAAAATTTTTGCATGAGAACATGAAAGCTTTGATTTTGGAGACATTGTATATGCAAGTAATTTTACAGAATAAAGTGAATTTTGAAGATCTGAAGAAGGGTTTTATGGAATTTGAAGTCTTTAAAGCAGCTTGAGGGCATTTAAAAACATGGAGAAACATGCTCAAAGAGATGTGAGGATATAATACAATTTGCTTTCTTAAAATTTTGTTAGGGCTCTTTTAGTAAGTTAAATTCACTTAGGAGGAATGCATTTTTAAAAAGAGAAAACTAGCCTTGTGGGAGGAATGTGCATTTAATAGTCTAGCTGTTTATTTATTTATTTTAATGTCTAAAAGAATAGCTGCCTGGAATATGTTGATTAGACATGAGGCTATGAAAACAGTAAAATAAAATCTCTAAGAATAATGTGTGCATTTTGTGGGTTTTCTAGTGAGCTTTTATGTACCTCTTACAGCAACTGTTGTATACCCTATGTAGCTGTTTGGGATCTGAGTGTTATAGTCATGTCTCTTCAGAATTCTTTCCTGACTTCAAATTTGAGAAGTGTAGTAGAGTGCTTTTTAGATGTGTTGATAACTAAATTTCTGTTGATAGTCATTTTGCTTTTGATTTCATTTTTAGTGTAAGGGTGTGACTCATTTTCATTGTAATGTGTTGGTGTAAATTTGCTTTCTCTACTTAGTGAATCTACTTAGGAGTTTTAAACTACTGAATTTACAACAAAGATCATTCATATATTTTGGGACCAAAAAAGGGGACTCCAAAAAGGTTTGGTATGTCTGTTAGATTGGGGTGCTAGAGATGTGAGTTACTTGATGGAGCAGTTGATGATGTATTTCTGCCAAGGGTATTGTAAAAGGACTGACTTCAGCTTTGAAGATGAAGCTGCTGTTTAAAGCACATTATGATTTGTGATTGACATGGGGGTTGTATGAGATAAATTGTGTTTTGTACTGTATCAGAGAGCCTAGAATTATTCCTATAGTATACTACTTAACTGTGACTATAAAAGTCTCTGTGAACCACAGAATGATACTTCAGAATGCTGTAATTCTAAATTAATCTTATCTTAATTTTCAGGTCATTGATTATTTTAAATATATGAACACTTTCTGTGAAAAAGATAGTATCAATAGGCAGTGTATGAAAAGGATTAAGGGGACATACGGTATGTGAGAGAAAAACATTCTGTTCAAAGATACTAGTATGTTAATATAAATGAAAATTTTGTGAGTAATCACTGCTAATAAAAAGGTGAAATAGGTAGAATTACTGGACTTATGAACTATAATAAATTGTCTTTGAGCAATCCTGAGTGAAAAATTATCCTCTTTTTGCTGTGTACTAATAATGGAAAACAATGAGATAGATATTCAATCAGGTGTATGGTTAAGATGTCATGGGAAAACACAAACAAACTTTTTGGTTAACCCAACAATTTGTGCCTGTATTTTTCCAGCTCTCTCATTTCTCACGCTTTCAACCCTATTCTGTTAATGCCTCCAAAGAGCCTTCCTTATAAAGCCACTGCTTGGAAGTCATTTAGGGTTCACTGTTGGTTAAAGGATGAAGTTCAAACTCCTTGGTTTAATATCAGAGACTTTCCTCTCTTGGACTGCTCTCTTGCCCTGTCTCTGCCTATCAGAATATTACCCAAACCTTAGCTTCTGTTGAAATCATGCTCTGAGTCATTCTTTATTTACTATAATTGTTTTTGATGAACACTGTTTTTCATTGAGTTCATTGTTTTTGATGAGCAGTACTGTTTGTAGTGTAGTTTTTCACACTTGGTTTATTTCTCCAACTGGATTGTAAGTTTCTGGAGAGCAGAAGTTATCTTCTTTATTTTTAGTTGAAGTATAACTGATTTACAATATTATGTTAATTTATAAGTAATCTTATTTTGTACTTATGTTTTGCACAAAGATGTTTAATAAGCATTTAAAAAAATGAATTTAAGATATCTGTCCTATGCATAACACTTACTTTTTCAAGTTTTAATAATTTGAAGATTTTTAAATGTTGACATGTAACTTAAAAAATGTGATGATATTAAATTACAACTTAAAATCAGAAAAATTGTATTAAGGTTATAAAAGTTAAGGTGAATTAAATGCTTTTTTAAATTATACCCAGCCCAAATTATATTAGAAAAGTAGTATGTTATTCGTAATAGCCAAGATATAGAAGTAACCTAAGTATCTGTCAATGGATGAATGGATAAAGAAGATGTAGTGTATATGCATAATGGAATATTGTTTAGCCATGAGAAAGGACATCTTGCAGCATATATGGAAGGACCTAGAGGGCATTGTGCTAAGTGAAATAAGGCAAAGACAAATTATGTATATATCACTTATGTATATACGTGATCTGAAAAAGCAAAATGGATAGAAACATACTTGAATGGTGGCTATGAGGGGCTAGGGAGTGGTGGAAAAGGGGAGATATTGATACGAGAGCATACACTTCAAGCTGTAAGCTGCATAAGTTCATGTACAGCATGGTGATTATAGTTGATACTGTATTATATGCTTGAAAGTTGCTTAGATGAGAGTAGATTTTCAGTGTTTTCTCTACAAAAGAAGAAATGGTAATTATGTAACATGATACATTTATTAGCTAAGACTGGTGGTAATCTTTTTGCAATGTATAAGGGCATCAAATCAACATGTTGTACATCTTAAACAGTGTTGTATGCGAATTGTATCTTATTAAAGCTGGGCAGGGGTGGTGGTAGAAGTGCTACCTTATAAAGGGTCTTTCTTTAATTATTAGGTAATCTGCAGTTTGCCAGAACTTAAATTACTGTGCAGTATTATATATAGCCAGTTGAACTCCTTGTTCCCAGTGTATATTTATATTGATGTGATCTATAATTTGGTAGTGGGACCACATGTGTATGCTTTTAGTTTTTCAGTCATGTCTGACTCTTTGCAACCCCATGGACTGCAGCCAGGCTCCTGTATCCATGGGGATTCTCCAGGCAAGAATACTGGAGTGGGTTGCCATTGGCTTCTCCCGGGGATCTTTCCAACCCAGGGATCAAACCCAGGTCTTCCACATTCCAGGTGGATTCTTTACCGACTGAGCCACCAGGGATAGGTAATCTGTTATTTGTGTGGATTCATTTCAGATTTCTGAGGAGATCAGTGTACATCTTTGTGTGTCTCAGAAAGGGCAGTGGTTGGGGAAGAGTAATTTGGTTCTTCACTCTAGGCCTCCTTATCTAGTGTTTGACTATCAGTGCTGGAAGAATGTATGGAATATTCATACACTGCATTTCAGCTTTCTAGATTATCTTCCTCCTCTATACTGTGATTCACTTATTTATCTAAAGTATGGTCTCAAACTAGTACAAGTTGCCTGAGAGTCTAGCAGCCTTTAGTTAAAGGTATCTAGCCAGTGAACATAATCATACTAAACTGCCACAAGGAAGAAGTTAACTTACCCTGTGTATCAGGGTCCAAAATAATGATGTTCCCAAATGAAAAAAATTAAGATTTGGGCCAGTTAGAAACTAACAGCAGTATCAGTAGAGGTGCATGCTTAATGTCAATCAGTATAGTTTCCATTTAGTGCCTCTTTTAATCACTGAAATAAAAGCTTCTATAGGATTCAAGTCTGTGATTGAGAAGGCTTTCTTTTCTGGTTATCACCTGTACCCTGAAAAGATTTGGTGTTGGCTGGTTCTAAGACTGAAATGTAGTAAGCCTAGGTTGACTACAACCCCGTAACCTTCTGTGCAAATTATGGCACGGTATTACAGGGACCCCTGACTTTTCTGTGAGAAAAGTGGACCTTGAGGTGAGATGGAGAGGAAGGAGTTCAGTGCTGATGGTCAGTGGAGTTGAAGAGATTTTAGTGACTGGATTCCCCTCCTCTTACTTCAGATCCTAGTGAAATGGAATGTAGACCTAAAGTGGAACTACTTGTTGGGAGTCGCTAGTGCCAATCCATGAAAGCTGGAAAATATACGTTTCTAGAAGCCTTGAGTTCCTGTTTAACTGCCCACTATACAGGCACTACAAGGAAAGTTTGAAAACTTTTGATGCAAACACAGTAAAATAAAATTTAGATACTTACTCTGCCAGACACTGGTGCCAGGATGTGAACTCTTCTAGACACTGGTGCCAGGATGTCAACAGTACACAGAAACAGTCCCTGCCTGCATGAAGCTTCTGCTTTGGTCAAGGGAGACAGGCAATATAATGAGTGCCGTGGAGAAGAGCAGAGTAATGGTGTCAGGGAATGTTCGTGTGGCATTGTTATTTTAGCTAAAGATGGTTGGAGAAAGCCTCCTTAGGGAGGTTGCACTTCAGCAGAGACCTTAAAGAACTAAGTGACCAAGCCACATAGGTATCTGAAAGAAGAACATTTCAAAAAGTTCAGTTCTGATGCTCAGTCGTGTACAACACTTTGCAACCCCATGAACTGCAGTACATTGGCTTTCCTGTCCTTCACCAACTTCAGGAGCCTGCTCAAACTCATGTCTGTCTAGTTGGTGATGCCATCCAACCATCTCATCCTCTGTCATCCCCTTCTCCTCCTGCCTTCAATCTTTCCCAACATCAGGGTCTTTTCCAGTGAGTCAGCTCTTGGCATCAGGTGGCCAAAGTACTGGAGCTTCAGCTTCAGCATCAGTACTTCTGATGAATCTTCACAACTGATTTCATTGAGGATTGACTGGTTTGATGTACTTGCAGTCTGAGGGACTCTCAAGAGCCTTCTCCACCAAGACAGTTCAAAAACATCAATTCTTCAGCACTCAGCTTTCTTGTAGTCCAGCTCTCATATCCATATAGGACTACTAGAAAAACCATAGCTTTGACTAGATGGACCTTTGTTGGCAAAGTAATATCTCTGCTTTTCAGTATGTTGTCTGGGTTGGTCATAGCTTTTCTTCCAAGGAGCAAGCGTCTTTTAATTTCATGGCTGTAGTCACCACCTGCAGTGATTTTGGAAACCAAAAAAAATGAAGTCTCTCGCTGTTTCCATAGTTTCCCCGTCTATTTGCCATGAAGTGATGGGACTGGATGCGATGATTTTTGTTTTTGAATGTTGCATTTTAAGCGAACTTTTTCACTCTCCTCTTTCACTTTCATCAAGAGGCTCTTTAGTCTTTCTTTGCTTTCTGCCACAAGGGTGGTATCATCTGAATATCTGAGGTTATTAATATTTCTCCTGGCAGTCTTGACTCCAGCTTGTGCTTCATCCAGCCTGGCAATTTGCATGATGTACTCTGCATATAAGTTAAATAAGCAGGGTGACAGTATTCAGCCTTGATGTACTCCTTTCACAATATGGAACCCTCCTAGCTAGGCTTCAACAATACATGAACTGTGAACTTCCGGATGTTCAAGCCGATTTAGAAAAGGCAGAGGAACCAGATATCAAATTGCCAACATCCGTTGGATCATCCAAAAAGCAAGAGAGTTCCAGAAAAACATTTACGTCTGCTTAATTGACTATGCCAAAGCCTTTGACCGTGTGGATCACAAGAAACTATGGAAAATTCTTCAAGAGATGGGAATACCAGACCACCTGACCTGCCTCCTGAGAAATCTGTATGCAAGTCAAGAAGCAACAGTTAGAACTGGACATGGAACAACAGACTGGTTCCAAATAGGAAAAGGAGTATGTCAAGGCTGTATATTGTCACCCTGCTTATATAACTTATATGCAGATTACATCATGCAAAATGCTGGACTGGTTGAAGCACAAGCTGGAATCCAGGTTGCAGAGGAAATGTCAGTAACTTCAGATATGCAGATGACACCACCCTTCTGGCAAAAAGGGAAGAACTAAGAGGCTCTTGATGAAAGTAAAAGTGGAAAGTGAAAAAGTTGGCTTAAAGCTCAACATTCAGAAAACAGATCACAGCATCTGGTCCCATCACTTCATGGCAGATAGATGGGGAAACAATGAAAACAGTGAGAGACTTTATTTTTTGGTTTCCAAAATCACTGCGGGTGGTGACTGCAGCCATGAAATTAAAAGATGCTTGTTCATTGGAAGAAAAGCTATGACCAACCTAGATAGCATATTAAAAAGCAGAGACATTACTTTGCCAGCAAAGGTCCATCTAGTCAAAGCTATGGTTTTTCCAGTAGTCTTGTATGGATGTGAGAGTTGGACTATAAAGAAAGTTGAGCACCAAAGAATTGATGCTTTTGAAATGTGGTGTTGGAGAAGACTGTTGAGAGTCCCTTTGACAGTATGGAAATCAAACCAGTCCATCCTAAAGAAAATCAGTCCTGATAATCATTGGACGGACTGATGCTGAAGCTGAAACTGCAATACTTTGTCCACCTGATGCAAAGAAGTAACTCACTTGATAAGACCCTGATGCTGGGAAAGATTGAAGGCAGGAGGAGAAGGGGATGACAGAGGATGAGATGGTTGGATGGCATCACTGACTTGATGGACGTGAGTTTGTGTAAGCTCTGGCAGTTAGTGATGGTCAGGGAAGCCTGTTGTGCTGCAGTCCAGGGGTCGCAAAGAGTCGGACACAAGTGAGTGACTAAACTGAACTGTTGTCCCATGTTCAGTTCTAACTTTTGCTTCTTGATCTGCATACAGATTTCTCAGGAGGCAGGTAAGGTGGTCTGGTATTCCCATCTCTTGAAGAATTTTCCACAGTTTGTTGTGATTCCTACAGTCAACGACTGTGGTGTAGTCAATAAAGCAGATGTAGATGTTTTTCTGGAACTCTTTCCTTTTTCAGTGATCCAGTGGCTGTTGGCAATTTGATCTCTGGTTCCTCTGCCTTTTCTAAATCTGGCTTGAACATCTGGAAGTCCATGGTTCATGTACTGTTGAAGCCTGGCTTGGAGAATTTTGAGCATTACTTTGGTAGCCTGTGAGATGAGTGCAATATGTGGTAGTTTGAACATTCTTTGGCATTTTCTTCCTTTGAGATTGGAATGAAAAGTGACCTTTTCTAGTCCTGTGGCCATGGCTGAGTTTTCCAGATTTGCTGGCATATTGAGTGCAGCACTTTCACAGCATCATCTTCCAGGATTTGAAATAGCTCAACTAGAATTCCATCGCCTCCACTAGCTCTGTTCGTAGTGATGCTTCCTAAGGCCCATTGACTTCGCACTCCAGGATGTCTGGCTCCAGGTGGGTGATCACACCATCGTGGTTATGGGTCGTGAAGACCTTTTCTGTAGAGTTCTTATGTGTGTTGTTGCCACCTCTTAATATCTTCTGCTTCTGTCAGGTCCATACCATTTCTGTCCTTTATTGTGCCCATCTTTGCGTGAAATGTTCCCTTGGCATCTCTGATTTTCTCAAAAAGAAATATCTTGAGATCTCTAGTCCTCCCCATTCTATTGTTTTTCTCTATTTCTTTTCATTGATCACTGAGGAAGGCTTTCTTTTTTCTCCTTGCTATTCTTTGGAACTGGGTATATCTTTCCTTTTCTCCTTTGCCTTTTGCTTCTCTTCTTTTTCACAGCTATTGTAAGGCCTCCTCAGACAACCATTTTGCCTTTTTGCATTTCTTTTTCTTGGGGATGGTCTTGATCCCTGCCTCCTGTACAGTGTCACGAACCTCCGTCTATAGTTCCTCAGGCACTCTGAATATCAGATCTAATCCCTTGAACCTATTTGTCACTTCTACTGTATAATTGTAAGGGGTTTGATTTAGGTGATACCTGAATGGTCTAGTGGTTTTCCCTACTTTCTTCAATTTAAGTCTGAATTTGGCAATAAGGAGTTCATGATCTGAGCCAGTCAGCTTCCTGTCTTGTTTTGCTGACTTTATAGAACTTCTCTATCTTTGGCTGCAAAGAAATTTATAATCAGTTTGATTTTGGTATTGACCATCTGGTGATGTCCATGTGTAGAGTCTTCTCTTGTGTTGTTGGAAGAGGGTGTTTGCTATGACCAGTGTGTTCTCTTGGCAAAACTCTCTTAGCCTTTGTCCTGCTTCATTTTGTTCTCCAAGGCTAAATTTGCCTGTTACTCCAGGTAATCTCTTGACTTCCTACTTTTGCATTCCAGTCCCCTATAATGAAAAGGACATTTTTTGGGGGGTGTTAGTTCTAGAAGGTCTTGTAGGTTTTCATAGAACCGTTCCCTGATAGCTCAGCTGGTAAAGAATCCACCTGCAGTGTGGGAGACCTGGGTTCAATCCCTGGGTTGGAAAGATCCCTTGGAGAAGGGAAAGGCTCAGTTCAGTTCAGCTCAGTTGCTCAGTCGTGTCTGACGCTTTGCGACCCCATGAATCACAGCACGCCAGGCCTCCCTGTCCATCACCATCTCCCAGATTTCACTCAGACTCAGTGTCCATCGAGTCCGTGATGCCATCCAGCCATCTCATCCTCGGTCATCCCCTTCTCCTCCTGTCCCCAATCCCTCCCAGCATCAGAGTCTTGTCCAATGAGTCAACTCTTTGCATGAAGTGGCCAAAGTACTGGAGTCTCAGCTTTAGCATCATTCCGTCCAAAGAAATCCCAGGGCTTATCTCCTTCAGAAAGGACTGGTTGGATCTCCTTGCAGTCCAAGGGACTCTCAAGAGTCTTCTCCAGCACCACACTTCAGAAGCATCAATTCTTTGGCACTCAGCCTTCTTCACAGTCCAACTCACATGCATACATGACCGCTGGAAAAACCATAGCCTTGACTAGACGGACCTTAGTCGGCAAAGTAATGTCTCTGCTTTTGAATATGCTATCTAGGTTGGTCATAACTTTCCTTCCAAGGAGTTAAGCGTCTTTTAATTTCATGGCTGCAGTCACCATCTGCACTGATTTTGGATCCCCCCAAAAATAAAGTCTGACACTGTTTCTACTGTTGCCAGTCTATTTCCCATGAAGTGATGGGACTGGATGCCATGACCTTCGTTTTCTGAATGTTGAGCTTTAGGCCAACTTTTTCACTCTCCTCTTTCACTGTCATCAAGAGGCTTTTTAGCTCCTCTTTGCTTTCTGCCATAAGGGTGGTGTCATCTGCATATCTGAGGTTATTGATATTTCTCCCAGCAATCTTGATTCCAGCTTGTGTTTCTTCCAGTCCAGCGTTTCTCATGATGTACTCTGCATAGAAGTTAAATAAGCAGGGTGACAATATACAGCCTTGATGTATACCTTTTCCTATTTGGAACCAGTCTGTTGTTCCATGTCCAGTTCTAACTGTTGCTTCCTGACCTGCATACAGATTTCTCAAGAGGCAGGTTAGGTGCTCTGGTATTCCCATCTCTCTCAGACTTTTCCACAGTTGATTGTGATCCACACAGTCAAAGGCTTTGGCATAGTCAATAAAGCAGAAATACATGCTTTTCTGGAACTCTCTTGCTTTTTCCATGATCCAGCAGATGTTGGCAATTTGATCTCTGGTTCCTCTGCCTTTTCTAAAACCAGCTTGAACATCAGGGAGTTCACGGTTCATGTATTGCTGAAGCCTGGCTTGGAGAATTTTGAGCATTACTTTACTAGCATGTGAGATGAGTGCAATTGTGTCGTAGTTTGAGCATTCTTTGGCATTGCCTTTCTTTGGGATTGGAATGAAAACGGACCTTTTCCAGTCCTGTGGCCACGGCTGAGTTTTCCAAATTTGCTGGCATATTGAGTGCAGCACTTTCACAGCATCATCTTTCAGGATTTGAAACAGGTCAACTGGAATTCCATCACCTCCACTAGCTTTGTTCATAGTGATACTTTCTAAGGCCCACTTGACTTCACATTCCAGGATGTCTGGCTCTAGATGAGTGATCACATCATCATGATTAGGGAAAGGCTACACACTCCAGTATTCTGGTCTGGAGAATTCCATGGACAGTTGATGGGGTCACAAAGAGTCAGACATGACTGAGTGACTTTCACTTTATAGAACCATTCAGTTTCTTCAGCATTACTGGTTGGGCATAGACTTGGGTTACTGTGATAGTGAATGGTTTACCTTGGAAATGAACAGAGATCATTCTGTCGTTTTTGAGGTTACACCCAAGAAATGCATTTCAGACTCTTTTGTGGACAACAAGGGCTACTCCATTTCTTCTAAGGGATTTTTTCCCACAGTAGTAGATTTAATGGTCATCTGAGTTAAATCACCCATTCCAGTCTCATTTTAGTTCAGTGATTCCTAAAATGTCGACATTCACTCCTGCCATCTCCTGTTTGACCACTCTCAATTTACCTTGATTGAACCTAACATTCTAGGTTCCCATGCAGTATTGTCCTTTAGAGCATTGGACTTTACCTCCATCACCAGTCGCATCCGGAACTGGGTGTTTTTGCTTTGGCTCTGTCTCTTCATTCTTTCTGGAGTTATTTCTCCATTGATCTCCAGTAGAATATTGGGCACCTGCTGACTTGGGGAGTTCATCTTTCAGTGTCCTATCTTTTTGGTTTTTCATACTGTTCATGGGGTTTTCAAGGCAGGAATACTAAAGTGGTTTACCATTCCCTTCGCCAGTGGACCATGTTTTTTCAGAACTTTCCACCATGACCTGTCCGTCTTGGATGCCCCTACATGCCATGGCTCATAGTTTCATTGAGTTAGACAAGGCTATGTGATCGGTTTGATTCATTTTCTGTGATTGTGGTTTTCCTTCTGTCTGCCCTCTGATGGATAAGGGGCTTATGGAAGCTTCCTGATGGGAGAGACTGACTGTGGGGGAAACTGGGTCTTGTTCTGATGGGCGGGGTCATGCTCTATAAATCCTTACTGCAATTTTCTGTTTTGGGGCTGTGTTCCCTCCCTGATGTTTGACCTGAGGCCAAACTGTGGTGGAAGATATGAAGATAATGGCGACACACTGCGGCACTCAGTGCCCCGACCCTGCAACAGGCCACCGTCAACTGCCACCTCTGCCGGAGACTCCTGGACACTCACGGGCACATCTGGGTCCATCTCTTGTGGCGTCAGTGCTCTTTTCTCCTGGTGCACACAAGGTTTTGTTTGTGCCCTCCATGAGTTTTTTTCTCCAGTCCTGTGTAAGTTCTGGCAGCTGTATGGTGGGGTTAATGGTGACCTTCTTTAAGAGGGCTTGTGCCATACCCAGGTCTGCTGTACCCAGAGCTCCTGCGCCTGCGGCAGGCCACTGCTGACTCATACCTCCCCAGGAGCCACTCAGACATTCAAAGGCAGATCTGGCTCAGTCTCTGTGGCATCTTCTGGTGCACACAAGGTTTTTGTTTGAACCCTCTGAGCGTCTCTGGCGGATTTGGGTTTTGTTTCTAAACGCGATTTCGCCCCTCCTACCGTCTTGCTGGGTCTTTGCCTTTGCCCTTGGACGTGGGGTATCTTTTTTTGGTGGGATCCAGCATTATCCTGTCAATGGTTGTTTAGCCGTGAGTTGTAATTTTGGAGTTCTAACAGAAGATGAGTGCACGTCCTTACTCCGCCATCTTGGATTGGATTTTTTTCGGGTAAGGGTGATGACAAGTCCAAAGGTTCTGAGGAAGGAACTGCATGCTTTGACCCCAGTGTAGTAGAAGAGTCAAAAGTCAGTGTGGCTGGAGTAAAATGAGTAAAGAGGATATTAAGAAATTCGTCAGAGATAAGGTTGGGGGTGGGGCATAGGGACATGCACTGATGATGCAGGGCATTATAGGCCATTGTGAGGACTTCGCTTTTAACAAGCAGGATGGGGCACCATTTGAAGGGTTTAAGTGAAGAGGAACTAAAAAGCCTCTTGATGAAAGTGAACGTGGAGAGTGAAAAAGTTAGCTTAAAGCTCAGCATTCAGAAAACGAAGATCATGGCATCCAGTCCCATCACTTCATGGGAAATAGATGGGAAAACAGTGGAAACAGTGTCAGACTTTGTTTTGGGGGCTCCAAAATCACTGCAGATGGTGATTGCAGCCATGAAATTAAAAGACACTTACTCCTTGGAAGGAAAGTTATGACCGACGTAGATAGCATGTTCAAAAGCAGAGACATTACTTTGCCGACTAAGGTCCGTCTAGTCAAGGCTATGGTTTTTCCTGTGGTCATGTATGGATGTGAGAGTTGGACTGTGAAGAAGGCTGAGCGCTGAAGAATTGATGCTTTTGAAGTGTGGTGTTGGAGAAGACTCTTGAGAGTCCCTTGGACTGCAAGGAGTCCAACCAATCCATTCTGAAGGAGATCAGCCCTGGGATTTCTTTGGAAGGAATGATGCTAAAGCTGAGACTCCAGTACTTTGGCCACCTCATGCAAAGAGTTGACACATTGGAAAAGACTCTGATGCTGGGAGGGATTGGGGACAGGAGGAGAAGGGGATGACCGAGGATGAGATGGCTGGATGGCATCACTGACTCGATGGACGTGAGTCTGAGTGAACTCCGGGAGTTGGTGATGGACAGGGAGACCTGGCGTGCTGCGATTCATGGGGTCGCAAAGAGTTGGACACAACTGAGCAACTGAACTGAACTAAACTGAGTGTGATGTGATACAACTTAAGTTTTAGTAGTGGCTGGCTGCTGTTTGGATAGCATATGCATGGTAAAGAAGTAGTAGCAACCACAGCAAAATAGTATGAAGAATGGCATTTGAAGTCCAGGAAAAATCAGGCTTTTAGGATGGGTATCTGGTATATAGCGTCTTCCCTGGTGCCTCAGTGGTAAAGAATCTGCCTCCTAATGCAGGAGACAGAGGTTCAATCCGTGGATCGGAAAGACCCCCTGCAGAAGGAAACACCAATCCCATGGACAGAGGAGCCTGGTGGGTTACAGTATGTGGGATTGCAGAAGAGTCAGAGAAAACTTAGCAACTAAACAACAATGGAAAAAGAAGGTCACACAAATGAAGCAGAATAAAAACATCTAAGTAAAGACATTTTGCTCATCTTCAGTGCTTGTGAATTACTGAGGCGATCCATTTTACTTGTAAATGTTGATTCTGAGTTTACTATGTACTGTGTGATTTACATCATGGGAAGCAAAGTTTGCTGAATTTAGGTTCTTAACATAACTCACTCATGATGTTTGTCCTGTCCTCAGAGTAACCTGTCCAGCCTAACTTTTAGACTCAAAGTTTTCTTTCAAAATAATTTATATCTTCTTTATTCATGGAAAGCTAGCATCACTTTTGTGAATAGAGGGTTATTCATGAGGAGCAAAATGAATGTTATGAAAAACTAGTTTCTTAGATTACGTCAGAGATGGTTAGAAGTAAACTAGCACTTCATACAGATTTCCTCCTTACCAAATCAAAAGGACTAAATAATTGAAAAAGTTTTGTTTTCTCACATGTGATTAAATATTTAATATAGTGTTTATATGTCTGCTAAAATGATGGTATAGAAAATATTACATTCATAGCATTCCATTTACTGCTAGATAAAGTATTTATTATGCAGTTTATCAAATTAGAATAAATTTTGTTGTTCAGTTGCTAAGTCATTTCTGCCTCCTCAACCCCTTGGACTGCAGCACGCCAGGCTTCCTTGTCCTTCACTGTCTCCCAGAGTTTGCTCAAACTCATGTCCATTGAGTCAGTGATGCTGTCAAAACCATCTCATCCTCTGTCATCCCCTTCTCCTGCCCTCAGTCTTTCCCAGCATCGGTGTCTTTTCCAGTGAATCAGCACTTCGCATCAGGTGGCCAAAGTATTGGAGCTTCAGCATCAGTCCTTCCAATAAATATTCAGGACTGATTTTCTTTAGGATTGACTGGTTTGATCTCCTTGCTGACCAAGGGACGTCTCAAAAGTTTTCTCCAGCACTGGAGTTCAAAAGCATCAGTTCTTTGGCACTCAGCCTTCTTTATGGTCCGACTCTCCCATCCGTACATGACTACTGGAAAAGCCATAGTCTTTATCAGCAAAATGATATCTCTGCTGTTTAATATGCTGTTTAGGTTTGTCATAGCTTTCCTTCCAAGGGGCAAGTGATGAATTTATAATTTAATCATTTTAAAATATTCTAGAATTCAGACTTGCCACAGAGTGAGACTTTTTTTTTTTTGACTAGCAAGCATCAATTGGTTGAAGTCAGGATATCTCACTTTTCTTTTAAGCTTTGCTTAAACCTGTCTCCTCACGTAATTTGACTTATTTCAGTCATAAATCATACCTAACTTTGCATATAAAATTTTGAATATTATTGTAGCTATACTATAGAATTTGCTGTAGCTTAATTTTAAGTTTTATTGAGGTGTATAAAATACATCCCGTAAGTGTGCCATGATTTTTAGTAAATTAATAGAGTTGTGCAGTCATCATCACTATCTAGTTTTAAGAGCATTGATAGCAACCTCAAAAGTACTATGCTCATTTGCATTCAGCTTCTGCTCCCCCTTCAGGCCCAGAAAATCATTGACTGCCTTTTGTCTCTGGATTTCGCTTTCCTGTAAATTTCATGTAAACATAACCATATAATATTTGGTCTTGTGTCTGACTTTCATTTAGTATAACACTTTTGTGGTATACCTTTTTATTGCTGAATATTATTCCATTGTATGGATATACCATATATATATATTTTTTAGTCCGTTCCTCAATGATGGATATTTGGATTGTTTCTAATTTGGGACCATTGTGAATAATGCTACTATAAACATCTCTGTATACTTTTGTTTTTTTTGCAGTTATGTATTATCATTTCTCTTGGGGAGATACCTAAGAATGGCCCTCCTAGGTCATTTGTTAAGTTTGTGTTTAACTTTTTAGGAAAATGCCAAGATGTTCCAGTGTAGCTATAAAATTTTATGTTCCCAACAGCAGTATATCAAGGTTTCTGTTTCTCCACATTCTTGTTAATATTTATTATTGTCAGTCTTTTTGTTATAGCCTTTTAGTGGCTTTAGTGATAGCTCATTGTGGCTTTAGTTTCTATCTTCCTGATAACTAAAAATGTTTAGCATCTTTTCATGTGCTTATTAGCTATTTGTGTGCCTCATTTGATGAAATGTCCATTCACATGCTTTGCCCATTCCTTTTTTTAAATTGGAGCGTTTGTCTCATTCAGTTGTTAAGAGTTCATTATATATTCTAGATGCAAATTCTTCATCAGATATGCCTTGCATATATTTTATCACAGTCTGTGATTTGTCTTTTCAGTTTCTTAATAGTGCCTTCTGAAGAGAAAAAGTTTGGTTTTGGTGAAGTCTGGATTATCATTTCTTTTATGAGTCATGCTTTTTGTGTCCTGTCTAAGAAACCTTTTGCCAGTACAAGATCACAGACATGTTCTGTATTTTCTTTTGTTTAAGTGTTATCATCTGATCTCTTATACATAGGTCTGTCAACTGTTTTGAGTTGATTATTATGTATGGTTTCAGGTAAAGATCTAGGATCAGTTTCTTTTTTTACATACAGAGCCAGTTGCTTTAGCATTATTTGTTAGAAAAACTCTTTTCACTGTTGAATTGCATTGGCATATTTGTCGGAAATCTATTGACCATAAATGTAAGGGTTTATTTCTGTATTTTCTGTTCTGTTGATCAGTATGTCTATCATTGTACAAGCATCATCACACTGGAGCTTTTATAGCAAGTTGGTGAAAGTCCTACTTTTTGTTTTCAAAATTATTTTGCCTGTTTTAGATCTTTTGCAATTCTATATAGATTTTAGAGTCTTTGTCAGTTTCTACAGAAGAAAGAAAAGAAAAACCTTGCTGGGATTTTTCAGGAAATGACACTAAATGAGTGTCTCTTCATTTAGATTTTGAAAAGTTTCTGTTTGCAGTATTTTTTAGTTTGCAGTGTACAGGTCTGTTACTTTTTTAAAGCTTATTTCTAAGTTGTGTTTATCTTCTGTGATGCTGTTGTGAATGTAATTATCAGTTTCATTTTCAGATCATTACTGACATATAGGTATGAAATTGATTTTTGTATATTGTTCTGCAGCCTTGCCGAAATTTATTTACTTCAGTAGGATTTTTTTGGTAGTGAGAACTAATAAATGAATTCAGCAAAATTGCAGGACATAAAATCAAGATGCAAAATTCAGTTGCATTTTTATATAGAAATAGTGAACATCCAAAAGTGAAATTAAGGAAATAGTTCCATTCCACAATAGCACCAAAAAAAAAAAAAATACAGAGTGTGAGGGGAAATGGATTAGGAGTTCAGGATTAACATATACACACTGCTGTGTGTAAAATAGATAAGCAAAAGAACCTACTCCTTAGCACAGGAAACTATATTCAATGTCTTGTAATAACCTATAATGGAAAAGACTCTGAAAAAGAGTGTGTGTATGTGTACACTTGATATAACTGAGTCACTTTTCTACATAGCTGAAGCTAATACACAGCTTGTAAATTAACTACATTTCAATGTAAAAATTGATATTAATAAAGAAATACTTAGAGTGAAAATTAATTAAAGAGGCTAAAGACATTCTAAGAACTACAAAAATTGCTGAAAGAAAGAAGATGCAAATAAATGGAAAGACATCCCATTTTTATGGATTGGGAGACAATGTTGTTGAAATGCCAGGACTGTACTGCCAAAAGCAGTCTACAGATTCAGTGCAATCCCACCAGTGCTTTTTGCAGAAATATGAAAATCCATTCTAAAATTGATACGGAATCACAAGGGACTTCCTCTTCAGGCTAGCTGAAATTTTATCAATTTTTTAGATCTTTACAGAGAACCAACTTTTGTTTTTACTGACCTTAGTCTATTAAGTTTCTGGTTTCTATATTATTGCTTTCTGCATTGATTTTTTTTTTAAATTATTTTCTCCAGCTTGCTTTGGGTTTAGCTTGCTTTACTTTTGCTAGGTTGAAAACTTAGGTTATTAAGTTGAGGCATTTCCTTTTTTTAATGTAGGCATTTTAAGCTCTTAAGTTTTCTTCTAAGCACTGTATTAGTTGTATGGCATAATTTTTTTCTCTTTTGAACATTTTCAAGTTTACAATAAAATTGAGAGGAAATTGCCATTTCCTCCTCCGGGAGATCTTCCTGACCAGGGGATCAGACCTGAGTCTGCTGCAGCTCCTGCCTTTTGATTGGAGTGTTTAGTCTATTTCACATATGATTATTGATGTGGTTGGGTTTACACTAGATAATTTTCTATTTCTCTTCTATACTTCAGATGTTTTCTGTTTATCTGTTATGCCTTTAATCGCTTTGATTTCTTAAACATACTTTTTGAGTTATTTTACTGATGGTTGCTCTAGCAATTAAAAATTAATCTTATTACAATATATTTCAGGTTGACTGAATTAACTCTGGTAAAGTATAGAAAATGTTTCATTCCACTTTTTACTTTAATGCTTTTAAAATGGTAAAATATACATAATATAAAATTTACCATTTAATAATTTTTAGATGTGCAATTCTGTGGCCCTAAGTATATTCATATTTGTGCAACCATTACTTTCATCCATTTCTAGAAGTTTTTCATATTGAAACTCCATTTCTGATCAACAGTAATTCCATTTCCCCCTCCTCCCATCCCCTGGCAACCACCATTTTACTTTGTTTCCCTATGAATTTGCCTGTTGTAGAAACACAATGTTTGTTAGTGATAGACTTAATTCACTTAGAATGTATTCAAGGTTCTTCCGTGTTATATAGCATGTACCAAAATATGCTACCTTTTTAAGGCTGAATAATACTTTATTGTAGGTGTATATTATAGTTTATCCATTCATATGTTGATGAACATTTGAATTGCATCCATTTTTGGGGTTGCTTTCACTGTTTGTGAATAGTACTGCTGTGAACATTAGTGCACAAATGTCTGTTTCAGTCCCTGTTTTTAATTCACTTGTATATATCCAGAGTGAAATTGCTGGATCATATGGTAATTCTGTTTGATTTTTTGAGAAATTGCTGGAGTTTTGTTTTCATACTGTTTTTTCACAGTGGCTGCACCATTCCCATCAGCAATACACAAGGGTTTAGATTTTCCCACATCTTTGCCAAAACTTTTTTTCCTGTTTTTTTTTTTTTTCATGTTGGCTATCCTGATGAGTACAAAGTGGTATCTCATTATGGTTTTGATTTGTATCTCCCAGGCTTCCTTGGTGACTCAGTGGTAAAGAATCGGCCTGCAGTGCAGGAGACGCTGGAGATGTGGGTTCAATCCCTGGGTCGGGAAGATCTTCTAAAGTAGGAAATGGCATCCCATCCCAGTATTGTTGCCTGGAAAATCCCACAGACGGAGGAGCCTGGAGGGCTATAGTCTACGGGGTCACAAAGAGTTGGACATGACTGAGCTCACATGCATACACATAACATCGCTTGTCATTTTGTATGCTCATTTATATCTGACTCTGTGGCCCTATGGAGTGTAGCCCACCAGGCTCCTTTGTCCATAGGATTATCCTGGCAAGATTACTGGAGAGGGTTGCCATTTCCTCCTCCATGGGATCTTCCAGACCAAGGGATCAAACCTGAGTCTCTTGCAGTTCCTTCATTGGAAGGTGAATTGTTTACCAGTGAGCCACCTGGATTAAATACCTTTTAATGTGTTTGTTGGTTGCTTCTGTATCTTCTTTGGAGAAACGTCTCTTCAAATTCTTAGCCCATTTTAAAATCAGGTGATTTTGTTGTTGAGTTCTTGGCATTCTGTACTCACAGTTAGCCCTTGAACAACGTGGGTCTGGCCTGATCCAAACATGTGAATGTTTTTCATTAGTAAAATACTATAGTACTACATTATCAATGGTTGGTTGAATTCTCAGATGTGGAACTGCAGTGATGAAAGCCCCACTGTTAAGTTATACTGAGGTTTTTGACAGAGGGTCAGTTCCTGCATTGCAAGGGTCAACTGTATTCTGAATATCAATTCCTTATATATATGATTTGCAAACATTTTCTTCCCTTATATGAGTTGCCATTGTACTCTGTTGATAGTGTCCTTTGATGTCCAAAAGCTTTTAATATTGATGAAGTCCAGCTTAACTGTTTTTTTCTTTTGTTGCCTGTACCTTTGGTGTCATATGCAAGAAATGATTGCCAAATCCAAAGTCGTGAAGATTTTGTCCTGTGTTTTTCTTTTAAGACTTTTATAGTTTTAGCTTATATTTAGATTTGTGATCCATTTTGAGTTGATTTTTGTATATAGTGTAAGATAAGGATCAAATTTTATTTTTTTCCTTGTGGATATTCAGTTTTCCTGGTGCAATTTGTAAAACACTACTCTTTTCCCCCATTGAATGGTTTTGGCACTTGTTGAAAATCCTTTAGCCACATATATGATGTATTACTATTAATCTTGGGCTCTCTGTTGTATTTCATTGTTGTGTATGTCAGTCTTTATGTCACTGTGGTACTATTTTGATTACCATAGCTTTGTATTAAGTTTTGAAATCAAAGTATGAGACCTCCAACCTTCTTCTATTTTATGCTTGTTTTAGCTATTGAAGTCCCTTGAGATTCCATGTTTTAGGATGAATTTTCACAATATCTGCAAAAAACAAAAAACTGGTGTTGTAATTTTGATAGGGCTTACTTTGAATCTGTAAATTGCTTTGGTATTATTGACATCTTAACATTGTTTTTTAACCTGTGAACATGAGATTCTTGCCATTTACATGCATCTTCTTTATTTCAGGAATATTTTGTAGTTTTTAGCATACAAGTCTTTCACTTCCTTGGGTAAGCGTAATTCTGAATATTTTATTGTTTTCAATACTACTATAAATGTAGTGATTTTTTAAAATTTCATTTGTACATGTTCCTTATTACACAGAAATTCAACTGATTTTTGTGTGCTAATACTGCAACCTGCAGCTGTGGTAAATTGTTAATCACTTCTAACAGTTTTGTGTGAAATCTATAGGGTATTCTACATAGATCATATTTTCAGAGAAGAGAGATAATTCTACTTCACTTCCAGTTGGGTGCTTTTTATTTTTTTTACTGATTTCACTGGGCAGGATTTCCAGTAATGTTTTGAATGGAATTAGAGAAAGTGAGCACCCTTGCTTTGTTCCTGATCTTAGAGAAAAGCTTTTCAGTTTTTTAACCTGCTTATTTAACTTATATGCAAAGTACATCATGACAAATGCTGGACTGGTTGAAGCACAAGCTGAAATGAAGATTGCTGGGAGAAATACCAATAACCTCAGATACACAGATGATACCACCGTTATGGGAGAAAGTGAAGAAGAACTAAAGAGCCTCTTGATGAAAGTGAAAGAAGAGAGTGAAAAAGTTCGGTTAAAACTCAGCATTCAGAAAGATCATGGCATCTGGTCCCATCACTTCATGTGAAATAGGTGGGGAAACAAAGGAAACAGTGAGAGTCTTTATTTTGGGGGGCTCCAAAATCATTGCAGATGGTGACTGCAGCCATGAAACTAAAAGACATTTGCTCCTTGGAAGAAAAGCTATGACCAACCTAGACAGCATATTAAAAAGCAGAGACGTTACTTTACTGACAAAGGTCCATTTAGTCAAAGCTATGGTTTTTCCAGTAGTCTTGTATGGATATGAGAGTTGGACTATAAAGAAAGCTAAGCACAGAAAAATTGATGCTCTTGAACTGTGGTGTTGGAGAAGACTCTTGAATGTCGCTTGCACTGCAAGGAGATCCAACCAGTCCATCAGGTGGACAAAGTATTGCAGTTTCAGAATCAGTCCTAAATGTTCATTGGAAGGACTGATGCTCAAACTGCAATACTTTTGTCTACCTGATGCAAAGAACCAACTCATTGGAAAAGACCCTGCTGCTGGGAAAGATTGAAAGCAGGAGGAGACGGGGATGACAGAGGATGAGATGGTTGGATGGCATCACCAACTCAGTGGTCATGAGTTTGAGTAGGCTACGGGAGTTGGTGACAGACAGGGAAGCCTGGCGTGTTGCAGTCCATGGGGTCACAAAGAGTCGGACATGACTGAGCAACTGAACTGAAGACTTGTTTTGTGGCCTAACTTATAGTCTATCTTAGAGGATATTATATGTGCATTTGGCAAAAATGTGTATTTTTCTGTTGTATGGAGTTATCTGTGAAAATGTTTTAAGTGAAATTAGTCTGTGCTGCTGCTAAGTTGCTTCAGTCGTGTCCGACTCTGTGTGACCTCATAGACAGCAGTCCACCAGGCTCCGCCGTCCCTGGGATTCTCCAGGCAAGAACACTGGAGTGGGTTGCCATTTCCTTCTCCAATGCATGAAAGTGAAAAGTGAAAGTGAAGTCGCTCAGCCGTGTCCGACTCTTTGTGACCCCATGGACTGCAGCCTGTCAGGATCCTCTACCCATGGGATTTTTCAGGCAAGAGTACTGGAGTGGGTTGCCATTGCCTTCTCCGTGATTAGTCTATAGCATTATTCAAGTTGCCCGTTACTGAGTTTTTGTCTGGTTATGTTCGCAGGTGTTTTTCTTGAGGTGTTATTGTCATGTATGAAAGAGATGGGAATACCACACCACCTGACCTGCCTTGTGAGAAATCTGTATGCAGGTCAGGAAGCAACAGTTAGAACTGGACATAGAACAACAGAGTGGTTCCAAATAGGGAAAGGAGTATGACAAGGCTGTATATTGTCACCCTGCTTATTTAACTTATATGCAGAGTACATCATGAGAAACACTGGGCTGGATGAATTGCAAGCTGGAATCTAGATTGCTGGGAGAAATATCAATAACCTCAAATATGCAGATGACACCACCCTTATGGTAGAAAGCAAAGAAGAACTAAAGAGCCTCTTGATGAAAGGGAAAGAGGAGAGTGAAAAAGCTGGCTTAAAGCTCAACATTCAGAAAATGAAGATCATGGCATCCAATCCCATCACTTCATGGCAAATAGATGGGGAAACAATGGAAATAGTGACAGACTTTATTTTCCTGGGCTCCAGAATCACTGCAGATGGTGATTGCAGCCATGAAATTAAAAGACGCTTACTCCTTGGAAGGAAAGTTATGACCAGCCTAGACAAAAAGCATATTAAAAAGCAGAGACATTACTTTGTCCACAAAGGTCCATCTAGTCAAGGCTATGGTTTTTCCAGTAGTTATATATGGATGTGAGAGTTGGACTATAAAGAAAGCTGAGCGCTGAAGAATTGATGCTTTTGAACTGTGGTGTTGGAGAAGACTCTTGAGAGTCCCTTGGACTGCAAGATCCTCATCCTAAAGGAGATCAGTCCTGAGTGTCCATTGGAAGAACTGATGATGTAGCTGAAACTCCAATACTTTGGCCACCTGATGTGAAGAACTGACTCATTTGAAAAGACCCTGATGCTGGGAAAGATTGAAGGTGGGAGGAGAACGGGATGACAGAGGATGAGATGGTTGATTGGTGTCACTGACTCAGTGGACATGAGTTTGGGTAAACTCCAGGAGTTGGTGATAGACAGGGAGGCCTGTCATGCTGCAGTCCATGGGGTCGTAAAGAGTCGGACACGACAGAGTGACTGAAGTGAACTGAACTGATCTAATGTCTACATGTTACGAACCCCATAATAGTACAGGATACTTTATTTTAAAAATTATTATTTTATAGAGTGATATATTAGAGAAATTAAGAGGAGGAAAGATAAAAATACATTTATTCAGTCTTTTGCACTTATCCATTTACCATTTCCTGTTGTCTATGTTTCTTCTTTTGATTTGAGTTACCACCTTTGTCCCTAGTTTCCCAAATCATCCCCCACTCCCAGCTCAGTGATTTGCTTTGAAGACTCACAGTACACAGCATATAGCCATACTCATAACTGTAATTTATTACAACAAAAGTATACAAAGCAAATTTGCCAAAGGGAAAAGGTTTAGTGAGCAAGATCTGGAGGAACTAGCTGTGAGCTTCCAGTAGTCCTCTTTCAGTGTAGTTATGTAGGTTGTGCTTATTTTCTCCAGTGTCATTTTGTGATAGCATTTGTGTAGTGTTAAACACCAAGGAAGTTCATTATAGACCTAGTTCCCAAGATTTTTATTGGGGGCTTTTTGCCCAGTGCATACCAAATTTCACATTCTCTGAAAGAAAACAGGTTTGTGTAAATAGTTTAGGCACAGCCAGCCACTCTGATCAGTTAAGGAATGGTGGGAACCCTCCCAAAATCCAAGTTGCCATCTGCCAACTCAGGACGAACATCGTATGTTGGCTTTTTTTGTTTTTTTCAGGTACAGCAGTCTTAGACATTTTAGGTTAACTATTTTTTGCATACCGTTTGATGACATTTCCTTTTTTTTTCTGAGGGATTTCTTTTAGTATTTCTCATAAGGTGGCAGGCTTGCTAAGAACAAATTATTTTTATCTTTTTTTAATCTGGGATGACTTTCCTTTGCCTACAGCTTCAAAGGATAATTTTGCTGGATATAGTATTCGTAGCTGACAGTTTTTCTGTTTTCAGCATTTAAATATGTACTTTCAATGCCATCTAGTCTCCATTACTTCTGACAAGAACTCAGCCATTAATTGTATTTTTGTTCTTTTGTGTGTGGTTACCTGTTATACACATGTTCTTTTAACATCTTGTTGTTGACTGTAAGTAGTTTATGATGTATGTATACAAGTGTTTATCCCACTGGGGTTCTGTCAGGCATTCCAAATCTGGGGTTTACTGTTTATCACCAGACTGGGGACATTAGCAGTCATTATTTATTATTTTTTATCCCTTGTGTCATCTCGTGGAACTTCCCACTATACATATATTGGTGCACTTGATGTCCTACAGATCTCAGAGGCTTTCTTCAGTTCACTGTTTATTTTCTGTTTTTTAGATGGCTTAGTTTTATTGAACTGTTTTCGTGTTTTTTTGATTGTTTGCCATCTCAAATCTGCTGCTGAGTCTGTATAATGAAGTTTTCATTTCAGTTATTGTACTTTTAAACTGAAATTTCTAGAGTGGGTTCTGTTTTATTGATTTTACTCTTTTGAGATTTCCAGCTTGTTTGGGTGTCATCATATTTTCTTTTCATTATATAAACATACGTTACTTTATTCCTTTAATATATTATCATGACTGGTTTATTTGCCTGGTGTTTTGGGTCCACTCACAGTAGTTTCTTTTTCATTCTGTCTGACTCACTGTACATCTTCTGATTTTTCTGTTGATAATTGGCCGTTTTGATTAATTTATTAATAACTCTAAAGTCTTTTTTTTTTTCCCGAGAGTCATTGTTGCCGATTTTTTGTTTTAGTATTATGTTTTTTTTAAGTTAATTGGATGGATTTAATCTGCAAAATTTATGTCCCCTGCAACTGCAGCAACTGACTAACATCTCTGGTTATTTTTCTTATTTTCATTTTTACCATGGCTTTCTAGGAGCTGCCTCCATGTCTACATAGTGAGTGTTTAGATGTTCAAACATCTTGAGCCAGTAAAGCTGAGTTGATTATTGGTTGATATATGAATTAGGGAGTGTAGGCAAAGTTTAGGACGTTTTTATGTCTGACTCAGCTTGTACTTCCTGTCTGGCCCTTTGGGAACTTCTTTGCAAACAGCCTCTTAGTGAGTCTGTGTTGTGTGGGGAGCTTATTAGCCTGTTGGTACTCTTCATCTGTGCATGTACACAGCCTCGCTGACAGACAGGGATGAACGGGGAGCTTGGATGCTTAAGAGTTTTTCCTCTTGCTAAGCTCTGCCTCCCACTGAGCCAGGGATCTGTGGCAATCTTATCACTTCCCTCTTTGACTCCCTGGTTTCCAGGATTTTCCTGTTAAATTTCTGGCTGTTGTGGGATGTGCTACTTGCCCGAAGCAAGTCTGCAAACTCTAGGTTATCGGCACTGTCAGCTTTTTCTGTTTATTTTCTAAGAATTTACCGCTTTTATCAACAGTGCTCAAGGGTATATTGCACTCTGCTCCATATCAGGGCAGCCTATCTTTAGCAACAAAGCTGCTGGTTTTTCACTAGCAGCCCCAGCCTGGTGGCGCTACTGCCTACCAAGCCTCCTTGAGGGGATAGGACCAGTCCTGGCAAAAACATCATTTATTGCCACTGTTCTTACCTGAGATTCAGCAGTTTTTCATGCATAAAGTGTTCTTAATTTGTGTATGCCATCAGTTACTTTGCAAATACAGTAAGCTGACCCTTGAATAACAGGGGTTAGGGGCCCTGACCTTCTCTGTAGTTGTAAATCTGCATATAACTTTATTGGTTAGTGATTGACAATCCAAATTAATTTTTTAAATGTTTCTATTCTAGAATACTTGTGAATTGAAAGAATATCACACAGGATAAAGAACAGTAACATGGTAGGAGAGAAACAGCCTGATTTTAAGAGCTTGGAAGTGGGAATCAGGGATTTCTGAAATGTTACTCACTGTGTATAGAAAAGAAAGAAAATAGTTTATTGGCTGTCTTCTTCCTGTGCAGGAATGTGGGCATCTTAGTTAGATGCCAGGAGCATTGATGTTGAGATTGGGTCATCAGTCACAGTGCTGCCCTTAAGGAAAGTTGCACTTTGAAATTTGAGGAATGTTTGAAGCATGAAGTTAATTACTCATCACTACTGACATGGTATCAGTAGAAGTAGCATATTACTGATAAAAGTGCCCTGTGTATACCCTAATGGAATGTCAGTAACCAGAAAAACCTTTTTTTGAAAATCATCTAAAACACATTGGTAATCTTCTCTGTTTTTGTAAATAGCATTAAATATACTTAAATGGTGGCCTGTTTACTTACTTTTGGACTTTTTTTTGATGCGCAGTGAAGTGTTGATCTTAAGTGGATTTTGACCGGTGTATATACTAATATAATGATTATTCCAGTCAGGATTCAGAATATTTTGATCACTCCAGAAAGTTCCCTGTGCCCACTTCTAGTCATTCTGGTTCTCTTCCCCGTTCAGGTATCTGGTGGTCGAAGCCCTGTATTGCCAGAAAGTTGGGACTGATCTTGTCTTTGTTGACTGCGGTGTGTGAGGTCGCTTTAATCATGTCTGATTCTGTGACCCTTATGCACTGTAGCCCACCAGGTTCCTCTGTCCATGGGATTCTCCAGGCAAGAATACTGGAGTGAGTTGCCATGCCCTCCTCCAGGTGTCTTTGTTGATTAAGCTAAGCTGTTATTGGTGTCTTAAGTAGGCGTTTCAAATAAACTATTTCAAGGTAGCACTTGGGAGTTTTGTTCTGTAGTATGTTTAATAATGTAATCGTGAGACATTAAAATAATGAAACAGCAACAGATAACCTGGTGGGCTGCAGTCCATGGGGTTGCAAAGAGTTGCCCATGACTGCGTGACTAACACACACACACACAGTGCTTATTGAGTACTAAACATTCTGCCAAGTGCCTTATTATTTATTCAATTTTTGCAGAACCTACCAGTGAGGTAGGTTCTATTGTTGGATTTATTGTAAAGATATAGAAACTGAAGCATAGGAGAAACTAGTTTGTTTAAGCTCACAAAGCTATTAAATGGCAGAGCAGATATTTGAACCTTGTGTTCAGACTTCAGAGCCTATATTCTTAACCACTATATTATGTTCCCTGTTAGTATATGTGGGCTGAGTAGACCTTTTTGAGCTGATGAAGCAATCTAATCACCATTTATAGTGAGTTTTCCTATAGGACCCCAATTATCAATTTAAGACAGATACTGGAACATTACTTCTTTGAAAGTTGGAGTTCCCAGTTAAAAAAATAGACAATGGATTTGGATAGATGTTTCACCAAAATGATGTAATATAGCCAATAAGCACATGAAAAGAGGCTCAAAATGATTTATTCATTAGGGAAATGGTAAATAAACTACAAGATACTACCATACTCACTGGAACGGATACTATTAAAAAGAGCAAGCGTTGGCAAGGAGGTGGAAAAATTAGAACTCTCATGGGCTGCTGGTGTGAATGTGAAATAGTGCAGTCACTGTGGAAGACAGTTTGACAGTTCCTCAAAAAGTTAACAAAGTTATCATATGACCTAGCAATTCCATTCCTATGTATATAGCCGAAATAATTGGTAACAGGTGTTCAGTCAGGAATTTGTGGATGAACATTGATAGCAGCGCTTTTCACAGTAGCCAGAAGGTGGAAACAGCCCACATATCCATCAATAGATGAATGGATAAACACAATATGGTATATAGATACAAGGGAATATTATTCAGTCATATAACAATAATGTATTGATACATGCTACAACATGGAGGAACTTTAAAAGGTTATGTTAAATGAAACAGACCAGATATGAAAGGCCACAAATCATATGATTCTGTTTATATGAAATCTCCAGAATAGTCACATCCATAGGTCAGAAGGTAGATTATTGGTTGCTAGGAGCTGGGGGGTAGGGAGGGATTGAAGAATGACTATTAGTAGATACAGAGTGTCTTATTGAAGTGATTGAAAATACTCTGGAATTATATAGATGATTGCACAACTCTGAATATACAGAAACCTGGTAAACTAGACACTATAAAAGTAAAAAATAGACTAAAAGCTGATAATATTTAGTTTATCAGACATAATATACATTTATAACTACTTGAAAAGTAGATTAGAATTTCCTGAAGGCTGGTATAAGGAGCTCTTTATACTGTGTGATAATCTAGAGGAAAGATGAGTTGTTTAATCAAATAGGTTTAGAAAACATACATACTGTATCTATTGAAGATTGATAGTGTACATCAGCCCACTAAAGATTTGCTAAAGGTCTATGGTAAAGACACATGTTCAGCTTCAACACAGGATTTTTACAGCTGAATGGATCTCTAGTCCTTTAAATAATCACTAGTTTCTACAGAACCTACTTAGGTATATCCAGCATGGAAACTGCTGGTCACGTTATTAAAATTCTTAAGTTTATTAAGAATTAAGTAAAATAAATTCCTTAAACTGGCCACATTTCAAGTGCTCAGTAGTCATGTGTTACTAGTATGTATTATATTGGACAGTGCATTTCTCGTCTTGCTGAAAGCTTGATTGGAAAGTGTTAGTATAGGTAATACAATAAGACATACAGTCATAGGATGTTTTAATTTACTCTTAGTATTCTACTTTTCAGTTATTATGGAGCATTACAAAGAGAGAATATGATAGATTGAATCATGTCTCCCACCAAAAAGTTGATTTCCTAACCCACAGTACCAGAAAAAGAATTTTTTTTTTTAGTAGAGTCAATAGTTAATTGGGGGGGCCTTTAAACGTGTTGATTTCTGCTATTGACAAAGTCAGAGTGGTACTTATTAATATTTATAACATTTCTTACTACATTTATGCAAAATGAAGAGAAGAAGAAGAGGTGAGACTGAAGACTGCTGCTTGTCTGCTTTACATAAAAACTTGGTGGTTTCATAAGCCCATGTTATTGTACATTATTCTTTTGTTTCAGTATGGATCCAAAAAGAGTAAAAAAAAAACATCAGGTTTAGTATGCTTTCTGACTTCCAAATTACAGAATTATTCATTTTGAGAACTGAAAAATTTACAAAATATAAACATTAAAATAGAAATTAAAAATTAGCAAATACTAAAATAAAACATAGCTATGATTTTAATTTAGTGATTAAATGTCACTCCGATTGACTCATCTTTATTAATCCAATAGGCAAATTATTGTCATTGCTGATTATAGCAATAGAAACCTTTTTGTTTTCAAAGCCCTCTTATTGAATTGGTTAATGTCTTCTTTGTAATCAATATTAAATAATTTTTCAGATAGGTCAAAGATCCATGAATCATCAAAAATGTAGAATTTATGCTAACTTGTATCTTAGATGTATTCATTTTAGTTGCGAAACAAATTACAATCAGTTTTTGTTGTTTTTGTCTTTCTGTCCCTCCTACCTTTTGCCATAGTTCATGTCTCTCTTAAGGCTTTTGCAGTAGATTCTGAGTAGGCCTAAGTATTTTTTCCCTTTAATTAGTTCTTCAAAAGACCATATAAGATAACTTGTTTTTAACTTTCAAACGATATTTTTTAGTATATAATTGACATATGTGTAAATTGTACATATTTGTAGTTTAAATTTGGTTTTTTGACATGTATATACCCATGTAACTATCACTGTAATTGTGATAATGAACACATCTTTTATCACTCTGTTTCCTCCTGTCTCTCTTTTTTTTGTGTGGTTTATTTATTTATTTTTTTTACTTTACAATATTATATTGGTTTTGCCATACATCAACATGAATTTCGAAACATGTATAATACCCTCCTGTCTCTTTATAGTTGCTTCCCACTGCTCTTCATCTCTTGACAGTGACTCATCTGCTTACTTCTCTCACTGTAGATTAGTTTGCATTTTCTAAAATTTTATATAAATGAAATCGTACGTATATTCTTGTTTTTTGGTTGTTGTGTGTCTTTCACTTAGCATAATTGTAAAGAGGAAATTAACATTGGTACAGTAAGTATAAATCTCATTGAAATTTTCCCCAATTTTTTTTATGGATGATTTGTTTCTGTTCTAGACTTGTATTTCACACTGCATGTAGTTGTTATTTCCCCTTAGTCTTCCATTCAGTACAGTTGTTCAGTTTTCCTTGTCTTTTATGATCCTCTGGAAGAATATTGTTCAGTTCATTTATAGCATCAGTCAGCTTGTTTTCTCTTTTTTTTTCCTTCATGAATGGAATGTGCTTATGTATTTTTGGTAGAAATATCATGAAAATGTCCTTCTCAGTATATATCAGAGTTCATGATGTTCATATGTCTTTCTGTTGTCGACCTTTACCTTGATCACTTGTTGTCTGCCAGTTTTCTCTACTGTAAAGTTATTGTAACTTGGAGAAGATAATGTGCATATCATGTTTTTTCTGAAACTTATGCATGCTGATTTTAGTGTCCATTGTTGGATCTTGGCTGCAGCTATTATGCTGTTATGTGGTGTTTATCTAATTCTCTGCATCCCTGTTTCCTTTTGCATTTATTAATTGGAACACTAATATAAGAAAGAGCTGTCCTTTTGCTTTCATTTATTCAGTAACTTGTATCAGTATATTTTTGTGTATATATGCTAAAATACAACACTAATTTTATTTAAATTTTTGATTTTAAAAAATTGAATTTTGTTTTTACTCTTAAGACTTTTTCATTTATTTTCGATACAAGTCACTGATGCAGATATGATTTCCTTGTTTTTTTTAAATTTCAGTTTATAGCATGTCTTTATTCTTTTTAGTAGTGTTTTCTAAAGTGTTTTGAAGTATTTTTTAATTTTTATAAGGATCACTCTGTCACTTTTAATAATATTTATTTTGTGAGTCATGATTTTTATATCTTATCTACAAAATCTTTTCCTAATCCAAGACCACAGAAGATTTTCTCCTGTATTCCTGAACGTTGATGGATCAGGTCTTACATATAGGTCTATAATAGGTGAATTAATTGTATTAATGTATATGTATTAATATATCTTTTCCGTTCAGTTGCTCAGTCATGTCTGACTCTTTGCGACCCCCATGAACTGCAGCACACCAGGCCTCCCTGTCCATCACCAGCTCCCGGAGTTTACCCAAACTCATGTCCATTGAGTCAGTGATGCCATCCAACCATCTCATCCTCTGTCCTCCCCTTCCCCTCCTGCCCTCAGTCTTTCCCAGCATCAGGGTCTTTTCAAATTAGTCAGCTTTTCACATCAGATGGCCAAAGTATTGGAGTTTCAGCTTCAACATCAGTCCTTCCAATGAACACCCAGGACTGATCTCCTTTAGGATGGACTGGTTGGATCTCCTTGCAGTCCAAGGGACTCTCAAGAGTCTTCTCCAACACCACAGTTCAAAAGCATCAATTCTTCGGCGCTCAGCCTTCTTCACAGTCCAACTCTCACATCCATACGTGACTACTAGAAAAACCATAGCCTTGACTAGACGGACCTTTGTTAGAAAAGGAATGTCTCTGCCTTTTAATATGCTGTCTAGGTTGGTCATAACTTTCTTTCCAAGGAGTAAGCGTCTTTTAATTTCATGGCTGCAGTCACCATCAGCAGCCCCCCAAAATAAAGACAGCCACTGTTTGCACTGTTTCCCCATCTATTTGCCATGCAGTGATGGGATTGGATGCCATGATCTTCGTTTTCTGAATGTTGAGCTTTCAGCCAACTTTTTCACTCTTCTTTCACTTTCATCAAGAGGCTCTTTAGTTCTTCTTTACTTTCTGCCATAAGGGTGGTATCATCTGCATATCTGAGATTATTCAATATTTCTCCCAGCAATCTTGATTCCAGCTTGTGCTTCTTCCAGCCCAGTGTTTCTCTTGATGTACTCTGCATATAAGTTAAATAAGCAGGGTGACAGTATACAGTCCTGACGTACTCCTTTTCCAATTTGGAACCCGTGTGTTGGTCCATGTCCAGTTTTTACTGTTGCTTCTTGACTGCATAGAGGTTTCTCAAGAGGCAGGTCAGGTGGTCTGGTTTAGGTATAGTTATTTTAATACTTTTGTGTTTTAACTTTTATACTAGGATTGAAAGAAATTTACCTATCACCATTACAGTATTCTGTATTTGTCTATATTTATAGTAGTGAAAACTGTGGTGTTGGAGAAGACTCTTCAGAGTCCCTTGGACTGCAAGGAGATCCAACCAGTCCATCCTAAAGGAGACCAGTCCTGGATGTTCATTGGAAGGACTGATGCTGAGGTTGAAACTCCAATACTTCGGCCACCTTATGCGAAGAGTTCTCATTGGAAAAGACCCTGATGCTGGGAGAGATAGGGGGCAGGAGGAGAAGGGAATGACAGAGGATGAGATGGCTGGATGGCATCACTGACTCGATGCACATGAGTTTGGGTGAACTCTGAGAATTGGTGATGGACCCGGAGGCCTGGCGTGCTGCGATTCATGGGGTCGCAAAGAGTCTGATGCAACTGAACTGACTGAAGTGTTAGTCACTTAGTCATGTCCGATTCTTTATGATCCCATGGACTGTAGTCTGCTAGGCTCTTCTGTCCATGAAATTCTTCAAGAAAGAATATTGGAGTGGGTAGCCTAAGTCCCCTACATACAAATGAGTTGTGTTCCGAAAGCAAGTTCATAAGTCCAGTTTGTCATAAGTCCACCAAAGTTAGCCTAGGTACGCAACTAACACAATTGGCTGTGTAGTACTGTACTATAATAGGTTTTTTTTTTTAATTAAAAAAATTAATTGGTGAATAATTGTTTCACAATGCTATGTTAGTTTCTGCTGAACAACAATGTGAATCAACTATAAGTATACATATATTCCCTCCTATCCCCTCCATTCCACCCCTTTAGGTCATCACAGAGCAGCGAGCTGGGCTCACTGTGTTACACAGAGCTTCCCACTAGCTATAGAGTTTACACATAGTGGTGTATGTCAGTCAGTGCTGCTCTCTGAATTTATCCCACCGCTCCTTCCCCCATTCTCTACTCCTGCCCTGCAAATAGGTTCATTGGTACTCTTTTTCTAGATTCCATAGATATGTGTTAATAGATGATATTTGTTTTTCTCTTTCTGCCTGACTTCATTATAACACGTTTATAGTACTTTTCACACAAGGAATATGTAAAAAACAAAAAATATTTTTAATCTTACAGTACAGTACCTTGAAAAGTACAGTAGTATAGTACAACAGCTGGCATACAGAGGCTGGCGTTGCGTGAACAGGCAAGAAGAGTTATTGATGGGAGGAGGGAGAGAAGGTGGGAGATGAGAGATGGAGGGCAAGCTACAATTTGCCTGATATTGATGGAAGTTTGCAACTTGAATGTTCATATGTACTTACTGTACCTGTGCCAGCCAATTTTATACTTTCTTATGCTGTTATGTTCCCTGGTGGCTTAGAGGGTAAAGCGTCCGCCTGCAATGTGGGAGACCCAGGTTCAATCTCTGAGTTGGGAAGATCCCCTGGAAAAGGCAATGGCACCCCATTCCAGTACTCTTGCTTGGAAAATCCCATGGACGGAGGAGCCTGGTAGGCTGCAGTCCATGGGGTCACTAAGAGTTGGACATGACTGAGCGACTTCACTTTCACTTTTATGCTATTATGTTGCTGTTTAGTGAGTCTTCGTTTTAACCTGAAGAGTTGGTGAGTAGGGCTAGTGGTGATGAACTCCCTCAATTTTTGTTTATTTGGGAAAGATTTTAGTTTTCCTTCCTTTTTTAAAGACAGCTTGCCATTATAGTATTCTTGGTTGACAGCTTTTATCTTTTAGCACTTTGAATATATTGTCCCACTACCTTCTGACCTGCAAAGTTTTTGCTGAGAAATTCATGTGATTCCCTTGTACATTACAAGTTGGCTTTTTCTTCTGCTTTCAAATTTCCATCTTCGGTTTGAATTTTGACAGTTTAATCTTAATTTGTCTCATTGGAGATTTGAGTTCCTTTTCTTTGGGGTTTTTATGGGCTTCTTGGATCTGGGAATCCATTTCCTTCCTCAGATTTGGGAAGCTTTCAGCCATTCTTTCTTTGAATAAATTTTCTGGTCATTTTTTCTTCTATACATACATTGATTGGGCTGCTTGTTGGTGTCTGACAAGTTCCTTAGTTTTTTTTTGTTTTTTTGTTAGATTTTTTTTTTAACTTTTTTTTCCTTATGCTTTTGTGTGTGTGTGTGTTGTTGTTGTTGTTGTTGTTTTTCAATTTTCATGGTTGTGCCACACAGCATGTTGGATATTAGTTCCCCAACCAGGGATCAAACCTGTGCTCCTTGCATTGGAAGTGCAGTCTTAACTACCGGACTGCCAGAGAAGTCCCATTGCTTTTGTAACTGAATGATTCCTGATCAGTTTCCTTAGACCTTTCTGCTTGATAGTTTCCCACTGAACCCCTCTGGTGAAATTTTATTTCAGTTATTTTGTTTTTTAGCTCTATGATTTTTGCTTGGCGGGCATATATGTGTGTGTGGGTGTGTATACACATATATGGATGTGTATATATTTAATAGTATTTTATGTTGGAATTCTCACTTTGCTTATGCATTATTTTCCTCACTTAAGTGAACACGTTTGTGATGGTTGTTTTGAATATGTCCAGTAAATGATAAATCTCTAGTTCACTATGGTCTCTTTCTAGACATTTATCCTGTGTCCTTTGGAACACAGTTGCCTGTTTCTTCATCTTCCTTGACTCTCCTTGTTGGTTTCTGTGCATTAGACAAAGCAAGCAACTCTCCAGTCTTAATGGATTGGCCTCATATAGTAGAAGATCCCTACCAGTAAGCCCAGCCAGAGATTCCGATGGCATCTCAAAACTTGAAACCAAGCCATGCCTGTGGGGCAACCCAAGACGGGCGGGTCATGGTGGAGAGGTCTGACAGAGCGTGGTCCACTGGAGAAGGGAATGGCAAGCCACTTCAGTATTCTTGCCTTGAGAACACCATGAACAGTATGAAAAGGCAAAATGATAGGATACTGAAAGAGGAACTCCCCAGGTTATTAGGTGCCCAATATGCTACTGGAGATCAGTGGAGAAATAACTCCAGAAAGAATGAAGTGATGGAGCCAAAGCAAAAACAGTACCCAGCTGTGGATGTGACTAGTGATAGAAGCAAAATCTGATACAGTAAAGAGCAATATTGCATAGGAACCTGGAATGTCAGGTCTATGAATCAGGGCAAATTGGAACTGGTCAAACAAGAGATGGCAAGGGTGAACGTCGACATTCTAGGAATCAGGGAACTAAAATGGACTGGAATGGGTGAATTTAACTCAGATGACCATTATATCTACTACTGCGGGCAGGAATCCCTCAGAAGAAATGGAGTAGCCATCATTATCAACAAAAGAGTCTGAAATGCAGTACTTAGATGCAGTCTCAAAAACGACAGAATGATCTCTGTTCATCTCCAAGGCAAACCATTCAATATCACAGTTATCCAAGTCTATGCCCCTACCAGTAACGCTGAAGAAGCTGAAGTTGGACGGTTCTATGAAGACCTATAAGACCTTTTAGAACTAACACCCCAAAAAGATGTCCTTTTCATTATAGGGAACTGGAATATGCAAGTAGGAAGTCAAGAAACACCTGGAGTAACAGGCAAATTTGGCCTTGGAATGTGGAATGAAGCAGGGCAAAGTCTAATAGAGTTTTGCCAAGAAAGTGCACTGGTCATAGCAAACACCCTCTTCCAACAACACAAGAGAAGACTCTACACATGGGCATCACCAGATGGTCAACACCGAAATCAGATTGATTATATTCTTTGCAGCCAAAGTTGGAGAAGCTCTATACAGTCAATAAAAACAAGACCAGGAGCTGACTGTGGCTCAGATCATAAACTCCTTATTACCAAATTCAGACTTAAATGGAAGAAAGTAGGGAAAACCGCTAGACCATTCAGGTATGACCTAAATCAGATCCCGTATGATTATACAGTGGAAGTGAGAAATAGATTTAAGGGCCTAGATCTGATAGATAGAGTGCCTGATGAACTATGGAATGAGGTTCATGACATTGTACAGGAGACAGGGATCAAGACCATCGCCATGGAAAAGAAATGCAAAAAAGCAAAATGGCTGTCTGGGGAGGCCTTACAAATAGCTGTGAAAAGAAGAGAAGCAAAAAGCAAAGGAGAAAAGGAAAGATACAGGCATCTGAATGCAGAGTTCCAAAGAATAGCAAGAAGAGATGAGAAAGCCTTCCTCAGCGATCAATGCAAAGAAATAGAGGAAAAGAACAGAATGGGAAAGACTAGAGATCTCTTCAAGAAAATTAGAGATACCAAGGGAACATTTCATGCAAAGATAGACTCGACAAAGGACAGAAATGGTCTGGACCTAACAGAAGCCGAAGATATTAAGAAGAGGTGGCAAGAATACACGGAAGAACTGTACAAAAAGATCTTTACGACCCAGATAATCATGATGATGTGATCACTAATCTAGAGCCAGACATCCTGGAATGTGAAGTCAAGTGGGCCTTAGAAAGTATCACTAAGAACAAAGCTAGTGGAGGTGATGGAATTCCAGTTGACCTGTTTCAAATCCTGAAAGATGATGCTGTGAAAGTGCTGCACTCAATATGCCAGCAAATTTGGAAAACTCAGCCGTGGCCACAGGACTGGAAAAGGTCCGTTTTCATTCCAATCCCAAAGAAAGGCAATGCCAAAGAATGCTCAAACTACCGCACAATTATACTCATCTCACACACTAGTAAAGTAATGCTCAAAATTCTCCAAGCCAGGTTTCAGCAATAAGTGAACCGTGAACTCCCTGATGTTCAAGCTGGTTTTAGAAAAGGCAGAGGAACCAGAGATCAAATTGCCAACATCTGCTGGATCATGGAAAAAGCAAGAGAGTTCCAGAAAAGCATCTATTTCTGCTTTATTGACTATGCCAAAGCCTTTGACTGTGTGAATCACAACAAACTGTGGGAAATTCTGAAAGAGATGGGAATACCAGAGCACCTAACCTGCCTCTTGAGAAATCTGTATGCAGGTCAGGAAGCAACAGTTAGAACTGGACATGAAACAACAGACTGGTTCCAAATAGGAAAAGGAGTGAGTCAAGGCTGTATATTGTCACCCTGCTTATTTAACTTATATGCAGAGTACATCATGAGAAATGCTGGACTGGAAGAAACACAAGCTGGAATCAAGATTGCTGGGAGAAATATCAGTAACCTCAGATATGCAGATGACACCACCCTTATGGCAGAAAGCAAAGAGGAGCTAAAAAGCCTCTTGATGAAAGTGAAAGAGGAGAGTGAAAACGTTGGCTTAAAGCTCAACACTCAGACAACTAAGGTCATGGCATCTGGTCCCATCACTTCATGGGAAATAGATGGGGAAACAGTGGAAACAGTGTCAGACTTTATTTTTTTGGGCTCCAAAATCAGTGCAGATGGTGACTGCAGCCATGAAATTAAAAGACGCTTAACTCCTTGGAAGAAAAGTTATGACCAACCTAGATAGTATATTCAAAAGCAGAGACATTATTTGCCGACTAAGGTCCGTCCAGTCAGGGCTCTGGTTTTTCCTGTGGTCATGTATGGATGTGAGAGTTGGACTGTGAAGAAGGCTGAGCGCCGAAGAATTGATGCTTTTGAAGTGTGGTGTTGGAGAAGACTCTTGAGAGTCCCTTGGACTGCAAGGAGATCCAGCCAGTCCATTCTGAAGATCAGCCCTGGGATTTCTTTGGAAGGAATGATGCTAAAGCTGAGACTCCAGTACTTTGGCCACCTCATGCGAAGAGTTGACTCATTGGACAGGACTCTGATGCTGGGAGGGATTGGGGGCAGGAGGAGAAGGGAATAACAGAGGATGAGATGGCTGGATGGCATCACGGACTTGATGGACGTGAGTCTGAGTGAACTCCGGGAGATCGTGATGGACAAGGAGGCCTGGTGTGCCGCAATTCATGGGGTTGGAAAGAGTCGGACACGACTGAGCGACTGAACTGAACTGAACATGCTTACTTTGTTCTTTTCAGCCCCCTAGTATCTGGGTTATGCTGGATCCCTCTACAGCATCAAAACTAGTAATACTGAAGCTATTTCTCAGGCCTCCTCTAAAAAAGTTCGGTCATTTGATGCTTCATCTAACTGTTTCCCTCCCTAGGGAGAAGCTAAGAGCTGAGCTTTTTAATCCAGTTGCTCTGTGCTGAGCTGGAGGAGGAGCAACGCTAGCCCAAACCTTGGTCTCTATTCTCATCAACTCCTTGGTGGCTAAATTATGTCAGTATCATCACTGCTCAGTGGAAGGCCAGAGAGACCCCCCCACCCCCACCCCTGCCCTGCACTCTGGGCAGCCCCCAGAAAAGTTGAAGCATTGAAGTTGTGGACTAATTCTTTAGCTCCACAGGGAGAAACTACGCTTGTGGAGGGACAGTGGTTATCCACTCAGTGTATGCTTAGTGAAAGAGGAGAGTGAAAAAGCTGACTTAAAACCCAACATTCAGAAAACGAAGATCATGGCATTGGGTGCCATCACTTCACGGCAAATAGATGGGGAAACAATGGAAACAGTGACAGACTTTATTTTTTTGCGCTCCAGAATCACTGCAGATGGTGACTGCAGCCATGAAATTAAAAGATGCTTGCTCCTTGGAAGAAAAGTTGTGACAAACCTAGACAGCATATTAGAAAGCAGAAACATTGCTTTACCAACAAAGGTTCATCTAGTCAAAGCTTTGGTTTTTCCTGTAGTCATGTATGAATGTGAGAGTTGGACCATAAAGAAAGCTAAGCACTGAAGAATTGATGCTTTTGAAGTGTGGTGTTGGAGAAGACCTCTGAGAGTCCCTTGGACAGCAAGGAGATCAAACCAGTCAACTGGAAGGACTGAAGCTGAAGCTCCAATACTCTGGCCACCTGATATGAAGAACTGACTCATTGGAAAAGACCCTGCCTGATACTGGGAAAGATTGAAGGCAGGAGGAGAAAGGGGATAACAGAGGATGAGATGGTTGGATGGCATCACCAACTCAATGGACGTGAGTTTGAGCAAGCTCTGGGAGTTGATGATGGATAGGGAAGCCTGCATGCTACAGCCTATGGAGTTGCAAAGAGTTGGGCACAGCTCAACAACTGAAGCCCCCAGACAGCTAGACATTTCCAGGTCCTGTCAGCACTCTGAGACGGATAAGACAACCCATTCGTTTGAGTAGACCCCATAAAGTTGGGGTTTTGGACATGTGGACCAATTCTTTCTTTCTCCAGGGGGAAGCTGAGAGCTAGAATTTTCTTCTCTGCTAACCTTGTGCTGAGCTGTAGAGAATAGCGATGGTGACTACTATCCAAGCCACTGTCTCTGTCCTCCCCCAGGTAGCTTGATTATGCCAGTTCTGACAGTATCTTATGCAAGACTGACAAGATAGAAGCCTGTCCTCTGAGGAGCCCCCTTGGAAAGGTTGGCGCATTGGACACACAGACCACTCCTTTTCCTTTGTAGGGATTAACTGTGGGCTGGAGGGTTTCATCCTGCTTGTATGACACTGTGTTGGTGGTAGGAATTCTGGTGAGAAGGTGTCCTGAGTTTTCCTACCAGTTTTAATGAGCCTTCTTGCTCATTCATCCAGCATTCAGGTGCTTTTCAATTAGTTTCTGTATTCCTCAAAAAAGGGGATTTGTCTGTGAATTGTTAGGGGTTGAGGAAAGAATCCACAAGTATGTATTCTGACATTTTGCTAATGTCATTTCCCATCAAGGTATTTTTTTTTAACTTTTAATTGATATTTGAAGTACAATCACTAATGACTGGCAGTTTTGTTTTCAGAGCTTTGTCAGTGTCTTAGAAACTTCTGTATTTCAATTTTAGAGATTGAAAAAAGCTTCTGAGGGAATGACTTATGTGGCTTTGGAAAATGGTGTTGTAACTGGTTATTCTCAAGCTAAATTAAAAGAAGTTATCCATAACAACTGTATTCTATTTGGTAAAATTGTTTTTTATGAGAATATATTTAGCAATTC
This sequence comes from Capricornis sumatraensis, assembly GCF_032405125.1. NCBI lineage: Eukaryota > Metazoa > Chordata > Mammalia > Artiodactyla > Bovidae > Capricornis > Capricornis sumatraensis. Next base: position 47,241,117 of record NC_091074.1, on the reverse strand, counting down.
CAAAATACTGTATACATATGTAGAACAGAGAACTAAATTAGTTGTATGAAATGATAGCCAAGCACTCACTGTCAGAAGAAAGTTCCAAGTAAGGGTGAAGTCTAGAATTAAGCACATTGTGCTTGATTATGGTCACATATGTTTCTGTTTATAAACATTTGCATATATTAAAATCAGTATTTATAGATATGTGTGTAGATGTGGGTTAGTATAGGTTCATATATTTCCTACTGTATTTTCTCAGAAAACCTAAAGGTAATGACATCCCACTAACAGTAAGCATCTTGGTTTCAGGTCTTGTTTTCTAAATATTGTTTCTAATTAAAAGAGTCAGGAATTTCTGAAAAAGTTGTTGATTCTAGAGCAAAGGCAGACAAAGTACCAGGTGACCTTGTGGAGCTTTTTTTTAGTGTCAGAAATTAGATGTCCAGTTGTTCCAGCATCATTTGTTGAGAAGACCATCTCTTCTCCATTATGTTGCCTTTGCTCCTTTGTCAGAGGTTAGTTGACTGTGTTTGTGTGTGTCAGTTTCTGGGCTCTCTATTCTGTGGCATTGATCTGTTTTCTACTCTTGCCGATACCACATTGTCTTCATTTCTTTGTCTTTATAGTAAGTCTTGAAATTTGGTGTCCGTCTTTCAATTTAGTTTGTTTCTTTTAATATTGAATTGGGTGTTCTGGGATCTTTTGCCTCTCCATGTAAACTTTAGAACCAGTTGGTCAGCATTTGTAAAATAACTTGTGATTTTGATTGGGATTGTGTTGAATCTGTAGATCAAGTTCAGAAGAATTGAAGATTCTTCTTTTGTTCATTGAAACTTTGTAGATTTCCTCACATAGGTCTTACACATATTTTGAATTTGTACCTAAGTATTTTTTGTTGAAACTTCCGCTTATCCGTTGCTAGTAGATAGAAAAGCAATTGATTTTTGTTTAATAACACTTTATCCTGCAACCGTGCTGTAATCACTTATTACTTTCACAAATTTTTTGTTGTTCATTCTTTCTGATTTTCTGTATGTGTGGCCATATCATCTAAGAACAAGTTGAATTTTTCTTCTTAATCTGTATATCTTTTATTTCCTTTTCTTGTGTTATTGCATTAGCTCAGTATGATTTTGAAAAGGAAGGGTGTACCTACCTGATCTTATCAGGAAAACTAGTTTTTTCCAGTGAGTATGCTGTTAGCCATAGGCTTTTGTAGATCTTCTTTGTCAGGTTGAAAAAGTTCCCCTCTGTTCCTAGTTTGCTGAGAATTTTTGTCCTGAATGGTGTTGAATTTTGTCAAATTCTTTTTCTACATCTGTTGATTCCTTTAGCCTGTTTATATGATGGTTGATTATATTAGTTTTCACATGTACCAATCTTGAAGACCTGTAGTAAATCCCACTTGATTATGGTATATAATTCTCTTATACATCGTTGGATTTGATTTGCTAATACTGTGTTCAGAATTTTTGCATCTTTGTGCACGAGAGATACTGGTTTGTCATTTTCTTATAATGCCTTTTCTGGTTTTAGTATTGGGGTGATACTGGCCTCAAGGAAGGAGTTCATATTCTCTGCTTTTATCTTCTGAAAGAGATTGTAGAAATTTTGTATAACTTTTTTCTTATGTGTTTGGTAGAATCCACCAGTGAACCCATCTGGGCTGATCCTTTCTGTCTTTGAACCTCATTAATTATCAGTTCAGTTTCTTTAATAGATATAGACTTATTTAGATTTTTTTTTATGGTTTTTTTTATCTGATTTGCTTGGACTGTTTAAACTTATGAATTAATATTGTTGTTCAGTTGCTAAGTTGTGTCTAACTCTTTGCAACCCCATGGACTGCAGCACTCCAGGCTGTCCTTTACTATCTCCCAGAGTTTGCTCAGGTTCTTGTCCATTGAGTTGGTAATGCCATCCAGCCATCTCATCCTCTGCCACCCCCTTCTCCCCCTGCCCTCAATCTTTCTCAACATGAGGGTGTTTTCCAATGAGTCAACTCTTTGAATCAGGTGGCCAAAGTTTTGAAGCTTCAGCATCAGTCCTTCCAATGACTGTTAAGGGTTGATTTCCTTTAGGATTGACTGGTTTTATCTCCTTGAGGTGCAGGTGACTCTCAAGGGTCTTCTCCAGCACCACAATTCAAAAGCATCAATTCTTCACCCCTCAAGTCTTCTTTATGGTCCAACTCTCCCATCCGTACATGACTACTGGAAAAAACATAGCTCTGACTATATGGACCTTTGTTGGCACAGTGATGTCTCTGCTTTTTAATACACTGTCTAGTTTTGTCATAGCTTTTTCCTTCCAAGGAGGAAATATCTTTTAATTTTGTGGCTGACCCCATCTGCAGTGGTTTTGGAGTGCAGAAAAATAAAACTGTCAGTGCTTCCACTTTTTCCCCTTCTATTTGCCATGAAGTGATGGGACTGCATGCCATGATCTTAGTTTTTTAATGTTGAGTTAGAAAAGGTTATGTTATCTTTTATTATACTTCTAAAATTATTAAAATCCTGTCAGTACGTCGTGATGTTATCTTAGATTTACTTATTAGAAACATTAATAAAATACAACTTTTTTCTTCCAGCCCAGTGTATTAATTGTAACCTACAAGGAACCTGCAAAATCATCTTCTCAGTTTGGGTCCTACAAGCAAGCTGAATGGAGGCCAGATAGTACCATGATAGCTGTGTCAGTAAGTAAATTTTAATGGTGTTTTCTTATGAAATCATTACGTTGCATCTAAATTGGATTTTCTTGGGTGAGATCTTTTTACTCTTTCACACTCTAGTTTTTACCGTCTGTGATAGCAGTTGTTCTATTTAGGTTACTCCTACTATATCTTCTTTCTTGATTCTTCTACTTCTTCCCACCGATAAATGGTGCCTACTTTGTTTTCTCTTTATTCCTTTCACTTGCCTTAAAGTCTAATCCAGATTTTTTAAGCTTTCTTCTATATTCACGTGGTATTCTCAGATTTATATTATGAATCCTTCCCTTTATTCCCAGGGATGTGTCACAAAAATGATAAATTTTGTGTTTATGTCATACAACATTCTCATATCCATTTGAATTTATTTCTGCATCTCTTCTCTGGTCCATTAATGTGCTTAGGTCTGGTTGATCTTACCTTTTCAAATTCTATTTTTTCATTGTCATCATCACCTAATTTGAGTTAGTGATGTTAATTTGAATTATCATGGTTAACATTTATTGAGCACCTTCTATGTAAGTGTTGTTATAATCAGATTATGTGCATCATCTCTTTCAATCTTTAAATGAACACTTCAAAGTAAATACAATTGCCCTTTCTAGTAGATTAGTGTATTGAGGGTTTGAGAAATTAAGTTTTATCCACAGTTACACAGATAGTATATATTAGAGAGAAGGGCTTTAAAATGAGATACTTAGATTCCATTTACTGTCCTTTCAACTACTACACTAATTTATCTCTGTGCTTTCAATCCTTTTCCTGTTTATGCTGTTTAATACTGACTGGGTTAATCATCCGAAAATGCCTCCATAAAATAAAAAATATTGAGTAGTTACTCACTTCCTATAGAAAGGTTTTGCAGATTACCAACTGTGTATCATATCTACTCTGCTTCCTCTTGGTATGTGGACTATAAACTAAGAATAGTTTTATGTATTTAAATGATTGAAAACAATCAGAGGAAAAATATTTTTGACAGTTGAAAATTATTTAAAATTTAAATTTTACTGTCCATAAATAACATTTCCCTGAAAATGCCTATTTACATGTTGTTTACGGCTGCTTTAAAGTGACAGTATCTGAGTTGAGTACTCCCAACAGTGACCATATATGGTGCTTCATTTCTTCACTCTTCCTCTCAGTGTACTATAAATTATAATGACACATTTATAAATTTTGTGTTTCAAGTACCATGCATATTGCTATACTGTGACATTTCATATTATTTTTATTACTAGTGCATAAGGAATTAAATTGTGTCGGAATGAAAGAAGAGAAAAATAAAATTTGAATGTCATGCTTTTAAAGCACATGGGAGTGTGCATTATTTTATTACTGAATTAGATGGAAACATTGTTTATTTTAGAATGACTATAGTGATCTGAAAAGAATACAATATAAGTTGACATTACCCAGCTAAGTACTCATCATAGTATTCTCAACTCACTGAAATTAGTAGTCAGGAAAAGTTAGAAAATTTAAAATGGACTCATCACATGAGAATTTTTTTCACAAATACAAAAAATTAAAATGAAGGTGCAATCAAAGTACGTTTGCTTGGTTCTTGTGATGAATTGACAGATGTTAATTCTGCTCAGTTGTTATTTGAATAGTTAAGGCAGAGTGTGAAATGATTATGAATTATTCCCCATGAATAGCATGTGTGAAACAACAGGTGAAAAATTTTTCAAAAAGGTTGAGAGACCACTAATTCAATATAACCTGAAGTAGAATCTGCTAACGTGTTCTAATTGATGGTGGTAAAAAAAACACGGAGCAGAAAAAGGCTTAGTTGGCAAATTTACAAAACTAATCCTTGGGTAAACATTGTAAAACAGATGGTTATATTTTAAGTTTTTGTTAGAAATAGAAGCTGAATATTCTGACTTGCCCAAGCCCAAAGCCTTTCATTGACTTAGCAGTCAGAAATTTATATGTGGTTAAGCCATTTTCATGACAACTGATGCAGATGACACCACCCTTATGGCCTAAAGTGAAGAGGAACTAAAAAGCCTCTTGATGAAAGTGAAAGAGGAGAGTCAAAAAGTTGGCTTAAAGCTCAACAAGATCATGGCATCCGGTCCCATCACTTCATGGGAAATAGATGGGGAAACAGTGGAAACAGTGTCAGACTTTATTTTGGGGGGCTCCAAAATCACTGCAGATGGTGACTGCAGCCATGATATTAAAAGACGCTTACTCCTTGGAAGAAAAGTTATGACCAACCTAGATAGTATATTCAAAAGCAGAGACATTACTTTGCCAACAAAGGTCCATCTAGTCAAGGCTATGGTTTTTCCAGTGGTCATGTATGGATGTGAGAGTTGGACTGTGAAGAAAGCTGAGCGCCAAAGAATTGATGCTTTTGAAGTGTGGTGTTGGAGAAGACTCTTGAGAGTCCCTTGGACTGCAAGGAGATCCAGCCAGTCCATTCTGAAGAAGATCAGCCCTGGGATTTCTTTGGAAGGAATGTTGCTAAAGCTGCATGGGGTCGCAAAGAGTCGGACACGACTGAGCGACTGAACTGAACTGAACTGAAACTCCAGTACTTTGGCCACCTCGTGTGAAGAGTTGACTCATTGGAAAAGACCCTAATGCTGGGAGGGATTGGGGGCAGGAGGAGAAGGGGATGACAGAGGATGAAATGGCTAGATGGCATCGCTGACTTGATGGGCTTGAGTTTGGGTAAGCTCTGGGAGTCGGTGGTGGACAGGGAGGCCTGGCATGCTGTGATTCATGGGGTCACAAAGAGCCGGACACGACTGAGCGACTGAACTGAACTAAATGTTTGAATTACAAGTAATGTCAGGCTGCTTTTTATACTTCCATTGCTGTCAAAAGTTAACAAGAAGTGAGATGTCTAAGAAAAATTAGCAATGGATATTTTTTTCTGAATTCAAGCCATGGTTCTGATAGTATTTTTTTGAACTTTGATGCCGTTATGGAAGAAATTTCCATATTTCAGAACCCATTGTACAAATGAGGAGTGCTTCCACCTAACCTTCAATTGGAAGTGATTACAATGTAGTGACATGTTAACATGCAAACATAGAAGAAATGTGGTAGACTGTATAATTGCCTATCAAGTGATGAATGTATTCAATTAAAATCATGCTCATGGATTGATGTCAGTATTTGGCAGTATGGGTTGGAAAAGACATTTTCACATGAAATTGTAAAATTACAGATTAGCACTTTGAGGAATCAATTTTGATCATAGGGAACACTAACTTTATTTTAATTGAAATGTAGTTAATTTACAGTGTTGTGTTAGTTTCTGTTGTACAGCAAAGTGATTCAGTTTTATATATTTATTTACATCCTTTTCTTTTGTGGTTTGTTACAGGATATTAAATATAGTTCCCTGTGCTGTATAGTAGGACCTTGGTTATTTATTATATATTTAGTTGTCTGTATCTGCTAATCCCCAATTCCTAATTTATCTTTCCTACACCTCCTTCCCCCTTTAGTAACCATAAATTTGTTTTCTATGTCTGTGAGTCTATTTCTGTTTTGTGAAAAAGATCATTGTATTATATTTTAGATTGCATATATAAGTGGTATCATATAATATTTGTCTTTGTGTATCTGACTTACTTTCCTTATGATAATCTCTAAGTCCATCCATGTTGCTGCACATGGGCATTATTTCATTCTTTCTATGACTGAGTGATAATCCACTGTATGTACAACATCTTTTATTCATTCATCTGTCAATGGACAGTTAGGTTGCTTTCCTGTCTTTGTTTTTGTTCAGTCGCTGAGTCGAGTCTGACTCTGCAACCCCATGGACTGCAGTGCCGGGGTCCAGCCCTGGTGGATCCAGGGTGATTTGAAGGTGGGGACGGAGTTGGCATCCTTGGAAATAACTTATTTAATTACAGATAGAGAGGCATTAGAAAATTAGCAGAGAAAAGGAGGCTGAATAACTTGGTTTACATGGAATACCAATCACCACCTATGTAGGCCACAGGCGTCTTCCCGTTCTCCTGAAGGAGAGGAGGCACTGAGGCCCCCCCCCCTGCCCGTCCGATCTTAGAAGCCCAGGCAAAATTAGCAGGCTTGGTGGGTACCCATGCACCAGATGGGAATTTGGCCAGAAAACAGTAGGAGAGAAAAAGAGGCTGAATAACTTGGTTTACGTGGGATACTGATAAAATTCCAAGACAAGGAATTTGCACCATCTACGTTAGGCCACTGGCGCCACTTGAATATCGGAAGGTGCCCCTCCTTGGGCTCCTTCTCGCATGGGCTTGAAAGCCAGGGCAAGTAAGTAGACGTGGTGAGCACCCACACTCCAGATGGGAATTCAGCCAGAAAAACGGGGAGCAAGAAAGAACAACACGGGGGAATCAGTCTTTCCAGAAACTGATCGATTTCTTTATTTTGGGGTTTGCTTATATACCTTTTGTTGGAGAAGGCAATGGCACCCCACTCCAGAACTCTTGCCTGGAAAATCCCATGGACGGAGGAGCCTGGTAGGCTGCAGTCCATGGGGTCGCTGAGTCGGAAACGACTGAGCGATTTCACTTTCACTTTTCACTTTCATGCATTGGAGAAGGAAATGGCAACCCACTCCAGTGTTCTTGCCTGGAGAATCCCAGGGATGGGGGAGCCTGATGGGTTGCCGTCTATGGGGTCACACAGAGTCGGACACAACTGAAGTGACTTAGCAGCTGCAGCAGCAGCAGCATATACCTTTTGTTACACATAGGGATGAATACAGAGTCACGTGGGAGTCAGCAGGCCTGACCTTTATCAAAATCAGGTGCTTTACATAAAAAAAGATCTTAGGGGTTTTACATCATCTTCTGGCCATGAGGCCTGCTGACATTTATTCTTTCTTTCTGATAACCAAAAAACTTATTTTTTCCAAGGGTGTTTTTTCTTAAACCAGGCACCACCCTCCAAATAAAGTTGCATTCCTATAGGGTGAGGGTGTAGTGAATTACAATCAAGAAAGGAATTTATTTAACCCAAGGTTAACATGATTAATCTTAAAGGTTAATACTTATTTCTCCTATATGCTTAAAGATTAATACTTATTTCTTCTATATGCTAGTTATATTTATTATAAAGGCAGGGAATATGGAGATTTAGCAGCAAACATCAGCCCAACAAATGAAAATCCTTTCACCAATGTTCCCCTTAAGATAGTGATAAAGTTACATTTTTACATAGCAAGGACACAGTGATTTATAACAAAGTACAGTGATCTATTACAAAAGAGAAAATTCATTAACTCAGAAAGTCTAGTATTGCTAACCTTAAAAACTACTATATTTCCTTTTCTATATTCCAAATACATTGATTAATATATTCCCAGGTGCCTAAGGATATGGAGGCCTGGTGGCAATCATTGACTCAACAATGAGAAAAGCCCTATGCTAATTAAGACTCTCAAAATACTCCAAACTCTCTGTGCTGTTTATGGTTGAGAGGTAGTAAACAATGGCAGGAGTATGGATAATCCTGTCACACAAGCTAGTTTGCCAGCAGAAAGGTTTGACCTGAGACACCCTTGTCACACCCAGGGCAGGGAATTAGCAGCAATTATTGGCACAACAAATGAAAAACCCTTCACCAATATAATTCCTAACCAACCCACTATACTAGTAATTTCTAACTTCCCAAAAGAACTTGCCTTTAGTAACTCTAAAACATCTCGTGCCTCTCAGATTGGGAGGCTGTAAACAATCACATGTGGCCAGCCGAACCTATACAGGTGTGCTAGATAACCTTCAGAGGAGTTGAAACACTCTTGTCACGCCCAGGAATTTTTATTGACTTGGAGCTGCACGTTTACTCCTTCTCCGAGAGAACTGGTGGGGAGCAGCCCCCCATAAAGTCAGAGGTGTAGGCAAGAGCGTGAAACAGTGAAGTAGATAGACTCTGGTTTTGGGGGTAAGTGCTCGGGAACAGGGGGTTTCCTGAGGCTTGATCAGGCTTTTGGGTATGCCAAACCTCCTTCCTCATGACGTTTGTCATGGGCGGAGTTCCTCATGCTGGCTCCCAGCACTGCAGCATGCCACACTATCTCCCAGAGTTTGCTCAAACTCATGTCCATTGTGTCGATGATGCCATCTAACCATCTCATTCTCTATTGCCCTCTTCTCTTGTACTCAGTCTTTCCCAGCATCAGGGTCTTTTCCAGTCAGTAAGCTCTTCACATCAGGTGGCCAAAGTATTGTACCTTGACCTTCAGCATCCATCCTTCCCAGTGAATAATCAGGGTTGATTTCCTTTAGGATTGACTGGTTTCATCTCCTTTCTGTTCAAGGGACTCTCAAGAGTCTACTTCAGCACCACAGTTTGAAACAGTTTGAAAGCATTAATTCTTTGACAACTCAGCTTTCTTTATGGTCCAACTCTCCCATTTGTACATGACTACTGGAAAAACCAAAGCTTTGACTATACAGACCTTTGTCGCCAAAGTAATGTTTCTGCTTTTTGTTATGCTGTCTGGGTTTGTCATAGCTTTCCTTCCAAGGAGCAAGCCCTGTCAGCATTTACTTCTGGGAGCAGTCACAGCATGCTTTTTGGTAACTGTGTTGTAGTCCCAGATGGGTCAGCAGGTAAAGTGTCTGCCTGCAATACAGGAGACGCAGGAAATGCAGGTTTGGTCCCTGGGTTGGGAAGATCCTCTGGAGAAGGAAATGGCTACCCACTCCAGTATTTCTTGCCTAGGAAATTCCATGGACAGAGGAGCCTGGCAGGCTACAGTCCATGGGGTGGCAAGAGTCAGACACTATTTAACAAGTAAGAACAACAGCAACTGAGAAAAGAAGAAAGTTACGAATGTGGGTTCAGTCTTTCCATCTTAGCAGAAGCTAACTCAAAGTAAACCATTTCATCCCATTGTTCAAGTTTCATTTGCCTCTGCCTGCAAAAGAGGTTATATTTTATCTTCATTTTTTATATTATAATGTACTATAATGTAGAATAATACAGATGGAGAACTATCATTTGATAATAGTTTAGTAAGGTCACTGGTATTTTTGTATTATCTGTTCAGTGAGGCAATCACTTGAAGTAGGAATTATTCTTGCCTGGAAAATTCCATGGACAGTGGAGCCTGGTGCAGACTCCATGGGGTCACAAGGAGTTGAACACGACTGATCACACACAGTACAAAGCAATCACTCTTCTTTGCAGTCATTTGTACTAAAAGATAATCTATAAAGGGACACATAAAAATAATATTAAAAATTATATATTACCATACCATGTGTATTAGATAAGTGAACTTACTAGATAATTAGAAGTTTAATTGGATTCTAAAGCTTTATAATTTTGATGGTCCTTTGTCTCAAATGTATTTTACATTTTCTTAGCCTCGTACATGAATCCATTGATTGTGAATTAACTACTTACTTAAAAATTGAGTTATTATGATGGTTAACTTTTTTGGTGCCTGCTCTGTGGTAGGCACTATTTAAGTGCCTATGTGCATTAAAATTATTTTTCATAACAATCCTCTGATGATACGTAATTTTGTTATTTCCATCATACGGTTGAGTTGATTGTGGTAGACAGATTAAAGCACCTGCCCCAGATTACATAGATATTATGTACTTCAGATCGCACTGCTGATAATGAAATTCTAACCCATGAAGCCTGTTTCTAGAATTTGAAAGTCTTAATAATTTTGCTTTACTGCCTTTCACTGTTAGCATGGTTGTTTAATCCCACTAGCTATTATGGAATAAAGCTGAATCCAGGAGATATTTTGCAGTTTGCTTTTACAAAAACATCAGTAGACTGTGTGAGAAGCGTATACAGTTATATGACCTGTAGAGCAATACAACATCAGTCTCTCTCTGCACTTTTAAGTCAAAACCAAAGCACTTTTTATGGCCTTCCCCTCAACCGCCAAGAATAGTCATTGTGTGCTCTGGCATGTCAGTTATATTAAAAATTCTATTACTGTATCATTAACAGAGCCACAGTCACCTCCTTATCAATTTGTACCTTAATATTTTAAGTGTGAGAAAGAAAATCCTTTACCATTTTAAGAATTGGCCCATAGCATTTCAGAGTGTTTTCTCTGAATATCAAAAGTAGAATATCATTTTAGTAGATATGATACTAGACCATAAATATCCCTACAGTTTTCCTCAGTTTCAGACAATTTGTGTGTGTGTGTGTGTGTGTGTGTGTGTGTGTGTGTGTGTGTGCACTGCTGCTAAGTCACTTCAGTCGTGTCCAACTCTGTGCGACCCCATAGACGGCAGCCAGCCAACCAGGCTCCCCCGTCCCTGGGATTCTCCAGGCAAGAACACTGGGGTGGGTTGCCATTTCCTTCTCCAATGCATCAAAGTGAAAAGTGAAAGTGAAGTCGCTCAGTCATATGCGACGACTCTTCGCGACCCCATGGACTGCAGCCTACCAGGCTCCTCCATCCATGGGATTTTCCAGGCAAGAGTACTGGAGTGGGTTGCCATCACCTTCTCTGATATATGTGCACAAGGAACATTAAAATGAATTTTAAGTGCTGTCTCATTCCTAGTACTCTATGTGGCAAGAAGCACCAGTGTATTTGGCATATGCATAAATATTTTTATTGAGGCTTTGCTTATAATAGGAAAAAACCTGGAGTCTCTTGATTCTGCATTCTCTTCCAATCACCAGTATTTTGCTAAATCCTGACTCTAATTTATTGGCATCCTCTTTATTCTCATTGTCATTACCTTAGCACAGGCCTTTAGTATATTTTGTAGAATGCCTAGAACTCAAAACTTTCAGCTATTTTTTATTTGTGTCTACTTGAAATGTGCCTAAATTATGCATCAGTTCAGTTCAGTCGCTCAGTCGTGTCCGACTCTTTGCGACCCCATGAATTACAGCATGCCAGGCCTCCCTGTCCATCACCAACTCCCGGAGTTCACTCAGATTCACGTCCATCGAGCCAGTGATGCCATCCAGCCATCTCATCCTCTGTTGTCCCCTTCTCCTCCTGCCCCCAATCCCTCCCAGCATCAGAGTCTTTTCCAATGAGTCAGCTCTTCACATGAGGTGGCCAAAGTACTGGAGTTTCAGCTTCAGCATCATTCCTTCCAAAGAAATCCCAGGGCTGATCTTCAGAATGGACTGGTTGTATCTCTTTGCAGTGCAAGGAACTCTCAAGACTCTTCTCCAACACCACAGTTCAAAAGCATCAAATCTTCGGCACTCAGCCTTCTTCACTGTTTGTAAATCACAGCCTTTATTCTTACTTTCAAACCTTTTGGTGGCTGCTTCTTGTATTCAAAATGTATTCTAAACTTCTTAGTCTAATATTCAAGGCATCTTGTGATCTGGCCTCAACCTGCCATTCCAACTCTGTTTCTCCTTGCTACCCTTGATATTCTCTCACTCTTAGCTAAATGGAAGTGTACATTATCTGCCACAACATGAGAGTTACTATAACATGTATTAGAATATAACTTTTTTTTGAATAAGGGAAAAACATCAGTTTAAGTTAGAATTCCTGTTGTTTCATTGTCGGGTTTTTCTGCCCTCCTCTTGCTAACATGTTAATGTATTGAGTCACCAAATAACAGCCGAAAGCAAAGAGAGTGGACTACAGCAAGTTGTAGAGGAATATAGTGTTCTACATAGTACTCATTCATCTCTCTCTCCTTTCTTTTTCATCTTGGTTTGACCAAACAATGTTTTGGAAGTGATTGCTCTTCTCCTGGATGTCTTTGAATTTTGCTCTTATTTCTATAATTTGACGTCCTTAAATTATACTATTTATAGTCCCTTAAATTATATATATTCTTAAGTTATACTGTTTTTGTTAGAGTTGTTATTTTTCACATTTAATATCTAACTTCAAAATGGTGGCTCAGAACAACCATTTGTTGACTCTTCTGTGATTTGCCATGGGTTTGGTCAAGCGGTTCTCCTGATCTCAGTGCCCGTAGTACTGATGTGACTGCAGACATCTGAGAGCTCTGCTGATGCTGGATGGTCTTTTAGTTACATGTCTGATAGTTGACTGTTGCTGTCCACTTTGGTTTTCTTTGTAACTTCTTATTTTCCAGTAGGCAAGATAAAGTTTGTTTTGTTTTGTTTTTTACTGTGATGGTAGAAGCTTTTCAAGAGAGCAAAAGTTTCCAAGTCAGGCATCATTTCCATTCCATTTTTCTAAATAGCTTTATTGAAGTACAGTTGATATACAATAAACTGTACATACTTGAAGTGAACAATTAGATTTATTTTGAAGCTGTAACTACAATCAATGGAGAAGGCAATGGCACCCCACTCCAGTACTCTTGCCTGGAAAATCCCATGGATGGAGGAGCCTGGTAGGCTGCAGTCCATGGGGTCGCCAAGAGTTGGACACAACTGAGTGACTCCACTTTCACTTTTCACTTTCTTGCATTGGAGAAGGAAATGGCAACCCACTCTGGTGTTCTTGCCTGGAGAATCCCAGGGATGGGGGAGCCTGGTGGGCTGCTGTCCATGGGGTCACATAGAGTCGGACACGACTGAAGTGACTTAGCCGCAGCAGCAGCAGCAGCAGCAACTACAGTCAAGTTAGTGAACAGATCAGCAGCTGCAGAGGTTTCCTTCTACCCTTTTGTAATTCTTCCCTCCTGCCATGATTTACCTTCCTCTAAAACCAATTATTGATTTGCTTTCTGTCAGTAGATGAGTAGAGTTTTAAATAGATGGAATCATCCAATGTATGCTTTTTTTCTAATTTACTTTACTGACATAATTTAAGCACAGTTATTTTGAGATTCAAGCATGTTGTCATGAATCAGTAGTTCGTGCTGAGTAGTATTCCATCTTATGGATATAACACAATTGGTTTATCCATTTATCTGTTGATGGGCATTTGAGTTGTTTACAGTTTTGGTCAAGTAAAGCATTGTGGACATTGAAGTACAAATCTTTATGTGGAGATATATCTCCTTTTTCCTTGGGTAAATAACTATGAATGAAACAGCTAGATCAAAAAGTAGGTACCTTACGTTTAACTTTTTAAGGAAATGCTAAACTTTTTATAGAGTAATTGTACCAATGTATATCCCTGCCAGCAGTGTACAGGAGTTTTCATTCCTCTTTGCCAGTTTATGGTATGCCTTTTTAAGATGAGTTATTCTGATGGGTGGGTGGTGGTATACGATTATAGTTATAATTTACATTTCTGTAATGACTAATGATGTTGAACATCTTTTCATTTGATTATTTCCCATTTACCCATTTTATCTATTTATTATTTGCTCTCTTTTTGAGTTTCTAGACTTCTTAGTATATTTTGGATAAAAGTCTTTTATTACACATACGCTTTACAAAGAATTTCTTATAGTATGTTACTTGTCTTTTCATCCTGTTAACAGTGGTTTTCCAATGAAGTACTTAATTTTGATGAAGTCCAGTTCATTTTTTTTTTTTTTAATGTGTCATATCTTCTTCCTGTGCTCTCTTTTAGAAGTCTTACTGATGTAGGTTTTATATTTAGGTCTATGCTATACGTTGAATTAAATTTCGTGTATGGTGCAGGGTATGGTTCCAAGTTAATTGTTGGCCTGTTGATACTCAGTTGTTCAACACAGTCTGTTGAAAAGGTTATCCTTTCTACACTGCATTTCTTTTGCATCTTTGTCATAAATCAGTTGTCCTTGTGTATGTGGGATTTTGTCTGCATTCTCTTCAGTTCCATGAAGTGTTAATCTGTCTTTATGTTCAGTTCAGTTCAATTCAGTCGCTCAGTTGTGTCCGACTCTTTGCGACCCCATGAATCGCATCATGCCAGCCTCCCTGTCCATCACCAACTCCCGGAATTCACTCAGACTCACCTCCGTCAAGTCAGTGATGCCATCCAGCCATCTCATCCTCTGTCGTCCCCTTCTCCTCCTGCCCCCAATTCCTCCCAGCATCAGAGTCTTTTCCAATGAGTCAACTCTTCACATGAGGTGGCCAAAGTACTGGAGTTTCAGCTTCAGCATCATTCCTTCCAAAGAAGTCCCAAGGTTGATCTCCTTCAGAATGGACTGGTTGGATCTCCTTGCAGTCCAAGGGACTCTCAAGAGTCTTCTCCAACGCCGCAGTTCAAAAGCATCAATTCTTTGGCACTCAGCCTTCTTCACAGTCCAACTCTCACATCCATACATGACTACTGGAAAAACCATAGCCTTGACTAGATGGACCTTTGTTGGCAAAGTAATGTCTCTGCTTTTGAATATGCTGTCTAGGTTGCTCATAGTGTTCCTTCCAAGGAGTAAGTGTCTTTTAACTTCATGGCTGCAATCACCATCTGCAGTGATTTTGGAGCCCCCCAAAATAAAGTCTGACACTGTTTCCACTGTTTCCCCATCTATTTCCAATGAAGTGATGGGACCAGATGCCATGATCTTCGTTTTCTGAATGTTGAGCTTTAAGCCAACTTTTTCACTCTCCTCTTTCACTTTCATCAAGAGGCTTTTTAGTTCCTCCTCACTTTCTGCCATAAGGGTGGTGTCATCTGCATATCTGAGGTTATTGATATTTCTCCCGGCAATCTTGATTCCAGCTTGTGTTTCTTCCAGTCCAGCGTTTTTCATGATGTACTCTGCATATAAGTTAAAGAAGCAGGGTGACAATATACAGCCTTGACGTACTCCTTTTCCTATTTGGAACCAGTCTGTTGTTCCATGTCCAGTTCTAACTGTTGCTTCCTGACCTGCATACAGATTTCTCAAGAGGCAGGTCAGGTGGTCTGTTATTCCTGTCTCTTTAAGAATTTTCCACAGTTTGTTGTGATCCACACAGTCAAAGGCTTTGGCATAGTCAATAAAGCAGAAATAGATCTTTTTCTGGAAGTCTCTTGCTTTTTCCATGATTCAGCAGATGTTAGCAATCTCTGGTTCCTCTGCCTTTTCTAAAACCAGCTTGAACATCAGGAAGTTCACGGTTCACGTATTGCTCAAGTCTGGCTTGGAGAATTTTGAGCATTACTTTACTAGCATGTGAGATGAGTACAATTGTGCGGTAGTTTGAGCATTCTTTGGCATTGCCTTTCTTTGGGGTTGGAATGAAAACGGACCTTTTCCAGTCCTGTGGCCACTGCTGAGTTTTCCAAATTTGCTGGCATATTGAGTGCAGCACTTTCACAGCATCATCTTTCAGGATTTGAAACAGGTCAACTGGAATTCCATCACCTCCACTAGCTTTGTTCGTAGTGATGCTTTGTAAGGCCCACTTGACTTCACATTCCAAGATGTCTGGCTCTAGATGAGTGATCACACCATCGTGATTATCTGGGTCGTGAAGATCTTTTCTGTACAGTTCTTCTGTGTATTCTTGCCACCTCTTCTTAATATCTTCTGCTTCTGTTAGGTCCATACCATTTCTGTCCTTTATTGAGCCCATCTTTGCCTGAAATGTTCCCTTGGTATCTCTAATTTTCTTGAAGAGATCTCTAGTCTTTCCCATTCTGTTGTTCTCCTCTATTTTTTTGCACTGATCACTGAAGAAAGCTTTCTTATATCTTCCTGCTATTCTTTGGAACTCTGCATTCAGATGCTTGTATCTTTCCTTTTCTCCTTTGCTTTTTGCTTCTCTTCTTTTCACAGCTATTTTAAGGCCTCCCCAGACAGCCATTTTGCTTTCTTGCATTTCTTTTCCTTGGGGATCTTCCTGTACAATACAGTATTTTTTTGATTATTCTAGCTCTGTAATTATTTTTGAAATCATATAGTGTTACTTTTTCAACTTCCTTTTCAAAGTTGCTTTCACTGTTGTAGGACTTTTTGTTTCCGTATGAATTACAGAATCACCTAGTTGGTTTCTATGAATATGACTGCTGGGCTTTTGACTGGAATTGTGTTGGATGCGTGCATCCATTGGAGAAGATTTGTCATCATTGCAGAATTGAATCTTCTGACCTATAAACAAGTTATATCTCTTATTTAGATATTTTTAACTTCATTAATGTTTTATTATTAGTGTACAAGTATTTCACATCTTTTGCCAGATTTATCTCAAAGTATTTTATATGTTTTTGGGAAAACTTTTAATTTTCCAATTGTTCATCTCTAATATGTAGAAATGCAGTTGATTTTTCTGTTGATCTTGTATCTTACAACCATGCTAAACTCACTTATTCTACTACTTTTTTAGTAGATCTCATCATACTTTCTCAAAAGACTATGATATCAGTCTGGATACTTTTTATTCCTTTTTCTTTGTTGATTTTATTGGTAAGACTGTCCAATATAATCTTGAATAGGAAAGTATTTATCTTTTGGTATTAAAAATCATGTTATAGGTATTTTTAAGATTCTCTTTATTACGTAGTAAAAGTTAACCCTCTCGTTAATTTGCTGATAGTTTTTAATTAGTAGTGTTATATTGGATTTTGTTTGATACCTTTTCTGCATTTGTTGAGACTATCATACAATTTTCCTTTTTTAGTTTGTTAATATTGTAAGTTACCTTTATTGATTTTTAAATGTTAAACCAACCTTGTATTCCTGAATAAACATGATCTGTTATTCTGACAGTACATTGTTAGATTTAATTTGCCAAATCTTTGTTTAGAAATTTTACATAGATGTTAATAAAGGATATTGGTTTGTAGTTTTTTTTTCCCTCAGAATGTCTTTATCTTGTTTTGGTGTGAAGGTAAAGCTGACCTCATAAAATGAGATCAAAATTTTCCATCCTTTTTGGTTTTTTAGATGAGTTTGTGTTGAATCGATATTGTCTCTTTTCTAAATATTTGGTAGAATTCACCAGTGATAGCATCTGGGCCTAGAGTTTTGTTTCATGGAAAGGATTTAATTTCTTTAATAGATACAGGCAAATTTTGATAGTTTATGTCTTTCACGGAATCTATCCATTTCATCCAAGTTGTAAATTTACTATCATAAAGTTAAATATGTGTAGACTATGTGATGGAGAAAGATACGGCAACCCACTCCAGTGTTCTTGCCCGGAGAATCCCAGGGACGGGGGAGCCTTGTGGGCTGCCATCTATGGGGTCACACAGAGTGGGACACGACTGAAGCGACTTAGCAGCAGCAGCAGCAGCAGCAAACTATGTGGTGATGTCACCTCTCATTTCTGATAGTGGTTATCCTGTTTCTTTTTTTCCTGGACACTATGACTAGAAGTATGGAAGATCTTAATGATCTCTTTTAAAAACAAAACAAAACCCAGATTTTAGTTTCATTGATTTTCTTTTCTGTTTCACTGATTTCCATGCTGATCTCTATTATTTTCTTTATTTAAAAAAAAATTATTTACTTTTGGTTTCATTTGCTTGTATGTTTCTAGTTTAAAGTAGAACCCATTTTTCTTTTTTTTATAAGACAGGCATTTGAAGCTATAAAGTTTCCCTTAAGCACTACTGTAATAATACCCCACTAATTCCTATGTTTTTCTAAATTTCTGTCTTGATTTCTTCTTTTGTGAATTACTTAGAAGCATATATATTTGTGAGTTCTCCAGAAAGCTTCTGTCATCAGTTTCTAGTTTAATTCTTTTGGGGTCAAGGAACATATATTATACACATTTTATTTTTAATATATGGTAAGACCCCAGCCTACATTTCTGCTATTTTTATTTTAAAAGTCAGCTATCTTTTAAAGAAGTTTAAGTGAAACAAATGAAATTTGTATTAAATTTAATGCAACTTTGTTTTTTTCCCCTCTTACCTCTCTCCTTTGGGAACTCTGTGCATATGTTAGGCCATAATTTACTGATACTCTGTCAGTTTTAGTCTTTTTGTGTGTGTTTCATTCATGTCCAGGAAACTTTTTAATGTCTAATCTGCCATTAATTCCTTTCAGTGTATTTTTATCTCAGATAGTTTAGTTTGTTTAATCCCTATAGTTTGGTTTGGGTTTTCTATGTTCCCTGGCCTTTGAACATATTGAACACAGTTATAACTGTTTTCAGTGTCCTTTTGTGCCAATTCTAACATCAGATTGAATTCTGGATCATTTTTGATTGGTTGATTTTTCTTCTTACTGTGTGTCTTGTGTTTTTCTGCCTGTCTACATGTGTAGTAATCTTTCATTGGATGCCAGACATTATGGTTTTACTTTGTTGTTTACTGGATATTTTTGTGGTCCTATAAATCTTTAGCTTTGTCCTGGGAAGTTCTTATGTTACTTGGAGGCAGTTTGGTGTGTTCATATTTTGTTTTGTGGGTTTGTATTGCAAGTGTTGGAACAATACTCAATCTAGAGCTAATTATTCCCTACTACTAAGACACTACCTTTCTAAGATTTACCACAGCCATACCTGAAAACACTGTTACGAGTAACTAATCAAAGCCACGTGCATTATGAGTTTTCTCAGTCTTGCTGATGGGACAGGGACTGTTTTCAGGACTGTTGGAACACCACGCACTGTTCCCTTTTCTAATCCTTTTGGTTTTCTTCTGCATTGGTAGTGTCTTCACATGCATATGCTTATTGGTGTTCTTTGATTCTTTCTCCATAGAACTCTCTTGTCTCTGGTAGTACTGTCATATAAATTTTAAGTGCCTGTTCTTCCTGAACTCTCAGCAGCGTCTTCTCAACACAGGTCATCTCCTAGGCTTTGTCTCCACTTCCCTTCTCAGTGCTGTGACCTGAGAACTCTCAAGACAGTAAGCTGAAACAGTAGAACTCAGCTCAGTTTCCCATCTCTCAGGGATCACTGGCCTTCACTGCTGATGTCAGTGTTTTGAAACCATTGTTTCATATATTTTGCTTGGTTCTGGGTTGTTTATTTCAGATGGGAGCATAAACTGTCTTCAGTTTAATCCATCTTGGTTAGAACCAGAAGTCTTCAAGTGCTCTGGTATAAAACAGTGTTATAGAACTAGGAATAATGATGTGATGACTATTTGTATCAAAAGATATTCATCACCTGTTTTTGAGAGAATGTGCTATTTACAACTTTTTGTTATTTTTCATTTAAATATATTCATATGTATGTGCAAAGTCTGAATGTATTCAAAATGTTAAATCATTCTCTTAGAGGTATGATTTGGAGTAATTTTATATACTTCAACATATATAATAAAGAAATATAGCTAAAAACAGAAAACACCATTTATGAATTAGTGTAAAGAATTTTAAAATGTTCTTCTGCCAGCCATATTTGAAACCTAATATGACCATATGTTGGGATAAAAGATCTAGATCATCAAATCCATATCTCTTAAATGATTATAGAAATCCTTATGATTCCATGATTCAAGTCATTGGAGCCAGGTGCATAAATCCATTCTATCCGTTATGGTAAAAATGGTATATGCAGAGGAAGAAATGCCCTGTGTCTTGAAATTCTAAAGTATCTGGTGAATTCATGTGCAATAAAAGCATTTGGTTGGTAGAAGAAAGTATTGTGAAGCTGCCTACAGGTTAAGCATTAGTTATAGGTAACTGTTGATTTGTCTAATTATGCAGTTAGTTTTATTTTAATTGGAGGATAATTGCTTTACAGTGTTGTACTGGTTCAGTTAGATTTAAATTCTTCCTGTTTACAGAAAGTTACTATTTCTAGTATATATATCATCCATCAATCATAAAGTAATTTTAAAACACATTTAGTTTGGAGTAGCTAGTGAAACTTCCCAAATGCCCAAACACAGCAGAATAAAAACAGGCAGTTAATAATAATAATAACCATATCAACTACCACCACCAGAGAATTTAGTCTCTTCTTTTTAAAATGTGGAATTAAGTGAGGTAATTTGCATGATTTTTTTAATGTCTATTACTAGATTTGCAGTTAAATGAAGCCTAATATTTATGCCTCTGACTGTTTATTGCCTTGTTGATATATTTTATATTATTGTTTGTAGTTCTTTTTCTCTAAGTGGCATTAAGGGAGACATATGTTTTTTCTTTTTTCTTTTTTTTTTACTTTATTTTACTTTACAATACTCTCTTGGTTTTGCCATACATTGACATGAATCCACCACGGGTGTACATGCGTTCCCAAACATGAACCCCCCTCCCACCTCCCTCCCCATAACATCTCTCTGGGTCATCCCCGTGCACCAGCCCCAAGCATGCTGTATCCTGCGTCAGACATAGACTGGCGATTCGATTCTTACATGATAGTATACATGTTACAATGCCATTCTCCCAAATCATCCCACCCTCTCCCTCTCCCTCTGAGTCCAAAAGTCCGTTATACACAGCTGTGTCTTTTTTGCTGTCTCGCATACAGGGTCGTCATTGCCATCTTTCTAAATTCCATATATATGTGTTAGTATACTGTATTGGTGTTTTTCTTTCTGGCTTACTTCACTCTGTATAATCGGCTCCAGTTTCATCCATCTCATCAGAACTGATTCAAATGTATTCTTTTTAACAGCTGAGTAATACTCCATTGTGTATATGTACCACAGCTTTCTTATCCATTCCTCTGCCGATGGACATCTAGGTTGTTTCCATGTCCTGGCTATTACAAACAGTGCTGCGATGAACATTGGGGTACATGTGTCTCTTTCAATTCTGGTTTCCTCGGTGTATATGCCCAGCAGTGGGATTGCTGGGTCATAAGGTAGTTCTGTTTGCAATTTTTTAAGGAATCTCCACACTGTTCTCCAAAGTGGCTGTACTAGTTTGCATTCCCACCAACAGTGTAGGAGGGTTCCCTTTTCTCCACACCCTCTCCAGCATTTACTGCTTGCAGATTTTTGGATCGCAGCCATTCTGACTGGTGTGAAGTGGTACCTCATTGTGGTTTTGATTTGCATTTCTCTAATAATGAGTGATGTTGAGCATCTTTTCATGTGTTTGTTAGCCATCCATATGTCTTCTTTGGAGAAATGTCTATTTAGTTCTTTGGCCCATTTTTTGATGGGGTCGTTTATTTTTCTGGAATTGAGCTGCATAAGTTGCTTGTATATTTTTGAGATTAGCTGTTTGTCAGTTGCTTCATTTGCTATTATTTTCTCCCATTCTGAAGGCTGTCTTTTCACCTTTCTTATAGTTTCCTTTGTTGTGCAGAAGCTTTTAATTTTAATTAGATCCCATTCGTTTATTTTTGCTTTTATTTCCAGTATTCTGGGAGGTGATCATAGAGGATCCTGCTGTGATTTATGTCGGAGAGTGTTTTGCCTATATTCTCCTCTAGGAGTTTTATACTTTCTGGTCTTACATTTAGATCTTTAATCCATTTTGAGTTTATTTTTGTGTATGGTGTTAGAAAGTGATCTAGTTTCATTCTTTTACAAGTGGTTGACCAGTTTTCCCAGCACCACTTGTTAAAGAGATTGTCTTTACTCCATTGTATATTCTTCCCTCGTTTGTCAAAGATAAGGTGTCCATATGTGTGTGGATTTATCTCTGGGCTTTCTATTTTGTTCCATTGATCTATATTTCTGTCTTTGTGCCAGTACCATACTGTCTTAATGACTGTGGCTTTGTAGTAGAGCCTGAAGTCAGGCAGGTTGATTCCTCCAGTTCCATTCTTCTTTCTCAAGATTGCTTTGGCTATTCTAGGCTTTTTGTATTTCCATACAAATCTTGAAATTATTTGTTCTAGTTCTGTGAAAAATATGGCTGGTAGCTTGATAGGGATTGCGTTGAATTTGTAAATTGCTTTGGGTAGTATACTCATTTTCACTATATTGATTCTTCCGATCCATGAACATGGTATATTTCTCCATCTATTAGTGTCCTCTTTGATTTCTTTCACCAGTGTTTTATAGTTTTCTATGTATAGGTCTTTAGTTTCTTTAGGTAGATATATTCCTAAATATTTTATTCTTTTCGTTGCAATGGTGAATGGAATTGTTTCCTTAATTTCTTTTCCTACTTTCTCATTATTAGTGTATAGGAATGCAAGGGATTTCTGTGTGTTGATTTTATATCCTGCAACTACTATATTCATTGATTAGCTCTAGTAATTTTCTTGGGGAGTCTTTAGGGTTTTCTATGTAGAGGATCATGTCATCTGCAGACAGTGAAAGTTTTACTTCTTCTTTTCCAATTTGGATTCCTTTTATTTCTTTTTCTGCTCTCATTGCTGTGGCCAAAACTTCCAGAACTATGTTGAATAGTAGCAGTGAAAGTGGGCACCCTTGTCTTGTTCCTGACTTTAGGGGAAATGCTTTCAGTTTTTCACCATTGAGGATAATGTTTGCTGTGGGTTTGTCATATATAGCTTTTATTATGTTGAGGTATGTTCCTTCTATTCCTGCTTTCTGGAGAGTTTTTATCATAAATGGATGTTGAATTTTGTCAAAGGCCTTCTCTGCATCTATTGAGATAATCATATGGTTTTTATTTTTCAATTTGTTAATGTGGTGAATTACATTGATTGATTTGCGGATATGTTTTTTCTATCCTCTAAGTAATGATTTCCTTCTTTCATCCTCTTAATACCCTTTATCCTTATGATCTTATGGCCCTAATGCATGGATATACAAAAGACGTGAACATAAAGAATGTCATATAAATTGCCTGCAGGTCATTGGACCTCTGTATAGTTCAGTTCAGTAACTCAGTCATGTGCAACTCTTTGTGACCCCATTTAGGTGCAGCACGCCAGGCCTCCCTGTCCATCACCAACTACCAGAGTTTACTCAAACTCGTGAGTCAGTCATGCCATCCTACCATCTCATCCTCTGTCGTCCCCTTCACCTCCTGTCTTCAATCTTTTCCAGTATCAGGGTCTTTTCAAGTGAGTCAGTTCTTCGCATCAGGTGGCCAGAATATAGTAGTTTCAGCTTTAGCATCAGTCCTTCCAATGAATATTCAGTACCGATTTCCTTTAAGATGGACTGGTTGGATCTCTTTGCAGTCCAAGGGACTCTCAAGAGTCTTCTCCAACACCACAGTTCAAAGGCATCAGTTCTTTGGTGCTCAGCTTCCTTTATGGTTCAACTCACATCCATACATGACTACTGGAAAAACCATATCTTTGACTAGACAGACCTTTGTTAGCAAAGTAACGTCTCTACTTTTTAATATGTTGTCCAGGTTGATCATAACTTTTCTTCCAGGGAGCAAGCATCTTTTAATTTCATGGCTGCAATCACCATCTGCAGTGATTTTGGAGCCCCCCAAAATAAAGTCTGTCACTGTTTCCATTGTTTCCTCATTTATTTGCCATGAAGTGATGGGACCAGATGCCATGATCTTAGTGTTCTGAATGTTGAGCTTTAAGCCAACTTTTTCACTCTCTTCTTTCACTTTCATCAAGAGACTCCTTAGTTCCTCTTCACTTTCTGGCATAAAAGTGGTGTCATCCGCTTCTGAATAACCAACAAATCAGAGAAGAAGTCAAAAAAGAAATAAAAAAATGCATAGAAACGAATGAAAATAAAAACATAATAACCCCAAACCTATGGGATTCAGTAAAAGCAGTGCTAAGGGGAAGGTTCATGGGAATACAGGCTTACCTCAAGAAACAAGAGAAAAATCAACTAAATAACCTAACTCTACATCTAAAGCTACTAGAAAAAGAAGAAATGAAGAACCCCAGGTCAGTAGAAGGAAAGAAATCATAAAAATTAGGGCAGAAATAAATGAAAAAGAAACAAAGGAGACTATAGCAAAAATCAACAAAGCTAAAAGCTGGTTCTTTGAGAAGATAGATAAAACAGACAAGCCATTAGCCAGACTCATCAAGAAAAATGGGAGAAGCATCAAATCAACAAAATTAGAAATGAAAATGGAGAGATCACAGCAGACAACACAGAAATACAAAGGATCATAAGAGACTACTATCAGCAACTATATGCCAATAAAATGGACTAGGAAGAAATGGACAAATTCTTAGAAAACTATAATTTTCCAAAACTAAACCAGGAAGAAATAGAAAATCTTAACAGACCCATCACAAGCGTGAAAATTGAAACTGTGATAAAAAATCTTCCAACAAACAAAAGCCCAGGACCAGATGGCTTCACAACTGAATTCTACCAAATCAGAGCAGAAAAAGAAAAGAAATCTAGATTGGAAAAGAAGTAAAAATCACTGTTTGCAGATGACATGATCTTCTACTTAGAAAACCCTAAAGATGCCACCAGAAAATTACTAGAGCTAATCAATGAATATAGTAAAGTTGCAGGATATAAAATTAACACACAGAAATCCCTTGCATTTGTATACACTAACAATGAGAAAACAAAGAAATTAAGGAAACAATTAATTCACCATTGCAATGAAAAGAATAAAATACTTAGGAATAAATCTATCTGAAGAAACAAAAGACCTATATATAGAAAACTATAGAACACTGATGAAAGAAATTAAAGATGACACAGAAAGATGAGAAATATACCTTGTTCCTGGATTGGAAGAGTCAATATAGTGAAAATGAGTATACTACCCAAAGCAATCTGTAGATTCAGTGCAAGCCCATTCAAGCTATCAGTGGTATTTTTCAGGGACCTAGAACAAATAATTTCACAATTTGTATGGAAATACCAAAACCTTGAATAGCCAAAGCAGTCTTGAGAAAGAAGAATGGAACTGGAGGAATCAACCTGCCTGACTTCAGACTATACTACAAAGCTGCAGTCATTAAGACAGTATGGTACTGGCACAAAGACAGAAATATAGATCAGTGGAACAAAATAGAAAGCCCAGAGATAAATCCACGCACCTATGAACACCTTATCTTTGACAAAGGAGGCAAGAATATACAATGGAGAAAAGACAATCTCTTTAACAAGTGGTGCTGGGAAAACTGGTCAACCACTTGTAAAAGAATGAAACTAGATCACTTTCTAACACCATACACAAAAATAAACTCAAAATGGATTAAAGATCTAAATGTAAGACCAAAAACTATAAAACTCTTTGAGGAAAACATAGGCAAAACACTCTCCGACATAAATCACAGCAGGATCCTCTATGACCCACCTCCCAGAGTAATGGAAATAAAAGCAAAAATAAATAAATGGGATCTAATTAAACTTAAAAGCTTTTTCACAACGAAGGAAACTATAAGCAGGGTGAAAAGACAGCCTTCAGAATGGGAGAAAATAATAGCAAATGAAGCAGCTGACAAAGAATCTCAAAAATATGCAAGCAGCTCCTGCAGCTCAATGCCAGAAAAATAAATGACCCGATCAAAAAATGGGCCAAAGAAGTAAACAGACATTTCTCCAAAGGAGACATACAGATGGCTAACAAACACATGAAAAGATGTTCAACATCACTCATTATTAGAGAAATGCAAATCAAAACCACAATGAGGTACCATCTCACACCGGTCAGAATAGCTGCTATCAAAACGTCTCCAAACGATAAATGCTAGAGAGTGCGTGGAGAAAAGAGAACCCTCTCACTGTTTGTGGGAGTACAAATTAGTACAGCCAGTATGGATAACAGTGTGGAGATTCCTTAAAGAACTGGAAATAGAACTGCCATACGACCCAGCAATCCCACTGCTGGGCATACACACCAAGGATACCAGAATGGAAAGAGATGCGTGTACCCCAATGTTCATCACAGCACTGTTTACAATAGCCAGGACATGAAAGCAACATAGATGTCATCGGCAGACGAATGGATAAGAAAGCTGTGGTACATATACACAATGGAAATTTACTCAGCTAGTAAAAAGAATGCATTTGAATCGTTCTAATGAGGTGGATGAAACTGGAGCCTAATATACAGAGTGAAGTAAGTCAGAAAGAAAAACACCAATACAGTATATTGATGCATATATATGGAATTTAGAAAGATGCTAACAGGGACTGTATATGTGAGACAGCAAAAGAGACACAGATATAAAGGACAGATTTTTGAACTCTCTGGGAGAAGGCGAGGGTGGGATGGTTTGAGAGAATAGCGTTGAAACATGTAAATTATCATATGTGAAATAGATCACCAGTTCAGGTTCGATGCATGAGACAAGGTGCTCAGGGCTGGTGCACTGGAATGACCCAGAGGGATGGGATTGGGAGGGAGGTGAGAGGAGGGTTCAGAATGGGAAACACATATACACCATGGCTGATTTCATGTCAGTGTATGGCAAAAACCATTACAATATTGTAAAGTAATTAGCCTCCAATTAAAATTTAAAAATTGATTTTAAAAAATTTAAAAAAATAAAAAGTTGTGTTACCTTCATATCTGAGGTTATTGATATTTCTCCCAGCAATATTGATTCCCGCTTGTGCTTCATCCAGCCCAGCGTTTCTAATGATGTATTCTACATATAAGTTAAATAAGCAGGTTGACAATATACAGCCTTGACATATTCCTTTCCCAATGTGGAACCAGTCTGTTGTTCCATGTCCAGTTCTAACAGTTGCTTCCTGGACCTCTGTAGTTAAAGCCATATAATCCAGTAATATGCCTTGGAGAAAAAAAAATATTTTAAGATTAGGAATGATAACAGGAAGATTAGGAATAACAAGAAAGAGAACTTTGAAGTTCTTTATTTTGTCTTTTCATTAACTTTTTAGAAATGCTGGTCTTAGAGTGTGTACTTATGTTTATTATATATACTAGAAGAAGGTTTCGAGTTATATACTTAAATTTGCAGTATTTGGGGATAAGAAGAGAAGGACGGTCTAACTATGGTCTCACTACATAATAATAACAGTTTTGGTATAGATACAGAAAGATGCTCTTTTTTAAGAATGATCGTTTACCACCAAAACTTTTGTTGTTCAAAGGCAGGCGTGTTTATGAAATTATCACTGATGAAATCATTAATATCTGGAAATATATAACATTTGATATACATGCAAAGCCAGCTTTAGCTGGTAGAGATGATTGATAGAGAATACCAAAATAGTAAATCAAGCCATATTTGTAATCTCATCTGTCAATGTATACTGTCTAAGTAAGGTTTCTAAATGCTGGGGCAAAGTGATGCTGTATTTTCCCTGGCATTATAGTCTTCTAAGCAGTTGTTAAAATTCTCAGAATATTATTTTCAATTCTTCTCTTTTTGAAGACTGGGGCCACTCCATCTGCCACGACTCCAGGAGAAGTGACCGTTTTTTCTTTAAAAACCAGTTGGGTTCCCCAGCAGCATCAGCCTCCGAAGTTGACACATATTCATTTTCAGTGCTTGGAAGCTCCAAATCTACCTCCTCATGGGACTCAACTTCTGGTTTAATTTCCTGCCATTCTCCATATGGGTTTGGCTTTTTATGAGCTTTGGGTTTTTCTTCATTTGAACCTGATGAATTCTTCCCTTGGGTATTTTTTTCTTTGGGTTTTTCTTCACTTGGACCTGATGAATTCTTCCCTTGGGTATTTTTTTCTTTCTGTGTTTCTGGTTCAGTTCTTTTATTACTATTTTTATTTTTTTCCTTAAACTTTATTATTAGCTTCTGTGTTTCTTTTGGGATCTCTTCTTTTTTTTTCTCCTTTTCTGCTTCTTGTTCACCATCAGACTCACCATGTGAATCTGATGATTTGGACTCTTCTAGGGTGCCAAGTGACTTTTCATTGACTTTACCCCTGTTTCTGTATTATAATAATAGGTATAGCCATCTTCACTTAGCCCTTCTATCCACACAGTCTTCCCTGTTGCCTTTTTTAAGTTTCCTTGAAATCCTTCAGGTTTCTCCCACTGAAATGCTCCTGTGATAAGATCATAATAGTAATGGTGACCCTCCGAGGTTATGCCTTCTACCCATCTGCCCTTTGAAGGGTCTTTTTTCTTTTTCTTCTTTTCTTTCTGCTGATTTGATGCAGAGGTGGTTGGGATGGTGCTGGTTACTGGTGACACGCTTGGCTCTGAGATCTCTGACTCTAAGCCAAGCCTTTTCAAATCCTCCTGGTATGCTTTCAGGGCAGCTGCCTCCATTGCAGCAAACTCCTTTGATGCCTTTTCTTCTTCCTTTGCCTTATCCAGGCTTTTCTGTTTAATCTCACTGATCCTCTTTGCCACATTTTCTTTATGATTCTTTCCTCTTTCATGAAATTCAATGCTTCAGTGTCCAGTTCCTGAATGTGACTGAAGGGCCAGAGAGAAATAATTTGGCTTAGTAGATAATCAAATTTGGGCTGATGATGAAGAAGGCTCACAACTTTCCTACAAGGAATGAAAACACAACAGAAATTGTTCGATGTTTTGAAAAATCAAGAGCAACACATATGAAAGTACTTTGTAAGCTCTCAGTTGAGATCAACAAAGAACATCTCGCATGAACACAGTTATCAGGAGACTCTCTAACAGAGGAATCATCATACAGGCCTATTGTCCGCGATCCAACACTTGCAGTAATCACAGAATTTCTTTGGTTGTGACTTCCAGTAGTCTGCCATGACTGGACCAGGCGCTCCGCGGGCCGCCCCCGGCCCAGCCGAGGCTGGCGTTCTCTGCGCGCGGAGAATCAGGCCCCAGCTCACCACGAGGCCCACCGCAGCCTTGGAGTGCGGACGCCTCCCCTGGAGGATTTTATCCTTTTTTCTTTGGTATCCCAATATGTTGAAATAGAGTTTAGGAAAACATTATGAAATATTAACATTTTTAGCTTAAAAACAGATCACCTGGCTTTCCTGAAAAAATTGAGTGTTTCCTCTTGCATTCCTTTATATGAAAAACAGAAAACCTGTACTGGAAAGAAATTTGAAACCTTGAATAATTTTTTAATTTTTTTTTTTTTTTTTAGTTCTATTTTTGTTAAAAGCTGTCCTGCCACTAAAATGCCAGGAATTCAGTATGAATATAAAGTAGTTTGAGTAAAACATTGCCACTTGATTCTGTTATGTCTGAAAGTATCTGGTTCAGTTCAGTTCAGTCGCTCAATCTTGTCCGACTCTTTGTGACCCCATGAATCGCAGCACACCAGGCCTCCCTGTCCATCACCAAACTCACTCAAACTCATGTCCATTGAGTCGGTGATGCCATCCAGCCATCTCATCCTCTGTCGTCCCCTTCTCCTCCTGCCCCCCCAATCCCTCCCAGCATCAGAGTCTTTTCCAATGAGTCAACTCTTTGCATGAGGTTCGTTTAGAAAAAGCTAAATACAGGGTTTTTTAATATTTGTATAAAGGTAAAATGGTTGGTTGAGCTTCACAAGTAGATATCTGCCATGATCATATGACATTTTGTTTTAGAACAATTTATAATTTTTTAATTGAAATGTAGTTGATTTGCAATGCTGTGTTAATTGTGTGCAGCATAGTGATTCATTTATA
The DNA here is from genome assembly GCF_032405125.1 of Capricornis sumatraensis. Classification (NCBI taxonomy): domain Eukaryota; kingdom Metazoa; phylum Chordata; class Mammalia; order Artiodactyla; family Bovidae; genus Capricornis; species Capricornis sumatraensis. The sequence continues at coordinate 47,211,369 of NC_091074.1, read as the reverse complement.
CATATATATACACACACATGATCTTTTTAATATTCTTTTCCATTATAGTTTATCACAGGATATTGAATACTGAGTGTAGATCCCTGTGCAGTACAGTAGGACCTTGTTATTTGTCCATTCCTTATATAACAATTTGTATCTGCCTGATCCTAAACTCCCAGTCTGTCCATCCCCAACCCTGGCAACCATGTCTGTTTTAGCTATCTGTCAGTCTGTTTCTGTCCTGAAAATAAGTGTCATTTGTGTCATATTTTCGGTTCCATATATAAGTGATATTGTATGGTATTTTTCTTTCTGACCTAGTTAATACATTTTGAAGCATTTTGCTAACTTAGAAAAATTAGCTGATGTTCAAAGTTTTGAAATTGAAGTTTCTCTAATTTTTTTCTGTCTCAAGAGTATATTTTGTAGTAAATCAGGCTAATTTATTGATTTTGAAATGTATAAAGTATGTTGAATTTCATCATACTATTACCATTTGGTGATGTCATTGCTTTAAAAACTCAGAAAGATTTTACCATATTATTCCAGAGTTCAGAACAGTCTGTATATTTTGCAAAATAGCCATCTATTACCTGAATAATAGCTATTTTAGAATACTAATGTCTACAGCTTATTATAAATTATTAATTTCAACTACCTATGGAATATTTTGAAACCTATAAATTCCTTTCATGAGTTACTTTATGAACAAGATAGATTATACTGAAACATAGTGATTCATTTACTTGGATAATTTAGCTGTAGATCTTCAAAAGAGTATTCTTAAGAGTAAAATATTTTCAAAGAAATACTTTGAAATAAATACTTTAAATAAAATTAAAATTAAGGTTACAGTCATAGCTTTACCCTTTAATTCATGGTAAATAAAATTTATCTTTCAGACGGCAAATGGCTACGTCTTGTTTTTTCACATAACATCTACAAGAGGGGACAAGTACCTTTATGAACCAGTGTATCCCAAGTAAGTTCATTATCTTATTTTTTAAATATTTAATTTGTGTTCTTTGTTATTCACAAAATGTTGCAGTTTAGGGTTGTCTGAAGTGCTGGGCCAGCATTTCCAAAAACACTGTTTCAGAAATTACCAAGTCTTCAAACTGCTGTCACTTGAATAAAAAAAAATTCTATAGTAAGTCTGAAAATCTTGGATGAATATGTTCTGTAATGTTTTATGGGAAAGCCCAAATGAACTTTTTGGCCAGCCCAATACTGTCCCCCTTCTTGGACATTCAGAATCACTACTAACACACTCTAGCTCAGCATTCTTTAGTCTCCATTGGGGTGCATGAGCCAAGAGATTGTGAAGAGAAGAGGCAAAATGTCAGCCAGCTATAGGCACTTTTCCCTGTATATTTTAGTATGTGCATAGACTAAGCATGTAGCCCCGAAAGGATTTGAGGGAGCTTGGACTTTTGATCTTTAATCTTTGTTGTTCAGTATGTTTTATATTGTGTTGTTGTTTGCCTTTTAAAATAAGAACATTTTATTGAAAGAACTTTCGAAATAAAATAACATAATTTTCAAGTATGACACCTTTTTTAAAAAAAAGATCAAGCCATTAAAACTGGATGAAAATATAAATGAATTATTTATGACATTTCTAGACGGTGGAAGACACATGTTATTGGTTATATAAGAAGTGAAAGAGAAAATAGATTTCATTTTATGAAAGTTTAAATTTCTGAAAATCAACAGTGATAAAACAGACAAACATTAAAAGTAGCAAACTGGGGGAAAATTATGCAGTCAATAGGACCAAGGTTTACTATTTTTTATATGAAGGAGTCATATAAATGGCTAAGAAACACAAAGATTTCAAAAATAAATAGGTAAAAGCAATCTTATAAGAGGAAATGTAATCCATTTTAATTCTCAGTTTAAACACGTTCCTGTAAATAAAAAGCAATAAACAGGGTCACCTTATAGGTGATTATTATTATTATTATTCTCTTCTAGATGGGCAGGGGAGGTAAATGATATCTCTGGAAACAGTGAAAAATACACTTCACTTCATTTCACCAACATGATTTACATGTATTTCCAGTGTTTTGCAACAGTATTTTGAGATTCATTTTTTGTTTCCCAAAGGTTTTTAAAAGTTTCTTACCTTGTAATACTAACTAGTATCCCAACAATGCATGAATTTTGCTGTTTGACTGCATATGTTAAGCTAGAGAAGTAAAGAGCATCATTATTATTATTATTTTTTGACTTGGATGATCTTCATTGTATTGAAGATTTTTTAGTATGTGAGCCTCAATAAAGTATGCATTGCCTTAGAGCAGCATGAATAATGAAAGGGGATATAGCGTTTGATGTCAGATAGACTTGGAATTAAATGTCAGTTCTGCTGTTTTTCAGCTGTATGACTTCTATCAAGTTAATCCCTCTGAAACCTCAGTTTCCTCATCTGTAGAATGAGATAGCAGTTGTTATTATTTCAAGGATTAAATGAGATCATGCATTTTAAATGTTTAGATAAGCACTTAGTAGATGGAAAAAGTAATATGGACAACTGCTAATTTTTGTACGCTTTTCCTGTGTTAGTTGCTCAGTCGTGTCCGACTCTTTGTGATCCCATAGACTGGCAGGCTCCTCTGTCCATGGGATTTTGCAGGCAAGAATACTGTATGTTGTACATTTTTTGCTTTTGAGTTGATAGTATACTCTTTTTAGAGTCTAACTGCTAGTAACTACTACATAAAATGGAATAAAATCTCTTATATGGGAATAGTTTTGCAGAGCAAATTAATCAGTCTATTATGTATTAGGCTGGCCAAAATATGTGATAGAAAGCCCTAGCAAACTTTTTGGCCAATCGAATATTTGTGTGCTAGACTACTTTCTAGTTGGATTTTTTAGTCTAGTAAGTTTCTTAGTTTTTCTAGTAGAACCTGTTTATAAAATGGGAATAAAAATATTTTCCTCTTCAGTTCTTTGCAGGATTGTATGGCTTAGGTTTTTAAAATCTGATTTGAGGGGAGTTTTTAAAAAATACTTAGTTTTTATAGGATGTAAGATAGGCACAGGGAGGTATTGCACGACATAGGGAATACAGCCAATATTTTGTAATAACTGTAAATGGAAAGTAACCTTTAAAAATTGTATAGAACTTTTAAATGAAAAAAAATTAGTTTTAACGAGTGTATTATTATCTGTGCCATTGTAAACACTTATGTGGTTCAAGACACTGTTCTAAGCACTTTCCAAATTCATTTAATCCCTGTCGCAACCTGATGAGGTAGTTATGGACAGTTACTTGCATCAGAGAGGCCAAGTAACCCACCTAGAGTCACACACTAGTAAATGACACACTCAGGATCAGACCTAAATGTTGTAACTTCAAAATCTGTGTATTTAATCACCAGTACTACACTGCCTCAATCCTCTTTCAGTCTAGTCATCTGTTACTCTTGGATTTATTTGGAGAGTTAGGAATTTAAGAAAAAAGAAAGGATAATGATCTGGAGTGGTTTATAATAGTCTTAAAGAATAGAGGCAGCATAGTTGAGACCAGTAGTCAGTCATCTTCTCAGTTCTAGAAATACTATTATCTCTTGCTTCTCTTTTCTGAATCTTATGAGTTTATCATATGAGTTTTTCTAGAGTATCTCAGCATCGTCAAATTATTTGACAGCATCTTAACTCTCAGACTGCCTATCTTTGCTCATATGCTCCATCTTTGTTGTTGTTTAGTCACTAAGTCATGTCTCACTCTTTTATGACCCTGTGGACTGCAACTTCCCAGGCTCCTCTGTCCATGGGATTTCCCAGGCGAGAATACAGGAGTGGGTTGCAGACATGGGTCGACCCCATGTCTCATGCTTTGCAGGCAGATTCTTTACCACGGAACCACCAGGGGAGCCATGCTCTATCTTAGAACAGGTTGTTGTTCAGTCGCTCAGTCATGTTTGACTCTGTGACCCCATGGACTGTAGCATGCCAGGCTTCCCAGAGTTTGCTCAAACTCATGTCCATTGAGTTGGTGTTGCTATCCAGCCATCTCCTCCTCTGTTGTCCCCTTCTCCTTCTGCCTTCAGTCTTTCCCAGCATCAGGGTCTTTTCTAATGAATCGGCTCTTCACATCAGGTAGCCAAAGGATTGGAGCTTCAGCATCAGTCCTTCCAGTGAATATTCAGGATTCAGTTCCTTTAGGATTGACTGGTTTGATATCCATGCAGAGATCATGGATTTAGAGGGTATGGACTTAGAGGGCATTGTGTTAAGTGAAATAAACCAGACAGAAAGACAGAATAAGAAAGACAAATACTGTATATCACTTCTATGCGGAAGCTAAAAAATGTGACAAACTAATGAATATAACAAAAAAGAAACAGACTCACAGATACAAAGAACAAACTACTGGTTACCTGTGAGGAGAGGGGCAATATAGGCATGAGAGAGTAGTAGATACAAACTATTGAGTGTAAGATAGACTACAAGGATATATTGAACAGCACAGGAAATTTATCCAATATTTTGTGACAACTGTAAATGGAGTATTATCTTTAAAAAATTATATTCAATGCACAAATAGTGAGAGACATATAAACAGTAAAAAGTGAAATTGTGAACCTAGTCTGCTTTTTCAGATTCCAGTCTTGTTTCACTCTCCAATTAGCTTTATATTTGAGTAAATAAATACCTAGGAGTTGAATTGCTGGGGCATATCACATTTAAGATTGGAGGATGGACATTGTATTATGTATCGAGTGTCTGATTTTTATTCTTTTGCTTTAAAGAATGTTGAGGTTTGTCTTGGAGAGCAGTTAAGTTGGAGATTTTCTTGATCCTTTTGGAGCTTATTTATATATTTTTAGGGCAGATTCAACCTTTAGGCTACATTAGAACTTCTGATCTCTATACTAACGTCCTGGGTCTTTAAACAGGTCTCTTTGATCTGGTCAGAACTAGGATTTCCCCAAGCCCTCTATGAGCTCTACAACTTGAAACTCTGGAAGTTTTTCTTTGGCTGACCTTGTGGAGTTTCCCTACATACAGGCGTAGCTTAGTATTTAGCAACATTTAAGGGGAACCTATATTGGTTTCCAGAGCTCTTTTTCTGTATCTCCTGCCTCTATTGTACTGTTCCACAAATAGCTGCTTCTGCTTCCCTAAACTTTAATCTTCTGCTCAACTTAACAAGACTGCTGTATTATGCTTGTGTTCTCCTAACTTACATAGTAATATCAAAAGTGACTTCTACCAGAAAGCTTTGTTTGCCTCCCTTCACTCAGGAGTACAGTCCTGTGCTGCCTGTTATGCAGTGTCTGAAAACTGTTTCTTATATTTTGTCCAGTTTTTTTTTTTTTTTCAATTGTATCTGGAGGGCTAATTTGGCACCAGTTCTCGGTTATAGTAATAAAGTGACTGACCATCTATGTCCCTGTCAGTCAACTTTAGTCTTTTTTCACTGGGTATGTTTTAGCACATTTAAGATATCATCGTTTTATTTCATCCCAAAATGCTTTCATTATTGACATTATGGTAAACAATTAGATTGACTCAGAATGATGCCATATGAGGTATGGAGTTTGAGGAAAGAAAGCATCCTGAGCCTTACCAGAACTCTGGTTGGAGAATCAAAGCCTTTTGGTCCAGAATTCACCTCGGACTGCCAGAACTTGCTGGATCAAGTCTAACACATTCCAGACATTTTAAAACTTGATAAACTGAGTTGTAAGAGAGTAGATCTTAAAAGTTCTCATCACAAGGGAAAAAAAGTAATTATGTGAGATGTTGGATGTTAATCTTACTGAGGTAATTATTTTAAAATATATATGTAAATCGTTTTGTTGTGCACCTTAAACTCATACAGGGTTCTATGTCAGTTACACCTCAGTAAACTGGGGAAAAAGAAAAGATGTGAAAATCTGAAATTAGATTCATTTTCATTATCATCATCAAATACTTATTGTGTGCTATAGTATCATTTGTAAGACATTAGCTGTCCTGATGCTGGAAAGGTATAAGATGCTAGTGAAGAAATAAGTATTTAACGGCAGTATAAAATGGCAAATGCCAAGTGAACATCCCTAAAAGTGGTAATATTAATAGCATTTCAGGCAAAGATGCTGGAGTTGTCAGGGAAAGTTTTGTAGCTAGGGACATTTGAGCTGTACTTAGAAGGAAAGATAGGCCTTGGGTAAGTTGCATTGCTAGGAAAACACTGTACTTCTGAAATTCCTGTCCCATGTCCCTGTGTTATTGTGCCCTCCATACCCCTCCTGGCCCCTCTGCCACAAGATTTATCAGATCATCTGCCATGTTGTTTCCTTTGAAGTGAAGTCAAGTCAGGTCGCTTAGTCGTGTCCAACTCTTTGTGACCCCATGGACTGTAGCCTACCACGCTCCTCTGTCCATGGGATTTTCCAGGCAAGAGTACTGGAGTGGGTTGCCGTTTCCTTCTCCAGAGGATCCTCCCAACCCAGGGATTGAACCTGGGTCTCCCGCATTGTAGGCGCAAACATCTGAGCCACCTCGTTGTTTTCTTTAGCTGGCATTTGAAGTATTTGAGATTTCTTGCACAAATAGACTTTGTTGAAATAAATGCCTGTTGAGTTTAATTGCAGTGGCACCCCACTCCAGTCCTCTTGCCTGGAAAGTCCCATGGACGGAGGAGCCTGGTAGGCTGCAGTCCATGGGGTCGCAGAGAGTTGGCACGACTGAGCAACTTCACTTTCTCTTTTCACTTTCATGCGTTGGAGAAAGCAATGGCACCCCACTCCAGTATTCTTGCTTGGAGACTCCCAGAGACAGAGGAGCCAAGTGGGCTGCCATCTATGGGGTTGCACAGAGTCGGACACGACTGAAGCGACTTAGCAGCAGCAGCAGAGTTTAATTGGGTGTGTGCACACGTGTGTGTGCGCACGCACATGTGCGCAGTCTTGTCTGACTCTTTGCAACCCCATGGGTCTGTAGCCCGCCAGGCTTCTGTGTCTGTGGAATTTCTCAAGCAAGAATACTGGAGTGGGTTGCCATTTCTTTCTCTAGGGAATCTGCCAGACCCAGGGATCCCTTGTCTCTTGTATTGGCAGGTGGAATTTTTACCACTGTGCCACCTGGGAAGCCCTTACTTAATTGCATAGTGAAACTTTGCTTTTAGTTCATGAAAAATACATCAGTAAAACAAAACTCTAAAAATGGCTTAATTTCATTTTTCATTCTTTCTTATGATATTGGACTTAGTATTATTACTTCTAATAAATACATAGCAGTTTAGAGATGTGGATTTGAATAGGATTTGAAACTGGAGACACCTGGGTTTCAATCTGTGTCCTACTATTTGCAGGCATTGACTTGGAAAAGATGCTTGTTCAGTTATTTTCTATGCTTTTGTGCATCTGTAAGATAAGAACAGTGAATTAGTAGGTCTTTAGTAAGTTGCAGTTGTCATTGTCTGGGTTGCCTTTTGAATTATTAAACATAATCTACTTCCCCTGGACATTTGACAGTGTGTGTTTTCAGAAAAGAAGGAAATTCAGGTTCACTAAATATATGAATTCTCTTATAATCCATTTATTTCTCTGTGGTCAGTAGTAATGCCCCTTCTTTCATTTCTAATTTTAGTAAGTTGAATCTTTTTTTCCTTTAGGTTTTTCAGTTTTATTGATGTTTTCAGAGAACTACCTGTGCTTTATTTGATTTTCTCTATTATTTTCCAGTTTCCTGGGTTTTTTGTTGTTGTTGTTCATATCCATTCCAGTCTTCATGATAGCTTTCCTTCTGTTAGTTTTGTTGTAGTCACATCCACCTCTTTAAGTTTGCTCTTCTCTAGTTCATTTTAAGGAGTGAAGTTAGGTTATAGATTTGAGATTTTTCTTCTCTTTTAAGTTTAAGCATCTTGGCTGTAAATTTTCCTCTGATGACTGCATTTACTGCCCTCTATGACGCTGTGTTTTCATTCTCATTAGTCTCAAAGGATTTTCTAATTTTCCTTTTGGTCTTTTCTTTAACCTGTTGGTGGTCTCTGAGACTTGTTTAATTTCTACATTTTTGTATATTTTCTAATTTCCCTTCTGTTATTGCTATGTGGTTTCATTCCATGGTGATCAGATACTTTGCATGATTTCAGTCTTTTTAAATGTTTTGAGGCATTTTGGTGACCTAATGTGTTCTATCCTAGAGAATGTTTCATGTACATTTGTGAAAGAATGTGTATTCTGCTATTACCTGGTAGTTTGGTATGTGTCTTAGGTCTGAGTGATTTATAATGTTCAGATTCTCTATTTCCTTACTAATCTTTTGTCTAATTGTACTGTACATTATTGAAAGTGGGGTATTGAAATGTCCAAGTGTTACTTTTGAACTATTTCTCCCTTCATTTGCTTCAGTATTTGCTTCATAAGTTTTCGGACTCTTGTTATTGAAAGTTTATCTGTTTATAGTAGTTATGTCTTCTTGCTGGATTGACTCTTTCATCAATATGCGGTGTCCTTTATCTCTTGTAACAATTTTTTGTTTAAAGTATTTTGTCAGATATTACTACAACCACCTAGCTCTGTCTTAGTTACTATTTGCATGAAATATTTCTTCATCCTTTCATATTCATCTTATTTCTTTTGCTCTAAAATGAGTTTCTTATAGAAAACTTAGAGGTGGGATCATATATTTCTTTAATCTGTTCAGTCAGTGTGCCTTTTAATTGGAGAGTTCAATCTGTTTGCATATAAAGTAATTGACGGTAAGAAAGGAATTCTGCTATTTTGCTGTTTGTTTTTCATGTGTCATTTCCTTTTTGATCCTCAGTTCTTTTGTGTTTAATTTTGATTCCTTTTTCATTTCCTTTTCTCTGTATATTTTTAGTTTTTCTCAGTGGTTACCTTGGGAATTACTTAGCATCTTACATTTAAACAACCTAGATTGAATTAATAGCTTGATTTCAATACTAAAGCTATGTTCCTGTACAACTTCATCCCTCTCATTTCCTCTTATTGTCACACATTACATCATTATGCATTGTGAGTCCATAATGTAGATATAGAATTATCTTTTCATTCATTGTTGTTGTTCTTTTCTCAGTTGCGTCCAACTCTTTGCTACCCCATGGATGGTGGCATTCCAGGCTTCCCTGTCCTTCACTGTCTCCCTGAGTATGTTCAATCTCAAGTCCACTGAGTCTATGATACCATCTAACCATCTCATCCTCTGCTGCCCCCTTCTCCTTTTGCCTTCTATCTTTCCTATCACTTGGGTCTTTTCCAGTGAGGCGGCTCTTCACATGAGATGGGCAAAATATTGGAGCTTCAGTATCAGTTCTTCCAGTGAATAATCAGGATTGATATCCTTTAGGATTGGGAAGGAAAACCCTAACCCTAAACCCTAACCCTGGTTTGGTCTCCTTGAAGTCCAGGGGACTCTCGAGAATCTTCTCTAGTGCCACAGTTTGAAAGCAGCAGTTCTTCCTTTGATGCTCAGCTCAGCTTTCTTTTGGTCCAGCTCTCACATCCGTACATGACTACTGAAAAAAGCATAGCTTTGACTGTACGGACCTTTGTAGGCAAAGTGATATCTCTGCCTTTTAATATGCTGTCTAGATTGGTCATGACTTTTCTCCCAAGGAGTAAGCATCTTTTAATTTCATGGCTGGAGTCAGTGATTCTGGAGCCCAAGAAAATAAAGTCTGTCACTATTTCCATTTTTTTCTCCCATCTAGCTGCCATGAAGTGATGGGACCAGATGCCATGATCTTCATTTTTTGAATGTTGAGTTTTAAGCCAGTTTCTTCACTCTCCTCTTTCACTTTGATTAAGAGACTCTTTAGTTCCTCTTCGGTTTCTGCCATTAGGTTGGTGTCATCTGCATATCTGAAGTTACTGATATTTCTCCCAGTAATCTTGATTCCAGCTTGAGCTTCATCCAAGCAGGCATTTTGCATGATGTACTCGGCATAGAAATTAAATAAGCAGGGTGACAGTATGTAGCTTTGACATACTCCTTTCCCAATTTTGAACCTCTGGTTCTGACTGTTGCTTCTTGACCTGCATACAGGTTTCTCAGGAGACAGGCAAGGTGGTCTGGTATTTCCATCTCTTTGAGAATGTTCCATAGTTTGTTGTGATCCACACAGTCAAAGGCTTTAGCGTAGTCAGTGAAGCAGAAGTAGATGTTTTTCTAGAATTCCCTTGCTTTTTCTATGACCCATCGGATATTGACAATTTGATCTCTGGTTCCTCTGCCTTTTCTGAATCCAGCTTGAACATCTAGAGGTTCTCGGTTCGCATACTGTTGAAGCCTAGCTTGAAGGATTTTGCACATTACCTTGCTAGCATGTGAAATGAGCGCAATTGTACAGTAGTTTGAACTTTCTTTGGCATTGCCCTTCTTTGGAACTGGGATGAAAACTGACCTTTTCCAGTCCTATGGCCACTGCTGAGTTTTCCAAATTTGTTGGCATATTGAGTGCAGCACTTTAGCAGCAGCATCTTTTAGGATTGAGATAGCTCAGCTGGAATTCCATCACTCCCAGTAGCTTTGTTTGTAGTAATGCTTCCAAAGGTCCACTTGACTTCACACTCCAGGATGTCTGGCTGTAGGTGAGTGATCACACCATCATGGTTATCTGGATCATTAGGACCTTTTTTTGTATAGTTCTTCTGTGTATTCTTGCCGCCTGTTCTTAATATCTTCTATTTCTGTTAGGTCCATACCATTTCTATTTTTTATTGTGCCCATCTTTGCATGAAATGTTCTCTTGGTATCTCTGATTTTCTTGAAGAGATCCTAGTCTTTCCTATTCTGTTGTTTTCCTCTGTTTCTATGCATTGTTCATTTAAGAAGACTTTCTTATCTCTCTTTGTTATTCTTTGGAATTCTGCATTCAGATGGTTATGTCCTTTTTTTCTTATTTGCCTTTCATTTCTCCTCTTTTCTCAGCTATTTGTAAGCCCTCCTCAGACAACCATTTGCCTTACTGCATTTCTTTTTCTTAGGGATGGTCTTGATCACTGCCTCCTTTACAGTGGTACGAACCTCCATCCATAGTTCTTCAGGCACTCCATCTGTCAGATCTAATCCCTTGAATCTATTTGCCACTTCTACTGTATAATCAATCATAAGGAATTTGGTTTAGGTTATACCTGAATGGCCTAGTGGTTTTCCCTACTTTCTTCAATTTAAGTCTGAATTTGGCAATAAGGTGTTCATGAATGAGCATGCAGGCTTAGTTGCTCTGCAGCATGTGGGATCTTAGTTCCCCAATCAGGAATTGAGCTCACATCCCCTGCACTGCACAATGGATTCTTTACCACTGGACCACTAGGGGGATTCTTTACCGCTGGACCACTAGGGAAGTCCTGAGGATCCCTTGTATATGACAAGTCACTTCCCTTGTTGCTTTCAAGATTCTGTCTTTCATTAGTTTACAGATTATGTATCTTGGTGTGAATCTTTTTAAATTTATCCTTCTTGGGAGTTTGCTATGTTCATTGGATAGTAGATTTCATGTCTTCATTATATTTGGAACATTTTTAAACATCATTTCCTCAGTTATTCTTCCTGCTTCCTTTCTCTTGCTGTGCCTTTGGTGCTCCCATTATATGTGTGATGGTATGCATGGTGGCGTCCCATAGTCTCTTCAGCTGCATTCATTTTTCTTCATTCTTCTTTCTTTCTGCTCCTCAGACTGCATACTGAATAAAATCACCTATGAATGATAATCACAAGCTATTGCTGGGTTTTACTGGACCACAGTCTAATAACTCTTATAGTTATTTGACATAGTATATAGATGACCCTTGAACAACATGGGTTTGAATTGTGCAGGTTCACTTATGAGTGGTTGTTTTCAATAAACATATAGTACAACATGACACATGGTTAGTGGAATCTGTGAATGCAGAACCACAGATAAAGAGGACTAACGGTGGGACTTAAGTATCAGTAGATTTTGATATGCATGGTGGGTCCTGAAATCAGTCCTCCCCAGACCCCAAGGGACAGCTGTACTATATGTCATAAGCTAAGCTTATGACAGCTGAGTCCCTGAGATAGAGGATTAAAGCAGAGCTTAATGTGCTAAGTGTTGGCTCTTAAATCCTCTGCCCAGAAGTAACACAGATTACTTCCCCTTTTGTTTTATAGGCCAAAACAAGTCACATGGCCGCACCTCATTTTAAGTGATCAGGAAAGCACCATTTTATGTGCCTAAGAATTAAAAATACATTATTTTTCAGTAGCTTAAATGACAATTAGGTATGCATACAGTGTGATTGTGTCTGTCTCTAAGAAGCCTCTGTGACTGAGTAAGAGTTATAATTCTCAATATGCTTTTATTATCTCCTTTCAAAAAAGATTATGATAAAGTTGTCTGAAAAGACATTCTGCTGCCACTGCCAGTAGATGCCTTTATGTACTCTTGCTAATAGTCTCCTAAGTAATCTCCAGACTGTTCCTCCCCACCCTATCCCTAATCCCTTCTTTGGCATTCATTGTAATATTTCTTTGTGTACACAAAGGTTATTATTAACCTCTTTAATTCTACTAGTTTTCAGTTTCTTAGCACCTGGAGTTGAAGCCACTGGCTCACATGTCAACTCCTTCACTTACTAGTTGTGTGACTATAAACAGAATTCTTAATAAACTGAAGCTTCAGTTTCTTTTCTGGAAAAAGAGAGATAATAATGCCTGATTCAAAGGATGGTGGTCAGTCAATTGAGAAAATGTCTGCAGAGCTTACTGTGTACTCATATTTAGTGAATGCTCGATTTACTGCTTTTTTTCCTTCTGGCATTCAGTGCTCTTCATAGTTAGACTTTAACTTACCCTTCCCGCCTCATCTTCCGTGGATGAGTGAAAGTTGCTCAGTCATGTCTGATTCTTTACGACCCCATGGACTGTAGCCCGCCAGACTCCTCTGTCCATGGAATTCTCCAGGCAAGAATACTGGAGTGGGTAGTCATTCCCTTCTCCAGGGGATTATCCCAACCCAGGGATCGAACCCAGGTCTCCCACATTGCAGGCAGATTCTTTACCATCTGAGCCACCAGGGAAGCTTCCCCTTTCAAAAATCTGCTGTAGTTCTCAAGTTATTGTTGAATTATAAGTAATAGTATTTTTGATCAGAAAGTTAATTTTTTTGTTATTGTGATTTTAACAGTTGCCTGCCTTTTAGTACTTCTGGAGGAAGCAATGCAAACTACACTGTGAAATATATTTCTTAATTTTGCACTGAAAGTTACTGAGAAGTCAGAATTTACTTAAATTTGCTATAAAATGCTTAATACTTTAGCTTTACTAAATGATAGTATTTATATAGTGGAAAATAGTTTCCAGTTTAAAGTTGGGTAATGAGGTTTCCACTTTTCCTTTTTTGGTTGCGCTGGATCTTCGTTGCTGTGTGCTGGCTTTCTCTAGTTGTGGCAAGCAGTGGCTCCTCTTTGTTGTGGTGCACAGGCTCTAGGTGCCCAGACTTCAGTAGTTGTAGCACATGAACTCAGTAGTTGTGGTGCTCCTGCTCAGTTGCTCCTCAGTATGTAGATTCCTCCCAGACCAGGGATCGAACCTGTGTACCCTGCATTGGTATCCCATCCATTGTACCACCAGGGAAGACCTCTGCTTTTTTCTTGAAAATCAGCAGTTAGAACGAAAAGTTGAAATTCTGTTTTCCACCTTTAATGACAGCTGGAAATAACTAACCAATAACCAAAAATTTGGATGAGTAAGAATAAATGACTCAAGAATATCAAACCTGAGAGCCTATGGTTGCATATGTGATATTGATGAACAACAGCTTGTTTGATCAGAACTCTAGAATGGCTCAGGTACTAATATCACAGAATATAGGGAGCCATAAATGGGGATTGTTTGAAAAATCTGAACAAGGAATGGAATTTCTATGTTCTTACCTCACAGGAGACAGGAAATACACTGTCTGTTAAACCAGAGGGATTCCAGACACAGAATAGGGTAAGGATGAGATGTTAAACTGAAAATGGTGATTAAGTGAAAGTTGTTGTGCTGAATGATAAGATGTCAAGCTTTCTTCCCTTGCTCTGCTCCAGACATCTGGCTTCCATACTTAAATATCCCAGACAGGATTGAGGGATTCTTCCTGGAGAAATTAAATCACTCCAGATGAATGACCCAACAGGCTATCATATTGGAAGACTTCTGGCCAGTATACTGAGGCCCACCAGTTGACAACCCAGCTTAAACACACAGAGCTTATAATTTGTTTTTTCTTACTAACCTGTTAAACATGAAGAAATATTGTTAGCCAAGGATTGTTAGCCATCTTAAGAAAGTTTCCAACATAAAACAGACACACACAACAGAAAAAAGGAAACTCATAGGAAATAGATGAGACTTCCCTGGTGGTCCAGAGGTTGAGAATCTGCTTTCCAGTGCAGGGAATGCAGATTCGATCCCTGGCTGGAGAAGATCCCACGTACCATGAGGCAACTAAGCCCGTGTGCTGCGACTAGAGAGCCAGCTCACTGCAGCTGCTGAGCCTGCACCCTCTAGAGCCTTTGTGCCACAGCTAGAGATAGCCTGTGCATTGCAGTGAAGCCCCAGTGCAGCCAAATAAATAAACAAACCTCTTTTAAAAATGCAAATGGTGGAAAGGAAATAGTGCAGGGAAAAAAAAAAAAAAACACTTTGGGGAGATAATAATAAACAACCTTAAACAGGTATTGCCTAATTTTAAAAAGTTGATTCTATAAGACAAAGGGGAAATCGGTGAGAAAGTTCCTGGAATTGAAAAGCATGATAGCAGAAATTTAAAATTCAGTAAAAGCATTGGAAGAAACATTTGTGGGACCCTCCTAGGATGTAGAACAATAGCAGGAGAAATGCCTTTTCAGACAACTTTATCATAGTCTTTTTTGGAAGGACAAGCATTCATTCACATGTCATAATAAAATAGAGACATTTCAGACTTAAGAGTTCTAAGTTTACTTCTCATGCACCTTTCCAGGAAGCCCCAAGAATATGTGAACCGAGGAAGATACGGGATCTATAAAATAAAGAATTCAACATAGGAAAGAAGCAAAGAAATCATAAGGATGATGACAAAGTAAATATCATATTTGATAGCTATGCACTAGACTTAGGCAGTAGGCCATTGGGCATAAAGAAGGGTGACTCCAGAGGCAGGGGCGGGGGGAATGGAAATGATAAGTTCTGAAACAGGTTTGACCAAATAGAAGATTATATTGAGAGTTGTTTTGTCAGAGCTGTTAAGGAGTTTGAGACAATTAGGTATAAGTTTAAAGGAAATCAAGCAAATGGAGGCATGTGGTAAAGTTAACTTCAAGAAAATTAGCAAGTTATATAAGGAAAGAAATGTAATTACTGAACACTACTTGACCCAGAAGTGAAACATAGTTATATAATCATCATCATGAAAACATTTGGTATAATTATGTTGGGAGGATGGGGGGGAAATGGTAAATGAGAATAGAAAGTTAATAATGTCTGAAATTAATGATGCTAAAGCAGTGTAAACACATGGTTTAAAAATATGCAAGTAAATAAAAAAAGATAACAGCTCAAAGAATTCAAGCTGGCTGCTTCGTCACTGAAAAAAGACTACTTCTGTAGTTTTCTTGGTTGTAAGCCTTCTAGCATTGTTTGACTTTTTATCAATATATGTATGTATTACTTTGAAAAATAACTTCAAAACTCTATGTACGTGGAGAATGTCTCAGGAAATTCATCACAGTGTTTTGTGTAATTAGTCAGATGTGAGTCCCATAAATTATTGATAATAACTCATAGTGGCCTTCTAAGGGCTATCATATCAGTCAAACATACTAATTGAACATGAACATGTTTGGTTAAACATTAGCTAGTTTAGCCATTCAGACATGTAGAAAGAATCAGATATTCCAGCACATGGCAGTAGCTGGATGATAATAAAGCCCCACCAGGCTTCGATGTGAGAAATAACCTAAAAATTAAAAAGTGTCTGAATTAAAAAAAAAGAAAAAAAAAGTAACTGAATAATTTTCTTAGCATCCAAATAATTTTCTCAAAGCTAGGACTCTTAAAAGCTGTTTAACTTGTTAGACTCTTTGCACATAATTTTAGTAATATTGACAAATTGATTTATAGGACTATAGCTAGCAAGATGGAAAGATGATGAAGGCAGACTAATTGTTGCCTTGAGTTAATCATAGCTGATAGTAAGAGAATAGACAGATAGCTATTAAATCCTAGCACGAGCATTGAGAAAGAATGGTCCAAATGCCATATGGTTATAAAGATTCTAAAACATCTTTATAGTCATTTTGAGGGGTTGTGTGTGACAGCTCAATTATGTTGGCATTGACCTAGCTGCTCTAGTGCAGCCAAGGAGTTTTCAAATTTAGCCATTTTGCCATTTATTACCACTTACTTAAAACATCTCCTAATTGTATCCCTGAATCTGACCTTCTGTCTGATACACACCTAAAGAATAGAAAGCAAGAGTGAGGTGTGGACTAAGGTAAGATGAGGTGATGATTTGGATCACTTCGGATATGCACTATACGATAGAATGGTATATAAGTTCCATAGTTGTCCAACTCAGAAAAAGGCCATCAGTCATTTAAAATAAGATATCTCTTGGTTCCTTTGAGAATTCACTTTTATCCTAACTGTCGTGTGTGTGTGTGTTTGTGTTTTAGATTCTTTGCTTTTCTACCTCTACTACCAACCTCCCCACCCCCCGACCCCTACCAACACAGGTTACATTGGTCAAACACATTAATTTCTAATTGATATTGTCTGCTAAAATGGAATTTAAATATGTTTTTTACTTGAGAACCTAAAGGATGAACACTTGATTTGTACATACAATTGAATTGAATATCTTTCTCTTTAATCCTGTGTATTCTTTTTTTTAGAGGAAGCCCGCAAATGAAAGGGACACCCCATTTTAAGGAAGAACAGTGTGCTCCAGCATTAAATTTAGAGATGAGGAAAATACTGGATTTGCAAGCACCCATCATGAGGTACAGTACTTTGGTTAAACTTAGCGTTTTGTGATGACAGTATACAGTGTGTGGTTTGTTAATCTCATGAGCAATAAGAAAGTTGATTTTACTTCTTGTCAATTCTTTTTAGTCCTAGAAATACTTGATTAGTCTTATAAAAAATGTAAAACCTTACAAGATGGTACATTATTATATTTAAATTACAGTAATAAAGCCCACAATTTGGGTATATAATTATAATTTTATTTAGAAATTTTTTTTTTAATAAGATCTAGAGTTGTTCAAATGATATAGTTCAGTTCAGTCGCTGAGTCATGTCTGACTCTTTGTGATCCATGGACTGCAGCACACCAGGCTTTCCTGTCCCATCAACTCCTGGAGCTTGCTCAAACTCATATCCATCGAGTCAATGATGCCATCCAACCATCTCATCCTCTGTCGTCCCCTTCTCCTCCTGCCTTCAGTGTTTCCCAGCATCAGGGTCTTTTCCAAGGACCATGATTAGAAAAGGGTTGAACCAGGGTCTTTTCTGGTTCTTCACATCAGATAGCCAAGGTATTGGAGCTTCAGCTTCAGCATCAGTCCTTCCATTGAGTATTCAGGACTGATTTCATTTAGGATTGACTGGTTTGATCTCCTTGCAATCCCACGGACTCTCAAGAGTCTTCTCAAACACCACAGTTCAAAAGCATCACTTCTTCAGCACTCAGCTTTCCTTATAGTACAACTCTCACATCCATACATGACTACTGGAAAAACCATAGCCTTGATTAGACGGACCTTTGTTGGCAAAGTAATCCCTTCTTGTTAATATGGTGACTAAGTTTGTCATAGCTTTTCTTCAGGGAGCAAGCATCTTTTAATTTCATCACTATAGTTACCATCTGCAATGAATTTGGAAGCCCCCCCGCACCCCGGCCAAATTAAGTCTGTCACTGTTTCCATTGTTTTCCCATCTATTTGCCACGAAGTGATGGGATCGGATGCCATGATCTTAGTTTTCTGAATGTTGAGTTTTAAGCCAACTTTTTCACTCTCCTTTTTCAGTTTCATCAACAGGCTCGTTAGTTCTTCTTTGCTTTCTGCCATAAGGGTGGTATCATCTGTGTATCTGAAGTTACTGATACTTCTCCAGCATTCTTGATTCCAGCTTGTGCTTCATCCAGCCTGGCATTTCACATGATGTACTCTGCATATAAGTTAAATAAGCAGGGTGACAATATACAGCCTTGTTGTATTCCTTTCCTGATTTAGAACCAGTCTGTTGTTCCATGTCCAGTTCTAACTGTTGCTTCTTGACCTGCATACAGATTTCTCAGGGGGCAGGTAAGGTGGTCTGGTATTCCCATCTCTTTAAGAATTTTCCACAATTTGCTGTGATCCACACAGGCAAAGGCTTTAGCATAGTCGATAAAGCAGAAATAGATGTTTTTCTGGAACTCTCTTGCTTTCTCAATGATCCAACGGATGTTGGCAATTTGATCTCTGGTTCCTCTGCCTTTTCTGAATCCAGCTTGAACATCTGGAAGTTCACCGTTCACCTACTGTTGAAGCCTGGCTTAGAGAATTTTAAGCATTACTTCGCTAGTGTGTGAGATCAGTGCACTTGTGCAGTAGTTTGAGCATTCTTTGGCATTGCCTTTCTTTGGAATTGGAATGAAAACTGACCTTTTCCAGTCCTGTGGCCACTGCTGAGTTTTCCAGATTTGCTGGCATATTGAGTGCAGCACTTTCACAGCATCATCTTTCAGGATTTGAAATAGCTCCACTGGAATTCCATCACCTCCACTAGCTTTGTTTGTAGCGATGCTTTCTATAGCCCACTTGACTTCGCATTCCAGGATGTCTGGCTCTAGGTGAGTGATCACACCATCGTGATTATCTGGCTCATGAAGATCTTCTTTGTATAGTTCTTCTGTGTAGTCTAGCCACCTCTTCTTAATATTTTCTGCTTCTGTTAGTTCCATACCATTTCTGTCCTTTATTGAACTCATCGTTGCATGAAATGTTCCCTTGATATCTCTAATTTTCTTGACGAGATCTTTAGGCTTTCCCATTCTGTTGTTTTCCTCTGTTTCTTTGCATTGATCACTAAGGAAGGCTTTCTCACCTCTCCTTGCTATTCTTTGGAACTCTGCATTCAAATGGGTGGGATTTGAATTCAGATCTTTTCTTTTGTCCTTTGCCTTTCACTTCTGTTCTTTTTTCGGCTATTTGTACAGCCTCCTCAGACAACCATTTTGCCTTTTTGCATTTCTTTTGGGGGTGGTTTTGATACACTGTCACAGACCTTTGTCCATAGTTCTTCAGGCACTCTGTCTCTCAGATCTAATCCCTTGAATCTGTTTGTCACTTCCACTGATAATTGTAAGGGATTTGATTTAGGTCATACCTGAATGGTCTAGTGGTGTTGCCTACTTTCTTCAATTTAAGTCTGAATTGGAAATAAGGAGTTCATGATCTGAGCCACAGTCAGCTCCCGGTCTTGTTTTTGCTGACTGTATAGAGCTTCTCCATCTTTGACTGCAAAGATTATAGTCAGTCTGATTTCAGTTTTGAGCATCTTGTGTTGTTGAAGAGAGTGTTTGCTGTGACCAGTGCGTTCTCTTGGCAAAACTCTGTTAGCCTTTACCCTGCTTCATTCTGTACTCCAAGGCCAAATTTGCCTGTTACTCCAGGTGGCTCTTGATTTCCTACTTTTGCACTCCAGTCCTCTATAATGAAAAGAACGTTTTTTAGGGTGTTAGTTCTAGAGGTCTTGTAGGTCTTGATAGAACCATTCAACTTCACCTTCTTCAGCATTACTGGTTGGGGTATAGACTTGGATTACTGTAATATTAAATGGTTTGCCTTGGAAACAAACAGAGATCATTCTGTCATTTTTGAGATTGCACCCAAGAACTGCATTTCTGACTTTTGTTGACTATGAGGGCTACTCCATTTTCTTCATTTCAAATGGTATAACATAGTATATATTACTTAAAAAGATACTTCTGCTTTTGTACAAACATTGAGGGCACTCTTCCTTGAAAAAACTTCCCAAGTATGTTGTTGGATTAAAGGAAGAAAAGTATGCTGTACGTAATAATGCTGGCATTACTGTCCCTGTTTTTAAAGAGCGCTTGTGGTGGTAGAATAGGTGTTGTTCTGGAAGAATACGTAAGAAACTGGGTGTGAGAACTGAGTGGCCAGGGGCCAGGTTTCGCAAGAAGTGTTTATCTATATGGATGCAATATGTGAATATATTAAGCTATTGTATATGAGGGCAGTGCCTATGTTTTTTAAATCCTTCCAATTCACAGTTGTAATGAGCGGCTTCTTTTATCGTTTCTCTTATTAGAATACAGTACAGATAGTGGAACATATTAAAATAGTATTGTGTGCAAGTGGCTGACTATTGTCTTGCCTTGTTTAATCTATCCTTTTTCACTCTAATTCTTCTCAGAGAAAAAGAATGCCTTTTTGGTGTTTTTATTCACTTTCAAATGTGATGAGGGCTACAAAACATTGCATTAAGGTTACTCTTCATCTCGGATTTTATTTCAGCATAGAGATTCTGTTTAAGAACGTAACTTGTATGAGGAATTTTGAATGTCTAGGAACCAAGCTATGTGGGACTGTACAAGCATGGCTTTCTGCCTCCACCTGGTGGGAGGAAAAAATATACAGTTCATGGAAATAGGATAGAAAAAAAAAACCTTTAAAAAAAAGAATTCCTGCTATCTTGTACAAGTGTAACTTGTGCTCGTTTTTAACCTCCTTATTTAGGTGATTGGAAATCTCTAAGGTTTCTCTCAAAACTTCAGTAAAATGATTGCATTTCAGAAGTGTTATTATTAGCACCTGTAACATGGACCTCCTGGAAATTTAATTGGAGAATTCCTATATAATTTTCAGTTGAGTGAGGAGGTATGAAAATTGGGCTTTTAGCCTTCTGTTTTCTCTCTGAAAACTGCTGAAAATAAGTCAAATAAAGATAGGGACAGACTGCTGCTTTTAGGCATAAGATGGCAAGAGTACTGCCATCTTTAATTTTTTTATTGAAGAAGGAATAGGATTAAATGTTAAACAGCTTTTTCTTGTTATTGATTAAGGATAGAGTATGTTTAGAAAGTAAAAAGTACTACATTGCGATGCTTAAAATGGATAACCAGCAAGGACCTACTGTATAGCACATGGAACTCTGCTCAGTATTATGTGGCAGCCTGGATGGGAGGGGGGCTGGTGGGAGAATGGGTACATGTGTATGTATGGCTGAGACTCTTTTCTGTTCATCTAAAACTGTCACAACATTGTTAGCTGGCTATATCCCAGTACAAAAATTTTTTTTTTTAATTTAAAAAGAAAAAAAAGTACTAATATAATTTATAATTAAAATCTTACTGTATTTCTAACTAATAATAAATGCTAATAAATTTTACAGTTTATTCTCTATCTTCCTTTTTCCCAGGCACATAGAAAGCCCCATGTAGTATATATAGTTCAGTTCAGTCGCTTAGTCGTGTCCGACTCTCTGTGACCCCATGAATCGCAGCACACCAGGCCTCCCTGACCATCACCAACTCCCGGAGTTCACTCAGACTCATGTCCATCAAGTCCATGATGCCATCCAGCCATCTCATCCTCTGACGTCCCCTTCTCCTCCTGCCCCCAATCCCTCCCAGCATCAGAGTCTTTTCCAGTGAGTCAACTCTTCGCATGAGGTGGCCAAAGTACTGGAGTTTCAGCTTTAGCATCATTCCCTCCAAAGAAATCCCAGGGTTGATCTCCTTCAGAATGGACTGGTTGGATCTCCTTGCAGTCCAAGGGACTCTCAAGAGTCTTCTCCAACACCACAGTTCAAAAGCATCAATTCTTTGGCACTCAGCCTTCTTCACAGTCCAACTCTCATATCCATACATGACCACAGGAAAAACCATAGCCTTGACTAGACAGACCTTAGTTGGCAAAGTAATGTCTCTGCTTTTGAATATGCTATCTAGGTTGGTCATAGCTTTTCTTCCAAGGAGTAAATGTCTTTTATTTCATGGCTGCAGTCACCATCTGCAGTGATTTTGGAGCCCAAAAAAATAAAGTCTGCCACTGTTTCCACTGTTTCCCCATCTGTTTCCCATGAAGTGATGGGACCGGATGCCATGATTTTAGTTTTCTGAATGTTGAGCTTTAAGCCAACTTTTTCACTCTGCACTTTCACTTTCATCAAGAGGCTTTTTAGTTCCTCTTCACTTTCTGCCAGAAGGGTGGTGTCATATCTGAGGGTATTGATATTTCTCCCAGCAATCTTGATTCCAGCTTGTGTTTCTTCCAGTCCAGCGTTTCTCATGATGTACTCTGCATATAAGTTAAATAAGCAGGGTGACAGTATACAGCCTTGACATACTCCTTTTCCTATTTGGAACCAGTCTGTTGTTCCATGTCCAGTTCTAACTGTTGCTTCCTGACCTGCATATAGGTTTCTCAAGAGGCAGGTCAGGTGGTCTGGTATTCCCAGTATTTAATATTAATTAGGTAAGAAACATATTTACATATTTGAGAATTGTTAATTATTAATTATATATTTCCATTAAGAATATTTGACTAATCAGATTCCAAAATCCTATTATTCTCCTTCCAAAATCCTATTATTCTGCTTCTAAGATCCTTAGTTGAATAACAACAGCAATAACAGACACCCCTGGGATATCACATAGCTGTTCGTAAAGCCCATAGAAGTTAATGATTGGAGAGCCTCTCTCTAAAGGCATAACTTAGAGTATATTTATATGTATTCTGTGTTTATTTACACCCAGGGTGATTTTCAATAAAAATCAGTGTGACATACAAAGACATAAATGAAAGAAAGGTGAAAGTAAAAGTCACTCAGTCGTGTCCAACTCTCTGCTACCCCATGGACTATATAGTCCTTGAAATTCTCCAGGGCCAAATACTAGAGTGGGTAGACGGTCCCTTCTCCAGGGGATCTTCCCAAGGATATTATTTGTACAGAATCTTGACATCCCCCAGATGCCCGGAATCAATCCTTTAGTTCTTTGTGAGAACAGGAATCAGTGGTGAGGGAAAACACTTGGGTGACTTGGAACAAGACCTGTTTACTAAACTATGGAAATATTCAGTACTTTAACATCTGACATCAGCCTTTAATTTAAAGTTTGTTTACTTTCAATTAAACAAGGGTTTATCTTTTTATATAGATTGTTTATCATGTTTGTCTTAATTCTTTTAAAGTCATTGTTAATTCCAACATCAGGATTTTTTATGAGTCAGTTTACATTGATGGATTTTTCTCTTAACTCTGGATCACGTTTTCCTATTTATTTAGATGCCTGGTCATTTTTTGTCACAGCATGGTGAATGATGGTAGAGATTCTGAATTCTGTTAACTTTGTCAAAGGAGTGTTGAGTTTTGTCTGTCAGGCAGTTAAATTACTGAAGGTTAACCTTGATCTTGTTCCTAAGCATCATATGCAGTGATTTTTCTAGGGACATATGAGAAAGGAAGAGAAAGAATGCAATTTGAAATAAACCTAGGCTGACTCCTACTGAATAAAGATCACTGGTAAACCAGTGACTGAAAGTGAAAGTTGCTCAGTTGTGTCTGACTCTTTGCGACCCCATGGACTATACAGTCCATGGAATTCTCCAGGCCAGAATACTGGAGTGGGTAGCCTTCTCCAGGGAATCTTCCCAACCCAGGGGTCGAACCCAGGTCTCTCACACTGCAGGTGGATTTTTTACCAGCCGAGCCACCAGGGAAGCCCAAGAATACTGGAGTGGGTAGCCTATCCTATTTCCAGCGTATCTTCCCGACCTGCATTGCAGGCAGATTCTTTACCACTGAGCTACCAGGGAAGCCCAGTGACTGCTCCACTAAATTACTTCTTTTGACATGCAGTTGTTGTTCAGTCGCCAAGTCATGTCTGACTCTTTGTGACCCTGTGAGCTGTAGCCCACTAGGCTTCCTTGTTCATCACTATTTCCCAAAGTTTGCTCAAATTCATGTCCATAGAGTCAGTGACACTAACCATCTCATTCTTTGCCACCTCCTTCTCCTTTTACCATCAGTCTTTCCCAGTATCAGGATCTTTTCCAGTGTGTCAGCTCTTCACTTCAGGTGCTCGAAGTACTGGAGCTTCAGCATCAGCCTTTCCAATGAATATTCAGGGTTCATTTCCTTTAAGATTGACTTGGTTTGATTTCCTTGCAGTAGCAGGTCTAAAACATAAAGTTTTAATATTCTAGCCACCACATGCTACACATAAATTTTACCATTAAAATATAAATTTGAAATAAAAGAATATATTTTAAAAGATGAACTTTCTTTAAACTGGAAATTGTAATTGGTTAAAATGCTCTGAAGTTCAAGAGATGGAGCTCAATAAGGGGATAATCTTTTAAAATATTTTTATAGTTGGGAAGAAAATACAGTAAATTGTTAATTATCTGAAATACATAGTAGAATAAGTCATTGGACTCCAAAGAATTGAAGGTTAAAGAAAACATTGAAAAACATTCTTTTCACTGTTATGAATTAAAATATTTCTGAAATATACTTTTAACCTCTTAAGTATGAAAGCTAATTTAACAGTATATAATAGTGTATATTAGACATACATTTTTCATTCTTTCTTATACTCAATTTTTTTATAGCATTTGATACTCTTGAGAGCTTCCCTGGTAACTCAGACGGTAAAGAGTCTGCTTGCAATGCAGGAGGCCTTGGTCCAATCCCTGGGTCAGGAGTATTCCCTGGAGAAGGAAATGGCAACCCACTCCAGTATTCTTGCCTGGGAAGTCCTATGGACAAAGGAGCCTGGCAGGCTATAGTTCATGGGGTCGCAAAGAGTCAAACACAGTTGAGTGACTAACACTTTGACTTTCACTATTCCCTTGGCTTTCCTGATGCCAAGTTTCCATTGCTTCTCTTTCTTTGTTTCTGCCAGTATCTTTGTAGCTTCACTTGGATTATTCCTCACTCTTGACCTTCCTCCCATAAACATTTGGTACCAGATGTAAATAACACTGCCCTCCAGGCTTGGCATTATAAGAGTAAGCAAATTAGGCGTTTATTGCCCTGGAAACTGTAATTGTTAAAGCTCTTTGCAAGTATCAATAAATGCTGAGATCATACTACATAATTTATTTTCAGTACTTAGTTACCTGAGAGGTCTTCTGGAGGGAGAAACTATTTCTTCACCTTTCAATCTTTGACAAGCATAGCGCCTGCCACAGAGCCCAGACCTAACATGAGATTCTGTGATACCTTAGAAATACTGTGGTCTGGAACTGTGTTTTCCATGACAGTAGCCACTAGTCAAATGAAGTGACTTAAATGTTAATTGTAGATAAAATAAACTTAAAATTCAGTGTTTTTGTTACACTCCTTCGGTATTTCAAATGTGCGGTCACCACACATGGCTAATGGCTACTGTGTTCAGTAGTATGGATAACAGAATATCTCCATCACTGGTGAAAGTTCTCTTGGACAGGGGTAGAGAATGGGTACCACTACAGTCCCTAGCTCTAGACTGTCATTCTGTCATTAGTTCATTTTTATGGTTTCTCTGCCTCTTTCCTTCCTTAGCTTCACTTATCCTTCCATCTTCTAATCTGTCATTTCAGTGTGTCTGGTTTTTAAACTCAGTCCGTCAGGTTTGTAATAATAGCAACTATGGTCTTTTTTTTCCCCCCAGAATTTCTGATCTAGATTGAATTATACATAGATAAACTACTGTATAGTGAAATTGTTGATAAACAGCAGTTTTATAAGTGGTTTCATGATCTTTGCTTCAATATTCTCCAGAGCAGTTATATTCATTGCTTTCCCAGTATGTTTTTCTTAAAAGATAACTGATAAATTGCTTTTTGCTTCCCTACAGTTTGCAGTCTGTGCTGGAAGATCTCCTGGTTGCTACTTCTGATGGACTTCTTCATCTTATTCACTGGGAAGGAATGACAAATGGGAGGAAAGCTATTAATCTTTGTACAGTACCCTTTTCAGTAGACCTGCAGTCATCTAGAGGTAGTAATACTTTTTACATGAGATAGAACAAGGAGTTTAATATTTTATATAATATAGTCAGATATTTTCTATGGATGAACATTGATTTTTCTACTTTCAAATTAATTATGCAAGGGAAGAAAAGGAGAGTGAGTTGAGTGTGTGTGTGTGTGTGTGTAGGAAGGAATAGTTTAACTGTTCAGTGTTGTTAGGTCTTTAAATTTTGACCTTTTAACTGTTCTTACATGGTTTGCAAGCAAAAGTGTAAGAGGATTAATTTACTATATTTATATTAATGTTTCAAATACTTTTTTTTCATCAGCAGGTTCATTCCTGGGCTTTGCAGATGTGCACATTAGAGACATGGAATACTGTGCCACACTTGATGGATTTGCTGTTGTGTTTAATGATGGTAAAGTTGGATTTATTACACCAGTGTCAAGTAGATTTACTGCAGAGGTAGGATTTACTTTCAATGTTTGTTTTTCAGTTTTGCATTTATTAATTTTAATCTTCATTAAATCCCCCTCCAGTTTTCCTTATTTAAGATTTTAGGAGTGGTTGTTAATTTTTTTTAATCAAAGCTATACATACAACTAGCATAAACAGACAAAGAAGTCTTAACTATACATAAACAAGAAAGTCTTTTGACATGTTAATGAAAAATGATGATTAGTTTCCTCTCTTCATGCCCAGTGTTCATTCTCAGAGACAACCACTTTTTACTCCTTTATTGATTATTTTGCTGTTTATCTCCACTACTCTGAGTATTTCCTGTAGTTTTTGGTTTTTAGGCTGTGTTTATTGACTTGCCGTTGTGGAAAATGACCATTTACTTCCCTCTTCCCTGGTCCCACAACGTCTGTAAGTTCTTCCCATCATTCCAATATAGATAATGTGATTTTTATTATATTAGTATTTGTTTCATCATCTTGAAGAAATTTCTCTTGGATTCTTCTGGATGGATTGCACACAGGCTGCATGTTGGGGCTGTCCATCATCATCATCCTCTGGATTGCCTATATTCCTTTACTCTTAGATCCTTTCAGAGCTAATGGTAAATATTTGATTAGTTAATGTATGAATTTGGTTGTGACAAAGACCCAGAATAAAAATTTAGATTCACCAAAGGCTGTGTGGGATTTGGTGGATTTGGTTGACTGTGCTCTTCATAACATGTGAGCTAACTGGGTTATTTTTTTCCTCCTCACGCCTTATCCGGTCTTCTCCAAAGATGATGTACCTGGCTGGCCCAGTATTTTGGGGTTTTGAGTTATGAAAGAGTTAGACTAGAGATTCCAAATTCAGGAAGTAAACTCCCACGTATCCCTATTTTCAGTGTTGTTTAGAGACCGCTGAGATTTTTGTCTTGTTTTTCTCTAAAGAAAAAATTCAGTTTTCTCTTGGAGTGGGGGTAGAATAGTCCTTAGCTGCTCAGAGTGGGAGGTAACCTAAGCAGATCCAGCTATTGAATAAACAGTCTTTGAGCCAGTCCTGCTGCTTTTAGTTCAGCTTTTGAGAGACATTTAAATTCCCCAAGCCGTTTGTGTAACCTGTAATGCAAATTTGACTGTTTTTCAAAGTGTTCCTTACTGCTAGTTAAGGACTCTACTCATACGCTTGCTTCCCAGCTTACAAAATTTTCTGATACTACCTCCTCTCCCATTCTGTCCTTGCCAACTTACACATTTGGGATTTTAAGAGTCAGAGAAACTAAATATTCATGTTCAGCCTCTCTAACTGGAAGGAATTTCAAGTTTTTAAGGGCATATTTTTCTATATGGTATCAGCTTTCTTGTCTAGTTTACTTCATTCAGCATGTTGCAAAAGGCAAGATTTCATTCTTCCTTATGGCTAAAGACAGTTGACCCTTGAACAACGTAGATTTGAACTGCACAGGTCCACTGACACCTGGATTTTTTTCAATAAATACACACTGTAGTACTCTATAATCTGCAATTAATTGAATCCACAGATGCAGACCCATGGATATTGAGGGCCAGCTGTAAAGTTGTGTGTGTATTTTCTACTGTGGGGGATAGGTACCCCTAACCCTCATGTTGTATGAGTCAGCTGTATTCCGTTTAGTGTGCGTGTATGTACATATACCAAATTTTCTCTATCCATTCATCCATCAGTGAACACCTAAGTGTTTCCATATTTTGGCTTTTATAAACAATGCTGCATTGAACATGGAGATGTAGTGGCTATACAAATTTGCACTGCCATCAGGAATGCACAAGGATTCCTTTTTCTCCCATTGTCCCAACACTTAATTATTTCTTGTCTTTTTGATAATAGCCATTCTGACAGGTGTGAGGTAACATCTCATTGTGGTTTTGATGTGCGTTTCTCTGATATTAGTGGTGTTGAGCATCTTTTCAGGTACTTTTTGGGCATCCTTATGTGTTCTG
This sequence comes from Capricornis sumatraensis, assembly GCF_032405125.1. NCBI lineage: Eukaryota > Metazoa > Chordata > Mammalia > Artiodactyla > Bovidae > Capricornis > Capricornis sumatraensis. The sequence continues at coordinate 47,183,035 of NC_091074.1, read as the reverse complement.
TAGAGAAATGTTTCTTCAGATCATCTGCCCATTTTTTTAATCAATTTTTTTGCTATTAAATACATGAGTTCTTTATATGTTTTGAATATAACCTTTTGTCACATATGTGATCTGCAAATATTTTCTCCCATTCAGTAGACTCCCTTTTCATTTTGTTGACATGTTTTGGATTTAAATTTATTTCCTGAAAATAAACATGTTAGAACTGGAAGGTAATTGACTCATTTCTGAATATCAGCTTTAATTAGTATTTGGTTAAAGAAAATTTTCTAGTAATTTAAGGATTTAAATAATGAAAAGTAGATGGACATTATTAAGGAAGTTATAAGTAGAAAATATAAGTTACATGAAAACATTGCATATGTATTACTGGTAATTGGGAAATACTCTAATGGTGTATTTATATTAGACATTATTTAAGTGCCTTATAAGAACTCCTGTTTGGCATTCTATAATGGCTGTACAAATTTACAGCTGCTATACAGTATACACATCTATATACACATCATATATATATATATACACACATACTATGTATAACTTAGAGTATACACTGTAAAAATACAGTAGACACATCTATTAAAATATGTCAGACTATGCCACTCCTCTGCTCAGAACCCTTTAGTAGGACTAGAGTTTTAGGACAAAACCTGCTGAGGTCAACTAGAAAAGCTGGAGAAAAAATAATTTTTTTAATGTGCTTAAAGGCTTTGGAGAGCTAACAAAACAGTAAGGAATTAGGAGGCTAGGGGAGGCCAGAGGCCCAGTGAGCTAAAATGAGCAAACAAGGCTCTATGCAACAACATGGATGAATCTCACAAAAATATTCAGTGGAAACAGCCAGACACAAAAAAGTATGTGCTGTGATTCTATTTTACATAAAGCAGAAGGAAATCTTAAAACCTAGGCAGCTCTGAATTAGAGTTTGTATGAGTGCATGTTTAAGTGTTAATAGTTTAAAGGAAAAGAAGAAAGTGATTACCATGTAAGTCTGGATATTGGTTACTTTGTAGTTCGGGTGAGGGTATATTGATCAGGAGTGACACTATTGGGAGACTTTTGGTACTGGTAATTCCTAGCTGAGTGGTAATTTCACAAGTGTTTCCTTTGTGATATTACTGTGATGTACATTTTTGGTTTTGGTATTTGTCTTTGATGTATCATATTCTAATTCATAATAGAAAGGGTTAAAAAATTAAAGACTCTCCAAATGACTCCCCATATATGAAATGGAGAAAAAGTCAAAGATCTCATGGTGGCTTTCAAAGCCCTATAAATCTGGCCTACTGTTTCATCCATTACCTCCTTTACTACTTCTTCCCTTATTCCACTCCACTCCAGCCACACAAGTTTCTTTTATCTTTGAACATGCTAGAAATGCTGCTATGACAGGGCCTTTCTGTTGCTCTGTCTCTCTCAGTACTTTCCTTGAGAGGCACCTTCATCATAGGGAAAATAGTTTAATATTACATCCTTCCCCCATACACTCTCTTCTCCATAACTGTTTTATTATTTTTTTTGTAGCATTTACCAACTTTCTGTGTAATACTGTACAGTTTTTTAAACTTGTCAGTCTTTTAACAAATGTAAGGCAGGGATACAGCTGAGGATTTTGGTATGTTTGAATATCTGCAGTATCCTCAGTATCTAGAGCAGCATTTGGTGAATAGTGGGTGCCTGGAAGACTTCAATGGTAGGGATGAATGAATGAATTCCAGTCTAGACAGTAGTCCAAAGAAATAATGTTCATTGCTATCTTTCGCCATTTTCTATTATCTGAAGTAATGTATAGTTTTATTATTAAAGTAAAATAAATAAAACTCCTACAAAGAAGCAAACATTTCATAGATAGTAGATTATATAGTTTATTTAGGAATTTTAAAAAACCTATAGTGTTATATTTTGAACAGCTTAATTATATCCGATCATCTAATGTTCACTGTTGTGATAATCCAAAAGTAAAGTGCTGTATTGTAGTGTGCTAAACTCTGTGCTTACTAAACTAGCAGTCATGGTGACTTTTGCCTTAGAATTTATGATCTAAGATGCCCTTGATTTGACAAATAAAAACAGCAGAGTTGACTCTATTCTGTGTCTGTATTCAAAATTAAGTAGCATATGAAGCTTAATAATAATATCATCCATTCATTGAAGCTTATTTAACTTGTTGAATTCCAGGCATTATATTAAGTGAGTTCAGTTCAGTTCAATTCAGTCGCTCAATCGTGTCCGACTCTCTGCGACTCCATGAACTGCAGCACGCCAGCCTCCCTGTCCATCACCGACTCCCGGAGTTCACTCAGACTCACGTCCATCGAGTCCGTGATGCCATCCAGCCATCTCATCCTCTGTCGTCCCCTTCTCCTCCTGCCCCCAATCCCTCCCAGCATCAGAGTCTTTTCCAATGAGTCAGCTCTTCGCATGAGGTGGCCACAGTACTGGAGTTTCAGCTTTAGCAGCATTCCTTCCATGTATTGAATATATCTACTCCCGTTTAAACTTCAAAACACTCGAAGAGATAGTTTACAGAAAAGAAAACTGAAGCTTGAAAATATCACTAAGTCATTTTTACAAGTGAGTGGTAGATCTGAGATGTAATGTTAGGCTGCCATATGCCATGCTGTTATACTATAAAACAGGAGTAAAAGAGAATAGTAAGCAACTGACAAATCATTAATCACTTCTAAAGAATGTCGTCGTTGTTCAGCCCCCAAGTCATGTCCGACTCTTCAAGACCCTATGGACTGCAGCACACCAGGCTTCCTTGTCCCTCACCATCTCCTGGAGTTTGCCGAAAATCACGTCCATTGAATCAGTGATGCTATCCAACCATCTCATCCTCTGTCACCCTCTTCTCCTTCGGCCTTCAGTCTTTGCCAGCATCAGGGTCTTTTCCAGTGAGTCAGCTGTTTGCATCAAGTAGCCGTAGTATTGGAGTTTCAGTTTCAGCACCAGTCCTTCCAAAGAGTATTCAGGGTTGATTTCCTTTACGATTGACTGGTTTGATCTCCTTGCTTTCCAAGGGACTCTTAAGAGTCTTCTCCAGCACCACAATTCAAAGCTTCAATTCTTCAGCACTCAGCCTTCTTTATTGTCCAGCTCTCACATTGGTACATGACTACTGAAAAGACCATAGGCTTGACTATAGGGACCTTTGTTGGCATAGTGTTGTCTTTGCTTTTTAACATATTGACTAGATTTGTCATGGCTTTCCTACCAAGGACCAATCATCTTCTAATTTCATAGCTGCAATCACCATCTGCAGTGATTTTAGAGCCTAAGAAGAAGAAATCTGTCACTGCTTCCACCTTTTCCCCTTCTATTTGCCATGAAGTGATGAGACTGGATGCCATGATCTTAGGTTTTTTAATATTGAGATTTAAGCTGACTTTTTCACTCTACTCCTTTACCTTCATCAAGAGGCTGTTTAGTTCCTCTTAGCTTTCTGCCATTAGAGTGGTGTCATCCGCATATCTGAGATTGTTGATATTTTTCCTGACAGTCTTGATTCCAGCTTGTAATTCATCCAGCCTGGCATTTCGCATGACGTGCTCTGTGTATAAGTTAAATAAACAGGGTGACAATAAACAGCCTTGTCATACTCCTTTCCCTATCCCAAACCATTCAGTTATTCCGTACAGGGTTCTAACTGTTACTTCTTGACCCCCATACAGGTTTCTCAAGAGACGAGATAGACCAAATAAAATTGACTAATTCCCATTGATTGGGAAAGTAAAACACTGTGTGCTAAGTGAGAAGAAGAATAGTGAGCGAGTTAGATGCAGTTTCTACCATCAAGAGGTTTACTTTTTACTAGGAAAATTGTCTTCAATTAATTTGAATTTAGAGATCAGATATCCATCTTTTAGTGTTTTATAAATGAATTAGCACTCGACTGAGCTCATCTGGAAATATTTATTAAACCAGTTAATGAAATTAAGATTTTAAGGGAAAATCCAGATGGTAGTCTTGATGGGATGTTTTCCTATCCAGATGAAACCATATAAAGAACCATATAAAACCTTATGAAATTATGTTTACTGCAGGGGAATTATGTTAATTGAAGCATATTTGGAGAACACATTTTAAATCTTAACTATGTTTCTTAATTTTAGCAGCTTCATGGAGTTTGGCCACAAGATGTTATTGATGGAACTTGTGTAGCAGTAAATAACAAGTATCGACTGATGGCATTTGGTTGTGCGAGGTAATGTAGATGCCTGTATTTTAACACTTATTGCCAAAAATAATTTTTTTAAAAAACAAGATGTTCTTATTAACACACTTAGGAACTTTGTTGTGCCTTTTATAATTTATGAATCAACCTTAATATAAAATGTAAAAGTATTTTAATTGAAGCAAGCAAATATAAAGGGCAGATTTTGGAGATTAGGTGTTTTAATTTGTGAGCTTTTTTTTAGTGGTAGGAAATTGAATCACAAATTAAGGTTAAATCAGTTAAAATTTAGGTTCTTTATTGTTTTAAATAACATCAGGAGGAGGTTTTATTTATTTTCAGCTGTGCTGGGTCTTCAGTTGCTATGCAGGATTTTCTCTAGTTGTGGTGAGTGGGGGCCACTGGACTTCTCATTGCAGGTTGTGGAGCACAGGCTCTAGGGGGCACAAGTTTCAATAGTTGTGGCAGGTGGGCTTGGCTCCTGAGCTCTAGAGTTATGGGACATGGGCTTAGTTGCTTAGCAGTGTGTGGAAGCCTCCTGGACCGGAGATCAAACCTGTGTCTCCTGCAGGTGGATTTTTTACCTCTGAGTCACCAGGGAAGCCCCTAATCCTTTCTTTTTAAGACATCAGTGTTGACTTGCCTTTAAATTAGTGAGTGTGCCTTAGTTAACAAGCAAATTTAAAGCTCATTTGTAAAATCATTTTCTTGCCTTGATTCAAATAATGAAGATTTTCAAAGTAAAATTGAATGCCTGTTCATTTTTAAAATAGCCTTATGGAAGATTCAGATTTTTCTATCTCTTCCTCAGTCATTTTGGCAAGTTATATTTGTCTAGGAATTGGTTTCTTTCATATACACTGTCAAATTTATTGACATAGAACTTATAATACCCTTTGGAATTTTCATATTATAAAATAAAAACAAATGGGGAAGTGTGTAATCAAGATAGTCACAGTTTTACAAATAATTGTAATACAAGCATCAATCTTTTCACAGCTTGGTCAAGGAATAGAACGTTGCTAGCCAATATAAATTTTATCACTCCTACTTGCTAATCATGTCTCCCAGTCCCTTCCTAACTCATTTTCTCTTACATAGACATACAATCTTTAATCAAATGCATGGGTAAATTAATGATAAATCCTCAATAAGATCTAAAACTCATTCATTTTCAGACTAACCTAATTGCCACCAAATTTCCTTTATATCTTTGTGTATTTTTACCACATATGTATTTCACTACTATGTTTTGGATGTTTTTCACAGTATAGAAATGAAATTATACTATTTATATAGATATAGATAGATGGGTGGGTAGAGAGATATGCTGTCCATTTTAAGGTATAGGACAGAAATTCATTTTCAGTACTATATGGTATACTATTACATGAACATACCACAGTTTCTCTTCCCTTTGTCATTGCTGGATGTGTGGATGGTTGGCATTTCTTTGCAGTTAACAGTCTTATGAGGACATTGTATATGTCACAGAGACAAGGATATTTCTGGGGTATATCTATAGGTGAAATCACTAGACTATAGAATATGCATTTGTTTCAGATTATGAGATGACTATAAATTATTTACAAAATGGTTGTGTTCTAGTTTACACTCCTATCAGCAGAACATATTTCCATAGTCATGTTTTCTATATTTGTATTTGTCTTTTTACACTGAAAGTCTTTCTGATTTTCACAGTGGTTCTGTACAGGTTTATACAATAGATAACACCACTGGAGCCATGCAGCTGTCTCATAAACTAGAGTTAACAGCAAAACAGTATCCTGGTGAGTCCTCTTTTTTTCTTTCTTCTTAATTACAGATAATATGTGTAGTGAGTTTTGATTTGAATTAGATGATGGATGCCAAAGGCCAAGTATTATTAAAACATGTAACAACAATTCTCTCTGACTCAAGGATTTCTACTAGAGTCTCCTGGGAGATCTCTTTTATCTCTTCCATTTAGTTTTCTCTATCCTCACTTAGTCGTAGCCTCTATGTCGCTTGTCTGGGCTTTGCTTTAGACTCTTTCCTAATTTCATTGCCTCTATTATTTTATGCCTTCATTTCCATTTAGTCATTCAACAAGTAATTATTGAGTACATACTATAGGCCAGACATTGTTCTAAATGCTGGTACACAGTAGTGAATAAAACCAAAAAATCTCTCTCGGAACTCCCTTTGTGACTCTTAGATGAATTCTGTCCACTGGAGTAAGTGTAAAATCTGTTATTACTGGAAATGTTTTTGACTGAAACTAACAGAAAACCCAACTTACTATCCCTTAAACAAATAGTATTTATTCTCTATAATGGCAAGAAATCCAAAGGTAAGCTGCTCTTGGCATTCATTTGGCCTTTTCTTTCATGATCACAGGTTAACTTCTAAGGCCCAAGCATTACTTCTTGAGTCAAGAAGAAAGGAGGAAAGAAAGTGTGTATATGTTTTCTGGTCAGGAAAGCAGAAACTAGATTGAAATGAGTTTTTGCTGAGAGGATATCTGTCTGTTTCTTTCAATCACCTGGGAAAATTACATTAGTCTTGAAGCCTTTGCATTATATTCTCTGTTTGAGATTTTTTTCTTTTTTGAATCCTATAAGTTGCACAGATTGTAGATGAGCCGAAGGACTGGCTTGTGGTTGCAGATTCTCAGGGGAGCTTCTTTATTTTCCATTCAGTACCGTGGGCAAAAACAGGAAAGTGCTCCTTGCTATTTTTTTTCACCTTCTATGTGGTAGAGTTTATTTCTCACTCTCCCTTGAACATGGAATTGTATTCTCAGCATTACATGGGTATCTTCTATTCCCCGTCTTGGCCAAGCTCTGAGTTTTATCTTCTGTCCCTCATGTGCTGAGAGTTGTCGTAGGTGAAAGTCAGGTCTCTAGGTTTTGGCAGAAAAATTCAGGGCAACAGCAGTTTGTACACCTACTTACCTCCCAGTGTTTTTTAATATTTCGAAATATTTAAGTATTCTGTTTAACATTTTACTTGTTGCAGTGTGGAGAGTCAATCCAGCTATCAAATTTGCTATATAGCCAGAAATAGAAATTAGTTCCTTAAGTTTTTATCACTCTTATTGCATAGCTTTTAAAGGTTGCATTTTTTCCCTTATTTCCTAAAGAGTTTTTGCTGCAGCTGGCAAGAACAGGATGCTGTGTGTTTTGATTGTGTTTTCTAGCCCTGTTTCTTTTTTATCCATACTGTGACATCCAGTACGATAGCTATTTAAATGAAACTAAAAGAAAATCAAAACGTTTCTTAGTTGCCTCAGTCAGTTTAGTCACTCAGTTGTGTCTGACTCTTTACGACCCCGTGGACTGCAGCACGCCAGGCTTCCCAGTCCATCACAACTTTCTGGAGATTGCTCAAACTCATATCCATCAAGTCGGTGGTGCCATCCAGCCATCTCATCTTCCTTCTTCCCCTTCTCCTCCTGCTTTCACTTTTTCCCAACATCAGGGTCTTACCAATAAATCATTTCTTCACATCAGGTGGCCCAAATATTGGAGCTTCAGCATCAGTCCTTCCAATGATATTCAGGACTGATTTCCTTTAGGATTGACTGGTTTGGTCTCCTTGCAGTCCAAGGGACTCTCGAATCTTCTCCAACACCACAAATCAAAAACATCAGTTCGTCAGCGCTCATGTTTCTTTATGGTCCAACTTTCACATCCATACATGACTACTGGAATAACCATAGCTTCGACTAGACGGACCTTTGTTAGCAAAGTTAATGTTTCTACTTTTTAATATGCTGTCTACGTTGGTCATAGCTTTTCTTCCAAGGAGCAATCGTCCTTCAATTTCATGACTCCAGTCACCATCTGCAGAGATTTTGGAGCCCAAGAAAATGAAGTCTGTCACTATTTCCAGTTTCCCATCTATTTGCCATGAAGTGATGTGACTGGATACCATGATCTTCATTTTTTGAATGTTGAGTTTTAAGCCAGCTTTTTTACTCTCCTCTTTCACTTTCATCAAGAAGCTCTTTAGTTCCTCTATTTTCTGCCATGAGGATGGTGTCATCTGCATATCTGAGGTTATTCTGTTTCTCCCAGCAGTGTTGATTTCAGCTCGTGCCTCATCCAGCCCGGCATCTTGCATGATTTTCTTCATGTAAGTTAAATAAGTAGGGTGGCAATATGCAGCTTTGATGTACTTCTTTCTCAATTTGGAACCAGTCCATTGTTCCATGGCTGGTTCTGATGGTTGCTTCTTGACCTGCATACAGATTTCTCAGGAGGCAGGTAAGGTGGTCTGGTATTCCCATCTCTCTAAGAATTTTCCACATTTTGTTGTGATCCATACAAAGGCTTTAAAGTTAGTAAAGCAGAAGTATATGTTTTTCTGGAACTTTTTTGTATTTCTGTAATCCAATGGATGTTGGCAGTTTGATCTTTGGTTCCTCTGCCTTTTTGAAATCCAGCTTAAACATCTGGACGTTCTTCATTCACATACTATAGAAGCCTCACTGGGAAAATTTTGAGCATTACTTTGCTAGCCTGTGAGATGAGTGCAATTGTACAGTAGTTTGGCATTGCCTTTCTTTGGGATTGGAATAAAAACTGACCTTTTCCTGTCCTGTGGCCACAGCTGAGTTTTCCAAATATGCTGGCATGTTGAGTGCCGCACTTTCAAAGCATCATTGTTTAGGATTTGAACTAGCTCAATTGGAATTCTATCACCTTCACTAGCTTTGTTCACAGTGATGCTTCCTAAGGCCCACTTGACTTCACATTCCAGGATGTCTGGTTCTAGGTGAGTGATCACACCATCGTGGTTATCTGGGTCGTGAAGATCTTTTGTGTATTGTTGCCACCTCTTCTTAATATCTTCTGTTTCTATTTGTACTTCCACTGTATAATCGTAAGGAATTTGGTTTAGATCATACCTGAATGGCTTACTGGTTTTCATTACTTTCTGCAATTTAAGTCTGAATTTGGCAATAAGGAGTTCATGATCTGAGCCACAGTCAGCTCCCCATCTTGTTTTTGCTGAATGTATAGAGCTTCTCCATCTTTGGCTGCAAAGAATATAATCAGTCTGTCTTCAGTATTGGCCTTCTGGTGATGTCCATGTGTAGAGTTGTCTCTTGTGTTGTTAGAAGAGGGTGTTTGCTGTGACCAGTGCGTTCTCTTAGCAAAACTCTGTTAGCCTTTGCCCTGCTTCATTCTGTACTCCAAGTTCAAACTTGCCTGTTACTCCAGGTATCTCTTGACTTCCTACTTTTGCATTCCAGTCTCCTATGATGAAAAGGACATCTTTTTTTTTGGTGTTAGTTCTAAAAGTTCTTGTAGGTCATCATAGAACCATTCAGCTTCACCTTCTTTGGGATTAGTGATTGGGGGCATAGATTTGGATTACTATGAAATCTCAGTTGCCTCTTTACACCTAAATGTTAAATAGCCTGATATAGCTTAGTGGCTGTCTGTTAGACCAAGCAAATATAGAATATTTACATCATTACAGGACGTTCTGATCCCTTCTATTGATCGTTTGACAACACTGTACTGAATTTTTCAGGTTGTTTCCTTTTCTCAGGTTCTTGGAATGCCATTTCTCCCTTTAGTTATCTGCTAACTCTTGCTCTTGTGGTCTTTGTTATGGGAGAGGGCTGCCCTTTTGAATTATGTAACTTTTGGCTATAAAGCTGCTTAAAATGTTGGGAGGCTTGTGTTGTCCTGCCTCTGGAACAGACATAAGCATCTATGTTTTCTTCTGGCTTCACTGGCTGATTTTTACAGGCTGTAGCACATCAGGAATCCTTACATGATCATCAGCTTCCATTCTGATTCTCAGACTCATGTTGCCCTGAAACCCCTTTTTTTGGCCTTTGCATAAGGATGTGAGACCCCCAACTCCCTAATCACAGCTAGGTCCCATTCCAACCTCCTGTCCCTATATTTCCAACTGTTTTTGCCTCATCACTTCCCACTCTTCACACCTAGGCTGCCTTAATTGAAGCACTAACTGGTCTCACTGTTCGTTTTTTTCTTCTGGCTCCTGCAGATCGTCCTTTCTGTCTTGCAAATTCAACTTTAACAGCAAGTTTGGGGATTATTTTTTACATTTTTCTCACTATGCAAATTATCACAATCTAAGTTTACAGTAGGTTACCAGCTAGATAAATTTTCTGTATTCCTGCCACTTGAAAATTGGGTTAACCATCATTACTGTTTTATTGTACATCTCTGTACCTAGATTTTTTTAACATGTGTATAACGCTTGGAAAATATGTACATCTGTGTGTATGTAGATGCAGATACAGATATATATGTTTACTTGGGATAATAGGAATACTGTTTGTAAGCTAAAACACTAGCAGCTTTTTGTGATAGTAAATATACATCTAAACCTTATTTTTTTTTCTTGCACATGGAATTGCTTATAAGCTTTGATTTGAGTTTGTATTTTTTTCTTGGTTTGGATTTAAATTTCTCTCCTAGGTGTGTAAAGTATACTGAAAAGATAGGATGTTGCTTAGATATGTTCCCATTTTTATATACATAAATACCAGTTATTCATATACCTGAATTATGGTGGGGAATGGTAATGTGAGGATTCAAACATAGGCAGAGGGAAAAAGTTCTTACTCTGTTAACCAAGCCTGTCTTTTGTAGGCTAATATCTGTATACCACCCCTTTGCAGCAGATATATTTACAACAAAAATTTATTAATACTGCAGATGTAAAGAACTGTAATTGTAAAGAAGGTCATACAGATCTTTTTGAATTCCTGATGGGAAATGCTGGTATGTTTCATTTAACTCTGCAGTAAAGAAACTTGGATTTTACTATGCAATGAAAATTTCCCCTTTAGTAATTATATATAGGATTAGAAGAAGTATTACTAGTTAAAAGAAGATGTAAGCATCTATAGTGCTGAAGCTGGAGTTTACCTACTTAATCCTAGTATAAGGTTAAACTTCAATTTGCTTTAATTTGAGTCCCTTTGATATTACTGAAAAAAACATGGAGATCATGGTAAAATATTTTATATTTTGAAACACCTCATACTTTGTAGAGTACTTTGATATTGTATTGAATTATTCAAGGGAAATATTATTCCCATCTTAGAGAAACTGATTCTCCCAAAGCCAAAGAGTTTTTAAGACCACACAGTTGTATCAATAGTTATTTAAGCTATTAGTGGCAAGAAATGGTTCTGGGTTCTTACGAATCACTTGGGTACAGAGTTTGTTCTGCTTAGATCAGGCCCAAGCTGATGATCATACTAATTTTAAATAGCCCTAAATGAACTGAATTCATCTCATTGAAGCAGACATGCCTTTCTGCTTGTTTCAAGTTGAAGATAGAGGCTGTAAAAAGTACTAAATATGGAGCAGTCATTTATCCTTAACTTTTCTGTGGTTTCTTAACAGACATTTGGAACAAAACAGGAGCTGTTAAGTTGGTCAGATGGTCTCCTGACAATAGTGTTGTAATAGTGACCTGGGAATATGGTGGCCTTTCTTTATGGAGTGTATTTGGAGCCCAGCTGATTTGTACACTTGGAGGAGATTTTGCGTGAGTCAATAAAGGAATTTTGGACAAAATAACTCCATTTTCTCTGAAACAATACACATACACACACACATACACACACGCATGCAAACTTTTTCATACAGCTACCAGTTTGCCTTATTTGACTCTTCCCCCAAAACAGTTTATAAGGTTCAGAATTAATTTATTCAGAATGTATCAATTCCTCATACATCCATCCTCTTTCAGTTGATTGTTCATTCAATAAAAATGGATTTATTTATCAAACCCCTATTGTGTATGTGATAAATGTTTCATTCAAGGTTAAATCACACATGAATCTATTCAAGTAGCTTATTATCTAATAAGAGCTGTAAACTATATATGTAAGTAGCTAGTAGGAAGTGAAAATTTACATTATCTCATTGAGTTAATATAGGTACTCTGTGGGTTGACAGAAGTGGGTTAATATCTCTGCCCATTTCATATGCTATGCTGAACTTTAGTCCTGACATAATGAACACACCTGCCCAAACTGCATGACCCTGTCAAGAAATTATTTAGTACCTAGAAGACTGTATCTCAGTGACATACCTAGGTATATTGACCAGGAGTCTCATATTTCACACAGTATTGTGTGTTTCTCTTTCAAAGGAAGAAAATCATTTTTAAAAAAATTAAAGCTAAATGTTGTATGCCATTAGAAGATTCTTTTTAATTTTCTCTTCTCTTTCAGTTATAGGTCAGATGGTACCAAAAAAGATCCCCTTAAAATCAACTCTATGGTAAGTTCTTTCTATAAAATATTGATACAGTGTGGAAAACTGTATTTTTTTCCCTCATACTGACCTAATAAAATTAAAAAGCTCTTCTAGTCTCATAAGACTCTTCTTACACAGTTCGCGCTTTAATGAAAGTGTTATCTTTAACAGGCTATCTAACTTTCAGTGTGTGATTTTTATTTTGTTTTGATGTGTCCAGCAAGCCCTGTCATCTCTGTGAACACAGTGACTGTTCACATCAGGCATTTGTTTTTCCAAAACATTACCTGCATTTCTTATGTGACTCAGCACCCACTTCCCATAGCCTCCTTTCTTTTAATGTGAAGTGCTCATTGGGTCTTTTTCCTGGAGGACATGTACATTATTTAAGCATATTTTAAATTTTTTCCATAGACGTATATCAAAAGAATTGTAGTCCTTGTTGTAATAGTATTTTTACCATCAGTTTTCAACAGCTTCTGTAGAAAGCAGTGAGGTATAACTACCCTTGTCTTTACATAAAAACATTTTCTTACTATAGCCCTCTCTGTACCATTTTTGTGAAGTTAGTGGCTGCGAGGCTTAGGCTTACCACTACCTTTCTCTCCTGCTCCACAGAGGAAGGCATTTTCTGATCGTGGGTTTCTCGAAGAATTTAAACCACCATGGTTGCCTTGAAACCATGGGCTTCCCAACCTTTCATCACCAAGGATCCCATGTGATGGCTCTACACACCTTCATAGTTTTAAGTTTTCAAACACTGTTTCTGTGACTGCCAATCAGTGCTTCTGAATGGAGTGCAACAACTGGTGTTACCAGCCTCACTAAGCTGATATTTAAATCACAAACTAAGAATCTAAGCATTTTAGTTAACTTGTCCAACTGAAACTTTTCATGGGAAAGCAGAACTTCTGAAATTTTGTAGCAATTCATGGACCTCTCCTCCCCTCATTAGTATTTTCTTGGCCTTGCAGGTTAGGAATTACTACTCTTCCCATGATTTTTTTTTTTTTTAAGTGATTTTAACAATCATGAAATCTAGTTATAGAATATTAAAATTGACTGGGCCTGGTTAATTTCTTTGAGCTCTCTCATTTTATAAAAGAAGAAACTTACACCCTGTGAAACCAAATAGTTTGGCCAAGGTAGTACAACAAAATGGTAGCCAAGCTGCAGTGGAAATCCTAGTCTCATAGTCGCCAGTCCATTGTTCTTTGTTCTGTACAAGATTGTACCTGTTTCAGTGCTTGTTCATCAAGCTTCAGCTATGTAATGTGGATCTTGTCTCTCTGAGGAAGTTCTTTGTATTTGAGAGGCAGTTAAATTAATAGAGAAGTTACAGATAGCAGTAGGCAATTCTTAGGATTTCTGGCTAGGATTAGTATGTAGTGTTTTCCCTACTCTAGGTGGAGAGCAATCATGGTTTACACATCTGAGATGTAGTAGATGTAGGTTATGATTCTTGTCTGTGGTGTTTGTCATGGTATCTCCAGCCTTCAGAAGTAATTAATAATGCTTATTGTTGGTTATTTGAGAATTCAAATATTTAAAACCAGGAAAAAATAACATTTTCTATTGCTTTGATTTCCCCCCTCTTCTTTTTCTCCCCCACCTCTTTCCCTAAGAGCTGGGGTGCTGAAGGCTATCACCTCTGGGTAATCAGTGGATTTGGTTCTCAAAATACTGAAAATGAGTCTGACTCCAAGAGTATAGTTAAACAGCCTGGTATTCTACTGTTCCAGTTTATCAAGAGTGCACTCACTGTAAACCCTTGTATGGTAAGTTTATTAATTAAAACTCTGTTTGGCTTTGTTTTTAATGGCTTTCATGTAGAATATCAGACACAGATATGTCCTTATGACATAGATATGTTGCATGTACTCCTAAAATTGACATACGATCTTCGTTTGTATATTTTCTGTGATTATTAGGTTTCTTTTTAATTTATGTTAAATAATACCCCCAAATTTTATTTCTGAGCAGGATTAGCTTTTGGAGGGGGTAGGCCACAGGATCTTAGTTCCCTGACCAGGGGTCAGACCTGCGCCCTCTGCAGTAGATGCACTGAGTTGTAACCACTGGATCACCACAAAAGTCCCATGCCTTTTTTTTTTTTAAGTAGGATCATAAGCAACTTGAGGAAAAACAGTGTTTACAGGTTTACTTGAATAAAATGTAGTGTTAATAGCATTTCCCAAAGTGTGTTCCACCAGGCACATTTTGTGAGAAATATAAATAGCAATTACATAGAATAAGAAAAAGTTCTGTTGTCTTGTGTGAAATAAAGGAGTTAAACAAAGCTGTAGAAATTTCTTTACCATAGGAATCTAGTCTTTGATAATGCTAATGTGCATCATAAAAGTCCAGAAGTTGGTATATAGAAAGAAATATTTCCCAAGCTTACTTACCTATGAATTTTTAAGGAAGACCTGCAAGAAAATAAGCCTAGAATCCTGCTTTGGGATACACTGCCCCAAATTATAACATAAATTCATGTTTACCAGTCTGAAGTAAGATATTAATATGCTATTTATTTGTAAGAATATTTCTATGTAAAAATAGTATATGTTACATGATAGAAATGCATATCTTAGTATCTGCCATCAATGGATTTTTAAATATGTGGTGCAACCAGTTTCTAATTAAAATTTACAACACACTGAGAAAGAATGAAAATACTGTGGATCTCAGACCTTATTACTGTAGTTGAATAATAAGAAAAACAAGAGTAGAGGATTTCTTCCTCTGCTCCCTCATCCAAAATAATAATATAAAAGCACCCCAAGTTTTATGTCAAGATGATGTTTGGACTACAATGGTAACATGAGGGGTTGGGGTGCTGATCTGTCTAATTTATAAAAAATAGTGAGTGAATAATCTGCTTACATTTGAAAACACTGGCCTTTCACAGAAGTAGAAACTTTTTCTCTAAATGTCTTCAGAGCCTGGCACATCCCTTGGTACTAACCAAGCATTCACCAAGCAATTATTGAATTGTTCTGAACCAGGACCACAGATGTAGGCTACTCTTCCTCCTCCCCATGATTTAAAAGATCCTCCAGAATCCAGTTATCCCTGTGTCTAATCCGCTCCTTGCCATGTGGGCACATCGGTGAGCATATACACAAAGTGACCAGACATGTTTTCTTATCACCATTCATGAGATACTTTATATAAAATTACTTTGTAAATTGTAGACATTGAGTAGTTTTATTCACTTTTCAGATGGAAAATCTCTCATAGCATTGCCATTTTGAAGTAGTTATGAAAGATACTGCTATAGCAGTTGTAACCCTGGGCATGTTTTGGAATCTTTATGATAAACTTTAATAAAGATTTTTTTACACTGGGAAGAAATCATTAAAATGTTGCCTGTTAGTCTTAAGTGTAACAGTGTGAGCAATTTTTATGTAGTCTTGTCCTCTGTGAGGAAAATCAATGCTGCAATGTATGGTATACTCCCAGCAATAAAACTAAATTGACATTTTACTTACTTTCCCCCACCTTATTTGCTTTCCTTCCCTCTGCTTCCTTCTCCCCCATCTAGAGTAACCAAGAGCAAGTGCTGCTTCAGGGGGAGGATCGATTGTACTTGAACTGTGGAGAGGCCTCACAGAGCCAGAATCCCAGGAGTTCTTCAGCTCACTCTGATCACAAAACCCGTCGGGAAAAGAGCCCATTTGCAGGTGGCGGTTTAGAGTCTCAGAGTTTAAGCACTTTACTTGGTCATCGGCATTGGCATGTAGTGCAGGTGAGTCTTCAGATGCTGTTGGCTGGTGGCTTAGTCCTTGCTAAGACAGCACCTAAAGCAGATTTCTAAGCAGTTCACTCGGTGCTTTAGAGAACTGGGGAACTTCCTAGCCTTTTTTGACTGTCACGGCTCCTGCTTTCCTGTGCTCTCGTCCTCTTGTCTTCTCCTTTCTTTCCCCCAGTCCATTAGTAAGTGAATAGTTTCACAAACTAGAAGTTTATGCTTTGCCCTTTTACTGTGCAGGACTGTCAGCCTTCTTTTGGTGTAAATTTAGCTCTAGATTTGCAGGGGCAGAAGTGTGGTAATTTCATGAAAAGTGACACTGTCCAGATGATCTTGTAGTCCTGATGGGTACACATTGAGGTTAATTGTCTGACTTTGGACCCAAGGTGAAGACTTATGATTAGTCTAGAACATTATTGTTAAAATTTTTATTATTACTTGGTCTTGCTCCAGACTATTTACTCATTCTGATATAACTTTCAAATTAGTAGTTTCTTTTTAGTAATTCTGATAAATTGACATTTAATATAGAAATTCTGAGTTTTGAAAACAAAATGTGGACAGATTAGTAAATTGAAGTTTCTTAAAGAAACTTTCATACATATTTCAGAGTCCTGAATGTTTTCGTCCCAGTTTTGTCACCAAAGTGTGTCAGATACATCAGAGTCTACTCTTGAGTCAGTTTCTTTTAGTCATTGTCTATTTCCACAGTTCTTTGTCTTCTACGTTCTATACTTTTACCTAGCTTACTTCACCTCCCATGTTATTTTCAATTGACTTTGAGTGAAGATAATGAGAGATAGAAGAATGGTCTCTGTGTGAAAAATTAAAGGAAGAATATCTCCTACATTGACATTTGGTATACACTAAAAGAAAATGTATTTAACTTACATTGATAAATTCATAAAATCAATGTGCATACCATTTTATAATTAGTAACAGTTATTAAATAAAACTGCATCAGCTACTTCCTTGACTAAAATTTTCCACTGCTCCCTTCTCTCCTATAGCCATTTCTCTGCTATTTTCATTCCCCCATACTTTGAACTATTCATTCTACACTGACCTAGCATGAATGCCAGTTCTGCCTAGCCAGGTCTGTGTTGCCAGAGAGCCAAGTAGAGCAGAGGATCGAAGAAGGTAGGTCTGGAACTCAAAAATCCATCAGGCAATGACAAAAACGGAATTTCCTTCCAGCTCAAAAATTCAGTGATTCTGTGATTCATAGCCGTCTATGAAGTATCCTGTAGTAGAAGCATATAACACTGCTTTTACAACTTCAGACAACTAGGTACTAGCAAGATTCTTCTGTCATTCTGTTCTTAAGATATCTAAAATACTCAGAAAGATAAACTTAACTCTAGCTTTACCTAATAGTTTCCATTTCCTTAAAGCTAATAAAAATAATGCTAGAGTTGTTGTAGTTCCCCCAAATTAAGTTATAATGGACTCATAGAATTTTTAGAGCTGGAAGGACCTTAGCAATTATATAGTCCAACTAGATTTTATACATGAGGAAATTGAAGCTCAGGGAACTTAGGTGACTTGCCCAAGGTCACACAGCAGAATAGTGGCAGACTTGATCCTTGCCATGATACAAATTAAGGGAATAATAGAACCTATCTTAAAACCTAGGTACTAAATGTTGAAGCATATAATATACTGCTGACCTAGATCTATTAATAAAACCTAGCATGTGCCTACTTGGCACTGTTTTTACTTTGAGTTGCCCTATGCTTTGTTTGCTGGTAATCTAGCCACAAAAGTCAATGCATTGTTTTGGTGGTGTGTGTTTGGTAGTGTGGTTTTACAGTGTCCCTATAATGTTAATGCTTTACCTTCCAGACATTTTAGCCTTTAGTAAGTATTCCCTGAAGAAACATGGGTACCTGTTTAATTCCGCCTTCAGCACATACTCTTGTCCAGGAGAGTGCCTGCATCCTCCATCAAAGTGGCTTTGTTTGCGTGATTAATACTTTGTGTGCTTCTTATACAGCTTAGAGTTCATCAGATGAGCTCAACTAATCCTGCTTGCTCTGTCTGTTCCCCATCTAGACTACTAGGTTTTTTGTTTGTTTGTTTAAGCTTTCTACCTTATACTCATTAGTTTCCTGGTCAGAAGATTCTATGTTAATTATGTTTTCTACTTTAACAAAAATAACACAAATGCATACTTGTCAGAAGCAGGGTAATGTATCAGGCACTTTGTTAAGTCAACGAAGAGGATTGTAAAGGCTATTTAATTTATAAATGATTTGCTCTCATTCCTACAATGTGAATCAAATGTTCCAGGTATTTGGCACAGATCAGATCTCCTAGGATGATGGTTTTCACTATCTCACCAGATACAGACAGAAATAAATCTGAGGAGAAGACAGGGTTTTAGCAGAATGACTTTAAAGGGAAAAAGGTAGATTTAGGTTCTATGAGAGATGGAAAAATCCTAAGATGTTAAGAGTAGAGATTCTGTAGCTTTGCACTGGGTTTCCCACTGGTGTGACATGACTTTTGTGCCCAGAGTATGCAATCCTGACCTGAGTTTCTTCATCATTCATTAGCCACCTCTTTTCTTAGTTTTGCCATTTTCTTTTCTCAGTATTAGGAGTGGAACTCAAAGTTCAGGTAATAGGTAGATCTCCTAGGGAAAATAAAAGTTTTTTTTCTTACTTCATAGCATCTTCAAGACATAAAACTGTATAAATAAAGCTTCAGTGTAAGTTTTGAAAGCAAACCTTTTGCCATTTGTGGCATCTCATATACTTTTGGAGGATAGAAGAATACATTGTTTTCTCTTAGAGATATTCATCAGAGTGTGATCAAATAATAAGATTTAACCTTGGTTCCTGTGGTTAGAAACTCTTCGTGTTGGAATCCACTTTGGCAGTGAGATCTCACTTCCCACTTTACCCACTCAAATTTCATAAATACTATGAAATACCAAGGTTTGGGGGAAGTGGGGCATTTTGTGGTTTTTGTTTGTTTGTTTCTTCAGTGTCTTGGGTGCTAGCCCAGTTGTACTCCAGGAATATCCTTCTTCAAGTGACTATTCTTATTTTCTTCATTCAAAAAAAGAATTTCACTTATAGGCCCCTACAAAACTACTTTCAAATTTTACTTTGCCACCTGATCGTTACCTCAGATTACCATTATTCTGCACTAATTTCACCCATCATAATGAATTTTACTAGTTGGCCTGAATGGTACAGCATATCTGTTAAGATACAAGTTTAGCATTCTTCAAATATGTCTATCACTTAATTCTCTAAAGTAGGCATCCACACATAAGCAGTTCTGGGGTTAAGAACTTCCTAATGTACTAAAAGCTATTAATTTATTTAGATTTTAGGTTGACTAACTGGATAGTAAGTGAAGTCTAACAAAAATAGTTTTATGAATAAATTTTATCAAGGTTAATACAGATGTTTTCAGCAGGTTTTTTTGGGTTTTTTTTTTTTTTTTTTGCTTGACTTTGGTTTTGTGTTCACATTACACAAAGAAGCTTATTGGATTTGATTGCATTTACTTGGCTTTTTCATTTGGCTCTCCTTTTTAAAATATGTAATAATTTTTCTTTGAGTAAAAGGAAAATAAATAAATTGAAGGTTCAGTAGTTATTCCAGGAACAGAAGATTTTTCCTTTGTTCTGTTGTTCTGTTAATTTTCACCCTTCATTCACCATGTGTTCGTGAAACTATTTAATCAGCAGACTAAGAGAGAGGTCACAGTCTCAATAAAGCTAAACTTGACTTAATCTGCATTGATATCTCACAGAGGATTTTTTAAGTTTAAAATTCTCAGAGTAATAAAATGACACCATGTACGAAAATGAGACAGACAGCATGGAAAGATACATCTATTGCTGATGTTGCAGGTGAAGAGTTCGTATCTGTAATATATTAAAAGTCTTGTAGGTGAATAAATAGCCATGACTTAGACACACTTTTATGTGTACATGGCTGTTTAGAGACAGAATAAAAACTAATTAGTTGTTTCCCCTGAGCAGTGATGTAAGAGAAGAATTTCAGTTTGTACTTTGTGTGCTTTTATATTGTTTAAAATTTATAAGCGTACATTGCTTTTTTAATCAGAAAAATATAAAAATAAGAAAGAGTGCTATTTAAAAAAAAACAACAACTCTTGCTGAGGCTCTGATTTTATTAGATAAGATTTTAGAGATGGTTCATATCAGCAAAACCAGACTGTTTATCTACACAGTTCTTGGCTACCATTGTAGATGCTTCTCTAAATATCTTTTGTCATTCTGTTATTGATTGAGTGTTCAATAGTTAAACAAACAAAAACAGTATAGAGAAAAAAGAGGAAAGCCTGATGTCTAGAAACATATAGTGAAATGGATAAGACAGGCGATATGCAATATTGGCTGCCAATAATACTCAATTATTTGGGAGCACTTTAAACATTACAGGAAAATTAATCTCATATTATGATGCTAATGCTTTACATTTAAATATAGTAAACATTTCAAAAGTCTTACAAACTGATATGTTATTTCCTAGATTTCCAGCACCTATCTAGAGAGCAATTGGCCTATACGGGTGAGTTATTTGTTACTTTGTTGGTGTTAACTTTCAGTGGATGGCATGTGCTGAAAGAGGTATTCTGGGGATTGAGCTTTTCAGTGGGTGAATTGATAAAAGTTTCAATACTTGATTCCTTCTCCATTGTTGGTGTAAATCTATAATTTTGTTAAATATAATTTAAATATGATTTTTGAATTTAGCATTTTACATTTAATTCACCTAGCAAATGTTTATTAATAGTGTGCCGTCCTGACATAATCCTTAGCTCCTTATGTCTAAATAAAAAATTCAAGGAAGAGATCTTAATTTTTTTTAATTCAGTTTTCAGCTATTGATAAGCTTGGCCAGAATATTGCTGTTGTTGGCAAGTTTGGTTTTGCACATTACTCTTTACTCACCAAAAAATGGAAGCTTTTTGGAAACATTACCCAGGTTAGTCTTTTTGAAATTAAAAACCTATTTGTCAAAGTGTGGGAGAACTACAATATAATTATGTATAGAGTAAACCCCTGTTTACTTACTAAAAAGTAAAAACATTACAAAATGACTGAATTATGTCCAAGGGTCAGTTCTGATAAGGTACTTGGTATTTGATAATGGATTTTGTATTGAGATAGTTGTTCAGTCGCTAAGTTGTGTCCAAGTCTTTGCAACCCCTTGGACTGCAGCATGCCAGGCCCCCCATCCCTTACCATCACCTGGAGTTCACCCAAGTTCATGTCCGTTGAGATAGTTAGTTTTTAATTCTTGTTAATATCAGAAACTAATCCTGTAATTGAGAATGTACTCTTCCATTTCAGGTAGAGTTCATCAGATATTATTGGAATAAATCTCCACAAAATTTGAGATCATTTCCTGCTTGTCTGTGTACAATATAAACATCTGGGTAGCATACAAACATGCATTTGGATTTTGCAAGAATCAAATAGGAGGAATAGAAAAGGAAGTTGACATTTACTAGGTGCTTACTCTGTACCAGGCAGTTTTCATGTATCTCATGGATCTTAATAACAACCCAGTGAGGGCACTACTATTACCATTTTATATAGGATTCAGAGTCAGGCAGCTGATAAATGATAAAGCCAGAATGTAAACCAAGATGTATTGAATGTGGAATAACAATGCTACATGGTTCCCAGTTACTTTAAATGATGTACTTTCTGCCTTACAGAAATACATTCTTTTTTTCAAAAATAGGATCTGAATCATTATTAATAAAGGCCCTCGAGTAACACTTAATGTTGTGGGGTGGGAAGAATAGAGAGTAGAACAGAAATAATTAGAGCTTTCATTGTCTGATTAGGAATATTTTACAAATGTATTACTGTCAGGAATAAATGTAAAATTTTTTTTCTTTAAGGAGCAGAATATGATTGTGACAGGTGGCTTAGCCTGGTGGAATGATTTTATTGTCCTTGCATGTTATAACATAAGTGATCGTCAAGAAGAGGTATGTTTTTGTTCTCTCAGAAATAATAAATTTTTTATTTTAAAGATATTAAGCATTATTTAAGGACTTTGCAGGTGGCTCAGACAATAAATAATCTGCCTGCCAAAGATCCCTTGGAGAAGGAAATGACAACCCACTCCAATATTCTTGCCTGGAAATCACATGGACAGAGGCAGGCTACAGTCCGTGGGGTTACAAAGAGTTAGACACAACTGAGTGACTAACAGTTTTCATTTTCACAGCATTGTTTGATCTATATAAAAATAATCTACTGAAAATGAATGAGATATTTTCCTTTTAATAAAAAATCCCACATTTTTAGCTAATGGGATTTTCAAGTTACTGTTTTTTAAAAAAAAAAAAGAATAACCAGGACTTCTGTGATTACTTTTTCTAATGATTTTAGCCATTCTCTATAAAGTTTGTAACTAATAAAAAATAGTTAAAAGTTGAAAAGTTTATGTCTGTCCTTAGAGATATATTGATTGATTTATATATTTATTTTTTGAGAAACTACATCTCCTGATGTCATGTCTAAATATGCAGGTCTAAAAGGAGTATCTCATAATAGTACATCACAGTTTTGATCACTCATCTTTTAGTTATTTGTAGAATCTGCCTACTTTGTCAAAATAGAAACATCCACTTATTATTAATGCTCAAATTAGTCTTTAGCTCCTCTTGAAAAAAAGTAAATTAAAAAACAGTATGTCTAGTATTTAGTATTTAGTCATCCATGGTAGGTATCTTCTTTTTACAGTTGTCTTTATTTTTATTTTCTACAGCTCAGAGTGTATTTGCGAACCTCAAATCTGGACAATGCTTTTGCTCATGTCACCAAAACACAAGCAGAAACATTACTGCTTAGTGTCTTCCGGGACATGGTAATAGTTTTTAGAGCAGACTGTTCAATATGCCTTTATAGTATTGAAAGAAAATCTGATGGGTGAGTATATAAAATATATAGAGTCATTTTTTGCTCTTATTTATCATGCTTCCTCTGTAGTTTTATTTCTCAAAACAGTTATTCTAATTTTATATTTGGTTTCCTTTGTTTTAAGAGTTTCGTAAAGCAAGGAATTTTAATTAGTGATCTTTGTATGGTAGTTATTTTTTAGCTACCAAAAGAAATAAACTATAAAGCTTTACCAATTTTTTCAGCTAATCTTATTGGATTCATTTGAAAAAAAACACTAGTTTGGGATTGGGTAAAATTTTAAATATTAATTTTTTTACACATCTTGATAACAAGTTGTTATTAATTTTCCTAGTGTTCTAGAAACTTGGGGAAATTTATAATATTTCTGTAGTTTTAGGGGCTTAGGAAGCATGCCCTTAGCAGACTCTTGTACATTTTCACTGGCCTAGATGGCTGTAGTCTAGAAAAGGAAAAACTGACAGTCATCTTGCTCTTTGTGCGTGTTGCCTATATTCTTCTTGGCGTCTAGCTGACTTGCAGCATTTAGACCACACTTCTTGAGTTTTATTTTGTTCTCAGATGGCTTTTGTTTCTTTTTATAAAAAAGCTATGAAGTGCGTGTTTGCTGAAGTAGCTTAGTAATTGAGGATATCTTTTATAACAATAAAAACAGATCACCTTAGATAGAACCCATTTCCTTCCTCACCCAACTATTTCTCAGCTGACTAAGCTATTCCTGTAAGCTTCTTCCCAATTTCTTTTTTACTTTCTATATCTTACTCCCTTTTTTCCCTCCCCTCATCTCCATTTGTGTTCTTGAGTGCCACAGCCTTGTCAGTCTGCTGTTTAAAGGATACTTGGGGAGGTGGAAATGGTAGGTAGAAAGTATTTGGGGCCCCTATAAACATAAACTCTGATACTATTTGTAGTGGAAATGGGGGGGGGAACTCATTAGAATTGTTGAGGTGTAAAAAAACTTATTAGAATTGTTGTTTCTTTCTCTTTTACAGTCCAAATACTGCTGGTATTCAGGTTCTTCAGGAAGTATCCATGTCACGCTACATTCCTCACCCTTTCCTAGTGGTATCTGTCACTCTGACATCAGTGAGTACAGAGAATGGAATCACCTTGAAAATGCCACAGCAGGTACCATTCTGTTACCAGAGCTCTTTAGAGTTTTTGGGTCTTTGTGTTTTAATTTGATATTAGGAACTATTAATTTGTTCAGAAAATACATACTAAATATATAGAATTTGCCTTGTGTGAAGATGCTGGGTTACAGTGCCAACTAAACAAACATGGTTTTTGCTGATACTGGAAAGAAATAATTACATAGATAATTAATACAAATGTGATGTGTATACCAAAAAGTAATACAGGTTGCTATGTATACCAAAAAGTGATACTGTGTTAAAACATTATTCTGTGTATAAAAGTTATACTGTATAACAAAAGCCTAGAGTAGTCTAAGCAATCACAGATGGTTTCTCTATCATTTAAATTGAAACCTGAAGAATAATTGGTGGTTATCTAAGTAAAGAGGAATTTCAGTCAGAGGGAACAGTTCAAAGGCCTGTAGATAGGAGAGAACAGGACACATTCAGGGAAACAGAAGAAATTTCGCAGTGACTGGAACATAGAGTGTGATAGTCTTATTGATACTGTGGACTTTGTCTTAAAGTCTAAAGTGTTTTAAGCTAGATATTATTAGATCTAAGCTTTGTAATATTAGAGAAAACATTACAAAGGAAGAAAATGAACCAGAGTTGGACAAAACTGGATGAAGGGAGAGCAGCTAAGAGGCTATTGCAGTGATCTAGGTAAATGGTGTTTGTGGCCCAAACTTGGGTAGTGAAAAGAAGACAGAAAGAAGTAGAAGGAATATGACATATAGAGGACTCCATGATTAGTTAATTATGAGCAAAGAGAAGGGATACTCCCATAGCTTCTGGTTAAAGTAACTGTGCAGGTAGCGTTGCCACCATGACCGAGGTTGCATAACTTATGTTTCCAAACTTCATGTCAATGTGCAACCCATCTTCAAAGAAAAGTTCTGTGTGGAGTTACTTGTCATCCCTGTCTGTCTAGTCTTTTAAAACTTCCTATTAAGGCACTTCCACTGAGTGGCTTTAAAATACAGGTTCCATTTTCTCTACAAACTCATATTTCATGTAACCAGATAGTCCTAGTTAATAAAAAAGGAATGTTTTACAGAACTCTAGCTAAAAGATATGGAAGGAATTTGAGAATTAAGAATCAGTTTTGCAGCCTTTGAAAAAATGAGTGGATTCAGTGACCACCAGTTGAAATCAATGAAAGGTTGATGGGAACTTCACAATGAAGGTATGGAGTTGTCATGCCAAAGCCTCATTAGTCAGTCTTAGCATCACTAAAAGTAGGAGAACCATGCATGCTTCCTGGGGTGATGCAGCCTGAGGTTCACATGAAGAATTACTGCCAAAAGCATTGAGCCTGAACTGAATCAAGCTTCTCGAGTCATTTTCTATTCATCAAAAATACAAGGATAGAGGTTCAGTTTAATAACATTCTGTAGGAAAACTGCAGGTCATTAATGTGGAGGAAAAAAGAAAAGACTCTTTTAAATAAGATTTTAGAGCTATAACAAAAAAATGCAATTCATAAGGTCATTTGTATCTTCATTCAAATAGGCTACAAAAAGACACTGTTAAAACAGTTAGCGATATTGACTGAGAGATGACACTGAGAAATAGTTCTAAATTTTATTAAGTTTAGATGTGATGTTGGCATTGTAATTATATAATCAAATGTCCCTATATTTGAGAGATGCCTACTAAATGTATAGGAGTAAAATGGCATGATATCTTCCTTTAAAATACTTTGGCAAAATAAGTATTAATAAAAAGAGAAAAGGGTTAGGTGAAACAAACCTCAGTATTTGTGAATGTGAATAATGAGCATAAGATTGGGGGGTGTACATTTTATGTACTTTTCATCATGTTTGAAGTCATATTAAAGAAAAAGACTTCTTGAATATTCTAGATAGAGTAGGTAGTCAGAAGATGAATAACACTGGGTGCCCCATTTTAATTAAGAGGCCCCTTTACAAAGAGGAGATACTTAACTTTGTAAAGAGCAGAATAAGAAGTTGAAAGATAAGAGGAAATAGATTACATCTTGCACAGAGAGAAGGCCAAGGTTTAAAAAACAAAGCAAGTCTTGATTTAACAACAAAAAACCAGCAATGATAACTGTTCAACAGTAAGGTGGCCTCCCTGAGGAGACAGGTGAGCCCCTTGTCTCTGATGCTGCAATGAGAATTACCTACCAGGGATTTTAGATGGTTTGTTGGGTTCCTTCAGATTTAGGACCTTGAGGATACATGTGGTCCCAGCTTTTGTGTTACATTCAGTTTCTGAAAAGTTCATCAAAGCTGCTTGAGAGGGCTGTAATGGTCACCTGTTCTTATGTACTGTGATATTATCAATAAAAAATGTTGACTGCGTGGATAGAGCTGAAGGGAAAAATGGAGAATTTTGTGCTTTTATTTTTTCCTGTGCTGGCAGTTCATTGCTGAGCAGACTTCTCTCTAGCTGTGGCAAGCGGGGGCTGCTCTAATCGCGGTGCACAGGCTTCTCCGCGTGATGGCTTCTCCTGTTGCGGAGCACTGGCTCTAGGGTGTGTGGGCTTCAGTAAGTGCAGCTCCAAGGTTGAGAGCACAGGCTCGGTTGCTCTGGGGCGTGTGGAGTCTTCCCAGACCAGAGATCGAACCCATGTCTCTTGCATTGGCAGGCAGAGTCTTTACCACTGAGTCACTAGGGAAGCCCTGTTTTGTTGGGTTTTTTTAAATGAAATAATAGTAAATTCACCACTGTATTTTATATCTGAAAACTTAAAAGTGGTCATTATGAACATTAACGTATTTAGTAAACTGCAGTGGATGTTCTTCAGGTCTTTGGAAGTGTTTGAGGAGTTTGTGGGGGTGTGTGTGTTATTCACTCGGTCATGTCCGACTCTTCATGACACCATGGACTGTAGCCCATCAGGCTCCTCTGCCCATGGAATTCTCCAGGCAAGAGTGCTGGAGTGGATTGCTATTCCCTTCTCTAGGTAATCTTCCCAACCCAGGGATCGAACCTGGGTCTCCTACATTGCAGGCAGATTCTTACCATCTGGGCTACCAGGGAAACCCGTTTGTCCCTCCAATCATACTGTTTGATTCTTGGGATTGCATGTTCGGTTTCCTCTCCTCTCTAGTTCTTATAATTCTCACACAACTTTTCAATTCCATTTTTCCTTCTCCTAACTCAAGTTATTTACTGTTTCTCATGTGTTATGGACAGATGTTCATTTTTAGTTTATGTGCTAAATTGGGAACGGAAGACTCCTTTCCAAGTAAAATTCTTGAGCTTTGTGACAGTTGCTTACAGATTTTTGTGGGGTAATTTTTCAAATTCCTGCATTTTAAATTAATATGCTTATTACCTACCTGGATGATATAAAGCAAAAATGAGTGACAAAGTCTCTTAAGTATTCAGCATCCTTTTGCCATTTCTTTACACACAATCTCTTGTGTCTTAGAGCAGTACAAATGAGCATTTCATGTATCTGATTATTTTTTGCAAGTAGAATACATAGGGTGATGGTTGTTTTCCTGACTGAACCCTAAATGATATTGGAGCTTAAATTCAGCCAGCCAGCAGGAGTCAAAGCTAGGACACAATCCATGCCATCTTAATCATCGTCCTTTCCTTCCTAAAACTCTCTCCTTCTCTGATTCGTGGCATCATGCTTTGTTTCTCTTCTTGCCTTCAAAAGCTTAGCCAGTGGTCCATTGATCTGTTGCTGCCACATGCTTTGCTTCAGAAAATTCATCTGTTACCTTCAGTTTACCAGCCTTACCATTATGGTTCAATGATTCTGGTGTTCATCTCCAGTTTAGTCATCTCTCACAACATTTTTATCTGGAAGTCTTAAGATTCTTTCTAATTTAATGGGCAGTAAAAGGAAACTCTTCAGATTCCCCTTTCCTAAGTTACTATCTCCTTCTAACTTCTGTCCATGAAGACCACAACTTCTCTAGCACCTCACCTAGATTCAGCAGCCTGAAATCATCTTTGACTCAGCTTTGTTTATCCTTCAAGTCTAGAATATAAGTAAGCTTTTGGTTTGTTTTAATCAAAATGTTCTTCCTCTTTACAAGTGAAAATGACTTGATAGCTGAAAATATACTTTAAAGCAGTGCTCCTCAAACTTAAAGATGGGAATCCTAGGTTTTCTACTTTGGGGTTTGATTGAAATTTTCCTTAATAAAACACACTATTTACTTCATTCCTGAAGTTACTACCCATGATATCTTCCTCCCCTCAGTCATCCATCCTGAATAACTCAGAATTTTTAATAACTCTTTTATTCAAGGACCATAAGTAGTGGCTTATTTCCTGATATATTTTTACTTGACTTTCCAAGCCCTCCTTAAAGGTCTGTTACCATCAGTATTTTTCCTTGTAATATCCCTAATCTAGCGAGATTGTTCTCACTTTCACAGTAGAACTATTTTATCTTCTTGTGTCATTTATATTTCATTCTTCAACTAAAGTACCAAACGTTTTTCTCCCACCCATGTATGTCATCCTCACCCTTCAAGTCCCACTTCATCCTTAAGCCTTCTCTAGCTATGCCCACCAGGTCACTGAAGCAAGGTCTCACTTTTATGAACTTCTGGAAGTCTCTTAGTTTTTTCAGGATAATTCAACTCTGCCATCACCTTTTCATTAATTAATTATTAATTGCATTGTGTTAAGTTTGTACTACTGGAGCCAGACAGCTCCTTGACTCCAACAGAGTCTAACAGAATGACTGACCGTAATACACACTCAGGATTGTTTGTTTAACCTGTAAGCATTATGCCTTGGTGGGGGAAATGCTGAAAGTATACTTGTTAATTCATATGAATCCAACTCACTGTCCTTTCAGGCTCGCGATGCAGAGAGCATTATGCTGAATCTGGCAGGACAGCTCATCATGATGCAAAGGGACAGGTCCGGCCCTCAGATCCGAGACAAGGACAGCAGCCCTAACCAAAGGAGGCTTGTGAGTTAGATGAGAGCCACTTAGAATGTGAAGGATGTCAGGTCCGGCCCTCAGATCCGAGACAGGGACAGCAGCCCTAACCAAAGGAGGCTTGTGAGTTAGATGAGAGCTGCTTAGAATGTGAAGGACGTCTGGGAGAAGGATGAGGGGATAAAAGAGTTTAAGAGCAGAGTACTGTCTTATGGTTTGGAAACTGAGAAAGTATATAAAATTAGTTGTAAGCCTTTGGTGCAAGACTGTGGAAAGTGGAGGATAAGATCCTACAATGATAATAAAATGTTCTGTATGCCAGACGTTACTGCTTAGGTGTTACTGTTTGGAATAATTCTAATGGAAAAACAGGATAAATCGGTGAAGTTCCTTGGGGGAGGGGCGTTGTTTTTAGATTTAAGTACACTTACTTTGAAAGGCAGGGCAGTATTATTAACTTTAAACAGATTCCTCTAATTTTCCCCAGAATTTATACTATTATTTTGAAAGACTTGAGAAACTAGTACCTAGGAAAAGTTCATCTACAAATTTAATGGGAAAAGAACTGATTTCAGTCTCTTTTTCTCCAGTTGCCATTCTGTCCTCCTGTTGTACTAGCCCAGTCTGTTGAAAATGTCTGGACCACATGTCGTGCAAATAAACAGAAGCGTCACCTGTTGGAGGCCCTCTGGCTGAGCTGTGGAGGTGCCGGGATGAAAGTCTGGCTCCCTCTTTTCCCCAGGGATCACCGCAAGCCCCATTCCTTCTTGTCCCAACGGATCATGCTGCCTTTCCACATAAATATCTACCCCCTGGCTGTTCTGTTTGAAGATGCATTAGTCCTTGGTGCTGTCAACGACACTCTGCTCTACGATTCTCTGTATTCTCGGAACAGTGCTAGGGAGCAGCTGGAGGTGCTCTTCCCTTTCTGTGTCGTGGAGAGAACCTCTCAGATCTACCTCCATCACATTTTGCGTCAGCTGCTGGTGAGGAACCTCGGGGAGCAAGCTCTGCTCTTAGCCCAGTCCTGTGCCGCGCTGCCTTACTTTCCCCACGTACTGGAGCTCATGCTCCATGAAGTGCTGGAAGAAGAAGCTACCTCACGGGAGCCCATTCCCGACCCTCTGCTTCCCACGGTGGCGAAATTTATCACCGAGTTCCCCCTTTTCCTGCAGACAGTTGTTCACTGTGCCAGGAAGACTGAGTATGCCCTGTGGAACTACCTTTTTGCAGCTGTTGGAAACCCCAAGGACTTGTTTGAGGAATGTTTGATGGCTCAGGATTTAGATACTGCTGCGTCTTACCTTATTATCTTACAGGTAACAATTTTCTTCTTGTAAATGTATAAGAATTAGCATAAACCTAGAGGAAAAAGAAAGCAAATGTCCTTGGTTGGCACTGTGATCGTGCTTAAAGAACTAGTACAGGGACTTCCCTGGTGGTCCAGTGGTTAAGACTCCATGCTCCCAATGCAGGGGGCCTGGGTTCAATCCCTGGTCTCAGGGATCTAGATCCTGCAGGCTGCAGTTAAAGAGTCCACATGCTGCCACTGAGACTCGGTGCAGCCAAATAAGTAAATACTACAAAGAAAAAAAGAACTATTAGAGTCAAGTTTTCTGTTCAGTTTTTATCTTTACTTTTGAAGAACTCAATCTTACTATATGATGGCAGAAAATTACTGTTAAAAAGTAGCATTGCAGGGTTGGGGTTTTTTTTAATCCTGTTTGCCCATAAATAGGCCTAAAACAAATTAATGAGTTTACAGTATTATTTTGAATAATATTAAAGGAATGTCTTGTATGTATATATATACATATATACATTGTGCCTAGTCACTCAGTCATGTTGGACTCTGTGACCCTGTGGACTATAGCCCAAGCTCCTCTGTCCATGGGAATTCTCCAGGCAGGAATACTGGAGTGGGTTGCCATGCCCTCCTCCAGGGGATCTTCCCAACTCTGGGATCGAACCCAGGTCTCCCACATTGCAGGCAGATTCTTTATTGTCTGAGCCACCAGAGAAGCACGTGTATGTATATACATATAATGTGTTATAATACATATAATAATACGTACATATTACATATGATTATCAAAATATATAATAAACATACTAGTAAATAATTATTCTGAATATTAGTGGGTTTATCTGAGCCCTCCACAGTAATCTCTCTCCTGGTGGCATGGAATTGGCTGAGAAGTAAATGTTCTTCCAAATTACCGCAGAGTTGTTTTTATTGTTTGAAGAAGCTAACCGTAAACCTGGTTTGAGATTATGCCTGAAGCAGTTTTCCTGTCAGCATTTGCTTCATGGCAGCTGACTGAAGTCAGAGGAGATATTCTGGCAGAAGGTGGGTGGCCCTGAGATTCTGGCTATTCTTAAAAGGCCTCACAGTTGTAAAAACAGAAACAAGATAAATGCAGTTTTTTGTTTGTTTGTTTAATTTAGGTCACTGCTTAGATTTCAGTGATCTCCCAAGCAATGGAATTAGAAACTTTATCAGGATTCCTAAGTTGTGACTGACGTGATAATTATAGTTTAACTTGCCTGTTAGGCGCCTCTCCATGAAGGCCAGGGCAAGCAGCAAGATTAAATCTGTGAAAGAACCACTGTGGATGCCCATTGTGTAGCAGTAGTACATACTGTTGCCCAAAGCAGTTTTTTATTAAGTCACATCCTCAGAAAGCTCTGTCACAGGACATAGACCAGAGCTTTTTTGGAGTCAGAAAGACAAATTTATACTCTTGTTTTTCTGCTGATCTTCAACAAGTTGTTTATTTCTTTCTTTGTTTAGAACATATATTTTTATTTCTCTCTCATCCAACAGTCCTATTTTTGGGAACCAGACTTCTTTCATTTTGGATTTCTAACACTCTTGAGGGCAAGGGATTCTCAATGTGTGGTCTACAGAATTCTGGGGGTTTCTGAGACATATTCAGGAAGACTACAGAATCAGACTAATTTTCATATTAATACTGAGATACTATTTACCATTTTTTCCTGTGCTTATATTTGTACATGGGCATTACACTCTGCATTGCCATGCAATTACAATTTTTAAAAAGTTTTAAATGCATAATTTCAACAAGTTGTTTAACTCAGTTTTCTCATGTGTAAAATGAGAATGATATACTTCTTTTGAGAGTCACTAGGAGAAATGAAAGAATGTATAAAGTTTAAGATATCTGGCAGTAATGGGAGTGCAAGAAATCATAAATTATATTACACCAGGGGAGTATCTGCCTCACTTCTTCTTACATGGTACTTTTCAATGCTTCT
Source organism: Capricornis sumatraensis (assembly GCF_032405125.1). Lineage (NCBI taxonomy): Eukaryota > Metazoa > Chordata > Mammalia > Artiodactyla > Bovidae > Capricornis > Capricornis sumatraensis. The sequence continues at coordinate 47,150,627 of NC_091074.1, read as the reverse complement.
TTTGATTTTACTAGTAAATTATTCCCTACAATGCGATATCTGCATTACTTGTCTGGGTTTAGGGAAGCATGGAGATAAAGAATTACTCATATCTTCTCAAATCATTTGTAGTATAAAAGGAATTCTTGGTTGTTTTTCTAGAACATGGAAGTCCCAGCAGTAAGTAGGCAACATGCCACCCTTCTTTTCAACACAGCCCTGGAACAAGGCAAGTGGGACCTGTGTCGACACATGATTCGATTTCTGAAAGCCATTGGCTCTGGAGAATCTGAGACTCCCCCATCCACACCTACAGCTCAGGTTAGTTGAAGAATTGCACAGCTCTGCTAGGCCACACACCCACGTGGCATCTTCCTCTAACCATACTGCACTTTGTGTGTAATCATAGGAACCTAGTTCAAGTGGTGGTGGATTTGAGTTCTTCAGGAATCGAAGCATCAGTTTATCCCAGTCAGCTGACAGTGTTCCTGCTAGTAAATTCAGCTTACAGAAAACACTAAGTATGCCATCCGGTCCTTCTGGAAAAAGGTAAAAGAATGAAGAACTGTTCCTGCTTTTAGGGAATTCTATAACACATTGCATTTCAGAGTATTTGTAAAATTGGATCTTAGGAAAAAACCGTTTGATCTGATTGCAGTTCCTTTTTACATTCCCTAAAGGCTTGCCTTTTTTCTTTCTCCTAAATTCACTTCTTTATTCTTTGTAGTATTTTTGCCCTTTGTGCTAGAATAGGTCTTGATGTGCCCATTCTAAATGCAACTAACATTAAATTACCTCTGATAACAGAGGACCAGAATAAAAAGGAAGATAGATCTGCAAATAATTCAAAAGCCTTCTGACAGTCAGCAGTTTTCCCATTCTTTCCCAGTGTACCTTTTGACATTTTAGTCGTGTACTGGACTCTCTTGGGACTCTTTTGAGTGGAGAAGTCATTAAACAGTTCATGCCAAAAAAGTATATCCTGGAGTCTGAAACGTGTATTATATGTAGATGGGTTACTATGCCCTGAGGGGTTACTATGCCCTGAGGGGTAGCTCTGAACTCATGCTGAACATTGTAAAATAGATTTGCCTGTTTTGTGAGGTCCTTGTTTTCCTTCCTGTGTTGTTATGTGGTCTTGGCTCTTGGTTTCTTTCTCTCCCCTAATCCTTTCTTTTCTATTCTGTGTGTACTCTTACTACAGCGCCTGACACAGAATGAGAGCTTACTGAACATTTTTATTGTGATGTTTTACAGCTTTTTCTTACAGAGCCATTAATACACCTGCATTCCCAACACACGCACACTCAGACACACACACACCATAAACAAGTTGAATGCAACCGTGAAAGACTATAAAACAATTGACAGGCAAACAGTAGCTACTCAGCTATACCCTGAATGTGAGTGGTGTTTAATATATACTAAGTGCTCACTGCTCGCCAGGCACAATTCAAACATTTCCGTGTATAGGTCTTTCAGTAACAGCTCCGTATGGGTAAATATACTGTTATTATCCATATTATACAGGTGAAAAACAGAGGCCCAGAAAAATAAACTCTCTTTATATTCACAAAACTGTGGGGCAGAGCCAAGTTCAGAATGCAGGTAGTCCTGCTCCAGGACTGCTCTCTGAAGGCACACCATCACCCCAGTACCAAACCAGTTGCAACTCACCAGTTCATAGGAATAAGGGGTAACAGATGATATTTAGTCATTCATTTCTTTAAATGTGTTTTTTTCTTATGTGTCTGTATAACTCACATTAAGAGACTACATTTCACTCTGCTTCTCTTTAGTCTCCTTGGTCTGATCTCCTTTCCTTTTTTCACTGGTCTTTTCAAATACAGCGTTTGTTTGCTTCCTTTCTTTACTTGATCCAGTCACTATCCTCTTCCTGATTTGGCTTTGTAGGTCTCCTTTTTGTTTTCTATTCTGTACTTTTACAGACATGTTTAAGAGGCTACTTACTGTGTTCCAGCTACTGTTCAACAGGTGTGCTATCTCATGGAGAAGCTCTGATACTTGATCTTCCTCTTCTCTCGAATCTCCTTCCTCCTTGTCAGCATTTTCAGTGCTACTTCATAAGACGTATGTGAAGCTTGTTCTGTAGCTTTCTTGTGTTCCCACTTACAGATGGAGCAAAGACAGTGACTGTGCTGAGAACATGTATATTGATATGATGCTCTGGAGACACGCTCGGCGTCTCTTAGAAGAAGTTCGGCTAAAGGATCTCGGCTGCTTTGCAGCCCAGCTGGGCTTTGAACTCATTAGTTGGCTGTGCAAGGAGCGTACCCGTGCTGCCCGAGTAGACAACTTTGTGTTGGCCCTGAAGAGGCTCCACAAAGATTTCCTTTGGCCACTTCCCATCATCCCAGCTTCTTCTGTCAGTTCTCCTTTCAAAAATGGAAAATACCGACCAGGTAATATAGGCTTTGTGTTACTTATACAAGAATTGTATTTGCTCCAAATGTTTAGACATTTTTCCGTTAGTTGATATTCAAGAAGTCTTTTCATTCCAAGCGTAGATAGAAGCTGACTTTTTGTAGATCAGTTGGAACATCCACCATTTGACTAAGGATATAAATAAAAGTAGATCATGTGTCTCTTGGCCTTTTGACTTTGAAGTTTAATTTATAAATCCAGCCGATTGTTTTCTCAGATTATCAGCAAGTTGAGCATTGACTGAGTATAGAAGATACCACACTTTTTTTTTTTTTTTTTTTGGTAGGAAGTTTCCTGCAATGCAGGAGACCCTGGTTCAATTGCTGGGTCAGGAAAATCTCCTGGAGAAGGGAACAGCTACTCACTCCAGTACTGTGGCTTGGAGAATTCCATGAACTGTATAGTACCTGGGGTCGCAAAGAGTTGGACACAACTGAGCGACTTTCACTTTGGCATTGGTTAGCCACAGATCTCAAAATAAGCTAAATTGTGACTTACCTGACAGGATTCATTCCAGAGAAATGGTAAAAATACGTCTTTGAGAGCTTGGGCCATCTTCTAAATTAGGAGAGGGCAAAGTGAACTGTATCTTGGTAAAAAAAATTTTTTTTAGGTTTTTTTAGTTCAGGTTGTAATCATTATTACTTACGAAAATTCAAACAAAACCCTTTTTATTATGGCATTTGGAAGTTTCATGTCATCTTAAAACCAAGGAAAATCATTTAAGGATGACTGAGGTTTTGCCTAGTTTCTGGTAAGTTAAATAATGATAGAAGATGACTTCTGGGTGGCATTATCTGGTCAGTGCATTCTGTTCCAGTCCAACCTCCCTGGTTCATGGGTGGGTGATGCAGTGTAGCGACATTAATTGGCTTTGAACTTTTCGTATTTGGAGTTGGTGGGGGAAGAGAAGCTGAAAGAACTGAACTGGAAATGGCAGTGTGTGCACCTTTAATTCCTTTTTTTGTGTTTCCTACCTTGCAGTGGGAGAGCAGCTGTTAAAGTCACAGTCAACTGACCCATTTTTAAACCTCGAGATAGATGCTGGCGTCTCTAATATCCAACGAAGTCAGAGCTGGCTCGGAAACATTGGTCCTGCTCATCAAGAAATAGACACAGCCTCATCTCATGGGCCACAGATGCAAGATGCCTTCCTGTCACCTTTATCTAATAAAGGTAGATATCATTTTAAATCCTAGCTCCTCATTAGTTTCTTTGGAGGAAAGTTTATATGCCATATGTAGCATTTCAGAGAGAGCTTTACTCATTTCAAGATGTGTCTTTGAGAATTAGCATTAGTATCTGCTGGACAGGTGAATAGTTACTAGCACAAGGCCAAAATCACTTTGATTATACTTTGCCATGTTTATTTTACATAAATGAAACAGGTAAAACCTCACTACAGCTAAACACTAATAAATGAACCTTTGTAATCAATTTTGATGATACAGAAACACTAACTTTGAACCTCAAGTAAACAAAACTTTATCCATGTGTAAAGAATTCCATTCTTCTCATAGGTGGACCTGTATTATAAAAAATTGTTACCAGTTATCTTCTGTTTCAGCTGTAAAAAATTATGGGAAAATTTTTTTATCTTCTAAATTCCTGCATGATACCCTGAATTTTGCATCTCAGCCTTCAAAGCCTAAGATTACTGTCTGACCCTTTACCAAAAAAATGTGTGTCTTCTGCAATTATACTAATGGGTGAATTACAAATTGAAGAAGCTTTAAAGTGATTCATGTTGTTTAGGTTTATATAAGAGCTGAAGCAGCAGTTGGTCTGATTCTGCAGCTTCAATGGCCAGATCCACCTGATGCTTGATTTTCAGTGTATGCTCACTGTTGCCTGAGCTGCTCCTATATAGGGAGGCATATAGAAGCCATGGCTTCTTTTATTGTAGTAGAATACATGTAAAATCTACTGCTTTAAGGATTTTTATGTGTACAGTTCATTTATATTCTTGGGCAATCAACCTGCAAAACACTTTTTTACGTTACAAAAGCAAAACTTTATACCCATTAAAGAAAACTCTCCATCTCTCCCTCCTCCAACTCCAGGCAACTACATTCTATTTTCTGTCCCTGTGTAATTGTCTTTTTGTGTCTGGCTTATTTCACTTAGATAATGTTCTCAAAATTCATCCTTGTTGTAGCGTGCATGGGAATCTCCTTCCTCTTTCGGGTTTGTCAATATTCTGTTGTGTGTTCAAAGCACATTTTGTTTATCCATTCATCAGTGGCCACTTGCATTGCTTCCACCTTTTGGTTATTGTGAATTATGCTGCAAAGAACGGGGCGGGTACTGTGAATATGGGAAGTCTCTTTGAGACCATTTTCAATTCTTCTGGGTATTGTCAGCTCATGTGATAATTCTGTTTTCAGCTTTTTCCTCATAGCAGCAGCCCCACTTTACTTCTTATCAACACTGGCAGGGATTCCAGTTTTGCCACAGCCTCGCCAACACTTCTTTGATGATTTTGTTAATAGTAGCATCCTAATGGATCTAAGGTGGCATCATTGCTTTTCTTTAGAAAACCTTTTAGAGAGATTATTTCAAACATATTTTAAAAGGAGAAATAATACTATAATGGGCACCTTCCCTCCAACCCCCACTTCAGTTATTACCAGTTCATGAATAAATTTGTTGATAAAACACTTTCTCCTTCTTGTATTATTGAACTAAATCTAAGATATGATATGTTTTATTTGTGAATGTTTCAGTATATATTTCTAAAAGGACTTTTTTTTAAAATAATGGCACATCTCTCTAAAAATTTAACAGTAATTCCTTAATACCATCAAATATCCAGTAAGTATTCAAATTCCAGCTGTTTTACAATGTCATATTTTTGCGGTTTAAAAGAAAGTGAGAGTCACTCCGTTGTGTCTGACTCTTTGCAATCCCTTGGACTATACAGTCCATGGAATTCTCCAGGCCAGAATACTGGAGTGGGTAGCCATTCCCTTCTCCAGAGGATCTTTCCACCCCAGGGATTGACCCCAGGTCTCCCACATTGCGGGTGAATTCTTTACCAGCTGAGCCACGAGGGAAGCCCAAGAATACTTTGAATCAAGATCCAAGTAAGATTCATACGCAGTGATTATGTTTCTTAAATTCCATTTTTAGTGCTTTTTCCCCTTCCCCATCTCTTTTTTTCTTCTTGCAATTTATTCATTGAAGAGACTTGCTTCTGTGAATTTTCTCATGACTGGATCTCAGTTGATTGCATCTGCATGGTTTAAACAGTTTCGGTACTTCTTGTAGACTGGTGATTGAATCTAAAGACTTGATTGGGAATCTTCTGGTGGTCCAGTGGTTAGGATTCTGTATTCTCACTGCCTCAAGGACCTGGAAACTAAAACCCCACAAGCTGTGTGGCACCTCCCTCTCCCCAAAAAGGACTTGAACAAATTGTAGCTAGGTTTGTTGTTGTTTCCAGAGGTGGGCAAGACTGCTTAATAGGTAGTAGTGTATTTTTCTTTTATATGGCACATAATGCCTGGTTACCTCTCTGATGATTTTTTTTTTTTAAACATCTACTATTTAGTGTAACATGGGAATTTTAGTAGTGAATTTAATGTTTTCGTCTCAAAATCCTAAAGAGGAACCAACATCTGAGAGACAGCCAATATTTTTAATTGAAGGAAGACATACATTAAGCTAGTTTGTGACTTTTGACAATTCTTCATCAGGTGATGAATGCAGTATTGGTTCAGCCACAGACTTGACTGAAAGTAGCTCCATGGTGGATGGAGACTGGACAATGGTGGATGAAAATTTCTCCACACTCAGTCTAACCCAGTCAGAGCTGGAGCATATCTCCATGGAGTTGGCGAGTAAAGGGCCTCACAAATCCCAGGTCCAGCTTCGGTAAGTTTCTCAGCATTTTGGAAGCATAGAATGCCTCCTCAGGGTGTTTGGGCAAATTGGGTATATAGGCTGCCTTCCCAATAACAACTGCCCTTCTCTTCATCCATAGATCCTTCCTAGCATCAGTCACTGTGTTTCTGCTTCTGTATGTAGGTATTTGCTGCACATCTTCATGGAGGCAGGATGTCTGGACTGGTGCATTGTTATAGGCCTGATTCTTAGAGAATCCTCAATCATCAACCAGATTTTGGTTATTATACAGTCTTCAGAGGTAGATGGAGAGATGTTACAGAACATAAAGACGGGGCTGCATGCTGTGGACCGATGGGCCTCCACAGATTGGTAAGTGATTAGGCTCGTTCCCTTGACTGTCCTCTGGTGACTTCTCTTTCACATTAAGGCTTATTTTTGGTTCATTTATTTGGAGATTTGTAGGTGGCTTGAAATAAAAACTCCTTCTGTATATTCATTTTTAAGATTATTTTCTTTAGTTACCATTTTAGACCCAGTTATTTTAAATGAGTCATATTCATTGTTGTCAGTGAATGTGTGTCACTGAGGACCAATACAGTCCAAATGACCTTAGAACTAGGGTGGAACTTGAGATTTCTAGTTCTGTGGAATTGAAGATGATACCCTGAAAACAAGTAAAAATTTAAAGTCTGTGTGAGTTGAACATTCCATAGCAGTTACTGACAAGCCCAAAATAAGAATAGTGAATGAAAGTAGAAGAGCCTGGGATCTACCCCCTTTGTCGCCAGTCACCTGTGGATTTGGGGTTTCCCTCACTTGGCTCTAGTCTTCCTTAATTGGCAAATTCGTTTAGGTTAAATGTTCTCTGAAGGTCCTGTTTTTCAAGTCTGAAAATCCTATTAATGGTGTTTACGATTATAGAATACGCTTTTTAATTGCTATACCGGATAAAGAGTATCCATCTTTGCTGTTTGTGCTCACACTTACATTATGTGTAGCCCCCTCCAGGGGGGCCTTGGCATCTAAAAGCCTTTCCCTTCCTACTACCTCTGTGCCTCCTCCTGTACCCTATAATCTATCACTGACCCTACTGTATCAATGCTTAGTAAGAATCTGTCCATAACATGCTATGGAGCCTTTTGAATGTGGCTGATAAGAGCCAATTTCCTTTTTCTTCTGCTTAGTCCTGGATATAAGCCATTTTTAAACATCATTAAGCCACACCTGCAGAAGCTTAGTGAGATCACAGAAGAGCAGGTCCAGCCTGAAGCCTTCCAGCCGATGACTGTGGGTAAGACTCCTGAACAGACCAGCCCCCGGGCAGAGGAGAACAGGGGCTCCTCGGGCCATGGGGTCATCCCCCAGGGCGAGGTCGCAGGTGGCAGTCTGGTCAGCCGGAAAGAGGAGGCCACGGCGCGAGCAGAGGAGGAGGAAGCTTTTCAAGATGGGACTTACGACTGTTCTGTGTCGTAACAACAGTGAGTACCATCTCCATGGGCAGTATTAACTAGCATCAGCGTGCAACTGAGGGCACTGTGACCTAGTTGGAAAATTTAACCAGGGGGAGAACACAGCTCAGAGACTCTGGTAAGGTATTATTAAATTTTAACTTTTTCTTCTATGAAATCTTGAGTCCATAAAAAATGTGATATCAAAAAAAAAAAGATCATCTTTCATAAAAGTTTTTTTTTAAGCTGCAGTGGAAAGTTGTACAGAATATTGTACAGATGTACATGCAAACATTTTGGTTTTCTTAAAGACTGGTAGCTCTTAAACTACAGGGATCGTATTGCCCCAGATGAGCTTACTTTTTCACTACTTAAAGCTTCCTTTGTTTTCTGGTTCAGCGTGTGTTCTGGACTGCTTTTTAAAAATAAATGCTAAGGTGCTTGCTGTAGCTCATCAAGTGCTTGAGCTACCTGTATGCCCCCTAGATCAAGAGCACTGGACTCCCTAGTTGGGCCTCTGAATAGATGCCTGCCCTGGTATAACAGGCACCTGTAACATGCTCCTCTTCTGGCCTGTTAATCCTGGTCCTCAATCGATGGAAGCTGTTTACCTGTGTCAGTGTGCCTGCTTTTTGTCTAGCTTGGTTCCTGCTAGGTGAGTGTAGGCAGAGGCCTGAGGAGTTCTTATCAATTATGCTATTAGATACCACTAAACTATTTTGTATCAAAGAATCGTATCTTTTTGTGAATAATTTTGTGTAAATATACTCAAAGGCACTGTTCCTATTTTTAGGGCTTGTACTATAATTTGTAAGGTTTTATGCTGGATTCTGCATGGCTATAGATACTCTTAGAACAAAGACAGGGCTTGCTTTTCTTTCCAGATACAAGCACTCTTCATAAAGGAAGACAGATTTATTGGCTTGGTCATAAGGTAACAGAAATGGTCACACTGATCATGAAATGAAACAGGTTTTGTGCAAATTAATGTAGTTTCTTATTTATTGCTTTTGTAAATTGAATAAAAATGAACTCTATGTAAATAGACTGCTGAATCCTGTATTATCACGGCTACTAAAAATTAGTATGTAAAGAATGCATTCATCATAACTTCTTAAATATTTTATGTATTTCTGGATATGACTTAAATTTTAGTTTTCATACATTATGAAAACACAATTGCAGACTCAGTTGCTTCAGACTAAACACATATCCACTGTATGTTTATCAATTACCCTATAACAGTATTAATTTAGATAGCTTGTTTGTACTGTGCAATTTGAACAAAGGAATGCAATGTTATTTTTTACAAAAACAAACTTATTTTTATAGTAACAATGTATTTGATGTGGACCAAATTCATACCACTATGTAAAACAGCCTCTCCTCTCATAGTGCAATTACAGTTTAGAAATAAAACTTGGTCCTCTATCCTTGCTTTTTAAAATTAATGGCTAGATTTACTTGTCCTAGCCAGGTTTCCTTTGAAAGGAAACTCAAATTTGAAAAATGCTTTGTTCAAAAGTCATCAATGGTTTTAAATTACTGATTTTGATAATTTACTGTCACTTACTTTTCACATTACAAGTGCAATACTTTCACATACTAAAACTCCTGAATTGGTGGAATATGTGATTACTGGTACCTGGCCCTTCTGGTGCTATGTTTATTTAAGCCTTTGTTTTAAACCACCTTTCCCTGAATCTTAAGATAGAAAATGTTTCCCATGTGAGTCCATGCAGCCCAGCAAGAAACTGAAGCAGTTCTTCTCCTGTCCTAGTCCATTATGAGAAGAACTAGCATTACTTTTGTGTTTGGTGTATTTAATCAATAGAAATGATTCACCATGGTAAACAGCCATGTTTACAGATATCCTAATGTGCTGCTGGGTTCATCTTTCACTCTTAAAAGCAGGGCACCATTAAGTTAACCATATTCCTATGGTTAATGCCACGACCGAAACTTTTCTTGTATAAAATACTTGTTTTGCAACCAACAGATATAGGTGGCCCCAAGGCAAAAAGATTGGCAGCTTTACAGAAAAACTTTTCTTTGGTAGTTTGTTGTATACTTTAATTTTTTGAATCCTATTTTAATTTTGCCTTGTTTGGATCACGTATTTGACTGTTTAAGCCATATTTAACCAATGAATTTAAATATTCAGTATAACTATTTGAAGTTTAAATTATTTGCTGATACCAAAACAAGTTATTTGGGGGTAGAGTTAACCTTTGCTTGTAATTAAAAGTTGCTGCTACTTCTGTAATGTGTTTTTTTTTTTTAACTTGGTAAAGGGCAATAAAACCATTACATGAACTTTTTGTTTACTCATCAAGTTAACAGCAAAAAATGTATGTATTAAAAGTCATATTTCATTATATAATTCCACCTTTTAGAATTTTCCTTATAACTAAAAATTTATATTTAAAATGTATATGGGTATACTATTTTATGGATATATTTCTTTACTCTTCAGTTGAGGGACATTTGGGAGGGATTCAACTCAGACACTGATATGCAGGCTTCTGTGTGGACGTAAGTTTTCAGTTCTCTTTAGGAGTGGAAACGTTGGGTTATGATAACTGGTTAATTTGCAGGGGCGGCAGGGGCCGGGGGGTGGGGCATGCTTAACTGTATTACAAAATGCCTGTACCATTTTAAAAGAAAAAAAAAACATTTCCACTAGTAGTGGATGAGGGTTCAAGTTTCTGTTGGTCAACATTTGTTTTTGGTTATAGCCATCTGAGTTATGTATGAAGTCATATCTTATGGTTTAGATTTACATTTCCCTGATGGCTAACATCTTTTCATATATGATTATCAGCCATTCACATCTCTTTGGAGAAAACTGTATTCACATTCTTTGCCCACTTCACAGATGGCTCATTTATCTTATTGTTGATTTGCAAGAGTTCTTTCTATATTCTAGACAGTTTTGCAAACATTTTTTCATTCTAAGGGCTTTTCACTTTCATGATACTGTCTTTTGAGACAAAGTTTTTCATTTTGGTGAAGTCCCCAACTTTTTCTTTGGTTCCTTGAGCTTCTGGGTGTCATATCCAAGAAACCATTTCCAAATCCTAGGTTATGAAGATTTATGCTTATGTTTTTTTCTGTTTTATATTTTAGCACCTACATTTAGGTCTTTGATCCATTTTGAGTTAGTTTTTGTATATGGTATGAAGAGGTCTAACTGTTCTTTTGTATGTGACTACTCAGTTGTTATAATTTACTGAAAAGTTCACCGTTTACTGAAAAGATTTTTTTCCTATTGAATTGTTGAAAATCAACTGACTACAAACGAATGGGTTTATTTGTGGAACTGTCAGTTGTATTACATTGATTTCTGGGTCTTTCCTTGATGCCAGTATGACATTGTTTTGATTACTGTTGCTACCTAGAAAAAGGAAGTTTTGAACTTGAGAGCTGTTGAGTTTTTCAGGACCGCTTTGGCTCTTCTGTGCCCCTTGCATTTCCATATGAGTTTAGAGTCACCTTGTCAGCTTGTGTGTGCACCCACACACACCTATAAGGCAGCTAGAAGTTTGATAAGGATTACATTCAGATCAATTTTTGGAAAATCTTGCCATCTTTTGATAATAGGCCTTCCAGCCCATGAACATGGAGTGTCTTTCCAGTTATTCATGGCTTCAGTTTTCTTTCAGGAGGGTTTTATAGGTACTTTTAATAAGCTTATTAGTATTTTATTCTTGATGCTCTTGCAAATAGAACTGTTTTGTTTTTGGATTATTGTTTGTTAGTATATAGAATAATTGATTTTTTTATGTTGCAATTGCATCCTACAACACTGTTCAATTCACTAACTATATAATACGTTTTTTATGTGGATTCCTTGGCATTTCCTGTATAGAAAATCATGTCATCTATAATCAAAGCCTGGGCTAGAGCCTCCAATACAATATTCAAGTGGCAGTAAGTAGATACCCTCGTCTTTCTGATGTTAGGGGGAAAGTACTGAGTTTTCATTATACATTCGGATGTCAGCTGTTGAGTTTCCCATAGATGGCCTTTATCAGGTTAAGGAAGTTCCCTTCTATTAAATTTTTTATTGTAAAGAGGTGTTAACTTTGTCAAAAAACCTTCACTTCTGTTGAGATGATTATATTGTTGTCCTTTATTCTAATGCTACAGTCTATTATGTTGACTTTTAGGTGTTAAACCCACATTCCATCCCTGGGCTAAACCTCATTTTGGTCATGATACAGGCCAAACTTGAAGAAAAGAAATTATCAGTACACTTGTTGTATTTTCACTAATCAAGTAAGGAAGTGCTAGTATTTAAAAGAAAAGTACTGATGAGCTTCAAAAATGCCCAAGATGTTTTTTCGAATAAAAACAGACACGAGGCATAGATGCATTTTGGCTTTATTGACCCTAAAACACAAGGTATTATTAAGAACATAAGTTATTTGGCTGCTTCACCTTGTACTGAACTGTTCTGAGGGAACTCACTTGGAAAGGGAGGTACTTGCACGGAGCTCTTGGAGCTCACAAGTGGGTTCTGTATTTTGGGGCCTGGTGGTGTGCCTTCCTTGTGAGCAGCGGGTCACTGTCTGGCTGAAAGATAGTATTTTCTTCCCCCCAGTCCCCCAATGAAAGAACATCTTTTATTGGCCCTTCAGTGATTTTCTTTGCCAACAGTGATGATAAAACTGCTAAATAGGCTATAGGCTCAACATTTAATTTCTGTGAAATTCAATGCACAATTTCATTCCACAGTAAAATGGATTCCAGTTGAAGCCATGTTGAGTTCTTTGCTCACATGACCCTTTAAAATAGCAATTATACCCACAGGAGCCAACTAGGTCTTTCTAACAGCAGAGTTGTTGTATTTTTTTTTAAAGCTCTAAAAGGCTTTATGGATTTAAAATAACTCTTCAGATGAGGGGGTTACAGGAAAATATAGATAATGATGGTCTGTTTCTCTGTTAATGATACTGACTAGTATTTAACATGTTTATTTCAGTTAAACTGTAAGGCAACAATTCATCCCTAGCAAACCAGTGAAAAGATAATGGACAGACACATTCATTTTTCCCACAGCTTCCTGAGTGTGCAGGCTGGCTTCTTAAGTAAGTGGTAGTAATGGTTTAGAAATATGATCAGGCCTATGTACATCTGCTAAAGTATGGAAACAGAAGTACTCCATGCAACCGTCGTTCTTGGGTAAATTTTAAGAATTTCTTCAAAATCACAATCCTTCACACTTAACCCAAATGTGTAGTACTGTGCAAAAACAAGTTCTTCAGACTGCTGATCTGACTGTGTTATTAAGAGCCATGAGTATTGTGTGCAATTATTTAACCATTTTTGGCATTAAAGCAGTCCCCCAGACTGTTAAGCATACCCTGAGTCTAATGTGCATCTTGTTACTGACCTTCTACAACATTAGAGCTTTATAATGCCAAAGAAAACCAAAACAAGAGCAAACTGTCCACACAGGAAAATAAGGGCAAAGAAAACCATGATTATTATCAAAAAGGAGTTAACAACGTGCTTCCCAAGGCGGGGTGGGGCAGATGGGAATCACAGGGAACTCAGGTAGTACCCTTCCTCCACATTCGGAAGTTTGCTTTTGCTTTTCTTTTCCCTATAAATAATTTCCAGTAATCTATTTCCGATTAACCACAGAAACAGAAAATATGCCTGTATTTTGAAATTCATTTAGATACTATTTTTCTCCACAATTGTGAGTCTATAAAAGCTATGAACAGTGCAGACTGTGTGTGTCACTTGAATCATCTAAGACTAATGATACAGCCGACCCTTGACAACATGGGTTTGAACTACAGGTCCAGTTATACAGGGGGTTTTTCATTGAATGGATATCACAGTACTACATGATCCATAGTTGAATCCACAGAGACAAAACCTTGTATACAGGGGTGTGATGATGCACATTTTCAACGGTGCAGAGGTCAGCACTCCTAACCCCTGTGTTGTTCAAGGGTCAGCTCTATGGTTCTTACGAAGTCCAGGAGAAGCACTGGCTCCAGTGTCCATGCATGTGACAGCATGGTGCCGTTCAGCTCTGGCTGTAACCCTGCTGTCTGTGTAGGCCCAGTTTTTGAGGAAATAGGAGCACAATTCAGAATGCACACTGTATATATCGGACAAGCAGCTTTATGCTCTTTCTGTTCAGGCAGATTTGAGTGCCACTGTTTTGTTTGTTTCACTATGGCTCTTTTAGCCCAACTTACTAAAGACAAAAAGTGTCTAACTTTTTACATTTTTAATGGAAAAAAAGAAAGCTAGCAGAATTTACCATTGCTCTCGCCAAACTCTTCCACTTGCTGGAGCCAACAGCCATCTTCCTCAACATGAAAAGTACCTCTAAGTCCTAGAGCTGCTGTTGTGCAGGACCTAAACACCAACAGCTAGAAGGACACTCCAGTGCAAGCCACAGCCTCGAGTCTCAGGAAAGCCAGCTCTGCCAGACACAATAAGTTACTGAGAAACTAACCTGTTCAACTGGCTAGAAAACAAGGACCCAGTGCATCAATAATATTATGCCCTGAAGGATTAACTTTGGATAACAATATTCTGTTCATTCCTTTTTTTTAAGAATCAAAATAAAATGTCCAGCCACTCCCACTCTCCTCCCACCCCCAGAACAGCCAGCATGGGGCACCTCAGCGCTCTGAGAAGGGAAGTTCATGTCCTGTACTTCCACAGACAGTATTCTAAACCAGAAGAGCCTGGAAACCCCAAAGGAAGCAGGTATTGAAAACCACCTCAGAAAAGCATCCCAGCGATGGATCTTAGTGTCCAATACAGGATTCCACATCAGAGTACTAGGGCCTTAGAGCCACCAAGCACATGCTAAAGACTGCCCCCAAGGCTGCCCAGAGAAGCACAGCTCCCAGCACAGGCTGGGGCCTCAGAAGCCTGTCTTCATCTCAAATTTCTTATGACTGATCATTAATTCCTGTGATACTTTACCTACCATCTACTGACACAAAAAAACAATGGTCTTGGGCTTTAACTGGAAATGTCATTTGTATCATTAACAAGGGATTTACAGTACCTTCTGCATCTTTCATGATCCTAAGGGTTCAACTATCAAAACTGGTTTGCTGGCTTTTGTTCTTAAGGTCATATAAAATGACGTGTGTGTGTGTAGTACCCATGTGTGCTTAAGTGCCAGAAAACTGGTATTTTCAAGTGTCAAAAGGGCCATGCACTCTACTCCACAGTGTAACCATTATAGATCATGCTCAGCCCTGAAGAGTGTTAGCCCACAAAGTTCTTAGAACATATGCTCGTTAAAATTCACTGACTTACATACAACCGTCCATGCAACATAAGGCGAAACTGTGCCACATGGAGTATCCCACTGGATATGTACTTAGAGCTCATCCACAAGATTAAAATACAAAGAGATTGTAGGTGCACACCCAGGCAGAGGGAAATGTCCAATCTGGGAACTTCTCTCTCAGAGCATCCAGCTGGGAGGATCTGTCTTCCCCAGAAAAATAGTGGGCAGCAATAGCCACAGTGACCATTCCTTCAGGCTGTTCTTCCAAGACCTACAGGAGAAAGTTAATTAGTTCTCTAGCTCTAAGGAGACAGAACACTGACTGATTCCAAGGGTCTTGCCAAATACCACCCTGGGAACCTGATCAGTGATAGCAGCGATGATGGGAGTGTCGCACCTGTACTTCTATCCAGAAGTGCCATGTGGAGGCCTGGAGTCCATGGGAATAAAAGACAAAGTAGTCCCCTCCTTTACTTGTGACTGGGGTGCCATTGCCGAGAGACCACTGAGAAAGCGTAGCCCCTTTGTGGGTTCGAACATAGAATGACATATGGCTTGGTCCTGTAGGATAAAAGGAAGAACAGTTAAAACCTTCAAGAAAAGCAACCCAAACCAGACTATGAAGTTCATGCTTCACTAGCAATAAAGACACTCAGTACAAACCTAGTGGAGGGCTTTCAGTCTGGATGTTCATTATGAATCAACAAGGTAAGCAATGAGGTGCAGAAAAAGCAGAGAGTTCATAATAAGAAAACTTGTGTTTACACCTTGGCCCAGGCATTTAAACATACAAGAACCTACCTATCACTCAGAAGCCCTTCTTCAGAAATCTAGAGAATAACTGCAAAAACCAGAGCAAAAGAACACTGAGGATTTTAGCGTATCCACATACATTGTATTAAGACAAATATTAATGTAAAAGTGGAAGACTAATGTGCAAATGCTGCCTGTAACAAACAGAGGGAAAGGGGAAAGCAGATAAAACTGTTGTGTTGGCTTTGCGCTTTAAAAAAGTTTCTGGCACTTAAGATTTATATTTTTGTTTTGATCACCTATTTAATTTTTTGCTATTTGTATGCCAGTTTTTGTGGTATTCTTATCAGCTTATATATCATAGAAAAAAACACAAATACAGCAAGTAAAACACAAGTAATTATAAATACTGTGAGGCAGTTGCGACTGCAAGTATTGGTCATAAAAATAAATGTGAATAGACACAACCCAGCTACTAAAAGAAAAATGTAGCTTACAAAACTAGACCTAACCACATACTGTATCCCAAGATACTCAGAAAGGGTAAAAATGAAGAACAAAGGTTATTTCAGGCAAGTGGACAGAGTCTTTAAAAGATAAGGAAATATTACAGATGAAATCAATGAAATAGACAATAGAACAAACCGACCTAGTAATCAAAAATCTGTTTTGTTTTTTTAAACTTAACAAGACGATCACTCGGTAACCTGACTGGAAAAGAGGCGGGGGAGAAGAGCAGAGCAAACACTAATATACGCAAAGATAAATAAGAGCTGATTCATGTCAGTGTATGACAAAACCACTACAATACTGTAAAGTAATTAGCCTCCAATTAAAATAATTTTTTAAAGCTACCAATAATAGAATTAAAAATGACACAACCAACAACAAAAAAAAGAGAAGAAATGTTAAAAATCACTACATAATCACTATTGTTTCCGTAAGTTTGAAAACCTGAATGAAATGGGTACATTGCTAGGAAAATACAGAATATCAAAATTGAACACAGAGATAATAAAGCTAAAACAGGCCAATCTCTCTAGAAAAAGAAACCACTCTAAGAAAAAAAGCACCTGGCACAAGGGGTCTCAGGAGTTGCAGCCAACTTTTCAACAGAACAGTTCTAATGCCCCATAAACTGCTGCAAGACAGGAAAAGTAAGGAAAACTTACCAACTGTTTTATGATCTGTAACAGTCACGGTGTGTTTACATTTATAATGTATACCTAAATTGTTAAAAAGAGTACCAAAAACACCCCAAACCAGTATCATACATCACATTAAGAAAATACATGATAACCTAATATACCATGAGAGAAAAATTCGATGATTATTTTTATAATGCTAAAAAAGATTTTCACAAAATTAAAACCTATCCTTTATTAAAAAACATTGAAGGAATGTTAAGTTCTGAATGCTTATTTAACATGATAAAAAATATACACTCTTTTAGTCCTAAAGTCAATATCTTACATAACAGGAAAACACTAGAGACTGTGGTTCTAATGCCAAGAACTAGGCAAGGATGCTTACTATCTACACAACTGTTGTATATTAGAAGTACAGGATATACTGTTTATATACAGACCAGAGGCATACAAGTTGGTAAACAAATACTGTATTTACACATGGTATACAGTAGTTGACAAACTATACCTGAGGTCTGCGTTAGTATGGCTCTTGGGCTAAGAATGGGTTTTTCAGTTTTAAAGAGTGGCTAGCAAAAAAGGAAAGAATATAACAGAGACATATGGCAAAGCCTACAGTATTTACTCTCTAACCCTTTAAATTTTGGCAGTTCTTGGTATACCTGGAGAACATTAGTATCAATGATTAAAAAATATTAAAAGATTCAGTAAGATAGCAAGATGGATAGGGTGATTCAACATTACAGTGTCAGTTCTTAACTTATAAATTTGTAATGACCCTAACTACAATAATTTTATATTAGAGAATACTAAAGTTCTAAATACTAAAATTAATAAGCATGTAAAGAATGGCAAGGGAAACAAACAGTGAAAACCAAAAACTACAAAGGATCTTCACTCTCCTAATCATTAAATGATTAAGCTTCTATAATTTAAGAAATGTGGTAACTGTACACAAACAGACCCTCATACCACCAATTTTCTTTTTAATGATTTCTTAACCTTTGTAATCACAAAACACAGATGTGCAATCTGCCTGTCAGGGACCTGATTTTTATTGGAATTCTCCAAATTGTAAAGGAAGGAGAGAGATTTAAATTTTTCTGTGCTTCCTTTTTATAGGCTAGCATTTAAATAAAAACCAATTTATTGGCATGAACAAGAAAACCAGTTGGTACAAAATGAGTTTATTCCTAAATTGTGAAAGCCTAGAAAAGGGAAGTATTCACCTAAGAGGTGTCAGCTAGAGCCCTTATCTCTCACAAGTGCTTCATCCCACTGCTTAACAACCAGATCTTACTATTTCACTACTACCATCTTGTGTCCTCCAGCTTCCCTTATCTACTAGATTTTCAAGTCCCTTCTGTGTTAAAACTGAATGAACTATGCCTTCACACAATAAATGCAGTTACTTTTCATGACTGATATGATGGCCACTGGTCACCAAAAAATACAAAACCCAACAGACTATGTGCAGAAGAGAAAGTTCAGAAGAAAGTGGGCAAAGCTGTGAGGGATAGAGAGTCAAAATTTTGATAAGAGCACCAAAGTGACTCAGTAAGCAGAGTCTTCAACAGATGGTGCTGGAACTGAATATTTGTAAGGGAAAAGGACCTTGACCTCTACCTCAAGCCATACACAAAAATTAATTCAACGTGGATCCTAAGCCTAAACATAAAAATTTTAAGCTGTAAAGTTTCTAGAAGAAAACAAAGTCTATCTTCATAATGTCTGGGTAGACAAGCTTTTTTGGAAGACACATAAAGCATTAATCCTAAAAGAAAAGCATGATAAGATAGAAGTCTCATCAGAAGACATCAGTAAGAAAATGAATGGGCAAGAAAATCTGGTAACACTGTATCTAATAAAAGATTGTGTCTAGAATATATAAACTCCTCTAAGACAATAAGCCCAGTTTTTAAAAGGGAAAAAGACATGAGGAAACAAAGCATATGAATGGCCAATAAGCACTTCAAAAAGTGTTCCACATCTTAATTATAAGAGGAATTCAAGAGATACTATAAGGAATGATAGTATAAGGAACACCTATAAGGAATGATAAAATGAAGAAACGAAGAACCAGCAAATTCAGGAAGAATGAAAAGCAACTGGAATTCTTGTATACTGGTAGAGAAAAATGGAAACAACATTTTTAGAGAGTTAAACATAAGTCTATCCTATGAACTAAACAATTCCACTACTAGATATTTATCTACAAGAGGTGGAAAACATATTCCCAAAAAGCTTTTCATAAGAATGTTTATAACAGCTTTATCCACCTTAGCCCCAAACTGGAAAGAGCCCAGGTATCCATCAATAGGAGAGTGATAAGCCACGAGACAGTCTGACTACTGACTGATACACTGACTACTAGTCAGCAATGAAAAGGAACAAAATATTGACAACTTGAAAACACCACAGCTCAATCTGAAATACATTATGCTTAACTGACCAGACACTATTTCATACTGGATGATTCCATGTGTAAATATGAAATTCAAGAACAGGCAAATCAAATCTCTTAATGCAGAAATCAGGAAGGTGCTGCTCAGGCTCAGGGGGACTAGAATGTAATGGAACTTTATGGGGTGATGGAAATACTTGTGTTTTGATAGGGGGTTATGTATGATTTTATCAAAACTAATGGAACTGTAAGATCTGGACATGTCAATGTATGTAAATTAGGCCTTATAATAGAAATATATTTTATATTTATATATGAATGAATAAAAATAAGCAAGAGGGAAAGTTATGTTTGAAAATACTTTTCACTCAAAGATTTGGACACGACTGAGCGACTTCACTTTCACTTTTCACTTTCATGCATTGGAGAAGGAAATGGCAACCCACTCCAGTGTTCTTGCCTGGAGAATCCCAGGGACGGCGGAGCCTGGTGGGCTGCCGTCTATGGGGTCGCAGGTAGTCGGACACGACTGAAGCGACTTAGGAGTAGCAGCAGACAAACAGGATATGTAGAAAAAGTTAATTACTTTACAGAACTGGCTCATGTGACTGTACAGGCTGGCAAATCCAAACCTGCAGGAGGCGCAGGCAGGCTGGAGACTCAGGGAAGAATTAGAATCCCCAGGACTTGCTGGCAAAACTCCCTCTCCTTGAAGGAGGCAAGTCTTTTTTTTTTTAAGGCTGTCAGCTGATTGAACAAAGCCCACCATGGTTATGGAGAACAGCCTGCTTTACTCAAAATTTACTGATTTAAATTAAATGTCAATCCTATCCAAAAAATACCTTCACTAGAAATAACAAACATGGTTTTCCCTTGTATCTGAATACCATCTTTAAAAAAAATTGCCAAATGTAACTCAACAAATTGAGTGCCCATTAGGCGCTAGTAATATTTACTGGGCACAGAGACTAGAAAGAAAAATAAAAACACATCCATATCTGCCTCCCTTGAATGCTAGTGGAAAATCAGATATGAACTAAATAACCATGATACAAGGAGGTCAGTGCTACAATCAAGATACATACAAAAGGCACAAAATAGATAGCAGTTGCTCAGTCTGTTAGAGACAATGAAAGAAAGGTCTGAATAATACTGACATTTTGCCAAGAGAAGAAACAGAGTTCCAGAGAGAGAGAGAGAAACAAGAAAACATCACTCTCACCAAGAGGGAGTGCATGACGATGGAAATGAGCACTTGGATGCAGCTAAGGAGTGCATAAGGGAAGTTCTGAAAAAGCTGAAATAGGTACACAAGCCAGATTACCGAAGACCAAACATGCTCTCTCCCAAAAAATTGGAGTGCGTTCTGCAGCAACAGGAAATCACAGAAAAGCTCTTTTACTTAGGGAAGTGACATGATTAAGTATACTTTTGCAAAATAATATTAGAAGACTTCAGACCACCGTTTGAGAAACTCAAGGACCTGACTACTAGTTCTAAACATGGTAAATATACCAAGAAAGGTAAACAAACTGTCTGCTAATGCCAGGCCAAATGCTCTTGCGATCTACCTGACAACAAATATCTGACAATGAAAGTTTTTAAATAAGGCTCCTTAAAAATTATTGCTTCAATTACTTTTAGAAACACTGTAAGCACTCAAGTTGCTGATCAAAAATAAGTCTGAGGAGGAAAAAATCCCACATGTAACATTAAAAAGCTTAAGAAGTGAAAGAGAGAGAAAAGTATCTGACTTATTCACTGCTTCAGAGGTCAACTTGAGATACTATGTTATAAAATGTCCCTACTACCCATGAAGCAGTATAGTGTTACTTGAAAGTTAACTTATTGAAAGCTTGAGACCACTGAAAGTAATGTTTAACAAGTATAATTAAAATGCTAATATATCAATACAAAATTTAGGCTTAAAGAAAGTAGGGAAAACCACTAGGTAATTCAGGTATGACCTAACAGTGGAAGTGACGAATAGATCAATGGGATTATATCTGGTAGAGAGAGTGCCTGAAGAACTATGAGTGGAAATTAGTAACACTGTACAGGGGGCAGTGACCAAAACCATCCCTAAGAAAAATGCAAGAAGGCAAAATGGTTGTCTGAGAAGGCTTTACAAATAGCTTAGGAAAGGAGAGAAATGAAAGGCAAGGCAGAAAGGGAAAGATTCATCCAACTGAACGTAGAGTTCAGAGAACAGCAAGGAGAGATAAGAAGGCCTAAAATGAACAATGCAAAGAAGTAGAGGAAAACAAGAGAATGGGAAAGACCAGAGCTCTCTTCAAGAAAATTAGAGACATCATGGGAACACTTCAGACAAAGATGGGCACAATAAAGGACAGAAATGCTAAGGACGTAACAGAAGCAGAAGAGATTAAGAAGACATGGCAAGAATACAATGGTGAACTGTACAAAAAAGGTCTTCGTGACCCATCGTGGTCACTCACCTAGAGCCAAACATCCTAGAGTATAAAGTCAGTGGGCCTTAGGAAGCATTACTACAAAGTTACTGCAGGTGATAGAATTGCAGCTGGGCTATTTAAAACCCTAAAAGATGATACTGTTAAAATGCTGCACTCAATATGTCAGCAAATTTGGAAAACTCCCTGGTGGCTCGGACAGTAAAGAATCTGCCTGCAATGCAGGAAACCTGGGTTCAATTCCTGGGTCAGGAAGATCCCCTGGAGAAGGGAATGGCTACCCACTCCAGTATTCTTGCCTGGAGAAATCCACGGACAGAGGAGCCTGGCAGACTACAGTCCATGGGGATGCAAAGAGTTGGACACGACTGAGTGACACTTTCACTTTCAGCAGCGGCCACAGGACTGGGAAAGGTCAGTTTTCATTCCAGTCCTAAAGAAAAAAATGCCAAAGAATGCTTAAACTATCACACAGTTGTGTACATTTCTTATGGTAGCTAGGTTATGCTCAAAATCCTTCAAGCTAATCTTCAGCAGTATGTGAACCAGAAATTTCCAGATGTACAAGCTGGGTTTAGAAAAGGCAGAGGAACCAGAGATCAAATTGCCAACATTCATTGGATCATGGAGAAAGCAAGGGATTTCCAGAAAAATTTCTGCTTCATTGACTACACTAAAGCCTTTGACTGGGTGGATCACAACAAACTGTGGAATATTCTTAAAGAGATGATGGGAGTACCAGACCACCTTAGAACCAACGGTTAGAACCAGACATGGAACAACTGACTGGTTCAAAATAGTGAAGAGAGTACAACATAGCTGTATATTGTCATCCTGCTTATTTAACATATATGCAGAGTATATCATGTGAAATGCCAGGGTGGATGAATCACAAGGTGGAGTCAAGATTGCTGGGAGTTATATTAACAACCTCAGGTACATAGTTAACAGTCTAATGGCAGAAAGTGAAGAGGAACTAAAGAGCCTCTTGAGGAAGGTAAAAGCTGAGTGAAAAAGCTGGCTTGAAACTCAATTCAAAAAACTAAGATGATGACATCTAGTCCTATCACTTCATGGCAAAGAGAAGGGGAAAAGGTTGAAGCAGTAACATTTTATTTTCTTGGGCTCCAAAATCACTGTGGACGGTGACTGCAGCGATGAAGCTAAATGATGCGTGCTCACTGGAAGGAAAGCTATGACAAACCTAGACAGTGTATTGAAAAACAAAGACATCGCTTTGCTGACCAAAGTTCATATAGTCAAAGCTAAGGTTTTTCTAGTAGCATGTATGGATGTGAAAATTGGACCATAGAGAAGGCTGAGTGCTGAAGAATTGCTTCTTTTGAATTGAGCTGGAGAAGACTCTTTGAGAGTCCCTTGGACAGTAAGGAGATCAAACCAGTCAATCCTAAAGGAAATCAACCCTGACTGTTGATTGGAAGGACTGATGCTGAAGCTCCAATACTTTGGCCACTTGTTGTGAAGAGCCAACTCATAGGAAGAGACCCTGATGCTGGGAAAGACTGAAGGCAAAAGAGAAGGGGGCAAAGGATGAGATGGTTAGATAGCATCACCAGTTCAATGAACATGAATTTAAGCAGACTCTGGGAACTAGCTGAAAAACACCACCATCAAAAACATTCATAGTACTTCAACACCAGAATACACCTTCAAGCTCACATGAAACATTCACCAAGAGACCATATCTTGCACCATAAAACACACTTCAATAAATTTAGAACAGAAATACAAAGTATGCTCTTAGACCCCAATGCAATTATGCTAGAAGTCGATACTGGAAAACAAATGTTAACAAAGTGAAGTGAACCAGCATTTTAATTTATGAGATGCACCAAAATAGTGTTTAGTGGGAAGAATACAGCACTGAAAGCATACATTAGAAAAGATGATCTAAAATCAATACTCTGAAGCTTCCACTTTAATAAACTGGATTTAATCTACTCTTCTTTTTCTAGAAAAAATAAGTAATTAAAAACAGCAGAAATTCATCAAATTGTAATAGGAAGTCAAGACCAGTTCTTTGAAAAGATCAGTAAAACCAATAAGGCTCTAGCTAAGCTAAGAAAAAAAGAGAAGACACAGATTACTAATCTCAGAAGTCAAATAGGTGACAACACTACAGGATGAGCCCGTGGACAGTAAAAGAATAATGAAAGAATATTAGGAACACTGTAGGCACCAAAATTTGATAACCCAAATGAAATAGACCAATTCCTTCAAAGACACAATCTGCCAATACACACACAAGAGAAAACAGAGGATCTGAAAGTCTTTTCTTAAATGAAATTGAATGATTAACAACCTTCCAAAACAGAAAGAACCAGGGCCAGATGAGTTCACTAGTGAATTCTACCAAATATTTAAGGAAGAAATTATACAAATTCTCTTCCATTTCTTCCAGAAGATAGGAACAAAAGGAATAATTTCTAATTAATTTTGAGGCCAGCATCACCCTCATACCAAAACCACACAAAAATATTACAGGAAAACCTAAAGATCAGTATTCCTTCATAAACACAGATATAAAAATCCTCAACATAATATTAGAAAATCAAATCCAACAATGTATAAGAATTATACACTACAACCAAGTGGAATTTATTCCAGGTATACAAGATTGGTTCAACATTTAAAAATCAAGTAATATAATCCATCACATAAACAGGGTAAAAGAAAAACCACAAGGTTGTATCAAAAGACAGAAAAATATTTGATAAAATCCAACATTCATTTACAATAGAAACTAGCAGCAAACTAAAAACAGATAGGAACTTCCTCAACCTGATGAAGAACATCCACAGAAAATATATTCAACTAATATCATCCTCAGCAGGTAAGAAAGCTAGGTAAGAAAGCTTTCTCATTAAGGTCAGGAACAAGGCAAGGATGACCTCCTCTCACCACTCAGTTTCAAAATCAAACTAGGAAGTCCTAGCTAATGCCACAAGATAAGGAAATATAAAGTATAAAGACTGGGAAGAAAGAAACAAAACTGCCTTTGTAAATGACATGATCATCTATGTAGAAAATCAGAAAGAATCAACCAAAGAAATCCTAGAACTAACAATTATAGCAAGGTTATAGGATACAAGGTTAATACACACAAGTCAGTTGCTTTCCTATATACCATCAGTGAGCAATACTATTTACATTAGCATCTCAAAAATTACATACTGAGGTATAAGTCTCACAAGATATGTACAAAATCTATATGAGCAAAAGTGTGAAACTACAAAAATAAGATATAAATGAATGGAGAGATTCCATGTCATGGATCGGAAGAGTCAATAATGATGTCATTTTCCTGAACTTGATCCATAGGTTCAATGCCATTCCGATCAAAATCACAAAAAGCTATTTTGTGCAAAACCAATACAGTATTGTAAAGTAAAATTTTTTTAAAAAAAGCTATTTTGTGGGTATTGCCAAATTGATACATGAAAAGACAAAAGACAGGCAATAAGCAGTATACTGAGGAAAAGTAAAGTCAAGACACTGACATTACTCAACTTCAAGAAGTACTATAAAGCTACAGAAATCAAGACAGTGCAGTTAATGGAGAAAGAATAGAGAAACAGATGAGTAGAACAAAATAGAGCCCAAAATAGTCCCACACAAATACAGTCAACTGATCTTTGGCAAAGGCAACTCAGTGGAGACAGGACAGTCTTCAACAAATGGTACTGGAACAGATGCAAAAAAATCAATCTAGACACAGACCGTACACCTTTCACAAAAATTAGTTCCAAACATATCACAGACAGACGTGTAAAAAGCAGAATTTTAAAACTTCTGGAAGGTAACATCAGAGAGAATTTAAAGACCTTGTGTTTGGCAATGATTTTTAGGTACAACACCAAAAGTGCATGCCATTAAAAAAAAAGTAAGTTGGACTTCAATAATTTAAAACACTTATGCTCTATGAAAAACCCTTGTTAAGATATGAAAATACAAACTGGGAGAAAATATTTGCAAAATGCATGATAAAGGACTTGTACCCGTATATAAAGAACTCTTAAATATCAACAATAAATTAATAAATGGACAAAAGATCAGAATAGACACCTCACCAAAGAAGTTGTACACATGGCAAATAAGTATGAAAAGATGCTAACAACATATGTCATTAGGGAATGACAAAACGGTAACGAGATACCACTACACATCTATAAGAATCGCTAAACTCCAAAACACTAACAGCACCAATGCTGGTGAGAATGCAGAGCAACAGGAACTCAAATTCCTTGCTGGCAGGAGTTCATACTTTGGAAAACACTTCGGCAGCTTCTTACAAAGGTAAATAGATGCGTATTGTACAGTCCAGCAATTGCACTCCTAGATCTTTATCCAAATGAGTTGAAAACTTATTCTACACAAAAATTTGCACACAAGTGTTTATAGCAGCTTTATTCAGAATTGCCAAAAACTGTAAACAACCAAGATATTCTTCAACAGATCAGCAGATAAACTGTGGTACATTCACAGCAATAAAAAGAAATAAGCTATCAAGCCATGAAAAGACATAAAAGCACCTTAAATGCAAATTACTAAATAAGCCAATCTGGAAAGGGTACCAAGTAAAATTCCACGCTATATGATATTCTGGAAAAGGCAAAACAATGGATACAGTAAAAGGTCAGTGGTTGCCAGAGGGCGTGAGCAGAGAGATCACCGAGGGGACTTGAGGGCGGTGAATCTATGCTGTATGATATTGTAATAACACATGACAATATGCATTTGTCACAACCCACAGAACTGAGCAGCACAAAGAATAAACTAAGGACTTTTGTTATTAATAACATATCAATGTTGGCTTATCAGTGATATGTTCCACACTTAATGCAAAAGGAGAATAATAAGGGAAGCTGGAGGGTGGGGGAGGGCAGACATGGGAAATGTTTGTACTTTCTGCTCAAATTTTCCTGTAAACTTTTTCTAAACTGCTCTAAAAAATAAAGTATTTTATTTTAGAAATCATAATCAGCTTTAATTGCTTTTAAAAATGCTAAGTTCTTCCTAAGTTGCTGGTCACTATTATAAATTTGAGGAAAAAATATATGTGCGTATTGAAATTTTTAAGAAGGGAAAGAAGAAAAAAACAATTTGACTTACCTGTTGCTTCAAAGGTCAGCTTTATGGAATCCCAGGGTGTTTGTTCTTTGGATACAAGTCTGAAATGAGCAGGTTCTCTTGGAGAAACTTCTGGGGCAGGAAGATACCAGTTTTTCCTATTTGGAAAGGTAACTTCAATATTTAGGTTGCTTTATTGATTAACTTCTAGCTATAACTCATGGACACGCTCAGAATATAAAAAAACATAAAATCTGATGGAAATAATGATAAACAATATGAGTTTCTCTGAAGCCCAGGTTATTATGTAGTAAAACCTTCCTGAAGTTAAGAACAAGGATCCCAGGTGATCTGAGTTCCACTACCCATACTGTTTCTTCTCCTCCATTCCTTCACTGCCAAACCATTTAACTTCCCAGAAATAAAACAATTAGAAACTGATGCTTAGCTGCTTGCTATCTGTTAGAGCAGTTAAGAGGGCTACCCTTCATTCAGGTTTCTAGAGGAAAGACGTCCTAAATTTGAAAAAGCAAAATTTTGAAAAAAAAAAACTCCTGAGTGTTTCGTCTGTAGTGATATCAGAGCTTTTGTAGTGATAAAAATAATACAACACTCAACTTCTCTGTTAACCAGTTTAAATAACAGAGTACCGACATAGTGATAGGAATTGAGAACACACTAACCCCCAACTTAAAGCAGAGAAGTAATGAACCAACCTGATGAGGAAGTGCACAGGAAGATACCAAGGGAAACCACAGAGGGGGGCGTTCTCCTCACAGTCAGCTCGGATGGAATCGTTGATCTCGGAAATGTGAGGTGTTACGTGAGACATGCCGGTGTAATCAAATCCATTGATCCATACTCCAGAGTCCCGTTTAACTATGTTTCCATCCAGATCATGAAATGTCCTAGTTATATGCTGAGAAGAACAAGCCTAATGAGGAAACTACTGTTTGAACTCCTTCACCCACATCCCTGTCCCACATGAACAAAATGACTAAGTGACAATACCAAGAAATGAAGAGGCTCCCGAGCAACAGGAACCCTCACGCACCACTGGCACCAACACTTCAGGAGACTGCTTAGCATTACCTCGTAAAGTTAGCATGCACATACCCTTCACGCCAGCAACTCCACTCCTGAGTGTGGACCTTAGAGAAACCTGAACAGGGTACAAGAGTGTTGGTTCCGCACTGTCTGTATTAGCAAAAACTGGATACAACCCAAATGTCCATTAACAGTAGAATGGACAAAAATTAGGGTATCATCCTAGAACAGAAGTCTATTCAGCAGTGAAAAATAATGAACTACAGTGATAACAATTCAACCTGGAACACTCCGATATGCTGCTGGGCAATAAGAAGCAAAGTCACCAGAGTATTTACGGTTTGGCTTTATCTATAAGAAGCTCAAAGACAGGCAAAACTTATATGCTGTTTAGAGATTCATACATATGTGGTACAGTGATGGTTAACTGCAACCTTTAAGACAGAACTTTGGAGGGTGGGAAGAGGGAGAGGAGCAGAAGAGCTGGGATTAAGGAGGGAACACGAGGGTTTTCTAAGGTGCAACTAATGATCCTTTAATTCAAGATGATTGCTTTAGTATGTCTTACAAATATACTGCTATATTTGTATTCATACAAATTTTTTTGAAAACCAACTATTTCAGATTTAAAACACATGAACACTAAAACTCCTAAAAGATCTTAAATACATTCTAAAAGAAATACACACAAACACACACACACCCCTTTCCCTTTCAGTCTATTACATGAAGCTAATTCATGTGCAAAGAAAAACAGAAATCACAGCTCACCACTAGATGACAGACTTGTGCCTAACAGAATGAAAAGGCACCTTGCTCCGTCCTGAATAGCTCTACTGACAGCAGAAACCAGCCTGAATATCAAATTCGAAAAGAAACAGTACAAAGGGCAGGGGTGAACCAAAGCCCACAGGCCAAATGGCCTGCTACTGTTTTTATAAATAAAGCTTTACTGGGACACGGCCACATGCATCGGCTGGTACTGTCCATGGCAGCTTCACTCTGTAAACAACAGAGCGGCTAAAACAGAGACCACATGGCTGGCAGAGCCTAAAATATTCATTACCTGGCCCTTTATAGGAAAAGTCTGCCAAGTTCTGAAACTGGGGAAGAAGAGAACCCCAAAAGAAATCAAGACAGGAGTTTTTTAAAAATAAGAGTCTAGTCTTGCCTGGAAAATCCCATGGATGGAGGAGCCTGGTAGGCTGCAGTCCATGGGGTCGCTAAGAGTCGGACACAACTGAGCAACTTCACTTTCACTTTTCACTTTCAAGCATTGGAGATGGCAACCCACTCCAGTGTTCTTGCCTGGAGAATCCCAGGGACGGGGAGCCTGGCGGGCTGCTGTCTATGGGGTCGCATAGAGTTGGACATGGCTGAAGTGACTTAGCAGCAGCAGCAGCAGCTTCTCCTAATGACTACTGATGCAACATCAGTCATGTAAAATGTATCGCTGTGTCCTACAGGTTTGTAAACAAGGAATAGTTGGCTCTTCCTCAAAATCTCCTCTCTGATATTTAAGTTCAAACATATTATTATTAACTTACTCAAGTTTCTGAATAGTAATCTAGGTTATGACTCTTGGCTTTTCTGTTTGGGCCACTCCATTCCCTCTAACAGGAAGACTGAAAATAAGAGGACTTAAGTTCAAGTTCTTTTTCCTGTTTTTCACCAGCTCTAAAAAGTTTGCAGAAAAACCTGAATCTAAGAAAGTTGTAAATCTCATTCTATTAATATCTAAGTTGTTATACTTTCGCTATCCCGTATTACCTTGAATGTTACCTAAGATCAGCCTTACTAGCATTTTAAAGAATGTGTTCCCTTTTCCAGTTGATAGGAGTTCACATTTTTACTCAGTCTGCAGACAACTTTACAATCTGTACTTCTGACAGCTCATTACTCCATGATACATACATGCGCTCGTTTTTCTAAGTACATTTTTGTAATTTGAACAGTAGTAAAAACAAACAGAGGTTTCCATTCAGTCCCTTGGGAGAAGGGTTTCTAGCTGATCAGAATGCCTCTTGATGATCAATCTTTTCCTCATTGCCTTACACAAAATAGTCAAGGTACAATTAACAGGTCAACAGTAGAAAAGTCACTTATGTGTTTTGAGCTTTACTGTTGACTAGTGAAGCTCAAAACACCATAAGCCTTTCCCTGTCCAGAATCTCAAATAGCTCACACAAAATCACTCTTACCTGAAGAAACACTCTCTTTGGCTTTGGACTGACAGGGTTGGAGCTGTACGGGAAAAAAGTTCCACTGCAAACAAGGAGGAATGTAACTGTACATACCAAAGTTAAACTTAGCATTGTTCTTTTTGTGCTTTTGGCAAGGTAGATGAAGTTAATCTAAAAACACAAAAACAGAAAAATTACCATTGGCAGCAAAGTGGTTTTGGTGACTTTCTAACAGGCCGATTGTAGCAGATAATGAAGGACATGTATCAGCATGTGCTAA
The DNA here is from genome assembly GCF_032405125.1 of Capricornis sumatraensis. NCBI lineage: Eukaryota > Metazoa > Chordata > Mammalia > Artiodactyla > Bovidae > Capricornis > Capricornis sumatraensis. The sequence goes on along the minus strand of NC_091074.1, from coordinate 47,120,289 downwards.
CATACTCCAGCTTCCAGTACAAAACGCACTAATTATAAGGGATTTCCATCACAAGTCAAGAGTCTAAATAAATGAGGTGCCCCCATCTGCATGATGGTGGCTTCTTGTCAGGCAGCCAGACAGTACGGGGGATCAGGGAAACTGAGACAGGGCCTCTGCTCAGTCAAGAGATCAGAGCAGGTACATCTGTCAGTCAAACCATGGCCTCATTTTATTTCTGATTCTATCAATACTCTGCAGCCAAGACTGTACAGCGGACAACTGTTTAATTGTACCAGACATCAGGACATGTTTTTATTAAAGAAGTAACCTTTTATGCAACTAAGCAGGCCTATTTCAAAACAAAACTCAAGTTCTGTTCGTGATGCTTTCATAACATGCCCAGGTGCGGCTGCTGCTGCTGCTGGATCCACCTAAACGAGCGTTTAGATTCACCTCCAAGACTGCCTGTGAGCCTGCGTTGTAAGGAAGAACTGCTGGAAAAGTAGCTCTGCACTGGAAACTTACGCAGTAACAGAAATCAACTTTTAGTTCAGTTAAAACAAACAAACTCTGAAAACTGAAACAAGATGGGAAAATAAAAGCCATTCTGCTCTTTTCACTGCCGAGCTAACTGAAGCCAACACAAACAGCAAGTCTGAACCTGGGCAGGAAAAGCAAGTGGCTCAGTCTCAAGATGGGGTCCTAAATACATCAGTTTCTTAACTGTAATGAAATCACTGAATTAAAGTTTTGGGGGACACACAACTCATAGAATATGTCCCCAGATCTCTTAGGGGTTCTGAAGGAGCCACTCCAGGAAACAATGACCTAATCCCAGCTCCCCTTATTGGCTACCCTCCCAGGGTCAAGAAAAAGAAAAGTGAAGAACATAAAGGTGAAAATGTTTTTTTGAGATGAAAATGAAAAATTATTCATACTAAGTACTCAACTATATGAAACTAATAAAGAGATTTTATATCTACAGTGTAACATGTGCCATCCAGAGTAATCTCCAGCAAAGGAGTACTGGCCTTATGTTTTCACACTGGAGCCAGAAAGGAGAAAAAGTACCCAAGGATTTAGGGTAGTGAGTTAGCAAAACACAATTTGTTACCCTGTCTGTCCCTCTTCCTCCTAGGAGTCACAATATTTAAAATGTGGCTCCTTAGCACAGTATCAAATACCCTGCCACGTAATGAGTTTCACCTCCAGTGGAAGGCTGGTTTGTTTCGGTACAGAGTCATGTGGGTCCAGATAAAATCTCCCTGTGGTTCCTGTCATTCTCCACCTGCTGCTACCTAGAGCTGTCCTACAGCTTCCGGTTTGGCTACAGTTCCCACATCCACATTCTGTCTTCTCCAGGTTATGAGGCTCATCTTCTGCCTCTTCTGTCCACCTTCTGGAAGAGGTTTGGTAATGGTGATAAATGAAAAGGTGATCACAGGGAGAGAAGGAAGACGAGAATGGCCTAAGTAACAACACGTCTGGACCCCACTGTCTTAACTGTCACTATCATTATATCGGATACAGTTCCGAAATGGGTGTGAATGAAAATGAAGAGAAGCATGAGAAGGGCCTATGGAATGTCCAGTGAGTACTGGCTTTTTCTGTTTCTCTCTGACAGCTTCCTCCTGATCCCCTTCCTATCAGTAGTCTCAGGTAATCAGTATAACCATGACGGCCCCAGCACGGGATAACTCCCAGAAGCCTGTTAACCAGTCATTTGACAGCAATTTAATTGCTTCCTAGCAAATATATTTAATAAATCCCCATAGACTTAGAGAAAAGCCCTCAGAAGTATGCATTATGGTTAATTCTCCACTACCCAAGGAGAAAAGGCTCACTCTATTAAAAAGCCACTATCTATAACACAGGCACACACAAACAAGAGTGAAGAGAATGGTAACCCACAGCATCAAAGAGCAGCAGAGCTATCTCACATTATAATGACAATCAAATTAGAGCTTAAAATATTCCAAGAGGCACCTCCAAAAGCTTTCCTAATAAAATATAATTTAGAAGATAATAACTTTAGTTGCTTATTGTTTCAAAGATTTCCATGCTTTGGGGTCACGCCCAGTTTTCAGCGTTCATTTTGTCCCTGGTTCATATGGAACTGATCTGAAATGCCCCACACTTTGATCATCTTTTATGAGCATCAAGAGCCTTCATTCATGGAAGATGATTTACATACATTTGAGGGGTGAAGGATCCAGTTCATAACTTCGCTTACTCTAGATTAAACCTCATCTACATATGATGACACTACAAACTCCTTTAATTCTCACAACAGCCAACCTATCAAGAAACACACAGGATTTAAAGGCTTAACATTAAAACCAAGAGAAGTAAACCTTGAAGGGAACAAAGAGCACTTTAGAATCTTCCATCCATCCCTGCAAATACCAGTAAAGACTTAACCACAGTATTAATGGTAAAAAAAAAAAAAAAAAAACAGTTCTGTGTATAAGAATTACTCTACAGGGCTATAGACACAGTCACATACACAGCTATTTATTGGTGATTTTGGAGAAGGAAATGGCAACCCACTCCAGTATTCTTCCCTGGAAAATCCCATGGGTAGAGGAACCTGGCCAGCTACAGGCCATGTGGTCACAAGAGTCGGACACGACTTAGTGACTCAACAAGGACAAATTGTCTATTGGAGGGACTTCCACGGATGGTGCTGACCATGCATGTGGTTCCTAGATCTTAGTCTTCACATGAGATGCCTTTTACTGTGTCAGTGTGAAAAGCTCACTGTCATCTCCATGAAGGAAAGAATTCTAGGAGTCATCACTACTTTTTCTGTTTTGTCCCCTAGTCTCAAGTCTCAGAGTATAACTCCTGGTATTCAATGACTATGTCTTACTCTTAGGAACTGCAATGAAAAAAACCACAGAACTGGGGAGTGCTGACACCACGCTAAGGGCAGAGCTCCGCCTGGAGCTTGCCCCAGCAGGGTGGATGTTATCCACTCTGCACCATTTCTTCCCCCACTCCCCTTGGAGAGTCCCAGGGAAGAGAAGCAGGCATGGCAAAGGCAGGACTCTCCCTCCGCGGGCGGAACACTGACAGAGCAAAATGACAAGGGCTGTAACACGTTCTCATTACTTGGTAAATGAGGCCTGCTCGGGTGTTGTAAATGTGTCACTCAAGGACACAGACTCAACTAATGACCTTGGCGGTCCCAGCAGTGAGGCAGGTGAATGACAGTGTCAAAGTCCTCATCAGAATTAGTCTCCCTTCACCAGCTCTACCAGCAGCGGTGAAACTACCACCTATTTATTAATGCTTGCCTCTAGTCAGTAAGTTCAAAACACGTTCTCAAAATTCACCACCAAGCAATCTCTAGCAGTTCTCACCTGGTATTCATTCCACACATTCACATTCAGGTGGTTTGAAAGCTATCTAAAAAGAAGTCTCAGCAGAGGATTTGGGAGCATGAGGAGGCAAAAATAACAAAACCCCCCTTCTACGTTTTCTGACCACACCGAACCTACAATAGGCACCATCTCTTTGGCTTAAGAGTAGAAACAGTGTTGGCCACTCAGCCGTGTCTGACTCTGCAACCCCGTGGGCTGTAGCCCGCCAGGCTCCTCTGTCCATGGGATCCTCCAGGCAAGAATACTGGAGTGGGTTGCCATTTCCTTCTCCAGAGGATCTTCCCAGCTCGGGTTGAACTCAGATCTCTTGCATTTCAGGTGGATTCTTTACAGTCTGAGAAACCAGGAAAGCTCTTCAACACTATTTCATAAGATCTAGCATGGTTAAACTCATCACATATTTATATATAAAATGAAGAAGGAAATTTAAAAAAAAAAAAAAAAACTTTTTCCTTACAAAATAGGATGAGAGAATCATGGTACAACCAGCCAAAATAGACGCCAGCACAACGTCAGGTGGAATTTCCGAACCACTCCTGCCAAGGATAGGGGTAAACATCTCAAATACGGCCCAGATGAGGTACAGTGCGTACAGATATGGAATAAACATCCCCAAAAGGTAAAAGGCAATAAATTTTCCTCCAGCACCTAAAAAAAAAAGAGAAAGAAAACATACATCTCTGAAATTCTCCAGTGAGATAATAGCTTTTTATAGCAACAGTGTATCTTTACACCTAACAAAAATTAGATTAGCTGATGACTTGGCCTTTTGGTACATGTTATAAAGAGGGATAAAACACTTTGAGAGGGTAAAATACAAATAAGAAAACAAAAAATGTAATATATTACCACATGTTCATTTATGTGAGAATGATGGGTATAAGATAAACATCTGTGTGATCTTAAAACAGCAACAATTTTGAAAGCCTACCCAATAAAATCAAATAAGGAGACAAGTTTCTGGAAGCCTTAATGTATTTTAAAGCATTTCCTGTTTGTATTGCAACCAAAAATACCCTACCATGCTGCTTCAAGTCCTTTTGCACGCAAAGCTTTGTGAGCAACGGGAATGCCACCCAGACAGCACTAATAAATGCAGAGCACAGCCCTCGGTACGTGAGAGCTGTAAGGAACCCACAGTGTACAAACAACGAGACATCAAAAAATACTTCTCCCAGATACTGGCCACTGGCATTCTGAAAGAAAGAAAATACAGACAACTCATCAAGATCTTCTATTGCAGTATAATTTCCACTGCTCAGAAAAGCTACATTTTGTCTCGAGCAGGGTCTATCCTTTAAACTATGAAGTAAACACTGACAAAGCTGCCTCCTCTCACGAAGCAATAAGTTCAAACTGCTGCACAGGAAAGGAGAATTTAACAAGTTAGGGTAAAAACATCATTACTCATATATATGCTTTCCTTCCACTGGGCTGAGAGACCTTTGGAAATGTTCTAAAGTAGAACAAAGGACTTCCCTTTAAACATTCACTTCTATAAGCTCTTTTATTCATGAAATTTTCAAAGAATGTCAAGCAAACCAGAGAAACAACCCGTATGCAGAACAGTACAAGCTGCCGCAGCGCCTCCAACAGCACGCCTCAAGAACCGCAGGACCTTCAGAGCACAGGGCCTTGGGGGCTTTGATCAACACTTGTTGAGCTTTGAAGTCTGAAAATCTGAGGATTCCTGTACAGCACCTTGAGTTCTGCAGAAGAAAGTTGCCTTATGGACTTTATACATTTTAACTTCTGCACCAGTGATTCTATTAGTGTAAATATGAAAGTTATAATTTCGGTGCAGAAACATCAAAGCAGAAAGAGGTAAGTTTAAGCTTTTCTCTCTCCTCTGCCTTCTCATTTCTATACAGTCCAGGGCATCTTTGTTAAAAGGGCCCCTACTTCAAAAGTGCAAAAGAGTTTCAGTCACACATGTTTCAAAACAAACTTAAGGTCACTTAACAAACTTCCTTGGACAATGAAAGATAGGCTATTGTTGGTAAAATATTAGATGTTCAACACTCTTAGTCAAGAGTCATGGTCTCTGAAAAGAATAAAATAGTTCTCGGGATTCAATATGAAGCCACATTCCACTCAGATAGTTATTTAAAAACAAAGATAGCAACAATGAAGACGGTAATAACTGAAGATGTTTTACACTGTTCCCACTTTGTACCAAGTTCAAACATCCCTCAAATCTAGTTCCCCTCTCCCCACCTCTATCACCCTTTCCCCCTTCCAGTCCGTTGGTAATGTATGCTGTTACCAGTGTGTTCCTGCTGAATCACAAATCTCATTCAGTACCCTGCCTAGAAAGTTTAAAATGTGGCCCCAGTGATTTTTAGGGTTATGCTCTTAACCATCAACCTTATCTTCACCACACGGAACTTTTTATTGCCTGTGACCCAAACGCATCTTATACATTCTGACCTTTACCCATCAACCACTTCCCTGGTACATTTCTACTCAGACCACAAAAAACGCAGTTCAAATGTCACCACCCTCTTCATGAAGCCTTCCTGACTTCCACAAACAAAATTCATCTCTCCTGGCCCTACAACCCTACAGCACAGTGAACCTATCACTCTATTTCACTTTATCCCAGTGCACTGAAGTCACTGTGGTTTCCCCATCATTTCATCCCCCAGTAAGACTGTGACCTTCTCAAAGGAAAGACTATGTCCCCAGTCTCTGTACCAGGCCTGAGGATGGGAACCCACTGGGCACTCAAAGACAACGTGAGACAAAAATGCACATATTACTCTTTCTACTGTGCCTTCAGCCCAAAGTTTCATAACTGGACAACTGAAATTAGAATTTTACTAAGCATTCCTGTCTTACCCTCTACTGTACCCCAGTGCCATATCAAGCAGGGTGTCAGCCACACTCTGGTCACATCCCACTGCAGCAAGAATAAATACTTGAAATTGAGCTGCATCATGTAGTTCTTTTGGAAACTGAAGTCATGAAGATAAAAGTATTGGCTCAAACATACACAGATGGCTAACCTCAATGAATCTTTCTTCAGTAGGGCCTGCCACACAGAAGGGCTCCTTAAACCATATCCCAACATGAACTGAACTGAGACCCAGCTTCAGGTACTGAAGACATGCAAGTGAAAATATGCTGTTTATAGTCTTCCGTGTCTCCAGTCTAATCCCCAGCAGGACAAACCGAGATGAACAGGTGTGCACATGCCATACTGAAAATGATGGAAGACAGACAGACTTTCCCTTTTATTATCTCAGGAAATCAGAACGTGTGTGGCTTGCTCTCTCACTAATTATTCAGTTTTTAGCCCTGCTCTCTCATAAACCTAATACTTAACTTTGTTTTTATCAAACAAATGTACACAGTTGAAACCATGACTACGGCTATTTCTCAAAGACAGCATATGTCATTTTGGAACTCTCTCTCCCTTCGTTTTCTCTCCTCAGCAATGTGTCACTAACCCCCAGACCACCTAACATGCTGACAGAATCGGTATCAACAACACAGGTTAAAAAAAAAGTAAAGAAGACTGAACATGTTCAGTGCAGCTTCAGATACAGTGCTCAGCCAGGCAGAAAAGAGTGTCAGTTCTGTGACGGAGACTGCCTAAGCACGGGGGACCGTGAACAAAACCACCCTTGCCCTCAAGGAGCTGACAGTCCGTCGGGGAACAGAGCTTTTCAAATAAAAATAACCGGTGGTCCCAGGGAAGGCTGGTAGATTAAGGAGCATGGTTATAAAAACTGCCACTGTCAGCAGAGGCAGAAGGCATGCTAACACACCTTGGTGTCACCAACACCCCAAACACTGTTTTGCCAGCCATGTAAACTCATTTATTTAAAGTCTGCAACCCTCCGAATAAGAAGTTTTCCAGAAAGTCAACATGGTTCTGGGAGTCAATTTTCCATAACCATGCCAAACAGTTTTTGGTGTCACAAAAGGCCAAACATAAGGAACCCCACCTGAGTTTGTCTTCAATCCTTGAAGGTGGCAGAAAGAAATCAATGAAAAAGCCCAACACTTACCACATAATAAAATCTTTTCGCAAGGGTATGTATGAATATTATTTTGGCTACAGCTGCAGTTCCATACAGACAAACGGAGACATAGAAGTGGTTATACCATGAGAGGGACTGTCCAATAAGGGAGATGAACACTGCTATAATGAGAACTGTAACCAAGCTGGTAAACCAGCTTATCAGAGTGATGCCAAGTCCACAGAAGAAGTCCTTTGTGTAGGTAGCAGCTGACGGAGAGAAAAAAAGAGTAGTGATCACTGTCTTTATCAAATCAATTTCACAACCAGTTAGTAGAATTAAAGGAGCAAACATTAAAACAAAATTTACCACTATAATTGAAAATATTAAAATTTCCTAGGGGTAAGGTTTGTTTAACATTACAACAAGGAAAACAACAGTGAATAAAATTCAGGTATGAACATTTGCTGAGAGTCAGTGGGTACAAAAGACCCAAAGAGGTAAGTCTTCAGGAAAAGTTCAGCTATATTCCTGACTGGGAAAGAGAGTCATCTTGATTTTTATCACCTCTGGAATGCTCTGTGTATTGAAATAACAGCAAAAATGGAAGGCAGAGTTACATATCAAATCTTAGCAAAAGCAACAACACGAGAAGAGAAGCAACATGAGAAAATAACCAGTGATTAAGGGATATTTAAACCGCTGCTAAATATCTGACCTGCTAACAGCACACACTAACTTAAGACTATTAAATAGTTCAAGCAGAAGCAGACCAGTTTAACCAGAACAGGGTGCTACTGGTCCACAATGTGGACACTTTTTAAGGGGACTCTTCACTAAAAGTCAATCTTTACAAACCATTTTCTACAAGCTTTTGAAATACTTCCATGAAGTGCATAAGTACATAAAAATTACATGCTTCACCAAGACTAAAAGTATAATGAGCATATCACTCTGATAATCATTTAGAAATTTCTTCAGTTCAGTTGCTCAGTCATATCCAACTCTTTGCAACCCCATGGACTGCAGCTTGCCAGACTTCCCTGTCCATCACCAACTCCCAGAGCTTGCTCAAACTCATGTCCACTGAGTCAGTAATGCCATCCAACCGTCTATTGGATGTCGTTCCCTTCTCCTGCCTTCAGTCTTCCCCAGCATCAGGGCCTTTTCCAGTGAGTCAGTTCTTCACATCAGGTGGTTAAAGTATTAAAGTTCCAGCTTCAGCATCAGTCCTTCCAATGAATATTCAGGACTGATTTCCTTTAGGATTGACTAGTTTGGTCTCCTTGCAGTCCAAGGGACTCAAAAGAAGAATCTTCTCCAAAGCATCAGTTCGTTGCTCAGCTTTCTTTATGGTCCAACTCTCACATCCATACATGACTACTGGAAAAACCATAGCTTTGACTAGATGGACCTGTGTCAGCAAAGGAGTGTCTCTTCTTTTTAATATGATGTCTAGCTTTGTCATAGCTTTTCTTCCAAGGAGTAAGCGTCTTTTAATTTCATGGCTGCAGTGATTTTGGAGCCCAAGAAAATAAAGTCTGTCACTGATCCATCGTGGTGTCATCTGCATATGTGAGTTTATTGACATTTCTCCCAGCAATCTTGATTCCAGCTTGTGCTTTATCCAGCCCAGCATTTTGCATGATATACTCTTCATATAAGTTAAATAAGCAAGGTGACAATATACAGCCTTGACATACTCCTTTCCCAATTTGGAACCAGTCTGTTGGTCCATGTCTGGTTCTAACTGTTGCTTCTTGATGTGCATACAGATTTCTTAGGAGGTAGGTATGGTTGGCAGAGGTATTTCCATCTCTTGAAGAATTTTTCCACAATTTGTTGTGATCCACAGAGTCAAAGGCTTTGGTGTAGTCAATAAAGCAGAAGCAGATGTTTTTCTGGAACTCTCTTGCTTTTTCTATCCAATGGATACTTACCGGCAATTTGATCTCTGGTTCCTCTACCTTTTCTAAATCCAGCCTGAACATCTGGAAGTTCTCAGTTCATGTACTGTTGAAGCCTGGCTTGGAGAATTCTGAGCATTACTCTGCTAGCGTGTGAGATGAGTGCAATTGTGTGGTAGTTTGAGCATTCTTTGGCATTGCCTTTCTTTGGGATTGGAATGAAAACTGACCTTTTCCAGTCCTGTGGCCATTGCTGAGTTTCCAAATTTCCTGGCATACTGAGTGCAGCACTTTCACAGCATCATCTTTTAGGATCTGAAATAGCTCAACTGGAATTCCATCACCTCCATTAGCTTTGTTCATACTGATGCTTCCTAAAGCCGACTTGACTTCAGTTGCAGGATATCTGGCTCTAGGTGAGTGATCACACCATCATGGTTATCTAGGTCATTAATATATTTTTTGTGTAATTCTTCTGTGTATTCTTGCCACCTCTTGTTAGGTCCATACCATTTCTGTCCTTTATGCAAGAAATTTCTTACAACAGTGTAAATCAAATGTTATTTTTCTTAAGATTTGTAACTTCTTGGAAAGATACAAGAAAAGTACCAAAAAACTTTAGGTAAACTCTACACCCATCCAGTATTGTAGTTTTAGAGGAAAATACTTACTCTTATATTTGGGATGCAGTAATTTCCTTCCCAGGTATAAAACAACAGCCATTACCACCATATAGTTAATTATTGAGCCAACACGAGATGGGTAAGCGATGACAAACAGGCCAAGCACATCAAAGAAGACCATGTTTCCATGTTGATACTTAGAAGAAGAAGCCAACATATCAGATGTAGCTAGATATTTAAGAACTGCTAAAATGTTGTCACCTATTAGTAAAAAGAAATGAAAGGTAACAACATTGAATAAACCATCCACTGCTGGAGTCAAGGAGTACCTAGAAAGACTATGGACAGAAACAGCTTTCTAACCATCCTACTGCTCGCCCCAGTTTTTCTTGCTAACTATCTTTTATAAGGTCCATGCCCTATGTGCTGTTTCTTCTCTGCTTTGAAGCTCAGTGACCTGGTCTTCATCCTTTCTCTTCTACTTATTATAGCTACTCCCTGATCAACTGTACCCTTGCTGGTGACAAACCCAACAGCTATTTCTCAGTCTCTATTCATTTAATATATACTTCACATAGCAGACACTGCTCTGACATAGAAATTCAGTGGGGAACCGAGAACCTCAAGAAGCCCACAGACACCAAACAAGTTATTACACATGTATTAAGAATTAACAAGGACTTCTCTGCTGGTCGAGTGGTTAAGAATCCACCTTGCAATTCAAGGCATACAGGTTCAACCCCTGTTCAGGGAACTAAGGTCACACATGCCATGGGGCAACTAAGTCCTCATGCCCACTCTACTGAGCCCATGCTCTGGAGCCTGCACCCACAAGCCTGCATGCCCCAATGAAAGATCCTGTGTGCCACAATTAAAACCCGATGCAGCCAGATAAGTACATATTAAAAATAATAAGGAACGTCAGTAATACCTCAATTAAAAAAAGACAGTATGGAGAAAGTGCCCTAAGAACATATCAGGGAGACTAGTGGAGTTGGAGAAATCAGGGAAGCACCTGAGAAGTGAATTTCTAGCTAAAGGATGGATAGGAGCTACGACAGGGAAGAGATTTTGTTTAGAGACCTGTGTAGATAAAGGCCCCAAGGAGGGGGAAAATGTCCAGAATGGGGAGCGAGAGTATTTTGCAATGAAGCTGGAGAGTAGGCTGAGTCATTGTCAGGCAGAAGCTGGCACCTCAGAGGCCGTCATAAGTATCTGTTACATCAATCAGTGACTGAGTTTAAACTATAATGAAGAATTATAAGAAGCTTTGAATGGCTGGCATATCTTCTGATGCTCATTCCATCCTGGACTTCCTCTTCTTTTCACTGAGGACACCACACTGTCTCACTGTGGGATTTCTCTCATTGGCTTTCCTGCCGCCTTCAAATGCATCTCCCCCTAAGCTCAGGTTTGTTTCACTCTCCCAAAAACCATTTCCATTCTCCAGACGTCTGTGGTTTTGACTGTGCCTTTCATTTCCAAACCCAGATACCCAGTTCTGCCATGGTCTCTAATGGTGCATCTGCGTTTTCATCTGGTCAGTTCACAGACGCCCTCTGTCTCGTGTCTGACAGAGTTCACAGCCTTGTGCCCTCCTCACTACTGTTCTCAGAGGCTTGACCCTCTGAGGTCTTCCTTGCTGCCATCCATCCGATGCATCCCTGCTATGTAACCTATCAAGTCTTGTTGAGTTTTCATTCAAAATGTAGTTTTCCACCCTTGCTTTCATGTCTGTCTTTTGCCAGCACTACAGTCTAGGTCTTCGTATGCCACACTAAAATTACTGTTGGAACAGTCCTGACTCTTGGCTCTCTCCCCTTCTCTCCCATACACTCCATACTGCATCACCAGACTGACAGCTTTTTAAACCATCATTCATTCACATATGCAGGCCTTTAATGATCTCTTATTCCTACAGCATCCGCTTGCTGACTTTTAAAGCCATCTACAGCTTTCTCTACCCCCATACATCTCTGCCTCATTTCCCTCTATGTCTGAAAAATGCAACCTCCATTCACACTGTAGTCTAACAGTCCTCGGCCCAAACAATCCCTACTCACGCAGAGCTCTTACTCGAACAGGCTCTTTCCCACTGTGCCAGATCCCAACTCTTTGCAAGGCTCAGCCTCAGACTCACTTCCCCTGACTACTACTGATGTCACTGGAAAACATTTTAACTCCCCTGTCCTGACACCTGTCCTATATAACTGGCTCACCTGTCCTCACCACACAACCTTGGATCAGTGTAACTTTTCCATACCTGGGCAAGTTGCCGAATATGTGTTTGTGCCACCTCCAATGTACAGCTTCCATTTTGGCTACACTCTGAATACTCAGCAATGTTTTCATAACTCTAGGTCAACTCCCTTTCAAATTCCTCATAATAAATAGTTTTAGGTTCTTAACTGCTAAACTAGACTTTGAGGCTAAAGTTCAAAGCCTCATCTAACTCCAAAGCCCCACTTCATTCACACCATACACTGCCTCCCTAATGCACAGGACAGAGTATCTATAGGCTCACAGGTCATCCATAATATTCCATCTTAATATCAAAAGTCTAAATGAGAATACCAACCTGCTCTCTGAATGGAATCTGTTAGAATTCTGTCCGCTGTGTCATACTTGGTGTGATAAATGTATCCATTCTCAATAAAAGCTAAGTCTATTCCTAAGACATACAGGAAAAAAAAAAAAGAAGTCATTTTACTTTAAAGATTGACATCAATTTAAGGCCTCTTTGTTTAATGTATTAAATTCCTAAAAGACATCCAAGCAGTAGCATGACTGCTTTGTCACATTCAAGAAGGAATGATGAAATTCTCACAGAACCTATAGCTATGGTACATAATTCAATATATAATGACTGGGGCATTACAAGTCACACAGCAAGGAGTAGGAATACTGGCATGGGAGGTCATCAAAACTTTACCATCTACATCCTTGCCAGGCCAGAGCCAAATTTTAACTTTAAATAAGCTGTACAAGTCCCCAGGGCAGTTGGCAAAGCAAGGTAACAATGAAAAAGATCCCTGAAGGATCTATTACCATCTTTGGGGAATGAAGTGCTAAACAGTTCTCCCCTGTTCTTTTGTCACATTGTGGGCCAAGATGACATGTTCTAAAAAAAGGAAGCATTTGAAGTAAATTGGAGTTTAAAAGAAAAGGAGACTATCAGGAACTCTCTTTCAGTGAGTCAGTACATATAGTTCTCGCATAAAAATCTGCTCTCAGAAAATGCTGCTTACTCACAAACTTCCACAAAGTAAGACTTGTTTTTAATTAATCATTGTCACAGAAAAGTCCATAATAATTGACAATACCTGGAATGTTCCCAAAATCCCTGTAGATCCGGAAGTCAGTATCTGAAGGAATGATTCCACTCTGGAAAACCTCCTGAGCCACCACCGAAGCAAATGGGTGTTTAGCTGCTGAGACATAAGCTTGGACCAACCAAGGATTTTCAGGACCTGAAATGAAACATGACAACAATATGAGGTTAATCTGGAATTTTTTAACATACATAAAATAGTTACTATGGTGATCTGGGGAGATAGGTCAAGAGTTTCATTTTTTTAATCTTCTATATTTTCCAACATTTCTTTGATAAACGTATATGATTATTTTAAATGAAAAATAATCTTGTGGAAAACAAAATTGCTTTTAATAATAAGATAACAGCAATATAAAAAGTTTAAGTTTAAAAATGAAAAACCACTCACAAGACCATCATCCGAAGATAACTATTATCATTTTTATGTCTTCAACTTATGTATGACTTATAAATGTATGTGTGTACACAGATGTACTGATAGGGTATGTATAATCTTTACATTTCTCTTTCACTCAGATATGCGGATGACACCACCCTTATGGCAGAAAGTGAAGAGGAGCTAAAAAGCCTCTTGATGAAAGTGAAAGAGGAGAGCGAAAAAGTTGGCTTAAAGCTCAACATTCAGAAAACGAAGATCATGGCATCTGGCCCCATCACTTCATGGGAAATAGATGGGGAAACAGTAGAAACAGTGTCAGACTTTATTTTGGGGGGCTCCAAAATCACTGCAGATGGTGACTGCAGCCATGAAATTAAAAGACGCTTACTCCTTGGAAGAAAAGTTATGACCAACCTAGATAGCATATTCAAAAGCAGAGACATTACTTTGCCGTCTAGTCAAGGCTATGGTTTTCCCAGTGGTCATGTATGGATGTGAGAGTTGGACTGTGAAGAAGGCTGAGTGCCGAAGAATTGATGCTTTTGAACTGTGGTGTTGGAGAAGACTCTTGAGAGTCCCTTGGACTGCAAGGAGATCCAATCAGTCCATTCTAAAGGAGATCAGCCTTGGGATTTCTTTGGAAGGAATGATGCTAAAGCTGAAACTCCAGTACTTTGGCCACCTCATGTGAAGAGTTGACTCATTGGAAAAGACTCTGATGCTGGGAGGGATTGGGGGCAGGAGGAGAAGAGAACGTCAGAGGATGAGATGGCTGGATGGCATCACGGACTCGTGGACGTGAGTCTGAGTGAACTCCGGGAGCTGGTTATGGACAGGGAGGCCTGGCGTGCTGCGATTAATGGGGTTGCAAAGAGTCGGACACGACTGAGCGACTAAACCGAACTGAACTAACACTGTACTAAACATATTCCTATGTTGCTAGTTATTACAATGATTATTTAAGATATCACAATGATCATGGTCCAGTGGTTAAGAATCCACCTTTCAATACAGGAGATGCAGGTTCCATGATCAGGAACTGAGCTCCCACATGCTGCAGGGCAACTAAGCCCATACACGACAACTAGAGAGCCTGCACGTTGCAGTGAAAAGATGCTGCCTGCCACAACTAAGACCCAAAGCAGCCAAATAATTTTTAAGTGATCATTTTAATAACTGCATAATTACTGAATATACCATAAAGTTCCTTATTATTACACATAACTTTTATCATTAATTCCACATTAACATCTCCATGCATATACAGTTTTCAAATATAGGAGTTTTTTCTTTCGGATAGCAAGATAAATTATATTACTGTCCCCGATTATTCACTCTTCCCTCTCACATAACTTGCAGTGCCTCCTGTGGAAGCAGCACATACATGAATTGCTTCAGCCAACTGACTGTGAATGGGAGAGACACGGACCCTGAAGAGCCATCACATGGTCCACCTCTCCCGTTAACTTTGGCCCTGAGATCGCTATGTCCCTGATGGGGCTTCTTCAGCCTGGATCCCAGGATGAATAAGACACATGGAACATCATAACCATGGGACGTAGCTACAATTACCCAGGAACCAGAATGTAACATGAGCAACAAATAAACCTTTGCTGTTGTAATCCACTGAGATTCAGGGGTTGCATATTACAACTAAATTTAGCAAAAAGTTATCTGATGTTGACAGATCAAGTAACTCCGTTTCAGAGAATCCAAGAATATTAACATTTTTATAACTTTATAACCAGATAATCATTTGCTTTCCTACTGGAAAAAAAAAAAACCATAAATGGTGGAGGATAGAAGGGGTGAAGGAACACTACAGAATCAGATACCTAGGTGACCCAGATACTGGAGTTACCAGGCATGAATTTTAAAATAAATGTTAATTATTCAAAAACACAGATGACAGCAAGGGTATCACTAGACAAGTACACACTATTAACAAAGACAGAGTGTGTCAAATAGAAACCCTAGAACTGAAAATAATAATGCCTTAAGAATTTTCATACATACACAGCTTAATACAAAGGTAAAAACAGCAGAAGAAAAATCACAGATCTGGAGAATTAAAGCACAAAAGGAAACAGGGATAGAAAACTCAAAAATGCTTATAAGACATATGGGATAGAGTGAAAAGGTCTAACATGAGTAACTGGAATCCCAGAGGAAAGGGAGGATGGGAATCAAAGCAATGTTTAAAAGAAGTTAAGGCAAATAATTTCTGAAAACTTACAGGAAACACCACCAAGCTGTGAAATCAAAAGGCCCTAGAAAGTCCAAACAAGATAAAGAAAAACATACTCAGCATCAGGCTCTTTGCTTTTGAATACCATTATCCACTAAAAGAACCAGTTCTCCCTAGAAATATGCCCAATTCCAAATCTGAGGCTAGGAAAATACTCAAAAGTGGAAGCATCTTGTGCCAGAAAGGAAGTGCTCAAACACGTCAGAGATGTGTCAAAAGGACAGGCACCAGCTGAAGGGGCTGCCACTGGCCTGAACGGGATCAAGTCTTGCATTACAATGGTTAGAATATAAAATCCCTAAAATAAAACACATGAAAAATACTGAAATAAACACACACACATAAGGGAGAAGCCTTACAAGGAGCTGAGAGAAGAAGAGAAGTGAAAGGCAAACAAGGAAAGGAAAGATATACCCAACTGAATGCAGAGTTCCAGAGAATAGCAAGGAGAACTGAGAAAGCCTTCTTAAGTGAACAGTGCAAAGAAATAAGAGGAAAACAACAGAATGGGGAAGACTACAGATCCCATCAAGAAAACTGGAGATGCCAAGGGAACGTTTCATGCAAAGATGGGCATGATAAAGGACAGAAATGGCAAGGACCTAACAGAAGCAGAGGATGTGGCAAGAGTAAACAGAAGAACTATGCAAAAAAAGTCTTAATGACACAGATAAACACAGTGGTATGGTTACTCACCTAGAGCCAGACATCCTGGACTACAAAGTCAAGCGGGCCTTAGAAAGCATTACTACAAATAAAGCTACTGGAGGTGGTGGAATTCCAACTGAGCTAATTAAAATCCTAAAAGATGATGCTCTTAAAGTACTGCACTCAACAAGTTAGTAAATTTGGAAAACTCAGCAGTGGCCACAGGACTGGAAAAGGTCAGTTTTCATTCCAATTCCAAGAAGAGCAAAGCCAAAGAATGTTCAAACTACCACACAACTGCACTCATTTCATATGCTAGCAAAGTAATGCTCAAAATCCTTCAAGCTGGGTTTCAACAGTACATGAACTGAGAACTTCGAGATGTACAAGCTGGATTTAGAAAAGCTTGAGGAGCCAGAGATCAAGTTGCAACATCCGTTGGATCATAGAAAAAGCAAGGGAATACGAAAAGACATCTCCTTCTACTTCATTCACTACGCCAAAGCCTTTGACTGTGTGGATCACAACAAACTGTGGAAAAATTCTTCAAGAGATGGGAATACCAGAACACATTACCTGTCACCTGTGAAACCTGTATGAAGGACAAGAAGCAACAGTTAGAACTGGACATGGAACAATGGACTGGTTCAAACTTGAGAACAGAGTATGTCAAAGCTATATGTTGTCACCCTGTTTATTTAACTTATATGTAGAGAATATGAGAAATGGTGGGCTGGAATCACAAGCTGGAATGAAGACTTCTGGGAGAAATATTAACCACCTCAGATATGCAGAAGATACCACTCTAATGGCAGAAAACAAAGAGAAACTAAAGAGCCTCTTAATGAGGATGAAAAAGGAGAGTGAAAAAGCTGGCTTCAAACTAAACATTCAAACAGCAAAGATCATGGCATCTGGTCCTATCACTTTCATGGCAAACAGACGGGGGACAAAGTGAAAACAGTGGCAGATTTTATTTTCTTGGGATCCAAAATCAGTGTGGACAGTGACTGCAGCCAGGAAATTAAAAAGACGCTTGCTCCTTGGAAGAAGAGCCATGACAAACACAGACAGTGTATTAAAAAGGGACATCACTTTGCCAACAAAAGTCCGTAAAGTCAAAGCTATGCTTTTCCCAGTAGTAATATATGATGTGAAAGTTGGACCATAAAGAAGGCTGAGCACCGAAGAATTGATACATTCAATTGTGGAGCTGGAGAAGACTCTGAATTCAGAGTCCCTTGGACAGCATGGAGATCAATCAATCCTAAAGGAAATCAACCCTGAATATTCACTAGAAGGACTGATGCTGAGGCTGAAGCTCCAATACTCTGGCCACCTGATGCAAAGAGCTGACTCACTGAAAAAGACTCTAATGTTGGGAAAGATTGAAGGCAGGAGGAGAAGGGGAAGACAGGATGAGATGGTTAGATGGCATCACTGACTCGATGGACATCTCGACGGACATGAGTTTGAGCAAGTTCTGGGAGTTGGTGACAGACAGGGAAGCCTGGCGTGCTGCAGTCCATGAGGTCGCAAACAGTTGGACACGACTGAGCGACTGAACTGGACTGGACTGTAGCCAGTCAATTGCTAATAAATTATTATTTGCTGTTTATTTTCCATGTATTTTAGACTATGGAGATGATGTTAGACAAAAAGCAAATTTAAGCAGTTTTCTTATTCGACTTCAAATGGGTCATAAAGCAGCACAGACAACTTACAACATCAACAATGCATCTGGCTCGGGAACTGCTAACGAGCGTACAGTACAGTGGTGGTTCAAGAAGTTTTGCAAAGGAGATGAGAGCCTTGAAAGTAAGAAGCATGGTGGCTGGCCATCAGAAGTTGACAACAACCATCTGAGAAGATCATTGAAAATCCTCTTATAACTACACAAGAAGTTGCCCAAGAACTCAATGTCAACCATTCTACAGTCATTTGGCATTTGAAGCAAATTGGAAAGGTGAAAAAGGTCAGTAATTGGGTGCCTCATGAGTTGACTGCATCTATTTCTGCTTTATTGACTATGCCAAAGCCTTTGACTGTGTGGATCACAACAAACTGTGGAAAATTCTTAAAGAGATGGGAATACCAGATCACCTGACCTGCCTCCTGAGAAATCTGTATGCAGGTCAGGAAGCAACAGTTAGAACTGGACATGGAACAACAGACTGGTTCCAAACAGGGAAAGGAGTATGTCAAGGTTGTATATTGTCACCCTGCTTATTTAACTTATATACAGAGTACATCATGAGAAACGCTGGGCTGGATGAAGCACAATCTGGAATCAAGATTGCCAGGAGAAATATCAATATCCTCAGATATGCAGATGACACCACCCTTATGGGAGAAAGTGAAGAAGAAATAAAGAGCCTCTTGATGAAAGTGAAGAGGACAGTGAAAAAGCTTAAAGTGTTGGCTTAAAGCTCAAAACTCAGAAAACTAAGATCATGGCATCTGCTCCCATCACTTCATGGCAAATAGATGGGAAAATGATGGAAACAGTGAGAGAGTTTATTTTGAGGGGCTCCAAAATCACTGCAGATGGTGACTGCAGCCATGAAATTAAAAGATGCTTGCTCCTTGGAAGAAAAGTTATGACCAGCCTAGAAGGCATATTAAAAAGCAGAGACATTACTTTGCCAACAAAGGTCCATCTAGTCAAAGCTATGGTTTTTCCAGTAGTCATGTATGGATGTGAGAGTTGGACTATAAAGACAGCTGAGCACTGAAGAATTGATGCTTTTGAACTGTGGTGTTGGTGAAGACTCTTGAGAGTCCCTTGGACTGCAAGGAGATCCAACCAGTCCATCCAAAAGGAAATCAATCCTGAATATTCATTGGAAGGACTGATGGTAGGCTGACACTCCAATACTTTGGGCTACCTGATGCAAATAACTGACTCATTGGAAAAGACCCTGATGTTGGGAAAGACTGAAGGCAGGAAAAGAAGGGGATGAAAGAGGATGAGATGGTTGGATGGTATCACGGACTCAGTTGACATGAGTCTGAGTAAACTCTGGAAGTTGGCTCTGGACAGGGAGGCCTGGCATGCTGCAGTCCTAGGGGTTGCAAATAGTTGGACATGACAGAGACTGAGCGAACTGAGTTGACTGCAAATCAGAAACGTCATTTTGAAATGTTGTCTTCTCTTATTCTGTACAACAGCAAAGAACAATTTCACAATCAGATTGTGACATGCAGCAAAAAGTGGATTTTATACTAACAGAGACAACCAGCTCAGTGGCTGGACCAAAACGAAGCTCTGAAGCACATCCCAAAGCCAAAGTTGCACCAAAAATAGGTCATGGTCACTGTTTGGTGGTCTGCTGCCTCTCTGATCCACTACAGTTCTGAATCCTAGCAAAACCATTACATCCGAGAAGTATGCTCAGCAAACTGATGAGATAACACCAAAAACTGCAATGTCTGCAGCTGGCACTGTTCAACAGAACAGGCCCAATTCTTCTCCACCACATCAGCTATCCACTCATTGCACAACCAACACTTCTAAAGTTGAACAAATTGGGTTACGAACTTTTGCCTCATTTGCCATATTCACCTGACCTTTTGAGAACGGCATGGACAGTATGGAAAGGCAAAATGATAGGATACTGAAAGAGGAACTCCCCAGGTCAGTAGGTGCCCAATATGCTACTGGAGATCAGTGGAGAGATAACTCCAGAAAGAATGAAGGGATGGAGCCAAAGCAAAAAAAAATACCCAGCTGTGGATGTGACTGGTGATAGAAGCAAGATCCAATGCTATAAAGAGCTATATTGCATAGGAAGCTAGAATGTCACGTCCATGAATCAAGGCAAATTGGAAGTGGTCAAACAAGAGATGGCAAGAGTGAACGTCGACATTCTAGGAATCAGCGAACTAAAATGGACTGGAATGGGTGAATTTAACTCAGATGACCATTATATCTACTACTGCGGGCAGGAATCCCTCAGAAGAAATGGAGTGGCCATCATGGTCAACAGAAGAGTCCAAAATGCAGTACTTGGATGCAATCTCAAAAACAACAGAATGATCTCTCTTCGTTTCCAAGGCAAACCATTCAATATCACAGTAATCCAAGTCTATGCCCCAACCAGTAACGCTGAAGAAGCTGAAGTTGAATGGTTCTATGGAGACCTACAAGACCTTTTAGAACTAACACCCCAAAAAGATGTCCTTTTCATTATAGGGGACTGGAATGCAAAAGTAGGAAGTCAAGAAACACCTGGAGTAACAGGCAAATTTGGCCTTGGAATGCAGAATGAAGCAGGGCAAAGACTAATAGAGTTTTGCCAAGAAAATGCACTGGTCATAGCCAACACCCTCTTCCAACAACACAAGAGAAGACTCTACACATGGACATCACCAAATGGTCAACACCGAAATCAGACTGATTATATTCTTTGCAGCCAAAGATGGAGAAGCTCTATACAGTCAATAAAAACAAGACCAGGAGCTGACTGTGGCTCAGATCATGAACTCCTTATTGCCAAATTCAGACTTAAATTGAAGAAAGTAGGGAAAACCGCTAGACCATTCAGGTAAGACCTAAATCAAATCCCTTATGATTATACAGTGGAAGTCAGAAATAGATTTAAGGGCCTAGATCTGATAGATAGAGTGCCTAAGAACTATGGAATGAGGTTCGTGGTTTTGTACAGGAGACAGGGATCAAGACCATCCCCATGGAAAAGAAATGCAAAAAAGCAAAATGGCTGTCTGGGGAGGCCTTACAAATGCCTGTGAAAAGAAGAGAAGCAAAAAGCAAAGGAGAAAAGCAAAGATATAAGCATCTGAATGCAGAGTTCCAAAGAATAGCAAGGAGAGATAAGAAAGCCTTCCTCAGGGATCATTGCAAAGAAATAGAGGAAAACAATAGAATGAGAAAACAGAGATCTCTTCAAGAAAATTAGAGGTACCAAGGGAACATTTCATGCAAAGATGGGCTCGATACAGGACAGAAATGTTGTGGACCTAACAGAAGCAGAAGATATTAAGAAGAGGTGGCAAGAATACACAGAAGAACTGTACAAAAAAGATCTTCACAACCTGGATAATCACGATGGTGTGATCACTCATCTAGAGCCAGACATCCTGGAATGTGAAGTCAAGTGGGCCTTAGAAAGCATCACTATGAACAAAGCTAGTGGAGGTGATGGAATTCCAGTTGAGCTGCTTCAAATCCTGAAAGATGATGCTGTGAAAGTGCTGCACTCAATATGCCAGCAAATTTGGAAAACTCAGCAGTGGCCGCAGGACTGGAAAAGGTCAGTTTTCATTCCAATCCCAAAGAAAGGCAATGCCAAAGAATGCTCAAACTACTGCACAATTGCACTCATCTCACATGCTAGTAAAG
The DNA here is from genome assembly GCF_032405125.1 of Capricornis sumatraensis. NCBI lineage: Eukaryota > Metazoa > Chordata > Mammalia > Artiodactyla > Bovidae > Capricornis > Capricornis sumatraensis. The sequence continues at coordinate 47,098,452 of NC_091074.1, read as the reverse complement.
TAATGCTCAAAATTCTCCAAGCCAGGCTTCAGCACTGTTCAGTGAACCATGAACTCCCTGATGTTCAAGCTGGTTTTAGAAAAGGCAGAGGAACCAGAGATCAAATTGCCAACATCTGCTGGATCATGGAAAAAGCAAGAGAGTTCCAGAAAAACATCTATTTCTGCTTTATTGACTATGCCAAAGCCTTTGACTGTGTGGATCACAACAAACTGTGGAAAATTCTGAAAGAGATGGGAATACCAGACCACCTGACCTGCCTCTTGAGAAATCTGTATGCAGGTCAGGAAGCAACAGTTAGAACTGGACATGGAACAACAGACTGGTTCCAAATAGGAAAAGAAGTACGTCAAGGCTGTATATTGTCACCCTGCTTCTTTAACTTCTATGCAGAGTACATCATGAGAAACGCTGGACTGGAAGAAACACAAGCTGGAATCAAGATTGCCAGGAGAAATATCAATAACCTCAGATATGCAGATGACACCACCCTTATGGCAGAAAGTGAAGAGGAGCTAAAAAGCCTCTTGATGAAAGTGAAAGAGGAGAGTGAAAAAGTTGGCTTAAAGCTCAACATTCAGAAAACGAAGATCATGGCATCTGGTCCCATCACTTCATGGGAAATAGATGGGGAAACAGTGGAAACAGTGTCAGACTTTTTTTTTTGGGGGGGGGGGCTCCAAAAATCACTGCAGATGGTGACTGCAACCATGAAATTAAAAGATGCTTACTCCTTGGAAGAAAAGTTATGACCAACCTAGATAGCATATTCAAAAGCAGAGACATTACTTTGCTGACTAAGGTCCGTCTAGTCAAGGCTATGGTTTTCCCAGTGGTCATGTATGGATGTGAGAGTTGGACTGTGAAGAAGGCTGAGCGCTGAAGAATTGATGCGTTTGAACTGTGGTGTTGGGGAAGACTCTTGAGAGTCCCTTGGACTGCAAGGAGATCCAACCAGTCCATTCTGAAGGAGATCAGCCCTGGGATTTCTTTGGAAGGAATGATGCTAAAGCTGAAACTCTAGTACTTTGGCCACCTCATGTGAAGAGTTGACTCATTGGAAAAGACTCTGATGCTGGGAGGGATTGGGGGCAGGAGGAGAAGGGGATGACCGAGGATGAGATGGCTGGATGGCATCACGGACTCGATGGACATGAGTCTGAGCAAACTCCAGGAGTTGGTGATGGACAGGGAAGCCTGGCGTGCTGCGATTCATGGGGTCGCAAAGAGTCGGACATGACTGAGCAACTGAACTGAACTGAACCACTTCTTCAAGCATCTCAACAACTTTTTGCATCGAAAATGCTTCCACAACCAGGAGTACACAGAAAATGCTTTCCAAGAGTTTGCTGAATTCAAAAGAGCAGATTTTTATGCTACGGGAATAAACTTATTTCCTGTTGGCAAAAATGTATTGACTGTGATGGTTCCTGTTTTATTAATAAAGATGTGTTTCAGCCTAATTATACTGATTTAAAATTCAGGGTCTGAAACCACCGTTACCTCTGCACCAATCCAGTATTTGAGAAAGGGCAGGTGGAAAACTTCTGGGAGCGTGTGGCCAGAGTCTATCCTCTTTGACATATTGAAGTTAGATGTGTATTGACTTTATAATAATTATGTTCACACATAATTTTTTACTTGTGTGTTATGTAATGATTGTGATATATCAAAATATCTCTGCTGTTTGATCCTGAATTGGAACTCAGATTAAAAACAGCTAAAATGTTATCAGAACAATAGAAATCTGAATATGCAGTTTATTCACTGACAGTTTTATATTCATATCATATTTCTGAATATAATAAATGTACTATTATTGAAGGAACATAAACCATGTTCTTTATATCCTGAGATGATTACATTGAGATTTTCAACTGAGATGGTAATGTGATGAACTACACAGAGTGACTTTCAAATATTAAACCGTCTTCATATACTATTAGTAAAAAATCAGGATATATGATCATTCCACAAAACCAGATGTATTTCTATACACCAGTGAGCTACCAGAAAAAGAAATTTAGAGAACAATCCCATTTCCAACTGTATTAAAAAGAATAAAATACCAAGGAACAAATTAACCAAGGAGGTGAAAGACACATACACTGAAAACTTTAAGACACTGATAAGAGAAACTGAAGATAACACAAATAAATGGAAGAAATTGTGTGCTCATAAATTAGCTAAGTGCAGAGTTCCAGAGAACAGCAAAAAGAGACAAGAAGGCCTTCTTCAATGAATACAAAGAAATAGAGGAAAACAACAGTAAGGGTAAGACTAGAGACCTCATCAAGAAAACTGGAAATATCAAAGTAACATTTCTTCCAAAGATGGACACAATAAAGGATAGAAACTGTAAAGACCTAATAGAAGCAGAAGAGATTGAAAATATCTGGAAAGAATACACAGAACTGTACAAAAAGATCTTAATGACCCAGATCACCTCATTGGTGTAGTCTGTCATTCAGAGCCAGACATTCTGGAGTGTAAAGTCAAGTGGGACGTAGGAAACACTACTGTCAATAAAGCTTGGAGGAGATGGAATTCCAGCAGAGCTATTTAAAATCCTAAAAGATGATGCTATTAAAGTGCTGCACTCAAAATGTCATCAAATTTGGAAAACCCAGCAGTGTCCACAGGACTAGAAAAGGTCAATCCTCATCCCAATTCCCAAGAAGAGCAGCACTAAAGAATGTTCAAACCACTGGACAACTGCACTCATCTCCCAAGCAAGTAAGGTTATGCTCAAATTCCTCCAAGATAGGGTTCAGCATTACATGAACCGAGAACTTCCAGATGTTCAAGCTGGGTTTAGAAAAGGCAGAGGAACCAGAGATAGATTTGCCAATATTCGATGGATCATAGAGAAAGCAAGGGAATTCCATAAAAACATCTACTTCTGCTTTACTGACTATGCTAAAGCCTTTGACTGTGTGGATCATAACAAACTGGAAAATTTTTAAAGAGACAAGAATACCAGACCATCTTACCTGTTTCCTGAGAAACCTGTATGCAGGTCAAGAAGCAATAGTTAGAACCTTATATGGAACAATGGACTGGTTCAGGATTGAGAAAGAGTATGTCAAGGCTGTTTATTGTCACCCTATTTAAGTTATATGCAGAGCACATCATGCAAAATGCCAGGCTGGATGAGTTACAAGCTGGAATCAAGATGGGCAGGAGAAATATCAACAACCTCAGATATGTAGATGATACCACTCTAATGGCACAAAGCAAAGAGAAACTAAAGAGTCTCTTAACGAGGATGAACGAGGAGAGTGAAAAAGCTGACTTAAAACTCTATTTAAAAAACTAAGATCATGGCATCTGGTCCCACCAGTTCAGTTCAGTTCAGTCGCTCAGTCATGTCCGACTCTGCAACCCCATGAATCGCAGCACGCAAAGCCTCCCTGTCCATCACCATCTCCCGGAGTTCACTCAGACTCACATCCATCGAATCCGTGATGCCATCCAGCCATCTCATCCTCAGTCGTCCTCTTCTCCTCCTGCCCCAATCCCTCCCAGCATCAGAGTCTTTTCCAATGAGTCAACTCTTCGCATGAGGTGGCCAAAGTACTAGAGTTTCAGCTTTAGCATCATTCCTTCCAAAGAAATCCCAGGGTTGATCTCCTTCAGAATGGACTGGTTGGATCTCCTTGCAGTCCAAGGCACTCTCAAGAGTCTTCTCCTACACCACACTTCAAAAGCATCAATTCTTCAGCGCTCAGCCTTCTTCACAGTCCAACTCTCACATCCATACATGACCACTGGGAAAACCATAGCCTTGACTAGACGGACCTTAGTCAGCAAAGTAATGTCTCTGCTTTTGAATATACTATCTAGGTTGGTCATAACTTTTCTTCCAAGGAGTAAGCATCTTTTAATTTCATGGCTGCAGTCACCATCTGCAGTGATTTTGGAGCCCAAAAAAATAAAGTCTGACACTGCTTCCACTGTTTCCCCATCTATTTCCCATGAAATGATGGGACCAGATGCCATGATCTTCGTTTTCTGAATGTTGAGCTTTAAGCCAACTTTTTCACTCTCCTCTTTCACTTTCATCAAGAGGCTTTTTAGCTCCTCTTCACTTTCTGCCATAAGGGTGGTGTCATCTGCATATCTGAGGTTATTGATATTTCTCCTGGCAATCTTGATTCCAGCTTGTGTTTCTTCCAGTCCAGCATTTCTCATGATGTACTCTGCATAGAAATTAAATAAGCAGGGTGACAATATACAGCCTTGACGCACTCCTTTTCCTATTTGGAACCAGTCTGTTGTTCCATGTCCAGTTCTAACTGTTGCTTCCTGACCTGCATACAGATTTCTCAAGAGGCAGGTCAGGTGGTCTGGTATTCCCATCTCTTTCAGAATTTTCCACAGTTTGTTGTGATCCACACAGTCAAAGGCTTTGGCATAGTCAATAAAGCAGAAATAGATGTTTTTCTGGAACTCTCTTGCTTTTTCCATGATCCAGCAGATGTTGGCAATTTGATCTCTGGTTCCTCTGCCTTTTCTAAAACCAGCTTGAACATCAGGGAGTTCGTGGTTCACTGAACAGTGCTGAAGCCTGGCTTGGAGAATTTTGAGCATTACTTTACTAGCATGTGAGATGAGTGCAATTGTGCAGTAGTTTGAGCATTCTTTGGCATTGCCTTTCTTTGGGATTGGAATGAAAACTGACCTTTTCCAGTCCTGCGGCCGCTGCTGAGTTTTCCAAATTTGCTGGCATATTGAGTGCAGCACTTTCACAGCATCATCTTTCAGGATTTGAAGCAGCTCAACTGGAATTCCATCACCTCTACTAGCTTTGTTCATAATGATGCTTTCTAAGGCCCACTTGACTTCACATTCCAAGATGTCTGGCTCTAGATGAGTGATCACATCATCATGATTATCTGGGTCGTGAAGATCTTTTTTGTACAGTTCTTCCGTGTATTCTTGCCACCTCTCCTTAATATCTTCTGCTTCTGTAAGGTCCATCACTTCATGGCAAATAGAAGGGGAAAAGGTGGAAGCAATGACAGATTTCCTCTCCTTGGAATCTAAAATCACTGCGGATGGTGACTGCAGCAATGAAATTATAAGAAAATTGCTTCTTGGCTGGAAAGCTATGACAAACATATACAATGTGTTAAAAAGCAAAGACATCACTTCACCAACAAGGGTCCGTATAGGCAAGTTTACAGTCTTTCCAGTAGTCACTAACACTGTGAGAACTGGACAATAAAGAAGGCAGAGCACCGAAAAATAGATGCTTTCGAACTGTGGTGCTGGAGAAGACTCTTGAGAGTTCCTTGGAAAGCAAGGAGATCAAACCAGTCACTCTTACAGGAAATCAACCCTGAATACTCTTTGGAAGGACTGATGCTAAAGCTGAAGCTGCAATACTTTGGCCACCTGATGCAAACAGCCAACTCATTGGAAAAGTCCCTGATACTGGGAAAGATTGAAGGCAGAAAGAGAAGATGGCAACAGAGGATGAGATGGGTTAGGTGCCATCACTGATTCACTGGACATGAACTTAGGAAAATTCTGGGAGACAATGAGGGACAGGAAGACTGGCGTGCTGCAGTCCATGGGGTCCCGAAGAGTCACACACAACTTGGCAACTGAACAACAACATAGATTAGAAAAACTAATATTGGTAAATATCCATGCTACACTAGGTAATCTATAGATTCAATGTAATCCCTATCAAAATGCCAATGGCATTTCTCACAGAAATAGAACAATCCTAAAATTTGTATGAAACCATAAAAAACCCCAAATAGCCAAAGCAACTTTAAGCAAGAAGAGTAAAGCTGGAGACATCACACTTCTTGATTGCAAACTGTATGACAAAGCTCTTGTTATGAAAACAGTATGATATTGGCATAAAAACAGAAACACAGATCAATGAAACAGAACAGAGAATTCAGAAGTAACTCCATACATGTATGGTCAATTAATTTACAACAAGGAGCCAAGAATATACAGTGGGTAAGGAACAGTTGGTATTGGGTATTGGGAAAACTGGACTGCCACACACAAAATAACAGAAGTGAACAACTATATTATACTATACACAAAATTAACTCAAAATGGGTTAACGATTGAATACATAAAACTGAAATCATACAATTCCAAGAAGAAAACATAGGTAGTGAGCTCCTTGACATTGGTCTTGGTGATGATGTTTTGGATTTCACCAAAGCGAAAAATAAACAAGCAGGGCTACATCAAACTAAAAAGACTCAGCACAGCAAAGAAAATCATCAACAAAATGAAAAGGCAGTGTACTGAATGAGAGAAAATATTTGTAAACCATATATATGATAAAGGGTTAATATCTAAACTATAAAGAATTCATACAAATTAAGAGCGAAATAAAAAATTCCAAACACTCTGATTAAAAAATGGTCACAGGACTTGAATAGACACTTGTCTAATGATGGTCTAACAGATGCCCAAGATGTACTTAAATGGTGCTCAACATCACTAATCATCAGGTATATGCAGATCCAAATCACAGTCACGGATCACTTCATACCTGTCAGCACGGCTGTTATCAAAAAGATAAGAAATAAGTGTTTGTAAGGATGTGGAGAAATGGGAATCCTGTGCACTGCTGGTGGGAAAGTAAATTGGTGCTTCCACTAGGGAAAACAGTATAGAAGTTTCTCAAAAAATTAAAAACTATATGATTCTACTTCTGGGCGCTTATCAAAAAAAAACAAAAACGAGCTCAAAAAGATATCTGCACCCCCATATGCACTGGAGCGTTATTTACAATAGCCAAGACATGGAAAGAACCTGCATCCATCAACAGACGCATGGATAAGGAAAATGTGTGTGTGTGTGTGTGTATACCCACACACACCCCCATTATCATATAGTTGCAAATTTTTTTCTTCCACACACACAGTGGAATATCATTCAGCCCATCCTAAATGAAGTAAGCCAGAAAGAGAAAGATAAACACCATTTGATCTCACATGGAATCCTGACCCGTCCCCTGAGAAAAGGACTTCATAGACACAGAGAACAGACTGTGGTTGCCAAATATGGGGGGAGGGGAATGGGGGAAATGGGTGAAGGTGGCCAAAAGGCACAAACTTCCAGTCATAAGTAAGTTGCGGGGACATAATGTGTGTACAGCATGGGGACTAAATTTAATAACACTGTATTGCATACCTGGAAGTTGCTAAGAGACTTGTGGACACAGCAGGGGAAGGAGAGAGTAGAATCAAGGGAGAGCAGCGCTGACACACATACACTGCCGTACGCAGAACAGCTGGTGGGCAGCTGCCGTGTTACACAGGAGCTCAGCTCAGCGCTCTGCCATGACCGAGGGGCGGGATGGGGTATGGGAGGTAGGCTCAACATGGGTATATGTATACTTACAGTTGATTCATGTTGTATAGCAGAAATTAACACAACACTGTCAGGCAATTATCTTCTGATTAATTTTTTTTTAATTTTAACAAAGTTGCTAAGAAAACAGATCTTAAACCTTCTCAACGTAAGGAAAAAATCTGCATCTGTATGGTAATGGATGTTAACTAGACTTATTGATGATCATTTTGCAACACATACAAATACTGGGTCACTATGCTGTACACCTGAAAGTTGACAAATCTTATATTCCTGAAATAAGCTCAACCTGGCTGGAAACATTATCTTTTTTGTATGTACACATACACATATAAATACACATATTGATACATGGCTGGATTCAGTTTGCTAATTGTTTCTTTAGGATTTTTTCATCCCAGCATGGCATTTGTTTACCAACACTATCTACCAAAGCTGAGACTACACACACCTATGACTCTGTAGTTTCACTAAGAAATGTGCATACACAAACATGTTTACTAAAGACACTCATTAGCGATGTTCATAAGACCACTCATAGGAGCCAAAGCCTAGAAACAATCTGACATCACCAGCAGAATGGATACCCTTGTCAATGGAGTATTATTTGGCAATGAAAAATAATGAACTAAATGTAACACAGATGAATCTTACGAACATAACACTGAGGAGAAAAAAAGGCCACACACAAAAGAAACACTATGTATGAGTCAATTTAAAGTTCAAACACAAGCAAGATTAAATCTACCAAGACACAAGTTAAAATAGAGTGATTCTGGGGAAGGAATGACTGAGAAGGGACCACAGCAGAGGCTTCTGGAAGCAACCAAAATATTCTCAATCTTGATCTGGGTTCTAGTTACATTACTTACTCAGTCTATAAAAATCCATTAAGCTGAGCATTCAGAGCTGTGTATTTTTCTTAGCTTATAATAAAAGATGAGATAGGGGCTTTCCTAATGGTCCAGTGGTTAAGAACCCACCTTCCAATTCAGGGGACTCAGGTTCAATCCCTGGTCAGGGAATTAAGATCCCACATGCCACGGACCATCTAAGCCTGCGGACAGTAACAGAAGATCCCATCTGCCACAACTAAGACCCAACACAGCCAATCAACCAATCAGTGATGAAATAGACACCTAAAGATAAAAGTTTAAGTTCATTTTATGCACTGTACCACAAAAACTTTTGAGAAAACCGTAAGATCCATCAACAGGAAAAGGTTTTGAGTAGCTGCTCCCTGGCCTTTGACCCTTTACAGATGCCGTGGCTGTACAGCAGTGCTCCAGCCCTACCCCAGGCTCTCACTGATTGTCCATGGAGGCCTACAGTACAGGTCACAGACAGGTCCAGTGATGGTGCAAAAGAGAAAACTGGAGAGACTGGGATGGGGAAGGCAGATGAGCTCCAGGCTAAGAGAGTCTCTGTGACATAAAAAAACGCAAAGTGAGCTCTTACACAAGAAATTACAGACTTGAGGTTTTTACTAAGTGGTTTTTCATCCTAAAAGGTACACACCAATACTAGTCCAATTTTACAGATAAGGAACTGAAGTATGGCGTGGCTGTATGACTTGTCCAAGGTTGCAATGCTACAGCGCTGAGATCTGAACTTGGATCAGCAGAATATAGAGCCTGTGCTCTTTATCACAACCTACCCTGCCTCCCACAGAAAGCTCTTAATTATCTCATAGAGAAATATTTTCACCTTATAGTCTTTCTCCTACCATCATCTAAATCCCATGATGCTCCCAGTTTCTTGTGCATTAGTTTCTTCTTAAAGAATGAGCCCCATCTTAAAGCAAAAGTTATGCACATGTGTGATACTGAGGGAAGGCAGATCTCAGTGTCAACAAACTCACCATTAATATAAACAGTCTCTTATGCATGAACCTGAAAGGTGTTTTCAATTTGTCATTCTTACAAAAAAAGAAAAAAAATCAAAAAGACTATGCAGGACTTAGATCTATGCATCTATGTACAACTATTTCTACAGAATAAATTCATACAAGGGGACCTGCTGGAAGAAGGATCTGTACATTTTTTAAAGTGATATATATATAGCCAAACTGCCCCCAAAACTGCACCAATCTATACTTCTAGCAATAGTGTATAAAAATGCCTGTTCCTCTCTATTCATCAGAATTGGGCATTATCATTCTACTTACCTTTTGCAAAACTAATTATTAAAAAGTTCTTATTGTTGTTTGAATTTACATTTCTTCTAAAATAAAACTTAGTTTAATAGTTTCTCAAAAAGTTATAACATAAACTTGTCATATAACCCTGTAATTCCATTCTTAGGAATCCACTCAAAAGAAATAAAAATACATGTCCACACAGAGAACTACACACAAATGCTCACAGAAGCATTATTCACAATGGCATAAAAGTGGAAACAATCCAAATGTCCATCAACTGATGAAAGGATCAATGAAATGCAGGATATTCCTACATGGAATATAATCTAGCCATAAAAAAGAATGAAGCACTCAGGAATGCCCTTGTGGTCCAGAGGTCAGGACTCCACGTTTTCATTGCCAAATGTGCAGGTTCAATCCCTGGTTGGTGAACTAAGATCCCTGCAAGGCATGTGGTGTGGCCAAAAAATAACAGTAGTAATAATTTTTAAAAGTGGATGAAGTACTGATACACACTACAACATGCATGAACATCAAAGAATACTGTAAGAAGTGAAAGAAGCCAGACCTCTCATGAGTATGGGGTTTCTCTTTGGGGTTATCACCCCAAAGGGTGGGAGATGAAAAGATTCTGAAACTGTAGTGATGACTGTACAATTCTGTGACTATACCTAAAAACTACTGGGGACTTCCCTGGTGGCCCAGTGGTGAAGACTTCACCTTCCAATGCAGAGGGTGCAGGTTTGATCCCTGGTCAGGGTGCTAAGATCCCACATACCTCACAGACAAAAAAATCAAACAGAAAACAGAAGCCATATTGTAACAAATTCAATAAAGACTTGTTCAAGTCAAATTCAAGATTACATATAGTATATATTTTATATATTTATATAGAGATGAATAGAAAAAAAATCCCAGAAGGATAGAGACTAAACTATAGCAATAGTTTGCTCTGGGTTCTAAGATTACAGGGTCATAGATACTTTTCACAAGAGGGAAAAAAAAGATTTCATTGACCCCGTTGTTTATGAGCTTTCTTCTACTCAAGGTTGGTAGCATATAATTTTTTTACAAGGAACATGTATTACTGGTTTAATCACTTTAAAATTTTAAACAATGAATTTTATAACACCTTCAAAACTATTAAATTAAGCCTTGATTCAATGATATATATCATCAGTCTGATAAATTTTGCCATTCTTTCATGCATTCTGGCCCTTTAAAAAAAAATTAAGTAGTAGTGATTATTCTAGTCACTAAAACCTCCCCAAATGAATGTCTCTCTGAAGTGACAACAGGACACTACAGAGTACGAACTGTTTTAACTGAAACATTCCCAGGCAGGACAAACACTACTGTTCAGGATAAAAGCGCCTGCTGCAGAAGCTGAGGACGGAGTGCTCTGGCAGTGTTCCCCAGGACTCCAGACACAGGAGGCCTCCTCCTGCCTCTTCAGACACGGAAGCAACACTAACTAGCTTTCTGAAAGCAATGCCCATGAGAAAGCTAGTGTTTCGTAGCAAGAACATTGGGAAGTGAGAGATAGAAAGGTATTAGACCATCGGAAAAATGCCCAGAAAGCTTTGGGGTATAGCATTTAGCCACAAGAATAAACTACCAAAATCTAGAGGGAAAACAGCATACAAAGACTCAAAGAACAGGGAAAAACATTCTTTACAGATCTTTTGTAGAATGCCCCTTCACAAAGAAAATTAATTTTGAAATATGGGAATTTTATTCTAGAGTAAGTAAAACACTTAAGCTGTATGTATACTGCTCCTCTGTCCATTGGATTTTCAGGCAAGAATACTGGACTGGGTACCATTTCCTACCCCAGGAATCTTCCTGACCCAGGGATTGAGCCCACGACTCCTGTGTCTCCTGCACTGTAGGTAGATTCTTTACCCACTAAGCTATATATATTGCTAACTAGTAACAAGTCTGTTTTTGTTTTATTATTAATCATGTCCTGTGCTTAGTCACTCAGTTGTATCCAACTCTTTCCGACCCCATGGGCTATATCCCACTAGGCTCCTCTGTCCATGGGGATTCTCCAGGCAAGAATACTGGAGTGGGTTGCCATGTCCTTCTCCAGGGGATCTTCCCAATCCAGGGAACGAACCCAGGTGTCTCACGCTGCAGGTGAATTCTTTACCATCTGAATCACCAGGGAAGCCCAAGAATACTGGAGTGGGTGAGTGAGTGAGTGAAGTAGCTCAGTTGTGTCTGACTCTTTGTGACCCCATGGACTGTAGCCTACTAGGCCTTTCCCTCCATGGGATTTCCCAGGCAAGAATACTGGAGTAGGTAGCCTATCCCTTCTCCAGGAGAACTTCCTGACCCAGGAATCAAACCAGGGTTTCCTGCATAGCAAGTGGATTGCTTACCAGCTGAGCTATCAGGGAAGCCCATATGAAATGCAAAAATGTAAACAGTACAGAAAACTATAAAGAGTATAAGTAAAGCTGCAATGGCAATTCTGGTTTTAAGTTTATGAAGCAATGGAGAATTCAAATTGGCTTTTCACAGTCTGCCCCATCCTCCCCTCTAGTCACTCACACCACAGCTCCATCAGCAATGCCCACCATCCAGTGGTGACTGTTATTAACAAAATAATGCCAATATATCTAAAATGTAAACTGTAGGATTCTTGAGCTTACCGGTCTGCATTTAGTAAAAAGAGCATGGACTATAAATTAAACCAGTAAAGTGAGTACTCAATAAATATAAAGAAATAAATGAAATGACTTGTGTCTTGCCCTCGCTAACCCTAGGTTAATGTGTTTCTTTTTTTTTTAATTTTTGAACACAATTTTTAAAGGTTATTGCATCTGAGTTACTGCAAAGTACAGGCAATACTCCCCATGTTGTACGATGCATCCCTGAGCCTGTCCTACACTCAACAGTTTGTACGTCTTCCTCCCTCACCTCTGTAGAGCCCCTCCCCCACCACAGGTAACTGCTAGTTTTGTTCTGTTTAAGTCTGCTCCTTTTCTGTTATAGTCACTACTCTGTTGTATTTTTTAGATTTCACATATAAGTGATATCATACAGTATCTGTCTTTGTCTTATTTCACTTTGCACAATATCCTCCAAGTCCATCCACATTGCTGAAAATGACAAAATTTCATTCTTTTGTATGACCGAATAGTATTTCACTGTACATACACATACACACACACACACACACACTTATCCATTCATCTGTTGATGACACAGGTTGCTTCCATATCTTGGCAATTGTAAATAATGCTGCTAGAAACACTGCACCGCATGTATGTTTGAATTAATGGGGTTTTAGGGGGGTTTTTTTGGATATACACCCAGGAGTTAGGTAAATGTGTTTTAATTTCTCTGGATTATATGTATGAAAGATATATTAATATATATACACAGAATATGTATGCATCCATTAATACATATGCACAGAAAAAATTCAGGGAAAGGCACAGACTAAACCTTAAAACTGGTTCTTCTCTGGGTTACAGAAGTTCAGGGGCAGAGTCCTGTGATAACAAATTAAAAAGAATGTGTGTGGCACTTCCCCTGGTGCCATAGTAGATAAGAATCCACCTGCCAATACAGGGGACACGGGTCTGATCCTTGGTGTGGGAAGATTTCACATGCCGTGGAGCAGCTAAGCCCATGAGCCTCAACTACAGAGCCTGCACGCTGCGACTACTGAAGCCCATTCGCCTAAGGCCTGTGCTCTGCAATGAGAAGCCAAAACAATGAGAAGCCCGTGCACAGCAATGAAGAGTAGCCACTGCTCGCCTGCATGCATCAATGAAGGCCCACCACAGCCAAAAATAAACAAACAAAGCATGGATGTGAAGGTACTTACAGTATATTTCCAGGAGAGAAAATATAAAAAGACACACTCCTGCTCATGTGTGGTCCAGATACTTTCAGAGAAAAGAAAGACACAGTGTCCTCTCTGCTTACAGAATGATCTCCTGCTGCTTTTTGATCTGGTGGTTATTATATCAAGTGTTTCTCCTATCCTGACCAATATCCAAGAATTAGAGGGAAATGGATAATAGTGAGTCATCCACTTATCCCCACAGACATTACATACCAGCTTCTTCTCACTATTCAGATGAAGAGTAAGCAGAAAGCTATAAGTTGAAAAGAAGGGAGAACCTTGCTTCTGACCACATAACTTTGAGATCCTCAAAGGTTTGACTGAAGTTAAAATATACATTTGAGTGGAAAAAATCTAAAATAAGTTGGATGGAGAATATTAAAATGTGTATTGTTTAGGATATGAAGACATACTTAGCATATCTTTATAACTTAATACCATGTCTGTGAAAGGTGCTAAAAATATTTTAAAAGTTTCCATATCACCTTATTCACTTCCCCTAGCCCACCTCATGCCTAAATATTAAGTTTCTAACAAATGCAACATCTCTGGCTAAAATGCCTTACACACATTTCTAACAGAGCAGAAAAATAATAGCATGAAACTACCAATAGCAGATTTCAGTATCTCCTAACTTAACAAATCTGAGCTCTGAACTCTTAATATGATTTACCGGATTTTTATGACATTAAATATTATTTTGTTAAAAACTTTCAAAAGACAAGCTAAAGCTATCTCATGCTTTAAAAAGAATGTTCATTTCATTAGATTATTTACATTCAGAAATTTTCCACTTTTATAAAACAAAAATTGCATTACAATATACAATGCATAGCCTCACATACCTGTTTGGAATACAAGTTCTTTCCCTCCTACACCTGCTGCCTCCAAGTTAATAAATGCACGGACCAAGCTGGCCCAGGGGTGCTGGGTAATAAAACCATGACTGGCCTGAATGAGAGAAAACAAATACTGGGTAAACAATCTAATATTACTGAAGTCTTTATTTTTCTTTTTTAACAGATGGAGCGTCTATGCTGATGAGGCAAAGAAAAAAACAGAACAATCATTTTTTTCAGAGGCAGGATCTAAAGACATCCTCTGTTTCTCTCCCTCTGACTAATGGCCGTGTGCAGTTTGCTCAGTGGAAAGTCACTCATCACAGAAGGCAGCCTCATTCCCATGAGTGAAGCCAAACTGCATCTTTAGTTAAGTGTGAACCTGTGCAAAAGAAAACACAAAAAAGAAGGCACTATTCCTATGGTTGGGCATTCATGACGTGTGCCTGCCTCAAAGCATCACTGAAACTAGAAAACCTGAGCCAAATAATTATGCCATCGGAGAGCCCTATAATGAATTAAACACTGACAAGATGATCTGTCCTGAGTTTTCAAAATTAACCATGCATACATAAGTGGCTATCGATTTTTTTTAAGTACTCCATCAAAACCCATGTGTTAGCTATTATTACTATTCTCATTGTCACTATTACTCAAGCCTATTCTTTAAAATAGTGAAAGCTCACTTGCAAGACGTTCTCCTCAGCACCATTAAAGAGAAATATGACCGCATGAGATAAGGCTTCTGAAGATGTCGACAAGACACGAAGGACTTCCAGCATCACTGAACAGCTAACTGCGTCATCGCTGGCACCTTTAAATCAGAAAAACAGATTTGCTTCTCAGATTTTAAAACCTTTATAGCACAAACCATCATGGCAAGAACAGGAGTTTTCCTACCAAGGCAGCATCACAACAGCTGCAGTAGCACAGCTCCGCCATCATCAGGTAATAACTGCACCCACCAGCACTGACCTCCAGGAGGACAGGGATCTTTGGTTTGCTCTCTGACTTACTCTCAGTAACTCCAACTGTGCCTCGTCCCACAGCAGTTGCTCAGTTAGTATTTGTTAACTAATCAACTAGAGGGGACCTAAAGCAATACTGAAAACTGGCATTCTCATCACCAAAAGCAATTTAATTTATCCTTATTCACATCCTCTGTAGTATCTTCACTTCTGGTTTCCTATGTCATCTCCAACTGCCACCCACTCCCTTCCTGCTAGTTTTTCTGCCAAAATCATAAAAGCTGCAGATCACGCCACATTTAGAAGGGTCAGTTTGGATAGTGTGGCATTATTTTAAAAGTTTCTCCAAGGGGATCGTGTGATGGAAAAATATAAAGAAGACACCTGATGGAAACAAGAAAGGGGGTTAATGACCAAAGTATTAATAATATCCCTGGTCTAAGAATTGATAAAACAGAGGACCTTATCAAATCACTTAACCTCTTGATTCAGAAACTTTAGCTATTAATTAAAGGTGACTATAAAGGTGACTTTTGTACTTAAACACTTTTAAAAGGACTGTAAGAGGTAATTAAAGGAACTAACTGGATATTAGCTGATATTGTTAGCACGCTCAGTCATGTCTGACTCTGTGTGACCCCATGGACTATAAGCCCGCCAGGCTCCTCTATCCATGGGATTTTCCAGGCAAGAATATGGGAGTCGGTTGCCATTACCTACTCCAATTTGCTGGTATTAAGGAATTACTACTAAGTTTTCCAGTGAGGTATTCATGGTATTATGAGCATGTCAAAAAAAGAGTTCTTATCTTTCAATGAACCAGCCCAAAATAGCCACAGAAGAACTGATATACCTGAGATCTGCTTCAAAATAGTCAAGGGGAGGGGGTGGGGGAAGTACAGAAAAAACAAGACTGAACTGTTGAGAGAGGTACCCTCAGGTTCATTAAACTATTCTTTTGTATACACTTGAAATTTTCCATAATGAAAAGTTTAAAGAATAATCAAAGTAAATAGGCACAGCATTTCTGGGTTTACATGCTGGGAGGCAGGGTACTACAGAGATTAGTGTAGGTTTTGGAGTAAGAAAGACTTGGATGTAAATTCTAGCTCTGCCCCTTTTCTCCTTCCTGGACTGGAGGGCAAACTAATGATACCTACTCACAGGTGTGCTATGAGGACGACAAAGTAATGTAGAGTGTCTAGTATGCGTGTGGTAGGCATTCAGTGTCAGTTTCCCCTTCTTTTCTCTACACATTTATGGACTGCTTTGCAGCCAGCTAAAGTGTTTGTTTTGGTGCTGTTAAATTCAAGACCTCATTCCTGCTTGAGAAGAAACTACCTGTTAGCTATACTTGTCTTGAAAGAAAATGAAAGTGAAGTTGCTCAGTCGTGTCTGACTCTTTGCGACCCCATAGACTGTAACCTACCAGGCTTCTCAGTCCATGGGATTTTCCAGGCAAGAGTACTGGAGTGGGTTGCCATTTCCTTCTCCACGGGATCTTCCTGACCCAGAGATCGAACCCGGGTCTCCCACATTGTAGGCAGACGCTTTACCCTCTGAACCTCCAGGGAAGCCCAAAGTACTTGTCTTAGTAGTGATTATTGGACTGTAATTTAATCAAAGTGAAGCAAAGTAATAATTACCTCATTACTATCGAGCAGGAAGTACATGTAGCTATCAATAAAAAGTGCCATCTTTCAAGAACCAAATGAAATAAATGGTCTTTAACTTTGAGACTGTGAGTTACTTTAAAATAAAAAGCAGTAAAATTTTTCTTTATTCAAAAGAAGACAAATGGAAGTTGAAAGATATATATCTCTATAGGGTGGATTAAATGCTAAACTGTACCTTTATCATCTATTTTAATAGCTCTGGTGTCTGAGAACAAACCTAGAGAAGGGTCAGACATCTTTAAGAAAGAGAAGGAAAGTTAGAGGACGTATCAAAAGGGCTGTATGCTTAACCAACATCCCTTTCCATTTAGAATTATCATTGAAACTGAAGCCACCTCCAGAATAACAGCCTGGAACCGTGCAAACCCAAGAAGGTATTTATGGCCTTTCTGTGGGTAACATTACTCCTAACTGATATCAATTCCTAAGTTTCAGATCTCTTACTCAGAAGCACTCTTAAAAAACTCATGCTTCAATTTGTTCATCCACAAAAAAAATTTAGGTGATAGTCTATTTTTTAAATGTCTTTAACACTATCTTTAACAATTTATTAATGACAGAAATTTCCCTGAGATTGTTGGCATGGGTATCCTTATAAAATTTTAGTTAAAAATGGGTTCCAGTAACCAAATAATCCCATCCTTATGCCTGGACTCCATATATGATTTCTAACATTTAGCACTGTTTCTGACACTTGTATATACATCTTTCTTACATAATGCTCTTAAATAACCATGGTGTTAATTTGTTCTTTCCTAGATTTTAAGCATCAAAACAGTAGGCAAAGGGTGATGCTTATTACTGCTTTGAATTGGACATAAAAGACCACAAATTTCCCCAACACAAAAAGGTATTTCTGACTTTGTAAAAAACCATGAGTGCATGCTGATTTTTGAAAAAGCACATTACATTCTAAATGCAACTGGCAAGATTTCCAACTAAAGATATCCTAGTATAAAAAATTTTATCAAGCACATAAATTTTATTTTAGACTATGTATAACTCTGCATGTCTACATTGAACTTAATATTAAATAAATACTAATAACCAAAAAAAAAAGGATTTTTCATGCCAGTTGCTAGTCTACTATTTCACTCAAATTTAACCCTCACTTAATCCTCTAAGCAATGCCATTAAGAAAGTACTATTATATCTCTATTTTTCTAATCAGAAACTGAAGAAAGAAGAGGTTAAGTAGTTTGCCAAAGGGAACATTAACTACATCCTAATACTCTCCTTTCTTTCAAAAACAGCTAAAAGAACCGACTAGCCAGGAAACCCAGGTCCAGGCCCTGTCTCAGATCAGTGGTGGTCAGCTAAGTGTATTCCTGTCAAATGAGGGGACTGAACCAGATGCCATCTCACTGTAAAATGCTATTTTCTATTCTTCCCTATGTACATTCCCTAGCTACTGAAAACTTTTCCCTGAGGAATCTTGCTTTAAAAAACTGAAGTTGAATTTAGGAGATATTCATTCAACAAATATTTATTGTTTCAGGCCCTGTAATAAACATCAAGTACTCTATTTTGGTAAACTATTTTCAGGCAAGATTTATGGATTAAAAATTAATGTGCTCTAACAGTATGGCATCCCCAATGGATCAAAATTCTCACTTAACAGGTCGAAAGAAACTGCTAGGAGAATGAGTCTCCAATTACACGTCCCACGAAGGCCAAGACGGTTCTTTTATCCCATATTCCCAGAGCCTAGCACAACACCTAGCTGAGTAAACACTTGAAGGGGCAGAACCTAACTCCAGGACTCAAGAACACACACTGGTAACAATGATAAGGCTATTTCAGTCTGGTAGAAACACTCGATGCCCTGTAGCTGGGCTGCTGGCACTAATGTCTGAAAATTAAGTAAATAAAGCACTTGAGGGAATACTAAAAGGTAGAATCATAAAATTATACTATTCTAATTATCCTGTCTTCCACCACAATGGAAAAAAAGGGTTTGTCTTAAAAAATGGTGTCCCACAATTGCTCAAGCAGTTTGGAGTTAACAAACTTTGGGGGCTATGAGGACCTCAAAATGACCAAAAACAGGCACATACCTGGTGAGTTCGCCACCGAGTCAAAATGACAGTTAGCCAGGACAGCATGCTGGGCTCCAGCTCTAGGTTCCAGCTTTACCACAACATTGGTAATGTTGTCATAGTAGCTTGTAAACCCTCCCAAGAAGTCAATGCTAAAGGAGCCTGTGGGCCGTTGTACATCTACTGAAATCTTGTGAAGGCCGTTGCTTTGAGCTTCAATCAGTTTAATCTGTTCCAAAAGGTAATGTACCGTCAGAATTTCATTTTCTGGACTTCCTGTAATCCTGGGGCCAATGGATGTTATATGTTCAAGATAATCCCTGGAAGCAATGAAAAGAAGCATGATGACAGGGCGTGCTGGCTTAAAACTAACACTTTGAGCAACTTTCCCTCCACACTCTCCCTCCCCAAAAGACAAGTTCTTTGACATAAAACAAGTTCTTCTCACAAAAAAGGCTGCCTTTATTATTTCAGGTAACATGTGAAAATCACTTGCCAAGTTTCATCATTTTTTTTGCCTTCCATGAATTCATCCCTTCAGTTTTCTCCACCCACACCACTCCCAACTTCTCCCAACACCCACACAGAATTAATACAAGAACCAGGGAGTTTATTCAAAATGCGTAACTGCTGATAGCTAGATGGGACAGCAAACTATTTTGTCATACTCTGGACGGTTACTGACTCTGGGTTACTGATTCTAAGCAGCAGAAACCAATGAGCAAAGACAATTTAGTCAAGAGGTTAAATAAGCAAAGAAAACCTTTTTATTTTGAAGAATGGCCTCAGCCCTCCCAGTGTGCACATAGGGCCTAGTAACTTCAATTCAGGCTAAACCAACTCTACCCCTAAAACAAACAAAAAAATTTTTTGTCTTTTCACTGCATTCCAAATCGGGAAAAAAGGGGGCGGAGGTGTGTTTCAGGAAGCCTTTAAAAAAAAAAACAAGATTCCAGTGCTTTGTACTTAAAAGTTTTTTGAAACACAGTAGCTGTTGAAAACTCTGCAAGCATATGATTTTCTGAGCTTTGGTTTATTACAAAACCTGTGACTTAATTCACATTTTCTGGCATACTTAGAAGAAACCAATGAGCAAAGTTTTAATTAAAACAAAAAAACCTGACACACCAAGGACAAGCTCCACGAATCTCAGAACTTCTTAAACTGTAAAACTGTGAATGTGCCGTGTTCCAGAGAAAGCCTCCGTAGTGCTCAGATTTGAGACCTGTACCCTCAAAAACTTAGATCACTGCATTATTCCCTTCCGAACCCTCCCCGAAAACCTAACTGGGTTCACAAATTTCACAGCTTTGCGTTTGTATAGCAAGCAGGAGGGCGAGTAAAAAGTGTAAGTTGCTCTGAGAGATGGGGACGACTAACAACCAGAAAGTGGGTGAAAAAGCCGACCTAATTGCCCTGAGCACCAGCAACACAAGCTCAAACAAGGGACAGTGCGAGCCCCGCGTCCCTTAAATTGTACCTCTAGAAGGGGGACACGCGAGGCCACCCTCACTCCACCCCACGTGCAGCCGGACAGGGCCGGCGAGCCCGGGCGGTCCCGCGGGGCGGGTACACTCAGGTGAGGTGCCCCGGGCTGAAAAGGAAAGCACCGGCCTGGTGGAAGGGGCAGTACCTGGCTTGGTGCGCGTCGAACTCTCCCTGCTGGCCAACAGCGGCCCCGCGGAGCACGAGTTGCCGCAGCGAGAGCTGCACAAGCGCCCGCAGCGCGAGCAGGTAGAGCGCTAGCCAGAGCGCGGCGCGCGCCTCAGACAGTCCCGTCCCCGCGCCCCGGCTCGCGCCACCACCGCCCCCCTCCCCGCTCCGCTTCCGCGTCCTTGCGCCGCCGCCGCACGCGTCCGCCAGGGGCTCCTGCGCCAGGGCCTCCCTCTCCGGTTGCTGCGTGGCCGCCGGGCCGTCCCGGCGCTCCCCTCCGATGCGGTGCCGCCTTACGGCCCCCGACTCTGAAGCCCACTCCATGGCCACGAGAATCAGCAGCCCGTCCAACCGCCCCGGCCCGCGACAGCTCCAGGAGCCGCCGCGGCGGCCGCAGCGCCTCCTAGTGAGCGGACGGAAACTGCAGAGGGCCAAACTTCTTCTGATTGGCCGGTCCCGCGGCGCCGCGCCCCAGGTTCTTTGGGCAGATAGCCTGCGGCTCAGCGGCAGCGCCCACAGCCGACTGGGTGTGATGGGTGTGCCTTCTTATGCAGGGCTTCCCTGCCTGGTATTGGGACGCAGATTAATAAATGGACAGATAGCCATAAACTTGGAAACGTGAGAAAAGAGACTGCTTTTAAAAGACTGCACGAGGGTCATCATTTATGCATCATGAAGGCAATGGCCCAGCTTGCGCAGGGAGCATTAGAACAGGCTCTGAAAAATAGTAGGCTCCTAGTAAGGACGGGGGAGCCTGGTGGGCTGCCGTCTACGGTGTCGCACAGGGTAGGACACGACTGAAGCGGCTTAGCAGCAGCAGCAGCAGCTCTTCAGACTAGAAATAGGACTGCACAGAGGAGCCCTAGCCTCGTGCTTCCACGTAGTGTAATCTAATCACAGATCATCAAAACCATGTGAGGTAGCCACTGTCTCCATTTAACAGACAAAGAAAAATAATAGCTATTATTTCTTGAATACCTGCCATGAGCCAAGCACTGTGTTAAGTGCTTTAATACACTATCTCATTTGGTTCTCACAAGAATCCTGAAAAGAAAGGATTTTTTATTCCCACTTAATAGCTGAAGAACTTACAGGTAACAGATGAAGGACTTAAATCTAATTTAGTGGGCTCCCAAAACAGCCTCGGAGAAGGCAATGGCACCCCACTCCAGTACTCTTGCCTGGAAAATCCCATGGGCGGAGGAGCCTGGTGGGCTGCAGTCCATGGCGTCACGAAGAGTCGGACACGACTGAGCGACTTCACTTTCACTTTTCACTTTCATGCATTGGAGAAGGAAACGGCAACCCACTCCAGTGTTCTTGCCTGGAGAATCCCAGGGACAGGGGAGCCTGGTGGGCTGCCGTCTATGGGGTTGCACAGGGTCGGACACTACTGAAGTGACTTATCAGCAGTAGCAAAACAGCCTCTTGCTTATGGCACTCTGGAAAGGAAGGTTTCTTCCCTGCATGTTGCCCTGTGGGGGGATGAGCCCTGGTTTTAGAGTAGATCCTAGTGAGCATCTAGTCTTCTTCCTGCATGCTGCTGCAAGGAGCCTGTCTGCTTTAAAGCTCCGCATCTCCAACATGGAGTTGCTGTGGTACCCTATCTGTTAACCTAGAGACCGACTGGGAAGGTGCACTACCCGACTGGTCTGCTCCTGCCTATTGCTTAGGCCCACTTGAGACCAGGGCACTCCTTATTCCCAATTCTCCAGCCACACTGGCCTTTCAAAGTCCTTCCTGCTCACCATCTTTCCTTCCACAAGAGGATCTTCTCACGTGGTGAGTTGTCTAGAATGTTCTTCCCTCCTCTCATTGCCTAGTTTTAACTCCTCTTTATCCTTCAAGTCTTACATTAAGTGGAACTTCCTTAAGCAAGAACCTCCTAATCTAATGAATCCAGTTTCCCCTAATTGTAAGATCTCACGGCTCAGATCATGAACTCCTTATTGCCAAATTCAGACTTAAATCGAAGAAAATGGGGAAAACCAATAGACCATTCATGTATGACCTAAATAAAATCCCTTATGATTATACGGTGGAAGTGAGAAACAGCTTTAAGGGACTAGATCTGATAGAGTACATGATAACTATGGACAGAGGTTCGTGACATTGTACAGGAGACAGGGATCAAGACCATCCCCAAGAAAAAGAAATGCAAAAAGGCAAAATGGCTCTCTGAGGAGGCCTTACAAATAGCTGTGAAAAGAGGAGAAACGAGGAGCAAAAGAGAAAAGGAAAGATATAAGCATCTGAAAGTAGAGGTCCAAAGAATGGCAAGAAGAGATAAGAAAGCCTTCCTCAGCGATCAATGCAAAGAAATAGAGGAAAACAATAGAATGGGAAAGACTAGAAATCTCTTCAAGAAAATTAGAGATACCAAGGGAACATGTCATGCAAGTCAGTTCAGTTCAGTCACTCAGTCGTGTCCGACTCTTTGCGACCCCATGAATCGCAGCATGCCAGGCCTCCCTGTCCATCACCAACTCCCGGAGTTCACTCAGACTCATGTCCATCAAGTCAGTGATCTGGCCATCCAGCCATCTCATCCTCTGTCATCCACTTCTCCTCCTGCCCCCAATCCCTCCCAGCATCAGAGTCTTTTCCAATGAGTCAACTCTTCGCATGAGGTGGCCAGAGTACTGGAGTTTCAGCTTCAGCATCATTCCCTCCAAAGAAATCCCAGGGCTGATCTCCTTCAGAATGGCCTGGTTGGATCTCCTTGAAGTCCAAGAGACTCTCAAGAGTCTTCTCCAACACCACAGTTCAAAAGCATCAATTCTTTGGCACTCAGCTTTCTTCACAGTCTAACTCTCACATCCATACATGACCACTGGAAAAACCATAGCCTTGACTAGACAGACCTTTGTTGGCAAAGTAACGTCTCTGCTTTTCAATATGCTATCTAGGGTGGTCATAACTTTTCTTCCAAGGAGTAAGCGTCTTTTAATTTCATGGCTGCAGTCACCATCTGCAGTGATTTTGGAGCCCAAAAAATAAAGTCTGACACTGTTTCCACTGTTTCCCCATCTATTTCCCATGAAGTGACGGGACCAGATGCTATGATCTTTGTTTTCTGAATGTTGACTTTTAAGCCAACTGTGGGCTCAATAAAGGACAGAAATGGTAGCGACCTAACAGAAGCAGAAGATATTAAGAAGAGGTGGCAAGAATACATGGAAGAACTGTACAAAAAAGATCTTCATGACCCAGATAATCACGATGGTGTGATCACTCACCTAGGGCCAGATATCCTAGAATCTGAAGTCAAGTGGGCCTTAGGAAGCATCACTACAAACAAAGCTAGTGGAGGTGATGGAATTCCAGTTGAGCTGTTTCAAATCCTAAATGATGATGCTGTGAAAGTGCTGCACTCAATATGCCAACAAATTTGGAAAACTCAGCCGTGGCCACAGGACTGGAAAAGGTCCGTTTTCAATCCAATCCCAAAGAAAGGCAATGCCAAAGAATGCTCAAACTACTGCACAATTGCACTCATCTCACACACTAGTAAGGTAATGCTCAAAATTCTCCAGCCAGGCTTTAGCAATACGTGAACCATGAGCTTTCAGATGTTCAAGCTGGTTTTAGAAAAGGCAGAGGAACCAGAGATCAAATTGCCAACATCTGCTGGATTATCAAAAATACAAGAGAGCTCCAGAAAAACATCTACTTCTGTTTTATTAACTATTCCAAAGCCTTTGACTGTGTGGATCACAATAAACTATGGAAAATTCTGAAAGAGATGGGAATACCAGACTACCTGACCTGCCTTTTGAGAAACTTATATGCAGGTCAGGAAGCAACAGTTAGAACTGGACACAGAACAACAGACTGGTTTCAAATAGGAAAAGAAGTACGTCAAGGCTGTATATATTGTCACTCTGCTTATTTAATTTCTATCCAGAGTACATCATGAGAAACGCTGGGCTGGATGAAGCACAAGCTGGAATCAAGATTGCTGGGAGAAATATCAATAACCTCAGATATGCAGATGACACCACCCTTATGGCAGAATGTGAAGAGGAACTAAAGAGCCTCTTGATGGAAGTGAAAGAGGAGAGTGAAAAAGTTGGCTTAAAGCTCAACATTCAGAAAACAAAGATAATGGCATCTGGTCCCATCACTTCATGGGAAATAGATGGGGAAACAGTGGAAACAGTGTCAGACTTTTTGTGGGGGGCGGGGCTCCAAAATCACTGCAGATGGTGATTGCAGCCATGAAATTAAAAGACGCTTACTCCTTGGAAGAAAAGTTATGACCAACCTAGATAGGATATTAAAAAGCAGAGACATTACTTTGTCAACAAAGGCCCGTCTAGTCAAAGCTATGGTTTTTCCAGTGGTCATGTATGGATGTGAAGGTTGGACTATAATGAAAGCTGAGCACAGAAGAATTGATGCTTTTGAACTGTGGTGTTGGGGAAGACTCTTGAGAGTCTCTTGGACTGCAAGGAGATCCAACCAGTCCATCCTAAAGGAGATCAGTCCTGGGTGTTCATTGGAAGGACTGATGTTGAAGCTGAAACTCCAATACATTGGCCACCTGATGCGAAGAGGTGACTCATTTGAAAAGACCCTGATGCTGGTAAAGATTGAGGGCAGGAGGAGAAGGGAATAACAGAGGATGAGATGGTTGGATGGCATCACTGACTCAATGGACATGAGTTTGGGTCATGACTCCGGGAGTTGGTGATGGACAGGGAAGCCTGGTGTGCTGCAGTTCATGGGGTCACAAAGAGTCGGACACAACTGAGCAACTGAACTGAACTGAATAGCTTCCTGTATGCATGTAATTATTTAGTATCTTCCTCATTAGATTGTAAGCTCCATGAAGGCAGGAATCATATCTGGCTTTGCTCACCATTTCATTTCCTTCTCTTAACACAAAACATGATATGTACTATGTTGTCAATAAATATATCTTATGTGAATTAATGAAATCATAACAGTTTTATGGCAGAAGCATAATTTTAGATCAATAACATCCTTTTTAGTCTTTAAGACCCATGAGACCAAAGACAATGTCTATCTTATTTCTTTGTTACTGTGTCCCCAGTGCTTAGTCCTGTGCCCAGCCCATGGTCATTGCTCAATACATATTTACTGAATGAGGAAATGAATATATATTGTCCTTTGTAAGAACCCGTTCTCTTGCTGTCTTGTTTCCTTCTAAAAAGTCAGCACTTCCATTATCTTTAGAAGGTAAAACCTCAGCAGTGCCTCTATCCAACACAAAATGACAAGATGTAAAGGTCTCTAGTTCCTAAGGGTAAGGCTCAAACATCTCATGGTCTTTTAAACTTTACACTGTGACTTGCTGAGCTGGGTGGATGTCAGAAAACCTAGGGATAAGTTCTACCTCTCAGGAGCTGTGTTACAATTTAAGTCATTTGAACCTTCTTTTTCTGAACACATAATGTTTGCTAAGCATTTCCGACAATATTCCATGGGAGGCAATGTGCCCTAGTAGAAAAAAAGCCTGGTTGTCAGCAGTGGGGCTGACTCAATTCATCTGGCCTGACAGGCATGTTATTTTTTTAATGTGTCCCTTTATGACCAAGTAAGTTAAACCAACTTGATGGGTATTGAGAGTCCCGAGTCCCTGTTTTGCCATCTCTCCATTATTTCCTATTAACCTGGCCAAGGCGAGTGGAAGGGCATGCCAGCTGTCAGGTTTCAGGTGAATTACCAGTCTCGGTCTTCCACAGAGGTCATCTCACGGCCTGTGTGCATTCTTCCTTGGAAGAGGGGCTAGTAGGGGCATATGGTGGAAGTTCTCTAGGACTGACTTTAACATCAAGGGAGGTGCCAAGCCAAGAGGTGAAAAGAGAATCCAAACCATTTGCAAAAGACAGAGCAGATGTCAGAGGCTAACAGAGGATCAAAGACTGAGAAATCAAGAACAGTGATTCCAAAGGCAAAAGAGATCTTTGATAAATACTGTGGACAGGTCCTGTTGCTACAGCAACGGGATTATATGTACTCACTTGAGGTGGTGTGAGGATGGGTCAACTATGTTTAAACGTGCAGGAATAGGGCGTATGCCCAGGTTCAGGAGACACCATTAGTTTGTTTTCTGGTTTGTTTATTTGGGGGTCAGAGGGCAGGTTTAGATCCCATCAGGCTTAAGTGAGGGCCTCAGGTGCTAATGGACAATTGGTCTTCCCAATTATGCCACTCTGCAAGGGAACATTTGCGAGCTGGTGACAATGGTCAGCTACAGGAAGAACCTGCATTAAGCCAGGCAGCCTGGGAGCTAACAGTGCTGGTAGAAAAGAGCTTTCTCAAGGGCACAGAAGCCAAATCTGCAAATCCCCCTTTTGTTCAGAGTTTTTCTACCCCCATGAGCTGAGCTGTCCCTGGAGCCTAGGAAGAGGGTGATAGTACACCACTCTTACCTCCCCTTCAAACTCCAGGCTGGTCCCTCCTGTTCCTTAGTGTCCTGTCACTGGTGGCCACACAGGAGGTAGAAAACCAGTCCAGTTGCATTATAGCTGAAGCCACCATGTCCAATTACCCTTTTTCATGGCCAATTGGAAAGGAGATGCTTTATGGGCAGAAGACCTAAGGAGACATTTCTCCAAAGAAGAAATACAGATGGCCAATAGACATATGAAAGGATGCTCCACATCACTAATTATGAGAGAAATAGAAATCAAAACTACGATAAGGTATCACCTCACACCAATCAGAATGGCCATTTTAAAAAGTCTACAAATAATAAATGGTGGTAAGAAGGAGAAAAGGGAACCCTCCTACACTACTGATGGGAATCTAAGTTGGTGCAGCCATTGTGGAAAACAGTATGCAGGCTCCTCAGAAAACTAAAAATAGAATTATCATATGATCCAGCAATCCCACTCCTGGGCATATAT
The DNA here is from genome assembly GCF_032405125.1 of Capricornis sumatraensis. Lineage (NCBI taxonomy): Eukaryota > Metazoa > Chordata > Mammalia > Artiodactyla > Bovidae > Capricornis > Capricornis sumatraensis. The sequence continues at coordinate 47,071,038 of NC_091074.1, read as the reverse complement.
CCAGACAAAAAAAGTGAAAGTGAAGTCGCTCAGTCGTGTCTGACGCTTTGCAACCCCATGGACTATAGTCCACCATGCTCCTCCATCCATGGGATTCTCCAGGCAAGAATACTGGAGTGGGTTGCATTTTCTTCTCCAGGAAATCTTCCCAACCCAGGGATCGAACCCAGGTCTCCTGCATTGCAGGCAGATGCTTTAACCTCTGAGCCACCAGGGACGCCCCCAAAACTATGACTCAAAAAGAGATATGCACTGCTATGTTCATAACAGCACAATTCACGATAGCCAAGCCATGGAAACAACCTGAACATTCATCAAAAAGAGGGATGGATGAAGAAGCTGTGGTATATGCATACGATGGAATACTACTCAGGCATAAAAAAAGAACAAAATAATGCCATTTACGACAACATGGATGCAACTAGAGATTGCATACTAAGTGAATAAGTCAGAAAGAAAAAGATAAATACCGTATGATATCACTTATATATGGAATCTAAAATGTGATGCAAATGAACCTGTCTATGAGACAGAAGGAGAAGGCGATGGCACCCCACTCCAGTACTCTTGCCCAGAAAATCCCATGGATGGAGGAGCTCGGTGGGCTGCAGTCCAGGGGGTCGCTAACAGTCACACATGACTGAGCGACTTCATTTTCACTTTTCATTTTCATGCATTGGAGAAGGAAATGGCAACCCAGTCTAGTGTTCTTGCCTGGAGAATCCCAGGGACAGGGGAGCCTGGTGGGCTGCCGTCTCCATGGTCGCACAGAGTAGGACATGACTGAAGCGACATAGCAGCAACAGCAGCAGCAGCAGCAGCAGCATGAGACATAAACAGAATAAGGGACATAGAGAATAGACTGGTGCCTGCCAATGGGGAGGGAAATAGAAGAGTGTAAGAGTGGGAGCTGGGGATTAGCACATGCAAACTGATATGCATAGAGAATGGATAAACAAGAAGGTCCTACTGTATAGCACAGGGAACTATTAGTATATTCGATATTCTGTGATAAGCCATAATGGAAGAGAATATGAAAAACCGCGTATTATGTATAACTGAGTCACTTGGCTGTACAGCAGAAATTAACAACATTGTAATTCAACTATGCTTCAATAAAAAATAATTTTTTAAAAAAGACCTTCTGAAAACCAACAGGGTAAGAAAATGGCCTCTTTTGGAGGAAAATATGAAATTGGAAACTTGTGCCACATTACACTCCCCCAAAATCAAGTAGAAATCAGAATATGAACAACTTTTTAACTGATAGAAAATAAGGTAAACATAATTTTAAAATTATAATTAAGATTTAAAATGGTCAAGGACTCAATCAAAAAAGACTTAGAGGAAATCATAAAGCAAAAAAAAAAAATCACATGTTGAGCAAATAAAATTTAAAATTTCTGTGTATCAAAAACAATCACCAAAAAAATGAAAAGTCTAATGACAAACGTGAAACATTATTTTAAACAAGTTTTTAAAACAAGAGACTAATATGTTGTATACTGTCTCTCATCCCCTCTGTCTTGAGAGATTCAATGCACATATCTAATTTAGTTATATATTATTATATATAATTTATTATAAATAAATAGCTATATTTAACTTAATATATATAAAGTCAGCAAGAAAAATATCAGTGCCTCATTCAATTCAGTTCAGTCACTCAGTCGTGTCCGACTCTTTGCAACCCCATGAATCGCAGCACACCAGGCCTCCCTGTCCATCACCAACTCCCGGAGTTCACTCAGACTCACGTCCATCGAGTCAGTGTAAACCAGTCACCCTTTGTATTAAAGGAACACATGTGAAAATGTACAACATTTTAAACTTATCACATGGAAAAAGCTTCTTGCATTCTATTTTTAATTATAATATGCACGATGGCAAAAATTTGATTGATAAGCACTTACATGATGTAGGTGGAATAACTATCAAAATGCCTTTTTGGAAAGCAATTTGGTAAGATGTACCAAGAGCCTTTAAAGAATTCACAGTTTTTAATGTAGTATTTTCATATGAAGGAAGGTGTTGATGTGATAAACTTAAAAAAAAAAAAAAGAAATATGCAGGTTCCCTGGTGACTCACTGGTAAAGAATCCACCTGCCAATGCAGGAAGCAAAGGTTTGATCCCTGATCCGGGAAGGTCCCACATGCCACAGAGCAACTAAGCCTGTGCACCACAACTATTGAGCCTGGCGTCACAAATGCTGAGCCCAGGTGCCACACTAATGAAGCTGCACGTCCTAGATGCTGTGTTCCACAGCAAAAGACGCCACCGCAATGAACCCGTGCACCCATGCACCACAACTAGAGAACAGCCTGCACAGCAATGAAGACCCAGCACAGCCAGAAACAAATAACAAATAATTTTCTTAAATGCAAAAGGATTGCTCCTCTATTAAAGTCAAATATGTGGAAATGACTTCCGCATATAAAATTCCAGTCAAATAAATTGTAGTACATCCAGAGTGTGGGACAGCATGTAGTATTAAATACAACATTGCCAAAGTCGATCATGTGGGGAAAATGCTCTTGTTGTAAATACTAACAGAAAGGGGAAAAATAGCCAAAGTTGAATAAAGGATATACTTAAGAATATTAAAAACATGGAAGGACATGCAAACAAGGACATCTGCAAACTCATGATAAAAAGAATCCCTAACTGTAGAAGAGGCAGGGAGGCATTTAGAAATCACTTACCTTTTACTAGAAATCGAAAATCTAAACCAAATAGAGCAACGTGGGAAGGGTGTTAGCCAAAGTCCAATTCTTCTGCATGAATTCATCCTGTGTGGAATATTTTAGAAATTTAAGTACAAGTTGAAGAAACAGGGAGATGCGATCAGAGACATAATTTCTGTATTTCACTGACTCAGTTCTTTGAGCAAAAGCAGCTAAACGTGCCCAAGCAGAATTTGAACCTGAAAACAGCAGTTCCTCTGATGGGAAGTAGACTCATAGGCAGCTTGAGGGTGGAGTAACAAGAACAGACTCATTTTGCTGATTGTTCATTATCTATTTTCACTGGATGAGTAAAATCCTAGTTTTAACAGAGGTGGCTCTCTATTTTGTATGGAGGGGATACAACTCTGATCTAGGTGTAAGTAAGGACCACAAAAGCCATTTCTTTGGAATTAAAACTTCAGAGAAGAAGAAATTTTGCCAGTGGACAATGAAAACAAAAGGTGGGTCACGATTTAAAAACCTAAGAGAAAGTTAAGAGGGAAGACATGAGAAATTTAAAGGTGGTGGGTCAGTGGGCTACAAGACAATGTTTCTGCTCCTTGTCTAAATGGATAGACTTCATAGACATCCAGCTTCCTGGAGTAGTTGGCACCATTATTGAATGTATCCAGAGAACCAAGAGGAGACGGAGAGATGGCAACAATTCTATGACTTCGATTCAGGACTTGGAGAATCTATAGTAGTGTTATTCAAAATAAGTGGATTTCCTGTATTCCCTGAAAAATAAGTCACAAGTTTTCTAGGGCCTGCTAACACTGGTGAGAAATGGTGCATACATTCAAGTCTTGTGTCAGAAATTTACACTTTTCTGAATCAGTTCCCATAATCATTGGTGGCAGCTTAGCCCTGTTCAGTCAAGTGGGGTTGGGTGTATTCGAACATGTCTCTTTAGGACTGGTCTCAAGCCATAGAAATTGATGGAAGGACATTCAGTTTCTTCTTTGAGGGTCATTCTCTCATCTTTCTGACCTCTGCTTTCCCAGATATTAGAGTATTAGAGTGGCTGCCACATAGCTAAATTGTTGTGTAATCACTGGAGGCAGCTCCTCATCCCATGTTAATTCCTTACGTGCTTTTTTTTTAATCTCCAAGAAAGGGTATGAACATAAGCTCACTTTTTGCAAATAACCTATAAAATTATGTGTCTAAGTTATATATACAAAGAAAATGCAATTGAAATAAGAAAAAAATAAAAATAAAAACATGGAAGGAAATACATGGATACAATGACAGTGGTTTTCTGTGGGTGATTTTTTTCTTCTTCATTCATTTCTCTCTCTTCCACCTTTCCTACCATGATCTCAGTGTTCCCTTTCAGAGCCTCAGGCTCCTCAACCCTGTACCTAGGAAGACACTTTAAAATCTGCTGCATTTTAATTGTTAGGAAGGCAGTTTTTAAATTGATTCCAGCATGGATGTGGTCCAACAGGGGAATGCAATGTCAAAACCTCATCTCTGGCCTAAGCACAAGTACATCTCTAGACTAAAAGGTTTTAGGGTAAAGATTCAACAATTAATGAATAGCTGAACCAATTAAAAAAAATTAGGGGAGAATTTTCAATAGAGAAGAATTCATGCTTAGACTTTTAAATGGCTTTGGATTTTGCATTTTCTCTTCCCTCATCCATAGTACATTCCTTGTATTAGAGGAAAAGAACCCAGAGAGCTGGAAGTCTCTAGGACTTTATTTGAGGGCCACATGCCCAGGGCTTGGTTTCCCTTCCTCCCTGGGCTGTAGGGGCAGGAGAGCCAGAACAGAGGTGGGTGACTCAGCAGTTTAGGGGGTGGAAGAAGCTGACTCCAGGCCAAAGTTCAGCTGTTTTGGATGTGTAACAAAATTAATGTTCATGTATGTTGCCAGGGTCCAGCGCATCTAAGAATGCACGCCCAGAGACCACCAACTCTAAGCAACCACTCCACTTGCAGCCCCCAGAACCCCTCTTGCAGGCTCTGACCCAGGCCCTTTTCATGTGGCCTGTGACCTCCGCTGGGACCTCTACAACTGTGCTTCTCCGAGACGCCCGAAGGAGAAAAGGGACAACAACGGATCTGGGATGAGAATAACAAATCTCTCCCACAGTGTAGTCTAAGGAACATGTGGCATGAGAATCACTTGGGCACCTGCTAAAAAAACATCTTCCTGTGTCCTACCCACCTATTGCATCTGACTCCCTGCAGGTAGGGCCCTGGAATTGTGATTCCTGCATACACTGAAATGGTAAACCACGGTGCAGTCAAGGGCCTTCCATCTCTGGTCCACAAGCCCAAGATGGCACACAGGCTGACTGTGAGCAGAGCCTGGGCCAGATGCCCCCCCCCCCCCCACCTTTAGGAAGATTGGGTCAGCATCACTGCTGCCACCGTCTCCCAACCTGCCATGCCCTCCTGCACCCCCAATGGCCAGAAGGACTGTGTAGCACCTTGCCACATCTTGTTAGCAGTTAGGAATGTCAGACTCAGAAGGTATTCTGGTTAAGAGCATGGGTTCTGCACTCAAACTGCTTCCATCCGTGCTCTTTACTACCAGCCTGCTGTGTGACCTCCAGTGGATTATTTACCCTTGCAGTGCCTCAGTTTCTCCAACTGAGAAGTAAGGTTAATAGGGCTATTTTGAGGCCCTTGAATGGGAGACCTGGCAAGAGCTCAAGGTGTGAAAGCTGTTGCTCCTTTTTGGTGGTTTGAACCTATTCTGTAGGGCATTCACAAGATGAAGAGATAACATCTCTGGGTCTCTGACCTGGTTTCCAAAACCTCCAGGTCACTCTTTTGCTGGTGGCTATGTGAGTGAAGACCAACCTAGATAGCATATTGAAGAGCAGAGACATTACTTTGCCAACAAAGGTCCGTCTAGTCAAGGCTATGGTTTTTCCAGTGGTCATTATGGATGTGAGAGTTGGACTGTGAAGAAAGCTGGGTGCCGAAGGATTGATGCTTTTGAACTGTGGTGTTGGAGAAGACTCTTGAGAGTCCCTTGGACTGCAAGGAGATCCAATCAGTCCATTCTAAAGGAGATTAGCCCTGGGTGTTCTTTGGAAGGAATGATGCTAAAGCTGAAACTCCAGTACTTTGGCCACCTCATGTGAAGAGTTGACTCATTGGAAAAGACTCTGATGCTGGGAGGGATTGGGGGCAGGAGGAAAAGGGGACGACCGAGGATGAGATGGCTAGATAGCATTACCGACTCGATGGACATGAGTTTGAGTGAACTCTGGGAGATGGTGATGGACCGGGAGGCCTGGCGTGCTGCGATTCATGGGGTCGCAAAGAGTCGGACACGACTGAGCGACTGAACTGAACTGATGTGAGTGAGAGGAAATGAGAGAACTCGACAGACCCTTTACAGAAACTTAAAGTTGTTAAGATCACTGCGGACAGTGACTGCAGCCATGAAATTAAAAGATGTTTGCTCTTTGGAAGAAAAGTTATGGCAAACTTAGTGTATTAAAAAGCAGAGACGTCACTTTGCAGACAAAGATCTCTATAGTCCAAGCTATGTTTTTTCCAGCAGTCATGTATGGATATGAGAGTGGGTCCATAAAGAAGACTGAGCTGAGCAACCAAGGAAAAGCTGATGCTTTTAAACTGTGGTTTTGGAGAAGACTCTTGAGAGTCACTTGGATAGCAAGGAGATCAAACCAGTGAGTCCTAAAGGAAATCAGCCCTGACTATTCATTGGAAGGACTGATGCTGAACTTGAAGCTCCAGTAATTTGGCCACCTTATGCGAAGAGCCAACTCATTGGAAAAGACCCTGATGCTGGAAAACATTGAGGGCAAGAGGAAAAAGGGATGATACAGGATGAGATGGCTGGATGGCATCATCAACTCAGTGGACAAACTCAGTTTGAGCAATCTCCGGGAGACAGTGAAGGACAGGGAAGCTTGGTGTAAACCTCAGAGATGAGGTCCTTAAAAGGGGCTAACTGGCATCTGAACCAATGGGGTTGCAGACTCAGACCCAACTTAAGCCACTGAACAACGACAACAAAATTGTGAAAGGCAATTTGCAATCTTAGCCTGAGGGAAACTTGCCTAACCTTGAAATACAGGCTTTCATATCCTTGCAAGTATCGTGCATTTTTCTTTATCCCCACATCTTGGCGAGAGGGTTTGTGGAAAAAACTATTTTCCTTTCTTATTTCAAGTCTTGGTCTTCCGTGGTACAAAGCAGTCAATGAGCAAAAAAACCACAAGTACGAAGAATAAGTACTCTTTTTTTAATAATAAAGAGTATTCAGTCATTAAATTATTATTAATATTATTCAATCATAAAAAGAAATGAAGTGCTGATACATGCTATGATGTGGATGGACCGAGAAAGCATTATGCTACAAGAAAGCAGCCAGATATAGAAGGTTTCCTATTGTCTGATTCTGTTCACATACAATATCTAGAATAGGTAAACTCATACAGACAGAATGCAGATTGATCACTTCCAGGGATAGGGAGGAGGGGGATGGAATCAACTGCTTTATGGGTTCAAAGTTTCCTTTGGGGATGATGAAAACGTGTTAAAACTAGACAGAGGTGGCAGCTTGTACAATATTGCGAATGTACTACATGCCTTTAAATTGTACACTTTAAAATGGTTAATTTTATACTATGTGAATTTTACTTCAGTAATAACAAAGTTATATTCACTATAAATTATACACAGCTGACCAGATAGTAAGTGGAATTTAAAAAGAATTCTTAGCTCCAGAAACAGATGCCTGTCCAAGTTCAAAGTTATAGTACAATGGTTTTCTACATCAACACTATTGTTATAAATTGTGATGATAATAATAAAATAAGATAGCCTCTTATTTCCAAACAACTCAAACTAGGATTTCTTACCCGAGGATTATTTATTAATTTATTTCTAAGATAATCAGACAGACCTGTGGCAGAGATGTTCATTCTTCAGAGAAAGCAAAGAAAGGACCTTAATTCATAGCCTCATTTTTAAAACCATTTCCTCCAAGATTCTTCCATGGTTCTAATTTCACTTAACATAAAGTTACCCAAATACCCTGGTCAGAGGTAAAGCTAAATTTTAAGGGACTCCTGTAAGATCGAGAGGCCAAGTGGAGAGATTCAGAAATCCACAAGGTTTTGTGCTGTTGTGCTCACAGGGTGGTTTTGACTAATTTGGGGTGACAGAACAGAGCATTTATAAACTATTTTCTGATATGGGCAGATAAGGTAAGGCTAAAACAGTTCAGATTACGGTTGCAGGAAGTGGTAGGAACTGGGGCGAACTGTGGCCCCCCAAGCCCCACCTAAATCTGTGACTACTGCTCTGTGGAATTGGGAAGCCCAGCATAGCCAGGTCTTCTAATCTTTCAAGAAATGGCAGAAATTCAGATATTTATGTGAAAGCTTCTGCTCTGCTAATGTCAAGAACTAATTTTAATAAGAGAAGATCATCATGCACGCCAAACAAAACAGGTCTGTAAACGATCCTGCCTGCCAGCTGCCAGTTTGGAACCTCTGAACCCTTATCTTTAAGCCTTCAAGGACTCACTTGCCAAAGATAAATATTTCCCTGAGTAAGAATTGGATTATACACTGAATTCTTAGCTCTCAGTTGAGGGTAAAGTTTATAGTGCTAGAGTAGATCAGATGTAGCCAGTGTAGCCAGGCCTCTTTCTTTTCTTTGCAGGTGACAGGTGAGTCCTGTCTAGCGCTTCCCCATTCTACTCCTCACCACACCCAACTTTATTTTGCTTTGAATACACTGGAGCATGAAACTGATCTGCAGTTATAGCCCTGTTCCACCCTCTTAGATGTGGACCAAGCTGGGGCTATGCCACTGTATTTACTCTCCATGTGTCCCATGGGAAGGAAGGGAGGGAAGAGCAGAGAGTGAGTGGGCCTAGGACAAAGCCCATAGCTGTGGGAAACAGAGCATTCCTCCACAGAATGGCCAATATCAGTAGCAACACTTTTTTTTTTTTTTTTTTAATCTTTTGGCCATGCCACATGGCTGTGGGATCTTAGTTCCTTGGCCAGGGATTGAACCCACACCCCCTATGTTGGAAGGCAGAGTGTTAATCACTGGACTGCCAGGAAAGTCCCTGACTCTTAATTTGAAGTGGAATCCTCTGTAAAGTAGGAGGGAATTTCCAGGAGCTGAGACTCAGTCAAACCTACAAATCGGTTCTGATGTATAGAAAAACACTTTCTTCTTAAAGTTAGATCCCTCTCCTAGGAAACACTGCCATCCTACATCCCAGCACCTTCCTTCCTGCACCTTCAAGCTCTTTTTGTCCAGATTCAGACATAAGTGGACCCAACAGGAGAGATTAAATTCAACTTTTGTAAGAGCTAAAGAGAAACCTCTGCAGTCTGTCTTGCTGAGACCTAACAAAAAGCCACTTGGGTCAGACTGAACGGCCCTTGCTCCTCTTGCAGAAACCTAGGCAAGCTACCTGCATCCGTCCTTCCGATTTTGTGTATACTGGGTGGGTTTTTCAGCTTTATCAGCCTTGCAGGAAACCATAAATAGACTTCCAGCTGACACTCATGCATTCTGGTTATGTCAACCCCAGTTCTTCCTTCCAGAGACACCATCCTGACTATAGAGATAAAATTCAACAAATATCACATTTTTTCCAACTGGTCTAGCCATAAGTTATGGCTGGTTCGAGCATGTCAGCCTTCTGGTTTTCTCCAGAGTACAAGCAGTGCCCTGGGCCCACTGGTGACTTAGCCGGGTTTCCTGCTGACATGAACAGAGGGAAACGCCCCCTTCCACTGGCCAGGACCCTCCCTAGGAACAGCATCTGGCCTTTGAATCTTTTATAACTCAACTTGCTGAGCCTAAAACCTATATCTTGGTATTCCGCTTGTTTCTGTTTCATCAGGTGACCTTCAGTGCCCTTTCTGTATTGGCTTAAAAAATTTTTTTGTTGTTTGTTTATTTTTAAACCTGTAATGCCCCTGACCTGTGACCCTGAGAGGATCTGACAATTATTTGTGCTCTTAAAAAAAAGAAAAGAAGTTTCTTAAACTTTGGAGGAGTGGGGAGGAGAAAGTGTGAAAGAGACTAATTTGTTTAAGTTATTTATCTTCTCTCTTTTCCGTCTGGCAAAACCAACTCCTAATTGACTGATTATCTCTTCCTGGCTTGCAGGTTAATCACACATGCCCTCCCCGCCTCCTGCCACCAATACCTCACCCTTTCCTTCGCTGCCAAGTATCTTTGTTGTTTCTGCTAAGGGAGAGGAAAGAAAAAACTAGAATTTGTTCTCTTTGATTACCCAAGTGAGGTTTGTGGGGCCCAGGCCTTATCTTGATCTCTCTTCAAGCAAATAATGGAGTCCACTCTCACCTCTTAGGGAGTACATCTTACTGAGAGCCCTTTGAGCATTCTGTGAGAAAACTTCCTTGAATGAACTTCTTGCTAGACTGAGCCAGGACTCCAAGGTGGAAGGGCTCAACAGAACAAAATGTGGGGAATGATCGAGCCTACAAAGTTCTTTTGAGGCCATAAAGCCATCAACTGGTACAGGCGGAAGTTCCAGAAGGAAAGAGGAAATCAGTGAAATTCCACTGTTACAACCTTTGTGGTGTTTGGGACAGGAAAAAAATGGGAAGAGAAGCAGTCATTTTGGATTACCAGGTACACAGATGTGGTAGGGTAGGGCTTCCTGAATTTGATTGTGTGTAGGAAACACCTAGGATCTGAGTCTGGAGGTCTAGGGTGGGGGAGATTCTGCATTTCTAACAGGCTTCCTGACAATGCCAGCGTTGCTACTTTGCTACCCTTTTAGAAGCAAAATGATAAAGTATTTTGGGAACTAGGGACTAGCATAAAGGTGAGATGCAGTGAGGGGCAGAGGCAAGGGAGAATGAAAAGAAGTCTGTTACCACTTCACTATGAAGGCAACGGATGGACAGCCCTGCAGTGAGGCAGCCAAGAGCAGAACAAGACACCCAGTGGAGATCAATGTAGGTTGACATTCTGGCTCTGCCACTACTCTGCTGTCTGACCTTAAGGAAATCATTTCATCTCTTGGTGCCTCTGTTTCTGCATCTGTAAAAGCGGAAATAGTAAAATCTACTTTGGCTAATTTCCAGGGTTACCCTAAGGATTACATGAAACAAACATAAGGAAACTCTTTATAGACACCAAAGTACTTTGCAAATGTAACCTATGATTATGCTGATACCACTGCAAAGTTTCACCCACATATGATTAACATTAACTCTAACTACCTTTCTCAGAGCACTGGGCAACACTTATTCCCATGAGACTGGAAAAGAGGAACTTGTATCTGTTTCATCATCCTTCAAAGCCTTTGTGATGTTCACTGGTCGATGCCCAGGCCTTTGCTATCCTTCTGGTTCAATATTAATCACTTCATCTGTTTTTGTTGGATGATTAGTCCTCTCTGAAAAGATGAAGGAAGTGTTTGTGTTGATGGAGACTTCTCTTTTCTACTTTGGGCTGTCTCACATTTTACCTACACTCTTGGGCAGAATAGTTGATTTTCCTGTTTGATGTGAAACACAAACACATAGGAAACTCCAAATGAGTAGCCCACAAAGGTGTGTTTTTCTCCTGAAAACAGGGCTCATTTTCCTCCCAGTGTGACGGGGCCCCTCCCATCAGATTCAGTACCTTTCCTGCTGCACAACCTCAGCACCAGTGCACAGGCACCCATCAAGGCAGGCCTCAAGGACTACAAATACCAAGGGGAGAAGGGAAGAGACTCTGGCAAATAGAATTTTCTGTTTAACTCACCATTATATCTAGAAAATATGGAGGTCCTTTCCCCAATTCTTATAATTAAAAATTTCTCTGAGACAGTACTCTCCAATTTACTAACTTAATAAGGAGAATATCTCAAACAATTAAAGCTTTTGAAGATTAGGATTTTGCAGCAGCTGAGTCATCATCCTGAATATTATCACTGAGTACACATGATGCTAAGGTACAGATGACTGCAGACAGGCTCCAGACTGGTTTTTAAACTAAAGCCCCAAATTTTCTCCTCTTAAGTATAACACATAGCAGGTAGACAGTATGCCATGGGCTTAAGCATTTTCTTATTTAATCCTCAAAAATCAACCAATTAAAACAAAACAAAAAAACCATACAGTGATTGGTTATTAACCCACTTTAACTGATGAGGAAACTGAAGCCCAGAGAAAGGATATAATTTACCAAAGGTCACATAATGGGCAAGGTGGGATTTGAAAGTAAATGTAGATGTTACACAAAATAATAGCCCCCAACAATGTCCACACCCTAATGTCAGAACCTGCGAATATATTACCTTACTTGGCAAAAAGGAGTTTGCAGATTGCTTAAATTAAGGATTTTAAGATGGGAGATTATCCAGGATTATCTGGATGGGCCTAATGTAAACATGAGGGTTCTTATAAGGGAAAGTGAGAGGTGGGAGAATTAAAGAGGTGATGACAGAAAGACAGGTTGGAGAGACACAGAGCTACAAGCCAAGGAATGCAGACAGCCTCTTGGAGCTAGAAAAGGCAAGGATATGGAGTCTCCCCTATGGCCTCCAGAAGAACAGCTCAGCTGAGCCATTTTGACAGTTTTTTTTTTTCTTTTTCAAAAAAGAAATTATTTATTTTAATTGGAGGCTAATTACTTTATAATATTGTGGCGGTTTTTGCCATACATGAACATGAATCAGCTACAGGTGACCAGAACCGTAAGGTAATATATTTGGGTTCTTTTAAGCCACGGCATTTGCAGTAATTTCTTACAGCAGCAATAGGAATCTAACACATACAGATGTTTCTTGGAGATACTGCAGATTTGGTTCCAAACCACCACAATAAAATTCATATTGCAATGAAGTGAGTCACATGGATTTTTCATTTACCAATGTATAAAGAAGTTAGATTTACATTACTGTGCACTTAATGGATGACAGTAGCATTACATATACATACACACTGGATCATAGAAAAAGCAAGGGAATTAAAAAAATAACATCTGCTTTATTGACTATGCTAAAGCGTTTGACCAGATCACAGCAAACTTCAGAATATTCTTAAGGAGACGGGAATACCAGACCACATTACCTGCCTCCTGAGAAATCTGCATGCAGGACAAGAAGCAACAGTAAGAACTAGACGTGAAACAGTGGACTGGTTCAAAATTGGGAAAGAAGTATGTCACCGTGCTTATTTAACTTATATGCGGAGTGCATCATACAAAATGCTGGGCTGGATGACTCACAAGCTGGACTCAAGATTGCCGGGAGAAATATCAATAACCTCAGATATGCACATGATACCACTTTAATGGCAGAAAGTGAAGAGAAACTAAAGAGCCTTTTGATGAAAGAGGAGAGTGAAAAGCTGGCTTAAAACTCAGCATTCAAAAAATGAAGATCATGGCATTTAGTCCTATCACTTCATGAAAATAGGCGGGGAAAAAGTGGAAACAGTGTCAGATTTCATTTTCTTGGGCTCCAGAATCACTGCAGACAGTGACTGTAGCCATGAAATTAAAAGACGTTTGTTCCTTAGAAGAAAAGCTATAACAAACCTAGATGGTGGATTAAAAAGCAGAGACATTGCTTTGCCAACAAAAGGCCCTTATATCCAGTAGTCATATATGGATGTGAGAGTTGGACCATAAAGAAGGCTGAGTGCCAAAGAACTGATGCTTTCCAACTGTGGTGTTGAAGAAGACTCTTGAGAGTCCCTTGGACAGCAAGGAGATCAAACTAGTCAATCCTAAATGAAATGAACCCTGAATAATCACTGGAAAGACTGGTGCTGAAGCTCTAATGCTTTTGCCACCTGATGCAAAGAGCTGACTCATTGGAAAAGACCCTTTTGTTGGGAAAGATTGAGGGCAGGAAGAGAAAGGGGTGAGAGAGGATGAGATGGTTGGGTGGCATCACTGACTCAATGGACATGAGTTTGAGCAAACTCAGGGAGTTAATGAAGGATAGGGAGGCCTGGCATGCTAAAGTTGATGGGGTCAAAAAGAATCAGACACAACTTAGTGACTGAACAATAACAGCATTAGATATAAAAATGTACATGTATTACATATATGTTTAAAAATATTGTTAAAAACAATCTGAGCCTTCAGTGAATGGTGTTCTTTTTCCAACAGTAACATCACTGATCATAGATCATAACAAGTAAGAATGAAAAAGTTTGAAATATTGCAAGAATTACCAAAATGTGACACAGAGACACGAAGTGAACAAATGTTTTGAAAAAAATGGTGTCAAAACAGTTGCTTTGACATAGGATTGCTACAAACCTTCAATCTGTATAAGTGCACTCTCTGAAGTGCAATAAAGTGAAGCACAATAATCAAGATCTGCCTATACCAATAGGAAGAAGAGCAGAAAGAAAAGTCTGGTTTTATCAATAAGTCATATGTATGTTGCTGTTGGACATTTCTGGTTTTACATGCAGATTTAGGGAACTGTAATTATTTTTCAAGACTCAGAGCCTGAACTATTAACCACAGAATGAAAGAGCCTCTCCTCACCTCCACCCCCAAACAAAACTTTTGTTGTTTGAAAGTGGTTGTGTGTAGCTAGAATTCTGGTTTAATATGGAGTATTAAAGAAATAAAGACTATCAAGTTTATTTACATTGGAAATTATTGGTAGACTTCTTGAGTATCACCTTTCTAAGAGTGAATAGTGTGGACTGGTTTATAGAGGTGTCAGTTTGAATGCAGGTTGATGGCCGAAAGGGAAGGAGGGACCCACTTGGTTTACTCTGATCACATGGGGTGATTCTAAGCAGACAGAATGAATGGAGAAGACTTTCAGTGCTTCAGTCTTGCAAGCAGATAGCCATATCCTGAGGGGAAAGAAGGGACCCTCAAGATAATCATCCAAAAATTCATTTTACAGAAGAGGAATCCCAGGGAGGAGAGTCAACTTGCCCAAGGTACACAGTGAGTCCTCGGGCAGAACTAGAGCCCAGATCTGGCTCCTGGCTCGTCTCTTGCTCTGCCCACTCCCCTGACTTGGCACATAGTGTAGTTTTTGTACACTAATTGGGCATTTCACGTAAAAACATTCACAGTTTGGTCACTGTTCAGAGGACAGTATTTGTAGACACTGTCTTAAATCAATAAGAAATTTTCATGCTTCAATAAACTGTCCTATTATACTTGTCCAATAAAACCCATGCTGTTTTTTAACAGGTTTATTTCAGAGCCACAGATGTTATAAAATCGTTGAATTGTAACATGTCTTTTGCAAGTTCAGTTCTTGCAGGAGTGCCTATGTCAGCAGCGGCTGTAGGATTACATTTAAATCCATGCAAATTTTGACATAAGATAGGCGAAACCAGGCCAAAGGGCACCTTTCCACCCATCCCTAAGTTCACACACCTAGGCTTAAATAAATGAACCTAGAGACCTAGATTTCCAGAATTTCAATCTAGTCTTCTGTACATATATCAGCCCCCCAGTGCACACACCTACCCACCCAATAAAAATGCATACCTGGTGGCCACAGACATACTCAGTCCTTTAAAATCTGCTTTCCTACATAGGAGCACATCTTCAATTTATTTGAGTGCCTACTGTGTGCCAGGAATTGATGTAGGTTTGGGGGGGCGGTACAAAAATTAAAATGCCCCAGTCCCTGACTGATGGAGCTAGGTATTAATAGACGTAGGTATAGCAGATTATTTCTATAACCATTTTACCAATGAGGACCAAAACTAGAGTACTTATTCACAGGCCCAAGGTCACACAGCCTGCTGTCAGAGCAGACTAGACCCCAGGGTGTTCCTCCTTTAAGCTGCTGTGAATCTGTGAATAGGCTGCCTCATAATTACCTAGGGTTCTTGTTAAAAATGTAGAATTCCTCAGCCTTCAGAGTCGGAGGCTGGGAGGATTAGGAGGCATACTGTGACTGAGCAATTTTTATGCTTAACAAGCTCTTCAGGGGACTGATACACACTCAGGTTTGTAGACTTCCAAGTATATCCAGTTGTCTGTGTCTCTACTCAACTGGCTATACATAAAAATTAGCTGGAAGATTTAAAATATATATGAATTCTAGGCTCAATCCTAGAGGCCTATGTCCAGTTCATCTGAGTGGTGCCCAGGCAATTACATAATTTTGGAAAGTTGCCAGAATGATTCTAATGTGCAGAGTTCAAAGTCCACAACTCTGTGAGCAGTGATAACAAACACTACACCCCAAAGTCAAGGTAACTCCCCAAGTAAGTCAACCCTATCCTTCTGGCTGTGTTCTAGCTTGTAGGCTCCCAAGAGGAAGTATGGGGTTTAGAGAGAATAGAGAAGGAATGAGGCACAAGGTTGGGTCCCCTGAGAAGACCAGGGCTTTGGATCAGAAATAAGTGGAGAAGTGCTAGTTGCTTAGTTGTGTCTGACTCTTTGCAACCCCATGGACTGTAGTGTTGCCCTAATGGTCCGGGAGCGAACAGTGAGAATGAAGACAAAACACGAAACCTGGTGCAATGGGTCAGGGGACCTGCAGCCTCTATTGGACTGAGGTGCAGAGTCCACTCTGAGTCCAGCTTTTATTCCTAATTGCAGACTACAGGACTTTTTTTGATCTTAGCTTTCCCGAGACACTACACTGACATAGTCCAGATCTCCTCGTTTTTATCCCAGGCCGTTCCCTTTGGGGCTAGTCTCGGGAACAAGCAGCAAGTGCGTAGGCAGCGTTCATGCCTGACACCGACCACAGGACCATGCTTTCCTGATCCCAGTCATTCTCCCTTCTGGGTCTGGCCTTGGGGGTTGTAGCAAGGAGATTATTCTTAAGAAAAACATGAAAGATAATTATTAATACATTTTCTTAATATATGCTGTTTTGCCAGGTGCTATTTCTGTGGAATTTCTCAAGGCTGTGAAAGGACATTATTAGGAATTCTCGCTATACTGTAGCCCGCTGCGCTCCCCTGTCCATGGGATTCTCCAGGCAAGAATTCTACAGTAGGTTGCCATTCCCTTCTCTAGGGGATCTTCCTGACCCAGGGATCGAACCCAGATCTCCCACACTGCAGGCGGATTCTTTACCATTTGAGCCACCAGGGAAGCCCACCTCATTCCCAAATCAGTGAGGAAGGAACTGCTCAAACCCTTAGGTCTTTCCCTAATGAGGTTTCCCAAAGATTCCCCCAGTGTTCCCTCTTTGCCGGTATCAAGCAAAGCTCCTGGAATGTTTGTTTCCATTTTGTGGACATAGTGAATCTTTTAATTGATTTGTTTTTTCCTTTGTTCTCCTCTGAAACTCAGAGCCAAATCTGAGGCTCACCTTTAGCAATAACACAGCACCTATGGCATGCACTGTGTATTTTCTTAGCCCTGAGCCACTTCTTGTTTCCCTTCTTTAGTTTTTTTCATCCCTTGTTTCTGCATTTACTGTTTTTTCCCTTGGACAAGTGTTCTCTTAATTTATTCTGACAGGCTATAAGTGAATAAATCACTATTTAAAGAGCTATTATCAATACAGTTTTTCTTTCTCTTAGGTCATAGAGAGAAAAATAAAAGAGCATGCAAATAATACTGAGAAATGCTCTCCAACAGTGAGAGTTAATCTGCTCAGGGCCACTTAACAAGGGCTTTTAAAACTTTTGTGGTCAAACCCTCTCACACTTCCCTTCTTATTTAAAATCAGTCTACTTGTTGCATCACTGGCAGTCGGAATTACAATATCAAGGCCTGGCAGTTGGGAAACTAGGTATTATAACTATGAGTCATTTTAAAAAGAACATGAAATGGATTTCCTTGCCGGTCCAGTGGTTAAGAATCTGCCTTGCAATGCAGAGGACATGGGGTTCACTCCCTGGTCTGGGAACTAAGGTCCCACATGCAGAGCAGCTAAGCCTGTGCGCCACAGCTACTGAGCCCAAGTGCTCTGGAGCCCATGTACCACAGCTAGAGTCCGTGCACCACAAGGAAAGATCCTGCATGATGCAGCAAAGATCATGCTTGCTGCAACTAGGACCCAAAGCCCAAATAAGCACTTTAAAAAATTATAAAAAAATAAAAAGAATATATTAAAAAAGGAAAAGAATGAATGTCTTTCCTTTTCGCATATTCTACACATATAAAAATTTTATTTCAAAATGAAAAATTGATAGCTATGACAGGGAAGCAACCTAGATGTCCACTGACAGATGAATGGGTAAAGAAGATGTGGTGCATTCACACAATGGGATATTATTCAGCCATAGAAAAAAGAGCAAATTTGAGTCAGTTCTATGAGGTGGATCAATGTAGAGCCTGCTATACAGAGTGAAGTAAATCAGAAAAATATTGTATATTAATGCATATATATAGAATCTTAAAAAATGTTATTTTGGAACCTATTTGCAGGGAAAGAATGGAGACACATATATAGAGAGTGGATTTGTGGACACAATGGGGGAAGAAGAGAGTGGGACGAAAGAAAAAGTAACATAGACTTAAAGACACTACCACGTGTGAAATAGATGGCTGGTGAGAAGCTGCCACATAACACAGGGAGCCCAGCCATGTGCTTTGTGACGATCTAGAAGAGTGAGGTGGGGGCAGGGCAGGGCGGATCAAGAGGGAGATGATAGAGGTATAATATAATTATGGCTGATTTGTGTTGTTGTACAGCAGAAACCAACACAACATTGTAAAGCAACTGTCCTCCAATTAAAAAATAAATTTAAAAAATAAAACAAAAAATTGAGAAAAAGTTATAACACTACATCTAAAATGATTTGCAAAGGAATTTTTCTTTACAAGTGGCCTGAAGTAGTCAGATAACAAAGTAGGGAGATTTTGATTACATAGTGAGTCAACAAGGCGTTTTTGTTATTGTTTAAAGAAACTCATTGCCTTACAGAAACATTTTTTAGTTTTTGATGATCCTGTAAACAAAAAAGCTCCCATTTCAAAATAAAAACTGAATCCAAGACCATATAGACATTTACAGCAATTATATTTATCTAAGTGACATACATAATTCAGTGGTAAGATGTTAACTACATTTCAGTAACAAATATGCTTTCTTTTTTAATAGCCAAGAACAACAGAGTGTGCAGAACCTGAAGGATAATTTCAAAGTCACTAAGCTTTTCTAAAGTCTTTACTTTAGATGCTATTTCCAGCACAGGTGACTAGCAGAAGCTTTCATATGCTTGAACACTGGAACCTTTGGTTGCTAGCATTCCAGCAAAGCAGCCAACCATTTTAAGAATGTTTGAAGTGAACAATTTGCAAACCCCAATGATGTCTATTTTTTAGCCTTATTAATATATATATTAAGTGAGTGAGTGAGTGAAAGTCACTTAGTCTTGTCCGACTCTTTGCGACCCCATGGACTGTAGCCCACCAGGCTCCTCTGTCCATGGAATTCTCCAGGCAAGAATACTGGAGTGGGTTGTCATTTCCTTCTCCATATATATATATATATATATATATATATATATATATATATATACATATATATATAAGCTGCCTCAAATCTGCATTTTGAAATAAGGGAGATTATAGAAAATAACAGTGACAGAAGAGATTCCATTCCCCACAGAGAAGTGTTTTATAAGTGGGATGAAAATCTTTTCCTCTTTCAATACCAAAGGGCCATGCCACCTGGCAGTTCTTGCCACTGAAGCAGGCAGGAAGAGGGGAAACTTTTTCCTCAATTCTCAAGTTTAGCCACTGGGACCTGCAAATTAACTGACAGGAGAGGGAGTCCCCTGGGGGCCTAGTGGTTAGGATTGGGTACTTTAACTGCAGAGGCCAGGGTTTGATCCCTCATCAGGAAACTATTCCACATGCCAGCCAAAATATAAAAACAAAACAAAAGCACCCCCAAAACCATAACAACAACAAAAAAAAAACTGCCAGAAGAAAAGGCATACAAATTTTATATGCACAGGGGCTTCACAGAGAACCAGTGAAAACTCAAAAAAGTAGCTAGACTTATCTATTATTTTAACAAAGTGATAAATAGTGGAGAAGTAACTAGAAAAAGGAAAGAGGTTTGCCCCTATTCCAGGGGCAATAAACTATGGGCAAGTGACTAGGAAATGCATGGAGGAAACGGCTAGGAGGTAGAAGGTAGGGCTGTTTTAGTAAGGTCTATT
Source organism: Capricornis sumatraensis (assembly GCF_032405125.1). Classification (NCBI taxonomy): domain Eukaryota; kingdom Metazoa; phylum Chordata; class Mammalia; order Artiodactyla; family Bovidae; genus Capricornis; species Capricornis sumatraensis. The sequence continues at coordinate 47,051,244 of NC_091074.1, read as the reverse complement.
TATGCAGACATATCTTGGTGCCAGCCTTCCACCTACAATGATAAGTATCATTCTCCCCATCCTAGTACAAGAAGTGGTAAAAATTATTGGCACCTTCAAGAGGGAAATTTAGGCCCTGCTTTGTAAAGAGGGAAGGGCAGAGAACTCTTGCATTTGCTGTTTCTCAGTTGCTTCAGCTCAAAATAATTAATTTGCCAAAGTGGCATTCTTGGCATAGCTTATCTGGAGCCACATCACTTGTCTTCCCTCTTGCCCTGTGGCTGTGGCTCAGAGATACCTGAGGTTTCAGGGCTGAGCTCCCAGGATTGTTATATTTGTCCTGTAAGGAATCATGCTCTGCCAGCTAAGAAACAGCCACCACATGGGGTTCAAAGGATTCTGCACCCCAGCTTGTGTGTCTTCCTAACTGTGCTTCAACCTTGAGAAACAAGGGTTGGGAAGCCTTGGAAAGCCAGGTAGGTGGGAGTCAGAGGCCCTGGCAGGGGTCCTAGAAGCAGCACTCCCCACTCCCAGTTCTCCAGGAAGTGGGTCTCAAACTTGAGTGTGCATAGAATCATCTGGAGGTCTTATTAAAATCAGATTCCAGGGCTCTCCCCAATAGATCTAGGAGGGCCAGCAATTTGCATTTCTAGCAAGCTCCCAAGGGATGCTGGTCAGGGAATTCCACTCAGTAGCACTGCCCGAGAGGTAGGACCTTGCAGGCAGGGTGACGTGGGGAAACAGGGGCTGTTGTGGGTGAAGATCCACTCCAGACTAGGGGTAGAAGTGGGGGCCATGCCGCTGTGAATGTCTAGGTGCTAAAAAGAAAACATCTGGGATTTTCCATCAAGTATTGGTGAGGATGGTACACTTAGATGTGATATGAAGGGAATTTAATAGGGGACTGTTTACCAAGGTGTGGGCAGGATGCAGGGAATTCAGCAAGGGACAGTGAGGCACTCTAGGGCTAGCTGCTGTGGGGACGTGTCTCCACCCCAGGCACCTCAAGGGCCAAGGCGAGGCAGCTGCTACCAGAAGTCTAAAACCACCAGTGTCGCTCCAGTGGTTGATTCTCATTATTCAAGGCAGTTATGCTCTACGAAGTAGCTGCTAATACTGAATTAGTGAGCACCGAAACTTCGTTCCCAGGCACGATCCAGAGTTAGGGTCCTGCCACAACATTTGCATCAACCAGTCAACACATATCCTTGTTTAATGTTTGTTTCTTTCAAAGAAGAATTGTTGTCGTTGTTGTTTAGTCACCAGGTCCTGTCTGACTTTTTGCGACCCCATGACTGTAGCCCGCCAGGCTCCTCAATATATCCATGGAATTCTCCAGGCAATACTGGAATGGGTTGCCATTTCCTTCTCCAGGGGATCTTCCCCGACCCAGGGATCAAACCCAGGTCTCCCGCATTGACAGGCAAATTCTTTATCACTGACTGAGTCACCTGGCATATAAATCGTTGATTCATTAACCTTGAACTCACAGCCATGAGCACCTGAACGCAGCTTATGTAACACACATACATATTTTTTCCATAAGGAACACTACACGGCACTTCCGCAGTATGCTTGCAGGCCATTTAAAACAGTGAAATCACCAGCAAAAAAGCACAGACCTGCAAAAACATGGTGTTAACGGACTGTGAAATGGATGCTTGTTCACGTGTGAAAGCTGAAACAAAAAGGCAGAGCAGTTGCCTTGCCTGACCTCAGCTGGGAATGAGCACATTGGGCAACAAACTTTTTATTTTTAAACCATTCTGAGCGTGGTTAGGTACCACAAGCATTGATTTGGAGATTATAAATAAACTACCAAGTAGGCAAATCTGCAGCTGTAGAATCTACAAATAAGGAGGACCAACTCTACGTACACTTCACTCTTCTCCTCCCTCTAATCCATTGGTGGCTCCCATTGACCGAACCCAACCAGAGGGCACAAGGACCCTTGATACAGTCTTATAGAGGTCAATTTTCAAGGATACTGAGAAGGATAAGGAAAAAGTGGTAAGAAGTTCTGGGAAGGACCTAGAGAATATTAGTGCATCATCCCTTATTATTTATAGACTTGGCTGAAACCCTAAGGGATATGGCTATTTTATAAGCCATTCATTCATTCATTCTCTCACTCATTCATTCATCATGGATTTTTTGAGCACAGAGCACTAGGCTATACACTCTAATCTGTGTAGGAGAAGGTTGAAAAGGTTAGAAGATAGTTTCCCATATGGAACTAAAACAATACTATAAATAACTAAATAAAAGATACAGTTCCCATTGAGCTATTTAAGCATCCCCTACATTCCAGACCCTGTTTTAGGTGCGCAGGATATAGCAGGACCCAAGAAACTTCCCTGCCCTGATAGAACTTACAGACCAGGAAAGGGGAAAGACAAGTGAGTGAAGCAGCCTGCTCTGGGATCCTAAGTGGAGCAGAGAAGCCTCTGCTGTCAAGGGAACAATGAGGGACCCCAGATCTAATGAGGGCAGAAAGAATGACCATGGAATAGTCAGGGAGAGCTTTTTAAAGGCAAGAATGAGTGGTTTGACAGACTCTGAGTCACTGCCAGGAACCTAGAGCGGAGGAAGTAAGAAAGGCAAGAAGTGAAGCCATGCCTATGCACAGATGTGATTACATTGTGTGTCCAAATGCTGAGAAGTGCCGACGGGAGCAAGAGTTAAAATGCTGTCAGAGCTCATAGGAAGGCAAGGTCACACTGCACTGGCCCTGAAAGCGTGAGGCGGACTCAGGAGGCTGAAGCACCAGACAAGTCATTCTAAAGCTCTTGGCTCGCTGTAATAATTTCTTAAAGGCAGGGACCTGTCCCCCGTGCCTGCCACATAGGGCATCCACAGGGCAGCACTGATGGTACCCATCCTTCTAGCCTGCAGCTGCCTTGAATTGCCACTGCCCCCTCTGGAGTTCAAACGTCAGAGTTGTAAGCAAAATTCCTTAAAGAGAGCCCCAAAAACTTAAAGGGGGTAAAACTGCAGGGCAGTTGGGATGCTGGGGAAATGTTCAAATCACATCATGCAAAGGGTCTTCTTTACCCCCATGAATTGTTCAATAATGTTGCACGGATTCTCCTTGCTCAGCTTCAAGTAGGTGCACTTGTAGAAGTAGGAAGGAAGGAAGGGAGGGAGAGAAGATGAATTGATGGATGAATGGTAACAAGTAAAACCTAACATTCTCTATGCTTGTGGCACTGAGCTGGCTCCAAGCTGTGGTTCTTTCTGCTTATCAGGTAGGGGAGTTCACCAAGCCGGTCCTGTGTGCCTGGCTCAGGGCCAGGCCTTGACACAGGAATGGACTCACTTCAGGTTTCCAATAACCCTGAGAGGGAGACACTGCTTCTTCCGTTCACTGAGTGAGCAATGAGGGGCCCAAGGAAGCTGAGTAATATCTTCCAACTCCATGTTCTGTCAGAGGCAGAACTGAGACCTGAAGCTAAGCCTCTGTCTCCAATTCGTGTCCTCTTTCCTTATTCCGTTTCTATTTTGCTTCCTCTTCTCCTTTCCTTCTCTATTAATAAGAAGGAAATCCTTTTGAAACAGTGTCTTTTTATGTTCTAAATAGGCCTTAATGGAGCTTTATCACTTGGCAAAGATGCTATTTTTGTTTCAGTGAATTCTGGGTGCTCTTGCTACCCTCTTGGGAGTACCTTGCTCTTTTAACCTTTCACGCACGTTCCCACCCCTCGCACCATTTAAACCTTCAGTGGTCTATAGGCGAAGTTATGGTCTCCATTGTACAGATGAGTAAATATTAATAGATGCTCAGAGGAATTTAATGACTTACCTCAAAGTCGTACATCCCTACCCTGAGATTAAAAAAAAGAAAAAGACTCTCTGGACTCAGTCTCTTTCTCCTAGCCTAGGAATGAGAATATTTTTCTGCTTTATTGACTATGCCAAAGCACTTGACGGTGTGGATCACAATAAACTGTGGAAAATTCTGAAAGAGATGGGAATACCAGACCACCTGACCTGCCTCTTGAGAAACCTGTATGTAGGTCAGCAAGCAACAGTTAGATCTGGACATGGAACAACAGACTGATTCCAAATAGGAAAGGAGTACGTCAAGGCTGTATATTGTCACCCTGCTTCTTTAACTTATATGCACAGTACATCATGAGAAACGCTGGGCTGGATGAAGCATAAGCTGAAATCAAGATTGCCAGGAGAAATATCAATAACTTCAGATATGCAGATGACACCACCCTTATGGCAGAAAGTGAAGAAGAACTAAAGAGCCTCTTGATGAAAGTGAAAGAGGAAAGTGAAAAAGTTGGCTTAAAGCTCACCATTCAGAAAACGAAGATCATGGCATCTGGTCCCATCACTTCATGGGAAATAGATGGGGAAACAGTGGAAACAGTGCTGACTTTATTTTTCTGGGCTCCAAAATCACTGCAGATGGTGATTGCAGTCATGAAACTAAAAGACGCTTACTCCTTGGAAGGAAAGTTATGACCAACCTAGACAGCATATTAAAAAGCAGAGACATTACTTTGTCAACAAAGGCCCATCTAGTCAAGGCTACGGTTTTTCCAGTAGTCATGTATGGATGTGAGAGTTGGACTATAATGAAAGCTGAGCACAGAAGAATTGATGCTTTTGAACTGTGGTGTTGGAGAAGACTCTTGAGAGTCCCTTGGACTTCAAGGAGATCCAACCAGTCCATCCTAACGGAGATCAGTCCTGGGTGTTCATTGGTAGGACTGATGTTGAAGCTGAAACTCCAATACTTTGGCCACCTGATGCGAAGAACTGACTGATTGGAAAAGACCCTGATGCTGGGAAAGATTGAGGGCAGGAGGAGAAGGGGACAACAGAGGATAATATGGTTGGATGGCATCACCGACTCAATGGACATGGATTTGGGTAAACTCTGGGAGTTGGTGATGGACAGGGAGGCCTGGCGTGCTGTGGTTCATGGGGTCTCAAAGACTGAGTGCCTGAACTGAACTTAACTGAGGAATGAGAATGGCAAATGGGCTAAATCTCTGACAGATAGAAGGCTTCTGAGGCTATGTTCAGGCTCCAAGGGGAAGAAATCTGTTAATTGATTAGTAATGTGCTGTCAAAAGGGAAATAAGGTAAATGGAGGCACATGGGCTTCGTTTTTGCTAACCCAACCTAACATAACTATTTCTAAGCCTTATCTTATTTCTTACTTTAATGAAGAATTTTGTTAATTCCCTTAGCCTAGCAGTCCATGGAGTCACTAAGAGTCGGACACGACTGAGCGTCTTCACTTTCATGAACTGGAGAAGGAAATGGCAACCCACTCCAGTGTTCTTTCCTGGAGAATCCCAGGGATGGGGAGCCTGGTGGGCTGCCATCTATGGGGCTGCACAGAGCTGGACATGACTGAAGCAACTTAGCAACAGCAGCAGTAGCACAAAGTTGATGCTCAGTACAGAGAGGTACTACAATTTATTGAGTGACTACTGGTTATCAGGCACAGTCTGCTTAGCTACATTTACAGCCATTCAAGTTGAAAATAAATAAACATTTTGATTCAGCTACATTGAAACAAGACGAGCTGTTTTTACTCCCAATCAGTCAGTCAGTTCAGTTGCGTCCGACTCTTTGCGACCCCATGAATCACAGCACGCCAGGCCTCCCTGTCCATCACCAACTCCCAGAGTTCACTCAAACTCATGTCCATCGAGTCGGTGATGCCAATCCAGCCATCTCATCCTCTGTCGTCCCCTTCTCCTCCTGCCCCCAGTCCCTCCCAGCATCAGAGTCTTTTCCAGTGAGTCAACTTTTCACATGAGGTGGCCAAAGTATTGGAGTTTAAGCTTCAGCATCAGTCCTTCCAATGAACACCCAGGACTGATCTCCTTTACTCCCAATACTTCTAACCAAATGCATGGTGTTTTTCCTAACAGTGACTGCTTCTACAATTCCCTGGATACCAGCTGGGTGTCCAGCAATTCTGTTCAGCTCTGACACTAACTGCCCAGAGTTAGGAGAGACCCCCCCAGGTTAAGGGCTCCGTCCCACATCATGCCCACCGTAGGTCATGGGTCCCAGACTGCCACCTGAACTTCTGGCTGACTGGCTCAAAATTGAGATTCTCATGACCCCCACTTCAGGTTTGGCAACTCACTAGAGTGGTTTACACAAGTCAGGAAAATACTTTATTTAAATTCACTGATTTTTTAAATAAAAGATACAACTCAAGAGCTGCCAAATGGAAGAGATGCATAAGGCAATCTATGGGGAAAGGCGTTGAAGCTTCCTGCTCTCTCTAGGAGAATCCCCTCCCAGCACTTCAGTATGTTTACCAACCCAGATGCTGCCCAAACCCCATCATTTAGCAGTTTTGTGGAGGTTTTATTATATAGTCAAGTTGGATTAAATTATTGCCCTTGAGGTGGGGATGTAAATTAATACAGCCACTATGGAAAACAGAATGGAGGTTACTTATTGTACGGGAGGCAGTGACCAAAACCATCTCCAAGGAAAAAAAATGCAACAAGGCAAAATGGTTGTCTGAAGAAGCCTAATGAAAGGCTGAGAGAAGAGAAGCCAAAGGCAAAGGAGAAAGGGAAAGATATACCCATCTTCCTGCAGAGTTCCAAAGAATAGCAAGGAGAGATAAGAAAGCCTTCTTAAGTGAACAGTGCAAAGAAATAGAGGAAAACAATAGAATGAGAAAGACTAGAGACCTCTTCAAGAAAATTAGAGATACCAAGGGAACATTTCATGCAAAGATGGGCACAATAAAGGACAGAAATGGTATGGGCCTAACAGAAGCAGAAGATAAGAAGAAGAGATAGCAAGAATACACAGAACTGTACAGAAAGGTCTTATTGACCCAGATAACCATGATAGTGTGATCACTCACCTACAGCCAGACATCCTGGAATGTGAAGTCAACTGGGCCTTAGGAAGCACCACTACGAACAGAGCTGGTGGAGGTGATAGAATTCCAGCAGAGCTATTTCAAATCCTAAAAGATGACACTGCTGAAGTGCTGCACTCAATATGCCAGCAAATTTGGAAAACTCAGCAGTGGCTACAGGACTGGAAAAGGTAATTTTTCATTCCAAACCCAAAGAAGGACAATGCCAAAGAATGTTCAAACTACTGCACAATTGCACTCATCTCACATGCTACCAAGGTAATGCTCAGAATCCTTCAAGCTAGGCTTCAACAGAACATGAACCGAGAATTTCCAGATATACAAGCTGGATTTAGAAAAGGCAGAGGAACCAGAGATCAAATTGCCAACATCTGCTGGATCATAGAAAAAGCAAAAGAGATCCAGAAAAACATCTACTTCTGCTTCATTGACTATGCTAATGCCTTTGACTATGTGATCACAACAAACTGTGGAAGAATTCTTAAAGAGATGGGAATACCTGACCATATTACCTGCCTCCTGAGAAACCTGTATGCAGGTAAAGAAGCAATACTTAGAACCAGAGATGGAACAATAAACTGGTTCAAAATTGGGAAAGGAGTACATCAAGACTATATATTGTCACCCTACTTATTTAACATATGCAGAGTACATCATGTGATTTGCTGGGCTGGATGAAGCTCAGGTTGGAATCAAGATTGCCAGGAGAAATATCAATAGCCTCAGATATGAACATGACACCATTTAATGGCAGAAAGCAAAGAGAAACTAAAAAGCCTCTTGATGAAAATGAAAGAGGAGAGTGAAAAAGCTGGCTTAAAACTCAGCATTCAAAAAATGAAGATCATGGCATTCAGTCCTATCACTTCATGGCAAATAGATGGGGAAACAATGGAAACAGTGACAGACTTGATTTTCTTGGGCTCCAAAATCACTGCAGACTGTGACTGCAGCCATGAAATTAAAAGATGCTTGCTCCTTAGAAGAAAAGCTATGACAAACCTAGACAGTGTATTAAAAAGCAGAGACATGACTTTGCCAACAAAGGTCCTTATAGTCAAAGCTATGGTTTTTCCAGTAGTCATATATGGATGTGAGAGTTGGATCATAAAGAGGGCTGAGCACTGAAGAACTGATGCCTTCAAACTGTGGTGCTAAAAAAGACTCTTGAGAGTCCCTTGAACAGCAAGGAGATTAAACCAGTCAATCGAAAAAGAAATCAACCCTGAACATCCAGTGGAAGAACTGATACTGAAGCTCCAACTTGTTGGTACCTGATGCGAAGAGCCAACTCAGTGGAAAAGACACTGATGCTGGGAAAGATTGAAGGCAGGAAATGAAGAGGATGACAGGACAAAATGGTTGGATGGCATCACCAATTCAAAGGGCATGAGTTTGAGCAAACTCTGGGAGATAGTGAAGGTCAGGGAAGTCAGGTGTGCTACAGTCCATGGGGTCACAAAGAATCGGACAGGGCCAAGTGGCTGAACAACAACAATGACCCAGCAGTCCGACTAGTGGACATATACCCTGAGAAAACCATAATTCAAAAAGACATGTGCACTTCAATGTTCACTGCAACACTCTTTACAGGACATAGTGTCCTGTAAATGCTAGGACGTGGAGGCAACCTAAATGTCCATCAACAGAGGAAGGGATAAAGAAGACGTGGTGCATATATACAGTGGAATATCACTCAGCCGTAAAAAGGAACAAGATTGGGTCATCTGTAGATATGTGGATGGACCTAGAATCTGTCATACAGAGTGAAGTGAGAAATGGAATATTTCCTGTTATAACAGTAAACAAAGGATGTCACAGTCATCAGTGATTGCAGCCACCATGGATGGTGAGCTGGTGAGCCTTGATGGAACTCAGGAAGGAAAGAATTCCTGCCACGTAGTAGCCATCAGACTGCAGCCACACTCTGTGGTGAGCCCTGAGGAAACTCAGGATATAACACAAGATACTGATCTCAGATGGCTGATTGCATATCACAGGAATGATGTCAGTAAGACCAGACTCTTGCATCTTCCCATAGGTAGAAAAGTGCTCAATTCCTTAACTTGACATATATAACTTCTTTAACAAACATATGAATACCAAGTGAGGGAAGGGAAAGGCGGGATGAATTAGAATATTGGGATGGATACATGTGTACTGCCATGTGTAAAACAGATAGCTAGTGGGAACCTGCTGTTTAGTATAAGGAGCTTAGCTCAGTGCTCCATGATGACCCACAGGGGTGGGATGGAGGGAGGAGGGAGGTTTACGTGGGAGTGGATATAGTATACTTATAGCTGATTCACTTCTGTAGAAACCAACAACATGGTAAGGCACTTACACCCCAATTTAAAAAAAAAATTGTTGCCCACTGGTGGTTAACTCAATCTCCAGCCCCTTTCCTCTTGCTGGTGGTTGGGGGTGGGGTGAAAGTTCTAATAATCATTGGGAGACCAGTCCCCATCCTGAAGTTATTTAGGGGCCAATCATCTCACTAGTATACAGAAGACTATTATTGCTATGGAGATTCCAAGCATTTTTAAAGAGCTATGTGCCAGGAACCAGGGGGTAAAAAACCAAATATATTATTTGTCACACTTGGCCTTAGACATACCTTGGAAAAACAAAACTCCTTTGTACACAGATGTCTGTACCAGGATTAAAAGAAACCTGATATAACTTTCTTAGCACAAAACAAGCTTACATTAAGTTTATTAAGACAGCAGTTTTATATGTGCTAAATACGATTATCAGTATTTTTGGCATGAAGTTTACTGCCAGTGAGCACAGGGAGCATTCTACTCATTTTTATGTCCCCATTGTCTAACCAGTTCTGGGTACTAACAGAATGATGGGTGAGTGAAGCTGAGAACCATTTGCTGATTTTAACTGGTGATATGTCGCCTGTCCTCCCTCTAGTGGCCATGAAATGTTGCAGGGATAATTTCTACACCTTTTCTTTCAAAATGCTCTTGTATGGACACTTGGGACATTTAAGGTGATGTCACCGGTGACTGCCGTCTGCGTGCCTCTGTGGTTGCGGATGCATGCAAATCTGGTTACAAATACCAAGGAGCAAACAGCCACAAGCAAGGCCCCAGAGGCAAGGTGTCTTCCAGTGTTCAGACCACCACGATTCTTACATACAGAAAAATAGTCTCTGCCTGAGGGAGGGAGAGAAAGTGGGGCTCTAAGTCTAGCCAAGGTGTTAGGTTGAGGGCAAGAGAGAAATATGCTCCCTGAGACGGTGACTCCAAAGCAGGTGTCCGGCCTGGCCAGAACAACAGGAAGAGGACACCCCAAAATCATGCTCCTGAGAAACTTGGACAACCCACATCTTGTTCTCCATCCTCATTCTTTCTTCAGCTCCTTGCCTGTGACACTGGGACAACCTGCTTTCCTGGAAGAACACTAGATAGTGTGGTGCAGGGTGTATCAGCCCAGACTCAGGAAGCAAGACATGACATTTGCTTTATTTTTCTGCATCTCAACTCAATTTCTGTGTCAAGTGCCCAGTTCCTAGGAATACTGGAAAGAAAGCTCACTAAACAGGAGCTGTGTCAGGGCCCCGCAGTTTGTCTTTGCCAACCCTTGCTGAGATATTAGAGTTCCTGCCTTTCTGGCACCTTCAGTTGGGTGATATTTCTGCTCCCAGTCAGCCAGTTGAAGGCAAAGGAGTCATCCTGCTTTCTCATGCCCTTAGGAAGTCATCAAAGGCCCTTGCCTGCCAGAGACACCTCTGCAGTGCTTTCTCACTCAGAGGTCTTGCCAGGGAAGCAGAGCCCCAAGCCATCTGAAACCCACGAACTTCATCACTTCCCTTCCATCATTTTGACCCCACTTTAGGTCAGGGGATCTTTTCTAGTTTATGGGAAAGTGAAGGGATTGGTAAGAAGTTGTGCTGTCTGACATGTGTGCATTTTCTAAGACGATGAAGACACAATGGCCTGGGGCAGAGGTGGGGGAGTGTGAGTGTGTGTGAGTGTGTGTGTGTGTGTGTGTGTTCAGTTCAGCCACTCAGTCGTGTCCGACTCTTTGCGACTCCATGACTCGCAGCACGCCAGGCCTCCCTGTCCATAACCATCTCCCGGAGTTCACTCAAACTCACGTCCATCGAGTCGGTGATGCCATCCAGCCATCTCATCCTCTGTTGTCCCCTTCTCCTCCTGCCCACAATCCCTCCCAGTATCAGAGTCTTTTCCAATGAGTCTACTCTTCACATGAGGTGGCCAAAGTACTGGAGCTTCAGCTTTAGCATCAGTCCTTCCAAAGAAATCCCAGGGCTGATCTCCTTTAGAATGGACTGGTTAGATCTCCTTGCAGTCCAAGGGACTCTCAAGAGTCTTCTCCAACACCACACTTCAAAAGCATCAATTCTTTGGCACTCAGCCTTCTTCACAGTCCAACTCTCACATCCATACATGACCACAGGAAAAACCATTGCCTTAGACGGACCTTAGTCGGCAAAGTAACGTCTCTGCTTTTGAATATGCTATCTAGGTTGGTCATAACTTTTCTTCCAAGGAGTAAGCGTCTTTTAATTTCATGGCTGCAGTCACCATCAGCACTGATTTTGGAGCCCAAAAAAAAAAGTCTGACACTGTTTCCACTGTTTCCCCATCTATTTCCCATGAAGTGATGGGACCGGATGCCATGATCTTCGTTTTCTGAATGTTGAGCTTTAAGCCAACTTTTTCACTCTCCTCTTTCACTTTCATCAAGAGGCTTTTTAGCTCCTCTTCACTTTCTGCCATAAGGGTGGTGTCATCTGCATATCTGAGGTTATTGATATTCCTCCCGGCAATCTTGATTCCAACTTGTGTTTCTTCCAGTCCAGCGTTTCTCTTGATGTACTCTGCATAGAAGTTAAATAAGCAGGGTGACAATATACAGCCTTGACGCACTCCTTTTCCTATCTGGAACCAGTCTGTTGTTCCATGTCCAGTTCTAACTGTTGCTTCCTGACCTGCATACAGATTTCTCAAGAGGCAGGTCAGGTGGTCTGGTATTCCCATCTCTTTCAGAATTTTCCACAGTTTCTTGTGATCCACACAATCAAAGGCTTTAGCATAGTCAGTAAAGCAGAAATAGATGTTTTTCTGGAACCCTCTTGCTTTTTCCATGATCCAGTGGATGTTGGCAATTTGATCTCTGGTTCCTCTGCCTTTTCTAAAACCAGCTTGAACATCAGGGAGTTCACAGTTCACGTATTGCTGAAGTCTGGCTTGGAGAATTTTGAGCATTACTTTACTAGCATGTGAGATGAGTGCAATTGTGCGGTAGTTTGAGCATTCTTTGGCATTGCCTTTCTTTGGGATTGGAATGAAAACTGACCCTTTCCAGTCCTCTGGCCACTGCTGAGTTTTCCAAATTTGCTGGCATATTGAGTGAAGCACTTCCATAGCATCATCTTTCAGGATTTGAGACAGGTCAACTGGAATTCTATCACCTCCACTAGCTTTGTTCATAGTGATGCTTCCTAAGGCCCACTTGACTTCACATTCCAAGATGTCTGGCTCTAGATTAGTGATCACATCATCATGATTATCTGGGTTGTGAAAATCTTTTTTGTACAGTTCTTCTGTGTATTCTTGCCACCTCTTCTTAATATCTTCTGCTTCTGTTAGGTCCATACCATTTCTGTCCTTTATCGAGCCCATCTTTGCATGAAATGTTACCTTGGTATCTCTAATTTTCTTGAAGAGATCTCTAGTCTTTCCCATTCTGTTCTTTTCCTCTATTTCTTTGCATTGATTGTTGAAGAAGGCTTTCTTATCTCTTATTGCTATTCTTTGGAACTCTGCATTCAGATGCTTATATCTTTCCTTTTCACCTCTCTTCTTTTCACAGCTATTTGTAAGGCCTCCCTAGACACCCATTTTGCTTTTATGCATTTCTTTTCCATGGGGATAAAAAACAAAACACAGTTACTTACTCAATGTATTAGCCCAAGACTTTATTATTGGCCTGAGGCTGTGTTGGATTTGAGTGAAAAGGGAAGATTTAAGGAAAGACATTATACTCAGGGTACATGACTGAGTTTTGATAACTTGGTTTTACTTCTTTTTGAAGCATTTAGGAAGGAGGACACAGGAGCCTTGTGTGTCATTTTTGATTAAGGACCATTTGTCTAGTTCCAGAGATAGCAATAAAAAAGGACCCATTTGTCTGATTCCAGAGATGGCACTAAAAGCAGGTGCATTTGCCTGTAAGGAGTGGACAGTTAACTGGAAACTCAGACCCACAAGGTAGGACCTCTGGAGATCTGGCAATAAAAGGTGGAGGGAGGTACTGAGCAAGTGGAGAGAGCCAAGGGGACATTCTCCCCCCAGTGCAGACAGAGCTCACAAGAGCTAACGCTAAAGAAAGGATGAGAGTTCAAGCATCTCGGTAGGTGCAACAGCAGTGTTGAGGTGGGATACTGGTCATTCACTTTCCCTAGACCACCTGGGGAGATGGCTCTTGGCCCCTCTCTTTTCATGAGGCCAATTGTGTAGTTTTTCCTGTTACTAAAAGTGGCCAGAGGTTCAGGGACTGCCTATCTAAACACAAGTCAACCATCTTTAAAAAAAATCCTTAAAAAAAAAAAAATACAGACAGCCCAGAGGCACATGAAAAGATGCTCCACATCACTAATTAGAGAAATGCAAATCAAAACTACAATGACGTGCCACCTCACACCAGTCAGAATGGCCATCATCAAAAAGACTACAAATAACAAATGCTGGAGAGGGTGCAGAGAAAAGGGAACCCTCCTACACTGTTGGTGGGGCTGTAAGGTGGTGCAGCCACTGTTGAAAACAGTATGGAGGTTCCTCAGAAAACTAACAAAATCAGGTAATAATTAGTTAATAGAATTACCATATTATCCAACAATCCTATTCTTAGGCATATATCCAGACAAAACTGTAACTCAAAAAGAGACAGTCACCCCCTATGTTAACAGCAGCACTATTCACAATAGCCAAGACATGGAAGCAACCTAAATGTCCATCAACAGAGGAATGGGTAAAGAAGATGTGGTGTATATATAATGGACGGCGGCGGCTGCTGCTAAGTTGCTTCAGTCGTGTCCGACTCTGTGCGACCCCAGAGATGGCAGTCCACCAGGCTCCTCTGTCCCTGGGATTCTCCAGGCAAGAACACTGGAGTGGGTTGCCATTTCCTTCTCCCACAATGGACTACTACTCAGCTATAAAAAAAAAAGAATGAAATAATGAGATATGCATCAATATAGATGCAACTAGAGATTGTCATACGAAGTGAAGTCAGAAAGACAAATGTCATATGGTATCATTTATATGTGGAAGCTAAAATATGATGCAAATGAACCTATCTACAAAACAGACACAGTCACAAACAGAGAAGAGACTGGTGGTTGTCAAGAGGGAGGGGGTGGAGGGATAGAGTGGGAAGCTGGAGTTAGCAGATGTAAGCTTTTGTGTATAGAATGGATAAACAAGGTCCTACTGTATAGCACAGAGAAGTATATTCACTATCCTGTGATAAACCATATATATACATAAATATGCTGTGCTAATTTACTTCAGTCATGTCCAACTCTTTGCAGCTTTATGGACTGTAGCCCACCAGGCTCCTCTGTCCAGGATTCTCCAGGCAAGAATTCTAGAGTGGGTTGCCATGCCCTCCTCCAGAGGATCTTCCTGACCCAGGGACTGAACCCACATCTCTTATGTCTCCTTCATTGGCAGGTGGTTCTTTACCACTAGGGCCACCTGGGAAGTATATATATATACGCGTGCACGCGCACACACACACACACATACAGCATTCAGTGATGGCTAAACCAAAACTCCTGTCTTATAACCAAGGGTTATTACCCAGCTTGACCCTGAAGGCTACAGCTTTCAGTCTTTCAGGGCGCCAGCTGACCATCAAAACCAGTTCTCATTATAAAGGGGTACGTACTTGTTGGGGTCATGGGGTGGGTCTTGGGCCCTGGGAAAGGATTTGTCCAAGGGACTCCAACCAAGACAGTGTATGGCAATCCAGTGAAATGTAACAGAAAACCAGAATCTGAGTGTCTCTCTTAAAGGTGGTAGAATTAAGGGAGGAAAAGTATCAGAGGGAAAGACTGAAACAAGAGGAGATGGAAACGTCTGTTTCTAGTGGCACACCTTTGGAGAAAAACTCTTTTGAGACAGTTTCTGCTATGAGTTTAAAAACCCAGTTCCTGGGGCAATGGAAATACCAGTAGTATCCCATAATTATGGGAGTGAAATATCCAGTGTCTGGGGAGAGGACCAAGACCATGCTGTTTTCTTAGAGTAGTGTCAGTTTAAATGCCCCATTAAATACACAATGTTAGAAATGTACCATTTCTGAGACTGGGCAGCTGAGGGGAGAGTTTAAAAGCAGTATTTCATAGCAGGAGTTTCTGTAAATGCTGTCATCCAATGACTTAAAAGTACACTGGGCCATAATCTGGGACCTGGAAAATTCCAGGGAATATCTTTCCATCATCGCCACCTGTTTTAGGACCAAGCCATTGAAAAGCCAATTTCTCATTTCCACTCCTTGCACCGAGCCTAATGTAGTTTTAAGAACCATGGGCAAAGCCTGCTTTACCAGTGGTGATAAAAATGAGGCTGGGCTGAGTTGGGAGAGGGAAGGCTGGCATGGTTTCCCTCCCTGGCTGGGTGTAACTGCATCCTGATAAATCTCATTGTTAACAGGTTCTGTAAGGACCAGGGGAAGGTCAAGGGCATGCATGCCTTTGGAAGCCAAGCAGAGATTCTTGGAGGCTTCAAAAACAGATTTAAAATATAAAATTCTTATCACAGAAGCCATACTTATTCATCATCAAAATTTAGCATGTTATATATTTTTAGATATATAAATACATATATATATGCTGCTTTTTAACAAAAATGGAATTATTCTATAACATACATATTTCACTTAACAATATAGTATAGGCAAAATAAAAAAAGAATAAAATATATATATATAGTATAGGCACTTTTTGTGTGTATTAACATAAATCTACATCATTTGGGGGGCTTCCCTGATAGCTCAATTGGTAAAGAATCCACCCGGAATGCAGGAGACCCCAGTTCGACTCCTGGGTCAGGAAGATATGCTGGAGAAGGGATAGGCTACCCACTCCAGTCTTCTTGGGCTTCCCTTGTGGCTCAGCTGGTAAAGAATCCACCTGCAATGTGGGAGACCTGGATTTGATCCCTGGGTTGGGAAGATCCCCTGGAGAAGGGAAAGGCTACCCACTCTAGTATTCTGGCCTGGAGAATTCCAGGAACTGTATAGTCCATGGGGTTGCAAAGAGTCGTATACGACTGAGTGACTTTCACTTCACTTCACTCACCATGTGAATGAAGCTCAGCTTGGTGGTCTGTGATGACCTAGAAGGGTGGGATGGTGGGGAGTAGGGTGGCTGAAGAGGTAGGGGATATATGTATATGGATTGTAAAGTAATTTTACCCCAGTTTAGTAACACAGGTTATGCTTTCTCAACTTCAAGACAGTGGCAGCAGTGTCTGTGATCTAGTCAGCAACATGCAGCTCTTTGTCCACACCCAGGAGCTACACACTCTCCACGTGACTGGCCGAGTCGCTCGCCCAGATCAAGGCTCATTTAGCTTTGTTGGAAAGTGTTGCTCCAGAAGATCAAGTCCTGCTCCTGACAGGCACATCCCTAGAGGATGAGGCTACCCTAGGCCAATGAGGGGTGACGCTCTGAGCACTCTAGAAGTAGCTGGCCACATGCTTGGAGGTAAGGTCCATGGTTCCCCAGCCTGTGCTGGTAAAGTAAGAGGTCAGACTTCCAAGGTAGCCAAAAGAGACAAAGAACACTGGCCGGGCCAAGGGGCACTACATAGTACAATCAGGGCTTTGCAATGTTGCGCCCACCTTTGGCAAGAAGGGCCCCAATGCCAATTCTTGAGTCTGCTATAATCTCAGCTTTCTCTAATAAAACCACTTAGCATGATAAAAAAAAAGGTGGGGGGTGTTGAAAATCAATGAGTTAACTTACGTGTGTGTACGTGCAGAGTGTGTTCATTAAGTGATGGATGCTGCATTTCTTCTTTTTCCCCAAACCAGTAAAGAATTATAGTGCTTGCTCACTTCAGAAGAGGGGGCCCATTGACTTGTCCTGGCGGCTGCCCTCTTTGCATAATTGGAGGAGGAGAATGGTGGGGCAGGGGTCCCTGAGGCGGCTAAAGGGCAGGGAAGGGGTGATTCAGTCTCCTTGCTGTTTTGCTGGTGAGTCACAGTGTTTGACTGACCGCCTCTGGCCAGGCTTGGAAGGAAGGCAGAAGATAGGATGACAGAACTCATGTCACAGAGAGGCAACAGAGAAGAGAGTTAATGGCCCAGATTCTATGACCAGTTCAGCGGGGTTGGAGTCCCTGTCCCTATAAGCCCCAGGTCCATGCATTTGGCCTTCCTGTGCCCCAGCTTTCCCATCTACTGAAAATAGATGATGATGGTGCTGTAGTGATGATGACAGAACCCACCATGCAGGGTTGCCTTAAAGATGAAATGAGTTAGCATATATAAAACATTTAGAACTGTGTCTGGTACATGACAAGGGTTCACTCTTATTAGTCACACTGTATGGAATGAATAGAACAGACAGTCTGGGTCAGGAAATGTGTCCGAGATTGTGTTTCGCCTGCATCATCGTCTGTGCCTGTGGACAGGTGGCAAAGAGCTTCGAATAGAGGCTTGTCCAAGCCCGCAGAGTCAGCACAGGGAGGCCAGGAACCTTTGATCCTTGACCTTTGTGTTTCTTGTTATAACTGCACATTTGTAACTACGAGCAAAAGTCTGTCCTGAATCTCAGACTTGGGCTCCTTAATTGCTGCCCCCTCTGTGGAACCCAGGAGTCTGTAGGCTCCCTACCTTGACTGAACAAGAGCTGGAAAAAGGCAGCTAACAGGATCTGCTGAATTACCAAATTACCTGGGGTAGTTTTGGGATTGCAGAAAGATCATGAGAAAGACTGGTTACTAGTTTGGTGTTAAAAACTACCAGCTACTAAAGAATTAATCCTGCTTTGGGGGTGGAGTGGCAGCCCCCTGAGCCAGCCAGGTGCAGCATTTCAGGGACACAAGTGATCTGAGAACAGGTGCTTTGGAGAGAATTCTATGGTTAGTTCCTGGTGGCTACATAGCTGTCTGCTAAAGGCTTAGAGCAAACATCAGAGAGAAAAATAAAATTTTTCTATAGGAAAAGATATTCTAATTTAATGAAAAATAATATACTTAAGTATAATATTAGGTTAGTGCAAAAGTAATTGTGGTTTCACATTGTTGAACTTTGCTGTTTGATATTGGAATACATTCTTATATACGGTTATGTTATACATCATTTTAATGTGTGTTTTTCACTATGTCTTTTGCTTTGACTTATTACTTGCTATGTATTTTATTATATTTATTTTAGACTACAGAAATGATGTTAGACAAAAAGCAAATTAGAGTGATTTTCTTATTTGAGTTCAAAATGGGTCATAAAACAGCACAGACAACTTGCAAGATCAACATCAGATGTGGCCCAGGAGCTGCTAGTGAATGTACAGTGCAGTGGTGGTTCAAGAAGTTTTGCAAAGGAGACAAGAGCCTTGAAGATGAACAGTGGCTGGCCACCAGAAGGTAACAAGGACCCACTGTGAGGATCACTGAAGCTGATCCTCTTACAACCACTCAAGAAGTTGCCAAGGAACTCAACATCAATCATTCTACTGTTGTTTGGCATTTGAAGCAAGTTAGAAAGGCGAGGGGAGAAGGCAATGGCACCCCATTCCAGCACTCTTGCCCGGAAAATCCCATGGACAGAGGAGCCTGGTGGGCTGCATTCCGTGGGGTCGCTGAGGGTCGGACATGACTGAGGGACTTCACTTTCACTTTTCACTTTCATGCATTGGAGAAGGAAATGGCAACCCACTCCAGTGTTCTTGCCTGGAGAATCCCAGGGACGGTGGAGCCTGGTGGGCTGCCATCTATGGGGTCGCACAGAGTCGGACATGACTGAAGAGACTTAGCAGCAGCCGCAGAAAGGTGAGGAAGCTCAGTAAGCGGGTGCCTCATGAGCTGATTTCAAATTTTTAAAAATTGTCATTTTGAAGTGTCATCTTCTCTTATTCAATGCAACAACAAACCATATCTCAATCAGACTGTGACATGTGACAAAAAGTGGATTATATAGGGTAACTAGTGACGACTGGCTCAGTGGTTGGACAAAGAAGTTCCAAAGTGCTTCCCAAAGCCAAACTCACATCAGAGAAAGGTCATAGTCACGGTTTGGTGGTCTGCAGCCCGTCTGATCCACTACAGTTTTCTGAATCCCAGCAAAGCCATTACATCTGAGAAGTATGCTCAGCAAATTGAGGAGATACACTGAAAACTGCAATGCCTGCAGCTGGCATTGGCCAATAGAACAGGCCCAATTCTTCACCATGACACCTAACCACTCATTACACAACCAACACTTCAAAAGTTGAATGAACTGGGCTACAACATTTTGCCTCATCTGCCATATTCTCCTGACTTCTCACCAACTGACTGCCAGTTCTTCCAGCATCTTGACAACTTTTTGCAGGAAAATGTTTCCACAATTAGCAAGAGGCAGAAAATTCTTTACAGAAGTTCACTAAATTCTGAAGTGTGGATTTTTATGCTATAGGAATAAACAAAATTATTTCTCGTTGGCAAAAATGTGTTGATTGTAGTGGGCCTATTTTGATTAAAGATGTGTTTGAGCCAAGTTATAATGATTTAAAATTCACAGCTTGAAACCACAATTACTTTTACACCAACCTAATACTATATTTAAAAAGTAAAACATTCTCACCATAGACAATTGAGAAAACAGAGAAAACATAATGAAGATATAAAGTTATTTTTGTGTGCTTCTTTTTTTGGTTCTTTATATTTTTTAAAGAAAATTATATTTGCAGTACAGCTCTGAAGCTGTCATCATCCTAACCATTCTAAAAGTTATTTTTTTATTAACTCAAAGCTATGCTAAATGTTATAAAGAGTTTAAACATAACACCCTGACTCACACTACAGAAATGCGTTACCAGGACGTCCCTGGTGGTCTAGTGGCTAAGAGTCTGCCCACCAATGCAGGGGATACGGGTTTAATCCCTGCTCCAGGAAGCTCCCACATGCCGTGGAGCATGGGGTCTATATGCCACAGCTACCGAAGCGCATGTGCCTAGAGCCCATATGCCCCACAACAAGAAGCAGCCACTGCAGTGAGAAGCCTGGGCACGGCAACTAGAGAAAGCCTGAGAGTGGCAACGAAGACCCTGAACAGCCAAAAATAAATAAGTAATTTTTTTTAAAGAAATGCATTATCAACATAGATACACCTAAGATATATCATGAAGAAAATAAAGATATTTAAGCCTATACATGAAAAGACAGCAAAGAATTTATATATTACTAGAAAAAAGTAGTTAATAGCATTTGTGTGGTTCTTTTTGGCCTTTGACTATGAATCCATAGTAGTAGTTAATATAATTGAGATTATAAAGTATACTAAATTTTATATCTTGATTTTCACATATTATGTTATTAGCACTTTTCCATGTCATTAAGTATGTTCTTCAAGATAACATTTTTAATAGCTGTGAAGTATCCTAGTACAAGGATGGACCATAATTCTTTTAACCATTATTAGACATTTAGACTATTTCCAATTATTTTTTTTTACAGTTATGAACAATGTAACCTTAAGCTTTCATGGTTAAATATGTGTGTGTATTTCCAATTATATCCTGAGGTTAAAATCTTAGAACACAGACTTGCTAAGGTTCTACACGCTCCTACTATCAGGGAGAATGCAAAGCTTCCCCTGCAAGGCCCCTTGGAAAGGAAGAGCAGGAGGGGGATGGCTGACACAGATCCAGAAAAATCCTATCAGGACATGGTGCTAAGAAGTAAGGCTCTGGGTGATGACAGATGTAACCCTCTGGTGTCCATGTGGGGCTGCTCCATCTAGGCTCTACTTTAGGGGCCTCTGTTCTTTAGGCCCCAGGCTGCTGTATTAGAAATGCATTTCAGATTACTTTAAGCAAAAAGGGAATCAGTTGGAAGAACACTGGAGTATATCTCAGGTAATCAAAAGAAGGGCATGTAACCCAACCATGGGAAGGGCAGGGACACTGCTGAGCCTCAGAGGAGACAGGGACATCAGCACTTCCCCACCAGGTACCTCCTCCTGGACCAACCAGCCAAGCCAGGAGGACAGGCTCTGTAAGAGCATGAAAACTCCCACATGCGGGCTTCTCAGAAGATAAGGACGCTACTCCATGAAGAAAGTGAAGGGCAGAGGCCTTTGGGGTCTTTTTTCAAGCTGAGATAACATAATGGATGTGGGACTGCCTGTTATTGGGACCTGTCACTGTCACAGGCCCTGGAAAGGTCTAGGAGTTGGCCATCTGTAGTCAGTTTTTCTCAAGAATTTAGGAAGGAATATTCTCTTTCTTTTGGGCTTGTCTTTCCTTGTTTCCTCCTGCTCTTAGGTACTGAATCCTTTAGGACCAAAATTAGGAGATGGGCCTTGGGGACAAAGGTGAAGGTGGTCAGTATAGGGATAAGTGTTAGCGCAAAGGTACAAAATGAGCATTGTGGCTCCCATAAGCTCCAGCCTAGCTTAGTAGGCCTGGAGAGTCTGTGCAGTGGTCTGGGACCAAAAACCAGTACAAAGGCCAAGGCTTGTGTGGAGTGATCCCAGAGCACACCTCCCTCCTGCACCTGCAGCTGCAGAAGACTGAGGATGTGGGGGCGAGGAGTCCTGGCCAAACATCTGTCCATGTCTTTATCAGCAACAAAAAGGGAAGCACATTCTTAGGGCTTTGGAGACATACTACCAAATTACTGTCCTGAAAATCACACCAGTTCACACCCTGCCTGGAAGCAGCCCAAGAGTCCAACCACAGGGGTTCTTGCCAATCCTGGACACAGCACCATCTCAGTCAACTACAATTAGTACCCAATGTTCTGCATAGGAGAGAGTTTTCCAGAGACCCAATCAATCAAATATAATAATCACCATCATGTAATGCCACTGGATAAAACATTGTACTGGTTCCTTCTATGCAAAGTTTTTACATAATTTTGCGATAGTTTTTTTTTTTTTTTTTAGATAAGAAATTGCTTGGGGACTATTTTCAAATGATATAGAATTCAGAGGGCTTCCCTGGTGTCTCAGTAGTAAAGAATCTGTCTGCCAGTGCAACCGATGTAGGTTTGATCCCTGATCCAGGAAGATCCCACATGCCAAAGAGCAACTAAGCCTGTGCACCATAACTTCTGGGCCTGGTGTCTGGTACCGGGGAGCCACAACTATGCAGCCAGTGCACCGCAACAAGAGAAGCCACCAGCTAGAGGGCAGCCCCCACTCACCACAACTAGAGCAAAGCCCATGCAGGAATGAAGACCCAACACAGCCCAAGCTAAATAATAACATTAAAAAAAAAAAAATCCAGACATATTTCTTTGGGAAACTTTTGTTTTGCTGTGCTTTTTTTCTCAGGCTGAAGTTTCTGTCTTGATCACAGGTATTAGAGTTTGGGTGTAGACTTTCTGTTTTTTTTTTTTTTTTCAGGGATTGGGATCCAGTTTTTCAAGACTGGACAAACATGGATGAACGCTTCATTGTGAGTGCTGCCTGCCAGGGCTTCTCTAAACAAACATGATGTGATTGGCAACGGGTCACAGGACATGAAGAACACACACCAATACACAGAGATTGATATTATCTGACATACCTGGCCCTGTTTGTAGTTTCACAATTGGATCAAAGCATGATAGAGTTGGAAGGACCTTCGGAGACCATCTATTCCAAGCTTCTCTACCAAATCTACCCATACTTACAGATGGAAGGAGGGGCTGGAAGTGGCTTGTCTGTGGTTATACATGCAGAATAATTGATCAAAAATAAGGTGTGGGGAATTTCCTGGCAGTCTAGTGGTTAGGAATCCACCTCCTCATCCCCAAACCAGGGTTTGAGTGAAAGGTAAACATGCATTTAAGTAAGAATTTAAGTTTTGTCTTTCTCATGTCCAAATATTTTAATACACATAAAGAATGATCAGTAAGTCAAGCACAATACAGCCAGGAAAGACCTGTGTGCAAGTATTTTGCAGTTTCAGGACTCCACCTCTTAGTGAGGAGAAGTTAAGCTTGAAGGCGATTTCACTACAGACCAGTGGTTAACATACAAGTGTAAAGACAGCTCTGACTATGGTATTTGTTAATGATTGTTCTTTGTTAGTGGCTTTTGGCTCAGATTCATCCTGTACCAGGTAAGGCTGCTAAATTCAAGGTCACAAAACTGAGTTCAATGCAATGCTCTACTTCTTTGCTAACTGTGATCTTTGATAATGACCTCCTGAATCTCAGTTTTCTCATCTTTAAAATTGAGATAATAATATTGGCCTTGTAGGTCAGAAGATAGTGAGTTTAAATGTATATAGTCATGGGACTTTCCTGGTGGTCCAGTGGCTAAAATTCCTCCCTTCTGAAGCAGGGGCCCTGGTCAGGGAATTAGATCCCACATGCTGCAACTAAGACCCGGAGCAGCCAATTAAATAGAATGAAAAAAAAAAAGTGTATAGTCTTGTGACCACCCCACCTCTGCCAAAGACATCCTGTTTCTAATCCCTGGAACCTGTAAATGTCTATGGAAAAAAAGGGTATTTGTAGATGTTATTAGATTAAGGAATTTGAGATGAGCAGATTATCCTGGATGAACGAGGAGAGCCCTAAACATTAATACAATCACAAATATCTTTACAAGAGGAGAGCAAAGGGAGATCTGACCACAGATGGAAGACAGAAGGCAGAGTGACCACAGAAGGTGGCATGAGAGAGATGAAGCCACGAGTCGCGGAAAGCCAGCGGTCACCGGAGGCTGGAAGCAACAAGGAAAACATTTGCCCCTGGGGCTTCCAAGAGGGAGAGGGACCTGGCCAACACCTTGACTTTGACTCAGTGAAATGGACTCTGAACTTCAGGCCTCCAGATCTGTGAGAGAGTAAGTTCCTGTTCTTTTAAGCCACTGAGTCTGTGATAATTTGTTACAACAGCCACAGGAAGGTAACATAGATTCCACTGAAATAAAGGGATTGTTGGAGTTACAGCTCTATGGTGTCTTAGACTTCCTCCAAAGCCTGACAGTTCCATGAAAGTGACAAAACTGTAAATTCCAGGCTGCTATGATAGACAGAAGAAGAGTAAGATTTAGGAGAAGTCAGAGGCCCTGAGACCTTTAACTTTGGAGCTGAGGTGGTCTGATGCGGGCTTGAGAATTCTTCACAGGAGAGAGATGTTTGTAGATGCCTTTCAGGCAAAGCATTGTTTCTTCAGTGACTCTACATAGCTTGAGAGTGAGGTTCCAGAGGGCTTTAAGGGGTGGATGGGACTTTCCTGCTTGGAAGAGGGGCAGAATTCTGTTAGTTTTGAAGACAGTGAGGGGAAAAAATGAGCAAGTTGCAGAAGGCTGAATGCCTGTTGATGGCTCAGCAGTAAAGAATCCACCTGCAAAGCAGGAGACATAGGAGACTTGAGTTCGATCCTTGGGTCCAGCAGATTCCCTGGAAAAGGGAGTGGTAACCCACTCCAGTATTCTTGCCTGGAGAATCCCATGGATTGAGGAGCCTGGTGGGCTATGGTCCATAGGGTTGTAAAGATTTGGATACCACTGAAGCAACTTAGCACACACACACATGTCATTTCTTTCAACCCCTTCCTTCTTCATTCAAGTTACAAAAAAAAAAAAATCACAAAATGCTGGGTGTAATGAATCTTTCCCCAAAAATTTTATTGTGGAAATTTTCAAATATATAGTTAAGCTAAAAAAAGAAAAAAAAATGAAAGCAACTAGCCATATACCTAGATTTTTCAACTAACATCTTATCACATCTACTCATCTGTGCATTCTTCTATCCACATCAGTCCATCTTATTTTTTAACATGCTTCAGGCCTCAGTACACTGCTTAACATCTCAGCTATGCATCTCCACCATTAGCTAGAGTGGTTTCAGTGGATTTTTTGGTGCAAACCACAGAAAGAGAGCTTGAGTTTGCTTCTGAACTGACATGGGGCAGAAGCAGGCCAGCAGAGTGGACACAAATATAAGAGGAAGAAGTGTAAAGACGCAGCGCCAGGGAGGGCACTGAAATGTGGGGAGGGAGCTGGTTTCCTGTAAGATCCTGTTGGAAGAAGAGCAGTGTAACCACATTCCATCTGGTGTCCAAAATGCATTCATACGGCGAAGGTCCAGTGGTTACACTATGTGTACTGGCAAATGAGGCTGAAACAGTACTTATAAGCCCAGCAATCTTTTCCAGGTTGGACATGTAGGAACCTCATCAGTGCAAAAGTTTAAAGGAAAAAGATCTTTGATTTTTAAAAGTATCACCGGAAGGAGAAGAAAGAGGAAGAAATAAATATTTGAAGAAATAATGACAGAGAATTTCCTCAAATTAATGTCAAGACACCAAACCACAGATACGGGAAGTACAGAGAACACCAAGCAAGATAAACGAAAACAAAAACTACACCTAAGCATATCATATCCAAACTACAGAAACGAAAAGATAAAAGAAAAAAATCTCCCAAAAAAGTCAGAGAAAAAAACACCTTACCTATAGAGCAGTCAGGAAGAATTATATCCAGCTTCTCCTCAGAAATCATGCAAGCAAGAGAGTGGTGTGAAATACTCAAAGTGTTAAGAGGAAAAAACACCAACTTAGAGTTCTGTATCCTGTGAAATTATTCTTCAAAGGTGAAGGAGAAGTAAAAACTTTGTCTAAGGCAAACAAAAATTGAATCTGTTGCTAGGAGAGCTGCCTTAAAGAAATGTTAAAAGAAGTTCTTGAGAGAGAAGGAATCATCCAGGGAAGAAATTCATCTAGGATTTCTCTGGTGGTAGATAAGAATCCGCCTGCCAGTGAAGGGAACATGGATTTGATCCCTGATCCAGGAAGATTCCACATACCTCGGAGTAACTAAGTCCGTGTGCTGCCAACTACTGAACTCGTGTGCTGCAAGCCTGCACGCCTAGAGCCTGTGCGTCGCAACAAAGGGTAGCCCCCACTCCCTACAACCAGACAGAGCCTGCAGGCAGCAACCAAAAGGAAACAAATAATTCTTTTTAAATTTATTAAAACAAAACAAATTCAGGTCTAGGAAAAGAAGAATGTTAGAAAAGGAATACTTAAAGGTAAAATTATTTCACATTCCTGCACAGACACACACACATAATGTGTGCTTTTAACAGAATATCTTGGCTGGAAGGAAGGATGACTCAGAACTGTGAGGGAAAGGGAAGGAGGGAGCTCCCAGGAAGCAGGGAAGCTGGTGTACAGTGACTTGGCCCAGGGATGGATGAGGGGTTTTGCTTCTGCCTGGGGTGGGAGCCTGCCCTCTCCTGGGTGAGGAGAGAGGAAAGAGGAAGGCCCAAACCTGCCCACAAGATGACATCCTGTCCAGCCAGAAGCTAGGCATTTGGCTTTCCAGGTGGCAGTCTCACTCAAGACCAGAGGAGAGAAAAAAGCATCAGAAGCCATGTAAAGGAGACCTCTGACCACAGGAAGCAGCAACATTACTGAGGCTATGAACCAGGGACCACCAGAGACCCGGTGAGAATTGGGGATGGGGAAGGTTTCAGACACACCAGGAAGACTCAGCCTCAGAGCAACGGACCAGCAGCAACTGCAGACCCAGCTCTCTGCCGGAGCTTGCCACCAGTTGGTCTTGCCTGCACCTCTAGCTTGATGAAGCCTGGAGAAGGGGAGGGAGGAGAAGTTTATGATTCATGGCTGTCCCGTCTGTTTTTGTGCCTCATTAGCCAAAACAGTGGAGAAGGCAATGGCACCCCACTCCAGTACTCCTGCCTGGAAAATCCCATGGACAGAGGAGCCTGGAAGGCTGCAGTCCATGGGGTCGCTGACAGTCAGACACGACTGAGAGACTTCACTTTCACTTTTCACTTTCATACACTGGAGAAGGAAATGGCAACCCATTCCAGTGTTCTTGCCTGGAGAATCCCAGGGACGGGGGAGCCTGGTGGGCTGCCGTCTATGGGATCGCACAGAGTCAGACACGACTGAAGTGACTTAGCAGCAGCAGCAGCCAAAACAGAGAAATCCCAAGGCTGGAGATTTGAACCTCAAAGTTCTCTGCTCAGGAGAACCAAAATGGAGCAGGAGGGCACGGGTTGCCCTGTGTGGCAGAGGTACGGGGAATGGGAAACAATGGGAAAGACCTGTTGGGTTGATCTTTCAGAGACTCGCCTGCCTTCCTTCAGAGCAGAACATGTCTGCAGAGACAAAGACAGCTTGGGTCCTTCCTGCCAGGGACTCTGGTGCCAAAACACAGTCTCCTTCTGTTTGGTCATCTTCTGCCAAAGGTAACGGGATTGCTTAGTTCAGAACCTGTGTGATGGTTTAGGCATTTGCCTGAGTGATGTCCCAGGACCAGCAAACCCAATGGCAGGGGTGGAATTTGCCACATTAGTGGAAATAACTTTTGAGTTGGTACTGGTAGTGCTAGTGTTGGGTCTGGTTCTGTCACACACCTTTGTGTGACCTGGTGGGTCATCTCATCTCTCTGTGTCTCAGAAGAGACCATTCATTACCTTCAGATCGTTCAGACCAGCCAACTCTTTCTGCAGAGGGCAGTGAGAGAGAGGAGCATGCTTATGCCAGGTGGGAGGGTGGGGGTGCCCCTATCCTTAGAGCTACTACCCCCAGACTGTGAAGTGGAGAACATTCCCACTAAGGCATAATCGTAACAGATCAGATGTGGCCCAACATGTGAGGGTGTCAACATGTGAGACCATGGTGGGATGAGCTGGCCCATGGCCAGGGAGGGATAGCAACAGGCCTCTAAGGACTGGCAGGACTGGGCCTGGGGCTGTTCAGAAAGCTTTCCTGGGAAGCTGTGAGTGGGCTCAAACTTCTCTCTGTCAGCCTATACTTCTGCCCATGCCAGAGAACTGAATGTTAAAAAAAAAAAAAAAAACAAAAAAAACTTTTCTCAAACTTTGGCTTATGTTAGAATCACCTGCAGGACCTGTTAGAACACACATTTCTGGGTCCCACCCAAGTTTCTGATTTGCCATGCCTGGAGGGGGCACTGAGAATATACTTTTCTAACCTGTCCCCAGGGTCTGTTGCTGACATAGAATTTGAGAATCACTGAACCTGGGGAAACACTTTTATTTTATGTGACATCATGGTAGAAACTATATATTATCATCTCATGTAACAGTCACCATGAACTTGCTGGGTAGATTCTGGGCAGTCTGTGAAATTCTGTTATGAGTGAATGGGTCCCCTGAAAAGATACAGTGAAGTCCTGACTCCTAGTATCTCAGAATGTGACCTCACTTGAAAATGAAGCTGTTGTAGGTGTATTAATTAAGACGGGGCCCAATCAGAGCAGGGTGAGCCTTTAATCTGACATGACTGGACACACAGAGAGGGCCCACGACCACGTGAAGATGGAGACACAGAGGAGACAGGTGACAGTGCAGGCAGAGACTGCATAGATGCTTCTACAAGTTGAAGAGTGCAGAAGATTGCCAGCAAACACCAGAGGCTGGAAGGATTCTCCCCTCCAGGGTTCAGAGGGAGGATGGCCCTCTGATACTGTGACTTCAGACTTGTAGCCTCCAGAACTGTGAGACAGTACATTCCTATTGTTTAGGGCTCCCAGCTTATGGTACTTTCTTAAAGTAGCACTGCTGCTGCTGCTGCTAAGTCACTTCAGTCGTGTCCGACTCTGTGCGACCCCATAGACAGCAGCCCACCAGGCTCCCCCGTCCCTGGGGTTCTCCAGGCAAGAACACTGCAGTGGGTTGCCATTTCCTTCTCCAATGCATGAAAGTGAAAAGTAAAAGTGCAGTCGCTCAGTTGTGTCCGACTCTTCATGACCCCATGGACCGCAGCCCACGAGGCTCCTCCGCCCATGGGATTTTCCAGGCAAGGGCACTGGAGTGGGTGCCATCGCCTTCTCCGAGAGTAGCACTAGGAAACTAATACACACTGGAAACCAAACTGGCCTTCAGCTGTTCTCTCCAGATGACTCTGCTGCTCCTCAGGGATGACGACTCCAGCTAGCAAGACCAGGAAACCCTTCCTGAGCCAAAGAGAGCTCTGGATATGAGGTGGCCTGGTGCAAAAACACTGCCCTATGGGAGTGCTCCATTCTGGACAATGACAAACTGGCTCTGTCAGATCCTTCAGGTAAGGACTGCAAGCATGATTGGGAGGTAACAAGAAGTACCAGAAGGAGCAGTGGGGGCCTTTGGCTGACAAGTCACTGAAGCTACAGCCACCTCCTTAATGAAAATGGGGCCTCCCCTAGCCTCCATGAAGTAGCGGCCAGCTCAGCCTTGGAGACACCTTGTCCAAATAACAACACACTTCTCCACCTCATCTGAGGTCCTCTATGGGTTTCTCTTTGCAATCTGGAAGAACTTAAATAAGAATAATCTTTAAAAAAAAATACTGTTCCCACTTTATGGTTGAACAAATTGAGACTAAGAAAGGTCGGATAACTAATCCAAGGTTACATGGGTAATAAATAGCAGACATGGAACTTGAACCCTATATCCTGAGAAATCTGTATGCAGGTTAAGAAGCAAAAGTTAGAACCAGAGATGGAACAACAGACTGGTTCAAAATTGGGAAAGGAGCACATCAAGGCTGTATATTGCCGCCCTACTTATTTAACTTATATGCAGAGTACATCATGTGAAATACCAGGCTGGATGAATCACAGGCTGGAATCAAGATTGCCAGAAGTATCAACAACCTCAGGTATGCAGATGATACGACCCTAATGGCAGAAAGGAAAGAGGAATTCTTGATGAAGGTTAAGGAGGAGAGTGAGGAAGCTGGCTTAAAATCCAACCTTCAAAAAAACTAAGATCATGGCATTCAGTCCCGTCACTTCATGGCAAATAGAACGGGAAAAAGTGGAAGCAGTGACAGATTTTATTTTCCTGGGCTCCAAAATTACTGCAGAACAGTGACTGCAGCTATGATTAAAGTGACTGCAGCAATTACAAGATGCTTGCTCCTTGAAAGAAGGGCTATGACAAATCTAGATAGCATATTGAAAAGCAGAGACATCATTTTGCCAACAAAAGTCTATCTAGTCAAAGCTATAGTTTTTCCAGTAGTCATGTTGGATGTGAGAGTTGGACCATTAAAAAAGGCTGAGTGCTGAAGAATTGATGCTTTCAAACTGTGGTGCTGGAGAAGACTCTTGAGAGTCCCTTGGACAGTAAGAAGATCAAACCTGACAATCTTAAAGGAAATCAACCCTGAATATTCATTGGAAGAAATAATACTGAAGCTGAAGCTCCAATACTTTGGCCACCTGATGTGAAGAGCCAACTCATTGGAAAAGACCCTGATGCTGGGAAAAATTGAATGTAGGAGGAGAAGGGGGAGACAGGGGATGAGATGTTGGATGGCATAATCGACTCAATGGATGGAGTTTGAACAAACTCTGGGAGATAGTAAAGGACAGGGAAGTCTGGCGTGCTGCAGTCCATGGGGTCATAGAATCAGACATGACTTAGCGACTGAATGACAACAATTCATTCATCCCTCATGGGAAAGGCCCAAGTAGAATTTCTTGACATGGGTAGATTCTCATGTTAACTTTTCACATTTCAATCAGTGCCCTCTAAAGAGCACAAAATGGCCACACCATGGGCCCCAGGGAAGGTTATCTAGCAGGCAGTGACCGTGACAAGCTACTTAAAGGTGATCATTCCATCTCTGGCTTTGGGGCCCAGAACAGGACTCAATCCTGAATGTCTGCATGCATTTCTCTAATAAGCATTCATTAAATACCTTCTGTGTTTCCCAGCCTGTGAATGTTAATGGTCCATGCAGTTCTTTCTTTTGAGGCATTATCCTTCCAACTCTTAACCACTAGCACAGAACCCATCTCCTCAAGCAACCAATAAGATTTATAATACTGAGGAATTCATACAAGAAAGGGATGTCTCAGGGAGCTCAACCAGGTGCTCTGTGACAACCTAGAGCGGGTAGGATAGGGTGGGAGCAGGGAGGGGGTTTCAGGAGGGAGGGTGCATATGTGTACCGGTGGCTGATTCATGTTGATATATGGCAGGAGGCCAACAGAATGCTGTAGAGCAATTATCCTCCAATTAAAAAAAGAAAAGAAAGAAAGGGGTGTCTGTCTCACTTGTCCACGTATAGTCTGAGAAGGGCACACTCCTCACATAGCTCTCGTATGACATATCAGATTCAGCAAGGGAAAAAGCAACTCAGATTTTCTGGTGACTAAGGAGTCCTTGGCATATCATAGGTGCTCAACAAATATTGATTGATTAGATGAAAGAATCTGGGCAATTTTCAATTAGGAAATAACAGATCATCAAAATCTGTTGTAAAGTCATCTCTTCATTATTTCATTCACTCATCCAAGAAATAGCTGCGGTATACCAACTACACATCAATTTTACAAAAAGAAAGAAATATCTGTGAGCCTTTGCTTTGTGCCAGCAATTGATAATGCAAAAGTCTCTGCCCTTGAGAAAGTCAAAGAATAATCCACATAGACGGTTCCTGGACACATGTTCTAAGTAAATGACTCTGGGGAAGGGTAATCAGTCTCAACATTTCCTATGGTGGACTGTGTTTAATTACTGGGCAGTTTTCCTCTGAGGGAAGCCCCATATTTAAGTATGGGAGTTCGGCCATCTCCACTCTGCCAGTTACTATCTAGTGACATCTAGTTACCCAGCCTCCACAGGCCTCAGTCTCCCGTGTTAAGTGGAAGTAATAGTAACACCCATCTGACAGCAGTGCTGTGGGGCTTCAAGGAGAAAATGAGATAACCTGCATTAATCACTTCACTCAGCTTCTGACACGCAGTAAAAATACATTTAATATACATTTATGGGCTGAACTCTTCGTGGAAAGGGACTCATTTAGGCTCTTTGTTAACTACCTGAAGGGAAAGGCCAATCACATGAGAAGTTGGACTGATAATGACCCTTCGTGGCGACACAGCCCAAGGTGTTCTTGGAGCACCACGGAGATCCAACTTTGTGACAAGATGCCTTGAGAAACTCCACTGGACAATGGCTTTCCCTGAAGACTCATAATGTGCATCAGAAAACTAAGGATGTCCAGAGAGTTATAGTTAAACAAAATCAATCTGTTTAAATTTGTTTAGATCAGTGTTTTCCAACCTTTCAGGCCAATAAGATACACTGGAAAAACCTGAACTCATGAATTTAGACTTGGAAGGAAACTCTGGGCAGAGAGCTGCTTGGGCCCTGAGTGCCAGCCTCTCCTCTGGGACTCTTCTTTTCCCCTGGGGTCCTCTGACTTTACTATGTGTTGTTATCCTACTGATTGCAAGAGCTATTCTGACACTTCATTAAAATTCTTTGGTTTCTCTTGGTAGAGCTGATACTGGCTGAAATATTACAAAAATTTTACTAAATACCTCTAGAAAAATACAAAGAAACATCAAGAAACACAATTTCTGGGGGTGCAAGCCCCTGATCCCATCACAGCCTAATGCTCTCAGGCAGTCTCCTTAAAACCCTGGGTGAGCTATCTTCTTTTGATCCCCAAAGAGCTGCATAAACCTGCATGCACACTAATTGGCAATATGAAATCTCTATTCTCTTGGTCAAATTCAGCCCTAATCTTGAAAGCCAGCAGCACATGACACTGGTCCCACATTGGTCTTGGGGGCCACTACTGCCTCTTTTAGGGGTTCCCAGGTGGCGCTAGTGGTAAAGAACACGCCTGCCAATGCAGAAGATGCTAGTTTGATTCCTGGGCTGGGAAAATCCCCTATACTCTTGCCTGGAGAATCCCACGAACAGAGGAGCCTGGTGGGCTGCAGTCCATGGGGTCGCAAAGAGTCAGACATGACTGAAGCGACTTAGCAAGCACTGCCTCTTTAAAACAGAGTGCCTGACTTGGGCCCCTGAAGCTCCCCTAAACTAACTGACAAATGGACACTGGGCTGGTCCAGTCAAATAAGCTCAGGTATAACACACAGGAAGGTAACACAGAGATAAGGCAACTGGATGATTTGACTCACAAGGTCAGTCTACTGAGGTTTTGGCTTGTTTACCAGCAGAATGTTAGAAATGATGGATTTATCCAATCCATGACTGTGCTAAAAAAAAAAAAAAAAAAAAAAAAAGCCCAGAGCTGGGGACCTCCCCTTCAGATGATAACTCAAGTTAACCAGATTATTTTTAACATAACAATTAAAAATGCTATGTAGAAACTTCTTTGTAAAAGAAAATCAGTATTGAATTCTTTAACAATTAAAAAAATCTGACATAGACAGCATATCCACCCATCATCTCCACAGAAACAGTTCAAAGAAGGTATAAAGCACGACTCTGACCTTCAGCAATTTCAAGTTCCGCCTCTTCCCTGTTATCCCAACATTGTTCTTGAAATCCCAGGATCTCACCCCCGTTGGATGAAATGAAATTGCTTAACTCCCCATTGAGTTTGTTCTTTTTCGCTTCACACACAGAAAATACTCCTTTTACACAGAGACAGTTAGTGTTTTTATCTGTCTAAGGTCTGGGGTTATTTCCAGGCATTCTGGGAGACCAGCAGGAAGGCAGAATGGAGCATGTCTTACGGGTGAGCCAAATGACCTTCACTTACTGAAACACAGCCAAAAGTTCATTATAAATGGTCACTCTCTCAAAATATAAGAACTATGGGGCTTCCCTGGTGGTCCAGTGGTTAAGAATCCACTTCACAATGCAGGAGACATGGGTTCCGATCCCACATGCCTTGAGACAGCTAAGCCCGTGGGCCACAAACATTGAGCCTGTGCTCCAGAGCCAGGGAACCAGAACTACTGAGCCTTTGAACCTAAGTGCCCATGCTCTGCCGGAGAAGGCAATGGCACCCCACTCCAGTACTCTTGCCTGGAAAATCCCATGCACAGAGGAGCCTGGTAGGCTCCAGTCCATGAAGTCACTGAGTCAGACATGACTGAGCGACTTCCCTTTCACTTTTCACTTTCATGCATTGGAGAAGGAAATGGCAACCCACTCCAGTGTTCTTGCGTGGGGAATCCCAGGGATGGGGGAGCCTGGTGGGCTGCCGTCTATGGGGTCGCACAGAGTCGGACACAACTGACGCGACTTAGCAGCAGCAGCAGCAGCCGCCCATGCTCTGCAACAAGAGAAGCCACTATAATGAGAGGCCCACACACTGCAATGAAGAGCAGCCCCCGTTTGCTGGAACTAGGGAAAGCCTATGCATAGCAGTGAAGAATCAGAACAGTCATAAATAGTAAATAAATCTTAAAAAAACAAAAAACTATGGGAACATCAAAATGTCAGCCCTTAGAAGCCAGAATTTCTCGTGAGATTGTAGATTTTGTGGCCATGGAAAGAAATCTGGAAAAAGTGTTTCCAGAGACATAGAGGAAGATGGCAGCTAATACTTCAAATGTTTATTATTTGCAAAAACTTTCTTAACCCTTTTAGCTCTTTGATACTAAAAGGGAAGAGGGAGGCTTGGAGATCATGGCTATCCTTCCTCAATATGGCAGCACCCAGGGACCCTCAAAGCTACACTCTAGAGCCCTTTTCTCTTCTGAGCACTCCTCTGTACATGGCAGGCACTGCTGAAGAGCTGTGAACAGTGATTAAGACCCTTTCCCATCACTAAACCTCTACCAAGTCTTCAGGGCAATACCTGCCAAGAGAGATACCAGACTCTAGGAGATGGTAGTTGTGCAGGGAAAGGAGGATTTCTTTCAAAAGTTAAAAGATAAAAATATGCTGAAGCAGACAGCTGTGTTGTCCTTAATGTTGAAATATTATC
This sequence comes from Capricornis sumatraensis, assembly GCF_032405125.1. Lineage (NCBI taxonomy): Eukaryota > Metazoa > Chordata > Mammalia > Artiodactyla > Bovidae > Capricornis > Capricornis sumatraensis. The sequence continues at coordinate 47,016,504 of NC_091074.1, read as the reverse complement.
CCATTTTTCTCTGATGACCGTACCTCCTAAAAACTTCACTGGGGATGAGATGGGGCAAGAGTTCAGTTCACTGAGGTTCCCTCATGGGCCAGGCTCTGTAGCAGGCACTAGAGATATGGAGATACGTGAATCCTACCCCCAAGGGGCTTGGGAATCCATGGACACATCAGAGATGAACACACATGTCAACACCACAGAGTAAGTGGTAGGAAGGGAGTACAAACGGGATATCTGGCAGCCTTCCAAAGTCTCCGTTCACAGGATTTCCTCTTACAGTGCCAATTAGGAAACAGAAAACACTAGGGAGACTTCTCAGGGATAAATCCTCCCTTGGGGAGCCTTGTGACAGCCATCATTTGCCAAACGTTGCCAAGGTCTGTCTTCGTCTTTCCTGCGTCCCTTCCTTCTTATATTGGTAACAAAAAACCAGATTCCCTCTGAAAAGTTCTCCTTCTCTGTTTTATCAGCCTTGATGGGGTATTAAGCATCCCTGCCTCCACAGTTAGTCCATGCCTGAACAAGGATTTGGTATGAGACCCCAAGCAAGATCCTCCAATCAATTTAAATCTCATACTTAAACAAGGAAGAACTAGTCAGAGCTGATTTCTTCCTGATAACAACCACCTGAAGGCTCATCTATTAGTTAATTCCTACCACCTGTGTCCAGGTAGAACTCCGCTCTATTCCTTCTTAAGATCTGGTATGCTTAGTTTTTTTATTTTTTTAAATTATGTGGATCACTTCTATAACCTTCCATTAATTTTCTCATATCCTTAAGTAGCCAGAGTCAAGTTTGTGTTGCCAGCAAGCAAAGAACCCTGACTAATGCAAGAGTTCACTGCACACCAGGCACATGAGCCTGACAGCCCCCCCAGAGAGACAGACACTCTGTTCGCATTCTGTAGATGAGCAGACTAGTGCCAAGAACCTTGCATACCTGAGGACCACAGTCAGTCCAGGCCGGAGCCAGCATCTGACTCAGAACCAGAATCCAAAACCCAGGCTTTCTCCTATTCATCCCTCCATGTCACCAATACACCGCCCGACATTTAAGGGCAAACTGCTGCTTCTAGGTTTCACATCAATATGATTTACGGTTCACAAAATGTTTCCACGCACAACGACAGCACATGTGATCCTCACAGCCACCCAGGAGGTAGATCAAATACCATGGCACTGGAAAACAGACTGACCCTGAGTCTGGTCAGCCTCAGTGTTTTCTTCCCCACTTACAACCTTTCTGTGACTCAATGCAACCAGCCAACAAGGGTCAAAAGCTTCGGCATGGTGTTCACACACTTTGAGTTTCAGAACCTCAGGACTACACTCCTTTTCTGTACTTTGAACTCCAACCATACAGAACTTTGAGCAGTCCCCCAAACCCGCCAGGCCGTCCCACACCTGTGTACCCTCCCTCCACGTGGATGTCACCTTCCCAACCTGGCTCCCAAGTCGGGACTCGCAAACGTTTACTTATCCTCTGCACTGAGCACGCCCTCCCCATCTCATGTCTGGCGACCCCCTGCTCACCTTTCCAGACTCAGAAGAAACTCATCTTCCTTTAAGAGACTTCTCATGTGCCTCCTGTCCCCGAGAAGAACCCCCACCCCTGCTATTTCCTGGGCAGGAGTCTGGGGTGGCTCCAGTATTATCTGACATGGCGGTAAACATAGCATTCCACCCCAAAAATCATTCCAATCAGTCCTGCAAGCCCATCCCTCTTGATACTGACTGGTCAGAAGTGGCCAAGGGATTATTAAATCCCATTTCTGATTTATTAATGCTCTTTTCTCTGCACCTGAACAGCCTCAGGAACTGGGCCATTGTTCTCACACAAAACCAGCTCTGTGCAAGCCTCGGGACTGACGCTAGTTCTCCCCGAACAACTTACCTGTTGGATTGAGGAACTGACGGAGCCTCGTGAGAGTCCAGCCTGAGACCCGCAGAAGTTGACTTTTGCTCTAGAGTGCCTGAGGGAGAAGGCCCGGGGCGGGGGTGGGGGGGGAGGGGAGAGGGTGGGTGTCCTGTTAGGCGCCCCTGTGTAGGTACCTTCGTTCTGCTCCCGTCTGGACCTCACCACTGCCACTTCCACCCTCAGAATATCTCCGACCAACGGCCCTTTATGCCACAGGCAGTATAACTTGTTCACTGATTAGCACTGAGCAATTATCAAGCCACAGCTGAGCATTATTAGTTCACAGGCTTATGCTGCTATCCCATCCTCTTAAGGCTATTTGCACATCCACAGGAGATTCCTGGAGGCATCAGCCTTTCTCAAGTTTTAGTAATTTGCCAGGCATTGCACTGGATGATTTTACGTATTTTATCTCATTTAAATCTCACAGCAATTCTGTAATAATGATTAATTCCCATTTTGTAGATGGGGCTGCCGAAGCTCCAAGAACTTAAGAAACTTGCCGAAGGTCACACAGGTAATAATGGGAGCTGGGATTCAAGGCCATTCTGACTGAGTCCCAGGACTCCACCAGGGGTAGGGAAAGAGTACTGTCTGTGGCCTGCTTCAATAACGGCAGAGATGTCTACCTGTCTTCTCCACTTTCTGATAAGCAAGTTCTGTTTGTTTAGCTTCTCCTACAAAAGGGCAGCACCAACAACTCCCATTTACAAACATGTCTTTCATAATATTCTAGCATTTTCTGTCGAGGTGTGGTAAGAGAGCAAGAGCTCACAGTCTTGTGGGGCACTGAAGAAGGTTCTAATCCCCAAGAAGGAAAAGTGAACAGGACTCTGGTTCCTGAGCACTGTGAATGAGAGGGTTTTGAAAAGATCAGAGTCCCAGCCGCTTCATCTTCTTGGGGCCTGGGTGCAAGGGGACCAAGGCCCACCAGGTGGCAGCAGAGAACAAGTCAGTGACCGGCCAGGTGCTAAACTCTAATCCCCAGTCTGGGGCACAGGAAGTGCAGTGTCACGCCCACACTCAAGGCAGGTCTGAACTGGGCCAAAGGGGTACTGGGTAGCGCAACCTTGTAGTAACAGCTCACACTATCCTTAAATTCATTCTGTGCCAAGCAGGTGGTAAGCCTTATCTCCTTTAACTTTTACAACCAATCTAGAGAGTAGATACTATTAATAACTCTCTTTTTTTAGACGCATACAATGACGTTCTAAGAGATTTATGATTTATCCAAGGTCACACAGACCGAAGAGAGGAAATGCAGGCAGTTTGGACTTTAGAGCCCCAACTGTGAGCCTGTTGGTGGTGGTGGTAGGTAGATGTTGCACCAGGGAAGAATGTTATGCCAGGGAAGAAGAGAAATCACTAGGGCGGATGTGGGTAGGGTGAGGGCAAGTGGAGCCTGGGCTGGGATGGACTGGCTCTGGGGCAGAACCTGGGGCCTAGGCCAGTCCCAGGACAGTGACTAGGAGCCTGAGGCAAAGGGAACTGCTGGGGGCACTTTCAGGAAACGGGATGTGTAGGATTTGAGGCTGAGGGTCCCTGGTGACTTATTTAAAGAAGCCACCCCAGCTCTTCATGAGTGCTTCACCCGAACAGGACTGGGTACCCCAGAGGCTGCAAAGCCACTCAAAGACCTAAAGAGATGCCCCTGTAAGATCTGATCAGGGCTCCCTTGCTGAGCTCCAAAAAGCAGAGTAGCTGGAGGGGAAGTGCCAAGACAGGTCACAGTATCCCCAGTGAGCTGGGCCTGGTCCCAGAGCCTCTTCTGGGGGAGCAGACAATGCCAGCTGCCTTGCAGTTTCCACCCTGGAACGGTGCCCGGGCACACTCAGGGCCCCCGGATTAGCTCACATCACTGAGGGACTTGAGCGAGACCCAGGAGCTTCCCTTTGCCCGGAGATCCAGGTTAGTACCTTCCTCCTTTCTGGTCTGGGTGCTCATCATCCAGGGGGCCATGTTAGCTGAGTCCAGCTTAGCATGTATCAGTCTCTAGGCTCAGAACTGCACCCTTTAGTTAACATGTCCTGTAGGATTCTAGAACAGAAAAATGGCGTAGGTGAAAAACTAAGGGTATCTCAGTAAGATATGGCTGTAGTTACTGGTTCATTATTGTAACTAATTTAAGATGTTAATAATAGGGGAACTGGGTGTGGGATATCTATGTATTATCTTCATATTTTTCTGTAAATCTAAAGCTGTTCTAAAAAATAAAGTATACATTAAAATTTAAAAAATAATAAAGTAAATAAAAGAACTGCATTTTTCTTTCTAGACTAGCACACACCACTAGGCCTTCCTGGGAGTTATTGGGCCATAAACATGAGTCTCAGGTTAAAGCTGCTCTCCTCAAATCCCTTGACACCAAAGGCTTGTATCCTTCCTGATTTTCTTATGAAATCTCCTAAATCAGCCTCAGTTCTGGGAGTCCAGACCAAGTCTGATTCTTTCTCTGCTGTGGGGCCTTTGCACTGGTTCTTCTGTATGAATCACTGTCCATCTGTGAATGGCTGACTCCTTCTTGTCACTCAGATCTGTTTGCATTTTTTCTCCTTTTCGGGAAGGAGAGAACAAGGATCTCACCTAATAAAGATCAACCTCACTCATGCTGTTTCATTTCTCCCACATCATTTCCACTGATGATTATCCAGTGATGATAATGCCCTCACATGAGACAGTCCAATGGGAACTGGAAAGAACCATAAGATCTGCAAGGTGGGGAAGGGGACCTCGTGTTGTAGTCATGTTAGTCAATCAGTCATGTCCAACTCTTTGTGACCCCATGGACTGCAGCCCACCAGGCTCTTCTGTCCATGGAAATTCTCTAGGCAAGAGTACTGGAATGGGTTGCCATTCCATTCTCCAAGAGATCTTCCCAACCCAGGGATCGAACCCAGGTACCCTGCATTGCAGGCAAATTCTTTACTGTCTGAACTACCAAGGAAGCCATAAAGGGGAACCTTAGTGGTCATTTAATCTAAGTGCTTGGCTGATGAGAACTCTCACATTCCTTAATTCTGGTGGGTGTTTTGTTTAGTTTTTGCTTGTTTACAATGGTTACAGAGAGCTGGTGCTACTGCTGCTGCTGCTAAGTCGCTTCAGTCGTTTCCAATTCTGTGTGACCCCATAGATGGCAGCCCACCAGGCTCCCCCGTCCCTGGGATTCTCCAGGCAAGAACACTGGAGTAGCTTGCCATTTCCTTCTCCAATGCATCAAAGCGAAAAGTGAAAGTGAAGTTGCTCAGTCGTGTCCGACTCTGTGTGACCCCATAGATGGCAGCCCACCAGGCTCCTCCATCCATGGGATTTTCCAGGCAAGAGTACTGCAGTGGGGTGCCATTGCCTTCTCTGACAGAGAGCTGGTGAGCAATAATTCTGTCCCACTGAAATGCTTCTGGGCTGTACACATTTGACTCTCAGAGCAGGCTATGTAGGTTGAATTAGCCCTGGTTTCAATTAAATTCTAGGTAGGTCATATCCACCTTCAAACAGGAAAGTTTCTCTGCTCCTTGCCAATGCAAGAAACCCATTCTTCCCAAGGGACAGTCGTCTCTGAGGGTGTCACAAAAGACCTGGGAGCTTAGCTCAGGAAGTTTCAGGGATCCTCTAATTCCTCTTCTTGATCAGGAAGTCGTGCTCCTAGACGACCTTCAGGCCTGAGACCAAAGGCCCACCCACACTTTGAGGTGAAGGTGAGGGCGGGTAGGGGGTACCCCATTACAACTGAATTTCAAGTAAACAGCAAATAATTTTTTGCACTGAAAATATTTCATGGGACACAGTTATACTAAAATCTATTCATTGCTTATCTGAAATTCAAATGTAACTGGAAAGCCTATATTTTAACTGGCAATCCTACAGATGAGCGATCAGCATTAAAACTAATGACTCCCCTAAGGTGAAACCTGGGATTAAGGAAAAAAGAGGCCACAGTGAGCCATGACTTTTTGAGGAGAGGAATGAAGTTGGTTTCTTTCACGCTAATTAAGCAATCACAAACGACCCCATCAGAAATCTAAACTCGTGATTAACATGGGACTCGAGACCAGGGGGAAAAAAATGAAAAAGGTTAAGAGCCAGAGAAGCAATCTTCACAGAAACAGCAGCCAGCAGACGGAGTTGGTCCCAGGAAGGCAGGTAAGAGCAATGCCTTTTCACCCACTCTTTCAGAACAGAACAGGGTTTGGCAGATTCCAGTGGACTCCTCCAGCCTCCTTGATACCTGGATGTCGGCAGAATTCTCCTCAATATTCACAATTCTCTGACTTTTAAGGGTTCACAAAGTCTCCTCCTAGGTCCTACCTCTAGACTGCCCAGAAGCAAAGCAGAGAACCAGGAAAAGCAGTTATTCAGGCTGTAACTGGCTCATGAACAGCTATATCTAGTCCCTTAAGAACCACTTTTCTTGGCTCAGGTAGGATGAAGTACATTTGCTGTCCCGCCACTGTTTGCCAAGGCTCGAAACTGGAGGTATAGATTTACAGAAACCAACTTAATGCAGAATTCGTTTTGTGTCTGTCATTTTGAGCAGAGTTCATCCCCACATAATTCACCTGAGATGATCAGTAAGGTCAAGTGTGACTTCTTTACAACTGGGAAGCGCAAATGACACATGAAATGCCCCAAGGAAAGGGTTCATGGGGTGAACTCTCCACTCCCCTTTTCCACTTCTATTCAGCTGTTTTAAACGGGCTCATTAATATAACTCTATGGGGATCAGACCTATGCCATTCACAAGAACAATAAAAGGAATGAAAAACACACAATAGCAAGGAGAGAAGAGAAATCATTGTTGGTTTTTAATAAGCACACTCTAATAATGACCACTAAAGTTTATGAGCTTTTTACTTGTTTGTATCATAGTTTAAAATTTCATATTTTGGGGACAGTTTCCTTTGTTGGAAAATGGACTTGAAGGATGCTGTGCTGAGGCACATGCCCATTATATCATCATAGCCTTTTATTTGTCCAAGGATTGATATAAAATAATACCTCTGGAGAGAAATAACTCCTCTTACTAATCTGTCTTGAGCCAGGGAAAGTAAGCAATGAAGTAAAATGCTTTTTGTTTATTTCTCTACAAGTTTGTGGTATAGAGTCAAATTAATTCCCAAATCACAACTCAGTTTGAAAGTTTTTTCCTTTTGTTTGTGGTTTCTTCTTTGAACTTAAATTTCAGTTGGTAGAAAGGGGTTAAAAGCCTGAGCAATTCCCACTTGACATCTGTGAAAGAAACAAGTACGAGTCCTTGCAGAGAGAGAAAACAGAGGGTTTGGATGTCATTTTCGGTCACCTAGCGAGAATGTCTTTGTGGGTGTTTTTGAGATGGTAAGAACACTCTGGATGCATGAAATGACACCTGTGTGTCCCTGCTGCTAGGTGTCCCGTGGCCTGACCCTACAAGATGCCAAGAGAAGAGGTTCACTTCTTCTATGGTTCCCCCAGGAAAGGGCACAGCCACTCTTATGTCACGACTGAAGAGTAAGTTCAAAATCAGACCCAGCGGGGTTACAGTTTGCCGTTTGCTGACACAGTCTTTGGCTTCCACCAGCACATGTCGGTCCGTAAATCTCTCTAGTGTTTATTTCTCCAGAAATAAACCTGGCAATGAGGTAAGGAGACCCTGAGGTCCTACGAAAGGTCTCAGGTTTCTCTGAGGCCAAAGAGGCAAAGAGGGAGGGAAGGCAAAAACCTGGATCTTGCCATTTTTGTTGCATTCTTGGCTATGAGGCCTTTACTGTGGGTTCCCAGGCTGAAAATCCTGTCTGAGAGCATGATGCCTCTGTCCTCAAGCCTTGCCTGACTACTCCACTTGGGCTCCCAGAGGTGGTTTGCAGATAGAACAGAGGCAAGTTGCCAAAAGACAGTGAGGTTGAAGGGCAGGTGCGTCCCTCCACCTGCTGACTGAGTCCAAGGTGAAAAGGGTGGTCATAACCTTTGCATCAATGCTTTACCCTAAAGAAAGGTGTTTTGTATTATGAATTATTTAAAAATAAGTATTTGCATGATTAAACATTTCTAAGTGCTAAGCAATGTACACCAGCTCAAGATGCTATTCTCTCCTTTGAAAAAAATCTTACAACCTACTGGGAGAGTTAGGCATGGGAGTAATTTCATCAGGTATAAGTGCTGTGATGGGGACATAAGCCACAGGACATACTCTGCAAGGTGATAGTGGGCAAGGGGTGGTGGTGGTAGGAGGGGCCCCACTCTGAGTGGAGACTCCATCAGGACAAATGAGGAATCTGGGTTTTATTTGGACCATCTCTTAAGTGATCTGCTCAGAACTTCCTGCAAACCTGCTGTCTTGGGAAAGAACTGTTGAATTGCTTTACTGGAGTGAACTAGCAGGGGCAAGAGAGATGGAGAACCTGTCAAAGGCATCGAAGAGGAATTCAGGCTGGAGTATTTCTTCGGAAGACCCTAGTGGGATTCTCTAATATCCCTGCATGGTCAAATGGGTTGTGGTGGTGAGATCTTCTGAAAAAAAAAGTCCCAACAGCAAAAATATACTCTTGAGGGGTGCAACTGCACATGGTATTAGGTAGTATATTTTTCAGGATTTGCATGATGACTCAACAGACTCTATCTCTGTGAAACCACAGTTGAGAAGTTCTCAGTTGAGGCGGCACAAGCCACCTATGGAGCTCGTGAAAATGCAGCTTCCTAGGCACTGCTGCCCAAGAGGCTGACTCAGTAGGTCTTGGGGTCAGGGGCCCAGGATCTGTACTTTAACATGCATCTCAGGCAACTCCCTTGCAGGAGGTATTTGGGTGACATCTGAGGAGCCCTGCCTTGCTGGGCAATGGGTTCTTATGGTGTGTCTGGCACATCCCAGCATTTTGGGCTCTCACTTCCTGTGTGTGAGTGCAATGTGACTGTGGTGTGAAGAGTTCAAACAGAGCTCTGTGTGTGTCAAGATGCCCAAGGGGGTGACCACAGACCTAGGAGGGAGAATGAGAGCACAGGCATGCTGGGAATGGAATCATCTGCCTTCAGTCATGAGAACCCGCTGAATGCCCTTGTAATAGCTCCATTCCAGGAAGGGGTGATGTGGTCAAAAAGGCACTGGCTGGGTACCTCAGGCCAGTCGCTGTGAATGCTGGTTCTGCCACTCTCTGGTTGTGCAACCTTGGGCATTTTACCAGCCTAAAGTCTTGGGGATGTCAGATGTGAAATGAATGTCATACCTACCCCTGAGGATTGTTGTGACAGGGCCAATAGCAGGGTGCTCACCATAGTGCTTGGCAGGGTTGTTGTGAGAATTAAATAATCTAATGAATACAGAATGGTTATCATGGTACCCAGCTTACAGCAGACATTAAGTCAAAGTTAATTTCCGTTTCTTTTTTGTGGACTGACAGTTGGGGAAAATGTTTTAAACTAGCCCTGATGGAAAGATAACTCAGTCCACAGAAGGGTCAGCTGCCACTGCACCTGCTGCACTTGGAGCCTGGGTGCTGGGGCCCATGACAGTCAGCACTGCTGCTGTGGACACACACCTGAGAGGCTCCTAGAGACAGTTCTGTCTCTGTATATGCATGCTGGAGGCCCACAGGTGCCTGGTGTGGGGTGGGGTGGAATAATACTCCTTGGGGACTGGGAGATGCTGCTCTGATCGCAAAGCCCCTGTGAAGAGAGAAGACTGACACATGTTTCATCATAATCTGGAGCAAGGTTTCCATACAAAGGTGGACTTGTCTGTCTCTCGGGCCAGGGCTGCAGGGATTGGCATCCTGACAGTGATTCTGGGAATTCTACTACTTCTCAGCTGCTGGTACTGCAGAAGACGAAGTGGATACCGAAGCTTAAAGGTCAGTAAAGTTATCCCTGCTGAGTCTCTCCAGTTCCAGGACTTCCCTTCTCCTTTCTCTGAAGTTCTGGGGAGTGGAATGACGGTCTCATGATCACCTCCAGCACTGATTCATGGTTCTGATGCATCTCTCTCTACGCTGTACATCTTATAACTCTTCCTTTGCCTCTGCCCAGGCATGAATCCCAACCAGGAACTTGGCCCATCTTTCTGATTCCACTCACAGCAAACTCGAGGGCCTGCCTATGTAGCTGATGGCTTTGGGGGCAAGGGGGAAGGCTTCATGGTCCTCTTGTGCAGTTGAACAGAAGTACATGAGGCGCTCCAGGTCTTACCAATCCTTCTGGGGATTCCCACTGGCTCTGTTACTCCACTTAGTGGCCCATTCTTCTTACCCTACCTCTTCACCCGTTTCTTTCCAGGGTTCCTGGGAATTCTAAGTTCTTCTAACTCTATTAGCAAGCAGTCCAGCATAGCCAGGACCCATGTAGCCATCAGGGCAGGAAACTGTCCACCCCTCAGCAGCACAAAGCACCGCCAGGTTTTTAACAGGCTCCTCCCTCCTTTGATGCTTGATGTGGTTTTATTAGGATTTTTGCTCCTTTACCCATACAAGCAGGAAGTTAACAAATGACAATGTCCAGTCTTGGGGTACCAGGATCCTTCACAAACAAGCAACATCAACAGAGTCACTAACCTGTAAAGACCACAGGTTTCAGAAACTTTGCTTCAAAGACAGGTATCAGTTTAGAACTTAAGCATCCAAAGGCATTTTCCACAGTGAGCAACAGGATAGAAGGAGAGTTGCAATTTTTCTTTCTCCTCTCTCTTTATTACAGATCTGAAAGCTTCTGAGGTTGATATATAATGGGGAAAATTTTTTATCTTTACAAAAGATGTTGGAAAGTCCCCTTCCTCATTTAGCAACACTTCATTCAGAGAAAGTGGCTTTGTGGTGGAGAGGAGGGCTGGTCTGGGTGGAGGGCTAGAGCCTGGCAGTCTGAGAAGGAGAAGTTCAGTTCAGTTCAGTTCAGTCGCTCAGTCATGTCCAACTCTTTGCGACCCCATGAATCGCAGCACACCAGGCCTCCCTGTCCATCACCAACTCCCTGAGTTCACTCAGACTCACGTCCATCGAGTCAGTGATGCCATCCAGCCATCTCATCCTGGGTCGTCCCCTTCTCCTCCTGCCCCCAATCCCTCCCAGAATCAGAGTCTTTTCCAATGAGTCAACTCTTCGCATGAGGTGGCCAAAGTACTGGAGCTTCAACTTTAGCATCATTTGCAGGGCTGATCTCCTTCAGAATGGACTGGTTGGATCTCCTTGAAGTCCAAGGGATTCTCAAGAGTTTTCTCCAACACCACAGTTCAAAAGCATCAATTCTTCAGCGCTCAGCCTTCTTTACAGTCCAACTCTCACATCCATACATGACCACAGGAAAAACCATAGCCTTGACTAGATGGACCTTAGTTGGCAAATAATGTCTCTGCTTTTGAATATGCTATCTAGGTTGGTCATAAGTTTTCTTCCAAGGAGTAAGTGTCTTTTAATTTCATGGCTGCAATCACCATCTGCAGTGATTTTGGAGCCCCCCAAAATAAAGTCTGACTGTTTTCACTGTTTCCTCATCTATTTCCCATGAAGTGATGGGACCAGATGCCATGATTTTAGTTTTCTGAATGTTGAGCTTTAAGCCAACTTTTTCACTCTCCACTTTCACTTTCATCAAGAGGCTTTTTAGTTCCTCTTCACTTTCTGCCATAAGGGTGGTGTCATCTGGATATCGGAGGTTATTGATATTTCTCCTGGCAATCTTGATTCCAGCTTGTGTTTCTTCCAGTCCAGCATTTCTCATGATGTACTTTGCATAGAAGTTAAATAAGCTGAGTGAAGGGGAAGGTGAAAATGGTAGCTTCAAATTCTTCTCCTTGCTGGAAAGTTTGGGAAGTCCCATGTAACCCTTTTCCTAATGCCCACCTTGCCATGGTGTCCCAGATATAAATCATGAAAGGGTGAACGTGGGGAGACACAATCACCAAGCAGCAGCCCTCCAGTGTGGTGGCATTTATGGGAAGGAGAAGTTCTTGAGTCTGAATAAGACTCCAACCATAGCAAAGCCTTGTGTTGAGAGGTTAGGGAATATAACTCTTTGCTCTCTACTATACACTTCATGTGTACCTCTAGAACAGGGTTATGACATTGCCTTATAATTTGTTACTTTTTGCTTCTTCCAACCCTTCTCTTTATCCCATTTGGAGCTGATGCGGAGAGTATTTTTTATTCCCCTTTTACTTCCAGAGCCTAGCATGATGCCTGGCACACAGCAGTCACCCAATTGTATGGCATAAGGATTTGGTCTCACTCTGCTGTTGACTTACTGGTGGCCTTAGATTTTCATTTCTCTGAGTCTCATTTGCTCTATTATACACCTAGACACAGATGACATAACATGATGCATGTCACTTTTTATGTAATATATGCTTTCTTCTATAATTAAAAAAATTAATTCTATGTTTACATATTAAAAAAAAACTATGATTAGTCGTTCAAGGAATAAAAGCTCTACAAATTCAATATGTTGGTATCTGTTCCTTCAGTTCAGTTCAGTTGCTTAGTCATGTCCGACTCTTTGCAACCCCATGAATCTCAGCACGCCAGGCCTCCCTGTCCATCACCAATTCCTGGAGTTCACTCAAACTCCTGTCCATCCAGTCGATGATGCCATCCAGCCATCTCATCCTGGGTCGTCCCCTTCTCCTCCTGCCCCCAATCCTTCCCAGCATCAGGTCTTTTCCAGTGAGTCAACTCTTTGCATGAGGTGGCCAAAGTATTGGAGTTTCAGCCTCAGCCTCAGCCTCATTCCTTCCAATGAACACCTAGGACTGATGTCCTTTAGGATGGACTGCAGGGTGAAAAAGTTGGCTTAAAGCTCAACATTCAGAAAACTAAGATCATGGCATCTGGTCCCATCACTTCATGGCAAATAGATGGGGAAACAGTGGCTTACTTTATATTTGGGGGTTCCAAAATCACTGCAGATGGTGATTGCAGCCATGAAATTAAAAGACACTCACTCCTTGGAAGGAAAGTTATGACCAACCTAGATAGCATATTGAAAAGCAGAGACATTACTTTGCCAACAAAGGTCTGTCTAGTCAAGGCTATGGTTTTTCCAGTAGTCATGTATGGATGTGAGAGTTGGACTATGAAGTAAGCTGAGTGCCGAAGAATTGATGGTTTGAACTGTGGTATTGGAGAAGACTCTTGAGAGTCCCTTGGACTGCAAGGAAGACTGTCCATAATTGCTAGCTTGATGCTACCCAGACAAAAAAACAACCTTTCTCCCTCTATTCTGGTTCAACACTCTCTTATATTAAACGTGTTCAATGCAAGAATGACAGTCTGAGCCATGGCCTCCAACACTGAACATTTGCCTGGCTGTTCAACCTGCCATCCTCCACTCCTCCAGCTCTTGACCAGTGACTTGCAGAGTTTCTGGAATTTTTATGAGATTTAAAAACTGTGTTTAAATTCCCTGGTTCCATCTGATGTTTAAAACTGGAGTAATTTATTTTTAAAATTAATATTAAAATCTTGTTTTGAGACTTTCATATCTACTGAAAAGCCAGGTTGGGGACCAGCAGTCTAAGAAATGTAGGCAAAATTATGTAAAGTAGTGCATTAAATACGGTATTTAATTACATAATTACCTCCCTGTCTCTCTTTGGTGATTCTGTTTTCATTATAAAACAGAAAAACATAAATGACGATTAATGCAAGCTTCAGGTACCACTTTTAACCAACTTTCACCAAGCTTTGAAATATGTTTATTTTTCCACTTTCATTGACCACAGAACGGTAGAAAGGTTGGTTGGAAGTAAGGTCTCCTAAAATTTCTTCCTTGCCCAACAATTCCTCTTAGACCTGAAAAACATCTTTTGAAAGGAAAGAATGCTTTTTGCAGAAATGCGTTTCTACAAAAAAATGATTTATAAGGCATTGGAAGCTGGCTTTCATATTTATGAATTTTATTCTTTCACTTCTAAGTTGAGGACATAACACTTCTGATTCTTGAGGAAAAATTCAAAAGTTCTCCTGACAGCTCAGTTTACACTCACATCTTTCAGTGTCATGTTTCTCAATGTAAGTCAGGGCCCCCTGCACTCAAATAACCTAGGGTTCTTGCTAAAATGTAGAGTCTGGGACCATCTCTGGTGGTGGGACCTAGGACCCTGTTTGAACACACACACTGAAGTTTGATGCAAATACACAGAATTGGCAATGAACTGGGGAAGTGAATCAAGCTCTTAACCTATGGTAGGTGAGGATTAAAAAAATAAGGAATAAAACCAATAATCAAGATAAAGGGAGAGAATGCATTAACATTAACATACCTTGTGCTGTGCTATGCTGTGCTTAGCTGCTCAATCACGTCTGAGTCTTTGCAACCTCAAACCTCAGACTATAGCCCGCCAGGCTCCTCTGTCCATGGGGATTCTCCAGGCAAGAATACTGGAGTGGGTTGCCATGCCCTCCTCCAGGGGATCTTCCCAACCCAGGAATGGAACCCAGGTCTCCTGCATTGCAGTCAGATTCTTTACTCTGAGCCACCAGGGAAGCCCAAGAATACTGGAGTGGTTAGCCTATCCCTTTCCCATGGGAACTTTTCGACCCAGGGATTGATCCAGGGTCTCCTGCCTAGCAGGCAGATTCTTTACCAGCTGAGCTACGCAGGCAGCCCACTAAGCACCTTACTGGAGGTATATCACTGGGAGCTGTGGAGGGGAGCCGAACCTCCTTGGATCCTCTCGTCAAGACTGGGATCCTTGTGCTTATATACTTCCAAAAGGTAGTGTCAATAATGATTTCAGAGGAGAGTTTAGGAAAACTTCTTTACAGCCAGCAGACTCTATAGGTACCAGCCCCAACCATGTCTGGTCTCATCCAATTGATGATCCAAACACTTCTCCTCCCTGGGAGACCCGTCCGGATGCCATTCTCTTTCAACCCAGTAACGCCAATAATCAACCACAGTCTACAGGCCAGCCTGCGGAGGAGGCACTGAAACCTGGCCCAGCCTCGCTGTTCCAGTTCCAGCCAGAACCCCAGAGAGCTGCTCATGCCCTACTGGTGGATTTGGTTCACAGATAATGTTTGGGTCTGTAACTTAAAAAAAACGGAATTAGGTGCAAACATTTAAAAGTAACATTTTATGTAAAAATCTTAATTTCTAGTTTATTTTTTTGAAAAAAAAATCGAAAGATCTGGCAAAACTTGGCAGCTATGCAGTGGTTTGTCCCTTTAGAAGAGACACATACTCCCTCCTTTTCTATGGCCCCCACCTGACCTCCTCCTTCCTCTAAGGGTCAGATCGTAGTGGGGTCATGCCAGGCACAGGCAATAAGGAAGTGTGTTGCCTGGAGAGCCCTGGACCAGCAGTATCAGTATCACTTGGGAACTTGCCAGAAATGCAAATTTATAGGGCTTCACCCTATACCTACTATGTCAGAAATTCTGGGTGTGAGCCCAGCAATCTGTGTTTAACAAGACCCCCAGGAGACACTGCTGCATTCTAAAGTTTGAGAATGACTATTGTGGAGAATTTAATGGTAAGAACAACTAAAAGTCTGCTTTTTATGATCACAATGTGCCAGCAATTTAAAACAACACCAGTAATGAAATACTCCACTTCATTTGGGCAGAGTGCCTCTGCAGTCCCTGTTTTGGTACGTCTTGCACAAACTGTTCTCATTCTATTCTAGGGATGGAGAGCATCACCCCCTCAACCTATGCAAATAACCAAACTATAAGCTTTTACCCACCCCTTCCCCCAATAATTCAAAGTGCACAACAGCCTTAGGCTGACTTGTCATTGTTGTGATGCGACTTGGAAGCTCAGCATTACAACCACAGTATTTTTATCACAACACAAGCATTCAGTGTTTCAGATATATTGCTGTCATTATGCTGCTGCTGCTGCTAAGTCGCTTCAGTCGTGTCCGACTCTGTGCGACTCCATGGACGGCAGCCCACCAGGCTCCACCGTCCCTGGGATTCTCTAGGCAAGAGTACTGGAGTGGGTTGCCATTGCCTTCTCCAATGCATGAAAGTAAAATGTGAAAGTGAAGTCGCTCTGTTGTGTCTGACTCCCCGTGACCCCATGGACTGCAACCTACCAGGCTCCTCCATCCATGGGATTCTCCAGGCAAGAGTCCTGGAGTGGGGTGGCATTGCCTTCTCTGTGTCATTATGGGGAAGGCAGAAATAGACAGTGTCCCTGCTATCAAGCTGTTCCTATGTTTCTCCTCACTGCGAAACCACCTGCTGCGTCTC
Source organism: Capricornis sumatraensis (assembly GCF_032405125.1). Classification (NCBI taxonomy): domain Eukaryota; kingdom Metazoa; phylum Chordata; class Mammalia; order Artiodactyla; family Bovidae; genus Capricornis; species Capricornis sumatraensis. The sequence continues at coordinate 47,000,442 of NC_091074.1, read as the reverse complement.
TAGCTCTGATCTACTCCTCTTGTAATCATTCTCTGAGATCCAGTTTTGTATTTCACTCTTTTTCTTCCTTTCAAAAATATTCATTGACCAACTAATAGATGTCAGGCACAGTATTAGGTGTTTTCTTGTGCTCAGTCATGTCCAACTCTTTGTGATCCCATAGACTGTAGCCTGCCAGGCTCCTCTGTCCATGGGAGTTTTCCAGGGAAGGATACTGGAGTGGGTTGTCATTTCCTCCTCCAAGGGATCTTCCTGACTCCCCATCTCCTGCACTGGCAGGTGGGGTTCTTTGCCACTGAACCACGGGGGAAGCCTAGTTCTGAGAGGTAGGTAACATTATTTTAATATTACTGATGAAAACACTGAAATTCAGAGAGATTAAGTGACTACCTGAGGATACACTGAGGATAAGTGGCAGGGCCAAGATTAAAACTCATTCTTAAAATGTCAGCTTCCTTCTCCTTTTCTTTAATGCACTCAATTATTTTTTCTCATCCATTGACCTTCATGAATTCACATTTCAGGACAAAAACATTCATGCTGGTACTCAAAGTACCCTAACAGGAGGATGTTCACATGAGTGGCTTGGTCAACAGGACAGCAAATTGCCTTTTCAAGAGAACAATTGTGAACCTGTGGTAGGTTGAGATCCTGCATCCTGGTGTTTCTGTATATGCCTACTTTTAACTCTAATGAATAAAATATTGCCATTTAAAAAGCAAGGGCAATGTGAATATATTTAATGCTACTGACTAAAAAATGGTTTAAATTTTATATGGTATATTTTACCATAATAAAAAGTAAATAGTAAGATTAAAAACAAGGGAATTCACAGAGGTTTTCTTAAATTGTGTCCTCTCGTATCCAGAGTTTCCTGGGTCAATAAAGAAACATCTACCTGTAAGGCCCAAAGGAAGAACTTGGTTCTGGATACAATGTCTTCTTGTCTCATGTTGTTTAGTATAATTGCTTTTGTCCTGAACATAGACATAACTAACAGAGGAAAAAAGTGCCTATTATTAATTGTATAGAGTTGCACTGTCCAATAGTTGCACTGTAGCTACTAGTCACATGCGGTTATTGAAACCTGAGATGCAGTACTTTGAATTAAGACATCCTGGAATACATACTAGATTTCAACAACTCAGTATGAGGAAAATAACATAAAAATCCACTAATGAGTTTTATACTGACTATAGATTGAAGTGATAATATCTCACTTCAACATGAAAGTGGGGTTAAATAAAATATATTAGTGAAATTAATTTTGTTTCTCTTAATTTTTAAAAATGCAGCTACTAGGAATTTTAAAACCACTATGTGGTACTCTATTTCTACTGGACAGTCCCGGTATAGATGCAGTAATTATAGCTTTTGAGAGCACTGGCTCCAGAGCCAAATTACTATATTTGACTCTTAGCTCTATGACTGGCCACTTGTAAGACATTCATCAAGTGATTTAACCTCCTTGTGCCCCAGTTTCCTGACCTGTAACATAAAAACAACAGAAATATTCCTGAGGTTGTTGTGAGCATTAAATGAGGGCCTGATAGAATTGTGCTCTGTTGATAGAAGCAACTGCCTTTAGACACAGCTATCAGGATTTACGCTTGTGGTAAAGATGCTGTGTGATCAGTGTCTGTAACAGGTCTGAAAAATTTGTAAATTAGGACTTGGGGCTTCTACTGATAAAGATAATCCAAGGAAATTTTGGGGAAGCCACTTAGCCTTTTTTCTCTGCTGTTATCCCCCCACCACCGTCCAAATGCTTCAACATACACACTTGTGTAATTTAACATTAATTACCTCATTGGGTGGAAATTAGATACGGGCAGTCAAACGAACAAGTTTCAACCCAGAGCAAAAGTATAAGCATGCTGCTAACTATTATGACTTAATCCCTCTTCCAGAACCATGTGTGCTGTTGTCAAGCCCATGCTCTCCTTTCTCATCCTCACAGATTCCCAATGCTCCACCTGCTTATGAGAAACTGCCCGCAGAACAGTCACCACCACCTTATTCTCCATGAGAGCCAGCGAGGCCTTGAGAGGTGCTGAAATGATTTCCCGCATGCTTTTGCTTGAATTTGATGTGGACATGCAATGCTCTGCTTCAGAATCCTGTAGAAACAGTGTATATGATCATCTCTACTAATAAGCTGAGTGTCAAATTCTTTGTAGGGCAACTGATTGAGGAAATGATGAGAAATATTAAAATGGGTAAAGCTTTGTCAATAAACATTGTAATGGATTGATACTATCTGTGCCAGTAATAATACATCTACAATGTTATTTTCTGAGGGAGAGCATTCAAGTGTGTGTTCTGGGACCACTGGATTTAAGTTAAAAATGTGGCTAAAAACTACTATTCTGATTTTTGAAGAAGCAGCCTCTTGACCAACATGAACTCTAACAGAACAGTTGCAGGTTAGTCTGTGTTATGGAGTACTCAAAATGATACCTTTACAGGTTTAAGATCAAGAGCTGAATGACCTAACAAATTACAGTCAGATTCATCTGATTAGGAATCAGTCATGTCTCTTTGTGTTCTACAATTCCATGGTGCAAAAATAACACACTGCAGAGATCCTGTATTTTTAGTAATACAGTTCGTGCAGTTCTAATTACATTTCACTTCAATGCTCAATGCTATCATAATTAATGACAAGGATTTCCTGTTAAATCAAAAGGTGGTGTAAGGACTTAAGTAAAAGCTACGCTAGTTTGGCTGATACCTTGCCTTCAATGTCCCAAAGGCAATTTAGATTGTTTGGGTTCCCAAATTCCTCTCAAAAGAACATACAGAAGAAATCATAAAGGATCAGAAATTCTGGAATGGTGTCTTTATTTGTATAGCAACATTGCAATTTATGTGACATCTACATATTATTATCTGTCTAATGTTTTTCTTCTGATCAAGCTCATTTAAAGTTTTTTGGCTTAACTTATATCACCACTCTAAATGGAAAATCAGTATCACTTTTTGTAAGTAGGGAATAAAGATAAAAAAGAAGATAATGAAAGCAAATTACTTTCATTGGAACCTAGAAAGATACTGATGATCACAGCAGGCCGTCAACTTGAGACCTGCCCTCATTATTAAAGAGGAAGATTGGCAAGAATTGACATAATTAGAAGGCTTGTAAGAGAAAGAGACGACTTTCTCACTCTGCGACTATGTGTCTAATGCTGAGTCAGTAAACCACCTACCACCATCTTGTGTCCGTGGAAATGCCAGTGTGGCAAAACTGCATCATTTTCACTGAAGACAAGCTTGCATGGGGCGGGGGGACACTGAGTCAAGATATTTAGTACACACACTGAAAAAAAACACATCATTCCACAAAGTACTAAAAGACATCCCATCTTTCCTGATTCTGTCCAGTCTTACCACTTAAAATAAACCCTCTCTCCCCTTTTCAAACAAATATATTCTGAGAAGGAAAACTTAATTAGGATTTGGCTAGCTCCTAATCCTCATCTGTCTGAGCGTCAGTCCTCCACTTCTACAGAAGAACCTGTATCCCTGTGCCCAACCACAACTGCTTATCATTGTGTGTCACTGATGGTAGGGGTAGGGGTCTGAGACTTACTGTAAGTCTCAGACTTCCACCCCTGCTGTAAACAATCTTCCTGCTATTAATAAAGTCCCAGTAGGAATGTCAAAAAATTGTTTTGACAAAAGAATAACGTTGGAGTCCTATCTCACATCATTATAAAAATTAGCTAATAAAAAAATTCATAGAGCTAAGTATAAGAGTTAAGACTACTCTTTAGTTAAGACTTCTTGTTTTTCTTAGGAGAAAAAGAATAAATTTTTGCAAAGTTAGATTTGGTAATGGTCTCTTAGATATGATAGGAAACCACAAGTGATGTTGGTAAATGGAATTCATCAAAATGAAAAGCATCGTGCTTCAAATGATGGAAACAATCAAAAAAGAGAAGACACAGCACTGGGAGAAAATATCTGCAAATGATATAACTGATAAGGGACTTGTATGTGGTTTATATAAAGAACTCTTAAAACAACAAAAAAATCAATTAAAAAAGTGAGCACATTTACACTACATATATTATATATATATATATATATATAAAATCATGGGTTCACACTGATAACTCCAATTCTAAATCAACTACAAAGTTTTAGATGTAACCTTTTTCATTCTAAACTCTTTTCATATTTTCAAAGCCATTTACCCCGCTAGTTGGATAGTGACTTCTGTTAATCTCAAATTACCAACTTATTGCATTAATCACCTTAGCATGTAAGCATTCTACCATCAATCTGCCATGCCATTCCATGCCCCCTCAAGAGATGCCGTCCAGTCTGCTCAGATCCTGACATCTTGCTGTGGACTACCACCAACCAGCTCCCTAACTGGAACCCTCCTTATCCTGCTCAGGTGTCCAAACCCTGTGCCCAAGCTTCTAACTGTCTGCCTCCCCCTGACATAGAACTCCTATGGAACCTACTGTTCAAATGTCCTCTTTATCACAACTGGGCTCTGACAACCTTAGTTCAGTGATCAGCAACCCCATCCCCCTACCCACTGTGCACATGACCTCCTCAAACTTCTTTGGCTGCTCACTCCCTACTCTGGGCTAAAGTCACCCCTGACCTCACCTTCCCACAAATGTTCTATCTTCTGCAGAGACTTCATCGCCACTCACTGGCCACTACTATTACCTACACCCTGCACCACAACTTGGCAAAGAATAATAATAATAAAAAAGAACCTATGGCTTGAGCCCTGGACTCCTTCAAGATCCCCAGACCATCATTCATTGAGTTCTCTCTTTTCCTCATGGACAAAGGCTCTGTTCACAGCATTCTTCAAGGTAGTGTTCCAGGCGATGGACAAGCTTCACTGTTTGCCAGAGAGAGGCTAGAAGAGTGAGATTCCATTTAAAGGAATAGAAAGTGCCAGTCAAAAGAAGAAACTGCTTCCTTCACAGAGGCAGCTACACTTTTGAAAATGAATCTCTGGACTGGAGATCAGCTGACAACTCTGGGAGCCATGAGTTGAAGATAGCAGAGTCACATGGGAGGAGCCTGGGTCACTGAGTCATTACTGGAGGAAAGCTTCCCCCATCTAGGAATGCTTTGATTAAATGGGGGTAAATTGGCCCCAAAGAAAATCCATGAACTGTTAACACATTGCCAAATTTGATACTGAAACCCAAGGCTGTTACTTAATACCTTTTTGAGGACCTTCAGGGCTCTGCCCCTGCCCACATGAACTGACCAAACACAAACCAGAAGCTTCCAGGGGAGAGAGGTCTCTGTGATCTTTGCAACCAGGATTAGGCTTCCACCCTGTTGAACACAATTATAATTCAAGAGAATGAGCCTCACCCTGGGCTGTGGGCATGATCCTCTACTGCAGTGTGCCCTACCATTATGCCTGTCCAGCTCATGTGCAGAGAATACATAATGGCATGGAGCTGCTTTGATCTCAGAGGCTTCCTGCAGAACTGGGTTAAGATTAGAGTAGTCAGAGCTCATGGGTGACCTCCTCTGGCTGCAATCAGTGTTTTCCACTTATCCAAATGCACTGGACAGATAGTATCACTATTTGTGCAGTGAGCAGAGCAAAGTTAGACAGTTCTGCTCTTCCCTCATCCACTCACCCTGCACCAGCCCTCAGAAGCTGTTTTCTCATTTTTGAGACAAGGTGCAAGTCTCCATGGGTTTCCTGAGGAGATTATACTATAAAGATGAAAAAAAAGCTAGCCAAAAGACTTTTAGCTCGTTAGTCAGTGAAAAGACCAGACTGATTACACAAACCAATGAAGTGCTCAAGTCACCTCCAGTAGAGACCAGTTCTCTGAAATTACACACACAGAGTTTGGTAGTACTTATAAATATCTGGACAGGTCCACTCGTCATTTGAGAACATTGTAGATCTTCTCCCAAAAGAACAAAAGTGAGCCCCCTAAACTCTCATTCCATGGCTTGATTTTAAGGACAGTCACTTAAGGGCTTCCCTGGTAGCTCAGACGGTAAAGAATCTGCCTGCAATGCAGGAGACCCAGGTCACTTAAAAGTTGCTTCAAAATCCCTTAATCTCAAGCGACTGTCCCAGAGCATATTAAAAGCATTTCAGAAGGACACAGAACAACTTCAAAGGGAGATCATGGATGGTTTGAAAATACTTATTTTAAAGAAAGCCTAAAACTGCTATCCCAAGAAGCTATGGGTGAGATGGAGGAAGAGTGGAAAATAAAAGAACAGGAAAAAATGCTTGGCAACTTGAAAACACAAAGGAAAGAGGCTTTCCACGGTAAAGAGGGCCCATTAAAATCTCTGCAAGTGCACTAAAGACAGTAAGTTTGCCTGATTTCTCTAGAGATTACATCATTGATGGCAACTTGAAATTAGATAAAGAGAAAGGCAGAAACTTGAGAACTCTCTGGACTGTCAATCAGAAGTCAGTTTAAAGGAATCCACTGACTCTGACAAATGTTTCCTTAAAAAGGTTTGAAGAAAAACCTATGACTATTTTAAAAGTGAAGAAAATTAAGTAAACAAATCACTTACAGTTCAAATGAATGCTCTCCAAAGTAGACAAAGTCTTTGCAGTCTGAAAACAGTTTGAAAGTGAGGTCCAAAAACTTCAGCTAAAACTTCAAATAGTGTCTGAACTATGTTAAGAATTAAGAATGTGTGACACAAATTTGCAGAAAATAATCGAGAGAATTTACTGCATATAAATTGAGAAATGTCCCAAAGTCCACAAAAATATTAGTCATATACATCAGAAGGATAATCCCTAGAAAGTATGGCCTTGAGAAAGAGCTGGAAAGAAGCACTTCCTTTTATCAAAGCTGGATTGTCTCCCATGAGAAAAAAAGCTCAAAAAACTTGTTTAGCAGCTGAAGGTACAAGTCCATCCCAAACTTCCTAACTATCCTTCCCTCTCCAACCCTCCCACCAGCAACCATAAGTTCCTTCTCTAAGTCTGTGAGTCTCTTCCTATTTTGTACGTTCATTTGTATCATTTTAGATTCCACATATAATGGAACTCTGTTCAATGTTATGTGGGGCCTGGATGGGAGCGGGGTCTTGGGGGAGAATGGATACATATGACTTTGTATGGCTTTGCTGTTCACCTGAAACTATTACCACATTGTTAACCGGTTATAACTCAAAACAAAATAAAAAGTTAAAAAAAAAAAAAAGGAAGTTGTCTGGCAGTTACTGAGCTAAGAAGATAAAATAATCAAAACAGACAAAACTGGCTGGAGCAGTTTAAATCCAGCTTTTCCTAAGTTGCCCACATTGTTCCACATGTATCCCTGGACAGAGATAGAAGAGTATCAGGAGATTCTGAATCATCAGGCCCCCAAGGAAGATGGAAGGTTAAGCTCTCACCCTGAACAGGTTAAAGCGTCCGCCCACAGTGCGGGAGACCTGGGTTCGATCCCTGGGTCAGGAAGATCCCCTGGAGAAGGAAATGGCAACCCACTCCAGTATTCTTGCCTGGAGAATCCCATGGACGGAGGAGCCTGGTGGGCTACAGTCCACGGGGTTGCAAAGAGTCAGACACGACTGAGTGACTTCACGTTCACATTCACTCTTTTGCTACCATTACTGGGAGCTATCAGGTCCTCACATCACCTGCTCAACTCACCTAGTAGTCAATCGGTCTTCCTCTCTCTCAGCTGTTGCTCAGCCGTGTCTGACTCTTTGCGACACCATGGACTGCAGCATGCCAGGCTTCCTTGTCCATCACCAACTCCTTGAGCTTGCTCAAACTTATGTCCGTAGAGTCCATGATACCACCCAACCATCTCCTCCTCTGCCATCCCCTTCTCCTCCTGCCTTCAATCTTTCCAAGCAGCAGGGTCTTTTCCAATGAGTCAGTTCTTCGCATCAGGTGGCCAAAGTTTGGAGTTTCAGCTTCAGCATCAGTCCTTTCAATGAATATTTAGGACTGATTTTCTTTAGGACTGACTGGTTTGATCTTCTTGCAGTCCAAAGGACTCTCAAGAGTCTTCTCCAACACCACACTTCAAAAGCATGAATTCTTCAGCACTCAGCTTTCTAACTCTCACATCCACACATGACTACTAGAAAAACTATAGCTTTGACCATATGAATCTTTGTCGGCAAAGTAACGTCTCTGCCTTTTAATATGCTGACTAGGTTGGTCATAGCTTTTCTTCCAAGGAGCAAGTGTCTTTTAATTTCATGGCTGCAGTCACCATCTGCAGTGATTTTGGAGCCCAAGAAAATAAAGCCTGTCATTGTTTCCCCATCTATTTGCCATGAAGTGATGGGACCAGATGCCATGATCTTAGTTTTCCTGAATGTTGAGTTTTAAGCCAAATTTTTCATTCTCCTCTTTCACTTTCATCAAGAGGCTCTTTAGTGCTTCGCTTTCTGCCAAAAGGGTGGTGTTATCTGTGTATCTGAGGTTATTGATATTTCTCCCTGCAATCTTGATTCCAGCTTGTGCTTCACCCAGTCCAGCATTTCACAGTGATGTACTCTGCATGTAAGTTAAATAAGCAGGGTGACAATATACAGCCTTGACGTACTCCTTTCCCAATTTGGAACCAGTCTGCTGTTCCATGTCTAATTCTAACTTGCTTGTTGACCCACATAGATTTCTCAGGAGGCAGGTAAGGTAGTCTGGAATTCCCAATTTCCATCTTGAATTCCCCAATTCTCTTTAAGAATTTTCCACAGTTTGTTTTTGATCCACAAAGTCTTTGGCATAGTCAATAAAGCAGAAGTACATGTTTTTCTGGAACTCTTGCTTTTTTTGATGATCCAATGATGTTGGCAATTTGATATCTGGTTCCTCTGCCTTTTCTCAAACAGCTTGAACATCTGGAAGTTCATGTTCACGTACTATTGGAACGTGGCTTGGAGAATTTTTAGCATTACTTTGCTGGCATGTGAAGATGAGTGCAATTGTGTGGTAGTTTGGACATTCTTTGACATTGCCTTTCTTGGGGATTAGAATGAAAACTGAACTTTTCCAGTCCTGTGGCCACTGCTGGGTTTTCCAAATTTATTAACATTTACTATGTGGCAGGCATTATCTCACCTAAATCTCACAGGAATCATGAATGGTAATTTAACTATCTTCACTCACATTACTTTTGCTTTCAAAGCTTCCTTAGCTTCCTAATTACTTTCAGCATATTTTTCAGCCCTCTTTCACCCAACACGTTAATTTTTAATCCTTCTTCATTAATCCTCTTAACCTGTATTATTCTATTCAAACCCAAAGGTTCTGTTCCATGTTCCTTGCACTTTTCCTTTTTAAAAATTGAAGTACAATTGACATATAACCACATCAAGTTAACATTCACTATACAGTTATGATTTTTTCTTCTTGTGGTGAGAACTTTTCAGATCTACTCTCTTAGGCACTTTCAAATATACAGTAGTGTTAACTTCCTCGTGATTTTCTGTGTCTTGAATTCTAAACATACTCTTTTATCTCAATACAACCACCTTGTGTATAAAACCTCTGGCAGCTCCCTACTAAACTCTTAGCTCTTTATTACTCTGACATTAACTTTTGTTATATTCTTTTGCTTTTTGTAGGACAGGGATGGAAACTTATCTATGTTGTTACTACAGCCTCTTTTCTGTTATATGGTTCTCAATAAACGTGTAAATGAGTTTATACAACTCTTCAGATTTGATTTTACATTGAAAATTATGCCTTCAACTTATGTTGATAACTATATATATTAAGAATGATATTAAAAGGACTTCCCTAATGGTCCAGTAGTTAAGACTCCATGTTCCCAATGCAGGGGGCCTGGTTCAATCCCTGGTCAGGGAACGAGATCCTGCATGCTGCCACTAAGAGCCTGCATGCCTCAATGAAGACTTAACACCGCCCCCATCAAAACAATATTATACATAAGAACACATATAGTTTCGGCTCTCTAGCACTTCATATATTATTTTTAACTATAGATTTAATTATAGATTTTCAGAGTCTGTCTCCAAGTTAAATTATAAGAACTTGAACCATACCATCCCCTTCAGCTTTCTTGTTAGTAAACAACCAAGCATCAAGCACCATGATATATATAAATGCTTTTTGACAAAATGAGGAAAAATACCTGGGGCAGATGACAGCCTAATAGCAACAATGAGGCTTCAGGTTCAAGTGATGGCAAAACAACTTCTGGAAAAAAGGTAAGTTGTACATCATTTCTGTATTACAGAACAGTATAATTTTTAATAACTAAACTCCCCATCATATTTTTTAGATCACTTTCAGATCCTGCCACCTTCTCAAGCTTTTAATATTAACTATATCTTAATTCACTCTATGTCAATGACAAATTAGATCGTAAACATTTTCATTTATCTTAGTGTATGTTATAGCCATCACTGCTTTGATCATAAAACTATTGATGTCAATTATGTATTAAACACACCTATAAAATTAGAGCCCTGGAATGAAAACAGAGATCTAAACAGCCACTTAGTATTTTATATATATACTAAATCACAAAGGAAAATTTTTTGGTAGGAAAAGTCATAAGGAATGAGAGAAAAGAGCTAATACATGAGAAAGAGGAATGTTATTTCAGCATGTTTTAACTTAGCATTTAAAATGATACTGAACACTGACATCCAAATGGCTTATTAATTCTATACTAAATGTGGAAACATACTCTTAGGATCATGAAGTCCTGCAGGTAGCATTGTGGCGATTTTTCTTCCTTTACATGGACACTTTAATGGATGACCTTTAAAGAATACTAAATGATAACACTGAACACAAAGAACTGGGGAATTTGACTTTGAACTCTTTGGCCAAGATTCCAGAAATCCACAACTTACCAAACTGGAGGCAGAGGAAAAAGAATTGGACTTTTTGATTATATAAATCCATTAATTTCACCACATTTTTAGTAAAAATGGGGTATTACTTTTCAAAAAGTAAACTAGACCTTAAATAGTATAAGCTAACTAGATTCCTCATTTGTTCAACAAATGCATATTGAATACCTACCGTGTGACAACTGCTGGGGTGACAATGATGAAGACTAACAAGGTCTCTCTCTTTTTAAGGAAGACAGGCCTTAAATAATTGCATACAAATAATCTTATTACAGCTTTGAAGGAGTTCCAAGTACTTCTCACTCTATAACCTCAATCTGAGTGACTGCAATAACATGATGCTGGCTGGCATAAGGAGATAAATGAGAGCATATATAATGAAACATTAAGTCAAAGAGAACATCTGGGAAGACCATGAAGTCTTGAACTTTCTAGGAACTAAAAGAAAACTATAGTACAGAAAGCAAGGAGGAGGGTCAATTAAAATGAAGCTGGAGAGTGAAGCAGGCACAGACTGAAGATCCCTAAGTAGGGAGGAGGGACTTAAAGGTTCACCATACTACACAGAGCTTTGACAGTCATATTAAGATTTTGATTTAGGAGTCAGAAAAGTATTAGTGGTTAATAAGTGAGAGCCTTCACTGGGAATAAAATGAGTCACAAGTAATTTAAGTAGTTTCTGGAAGTGATCTACAGAATTCTTCTCAGACAAAAGATGAACTGTTTTAGATTTAAAAAGTTGAGTAGGTAAATCAATGCAGTGTATTCAAGTATCACCCACTTCTCCCTGAAATCCAACCAGTTTCTAAACTGACAAGGAAATGGGGAAGGTGACTAGAGTACAACATAGACATGATTAGCAAAGTTACTGCCTGTAAGTATGAATACAGGCTTTTGAGAGACTTTAAGAACTTTCCAGGAATATTCTCACTGCCCTCTTCATTTTGGTAACTAATAAATTTCAATGTAGTTTCAAAAGAAGTCTTCAGGCCTACTCTTCCGTACTATTTTCAACCTTGGACTATCAACTCCAGGTGATGAGGTTTAATAATATCACCACAAATGGAATGTGGATGAGTATACAATCATTATCCCAAATAAGATAATGGATACAAACATTAAGTATAAAATCTACCTTTTATTTAAGATGAGACAAATCTGAAATACCATAACGTTAAACCCCAAGAGTAAGCTGACCCATAAACACTGCTTTACCATGAAATTTAAGTAACTGCTCTGTACTGAAAAATATGCAAAAAAGGAGAGTATTCATAAATAATTTAAAAAGGTGCTCACATTCATCATTTTAAACTAAAAAAAATTAATGCTTTTAAATATCATTTTGGAAAATCACTATGAACCAACCCCTCAATAAATGTATTGGGGGAAATTAGATGAAGGGTACCTGAAACTTCTCGTATTATCATTGCAACTTCTGAATCTAAAATTATTTAAAAAGTTGAAAAAACATATTTGGCTTAAGATTACTTACTCTGATCAATGTAGAATTTGGTGATGGATTAAGAAAAAAAAAGTTAAAACAATGAAATCCAGAGTGAAATTTTAAAGCAGAAGTCATGTAAAGTTATACAAAAAGGATTTAAAGCATTAGGTTCAAATACTGAATATAACATCCACTTGAAGAAGGAAATGGCAACCCACTCAGTGTTTTTGCCTGGAGAATTCCATGGACAGAGGAGCCTGGAGGTCTTAAGTCCATGGGGTCGCAAAGAGTTGGACATGACTGAAGCAACTTAGCACAGCACATACCATCCACTAGCTGAGTGACCTAGGACACACCACTTAAACTTTCAAGATTACTGTGGAAGTCAAATGAGATATGTGGAAACAAAGTTTGTAAATTGTAAAGCCTTGTAAAAATGCTGTTAGTGATTCAAATTTCCTAGCTTAAAATTCCTTTTCGTAAAGATCTGTCCTCATTTTATATCACGTTATCTTTCAACAGAACAAGAACGCACTTCAAAAATGGTATTCAAACAAAGGAAATACAGCAACTCAGTTTATTACATGCAGATTCTTCTGCATTGATGCTAACAGTTCACTGGTCCAAAATTACTAAAATACTTAAAAAACTATACATTATGTAAACAAAACATAAATAAGACAGCATAGTTCTTTGTACATATAGTTTAGTACAGGTTGTTAAGGATTTAGGGATATGTACAATTTTACACAATGGACTGCATTTTCACAATGCATAAATATATATATATCTATTTTTTTACAGAAACAAAAATATTATTCCACTAAAGACACAGAATATTGTATCAGAGATACACGCTGCAACAGTCCAAATTCAAGAAACATGTCGATGCAAGTGTGCAAAACCCTAGCTTATTCCAAACTAGTCAAACTTGACTGTTCAATGTCATACAGACAGGTAAATCCTGTCTATTTTAAACAAATAACCTTTGAAAACATACTCATACCAATGAGCGAAATGGAACAGATTTTTTCCTCCCCAAGAAAATCAAAGCCTTGTTGCAAGCTAATGAAAAGATACATTAACACACACACAAACTATGTATAGTATGTTTTCAACAGTATAATAAACAGTTAAAATCTTTATGGGAGTCAAAACAATGCCCCATTATTTAAAAACTGGCTCGTTTAGTCTAAATTCAAGATGCAGCTGTGTCAGGCTTCTCTAAGCCAGATGACTGAAGAGCAGGGAAGACAGAGGCAGGATTTCGACTGGCAGATACAATCTGAGAGAGTGATGGAGAGACTGAAGGAACCTTAGATGCTGGAGTATTTATGGTATTCAAAATGGCTCCTTCTGGGCTGACCAATAGTTTTTTGACTGATGTGTCCAAATGAAATACTGAAGTGTTACTTGGCAGTGGAGGATTACTAGAACAAATGGCAGAAACCAAAGATGTCTTAGCCAAAAGAGTTGCTGGAGGAGACTTAATTACTGAAGTCAGTGACACTGTTGGTACAGGAGGTGGAACAGAAACTTTAGCAGTTGGGTTTATGATTTGTGGTGCTGCAGGTACTGTGGATAGAGAATTTGCATTCCCAAGAGAGTTTACAATTTTTGTAGAGCTTTTAAGACAATGTTTTACAGGTTGCCCACTTAAAGAATTATTTGATGCTAGTGTGATCTTCTGGGCCAGGTTATCTACTGGTGTAGGCTGAGCGCCTTGGCCACTACTAAGAACTAAGGGAGGTCCATATTTTGGATTAGCAGATATAAGAAGAACATGGCTGCCAGCTCCAAGACCTTGTGGTGGAACAATAAACCGGGCTCCATTAATCATGATCTGAGTACCAGGTGCCAAAGGTGTACTGGTATTGATGACTATTTTTTGCTGGATACAAGGTTCACTGAGCTGACTCCCTATTATACTAGTTACATTTGATGGTGCTGTAGCAGTGTGAATGGCAGTGACACCTGGAGTAGGACTGTAACTAGGGGTTGGTTTTAAGAAAGCAGGGGACATTTGCTGGTTTGGGAGAGAAGCAAAATTGGAAATGTTAATTATTTTACCTGGATTTGGTGAAAGGGATGGCAATTCAGTTTGAGGTTTATTTGTGTTTATATTTGTTGGCACTGTAGTTGAAACCCCTGGTGACTGAATCTGGACCGAAGTCCGAGATTGTCTTTTAGAAAGAGATACAGAACGTGTGGCTCCTGGTACTGTTGCTGCTTGTGCAACTGTGTTGATTATTTTAGGGGACACAGTCACAGGTGTAGGCAAAGCAACAGTAACAGGGATTTGCAAAGCTGATGTTAGACATTTCGGAGACACTGTTGGTTGTGTAGTTGAAATCAGAACAGATGATGCAAGATGTCCTGTTTTCACAGTTGATATAGCCACAGTGTTTCCGAGATTTGACGTGCAAAGTCTGTTTGACAAACTAGGCATAATTCTTGAAGAGGTATCATTTCCACTGACTAAAACAGGAGGTCGTGTCCCAACTGAGGCAGAGGTTGAGGTCACTGAAACAGAACCCAAAGATACATTTGCTCCTGTTCCTGAAAACATGTTTACTGTTCTTGAAGCAGAAACCACTGATTCATTAACAGGAGTAATATTTTGACTCATAAAATTTGAGCTTACTGGAATTGAACTGCCACTTGTTGACAATGGTAAAACATAGCCCTTGCTACTTTTTTCTTCTCCTTTTGAGGTTACATTTTGCAGTATGTTAATTGACGGTAGAGCTGGCACACTGCCTGAAGTATTAACAATTGCTTGGCCTATGTTTAGCCCAATTTTCACATCTTTTATCTGAGACACAGTTGGCGATGAATTTATTTTTATTGGTGTTCCCACTGTAGATGGAATTAGTACTATCTGGGGCTGTTCTGGAGACTTAACATATGTTTTACTCAATGGAGAAGGAAGAGCTTGTTTTAATGGTTCTGCTACAATAGCTGGGGTTGAAGTGCCACTGGGAATTGCAGCATTTATAAAAACTAATTTCTGGGCAGAAACACCTGGAGATGTTGGTGCTGGTGCCACATTAATCGAAGTTCCACTGCCAGAAGAAAGAACAGATGGAGCTGACACCAGCATAAGTTTCTGCACTGGAGTCCCACTGATAGTATCTCCATTTGCTGCTGCTGTTGCTTCTGATCTTGTAACAGGGTAACTTTTTGTGACATAATCTACTTGTTGATGTTTAGCTGGTGTACGAACAACATTTGAACTGGTTTGTCCAAAATTTCCTGTTGATACGTTAATTACACTTACCGAACTATTTGCTGTTGATGATAATAGAGGGCTAGAAGAAACAGAGGACTTTAAGGGAGAGGAGGGCATGGGTGAAGTTTTATCTATCATATGGCCCAAATTACCACTGCAGGAAGGTTGGCTTAATGTAAATTTAAGATTTTTCCCTGTGGATGGATTAAAGCCAGCTGGAATGGAAACAGAAGTAGGTGCTTGGCCAAAAGATGGGAGACTAGATGTAGCAGTTGTTCCAGCCACTGACGAAAAAGCAGATGATGATGAAGTTGTTGATTTTGGTACCAGAAATGCCTGAAGCTGAGGAGCAATAGTAAAAACTGAACTTGAAGATAAACTGTTGGGTGAATTCTGATCTGGATTGGTCTGTACTTTTACAACTCCAGTGTTTCCACCTCGTGTCCTAACAAGAATTGACTGTGAATCTCTTATACACACAGTTTTCAGTTCTTGCTTTGCTTCAGAAGAATCAGCAGTTTGTTGTGCAAAACAGTTGAGGGAACTACCGGAATTTGTAGATCCATTTAGTGTTGTTGCTGATAACTGAGGCTGAACTATTGAGGAAATGGTGGGTGAAGCAATGGGCTGCGGGAATGCAGCAGCTGAAACTGTGTTCTTGACTTTTCCTGCCTCACTCTGGCTAGTCTTAACTGGTGGTGCTAGCAAATTACTTATGGAGGTTACAGGTGTCAAAGACTGTGGTCTAGCACTACTCACATTTGATGAAGGGATAACTGTCTTGTTGAGAGCTGTATTAGGTAGTTGTGTAGAAACAGTTCCTGTTGGGTTGACAAGAACTGATGGTAAAGAAGAGTTTACATTTGCTGTCTGTGGGAAAGGTGAACCATGTTGTTCTGTACCTTTTTGTTGAAGTGGTGGTATTTCTTTTGCAACTGCTTTCCCTTCCTTGTGGTGAATCACAAAATTCTTAGGCAGAATGAGAACCTGTTGCATAACTTTTTCTCCTGATTTAGGATCTAGCATAGGTTGCATCTGAATCTTTACAGAGCTGTTATGAAGATCTATGGGCAACCACTGACCACAGGGCATTTTGTATACCATCTGTAAAGGACCTTTTGTACTGGTGTGGCAGGTCAATGCTGGCTTTATGGGGCTTGCTTCTGGAGGAGATATCACTGGTTTTTCCACAGCAGGGGCACTTCTACCTGTGGAAGGGGGCAGTTGATTTGTTAAGGTCACTTTGTTCCCAATATTCTTTGCAAGCAAGGCCTGAATAGGTTTGGTCCCTTTCTGGAGAGTAGACACTGGTGTTGAATCCAATGAGGCAAACGACTCTGGACACAGTGGCTCTGTATGCTTTGATTCATTCAAACAGTCCATCTGCACATCACCTTCTGCATTCTCAACCACTGTCTCATTTGTGCTTAACTTTGCTTTCTTCCTTGGGGAAAGCTCTTTTGTGCTATCATCCAGGTAACTAATTTGCTTGGACTGTCGTTTAAGTGTTTTAGGCAGTGTCTTCAGTACATCTTTAGAAGGCAATTCCTTTTTCAACAACTTACTTCTGGCCATAGGAAAATCTATTTCTGACAATTTCATATCATCTGAAAATGATAAAAACAAGCGTTTTGTTTATATAAAACAACAACTGAATAGCAATGATAAGATCAATTATAAAAACAGAAAGTCAATCTCTGATCCAGCAATTTATTAGAAAAACTGTAGTGTGATTCAAAAGTCTCAGTACCACTGATGGAAATTAAGGTAAGGAGACCATTGACATGGTTATCCTGATGTTGTAACCATTCCCAAGAACAACATATTATTAGTGAGAAAATTATTTTTGGTCAGATTCTGCTGCCAATGCAAGTGTAAAAGGAAACTTTACAACTTGAGATACTCAAGCCAGCAATTAGGGCTCAGAATTTAGAGTAGACTAGTACTCTACTAGATTACTTTTCTTCTTCTAGACAGAGAAATCTTCATATCAAAGAGAGATGTTTCTCCCTATTTTTTTTTCTTTTTAGAGAGAGACTGTAAAGAATAAAAAACATTCAGTTTTTTTCTGCTGTTCAATTATTCCTACAGTAAAAAATTTATGTTCATATCTGGTTAAACTGGGCTGATGAGAAGTTACACCTTTTCAATTCACCAAAGACATGAAATGTAATAGGTTAATACATTTCTAAGCACAAATTTTCATACCTATCAGATAACTAAGGAAAGTTATTTAACTGGATTTATAGAATAATATAATCTGACAAACTGAAAGGAATTAAAGATAATCTTATCCAGCCTCCTTATAAGAATGAGGTGTCCATTCTAGTCACATTAGGTCATCAACATAAAAAACAAAAACAAAAAACTCTTCACAATTATTAGGGACTTGCCAAGTTCCATTTAAGCAAACATCAGATATACTGTTTCAAAAATAAAAACAATAAAAGGAAGAGGATACACCTATTTCGAAGGGATTGTATATTAACGATGTGTGGTCTGTACTGAGCAATAACATGCCTAGTTTGGAGTCAGGTACTGGTTCCAGAAACTCCCAGAACAGTAATAATGACTCCAAAGAACCTTTAATAAGATATTAACACACCTTCAAACATAATAGATTTCCCCAATCAATAAACCTCATTAACCAGACTATCTTCTATCTCCACAAAAGATACTAAAATTTCTCTTTGTGCTTGTAGTGTTGATTTAAAGAAAGTTTGAATGCCCACCTGAATCAAAATGATCCTTCTCCAGGATATCTAGAGGTTCTGTGGTGTCTATAGACTTGCTACTGATTTCTACTTTAGAGGTTTCTCTTCCAGGATCTCCTTCACCTTCTTCACTAGTCCACAGTTCTCTAGCAAATTTATCATGATCAGGCTGTCTTCTAAAATCATCATAGTCTTTCTTTAGGCGACTCCTGAAATAAAATATTCAGCATAAAAATACATATGTGTTAATCTCTTGGAAGCTAAAGTAACTCAACATTTCAAACTATTTATTTCAGTATTTTCAATTAAGTCACTAAACCTATATTTTAATCAAGTGTGTGTAAGATGCCAATGATGATTGTTCAAGAAGACACTACACAGGGTGTAGGCATAGGAAGCTTAAAGATTGTATCTGTAAAGTATTTGCACATACCACCCACTATCATTTTAAAGGCTACTGGGAGACCTATTAAGTGTGAAAATGTGAAAAAGATTAACTTTTGTTTTCTAGCTGCACTGACAGAAATAGACTTGAGATAGTCTTAAAATTGATTATAATACTATTTAAAAGGTCACTTAAAAGTGTTAATCAAAAAATTCTAAGAAACAAAATTTATTATTTTTGACTCCTACAAAGAGTAATAAACAAAAATAATCCTTCATTTAATACTGAAAGCAATCCTATCTAAACCTTGGGTCTCATTAGAATTTTTTTTTAAAATTAAGTATAGGGAAACAAAGCTGGAAAGTGATTTTTCACAAAGCTGAAAAGTGATCCTTTTCACATAAAAACATAGTACTTATGTTTCTATGAGACTGCAAGAGATAGAAACATTTCCAAGTGATTGCATGGTATTTTAGAAATCCTTTATTATTCATTCGCTTTCAATTGAGTTTCTCTGTTCTATTTTAATCTTTATTTTGCTGGTTTAAAAAAATCTGAACATACATTCTCTAATTTACTTTTGCTACAAATCCCTATCTGTGCATACCGGAGTTTAAATCTCACCTCTGTCACTTAACAGTTGTAAGACTTCAGACAAGTTCCTTAAACTTTCTAAGCATCAGTTTACGTATGTGTACAAAGATACAAAGATACTTAACTCATAGTTATGTGTGGCACATAAATACTTAACAAATGTTAGTTAATAATTACTTTCAATTTATTTACGTTTCAATGATTGCTTAAGGGTTTTACAGAGCAGATGAGAGCTAATAGATAATAGACTGGATTATCAAAGGATAACTAAATTTAATTTCCTTTTAGAACTATCTAAAGGCGGGTAGTATAAAGTTTCTCCCTTTTCAGTCGTCTTTTCACCTTGGCTAAAGACTTTGCTCTCTATTTGACAGAAAATGGAAGAAGCAATCAGACAAGAACTTTCATATGCTCACACCTTGTCTGCAACTTAAGACTTTCATCTGCACTCATATTCTCCATCTAACCTCCTCATATTCTCTAAGCTAACCCCTCCAACTTATGCATCCTCCCTCAACTAGTCAAGAATCTCCAAAGTACCTTCCATTGTCTGATCCATTTCTGCCTCTCTATTTGATCATTTCCACCAGTATACAAACATGTTATTTCTCCCAGGAAGAAAAACAAACAAGGACAAAAACAAAATTTAAGCACTCTCTTGACTCCAACTTGTCCTTCCAGGTACTGCCCTATTTCTCTGCTCTACTTTTATAGAAAAACTCCTCACCCCTCATTCTCTTCAAAAGACCTTTAAGACTTTTACTCTCATTTTCCTCAGTTCATCATGAGCAGTTTCCTTTTTGAAACCTCTTTTTTTTTTTAACCTGTTTCTAAGACATCACTATTTCTCTTGGTTATGCTCCTATCTTGCTGAATACTCCTCCTCAGTCTCTTCTGCTGAGTCCTACCATCTCCACATCTAAATGCTGGAATGTCCCAGGGTTCAGTCTCTCTGTGCTCATACACTAGGTGATTTATATTATTTCATAGCATAAGTATAATCTATATCCTGACAACACCCGAATTTATACCTTTAGTCTGGTTTACTCCCTTGAATTGCAACTCATATACTAAACTGCTTATTCAGTATCTCCAATTAGATGGCTGAAAGGGATATCAAACATAACATGTTGAAATCCTAACTCCTCAATCCATCCCCTCCCCAAAATTCTGTTTCCTCCATCTCAACTAATGGCAATTTCATTATTTTAGCTGTTTAGATAGAAATATTGGCACCACCTTTTTCTCCTCATTTTTTTCTGACACTCCATATGCAAGTCTTAAGGAAATTCTACCAATCCTACTTTCAAGATATTTCCAGAATTCAACCACTCTTTGCTGTCTGCATTGCTACTATTGTCGTCCAAGCCACTATCATTTTTCACCTAGACTATTGCTAAGTGTAACTGATTTCCTGCCTGTATCTTTGTCCCACTCTAATCTCAACCAAGCAGGCAGAAGGGAGTACTTTAAAAAAAGTCAGGCCATGTAATTCCTCTGTTTAAAACCCTTCAAAGGCTTCTTGTCTCAGAGTAAAAGCCAAACTCCTTAAATTCCTATATGGTCTGGCTGTGTTGTTGTTCAGTCATTTAGTTATTTCCAACTCTTTGCTACCTATGGACTGTAGCATGCCAGGCTCCTCTGTCCTCCACTATCTCCCAGAGTTTGCTCAAATTCATGTCCACGAGTTGGTGATGCTATTTAACCATCTCATCCTCTGAGGCCCTGCTTCTGCTGAAAAGACATTATTTTCTGCTTTTTTTTTAATAGCCATCCTAATGAGTATAATGTGGTATATCACTGTAGTTTGGATTTCCACTTCCCTAATAATGAATGAAATTGAGTACATTTTTTAAGTGCTTATTGGCAATTTATGTATCTTTGGAGAAACGTCTAGAGATTTTGTTGTTGTTGATTGAATCTCCTTACTAGTTACGTCTATTCAGAAACAGACATGATCTGGCTAACTTTCTCTGTATTTCTCTGGAAAAGACATGATCTGGCTAACTTTCTCTGTATTTCTCTGAAAAGACATGATCTGGCTACCTTTCTCTGTATTTCTCTGACTCTCGACTCTTACCACTTTCCTCTTCATTCACTCAGCTCTCCTTATTCTCACCCCTTTGCATTTCCTATTAATGTCAAACATGCTTTCAACCTTAGAGCTTCTGTATCTTAGATATCCACATGGTTCTCTTCCCTATTTCCTTCAGGTCTCTTTTCAAACACCAACTCATCAAGGAAACTTTATCCAACATCCTGTAAAAAAGCAATCATTATCCCATCTAAGCCAAGCATTTCTTTCTTTTTTAAAAAGTATTTATTTATTTTTGGCTGTGTTGGGACTTTGTTGGCACACTTGGGCTTTCTCTAGTTGTGAGTGGGGGCTTCTCATTGCAGTGGCTTCTCTTGTTGAGAAGCATGGGCTCTAGGGTGTGCAGGCTTCAGTACTCGCAACACATGGGGCCTAGAGCATGGTGGCTTCAATAGTTGTGGCCCATGGGCTTCACTGTTTCAAAGCAAGTGAAATTTTCCTGGACCAGGGGTCAAACCTGTGTCCCCCACAGTGGCAGATGGATTTTTGACCACTGGACCACCAGGGAAGTCCAAAACAAGTATTTCCTTTTTGTTTTTCTGTATAGCACAGTGAACTATATTCAATATCCTGTGATAAACCATTATGAAAAAGATGAAAAAGAATACAGTATATAGATGAGTCACTTTGCTGTATAGCAGAAATCAACACAACATTGTAAATCAACTATACTTGAATAAAATACATGTAAAACATTTTAAGTATAGGATAATTGCTTTACAATATTGTGTTGGCTTCTGCCTTACATTAACATGAATCAGCCATAGGTGTATGTAAGTTCCTTCCCTCGTGAACCTCCCTCCCACCTCATCCCACACCTCTAATTGTCACAGAGCACCTGACTTGAGTCCCCCACATCACGCAGCAACTTTCCACTGCCTATCTATTTTATATATTGTAATTTATATGCAAAATAAATATATCTTATTCCCTTTAACCAGCTTCATTTTTCTTCACAGCACTTATCATATCTGACATTTGAGTTTGTCTGAATAGACGTAACTAGTAAGGAGATTCAATCAACAACAACAACAAAATCTCTAGACGTTTCTCCAAAGATACATAAATTGCCAATAAGCACTTAAAAAAATGTACTCAATTTCATTCATTATTAGGGAAGTGGAAATCCAAACTACAGTGATATATCACATTATACTCATTAGGATGGCTATTAAAAAAAACAAAATAACAAATGCTGGTGAGGATGTGGAGAAACTGGAGCTCTCATACACTTATGATGGGAATGTAGACTTGTACAGACACTATAGAAAACAATATGATAGTTCCTTAAAAAATCAGGTTTATGATGTCTACCTTCTTTGTGAAATGTACCTTCTATCATTAAAAACATTCATCTTTGTTTCATTTAGAAAAAAATTAGAAGTAGAATTACCACAGTCCACTTCTAGGTATACATCCCCAACATTTGAAACCATGGTCTTAGATATTTGTACACCTATGTTCACAGCAGCATTATTCATAATAACTAAAACATGAAAAGCCTCCCAAATGCCCATTACAGATGAATGAATAAGTAAAATGTGGTATATGCATAAAATGCAATATACAATTCAGTTGTTCAGTTGTGTCTGACTCTTTGTGAGCCCATGGACTGCAGATTGCCAGGCATCCCTGTCCATTACCAACTTCTGGACTTTACTAAAACTCATGTCCATTGAGTTGGTGATGCCATCTAACAATCTCATCCTCTTTTGTCCCCTTCTCCTCCCGCCTTCAATCTTTCCCAGCGTCAGGGTCTTTTCAAATGAGTCTTTTTTTTCCTTTACATTCAGTCTTTAAAAGGAAGTAAACTCTACAAAATAGATGAACTTTGAAAATATTATGCTAATTGAAATAAAGACAGTCACGAAAAGACAAATATTTTATATTATATGATGTACTTAGAGTGATGCTTTCA
This sequence comes from Capricornis sumatraensis, assembly GCF_032405125.1. Taxonomy (NCBI): domain Eukaryota; kingdom Metazoa; phylum Chordata; class Mammalia; order Artiodactyla; family Bovidae; genus Capricornis; species Capricornis sumatraensis. Next base: position 46,977,233 of record NC_091074.1, on the reverse strand, counting down.
AAGGCCCACTTGACTTCACATTCCAGGATGTCTGGCTCTAGATGAGTGATCACACCATTGTGATTATCTTGGTCATGAAGATCTTTTTTATACAGTTCTTCTGTGTATTCTTGCCACCTCTTCTTAATATCTTCTGCTTCTGTTAGGTCCATACCATTTCCGTCCTTTATCGAGCCCATCTTTGCATGAAATAGTCCCTTCGTATCTCTAATTTTCTTGAAGAGTCTTTCCCATTCTGTTGTTTTCCTCTATTTCTTTGCATTGATCGCTGAGGAAGGCTTTCTTATCTCTCCTTGCTATTCTTTGGAACTCTGCATTCAGATGCTTTTATCTTTCCTTGTCTCCTTTGCTTTTCACTTCTCTTCTTTTCACAGCTATTTGTAAGGCCTCCCCAGACAGCCATTTTGCTTTTTGCATTTCTTTTCCATGGGGATGGTCTTGATCCCTGTCTCCTGTACAATGTCACAAACCTCCATCCATAGTTCATCAGGCACTCTATCTATCAGATCTAGTCCCTTAAATCTATTTCTCACTTCCACTGTATAATCATAAGGGATTTGATTTAGGTCATACCTGCAGGTGACACCACCCTTATGGCAGAAAGTGAAGAAGAACTAAAGCACCTCTTGATGAAAGTGAAAGAGGAGAGTGAAAAAGTTGGCTTAAAGCTCAACATTCAGAAAACGAAGATCATGGCATCTGGTCCCATCACTTCATGGGAAAAAGATGGGGAAACAGTAGAAATAGTGGATGACTTTATTTTTGGGGGGCTCCAAAATCACTGCAGATGGTGACTGCAGCCATGAAATTAAAAGACGCTTACTCCTTGGAAGGAAAGTTATGACCAACCTAGATAGCATATTCAAAAGCAGAGACATTACTTTGCCAACAAAGGCCCATCAAGTTAAGGCCACGGTTTTTCCAGTAGTCACGTATGGATGTGAGAGTTGGACTGTGAAGAAAGCTGAGGGCCGAAGAATTGATGCTTTTGAACTGTGGTGTTGGAGAAGACTCTTAAGAGTCCCTTGGACTGCAAAGAGATCCAATCAGTCTATTCTAAAGGAGATCAGTCCTGGGTGTTCTTTGGAAGGACTGATGCTAAAGCTGAAACTCCAGTACTTTGGCCACCTCTTGCGAATAGCTGACTCATTAGAAAAGACCCTGATGCTGGGAGGGATTGGGGGCAGGAGGAGAAGGGGACGACAGAGGGTGAGATGGCAGGATGGCATCACCGACTGGATGGACGTGAGTTTGAGTGTGCTCTTGGAGTTGGTGATGGACAGGAAGGCCTGGCGTGCTGCAATTCATGGGGTCGCAAAGAGTGGGACACGACTGAGTGACTGAACTGAACTGAACTTAGAGTAGTCAAAATCATAGACACAGAAAGTACAATGGTGGTTGCTAGGGGATGGGGGAAGGAAGGTACAGAGCTTCAGTTTCACAAGAAGGAGAGTTCTGTAGATGAATGATGGGCTGAGAGAAACACAACATTATGAATGTTAAAAAAAAGTGGTATTAAATGTATCACTGAACCATACACTTAAAACTAGTTAAGATGGTGAATTTTATTTGTGCATTTTACCACAATGGAATAAACTAGGGGAAAAAAAATATAAACCACACAGTAGGGATTTTGTTTAATTAACATTACCTTGTCAGGACTTAGGAAGCAGGATCAAAAATATCTGAACTACAAATCAACGGGACACTAGTAATTCCAGGACATCTTCCATAATCATAAAGTAAGAGTGTTAAACTAAGTGAAACAGATAATAAAGCTTGATTTACCTGTTTCTTTGAAAAGCTTTCATTAACTTTGGTTCCCATGGCAGCAATTCGTTTAAAAGACGTATCAATGTACTATGCAATTCTTTTACAGCTTGCCTCCGATGATACCATTTGCCCTAAAAACACAATTTGAAAAGTAAATCCTTTAGATTTAATCTAAAAGTCAACACCAAGACTTATTTTCTGAGTAAAAAAAAAAACAAAAACAAAATGCTGATACCCATTAAATAAGTACATATCTCTTCTTCAGAAGGTTGCACAAAGGAGAAAAATATCCTTTAACAAATCTTCTTCGATATACTTTAAAGATTTTCAACTATACAGGAGAAATCTAAAATGCATTGAATCAAACTAGGACATAAAAAGTTTTTTAAAGCTTTTAATTGGGTCAATTATAAATATTCAATAAATCACAAAAATGTATGTAAAGATACAAACATTCATATAATTATGTAAATTATATGGCTCATTTCTGTAATGCTTTTGTGATTTTTTTCAAAAGGCTGGGGAAAAAAAAGAAAGAGAAAAACCCAAATTGTTATCATGTCCAAAAGCACTCCTCTTAACAAACTTCCTTAGGAAATTTTACAATTATTTTATTTAAAAATGTTTTCAGCACAGAAAAGCAAACAAGTGGTCACCATTTCCATTATTTTTATGCTATATTAAGGGATAATAATTTGACACCCCCCTTCCCATTTGCTAAGTATTATCCTAAGTATTTCATTCATACATGGAGAGAAAAAGGGAGAGAGAGATTGAGTGAGCATGAGTGTGTACATGAAATAGCAGTTTCAAAAACCTTCTAAGGTGTGTGCATTTTTAGTCTTACTTAACAAATGATGAAACTAAGGGTCAGGGAGATTAAATGACTTGTTTAAAGGTTCTCTGACTTAAACCCAGATCTGCCTGTTGGTTTAGTCCAAGTTCTAGAACTAACTGTATCACTACCTCTTAAAAACTGTATCACATAAATTCAGTCTGACACAGGTTATAAAAACCTCTATTAAAGATATATTTCACTGTACCCATAAAATCATTTGCATACCATAGAAACAATAAGATTATAGAAGTTATATCTTTAGGTAAGCAACTTCTCCACATCTATCAACATCACCACCACTATCACTATTATCATTTACTGTTATATAACCATGTTGTAATTTTTATTTGGTAAACAGCTTTGAGATATAATTTACACACCACACAGTCCACTCATTTTACTTCTTTTATAACAAAAACATACAAGTAAATGTTACAGATCGCATTTAACCTGCATAAAACTAGATTTCATCCCACAGGAACTCTGAGTTACATCTGCATACAGGCAGAATATTAAGGCAGAAAAATAACCACTCCCTATAGTAAAGCATAGGAGAAGGCAATAGCATCCCTCTCCAGTACTCTTGCCTGCAGGACAGAGGAGCCTGGTAGGCTGCAGTCCATGGGGTCACTAAGATTTGGACACAACTGAGCGACTTCATTTTCACTTTTTACTTTCATGCATTGGAGAAGGAAATGGCAACCCACTCCAGTGTTCTTGCTTGGAGAATCCCAGGTTCGGGGGAGCCTGGTGGGCTGCCGTCTATGGGTCACACAGAGTCGGACACGAGGAAGTGACTTGGCAGCAGCAGCAGAGTAAAGCATATACTAATCCGTGCATAAAATTCCCAACTTTATTTGTGTCTTCTTAGCAGCACAACAAATTATAATAAGTGAAAAATTTCAAGAAAAGTTAATTTTTATTTCATATAATATACTAACCTGAACAGACATCTTCTCAAAAAGCTTTCTAAAAGGACCCAACTAACAACAAGTTATACCTCAGGTTATTTTTCTCAAAGGAATGTTATGAGGTAGTATAAAGCACTTATTCTAACCCATGAAAGTAAAACTACTAGACTATGAACAATAAAACTTAGCAAAAAAAAACTTTTAACCTATGGAAAGCTATCTGAGGAAGATGAAAAGGCAGATGATAGTCACCCTAAATTCTTTTTGGAATGAGGTTAAGATTTTGTTTCAATAAAAAATAGAAACTAGGTAGATGGAGAAGACTATTCCCTTTAACAAGGCGTATTAACAACATTCCTTTTTCTACATCTCAACTTCTATTTGGTTCAAAAGTGAAATGGTGACTGTGGAAATAAACTTTTCTTAAGCTAAAGAGGGAAAGTCACTCAGTCATGTTCAACTCTTTGTGACCCTATGGATTATACAGTCCATGGAATTATACAGGCCAGGATACTAGAGAGGGTAGCTGTTCCCTTCTCCAGGGGATCTTCCCAACCCAGGGATTGAACCCAGGTCTTCTGCATTGCAGGCAGATTCTTAACCAGCTGAGCCACCAGGAAGATGATGCTGTTAAAGTGCTGCACTCAATATGCCAACACATTTGGAAAACTCAGCAGTGGCGACAGGACTGGAAAAGGTCCGTTTTCATTCCAATCCCAAAGAAAGGCAATGCCAAAGAATATTCAAACTACTGCACAATTGCACTCATCTCACATGCTAGCAAAGTAATGCTCAAAATTCTCCAAGCCAGGCTTCAACACTACATGAACTGTGAACTTCCAGATGTTCAAGCCAGATTTAGAAAAGGCAGAGGAACCAGAGATCAAATTGCCAACAACCGTTGAATCATCGATAAAGCAAGAGAGCTCCAGAAAAACATCTACTTCTGTTTTATTAACTACGCCAAAGCCTTTGACTGTATAGATCACAACAAATGATGGAAAATTCTTCAAGAGATGGGAATACCAGACAACCTAACTCCTAACCTGACTCCTGAGAAATCTGTATACAGGTCAAGAAGCAACAGTTAGAATCGGACATGGAACAACAGACTGGTTCCAAATTGGGAAAGGAGTACCTCAAAGCTGTGTATTTCACCCTGCTTATTTAACTTACATGCAGAGTGCATCATACAAAATGCCAGGCTGGATGAAGCACAAGCTGGAATCATGATTGCCGGGATAAATATAAATTAACCTCAGATACACAGAAAACACTCACCCTTATGGCAGAAAGCAAAGAGGAACTAAAGAGCCTCTTGATGAAAATCAAAGAGGAGAATGAAAAAGTTGGCTTAAAACTCAACATTCAGAAAACTAAGATCATGGCATTTGGTCCCATCACTTCATGGCAAATAGATGGGGAAACAGTGAGAGACTATTTTGGGGGGCTCCAAAATCACTGCAGACGGTGACTGCAGCCGTGAAATTAAAAGATGCTTGCTCCTTGGAAGAAAAGCTACGACCAACCTAGACAGCATATTAAAAAGCTGAGACATTCCTTTGCCAACAAAGGTCTGTCTAGTCAAAGCTGTGGTTTTTCCAGTAGTCATGTATGGATGTGAGAGTTGGTGTTAAGAGTTGGACCATAAAGAAAGCTGAAAAGTGCTGAAGAATTTATGCTTTTGAACTGTGGTGTTGGAGAGGACTCTTGAGAGTCCCTTGGACTGCAAGGAGATCAAATCAGTCAGTTCTAAAGGAAATCAGTCCTGAATATTCATTGGAAGGACTGATGCTGAAGCTGAAACTCCAATACTTTGGCCACCTGATTCGAAGAACTGACTAATTAGAAAAGACCCTGATGCTGGGAAAGATTGAAGGCAGGAGGAGAAGGGGACGGCAGAGGAGGAGATGGTTGGATGGCATCACCAACTTGATGGACATGAGTTTGAGAAAGCTCTCCGAGTTGGTGATGGACATGGAGGCCTGTTGTCCTTAAGTCCATGGGGTCACAAAGAGTCGGACACGACTGAGCAACTGAACTAAACTCAACTGAAGTTAAGGAGAGCAGAAAGAGGAAAGATATAAGGAATGAAGCGGGGGAGAATATGCTCTTCCTGGTATAATTAAGTGGAAAAGTGTTAAAAGACTACAGGGTGCCAGCGTGCTGAATTCCTTATTGTGTGTGCAAGCTAAGTCACATCAGTTATGTCAGATTCTTTGCGACCCTATGAACTGTATAGCCCACCAGGCTCCTCTTGTCCATGAGATTCTCTAGGCAAGAATACTGGAGTGGACAGCCATGCCTTCCCCCAGTTATTAACTGGAAGTTAATATGAAGAAGAATGACAGATTTGAGTCAACCTAGGCAGTATGGCTGCTGTATAAGTTAGCACAGTGGTGGCAGAGTAGGGGAGACAGAATTAACAGAACTGCAGGATGTTCAGGACTAGGTAGTTGAGGCACATGAAGTGGAGACTGTGTAACTGGATACTATTTCAAGACATTTATTAGCTGTTTGTCTTGACTAAATTACAATATTAATTTTTACAGGAAAGAATTTGAAACATATTAGGAGGACTTTACCTTTTAATTTTGGTTACTAAATTTTAATAAATCTAATGCCCAGAAAATATATGACTGAACTAACAGCACACAGGGACGGGGTCATACATATTCATCAGAGAACAGAGTTCTAACTTTTGTATAACTCTGTTTCACCCACTGACCTGTTTGTAAATGTCTAAGGCCTTTTAACTTTATATATATGTTTCTTTGGCCTTCTTCCCTTTCTTTAGTCTACATATTTGCAACTTGGGGTAGTGATGGTATGGCTCCTAATTTATATTTGAAAATGCCTATTTAATCACTCTGTATTTCAAAAAAAGTTTATTATTTTCATAACACAAATTACAGAAAGTAAAGGCTGATAAAATGTTTGACTAGAAGAAGATACATATAAAGGCTATAATGACCTCAACAAAAGGGCATCCCTATATCTGCCAGGGGGTATGTGTGTTATCGATCAAGAGGTGGGACATGTTTAAAAAAAAATTCAGACGTACTGCTCTGGGACTGGTGTTTGATGCAGCTGTATACTTTAATCACTTGACAGTAAAAGAGAAACTCACACTGCTTGTTTCATTTATTATCTTCTTTGGTCAATATAACCCAAATGGATTTAAAACAGTATGTTCTTTTCTACCCAGTGCTGATCTCAAGAGTATCACAGTATACAATGAAACTAATGTAGAGAACTTATGAATTTTTAAATAAAGTTAGCCAAATGGTAATAATCTGACTTAACTTAGATCTAATATAAAATAAAAATCCATTTAAAATTAAATAAGTATTTCCTGAACTTCTGACTGACCAACTTTATATACACAGAGAAAGGAAAAACTATCATGCTTCTAGGATGAAATTTTTAAAGCTAAAGGGGAACTTAGCAGACATAATTTTACAGATGGAAAATGTCAAAGGTAAACAGAGAAGTACATGTAGGTGGGAGAAGACTTTAAAACTTTAGATCTCCTGAATGCTAAAATCCACTTTCCTTTCACTGGACAAAGCCACTTCTCCTGGCTTACATATAGACAGTCCCTAAAGAACAGACTGTATTGTGTAATTCCTATATTTACATATCTCTGTGATGCAAATATTAAAATCTCTAAAATTTACTTTAACTAAAATAGTACTTAAAACTATGGTGATCTAAAGTTTAAAAGTGAATTAAAAAACAAGGAAAACAGCAAGCTCCCCATCTCCAAATACATGAGAGGATATGGCTACAATGAAAATCAGAAAGGCTCTTACAATCTTCATCTGCACTGATCAATACAGAACAAAAGATAAAGATGGTAGGTAGACAAAAATTTAGAGATGAGCTAACACCTATCCTACTCAAACTCTTCCAGAAAATTGCAGAGGAAGGTAAACTTCCCAACTCATTCTATGAGGCTACCATCACCCTAATACCAAAACCAGACAAAGCTGCCATGAAAAAAGAAAACTACAGGTCAGTATCACTGATGAACATGGATGCAAACATCCTTAACAAAATTCTAGCAAACAGAATCCAACAACACATTAAAAAGATCAACATCATGACCAAGTGGGCTTTATCTCAGGGATGCAGGTTTCGTCAATATTCACAAATCAATCAATGTGACACGTCACATTAACAAATTGAAAGATAAAAACCATATGATTATCTCAGAGAAAAAGCCTCTGACTTCCAGAAAAATAAATGACCCAATCAAAAAATGGGCCAAAGAACTAAATAGACATTTCTCCAAAGAAGACATACGGATGGCTAACAAACACATGAAAAGATGCTCAACATCACTCATTATTAGAGAAATGCAAATCAAAACCACAATGAGGTACCACTTCACACCAGTCAGAATGGCTGCGATCCAAAAATCTGCAAGCAATAAATGCTGGAGAGGGTGTGGAGAAAAGGGAACCCTCCTACACTGTTGGTGGGAATGCAAACTAGTACAGCCACTATGGAGAACAGTGTGGAGATTCCTTAAAAAAATTGCAAATAGAACTACCTTATGACCCAGCAATCCCACTGCTGGGCATACACACCGAGGAAACCAGAATTGAAAGAGACACATGTACCCCAATGTTCATCGCAGCACTGTTTATAATAGCCAGGACATGGAAACAACCTAGATGTCCATCAGCAGATGAATGGATAAGAAAGCTGTGGTACATATACACAATGGAGTATTACTCAGCCGTTAAAAAGAATTCACTTGAATCAGTTCTGATGAGATGGATGAAACTGGAGCCGATTATACAGAGTGAAGTAAGCCAGAAAGAAAAACACCAATACAGTGTACTAACACATATAATGGAATTTAGAAAGATGGCAATGACGACCCTGTATACAAGACAGGAAAAAAGACACAGCTGTGTATAATGGACTTTTGGACTCAGAGGGAGAGGGAGAGGGTGGGATGATTTGGGAGAATGGCATTCTATCATGTATACTATCATGTAAGAATTGAATCGCCAGTCTATGTCTGACGCAGGATACAGCATGCTTGGGGCTGGTGCATGGGGATGACCCACAGAGATGTTATGGGGAGGGAGGTGGGAGGGGGGTTCATGTTTGGGAACTCATGTAAGAATTAAAGATTTTCAAATTAAAAAAAAAAAAAAGAAAAACCAAGAGAACCAAATACAAACTACTAAAAAATAAAATAAAATAAAATAAAATAAGGTTCTTCATTTTTAACAATGGAAAAAAAAAAAGCCTCTGACAAAATTCAACATCAATTTACAATAAAAACTCTCCAGAAAGCAGGCATAGAAGGAACATACCTCAACATGATAAAAGCCATATATGATAAACCCACCACAAACATTATACTCAATGGTGAAAAATTGAAAGCATTTCCCCTAAAGTCAGGAACAAGATAAGGATGCCCAGTCTCACCACTACTATTCATCATAGTTTGGGAAGTTTTAGCCACAGCAATCAGAGAAAAAAAAGAAATGAATCCAAATTGGAAAAGAAGAAGTAAAACTTTCACTGTTTGCAGATGACATGATCCTCTACATAGAAAATCCTAAAGACTCCACCAGAAAATTACTAGAGCTAATCAATGAATATAGTAAAGTTGCAGGATATAAAATTAATACACAGAAATCTCTTGCATTCCTATACACTAACAATGAGAAAACAGAAAGAGAAATTAAAGAAACAATTCCATTCACCATTGCAACAAAAAGAATAAAATACTTAGGAATAAATCTACTACCTAAAGAAACAAAAGACATATATAGAAAACTATAAAACACTGATGAAAGAAATCAAAGATTACACAAATAGATGGAGAAATATACCATGTTCACAGAGCAGAAGAATCAACATAGTGAAAATAAGTATACTACCCAAAAAATCTACAGATTCAATGCAATCCCTATCAAGCTACCAAGAGTATTTTTCAGAGAACTAGAACAAATAATTTCAAAATTTGCATGGAAATACAAAAAACCTCGAATAGCCAAAGCAATCTTGAGAAAGAAGAATGGAACTGGAAGAATCAACCTGCCTGACTTCAGGCTATACTACAAAGGTACAATCATCAAGACAGTATGGTACTGGCACAAAAACAGAAAAATAGATCAATGGAACAAAATAGAAAGCCCAGAGATAAATCCACACACCTATGGACACCTTATCTTTGACAAATGAGGCAAGAATATACAATGGAGAAAAGATACTCTCTTTAACAAGTGGTGCTGGGGAAACTGGTCAACCACACGTAAAAGAATGAAACTAGAACACTTTATAGAACTAACACCCAAAAAAGATGTCCTTTGCATTATAGGGGACTGGAATGCAAAAGTAGGAAGTCAAGAAATACCTGGAGTAAGACAAATTTGGCCTTGGAGTACAGAATAACGCAGGCAAAGGCTAATAAGAGTTCTGCCAAGAGAATGTACTGGTCATAGCAAACAGCCTCTTCAAACAACACAAGAGAAGACTCTACACATGGACATCACCAGATGGTCAGTACTGAAATCAGACTGATTATATTCTTTGCAGCCATAGATGGAAAAGCTCTATGCAGTCAGCAAAAACAAGACCGGGAGCTGACTGTGGCTCAGATCATTAACTCCTTATTGCCAAACTCAGACTCAAATTGAAGGAAGTGGAGAAAACCACTAGATCACTTGGTTATGACCTAAATCAAATCTCTTATGACTATACGGTGGAAGTGAGAAATAGATTTAAGGGACTAGATCTGATAGACAGAGTGCCTGATGAACTATGGACAGAGGTTCGTGACATTGTACAGGAGGCAGGAATCAAGACCATTCCCAAGAAAAAGAAATGCAAAAAGCAAAATGGCTGTCTGGGGAGGCCTTACAAATAGCTGTGAAAAGAAGAGAAGTGGAAAGCAAAGGAGACAAGGAAAGATATAAGCATCTGAATGCAGAGTTCCAAAGAATAGCAAGGAGAGATAAGAAAGCCTTCCTCAGTGACCAATGCAAAGAAATAGAGGAAAACAATAGAAAGCGAAAGACTAGAGATCTCTTCAAGAAAATTAGAGATACCAAGGAAACATTTCATGCAAAGATGGGCTCAATAAAGGACAGAAATGGTATGGACCTAACAGAAGCCGAAGATATTAAGAAGAGGTGGCGAGAATACATGGAAGAACTGTACAAAAAAGATCTTCATGACCCAGATAATCACGATGCTGTGATCACTCACCTAGAGCCAGATATCCTGGAATGTGAAGTCAAATGGGCCTTAGACAGCATCACTACGAACAAAGCTAGTGGAGGTGATGGAATTCCAGTTGAGCTATTTCAAATCCTGAAAGAAATGATGCTGTGAAAGTTCTGCACCAAATATGACAGCAAATTTGGAAAAGTTAGCAGTGGCCACAGGACTGGAAAAAGTCAGTTTTCAATCCAATCCCAAAGAAAGGCAATGCCAAAGAATGCTCAAACTACTACACAACTGCACTCATCTCACACGCTAGTAAAGTAATGCTTAAAATTCCCCAAGCCAGGCTTCAGCAATACATGAACTGTGAACTTCCAGATGTTCAAGATGGTTTTAGAAAAGGCAGAGGAACTAGAGATCAAATTGCCAACATCTGCTGGATCATCAAAAAAGCAAGAGAGTTCCAGAAAAATATCTATTTCTGCTTTATTGACTATGTCAAAGCCTTTGACTGTGTGGATCACAATAAACTGTGGAAAATTCAGAAAGAGATGGGAATTCCAGACCACCTGACCTGCCTCTTGAGAAACCTTTATGCAGGTCAAGAAGCAATAGTTAGAACTGGACATGGAACAACAGACTGGTTCCAAATAGGAAAAGGAACATGTCAAGGCTGTATATTGTCACCCTGCTTATTTAACTTATATGCAGAGTACATCATGAGAAACACTGGGCTGGATGAAGCACAAGCTGGAATCAAGATTGCCAGGAGAAATATCAATAACCTCAGATATGCAGATGACACCACCCTTATGGCAGAAAGTGAAGAAAAACTAAAGCGCCTCTTGATGAAAATGAAAGAGGAGTGAAAAAGTTGGATTAAAGCTCAACATTCAGAAAACGAAGATCATGGCATCCGGTTCCATCACTTCATGGGAAATAGATGGGGAAACAGTGGAAACAGTGGCTGACTTTATTTTTTTGGTCTCCAAAATCACTGCAGATGGTGATTGCAGCCATGAAATTAAAAGACACTTACTCCTTGGAAGGAAACTTATGACCAACCTGCTAAGTCACTTTGGTCGTGCCTGACTGTGCGACCCCATATACGGCAGCCCACCAGGCTCCCCCGTCCCTGGGATTCTCCAGGCAAGAACACTGGAGTGGGTTGCCATTTCCTTCTCCAATGCATGAAAGTGAAAAGTGAAAGTTAAGTTGCTCAGTCGTGTCCAACTCCTAGCGACCCCATGGACTGCAGCCTACCATCCTCCTCCATCCATGGTATTCTCCAGGCAAGAGTACTGGAGTGGGGTGCCATCGCCTTCTCCATATGACCAACCTAGACAGCATATTAAAAAGCAGAAACATTACTTTGTCAACAAAGGTCAGTCTAGTCAAGGCTATGGTTTTTCAGCGGTCATGTATGGATGTGAGAAAGAAAGCTGAGTGCCGAAGATTTGATATTTTTGAACTGTGGTGTTGGAGAAGACTCTTGAGAGTCCTACTCACTGGTAGGACTGATGTTGAAGCTGAACCTCCAATACTTCTGAGCATCTGACCTGAACTGAACTGAGAACAGTTTCTAACAGCACACAGAAAAATAAACTCAAAATGGATTAAAGATCTAAATGTGAGACCAGAAACTATAAAACTCCTGGAGATAAACAGGCAAAACACTTTCTGATGTAAATCATAGCAGGAATCTCTATGACCCACCTCTCAGAGTAATGGAAATAAAAGCAAAAATAAACAAATGGGTTCTAATTAAACTTAAAAGCTTTTGCACAACGAAGGAAACTATAAGCAAAGTGTAAAGACAGTCTCAGAATGGGAAAAAATAATAGCAAATGAAGTACTGACAAAGAGTTAATCTCAAAAATATACAAGCAACTCTTGCAGCTCAATTCCAGAAAATTAAGCAACCCAATCAAAAAATGGGCCAAAGAACTAAAGAGACATTTCTCCAAAGAAGACATACAGATGTCTAACAAACACATGAAAAGATGCTCAACATCACTCATTATCAGGGAAATGCAAATCAAAACCACAATGAGATACTATCTCACGCAGGTCAGAATGGCTGCTATCAAAAAGTCTACAAACAATAAATGCTAGAGAGGATACAGAGAAAAAGGAACCCTCTTACACCACTGGTGGGAATGCAAACTAGTACAGCCACTATGGAGAACACTGTGGAGATTCCTTAAAAAAACTGGAAACAGAACTGCCATATGACCCAGCAATCCCACTGCTGGGCATACACGCTGAAGAAACCAGAACTGAAAGAGACACAGGTACCCCAATGTTCATCACAACACTGTTTACAATAGCCAGGACACGAAAGCAGCCTAGATGTCCATTGGCAGACGAATGGATAAGAAAGCTGTGGTACATATACACAATGGAATATTACTCAGCCATTAGAAAGAATGCATTTGAATCAGTTCTAATGAGGTGGATGAAACTGGAGCCTATTATACAGAGCAAATTAAGTCAGAAAGAAAAACACCAATACGGTATATTAATGCATATATATGGAATTTAGAAAGATGGTAACGGTGACCCTATATGCGAGACAGCTAAAGAGACACAGATGTAAAGAAAAGATTTTTGGATTCTGTGGGAGAAGGCGAGGGTGGGATGATTTGAGAGAATAGCATTGAAACATGTATATTATCATATGTGAAACAGACTGCCAGTCCAGGTTCGATACATGAGACAGGGTGCTCAGGTCTGGTGCACTGGGATGACCCAGAGGGATGGGATGGGGAGGGAGGTGGGATGGAGGTTCAGGATGGGGAACACATGTACACCCATGGCTGATTCACGTGAATGTATGGCAAAACCCACCACAATATTGTAAAGTAATTAGCCTCCAACTTAAAAAAAAAAAAAGAAAGAACAGAAAAAAAAAAGATGGTAGGTAGGAAGATTAAGGAGTAAATGGTTATTTGTGGAACAGTGTTATAACTGTTTCTATAATAAAAAATACATTTTATAAGCTTTACATATATAAGTTTAGTCCTGACTTTTCTTTATAAACAGGTATGTCAATATGGGGATAAATGAACTATTTTTAATAATTAGAATTCTATTTTCAGGAATAAAAAATGTTTCCAAAATAATCCCAATATGTTACATGAACTTAATAATCCAAATATTTACTGATGGTCTCTTTAAAAAGAAGAGAGTGATATATCTTTCTTTTATAAATTTACTATAAAGTTTAACATGAAGTATGAATTCAAGCACACACCACGGAACCAAAAGTATACAGTATGATCTAAATTTGAGGCTTACCTTTCAATATTTTCTCATCCAATGTCCACAGCAGCTGTAGATTGCCAGCTCCCTTTCCATGAGATGGCTCAACTGTCAAATACTAAAGTTTTTATAACCTGATAGGGATTACTACAACAAGGAGTTCATCTATGGTCACAAGATAAGTGCTTTATTATATTATGCAGTTTTATAAGCTTTATAATGTGATATGTTAATAACCTAAGGAACCACAAGAGAAAAGATACTCTGAAAAAACTTACAAAACTACACAATATTGTAAAATGGAAAGCTAAGTCTGTTTGTGTGAAATGAGTGGGGAGGGAAACTTACCTTACAACTAAAGAAAAACTCCATTCTGCTGCAGTAATCTGGGATGGGTATGACAGACCAGCATTAATACTGGCTGGGGTGTTGCGAGGAGAGGGAATTGGCAATCTACTGATGCTGGGGACACTGAACATCTAGAAGGAAGAAAAGAGGAAAACAAATAAATCCTAGATTTATTAAATGTCTTATCACTATGGATCTTTTGCACATTTAATAAGTTTAGATACTCTGAATATTAGGTGAAAGTAATTGATTTATACAATTCACTCTGTTACTTTTAGATTTTCTTACACCGATTTCTAAACAAAATCGATATCAACTGTTGTATGCAGAAAAAGATTATCATGTATAAATACGTAAATATTTTTAAAATTGAAATGGTATTATTGATAAAAATATAATTTTTATTAAAAAGAAGAGTACAAAAACATAATGTATATGAAAAAGGCATAAATGCTCTCTTTCTACATGCTTCTACTTACATGTGTTGCTGGAGCACAGAAACAGGGATCATAAAACAGAGCATTTTTTGTTATAGGCTTGGTTCTTGTCACCAACATAAATCATATGGTGGAAAGGTATTATATAATAATACATCATGCTTTTCTAATAAAATTCAAATAGCTTTTAGAAAAGTCAGATGGATTTATATATAAAGATGTCTTATTTAAAAACATTAGGAATATCCAAAGTTAGGTTGCAAATAATTTAATGGAAATGGATAAAAACATAGCATAAATTAACTGGAATTAAGCATTTTAATAATTTAATTATTTCACATTCTCCTTAATCTAAGTAATAGTAAATGAAAAGGTAACAAGTATTTACTTTTTTTGCTTATTGCTCACCTAAAGAAACTACCACTGTATTAATATATTTTTGCATATTCACAGATTTGGGGGTAAAATACCACAGTCATCATGGTGGTATACAGTCTCTTGAAAAAGTACTAGTTAGACAATATAGTGAAGTGTTTGAATATTAGTATGGAAGAAGTTAAAAAAAAAAGTATTTTAACACTACCAGAGGTCTTAATATGAACTAGTCTATCATATACTAGTATTTTCTCTTTAGGTACTCTTACCTACTTTCTCTTAATACTAATTCAATAGGAAACAAAAGCATTTAAAGATACCAACACTGCACAGCACATACAATGTTTCCATTGTATTTCTAAATGAGCATTTAACTAGAAAGCATGATGATAAACAACAGTGATACATCAGTGATAATACTGGAAACTACATCAGTGATAATACTGGAAATTTCAGTGTCATTTGACTTTGTAGAGACAGTGGACAGATCACATTCCCAGTGAAATAGTCATTATTACTGGGGAAGAAAATCTAACCATATGGATATAACTGATGGTATGTAACCACTTCCATTCATAAAGAAGAAAAAATCCTGGACTAGAAATTAACTACTAAGTAGTATCTGAATCTGACCCTTTTTAGTAAACTGGTGGTAGCAAAGAGGTTAATAACATTTAATCAAATCTACACCTGTTATCAGAAAGGTGGATTCTCATGCAATTCACAGCACAATCTGAATCACTAAGTAATGCTACACTGTAACATCAGAGCATAAAAAGTTCCTTGTAAATGAAATTATGACTGGGGATATACTAAAAGTAGGGTCAGTATTCTACTTATTTTCACTTTCTCAGGCTCCATTACAATACTCAGTACACAGTAGGTCCACAATAAGTATTCGAACCACAGAAGTAAATTTCTTAGCTGAGATTTTCTACTTAGCTGAAAAGATTTCTAAAAATTGATAATCATTCCTAAAATACATGTCTTCCAGATTTTCTGAGCACACAATGAATATAATTTAACTCTTACTGACTTGTTCATCATTATGAACAAGCCATTGTTTCATATTTTAAAGCAGTGTTGCTAGGGTTTACAGGGCTATAACCTATATTCCTATATTAAATGGTTATTGATTACTGTTAGTTTTGGACCCTAAAATCTTGTTTTTTAAATTGTCTATCAGTATTTCATGCAACTAAATCTGCCTTAAAATACTTTTGTCCTAATTAAAAGCACTTGCTACAACTAGTTAGCATCATATCTTCATTAAAAGAAACTGGTTCCATACAAGGATATATATATATTTGTTTGTTTGTTTTCTATTTTAAAGTGCTAGAGATCCATATGTGGACTCTGTCTTCTATTTAGACTCTTTTTTATTCTTTGGAAGATCTGGATTAATTTTCCTTTAATATATAATGTATCACTTTTACCTTCGTATCTACAGAGTATAACATGGTAGGGAAGTTTTATTAGTGTTTAATCTTCTCTATTGTTTGGATGATATTCTTCCCTAATTCACAAAAGGTATTAAACTATTCTATCTTTAAATTTTGATTTCTTCTGTAATATAAATAAATAGAATGATGCAAAGTTTATTTTTGGTCTCAAGCACCTCATGGATTTAAATTCAATTTGTCAGAACTCTTGTCAGTGAAAGGCAGTAGAGTTAAATAGAACTAATAGATAAATTAAATAGAAAATAATACAAATTTACTTGCGGCTTTGAAAAATATTTGGCATTTAAACTTACTTATATTTGAGTAAGTGTGTATGATTTGTAATTCAAAAGAGTTTAAGGCAAATTATAAAAGCTGCACCATGAATCTCTAACTATAGAAGGATCTGTCACCTAGTTCAATTCTTCCTTGAAGTTCACTCCTTGCTGAGAAGACACAGTATTAATACTCTGGCTGATGTAAAAAATATAAAAAATTTTCCCTTTTAATTGGAACTATTGGGAGAAAATAGGTTCAAATATTACTTTTAAGAAAGTTTCCCTGATGGGATACAGACTATGCCAAATTTCAGTAATGGAAACAGTGAGCACTATTAATAGGACTTAATATCCCGTTCTCAGTTGAGCAGGGTAGTTATTAAATGTCAAAAAAAAAAAAAAAAAGGCCCAAAGTGAGACCTACCATAGACAAATGAAGATAATGCATTCTCAGATAATTTGGTGACTACAGTCAATTGAAGCTTTGTCTTACTAGCCAGCTACTGTTCTGGTTCATGTTTCTAGTCATCTAGTTCTCCTTCCTTACTATTATTTTGAGTATGTCAGTTAAGATCTGATTCTTCAGAAAGTCCATATGTTATCTACCCTTCCACCCTTACTCCCAAATAATACATAAACATGTCTTTAAGTGAGTGAAGCAAGTGTCTAGAAGTAGTGGCTCCTGAATTTAAATGGCTTGAAAATCAAAGATCAAGTCTTTTATAAAAGGACAGGAATCAGCCCAACCAATACTGATTAAAGATTTATCCTCAGGACTGGGGAGAAAAAGCTTAAGCTCTAAAGTGAATTCCTTGAGGATAAAGACTTTCAGTCTCTGAATATCTACCAAGTTCCTTGGTGTTATGTACAGTACACAGACCACAATGAGGAAGTATGTGCCTATTGAATAAGACTAGAATATGACAGGTAAAAGAACTTATTTATTATACAGGGTCTCCAAAAGGCTATTTTAACTTTTTGAAAGCTTTAAATATGACTATTTAACAGCAAAGCATCTTTTTCCCCACAGCCGAGTTTTTTCAGTTTTGTTAACCTTTATCAAAAGATCTAGAATAAGAAAATAAGATATACAATGATGTAATGGTCAAAAACTTATTTAAGGATAATTTAGATATTACTGCAATCTCTGCATGACTGGTACTTGAGGCCAGATAATTCTTTGTTGTGGGGGGCTATCATGTGCATTATAAGATTATACAATGTAGAATATTTTTAGTAGCACTACTGGCCTCTATCCATTAAGCGCCAGTACCACCTCTTCAACTATGTCAATCAAATATATCTTCAGACATTGCCAAAGTTTCATAGTGGGGGTGCAAAGTCATTCCTCATTGATAACCACTGGCTTTTACAAAACTCTGACAAAAACTAGGGTGTAATCATCTTTGATCTAAGCTTCTGATTTCTCTAATGTTTGATCTAGTTAATGCACAGCCTTTTGTTAAGCAAGAGCAGTCTTATTATTATGAATTTAAATTATTTCAAGAACATAGTAAAGATTAATTTTGTTCATGACTTGTAATTTCTTTCTAATTCTCTTAAAACATGTCTTACAAAAAAACTATGCCTTTTGACATACTGTAATTATTGTGTATATATTTTTGAATGTTTTTAAAAGTTAACAATTTTACAAATACTTCCATATAGTAACAATGATCTACAAATATTTTATTTTACCAGCCTTATGACATACCACTGTTAATATTATTGCTCTCTCTACTATGAGAGAGATATTGAACATAATATTGTGTAAATTACTTTTGGGGGGATGGGGAATAGTGTGCAAAATGGGGAGGATAAAAGTTAAATACTAACTATGACTACGGGACCAAAGAGTACAGACAGTTTTATAGCTTTTATTACATACTGAATATGAAATCTGGAAATATCTGAAGTCTTAAAACCTGCTCAGTGCTGAAGTGCTTAACTGCTAAAAGGTATATTAGAAAGATATGGTATTATATTTTAAAGTTTAGTTTGTTTATATTGATGACTATTATTTATCATGTTGTAGTCCAGACAAGGTTTCTTTTATCTTTTTGTTTTCTGCCAAATGTTCACTCTTCCATACACCCCATCTCTACACTGACTTTTCATTATCAAAAAGACTGAAAACTCTTTAAGATCTAAACAATAATATAAAACATAAGGAAATTATGCAAATATTAGAGATTAGGGTCACATGAAAAATTAAGAAACATAATAACCATTTCTGTATTAGTCTTACAAAAATCTATCAAGTTTGATTATTTATACAGCAAAAATGTTTAACAAATTTCAAATATAGGATCAGGAAAATTTATCAATATCTTAGGTGTAAAACTGTCTTTCTGGAAAACTAATAAATTTCCAAAGTACAACTTTTATCTCTTGATTAAACCCACAAAGATAAAAACAATAAAATATCACGATGTCTTCTTTAGAGCACTAAAAAAAAACCCCTATCATCTAAATAATAATGAGACAGACAAAAATTAAAGGATTTTGTCAAATTATATAATTCGATTTAGCTCTGTCAGATGTCTCACTTTAAACAAAACTCAGGTAGGTAATTTGTATGGCACTGGAAGATGTAAAGGACATTGATTCCTCTTTGAATAAACCTTTAAATGAAGTAATGGGATAAAGTGAACTAAACTCAGGAAAATTAAATCACTTATTTCTCTCTTCACACTATAAATCATAAGTAGAATTAATTGTCCTGCAATAATGAGTAAACAATCCAGATTTTAGAAGACTAACTCTTCCAGTACAATGAGCAGTTCAATGGCAAAACCTCCAAGAGATTAAGAAAGCTTTTTTAATGGAACGTTGACCTGGATGAGGAAGTGGGGTAATTCTTCCTTGTTGCTTTGGTAAGAAAAACATCTTGAAATGCCCTGTAGAGAAGGTTCCCAAAACAACCAGGTGTTTAAATGAATCCGTGTTAAAACCCTCTATCACATATATAATTTCTATCTTTAGTAATGACATTTATGACAACCAAAAGTTTATATGGAATATATATCTTCTTTGTTATTGAAGCCATTATTATGGATATGAAAGTTGATGATGAACAACAGAGTTGTTTTGACATTATTTTTCACAGTGATATCCTCTTACGAAGAACAATATTAATAACTTCATTTGTCTGGCAATGGTGAAGGAAGCTCACTATGCAAGGAATAAACAAAATGGTTATCACTACCACCAAGTTCATACATTTCATTATTAATAAAATCTCTCAGGTCCTTACCATGAGCCCAATTTTGACAATATGGCTACTTGCTCTGCAACCATCAGTTAGGGCAAGTAAATGGACACACACAAGAAATGACAGACTGACAATGAAGAGACAGAACAAAAGCAAGCAAACAAACAAAAACCTTCAAAACATATAACCTAAAGGCCTATCTGTGAATGTTTAATAGAGTTACTGACATCAATAGATTTTTAGGGTATCAGTACAATTATGGATATTCATAATGATCCCTGAGTTTTCAAGAAAAGGGTTCAATTATGTTCAGTATAGTACCAGGAGGCAGGGAAATCTTTTTCATTAAATGATTAAAGTAAGGATTTTAGTACTGAATGTTTAGGTTTTCTAGAAAATTCAGTTAAGTGGAACCCCTACTCCCAAATGATGACAAACTAGTATTCAATACCAACATAAAAGTTCAATAAAATTTATCATACTCAGTATCAGCTTTTGTAAAAAATAAGGAATGACACTGAGATGCAAACTTTTACTATTCCTTTATTCCTGGACATTTTATTAAGATAAGTTATTCATGAAAACAATATTTTAGTCAGTTTATTTTAGGGCAAGTAGCCTGTATACTGGTAATCTCAATTATTCCCAATAAGTAAAGTTCAAAGAATTTCTATTTCTTGAAAAGCAGAAAACATATTTTAAAACTAATATGCAAATACCAAGGGTTATGGACAAGTCAAAAATTTAGAGACACAAAATCTAAACAATTAAAACCTATACATAACCTAAAATTTTCTGATAAACATACCCCCAAGTACTATAGAGTCAAATATTTGTAATTTATATTTTCTTTTACCCTTATAATTACTTTCATGAAGGAAGGCAATATGCTTATCCCTTATACTACCAATGGAAATGAGGTGGATGGCTTATAGAAAAACTCTAGGATGCTTGCAAAAGTCTTTTTGTCTTACACTACATACCGTAAGTAAGCACATAAGCCTATTATGCTTTGAACTATCCATTAAAAACAAAATCCTAATTTATAATATGAGAACAAATTAAGATGAATGTTACTGTTTAACTGTAGCTAATAAAAAACAAATAACAAATTTACTTAACAGAATTCTGTTTAGAGTCATGAAGTATGGACAAGTCACTAAAAATAAATGGCTTCTGAAAAAAAAACTTTAAATATCTTGATCAAAATATTTTTCCTATTAAATAATAAAATCAATCCTTTAAAAACATACACATAAAATACATTAAAAAAAACACTGGTTGAGGAAAAAATATTTTAATATAGTTTGAGAAATATATCACAGAGGTTGTTTTAAAACAACATGTAGGGTCCATTCCACACCAAGAGATTGCTGACATATTCAAAACAAAACAAAGCAAAACAAAACAGATAACCTCTCATAGTCTTATAATGATCTAAACCATTTTTAATGGAAATAATCCTAAAATAAAGTTTTCTGCATTCTCAGATTATATATTGTACACAAAAGTGTACTGAACATGATGCTTTGTTAATGCTTTTGATAGCTGTCCTCATATTATCTCATCTCTTAGATTATAGCCAATAGTTTCAGGGGTATCATGTGAGATACTTCTGAAATGCTTAAGGCTGTTTTACCTCTGTATTAAATGATCTCACAGTACTTTAATTTCCTTCCTTCAGAGTGCTACCAATACGTCCTTTCTGAACAACATATAAAATGAGTATTACAAATCTGCTGATATGAATGAAGCTTGCTGTACCTCTAACCTTATTATCATACATAATTCTAGATTAACAGGTTCTGAACAAGTTCCTAAATGTGGTTTCATGGCATTCCTGAGGCATAAAATAAAGAGATTTTTAAAAATAGTGACTGATTTTTTTTTCAATGCTTAAAGCCTTCTCCATTTATTTATTGGTGTTTGTGTTTCAAATCTATGATATAATAGAACTATAAGTGTCAGTTAAAAGGGTATTACTAATTTAATAAATAACATAATTGAGTGTTTTACCAAGTGCTGGGTGAATAAAAATAAAGCCCTTTATACTCTATTCTCTCAAGAACAGTTAAAAGCGAAGGTAAAGATTAATTGTGAATTTAGTATAGTCAAAGTTAAAAGAAGACCTTTAGATGCTAAAGGTTCTTAAGATTTACTGTTAAGCATGTATCAAAAACATCTGGGGCAAGATTAAATAATTTACATGTTATGTATGTCAGAGCTAATCCATTAAAAGCATATATTATTAATTAAGAATATCTGTAAGGTAAGTACTACCCCAAAACTACCAGTCAGAAAACAACTAACCAGTATATTGGGAAATACATAAAACTAAACCTGATAGAAACCAGGCAAACAAAATTAATGTACTTGCCCCAGCACCATGTTTGTCTATTAAAAGTGAAAACTAGACCACATAGGAAAAATAAAAGAAACATCTTTCTATTTTTCAAGCAAATTTATATGTAATTCAGGACAACAAGATTTAAAAAGGCTTTAGAAAAAGCAGGAATAAATTTTAATGCTGACAATAATAGACAGAACTTTTGGATCAACACCTACCGATTTTTTTCTATTGTTTTCCAGATCTTTGAGTTCATTCTCGATTTTTGTGATTAATTCCCTGAGTTCATCAAGATTAGTGCAAATAAGCTAAAATAAAACACAAAAACACAGCTTGATAACACATAATATAAAACACCCAAAATGTGGTAACAGAAGTTGTTTTAACACACATTGAATTCACAATTATTTGTCTTTGTAACAGTAAAATGCAAAGAAAGCTCCACAGTTGATATTTTAAAAGATATTTACTTGTTATGATGTATGAACTTCAGGCTTAGTATAAAATTAGCTGAAATTTCAACATTGGTGGTTTCATCCCACGTACCCATCTTTCAGTTTGTTTTATAATCCAGGTTTTTTTTGTTTTTTTTTTTTTAAACATTCTTAACTTTCAGCCCAGAATGACAAAGATCTGGAAACTCACCCTAGATTTCACAAGTTACTGGATCACCTTTATGAAGTGTTTCATCAAGCAGTCTCCGAGCAGGTGAATAAGTGCACCCTGGAGAACAATTGCTTTACTTTTGCTTTGGTTGCTAACTATATAACTTAACAAATTGTATCACTGCTGTTGGGACTGCTAATAAAGAGGGACTCCAACTATATGAATATACTGAAAGAAGTTAATGAAATTAAGTATACATTCTTTATATGATCTTAGTAGTCTTTAATAAAACCAGATCCAAAGATAGCATCTATTGCCTTTCATACCTGTGTGGTTTACCTTATTTCACTTTGGTAATATTGGCAAATGGTCAAAACAATTGGTCTTTAGTTATTAATTGATAATCCAACAAGTTTGGCTTAACTGCTAAATATTTATAAACAGTGAAGCATCAGCAACATAACAAAAATATTAGTAACTACATTTTAGATCTTGTAAAATTATACTGCATGTTTCAATCAGTTTGATAATATTCAACTTTTTTTCTAAAATAATTTAAACTTACATTTAAAAAAATCTGTTGTGTAAAAGAAATAGAAGATTTCTAAAACAGAACTGCAATCACATACAGGGGAAAAGTTTTAGATTTAATGAAAGTCTTATAATGTATATACTGTATAAATGAAAAAATACTATACTTATAAAGCTATTAATTCATTATTAATTTTTTATTAGTTTCATGTATTTTACATTCATTAATTTTTGGTAAGGGCACTGTTTTCCTAAAAGGCATATTTTCTTTTAAAAGAAAATGGACAAAAACACAAAGCAAAAGAGAATTACAACAAGATCATTCCTAGTGACTACTATGTGACAAAAATGGGAGACTAGGAGCCTCCACACTTTAAGTTGAACCATATGAAATGTTGATATGCCTTTGGTTACAAAAAAGACAATACGGTTCAACCGAATAGACTAAGAAAGAATTATCACAGATAATATAAATTATACTCAGTATTAACAATGATTAGAAACATCTACATAATTTCAAACTCACAGAACTGACAAAGCAGGGGAAACATGTATTTAGGTAACCCAAATTAACAATTTCAGAGTACAAAACACCAGTAGAACAACTAAATAGTAGGATATTGCTGCTGACACATTATACACATTTCCATTTGCCAAATCTAGAATTATGGAAGAAATGCTGATGGTTAAGTAGTAAAGTGGCTAATTACGTAAGTGCCTTTAGAAATAGATAATGTCTTCAACTTCTATCATATAAATAAAGCCTCAGAACTGTGTTGGCCCTACACCAGGTTTCTAGTAAGTATTCAAGGGGAACTAAACTTGTATAAAATGCTATTATGACTACCATGTCAAATTTGCCATGGAACTTGCAAATGGTTACACCCCATTCATTGAACTTGGTGTACTAGTTAATGACATGGCATGGATTTCTCATTTGTACATAAGGCAAAGCTCAGAGCAATTTTCACTTGCATTTTCACTTAGCTGTCTCATTATACATGGAGTAAAGGTACATTTTCTTTGTACTTTGTAGAAACTCACAGTAACAATAAAAATATATACCCCTATACCTGAACACATCCTAAAATATTTAAGATCTTTTAATTAGCAATTAGTCATGAGATCAGAAAATATTTCTATTTCATTTAAGGAAACAGATAACGTAGTTTTGAAGTAAAACTAGGAATTATTTCTATACTGTAAGAGCTATATATTAAAAAAAATACTTTACTAGTTATCAAGCTGTATTAAATCAGTGCTTCTCAAACTTCAATGTGCGTAGGAGTCACTTGGGAATCTTGTTAAAATGAGGTTTTTGATTTAGTAGGTCTGAGGTGGGACCTAAGATTCTACATTTGTAACAAGTTCCCAGGTATGGGCTGCAAATCTCACATTTTTGGGCAATTATGTACTAAATGATTATGAATTACAAATCTGCATGGTCACAGAAACATTTGGTAGTATGGAGCTAAATGAGTACAAAATTTAAAAAGATTATCTTCAAATAGGGGATGGAATACTGAATTAAAAGCACAAATGTTCAATGTTAATGCACAAATGTTCCTTAAATGCCATGATTCAAACATAAGTTTTATTGAATTTGAGAGTTAAAATATTTTTAGCAATATTTACTTTGAACCTATCTTAAAGCGACTTAATACCTAACAATTTATACTCTTTAAGTACTAATATATACCTCCCTCTACATATGTATGTAATATACATATACTCCAAATATAGAGTCAAGTTATTAGAAAATTCTTGTATGAGAACATATTGTAAATTTGTTACTTATCATTTTGAGGTTATATTTTGAGGGAAAAATAATTTTTTTTGTCATGATTATCATTTTGAGGTTATATTTTAAGGGAAAATATTTATGTCAATTCTGTCATTTACACACTCTTCTCTTTACAAAGTAAGGTGTGTGTCTGTGTGGCCTTTTTGTGTGTGTGTGGGCTTTACACTCAGCTTAATTGCAAATGATGCTTTTAAAAATAGAATCAATCCAATAAGAAAAGTTGACTTTAATAAGAACATGAATTTTTTTGAACAAAGCAAAAAACCTTATTAAGACCTCCTTCTCATTACCTTAAATTTGGGGAAAAAAAAAATCTAGGGCTTAGTGCCTCAAAAGGTGAAAGAAAGCTCCACAGCAGCTTGTATTACAGTCAGGACACACTGCCAACACTCAAAGAGAAGGTTTTCAGTCATACTGCAGAGGTTAACAAGAAGAGTTTTATCTCCTAGGAAGAACCTCTTCAAGGCTGTTAAACTCTCCTTCAAATTAATCTTTCACTTGGTGCAACTCGTGACAGTCACAAAATCATAAATTTTAGAGCTGAAAGGGACCAAAAGAAAAAAAAAAAGTAATTTGGTCCAAACCTTGGCCAAGGCTAAAGAGGGGTATCTCCAATTCACACACAAGCTAGTTTAACAGAGATTAAGTGACCAAAGATGACACACTCATAGAGGAATACCATGGAACCTAGGACTCCTCTTCCTCTTACATCATATTCTTTAAGGGTTCTCTCTAAGCAAAATAAAACAAATTAAAAAAAAAAATCTAACAATAATTTGAACGTGTATTATAGTTTTGAGCTTCACAGGTGGCGCCAGTGGTAAAGAATTCGCCTGCCGGTGCAGGAGCCATAAGAGATGCAGGTACTATTCCTCAGTGGGGAAGATGCCCTGGAGAAGGGAATGGCAACCCACTTCAGCACTGTCTGTAAAATCCCATGGACAGAGGAGCCTGGTGGGCTACAGTCTCGCAAAGAGTCAGACAGAACTGAACGACTGAGCACCACATTATAGTTTTAGGAATTAATTTATATCTAAGCTTTCATATCTATTAAATTTAAGTATTAAAAGGCCCTCTCTCCAACTCAAGAAGCAAAAATCTGTGTATATAGTCTACAGAAATAAGTGTATATGGTGGAGAAGGGGAGGTCCTGTAGAGATCAAAAGAACTCCATAAACACATCTCAGAAAAATTACAAAGTAAATCACTATTTTAAGCCACATACTATGTCCTTCAGGTATAAATTCCATAAGTTTGAGAGATATTTACTTTATTTGCTCCAAAAAGAATGTAAGTAAGATAGCATACAAAAGTAAAACAATATGGTAAATTACATTAAAAAGCAAAGGGAAATGCAGAGAAGTCAAAATGAATAGGTCCAAATAAAATGGACCATGCTCACTACCATTCTAATAAAACATTCCAATAATTTATCACATTATAAAGTTATAAGCAAAAAACTAAATGCATGGTATAAATTTAAAATCTATATTATACTTGAACTAAAATTATATTGACATCTGTTAAAATTATTAGGACAGAACACTCCTTCTCACTTCTTAGGATCATCATATTCGCAATAATGATTACTTCAAAACCTGCAAATAAAGATATCATGAGCAACATGACAAGTCTGATTAATAAATCAAAATATTTTTATACCACTATATGAATAAAAATCTTTCTCTCAAGGCACAATATATAAAAACAGAAAAAAAATTCAGGGGGAAGTAAAATTCCATGATGTTAAAAGTGAAATAAAAAGCTGAAGCTGAAAATACTCATTTTAAGAGGCAGCAATTCAAGACAACAATACAATCAAAAGGTCCTTAACTCTGTGAGGCAGTTAAATTCTAATTTTAATCCCAAATTGTCACATTGAGGTTAGTACTTTATTTCATATCCCTTAGTTTCTCCATTGGTTAAATGGAGCAACAGTGTTTTTTTCAGAGGTATGTTAAGGATCATTGAGTTTATGCTTATGCTAAAAAACAATACTTTTATATAAATCTTAGTCAACACCTGGGTTCTGGATTTTCTCTGCAAAGAAGCCTTTAGAATAAATCACACACATGGAATAGGAGCAAGCACACATGACATAAGGTTCTTAAATTATTTTAAAACTGTATCTTGAGACTTGACAAACCACGTTTTAGGAATACTTTCTATGACTCTGTTATAACTGTGCACAAAAAGAAAATTCACATAATATTAGGCTTCTCTTTCAAATATTAAACATTAATATTCTTGGTAAAAGTTAACTTTATTAAGAAAATCAATATTCACTTTTCAATCTAACAGTCTTCCTTGTACTACAAAACTGGATATAGAAAAACAAAAAAACAGTCAATTTAACAAAGTAATCAGTAAAATTGTTAAATTTGACACAAAAGCTTAAATCACCCACATGCTGAAGACTAAAAATATTTCCTGACTTTTTGAAACTATTGCTAAGTAAAAACATGGCAACGTCCCCTATATGCCAAATGTATAACTCCCAATAGCACTACAGTAACAAGGGCTAAGCACAGGTTTTCCCTCTAATATAATGATGCAAATACTACCACTTGGTTTTTCACTTTTCAAATACTTGTAGGCTTAATGATGAAATCTGACCAAATCTGAGATTTATTCCAAGCTCTTAAGTTGCTGGGGAAAGTGGTAAAGGTCAGTAATAGATGCTCTTTAACCAATAATTAATTATTTTCCTACTCACAAGTACAGTACTGTCTGAAGCATCTGACATGCTTATTTAAAAAATAAGATAATAAAACATTAAGTTCTATCACTTAATCCTGATAACAACCTTGTGAGGTGGGGACTATTATTATTACCCCATTGTACATATGAGAAATTAGAAGCTTTGAGCAGTTAAGTAAGTTACAGAGTTAGTGCTAAAATGGCATTCTAACCCAAGTAGCCTGGTTCCAGAATCTACATGCTTAAGCACTGTCCAGATTACTAATATCTATCTAGACTCTCTGAATCAAGGATGGACCATTAGAGGATGAAACCCAGGATTTTTCATTTTTAATCAAAGTATAAGTTTCTTTTTATGCCATTGAACATTTGAGAACCACTGATATAACTCCTAGGAAAAACTGGTACAGATATGGTCAGTCTCATTATAATATACACACAAATATAAATACAACAGGCCTTTGACTGTTTACAGTGTATACTTTAAACAGGAGTGGGAGATTACTATCTTGTCCTGAAGTATAGGTATCACTTGTTTATACGAATAAACATGGATTCTTCCTGAAACAAACAGGCTTACCCATTTCAACTAGCTAAAAAAAAATCAACAACTATCAAATTAAAAAGTAGTTGAAGTCAAAGACAGGATTTACTTTTTCAATTCACCAGAACCTTAAAAAAAAAGAAAAAAACTTCATGCAATTTAATCCCTGGACATGTTTCTGAAGTACTAAATGTCATATTGTTAGAGCTTTTTGAGAAGGAAATAAATTCACTTCTTTGTTTTATAATAACCAGTCTTCTTACATGTGGAAGACTTTCAAATAGTTAAAGAAACTATCACAGAATTATTCTGAAAGGCAAAACTGTAAGTTCTGCATGTAACAACAAAGTTTACTAGTGACCAATATTATCTCCTATTCTTTGCTTATTTGAAGCAAATGACCTATTTCTTGGGAGATGGCTGTCAATTTTCTTTCTCAATACTACCATGGTATTTAAATTATAAATTAGGAATAAAAACACCTGTTCTCATAAGTCTATTTCCCCATCCCTAGCCCCACCCACCCCCAACACACAGGCCTGCCCTCTTTCCAGAAAACCTTAAGAACCAGGAAGAGGATGTTGTTTATTTTAAACAGTTCAATTCAGCAAAACATGTACTTTTGACCTTCAGTTTCTGAGTGGTAAGCAAATGGTCAGTAACTAACTAAAAGCATCACTTAAGACAGTATTTTTCATACTTTTTTGCCCAGAACTCATGGTCAAAAATACATTTTACACTGCATGTCAGTAAACACACACAATGGAAACCAAAGTTTTATGAAATAACATTACCTTTACTATATTTGACACACTCTTAAAATTTCTATTTTAACTGTGTTAGCTTATAAAAGAAACGCTGGCCATGTAATATACTAAATTAATTTTCATGCCTCACTAATGAGTACCACCTTCAATTAAAAAAAACAATTACTTTATACAGTGTTACTTACTACATATAAAAATCATCCATTAACTATAGGGATGAAGGCAAATATCAACAATGGACCAGATTTGTCTTGAGATTCATATTCCCAGGATGAATACTTTGAGGTATTAAGGAAAAAAAATAAGTGGGAGAAGCACGAAATCAGTGGAAGAATGAATAACCATATACTCTTGTAGCATTAAATAAGGCACACAAGCAATGGTAGAAAGGTCTCTAAACAAACAGTAAATATTTTTTTTCCTTTTTACAGAATATGCTGAAACCAGGGTTACTTTATATAAAAGGATTCTGTAGAAATTATTCATCCTAAGGATGTCATTAAAAATATTCTAAAATACTAAGAGAAAAACATATCTCTTTTCTTTATTGTTCATTTAAAAGTATTAAATTTGACCAGTTATTAACTTCCATTTAAAAAAACACTTCTAAAATAGAAATTTTACTTAAAAAAAAAAAAGGATGTGTCTACATTTTTGGATATATGTAATTGTTAAACTCATATTACATATTATCAATATTTTCATAGTTATTACTCCTTTATTTTCTTTTTTGTTACATTTTAACATACTTATATTTTTTGGAATTGTTAGTTTTATAACCTAAACCAGAAACAGATAGGACACACTACTACAAGAAAATTTTTAGAAAGTCATTTGTTGTAGAAAACTCTCATCTTTTATAAAGTAGAAAATAAAAATATTATTTAATTAAGGTAAACTTCTTTGCTTATTCCAGTATCAGCTTCAAACAGAAAACTCTTCACATAATCACACAGCAGAACATAAAAGTACTTTTTTTCTTTTTGCAGAAATGTTTAAAAACCATTCAGTTAATAGTCTCTCTGAAGTTCATATATAGCTGTGTTAAAAAAAAACTGTTTTTTAAGTTAATAAATCTATCATTTCTACAGTGCCCAAATAAATTAAAATAGATTACCTAGGCAATATTAGCATGTACAAACTAGAGTTTGTTCTTGGAAGACTTTCATTTAACACATTTATATATATGTGTGTATGTGTATATATGTATATACACACACACACTATATGCTACACTGTAGTTAACAGTTTAACATATTTCTATTAAACCACTTCTATAAGATAGCATAGCATAAACAAACCACAGATTTTTTTAATATCAAGACAAAAAGAGAGGTAAAAATTTCTGAAATACTAGCAGATTAAATCATTGCTATGTCTGCACTTGCAGGGAAAAAGTCATAGTTGGAAATATTTCATTGAAGTATTGTGTGTTATGGTGGAACTTGGCCAGTCTCTTGAGGAACAATGTAAACACAGATATAAAAAATTAAACTGAAAAACTTTTGAGACAAAATTGAAACATTTACCTGAAATTCTGGTACAGTAGGTGACTTTGTGACAGTTTTCCTCTTCTTTGTGATTGCTTTTTTAGATATGGATTTTTTTCCTTTCAAGATTAAAAGAGAAAAGCTTCATAATGCTGTTTATAGCATTTCATTAACAAAAAGCAAATTACATAGAACCTTGAAAGTTAAATTATAACTAACAGATGGCTTCTAGTGAGTCAAATAAAAATGATGAATCAAAACAAGCCCCAGCAAAAGCAAACATCAAACTGTAACTACCCATAACAGACATATTAACAAATGGTGTTTTCTTAACAGCCAAACTATTATAATCTCTAATGTGTTGCACGGTACCAGAATTAATTACAATAAGATTTGGAAAATAAAAAGTCATATTACTACTGCTTAGTTAAAATGTAACTCACAACTTAAAATGAGGTTACATAAGGGAAAAAAAACCTTACCTTTAACAACGACTTCTGTAGTCAGGAACTTGTACAGAACTATATTCTGAAGACTATGGTCTTTATTCAACCTAATGTGAAAATCCTCTCAGTAGCTTAGGAAACAAGATTTTCCTTCTATCTCTTTAGCTCTGCACTCCCCTAATGGGCTGCTGTTAGCAGTATTCAATAACCAGTTTTAAAACAAGGTAAACATTTCCCTTTAAAGTGCACCTCATCATTTGTGCAATCAGAAACCACAGGGAAAAATAAATCCATATTCTTAAAGAATTTCAGTTTATAGCATAAAATATATATAATCTACAATATGTATTTAAGCAGACTAAAGAAATACTTGCATACATACAGCCTCTATCTTATTTTAAGGAACATATTAAAGTAAATGTTTTTCCCCATTTATAATTGGCAAAATCAATTAATAAATTATTTTAACAGGAGATACAGTACAATTTATGGGGACAACAAAGAATTATAAAATGGAAACCCTGCCCTCCAAAAGTTTACAATGTAAGGGAATAAAAAATTAATTTTAGCTCACAATCATTTGTATGCTAAAATCAGTTTAAAAACTACTATTTTTTCAAGAGAAAATTGCTATACTAAATAATTCCTACTGTTCTTTTCTAAATATTTTCTTAATAGATATGATGATTTTACATGAAAACAATCAATCTGATAGCACATTTTATTCAAGTCATAAGCATATTCTAGTTTACAATATAGTTGTATTTTCTTTTGTATTTGTAAAATCAGATCACAGAACTGTAATTTGAATCATTTCTAACTTTGACTCAATAGAATCCAAGTATACCACACTTGAACTACTGCAAATTTTCAACTGCTGAGATTCACAAGGGTTTTAGTGTTTTGTTTTAATAGGTAACAACCTGCTACTGACTTTTGCTTTTAATTAAATTTAAGAACCTAACATATATTTTCTTTTCTCATTACTCTTATTTGCTTATGTGCTCACACAGTACAAATATTAGAACTAAATTTATACAAAAATAGGTAAGTGGGTGAGCTGCTTTAGCAATATCCGAGAAGTGATTCCCAGGTGGTGCTACTGCTAAAGAATCCACCTGTCAATGCAGGAGATGCAAGGGATGTGGGTTCAATCCCTGGGTCCAGAAGATCCCCTGGAGTAGGAAGTGGTAATCTACTCCAGTATTCTTGCCTTGAAAATCCCATGGACAGAGGAGCCTGGCAGGCTACAGTCCATGGGGACCACAAAGAGCTGGACATGACTGAGCACTATCTTACTATATAATACAGCTAATAACTGATTTCTAAACCGGGTGCAATAGGAAACTCTCAAGTGGACTGATGGATCTGAACACCAAAATGTCTCTCCTCTGAGACATGCTATCTTTACTATTATCGAAAGTTTACAGGAAAAGATTTAATTGCTTGCTGACTTAAGACAGTTTGAAGGAAATGAAATCCTTCCTCATTCCTATTCCCCACCCCTCAGAACGCCTCTAACTAGCTTTTTAAAAATAATTTGATTTTGTATTTACTTATTTACAAGCACAACAGAGGACATTTTTTATATTTCCAATCAATTTGATATTATTGCCACAGAAACACCAAACTTACGTAATAAATTCTCAATTAACTCTAACAACCACTCTATTTGAATAAATTAAGCAGCTGAGGTGATTACTGGGAACCTCCTTTCATCATGTCATTTAGATAACTTAAATGTTATTAAGAAACTGGAATTAGTATTGGGAGTTTTGGAACTAAACTACCTGGATTGGAATTTCAGCTCTAACCACTTACAAGCTGCAAGACCTTGAGCGAATTATTTTATTCCCTTGTGCAGCTTCACTAAAACAGGAATAATATTTCCAACTTTGTGAGAATTATACAAATTAAAGCATGCTAAGAGCTTAGACTACTATTAGGCACAGGGTAAATCATCAACACATGTTAGTGGTTCTCATCTGCCTTAGATACGTGTGATAAGAGTTTAAACAAAATGTTAATTATTTTTCAACCTTCTTCAATTTATTAACTTACTCCTTCATTTTAATTATTCTTGTTCTGATGTTCTCTGTTACCACTCAACTTTGTACATATATCAATTAATGTAACACTTACCATACAGTGTTACAATTATCTGTTTACATGTTTCTCTTCCTTACTAGATTGGGAATTACTGACAACAAAAATTCCATTATTCATTTTGTATACAAGTTAAGATGCTTAAATGTAAGAATCCTACTCTTCATCAGAAATGTTCAGTCTGGGGATAGGGAAAGGGAGGCAGGTAACTGTTTACAATTCTGAGTCTACTTTATAATAGAATGTAAATAATTTACACAATTTGTCAAAGAGTTTCACAACATGACCTAGGAAGGAAACTAATATTTATTGAGCACTTACTATGTGTCAGACACTTAGTAAGGTGATATATAAGTTATCTCAGTTAATTCTTAAAGAAACCTTCCAAGGTAGGCAAAACCTCCATTTTAATGTGGGATAAATGAAGATCAAAAGGTTTTTTAACTTACTTAAGTGTTACACTATAATAAGTAATCCCCACAGCCAGGGCCTCTTAATTCCAAAGTTCATGCTTTTTCCATTATGTAATTCTAACCTCTTAAAAATGATAGTTACCATTTACTGATTCCTACCATGTGCCAGACACCATGCTAGGTACCATGTATTCACTATTCCATTAATTTTTGTGAAATTACAGCAAGATAAGTATTAGCTCATTTTTCACAGAGAAATAAACAGGCTATAATCAGGTAAATAAATTAACAGAACTTATAACTAACATGCACTGAAGCACATATTCGTACTAGATATGTCTCACTTCAAAGCTGTGCTCTTTTTATGGTACAACACTGCATTTTTTCAGGCTTTCTGCAGGGATGTAATTTGTATTTGACTGGTTTCAGAACATTCCTTTAATTAGGGTTATAAGATTTGCATATTCACTATTACTTAATATCTTTGTCCTCAACGGAACAATATGAATACAAAGTTTTCTATATTCATCAATAAAAATTAACTGTTATTGTTCATTAATTATTGCTTTTAAAATGGACAATGGAATACTA
This sequence comes from Capricornis sumatraensis, assembly GCF_032405125.1. Classification (NCBI taxonomy): domain Eukaryota; kingdom Metazoa; phylum Chordata; class Mammalia; order Artiodactyla; family Bovidae; genus Capricornis; species Capricornis sumatraensis. Next base: position 46,942,811 of record NC_091074.1, on the reverse strand, counting down.
TAAAACCACACAGCCTTTATTTAGTAATCTGTTTTTGCTCCAGGGCAACCCACTCCAGTATTCTCGCCTGGGAAACCAATGGACAGAGAAGCTGGCAGGCTACACAGTCCACAGGGTCACAGAGCTGGAAACGACTAAAAAACAAGTTATATAGAGGGCAAGTTACATATTCCTATTAACTTCAACAGTTAATAGTTGAAAAACTAGTCAACACACATACTTCTATCTCAGTACTTTCATTTTAGGGATTCTGATGTGAATGAATACTAAGACACTGATCACTGTTAAAATTAGAAACCCAAGGGCATTTGTATTATCAGCAATTCTGGCAAGTGCCTGTTAGACTGTAAAGTCACAGAAAGTCTAAATATGATTTTTATTTACTAAATGTCCATATCTTGGCTAATATATATATATTTTTTAAGTTGGCATTTTACTTTTATTTATTTATTCTAAGACTTAGATGAGACTTAAAAGGCTTAGAATAGTGCCTGGTACACAGTAGGCATTATAAGAGTACTGGGTTTTGGGGGGTAGGGTAAGTAGAAGGTATTAAAATAAAAGGCCATGGAATATAATCAATTCTTTCACTCTAGTATCTTGGCATCTTGAATTGGTTCTCTAAGAATTTTCTCCATAAAGACACATATCTATAGTAATATTAACACAGAATTATACAACTGTTTCAAAAATACAGGCCTGGGTTTATCTGATTATTCAATATAATCAAATATTGTAGATTACATTACTTTCTCAGTCATTCCCTATAAGCAGCTCATTACTTTTTTATACATTTGATATATTTTATTTCAACCTCATTTCCCAGACTGTATTCCTGATTCAATTATCTAAAACAGCACCACAAACCCAGAAAGAGATCATCCCCAAATGGCATATTTCCATCATTCAAATGCCTTCTAAACCATCAACTTTTCAACTTTTTCCTTAGGTTCTTCTCTTAATTACTCTACTTTTTCTCAGTGAAACTTTGCTTATTTATACCTCCGTGGTTTTGCTCACTTATTAACCACTTTCATCTACCCAACCCCCTTATTCTTCAAAGTCCTTCATCCTCTATAAAATCATACTATAGAATACATTGATTTATCCTCTCTGACCTTTGATTGTATGGTCTTTACTGTATACCTAACAATTATTAAATGAGGCTATTTACTAATTTTGAATCTTAATTTCTTCAATAATAAGAAAATAACAATACTTATCCTGTTTATTTTAGTTGGTTTAGATGAACTACACAAAATGATTTGATTGAAAATAATGACCATGTAAGTAGGGAAAAAACCTTCCAAACCAAACTAGTTGAAATAACTTAAAAATACCACAAGCTTTTACATAACAGTCAGTGTATTGTGAATCATTTCTGTTTATTTTTTCAGGTTTTATTAAAAAAATCTTCTCATTTTTAAAATTTATAACTCATTTCAGTCAACTCTATTTGCTCTATACAATCTACAATAGTATGTTACTGAAAACAACTGAAATGTCCATTAAGGAAGCTAGTTAAATGAACTACACAATACATATAACAGAATCCTAGGCACTCATTTAAAATGATGGTACAGAGATCTATTTATTGCACAAAGATGTTCATGGTAAACTGCCATGTAGGGAAAAAAGCAGACTGCAAAATAGTATGTATAGTATAATCCTACTCAAAAATAAAAACGCTTTGAAAGAATATGAAAATACATGTTAAATGGTAAATCTTAGTTATTAATATATCTTGGAGAATCATACTATGTGTGTTCATTTATTTATTCAACAGATTCTTATGCAATGTGTCAGTTATTGTGCTATTAGGGAGCAAAACCAAAAATAATCCTTCTATTCTCAAGGATGTTATAGAAATGAGGGGAGACAAGCATCAAAATAACCTAGAAATAAATGCAACTATTAGGAATAAATTTTATAAATAAGTATTATGAAGGAGAAGTATCTGGTGCTATAAGTATGCACAATTGGGAAAATGACAATGTTTTTATATTCTGTAATGTTTCTAAGAATAAGGAACAGGTTTAAATAATTGAAAATAAATTCAAAATTTACAAGGCAGAAAGAGGGCTCCCCTGATGGCTCAGTGGTAAACAATCCACCTGTCAGTGGAGGAGACACAGGTTCAATCCCTGGTCTGGGAAGATTCCACATATTGCGGAGCAACTAAGCCTATGCACCACAACTATTGAGCCCATGTGCCCTAAAGCCTGTACTCTGTAACTAGAGAAGCCAGTGCAATGAGAAGTCAGTGCACTGCCACTAGAGAGTAGCCTCTTGCTGCAACTAGAGAAAAGCCTGCACGACAATCAAGACCCAGCACAGCCACACATAAACAAATTAAAAACAAAATTATATTTTAAAAAAGCAGAAAGAAAAGTCTAATTCTGAAAATAGACTAAAATGTTTATGGGTCACAAAACTGCCTCAGTGCACTTAAATCAGCAAATCATTTTCACCCAATTTGTCTTTGCGCCTTCTACTAAAAATCATCTGCCATTACAATAAGAAGGTTTTACTGACCTGAGGAGTCCACCAAAATTTCAGGTACGTGTAATCAACAGAAAATGGACCAGGCTGACTACATAAATCCAGACCAACCACATTTAGTCCACCCTAAGTAGAGGTTCATAAATCAGCCATGGATGACACAGCTTATCCCAAAGCATATTCTACAGCAAGGGTCCCCAACCCCTGGGCCTCAGATTGGAACTGATGCAGGGACTGGTACTGGGTCTTGGCTTGGTAGGAACTGGGCTGTACAGCGAGTGGCAAGTGAGCAAAGCTTCCTCTGCCACTGGCCCGCCCCCCATTACCACGTGACCCATCACCCTCCCCAGCTACTCCCACCCTCGTCCATGGAAAAAGTGTCTTCCCTGGTGCCAAAAAAAGCTTGGGGACTGCTGTTCTACAGATTATTACTTGAAAAAAAGTTCTGTGCCGGTAGCCAGCACGGGAGATCCCACCCATGACAAGGTCATGCGGAGAGACCTGACGGGGCAAGGTGAGTCAGGTCTCAAGGGGTCCTCTGCCTGAGCATCTACCCTGAAACCCAAATCTGTCTGTTTACTGTCTGCTATACTATACTCTTCTGACATTACAGGGGGCTATCCTCGACCACCTTTCTCTGGAAAAAGTTAACTTAGAGCTCCAACTGGTCTCCTGCATATGAAAGGAGTGTCTCAGCTCAAATCCCTCTGATGGTTCTCTAACTTGCCTGACAGTTAAAGACTTTTACAACTTGTGATTGTTTACAGCCCCCCAACCGTGAGAGGCATGAAGCTTAAAACATCTTAAAGATATAGAGCCTTTTCTAAAGAGCTAAAAATTATACTGGTGATGGGTTTTCACTGCTGAGTCAATGACTGCTGCCAGGCCTCCATATTCTTTATCTTTTAGGCACCTGGAGGATATTAATCAATGTAACTGGGATATAGAAAAAGGAATATAGTAGTTTTGATGTTAGCAACACTAGACTTTTGAGTTAGTGAACTTTCTCTTTGTTATAAATCACTGTACTCCTCTTTCCTTGTTATAAATTGTTGTGTCCTTGCTATATAAGAATGTAACTTTATTTAGTGCTTTCTGAGAGTGGCACCAGACTTTGGAAAGAACAACACTTTTAAGGCAAATAAGTTTTCTGGTTGACAGACCCTTATCAGAAAAGGGCCATAAAATGATAATAGGCCTCCTGGCCAGAAGATGATGCAAATCACCTAAGACTTGTGTATACAGCTAGGTATGCAGAGAGAAAGCCCGGTCTCGGTAAGAGTCAGGGCTGCTGACACTGCATAATTTTGTATTATCCATTGATCTCTATGTACAACCAAAAGTATAAAAAGCTTTTCTGGACAATAAAAGATGGACCAGTCACTGGAAAGACTGGTTCCCCCGTGTCTTCTTTTCTTTCTTACTCTATTTTCTGGCTGATTCCCATCTGGGGCTTAGAGGCTAGCCGTGTCTACTTATTTGCCTGGGCTTCTAAGACCCATGTGAGAGAGCGCCCGAGGCGGGGCACCCTCTGCTATTCAAGCGGGCGCCTGTGGCCCTACGTAGACAGTTCAAGTCCCTTGTCTCAGGGCTTTATTGGCTTTCTATGTAAACAAAGGAATACAGCCTCTTTCCTCCTCTAAATTTTCTACTACACTATTCTTTCCTAACCTCTCTTTATATTTCTAAATAAATAAGTTTTTCCTCGCCGACTCTGTCCCCACTTTGAATTCCCTGGATCCAATGGGGCTGGACCCCGGCAGTTCTGTATTCAAGTAAACTTGAAAAGTACTAGGTTAAACAAAACTAAACAGTTTTCTTCAAGATTTTCTGGAGTCCTTAATACACCAGCTTTGAATCATATATGTGTAATTCTGAAGTCCAAAAGTTTCTGAAAACTAAAATTTTAAAAACAACTTCTATCAAAACATGATAAAGTGTTATGAGGTTCTTTATAGTCTTCATCTCATTTAGACTATCCATACATTTTCCTTTTGAAATTATACATTTGATTACAGGGTTGCCCTAAGGTCCATTGGGGATGTTATTTAATAAACATTACATGCATACCCTTCTAAAATCTGAAAATTTCTGAAATATCTGGTACAAAGTTTTGTAAGCTGCATTGTGGGCCTGTATTAATGCAAAATGTGAATCTATAAGAGGAATAGTTCCCAAACATATGACCATGAGGCTCACTTTTAAAGAGTAAGAAAGAAAACACTGCATTAGGATATGCCCAAAACTAACTATAATATAAAAGGCCCTGAAGTTGAATATCTAATAATAAAAAAAAAAAGCTCAGGGCAAAGTATCAGAAAGACAAATATACAGAATGATGTAAAACAAATGTTTTGTTGTTATATCATTTTATATAATACTGTTATGATAGTAAGAAGTTTAGTGTCCAATGAAGCAAAATAATTGGTCTATGCTTACTCAGTACTAACAAGGGAGAGGAAAAGTATATTAGCCAGATCCTAGTATTTTTGTCATGGAAAACTGACTTTCTAAAATTTGCTCTGAAGAAAAAAAGAAAAAGTATATAGGCAAGTGCATATTTTCTTCTACTTCATGCTGAAAGCCTTTTCTTCCCAACAACAGGCTCTGAGAGCATGCACAAGTACTCACTGAATTTGCTTTCGAGTTTTTTTCATATACATGTCTAGAACTGGACATGCAACTCCCACAAATTTTATATCTGACCTACACACACTCCGAACTTTCATTTAAAAACTGTAGCAACACTCTGTGTGTTTACAATATAAACTTCTTTTAATTCAGTCCTCAGGAGCTAATGTTTTTCTTCTGCAATTGGCAGTCTGTATAGGAGCTACCATCAATATGTATTCTATAAACCATCATAAATAAGTCATAATTACATTTGAACACATGAATAGTAGGTCATAAATGAACACTTAAAAGGTTTTAGGTGACAATGGTATTAATACAACTACATACTTTAGAATTGAAAAAAGTTTTTAAATTTAAAAATATTACTTACTATTTTAGAGGCTAACATTTCAAAGAGAACTTGGCAAATCAGTCAAAATAAATTTATATAGCCTAATGGATTGCTTGTAAAATTTAATGGATTTATTGCTGAGAGTTACCTTAAAAAAAAAACTGCACCTTTTTATCATATAGATCATTGTGGATCACTCTGCAATTTTTAGTTCAACGAATTAAGCCTGTTCTTGATGGTAAATTTTATACTATTTCTTTATCAATTATATATTACATACACATTTTAATATATTTAATTGTATTTAGTGATTTAAACAACTAAGGTATAACAGCAACTATATCAACTAAACAAAGTTCACTTCCCTCATTTGCCAACTCATTAAGTTACTGTCAAATCTTAATTATCTTTGTTACTGAGGGAAAGAGTAAAAACTGAAACCCACAAATGATGATAAACCACAACCTGTTTCAGTAAAACATTCAAGCTTTTCCCAATCAGGCAACATTTTCTTAGGGTTAATTAAAAGAAGCTTTTATCTCATCCATCCTATTGGTAACTGAGACAGAAATTGATTAAATGGCAAACAACAGGAAAAGCAAAGGCACCTGACTAACTTAAAATGCAGCGCAATCACTCACTGAAAACTTTATTCGTAAGATTTTCTTGTTGTTAACGTTCAAACAGGCTTGTGACAAATACAGTGAGTACTTAAATTTGGTGTAAGACAAACTTACAAATCCTTAAAACAAATAAGCTTCATAAGTTATTAAAGTAAAGTAGTCGCTCAGTCGTGTCCGACTCTTTGCAACCCAATGGACTATAGCCTACCAGGCTCCTCTGTCCATGGAATTTCCCAGGCGAGAGTACTGGAGTCGGTTGCCATTTCCTTCTCCAGGGGCTCTTCTTGACCGAGACTGAACCTGGGTCTCCAGCATTGAAGGCAGACGCTTTACTATCTGAGCGACCAGGGAAGCCCATAAGTTAAGTTCATGTAATTTTTTCCTTATAGACAACATTTTTTTCTGGATATGAAAATATATACTAAGAGAACTTTCCAGAGTGCTAAAAATATATAATGTGGGAAAAAACTAGGACCCAGAAAAATAATCTAACTTGCCTTGGTTTAAGAAGCTAGTTGCTATGAACTTTAGTCTTAGGAAGTCTTATCTCAGTGCTTTGTCCACTGCATGGAACTGCCCTTAAGCTGGGGGAAAAAACACTTCTTAAAAAGGATGGCAAGGATCACTTATGGAGAAACTGGTCCAGAGAATGTTCAAAGATTTTCAACTGAGAATTAAATTCAAATGTATTACATTGGTATTTTGTTGTTGCTAGTATGTAAAACCTCTTCTGCTCTGGGTTTTAATTATGGGGACTAATATAAAACTTGACATTCACACACACACACACAAAATATATTTCATTTTGTCAATCAGAGCCTTCCATGATGCCTAATTGAAAGAACTACTTGAAATATGCTAAAATGTAATCGTTGCCCATTTGTGTCAGCTTACCAGATTTGTGCTTCTTGTGTTTTGCTTTCTTTTTGATGATCAGTAACTTATTTTGGATCTCAGGTTTGTAAGACTTGAATGCAAGGGAATGAAGACTTTCGCGCTTTCTCTGTAAGTTTTCATTCAAAATATCTTTCAATTTCTTTTTTTTCTTTTTCTTCTTTTTTGCCCTCATTTTAGTTAGTTTAAGTTTCTTGTGGCTCTGCAGTGACTGTTCTAATAGAATATCCCTTACAACTTTGTGGCAGTTAATGTCTGGATGATCACTGTGGCTTCCATTTACATGTATCTGGCAAGATTTCAGAGCATTTTCTTTTAACGGACTGGGTTCAAGCTTTACTCTGGAAGCTTCACCATATTTTTCCTGATTTTCTATAAACCTTATTTCACCTGGACTGAGAGGCTCTCCAAAGCTAGTAACCTCCCCTGGACTTCCTGGTTTCTCTAAGTTTTCTTTACAACAATCAGTTATATTCATTTCACAGGGCCTGCGAATTCTAATTTCACAGTTAGACTTCACTTCCGTTTCAACAGAGATGTCATGATTATCTAAGTTCGTTTTAGCAGGGCAGCAGGCTGGATCAAAATTAATTTCCTGCTCTTTTCTGAAAGCAGAGGGCAGGCCTTCTCTGCTACACCTATGCTCTCCATTACTTGCACTCACATAGTCACACTTCAATTTCTCCAGTTTAATCCGAGGTACTCTTTGTATTTTAATGGGTGGAATTGGAAATTCTGGGGCCTGAAAAGGTCTTTGTTTGTAAATCCGTACATCTGCACCACAGAACTGTGGAAAATGTACATAAGCATTCTCCAAATAATCATAACCAAGAATGACTTCCCTGCATTCATGAATAGGTTGCCCAAGTACAGCATCTTGAACTTCCTTTTGTGTTTCATACACAAAGTCACAAAGACCCTTAAGTATCCACACTTTTTGGTAGAAAGGTAGCTCATGAAAAGGTTTTTCTTCCAATGGATTAACTTCTCCAAGAACTTTAAAAAACTGAGGACACAACCCAAGTTTTTCAGCACAGTTGTCAGGATTTTCTGTCTGCCCTACAGCTGTGTACCACTGCTGCACTTTCTGTCTCAGTGCTGCTTCCCAGGTCCTATAAGGCAAAGTAGGTCTTCGATGTAAGGTAGGTCTGCGATGGGGAGGACTTAATAGAGAAGTCATTATTTTAGATAGAAAAGCATTACATTGAGGCATCAGAAGACAACGTTCCAATTCGTAAAAGACTATTTCTGGCAAATTTAAAATTTGCTGGGCTAAACAAAGGAAATGCCCAATAGCTGGAATTTCCCACATGGTCTCCATACAAGTTGGAGCTGCTTGAGCTAGAAGTTTTCTTTCCCATTCTTCTATTTCCTTTTGACTAGCTTCTTCTGCTTCTTTTCTTTCCTGCTCCCGAAGCCTAAAAAAATTTAACAAATGATATTATTACTATTTAAAATAGAAGATATCATGAAATACTCAATTTTAAGTATGACATATTTATCTTCAGACAACAAGGATTTCCAGTTTAGATGTACTTTTTTTTTTCTTTTTTTTATTTCAGATGAAGAAATACACATACAACTTGATACTGAGTTTTACGGATGGAGGATTATCACTGACATTGCCACTCAAAAGTAAAATTCAAATCACAAGTCCATCAACTTCAAAATAAACGGACAAAAATTTTAACTGTTTACTAAACAAAAGCACAATGGCAACCCACTCCAGTACTCTTGCCTGGAAAATCCATGGATGGAGGAGCATGGTAGGCTGTAGTCCATGGGGTCGCTAAGAGTCAGACACGACTGAGTGACTTCACTTTCACTTTTCACTTTCATGAACTGGAGAAGGAAATGGCAACCCACTCCAGGGTTCTTGCCTGGAGAATCCCAGGGATGGCAGAGCCTGGTGGGCTGCCGTCTATGGGGTCACACAGAGTCGGACACGACTGAAGTGACTTAGCAGCAAACAAAAGGACAGTTTAATGTTTTCTAGAAGCAATACAATGTCATATAAGAACTATAAAGATGTTTACATCCTTTAATCCCATAATTCCATGCCTAAAGAGTTATACGAGGAAGATAATTCAATAGAAGCAAAAGTTACATGTCTGTCAGTGTTAACTGGAGTTCTATATAAAAAAAAAAGAACTATAAAGAAGTTGTATTACACAGCTGGAAAATTAGCTGGCTATGTTATATAGCCTTTAAATTAAAATTATGAATATCATCTATAAACACAAAAAATATCAGAACACAGCACTTAAACAAACAGTATCAATAGTAAGTATATGTATATACTAAATAAGGAAATGACAATATTCCAAACATAAATGGCTCCTAGGTCAGTGAGATTATGAGTATTTTTTTCCCCTTAAAAATTTCCTCATGTTGAAACTGTAAAAACAAACAAAAATTTTTCTTTATGGGCACTGCTTTAAATTTTCTTAAATAAAAAATTAAATTAGATAAAAAGAAGTCTTGTGATTTTGCATTAGGCAATGTGTTTTAGATATGGCACCAAAAGCACAGTGACAAAAGGAAAAATGATGAAGTGGACATCATCAAAACTAAAGCTTTTTGTGCTTTAAAAGGACATCATCAAGTGAAAAGACGACGACAGAATGGGAGAAAATTTTTTCAAAATCATGTATCTAGTTAAGAGATCTGTAATTAGAACATGAAAGAACACATAGAATAATAAAAAAGGATAAAATAGCCCAACTAAAAATGGACAAAGAAAAATTTCTCCAATGAAGACATACAAATGAATAATAAGCGAATAAAAAGCTCAACATCATTATGCATTCAAGAAATGTAAATCAAAAACCAAAATAGGATACCAATTCATGCCTACTAAGATGATTATTGTAAGAGAGATAATAACAATTATTGGTGAGAAATGTGGAGAAACTGGAAACCTCACACACTGTAAAAGGTACAGATGCTTTGGAAGGCAATCTAACAGTTCCTCAAAAAGTTAAACATGTGACCCAGGAATCCTACTTCTTGGTACATGTCCAAGAGAAATGAAAATATCAAAAACCTGTACATGAATGATCATAGTAGAATTACTCAAAATGGCCAAAGAGTAGAAACATGAAATGTCCATCAACTGTCCAATGGATTAATAAGAAGTGGCATATCCATACAATGCAATATTATTTGGCAATAAAAAATATACAGTGCTGATACATGTTACAATATGGATGAACTCTGAAACATAATACTACATGAAAGAAGTCACCCACAAAATATCACATATTGTATAATTCCACTTATATGAAATGTCCAGAAATGTACAGAGACAGAAAGTAGATCAGAGGTTTCCTAGGATTGAAAAGGTGTGGAAAATGGGAAGTATCTTAATAGTCTTTCTGTCTTAGATGACGAAATGTTCTAAAATTGACTGTAGTATGTGTGTACAACTCTGTGAATATACAAAAAACAAAAGAATTTTATATTTAAATACGTAAATTCTATGGTGTGTGATACAATAAATCTGTATTTAAAAAAACTGGAGCATATAAGGTTTTAGGAGAGACATTACAATATGACAACAAAGAGGGGAAAATGTAATAACTTCTCTTATTTCTGAATTTTCAAGAGTGAACTCTTCCTCTAGAATAGATATATAAAGATGTGACTAATTCATGAACTCTAAATGAACACTGAGGTATAATGTCTGACATTGGGTATTTTTCTGTTAAAAAATAGCCTAAAATCATATTATAATCTGTTAAAACACAGTAAGAACACTATTTTAGCAGTATTGGGACTTCTCATTTTATCAAAAAAGCCTACTTTTACATTTCTGGCTGAGAGGTCACACTATAACTACCTTGCTATTACTGATAAAACAAATTATCTGATCAAGTAGCCTGGTTCATTAAAGAAGTTAATAGAGAAACATATAAAATGTGTGATTTGGCATTTAAGTATATTAATTACATCTAAATATCCAAACAATGTTAGACATTTTAGCAAAAAAATTTTTTTTCCAAAAGTGCTTATGGTTTTGAGGAGTTTCAGTTTTTCATTGAATGGGGGTGGTGGTGGGATGGTAGAATTTGGCTTCCCTAGTACAAAGCTGAGATTCCAAAAGCCCACAGAATTAGCAGAAAGGTGTACTAGCAATAGCAGTCCCTTCTTCTGGCCCCAACTAAAGGCCTGAAAGGAAAACTGTCTTCACAACAGGAGTGGTGGATGGAAAAAAATAAAATCTCTTCTAAGAATTTATAACTGTAAGCTGACTAATGTGGATTTATTGCCCACATTCACATTTCCTGGGTGCTCAGAAAAGTTTAACATAGTTTCATGTCAAAATGTAGTTTCATGACTTGAACAGAAAAAATTAAATCTCTAAGGCAATGCACTTTGTAACTGGATCTTAAGGAACTCCCACACAGATACAATGACAAGGAACGAGTTTAAAAAAAAAAAAACCAAAATATAAAAGGAAAGAAGTTATTGTGAGGCTCAGGAAAAAAAAGTATGACTTCTAAAAAAACTACAGATATGGGAAATTTAGGAGGTGGAAAATAGGTCTGGTGAAAAGAAATGGAAAACATCGGTAAAGAGGAGATTATTTTAAAATAGCAAGGTAGTATGAAAAAGAACTGAAGAAAATGAGTAAATATGGAAACTAAGAACTTAAAAGATTTACACTTAACAGAAATCATGGAAGCCAGAAGACAATGGAATATCTTTAATGTACTTAAAAAATAACTATCAATGTAAATTTCCATTCAGAGCAAAAGTATCTTTCAAAAATGACAAAAATAAAGATATATTCAAACAAAAATGTCATATTTGTGATGAACAGAACCTCAGCCAAAGGAAATGCTAAAGGATTTACCTCAAGTGGAAAAAAGGTCATTGATACTGGACTGATGATTAGAGATGGGAAAAGAGTGAGAAATTGGAAATATATAGGTTAATCTATACAGATAGGGCATAAAATAATGATAAAAGTGCTTTGTGGAGTTTAAAAAGAAGACAAGATAAAATTAAAATATATTATAACAATAGCAAATAAGCTGTGTGAGAGATGATTAAATTTAATAGTGTTTCAAGGTCCTTGTATTAATCAGGAAGATGGTAAAAATACTGATTAGGCTTTAATAAGTTAATGAGGCATGTGAAAGTTCAAGGTAGGGACTAAAGTAACAGACTTTAAACATACAAATTAGTAGAACCAGAAATATGGAAGGAAAAACATATAGCAATGAAAACTGGTGGGATACATGTTAACTAAAGCAGTACTTGGAGGGGCATTTAAAAGAATGTATATTTAGAAAAGAAGGAAAAGTTGAAAATAAAATATTCATATTCATTAAAAGAAAATAAAAAACTAGAAAAAAACAGCAAATCAAAAGTCCCAAAGTTGAAAGGAAATAGCAAAAATTAATGATATAAAACAAACAAAAATAATTAAATTCAAATGTTTGTTCTTCAAAAATGTTATTCAAATTAACAAACGCATGATAAGACTGATGAGGAAAACAAAACATACACACAAAAAACCAATACCAGAAATGAAAATGAATTTATAGATTCTATAATTTAATCCTATAGATTCTACAGATATAGCTACTACAATGTTTACTGTAAGAAATTTTATGCCGAGACAATTTTAATGAATAAACAAGTTTTTTGAAGAACACAAATTAACAAAACTGACACAAGAATGAAAATCTGAATAAACCTGTATTTACTGAAGAAACTACACACTTCAAAATCTTCTCTACATAGAAAAACTGGGGTCCTAAAGCCTTCACAAGAATTCATCTCAAAAATTTCAGTTAATGAAACAAAATATAAAATGGGCATTTTAAAGAAGTAAAAGAGGGAATTAAAAATAATGAGTAATAAGAATTTATCAGAATGATTCAGAAAGATTTGTTTTAAAAAAGAACTTCTAAAAATAAGAAAATACAAACCAAAAATAAAACACAAAAAATAAAAGTCTAACAATCAACTGGAGTGCTAGAAAATAAGAATACAGAAGTGGGGTAGGAGTGTGGTGATGACAGCAAAATTTGAAGAGATAATGGCTAAGAATTTCCTAGAAATAATGAAGGACACAAATCCCCAATTTAAAAGGCCCGAAAATAAATTAAGAGAACCACCTTTGGGCATATCATAATAAAGCAGTAAAACATCAAAGGAAAAAAAAATCTTGCAAGCAGTCAGAAGAGAAGAAAAAACAGATTCCATATACAAAAATGACAAAAAGATTGAGAGATTTCTCAATAGCAACAAAATAAATGCAAAACAATAACTATCATTCATGGATAAGGATAAATTAAAGTTATTTTCATTTAGATAAAAATCACAACTCATTCTAAAGTAAAAACTTCTAAAACATCTGTTTCCACCTGACGAAGTAACAAGGAGTCAAATTTACTTTCCTACCTGAACCAATCATAAAAATCCTGACAAAATACATAAAACAATGGTTTGTAAGAATTTAAGTATCAAGCAAAGGACAGTGATCTCAGAGAGATGGGAAACAGAAGGTGAGACCAAAAACTACTGCAATTTGTTACTTTCAAAGAATTTTCAGGCCATGATGCAGGAAGGGAAACCCAGATAAGAGTCTAGCAGACTCCACGAGATGAGAAGCCAAGAATCCAGAGATACCAAACCAAGGCAGCAGAGTCTACAAGAGATAAAACTCAAGAAGAAAAAGCTGCACATAAAATGAGAACAGCAAATTTTTACAGAGTCCTCCTCAACTTCAGAGCAATGACTAGTGTATGCATGCAAGGTAATAACCCAAAACTAGGTGAGGGAAAAATACCCCAAAGATTAGAAAATAAAGTGTTTATTCCCACAAGCCACGCTGGAAAAATTCAAAAGATGTTAAGACAGCATCCTTTGCATAGTCTTGCACAGGCAGTAGAGAACAATTAGCCCTAGACGGAGTATTGCTCTGAACTCAACTAACAAATCATAAAAGATCCAAAATGACCAAACTGTTTCAAAATAATTACCGGCGTTTCAGAAAAAAAGCTCTAGAAGACCTATAGAAATATAAACATATCTGGCACCCTCCAAGATAAAACTCACAATGTTTGGCATCCAAACCAAAAGTACTAGGCATACAACAAAGTACAAACACATGATCCATAATGAGATAAATAATCAATCAAAATAGACCCATAAATGAAACAAATGGTAGGATTAGCAAATAAGGTCATTAAAGTAGTAACTGAAACTGTAATCCATATAGTCAAAAAGTTAAGTAGAGACATGAAAAATTAAGTAGTGACATGGAAGATATAAAACAGATTCAAGTCAGACTTTCAGAGATGAAAACTACAATGTCTGAGATGAAAATATACTGAATGGGACTAATGGCAAATTAAGACATAGCAGAAGAAAAGATTAGTGAACTTGAGGACAGTAACAGAAACTATCTAAATTTAAAGATACAGAGAAAATACTTCTATAGTATATACTTCAGGAAAAAGATGATCATAGAAGTTCTAAGATGAAAGAAGGATTGAAGAACAAATCAACTGTGAACCATGTAGGTAAATAAACATTCTTACAAAAAACAGTAACAATAATGTCTAGTTTGGGGTAAAAAATGAGATAGAGCTGAATTATTAATCGATAATACATAAAAAAGATGAGGCAGAAAATATCCATATTAACAGAAAAAGAGCACGTAACTTGCAAATAAGCAGAAATACTTATAAGTGAAATAAATCTTCACTTCCACAGATGGATGTCAACAGATAATGCCAAGCTAAAAACTCAAGAACTCTTAATAGCAACATAAGCATATATTAAGAAATATGGAAATAATTACTAGAAAAATTACCTAAAAAGCTAAAGGTAGATGTCTCTGAGTCATGAATTTGAAGATGACCTGAAGTAAGGGTTGCTGTCTTTCATTAAAAGCCTCAGTAGTACTATGTGACTTTTAAACTATACAGCCAATGAAATTTAAAAAAATTTCATAAATCAACTTTTTAAAAGCTAAAGAATATTAGCCAGGAGCTATAAAAGAGTCAAAATGAAAAAGACTTATACTGTATATCTTACCATGTTAGATTTATGTATATTTTGTATCAACATGAAACTGAGTTTCTCTACAGTTAATATATACTGAGAAGAGTAATCATTTATTCAATGTTCTGTTAACTAAAGAAAAGGTTTTCAATTTATTTCTCATGAAATGTAACTCAAGAATTTAAAGGTTTGGTATAGGAAATTGTATCTGTTCGAATATCAACCATCAAAAAGTGCATTTAGTATACTTGGCACTGAAACTGATTTTGGTCAACCATGTCACAATCAATTATGCTCTGTTTTTGTATAGGTGAAAGAGTAATAACTAGTACTCAGGGAAGAAAATGAAACGAGGAGTTGGAGCAGACAAAACACTTTTATGGACTTGTTTTTGCCTAAAACAGTGTTAGCAACGTTTGGCCAATAAAGGCTAGAGATATGGCAATTTCAGATACTATTCAACTTACAGATGGGGACATTAAGGACATAGAAGGACAATGAGATAATTTCTTTAGGCTTACACAGTGTATTAGTGTAAGATCAGCAATATAAATAGTCTGCCATTGGTAGGTTGAAGTTAGCACCAACTGGCTTACTCTGGGAAGAAGAAAATTTAGGCAATAATTCATGCATTCTGCAGGATCAGGTACCTGGAAAGGCCGTGACATAGTAGTGTTATGATACAGCCAAATATGGACATTGCCTGAAGTTATTCAAGGGCTGCTACTCCTGCTTATGTTTCCTACGAACTAAACCTTTTAGGAGACAATGATGGATTCTAAATTCAAACCATGAGTACTGAAGAGGTAGGAGGAAGAGAAAGCCTGGTCTGGTACAGGCCAGCATAATGTGGAATAATCCTTTAGAATTGGAACTGTGAGTCTCCATCCTGTCCTCAGCAGTGTGGTACATATGGAATGGGAGCTTGCCAAAGACCTCTAGAGTCAATATCTATAATATGCCAATAAAAAAAAACCCACTTAAAATATAAGTAAAACATTTAAAAAACACTATATTAAAAAATGCTGAAGCAAACCAGTGTGCTCACAAGGACAGATTAAAAAAAAAAACAACAGCTTTCAAAGTTATCCTCAATTTAAAAAATTGTTCTGAGGTGTTATACTAAAATCAGATACAGTGCTACATGTTTCTAAAATGTTAGCTCAAAAAGTAACCCTTCAGTATTTGGGGGATGCTATAAGACTGCCTGAGGATACTTACAAAAACCACATTCACTAATGGAAAAAGGAAAGTTAAACAGAGTAGATCCTAATAGTTCTCATCACAAGGAGAATTTTCATCTTTTCATTACATCCATATGAGATGATCGATATAATTAAACCTACTTTGGTAATCATTTATGTAAATCAAACCATCATGCTGTATATCTTAAACTTATACAGTGATATATATCAATCATTTCTCAATAAAACTGTAAATAAAGGTTAACACTACAAAATGAACAAATTTTTTTTTTCCTGGACAAGTTCTTGATTGTTCCTTACTGGCTTAGAGAACATTAATCTGTTACTACGTAAAATACTAATAGAAGCTGTGCCTAAGGTTATTTTGATCATATATAACTTGGCAGGAACATCACTCATGAGGAAATAGCTTTACAAAAAAGTTATTATATGTTTTAAAGTATCCTAACTTTAGTAGTTTTATAAATTTTATCTAATGCCTATCATGTATAAGAATACAAAGAGGTGAAAGTATGGGCCACACACTTTACAATCTAGTAAGAAACATATACAGGAGCTGTAATGCCAAATAATCCATTAACTGAAAAACCATTATAACATAATGTTTAAGCTGGTTGAATGAAAAAGGAAAGCAAGACATTCATTTACATTTTCAATATAAAATATTATATTTTAGGAAAAGCAATTTTAGTCAAGCTTTTTACTTAGCTACAAACAAAAGAATCTCTTCCAGCTAAGTAGAAAAGGAATTAAGCTCTGTTAAGGGTTTGTTGTTACAAACCAAACTTAACAGATATGAACTGCAACTACACTTTGACAACTTCTCCAGGAAAAATTAGACTGCCACTATTATTTGGTACTTCTGATACTAGCAACCTAGAACAACTAGAAGCTCCCACCACCACCTCTATCAAAAGATAAACTTCCTTGCCTAAGACTGCCACCTCATGTTGGTCCCAAGCAATTTCAAGTGAGAAGAGTATGACTGGTCATGGACCTTCTTACCTTAGTTGTGAGTGGGTATGAGAATACAGATTTCCTGGCAACTGCTTTGCGAAGTCAGGAAGGAAGGAGGAGAAGGGGATGACAGAGGATGAGATGGCTGGATGACATCACCAACTCGATGGACATGAGTTTGAGCAAGCTCTGGGAGTTGGTGATGGACAGGGAAGCCTGGTGTGCTACAGTCCATAGGGACGCAGAGTTGGATACAACCAAGCGACTGAACTGTGCTGAACTGCTTTGTTAAGTTAGGGCTTATAACATGGGAAATTACCAAAATGTAGGGCAACTGTTCAAAACTGTGGGGTTGTCACAAATGACAAATGTCTACTTCATTAAGTCATTGTTACTTTAGGTTATTAAGAATTTGAAAATAAATCAAATGTAAGTCATAATTTCTAAATCACAAAAATGCAGAAAACATTTTTACTTTTAACTTCAGCAATTTCCACATCAATAAAATACCAATAAGTTTATACAACTTACATGCACACTACTTCTGGTAATCCAAATCATTTTGCAAAGAAAAGAATGGTGCAGTGGTACAATATTTTTAACACGGCTATTTGATTAAAACTGCTACCTAATACTATCATATTTTGGATTAACTGAAATTTGCTTGAGGAAAGCTAGCTTTCAATTTTAACAATTTTTTAAAAAAGTTATCAAAAATGTATTACATACATCCTGGCTTAATAAACAAGGAACACAAAATATAGTTTAATCTTTCCTTAATGATTCAACGTCATCATTATTAACAAAATGCAGTGGTCACGAGTAGCTTAAAGACTATTCCAGCAACTACACATTAACCAGCCCTTTCGTTCCATTTTCCTCTTTGACTTATAGTGCTCCTGTCTTCTAAATCAACAGTGCCTCTCTTACACTAATCAGCTCCAAGACTGGCTGCTACCCTATTAGCATTTACCTGGAGAAGGCCAGACTACCAACCCCTCAGTTCAGTTCAGTTCAGTTGCTCAGTCATGTCCGACTTTGCGACCCCATGGACTGCAGCACGCCAGCCTTTCCTGTCCATATCCAACCCTTACTCAATGTTTATTTCTCTCTGTTTAAATACATATCATCTGCCATCTCCTTTGTATTGGTTTCCAATGTATCTAGGTAAATAAAGATAATAGTATAGGAATGTCAGGATTTTTGTAATCTGATCTAAAAAACCATGGTTTTTATGGCCTACAATGTACAAGCAAGGGAAACTACCTACTGTACAAAAATAAAATACAGAGTAAAGACTCCCTTCCTTTAACTGAAATAGATCACAAATCAGAGACCTAACCGTTGGACTTAAAGATTTTTAAAAATAGTTTACTTTTAGGTCTGTGTCTGCCCAGATGATCACCTAAAAATTATTAGATACCTGTCAGTTAACTGAAGTATTGCCATATTACCATAATATGGACTAGAATTATTCAGTTTGCTGGCAACTTGAATTTCCAATATATTGAATAAAAAGTTGTTTAAAGCTAATGAACAGGAGGAGAACATTATTTTCCCACTTCTTATACCAGAAGTTTTAATCAAAAAACAACGAAAAAGAGAAAGCTACGCCCAAGTTTTTAAGTACAACTACAGTAACCTCTGCAACCTTCCCTGTCTTCCAATCTGACCTTTCTTTATGATGTTTTCAAAGTCCCTTTCAGACCGAATTTTTCAGTAGCCATATTCTCAGCTAGTCTCTGACTAACTCTCAACAGGATAATTAGATTGACAGATTGATAATATCATGATAGCCGGCAGAATAATTGTACACAGGGAGGGAGGCTTTGTTTAGCACTCCTATGAATCACATTACATGTTGCTGATGAAATGTCATATTTTCCTTCTGAAGACATATCATAATTTCCTTCCTTTTTTTCCCACCAAAAAATCTTGGGAAAGGCCCAAGACATAAAAAAAATAACAAAAACAAAAAACTCTGCTTATCCCACTAGTTACGTGGCACTTTATAAATTTTAATACTTACTGCATTTTCAACTATAAAAGAAAATCATGCTTATGTTAGAAAATTTAGAAAACAAAGGTTAAGATAAAAGGTCTAACTATTCTTGATACATTTCATATGTTTTTAATGTAAACTCTAAATTTGGATGCACATAAAGTTAACAATCTCTTGGCACAGAAGAGAGAAAAGGGAGGCTAGCGTGGCAAGGATAGCAAGAATGTGGGATAAAGGGTGTAAAATGGGGTTAGAGAGATAGGATGAGGCCAAAAGCTGAAAGCAGGGTCTTATAAACTATATTAAGCCATTAAAGTTCTTGTGTGTACCTGCTTTGTTTTGAGGAGGTAGAAAGTAATGGGAACAGGGAAGAGGCATGATCAAATCTGCATTGGGAAAAGTTCATTCTACTTTTTAGACATGAATCTGAGCAAATTCTGGAGACAGTGAAGGACAGGGAAGCCAGGCATGCTGCAGTCTATGGGGTCGCAAAGAGTTGGATATGACTTACCTACTGAACAACAACAAAATTCTACCTTTAATGTGAAAAACAGAATAGAATGAGGGTAAGCATGAACACAGTTTCACTAATTAAGAGAAGATTACAGTTGTCTAAGTGAGAGATTAAGGAACTGGATGGAAACAGAGAAGACAGAGGGAAGCAGATTAAAGAGAGATTTAGGAAATAAAACATCAATATTTGGGACTGAATTTTGATTTGTGTATAAGGGAAAGGAAGATGTCCTGTATGAATCTCAGATTTCTAACTTAAGTAATCTAACAGATGGTGGTGGCATTCACAAAGATAGGGAGCACGACAGTGAGATCAAGATCTAGGTGTAAGCATTAGGCTTTCATAATTAATTTTTGATGTAATCATTTTGAAGAAGAGATCTATGGCATATATCTTTTGTTTGCCTCCAGAACTATTCTCTACTGTATAGTTTTATCTGTATCAGTAGGCAACCTCATCCGCTAGCTTTCCTTAGGTTTAGTCAAGAGTGTCCTGGCAAGATAGGAAAGTAGGGTAAAGTATTCCCTTGGCCTCCTCTTTGTGAAGTTTTTGGTATTTGCCTAACACGCATGTGCTATACAAATAATAACAGGGAAATAACTTGAGATGATGACTAGCTCTGTTTAATGTCCTGTTAAAATTTCATGAACAATATAAGCATAACTGTTAAGAACGTGTGTATTAAGTTCATGTAAGTGGAATAAAACTTTTATAAATGGACTTAAAAGTTTTGTGGGGGGAGTTGTGTCCTTTAACAGAAGGTATCATCTCAATAGTCTCTTCTTTGTACTCCTAACGGCACCCACTCCAGTACTCTTGCCTGGAGAATCCCACGGAGGGAAGAGCCTGGTAGGCTACAGTCCATGGGGTCACAAACAGTTGGACACGACTAAGCGACTTCACTTTCACGGTACCAGTACCTAATTCCCCTTGTTTACTAACAGCTTTATATCTTTTTTTTTTTTTAAGACACAT
This sequence comes from Capricornis sumatraensis, assembly GCF_032405125.1. Taxonomy (NCBI): domain Eukaryota; kingdom Metazoa; phylum Chordata; class Mammalia; order Artiodactyla; family Bovidae; genus Capricornis; species Capricornis sumatraensis. The sequence continues at coordinate 46,922,149 of NC_091074.1, read as the reverse complement.
TTATTCAGAGTCATGATCAGACTATTACATTTAGCAATCAACAGCATGGGTGCAAAAAAAAAACCCAACAACAAACTACATTAGAACACTTTGTTGAAATGCTTTACACTTTCCACAGAACAGAAATTAAAATTAGCTGTTACACAATTAATCACAAGTACAGTCCTCAACTTGCATTGTCTAAAACATGTCTTCTTTGTAGCATAGGCCCTGCTACCACTCTGTTAGGCTGAGTTCACAAATCTGTTGTAAGCTGTAGTTTCCCTGTCACTTCTCTGGCTCTCCACTCCTGCTAAGTTTTGTTTCCAGTAATTAAAACATTCCATCACTGCCATAGCTACTGCTACTACTGGAACCACCAAAGTGACCTTGGTTTCATGGTTTGGTGAAGTACTGGCCTCTACTGCCATAGGGGACAGAACTTCTGCCTCCAAAGTTTCCACCTTTTGTAGGTCCAAAATTTGAAGACTGATTGCTGCAATTGCCAAAATCACTGTAGCTTCCATCATCTCCAAAATTGCTTCCATCATTACCAAATCTGTTATAGCCATTCTCACAGCCACGATATCCACCACCAAAGCCACCTCAACCACTAAAGCTTCCTCCATGACCAAAGTTGTCGTTCCCACCAAAACCACCTCCACATCCACCACTGAAGTTTCCAGAACCACTTAGACCTCTTTGGTGGATGAAGCACTAGCTATCTCTTACTTACTTAGAGCTTTTCTTAATTCACAGTTGTGGCCATTCACAGTGTGGTATTTCTGAATGACAATCTTGTCTATGGAGTTATGGTCATCAAAGGTTACAAAAGCAAAGCCTCTCTTTTTGCCACTGCCTCAATCAGTCATGATTTCAATCACTTCAAATTTCCCGTACTGTTCAAAATAATCTCTCAGGTGATGTTCTTCAGTGTCGTTAAGGTCATCAATAAAAATTTTTTTTACAGTTAAGAGGGCACCGGGTATTTGAGAATCTTCTCTTGAGACGGTCCTCTTTGCTTCCACAATTCTTCCAACCGCCTTGTGTGACCTCACACAAGGTGTGAGGCTGCATCCACCTCCTGCATAGGCATATGTGACAAACCTGAAGCCTCTGCAGTGCTTGGTGTTTGGATCCCTCATTACCACACAATCTGTGAGCGCTTTCCATTGCTCAAAATGGCTTCTCAGACTCTCACTGGTTGTTTCAAAGCTCAGTCCTCCGATGAAGAGCTGCCACAGCTGTTTGGGCTCTTTGGGAGACTCTGACTTAGACATGACAGCAGTGGAGTGGGGAGACTTCTATGATGTTTACTGACAGTATCCATGGGCAGAAAGGAGTAACCTAACAAATGTATCTCAGCTTCATGTCTTAATGTTCAGCTATATTCCAACTTCTTTGGAAATAAACCCTCTTTGAATTACCCCATTTTGAATGTGCCACCTATTTCCTGACAGATGAGATACACTGATATCATCACTGATAGATATTACATCCAGAGAATATATTAAGTATGCAATTAGGCTTCAAATTTAGAGAAGTTTGAGCAAGAGATATCTATCTATAAGTCTTCTATATATAGGTGGTATGAGAATGAATGAAATCACTTATGAAGAAAGTATGAGAAAGGAGAGAATCTTAGATTAAAAACTAGAGCTGTGGCAACAGTTGGGCAGTTAAGAACCAGAAAGAACTAAAATATTGAACAATGATGGCACTTAAGACTGAGGGGGAGTATCTAGAGTTAAAAAGTTTAAATATTCATGTGTTCTTGGGAAGGAAAATAGGTATATTAAATTTACTCTTTAAATATATATAATAAGACACTTTACTGTCATAATTAATTAACTGCTTTATACAAAACTAATATGATGGTAACTACTTTATCAATATAACTTCCTTACAACAACTTTAAGAACATATTAGTGTAGTTATTAGTGTAGCAACACTCTTTAAAGCACTAAAGAACTTGCCATGACCATAAGATTAAAGGCAGAATGAATATAGAATTGAATGGAAAAGAATGAATTACCTAGAAGGTGAAAGACCAAACAAAGCTGGATGCATCATGCTCCCTGACTTCAAGTGATATTACAAAGCTATAGTAATCAAGACAGTTGGTTACTGGCATAAAGACAGACTCACAGATCAATGGAAAAGAACAGACAGCCCAGAAATAAACCCATGTATATATATCAACTATTTTATGACAAAGGAGACAAGAATATACAGTGTGGAAATCGCAATCTCTTCAATAAATGGTGTTGGGGAAACTGGACAGCTACATGTAAAAAGCTCTCTACAGCAAAGGAAGTCATCAACAAAATGAAAAGGCAAGCTATTAATGGGAGAAAATATCTGCAAATCATGTATCTGGTAAGAGGCTAAAATCCAAAATATATTTAAAAATTTATACAATCCAATAGTAGAAAACAATTTGATTAAAAAATGGACAGATCTGAATGTACATTTTTCCAAAGACACAGAGGGTCTACAGGTACATGAGAAAATGCTCAACATCACTAATTATGAGGGAAATGCAAATGAAAACCACAATGAGATATCACCTCATACCTGTCAGAATGACCTCTATCAAAAACACACACAAAAAAACAAATCATTGGTTAGGATGTGGATACAAGGGAACCTTTGAGCACTGTTGATGGTAATATAAACTGGTGCAACCACTATGAAAAACAGTATGGAAGCTCCCCAAAAAATTAAAAATAAAACTACAATATAACCCAGCAATTCCACCTCTGAGGATTTATCTGAAGAAAATGAAAACACTAACTTGAAAATATGTATCCCCATATTTACTGCAGTATTATACACAACAGCCGAGATATAAAAACAACCTAAGTATCCATCAATGGGTGAATGGATAAAGAAATTGTGGTATTCACACACAATGGAGTACTATATAGCTACAAAACAGAAGGAAATATTGCCACTTCTGACAGCATGGATGGATTTTGAGGACATTACGCTAAGTGAAAAAAAAAAGTCAGACAGCGAATGATAAAACTGTATGATCTTTCTTGTATGTAGAGTCTGAAAAAAAAAAAGAGAGAGAGAACAGATTGGTGGTTGCCAGAGGAGAAAGGGGAGAGTTGGGAAAATAGGTTAAGTGAGTCAAAACATAAAGAAGAAAAATAAAATTAAAAACAAAGTAGAATGGATACACACCCACAGATCTATTTATCCATATCCTCATCCCCATCCTTAAATAAGACAAGTACATGAATGTTTACTGTAGCATTCTATATAATGCAACTCTAGAACTAATCCAAAATGTGTATCTTATCAGATAGATAAACTGTAATACAGTCAAATAATGGAATATTATACACTAGCACTGGAAATAAAATACAATGAAATAATTCAACACAGCTAAATCTCAAGACACATAATGTTGACTGAAAACAAAAGACTGCCATTTATATAAAGGTTAAAGACATACAAAACAATGCTATATATTATCTATTAATATATACATAAAAAATGCCCAGAAATGACCTCCTTTTCCTGGTCATGATGCAGTAACTGAACCAATCTTACCCTCACTCTGTAAACAATTACAAATTGAATAAGATGCATGAAACAAATGTTTTCAGACACTGAACATCAAACAGTACAAGACTGTGATCCCCAAGAAGTGAAATAAATGAGGTGATCCCTACAATTGACTGACCTCCTAACTAAAAGCAATTAATTTCCAGACCATGAGCAGAGACAGCAGAAATCCAAATGGTCCAGTGGAGTTAAGTTGAGATGAGATGAAAATCAGCATTAGGGGAGTAAGGCACCTAGAAGTTGTGAGATAATTCTAAAAACAAGGAAGCTATGCAGAAAAGAGCTTCAGAAATCTATACAAGGGTACAAAGTAGGACAAGAATGACTAGAAAATTGTAAGATCAAGGAGTCCATAGACACAATAGAGAGACCAGAGGAAGTCCGGAGTTCTCAGTCATCACTTGGGGGCATTTGGTGGAGACTCCAGAGAGGTCAGATCTTAGCCTGTGCTTAGTCACTCAGTCGTGTCCAACTCTTTGCGACCCTATGGATTGTAGCCTGCCAGGCTCCTCTGTTCATGGGATTTTTCCAGAAATAATACTGGAATGGATTGCCATTTCCTTCTCCATGGGATCTTTCAGAACCAGGAACCAAACCTCTGTCTCCAGTGTCTCCTTAATAGAAGGAGGATTCTTTACTGCTGAGCCACCAGGAAAGCTCATTAGACTTTAGTAGCAGGGCTGAACTGGAGTGAAGGTTATTCTAGACCCATCCTATAAGAGCTTAAAGTTGGAGTTGAAAGGATCATCAAACTGATCCACAAGTAACTTAGCCTGGAGTTGAAAGGATCATCAAACTGATCCACAAGGAACTTAACTTCCTGGAAGAACAAAGCTCAGTCCTCTTTTAAGAAGGTAAATACAAATCTAAATACTCAACAAGGTAACATTCACAACATACAATTTCTAATAAAAAAATTACTGGACATGTCAAGAAGCAGAAAAATGTTACTTACAACAAGGAGAAAAATTGGTCAATTGGCTTAGCAAAGACAAAGATGATGGAGCTAGCAGAAAAGGACATTAAAAGGAACACAATAAGACATGAAGATATTAAAAAAACAAATGTAACTTCTGGAACTGAAAAAATACAAACTCTGAAATAAAAAAGTTCCCTGGATTAGACACTACATTAAAAAAAGATTAGCAAAACTTCCATGCAATCTCAATCAAAATTCCCTCAGGTGTTTTTATTTTTGGAAGGATTTCCAGTATGATTCTAAAATTATACAGATATGCAAAGATCCTAGGGTAGCCTAAAAATTTTAGGGGGAAAAGAAACAAAATACAAAGTTGGAATATTCACACTACCAAATTTCAAAGCTTATTATAAAGCCATAGTCATCAAGTCAACATAACTTAAGGATGGACCTATAGATGTAAGAACAGAAAGTCCAGAAAAACTCACAAATATATGTTCAACTGATTTTTAGCAAAGATGCAAAAGTAACTTATGAATGCTGCTGCTGCTTCTAAGTCGCTTCAGTCGTGTCCGACTCTGTGCGACCCCAGAGACCGCAGCCCACCAGGCTCCCCCATCCCTGGGATTCTCCAGGCAAGAACACTGGAGTGGGTTGCCATTTCCTTCTCCAATCATGAAATGAAAAGTGAAAGCAAAGTCGCTTAGTTGTGTCCGACTCTTAGCGACCTCATGGACTGCAGCCTACCAGGCTCCTCCATCCATGGGATTTTCCAGGCTAGAGAACTGGAGTGGGTTGCCACTGCCTTCTCCAACTTAAGAATAATAAATAACAAAACTTAAAACTATTAAAAAAAAAAACTGCTGAGTAGTGGGTACCAAGGCCTTTGATTTTATTCTTTGTTCCATGCTTAAAATATCCCTAGTTAAAAAAGAAAAGGTTAATGCTTTACCCAAAGAGCAAGCTTAATTCATATTAAATTATCATAGTTACTAGACATTTAAAGGAGGGTTTTTCCCCCATGTCTTAATTCACCCATGTTTATTTGATGTTACGCACAGGACACACACACATACATATATAAAACTGGAGAAAAGAAAAGGATTCTCATATTTCCAGATTCTTACTAGCCATTCCTACTTACTTGCTTAAATGTTTCCCTCATCACTTCAAACAACTTATTAAAGACTGCAGTTCACGGGATCTGTCTCCACACCACTGACTCAAGTTCTTTTATTGTCTTTGATGGTTCCGTCATTTTTAGGTCATAGGGACAGCATACTTCTCAGGAGTACAAACTATAACCACAATGCTCTGGTTCAAATCTTAAATTTACCATTCAAAAACTGCCTGACTTTGGGAAAGTTACTCTATCTGATTCAGGACAAATACTGAATACATATGAGGTACTTAGAGGTGCTGCTGCTGCTAAGTTGCTTCAGTCTGAACCTGGCAAATAGCCCTGCACGGTAAACATTAACTATTCTTTTTTATTTTCTTCTTATTGCTACTATTACAACTATCTCCAGTCTCCTCTCTGTCTCTTCCTATGTTCCCCCTATATCAAGGAAGGTACTAAGTCCTGCTGATTGTTTCCAGAACAATCTGACCTTCTTTCTATTTCTGGTCATCAGTAGTGGAGCACTAGACTCCTTACAGCCTTCTTCCTATAAGCCTTCCTTTTCTTCAATTTCTCTCTACACTAACCTATTACATACTACTGTCAGATTAATCTTTAGCCCCTTCCATACAACCCCCTTTTCTATAGCAGGAGTAGTTTTATGAGGCTCTATACAAGGAAAAGAAGTGGGTTTTGTTTATTTTTTTTATTTTTTATTTTAGAACACTCTGGGTTCTCAACTACTGACTATTATTAAAAAGTATGGTGGTACTGAAAGCCTCAGGGTGAATTTTAATCCTACAAAGCAAGCTAAATTCATTATTACAATATATTATAAATTGACTTTGACTAGCATTAGTAGTTCTCTATTACATCAGCAACTGCTAATATAGTTTGGGATAAGATTTAATATAAAAATTATCAGTCTTTTCTGAGTAATCACTTACCTCTCTGGGCCCTACTCTTGCTATTTAAAAAAACCTTATAGATAGGTCATCAATCTCTGTACTCCCTGACCCTAAAAGTTAATACTAATTGAGCACAACATTCTTTCCTGATGAGTCCAGAGTAAGCGTAATTATTCAGGAAATTAATACCAGTGAAGGAACTGGCATAAGTGAACTTATATGTCATTTTGAACTACATTATCTCCAGAGGTTCTCCTAATTTTAAATGTTAAAGGTTTGTGCTTCTATTCTAAAGTTCTACAAATCTATTCAAAATTTTTCTCATTTAAAATTTATAATTCAATTGAGACTACTTCCAGAAGTATAGAAAGCAACCTGAAATCTTTCATAAAAATTATTTTAGTATAGTTTTTAAATAATTTGGTTTAACATTTAAAACTGTACTTTGAAACAAATTTGAGTTTGCTATTTCAGTATTAACTCATATTTAGGTGAGAATGCATTTTGGAAACACTACTAAAATGGGCCCAGAAATTTGATATGGGCACACAAAAGTTACACAGCTACTCTCTGAAATGTAGTTCTTAAAAATTTAAACAACATGAAACTTAACTGTTTTTGTGGGTTTTTTTTTAACATTTACCTTTTTTCTTCTTTTGCTCTCAGCTGTTCTTCCTGTCTCAAAACTTGAACCATTACAGATTCAAAAACTCCACTTGTCAAGCCTGCCAAACTTCGTGGTGTTGACCGACGCCTTGTTGAAGTACATGCAGTTCCCTTCTCATCCTCCAATCCATAATAGCCTCTAGATGTAACTGCTATCGTTGTCTTTTCTCTCAAGTGCCTTGGAGAAGAATAAGTCATTCACAGGTCAAATCTTCTGGGTAAGCAATAAACCCCCTCAACCAGCATCTTAAGAAGAATCCTTTCTGTTAACTACATAAAACTTAGTTAAACCGTGCTTAGCTATGTTTCAGATTTTTATCCTTGCTACATAATTTCTAATTTTCCTTACTCATGTCATAAAATCAGTCTAAGGGATAGTGTCTTCCCTACATTAAAAAATATAAAACTGAAGCACTAAATTAAGAATTAAAGATCTCTTTAATGAAAAAAATTTGTAAAATTAAATGTAGCACATCTTTACATCTCTTTATAGATTTCATACTACTTATCATTGGTATGGGAACGTATATAATAATAATAAAACATTTTGGGAGAGAAAATTTATGATACATAAACATGTTGAAGTAATTATAAACAAATGAAGCATTATAATATATAAATATTAAGTGGTAAGCATTATGATATATAATTGTAAATTTAGAAACTTTCTGACTAAACTATATAAAGAACTTAATCTAGAGTTCTTCAACATCACCATAAATATCTTCCTTACCCTATATTTAGTAATACAATATTAACCTAACACTTAAAGATAATGATGAAAAAGTTTCTCAGCAGTTTGATTAATTACCCATAATTGAATAAAAACTATTTACACTAAAGAAACACTAAATTAATCTTATAAATTTTTAAGCCTAGACCAAAAACTGACTTCTGAATTTATGAATTAATTGTGAAAAGCATTAGGGAAAATAACTGCTGTTGTATCTTTGCAAAACATGCCAGAGCCTCTGAAAGCTTTGGACAGGTTGTTTCTACAATGGTAAAATCAAACCAATCTTAAAAGCAACCATTCATTATGCTGGAAAGGAATGTACATCAATTAGAATAGAAGTCGACCCTGTAGTTATATTTCCCTACTGTCCTACAGGCACAGCTTTCTTTAATACAAAATAAGCTAAAGGATCACCAAAACAAGATTTTATGGCATGAAATAAACTCCTGTATGTCTTGGATTATATTGACAGTGGTTTATTACTCTAAGTCAGAATAACTTTATAACAGTCTTACTCTCAAGCCATCTAGGTCCCATGAATAGTATGATTGCAAGGGTCTACTGAACTGTGGCACTGTTACGTGTTTTGTTTACTATGAGGAGATAACATTTTAATTAATACAGCTTTCGGCAGGGCATAAACTTTTAAACTGGTTTTCCAGTGTTGCTAAAGAACTTGAGCTAATCTATCCATACTATTTCAGGCTGTGATCTTTTAATCACAACAGCATACATCTGTATAATAGTTAACTGGGCTGGGAGTAAGGAATGTGGGCCCAAGGAAAATAAACTGGCAATAACAGATACAGAATGGGTATATCTGGGTTCATTTTAGTAGAGTGTTCACATTGGCAGACTGACTAGTTCTATAATTTTATTTATCTCCTTGTCAATACTAATGGAAAAGGACATTCATGGACAGTATTACACTAAAAGATGAAGACATGTCAGAAGTCACAGGGCATGGAGCACGGGGGAGAAGAAGAGTTAAGGGAAACATTAAGTCATATGCTTAAACTGTCATGTAAACAAGTCAGAAACTAAATTTTACCCTTTAACTTCAGTCATTTAAGTACAGAAGATGAAGTTTCAAACTACTTTTTTTAAATATTATTTTCTCAAAGAGAAATTAATATCCTTTATACTCATCAGAAATAAGAATTTATAAGCTTTGATATTTATCGTTCATAATTCAAATACAAAGAAAACTGTTTGTCTTGTATCAATACGTAAAGATAAAAGGGTCTAAGGAAAAAATTCTTATCCAACGTGAGTGGGTATGTAAAACTGTCACAACCTTCTCGGAAGTCACTTTGGTAATAATCATTAAGATTTAATGTGCACATATCTTTTGACCAATCATGCTTCTAGTAATTTAGCCTACAGACATATATCCATGACTGTGAGCAATAATACACACACACAATATTGTCTTTTATTCAAAAGAACAACATGGAAACAAACTTCTTTCAGTATGAGATCAAATAAAGTTACATACATCACACTGGAGAAGGAAATGGCAACCCACTCCAGTATTCTTGCCTGGAAAATTTCATGGAGAGAGAAGCCTGGTAGACTATAGTCCATGGGGTCACAAAAAGTTGGACATGAGTGAGCATGCACATCACACCACAGAATATCATTTATTAAAAGCAATAGGTAAATTTGTATGTACTCACTATAAAAGATGTCCTTATTACATTGCTGAATGTAAAAAAGAAATTTCTGGACAAAACATATTTTTTTAACCCAAAGGAATTATATACAAGTATATGCATATGTACACCAGGACTTCCCTAGTGGCTCAGGCGGTTAAGCGTCTGTCTACAATGTGGGAGACCTGGGTTCGATCCCTAGGTCAGGAAGATCCCCTGGAGAAGGAAATGGCAATCCACTCCAGTAATTAGAGATACCAAGGGAACATTTCATGCAAAGATGGGCTCGATAAAGGACAGAAATGGTAGGGACCTAATAGAAGCAGAAGATATTAACAAGAGGTGGCAAGAATACACGGAAGAACCGTACAAAAAAGATCTTCACGACCCAGATAATCATGATGATGTGATCACTCATCTAGAGACAGACATCTTGGAATGTGAAGTCAAGTGGGCCTTAGAAAGCTTCACTACGAACAAAGCTAGTGGAGGTGATGGAATTCCAGTTGAGCTGTTTCAAATCCTGAAAGAGGACGCTGTGAAAGTGCTGCACTCAATATGCCAGCAAATTTGGAAAACTCAGCAGTGGCCACAGGACTGGAAACGGTCAGTTTTCATTCCAATCCCAAAGAAAGGCAATGCCAAAGAATGCTCAAACTGCCGCACAATTGCACTCATCTTATATGCTAGTAAAGTAATGCTCAAAATTCTCCAAGCCAGACTTCAGCAATACGTGAACCGTGAACTCCCTGACGTTCATGCTGGTTTTAGAAAAGGCAGAGGAACCAGAGATCAAATTGCCAACATCCGCTGGATCATCGAAAAAGCAAGAGAGTTCCAGAAAAACATCTATTTCTGCTTTATTGACTATGCCAAAGCCTTTGACTGTGTGGATCACAACAAACTGTGGAAAATTCTGAAAGAGATGGGAATACCAGACCACCTAACCTGCCTCTTGAGAAACCTATATGCAGGTCAGGAAGCAACAGTTAGAACTGGACATGGAACAACAGACTGGTTCCAAATAGGAAAAGGAGTACATCAAGGCTGTATATTGTCACCCTGCTTATTGCAGGGTACACTTATATGCAGAGTTCATCAAGAGAAACATTGGACTGGAAGAAACACAAGCTGGAATCAAGATTGCCAGGAGAAATATCAATAACCTCAGATATGCAGATGACACCACCCTTACGGCAGAAAGTGAAGAGGAGCTAAAAAGCCAGATAAAACTGACCTTTTCTTGATGAAAGTGAAAGAGGAGAGTGAAAAAGTTGGCTTAAAGCTCAACATTCAGAAAACGAAGATCATGGCATCTGATCCCATCACTTCATGGGAAATAGATGGGGAAACAGTAGAAACAGTGTCAGACTTTATTTTGGGGGGCTCCAAAATCACTGCAGATGGTGACTGCAGCCATGAAATTAAAAGACGCTTACTCCTTGGAAGAAAAGTTATGACCAACCTAGATAGTATATTCAAAAGCAGAGACATTACTTTGCCGACTAAGGTCTGTCTAGTCAAGGCTATGGTTTTTCCAGTGGTCATGTATGGATGTGAGAGTTGGACTGTGAAGAAGGCTGAGCGCTGAAGAATTGATGCTTTTGAACTGTGGTGTTGGAGAAGACTCTTGAGAGTCCCTTGGACTGCAAGGAGATACAACCAGTCCATTCTGAAGGAGATCAGCCCTGGGATTTCTTTGGAAGGAATGATGTTAAAGCTGAAGCTCCAGTACTTTGGCCACCTCATGCGAAGAGTTGACTCATTGGAAAAGACTCTGATGCTGGGAGGGATTGGGGGCAGGAGGAGAAGGGGACGACCCAGGATGAGATGGCTGGATGACATCACTGACTCGATGGACAGGAGTCTGAATGAACTCCAGGAATTGGTGATGGACAGGGAGGCCTGGCGTGCTGCGATTCCTGGGGTCGCAAAGAGTCGGACACAACTGAGCCTTCTATGGTAGATATGCATATGTAAACATACATATGGCATCCAGTAGTTTGTAGTGTGTGTTTGTGTACATGTTCAAACTCTTACCTAGATTACTGCAGTCTCTTTGTGACAGTCCCCTGGCTTCTACTCAGACTTCTCTACAGTCTATCCTTTAGGCAACAAACCAAGTAATCCTTTTAAAAAGGTAATTAGAGTAAGTCAATGCCCTGCTGTCTCCTCTAAAGCCTTCCAGTTATACTTAAAATACAACACTAAGTTTCGATGACCTACAAGAGCTAGTATGATATGGTTCTCATTTACCTCTGCAGACCCTATCTTCTATGACTCTGCCTTTAGCTTTTTGTGTTCTGGTCACGAATGTCTCCTTATGATTCTCAGTCACAGCAACATTCGCTTTGCACTGGATCTCTCTCCTGTAAGGCACTTTTCCCCTAGATATTTGTAGGGCTAGGCATTATCACTTCATTCAAATCTCTATTAAAATGTCACCATATATGAGAGTGCTTTCTTGACCACCACAACCAGCAACAGATTCCCTGTCATTCTCTATTCCCTTACTCCACTTTCTTTTTCTTCATGCTACTCATCATATACTACATGATATAATTATCTATTTACTTGGTAATTATTCATCTCCTTACCAGAATGAAAGCTCCAGAAGGATAAGGACTTTGTTTTGTTAATGGCCATTACCTTCAGAGCCTCAAATACTATATGTACATGGCATTTGAAAGGATACAAGCCAAACTATATATTATTTTAAATTTACACACATAAAGTTGAAAAATTCCAGTCATTTATTCTGTTGTTCACAGTAAAAGAATCTTTATCAAACATCTCTTACTAACTAGTAGTTTTCATTTTCATTCATCAGAGAATAAAAGGCAATATTATAAGATGAAAATAAGTCTCACTTCCAAATAAGAACTGTTAGATAATTAATCAACCTTCACGTTATACAAAAAATAACTCCCCTTTTCTAAAACTGAAGCTTTTTCCTTCCTACTAGGAAAATTATTCTATGAAATCAGTCTGGTAGTAGTTTGAAAATAACAGATTGCTAACTGTAAGTAAAAGCTAAGCAACAATTATAGTTGATTCATTGACTTTTTTTTAATTAAATTTTTATTTTTACTTTATTTTACTTTATAATACTGTATTGGTTTTGCCATACATTGACATGAATCCACCACGGGTGCACATGCGTTCCCAAATATGAACCCCCCTCCCACCTCCCTCACCATAACATCTCTCTGAGTCATCCCCGTGCACCAGCCACTCACAAAGTGTGAAAGGTCTTTTCTGTGGTGTTGATACAGTCCAAATTTCAGAATTCAGAGGTTCAATTTTGTTTAAAATGACTAAAATATATATTAAGATGGAAATGAGCTGACATTAAGTTTTATTTAATGTTAACATATGGACTAACACTGACCCTCTACTAAATACAGATATTTGGAAAGGTTTCCACTATTACATGACTTTATGTTACTAAAACAATGTAAAAGTGACACCTATAAAATTTTTTATCTGTATACTTTAAAGTTGGAAACAGAATCATCTAATTTGCTTAAAAATATTCTAAATGGAGAGTTTCAACCTCTTTTAAACCCATTTACTTAAAAAATTTTAAACGCAATACAGCCCTCAGGGTCCTGACAAGGAAGAGAGAATACTCAAAAGGAGGTGATATTTAATGAAGAATCTATTTACAAATGTGCAGCTAAGCTTCAGGGAAACTAGGAAGGGATGGAGAAGCACTCGTGGACCAGCCATAGAGCATTTTATCACTCTAGATTCATCAGGGGAGGGGAGGGAGTAGTTACTGGAACCAAGAAGCTGCCATTGTAGGAGGGAGCTTACACATGATGATGTACAGTCACTGACAACCTGCAACACAGCAAAAAAGAAGCTGTTAGGTAAATATTTCTATCTCTCTGTCAGTGCCTCCAATTCACTGAATCCAATCAGAAGCCAGAGAACAAGGCAGACTAACTGAAGGAGTCCTTAGAGATCAGCCTCCCAGGACACACAGCATAGTGCAAAGGGTAGAGAATAGATTTGAAGGGGGCTAATGTATGCAGGTCAGGAAGCAACAGTTAGAACTGGACATGGAACAACAGACTGGTTCCAAATAGGAAAAGGAGTACATCAAGGCTGTATATTGTCATCCTGCTTATTTACCTTATATGCAGAGTACATGAGAAACGCTGGGCTGGATGAAGCACAAGCTGGAATCAAGATTGCCAGGAGAAGTATCAATAACCTCAGACATGCAGATAACACCACCCTTATGGCAGAAAGTGAAGAAGAACTAAAGAGCCACTTGATGAAAGTGAAAGAGGAGAGTGAAAAAGTTGGCTTACAGCTCAACATTCAGAAAATTAAGATCATGACATCCGGTCCCATCACTTCATGGGAAATAGATCGGGAAACAGTAGAAACAGTGTCAGACTTTATTTTGGGGGGCTCCAAAATCACTGCAGATGGTGCCTGCAGCCATGAAATGAAAAGACGCTTACTCCTTGGAAGGAAAGTTAAGACCAACCTAGACAGCATATTAAAAAGCAGAGACATTACTTTGCCAACAAAGGTCTAGTCAAGGCTATGGTTTTTCCAGTAGTCATGTATGGATGTGAGAGTTGGACTATAAAGAAAGCTGAGCGCCGAAGAATTGATGCTTTTGAACTGTGGTGTTGGAGAAGACTCTTGAGAGTCCCTTAGACTGCAAGGAGATCCAACCAGTCCATCCTAAAGGAGATCAGTCCTAGGTGTTCATTGGTAGGACTGATGTTGAAGCTGAAACTCCAATACTCTGGCCACCTGATGCGAAGAGCTGACTCACTTGAAAAGACCCTGACGCTGGGAAAGATTGAGGGCAGGAGGAGAAGGGGACAACAGAGGATGAGATGGTTGGATGGCATCACCAACTCAGTGGACATGGGTTTGGGTAAACTCCGCGAGTTGGTAATGGACAGGGAAGCCTGGCGTGCTGTGGTTCATGGGGTCTCAAAGAGTTGGACACAGCTGAGCGACTGAACTGAACTGACTGAATGAAGACTATCCAGCACAACAGTTCAGTACTGGTTTTCAATAGCAACTGACTGATATTAGGGAAGGCAGAACTTTTTCTGGTGGATTTGAACAAAACCTTTTGCATGTGTGATAGATAAGAATCATTATGCAGTTAGCTTAACCTGTCATGCACTTTTTCCATCTGTATTTGTGTATCTTTATGAACTCTGAAATGAGCTTCCTTGATAGCTCAGTTGGTAAAGAATCTGCCTGCAACGCGGGAGACCCTGGTTTAATTCCTGGGTCTAGAAGATCCCCTGGAGAAGGGGCAGGCTACCCACTCCAAACTACAACAGTCTTTGAAATCAAGTACCAAAAGAACCCCAACTTAAAACAAACCTTTCAAATAGCTCTAGAGTCAAGGATTAAAACAAGATTTTGAAAAACTAATGAAATATCAAAACATCCTACCCCAAATAACTTCATATTGGTATTTTTTTAAAAAATGAAATATGCTTAATCTATTATTTCAATTATCTTGTTTAATGTGTTATATATAATGTTTTACAATATATACAGCACAACTGTTCAGGAGAATCCATATATAATTTGTAAATAAATATGCATACAATTGGGGTACATATTGGAAACCTGGAAACTTTTTCTGCTTGAGGAGCCAGACCATAAAAATTTGGAGACCACTTCTCTCATTGCAGGTATATATCTGATACCCCAGTTTTCAGAACAAAGAAATCTTCATCCACACACACACACACATTTATCACAGACTGTTAAATCTGTTTCCTAATTGATCTTCTTTACTTTCTATTCTCCCAGTTGTTACTCTTATTCCCTGTGCATTTTTAACTCCTCTTTATCCAACCCTCCAGTTCCTTGAGTTCTTTATTTGCTCTATTTACTCTAACATAGTTCAGCCTCATGTAGATAACTAGTTGGGATCCACTGATCCATCATATATGACTAAACCTCTCTTTTTCATGTTTTTGTTTTGGCCACACACTGCAGCATGCGAGATTGTAGCTCCCCAGTGACAGAACCCGTACCCCTTGCAGTGGAAGTGCAGAGTCTTAACTACTGGACTGCCAGAGAAGTCCCATGACTCACCTCTTCTTTTATCTCATCTCCCTTGACCAATATATCTTTCTGTCTCAGGCACCCTCTCTCTCTCTTGCATCTCAGCTGAAAGGTCCTTCACTCCTATATCTTCACTACTAAGGACGGTAGGAAAAAAAAAAAAAAATCACCACTTTGTAGTCTACTGTCTAACTGTAACCTAAACTGGACTCACCTAAGATGACTGCTCTGAAGGAAGTCAACTCCCTCTTTGGTTCTCCATAACAGCAACTTCAAATGTCACCATTATTCAAAAGCTTCACCTCACTATTCATTATCACATAGTAGCTGACTTTGCTTACTACTAATTTCACAGAGAAAATGGTAGTTTTAAAGAAAGAGTTCCATTAACTTTCTGTTTCTCAAAAAATAAAATTATCTGAATCCAAACAAAATTTATCTGGATTTTAAGTTGCAGTGAAAAAAGTGCTTACCAAAAACTAATCCAGGAGTAGGTTTTCAGAGTTTGTATTTCATTAATTATTTCCTGCATTTTCAGCCTGTCCCTGCTAGTTGCCTTTAGCATATAAACATGTCCAAGTTTTTATTAAATACAAACCATTCCCCTCAAGAAGTACCACATCTAAACTCTTGGTCCATTTCACTTTTCACACTTCAAACTATCATTTGCCTACACCTACTCCACTGAAATTCCTCTTCCCAAATGACCTCCTACTTAATTCAAATGATAATTTTTCATTTCTTATTCACTCAACTTCTCTATACCATCCAATTACCCTTCTGTCAAGACCTTAACATGGACTTTGCAGAAAGAATAGTTTCAGATAGATAGGCAAGAGTGGAGTAGCAATACAAATTAACAAGAAAAATATTCATTCATAGTATTCAAATTCATTCATTCAAAATATTTACTGAGCAACAGGGATTCCTCAAGGACATGCTGACAGTTTGCATATCAGGTTGAAACAATGGTGACACCATTGGAAAAAAAAAGTTGAGAGTTGAAAAGAAAAACAGGAAATCTGGGAAGACCTGGGTTAGAAACACATTCAGTTTTTAACATTTTCACATAACAGTTACACAAACAGCTGTGAAAGTTCTATGGACAGAAATAGGAAACTAAAACAAAAGGAAAGGCTGAAGATACAGATGTGGAAGTCTTAGCAATAAAGTCATAAAAAACAATCTCTCCACAGAGGAACAAATATAGGGAAACATGATCTAGAAGCATAACATTAGGGATCATCCATAATTATAAAGAAAAACATAGCAAAAGAGGAGGAAGATTCAAAAGATAAGTTATTCTTAAGACAAGAAATAGCACAATAACCAACAAAGAGAAAAGTTTTAATATCAAGTGATCTAAACTACTTAATCCTCCAGGTAGATAGAGAAAGTACTAAGTAAAAGCCAAGGATTAAACAAGAAGACATTCATTAGTAAAATTCAAGAGGGCAACTTCAATAAGGGAATAATTAGAAATAACTTTGTAAGTTAAAAAATATCTCAGAATTTTTGCTCATACCTGAAGCGGACATCAAAAAAATTGACGATAACACCCCTCCCCCAAAGAGGCATCAAAGACCACCACTGAAAACCAATCATTTCACTCAATAAATTTCCGTTTCTTGACTTTGCCTTTCTAATTTAAGGAAGGCACAAAGGTAAATGTCAAGTTTTTATTTACATAGGAAGGATGCTGAGAAGTGCCTTACCAACCTTGATAGCTCTGATATGCATTTTCCATAAGTTAGGACTGCCCTGTTGAACATTTTACTAACTTTACAGCTATTCCTTATCACACAGAAGCAATCAAGAGTTCTCAGCACAGAGGGCTGAGAACAGAGGGCTGTAGAACAGAGGGCTCCCTAGGTCACTATCTTTCAAAGACTGGTTATGTTCATTTTCCCTAGACAACACTAAATCTGTGACAAGTCTGCAAAGTGGGCAGACAGATACTTTGGCTTCCTTTTCTTGGCTAACTCCTCTAAATATCTGCCAAGTATTGATGAGGATTTAAAGTGGGATACTGTAAATTCAGAATACTTTCAGATGTGACAAAGACACAAAGAAAAAAGCTGGGAAAGCTAGGGTGAGTCTTGCCTTTACCTACCTGAAATAACAGATAATAAAAAAGAGATGTAGGGACCTGACAAGAGCTGAAGACTTAAATGAAATTAGGAAGATGTAGAAAGTGGATATCATGGTGTTTATATAAAATAAGTAATGCTACCAACTTCTCTATTGTTCATTTCAAGAATGGGAAGGATGTCATTCTTACTCCCCACAAACTAGTAATTCCTATTGTTCTCTCATATACTTTTAATTCAAAAAGGAGCATTTTATTTTCCCTCCTTTATGGAGATATAACTGACACAAACCACTATGTAAGTTTAAGGTGTATGATATGTTGATTTGATACACACATATTTTGCAAAATGATTACCAGAGGGTTAGCTAACACCTCCACCAGGTCACGTAACTAAAAACAAGTATTTAAAATTTTCATTTCTGAATATTATTTTTCTTCTGATTTAAAAAATCTTCAGTTGTTTTACCCTGCCCTCTGGGTTTTGCAAGGTTTAGCGTGTGTTACAGGACTATCTGGCTGTATTGTCTCTCCTTTATTCCATAAACATTTATTGAGCACTACTGGGTCCCAGGCTCTGCTTTGGGAGCTGGGGATTCAGAAGACAATGGTCTTTGTCTTCCAGGTACTTCACTGCTCTCTTGCATTTTTCCATTCAGATATGCTGCTTGGTACTGCACCTCTGCACCAGTTTCTCTGTTCTTTCTTCCCCTCACCATCTGGTAACCTTGTTTCTTCAAAACCCAAGCCAAATCTCTCCCTCCTTGGATACTTCTCTATCTTTGACAATAATCATTCAACTCCATCTCATTGTGGTTCTGGTCTTTTTCACTGATGGCTATTCTGCAAATAGTTATGATTTTGGTGTGCTTGTGAGATGAGGTGAGCTTGGGGTCTTTCTACTCTGTCATCTTAGCTAATCTCTCCATCTCTCACTTATTTCTTCTGCCAACTGACCAAAAAATGAGTGGTTAAAATGTTGATTTCACAATACTATAAAAAAATATAAAAAGTACCTTATGTAAAAATAAGAACATAAAAATTTCATTTATGGAAAACTAAGAAAAAATCATTTGACAGAGGACTCATCTGATTAGATATTAAAATGGATTTTAAAAGTCACAGTAATAAAGAATTTTAATGCCAGAAGATGAAGAGTTAAAACATACCAACAGTATAGTGAAAAGAGTCCAAAAGTAGATCCAAATATTTAAATATATTAATATTACAAAATGGTGTATCAAAGCAATGGAAAAAAATAATCCTGTGACAAATAGCTGGATGTGAGATAAAAAATAAAGCTCAACTTCAACTTCAATGCTTGATCAGACTCATTTATTTATTTCTTTTTTCAATACTAAGTTCTCACAGATATTGAGTTAGGTGCTGGCATCAACACTTACAGGCAAAATTCCTCCTTGCTGAGCTTACAAGCTAGTAAGAAGATACACAAAAAGTGAGTAAACAAATACATACACATAAGTCCTAACTATAAGACACTGTAAGTTCTGTGAAAGACAGTCAAGAATGATTTCTCCAAGGAAATGACAGGAGTCGCCAGCCACGATGAAAACAAGCAAACAAAAAAAGCAAACCAAAAAAAACGAAGAAAACTTTGGGGATAAGAGTGTTCTAGGTAAAAGAAAGAGCAAGTTTTATAAAGATGAGGTGAGGTGAGAAATGGCTTGGCAGGTATATAAAGAACAGTAAGCCAAACTCCTCACTATAGCCTCAGTGCAAATGAAGTGCCTGATGCAAGGTACTGACTTCTCAATGCGCATTTTTTTTTTGAAGTTTACCCTGGCTACTGAGTAGAAAATGGACTCTAAGAGAAAAAAGCAGAAGCAGGAAAAACAAATCAGCAAACTACAGCAGTATTCCAGTCAAGAAATAATAGTCTGTACTTAAGGGGAGAAAGTGAAGAGAAATGGGCAAGATTTAAAATATACTTCAGTTCTACTTGCAATTTTTAAGGAATCCCACTGCTGGGCATACACACCGAGGAAACCAGAATTGAAAGAGACACATGTACCCCAATGTTCATCGCAGCACTGTTTATAATAGCCAGGACATGGAAACAACCTAGATGTCCATCAGCAGATGAATGGATAAGAAAGCTGTGGTACATATACACAATAGAGTATTACTCAGCCGTTAAAAAGAATACATTTGAATCAGTTCTGATGAGATGGATGAAACTGGAGCCGATTATACAGAGTGAAGTAAGCCAGAAAGAAAAATACCAATACAGTATACTAACACATATATATGGAATTTAGAAAGATGGCAATGATAACCCTGTATGCAAGACAGCAAAAAAGACACAGATGTGTATAGTGGACTTTTGGACTCAGAGGGAGAGGGAGAGGGTGGGATGATTTGGGAGAATGGCATTGAAACACGTATACTATCATGAAAGAATCGAATCGCCAGTCTATGTTTGATGCAGGATACAGCATGCTTGTGGCTGGTGCACGGGGATGACCCAGAGAGATGTTATGGGGAGGGAGGTGGGAGGGGGGTTCATGTTTGGGAACGCATGTACACCCGTGGTGGATTCATGTCAATGTGTGGCAAAACCAATACAGTATTGTAAAGTAAAATAAAGTAAAATAAATAAATAAATAAATATCATATAATTAAAAAATATATATATATATACTTCAGAGGAAGAAAACTCAGAAATTGTTGATATACTTAAAATGAGAAATAAGTAAAAAGGAAGAATCAATGAAAAGAGCTAGTTTTTTGGTCAGAGCAGCTTCACAGACAGTGGAATCATTTGCTCAGAACGCAAGAACAGGCAGAATAGGCTTAGAAAAGAAAAAAACAAACCCGAAGGTGAGTGTGTTTTTTTTAATTTCAATACTTTATTTATTTGGCTGTGCCCTGTCTCAGTTGTGGCACTCAGGATCTTTGATCTTCACTATGGCATTCAGGATCCTTTTTACTTTCTGCAGGCAGGATCTAGTTCCCTGACCAGGGATTGAACCCAGACCCCTGGCACTGGGAGCACAGATTCTTAGCTACTGGATCACCAGAGAAGTTCCTGAAGTTCAATTCTGAACATGCTAAAATTTGGAATAGCTAACTTTTGTTCAACACAGTACTGGAAATCCTTATCACAGCAACCAGAAAATGAAAAGAAATCAAAATTGGAAAGGAAGAAGTAAAACTGTCACTGTTGGCATATGACATGATACTATACATATAAAATTGTAAAGACACCACCAAAAAACTACTAAAGCTTATCAATGAATTCAGTAAAGCTACAGAATACAAAATTAAT
Source organism: Capricornis sumatraensis (assembly GCF_032405125.1). Classification (NCBI taxonomy): domain Eukaryota; kingdom Metazoa; phylum Chordata; class Mammalia; order Artiodactyla; family Bovidae; genus Capricornis; species Capricornis sumatraensis. Next base: position 46,901,143 of record NC_091074.1, on the reverse strand, counting down.
ATATAGTAATCTGTTGAGTTTCCATACACGAACAATTAACTATCAGAAAGAGAAATTTTTTAAAAATCCCATTTACCATCAAAGCAAAAAGAATAAAATATCTAGGAAAAATATCTAGGAATAAATCTAAGGAAATAAAAGATCTGTACTTGGTACAGTGTACATTATAAGACTAATGAAAGAAACTAAAAATGATAAACAGATGGAAAGATACTCCATGTTCAGTGAACGGAAGAATTAATATTGTTAAAATAACTATTCTACCCGAGAAAACCTACAGAGTCAATGCAATCCCTATCAAAATACCAATAGTATTTTTCACAGAACCAGAATAAAGAATTTGAAAACGTGTATGGAAACACAAAAGACACTGAAGAGACAAAGCAATCTTGAGAAAAGAAGACAGATGAAGGTATCAGGTTTCCCGACTTTACTACAAAGCTACAATAATGAAAACAATACAATACTAGTACAAAAGCAGACACACAGACCAATGCAATAGAACTGAACACCCCCCTCCCCATGGTTAATTAATCTGTTACAAAGCAGGCAAGAATATGCAATGGAGAAAGGGAGTCTCTTCAACAAATGGAGTAAAATAATGAAATTAGATTATTTTCTTATATACAAAAGTAAACTCAAAATGGACTAAAAAACTAAATGTAAGATGGAAAACCATAAAACTACCAGAAGAAAACATAAGAAGAGCACTCTTTGACATAATTCATAGTAATGTTTTTTAAATATTTCCTTTCCTATAGCAGTATTTCCTTTACTAAAGCAAAGGAAACAAAAGCAAAAATTTTAAAGTGACATCTTACTAAACCAAAAGCTTTTGCACAACAAAGAAAACCACCAATAAAGTGAAAAGACAACCTACGCTGGGGAAAAATACTTGCAAACAATGCGAATAACAAGAGAGTACTCTTCAAAATATACAAACAGCTCATACAGCTCAGTATCAAAATACAAATACTAATTTAAAAATGGGTGGAAGCCCTGATAAGACATTTTTCCAAATAACACATACAGATGACCAACAGGCACATGAAAAGATGTTCAACACTGCTAATCATCAGAGAAATGGAAATCAAAATCACAATGCGATATCATCTTATATCTGTCAGAATGGCTATTATCAATAAGACCATAAATAACAAATACTGGCAAGGATACTGAGAAAAGGGAACCCTTACCTACTGCTGGTGGGAATGTCAACTGGCACAAGTACAGAGACTCCTCAAAAGACTAAAAATAGAACAACCATATGATCTAGCAATTCCACTCCTGGGTATATATTCAAAGAAAACGAAAACACTAATTTAAAAAGATACATGCATCCCAATGTTCATAGTAGCACTATTTACAATTGCCAAAATATGACAGCAACCTAAGAAAACATCAACAGATGAGTGGATTAAAAAAGATGTGGTTTGTGTGTATGTGTATAAAATATACACAACAGAATAGTACTGAGCCATAAAAAAGAATAAATTTTACCATCTGCAACAACACAGATGGACCTGAAGGGTATTATGCTTAGTGAAATAAGTCACACAGAGAAAGACAAATACTGTATGATATCACTTATATGTGGAATCTAAAAAATAAATGAAGAAAACAAACAAAGCAGACTCATAGAAAACAAACATATTTACCAGTGGAGACAGGGAAGTAGGGAGAGGCAATCATAGGGGCAGGGGATTAAATAGATGCCAACTACTAGGCATAAAATAAATAAGCTGCAAGGATATATTATACAACATAGGAAATATAGCTTATATTTTATAATAGCTTTAAATGGGGTATAATGTATAAAAATTTTCAATCAGTATGTTGTACACCTGAAACTAATATTGTAAATGAAGTTATACCTCAATAAGAAAAAAATGGTAAAACTTCACACAAACAGAAAAAAAAAAAAAAAAACCCCGAAACATCCGAATGAGTACAAGAAACTAGTGACAGTATTAACCTATTTTAGTAGGGGACCAGGCAAATGAAGAGGAGATATTTTTACTGTAATACTTCTACCATTTAATTTTTTGCCACCAAGATGTATATATTATTTTTTAAATTAATAAACTACTGACAAAACAAACACTACTGAATTGTTAAGCAAAGTCAGTGTACATCAGTTACACTATTTCCTTTAGATTATCACAGTAGTTATACTTTATATGCTTAGTTTTTAATAATTTATACTGCAAACACATATTGTTGATCTCACCACCACAAGTATCTAAATGCTCCCTCCACCCTGAAATCTGCAATGATCCTATTCTCTCCAGTTTCTCTTTCAGGTAGAAAGGCTTCTTTCTCTCAGTCTCTACAGCTCTAGATCATAAGCAGTAAGCACTGTGATTAAGCACCTGGGCTCTGGAGCTAAACAGATTCAAATCCAGGTTCTGCCATTAATTAGCTTGGTAAACTAATTTTCCTGTGTCTCACTTCTTCATTTGTAAAATACATTATGTAAATCATTAATTACTTCAAGAGTTATGGGGATTAATAATTTAATATAGATAAAGCCTTTCAAACAGAGTGGCATTACTGGCATAATGCAGCCAAGGCAGGTTGCTGCTACTCCTTGTTGTAAACTGGCAAATTAATCACACGTATTGTTTAAAAGTATAGCTATACAGTAATGAAAACATTAGCAACTAACTTGTGTGACTGAAAACGTTTAAAAATAGTTTTAACGTATATTCTTATTATTTCACAAATTCATCATACCATCATTGACGGCTTCAACCTATTTCTTAATAAGTTATGCCAATTTTTAGTGAAAAGCAGTTTGCATTTTTTTGTTGGTAGCCAAACAAAGCACACGGAGAAGGCGATGGCACCCCACTCCAGTACTCTTGTCTGGAAAATTCCGTAGATGGAGGAGCCTAGTGGACTGCAGTTCATGGGGTCGCAAAGAGTAGGACACGACTGAGTGACTTCACTTTCACTTTTCACTTTCATGCATTGGAGAAGGAAATGGCAACCCACTCCAGTGTTCTTGTCTGGAGAATCCCAGGGATGGGGGAGCCTGGTGGGCTGCCGTCTATGGGGTCGCACAGAGTCGGACACGACTGAAGTGACTTAGCGGCAGCAGCAAACAAAGCACAAGATGGCTAATTCACATGATGAAAAAATAACCTTAGAAGAAAAAACTACAGAGTCAAACAAAACAAAGCAAAACAAAACCATCGCTAAAGGAAAAGGTCCTACTGTTGCTATCCGATAATCTGACATGCAACAATATACACACATAACAATCAAACAACAAGTAAAATCAAATCTAGTTAAGTGATAAGCAGAATACATGGCAAAATACATAAACTACATATGGTAAATTAAAATTTTGTACTGAACTTTTTGTGTGAGTAAATGATACATATATACATGAGATAAAGATGACTAACAAGTGACATCTGATGGGATAGGTGATTTTGTAACTATTCGTAAAAAAGGATTCGCATGCCAATTCGGTGGTGGTCTGCTGCAGAGTTGGAGGCACTGAGTGCAGCAGTGGGTGCATGGGACCTTTTGAAGGAGGTCACCATTATCTTCATTACCTTCACCATAGTTTGAAGTAAAGTGAAGTTGCTCAGTCAAGTCCAACTCTTTGCGACCCCATGGACTGTAGCCCACCAGGCTTCTCCATCCATGGAATTTTCTACCCAAGAGTACTGGAGTGGGTTGCCATTTCCTTCTCCAGGGGATCTTCCTGACCCAGGTATCAAACCCGGGTCTCCTGCCTTGCAGGCAGATGCTTTACCTTCTGAGCCACTTTGGAAGGGGCTGAGCCACCAGAGAAGCCCCCATCATAGTTTAGCCCCAGGTAAATAACAGCCCCACCCATCCACAGAAAATTGAATTAAAGATGTACTGAGCCTGGCCCTGCCCATCAGAACAAGACCAGTTTCCCCCTCAGTCAGTCTTTCCCATCAGGAAGCTTCCATAACCTCTTATCCTTCTTCATCAGAGGGCAGGCAGACTGAAACACCACAATCACAGAAAACTAACCAATCTGATCACATGGACCACAGCTTTGTCTAACTCAATGAAACTATGAGCCATATTGTATAGGGCCACCCAACGGGCAGGTCATGGTGGCGAGTTCTGACAAAACATGGTCCACTGGAGAAGGGCAAACCATTTCAGTATTCTTGCCTTGAGAACTCCATGAACAGTATGAAAACGCAAAAAGAGAGTTCATTGAAAGATGAACTCCCCAGGTCAGCAGGTGCCCAATATGCTACTGGAGATCCGTGGAGAAATAACTCCAGAAAGAATGAAGAGACAGAGCCAAAGCAAAACCACCACCCAGTTGTGGATATGACTAGTGATGGAAGTAAGGTCTGATGCTGTAAAGAGCAATATTGCATAGGAACCTGGAATGTTAGGTCCATGAATCAAGGCAAACTGGAAGTGGTCAAACAGGAGATGGCAAGAGTGAACATCAACATTTTAGGAATCAGCGAACTCAAATGAACTGAAATGGGTGAATTTAACTCAGATGACCATTATATCTACTACTGTGGGAAAGAATCCCTTATAAGAAATGGAGTAACCCTCACAGTCAACAAGAGAGTCCAAAATGCAGGACTTGGATGCAATCTCAAAAATGAGAGAACGATCTCTGTCTGTCTCCAAGGCAAACCATTCAGTATCACAGTAATCCAAGTCTATGCCCCTACCAGTAATGTTGAAGAAGCTAAAGCTGAACAGTTCTATGAAGACCTACAAGACCTTCTAGAACTAACACCTAAAAAAGATGTCCTTTTCATTACAGGGGACTGAAATGCAAAAGTAGGAAGTCAAGAAATACCTGGAGTAACAGGCAAATTTGAAATTTGGCCTTGCAGTACAAAATGAAGCAGGTCAAAGGCCAAGAGAGTTTTGCCAAGAGAACGCACTAGTCATAGCAAACACCCTCTTCCAACAACACAAGAGAAGACTCTACACATGGACATCACCAGATGGTGAGTATCAAAATCAGATTGATTATATTCTTTGCAGCCAAAGATGGAGAAGCTCTATACAGTCAGCAAAAACAAGACCGGGAGCTGACTGTAGATCAGATCATGAACTCCTTATTACCAAATTCAGACTTAAATTGAAGAAAGTAAGGAAAACCACTACACCATTCAGGTATGACCTAAATCAAGTCCCTTACAATTATACAGTGGAAGTGACAAATAGGTTCAAGGGCTCATATCTGATAGACAGAGTGCCTGAAGAACTATGGACGGAGGTTCGTGACATTGTAGAAGAGGCAGGGATCAAGACCATCCCCAATAAAAACAAATGCAAAAAGGCAAAATGGTTGTCTGAGGAGGCCTTACTGATAGCTGTGGAAAGAGAAGCAAAGGCAAAGGAGAAAAGGAAAGATATATCCATCTGAATGCAGATTTCCAAAGAATAGCAAGAAGAGATAAGAAAGCCTTCCTCGGTGATCAATGCAAAGAAATAGAGGAAAACAATAGAATGGGAAAGACTAGAGATCTCTTCAAGAAAACTAGAGATACCAAAGGAACAAATTATGCAAAGATGGGCTCAATAAAGGACAGAAATGACACAGACCTACCAGAAGCAGAAGATATTAAGAAGAGGTGGCAAGAAAACACAGAAGAACTATACAAAAAAGATCTTCATGACTCAGATAATCAAGATAGTGTGATCTCTCACCTAGAGCCAGATATCCTGGAATGCGAAGTCAAGTGGGTCTTAGGAAGCATCACTACGAACAAAGTTAGTGGAGATGATGGAATTCCAGTTGAGCTATTTCAAATTCTAAAAGGTGATTCTGTGAAAGTGCTGCACTCAGTATGCCGGCAAATTTGGAAAACGCAGCAGTAGCCACAGGACTGGAAAAGGTCAGTTTTCATTCCAATCCCAAAGAAAGGCAATACCAAACAATGTTCGAACTGTTGCGCAATTACACTCATCTCACAAGCTAACAAAGTAATGCTCAAAATTCTCCAAGCCAGGCTTCAACAGTACGTGAACCGTGGACTTCCAGATGTTCAAGCTGGATTTTGAAAAGGCAGAGGAACCAGAGATCAAACTGCCAACATCCGTTGCATCATCGAAAAGCAAGAGAGTTCCAGAAGAACATCTACTTCTGCTTTATTGACTACACCAAAGCCTTTGACTGTGTGGATCACAACAAACTGTGGAAAATTCTGAAAGAGGTGGGAATACTAGACCACCTGACCTGCCTGCTGAGAAATCTGTATGTACGTCAGGAAGCAACAATTAGAACTGGACGTGGAACAACAGACTGGTTCCAAATCAGGGAAGGAGTACGTCGAGGCTGTATATTGTCACTCTGCTTACTTAACTTATATGCAGAATACATCATGTGAAATGCCAGGCTGGATGAAGCTGGAATCAAGATTTCCAAGAGAAACACCAATAACCTCAGATACACAGATGATACCACCCTTATGGCAGAAAGCAAAGAACTACTAAGATCCTGTTGATAAAAGTGAAAGAAGAGAGTGAAAAATTTGGCTTAAAACTCAACATGCAGAAAACTAAGGTCACGCATCCGGTCCCATCACTTCATGGCAAACAGATGAGGGGAAGAATGGAAACAGTGACAAACTTTATTTGGGGGGCTTCCAAAATCACTGTAGATGGTGACTGCAGCCATTAAATCAAAAGACACTTGCTCCTTGAAAAAAAAAGTTATTACCAACTTAGATAGCATATTAAAAAGCAGAGACACTACTTTGCCAACAAAGATCCATCTAGTCAAAGCTAAGGTTTTTCCAGTAGTCACGTATGGATGTGAGAGTTGGACTATAAAGAAAGAAGCACGTCGAAGAATTCATGCTTTTGAATTGTGGTGGAGGAGTCACTTGCGAGTACCTTGGACTGCAAGGAGATCCAACCAGTCCATCCTAAAGGAAATCAGTCCTGAATATACATTCATTGGAAGGACTGATGGTAAGCTGAAACTCCAATATTTGGGCTATCTAATGCAAAGAACTGATTCATTGGAAAAGACCCTGATGCTGGGAAAGACTGAAAGCGGAAGAAGAGGACGACAGAGGATGAGACGGTTGGATAGCATCACCGACTCAATGGACATGAGTTTGAGTGAACTCCAGGACTTCGTGATAGACAGGAAGACCTGGCATGCTGCAGTCCATGGGGTCGCAAAGAGTCGGATATGACTGACTGACTGAACTGAAAAAATTAAAAATAGTTATCCTATCATTTACACACTTGCCAAAAAATCTTTAGAAATAACAGTTGATTTCAATTTCATTACCAACCAAATTCCCTACCATGGAATTAGTAAGTAGAGGAAGTTATTAATATACAGGCAGTTGTATCATTATCAGGGATTCAGATAAACCGGAGGATATTAATGGTTCTCATACTTGTTCAGTGCTCTCTGGCTCACCATGAAATAATGTCGTGTTTAACATTAATTTTTTTTAAAAAACCTTTTATTTAGCTTGTTATGATGTTTAAGATTATGTTCTTATAAGTACTTATCAGATACAAATATAGGTTTGGGTCTATAAAAATCAAGCTGACAAATTAAGCATAACTAACTGATACTGTCAATATGTACTTGCAATATAATAATTATATTTGTCCTATTCATTTTTTTTTTTTGGTGACTGGTAAACAAAGTTGTAGAAAATAACTTGGAAGATATAGTAATTTAAATAGGCAAAATTCTGTATTTAACATAGTTTTTTCCCCCGAGAACTGGAAGACTGAAATTATCCACTTATAGAAACAAAATTAAGTCCAACTTAAATTATCTAGATATTTAAACATGGCACATTATCCAAGTTATTTAGCAAAAGAAAACATTGTCTCTTCTTTATAGCATTATTCTAAGATTTTTGCTTTAATAAAAAATCCTTTTATATAATGTAAACAGATACATTTCTATTTAATCCTTCACCAAATCTGCTAAAAGAAGCAAAGTCAAATGTAAAATTAAAATCTATTAACTAAGCTTAAAATTAAGGGATGGCAAAACATCAAACTGATGTTAGTTTTCTCTTCTAATTCATCCCATCTATATGTCTCTTGTAATTCTCTAGCTTAAAAGCTTTTAACTTAATAACTCACTAACAAGGAATATCAAACTTTCTATTAGCACAGCATATTAGACCCTTTAAGCTCTGGCTCCATAATCTGGCCCTTCCAGTCACAGCTGTCATTACTTTTCTATATATAACTAGCACTCTAGCCAAACTAAACTACTGACCATTCCCTAACTACATATAGTGACTCTCCTGCCTCTGAACTTGTGAGTATGCTATTCTTGTTGACTGGAATGACCTTCACATCAATTTAGTTTATCAGCTTCTGTCTTTTCATTTTCATCTTGAACCCCTCTACACTGTTGATCAAATAATAAGCATTGTAAATATATTTTGACCATAAGGAACATTACCCATCTTTCTACATTAACCATACACTACCTTCTATTATGCTTTTATTTATTGTATCCATCCTTTAAGAGAGGATATGGTATCTGAACTCAATTAATATATGCTAAGTTTCTCTGCCCTTGAAGAGCTGGTTTCTAGAAGTACAAAAGCATCAAAAAATCTTAAACTTGGGGGGGGCAAACAGATAGCTTCAATATCATGATATTCAAAATCTTCAATACAAATCATATGAATACAAAAAGTGGGCTAAGAACAGAGGAATATACCTAACCCAAGCTGAAACAAGGCAGAAGAAACTGTGTAACTCTCCTTAGGAGATAACAACTTTGCTGAATATTTTATAAAAAGCAGCAATTCTGACTTGATATAACTGAGTATTTATTTGATTTTGATAAGCTCATTTATTTCATTAACTGAAGAATTACCAAACAATTAATATCACAATACAGACAGACACATAACTACCACAGAATTTTTAATGCTATAACCAAATGCAAAGCAAAGAATCACAGAATGCAGTGAAAAAACAATTCTGTATCAGACTTCATAGAAGAGGTAAAATCGGAGCTGAGCCTCAGATATAATTAGGATTTCACTAGACATAGAAAAAAGAAGAGAAGTAGAAAAGAAGACACTCCTGATGTTTTGAAATTGCTCTGAATTTGATGAAGTTAATGGCAACAACTGGAAATTGAATTCCAGAGAAAGTCAATGTCTAGTTCAACAGAAGTGTCGGTGTCAAAACCAGAATTAAACTCACTTTACTTCCAAAGTTAAGATATCTTCAGTGCAGTAAGTCATATATTAACTTTCAGAGTCCAGAATACCAAGGGGGCTATTTCTAAAACATTTTTCCTCTTAATTTAATGCAGAGCAAAACTACTACTTAGTAAAAAGTCTCTCTGAACACCAAAGAGTATAAACATGGGCATAATGTAAGACTATCTTCAGGTACTATTCAAATTCTGTTATTTCTGTTAAAAGCCTAATTCTTCCTTCATTTAATTGGAATTTTCTCTACTTTAAAGCAAACATCATCATAACTTATTGAATGTTTGTTAATTCTGTGTCTTAAAATTACGGTTCTTAACTTATTTTGGGTCCATGCTCCTCTGCTGACCTAATAAAAAGTTTTGTACCCTTTCCCTAGATAAAATGTAGGCACCAGTCCACACTACCACACACACTTTTGCATACATTACGGGGTAGGGATGGTTTAGAACTCTAATTTTAAAATATTATAAAGGCTTGGAACTCAAACTTAACTATAAAAGAAAAACATAAAATTTAAAAAACAAAAGACTATGAGGTCAACTAGTACATCACTTTGCCTGATATAGTGCAGAGCAAAGCTATGAGAGCTAACCTAGATCTCTTTTCATTGTTCCCCCAAATCAAATAAGGAACATAAGGAATACCATTATTATCCACAGCTGATTTATGATGTAAGATCATACAAATAGGCTTAAATGCATAAAAGTGACAGGAACAGAATCTTGGATCTTTAATTTCAAGCTTTTTAAAATTCTGGTATTATTTAACACATTAGCCCTATGTAACAGGAATTACTCAGAGTATTTTAATTCTAATTTAGAGATTGATCTGTGTAATATTCTATGGTAAACATGTGACTTTCAAGGTCTCTCCATTCTTTTTTCAAAGGAATAGAAATGCAAACACCAATATCATGTGTCCCCACCCCTTCCCCAACACTATCCCTCACTTGTTACCACTTCTTCAAGCTGTATGTATTTCACAGGAACACGACTATATGAAATCTGCTTCTTAATTCTTTCCTACCATCCCTTCATTCTGCCTAAAGGTTGACAAGTGTAAAAGAATAATTTAAAAAAAATACTTCAATGAAAGAAATATTAAATTCTGAGGTGAAATCAATCATGAAACATTGTTACTATATCCTGAAGTATCAGTCCTGAAACTTTATTTTGCATAAAAATCATTTAGGAGTTTATTAAAAATGTAGCTTCCTTATCCCCACCCTAAGATACTGGGTTAACAGATTTAAGTATGCTATTCTGGGGCCAAGGTCTCTGCCTTTAACACAATTCAAACTATGGTTATTTAGGAAACATTGAGAGGCATAGCCCCAAAACCTTTTAAAATGACCAGTACAACTTATAGCTTCCTACTACTTAATTTTTAATAAAAATTTATAGAAGTCAATAGCAACAAGCCAAGCAGAAAAAGTCCCTGCCTGCATAGATTTTATATTCTAGTGAGACAGGAGAAAAAGATATATAATTAAATCATATTATATATTACGTTTCAATAAATGCTCTGAAGGAAGACAAAGAAGGTTAAGAAAGGATAGAGACTGACCAGACAGAGGGAAAATTTGCATATAAGGTAGCAACAAAGTAGAAAGTGAGGAAGACAGAAAATGAGCTTATCTGTGGGAAGAGTCAAATTTAAACCTGCTTTTCCTCAAGCACAAGTATTTGAAGATAGATATAAAATATGTTTTATATGTTCTATTTTGTTTACTGATTATATTTTAATATTTTTATCTTCCAATTTTAGTAACTGATATGTTAAAAATTGGGCTCGTGGGTGAACATGGAAACAGTTCACATTTATGTCTATGGGGAAACGATTCTATGTAATGTAAGTTTTTGAGATGATCTGCTTCTTTCCTTAGCGCCAAATGAAATGGATTTGTCCTTATTTTATGAAGACACAAGAACAGACCCTGAATTCGCTAGGAATTCTATTTTTAGCAGAATCTTGGTGTACCTTACTGCATTTGTTAAGTAAGGTACCACTGAAATTGAAAACAAGTTTAAGAACATAAAACGTGAAATGCTGCAGGGAAAGTAATTCCAATATTCTACTTGCATGCACATTTTGTAAGAGAGATTTTCTTTCTAATCTCAACCATAAAAAACTGAAAATATACATACATCATTACCATAAAGGTCAATGTACTAGGCTAGTATAAATTGTAGAACTGAAACAAAACTATTTACCTTTAAAGCTTTTGCAAACTTAAACTGTAGTAATTATAAACCGGCATGTTACCATTTGAAAGAAACCTTATGTCTAGCAGATGAGACATATCTGAAGGATATGTCCTTCAAACATATCTGAAGGAAAAAGGGGGATATCTTTTGGAAAGAGAAGCTCTCCAAAACACTTCATGTGCTAAATAGTCAGTTCAAAGACTTTATGCAATTTTATCTTGGCATAGTTTTTTTCACTGATTCTAACTTAAGGGCAAAGTTTTTTTCACTGATTCTAACTTAGAAGGCTTAAACTTCCACAAAAGAGCAATATTAGTAAAGTAGTACTTACAAGGTAGAACAAGAGGTAAATAGTTTTACCTTAAACTAGTTTATCTCAATTTGTATTCTCATCTTTTTTTCTCTTTTAGAGGGATGCCTAGAGAGAAATGAACAAGCTTGAATTTCCAGATATACTACCATTGAAGAGATATAAAACAAGCTATCAGAAGAGTTATTTTTGTCTGAAGGTACATTCATCATTTGCAGCCATGAAATTAAAAGATGCTTACTCCTTGGAAGGAAACTTATGACCAACCTAGATAGCATATTCAAAAGCAGAGACATTACTTTATCAACAAACATCCGTCTAGTCAAGGCTATGGTTTTTCCAGTAGTCATGTATGGATGTTAGAATTGAACTATAAAGAAAGCTGAGCGCCGAAGAATTGATGCTTTTGAACTGTGGTGTTGGAGAAGACTCTTGAGAGTCCCTTGGACTGCAAGTAGATCCAACCAGTCCATCCTAAAGGAGATCAGTCCTGGGTGTTCATTGGAAGGACTGATGTTGAAGCTGAAACTCCAATACTTTGGCCACCTGATGCAAAGAGCTGACTCATTTGAAAAGACCCTGATTTGAGGGCAGGAGGAGAAGGGGACGACAGAGGATGAGATGGTTGGACCGACTCGATGGACATGGGTTTGGATGAACTCTGGGAGTTGGTGATGGACAGGGAGGCCTGGCGTGCTGTGGTTCATGGGGTCACAAAGAGCTGGACATGACTGAGTGACTGGACTGAACTGAACTGAACATTCAGATGGCTCTACTCAAAACCTTTAAATATGAAAGCTTGAAATGAGTTCTTAATACTAGCTATTTCAAGCATTTCAAACCATACCTACAAAATCTGAAGATTTTATATTTTGAATGATATTATAAAAAGTAACAACAATAACACATGATCAGGGTTTCCCAGGTGGTGCTAGTGGTAAAATAACCTGCCTGCCAGTGCAGGAGACCTAAGAGACACAGGTTTGATCCCTGGGTCTGGAAGATCTCCTGGTTGAGGGCATGGCAACCCACTCCAATATTCTTGCCTGGCGAATTCCATGGACAGAGGAGCCTGGCAGGCAGCAGTCCAGGGGATTGCAGAATTAGACATGACTGAAGCAACTAAGCATGCATGCATATATTGTAAAAAAAATAAAAAATACAAAGTGGATGGGAAAATTAATCACCCACAGTTACACCACCCACTTACAGCATCTAACATGACTGTACTGTCTTACAACTTTGATAATACATATTTTTAACCCAATTCTTTCTCAAAGTTGTAGATTCTAATTTCCTTTAAATATAATCTTTTACTAACTAAAACAGAAAATCTGACATATAGAAAAATTTAAAAGTAAAATGAATAACCACTATTAACACTTTATTGGTTTTCATAAGTTTTTTTTCCCAAAGTGTATATATTTAATATCTTGATTTTAAGCACAATTAATTGTGGAACATTCACTGGTCCCCAGTGGAAGATGATGTAACAAAGAGCTTGGTTATAAGATAATACCACCACTGGGGTTTATTAGTGCTTCCCATTAAAAAAGAAGAACAACCTCTTCAAGTAATTTAAAATACATTTTAAAGATTCATATTATTGTGGAAGCTCCCTGGAAATGAAAACAGCTATTATTTGTTCTCTACTCTTGTGGAGAGAACCTAGAGATCATCTGAGGGCTAAAACACAAATACAAAAAGAACATAATCTTCTCTCCAAAAATGTGATTTCTTTTCCTTGCTCTAATTTTTTTCTTAGAAATAAAAATAATTACAAGGGCACAAATACAATGAGAAACAAACTTTGAGGCAAAACACCTTACAGTCTATTAGGGCTTTTTTTTTTTTTACTGTATTAGATTTAAATCATTTTCAAATGAAACAAAATCTCCTAAAATACTAAAGCCTGTAACTTTACTATATTCCAACTGATACTTTTTATTTATTCCACAATGTTTTTTTTTGTTTTTTTGGTGCGCAGGCTTATTAGCTGCTTCATGGCATGTGGGATCTTCCTGGACCAGTGACTAAACTTGTGTTATCTTGCGTTGGCAGGCAGATTCTTTACCACTGAGACACCAGGGAAGCCCTTATTTACTCCAGAATAAACTTTTCAGCTTTATTAACTGCCTTTTCTCAATTAAGCATTTCAACTTTTAATATACATTATACACACTTTAATCATATTTTTCTAATCTTTCCAAATTGAAGACAAATCCTTACACAAGGTTCTGTCTTGGATCCCCTTGTATTTTTACTAGACTCTATCCTGGGCCTTCCCTCCTATTTCTTCAACCATTCTCCTTTTGCAGGTTAATTCCTAATTAAACACCTCTAATCTAGCACCAGCCACTCTGCTGGGCTCCATATTCAGCCTTCTAATAATTCTCAGCTGCCTATCTTCAAATGCATGCCTCCTTCCACATTCCCTCAGCATCACCACCACTTGGGCTCAAATTTATTCTATTTTGGACATCATCCTCTCCATCACACCCACATCCAGTAGCTTGCTACTGTACTACTTTTACTTGCAGAATTTACTCTTATAGCTTTATCTGCCTATTTATTTCTACTGCTTATTATTTTTTGATGGTATTAACTCAAGAGCCTTTTAATAGGGTTCCTTCATTCTCTCTTCTTCCATTTTAGCCCTCAAACCTCAAAATAATAGTACAATCATGTCACTCCCTTAGCTAAAAATTGTGATGAACCCACACTGCCTACATTATAAATTCCTTAGCAAGCAATCAAGGCCCTCCGTAATTACTGTTGCTGTTGTTCAGTCGCTAAGTCGTGTCTGCCTCTTTGTGACCCCATGGACTGCAGCACACCAGGCTTCCCTGTCCTTCACTATCTCCCTGAGTTTGCTCAAATTCTTGCCCACTGAGTCCGTGATACTATCTAACTATCTCACCCTCTGTCACCCCCCTCTCCTTTTGCCATCAATCTTTCCCAGCATCAGGGTCTTTTTGAACGAATCCTCCATAATTAGTCCCAGCTTATCTTTCTAGACTTATCTGCCACTACAAGATCTCATCATTCTAACCAACCACTGGATATAAACCACTCCTCTGCAATATGCCCTCTCCTGCCTCCATACATGTAATTGTTTGTTTACTTACCACCTTGAAGTTAGGGATAAAGTCATGTTTATCATTGTAACCACAAAGCTTCACAAACTACCCATCATAGGATAGGTCAAATAATTGTCTCATGAACTCTTAAACTTCACCTATCAATAGACTACTCACCTTTCAAAATTATGACCTCTAAAACAAAATCTAATGAAGTAGTTTTTTCAATCCCAGCTTTCCCACCTCCTTCCAGTAGTTGATCCCTCCCCTGTACTTTCATAAAACTCTATAATAAAGCTCATCACAGTAGTCCTCAAAGAATGCACCCTTAGAATATATAGTTAATCCTTGAACAAAAGATGTTTTAACTGCTTGAGTCCACTTAAACACAGGTCTTTTTCAACAGTAAATACTACAGCACTACACAGTCCTCAGTTGGATTCAGCTGGTTGAATCTGCAGTTTCAGAACCCCAGATAGGAAAGAACCAAGTACATGCATTTGAATTGTGATGTTGGAGAAGACTCTTGAGAATCCCTTGGACTGCAAGGAGATCAAATCAATCAATCCTAAAGGAAATCAACTCTGAATACTCATTGGAAGGACTGATGCTGAAGCTGAAGCTCCAATACTATAGCCACCTGATGAGAAGAGCTGACTCATTGGAAAACACCCTGATGCTGAGAAAGATTGAGGGCAGGAGGAAAAGGGGACGACAGAGGAAGAGATGGTGGCATGGCATCATTGACTCAATGAACATCAGTTTGAGCAAACTTCGGAAGATGGTGAAGGACAGGGAAGCCTGCCGTGCTGCAATCCATAGGGTCCCAAAGAGTCAGATACGACTGAGCAACAGAACAATGAAATATATGGAGGGTCTATGCAGTGTAACGGAGAAGGCAATGGCACCCCACTCCAGTACTCGTGCCTGGAAAATCCCATGGATGGAAAAGCCTGGTAGGCTGCAGTCCATGGGGTCACTGACGGTCGGACACGACTGAGCGACTTCACTTTGACTTTTCACTTTCGTGCATTGGAGAAGGAAATGGCAACCCACTCCAGTGTTCTTGCCTGGAGAATCCCAGGGACGGGGGAGCCTGGTGGGCTGCCGTCTATGGGGTTGCACACAGTCGGACATGACTGAAGTGACTTAGCAGCAGCATGCAGGGTAAAGTTAGATGCAGATTTTAAACTGCATCAAAACCAACATATACCACCAAAAATCCAAAAATGATTATGTTTGCCCAGTTTGTAGGGAGAAAAATCTGAGGAGCTAGGCAGAATCTCATCATTAAGGGTTTCCTTCCATAATTTCTTTTAAACCTTTTTTATCCCCTAGCAAAAAATCATACAACTAAATATATCGATATCTCAGGATGCACTGTAAACAGTCCCATGACTTCCAGGTGTTTTGACAATGGATCAAGTCTGAAAATCAGTTTCAACATATTTTAACCCTTTACCATAACTGTATGTAAACCTCTTGGGCCAAGAACTGTCCCTTAAGTCACAGAACAAAGCAGGAGCTCAAAAAACATTTTGTTAGTTGAAATCCTTCCTCCATCCTTTCATCACTGCACTTAAAACATTTTCTGAATCTTCTTAAATAGCACTTTTTTTAAAGAATGGCAACTATAAAAAATAGAATTGCATGGCGTATCAAGCACTAACATTCTATAATTCTGAACAAGAAGTAAATCCAGATTCTATTAGCAAAGGTACTCAATTTTTAAAGATTTACATAAAAAAGATAGAATTACACATTCCACTGGGAGTTGAACTACTAGGGAATAAGAAACACCTTGTTAAAATCCCCAGTTAATTTCTGGGTTTTGATCTGAGTTGAGAATAAGCAAGCCAACAAATTTCAAATTTAACTAAGGAGATTAAAATCAGTGTACAAAATCCATATGTAGTTCAGTTACTACTTGTACTTGGAAACCGGTTTTTAAATTTCTGAAGCTTCATAATGATGATTTTGTATTTTCACGTCCAACTAAAAAGCAATTACAAAACTAAGTAATCTTTACCTATATTTAAGAAAGCCTTTTTTTAAAATAACCCCTTATATGTGCCTCTCTTTAACAGCAACTTAACTCAGAAATCAACAAAGATATATCATGTTCAAGCTTATTTTCACCAAAATATTATTTTAAATGGCCAAAACTAAAACTTCAAGTTCAGCTCTGTTGGGGTCACGGGTGATGCCTATTCTGTAATTACAACTTATTAAAACTACATAGCAATATTCTTAAAGCTTTCAAAAATATGTTTAAATTTAAAAGCATTCAAAAATATAATTTAAAATTCAGAAGAGGCAAAAATTCTTATTAGGCATAATTTCTATTAAGTATTTTCTATTCCTTTCCACTTATTCGATGATTTTCTCCCTGTTCCTTAATGCTAATTGCTATTTCCCTCCTGGGTGTGTGGGCGTGTTCAGTTAAATCCCATTCTCTGTGACCCCATGGACTGTAGCCCACCAGGCTCCTCTATCCATTGGATTTTCCAGGCAAGAACACTGGAGTGGGTTGCCATTTCCTACTCCAGAGGATCTTCCCAGCCCAGGGACTGAACCATATCTCTGGCGTCTCCTGCACTGGCAGGTGGATTCTTTACCACTAGCACCACCTGGGAAGCCCTCAGTTGCCTCAAATACATGAATGAGATCCTTTCTAAAATATGTAACTGTGAGATTAGATATGCTACTCTTAGTCATAGTTCTATCACAAATATTATATATATAAAACATTGTTATATATTACTAATATAATTACATATGATTAAATGTCATTTGTAGATCATATACATGTAGTGTTATCAGAAACACAAGACGCAAACCAAAAAACTTAGAAATGTTAACAGGATAAAATAAAAATAAAATATACTAAAGTTGTAATATTTTCTTCCTTCTCCCCAGTTGATCATCCCGCGTACCTGCTGAAAAGCAGACACTACCCTGGAGACCATACTGTAGCCATAGGAAGTACCTGTAGTTCCCAGAAACACCTTGCTATCCCATGCCTTGCATTCATTGTAGTTCAATATTCTGGAATGTCTCTCTCAAACCCTCTAAGAAAATCCAGAAGCAATCTTCAATTTGTTTAAGAAATAGTTCAAGTATAAACTTCTCTATACCTTTTAACTCCATTATATTGTAGAATCATCAATCTTTTTAAGTGTCTTTTCCCCTACTCAACTATATACCACTTAAAAGAGTAGAAAACCTCTTTTGATATCTGAATGTCTAGTTCAGACAGATACACATTTGTGCAATCAATACTTTCAAAGAACAGATGAAAACACTGAGATTCAAGTTATACAATCTGCCCAAGGTACATGCCACTGGACTGCTCTGCAATAATGCGACACCCTCTCTATCTGATGTACCTCATTTCTTGCTCAGTAATATATGAAGCAGCTGTAAAATTCTCCTTAAATTTGAAAATAAGGGTTAATTCAGTATCTTACAAATACATATGAAAAGACAAAAGAGAACAAATTTAATATGTAAGTGTTTTTTATTACTAAAATATGATATACCACTTATTTAGAAATAAGGTATCTGAATTATCTATTTGCTGAAAATCATACTCATGCGGACAGTCTATAGAGTATTGTTCTGGAACATCTATATATCCTAACTGCATACCAAACAGTTATAATCTATGCTTTTCTTGAAGTGGTGCCCATTCAAAGCATTTATTTAGTAATGACTTGGATTTTAGACTAGTACAGAAAAAGAAATGATTTCCTAGATCTACAACTGTGGTTTGTTGAACCTATTATTTACAAAATGTTTGTACATATCAAATACAAAAAAAGTGAGGGACTCAAAAAGCCTTAATTATCTCTTTGAGATCATCATATTACTATTTACTACTAAACTGCAAGAATTTTATCTCTCCTGGACTAAGAACGTCAGAAATACATTATTATGTTTATAAACAAAAGAATGTTTTAAGTATGGGCGCTATTAGATCATATGGTAATACAGTATTTTGAACTTTAGTCATTAGGAATGATTCAAAACATTCAGAAATTAACATTTATGTAAAAGAGAACTGGTCTCCCTGCTATTTTGCAGGACTTACATACGCAAAGGTTCTGAAAACACCTATATTCAAACCTATTTGCAACTTCTTAGCACTTTTCATGCAATCATTATCCAGCCTCATTCTAAATCCCTGTTTCTAATCTGCAAAACTAGATAAACTCTATGGCTTCTTCCACATCTAAAATCTTGCGACATCAACTTGGAATATATTTTACTACTTAAAAATAATGTGAATGGACTGTTTCTCATGTGAGTCATAACTATAAAACACCGTGAAGACAAGGGTAACAAACACACCACACAAATAAAATGCCACTAAATAAAGTATTAAAAGTAATATACAAATTTGTGAATTATTCTATTACCAAATAATTCAGTATTAAGAAAAGATTCAAGAAGAGGTTCCTTAGTTTAAACAGAGCCGCCCTAATGAGTCGAGCACTAAGTAACCATTGTTTTCAGTAAAAGAAGTCACTGGTAGCCTTGAAAACAGCATAATTGGAAGCCAGCAACAGTTAAGATTATTTTAAAATTACAATTATAAATCAAGGACAGAAAAGTTAACACAACTTTTCAGGAGCTTTTGGATAAAAGCACTGGCACACGTCCCAGTTTCAGATATGAGAGTATTCATTTTATTCAACTACCACTACTAGTATCATAATAGTTAAAACTTATCTTGAGCTAACTATATGGGACTGGCACATTCGACTTTACATTTATTAATGCATTTAAGAAACAGCAACCCCATTAACTAGGTACTGTCATTATCCTCATTTTATAGATGAGGAAACTGAGGCCAAAAAGGTAGAGTGACTTGCAAGTTCACTTCCACTAGTAAAGAAAGGGTCAAACAACTGGATCACTTCAACCACAATTTCCAGCAACTTTCAATTACTTTTTTATTCCTGACGAATTTCCGCTAGAGAAATTCAACTGGCTCCTATCAATCACAGAATTATAAATTAATGTTTATTTTGGTAGCCTCCTGTGTTACATTATCACTTATTACAAAGGAAAAATAATTGAGTAGATATACGGGTGGAGTATACCTAGAGTGTGAGGAGGGCATGGGCAACCCACTCCAGTATTCTTGCCTGGAGAATCCCCATGGACAGAGGACCAGGCGGGGTACAGTCAATGGGGTCTTAAAGAGTCGGACACGACTGAGCACACCCACCCACCTAGAGTGTACCGAGAGCATACACACACCTACTCACCCTCCCACCCACGTAGAGCCACCTGACCTCCCTATGACTTCTGGGAGAATAAACACCAACACCCTAAGCGTATTAAAATTTTTGTGTTGATACAAAAATTCAGTCCTCTCAGAGGAAGCTGAGAGAAAAAACCAAGAATATGCCATAGTAACTGTTAACCATTTAATAACACTATACACTCCGATGACCGAGCTGAGTAGTAAAACGATATAACCTTAAGTTTGAAACCACCTTTTACACGAGCCAACATAAATTTCTAATGATATTTCATTTCAAAAACGTTTAAAATTTTCTTGCCAAAATTGTCTAATAAAAGTTGCAAGGCCATCTTCCATCCCACTAAAACTTTTCCTCTCCCTACTCCTATAATTCTTCCTACGAGCACCTTTTCACTTCCACAAACTTTACCTGCTCTTCAGCGCTCGGTTCCCGGCTTTCTCCTCGGGTTCTTTTCCGTCTGGGCGTGGGGTTCTTTCGGCCCACACCCACCACACCCCTGCGGGCCCCCGCCCAGCACTGCTCCTCCTCCCGGGTTCTGACTCAGCACCTATCAGCGACGCCCCCCGGCCCCTGGCCCAACCCATCCTCGGACACGTGCGAGGGTGTGTTTGTGTCAGTCCATCAGTCCCGCCGGGAACTGGGCTCACTCACCGAGAAAGAAGCGCCAACTTCTGCTCCAGCATCATCTCCAGCTTCTGGGCCTGTTTGGAGATCCAGTGGTCTACTCCATGCTGGCGGTAGCACGTCTCCAGCATCAACCTGAAGTCCGCCACGAACTCGGTGATGCCCCCGTACTGGCCGCTGGCGAACTTCTTCTCCATCTTCAGCAGACACATGCCCTGACCCGGCTGCTGCGGGAGGGCGCGACTGCCCCGGGCTCCGCCGCGCGGCCCCTCGGCCGCCTCTTCTTCCCTCGTGGCAACGCCCCCCAAGGGCTGGAGGAATGGGGCGGTGAGGCCTCGGTGCTTCTCCTGCAGGAACTCGCCCAGGATGCGGTAGCCCTGCTGCAGCTCGTAGGTCAGCTCCTGCTCCTTGCAGCCACCGCCCCCGACCACCATCTCCTCCTCCTCTTCGTCTTCGTCCGCGTCCTCCCTAGAGGAGGCACTCCTTCGGGCCGGCCGTGAGGCCGGGGCCGCTGCCACCAACTCGTCGTCGTCCTCTTCCTCGGCCGCCGCTGGCGGCCGCTCCTCTTCTCCGACCGGCTTCATCTCCCCCGGCTTCCCGGGCACGCTCATGCCTCCGGCAGGCCCAGCTTGGGCGGTGGGCAGGGGCCGCTCGAGGCGCCGGGGCACGCGTGAGCGCGGACCGCTTCCTCAGGGCTCAGGGACGCCGCGCAGCCTCAGCCGCATCGGGCCTTGCTCTTCTCAGCCGCCGGCTCGGCTCGGTGCGCGCGGGGGTCTCGAGCTTGCCGCCGGCGGGGCGGGGTTACATGGGGCGCGGGGGAGGGGGGAGAGAAGAGGAGAGCCTAGGTGCCCTCCTCTCCCCTCCCCCCGGCGGCGGCGCGCGCGCACGGCCCTAGCCTGCCTCACCCCTCCGCGCCCCGCCCGGCCGCTCTTAACCCGCCAGGCCTGGCTTGGCCTCCGCGCCCCACCCCCTCCCGGGCCGGCTTGAAGGCAGGGAGGGGGCGAGGAGAAAAGTGGGCTTCTTCTCTAGCCTTCCCGGAGGGCGCCGAGACGCTGGGCCACCACGGCTCGGGCTCCTCCTCCTCTCCCTCACACTCCCTCCCGCCCCTCTCTACCTGCGGGGGACCCAGGCAGGAGGAGGTGGCGCGCGGACGGGGCCTGGCGACAACTGTCAGTTAGAAGCCCTACTGGGCGGGGGGAAGAGGAGGGGCCGGGAGAGAAGGGGGAGGGCACTCAGCGCCCCCCCCCAACCCCCCCGCCCCGGCTCTCCAGGTTGGGGCGAGCTGTGGAAAGAAGCAAAGAAAGAGGCACCGTCGCCGTCGACGGTGAGCATGCGTAGTAGAACACTACCACCCCCACTTCACGTACCGCTACGTGAAAGCCAGGACTTCGTCTCAGCTTCAGGCCCTGAGGCCTGGTAGGTTGCGCGGAGCGATGATGTCATCAGCTTGTAGCCAACTGGAAGGGGCGGAGTGAAGAGAGAAGCAAAGCGGCCGCTGGGCTTTGCTCGCCACCTCCTGAGTGGGAGGCTGAAAGGGTTTTAGAAGTGGGCTGTGCTAAAAGGGTATTTGTTCCGCGAGACCCCTGTTAGCAATAAAAGCTAAAATTAGTCCTGCAGGCGCTTGCTAGACAAGTTTCGTTGATGGAAAGTGAATTGTAAGTAGACATAGAATGTAAATCCTATCCTATTGTAAAAAGTTTCCCTTTGCACACTCCCATCCTCCACCCCCGTGACTGCTAGTTTTTCAACGTAGAATTGGAATTTTGTAAAGTTTAGAAAGGTTCAAGGACTTGATCAATTGGAACAAATGTTCACATGCAAAAGAAAAAGAGATGATGTGTAGAACTCGAATTTCTAAAACTCCTGTCCCCGTCTTAACATCAGTTCCTATTTTGGAAGTTAATCCCATGTTTTCCGTTAAAGTGAAAAGACATCCCCACCTTCTCAATTTTTGACATCTGGCATCTGGTCCCATCACTTCATGGGAAATAGATGGGGAAACAGTGGAAACAGTGGCAGACTTTGGCTCCAAAATCACTGCAGATGGTGACTGCAGCCATGAAATTAAAAGACGCTTACTCCTTGGAAGAAAAGTTTTGACCAACCTAGATTGTATATTCAAAAGCAGAGACATTACTTTGCCGACTAAGGTCCGTCTAGTCAAGGCTATGGTTTTTCCTGTGGTCATGTATGGATGTGAGAGTTGGACTGTGAAGAGAAGGCTGAGCGCCGAAGAATTGATGCTTTTGAACTGTGGTGTTGGAGAAGACTCTTGAGGGTCCCTTGGACTTCAAGGAGAGCCAACGAGTCCATTCTGAAGGAGATCAACCCTGGGATTTCTTTGGAAGGAATGATGCTAAAGCTGAAGCTCCAGTACTTTGGCCACCTCATGCGAAGAGTTGACTCATTGGAAAAGACTGTGATGCTGGGAGAGATTGGGGGCAGGAGGAGAAGGGGACGACAGAGGATGAGATGGCTGGATGACATCACTGACTCGATGGACGTCAGTCTGAGTGAACTCCGGGAGATGGTGATGGACAGGGAGGCCTGGCGTGCTGCGATTCATGGGGTCGCAAAGAGTTGGACACGACTGAGACTGAACTGAACTGAACTGAACTGAACTGAAGAAGAGTCATGGAAGGGAATGGAACCTCATTTAAAGTCCTTGGGACTTAGTCTTCAAATATTTCAAATTAAAAATGAGTAGAAAGTAACTAACCATTCCTTAATGCAGATAATACTATTTTCTCAGGTTCTTTTTCAAAGATGCACATATTCCTTTTTCTGCTCTTGCTTGAAACGTCAAATTACTTTCAAAATTTTAGAAAGTAAACATTTTAAAAGTAAAGATGTGTAACAAAGTGATTGTGATATATTGACTCTTAAGTCTGTTTTACTTCCCATCAATGTGGACCTTTAAAGCTCTGATAAAATTCGAAACTAAAAAGCTTTTTCTTTTTTCTTGCGGGTTGGGAGGTGTCTAGTATGTTAGATAGTCTTAGGTAAGAGTTAAATGGGGACACTTTTAAGGTTTTAGGGTATTGACAACCCCCCACACATAAACACACACCCATCATCTAGTTTATCTAGATCTCCTCTTACCTCATCAGACATTTGTAATTTATTAGGCATTTACAGCATTCTCTCTCCTTAGCCCATGAGTGAAAGTCGCTTAGCTGTGTGGACTCTTTGGGACCCTATGGACTATACAGTCCATGGAATTCTCCAGGCCACAATATTGGAGTGCGTATCCTTTCCCTTCTTCCCAACCAAGGAATCGAACTCAGGTCTACAGATGTACCTTAAATCAGGAACAAAGACAGACCAGTCTTACTTCAGGGACTGGCAACCAAAAATGTGTCTGACTGGACATCTTTCCTTTCCTTTGTGAAAGCCTAAGAATCTGGAGCCATCCCATCAGATATCACCTCCTTCTCTTTAGCCACCAACCATATTTCATGACTCTCAGATAATATTAGCTTACATTTATTGAACCCTGTGCCACTGATCACTTTATATTCATTACCTTCTTTAATTCTCACAATTAGCTAGGCCTTATGCTTATTTCACTGATGGAAAACTGTTTAGGTTAAAAAAGCAGCTTGCCAAAATTCAAATCTAGGTTTGTCTTCAAAATTCTCCAGGTGCCTAATTCCAAGTCATATGGTAGGTTTTCCAATTTTTCATGCACAAGAATATATGGAATTGGTAGAAATGTTTACCAAAAGCTTCTTAAATAAAGAATATTAATAGACACCTGGATGAGTAGCAGGAAAGTTAGCTACATGTCACTGAGAGGCCAATTAACTTCAATCTTAACTATTACGAAAGTAGAATCAGGTCCTTGAACTTTTAAAAAATATAGATAAATGAGAAGAAAAACTGCCTTTCAATCCCACCATCTGTAGAAAACCTCTATTAATACTTTGTGGTGGGGTTTTTCTATTTATTCATCTATACTTTTAAATTTAATCTTATTAAAATAATGACTATACCCCAACCAATGTCCTTTTCTTTCTTTCCCCTCATTAACAATAAATAACTACAGGGAATGTATAGGAATTGCATATTTAAAATCTCAATTTCGTATCTCTGTCCACAGTGGCCTAGATGGCCTGGTCATGAACTGGTAGGAGGGGAAACAGGGAGATTTTAATATAAAAGGAATTCCAGACCATAAAAAAGAACACAGAGGAGGTACAAACACCAACAGCAGTAACAGCTACCATTTATTAAGCACTTACTAGGTCTTAAATACTCACTAAATACATACACAGTACTCATAACAGCCCAAGGAAATCCATTACAGATTTATTTGTTCTTAAATTTTGGATCAATAATTTGCTGAGTAGAAAGCTTTTTTTTTCTGCCCTACAAAAAGCCTGAGATTAAAGACCAACATTGTAATTATTATAAGTTACCCCAAATTTATAGAACTGCTTTCTTAGAATTCACACTTACTGCTACATGACTGGTCATCTCAAAGCTGTTTTCTTTTTCACGTTTAAAGATTAATTTTGCTTCCCTTTCATGATCACAATTGAACTCTCTTTAATGCTACTAAACAACTGAGTTTCTTCAAAATAGAAATCTATTTAAGCCTCATTTTGAATCAGGGCTTCTCTTGTTGAACTGCTTTGCAGGGAAAAATGGCTTACATACACAATGCAATATTCTGCTCAAACACGTAACAGTGATTGACTCCCACAAATAATCATTTACTCTTTGTCAAATACTGTATTACAGTATGTTATATGCTACCAATGTTAGATGTACCAGGATACCCTTTACAGTAACTGTGGTCCTTAAGAGTCCTGGATAAGTTAAAATAGGCAGACTGATCTGGCTAAGATTTTAAAGTTCTCTTAACTATCAGCTGGACACCTTGGGAAGCAGAATATGGATATGTCTCAGCCTCAGGAGGACATTATTAAAAAGTTCTTATGTATTATGGAGAAAACTCCCCACATCCACTGCAGTATCTCAAAACTTTTCCAATACCAGCATCCTCCCATTACTATGAAATCTAGGAGTATCATAAAGGAGGAATAAGCCTGCCACTATCTTCTTCACTCACAATTCCAAAGAGTTTGTCCTGGAAGTTCTTCTATCCCATCTTTGTGCACTCTTAACATCTTGTGTTAGGCAGCAGGACACCCTGACACCAAGCACATTGCTTGCCCAGCATCAGGAATTTAGACAAATAGCAACAATGTACATACTTCACATCAAATAGAGGAAAGGTGACAAACATTTTAAGACAACAGAAGCACAGGTTATCACCAAGGTCTGTATTTGATAAAACATGCAAGGTAAACAGAGGCTATAACACTGACTAATCATGGAGAAACACTGGGAAGGAATATAAACTGCTTAGCAGGAAGAGAACAGCTCTCTCAATCATAATGGAATCCACTCACAACACTTACTTGGAGTTACTTTTATGGGGGATGATATTCAAGTAATATTAAAGTGCTTCAAGCAAAATTTAGCAATTCCTGTAAGGCTTCCTGCTGCTCATCATCAAGATGGGAAATGCATTCCAACCATAATTCTTCAGAAGTCTGTACCTGACGTACAACATTAGCTAGGCGTTTGGCACAAGGATCTTCATAGTTAATAGTCTCGTTAATTTTTCCTTCTGCAATTATACTAATTATTTTTGGAAGATTGGAATTATTTGGACCAAGTACAACTGGGTGGTTACTTTCAATTAAGTCACAGAGAAAACTCAAAGTCTGAATAGCTTCCTCTTTATCCTCATGCAGCGGAAGCCATGACAACCAGTGTGGAAGAACTTCATCTACATTTACACAGTTAGGCTTAAACCTCAAAATCTTCCCTACTGCTGAGATACAGTTCTCTGTAGCAATGACATTTTTTTTGGTTTTGGAATTTGCACACTTAATAACTTTTACCAGCAGCGGAACAGCTTCTGAACATAAAGAACGATAATCATCTCCACCAAACTGTGCCATAACACCCAGGCCATAAGCAGCAGCTTGCCTGACTTCAGGGTTGTTGTCACGCATATTTAGTAGCATTGGCCACCGAAAATATTCAACATATTTAAATGAAGTTGGACTGCAGTGCTCTATGATATCATCAAATATGCACAATCCCCACTGTCTGTCTGGCCATGGCCTATTAGAACAAATTAGATTTACAATTAATGGAAGTAGCTGTTCAAACCACGGTAAAATCTTTTCCTTGTAAGTACTAAATAATGAGTGCAAAATATCTGATACTTTGGTCAGAATATAAACATCACATTCATCCTCATCTTGCAGAGACATTTCAACCTGTTGATCATAGTTTTCTTCCTGTCTTTTGACCTGTCTTAGTTCTTGGTTTTTAAAGTGCCCTTCAAGTTTTGCTTTCAGTATTTCTCCCAGTTCTTCCAAGTGTTCATCATTAAGGCACCCATCTCCCATTACTTCAATGGATTTTGCAAAAGAATTCATTATTTCTGAGAGTACATCTGTATCAGGTTCGGTCCCAATAGCCTTGATTAAGGGATCACATATGAATTGCCACATCTGTGCAAGATACTCTGGCCCCCGAATTCTTGCACATTCCAGGAGAAAAGGCAAGGACTCTGCAGCTGCCACTCGAACATTGTCATGGAAATAAAATTTCAGTAAAGGAACCATCAGTTTTACAACTTGTTCTGTATAGTCCATAAATCCTTCTCTTAACTCCTTAGCATAATAAACCAACATCTGGCAAGCAGTTGCTTTTGCTTCAAGTCCTGAAGTTTTAATTCCAAAACTTTGCTGGTCTCCAAGATTTACAAATTGCCATCCATCATCATCACTCATATTCTCCACATCTTGTGTGTCTAAGAGAGCAACATCAGGTTTAGCTGAAGCAGTCTTAATAAGAGGCTCAATAACCAGTGGAAGGTACTGTTGAAAATCACTTCCAAGAATTTTACACATTCTAGCCCATGCTGAAACCATGTAAGAGGTCTGAGGGTCATCATCTTCCATATTATTTAAGTCCGATTGTGTCTTCAACAATAACTGCATCACATTTGATGCATCTTGCATAAATTTTTCCTTACCAACAGCAAGACCAACATGGCTAATGCATTCAATAGTCTTTCCTTTCAGAAGTTTGAGTTCCTTTTGAACAGCAAGTTCAACAGTATGCTTTAGTGAGGGCATAAATATATCATAGTATGGTACAAATTTTTCTTCTATTGTATCTGCAACTGAGGCAATGGTTGTCACAAGCTGTTCTAAGGCCAACTTAGTTCCATTGCGAATCAACTCTTGAAGTTTAATCACCAAGATGGAATGTAGATTTCTTACCATACTATCCAAATATAGAACCAGCAATGATTTGGGACAGTCTTCAATAAAAATAATAAGCGCAGAAGCTGCATGTGACTGTACACGCTGATTACCTTGATTTTCCATAGTACGCAACAGAGCTGCAATCACAGTTTCATGGAATTTCTTTTGGAAGTTAGGTGCAAAATCTGTAGCCATCTGTCCAAGTGTAGTACAGGCTGCAGCCCTCACCCTTGGATGAGGATCCTGAAGAAAAAGCAAAACAGAGTTAACTGTTTCATCTAAAATTGATTCCATTTGCTGATGGCATCCTTCTCCAATAGCAGATAAGGCCATTAATCCAGCATGTCGGTATTTCCAGTCAGGGCTCTGCAGCATCTGCATGATATGCTCCTTAGTCATTGGTAAAACAAGTTTTCCACCGAGCCCACAAGCCAGTCTGTCTAATGCACTCTCAGCAGCAACTGCATTGCTGTCAAAATCATCTTCTTCCATTTCATCAGCATTTACCCAGTCCTCGTCATCTTGTAGATCAACCATCATTGCTAATATATGAGGAACTGCCTGTGCAATAATATTTGTATGTTTTTTCAACATTGGGGTGGCAGTTTCAGACAAGGTCACTATTACTTCAAGTGCCAGCTGGCGTTGCAGATTACTAAGTCTAGAGTCTCCACATAACTTTAGACTCAGTTGCAGAGTATCTTCTAAATAAGGACCCAAATATTTAGGTACAGTATCTGCAATCTCGACAAGGGACTCTAGCACTGAATCATCATCCTGGTAGCATGAATCATTCACAGCCTGTAAGATTCCAGGAAGCAAGTCTGCAAAGTCTTTGAAAAGACCAATATTATTCTCATTAGCAAGTACAAATGCAGCTGCAGCTCTAGCAGATAATGTCCTGATTGCTGGATGTTCTTGATCTTGAATACACTGGTCCAACAACCTTTTGATGATATCCAAATCGTGCCGCTCCTGGTTCCCAAAAATCCCCGGAAAGTGCCAGAAAACGTGAAGTGCAACTTCCCATAGAACCACATTTTTAGAGTAGATTGAATCAACAAGGAACTTCAGACCTTCAGGCCAGTGGTTAGTGCCATCCTCATCTATCAAATTCCTGGCCAGGACTGCAAAAATGTCACAAAGTTTTTTCCTCATACTAGCATGTGTTTCTAACTTAACAGCCAGTATCAGTTCAATCTTGACGTCCCTCTGAACATCAGAAGGCAAATTTGGATAGACTTCCTCAAACCCAGAGGACAAAAGCCGTCGTAGCAGGGCGGCAGCCATTTGTCTCACCTCATAACCTGCTCTTCTATTTCTGACGGCATCTAAGAGGAATGTAGTCTTACACAGACCTGGGATATTTTCATAGATTTCCTCTGCCTGCCGCCGCACCATACAGCTTGGATTGATCAGGTTCTTCAGAAGCTGGTAAAACTCTTGCTTTCCCGACACAGTCGCCGGTACTCCGGCAGACCCGGACGCCGCCATCGCGTTCTGTCAAAGCAACCGCGACGGGGAAGGAGGGCGGGGGTCTGCGTCCCGGAGCAGTGACATCAGCGAGGCGCCGGCGCGGAGGGGCGGGGCGGGGCGGGGCGGGGCGGGGCCACTTCTTCCCCTGCCATGGCTCGTCTTGGTCCGGTCTTTGGGAGGCCTGGAGTCCGGTGGCGCGGGACTCGTGGGGTCGTGGTGGGAGCGAGGGTCGCTCTCCATCTGATTTCCAATAAAATGAAAATGCATCTATAGAGAGGAAAAAATAAAAGTATGATAATGACTATTAGAATGGGATTATGGGTTTTTTCGTCTTTTATTTCTAAACTATATCTACGGTTGTTACAATGATAATTTTAAAACAGCGTACGCCTTGAAAATCTAAGTGAAAGAAGACAATCACGAAAGGCTACATGTTTTATGATTCCCTTTATGTGAAAGGTCTAAAATGGAAAATCCATACAGAAAGTAGATTAGTGTTTGGCAATGGCTGAGGGGAAGAGAGAATAGAGAATAACTGCTGTCAGGAAAATTCTTTCTGGGTGATGAAAATGTGAAATTGATAGTGGAGATAGCTGCACGACTCTGTGATTATACTCAAACCATTGAATTGTACAATTTAGTTTGGTGAATTGTATTGCATGTGGATAATACCTCAATAAAGCTTTTTCTCAAATAAGTACAATAAAAGATAAAGACAATGATTAGCACCCCACTATTACATCTAATGCAGTAGAGCAGAGGTGCTCAGATTCAGGTGTGTGTCGGAATCACTTGCTCTGTGGATTATAATAAAGAATGAGAAAGGTATTTGAGTAATGTATGATGAAAAGTAACATGGGTTAGTAAGATTAGAATCCTGGTCTTGTCTCAAAATTGATTTGAATCCCTGGTCTTGTCACTCAAGTTTTTTTTTTTTTTTGCAAACTTAAAATGTTTTTACAGTTTTCCTTTCCGTAGAGAGCAGCTGAGGTTATTCTAAGAAATAAATGCCCCTGAGGCTAAATATTGTTCTTTAATTCAGGAAGGGTTGCTTCCCTGGAATTACCAGGTGCATTAATTACACGGGGTAGGCGGTAAATAATCCACCTGCCAGTGCAGGGGGCACAATTTTGATCTCTGGTCCTAGAAGATGCCACATGCTGTGGAGCAACTAAGGCCTTGTGCTACAACTATTGAGCTGTGCTCTGCTGCTGCTAGGTCGCTTCAATCGTGTCCGGCTCTGTGCGATCCCATAGACGGCAGCCCACCAGGCTCCGCCGTCCCTGGGATTCTCCAGGCAAGAACACTGGAGTGGGTTGCCATTTCTTTCTCCAATGCATGAAAGTGAAAACTGAAAGTGAAGTTGCTCAGTCGTGTCCGACTCTTAGCGACTTCATGGACTGCAGCCTACCAGGCTCCTCCATCCATGGGATTTTCCAAGCAAGAGTACTGGAGTGGAGTGCCATTGTCTTCTAGAGCCTGGTAAATAGGAACTGCAACTACTGAGCCCACAAATCCAACTACTGAAGCCTGTGTGTCTAGAGCCTAGTGCTCTGCAACAAGATAAGCCAGTTCAATAAGAAGCCTGCCCACTGCAACAAAGAGTAGACCCTGCTTGCTGCAATGAGAGAAAAGCCTGCACAGCAAGGAAGACCCAGCACAACCAAAAATAATTAGTAAAATACATAAATAAAATTATATATTAAAAAAATCATCATTACTTTAACAATGATTAGATCTTACTTTTGTATGGGCCTTGCCACTCTATCATTTTAACCATTACACAGGTTTGCAAGATTGGTAGAATAGATATAATACTAATTTTAGGTGAGAAATGGAAACTCAGGAAGGTTAAGGGATTTGCCTAAGATGACGCACCCTGAGTCTCCAATCTACCTCTTCTGAAAGCAACACCGATGCTCTTTCACCATACCACTTCCCCATAATTACTCTTGATTTTGCAATACAATCAGACGTTTTCGCTTGTTGCAGGGTATAT
Source organism: Capricornis sumatraensis (assembly GCF_032405125.1). Lineage (NCBI taxonomy): Eukaryota > Metazoa > Chordata > Mammalia > Artiodactyla > Bovidae > Capricornis > Capricornis sumatraensis. The sequence goes on along the minus strand of NC_091074.1, from coordinate 46,869,673 downwards.
TTTAAACTTCTCTAAGTTGGCTGAACTTTAATTTTGTTCCTGGTAGTTCATCAATAAAGAATCTGCCTGCCAATGCAGGAGATGCAGGTTTGATCCCTGGGTCAGGAAGATTCCTTTGAAAAGGAAATGGCAACTCACTCCAGTATTCTTGCCTGGGAAATCCCATGGACAAAGGAGCCTGGTGGGCTACAGCCAGCAGAGTCACAAAGAGTTAGACACGACTTAGTGACTAAACAACAACAAAAACAACAACAACAAATGCTCGTTTAGGAAGAAACCTATTCTCTAAACAGTGCTTTTTATTCTGTGGACTGAAAGTCAACTGCATCAGAATCACTTGAGAAACTTATTTTAAAATGTAGATATTAGGGCTCAATCTCTGAACTACTGAATCAGAATTTCTGGGTGATACAACCTAAGAATGTTCAATTTTAACAAGGACACTGGGTTTTCATGTGAATACAAAAATTTGAGAACCACTGCTGAAATCAATGTTGGTTCTGATTCCAAGATCTTGACTACAGTTCTGCATCTTGCTCCAGAGTCAATGGCTTTCCCACCATTCTTTGAAAAAGTCTAATTATAGGGCCTTTGCATTCGCTCTTTCAGAAAATCTTAATAACTATTACGTGTTGGGGGGAAAAAGCTTGTCTTAAAACCATATCTATTAGCATATTAAAGACACAAAAACTAGGATGAGATACCACCACAGGCCCAATACAATGTTTTAAATTAAAGTCTAAGAATATCAAGTGACAGTGAAAATATGGAATAATAGGAAACTCAATGATACTTTTGGTGGTAGTTTAAGTGAGTTGGTAGAACCACTCTGTAAAAAATGTTTGGAAAATGCTGGGTTAAGATTACACAGTTATTCATTTATTTTCTCAGCACACGTTCATTGAGGGTATACTCAAGTATGGTGCTGTGTACTGGGGATAAACATTAAATACATGAGGATGCCATGAAAGACAGTAAATACCATATAGTGTAGTGATCACTGTGGTGATGCAACCACGTGAGTTTGTGGAGGCAGCTAAGGGAAATCAGGCAAGGCTTCCCAAAGGTGATGACACCAGGGCTGGCCTTTGAAGGATAAATCTTTATTCACTATTTGAATAAAGAAGAAGTTTCTAAGTAAAGGGAACAGCTGTGTTCAAATGTGGAAAGGTCTTAGAGCCTAGTGTGATGAGTTCTGCCAGTATTTCTTGCTGGAGCATTGGGTATGTGACTTGAGGGGGCTTGGGATGACATAGAGGCAGGAAGGAGGAAGACAGAAGTTCTATAGAAGCCAGATCATGAAGGGTCTCATATTCCATGTTAAGAAATTTGGCTTTTTTCCCCCAAAGGTAAACAGGAGCAGTTTAAGGATTTTAATCAAGTGCTGTGAAATGATCCACATTTAGAAATATTACTTTGATAGCAATTCAAAAACTGAACTGTGAAGATTGGAGGCATTTAGGGCTTTCCAGGTGGCAGAGTGGTAAAGAATCCACCTGCCAATGCAGGAGACATAGGGGACATGAGTTGGATCCCTGGGTTGGTAAGATCCCCTGGAGTAGAAAACGGCAACCTGCTCCAGTATTCATGCCTGGAAATTTTCATGGACAGAGGTTCCTGGCAGTCTACAGTCTATAGGGTCACAAAGAGTTGGACAGGACCGAGCACACACACACCTTAGTTCAGTTAAACTGAAAGTCTAAATCACTGCAGTGGTGGAAGGAAAGAAAAGAGGGCAAAGACTAGATAGGTTGAAAGAAGTCATATCAATAACACCTTACATGGGAAGAAGCAGCCTAGGAAATCTTCCCAAGTTTTGACCTGGGCATCTGGTTGGAGATGCTGTAATTTACCTATTTCTTTACCCACACATGAGGAAAGAACAGTATTAATGCAGACCAAAAGACTGCTAACTCTTTCTGGAAGAATTCACTAACAAATGAAAGTGTTAATCCCTCAGTTATGTCCAGCTCTTTGTGACCCCATGGACTGTAGCCCAACAGCTCCTCTGTCCATGGAATTTCCCAAGCAAGAATACAGGAGTGGGTTGTCATTCCCTTCTCCAGGGGACCTTCCCAACCCAGGTGTCAGACCCAGGTCTTTAGATTTCATGCAAATTCTTTACTGTCTGAGCCACCAGGGAAGTCCTGGCTACGTACCAGGTGGTACTCAGTTGACATTTTATGAACAAAGATGGAGTTACTCCCAGTCTTATCAAAACTCTCCAGTATCTAGTGAAAGCAAAAGTGAGAGTCATGTCCGACTATTTGCGACCCCATGAACTATAGTCTATGGAATTTTCCAGGCCAGAATACTGGATAGGGTAGTCTTTCCATTCTCCAGGGGATCTTCCCAACCCAGGGATCAAGCCCAGGTCTCCCACATTGCAGGCAGATTATTTACCAGTTAAGCAACAAGGGGAGCCCAAGAATACTGGAGTAGGTCTTCCTTAAGAAGATGAGTCCCCAAATCCATATTTTGTTCTCTAGTTGCTCCCACACTCCATAGTGATGGTCATTGTTACAAAGGTAAGAGCTAAACGGAATCCATTTTAGGAAAAATATTTATGTTCTTAGTTTAGAAGAACATACACAGATTTAAAATCTTAAAGTACTTCCTCTCTAGATTGCATAATTCAATTCTATTTACCTTTTGCAGTGTTATTTCCTACCCCCTCACCCCCTAAGGAGCACACAAATATTCAAGATTTCAAGAATGGACTTGAAGATTTGGTTAAAGAACTTTATTAAACTTTGTAATTAAAATTGGATTTTAAATTTGTTTGCACTGTTGAGAGGGCATTTAAAAATATTTCCATAAGGTATAAGGTGGCTCAGAAGTGGACAATTCAAGTATTTATTAGCACCTTGCTAAGTGAAGAAAGGTGAAAAGTAAGTTGCAAATTTCTTCCAAGATCTGAGAGATTTAGAATCAAGTGGGAGGAGGTAGAATTAAATTGGACATTCTTGACAGTTTTGCAAGAATAATCCATAATAAATAAAAATATAGAAAACAAAAAATACTATGAAGGCTCCTACCGACCTAAATTAAAACAATCAGAATATCAGAAAGAATAATGCTTCTGATGAATTAAAAAGACTTTAAATATAATCAGCAAAAGTTCCAAGTGTCTAATACTAACAAAAGTCACAACTCATTGGTCATCTTTGGATGCTAGGTCAGCAACTGAAAATTAATAATAATCACTATTTTTCCTGCCTTTTCTGTATAAACTGTATTTCAGGATAACCTAACAGTTATTCACATTCTTCTCTATAGAATTCCATATAAAAAGTGCACAAAAATGCTAAAATCAGAAAATTACTGTGTTGTAACCCAAATGAAATAATGAATGTAGGCAGCAATAACCAGTGAATGCTAAAACCATTAATGAAACATTGATTGGGATTTGATAATAGAAGGATTAGGCTGAAACCATCTGAAGTTCCTGATCTTAGTATTATTAAAAGTGGGATAAACCAGAAGTTTCATTTATGTGTTATCTTTGGGTTTCGCATTCAAATTTTCTCTAATTTGTTCTCTGATGCTGAGGCTGGGCTCTGGAAGCAAAATTTCTCCTTTCTTAGCGTGGTCCCTCAGAGTTTCCACCAGAAAAGAGACAGAAAAAAGATTGCTCCTTCTTGTTTTTCCTTTTCTTGTCTGGATTGCCCCAGCAGTGGCCCCTCCTCCTGGTAACAGTAATTTCCTCTTAATCCAATCGCTTCCTGTTTCTGCAGAGATACCCACAGTAACCTGGGGGCACTCATTCCTCTGAGGTTTCACCTGGAGCTCTGAGCTCAAAGATGCCAGTTCTATTTTGTTCCTTCAGCTTTAGGGATGGTAGCAGGTCCTTCAGTTACCATTTTTTATTACATCAGTGCTGTTTATTCACTCCTTCAGGTCTCTCACACCTATGTAACCAATCTCTTAAATCTCCTCTTCAAGTAATTAGTGCGGTTTCCATTTTTCCACCTGGACCTTGGCTCATTCATATATCAGGCATTAAGTGATGCAATAGGGAGCACAACTATAAAGTATTTTTATTTAAAATCAGGTTTATTAAGGTATAATTTACATGCAATTGTTGTTGTTGTTCAGTCACTAAGTCATGTCTGACTCTCTGCGACCCCATGGGCTGCAGCACACCAGACTTCCCTGTCCTTCACCAACTCCTAGCGTTTGCTCAGACTTATGTCCATTGGGTCAATGATGCCATCTCAGTCACCCCATTTTCCTCATGTTCTCAATCTTTCCCAGTGTCAGGGTCTTTTCCAATGAGTTGGTTCTTTGCATCAGGTGGCAAAAATATTGGAATTTCGGCATCAGTCCTTCCAATGAATATTCATTGTATTAATTTCCTTTAGGATTGACTAGTTTAATCTTGCTGTCCAAGGGACTCTCAAGAGTCTTCTCCAGCACAACAGTTTGAAAGCATCAATTCTTTGGCGCTCAGCCTTCTTTATGGTCCAACTCTCACATCAGTACACGACTACTGGAAAAACCATAGTTTTGACTGTATGAACCTTTGCTGGTAAAGAAATATCTCTGCTTTTAATATGCTGTCTAAGTTTGTCACAGCTTTTCTTCTAAGGAGCAAGTGTCTTTTAATTTCATGGCTGCAGTCACCATCTGCAGTGATTTTGGAGCCCAAGAAAATCAAGTCTGTCACTGTTTCCATTGTTTCCCCATCTATTTGCCATGAAGTGATGGGACTGCATGCCATGATCTTAGTTTCTTGAATGTTGGCTTTTCCAGTTTTTTCACTCTCCTCTTTCACTTTCATCAAGAGGCTCTTTAGTTCCTTTTCACTCTCTGCCATAAGGTGGTGTCATCTGTATATCTGAGGTTATTGATATTTCTCCTAGCAATCTTGATTCCAGGTTGTGATTCATCCAGTCCAGCATTTCACATGATGTACACTGCATATAAGTTAAATAAGCAGGGTGACAATATACAGCCTTGACATAGTCCTTTCCTGATTTGGAACCAGACATACTCCTTTCCTGATTTGGAACCAGTCTGTTGTTCTATGTCTGGTACTAACTGTTGCTTCTTGACCTGCATATGGGTTTCTCAGGAGGCAGGTAAGATGGTCTGGTATTCCCATCTCTTCAAGAATTTTCCACAGTTTGTTGTGATCCACACAGTCAAAGGCTTTGGCATAGTTAATAAGGCAGAAGTAGATGTTCTTCTGGAATTCTCTTGCTTTTTCTATGATCCAGTGGATGTGGGCAATTTGATCTCTGGTTCCTCTGCCTTTTTGAAATCCAGCTTTAACATCTGAAAGTTCTCAGTTCAAGTACTATCGAAGCCTTGCTTGGAGAATATTGAGCATTACTTTGCTAGTGTGTGAGGATGAGTGTAATTGTGTTGTAGTTTGAACATTCTTTGGCATTGTCTTTCTTTGGGATTGGAATGAAAACTGACCTTTTCCAGTCCTGTGGCCCCTGCTGAGTTTCCCAAATTTGCTGGCATATTGAGTGCAGTGCTTTCACAGTGTCACCTTTTAGGATTTGAAACAGCTCAGCTGGAATTCCATCACCTCCACTAGCTTTGTTTGTAGATACTTCCTAAGGCCCACTTGACTTCACATTCCAGGATGTCTGCTTCTAGGTTAGTGCTCACACCATCGTGGTTATCTGGGTCATGAAAATCTTTTTTATGTAGTCCTTCTATGTATTCTTGCCACGTTTTCTTAATATCTTCTGCTTCTGTTAGGTCCATACCATTTCTGTCCTTTATTGTGCCCATCTTTGCATGAAATGTTCTCTTGGTATCTAATTTTCTTGAAGAAATCTCTAGGCTTTCCCATTCTATTGTTTTCCTCTATTTCTTTGCATTGATCACTGATGAAGACTTTCTTATCTCTCCTTGCTATCCTTTGAAACTCTGCATTCAGATGGATATATGTTTCCTTTTTCCTTTGCCTTTAGCTTCTCTTCTTTTCTCAGCTATTCATAAGGCCTCCTCAGACAGCTGTTTTGCTTTTTTGCATTTCTTTTTTGGGGGATGGTTTTAGCTGACTGTGGCTCAGATCATGAACTCCTTATTGCAAAATTTAGACTTAAGTTGAAGAAAGTAGGGAAATCCACTAGACCGTTTGGATATGACCTAAATCAAATCCCTTACAATTATATAGTGGAAGTGACAAACAGGTTTAAGGTATTAGATCTGATAGATAGAGTGCCTAAAGAACTATGGACGGATGTTCGTTTCCACAATAGATCTATGCTATTAGAGTATTAAAAAATTGAAAATAACCAAACAATGGAAATAATAGTTGTTGCATAAGCCATGGTATTTTAAGATGTGTTAAAATGGTTCTGTGGGAAAAGAAGATATATAATATGTGCACACCACATATACTTTGTATAAAAATATGGCTCTGTGGGCCTGGAGTGAGGCAGAGGGAGAGACTTCCTCCACAGAGGGCATCTTAGTGGGCCCCAAGTTGTGTGCCAGGCCTGGGGTCTTCCCCTTAGGTCATGCTCCAGGACAAGCAGATAGGTCTCTTTCTCACAGGGCAGTGGTGTACTTCTGTCCATCTTTTGTGATATGCCCTGGGATAGTGGGCTACCAAAAGCTGTCTCTCTATTTGTTGCAGTCCCAGGAGACTCATGAGTGCAGGCTTTTCTGGCCATTAACCAAACACTCTAGAAGTGTCCCCTGGGTGCGTGTGCATGCTCAGCTGCTTAGTCGTGTCTGCCTCTTTGTGACCCCATGAACTGTGGCCTGCCAAGCTCCTCATGGGATTCTCCCGACAAGAATACTGGAGTGGGTTTCCATTTCCTCCTCGAGGGGATATTCTTGTCCCAGGGATCAAATCTATGTATCCTGCATTGGCAGGCGGATTCTTTACCACTGAGCCACCTGGGAGGCCCATAGATATACTTTAGAGTATTGTAAAATCAGGTATCTTGTGCCTTGGAGCATGACAGAGAAAAGCAGGAATATAGTATCAGCAGGAAGATAGTATCTGTCCTCTGGGGTCTCTGGAGAGGATTACAGTCAGCCCTTAGATGTGTGTTTAATTGCAGGCTTTCCCCTTAGGCTGTGGCTATGAAAACAAGGCATCTGAAGTCTGTGTCTTGGCCCAGGGTGACACAGGTGGGGTTAGATGGCAGCAGCACATATCCTGGACAGGAGTGAGGGAACTGCTCCCAGACTTTACTTCCATTAAGGACATCCAGACTCATTTATGCACCACAACTTCCTACCGGAATCTATGGGGAGATGTGACATGAAAGAAAGCACCTTAAGCTTAAAGGCACATAGCAATAATCTCAGTTCTCAGAAAAGTGGTGAAACATCATGGTGAGAGGAATGTTATGCATAAAAGCATGTGGCAAGTTTTGCATAATATCCCATAGCAGGTGAACCTCTGGATAATCCAATCATTAAACAGTAGACTCTACTATCAACGATTCTAACACCTTAGATGGAGAAGGCAATGGCACCTCACTCCAGTACTCTTGCCTGGAAAATCCCATGGATGGAGGAACCTGGTAGGCTGCAGTCCATGGGGTCGATAGGAGTTGGACACGACTGAGCGACTTCACTTTCACTTTTCACTTTCACTTTTCACTTTCATGCACTGGAGAAGGAAATGGCAACCCACTCCAGTGTTCTTGCCTGGAGAATCCCAGGGACGGCAGAGGCTGGTGGGCTGCTGTCTATGGGGTCACCCAGAGTCAGACACGACTGAAGAGACTTAGCAGCAGTGCAGCACCTTAGATGAGACTTCTTAGAGTGCTGATTAAGCTATCACAAGTCACGGACAGCAGAAACCTACCACGAGATTAGCCAACACAACAAACTTAAATATAAGAAAAAGTTTTTTCTTTTTTTTTTTAAAGTTCATTCCCCTGGAGACTTCTCAAGCATAAGTTTCTTTCTTTGAAAATGAAGCACCCAAGACAACAGATTTCCTCAGGAAATTTAAATCCTATTTTAAGAAAAGAATCATCTAGATAGAATTGCATGTGGAGTTTTCTCCCTATGATCATAACTATGGCAACAATATTAGAAAGAGCTACTCTGTGCTTTGGACTAGGTGAACCTTCTTAAGGGTCCTTTTCAAATTCCCATGCTATAGTTTTGGGAGTCATTTAATGGAAAACTTTTACAGAAATAGTAGTCGACTGCCTGACAGTAGATTTCCTGTTATTCCTCCATCCTCGTTGTTGTTTTAATAACAATAAGTGACAGGCTGATAAGAAAATATAGGTCTAGGTTCTTTGGGTTCTTTTCTGTTTTCCTGTAAAGTTTCTAAGATTTCTAATTTATTTTAAAGATGTTGATTTACATAGCAATTTAGTACAACATTCTATGTTTGTGGCATTTACTTGGTCTTTTACCTAGGCATTTTTTTAAAATGAAGAAAATGATATATTAACAAAATTGATGAAAATGTTATGCGAAGAGACAGAATAATGACTGGACCAGTGAATGTTCTTTCAGTTTTTTAGTTCAGCCGCTAAGTTGTGTCCTACTGTTTGAAACCCCCATGGACTGCAGCATGCCAGGCTTCCCTGTCCACCACCGAGTGTTCTTAGAGGACAATAGAAAAAAACCTTTTAGATTAGTGTCATTATAAATCATTCACTGACAATGAGCACAGACCCTTTCCTAGGATCAGAGAACTTAGGTAACTTGTCTGAGGTCATACAGCTAGGAAGTGCAGAACAAGACTGGAACTTAGACTGTTTAGCTCTCACACCATCCCTGGTGTGGGAATGTACAAGTAGAGGGATAGATTTTAAGGAAAAGAATGATGCTTCTATTGCAAAGAAGGAGAGCCTGAAAGAGAATGCACCTGAGGTAAGCTTGCAGTTGTGATGGTAGGTAGGCAGTGATTGAAGGACTTTTTTTTTTCTAAAGATGAGTGAATGATGAATAAAGATGAATAAAGATCATCATGGTCTCTATTTTCTTGGTGAGACCATTGGTCTTAAGTACGGCAGTGAGGGTTTGAGGAAAAAGTCAAAGGTTTTGGAGAAGCCATGGGAGTGAGGAGTGAGGTATCCCTCGTTGAACAAAAATAATTTTAGGAATTGAAACAGGGTAAAAAAAAGAATTGCAAACTTTTCTTCAGTTGAGATTAGAAACCAGGAACCCACAGTGGCGACAATCCATTAATTATACTCTAAAGTAAAAAAAGCAGAGTTCAGTGTCATTGGTTCAATTCTACTTTGTAAAACACCTGCATGTGTGTATGAAACATGTGTAGGAAAATGTTTAGTATATATACCAATTTGTTACAGTGGTTACTTTTTACCCATACATTTCAGTATGGTTTGAATTTTTATAACAATATATTTCTGTATTACTTGTATAAAAAATGGGGATGGTGATGGCCTGGTAAAGGCTTTAGGCTCCTGAGCATATCTGCTTCTCCACAGTGATCACCTAGAGGCAACTGTATAGTGATTGAAGCTTCAGAGCCAGGAAAAGTCCTACCTGAAGCCTCGTAGCACAGTTCATAGCTCCTGCATAAACCACAATGCTTAAACCAGAGCCAGTACTCTAGGATTAGTGGTATCCAACCCCACTGCTGCTCTGGTAAAAGACTCCAGCTTCCCAAACAGCTTGCATCTGTCCATTAAAAGCAGTCAGACTCAGGGAGGATCTGGAAAGGTTCATAAAATTATATTTTCCAGCTGTTGAAATCTATGCCTATAGGGAATCTTCCTCCTGCTTGTGGGAGAGGTTTCTAGATTCTGTTTTGGCACTTGTGATGAGTGACAACTGCAGCAATTCCATGGCTGGTCCAGATTGTGAGTGCTTTTCTATTTATATTTGTATGTCAAGATACACCTAAAGCAACACAAGTTAATTTTTTGAAATATGTCTAGTCAATGCAGTCTTCTTATGAAGATTAATTCTATAAAATAAGACAAATGAGAGATAGCAGTGACAAATAGAAGAACATTCAATTAAGCAAGATTCTTTTTGTGATAAAGAAAACAGAAATTGAGGATTGAAGGCCAAAAATCAAAACAAAACTGTTCATCCCGATAACACAGCACTAATACTGGAAAATACTTGGAAGGTAGACAGAGCTAGATTCAAATTTGTGCTTCACCACTTTGAGACTCTGGGGAGAATTACTAAACTTCAAGCTATCTGCTCATCTTCAATGGGGAATAATAAGATCTAGTTCACTGGGTAATTCTAACATCCAAATGAGACAAAATATAAATGTTGAAATTTGTTTTGCAGTATTAATTCATGTGAGTTTTCCCCCCCTATTTTTTTGCCTTCTTCATTTTCCAAGAAGGTCATTTGTGCATCCCTTCCTTGGGAGTTAAGGAAGAAAGCTGTTGTTTGAAAACAAAGTTGCTTTTCTTGTGTTTTGTGAAAACTTAAACTCATCAAGGAGATTGTTTTAGGTATGAGTGGTTTGGGAGGGGGGAGTGGGTATTCTTATAGGGAATGAAATAGGAGCAGAATGAAGTAGGAGAGGAAGTGGACATTTCTGCTCAAATTAAGGAAAGGATGGAGGATATTCTATTAAGATGGGGGAACTACTGTTCTTCTGGAGGTTGGATCTCCACAGGTGTGTAGTGACCAGGTGAGACTACATGCTAGTACCTGATTCCCAGATCTGTGACCAAAAGGGGCATGCTTCCATACTTGCAAACTTCCAAAGGACTATTTGAGCTCAAGTAATGAATATCTATCTCAGTTGGTGGCGCAAAGTGGGGACCAAAGCCTGGAGTGGTTTCTCCATTTACTTTGTTTTTTATAAGACCCATTGAACCTTCTGTATAACTCAGTTGGATGGGAGTGGGTCTTTGCCTGTATTTCCTTGAGATGACAGCTTGAGACAAAAGCTGGGGCATAGATAATCTGAGACGTAATCCCATGGAACAAGAGTTCAGCACAGAATGAGGAGAAATCAATATCAAGTTGTATTATTGAGCTGGTTACTGGCATGGGTTCAAATCAGAATTGTTCCCCCAGTGAAGACTAGGAGAAAGAGGAGGAAGCATTTATTCTTCTACTCCTGCCTGTAATCAGTTTGGACATAAAACGCTCTTGCTTTCATGTATATATGAGAGCTGAGCAGGCACCTATGGGCACTTACAATAAGGAATCAGAAAAGCCCTGAGGCAGGAAGCGAGGAAAAGTAGGCACAGCTTGAAGGGAGGTGCTTTCATACTAAGAGAGAGGAAGCCTGCAGGAACCTGTTTGTCACAGCCATTGGAGTTGAAAGTTTGAGAATGTGAAGTGGGGCTCCAGATGTCTGATACAGAGAAAGGGTCAATAATGACTGAGCAATATGGGCATAGAGATTTTTAAAATTTATTTTCCTCCTGATAAAAAGGTAATGTGTATTTTTGGAGTAGACTCTAACTTAATTTGATTAAATACAATTATCGCCTTTCTGATATATCCTTAGTTGGGGTCTAAAATTTAAACCTGCCATAGTAGCACAATGCCTAACAAAACAGGCACTAAAAATATACTCAATGACACAAACAAAAAAAGATTAGTTACCATCGTCTAATCACACATGAATATACATAGGCACACACAAAACATATATATATATATACAGCTTTTTCTAAAATAAGAGGAAAATATATTAATAAGTGTTGTGATTCCATTATGAGTTTGCACCTGTGTGACATTAGCATTTGGCTCTGAACCTCCAAGAAACTGACCAATAGCCCCCCCTCTGACTGGCATCAGAGTCCTCGCAATGCTCTCTAATGGTACCCAGAGTTACTTCAATAGCCCTGTGAGCAACAAATTAATTCTGAGCAGAATCACCGAGCAGAGCTGTATCAGAGCATCAGCTGCTCAGTCTGCCTCACTTCATGGGTCTCATGAAGGCACACAGGGTGAGCCCTTATTCTCCAAGTCCACCCCTTCAGAAGCACCCTGTGAAATCCATCCTTTCTTCTTGGCAAGGGTAACTAAATTTCAAGTATTTAGAGGACCTGGATATAAAACCCAAAATTTTTTCACAGTTCAGACTACAATCCTGCTCATTCTTATAAAGCATATAAATATTCATAAAGATTAGGGAAAAACCATTATATGATTCCTAAAGACCTACCTGCAAACACAACTAAAATTACAATCCAAAATTACAAAAATAATAGAGAAGAGATACTTCTGAAGGAAAAATAATTTCATGTTCCTAGTCTCCTATTCTAGATGTTCAAGTTGGTTTTAGAAAAGGTAGAGGAACCAGAGATCAAATTGCCAACATCCCCTGGATCATGGAAAAAGCAAGAGAGTTCCAGAAAAACATCTATTTCTGCTTTATTGACTATGCCAAAGCCTTTGACTGTGTGGGTCACAATAAACTGTGGAAAATTCTGAAAGAGATGGGAATACCAGACCACCTGACCTGCCTCTTGAGAAACCTATATGCAGGTCAGGAAGCAACAGTTAGAACTGGACATGGAACAACAGACTGGTTCCAAATAGGAAAAGGAGTACGTCAAGGCTGTGTATTGTCACCCTGCTTCTTTAACATCTATGCAGAGTACATCATGAGAAACGCTGGGCTGGAAGAAGCACGAGCTGGAATCAAGATTGCCAGGAGAAATATCAATAACCTCAGATATGCAGATGACACCACCCTTATGGCATAAAGTGAAGAGGAACTAACAAGCCTCTTGATGAAAGTGAAAGAGGAGAGTGAAAAAGTTGGCTTAAAGCTCAACATTCAGAAAACGAAGATCATGGCATCTGGTCCCATCACTTCATGGGAAATAGATGGAGAAACAGTAGAAACAATGTCAGACTTTATTTTTTGGGGCTCCAAAATCACTGCAGATGGTGATTGCATCCATGAAATTAAAAGACACTTCTTGGAAGAAAAGTTATGACCAACCTAGATAGCATATTAAAAAGCAGAGACATTACTTTGCCAACAAAGGTCCATCTAGTCAAGGCTATGGTTTTTCCAGTAGTCATGTATGGATGTGAGAGTTGGACTGTGAAGAAAGCTGAGCGCCGACGAGTTGATGCTGCTCAAGTGTGGTGTTGTAGAAGACTCTTGAGAGTCCCTTGGACTGTAAGGAGATCCAACCAGTCCATCCTAAAGGAGATCAGTCCTGGGCGTTCTTTGGAAGGAATGATGCTAAGGCTGAAACTCCAGTACTTTGGCCACCTCATGTGAAGAGCTGACTCATTGGAAAAGACCCTGATGCTGGGAGGGATTGGGGGCAGGAGGAGAAGGGGACGACAGAGGATGAGATGGCTGGATGGCATCACCGACTTGATGGACGTGGGTTTGGGTGGACTCTGGGAGTTGGTGATGGACAAGGAGGCCTGGCGTGCTGCAATTCATGGGTCGCAAAGAATTGGACATGACTGAGCGACTGAACTGAACTGAACTGAGTCTCCTATTCTGGCTTCTTGTATAAAAATACAACAGTATTATAGTACCTAGAATTACAAACATAACTACTCATACTGTTTTTACATGAGTAGTTCTGTTTGTAATTCTAGGTACTGTATTTTGTGTATTTACAAATATTAATCTGAGAAGGCATCCAAAGCTTTATCACAGTGCTAAAGAGTTATTTGTCATGTTAAGAACAGCTGTAAATACATGTAAAAGAATGAAATTAGAATACTTCTTAACACCATTGACAAAGATAAACTCTAAATGGATTAAAGACCTAAATGTAAGATCAGAAACTATAAAACTCTTAGAAAAAAACATGAGCAGAACACCCTTCAACATAAATCATAGCAAGATCTTCTATGACCCATCACCTACAATAATGGAAATAAAAGCAAAAATAAACAAATGGGAACTAATTAAACATAAATGCTTTCACACAGCAAAGCAAACCACAAACAGGATGAAAAGACAACACTCAGAATAGGAGAAAATAATTGCAAATGAAGCAACTGACAAAGGATTAATGTCCAAAATATATAAGCAGCTCATACAGTTAACATCAGAAAAATGAACAACCTAATAAAAAACTGAGCAGAAGACCTAAACAGACATTTCTCCAAAGAAGATATACAGATGGCCAATAGGTACATGAAAAGATGCTCAACATCACTAATTATTAGAGAAATGCAAATTAAAAGTACAATGAGGTCTCACCTCACTCTAGTCAGGAAGGCCGCCATCAAAAAATCTACAAACAATAAATGCTGGAGAGAATGTGGAGAAAAGGAAGCCCTCTTGCACTGTTGGTAGGAATATAAATGGATACAGCCACTATGCAGAACAATACAGAGATTTCTTAAAAAAAAAAAAAAAACCAAAAAAACTAGGAATAAAACTACCATATGACCCAGCAATCCCACCTGAGAAAACCTGAGAAAACTACAATTCTAAAAGACACATGTATCCCAGTGTTCATTGCAGCACTATTTACGATAGCTAGGACATGGAAGCAATGTAGATGTCCACCAACAGATGAATGGCTAAAGAAGTCGTGGTACATACATTCAATGGAATATTACTCAGCCGTACAAAGGAATGAATTTAAGTCAGTTTTAGTGAGGTGGATGATCTTAGAGCCTGTTGTACAGAATGAAGCAGGTCAGAAAGAGAAAAACAAATATCGTTAACAAATATTAATGCACATATATGGAATCTAGAAAAAAGATCTGATGAACCTATCTGCAGGACACCAATAGAGGCACAGACATAGAGAAGAGACTTGTGGACATGGAGGTGGAAGGAGAATGTAGGACAAATTGTAGGTGGAAGGAGAGTGTAGGATGAATTGAGAGAGTAGCATTAAAACATATACATCACCATATGTAAAATAGATAGCCAGTGGGAATTTGCTGTATGTGGCAGGGAGTTCAAACTAGTGCTCTGTGACAATCTAGAGTGAAATGGGGTGGGATGTGGAAAGGAGGTTCAATAAGGAGGGGACGTAAGTATACCTATGCTGATTCATGTTGATGCATGGCAGAATCCAACACCACATTGTAAAACAACTCCTTGGTGGCTCCGATGGTAAAGAATCTGCATAATGCAGGAGACCCGGGTTCAATTCCTGGGTTGGGAAGTTCCCCTGGAAAAGGAAACGGCAATCCACTCCAGTATTCTTGCCTGGAGAGTTCCATGGACAGAGGAACGGAGCAGGCTACAGTCCATGGGGTCACAAAGAGTCAGACACAACTGAGAGACTTTCACACTTCAGTTCAGTTCAGTTCAGTTCAATCGCTCAGTTGTGTCTGACTCTTTGTGACCCCATGAATTGCAGCACACCAGGCCTCCCTGTCCATCACCAACTCCCGGAGTTCACTCAGACCCATGCCCATCGAGTCAGTGATGCCATCCAGGCACCTCATCCTCTGTTATCCCCTTCTCCTCCCACCCCCAATCCCTCCCAGCATCAGTCTTTTCCAATGAGTCAACTCTTCACATGAGGTGTCCAAAGTATTGGAGTTTCAGCTTTAGCATCATTCCTTCCAAAGAAATCCCAGGGCTGATCTCCTTCAGAATGGACTGGTTGGATCTCCTTGCAGTCCAAGGGACTCTCAAGAGTTTTCTCCAACACCACAGTTTAAAAGCATCGATTCTTCGGCACTCAGCTTTCTTCACAGTCCAACTCTCACATCCATACATGACTACTGGAAAAACCATAGCCTTGACTAGATGGACCTTTGTTGGCAAAGTAATGTCTCTTCTTTTGAATATGTTGTCTAGGTTGGTCATAACTTTTCTTCCAAGGGGTAAGCGTCTTTTAATTTCATGGCTGCAATCACCATCTGCAGTGATTTTGGAGCCCCCCCAAAATAAAGTCTGACACTGTTTCCCCATCTATTTCCCATAAAGTGATGGGATCAGATGCTGTGATCTTCGTTTTCTGAATGTTGAGCTTTAAGCCAACTTTTTCACTCTCCTCTTTCACTTTCGTCAAGAGGCTTGTTAGTTCCTCTTCACTTTATGCCATAAGGGTGGTGTCATCTGCATATCTGAGTTTATTGATATTTCTCCTGGCAATCTTGATTCCAGCTTGTGCTTCTTCCAGCCCAGCGTTTCTCATGATGTACTCTGCATATATGTTAAATAAGCAGGGTGACAATATACAGCCTTGACGTTCTCCTTTTCCTATTTGGAACCAGTCTGTTGTTCCATGTCCAGTTCTGTTGCTTCCTGACCTGCATATAGGTTTCTCAAGAGGCAGGTCAGGTGGTCTGGTATTCCCATCTCTTTCAGAATTTTCCACAGTTTATTGTGACCCACACAGTCAAAGGCTTTGGCATAGTCAATAAAGCAGAAATAGATGTTTTTCTGGAACTCTCTTGTTTTTTCCATGATCCAGGGGATGTTGGCAATTTGATCTCTGGTTCCTCTACCTTTTCTAAAACCAGCTTGAACATCTGGAAGTTCACACTTCACACTCACACAAATAAATAAATTTTAAAAATAAATTGGCAAACACAAAGAACAGCTGTAAAAATTTGTATGTACTTCTGTGAGGAAGGCTTGCAAGACTCAATGAAGCTATGAGTCATGCCGTGCATGGTGACTCAAGACAGTCAGGTCATAGCAAAGAGTTCTGACAAAACGTAGTCTACTGGTGAAGGAAATGGCAACCTACTACAGTATTCTTGCCTAGAGAACCCCATGGACAGCATGAAAGGCAAAAAAAGATATGACATCAGAAGATAAGCTCTCCAGGTTGGAAGGTGTTCAATATGTTACTGGGGAAGAGCAGAGAGCAATTACTAATAGCTCCAGTAAAGATGAAGCAGTTGGGTCAAAGTGGGATCAACTGCTCAGCGGATGTGTCTGGTGGTGAAAGTAAAGTCCAATGCTGTAAAGAACAATACTGCATTGCAACCTGGTATGTTAGGTCCATGAATCAAGGTGAATTGGATGTGGTCAAGCAGGAGATGCCAAGAGTGAACATCGACATCTTCAGTCAGTTCATTTGCTCATTTGTGTCCGACTCTTTGTGACCCCATGAACTGCAGCATGCCAGGCCTCCCTGTCCATCACCAGCTCCCGGAGTTCACTCAGACTCATGTCCATCCAGTCAGTGATGCCATCCAACCATCTCATCCTCTGTCGTCCCTTAGGAATCAGTGAACTAAAATGGACGAGAATGAAATAATTTAGTTCAGATGACCATTATATCTACTACCGTTAATAAGTATTCCCTAGAAGAAATGGTCAACAAAAGAGTCCAAGATGCAGTACTTGGTGTAATTTCAAAAATGACAGAATAATCTTATTGTTTAGAATAATAGAATAATCTGCTTATTTAACTTACATGCAGAGTACATCACTCAAAATGCCAAGCTGGATGAATCCCAAGCTGGAATCTAGATTGCCAGAAGTTTCAACAACCTCAGATATGCAGACAAAACCACTCTAATGGCAGAAAGTGAAGAGGAACTAAGGAGCTCCTTGATGAGGGTGAAACAGGAAAGTGAAAAAGCTGGCTCGAAACTCAACATTCAAAAAACGAAGATCATGGCATCTGGTCCCATCACTTCATGGCAAATGGAAGGGGAAAAAGTGGAAGTAGTGATAGATTTTATTTTCTTGGGCTCCAAAATCACTGCTGACAGTGACTGCAACCATGAAATTAAAAGATACTTGCTCCTTGGGAGGAAAATTATGACAAACATAGACAGCATTTTACAAAGCAGATACATCACTTTGCCAACAAAGATCAGTCTAATCAAAACTGTGGTTTTTCCAGTAGCCATGTATGGATGTGAGAGTTGGACCATAAAGAAGGTTGAGGACCGAAGAATTGATGCTTTTGAATTATGCTGGAGAAGACTCTTGAGAGTTCCTTGGATGGCAAGATCAAACCACTCAACCCTCAAGAAAATCAATCCTGAATATTCACTGGAAGGACTAATGCTGAAGCTGAAATTCCAATATACTGGCCACCTTATGCAAGGTTGCCTTATTAGAAAAGATCCCCATGCTGGGAAAGATTGAAAGCAAAAGGAGAAGGGGGCGGCAGAGGTTGAGATGGTTAGATAGCATTACCGACTCAGTTGACATGAATTTGAGCAAACACCAGGAGATAGTGGAAGGACAGAGGAGCCTGGAGTGCTGCAGTTCATGGGGGTAGCAAAGAGTTGGACAGGACCTAGTAACTGAACATTTTAATCTCACCACAGGGTGGTGCTATTGCTTTAAGAACAGGGAGACTAAGGCAAGCTCCTTGAACAGGCATACAACTTACTTCAGAGAAACTTGAGAAAAAAGGGTGTGACGTGGTCACAGAAAGTCACAATAGTCTTAGTCTTTCAAGAAAGTTTCAAATTCTTAGCAGATAAAATGCAAATCCATTAACTAAGATATCAGGATCTAATATCTTTATGTGATTTAATATATACAATCTGATTGGATTTTGCTGTTTTAAAATAGTATGTAACACAGAACCACAAGGTTTTAAGGATCTATTGGCTAACAAGTTCCCTAAACATTTATTGTACACAATATTATAGATTCTTTTCAGCACACAGAATGTCTCTGGGTTTTATTTTTCCCACTCTATGTAGTATGTGTGTGTGTTAGTCACTCAGTTGTGTCTGACTCTTTGCAACCCCATGGACTGTAGCCCACCAGGCTTCTCTGTCCATGGAATTCTCCAGGCAAGAACACTGGAGTGGACTGCCGTTGCCCTTCTCCAGAGGATCTTCCTGGCCCAGGGATTGAACGCTGGTCTCCTGCATTGTAGGAGATTCCATGATCTTTGATTTTTTGAATGTTGAGTTTGAAGCCAGCTTTTTCACTCTCCTCTTTCACCCTCATCAATGTTCTTAACCATTTGAACCACAGACATCATATTTAACATGCACTGAATTCCAGCTAGATCTAAACATTTATTAGATGCAGATAGAAAGTTCAAATAGAAGATACAACTTCTGCACAGGGCATAGTGGTTTCTTTTATGGTTTGTGCCTTTTGTGACCCATTTGAAAAACCTTTATCTATCCCAAAGATTGAAAAGATTTTCTCCTATGTTTTCTTTTAAGAATTTTATAGCTAGTTACATTTCAGGTTCATGGGAATAACCTGTCACCTAGTTTTCTATGTGTTGTCTAAGAGGTTTTTGTTCACTATTTACCTGCCCTGTTCTATGTGGGGATTAAGAGAGATTCAAAAATTATGCTATTACTGCTATATTTTCAGAATGTCCCTATAGCATTTTGTGACTCATAAATCTGTTATGTTTCCTGTAGTAATACCTGTCTTTGTTTTTATTTGCTTAGTGTTCTTTTCACTGTCAATATGGAAAATTCCTCTTTTTCTCCTTTATAGACTGCATAGTTCCTGGGTACTATGTTTTCTACTTTGTTTCATTTACTCTTTATGAAGAGAATGATGGTTGCTTGCCTACTTAATATTAATTATCCCCTATTTCCAACCAGAATCCTGCTTTATTTGAGGGTGGCAATCTGTCCAACAAAAATCCATATTTCTTACTGACCTTGTAGATAAACAGGTCATGAAACATGGTTCCAGTCGGTGTAATAGAAGCAGAAGTTTTTGGATGAGGCTTCCTTAAAACTTCTCTTAAGAAAGTTAGGGTAGGACTTCCCTGGTGGTCCAGTGGTTGAGAACCCTCCTGCCAGTGGAGGGGACATGGGTTCAATCCCTGGTCCAAGAATGTTCCACATGCCACAGAGCAACTAAGCCTGTGTGCCACAACCAACGAGACAGCACTCTAGAGCCTGTGAACTGTGACTACTGGAGCCTGGGTGCTCTAGAGCCCATGCTCTGCAGCAAGAGAAGCCAACGCAGTGAGAAACCCATGCCCCACAACCAGAGAAAGCCCGTGTACAAGCAGTGAAGACTCAGCTGAGCCACTAATAAATAAATGATTTAAAAAGAAAGCAATGTAAGAAAAAAACTTAAAAAAAAAAAGAATGTAGGGGTATAGGCGTGCACATTGTGCCCTTTGTCTTTCCCTTTCTTCCTGTATGAATGAAGCTATGAGTCTTCCCACCCGGAGAAAATATATGTTACATAGACTTAGTAATTTAAGTCCCCACAATTTAAAATTTCTCATTGTAAGTTGATAAATTAGTATTCAGGTTTGTACATCAGACTCAGTGGGCCTATTTAATTGGATTTTACCTTGAGAGATAAACCCAAGACTGCAAGAGTGAGAAAGAGACTGAGAAATTCATCACTTTCTGTGAAGCTTCTTAGGCTTTAAGACACCACCAGCCTTCCCAGGCAACATCCTAAATACATTAAACATTTCTTCTGAACATCAGTAGATTATGTATCCTCTGTATTTGTACTGATATACATAACATTCCACTGAACAAGGAATGGAATCTGCTCAGAGGCCATCCATGAGAAGGCATAAAAGATTTCTTCACAAGGTGATGCTATATTGGCTAACAATTTATTTAACCAATCAGATTTTCTCTAGAGAATTTGAATGTAAGACATAGACAGAAGGACACAAGTGGTTGAGAAACACAGAAACAGTAACATGGAGAAAACTGAAAAAAGCCAAAACCAGGAGGTGGGGAAATCATAAGTGAATAGAAACCATGAGTCAATTGAAATAATATCAAATTGCATGAGTTGTATTATGTCCTGATAATGATTTATTTCTCTACAAAACCTGCTGAGAATACTTAGCTTCATATTTCTTATTTCCTCATCCATCTTTCCAATCTATTATCTGAGATCATCTGAGTGAGTCAATGTGCCTTGCAACTTGGAAGAGAAATTAGCATAAGCATTTCCTCAATCTGTTTCCTCACTTCTTCCCTTTCACTTTTCACTTTCATGCATTGGAGAAGGAAATGGCAACCCATGCCAGTGTTCTTGCCTGGAGAATCCCAGGGACGGGGGAGCCTGGGGGGCTGCCTTCTATGGGGTCGCACAGAGTCAGACACGACTGAAGCGACTGCAGCAGCAGCAGCAGCAGCATTTCTAAGTGTACTGCCATGCTTAGCTCAGGCTTTCATTCTTACTCACATAGGTGACTAGAATAATAATTTATACCTTCCAAAATTTCAGTCATCCTTCATGTAACCTTTCTAAAACACAAATCTTGTCACTCTGTTCATAAATAATGCACATGTGAGCACTGGCACATCATACAACAGTAAATCATAGTGTTGGCTCCAGAATGGTTCTACCCTCTCTGCGTACACGCGCTGGAGGCTGAGAGAGGAGCATTGTCATACCCTTTAAGAAGGGAACTGCACCCTCTCTGCGTACATGCTCTGGAGGCTGAGAGAGGAGCATTGTCATACCCTTTAAGAAGGGAACTGCACCCTCTCTGCGTGCATGTGCTGGAGGCTGAGAGAGAAGCATTGTCATACCCTTTAAGAAGGGAACGGTACCCTCTCTGCGTGCATGTGCTGGAGGCTGAGAGAGGAGCATTGTCATACGCTTTAGAAGGGAACTGCATCTCAGAGAGGCTGGGTGATTTAATTCACTCTTTTGGCTTGCATCACCAAGTATATGCTGAAGACCTCTGCTTCACTCCACCTTCTCCTGACCTTAGGATGCATATAGGCAACTGTGAAGACTTACAGACAGCTGAATCTGAACATGTCTAAAGCAAAGCTCATTAGCTTTTCTTTCCTGTGAGAGTGATTCAATTTCTTTCTTTAAAGACTGTTACTACCACTTGTCCAGGTCAAAAAGCTTGGGGTCCTCCCTGACCTCTCCTACTTCCTCATTCATATTCAAGAAATCACCAAGTTCTCTTAATCCTGCTTCTTAAATATTTTTTAATCTAAACTCTTTTTTCTGTCCCACCGAATTTACCTTATTCTAATCCATTTCTCTCAGGTAAGTCACTTACAGGTCCTCCCCACCTACTCTAGTGCTCCACCCCTCACCTCCACCAAACCAATCCATTCTGTAGTCCGTATTTGTCCATGGAGTGTGTGCATGTGTGCTGAGTCACTTCAGTTGTGTCTGACTCCTTGAAACCCTATAGACTGTAGCCTGCTAGGCTCCTCTGTCCATGGGATTCTCCAATCAAGAATACTGGAGTGAGTTGCCATGCCATCCTCCAGGGGCCCTTCCCAACCAAGGGATCAAACCCATGTCTCTTACGTCTCCTGCATTGGCAGATGAGTTCTTTCCTAACAGCACCACCTGGGAAGCCCATTAGTCCATGGATGACTACTTAAATAAATTGTAATAGATTACGATATACCTGTACAGTGTATTATTGAATAGCCTTTAGAAAGAATAAAGCAGATTTGTATGTGACAAATAGAAAGTTTTCTAGAATATTTTGCTTAATAAAAATGCAAACTACTGAACAGTATCTATGATATCATCCTTTTAGGCAAGCTAATTATAAAGTATAAAAAATGTTGTGATATGTGTGTATAGATTATTTTTATTATTTTTCTAACTATTCCAAATAAAATGGCTACTTACGAGAAGTACTAAGGGCTGGAGTGGTAAAGGCAGAAGTATGGAGACTCTATTAATTTTCTACTATGGAAAATTTCAAACATACATATATGTAGGAAGAATAGATCGTTTCTTCCTTCCCCGTGATCCAGCTTCAATAATGATCAGTTCGATTTGTTTATATTCCTACCCACTCTACTTTTATCTACACTGGATTATTTTAAAGCAAGTTCCAGACATTATATTATTTAATTAGTAAATAATTCAGTATTTGTGGCTAAGACAGAGCTGTCCAATAGAACTGTCGGCAATGATAGAAATATTCTACACATGTACTGTCCAATACATAGCTAATCATACATGGCTACCAAGCATTGAAATGTGGCTGATGTGCCTGAGAAACTAAACATTTTAACTTTAAAATTTTAATTGACCTAAATCTAAATTTAAATAGCTACATGTAGCTGGTGGTTACCATCTTGAATAGCACTGCTCTAGATATATAGGCTCTTTTTAAAAAACATAATTGCTATACATCACATTAAAAATTACTACTACTTTAACATCATCAGATTTGAAATGCCAGGGCTCAAATATCCCCAGATATATTATAATTGTTCTTTTACAGTTAATTTGTTTGAATCTAAAGCCAAACACTTTATAGCTGGGTTGATATATCTCAAGTTGTCTTAATCTAAATTGAAGAAAGTAGGGAAAACCACTATACCATTCAGGTATGACCTAAATCAAATCCCTCACGATTATACAGTGGAAATGACAAATAGATTCAAGGGATTAGATCTGATAGACAGACTGCCTGAAGAACTATGGACGGAGGTTCGTGACATTGTAGAAGATGCAGGGATCAAGACCATCCCCAAGAAAAAGAAATGCAAAAAGGCAAAACGGTTATCTGAGGATGCCTTATGAATAGCTGAGAAAAGAAGAGAAGCTAAAGGGAAAGGAGAAAAGGAAACATATATCCATCTGAATGCGGAGTTCCAAAGAATAGCAAGGAGAGATAAGAAAGCCTTTCTCAGTGTTCAGTGCAAAGAAATAGAGGAAAACAATAGAATGGGAAAGACTAGAGATCTCTTCAAGAAAATTAGAGATGCCAAGGGAAAATTTTATGCAAAGATGAGTACAATAAAGGACAGAAATGGTATGGACCTAACAGAAGCAGAAGATATTAAGAGGTGGCAAGAATACACAGAAGAACTATACAAAAGATTTTCATGACCCAGATAACCACGATGGTGTGAGCACTAACCTAGAACCAGACATCTTGGAATGCAAAGTCAAATGGGCCTTAGGAAGCATCACTACAAACAAAGCTAGTGGAGGTGATGGAATTTCAGCTGAGCTATTTCAAATCCAAAAAGATGATTCTGTAAAGTGCTGCTCTCAACATGCCAGCAAATTTGGGAAACTCAGCAGTGGCCACAGGACTGGAAAAGGTCAGTTTTCATTCCAGTCCTGAAGAGAGGCAATGCCAAAGAATGTTCAAACTACTGCACAATTGCACTCATCTCACAAGCTAACAAAGTAATGCTCAGAATTCTCCAAGCCAGGCTTCAACAGTACATGAACTGAGAACTCCCTGATGTCCAAGTTGGATTTAGAATAGGCAGAGGAACCGGAGATCAAATTACCAACATGCACTGGATCATCAAAAAAGCAAGAGAGTTCCAGAAAAACATCTACTTCTGCTTTATTGACGACACTAAAGTCTTTGTGTGGATCACAACAAACTGTTGAAGATTCTTAAATAGATGGGAATACCAGACCACCTGACCTGCCTCCTGAGAAATCTGTATGCAGCCCAAGAAGCAACAATTAGAACTGGACATGGAAAAACAGACTGCTTCCAAATCGGGAAAGGAGTATGTCAAGGCTGTATATTGTCACCCTGCTTATTTAACTTATATGCAGAGTACATCAAGTGAAATACTGGGCTGGATGAAGCACAGGCTAGAAACAAGATTGGTGGGAGAAATATCAATAACCTCAGATATGCAGATGACACCACCCTTATGGCAGAAAGTGAAGAAGAACTAAGAACCTCTTGATGAAAGTAAAA
The DNA here is from genome assembly GCF_032405125.1 of Capricornis sumatraensis. NCBI lineage: Eukaryota > Metazoa > Chordata > Mammalia > Artiodactyla > Bovidae > Capricornis > Capricornis sumatraensis. The sequence continues at coordinate 46,845,269 of NC_091074.1, read as the reverse complement.
GAGGAGAGTGAAAAACTTGGCTTAAAACTCAACATTCAGAAAATTAAGATCATGGTATCTGGTCCCATCACTTGGTGGCAAATAGATGGGGAATCAATGGAAACAGTGACAGACTTTATGTTCTTGGTTTCTAAAATCACTGGAGATGCAGCCATGAAATTAAAAGATGCTTGCTCCTTGGAAGAAAAGCTATGACCAACCTAGACAGAATATTTAAAAGCAGAGACGTTACTTTGCCAACAAAGGTCCGTCTAGTCAAAGCTATGGGTTTTCCAGTAGTCATGTATGGATGTGAGAGTTGGACTATAAAGAAAGCTGAGTGCTGAAGAATCGATGCTTTTGAACTGTGGTGTTGGAGAAGATTCTTGAGAGTCCCTTGAACTGCAAGGATATTGAACCAGTCAATCCTAAAGGAAATCAGTCCTGAATATTCATTGGAAAGACTAATGCTGAAGCTGAAACTCAGATCCTTTGGCCACCTGATGCGAAGAACTGACTCATTGGAAAAGACCCTGATGCTGGGAAAGATTGAAGGTGGGAGGATAAGGCGATGACAGAGGATGAGATGGTTGGATGGCATCACCGACTTCATGGACATGAAGTTGAGTAAGCTCCCGGAGTTGGTAATGGACAGGGAAGACTGGCGTGCTGCAGTCCATGGGATCACAATCAGACATGACTGAGCGACTGGACTGAACTGAAATCTGTTGATGATCTATGATTTTTCACTTTATATCAACCTATATAGTTTGAGTGTTTAAAAAGGCTTTAAACCATGGCTGTATATCACTTTTAACCATTAGTATCAGTATATCATTAGGGCTTGTCTGAGGTGGTGGGACTGTATGCCAATGCTTGTGTGTATTAAAAAAAAAAAAAGCTTACTTAAAAAAAAAGTATAAATCTTTTTATATCTTTTCTCTGTTTAAAATGCTTCAGATTTTCTCTCGGCTTCCAGGAAAACAATGAACCTGTTCTACAGGTCTTCCAAGATTCTTGGAAGGTTTTCAAGAAGGTTTTGGTGCCTCTCTTACCTCTTTCTTTCTGCCTTCCTCTTTTCCAACCCACTTGCTGCAATCATACTGATTCCCTTTCAGTTTCCATACCAAGCCACGATCTTCTTCTCCGGTGAGTCTCTGCATACACTGTTCCACTCGATGTTTCTTCCTTCTGTTTTGCCCATAACTTCTATTCACTGTAGCTCTAGATTAAGAGTTATTTCCTCTATGAAGTCTTCTCTCACCTAAGACTCAGTTACAGGTCTTAAAGAACCCTGTGCTTACAGCTATCACAGTCTTTACTACACTGAGGTTCAAAACTGCCTTTCCAAATTGAATTCTGTGGAGACTCTTTTTGAGTAAGGATTATGTCAAACATATTTTTGTAACTGTGGTTGCTATTAGAAATGCCTAACACATGATAGGTCTTTTATTAAATATTTATTGAGTCAATGAATTAGGTATTTTACTCAAGATCAAAAATCAACAATTTTCTTTGGAGCTAGTATTGTCAAATGCTACTTTGAACCATTTAGTCTTATAATGTTCTTATTTTTCCCTATTTGTTGTTTATTTTTCTTTCCACTTGCTAGAATATATGCTCCATGGGGGCAGGGATCTTTACCTGTTTTGTTCACTGATGATATAAAACTTAGAGAAGAGAGCTGGAACACAGTAGGTACTTAATAAATATTTTTTGGATGAAAAAAATCCCTTCTCTGGAAATAATGTGCAATAATGTTTTCTTATCAAGTTTACTGAGGTATAATTTACATAAAGTAAATTATATCTATTTTAAGTATATAATTCCATGAGTTTTGACAAATGATTGTACTCATGTAACCACCATGATGATCAAGATATAGAACAATTCCATCACCTCAAAATATTCCCTTGTATCCCTTCTCAATCAGTAATTCCAGGCCTGGGCAATCACTGATGTGCTGTCTGTATAGATTAGATCAGCCTCCCCTAATGTTTCATATAGGGATCACACAACAGGTACTGTATTGAATTTGACTTCTTTTACTCTGCGCATTGTTTTAGAAATAATGATTTGTAGTTTCTTTTTTTGTGCAAGTTTTGTTATCTCTATGTAATGCTATGACTTGTGAGTATCTCTACCCACACTTTAGGCTTGTGCTGGATGTTTCTGTGCTTGGTGTTACTATAGGAACCAGATGGTGGCACCAGACTACTGCACAGAAACCACTACAGAATTCTGAGTCCAAGCTCATGTCTCTGTGTCCATTAATTAGGTGATGTATGACTGAAAGAGAGGTTGAATATGTTTCTTTCACTAAATTAGTTAATTTAGTATCGCTCCTTCATAGGAGGAGTGATGGAATAGAAGTTAAACATATGATTCCTAGAACCAGATTGCAGGGTTTGCATCTTGGCTGTGCCACTAACTAGCTGTGTGATCCTGGGCAAGTCAATTAGTCTGTAAAATAGGGATGTTTTCTAAGTCATTGTAAGAATTGAATACGTTAAGCTGTGCTAAGTATTTAGAATAATACTTGGCAAGTGGTAACCTCTCAGTAAGTTTCTACTGATGCTGTTATTTACATTGTTGAAGTAGTGTTTTGCCTGCTCTCACATAAATATACCCAGAAGATCATTAAGGATGTATACAGGAGTCCTCAAAATCTTTGGCACAGTCATTTTTTTGGAAATTTCACTTTTATATATTCTAGTGCTTTGATTTGTCTATTTTTGAGAAATCTCTATATTCTTATTATGCAATTCAAATTCTTGATCATGTCCCTATGGGAAAAAAGGTCTCTTTCAAACTTTATGATGAAGTTGCAACTCCCTGGACATGATATTTACTTTGCTTAAGAGGGAATAACATCTCCTAATAACTGGATATATTTTTCAATAAATAAAGGTTTAATTTTCATATGGAAAGATAATGACTGATAGACTGAATGTTACATCAGCCAGAAGCAACTTCTTAAAATATAATTTCTGAAAAACTAAAGCTTTGTGAAAAACACTAAAATTAAGATAAGATATGTGTTTGTTATTAAGCTACTATCCCTCAGCTTCAAATCTATCCTCTGTTTGCCTCTATAAAGGTGGGGACAGAATTCTACAAACCCCATTACGTCCTTCTTTGCCATTTGGACCCTGTTAGGCTCCCTTAATACAGGTGCTAGAGGGAGACTGGAAAGCTGGAGTGAATGGAAGAATCTGACTCCTTCCTGTGTGCTTCTCATCCCTCTCCCATCACCCCAGCAAAGACTCTTCACCTTGAGTGTCATGCCTTCTGTTAGCCAGAGCTGATTCTAGTTTGCAATTTTCCCAGCACTTCTAGAACCAGGTCCATTGCACCTCTCCAGAGACACCAGCCCCAACTAGCTCATGTTCCTTCCTCAGAGGTCTCAGTCCAGCTCTGGAGTCCCTCATTCAAACGCCTGGAGCCCCAATCATTGTACAGCAGCATCCCTCCTCAGAAGTCTGAGTCGTAGCCCCAAAAGGCTCCTCCTTCAAGCTTCTAAGATTTACTTTCCTAACTTTTTTCTTAATTTCCCCAGTCCCAGCTGTGATAGTCACTTTCTTTAATATCCATTTCCATCATATCTTCAGTGTTCCCTGTTTACCTTGCCAATTCTCTAATATCTGTTTAACAATATAATTCTCTATATCAACGTGTGACAAGATGTCATCTAAGTTATTTTCAGCAAACTATCCAGACTATCTGTGCATTTATTTATTATCTATCTCTCTCTGTTTATCTTATTATCTTTCTACTTAGCTAGTCAGTACATTTTTATCAAGAATTTTACATATTTTGTGGAGATCACTTGACAGTCTGACTTGGTGTACAAAATTCTCTTCCTGGTATGGTTTGAAATATACTTTATGGCCCCAGCATATCTCCCATAGGAGACTGTTGCCTACTAAAATTTCCAGTATTATGAAAATCATCCTTTTTAGGATGAGTTTTAAGAGGATCTCTAGAGACTGAGGATCTCTCTAGAGATCCTCTAGGATCTCTAGCGATCCTCTTAAAATGCTGATTCTCCTCGGAGGGTACAATATGGTGTCATTTATAGATTAGTAAGTTATATTGGAACATGGAACATTGTAAGTATCCATAAGTAGCATATAAGCCCCTTTCCTGAATGTTCTCCTATATCCCCAGGAATTTACTAACTTGTGCACATTATGCTTTCAATGAATATGTGTCAAGTGCACATGACAGTTGAGGTAGGGAAGACTTAGTGTGGGACAAGAGGCAACGTTTGAGTGTGGTGGTCTCATAGTCAGAAGGAAACCTGAGGACAATGGCTACCTGAAGAGAAGGGCAGAGAAATAACAAGAATGAGTGCTGCTTATTTCAGAAGTCTCATCTTAGGCTGGCCTCCTGAGGTAAAGATCATGCTTGAGATAAAATTAAATTGGCAACAGACGATCCTTCCTGGGAACCTGGTAAGAAATTATTTCTTGCATCAGGGTATAGATTCCTCTCTACATCTACTTCAGTTCAGTTCGGTTCAGTTCAGTCGCTCAGTCGTGTCCGACTCTGCGACCCCATGAATTGCAGCACGCCAAGCCTCAAACTCACATGTCCATCGAGTCAGTGATGCCATCCAGCCATCTCATCCTCTGTCGTCCTCTTCTCCTGCCCCCAATCCCTCCCAGCATCACAGTCTTTTCCAATGAGTCAACTCTTCGCATGAGGTGGCCAAAGTACTGGAGTTTCAGCCTTAGCATCATTCCTTCCAAAGAACATCCAGGACTAGATCTCTTTTAGAATGGACTGGTGGGATCTCCTTGCAGTCCAAGGGACTCTCAAGAGTCTTCTCCAACACCACAGTTCAAAAGCATCAATTCTTTGGCGTTCAGCTTTCTTCACAGTCCAATTCTCACATCCATACATGACTACTAGAAAAACCACAGCCTTGACTAGACAGACCTTTGTTGGCAAAGTAATATCTCTGCTTTTGGTATGCTATTACATTTACTTCATCCCCTCTATATTAGTGCAAAATCAGTCATCAGATCAGGTTTACCAAAAATCACTGACCTAGCCAAACTCAACAAGTGAAATAAATTACAGATTAAGAAATCACATTTCTTCTGAAATCCCTTTTCTTCTTTAGGCAAGACCAGTTTTCCTTAAGCACTTCTGGGAATGAGGAACTGACAAATGCTTATTCACTTAGCCCTGGTGTCTCTGTATCTTCTTCATCCTCATTCACAAGGTTTCCAGCATGGACACTTTTCATTAACCTTTTTCTTTTCTCCTGTTCTCCAAATGTTGTCAGAGAAAAGGTGTTTTTAGAAATTTTTCTTATATCAATATCTGTGTCCAAATTTTTATTTTTTTCCTCAGCAGAGCTGTCTTTAGAGAGGGCTTTGCAGTATGCTAAGCAGCATCATAAAAGTATAACAAAACCAAAAGAAAAGATGGCTCGAGGAGAGCAATGTCAGCATCACAGTGGAATAAGACATCCCTTATTTTTGTCCCCTCCTTCTACTGCCAACAGTAATCTGGCATTTATCCACAGACACAAGTTCTTTGTGAGAGCTATGGATCCAGTACTATACACCAGGAGACCCAGGAGGAGTCATACCTTCCAGGTAATAGGCATACAAACCTAGGTCCTGGCTTTGGACCCTGCAGCGTTCACGAACCAGCTGCAGTCCTTCTCTGCCTCAGTCTGGGAACCCCTAGAAGACTGTCTTAGACAATTACCCACAGATGCAAAAGACTTTGTGGAAGCCCAGGTTTCCAGAGAAGTCCTAGGAAATTGTTGGAGCCAAGAAGAAAAAAAAGTGAGTTTGAAACATTGGACTGGGTAAAAGAACAACTTGACTTTACCCACATCATCCCTCCCCCAAGGTTGCACAGCTCAGGGCCAGGAATGATCTTCCTTAGCCTACGATTTATCCTGTAGGTGAAAAGGAGAGTCTGTGAGTGAGCACCCAGCTTCCCCAATTGTGTGGGACATTGCCAAAGGGGCTCATTTCTCTCTCACCTCATCCAGAGTACTTAATCATGAGCTGCAAGCCTGGGAGATGGAAAGAGTCTGGGAGGATAGCATATAGGACTACTGGAGAGCTTAAGGGGCAAAGATCCTATTAATTGCAGTGTGAACTCCATCAAAAAGCACACGCATGAGCCACTGGGAATGTCACACCCATGGATACCTTTAACTGGCCCACAGGCATTCCCAGAATTCCATGAACCTCAACCATACCCACTTCTACCTCAACCCTCTGTATTCTCCTAAGGGCAGTAGTGAGAGTGACCTTTGGCAGACAGCTAATGAGCATGCACATAAAGCCAATCTGGATCTGAGGTTCAGCAGGAGATAACAAATTTAAGACTTAGTTTCACCTTTGGAAAAACAAAAAGGAGGTTGTCAGCACTTGGCCTAGCGTGTTATAGGATTGAGAGAAAGCATACAAGCTTAAGAATTCTGCTATAAGAGGAAGCAAGAACCATGGAGCAGGTGTATCCACAGAAGTCCTGAGAAAGCCTCAGAATCCTTACCAGGGTTAAAAAAAGTATCTTGCTGAAGGCAGAGGGTAAAGACTGGAGGAAGCAGCTGCTACTTCATATGCAAAGATAGCTATGCACAACTTTAAGGAACATGAAAAATCAAGGAAACATGATCCCATCAAGAATCACAATAATCTTCTAGTCACTGACCCAAAAGACATGGAGATCTATAATTTAAATAATTTAAAATAGCCGTTTTGAGGAAACTCAATGGGTTACAAGAAAACACTGAAAGAAAATTCAATGAAATTAGGAAAACAATGTATAAACAAAATGAGTTCAACAGAGATAAAAAATAATTAACAACAATCAAGCAGAAATTCTGGAGCTGAAGAATACAGTGAATGAAATACAATAGAAAGCATCAGTAGCACCAGATATCAAGCAAAAAAAAAAAAAAAACGAATATGTGAGACAGAAGACAGAAGAGAATAAAGAAAAAAGAATAAAAAAGAATGAAGATTTATGGGATACCATTTAAAGAACTAATATGTGGATTACTGGAGTTCCAGAAGAAACAGAGAGGGAGAAGATGGCAGAAAGATTTTATAAGGAAATAATGGCTGAAAACGTTCCAAACTGGGGAGAGATTTGGATATCTAAGTTCATGAAGCTCACAGGTCATCAAACAAAATTAAGTTAAAGAGATCCCTTCCAAGATACAGCATAATAAAACTTTCAAATATCAAAAACAGAGAAACTTAAAAGCAGCAAAAGAAAAAGAGCTTGAGACTTACAAGGGAACTCCCTAAGGCTATCAGCAGATTTTTCAGCATGGATCTTGCAACCAGAGGAAGTGGAATCATATATTCAAAGTGCTGAAAGAAAAAAAGCTGCCAACCAAAAATGCTTTACCTATAAAGCTGCCCATCAGAAATGAAGGAGCAATAAAGACTTTCTCAGACAAACAAAAGTTAAGGGAATTCATTACTACTAGATCTATCTTACAAGAAATGCTGAAAGGAGATCTTCAAGCAGAAGTGATAGGTCACCAATTAGTAACATAAATGCTATGAAAATATAAAGCACAATAGTAAAGGAAAGTAGAGACAAATTTAGAATACCTTAACTGAGTGCTGAAGAATTGATGCTTTTAAACTGTGGTTTTGGAGAAGACTCTTGAGAGTCCCTTGGACTGCAAGGAGATACAACCAGTCCATCCTAAAGGAGATCAGTCCTGGGTATTCACTGGAAGGACTGATGCTGAAGCTGAAGCTCCAATACTTTGGCCACCTGATGAGAAGAACTGACTCATTTGAAAAGACCCTGATGCTGGGAGGGATTGGGGGCAGGAGGAGAAGGGGATGACAGAGGATGAGATGGCTGGATGGCATCACCGACTCAATTGACATGAGTTTGGGTAGACTCTGGGAGTTGGTGATGTACAGGGAGGCCTGGCGTACTGCGATTCATGGGGTCACAAAGAGTCGGACACGACTGAGTGACTGAACTGAACTGAATTCTATAATATGGTGGAGCGCTAACCACTTAACTTTAATATAAAGCTTAAAAGAGTATTAAAAATAACTAAAACCACAATAATCTGATAATGAACACACAATATAAAAAGAGGTAAGTTGTGACATCAAAAACATATGTGATCTAAGTTAAGTTGTTAACATCTTAAAATAGAGCATTATGAGTGTTATGTTTTATGTAAGTTTCACGGTAACCATAAACAATAAAACAAACCTATAGTGAATTCACAAACAGATAAGAAGGTATTCAAGGCATCAATTCAGTTCAGTTCAGTCACTCAGTCATGTCCGACTCTTTGCGACCCCATGAATCGCAGCACACCAGGCCTCCCTGTCCATCAACAACTCCCGGAGTTCACTCAGATTCACATCCATCAAGTCCATGATGCCATCCAGCCATCTCTTCCTCTGTCGTCCCCTTCTCCTCCTGCCCCCAATCCCTCCCAGCATCAGGGTCTTTTCCAATGAGTCAACTCTTCACATGAGGTGGCCAAAGTACTGGAGTTTCAGCTTTAGCATCATTCCTTCCAAAGAAATCCCAGGGTTGATCTCCTTCAGAATGGACTGGTTGGATCTCCTTGCAGTCCAAGGGACTCTCAAGAGTCTTCTCCAACACCACACTTCAAAAGCATCAATTCTTCGGCGCTCAGCCTTCTTCACAGTCCAACTCTCACATCCATACATAACCACAGGAAAAACCATAGCCTTGACTAGACGGACCTTAGTCGGCAAAGTAATGTCTCTGTTTTTGAATATACTATCTAGGTTGGTCATAACTTTTCTTCCAAGGAGTAAGCGTCTTTTAATTTCATGGCTGCAGTCACCATCTGCAGTGATTTTGGCGCCCCCAAAAATAAAGTCTGACACTGTTTCCACTGTTTCCCCATCTATTTCCCATGAAGTGATGGGACCAGATGCATAGGCAACCACTATGAGAAATCAGTAATTTACAAAGGAAGGTAGCAATATATGAAAAAATGAACAAGGAAAGTATAACACATCCAGAAAAAAATTAATAAGATGACATTAGTAAGTTCTAACCTATCAACAATTACTCTAAAAGTAAATGGATTGAGTTCTCCAATCAAAATGTATAAAGTGGGTGATGGACTTAAGAGTTGGTCATATACTGCCTACAACAGATTCATTCCAGCTTTAAGGACACATCAAAGCTTAAAATGAAGGCAAGGCAAGAGATATTCCTAGAAAGCAAAACCAAACGTGAGCAGGAATAGCTTTGTTTATATCAGACAAAATAGATTTTAGACCAAAAACAGTAGCAAAAGACAAAGGAGGTCATACATAATGATAAAAGGGTTAATTAAGTAAGAAGATGTACCAGGACTTCCATGGCGGTCCCGTGGTTAAGAATCTACCTGCGAATGCAGAAGACATGAGTTCAATCCCTGGTCTGCGAAGATCCCACGTGCTGCGGGGCACCTAAACCTGTGTACCACCACTGTTGAGCTCTTGCTCTAGAGCCTTCAGCATGAAGTTGCAGAATGCAACTACTGAGCCTGTGTGCTGCATTTGCTGAAGCTAGTATGCCCTAGAGCCTGTGCTCGGCAATAAGAGATGCCGCTGCAATGAGAAACTTGAGCACTGCAATTAGAGAGTACCCGCCACTTGCCATAACTAGAGGAAGCCAGCATACAGCAACAAAGACTCAGCACAGCCAAAAATAAATTCATTAATTTAAAAATTATAAAAAGATGTGACAATAATAAATATATGTATTATGCATCCATTATTAGAGTATGTAAATATATAGCACAAATAATAACAGATCTGAAGGGCAAAATAGACAAAAACACAATAATGGTGGGAAATTTCAATACACCACTTTCAAGAATGGACAAATATTCCACACCAAAAATCAAAAATGAAACTTTGGATTTAAATTATACTTTAGCCCGAATGTCTAACAGACATATAGAAAACATTACATTGAACAGAACAGAATATACATTCTTCTAAGGTACACCCAGAATATTTTCTAGGATAGATCAAATGTTAGGTCATAAAACATGTCTAAGCAAATTTAAGAAGACTGGAAAATTCAAAAAATGTGGAAATTAAATAAATGATACACTCCTGAACAGCCAAGAGTTAAGGAAATATCAAAAGGGAAATAAAAAATACCTTGAATCAAATGAAATGCAAATACAACATACTAGCATATATGGTGTATAATAAAAGCAGCACTAAGAGGTAAGTTATAGAAACCAATGCTTATATTAAGAAAAAAGAAAGATCTTAATTTGGACCACTATCTTTTACCACTCACAAAAATTAACTTGAGATGGATTAAATACTTTGGGAAATAATAGGTCTGATAAGGGGTTAATGTCCAAAACATATAAAGAATTCACATAATCCAATAGCAAAAATCCAAACAATCCAATTAATAATGGACAGACATTTTTCCAAAGAAGACTTACAAATAGTCAACAGGTGCTTGGCATCCTTGTAGAAAATCAGTTGACTATAGACACATGGGTTTACTTCTGGGCTCTCTAATCTATTTCATTTATCTATATGTATATCCTTATGTAAGTACCACACTGTCTTGATTACTGAAACTCTGTAGTAAGCTTTAAGATTGGAATCTGTGTTCCTCCAGCTATGATTTTTATTTTCAAGATGGTTTTAGTGTTAAACCTTATTTTACTTTTTATTGGTGTATAATTAACTTACAATATTACATTAGCTTCAGATGTACACCATAGTGACTCAACATTTTTATACACTGTAAAATGATCATTACAATAAGTCCAGTTACTGACACCATACAAAGATATTATGATATCACTGTATTTCTCATGCTGTACATTTCATCCCTGTGACCCATTTCTTTTGTAACTGAAAGCTTGTATTTTGTAAACTCTCTTACCTATTTCAGTCATTGCCTCCACCCTCTCCTTTTCTGCTTATTGACTATGCCCAAACCTTTGACTGTGTGGATCACCAGAAACTGTGGAAAATTCTGAAAGAGTTATGAATATCAGACCACCTGACCTACCTCTTAAGAAATCTGTATGCAGGTCAAGAAGCAACAGTATAACTGGACATGGAACAACAGACTGGTTCCAGATAGGGAAAGGAGTATGTCAAGGCTGTATATTGTCACCCTGCTTATTTAACTTATATGCAGAGTACATCATGAGGAGTGCTGGGCTGGATGAAGCACAAGCTGAAATTAAGATTGCTGGGAGAAATATCAATAACCTCAGATATGCAGATGACACCACCCTTATGGCAGAAAGTGAAGAGGAACTAAAAAGCCTCTTGATGAAAGTGAAAGAGGAGAGCAAAAAAGTTGGCTTAAAGCTCAACATTCAGAAAACTAAGATCATAGCATCGGTCCTATCACTTCATAACAAGTAGATGGGGAAACAGTGTCAGACTTCATTTTTGGGGGCTCCAAAATCACTGTAAATGGTGACTGAAGCCATGAAATTGAAAGATGCTTACTCCTTGGAAGGAAAGTTATGACCAATCTAGAGAGCAAAGTAAGGTCTTTGCCAACAAAGGTCCATCTAGTCAAGGGTATGGTTTTTCCAGTAGTCATGTATGGATGTGAGAGTTGGACTGTAAAGAAAGCTGAGCACAGAAAAATTGATGCTTTTGAACTGTGGTGTTGGAAAAGACTCTTAGGCATCCCTTGGACTGCAAGGAGATCCAACCAGTCCATCCTAATGGAGATCAGTCCTGGGTGTTCATTGGAAGGACTGATGCTGAAGCTGAAACTCCAATACTTTGGCCACCTGATGCGACGAGCTGACTCATTTGAAAAGACCCTGATGCTGGGAAAGATTGAGGGCAGGAGGAGCAGGGGACGACAGGATGAGATGGTTGGATGGCATCACCAACTCAATGGACATGAGTTTGGGTATACTCCAGGAGTTGGTGATGGACAGGGAGGCCTGGGGTGCTGCAGTCCATGGGGTTGCAAAGAGTCGGACACAGCTGAGCGACTGAACTGAACTGAACTCCTTTCTTGCAATCACATGTTTATTCTCCGTGAGTATGTTTCTGCTTTATTATGTTTATTCATTTGGGATTTGGGGGATTCCAAATGTAAGTGAAGTCATATAATATTTGTCTTCCTCTGTTTGACTTATTTCACTAAGCATAATACCCTGTAGGTCCATTCATGTTGTTGCAAATGGCAAGATTTTATTCTTTTTTAATGGCAGCGTAAGATTCTATTGTGTATATATACCACATCTCCTTTAACCAGTCATCTATTGACAGACACATAGGTTGCTTTCAAATCTTGACTTGTGTAAATAATGCAAGGAACATAGTAGGGGTTCATATAGTGTTTGAGTTAGTGTTTTCATTTTCTTTGATATTTACCCAGAAGTGGAATTGATGTATCATATGGTACTTTGCCAGGGGCCAGCGTGAGGAATTCCGCCCATGGCAAAGGTCATGAGGAAGGAGGCTTGGCATACGCAAAGGCGTGATCAAGCCTCAGGAAACCCCCTGTTCCCAAGCATCTAACCCCAAAACCAGAGTCTGTTTTATGCTCTCACCTACACCTCTGACTTTACGGGGGGCTCTCCCCCATAACCATTTCTCTCAGAGAAGTAGTAAACGTGCAGCTCCAAGGCAATAAAAATTCTTGGGCGTGACAAGAGTGTTTCAGCTTACAGACTCCTCTGAAGGTTATCTAGCCCACCTGTATAGGTTCGTCCGGCCACATGTGATTGTTTACAGCCTCCCAACCTGAGAGGCATGAGATGTTTTAGACTTACTAAAGGCAAATTCTTTTGGGGAGTTAGAAATTATTAGTATGATGGGTTGGTTAGGAATTATATTGGTGAAGGTTTTTTCATTTGTTGTGTCAATAATTGCTGCTAATTCCCTGCTCTGGGTGGGACAAGGATGTCTCAGGTCAAACCTCTCTGCTGACAGACTAGCTTGTGTGACAGGATTATCCATACTCCTGCCACATGATTGTTTACTACCTCTCAACCATAAACAGCACAGAGAGTTTTGGAGTATTTTGAGTCTTATTTAGCATAGGGCTTTTTCTTCTTGTTGAGTCAATGATTGCCGCCAGGCCTCTGTATCCTTAGGCACCTGGGAATATATTAATCAATGTATTTGGAATATAGCAAAGGAAATATAGTAGTTTTTGATGTTAGCAATACTAGACTTTTTGAGTTAATGGATTTTCTCTTTTGTAATAGATCACTGTACTTTGTTATAAATCACTGTGTCCTTGCTATGTAAGAATGTAACTTTATCATATCTTAAGACTAAACAGATCTTAAGAGGAGCATTGGTGAAAGGATTTTCATTTGTTGGGCTGATGTTTGCTGCTAAATCTCCATGTTCCCTACACTTATAATGAATATAACTAGCATATAGGAAGAAATAAGTATTAACCTTTAAGCATATAGGAGAAATAAGTATTAACCTTTAAGATTAATCTTGTTAACCTTGGGTTAAATAAATTCCTTTCTTGATTGTAACTCACTACACCCTCACCCTATAGGAATGTAACTTTATTTGGAGGGTGGTTCCTGGTTTAAGAAAAAACACCCTTGGAAGAAATAAGTTTTTTGGTTATCAGAAAGAAAGGATCATAAAATGTCAGCAGGTCTCACTCATGGCCAGATGATGATGTACCTTTCTTTATACATTTATGTGAAGCACCTGATTTTGATAAAGGTCAGGACTGCTGACCCCCGCGTGACTCTGTATTCATCCCTATGTGTAACAAAAGGTATATAAGCAAACCCAAAAATAAAGAAATTGGATCAGTTTCCGGAAAGACTGATTCCCCCATGTCGCTTCTTTCTTGCTCCCGTTTTTCTGGCTGAATTCCCATCTGGAGCATGGATGCTATTCCACATAATCCAAGTTATTCAGCCTCTTTTTCTCCACTAATCTTCCGACTACACTATCCATTTCTAATCTCTCTATATCTGTGATTAAATATGTATTTTTCCAAAGACGCCGACTCCGTCCCCACCTTCGAATCACCCTGGATCCACCGGGGCTGGACCCCGGCAGTACTTCTATTTTTAATTTTTTTGAGAAACTTCTATATTGTTTTCCATAAAGTATGCACCAATTTACATTCCTACCAACAGTGCACAAGGGTTCCTTTCTCTCCAAACCCTTGCCGACACCTATGATTTGTTGTACTTTTGATAACAGCCATTCTGGCAGAGGTGAAGTGATACCTCATTGTGGTTTTGATTTGCAGTTTCCTAATAATTAGTGACACTGATCATTTTTTTCATGTGTCTGTTGGTCATCTCTTTGTCTCTGCTGTTGATGCTTCTCACAAATTTTGAGAAGTTGTATTTCATTTTCACTTAGTTCAAAGTATTTTTTATTTTCTCTTGAGACCTGTTATTTGACCAATGGATTATTTAGAAATGCATTGTTTAATTTCCAGATATTTGTGAATTTTCCAGCTATCTTTCTCTTACTTATTTCTAGTTCTATTTCATTGTGGTACAAGGACATCCTTTGTATGATTTTTATCTTTCTACATCTCTTAAAGTTTTGTTTATAGGCCAGAATGTGGCCTATCATGATGAGTGTACATGTGAGGTTGAGAAGAATGTGTATTCTGCTGTCATTGGGAGGAGTGTACTATAAATATCAATTAGATGTAATTGATAATGTTGCTCTATATCCTTATTGTTTTTCTGCTTTTATTACTAACAGGAGGCTATTGAAGGCCATGTTTAAATAAAGTGAATTTGTCTATCAGGTTTTGTCACATATTTTGGCACCTTCTTGTTAGTTGCATACACATTTAATATTGTTATGTTTCCTCTGAAAATTTATCATTGTGTACTGCCTTTATTATTATGCAATGCTCTTCTTTAACCCTGATAACCTTTCTTGTTTCCAAGTCTGTTTTGTCAGGTATTAGTACAGATACTTTAGCTTTATTTTGAGCTGCTCTGTTCCTTTACTATTAACTTAATAAAGCCTTCATCTTTAAAGTGGGATTCTTTTTTTTTCAGGGAATGATATTTTAAGCAATTTTTTTTTTTTTTTGCCACGATTCACTACTGATTCCTCCAAGATGGTGCAATCTTCTTCAACAGTGACCAGGACATTCAGGATCGCCAGATTATAGATGTCTTCAGGGAGATAGCCTTTAGGCTCATCTATCTTCATAGTGAGCATGTCTAGTGTTAGAATGATGCTTTCTGGAATTTTCCAAGTTGGTTTCTTGTAAACAACATACAGTTAGGTCTTTTTTCACTCTGATAGTCTTTCTTTTAATTGGCATATTTAGAAGATTCACGTTTAAAGTGATTATTGATATAGGTATATTAATACCTACCATGTTTTTAACTGTTTTCTATTCATTGCATTTATTTTTTGTTTCTTCTTTGCTCCCATCTTTTTTGCCTTCTTTTGTTTTAATTGAAAGAACATTTTATATGGATCCATTTAACATCTCCTCTGTTAACAATTATTCTGTGTAAAAACTGTAATGAAATTTACAACATAATTTTTAACTAGTCTAAGCCCCTTTCAGATAACACTATGCCACTTCACATGGGCAGATGCTGTAAAACAGAGTACTTCTAATTCCTCTCTCTCATCCTTTGTGACACTGCTGTCATTCATTTATCCACATGCTATAATGACCTGCTGCTGCTGCTGCTAAGTCGCTTTAGTCATGTCCGACTCTTCGCAACCCCATGGACTGCAGCCTATGAGGCTCCCCGTCCATGGGATTCTTCAGGCAAGAGTACTGGAGTGGGTTGCCATTGCCTCCTCGGAATGATCTATTACCTTGTTACTGTTATTGCTTTAAAAAGTTATACCTTAAATCAACTAAGATTAATAAATTTTTATTTTACTTTTATTTATTCCCTGATTCTATTCCTTTTTTTTTTTTTTAACAAAGCAGGTTTCTGAGCTGCCTTATTTTTCTTCTGCCTACAGAACATTCTTTTTGGTTAAAATAATTTATTATAATTTTGCTTAGCAATATAAAATTAATACTACATAAAAATTTCTTAATCTCATGACATTGTTACCATTATAAAATCCAAACCAACTTTGAAATCAAAACACAATATAAAATAGAATTTAAAAATTAGTAATATTAATTCAATATGCTAGATTTTATTTCACTAAAATCACCATTAGTAAGAATATATAGTACTGATTGCTTGGGGTATGGGCTCCTTTGAGTTTGGCATGCCTATGTTCTATTTTATTTTTTTAAGCTTTTTTATTATTGAAAATTTCAAACACACACAAAAGTGGAAGGATTAGTGTAATAAATCCTCAGGAATCTATCAGCTTCAAGAATTATCAACACATGACCAACCTCATCACATCTACAGCATGCTCTTGTCCCCTCTCCATTTTTTCAGAATACAGTAGGTCTTTATTGGTTATTAATTTTAAATATAGCAGTGTGCACATGTCAATCCCAAATTTCCTAACTATTCACCAACAGAAGAATGGAAAAAGAAGTTGTGGTACATATATACAATGGAATATGACTCAGCCATTCAAAAGAATGAAACAATACCATTTGGTATTGTTCACTGGATGAACCTAGAAATTGTCATACTGAGTGAAGTCAGATAGACAAAGAGAAATATTGCATGATAGTGCTTATATGCAGAAAAATTATACAAATGAACTTATTTATAAAACAGAAACAGACTTATTTACAATACAGAAACAGACTCAGAGACTTAAAGAACACATTTCTCGTTACCAGGAGGGAAGGGTGGAGGAAAGGGATAGTTACAGAATTTTTAAAACATTTCTTCTGGTGGTGAATTCTCTTGTTGTTATGGGTTTCGTGTTTTGTTTTGATTTTGTCTGAGAAAGTCTTTATTTATCCCTTAGTTTTGGAGAGTAAGTTCAGTGGATATAGAATTCTGGGTTGGTGGGTTTTATTTTATTTCCCCCAACACTTTAAATATTTCATTCCACTTTCTTCTTCTTTGCATGGTTTCTGACAAAAAGTCTATTAAAATTCTTATCCCTGTTGTCCTATTAGATAATGTATTATTTTTTTCCAAAGATTATTTTAAGATTATCTTTTTTGGTTTTGGGTTCTGAAGTGGGAGTTTGGGGTTGTTGTTTGATTTTATTATTTCTCCTTCTTGATGTTCTCTGAGCTTCCTGGATCTGTAGTTTGTCTGGCATTAATTTTGCAAAGTCTTAATCATTGCTACTGTACGTATCCTTCTGTTTCCTCTCACTTTCTTCTCCCTCTGACATTCTAATTATATGCCTACTACCCCTTTGGGGATGTTCTACAGCTCTTAAATGTTATATTCCAATTTTCTTGTCTTCCTTTTTTTCTGTTTGCATTTCAGGTTGTGAATTTTCTACTGACATATATTCAAGCTCACTGATTCTTTTTTGTCAGTCATGCTGAGTCTACTGATGAGTCCATCGAAGGTATCACTTTGTTGTATCCTCCACCTGTTTTTGCATGTAGTCTACCTTTTCCATTATAGCACTTAATAATAATCATAGTTATTTAAATTCACTGTCTGATAATTCCAATATGTATTTCATAGCTGGGTCTGATTCTGCTGATTTGTCTCTTTAGACTGTGTCTTTTCTTGCCTTTAGAGGATTAATTTTAAACTGGTTAGAAATTCAGATGTTTTAAATATTTTCTATAGACACTGGTGCCAGAGACTTTGCCTGCAGTGTCTTTATTTTTTCTCACCTCTTGACTTTGGGCTTCCCTCAGTACTTCTCTTCAGAAAATTTGTACCTTTCATCTCTTTCAGCTGTGGTCCATGGTTGTTACAGTGCAGTCCAGTCCCATCAGTGTGGCATAGGGGAGGGGGAGCTTTTACCATCATCTGATTGCATCTCAGTCTTTTAGTAGGTCTATGTCTTCAGGCTGTGATCTTTACAAGTGTTTCTTCAGTGATATGGCTTTCCCATCCTACTTTCCACTTCTTTACTTGGTTTCTGCTTTCCGAGTCTATTTTATTGAAGACTTCATGCCTGTTGATTATGCTTTTTTCCTCAAATTAGGTGAGACAGGAAAGTTAAAGGAGACTGAAGTATTGTAGAAAGAATGCCTTTCCCAGCTGTTATAAGGCTCTGACAATGTACTTTCACCTGGAGAGTGGGTCGTTGTCATGGAGAAGATACCGGGCATATTTCACAATGGTCACTCTTTACCTTACCTTATCAGAGCCACAAAGAATCTTTTTGAGAACCTGATGTTGTTCCTGAAAGCAAAAGCCACAAAAGTGTACTGGCCTTCGATAGTTTCTCATTACAAGTGTGTGTGCTCAGTAACTCAGTCATGTCCCACTATTTGTGATCCCATGGACTGTAGCCTGTCAAGCTCCTCCGTTGCTGGGATTCTCCAGGCAAGAATACTGGAGTGGGTGGTCATTCTCTTCTCCAGTTTCTCGTTACACACCAGTCCATTAGTCCACATAGCCTCCAGAAATTCATCAAAATTACCAGTTACTTGTTTTTACCATTTTATGGTTCCAGCAGTTTCTGCCTCAGATAAGCATTGTTGTTGTTGTTCAGTCACTAAGTCATGTCTGACTATTTGTGACCCATGGACTATAGCACACCAGGCTCCTCTGTCCTCCATCTATCTCCTGAAGTTTGCTCAAATTCATATCCATTGAGTCAGTGATGCTATTTAATCAATTTATCCTCTGCTTCCCCCTTTTATTTTTGCCTTCAATTTTTCCCAGCATCAGGGACTTTTCCAATGAGTTGACTCTTCCCATCAAGTGGCCAAAGTATTGCAGCTTCAGCTTCAGAATCAGTCCTTCCAATGAATATTCAGGAATGATTTCCTTTAGGATTGACTGGTTTGATTTCTTTTTTGTCCAAGGAACTCTCAGGAGTCTTCTCCAGCACCACAGTTCAAAAGCATCAACTCTTCAGTACTCAACCTTCTTTATGGTCCAACTCTCATATCCATACATGACTACAGGAAAAACCATAGCTTTGACTATAAGGACCTACCTTTCATGGCAAAATGTCTGGATTTTAATACTCTGTCTAGGTTTGTCATAGCTTTTCTTCCAAGGAGCAAGCATCTTTCAATTTCATGGCTGCAGTTACCACCTGCAGTGATTTTGGAGCCCAAGAAAATAAAGTCTGTCACTGTTTCCATTATTTCCACTCTATTTGCCATGACATGATGGGACTGGATGCCATGATCTTGGTTTTTTGAATGTTGAGTTTCAAGCCAACTTTTTCACTCTCCTCTTTCACCTTTATCAAGAGGCTCTTTAGTTCCTCTTTGCTTTCTGCCATTAGAGTGGTATCACCTGCACATCTGAGTTTGTTGATATTTCTCCTGAAAATCTTGATTCCAGTGTGGTTCATCCAG
This sequence comes from Capricornis sumatraensis, assembly GCF_032405125.1. NCBI lineage: Eukaryota > Metazoa > Chordata > Mammalia > Artiodactyla > Bovidae > Capricornis > Capricornis sumatraensis. The sequence goes on along the minus strand of NC_091074.1, from coordinate 46,825,925 downwards.
CCTGGCATATCTCATGATGTACTCTGCATATGAGTTAAATAAGCAGAGTGACAATGTACAGCACTGATGTACTCCTTTCCCAATTTTGAACCAGTCCATTGTTCCATGGCTGGTTCTAACTGTTGCTTTTTGATCTGTACACAGGTTTCTCAGGATACACATAAGGTGGTCTTGTATTTCCATCTCTTTAAGAAGTTTTCACAGTTTATTGTGATCTACACAGTCAAAGGCTTTAGCATAGTCAATGAAGCAGAAGTAGATGTTTTTCTGGAATTCCCTTGTTTTTTCTATGATCCAGAGGATGTTGGCAATTTGATCCCTGGTTCCTCTGCCTTTTCTAATTCCAGCTTCTACATCTGGAAGTTCTCATTTCACATACTGCTGAAGCATAGCTTGAAGGATTTTGAGTGTTACCTTGCTAGCATGTGAAATGAGAACAATTGTATGGTAGTTTAAACATTCTTTGGCATTGCCTTTCTTTAGGACTGAAATGAAAACTGGCCTTTTCTAGTCCTGTGACTAATGCTGAGTTTTCCAAATTTGCTGGCATATTGAGTGCAGCACTTTCACAGCATCAGCTGTTATTCCATCACTTCCATTAGCTTTGTTTGCAGTAACGCTTCCTAAGGCCCACTGTTTCGGTCTTTCATCATGCCCATCTTTGCATGAAATGTTCGTTTGGTATCTCCAATTTTCTTGAAGAGATCTCTAGTCTTTCCCATTCTATTGTTTTCTTCTATTTCTTTGCATTGTTCACTTAAGTCTCCTTAAGGTAAGTATATCTCACCTTTTTCTCTCTGGTTATACTGTTTCTCTGGGCTTCCCAGGTGACACTAGTGATAAAGAATCTACCTGCCAATGCAGGGGACATAGGAGAGGCAGGTTTGATCCCTAAGTAGGGAAGATCCCCTGGAGGAGGGCATGGCAATGCACTCCAGTACTCTTGCCTGTAGAATTCCAGAGGCTAAGGAGCCAAGAGCTGGACGTGACTGAAGCAACTGAGCACACATGCATAAGAAGCCAATCACTGTGGCCACTGGGAGCATGAGTCAGAATTACTAAAAACGACTGGAACTTTATTCAAACAATGACTTAAAATTAAGCACCCAAAACTATTATCTCCTAAGAAATATTCACTAGCTTCCTTACAGTATAGTCACCAGCCTTCCATTTAATTAGAGGAAGGCAGTGAGTAAGGACGGAGAATGCAATGGCACCCCACTCCAGTGTTCTTGCCTGGAGAATCCCAGGGACGGCAGAGCCCGGTGGGCTGCCATCTATGGGGTCGCACAGAGTCAGACATGACTGAAGCGACTTAGCAGCAGCAGCAGCAGTAAGGAAACTTTCCTGGAGATAAGAAAACATCAGTGGTCATAGTTGACTGTGATTATCAAAATAATCTGAAAATTAATCTAGTAACACTGAAACCTGCATGTATCATTGAAAGACAGAAGTGCATCCAAAATGTATCCAAATAGGCCATGCCTCCTCCAACAAAAAGATGACTAAATGGCAATTCCATGTGACCATAAAACTCCAAAGAGCTGCTGAAACACATTATCAAGCATCAGCTCAGTTCAGTTCAGTCGCTCAGTCCTGTCCAACTCTTTGCGATCCCGTGAATTGCAGCACGCCAGGCCTCCCTGTCCATCACCAACTCCCGGAGTTCACTCAGACTCATGTCCATTGAGTCGGTGTTGCCATCCAGCCATCTCATCCTCGGTCGTCCCCTTCTCCTCCTGCCCCCAATCCCTCCCAGCATCACAGTCTTTTCCAATGAGTCAACTCTTCCCATGAGGTGGCCAAAGTACTGGAGTTTCAGCTTTAGCATCATTCCTTCCAAAGAAATCCCAGGGTTGATCTCCTTCAGAATGGACTGGTTGGATCTCCTTGCAGACCAAGGGACTCTCAAGAGTCTTCTCCAACACCACAGTTTAAAAGCATCAATTCTTCGGCACGCAGCTTTCTTCACAGTCCAACTCTCACATCCATACAGGAAAAACAGCCTTGACTAGACAGAGCTTAGTTGGCAAAGTAACGTCTCTGCTTTTGAATATGCTATCTAGGTTGGTCATAACTTTTCTTCTAAGGAGTAAGTGTCTTTTAATTTCATGCCTGCAATCACCATGTGCAGTGATTTTGGAGCCCCCCAAAATAAAATCTGACACTGTTTCCACTGTTTCCCCATCTATTTCCCATAAAGTGACGGGACCAGATGCCATGATCTTCGTTTTCTGAATGTTGAGCTTTAAGCCAACTTTTCCACTTTATCCAGCTACTTTAACTTACCCCATGTATAACACTATTACTTTCAAAGCTTCATAACAGATTGTTCTATATTTTACACATATTTTACTTACAAATTTTTCAATTTGAAGCTAATATAGTTGTTTCAAATTTTTCAAAAGTATGATATTAGTAATGGCCATGTTAAACTACCTAGCAGAAGAAATGAAGGAGACTTTGACCATGGTCAGGCCCTGGACACTGGGTTTAAGATTCTCCATCAAAAAAGGGGAACTAAGACTACCCTGGGTTTAGGATCTAGATGTGGTAGGGCAGGAGATACAGGGGAAGGTCAGGACATCTATCTAATGTTACAATTGAAATATTGGAGTCCCTTATCAGATCCTGGGGCTGCATCAGAGGAAAGCGCTAGATAAGATCATCTCTCTTCTGCTACCCACTTTCTTCCTGGTGATTCCTTCCAAGGAGTAGCCTTTAACTTGGAGTAACTGGGTGGCTGCTTGAGGGTTAAACCATGTAGAGGTCATTCTTTCTAAGGGTTGGTAGAATAACCGGTCCATCTGCAAATTCTTTCTTTAGGGAAGAAGCACCATGGTTCTCAGAAAACTTCGATTTAATAGCACTGGTAGAAATGGGGCAGGAACAGAACCACTGACAGTTATCTTCTTCTTATCTTCTGCGGCCAACGTATCATCTCTTTTCCAACTCTGCCTGACTTCAACACTTCCTCCTGGATTCCTCAATTTCAGGCAGGCCCCACCATCCACCTTGTTACCCAAATTGCACACCTGGATGTCCACTTGATACTGCCCTTTTCTGGTCAAATATTTTCTTATGCACATATGAACACTGCAATAAATAGAGAATCTAACCCATGTCTAAATATTGTCAAGTGGTTGAAGGAATTACTGAATAAGTAGACTCAGAGTTATCAAAGATTTTTCTATATGCAGATGGCCAATAGGCACATGAAAAGATGCTCATCATTGCTAATTATTAGAGAAATACAAATAAAAACTACAGTGAAGTACCATTTCACATCAGTCAGAATGGCCATCATTTAAAAAGTCTAATAAATGCTTGAGGGGAATGTGGAGAAAAAGGAACCCTCATGCTGTTGGTAGGAATGTGAGTTGGTGTATCCATGATGGAAAACAGTGTGGAGGTTCCTCAAAAAAACTAAAAACAGAGTTTCCATATGATTCAGCAATCCCATTTTTGGGCATATATCCAGACAAAACTATAATTTGTTTTTTGTTATTTTTGTTGTTGTTGTTGTTGTTTTTAATTTTTATTTTTACTTTATTTTACTTTACAATACTTTATTGGTTTTGCCATACATTGACATGAATCCACCACACTTGTACATGCGTTCCCAAACATGAACGCCCCTCCCACCTCCCTCCCCATGACCCACAGAGAAAACTATAATTTGAAAAGATATATGCACTCCTATGTTCATAGCTGCACTATTTACAGCAGCAAAGATATGGAAACAGCCTAAATATTCATTAACAGATGAATGGATAAAAAAGATATGGTGTGTGTGTGTAAATATATACACGACTATTACTCAGCCATAAAAAGAATGAAATAATCCCATTTGCAGCAACGTGAGATTATCATACTAAGTGAAGGAAGTCAGAAAGGGAAAGAGAAATACCATATGATATCAGTTATATCGGGAATATAAAATACAACACAAATGAACATATTTATGAAATAGAAACAGACTCACACAGAGAACAGACTTGTGGCTGTCAAGGGGGAGGGAGGTTGGGGGAGGGAAAGATTAAGAGATTGAGATTAGCAGACACAAATTATTATATATAGGGTGGATAAACAAGATCCTACCATACAGTGCAGGGAACTATACTTAATATCCCGTGATAAACTAATTGAAAATAATGTGAAAAAAAATATACATATATGTGTATAACTATCAATTTGTTGTACAGCAGAAACTAATGCAAATCTGTAAATCAACTATACTTCAATAACATTAAAAACATTTTTAAAAGATTCTGTGTGCAGAATGTGGAAAACTGGAGCTATTTCTGAACATATTTATTACTACACTTCTGTGTATATTGTTTCAATTAAAATAATTCTGATCAAACATGATTTACTTCAGATTGCTTGTGCCTGGCATACAAGAAGAGTTTAATTGAACTGATAGAGTTTTCACATGAGGTCCATAACCACTAGCAAATTTTTAGTTATTTCTTACAGAAGACAATGATTCAAACAGGCAGAATGCTCTTTTGCTGTGTTCAAAGCCTTAAAATTAAAAAAATATTCTAATCTTGTTTCTTTAACAAATAGATAGCAAGGGAAAAAAGTAGAAGGTGAACTGCAGAAAACCAGAGAGACTTAAGAGACATATGAGAAATGTTTGGATCCTCATGTAAATAAGCAAAAGGTTAAAAAAGTCTGAGACAAACAAGGGGATCTGCACTATAAACTATAACATTAATATTATAACTTAATAATATTAAAGAATTAATGTCATTTTTTAGATGTGCATTGTGTTTTCATGTTTTAAAAAAGAGTCAGAGAAAGACAAATACAGAATGAGATCACTTATATGTGGACCCTAAAAAATTTGAACTTGTAGAAACAGTAGAATGGTGGTTGCCAGGGGCTGAGGAGTGGGAGTGAGGGGAATGTGGAGATATTGGACAAAGGGTATAAACTTCCAGTTACAAGATGAGTAAGTTCTGGGGATCCAAGGTATAGCATAGTGACTATAGTTAACAGTGCTTTGTTATATACTTAAAATTGCCAGGAGAGTGGACCTTAATGGCTCTCACCACCACCACCTCAAAAAAAAAAAAAAAAAAGGTAATTATGTGAGGTGATGGATGTGTTAACTAAGCTTATTTTGGTAGTCTTTTCACAATATGTATGTGTCAAATAATCATATTGTACATTTTAAACTTACACACTATTATATTATATAGGGCTCATCCTAAAAATGTTGCTGGACTGAGCATAGTGAGAAATGAGAGGAGAGAAGATAAAATCGAGTTCCAGAGTCAGGCTTTGGATACAGCTTCTGTGATAGCCAGCAGTCCTTTTATTTCAGATCTCCTATTGTTGGTGACAGTACTTTGCACAACTTCATCACCTCTGTGGAATCCATTCTACTCTTGCCCATTACGATTGTTTGCTTATTCTATGCACCTACGCAGAGCATTTCTCACTGAGGCTGTCCCCATTCATGGCCACATTCCAGTTTTCCTAGTACAGAAAGTTTATTCACTGGTGATTAAAACCTGATTCACTAGTGAGTCTCATACCAAAGTAGGTCATATTTTACAAAAGGTCTGCCAATTTCCTTATTTCCAAGAACTGGATAGTTCATTTTTTCTTGACCAGGTTTAGAACAGCTTATCATGTATGCGAGAGTCCTTTTTTGGGGAATTTCTATTTTAGTAGGTGCTAAGCTACCTGGTAGAATTCATGGTTTCTTTCTTTTAGACGTATCCCTGGAATGTGCCACTCAGGGCTCAAAATTCTTTGCTAAAAAATGGCTGGAGAGGAATTCTATAGATATGAATCTCAAAGGCTTAACTATCTTAATATTTATTAGTGCTTTATGTTAATACATACCTGTAAATTTTCTCGATTTTAATTTTAATATATATTCATCAGCTGCAAACTTGGCTGTAGTAAGCACCTGATGAGGTCAACAAAGTGAGGACTCATTACTGTCAGTTGTGGTTGTTGCTGCTTTTTTTTTTTTTTAACTTTATTTTTTAAAAGTTTTAGATTTACAGAAAAATGTTACTGCTATTTTACACAGGTTAGCTACATAGAATCCTTGTGTACAGGAGACCCTGGTTATCCTCTTAGAATCAACCACTCAGTCCTGCCCCTTTCACCATTTCCTAACCTATAACACTGGCTAAATCACTTTGGATTTTTTGACTAGAAAATTGCACTAAGCAGGGGTCCAGTACCCCAAAACCAGACTTAGGGAGGAGGGAGTGGAGGGAAGCCAAGATACTAGACGTGGCTCATTGGATATAACCTGACCATCATTACCAGAAAGTTCTTGAGGCCAGCCAAAGGGGCCAGTTACTGTGTAACAAAAAGATGCGTAAAACTAGAAATCACAAAATTCCTAGAAGAAAAACATAGACAGAATACTGTATAACATAAATTGTAGCAATACTCTTTTGGATCTGTCTAGTAAAGCAAAGGACATAAAAGCAAAAATAACACATGGGACCTAATTAAGTTTAAAAATTTTTGTACAGCAAAGGAAACCATTGACAAAATAAAAAGACAACCTACTGAATGGAAGAAAATATACACAAGTGAGGTGACCAATAAAAGTTAAATCCAAAATACATAAACAGCTCATACAACTCAATATCAAAAACAAAAACAATCTGATTTTTTAAATGGGCAGAAGACCTGAATAGACATTTTTCCAAAGAAGATATATAGATGGTCAACAGGCAAGTGAAAAGATGCTAACCACTATTAATCATCAGAGGAATGCAAATTAAAACTACAAAGAGATAATCACATCACACCTGTCAGAATGATTATCTTCAAAAAGAACACAAGTAATAAATGTTGGTGAGAATGTGAAGAAAAGGGAATCCTCATATACTGTTGGTGGAAACATAAATTAGTGCAACCACTGTGAAAAATGCTATAGAGGTTTCTCAAAAAGCTAAAAATAGAACTACCACATGAGCCAGCAATTGTACTCCTGGGTATATATCCAAAAGAAAAAAAGAAAACATTAATCTGAAAAGACACATGCACCCCAATGTTCATAGCACATTATCTACAACTGCCAAGATATGGAAGCAACCTAAACTTGCACCGATGGAAGAATGGATAAAGGTGCAGTATACACACACACAACAGAATATTACTTACCCAAAAAAAAGAATGACATTTTGCCATTTGCAACAACATGAATGGAGTGGACTTGGAGGATATTGTGCTAAGTGAAATAAGACAGAGAAAGACAAACACTGTTTGATATTACGTGTGGAATCTAAGAAATAAAACAAACTAATGAACATAACAAAAAAGAAACAAGGAGGAATCAAGATGTAATAGAAGGATGTGGAACTCACCTCCCCCCACAAATATATCAAAAATTCATCTACATGTGGAAAAATTTCCACAGAATACCTTACTGAACGCTGGCAAAAGATACCAGATGCCCAGAAGTGCGAGAAAGATCTTCATTTAATGGTAGGGTGAAAGAAAAAAGAAGGGAATTAGGACCAGACTTGCACACTGGGAAGGGAGCTGTGAAAGAGGAAAGATTCCCACACTCTGGGAAGACCTTACACCAGTGGGAAGATCAGCCAGGACAGAAAGGGAGCTTCAGAGGCTCAGAGAGTGCAACAGCCGGCTGTCAGCAGGCAGTACAGAGAGAGTGGCAGAGAGAATCCATGCTACCTTGCTGCAATCCCCAGCCCAAGATGTGTGCCTGCTAGTATGTATGTGGGCAGGGTGCTGAAATGGCAGTTTCAGAAGACAGACCCAGGGAGATGACTGGGGTTGGTGGCTGGAAGACAGCCAGAAGTGGGTGTACTATGGGCCAAAAATGAGGGAGGAGGAGGTATACACAGAAGCAGCTCAGGTCTGCCTTTGAAACAAAGTATCATTGCTAAACTATGTGCAAAGGGAGGGGTAGGGCCTGCCGCAGCAGCCTCTTTCTTAGCTCTGTCTCTATGAGCTCTGAAGTGGAACGTTGGCTAGGGTGGGTCCGGCCTTAGCTGTGGACTTTGTGGGTGTGTGCATGCCCCCTTTTCAATGGAATAACAATAGGCACAACAAGGAACAGAAATCGTATGGACCTAACAGAAGCAAAAGATATTAAGAAGTGGCAAAATACACAGAAGAACTGTACAAAAAAGCTCCTGATGACCTGGATAACCAGATGGTGTGATCACTCACCTAGAGCCAGAAATCCTGAAGTGTGAAGTCAAGAGGGCCTTAGGAAGCATTACTACAAGCAAAACTAGTGAAAGTGAAGGCATTCCAGATGAGCTATTTCAAATCCCAAAAGATGCTGCTGCTAGGAACAGCAGATAGAAAGTCAAATTAAAAAAAAAAAAGCAATACACAAGACCAATGGAATAATATAAAGTTTGCCAATCTATGCGTAATAGATATCTCAGAAGGAGAATAAAGAGTTCAGTTTAGTTCAGTTGCTCAGTCATGTCTGACTCTTTGCGACTCCATGAATTGCAGCACGCAGGGCCTCCCTGTCCATCATCAACTCCCGGAGTTCACTCAAACTCACGTGCATAGAGTCGGTGATGCCATCCAGCCATCTCATCCTCTGTCGTCCCCTTCTCCTCCTGCCCCCAATCCCTCCCAGCATGAGGGTCTTTTCCAATGGTCAACTCTCCACATGATGTGGCCAAAGAATGGGAGTTTCAGCTTTAGCATCAGTCCTTGCAATGAACACCCAGGACTGGTCTCCTTTAGGATGGACTGGTTGGACCTCCTAGCACTCCAAGGGACTCTCAATAGTCTTTTCCAACACCATAGTTCAAAAACATCAATTCTTCAGTTGCTCAGCTTTCTTCACAGTCCAACTCTCACATCCATACATGACTACTGGAAAAACCATTGCCTTGACTAGACGGACCTTTGTTTGTAAAGTAATGTCTCTGCTTTTGAATATGCTATCTAGGTTGGTCATAACTTTCCTTCCAAAGAGTAAACGTCTTTTAATTTCATGGCTGCACTCACTATTTGCAGTGATTTTGGAGCCCCCAAAAGTAAAGTCTGACACCGTTTCCACTGTTTCCCCATCTATTTCCCATGAAGTGATGGAACCAGATGCCATGATCTTCGTTTTCTGAATGTTGAGCTTTAAGCCAACTTTTTTGCTCTCCTCTTTCACTTTCATCAAGAGGCTTTTTAGCTCCTCTTCACTTTCTGCCATAAGGGTGTCATCTACATATCTGAGGTTATTGATATTTCTCCCAGCAATCTGGATTGCAGCCTGTGCTTCTTCCAGCCCAGCGTTTCTCATGATTTACTCTCTATATAAGTTAAATAAGCAGGGTGACAATATACAGCCTTGACATACTCCCTTTCCTATTTGGAACCAGTCTGTTGTTCTATGTCCAGTTCGAACTGTTGCTTCCTGACCTGCACACAGGTTTCTCAAGAGGCAGATCAGGTGGTCTGGTATTCCCATCTCTTTCACAGTTTATTGTGACCCACATAGTCAAAGGCTTTGGCATAGTCAATAAAGCAGAAATAGATGTTTTTCTGGAACTCTCTTGCTTTTTCCATGATCCAGGGGATGTTGGCAATTTGATCTCTGGTTCCTCTGCCTTTTCTAAACCCAGCTTGAACATCAGGAAGTTCACAGTTCACGTATTGCTGAAGCCTGGCTTGGAGAATTTTGAGCATCACTTTACTAGCATGTGAGATGAGTGCAATTGTGTGGTAGTTTGAGCATTCTTTGGCATTGCCTTTCTTTGGGATTGGAATGAAAACTGACCTTTTCCATTTCTGTGGCTACTGCTGAGTTTTCCAAATTTGCTGGCATATTGAGTGCAGCACTTTCACAGCATCGTCTTTCAGGATTTGAAATAGCTCAACTGGAATTCCATCACCTCCACTAGCTTTGTTCGTAGTGATGCTTTCTAAAAGGCCCAGTTGACTTCACATTCTAGATGTCAAGGAGATTAAAAATGTATTTATGCTGAAAAATTCCCATACTTAAAGAAGAAAACAGATATCCAGTTACAAGAAGCAGAGGGGTCCCAAGTAAGTTAAACTGAAACAGAACTACACCAAGACATATAATAATTAAAATGACAAAATTTAAAGATAAAGAGAGAATTCTAAGGGCAGCAAGATAAAAACAGAGGTAATTACAATGGAACCTCCATAAGGCTATTTGCTGGTTTCTCTACAGAAAGATTGCAGGCCAGAAGGGAGTGATAAGATATATTCAAAGTTCGGAAAGGGAAAAATATGCAACCTAGGATACTCTACCCAGCAAGATTACCATTTAGAATAGAAGAAGAGACAAAGAATTTCTCAGAAATTAAAAACTAAAAGAATACAATAATACTAAACCTATCCTTAAAAAATATTGAAAAGCCTTCTGTAAATTAAAAAGAAGCAAGAATCTAGGAAAGAGAAAATTCCCAAAGTAAATCACTTATATAAACCAGTATAAAAATCTTTTTAATAAAAAATATTTTATGAAAGCAATGATAACCACAATAAACAGCAAAAGGGTAAATATGAATGTGTAAAAGAGAACATCATAAAATGCAGGTGAAGGGAGTAAGAAAATGCAGATTCCACACTGCCCCTGCCATGCCCTGAATGTGTTTGAGCCTATATAACTACCAGTTAAAAGCAAATAGATATCGGAGGAGCCTAACATACATGAAAAATGGAGTAACTGTGAATCAAAAATGCACAATAGATTCACAAAAACTGAAAGAAGAGAACAGAAGCATAATACAAAATAAAATTATAAAACCACAAGAGAAAAAAGAAAAAGAAAGGGACAAAAAAGAAATACAAAATTAATGGACAAACAAGGTTTAAGATGGCAACAAATACATATCTCTCAGTAACTACCTTAAATGCCAATGATCTAACTGCTCTAATCAAATGACATAGAGTGGCAGATTGGATAAAAGAACAAGAGCCCATAATATGCTGCTTACAAGACATCCACTTAAGGGTGAAGGATCCACATAGATTGAAAGTGAGGGGATAGAAAAAATACATTTCATGCAAATGGAAAAGATAACAAACCAGGGGTCACAATAGTCACATCAGACAAAACGGACTTTAAAACAAAGGCTATAAAGAAAGATACAGAAGTACACTATATTTATGATGACAAAAGGATCAACACAAGTAGAGGATATCGCTAACATGTATACACCCAACATCAGTTCAGTTCAGTTCAGTCGCTCAGTTAGTTCAGTTCAGTCGCTCAGTTGTGTCCGACTCTTTGAGACCCCATGAATCACAGCACGCCAGGCCTCCCTGTCCATCACCAACTCCCGGAGTTCACTCAGACTCACATCCATTGAGTCCGTGATGCCATCCAGCCATCTCATCCTCTGTCGTCCCCTTCTCCTCCTGCCCCCAATCCCTCCCAGCATCAGGGTCATTTCCAATGAGTCAACTCTTCACATGAGGTGGCCAAAGTACTGGAGTTTCAGCTTTAGCATCATTCCTTCCAAAGAAATCCCAGGGTTGATCTCCTTCAGAATGGACTGGTTGCATCTCCTTGCAGTCCAAGGGACTCTCAAGAGTCTTCTTCAACAACACAGTTCAAAAGCATCAATTCTTCGGCGCTCAGCCTTCTTTACAGTCCAACTCTCACATCCATACATGACCACAGGAAAAACCATAACCTTGACTAGATGGACCTTTGTTGGCAAAGTAACATCTCTGCTTTTGAATATGCTATCTAGGTTGGTCATAACTTTCCTTCCAAGGGGTAAGCATCTTTTAATTTCATGGCTGCAATTACCATCTGCAGTGATTTTGGAGCCCAAAAAATAAAGTCTGACACTGTTTCCACTGTTTCCCCATCTATTTCCCATGAAGTGATGGAACCAGATGCCATGATCTTCGTTTTCTGAATGTTGGCTTTAAGCCAACTTTTTCACTCTCCTCTTTCACTTTCATCAAGAGTTTTTAGTTCCTCTTCACTTTCTGCCATAAGGGTGGTGTCATCTGCATATCTGAGGTTATTGATATTTCTCCCAGCAATCTTGATTTCAGCCTGTGCTTCTTCCAGTCCAGCGGTTCTCATGATGTACTCTGCATATAAGTTAAATAAGCAGGGCGACAATATACAGCCTTGACGTACTCCTTTTCCTATTTGGAACTAGTCTGTTGTTCCATGTCCAGTTCTAACTGTTGCTTCCTGACCTACATACAGATCTCTCAAGAGGCAGGTCATGTGATCTGGTATTCCCATCTCTTCCAGAATTTTCCACAGTTTGTTGTGATCCACACAGTCAAAGGCTTTGGCATACTCAATAAAGCAGAAATAGATATTTTTCTGGAACTCTGTTGCTTTTTCAATGATCCAGCAGATGTTGGCAATTTGATTTCTTGTTCCTCTGCCTTTTCTAAAACCAGCTTGAATATCTGGAAGTAGGAGTATCCAAATACATAAACAAATAAAACAGCCAAAAAGGGAGAAACTGACAGGAATACAATAATGGTAAGAGACTTTAACACCCTAATCCCAGTCTCTTCAAAAAGTGGTTTTGGAAAAGTTGGACACCCACAGGCAAATCAATGAAGTTGGAACACACCCTCACACCGTACATAAAAATAAACTCAAAATGACTTAAAGCCTTAAATATAAGACAAGACACCATAAAATGGGAACCCTCTTACCCTCTTGTTATGAATGAAAATTGGTGTAGCCACTATGGAAAGTAGTATGGAGGCTCCTCAAAAAACTAAAAATACAGCCGTCATACGATCCAGGATTTCCATTCCTGGACATACACTCAGACAAAACTATAATGCAAAAAGTTGCATGCACCCCTCTGTTCATAGCAGCACTTTTTTTTTTTTTTACAATAACCAAGACATGGAAACAACCTAAACGTCTATCAACAGATGAAGGGATAAAGAAGATGTAGTGTATCTACATATACAATTGTATGTATTTATTTCTGTGTGTATATATATATATAATGGAATATTACTCAGCCATAAAAAGAACAAAATAGCGACATTTGCAGCAACATGGATGGACCCAGAAATTATCATTAAGTGAAGTAAATAAGTAAGATTACTTAAGTGAAGTAAGTCAGAAAAAGAAAGATATCATAAAATATTACTTGTAATGGAGTCTAAAATATGACACAAATGAACATATCTATGAACATATCTAGAAACAGACTCATAGATAATAGAGAACAGACCTGTGGTTGCCAAGGGTGAGGGTGACAGGGCAAGAAGTACTGGGAGTCTGGATTAGTAGATACAAACTGTTATATATAATATGGATAAACAACCAACTACTACTGTATAGCACAAGGAAGTATATTCAATATCTTGTGATAAGCTAATGGAAAATAATATGAAAAATAATATATACACACACATATATACAATCAAATAACTTTGTTGAATAGCAGAAATGAACAACAATGTAAATCAAACTGCAAAAAAAATTTTTTTAAAGAGAAACAGACTCACAGTTACAGAGAACAAACTAATCATTACCACTGGAGAGAGGAAAGTGGGCGAGGGCAAGGTAGAGGTAGGGGATTAAGAGATACAAACTATTATGTACAAATAAATTAGCTACAACATATTCTTGGCTGGAAAATTCCATGGACAGAAGAGCCTGGTGGGCTTACAGTCCATAGGGCTGCAAAGAGTCAGACAGGACTGAATGACTGAGCACAGAACACAAGGAATATAGCCGGTTGTATACAGTGTGGTACAGTATAAGGGAGTGAATGCAAAGCCAGCAGCCTAGGTTGTCAGACTAACCTATCATGGAATAGCAGAAAGAAAGAGAACTGCAGGAAAGGGCCACCGTAGAGCAAAGAGCACTGGCATGAGACTCCAGCCTCATGTGCTTCAGAGATGCCAGGTCCCAACCATCACAAACCCTTCACACATGGTTTGAGGACTCTGAAGTGGTTGAGGGTTCTGATGTTCCACAGAGAGACTACCTTGGACACTGTGCCTATACCCCTTTTATCCCAACATCTCCCAAAAAATTACCTGCCAGGGTCATTATCTAGAACACCTAGCTGAACATTGGACCCATCTAGGTGCTTCTGAACTTTATCAATGTCCAGACACCAATGCATTGTGAATGACTTCTCTCAAATATCAAGCTTTCTTTCTTTCTTTCTTTTTTTTTTTTTACTTACATTCCCAGAGTGGAACCAGAGAGAAGGGAAAAATAGACCCCAGAGGCTGCAGTAAAGCTGCTAGCTAGATGGACTCTTTCCTGGCTTGGAATTTAATTTCTTCTGTCTCAGGGCACCCAGATCTCTGCTGCACCCTAATCCACCTGCAGAGAACAACTGCATCAGTGCAGTCTCTAACTCTGTAACAAGGCTCTGTCAGATGGGTCCTAGCAGGAAAACCGTGGCACTAAAAACAGGGAATCCAAGGAGGGTTAACAAAAGAACCAGTTTTAAAAGGCTGGGCAGTGTGAAGGGGAACCAAGCACAGTGCTGTTTTTTGTGCTGGAAGGGTCATGAAGGAGGAGAAGGGCTGGGCCCAGAAAGTGTAGCTCTAGGAAGGGATTGTCAGGTGGCAGCTGAGGGTTCAGTACAGGGAATCCACCAATGCACAGAAACTTGGTTAAGGAGGGAGCCCAGGATCGAAAATCCCTGATGTCACTCTCTTCCTGTATGTCCCAAGAGCGACTGATCCTTTAACTAGGGGCCCTGGATTTGAAGACAGATATGTGGAACAGATTTTTAGTGCCCCATATCCACAGTTGAGTCACAGAGGTGTTATCAACTCTCAGTCCTTGTGTCACATGACAGAGAAACAGGTATTTGTTTGAAACTAATCTGGGCAAAGTTACCAAGGGGAGCAACCCATAATGTCAGCCTCTATAATCATCAGAAGGGTTGTGGAGAGTGGAGACTGGACCTCGAGAGGCACACCAAAGGCATCCAGCTCAAAGGCCTGAGATCCCCATCTCTAGGCATCTTCCTGGGGCAGACATCTCTGCCAGAGGACCAGGGGTCTAGTCGGGGCAGAACTGGCAGTATGGTCCCTGGGTATCTTCTCAGATTGACAGCCCCTCCTAGATGCAGTTCCTAATGTCTCATTCTTCTTTGTATCCTCTGTGCCCAATACCTGCTCATGGAGACATAGTAGAGACATAATAAACACATAGGTGCTGAGTGCATATAAAGCCACTTATTTCTGCTGCACGAATTTCAGAGAATCATATTACTCAAGACCAACTGGATAATCTCTTAATAATTAATCTGAAAGGTTTTCTCCCCTATTGTCATAATGTCTGTTGAGCAGAGTATGGTGTGAGTAAAACAATGTGCTTGCCCAAGTAGTAAATGCTTCATCATAAGTCTGTAGCTCTTAGTTCCCACTCTTCTTCAATTACATACAAACCAGGATTATTGAAAGGTTGATCTTCTACTGAAGTTAAACAATAGAACCCAAAATACTGAGGCCAGTCAGGATAGAAAGGCTGAAAGTTTAACCCAAAATGTTGACTCAGCTATAACTAATTCTCCCCTCCAGTTTTCTCTTGACTTAAAAGCTCTTATTGGGTAATCTGATTCTTCATAGATGCAGAAAGATGAATTTGCGAGAGTGGCAAAATAAAGAGACTCACAAGTGTGTCCTCCTCAAGAGACATTTTAGTAAATAAGATTTATGGTTGGAATCTCCTACAGTCATTGTGACTGGGCATTTCTAGCCAACATCAAAGTACTTTATACTTCAAAAAAGTTTCTATAGTCTCAGTTTTATCTGAGTGGCTTCCCC
This sequence comes from Capricornis sumatraensis, assembly GCF_032405125.1. Classification (NCBI taxonomy): domain Eukaryota; kingdom Metazoa; phylum Chordata; class Mammalia; order Artiodactyla; family Bovidae; genus Capricornis; species Capricornis sumatraensis. The sequence goes on along the minus strand of NC_091074.1, from coordinate 46,810,181 downwards.
AAGGAATTTTAACCATAACCCCTTCAAATCTGAACTTGCATTCAAAATACAAATATTTATTTCAATTAGTACTTTTGGAGGGCATAAGTGAATGAGTAGATGATTTTCTGAATTCTTTTAATAAGACTTTTTGCTTCCATGCCCTGTTGCTTACTTTGAGCCATGCACCATATTAAACACCTTACATGTACTATCTCGCTTAGTCCCATAATACCTATAAAAGGTAGATACTATTTTGTCAGGGAATGTTTAACGGGAGGATTCCTACATGCTGTTTCTCATAAATCCTCTGTTCCTTATCAGCCTCTGTTGGAGGTGAGTAGAACTGCACGCAGCTCTCAGGACTGAGGTCATTGTATGAGACAGGCTTGGGTCTCCTTTAGTAAACATTCTCTTTATAACAAGACTGCTTAGTCTTGCCCCCCTTTTTCTTGAGATATGGATTGCCTCCTGACCTTGTGACCATTATTATCTCTTGTTCCCTTGGTAACGGTTACTATACGTTTGGTTTTCTGATCTTTATCATTGTCGAAAGAAATTTCTTATACAACAGCCTATATATACACACATAAAAATCATTAAAGCACCTTTGCTCCATCAGAGCTTGGGTCCCCATGTCTTTCTTTCTTTCTCTCTCTCTGGCTGTCTCTTTCACTTTCTTATCGTGGACTCTGGACCGCCAGGTCCCGGTCCATTAAAGGACCCCAGCACTATTTATCTTCATGTTACTGATTTATAACTAATGTTCAGAGATGTTAAGCAACTGACCCAAGTCAACCTTCATAAGATCCAGAATTTAATCATTTGTTACCACTTCCATTGCTCTTACCTGGTCTACATCACCCTCACCTCTTAATGGGATTATGGCTATAGCCTCTTTTCAAGTCTCCCTGTTTTGACCCTAGACACCCTACAGTCTATTCAGATTAAGCCACTCTTCTGTTAAATGCCTGTGGTGGCTCCCCATTTGTCTCTGAATAAAAAGTCAAGTCCTTTCTTTGAGCCTTAAGGTCCTATCTAACATGCCACAGTCACCTCTTTAAACAAACCCACAGCATGTCCCTTTACTCTCTTCCTTCCTCAAAGGAATTCTTGCTATTTCTCAAGGCCAAATGTGTCACCCTAGCCTTGTGACCTTTGTCTCTGCTGTTTCCTCACACTGGAACAGTTTTCCCCCAGATACCTGTATGATTACTTCTTAATATTCTTGATGAATTTGCTTAAATGACACCTTCTCAATGAAGCCTACCCTCCCTCACCTTCCTATGTTAAATTGAAACCCGTCTGCTTTATCCCTTTGCATTCCTTTCTTTGAGAGCCCAAACCCTCCAGATCAGTCTGAATTTGAGATGCCTTTTTTGCTTACTCCAGGTTGTTGTGCAAATGCAATTGTTCTATATGTCCTAGGTCAAAAGGTTTGACAAGCTCTGCTTTAAGCAATCATGCAGATAATTTAACTTCTCAAGTTTCTTACTATTAAGCAAGACAAATACACAAGAGAGAAATTACAAATGAAAAAGATTTAAAAAAAATCTTAGATAGATATTCTTAGATATGATACAGAATGAATATTCAATTACATACAGTGAAAAAATAAAGCTATAATAATTAAAACAATGTGATACTGTTACAAAAATAACAACGATCAAACTTTTTCTTTGAAAGAGTCTTTGAAAAACAAATTTAAAGTTTTCCTTACTTTAAGTACAGTAACCATGCCACATTAGAATTCCAGGACTTACTCATTTCATAACTGAAAGTTCGTACCCTTGAGCAACACCTCTCCACTTCCCCCGTCCTCTCTCCTGATAACTACCACTCAACTCTCTGTTTCTGCAAGCTCAATTTTTTTTTCATATTTCACATATAAGCAAGATCATGCAATGTTTTTATTTCCATGTCTGGTTTATTACACTTAGCATAATTCCTCTAGGTTCATCTATATTGCCATAAATGATAGGATCTCTTCTTTTTAATGGCTGAATAATGTTTCTCTCTGTGTTTGTGCAAGTTCTTGTGCCTGATGCACAGTGAGGTTAAACAAAATGAAACGTCAGTTTGGAGCAGAGAAAAGTTTATTGCAAGGCCATGAAAGGAGATGGGTGGCTTGTGCCACCCCAAACCTCGAATTCTCTGTGTTTGTGTATGTTTGTATTTACATGTGAATACACATCCATATTTTCTACACCCATTCATCCACTGTCAATTAGGTTATTCCATGTCTTTTCTACTGTGAATAATGTTGCAACAAACATGAGAGTACAAATGCCTTTTCAAGACAATTTCATTTTCTTTGAATATATACCCAGCGAACAATATATATTGGGACTGCTGAATCATATTGTAGTTCTATTTTTAATTTTTTGAGAAGTTGCTGTACTGTTTCCCATAATGGCTGAACTATTTCACAAGCCCACCAACATTGTACAAAGGATTTCCTTTTGTCCACATCCTTACCAGCATTTGTTATTTTTTAATTTTTAAATAATAGTCATCCTAACAGGTGTGAGGTGATATCTTACTATAGTTTTGATTTGTATTTTCATGTATATTTTTTGGCACCTTTTTCATATATCTGTTGATCACTTGTGCACCTCCTTCAGAAAAATGTCTATTTGCGTCATTTACCCATTTTTTAAAAGTGGGTGCTGATTGTTTGGCTTACTTGTTTTTTCTTCTGGGAGGATACTGATTTCAGGTCTTATCCTTAAGTCTTTAATGCATTTTGAGTTGACTTTTATACATGGTGTAAAATATAGTTCCAATTTCATTATTTTGCATGTGGCTGTCCCGTTTCCCAATACCATTTACTGAGGAGATTATCCTTTTTCCAGTGTGTGTTCTTGGTGGCCCTGTTGAAAATTAGTTACAATATATGTTTAGGTTTATTTCCATGCTGTCTATTTTGTTCCATTATTCTATGAGTCTGTTTTTTATGCCAGATCATACTGTTCCTGATCAGAATAGAAAAGAATACATTTACCAAATTGTTTGCATACTATTTACTGAAGGCCTTATCCATCTATTCTAGTAAGTATACCATGTCTGGCACAGAAGATGTTAGTAGGCTATTACTTGGTTGAGCTTGCAGTAGCTACAGTCATCCTTCCGAATCTAGTCAGTTTATACAGGGAACAGACTTATAAATTAAATGGAGATACTATAAGGACCATCACTGCTATGACTTTAAGTCTTTACAAATGGCACAAATTTCCACCAGCACTGCCCTCCCATCTGCCGCAAGGATGTGATACTGTGTTTGACTTCATATGTTGGCCAGCTAGGGGAAGGCAGTTTCCAAAGTTTCTACTTGGCTTTTCCTACTACTAGAGCTCTTTTCTTTAGGTCAAAGGAACTGGGCACTGCTTTTTCTCCAGTATACACTCATCTGAGTAAATGGTCATAAGGAAGAACTGAAAAAATCATTCTAGTATATGCTTGCCATCATGTTTCAGGGTCCCTCCTACTCACGACCTAGCTTCATTTTCAGTCAAAGGGTTCTCTGTACAAAAATTGGTTTAGATCTAAGAACTGAGCAAGGTACCATAACTCTACTAGGACTTCTGTGTTCAACTTCTATGTATTCCATGATTGCCTCCTCCCTTTCTTTTTTTGGTTGCACAATTCTCTTGAGTGCCTGCCAAAATAACTGCCTGTGTATTTTGCCTATAGGGGTCTCAAACTCCATTAATATCTCAATAACCTCCTGAAGATCAAGCTTTCTTGGCAGCCTCTCTGATTTTGCTGGTCACTGTGAAAACTATGACACTTTGGCTTTAAGTAGTCAAGTACTACCACCTGACTTCTACTACTTCAAGGGCTCTATTATCCACATGACATGAATGAACCTGGCTCTGTGACTGCATCTCCTACCAACAGCCTGAGTAAGCAGAAAAGACCTGCCACTGAACTTCTTAATGATCCTGATATCCTTTTAACCAGTGCATTCCTAATATCTGAAGAAACGACATGTACTCTGAGCCCTTATTTGGCACATCATCATCTGAGAGTCTTTGGTTTCACATAACATATTTGTTTCAGCTTGGCTATTTCCTTGGCCTCTTTATTCCCTACTCTGTTATCTTCTGGGAAACTTGGCATTAGTCATGATTCTTTCCAACTGTTAAAGAGTCACCCTAGAAGGTAACTTAGAGTCACCCAGTTTGTCCTATGCTCAAGAGTCCTTGTCAAGGTTTAAATCTCATATTCCATAAAAGTGCTCATAGTTCAGTTCAGTTGCTCAGTTGTGCTGATTCTCTGCAACCCCATGGACCACAGCATGCCAGGCTTTCCTGTCCATCATCAACTCCTGGAGCTTATTCAAACTAATGTCCAGTGAGTCAGTGATGCCATCCAATCATCTCATCCTCTGTTGTCCCCTTATCCTCCCACCTTCAATATTTCCCAGCATCAGGGTCTTTTCCAGTGAGTCAGTTCTTCACATCATGTGGCCAAAGTATTGGAGTTTCAGCTACATCATCAGTCCTTCCAATGAATTGTCAGGACAGATTTCCTTTACGATTGACTGGTTGGATCTCCTTGCAGTCCAAAGTACTCTCAAGAGTCTTCTCCAACACCACAGTTCAAAAGCATCAATTCTCCATTCCTCAGCTTTCTTTATGGTCCAATTCTCACATCCATACATGACTACTGGAAAAACCATAGCTTTGACTAGATGGACCGTTGTTGGCAAAGTAATGTCTCTGCTTTTTAATATGCTGTCTAGGTTGGAGAAGGAAATGGCAACCCACTCCAATGTTCTTGCCTGGAGAATCCCAGGGATAGGGGAGCCTGGTGGGCTGCCATCTATGGGGTCGCACAGAGTCGGACATGACTGAAGCGACTTAGAAGCAGCAGCAGCAGGTTGGTCATAGCTTTTCTTCCAAGGAGCAAGCATGTTTTAATTTCATGGCTGCAGTCACCATCTGCAGGGACTTTGGAGCCCCAAAAAATAAAGTTTGTCACTGTTTCCATCGTTTCTCCATTTGCCATCAAATGATGGGACCAGATGCCATGATCTTCGTTTTGTGAATGTTGAGTATTAAGCCAACTTTTTCACTCTCCTCTTTCACTTTCATCAAGAGGCTCTTTAGTTCTTCTTCACTTTCTGCCATAAGGGTGGTGTCATCTGCATGTCTGAGGTTATTGATATTTCTCCCAGCAGTCTTGAGTCTACCCTGTGTTTCATCCAGCCCAGCATTTTGCGTGATGTACTCTGCATATATGTTAAACACAGCCTTGATGTACTCCTTTCCCGATTTGGAACCAGTTTGTTGTCCTATGTCCAGTTCTAACTGTTGCCTCTTGACCTGCATATAGATTTCTCAGGAGGCCGGTCAGGTGGTCTGGTATTCCCATCTCTTAAAGAAATTTCCACAGTTTGTTGTGATCAACATGGTCAAAGACATTGGCATAGTCGATAAAGCAGAGGTAGATGTTTTTCTGGTACTCTCTTGCTTTTTCAATGATCCAACAGATGTTGGCAGCTTGATCTCTGGTTCCTCTGCCTTTTCTAAATCCAGCTTGAACATCTGGAAGTTCACAGTTCAAGTACTCTTGAAGCCTGGCTTGGAGAATTTTGAACATTACTTTGCTAGTGTGTGAGATGAGTGCAAATGTGCAATAGTTTGAACATTCTTTGGCATTGCCTTTTTTTGGGATTGGGATGAAAACTGATCTTTTCCAGTCCTGTGGCTACTGCTGAGTTTTCCAAATTTGCTGGCATATTGAGTGCAGCACTTTCACAGCATCATCTTTCAGGATTTGATATAGCTCAGCTGGAATTCCATCACCTCCACTAGCTTTGTTCATAGTGATGCTTCTTAAGGCCCACTTGACTTCACATTCCAGGATATCTGGCTCTAGTTGAGTAATCACACCATTGTGATTATATGGGTCATGAAGATTTTTTTTATATAGTTCTTCTTTGTATTTTTGCCACCTCTTCTTAATATCTTCTGCTTCTGTTAGGTCCATACCATTTCTGTCCTTTATAGTGTCCATCATTGCATGAAATGTTCCTTTGGTATCTCTAGTTTTCTTGAAGAGTTCTCTAGTCTTTCCCATTCTATTATTTTCTTTCATTTCTTTGCATTGATCACAGAGGAAGGCTTTCTTATCTCTCCTTGCTATTCTTTGGAACTCTGAATTCAAATGGGTATATCTTTCCTTTTCTCCTTTGCCTTTAGCTTCTCTTCTTTTCTCAGCTATTTGTAAGGCCTCTTCAGACAACTATTTTGCCTTTTTGCATTTCTTTTTCTTGGAGATGGTCTTGATCACTGCCTCTTGTACAATGTCACAAACCTCTGTCCATAGTTCTTCAGGCACTCTGTCTATCAGATCTAAGCCCTTGAATCTATTTGTCACTTCCACTGTATAATTGTAAGGGATTTGATTTAGGTCACACCTAAATGGTTTGTTTAGTTTAGGTCTAGTGGTTTTCCCTACTTTCTTCAATTTAAGTCTGAATTTGGCATAAGGTGATCATGATCTGAGCCACAGTCAGCTCCCGTTCTTGTTTTTGCTGACTATATAGAGCTTCTCCATCTTTGGCTGCAAAGAATATAATCAATCTGGCTTCAGTACTGACCATCTGGTGATGTCCATGTGTAGAGTCTTCTTTTGTGTTGGAAGAAGTTGTTTGCTATGATCAGTGCATTCTCTTGGCAAAACTCTGATAGCCTTTGACCTGCTTCATTTTGTATTCCAAGGCCAACTATGCCTGTTACTCCAGGTATTTCTTGGCTTCCTACTTTTGCATTCCAGTCCCCTATAATGAAAAGGACATCTTTTTTGGGGTGTTAGTTCTAGAAGGTCTTATCGGTCTTCATAGAACCATTCAACTTCAGCTTCTTCAACATTATTGGTAGGGGCATAGACTGGGATTACTGTGATATTGAATGGTTTGCCTTGGAAATGAACAGAGATCATTCTGTCATTTTTGAGATTGCATCCAAGTACTGCAATTCAGACCCTTTTGTTGACTGTGATGGCTGCTCTATTTCTTCTAAGGGATTCTTGCCCACAGTAGTAGATATAATGGTCATCTGAGTTAAATTCACCCATTCCAATCAATTTTAGTTCACTGATTCCTAAAATGTCAATGTTCACTCTTGCCAACTCCTGTTTGACCACTTCCAATTTGCCTTGATTCATGGAGGTAACATTTCAGGTTGCTATGCAATATTGCTCTTTATAGCATCAGGCTTTACTTCCACCACCTGTCACATAACTGGGTGTTGTTTTTGCCTTGGCTCCATCTCTTCATTCTTTCTGGAGTTATTTCTCCACTGATCTCCCATAGCATATTGGGCACCTACCAACCTGGGGTGTTCATCTTTTGGTGTCCTATCTTATTGTCTTTTCATGCTGTTCATGGGGTTCTCAAGGCGAGAATACTGAAGTGGTTTGCCATTCCCTTCTCTAGTGGATCACATTTTGTCAGGACTCTCCACCATGACCCATCTGTCATGGGTGGCCCTACACGCCTTGGCTCATATTTTCATTGAGTTAGACGTCTAACTTGGTTACTTACTTACATATATGTGGAAGCTAAAAAACAAAACAAATGAAGAAACATAAAATAGAACATACTCAAAAATAGAGAAAACAAACTGGTGATTTTGGGGAGAAGGGTAGGAGGATGAGTGAAATAGTTGAGGGAGATTAAGAGGTGCAAACTTCTAGTTATAAAATTGAAAATCATGAAGATATAATGTACAGAATTGGAAACATAGTCAATAATATTGTTAATAACTTCACATGGTGATAGATGGTAACTAGACTTTTCATGATTATTGCCGGGAGCCAGCGTGAGGAACTCCGCCCATGGCAAAGGTCATGAGGAAGGAGGCTCGGCATTATACAAAGGTGGGATCGAACCTCAGGAGACCCCCTGTTCGCGAGCATCTACCCCCAAAACCAGAATCTGCCTACTTTACTGTTTTATGCTCTCACCTACACCTCTGACTTTACAGGGGGCTGCCTCCCCCGCCCCCCCCCTCCCCCCAGAGAAGGAGTTAACTTGCAGCTCCAGTCAATAAAAATTCCTGGGCATGACAAGAGTGTTTCAACTTACAAACTCCTCTGAAGGTTCTCTAGCCTGCCTGAGCAGGTTCGTCTGGCCACATGTGATTGTTTATAGCCTCCCAACCATGGGGGGCACAAGATGCTTTAAACTTTCTAAATACAGATTCTTTTGAGAAATTAGAAAATTATTAGCATAGTATAGTGGGTTGATTAGAAATTATATTGGTGAAGGGTTTTTCATTTGTTGAGCCAATATGTGCTGCTAAATCTCCATATTCCCTGCCCTTATAATGAATATAACTAGCATATGGGAGAAATAAGTATTAACCTTTGATATTAATCATGTTAAACCTTAGGCTAAGTAAATTCCTTTTCTTGATTATAACCCCCTGCACTCTCACCCTATAGGAATGCAACTTTATCTGGTACCTTCAGAGGGTGGCACCTAGTTTAAGAAAAAATCACCCTTGGAAAAAATAAGTTTTCTGGTTGACTGACCATTATCAGAAAGGGCCATAAAATGTCAGCAGGCCTCATGGCCAGAAGATGATGTAAAATCCCTAAGACCTTTGTACACTTTTATATGAAGCACCTGATTTTGATAAAGGTCAGGTCTGCTGATCCTGCATGACTCTGTATTCATCCCTATGTATAACAAAAAGTATATAAGCAAACCTGAAAATAAAGAAAATGGATCAGTTTCTGGAAAGACTGATTCCCCCATGTCGTTCTTTCTTTCCCCTTCTGGCTGAATTCCCATCTGGAGCGTGGATACTCGCCAAGCCTGCTAATTTTGCCTGGGCTTCTAAGATCTGACCGGGGAGGCCTCAGTGTCTCCTCTCCTTCGGGAGAACAGAAAGACACCTGTGGCCTACATAGGTGGTGCAAACTCCTTGTCTTGGAGTTTTATTGGTGTTCCACATAAACCAAGTTATTCAGCATCTTTTTCTCCACTGATATTTCCTACTACACTATCCTTTTCTAATCTCTCTTTATATCTGTAATTAAATAAGTTCTTTCCCAGGATGCCTACTCCGTCTCCCCTTTGAATTACCCTGGATCCACCAGGGCTGGACCCTGGCAGATTATCATTTTGTAATGTATAAAAATACTGAATATCTTACATACCTGAAACTAATATAATATTGTACATCAAAAATAAAACTAGATCTGTTTAAAGGAATGAGATATACTGTGCTTACAATTAACATTTAAAACAAAATGATCAAGCTTGAAAATGAATAAACAGAAAGACAATAGGTAATTTTAAGCAAAAAAGAAAGCAGGAATATCAATATTAATATTAGTTAAAATTGAATTTAAGATGAAAAAAATTGCACATGAAAAAGAGCATTAAGTTATTTTAAAAGGTACAATTTACAAAGTAAATACAACTCTCATAAATCTGCATGCACATCCCAGAGTATTGGAAATAAAAGCAAAAATAAACAAATGGGACCCAATTAAACTTAAAAGCATTTGCGCAACAAAGGAAACTATTAACAAGGTGAAAAGACAGCCTTCAGAATGGGAGAAAATAACAAATGAAGTAACTGACAAAGAATTAATCTCAAAAATATACAACCAACTCCTGCAGCTCAATTCCAGAAATATAAACAATGCAATCAAAAAATGGGCCAAAGAACTAAACAGACATTTCTCCAAAGAAGACATACGGATGGTTAACAAACACATGAAAAGATGCTTAACATTACTCAATATCAGAGAAATGCAAATCAAAACCACAATGAGGTACCATTTCACACCAGTCAGAATGGCTGCTATCCAAAAGTCTACAAGCAATAAATGCTAGAGTGGGTGTGGAGAAAAGGGAACCCTCTTACACTGTTGGTGGGAAAGCAAACTAGTACAGCCACTATGGAGAACAGTGTGGAGATTCCTTAAAACTGACCATATAACCCAGCAATCCCACTGCTGGGCATACACACCGAGGAAACCAGAATTGAAAGAGACACGTGTACTCCAATGTTCATCGCAGCACTGTTTATAATAGCCAAGACATGAAAGCAACTTAGATGTCCATCAGCAGACGAATGGATAAGAAAGCTGTGGTACATATACACAATGGAGTATTACTCAGCCATTAAAAAGAATACATTTGAATCAGTTCTAATGAGATGGATGAAACTGGAGCCGATTATACAGAGTGAAGTAAGCCAGAAAGAAAAACACCAATACAGTATACTAACACATATATATGGAATTTAGAAAGATGGTAAACATAACCCTGTATGCGAGACAGCAAAAGAGACACAGATGTATAGAACAGTCTTTTGGATTCTGTGGGAGAGGGCGAGGGTGGGATGATTTGGGAGAATGGCATTGAAACATGTATATTATCATATGTGAAACAAATCACCAGTCCAGGTTTGATGCATGAGACAGGGTTCTTGGGGCTGGTGCACTGGGATGACCCAGAGGGATGGGATGGGGAGGGAGGTGGGAGGGAAGTTCAGGATGGGGAACACATGGCGGATTCAAAAATAAATAAATAAATCTGCATGCAGCAAAAGCTGTTATAAACAAAGAAAGCACTAATAGCAATATAACTATCATGTATATTAATATGCTTCTTCAAGAATTAATTTTCTAAACAATGAATAACAAATAATACAGAAAATTAAACATGTAAATAAAATGACTTAATAGATACATATAGAACCTATATATTTAGAATTGATAACATGTATTTTACCTGAGCATTATTTATTTATAAAAATTAATATTTGGTGGAAAAAATTAAAAAATAAAACAACAAAGGCTTTTCAAACCAGACACTCATTATAATCCAATAAAATCAGAAATATATAATATAAAGATGATCTTAAAAATTAGAAGGAACAGAAGTCAATCTTGACCCACTTAGTTTAGGAGTAATGACTTTGCCTACCTCAAGGGTATTTTTTCATTGCTGAATTAGAACTGCTGCTTTTAATAATGAATTTTAACTATGAGAATGGTTGTTAGGCTTATTTGTTTAGTAAGACAAGAAATGTATAAACATTTTAGCAGCATTTCCAAATTGTGAAGAAAAATTAAAAACTTGATAAAAAAAATTAGAACAAATGAGTACTCAAACTAGGAAAATAAAATATAACCTAAAATTGAAGGATTAAACAGAAAAAAATGCAGAAAAAAATGTTGATTTAAAAGCTACTCCTTTGAAAATATCAATAAAAATATCCTTCACAAACCTAATTCTAGCAAAACATTGTAAAAAAACAAATTACACCAGATGAGGAATGAAAAGGGATTTACCTGTGGCCATCGCAATATTATAAAGTAATTATTCCCAAGTTAAAATAAATAAATTAATTAAAAATAAATAAAAATTATGAGAATATTTTATACAAATCTACAGGAGCAAATTTTAGGAGTAGAGAGAAATTGATTATTTCCTTCCACAATGGAAATGGCTAGACCGGATCTAAAGAAGTATAAAACATCAAAAGACCAATTTCCACAGGAAAGATTTGAAAGGTAATATGGTAGACTGAAAAATGATCCCCCAAAGAGGTCTGTGTGCTTGTCCCTGAATCTGTGAACAAGTTGTTTTATATGGTCAAAGGATTATGTTTGGAAGATAAAGAGATTATCCTACATTATCTGGTTGGTCCAAATGATGCAATCTCAGTTCAGTTCAGTCACTCAGTTGTGTCCAACTCTTTGTGACCCCATGTACTGCAGCAGGCCAGGCCTCCCTGTCCATCGCCAACTCCCGGAGTTTACTCAAACTCATGTCCATTGAGTTGGTGATGCCATCCAACCATCTTATGCTCTGTTGTCCCCTTCTCCTCCTGCAATCCCAAGGGTTTGTACATAATAAGAAGAGTAGTAGGATAAGTAATGACCCTCAAGTATACTCAGGTTCTATTACCTGGAATTTGTGAACATTACCCTTTGTAGCAAAGAGATTTTTGCAGGTGTAACTTCAGCATTTTATTTAATTATCTAGGTTGCCCCAAATGTAATAACAAGTATCTTTATAAGATAGAGGTAGAAGGTGATCTGACCATAAATGAAGACAGTGTGACTGGGAAGCAGAGATTTGAAGATGCTACACTACTAGCTTGAAGATGCAAGAAAAGACCAGGAGCAAAAAAATGTAAGTGGTCTCTAGAAGCTGGAAAATACAAGGAACTAGAGTCTTCTCTAGAGCCCTCAGAGGAGGTGCAGCCCTAATGACTTTAGCCAGTAAGCTGATTTTGCTTATTCGACCTCCATAACTATGAGCGAATCAGTTTGTGTTGTTTTACTAATTTTGTGCTACTTTGTTACAGTAGCAATAGGAAACTAATGCAGGTGATTATTAAAGCCATTAAAACAAGGATCACAAACCAATACAATATTGTAAAGTAATTAACCTCCAATTAAAATAAATAAATTTATATTAAAAAAATAAAACAAGGATTGATTTTTCATAACTGTGCTCTAACTCTTAAATAACAGGTAATTCTGATGCAATTTAAGCTCCTCTATTTTATAAGCCAGCATAATCCTTTTGCTGAAACCAATTAAAGAGCATGAAAAAGCAAAACTTTCAGGCCACTTTCACTAATGAATCTAGATATAAAAATTCTAAGTAAGTTATCAGCAAACAAAATTTAGCATCTAATAAAATGAATTACATGTATTATTACTAGATGGTAAAACTTTTAGGAATCCAAGTGTATGGTCTAAAATCAATAATTTATTACAACAGAAAATTAAAGAGAAAAACCATATGACCACATGAACACTTGCTGAAAAGACACTGATAAAATCTAGCAGCCTCTCCTAATAAACTCTCTCCGTAAAATAGATACAAAAAGAAATCAATGGAAAAGGTAGTGAATGACAAGTACATGAAATCTAATAAATGCTCATTCATTCAGTAAGTACTTACCAGTACCAGGCACACCAAGGAGACAATGGTGAACATGATAGATAAAATCTGTGCTCCCTAAAGCTTACAGTATAGTGGGAGTGACAAGAAGTTCACTTAAGGTTTTGATGTGGAAGTAGGATATGGGAATTCATGAGAAACCACTAAACCTAATCAGGGTCACGTAAGAATAGACTTATTGCAGGAAGTAACATTTAATGAGATTGAAGAAGTGAGCTCACTGCATCTAGATTAAAGTGAGAGTGACTGATTGTAGTATACAACATGATAAATGTAATTGCATTTTATATACGAAAGTTGCTAAGAGAGTAAATCCTAAGAATTTAAATTATAAGGAATTTTGTCTTTAAGTTTGGCATCTCTATGAAATGATAGAGGTTCTAAACTTACTGTAATAATCATTTCATAATGCATGTAAGTCAAATCATTATGCCGTACAACTTTAACTTACACAGTGTTGTATGTCAATTATATTTCAATGAAACTGAAGAAAAAGGTAGAGTGGAGAAAATATTTCTGAAAGAGAGAATAGTTCTTAAAAGGCCTGGATATGAAAGACCCAAAGTTGACGTGAGTGAAGTATAGAGCAGGAAGAGAGGGAAATATGTGATAAAATTGGTGAAGAAGACCCAGTCTAGATCAGGAAACAGCTAGAACCATATCAAGGATCTTGGACTTTATCCTATAAGCACAGTGAAGACACTGGTGAGGTTTAAGCAGGGGTATTGTGTTGGTTCTTCTCTGCTTCCCTTACATGAAAACCTATTCTTTGCCTTGATCTTGCCATGGAAAGCTGATCCCCACAGGGTCCACCACCCAGTTTCTCTTGCCTGCTGGCTTTTGGTTCAGTTTGGCCAATGAGTTGTCTATGCCTCATGCCCTCTTGCTTCACTGCTGTATCTGTCAGTGACTATTTATCTCTCTTGGGTCTCCAGCTCTCACGGAGTAACTATTTCTTGACCCTATAGGCCTTAAAGATGGATATGACTTCCCCTGTTCCTAGTCTCCTTAATTTTGCTCACATCTCTTGTAAGAAACTTTTCTATGGAAAGTTTTCATCTGAACCATCTCAATTAAAGTCTATTTCCTTTAGAGAATCTGACTGATATAGGAATGATTAGATGATATTTCTATTTTACAAAGATACTTTAGGCAGCTTTATGGAAAACAACCTGGAGGATGGCAAGCCTGTCTTCAAGGAGATGAGTAAGGAGGCTGTTTCAGAGGTAAGAGAAGACAGTGGCTTGGACTAAGGTTGCAGAACAAGGAATAGGGAACAAGGAGTCCAGCTTCTTGCCAAAATTCTGTCTGTGGCTTTTCAGGTCCTACAATAGGCAATTACAAAGGCTTTACCAGGCAGGCCGCACCGGGAAAAGCCTCTCTCCCACACTAGCCAATGCACTGCAGTCTCTAAAGGGAGTTGCAGCCATCTCTTATATACTCTGTATCCTTGTCCAGATATCTCCACTAGGAGGTCTCCTTATCAGGGACCCTAGAAAATGCTTTCCCCATTCCAACACAATACTCAGTATTTTTCCACTTCTAGCCCTTCTCCATCTTCCTCTCCTTTGGCTCCACAGTTCATAAAATTGTAGGAGCCTCTTGTTTGGGGTTCACTCAACAGTGAGTCAACTTCATCTGTTCATAATTCCACAGCAGAAAATGAAATGGACGGTGTCAACACTTAGTTTGCTTTTATCCTCTTCCTTGTACTATTGTAGTTAAATGATCAAAGACTTGACTATTACTTTTAGCTCGTTAATCAGCAACTCCAACACCTGACAGCTAAATGTTCTCTGGCTCACTTGAGCTCCCGACAGACAGAAGTATGTGGATTCCAGGGATAACTGGAAGACAGAGATGACAGGTTCAGTTATTGACTAGATTCAGAGTGAAGTGGATGAAGAGCAGTAAGGGAAAACATAAAGCCAAGGAAGTTGCTTAGTTTTCTCATTTGGACAACTGAGTGGATAGAGCTGTCATTCACTGGAATGTGAAACAAGGAGCAAGAGAAGAGCAGCAGGGAGATATTTCCATTCGAGGTCTGTGGGTCATCCAAGTTAGATCTGCACAAGGGAGTTGGATATGTGAAAAGAAATTTAGGGGAGAGGTCTGGATTGTGGTATAGATTTGAGAGTCACTGGTTTATAAAAGGTTTTTGTAGCTATGGACATGGATAAAATGGTCCTGGGAGAATACAGAGGAAGAAGAGATGGTCTGAGACTAAAGCCTACAATGGTCCTTTCTTAAAGCTGACCTTTTGGGATTCTTTAGAGAAATTATCTAACAATATATTTGTCTATGAATCTAGCAATACCCTTCTTAAACTTACTGAATAAAGTAGATATAGCAGATTACAACAGAGCACCAAAATTTAGAGTCAGTCTCATCATTCCTACTCTCCTCTGGCCTCCACATTGCCTTCCCTGCCCCCATAACTCTAAATTATGCCCTGGCTCACTCTTCTCGGGGAGTTGGAGGATGATGGACCCAGTCAAGCTTTCCATGAATTCACACAATCCTGACCTCCCTGTATTTTGAGTCTCTCCAAAGAGCAAAGGAATAGCCAGAATTTAGAGTTCAACTCTTGAGTTTTTCTTTCTTTGAAGACAGGGATAATAATATTGCTTACTTCATAGCATTCTATATCAAATGATATGAGAAAATTAAAGCATTTATGAATGAGCTTGGAACACTGTAGATACTCAGTAAATGTGAGCCCTTTCTCTGAACTCCATGTCCCTCAGAGTTGATAGAAATCCAAAGAGCTGATTAAAGCACATGGTTAATGGCAAGCTGTTCCTAAATGAAAGTAGCTGCCTTCACAACTGCAGGTAATATAGTTCTTGGAATAATGTGTTCTGTACATTTACATCAGTAGTGTAAATGATTATTTATACTATTTGGTTCACAAATAATTTCTCCTAATCAGTAAAGAGTACTACCTCTAAACCAAACCTGACTAAACCCTTTTCTCAGGGAGCAGGCACCATGCCTCTGAATAAAACTGCAGAATAATTTCTTGAAATCTTTCTTTTTTTTTTTTTTTCCATTTCCTATTGGCAAGCCAAACCAAGCAGAAGTCTAATTCCTAAGTATCAGGAAATATAAGGGTCACTGTGTATAATTCATCTTGAAAGGTTGAAATTAAATCAATCTGATAAAGATGGGGATTTCCTGATTTTCATCCTGTTTATAATGAACTATTCTTTTGTTATGTTTAAAAGCATTCTTTAAAAACAAAGACTTGGCAAGATACCTGAGTATCTAATTTCTTTCTAACCCCTCTTCTAATTTCTGTGTCTCCATATGAGAGGCAGCACAGGCCCCACAGTTCTATGAAAAAAACGTAAGTTTTGGAATTAAGCAATCTTGGGCTCAACGTTGAGCTTCACTACTAAGTAGATTTGTGACCTTGGATCAACCACTTAAACTCTATGAGCCTTAATTTTTCTATCTATGTAATGATAATTTCACTGGGGTCCTGTGTCAATTAAATGAAATAATATGTATAAAGCCTCAGGAACACAGTAGGTACCCAACAAATGGAAGTCATGATGATATTTACTATGGAGGGTTAAACCAGAGAGAAGAATGGAGTGGGCACAGAAAACATTTCTTGAAAGGAAGAAAGAAAGGAAAGGAGTAGACAGAACGGGAAGAGAATCTCATGACCTTTTATCCACTTCTCAGGGAAACAGGAAGGGACAATCTAAGTGTGGGAGGGTCACTTGGGAAGCTGTCCTAGATGAAAAGCATATGAATAAAGGTTCACCAGTTCAAAAAAGAGAAGCAAAAGTTCACTAATACTTCTTTTTGCATTCAAACAAAAATTTCTAAGAAAAAAATTCTAATTAGAGACAGGGTTGTGATTTTCAGGGAAGTGAAATGGATATCATCATCCCAGAGGACTCAACAATAGAATCAGCCTATAGGGAAAACACTAGAGAAAATACCTGGGAATGGGATCTGCAAGTGTAGCTGGTATTATTTGTCTCCATGTCTGTTTGATTTATATTTTCTGCCCAAGAGCCATTTCTGTATCTGAGTGAGAGGTCCCTATTTTACTTTGGGAAGATTATCTTTCCTAATGAAGTTGCAAAGGAGGAACTAAAGCAAAGACAAACTAAAGAGCCTCTCGATGAAGGTGAAGGAGGAGAGTGAAAGTGGCCCCATTACTTCATGGCAAATAGAAAGGGAAAAGGTGGAAGTAGTGACAGATTTCCCCTTCTTGGGCTCTAAAATCACTGCAGATGGTAACTGCAGCCATAAAATCAGAAGATGACTGCTTCTTGGCAGGAAAGCTATGACAAACCTAGACAGTGCATTGAAAAGCAGAGACATTACTCTGCCGACAAAGGTCCATATAGTGAAGGCTATGGTCTTCCCAGTGGTTAGGTACAGTTGTGAGAGCTGGACCATAAAGAAGACAGAGTGCCAAAGAATTGATCTTTTTGAGTTTGTGGTGCTGGAGAAGATTCCTGAAAGTCCTCTGGAGAGCAAGGAGATCAAACCAATCAATCTTAAGGAAAATCAACCCTGAATACTTGTTGGAAGAACTGATGTTGAAGCTTAAACTTCAGTATTTTGGTCATCTGATGCAAGAGCTGACTCATTGGAACAGTCCCTGATGCTTAGAAAGATTGAGGGCAGGAGAAGAGGGTGTCAGAGGATAAGATAGCTGGATGGACACGAACTTGGGCAAACTTTGGGAGATGGTGAGGGACAGGGAGGCTTGGCGTGCTGCAGTCCATGGGGTCGCAAAGAGGCAGACATGACTGGGTGACTGAACAACAACAACAATAAAGTTGCCATCCTTTCAAAGACTGATCAACTTAATTATCTTTTCTTGAACTTTGATTTTAAAATGAAAAATGGATACAATGAATTCCTCTAGACGGGAGTGCCTAGCAGAGTTCCTACCCTTACCCTACCCCCATCAGTTTCTGTTTTCCAGTTCCAGCTTTCCCCTCACTTCTGTTAGCACCCAATTATCTTTCCAATGAATCTCTTTTCTGCTTAAGTACATGAGAGATGAAAATCCAGTTGCTCAGTGATGGCACTGAATTACAACACAATTTACAAGAAAAGAGAGCTCTAAAAGTAAGAAGATGATCAAGTGAATATTATGATATCACTCCTTGGGAAAGCTGATTTTTAGTTTCATTCACGCTTTTTAGCATTCTTTATATTGAAGGGTGCTGGAAATCTGCAAACTAGATTTTCTAGGTTTCCTTGCCAGGTAGTTTCCAGTGAGATTCCACCAAACACAGGCCTAGAGAAAGACTAGGCAAGAGAAGAGAGAAGGTGTCTTTACCATTTGCTACATCTGGATCAGTGGAAACAAGCAACCATAAGCCCCAGAAGTTCTGGCTACTCCAGTAACACCAGTGGAACTGTGGGCTTCCATGTTCTTTCAGCTTCAGTAAGAGTGCAAATTCTCAGCTCCTAGAAGTATCAACAAATACAGAAGGGTCCCAATAGCATAGCCTCAGTACTATGACTCTTGTGAGCTCTGGGTACATATGCCCATTTTGGCCTCTTTGGATTTTATTCCCTTTATCTGAACTGCCTAGAGCACTTCTGCTTTTCTGACTAGGCACTGACTAATAACTGGGTGATTTAATATTAAAGTTTTTATGGGACTATTAACACACAAGTAGAATCAAGCACCCAGGTATTGCATTTTGGACTCTTGTTGAGTCCATTCCTTCTAAGAGATTCTTGTCCACAGTAGTAGATATAATGGTCATCTGAATTAAATTCACCCATTCCAGTCCATTTTAGTTCACTGATTCCTAAAATGTTGATGTTCACTCTTGCTGTCTCCTGTTTGACCACATCCAATTTACCTTGATTCATGGACCTAACATTCCAGGTTCCAATGTAATATTGTTCTTTACAGCATTGGACTTTACTTTCACCACCAGACACAACCATAACTTGGCATCATTTCCGCTTTGGCTCAGCTTCTACATTCCTTCTGGAGCTATTTCTCAGCTCTTCTCCAGTAACATATTGGACACCTTCCTCCCTGGGTGGCTCACTTTCTGGTATCTTTTTTTTTTTTTTTTGCCTTTTCATACTGTTTCTGGAGTTCTCCAGGCAAGAATACTGGAGTGGTTTGCCATTCCCCTCTCCAGTGGACCACATTTTGTCAAACCCTGCCTAGGAGGACAGGTCCTTCAGTAGCTCCACATAGCTGGTGCCCTGGTTGTCCCACTGCTGGTCCTCCTTGAGTGTATAAATCTTCACCAGCCATTGAATTTTGGTCAACGTGCCACCAGTGAGCCAAGGCAGAGGCCCTGCTGGAGTCCCCCCCAGAAGGGGATCTGAGAAAGGCTGGAGGAAATGTTCGACGGCACCCAGGAGCAGAGAGCACATAGGCCTCTCCTCTACACTGGCTGCCCTTATAAGTGGACTCTCTCTTCATATTCCTGCTTGAGCTCATGGTTGTATATGAGGGGCATGGGCAATGACCTTCACACTTACTGAGATCTGTTTTCCTAAGACACATGCTTGATATTCTAGTTTGCACTAAGAAGTGTATGTTTGTCCATCTGAACCACAGACGGGTCTGGTAGACAGCCCACAGCACTACCTGCAGGTGGATGGAGGGGGCCCTTCCAGGGCTTATGCCCAACTCCCAAATCTTTCATACTGTGCGTGAGCCTCTGATGATCAACTGCAGACTGCGGTGTGAGAACCTTGAACGATGCACACTTCGTGGCAACTACATTTCATCCTTTAGCCTGATAGAAATCTTTCCTGGACTTCAAGTGCAGAAATAATCATCGTCTCAGAAGCGGTTCCACTGTCCGGCCTCTTGGTTATCCTGGGACACCTCGCTGAGCTACTGTTTGTCTTCCAGAAAACTGCCGCCATCCAGCTGGCCCGCAGCTGCCCCCTGAGCCTGCCAGAACCAAGCAGTCACACCCATGCACAGCACTGCCAGTTCCTGGAGCATCTAGGGATGCAGATACCAGAGCCAAATCATACGGAGGCCCAGAACGCAGGGCTCAACCAGGAGCAGGGGTGAGAAGGCAGCCAGTGTCAATCCTGTGAGCCACCCAGCCCCCACCGGACGCACTGGACAAGCTCCCAGAGCCGCTCCTGGATCCCATGGCCACTGATGCCTGCCGAATCCAAATCCATATCCCAACCACTAATGTCGAAGCTGAAGTAGATTTAGAACGATTCTACGAAGAATCACAAGACCTCCTAGAACTAACACCAAAGAAATACGTCCTTTTCATCACTGGGGACTGGAATGCAAAATTAAGAAGTCAAGAGATACCTGGAGTAAAAGGGAAGTTTGGCCTTGGAGTACAAAATGAAGCAGGTTAAAAGCTAACGGAGTTTTGCCAAGAGAACACACTGGTTATAGCAAACACCCTCTTCCAACAACAGAAGAGATGCCTCTACACATGGACATCACCAGATGGTCAATACCAAAATCAGATTGATTCTATTATTTGTAGCTAAAGATGGAGAAGTTGTATACATTCAGCAAAAATAAGACCAGGAGCTGACTGTAGCTCAGACCATGAGCTCCTTACTGCAAAATTCAGACTTATATTGAAGAAAGTAGGGAAAACCACGAGGCCACTGAGGTATGACCTAAAAATCCCTTATGTCATACAGTAGAGGTGACAGATAGATTCAAGGGACTAAGTCTGGTAGGCAGAATGCCTGAAGAACTATGGATGGAGGTTTGTAAAATTGTACAGGAAGTGGTGACTAAAACCATCCCCAAGAAAAAGAAATGGAAGAAGGCAAAGTGATTGTCTGAGGTCTTACAAATAATGAAAGGCAAAGGACAAAGGAAAATATATACCCAACTGAATGCAGAGTTTGAGAGAATAGCAAGGAGAAATAAGAAAGCCTTCTTAAGTGAACAATGCAAAGAAATGGAGGAAAACAGTAGAATAGGAAAGACTAGAAATCTCTTTAAGAAAATTAGAGATACAGAAATGGCAAGGACCTAACAGAAGCAGAAGAGATTCTGTGCAAAAACACACAAAAGAACTATACAATATAGTTCTTAATGACCCAGATAACCATGATGATGTGGTCACTCACCTAGAGTCAGATATCCTGGAATGTGAAGTCAAGCGGGCCTTAGGAAGTATTACTATGAACAAAGCTAGTGAATTCCAGCTGAACTATTTCAAATCCTAAAAGACGATTCTGTGAAAGTGCTGCTCTAAATATGCCAGCAAATTTGGAAAACTCAGCAGTGGCCACAGGACTGGAAAAGGTCAGTTTTCATTCCAATCCCAAAGAAGGGCAATGCTTAAAAAGGTTCAAACTACTACACAATTGCCCTCATTTCACATACTAGCAAGGTAATGCTCAAAATCCTTCAAGCTAGGTTTCAATGATACATGAGCTGAGAACTTCTAGATGTAGAAGCTGGATTTAGAAAAGGCAGAGGAACCAGAGATCAAATTTCCAACACCTACTGGATCACAGAAAAAGCAAGGGAATTCCAAACATCTCTTTTATTAACTATGCTAAAGTCTTTGACTGTGTGAATTGCAACAAACTGTGGAAAATTCTTAAAGAGATGAGAATACCAGACCACCTTACTTGCCTCCTGAGAAACCTGTATACAGGTCAAGAAGCAACAGTTAGAAGCAGACATGGAACAATGGACTGGTTCCAAATTGAGAAAGGAGTTGTCAAGGCTGTATATTGTCACCTTGCTTATTTAACTTATATGCAGAGTACATCATTCAAAATGCTGGGCTGGAGCGGGTAGCCTTTCCCTTCTCCAGGGGATCCTCACAACCCAGGGATTGAATCCAGGTCTCCCACATTGCAAGCGGATTCTTTACCAGCTGAGCCACAAGGGAAGCCTAAGAATACTGGAGTGGTAGCCTATTCCTTCTCCAGCAGATCTTCCCAACCCAGGAGTCTAACCAGGGTCTTCTGCATTGCAAGCAGATGCTTTACCAACCAAGTTATCAGGGAAGCCCCTATATGCAGAGTACATCATGCAAAATGCTGGGCTGGATGAAGCACAAGCTGGAATCAAGGTTGCTGGGAGAAATATCAACAACCTCAGATATGCAATTGATACCACACTAATGGCAGAAAGTGAGGGGGAACTAAAGAGCCTCTTGATGAGGGTGAAAGATAATAGTTTATGAAAAAGCTAGCTTAAAACTCAACATTCAAAAAATTAAGATCATGGCATATGGTCCCATCATTCATGGCAAATAGATGGGGAAAAAGTGGAAACAGTGACAAATTTCATTTCTTGGTCTCCAAAACCACTGCAGATTGTAACTGCAGCCATGAAATTAAAAGATGCTTGCTCCTTGGAAGAAACGCTATGACAAACCTAGATAATGTATTAAAAAGCAGAGACATCACTTTGCTGACAAAGGTCCATCTAGTCAAAGCTATGGGTTTTCCAGTAGTCATGTATGGATGTGAGAGTTGGACCATAAAGAAGGCTGAGGGCCAAAAAACTGATGCTTTTGAACTGTGGTGTTGGGGAAGACTCTTGAGAGTCCCCTGGGACTGCAAGGAGATCAAACCAATCAATCCTAAAGAAAATCAACCCTGTGTATTCATTGGCAGGACTGATGCTGAAGCCAAAGCTCCAATACTTTGGCCCCCTGATGTGAAAAGCTAACTCATTAGAAAATACCTTGATGCTGGAAAAGATTGAGGGCAAGAGGAGAAGGGGTCTACAGAGGATGAGATGGTTGGATGGCATCATTCACTCAATGGACATAAGCTTGAGCAAACTCAGGGAGATAGCAAAGGATAGGGAAGCCTTGCGTGGCGCAGTTCATGGGGTTGCAAAGAGTTGGACTTAGAATCAGCAAGGTGTACTGCAGTCAGACAGACCTGTGTTTAAACCTGGCTCTTTCACCGAGGCAGTGTCTTGGGCAAGTAACCTAACTTAAACATGCCTCAGTTTCCTTAGCTGTAAAATAGAGATGACAAGATTCCTCATAGAGATACTATATAGATTAAATGATAATATGTATGTACTTGACACTTAGTAGGTACTTAACAAATTATAACTTCCTGTATATCTCTTTTTCACCACTTGCCTACACATGGTTTGGGGCTTCCCTGGTGGCTCAGAAGTAAAGAATCCACCTGCCGATGCAGGAGACATGAGTTTGATCCTTGGGTCAGGAAGATCGCTTGGAGGAGGAAATGGCAACCCACTCCAGTATTCTTGCTTGGGAAATCCAAGAACAGAGAAGCTTGGATGGCTGCAGTCCATGATGTCACAAAAGAGTCAGACATGACTTAGCAACTAAACAACAACACATGATTTGGGTACGTAAGTACAGACACAGTTCAGAAATTTTTACTTCAGACAAGCTTATCTCAAGAACTAAGATACAATAGAATTGGACCATAAGAAGAAGTTAGAAACGGAAAGGAAACATTTCCTGTCAGTTGCTGATAGGAAATTTAAGCTGAGTTTGCAGAAAGAGTGCTTTCCAGAAGATAAATATGACATACACACACAAAATTTAAATCCTCACTTCATAACAACCTAGCTCAAATCAAAAATATAGGGCTCTACTCAGAAAAATTATGTTCTTATGTAAGTGTGGGAATTAGATATTAATTTGGCAAAAATTTACTGCTAATCCTACTGTGGATAATTTTCGTAATCTTACTTGGAAAATGGAATGAGTTATTTTTGACCTGTCTGTATAGGTCACATTTTGTGTCATTTAGTATGAGTCATCAAAGATGTTAACAGAGAAAAAATGCCTTTTCATGTAGGGCCACTTTAGCCCTTTGGAGCACTGGCTCTTTAGAATGAATTATTTGAAGTAAATCCAAAAGAGATAAATAAAAATGACTAAGTGACTAAAGGATTATTGCAAGGACTTCATGAGGAAATACTAGGGATTAAAGATGTTTAAGCCTAAATTATAAGATACCAGTATTGGATGAGGAGATCCTTACCTTCATTCTTATTTTTGGATGAGGAGATCTAAGGTCAGAGGAGAAGGGACCCACTCCTAAGTCATACATATATTTGAAGGCAGAAATGTAACGAGGTTTCTTATATCTGGGAGGGAGGCCCCCAAATGTGCTATCTTTTGATGTTTTCTGTAATGGCTTTGGCCACAGTCTTTAGCTTCTGATGGTGGGGCTGGAGGATAATCATTGCTATTCACCTTCTTAGGGGTAACAAGCATTTGACTTTTTTTTTTTTTAAACCATCTATCAGGAAAGCTCAGCCTCTCTCTCAGGGGGAGCACCAGCCGTTCATTCCTTACAGCGCAACCATACCAGGTACATTGGTTCCAGGGGAAGGGCAGCACCATACAGTGCCCTCTGAGCAAATTCTGGCCAGATCTTTGACTTTGGGGAGCTCCAACAGTGATCTCCCATTCTTGGTTAGTAAGATCACACATAACAATATGCCACTCTGCCACATATGTTTCAATCTAGTATTGAATAGACAGACATTTGCTTTCACATACATCCTTCCATATACTTTCATCATAAGCTTTGCAACTTTTATAATTACAAATGATCAAAAAGGCCTCAATTTTGACAAAGGCATATAAAATGAAGAGTGACTGCTCCACTCTGTTCTAGCAAGGAACAGAAACTGGCTTGGAAAGCATGCCTTTTGATATTCAGTCTTATGTTTTTCCTGCTGCTGCTGCTAGGTAGCTTCAGTAGTGTCCGATTCTGTGCGACCCCATAGACGGCCTCCTACCAGGTTCCCCCATCCCTGGGATTCTCCGGGCAAGAACACTGGAGTGGGTTGCCATTTCCTTCTCCAATGCATGAAAGTGAAAAGTGAAAGTGAAGTCGCTCAGTCGTATCCGTCTGTTAGTGACCTCATGGTTTCTCCAAAATACCTAACAATAGCTTACAAAAGTATTAAAATACAGTGCCCTGCATGTGTTTTATAAGAAGACTTTATTTTCCCTTAAAAAAGACTTGTAATAGCTGGTCTAAATTTCTAGGAGGCACAATCAAAGAATTTAAAGTAAATATTTTAATATTACACTAATGGTTACTAAGGATCATCTAGTATTACTACTATTTCTAGAAAGCTTAAAGAATATGTTTCACCATGTGAAGGGATGAAAAGATAGCCAGAAGATAGTTTTAGTTCACACTGTTCTTTGAATGTGTTGACAAGTGATGATGCTGAGAAGTCATCCCCACAGGATCCAGTCAAATGGGAAAGAAAGAGATATGGTATTGGCAGTTAACTTAAGAAAACAGACATTTTGAGTGTTGCTGTTGTTATTTTTAACCACTATGTTTTAAAAAAGTTTTATTGAAATACAATTCACATATATACAATTCACTCACTGAAAGTGTACAAATCAATGGTTTTAATATATTCACAGGGTTGTGGTACTATCACTACACTCAGTTTTAGAACACTTTCTAAATGAAACCCTGTACCCATCAGCAGTCACTCCCCATTTCATCCTTCATCCCATCTCAGACCCTGGCCACCACTAATCTGCTTTTTGTCTCAATGGAGTTGCCTATGCTGGACCTTTCATATATATGGACTCACACAATGTAGCAGAATGTTTTCAAGGTTTGTCTATGTTATAGTATGTACCAGTATTTCATTCATTTATATTGCTAAATAATATTCCATTATATAAATATACCACATTTTAAAAATTCATTCACTAGTTGATGGACATTTAGGTTGTTTCCCTTTTTGGCTATTACAAAAGTCAGTATGAATATTCAGGTACAGGTTTTTGCATGGACATAATGCTTTCGCATCTCTTGACTATCTACCTGGGAGTGGATTTCCTAGGTCATATGGTAACTCTATGATTAACCTTTTGAGAAATTTCCAGACTGTTTTCCAAAGTGGTTACACCATTTTATATTCCTACCAGCAGTATCAGAGGGTTCCAACTTTCCACATCCCTTCAAAAATCTGTTATTTTGCCTCTTTTTCATTTTAGCCATTCTAGTTTATAAGGTGTGGCACCTGATAGTTTTGATTTGCATTTCCTAATAGATAGTAATGTTGAGTCTTTTCATGTACTTTTTGGCCACTTGTTTATTTTCTTTAAAAAGTTATCCTTTTATGAAAGAAAGTTTTGCTGTACATACATCCTGATAGTCACTTTCTTCCAGTACTTTCAAAATGTGATCTCACTGCCTTCTGGTATCTTGTTTCTTATGCGAATTCAGTGATCAAACTAATTGGAATTCCACTTCATATAATCACTCATTTTTCTCTTAAAAATTTCTATTTTTGGATTTTTACATTTATGATACATTGTGTATCTCTATATTTATCTCACTTAGAGTTTATTGAGCTTTATGGATGTGTAAATTAAAACTTTTCATGAATTTGGGAAGTTTTCAAACACTAAATCTTCTTTAAATTTTTATTTATATTTATTTTTTGGCTGTGCTGGGTCTTTGTTGCTGCATGTGTTTTTCTGTAGTTGCAGCGAGCAGGGGCAACTCTCTAGTTGCAGTGACAGTCTTCTCACTGAGGTGGCTTCTCTTGTTGTGGAGCCAGGGCTTTAGGCACGCGGGCTTCAGTAGTTGTGGCTTGCAGGCTGACAGCATTGGCTCAGTAGTTATGGTTCACTGGCTTGGTTGCTCTATGGCATGTGGGTTCTTCCCGGTGTCCCTTGCATTGCAAGGTGGCTTCTTTACCACTGAGCCACCAGGGAAGCTCTCAATCATTAATTCTTTGATCATTTTTTCTGCTCCTTTCTCTTCTCTCTTTAAGGTACTTCCATTAAACAGATATACACATACTTAATGGTGTCCCACATTTCTCTAAGACTGTTCATTTCCATTTTTTTTTCTTTTTGTTCTTCAGATGGCATAATCTGTATCAATTTATCTTTAAGTTCACTGTTTTTTGTTTGTTTGTTTGTTTTTTAATGCTTGTTGAAATCTACTACTGAGTTCTTCTAGTCAATTTTTCTTTCAATTACTGTATTCTTCACCTCCAGAACGTCCATGAGTTTATAATTTCTATCTCTTTATTGATACTCTCTATTTGGTAAGACACCATCATCTTGCATTTTTAGGCTTTAAACCACGGTTCCAAACATATATTTAATAGCTTTCTTGCAGTCTTTTTTCGCTGAGTCCATTTGGGTATTCTCATAGAAAGTTTCTATTGCCTGCTATTTTTCCTGAATATCACACCTTCCTGTTTCTTTGTGTTAGGTAGTTAGAATAGGAAAAAGGAGCCCAAAATGGCAGTGGCCAAAAGATAAGGAAGGAAAAAGCCCACAAAAATAGAACAAAGGAAGGTCCAAAGACTGGAGTGAGGACCTCAGGTAAAACAACCAGCACTCCTTGCCAGACCAATTTACATAGGGCAGGCCCAGAGGGAGGAGAAAAGACATATAAAAACAGGAGCCAAAGAGCCAGGGGTCTCTCTCTTTTCTTCGCGTCTTTTGAGTCAGCATGCCCTCACATCTCGAGGAAGTATTTTTTTTACTTTCTAAATAAAACTGAGCTGTAACACGAAGCTGCAACACTGGTCCATCCAAGGGCTGTAACACTGGTACCTCGCCTCAAATTTTTGTCGTGACGAGACAGAACCGAGGAAATTACACACTCCCCCGATATATATGGTGCCATAACTCAGATTTAACCTGGCTGAAACAACCTTGGCATGGCCTTTGCAAGGAGGAGGTCAAGCACAGCACAAGCCCAACTTGGTGAAAGCTCCCATGGTGAAAGCTAAATACGAAGAAAACCCAGCACAGGGGAAGTGACAAGAAGCCCAGCATCCTGGAAGTGGGACAGTGAAAAAGGAAATCAGCAGAAAGCTCATGCAACTCAGTCTCAGATTCCAGAAAACCCCAAGTTAAGGTAGGAGGTCCTTGGTCCTATGGGTGGAAGGACATACGTCTAACAAAACTTTAATTCCTTTACAGTTTCTCATTTCTTGTTTTCTTGAATCCCTTGTGAACAAGTGAGCAGCAGTAGATGCAATTGAGGTACTCTGGAGAGGTTACTCCTTAGTTTGTCCTGAAGACTATCCTCTGCACTCTAGTAGCTGTTACTGAAGCTGGTGGGTGTTCTTCTGTCCTTAATCTTCTTTGTGCCATGGATCAGGCCAATGAAAATTGTGAGCACAGGTCAGGTATTTAACAGATTTTCCAGCAGGTTATGAAGAGGATTCCTCAGCACGTTTCCCCCCACTGGTTTTTCCTCCTGTCCTTCAGCTCTTCTCTGCTGGGACTTGAGCCCGGTCAAAACCCGTGATGCCTGGCTTCAGGACCTAATGAAGCTCAGGCTCTGATGTCTCATTGCAAAAATTCAGTTAGAGACACAGCAATAGTGAAGAGGTGGATTTGTTGGGATTCAGAGAGAAGCACACTCTGCAGGGTGTGGTTCATTGCAGAGGGCAAGTGCTGAGGCCATGGAATGTGGTGTGGCTAGTTTTTGTGAACTGGATGAATTCATATGCTAATGAGCGGGAGGATCATCCCAACCATTGGGGAACCACCCACTCTTCCATCTTTTGACAGTGCCTTGGAACTGTTCTGCCACCTCTGGGTGTGTCATTTAGCTTGCAGATTGGGGATCAAGGTTTAGTTGAATTTGGCTTGTCATCTTGGATCCACTTGATTTTAATTGGTTTATGTTATGACCTTGGGCTATGTAATTCTTTCAAAAATTTTGCCCTGCTCTCTTCCCTCCTGTATCATGCTCTTTTCCTGAGCCCTGTCCGGGCCCACAATGTTGCCTCTACAATCTTCTAGAGGGACAACCAGAAAAGAGCTGGCCCTTGGGAGGGAAATACTGTATAATATCCAATCCCTCTAGATATTCAGGCTTTCATCTTCTCTGTCCTATAACATGTGCAACATCAGCATCTCTCAGTGAACCCACTACGGTGGGAGACAGGCATACAATGCCTGCTAGAAGTCCATCTGCTGGCATCCCTTCAAAGGCAATTGGGCTTCCAGGGATAATGTTGGCCACTTTGGGAATTAGCCCTGCAAGCCATTTGGGCCCAAACCCTTACCACCCTTATCCTAAAGTTACAAACATAACCATGGATCAAATCTCCACTCCACTTTTATGCAACATCTGGTCTGTTGTCTCTTATCAATTTGTTCTTAAGCCAATTACTAATTCTTATGACCAGAACCCTGCCCCCTTGTAGGCAGAATTGCTCCACCCCGTTTACTATTAAAATATTCTTAATGCCCCTAACAGGACCACATAGTTCAGTTCGGTTCAGTCGCTCAGTCGTGTCCAACTCTTTGCGACCCCATGAATCGCAGCATGCCAGGCCTCCCTGTCCATCAGCATCCCCCAGAGTTCACTCAGACTCATGTCCATCGAGTCCGTGGTGCCATCCAGCCATCTCATCCTCTGTCATCTCCTTCTCCTCCTGCCCCCAATCCCTCCCAGCATCAGAGGCTTTTCCAATGAATCAACTCTTCGCATGAGGTGGCCAAAGTACTGGAGCTTCAGCTTTAGCATCATGCCTTCCAAAGAAATCCCAGGGCTGATCTCCTTTGAATGGACTGGTTGGATCTCCTTGCAGTCCAAGGGACTCTCAAGAGTCTTCTCCAACACCACACTTCAAAAGCATCAATTCTTCGGTGCTCAGTCTTCTTCACAGTCCAACTCTCACATCCATACATGACCACAGGAAAAACCATAGCCTTGACTAGACTGACCTTAGTCGGCAAAGTAATGTCTCTGCTTTTGAATATACTATCTAGGTTGGTCATAACTTTCCTTCCAAGGAGTAAGTGTCTTTTAATTTCATGGCTGCAGTCACTATTTGCAGTGATTTTGGAGCCCCAAAAAATAAAGTCTGACACTGTTTCCACTGTTTCCCCATCTATTTCCCATGAAGTGATGGGACCAGATGCCATGATCTTCGTTTTCTGAATGTTGAGCTTTAGGCCAACTTTTTCACTCTCCTCTTTCACTTTCATCAAGAGGCTTTTTAGCTCCTCTTCACTTTCTGCCATAAGGGTGGTGTCATCCGCATATCTGAGGTTATTGATATTTCTCCTGGCAATCTTGATTCCAGCTTGTGTTTCTTCCAGTCCAGCGTTTCTCATGATGTACTCTGCATAGAAGTTAAATAAGCAGGGTGACAATATACAGCCTTGATGTACTCCTTTTCCTATTTGGAACCAGTCTGTTGTTCCATGTCCAGTTCTAACTGTTGCTTCCTGACCTGCATACAGATTTATCAAAGGGCAGGTTAGGTGGTCTGGTATTCCCATCTCTTTCAGAATTTTCCACAGTTTATTGTGATCCACACAGTCAAAGGCTTTGGCACAGTCAATAAAGCAGAAATAGATGTTTTTCTGGAACTCTCTTGCTTTTTCCATAATCCAGCAGATGTTGGCAATTTGATCTCTGGTTCCTCTGCCTTTTCTAAAACCAGCTGCAACATCAGGGAGTTCACGGTTCACATATTGCTGAAGTCTGGCTTGGAGAATTTTGAGCATTACTTTACTAGCATGTGGGATGAGTGCGATTGTGCAGTAGTTTGAGGATTCTTTGGCATTACCTTTCTTTGGGATTGGAATGAAAACTGACGTTTTCCAGTCCTGTGACCACTGCTGAGTGTTTCAAATTTGCTGGCATATTGAGTGCAGCACTTTCACAGCATCATCTTTCTGGATTTGAAACAGCTCAACTGGAATTCCATCACCTCCACTAGCTTTGTTCATAGTGATGCTTTCTAAGGCCCACTTGACTTCACATTCCAGGATGTCTGTCTCTAGATGAGTGATCACATCATCATGATTATCTGGGTCGTGAAGATCTTTTTTGTACAGTTCTTCCGTGTATTTTTGCCACCTCTGTATAATCATAAGGGATTTGATTTAGGTCATACCTGAATGGTCTAGCGGTTTTCCCTACTTTCTTCAATTTGAGTCTGAATTTGGTAATAAGGAGTTCATGATCTGAGCCACAGTCAGCTCCTGGTCTTGTTTTTGCTGACTGTATAGAGCTTCTCCATCTTTGGCTGCAAAGAATATAATCAATCTGATTTTGGAGTTGACCATCTGGTGATGTCCATGTGTAGAGTCTTCTCTTGTGTTGTTGGAAGAAGGTGTTTACTATGACCAGTGCATTTTCTTGGCAAAACTCTATTAGTCTTTGCCCTGCTTCATTCCACATTCCAAGGCCAAATTTGCCTATTCCCTGGTGGCTCAGATGTTAAAGCATCTGCCTGCAATGTGGGAGACCTGGGTTCGATCCCTGGGTTGGGAAGACCCCCTGGAGAAGGAAACGGCAACCCACTCCAGTATTCTTGTCTGGTGAATCCCATGGACAGAGGAGCCTGGTGGGCTACAGTCCATGGGGTCGCAAAGAGTTGGACAAGACTGAGCAACTTCACTTCACTTCCAGGTGTTTCTGGACTTCCTACTTTTGCATTCCAGTCCCCTATAATGAAAAGGACGTTTTTTGGGTGTTAGTTCTAAAAGGTCTTGTAGGTCTTCATAGAACCATTCAACTTCAGCTTCTTCAGAGTTACTGGTTGGGGCATAGACTTGGATTACTGTGATATTGAATGGTTTGCCTTCGAGACGAACAGAGATCATTCTGTCGTTTTCGAGATTGCATCCAAATACTGCATTTCAGACTCTTTTGTTGACCATGATGGCTACTCCATTTCTTCTGAGGGATTCCTGCTTGCAGTAGTAGATATAATGGTCATCTGAGTTAAATTCACCCATTCCAGTCCATTTTAGTTCACTGATTCCTAGAATGTCAACGTTCACTCTTGCCATCTCTTGTTTGACCACTTCCAATTTGCCTTGATTCATGGACCTGACATTCCAGGTTCCTATGCAATATTGCTCTTTACCGCATTGGACCTTGCTTCTATCACCAGTCCCATCCACAGCTGGGTATTGTTTTTGCTTTGGCTTCATCCCTTCATTCTTTTTGAAGTTATTTCGCCACTGATCTCCAGTAGCTTATTGGGCACCTACTGACCTGGAGAGTTTCTCTTTCAGTATCCTATCATTTTGCCTTTTCATATTGTTCATGGGGTTCTCAAGGCAAGAATACTGAAGTGGTTTGCCATTCCCTTCTCCCGTGGGCCACATTCTGTCAGACCTCTCCACCATGACCCACCAGTCTTGGGTTGCCTCGCGGGCATGGCTTAGTTTCATTGAGTTAATGCTCAAAATTCTCCAAGCCAGACTTCAGCAGTACGTGAACCATGAACTCCCTGATGTTCAAGCTGGTTTTAGAAAAGGCAGAGGAACCAGAGATCAAATTGCCAACATCCGCTGGATTATGGAAAAAGCAAGAGAGTTCCAGAAAAACATCTATTTCTGCTTTATTGACTGTGCCAAAGCCTTTGACTGTGTGGATCACAATAAACTGTGGAAAAGTCTGAGAGAGATGGGAATACCAGACCACCTAACCTGCCTCTTGAGATATCTGTATTCAGGTCAGGAAGCAACAGTTAGAACTGGACATGGAACAACAGACTGGTTCCAAATAGGAAAAGGAGTACGTCAAGGCTGTATATTGTCACCCTGCTTATTTAACTTCTATGCAGAGTACATCATGAGAAACGCTGGACTGGAAGAAACACAAGCTGGAATCAAGATTGCCAGGAGAAATATCAATAACCTCAGATATGCGGATGACACCACCCTTATGGCAGAAAGTGAAGAGGAGCTAAAAAGCCTCTTGATGAAAGTGAAAGAGGAGAGTGAAAAAGTTGGCCTAAAGCTCAACATTCAGAAAACGAAGATCATGGCATCTGGTCCCATCACTTCATGGGAAATAGATGGGGAAACAGTGGAAACAGTGTCAGACTTTATTTTTTGGGGCTCCAAAATCACTGCAAATGGTGACTGCAGCCATGAAATTAAAAGACACTTACTCCTTGGAAGGAAAGTTATGACCAACCTAGATAGTATATTCAAAAGCAGAGACATTACTTTGCCGACTAAGGTCAGTCTAGTCAAGGCTATGGTTTTTCCTGTGGTCATGTATGGATGTGAGAGTTGGACTGTGAAGAAGGCTGAGCGCCGAAGAATTGATGCTTTTGAAGTGTGGTGTTGGTGAAGACTCTTGAGAGTTCCTTGGACTGCAAGGAGATCCAACCAGCCCATTCAAAGGAGATCAGCCCTGGGATTTCTTTGGAAGGCATGATGCTAAAGCTGAAGCTCCAGTACTTTGGCCACCTCATGCGAAGAGTTGATTCATTGGAAAAGCCTCTGATGCTGGGAGGGATTGGGGGCAGGAGGAGAAGGAGATGACAGAGGATGAGATGGCTGGATGGCATCACCGACTGGATGGACATGAGTCTGAGTGAACTCCAGGGGATGGTGATGGACAGGGAGGTCTGGCGTGCTGTGATTCATGGGGTCGCAGAGTCGGACACGACTGAGTGACTGAACTGAACTGAACTGTGGTCCTAGTGTGATTAGATTGACTAATTTTCTGTGAGCATGGTTTCAGTGTGTCTGCCCTCTGATGCCCTCTTGCAACACTTACCATCTTACTTGGATTTCTCTTACCTTGGGCGTGGGGTATCTCTTCATGGCTGCTCCAGCAAAGCACAGCCGCTGCTCCTTACCTTGGAGGAGGGGTATCTCCTCACCGCCGCCCTTCCTGACCTTCAATGTGGGATAGCTTCTCTAGGCCCTCCTATGTCCTGGCAGCCACCGCTCCTCGGGTTGCTCCTCCTGGCCGCCAACCCTGGCCTTGGGCGCGGGCTGGCTCCTCAGGGCCACCGTCCCTGGCCTTGGGCGCAAGGCGGCTTCTCCCGGCTGCCCCTGACCTCGGACGCGGGGTGTCTCCCCCCAGCTGCCACTGACCTCGGACGCGGGGTGTCTCCCCCCAGCTGCCACTGACCTCGGACTCAGGGTAGCTCCTCTCAGCTGCTGCCCCTGGCCTCGGACGAGGGGTAGCTCCTCTCGGCGGCCGCCCCTGACCTCGGACGCAAGGTGTCTCCTTCCGGCCGCCCCTGGCCTCGGACGAGGGGTTGCTCCTCCCGGCCGCCGCCCCTGACCTCGGACTTGGGTAGCTCCTCTCAGCCGTTCCTGTGTCGTTGCAGCCTGGCACTCTTGGCCGCTGCCCCTGACCTCGGACGTTGGGTAACTCCTCTCAGCCGCGCTTAGTGCGCCGGGTCCATGTTAAACAAAGACTGATCTAAAACTCTACTGTTAAATATAAGATCATGTAGACTTACCTCTATATTTTCTACTATGATTTTTATGGTTTTAGTTGTTACATTTAAGTCTTTGGTCCATTTTTATGTATTTTGTCTACATGTGAGGCAGTTCAGTTTCATTATCCACTGTCCTAACATAATCTGTGAAAAAGTCTGCTCCTTTCCCTATTGAATGACCTTGGCACCCTTGTCAAAAATCATCTGAACGTATATACAAGAAATTACTTCTAGGCTCTCTACTCTATTCCACAGTTCTTTATGTCTGTCTTCATGCCTGTACCACACTATTTTGATCAATGCAGCTGGGTAGTCAGTTTTGAAATCAGGAAGTGTGAATCCTTTTGTTTTTGTTGTTGTTCTAGATTGTTCTGACTATTCTTGGTCTCTTGAAATTCTACACGAATTTAGAATCAGATTGTCCTTTCTACAAAGAAGCTAGCTGGAATTCTGATAGGGATTGTGTAAAATTTGTAGATCAGTAGCCATCTTAACAATATGTAAGCACTTTGATTCATAAACATGAAATGTCTTTCCATTCATTTAGCTCTTCTTTAATTTTTTCAATGTTTTGTCATTTTCAGTGTACAATTCTTCTATCTCCTTAGTCAAATTTATTTTTAGGTATTTTATTCTTTTTTGGCACTGCAATGGACATTTAGGTTGCTTCCATGTCCTGTTGATTGTAATTAGTGTTGCAGTGAACACTACCAGGAGCCTACCAGGATCCTCTGTCCAAGGAATTTTCCAAGCAAGACTACTAGAGTGGGTTGCCACAGGGATCGAACCCAGGTCTCCCGCATTGCAGGCACACACTTCACCATCTAAGCCACCAGGGAAGCCTGATGAACACTGATGTGCATGTGACTTTTGAATTACGGTTTTCTCGAGGCATGCTAGTAGAGGAATTACTGTATCATATGGTAGTTCTATTTTTAGATTTTTAAGGAACTTCCATACTATTCTCCGTGGTGGTGGTGGTGGCAGTTTAGTCTCTCAGTCGTGTTTGACTTTATGACCCCATGGATGCCAGGTTCCTCTGTCCATGGGATTCTCCAGGAGTGGGCTGCCATTTCCTTCTCCAGGACTGTTCTCCATAGTGGATTCATTAATTTACATTCCCACCAACAGTGCAAGAGGGTTCCCTTTTCTCCACACCCTCTCCAGCATTAATTGTTTGTAGATTTTTTGATGGTAGTCATTCTGACTGGTGTGAGGTAGAACCTCATTTTAGTTTTAGTCTGCATTTCTCTAATAATTAGTGATGTTGATAACCTTTTTATGTGCCTCTTGGCCATATGTCTGTCTACTTGGAAAAATGTCTATTTAGGTCTTCTGCCCAGTTTTTGATTGGGTTGTTTTTTGTCATTGAGCTGCATGAGCTATTTGTATATTTTGGAGATTATTCCCTTGTCAGTTGCTTCATTTGCAAATATTTTCTCCCATTCTGAGGGTTGCCTTTTCATCTATTTACAATTTTCTATTCTGTGAAAAAGCTTTTAAGTTTAATTAGGTCTCAATTATTTATTTTTATTTTCATTACTCTAGGAAATGGGTCAAAAAAATCTTGCATAATTTATGTCAGAGTGTTTTTCCTGTGTTTTTCTCTAAGAGTTCTATAGTGTCTAGTCTTACATTTAGGCATTTAATCCATTTTGAATTTATTTTTGTGTATAGTGTTATGGAGTATTCTAATTTCATCCTTTTATATGCGGCTGTCCAGTTTTCCCCATACCGTTTATTGAAGAAATTGTCTTTTCTCCACTGTATATTCTTGCCCCTTCTGTCATAGATTAGGTAACCATAGGTTCACGGGTTTATCTCTGGGCTTTCCATCTTGTTTCATTCATCTATATTTCTATTTTTGTGCCAATATTGTGCTGTCTTGATCACTATAGTTTTGTAGTATAGTCTAAAGTTGGGGAACCTGATTCCTTCAGCTCCATTCTTCTTTCTCAAGATTGCTTCGGCTATTCATGGTCTTTTGTGTTTCCATACAAATTAAATTTTTT
Organism: Capricornis sumatraensis; assembly: GCF_032405125.1. Taxonomy (NCBI): domain Eukaryota; kingdom Metazoa; phylum Chordata; class Mammalia; order Artiodactyla; family Bovidae; genus Capricornis; species Capricornis sumatraensis. Next base: position 46,774,084 of record NC_091074.1, on the reverse strand, counting down.
TTTGTTCTAATTCTGTGGAAAATACCATTGTAATTTGATAGGGATTGCACTGAATCTGTAAATTGCTTTGGGTAGCATAGTCAAAATACTGATTCTTCTGATCTAAGAACATGATATATCTCTCCATCTGTTTGTGTCATCTTTGATTTTTCTCACTGAGAAGACATAGTTTTCTGAGTACAGGTCTTTTGTCTCCTTATGTAAGTTTGCTCCTAAGTATTTTATTATTTTTTCTTACAGTGGTAAATGAAATTGTTTCTTTCTCTTTCTGATCTTTTGTTGTTAGTGTACAGAAATGCATGAGATTTCTGCACATTAATTTTGTATACTGCAGTTTTACCATTTCATTGATTAGCTCTAGCAGTTTTCTTGTGGCATCTTTATTTATTTATTTATTTATGTATGTATAGTATCATGTAATCTGCATGGTTTTTCCAATAGTCATGTATGGGTGTGAGAGTTGGGCCATAAAGAAGGCTGAGTGCCAAAGAATTGATGTTTTTGAACTGTGGTGCTGGAGAAGATTCTTGCGAGTCCCTTGGACAGCAAGAGATCAAACCAGCCAATCCTAAGGGAAATCAATCCTAAATATTCATCGGAAGGACTAGTGCTGAAGCTCCAATACGTTGGCCACCTGATGTGAAGATCTGGCTCATTGGAAAAGACCCTGATGCTATGAAAGATTGAGAGCAAGAGGAGAAGGGGGTGACAGAGGATGACATGGTTGAATGGCATCACTGACTCAACGGACATGAGTTTGAGAAAACTCAGGGAGATATGAAGGATAGGAAAGCCTGCTGTGTTGCAGTTCATGGGGTCACAAAGAATTGGACGTGATTTAGCAACTGAACAACATCATCATCATCATATCTACATGTGTCTGTGGGTCAGCAAAATTTCAGACAGTCACCTGGCATCTACCCTGAAAGAAGGTAGCTGGTATTTGAGAACGAATAGGAGAGGAGAAACAACTATATAAGTCATAAAACTGGGGTGACCATATCTCAATGTTCACCTATTACTCTGGACTGATTATTAATAACACTCTTTTCATTCTCAAAAGTTTTACAGTTTTGATAATAAATTATTCTATTGTCACTTGAATAAAGCCCCAAAGACCTGCAGTCCTCCTGGCTTCTGGAGACATGCTTTCATCTGCACTGAACTCAAATTTCAATTTGAATGGAATGGCATACTTTGTGGCAGTCCAGTATTGTCATTAAGATTAACCAGAAGGGCTGAAAAAGCCCCACAAACAAAAAACAAATTAAAAATCCACATGAACGTAAGAGAAAGAAAAGAAGCATTGAGGATGAGGAATCAAGATTCCAGGAAGACAGCAGCTGAAGCTACAGCTACTTTTTTCCAGGGGCATTTGACAATTCCATGTGTGTACCAGGAAGCAGGCAATCTGGATTTCTGGGCAGAAGGCCACTGCTAGGAAACAGGAAGATCAACAAAGTCTTTGATTGTCCTGTGGGGATGAAGAGACAAAATTGGAGGCCTGAAGAGCCAAGAATTCAGTGAAAAAAGAGGGCTGGTGAGAACTGAGCCTGACATTCAAGGAATTTTCACCTCAAAACATTGCCAAATTACACAGCTGCATTAGGCAGAGGATTTTAAAAAAAGGAAAGGAAGAAAGAAAGCCACTTAAAAGCAGAGCTGAAGTTTTGGCAGTTTTTATTTTGCAATCTTACTCCACTGAGGAGACAAGAGTTATAGAGCATGAATGCTAGGGGAAATTTTCGTATTTAAACATTTTGTTAATCCAAAAGAAGCAAACATAGAAAGAAAATGAGGCATAAACAAGATTGACAAAATATAGAAAGAATAAAGCAAAATTTCAGAAATAAATGCAAATATACCAGCAATTGAGAGAAGGCAATGGCACCCCACTCCAGTACTCTTGCCTGGAAAATCCCATGGACGGAGGAGCCTGGTAGGCTGCAGTCCATGGGGTTGCAAAGAGTCGGACACGACCGAGTGACTTCACTTTCACTTTTCACTTTCATGCATTGGAGAAGGAAATGGCAACCCACTCCAGTGTTCTTGCCTGGAGAATCCCAGGGACAGAGGAGCCTGGTGGGCTGCCGTCTATGGGGTTGCACAGAGTCGGACACAACTGAAGTGACTTTGCAGCAGCAGCAGCAGTATACCAGAAATTACAGTCTAGTACAAAGACAAACTGGTTAAAACCAGAACAAAACAAAAGTCAACTATACCCTGCTTATGAGACACTTCTTAAATAAACATCAATAGATAATAGATAAAGAGGGACTTCCCTTGTGGCTCAGCTGGTAAAGAATCAACCTGCAATGCAGGAGACCTGGGTTTGATCCCTGGGTTGGGAAGATCTCCTAGAGAAGGGAACTGCTACCCACTCCAGTATTCTGGCCTGGAGAATTCCATAAACTGTATAGTCCCTGGGGTCGCAAAGAGTTGGACATGACTGAGCGAGTTTCACTTTCAATAGATAAAGAGGGGCATTTTGTAGGAACGAAGTCAAAGAATTGCACTGTTTATTCTTTGTATTCTTAGTATTTGCGAGAATTTCCAAGGTAAAACATAATGACAGTCCCTTGGTTGCTATTAATACCTGTTGTCTCTCCCTCCCATTTACTGTACACAGCTCAATTCCTAATCAGCACAGATTGTCTAGCTTCCTGTCTGTTTGTGTTCTTCCTTCATGCTTTATCTCAAGAGTGGATACAGCCGTCTTCTTTCATTCCTCAGAAATGCAAGACTTGGCTTGCTCAAGATCATTGCTCAAGTTTGGGGATGATGAAAGTGTTTCATATGAGTTGATTTTGGTGGGAATTGGAAGCATAAAAACACAGAACATCAAATTCATAATTGCAGGATTAATGTAAGATGGAAATGGGGAGAAGACAGTGAATTTTAGCTGACAGGATTGTAACTATTGGTTGTTTACATGCTTTAAAAAATCTGCTAAAGTGTCACCCAATCAGCTCTTCCTTCCACAGCAGTTTGGTTCTCTGCCAAACTTTCGATAACAAATAGAGCCTGCAAGCGCTCTGAACACAGAGCTGCAGCTTTTCAGGGGAGAAATCAAAATAAGATCACAAGGTAAGAATGAAACCAATATTCTGGTACATTTTAATAAGGTCTTACAAAGTAAAGTCTTGAGAACCACAGAGAAATGCTTTTTATTTCTATAAAATAAAGAATTAGGTTGATTTATTATTATTGCCAATAGAATTAAAAGTTGATAACAGTTGTTGCTAACTTAGAATTCCACTTGGTTCTCTTTTGAGTGATTTATAAAATTATTAATAAATTGCTAAAATAAGTTGTCTTTATAGTACATGTTCCCCTTTGGCACCACAAAACTTTATAAAGCAAGTTGATATTCTACTTCTTACTCCTGAAATGCTTATCCAAGGCAAACCTACTCACAATTGTTTACAACTGGTTTTTAAGAAAGAAAGACAAATATAAGAACTAAAGATGCCATCCTCTCAAAAACAATTTGTGGAAAAAATAAGGAATTGACATTCTAAATGAGTCAATTCAAAAGCTTATTAGTTTTGCTACTATTCTTCATTTGCAGTGAAAATTGCTTTTTTTTTTTCCCCTCCTCTTCAATTCTTGCTGTCTTGCACTCTTCTCTGCCTTATATTTCCTTGCATAAATATGTGCCTCCTGGCTATTTTAATTAAAATAAAAAATGGCACAAAGTCCTAAATACTGTGGCTGCACACAAGTTGATTCTAGAGGGTTTTTGGAGACTTGAGAGTTAAGTAACTAGGACTAGGGGTGGCTGGACTTGACTCTCACTACCTCCTCAGCACTGTGTTTATTCTGTTTGAGTCATCCCTGTATGTCATCCTATGCTGTTCTCTATAGTCCTACCTACTGCTTCTCATATTTGTCTTTTGAATACTTAATGCTCTTCTTTTAATTTTGACCCTGAAAAGGCACAGCTCTGTGTTCAGAAAACTTCAGAATTCTCTATTTCTTAGAGTTTGGGGTGCTTGAACTGAATCACACAACTGGGTAGTATCCTTAAATTGTAAAGAACTCTTACAGGCATGATTTTCTGCAACTCAAATTTCACATTTTCCTCTACATGCTTCTCTGAAAGAATCCTAGATTTCCTACCAATCTTTAACTGGTGGCTGCCTAATTCATTTTCTCAGCAATGTATTGACCTAGATGTTTTACTCTTTCCCATCACTTTTTAACTTACAATATCTAAAGCCAAAAGATATCTCTTTTCCTTTCCCATTTATAGAGAGGGAAGAATGCTGAGGGGAATTTTCACTGAAACATTGAAACAGTGCTAAAAAGTAAAGGAAGAGACTGAGAAATGGGAGCCACCTCTCCTGGACACAGTCTGTAAATGATTAAAGAAACAGTTTTCAACCAACTTCAGGGACTGTACTGAGTCACTGTAAAGTTCTGCTCTATGAAGGAATTCAATCATTTCAGCAAATACTGTGGGAGGTGAGAAGGGGGATAGCGGTGCAGCAATGAGGGAAGAAAAAAAAAAAAACAACAAAGCACCAAAAATTGTTCACACCAATAAATCTGATATCATGAGGTCTTTTTGGAGAATGTGAGTGCAAAGTTAAATCGTTACATGGAAGTACTCCAGAGGGAGTAGCATTGGGGGAAGAAAGATATTACATTAGAGAAACTTATGCCAGTAAATCTGACAACAGGAGGTCTGTTTTTGAGATGAGAGTGTGACTGTGCCAAATCATTGTATCTTTCATTCAACAAGGTGAAATTTTGGAAAACGGTGGAAATCAAGTGATAGAATTTTTCTTTTATATCTCAATTTGCATCAGGGACATTTAGAAACATTAAGACCAAAAATAATCTTGAACAGCAGAAAGAAATTTTAATTCCATTAAAAACCACCACAACAAAAACAATATTTGGTTCAAGGACTTTGGGACATAGTAGAACCTCTAATCTCTTTTCATTTTCCGTCTGGTTTCCCTGGTGTTGATGTCTGTACACAGGAGGAATCTTTAAAGGTACCCAGTCTTAGAGGACAGGCAAAGTTCATTGTTGGGGGTGTTAAAGGTGGTATAAGGAGTTTAGGGCACTTCCTCACTGTAGCAGACTCCTGGCATGACATGCTTACATGCTGTCCTTTCTATTATTGGTAAATCATCCTATAACTGTGAAGATTTTTGTTTCTGTTCATTTTTTGCTCTAAGTGTAGACTGCAGTATAGCATAATAGTAAAAAAACACAAAATTTTAAAGAAGATAGGCCTCAACTCCATCAGCTGTCATTGACTAGCTGTGTGATTTTGTATCTTAACATTCCTAAGCCTGAATTATTTTCTCTTGTGTAAAATGTAAAACAAAAACAAAAGAATAATAAGATACTCTACCTTAGAGGTGTTGAGATGCTTTTGAAGGTAAAGCAAGTAAGAAGCAGTCATGAAAGGTAACTATTAATAACCACTGAAATTGCATTAAATGTGAGACATTAATTCCACATTCTCTCATTTAATCTTCATAGAATCTCTATGAAATAAATATTATCTTCTCCATTTATAAAATTAAACAGGTGAGATTTCAAAAGACTGTACTAACCCGAGATGACACAACCAGCAAATTTCAAACCAGCAATTAAAACCGAGTCAAGTTCCAGGAAGGAGAAAGAACCAACAAGGAAGATGGATTCCAAATGACTTCATTTAATGCATCGCTAACCATCTTTGTGAAGCCATTTTCTATTTAAGGTTTCAGTCATTTTCAAATAAAAATTTTAATGAAATAACATTAAAATATTTCAGCTATTTTCTTTAGGACTACATTGATTGCCATCTGAAGGAAAGGGTTCCTGTCAGCCACTATTCTCTTAAGTAATTTTCTATTGTCGCTGCCACTAGTGATGCAGTACAGCATCCACCCATGACCTTGGCTTCACTTTTAACCAGCAGAGCAGTCTACATCTAGTTCCCCCTCACTTTGCACAGATCATGAATTGGGTCATCATTACAATTTTCCCCAGAAGTGCTAATACACCTGAGACCTTTTGCAAGTGTAAGAATGTTTTGCTCATCACTTCTCTTGGATTTCCTAGCAAAGATTAGATATTTTCTTAAAGAACTTCATAGTTTTGCATATCTGCTGTGTTCAAATCTCAGCCACCCTAACTCCTTAGCCTGCTGGCTCTATCATTGGCTGCTATTTAAGAAATGCTGTGTAAGTAGTTTATGTGTGTGTTGTGTTTCAGTCACTCAGTTGTGTCTGACTCTTTGCAGCCCCATGGACTGTAGTCCACCAGGCTCCTCTGTCCATGTAATTCTGCAGGCAAGAATACTGGAATGGGTTGCCATGTCCTCCTCCAGGAGATCTTCCTGACCTAGGAATTGATCCTGCATCTCTTGAGTCTCTTGCATTGTCAGGCAGATTCTTTACCACTGGCACCACCTAGGAAGACTTTAAGTAGTTTATATTTTCTTTTTAAAAAGAAAATTATATGCCTTTCTCCCATGTTCTTTCATTTGGGAGCTTATTAAACCCAATCACGAACTTTCCTCTAACCTGAATTTACCAAAACTTTTTCCTTCCTGAGGTTTTATTTATCCATTATCTTTTATACATATATTATATAGCAATTGTCTATATTCTTTAGCAAAGGTGTTTAAAGAGTTTATCAGTAGTCAGCATGGCTACTTCATACTAATCAATGGATAGTAGTAGGATTGTTTTCTTGAGTAAATATTTCTTTTCTTCTAGACTTTTTTAAAAAGTTTGAGCTACAGGTTTAGGTGCCAACATTCATTTTAATATAATTTGGTGGCTATTTTTAGCTTCTTTTTTTTCTTCAATGTGACTTTTATAAGATTCATATTACATCAATGTATATGTGGCATTATTTATCAAAGAGCAGGAACAGTTTTTTCTTCACTTACTCAAGTGCCATATGGCTTGTGAAATCATAAGCATAATCATAATTGTCACTATGTGGTATAAAACAGTATAAGCTGTTTTAATAAACAAGTTTGGAGAGTGCCATGCCTAGCATGTGGCACATAATGCTTACATCTGGCTGTCTAATTACCATTACCTTTCAAATGTCAAGTGGAAAGACTTCTACTCAGTACTAAAAGTCCATGAGAGTAGACTCAGCATTTAGAAGCATTGAAGTCATTTGCATTGTGGTATGTCAGTTGGAAAAAAAATACTATCTGTAAATCCTTGTATTTTTTTAATTCATAGAAGTATAAAAATTGGATAATTTTTCTGGTCATTTGTGACAAATGCTCCTAAAAGAGCATCTGTTTTTAGACTTATTGGTTCTCTCTACTATCTAGGTAGAACCATGCAGGGACTAGTAGCCTCAAGGATTGTGGTTCACTGTTAGATTTGGATAACTTCTTTACCTATCCCATGCAACACCCCTTCCTGGCAAAGTAAGAGACCCCAGTTACATTCTTCTGCCCTGCATCATTAGATATACTCAGAAAGAGGTCATCTCTGTCCAAAGAAGGAAAATGATTAGATCTATCTTGGAGAATAAGAGAAGTATCTAGCACAGTCTTTTCACTTTAAGCCCAGCTACCAGGAAAGCCTGGATTCCCACGTAAGGATGATGAAGTCAGAAATTTGTGAAATGGTTGCAACACACGAATTAGGCAGGGTGGAGACAAGGTTTATCATTCCATGGTGGACAAGTTTCCAGACCTCTGAACTGTATTTTCTGATCATTGAACAAGGTAACTCTATTGAAACTCTTATGGGAATTAAATATACAGGATGTGGATTGCAACTTAGCCTGTTCAGATCAATGTGCAAGAACTCTAACATCTGTGAGTAGAAAGAGTTTATACTCTTGATTTTTAAATGTCTTCTAACAATAAAGTTTAATATCTAATACACAGTGCAGTATATCACTGGGTGGCCACTGGCTTGAGAAAGAAAATCTCAGAGTCTGTACAGGGTGAGGTACAAAACATTTAACAGCTGGCACGGCATAAGCAGGTGTAATAGTGAGAAAGGAACTAGCCATTTGGAGCATGCCAGCTGAATGCCAGCACTGGGAGTGACCTTCACTGTGGCTTTGATGTGTATCAGCCAATCTAGGATAACATGGGAATGACAGCGCAGTGGAAAAGCTAAAGGTTTACAGAACTTTCAACAAGTTGGCCAGTGTTTCTGTTACTGTTCGATGAGGAAATCCCAAACAGAAGAGAAAAATCGTATAAAAGTTATGCTAGCAATAACTTTAGTCTTTGTACAAGGAAACACTTTCACATACTATGAGACTATATTTATAATTAACTTCTGAATGAAGGTAATGTGAGATAATGTTTGATCTAAAAACAGCTTTTTAGTCCATCATTATGGACTCACGATTTTGGTGATATTACAATTAACTCATTTTCAGACTTGGTCTGATTAGCTACAGTTTTTTGTTGTGCTGAGCCACATGGTCACAATTTATCACACAGAAGCCCCTTCATGGTGGCTGATTTTAAAATTTTCTCAGAACTTTAAAATATGCATCACTGCTTTCAGGCAAAAGTTATTCAGGCTTATCCTGCATTTCTTTTACCTGAAATAATAAATCAGCCATTCTCCAAAGAATCCCAATTTCTTTAGTGGAGAACATTATTAGGCTACCAAAAATCTGGGCCCTGGGATACACATTGGATTATTTCATCTTAGTACTGAAATTAAAGCAGTTCAGTTACCAGATATAGGGAAGAAAATTATATATTCTATGAAATCATTAGTTCATATTTGTATTATCATTGGAATTCTATGATATATGTCAAAATACTTCTTACAATTTATTTTTAATATTTTATTTTGTTATGAGTATATAATCATTTGTTTGATTTGCACTGTGGTCCAATTGTTTAAATTCTTTTAACTTTGAAAATGTTGATGTCTTATTAATTGACAGCTTTTGTTTGGTTCCTATATTAGTTTGGAGTAGGAAATGGCAACCCACTACAGTATTCTTGCCTGGGAAATTCCATGGACAGAGGAGCCTGGCAGGCTACAAGTCCATGGGGTTGCAAAGAAGTGAACATATTACTGGAGGATGTGGTGTAACTGGTGTCCATTACTTTGCCAAATAAAGGTATTGCATATGATAGGTACAGAAGTTATCTGGATCTACCAGTGAACCACAGTCCTCTAGGTTACTAGTCTCTGCATGGTTCTACCTATTAAACAGCTCACTGTATAAGTAGGATGTTAACTGAAGTTTGATCTTCAATGTCTTTATAAGTCATTTCATTTTGTCATTATTTGTCCACTCATAACGAGATAATGCATCATTATAAGATATGATTTTCATAATCAATTTTATACACAAATTAATATATATAAAAAATTATGGCAAACAAGCTCAACTGGTGTTTTACAAGAGTAAAATATCAATAAAAGTACTATATTGGCAATCTGTAAAATTAGTAGTAAAAATAGTAATAGTACCATTATTGGCAATCTGAATTTAAAAACAAAAAAAACAGAACTGAAATAGTTACTTATACATTTCAAAATTTTTTCCTGATACACAAAAATAATTCAGTTTACCCATTCTGTTTCTGGTGTATCCTGCTGTTTTCTGATAAATAATATTTTTATTGATTTTAAAATATCAATGTATATATTCTTATTATTTTCTAAAATTTTGCTTAAAATATAACATTACTTAAATATTAAAATTTTAAACTAGCTGCAATAGGACACAGTATGAAGATTCCTCAAAAAAATTAAAAATAGAACCACCACATGATCTAGCATTCCCACTTTTGGGTACATATCCAAAAGAATCAAAAATGGGATGTTGAAGAGGTAGCTGCACACGTATGTTCATTATAATATTATTCAAAATAACCAAGAGGTGGAATCAACCCAAATGTTCACTAATGAATGGATAAAGAAAATATAGTATACACATATGATGAAATATCATTCAGGCTTAAAAAAGAAAGAAATCTTGTCACATGCTCAACAGGGATGAACCTTGGGAACATTATGTGAAATAAGTGAAATAAGCCAAACACAAATACTGTGTACTATATGATCCCACTTACATGAGGTACTAAAGTAGTCAAACACAAGAAACAGAGGGTAAAACGATGTTGCCATGGGCTTTGGGAAGGTGAAATGAGGAGTTTTTTAAGTTTAAAACTAAACTATAGTTTTAGTTTTGCAAGATGAAAAAGTTCTAGAGGTCTGTTGCACAACAATGTGAATGCAGTTAACACTACTGAAATATACTTAAAATGGGTAAGATGGTAAATTTTATTTTATTTTATTTTTTTTGGTAAATTTTATATTATTCATTGTTACAATTAAAAAAATTTTTTAAGAAGAGCTTTGAGCAGGGGATAAGGAAGAATGTTTAAACAACCCAACTGTATTTAGAGATATTATTAATTCAGAGTCCAGAATACATTAGTTGTTAGCTACTTCTTTTTAGGATTTAGAAAAAGCCAATGCAGATCACATTTAGACAAAAATATATATAAAGATAACATATCACTTGATAAGCTTTAACTAGAATAAAAGATAAATTGACTATATAAGGACACTTAGTGCTCAGTTAACAAGAGGTTCTGAAGTTGGCAGCCCCAGAGTTAGTACAAAGAATCGAGGACATCACCTAAAGACCCAAGCTCATCTTATCCTTCTGCTCTGCCATTCTTAGACTATCCATGATCTCTCCCTTCTGGGGAGAGGATGGCTGGCCTAGCTCTGAGCATCACATCCTCACAGAAGCCAAGTGAGTGGAAGTTAAACAGCACTTACTTCTAAGGAGAAAAGTTTTCTCAGAAGTCTCAGACATGCCTCGCCTTTGTCTCATTAGCAAGATCTGTGTCACATGCCCGTACTTAGACCTGTTATTAGCAGATGGAAACAGTATTGCCACGAATGGCTTAGGTTTCTGCATATCTAAATTTCTTCTTTGGTGGACGAAAAGATATTTGTTGGATAAGAAACAACATTTATACTAGGTAAGTCTCAGCACCATTTCATTTTTGCACAACTCCAAGCATTTTTGGTTTTTAAGAACTTGTTGCCCATTGCTGAGAAGGGCAGCCAAATTTTTTCAAAGTCATCACGAGGATTCTGCCTCAGTCTGAAAAATACCTCAAAAATCATCTTTAATATGATTTTTCAGTTCTTTCAGAACAAAAAACTAGGTCTTAAATCAGGTATATCAGAAGAACTTCTACCATATTAAGGAAAGACAGGAATGTGTTCATTTCCCATCTAACCATTTTCTAGTCAGCTCAATTCATTCTTAAATACAGACAATAGTGTTCATTTAGCCATGAAAAAGATTGCTTACTTAGTTCTGTCAATCTCTTTGACCACCTCACTTGAGAATGTAGAATCCATATATTTTAGAATTCACTGACAGTCTCTGCTGCCTTTAACTTAAAAAGTTCACTAACATATAACATAAACACAGAAAATTGTACAAGTCATTGCTATACAGCTTAATGAGTTATCACAAAGTGAACAAACTTCAGTCCAGTTCAGTCGTTCAGTCGTGTCTGACTCTTTGTAATCTCATAGACTGCAGCACACCAGGCTTCCCTGTCCATAACCAACTCCTGGAGCTTGCTCAAACTTAAGTCCATCGAATCAGTGATGCCATCCAACCATCACACCCTCTGTTGTCCCCTTATCCTCCTGCCTTAAATATTGCCCAGCATCTGGATCTTTTCCAGTGATTCAGTTCTTCCCGTCAGGTGGCCAAGGTTTTGGAGTTTAGCTTCAGCATCAGTCCTTTCAATGAATATTCAGGACTGATTTCCTTTAGGATGGATTAGTTTGATCTCCTAGCAATGCAAGGGACTCTCAAGAGTCTTCTCCAATATCACAGTTCAGAAGCATCAGTTCTTTGAAGCTCAGCTTTCTTTATAGTCAAACTCTCACATCCATCCATGACTACTGGAAAAACCATAGCTTTGACTAGACACACCTTTGTCAGCAAGGTAGTGTCTCTGCTTTTTAATATGCTGTCTAGATCGATCATAGCTTTGTTTCCAAGGAGGAAGCATCTTTTGATTTCATGGCTTCAGTCACCATCTGCAGTGATTTGGGGGCCCCAAATAATAAAGTCTGACACTGTTTCCCCATCTATTTGTCATGAAGTGATGGGACTGGATGCCATGATCTTTGTTTTTTGAATATTAACTTTTAAGCCAGCTTTTTCACTCTCTTCTTTCACTTTCATCAAGAGGCTCTTCAGTTCAGTTGCTTTCTGCCATAAGCGTGGTGTCATCTACGTATCAGAGATTATTGATATTTCCCCTGGCAATCTTGATTCCAGCTGGCACAAACGTATATGCAACCATAAAAAGAAACAGAAGAGTAAAGGATTCCAGAAGCCTCCTCTTTCCCTCTTCTAGTCATTTCTCTCTACCTCAAGAAAAGCCATTATTAGGTTTTCTAACATACATTCAATTCACCTGTGGGGGTTTTGACCTATTTATAAATAAATTCACACATTAGTTCAGTTCAGTCGCTCAGTTGTGTCTGACTCTTTGCAACCCCATGAATCGTAGCACGCCAGGCCTCCCTGTCCATCACCAACTCATGGAGTTCACTCAGACTCACGTCCATCGAGTCAGTGATGCCATCCAGCCACCTCATCCTCTGTCGTCCCCTTCTCCTGCCCCCAATCCCTCCCAGCATCGAAGACTTTTCCAATGAGTCAACTCTGCATGAGGTGGCCAAAGTATTGGAGTTTCAGCTTTAGCATCATACCTTCCAAAGAAATCCCAGGGCTGATCTCCTATGAATGGACTGGTTGGATCTCCTTGCAGTCCAAGGGACTCTCAAGAGTCTTCTCCAACACCACACTTCAAAAGCATCAATTCTTCGGCGCTCAGCCTTCTTCACAGTCCAACTCTCATATCCATACATGACTACTGGAAAAACCACAGCCTTGACTAGACGGACCTTAGTTGGCAAAGTAATATCTCTGCTTTTGAAAACACTATCTAGGTTGGTCATAACTTTTCTTCCAAGGAGTAAGCGTCTTTTAATTTCATGGCTGCAGTCACCATCTGCAGTGATTTTGAAGACCAAAAAAATAAAGTCTGCCACTGTTTCCACTGTTTCCCCATCTATTTCCCATGAAGTGATGGGACCAGATGCCATGATCTTCATTTTCTGAATGTTGAGCTTTAAGCCAACTTTTTCAGTCTCCTCTTTCACTTTCATCAAGAGGCTTTTTAGCTCCTCTTCACTTTCTGCCATAAGGGTGGTGTCATCTGCATATCTGAGGTTATTGATATTTCTCCCGGCAATCTTGATTCCAGCTTGTGTTTCTTCCAGTCCAGCGTTTCTCATGATGTACTCTGCATAGAAATTAAATAAGCAGGGTGACAAAATACAGCCTTGACGTACTCCTTTTCCTATTTGGAACCAGTCTGTTGTTCCATGTCCAGTTCTAACTGTTGCTTCCTGACCTGCATATAGGTTTCTCAAGAGGCAGGTCAGTTGGTCTGGTATTCCCATCTCTCTCAGACTTTCCTACAGTTTATTGTGATCCACACAGTCAAAGGCTTTGGCACAGTCAATAAAGCAGAAATAGATGTTTTTCTGGAACTCTCTTGCTTTTTCCATGATCCAGCAGATGTTGGCAATTTGATCTCTGGTTCCTCTGCCTTTTCTAAAACCAGCTTGAACATCAGGAAGTTCATGGTTCGTGTATTGCTGAAGCCTGGCTTGAAGAATTTTGAGCATTACTTTACTAGCATGTGAGGTGAGTGCAACTGTCTAACTCAATGAAACCAAGCCATTTCCGTGGGGCAATCCAAGATGGGCAGGTCGTGGTGGAGAGGTCTGACAGAATGTGGTCCACTGGAGAAGGGAATGGCAAACCACTTCAGTATTCTTGCCTTGAGAACCCCATGAACAATATGAAAAGGCAAAATGATACGATACTAAAAGAGGAACTCTCTAGGTCAGTAGGTTCCCAATATGCTACTGGAGATCAGTGAAGAAATAACTCTAGAAAGAATGAAGGGATGGAGCCAAAGCAAAAACAATATCCAGCTGTGGATGGATGTGACTGGTGATAGAAGCAAGGTCCAATGCGGTAAAGAGCAATATTGCATAGGAACCTGGAATGTCAGGTCCATGAATCAAGGCAAATTGGAAGTGGTCAAACAAGAGATGGCAAGAGTGAATGTCGACATTCTAGGAATCAGTGAACTAAAATGGACTGGAAAGTGTGAATTTAACTCAGATGACCATTATGTCTACTACTGCAAGCAGGAATCCCTCAGAAGAAATGGACTAGCCATCATGGTCAACAAAAGAGTCCGAAATGCAGTACTTGGATGCAACCTCAAAAACGACAGAATGATCTCTGTTCGTCTCCAAGGCAAACCATTCAATATCACAGTAATCCAAGTCTATGCCCCAACCAGTAACTCTGAAGAAGCTGAAGTTGGACGGTTCCATGAAGACATACAAGACCTTTTAGGACTGACACCCAAAAAAGATGTCCTTTTCATTATAGGGGACTGGAATGCAAAAGTAGAAAGTCAAGAAACACCTGGAGTAACAGGCAAATGTGGCCTTGGAATGCAGAAGGAAGCAGGGCAAAGATTAATAGAGTTTTGCCAAGAAAATGCACTGGTCATAGCAAACACCTTCTTCCAACAACACAAGAGAAGACTCTACACATGGACATCACCAAAATGGTCAACTCCGAAATCAGATTGATTATATTCTTTGCAGCCAAAGATGGAGAAGCTCTATACAGTCAACAAAAACAAGACCAGGAGCTGACTGTGGCTCAGATCATGAACTCCTTATTACCAAATTCAGACTTAAATTGAAGAAAGTAGGGAAAACCACTAGACCATTCAGGTAAGACCTAAATCAAATCCCTTATGATTATACAGTGTAAGTGAGAAATAGATTTAAGGGCCTAGATCTGATAGATAGAGTGCCTGATGAACTATGGAATGAGATTCGTGACATTGTACAGGAGACAGGGATCATGGCTGTCTGGGGAGGCCTTACAAATAGCTGTGAAAGGAAGAGAAGTGGAAAGCAAAGGAGACAAGGAAAGATATACTAACACATATATATGGAATTTAGAAAGATAGCAATGACGACCCTGTATGCAAGACAGGAAAAAAGACACAGCGGTGTATAATAGACTTTTGGACTCAGAGGGAGAGGGAGAGGGTGGGATGATTTGGGAGAATGGCATTCTATCATGTATACTATCATGTAAGAATTGAATCGCCAGTCTATGTCTGACGCAGGATACAGCATGCTTGGGGCTGGTGCATGGGGATGACCCACAGAGATGTTATGGGGAGGGAGGTGGGAGGGGGGTTCATGTTTGGGAACGCATGTAAGAATTAAAGATTTTAAAATTAAATTAAAAAAATTAATTAAAAAAAAAAAAGGAAAGATATAAGCATCTGAATGCAGAGTTCCAAAAAATAGCAAGAAGAGATAAGAAAGCCTTCTTCAGCAATCAATGCAAAGAAATAGTGGAAAAGAACAGAATGGGAAAGACTAGAGATCTCTTCAAGAAAATTAGAGATACCAAGGGAACATTTCATGCAAAGATGAGCTCGATAAAGGACAGAAATGGTATGGACCTAACAGAAGCAGAAGATATTAAGAAGAGGTGGCAAGAATACACAGAAGAACTGTACAAAAAAGATCTTCATGACCTGGATAATCACGATGGTGTGATCACTCATCTAGAGTTAGACATCCTGGAATGTGAAGTCAAGTGGGCCTTAGAAAGCATCACTATGAACAAAGCTAGTGGAGGTGATGGAATTCCAGTTGAGCTATTTCAAATCCTGAAAGATGATGTTGTGAAAGTGCTGCACTCAATATGCCAACAAATTTGGAAAACTCAGCAGCGGCCACAGGACTGGCAAAGGTCAGTTTTCATTCCACTCCCAAAGAAAGGCAATGCCAAAGAATGCTCAAACTACTGCACGATTGCACTCATCTCACAATTCACACATTATTTACCTTTTTTTGTCTGGCCTCATTCACTCAAGATTATGGTCGTGAGCTGCCTCTGTGTTGCATATAGAAGTAGCTTGTTTACTCTCATTACTAGTTAGAATTCCTCTAAATGAACATGCCATAATTTATCCATTATGATGTAGATGGACATTTGCATTGTTTCCAGCTTGGAGTTACATGACTAGGACTGCTAGGAACATTCCCTTACATATATTTTGGCAAAAACTTTTATGTCTTTTGTCAGATATATTAACTTTAAGTAAACTTGTCATGTCAAAGGTATATATATGTTTTATGTGTATATATATATATATATATATATACACACAAATATATATATATATTTTTTTTCCAAAGTGGTTGTAGCAATTTACACTTTCAGCACCCATGTATAAGAATTACAGTTATCTGAAACCCTTGCAAATAACTGGTATTTTCTGTCTTCTTCACTGTATTCATTCTGATAGTCACTGTGGTTCTCCTTTAATGCATGCATTTTTATAACTTTTCCTAGAAATATGTAGCTTTTTATTTATATATTACACTGAAGTTAATATGTACAGTTAACTACATATTGTTAGTTGACTTAATATGTAAGTCATATTATATATTAATATGTAATAATTACATATTATTTGTAATTAATGCAACTACACTTAAGTTAGTTGACAAACCTAGGTTGCTTCCATGTCCTAGCTATTGTAAATAGTGCTTCAGTGAACATCTGGGTACATGTGTCTTCCTGACTATATTTTTCTGAAACCCAACTAACTTAGTTAACAAACACTTTAGAAAACGATATCTTCCCTATGACTATATTTTGGAGTTGAAGTATTCCTCTCTTGTATACCAATAGCAAGAAAACATTAGTTAGAGAGGAAAACATTAAAACAAACCATTATGCTATATTTGGGTTTCAGAAAAATAAAAAAATTGTCAGGAAGACAAATGGACAGATGAATGGATAAATAAGTTGTGGTACATATAAACAATGGAATTTTAAAAAATGCTCAGCCATAAAATGGAATGCATTTGATTCAGTTCTAACGAGGTGAATGAACTTAGAGCCTATTATACAGACGGCAGTAAGTAGAAAGAGAAAGACAAATACTGTTTATTAGCACATATATATGGAATCTAGAATGATGGTACTGATGAACCTATCTCCAGGGCAGCAGTGGAGATGCAGACATAGAGAACAGACTTGTGGACACAGGAGGGAGGGAAAGGGTGGGACAAATTGAGAGAGTAGCACTGAAACATATACATTACATATGTAAAATTAGATAGCTGTATGATGCAGGGCGCTCAAATCCAGTGCTCTGTGGCAACCTAGAGGGGTGGGAGGCAAGAAGGAGTTTAAGGAGGTTAAGAGGGGACATACGTATACTTATGACTGATTCATGTTGATATATGGCAGCAACCAACACAATATTGTAAAGCAATTATCCTCCAAATAAAAATAAAATAAAAAGTTACACTATAGGGGGAAAAAATGGATAATTTCTCTTATCCCCATGATCACAAATGGAGTTTCTATAGACCTTGAACACAACATACTTTAAGAAAATTTAGTCAAGTATTGTTGAATTATTATGAGCTAATAATCCACCTCAATGTTTTCTTAATTAAAACATAGTTCAAATGACATAGAATTTAATTTATAACAAGCAAACTAATAAACCAGATAAAATAGAGGCTCTACTTGTGACATCAAAACTTTAAAGGCTGACAAACTGGCTGGTTTGGGGTCTTTATTAAGCACAAGGACAATTCTTATCTTTATTTTTTAATTTTTTGGTTGTCTATTTATTTTATGATTTTTTTCTTTTTATTTATTTATTTATTTATTTTTAATTTATTTTTTTATTGAAGGATAATTGCTTTACAGAACTTTGTTGTTTTCTGTCAAACCTCAACATGAATCAGCCATAGGTATAGATATATCCCCTCCCTTTTGGACCTCCTTCCCATCTCCCTCCCCATCCCACCCCTCTAGGTTGATATAGAGCCCCTGTTTGAGTTTCCTGAGCCACACAGCAAATTCCTGTTGGCTATATATTTTACATATGGTAATGTAAGTTTCCATGTTACACTTTCCATACATCTCACCCTCTCCTTCCCTCTCCCCATGTCCATAAGTCTCTTCTCTATGTCTGTTTCTCCATTGCTGCCCTGTAAATAAATTCTTCAGTACCATTTTTCTAGACTCCATATATGTGCATTAGAATATATTTATCTTTCTCTTTCTGACTCACTTCACTCTGTATAATAGGTTCTAGGTTCATCCACCTCATCAGAACTGACTCAAATGTGTTTCTCTTTATGGCTGAGTAATAGTCTATTGTGTATATGTACCACAGCTTCTTTATCCATTCATCTGCTGATGGATATCTAGGTTGCATCCATGATCTAGCTATTGTAAATAGTACAGCAATGAACAATGGGAAACATGTGTCTTTTTCAATTTTGGTTTCCTCAAGGTATATTTCTCAGGGATTGCTGGGTCATATGGTAGATTTATTCCTAGTTTTTTAAGGAATCTTCATACTGTCTTCCATAGTGGCTGTATCAATTTACATTCCTAACAACGGTGCAAGAGAGTTCCCTTTTCTCCACACCCTCTCCAGCATTTATTGTTTGTAGATTTTTTGATGATGGCCATTCTGACCGGTGTGAGGTGATATCTCATTGTGGTTTTGATTTGCATTTCTCTAATAATGAGTGATGTTGAGCATCTTTACACGTGTTTGTTAGCCATCTGTATGTCTTCTTTGGAGAAATGTCTGTTTAGGTCTTTTCCCCACTTTTTGATTGGGTTGTTTGTTTTTCTGGTATTGAGTTGTATGAGTTGCTTGTATATTTTGGCAATTCATCCTTTGTCAGTTGCTTCATTTGCTATTATTTTCTCCCATTCTGAGAGTTGTCTTTTCACCTTGCTTATAGTTTCCTTTGTTGCGTGAAAGCTTTTAAGTTTAATTAGGTCCCACTTGTTTACTTTTGTTTTTATTTCCATTAATCTAGGAGGTGGGTCATAGAGCACCTTGCTTTGATTTATGTCATCTACTGTTCTGCCTATGTTTTCCTCTAAGAGTTTTATAGTTTCTGGTCTCATATTTAGGTCTTTAATCCATTTTGAGTTTATCTTTATATGTGTTGTTAGGAAGTGTTCTAATTTCATTCTTAGCTACATTCTGGACATGTAGCTGTCCAGTTTTCCCAGCACCATTTTTTGAAGAGGCTATCTTTGCCCCATTGTATATTCTCCCTTCCTTTGTCAAAAATAAGGTACCCATGGGGCATGGGTTTATTTCTGGGCTTTCTATCTTGTTGCATTGGTCTATATTTCTGTTTTTGTGCCAATACCATACTGTCTCCATGACTGAAGCTTTGTAGTATAATCTGAAGTCAGGAAGGTTGATTCCTCCAGCTCCATTCTTCTTTCTCAAGACTGCTTTGGCTATTCAGGGTCTTCTGTGTTTCCATATGAATTGCAAAATTTTTTGTTCTAGTTCTGTGAAAAATTCCATTGGTAATTTGATAGGGGTCACACTGAATCTGTAGATTGCATTTAGTAGTGTAGTCATTTTCACAATATTGATCCTTCCTACCCAGGAACATGGAATATCTCTCTATCTGTTTATGTCATCTTTGATTTCTTTCATCAGTCTTATAATTTTCTGTATACAGTTCTTTTGTCTCCTTAGGTAAGTTTACTCCTAGATATTTAATTCCTTTTGTTGCAATGGTGAATGGGATTGATTCCTTAATTTCTCTTTCTGATTTTTCATTGTTAGTATACAGAAATGCAAGTGATTTCAGTGTACTGATTTTGTATCTTGCAACTTTGCCAAATTCACTGATTAGCTCTAGTAATTTTCTGATACTATCTTTAGGGTTTTCTATGTACAGTATCATGTCATCTGCAAACAGTGAGAGCTTTACTTCTTTTCTGATCTGGATTCCTTTTATTTCTTTTTCTTCTCTGATTGCTATAGCTAGGACTTCCAGAACTATGTTGAATAGTAGTGGTGAGAGTGGACACGCTAGTCTTGTTCCTGTTCTTAGGGGGAATGCTTTCAGTTTCTCACCATTGAGAATAATGTTTGCTGTAGGCTTATCATATATGGCCTTTACTATGTTGAGGTAGATTCCTTCTATGCCCATTTTCTGAAGAGTTTTAATCATAAATGGGTCCTGAGCTTTATCAAAGGCTTTTTCTGCATCTATTGAGATTACCATATGGTTTTATCTTTCAATTTGTTAATATGGTATATCACATTGATTGATTTGCGTATATTGAAGAATTCTTGTATCCCTGGAATAAACCCAATTTGATCATGGTGTATGAGCTTTTTGATGTGTTGCTGAATTCTGTTTGCTAAAATTTTGTTGAGGAGTTTTGCACCTATGTTCATCAGTGATACTGGCCTGTAGTTTTCTTTTTGTGTGTTGTCTTTGTCTGGTTTTGGTATCAGGGTGATGGTGGCCTCATAGAATGAGTTTGGAAGTGTTCCTTCCTCTGCAATCTTTTGAAAGAGTTTTAGAAGGACAGGCATTAGCTCCTCTCTAAATGTCTGACAGAATTCCTCTGTGAGGCCATCTGGTCCTGGGCTTTGTTTTTTTGGGTGATTTTTGAGCACAGATTCCATTTCAGTGCTTGTACTTGGGTTGTTCACAATTTCTATTTCTCCCTGGTTCAATCTTCAAAGATTGAACTTTTCTAAGAATCTGTCCATTTCTTCCAGGTTATGCATTTTATTGCTGTATGGTTGTTCATAATAGTCTCTTATAATCCTTTGTATTTCTGCATTGTCTGTTGTAACCTCTCCTGTTTCATTTCTAATTTTGTTGATTTGATTCTCCTCTCTTTTTTCTTGATGATCTGGCTAATGGTTTGTCAATTTTGTTTATCTTCTCAAAGAACCAGCTTTTAGTTTTATTATTCTTTACCATTATTTCTTTCATTTCTTTTTCATTTGTTTCTGCTCAGATCTTTATGATTTCTTTCCTTCTACTAATTTTGGGGCTTTTTTGTTCTTTTTTCAGTTGTTTTAGGTGTAAAGTTAGGTTGACTATTTGATGTTTTTCTGATTTCTTGAGGTAGGATTTTACTGTTATACACTTCCTCTCAGAACTGCTTTTGCTGCATCCCATAAGTTTTGAGTTGTCATGTTTTCATTGTCATTTGTTTCTAGAAATTGTTTGATTTCCCTTTTGATTTCTTCAGTAACCTTTTGGCTATTTAGAGCATATTTTTTAATCTCCATGTGTTTGTGTTTCTTGCATTTTTTTTCTTGTAATTGATATTTAGTCTCATAGCATTGTGGTCAGAGATGCTTGATACAATTTCAATTTTCTCAAATTTACTGAGGTTTGATTTGTGACCCAAGATGTGGTCTATCTTGTAGAATGTTCCATGTGCACTTGAGAAGAAGGTGTATTCTTCTGCATTTGGATGGAATGTCCTGAAGATCAATGAGATCCATCTTATCTAATGAATCATAATGTATCATGAGACTTGTGTTTCCTCATTAATTTTCTATTTTGATGATCTGTCCATTGGTGTGAGTGGGGTGTTAAATCTCCTAGTATTATTGTGTTGTTGTCAATTTCTCCTTTTATGTCTGTTAGTGTTTGTCTCATGTATTGAGGTGCTCCTATGTTGGATGCATAGATATTTACAATTGTTATGTCTTCCTCTTGGATTGATCCCTTGATCATTATGTAGTGTCCTTCCTTATCTCTTGTAATATTCTTTATTTAAAGGTTTATTTTGTCTGATATGAGGATTGCTACTCCAGCTTTCTTTTGCTTCTCATTTGCATGGAATCTACTTTCCCATCCTCTCACTTTCAGTCTATATGTGTCTTTAGGTCTGAAGCGGGTTTCTTGTAGACAGCATATATATGGGTCCTGTTTTTGTATCCATTCAGCCAGTCTGTGTCTTTTGGTTGGAGCATTTAATCCATTTACATTTAAAGTAATTATTGATATATGTGTTCCTATTGCCATTTTTTAAATTGTTTGGGGTTGATTTTGTAAATCTTTTTTCTTTTTTTGTATTTCTTGACTATCTAAATCCATTTAGCATTTGTTGTAAAGCTGGTTTGGTGGTACTGAATTCTCTTAACTTTTGCTTGTCTGAAAAACTTTTGATTTCTCCGTCAATTTTGAACGGACCCTTTCCAGGTACAGTAATCTTGGTTGTAGATTTTTCCATTTCAGTACTTTAAATATATCCTGCCATTCCCTTCTGGCCTGCAGAGTTTCTGCTGAAAGATCAGCTGTTAAGCATATGGGGTTTCCTTGTACGTTACTTGTTGCTTTTCCCTTGCTGCTTTCAATATTTTTTCTTTGTGTTTAGTCTTTGTTAGTTTAATTAGCATATGTCTTGGTGTGTTTCTCCTTGGGTTTACCCTGTATAGGTCTCTTTGTGCCTCTTGGACTTGATTGACTATTTCCTTTTCCATGTTGGTGAAATTTTCAACTATAATCTCTTCAAAAATCTTCTCATACCCTTTCTTTATCTCTTCTTCTTCTGGGACCCCTATTATACAAATGTTGGTGTTTTTGATATTGTCCCAGAGGTCTCTGAGACTATCCTCAGTTCTTTTCATTCTTTTTACTTTATTCTGCTCTTCAGAAGTTATTTCCACCATTTTATCTTCCAGCTCACTGATTCATTCTGCTTCAGGTATTCTGGTATTGATTCCTTCTAGAGTATTTTTGATTTCAGTAATCATGTTGTTTGTCTCTGTATGTATATTCTTTGACTCTTCTAGGTCTTTGTTAATTGATTCTTGCATTTTCTCCATTTTGCTTTCAAAGTTTTTGATCATTACTATCATTATTCTGAATTCTTTTTCAGGTAGTTTGCCTATTTCCTCTCCATTTATTTGGACTTCTGTGTTTCTAGTTTGTTGCTTCATTTGTGAGTATTTCTCTGCCTTTTCATTATTATTATTATTATTTTAACTTCTTGTGTTTGAAGTCTCTTTTTCTCAGGCTTCTAAGTTTGGTCCAGTAATTTGTGTAAGCTTCTTATACAGTGAGATTTGTGCTGAGTTTTTGTTTGTTTTTCCTCTGATGGTAAAGGCTGAGTGAGGTGGTAATCCTGTCTGCTGATGATTTTGTTTGTATTTTTGTTTTGTTTGCTGTTTAGATGAGGTGTCCTGCACAGGGTGCTATTGGTGATTGGGTGATGCCGGGTCTTGTATTCAGGTGGTTTCCTTTGTGTGAGTTCTCATTATTTGACACCCCCTAGGGTTATTTCTCTGGTAGTCTAGGGTCTTCGCTTCAGTGCTCCCACTCCAAAGGCTCAGGGCTTGATCTCTAGTTTTGCATGCATCTATATATTCTTTTCTGCTGGTCATTTACTCCTGTTTGCTCTCAGCTGGTGTTCTGCATGCACTTCTGTGTGTGAATGTGTATTCCTGATGTACCTCGTGCTGTGAACTGGGACAGCAATCACATGTCTTAGGGGTTTAGTTTTCTTCCAGATCTCTTCATGACACTGGGGAAGGCAAATTTTTCTTAGATTCAGTTCAGTTCAGTTCAGTTGCTCAGTCGTGACCTCATGAATTGCAGCACACAAGGCCTCCCTGTCCATCACCATCCCCTGGAGTTCACTCACACTCATGTCCATCGAGTTGGTGATGCCATCCAGCCATCTCATCCTCTGTCATCCCCTTCTCCTCCTGCCCCTAATCCCTCCCAGCATCAGGGTCTTTTCCAATGAGTCAACTTTTCACATGAGGTGGCCAAAGTATTGGAGTTTCAGCTTCAGCATCAGTCCTTCCAATGAACATGCAGGACTGATCTCTTTTAGAATGGACTGGTTGGATCTCCTTGCAGTCCAAGGGAAGCCTAAGAGTCTTCTCCAACACCACAGTTCAAAAGCATCAGTTCTTCAGTGCTCAGCTTTCTTCACAGTCCAACTCTCACATCCATACATGACTACTGGAAAAACCATAACCTTGACTAGATAGACCTTTGTTGGCAAAGTAATGTCTCTGCTTCTGAATATGCTATCTAGGTTGGTCATAACTTTCCTTCCAAGGAGTAAACGTCTTTTAATTTCATGGCTGCAATCACCATCTGCAGTGATTTTGGAGCCCCCCAAAATAAAGTCTGACACTGTTTCCACTGTTTCCCCATCTATTTCCCATGAAGTGATGGGACCAGATGCCATGATCTTCGTTTTCTGAATGTTGAGTTTTAGGGCAACTTTTTCACTCTCCTCTTTCACTCTCATCAAGAGGCTCTTTAGTTCCTCTTCACTTTCTGCCATAAGGGTGGTGTCATCTGCATATCTGAGGTTATTGATATTTCTCCTGGCAATCTTGATTCCAGCTTGTGTTTCCTCCAGTCCAGCGTTTCTCATGATGAACTCTGCAGATAAGTTAAAGAAGCAGGGTGACAATATACAGCCTTGATGTACCCCTTTTCCTATTTGGAACCAGTCTGTTGTTCCATGTCCAGTTCTAACTGTTGCTTCCTGACCTGCATATAGGTTTCTCAAGAGGCAGGTCAGGTGGTCTGGTATTCCCATCTCTTTCAGAGTTTTCCACAGTTTATTGTGACCCACACAGTCAAAGGCTTTGGCATAGTCAATAAAGCAGAAATAGATGTTTTTCTGGAACTCTCTTGCTTTTCCCATGATCCAGTGGATGTTGGCAATTTGATCTCTGGTTCCTCTGCCTTTTCTAAAACCAGCTTGAAAGGATCGTGAAAACACCATCTCTCAGAGTTAAGTCTTCTTGGATGCTCAACAGCAATTCTTATTTTTTGCTGAGTGTCAGAAGCTTTAAAGTAGAAAGTTCAGACAAAGGAAAACATATTCTTAGAATTTACATTTAATCTTCATAATATTGCTAGAACGTACTATGTAGCAGTTGACTTCCAATCTTAAAGAAGCTTTTTCCTTAACTGTTTTTATTTTTAAAGCAGGTCTGGTACATTTATCTTCCACCAATGCAAAGATTTGCTATATCAACTACTTCTTTGGGTTGCCTTCTCTTGGCCCTTAATTTTTTTTTTTTTTTTTTTTGCCTACACTGTTGCTGTGGAAGTCCCCTTTGGTCTTAAATTTTAGAGATTAGATTCCTTATTTCTCCACTACTATAAATATCTGGCTCACCCTTTCAGAAGCTCCTCTTGTTATTCCTCAGTTTTCCACATCTGCCTTCAAATGAAGTCTACTACCTCCAGGATCAATTCCAGAAGTATCTAGTGGCATCTCTTTGCACTGGGAATGGAAGTTAGGTACACTTTCACCGGCTTTAAAGATATATATATATCTGTGGTATCTGGAGGAAACTCTTCTTATCAATGTTTTATGTAGTTGATAAATGCACCACACCCAAATCAGGCTACTACTTTAGGAATTGAAAAATAAATATTGCATTCTTTGAAGATAGGCTTCAAAATCTAATGCTTTTTCTTGTCTAAAATCTGATGTTTCTCTTAAAAAAAAAACAAACATCAAGTCATCTGATAGAATTTTGGATGCTGCCCAAAGAACCCTATCCTTGTTAGGATTTGGAATTATAATAATTCACAAATAATAAGTCATGTTAGGCTCTGGAATCTGGGCACTATTCCCAGAGTCAATGGTGAAATTAATGGGCAAATTCTTATCTTTGAGTAAGCAATTGTTTTGGTTGAATTGTTGCCATCCAGATTGGTGTTCATACTTGTTAGTATGTATTTGCAGAGACTAGGCAAGATCCAGCAATAACACTTCCAAGCCTACATACAAACAGATACAATTCCTATCATTAATAAATAACCAGGAATAATAGAGTTTGATATATCTTCATTGTCTTCCCTTGCAAGTTGTCTTCCTTTGTGGATCTAGGTATAAACTGCTTTTAGGCAGTGCAATTTCTGATAATATTTATTTTCACAAGTTTTCTGACACATAGATTAATTTTATAATCAGAAAAAGCTTATCATAGTATATTGCTAAATGAAAACAATTATAAAATAGTAACAGATGGTGGCTATTTAAAAATATATGTATATAAAAACACTAAGATAGATAACAGAATGTAAAATAATTCCACTTGAGTAATGGAATTATAAATTTTATTCATTATTTCCTAAATTTCTTATTAAAAAACATTACTTTGGTAAAATTAACTTATGTTAAGTGGAATGGGAGTTCTGGCATGCATTACCAGGAAGGGCGTCATACCTCATGATCTCAACTAACTTGACCTGTGGCCATATGGCTACTTCCCATCCTAGTTTTTCTTCTCATTTTTTCACCCCTCCCCACAACATAACTAAATCTGCTCTTTTTACTGCTTAGCTCTGAAATCCCCCAGAAATGGTTCAGGCTACCCTCATAATCAAGGTGAGAGGTGTGGAACAACACTAGGCAGTGGCATGAGAAGTGGAGAGAGAGGCTTGGCTGGATTGTGGGGATTTTTCTAAGGTGGAAGATTTTAGACTCTGGTGGTGAAGGAGAGGGAAGAGCAGAGATTTCTAATCTGGACAGCTGGCTGGATGGTGGCAGGAATACAGGAAAGGTGCAGGTGTGGACAAGTTGAGTTTGCACAGCCACAGTCCTGGGGGTGATGTGCAACAGGTGGTTAGGTATGTGGATGCTGAAAGTTCAAGAAAGGTCTAGATTTGGGCACAAGGAATGCAGGGATGAGCAGTACTGAAGTCATGGAGTGGGTAAGGTCAGCCACAAACGACAGAAAAGAGTAAATCAGGTTGATAGAATCTTGGGGATTCTCCCTTTAAGAGGTAAAGAGAACTCTTAAAAAGGGAGGGTAGGCAGCAACTAGACTTCAGTGGCTGAAATAAATGAGTTAGGAGAGTGGAAGCAGAAAATATTTAGATATCTTTACCACTTGGTGGTAGAAGAAGCCACAAACTGATGGTCTACCAGGCTTCTATAAAATACTGAATTTGTTGTCAGGATTTAAGTTAAGTAAACTTCTCATAAATCTGGATTTCTGGCTTTCCTCAAGAAATAAGGAGATTCAACAGCACTGGACAGTTATTTCTGTTTGGCAATAAGCAGCAGGAATCACATACAAGCTACTTCATAGTTCTTAGACATAAACTTTTTAGAAAGCAAAGCAAGGCAAGTCTAAACAGTGAACTGGAGCAAAACAGATGGGATTTTGTCTTCAGTTTTGAATGCTGATTTTATGACCTAGTGACTCAGGTATATTCACACACTGTAGTTTGACACCTGCTTTTACCTTGTGTATTTTTTAGCAAAACCTTTGTCCAGGCTGGAATTTTGCTCCCATTCCTTGTTCTCCTGCCATTAATGTAATGCTGCACCAGTAATATTTTCTGTGATTCAGTTTTAATCACATCTT
Source organism: Capricornis sumatraensis (assembly GCF_032405125.1). Taxonomy (NCBI): domain Eukaryota; kingdom Metazoa; phylum Chordata; class Mammalia; order Artiodactyla; family Bovidae; genus Capricornis; species Capricornis sumatraensis. The sequence continues at coordinate 46,746,753 of NC_091074.1, read as the reverse complement.
CTAAAACCTTTCTCACTCTTCCCACACTTTGTCCTACAAGCTAGAAGAAAACAAAGCAAGACTGCATGCCCTTATCCCCATCCAAAAAAGTGAGCAAATGTCCCTAGAGATGGGACATTGTTCTGTGGAAGAAGTTATTCAAATATTTATTAAATTCTGTAAGTGAGACAAAACAACAGCATCAAAAAGTTACCTGATAAAATGGAAGTCTTCCCTGTACTTTCTTCATTTTGTTTTTATTTGCTGCTGTTGCTTAAATTTTTAAAGAAACAGCATCAGGTTATAAAGGAAAGAGCAGTCATAGCTATGGCTCTGTGAGTTGGGGACCTAACTTCTGGTCCTGGCTCCACCATGTACTCACTTCCTAGCTGTGTGACCTTGAAGAAGACCAGCTTTGAGTGTCACTTCCCTCATCTGTAAAACAAGGAGTTTTAGACCAGCCCTACAGTTTTTAATGGTACTCAGTGGACTAAAAAAATGTGCTTTCGTGGTTCTACAAATATCTGATGCTAATTTCATGGATTCTGGACTACATAGTTCTAAGACTACATACTCACCCATAAATCCAATAAAAAATTCCTTTCTTCTAATCCAAATTGCTTCATTGTTTTTAGTGGCTGACATTACAATCTTCTCTTTTTTAAAATGTCCTGCAGTTTCATAATTAATATGTCAAGATGTTTATTTCTTTCTTTTGTTTTTTAAACCCACATTGGGATTTTTAGATCTCAGGATTTGAGTCTCTCAATAATTCTGGAAACTTATCAGCCTTTATTCCTTCAAATATTGCTTCTTTCTTATTCTATTGCCTTTTAAAATTCCAACTAGATACACATTAGACTGTTTCATCCTGTTCTTTCAGTTTCTTACCCCCTTTTTATCTTTAAGTATTCCTTGACTATATTCCAAGGAATATTTTCAGGTATATTTTCTAGTTTATTGACTCTTCATTTGTGTCTAATCCATTTAATCAATCCATGGAGCTATAATTTCAACAATATGTTTTTCATTGCTAGATATTCTATTTGGATCTTTTTCATATCCATTTGTTCTTTGTTCATGTCTTCAATCTTTTTAGAACACTACCTAAACATATTAAAATCAGCTGCTGTATATGTCATTTCTGATTGTCCTAATACATAAAGTCTTTGCAATTTGGTTTCTGCTGTCTGTTCCCTTTTGGGGCTCTCGACATGGTGCCTACTATTCTTGTTTGCTTAACAAATCTTGGCTGCAAATAACTAATTCATCTGGGAAATTCTTTTTTGTGTAACTGTTTTGCAGCTTGGTATGCAGTTCACAAGATTCATCAGATAAGATTTGAGTTTATCTTTCCAATATGACTTGGGATACTAGCAACCTACAACCATTTTATATTTAATTCTCTATTTCAGGCTTTTGGAAGCACACAGGTAGTGAGTATGATTTCAAGCTTCCAGCACTCGTGGGGGCTGATTTTTCATGTTGTTGTTTTTCAGTCGGTGGTTTGTGTCCAAGTCTTTGCAACTCTATAGTCTGTAGTGTGCCAGGCTTTCCTGTCTTTCACAATCTCCCTGAGTCAGTAATGGTATCTAGCCAGCTCATCCTCTGTCACCGTCTTCTCTTCCTGCCCTCAGTCTTTCCCAGCATCTTTTCCAACGAAAAGTTGGCTCTTCTCATCAGCTGGCCAAGTATTGGAGCTTCAGCTTCAGCATCAGTCCTTCCAGTGAATTTTCAGGGTTGATTTCCTTTAGGATTGACTGCTTTGATCTCCCTGCTGTCCAAGGGACTCTCAAGAGTCTTCTCCAGCACCACAATTCAAAAGCATCAATTCTTAAGCCCTCAGCCTTCTTTATGGTCCAAATCTCACATCTGTTCATGACTACTGGAAAAACATAGCTCTGACTGTAAGAACTTTTGTCAGTAAAGTAATGTCTCTGTTTTTTAATACACTGTCTAGGTTTATCACAGCTTTCCTTCCAAGAAATAAGTATCTTTTAAACTTCAGGCCTGCAGTACCATCCACAGTGAGTTTGGAGCCCAAGAAAATAAAGTCTGTCACTGTTTCCATTGTTTCCCTATTTGTCATGAAACGATGGGACCAGATGCCATGCTCTTAGTTTCTTGAATGTTGAGCTTTAAGCCCGCTTTTTCACTCTCTTCTTTTACCCTCATCAGGAGGCTCTTTAGTTCCTCTTTGCTTCCTGCCATTAGAGTGGTAACATTCGCAAATCTAAGGTTGTTGATATTTCTCCTGGCAATCTTGATTCCAGCTTGTGAGTCATCTAGCCCAGCATTTCACATGAAGTACTCTACATATAAATTAAATAAGCAGGGTTACAATATACAGGCTTGATGTACTACTCCTTTCCCAATTTTGAACCAGTCTGTTGTTCTATGTACAGTTCTAGCTGTTGCTTCTTGACCTGCATACAGGTTTCTCAGGAGGTAGGTAAGATCTAGTATTTCCATCTCGCCAGGGTCCAGCCCCGGTGGATCCAGGGTAATTCGAAGCAGCGATGGTGTCAGCGATCTGATAAGATTATTTATTTAGAGATATAAAGAGAGATTAGGAAAGAATAGTGTAGTGGAGAAAATAGAGGAGAAAAGAGGCTGTATCCCTTGGTTTACACAAGAAGCTAATGAAGTCTCAAGACAAGAGACTTACACCGTCTGTGTAGGCTGCAGGTGCCTTCCCAGTCTCCCAAAGGAGTGGAGACGCAAAGCGCCTCCCCGTTCTGGTCTTAGAAACCCAGGCAAAATTAGTAGACATGGCGAGCCTTTGTGTTCCAGATGGGAATTCAGCCTGAAAAGGAGAATGAGAGAAAAGACGACATGGGGAGACCAGTCTTTCCAGGAACTGATCCAACTCTTTATTTTTCGGGGCAGCTTTTATACCTCAGGTTGTACATAGAGATAAATGGAGAATACAAAGTCATGCAGGGTCAGTAGTCCTGACCTTTGTTGAGACCAGACACTTCTTTATACATACGTACAAAGGTCTTAGATGGTTTTACATCATCTTCTGGCTAAGGGGCCTGCCAACATTTTATGAACCTTTCTGTCTGATAACGGTCAGTCAACCAGAAAACTTATTTTCTCCAGAGGTGATTTTTCTTAAACCAGGCACCACCCTCCGAAGGCACCAGATAAAGTTGCATTCCTATAGGGCAAAGGTTCAGTGGGCTATAATCAAGAAAAGAATTTACTAGCCTAAGGTCTAACGTGATTAATATCAAAGATTATTACTTATTTTTCTCATATGCCAGTTATATCAATTAATGTATGTAAGGGACAAGGGATATGGAGACTTAGCAGCAAACATTGGCTCAACAATAAAACCCTCCACCGGTATATTTATAAAAACCCACTAATACTTCACTAATAATTTCTAACTTCTCACAAGACTTTGTATTTAGAAAGTTCAAAACATCCCATGCCTCTCACTGTTGGGAGGCTGTGAACAATTATGTGTGGTTGTAAGAGGTCAGACAAACTTGTCAGACAGGATAGAAAGCCATCAGAAGAGTTTTTGGACTGAAACACTCTTGTTATGCCCAGGAAACTTATTAACTGGAGCTGCAAGTTGACTCCTTTTACAGGAAGGTGGTGGGGGACAGCCCACCTATAATGTCAGAAGAGTAGGTGGAAAATATAATGCAGTAAGGCAGGCAGACTCTGGTTTTGGGGGTAGATGCTCAAGAAAGTCTAGGGGGACCCCTGAGGCCTGATCCTGCCTTTGCGTTTGTCAGGCCCCTTTCCTCATGACCTTTGCCATGGGCAGGATTCCCCATGCTGGCTCCCGGCACATCTCTTTAAGAATTTTCCAGTTTGTTGTGATCTACACAGACAAAGTCATTAGCACAGTCAATGAAGCAGAAGGAAATGTTTTTCTAGAATTCCCTTATTTTTTCTATGATTCAACAGATTGGCAATTGGCAGTTTGATCTCTGGTTCCTCTGCCTTCTCTAAATCCAGCTTGTACATCTGAAAGTTCTCAGTTCAGGTAGAGTTGAAACTTAGCTTGAAAGATTTTGAGTATTACCTTGTTAGCATGTGAAATGAATATGGTAGTTTGAATATTCTTTCTCATTGCCTTTCTTTGGGACTGGAATGAAAACTGACCTTTTCCAGTCCTGTGGCCACTGCTGAGTTTTCCAAATTGTTGGCATATATTGAGTATAGCACTTTATTTTTTTAATATAAATTTATTTAATTGGAGGCTAATTACTTTACAATATTGTATTGGTTTTGCCATACATCAACATGAATCTGCCATGGGTGTACACGTGTTCCCTATCCCCTCCCACCTCCATCCCCATACCATCCCTTTGGGTCATCCCAGTGCACCAGTCCCGAGCATCCTGTATCATGCATTGAACCTGGACTGGTGATTGGTTTCACATATATTATACATGTTTCAATGCCATTCTCCCAAATCATCCCACCCTCGCCCTCTCCCACAGAATCCAAAAGACTGTTCTATACATCTGTGTCTCTTTTGCTGTCTTGCATACAGGGTTATCGTTACCATCTTTCTAAATTCCATATATATGCATTAGTATACTGTATTGGTGTTTTTCGTTCTGGCTTACTTCACTCTGTACAACAGGCTCCAGTTTCATCCACCTGATTAGAACTGATTCAAATGTATTCTTTTTAATGGCTGAGTAATACTCCATTGTGTATATGTACCACAGCTTTCTTATCCATTCGTCTGCTGATGGACATCTAAGTTGCTTCCATGTCCTGGCTATTATAAACAGTGCTGCGATGAACATTGGAGTACACGTGTCTCTTTCAATTCTGGTTTCCTCGGTGTGTATACACAGCAGTGGGATTGCTGGGTCGTATGGCAGTTCTATTTACAGTTTTTTAAGGAATCTCCACACTGCTCTCCATAGTGGCTGTACTAGTTTGCATTCCCACCACAGTGTAAGAGGGTTCCCTTTTCTCCACACCCTCACCAGCATTTATTGCTTGTAGATTTTTGGATAGCAGACATTCTGAGTGGCATGAATTGGTACCTCATTGTGGCTTTGATTTGCATTTCTCTGATAATGAGTGATGTTGAGCATTTTTTCACGTGTTTGTTAGCCATCTGTATGTCTTCTTTGGAGAAATGTCTATTTAGCTCTTTGGCCCATTTTTTGATTGAGTTGTTTATATTTCTGGAATTGAGCTACAGGAGTTGGTTGTATATTTTTGAGATTAATTCTTTGTCAGTTGCTTCATTTGTTATTATTTTCTTCTATTCTGAAGGTTGTCTTTTTACCTTTCTTTAGTTTCCTTTGTTGTGCAGAAGCTTTTAATTTTAATTAGGTCCCATTTGTTTATTTTTGCTTTTATTTCCAATATTCTGGGAGGTGGGTCACAGAGGATCTTGCTGTGATTTATGTTGGAGAGTGTTTTGTCTATGTTCTCCTCTAGGAGTTTTATAGTTTCTGGTCTTATGTTTAGATCTTTAATCCATTTTGACTTTATTTTTGTGTATGGTGTTAGAAAGCATTCTAGTTTCATTCTTTTACAAGTGGTTGACCAGTTTTCCCAGCACCACTTGTTAAAGAGATTGTCTTTCTCCGCTGTATATTCTTGCCTCCTTTGTCGAAGATAAGGTGTCCATAGGTGTGTGGATTTATCTCTGGGCTTTCTATTTTGTTCCATTGATCTATATTTCTGTCTTTGTGCCAGTACCATACTGTCTTGATGACTGTGGCTTTGTAGCAGAGCCTGAATTCAGGCAGGTTGATTCCTCCAGTTCCATTCTTCTTTCTCAAGATTGCTTGGCTATTTGATTTTTTTTGTATTTCCATACAGATTGTGAAATTATTTGTTCTAGCTCTGTGAAAAATACTGTTGGTAGCTTGATAAGGATTGCATTGAATCTATAGATTGCTTTGGGTAGTAAACTCATTTTCACTATATTGATTCTTCTGATCCATGATCACGGTATATTTCTCCATCTATTAGTGTCCTCTTTGATTTCTTTCACCAGTATTTTATAGTTTTCTATATATAGGTCTTTTGTTTCTTTAGGTAGATATATTCCTAAGTATTTTATTCTTTCGTTGCAATGGTGAATGGAATTGTTTCCTTAACTTCTCTTTCTATTTTCTCATTATTAGTGTATAGGAATGCAAGGGATTTCTGTGTGTTGACTAAACTTTACTATATTCATTGATTCAGTTCAGTTCAGTTGAGTTCAGTCACTCAGTCGTGTCTGACTCTTTGCGACCCCATGAATCGCAACACGCCAGGCCTCCCTGTCTATCACCAACTCCTGGAGTTCACTCAGACTCACATCCATCAAGTCAGTGATGCCATCCAGCCATCTCATCCTCTGTCGTCCCCTTCTCCTCCTGCCCCCAATCCCTCCCAGCATCAGAGTCTTTTCCAATGAGTTAACTCTTTGCATGAGGTGGCCAAAGTATTGGAGCTTCAGCTTCAGCATCATTCCTTCCAAAGAAATCCCAGGGTTGATCTCCTTCAGAATGGACTGCTTGGGTCTCCTTGCAGTCCAAGGGACTCTCAGTCTTTTCCAACACCAGAGTTCAAAAGCATCAATTCTTCAGCACTCAGCTTTCTTCACAGTCCAACTCTCACATCCATACATGACCACTGGAAAAACCATAGCCTTGACTAGATAGACCTTTGTTGGCAAAGTAATATTTCTGCTTTTGAATATGCTATCTAGGTTGGTCATAACTTTTCTTCCAAGGAGTAAGCGCTCTAGTAATTTTCTGGTGGAGTCTTTAGGGTTTTCTAACGAGAGGATCATGTCATCTGCAAACAGTGAGAGTTTTACTTCTTCTTTTCCATTTTGGATTTCTTTTACTTCTTTTTCTGCTCTGATTGCTGTGGCCAAAACTTCCAGAACTATGTTGAATAGTAGTGATGAAAGTGGGCACCCTTGTCTTGTTCCTGACTTTAGGGGAAATGCTTTCAATTTTTCACCATTGAGGATAATGTTTGCTGAGGGTTTGTCATATATAGCTTTTATTATATTGACATATGTTCCTTCCATTCCTGCTTTCTGGAGAGTTTTTATCATAAATGGATGTTGAATTTTGTCAAAGGCTTTCTGTGCATCTATTGAGATAATCATATGGCTTTTATTTTTCAATTTGTTAATATGGTGAATTACATTGATTGATTTGTGGATATTGAAGAATCCTTGCATCCCTGGGATAAAGCCCACTTGGTCATGATGTATGATTTTTTAATGTGTTGTTGGATTCTGATTGCTAGAATCTTGTTAAGGATTTTTGCATCTATGTTCATCAGTGATGTTGGCCTATAGTTTTCTTTTTTTGTGGCATCTTTGTCAGGCTTTGGTATTAGGGTGATGGTGGCCTCATAGAATGAGTTTGGAAGTTTACCTTCCTCTGCAAAATTCTGGAAGAGTTTGAGTAGGATAGGTGTTAGCTCTTCTCGAAATTTTTGGTAGAATTCAGCTGTGAAGCCATCTGGACCTGGGCTTTTGTTTGCTGGAAGATTTCTGATTACAGTTTCAGTTTCCGTGCTTGTGATGGGTCTGTTAAGATTTTCTATTTCTTCTTGGCTCAGTTTTGGAAAGTTGTACTTTTCTAAGAATTTGCTCATTTCTTCCACGTTGTCCATTTTATTGGCATATAATTGCTGATAGTAGTCTCTTATGATCCTTTGTATTTCTGTGTTGTCTGTTGTGATCTCTCCATTTTCATTTCTAATTTTATTGATTTGATTTTTCTCCCTTTGTTTCTTGATAGGTCTGGCTACTGGTTTGTCAATTTTATTTATCCTCTCAAAGAACCAGCTTTTGGCTTTGTTAATTTTTGCTATGGTCTCTTTTGTTTCTTTTGCATTTATTTCTGCCATAATTTTTAAAATATCTTTCCTTCTACTAAGCCTGGGGATCTCATTTCTTCCTTTTCTAGTTGCTTTAGGTGTAGAGTTAGGTTATTTATTTGACTTTTTTCTTGTTTCTTGAGATATGCCTGTATTGCTGTGAACCTTCCCCTTAGCACTGCTTTTACAGTGTCCCACAGGTTTTGGGTTGCTGTGTTTTCATTTTCATTAGTTTCTATGCATATTTTGATTTCTTTTTTTATTTCTTCTGTGATTTATTGGTTATTCAGCAGCGTGTTGTTCAGCCTCCATATGTTGGAATTTTTAATAGTTTTTCTCCTGTAATTGAGATCTAATCTTACTGCATTGTGGTCAGAAAAGATGCTTGGAATGATTTCAATTTTTTTGAATTTACCAAGACTAGATTTATGGCCCAGAATGTGGTCTATCCTGGAGAAGGTTCCGTGTGCCCTTGAGAAAAAGGTGAAATTCATTATTTTGGGGTGAAATGTCCTATAGATATCAATTAGGTCTAACTGGTCTGTTGTATCATTTAAAGTTTGTGTTTCCTTGTTAATTTTCTGTTTAGTTGATCTATCCATAAGTGTGAGTGAGGTATTAAAGTCTTCCACTATTATTGTTATTGTTAATTTCCCTTTTATACTTGTTAGCATTTGTCTTACATATTGCGGTGCTCCTATGTTGGGTGCATATATATTTATAATTGTTATATCTTCTTCTAGGATTGATACTTTGATCATTATGTAGTGTCCTTCTTTGTCTCTTTTCACAGCCTTTGTTTTAAAGTGTATTTTATCTGATATGAGTATTGCTACTCCTGCTTTCTTTTGGTCTCTATTTGCATGGAATATCTTTTTCCAGCCCTTCACTTTCAGTCTGTATGTGTCCCTTGTTTTGAAGTGGGTCTCTTGTAGACAACATATATAGGGGTCTTGTTTTTGTATCCATTCAGCCAGTCTTTGTCTTTTGGTTAAGGTATTCAACCCATTTACATTTAAGGTAATTATTGATGTGTGATCCGTTGAGTTAAATTCACCCATTCCAGTCCATTTTAGTTCACTGATTCCTAGAATGTCGATGTTCACTCTTGCCATCTCTTTCTTGACCACTTCCAATTTGCCTTGATTCATGGACCTGACATTCGAGGTTCCTATGCAATATTGCTCTTTACCGCATTGGACCTTGCTTCTATCACCAGTCACATCCACAGCTGGGTATTGTTTTTGCTTTGGCTTCATCCCTTCATTCTTTCTGGAGTTATTTCTCCACTGATCTCCAGTAGCATATTGGGCACCTACTGACCTGGAGAGTTTCTCTTTCAGTATCCTATCATTTTGCCTTTTCATACTGTTCATGGGGTTCTCAAGGTAAGAATACTGAAGTGGTTTGCCATTCCCTTCTCCAGTGGACCACATTCTCTCAGACCTCTCCACCATGACCCGCCTCTCTTGGGTTGCCTCGTGGGCATGGCTTGGTTTCATTGAGTTAGACAAGGCTGTGGTCCTAGTGTGATTAGATTGACTAGTTTTCTGTGAGTATGGTTTCACTGTGTCTGCCCTCTGATGCCTTCTTGCAACACCTACCATCTTACTTGGGTTTCTCTTACCTTGGGCGTGGGGTATCTCTTCATGGCTGCTCCTTACCTTAGATGAGGGATATCTCCTCACTGCCACCCTTCCTGACCTTCAACGTGGGATAGATACTACTGCAGGCAGGAATCCCTCAGAAGAAATGGAGTAGCCATCATGGTCAACAAAAGAGTTCGAAATGCAGTACTTGGATGCAATCTCAAAAACGACAGAATGATCTCTGTTCGTCTCCAAGGCAAACCATTCAATTTCACAGTAATCCAAGTCTATGCCCCAACCAGTAACACTGAAGAAGTTGAAGTTGAACGGTTCTATGAAGACATACAAGACCTTTTAGAACTAACACCCAAAAAAGTAGGAAGTCAAGAAACACCTGGAGTAACAGGCAAATTTGTCCTTGGAATGTGGAATGAAGCAGGGCAAGGACTAATAGAGTTTTGCCAAGAAAATGCACTGGTCATAGCAAACACCTTCTTCCAACAACACAAGAGAAGACTCTACACATGGACATCACCAGATGGTCAACACCAAAATCAGATTGATTATATTCTTTGCAGCCAAAGATGGAGCTCTATACAGTCAACAAAAACAAGACCAGGAGCTGACTGTGGCTCAGATCATGAACTCCTTATTACCAAATTCAGACTCAAATTGAAGAAAGTAGGGAAAACTGCTAGACCATTCAGGTATGACCTAAATCAAATCCCTTATGATTACACAGTGTAAGTGAGAAATAGATTTAAGGGCCTAGATCTGATAGAGTGCCTGATGAACTATGGAATGAGGTTCATGACATTGTACAGGAGACAGGAATCAAGACCATCCCCAAGAAAAAGAATTGCAAAAAAGCAAAATGGCTGTCTGGGGAGGCCTTACAAATAGCTGTGAAAAGAAGAGAGGAGAAAAGCAAAGGAGAAAAGGAAAGATATAAGCATCTGAATGCAGAGTTCCAGAGAATAGCAAGAAGAGATAAGAAAGCCTTCCTCAGCGATCAATGCAAAGAAACAGAGGAAAAGAACAGAATGGGAAAGACTAGAGATCTCTTCAAGAAAATTAGAGATACCAAGGGAACATTTCATGCAAAGATGAGCTCGATAAAGGACAGAAATGGTATGGACCTAACAGAAGCAGAAGATATTAAGAAGAGGTGGCAAGAATACACAGAACTGTACAAAAAAGATCTTCATGACCCAGATAATCATGATGATGTGATCACTCATCTAAAGCCAGACATCCTGGAATGTGAAGTCAAGTGGGCCTTAGAAAGCATCGCTACGAACAAAGCTAGTGGAGGTGATGGAATTCCAGTTGAGCTGCTTCAAATCCTGAAAGATGATGCTGTGAAAGTGCTGCACTCACTATGCCAGCAAATTTGGAAAACTCAGCAATGGCCACAGGACTGGCAAAGGTCAGTTTTCATTCCAATCCCAAAGAAAGGCAATGCCAAAGAATGTTCAAACTACCACACAATTGCACTCATCTCACATGCTAGTAAAGTAATGCTCAAAATCCTCCAAGCCAGGCTTCAGCAATACGTGAACCATGAACTTCCTGATGCTCAAGCTGGTTTTAGAAAAGGCAGAGGAACCAGAGATCAAATTGCCAACATTTGCTGGATCATGGAAAAAGCAAGAGAGTTCCAGAAAAACATCTATTTCTGCTTTATTTACTATGCCAAAGCCTTTGACTGTGTGAATCACAATAAACTGTGGAAAATTCTGAAAGAGATGGGAATACCAGACCACCTAACCTGCCCTTTGATAAATCTGTATGCAGGTCAGGAAGCAACAGTTAGAACTGGACATGGAACAACAGACTGGTTCCAAATAGGAAAAGGAGTACGTCAAGGCTGTATATTGTCACCCTGCTTATTTAACTTCTATGCAGAGTACATCATGAGAAACGCTGGGCTGGAAGAAACACAAGCTGGCATCAAGATTGCCGGGAGAAATATCAATAACCTCAGATATGCAGATGACACCACCCTTATGGCAGAAAGTGAAGAGGAACTAAAAAGCCTCTTGATGAAAGTGAAAGAGAAGAGTGAAAAAGTTGGCTTAAAGCTCAACATTCAGAAAATGAAGATCATGGCATCTGGTCCCATCACTTCATGGGAAATAGATGGGGAAACAGTGGAAACAGTGTCAGACTTTATTTTGGGGGGCTCCAAAATCACTGCAGATGGTGATTGCAGCCATGAAATTAAAAGAAGCTTACTCCTTGGAATGAAAGTTATGACCAACCTAGATAGCAAATTCAAAAGCAGAGACATTACTTTGCTGACTAAGGTCCGTCTAGTCAAGGCTATGGTTTTTCCCGTGGTCATGTATGGATGTGAGAGTTGGACTGTGAAGAAGGCAGAGCACCGAAGAATTGATGCTTTTGAAGTGTGGTGTTGGCGAAGACTCTTGAGAGTCCCTTGGACTGCAAGGAGATCCAGCCAGTCCATTCTGAAGATCAGCCCTGGGATTTCTTTGGAAGGAATGATGCTAAAGCTGAAAGTCCAGTACTTTGGCCACCTCATGCGAAGAGTTGACTCATTGGAAAAGACTGTGATTCTGGGAGGGATTGGGGGCAGGAGGAGAAGGGGACGACAGAGGATGAGATGGCTGGATGGCACCACGGACTCGATGGACATGAGTCTGAGTGAACTCCGGGGGATGCTGATGGACAGGGAGGCCTGGCGTGCTACGATTCATGGGGTCGCAAAGAGTTGGACACGACTGAGCGACTAAACTGAACTGTGATATCGTTGCCATTTACTTTATTGTTTTGGGTTCAGGTTTATACACCCTTTTTGTGTTTCCTGTCTAGAGAAGATCCTTTAGCATTTGCTGGAGAGCTGGTTTGGTGGTGCTGAATTCCCTCAGCTTTTGCTTGCTTGTCTGTAAAGCTTTTGATTTCTCCTTCATATTTGAATGAGATCCTTGCTGGGTACAGTAATCTGGGCTGTAGGTTATTTTCTTTCATCATTTTAAGTATGCCCTGCCATTCCCTCCTGGCCTGAAGAGTTCCTATTGAAAGATCAGCTGGTATCCTTATGGGAATCCCCTTGTGTGTTATTTGTTATTTTCCCCTTGCTGCTTTTAATATTTGTTGTGTTTGATCTTTATTAATGTGATTAATATGTGTCTTGGGGTGTTTTGCCTTGGGTTTATCCTATTTGGGACTCTCTGGATTTCTTAGACTTGGGTGATTATTTCCTTCCCCATTTTAGGGAAGTTTTCAACTATTATCTCCTGAAGTATTTTCTCATGGTCTTTCTTTTTGTCTTCTTCTTCTGGGACTCCTATAACTCGAATGTTGGAGTGTTTAATATTGTCCTGGAGGTCTCTGAGATTGTCCTCATTTCTTTTAATTCATTTTTCTTTTTTCCCCTCTGATTCATTTATTTCTACCATTCTATCTTCTACCTCACTAATCCTATCTTCTGCCTTCATTATTCTACTATTTGTTCCCTCCAGAGTGTTTTTGATCTCATTTATTGCATTATTCATTATATATTGACTCTTTTTTATTTCTTCTAGGTCCTTGTTAAACCTTTTTTGCATCTTCTCAATCCTGTCTCCAGGCTATTTATCTCTGATTCCATTTTGTTTTCAAGATTTTGGATCATTTTCACTATCATTATTTGTAATTCTTTATCAGGTAGATTCCTTATCTCTTCCTCTTTTGTTTGGTTTGGTGGGCATTTATCCTGTTCCTTTACCTGCTGGGTATTCCTCTGTCTCTTCATCTTGTTTATATTGCTGTGTTTGGGGTGGCCTTTCTGTATTCTGGCAGTTTGTGAAGTTCTCTTTATTGTGGAGTTTCCTCACTGTGAGTGGGGTTGTATGGGTGGCTTGTCAAGGTTTCCTGGTTAGGGAAGCTTGTGTCGGTGTTCTGGTGAGTGGAGCTGGATTTCTTCTCTCTGGAGTGCAATGAATTATCCAGTAATGAGTTATGAAATGTCAATGGGTTTGGAGTGACTTTGGGCAGCCTGTATATTGAAGCTCAGGGCTATGTTCCTGCATTGCTGGAGAATTTGCGTGGTAGGTCTTGCTCTGGAACTTGTTGGCCCTTGGGTGGTGCTTGGTTTCAGTTTAGGTATGGAGGCGTTGGATGAGCTCCTGTTGATTAATGTTCCCTGGAGTCAGGAGTTTTCTGGTGTTCTCAGGATTTGGACTTAAGCCTCCTGCTTCTGGTTTTCAGTCTTATTTTTACAGTAGCCTCAAGACTTCTCCATCTATAAAGCACCATTGATAAAACATCTAGGTTAAAGATGAAAAGTTTCTCTACAGTGAGGGACACCCAGAGAAGTTCACAGAGTTACATGGAGAAGAGAAGAGGGAGGAGGGAGATAGAGGTGACCCGGATGAGATGAGGTGGAATCAAAAGAGGAGAAAGCAAGCTAGCCAGTAATCACTTCCTTATGTGCGCTCCATAGTCTGGACTGCTCAGAGATGTTCACGGAGTTACACAGAGAAGAGAAGAGGGAGGAAGGAGACAGAGGTGGCCAGGAGGATAAAGGAGGGAATCAAAAGGAGAGAGACAGATCCAGCCAGTAATCAGTTCCCTAAGTGTTCTCCACTGTCCGGAATACACAAAGAGATTCACAGAGTTGGGTAGAGAAGAGAAGGTGGAGGGAGGAGATAGAGGCGACCTGGCGGAGAAAAAGGAGAGTCCAAAGAGGGAGAGAGCAGTCAAGCCAGTAATCTCGCTCCCAAGTAAGAATGGGTACTGAAGATTGAGTTCCTAAAAGTACAAAATTGATAACAAATACCAAAAGTCAAAGATTAAAAAGCTAGAGTAGAGGTTGCACTTTCAAAAATGCAATATTAAAGAAAAAAGTCACAAAAATTATAATATATATATATATGAAGTTTGCTTTAAAAATAGGGTCTCTCTTTTTTTTTTTTGCAAAGAAATAGTAGGTTACAAAAATGAAAATTAAAGGAGTAATACAGAACTTAAAAATAAAAAAAGATTAAAGAATGATAGTAAAAATAGTAAAAATGTATCTAGGACTTTCTCTGGTGTTGTTATGGGCAGTGTGGGGTCAGTTCATTTTTGGATAGTTCCTTGATCCAGCTTATATTTCTCAAGATCTATAAGCCCTTTCCTAGGTAGTCAGTACTAACTACAGGGTTTTAATCAATTGCACCTCTCACTTCCAAGGAGGTTCCCTTTGTTTTAGCTTCTTCTGTTTGCTGGTCTCTTCAGTGTCTAATTTCTGCCCTGACACAAGGGGGCAGTGGTGGACACTTTTTTAGGCTCACTTGTTCAGTCCTACTGTGGGGAGGGAGGGACGCTGCAAACGAATAACACTGGCATGTGCTCACAGTGTCTCGGCCACACTGGGTTTGTCCCCGCTCACTGCGTGTGTGGTTTCCCTGTCAACACTGCTTAGGCTCTTGGTTGCTCTGCTGGGAACTATCTGAGGCCAGCCCTGGGTTGTATACACTTCCCAGGTCTAAGCTGCTCAGGTTCAGGTACTCGGGTAGCCCTCAGAGGCGCAGACTCGGTTGGGCCTGTGTTTTGTGCCCTTCCCAGGTCCGAGCAGCTCAGGTGACCAGGTGTATGGCAAGCTTGGTCACTGTGACTTATCACCTCCCTCGTCCCTGCCACTCGGTTTTCTGGGTGTACAACTGGTGCACCTTCTCAGGCTGATGTTGAGCATCCAGAATCCCAAGAAGTCTTGGTTAGCAACGAAGCCTGTTTGCAGTTTGGTAGATAATGCCTCTCTGGGGCCATGATTGCCCCTTCTGGCTTTGGCTGCACTCGCCTGCCCCTCCTTCGTTCTGTGAGTGGGCCTGGTGGTGTCTTAGGTTAGGGCTTTTCGCGTGGTAGCTATCCCACAGTCTGGTTTGCTACCTCAAGTTAGTTCCCTTGGATTGCCCTCGGGGCATTCAGGCCTGGTCCTTACTCTAAGCAATGCAGCCCATGCCTCCCTGCCCAGCCCCGGCTTGCTAGTGGCGGATGCAGGCGTCTGTGCTGCTTCTCCGCTGAGGCAGTTACCATTGGGCACGTAATCTGTGGGTTTTAATTATTTATTTATTTTTCCTCCCGGTTATGTTGCCCTCTATGATTCCAAGACTCACCACAGACTCGGCAGTGAGAGTGTTTTCTGGTGTTTGGAAACTTCTCTCTTTTTTAAGACTCCCTTCCTGGGACAGAGCTCTATCTTTTATATTTTTTCCTATCTCCTTTCTAAGACAATGGGCTGCTTTTCTGGGTGCCTGATGTCCTCTGCTGGCATTCAGAAGTTGTTTTGTGGAATTTACTCAGCGTTCAAATGTTCTTTTGATGAATTTGTAGGGGAGAAAATGGTCTCCCTGTCCTATTCCTCTGCCATCTTAGGACCGCATCCCCCTGAGTGCAGCACTTTAAAAGCATCATCTTTTAGGATTTTAAACAGCTCAGCTGGAATCCCATCACCTCTACTAGTTGTTTTTTTTTTTTTTTCTTCACAGTAAAGCTTCCTGCGGCCCACTTGACCTCATACTCCAGGATGTCTGGCTCTAGGTGAGTGACCAAACCATTGTGGTTATCTGGTCATTAAGATTTTTTCTGTATAGTTTTTCTATGTATTCTTGCCACCTCTTCTTAATCTCTTCTGCTTCTGTTAGGTCCTCACCATTTCTGTCCTTTATTGTGCCCATCTTTGCATGAAATGTTCCCTTAGTATCTCCAATTAAAGAGATCTCTAGTCTTTTTCATTCTATTGTTTTCCTCTATTTATTTGCATTGTTCACTTAAGAAGGCTTTCTTATCTCTTCTTGCTATTCTGTGGATCTCTGCATTCAGTTGGGTATATCTTTCCTTTTCTCCTTTGCTTTTCACTTCTTTTCTCAGCTACTTGTAAGGCCTCCTCAGACAACCACTTTGCCTTCTTCCCTTTCTTTTTCTTTGGGATGGCTTTGGTCACCACCTCCTGTAAGATGTTAGGAACCTCTGTCCATAGTTCTTCAGACATTCTGTCTACCAGATCTAATTCCTTGAATCTATTTGCCACATATGTGAGGCATGAGGTGGGGCAACCAAAGGGAATAAAACAACACATTGAACTGAATAATTCAAAATGTTGATCACACTAAAACCACAGAGCCAGAGACTAAACATAAAGTCAGCTTCTTTAAATGCTTTAGAACAAGCACTGACCCAAGAACAAGAAGACCTGGGTTCTATCAGGTTGAGTCATATAAAAGTGTTATTTTTATAGGTCAAAATTCAGTAGTGCCAGTTTCATATTGCTCAACCCACAGTTCCTGCTACACCACTCTGTGGCGATCTTTGGGGTTTGGATAGGGCCTCCACATCTGTCCAGCTGATGACGCCTGCCTTGCCGAGTTTGTAGGGTTTCTGCAAGGACCTATACAAATTATACAACATGTTATTGAGTGTCTGCTTATGAGTAGTTGCTTGGAAAACAAAAAATGACTAAGGTATAATGTTCGTTCCCAAGGAGCTAACAGCCAATGAAGGAAACAAAGAGAAACAACATTGGATATGAGAAGCAAGTAAGGAAGGAAGCAATAAATTCTATTGGACTGGTAGACAAAGTCATTTCAATTGAGCTCTAAAGGTTAAATAGAAGTTTCCCATGTAAAGGGGAAGAGACAAATTTAGCAAGAGGAACAACTTGAACAAGGCATGCAGGTGTGAAAGTGCATGGTAACTTGAGGAACAGTAAATCATCCAGCGGGTCTAAAATGTACAGGGTAATGAGGAAAGGGGTGTGTGAGGCCAAAAAGTTTGAAGGGGTGGGTCACACCAGGGTATGAAAATGATTGGATAAGATGCATTTAGAGGAACTGTAAGAAAGCATAGAGTGTTTTACAAATGCTGTTATTTACCTTGAATACATAAAAGAAAGTTTCCCTGAAAACTCACACCATCCCTCCCTGAAACTCACATCATCCCTTCCCTGAAAACTCACAAAAGGTTTGGCTTGAGTCATAGATTGATTTGCCAGATTTCTTAATAGAGTGTTTCCTCTCTCGAGGAGGCACGTAGAAATTTTCAGAGTGGTGGGGAGTGGAGAACAGGAAGTGATTCAGTTTGAGTGCTATCTCATTGTTGCCCCCTTCTTCCATATCAGTTAGTCTGATCTCCCCCAAGAAAGAATTAAAGCCACCACAAACAATGGAGGAGAGGGTCAGTGTAAGCACACTTCCTTCTTATCTCTTCCCTTCTGCTTCCCTGTAAAATCTCTCAGAATTAAGGCATTCAGTGTTGCCAAGCTTAGTCATATTTTCCATTTCCCCTCTCTCCTACCAGCCAGGATCAATTTTGGGGTGCTGACTTCTTTCAATAATTTTCTTGTACCCAACAATGGGTTAGTATAATTCCACCATACCCTCAGAGTTCCTCTGCACAAACAAGAACATGCAAGCCTGACAACACAGTGAATGGCATTGAAGGCCCAGGAATTCAATTTCACCTTATTCCACCAATGGCTCCCATGGAATAAGAGAAAGAACCAAATGGACTTGATTTCAAATTCTGCCTTTGCTACTTACTGACTATGTTGCCTTTTGCAAGACAGTTAATCACTCTGAGTCTCTATTCCCTCACTTCTAAAATGGAGGAAATAATATCAAATACTGGTGATATGGTGACTATTATAAACAATGTATGTAAAATATCTGATCCACAGAAGATACCCAAGATACTGTAACTGTTATCACCATTAGTGTTATCGCCACCACCATCATTATTAAGAGTCTGAACTAATGCAAACTCCCTGCTGGTCTCATTCCTTCTCTCTTACTGCCCTCCATCTGTTCCTCACATGGCAGCCAGAGCACTCTTTAAAAAACTAAGTCATATTCCACCTTACTTAAAACCTTTCTTTGGCTTCCCATTGCACTTTGAATGAAATCCAACTCCTTCCCCTGGCCTCCAGGGCCCAGCCCTACTTGGTTTCTTCCTCCTTCCATCTCCAACCCCATTACATTATACTCTCCCAATTGCCCAATCTGCTCCAGCCACACTGGTGCTCTTAGTTCCCTAAAAACTGCAAGTTCTGTCAGGGCCTTTGCCCCTGGAGTTTTCTCTATCCAGAAGGCATCCTCTGTCCCCTTTCAGCCATATGTTCTTCACACCCTTTGGGCACAGCTTAAATGCCACCTTCTCTGACCACACTATCTTAGTTCCATTCTAGTCCTTAAACTTCCTCATCAATCTAATTCTTATTTATCATATTGATTTATTTGTATGGTTTATTTTCTCAAAATATATCTCCCAAAAAAAGAATAAACTCCAGGAGGGCAGGAAGAAGTTTGCTTTATTCACTACTGTATCCCTAGCACCTAGCTGAGCACTAGAAAAGTGTTTGATTTATTATTGTTATTCTTAGCACTCTGTGCAGATACAAATCCATACCACTTGTGAACTCGGGACCTCAGAGAGGTTGGGATTTCTCTATAATGATTACTAGCTATATTTCTTTTCAAAGCATTTAACTACTTTGTAGGACATCAAAGATTAAACTTTCTATTTTCTGTATCATCCAAATTGTCCATAATGAACATATATTTTTAATAAAAATTTCTCATAAACTCTGCATTTTAACAAGACTCCTCACTCCAATTTGATTAAATTCATTTATTTTAAAAGTAAAATCCACAAAGAGGAAAGAAAGACCAGCAGCCAACTTAACACTCTTAAGGGTATCAATTTGGGGAAGAGAGAAATTGCTAATCAAACCTGATATATAAGAGACATTTACTGATTCAATAAACAATTTTCCATTTGATCAAATGTAGATTATATGACAAAGTAAAATGAAAACTGTTGTGCAGTGTCCCATGGGTTAATGCTGATGGAATACATAGTCCCTGGCAACTAATGGGCACTCACTATCTGTGGAACGTAGGTTTCTGGAAGCCTTCTCCAGCCAAAGAAGCAGTCATACACATGGCAACTTTGGA
This sequence comes from Capricornis sumatraensis, assembly GCF_032405125.1. NCBI lineage: Eukaryota > Metazoa > Chordata > Mammalia > Artiodactyla > Bovidae > Capricornis > Capricornis sumatraensis. Next base: position 46,727,423 of record NC_091074.1, on the reverse strand, counting down.
AATGATAATATCGCATACATTTTTGTTGTTGTTGTTGCTCAGAAATGAATTACCAACTAATGAATTTCTTTTTAAGACACTATTCCTTGATTAAAATCTCATTTCAGGTTTTTATTTTACTTTTTTGTGATTTAGTGTTAGTCACTAAGTCGTATCCGACTCTCAGTGACCCTATGGACTGTAGCCAGCCAGGCTCCTCTGTCCATGGAATTCTCCAGGCAAGAATACTGGAGTGGGTGGCGATTTCCTTCAAGGTTTAGTGATTTAAATGTATGTCATTTCCTCTGAAATGTTCCTCTCCACTACACATACACTCTTACCCTCTTCTTCCTCCTTCTTTCTTAAAAAGTTCCTTTTCTTTCCTTGTATTGTCTAAAACATGGCTTTCCCCTTGTGACACCACTATTCTTAAATCCACTCTCCTTCATTGTGTGCCCATTTCCTAGCACCAGTACAGAAAGTGGCACATTTCTCATTTTCCACTGCCCTTGGTAACCTCAACCCTGGGCCCAACTACTTATGTTAATGTCTTTCCATTCTGGTTACCAGGGATCCCAACATCCTTTTCTGTTTGAGTTGCCTCCTCTATCATCACCTTCAGTTGACTTCATTGCCTGTTTTAATGATTCTTTAGTCCTCTACAGGGCTTTGCTGGTGGCTCAGATGGTAAAGAACCCACCTGCAATGCACAGCTCACTGACAAAGCCTCATCCTGACCACCATTATCATCAGAACATTTCCACCTCCAAGATAAGAACACTGGAATTCACCTGTTTATAATATAAAACAAGCTTCTGTATTTTTACTTCTCCCACTCCCATTTTTAAAACCTTTAGAAATTGTGCTAAAATGTAACAATAAATATAATACATCTGATCTTCATTTTAATCATTTTAAGTGTATATGAAATACACTGACATTAGTGAGCAACCATCATAATCCAGCTCCAAAATTTTTTTCATCTTCCCAAAATGAAGCTTGATATCCATGAACAGTATTACCCCATTCCCTAGTTAAGTCTTTTAAGCATATTTATATTTCCCTTAATCGCTGTAAAGCTTCTCACAACCTACTTTATGAAGAAGAATCAGGCCATTTTACAAGACCCTCAAGTTCATGTTCCTAGACCTGACATTTCACATCTCCCTCATTCTCTCACTTTTCATCCTCTCCTGCACAAAGAAACATGCCCCCTCCTTTTCAAAGCTGACCTTCCACTAGTGTTCTTTCCCCCTCTCTCTTCTCTGTCTCCTCTGGGACTTTGATATAGAAAACGATATCAGTTTTCTCTTTCTCATTCACTACTTTCTCTCTACATTGAAATACACCTAGGAGTTTAATATTCTAATAAAAAAAATAATAACGGGTTAAGTTTTACTATGTTCTAGCTATTATGCTAAGTGCTTAAAATGTACCTCCTTATATAATTCTCATAAAAATCCCATGAGTTCAAAATATTATAAGAAAAAGTGTTATTATGAGGAACCTGAGGCTTTAGAGACATCAAGTAACTTGCCCTAGACTTTTCACCTGACTAGTTAGCAGCATCCTCCCTTCTCCATGCTGCTGTCAAGATACCATTTTCTCTGTGTTTCCCTTTCATTACTGTACTTTTTAAAAAGTCTTTCTTCTTTCTTCTTCACACTGTGCAGTGCACTACAGTTTCCTACCTTGCCTAAAGGACTCTCTCCAAGGCCTCTAATCTGCTAGTTCTCTGCACTGCTCATCAAATGTTCCTTTTTGAGAGGATCTGCTTTCTTAGCCTTCATAATATGACCTGTTTTTTTTTTTTTGTCCTTCTCTTTCTGATCTTCTTTGCTAACTCCTTTTCTTCTCTTACCCCTTTAATGTAAGAGTCTCCACAGTTCCATCTAGACACAGCTTTCTCTTCCTGCTCCACACTCAGCTGAGCCAATCTCACTTTGCTCCCACATAATCAACAGTTATGCTTTCACAAATGAACAAATCCACATGGCTAAGTCTGGCCTTCTCAACCCACAACCCAGCTCCAGCTCCCTGCTGAAATTTCCATATAATTGTTCCTTAAGTTTGAGATACCATTTGCCCCATATTACTCATTACTTGTTCCTGTCAATGAACTCTTCACCTGAGTTTCCTACCCAGACCACTGGCACCAATTTCACTTCCCTTTGCCTTCCCTTCCCCTGTCCAGAGCTAACACACCCACATCCAAAAAGAGCTATGGAGGCTCTGTGGCAGACACAACACTGAACTGTGAATGAACTTTTGTTCTAATCCTGACTCAGCCACTAAAGACCTATGCAACAATGGAGGTAGGACCAGGGATCTCTGGGGCCCTTCCTCATTCAACATTCCAGGATTCTTATGAAATACGCCTGACGCACTAATCACATTCATCCCCTCCTGACTACGCTCACTGACACTGCCCTAGCTCTATCCTCACTGCTTTTTGCCTGGGTTATTTAATTGGCCTCCTAACTGGCATTCTTTCCTTTCTTCTAGTCCTTCATACAGCCATAAAATTACATTCATAAAACACATCTTTGATATTTCTCACTTGCTTAAAAAACTTATAAAAGATTCCTGTTAGCTACAGAGTAAAAGTCAAACTCCTTACCATTATATTCACAGCTCCTTGAATTCTACTCCCCACATAACATATGAAGCCTCACTTTTTCTAAATTGGATTACAAAGGTGTTTGGGATAAGCATTTGGGGAAAAAAAAATCCCTAAATTACTCTTTATACTAGACATAATAAGGGATTAAAGATTTAAATATTAAATAGTAAAGAATAAAACTTTTAGAAAGTGGCATGATAAATTAATTTATAATCTTTGAGGAGGGAGTGTCTTCAAAGCAGGACACAAAATCCAGAAGTTATAGAAGGAAAAGTTGATTGAAATTTACAACATAACATGGGTGTACCTATGCCTGATTCTTGTTGATGTTTGACAGAAAACCACAAAATTCTGTAAAGCAATTATCCTTCAATTAAAAAATAAATAAATTGGCAAAAAATCAATCAAACATGAGTAAACCTATGGCTGATCATCTTGATGTTTGCTAGAAACCAGTGCAACACTGTAAAGCAATTATCCTTCAATTAAAAATAAATAAAAATTTTAAATATCTTAAAAAAATTTGCCACATAATACTGGAAAACTTTTATGAAAAAAATATTTTAAATGCAATTAATAAAGTAATAATCGGTACTGGGGAAATTTTTTCACAGACAACAATTTCACCTCTTAATTTACAAAGAGTTCATATAAGTCATTAATTTACAGACAATGACAACAAATATGTTTTTTTTTAAAATGTTAAATCTCACTAAATAATTAAAGAAACAAAATTCAAAACCATGAGCTATTTCCCACTCTTTAGAAAGCAAACATTTTAAAGGTGGTGACCTCCCCTACCCGCACCGGACGCCTGCTGCTAAGGCAATGGAGAAAGGGCATGCACTTGAATTGCTGAAATTACAAATCAATACAAACTTTTTGAAGTCAGCTGGATAATATCTATCAAAATATAAGATGCTTATACAGTTTGATCCAGAAATCTTGCTACAAGGAATGTATGCTACCAATGAACTTCCAAAGGCTTACTAGAATCACAACACACAAACACACACACACATAGACCTGTAAGTTACAACACTGGTTATAGCAGAAAAGAAGAAAAGGGGAAAACTGGAAACGGCCAAAGAGTTAATCAATACAAGATTGCTTATAGTATATTTACATGATTATATACATTGTTGTTGCGGTCCTGTAATGGACCGGAACCTGGTGGTCCAGAGTCGACGTTAAGAAAAGAGAGAAAGAGAAAGAGAGAGAGAAAGACAGACAGACAGACATGGGGACCCAAGCTCTGATGGAGAAAGGGTGCTTTATTAGCAGAAATGCAGGCTTATATATCTTTACAACAGACTGGTTCCAAATAGGAAAAGGAGTACATCAAGGCTGTATATTGTCACCCTGCTTCTTTAACGTCTATGCAGAGTACATCATGAGAAACGCTGGGCTGGAAGAAGCACAAGCTGGAATCAAGATTGCTGGGAGAAATATCAATAACCTCAGATATGCAGATGACACCACCCTTATGGCAGAAAGTGAAGAGGAACTAAAAAGCCTCTTGATGAAAGTGAAAGTGGAGAGTGAAAAAGTTGGCTTAAAGCTCAACATTCAGAAAACGAAGATCATGGCATCCGGTCCCATCACTTCATGGGAAATAGATGGGGAAACAGTGTCAGACTTTATTTTTGGGGGCTCCAAAATCACTGCAGATGGTGACTGCAGCCATGAAATTAAAAGACGCTTATTCCTTGGAAGATAGTTATGACCAACCTAGATAGCATATTGAAAAGCAGAGATATTACTTTGCCAACAAAGGTCCGTCTAGTCAAGGCTATTTCCGGTGGTCGTGTATGGATGTGAGAGTTGGACTGTGAAGAAAGCTGAGCGCTGAAGAATTGATGCTTTTGAACTGTGGTGTTGGAGAAGACTCTTAAGAGTCCCTTGGACTGCAAGGAGATCCAACAAGTCCATTCTGAAGGAGATCAGCCCTGGGATTTCTTTGGAAGGAACGATGCTAAAGCTGAAACTCCAGTACTTTGGCCACCTCATGCGAAGAGTTGACTCACTGGAAAAGACTGTGATGCTGAGAGGGATTGGGGGCAGGAGGAGAAGGGGAAGACAGAGGATGAAATGGCTAGATTGCATCACTGACTCAATGGACATGAGTCTGAGTAAACTCCGGGAGTTAGTAATGGACAGGGAGGCCTGGTGTGCTGCGATTCATGGGGCCACAAAGAGTCAGACACGACTGAGCGACTGAAATGAACTGAATACATGCAAGGTCGCTGACGCTGAAAAGAGTCGCTGCATGTCTCATCCTATGACTTCAGTCCTGAGAACTGCGTGTAGCTCTACTCATTCTCAGAATAGGAACAAATAAGGAACAGAGAATCCTTGAGAAATAGAAAACAGCATGCAGGAATAGGCCTGTTAAATGTTCTCTGACAATTTGTAATGCTCCCTGTAAAAAGAATTATTCTGACATGTAAAAATGTCATGTTTATGCTTATGATGTATGTTAACTGTATAATGAAAAAGCTTACAAAATAACATCTGCAGTATGGTTCTACTTTTTATTTAAAAAAATAGATATATATAGTACTTCCTCACTGAAAAAAAGAATGTTAGGATCTACAGTATACATGCTTTCCTGTCATTTACACATTTCCTAAGTGTACATATATCATTTTTATAACCAGAAAAAGATTACTTGAAAAGTTTTCAACTTTCTGTAGGAAAGAGAAAGGCAATTAAATAATCTGGGTCCTTATATGCTCCATGGTGAGTAATAAACAGTATGTAGAGTCCAAATGACAGAGGTTTTATCAAAGTTAATGATTAACTGAGTACAGCTCATTGAAAGTGCTATGGCTAAAATAATCTAAAAGCTCTGTTTAGGATTTAGTTGTGGGAATGGGAATGCATTCCCACCCATTCTAACCCATTCAACTGGCTCTAATAGGATCGCCTCATTCATCTAATGCTGTCATCCAACGTTGCTTAATCCAAGAGTGTGTATATATAAGTAGAGTTGGAATATAACTGCATCAACTACTACCAAGTGTGGACAACAGGAAGCCTCATCATTTGAGACCAGCCCTTCACATTTATAACTTAGGTGGGTATCATAACCAGTATGCGAGAATATTTGCCATATATTATTGGAAAGAGCAGCTCAAAAGAACCAGTAATGTTTACAATGCCATACTCTAATATTTCTGATTTTAAAATAAGAGAATAAACAATAAATTTTAAGCATAAAAATTTTTTTTAAAGAGTGATTGTATTTTTTAAGGTAAAAGATTTGTAGGTTGTTTAAAGAAAATGTTTTGTTTTTCAGACAAAGATTAGAAAATATTTCCTGTTTTTGACTTATTGCATGCTCCTTAAAAAGCAGTTGACCTTTTCTGTGTCAGTGACTCCATTTTAAATGTTATATTTCAGTTTCTTATCTATCTTACATGAATCTACAGGCTAATATTGGTTTAGAACAGAGTTCCTCCAAGTGTGTTCTCTCAAACTAACCATGGGAATGTTAACAGAGTGAACTGAGGAGATTATTTGAGATCAAATAATCACTGAAAATAATTAGTTAAACAAAGGTACCCACAATTCTACAGTGAGAGAATGTCAGTACCTTTACTAAGCTAATATGAATTCTGACTTTCCAAGAAGTGGAATATAGATTGAAATATTTCCCAGATTTATTTGAAAATACAACTTTAAAAAATGTCTATCCAAGAGATTTTTTTCTAGGACATAAGGATTCTTGGATAAAAGAGAAAAACAAATCCAGCAATGTAATCTTCATGTTATCAGTAAAATATTACCTGAACACCTACTGTGCACAGGGTACTATTTGAACTATTTTCTGTACAATTTAAAATTTAACACAATAAAGCTACTTAAATGCACTATCCCACATTATGGTTACAAATTAAATATCATATTCTGAAATTTATTATTTAAAAGAATTTGGACAATTGCTTGAGCATTTGAAGCTGAGTTTTTATTTCTGCTTACTTTCTTTCTACATTTGGAGGGAGAAGAGAATAGCCAGGGTCAGGAAGCTCTGGCATAAAGATGGAAATCACGAGACTAGATTCTAGTCCTGGTTCTGCTTTTGTGAACCTGGGCGAGGCACTTAACCTTTCAGACCTAGCCTACTCAACTACAGAGTTGGGGTGGGTGGGGTGCTCAGGAAATGATGTCTAAGTTTTTCTGCTTCTTATGTTCAACTGTTCTTGATCAATAAAGGCAGCAGAATCAGAGGAAGAAGGTAAGGATTGATGTGAGCCCCTCATGCTCTGTGAGGATAATATTTACTCCCATGGACGATACATTCATTTCTAGGGGCAAAATAGGGAATCTCAATTATGCTATCATTGAAGGCTTTTGCTCATCAGACAGGCTATAAATAGAATGGCTTTGTGTCAGATTCTAATTCCATTTAAACAAGAAAATTTAGAATTTCAGCCTACTGGGGACTTGGCAAGGGACAAAAATAAAGGTGCAGGAAGTTTATTTTCCAATGAATCCTCTAACCCAGGAACTCAATGTTCCTCCTTTAGTCTGCTAGAAGAGCTGGTCCTAATGAAGTTTATAAGAGATTTAAATAGTAACCACTCTTGGGATAATTTGGATTAAAAATTTTTAAATCTAGCACAAAGAGAGCAATGCTTACTAAAAGAAGTATTAACTATTATAGAATTTCAGATAATATTAGAGAAAGTTTAAGACTGGAGGAGCAATCTTGCTCCCTCCACAAAGCACAGCAACAATGCCTTACCTTGACCATGAAGCCTGGTTGCAGTACCCTACTGAAAGAATACATGAAAGTGAAAGTGAAAACGTTAGTTACACAGCCATGTCTGACTCTTTGCGATCCCACAGATTGTAGCCCAGTAGGCTCCTTTGTCCATGGAATTCTCTGTGGAAGAATATTGGAGTGAGTAGCCATTCCCTTCTCTAGGGAATCTTCCTGACCTAGGCAATTTATAAGACAACTCCATATTCCTTCAAAATGGTACTATGACCCAGCTTGATAATTAAGGAACAGCATCATTGATGATCCTTGCCTGAATCAAATATTAAATTGGAAGCTGCAAAACGGTGATTTTTCTAATTCTGTCATTCCTTCCATAATGAATAAATCTTATTTATTCTTAAGAAATGCTATGGACTTGCAGCTTTTTTTTTTTAAATAAAATGCTTTATAGTCAATTACCATCATTTTTTCTGATGCTCAAACTGTGCCAAATTTGTGCAGCAGGAGACCCTTAAAGGGGACTCCTGTGTCCTTTTGACACAATCTCACTAGTTTTTGAATGATTCACTGCTTTCTGGCACAATGAGATACTCAGTGTTCACTTCTATTATTTCTCAACCCAGATCTAGAATCTTGGTTCCCTTCAGTGGAAAAAGTAGTTAGAAACTAAGATACAGGCACATTGATATTGATAATTCAAATTTAACACTACAGGGATTTTCTTTTCTACTTTTATTTTATATTTATATCTCCTTTTCCCTGCAGTGAAAATCCGATAACACCAATACATTTGTTCTATTCCATAGTATAGCAAAAAACAGTCTCAGAATTTCAAAACCAATATTTCCACTAACAACAAGCCCACAAAGTAAAGTTTAAGATTGGAATTCTTTTCACCCTCTGACAATAGTTCTAGTATGTATGTATGCATATATATATATATATTCAGAATACTACATTCAAATTTTACTGAATTATTTTTCTATGTAGCTTTGCTATCAATTTTATATTGAGTTAGCCACAGTTGTTTCTGTTTGTTTTCAAGTTGAGACAATTGAACTAACATTATATTTTAATTCAACAGAAGCCTGAAAAATGAAGCCTAAAATGAAGTATTCAACCACCAAAATTTCCTCAGCAAAGATGAAAAGCACAGCAGGCAAAGCCTTGGTAAAATCTCCCAAGTTGAGAAGTAAGGACTTAAGTCTTTCTGATTGTTTCACACACTATTGTTTATCTGTTACCAAATCTTTATTAATCCAATGTTTGTACATGTAAACTTATTAAAAACTACTAAGATGGCTCATAAGTGTATAATAGAGAAGGCTTTGGTTGTAAAATCAGACTATAAAGGGCCAACTTTTGTTTATTTGATATATCACAGAACAGGAGGGGCTTATGTGATTTAAACCTGCTAATAGTGATAAATATAATTACAGCCTGTCATATCAATTCCTTCTCTACCCAAACCTACTGCCACCAAATCCCAAAACCTTTTCCCCAGATCACCTAACAAAAATTTAAACTGACTGACTTTTATTCAACAAACATTTATTAAGACCTTTGGTATATCAAGTTTTTGGTCTTGACTTCAGATAAAGGAGAGAATAACAAGTGAAGATATTTGAATAATCCGGGCACCAAATAAAGCAAAATTGACCAAATGATGCTCAAGTTTATCCAGTTGCAAACTCAAAGTGTCTGAAATAAGTTGAAGGGCAGATAAAATCAGAGAGTAGCTATACCTTCAAGATGAAAGAATTATTAACATCTTTGATTCTTAAAATAACCTATCCTAGGAAACAATTATACAAATTTACACTCATGTTTTTCATTTGAGAGCAGTAGCACAAGAGAATTAACAGAGCTCTGGTGTACTGAGAGAAAAAAAGAGAATGAAAAATGGTAGTGGGCACTGGCATATCTTTGTCTTTTGTGCTCCTCTTCATTTCCCTGAACATGTAAGGCTAGAAGAGAAAGCAATGTCAGACAGAATATCATTTCTGTCTTCCCTGAGGCTCTGGCCCATTAATGCTCCTCTCTTATAAGTAGGAAGACCAATCTGCTGCTGTATCTGAATCACCAGGTATCGAGTCACAGCTAAGTTAGTTGTTTTATTTATGTCTGAGCCAAAATGCTCCTTTCAGGAACAGTGACTCATTAGAAGTGACTCTGTGTCCCCAAATTCCCTCTTAATAAAGAATGCATTTTCTTTGCACCCTAGGAGATGTGGGCTCTCCATAGATACTGATATGAGGCAGCAGGCTGGGAATATATACCAGAGTCGCTGGCATTAATGGAAAATGAAAATGTAACCCATCCTTTAAGGGTGCAAAGGACCCAACAGCTTATTTACGCCATTTAGAGAAACAATGATTAAGATTATCCCCAAATCACATTACATTATTTTTATCGTCCCTTAGCAGATTTTTCCCTTCCAATAATAACTGGTTCAGTTTAATACTAAAATTGTCATTATTTAAACACTCTTGGCTAAAATTGCAACAGATACCTATGTGGTATCTGACAGATATGAACTGCTTCTCAAAACTGAAGGTGCAAGGAATGTCACACCTTATTTTTGTAAATAAACTGCTCTGAGTACCCAAGCAACAAAGTCTATTTTAATACTGTCTCCTCCCGTGGGCTAGCAGGATCTTACACAGTGGAAAAGCCACAAAACTCAGTACTTAACCTCTACCGGTATCCATACAGTCGGATCCCACATAAGTTCTGGTCAGCACCAGAGCATTTCACCTCTAGTTTTCACCTCTAGTGCCAACACAGTACAGAACTTCAGGAGTTAGAGGAAAGCCTCTCCCCAAATGTATCTCCTTTCCAGGAACCTACTCCTTAGAGTTAGCCCATTCTCCCCATACCCATTAATCCTTTCCCTGCCCTGACAATCCAGTGTCGTTATGGATCTATTCAGAAGTCACAATAAAGAAGCCTTGGCCCATATCCATCCAACAGAAGTATTTTAGTTGGCCTGAACAGTGTTACTGTTGTTTTTCAATTGAGGTAACATTTAAAAATTGGGAGATTTTGCATAAAAATCTGAATTACAGCTTCTCAGGAGAAATTTGAAGATCTAGCAACAACTGGGCCCATATATCCCTACATGACAATAGCCGGAGGCAGAATACAGTAGGGATCACCCCCTTTAGTTTGGAGCTGTCTATAAGATAATATTCTGTTACAGTGAAGGAGCTTTAACTTTATCCTGTGGATAGCAGAGAACCACTGAAAATGTTTAATTGGGAAATAATAAGACATTTTTACTTTGGATAGATCATGTTGGTGGTAGTGAAGATAGAGTAAAGAGGCAAGAGTGGAAACAGAGACTGGTCAGAGGTCTACTGCATTCATCTTAGGGGACTGATGATGAGGGCCTGCCCTAAGATGACAGAATGGAAAGGAAAAACTAAAATTCAGATACATTCAGAAAATGAAATCAGTAAGGCTTAATAACAAACTGAAAAAATTGAAGAATGGAGACAAGCGGGGAAATGATTAATTCTCAGCTTTTTGATTTTAAAGTTGGGCAGATATGGCAGATAGCAGTACTATTTTTAAAGATGGGGAATTCTTCAGGAATATATTGGGGGTAGAGAAAGATAAAGTTTATTTTTTTTTATTGTAAGTGTGTTTTCATTTGGGGTAAGTGTAGGTCATCTGGGTCAAGAGATCCAGAATTCAGGAGGCTCTACATAGATAGAAATAGGGATGCTTTCAGTTCAGTCACTCAGTTGTGTCTGACTGTTTGCAATCCCATGAATCGCAGCACGCCAGGCCTCCCTGTCCATCACCAACTCCCGGAGTTCACTCAGACTCACGTCCATCGAGTCAGTGATGCCATCCAGCCATCTCATCCTCTGTCATCCTCTTCTCCTCCTGCCCCCAATCCCTCCCAGCATCAGAGTCTTTTCCAATGAGTCAACTCTTTGCATGAGGTGGCCAAAGTATTGGAGTTTCAGCTTCAGCATCCAAAGAAATCCCAGGGCTGATCTCCTTTAGAATGGACTGTTTGGATCTCCTCGCAGTCCAAGGGACTCTCGAGAGTCTTCTCCAACACCACAGTTCAAAAGCATCAATTCTTGGGCTCTCAGCTTTCTTCACAGTCCAACTCTCACATCCATACATGACCACAGGAAAAACCATAGCCTTGACTAGACGGACCATTGTGGTAAAGTAATATTTCTGCTTTTCAATATGCTATCTAGGTTGGTCATAACTTTTCTTCCAAGGAGTAAGCGTTTTTTAATTTCATGACTGCAGTCACTATCTGCAGTGATTTTGGAGCCCAAAAAAATAAAGTCTGACACTGTTTCCATTTCCCATGAAGTGATGGGACCAGATGCCATGATCTTCATTTTCTGAATGTTGAGCTTTAATCCAACTTTTACACTCTCCTCTTTCACTTTCATCCAGAGGCTTTTTAGTACCTCTTCATTTTCTGCCATAAGGGTGGTGTCATCTGCATATCTGAGGTTATTGATGTTTCTCCCGGCAATCTTGATTCTAGCTTGTGCTTCTTCCAGCTCAGCGTTTCTCATGATGTACTCTGCATACAAGTTAAATAAGCAGGGTGACAATATACAGCCTTGATGTACTCCTTTTCCTATTTGGAACCAGTCTGCCACTGGTTCCATGTCCAGTTCTAACTGTTGCTTCCTGACCTGCATATAGGTTTCTCAAGAGGCAGGTCAGGTGGTCTGGTATTCCCATCTCTCTCAGAATTTTCCACAGTGTATTGTGATCCACACAGTCAAAGGCTTTGGCATAGTCAATGAGGCAGAAATGGATGTTTTTCTAGAACTCTCTTGCTTTTTCCATGATCCAGCAGATGTTGGCAATTTGATCTCTGGTTCCTCTGCCTTTTCTAAAACCAGCTTCAACATCTGGAAGTTCACGGTTCACATATTGCTGAAGCCTGGCTTGGAGAATTTTGGCCATTACTTTACTAGCATATGAGATGAGTGCAATTGTGCAGGAGTTTGAGCATTCTTTGGCATTGCCTTTCTTGGGAACTTAAGTCAAAATGCCCCATGGGATCAAAATTTCTGTGGAGACAAAACAAAAGATACAAAGCTTGGGAGAGAGACCAAAGGTCTACTTACTTTTGGGGAATCATCAACATATAAAAAGATGATTGAAGTCATTGGAGCAAGCAAGATTGCCTGGAAAGTCTAAACTGAGAAGAAAGACAAAGGACCAAACCTTTAGGAAGACCAACATTTTAGGACCAAGCAGAGAAGGAAGAACAACAAAGAGACAGAGATGGAGTGATCAGAGGGAAATAAAAATAATCCAAGAAGAGTGCTAATTCAACAGTAAGGGAAGAAGGATTCAGAAAGGATGTGGTCCCCAAATCAAATGTCACAGACAGGTCAAAGATAGTAAACAGTAAGGGGAGACCTTTGGTGAAATTAGTGCTTGGGGAATACAGAAAGATGAACTCACTCACTTCTGCAGTTCTTGTCAGCCATGGTCTGGCTCTCTCTGTAGCATATTAAAAAAAAAAGATTTCTGGGCCCATCCTCATGACATGCCTGAGAAATCTCATCATGCTGTTGCTATGATGAAATTATAGGTTATGAGAATTTCCTTAAAAGACTTTTAAAGACATTTCCCTCAGATATCAAACAGGATGGAGACATAGGAAATGGCAACAGTAAGTCTGAAAGGCTTTGACCCTAATGGAACACTCTCTTCAACAGAGTTCTCATAGCCATGACAGCTTTATGCTTTCCTCTCAAAAACACAACCTTCATATCAGTTTCAGCTACCCCAAATATTAAAGTATACCTTCTTCCAAATTCTCCCATCCTGGAATGTGAAGTCAAGTGGGCCTTAGAAAGCATCACTACGAACAAAGCTAGTGGAGGTGATGGAATTCCAGTTGAGCTATTTCAAATCCTGAAAGATGATGCTGTGAAAGTGCTGCACTCAATATGCCAGCAAATTTGGAAAACTCAGCAGTGGCCACAGGACTGGAAAAGGTCAGTTTAATTCCAATCCCAAAGAAAGGCAATGCCAAAGAATGCTCAAACTACTGCACAATTGCACTCATCTCACATGCTAGTAAAGTAATGCTCAAAATTCTCCAAGCCAGGCTTCAGCAATATGTGAACTGTGAACTTCCAGATGCTCAAGATGGTTTTAGAAAAGGCAGAGAACCAGAGATCAAATTGCCAACATCTGCTGGATCATGGAAAAAGCAAGAGAGTTCCAGAAAAATATCTATTTCTGCTTTATTGACTATGCCAAAGCCTTTGACTGTGTGGATCACAATACACTGTGGAAAATTCTGAGAGAGATGGGAATACCAGACCACCTGACCTGCCTCTTGAGAAACCTATATGCAGGTCAGGAAGCAACAGTTAGAACTGGACATGGAACCAGTGGCAGACTGGTTCCAAATAGGAAAAGAAGTACATCAAGGCTGTATATTGTCACCCTGCTTCTTTAACGTCTATGCAGAGTACATCATGAGAAATGCTGGGCTGGAAGAAGCACAAGCTGGAATCAAGATTGCTGGGAGAAATATCAATAACCTCAGATATGCAGATGACACCACCCTTATGGCAGAAAGTGAAGAGGAACTAAAAAGCCTCTGGATGAAAGTGAAAGAGGAGAGTGTAAAAGTTGGATTAAAGCTCAACATTCAGAAAATGAAGATCATGGCATCTGGTCCCATCAGTTCATGGGAAATAGATGGGGAAACAGTGGCAGAATTTATTGTTTTGGGCTCCAAAATCACTGATGGTGATGGTGATGGTGACTGTAGCCATGAAATTAAAAGACACTTACTCCTTGGAATGAAAGTTGTGACCAACCTAGATAGCATATTGAAAAGCAGAGATATTACTTTGCCAACAAAGGTCCTTCTACTCAAGGCTATGGTTTTTCCTGTGGTCATGTATGGATGTGAGAGTTGGACTGTGAAGAAAGCTGAACGCCCAAGAATTGATGCTTTTGAAGTGTAGTGTTGGAGAAGACTCTTGAGAGTCCCTTGGACTGCAACGAGATCCAACCAGTCCATCCTGAAGGAGATCAGTCCGGGTGTTCATTGGAAGGACTGATGCTGAAGCTGAAACTCCAATACTTTGGCCACCTCATGCAAAGAGTTGACTCATTGGAAAAGACTCTGATGCTGGGAGGGATTGGGAGCAGGAGGAGAAGGGGACGACAGAGGATGAGATGGCTGGATGGCATCACTGACTCGATGGACAGGAGTTTAAGTGAACTCCGGGAGTTGGTGATGGACAGGGAGGCCTGGCATGCTGTGATCCATGGGGTCACAGAGAGTTGGACTCGACTGAGCAACTGAACTGAACTGAAAGTATTCTAAATACTTCAGACACAGTCAGCTCCCAAGGAATTATATCCAGATTTTGTCTCACTAGATGCTACTTGCTACATTACTATCTTCAGCCCCTAATCCTCTTCCACATCCACAATATTTCCTCAGTTCTATGACCTTCACTTCTAACTGCCCAAGACCCATATCCTACTCCCCACAGAGTCTACTTTCAATATTGGACATACCTGGCATGGCCCTATGGGACGCTACACATTAAGATAAGCTTATAAGGAATGAACATATTTAGAGTATCAACTATGCCTTTTAACTCGGAAAAGACAATGTGATACAATATAGTGTAAGCCATGACAGCTGAATTTTGCTTTTCTATTTTGTAATGCAAGTGCCTGACTTAAGCTTTGATTGCTGAGGCATCTACTTCAAAAATGATCATCTCAAATAAGTCCATGGAAATATCCAGGCCAGAATACTGGAGTGGGTAGCTTTTCCCTTCTCCGTTGGATCCTCCCAACCCAGGGATCGAACCCAAGTCTCCCACATTGCAGGCAGATTCTTTATCAGCTATAGTCCATGGAAATATCCAGGCCAGAATACTGGAGTGGGTAGCTTTTCCCTCCTCCGTTGGATCCTCCCAACCCAGGGATCGAACCCAAGTCTCCCACATTGCAGGCAGATTCTTTATCAGCTGAGCCATAAGGGAAGCCCAAGAATACCCTTCCCCAGTGTATCTTTCTGACCCAGGAATCAAACCGGGGTCTCCTGCATTGCAGACAGACCAAATATACACAGAGAAGCCCAAATATACACAGCCAGTCACAAAGCTAGATAAAGATCAGAAGATCTTGGTTGATTTCCATAACTGACCATTTGGACTACTTGCTTTTTTTCCCCTACTCTTACCATGCTTTAAGGGGCTTCCCTGGTGGCTCAGAGGTTAACGTGTCTGCCTCCAATGTGGGAGACCCGGGTTCGATCCCTGGGTAAGGAAGATCCCCTGGAGAAGGAAATGGTAACCCACTCCAGTATTCTTGCCTGGAGAATCCCATGGACGGAGAAGCCTGGTAGGCTACAGTCCATGGGGTTGCAAAGAGTCAGACACGACTGTGCAACTTCACTATTCACTATACCATGCTTTAAATTCCTGCTCGTATATTTTAAATTCACCAATAAACAGTGAGCTCTCACTATCCTAGGATCACACACTCAATCCCAATAAAAAGCAGAACCTCAGGCCCATGCACTCTCTCTACCTCTGACCTCTCTGTGTGGTCCCAGATATGCAGTGTAATTTCCAAATCCTATAATTATAGTCAAAGCTATGGGTTTTCCAATAGTCATGTATGGATGTGAGAGTTAGACCATAAAGAAGGCTGAGTGCCAAAGAATTGATGCTTTTAAACTGTGACGTAGGAGGAGACTCTTGAGAGTCCCTTCGACTGCAAGGAGGTCAAACCAGTCAATCCTAAAGGAAATCAACTCTGAATATTCATTGGAAGGACTGCTGCTGAAGCTGAAACTCCAATATTTTGGCCACCTGATGTGAAGAACTGACTCATTGAAAAAGGCCCTGGTTGTAGGCAGGAGGAAAAGGGGACAACACAGGATGAGATGGTTGAACGGCATCACTGACTCAATGGACTTGAGTTTGAGCAAACTCTAGGAGATGGTGAAGGACAGGGAAGCCTGGTGTGCTGCAGTCCATGGGGTTACAAAGAGTCGGACACAACTGAGTGACTAACCAACAACAACAAATAATTAATTAAACTTTATTTCTTCAATTTCCTGATGGTTATTGCTGAAGGGCATTTTGCAATCATAATAAGAACAGTAAGGGCCAGTCCAAATACAATATTGGTTATTATTAACAGGCTAAGATCAGCACAAAACATACAATTAATAACATATTGTATTAAATTATTGTCAGGAGGCCAAGTTCAGGGTTGACTCTGGCACAGCTTTGTAAATTATCTTTGTGTTAAATACATGTAAGATACCATAGTTGACATATCTAAAGTTATAAAGGAATATTAGGAATTTCCAGGGCAAATGAGTTTGATTAAATGGCCTTACCCTGTTCAAACAGTTGAAGACACCTAAAGGTAGATGCTCATCTGAATTGGAGGCAAGATATAGAAAAGTCAAACCAGTAACTAACAAAAGTTTATTCCACTTAATTTTGTTAATCATATTAGGAAGGCAAATCTACAGAATTTAAAAAAAGACCATAGAATGTATCTGAAAATCACAAGTAATTATTTTCATTTTCTGAATTACTGTGAATTATTGAATTTGGCTATATTGTATAAATTTCTTGATAATTCATTGGCTATTATGTTGAAGATGGAGATCTTATCACCTAGGTGTTATCACTTTCTTTTCTATTTGACTTTTAAAGGCTTTTTAAAAATGATTTTCAAGTGGCAAATTTAATTTTTATTTGAAATTTTAATTTTTATTTGGATAAGTTAAATGAGAATTAATGAATAACTGTTTTTTTTACTTCAACTGATTTAATCTCAGTTTGTGTTTTGTTAGTCTCTAAAATTGCAATATAGCATTTTCTTGGATGGAGTAGATGGAAGTATAGCTTTAATATTAGACACACTTGAGTCACAACTTCTCATCAGAACTTTGGCAAATGTCATGACTGCTAAGAACTTCAAATCATCATTTGTAAAATGAAATGAATAATATCTACCTGTAATATTATTTGTGAAGGTTTAAATGAAAATTATGCACAGTGCTTGGCCCACTGTAGACACACTAATATTTGACAAGGAAGCCAAGAATATTCAGTGGAATAAAAAAACAGTCTCTTCAATAAATGGTGCAGGTAAAGCTGGATTATAACATGTAAAAGAATGAAACAACCCCTATCTACACCACTCACAAAAATTAACTCACAATTAATTTAAAGACTTAAACGTAAGACCTGAAACTATGAAACTCTAGACATAGTCAAAAAGCTCCCTGACCTGGGTCAGTTCAGTTCAGTTCAGTTCAGTCGCTCAGTCATGTCTGACTCTTTGTGACCCCATGAACTGCAGCACGCCAGGCCTCCCTGTCCATCACCAACTCCCGGAGTTCACTCAGACTCACGTCCATCGAGTCAGTGATGCCATCCAGCCATCTCACCCTCTGTCATCCCCTTCTCCTCCTGCCCCCAATCCCTCCCAGCATCAGAGTCTTTTCCAATGAGTCAACTCTTCACATGAAATGGCCAAAGTACTAGAGTTTCAGCTTTAGCATCATTCCTTCCAAAGAAATCCCAGGGTTGATCTCCTTTAGAATGGACTAGTTGGATCTCCTTGCAGTCCAAGGGACTCTTGAGAGTTTTCTCCAACACCACAGTTCAAACGCATCAATTCTTCAGCACTCAGCTTTCTTCACAGTCCAACTCTTCCATCCATACACGACCACTGGAAAAACCATAGCCTTGACTAGACAGGTCAGCTATTCTTAACAACCTTTACAGACAATAGTCATCTCTCTAAAATTATTAAAAAATAGATTCTAGATAAGTAGAAAGGAGTATAGATTTCATATAACCAAAGAGCTCCCTGCCAGCTAGGCAAAGATTGATAAATGTTGGATGTAGAGCCACACTCTCTTAAGCCAGTTTTTAAACCAAAATTTTTTCTAAAGACCTAAAGCTTTTCATAACTCATTTAACAGCAAAATATGACCTGGACTCATTAACAGTTAAATCCTGACCTAAACCAACATGAAGTCTTTATTTATTTCACTTGATGTATATTTTCCTGTGCTTCACTATAAAGTTATTAATTTCTTATTATGAGGTGTTCTCCTAGTCCCTGCTGGGTGTGTTCCCCTAGCCTCTTCTCAATGTGCTAGTTATAGACAATATGTACTCTACACAACAATCTTAAAATCTAAAAAACTCTGAATTTTGAAAAACAACTGGCCCCAAGGTTTGTGATAAGATACTGTGGACTGTGGTTGTTTTCTTGATCTGCTACACTCAGGGTTTGTAAAAGGATAAAGAAGGATGGAATGAAATGGTATCACGATTTTTTTCAATTACTTAGAATCCCAACAGAAGGCCGAAGAAGTTTGTCAGATGTACTATATGCAGCTACGCTCTGGCCTTAAAATAGAAAAAAAGGTCTGTTACTTTAGGAAAGAAACCACCAAAAGGCATTCATCAACAGGTAAGGAGAAACTATGCACTTCCTGATAATTTTTCAACATAATGATGGACATTGATTTGCCTTCACTTATCACATCAAGATACATAATTTCTTTCCTCACCCAAATTCCTTCTGGAAAAGAGTAAGGATGAGGAACTATTTTTTAGTCATTTTCAGAATAGTGTGGAAGAAATGGTTATATCATGTTCAGTAAAAATAGAGGATACAAAATTATAAATATATTTTATAATATTTTAAAATGTTTTTCCTTTCATTTAATGAAAGTAAACTAAAACATTAATAGTGGTTGCCTTTTGGGTATTGAGACCATGAGTGACTAGTTTTCTTCAGCCTGGACTCCAGTGAGTGTGTCCTATTGGGATGTAAGTATGTAGAAAGTATTGATTCCTTCAGAGCATAGCATGACCAAAGCCCTGAGGTCAGTCATCACTGTGAGCAAGCAGCCTTGACTGAAAGTCCTCAAAGGGGTGATGGGAAGGGGTCTGCACTGAGTGAGGACTGACAGCCCACTCCTATACCCACCCCTGTCCTGCAGCTGAGAAGTACAAAGAGCATCTGGCACTATTTACCTGTAAGCAGACGAAACACTTTAGTCGGTCTGTGGACCAGGGCTTCACCTTGGGTAATACAACGGTCAAGAAATACTCTACAGCAAATCACCTATCAAGTATCAAAGGTAAGATTGGTCACAGGGGTGTGTGAGGGTGAGAAGGGAGGTAGGACATGGGACCCTCACGAGTGCTAGTCCAAGAAGCAGCCCCAACTCTACAATTTCATGTATATCAGAAACTTCTGTCCTTTTTAAGCGGTATCCAAAGTAGTACAGGGTATCTGCTCTAACAGTACTTGTGCATTCTATAGTCAGAACTATATTATTATTTTGAAATGCTTGCTATGGACTGGAATCTCATCTACATAATTCCTGAGATAAATATATTATCTTTTTTGGGGAAAAAAAACACACACATTATCTCTCCAAATTTCAACATTTTGACAATGAAAGAAAAGGAAGAGCTATTATATTTTCAAATATAATTTCAACTCAAAAATTTTAAATAATTGTTGATTGTTTTAAATTATATCACACATGTGCAAATAAATCCAATATTTAAAGTTCCTAATGTTATATATATTATTTTCTTTAGCATAATTCTACACTATAAATAAAATATAATTATTTTTTTTCATCTAGGGCCTATATATGTAGTCTCTAAATCTGACCCAGTTTACCCCAGCATGCTGCAGAAATATCATTTTCTGTGTGTGCTGATATATTAAAAAAAATTGAGAGTACTGATTTAAGTGTTGCAGTTTTTTGGCCAGAAGACAAAATGAGGCTCACACTTGCATCCTCCAGGACTGTTGAAAGTCTCCAAGTAACTCCATCTTTACAGTTGTCTATCCATGTCTATCAAAATACAAAATCTTATACATGTCTATCAAAATACAGTCCGCCGTTGCCCACAGTTCCCTAGATCATGCGAAATTAAGCAGAGTTTTCTTCGGGCAATGTCTATCACTTTTCCAGTTTCTTTCTCCCCATCAAACCCTCCCCTAAGCACACTAATATGGCCTCCCATGGCCTTCACACAGGAGGCTAGCATCTTTGATATCCTTCATGCAGGAGGTTAGCATCTTATGATCCCATAACATAGCTCAACCTTTGAGCTATGTTAAGTTTGTGCCTGAGACTTTCATCTATTCAACGGTGATAGACAAAGTACAACTCAAGTTGCAAAGACAAAAAAACCACAACACATTTAGAAGGTTTCTTAATTTTCAAAAGATTTTTCATGGAAACAAGCCTTTAAATTCTTAATGACAAGATTTTTACTTGTTACAGAACATTCTGCTTCCCTGAGTACATACAACGATCAGTTCATTAGTTTTGTTTTTGAGGATGGAAACTATGAGATCTGTGTTGAGGACTTGATAGGAGACCAAGAGAAAGGTAGACTATTTCCTTTTGTCTATAATGATATAATGATGACCAGTAAAGTAAAAATTAATAAATTTAACAAACTGTAAACAATAGATTAACTCAGATATGGCTAATAGATTTCATGCTATATGCTAACTCCAATGCACTGGCAATAGATGCTTGAATATCACTGTATTGGGGAGGATTCAGAAGCTTATTCAGGGTTCATCAAGGAAGAATGATGATATTGAGAAGTTGTATCTGTTGTGAAATACGGAAGGAAGTACCACACATATTTACTGTCATTAAATTATTAATATCTACTAGGTCTTTCCAATTTTATCAATACCACTAGAGTGTAATTCTAGCAAAAGAGTATACCAATGCTATGAACAACATTTTAAATATTTTAATACCAACATTGTTGGGGAAATCCTCAGAGCATATTTATACATTTTTAAGACCTTTCTCAAAGCCACAAAAGTTTTGCTTTTATTGATACATAATAAGAGGATATTTTCTGATGTTATATATGTTGAAACTGAAATCATTTGGTAAAATTGTATCTCACTAAAGGGATTTTATGCATTCTCTTTCAGACAAGGTGTTACTCCGTTACTATGAATCCCAATTCCCCTTAAGTGAAACAGGTAATTTGGGAGGCTGGGTAGCTCTGGGGCTTGAATTCTTAAATTTAGGGTAAAGACAAATCCAAACATGTTCCATGGAAAAGGAAGGTGTCTCAGAAGGTTCTCTCCTACCCAATTCATGGTAAAAATATTGGATTTTAGATTTTAAAAGGACTTATTCCATCTCATCCATTTTGCAGTTTAATAATCAGGATAAATTGGCTGCATTTAACAGAGATTCAGAATAACAGTGTCTTACTGAGTGACTTCACTCTCACTTTTCACTTTCATGCATTGGAGAAGGAAATGGCAACCCACTCCAGTGTTCTTGCCTGGAGAATCCCAGGGACAAGGGAGCCTGGTGGGCTGCCATCTATGTCCTTCTTATCAGAACAAACTATGAGTTTTATTTCCTTTAAGAACACAACCTGGAAGTTGTACCTGACACTTAACATTCATCTTATGTTGGTCAGAACTAAGACATATTGCTACATAAGGCAGGCCTGGAAACATTCTGTTATTACACAAAAGAGGAATTAGATATTGGGACAACTATCAGTGGCTTTCTATGCAAACAGGGAAGCTGACACTGAGAGCAATACTCATTAGAGTCTCAATTCTACTATTAGAAAGCATATAAGAAAACTAACCTCTCTCCTAAGGGGACTTAGAATTACACCTTACTGTCCAATGTTTTATCTGGGTACAAATATTTCTAATAGATGTGTTGGTGAATGAAATAGTCATTTTACATCTGGGACTCTTTTCCTGGGTGTTAAATTCATTTAAATTAAAATGAGTTACAATTCTTCAGTTTATAATTTGTGTTTTTTAATTGCAAGATGGTGATGGTAGTCATCGGAAGTTAATGGTAAACCTGAGCCCCACGAAAGACAAAGACTTCTTGCTGCACGCTAACAGTAAGGAGCACTCTGTGGAGGTAACAGAAACATGCACCTAATTGTCATGACTGACTACTCATCTGTGAAGATTTGGGGGTTTGGGGTACTTTGAAGAAGTTTTGTTTGTAATATTGTAAATAAAACAAAACCAGTTACAATTAATACTTTGCTTCTGAAATAAGGAAGGGAGTAAAATTGGCATGTGTCCCCTTCCGACTGAAAGTCTGGTCTCTGCCAGCAGTGCAGCATTACCCGGGAGCTTGTTAGAAATGTAGACTTCCAGACTCCCTCACAACTGAATCAAAACGAGCATTTTAACAAATCTCCAGGAGACTCATAGGTACTCCTGGGTACATAGGTACTCATAGGTACATAGACTCATTAAAGTTTGAGAAGCACTGCTGAATAGAATGATATAAAATCCTTTCTCTTTGGCTGTAGGAACTACTGTTTTCGTCCAGGCAGTATTTCCTTGTAAAATATCATTATCTTGGGCAACTGAAAAGTAATTTTATAGTCTGAAACTGCTAAAGGGATGGGTTCATAAATATTTCCATATGCCAAGATATAGAGATAGCATAACAACCTACATTCTGATCATAGGATTCACTGCGCTGTCTTCCTCAGTTAGTAAATAGAACTGTTACATTGCTCATGATAAGTGAACAATGAAAAGAAATAGAGGAAAGCAATAGAATGGAAAAGACTAGAAATCTCTTCAAGAATATTAGAGATACCAAGGGAACATTTCATGCAAAGATGGACACAATAAAAGACAGAAAAGGTATGGGCCTAACAGAAGCAGAAGATACTAAGAAGAGGTGGCAGGAATACATAGAAGAATTGTACAAAAAAAGATCTTAATGACTCAGATAACCACAATGGCGTGATTAATCACATACAGCCAGACATCCTGGAGTCTGAAGTCAAGCAGGCCTTAGGAGCATCACTACAAACAAAGCCAGTGGAGGTGATAGGATTCCAGCAGAGCTATTTAAAATCCTAAAAGATGATGCTGTTAAAGTGCTGCACTCAATATGCCAGCAAATTTGGAAAACTCAGCAGTGGCCATAGGACAGGGAAAGGTCAGTTTTCATTCCAATCCCAAAGAAGGGCCCTGCAAAAGAATGTTCAAACTACTGCACAACTGTACTTGTTTCACATGCTAGCAAGGTAATGCTCAACAATATGTGAACTGAAAACTTGAAGATGTACAAGCTGGATTTAGAAAAGACAGAGGAACTAGAGATCAAATTGCCAACATCTGTTGGATCATAGAAAAAGCAAGGGAATGCCAGGAAAACATCATCTTTTGCCTTCATTGACTAGGCTAAAGCCTTTGACTCTATGGATCACAACAAACTGTGGAGTATTCTTAAAGAGATGGGAATACCAGACCACCTTACCTGCCTCCTGAGAAACCTGTATGCAGGTCAAGAAGCAACAGTTAGAACCAGCCATGGAACAATGGACTGGTTCAAACTAAGGAAAGGAGTACATCATGTGAAATGCTGGGCTGAATGAAGCACAAGATGGAATCAAGATTGCCAGGAGAAATATCAATTACCTCAGATATGCAGATGACACCACCCTAATGGCAGAAAGCAACGAGGAACTAACGAGCCTCTTGAGGAAGGTTAAAGAAAAGAGTGAAAAAGCTGGCTTAAAACTCAACATTCAAAAAACTAAGATCATGGTATTGGTCCCATGACTTGATGGCAAATAGATGGGGATAAAATGAAAACAGTGACAGACTTATCTTCTTGGGCTCCAAAATCACTGTAGATGGTGACTGCAGCTATGAAATTAAAAGACCCTTGCACCTTGGAAGAAAGGCTATGACGAACCCAGATAGTCTGTTAAAAAAAACAGAGACATCACTTTGCCTACAAAGGTCCGTATAGCCAAAGCTAAGGCCTTTCCATTAGTCATGTACAGATGGGAGAGTTGGACCATAAAAAAGGCTGAGCAAAAAACAATTGATGCTTTCCAACTGTGGTGCTGGAGAAGATTCTTGAGAGTTCCCTGGACAACAAGGAGATCAAATCAATCAATCCTAAAGGATATCAACTCTGAATATTCATTAGAAAAATTAATGCTGAACCTGAAGCTCTAATACTTTGGTCATCTGATTTGAAGAGCCAATACCCTGGGAAAGACCCTGATGCCAGAAAAGATAGAGGGCAAGAGAAGAAGGGGACAACAGAGGATAAAATGGATGGCATCACTGACTCAATGGACATGAGTCTGAGCAAACTCAGGGAGACAGTGAAGGACAGGGAAGCCTGGCGTGCTGCAGCTCATAAAATCACAGAGAGTTGGACACGACTCGGTGACTGAACAACAACAGCAGCAGTGTAGCCATGCAAGGTACTAATGTAAACTCTGGATGCATCTCCCTCAACAAAACATTTCTAAGTTTATATAACAGTGTTTGGCATATATAACTACTCAACAATACAAGCTGACTCCTAATGAGCTTTATTATATATACCAAGTTGTATGCTAAAGGTTAAGTAATGTCTTATTTAATTCTCACAGTAACTGTCTTATGAAGTCATTGTATTGGTCAGGTACACTGTGTAACGAACCACTTAATAACTTAAAATAATACTCATTTGTATCACTCACATATCTATGGGTAAGTTAGCGGTTGAACTAGAAAACTGGCTGCAATAAAAACTTGAGACTTGAAACATAAAGCACAGTGTCTAGTTCTCAGAGATACCACATGGCAAAAAGAGAAGTATGAATCCAGAACTACTGCATCAAGATCCACTTATTCTAAGCCATTATGTCTCTCAAAATATACTATCAGTGAATCAAATCAAATTCCCCTGCTTGGGCCCTCTGTTCACTTTCTCCCCACTTCCTATCCCCTATCCAGTAAGCAGGCTTGCTAGAAATATCAAGTTATGAATAATTATTCTCTTTTAGTTTTCAACACAGGGATGTAAAGTTGACTCTGAACTTCCCACTCCCGTATTGATTACTTTCTCTCTTGTTTTCCTCAGCTACAAAAATGTGAAAACCAGTTGCCAGAACAAGCCTTCTTTGTCCTTCATGAGACGTCCTCCCAGTGTGTTTCATTTGAATGTAAGAGCAATCCTGGAGTGTTTCTAGGAGTAAAGGATAACCAACTAGCTCTAATTAAAAGAGGGGAAGACCCTGAGGATTCAAATACACAGAATATCACATTTAAGCTCTCAAACTTAATGTGATGGAAAGCT
Organism: Capricornis sumatraensis; assembly: GCF_032405125.1. Lineage (NCBI taxonomy): Eukaryota > Metazoa > Chordata > Mammalia > Artiodactyla > Bovidae > Capricornis > Capricornis sumatraensis. Next base: position 46,701,911 of record NC_091074.1, on the reverse strand, counting down.
GCAGATCTTTGGTTGAGTAGCCCCAATAGCTACCACTGAAAAAAAGATGAGATATAAAGAGACAGATAACACGAAGGCAAATGGAATGTTTAGTATGGTGTGGAATGTTTTCCTTATTATGTACAAAAATTTGTTTATAACCCTTCAGTTCTGTTTTTCATTTCCCTTTGTATATCTCTCTGTATATTCTACTGCATATTCAATACAAATATTGGAATATTTAATAGCATACTGGTAAAGAGACTTGCCAACATTCTGAAGTATACACCTGACCTTTACTTTTTTCCTACTTTCAATCCAGAAAGAACTTAGTATTTAGAGTGAGACCTCTGGGGAAAAGCAAAGGGCCTTATCCCTAGTCTTGCTTTAGTCAAAGATCAATTTTAAAGAGCTACATAGGGACATCATTTTCCATGATTCTAAACAGTAGCCTCAAACACTTAATGGCTTAATAAAAAGACAACTGGAAGCTACACAGATTGACCATTTCACAACCAGAATAAAACATCAAGATTGTTTATAAATACTCAAAACTTCAGATACCTAAATGGCTAAGCAGGTAATATGAATATGTGAAAAGGCAAGAATAATTTTTAAATTAAGAAAATTAAATCTAGTATTTAAAAGTGAATAATTTCATCTCTCATTTTTTAAATTCCAATTTTTATAGATTGCGTTAACTTTAAGCAAGGCATTCTTACATTAAAAAGTAAAATAAATTTTATTTCAGACAGAAAACTGAAATTATGAGGAATATCTAACAAACTAGAATTTTTTTTTGAAGCATTGAACCACAATATATGTTCAGGCATGCAAGTACCATGGGCTGCAAGTACTATGGAGGGGCTAGAAGTCCTCTAACCTACTAGAGCTTATATGGGACATAGGATTAATATTACAATTTCAATAACTGGCTATCCCTCATATGTTCTTCTGACCCTGACTTTCAGGAACCCATGACTTTTGATCTATTCATCACCTTAAACAAAATTTTTTCTAATCCTTTCTTCTCACATGTGCAAGTCCTTTTCTTGTCTGATTTCCCAATGACCCTGCTTACTATGGAATATACATGTGACTTGTTCTTTCCTCATTTCTTTTGACCAACTATGTCATGTACTCCCAAATGTACTCCCTGACCTCACTTCTGGATCACCTGATCTCTCATGCCAGTATGTTTATTCTGCTTTTTCTACCTGATGCTGTAGAATTTTACATAAACCTATCAGTGGCAATATTTTTCATTAAACATCTTTGTGTTTTATTGTTACTAAGGTACTAAAGTTTATAGTCAATCATATAATAACATTTCTCAACTACTAAATAGTTTTTGCTTACTTTAAAATCTTTGCAATTTCTACTGTAATTTTTCATAGGTAGAATACTGACAATAAATGATAAACATAATGACAAAATAAGACTTTTTCTGAAAGTGTAGGCTTTTTAAGTTGTTGAGATATATTGACTATAACTGCTGGTGCAACATAAAAGAGGCTGTGAATTACTATATGAGGGCAAAAACTTATAGAACAATATATCTTTGTTTCATTACTTTGTCAATAATTTAACTATAGAAACAACAATAAAAACAGAATCTATATCATTTCCTCTGAAAAACACTAAATGTTGATGATGTGCATCTGTATAATATACTTAAAATTATTATTATTAAGTAACCAAATATATCCATTACATTATTCATATTCTTAAATAAACTGTGTTTTTCAAAAGTATATGAGACCATAGTGATTTTATCATAAAATGACTCAATATTGTGAAATTCTTAAGTGAAAGTACACATACCCTAATCCATCAATGTTAGTAAGTGGAGGAAGTTATTTGCCTAATATTTTTGGTGATTCAAAATTAACTAAAATTTTCCAGAGAAGAGATTGTGTCTTTTTCACCTTTGCGCTCCCAGTGCCCATCATGGTGGCCAGCACAAAGTAGGTATTCAGTGACTTAAACCCAAGATCAAACAGCCAACACGTACTTGCATTATAATTTTAACCTAAGACTTCCAACCTGGTTTTCTTATTTTACATGATTAATTTTCCTTTAAAAAACACTTTCTGTCATCACTATAGTCAGTGTTATTTGATTAAAATATTCAAATGTATGGTGGTTTTTGTCACTTAGATGCCTGTGTTTTAAGAATGCTCAAACTACCACACAATTGCACTCATCTCACATGCTAGTAAAGTAATGCTCAAAATTCTCCAAGCCAGGCTTCAACAGTACGTGAACTGTGAATTTCTGGATGTTCAAGCTGGTTTTAGAAAAGGCAGAGGAACCAGAGATCAAATTGCCAACATCTGCTGGATCATGGAAAAAGCAAGAGAGTTCCAGAAAAACATCTGTTTCTGCTTTATTGACTATGCCAAAGCCTTTGGCTGTGTGGATCACCAGAAACTGGAAAATTCTGAAAGAGATGGGAATGCCTGACCTGACTCTTGAGAAATCTGTATGCAAGGCAGGAAGCAACAGTTAGAACTGGACATGGAACAACAGACTAGCTCCAAATTGGTAAAGGAGTACGTCAAGGCTGTATATTGTCACCCTGCTTATTTAACTTATATGCAGAGTACATCATGAGAAACTCTAGGCTGGATGAAACACAAGCTAGAATCATGATTGCTGGGAGAAATAACCTCAGATATGCAGATAACACCACCCTTATGGCAGAAAGTGAAGAAGAACTAACGAGCCTCTTGATGAAAGTGAAAGAGGAGAGTGGAAAAAGTTGGCTCAAAACTCAACATTCAAAAAACTAAGATCATGGCATCTGGTCCCATCACTTCATGGCAAATAGATGGGGAAACAGTGGAAACAGTGTCAGACTTTATTTTCTTGGGCTCCAAAATTACTGCAGATGCAGCCATGAAATTAAAAGATGCTTGCTCCTTGAAAGAAAAGCTATGATCAACCTAGACAGCATATTAAAAAGCAGAGATATTGCTTTATCAACAAAGGTCCATCTAGTCAAAGCTTTGGTTTTTCCAGTAGTCTTGTATGGATGTGAGAGTTGGACTATAAAGAAAGCTGAGTGCTGAAGAATTGATGCTTTTGAACTGTGGTATTGGAGAAGACTCTTGAGAGTCCCTTGGACTGCAAGGACATCCAACCAGTCCATCCTAAAGAAAATTAGTCCTGAATGTTCATTGGAAGGACTGATGTTGAAGCTGAAACTCCAATACTTTGGCCACTTGATGTGAAGAACTGACTCATTTGAAAAGCTCTGATGCTGGGAAAGATTGAAGGCAAGAGGAGAAGGGGATGACAGAGGATGAGATGGTTGGATGGCATCACCGACTCAATGGACATGAGTTTGAGTAGGTTCCGGGAGTTGGTGATGGACAGGGATGCCTGGTGTGCTGCAGTTCACGGGGTCGCAAAGAGTTGGACATGACTGAGCAACTGAACTGTACTGAACTGAAGAAAGCAAAAGAACTGTGCTCCAAAAACTATAAGATGCTGATGAAATAAATCAAAGAAGACACAAACAGATGGAAAAATACACCAATTTCTTGGATTGGAAGAATATTTTATAATTATATATTTGTTATATTTTACAATGTAAACAAATATCAAATCATTATGTAGCATACTTAGAACTAATATAATGTTATGTCAATTATATCTCATTTTAAAAAGATTACAATAGATTAAACTCTGCAACAGTAACCATCTGTCATATAAGTGCCCTTGTTCCTAGAAAGAATTAAGTTACATGATATTGATGATTTAACACAACTCCATCACCAGCTCAGAACCACTTGACTGATGCTCAGTGATTTATCTTTTCAGATTAAAGTTTGGAACTCATACACATTTAACATTTAGCATTAGTCACCTTTGTTTTTTCATATTAAACTTCAACAGGTGTTGGCTCACTTTAGCCAAACCTGCTAGTTTTCTAAGGATGCCTCTCTCCTGCAGCCTCCTTATTGCTCCTCTACCTGAAACATTCATTCTGACCAGTCTATTTTTTCACATCTGATATATCTTCTTGATTCTTTTCTATCAATGTCTTTCCCATGCTTCCTTCAAAATGCAGTTGTCTCCATCATCTTATTATCTTTTCAAGACTTATGGATGACTGTGACTGTGGTGACAAAGTTGATTGTATTCTGCCTAGCACTGTATGTATACATGATTTATCTTCCATAAAGGGGTGTAATACTATAAGGACATGTTTTTTTTCTTTTAATCTTCCTGCTAGGACACACAGTGATCTATAATTAGGACAAGTTAATTTTATTCTATTCTTATTTTTATCTTCATTCCAGGATTATAGCAAACTTTCGCCAGAACACATCTTTCAGAGAATATCCCAAACTTCTTTGTCCTATGTCATTCTCTTCTCAAACATCTGTTAATCACTTTGCCAGCAAAAATCCATATAGTCAAACCTATGGTTTTTCCAGTAGTCATGTACGGAAGTGAGAGTTGGACCATGAAGAAGGCTGAGTGCCAAAGAACTGATGCTTTCAAACTGTGGTGCTGGAGAAGACTCTTGAGAGTCCCTTGGACTGCAAGAAGATCAAACCATCCAATCCTAAAGGAAATCAACCCTGAGTAATCATTGGAAGGACTGACGCTGAAGCTGAAGCTCCAATACTTTGGCCACCTGATTCGAAGAGCCAACTCAATGGAAAAGACCCCGATGCTAGGAAAGATTGAGGGCAAAAAAAGAAGTGGGTGACAGAGGATGAGATGGTTGTATGACATCATCAATTCAATGGATATGAGTCTGAGCTAACTGCAGGAGATAGTGAAGGACAGGGAAGCCTGGTGTGCTGCAGTCCATGGTGTCGCAAAGAGTAGGACAGGACTGAATGATGGAACAACAAATTAATTCTTTAGATCTTGGTAAAGTCTTCTCAAGGGTACCATATAATTGATGCAAAATACTCACACTGGGAAAACAATTCCCACATTAATGGGGTAAAGGAGTGAATATTGATAGATAAGGCTAAAAAGTTAGGCATGGAACATATCACTCAGGGTTTTTTAAGTCATGTTAAAATTTTTGTTTTTACCCTATGTGCAAAGGGAATCCATCAAACTTTCGAGCAAGATGACAAGATTCAGTGGATTGGAAGGAAGGAAGAAAAGAAGTAGAGAGATTATTTGGAGAGCTATTACAATAATCCAAGTTTTTAAAATGATGTTTGGTTTAGGGTGATGGCAGTAGACAATGGAATTAGTACACAGATTGAAGATACATTTGAAAGAGTTTTAAACAGCACTTGGAGATAAACTGGATTGAGAACTGAAGGATGGAGTGATTTGGAAATGATTCAGTTTTCTGACTTGAGCAGAGATGCACAAAGGCACTGAGATGGCAAAACCTGAAGAGAAACAGATTCATGGATGAATGAACAAGTGCTTCATTTTGAATAGTTTGAGATGGTTGACATATCCACATGTAGATAACAAAACAAGTTTCAATTCTGGAGCTCAGAGGTACTATGCACAGAGATAATCTGCACCATAGTTGTTTTCAGTCAGTTCAGTTCAGTCACTCAGTCATGTTCGACTCTTTGTGACACCATGAATCACAGCAAGCCAGGCCTCCCTGTCCATCACCAACTCCTGGAGTTCACTCAAACTCACGTCCATCAAGCCAGTGATGCCATCCAGCCATGTCATCCTCGGTCGTCCCTTTCTCCTCCTGCCCTCAATCCCTCCCAGCATCAGGGTCTTTTCCAATGAGTCAACTCTTCACATGAGGTGGCCAAGTTATTGGAGTTTCAGCTTCAGCATCAGTCCTTCCAATGAACACCCAGGACTGATCTCCTTTAGAATGGACTGGTTGGATCTACTTGCAGTCCAAGCGACTCTCAAGAGTCTTCACCAACACCACACTTCAAAAGCATCAATTCTTGGGCACTCAGCTTTCTTCACAGTCCAACTCTCACATCCATACATGACTACTGGAAAAACCATAGCCTTGACTAGATGGACCTTTGTTGGCAAAGTAATATTTCTGCTTTTCAATATGCTATCTAGGTTGGTCATAACTTTCCTTCCAAGGAGTAAGCGTCTTTTAATTTCATGGCTGCAGTCACCATCTGCAGTGATTTTGGAGACCAAAAAAATAAAGTCTGACACTGTTTCCACTGTTTCCCCATCTATTTCCCATGAAGTGATGGGACCAGATGCCATGATCTTCATTTTCTGAATGTTGAGCTTTAAGCCAACTTTTTCAGTCTCCTCTTTCACTTTCATCAAGAGGCTTTTTAATTCCTCTCCACTTTCTGCCATAAGGATGGTGTCATCTGCATATCTGAGGTTATTGATATTTCTCCTGGCAATCTTGATTCCAGCTTGTGCTTCTTCCAGCCCACCATTTCTCATGATGTACTCTGCATATAAGTTAAATAAGCAGGGTGACAATATACAGCCTTGATGTACTCCTTTTCCTATTTGGAACCAGTCTGTTGTTCCATGTCCAGTTCTAACTGTTGCTTCCTGACCTGCATATAGGTTTCTCAAGAGGCAGTCAGGTGGTCTGATATTCCCATCTCTTCCAGAATTTTCCACAGTTTATTGTGATTCACACAGTCAAAGGCTTTGGCATAGTCAATAAAGCAGAAATAGATGTTTTTCTGGAACTCTCTTCCTTTTTCCATCATCGAGCAGATGTTGGCAATTTGATCTCTGGTTCCTCTGCCTTTTCTAAAACCAGCTTGAACATCTGGAAGTTCACAGTTCACATATTGCTGAAGCCTGGCTTGGAGAATTTTGAGCATTACTTAACTAGCGTGTGAGATGAGTGCAATTGTGTGGTAGTTTGAACATTCTTTGGCATTGCCTTTCTTTGGGATTGGAATGAAAACTGACCCTTTCCAGTCCTGTGGCCACTGCTGAGTTTTCCAAATTTGCTGGCATGTTGAGTGCAGCACTTTCACAGCATCATCTTTCAGGATTTGAAATAGCTCAACTGGAATTCCATCACCTCCACTAGCTTTGTTCATAGTGATGCTTTCTAAGGCTCATTTGACTTCACATTCCAGGATGTCTGGCTCTAGGTGAGTGATCACACCATCATGATTATCTTGGTCGTGAAGCTCTTTTTTGTACAGTTCTTCTGTATATTCTTGCCACCTCTTCTTAATATCTTCTGCTTCTGTTAGGTCCAAACCATTTCTGTCCTTTATTGAGCCCATCTTTGCATGAAATGTTCCCTTGGTATTTCTAATTTTCTTGAAGAGATCTCTAGTCTTTCCCATTCTGTTCTTTTCCTCTATTTCTTTGCACTGATCGCTGAGGAAGGCTTTCTTACCTCTCCTTGCTATTCTTTGGAACTCTGCATTCAGATGCTTATATCTTTCCTTTTCTCCTTTGCTTTTTGCTTCTCTTCTTTTCACAGCTATTTGTAAGGCCTCCCCAGACAGCCATTTTGCTTTTTTGCATTTCTTTCCCATGCGGATGGTCTTGATACCTGTCTCTTGTACAATGGCATGCACCTCCATCCATAGTTCATCAGGCACTCTATCTATCAGATCTAGTCCCTTAAATCTGTTTCTCACTTCCACCGTATAATCATAAGGGATTTGATTTACTGTTACCTAATTTATTTTCAGTAAGAGAGCAATTTCATAACTGTATCTTCTAGATTTAGTCACCACAAAATTGCAGCTTAAATCCTAGCATAAGCTTGGCAGTATGGAGACTCTTTTTAAAGACTTGTTATAAAAACACTTATAAAGCAAACTTCAAAATATGAAATGCATCACTGAGCTCATGTACCCAAGGGCCTTCAAATTAAGGTTGATTATGCACCCACCATGCACTAAGCTACATGCTTTACATGCATTATCATAGTCTGCAAAGTGGTTCTATTACTTTGCCTAGTTTACAAATGAAGAAACCAAGGCTTAGAAAGATTAATGCATTTTCTCAATGATATTTGGCATCACAGTTTAGTGACTAATAAAGCTAGGACTAGAAGTCAAGTTTATCTTTCATTGTTTTCTTGGAGGTCATTTTATGTAACATGACCACCCCAAATGTCAGCAGCAACATTTTCTTTTCCTAGAATATGAAATATTACTTCCTTCCCCAGCCCCAAGTCTCCTTTTTCTCTACTAGATTTTCTCCCCCAACCCTGTTCCTTCTCTCTGCTGTTTCTTTCTTTCATGGAGCCTATTAAACAGAGTGAAGTAAGCCATAAAGAAAAACACCAATACAGTATACTAACACATATATACAGAATTTAGAAAGATGGTAATGATAACCCTGTACGCAAGACAGCAAAAGAGACACAGATGTGTAGAACGGACTTTTGGACTCTGTGTGAGAAGGCGAGGGTGGGATGATTTGGGAGAATGGCATTGATACATGTATACTATCAGGTAAGAAATGAATCACCAGTCTATGTTTGATACAGGATACAGGATGCTTGGGGCTGGTGCACGGGGATGATCCAGAGAGATGATATGGGGTGAGAGGTGGGAGGGGGGTTCAGGATTGGGAACACATGTACACCTGTGGCTGATTCATGTCAATGTATGGCAAAACCAATACAGTATTGTAAAGCAAAATAAAGTAAAAATAAAAATTAAAATAAATAAATAAATAAAAGGTAAGATTCGAAATGAAAAAAAAAAACAGTTCCTATCTGAGTGATGGATGAGGAAGGATGGCTAAGAATCCAATATTCCAATAATACTGGTTAATTTTGGCTTTCTCGAGACACTGTTAAATATGCTACTAACTGAGAGCTACAGAGAGAAAATAGTCACTCTGGTCTGGTACTGGAAAACTCATTTGCCTTCATTATAAAACCATTATGATTTGATGGATGGGGAATGAACTGTTGTTACAACAGCTGTTATAGTCATTAATTACTCAAGTAGACTATAAGGAAAGGACATTCTGCTTTTGCAAAACAACTTACCACACCCTTCATATGGTCTCATTTTACTGTGTGTAAGTCAGTCTCAAAATTAATACAAAGTAATTTTGCAAACTAGAGACTGCCAAAATTGATTTCAATGTTGGTGTTGAAATTGTCTTTTAAAGTATTTTATTGTATTCTCCCTCTAGACTTCCAGAATACCAATGGTCAATTTGGCAAATTATTCCTCTCATATAGCCAATTGTTGACACCATACTTTTTATCCCTAAAGACCTATGAATTATTTTTTAAATGAAAGGGAAAAAAAAGAACATAATAAACTATGTTAACACTTCCTGGGCATGTACACCCGTGGTGGATTCATGTCAATGTATGGCAAAACCAATACAGTATTGTAAAGTAAAATAAAGTAAAAATAAAAAATTTTTTTTAAAAAAAGAAGTAATTTGAGCTATTGTGAATCTTCCTGTTGGATGGTATAGCAGACACTGCTCATGATCTACATAACATGTGGGGTAATCAGACCATCCCTCCTCCTAGTTCATGAATAATGAGTCTTATCATTTTCAAAAGACATCTGAAGTGTTTTCTGTTTTTCACTGTTACAAGCTGCATTGCGTTTAATATTCCTTTCTTTATATGTCTTCCAGGGCATATATGCAAAAATTTCTCTTTAAGAGTGGGACCGATGAATCATGGGGTATTGTATTACTTTCTTTAATTTCAGAGTGCTTATACCAATTTGCATCCCCATCCACAGTCTAAGTATTCCTCTTATTTCACATTCTCACCAAAACTACTTATTGTTAGCTTTTTATTTTTGCAAGTCTCATGGGTAAGATGACATGGTACTATGTTATGATTTTAATTTGTATTTCCTTAACTACTGAGGTAGAACATTCTTTAATAGGTTAATTTGTTATGCAGCTTTCTGTTTCTATGAAATGATTTTTGAGCTTTTTCCTATTTCTCTATGAACTTTTTTCTAACTTAAATGTAGAACTTATGTATGTATCCTGGATACTGACTTTTTGTCAGTTTTATCAGTTGCCAACGTCTTCTTCCAATTTGTGCCCTATATTAGTAATTTCTCTTTGTGCTGTCTTTGGTAAAGGGAAATTCTTAATTTTAACATAGCTGAGTTTATGCACCTTTAATGATTTATGCTTTCTGTATTTTTTAAAGAAATCCTTCCCTACTCCATGCCATCCACATCATTAAGACATTTTTCTATACTGTTTCTAACAATTTCATTATTTTGCTCTTCATGTTGAAATCTGAATACATCTGCAGCCTATTTTGCCACGTGGATAATCAATTTTCCCAGTATCATTTCTTTAAACATTCATTCTTTCCTTCACTTATTTGCTGTAAGTTTTCATATACAGTGTAAGTTTTCATATATACATGGACCAGTTTTCTTATGCCTCTATTCTGTCCCATTACTCTATTTGTCTGTCTTGATATCTAATAGCATTTTGGTAAAGCAAGTCCCCCAAGCTAATACTTCTTCAAGAATGACATGTATTCTTATAGTTCTTTGCATTTCCACATGAATTTTAGAATTGATTCATCAGGTTTAAATATACAATTGGGGGACTTCCCTGATGGTTCAGCAGTTAAAAATCTGCCTTTGAATGCAGGAGACACAGGTTCGATCCCTGGTTGGGAACTAAGAGCCCACAAAGCCCACGCGCTGCAGCTACTGTCTGTGCACTCTAGAGCCTGTGGTCCACAGGAAGAGAAGCCTGAGCACTGCAACTACAGAAAGACTGTGTACCACAACGAAGACCCATTTAGCCGAAATAAAAAGTAAAATAAAGTCTTTTTAAATTATAAATTAAAATAAACAGTTGACACTTGTGATTGAAATTGCACCGAATCTGCTGATCACTTGGAACAAGTTAAATATTTACAATAACACATCTAATTCGTGAATGTGATTTATTTCTCCATTTAGGTATTTTCTAATGTCTTTTGATAATGTTTTATAATTTATGCCAAAACTTAGTTGGACTCACCTTGTTAAGTTGGCTCCAGAACTTAACATTTCTTAATGTTATTGTAAATTTTATTAAAGCATACTTTTTGTTGCTATTGTATAGAAATATAATATTTCTGGCATATTTATATTGTGCCAAATAGGCTTGCTAAACTTTCTTATTAATTCTAGTAATTTATCTATTGATTTTCTAATCTTTATACATTTTATTCTTTTTTCTTGCTATATCACACTGGCTAGAACCTTCAGTACCATATTAAAAGAAAGCAAATGATAGACACTCTTCTTGTTCCTAATTTAAAAGCAAATTCTTTCAACATTTCAACACTGAATTATGCCTATATCTAAAGCTGAAGAAATTGTACTGCTCAGCAGTAAAGCAGTTGCTCAAGATCATAAAGCCTTTAAGTGATAACTCGAGGATTCAACATTAATCCAAGACCCATGTTTTTTGTTTTTTTTTTTAATCAATTTGTGTCAGTGGCCAGAAATTTGACCAGAGAGACTTAAATTAGGCAGAAGCAAGGGGATACATTTGGATTTAAGACAATCTAACCCAACTCATATACACCCGTGGCTGATTCATGTCAATGTATGGCAAAACCAATACAGTACTGTAAAGCAAAATAAAGTTAAAAAAAAAAAAAAGACAATCTAACCCAAAGTAAAAATTAAAAATAAAAGCCTTAGAGCTTTGCTAAAACTTCAAAAAATTCTGGTAACCATCCTGAGGTTCAAACATGGACATAATCCTTAAAATATCCTGATAGTTCCTTGCTTCTCACAAGGATAAAGTCCCAATTCTCAGCAGAATACCCTTCGAGATTCACTTCTAGCTACCTTATCCCCAAACACCTTCAACACTGCAGGATCCACTATTCTCTAAACCTGTCATACATTTTCATCTCCTGTGACTTTGAGCATTCAGTCCTACCTGTTCTACAATTAAGAATCTTAAACATCAATTAATTCATTCATTCAACTAACAAATACTTACCAAGAGCCTTGAATATGGCAAAAGTTGTGGTAAGCACTGAGGATATAATGGTGCAAAAAACAGTAAAGTCCCGGCATTTGTCAAGGCTTTAGAAAATAGGAAATTGTGAGAAAAGAACAGAAGACAGAATAGCAGTGTTCTAATTGTATTTCTGTTTGCTTTAATTGAATCTGTGATTTGTAAGCTGGGTTACCCATTCTGAAGTCCCCTATCTTTCTGACTTATCCTTTTACTTCTCGTATTAGTCAGTTCTCCAGAACAAAACAAATGGATCAATGTGTACCTGTGAATGTATGTACAACACATATAGAGAAAGAGAGAGATTTTCAGGAGTTGACTCACATGACCGAGGGGGCTTGGTGAGTCTAAACTACGATGGGTAGGCCAGCATGCTGAAAATTCAGGAAAGAGCTGCAGTTTGAGTCCAAAGGCAGTTTGTTGGCAGAATTCCTTTTTACTTTGGGAAGGATGGAGGAAAGGTGTCAAGTCTATTGAAACTTTCAACTGACTGGATAAGACTCACCCACCCATTATGGAGGACAATCTACTTTACTCAAAGTCTAACAATTTAAATGTTAATCTCATCCAAAATATACCCTAACAAAAACATCAAGAATAATGTTTGACCAAATCTGACATATAAAATTAGCCATCACACTTATCCTTTCCTCTCTTTTCTACACTCTTGAATTAATTTTTTTAAAGGAGAACGAGCAGGAGAAGGGAGAGGGGGATAGGAGGAAAGTCTCAAGAATAACCATCTGCTTTTTTCTCTTTTTCTACAAGCTTAAGCTATGAGGACGGTGTGGTTGAAGAAGGGCTCAATTGTTCAGTCTGTTTGTCTTCATGCTCATCTCCCTCAGAAGCTCCAAGTACATCCATAGATCATTTGGCAAATGCTCCTACAGCTGGAGGGAAAAAAATCTTATAAAGTAGAGTAGTTATTTTCTTTCTTAGGAGAAAAATAAATGTAAAACTGTTTCAGATTTGGGGTTTATATTCACAAAAAGGGCCCACATAGACTCCCCTTTCTGAAAGAAATTTAGTTTTAAATGTTAAATAACAGAAAATAATCCTTTGAAGTCATATAAAAATAATATAGGAAAGAAAGACATACTGAATATAAAATGAGGTCCTTTTGGGGATATCAGAAGCAATAAGTATTTATTTTTCTAAATCTCTCTTCCACACAGATTGAAAAAGATGTATCAAATAAAAAAATGTATCCTGCTTGCAAAATCATGTAAAATAGTTCCTTCAGGATAGGAATAAAGCTCTGTTAATTGACAGGGAAATATCAATAGATAAAACATTACAAGGGTGCAAATATACAAATCTGAATTCACCCTGGATTAGCTGAAGAGGCCATCATGAGAAGAGTCCACACTACCATCTAGTGGTTCATCTAAGGAAATGACATTTGTACCCTTCAATATGTTTCAACTAGTTAGGCAATCCAGTCGTTATAAATGGACCATTTTGCTCCGAGAGAAAACACGCTAAGAAAAATTAAACAGATATACAGTGTGCCATGGCAAACATATCACTGGACTAAGAAGTCTGATATCTGAATTCTAGCTGTGAGTTCTACTTTTCATAGCTGTGTGATTTTGAGCAAACTTTACCTTTCCATACTCGATCCTCGTCTGTAAAATAAAGTGGCTGCCCTAGGGCTTCTCTCGTGGCTGAGCGGTAAAGAATCTGCCTGCAAATGCAGGAGACACAGGTTTGATCTCTTTCTGGGAGGATTCAGCATGCCATGAGGAGACTAAGTCCATGCACAGCGACTCTTGAGCCTGTGCTCAAGAGCCTGGCAGCACAACTACTGAGCACACAAGCCGTAAGTACTGAAGCATGTGAGCCCAGAGACCATGCTCTGCAACAAGAGAAACAACGGCAACGAGAAGCCCTCTCACCGCAACTAGACAGTAGCCCCTGCTTGCCACGACTAGAGAAAAAGCTTGACAGCAATGAAGACCCAGCACAGCCAAATATTTAATAATAAATATTTATTATTTATAAATAAATAAATGGGACTGTGTTAGATTAATGTTTCTCAGGGCAATTTATAACACAGTAGTCATACAATCAATTTAATGGGTCATTAAATACAGTACAATCAAAATAATGGGTCACGGGCTCATCTGCTATGTGGCAGCTGCGATCTTTCCAGGCCAGGGATCCATGTCTCCTGCCTTGGCAGGCGGATTCTTTACCACTGAGCCACCAAGGAAGTCCCATACTAGGCAGTTTTAAACAAAGTCCCGATCCTTTCTCTCCCAAATTTCAAAATAAATTGTTGTTGTTGTTCAGTCAGTAAGTCCTGTCTGACTCTATGTGACCTCATGGACTGTAGCATGGACCTCATGCTACAACCTGTCCTCCACTATCTCCCAGAGTTTGCTCAAATTCATGTCCATAGCGTCGGTGATGCTATCTAACCAGCTCGTACACTGATGCTCCCTTCTCTTTCTGCCATCAATCTTAACCAGCTTCAGGGGCTTTTCTAATGAACTGGCTCTTCACATCAGGTGGATTAAGTATTGGAGCTTCAGTTTCAGTGCTTTCCATGAATATTCAGGGTTGATTTCCTTTAGGATTGACTTGCTTGATCTCCTTGCTGTCCAAGGGACTCTCAAGAGTCTTCGTCAGCACCACAATTTGAAAGCATCACTTCTTTGGCATTCATCCTTCTTTATGGTCCAGCACTTACATCCATATATGTCTACTGGAAAAATCATAACTTTGACTATACAGACTTTTGTTGGCAAAGAGATGTCTCTGCTTTTGAATACGCTATCTAGGTTTGTCATTGCTTTCCTTCCAATGAGCAAGAGTCTTTTAATTTTATGGCTGCAGTCACTGTCAACAATGGTTTTGGAGCCCAAGAAAATAAGTCTCACTGCTTCCACTTTTTCCCATTTGCCACGAAGTGATGACACTGGATACCATGATCTTAGTTTGAATGTTGAGTTTTAAGCCAGCTTTTTCACTCTCCTCTTTCACCTTCATCAAGAAGCTCTTTAGTTACTCTTCACTTTCTGCCATTAGAATGGTGTTTTCTTCACATTTGAGGTTATTGATATTTCTCCTGGCAACCTTGATTCTAGCTCGTGACTTATCCAGTCTAGCATTTCACATGATGTACTCTGCACAGAAGCTAAATAAGCAGGATGATAATACACAGCCATGTTGTACTCTTTTGCCAATTTTGAACCAGTCTGTCATTCCATGTCCGGTTTTAACTGTTGCTTTTTGACACGCATACAAGTTTCTCAGGAGACAGGAAAGGTAGTCTGGTATTCCTAGCTCTTGAAGAATTTTCCACAGTTTTTTGTGATCCACACAGTTAAAGGCTTTAGCGTAGTTGAGGCAAAAGTAGATGTTTTTCTGAAACTCCCCTGCTTTTTCCATGATACAACGGATGTTGGCAATTTGATCTCTGGTTGCTCCGCTTCTTTGAAACCCAGCTTGTACATCTAAGTTCTCAGTTCACTCACTGCTGAAGCCTAGTTTGAAGGACTTTGAGCAGTACTTTGCTAGCATGTGAAATGAGTGCAACTGTACAGTAGCTTGGACATTCTTTGGCATTGCCCTTCTTTGGGATTGGAATGAAAACTGACCTTTTCCAGTCCTGTTGGCCACTACTGAGTTCTCCAAATTTGCTGGCATATTGAGTGCAGCACTTTAACTAGATGATAATCCTAGAAGTATCATCTTTTAGGATTTGAAACAGCTCAGCTGGAGTTCCATTACCTCCACTGTCTTTGTTTGTAATAATGCTTCCTAAGGCCCACTTAACTTCACACTCCAGGATGTCTGGCTCTAGGTGAGTGACCATACTGTTATGGTTATCCAGGTCATTAAGACCTTTTTTGCATCAGTTCAGTTCAGTTCAGTTCAGTCGCTCAGCTGTGTCCGACTCTGCGACCCCATGAACCACAGCATGCCAGGCCTCCCTGTCCATCACCAACTCCCGGAGTTCACCCAAACCCATGAGTGGATGATGCCATCCAACCATCTCATCCTCTGTTGTCTCCTTTTCCTCCCACCCTCAATCTTTCCCAGCATCAGGGTCTTTCCAAGTGAGTCAGCTCTTCGCATCAGGTGGCCAAAGTATTGGAGTTTCAACTTCAACATTAGTCCTACCAATGAACACCAAGGACTAACCTCCTTTAGGATGGACTGGTTGGATCTCCTTGCAGTCCAAGGGACTCTCAAGAGTATTCTCCAACACCACACTTCAAAAAGCATCAATTCTTCAGTGCTCAGCTTTCTTTATAGTCCAACTCTCACATCCAGACATGACTACTAGAAAAACCATTGCCTTGACTAGACAGACCTTTGTTGGCAAAGTAATGTCTCTGCTTTTTAATATGCTGTCTAGGTTGGTCACAACTTTTATTCCAAGGAGTAAGCGTCTTTTAATTTCATGGCTGCATCACCATCTACAGTGATTTTGGAGCCCCCAAAAATAAAGGCAGCCACTGTTTCCCCATCTATTTGCCATGAAGTGATGGGACCAGATGCCATGATCTTCGTTTTCTGAATGTTGAGCTTTAAGCCAACTTTTCCACTCTCCTCTTTCACTTTCATCAAGAGGCTCTTTAGTTCTTCTTCACTTTCTGCCATAAGGGTGGTGTCATCTGCATATCTGAGGTTATTGATATTTCTCCCAGCAATCTTGATTCCAGCTTGTGTTTCTTCCAGCCCAGCATTTCTCATGATGTACTCTGCTTGGAAATTAAAGAAGCAGGGTGACAAAATACAGCCTTGACGTACTCCTTTTCCTATTTGGAACCAGTCCGTTGTTCCATGTCCAGTTCTAACTGTTGCTTCTTGACCTGCATATTGGTTTCTCAAGAGGCAGGTCAGGTCATCTGGTATTCCCATCTCTTTCAGAATTTTCCACAGTTTATTGTGACCCACACAGTCAAAGGCTTAGGCATAGTCAGTAACGCAGAAATGGATGTTTTTCTGGAACTATCTTGCTTTTTTGATGACCCAGTGGATGTTGGCAATTGGATCTCTGGTTCCTCTGCCTTTTTTAAAACCAGCTTGAACATCTGGAAGTTCGTGGTTAACATACTGTTGAAGCCTTGCTTGGAGAATTTTGAGAGTAAATTCGCTAGCATGTGTGACTTAGCTTGCTTTAAATCAAAACAGCAATGAAGCAGTACCGCACACCATTTCAGAATGACTATCATCAAAAAAGTCTACAAGTAATAAATGCTGAAGAGGGTGTGGAAAAAAATTCCCTCCTACTCTGTTGGTGGGAATGTAAACTGGTAAGCCATTATAGACAACAGTATGGAAGTTCCTTTAAAAACTAAAATTAGAGCTACCATCTGATCCAGTATTCTCACTCCCAGGCATACAACTAGAAAAGATGAAAACTCTAATTCAAAAAAAATACATGCACCCCAGTATTCATAGCATCACTGTTTACAATAGCCAAGACATGGAAATAACCCCAGCACCAATCAACAGACATAAAAAAGAAAGAAAATTTGCCACTTGCAGGCACATGGATGGGCCTACAGAATATCATGGTATGTGAAATAAGTCAGACAGAGAAAGACAAGCATATATCACTTAAATGTGGAGCCTTAAGAAATAATACAAATGAATCTATATACAAAACACATAAAGAGAAAATAATCTTATGGTTACTAAAGGGGAAAGGAACTGGAGGAGGGATAAATTAGGAATAAAAGATTAACAAATATAAGCTACTATACATAAAATAGATAAGCAGCAAATATTTACTGTATAACACAGGGAACTATAGTCAATCTTATAATAAACTCTAATGAAAATAATCTGAAAAAATATGTATAACTGAATCACTTTTCTGTACACCTGAAAATAACACAATACTGTAAACCAATGATACTTCAACTTTAAAAAAAGGAGAAGAAGGAGAAGTACTGCTCTATGTGGGACTTTCCTGGTGGCACAGTGGATGGGAGTCTGCCTGCCACAGCAGAGGACACAAGTTCAATCCCTGTTCCAGGAGGATTCCACACGCAGTGGAGCAACTACTGAGCCTGTGCTCTAGAGCCCACAAGCTGCAAGTACTGAACCCCAAGGGTGTCTAGAGCCAGTGCTTCTCAAGAGAAGCCACTGCAATGAGAAGCCTATGCAAGGCAACGAAGAGTAGCTCTGCTAGCTGCAACTAAAAGCAACAAAACCACAACACAGTCAAAAATAAATAAAAATAGTGGATGTGAACTAGTCAGTTAGTAATTGCACAAGTGACTGTGGCCAGGATTTTTGATGAAGCTCACAGGAAAAAAAAAAAGTAATGGCTTCTAAGCATTGTTGTAGCCTCAATGTTTGTGTCCCCTCCAAATTCATATGTTGAAGCCCTAACAGCCAACGCGATGGTATCTGGAAGTAGGCACTTGGGAGGTAACTACTGAGGTCGGGTCATATGAGAATAGGGCCATATGATAGGGTTAGCATCCTCATTAAGAAGAGACACAAGAGATTCTTCTCTCTGTTGAAGACAGCCCTGCAAACCAGGAAGAGTTCTCACCAAGAATCACATCTGCTGGCACCCTGACCTTGGACTTTCTAGCCTACAGAACTGTGACCAATATATACCTGTTGTATAAGTCACCTGGTCTATGGTGTTCTGTTGTAGCAGCCCAAGCTAAGACAATGCTCTAAACAGTCTTTTTCCAAAACCTGGAATCTGTCCTATTTTCAAAAAGTGGGGATCCAAATACCCCTCCTGCCTGTGTAGGAAAGCTCAGAGCAACACACAAGAGAGTGAGACAGAGATAGAAGTTGAGAGAGAACTTTTTTAGAAAGGACTATAAATTTTCATGTAGTTATTGAAGGCACTGTATTAAATGAAGTAGTTGTTCAGGTGGAAGGACTGGAAAATAGTGGTATTAGTATGAAGTTTGTGATACAAGGAAATGAGCAAATCACCTCCTGGAGAATCAGAGACAGAAAAAGATCAAGGCCAACCTAAATTAGTAAGTTGTTGTAGCAAGACTATAGTATTAATATTATTTCTTTAAATGATACTTGCAGTAGAGATTCCATTACCTAGAGTCACCAAAGCAGATATTGCTATCTGGATGTTCACATGTTACATAAACCCCATACGTGTGTGCTAATACATGCTAATACGTGCGTGCTCAGTCATGTCTGACTCTTTTGCAACCCCATGGACTGTAGCCAGTCAGGCTCCTCTGTCTGTGGGATTCTCCAGGCAAGAATACTGGGGTGGGTTTCCATTTTCTACTCCAGGAATCTTCCCAACCCAGGGATGGAACCCAGGTCTCTTGCATCTCCTGCATTGGCAGATGGATTCTTTACCACTGTGCCACCTGGGAAGCCCCTAGTTGCTATCACAATATTTTAGAAAAGCTGAGTCTTTGGCGGGGAACTACCTAGACAGAAGGGACACAATTTTAAGACTTAAGGCCCAGGGGCTTGACAGTTTTGGTCCTAATGGAAAGCGATAATAAAACCATAATTGTTATATTCTTGGTCACTTATTTCTCAAGGCCACTTCTTTCTGAAGAAGTGAGGATGAAATAAGCTATACAGGAATAAAATACCAATAAAGGCACAGTCAGGAAAGGGATGTTCTTTCTCCAAGATCCA
This sequence comes from Capricornis sumatraensis, assembly GCF_032405125.1. Lineage (NCBI taxonomy): Eukaryota > Metazoa > Chordata > Mammalia > Artiodactyla > Bovidae > Capricornis > Capricornis sumatraensis. Next base: position 46,682,417 of record NC_091074.1, on the reverse strand, counting down.
GGTGGAATACATGGCTCTTGGAGAAAAAGCATTCCTTTCCTATTAGTAGGTGGTATCTCTACTATGTTGATACTTCCTACTCTGCATAATCTCCCATGTCTGAATCCGCTTTTGGCTTTCTCTCTGGCCTAATTTTGTTTCCCAAGTTTGAATTAATCTCTAGCACTTTGCTAGTAGTGTGAATCTGACTTGAGAAATCAATATGTATCAGGTAATCAATCAATTATATCTTCCAGAGCCTTCTGAGATGTTCCAATCTGGGCTAGTTAACTTCAATGCCTTGGTACATAACTCTCATTCTGGGACCATCCCTCATTATCAATCCTGGGAATTCCTTGACCCATTTGTATCACAACTTTCATGTACCCTATGTTTTCCCCTTCCTTGTTTTGGTGGAGCATATCCTCCAGTAACTTTCTGGGAAAGGGTACTTGATAAATAAAATATGACACCTTGCATGTATTAAAATGTCTTTATTCTGTCTTCACAGGTGATTGATAATTTGGCTCAGTACAGAATTATGGGTTAAATCTTGAAGGCACTGTTCCTTTGCCTTCCAGATTCCAGTGTTGCTTGTGAAAAATCTGAAGTCATTCTGATTCCTAGCCGCTTGCATTTCACACCTCCCTCTCTCTCTCTCTGCACCAATATCTGCTTTGAGTTCTGAAAATTCACAATGAAGTCCTTTATGAAATTAGATTGAAATTAATTTCTTTAGTTCTGGGGGATTTTCTTGAGTTACTGACAAATTTCTCCCCTCTATTTTTGCAGTTCTCTTTTTTGGAACCTAACATTCAGCTGTTAAATCTGCTAGAATGACACATTAATGTTTTCTTTTCTTATTCTTCATTTCCCTTATTTTCTGCTCTACATTCAGAGATGTTTTCAGTTTCATTGCCTAATTTTTATACTGAGTTTATCATTTTGGTAATCATATTTTTAGTTTTCAAGAGTTCTTTTTTATTCCTTAAATATTCCTTTTGTTCTCTTATTTCAAGATTACAGTATCTTATCTCTATGAAAATATTAATGATCATTTTAAAAGTATTTTCCTTCTTCCTACATTGTCTCTGTTTTCTAAGTTATTACTTAGTTTGCATGCTTTGGCATTACTAGTTTCCTTTTGTGTACACAGCTTTCCTCAAATTTCTGATATTCTTTAGTTGTCTTCTCACAGTTAAAAGAGCAGACTAAAAAGCTAATTGAATGTCCAGAGTACCTGGGTGCCATATGCTCACTGTGAGTTTCATCATTAGATATTTCAGAGAGTCTTTTAACTGGGAATCTAAAATGCCAGTATGTGATAAAGTATGCCAAAAGTTGTTTGATAGCTAACCTGTTGACCATTCTTGCCTACACAGTTGCTAACAGAACACCATTTTGTTTTTCTTTAGAATGGTAAATTTCCTCCATCCAAGGTATGAAACATAGTCCTGTGGGAGCAGCTGCATAGCCTATAACACAGCTTCCAAAAGGCACAGCAATTCTTGGCCACGAGTTAGGCAAATGTCAGTACCAAAAGAGTTCAATCTAGGAGTAGAGAGCAGAGTGGAAGTGGAAGGTATTCTCAAAGCCACAAAGGTAACTACATCATGATCCCAGACTGTATCTACTCATTTTCAGCAAGACTAAGGAAAGTGACAGGGGAGGGGGAGAGTCAAAGGAAGTTCAGTTCAGTTCAGTCGCTCAGTCGTGTCCGACTCTTTGCGACCCCATGAACTGCAGCACAGCAGGCCTTCCTGTCCATCACCAACTCCCAGAACCTACTCAAACTCATGTCTATTGAGTCAGTGATGCCATCCAACCATCTCATCCTCTGTCATCTCCTCCTCCTGCCCTCAATCTTTCCCAGCATCAGGGTCTTTTCAAATGAGTCTGCTCTTCACATCAGGTGGCCAAAATATTGGAGTTTCAGCTTCAGCTTCAGTCCATCCAATGAACACCAAGGACTAACCTCCTTTAGGATGGACTGGTTGGATCTCCTTGCAGTCCAAGGGGCTCTCAAGAGTCTTCTCCAACACCACAGTTCAAAAACCATCAATTCTTTGGCACTCAACTTGCTTTATAGTCTAACTCTCACATCCATACATGACTGGAAAAACCATAACTTTAACTAGACAGACCTTTGTTGGCAAAGTAATGTCTTCGCTTTTTAATATGCTGTCTAGGTTGGTCACAACTTTCATTCCAAGGAGTAAGCGTCTTTTAATTTCATGGCGGCAATCACCATCTGCAGTGATTTTGGAGCCCCAAAAAATAAGGTCAGCCACTGTTTCCACTGTTTCCCATCTATTTGCCATGAAGTGATGGGACCAGATACCATGATCTTAGTTTTCTGAATGTTGAGCTTTAAGCCAACTTTTCCACTCTCCTTTTTCACTTTCATCAAGAGGCTCTTTAGTTCTTCTTCACTTTCTGCCATAAGGGTGGTGTCATCTGCATATCTGAGGTTATTGATATTTCTCCTGGCAATCTTGATTCCAGCTTGTGCTTCATCCAGCCCAGCGTTTCTCATGATGTACTCTGCATAGAAGTTAAAGAAGCAGGGTGACAAAATACAGCCTTGACGTACTCCTTTTCCTATTTGGAACCAGTCCATTGTTCCATGTCCAGTTCTAACAGTTGCTTCCTGACCTGTATACAGGTTTCTCAAGAGGCTGGTCAGGTGATCTGGTATTCCCATCTCTTTCAGAATCTTCCACAGTTTCTGGTGATCCACACAGTCAAAGGCTTTGGCATAGTCAGTAATGCAGAAATGGATGTTTTTCTGGAACTCTCTTGCTTTTTTGATGATCCAGCAGATGTTGGCAATTTGATCTCTAGTTTCTCTGCCTTTTCTAAAACCAGCTTGAACATCAGGAAGTTCACGGTTCATGTATTGCTGAAGCCTCGCTTGGAGAATTTTGAGCATTACTTTACTAGCATGTGGGATGAGTGCAATTGTGCGGTAGTTTGAGCATTCTTTGGCATTGCCTTTCTTTGGGATTGGAATGAAAACTGACCTTTTCCAGTCCTGTGTAATGCAAAAAAAAAAAAAAAAAAATCAGGTACCAAGAACACTGGGGAGCAAAACTGAAGCAAAACTTACCCTACAAATAAAGCCAAAATTAGGGGATGGAGGGAAAAATACAACAGAGGATTGTCTAGACAAGCTGGGCTCTGGTTGGAAAGGAAGCATTCAGTTCAGTTCAGTTCAGTCGCTCAGTCATGTCCGACTCTTTGCGACCCCATGAATCGCAGCACACCAGGCCTCCCCATCCATCACCAACTCCCGGAGTTCACTCAGACTCACGTCCGTCAAGTCAGTGATGCCACTGAGCCATCTCATCCTCTGTCGTCCCCTTCTTCCGCTTTCAGTCTTTCCCAGCATCAGGGTCTTTTCCAATGAGTCAACTCTTCGCATGAGCAAGCCAGCTACTGGAGTTTCAGCTTTAGCATCATTCCTTCCAAAGAAATCCCAGGGCTGATCTCCTTCAGAATGGACTGGTTGGATCTCCTTGCAGTCCAAGGGACTCTCAAGAGTCTTCTCCAACACCACACTTCAAAAGCATCAATTCTTCGGCGCTCAGCTTTCTTCACAGTCCAACTCTCACATCCATACATGATCACTGGAAAAAGCATAGCCTTGACTAAACGGACTTTTGTTGGCAAAGTAATGTCTCTGCTTTTCAACATGCTATCTAGGTTGGTCATAACTTTTCTCCCAAGGAGTAAGCATCTTTTAATTTCATGGCTAAGCTTTAGGTTACTGATGTTGTTGATTAGACTGCCATTTTCAGGCCTGACTCAGGAACTGGTGAGAGTTTGAGCCTAACAGATGAGATACATCATCTGCAGAGCTGGATAAAACATTGAGTGACAAAATAAGGCAGTAATAAACAACATAGGGTAAAGTAATATCTAAAGCATCCTAAAGAGAGTGAATGATTCACATAAGGACAACATGGTTAAAGTAAAAGGAAAAGGCTCAGGGTTGACAATTAGTTATGTGTACCATTATAACAATACCTACTGTAAAATATGAAAATACTTCCATGCTAGTTTGCAAATAGCAGTTACAATGAGCTTCAAAGTGTCCTCCTCTCCTCACCCCTCTCCCTCACTGACATCCCCAGTGGCAGATCATCTCATGACCCAGCATATAAACAGCACAGCAGAAGGTCTTCTGGACCCTATTCCAGTCACTCTCCATTCTGTTTATTGTGCTCATGCATCATTGGTTATTAAATAATTTGCTATATTCCTGGGAGGCTTAACCTGAATTGTGAATGTAAAAATGTGTATCTGTCTGATGTATCAAATGTATGCAAATGAACAAGTTAATAAGTATTTTTGTATGAGCAACCCAACTGTTTAGTACCTTTATGCGTGTCAGTGCAAAGACATTCTAAGAGGTTATGGAAAGAATTTTCATCAATAGAGGAGTCTTCTCATAATGATATGGGAAACTTCAAGGTTTTCTGGTCTATACAGCTATCTTTTATAACCCTTCTGTGTCTATGAGACATCTGTAGTATTTACCAATCTAACAAGGTCCAGTAAAACACTTTCAACTTTAAGATACAAATTCAACTCTGGGCTCCTGTTAAAACTCCACATCCTCCGATGATTTCACCGAAATGAGAATAGAAGGAATTACATACTTTTAAGGCACAAGCCGTAAGGACAAAAAGAGAGAGGAGACAATCACCACAAACATGAAGAAAGCAGAGGGAAGAGTAGTAACTTGCCTGGAAGACAAGCAAGAAAGAAAGTCAAGAATCAAAGCAAGTTACATTGAATGACCTCCAAAGGTTTAAGAAGTGGCAGCACCAAGTGTCTCTGGAAGTAGGAAAAGGAGGGTGGTGGAAAGAAAATGGGGCTAAAAATATGAAGACAGGTTGAAAATCCAGTGAAGGAGTTAGACTTCCTACAACCCCTCCCCCAACTGTGGTCAAGCAACTATGTCAAAATCATCACAAAATACTGAAAGTTTACTGACTGGAAAGGGTAAAACAGGGTTTTTGTATTGAAGGCACAAATGAGAGCAAGGATTTTGTACTCAAACAGGGAGATAATTTTGCAAAACAATAAAGCCAGAGATGGCCAGTGAAGATCTTTAAGTTCAACTAGTCATTAAAGTAATATAAATTAAACAGTAAAATGTAATTTTCCCTATAAAATTGGCAGACTAATGATATGACCTAGTGTTAATGAGAACACAGGAAAATAAACTCTCTCTCATTCTGCTGATAGAGTGTTGTTATAAGTTTTTCTGATTCATATATATATATTATATATATATAATATATTTTTCTATATCAGGTCACTTATTCATTCTTCTACCTCAATTATTCTGCTATTGATTCCTTCAAGAATATTTTTCATTTCAGACATTGTATTGTCCATCTCTGTTTGTTCTTTAGTTCTTCTAGGTCTCTGTTAAACATTTCTTTCATCTTTTTGATCCTTGCCTCCATTCTTTTTCTGAGATCCTGGATCATCTTCACTATCATTATTCTGAGTTCTTTTTCTGGAAGGTTGCCTATCTCCACTTCACTTAGTTGTTCTTCTGGGGTTTTACCTTGTCACTTAATCTGGAATACATTCCACTGCTGTTCCACTTTGTTTAACTTCCTGTGATTGGGGTTTCAGTTCCACGGGCTGCAGGACTGTAATTCTTCATGTTTGTGCTCTGTGCCCTCTGGTGGATGAGGCTAAGAGACTTGTGCAGGCATCCTGATGGGAGGGACTGGTGGTGGGTGGAGTTGGGTCTTGTCCCTCTGGTGGGCAGGGCCATGCTCAATCAGACTTTAGTCTGCTTGTCTTCTGATGAGTGGAGCTGTGATTCCTCCAAGTTGCTTGCTTGGTCTGAGGCTTTCCAGCACTGGAGACTACAGGCTGTTGGGAGGGCTCACACTAATGAGTATACCCCAAAACCACTGCTGCCAGTGTCTTTGTCCCTACAGTGAGCCACAGCCGACCCTGCCTCATCAGGAGACTCTCCAATACAAGCAGGTAGGTCTGGCCCAGTCTGCTTTTTCCCCTGGGGCCTGGTGCTCACAGGTCCTTGTGCATGCCCTCCGAGGGTGAAGTTTCTATTTCCCCCAGTCCTGTGTAATTCCTATAAATAAACTCCACTGGTCTTGAAAGCAAGCTTCTCTGGGGGATTCTTCTCCTATTGTCAGACCCCCAGGCTGGGAAGCCTGATGTGTGGTTCAGAACTTTCACTCCAGGGGAAAAACTTCTGTGGCATATTTGAAAAAGAATAGATACATCTGTATGTATAACTGAATCACTTTGCTATACCCCTGAAACTAGCATAACACTATTAATTAACTATACTACAATATAAAGTAAAAAGTTTTTAAAAAAAGAAAGAAAGAAAATAGCAACACAGGATCCTGGGGTAGGGGTGGGAAGCAGGTAGGGTAGGGTAAGTATAGGAGATTTCTCATTGCATATCTTTTAGTATCTTTTGAATTCTGTGTCTTGTGAGTGATTTACATATTTTCCCATCACCACATATACACACACAAAAACAATTTTAAAATAAAAATGTTTTTAAAGTATTTGAAAATCATAATAAAAGAATGTATATTTAATGACATGGAAAATGTTCATGATAAACTGATAAGAGAAGATAACAGGTTATAAAGCAGAAATGTATATATAATCCAAATCTAGTAATCATATATGCACAGAGGGAAAAAAGCCTGGCAGGGTATAATCAAAACTTTTCTTTGCAACTAGAAAGAATTGTTAGCTTTAAATGGATATTATATATAGCTATAAAAAAGACATAATAAAATAAACACATAACAACATAAATAAATCTGACATAAATTTAAATAAAAGAAGTCACACACACAAAAAAGTGTTTATTACATGATTCCATTTATAGATTGTTCAAGAAGAGGCAGAATTTATGTTAGCAGAGGCCAGATTGGTGACTACCTCTGTGGGAAGAATGGCTGTGACTGGAAAGGGGCATGAGATAATCTTCTAGAGTGTCAGAAATACTCCATGTCTTGATCTGGGGGGATGTTACATAGTTGTGTCCATATGTACAATTATCTTGAGATATACACTCAAGACTTGACCACTTTATATATGTTATGTCTCAATTTATAAAATTAAGCCTGGAAGGATATGTGTGTGTATGTGTGCAAGCTCGGTCGCTTCAGTCATGTCCGAGTCTTTGCGACCCCACAGACTGTAGCCTGCCAGGCTCCTCTGTCTGTAGGATTTCTCAGGCAAAAATACTGGAGCAAGTTGCCATTTCCCTCTCCAATTATGAGAGTTAAATATACCGTATCTCAAGAGAAAAATAATAAGGATGTTCCAGGTAACATGAAATGGTAAAGAGGTTGAACTCTGGAGTCAGATAGACCTAGGTTTGAATTCCAGCTCTGCCACTTATCAGTTCTGTGAATTTGGGCAAGGTATCCAACCTCTCTCTGTCTCAGATTCCTCACCTGTAAAAATGGGAAAAATAAGAGTACTGATATCACAGGATTATTGTAAGTGTCAAACAAGATAAAGTAGATGAAGTGCTTAAAAGAGTGAGTAAAGCAGGTATTGTATTCAGGAAAAAATGTCTCTGCTGCTAAAAGTAAACGCAGAAATTCTTTTTTTTTTTTGATCCAACACAGGAGCATGCCCATGCCTAAGCACCCACTTGCACACACACATGCATGCATACACATACACACAGACACATACACACAGATTCTCTACAAATGCCTCTATTGTATTAGCCAAAAGTACCAAGAAATAAAGCAAAAAGAAAAGAGACTAACAGCCAGAATTACACCATTTCCTGGAAAAATATAAAGTATTAGACAAAAATATTTTAAAGTATGTATATTTCAATTTGCATAAAACATTTCGTGAAGTTTCCAATGGGATTTTCAAAAATTCTAACATCAAAAGAACATATTTCAATATTCATCATCAGTTTTCAAAATTATCACTTGGGAATAAACAACAAGGTCTTACTATATAGCACAGAGGACTATATTCAGTCTCCTACGATAAACCATAATGGAAAAGAATATTTTAAAAAGAATGTATGATTGAATCACTTTGCTGTACAGCAGAAATTAACACAATACTGTAAATCAACTATTCTTGTTTAGTCGCTGAGTCGTGTCCCCATGGATTGCAACCTCATGGATTATTTCAATTCAAAAATATGTTTAATTCTCACTGAGAATTTCAAATAGGAAATTGGAAAATACATTAGAAAATGGACATGCAAGTTTGTAAATGCAATTGACTTCCCTTATTGGAGATATTCAGATCAATCATTAACCATGTGGTGAAAAAGTAAATAAATCTTTATTTGTATACTAATAAAAGCTGAAATAAACCCTGTAATTCTTTTGCTTGGGCCAAAGGGAAGAAAATGGTAATAACTCTTTTTCATAGATTTTTAATCAGAACTGCACTCCTGGCCTGGGAAACAGAACTATATCAGTGGATCAATGACTAAAAGAACCAGTATTCTAAAGAAAATTTTCAAATTGTGAGTGAACATAGCACAAGTTTAGTAACTAAATTATACAAACAAAATGAGAATAAAAATCTTTCAAAGGAGTGCCTTGTGAAGTATTTTTGTTGGCAGACAATGCAAATTTTAAAGCAATGTACAATATTTTAGGGATAATTCAAAACTCTAAGAAATAAAAAGACAAAGATCTTCCCATGTTCAAAGTTTAAAAACCAGGTTATTTGTGATTTTTGTTTTACCACTGAACACCAATAGTTTAATTTCTGAGTGTGAGAGAGACCAGAGGACACATTAGTAGAAATACACAAATCTCATGTTAGTCAATAATATAAAAAAATAGTCAAAACTGATACTGAAAGGTTGTTGCTGAGCCATGAAAAATGCCAGGATTCTTGGCCTCCAGAGGAGAGGAATTTAATCCAGGGCCAGTAACTAAGCTTGATCACTCAGAGCTTTTGTGTAATAAAGTTTTATTAAAGTATAAAAGAGATAGACAAAGCTTCCGACAGACATCAGAAGAGGGCAGAAAGAGTGTCCCCCTTCTAGTCTTTAGCCAGCTGTTTTATGTCTGTTAGAAAGCTGTTACTCAGATAAGAGAGACACTTCTAGGCTGAGGGAGTTTCACCAGACCCCTCTCCACAATATGCATTTTTGAGATAGGATGGCATGAGGTGTGTCATCACCCAGTCATAAAACAATTGATATGAATACTGGTTTGTTGAGCTATTATCAGCCCAAGATTTGAGAAAAGAAAAAATGTTAGTCTTAGGTGGAATCATTTTGAAGAAAGGCAAATTCCAAAGCAAATACACAGTTTCATTAACATAGCTGAATAAAAACATTTCCATAAGAAAAATGCATTGGTTAGTTCAAGATTTGAGAAGTTAAGTTCAGGTGGAACCAGGTGTCGCCATGGCAACACAGAATTTTAAGAGAAACCTCTTTTTAATTTTGTATGGAGAAGGAAAAAAATCTGACACTTGTAGTTTGCTTCCTCCTGCTGCTTAAGGGAGAGATAAAAAAAAATGTCTGACACTTGCAGCCTATTTCCTCCATTTGGAGACCCCTGGCCTTCCTGCCTGTTACCTTCTCAATACCCTACTTCCTCTGTGCCAAACACTACTCTAAGTGTTTTTCATGTATCTACTAATTTAATATGGTAAATATTATCCAATTTAATACAGTAAAAATTATCTACTAATTTAATATGGTAAATATTATCATTTTTATCACTTAACAGACAAGGAAACAAGGAACAGAGGGATTAGGCAACTTTACCAGGTCATGAACTAATAAATGACAGAATCATGATCCTAATTCAGTCTTCAGACTCTAATACTGATGCTCTCACCACTCAGTCATCTAACTCGATATTAAAAATTACGTAAACTCAGTGATGTCATGTTGATAGTATCCTTGATATAATGTGATGAGAATGACACGCTCCTTTGTGGTTATCCTCTCCCAAACATCAGACAACCTTAAATTGATAGACTTCTACAAAATACTCGACTAACACTACTCAAAACTGTCAATGTCCTCAAAAACAAGTTAAGTCCAAAAAACTGTCACGGGTCAAAGGAAGCTAAAACGGCACTAGGACTAAATGTAATGTGGTACAAATGGTGGATGAAATTCTGGAATAGAAAATGGACATCAGGGAATAATTAGAGGATTCAAATTGTGGAGTTTACTTAACAGGAATATGCCAGTGTTGGTTCCTTGGATGTGGCAAATGTAGTGCAGTAATATAAGACACTAATAAGAGAAAGCTGACTGAGTGGATGTAGGAATGCTCTGAACTATGTCTGCAACTTTAATGTAAATCTAAAAACATACATACAAACAGCTTATGCAGCTCAATATTAAAAAAAACAAATAACCCAATTTAAAAGTGGATAGAAGGTCTTCTTTCGTCAAAGAAGACATCTAGATGGCTAAAAAGCACATGAAAAGATAGTCAATACCATTAATTATTACAGAAATGCAAGTCAAAACTATAATGAGGTATCATCTCACGCCAGTCAGAATTGTCATCATCAAAAAATATACAAACAATAAATTTTGAAGAGGGTGTGAAGAAAGGGGAAGCCTTCTAGTGCTGTTGGTGGGAATGTAAATTGGTGTAGCCACTCTGGAGAACAGCGTGGAGATTCCTTTAAAAACCAAAAATAGAGCTATCATATGACACAATAATCCCACTCCTGAGCACGTATCTGGAGAAAACCGTGGTTCAGAAAGAATAGCCAGGACATGGAAGCAACCTAAATGTCCATCAACAGAGGAATGAATAAAGAAGATGTGGTGCAGGGACTTCACTGGTGGTTCTGTGATTAAGACTCTGCTTCCACTGCAGGGGGAACAGGTTTGATCCCTGATCAGGGAACTAAGATCCTGCACGCTGCACAACATGGAAAAAAAAAAAAAAAGAAAAGGAAGATACAGTACAAATATACAATTAATACTCAGACATAAAACAAAACAAAATAATGCCATTTTCAACAATACGGATAGACCCAGAGATTGTCATACTGAGTGAAGTCAGACAGAGAAAGACAAATACCATATGCTATTGCTTATATGTGGAGTCTATTTTTTAAAAAAAAGATGAATTTATCTACAAACCAGAAATAGACTTATAGATGTAGAAAACAAGCTTAATGGTTACCAAGGGGGTAAGGGGAAGAGGGATAAATTTGGGAGATTGGGGTTGACATATTCATACTACTATATATAAAATAGATAACTAATAAGAACCTGCCTCTTGAGAAATCTGTATGCAGGTCAGGAAGCAACAGTTAGAACTGGACATGGAACAACAGACTGGTTCCAAATAGGAAAAGGCGTACATCAGGGCTGTATATTGTCACCCTGCTTATTTAACTTATATGCAGAGTACATCATGAGAAACACTGGGCTGGAAGAAACACAAGCTGGCATCAAGATTGCCGGGAGAAATATCAATAACCTCAGATATGCAGATAACACCATTCTTATGGCAGAAAGTGAAGAGGAACTAAAAAGCCTCTTGATGAAAGTGAAAGTGGAGAGTGAAAAAGTTGGCTTAAAGCTCAACATTCAGAAAACGAAGATCATGGCATCTGGTCCCATCACTTCATGGGAAATAGATGGGGAAACAGTGGAAACAGTGTCAGACTTTATTTTGGGGGGCTCCAAAATCACTGCAGATGGTGACTGCAGCCATGAAATTAAAAGACGCTTACTCTTTGGAAGAAAAGTTATGACCAACCTAGATAGCATATTCAAAAGCAGAGACATTACTTCGCCAACTAAGGTCTGTCTAGTCAAGGCTATGGTTTTTCCAGTAGTCATGTATGGATGTGAGAGTTGGACTGTGAAGAAGGCTGAGTGCCGAAGAATTGATGCTTTTGAAGTGTGGTGTTGGAGAAGACTCTTGGGAGTCCCTTGGACTGCAAGGAGATCCAACCAATCCATTCTAAAGGAGATCAGCCCTGGGATTTCTTTGGAAGGAATGATGCCAAAGCTGAAACTCCAGTACTTTGGCCACCTCATGCAAAGAGTTGACTCATTGGAAAAGACCCTGATGCTGGGAGGGATTGGGGGCAGGAGGAGAAGGGGACGACAGAAGATGAGATGGCTAGATGGCATCACTGACTCGATGGACACGAGTCTGAGTGAACTCCATGAGTTGGTGATGGACAGGGAGGCCTGGTGTGCTGCGATTCATGGGGTCGCAAAGAGTTGGACATGACTGAGCGACTGAGCTGAACTGAACTGAGTAAGAACCTATTGTATAGCATAGAGAACTCTATTCATTACTCTGTAATGGTTTACATGGGGAAAAAAACTAGGAAAGAGTGGGTAAATGTATAATTGATTCACTCTGCTATACACCTGAAACGAACACAACATTGTGAATCAACCATACTTCAATAAAATTTTTAATTACAAAAACATTTTTAAAATGTGTGTTACAAATAAAAATGGTCTGCATAAATTCCCTTTTTTAAAAATGTAAATCTAAAACTATTCAAAAATCAAAAGGCTATTTATTCTAAAATATATAACCAAATGTATGATTTTTTACTTGCCATCTCCACTCATCCTTTGAGGTACTTCTTGGTGAGATATCTGACAGATAGGCAGCTAGTGTCAGAAAAACACAAAGAGGAAAACAAATCAGAGATTTTCTTTCCATGCCAAGAAAAAAACTCCTGGAAAAGAAAGTGGGATTTATCTTGTTGCTCTTGGAGAAAGTTCTCTGGAATCTAGCCAAAAGACCTGAAGGCAAATGAAAATAATCCATATTTTTCCAACTCTCTTTTACCAACAAGGATATGCCCTACCCCCAACCTAAGGACATTTTTTTAACAATGGAATTTCCATATTTCCTGTTTATTAGAGTTCAGTTCAGTTCAGTTCAGTCACTCAGTCGTGTCCAACTCTTTGTGACCCCATGAATCGCAGCACGCCAGGCCTCCCTGTCCATCACCAACTCCCGCAGTTCACTCAAACTCACGTCCAGTGAGTCAGTGATGCCATCCAGCCATCTCATCCTCTGTTGTCCCTTCTCCTCCTGCCCCTAATCCCTCTCAGCATCAGGGTCTTTTCCAATGAGTCAACTCTTTGCATGAGGTGGCCAAAGTACTGGAGTTTCAGCTTTAGCATCATTCCTTCCAAAGAAATCCCAGGGCTGATCTTTAGAATGGACTGGTTGGATATCCTTGCAGTCCAAGGGACTCTCAAGAGTCTTCTCCAACACCACACTTCAAAAGCATCAATTCTTCAGCGCTCAGCCTTCTTCACAGTCCAACTCACATCCATACACGACTACTGGAAAAACCATAGCCTTGACTAGACGGACCTTAGTCGGCAAACTAATGTCTCTGCTTCTGAATATGCTATGTAGGTTGGTCATAACTTTTCTTCCAAAGAGTAAGCATCTTTCAATTTCATGGCTGCAATCACCATCTGCAGTGATTTCGGAGCCCAAAAAAATAAAGTCTGACACTGTTTCTACTGTTTCCCCATCTATTTCCCATGAAGTGATGGGACCAGATGCCATGATCTTCGTTTTCGAATGTTGAGCTTTAAGCCAAATTTTTCACTCTCCTCTTTCACTTTCATCAAGAGGCTTTTTAGTTCCTCTTCACTTTCTGCCATAAAGGTGGTGTCATCTGCATATCTGAGGTTATTGATATTTCTCCCGGCAATCTTGATGCCAGCTTGTGTTTCTTCCAGCCCAGTGTTTCTCATGATGTACTCTGCATATAAGTTAAATAAGCAGGGTGACAATATACAGCCCTGATGTACGCCTTTTCCTATTTGGAACCAGTCTGTTGTTCCATGTCCAGTTCTAACTGTTGCTTCCTGACCTGCATACAGATTTCTCAAGAGGCAGGTTAGGTGGTCTGGTATTCCCATCTCTTTCAGAATTTCCCACAGTTTATTGTGATCCATACAGTCAAAGGCTTTGACATAGTCAATAAAGCAGAAATAGATGTTTTTCTGGAACTCTCTTGCTTTTTTGATGATCCAGCATATATTGGCAATTTGATCTCTAGTTTCTCTGCCTTTTCTAAAACCAGCTTGAACATCAGGAAGTTCTCGGTTCACATATTGCTGAAGCCTGGCTTGGAGAATTTTGAGCATTACTTTACTAGCATGTGAGATGAGTGCAATTGTGCGGTAGTTTGAGCATTCTTTGGCATTGCCTTTCTTTGGGATTGGAGTGAAAACTGACCTTTGCCAGTCCTGTGGCCACTGCTGATTGTTCCAAATTTGCTGGCACATTGAGTGCAGCACTTTCACAGCACCATCTTTCAGGATTTGAACTAGCTCAACTGGAATTCCATCACCTCCACTAGCTTTGTTTGTAGTGATGCTTTCTAAGGCCCACTTGACTTCACATTCCAAGATGTCTGGCTCTAGATTAGTTACTAGTATACAAAACAGACCTTTCATACAATCTTTACAGGCACCAAGTATAACTATGCAGTTTTATTCAATATTACTTTGGATACTCCAGAAAACCAATTCTGACTAAACCCTGAGATGACAGCAGGAAGTCCCCTCTGTCAATTCAAGGAGAAACTCCAAACCAGAAGGTAGTGGAAGACGGTTTTTGTAACCAGACGACTCCTGATAGGTGGGCAAGAGTTGGCCAGGAAATAACCATTCCAGGCAGAAAGAGTGACATGTGCCGAGGCCTATAGGCAAGAGGATACAGTAAACTTGAAGTTTTCAGAACTGCAAAAATTTAGCTCTGGAGTATAAAGTGTATGATGGGAAGTGAAAGAAATGAGACTGGAAAGATAACACCTCAAATATGTTTCAGGATACATTTCAGGAAAGAAGAGTCTACTGTGAACAAATGCAGTCACGTGTGCAAGAAACATTAAATGTATATGCAGGAATAGACTTAGGACAGGCCTCTGATCTGGGGTGGTATACCAGAAAAACTTGCCTTCTAGTCACTCAGTATGTTGGTGAAGAACTTTCATAGATAGAATGTTCAAATACATTGTGTTATAGGCATACCAAGGACTACTATACAGCAGTGAAAATGGATAAATTATAGCAATAACACCAAAATGAATGAATCTTAAAAACAGTGGACAAGTCACAGAAGAATACATAAGGTATGATTCCATTTATATAACATTCAAAAATGGTGACAGATGTTACCTAGACTTATTATAGTGATCATTTCACAATAAAGTTGATCCTTGAACAACATGGAGGTTAGGGATGCCAATCCCCACACAGTTGAAAATCTACATATAATTTACAGTTGGCCCTATGTATCTGTGGTTCTATAATTATGAATTTAACCACTGTGGATCATGCAGTGCTACAGTATGTATTTACTGGGAAAAAAAATCCATGTATAAGTGGACCTGTGCTGTACAAATCTATGTTGTTCAAGGATCAACAAATACACAAATATCAAATCATTATGTTGTACATCTGAAAGTGTTACATGTCAATTATACCTCAATAAAAATAAAGTTCAAAAATTGGCAAAACTAAATAATAGATTATTTATAGACACAAAGGTGATAAGAACTTATGAAGAAAAAAAGGAATGATCTTCCCAAAATTTACAGTAGAGGTTAAGTGGCGGAGAAAACAGAATGAGATGGACATGATGTATCAAGCTTCATAAACACTGGAAACACTGTTAGTTGAGTGGTGAGTACATAGTTATATTCATAATTTTTTAGAAGTATGTATATTATATATACTTTTGTGTGCATAATATTTTTCAGAATTGAGGAAGATAATGAAAAGATTAAATGTGAGTTTAAAAAGTGAAGCAGCCCTCAGTTTACAGATTAATGCCTCAAATCTGCTACTTATTGGTGATGGACAGGGCGGCCTGGAGTGCTGCAATTCATGGGGTCGCAAAGAGTTGGACATGACTGAGTGGCTGAACTGAACTGAACTGAACTATGTTACAAGTTATTTTCTGTGTCTATCAGTTTCTTGATCTGCAGAAATGGAGAAACTAGTCTCACAGAGTTTAACAGTATTCCTAGTCTCTCTCTCTCTCTCAAGATTATTATGAGGATTAAATGAAATAACACATGTGAAAGCACTTAGAACAATTTCTGGCACATAGTAAGTAATCAATAAACATTAGATATCACCATTAATTTTACTATTGTAGCAGGTATTTAATAAACGCTAATTTTCCTCTGTCCCTTCTTTCAGAAAGAGAAGAGGAACCAGTGCAAATGAAGGTCCATTTGGAATTCCAATAGAAGAATCAAGCACAGCCGTCAGTGTTTATACTTTGCTTCATTACTACTGTATTTCTTCTAATATTCACATTTTGTGACATTTTAATGTTTCTAAAACTGGGGTTGAATGATTTAATCAGCAGGATTTAATACAGGTTTTTCCTCCTAGGAACCTCTTATTAAAATGAAGATGTGTCTTACAACTGATTGTGTCTCAGAATCAAGGAAATAAAGTAGTTATGCTGTTGCTATAGAAGGCATGACAGTTTTAAGACAAGAATAGCTAAGCAACTATACAGAAGAGTCCAGGCCTTAGGTTTTTTGTGTTATAACAAATTCACCACAATGGCCATAACCTTTAAAAGATTGTGAATTTTCTATTGGTAGTAGCCTGATTGTTCCCAGGCCTCTGCAGCCTATGCATACAAGTCAAACTGCTTTGGCCCCCATGTTTCACTAATTCTAAATCCTCAGGGCCAAGCTTCAGGACTTAAGCACACCTTCCACTCCCAAGTCTTCCCAGTAACTTCTTGGAGTCCTCTATGCTCAAGACCAGCCTTTACATGAGATTCTAATCTGTTCTCTCTGTAGATGTCCAGTCTGCACCCAGTCACTTGAGGGAAAGTGTACTCAAAATCTCAACATCCTCCAGACAAATTTTCCTGCTTAGTTAAAGTATCAAGTAATCTGGGTCCCTTATACACATTTTAACAGCAGTCTGTGCCTTTGTTGAAACTGCATGTACTTCAGGAAGTGTGTTACGTGGGGAAGAGGGTGATAGTGAGAAGCAAGTGTGTCAAAATGTCTTTCGATAATCCCCTGCTTCCCTTTTAAGGAATCCTCCTAGTTTTTAGATCCTGACTAAAGAAACACAAAAAACCCTGGGTTCCTTGGCAGAGCACACACAACCTATTTCTCTCCACCCATAACTAACCAAGTCTTTTCTCGCTCATGTACCAGCTTCACATACATTCTTCTCTTGGATGACTCCCTATTGTCGCTCCCAGGACTTACCATCCAACATACTATCTTTCATCATGTAAGAAGAAATAAAATAAAAATTTCTGGAAAGGGAGAATCTATTCCCTACACTTGCCTCATCCAACTGGAAAAAAAAAAATGAGAACATGTTCTGTTGTGAAAATCCCCCTAAAGTCTGCTCATCAGTTGAGTTCAGTTCAGTTCAGTCACTCAGTCGTGTCCAACTCTTTGCGACCCCATGAATCGCAGCACACCAGGCCTCCCTGTCCATCACCAACTCCCGGAGTTCACTCAAACTCACATCCATCGAGTCAGTGATGCCATCCAGCCACCTCATCCTCGGTCGTCCCCTTCTCCTCCTGCCCCTAATCCCTCCCAGCATCAGGGTCTTTTCCAATGAGTCAACTCTTTGCATGAGGTGGCCAAAGTACTGGAGTTTTAGCATCATTGCTTCCAAAGAAATCCCAGGGCTGATCTCCTTTAGAATGGGCTGGTTGGATCTCCTTGCAGTCCAAGGGACTCTCAAGAGTCTTCTCCAACACCACAGTTCAGAAGCATCAATTCTTCGGCACTCAGCTTTCCTCACAGTCCAACTCTCACATCCATACACGACTACTGGAAAAACCATAGCCTTGACTAGACAGACCTTTGTTGGCAAAGTAATGTCTCTGCTTTTGAATATGCTGTCTAGGTTGGTCATAACTTTCCTTCCAAGGAGTAAGCGTCTTTTAATTTCATGGCTGCAGTCACCATCTGCAGTGATTTTGAAGCCCCAAAAAATAAAGTCTGACACATACTGCCCTTTATTTAGCTTAGTTTTGTGGCTTCTTTGCCTTTTATCTTCAGCATTAGGAGGAGAGTTTCTCTTTTGGAAACTGGGAAAATGCCTGAAAACACTAATGTTTCTGCAAGCATCAAAAGAAAAGTCCATTCTCTGGAACAAAATAGTGGTTAAAGAGCCCTTACTACTCTTTGTTGTTTTGTAGTCTTAAGTCGTATCTGACTCTTGTGACCCCATGGACTGTAGCCCGCCAGGCTCCTCTGTCCATGAGATTTCCCAGGCAACAATACTGGTGCGGGTTGCCATTTCCCTCTCCAAGAGATCTTCCAAACCCAGGGACTGAACCTCAGTCTCCTACATTGACAGGCAAATTCTTTACTATGAGTCACCAGGGAAGTCCAACCACCCTTTGTAGGTCTTTATATAGCCTTCACATTCCCAACAAGAAAAATATTCATTTTTAATCTAGGGAAGTTCCTATATCTTTTTTTAAATTAATTTATATTAATTGGAGAAGTCCCTATATCTCTTGATCATTTTCCTTTCCCTTCTTTTCACCCTTCCACCTCCCTATCAATTCCTCTTCTTCTTCTGAGGAGCCACACACAAAATTCCTCCTAATAAGCCACTTCATCTCATACATATCATCTATTGCAAAATGGAGGGGGGAGAACACTAGTTCTTCAGATACAACCAGATTCTGAATTTTAATTTGACTCCTCCAGGGATTCTTGCTACAATTATATACACCACCAAAGAAAGTGAATAACTCTCCAAATAAACTAAGCTCATATTTAATTCCTGAGAGTATATTTGGGCTTCAGAGAGGAAAATCCTACTCTGTAATATACCTCATTATTTTTTTAATTAATTAGTCCATGTAGAAGGGCTACTGAAAGGAAATGCCATCCTGGTTCTAAATGAAGACCAACTCAACTGCTGAACTATGAGGATTATTACCAATAACTCAAGCAGCTGTAAACCACAGCAAATAAATCAGTTCATGCTGGAGAATATCTATGGGGAGGGTGACTCACTGCATACATTACTGATGGAGCTGGACTGTGATTTGAGATAGTTATGAAAAGAACTTATAAACTGAAATCAAATATAATGTTTTGGCTTTCCACAAGAAAAGCCTAACTACCAATTTTCTCCTCCTACTCTTGAAACATTCTGACTGGATTAGGTTTTCAACTATATGTCTTATTTTAAGGCCCAATTAAATA
Source organism: Capricornis sumatraensis (assembly GCF_032405125.1). NCBI lineage: Eukaryota > Metazoa > Chordata > Mammalia > Artiodactyla > Bovidae > Capricornis > Capricornis sumatraensis. The sequence continues at coordinate 46,663,205 of NC_091074.1, read as the reverse complement.
TTTGAACATTTTTCCTGGTATTCAGCTAAAATGAACAAAATATTCATGATAGTATTATAGTTCTGTCATCATAGAAATAAAGCCCTAGGGAAATCACTATGGTTAAATCTAGCAGTGCAAATGATCAGACTACAGGGTGAGTTATCACTTCTTTAGAAGCAATCTTAACCACCAATGTGGATTATTTGACAGGAGTTGATGTAATCAGGAAGCTCTATATTGACCTTTCATAACAAAAGAAGTTATGAAAGGGGTTTCCCAGGTGGCACTTCCCATCTGCCAATGCAGGAGATTTAAGAGATGTGGGTTCAGTTCCTGGGTGGGGAAGGTCCCCTGGAGGAGGAAATGGCAACCCACTCCAGTATTCTTGCCTGGAGAACCCCATGAACAGGGGAGCCTGGAAGGCTACAGTCCACAGGGTCACAAAGATTCGGGCACGACTGAAGCGACTTAGCCTATAACACAGTGCAACAAAAGAAGTAGTGAAAATCGCTGACACTGGTGCAAGTCCCGAACCATTTCTAGACTCAAGTATCAATTAATACAATCTCACTCCTTCCATCCCCAAACAACCCAGATCTGGTGAGTGGTATAACTCTGCTTTTACATTCAAGTTTTACTAATTCATTTCTAAAAGATAACATATAGGCTTCTAAACAGTAAAAGAAAAACAATCATTTTGTTGTATCACTTACCTTTACAAAGGATTAGTATAAATCCACTACTCTTACTAGAAAAATAATTCAAATGTTATTCTTTACTAAAAATGGGTCAATAATGTCTTCCTTGGCAACAAAAGATAGCAAACCACTGTAGGAATAAAAATAATTTTCAAGATCTCTTTTCAGAGGTTACTGAATCAAATATTTTGTCTGGTTTTAGTACATGTGTGTGCATCCTCAGTCGCTTCAGTCATCTGACTCTTTGCAACCCTATGGACTCAAGCCTGCCAGGCTCCTCTGTCCATGGGATTCTCCAAGCAGGAATACTGCAGTGGCAAGAACAGTGACATGGGTAGCCATTCCCTTCTTCATGGGACCCTCCCAACCCAGGGATTGAACCCAGCTCTCCCACATTGCAGGCAGATTCTTTACCGTCTGAGCCACCAGGGAAGCCATAAATAGCATCAGAAGTGCATAAATAGCATCAGAAAGCTTTCAGTTTCAGATGAACGGTTTTGTAAGCCTTGCTGTATAATACAGATTATTTCATTGTCTAATATAGAGACGTGAGCTTCTAAAGTCATGAGGCAGTAGCTCAGTATTTTACATCTTAAAAAAACAGTTTATTCAAATAGTTTCTTAGAGTCACTATAAATCAAGTGAAATTTCATTTGAAAGATCTATGTTTCCAAAATACATGAGTTTTTTGTACGTAGTTATGCATAAGCCTAATAAAATGGATTATTTCATTGTGTTACCTATTTTTCCAGGTCTACTCAGGTCAGAACATTACTAGATAGGAGGCCCCCTTCCAGAGGCTATATTTTGATTTGGAATCTGGAAACAAAGTTGCTCAGAGAGGTCAGGTCAATTTTGTATGAGAGAAATCATTACTCTACAAAAAGAATCAAACTTAACAAAAGATTTCATACACTAAAGGAAAGGGTGAGGAAACAGAAAAATAAGAAAATAGACAGTGAGGTTGGTGGCTGCAACAATTCAGAGGATAATCAAGTGCAAGCTCAAATCCAGTGATTTGGAATCTCAGCTTGGAATAGACAAATGTGTGCTCCACATTATTTAGCTTAATTCAGAGGTTTCTTTGCCCTTCACCTTCAGTTTTGAAAGAAGAATACTGGTTCAGAGTCAGAACATTCCTGAAACCACTAGTGTTTCTGCAGGCAATGGAGGAAGAGTCTACCCTCTGGAACAAAACAGTTTTTAAGCAGTCCTTACTGCCCTTTTCAGGCCTTTATACCTACAGGAAAATCCCTTATCAGCCTTCATGTTTCCACAAGGGCAATCCTCATTTTTTTTAATCTAGGGAGGCACGTGCTTCAAGGTAAGCCAATAATAAACACTACTGAGCTATATGAAAGGATTATTAAATATAAAGCTGAAGGTTTATAGTTGGTTTGGATGCCCAGCTAGATGCTTCACTGTAGCTATATAGACATGAGTATGGCCAATTGCTGAAATCTGCTGAGGATCATATCACCTTCCACAAGATCATGCTTGTAAGAACTACCAGAATATCCAACAAAACCACTAGAAACTAAGACCTGCTCAAGGCTATTCCCTGGGAATGGGCAGCCAGGTAATGAGCTAAGTGATACCTAGCCACCTGCCCTCACTGGACTGAAGTCCTGATTTTTCCACTCTATAAGTTACCAGCTCTGATTGAAGTAGGGGATATGGTAGCTTGGCACCCTGACAGAGCCTGTTCAACTACTACTACTACTTTTCTGTGCGGACCACCTCCCACAACTGATAACTGTGTATGTGGACAGACATGCCCTCAGAAATGTAAGTGGATGCTTGGAAAAGAAAAAAAAAAATTGAAAACCCATGAATAATCTGCATATATCATATTTCTTCTCTCTTAAATTCTCATAATACAGTAACCTTTGCTTTTCTTAAGCTTAAACTTGACACAACTATTATAAATTTACTAATTCTCCCTCCCTTTCCTTCCTTAAAATGACAGACAGTTGTGACTGGTCAGGCTCATTTTCTAAGCTCCAGCACCCCAAGCCTCTGGCACTATTGATACTTCATACCATGGGGGCACTGTTAAATTTAAGAGCTTTGAGAGGGCCTTCAAATACACTTTATAAGTGGTGCCAGAAGTGTCTCAGGCTCCTTTGGGAACTTCGGAAGTGAAAATTGGGAGGGTACCAATTTTGGAGTTCTAGACTCCCTGTGCCACTTTGAGGTGGTTTTTATTTATTTCATGTATGAGGCTTTGTTATAAATCTGTTAGCACAAAAAAGTTCAACTGATTTTCAGAGTTTTTAAAATGTCTGCTGTCATGGAAAGAGGTCAGTACACGGAGTCAGATGTGGTTTTAAGGCCAGAACCAGTCACCTACTGAGGTAGGAGGGCAAATACCTCTCCCTGACAACTGCTGCAGTACCTACCTCACAGAGACGTTGTGATGTCGAAGCCACTATGAACACTGGAGGCGCAGGCACTGAGCCTAAGTTCCGCCCTCCGCCGCCTTCAGGCCGGAAGTCCGACCTCCACAACCCCAACCCAACCTACCCTACCCTCCAGCCACCGCCCCCAACCCTAGCCGGAAGTGGACCCTATAAACCAAGGCATCTACCTCCGCAGCCAGGACATTCACTCACTGGCCAAGGCATCCGTTCTACCAGCCAAGACATGGATCCTTCCTGCCTAGAGTCCCATCCCACCCTAGAGTCTGACCCCAAAGGCCTAGACTTCAACTCTGCTGGCCAAGACTGTTTCTCCTCTGGTCACGAGTTCGACTCTCTCTACCAAGAACTGGACCTGGACTCTCTTAATGAAGATCTTCTTTCTCAGTCTATGCCAGACTCCTTGACAGAGACTGCTGCAGGCCCTTATGAATCCCACTTGACTGCCAAACCAGAGGATCTCACTGAGGCAGAGCAAAAGGAGCTCAAATCTGAGCTCGCTAAACTGGAGGCAGAAATTGTAATGCTGCGCCAAGCGCTGGCAGCCAAAGAGAGACGCTGTGTGGAGCTCAAGAAGAAGCTGGGCCTTACGGCCTTCGTGGGGCTGAGGCAGAATCTGTCCAAGAGCTGGCACGACGTTCAGGTCTCCAATGCCTACGTGAAACAAAAGACTCAGCTGCCCTGTCCACCATGGGCTCTGCCATCTGCAGGAAGCTTGGAGACGTGAAGAAATCAGTCACATTCAAAGGGCTTATGGGGACAATCAAGTCCAGAGTCACAGGTGGCAGAGAGCTTGGCCGTGATTGTCTTCCTTCTTCAGCGGGGAGTGGGGATGATCCACTTCCAGTTTCTGGGAGTAGGGATGATCCACTCCCGGTGTCTGGGAGTGGGAATGATCCAGTTCTGGCAAGTAGGGATGACCTACTCCCCTTTCTGGAGCCAGAATGAGCTCCTTGGTTAACTTGCCTGGCCACCTAACCAGCGCAAGTACTCCCTTCCGTGATCCTAACTGCAACTCTGCCCATCAAAAACAAGTAACCAAACCACAATGGTAAAGTGAATTTAGGAAACGGAGAGAGTCCAGTTTTGAGAAAAGCAATCCCCGTTTGTACATAGATATTTGCTACTGCTGAGATAAAAAATCCAACGTTTCCTACCCAGTTATTTCACACTGAAGTTTGTAGATGAAATGTATCACTATACTAGCCTTCCTGGGGTTGCATTTAAATGGACAGGAGTTTGGTTCCAGAGGGGTTTTAGGCCAAAGCCAAAACTTCTTTTTTGGAAAAACTGTGTACAAAAAGGGCAAAATAGGTTTCTGTTTAGATCTAGGAACAAAGTATGAAAGAACTACAAGTTTCCTTCCTTCTTTCCCTAATCTTAGAAAGAACCTTGAAAGCTCTGCCTGGGCTATGATTTTTATTTTTTAAAGGTGATAAACTGTTGTTTTTCTCTGAGACCCTCAGAAAGGGGGAAAATATTAATAGTCTAATTGGTACAGGATACTATGACTTTTATAAAATGATTCTTTTAAACTGCTAATTAAGCAAAGTAGCTTCAATTTAGGGATTGTCAACTACTTTGGACTCAAGCTGAAATTGCAATTTTATTCTGCTTTGTGCTTTGTTTATAATCTTTTTATATATGAAAATGAGGGCCTTATAATCTAATCCTTGTGGCCATGTGTCTCTGCCACAGCAGCATGTTACCTATAAAAAAAGAATATTGTTCCTTTGTTCTGCAGCAATTCCTAGTTATCATTTTCAGTTGAGGGACTAAAGGGAAAAGAGCAATGCCAAATTCAAAAAAGGTAAACCCCTGTCTTAAGTGACATTTAAGACAGACTGTCTTTCCCCTGAAATTCTGGCCGTTATACCTTTGAATGGACCTAACTGATTGTACATCACTGGTCACTGTGACTCCAAGATTGTACTTGTTTATAAGCACTTGTTTGTACTAATCCGAAATGAAAAGGAAACAAAACCCAGCCCTCAGGGGATATCAAGATAACAGGGCCCTGTAGGACCTGGTTTGGGTTTATTCGAACTTTCTTATATCTGATTTTCATAGGAGCTACTTTTTTTGTTTTCTTTCTATTTTCAGCTGTCAGGATCTGGCAGCTTCTTTCATTCCTCCAGTAACACTGCCTGGATTAAAAACTTGTGTTTTATATTGGCTTTTAGCAGGGGTCTAGAGTCTTTATTTTCTTGGATATATATATTGATAACATCTCATTGCCTAAAGGTAGTCCCTACAACATAATAAAGTGGTCCTGTATTGTTGATTTTTGACTGCTTCCCCTATATTCCTTCGGTTTGACTATAAGCAAAATCAACAACCACTATAAATACAAAAGCATTTGGTAAACTATAAAGTCACTGACATAAAGTCCACATATTCCTGAAAGCAAAGTTTTGCTTGGATTAAAACAAGATGTTCAACTTGTATTACAAGTTGTGCTTTAAGTTGCTGTAGTTTTTTTAATTTTTGGCTGATTTATTTATTTTTGGCTGTGCTCAGTCTTTGTTGCTATCTGCAGGCTTTCTCTAGTTGAAGTGAGTAGGGGCTACTTTGCTGTTGTGCACGGGCTTCTCATCACGGTGGCTTCTCTTTTTATGGATCATGAGCTCTAGAGCACCCGGGCTTCAGTAGTTGCAACTCACAGGCTCCAGAGTGCAGGCTAAGTAGTTGTGGTACATTGCCCTGCAGTATGTGGAATCTTCCTGGACCAGGGACTGAACCTGTGTCCTCTGCATTGACAGGCAAATTCTTTACCACCAGACCACTGGGGAAGTCCAATTTGTTGTAGTTTTATAAGTTGAAGAACTAGAGAGAAACTTGCAGAATTCATGAAGCCAAAGTAGCCCAACAGGCAAAGTCTTTGATCCCGTATTACAGAAAGCCTTGTGTTAGAGAAAATCTCCAGCTAACATGATGGGCCAAACCCAGAATATGTTATAGTTTATTTAGTAATTTATACAAATGCTATAATAGTTTCCCCCAATAAATCCTCAACTCCTGAAAGCAGTGAAGAACACAACTATTTTTGTTTATCATTGTATTCCCATGCCAGGCTTAGGTTAGATGTTCAATAAATACTTGTTGCAGAAGGAATCAGTATCTCATACTTCAGACATCAAATCTTGAATCCAAGAAATTATCAACAACATGAACTCGTCAACAAGTTCCTCCTGCTTTTAAAACATTTCACTTCCCTATCCAGAGATAATTTGAGATCCTACTATGTGTCAGGCACTGTGCCAAGCTTGGAAGGCACAGAAATTTATTAGTCATGGCCCCTGCTCTCTAGAAACATTTTCAAATCATTGCAACTCATTGCAGTAGATGCTAAAATATAAGATACCTATAAAGAAAGAATGTTCAACTCTGCCTTGATAGATCAGAAAAGAATTCAGAGTCAAAGTCTTAGAGGACTAGTAGGAATTTATAAGATATAAAAGAGTAGAACATTCCAGACAATATCCAGAGGAACTAATTCATGAAGGAATGTAATAGAATAGTATGTTCCAGGAAATACCAATAGGTCGTTGTGGCTAGAGAGAGGGGGGAAGTGGTGAGAGATGAGGATGGAGAAATAAGCAAAGGGCAAGATCATAACTAGTCTTATATACTATGTGACATTAGTATTTAATTATGTAAGAAATGAGGAGTTGAAGGTGCTTAAGTCAAATTCATGTTTTAGATGTATCACTCTGGTCACCATAGAAATAGATTAAGTATTTAAGAGATATAATCTCTAAAACTTTGGAAGAAACTGCATAGGAGAGAGGGACAGATAGATTTGCAAGTTGATAAAGACGTAGAATTAAAAAGACGATACTGATAATGCTGGAGCTGAACATTCATTTTGCTCTGACTTTTTTATTGGATTCCAGCATACCTGCATCAACAGCCACAGACACCAAACAAAATGCCTCCATGAGCATGTGGACTCTGGATCAAAAGTTTCCTCCAGATTTTCTTTCTTCCACTTGCCTCTACCCGTCCCATACATTGCTGACCTTCATTTTCTAGCCTGTTAACCTTTATAATTGGATCACTTCTGTTCATCTAGCCATGTCTGGATTTTGTAGCCCAGAATCAGTCTATTTCAGTTTAGGGAAATTCAGGATGCAATTTGCAATAGTGCTCAGAATATGTGAACCCTCAAAGATGCCCCATCTGACTCAATTTCTGAGAACCTTTGGTTGGGAGTGATATTGGAACAAAATTCCGAGTTTCTTGGTTTTCTTGATTTTCCACTGCTCATATGAGTGAAGAGCTGGAGTGGAAGATAGAGACAAGGTTGAACATTCTAACTCCCACAGATGGCATTCTCCATGCAGTTAGCAAGGATGGGAGTATAGTACCAAACTGTTGTTCATTAGCATCGTACATACACCAGCATATTGCAAGCATCACTCCCAGAGAAATTCACTTGCACTTATGGAATCTACTTTATTCTTATCTTCATATTTGAGAGAAAATATATCACATACCTATTCTCATGAATTGCATGAACTGCAGAGAGGTCAGCAGTAATCTAGAACTGTGTAGGTCTTCTGACAGTGCTAGCCAATGTGCTTGATGGTCCTCCCCATTATGGGGACAATGATGCCATTTGTTGATTCTGCTAAGGAATGAGATCAGTTGCCTCTGGGCCATGGAATTTCATTTCTTGTCCATGAATTCCAAGATAATAAAAATGATGAGTGCCACGCTATCAAAATTACTGGGGCTTCCAGGCAGCTATTAATATCTGAGACCATATTCCGCTCCTTCTGACCAGATCTATTTCTGGGAGGCTCAGTGATGCCATGCCTTCCAGTGCCAATAGCCTGATTCATATAAGGCAAGTGAAAAGTGGAAGAATGCCCTCAGAATGATGCACCTTGGCCAGCTACTATGACACAGTATCATGGCACTTGGTCATCTCTCAGAAATTACTAAGCAGATCCCTAGAACAGTCAAAAATATCTGGAAATTCCTGAGAATTCACCAGGTAATTTAAAAGTTCCTTCCCTGTTTAACTATACAACAATCCAAATAAATGATCACCTCAAGAAAAGAAGTGGGTTCTTCTGGAAGTTGAAGGTTTCCATCACCTCTACCCCAATCCTGGCTGCTCTTACCTCAGGCCCATGGCGCTAAAACTTTCAGCTAATTGGAAAATGCTTACCTAAATTAGAGGAACAATTCATAGACTTAGCTGAGCCAAACTTTCATTCTAGAACATTAGAACTAAGAAATTAAAAGATTCAATTACATTGAAAATGGTCCATACAGTCATGTAGATTTTTCATATTAAACTTCATAGTATGGCTTTAAATATCCTAATATTGACCTAGAAACTTGTATTGTAACCCAGGCCACCCACACTTCTGACCAACTGGCCACAAACCTTCAGGGATTTCTTAGTACTCCTCGAAATACCATAATTAATTGGAATGACTCACAGAACTCAGGAAAGCCCTGTGCTTGTGATTAAAGTTTTATTGTAAAGGGTATAAATTGGGATTGACGAAGTGAAGAAGCACCAGAATGAGTCCTTAGAGAAACCCTGATGCTTCCATGTCTTCGGGATGCATCATCCTGACAGCACATAAATCTATGATTACCAATCTGGCAGGCGCAGGTGTACAGTTTCAGGTGACCAGAGTTTTTAGCGGGGTTTCATTACACAGGTATGGTTGATCGAATTATTGGCCACATGATAGAACTCAATCTTCAGTCCTCGTCTCTCTCCAGAGATTGGGATGTCAGGCTGATATAATGTGACTCAACTCTCCAAACCTTAATCACATGGTTGGGTCTTTCCAGCACTGCTAGCTCCCATCTTGAAACTATTGAGGGACCTATCAGGAATAACGACAACAGTTCTTTCACTTGGGAAATTCCAAGGATTTAGAGGCTCCTTATAAGGAATCAGAGACAAAGACCAGCCAATATTTTTTATCATACAGAAAAACAAGCAATAGGAAGCTGCTCTACAAAATGGTCCCTCAATCTCCACAAACGCAAGCAAAAGTTATTGCGCCTCTGTGCTAGCCCGTAAACACTTCTTAGAAATAATTTAGCTGGTCAATGTTTCTTACTGCCACGAAAATCTCATATAATTCACAGCATTGCTTCACCACCCAACATATATCATTCCATAACTCTTATAGCTTCCAGACTATTATTTACCCCAAATTCCTGATTATTAGAAACATCCCAATGATCAGCACCTAGAAAAGACACACACTACAGTGGACATGACTGAGCAACTGAACTGAACTGAATGCATGCATCTTGATGAGTTTGGACATATGCATACATCAATTCAACTACAACCAGTACCACAGTTAGAGTACTGAGCTATTCATCACCTTAAGAAAGTTCTTTGTGTTGTGTATGTTTGTGCAATTTGCATGTAGTAAGAATACTTTATATGAGTTCTATCCTCTTAACATGTTTAAGTGTGACATTGTATTATTGACTATAGGTAATAAGTTGTTTAACAGATCTCTGGAACTTATTCCTGCTATATAACTGAAATTCTATACCCAATGAGAAACAATTTCACATTTTCCCCTCCCTCTAGCCCCTAGCCAACAAATTTCCTGCACTGTTGCATGTCTGTTAGATTTTATTGTATCCTGAATATTGTGAATATTGTTTTGTTGTGTGTCTGCTTATACATCTCTATATAAAAAATGATGAACTTTGTTCTGACAAGCAATGAAGATATTTGAGTCAGTTATATACTTCTGAATCTTTTTTAAAGCTTTCTTAGTGTAGATCTAAAGTAGTGTTTAATAGTACCAGTTAAGTTCAAGCTGATGTCATGACCTTCCTTATGTTCATACTGAATGCTTCAGGTGTTGTTCAATGAGTTCTTTCTACTCTGATTGTCTCAGTCTTGTACCAGCAGTGATAGTTGTTCTGTTTACTGTTCCCCTCAGGTAGTTGTTTTTCCCTGCTATTTGTTCTTTGCCTGAACTATGGTGTTGGAGAAGACTCTTGAGAGTTCCTTGGACTGCAAGGGCATCCAACCAGTCCATTCTAAAGGAGATCAGTCCTGGGTGTTCTTTGGAAGGAATGATGCTAAAGCTGAAGCTCCAGTACTTTGGCCACCTCAAGCAAAGAGTTGACTCATTGGAAAAGACTCTGATGCTGGGAGGGATTGGGGGCAGGAGAAGAAGGGGACGACAGAGGATGAGATGGCTGGATGGCATCACCGACTCGATGGACATGAGTCTGTGTGAACTCCGGGAGCTGGTGATGGACAGGGAGGCCTAGTGTGCTGCAATTCATGGAGTCACAAAGAGTCAGACACGACTGAGCGACTGAACTGAACTGAACTGAACTGAACAGTGGACATGTATAAAATGCCTTCAAAGGCACCAGTGACCATTGGATTGAGGCTGTACTAGAGATGAGACATCTACTCCACTCATTCCTGCATAAAACTTAAATATGTCTTCCTTAGCATGTTTATCTATCTTTATCTATCCTATGGAAGAAGATAGCTAATTATTCCCATCTCTGCGTGTTCATCCTGCCTTCCATCAATCCTTGCTGAGCCAAGTCAATCTAAATCTTTACCTACTCTTAAATATTATCTCCTAGTCCTAAAAACTTGGGCTGAGAAGCCAGGGCACATAAAAATATTAGATATCTGTTGATTGGTACCTTGGCTCCCTCTTCTATGGTACTTAATACCATGAGGATTTTATGGAGCCAGAAAAAATTGTAATGGAAATCAGTCTCCCACTGTAAAATTATCCTGGACCCTGGCCAGGGCCTTTCATGAGGCTTTCCTGATGGGGTTGGGTGGGGATCTAGGGGAGTGGGATGAAGCTTTGCAGCAGCCATCCTGAACACCATCTCATTTGTTTCTAGCATGCTGTCATACTGAACTCTCCTCCTTCCTCTGTGCTCTTCTCCGCCTCTGTCTGACTCCCAACTTTTGACACTATACCCCCAACTTTAGACACTATACCCCCAACTTTAAGCCTACCTTTGGCTATATGGATTTGTTATTCAAATCGAGTGTTCTCATCAACTGGCCCTTATCTTTTCCCAGTGGACTTAGTTTACCTTTCAATCTGTGACTTTGTGTTGCTGCCTATGAAAGCCTGATAAGCCCACCTGAACCTTATAGGAGAGGAGATAGGCACACTTTTGGAGGAATTTGATTGGCTAGTTTGTAATGTATATAGTTGCCAGGAAGGCAAACATTTATAACAATAAGAGCAAACATTTATATACTATTTACTATGGACCATAAATTTTCCCAATTTCATTTCATTTTATTAATTTAGTCCTCATGATACCTCTGCGAGGTAGATTATTACTCCAATTTTACAGATTAGGAAACCAAAACGCAAAGAAGTAAAGCAACTTTCCAAAAAATATACAGCTAGTAAATGGCAGAGCCACATGCATGCCAGAAAGAGGAGTCTCCTCAGAAACCAACCCTAACAGAACCCTGCTGTTAGACTTGAAGCCTCCAGACCTGTGAGAAAACAAATGTCCTCAATTTCAGTCACCCAGTCTGTGGTATCCTTTTATGACAGCCCTACCAGACTAATCTCCTTCAAATTTTTACTCAAAAACAACCCCTTTGGGCACCCTATGTACAGTTTTAACCACTGTATCCTTGTTCCTGGGTTTAGCATCACAGGTCACATTATATTTTTGCAATCTGTTTATTGTCTGCCTCTTCCACTAGAACGTGAACTTCATAAGGGCAAGATTTGTGTCAGTATTGTTCACTAATATATTCCCTCTGTATAATGCAGTGTCTGGCATAAATTAAGTGTTCAGTAAATGAATGACAGGAGGAAAGAGAGTCCAGGAGCTGACTGGCTCCATTCTCCTCATTTCTCACCAAACTCCACAGGACAGAAAGGAGGCAGGACTGGGACAATAAATGAAACGTTGTCTGTATGTAGAATGGTTTCAGCATGATGACAAATACCAACTTCTACAAACAGAGTAGCTAGAGTCAGAAAAGCAAACCAAAGAGACATCTAAAATCGCTAAAAACTTAAGGGCATCTAGGCAACCAATGACTGACTCTACCCTGTACCTGCTTGTTAAGGCTTGTGACTTTTACTTCTGCTTATTTTACCTACTCAGATATCTGTCTTCAGAATGCTTCTGCCTCCAGAAGCCTTCTCACTCTTACTTCATCACTCTTGTCCTCAGCTAAGGCAAGATTGGTGGTGATTTGAGGAATGATATGCAAGTTTACCCAGGGTCTTCAAAAATGTCCTTCCCTTAAAAGCTCGAGAGTCCAAGAAAAATAAATGCTTATAGTGTTCGCTCAGGTGGCAGCCAGGGGTCTCTCCAGCCTCCACCAGGAATCCTTTGCTTCTGCCTAACTTCCGCTGCTGTCTATAGCTCATTCCTGGCCACTTGATTTTCACCTCCCTCCCTGGTCTCTTTTGATGGCATCTTAGTTTTTGTTTCATCCCTGGATGCTTCTGTTGAATTACCTTAAGCACTTTACTCAGAAGTCTCTTGGCAGATGAACCCAGCATCCTGGAATTCTGCTCCTGAAGAAGTGGATTTAAAGCAAAGAAATAAAGAGAAGGGGCTTCCCAGGTGGTACTAGTGGTGAAGAACCCACCTTCCAATGCAGGAGACACAAGAGACATGGGTTCAATCCCGGGGTCACAAAGATCCCCTGGAGTAGGAAATGACAACCCACTCCAGTATTCTTGCCTGGAAAATTCCATGGACAGAGGAATCTGGCAGGCTATATGGTCCATTGGGCCATAAAGAGTCAGACATGACTGAGAGCCTTAGCACCAACAAAGAGAAATTCTGTAACATCCTCATCTCTCAGCCACCTCCCCTCTACTCACAGCTTCTCCTCAACACTAGGGGGTGCTAGTCACACTGTCATTTTACCCTGTTAAACCTCCAACCATCAGTTACGTTTCTTGATATGTTTATCACTAAAGACTAAATCCATGGCCCCTCTTGAAATATGGGTAAATCTTGCACCTGTTCCTTATATGATAGAAGAGGACTTACCATTAACTAGGGTTTTGACCTTAACCTGTAGAACCTACTTGAAATAGGTCAGGGGGGAATTTCTTTGCTAAATTCATAGAGTATCTGATTCCGTGTGTTCTGTGTATTCGTTTCAAGACTAGGCAAGTAGAGGGGACTCCTTGTTCTGATGCAAAATGAGAAGAGAGAAATCCTTCTTTGAAGAAAGAGGTTGTTTGTGGCAATGGAGGGAGAAGGAACAGAATCAATTATTGGGCTTGGTGGATGAAAAGCAGGGAAAAGAGGAAGGGCACTCAGGCTGAGGACTGGGGGATGGATGGAGTGCAGGCACGGTGGGCCCTGAGGGCCACCTGTGCCTAGGAGCCTTGGACATGTCTCGCCAGTGGGCTGGGGTGCTGTGGGCCAGGAGTATCACGCGCTATTTTGAGGTGATGGCGGTTATGGGAAGGAGGGAGGAGAAGCAACCGAAACGTTCATTGTCAGAGGAAGGGATAAAGAAGATGTAGTACATTTATCAATGTAATACCAATCAGCCATTAAAAAGAATGAAATAATTTCATTTGCAGCAACATGGATGAATCTAGAGATTATCATACTAAGACAGAGAAAGTCAAATACCATATAATATTGCTTATATGCAGAATCTAAAAAGAAAAAAAAAAAACAAAACACTTCCCAGATGGCACTAATGGTAAAGAACCGCCAATCCCCTGGAGAGGGCATGGCAACCCATTCCAGTATTCTTGCCTGAAGAATCCCATGGATAGAGGAACCTGGCAGGCTATAGTTCATAGAGCTGCAAAGAGTCAGACATGACTGAAGTGACTTAGCATACACACACATAGGCAGAATCTAAAAAAATGATACAAATGAACTTATTTACAAAACATAGACTCACACACTTAGAAAACAAACTCATGGTTACCAAAGGGGAAAGAATGGGGAGGGGGATAAATTAGGAGTCTGAGACTGACATATACACACTACTCTATTTAAAATAGATAACCAGCAATGACATATTGTACAGCATAGGGAACTCTGCTAAATATTCTGTAATAACATAAATGGGAAAATAATTTGAAAAAGAACAGACACATGAGCATGTATAACTGAATCACTTTGCTGTACACTTGGAACTAACATAGCATTGTTAATGAACTATAGTTCAATACAAAATAAAAATGTTTTGTAAAAGAAAGGAAGTACATCAGGAGCTACTCCAAAACTAAGCAAGGGAGAATTCTCACAACATATCATCCTCCAGTCCCCAGACTCCGGGGACTAAGGAGTCTGAGAGCCTCCAGCTCCACACCTCATTACCCTGCTTTCAATCATCTCTTAGGGAAATTCTTTGCCCTAGGCAACAGAGGCTCAGAAATGGAGGATGGGAAGGACAGAAGAGGCTCCATTCCTGGCATCCATAGTTAGATCCCTGAACATATTTCCCTGTAAAAATACTGCTCATTGAATGGCCACATCATATAGTTCTGTTGGAACTTTACTTCTAAGTATTATGGGTTAAATATAACTAACCACCATGTATAATATGGTTTCTATGGAGTTCCACATAACTCACTTCTACAAACAAACCACTGGAATTCTGGCACTCCAACAGGAGGACTGCCTGTGCAACTCTCAAATGAGAGAGGAAGATAAATTAATGTGTTTTGGGACCGTTGACTTCATCAGACAAGGAAAGACTTTGTGTCCTTTTTGCTTGAGAGCTTTCTTATATTGCCTCCTGATCATTCTAGAGATAAAGAAATATAAGAGAACAAGTAAAATATAAGAGAATGAGTAAAAATCAGAAGGAAATCTAATTTTAGCTTCTTTGGGTATTTTGATAATGAAAACTACTAAAGCATACCAAATAAAAGTGAGATCAGTAAATTAAGTTTATCTAAATTCAGATTATTAAACTGTACTTTAACCACTTTAGTATAATTGTATGTGTGCATGCACATACACACAGATTAGGGAGAAGTGGAGAAAATGATTCGTGTAGTTCTTCTTAGTGAAACTGAAAGTTTAGTTAACCCTGAAAAGATGCCATTATTATGTGAGCTATAGGTCATTGTTTATGTGCCAGTTAGCCAGACCACATGTATCCTTTTTGGGGACCCTTAGCAAAACAAGACATTTAACTTCTAGTACATAGAAATATTTTTACATTTGCAAGGGTTTTTTCTGGTAAAAAGAAACCCCATGATTTGAAAATGCAAGAGATGAAACAGGCTTTTAAAAATAATTCTTCAGTAATTAACATTTTTACATAAAAGTCCTGCAAATATGTAAAGAGCATTTATAAGTGTCAGGACAGAGATGAAAAAAAAAAATCCAGTAAACCTTGATATCATGCATTTGAGCACTTCCTATGTGCTAAGGGCTTTACTTCTATTATGTTCTTTAATCCTCACTAAAGGAAGAAATTAACTCTCACATTTCATCAATGAGAAACTTAAGGCAGAGAGATTAAAGAACTTGCCCAAGTCTTCGAAATCTGCAAATAACAGAGTGAACACTTGAATCCAGGTGCAGATAACTCACGGCCAGGCTCTCAGCTACTCTGCTGCCTCACAAATGGCAGAAGTCCAAGTGCCACTATTAAACATTAGCTATTATTACCAAGAATTGCCCCACAGGGATCTTTATAGTGCAAGTATCATGTGCAAAACACTCCCAAAGGGTTTCTCTTTAGAAAAGAGTACACTTGCCAGAGGAAGGTGTTTCTGAATATCATTATCGGTAACAAATCCTTAAACTTAATCTATACTTTTTGGGCAATAAACAATCTAAACAAGTATCATTTTTAGAAATAAACCATGAACAATGCAATCTGCATAAAAATAAGCATAATGTCTTGGAGGGATATAGATGCCCCGCTTGAGGGAGCTGGCAAACAGAGGTGGACAGGCAAACACAGGGGCACATGTATGTTTACATGTGTGTGCACCTTGAGGCATGGTTCAGTTATCATCCAAGAGAAAAAGGGAGTCATGGTCTGTTCTATCTCTAGCCTTATACAGAAGCTTGTTAATATTGGCAGGTTCAAGTCTAGTAACCTGAACTAGTTCATTGCATAACCCACTCTTGAGCCTCTGGCAGAACTGTGGTGGAAGTTTGGATCCTTTCCCCCAAGAGAGCCCATAAAGCTTAAGAGCTGTCAGTTCTTTCTCCTGGCAGCTGATCAATGTCTATCAGTTCTTGTGGGTAGACCTTCATTGCTTCCTCTTCCCTCCTGGGAAATGACTGCTGGGCTTCTAAAGCTATTACCCTCCACATCTCCTAAAATGTCGTATGTCAGAATTGCAATCAGTGTGCACCCAACAGTATTACCCGCCCCAGCTCCCCACCAATTCCTAACCAAAGCTCTGGATATTCATGAATCATTATGACTACTTAATCCCAGTGAGTTCTACGGAATTGCCTCTAAATTTCTCTGGATGTGTGAATAGGGAAAGGCTTAGCTGCTCAGAACAGTTGTTAGACTCAGTACCCATGAAAGCAGGGTCTGAATCTGCATCTCAACCTCCACTGACTGGATGGACCCAGCAGAAATCTGTCCTCAGGATTTTGAATTTTCCTTCTGTAGTCATAGTCCCCACACCTAGGGACAGAGGAGCCTGGTGGGCTACAGTCCATGGGATCACAAAAGAGCTGGACATGACTTGGTGACTAAACAACAAGGGAGTAAAGAAAAGCAAAGACATTGCCTTCTTGCCAGGGTGAACAAACAGATGCTCTGAATCCAGTGGTTCATAACAAAATGCTCAATTTCTCCTTGCTTGGCAGTAGAAGTTGTTCTAGCTAGGATAGAAGTTAGATTCCAAGTGATCAGAACTGGAACAGTGTTTGCCATGTGATGTCAGGCGGTCAAGTGGGCCAGTTAAGTCACAATTCAGTAGAGAAATCTTACAGTTGAAAGCTGGCAAGACAAATAGCTAATATATAACCCAAAGGCCAGAAATTAGTATCTCAAAACAAAGACTTGAGAATCCGACAAACTGTGGTTCAGTTTGTTACACAGGAAGGTAGAGAGCAAAGAAAGGTGTCGAAGGGCACTGTTGTAAAGAACCTTAAAGTGTTTTTAAGTGAAAAAGAAAGTGAAAGTGAAGTCGCTCAGTCGTGTCCGACTCTTTGTGACCCCATGAACTGTAGCCTAACAGGCTCCTTCGTCCATGGGATTTTCCAGGCAAGAATGCTGGAGTGGGTTGCCATTTCCTTCTCCAGGAGATCTTCCCGACCCAGGGATTGAACCCGGGTCTCCCTCATTGTAGGCAGACGCTTTACCATCTGAGCCAAAGGACATACAGGCAGGTTTGTCAGGTTTACAGCAAAGTGTGCATACTTCTTGCTCCTGCCCATCCTTCACATGAGTTGGAACAGTTTCAGGCCCAGGGGTATGCATCAGTGAGTTACACTATAGAAAAGCTCCTTCCTCAGAGCTGTGATAATACCTTGGCTCCATCTGAATATTTTTGTCTACTTTTGCCTATATTTGACCACAGACTGGCTGAAATCTCAAGCCCCTTCTTTCAGATGTTCTCTCTAAAAGATTTGCAGATAAGTCTCAAGGTCCCAATCAACTCTTAAAGCTTTGCAGACCTAATTGCAGGTTGACTGGCAAACAAGATATGATAAAAAAAAGTCTGAAAGCCTTTTCATGGTCTTCAAAGCTTAGACCATCAGTCTCAACTTATTATAGCTTCTCCTGCTTACCTCCTTCTAGCTTCACTAGTCTTTTTGTTCCCTGATCATTCCAAGCTCCCCTTCCACTCCTAGACCCAGGCCCTGCCTCAAGTCCTGTACTTTATAAGGTTCCATCTACCTTTCCTTCTTTCATGTCCTTCCCTGTAGGGTGAGGTCAAAAGACAAGAGACATGCCACTGAGACCCAGTACCTCCCACCCTTTTAGATCACACTTGGGATTCCTAGGACCACAGAAGGCTCTAACCAAACAGCCTCCAACCTGCCCCCAGAACCTGCAAGGAGGTTTTCCCTACCTTCATCCTCCTGAGAGAACCACCCCCACCTCTAGATTTTCTGTTATGTAGCATATCGTGGAATAGAGTGACACAATGTAGTTATTAAACACAGAAATAAAATTATTCAACATATTTGGTTAGAAATATGAAGAGTTAAATTAAAAGCAGTGCCTTCAGCTGTGCCCTGCCTGAACGTCAACTCACTAAAACTTCATTAAACCAGAAAGTCAGGGAAACTCAGAGCTCAAGTTACTCCCAAGACAACTTTAGTTCTTGTCTCTTTTGATGAAAATCCAGGAACTTGCTCCTAGTCTTTCAATATTGCAGTGCTTCAAGGTTTGAGGATTAAACCCAGCATTTCACAAGTCCATTGCCAAATTAATGCTACAACACAAACATTATCATTGACAGTAAAGACTGTCTTTTTAAAATATTTTCCAAGTCAGAATGTCAATCATATTTGGACTGTGGTGCAGAGATTAGATGGAGAAGGCAATGGCACCCCACTCCAGTACTCTTGCCTGGAAAATTCCATGGATGGAGGAGCCTGGTAGGCTACAGTTCATGGGGTCACTAGGAGTCAGACACAACTGAACGACTTCACTTTCACTTTTCACTTTCATGCACTGGAGAAGGAAATGGCAACCCACTCCAGTGTTCTTGCCTGGAGAATACCAGGGATGGGAGAGCCTGGTGGGCTGCCGTCTATGCGGTTGCACAGAGTCAGATACGACTGAAGTGACTTAGCAGCAGCAGCAGAGATTAGAATATTTAGTACTTGCAATCCTAAAATAATTGCTCATGGACACTGATTTGCTGATACAAACTAAGTGATAAATGTAAATTAAAATGACCAGATGCTATATGGCTATTCAGAAGGCCGGTATAGAGAAGTGCAACTGTCTTTCAAAACTTACCTCTGCTTATCTACATATGTATGTTTCTCTTTCTAAGTTCAACCACTTGGAGTGTGTGGATGTCCATTTTCTTAACTCAGATTTATTAGAAAACAACATGAAGCAAAACTTTCTGCTAATCCTTCATTGAGGATTGAGTCCCAGGGAGGCAAGAATGAAGGGAAAAAGCAGATACGGCAAAGAAGAAGAAAAAGGTAAATAGACTCTTTCTCGTATTTACTGAGCTCACTAGACCTTTAAAAGAGACTTCACAAGTTGTTTGTTAATGTAGGATATCTCCAGAAAGGCATTTTTGGAATTACTGCATTTTGGAATCTTTGAAGGGCAAGAAATTTATCTTTCAGCTTTTTTTCCTTGTCCGGTTTCCCATAGGGCATTAACTCAGTGCTGTTCCTGCCACGTAAAGACAAAGAGATTTTGATACTTCCTACTGTGGACTGGAAAAAAAGCATTTATTAACCGATACTTGCATGGCAAATGCCAGAGGATAAATTGATATGATTTTGTAAAGATAACCATATCCTGCCCACTAGCCATTACTGGGACTGTCACCAGACTGGATGAATGGGGACCCACCATCATCCAGAACCATGATCCATATGGTTTTAAGAGAACATAGACGTGAACTGAAAGGGAATATGATGAGTAACACCATTCCCACATCCTTCCAGTACAATAGCAGCACTAATTACTGCAATCTTTCCTCAGGTGAGACATTGTTTCTAATTTACATTCTTGAATGGGAGGGTGGGAATGGTCAGTTTCTGGAACTTCCACTTGGCTGTTCTAAAAATAAAGGTCCTTAATTTACATAGTGGAGGGAACATATATAAGAGTTCTGATATCTATTCCAGTTGATACCTATTCCATTTATATATTCAAGGACTAAGAAAATAACCACAGACTACAGGGCAGGTCTGCTGACTCAATTGTCCTACTGTGAATTGGACTTGGGCTAATACCCCACTTATCATCTGGCTACGGTAACTTCTGCTCTAAACAGAAGACCAGGATAGCATTTTGGTTCTCCTAATATCAGTGTCGGGCTTCCCTAGTGGCTCAGATGGTAAGAATCCACCTGCAATGTGAGAGACCTGGGTTCGATCCCTGGGTTGGGAAGATCCCCTGGAGGAGGACATGGCAACCCATTCCAGGATTCTTGCCTGGAGAATCCTGGTAAACAGAGGAGCCTGGAGGGCTGCAGTACATGGAGTTGCAAAGAGTCAGACACAACTGAATGACTAAGCACAGCACAGCACAATATCAGTGTTAGTGCCAGCTCAAATCTCATGTCTAACAGATCTGAAAAGCCTGAGTAGTTGCCCTTTCCTCTGGAACAGTTACGCTGGTAAATGACCGAAGGTCCCCTTAGGGAAGAATCAGAAAAGACATTTATCATATATATCTATGGTGGCACTGACAGACTGTTCCTCATGGGGACAGGTCTCCCTTTCGGTAAATGAACTCTAGGTCTATAATCCCATTAGTTCTAGAAACTGGGTGATTTTTTCACTGCAGCACTGATGTCAGCTTTCCAGCTCTCAACTTTCTATTACACAAATCAAACAATGCCCAGGTCAGTTATCCATCTATCTTACCCCTAAAATCACCATAGATCCATGTAAGCCTAGTCACTCTGATTTCTACTCTGACTTTGATGCCATTGTGACTCTGAGAATTAAGTCCTGCCACTGGTCTCTGTCATTCTGAAATCCCACCAGCCTCATTAATATCAGGCAGCCTAACTTCTACGCCACATATACGCTCATGGCCAGCAGAGAAGAGGCACCACCAAGCTTCCTAAAGAAACTGGAGTACCTAGCACTAGTATATTTCTTATTGCTGTAGAGATGAGAGTGAGCTCTGGACCCTTCCAGGGGATATAATCAGTGATAAGCTCTCCGGTTGTACATCGTAAATCCATTCTAACGTTCCTTATCTGGAGCTGCCAATGAGGTGTAGTAGAGGCAGTCTTTGAGAACAGTATTATCTTGTTAGGCACATTTAGGTAAGATCACTGCACAGCCTCTAGGAAAGGAAAGAGGAGGATTCTTTCCTTTGGCAAAGAAAGCAGGTAGATGCCACTGGCCCAGAAATATTCCAGGAATTTTTTTTAGTTCTTTCTTAGGTATATCCACTCAAATATCTTCATTACAGACAGATCTTCCTGCCCTCTTTTCCACCTGGGTCCTGAGATTTTCATATAGCATATTCATGGATGCTACAAATTTAATTTCCTTTACCTCTCTACTGTCTTTATAATTATAATCTGTATCTGATTTTCAACTAAAGTTGAAACTACTCCAGAGTATTCTACTCTGAGACCAGACTGCTTTTGACACCTTTGGTTTTCAGAGGATCCTTTAAGTTAGCAAGGAGCTGCCCGAGTCTATCATTTTCTTTTAATAAGACTTGCACTGCCACCAAAAGCAGCCACCCGATATAACAAATCTCATAATTACCATTTACCACATTATGATTTCACAGTGCCTTGCCTTCTGCCTTGCGTCTCCTTCCAACTAATCAGGGGTGAAATTTCATTAATTGTGATCTCAGTGCCAGGGGTTATTATTACCACCACTACCACTGAGCAGTGGGGTCTCTATTGCCTTTAGTCAAGCAGGCAAGTCAACTCTAAAATTCCATCCTGAGAGTTTGCTTTTTGGGACTAATCCTGGAACCTGTTGGGGCATCACAGGTGGCACTAGTAGTAAAGAACCCACCTGCCAACACAGGGTGACATAAGAGACACAGATTTGATCCCTGGGTCAGGAAGATCCCTTGGAGAAGGGCATGGCAACTACTCCAGTATTCTTGCCTGGAGAATCCCATGAACAGAGCAGCCTGGCGGGCCATGGTCCATAGGGTCACAAAGAGTTAGACTTGACTGAAGCAACTGCACACATACACACACACTGGAATCTGTTTTCTTAGCCTCAGTTCCAACTGAGTCTAGGCTTTTGTGCTGTTGTTTTATTGGGAGTGCAATTCTACAGAAAAAAAGAGGAAAAAAGAGAAGTCAGCCAGGAAAGGAGAGGAGGTAAATACAAAGTAGAGCATTAATAAGTTGACCATAGCTCCATAAGGCATACCATGAATTGTCCAGTCATCCTGGGACCTCTCTAGAAAAGCCATAAAAGCTACAGTGTCTTGAAATACTTGTTAGGCAAAAGAAAGGTGGGCAATTTATCTACTGATTGCTTTGTGTTTCCTACTCTCTTCAGACAAGTTTGCCTCATATAGCATGAACGCCCCTTCTTCCACATTCCCTCTGAACATCTACTGGCTCCAGATCGATCAAACAGGTCATAGAGTTACTGTCATAGCAGCGAAGAACCTTGGAACATAATGGATCTATGAAGACAGATATATAATCTAGGTCTTGCAAGCACAAGTAGGGAGAAATGTCATCTCACAACTTTGAGCCATTCAAAGTTATTGTTAAAACTCTCAAAGAGAAACAAAGCTAGATATGAGTTAAAAGCAGTAAAAACAGATTTATTCAGTACCTACTGCTATAGTTAAGAGAGTCCAATGTAAACCAAGCTCAACTTTGATCCATGTAGAGGTGACTGGGCATTTTAAAGGGAGAAAGATGAAGTGGAGAGAGGGAGAAACTAAGTAGAAGCTCAATAGAGTCAGGCAAGAGGAAAATTATATTTAAAAAATGGGTAGCGAGGTTGGTCTATGGGATCACAAAAAGTCAGACACTACGGAAGCGACTTGGCAGGCACAAACACGTGTACATTTAGTCCCACACTTCTCTAAGAAGCCTGGAGGCTGTAACAGTTCCTGTCTGACTGACAGATGGAAACCTCAGCCACCTTAAAAGAAGACTCCTGCTTTAGCCTTCTAGAGCCACATGTAGCCTCTTCAGTTTCAGCTCTGTCCAGGCTTCTAGGCATTCTCTCCTGACATCCGCTGACTCCAGCAGGCCAGCCCTGACTCACCAAGCTAGCTCAGTGTCCCAGAGCCCTAGTTGGGAAAAAAAAGTTCAGAAATCCCAGTAAGAAAATTAGCTTCCTTTGCAGTTGAGTAGCATCTCCTCAACCCTGAAATAAACAGCAAGAAAAACCATAAAACGTCTCCTCAACTCCTGACTCTTCTCTGAAAGACACTGCAGTTAAGATTAATTAAGCTTCTAAACCTCCAAAAGTGTAAGATAACTCTGGTTTCTTATTGTTCAGAGAGAAATTGGCATTTTGTTGCTGTTGTTGCTGCTGCTGTTTGGGGGGATATCAGGCATTGCTGCCTATTTATTATAAATTCATATTTTAGTCTCACTGACTTCATTTAACTGGATGCTGGTTTATTTAAAGTCAGTTTAATGGCAAAGCAACTTACGTAAAAACTGAGAGGCTGCCCCTCTGAAATTGTTTAATACAGATACAGAGCCAGCAATCAGTTACCTCTGAATCCTAATGCAACTCTGTGAAAAACCTACCTGTTGTGGCTTCAGAGGCTCTACTCCCTACTGCAAAGATGCATTTGGACTTTTCAAACATCTAGCTTCAAATCTTAAAAACAAATCTAAATATTCAGTTCAGTTCAGTTCAGAAGCTCAGTCGTGTCTGACTCTTTGCGACCCCATGAATCGCAGCACGCCAGGCCTCCCTGTCCATCACCAACTCCCAGAGTTCACTCAGACTCACGTCCATCGAGTCCGTGATGCCATCCAGCCATCTCATCCTCTGTCGTCCCCTTCTCCTCCTGACCCCAATCCCTCCCAGCATCAGAGTCTTTTCCAATGAGTCAACTCTTCGCATGAGGTGGCCAAAGTACTGGAGTTTATTAGAGTGTCAAAAATCTCTATCATAGAAAACCTGGACCAAGAGAATTCTTTTCCAAACAGTTATTTCTCCAGTAATAATCTATTGGATCAAGGAGGGTAAATAATCTAGATAGGTTATTTCTTATTTCAACCAAATTTTGTTAGAAGACTGTGGGCAAATGAGAAATTTTGCCCATTTGCTCATATTTAAGTCATCCTTGAATTAAATATTTGGACTAATTGCCCACCTAAGAAATGGTTGGTTGGTATTTTATACATACACACATACACACCATACACACACACATATATATATTTGACGTCTTCTTCAACAATGGACATTTGTGTTGTTTCTATGTATTGGCCACTGTAAACAGCATTGCTGTGTCTTTTCAAATTAGAACTTTCATCTTTTTGTATATATACTTGGGAATGGGATTGCTTGATCATATGACAGCTCTATTTTTAGTTTTTTAAGGAGCCTACTATACTATTCTCCAGAGTGGCTGTACCAACTTACATTCCTACCAACAGTGTAGATAGATTCCCTTTTCTCCACACCCTCTATGACATTTATTATTTGTAAACTTTTTGATGACAGCCATTCTGATAGGCGTGAGGTGATAGCTCATTGTGGTTTTGATTTGCATTTCTCTAATAATTAGAGGTACTGAGAATCTTTTTATGTTCCCATTGGTCACCTGTATGTCTTCTTTGGAAAAAATATCTGTTTAGGTCTTCTGCCCATTTTTTGATCAGGTTGTTTGTTTTTTCAATGTTGAGTTATATGAGTTGTTTGTATATTTGTCATCATATTGTTTACAATATTTTTTTCCCAATCCATAGGTTGTCTTTTCATTTTGTTTGTAGTTTCCTTTACTATGCAAAAGCTTTTAAGTTTGCTTAAGTCCCATTTTTTAAAAATTTATTTTGCCTTAGAGACTGATCCAAGAATATATTGCCATGATTTATGTCAGATAATGTCTATGTTCTCTTCTAGGATTATATGGTTTTAGGTCTTAAACCATTTTCAGTTTCTTTTTTTATATGGTGTGAGGGAGTGCTCTAATTTCACTGATTTACATGTAGTTGTCCAACTTTTCCAAGGGCTTCCCAGGTGGCTTGGTGGTAAAGAATCAGCCTGCCAATGCAGGAGACACAGGAGACATGGGTTTGATCCCTGGGTAAGGAAGATCCCTTGGAGGAGGAAATGGCAACCCATCCCAGCATTATTGCCTGGAGAATCCCATGGACAGAGGAACCTGGTGGACTACGGTCCATGGAGTTGCAAAGAGTCAGACATGACTGAGCAACTGAACACGCACACACGTCCAGCTTTTCCAACAACACCTGTTGAAGAGACTGTCCTTTCTCCATTGTGTTGTATCTTCTTGCCTCCTTTGTCAAAGATTAACTGGCCATAGGTGTATGGGTTTATTTCTGGACTCTCTTCTGCCCCATTGAGTTCATGTCTTTGGAAGGATTATGCCTCCAGCTTTGCTCTTTTTCCTCAAGATTGTTTTGGCAATTCTGAGTCTTTTGTGGTTCCATATAAGTTTTAGCATGATTTGTTCTAATTCTGTGAAAAATGTTGTGAGTATTTGATAGAGATTGTGTTAAATCTGTAGATTGCTTTGGGTAGTATTGTCATTTTAATAATAATTATCCCAATCCAAGAGCATGGATAATCTTTCCATTTCTCTAAATTATCTTCGATTTTCTTTATTAGTGTTTCACAGTTGTCAACATATAGGTCTTTCATCTCCAAGGTTAAGTTTATTCCTAGGTATTTTTTGATGTGACTTTAAACAGGATTTTTTTTAACTTTCTCTTTCTGATATTTCTTTATTAGTTTAAAGAAATGTACAAATTTATGTTTTTAATCTTGTATGATGCTACATTGCTGAGTTCATTAGTTCTAATACTTTTTGTGTGGAGACCTTACGGTTTTAAGTATCATGTCGTCTACAAATAGTGTCCTGGAGAGAGGCATAGCAATCCACTCCAATATTCTTGTCTGGAGAATCCCCGTAGACAGAAGAGCTCGAGGAGTTACAGTCTATGGGGTCGCAAAGAGTTGGACACAAGTGAGTGACTAAGCACAAAAAGTGTCAATTACCTCTTCTTTTCTAATTTGGACAACTTTTACTTCTTTTTCTTGTCTAACTGCTATGGCTAAAACTTCCAATACTGTGTTGGATAGAAGTGGTGAAAGTAGGCATCTTTGTCTTGTTTCTGAATTTAGCAGGAAGGTTTTTACTTTTTCACCAGTTAGTATTACGTTGACTGTAAGTTTGTCATAAATGGCTTTTATTGTATTGAGATATGTTCCCTCTAAACCCACTCAAAGGAGAGTTTGAAAATTAGAGATACCAAGGGAACATTTCAGGAAAAGATGGGATCAATAAAGGACATAAATGGTAGGGACCTAACAGAAGCAGAAGATATTAAGAAGAGGTGGCAAGAATACACAGAAGAACTGTACAAAATAGATCTTCATGACCAAGATAATCACGATGGTGTGATCACTCACCTAGTGCCAGACATCCTGGAATGTGAAGTCAAGTGGGCCTTAGAAAGCATCACTACGAACAAAGCTAGTGGAGGTGATGGAATTCCAGTGGAGCTATTTCAAATCCTGAAAGACGATGCTGTGAAAGTGCTGCACTCAATATGCCAGCAAATTTGGAAAACTCAGCAGTGGCCACAGGGCTGGAAAAGGTCAGTTTTCATTCCAATCCCAAAGAAAGGCAATGCCAAAGAATGCTCAACTACTGCACAATTGCACTCATCTCACACACTAGTAAAGTAATGCTTGAAATTCTCCAAGCCAGGCTTCAGCAATATGTGAACTGTGAACTTCCAGATGTTCAAGCTGGTTTTAGAAAAGGCAGAGGAACCAGAGATCAAATTGCCAACATCCACTGGATCATGGAAAAAGCAAGAGAGTTCCAGAAACACATATATTTCTGCTTTATTGACTATGCCAAAGCCTCTGATTGTGTAGGTGTGGATCACAATCAACTGTGGAAAATTCTGAAAGAGCTGGGAATACCAGACCACCTGACCTGCCTCTTGAGAAACCTATATGCAGGTCAGGAAGCAACAGTTAGAACTGGACATGGAACAACAGACTGGTTCCAAATAGGAAAAGGAGTATGTCAAGGCTGTATATTGTCACCCTGTTTATTTAACTTACATGCAGAGCACATCATGAGAAATGCTGGGCTAGAGGAAGCACAAGTTGAAATCAAGATTTCCAGGAGAAATATCAATAACCAGATATGCAGATGATCTTCAGATATGCAGATGACACCACCCTTACGGCAGAAAGTGAAGAAGAACTAAAGAGTCTCTTGGTGAAAGTGGAAGAGGAGAGTGAAAAGTTGGTTTAAAGCTCAACATTCAGAAACCTAAGATCATGGCATCTGGTCCCACCACTTCATGGGAAATAGATGGGGAAACAGTGGAAACAGTGGCTGACTTTATTTTTCTGGGCTCCAAAATCACTACAGATGGTGATTGCAGCCATGAAATTAAAAGACTTACTCCTTGGAAGGAAAGTTATGACCAACCTAGACAGCATATTCAAAAGCAGAGACATTACTTTGCCAACAAAGGTCCGTCTAGTCAAGGCTATGGTTTTTCCAGCAGTCATGTATGGATGTGAGAGTTGGACTGTGAAAAAAGCTGAGCGCTGAAGAATTGATGCTTTTGAACTGTGGTGTTAGAGAAGACTCTTGAGAGTCCCTTGGACTGCAAGGAGGTCCAGCCAGTCCATCCTAAAGGAGATCAGTCCTGGGTGTTCATTGGAGGGACTGATGTTGAAGCTGGAACTCCAATACTTTGGCCACCTGATGTGGAGAACTGACTCATTTGAAAGACCCTGATCCTGGGAGGGATTGGGGGAAGGAGGAGAAGGGGACGACAGAGGATGAGACGGCTGGATGGCATCACCGACTCAATGGACATGGGTTTGGGTGGACTCCGGGGGTTGGTGATGGACAGGGAGGCTCGGTGTGCTGTGGTTCATGGGGTTGCAAGGAGTCGGACACGACTGAGCGACGGAACTGAACTGAATGTTGAATTTTGTCAAAGCCTTTTTCTGCTTCTATTGAGATGATCATGTGTTTGTCTTTCCTTTTGTTAATGTGTTGTATCACCTTGATTTGCATATGTTGAAGCATCCTTGTAACTCCAGAATAAATCTTGACCATGGTGATGATCATGGTGGTCATGACTTGATCATGGTGTATGATACTTTCTTGTAGCATTAGATTCTGTTTGCTAATATTTTGTTTAGAATTTTTTCATTTATATTCACCAAAGATATTGGTCCATAATTCTCTTTTTTATAGTGTCTTTGGTTTTGGTATCAGGGCAACAGTGGTTTCATAGAAGGAATTTGGGACTGTTTTCTCCTCATCAATTTTTCAGAATTGTTTGAGAGGGATAGGTATAAGTTCTTTTTTGTATGTTTCATAGAGTTCTCCATTGAAGCCATTCAGTCCTGAACTTTCATTTGTAGATAGTTGGGTTTTTTTGTTATTATTATTATTACAGATTCTGTTTCACTTCTGGTGATCAATCTGTTCAAATTATCTGTTCTTCATGGTTTGGCTTTAACAGGCTATATGTTTCTAGAAACTTGTCTATTTCTTCTAGGTTGTCCAATTTTTTGGCATATAACTGCTCATAGTATTCTCCTTTATTTTTGTATTTCTGTATTTTGTTGTTGTATTTCTGTGGTATGAGTTGTTATTATTCCTCTCTCATTTTGTTTATTTGGGTCCTGTCTCTTGGTGAGTCTGACTAGAGGCTTATTTATAAAAATAAGATTTATCTTTTCAGAAACCAGTTCTTGGTTTTATTGACCTTTTCTATTGTTTTTTAATCTCTAATTAATTTGTTTTCTCTTATGATTATTATTTCCATCCTGCTGCTGGTTTTTGCTATTCTTTTTTCTAATTCTTTTAAGTGATAGATTAGGTTATTTTCTTGTGTTTTTGAGAAAGACCTGTATCACTATGAACTTCCCTCTTAGAACTAATTTTGCTGAATCCCATAGATTTTGTAAAATTGTGATTTCATTTTCATTTGTCTTAAGGTATTTTCTCATTTCTTCTTTGATTTCATCATTGACCCATTGGTTTTTTACTAGCATGTTGTTTAGTCTCCATCTGTTCATTCTTTTCTTGTTTTTCTTTCTCTGCTTTATTTCTAGTTTCACACAGTTGTGGTCAGAAAAAATGCTTGAAATCATTTCTATTCTTAAACTTTGTTGAGGTTTATTTTATGATCTAATATGTGGTCTATCCTAGAGAACATCCCATGCACACTTGAAAAGAATGTGTATTCTGGTTGTTTTCTTTTTCTTTTTTTGAAGGGGGTAGCTGTGGTGTCCAGTAGATACTGATTACATCTACTTGGTCTATTGTGTCATTTAGGACCTCTGTTACTTTATTGATTTTCTTTATGAATGATTTGCCCATTGATGTCAGAGAGGTATTAAAGTCTTCTGCTATTATACTATTGTCAATTCCTTCCTTTTCTGGTTTTTGATGTTTGTTTTATATATTTAGATGTACCTATATTTTTGTTGTTGTTTAGTCTCCAAGTTGTGTCCAATTCTTTGCATCCCCATGAGCCTGCTAGGCTCGTCTGTCTGTGGGATTTTCCAGGCAAGAATACTGGAGTGGGTTGTCATTTCAGGTACATACATATTAACAAATGTAATATTCTCTTCTTATATTGGTCCCTTTATCATTATATAATGTCCTTCTTTGTCTTTCTTCACAGCCTTTGTTTTAACTCTCTTTTGTCTGATATGAGTTTTGCTACCCCTGCTTTCTTGTAATTTCTATTTGTACGAAAAATCTTTTTCCATACCCTTACCTTCAGTCTGTGTGTCTTTCACCCTGAAGTGAGCCTCTTGTAGGCAGTATATTGTAGGTTCTCGGTTTGAAAACAAAAATCCAACCTGCCATTTATGTCTTTTGATTGGAATATTAAGTTCATTGGCATTTAAAATAATTATTGATAAGTATATTCTCATTGCCATTTTAATCCTCGTTTTTCAATTCTTCTTTGCTCATTCCTTTTTTTGTTTTTCCTTTTGTGGTTTGATGGGTTTCTTTTGTAGTATACTTGAATTTTTTTCTTTTCTATGTGAATCTATTGCATATTTTTGAACTCCATAAAATATTGCATATTTTTAACTCCATGGAGTTCAGGTGTGCTGTGACTCATGACCATATCTACTCCCTTTAAACTGATAATCATTCAAGTTCAAACATTCTAAATTATCTACACTTTTATACTCCCCTCCCCCACACTTTGTGATTTTGGTGTCATATTTTAACATCTTCATGCTTATTTTTCATTGCTAATTGTAGGTATAATTTGCTTTTACAATTTATTTTTTAATCTGTGTAATGGCTTATTTAAATGATCTTCAATCCTGTTATATATGTGTCTTTCCTATTATGATTTTCCCTTTCCTATGGAATCTGGCTTCTTTTTTATTTCGTAAAGATCCTTAAATTGTTCTCTTAGGGTAGGATTAGAACTGCTGATTTCTTTCAGTTTTTTCCTTGTCTGAGAAGTTATTTCTCTCTGCTTGTATTCTAAATGATAATCTTTTAGGATAGAGCAGCCTGGTTTGCAGGTTTTCCCTTTTCAGGACTTTGACATATCATGCTACTCCCTGCAATAGGTTTTTATTATTGCTTTATAGGCTTCTGAAGTGCATTTATTTACCAGTGTCAGAGTGGGAAAAAATGAAATGGGAATGACTTTCTCTTGATTTTCATAAGCCATTCTAGAAGCTATTACAGTGAAGCATATGGGTATATAACCATTTCCTTTGCCTCAGAAAAGATCATTAAGCAGCAATAACAAAAATATCTTTCCTGGATGATTTTCAACAAAATTACAATATTTACAGTAGATAATATCTGTGGTTAGAGTTGCTGGGAGAAAAGGAATAGATTGTAAATTTTCTAACCTGAATTTTTAAAAGCAAATTAAAAACTTCTTTTATATCTGTAACTTTATGTGATCATGATATCATATTTTAAACCTCAATGAAAGGTTTGGATTTTCAAAATAGGGAGAATTTCTGAGAACAAGCACACCAAAACCTGCCAACACACAAGAGCCACTACAGATTTGTGGACAAACCAGCCAAGCAACCACAGGCTTCTTTGCTTGTATGCACATAATGAAGGCCAAATCAAAACAATTATTTTTCAAAATGATTCAGTACACTCTCCCTTATTTTTCTAAAGCCAGTATCTATTCCTAAGATATTCTTAAGATAAAACATACATATAGATTCTATCTCTTTAGGTTATGTATACAAAACTCTTTCTTTTCTTACCACCTATTTTTAGAAATTATTAGTTTAAATTATTGAGTTCTGTGTTTTTTAAGGAAAACATTTTGCCTTAGCTAGCTTTAGAAAACAAAGTTCTTTATTTAAGCTATTTTAGGATTTAATGTGATTTATTAAAAGGAAAAGGAGCTCTGAAAATAATCTCATCTAGAGGCTTTTTTGCAAAGTAAAAAGGACAAGTCCATTGCATTCTTTCTCACAGTGTTTTCTCTATGCAGTGGTTTTTTTGTTATCTATTTGCCAGTGTGCTGACTAACATTTTTAGATAATTGTGTTTTCTAAGATTAATATTGATTACGTGGTTATAATTCATTTAGCTGTTAAATATCTGAACTTCTACCTGGCTGAAGCAAATGTTAAATTCCTAAATTAGTTCTGGATTGGTTTGTTTGTTTTTTAAATAGCAATTCACCCTTTATTTAAGGTATTTTACTGCTTGTAATTAGTAGTAAGTTGTAATATTAAAAGTAAAGTGGATAACAAGACAATTTTAAGTTCACGGGTATAGCATCATCCCATAGATTCATCGTATCCCCCTCCCCAGAATTTATCTGCTGAAGTCCTAATCCCCAGTGTGATGGTATTTGGAGATAAGCCTTTAAAGAGGTGACTAGGTTAAATAGGTCATAAGGGTGAGATTCTAATCCAACATGATATCCTTATAAGAAGAGAAGGAAACACCAGGGATGCACCAAAACAGAAAAAAAGACCATGTGAACATACAGTGAGAAGGCAGCTATCTGAAAGCCAGGGAGAGAGCCCTAGGAGAAACCAAACCTTGGACACCTTGATCTTAGACTGCCATCCTCCTAACTGTGAGAAAATAAATTTCTTTTAAGTTACCCAAGTTTGTGGTGTTTTGTTATGACAACCTTAGAAAACTAATACAACATCTGAGGCTTTTAAATCACCAAGTATTTTTAAGCCACAGATAAATGTCTATGAATGATAATAGGAAAAAAAAACCCCACAGGAATCTTGCAAGTAATTTAACAGAAAAATAATAAACTGGTTCTATACACAATAGCAAATAGAAAGACCATGTGTCTAGATGCTTTAATGACTACACCACAGTTAAACTGATTGCTCCAAAGCTAGGCTATGTTCAGAGTAACCAACTTAATCACCATATATGGATTGGGACTCAGCCCAGAAAAGATACAGAGAAATCATACTTCCTCTGTGCACCACTACTACCTCTCTTATTGTTTTGCTTGGACTTCTTTCTTCAAAGGAGACATTGAGGGGCATCTATTCTATTTCTACTTAGATTTCCAAACTATGGGACATATAAAAACCCTCAAAGCGACTTCACTTTCAATATTTTAAGGGTTGATTTGCTAAAGTTACTGAATACAAAATCTGACAAGGCCATGACCCTATCTCAATTACATCCACTGTCCTTGAGTTTCTTTTGACCTCTTTGACAATTATAATTCATTCAGCATATATGCTGACTTTGGATAAAGTTGTTGAAGATAATTTCAATGTAATGATCTCAGTCACATTCATTCCTAATCCATTATTTTCCACCACCCATCTATGACTAATTCACAATAGCTGAAAAGCCTCAAGGAATATATTTTTAATATGATCCTACTTTTAAAAATTCACACTTTTCTTCAGTTTGTCCCCATAATCATGATATCAGGAAGCTAAATGCAAATGTATTTTGGCTTTTAATTTTCGACTTTTTAAAACTATACACATGGGATATCTCAACACATGAGAAAAAAAAAAAATCCAGTAGCCCTCATTCTTTCGTCTCTTCTCATTCACATGTTATCCCAGTCTCTTTATCAAAGACCTTATACCACACTGTGAGCCAGGTGTCTGCTCATTCTCCCCCAGCTTTTTCACTCCTGCCTCACCTCAGGAGCTTGGTCTCTCGTCCCCTCCTGCATTTGTCCACACCATAGCAGCTTCTCTGTAGTCACATAACTCCTAACTACCACCTCCACAGTGAGGTTTGCTTCACTTCACTCCTGGTGGCTTTGTGAAGTCTAGGATCACCGTCCTCCCTCACTACATCCTGTTTTTCTAGTTACATTGGCCCCAGGGAGAAGTGCGGTGGTAAGGCTGCTCTTCTGTTTACCGCCTTGTCTTCTTCATTCCCTGCCCACTGTCCCCACAACACCAAGCACATAAGGCTGCAGAATGGGTGCTATGCTTTCCTGAAACATTGTGGGAAATATAGAGTGAATTACAATATAGGAAAAAACATAGAACTGGATGCTATAGGTCTAAAGGAACAGAAATAAGGGTCTCCTTGGGCCAGCACTTTAGTTCTAGACTTGCTTTGACTACCCTCCTTCATAGTTCACTATTACCCTCCTTTCCTCTTCACAGTGTGGTATTAACCCTACTTTAGAAATATTCTAGTCCCTAACACACAAGTGACTTCCTAGTCCTAGGCTCTCTGCCTTGTATCCCACCTCCATCTAGAGCAATTCATCTGAAGCTGAACATTTCCCCAAATCTGCATTGTTATCCCAGAGAAGGCAATGGCACCCCACTCCAGTACTCTTGCCTGGAAAATCCCATGGATGGAGGAGCCTGGTAGGCTGCAGTCCATGGGGTCGCACAGAGTTGGACACGACTGAGCGACTTCATTTTCACTTTTCACTTTTATGCTTTGGAGAAGGAAATGGCAACCAACTCCAGTATTCTTGCCTGGAGAATCCCAGGGATGGAGGAGCCTGGTGGGCTGCCATCTACGGGGTCGCACAGAGTTGGACACGACTGAATCGACTTAGCAGCAGCAGCAGCAGCATTG
Source organism: Capricornis sumatraensis (assembly GCF_032405125.1). Taxonomy (NCBI): domain Eukaryota; kingdom Metazoa; phylum Chordata; class Mammalia; order Artiodactyla; family Bovidae; genus Capricornis; species Capricornis sumatraensis. Next base: position 46,629,252 of record NC_091074.1, on the reverse strand, counting down.
TTATCCAGAATAATAGCCCTTGGGATCTTCAGCAGAATTTTGGGACTCAAAGCCTACACCCTTTCATGAAACTTTTACTATTTTAGAGAACAGCTATGCCTCCTCACACTTCCTAAGGGAGTTTAGTAGAAAATACACATGCATACATGTACATATTAGTGTGCATAGAGCATATGCACACACATGGTTACAAAATGCATACATATTCATACATGTGTATATGTGCCATACCTTTCCCAAGAAATAGAACAACCAATCTCCCATCAATATTCTTAATTCATGAAACTGTGGAATACTTAGGAAGCTTTTATTTATTTTGTGTGTGTGCTATTTTGGGGGGTGTTTTTGTCTTTTAAGAAGCTTTTAAATTTTGTTTGTCTTATAATTTTGACTAGATCAAATTCTTATACTGGACTTCCCCCTAATTAATCTCTGAAAGAGGAGGAGGAATAGCAGAAAACAGATCAACTTGAGGCCATGAGTAAGATTTATGTTTTCATTTATAACACCACTAGATTTAAAATCCACTTTTTCTAAAATGGACATCTATATAAATATGTGTATACTTTACTATACATGTATGGTAAAGTGAATATATCATGAGTATATAATTTACTAAATTTTTACATATCTAAACCCTGCTGTGGCTCCTACCTAGATCAAAACACAGAATATTACCAAAACCCAGAAGTTTTGCTTTTACTCTTACCAGTTAACACTACAAATTTTGTTACTCCCCAGAGGTTTGACATCTAACAATATGGACTAAATTTGCATCTTCTTGAACTTTATATGATCTAACATGCATTGGATCATCAAAAGAGCAAGAGAGTTCCAGAAAAACATCTATTTCTGCTTTATTGATTGCCAAAGCCTTTGACTGTGTAAATCACAACAAACTAGAAAATTCTTTAAAAGATGGGAACACCAGACCTCCTGACCTGCCTCTTGAGAAATCTGTATGCAGGTCAGGAAGCAACAGTTATAACTGGACATGGTACAACAGACTGGTTCCAAATTGGGAAAGGAGTACGTCAAGGCTGTATATTGTCACCCTGCTTATTCAACTTATATGCAGAGTACATCATGGGAAACACTGAGGGGATGAAGCACAAGCTGGAATCAAGATTTCTGGGAGAAATATCAATAAACTCAGATATGTAGATGACACCACCCTTATGGCAGGAAGTAAAGAAGAACTAAAGATCCTCTTGATGAAAGTAAAAGAGGAGAGTGAAAAACTTGGCTTAAAACTCAGCATTCAGAAAACTAAGATCATGGCATCCAGTCCCATCACTTCATAGCAAATAGATGGGGGAAAAGTGGAAACAGTGAGAGGCTTTATTTCTTGGGCTCCAAAATCACTGCAGATGGTGACTGCAGCCATGAAATTAAAAGACACTTGCTCCTTGGAAAAAAAGTTATGACCAACTTAGACAACATATTAAAAAGCAGAGACATTACTTTGCCAACAAAGGTTCGTCTAGTCAAAGCTGTAGTTTTTCCAGTGGTCATGCATGGATGTGAGAGTTGGACTATAACGAAAGCTGAGCATCGAAGAATTGATGCTTTTGAACTGTGGTGTTGGAGAAGACTCTTGAGAGTCCCTTGCACTGCAAGGAGATCCAACCAGTCCATCCTAAAGGAAATCAGTCCTGAATATTCATTGGAAGGACTGAAGCTGAAACTCCAATACTTTGGCCACCTGATGCGAAGAACTGACTCATTGGAAAAGACCCTGACGCTGGGAAAGACAAGGCAGGAGGAGAAGGGGATGACAGAGGATGATATGGTTGGATGGCATCATTGACTCAATGGACATGAGCTTGAGTAAACTCCGGGAGTTGGTGATGGACAGAGAGGCTTGGCGTGTTGCAGTCCATGGAGTCACAAAGAGTCAGAGACAACTGAGAGACTGAACTGAACTGAACTTTATATAAGGGAATCATATAATATGTGCTTTTTGTGTCTGGCTTCATTTAATCAATAGTTTTTTGATACATTCATATTTTGACATATATTAGCAGTTAATTCTTTTTTATTGCTGTGTAGTATTCTCTTGTATGGATAAACTACAATTTTTTCATCTATTCTATTTATAGACATTCAGGCAATTTACAATCTGGAGCTATTATAACTAAAGCTACTATGAACATTCTTGTACACATTTTGTTAAACATATACACTAATTTCTATGCTCAGGTTTCAAATTTGGTTGAATTAATTTGTACTCTCACCAGCAATGTATGAAAATCCAGTTGCTCTATATTCTTGCTAATATTCAGTATTTTCAATCTTTTTATCTTGAGTCCATTCTACCGAGACTTGTGATAAGTTTTAAGAAAATAAATATTGTGATATTCTTAAAAGCAGTTTTTATTTTTATGGATAAAAACTAAAAATTTTCTAAAGTCTTTTAGATTTTATCATAATATATTCTGAGAGGTCATTCAACAAATTATATAATTTTTTCTTACAGTTGGATAAAATGATACTTGATTACAAATTTCAGATAGATCAGTTTACGGGCATCACCCAGTAATGTGATAAAAAATTTCAGCCTGTACCAGCACATATATGTGCACACTTATAGCAATAATCTGTGCTAGACTGAAATACTGGAAGATTATGAGAAGCAGAGTAACAAAATTACTAAAGCCATAAAATATTATTAATGGGTAATCTATTTTGACTAGGATTGGTAGGAGATGGTGTTTCAGATTAATTTTAAAGTGGCCATAATTATTTCCCTCTCCATCCCTTTGCAATGAGTCGTTGCATCTCCTCCTTTTAAGAAAAGGAGTCAATTTTCCCTTTCCTTTAGCTTGGGCTGATATGACTTGCTTTGGTCAATAAAACTGATGAGCTGACCCTGGGCCAATTACAAGTCTAGACCTCAAGAGGCCTTGGTGGCTTTCACTGGTTCTTGTAGAACCCTGCACATCCACCATGTGAACAAGCCCAGGCTAGACCTATATGGTGCAGTGACAGATCATCCCAGGTGAGGCCATTCTAGATCAAGGCAGCCGTCATCTGAGAGTTGAAGAACTGCTCAACTGGCCTAGACCAAATTGTTACCACACAGAATAATGAATTAAATATTAATAAGTGGCTTTTGCTTTAAGCCCAAAGTTTTGAGATGGTCTCTTAGGCAGCAACATATGTATAACAAATACAAGAGATATACAAGAAGTATATCTCAAGTACTTTATGGGGAAGGAATTCTTAATTATTATTAAGTATTACTCCAAGAAACTCACACTTCTGAACCCTGCCAACAGCTGCTGCTGACAGTGGCAGTCAACATTCATTAAATGGTAATGTTAAGTATTATATGTATCTTATTTATTACATGATATCTTATTTATTCTTACCACAGATCTACCTGGTATCTAATCAGTTATAGTTGAGGAAACTGAAGTTTGCCTCACAGTTTACTCCAAACCTGAACCCAAAGCTTAAGTTCTGAACCATTGCATCATCAGCTAAGAGCAAGTAGTTTAACCCAATACTACCTTTCCTGCTCATCTTGATTTATGTATAGGAAATTGATAGCCAAGAAAAGCTATGATTTGCCCAAAGCAGTTCCTTCTAACTCCCAGTATAATATAGTCTTTTGCTAAAATTCTTTGTTGTCTATAAATTACACTAAAGCTTATGATTAAAAAAAATTACGGTAGTTTGTAAACAAAATATGTAAGCTAAATATTCTAGAAAAATTCTCTTCAAAAACCTACAAGGGATAACAAAATTTCTTCAGTGTATGGAAACTTTATAAAATGTGATTTTAATATTAAGGTTTGGGAAGGAGTTGCTAAAGGTATCTGGTTTATTCACATTGTATAAATAGCATTTTAGAAGTTTGTTTTGTTTAGTTGCTAAGTCGTGTCTGACACTTTACCCCATGAACTGTAACCTGCCAGACTCCTCTGTCTCTGGGATTTCCCAGGCAAGAATACTGTAGTGCGTTGTCATTTCCTTCTCCAGGGTATCTTCCTGACCTGGGTATTGAACCCGCATCTGCATTGGCAGGCGGATTCTTTACCACTGAGCCACTCAGGAACCATGAGTGGGATTATTATACCCTTTACAGATACAGAAATCAAAGCTCAGAGAAATTAAATAAGTCACCCAATGCCATAATACTGGTAATGAGCAGAATCCAGATTCAAATTCAGGTCTATCTAACTCTAAAGCCCCTGTTGTTTCCATCATGCTACATAAATTCATTAAATCTGTATTAAACAAATAATTACTAAATGGATATAGATCAGTTATACAGTATTTCTTACTTATGCAAATCTGCAAAATAAATTTAACATGTATTTTTAACTGGAAATGAGGAGGGGACATATTTTTTCTATAGATAGTATCAATATTTTAAGGGCAATAACTTTTCTTCTTTGCAGGCAACAATCCTTACTTATAACACGTTAAATATTATATTAGTGAGACTGAAACACTATTATTTTTTTGTCCAAAATAGTCTAGGAAAGAAAACCCATTTTTTATTATCTTAATTTTCTTGTCCTTCATAAATAGTAATAGTTTTGAAGGTGTTCAATACCTTAGAACCTAGGAATTAAGACCATGAGAAAATGTACAAGCAAGTTTTTTCTATGAAAAAACTATAACCACATAAAGGACACAATTTATCTGCCTCCCTGCAAAGAGGAAGTGAGAGGGCATGAAGAAATACTCTCAGGTGAGGTGGGGTGGAATGATGAAGAGAGGTGTCTTTACTTTTAGAGAATTATGTATTATGCAAACTTGTTTTTTTCCAAGCAGACACCTAAATACTAGTTCCTTCCTCCCTCCCTTCCATCTTGCAACAACCACTTGTTAAGTACAACTAGGTACCAAGCACTGAATTCTGTGTTGGAAACAAAGCTAAATAGAACAAGTCTCTGTTGTCTCAGTGGAGAAGACAATCATGTAAACAAATAATTACAGCTCTAAATGTAGTGTTAGACATATGAACTAAGTATGGGAACACAGAAGCAGTCTTTCCTTCAGCTGGGAGGTATCAGGAAAGGCATACTAGAGCAAGTGGCATTTGTGGAAAATCTTAATATATGAATTAAATATATTCATATAGGCAGAGAAGGCATTGTAGGAAGAAGCTAGTCTGAGTTCAAAAGAGGGTGACTAGAGGGGTCTAAAAGTAGCTGTTCATTGACCTTTACTCTCAAGAATAAATGATGAGAAGTGGAGTCCAGTGTGGCTTTTCATAAATCAAAACTTTAGTAAATCTGTCAATTTTATTCCTAAATTAGTGTTTCTCAAAATTTCTTCTTAAGGCAAAGAAGCATGATAAGGATGGGGTTGGGAATAGCTTTCAGTGAACACAAGATATCTAAAATGTCATATATTGTATACTAGAGCTAGCTTCAGCAAACTATGGTCCACAGGCCAAATTCTGTACTGTATCATCTATTTTTGTAACTAAAGTTTTATCAGAACACAGTTACACCATACACCTACATATTGAGTAGAGCTGCTTTTGTACTACAATTGCAGAATAAGTAGTTGCAACAGAGATTGTCTGCCCACAAAATCTAACATATTTACCATCTGAGCCTTTAAGAAACTTTGTATTAAAGCTACATATCACCATGAGAAAGTTTCAGAAAAATAATACAGAGAATCATTTTGTGTAAAGCTGTGTGTATGTGTGTGCACATGCATGTGTTAAGTCATGTCCAACTCTTTTCGACCCCATGGACTGTAGCCTGCCAGGTTCCTCTGTCCATGGGATTTTCCAGGCAAAAATACTGGAGTGGGTTGCCACTTCCTTCTCCAGGGGATCTTCCCACCCAGGGATGGAACCGATGTCTCCTGCTTGCGAAGTGGATTCTTTACCACTGAGCTATCTGGAAAGCCCATATAAAGCTTTAAAAGACCCCCAATTTACTATTGTTTAGAGATACATGTATTAGAAGTGTAAAGATGGGCATAATAATAGTAAATAAGATAATGTTTATCTCTTTGGAAAATGGAATGAGGACTGTAAATAGAGAGGGATTTTAACTATTTTAAATGTTTTATTTCTAAAGCAAGGTGGTGAATACAAAAGTATCTATTATATTATTCTCTGTACTTTTCTTGAATGACTGATGCATTTCATAATTTAAAAACTCTTGGTCATACAAAAAAAAAGGGGAAAAATCAGATGGAGGAGTTGTGTTACAGATTCTATTGCTCCCCCAACAGATGCAACTTCTTTCATCCTGTATACTCTTACTATGTAGCTTTGAAACCCTTCGCATTGAGAGGCAAGGTCTCTATCCCCACCCCCTGAAACTGAATGTTCTGGTCAAAATAATATGGTAGAAGTGACACTGGATTAACAGGCAAGTTTGGCCTTGGAGTACAGAAGGACGCGTGGCAAGGGCTAACAGTTTTGCCAAGAGAATGCACTGGTCATAGCACACACCCTCTTCCAACAACACGAGAGATGACTCTACACATGTACATCACCAGATGGTCAATACCAAAATCAGACTGATTCTATTCTGTGTAGCTTAAGATGGAGAAGCCCCATAAAGTCAGCAAAAACAATACTTGAAGTTGACTGTGACTCAGATCATGAGCTCCTTATTGCAAAATTCAGAGTTAAACTGAAGAAAGTAAGGAAAACCATGAGGCCATGAAGGTATGACCTAAATCAGATCCCTTATGATTATACACTGGAGGTGATGAATAGATTCAAGGGATAAACCTGGTAGACAGAATGCCTGAAGAACTATAGACAGAGGTTCATAATACTGCACAGGAGGCAGTGACCAAAACCAACCCAAAGAAAAAGAAATGCAAGAAGGCAAAGTGGTTGTCTGTGGAGGCCTTACAAATAACCAAGAAGAGAAGCAAAAGGCAAAGGAAACAGGGAAAGATATACCAAACTAAAGGCAGAGTTCCAGAGAATAGCAAGGAGAGATAAGAAAGCCTTCTTAAGTGAACAATGTAAATAAATGGAGGAAAACAGTAGAATAGGAAAGACTAGAGATCTCTTCGAGAAAATTAGAGACACCAAGGGAACTTTTCATGCAAAGATGGGCACTATAGAGGACAGAAATGGCAAGGACCTAACAGAAGCAGAAGAGATTGAGAAGAGGTGCCAAGAATACACAGAAGAACTCTACAAAAAAGGTCTTAATGACCTGGAAAATCACAATGATGTGGTCATTCACCTAGAGCCAGACATCTTCAAATGTGAATTCAAGGGGGCCTTAGGAACTATTACTATGAACAAGGCTAGTGGAGGTGATGGAATTCCAACAGAGCTATTTAAAATCCTGAAAGATGATTTTGTGAAAGTGCTGCACTTAATATGCTAGCAAATATGGAAAACTCAGCAGTGACCACAGGACTGGAAAGAGTCAGTTTTCATTTCAATCCCAAAGAAAGGGAATGCCAAAGAATTTCCAAACTACCATACAATTGCACTCATTTTACATGCTAGCAAGGTAATACTCAAAATCCTTCAAGCTAGGCTTCAACAGTATGTGAACCGAGACTGTCCAGATGTACAAGCTGGATTTAGAAAAGGCAAAGGAACCAGACATCAAATTGCCAACATCCATTGGATCATAGAAAAAGCAAGGGAATTATAGAAAAACATCTCCTTCTGTTTCATTGACTATGCTAAAATCTTTGTGTGGATCACAAAAAACTGGAAAATCCTTAAAGAGATGGGAATACCAGACCACCTTACCTGTATCCTAAGAAACGTGTTTGTAGATCAAGAAGCAACAGTTAGGACCAGAGGTGGAACAATGGATTCGTTAAAAACTGGGAAAGGAGTATGACAAGGCTGTATATTGTCAGCCTGCTTATTTAACTTATATGCAGAGTACATCATGAGAAATGTAGGGCTGGATGAATCACAAGCTGGAATCAAGATTATCAGGAAAGATATTAACATTCTCAGATATGCAGATGATACCACTTTAATGAAAGAAAGTGAAGAGGAACTAAAGAGTCTCTTGATGATGATGAAAGTGAAAGTCGCTCAGTTGTGTCCGACTCTTTGCGACCTGATGGACTATACAGTCCATGGCATTCTCCAGGCCAGAATACTGGAATGGGTAGCCTTTCCATTCTCCAGGGGATCTTCTCAACCTATGGATCAAACCCAAGTCTCCTGCATTGCAGGTGGATTCTTTACCAGCTGAGCTACCAAAGAAGCCCCGAGGGTGAAAGAGGAGAGTGAAAAAATTGGCTTAAAACTCAGCATTCAAAAACCAAGATCACAGCATCTGGTCCCATCACTTAATGACAAATAGATGGGGAAAAAATGGAAGCAGTGACAGATTTTATTCACTTGATTCCAAAATCACTGCAGACGGTGACTACAGCCATGAAATTAAAAGGTGCTTGCTCCTTGGAAGAAAAGCTATGACAAACCTGGACCAAGTATTAAAAAGCAGAGAAGTCACCTTACTGACATAGATCTATATAGTCAAAGCTATGGTTTTTCCAGTAGTCATGTATGGATGTGAGAGTTGGACCATAAAGAAGACAGAGTGCTGAAGAATTGATGCTTTTGAACTGTGGTGCTAGAGAAGACTCTTGAGAGTTCCTTGGGTAGCAAGGAGATGAAACCAGTCAATCCTAAAGGAAATCAACCCTGAATATTCATTAGAAGGACTGAGGCTGGTATTCTCACTGTTAGAATCTAATTTGAACCCATCATCAGGAAGTTGAACCCTAACAGTCTTCAGTGAAGAAATCCAAGCAGATTGACCCAAAACCCTCAGAGAGGTTGAACAATAGAAGGACCAGTCTCACAAGGCAAGAGAAGGAATGTGACTGAAAACGGAATAAACTGCAAGTGTTTAGTGAGAATCTCAGGTCCTCACTCCTACTTGAACCATCAGGTATTCCAAAGAACCAGAGAACTCACTGCAAGAAAAATGAGGATTATTCTCTGGACAAAGTGAATGGGCAGGCCTCCAGAGAAACAAGAGGGACAGCTGAAGGGTAAAGAACTCTGACTAAGAGGAAGGACATGGGAAATTTAGGGTCCTAACACTGTCAGTTATTGATTCATGTCCTTGTCCAAGTCATTTTCTCATTTGTTAAAGAGCTTAGAGCAAAATGATCTATGAAATACATTTCCATAGTAAAAATCTGTGATTCTATTAAAACTAGAAAAAAATTCTAGTAAAAATAAGTGATTCTTTAAAATATGGCTAATTTAAGTAATGAACCACAATATAAAGTGTTTTTTAGTCAATGGAAATTCTAGTTCAATTCTTGTAACATGTAGCTCTTTTTAAAATAGCATTAGAGACACAAACCACTGGACCAACCTTAGAAAGTGAAAGTGAAGTTGCTCAGTCATGTCCGACTCTTTGGGATCCCGTGGACTGTAGCCCGCCAGGCTCCTCTGTCCATGGGATTCTCCAGGCAAGAATATTGGAGTGGGTTGCCATTTCCTTCTCCAGGGGATCTTCCCAACCCAGGGATCAAACCCCAGTCTCCTGCACTACAGGCAGATGCTTTATCCTCTGAGCCACCAGGGACAACCTTAGGAGGGCAGAAACCAAAAGGAAGAAAGAATTCAACTTTGAAGCCTGGGAAAAGGAGACCTCAAACACAAGAAGTTAAAAAAATAATAATGAAAAGGCAGAGAAATACTACACAAATGAAGGAACAAATTAGAAATACAGAAGTCCAAATAAATGAAAAGTAAATAGGAAAACTACCTGAAAAAAGACTTCAGAATAATGATAGTAAAGATGATCAAAAACCTTGAAAACAAAATGGAGAAAATGCAAGAATCAATTAACAAAGACCTAGAAGAATTAAAGAATAAACATACAGAGACAAACAACACAATTACTGAAATTAAAAATACTCTGGAAGGAATCAATAGAATATCTGAAGCAGAAGAATGAATCAGTGAGCTGGAAGATAAAATGGTGGAAATAATTTCTGAAAAGCAGAATAAAGTAAAAAGAATGAAAAGAACTGAGGATAGTCTGAGACCTGTGGGACGATATCAAATGCACCAACATTCGAATTATAGGGGTCCCAGAAGAAGAAAAGAAAAAGAAAAGGTCAAAAAAGAAGAGATTACAGTTGAAAATTTTCCCACCAAGGAAAAGGATATAGTCAGTCAAGTCCAAGAGGCACAAAGAGTCCCATACAGGATAAAATAACATTAGAAAATATAACAGAAAATCTCCCCTTGAGGTACTTTTAATGTTTATTCCCTCCACAAGGGACTAATTAGTGTGGGCCTGTGAAAAACACTATGGAAGTTCCTCAAAAAATTAAAAATAGGACAAACATGTTGTGTTGTTTAGTTGCTAAGTTGTATCTGACTCTTTTATGACCCCATGGACTATAGACTGCCAGGCTCCTCTGTCCATCGGTTTTCTCAGGCAAGAATACTGGAGAGGGTTGCCATTTCCTTCTCCAGGAGATCTTCCCAATCCAGGGATTGAACCCACATTGGGTTCTTTACCACTGAGCCACCAGGGAAGCCCAGAACTACCACATGACCCAGCAATTCCACTCTTAGATATTAAAAAAAAAAAACAACACTAATTCAAAAAGATATATGCATCCTCAGCAATGTTCATAGCACCATTATATACAATTGCCAAGATATGGAAGCAACCTAAGTGTCCATCAACGGATGAATAGATAAAGAAGATGTGATATATATATATATATATATATATACACACACACACACATATATACAAACACACACACACACACACATACACACATACATATACACAGTGGAATATTACTCAGCCATAAAAAGGAATGAAATTTTGCCATTTGCAACAAAATGGATGAACTTGGTAGGTATTGTGCTAGTGAAATAAGTTAGACAGAGAAACACAATTACTGTTCAGTTCAGTTCAGTTGCTCAGTCATGTCTGACTCTTTGTGACCCCATGGACAACAACAAGCTAGGCTTTCCTGTCCATAACCAACTCCAAGAGCCTACTCAAACTCATGTCCATTGCATTGGTGATGCCATCCAATCATGTCATCCTCTGTCGTCCCTTTATCCTCCTACCCTCAATCTTTCCCAGCATCGGGGTCTTTTCCAATGAGTCAGTTCTTCGCATCAGGTGGCCAAAGTATTGGAGTTTCAGCTTCAACATCAGTCCTTCCAATGGACACCCAGGACTGATTTCCTTCAGGATGGACTGGTTGGATCTCTTTGCAGTCCAAGGGACTCTCAACAGTCTTCTCCAACACCACAGTTCAAAAGCATCAATTCTTCGGTGCTCAGCTTTCTTCACAGTCCAACTCTCACATCCATACATGACTACTGGAAAAACCATAGCCTTGACTAGATGGACCTTTGTTGGCAAAGTTAATGTCTCTGCTTTTCAACAGTGTCCAGGCTGGTCATAGCCTTTCTTCCAAGGAGCAAGCATCTTTTAATTTCATGGCTGCAGTCACCATCTGCAGTGATTTTGGAGCCCAAAAAAATAAAGTCTGACACTGTTTCCACTGTTTCCCCATCTATTTCCCATGAAGTGATGGGACCAGATGCCATGATCTTCGTTTTCTGAATGTTGAGCTTTAAGCCAACTTTTCCACTCTCCTCTTTCACTTTCATCAAGAGGCTCTTTAGTTCTTCTTCACTTTCTGCCATAAGGGTAGTGTCATCTGCATATCTGAGGTTATTGATATTTTTCCCAGAAATCTTGATTTCAGCTTGTACTTCATCCAGTCTGGCATTTCGCATGATGTGCTCTGTATATAAGTTAAATAAGCAGGGTGACAATATACAGCCTTGATGAACTTTCCCGATTTGGAACCAGTCTGTTGTTCCATGTCCAGTTCTAACTGTTGCTTCTTGACCTGCATACAGATTTCTCAGGAGGCAGGTCAGGTGGTCTGGTATTCCCATCTTTTTAAGAATTTTCCACCGTTTATTGTGACCCACACAGTCAAAGGCTTTGGCGTAGTCAATACAGCAGAAGTAGGTGTTTTCTGTAACTCTCTTGCTTTCTTGATGATCCAATGGATGTTGGCAATTTGATTTCTGGTTCCTCTGCCTTTTCTAATGTGGAATCTAAAAAAATTAAAGCAAACTAGTAAGTATAACAAGACAGATAAAGAGAATAAGCTAGGTGTTACTGCTGGGGAGAGGGTAGGAAGGAGAGGCAAATAGGTAGGAGATTAAGAGATACAAACTACTAAAACTATAACTATAAAATAAATAAGCTACAAGGGTATATTTTACAGCACAGGGAATATAGTCAATATGTTATAGTACCTATAAATGGACTAGAACTTTTAAAATTGTGAATCACTATGTTGTATATCTGAAATTTACATAGTACATCAACTATAACTCAATTGGAAGAAAAAAGGAGAGAAAGGCTATGGGCCAAGGTATAGGAAACTGAAAGAATATATATGAATCTAGGACTGTAAAAATGTTACAATTCCTAGACCCAAGCAAAAGAAGAAGGGAGAAATTTCAAGAACATGAATAAGTAAGTCATGCTTAGTGAGGCACTTTCAGAGAGAGTCACTTTCGGGGAAATAGTTACTTCCTTAGCCAGGAAGGCTAAGACACCTTTCCGGGAGAAAACCAGGGGAATAAATATACTGACTTCACTCCTTTCCCATTCTGCAGTGTTCCTGTCTGTGCTTCCTCTCCATTGGCCAGACTCAGTTGGAAGTTGGAAGTATGAAAGCACTGACCCGATCTATGTACTCTCTTGTCTTTGGACTTCAGGACAGTGGGCAGGTAGAGAGTGGTCCTGGAGGAGTGAAAGGAAGGTAATCATAAAAATGTGCAGATAAAAAGGTGGTAATAAAAACCTTAGAGACCAGAATAAAATTCACTCTACGTGTGTGTGTGTGTGTGTGTTGACTAGTTGAGAAAAGGAGATATTCTGAGGGGTGATAAGATTCTAGAATAATTAGCTCTACAATCAATTTTTATTTTCTGTTTTTGCCTCTTTTGATTTGAACAAATATTGAATCATGACTGATGGCATAAACTTTAGTATTTGCTTCTCATCCATGTAAATAATTCCTCTTTTCTTTCCTTGTTCACATCCAGGTTGTTTCAGCTACACATCTGATAATAAGGTATGGTATGTCAGAACTGTCTCATATTATGATTTTTGTCAGAGAACTTCTATCTTGTTTTTAAAATGGGGCAACTTCCTAAGTAGACAACAGCATTGCAAGGAAAGAGAGAAAATCTTTACATGTACTGTGTGAATAAACACAAAAGGATGTATTTTGTTACACATAAAATCACTGTTTGTGGTTATTTATAGGCTAAGTAACTTAGTATACATAAAATCTATGTTTCCAGATGTAATTCATTTGATCTGCACAGGACAAATAATATATTTTCTGGGTTTTAACATCTCTAAGCGCTGTCCTATCAATCATTTGGGATCTATACTGACTAGATTAACACATATCCTATATAATCTCAGTAGATAACCAATTTTGACAGTTAATTTCCTCCTCTCCCCACCCTCACGAAGAGTTCTCCATGGAAGACCCACTACATTAAGAAGGACAAATTGTATCATGGAAGTGAGTACCAGAGGTCTTGATCAGTTCCTCCTTCAGAACGTCCCTCCAAAACTTTGGCCTTATATTTCCAACTGTCACATAGATATCTCCATCTAGGTATATTTTAGATGCATTTCAAATGCTATACAGTGCAAACGGAACTCACCTTATTTTCCCAATTTGCTTTCTCTTCTAGTTATAAGCATTACCATCTACCAAAACCATCATTTAAGTCTCCCAAACTAGAAACACTGGGCTGGAAGAAGCACAAGCTGGAATCAAGATTGCTGGGAGAAATATCAATAACCTCAGACATGCAGATGACACCACCCTTATGGCAGAAAGTGAAAAGGAACTAAAAAGCCTCTTAATGAAAGTGAAAGAGGAGAGTGGAAAAGTTGGCTTAAAGCTCAACATTCAGAAAACGAAGATCACGGTATCTGGTCCCATCACTTCATGGGAAATAGATGGGGAAACAGTGGAAACAGTGTCAGACTTTATATTTGGGGGCTCCAAAATCACCGCAGATGGTGATGCAGCCATGAAATTAAAAGACGCTTACTCCTTGGAAGGAAAGTTATGACCAACCTAGACAGCATATTCAAAAGCAGAGACATTATTTTGCCAACAAAGGTCCGTCTACTCAAGGCTATGGTTTTTCCAGTGGTCATACATGGACGTGAAAGTTGGACTGTGAAGAAAGCTGAGCACCGAAGAATTGATGCTTTTGAACTGTGGTGTTGGAGAAGACTGTTGAGAGTCCCTTGCACTGCAAGGAGATCCAACCAGTCTATCCTAAAGGAGATCAGTCCTGGGTGTTCTTTGGAAGGACTGATGCTGAAGCTGAAACTCCAATACTTTGGCCACCTCATGCAAAGAGTTGACTTATTGGAAAAGACCCTGATGCTGGGAGGGATTGAGGGCAGGAGGAGAAGAGGACGACAGAGGATGAGATGGCTGGATGGCATCACCGACTCGATGAACATGAGTTTGAGTGAACTCCAGGAGTTGGTGATGGACAGGAAGGCCTGGTGTGCTGTGATTCATGGGCTTGCAAAGAGTCGGACAAGACTGAGCGACTGAACTGAACTGAACTGAAACTAGAAACGAGAATTATTCTTAGCATTTTCTTCATTCCTCATATCCACACATTCTGCAAGGCTGATAGGGTTGATTTTCTAGAATACTCTAGAATCTATCCTTTCCTCTCTCACCCATTGCCACAAATTTCACCAAAACTGACACAATTACTGTTCAGTAAGCTTTCTGACAGCATTCCACCTCCGCCCCCTACTTAGTTTTTCCCTAAGGCATCCTTCCACATTCCTTCTGCTGTCTTTCCAAAGGCCTATTTAATCATATCAGTGGGCTCCTGTAAAAACCTTAATTTCTCCCTGGGGCCCACAAAATCTACTGCTTTGAATGCTAAGCTTCACACTCTGCTCTTCTCCATTTAGTCAAACTTTCTCTTACATGCAATTCCTACTGGACTGCAAAATTGTGTACCGTCAGTCTTTGCTTAAGCACTCTCTCCTCTGAGGGCATTCTGTACTTAACTAAATCTTCTCCATAAGAGCACAAAAATAATTGATTGTGTACCAGCTAGGGATAGGCACTATGCTGAACCCTCTACACTCTTTAGACATTACAAGCACCATTTTACATTGAAGAAACTGAAGTAAACAATCTCTCCAAGATCATATTTTAAGTAAAGAGCAAAACTGAGTTCACAATTCAGGCCTATCTCAACCTGTGAATTGATTATTTAAATACCGTCTTCCTTATAGTACACCATTTAACTCAGGTCAGGGTGTACCCCTGTCTTCCAGCTCACAGATTATTCTAGTCCCTCGTCTCTAATTCTAGTCTCTCATGTCTAATTGTTGCTTTAATCAAAAGCAGACTATTTAGTACTAAATTATTCTTTAATATTTTCATGCTTTCTAAATCTTATCTCAATTGGATTGTAAATTCTTTGTAAGCAGAGAATTAGAAAAAAATTTTCTTAACATGCTTCCACAGTGGCATAGGATATCCTATAATAGCAAATAGCTATCCCTTATTGGGACAGGTTACAAGCATGCTTAATAGTTACACATGTAATGAATACTCAGTATTTGCTTTACTTAGGAGCAGAGAAGATGAATCATATCTAGAAGATACAGCAAATGTAAAATTTCCAACAAGAGCAGAGACCAAGTCTGTATAGGTATTCCATTTTTTTTCTGTCCCTCCCCTGTTGGGCCATCTTTTTTTTTTTTTCTTTTTCCAATCATACTACTGGATCTCTGTACGGCAATTATTTCAAGTGGTTATAACAAAAATGCTGCTCTGCCTTTATGCTAATAATTTGCACCAGTCTGAATAGTCAGGTTATGGATTTTGGCAAATATTAAGTTCAAATCTTTTATATATGTATAATTTTATAATGCTCTCTTCCTTCTTATTTGAAGTAAGCGCACTGTTTGATGTCTTAGGTAACGTGCTTTGGGCCTATTTCTGATAATTTATTCCTAGTAGGATCTCTGGACTTCCTCAGAGGTGTGTAATTTTGCATCCTTTAAAAGCATTATCCACGACCCTGCAGTCCCTCAGACCAAATGTCGGGTAACTCAGGTCCACAATCGGTAACCGCGAAGGGCCCTCCCGGCGGCGGTACCAACACTTCCGAGGCCTGAGGCGCAGCGGGCCCGAAGAGACGATCCCAGCAGGCCCTTAGCCTGCCCGCCTAGGGCCGCCACCTCAGCTCAGCGGCGGGAAACCCCAGGATGCGGGTTTCCGCGCGAAGACAGCATTCGGGCCTGGCGGGAAACGACTTCGCAAAGCAGAAGGGTCCCCAGGGTCTTGCCTGGGTGGCCGGCCCAGCCAGGCCGCGTGGCTGACAGTGTCTGGCAAAGAGCGGTGGAGCGGGTTCATTTCCTGACGTGATTTCTCACAAATTTAGGCTGCACCCGCACGCACGCACTCCCCTTTTCTTGATCACATAAGTGCACGTCAGAATTTCTTATCTTTGGTGTGTTTTTGAGACCACAGAACCGAATCCGCTAAGCCTGAGGAATCGCGGGCGCCCTGGGTAGCGAAACCTGGACCAAAGCGGGAATCCGTGTGGGCGGCCTTGTAACCGCCAGACACCCCAAGGCTAGAGGGCGTGTCCAAGGCCCAGGTGCAGGCGGAGGCGCAAGTAACGGCTCTCGGCGGCCCCGCCCCTCTATCGCGTCCTCCCGGCTCCCTCCCATTTTAGTTCCCTCTGGTCTACAGCCTCTTCCCTAGTCGCTACCTCTTTAAGGCGGAGCCCGGCGTAGATCTCGCGAGATCCGGGTTGGCGCCGTGACCTCCATGTGGGAGCTAGAGCTCTATAAGTAAACACTCCGCGCAGCGCAGACAAGGCTGTTTCCTATTTGTGAGGCGGGGGCTGCAATAGCAACCGAGCTTCCGACTGGTTTCGTTTTCCTTCCCTCTCCAGCTCTGTTGGGCGGGCGCACGGTCTAGGATTCACCGCCGCCTGTCGGGCCCGGCGCCTGGTCAATCTTCCTCCCTTGTGCGCGCGCTCGCCGGCCAGCCGCTGAGAGCCAGAGCCGCCGGGGAAGCGGCGCGGGCCGGGCGGGGCGCGGCGCCCGGAGCGCAGGGGTAGACAAAGCGGAGCCGGCCCCTTCTCCCGGCGCCGAGATGTGGATCCAGGTTCGCACCATCGACGGCTCGCAGACGCGCACTATTGAGGACGTGTCTCGGAAAGCCACAATTGAGGAACTGCGCGAGCGGGTGTGGGCGCTGTTCGACGTACGGCCCGAGTGCCAGCGCCTCTTCTACCGGGGAAAGCAGGTAAGGCGCGCCCAACGCACTTCTCTGGAAGCCCTAGCAAGGGCAGCGGGATGCTTGGGCTGGGCGGGCCGGAGGGCTTGGTGTGCCGCGCGCACAGAGCGCACCTGGCTCCACTTCGGATGGGCAGCCCGCGAGGCTCAGAGTGCGGCCCTGGGCCCGCCTGTAGGGCGCAGCAGGGTCCCGGCCACCCGAGTTGCAGGTGCGCTTGGCGGGGTCGGAGGCGGGGGCGCTCCGAGCGCCGAGACCTACCGCCCTTGCCAAGCCGGTCAGCAGCCGCAGGCACAGCCCGCCAGAGTGCCTGGGGTCCCTCCTTTCCCGCGCTTGGTGGGGTCCGTGGCCCCTGGAGGGCGGGGAGGGCAGCGGGCTCTGGCGGCCATGCCGAAGTGTGGGTGGGGAGGGCAAGAGGCTCCGGCTCTCGGCCGTGCTGACCGGGCTAACGGCTCGTATCGCTTCCGTACCTCAGACGCGCTGCCGACTCCCAAGTGGGAGGGGAAACTTACATATTGCTCCCTATGGGGCACAAGATTGTAAGTCCGCCTCCTCACTGTGGAAGGGATTTGTATACACTGAAGATTCGAAGGGTTTCCAGAACTTCTGTTTGCCCACCCCACCTCCTTTCCTAGAATCGAATCTGTCGTATGAGAGATTAGAGACCTGCTGAAGAAGCTGTTGGTGTAACCCGGGACCAGGCTTAAACTGCCCAGTTTGGGCCAAGGAGGTTGTTCGAAGAGTGAAAAGCAGTACAAAAGATTTGTTTTGCTCTTATCCTTCACCTTCTACTAGAACCCTCACTCAAGCTTTTGACACAGTAATTGGAGCATAGCCAGCGGTACACACTTGAAGGCGAAAGTGTTTTTTGGCGGTGAGGTTGCCTGTGGGCGTCGCTGGTAGTTGAACGGTATGGCCTTGGTCTGGCCCATTGAAGATTTTTCCTACTCACATGGTCTGTATCAAGAGACTCAGACCCGTCCTATCTTTATCTTTTTCTTTTTAAAAAAATGTTAATCAAGTAAAGAAGTTGGCATCCTCCAGCTGATCATAGTTTGGCTCCAGTCCTGTTGTTTGAAATAAGTGTAACTCTCTTTGATTTGGTAGAAGTAGCCTTTTTTTTTCCTACAGCTTAGTGTTTGAAAGGAATATTTTTCTCCCCTTCGTAGGCTTACCGTTTGAAACTGTCCAGAAATTTCAGAGTAATGAGATTACACTCTGAGAGAGAAAGAGCCAGGGATTGTTTTAAGTAAGAAATATCATGGGCTTCCCAGGGAATGCAGGGGACACAGTTTGATCCTGGGCGTGGAAGATCCCCTGGAGGAGGAAATGGCAACCCACTCCACTATTCTTGCCTGGGAAATCCCACGGATAGGGGAGCCTGGCAGTACATTGGGTCACAAAGAATCGGACACGACTTAGCTACTAAACAAAAACAGCAAGAGATGGCATCTTTGATAGTAGTTTTATATTGATCTTCCAGTGTTTGACTTACAAAAACAGCTGTTCGATTTAAACTTTGCTTTAAAAATAAATGTATGTGTATTAAACTCTATGCAACTTTATATCGCTGTGCCTCCTATGGCTAATGCCTTTTTTATCTTTTGATCAGAAGTGAAAAGCATGTAATCAAGTCTATTGAATTTTATTTTCTAGCTAGGGACAATAGTACATAAATTCCCAGGATACTTTTTAACTTCACCAGAGATAGAAATGAAGCATGAAAATGTATTCTCAGGCAACACCTCTTAGCGTCTAATAATAAAAATATGATAAAAAGAAAATGTGCACCTGGCTGTCTTGAGGGAAAGGAAGGGATTGTGATAAATTCAAGGCAACAGAGTACATTTTCAGGACACCACGAAGCTATTCCAGGCTCATGGGAAAACTGTTGAGGATAACAACCTTATGTACTTCTTAGCCCAGGACAGTTGATAACTCTCTGCTTTGATTTCTCTATAACAGTAGGCAACTAGGAATTAGGAATGGACCTTGGGTTCCTACTTAGTTGGAGAGGGAAGAAAGATAGTGCTCCAGGTGTTTATTTACGAGCTGACAAGTAGCCATGGAGTGATTATTATCTCTGTTCTCCTTTGGAAATACAGTCTACAGTCCTTGGACAAGATAGTGTGTCTGTAGTAGGCTTCTATTGGATTGCTGTCAAAGACCTGCCCTTATCCTGTAAAATGCTCTTTTGAGAGTCAAAAGGAGAAAGGGCGGAATAGATCGATGCTACCTTTGAGAGTCAAAATGGAGAGAGAGCAAGGCTGTAAATTCCAGGTAAAGTAGGGTAACCTCATTTGGATATGGTTCTCTGAGAAGCTGAATTTGCACTCTGGAGGTCGGAATTTTTTTAAGGATGAGTTATATTGGTGAATCTAAATCTTTGAGAAGTCAGAGTTTTGTGCTTATTAGGCAAACACACTCCTTCCTCAAGATACCTTATGCTGCCACATAATGAAAAATGTCATAAATAAAAAAAACATTTACAGTGTCCATGATGTAAATTGCCTCCTCTTCCACCTTTGTATGTTAGGTCTCCTGCTTTTAATCTTTGATAAAGCATCAGAATCACTTGGTGGATATTTATTATAGATGTTCACTTCACCCTAAAATTGCAAGTGGTTGAATTTAACAAGACCCCAAGGGAGATACTGATGAACACCTGAGTTTGAAAGTGCATTTTGTAGGAATTCAGCCTAATACTAGTTTCTTACTGTTCAGAGTATGGTCCCTGGATCTGCAGGACCAGCAGCATTAGCTTCACCTGACCAGCCCCACTGTACTAGAATCTGTATTTTAACAAGGTCCCCAGGTGGGTCGGTATGCAAATGAAGCTTGAGCAGCGCTGTAATTGTGTGATTGACTCTACTTTTGAGAGTCAAAATGGGGAGAGCAGCAATTCTGGGCTGTAAGTTCCAGTTAAAGTAGGGTAACCTCATTTAGATATTCTTTGAGAGGTTGAGTTTGCTCCCTGGGGGTTTGTTTAAGAAAAGAGTTGTATTGGTGGATCTCTAAATATTTGAGAATCCAGAGCTTTTCCTACTCTGAAAGGATTCTCTTCCCTCTTCTCTTCCCTGTACCATTGTAGGAACTCTTAGAGTAGATTGTAGATGTGAAGCATGAACCAGAAGAAAGTTTTCTTTTGCCCCTGTATTCAGTTTTCACATTCAGTACAAAGTAAAAGTGTTTGCCTGCTTGAAAGACCGGGGAGGGGCGGGGGGGTTGGTGGTGGGGTGTGTGTTTGTAGTATATGTGCTGTGAAAGATAGATGGAAGTTAGTAATCGTCTCCACCTGCATCCCTTATCAGTAGCCTCTTGGTGTTTGCTTCCTAGTTTTCCCTTGCATCACAGCTGTAATTCTTACTGTTACCTATAATTTCTTAACTTCAACCCAATTCAAAGAAAAAAATTATAGGACTATCCCTGCATCTTTAATATTATAAATTCTTCAGCCATATCTTCTGGAATGGCAGTTCTCAAACATTCTACAATGAGACATTCATTAGTTAAATGCCTGAAACTCGTAAGTGTAAGTTTCAAATCACGAATCTGTTTCTCCCCTACTCAGCATAATTTAAGTGCAGGTAATTTTCAGTCTATACTTTTGTTAAATTTGGGAGGACTTTAGTACTTTTATTATTCAGTTGGCTGCATGGCTCCTGGAGAAGGGAATGGCTACCCACTCCAATATTCTTGCATGGAGAATCTCATGGACAGAGGAGCCTGGTGGGCTACAGTTCGTGTAGTGCTGAAGAATCAGACATGGCTAAGTGACTTTCACTTTCAGAATCTTAGTTCCCCAAACACGGAGTGTACTGCCCTTGGCAGTAGAGTCCTAACAACTGGACCACCAGGGAATTCTTGGTACTTTTAAAGTAACAAATCATTCCAACAGTCTTCACAACTCTGCACAACAGCAAAACTCTGAGGAACTTGCTATACAGTAGATGGATAATCACTATTTCAGAAAAACTTTTGAGAGTGCCTATGAATTAGGAAAGGACTCATCATCTGGGTAAAAGTGGCTATCTTAGCAAGCATAACTGATTGAGGAACAGTGGTTACAGGTTACTGTGGGCCTGATTTCTATTATACGGCTTCATATAGGTATCTTCATTTGGGGGAATGTCCTACCAGTTAGTTTTCATGTTCTGTGCTGTTAGGTGTTTTTTTTTTTTTTGGTGAGGTGGGGATGCTGTTGGAGACAGGCAAAATGAAGGTGTGAACGTGTTTTTTGCTTATTGAGGTTTTCCCAGTAGTTGAGGATTAGGAGTTCTTGTTTTTCTAATCAGATAAGCCATGTTAACATCTCATCCTGAAAAGGGCTTATCTGCTTACTGACTTGGGAGACTCTTTAGACTTATTTGAAAGAAGCATGTTAGCTAGTCTGTTAGATAATGTCTTGTTTAATTCCACTATTGGGAAATTTTAATTTCTCAATTCCTTGATCTGTTTAACAGTTGTGAACACCTGTGATGTGTTCAGCTCAGTCGTGTCTGACTCTTTGAGAGCCCATGCACTGTTGCACACCAGGCTTCCCTGTCTGTCACCCCAACTCTCAGAGTCTGTTCAAACTCATGTCCATCGAGTCAGTGATGCCATGCAACCATCTCCCATCCAACCATCTCATCTTCTGTTGTCCCCTTCTCCTCCTGCCTTCAATCTTTCCCAGCATCAAGGTCTTTCCAATGAGTCGGTTCTTCGCATCAGGTGGCCAAAGTATTGGAGTTTCTGCTTCAGCATCAGTCCTTCCCATGAATATTCAGGACTCATTTCCTTTAGGATTGATTGCTTTGATCTCTTTGCAGTCCTGTAATGTGTAGGATTGTTCTAAGTATGTTTTGGATTGCTTGAATTAAAGGTACTTATTTAATATACACTAGTAAGTTTGTCATTCAAAGACAGATTTTTATTCTTGTCTCTTTGGTTGACTTCTCACATATGGCCTTATTGTGTTAGAGGTGTGGATGGTGACAGATTACATACAAAGGGAAACATGGCTAGGGATTAAATTGGTTGTGTTTCCTGGGAAATGATAGTTCTGAGCCTTACAGAGTTGAGTGAAATGGCCAACTAAATTGTATAAAGAAACAAAATGGAGACTTAGTTTGCTAGGGCTTGCATAACAAAGTATCAAACCCTAGGTGGCTTAAGAGACATACTTTGTCCTACATTTCTGTTAGCTGTAAGCCCAAAGTCAACTTGTCAAGCAGGGCCATGCTATACTCTCGGGGAGAATCCTTTCTTGGTTCCTTCAAACAGCTTCTTGATGTTTTGATAGCAATCCTTGGTGTTCTTGTCTTGTAGATACATCATTCCAGTATGTTACTGTTTTCTCCACGTTTGTCCAAATTTCAACTTCTTACAAGGACACTAATCATAATGGATTAGGTCCACCCTTATCTAGTTTTAACTTGATGACCTCTGTTAAGATCCTATTTCCAGATAAATATGTTCACATTCTGAGTTACTTGGGATTAGAACTTCAACATATTTGGGAGGAGTGAGAGTGGGAATGGTGGATGCAATTCAGTCCTTTATAGAAACCTTGCCAAAATATGGATAAGTTACAAGATAATTTGTTCACTAGTCATCCTGGAATACTTTTCATAATTCAACTTGATCACCTTTACAGAAAACTTTGAGCAAGTTGGAGTAGCATGAGCAAGCATTGTAATCATTCATGCTTGAATTTTTTTCTACTTGGTTTTTAAAGTTGTTGCTTCAGAAAGATAAAATGGTTAACTAAATGTCTTTATGAACACAAAGTTATAAAACAATTCACTTTGAAAATTCACCTTTTGTTTCTTGTAGTGGATTCATTAAAATGCATAGAACTTGTTGAAGATGAGTTTTTCTGCCTAGATGATGAGATCACAGCAGCAGTGATAATATTTGGTTTCAGTGGCTGTCCGTTTTCCCTATAGTTTACATAGAATGATTCCTAAGAATTTATTGAGGTTCTGAGAAGATGCTTCCTAGGTGGCGCAGTAGTAAAGAATTCGCCTGCCAATGCAGGAGACACAGGAGGTGCGGGTTCAATCCCTGGGTTGGGAATATCCCCTGGAATAGGAAATGGCAGTCCATTCCAGTATTCTTGCCTGGAAAATTCCATTGACAGAGGGGCCTGGCAGGCTACAGTCCATGGGGTCGCAAAGAATCGGACATGACTGAGTGCACACACAGACAAACTGAGAAGATGCTGACATCAGCGGCCATAGGAATGGCTTCAAGATCACTAAATTGTAATGCTGAGAATTTTATATTAATAATTTGACTAGGGTATTTGGGTAACTAAGGATGTAAAAAGATCGAGTTTTGAGAGAAGCATTTTAATCTTTTTCTGTCCTTTTTTTTTCCAGTTGGAAAATGGATATACTTTATTTGACTATGATGTTGGACTTAATGATATAATTCAGCTACTAGTTCGCCCAGACCCTGACCTTCCTAGCACATCAAAACAGACTGATATACAGGCCAAACCCTGTTCTAATAGTCCGCCTAAAGTAAAGAAAACCCCAAGGGTGGGACCTTCCAGTCAGCTGTCTACATCAACTCGTGATTTTCTTATCGATCCTGGCATTGGACTATATAAGGTATGTTGTCTTCCTCAGACTTCTTGTTAATTGTGAGAATATAGATGTATTCTCTTCAGGATGCTGTGAATAAGTAAACATTGATTGCCATTTGAAAGTAAAGATTGGAGTTGTTAATATTCTAACTTTTTAAAAAGTAATATTGAAAAAACAGTGAAAGTTGTGTAGACATACTATACTCAGTGGTTCAGAGCATAAAAGCAAATACCTATGTAATTCCACCAAGGTTATGTAGTTGCTTTCTGAAGCCTCTTGTATGCCCCTACCAGAGTACATCTCACTCTCTCCCCCTCAGAAGTAAACTACTTGTTCTGACGTCCATGATCATTCCATTTTTCTTTAGTGTTACTAGTTATCTCTAAACAACATTTTGTATTGCCTATATTTGCAATTTTTCACATGTGGCTATATTTTTTCACTGTTTGTATTATTCCATTTTATTAACATACCATAATACATTTATCTAACCCATGATGAATAGATAATTGGGTTGTTTCCAGTTTTAGCTGTTATAAACAGTGCTGTTTTGAGCCAACTATGTGTATCCTGGTACACACGTTCAAGAATTTCTTTAGGAATTTTTACCTAGAAATAAAAATACTGCTGAAATTTCAATGGAAACTATATCTGTAGACCACCTTGAGGAATTGACATCTTTACAATGTTGAGTCCTTCATTATTGAAATGATAGATGTCTCCATTAATTTACATCTTTGACATCTTTTTCAGTTACTTTCCTCTTTACATACCTTTTATTTATTTCTAGTAGCTTTGTTTTTGATGTTATTATAAATGGTTACCTTTTAAAATTAGTTTGTTTGCTGTATAGAAATGTGATTGATTTATTGACCTTTGTTATCTAGCAACTTCTTCAAATTCTAGTGAACTTTGTAGAAATAATTAACACTTTTGCTTCATCTTTATCCTTATATTTTTTCATAATTCTTAATGGTTGAGGTAAACTGGGACCCAAACTTAAGTAAAGATTGGCAGACAAAATGAATCACATAAGAAATGCAGATCGAGATCTATGAAAACATGCAAACAGAGCCACAGAAAAGGAAAGAATCGAAACTGGTGAAGAGGTGTGTCAAAGCACCTGGCCTGGCTGCACTACACTGAATTGCTTCAAACCTATAAAGAATAATAATGATATCTAAATTGAGCCACAAGATTTTAAAAAAAAGGAAAGCTTTCATTTGTTCTATAAATTTAGTATAACAGTGATACTGAAAACATGATTATAAAAGCACATTAGTATCACTACATATTGATATAAAATCTCAAGTTATAGTTTACAAATAAAGTAATAACTATATATTAGAGGAACATACATTGACCAGGTGTGGTTTGTCAGGAAGTGGGATAGTTTATTGTTAGGAAACATTTAAATATAATTCATCATATTACTATAACCAAAGAAAACAAATGATCTAATTTGTTTTCTGCATCTAAATAAAAATTTGAATTTATTTCTGATTTTTAAAAAAATCCTTAGTAAGAGGAACAGATGGAATAGATGAATATTTTAAACCATACCCAGCATCATGCTTAATGGTGGGGAAAAGCCACAAGCATTTCCATTAAAGATAGAACCAGACAAACAAGCCTGTTAATGCTATTGTTTAACATCGTTCTAGAAGTTCTAGATAATACAGATAAGCACAAAACAAAATATTGTAAATCCTGGAGAAGGCAGTCAGTACTTAGGAATACCTGGTAAGCTGAGAAAATACATAAGAGCATTATGAGCCATTAGCAAAGTGGCTGTTTAAATATCAGTAGTTTTCCTTACTATGGTCATTTAATAAAGAAAAAAAATTATAGTAACAAAGCAAAAGTCTGGGAATAAACTTACATGATATATACAAAACATATAAATTAGTGCTTTTATATAATGTTCACAGTTCAGATCGAATTGTTAATATTGAAAGTGCACTTGCCAAATTGTCTGTTTCATTCATTGGTTTCATCCCTCTTTCAGTTACCAAAACTTTCTACTTGATAATTTTTCACATTATTTTAAAAATAAAGTTGTTATTTTAGAACAGTTTTAGATTTACAGCACAGTTGGGAAGATACTGCAGAGTTCCCATATAGCCTACACCCAGTTTGCCATCTTACATTAGTGTGGCACATTTGTTACAATTAATGAACCATATCTCCTTAGCATTTATCTGATGTCTTTTATGTTCCAGAACCCCATCTAGGTTACCACATTACATTTACATTAGTTTTATACTAAATAGTCATCTCCTTAGGCTCCTCTTGGCTGTGGCAGTTTCTCAGACTTTGTTTTTGATGACTTTGACAATTTTGAGGTGTATTGGTCAGGTAGTTGTAAAATGCAACATAAGAATATATTTTCTTCATCGTTAGACTGAATTTACATACTTGGGGAGGAAGAACACAGAGGTAAAGTGCTATTTTCAATGCTCAGAGCTACAGTGCTATTTTCAATGACATGTCTAGGGCACAATACTGTTGACGTTCTATTTTATAATTATTTAAGTTTTAAATGAATAGTAACTTACCATTGTGAACCTTAATCACCTGGCGAAGATGGTGTTACGTTTCTTCACTGTCAAGTTATTCTACCCTGTCCCCTTTTGCATACTGTATTCTTTGAGATTAAGTCACTATATGTAGCCCACTCTTAACACATTATTGCTGCTGCTGCTAAGTCGCTTCAGTCGTGTCTGACTCTGTACGACCCCATGGAGAGCAGCCCACCAGGCCCCTCTGTCCACGGAATTCTCTAGGCAAGAATACTGGAGTGGATTGCCATTTCCTTCTCTGTAACACATTATTGACTGGGGGATTTTTGCAGCAACTAAGGCGTGTGACCGGCAATTTGTTATGCAAGTGAATATTGAAAACATCCCTGCTGTAGTCAGTAACGTTCAGGTAAAAAAAACATATTATGCATCTGTGTTTAATAAGTTGTTAAGGAATGGAGAGTTAGGAACCCTCCATATTAAAGGACAGGTTATCTACAAAAGTTATTAGGAATTCTTTTACGTGGGTACTTGTCTCTTCTTCATTTTTTCGGTCATATATTTACACTAGTATTTTTTCTCCTGTGTCCTTTCCATATGCCCCTATTTGGGGTTTGAGTTTTGTTTTGTTAAAACCTTTCTTTCTGGCACTAGAAGGTGCTGCAGGCTCATCTTGTGTGTTTTCTGCCCCAGTCCTGCAGTCAACCATTTCTCTAAGAAGCCTTAGTTCCTTTAATTGGAGAATGGTATTGGAAGCTAATACCTAGGCTTTAGATATGCTCTTTGCTTCTGGCATGTCCCTGTTTTTAGGGTCCTCGGTATAGAAGGCAATGACACCCCACTCCAGTACTCTTGCCTGAAAAATCCCATGGACAGAGGAGCCTGGTAGGCTGCAGTCCATGGGGTCCCGAAGACTGAGTGACTTCGCTTTCACTTTTCACTTTCATGCATTGGAGAAGGAAATGGCAACCCACTCCCGTGTTCTGGCCTGGAGAATCCCAGGGACGGGGGAGCTTGGACTGCAGTCTATAGGGTCGCACAGAGTCAGACACGACTGAAGCGACTTAGCAGCAGCAGCAGCAGCAAGGAAATACATGTGTGTATGTGCAATAACTTCTGTATATCCATATATCTATAAATATTTATGTAACCATCTTTGTATATATTATGCTTACATTATTACATTTTAACTTTTTATGATGTAATGTAACCGTTTGGAAGCTGCTCCTTTTGACCTGGTTTGTTTGGGGCCATATAAGTATAAATGTGTTTTCATAGGAGGACCAGCTTATGTATCTGCTGGTCTGAGATTAATCAAAGTTAAACTCTTATGGTCAATTTAAATTCTCTGTTTAGCACACTTCTCAATACCCAACTGTGTCCCTTCCCCCAATCTAATTTAGAAAAGCATCATGAGAAAGTACTTCTCTTAGCAGATCTTTGTGTTTTATTTTCAGTGTTAGCACTTTGCTGTCAACTATTCCTCATACTTTCTTTTTTTAAACATCTTATATTTCATACTAATACATAGCATAGATGTTAAGGACTTGAGCTTTCAACTTTCATCAGACTTGGTTTCATGTTTCAACTCGGCCATCTTCTGAGTTGGACAAATTTGGCAAATAAGTACATTGTCTCCCCTTGCTCATTTAGAAATACACTTGGAATCTGGCACGTAAACTCTCAAAAGGCTAGTTATTTGTAAAGTAATATTTAGTCAAAGTTTAGTCAAAGCCATATTTAACCTTCCTTGTTAGTTAAAGAGTGCCAGTACAGATTTACTTGGTTTTTTGGATGAAGCCCAGTAATTGCTATAGGTATTTGAAATTTTGACTAGGGACTTTCATATAGAAGGAATTATTTCTGGATAGTTCAGTCATTGAATATTAAGGTATTTAGTATGTATTTGTACTAGGTACTAGAAATGATGGGTAAACAGATGATATTGCCATTGCATGGAATTCATGGAATCATACTAGATATTAACTTCGTTTTGGGCTAGCCTGAAAATGCTTAGAGGCTGCTACTTTTGATTTAAGTTTGCTTTGAATTTTGTCTGTTTTCCTTAGAGCAAGTCTCTAAATAGTAAGTATATCAAAATTTCATTGTTGTGTCTGAATTATTTAAAATTTGGGAAATTTTTTTTTTTCTCTTCTCATGAATTCTTACCTTTGTAATTTTTGGTTTATAAAGATTTTGCTTTATGGATGAGCAAACAGATATAGGGGCTTTCCCTTTTGCCTAAAAATATTTTTGGACCTCATGATTTGCAGGCACAAAAGGTAAATTAAATATTTTCAGGTAAGCATACATAAAACAGACTGTAACATTTAAACCTTAAGATGCAATTTTAATTTGAAGTTATTACCTAATATCAGTCTTGTTTTGCCTTATTTGGTAACTTTGAGCAGTATTTGGTCAGTTGTAGCTATCTTTTCATGTGTAGTAAGAAACTAGATATCACTATCATGTTTGGAGAACCTTTGGAAAATAGTGCAGAGGGCAGGGGTCCATTTATTCCCCTTGTACAATACATTGAATTGCTGACTCTAGGAAGTAGTTTATTTTCCGAAACCAGGTGGACTTCTGATGCCTAAATTGGTGTTCTGGTTTTTGTGGAAGCTGTGTATGACTCACATGAGGTCTCGCTGTTGAAATGACTCATTCTGGCTTAAATAATGACTGTTTAGCTTGCTGATAGTAAGCTTTCGGGGTTTACCTAAGTGTGTGGCACTGTTAAACTTTTTTATATGCCTATGCTCATTGTAGCAAATAAAGGAAAAGGAAAGTTATCAATAATTACTAAGTAAACATCATGGATTTCTTAGTATTTCCTGTCTTTTGTCTAAAGTACTATGCTGCTTTTTAAAATCTTTTTGGTCATGAAATGTAATAGACAATACAAATATGAGTAGAACTTAACAACCTATTATAAAGTCATTGTCCATAAATACCACTCAAATCAACCCCAGAAACTTCTCATGTACCCCCTCTTGATTAAACTTCCCTCTCCCTAGTTACTACTACTACCCAAGCTTCTATGGTAATAATTTCTTTGCTTTTTATTAATTTTATCCTGTTATTACCATTAAACAGCCTGATAATAACTTTTAACCTATGTCTACATCCCTATTTTTTCTCCATCTGAACTTTATGTAAATAGAACCATATTGTGTTTTGATTTGTAACTCTGAAGAAACATGGTATAAAGAGGAATCCTGTTCAGAGTTAGAGAAACCTTTATTAGCCCCCACTCCTAGCGGTATTGGAGAAGGAAATGGCAACCCACTCTGGGATTCTTGCCTTGAAAATCCCATGGACAGGGTATAGTCCATGGGGTTGCAAAGAGTCGAACACGACTTCACTTCACTTCTAGCTGTATATCTCCTGAGGGCAAGTGTTTTTCACTTCTGAACCTAATTAGGAAATAAGAATGACTTTGTATTGTAATTTTTAAAGGAGATAATGTATATAGCATTAAATGGATAATGTATTTCCTAAGCATGGTATAATAAGACTTAACTATGAGCTTTAATAAGTCTTAACATTGAACATATATTGATAATTAGTGGAAGGAGAGTTTTTTCATTTGTTGCTACTGTATGCTTGCTAAGTTAGCACGTTATACAAATTGTCACCTAATCTCAATACACTGCAAAGTATGTTACTGTGTAAAAGAAGCTGAGGCTGGAACAGGTTAAGGACTTTGTTCAAGGTTACATTTAGGAGGTGATAAGCAAGGACTTAAACCTAGGTTTATGTGCAGAGCTTGTGTGTTTTTCACAAAACATACAAAACTGGAGCTAGCTATGGTAAATCCTCAAGTATTTGCTGTTGGTGCTATTTTATTTTTTAATGATTTTTCCTTTCCTCTCATATGTGGAGCTTTTGTTTGGGGTGTTTTTTTTTAATCAAATACTTCGACATGAAAGACTCTTTTCTAAATGTGGCCAACTGTATATCTCAAAGATAGTACAAGTTTGGTTCCAAATGACTGCAAAAAAGAGAATACCTCACTAAAGCAGGTAACACAAGTTTTTGGTTTTCCAGTACATATGAAAATTACATTTACACTATTCTGTTAAGTGTATAATAGCATAATTTTTAAAAAATGTGCATACCTTAATGTAAAAATGCTTTACTGCTAAAAAAAAAGCCATCGTCTGAGCCTTCAGTAAGTCATGATCTTTTTTGCAGATAGAGGGTCTTGTGTCTATGTTAATGGCTACTGACTGATTAGGGTGGTCATAGCTGTGGCAATTTCTTAAATAAGATGACAATGAAGTTTGGCCACATTGATTGACTCTTCCTCTCACAAACAAGTTTTCTGTAGCATGCAAGGCTTTGAATAGCATTTTACCCACTTCTTTCAAAATTGGAGTTAACCCCCTCAAACCCTGCCACTGCTTTATCAACTAAGTTTATATAGTATTCTAAATCCTTTGTCATTTCAACAATCTTCACCACATCTTCACCAGGAATAGATTCCATCTCAAGACACCGCTTCTTTGCTCATTGATAAGGAGCAACTCCTTATCAATTTGCTTCACTGCGGGATTACAGCAGTTCACCTACATCCTCAGTATCCATTTCTAATTCTAGTTCTCTTGCTATTTCCATCACATCTGCAGTTACTTCCTCTGTGAAGTCCTGAACTCCTCCAAGTTCATCCATGAGGGTTGGAATAAACTTTTTCTAAATCCTGTTAATGTTGATATATTGGCCTCTTCCCATAAATTGCAAATGTCCTTAATGGCATCTAGAATGGTCAGTCCTTCCCAGAAGGTTTTCAGTTAACTTTGCTGATGCTGAGATCCATAGGAGGAATCACTATGATAGCTATATCCTTACATAATGTATAGCAATGTGCAGTAGCAAGAACATAATCCTTAAGGTTAAGGTGTCTTCAGATCCTAGTTTTGCATTTTATTAACTTCCATTTGGAGCAAGTTAACTTGTCAGAGCTTTTGTTTCCTTATCCTGTAAAATAGGATTTATTAATTATTAAGATTGTTAAACCTAACTGAAGTAGCCTTGCATAATATCTAGTATATAGGTTTTAACTTTTACTATATACTCACCCCCATCCCACCCTATATGATACCTTAAAGTGGTCTTAGACTCTCAGAAAGAGCTAGCTTGATTAGGTGATGATCTTGTATTAGTCATGTCATTTTTTTGTTTTTAAAGACTTAAAGTTGAAGGGACTTCTCTTGATTATTGCTCCTGAAAGGGCCTTAACCTTCAGACCAATTCCTTCGGTTTTTTGACAACATAATTTTTTTAAAAACCAGCTTCTTTAGGTAAATCTAAATTTCTCTGGTGTACCTGTTTTTCTGACACCTTGTTTTATACCTTTTGTTAGATTGTATGATTTAGTTCTGGAACATCTGCTAGAGTTGACTACATGTATTTTGCATCTTTATAGCTCTGTTCTCTTTATATTCGTCCTTTGTGGTAGTAAATAATGCATTTGCTAGTGAATTACTGTTGGTGAAACTTAACCCCATTTTGTATAGGGGGGTTCATTAAATTCTTTCCTTTGTACATGTGCACAAGTCCCTCTTTTATTTTTTGCTTAATACACTGTTTTCTGGTTGGTCTGACTGTAAGTTATCTGAAGGATTCTGAAGAAATTAACGGAGTAAATTAGTTTTACAGTCACAATGCTCCCAAGTTCTGGCTTTTTGTTAGTGACATTCTTAATGAATAACATGCCAGGATGACTCTTTGGTACACAAGAATTATATTTTAAAAGTCTAATATAGATAAGGATAAGGAATAGTTAAATACCTATTTCACTGAAGGATATTGGGAGGAAAGTTAATTTCATATTAGTAAATAACAGATTTGACAGTATAATCCAAAAGAATAATTTTGTTCTAATCTTTGAAATTACTTTTAACTTTTGTATCTGCAAATATTAACCATGATAACTCTCAAAATAACTTGAGTCATATTAAGGTTTTTGAAGCAATAGATGAAGTTACGCTTCATTAACTAATTTTAAACTTTTTTAGGTAAATGAATTGGTGGATGCCAGAGATGTCGCCCTTGGTGCTTGGTTTGAAGCACGTATACATAGTGTTACTAGAGCTTCTGATGGACACTCACGTGGCAAAACTCCACTGAAGAATGGCAGTTCTTGTAAAAGGACTAATGGAAATGTAAATCATAATTCCAAAGAGAACACAAAAAAATTGGACAATGTACCCTCTACATCTAATTCAGATTCTGTTGCTGCTGATGAAGACGTTATTTATCATATCGAGTATGATGAGTAAGTGCTCATGATATTGAGGACTTCATTCATATTTTTGTTTGCAGAAGCAAAATCTCCCATTTCAAGATTGTTTTCAAATAAGTCTGAAGAGATCATCCAGGAGTCATGTTTGGTCTAGTACCATGTTTTTGTTTCTGTTTAGTGGTTATAATAAGAGCTCCTTAACATTCAACATTTGGCTCATAAGTAGTTTGTGTTTGGTATCCTAATACCTGGCTTAATTTAATATGTAAGGTTTCTCTGTCTGGTCCTCTGGTATGTTAGGGCTTTTGCTATGCATTTTAAGAATATTTTAGAAAATATATAATAACGTGGGATGTAATAGTCTTTAGAATGGAGTTGAAATATTTTCTGAAAGCTATTGCTGAGTTAATTCACATAAAATTTATACATATAAAGGGTATAATTCACTGTCTTTAATATAGTCACAAGATTGAGCATTATCAAAAACTAATCTTAGAACACTTTTTTTATTTTCCCTCCAAAAAACTACATAAGCAGCAATCACTTTCCAGTCTCCCTCTCCCAACCAAATGTTTTTAAATGTTCACGTGAAAATAGTATTAAGAACTTGATTTGAGGGCCTAGACTCTTAACACTGAATTATCATCGTCCTTACTTATTTTTAAAATCCTACTATAAAATTTACTATGGTGAAAGATTTAGTATTTATTCAACACTACATAAACTTTTAAGTCTTCACTCAAGTGACATCTTCATATGTGTAGAAAATACGCAACCAAATATTTTCTCAAATGTAAGTTCAAGATTCTAAAAGGGTTGTAATTTTTCTTACAAAAATGGTATAAAAGACTTTGGTGTTGACACATATTTCCAGGATACCTGGAAAGGGCTCCAAAGTAGATCCATTTTATCTTTTCTGACACTTCTTATGGCTCTAACTAAGTTGCCAACATGGCTTATTTCAAATGGCCATCATACTGCTTTTTTTTTTTTAAACATAGTAGATGATAATAGAACCGACAGTTTAAATGAGTATTAAAATGTGGGATTGGCCAGGACTTGAAATATTGGTAAATCAAGGCTAGGATAGGAAGGGATTGGAGTTGGTAGGTTAACAGTAACCAGTCTCTGGGTTTATGAGTACCATGGCAAAGAGGCAAGACACTGCATTAGTGGGGGACTTCAGCTATCTGTATATCTGTTGTCAACAAGTAGAGCTCTTGATTTGTTTTGAGTGTTTATTTCTTAGAGAAAAGAACTCAGAAACCAGCTACTTGGGACTTGATTCTGGCCCATAAAGGAGTTATTATTTGGCCAAAAATTAATAATTGTATAGAATGGCACAGTGTGGATATAGAGTGACTTTTAAACACTAAGTGAACTAAGGCTTACTAAATTTTTACAGGTTTAGGGGCTCTTAGTTGGTTTTGGAATACAACTTTCCAAGGGATAGGCCTGAGTTTGGTATAATGTTAAAGCATAAATCACAGTATCTTAGCATTTATTTGACTGTGTATTTATTTGGTTGCACCAGGTTGGCATGTGGGGTCTAGTTCCCTGACCAGAGAAGGAACCTGGGCTCACTGTCTTGGTAGCGTAAGCCACTGGACAGTCCCTGGCTATTTTTTAATGTAGGAGAAATTTTTCTTGACTAGAGTGAATGTTAGTAAAAGGAAGTGTAAACCCAGAATGCATGAGAAGACTAAAATTATCTGTTCAAAATAATTTCACAGGATGGAATTATTTCAGTACTGGCAACTTAAGGAAAACAGTATCTGAACTTTCTTTGAGAAATAAAGTATCAGAAGCTTAATTTAATATGTATCACTTACATCTTCAAAAAGAACAAAGGACTATATGAAATAAAGTATGAAAATAGATGAGTTTCTGGATAAGAGTCCTAAATAACAAAAGGCTGGTGTAAGCACCTAGAAAGACCCATGACCCCATATGGATGTGATGACAAATCTTGTTAAAATTTCATTCTTCATGGTTATCAGAAAAGTTAAAAATTATAGTCAAGTTTATGTTAATTTCAATAACTTATTAAATAAGTCCTTACTTTCTTGGGTGGAGGATGCATTGACAAGAGACTGGCATATATGGCTTAGCAGTAGTAATACAGATTCTTACTGAATAGTAAGCTCCAACTTAGTCAGTAGAATGTAGCTGTCAAATAGTTACATTGTAAGGTGCTTGATTAGAAACAAGATAGGTAGAAGAAGACTGGTGTTCCTGTTGTACTGGGCTGATTATTCTCTACTTGGATATCTTTAGAACTCAAAATACAAAATCATCATGAAGAATAGCTGAAAGAACTAAGTATTTAGCTTGAAAAGACTGGGATCAAGATGGCTTTCATATTTTAAAAGCTCTGGGAGGAAGTTCTGTACAACACAGAAAGTAGGTTTCAGGATAACCTGGGCTTCCCAGGTGGCGCAGTGGTAAAGAATCTGCCTGCCAATGCAAGAGACGTGAGAGACATGGGTTCAGTCCCTGGGTCGAGAAGATTCCCTGGAGGAGGAAATGGCAATCCACTCCAGTATTCTTGCCTGGAAGACTCAATGGACTGAAGAGCCTGGTGGGCTACAGTCCATGGGGTCACAGAGAGTTGGACACTACTCAGCATGCACACAGTTCCCTTTAGAGATAACAGAAACTTCCTACCAGCCAGATCTCTAAAGATAGAGAATGGTCTGCCCTGAGAAGTAAACAAAAACAAGCATTGACCCGCTTTAGTCTTAGATGGCGGATTACTAAATACGTTACATTGCAAACAGAAATAATCCAGTCATTCTAACTTCAGTTTTCACTTTCAAAACAGTATTTGTCAGACAATTTTTTTGTACTTAAACTTAATAAATTCTAAGTACATATAGGCTGCGTTGATGATTCTGATATAGTACTATCATTTCTCAGTGACTTAATTCATTTTTCTCATAGAGTAAGTTGAAAGTAATCTGCTTGATTATTTCCAAACTCTGAGTGCAGCAGTGCATTTTGAACAACTTGTCATTTAGCCTTAGCAGAGGGATATGGTACTTGGGACCAAGGAACCTGTCAGAGGAATTCTTTGGGAATAAGTTTAAAATGGTGGTGTCGAGAAGTTAGTTTTATGGTGACCTACTGGTCCTAACATATTAACCAGTTCAGAGTTTAAAACAATTTTTACTCTATGAGAAGTGACATTACAGAATTATGATATAACTTACAAGGTTCATGGTTTCACCAGTCTAGTCCCAAAAGCCAGATCTAGTAGTTAACATTGTTATAGAATCTAAATGAAATCATTTGTTTCCTAATCTTACTTCATTTTTTCTCAAAATTATAGCTACAAATATTCTAAGTTCATAAAAAGCAGGTTATAATAAGAGATTTATTTGAAATGTTTTAAGGTTTCAGAGTTTTTACTGTTTGTAAGAGTCCCTTTTCTATAGATTCTTCAATGAACATAGACTGAATTTAGAGCTTCTTACTACAACTAATGTAAAGCAAAATCGTGGAGTTAACATCAGAGTACCTGATTCAAAAAACTTAAATGTGTTTGTGTTTTTTTTTAATGATTGTTGTTCTGACTCATCTAGCATCACTCTTGTCTGAGCAAGGGTTTTGTATTTTTAGAGTTAAACCACCCCATTAAGTACTTTGAGAGAAGGAGTTGGCAGTATAAATATTAATTCTAGACTTTAGAGATTTAGATCCAAAGGATTCTTAAATCTTTTGTAAAGTTTTTTAAATTCTTAAAAGCAGCTATGTTAAGACAAATCACACAGCATTCAATTTGCCCATTTAAGTGTAAAATTCAATTTTTTTTTTGTATATTAACAGGATTGTACAACAGTCACCACAGTCTAATAGAGAACATTTTCATCTTCCAAAAGCCTCATACCCATTAGCAGTCACTCTCCATTCCCCTACCTCTGCCCCCACCTCCTCCAGCCCTTTTCTCAACCCCTCTCAGCCATAGGCAATCAGGAATCTTCTGACTCTGGATGTGTGTATTCTGGACATTGCATATAAATGGAACCCTCTAATATGTGGTCTTTTGTGACTGGCTTTTTTTACTTAGTAAAAGTAAACAGGTTCATCCACGTTGGAGCTTGTGTATCAGTACTTTATTCCTTTTTATTGCAAATAATTTATTGCCAAACCACAGTTTACTTATCCATTTATCAGTTTATGGGCACTGATGTTTTCTTTTTGCTGCTATGAACCTTCATGTACTATTTTTTGTGGGGGCATTTTAATTTTTTGGTATGTATGTGGCAGAGGGATTGCTGGGCTGTATAGCAGTTATGTTTCACCTTGGGAAGAAGTGCCAGATTTATTTCCAGATGGCTGCACCATTTTATATTCCCATGAGTTATGTATGGAAGTTCCATTTTCTCCATATCCTCACCAAAAGCTTAACTACTTCTTGATTAAAGCCATCCTGTAGTGTTGGAGTATAACTGTATTATACTATATGTATATATTTATATATATTTGCATGTTGTATATATATATGTCATTTTATAGTATTGTAGGTATAATTGACCTACAACACTGTAGCAGCTACAGGTGTTGAATATAGTGATTCAGTATTTCTATACATCACAAAATGATCTTACTCCTAAAGTGTGTTTGTTGGAGAAGGACTATGCCTGATTGAAACTTTTTTTCCCCTAGTGATATTTTGGCAGAAAATAAAAGGAAGGTAATACAGGAAATTAAAAATGCATGAAGTCGTTATGGTCAAAGAAAGAGAAGATGAAAATTTTCTTTATTTCCTAGTTATATTGTGCTGTATATTTCCATAGCTTTCTAAAAGTTGTTTATTCCCGTTAGTTACTCTCTGTAGTTATTTAAGGTTTAAAATTTTTAAGGGTCCTAAACATTTAAATTCACAAAGCTATAACTGCAGTCTTGTGAGAGTAGAGATCCCAAAGCTATTGTGATGAAGAGCCGTGACCTTGACTGATGTGGAAGTAGATGAAAAGGGGCAGTCAGTTCCTTAGCATTTCTAGTAGTTTAATATGTCTATAGTGTAGCTTACAGGTACTTACATTAAGTCTTTTTTAAATTTAGGTTTACTTAATTACACTAACTCTTCTGTACCAGACTCTGAGCTAACTTCTTACTGGAATGTTCATATAATCTTTAACACAACTATAATGTTTCATTAACTCCCATATGAAGAGACCAAGACTTATGTAACTTGCCAGAGGTCACATATGTTAAATGGTCTGACTCAGAGCTTGTACGTTAACCAATATGCATTATTGGCACTGTGCCTAAACATGGTATATGTAATTGGTGGAAGCCTACGTGACTTCAAAGGTCAAACATTCTGTATGACCTAAAGACTGGCTTTCAACTCTGCCAGTGTTTTAAAGCAGACCGCACTCAAAACTTTGAGTTCAATCCTGGGTAGCTGAGGGCACACTACTGAGTTTATACTCATCACTTGGCTGCTTTATCAACAGATAAAGGCTTAAGTCCTTACCCTGCTTTTGTATTAAGAAACATCTGTTCCTTGTGGATTTGGTTTAGATTCATTTTAATTAGGCTAGTGGTTCTCAACCCTACTTCCATGTTAGTTGTCTAAGAAGCTTTAAAAATATCAGTGCCTAGGACCTACTCCCAGAAATTCCTATATAATTGATCTTTGGGACTTCCAAGCATTGGTGTCTGAAAAGTTCCTCTGGGATTCTCATATGTAGCCATAGTGAGAACTATGGCCTTAGAACAGTGGTTCTCAAAGTGTAGACCTGGCTGGGAATGTGAGCATTATACTTGCTAGAAATCCAATTCCTTGTACTTAACTCCAGATATAATAAGTTGATCTCTGTAGGTGGCCCTGCAATCTGGGTTTTAATATGTCCTCTGGGTGGTTCATATGTATACTCAAATTTAAGAACCACTCACTCATTGCCTTTTGCCCAGCTTTATCATTTGCTATCACATACCTGCCTCTAAAGACCAATATGAGGGAAAGGGGTTGATATGACAATTTAAATATAGTAACTATATTAAAGACTGGAGATGATACACAATGCCTGAGGAACCTGAGTGTTCATCTTTTAGTACCTACATAGGTGGCATATGACTTGTTGAATTTTCCATTTTGTTTATATAGATAAAATTGTTAGTTAAGTCTTTTTTCTATTAATAAAAGAATTGTATTTCATTTAAGCTAAATGATCAATATCACTTAAATGAGGGCCCATATTCCACTATGCAGTCTTTGTGCCAGCTTGGCTAACATAGGGAAGCAATGTCCATAACATGTTTGTGGAGAATTTATCTTTTATGATATATTGGTAATTTTTTAAATTTATTCTTTATATATATAAATTTTTTTAAACTGAAGGATAATTGCTTTACAGAATTTTGTTGTCTTCTGTCAAACCTCAGCATGAATCAGCCATAGGTATACATATATCCCCTTCCTTTTGAACCTCCCTCCCACCTCCCTCTCCATCCCACCCCTCTAGGTTGATACAGAGGCCCTGTTTGAGTTTCCTGAGCCATAGGGCAGATTTCCCTTGGCTATCTATTTTACATATGGTAATGTAAGTTTTCATGTTACTCTCTCCATACACCTCACCCTCTCCTCCCCTCTCCCCATGTTTGTAAGTCTATTCTCTATGTCTGTTTCTCCACTGGTAATTTTTTTTAGCCAGTTAATGTTTTGAGTTTTGTGACAATTTTAGTATGTTAACATCATTCACATACTGTTTCTTTTGACTTAATAATTTCTCTGAATTCCCCAAACTTGCACTTCCTCTTAAGAACTCAACCCAGATCATATAAAAGGAACTTGGTAGTAGTATTTGCAGAATTAGCTCCAGAATGACTGTTTAAAAGTATACTTTATTTCTTCTCTCTGTTCCATCATCCATTAAGTATTGGTAAATTCTGGAGTGGGGGCCAACACTCATATAGTAGTTGAGTATTTGCTCTGAGATCTAGTCCTGGCTTTCCTTTAGAATTACACTCTAAAATGCATCTGTGGTTTTGAGACAAGCTTCCTAAATTTGGCTTCACGTTGAATTAGATCTCAGAATCTTCCCACATACATGCTTTCTTGCTTGTGCATCCTTACAATGTGTACCTTTATAGGTCATTTGAAAAGGTGAATTTGGGAATACTAGTCATGTTAGTGGCTTTTTAAAATTGCTTTGTTAAATTTAGTGGTCTAATTTAGAGATCTTGGTTTATAAATTGGAGCTAATTTCTATAAAGAGAAATGTAAGTTAGAAACCTCTAGTAGTTTGAACAAGGAAGTATATATGTAAAGAGGGAAAATGTTTATGAAAATTACTTTATTTCTATATCTTAATAATTGTCAGTGGCTAGGCAAAGTTGAAATCTTGAAACATGAGTGTTAAGAGTTTTCATAATGATGTGAAAATTACCATATAAGCTTTCATGTTCCATAGTGTTCACATTTAGAATAGAAATGTTGGTTTACCTTGGAAGCAAACTTAACTTCTTATTTTGAATTTTTAGTAAATTATTCTGAAGTACCCTTTTAAAAGTATAGTTCAATAATTCTCTTTTTAATACAGTGCTATGTGCCAGGCACTCTACAAGTCCTTTACCTGGATTATTTCATGTAATCCTCATTAAACAATCAATGGCGTAGGTACTTTTCTAAGTGTAAAGAAGGAATAACTGAGATTTAGAGAAGTTAGCTAACATACCCAGTATTGAATAGTTGATAGGAGGTAGATCGAGATTCGGAAAAGCACATACTTAG
This sequence comes from Capricornis sumatraensis, assembly GCF_032405125.1. Classification (NCBI taxonomy): domain Eukaryota; kingdom Metazoa; phylum Chordata; class Mammalia; order Artiodactyla; family Bovidae; genus Capricornis; species Capricornis sumatraensis. Next base: position 46,588,830 of record NC_091074.1, on the reverse strand, counting down.
AACCACACTGCCAGACTACCTCTCACTTTGAGAGAAGCCTGCTTATAAAATATTTTAATATATAAATAAATATGTATATATAATATTATAAAGCAGTTATGTTTACATATTTTTAAATTTTGTCAGTCTCTCCAGTTATGCTTTCACAGAACAGAAACCTTAAATCAATAAACAAATACCTGTGTGCTTTCTTTTTTTCTGTAAGGGAAAATAGATTATTAAACTGCTGTTTTTAACACAGTGTCATGGCTCAACCCATGGGAATGAGATCAAATGGAACTGTTAGAGCATCACTAGGACTTGGAGGGTAATTTATGCTAGGCTACAGTTAAAAGCCCATCTGGAGAATATCTTAGAATAATGTTGTCATTGCCACCAGCAGTCTTTTTAAGATTTTTTTTTTTTTTTGAGTTATTCTGAGCCTGTGGTGCATGCCTTTGAGTAGCCTTGATTATGGTTACTACAAATAGAAGTCAGTGAGCCAATTTTGAATACAATCAAGTGGTATTTTTAAGTAAAAGTTGTTCTGTAAAGTAACAAAACTGATTTTCTTGAATGTATTGATGTGATCTGTTTCTAAAGGACTGTCAAAAATGTTTGAATGATTTCTGGGTTTTCACGGGAGAAAAGGAGTATGATTTTTAAAAATCAGGTCAGCGTGTCATGTTGATCTTGAGTAGGGAGCTATAAATGAGAAGTTAAGTTTCAGAACCCTGGCGCAGTGACAAGTCTGCTTCATTGTTTCTTGGTTGTTACTGACATGTTTGCCAAAAACTTAGAGTATTTCCTCTATGACTTGCAGTGTTCTGAATGGATAAAAATCAAAAGGAGGGCAGAAGAAGTTAGATCTTTAACCTTATTGTTGTTCTTCTCTTGTGTTAAAAGATAACTTAGTGCTTAGAAAAATAACTACAGATATTAGTTAAAATGACTACAGATATCAGTTGATTTCACTTTTTCAAGTTTATACATCATTCCTTTATAGTAGTATCTCTCAAAGATGGTCAGCAAAACTGTGGATTCACCCAGGTAAGGTGTCTATAGTGCAATTTCCTGAGGGCTATCAAAGACCCACTCCCTGCATTGGGTTGGCCTGGAGTAGAGCCCAGGAATCTGCTTTTCAAACAGGCAGCCAGGGCCTTCTTAAGTATACAGATCATTGGTTCTGTTATAGGCAGCATAGTTTTCAGGCATTAGAATCAGAAATTTGGTTTGAATTCTAGGTCTTTGGTTAAGTTTTTTGTTTTGCTTAACTTTCAGCTTTAAGTTACTCATTTGTAAATATCTACTTGACCGTGTTCTCTTTTTCCCTAACAACCTCGAAAAGTATCCAGTAATAATAGTCAAACTTTCTGCTTTTAATTTATTAATAAGACCAAGTTATTTTGGTAAGTACTCTAAAATAATTTACCTTTGGCATAGCTATTTTTAAACATAATTACATTGTTTTAACAATTAAAAGTTATACACCATTGTTAACATGTTGTACAAATGAGTTTTATTTCCATGTGTGTATTTAAGTCCTACTGTAAGCAGTTTTAAGTAAGTTATTTTTATCTGTGAGTAAGCTTTACATTTAAGGTGTGAAAGTTAGCAGTGCTACTTATTAGATTAAAAAATGCTCTCTTTTTGCATGTAGTATGACATTAAAGATTGGCTAAATTAGAACATGCCTCCAGATGAATGTTGTCCTTATTTAAGCATTTTAACCCCAAGAAGCCATGTTTTGAAAGAAGGTTGCAGTGACAGTACTTTGCTTAATACAGTTTGAATCTTATAAAATGATTAGTTAGCTTACAAGTCACCTAAGGAAATGTACTTTTACTTTCTTATAACAAACCTGTTGTAAAAATTGTGCTTAATCAATTTCCTTGTAGTTTAATTCCCCAGGTTTTACTCAATTTGCTAATTGAGAACACAGTTGGATTTTGTTAAAATGTCACATAGTTCAGGATAAAGCTTATACTGAAGGATAGCTCTAAAAGATACCTGAAGAGTATGTAGAGCAATGAAAATGTTACTGGGAAGAAAAAACTTAGGGATATTTAAGGTTTATCTGAAAATATAGGCTGTATAACACCAAAGTGTTTCTCTACTCTCACAGATGCAAAGTAGCTAACTGGAATAGTCTGTCTTACATCTCTGTTAGGATAATAACTTGACTTCAGGTTCTGAGAACAGGAGGGCATGAAGTGTAATTAGAAAAAAAGGACCCTAGTCTCATCTTTGCATATCTGTATGTAGGCTCATGGCACAGTCTAGATAGAGTCAGCTTTGATATGTTCCTACCTCTCTGCTTCAGATTTTGAGGGATATCTTGAGCCCTGTTTTAGAATTTTTTTTTAAGCTTCCAGCACTTTCCAAAATATTTCATGCAGTCTCCTGCAGTCTTCCTCAGTGCTAATGCTGGAAGAAGTCAGTGCTTGGATCAATTTGTAGTGCTTATCTTCAGCCCTTTGATGCCATGGGAGGCAGGGAATGTTGTGTTAGAGATTGCTTTTTAAGAACTCCAAAAACGTAATCTTTAAAGTACCTTTTTGTTATCTCTGTATAGAGTTCTTCATTGCCACTTAACTATCCTAAAACACAGTGGTCATAGTTGATTTATTACATTTTTTTCAAGAGCTTTAGTTATATAAAAGATTTTTTCATTTAATGAGTTGCATGTTTCCAAACATTTGTTAGCCTGTTACATCCCAAACACACCAAAGTTTGAACATGGTACCTGCTTCTTAGTGAAAACTTGGTATTTTACAGTGTGAGATGTGATAGAAGTACGCACACCTAGCTTTCAGAATACCTTAAGTTCTGAGAATATAAGGTAGAGAAGGTAATTCTGTATTCCTGACGGAGGAGGATGCTAGGATACCGGGATAAGGAGATAGGAAATATGGCATTGCCTGAGGGTAGACTAGTATGGGTGGAGTGCAGAAGATACATGGTTAGTAATAAGAAACCAAACTAAAGGTGAATAAAGATTTCCAGTTAAATGTGGCAGATTAAGATGCATGTTTGTCTCCACTCCTTCTTAAACCCTCCTAGAAGACAGTAAAAGAATAAAGGCATAAGCCCCTGAGGACAAAAAAAAAATGTGGTAGAAGTAAGACACAGAAGAGAAAACAGCAAACTTTTGAAAGGTAAGAAGCTAATGGGTAAATGATGCCTAACTTAGCAGGCCATAAAGAGCTGAAACCTGAGTGTAAGCCAACAACAAGCAAGTGCATTGTGTTGAAGAACCTTAGGAAGGTTCGGATCTTGGATTTACCAGGTACTTTGGAGGTCGGCATATCCATGGGGTGACAAAGTGTTGGACACAAGCGATTGAGCACACACACACGGAAAAAACTGAGAACAAAAAGATTTATTTATATGAAAGAGCATTTTAATCACTTCTACCACATTCAAGGCTTAAGTCAAGAAAGAGGAAAACATGGTATTTGGGAAATAGGATTCAACACAAGAAGTAATGATAGGAGATCCCAGCATGATATCAATGAAGAGTAGGCTGTCCAGATAAGAATAGGACAGAGGTATTTAGAAAATGTTTTGCAACCCAGAAGATTAGTAGAATACCTGAAATGTCTGAACACAGTGGAGTTTTAACAGCTGTGGCAGAATGGGGGTAATTAATGGTGAAAGTGTTAGTCACTCAGTTGTGTCTGACTCTTTGTGACCCCATGGACTGTAGCCTACCAGGCTCCTCTGTCCATGGAATTCTCCAGGCAAGAATACTGGAGTGGGTTGCCATTTCCTTCTCCAGGGGATCTTACCGACCTCGAGATCGAACCTGGGTCTTCTGCATTGCAGGCAGGTTCTTTACCATATGTAAATAGAAAACTAAGCAAGTAGCAACCAAAAAGAAAACTTAAGTACACAATAGAAAACAAAGCTGTGGAAGAGCGGATGTATAATTAAAGCATACTTCATTAGTTAGCTGTGAACACTTATTAATATTTAGTCAAGATAATAAAGAAAAAATACTGATATGTACAGACAACTCATTTTGTTTAATGTGCTTAAGAGCAAGCAAGTTCATCAGTCATTGCAAGAGTCTAGAGCCAGGTGATCAGTTTAAGTCATGCCTCTGCTTCTTCTTTCCAAATAACTTCTCTGCCTTGTCTGTGAAATGGGGATAGAATAATATCTATCTCTGTCCTAAGAGGTAAATAATGTTAACACTTAGAGCAGTGCCTTGTGTTAGTAAAGTGTAAGAAAGAGGAGGATGGAGGCAAATGAGCTGTACATGAGGGGTGGGTAGAATAAGTTTGAAGTAAAAAGCAATGTAAGCACATTGCTTAAATGTAAATGTGGAGGTGAACAAAAATAGCTAAAAGTTAAACAGTTGCATCTGGGGAGTAGAAATCAGAAGTGTAGTGGGCTGGAACCAGAGGCTGCTTGTCCTCATTGTAAGCCTTGAGTGTTAACTTTGAGTTTCGTTCACCTGTGGGAAAACTTTAAAAAAGTGGGAAGATCCTTTTGCCTGAACTTGAAGCACAAAGCATTTTATTTTTTATTGTAGAAATCTTATGCAGAGGTTGAGAGAAAGTATAATGAACTCATCACCTATCTTTACTCATTTTGACCTCCTGGCCAATCTTGTTCAGTCCCTGCCAGCATCCCCAGGTACCACCACTGGATTATTTTGGAGCAAGTCCCCAATTTTAAGTGTTTTCAACCAAAAATAGCCTTAGCAGCTACGGTGGGCACACTGCTCAGATCTTCAACACAGAACTTGTTGACCTACAGGGAATGATTGCAGTTAACTGACAACTTTTAATCACAGCACTTTTGAGATCTGTTACAGTGTTTGAGCCAAGGCCACACTCTTTCCTGGTTCATCTTGTTGTTGACATCTTAAGAGCATTCAACTGAGAAAATAGCTAAATGGATTCTTTAAAAGTGTGCAGAAGAGAGCTAACATCAAGCCAGAGATTTACTACTTTTTGAAGGGTCGATATGTGGTTGACTTTTGGCTGGTGTTGGGAAGCTAACTTTCAGGAGAATTCTCATTCCTTGATAAAAATGGTTGACTATGCATAAGCTCTACAAAAGAAATATGGATTATGTTGAATACCTGCTTCTGAGAGTCTGGAATTTTGGTTTGTGCTAGGCATTGAATGCTGATGTGATCAATTCCTAATAAAACTCTTGAGCATTCTTTACTGCACATCCCTGGTAGACAACATTATAACACATGTTGCAGAATTTGTTGCTGAAGGAATTAAGCACATTTTGTGTGACTACTGGGAATGGACTGCTTGAGCTTGTACCTGGTTTCCTCTGGACTTGACCTTATGTTTTTTTTCCTTTGCTGAATTTGCTTTGTATCCTTTCATTATAGTAAATCATAGCTATGGGAAGAACTGTGTGCTCTTCTGTGAGAATGAGACCTGTGAGTTCCCCCAACAAATCACTGAACCTGACTTGGAGACCCCAGCATGTTAAAAAAAAAAAACACACACCTGAAATTTACAATGATTCCTTAAAATCAAATGACCAGTCAATGTTCAGACTTATTTGTTTTTAAAATATATTCTTAGAATGTACAGATAAGGATAACATTAAGATTCATCCATTGCATGTAGTTGCTACGTTAAGTCTCAACCTACAGATCCCCCCTACTTTTTTCTTTTTCTCCTTATTATTTGTTTATGCAAGTGACAGTTTATTCAGTTTTCCCACAGTTGGGACTTTACTGATCACATTTCTGTTAATGTTAGTTTCCTGAAAGCTTATACAGTCATCCCTTGGTATTCATAGGGCATTGGTTCCAGGACCCCAGTGCATACTAAAATCCATGAATGCTCAAATTTCTTAAATGACTTTTTGGGGTATAACCTATACACATCCTCTTATTTAAATCATGTCTAGATTACTTGTAATACCTAATACAATGTAGATATTCTGTAAATAGTTGTAAATACTATATAGTAAAAGTGCTCAGTTGTGTCTGACTCTTTGTGACCCCTTGGACTATATCCCACCCGGCTCCTCTGTCCATGGAATTCTCCAGGCCAGAATACTGGAGTGGGTAGCTGTTCCCTTCTCCAGGGGATCTTCCCAACCCAGGGATCGAACTCACATGTCCTGCATTGCAGGCAGATTCTTTACTGTCTGAGCCACCAGGGAAGCCCAAATACAATGTAAATGCTGTATTGGGACTTCCCTGATGGTCCAGTGGTTAAGACTCTGAGCTCCCAATGGAGGGAGTAGGTTTGATCCCTGGTTGGGGAACTAAGATCCCACGTCCTGTGTGTCCAATAAATAAAACATTTGGAAGAAAAAAAAAAATGCTGTATAAATAGTTGTTGGAACCTGGCAAATTGAACTTCTGCTTTTTTGGAACTTTCTGGAATATTTTTCTCGTTATTTTCCAACAGTGATTGGTTGACTCTATGGATGCAGAACCATCCATATATTTACCTGTTGCATGACATTGAGAAATGTATAATACCTGCTTCCCCTTTCTTTTTTTGTTGTAAGATTTGGGTGTTGTCAGTCTGATAAATCCATTGTGAAATTTGCTGCCAGCTTTTAATGGTTTTAGTAGCCATTAACCTTTACCTTCTCAGGTGGTGCAGTGGAAGAGAATCTGCCTGCCAATGCAGGAGATGCAGGTTTGATCACTGGGCCAGGAAAGACCCCCTGGGAGTAGGAAATGGCAACCTCCTCCAGTATTCTTGCCTGGAAAATTCCATGGACAGGAACCTGGGGGGCTGTAGTTCATAGGGTCACAAAGAGTTGGACGCGACTGAGTGACTGAGCACCCACATAACCTTTACCTATTGTTGCTGTGTAATGAAATGTAGTAACAATGGTAATAGTTCTCTTTCCTTCATTTGTTAGCTATATAGCTCTTTCATAAAGAACTTTCCTTAACAGTTGATTCATATATGAAAGGTAGAATAAACTATCAATTGTTGAACTTTTTCAGTGTTCAGAGTGAGTAAATTCCCTAGCATCCTCCAAAGGATCCTCCAAGGTCAGTGAGATTTTTACTAAGTATCATGTGAACTAATGGATTTTAATACTTGCTTTAATCTAACTCAGCTCTTTGTGGTGCCCAAGTTGTCTCATCTCTGGCCTGTGGAAGCTCCTTCAAGTTGAACCTGACTTAATGAGGATTTCTTTACACTCAGGTACAACAGGATGTCCCAAGCTCTCCTGTTTCCTGCCCAGGACTGGATTCAGCCATTTAAGGAGCTTTGGTTCTTTAGAGTGTATAGTCAGCTGTTCATTGATACTTGCTTTGATCGTGTTTCTAGGTCTTCACATTGGAAACAGCTAAGAAATGTTTGTATTGATACTTCCAATTAATTTTAGAGTTGAAGGGCTATCATTTAATCTTTTATTTTTTCTCTTACTCGAGAATCATAGTTCTGATAATGTCAGCGTTACCCTGCTTTATTCTACTCATATGATGGTTTCAGACTAACAGTGCTACTATTGCAAACAATATTAGTGAAAAGTTGGTGTATTTTTTACTTTGTCCTTAGTAGAGAAGTATAACTCCACTAGGAATATAGAGTTAATTTAGTGTATTTTCAAGTCACTTAAGAGTTTGTATTTAAGCCACTTTTTTCATTTTGCTTTTGATCTCTAGCGATTTATCACATTTTGTAAATTTATGATCATTTGAAACATTATAGGTTCTCAAGGAAAAACATCAATAAGTACATTAAGAAAAACAGTGTCCATCTTGGTTCCTTCTAGCCTATTTCTTATCTCTTTTTGTGGTAAATAAATGAGTTTTGGTTTATCCTTTTATGTCAAAATATACATATTTGTGTGTGATGACATGTATACTCACACATATATACACACATATATACACTGACTTATATATGTACATATATACATATGTATATGTGTCGTGTCCGACTCTTTTGCAACCCCGTGGACTGTAGCCCACCAGGCTTCTCTGTCCATGAAATTTTCCAGGCAAGAATATTGAAATGGGTATCCATTTCCTCCTCCAGGGGATCTTCCCAACCCTGGGATCAAACTCATGTCTCCCGCATTGACAGGTGGATTCGTTACCACAGAGCCACCTGGGAACCTATTCTTCAGGCACAAATACTGGAATGGGTTGTCATGCCCCCCTCCATGGGATTTTCCTGACCCAGGGATTCAATCTGAGTCTACTGTATCTCCTGCATTGGCAGGCAGGTTCTTTACCACTAGCACGGGGTGGGGAGCCCATGTACAAATATATTTATTTCAACACATACTTAATAGGTAGAAGATAAATATTGTTTGCATCTTGGGTTTTTTGAGTTAATATATCTCTCCATATATATGTATCACTCCAGCAAATGTCATATTCTTTCCATTATATAATTGTATCATGTAGTAAGTAGTTTCCTATTGTGGACATTTGGTTATTTCTAGTCCTGCTGTTACAGATAGTTGCAGCCTTCTGTGTGTGTCTTTTCATGGGGTGTTTTGTTTCTTAATGTTTGGGATGGATTCCTAGAGTAGATAGAATTCCTGGATCAAAAGGTAAATACATAGGCAGTTTTGCTGGATATTGCCAAATTCCCCTCTTCAGGGAGACCATACCAGTTTGTATTCCCATCAGCAGTGTTTGAGAATGCCTGTTTTTCTACAGCTTATGAACACATTATTATCAGGCTTCACAAAATGTTTTAAGTAGATCTGTGTTTTAGAGTCTTTGGCAAAAGAATGGTGGAGTCTAAGGAGTCTAAAACAGGGAGATGAATTGGCCTTGACAGCCTCAGAGAAATGCAGGCCTTTACTGAGGATATAGAGTTACAATTAAAGTGTTGACAGTATGCATAAGGAGGACTTAGTAATGATGGAGAAATTGGAGGTAACTTCAGTTACTGGGAGTATGAAAAATAGTGAAGAATACTGAGCATCAGCAGATTAGAGGATGGGGGAATTTCTTGAATTTGAGGTGCTCCTGAAATACATGTTAGAGATGTAGTTGGATATATGAATCTGAAGAGAAATTTGGGTTAGAATAGAGCATTTGAGTCATCCTGTGTGATATTAAGATATGTGTAAATGAAGATGCTAAGGAGAAGAATAAAAGTGATAATGGAGCCTCAGCGTGTTCTTGACTTTGGTAAAAATAGTTTTATGGGTCTTTTCTATGTCTTCTTACTTAGCAGCTGATTTAACATCTCTGGGTAGCATTAGAAAAAGTATACTTCATTTTCATGACTTTTACACACTATACATAAAGACTGTGTATTTATATGCTCTACAATGTAATTCTGTTCTGAACTCATACAAACTTAGTTTCAGGGCAAACATAGCTTAAATTCCTTTGATGTAGGGAATGGTTTATTTTGACTCATCTCCAGTAAACATGATTTTATATATGATTTTAAGACTTGTTTAAAATATTTCCATTCTTGGTATCTAATCATAGGCAAATGGAGAGTTCTTGCCAGTGAAATACCCTTTTTTCCCTATATTAATCACACAGGAGTATATGATAATGTCAGGATGTAAAAATCATGTTACAGCTGAGAAAAGGATCTCATATAAAAGAATAGTTTTCTATCATTTATGGCCTTAAGAATATTGAGTCAGGAAACACATTCACTACTTTAGAAAAGCCCTAAAATAGCTAGTTAAAAGTCTTCACCATTTTAGTTTTCAAAACAACCATATGGGCTAGTTAATTAACCACGAGGTATGTTTTACACATGAGAGAGAGTCATGTGTAAACTAAACACAGGTAAAACTAAAACAGCGAAGTTGGTAACTTTCCCAAGGATACACAGTAGCAGAAAGCTAAAATGGAATTTAAACCCAGACAGGTTGAAAATAGAACATATTTTGAGTGAAAAAACAGGATGATAAAGGATTCAAAACCTTATGTAAGTTGAAGGAAATTCATTTATAATGTTTTATACTTAAAGGGTGGCAGGGTGACCAACTTAGACTATCAAGGATTAGGTCTTTAGTGGAGACGGTGTGTAGATTTCTTCTTGGCACTTAAGCTGTGAAACTCATTGTGTTTATCTTTGGTCCAGTATCAAGTATATTCTGTTTCCTATGTCAGAGTTATGTGAAAACAAAGTGACTTTTTTTGGAGTTAGAGCTGCCCTCTTCTCACTGTCCAAGTAGAGGTTGCTCGGAGGCTTGTGGTAAAAGGGCATTGCAGCACCTGAGGGTGAATGGACCAGACCCTTTTTAAGGCCCCTTGCAAGTCTGAGAGTTTTTTTCTTTTTTCTTCTCTGCTTAACTAAAATTTGAAGAAATTTGATTAAACTGATTGATTAAAATATCACCAGGATTAATATCCATTTATTATAAATAAGTTAGACATACTGTGAGAGTCCTAGGCCTGCATAGTACTTATTTGATTTGGAAGAACCGAGACAAGCTGCTAGAGCTGCTTCCAACTTCAGGCTCACTTCCATTTTGAGTAGGCCACTCAATTAGTTAAGGGTTAATGGTCTCTTCTCTTAGTTACTACCTTGTTAATGCCGTCACAAAATGCTGTGATATTTAACTATTCTTGTGTTTCTATATAGCACAGTAGCTTATCAAACTTGAGTATGCTTGAGAATTGCTGAGAGGATTTGTGAAAATAGACCACTGGGCCTCACTCCCAGGGTTTGAGTCAGATCAGAAGTGGAGTTAGGAGTTTGCATTTATAGCATGTTCCCAAATGGAACCACTGCTTTGAGAACCACTGCTATAGTAGTTTGACCTACCCGAGGAGATTGAGTTTTCTAAGAGCAGGAACCAGAAATTACTTGTTTCCTTATCCCTCTACTAGCAAGCAATACATAAAGACAACAGATCTTATTAATGTTACAGAAACCACTGTGGACTGTTACATTGCTCTTTTTGCCTGTGGATACCAGATGTTAGGCCCCAAATTGAGGAACCTTTTAAGTTCAAGTCAGGTTTAGGTTTGTTAAACCTTTAGAAATTAAAGTAAGATCAAGATTCTACGGGAATTCTTGTGCATGGGCTTCCCAGGTGGCGCTAGAGGTAAAGAACCTGCCTGCCAGTGCAGGAGACTTTGGAGACGTGGGTTCGATCCCTGGGTCAGGCAGATCCCTGGAGGAGGGCATGTCTCTCCAAGATTCTTGGGTGGAGAATCCCATGGACAGAGGAGCCTAATGGGCTACAGCCTAGAGAGTCGCACAGAGTCAGACATGACTGAAGCAACTTAGCACTCATGCATATTCTTATTATGCATAAAGCAAATGGCAGAGCTGGATAAACTAGTTCCAAGTTCAGGAAGAGATGAGCATCTAGTCTTACTAAAGTAATTTTTAAATGTGGGTTAAGAAAATGTAGAAAAGAATAACTTGTTTTTTTTACCTATCTCTACTCATCCATTCCCCATCACCTCCCTCCCCAAGCTAGTTAAGAATGACATATTAAGATTTTAACAAGACTTGTTTATTCTGGCATTTAAAATCAGAAATAAATATCATTTACTTAAGTGCCATTAAGAATAAAATTATTACGCTTTTATACATATAATTTTAGTCTTCCATGCTGATAATCATAATCATAAGCAGTGTTCTGTGATTCTTTCTCCTCAGATATCCGGAAAGTGGTACTGTAGAAATAAATGTCAAGGATCTTCGACCACGAGCTAGAACCACTTTGAGATGGAATGAACTGAATGTTGGTGATGTGGTAATGGTTAATTACAATGTAGAAAGTCCTAGTAATAGAGGATTTTGGTTTGATGCAGAAATCACTACATTGAAGACAATCTCAAGGACCAAAAAAGAACTTCGTGTGACTGTTTTCTTGGGGTAAGATTCTCTTCACTGATGCCGTTTAATTACTGAATTAAGAAATGTAATTTTTAAGTGTTAAGCGCATGTTCTTTAATTTAAAAAAAGATGAAATCCATGAAAGATGGAAATTTCCATACTAGAGGAAAACTTTTTAATAGATTTCTTGAATTTTTTATTAAGAATGACCCTTAAATCTCCATTGCTACTTTAAGGCTGAAGGTATTATTTGAAAGCACCTTGGAAACAATTGAACATGTTATTAGAGAAATTTTTGTCTACTGTACAAGATTCTACTAGGCTAAACCAATAATATACAGACATGTTTCAATAGCTATGTTTGCTGTGAAGATCTATTGATAGAATAGAAATGAATGTCTACCTAGCCAGCTGTCTGCTGGACTTGAAAGACTAACAAAAATTTTCCTTTATAGTAATTTTATTTAACTTAGAAACTTAAAACCACCTTTGAAAAGGATTCAAAACATGAAATATCACCCAAGATTTCATATCACTCAGATGCTTCCATTGTTAATTCTTTAAGAAATACTTTTAGATGTTTCCTTCAAGTGATTCAAGTACTATGCATTGTTTCAAAGCTACCTTTTTACACTTGGAAAAATGTCAACACTGTTTTGTGTTCAGTTCTTCTGAATAAAATGTATTTGAGAAATAGTCACTAATTTACTTTTAAAAAAAAGTCTGCTAAAGTATTTCCAATTCTTTATCATGATGCTTAAGTAAAAACCTTGTGTATGCACTTCTGTGCATTTTTCTTTAGAATGAATTCTTAAAAGTACATTTTTTGTGTTGAGCATTGCGGACACTAGAATGACCCTGACAGTTTTCTTTTACTTAAGAGAAGCAGCCAAACTAACATATTTGTTAAATCCTGGTTAACTGATTATGCACTGTGCATACATATAAGGGATACATGTATATCTAGTTTACCGTTGAGGTGACAGATCTAAGGTTAAGCATCTGCCTGTAATGAGTAATATAATGAGAGGTGGGTAAACTGTGGCCCATTGGCTACTGTTTTATGAAAAGAAATTTTTATTGGAACACAGCAGTGCCCATTTATGTTTTAGCTAAAACTGGCTTTTTTGTCTGTGTACTCAACAGCATTGTTGAGTGGCTGCAAAAATAAAACTTACAGAATTTTAAACTATTTACTCTCTGACCCTTCGTGGGAAAAGTCTGCTGACTCCTAAGATAAAAAGATTGTGAACTTTTTTTTTTAGAACTTTGTGCAAACACAAGTGTGATTCTGTTGTCAGGCTAAGGATGTAATAACTCAATTAACAGATTTCTAAGTAGCTTGAAATTCTGACATGGATACAAATCATGAAGGAAAGGAGAAAGCATCTACATAAATTAGTTATATAGAGATTCTTATAATGTACGTAGGTGTAGGAAGTGAAAAAAAAGGGATGTATACACAGCAGTACTCGTAACATTGAGCTAAAAACGCTTGCTATTTAAGACGTTTTCCTGAGTAATTCTGAGGTACAGTTAGTGGAGCACTCTGGCTTTAGGGACTACAGATAAGATTGAGTGGAAATTATAGATAGGCAAATACTTACTCATGAGAAAATGGTGGTATTTGAGTGCTGTCCCAAAATAAAACACACTGTCCTATATAAAGGCTTATGTTTGCTGTCATATAGGTTTTCACTAGGCTTGTTAAGGATACAGGAGCCAAAAAAGGAATCACTTTGGCTTGTGGATGGGAATTTTTTTTCATTGTTAGAAATCTTTTCCCTTCACTGAAAAGAGTTTGGTGCTGTTACAGACAGTGCTTTCATGACATTATACTTCTGTCCTGGTGCTTATGTGTGTTAGTTTCTGTTGGGTGAGTCTTTTCTAGAAATAGAATCACTTGATTGTAGAACTTGTGCATCTCTAACTTTAGTAGATAGAACCAAATATTTAAGTGGTTGTACCAGATTCCACTTCGACCATAGTGAGTTCAAATTGCTCTGCATTCTTAACAACACTTAATTTTGTCGGACTTGAGTTTTTGGTACTCAGGTGAGTTTCTAATAATACACTATTGTGGTGTTAATTTACGTTTCCCTGACTATTAATGAGTTTGAGAACCGTATGTTTATTGGCTATTTGGGTATCTCTTGTAAGAATCCTGTTTCAAGCATTAAGGATCCTGTTTCAAGCATTGGTGTATGTTGTAGTTAATTAGGTAGTCGCTCATTGAATTTTTAGGAGTTCTAGTTATGGACTTGACCATTTCAGTTATATGTGGAGAAAATACCTACTTCAGTTCTGTGGCTTATCTTTGTTTCCTATGTTTGAATAGTAGTCTTAATTTTAGGTTGCCGAATTTATCAAAAATTACCCCTAATGCTTATAGTTTCTGTATCTTGATTTAAGAAACCTTCTGAGGGTTAGTCAGGGTGGGAGATGGGTGAGAGTGGTTAAAAGGTACAAACTTGCAGTTATATAATATACAAGTTCTAGGGATATAATGTATAGCATGGTGACTATAGTTAATAATGTACTGTATATTTGAAAGCTGCTTAGAGAGTAGATCTTAAAAATTTTCATCACAAGGAAAAAATTTGTAACTGTGCGGTGTTGGATGTTAACTAATCTTTTTGTGGTAATCACTTTTCTGTATATTAAGTCATTATGTTGTACACCTTCAGTTCAGTTCAGTAGCTCAGTCATGGCTGACTCTTTATGATCCCATGGACTGCAGCACACCAGGCCTCCCTGTCCATCACCAACTCCTGGAGCCTACTCAAACTCATGTCCATTGAGTCTGTGATGAGCCATCCAACCATCTCATCCTCTGTCATCTCCTTCTCCCACCTTCAATCTTTCTCAGCATCAGGGTCTTTTCAGATGAATCAGTTCTTCGCATCAGGTGGCCAAAGTGTTGGAGTTTCAGCTTCAGCATCAGTCCTTCCAATGAATATTCAGGACTGATTTCCTTTAGGATGAACTGGTTGGATCTCCTTGCTGTCCAAGGGACTCTCAAGTCTTCTCCAGCACCACACTTCAAAAGCATCAATTCTTTGGTGCTCAGCTTTCTTCATAGTCCAACTCTCACATCTATACATGACTACTAGAAAAACTTCATGTCTAGCTTTGACTAGACAGACCTTTGTTGGCAAAGTAATATGTCTGCTTTTTAATAAGCTGTCTAGGTTGGTCATAACTTTTCTTCCAAGAAGCAAGTATCTTTTAATTTCATGGCTGCAGTCACCATCTGCAATGATTTTGGAGCCCCCCAAAATAAAGTCTGTCATTGTTTCCACTGATTCCCCATCTCTTTGCCATGAAGTGATGGGACCAGATACCATGATCTTTGTTTTCTGAATGTTGAGCTTTAAGCCAACTTTTTCACTCTCCTCTTTGACTTTCATCAAGAGGCTCTTTAGTTCCTCTTCACTTTCTGCCATAAGGGTGGTGTCATCTGCATATCTGAGGTTATTGATATTTCTCCCAATAATCTTGATTCCAGCTTGTGTTTCATCCAGCCCAGCATTTCTCATGATGTACTCTGCATATGAGTTAAATAAGCAGTGTGACAATATACAGCCTTGACGTACTCCTTTTCCTATTTGGAGCCAATCTCTCGTTCCATGTCCAGTTCTAACTGTTGGTTCTTGACCTGCATACAGATTTCTCAGGAGGCAGGTCAGGTGGTCTGGTATACCTTAGACTTAGACAATTGTACATTGGTTATATCTCAGTAAAACATGGAGTGGAGCAGAGGGGAGAAACTTCGTCCTACTCATAGATTATATTCTCCATTATTACCTTATGAAAGCTTAATACCAGCTTTCTTTAGCTCTTTAACCCACTTGAAGTAGGTTTTTTGATACAATGTGAGGTAAACTTGCCTTAATACATGTGAATAATCATTTTTCCTGGCATCATTCATTTAAAAGGCCATTCATCCATCTGATGTATGGATGTATCTATTTTGTGTCATTGGTTTATTTTGTATATCCTTACATAAGTTTCATACTTTCATAATATGACAGAGCATTCTAGTCACCTTGGTAACACCTACATAAAAACCATTAGGAATTTGAGAGGTACAGGATTAAATCTAATCTATGGGTGTGATTTCTTTGCATTTATTTAGGCCTTTAATGTGATTTTGTCATGTTTTTATTAGGTTAGGCATGTGCGCTCAGTAATGTCTGACTCTGTGATCCCATAGACTGTAGCCACCCCCAGGCTCCTCTGTCCATGAGATTTTCTGGGCAAGAATAATCAAATAGGTTGCCATTTCCTTCTCAAGGGGATTTTCCCAACCCAGGGATTGAACCCATGTCCCTGTGTCTTCTGCATTGGTAGGTGGATTCTTTACCCCTGGTGCCACCTGGGAAGCCCTTTTTATTAGATTGGACCATATGAAATGTTTTTATAGATTCAAAATATTTGAATGTTGACAATTATATGACTCAGCCTGGTAGAATTCTCTCTAGAGGTCTGATCTTATGTGTCTTTTATTCTTACTTAGCCTCAGGTAGCACTTGTTATAAATAAATAAATTTCATTTTTCTTTCTTACTGGTATGTAAATAATCTTTGATTTTGGATCGATTAGCTTTACTAGAGTTATTAATTTTAATTTACATGTAGGTTGTTTTGGTGTTTTTATGATTGTAATCATAATCTGTGAATTAGGTTTGTGTTAGTCACTCAGTTGTGTCCAACTCTTTGCGATCCCACGGACTATAGCCTGCCAGGCTCCTCTGTCCATAGAATTTCCCAGGCAAGAATATTGGAGTGGTTTGCCGTTCCCTTCTCCATGAATTACATTTATGTGTTCTTTTTCCTTTGATCTCTAACTTTGTCCTCATTCACCAGTTGCCGCTTGGTGGTTAGAAGGAGGTGGTGAAGTAAGTATCTTTTATTTTTCTTCCCACCCTGATCGCCAAGAAAAAACTTTGTTGAACATTTTACCAATACTTACAGTGTTTGACAGGTATTTTTTAGGTATGCTTTCCTGGATTTGGCTTGACAGTATTTTGTGTAGGACTTTTCCATTTGAGTTAGTGAGTGAAATCTGTATATTATCTTTCCTATCTAGCTATCCTTTACAAATTATGTTAATTTTATAAAAATAGTGTGCTGTAATATTTTTCTATTTTATGGTAGAATTTGTGTCCTTTTCTTGAATGTTTATTAGAACTTCTCAGTTAAGGTCTTTGGGGCTGAGTTTTCTTTGTACAAAGTTTTTTTTTTTCTTTTCCTGTAATGATTATATAGAACTATAAGGTGCAAAGGAAGAAGCAAATAGAGGACATGATTTTTAATCTGCCTTGGAGATATGATAAGGGAACTTGGAGTTAAAGTTCATTATTGTTTCTAATTTTTAATGTGAGTTCCAAAAGGCAAATATGCTTAAACTATCTAATTCTAGTTAACACATTCTATTTTTCACTTGTCATTTCTATTTGAGCTTTGAAGAAAATAGAAGTGTAGAGTTTAAATCCATTTTTTAAACTTGTTCACTTACTCTTGTATACTTAATACTACATGAAATTATACTAGATTAGAGTTTCCTAAGTAGAATTTGAATCCTATAGCAAAAAAATTTAACCTCACTCAAACTATGAATATACATAGCATATTTTGCGTCTTTTTTATAGGGTTTCATTTACTAAATTTTATCTATACTTGTTTATCATAACATCTCTAGTGATGATTTTATTATTGAATGTGCCATTTTTACAGATTTATAAACTTGATGTCCATATCAAGTTATATCAAGTTAAATCAGAGTTCACTGTCTTCCAATCGTATTGGCCTCCTTGTGTTGCTTAATCATACAGATGTACTCCTGTTTCAGAGCGTGTGCCCTTGACCGTTTCCTTTCACTGGTCTGCTCCATACTGGTATTCATTGACTGGCTTTGTCTTTCGTTTTATTTCTTTATTCAAACATCACTTTGAAAGACAACTTTCTTGATCATGCTATGTAAAATCATACACACCCGGCATGGGTTACTTAAATTCTCCTTTAGTCTAACTTAATTTGTTTATGATACTGATTATCACCTGACATTTATTATTCTCTCTTGCCCTACTTGTATTAGTTTCCTATTATTGCTGTAACAAATTACCACAGACTTCAGTGGCTTAAATCGGGGAAGGCAATGGCAACCCACTCCAGTACTCTTGCCTGGAAAATCCCATGGACGGAGGAGCCTGGTAGGCTGCAGTCCATGGGGTCGTGAAGAGTCGGACATGACTGAGTGAATTCACTTTCATGCATTGGAGAAGGAAATGGCAACCCACTCCAGTGTTCTTGCCTGGAGAATCCCAGGGATGGCGGAGCCTGGTGGGCTGCCATCTATGGGGTCACACAGAGTCAGACATGACTGAAGCGACTTAGCAGCAGCAGCAGTGGCTTAAATAATACAGCTTACTATTTTACAGTTCTGTAAGGCAGAAGACTTACAGAATTCACTGGGCTAAAAGTATCAGCAGAGTTGTGTTCCGTTTTGGACACTCTGAAAAAATATATATATATTTCCTTGCTTTTTAAGATTGTAGGGATCTCCCAGTTCCTTGGCCTATGGCCTACTTCCTCCATTTTTAAAGCCAACAAAGTTGTATCTTTGACTATTAGTTTTTAGTCACATCTTCTTCAGGCTCTTTCTTTGCTCTTCTACTTTCAAGATCCCCCCATGATTACCTTTGGTCTATCTAGATAATCCTATTTAAAGGTTATTAACTTCATAATGTCTGCAAAGTCCCTTTTGCCATGTAAGGTAATATATTCATAGGTTCCTGGGCTGATAACAGATATCTTTGGGGCCTGTTATTTTGCCAGTCATACCATTAGAATTTAATGCTTTGATTTTTGTTTTTGCTGCTGTGTGTCAGACCTTGTTCTAAGAACTAGTTTAAATAGATATTCAGAAAATACAGTATTTCATAGAATCTGAAATGAACTTTTCTGTATTTTAACATCTGTGAAATTAGGGTGTATCTTAAAATTGCTATTGGACTGACTAAAGTTGGGTTCTTTCAGATACTTGATTTTACTTCTGCTAGTTACCTTGGAGTGCCATCTAACTTGAAGTTAAATTTTCTGTATCTAGAAATAGGACTAAAGGAGGTACATAAAGGAGAAAATATAATATGTAATGGCTTTATGGGTAGTATGTAACAGCTTTATGGTATGACACTATAGCCATAACTGTAATACATGAAAGAAATATACAAAGAAATTTTTAAGTATTTTCTATAATCCTGATGACACCTGGTGAAAATGTCTTATGTGTAACATGGAATAAAGCAAAGAAGTACTTGTAGCATTCTCATTTAGGCATCCCTGCTGTCTTCGAGAACTAGGATTTTCTGATCGTGAAAGAAAAGAGAAACAGATAAATAATTGCTTTGTCAAAAGCCAACTTTCCCTTCAGTCCTGAATTTGAACAGAAAGTGTTTGCATGATCTCATGAGGTACTTTGTATATGTATTAATGTGTAGGTCTCAATTTTGTAGGTTTGTCCACTAAAAAGACCTGAAAATAGCAATCAGTCCAGTTGCAATAAGCTTTTTAGTCCCTAAATTGTGGTCTTGAAATAACCATTTCCACCTAAAAAAAGGCTTCCCAGATAGCTCAGCTGGTAAAAAAATCCACCTGCAATTCAGGAGACCCTGGTTCAATTCCTGGCTTGAGAAGTTCCCCTGTGAAGGGATAGGCTTATCCACTCCAGTATTCTTGGGCTTCCCTGTGGCTCAGACAGTAAAGAATCTGCCTGCAATGCGGGAGAACTGGGTTCAATCCCTGGGTTGGGAAGATCCATGGAGGAGGACATGGCAACCCACTCCAGTATTCTTAACTGAAGAATCCCTATGGACAGAGGAGCCTGGCAGGGCCCAGTCCATGAGGTCACAGAGAGTCAGACATGACTGAGAGACTTAAGCACAGACACACACACACACAGACACACACACAGACACACACACAGACACACACACACCTAAAAAACCAGGCTTCATTGGAGATAATAGGACAGGCTAGAGGCAGAAATGTACAAGAAGAACTAGGAACATCTTGTCTCGAAGAAAACAAGAAAGCCCACAAAGACTGCTAAACTCCTGTCAGAAAGATTTGAGAATCAACTGGAAGATTCCATTGGCTGAAGATGAGACAATTTGACCATCAATAAGGCAAATAATAACTAAAGTGGATTGAAACACCTCAAATATGTAAACTCATAGTAATATAGAAACTGATTGGTCAACTGCATAGAATGTTTGAGAGCTATTTTTTTTTTTTTAACTGCTAAAGAAAGTATTCCATTTGTATTTGTTATATGAGGTATACCACTGAGTTACCAAATAATTGATGTGGTCATGTTTCTCTTTATGGAATTATTTCAGCAAATAAGTGAAAAGGGAGTGAAAGAACTAGAATGTCAACATCCAATCCCCAGTGAATTAATCTGGAGAAGGCAATGGCACCCCACTCCAGTACTTTCGCCTGGAAAATCCCATGGACAGAGGAGCCTGGTAGGCTACAGACCATGGGATTGCAAAGAGTCGGAAACGACTGAGCAACTTCACTTTCACTTTTCACTTTCATGCATTGGAGAAGGAAATGGCAACCCACTCCAGTGTTCTTGCCTGGAGAATCCCAGGGCCGGGGTAGCCTGGTGGGCCGCCGTCTATGGGGTCGCACAGTCAGACACGACTGAAGCGACTTAGCAGCAGCAGCAGCAGCAGCAGTGAATTAATCTAGTCGTTGAGCATCTGTGGCTGCTATCATCATAGGAAAAGACAACTAAATAATTAGGTGGTTACTGATGAAAATAGACCTGTAGATGATTTTGCTCAAAAAATGAACCTATTTGAGTAAACATTGAGAAGAAGGTCGGCAGTTTTATTCTGTAAAGAGCCAGATAGTGAATAGTTTAACCTTTGGCCAACAGATGGTCTCTGTCACAACTCAACTCTGCTGCTGTAGCGTGAAACCAGCCATAGAGAATACATAAATGAATAGGCATAGCTGTGTTCCAGTACACATTTTTAAAAACATGCCTCAAAGCAACGGTTTTTGACCTTTTCACCAGACCAACTACTGATTTACTGGAAACACAAATGACAGAAAAAACTGAAATGAACTTAGGGAATTAAGATATCAAAATCAAAACCAGGGGAAACTGTAGGACAAATGGTGGGGGTTCGTCAACAAGTTATAAGGGAAAAGATTGGGAATTTAGTTTTTGAAACACAGAACTATATCATATACTTAGGGAGGAAGACAGGTGAGAAGATTGAAGAAAATTAAGGTAAAGGTGACTCATGGGAGGGAGAGAAGAGGTTTTGACTTGGAGGGAGGATGTGAAGTGCTGAGGGGGTTGATAGTCCTGTCTCTTGTCTTGTTGATTACAAGGATATGTGCCTTTTAATTGGCTAAACTATACATCTGTCCATAAATTTTCTGCATTTGTTTGCATTCTATGTTAGAAGTTTTAAAAGAAAGGTGAAATATTTGAAAAAGTCACCAAGCAAATAGTAACCCAAAAAACCAAAGGTACCCTTGTGATACAAAATGCGTTACTAGAGATAGAAAGACATTTCATAAGAACATTTAAGTATTCTTAGTCTGTATATCTTCAGAAATATAAAGTAAAAGTTGATAGATTAAAAGGAGAATTATATAAATCTATAGTTACAGCAAGAAACTTTGAAGAAGTATATGCAAATAGCTATAAATATGTCTGTGAAAAATATGGCTTAGTATTTGAAAGACTTTTCTTTGTAATGAGGTCATCTGTTTACTCAGAAATGTGCATGTTTATTGGAAATATGTTTAAATCTTTTAATTTGGAGTATCATTTTACCGTATCTTTAAATTTACAAGATAGGTGTCTTCTCACCAGATGATCTAAGTCTTGATTTCTTTTCCCCTAATATTAAAGTTACATTTTAACTTCAAATATTAATCACTGGACTTTTCCTACTGCTGGAAACAATAATTCAGTGATTAGAATAGCTATTACCCCATTTTTAATAGTGTTCAGTGAGTTTTGAAACTGACTTTTAATTACTATTTGCATATGGTTTATATTTTGCTAATTTGCATATGGTTTAGATTTTGCTAACCTTTTTTTTTTTTTCCTTTCTTCTTTTTTAAACAGGGGTTCTGAAGGAAAATTAAATGACTGTCAGATAAGATTCATAAATGAAATCTTCAAGATCGAGAAACCTGGAGCCCATCCTCTTTCATTGGCAGATGGAAAGTTTTTAAGTATGGATCTTTCTTACGGGCTGAGACTGCGTGTATTGTTCAGGATTGCCATTTTGACTGGCCAGGGAATGACTTTTGAGGAAGTACAATACTAAAAACCATACAAATTTATTTTCAAGACAACCATTTTGATATAAGATCAGTTTGGTTTAATGGATTTTTCTCAAATGATAAAATTTGTTTTCAAAGAGTATTTTCTCATCTTGGCATTTTATTTCCATTTTCTTGATGTTTCCTTTATTATAGTCTGTCCAGATAAAAAACCCACTTTGGTAATGTGGCCATTTAAGATTAATATTTAATAAATGAGCCTTATTTTTATACTAGTAGAGCCTGAGAAGAATAATCCTGGTTGAGCCCTGAATTTCTGGGAGGTAATGAATGGTTTATGTAATCGTTAGAATGCAGCCTCATCTCGTATGTAACGTAATTTCATGCAGCTAGTTAGTAACAAAGGTAGGACTAAATTCTAAGTCTTTTCCTTCATAGTTCAATTGCTGTCTTTCCAAATAGGTTACAGTGTCTCATACTCTGTTAATTCTGATGTGTGTGTGTGTGGAGAAGAATTCATTGAGCTTTTGCCATATGTCGATGCCAGTGTCTCATATATTCTGACAAAAGAAATTCAAGATTAAAGAGTCCTGCCTATCCTCTTCTTAACCACAGTTGTGCAGAATTAGAGCAAGACAAGTCCTTTAACAGATTAATAACTAGACTTCCGTGTACTGGTTTAAGCCATACTCATTTTTGAGACTGCAATGCTAATACATCTAGACTTGAATTAAGAACTTTAAGGCATTCTGTGTATGATTGTATGGTTATATTCTAGGGATAAAGGTAACTTGTTGAGTAAACTTGTTTAATGTGACTTGCTCTCAGTAAAACACAAAAGAAAAATTGACTAGGTTTTTCTTGTGTTTTCTGTCAGTATATCTGCATATATATGTTCTTTGCCTAATGCTAATCATGTTATAGCTACAACTTTGAACTTCTGTGTAAGGAAACCATTTCAGAGCCACAGCCAGACTGCCATTGATAACTCTCTAAACCAGAAATCTAAACATACCTTTGGCAGCATGTCATTCTAGACATCTTTCTATATCTATATAATTCATCTTTGTGTGTTTATACAGTTCTGTATAAAAACTTTATTCTGCAGTTTCATTTTTTTAATATATTTGGCTATCTCTGTATTATAGTTCTTATAAATTTAACTTGATGTTAGTGAGCATTACTATAAGACTTTTGTGTATATATGTTTATTTTATAACTTCAAATGAACATTTTGGCAAAAAAGTATTTTGGATTTAGATGGGAGAGACTGGCAGGGGAGGGGTGGGCAGTAAGTGGAACCTGTTAAGTTGCCAGAATTCTGAACCAATTGATAAGTAAGATTAAAAAAAGTCAACTGTTAGTACTGTATTTACTAATAAAGAGTATGTTGGGGGCATAGCAAAACCAAAATGGATTTGCTGACTTCTAACAGGTATACCCCCTCCTAGTTTAGTCCACCTGGGGAAAGGTTTGGATCTGCAGAACAGATGATACCTAACACTTCCATTTTGGAACAACTTTGTTCAGTTATTTCACTGGAAATTTTAATATATCTTATGATGCCCCATGAGTTAACTGCATTACCCCTATGCATCTTGATGCACATTTGGGGAATATTAAAGTCTTGCACTGAATTATTCCATATGGTTCTCTTTGTTAAAAAAAAAAAAAAAGGCTGTGTGCTATTTCTCATGGGTTTTTCTTTATAAGATTCATAGACATAAAAATGATTTTAAGACTGGGCTTGCTATAATTTTGTTCTTAATAGGGAAAAATGACCCTGAATGTGATTCTTGTGGTGGAGACCCAAATAAGAAATGCCGTTCTTGCTCCTGTCATGTATGTGGTGGAAAACAAGAACCCAACATGCAAGTTCTATGTGATGAATGTAACATGGCCTATCATATTTACTGCCTGAATCCTCCTTTGGATAAGGTCCCTGAAGAGGAATACTGGTATGATTATCAGGGAATTTTTGTTGTTACTAAGTAAGAATTGAATGTGCAATATGTATTTGAAACCCCAAAAGTAGATTTCTAAAGATACAAATATGTAAGAGGTGGACTTATTGAGAGAGATACACGTCTTCTCTTAGCAGAGATGCGGTCCATCTTAGAAGACGAGTGGCCTGCATAATGTATACTGAAGTGCTTAAAATTGTATAACTAATGGTTATTTGGCATTGGTACCTTTATTCAGTTACTACAACAGCTTCTGAACTGATCTCTCTGTTTTTTAATCCCTCCAGTCCTTTCTCCAATATGAGTCTGTGTTCTTTCAAAAATGCAAATTTGGTCATTACTCCTTTGCTTCAGACGCTTTACGTTACTGTAGAGAGCCTTGCACAGTGTTTTTTAGTTGATTTTTCCCACTGTATCTCTTACCACTTTCCTCTTTTATTTTCCCAAGTGCTCCCTAGATGGCTTCATGCAATGATGAGACTTTAAATACCAAGCAATTGGTTCAGAATTTATATTTTCAGACCCAGCCAAACCTGAACTTTATGTTCCTGTATTCTACTGCTTGCTTGACTAGTATTACAGAATAAGTGGCTCCAAGTGGAGATCTTGATTTCCACAAACATGTCCACTGAAATCCTACTCCTCACTCAATCATAATAATAATAATAAAAATAAATCTTTGTCTCATCCACCTATTGAGGAAAAAGCTGAATTTGATTTCAGTTCTCGCTTCTCCTTCGTCACATACTCTATATCCAATAACATTAGCAAATCTGACAGTTCTACTCTCATTACCCAGCTCAGCCCCCATCTGTACCCTGAACTCTATGCGTGTGCATGTATGCTCAGTTGTGTCTGACTCTACGACCTCAGGGACTGTAGCCTGCCAGGTTCCTTTGTCCATGGAATTTTCCAGGCAAGAGTACTGGAGTGGGTTGCCGTTTCCTTCTCTGGGATCTTTGCAACCCAGGAATTGAACCTGAGTCTCTGGCATCTCCTGCGTTGACAAGTGGATTCTTTACCAGCGGAGTCACCAGGAACTCTATAGTAAATGCACAGCTAGTCGTCTTGCTTTCACCAGTTATCCTTCCTGCCATAGCAGCAGAATGATCTAAATCCTGAATCAGAATACTCACCTGTTTAAAACCCCTAATGTCTTCCTGTTGAATTTAGGATAAGATCTAAACCCTTGCCGTCTGTGAACCGACCTCTGCCTACTTTTAATGTTCTTCAGAACATACCATTCCTTATTATGCCTCAGGACCTTTACACTTAATGTCTCTTTGCTTGGACTCTTGATAGGTTTGGCTCTTCTAATCTCATCTGGAATAGCACTAACCATGATGTATTTCCTTTATCAGTCAGTTCAGTTCAGTTGCTCAGTCGTGTCCAATTCTTTGCAACCCCATGGACTGTAGCACACCAGGCCTCCCTGTCCATCACCAACTCCTGGAGTTTACTCAAACTCATGTCCAATGACTTGGTGATGCCATCCAACCATCTCATCCTCTGTCATCCCCTTCTCCTCCTGCCCTCAATCTTTCCCAGCAATGAGGGTCTTTTCCACTGAGTCAGTTCTTCACATGAGGTGGCCAAAGTATTGGAGTTTCAGCTTCAGCATCAGTCCTTCCAGTGAATATTCAGGACTGATTTCCTTTAGAATGGACTGGTTGGATCTCCTTACAGTCCAAGGGACTGTCAAGAGTCTTTTCCAGTATCATAGTTCAAAAGCATCAATTCTTTGGTGCTCAGCTTGCTTTATAGTCCAACTCTCACATCCATATGGAGAAGGAAATAGCAACCCACTCCAGTATTCTTGCCTAGAGAATTCCATGGACAGAAGAGCCTGGTGGGCTGCTGATCATGGGGTTGCACAGCGTTGGACACTACTGAAGCAATTTAGCATGCATCACATCCATACATGACTAGTGGAAAAAGCAAAGCTTTGACTAGACAGACCTTTGCTGGCAAAGTAATAATGTCTTTGCTTTTTAATAAGCTGTCTAGTTGGTCATAACTTTCCTTACAAGGAGCAAGCGTCTTTTAATTTCATGGCTGCAGTCACCATCTGCAGTGATTTTGGAGCCCAAGAAATAAAGTCTGTCATTGTTTCCACTGTTTCCCCATCTATTTCCCATGAAGTGATGGGACAAGATGCCATGATCTTAGTTTTCTGAGTGTTGAGCTTTAAGCCAACTATTTCACTCTCCTCTTTTACTTTCATCAAGAGGCTCTTTAGTTCTTCTTCACTTTCTGCCATAAGGGTGGTGTCATCTGCATATCTGAGGTTATTGATATTTCTCCTGGCAATCTTGATTCCAGCTTGTGCTTCATCCAGCCCAGCGTTTCTCATGATGTACTCTGCATAGAAGTTAAATAAGCTGGGTGACAATACACAACCTTGATGTACTCCTTTCCCGATTTGGAACCAGTCTGTTATTCCATGTCCAGTTCTAACTGTTGCTTCCTGACCTGCATACAGATTTCTCAAGAGGCAAGTCAGGTGGTCAGGTATTCCCATCTCTTTCAGAATTTTCCATGGTTTGTTGTGGTCCACACAGTCAAAGGCTTTGGCATAGTCAATAAAGCAGAAGTAGATGTTTTTCTGGAACTCTTGCTTTTTCGATGATCCAGCGGATGTTGGCAATTTGATCTCTGGTTCCTCTGCCTTTTCTAAATCCAGCTTGAACATCTGGAAGTTCACAGTTCACATGCTATTGAAGCCTGGCTTGGACAATTTTGAGCAATACTTTACTATCATCTGAGATGAGCACGATTGTGCAGTAGTTTGAGGATTCTTTGGCATTACCTTTCTTTGGGATTGGCATGAAAACTGACCTTCTCCAGTCCTGTGGCCACTGCTGAGGTTTCCAAATTTGCTGGCATATTGAGAGCAGCACTTTCACAGCACGATCTTTTCGGATTTGAAATAGCTCCACTGGAATTCCATCACCTCCACTAGCTTTGTTCGTAGTGATGCTTCCTAAAGCCCACTTGACTTTGCATTCCAGGATATCTGGCTCTAGGTGAGTGATCACACCATCGTGATTATCTGGGTCGTGAAGATCTTTTTTGTACAGTTCTTCCGTGTATTCTTGCCACCTCTTCTTAATATCTTCTGCTTCTGTTAGGTCCATACCATTTCTGTCCTTTATCGAGCCCATCTTTGCATGAAGTGTTCCCTTGGTATCTCTAGGTTTTTTTGAAGAGATCTCTAGACTTTACCATTCTGTTGTTTTCCTCTATTTCTTTGCATTGATCACTGAGGAAGGCTTCCTTATCTTTCCTTACTATTCTTTGGAATTCTGCATTCAAATGGGTATATCTTTCCTTTACTCCTTTCCTTTTTGCTTCTCTTCTTTTAAAGCTAATTGTAAGGCCTCCTCAGACAACCATTTTGCCTTTTTGCATTTATTTTTATTGGGGATCGTCTGCTCCATGTCTCCTGTACAATGTCACAAAGCTCTATCCCTAGTTCTTCAGGCATTCTATCAGATCTAGTCCCTTGAGTCTGTTTGTCACTTCCAGTGTATAATAATAAGGGAGTTGATTTAGGTCATACCTGGAATGTCTAGTGGTTTTCTTTCTTCAATTTAAGTCTGAATTTGGCAATAAGGAGTTCATGGTCTGTGCCACAGTCAGTTCCCAGTCTTGTTTTTGCTGACTGTATAGAGCTTCTCCATCACTGGCTGCAAAGAATATAACCAGTCTGATTTCGGTGTTGACCATCTGGTGATGTCCATGTGTAGTGTTCTCTTGTGTTGTTGGATGAGGG
Source organism: Capricornis sumatraensis (assembly GCF_032405125.1). Lineage (NCBI taxonomy): Eukaryota > Metazoa > Chordata > Mammalia > Artiodactyla > Bovidae > Capricornis > Capricornis sumatraensis. Next base: position 46,561,046 of record NC_091074.1, on the reverse strand, counting down.
TGTTTGCTATGACCAGTGCATTCTCTTGGCAAAACTCTATTAGCCTTTGCTCTGCTTTGTTCTGTACTCCAAGGCCAAATTTTCCTTAACTCCAGGTATTTCCTTTATATTTCCTTTATAGCACTTAACATTTTCTGAAATTGATTCCTTGTGTGTGCTAGTTTTCCTTAACTATTTGCAAATATTTTTAATCACAAACATTTATCCCTATCCAGTGCCAAAATAGTACCGGGACTCAAACCTGATAAAGAGATGGATCCCAGGGATGACTATAATTAGAGGACTCTTAGATTACTCTGTAAAGTATTTCTACATTCATATTGAGGTCCTTAACCTTACATCTTTTCTACTTCTCCAAATCACATTGTCTGGATATTTAGTCTCTGAACTCATTTTCTCATTAGAGATGATACCTACTTTCACCATAAAATCTTTGATAAAATTATAGTTAGAAGGTTGGCATATCAGGTAAAACAGTCTTTCTTAACACAAATTAATTTTTGGAAGTGTTCCTGATTTCCAGATTAGTAGGGATTTTACTTGATAATATTCATTGCCTTATCATACATAATTTTGCCTTGGATTTATTTCTGTGTCTCACTGCCCAGCTAATTTTCTCAAGATCTGAATTGTCTACATATCTTGTCTATAGTTAAACGTAACATCTCATAATTAGGTATTCAAAATTAAATAATGGGTATAGATATCATCATCTTTGTGAAAATATAGAACAAGAAATCTAAGATTAATGGGTGGAATGGCAAGTTGATCTTTGGATATACCCAAAGTTTCTATTTCTTTGTGACTCAAAAATAGCCCCATTTCATTCTATGTACATATGCTTTGCTTTTCAAAAATGATAACAAGGCAGCTTATAATGATGTATACATTACAATGGGCTTCCCTGGTGGCTCAGTGGTAAAGAATCTGCCTGCCAATGCAGGGGACACAGGTTTGATTCCTGGGTCAAGAAGATCCCCTGGAGAAGGAAATTGCAACCCACCCTGGTATTCTTGCCTGGGAAATCCCATGGGCAGAGGAACCTGTCAGGCTACAGTCATGGGGTTTCAAAGTTGGACATGACTTAGTGACTAAACAACAACAAACAACCCAAGTTACAGTAGAGTGACAGCCACAAATAGGATAAAGGATAAACAACTGTAGAGAATTAAAATTGAGCTAGAGACAAACATCCTTTAATCCAGTATACTTGTTATAATTGGCTATAGATTTTTTACTTTGAAAATTCTAATAACCAGTTCAGGTGGGGAGATACATCAGTTGCCATGGTTCATTGTTCAGTCTAGAATCATCTATTCTTACCATTTTTGTTTTAATGGTAAAAAGTTCAAATGAATGATGTCTACTCTGAGAATTAATGATAAGATCAGAGTTATGGTGCCATTTGGATTGGACAGCCTTGTTGGCTTGTGTACTGAATTTGATAGTAAAATATTAAGTTCTCTAAAAGAATGGCAAGCTTAATCGTGTAAATATTGTGGAAAGTTTAATACTGAAATGCCAACTGAAACTCTAATATGCACTAAGTATTACACATCTTAAAAGTTATTCTAAACTAGAAAGGCCATTATTTGTTATTGACATTAATATGATATTATAAAAATTCTTTTTTTTTTTGAAGGTATTGTCCTTCCTGTAAAACTGATTCTAGTGAAGTTGTAAAGGCTGGTGAAAGGCTCAAGATGAGTAAAAAGAAAGCCAAGATGCCATCAGCTAGTACTGAAAGCCGAAGAGATTGGGGCAGGGTAAAGAAGGAATTCTTTTTCTTTCTAGCTATAATGTTTATAACTGTAATGCAAGTTATAATGTTTCGATTCCAGTAATAGTAATGGTATAAGTGATAATCTGAAATGTTAACAAATAACAATATTGACTAATCATATACATTGTTGGGATGTGCCTGATGGCTCAGTGGTTAAGCCTCTGCTCTTCCACTGCAAAGGGTGTGAATTCGATTCCTGGTTGGGGAACTAAGATCCTGCATGCTGAGCAGTGTGGCCCCCAAAAAAGGAAAAAAAAAATTGTTAAATATTAATCATATAAATTGTAGGGTTTTATTTTATTTGCGTTTTATGGGGATTAAGGGCTTTCTTTAAGATTTAAAATAACTGATTTCTCAAACAACTTGTTTGGTACCTTGTAGGGAATGGCCTGTGTTGGTCGCACTAGAGAATGTACTATTGTTCCTTCCAATCATTATGGACCTATTCCTGGAGTTCCTGTTGGATCAACTTGGAGATTTAGAGTTCAGGTATGTTTCAGATTGGCTTAGTCAAAAGAGTAAAATTGGGTATACCTCACATTGTAGCAGTATTAGTGTTAGTTGATTCTAAGTGAACTAACGTAGGTAGTATCATATGGCATTCACTTTTTAAAATGAACAGTTTCCTGTAGGATGATTAGGCACTTCTTCATAGCTTAGCAGACAGAGGAACATAACATCATGGACTTGGGCATCATCTAAGCCTTTGTATCACTTTGTTTTATTTTTCTGTTATTGTTATACTCGTTAAAGTTGTTATTCAATATTCTGAAGAATTTTCCTTGCCAAAAAACGCAATATTTGAAATAGATCGTCTGTCATGCAGTAAGTTCTCATTTAATGTTATTGATCTGAAGGAAGCTCACTTAGACAGTATTTTCTTTGGCAATAATTCTTCTCAGTGAATGTTAAGATACTGGTCCGAGGAAATGTCAGACAATCCAAGGATTTGATTACTTCCCTTTTTCTCTTGAAGAAGACTCTTGTAGTTTTCTGATTTCTTCTTTAGAAAGATAATTTTTTCATTGTGAAAAATTTAATGTGGGAAAAAAAAATCTCTTAGTTTCCCGTTAGACGGGATTCTAAACTTTCAAGAGCTGAATAGCGCTGGTGCTTAGAACATTGATGAAATTTTATGATTAAAATAATGTAATACATATACATAGCTTGAAATATTGAATATTAGTGTATGATTTATGTTTTAAAAACCTACTCTTTTCACTCATTTTCTGTTTCTAAAAGACAGTCACTTTAAAGTTCTGAATTTACCTCCTTATATCTAAATAACATATGGCTTTTGTCTGTATTTTGGTTTTGTTAACCTCTTTCTGTGGAAGACAGGCATTTAGTTTAACAAGTACTGTGTTTTTTTTACAAATGGAAAGTTTTTGGCAATCCTTTGTCCAGCAGGTCTGTTGGTGCCATTTTTCTGATAGCATTTTAAAATTAAGATATGTACATTTTTTTGGACATAATGCTATCAAGCACTTAAGACTACAATATAGTATAAATAGTGGCTTTTATATGTACTGGGAACCCAGAAAATTCGTGTGGCTTGCTCTGTTGTGATATTCACTTTACTGCAGTGGTCTGGAACCAAACCTGGAATATCTCTGAGGTATGCCTGTACAATAATATTTATTTTTTATACTATGCATTATTGATAATATTTATATATAAAATAAAAGTTATAAAATACACTTCATTTTAGTCGCTCAGTTGAGTCCGACTCTTTGCAACCACATGGACTGCAGCATGCCAGGCTTCCCTGTCCATCACCAACTCCCACTTAATTGTCTTGTTCTTTGTTTTTTTTTTTTTTTCTTTTTGTGTACCTGTCATTCGTTCCCAAATTATAAAAACTTCATTAATACAGTCTAAGATGACTTTGAAACCATTGACTTGAGCAACTAGAAGGATAGATTTGCAGTTTAGGAAATAGGGAAGATTCAGCACAGATTTATTTTTGGGGTTGTTCATGAAGCTGAGAATCAGATGGTCCTTGCTTCTAAAGTACTTGGTGTTTCCAAGGCCTAAATCCAGGTTCTGTTGTTATCATCTTCTCATTGACTTCTAATATATCTCTTTACCCAGCCCACTTTACAGGCTTGGATTTCAGTTTGCCTTACTCTGAGAACAGTTGTGTAATAAACAAATGAATAGAATACTTCTCTTGGGGAGTTTGAAGTACATGAAGAAGTGACACTTAGTTTAAGTGAGCCAGAATTAAAGGTATATGGGGAAATGTAGTAAGCCCATTGTACTAAACTAAAAATGAGTGCTATGTTTGAGTATTACTAAGTAGTTGGGCTTAGATGTATAAACTCCGTAAAGAAGAAACTGGATATAAGGATGAGAAAGGAAGTACAAGCCCAATTGAGAGAAGGTAACATATAATACTTAACTTGGGCTTGATATACTATTATGACCATTTAATACATGTTAAGCAGTTGAAAATTAAAAGCAGATTTGTTCTCTAAAGGGTTATTTTGTTCTTAATGGGTAGAAGGAATTTGAAGGAACAAAGCTGGAGGCAGTGAAAAAGGGTATGTTTTAAGTATTCATAACTCAAATTAGAATTATATCAGTGAATGTGGAAAATGATGGATTTGAGAAGATTAGGAAATCAAATCAGCAATATTTACAACCAGATGGGTTTGAAGAATACAAAAAAATGAAGCTGAAATAACTGTTGCCTGTCTGACTTGACTGGGTTTCTGCCTGCATTGCAGGAAACCTGGGTTCAATCCCTGGGTCCGGAAGATCCCGTGGAGAAGGGAATGGCAACCCACTCCAATATTCTTGCCTGGAGAATTCCATGGACGGAGGAGTCTGGTGGGCTACAGTCCATGGGTTGCATGGTTAGACATGACTGAGCGACTAACAATTTCACATTGACTTGAGTAGGGAACAGTACCATAATGAAAGATGAGAAATGAGGAGTTCTGGAACACTGATAGTAAATTATTTTTCACCTGAATTGAGCTGGAATTACCAATAGCACAGGATGATGATGATTTAATAGTTATTTTGAAACTCAAAATTCTAGGCCTGAGCAGTTTTACAAGTCATTACTTCAGTACCTGAGGAATATATAGTTGGAGAGAAGTCAAGTCTGAGCAAAACATGGAATTCTGGGTGACATTCAGTTCTTAGTTGGAAGCTTTTAGGATACAGTAACATATGTGAAACCATTTTGTAAATATAACTTAATGAACTGTTTGAAGGTATTTTGAGTCTCACTTGATGTTATTATAGGTGAGTGAAGCAGGTGTCCATCGACCCCATGTTGGTGGAATTCATGGTCGCAGTAATGATGGCGCTTACTCTCTTGTCCTGGCTGGTGGATTTGCCGATGAAGTAGTAAGTCATGATGCAGCCTTGTTCTTTAGAACCTGTCTTGATTATTCAGTAAAATACAGAAGCTTTGTCCAGGATAAATCCCATCTGTTTTAGCTAGCATCACTTTTGTGTTGAAGTGGTCAGTTCTATACAAGTAACATAGTAAATCAGTCAGCGTCTTTAATCATTGCATGTGCTGATTACTGCAATGAAAATAGTCACATTTTCTTTAGAGCTCATTTTGGGGATAATTATAGATTGACAGTTATTAGAAATAATACAGAAATGTCTGTGCCCTTTACTCAATTTCAGCCAACAGTAACATCTTGCAAAACTGTAGCCCAATATCACAACCAGGATACTGACACTGCTATACATTCAGGACACTGAACATTTTCCTTACTTCAAGGGTCCCTCACATTGCCCTTTTTTAGCCACCATACTATTTCTGCTTCCCCAATACCCATTAACTCTAGACAACCACTAATTTGTTGTCCATTTCTATAATTTTTGTCACTTAAAAATTTTTTATAAATGGAATTTGATAGTGTATAATCTTTGGGATTGGCTTTATTCAGTCAGCATAATCCTCATTGTGGCATGTGTCAATAGTTCATTCCTTTCTATTGCTCAGTAGTGTTCCATTGATATAGGTGTATCACAGTGTAACCATTCACTCATTGCAGCAAATAATGCTGCAGTAAACATTTGTGTACAGGGGGTTTTGTGTGTATAAATATGAGTGTTTGTTTCTTTGGGATAAATGCCCAGAAGTGTAATTGCTGGGTTGTATGGTAGTTGCATGATTGCTGCTACTGCTGCTGCTAAGTCGCTTCAGTCGTGTCCGACTCTGTGCGACCCCATAGATGGCAGCCCACCAGGCTCCCCTGTCCCTGGGATTCTCCAGGCAAGAACACTGGAGTGGGTTGACATTTTCTTCTCCAGCGCATGAAAGTGAAAAGTGAAAATGAAGTCACTCAGTCATGTCCGACTCTTAGCAACCTCATGGACTGCAGCCTACCAGGCTCCTCCGTCCATGGGATTTTCCAGGCGAGAGTACTGGAGTAGGGTGCCATTGCCTTCTCAGTTGCATCATTAGTTCTTTAAGAAACTGCTCGCCCCTCAAAAAAATGGGGAGGGAAAAAAAAAACTGCCAAACTGCCATTGTGAAGTCAATCCAGATACCATCTGGAAGACCGTATCTGATCAATTTAAGAAGTATTCTGGACTTTTTAATATGTACTTTTTATTAGACTTTCTTCAAATGATGTGTACACTGAAGATGAATTCCTTAATGCCTTATTCCTTAAAATATAAACCTCAGTGTTGAATCAACAGTGTTTAACCCAAACCTCAGTTTGGATCTGCAAAGGGTCACAAAAGTTTTAAGACATTTAAAAACACTTAAAATCATGAAATTTTACTTCTGATTCTTAGTCCAAAGGAAAAATTAGATGAAAAACCTTTATTACAAGCAAGAATGAAGTAAAAAAAAAAAATCATTATATTCAGTCTGAATTAATTAAAATAATCTTGCATTGAAGAACCACTATTAAGATAGCGTTAGTAGAAGTCATTTACATACTGATGGTTTTCTTAGTTTAAGTACTGAATAGAAACTTAACAATAACGATATAAATTTGTAGTTAAATTCTTTTCTAACTTTCTTCTTAATTATATGCAGTTGTCTTACCCAAATATAACTTGGGTAAACCCATAGATTTTGAAATGTGAGGAACTTTACAATGCTATGAGGATTATAAATTTGAAAGTTATCAGCAAACTTGGATATGGTATAGATTGCAGTTGAGAAATCAGTTTTGGAATATTTATTAAAATGATGCCCTGCAAAGAACCTACAAACATAGTATTAATTTATTTATTTTAATAACATTGAATTAAATTAATATTCCCAACCTATAAGACCTTATTTTGTAACATTCTATAAATTATTTGTATATCACAAGAATAGCTATGCTTGGAGGTGTTGAAAGCTATAATATTAAAATGAAATCTTTAGATAAAGTGATACAGCTTGAAGGTATATTACACACAAGACTATATTTGAATTTTCCCTTATTTTGGTAGATACCTTGAGAGAACATGTCAGCTTATAGCATCCTAACCAAAGTTCTGGCTATGAAATAAGAATTGGTGAAATCATACCTGGATTTAGATGTTTAATGCCAAAAATGCTCTTCTGCAGGACCGAGGTGATGAATTCACTTACACTGGGAGTGGTGGTAAAAATCTTGCTGGTAATAAAAGAATTGGTGCACCGTCAGCTGATCAAACATTAACAAACATGAACAGGTACTCTTTATTGTTGGAGTTTATGAAAACTGTTTAGAATTTGGGCTTTGTATTAACAGTTGGACTATAGGACATAATCTATAACTTACACTATAGAGAAGAATCCTAAAGTGTAAGTTAATATAGCTAAAATAAAAATCTTATTACCTGATTAGTATATAAATACTTATAAACTTTCTAACTAATTTTTAGTATTATTCTTTTTTAAATGACATAATTCCCAGTTTTAATACATGTGCTTTGCATTTGGAAACATGTTGAAAACTTTGAAGAAAAGAAACCTATATAATTTAAGTGATAAGGACAAGATGGCTTGCCTACTACCACGTAGGTCAAATTTTGTTCTACTAAACACAAATTTATCTTTTAAAGTGACAGACTTCTTATTAGAAGAGACTAATGTGAAATAGGGTTCTGTTTGGGAGCCACATTTATGTGCATGAAACATCAGATAACTTAATCAGAACTACACAAGGTGCTTTTAGAATTTATGTCTTTTAAGTGTCTAAAAAAAAGTCGTTATGAAAGAGCCACCTTGTTCTAACTTTATCATATAGAAGTATTTATGATATTCCAGCTTCCATGGGAATACAAAGTTTTAACTTCAAATGTTTTATTTTGTAAATGCATGCTAGCACCAGAAATAGATTGTGACCCAAACCATCAGATAGCAATGACCACATTGTAACTTCTCATAGTGATAATTTTGCAATGATAAAGTTGAAATTTTTTGTATTTTATTATTAATATTTTGTGGAATAAAAGTGAGTTTTGCTTTCCTGAGTCTAAATCACTCAGTTTTAAGTAGTGTGCCCTTAATTTCTGATTATTGTGTAAAGAATATACTTTGTGGTTTCGAGACTTTTGTTGTATACCAAGTTATATAGAATCTGTTTTTATGTCTTCCTTCTATATTATTTCTGACAGTAGGATTATTATATTGAACCAGCAGAGGAGACAGGTCAGATTTGCTGGTGAAAACATTGTTGAGGCAGAAGTCTAGTCCCTATGCAGTCTTTTTCTAATGAGGAAGCAATTCTTTAGGAGGAATGATCTTAAAAAGAATAAGAAATATTTTGATGTGTATTGTCAATGTATCTTGAATTTGCAAAAGGGCTGTCAAATCTGAAAATTATATATTTTTTTAAATAAGATTATTTGACTTGAGTGAAACTTCCTTTGTAACTACCTGCACTTGTACATGAGAGTTTCTTTTCAAGCTTGGAAGAATCTAATAAGTACACCCTGTTTATCGTATGTTACAATCTCAGAAAATAATTGACAGTAAAAATGTCTATATTAATAAGGAAGGTAGTGAAAATGAAATAGTAACTCAGAAAAATTCAGGATTAACTTATCACAGAGATGCTAACATTCCTTCAGTTAATTTATACACTGAGCTGTGCGTACGCCTTGTGATTGTAAAGACCTCTTCAGCAAAGATACCTATGTGTCTTACTATAAACATGAAAACTGAAGTAAAAGACCCTTAGCTTTGACTCATAGTATATTCTTTCCTGGAGTGTATGTGTTCTAATTCCTTTTTGCTTCTCTACTGAGAGGTAGTTTGATACCTGCTCCTTGCTTTTAAGAAGTTTGTTCCTATTTCTTCTCAGCTCTTACACTTGATGAAACTGAAAAGGACAGCAGGTTACCTGACCATCCTTTATCGGGACAATTAGAGGCAACTGATTGAGCTGTGGACAGAGTAATGGAAAAGCCTTTTGTTTTGCCTAGTTTCATCCTCTTGGACTCTTTACACAGACTTGAGCAGACTGCACACTTACATGAAACTGGAAGTGAGTTAATAATGCCAATTAGTGGTGACAGTCATTATGACGGAAGGTACCTGTGGTACCAAAGCATTCTACTCATTAACAGGAAGATAGTACATATCTCTGTCTCAGTTCTTTTAGGGGATAAAGTATGTGGATCTCAGTAGATATTCCATAAATAATACCAATGCTGGCATTGATGGCTACAGTTTTTTCTACCTGACAGGGTTTTAATGCATTTCCCATTTGAGATTTTAACCAAAAAAAGATAACTTGATGAGCTTTAATGAAACCTAAAAAAAAATTTTACAACAGAACACTTAAGTTCATTTACTTTAACTATGATAGAGATTATAATAGATTAGTCATTTAGTCTTAATTTTTTTTTTTGGAGCCTGCATAAAAAGAACTGTACCCTGGAAAAAAGTACTTTGTTCATATCTGATTTTACCAGATTTCAGGGGAGGGTGTCTGTATATTTATTTTTTAACCTTAAATGTTCTCAGTGGATTCTTTCCACTTAAGTTAGGATACAGGTGTCTTACAGAAGGAATTCTCAACCTCACGGATCTCATGCCTGATGATCTGAAGGTGGAGTTGATGTGATAATAATAGAAATAAAGTGTGCAATAAATGGAATATGCTTGAATCATCCTGAAACTATCCTCCCCCACCCCCATTCCATGGGAAAATTGTGTCCCATGAAACAGGTCTCTAGTGCCAGATAGGTTGGCTACCACAATCTTAGAGGAAAAATACTAACTTTAAATAGTTCTAATTTGTTTTTTGGAGGGTAGGACTATGTTTCCCCAGGAAAGTCTTCTAACATCTAATAACCTTACTGATTAATTACTACGTGATGAGTACACATACTAAGGAAGGTTCAGCTAAATCAAGTGCTGCTTCCAGCTCAGTGTTCCTCCTTGTTCATGTGTCATCAGTAAAATGTAGTGATCTTGAGCAGCCAAAAATCTTTATTGTCATGATTTAGCACAGGTATTTGAATGCTTCAGTTTTATTTAAACTTATCTTTTTACTGGAAATCTTTAAAGGATATCTTCATGTTAAACTTGTTCTTTATTATCTTGTAAACTTTAAGGAATCTCTGTCTGGAATATGGAAAGTAGACCAAGAAAGGTCATTTGTACCTTGCAGACAAATTTATTTTTCTGGATTTCTTTTTACATTATTCCAACAATTTAACCTTATTCCCTTATCAAAAATAATGATTACAGCAGTCAACTTGCTTTAGTTTTCCAACTTTCTCCCTTCCCTCAACAACGTTATTTAAAGAAAATTCCATGTATTTCTAGTTGTTTTCTATTATACGTGGCACAGATGTTATTACTTTCAGAAGAACCCTACAGGCTATCTGAGAACCAATCCCCTGGCTTGGGGGTGACATCAGAAAACTGATTTGTCTTCTCTGCTGGTGGGGGAAAGCATAATCCTATTATCTGGAATAATATGGAAAGAATCATAGAATCTTAACCATCAGGTAAGGCATAATTCACCTTTTAAGTTAGCTAATGATGTGATTATATACTTCAAGAAAGATTACTTGGTATAAAGACTTTGTTTTATTTTTTAGGGCATTGGCCCTAAACTGTGATGCTCCATTGGATGATAAAATTGGAGCAGAGTCTCGGAATTGGAGAGCTGGTAAGCCAGTCAGAGTGATACGCAGTTTTAAAGGGAGGAAGATCAGCAAATATGCTCCTGAAGAAGGCAACAGATATGATGGCATTTATAAGGTGCTCTATCTGGCATGACATCTTGTTAGTCATTCTTCCTGGGCTTTCAAGACAGGGTTGCCACAGGGAACTGCTCTACTGTGGGTGGGCTAAAGGAAACAATAGACCTTCTTAGTTGGTCTTTCTACTTTTTCTAGAAATAAAACATGCACAAAACGAGCTCTTAATTTTGATACTTGTCTTTTAAGACTTACTTGAAGTCCCTAAAGGCAGAGTTATATTTGGGGTTAAGCTTTTTTATAAGTGATATTCTCTTATGATAAAACTGTTCTAATAACTTGGCCATTGTAAATATTGGATTCTTATATCTTCCAGAATGATTTTAACTGTAATAGATTTTTCAAAGTAGAGCACATTATAATTTTAAAATAGGATGCATTCTTTGTTTTAAAAATGAAGGCATCTACTGCCACCATTTTAATCTACTATGTAACATTATATTAATGAACATAATCTTGCTACAACTTGAAATTTGTAGCAGTCTGTCCTTATGGGAATTATCATAATTAGGAAATAAAGTCAAAACAGTATTTTAGTGCATACTTCTTACTATTCCAGCAAAGCCAGTTTTTTTCAAAGTTGCATTTAGTTCTGCCAAGTTTACTTAAAACACTAACATGACATTTTGAATAAGTCTAAACCGTACATCTCAAACTAGCTGAAATATTATGATTTAGGTGGTGAAATACTGGCCAGAGATTTCATCAAGCCATGGATTCTTGGTTTGGCGCTATCTTTTAAGGAGAGATGATGTTGAACCTGCTCCTTGGACCTCAGAAGGAATAGAACGGTCAAGGAGACTATGTCTTCGTTTACAGGTTAGATTACATTTGTCTAGGCTACATGTGTGCTCATAAAAATGTATGCCTGTGTGCTGTGTACCTTAACACTGGATATAACCCACAGCAGTTGATCAGTGGACTGTAAGGGGTGAGGAATGAGATCACACAAGTATAGGAAAGGAAAAGAAGTAAAAAAGCAGCCTCCTAGGTGTCAAACTGCCCTAAGACCAAGAATTATGCTTGGGGAAAGCTGGGCTTGACAATGAAAAGTAAAATACATTTGACCCTTGAGCACCACAGGCTTGAACTACATGGGTCCACTTACACACGGATTTTTTTTTTTCAATAGCAAATATTGCAGTACATTTCTGCAGTTGGTTAAATCCCCAGATGCAGAAGGCCAACCATAAGTTACTCAGGAATTTTTGACTTCTGTACAATTGGCCCCACCCTAACTTCCTGCATTGTTCAAGGGTCAACTGTATTTCCAATTCACTCTGGACTTTTAAGTATGAGGGAAAGGGATACCTGAAATTGAGGTATAGGAGGCCCTGAGAAGGGAAGTTTTATCCTAGAGGGCACAGGGGGTGTGTCTCTGGTAGGGGAAGGGGGGAGGTGGCTTATAAGAGTGGTCTGCTTTCTACCCTTCTCACTTTTCCTCACCCCTTTTCTCTCTTCCCCCTCCAAGCTGCTTCCTTATCCTGTCACCACCTTTAGTGCTTTGCCTTTTTTTTTCTCTTTGCCCATGCTTAGCTGTTAACCCATGTAAGACTTTGTTAGTTTTGTGTGCATAATGGATGGTATGGCTACATTCCCCCTCCACTGCCTATACACCCTAGACTTTGTCCCTGACACTGACTTCAGAGCATGGTTTGAGTTTATCCTCCATCATTCCCCATCACTGTGCTTCTCGTAAAGACTACCAGCTTTGTCATTTCCCCTGGCTCTGCCCACACTGCATGTGTAGGGGCTGAACTATGGGCAAGTGTCTGACCACCCAGGCAGGTGAGTGTGTCTCTTCTAGTGCAAGTCTGTTTTTTTGGTTTTTGGTTTTTGTTTTTGTTTTTCTTTTTAAACTCATGGAATTGTTTAAATGAGATCTGTCAGCTGCTAAAATAACTGCCAAAATCATTCCTTTTATAACTAAATATTTTTAAAACCTATTGTTAAATCCATTTTCAAAAGATTTTTTTTTCAGGTCTACTGTTCAGCAGAGCAGTATTCTAGATAGGTTAAATGTGAAACAGTTGAACAGAAAGAAGCATGTAAGCCAATCAGCTATGATGAGTTAATATTATTGAGACTTGTAACATTTTGAGCTTTAAATATGAGTGTTATCACAAAGCATGTCCAAAAAAAATGTATAGCTAATAAAACACAGGGTAATCGGTAAGAATTTATTCCTTAAAGTCTTACCTTTTAGTTGATTAAGGATTCAGTAGTGTAGTGGCTTTAGGTCTTCTAAAAGCTCTCCTGCCTTACCCTATCTGCCTGTTAATTTTAGGAGACAGAGACTTACCTTTCTATCTAAGTCTACTTTCTTCCTCAAACTTTTTAAGCCACCTAGTCACAACTTGTAGACTGTTCTTTTCTCTTTTCAGTCTGAAACTAAGATCATGATGTTATAAAATGGAATATCTCAACAGTCAAAACTATCTTCTTACACTGAATTGGGGGATTTTTAATAATCTTTTGTCCTTTGAATTCTGTTTCTTTCAATGTCTGTGTCCTTTATATAAATCCTTTTAATTTAGGGAAAGTATAGATTCCTCCCCATTCCCCTTTAACCTCTCTTCTCTATGAAGGTTAAATCTACATTGCACTTTTTCCCCTCATCAGTATCCAGTAGGTTACCCTTCTGATAAGGAAGGGAAGAAGACCAAAGGACAGTCAAAGAAGGCCAGAGGAACCTCAAAAAGGCCATCTGCAGATGGTAGGTAATGATCTAAGGATGTAAATACAAATAACTTAGTTTTTAATAAAGGGAAATACTAAGAGCGGAAAACTCATAAGAAATTAAAAGAAAAAGGGGTGTGTGTGTGTGTGTGTGTGTGTGTGTGTGTGTGTGTGTGTGTGTGTGTGTGTGTATATATATGTGTATGGTGGAGGTGGAGTGGGGTGGGATATTTGTGTATTTGAAAAATGTCAGAGCCTAAACAGCAAAGTATCCTAAACTATGGGAAAGTTAGATGCTGCTTTATGCTTGTTATCTTCATGTTAAGCATAATTGGTGCCGGTTAACTCATCTGCTTAGAACCACTTGTAGTCTGCTGATATATTTTTAAATAAATCTAGATGATTGTCCAAGTGCCTCCAAAGTCCTCAAACCATCAGATTCAGCAGAAGCAGTTGAGGCTTTCCAACTAACCCCTCAGCAGCAACATCTAATCAGAGAAGATCATCAAAACCAGAAGCTATGGGATGAAGTTCTTGCATCTCTTGTGGAAGGACCAGTATGTAAAGATTTTTTAAAAGAGTTTCTAATATTAAAAAATGATGAAAAATAATTTCCCTATGAATTATCATTTTCACAAGGCAGTTAAAACTTGATCCTTTTATCCAGGCTTCTCATTCAATTGCTCCTTTCAGAAATGAGGCAGCACTCAAATGCTTTTAAGTTGATTTTAGGCCTCTTAGATGTTGGTTTTTTGACTACTTTGTGCTTAAACTGTATGAGGTACTGTATGCATATCTTATATGCGCCTCTTATGTGGATTTAGAGGAAACTCTCATAGTTTTTGTGTTGCTTTTAGTCATCATTATGGAAAAATCTTCCTGATACAATTTTTAGACTAAGGAATGAATCAGTTCAGTTCAGTCACGTCTTTTTGCGACCTCATGAACTGTAGCACGCCAGGCCTCCCTGTCCATCACCAACCCCCGGAGCCTACCCAAACTCATGTCCATTGAGTTGGTGATGCCATCAACCATCTCATCCTCTGTCATCCCCTTCTCCTCCTGTCCTCAGTCTTTCCCAGCATCAGGGTCTTTTCAAATGAGTAAGCTCTTTGCATCAGATAGCCAAAGTATTGGAGTTTCAGCTTCAACATCAGTCCTTCTAATGAATACCCAGGGCTGATCTCCTTTAGGATGGACTGGTTGGATCTCCTTGCAGTCCAGCAGACTCTCAACAGTCTTCTCCAACACCACAGATCAAAATCATCAGTTCTTCGGTGCTCACCTTTCTTCACAGTCCAACTTTCACATCCATACATGACCACTGGAAAAACCATAGCCTTGACTAGATGGACCTTTGTTGATAAAGTAATGTCTGCTTTTTAATATGCTGTCTAGGTTGGTCATAACTTTTCTTCCAAGGAGTAAGTGTCTTTTAATTTCATGACTGCAGTCACCATCTGCAGTGATTTTGGAGCCCAGAAAAATAAAGTCTTCCATTGTTTCCCCATCTATTTGCCATGACGTTATGGCAAATAACTTCAGATGCCATGATCTTAGTTTTCTGAATATTGTGCTTTAAGCCAACTTTTTCACTCTCCTCTTTCACTTTCATCAAGAGGCTTTTTAGTTCGTCTTCACTCTGCCATAAGGGTGGTGTCATCTGCATATCTGAGGTTATTGATATTTCTCCTGGTAATCTTGATTCCAGCTTGTGCTTCTTCCAGCCCAGTGTTTCTCATGAAGTACTCTGCATAGAAGTTAAATAAGCAGGGTGACAGTATACAGCCTTGACGTACTCCTTTTCTTATTTGGAACCAGTCTGTTGTTCCATGTCCAGTTCTAACTGTTGCTTCCTGACCTGCATATAGGTTTGTCAAGAGGCAGGTCAGGTGGTCTGGTATTTCCATCTCTTACAGAATTTTCCATAGTTTATTGTGATCCACACAGTCAAAGGCTTTGGCATAGTCAATAAAGCAGAAATCGATGTTTTTCTGGAACTCTCTTGCTTTTTCCATGATCCAGCAGATGTTGGCAATTTGATCTCTGCCTTTTCTAAAACCAGCTTGAATATCTGGAAGTTCACGATTTGGAGTGAAGGAGATTTATGGAATACCCTTTTTCTTTGTTTGTTTCATCTATAAACATGATATTTTGGGTTGTCCTTGGGTAGAATGAGACTTACATGTTTGGAGGATAGAGAAAAGTGAGTTAGCTCTGTGAGAAGTGTTGACTTACTTTTTAGCCTAGAGACTCAGGCATATAGAGTCTTGACTCTGGTATGTGAGAGTCATTTTCACTTAGAGCAAATAAGAAACAACAAGCCAGTTGTTGATTATGGTCTAATTTTCTGGGTGGAGAGGATACAGCTGGGTTAGTGGTAACTCAGATGAGTCCCAGCTGTGAATGGGCAGAAGACAGAGTAGCAGATACAGGTGAAGGATAATGACATCTGGGTGCACATGAAAGTTCTCTTTTGCACATTTGTTGTCTGGGTGGAACATATGTATTAAACTTCAGTCTGAGGCTTTTGATATATCATGTTTATCAATTTAAAAAAATCAAAATCATCAAATCCTGCAAGACTTGATAGATATGTGCAAATCAAGTATACTTGTCAATCTCTTCTTTTAATGTAACTTTTTTGTGAAAGTCACCTCTTGAGAGTTCTCAAACCAGCAATAAACCCCTGCCCTCTGGTGGCAGGATCTTACATACCTAGGTCAGGTGGCTGTAACCTTGCTGCTAGTGGTTACCCTGCATAGGCTTCATGCCCATTCTTTTCAGATAAACCAAGAACAACAAATCAGATTTTAGCCAGCTGTGACTTTTAAATAAGTGCATATATTACATATGTACATTTATATCCAAACACCTTCCCAAGGCCTTACCTGATCTGGCATCCCTACCAACCTCTGCATTCCCCTCTTGCCACTCTTCCCCCCAAAACTGCTTCAGCCACAGTGACATTTGTGCTATTTAAACACGCTGAGCCTGTTCCTGTTCCTGGACCTTTACACATACGCTCTGTCTCTGACTGGCATTCTCCTCTCTGTATCTTCATGTAGCTCATTCCTTCATATCCTGTAACTCTCTACTGAATAGTACACTCCCCAAAGAGGGCTTCCCTAGCTATCTTTTCTAAAATAGACCCTCTTTACCCTGTTGCTTTAATTTGCTTTGTTTCCTCAGTTATGACTATCTGAAATTGAATTTTTAAAAATTGGCTCTCCTAAAGGAATATAAAGTTCTCTGAGAACAGCGACTTGGCCTTTTTACTACTCTCTGTAGATGGGTACCTAGCACATTGTAGGAACTCAAAATGTTGATGCTACATATGCTTATATTGCACTGTGAAGGTACTGGGGAAATAAAGTCGTTTGACAGAGAGAGGGACTTGGTATTAAAGTTTTCTCCACATCTCCCCAGAACCAGTATATTCTTCTAGTGTGTTGGATAACACTTTATTGATAATTCACTTGACCTTTATAATCCAGGTTTATAAATAAGTTAGTATCAAGATATAAATATGAAATGTAATCCTTGTTTGTTTGTTTGTTTTTTACCTGAAATGCTTGTAGATTTTACTTTTTCTATTAACAAAACAAATATAAAATACATACACCCACTACCCAAAAATATCTGAGTGGAGGATTATCCTGGTGACTATTCAAAAAACTACTTTTCCTTCTAGGTTAAACAGCTTGGATAAAATAGAACACGATAATGGCTTTTGAAGATTAAAGAGTACTCATTTGATCATGTTTGCTTTAGAAAGCTTGACCTTCTATAATTTAATCCCAGTTTGAGTAAATGTTAGCAATAGGAAAACAGGGGATTTTTGGATTGGGGCAAAATATCACAGAAAATTATCCTAGGAATATAAATACATTGATTCTTTGGGGTTTTTTTATACTAGAGTATTATTGCCAAGTGGTTTCATCTTTTTCAGCATAAAAAATAAGTATTAAAGTTTTATAAGAGAAAAGGGTGAATAGATATATTAGAATATATATAGATATATTTAGAATACCATGGAGCTTTTTGAAAATCTGTATGTAATGACCTTGAGACAAAGTTGTTCATGATTTTTTCAAGTGAAAAATAGTAAACTCTGAAATATGAGGTTTTCTTTTTAAAGTCGTATGTTGACTTTGCAAACTTTGCGACTGAATCCTAAGATTTAAAAACTAATATGTTTATCTTATGGATGAGATTTCTGCAGTTTCCTATTACACAGTTGCTTGTAGTTACCACTACTTGATTTTGTTTTTTCTTGATAGAAAGCATATATGCTAAACGCGATAGACACTTTTCCCCCCAATTATTTGGAATTCTTTTAATATATTATGAAATGCTAACCTTTTTTTCTTTCGCTTGGGTACCATTTTAGAATTTTCTGAAAAAATTGGAACAATCTTTTATGTGTGTATGCTGCCAGGAGCTAGTTTACCAGCCTGTGACAACAGATTGCCTCCACAATGTCTGTAAAGTAAGTAGAATTCCTTTCTCATTTTCCATTATTAGGCGAGGAGGCACACTAACCTCCAAACCTGTTTTTAGCTCATGAAAAAGCAGTTTTCTTCATGAAGCAGAATAGATAGGGAACCTTGCTGGTTAGGAAGCATTTAATTTCATCTTGGTGGTGGATGCATATTTTAATTCTACAGCAGTTCAAATCTATATAGTCTCCACATTCTATCATGTTTGAAATTATTGAAGATGAGTTGAAATGGAAAAGAAAGTAAGGTGTTGCTGGTGTTTTCTGTTACAGCTTATATATGTCTCAGACTAAAATAATTCTGTATACTTAACAGAATCTAGAACAAATTCTGTCTGGCAGCATGCCCAGAGGAGTTGTGTATTGTCTTATCAGTGTGGTATAAAAGGAATTTTGAATTTCAGTCAAACCAAGGTTGGAATCTTGTTCTGCTGCTTGGTGGTTATATGTCCTGACCTAACTTCTGAGGTTTAGTTTCTTTTGTAAAATGGAAACAGACTTTCCACATAAGAGTTTGTATCTGACCTTGAGTCAGTTAAATATTATCTTTTTGGAAAACACATTATATAAAATAGATAATATAGTTTTAAGGAGGGAATTCCTGAGTTGTTTTTTTTTTTTCTTTAGTGCCCCATCAGGAAAGATAAGGATTAAAATCCAACCTAGGTGAGGCTAGTGGGAACCATGCAGAATTCTAACACTCATTTCACTGAATGAGGAAATTTATATAAAAATTGTCATTTGCCTGAAGTCTCACATCGTGTGTTAGAGGTGGAACTGAAGCCTTGTCTGTAAGTTCATTTTCATACTGCAGGTTCAGGCCTTGACAGTTGTTCATCTTTTATGTTTCTCTTGTTGCCAAATTGTAAGTTTCTAGTTCTATTCAAAAGCCTAAATTGTTGAGTATTTTCTATATGCTTTACCCTCAGATGAAATCGGGTGTGTTTACTTTTCATTTTGATTTTGGTTTTGCCTTAGGATTGTTTGCAGCGCTCCTTTAAGGCTCAAGTGTTCTCCTGTCCTGCTTGCCGGCATGATCTTGGCCAGAATTACATCATGATTCCCAATGAGGTTCTGCAGACTCTACTTGACCTTTTCTTCCCTGGCTACAGCAAAGGACGATGATCTGTCTACTACTGTGTTGCTCCCCGTGGCTTTTTGGACAATAAGGAATCTAAAATGGTTGGGGGTGGTTGGGAGGGGTGGAAGCAATGGTGGACCATATCTCATGTTCTGAAGCAGCTAATCCTCTTTCCTACATAGCCATCATCTTGTGTGTGTAGTAAGAGGCCCATTTCTCAACTGTCTTTTAAATATCAAAAGGTAGTTCTTGTCAGTTAACAACTAGTTTTAATGAGTAAGAAGTCAAAGCCTCAGCTCTAGTTGATATCCAAGTTATGATTTATTTTGCAACTACCTCAGGACAGAAAAGATTTATGGGGATTTTTTAAATCATTGAGAAATTAGTTAAATGAAATTTTAGCTACACACTGCCTCCCAAATATTAGTTGTGCCTGGTTCATGTAATTTGATTTTAGAAAAGGAAGTGACACTTGAGATTGTTGGAATGAACGCAGCTTCTATAGTGTGCATAATACATTTTTAATGTCTTCTTCCATTACAGTGTGTGTTTTGCAAGAACAGGTTCATTTTTTAGCCCATTTTGTGAGCTCCATTGTGCTTTTTTCTGGTGTTTTACGCAAGTTGACTACTAATGAAAACAATATGAATGCATCGTTGCTGCATTAGTGTAATGTGGTGTGGTTTTGCACTTAAAAGAGGTATTCAGATGATCTAGTTGTAAATTTTATGAAAAGCCTCTTCTGTACTAGTCAAACTGCTTTTAGTGAGTCTCACCAGTGGTTTTACATCTGCAGAGCATTGAGGACTGGGCTGACTTTTTGAGAGGACTGAAATTGCTTCATATTGTGATCCTAAATTTTATATTCACTATATTCCCTAAAGTATACCTTAATAAATATTTTATGATCAGAAAAAAAATAGCTCATCTTGCTTCCCTTTTTTACATTTGTATGGCTTATATTTGTTGGTATCTTTAAGAATTAGTCACTTCCAGAGTATTTCAGTGTGTGTTTTTACTGAAACAGACATTATGCACAATTTTTTACTCTTGATTTTTGGTATTGAGAACT
The DNA here is from genome assembly GCF_032405125.1 of Capricornis sumatraensis. Lineage (NCBI taxonomy): Eukaryota > Metazoa > Chordata > Mammalia > Artiodactyla > Bovidae > Capricornis > Capricornis sumatraensis. The sequence continues at coordinate 46,540,747 of NC_091074.1, read as the reverse complement.
AGTATGAAATCTTAAGTACTAAAGGACAGATTTCATCCTGAATTTGATCCTTTTTTTTTTTAAACTAAATGGGGGGAAATTTTCAAATTAAGAACCTAGTGACTATTTTATCTATAACATCTCAGTCTTATGTTCAATTTTAGCATAATCAGTGATAGTTGTTTCACAGACATGAGAATATTCTAAAACAGTTCAAGTTTCTAAAACTAAATTTTCACAAAAGTTTTAATATTAAGTCAGTTTTCCTGCCCTTAAATACAATCATAAATATAGTCAGTATTTATTGAATATTTGCTTTGCATTTGTTCATTTTCATGTGTACTCACTTAATCCTACTGGCAGTCCTAATAGGCAGAACTTCTTACCCCTTCTTATGGACGAATATCAAAGGCACAAAAAGGTTAAGAAACTGGCCAAAGTTCACTGGACAGGGGAGTGACAGAGCTGTGCTGTACACAGGCCATCTGAGTCTAAACCTGGCAGTCTACTTGGGGCTACATAGGCTTACGCGTGAATATAAGCCAAACTGGTTTCAGAACTTTTCCTGCATTCAGTTAAGCTCAAACACAGTGATTGGAGCTACTGTCAGCGAGGGCTAGTTTTAAACATTGGAGTCGTTTTAATTTGAATAAATTAGGTTGAAAATGAATCATTAAATTGTATCATCTGGCGTTGGCCATATTGATCCATGAAGAGTGGGGAATACCTTCCGGTTTCAACTACTTGAACTGGTTCTACTACTTTTATTAGGAAAATAAAGGATTCCCACATTTATGGTATCTATTTATTTAACTTTGCTATAAAATGATAGACTGTAAATAAAAAACAGTACAGTTTAACATGTTCAGAAGTGTCAAGAATGTCTCAAAGCTAAACAATTTTATGTTGCTCAAGCTTTTTTTGAAGACAAGTTTTTTTTAACATAAAGCATAGGAAGTTTAAAAAATTTAATGGTAATTATATCCTCAAATCTAGTAAATATTTGTTCAAATTTATCTTGTCTCAAATATCATAAATGGATCTTTAAGTTTGTTTGAATTAGGACCCAAATAGACTTTAAATTGTTACTACTTGCTATCTTAGTATCTTTAATTTGTGTATATCTCCTGACTCTTTTTTTTTTCCTTTGCCCTTTATAATTTGCATTTTGAAATGTCAAAAGCCTTTCAAACAGAATAATTCTGCCAGTTGTAACCATGTGGTACAGTTTAACCTATTTTCTCCTAAATTGGTAGTTAGAATTCAAGAGTGACCAGATTTAGACTTAAAAGTGTGCTTAGGTAAGCAGCAAGACTTTTTCATAAGTGTTGTAGTTGTCCATCAGGAAGGTGGAACATAATATTTGATTGTCTCTTAGGCATAAGTTTGAAAGATGAGATTTTTACTGGATTCTGTTACATTTAGTAGGTTATAGTGTCTGCTAAGCACTCAGCCACTTTCATAAGGGCAAGAGTTTTGGAACTTTCTTTTTTCTAATTAGAGTAGGCAGAGCCTCTAGCTTTAGAACTTACTTCTAAATAATGTTCAGTCATCAAATACGTGCATGCTAGTGTGTTTCAGTGTTCTAGGTGGTCTTTGGGGAGCTGGCAATCGAAAACACCATTAGCTCTCTCCCAACCCTGTTGTGAGCATTTGGCTAACATAAGGGGGCCCTGCCTATGTAAAGCTTTAAGCTTTGGATTCAGTATAGATTCTGCTTACAAGAGCTGGCTGGGGATCTGCTCTGACTTGCCCGCTGTGTATTTCTCTTTATGTACCAGGGACAAAACCTTTCCCTATTCTTCAGGACACTCTGAAGATAGAGCTCATGAATGTCTACCTGTCTGATTTGAGGAAATTGAGCTTTATGGCCTACCAGTTCACAGTGAGAAGAGTTTTAAATCTCTGAAAGAACTGATATTTAGTAACTTGGATTAATCAGACACTACACAGAAGATTAAACACCAGTCACTGGACATAAGAAATCAAGAGACAGCTCGAGGGACTAAGCAGGCTGACCAAATGATGTATTGAAAAAAATGAATTAAAGAATAAGGGTTTTACAAGTATGTCCTCAAGTATAAAATGACATTGTTTTGGTAGAATGGGAACAAGCTGCTGTACAAAAATAATTTGAGCTTAGAATTCTTGGAAATAAACCACTGTGAAAGGAGAATGCAACAGACAAAACAGAATGGACACTGCCAGAATTTGCAGATACTGCTAAGTAATCCATTATATGAGTATCCTGCAATCTACTGATGAACGTTTGGGTTGTTTCAGGATTTTGCTCTTATAAGGCATGCTGCTGTGAAACTTTGTGAATCTTTCAAAAAGTTTGACATCTCTTACAAAATTAAATATGTGTTTAACATATAACCCATCAATTTCATTAATAATTATTAGGAAAAATGAAGACCTGTTTCTAAAGCAATTTGTATCATTTTGTATTATTGAGAGTTCAGATTGCTCCACATCCTAACGCTTTATTTTGTTCTTTCATTTCATTATAACCATTCTGGATAGAGGGCTTGTTGTATCTTTTGGAGACAAGAGAGGGTTGAAAATTCAGTGACCAGAATGACTGTGATGACTACCAGCTATACTTTCCACCAGCTCTTTCTGGCTCAACTGCATATGTTAGGATTATATATCCCAGCCTCCTTGTGGCTGGCTAGGACTATGTGACCAGTTAGTTGTGACATAAGCGCTGTGTGTCACTTCTGGGCAGATCATTTCATTGCCCTTCAGAGCTTTCTCCCCCTTCCATGGAGACACATAGCATCCAGATAAACGTTTTGTATCAAAGTGGGGTCCCCAGCCAACTTGTGATATACATGCAACACGAGTGTGAAGTACAGTTTAAGAGCCTAAGGCTTTTGAGTTTTTAATATTTTTGGACTACAGCTCCTACTGTTTTTAAACTAAATTCCTAAATATCCAAATTAATTGATAAAGCGATTGATAAATTGGTTGATAGTGTGGTAGGCAATCTCTAAGATGGTCCCCAGTGATCTCTACCTCCTAGGCTTCATGCCCTTTGTAATCTCCCCTCTGTGAGTGTGGGCTGGAATGCTTTCATCTTGTTCATGTAAGGTAATGAACAGAAGGGATGTTACTTACAAAGTTAGGTACTGTGGCTTCCTCTTGGGCACCCTCTCTTGCTCATTTTGGGAGAAGCCGGCTGGCATGTTTTAAACTACCTTACAGAGAGGTTTATGTGGCAAGAAACGGATGTCTCCAACCAACAGCCAGCAAGGAGGTGAGCATGAAAGGGGATTCTCCTCCACTCAAGGCTTGAGCCTCTGTGACTCAAGTATATACTTGATAAATATGCTGTTTTACACATTGTTCATCCCCTGTTGGTAATTATTTTCTCTACCCTCTTTCAAGATTTATCTCTGTCTTTTAAATTTTCAGAAATTCAATTATGGTGTGACTGAGCTTGGGTTTCTTTAGGTTTTTCTTGTTTGAGGTTCATTCAGCTTCTTGAATCTAGATTTTATTTTCTGTCAGATCTGGAAACTTTCCAGCCATTATTTTTTCAAGTGTGATTTCAGTCCTGAACTTTTTTTTCTCTCCTTTGGAACTTTAATGACATGAATGTTGGTTTTGTTATTGTCCCACAAGTCTCTGCGATTCTGTTTGTTTTTATTCACTATACAGTTTCTAATCGTTCAAATTAGATAATTCTTAATGATCCTTAGGTCCGCTGATGATTTCCTCTGTCATCTGCATGCTGCAGTTGAACCCATTCGGTAAGTTTTTTGTATTTTTTAGTTCCAGACTTCCTGCTTCGGTCTTCCGTATATCTCTTACTCAAGTGTATGTGATGAGTAACTTTGCATTGGATCCTACACATTTTGAGTATTATGCGAATCTTGTTCCTATTTAAATCTTCTATTTTATAAGGCCAACTGTTCAGGTTCAGTGGGGTTCAGCCCCACTTTTGTGGCTCAGTGTCAATTTTCAAGGCCTTTGCAGTGAGATTCTGGTCTGTCTCAACTTGGATACTACCTGAACTCAGCTGAAATCTGGGCAGCAGTCCACTCATAGTTCATTTTGCCATGTTGATTGTGGTCACTTTCTTTTGTGGTCTGGCTGAGTGTATGCTCAGGACTTCACTAACACATTTAAAGGAACCCTTTCTCTAGTTTCTTTCTCTCTGTAATGTTCCCTCAGTCTCTATAGTTAGGATGGCGGAGGTGCTGCCTCTTTGCAGCTGGTCACTCAGTACAGGGCAAGGAAGGTCCACAGGGCGCACCCTATAGTCTTACCCACATCCAGTGACTGGGGAATGTGTGTTCACTTGGAGTGGGGCAAGTATAATCAAATTAGTATATTCATACATATCACCCTTTCCCCACCCTTTGGTTTATGAGAGCAGGCTTTTAATATTCTTCATATGCACCCACTGATGTTTTCAGGTTTTAGATGTTTCTTGCACCCAAATCAAAGGAAAGTAAAAACAAAGGAAAGTGGCATAAGAAAACACCCAGGAAACTTCCAGGTCATTCCTCAAGTTCCAAAGTGACTACACAGGTAACCACCTTTTCCCTACCATTCAGGATCTTTAGATAGCTTTATGTAATTCATCCACAGTCTTTAGTTATATTTAGCAGCAGGAATAAGATGAAATATATATACTCCATCTTGTGTGGTACTCAAACCACCAACTTCAGTTCAGTTGCTCAACCCTGTCCGACTCTTTGCAACCCCATACATTACAGCATGCCAGGCTTCCCTGTCCATCACCAACTCCCGGAGCTTACTCAAACTCATGTCCATCGAGTCGGTGATGCCATCCAGCCATCTCATCCTCTGTCGTCCCCTTCTACTCTCGCCTTCAATCAATCCCAGCATCAGGGTCTTTTCAAATGAGTCAGTTCTTTGCATCAGGTGGCCAAAGTATTGGAGTTTCAGCTTCAGCATCAGCCCTTCCAATGAACATTCAGGACTGATTTCCTTTAGGATGGACTGGTTGGATGTCCTTGCAGTCCAAGGGACACTAAAGAGTCTTCTCCAACACCACAGTTCAAGAGCATCAATTCTTCGGCTCTCAGCGTTCTTTATAGTCCAACTCTCACATCCATACATGACTACTGGAAAAACCAAAGCTTTGACTAGACGGACCTTTGTTGATAAAGTAATGTCTCTGCTTTTTAATATGCTGTCTAGGTTGGTCATAACTTTCCTTCCAAGGAGGAAGCATTTTTACTTGCATGGCTGCAGTCACCATCTGCAGTGATTTTGGAGCCCAAGAAATAAAGTCCGTCATTGTTTCCACTGTTTCCCCATCTATTTCCCATGAAGTGATGGGACAAGATGCCATGATCTTAGTTTTCTGAGTGTTGAATTTTAAGCCAACTATTTCGCTCTCCTGTTTCACTTTCATCAAGAGGCTCTTTAGTTCTTCTTCACTTTCTGCCATAAGGGTGGTGTCATCTGCATATCTGAGGTTACTGATATTTCTCCCAGAAATCTTGATTCCAGCTGTTTGATCCAGCCCAGCGTTTCTCATGATGTACTCTGCATATAAGTTTAATAAGCAGGGTGACAATATACACCCTCGACATACTCCTTTCTGGATTTGGAACCAGTCTGTTGTTCCATGTCCAATTCTGTTGCTTGAGCTGCATACATATTTCTCAGGAGACATGTCAGGTGGTCTGGTATTCCCATCTCTTTCAGAATTTCCACAGTTTCTTGTGATCTACACAGTCAAAGGCTTTAGCATAGTCAATAAAGCAGAAATAGATGTCTTTTTAGAACTTTTGCTTTTTTGATGATCCAGCATTGTTGGCAATTTGATCTCTGGTTCCTCTGCCTTTTCTAAATCCAGCTTAAACATGTGGAAGTTCACGGTTCATGTACTGTTGAAGCCTGGCTTAGAGAATTTTGAACATTGCTTTGCTAGCTTGTGAGATGAGTGCAACTGTGTGGTAGTTTGAGCATTCTCTGACATTGCCTTTCTTTGGGAGTGGAATGAAAACTGACCTTTTCCAGTCCTGTGGCCACTGCTGAGTTTTCCAAATTTGCTGGCATATTGAGAGCAGCACTTTCACAGCACGATCTTTTCGGATTTGAAATAGCTCCACTGGAATTCCATCACCTCCACTAACTTTGTTCGTAGTGATGCTTCCTAAAGCCCACTTGACTTTGCTTTCCAGGATGTCTGGCTCTAGGTGAGTGATCACACCATCGTGATTATCTGGGTTGTGAATATCTTTTTTGTATAGTTCTTCCATGTATTCTTGCCACCTCTTCTTAATATCTTCTGCTTCTGTTAGGTCCCTACCATTTCTGTCCTTTATTGTGCCCATCTCTGCATGAGTGTTCCCTTGGTATCTCTAATTTTCTGGAAAAGTCTAGAGATCTCTTCAATTCTATTGTTTTCCTCTATTTCTTTGCATTGATCGCCATGAAGGCTTTCTTACCTCTCCTTGCTATTCTTTGGAACTCTGCCTTCAAGTGGGTGTATCTTTCTTTTTCTCCTTTGCCTTTCACTTCTCTTCTTTTCACAGCTATTTGTAAGGCATCCTCAGACAACCATTTTGCCTTTTTGCATTTATTTTTATTAGGGATGGTCTTGATCCCTGCCTCCTGTATAATGTCACAAACCTCCATCCCTAGTTCTTCAGGCAGTTGTTTATCAGATAGATCTAATCCCTTGAATTTGTCACTTCCACTGTATAATTGTAAGGGATTTGATTTAGGTCATACCTGAAAGGTCTAGTGGTTTCCCTACTTTGTTCAATTTAACTCTGATTTTGGCATGATATAAGCCACAGTCAGCTCCCAATCTTGTTTTTGCTGACTGTATGCAGTTTCTCCATCTTTGGCCACAAAGAATATAATCAGTCTGATTTCAGTATTGACCATCTGGTGATGTCCATGTGTAGAGTCTTCTCTTGTGTTGTTGGAAGAGGGTGTTTGCTATGACCAGTGCATTCTCTTGGCAAAATTCCATTAGCCTTTGCCCTGCTTCATTCTGTATTCCAAGGCCAAATTTGCCTGTTACTCCAGGTGTTTCTTGACTTCCTACTTTGCATTCCAGTCCGCTATAATGAAAAGGACATCTTTTTGGGGTGTTAGTTCTAAAAGGTCTTGTAGGTCGTCATAGAACCATTCATCTTCAGCTTCTTCACATTACTGGTTGGGGCATAGACTTGGATTACTGTGATATTGAACTGTTTGCCTTGGAAACAAACAGATGGTTCTGTCATTTTTGAGATTGTATCCAAGTACTGCATTTTGGACTCCTTTTGTTGACTGTGATGGCTACTCCATTTTCTTTTAAGGGATTCTTGCCCGTAGTAGTAGATATAATATGGTCATCTGAGTTAAATTTACCCATTCCAGTCCATTTTAGTTCGCTGATTCCTAGAATGTCAATGTTCACTCTTGCCATCTCCTGTTTGACCACTTCCAGTTTGCCTTGATTCATGGACCTAACATTCCAGGTTCCCAGTCCATTCTGAAGGAGATCAACCCTGGGATTTCTTTGGAAGGAATGATGCTAAAGCTGAAGCTTCAGTACTGTGGCCACCTCATGTGAAGAGTTGACTCATTGGAAAAGACTCTGATGCTGGGAGGGACTGGGGGCAGGAGGAGAAGGAGACGACTGAGAATGAGATGGCTGAATGGCATCACGGACTCGATGAACATGAGTCTGAGTGAACTCCGGGAGGTGGTGATGGACAGGGAGGCCTGGCGTGCTGCGATTCATGGGGTCGCGAGGAGTTGGACACGACTGAGCGACTGAACTGAACTGATGCAATATTGCTCTTTACAGCATCAGACTTTACTTCCATCACGAGTCACATCCACAACTGGGTATTGTTTTTGCTTTGGCTCCATCTCTTTATTCTTTCTGGAGTTATTTCTCCACAGATCTCCAGAAGCATATTGGGTACCTACCAACCTGGGGAGTTCATCTTTCAGTGTCCTATCTTTTTGCCTTTTCATACTGTTCATGGGGTTCTCAAGGTAAGAATACTGAAGTGGATTACCGTTCCCTTCTCCAGTGGACCATGTTTTGTCAGGAATCTCCACTATGACCCATCCGTCTTGGCTGTGGTCAAATGTGATCAGATTGGTTAGTTTTCTGTGACTGGTTTTCATTCTGTCTGCCCTCTGATGGAGAAGGATAAAAGGCTTATCAGTTCAGTTCAGTCACTCAGTCGAGTCCCACTTTTTGCAACCCCATGGACTGGATGCAGCATGCCAGGTCTCCTTGTCCAAACTCCCAGAGTTTACTCAAACTCATCAGGTGACCAAAGTATTGGAGTTTCAGCTTCATCATCAATGAATGATGATGAATCAGCTTCATCAGCTTCATCCTTCCAATGAATATTCAGGGCTGATTTCCTTTAGGATGTACTATTTGGATCTCCTTGATGTCCAAGGGACTCTCGAGAGTCTTCTCCAACACCACAGTTCAAAAGCATCAATTCTTCAGCGCTCAGCTTTCTTTATAGTCCAACTTTCACATCCATACATGACTACTGGAAAAAACCATAGCTTTGACTAGACATACCTTTGTTGATAAAGTAATGTCTCTGCTTTTTAATATGCTGTCTAGGTTGGTCATAACTTTCCTTCCAAGGAGCAAGCGTCTTTTAATTTCATGGCTGCAGTCACCATCTGTAGTTATTTTGGAGCCCCAAAACATAAAGTCTGTCACTGTTTCCATTATGTCCCCGTCTATTTGCCATGAAGTGATGGGACCAGATGCCATGATTTTCTGAATGGTTTTCTGAATGTTGAGTTTTAAGCCAACTTTTTCACTCTCCTCTTTGACTTTCATCAAGAGTCTCATTAGTCCTTCACTTTCTGCCATAAGAGTGGTGTCATCTGTATATCTGAGGTTATTGATATTTCTCCCGGCAGTCTTTGACTCCAGCACGTGCTTCCTCCAGCCAAGCGTTTCTCATGATGTACTCTGCATATAAGTTAAATAAGCAGGGGACAATATACAGCCTTGATGTACTCCTTTCCGAATTTGGAACCAGTCTGTTGTTCCATGTCCAGTTCTAACTGCTGCTTCCTGACCTGCATACATATGAGGCTAATGGAAGCTTCCTGATGGGAGAGACTGACTGAGGGGGAAACTGGGTCTTGTTCTGATGGGTGAGGCCATGGTCAGTAAATCTTTAATCCAATCTGTTGATGAGCTGGGCTGTTTTCACTCCCTGTTACTTGACTTGAGGCCACACTATGGTGGAGGTAATGAAGATTACCTCCTTCAAAAGGTCCCACTCTCACTGCTGCACGCAGTGCCCCCAAACCTGCAGGCCACCGCCAACCCACACCTCAGCCGCAGACGGCTGGACACTCACGGGCTAGTCTGGGTCAGTCTCTTGTGGGGTCACTGCTCCTTTCTCCTGGGTCCTGGTGCACCCAAGGTTTTGTTTGTGCCCTCCAAGAGTCTGTTTCCCAATCTTGTGTAAGTTCTGGCTGCTCTACGGTGGGGTTAATGGTGACCTCCTCCATGAGGGCTTATGCCATACCCACCAAGAAGCCTTTCAAAAACAGATTTTCATCTACTCAGCAAACAAAACAGGTTTAGCAATAAAGGAACTCTTGAGAGGAAGCTCACATTTGTTAAGCATTTATATGTCAGACTTTATGAGTGATACTGAAACTTCACAGCAACCCAACAAAGAAGACATTTCTCATTTATTACAAAGAAACTGGCTCAGGAAATGGAAGGAAAGTAATATCTATGCTATGTTCTATGCCTCTTGGGGTTTGTTTGTTTTTGAAGACTTTTTTGATGTGGAGCATTTTTAAGGTCTTTTTTGAATTTGTTAACAATACCGTTTCTGTTTTGTTCTGTTTTGTTTTTTAATGTTTTGGTTTTTTGGCCCTGAGGTATTTGGTATCTTAGTTCCCCAACCAGGGATCGCACTTGCAGTCCCTGCATTGGAAGGTGAACTCTTAACCACTGGACTGCCATGGAAGTTCCTGTTTGTTTTTAAAGTATGAAAAAGTATAAAACTAGCATATATACAAGCTATCTAGTATTGATCACTTTAGGATCATTCTTAAGATTTTAAATAAAATACCATAAACAAAGACATACTTTAATCAATCACCTTGCCCATTCCCCTCCCTAAGAAATTATGAGTTCAGTGTTGCCTTTTCTGTTTATTTTTATACTTAGGTATTCATAAACAAAATATAGTATTTCAGATGTTGAAATCTGAGACTTTATTTCATTGGACTTTATGCTTTGGGATAGTCTTAATAAACTTAGTATCTCTGTGTTTATTATCCTGGCATGTATATTCCTGTCATTGCAGTTGTTATGGAGGATGCAGGAATGAATCTTCTCTTTCCTTCTTGATCTTACATTTAAAGCAGATGTTATCTTCCCCCTGACCCCCCAAAACAAACCACCACGACCAAAAGGTAATGTTTCTATCATTTTGTGATCATCCTTAATCTTGCAATGTGCCTACACATGAGAGTATATATTTATAAAATGGTCAATAGCTCAGTTTTTTCCTGAATAAAGTATATTTTTATTTCCCTTCAAATTATCTTTTCTGACCTGTTTTCCATGTTAATGTTTAATATTTGTTATAACATTTTTAAAACTCATCATTTTAAATATGACTTACTGATTTACTTGATAAGTTTTGTCTATTTACTCACTGTTACTTGTTGAATACTTCCAAGATGTTTTTGTGCCAGACTTTTCAGTGAAAGTCTATGAACAGTAAGTTTTCTCTTTGTGGGTTGAAAGTGTCTTTTTTCCACACTGGTTTTAGAAAGGTAAATTGTCTGGGTTTAGAATTGTAGGTTCCCAGTTTTCTTTCTGTCACATTCTGTAGGTATTCCATTGTGTTCTGACATCTTTTATTGCTGAAAAAAGTTGGATGTCATTTTGATTATTTCTTTGAAGGATGTATGTATTTTTCTCTAATAACTTCTGAGTTTCACTAAAATCTATCTAGGTGTGGATTAATTTCTATTTGCTTCGCTTGGGATTCATTGTATTCCTTTAAATTGAAAATGCATTTCTGGAATTTTTAATTTTTCCTTTAAAAATAATTGCTCCTCCCATTTTTTTCTATCTCCCTCTCAGCCTCCTAGAAGTTTGCAGCAGTCTACCCTCCATACCTTAATATCTCTTACATCTTCTGTCTCTTTACCCACTCTGTGCTACCCAGTCTGGTAATTTCCTTAGATCTTCCAATTCACTGAATTTTCTGAGTCTAGAAGGTGGCTGTAGCCATGAAATTAAAAGACACTTACTCCTTGGAAGAAAAGTTATGACCAACCTAGATAGCATATTGAAAAGCAGAGACATTATTTTGCCAACAAAGGTCCGTCTAGTCAAGGCTATGGTTTTTCCAGTGGTCATGTATGGATGTGAGAGTTGGACTGTGAAGAAAGCTGAACGCCCAAGAATTGATGCTTTTGAACTGGGATGTTGGAGAAGACTCTTGAGAGTCCCTTGGACTGCAAGGAGATCCAACCAGTCCATTCTGAAGATCAGCCCTGGGATTTCTTTGGAAGGAATGATGCTAAAGCTGAAACTCCAGTACTTTGGCCACCTCATGTGAAGAGTTGACTCATTGGAAAAGACTCTGATGCTGGGAGGGATTGGGGGCAGGAGGAGAAGAGGACGACAGAGGATGAGATGGCTGGATGGCATCACCGACTCGATGGACGTGAGTCTGAGTGAACTGTGGGAGTTGGTGATGGACAGGGAGGCCTGGTGTGCTGCGATTCATGGGGTCACAAAGAGTCGGACACGACTGAGCAACTGAACTGAACTGAGTCCACTGTTTAACTGAGCCAGTTCTTAATTTTGTTGAATGGGATTCTTTCACAGTGCAGCTAGTATGAATTTGACTTCTGTGTTCACATGCAGCAAAGATTCTTCTTAGTGACTTTGTTTCCACCCATGGCCTGGGAGGGAAAGCTTGTTTTCCTGCTGTGACCCTGAACTAAAGATACCAAGTTTTCAGTCCTCCTACTCGGACAGAACTTTCCCTATTCTAAGCATACCCCATCTCTACTTCTTACTATCCATTATACCTGCAGCCTCAACTCCTAACATCTCTCTTCCCTGGCATCTTTGGAACGCCAATGCCTGAGACACATCCAGCTACCTCCATTGGCCTTGCAGTGTCCGGTTCTTTGGGTTCCCTCTCCATTTCTGCCACCTGGAGGTTTCCTCTTCTTCCTTGAACCTTTTTTTTTTTTTTTTAACGGGGGGAAGAGAAGGTTTTCACTGGCATATCCATGTCTTTGGAGCAGGGATAGCAACTATTCCCATGTGTGTTCATTCTGTGTCCAAAAAGAACTGAGTACCATTGGTAGTTTTCATTCCAACTTCCTACTCATACACACCCTGTGAGGCGAATGGCATCATCTCCACTTTACTGGAGATGAGTTATTCACCCTTAGTCACTGAAGGTAGTTAGGAGCAGACTTAGAATTGAAACTCATTGCTGTGTTACTTAACCACTACTTTATCTGCTTCACTGTATTGATTATTAACTCCAGTATTATATTACATCCTTTTGCTCTTTGAAAACCAGATTTGAATACTAATTTAAAGAGAACCTGTGCGTAACCTGACTGAATTTCATCTGAAAATGTCTGAATGGTTGTTGCATGGCACTTGTTTCTTTTTAGAGACTCTTCTCATTTTCCTATAAAAACCTTGGACTTCATTCCTAAATGCAAGTTTCTGGAAAATAATGAAGTTGTGTCAGGATGGTACTGAGGCTGCTTAACTGGCGTCTTTCATCCTCTTGTCTCCAAACTGCCTACTGCTCCTCAGGAGAATTAGACCCCAATCTGACAGCACTTCTGTGAATGGCAGGCACTGTCCCAGGCTAAAGGCAGTCCTTCTGACAAAATACAGAAATAGTGCTGACTCTCCCCCGCTCCCCACCACAACATGGCTAGCACCACACACTATACTCACTCCTTTGCTATTTGCGAGTTTATTTAACAGCCTACCCAACTGTCTCCTTCCATGGAAAGTATTTTCTTCATTGTCTTTTGGAATGCATTTGAAGCCACTTCTCTTAACCAATAAAAACATCTAGTTCTTCTATTTTAGGGAACTTTAATATTCTTATGTAGTTCACGTTGGATAAAATGTCTTGAATGCAAGCAAGTTATCTTTTTCCACTCTTTATGCCAGACTTTTAAGAAAGAATCTGTTTGTATCTAATTCTGCTTTGGCTGCTTCCTACTGCAGCGAGTAGCAATTTTGGATCAAGTTCCCAGTGGCAGCACTGTTGGGGGAAATTCTGCATTTTTGGGGAATGACTGACATCACTCCTGGTGCTGTTGGATTCCACCCTGTTTTCTGGGAATTTATGACTGTGGCTCTAACTTAAAACACTTAAATCTTCTGAATCTCACCAAGGTTTTTGTTTTGTTTTGTTTTTTCAAATGCCCCTCAGACATGGGTTTGTAGGAAATTGCAGATCTCATACTCCCAACTATATAAAAGCTTTTACTAGTGAGGTTAAAGTACAATGCAATAAGTGGATCAAAAGCACACTAAAACTCTCTTGCACTGGTTCTGAAAATCTAGACCTCTATAAGAGATCCAGCCCCACAGACAGCCATGCTACTAAGTCGCTTCAGTCGTGTCCAACTGTGTGGCCCCATAGACGGCAGCCCACCAGGTTCCCCCGTCCCTGGGATTCTCAAGGCAAGAACACTGGAGTGGGTTGCCATTTCCTTCTCCAGTGCATGAGAGTGAAAAGTGAAAGTGAAGTTGCTCAGTCATGTCCGACTCTTAGCGACCCCATGGACGGCAGCGCACCAGGCTCCTCCACCCCTGGGATTTTCCAGGCAAGAGGACTGGAGTGGGGCGCCATCCAACAGACAGCTGTGGAGGTCCATTAAAAAAAATAATTTGTAGTTGATGTTTTTTCAGCCTTCCATTATTCATTGATTCCCTTGAATTCAGAAGAAGTTGTAGGCACTCTCCAACCTGCATTTTAGAACTTAATTTGTAAAAGAATGATGGCCATAACCTGTAACTTAATGTAAGTAAAAAATGAAATTTCTTGAAGAATTTTATAAATATTTCCTGTAGGAACAATGATACAGAGGAAAGAGGTAGATTTCCCGGCTAGCCTTCAAAGGCCTCTTAAACCATAGTTAAGCAGCACTGCTTTTACAGAAAAGGTATCTTAGTAACCCTTCCCAGTTCCAGGCACCAGAGACTGCCCCCTCCCCCAGATTGATGATATGTTCCTGATATGAGACAGGTCATCTGAGAACAGGGATTGTAGCTTCTTTAATATCAGGGACTTATTCCCCATTCCCAGGGAGTTATACATGAGAGGTGGGGAAGAGACCTGGGAAAACCTCCAGAAGAACAATGTGTACAAAGGCTCTGAAGTTAGTTGGCCAGGTAAAGCCACAGCTGGGAGGCCCTTCTGAATGGGGAGGACTGGGAGATCAAGTAGTCAGTGAAGCAAGTGGTAAGAATTACACCTGAACAGAATGAGGAGAGCATCACTCACCCACACAGGCGCAGCAGGGCCCTGTCTACTGTGGCCACAACCAGCCCCTCGGACTCCCTGGGAAGTTTCCACTAGCTCTGTCCTCAGGGCTTTGCCACTCTCTGGACTCTCAGCTTTCAACTTCACAGATATTCTAACCCTAAAATAGTCACTCTTCTGTTGCCCACTTCCTTACCTCTGTCCTCAGGTTTGGCTCTTACCTGCTTTCCTCGGTTCAGAACTCTTGCTGCCTGGTTGGCTTCTAAGAAAGACCTCTTGCCCTTCCTCTTCTCTCAGGGCCCTCCCTCCCACACACGTTTCCCTCCTAACCATGGGGTCCTCCCTCTACCCTTTTTATCGAAGGGCCTCCCCACTCTACTGCATCTGGGCCCTCCTCCCAGCCTTTCTCATCCCGGAACGCAGACCCCAGGTCTCTTCTGCCACCTCCGAGTGCCGCCTGCCCCTCGTTACTGTGCTCTCCTCTTCCTCTGCTTCCGGTCAGCCTGCCTCCCTCCCAAGTCGAGGCCTCCTCCTGCCTCCATCCCTTCCTTTTCTGAGACTCTGCTCTCGAGTCAGCTTTTTAACCGTCCGCCTGCCCATTCTCTAGATTCCTCTCCTCTCCCTAATTTGAGGAGTGCTTCCCGCCTGCCTGGGCCTAGTGCTCATGCTCTCGACTCCCTTCTCAGCCTGGAGCACTTTCACCCACCTCCCCTACCCCGTCATCTGACCTTTCTTTCCTGTCAGTCTTTCACCTGTCTTGTCACTGAGCTAATGACGATCTTTCCTCTTCCGCATCTGAATCCTTCCCCTCCCCATCATAAGCCCTTACCACCTCCTCCCCCGTTTCCTATTTCTAACCTGCATCTTTCCCCCATTTTCATTTCTCTCTCCCCACTTCCCCAGTTACAAATCCTTCTCTCCATTCCTGACCTAAGGACCAAGCCCCACCCCTCACCCCCATACCTTTTCTCCTTTTCCCTCAAAGCCCTCCATCCTGAGCCAGGGCCCCTTTTTTTCCTCTCTGGACCCCATTTTCATCCCCTGTGATCTTGACTATAGGCTCAAATCCCTCCTCCCCATTCTTGATTTCAGAAATACTCCAGCACCTTTCTTCAACCCCAGCCTTTATTCCTCATTTTCCCTACCCTACTTCCCAGGGATTCTTTAAACCCTTTACATATGAGACTGAAAATAGCCAAATGCGTAAAGATGGAAAATACATATATTAATATCTTCAAACATGCTTCTCCCTCTTCCTGAACACCCCCGACCCCTCTTCCCCACATCTAGTCATGGCTGGTTTCATTTTGTTCAGATTTTAGGCTGAAAGTCACCTTGTAAGAGAATCCTTCCTTCCCTGGCCATCCAATATAAAGGAGTCCCAAACTCCTAGCCACATACCATACTGGTTTTTGTCTTCTAAAGAATATTTAATCCTGTGAAATCTTTGCATTTGTCTGTCTAGAACTGATGCCCCATGAAAGAGGCCTTAACTTTCTTGTTCATCTTGTGTTCATCTGTTCATTGACATGGTGTGAGTGTGTCCGTGCTTGGTCCTGTCCAACTCTTTGTGACCCTATGGACTGTAGAGGCTGGGAGGGGACTGTTGCCCACCAGGTTCCTCTGTCTGGATTTCTCAGGCAAGAATACTGGGATGGGTTGCCATTGCCTTCTCCAGGGGAGATCTTCCAGATCCAGGAATCAAACCCGTGTCTCCTGCATTGCAGGCAGATTCTTGACTGCTGAGCCACCAGGGAAGCCATTTAGAATGGTACCTGGTACATGAGTCAGTCTGCTGAGTAAGTTAGTGATTTCTGAGTGCCAGACACTATGTCAAGTGCTCACTTTGTCTTGTTTAGTCTTTCCAACAAGGCTAACTGAGGTAAGTACTTTTATTATTGCTATTTTATACCTTAAATAACTGAAATGCAGAAAAGATAAGTGAATTTGTCTGTTTTCTGAAAACAGTTGGTTTATCTGAGAATTTAATTCAATCTCTATGAAGTCACAACTCATGTTCCTTCTACTTTTCTGATGGTCCAGAGGAAAGGGGCTGTTAGGCAAGGAAAGGAAGGTGGATCTGAATGCAAGATAGGTCAAATTGGAGTCAGGCTCCTGGGCTGGGTCAAGGAGTATAGAGTGTAGAGTATAGGACACCAGACCCTAAGTTTAGAATGAGGATGTAAGAGCTAACATTTAAGAGCATTTACTTTGTGCCAGACACTTCCAAACAATATATTCTCTCCCATCTATGAGTGGTAGGTAATAGCATTTCACAGATTAGGAGTCTGAAGTTCAGAGGTGCAGATTATCCTTTTGAGGCCATACAGGTAGGATGTGAGGGAGCCAGGATATGAATGACCCCAGGCAGTCTGACTACAGGGCAGGTGCTCTGGTTGCTGTCCTGTGCTATGTTTACAAAAGGCATGTGCTCCGTGCTGGACACCCACTCCTGCTTCCTGGATTCTTGTCTCTGGACATTCTGCATAATGGCCTAACTGATGTCACACTCCTGCCTCCAGCCTACCTCATACTGCTCTCCACAAAAGAGGTGATGGATGATGACACTCCACTAGCACTGGGGAAACCCCACTTTTTATCACCCCCGCCCCTTACCTGGGATCAGCATGGGGCAGCGATTGTGGATGAGTGTATCTGCTGTACAAACTCAAGCTTTTCTCCAGTGGGGTGTCCCCAGACTTAGATTGGTAAAGCATTGGGGTAAGAAATGGAGAAGAAGTCCTTCCAGCTAACGATCTAAAACCACAGCTGTTTGTTGAACACATGCTGTGTGGCAGGCCCTAGCTCAGCACTGGGAATCCAGTGATAAGACATGATCCCCACTCAGAGAATTTAGGGAGGCAGATAAAAACCAAGTAAACAGAATAATTATTAACTGTGCAGAGAGTGTAGGATAACAGACTGAGTGCCAAACTAGAAAATAACAGAGCCCATTTCACAGAGACGTGTGGAAGACCTGAAGAGGTGCTGAAACATGAAGAACAGGAGCCAGCAAAGCAAGGTGGTGGGACAAGTGTTCCAGGTGGAGGACGCCGCACAAGCAGAGACGCAGGTGAACACATGAGCACTGAAGACGAACAGTTGTACTTCAACTCTCTGAATCGCCTGCTTTTGCCCTGGACATACTCCAGGGAATACAGACTGAGAGGGACTCAGATCTTTATCATTTAATTATTACGTAAGAAAGGAACCATGGATCCCATCACTTCTCTACTGCTTTGGCCAGAATGAAGAGTTCCACAGACCTTTTAAGTGTGAGATTAAGTAGACCACTTGCAGAGCATTCAGTAGAGCGCTCAGACCTTTTGTCCAGATCAGTGTCATAACAGGTCAAATAACAGTTGTTTGAGTAATAAGGAACCAAGTAATCAGGATTAAAGCAGATACTGAGTAACAATTGGAGAAGAACATCCGAAGCATTTGCTATTTCCATGGGAAAGTTATTTGTGACAGGCATGCTAGTTGCCTACCTGAAACTCCTCCTTTTCTTCAGTTAACAAACTTCTGATTTTCTTAGGGGTAGTAACATGCCCAGGTGAGAGACTGCCTCATATCCCCTTGAAGCTCAGAGTGGCAACTTGAACCAAGCCTGGCCAGTAAAAGCACAGAAGTTATTGGGTGGAACCTCTGGAAAAACATTCCAGAAGAAGCCAACTTGGATAGACTCTTTTGTTTCTCTTCCTTTTCCCTACCTAGAATTGGGTATCTGATGCCTGGGTACACAGCAGCCATCCTAGGACCATGAGGATGAAGACTGTATGCAAAGGAGGCAGAATAGTAAGACTGAAGACTAGCTCTTGACTTACTACCTCTGGACTTAACTGTTAAATGAGAAAAAATAAATTATTTCATTAAATTGCTGTGGTTGTTTTTCAGGTATATGCAGCCAAACACAATTTTAACAGGGCTAAAGTGGCAATCACTGTTAAGACATACAAACGGGTTCTTTAGCCAAAGACACAACTGATAATGTAACAGTTCTACTGGGCTGGATATTCTCATTACCCTGCACACCCCTCTGAACCTAGGGTATGAGGGAATTAATGATGAAAATTGGATCAAAAAGGCATTCTTCAAATTGTAATGCTTTTATTAGAATATTAATTGCAGACTTAAAAACTACACATACGGAAAAATGAAAACACTCAGAAATGCTATTACAGATTGAGTAAATTAGGAGGAGGAAAAAGATTTCTTCAGTGTATACAAAATGTAAACATTTGCCCTGGGGTTTCCCACAGATGGCACAGTCCACAAGGACTTATTTGGAATAAAAATATCTATTGGATCTCCAGTATAGCCTCTATAACATCTTCAGACTTGCTACATTGAAGTTAAAGTTACCAGCACACTCTGAATCTTCTATGCAAAAAAACTAAATGGTCCCAGTCAAGGCAACTGCTATGTGTGAAAGCAGAGACACCAAAGCAAATCAATCTTCCAGCGATGAGCTTCCACCCACTGTGCTAACTGTATTTACATTTACCTTGAGAGAATATACACAGTATATAAAACCCCTACTTGAGTCTGTGGTGGAAAATGAAATATCTCATGAGATGCTCCAAAGCGCATCAAGTCAGTCACTTGAACTTAGGGAGAGAACACTAAGAAGAGGCCCTCTTCTGTTCAGAAAATGGGGACTCATAAACATCCATGGGTGGGCAGGTACAAACCAGGTGCTGATCTCCATAGATGTCATCAATCCGTGAGATGGTTGGCCAGAATTTGTTCTCTGGTTTCACAAAGGGCTGTAGGGGACAAAAAACAGAAATGACTTGGGATATCCTGAAAAGTTTCTTGGAGGGGTAGGGGTGGAGTGGGGAGGAGACTGCAATGCTACTCCCACAACCTGAGATATCACTGGCCCAGCAAGTACTCAAAAAGTATAAGAAGCTAAAATCCAGCCTCCTTCGTTACCATCCCTCCAAATCTCCCACCCCTGCTTCACCAGCCTGCAGAGCACCTTCACATAGTTAAAAGGATGATGGCAGAAAACACTGACCCACTAGACAGACTGTTATTTGGTCTTCCTGCACTGTGCGCCCTGAGGATTTCCAGGCCTGTGGTTGGCACTCTGACCTCGGAACTTGGAAAGCCAATTCCTGTGTTGTGTTGTTATGCGAAGGTAGCCTACATATGGTCACTATAGTGAGGAGACAGCAAGAGCGGAGCCCTCGGACTGGGTGATGGCCCCTCATACGCACATGAACCTGGACCAGCTGGCACGTCCAGCTTCAGAGGAGAACTTACAAGTGGGAATGCTGCCACCTCTCTGGAATACGGCCGATCCCAGTTGGAAGATGTGACGCAGGTCAAGGAGTGTGGAGACATCTGAGACAGAGACAATGGACAGGAGAAAGGTCAGAGCAGAAGCCTGCCTTCCCCTCTGCTCATCATGTCTGCCAGTGAGCTGATGAAAGCCCACAGATGGAGGGTGGTGGTTTTGTTTCAGTTTGTGGGGAAGGAAATTTTGGTAGGGAAATGTTTATTGTGAAATATTTTGAATATCATAAAGTTACAATAACATAATAGCACATTTACCACCCAACATAAATCAACATTTTGTCATGTTTGCTTAAGCATTTAAAATAAGAAACATTACAGATATGGTTGACCATGCCAGCCTATCCCCTCTCCATCTTACTGCTGGTCCTATTCACCAGTGCCAGCCACTATCTTGAATTTGGTTGTCATGATTCTCATATTTTTATGTTATTACTGTATATGTTAATAAACTGCATAGAGCTTAGTTTGGTACACTTTTAAACCTTATAGTATCCTGTGTGTGTTTTATCCTCCACTTGCTTTTGTATCTCAGTATTATATTTTTTAGACATCTATTGCCGTTTTAAAAAAAAAATTGTCTAAATCCTGAAAGAATCATCAGTATCCAGAGAAAAAATGATGAGAGCAAATCATATTCTGTTCCTCCGCTATCCTCTGAGACTTACACGGGACCAGCCTTTCCCCACCAGTCATTGGCCCCAGTGCGCCACCTTCAGCGGGGCAGCTCTGCAGTGTGTCTGAGCTCCTCTGTACATCTCAGACTGCTTTTCTGGCTTGGAGCCATAACGACACAACCACAGCCTTTGCAGTGTTTTCAGTTCACCATCCCTCAGCTTAACAGTGGCTGGACCTAATACAGAACTCTTAGGGCTCTGACCAGATATAAAAGGAACATAGTTTTGAAGAGAGGAAGCAATGTTTAACTACTTTTTCTCCAGTGTAGGCCATAAACATGGTGAAACATTCAGGCCAAGTACCAGTCTGGTTGTTCTAAGAGGTAATTATTCCAATATGAGAATATCTTTATCCAGAGTGTAAAAGGTAAATAATCTCAGTAGAGAGCATCAAACAGAGGTACGGAATGGTAAGACTTCTCCAACTATAAAGCCCATCAGTCTCTGCTCCCTCCTTTGACAGCCAACTGGGTCCTTGTGGGGTGAACAGCACCAAACAGATATGTAAAACCAACAAGTGGCCACGAAATAGATATTTAAAATTAGAACATATCAGAAATAACCACATTATACTTGAGTAACCACTGCTGTGTTGATTCAAGATTTAAACTTTCAGGTAATGAATTTATCCTCTCAGAACAGTCTTATTCTAGGCAAGGATATCATCTTCCAGTAGAGTTCAGAGGTTGCCAGCACCCCAGCCAGACACTGCTTTCTGCCCTCTGGGATATTTTAGATAAAGTACCGGTGCCTGTGTACCTTCAGTGGGTTGACCCTGGGGTCGATGCGGCCCTCCTCAATGTCGGCAATTTCCTGTCGGATGCTGATCATGGCATCGCAGAATCTGTCCAGCTCCGCCTTGTCTTCTGACTCGGTGGGCTCAATCATGAGAGTGCCTGCCACCGGCCAGGACATGGTGGGGGCATGAAATCCTGCCAAGGAGATGGGGGAATTTGTGTCACTAACTTTGACCTCCCCAGTTTGGAAGAGTTTGCTATTGTATATGTCTAGGGATTCACTTCAGCACTGTTTATGGAAGAAAAGCTTAGGAAATAACGTGACATCCAACAGTACAGGATCGGGTAGGCAAATCTTCCTGGGTATCCATACAATAAATATGCAACCATTCCATGTATATAAATTTATATTTGTTAATAGCTCTGAACATTTACCCAATTTAAGTGAAAAGGGCATGCTACATAATGATATTGTCTTGTTTTTAAAATGACAGTATATTATATATGCATATATATACACATTTATATGTGTGTATATACACATACTTTATATATGTGTGTATATTTTATGAGGGAAGCTGTTTCAAAGAAGAATAAATACTAAAATTTTAACAGGATTATTGGCATAAAATGAGACTAGGGTTTTTATTTTACCTTGTGTTTTAGAATCTTTTTATAATGTTCATGTATTACTTGCAATTAAGAGAAATTAAAATATTATAGCCCACCGAAAGCTAAATAATGAGGTAACAAGCATTAAGGACTCTGATGTGAGTGTTACTGTCCTTATTTTACAGATGAGGAAACACTCTTGGCCAGGAGTCTTTGTCTTTACACTGAATACAGGCTGAAGGTATTTCTATGTTTCCAAAAGTTTTCACTATGAAGATGAATTTACAAAATATGATTGAGAGAGAGATTGCCTGGACGAAAGCCAAAAAGAACTTTTTCCCAATTCTTACAATTTTTCCTGTGAAACTTTAAAAGATGAAGAGCAGCTCCTAGGTTGATACTCCTGTCAACTAAGTTTGCCCTGGAGGTCAATGGTTCCCAAATTCTGGCGTGCATCATTACATGGGGTGCTTTAGAGTCATGCCTGCATTGTTTAAAGGATTGTCTTAACATTTTTTTATAAAATTTTTCAAATATACTGGTAGGTTGAAAGGACTATAGAGTGAACACCCATACACCTACATGGCTTCCACAGCGATGCTCTGCTTTATCATGTATCTAGTCATCTGTTCCTATCACATAGCAGCTGGCAAAGAATCCACCTGCAATGTGGGAGACGGGTTCAATCCCTTGGGTGTGAAGATCCCCTGGAGGAGGGCATGCCAACCCACTCCAGTATTCTTGCCTGGAGAACCCCCCTGGACAGAGTCACCTGATGGGCGACAGTCCATGGGGTCACAAAGTGTCAGACACGACTGAGTGGCTAAGCACAGTCACCTACTCCTCTCACACATCTAAAGCATTTGCCTTAGTTCTGATGCATTTTCAAGCATGTTACAGTCATTTGTGCACTTCCCCCTTAAACATTTCAGCATGCATCTCATTAACTAGAGTTCCATATCTGAATTCAATATCTGTTTCCATATTTTTTTGATAGTTTGCACAAATTTTAAGTACCATTTAATTAATTTTGACAAATGCATACAACTGTGTCACCCAAATAAGAAAGAGTTTTCTTTTTAAACAACAAGCTGATCTCATTACCCATTAAGTCCAACCTCAATTCCATGAGTGAGCAAATTCAGCCCAATATTTTCTGCAATAGTGGTTCCCATATCTGGAACCATCTGAGTTACCATGGAAACACAGATTCCTGGATTTCGACTCTGATTCAGGAAATCCAAGGTATGAGCCTTTAAAAACTCAGGTTAATCACAACACTGTTAATCAACTATACTCCAATATAAAACTTTTAAAACATTAAAAAAACGAAGTTAAGTTTGGAAATCTCTGCCCTCTGGCAGGGTGCCCCTCACACACCTGATAAGATTCATCCATGAAGTACTTGTAAATACAGATCACTGTGCCTCATCCCTGGAATTCTGATTCAGTAGGTGTGATTAAGACCCAGAATCTGTGTTGTCATCTTCATTGTTTGTTTTTAGAGCCATTCACTTATTCTCTCACTTGTTAAACACAATTGTTGAGTGCTTCCTGTGTGCCAGACGCCTAGACCATTCTGAGCCTACGGCAAGTGTAGCCATCAGTCTATTAAACATCAAAATATCAAGGTTGTAGATAGAACCGAATTTGGAATACTGGGCAGTAACTCCAAATACCACTTCTCTTCTACCCCCCATCCCCCGCCTCCCTCCCTGCAAATGCTGCTGCAGTCAGATGTGGGAAAACAGACCACACACCCCAGAAAGGAAGCCTCATCCTGAATCAGTCACTGGCTGGGAGGTTAAGTCAGGTCACAGGAGTGGTCAAGAGGAGATTCTGAAGCAACTGCTAATTTCATTAATGAAAACCATCTCTGGTTTTCCCATTTATTATCAGGGTAACTCTGCATAATAAGATCATTCATTCATGGGAGGAAATGAGTCACCATGTGACTATGTGGGACTCCTGTTATGGTAGTAAAACTGTAAAATTATTAAAGTTTTCATATTCCTTATTAAAAGAAGTCATTCAAATCATCTTAAAATTCAGATAAGACTCCACATTCATCAAAAGGCAAAGTTCTCCCCAACTTAGCCTTCCTAAGAATTAAAGAGTCTTTGATGTTATTAATGTCACTAAGAAAATGTATTTTAATAAAGCTTGTGCTGAGTGAACATCCACTAACAATACACAGATTTAAAGAAAAAAAAAAGCTTCAAAGAAAACTGCATCGTCTCTGTGAAAACAAGGTGCACCTTCCTTCATCTCTAGCAGCAGCTGAAACAGGTATGCCACGGCTGAGGGGGCTCAAAGGCCATAAACCTCAAACGCCGTCCATCCAATACTCCTACACGTCGTAGGCTCTCCACTCCCTCCACCTTCACACCAACTCACCTCTTCACGGCCCTCTCTGTCTAGTAGGTGTGGGATAGGGCAAATAATTTACCGGAAACATGGACAGATGACGGCAATCATTTTCTTTGGGATTTTAAATTTTGTTAACAATAAAGACTCCTTCCTAGCTGGTGATGGATTCAAGATATGTGATTTAATATCTTTCAAAGAACAGAATCTGTGGGGCCATAGTTTCTTTTTTTTTTTTCCACCCACAGTCCACAGCTCGCCATTTAGCCTATGGATGAGTTTACTGTGGTGCAAACACATTCAGTCTGTGGTCCATAACCAGGATAGGCAGCTGCATAAATGTCAGAAACCCAAGTTCTCCTTAAGGGGGTCTCTCCTGTGAGACCACTCACCGTAATCTTGAAGCCTCTTGGCCACATCCACAGCCTCAATATTTGCAGACTTTTTGAAGGGTCTTGTATCCAAAATAAATTCATGAGCCACATATCCTGTTGAGAAAAATTATTTCCGTTCACAATTAACAGCTTGTTATTTTACCCAAGAAAATGAACAAATAAATCAGCTTTTTAATGCATATCATTGAGGACCAAGGAACAGTGGGTACTTGGTAAGTTATAGTTGACAATAAAGCCTCCATCTGCTCTTATCACATATAAACACTGTGAACATGCCATGCCAATTTGCTCCATCCTCAGTGTTCTACACACCCATGAACCAGGAAGCGGGTGGCAGGCAGGACAGGTGCTGGAAGGCTTACTAACATCCCTGGGGATGAGACCATTTTTACTCTAAAGATCAAAAATCTACTTGCAACAGTTTAACATGTCATCATGCCTGGTCCTTTTATATAAAATATTTCTAGTGTTAAAACTCCATTGATACATTTTTCAACAAGTTTGCTCCCAATATCCAATTAATGGTTTCTTCTGTGGGCAGGTAAATATATACTAAACGTATATGTATAAGACATAGAATTTGATATGATTCTTCAAAGGGGCTTATGAGGTTTCAGTTTCAGGCTTCAGACTGAGATTAGAAATAAGGCTGTTGAACAGCACACCACAAGCGGCAAGCAGCTGAAGAGGCTGAAGTCTTGTGGCAGTCAGTTCACTTTGCTTCTCTAGGCTCAGGCCACTATCTCCCCAGTATAAGCTGTTGACCACCCATCCTACATCAAGAATAAACCACCAAGTCAGCATTCTTAAATAGAACAACATTCCTGGGAGTTTCCCAAATGCCATGGCCTACATAACTGATGAATTATCTTCAAGGAAAGTATCTACTCAGTAAAAAATAATGTACTCCTTAATCCGCTATCCCGATTCCCAGCAAACAATGAATCTACTTAAAGATACTTGGAGCAGTCATAACTTCTATCCTGAGGAGAATAGCTCCGGTCATTAACAGCCCCTGAAGACAAAATCTGTGAACTGCTCTGCTTCTCGTGTGATGAATACATATGACGGGGTTGGCTTTGTTTGTAAATAAAAGTATGAGAACCTAAGTCTTTGAATATACTGTCACCACGTATCTTTAAAACAAGATTTCTAACAATGATGAGGATTCACTAGTAAGGAGTATGGTTCAAAAGGAGAGGTAGATAAATTTAGAGGAAAAAAAAAGTGCCTTAAAGAAATGACCAGCTGGGATATTCAGGGGAAAAACTGTGAAATTATTTAGCTCCTCATCAACTATTAATTTCAGGAATCCTAAATGCCCCACTATGCTACCGCAATTGGGGAGCCAAGCCTTGAGCTTCAACCCCTCTTTTCTGAGGTTCTGGCAACCACCCTGGCATTGTAACAACAACTCAAAGAAAAAGGCTAATGGAGCTCTGTGGAACACTCAGCTGGCAGGAGGGGAGGAGGAGACAGGCTCATGATGGGGAGGAGTCTCCCTTGCTGGCCCGCAGACAGCACAGTCTTTCAAGCAAAGGTTCAGTTACTGAAAGGCCCCATCAAGCCCAGCCCAGCCCAGCCCAGCCCAGCACTGCTAAAGCAAGACTTCATCTGCAGAGGCCCCTGCCACGGCCAAGTGGTTTGGGAAGAGTTCCATTTACAAAATGAGGTTCAGATGTTATTTTCTAAATCCATATTCTAATATGTTCAAATGGAAACTGTTAGTGGGATTTCAGCATCTCTCTCTTCTGTCTCTCTCTACTTGAGCCTAAAAAGGGGTGACATTTAAACTTCATGGTTGTTGGGGGCCAGACCCCTAGATGATCATCTTTGTTTGCAGTTTTTAGGTCAGGCAGACGCTTTACCCTCTGAGCCACCAGGGACGCCTTCTTTTAGGGAGAAAAGATACACAAATCTTCTATGGCATATGGTGAGTCAGAGGAATCTGAAGTAGAAATTGTATAAACTGATTAGTGCAACTTTTAATTTTCAGTGAGTAGGTGTTTCCTTGGGGCCTAATCATGACTATAACTAAGAGTCTGAAAAGATAACAAGTCAAAGGAGAAAGGAAAGAAGCCAGGGATGGGAGTAGGAGATGATAGAAAAGCAAAATAGAAGTGGCTTGGCTCTACGCTTGGAACATCCCTCTCCCAACCCCTCATGAATTATCTTACAAGGCTGAGGATGACCTGGGAAAGTGCTATAGAAAGATAACTTCTAAGCACCAAAACTGGAACTTACTTTTCCTGCATCCTCAGAGTGAGCGCCTAGAAATAAATGGAACTCACTAGCTAATTAGAAAGCTTGGGTGGGCAATCGACACTCAGGCATGCTTTTCAGTTGCAATCCAGGGACCACAACAAACAGCATCAAGAGGCCAGCCTTCCTGGGAATGAGGTCAGGGGGGTGGGGGCCCTAGCCTCAGGAGGTCACTTCCCAGCCAGGGTTGCAAGGGTGCAGCCTCTGAAGCCCATGTCCACCAGCCTATAAAGACCACCAGGAAAACTCCTCAAGGACAAGAATTTCCAGGGAGAGTTAAGATTTGTCTAAGGTCAGAAAGGGATAAGCATTTTAAGAAGTTGAAACATAAAGAAAACACTGGGACACTAACAAAATGGTCTGTTCCACTGACAAGAACTCCGTTTAGATCAGACAGTGAGCCTAGCCTCCCACAAAAGCAGACACTTGTGAACATTTTCAATTCCTCCTTTCAAAATGCCTCTGTCTACCTGAGGCAATTCCTTTCCTCATCCTTGCAGAATAAATACTACTGCTGCTCCCTATCCCAATTCTTGTGTATTAATTCCTTGCTTCACAAAACCCTAAGCCTCAACAAGTTTAGCTGGTATTTTCAAATCTCTCAAAGAAATGGCTCATAAAGGGAAGCCTGAGGACTTCCCTGGTGGCCCCATGGTTAAGACTCCATGCTGCCACTGCAGGGGGCATGGATTCTATCCCTGGTTGGAGAGCTAAGATTCCCCAAGTCTTACCGCTCTGCAAAAAAAAAAAAAAAAAAAAAAAAATGGGGGGTGGGGAAGGAATGCCTCTAGTTCAATAAAATTATTGCCTTACAGTTGTCCACAATTCCAGTCTTATTTAAAGCTGGTAAATATGATTAAGAAGAGTAACAGTCTTCTAATATCGCCATTAGACATTCTGTAATACAAAGTGTTTATTAAGAACATTTCTATTTTGGGCCATCAGGAGGTACAGTGATCATTCTTTTTTAGGCCCTAAAATACCAAACCTCTGATTGTGTAATGAATGTGTTTACCAGACCAAACACGAGACAAGTTTTGTTTCATGAACTTTGGGATTGGGTAATAAAGTCTGTAATCACCAATCTATTTCTGCTTGGGATGAGAAATACAATTCATTATTTCATTCTGGGATAAAATGTCAAAACAAATGGAAATTTCATCCATCTTTTTGTGTTACAAGCCTCCTGGGACAGCCTCTGCCTAAAGTGGTCGCTCGCTGCCAAGCACACGGCAGGCACCTGATCGGTACCAGCTTGCTCACTTTCCCCTCCTCGAGTACCTTTCTCCCCCCGTGCGGTCCATACCACATTCATTCTCGCTCTAAGGAACTCAGGTTTGCATCTCACAACTGTGAACACACTAAAACCACTGAAATTCAGTGGGTGATCTGCATGGTACGTGAATCCTATCTCAATGAAGTTGTCAAACTTAATCCTAAGGACGTGTTAAATAAAAAATGATGTAACAATTGGAGAAAAAGTACCCTATACCTTGTAAATTAAAGCAAAAAGACTATTTCCATGCATCACATTGGCAAAAAAATTTTGGGTTTGGTTTGTGTTCCAGCCTGGCACTTGGTGTTCACTGGGCCCTGGGGCGATGGTCACTCACAGGCTGTTAGTGTGACGTAAGTTTGAATTAAGGATTTCGGGGGAGATAAGGTCAAACATTTCAAGTGCGTAAATGCATTCATATCCTGAGATAGTTTATCTTCTACAACTCTAACTTATGTAGATAATCAGGGATGTTAAAAAAAAAAAAACTAAGTAAAAGATATTCATTGCAGCGTTGTTACAAATAATGTGGCAGTGGTGAGGGAACCCCATAGAATTTGACACATGATACATACCATAGAATGGATATAGCCACTTTCAAAGGACATTTAGTGACAAGGGAAATGATCATGATATAAAATATTAAAAAACAAGATACAAGCTGTTTGTAATATGATCTCAATTGTCTGAAAGTATGGTGGGAAGAAATACAACAAAATATTAAGCCGTTATGTCTGCTCGATGAAACCATGGGTCATTTCCATTTTCTTCCTCAAACTTCTTTGTCCAAATTTTCCACATTGAGCACATGCACATGAGTTATATAGCCAGACCAAGACCGACATGATCCTGAAGGCCAGTACAGAAGCAGGATGCATCTCACAGCACAGGAGCTATATCTGAATTAATTAGTAGCTCTTGTAGCTTCTTTAATACCCACTTCAGAAGCACTTCATTGTGTTGCTTAGAGACATATTGCCCACAACGTTCTTTTCTCCTCTCTGGGGAGCACTGCTAACCAGAGCTCCTGATTATTTAGTTCTTTTCTATTTTCAGACTCTGGAACCACCCTGGTGGATACATATTCACAAAGCAAGATCAGTCTTTAAATTAAAGATCACAGATGGAGATGCACACAGGCCAAGAGACGAAGCAGGGCCTTGCTGCTGTGGCCCTGGGACTGAACACTGGTTACTGACTGCTCGCTGCTCTCTCTGCCCCAGGCTCAACACCCAGTGGTCCCTGCTCTCCGATGCGCGCCCACAGTCAGGTCCTGCCCGCCCGACTCTCAGGGCAACCCCTCCCACCACCTCCAGGGTGACTTGATGCCTCTCCTATTATTCCCTCTACAGCAGCTTCACTCTCACCTCTTCACAGCCTTTGCCGCGGCAGCTTAAAATCACCTTATTTTCTTACTTAAAAAGAAATGAAGCTGCATCCTATTGCAGCAGCTCCTGCCCCCTTCACGGTAAAGCCCCCAAACCATGAAAGTGTCTGCCTTCTCCTGACCTCAGTCCATGTCTCAGCCCCTTTCCACCTGGCCCTTGCCTTGCTGTTGGCCCTAACTGCTTTCAAAGGTGACAGAAGGCTTCCTAACTGTGAAAGGCATGGGTTCTTTTAAAGACTTGAGAGGCCAGCCACCTGCTCTTCAGCTGTGCCTCCATGTCACGCAGGACCACCCACGTGTGCCGACTGTGTGTGTTGTGCTGACACGACGCCAAGGACTGAGGCAGCCACAGCCTCCCCGCTGCAGGAGCTCCAGGTCTGCAGGAGAGAGCCGACGATGAGTCAGTGGGAGACTCCTTGTGGTGGAAGGAGCCGAGAGGAGTAGTTCTCGCCACCAGGAAAGGAAAGGGCAGCCTCAGGGAGGAGGTGTGGCCAGAGCAGAGGCAGGAAGGATGGGTGCCAGGGCAACGACAGCAGGTGGGACGTGGGGAGCCTGACACTGCCTCATCCGTTCCATGCAGCCATCTGCTTGAGAGGTTTCGCTCTGGTTTCTCAATATGGTTTCCTTGGGTCTCACCAAGGAAAAGTCTGCTCTCAGACTCTGTGCCCAGGGCCACACCTCTGCAAGTCCACCCGCGCCAGCCCCTCCCATTCCAGGGAGACCTAGTCCCTCCATCTCTGTCTGTCTCCCTCCATGATAAGCTAAAGAAAGTGAAAGTGAAGTCGCTCAGTCATGTCTGACTCTTTGTGACCCCCTGGACTATAGCCCACCAGGCTCCTCCGTCCATGGGATTCTCCAGGCAAGAATACTGGAATGGGGTGCCATTTTCTTCTCCAGGGGATCTTCCCGACCCAGGGATTGAACCCAGGTCTCCAGCATTGCAGGCAGACACTTAAACCTCTGAGCCACCAGGGAAGCCCTATGATAAGCTATAGAGGTTCCCTAAAAGGTTTTCACTCTCAGCTAATTAGTACATGAGTCCTCTGATTCTACTTCTAACAGCATGCTCATCCTCTGCCACCATCTTGAGGATATTAACATTCTCTTAATCCTGTCATTGCCCTGCTCAGAAACCTTTCTGGCCGAAGGGTGGAATCCAGAGCCTTCCAAGACCCTCAAGGCCCATGCTACCTCTCCAGCATTATAGTCGGCTCCCTCTCCTCCTATCCCATCCTTCAACCCACCCAAGACTCAGACAACTCCTTTCTCTCCAGCTTGCTCCTTATCTCTGTTTACTGGGGTTCTGCTGTGCTTCCTTTCAAGGCTTATCTCAAAAGGCTCCTCCCAGGAGCCTCTCCCAACTAGAATTATTCCACTCATCCTCATGGCTGTGGAGGAGGTAAGAAGCTCAGGGGATTTATGTATATGTCTCTCTATGGTGTGGTCCTTGTGAATTGTCCTGAGACTAAGTGCATGGCAGAGCCCCACCAATATCCCTAAGTTGTTTACTAAATGGAAGTTATTTCCAGTACCTCAAGGCTTTACTTCCAGTTTCCCACCCACTTCTGCAAGTCACATCCACTAGGTCAAAGTTGGTTTGGCCAAGAAAAAAAGCCAAAGTGAATATAGGCTGAAGTTGATACTTGCCTCTCGCACCCCGGAAAAGGACTCTGTAGTGCTTTTCTAATCGCTTGGCCATATAGTTTGCATTCAAAATAGCAATCTCTGTGGCCTGTTTAAGGCCCTTGCCTCCCATCATCTGCAATAGAGGAAAAAATAGTCATCAACCATGGAACATGGAGACCCAGTGGACACTAACCAAAGACATCCCCAGATGAAAGGAAGTCAGCTCCCCAGCGCTCTCTGGATTGCAAGGGAGTGAAATATCCTAACTAAGATATCTCTCAGTCTTCTCTAAGCCTAAAGTAACTTTTGGTTTCCCTCTTTGAACAGTAATTTTATGTTTTTTATTGTAGTTAGAAAGCTTAGAACAGGGAAAAACTGACTGCTGACTGTCGCTTTATTTACCCAAGGAAAAGAACTGTTTTTGAGGAGTTTCTGTTTGGCTGTTCATTGTGAATTTGAGATGCCTTGATAATTGCCAGGAATCTTGAGGGATCTTGGCCAAAATCCCCTCTGAATCCATTTTGTATGGTTTGTCTTTCAATTGTCCATAGTTCAGGTTTTTACGTTTAACAACTGAAAGGTTCTCAATCTTATCCTTTTCTGGTGGTTCATAAGCCCCTATGATTTTACAAGGATAGCATCACCAGCAAAGAGTTTAAAACCATGAGGGTATCAATTTGTCCTGCCTCCTTTCTTCCCAGAACACCTCAGATGATAGAGGCTTGATATATGTGAACACAAAAATCATGTAAAACAAATGAAATAACAGAGCAGGGATACCAAAGTCCAAAACAAGGAGAGGACACGCTGGGCCAGGTTGGCCAAAGAAGGGTTTCCAGAGTGAGAGTTAGAACTTGAGTAGAAACTCGAAAATGGGTAGAATTCGGACAAAGAGAAAGGGGAAGAGACTCTAGGTGAGAATAATAGCAGAAACAAAGGTAAGGAAGGAAGGCCCGTGGCTGCAGCCTGGGCATTGCTGTAGAGCAGGTGGGCTGTGACCACCTCTCACAAGCCCCAAATCCTTGGTGGGAAAGACCTGGACTTGTCTTCTGCCGCTGGACCTGTGCGTCAGAGTCTGAGCCACTTTATGGCCCCGGTTCTACCCTGCCTATACTGAACTGATTCTCTCTGGAATGGGGCCTGGGAAAGTGCATTTTGGGGAGAATCTCCTGAAGATTTTGTGTGGGCTGGGACATCCAGTGGTAGAGGCCAAGGGAAGCCAGGAGAGGATGGAGAGTCTTAGCAGAAATCTAGCAGTTCTGCAGGGAGTATATGAGAAGAGCTGTATAAAGGAGAGAAGACGATAATTCTAGAGTCCTGGTAATAAGTAACAACAGCCTGAAATAAAGAAAGGGCCCAAGGTAGGAGGGGTGGCTGAAACCCTACCATATTTATTTCATTCTTAAACTGAGTCTGTCTGGTGTATCTGGCACACAGCCAAACCAGCCCTAGGGCATTTATTTTCTATATGTGGAAAATCATCTCTAACCCAAATAACATTCCATAACAAATGACTCAGGTTCACAGAGACCAAAAGGAGGATGGGAATTAAGATTCTGTTTGCAAAGAAGCAGACCTTTATGATGACTGTTCTTGTTGCTATTTGCAAAACAACTCGAGCATGATTTGAAAACGCAGGTTTTAGTCTCTGGGGTACAGAATTGTTGTCCCAGCTTCCCAGAAAGTTTTCATTAAGAATCATAAATGCCACACTGTTCAAGAATAACAACCAGCCCAGAGAGTCATCCGGCAAGATATGCATAGCTGAGTTTGGGGTTTATGTCACCAGATCCTCGCTTTCTCCCAGGAGGGGAACCAGGTGGGGAAGACTGCTCTAATTACCGGCTGAAGGAGTGCTCCTATCCAGTGTGCGATCTTGTCAGCTCAGGAGGTGGGCAGGCTAGTTTGAATAAGAACTGTATAAAATAAACTCTACCCTAATGTGTTTCGGGGTTTTTGTTGTTGTTGTTGTTGTTTTGAAAAACACAAAAGAAGGAAGCCCATTCTATGACAAAGTCTAATTACCTTCGAGAATATAGTTCCACAGGCCCTAAAGGGCAAAGAGATTAGGGAAAACCTTTACATAAATGAATTTCTGCTATTTTCATCTTATCCACCAGGCTCCCAAGAAATACAAAGCAAAATGAGATATATTCCTAAAATTTATCCCAGGATCTCAACCAAGTGTAATAATTAGTATATGCACTGTTTTTCGCTTGTGAGGGGCTGTACAAATCCTACAGGAAACCAAATGACGTGGCCAGAACATCCATATGACTCATGGTACTTAGCTCTGTCTGGAAAAATATATCTGGCATGTCAGTTTCTCTGGTGTTAAACCCACTGTGAGAACCCAAAGGAAAACAGCCTGATGAAGAAAAGATAAAATGAATTTTAGCTGATCTCTTTAGGATGGTTTCTTCCACTCAAGTTGTCAGCAATTTTCACTGAACCGCATCTCAAACATGAATTTCTTCATTTTTAAGTCAAGAAGGAATCTGCAGTCTCAGGTCCCCCTCCACACATCACTCCCCCCAAACCATCTAACATGCATTAGCAGGCCTCACCTTAATATAAGCCCATGAGATGGGCAAGATGCAACTGGAGCCCCATGGGGCTGCGCTGACGGTGCCCAAAGCCTGGGCATCTTCACTTGGTTTTACCGAAATGATGGGATGATTAGGCAGAAAAGGAACAAGATGCTTCTTCCTGTATATATATTTTTTTAATACAAATTTAGAAGATGTTAAAAAGATCTGCTAACCAAACAGGCAGGTCCTGGGCCCTCTCAGGAAGCTCTATTCCTAGCAAAGGAACTCTGACATGGAAGGGACCCGGTACCTGCTAAGGGGCAGATGTTCAGGAAGTCTCCCTTCCTTCCTCCTCTGCTGGAGGCATGGCTCACCAGCCATCAGTATCCTAGCAGCTCAAACAAGTACCATGGTGGAGAGCTGGGGAGAGGCAGGCAGCCTGGAACACCATGCAGAGCTATGGGCTCATGAGGATGTGGGGACATCCCAGCCCCTCACACCCTCTCCCTCCCTGCCCTGGCCCCACACTCTTTCCCAAGGCATCTAAGGGATATAGAAGGATGCTGCTGAGATGCCCCATAGGGTGACAATCACAGGCCAGCCTGTGAACATCAGTCACCCCACTTCCCCCACAGCTGAACCACTGCGACCCTGCTGCTTACTACAGAAAACAGGAATCAAAAAGGAAAGAAGAAAAACCCAAGGGGGCCGGGCTCCCCATATCCCTGAAGACTGGCCCCTTCTGCACATTTTGGGAAAAAGGAAGACGCTCAGGAAATGGTTACTCAGCATCATTTCCATGAGATGATTTGATTTCAGTTTAAAAAGTTACCAACTGCTCCAAGATATTGCTTTAGTCTTATTCTGACTTCATCCAATTATTTCTAGTAATAAGGTTTGTTTCCTTCCTACTTATCCCAGATGTAATAAGAATTCAGGCTGTAAAGTGTCCAAAATATTACACCCAATTTCCTTTTTTGGCAGGGGGACATTTGAGTTCTACTCCTTTAGCAAATTTTAATTATACAATAGTGTTATCAATTTTAGCCACCATGTTATATGATAGATCCTCAGATGTAACCATAAGCTGATTTTAAAAATAAAGCTGCTTGGAAGTCTAAATTAAAGTCCAAGAGAGTCATCCCAGTGCATCAGTCCCCAGAAGGATGGTACAGGGAGGTAGGAGGGAGGAGGGTTCAGGATGGGGAACACGTGTATACCTGTGGCGGATTCATGTTGATGTATGGCAAAACCAATACAATATTGTAAAGTAAAAAAAAAAAAAGTGCAAGAGACCCTTCTAGGTGCTAATATACCAGTTCTTACCCATAATGCTCCAGTAAAGCTTACTATTCATTTCTCTGTTAATAAACCTGCTCTGTCTATACATGACTGGGAGCTGAGTGTGGCCATACACACTGTGATTAATAAAATCTATGTTTGCTTCCCCTTGAAAGCTCCTTGAAAGCACCACATTCACTGCTCATCAGCCAGCCTCTAAAGGCACACTACATGTGAAGGTATCCTGACACCTGAAGTCCTGGATAAGAAGAAGAGAGTGTGGGGCCAGTCTCTGATTCTCAGTCTTCAAAGCCATCCCAAAACCAGGGCCCAGAACTCACACTCCGATGGGCCCCATGCCAGGGCCACCACCTCCATGGGGAATGCAGAAGGTCTTGTGAAGATTAAGGTGTGAGACATCAGACCCAAAGTCTCCGGGACGACAGATTCCCACCTGTCACAAAGGGAAAGACCGAAAAACAAAAGTCAAGAGCTCAAAAGGGTGCTCTGGAGAGACAGCCATCCTGCTCCCCTGAGAGGAGAGGCCGGAGATGTGCACAGAAATGTCCTTAGACGCGGCTCAACCCGATATCCCACAGGCAGCATGCCCTGCAGTTGCTATGGAAACAGCAGTTGACCATTTAGATTTTAAAGTATGATCTGAATATACCATCAACTCCTAATTATCCACCCCCAAGAAAGGGGAGGGGAAGTATAGGCTTTCCCAGCTATTGAAACAGGCAATTTCACCCCAGCATGTATAGCACCCCAGCTTTGGGTATCATGCATGTTACTGAATGGCCCCTTAGGACACGTCGATATAGAAGGCTGGAAGGCTATCTGAGAGAATACTGAGCTAAGAGAGAGGATGGGAGCCTGACAGTTTTCCTGAGACCATCCTAGTAGCAGCCACAACATTCAACAGGTGTTCCTGCCACTTTGGCATTTGAGCTAATTGTGGATGTGATAAAAACTACAAGACTCATTTATGCTATTGAATCAACAGACAATCCCTGGACTGCTCAAAAGAGATCAGATAGAAGCAAAGAAAAACAGAAAGAGTCTGAAATTGGGACTTCCCTAGCACTCCAGTGGTTAAGACTCCATAATTCCAAAGCAAGGGGCACTAGTTCAATACTTGGCTGGGGTTAGACCACACACGCCACTCACTGGGGCAAAAAAAAAACAAATTAAAAAAAAAATTTAATGAAAGAGTCTGAAATGGTTAAAAAAAAAAAAGGAGAGGGAGTTGAGAAGACTCTTTAAAAGATGAGTCCCTGCCCTCCAAAGTCTCCCTAAAGGCACATGTCACACAGACTATAAAGAAGGCGAAGTGTTGAAGAACGGATGCCTTCGAACTGTGGTGCTGGAAAAGACTCCTGAGAGTCCCTCAGACAGCAACGAGATCAAACCAATCAATCTTAGGGGAAATCAACACTGAATACTTGTTGGAAGGACTGATGCTGAAGCTGAAATTCCAGTGTTTTGGTCATGCTAACAGCCGACTCATTGGAAAAGTCACTGATGCTGGGAAGAATTGAGGGCAGAAGGAGAGAGGGCATCAGAGGATGAGATGGCTGGATGGTATCACCAATGCAATGGACACGAACTTGAGAAAACTTCAGGAGATACTGAGTGACAGAGAGGCCTGGCATGCTGCCGTCCATGGGGTAGCAGAGTCAGAAACAACTGCTCGACTGAACAACAGCAGCAAATCGTCACACAGACCACCCCCCACACACACACAGCCCAGCAAGTAGTCAGGGTCAGCCCTTCAGAGCCAGAGATGTGCAGCTGTTTTACGCTGACGAAACTGAAGCTAGTCCAAGGTCATGGGAGCTCAGCATCCGCCAGGGGCCAAACCTTGGGTGTTAATTCCCTCAGGAAGGGAGTCAGGTGACCTTCTCGCCTTTAGGGGTCACCCCCCGCCCCTCCCTGCCACAAGCTTAGAAAATTCAGCTCACTCCCTGCTTCCCTTCAACCTTTTTACTTCCTCCTCAGCATCCCCTGTAACTTCATGACCTCCTTGGGAGGTGTGTGTGTGTGTGTGTGTGCGCACATGCGCGTGCGCGTGCCCGTGCCCGTGCATGAGCACAGTCACTCAGTCGTGTCCGATTCTTTGCGACCCCATGGACTGTAGTCTGCCAGGCCCCCTGTCCATGAAATTTTCCAGGCAAGAATACTAGAGTGGGTTGCCGTTTCCTACTCCAAGGGATCTTCCCAACCCAGGGATAGAACCCATGTCTCTTGGTCTCCTGCAGTGGCAGGTAGATATTCTTTACCACCGCACCAGGATCTGCAATCTCAGTGAATTTCTGTCAGTTTCTGTTCTGAATTCAGTGTCATGTTTTAAGACAACTGTCAAGAAGACAATACAATTTTCTTTTCATAACCATTTTCTCGCGTTGCCCACCTGAGCGTTCATGTTGGCCCCATCCAGGTAGACCTGGCCTCCGTGTTGGTGGATCAGGTCACACACGTCTCCAATGTTTTCTTCAAACACTCCATTGGTGGATGGGTATGTAATCATGATTGCTGCTAAGTTCTCCTTGTGTTTATCCACCTGTGAGACAGAAAAGGTGCAGAGGGAGATAAAGAGAGGAAATGTTTCTTTCTTAACCAATTGCTCACTTTTCAAAGGATTAAGAAAGATGAAGTCTTGGTCTTTTCATTTCTCAAACTGTCTCTATGTAGAATGCCACTAATAGAGAAGCTCCATAGCCATTTCTGCCTTCATAAATCATTCTAAAGAAATAACAAGACTCCTTTACACTAGGTCTCCATGGTCAAGACCAAAAACTGTTCAGAAGATTTCTGGATATTTTGGGCTGAATTTTCTAAAGTGGTTTTCCTTTGGTTCAAATCATCTCAATAATTATTTCAGATTTTTTTCTGGTTCCAGACAAGTCAGTTCTCATAGTTCATCTTGCTATGCTCATCTTGCCAAATCCATCCTATCCACTTTCCCTCCCATTCGATTGAAATTAGAATTCCCACTAGGAATGTTCTTCTCTGATTTAAAACAAACAAACAAACAAACATCATTTTTCCTTTTGACAAGAGGCAAGCATATATGAAAGACATGTTCCTATTTTTCTGACCAGCAAGGCAGAGAAGAGGCTCATGTCAAAACAAAACAAACAAACAAAAATTTAAAATCATATCCTATATTGGAGAAACAATAATTACACATTTTGACACAGAATATTTATTGGTAAAAACTTTATGGGGCAATGGGAAGTGGGGAGGTGGATGTGAGAGATAAGTAGTATTGTTTGTTTTTATCTTCCTTTTGAAGGTAGTTCCATGAAGTTCTCAGTCTCCATGCCTAATAACCCCAACAAAATCGCATTGCCATTCAAGTGATTTCCTCCCCTCTTAAGATGCAGCCTCCAGTCCACTAGTGGAAAGCAGATACAGTTGCTAGGCAACATCTTCCTGAAGGTTGGGAGGTTGGGAATTTGGGAGTGGGGGTTGGTGTTGCAGGAAGAAGGATGGAATGTTGCCTGAAATTCAGCAAGTAATGGCTGGGACCATCACAAACATCTGCAAAAGCTACATTTCTGTTTTAAACCCCAACACAAAGATTGAGAATACCTGTGACTTCCAGTTTGTTCATGGGGGGAAGGAGAAGAAGATTGGGCAGGAGGAAGCAGGCAGATTCTGCAAGGACTAGTCTTACTACCACCATGAATAATTCATCCAGTTTCTTACACATGCACATATTAGAGGACGGAATTTCAGTTTAAAGGACCTTCTCCTTGTTAAAGAAGGCAGAGGTGAAAGAAACTATGGTCACTTTTACTCTGGACCAAAAAATGTGACTCTTGCTTTTATTTTCTTATAGAGATGGCTAGGTTTTCTGATTTTATGCCATTTTCCCTAGACCCATTCGGAGAAGAAACTGCAGTCTTTTAAGGAGAATACAAAAGAAGATAACGTTGACCTAAACCATCCCTGATCCCCGCCACTTCTTTCCAACCCAGACCTCCCCCATCTGGTAAGTGGAAGGTGAGTACCATAGCCTTGAGGTGAGCTGCATCGATGTTTCCATATTTATCCACCTCCACAGGCTGAATCTTCATGCCTGCCATGTGGGCACTTGCAGGATTGGTCCCATGTGCAGATTTTGGAATGAGGCAAACCTTACGAATGAAATGAAAGGAAGGAAAGAGAGAAAAATCACCAGGCTGTTCATACTGACAGAAAAGTCCTACAAAACGCTTGGAGCATAAATACAATAGGTGCCATATACGCTATCTAAACTGACCGGTGGTGCCTTAATGTCTGCTACAACTTCATGATTACTGTATTGCAAAACAGTGTCCAACACAGGAGCTGACACCTGGATCCCCAAACACTGTTCCCTACAGACTTTCAGAGTATTAATACTCTCCTTCCTTATCCCCGTAACACCAAAACAAGCCTAGGCTTATTCTAACCTTGCCTCAGCAATAGTATGTAGAAAGCACCTTACAAAAACAAAGATTAGAAATTAAACTCTAGGACTCAGATGCACACATCAGCGCGCTGCTTGGCTCTGCTGGGACCCAGGAGAGATAGTGGTAGACATATCCCAAGGCCTCCCAGTGACAACACACCAGTGATGTCATCATTACTGGATGCTTACTCTGTGCAATAGATTCTCTGCTTACATGAGAAAGGCCAAGCACAAGTGCCCTTCAGTGTCTGCCCTGCGCTCACACAAGGCACTCACGGAGAAGGTTGGCATCTGTATAAATAAATGTCTACAGGGACTTCTCTGGTGGACCAGTGGTTAAGAGTCCATAATTCAAATGCAGGGCCTGTGGGTTGGACCCCTGGTTGGGGAACTAAGATCCCACATGCTGTGGAGCACAACCAGATCAAAAAAATAAAATAAATAAATAAAAGGACCCTTTAGACAGGGACTACATCACCTCAAACAAGACTCCTTGGCAGGGAGGAAACATTTCTTGCTTTGTCAGGAGACTACTCCTCTCTTTCTAAAGTGATCTTGGTGTTGCCAGTATAATTAGGGAAATGAAAATTCTCAAAAAAAAAAAAAAAGTTGAAGAGATCAAGAAAGAGTATTGCAAGAGCTTAAAGATGTGTTGAATTCTTATGGAAAATGGTTGGTGGGGATAGTACTAAAATTCCCAGGTTTAAATCATTCTCATTTCCTGCCCCCAAATCGTGTGACCAGAGGTGAAGACACAAGCTCTGTGTGATCTGATGATGGCCCACTATAGGAAAGGGCACCCAGCAGTTCCCTCCAACAGAAAGCAGTAAGGAGAAGCAATGTTGACCCTGAAAACAATTCTGTTTTTAATTCCAGAACCAATATTGTCACCCGGTGAAGAAAAACGGATGGGCATTATAAAAATGGGCTTATGAAGGGGAAATTTAACTTTACAGCTGTTTCCTCAAAAACAGCAAAGCCATCTATTTAAGCAAAATGCATGTGACCCAAAGAGAACTATCAACAGAGGCAAAGATGAAATTACTTTGTTCTTCTGCTGTGGACAGTTAACACTCTTTGAATGGTGACCCCATGAACTGCAGCACACCAGGCTTCCCTGTCTTTCACTATCTCCCAGAGTTTGCTCAATCTTATATCCATTGAGTCAGTGATGCCATCCAATCATCTCATCCTCTTTTGCCCCCGTCTCCTCCTGCCCCTAATCTTTCCCAGCATCAGGGTCTTTTCCAATAAGTCGGCTTCTTCGCATCAGGTGGCCGAAGTGTTTGAGTTTCAGCTTCAATATCACTCCTTCCAATGAATATTCAGGGTTGATTTCCTTTAGGATTAACTGGTTTGACCTCCTTGCTGTCCAGGGAACTCTCAAGAGTCTTCTCCAGCACCACAGTTTGAAAGCATCAAAGCGCTTAGTCTTCTTTATGGTACAGTTCTCACATCTGCACACGACTAGTGGAAAAACCATAGCTTTGACTATACAGACCTTTGTTGGCAAAATGTTGTCTCTGCTTTTTAATACACTGTCTAGGGATATAAGGATTAGCAGGAAGAAAATGTCTCAGTCAGTTTTTCAATGATTTGTTGCTGTTAGACATTTCTGATTTTCTATGTGGATCCTCACTTTAAAATGTGTAGTACTGTAAGGGACTTCCAATACCTAAGTTCTAGGACCATGTCCTAGGTTCTAGGACAGAACCTAGATTTGATACTTTAGCCAACACTAACTCTCTTTGGTTCATTTATGCCAATTTAGGTGGATTCTATATTTTTCTAACTTCCTAGTGTGCCTGGCATAGACCCAACATAGCTCATCTTCAAAAGACTTGCCGAATGAGTGAAGGATTAAGGAGAAGAAATCCTTTGCAAGGGAAATCAATTTCTTACCACTGGTCAAATCCAAAACCCAAAGGCTACTACTTTGCCTTAGGCAACTGAGAAAAGAAAAATACATACAGGTTTTGGGGGAGGTTTGGGTGGTGCTTTTTTAGTTTGTTTGGGTCAATATATTCCCTTTGTACAGGAAATTCAATCACTGATGAGCAAACCTGAATTAGTATTTGACTAACAAATGAGTAATAATTATAAAGTGCTTAGGATAGTGCCTGGCACATGCAATTTTTACATAAGTGTTTTTTAAATAATTTGTAGTCTCCCAAATTAAACTGGTAAATCAAGAATTTGGCCATTGCATTTTAGGAACCTCTGAAATTTAACCTAAGAGCAAATGTGAAAATAACTTCCAAAACAGTTTGAAATAAGAAAATCATCAGGAATCCAGGAGGTTCTATAGCATATGACTTCCCCACACATTTTTTTTTTTTTTTTGCAAACAGGATATATTTTACTAGTTTCTGTTATAGTCTATTATATGGGAGCAGCTGTCTTGGACATCTCTGATACAGAAAAATCCTCCATGATTATTTGAATAATAAATCATTTTCTTCTTCTCTAACTAAAAAGTCAGGTTTAATTAAAATCTTTAGGATGCCAACATTTCCAAACTTGAGGGTTCTGTTTCTACAGGCTCAATGACTGGGTAGTTGTCCCTGCCTCCCTCACCCACCCTCAAAAGGCAGCATCCCACTCCTCCCTGTCCTTCAGTGGAATAACCTCTCCTAACACTTCAGTGATAGCAATGTGAACAGGGGAGCCAGGAGAAGCATCACACACAAGGGGGCTGAGATAGAAGGGAGGACTGGAAAAAACAAAGAAGGAAAAAGAGCTGAGAAGAATCCATGTGTCGTAGAAGAACTCTGTTGCTGCTGTTGTTTAGTCGCGCAGTCGTGTCCAACTCTTTTGTGATCCATGGACTGTAGCCCGCCAGGCTCCCCTGTCCACGGGATTTCCCAGGCAAGAACACTGGAGTGGGTTGCTATTTCTTTCTCCAGGGGATCTAACCGACCCAGGGGTCGAACCTAGGTCTCTTGCACTGGCAGGTGGATTCTTTACCTCTGAGTCACCAGGGAAACCTAGAAGAACTCTGCCCAGGCCCAGTCTCTCATCCTTTTTTTGTGACCCTTCTGGTTTGGCCCCCAACTCCTCGACATTAACATACAGTTCCTGGGGTCAGCCTGGAGAACTAGGAACCAGTGCAGGATGAGAAGCGTCACAGAGTAGACAGAACCTGGATTTTAGCTGGCCTTTTCTCACTAGCTGGTCACAGGCCTACCACAAGCACCACAGTGTGGATCCCAGTGGCTTCCCCATAAAGCAGGAACAACACGGAGATGGTAACACAGAATGAATGGCTCCCTCTCCTGGGGTCCCAGAAACTTCATGGTTAAAGAGCATGAACCAGGGGCTACTCAGTACAAGGAAGCCACGGAGGAAAAATAGAAAAGGCAACTCTAAATGTCAGTCATCTGGCAGCCTCTCACTGGACAACCAGAATCCCAACATCTCCTTTCTGACTCTATGAAAGCACTGAGATTTTGAGGTCCAAAGAACAACTTTAATTCCAAACTAACCCTTCCTTAGAAAATCGAAGAATTCAAACCCAAGTGAAGAAAAATTTAAAAGTTGCAATATCAAGAAGGTGGGAGAAAAAAGTGTTTCCTCTCATTTTTGAAAGGAAAGTAAAATAGTATTTAAATTCTTCCCTGAAAAATCCAGGTAACTGGCCAGAAATAATCTTCCAGCTTTAATAAAACTAGGAATGGACTAAGACGGGGCTACCACCAACTGCACCCTACTTTTGTGTGCAGCCAGAAGGACTCCAGCCCCATTTTCTCTAAACCTCCTGGGCTGGGCAGATGCTTGTGACTTGCTCCTGACTCCTACCCATTAATGCCATCTCCACAGCTCATGAAGTTCAAGGTCAGCGTGGCCACCACCAGGAACACAGGCCTCCATAGGCCACAATCTGAAGCCTGTGTTGTTAGGTCATCTGCTAAGGGCACTGCCTCAGGATTAGTGGAGGTCTGTGGAGCCCATTAGCACCTGCTGGTCCCACAAGGGCCTCCAAAAGCAGTTTGGACCCTGGAGACTAGACTCTAACTCAAAGCAAACGATGAAACAGAACCATGAACTCTGCTCCATGTCTTTTGTTGTTGAGAGCTGAGAATCACTAATAAGGAATTTATTTATTCAATAAATATTTTTTGAGCATACATAGGGCAAGAACTGGGCTCAGGCACAGTAGGAGTTATAGAAGAATGAAAGCTCGGTCTCTGCCCTCTGTCCAGGCCTGGGGCCAGGTCTGAGCCGAGGAGGGAGACGTGGAATGGCAACATTCCTTCCCCTTCCACCCTTTGCTCCCTGGGGGCAGCAGTTCTGCAGCCAACTGGCTAACTTTTACAGACTGGGTCTAAGAAGCCTTTTACCTCAAAACGTTTTCCCTCAAAATGGTCCAGTGGAAAGTCTTAGAGGCAAGGATCATAATAGCCACTTCATAGACATTTGTTTCTTGATTATATGTTTCCCCAACTTCTTCCAAGAAGACTTGGAGGGAGTATCCCACAGAACAAATGGGACCCTAAAACTGAACCCACTGCCCTCCCCCCACCCCACTCCAGCGGTAAGCAAATGGTTCACACTCACAGTTCTGTGTGTCTCTCCTTTCGCATCTAAGTAGGCTCGGATAGAGGCCAGCCCGGCGTATTCCCCCTGGGCTCCGCTGCAAAGACAGGAAGAAGAGGGTCAGTGCTTTATGCCTCTCTGCCTTCATGTACTCATTCAATATTCATCAGGTACGGGCTGTAGGTTCACCAACATGTGACACAAAGTCCCTCCTAGAAAACAGTAAGCTCACCTAGGACCCCTGCATGAGCCAAAAGCCTTGAACAACCAGAACAACACCTGGTATGCGCACTATAGCTCACCCATTCCTACTCAGAGATGGGATTTCAACCCTCGCTCAGGACCATGCATCTAAAAAAAATCGTTTTCATTATGGAAAGTTCCAAAACTGTGCAAAAGTAAAGAGAAGAATGTAAGGGACCACCACATTGTGCCTATTACTCAGCTTTGAAAATTAAAAGATTATGGTCAATCTTGTTTCTACCTACATCCCTCACTAACCCTCTCACTCTGAACTAGATTATTGTGAAGCAAAACTCAAGCATCATATCATTTCATCAATTCAAACTTCAATATGTATTTTTCAAAGATAAGAATTATTTTTTAAAATATAATTGCAATTATCACACTTAAAATGATGAACAATAAATTTCTTAGTATCACTAAATATTTAGTCAATGATCCAATTATACTGCAAAGGAATTGTACATTGAGTACAATTAATTGAGTGTAATTGAGTGTGGTACCATTCCCGACAGACTCAGGGTCAGCTTTCCTAAGCCCCACATAGTCACGGCTGCTAGAGGCTGGCCATACCCATCTCAGCAGTCCTTGAAGGCACCACTTTTAGAGCACACTTAATGACTAACATTCCAGGGAGGAGTGCTGAGTCAATCATAAACTGTTACTTAATGTTCTCAGTACTCTCTGCAGGAAGGAAAGGAAGTGAGTAATAGGTTTTTTAATCCCATTCAAAATGCATATTTCCTCCATTTCACAAAATTACACCATCTTTTGACTCTGTGGAAGG
Source organism: Capricornis sumatraensis (assembly GCF_032405125.1). NCBI lineage: Eukaryota > Metazoa > Chordata > Mammalia > Artiodactyla > Bovidae > Capricornis > Capricornis sumatraensis. The sequence continues at coordinate 46,495,811 of NC_091074.1, read as the reverse complement.
CCCAGTGGTTTTGGCATTCATCCCTCCTGGTCACCCCGTAATAATGAGATCATACTCTAAAAAAGAACAAGGCTTAAGAATAAACTAGATAAATTGTTTTATTTCTAAATGAAAAGCTAAACTTGAGCCCTAGAAAACATTTTTTTGAGAAAATGGTGGGATGGAACCAGTTGAATATGAAATATCTGCAAACTAGTATAGGGACATTGATGGCTTGGTGTCAGGAGATGGCAGGATTGACGATTTAGGGCTCAGCATGAGAAGAGGACAGAGCAGAGGAAAACATCGAGAGGTACAAGGCTTGGAGTCTGGCTGGAGGAATAAAGGGAAGCGGTGAAATCCACAGTGTGGGTGCCACAGAGCAACAGAAGAGACTAGATGAGCTAAGGAATAATGGTAAGTGTAAGCTGCTCCAGTAATTAAGCACTTCCGATCTGCCAGGCACTGTGGTGCATAGACAAACCACAGGTAAATGAGAACCATTACTGCTGTCACCACCAAGCATTTTCTAATTTTTTTTTTTTTTGACCTCAGGAAATGTATAGACTAGTATTAGGCATGGAGCAGCTCTGCAATAAATGTTTAGTCAATTTGTTCAAAACTGAGTTCTTCTTCAGTCCAGACAAATTTCGCCCATGGAAAAGGACTTCAACAAATGGACTTTGTCTCTACTCAATACTCTGTAATGATCTATTTGGAAAAAGAATTTTTTTTAAAAAGTGGATATATTTACATGTATAACTGATTCACTTTGATGTATAGTGGAAACTAACACATTGTAAATGAACTATACTCCAATAAAAATGAATTTGCTGCTGCTAAGTCGCTTCAGTCATGTCCGACTCTGTGCGACCCCATAGACGGCGGCCCACCAGGCTCCCCTGTCCCTGGGATTCTCCGGGCAAGAACACTGGAGTGGGTTGCCATTTCCTTCTCCAATGCATGAAAGTGAAAAGTGAAAGTGAAGTCACTCAGTCGTGTCCAACTAGTAGCGACCCCATGGACTGCAGCCTACCAGGCTCCTCTGTCCATTGGATTTTCCAGGCAAGAGTACTGGAGTGGGGTGCCACTGCCTTCTCCGAAAAATGAATTTAAAAATGGATTTTGTATTTCCTTCTGTGTTTTTCTCATGACTTCTACTCATCTTGGGCTGGAAGATCAGTCAAAGAAGGAAAGAAGAGACTGGAGCTAGGAGCCAGCAATCTAAGAGAAAGGCAGTATGCCAAAGACTTGATCAGAAATGCTGGATGTTTCCCGGCTTAGATGCTCTTAAAATCAGTCACGTTCCAAAAAGCGCAAAAGATATATCCTAAATCCTCCATAAGGATTATTCCTGGGGTACTATGAAAATAAAGGGAATTATTAGTGCCACCTGTTGGTGGAAAAGCATTATGAATAGTATCTGCTTATCTGCATAAGCCAGATCGAGAACTCATCAGGAAAGTACTACATGTGGAAGGGCAGCTAGGATAGTGGTTTTCTGACATCTATTCAAAACCAAGGGATTATGCTGCATAGGACAGAGGACTCGATTCAATACTCTGTAATGGCCTATATAGGAAAAGAATCTTTAGAGTAGATATATGTATATGTGTAACTGACCCACTTTGCTATAAACCTGAAACTAACACAACATTGTAAATCTACTATAAAATAAAAATTAAATTTCTGTATGTTTTTTAAATTTATGAAAAATTTAACATAGAACCCATTCTGCATGACTGCAGAATATGCTGCAATTCATGACTTAGGGTGAATCCTGAAGTGAAGTGAAGTGAAGTGAAATCGCTCAATCATGTCCGACTCTTTGTCGGCCCCATGGACTGTAGCCTACCAGGCTTCTCCATCCATGGGATTTTCCAGGCAAGAATACTGGAGTGGGTTGCTATTCCTTCTCCAGGGGATCTTCCTGACCCAGGAATCGAACCCAGGTTTCCTGCATTGCAGGCAGACGCTTTACCCTCTGAGCCAGGGAAGCCCTAGAAGTCGCCAAAATTCATGCTGAATTATACTATAATTGAACTGAGAAAACAGTAGCATGTTTTATTTAAAACAGTCAAAGTGGGATGTTGTATTGATACAAGTTGAAAGGTATTAAAAATGTGCTCTAGAGAAAATGATCATCTTACATATGGATCATAACTGAAAATTTAGGCGCTTATAATTTCAGGTTTATACATTTTTTGAATTATTCTTGTTTTAATTTTCTCTATTCTTCTGAAAATCATTAAATAGGTTAACACACCATTGTAGTTCACACACCAATGGCCACATTAAATGTGCAGTTTCAGAGAAGTTTTCTTTTAAGCTGTCTACTAGTCAGTGGGCCTATTTTATTTTATTTTATTAACAACATCTGAAATTCTTAAGTTTTCTATACAATGTCCCTAAAAAATGTTACATTTAAAAAGACATTTTTGTGAAAAAGATTTTTTGAGTGATAAACTGTAAATTTAAATATGAAGTGAATTCCTTCCCATCTATAATATCTAACACCTAGCCCATTGCAAAAACTGAAACATTTGGAAGCTAAAATATGCATCATTACCCAATGAAACCAACATTTTTATAGATATAGGAATATTCTAAAATTTATATGTAAAGACAAAACAACTGAAATAGCATTCTGAAAAAGAAAAAAGAGGAATCAGTCCTGCCTCTAATGTCAAAGCTCTCCTTGACCTGATGTCCCTTTTCAAGTAGTTAGACAACAAGCTCCTCTGGATCTTAGTCTCCATCTGTCACATGGAGATAATGCCACCCAATTTACAGATGAATTTAAAATTAGTATTAGTAATACATTCTTCTGACTTTTTAAAAACTTCATAATGAAAAAAGGGATGAAGCTTAAGGTTAAAAAAAAAAGCCCTTAATTCTTACCAGTTTTACTCCCTCAAAAGAAGCAGTATTACTAATTTCTTGTGATACATAATGTTTAAGTACACATATATCCCCTCCCTTTTGGAACTTCCTCCCATCTCCCTCCCTATCCCACCCCTCTAGGTTGATACAGAGCCCCTGTTTGAGTTTCCTGAGCCATACAGCAAATTCCCACAGGCTATCTATTTTACCTATGGTAATGTAAGTTTCCATATTACTCTTTTCATACATCTCACCCTCTCCTCCCCTCTCCCCATGTCCATAAGTCTATTCTCTGTGTCTGTTTCTCTATTGCTGCCCTGTGAATAAATTCTTCAGCACTATTTTTCTAGGTTCTGTATATGTGCAGTAGAATATGATATTCATCTTTGTCCTTCTGACTCACTTCACTCTGTATAATAGGTTCTAGGTCCATCCGTCTCATCAGAACTGACTCAAGTGCGTCTCTTTCTACGACTGAGAAATACGCCATCGTGCATATGCACCACAGCTTCCTTCTCCATCCCCTGTCAATGGGCATCTAGGTGGTTGCAATGGGCATCTAGCACTGTTGTAAGAAGTGCTGCGATGATACATGTGCCTTTTTCAACCCTGGTTTCCTCAGGGTATATGCCTAGGAGTGGGATTGCTGGGTCATATCATATGGTGGTTTTATTCCTAGTTTTTTAAGGAATCTCCATACCGTCTTCCATAGTGGCTGTATCAATTTATATTCCCACCAACAGTGCAAGAGAGTGCCCTTTTCTCCATACCCTCTCCAGCATTGTTTGTAGACTTTTTGATGATGGCCATTCTGATCAGTGTGAAGTGATATCTAATTGTAGTTTTGATTTGCATTTCTCTAATAATGAGCAATATTGAGCATCTTTTCATGTGTTTGTTAGCCATCTGTATGTCGTCTTTGGAGAAATGTCTGTTTAGGTCTTTTTCCTGCTTTTTGATTGGGTTGTTTGTTTTTCTGGTATTGAGTTGTATGAGCTGCTTGTACATTTTGGAAATTAATCCTTTGTCAGTTGCTTCATTTGCTATTATTTTCTTCCATTCTGAGGGCTGTCTTTTCACCTTGCTTATACTTTCCTATGCTGTGCAAAAACTTTTAAATTTAATTAGGACTCACTTGTTTACTTTTGTTTTTATTTCCATTACTCTAGGAGGTGGATCATCGGAGAAGGCAGTGGCACCCCACTCCAGTACTCTTGCCTGGAAAATCCCATGGATGGAGGAGCCTGGAAGGCTGCAGTCCATGGGGTCGCTGAGGGTCAGACACAACTGAGCAACTTCACTTCCGCTTTTCACTTTCATGCGTTGGAGAAGGAAATGGCAACCCACTCCGGTGTTCTTGCCTGGAGAATCCCAGGGATGGGCGAGCCTGGTGAGCTGCCATCTATGGGGTTACACAGAGTCGGACACAACTGAAGTGACTTAGCAGCAGCAGGAGGTGGGTCATAGAGGATCTTGCTTTGATTTATGTCATTGAGGGTTCTGCCTATGTTTTCCTCTAAGAGTTTTATAGTTTCTGGTCTTAGATTTAGGTCTTTAATCCATTTTGAGTTTATCTTTGTGTGTGGTGTTAGGAAATGTTCTAATTTCATTACATGTAGCTGTCCAGTTTCCCCAGCACCATTTATTGAAGAGGCTGTCTTTGCCCCATTGTATATTCTTGCCTCCTTTATCAAAAATAAGGTACCCATAGGGGCATGGGTTTATTTCTGGGCTTTCTATCTTGTTCCATTGGTCTATATTTCTGTTTTTGTGCCAGTACCATACTGTCTCAATGACTGTAGCTTTGTAGTATAATCTGAAGTCAGGAAGGTTATTTCCTCCAGCTCCATCCTTCTTTCTCAAGACTGCTTTGGCTATTCAGGGTCTGATCACAGCTTCAATTTCAGTGCTTGTGACTGGGTTGTTCATAATTTCTATTTATTCCTGGATCAGTCTTGGAAGGTTGAACTTTTCTAAGAATCTGTCCATTTCTCCCACGTTATCTATTTTATTGCCATATAGTTGTTCATAATGGTCTCTTATAGTCCTTTGTAGGGCAGTAGGAGAAGGGGACGACCGAGGATGGGATGGCTGGATGGCATCATGGACTCGATGGACATGAGTCTGATTGAACTCCGGGAGATGGTGATGGACAGGGAGGCCTGGCATGCTGCGATTCATGGGGTCGCAAAGAGTGGGACACGACTGAGCGACTGAACTGAACTGATTGCTCTTAATTGTTTGGGTTTGATTTTATAGATCTTTTTTCTTCTCTTGTATTTCTTCACTATATAAGTCCCTTAAACATTTGTGTAAAGCTGGTTTGGTGGTACTGAATTCTCCTTAACTTTTACTTGTCTGAAAAGCTTTTGATTCCTCCATCAATTTTGAATGAGATCCTTGCCAGGTACAGTAATCTTAGTTGTAGATTTTTCCCTTTCAGTACTTTAAATATATCCTGCCATTCCCTTCTGGCCTGCAGAGTTTCTGCTAAAAGATCAGCTGTTAAATGTATGGGGTTTCCCTTGTATGTTACTTGTTGCTTCTCCCTTGCTGCTTTTAATATTCTCTTTGTGTTTAGTCTTTGTTAGTTTGATTAGTATGTGTCTTGGCATGTTTCTCCTTGGGTTTATCCTGTATGGGACTCTTTGCCCCTCTTGGACTTGATTGACTATTTCCTTTTCCATATTGGGGAAATTCTCAACTATAATGTCTTCAAAAATTTTCTCATACCCTTTTTTTTTCTCTTCTTCTTCCGGGACCCCTATAATTCAAATGTTGGTGTGTTTGATACTGTCCCAGAGGTCTCTGAGACTGTCCTCAGCTCTTTTCATTCTTTTTACTTTATTCTGTTCTTCAGAAGTTATTTCTACCATTTTCTCTTCCAGCTCACTGATTCATTCTTCTGCTTCAGATAGTCTGCTATTGATTCCTTCTACAGTATTTTTAATTTCAGCAACTGTGTTGTTTGTCTCTGTATGCGTATTCTTTAATTCTTCTAGGTCTTTGTTAATTGATTCTTGCATTTTCTCCATTTTGTTTTCCAGGTTTTTGATCATTTTTACTATCATTATTCTGAATTCTTTTTCAGGTAGTTTGCCTATTTCCTCTTCATTTATTTGGACTTCTGTGTTTCTAGTTTGCTCCTTCATTTGTGTAGTATTTCTCTGCCTTTTCATTATTTTTTTTAACTTATTGTGTTTGGGATCTCCTTTTCTCAGGCTTCAAGTTGAGCTCTTTCCTTGAAGAAGGTTGAATTCTTTCTTCCTTTTGGTTTCTGTCTTCCTAAGGTTGGTCCAGTGGTTTGTGTAAGCTTGGTATAAGGTGAGATTTGTGCTGAGTTTTCGTTTGTGTTTGTTTGTTTTTCCTCTGATGGACAAGGCTGAGTGAGATAGTAATCCTGTCTGCTGATGATTGGGTTTGTATTTTTGTTTTGTTTGTTGTTTAGATGGGGCCATGCACAGGGTGCTACTGGGTCTTGTATTCAAGTGGTTTCTTTTCTGTGAGTTCTCACCATTTGGTACTTCCTAGGGTTAGTTCTCTGGTAGTCTAGGGCCTTGGAGTCAGTGCTCCCACTCCAAAGGGTCAGGACTTGATCTCTACTGCCTGCAGTTAGTTGCTGTGGTCTTGATAAGTTGATGAATGAAAAGAACCCAAGGTTTTGCAAGGTCCTCTTCAGGAGAACATTGAGAAGGACCAGAACCCTGTCCTGCCTGCATCTGAGGTCCACAGGAGTGGCCTTCTCGGAGGAACCAGACATTTCACAGGACCATGACTCTGTAAGAGGCTTGCAGAACCACACTGCGCTTGGGAGCCAGAGTCTGAAGACCACATGAAGTGTCTTACGACAAATAATGTTTTGATGTTCAACATTTTAATGCCAAACTGTCCTTGTCAAACCCTCCTTTACTTTAAAAATACCATCCTCAAGTAGTTAGGAATAAAAAAATGACCCAAGTGAAATGTTAGCTAAGAAACTGACATTATGATAAAACTAATCACAGTAAAAGGATTAACAAAACAGCTACTGTGTCAAAATGATCTGAATCAGTACATGGCAACCTCAGAGGACCACTCTCAAAACATGGTAAAGTGAGAAAACATGGTAAACAGCAGGATAAAGAGGATATGCTTCCATACCTCAGAAGGAATTCAATTTTAATCAAACTCTCTGTTGCATAACTCAAATATTCCCAACAGCATCTAAGTCTCTGCTTCAAATAGCTTTAAATAAAACCCCCTCAACATGTTCTTACCAATCTCTATCTAGTTGAATTCTGGGGAAAAAATGTCTGGATGGATCTAGCCAACCTAACCTTTCTGATATCTCAAGAGCACCTTAAAGCAGTGGTTTTCAAACTCAACATCCCCAAATATCCCTGGGGGACTAGGGAGAAATATGAAGTCTTGGCTCACACCCCAAGTACACTGAATCAGAATTCTAGGGTTTCAGCCAAATGCAAGAACCATCCCTCAAATGAACTGGTTCAAAATTGGGAAGGGAGTACGTCAAGGTTGTATACTGTCACCTTGCTTATTTAACTTCTATGCAGAGTACATCATGTGAAATGCTGGGCTAGATGAAGCACAAACTGGAACCAAGATTGCCAGGAGGAATATCAATAACCTCAGATAACGCAGATGACACCATTCTTATGACAGAAAGTGAAAAGCAACTAAAGAGCCTCTTGATGAAAGTGAAAGAGGAGAGTGAAAAAGTTGACTTAAAACTCAACACTCAAAAAACTAAGATCATGGCATCTGGTCCCATCACTTCAGGGCAAATAAATAGAGAAAATAATAGAAACAGTGACAGACTATTTTCTTGGGCTCCAAAATCACTGGATGGTGACTGCAGCCACAAAATTAAAAGATACTTGCTCCTTGGAAGAAAAGCTATGATAAACCTAGACAGCATATTAAGAAGTAGAGACATCACTTTGCCAACAAAATGTGTGTATAGCCAAAGCTATGGTTTTTCCAATAGTCATGTACAGATGTGAGAGTTGGACCCTAAAGAAGGCTGAGCATCAAAGAACTGATGCTTTCAAACTGTGGTGCTAGAGAAGACTCTTGAGAGTCCCTTGGACTGCAATGAGATCAAATCAGTCAATCCTAAAGGAAATCAACCCTGAATATTCTTTGGAAGTACTGATGCTGAAGCTGAAGTGCCAATACTTTGGTCACCTGATGTGAAGAGCTGATTCACTGGAAAAGACGCTGATGCTGGGAAATACTGAGGGCAGGAAAAGAAGGGGACACAAGAGGATGAGATGATTGGATGGCATCGTTGACTCAACAGACATGAGTCTGAGCAAACTCCAGGAGATAGTGAAGGACAGGGAAGCTTGGGGTGCTGCAGCCCATGGAATCACAAAGAGTAAGACACAACTGAACAACCGAAGAACTACAGCAACCCCTCCAAAATCTTACAAACTGCAGAAAATCCAAATATACTCTTGAGAGTCAAGAAGTTGGGGAGAGGAGATCCTTCTCATTGCTTTATATTTCCCCAAAGATGGCTCCTTTCATCCTTCATCCTTCTTTCTCTTTCTAGCAGTCTGAGTATCTCCCTGGAAATCAGTCACTCATCAGAGAGGGTCTCTGATACCTGGCCTCCTAGAGCTCTCTGTAGGGGAGGGTTCTGAAGCTGCACTAGGCCCACTAGGAAAGTGAAAGTAAAAGTCGCTCAGTTGTGTCCAACTCTTCCCAACCCCATGGACTATACAGTCTATGGAATTCTCCAGGCCAGAAGACTGGAGTGGGTAACCTTTCCCTTCTCCAGGGGATCTTCCCAACCCAGGGATCGAACCCAGGTCTTCCGCATTGCAGGTGAATTCTTTATTAGCTGAACCCTAAGGGAAGCTCTAGGCCCTCTAGGAAAGCAGGTCAGAAATGATCAATGACATGTCTGCTCAGTGACACTACCATGAACTTAGGAAAGAAGGGGAGGGAGATGGCCAATATCAAGTGTTTGACGCTCTTTGCTGTCCATTGTGGCTCAGATGGTAAAGAATCCTCCTGCGATGTGGGAGACCTGGGCTCAATCCTTGGTTGGGAAGATCCTCTGGAAGAGGAAATGGCAACCTACTCCAGTGTTCTTGCCTGTAGAATCCCCATGGACAGAGAAGCCTGACAGGCTACAGTCCGGGGCAGGGGGTGGGGGGTGGAGGGTGTCACAAAGAGTCGGACACAACTGCGTGACTAAGCACAGCACAGAGTGATCTGCACACCACGGTCATGACTTAGCCTTCAAAGGCCAGTTTTAAAGTTCACTCCACTGGAAGATGTGAGTCATCTAACTAAACCTCCCTCTTTGGGGTTCCTCCAGGGCAACGCACTTTCCAACCCAGTAATGTACATTAGAATCACCTAAGGGCTTTTTAAACACTCAGTGAGCCCGGGTACTGCCCCTGGAGGAGATTCCAGTGTAGCTAGTTTACAGGTGGGGAGGGCATGGCTCCCCGCGTAAATCTAATATGAAGCCAGGACTGAAAGCCCCATGGCCCTGTGGTTTTCACGGTGTGGTAGCCAAACCAGCACATCAGCACCACCCAGGATTATATTAGAAATATGAATTCTCAGGCCTCAATCCAGACTTATTAAATCAGAAACTGTGGTAGTGGGGCCAAGCAATTTCACAAGCCCTACAGGTGATTCTCATGTATAATCAAGTTGGAGAGTCGTTGACTGTGTCCTGTTCACACCTCATTTAAGAACCTTACCAGGAGGAGATTCCAGGAAAGTGACTGCTAGTTCCATCTACACTCAAGATCACAGTTTGCAGTTTTCAGAGACAAAAACAACTTCTGTACTATTATAAGCCAAGTAAGCTAATAATAATTCCAGCTCCATGGAAGGTGTTAATTACTGTTTCTGTCTGCCTTAAATGGTACATCATAATTCTAACCTAGCAGTTCCCAGAGTATTTGTGTGCTGCTGAATGATTTTCAGAGTGTCACCATGGTATGGGGAGCAAGCTGAAGTAAGCTGTCCTGGGCACAGTAGGAAATGGAAAGGTAATTAAATATTATTTGGTTATGTTCTCCACCAAGCTGGAAATGCTCTCTAGGGTTATAGACTGAGCAAATAAATAAGAGAAATGGGGACAAGTTTCTCGACATTTGTGTTTTAAGTTCTTTAAACAACTTTGAGATCTAACTGTCTCAGGAAATAGACCACGTGAAGGCTTGGCTACTCGAACCAAAGATTTCATGCCACAGTTTATGGTTATCAAATCCTTCATCATCCACATTTATCAGCCTTCCCTCAATGAAATCTCAATCAAATCAAGAAGGCAGTGTTCCTTGCTTGCTGTACAGGAGAGAAAACTACACCTAGCACTAGGGAGGAAGCCACATAACAGAGCTCTGGAGACCTGACATATTCCGGGTGCTAACCTTTCCTTTGAACTGCTGGTTTCCCCTCAGAAAAAAAAATACACTGAAGAGAAAGGCCATATGGCAGCCTCCATCCAGGCAGGAACTACTAGAACAAGAGAGAATAAATGCCTTCTGTGAGCCTAACACAGGACTGCGCCAGACTGGAAGACATTATGAGGGCCCAGGAGCGGAATCCAGGCAGAGTCATCAGGAAAACATGCAGAAACACTCAGGTTTATGCCTGAAAATTGCAGGTCTCCTGCTTAGGCATTTTAGAACCACAGAGTTGCACTTCGAGTCCACTTGATGTTAAATATTCCTCTGTTCTACAGAGCTTAGTTCTTTTGCCCATTGTTGCAAGCTTGCCTCATTTTGTTTGAGTACTGCATTGCTGCAAAGGAAGACAGGTGGTCTGCTCAACCCCAGGGCAGGTTCAAAGCCAACTTCATTATGCCATCAACTGATGCCAAAACCCCCCTGAGATCAGGAGTGCCAGACTGAAAATGAATCTGCAAGCATCTTATCAAGAATTTAAGTGTTTTGCCATATGCATGTCCCCCACAATAAAAATAACATTTTTGAATTGTATTATGATAATATATATCATGCTTTTAAAAAAAATTCTAGTAATCTAAAATACCATAAGGACAAAAAATAAATATCACTTGAAATCTATCACCTTAAGATAATTACTTGGGTGTCTTTGATCCTCTTCCTAAAAATTATGCCATACTTATCTTTTAAATATCATGCAGTAACAAAAAAGGAAGGGAAACATATTTAGATTCCAAACTTTCGGTGACTGGACTCTCGAATTCTATAGACACATTGACCAATTCCAACTAGTCAGGCATAATAAAAACACCAGGAAATGTTCCCTTGATAATAAGAGATTACTAAACCCTCTGTTTTACAAGTGTAACTTCAGTGGCTAACATGGTACGCTAAATTCTTTTTCTGTGCAGAGTGGTTAAGAAACTTCTAATAGTAAGTATAAAGCTCACACTGGTCCCTGAGATTTCACCAGCCAGCAGTAAATCATGGCGAACTAAACTGCAAGTAGTTAGCCCTGTGGTAGACTGACTCTGAGACTTGGAACACAGAATTATAAGACCTGGAATTTATAATCTTCTTGTGGAAAAAAAAACTACCACAAATAAACCAAGATGGAGGCTGTAGTATGCTAAAAATAAAATCACTCACATACAATATGTGGTAGATGCTTCTTTCCCCAAATGAGACATCAAATTTCCCAACCCACTGGAAACATAGCCCCTGCATTTTCCCAACAAAGAAGGAGGCATTTCCCCATCTGTCACAGCAGCCTCTGCTTAGGACCAGAAATATCTACTAAGCTTCAACGAAGCCTCTGTAACTCTGAAGTCAGCTCTTGGAAATGGATGGTGTGTTTCTGAGCTGGAGAAGGCATCACTGCCCAAACTACAAAATGATAATGATTTCTTTTCCTCCTCCATGGAAAATGGGATCTCACTGGCAATCATACAAATGAGAAGAGTAACAGAGAGAAACACCATCAGGTCAACCAAGAAGAGAGGAACTTATAAGATGATGGTTCTCAACCTTGGCTGCAAGCTGGAATCACCTGGGGGGCTTTAAAGAAAAACCCATGTAGGCATCCCTTCCCTCACTGTACTCTTTCCCCATCAAGATGTTGATTCTATCTGGGACTGGGAGCTGAACACTAGGATTTTTTATAGACACATCATATGAGTCTAGTTTCCAGCTCAGGCCTGGGAACCACTGCTTTACAAAAGGAGAGCCTCCTCATCCTTCAGTCAGTCTTCTGCAGACTCTGCCCAGGACCTCAATTTTTTGCAAGAGCTAATGATTTAAAAAAATGTTAAAGTGGTCTTGCAAAATAGCTCTCCAATAAGATACAGAAGATGTGATCATATTCCATCACTAGAGGGCAGTTTCTTCACTGTCAATAGTTAATTAAAGTATTATTGCCTCACGTGAATTCACTCAGGTTCCTCTCGTAAAAAAAATAAAAGCTGCATGATGATGTTTTAATGAAGGTATACTATAACCTGACTTCATAAATGTCAGTTCTGTCCTATTTATGAAATGAGTGGTTCCCAGGCCTGAGCTGGAGACTAGACTCATATGATGAGTCTATAAAAAATCCTGGTGTTCAGCTCCCAGTCCCAGATAGAATCAACATCTTGATGGGGAAAGAGTATGGTGAGGGAAGAGATGCATGCATGGGTTTGAAAGTCTAATATTAAATAGGCTTTGTGTCCTTTTATTTGTCACATGCCCTCTTCCTAACAGGTTTCTATTGTATGGGATATGTTGTTTTCATAAAGTGTATGGCTCTGCTGTTACCTATGTTACCAAAACAGGAGGGAAGGTGTGATAGTATCTGACTAAGATCTGATTACTTTCTGTCTCAGAAAGTGAGCCAATAAATGTCAGTTTTTAAATCATTTGATTTTTTTAATCTTGAAATAGAAATTTGGCATTTCTAACAAGCTTCTAGGTGATGCCAATGCTGTGACTGCTGGTGGAGAAACCACACTGAGCAGTGGGAGGTAGAGAAGCTGGGGGCAGACACAAGATTCCTCTTCTGAAGATATCCTCAGATGTTAACTTACATGTTGATGACATGTCTGCCTGCCTATCTATTCCCATGAAGACAGAAAGACCACAGATCCAGTGTATCCAAGCTGGATATGCATCAGAATCATTTGGTTGCTTCTTAAAAGCAAAGATTTTTAGTCTCAACTCCTGAAAACCAGTAGGTCTGGAAGAGGGCCCAGGAATTTATATTTTTTAACAAGTACCCAGGAGATGTTATGATATCCTTCTGGTTTTTTTTGTTGTTGCTGTTGTTGTTTTCATGTTTAAAGGCAAATGTATTCCATTCCTTTCCATGCAAAACATAATAAGGTATCTTATCTTATATGTTTGTTGTTTCTTTTCCAAATCAAGTTTGGAAACTTGATCTGGATTCTCCAAATAAGTTTGGATCCTCCAACCTTGGAGGATCCACTCGTCCTCTACAGTGAGCCATCTTATACCATGTTCTGCTAAGCATCTTACATAGGAGAGACTTGCTGACTAGTTAAGAGGTTTGTGCTGGGAGAAGAGCTAATGTCTACTGTCTCTTCTGTTGCCATCAAGCTCACAGAAGGGCTATTGCCAACTTGTGTCAAAAGATGCCTACAGAAGCCATTCAGAGAGTCCATGGCAGGGAGGAAGGTACAGGACGAGCGATTTGCTATTCTATGATTGGGTCAAGAGTCTCAAAGTTTCCATTAAGTCCTAGTCTCCAAAGCCGTGCACAGTTAGTTACTTCCACTGCATTCTGTTGCAGCAGTCACAAACTTCCACTCCGATACAAGAGGGAATATAGACCCCAGTACTCACTGGGAGCAGTGTCAAAGTCACACTTGACTGGACACTACATTTCCATGAGTTTGCATGTTTTGAAAATCACTTTTGCTCAAAATTTTTTTATTTTACAGAGGCTGAGGCCAGAACAGGGGAAAGGATATTTCAAGGTTGTTGACAGAACAAACTAGGATCCAGACTCTCCCGGTCCTACTAGACTGAGGCATTGCTGCTTATAAGGAGCTCAATTCTGATTCTTAAACTGTAAGGTGGATGTAGTAACTACCTTTCAAAGATGGCCCACAGTGAGCCAGGGTTTTCCACATTCACAACCACATGCTGGACCCCTCCCACATTTAATTTAGGCTGCTCTAAAATGCTCTGGAAGGGATGCTGTGTAACTCCAGAGGCTGAGCCTGAAGAGGCTCGCAGCTCCCACATACTTCCACCTTGGAACACCCCACTTTGAACCCAGACCCAATTCTGTGAGGGAGCTTCAGCAACCACTGGAGAGGTCCACATACTCAACTGGACTCCAAGCCAACAGCCATCACTTCCTGCCCAGCTCTGAGAATGAGGCCACTTTGGATCTTCTAGTCATCCATCCCAGGGGGGATTATACTACAAAAGATAACTGAAAAGACAGAAGAAGAAATCCCTTTACCTGTTAGGCTGGAAAGAGATTTGATCGTAGCCAGTGAGTTCACACAAATCCTTCTCGAGTTCTCGGAAAAGCTGCTGGTATCCTTGAGCTTGTTCCAGAGGCACAAAGGGGTGGATATTTGCAAATTCTTTCCACGTGATAGGCTGAAGAGCAAGAGGAGAAAGCATATGCATATGTATTCACTGTAATAATAATAACAATACTAACTTTAATAATGATGATGATGATAGCAATAGCTAACACAGAAATTGCCTACTATGTGTCAGGCACTAATCTAAAATATTTTAAATAAATTCATTCATTTAACTCTTACCACAATCTTATAAAGTAAGTACTATTACTGTCTTCATTGTACAAGTGAGTCACAGTGGCCCCAGAAAGGGCACTTACACAAAAAAATAACCTTTTCCTATTTTTTCAGGAACAAAAAGGCCCCCAAATTGATTTATATCCGTGAAACTCAATGAGTTGTTTCAGGCATGTTTTATTCAAACTCTTGCATAGCACATATATTATTCTTTTTTTTTCATTAAGCAGAACAAAACACCAACATAAAAGTAAATGGGGAAAATTCTATTACAATATAAAATGATTTTCTGTTCCTGATGTGATTTGTCATATCAGAATAATCCTACAGAAAAAAAGAAACATGCCAGCCTAGTACAGATACTTACCAAACACCACAGAGGGATACAAAACCTTCTGCTGATACAAGGAATAAATTAAAACCTCAAGCTCAACCCTTTTGGCACTGAGAAATGATTTATAGAAAGCTTAATTCCACCTGAGCTTAACAACTACAAATTGATAAAAGCTTTTTACATGGCAGATTTAAAAGAGAGTCTTGTGGGGAGAGGTAGGAAGAGATAAATGCTATATCTTTACATATTTTAATATTTAAAAATAATTTCAGTCATAAATGTAAATGATCAGGTTGTGATAAAGTTAGGGTTTCTGCCAAGATTGTTAAAGAGTGAGGTAAAGGATTTCTAAAGCAATTATTAATCACAGTCCCAGTGGCAGCTTCTCTCATTATCTACTTATGCACAAGCCAAGACACTGCCTCTGGTAAGCCCCCTCTTAATAGACGTGACCTACTTACCGTGAGTTCAGATGAACTGTTGAGCTTCATGGTACAGGACCCCTTTAAGAAGCACAGCCAAAGTGTATTACGTTAGTGACTTCCTATGTTCCATCAGATCGGTCCTCCCATCTCCCTGAAAGGCCAACCATTCATCTCTCTTGCAGCATATTAGGTGTGACCCAAAGAGGTGGAATCAGGGTGGGGTGGGGAATGGAAATAAAGGCAATAATTACCAGTGGAATCATGCTATGCACAAGGGAGATGTCCTTGTTTTCCAGTCGCTTCATGTATCGGACAATATTTGTTTCTGAGTGATAGCTGTGAACACAGAACACAGGGTTTAGACCAATATAATTAAATAAGAGCCCACACACATCTTTCTAAAAGGTTAAGGTACCCTGAGATCTACCTTCAACATATAGATCTAATTAGGCCATGAGCAACATGCCCACAAAGTATCAGAGAGAAGGGCATGGACCATCCCCCACAAACCACAGAGGATTCCCTAGGACAAGAAGCTGCCCATGGGCATGAGAGAAAGGGCTGGAAAGAAGACGATGCTGAGTCCCTGGGTACAATCTTCAGCCTGGCAACCACGCATCCAAACTCCCATCTTCTCAGGAGCAGAATTACGGGTTATGGTGCCCAGGGAGCAGAGCCATCAGGAAATACGATGTGCTTTCTGCCCAGGTTAGAATTGGGATTTAGCAGTTACTCAGGCTGAACCATAATAACTGTATCGGAGATGAAGCCATTCTCCACTGTGCTCCCAATGCAGAAGTCACACAAGCCACACAAACCTGTTGAACACTTGATGTGTGAGGAATGGGCTAGTCCTCTTGAAGGCAGTCCCTAGAATACCTCTCCGCTCCTCACCCATGCTTTCAGCAACCAGCTCCTGCATGGAGAGATCACAGACACTGAAGGATGGAAATCATGCCTGGAACCACATGTGAAGCAGGCTTCCGTTAAGCATGTGTTGTGATAGAGCACTGGAAATTCCCTACCACCCAACCTTCCACCCCTCATCAGGGACATGTGGCATGGAGCAAAGACAGAGGTCAGGGCCATGCAGTGTGGCAATTCTTCAAAACGCCATCTTTAAGTTCCACTGAACTTAGCGACAGTAAATAAAAGCTGTACAATTTTTACTGCCAAAACAAAAGTTGACATTTCCTGCATGTTCCATGAATAATGAAGCAAGTTATAGTAAATTATTTTAAAGGGCTATCTAAAAATTTACCATGATAAAGCTCAAGTAAGGATTCTTACCTGACACTGCTCTTTTGTCTTTGAGAACAATTCTAATAAAATACTAATGTCAAGACCATTCAGTAGGGAAAGGAACAGTCTCTTCAACAAATGATGCTGAGAAAACTGGATATACACATGCAAAAGAATGAAACTGAACCCTTATCTTGCACCATACACAAAAACTAATTCAAAATGGATTAAGGACCTAAATCTACAAGCTAAAACTATGATATCTGGGACTTCCCTGGTGGCCCAGTGGCTAAGACTCCACGTTCCCAATGTAGGGGGCCCAGGTTTGATTTCTGGTCTGGGAACTGAATCCCACATACTGAAGCTAAAGATTCCACATGCCACAACTAAGAACCAGGGTGCCAAAATAAATAAATTAAATATTAAGCAATAAATAAAGAAAATAAAATTATAAAACTCTTAGAAGAAAGTATACAGGCAACTCTGCATGACCTTGGATTTGGCAATGATGTCTTTATGACACCAAAAGCATGGGCAACACAGAAAAAACAGATAAAAGTGAACTTTTGTGCATTAAATGACACTATCAAGAGAATTAACAGACAACAAACAGAACAGGGGAAATATCTGCAAACCATATGTCTGATAAAATATCTAAAACATATAATTAAATACATGGCTTGCTCCTCATTCTTCTCCAGGCTGATAGAATGGCTCTCTGGAGCCCTCAGTGGGTGTTCCCTAAATTCCTCAAATGCATGGAACAAATACTGATTTAAATTTGATTAAATTTAAATTAAGTGCAGAATTCTAGAGGGAGGATACTTATTCAGTTTTGTTTATTAATTAGTTTAAAAGAGAACAGTGTAATACTTCTTTGATAATTTACATTTGTTTTCTGATTTAAAGTCAGGTCTCACAGAAAACTTAGACAACCAGGACAGCACTGATAAACACTCTGGAACCTATTTCTGCTTCCTTTCATTGGTTCATTTAGCAAATATTTATTGAGTGGCTCTTATGCTATAAGCCTTGCAGAGTGTTGTGATTAACACCTTGCTACAGGTGTAGGTAGCTACTGATGCCTCTCTTCCATCTCACAGAATCTCATCCTCACATGTCCTGCTATTTCATCATTTTATTTTTATTTTTATTGATTTTTTTAATTTAAATTTTACTTTTTTACTTTACAATACTGTATTGGTTTTGCCATACATTGACATGAATCCACCACAGGTGTACATGAGTTCCCAACCCTGAACCCCCCTCCCACCACCCTCCCCATATCATCTCTCTGGGTCATCCCAGGGCACCAGCCCCAAGCATCCTGTATCCTGTATTGAACCTAGACTAGTGATTCGTTTCTTACATGATAGTATACATGTTTCAGTGCCATTCTCCCAAATCATCCCACCCTCTCCCTCTCCCACAGAGTCCAAAAATCTGTTCTGTACATCTTCGTCTCTTTTGCTGTCTCGCATACAGGGTTATCATTACCATCATTCTAAATTCCATATATATGTGTTAGTATACTGTATTGGTGTTTTTCTTTCTGGCTTACTTCACTCTGTATAATCGGCTCCAATTTCATCCACCTCATTAGAACTGATTCAAATGTATTCTTTTTAATGGCTGAGTAATACTCCATTGTGTATATGTACCACAGCTTTCTTATCCACTCATCTGCTGATGGACATCCAGGCCGTCTCCATGTCCTGGCCATTATAAACAGTGCTGCAATGAACACTGGGGTACACGTGTCTCTTTCAATTCTGGTTTCCTCGGTGTGTATGCCCAGCAGTGGGATTGCTGGGTCATAAGGCAGTCCTATTTGTAGTTTTTTAAGGAATCTCCACACTGTTCTCCATAGTGGCTATACTAGTTTGCATTCTCACCAACAGTGTAGGAGGGTTCCCTTTTCTCCACACCCTCTCCAGCATTTAGTGCTTGTGGACTTTTGGATCACAGCCGTTCTGACTGGTGTGAAATATTTCATCATTTTAGAAACCAACTCAGTCACACCACACTGCTTCTAGTTCTCATGTAATCTCTCTCCTCCTAGCCTCTGCGGCTGCTTTTCCCAGCATCTGGAACACCTGTAGCTCCATCCTCCTCCTCTGCAATTGTGTCTGGATAGCTCCTCATCTTTCAGGTCTCCACTTGAGAGAATTTCTTCCGAGTCTTAGTGAGAAGCCCCTCCTCTGTGCTCATCACAGACAGTGCCCATCATAATACCTCACCTAGACTGCATTCTTGCGCTTGTTCAGATCCTCACTAGACTAGAAGCTCCATAAAGGCAGGAAATATGTCTGATTAGTACTATCCTGGGGACATAACGACTTCCCAGTGGCTCAGACAGTAAAGCGTCTGCCTACAATGCGGGACACCTGGGTTCAATCCCTGGGTTGGGAAGATCCCCTGGAGAAGGAAATGGTAACCCACTCCAGTACTCTTGCCTGGAAAATCCCATGGACAGAGGAGCCTGTAGGCTACAGTCCATGGGGCCGCAAAGAGTCAGACACGACTTCACTTTCACTTTCACTTTGGGGATGTAACACATATTAACGACCTGGCACATATTAGGTCAGTTTTCCCAGAATCAACATAACCAAGATGTAAGTGTTATGAAATGTTGTATTAGGAATAGCTTCAATTAAGTACAATTAACAGTCCTTCCAGCTAACCTGGCTAATTAGTCCTGGCTGGGGCCCAGAGCAGTGACCTCTAACTACCAGCAGTCACAGGAACAAGAGAAAATCAGTAGTTTAATTTTAACAGCAGGCCACCAAGGTCACTCCTGGGCCCCTTCTCCCTCACAACTCAGGCCCACAAGAGGCAAGGCCATCTCTGACACTTCCCCAAACAGTCCTTATGAGGACTGTGTATTTTAATTTACTTACTGCAGACGACTCACAGCCGAAGATCCACAACAAGTCATCCAGATCTTTTTCACCGACTGTTTCATCAAGAGAAATACCAAGCTGTAGAAATGAAAATGAAAGGGAAAATATCAGCTCTAAATGCCAGGATCAGGGCTGGCATAAAAAGGAATACATCTGAGGAAGTTGTAGTGAGGTGGGTGAACTTTAGGAGACTGTCTTACAGAATGAAGTAAGTCAGAAAGAGAAAAATAAGTATCTTATATTAACGCATATACATGGAATTTAGAAAAATGGTTGTGACAAACCTCTTTTCAGGGTAGGAATACAGATGCAGACTAGAGAATGGGCTTGTGGACACAGAGCGGGAAGGAGAGGGCGGGATGAGTTGAGAGGAGCTCTGACATGTATACACTACAGCATCTAAAATAGGTAACTAGTGGGAAGATGCTGTATAGCACAGGGAACTCAGCTCAGTGCTCTGTGATGGTCTAGAGGGGAGGGATGGCGGGGTGAGGTGGGAGGGAGGCTCACGAGGGAGGGGATATATATATACTTATGGCTGATTCATGTTGCTATACAGCAGAAGCCAACACAACATGGTAAATCAATTATCCTCCAGTTAAAAATAAGCTTTAAAAACAGAACTGAACACACACACACAAATCAGGGCTGAAACTCTAATAAGAGAAGTCCAAGGGGAGAAGGTGCTGGACAAAACTCTCCGTTGTTCTAAAAAAACAGAACATCATTATGTCCAGGTGGACTCTTGGGCAAAGCAGGCTAGTCCAGTCCCAAACTCCACAAGATTCAGAGTTTTACAGCCACATCTGAACTCTGACAGTCTGAGGGCTGCAGGGCACCCCTTTTGGTACTAGATAAGCTCACCATTTTCTTCCCTTAACTTGTCTCATCTTATTGCTTATCATATTGTGAATAAAGGAGTAGTATGAGCAAAATATGTGCCTAAAAGTTCCATGTATGAAAACACAACACCTTAAGGAAAGTTGACAATGAATCACCATTTAAAAAGTCACAGCATTCCAAACTGGAAATGAAAACTGTTTACAAAGAGACAGACTGCACCCAAAGGTCCAATACTGAGATCTTTTTTAAATAAAAAGATATTTTAATGAGAAAAGTCATGAAAATTTCTAGAATTTGTAAACTGAAACTGAAAGTCTGACTTACTGTGCCATCCTCAAAGAGCCGAATATTTATTTGTCGCTGAGCAGCCCTGCCCAAGACCTCCTTCGCTGAGCAGCCACACTGAATCTTCAAAGTGTCAAAGAACAAGTCATGCTGGAGTTGGTGCCCTGCTCGCTTGAGACCTAGACAAAACAGGAGAGCCACCAGTCTCTACAGAGAAACCCGACCCTCTGCCCCGTACACCTCACAGAGGAGTGAAGAGGTAAGTCCTACTACAGTCTGTTCCTGGTCCTACCCAGAGTTTTGGTTGCTGCTTTCAAATTTTAAAAAATTAAATATTTATTATTATGCTATGGAGAGTTGTGAAATACATTTTAAAATGGAGGGAAAATCACCATAATTACCCTCTACTAATAACTAATGGTTACTTTTTGGTACAGATTCCTCTGTACCAGATTCCTCCCAGATTCCTCTGCACAGATTCCTCCCAGAAGGGTGATTATGTATGTGTGTCTATTTGTAATATATCACATATATATATACTTCTTTATCCTGAAAAAAATCTTTAACATATCATGAACACTTGGCTTTTCAACAGATCAAAACCTCCATCATTATTTTTAATGGCTATATAATATTCAAACTTAAATTATGTACCATAATTTTAACTAATTACTTAGTACTGGACATTTAGGCTACTTCCAAGATGTAATATTGCAAACAATGTTTCTGTGGACACCCATTACAACCTTATCTGATTATTTCCTTTAGAAACATTCCTAGAATTTCTGGATCAAATTGTAGGCACTTTTTGATACAAAGTGTTTAAGTGCCCTCATAAAAATGATACCAATATCAGTATTCTTTTTTAATCTTTGCCAATGTGATGGGAGAAACACTATTTTATTCTTTCAATTTACATTTATTTGGTTAATAGTGAGGTTGAAATTATGTATGTTCATTTGTATGCTTTCTTTTAAAATTACATTTAATGTCCTTTGCTCAGTTTTTTCTCAGGGTGTTCATCCTTCCTTTATATAGGGTCGAGGGGACTGAGCAAAAGCTCAGTATACTAAATATATTAACGCTCAGTCAATCATAGATGCTGAAAATAATCTTCCCTGCTTTTTATCTGACTTTTAATTTTGCATGTGACATTGGACATGCAGTGAATTTTAAATTTTACTTATTCACAATTATCAGTCTTGTTACAACCAAAATTTTTAAAATAGACAACTGACTCACCTTCAGACAAAATCAAAGTGGCATTATGTACTCTCCTAGCAATATGTTCCAGCCCATGGGACCCATGGTAGATTGCAAACATCACAGCCATATTCGCCAAGAGAGCCTAAACAAAGAGCATTTAAAGAATGATGTTCAGCAATGTGATAGAAGACAGATACTGAAACTGAAAACAGGGAGTAAGCAACATGACCAGACTTCCTGCCTTCTCTATGCAGTTGGGGACCATTTATAACCTGCCTGGCCATCTGAGGGAAAAAAAAACAGCACCTAAGGCACCTTAGAGTCACTACACTAAACCTTTGAATGTGACCATTAATAAGAGGTTCCATTCATGCAACATAATTTTGTCACTCGTAAAGGGGCAATCACTGTCATCAGACATGCGATATTTAACATTGGAAAACAGTGGAACAAAGACCTCAGGGGAAAAAAAGTGAGATCTAAGAATTTCAGGCTCAATAAAATGGTTCTTCAAAGATAAAAGCAACAAAAATTTTCAAACACGCAAGAACTCAGGGAGAATAATTCTCTTGAAGTCTCAAATAAAGTACTAAAAACTGAATTGCAGCCAACCAAGAGGTGAATGGTAAATTAACAGCAAAGGACCACCAAAGATAAAAATGCAGGCCACAGAGGATAAAACCAAAATAAGAAGGCAGGAGATACATTAGAAAGGGAAAACCAGAACCTATGGCTTATTTCCTGCTGACAGTAAGGTCACCTTCTCAGGTAAGTTCTCTCTTTTGACTGTTGATTGAGGTTTCACAGAAGTACTTACAGGGACATATCCTAGTGTGATACAAAATGGGAAAGAACACCATTGAATCTCTCAGAGATTCAGGGAAGGAGTCCAGCATAGGGAGCAAGGAAGGGACCACTGTGGTGGCACCTTGGATCATGGAGAAGGATAAATCGAGGGATACCAAAATGAGTGCCAACTTGGGGGAAAATAATGGAGGCCCACCTCCTGTTTCTCCTCCTTCTGGCTCTATCTCTCCCTGCTTACCTTCTAACCATGCAATATTATCCATGGTATCTGGTTCAAACAGGTGAGGTCAGAGATTCCTCACCTGCTTTAGTCCATTCGATTCTCCCACATCTCCTAATGTCTCATCGGTCCAGCATCACAGTCCTTCTGAAGTTTCCAGTCCCACTAATGTGACCTTTGTGCTAACATACTAGGTCAGCAGTTCAAGATTCACCTTTATGGCCAATCACCCCAAGGTGGGAAGGGGCCCTTCACAAAGTAGAAACACTACTCAGCTGAGAAACACAGCGATTTGAAGTTGGATGATGTTCAGTATCAGATCTGTTGTGTTAGGTACACTTTTCCTCTGTGAGGCTGCTAGAAGTAATATCTCTGTGGCAACTGCTGAACAAGAAAGAGTTCTTGAAAAATGCCAGAAAGTGAAATCAGAATCAGTAAAGAGAATGAGGAAAAGAAGACATCAGAGAACACAGCAGTAGTCTTTCTTGGACCAAATCCCAGAGAGAGTACAGACACTCTTGTGGACTCCATGTAACAATTAGAAATAAATACAGAGGAACCACAACACCTTACAGCTATGGAGAGTGCATTTCTGAAGTAAAACATCCATAGAATAGAGTATCATGGCTTGTGGCTATGCTGCCTGGAAATAAAAACTCAGGCTAGAGTTCACAGAATACTCTGGAAATCTCTCATCACAGAAGTCTTGTGGAGGTTGATTCATGTTCCTTTTTAAACTAGAGATCATGAACCAGAAGAAAAAAAAGAAGTAGGAGCATAACTTCTGTTCACTGTAGACAGCTCAAGTTAACCTGGAAAATTAATTCAAGCCTTGAAGCAAAAACCCTTAGTGTACTTAGTGACCAGAGAGACACCTTCTGGAAGAATATGAGCAGAAAGCAGCAGAGGAAGAGAAGATACGTTAGCAGAGAATTCAGCAAAAAATGAAGGGTAAACTATAGAAAGTAAAGGCATCATATAAAGATCAATTTGCTGTCAACAGAGGACAAGCTTGTGACAACTGGCTCCTACCTGTGATAATAAAGGAGCTCTTTCCTGAAAAGCAGCCATTTCCCTGAGACAAAAAATATAATGCAAGAAAACCAACAGAGGATACTGTTTCAATGACCAATGACTATAGAACAAGCTATTACTGTTGGTGTTGTTTAGTCATTAAGTTGTGTCCGACTCTTTGAAACCCAATGGACTGTAGCCCGCCAGGATCCTCTGTCCATGGGATTCCTTAGGCAAGAATACTGGAATGGGTAGCCATTTCCTTCTCCAGGAAATCTTCCTGACCCAGGGATTGAATCCGCATTTCCTGAATTGGAATGCAGATTCTTTACTGCTGAGCCACCAGGGAAGACGCAGAACAAGCTATAAGAAGACCTTATTGTCGACTGCATCCCTGGAGAGGCTTTCTAAAGTCTGGTGGTGGTATGTGAGCCAATGCCCCGAGGAAGAAGAACACTGTCCTGCCTGCTGAGTTATCTACAAGATCTTTTTCTCTGGCCCTGAATAGAAGAGATGAACCTAAAATGGATCATATGCTCAGGTGTGGTCCTCTGCCTGATCCTAGGAATTGGCTGAGTGTCAATGAATACTGCGCCCTCTAACCTGAGCTCTTCGGCAATGTTCAAGTAATTCTTCCTCTTTCATCCCATCTGTTTCAGGAATACCTCTCATGAGTTCTCAGTAAGAATACCCCATGACCACCACTGACTGGCCAATCTAAACCATCCCCTCAATACAGTCACCTCAAGTATCTTTACTCGCCTTCTTCACACTAATCTGGAGTGCCTCCATCTCAGCCTTAAGAGAATTACCACACATAATAGATCTGCCCTGCAGCCAAGAATTCCAGAGACCCTAATGAGTGAAGCATGTACATACATGGAACCCCAGTAAAATGCAAGACTGGCATTCTGACAAGACCACAAGGCTTCTCTACCAACAAGATCTTGTCATTTCTGGTGTGCCAGCTGCTCGGCAGATGATGAATAAATGAAATAACAACTCAGTAAAATGAATAAGTAGGTCATTTCTGTAGATTGCAAGGCATTCAGTGAGCAGGTCAGGTTTGTGATCCACCTGAGCTGTACAGATGTTGCTGGTAGCCTTGTCTCTCCGGATGTGTTGCTCCCTGGTTTGAAGAGCCAGACGATACACTTCTTTTCCACTGACATCTCTGGACCAAGAATAAAACGTTCAGTCAGCACAGATCATCACAGTACTGAGAGTTGCCATAAACAGAACTGCTTCTTTCCTTCCCACCTTGAAGTGAATTCAGCAATGTTACTTAGGTGCTAGTCCATAAGGAGCAATTTCCAAACTATCTTCTTCCAAATGGGACTACTAATTTTCAGTTTGCACCCTGAGGAATTGAGGCACTGAGATATATACAATAAGTTGGAAACCTTAAAAGAAAATTTCCCAGTAATCGCCCAGCCTAAAATAATGATAATAATTGAGGGTTAAACTCCACTCTGAGCTTCTTTAGGAGACTCAGAGAACAGGGAAATACTGGACAAGGGAAACAGAATTTTATACCAGAAATCTGAGCAACTATGTGGTTATAAATAAAGTTAGTAACCTTACCACTTGTCTCTAATAAAATCCCTTCTTTCTTAATGCAATTAAAAATCTAGATAAACACAGAGATTCAGTAGTCTTATCTTCTATTTCATCAACTCTTTGGTCCACTTTCCAAAAAGGTCGGAATTTCAACACAAAAATCAGAAGATAGTAATTGATACATGAAATTCTTTTAAAATCAGAAAAACCTCTGCCTCATCTCATCTGGTGAAGAGAGATCACTGAAAGAAGCTAATGTAAAAATACCTAAAGAAAATATCATTTTTACATTAAAAAGCAAAGTGCCTTTTGCTATCATGTGACAAAATGAAAGTATTTCAGAACTTTTCATCACCATCACATCAGCACTAATCGAGACTATTCACTTACTTACATTAATAGTCCAATTTTTATGAAAGGTCAAAAATAATATGCTAAATCTCCACAGTAATAATCATGGTACTCAGCTAAGTTCTTAACCTGATGATCTTTAGCTGTGAGAAGCACCCAATAAAGTATATTTGGAGGGACTTCCCTGGTGGTCCAGTGGTTAAGAATTTGCCTTGCAATGCAGAGGACTTGGGCTCAATCCCTGGTTGGGGAACTAAGATCCCACGTGCCATGGAGCAACTAAACCCATGCACCACAACTACTGACCCCACGCGCTGCAACAAGATCCCACGTGACACAACTGAAGACCCAGTGTCGCAACTAAGACTCGATGCAACCAAATACACAAATAGATAGAGTTGAAACACTTTAGAAGGAAGTACATTTGGAAATTACTCAAATAGCCAAGGGGCAAGCCTCTAGGAAACAATGTGGGTCACACTCAGTGTGTGCATAACAGTCTCTTACTGCACTTGTCTTTACACAGCCACATGGCAAGCTAATCCTTTCAAGAAAGAGACTAGTTAGATATAGAACACACCTAAAATATTCAGTCTTTCATCAACCTAAATAAATTCATTTCTATAAGTTCAGTACAAATGTGTTATACATTGCATGCATGCTTTTCCAAATATGCACAAATTCATAGCATTTGAGAAAAGGTACATGGCATTTGAGGGCTAAATATAGGAGAATGGTGTGTGTGTGTGTGTGTTGGGACAGGTTAAGGGGTAGATAGGGCATTGATACCCCAAACATTAGTATCCTAAATATACTCTTTCTTCTGACTCTATGTTCTATATTTCCTTAATTGACCCAAAACGACCCTGTTAAATTCCAAGAGATATCAACAACCTTTGTGAGCAAGAGAAGGAGCAGGGAAAACCACAACCACAGTAAAAGGGAAGAAGCATGAGCTGCTTTACCTTGTTACCCCCACCATTCTTCCAGGCATCATCCTCACCAAGTTTTCTCTGACAGCAAAAAAGGCTGCATGTGGTCCGCCATAGCCCAGTGGCACCCCAAATCTCTGTGAGCTGCCCAGGGCGATGTCTACTCCAAATTCTCCAGGAGGCCTCAGGATGCACAGAGCTAAAAGGTCAGTAGCACAGCAGGCCAAGCTCTAGAAAGGAAATAAGAGAAAATGGAAAAGGTTGTGGCCTTCCCTGAGAATAGTGGGAGGGTATCAAATTATCTCCATTACAGGCAAACTGGCAGAGTTGGTTTGTACCCTGTGAAATGTGTTTACTCATTCATTCATTTAAAATATTTACTGTCTACTATGTGCCAAGAGCCAGTGAAGAAAACAAACTTGAAGAAAGGAGGTAGGAAGGAGGCAGCTTTACCATACTAGGTGATAAAGGTGTGGAAATTAAAACACACCAAAAAGAATAACAATAATCATTCAAAGTTGAGACATTCCTCCATGGACCCCCACAAGGAAAGGTTCTCCTACCCCGGCCTCGTGGGCTCTCTCCACAAGCTCTGTGAAATCCTCCACCTTCCCCTCAGTGTCTGGGTACTGGAACAGCACTCCACTGACATCTTTACCGCTGAAGTCCATTTCATGGGGTAACTTCAGCTCAATGAGGACTCCAGAATACCTGGAAAGACAAAGAACAACCATGTTTTTGGTTTACAGGGAAAATCCAATTACCTACAGTTTCTTCTCCGTGACAGAGATTCCTATTCGGTGTCTTCCTCAGTGCCCCACTGCCTACCCCATCCCAACATGATCACATATACCCCCATTTCACACCTAGCTCTTCAGTACTAACGGTGCTTCTCATCTAACAGCTCAGCTTGTTTCTCTCTTCTATCCTTCTGCTCCTCTCCCCCTTTCCTATCAGAACATGCTCCTGGGACAAGAGCAGGAACATGTCTTCTTATGGCTATAGAACCAATACCAGTAATGGAAGAACCGTTGCTACCTTGACTTTAGATGGGTCTTAGTGAAACTGAACATCTCTCAGTCGTGTCCGACTCTTCACGACCACATGGACTGTAAAGTCCATGGAATTCTCCAGGCCAGAATACTGGAGTGGGTAGCCTTTCCCTTCTCCAGGGGATCTTCCCAACCCAGAGATCGAACCCAGGTCTCCCGCATTGCAGATAGATTATTTACCAGCTGAGCCAAATGGGCCTTAGGTGAATGGAAATCTCAGTAAGATAAGGAAGAAAATCTTCCTTAGTTCTTGTAACTATCTAATTTCTATCATGTTAGAGAACCACTTCTGAAGGAATGGTGGTATGGGTTCAGGGGAAAAGCTTTCACAAGGAAAAAGCAAATAAACACACCCACACGTGGCAGCTGTGCTGTGTTTGTTTTATTTGATTACAGCAATTTAAAAAAATGTGCTTTCATCTACATTGTACTAAGCTAGGTATTATGCAGATTCCTAGGAGCCACGTTTGTAGGAATTTCAGACAGGAGCCATGTTCGTAGGAGTATATACAAAATTAGGACAGTGTGTGAGAGTTCCACTTTTAGTCTGTGCTTTTCAAACTTTTCAAAACACTGTCGAAATTATTTTGATATTCTTAATCTTCTTTTTACAAAAAGAAGACAAAACAATGTGGTAACTTAATAAAAGACGAAGGCAATCAAATCCACTGTGTATTTTCCCCTGAATTCTGACACAGTTAACGTACCAGTAAGATCATGGGAAGAAAGTGGGAGGGAAAATAAAACTCAACAACCCCAATTTAAACCAGTTTCACCTCCAATCACTTGGGAAATAAGAGGAAGAAACAACAGAGATGAGCATAATAGTATCCCTGAGTTCAAAATACAAATAAAATTAATTACTTGGCTCGAGTTTGGACGACAGCAATCGTTTGTGGGTGGCAACGGGGGTCAACAAAAAACTTCCTTCTCTTGTTCTGCCTGTTGAAAAGAAAAACTGCATTCAAACATGAACATTAAAGAGATCAGAGTATCTTCTAAGAATGCAAAAAAAGAGATGGCACTAAATGAAAGTCTGAGCATAGAATAAAAAATAATCAGTCACTAATAACTAACAGTGATGTTTCCTGATCAGAATTGCACTGAAATCCAATTCAAATTCCAACCCTATTTAGCAAAATCAATCTTGAACTGGTTTAAATTTTTAAAAATACACTATGAGGAAAAAGAAACAAAAGGGTAGTAATTAGGTACAAGTAGAAACAAGAAACTAAGTCTTCTAAATAAAAACACTTGTGAACTTTATTGCCAAAGGAGCATTTGTTGCTGTTTAGTTGCTCTGTTGTGTCGGATATTTTGTGACCACATGGCCTATAGCCTGACAGGCTCCTCTGTCCATGGAATTTCCCAGGCAAGAATCTGGAGTGGGTTGTAATTTCCTTCTCCAGGGGATCTTCCCAACCCAGGAGTCAAAACCACATCTCCTACATTGGCAGGCAGATTCTTTACCACTGAGACACCAGGGAAGTCCCAAAGGAGTACTTACAGATTATCTAAACCAAGTGTCCTCATTCAAAAGAAAAGGGTGGGATTCAGGAAACTTCTGAATCAGTGAACATGTGGAGATCTGGGAAGAATGGGTGACTCTGAGGCAGCATGGAAGCTCTGAGCCCTTTCAACATACCCAGGCCTATGCAGACCTCCTATCTGGCTGTTCCTGAGTTATATCATTTGCTAATACACTGCTTCTAGTAAATAAAATGTTTCTCTGAGTTCAGTGAGCCACTCTAGTAAATTTAATGGAACCTCAGGAGGGGATCATGAAAACCCCATGGGTTGAATACAACCTGGACTTGAGATTGGCATCCTGAGTCAGAAGGGGCTGTTGGAACCTTCTTCTATAGCCAGCTGGTCAGAGCACAAAGAACAACCTGGGCTTGTGACTTGCATCTGAATTTGGGCAGGGGCAGAGGGGTGGGGTGCAGTCTTATAAATCTGATCCATGAACCTGTGGAATCTGATGCTATCTCCAGGTAGGTGGTGTGAGAATTGAATTCTCAGACACCAGTGGGTATTTGTTTGCTGGTGTGAGAAGAAACACCCTCCCTGACTGGAATTGGTACCAGAACCAATTTAACCACTCCTCAAGCCTCTGGAAGCGAAGAAGGAAACTTACATGGGCATTCAGAGTGTAAACAAAGAATGTTGCCCCCCAGTTCTACTAGGATCAAGCTATCAGCCACTGCAGTCACCCAGTGGACTAGGGCCAGCACCCTAAAATCTCAGATAGATAGACACACCATCAATGTGGGCACATTTCCCTACTAGATGACAATCCCCATGAGAATCTACCCAGAAGGAAGTTAAATGTATTCACAAGACAAAGAATGAAAGAAGGCAAGGAGCTGGAGAATAGCTGTTAACTAAGTGTTAACCAAAGTTAACCATGACCTAGCAACTGTACTTCTGGAAATGTGTCCTCAGAAAATAATCAGAATTTCTGACAAAAATTTATTCTAAAGATGCATAAAAATAATCTAATAACAGTAAAAAATGGGAACAAAGAGTGTGTAACAACAGAGGTGAGGTTACATAAAACTCCCACAATAAAAGCCATAGTTTAGAAAACTCACTGAAGAAACGGGAAATGTTCCCCCAAATATTGTGAAGTAGAAAAAGAAAACAAGCTATAAAACATTAAATACAACCTGAGAAGAAAATTCATCATAAAAGAGAGTGATACTTATTTACATGTTACATTACAGATTGCTAGGCATTCTTCCTGTTAACCATAATAACAGAAATAGCATGTAGAGGGCAACAATGTGCCCATCTGAAAAAACTGCATTTCCCCAGGTGACTTTAGGTAGGGGTGGTCAATGAAACCTAAGTAAGTTGCAAAGTAGGGGCTTCCAAAATACTACTGGCTTATTTTGCTAGAAGTGCCCTTTACTTCTTCCTGAATGCAGACATGATGGCTAGAGCTCCAGCAAGTCATCTTGTGATCAGGAGGACTGTAGACAGGGGCCATTGCCTACCATTGCAGTAAACAAAGAATGTTGCCTGCCATTCCAGTTCTGCAAGGATAAAGCCACTCGGCACTGTAGCTGCCCACTGATGGTGCACCCTGATAGTTCAGGATGGAGAAAAACAGGAAGTATTATACGCTTTGGAGACACCTAAGATAGTTAAGAAGCACTCCTAAGGAATAATTTTAATGAGCCCAGATTCTTGCATCTTCCCATACACTGAAAAGTATTTACATCATTAACCTGAGATGTCTGTTCTTTGTGATTTGCAGTAATCCTTTGATGTTCAACTACATGGGATTTTCTTCCCCCAGCAAAAAGTTCCTACATATTCTGGTTCCTCCCTGACCTCTTGGCAGCAGTTCCTTAGAGCTGTATGAAAGACTGTCTCTGGGACTATTGTCCTCGGTAAGACTCCTGGATAAAACTTAACTTGCAACTTTCAGGTTGTATCCTTTTCTTGCACCTACAGGATGAAAGCCTCACACTGAGGATGAGGCAGAGAGAGGCGGGTATCAGTCCGTGATGCTACCTCAGAGCTGCTGTAACATCCCTGAACAACACTATGTATGTGATGAGCAAAATGTCTTTCTTAAGAACATAATGTTAAACAATGAACAGCAGTGGCTTTTTAAAGGTGACACTGATGTAGTATATCTCATACACATGTGTGTGTGTGTGTATGTGAGAGAGAGAGAGAGAGAGAGATAGGGGCAGGGGAAGCCCCACCCACACAGCGGTGGTGAGACTGGCCGATGTCCCTTGCTCTGGGCCTCTCACCTGTGGCAGAGCTGCATTGCCTCTGCAGCTGCGGTGGCCTCATCCAGCAGGGATGCATTAGCCATGTCCAAGCCTGTGATGTCACACACCATGGTCTGGTAGTTGAGTAAACTCTCCAGTCTCCCCTGAGACACCTCTGGCTGGTACGGAGTATACTGGGTGATCCTGTAAGGGACACAAAAGGCTATGTCCAAACTGTGAATCCACTATTCAGAAAAAGCTCACAAAATGCATTCATTTTAGAATTAGGTATCTGAAGACTAAGTTTTCCCCTCTTGAGAATGATATAATACATAGATAAGCTTACCTGTCTTCTGTAAGGAAGCTTGGAATTAAATCATGGCGATAATACTTATCCTTTGGTTAGGGATAATCAGTACATACTTTTCTATCCCTCTAAGTTGCATCATCTTACATTTACATTTCAAGGACCTTATCATAAGTATGTGTTTTATTGTAAACTGGCTCTTAAAATCCACTTGAGCCTATCTGTGGTATTAGAAACAGAATTTTAGAAAAAAGCTCACCTCAATCATAGTTCAAGAATCTAATATCTAATACTCAAGACTTTTGGCTTTTGGGGGGAGCAGTTTTGTTCATACTAACCAGAAGTCCTATGTGCACCTAAAAAATTAATAGAGGTCAATTTAAGAATTGTCACTCTCCAGTTATTAGCAGTCTATGGGAGTTAAGTCCATAGCTATCAAAATTCAAGAATGCAAATAGTTAGAAGGCTGTATAGACATGAATTTTAATCTTATATCCTCCAGCTATTAGCCAAAAATATGTCTTCATCCCTTCATCCATTTTTATCATTCCTTCATTTATTGACTCATCCCACAAATATTTGCTACATCCCCACGAAGTGCCAAAAACTATGATAAGTTCAGGTGACACATCAAAAGTAAGATGGGTAACAGTCTCTGATCTCAAGGAAAATATTACAGCGGGGAGAGATAAAATACATGAAATCACTTTAGAGTGATAAATATTCTAAATAAAATGAGAGATGAGAGGATGGCTGAAGACCTGGGACAGAGGGATCTTTTCATCAAGAATCCATTTACTGTACTACCAAAGTGTGTCAGACTGGAGTCCATGTTCCCACCTGTGATTAGCATTGTTTCCTATCTCTTTTGTTTTCATTCCTCCAAGCCTGAAGAGTGTTTTCCTTTCTTTCCTGTTGGTAATCACACTCAGTGTATTCCCATCTTTTTTTTCTTGGTAAGGCTTTGAAATCAATGTCTTCTTACCTCTGAGGGAGGAGAGAGTGGGGGGCTTACCTTACCAAGCAGTACAACATTAAGATGGTGAAATAATTTCCCTGAAATGTTCATTGGTATAGTAGTGTGTGTGTGTGCTGTTCACACTGTTTGTACAGCAGAGTACATTTTTGCTTCAATTAATTCCTTGAACAGCCTAGCTTAGCAACTGTAAATCAGTTTGCCAGATTCTAAGTAGCTGGTGAACCGGAATAAATGAGACACACAATACGTAACGTAGACAAAGTAGAAAGGGAATCTGAGCAGAAATGGGGTCATGCAAAAGGCATCAACAAGGGGCAACTGTGATCTCAGATCAGATAAGATCTTTATACATGTGTCTGCAACAGAAAGACATATGCTTAAATTGCCTGCTAACATGAAATTTTCATTTTACTCACTATTATTATTTGACATGTAGACAGGCACAGAATTAGACACACACACACACACACACACAAAACTAAGCATATACATGTATCAGCCAGCCCATCCAAATAATTCATCATAGCACTGAATATAATATTGAAAAATGAGTAACAAACTGTCTACTAAAAGAAGAATGATTAAATAAATTAGAGAACATGCATATAATACTATGGGTTGTGAAAATGATATAAAAGATTTCCTGACATAGAAGATGCTCATGATACATTAATTTTAAAAGTAAAATATAAAATACCACAATCCTGGTTTTGTAAATTTATAGAAATGTGTGAACCAAAATGTAAACAGTAGTTTTCTCAGGGTGGAAAGATTAATCTTTACTTTCCTTTTATTTGTTATATTCTAAATATTAAAGACACTGGCTACTATTTATTAACTATCTTCTGTGTGTCAGGAACATGTTCACAATCTTTTTTTGATGATTATGTTACACATGCTCTTTGTGTCATCCTAAATCCACCCATTTCTTTGTTGTCTTACCAGCCTAGCAAAATGTTTAAAACAGGAAATTATCAAATATTTCTGGTGCAAATATGTGTTTACCTTTCCTGCTTGAGTGGGGATAGGTTCCCAATTACCTGTTGGAAAAAGACCCAAACCTCCCAAACATAGTCCTTCATACCTAAGACGGTGCTATCCCTTGGCTAACAGATTTTGGGATATAATGTTTCCCTTCCCTTGCTCAGCCTTTTTCTCCTTGCTCTAAGTCTAAGCTTAGGCTGATGCTAATTAGCACTGCTAAAAGCTGAAAGCTTTAAAATTATTTTCTTGCAAAGATGGTAATTATATGATCCTACTACTTTTACTTGTAAACTTCTTTTATTGTCCACACTTTTTTTTAAACACTACTAAACAGGCATAAATAGTCTTAAAAATCGTTTATTAATGAACTCAGATGGGTGAGTCTCAAGCCTGGAGACACTAAATAAACCTTCATTTCAGGAGAAAAATGCTAGCACAGGGCCTGCCATCCTACATAAAAGGGTTTAGTTGCCTCAGGCAACCAGTGATCAAGAAAATGTCTGTGATCTACAATTTCTATGTTCCAACTGATTTTAACTCAATCAGTTTCTGTTCCTAGATGTATCTGAATATTGAAAAACAAAAAGTATCTGCATATCCAAGAAGGCATATTGTCCTGTTTAAAAAGGATGCTTGATACATTCAACATGGCATTAACATTTATTCCAAAATAATCAGTATTCTTTATGATTGTGACCAAAAAAAAAAAAAAAATGGAGGTGGGGGGAGGATTGCAGTAGGACAAACATTCATGAGATTCTTCCATTCAACTGCAGTGCCAACATTATACAAAACAGAAACAGTCACAAAGAAAATGTAAATGTTTTGATATTTGTTAACTGATATATTATCAGCAATTGAAAATTTCAAAAGTAGATCCCATGAAGTATAATCTAGGCCTAATGTAAATTTTCTTATAAGAGCCCAAATGTTTGTATTCTCTGGAGGCTATGTTCCTCATTTATTTTCACCTCACGTCAGCGGAATTTGTTGGTTCCATCTCTATGACAACCATTCAGAAGGGTGATAATGTGAAGTCTACCCACCCTCATGTGCACAGCCCGCCCTGTCCTGGCTGGCGAGGGCTGGTATCACCCTCTGGTTCAGATCAGCTTTCGGAGAATACAAAGGAACAATACGTAAAATCACCCCAAAACTAGGACTGAAGAGCAAACAGCACTGTCCACCTCTCAAAACTCTGGTGGCTCTAAAGTAAATGAACACATCCCCTCACAGCCAGGAAGCAATATGGTCAATGTTCTGTTCGGCCACCAAGAGTCGAGACTGCTGGCCAGTATTCAGACGGCTGGAATGTGCAGTCCATTCATGTACTCTTGAGGCTTGTTTTGTAAGGAAGAGGAGACAGGCCATTTGCTTTTGAAATCAAACTTACCATCCAAACTTTTACCGATACCCCAGTGGAAACGAAGCCCTCAGAAATACAAATACTTCCGCAGGTGCATGCATGAGCACACACACACACACACACATACACACATGTGCACACACACACTTGGCAAGAACACTAGTTCTTTGACAGTTTATTCTTGTTCTCCTATGAATAAAGAAATGAACCATACTGAAACTAACAGCAGTGCAGGAGTGATTAGGCCAGATCTGGCTCCTCTAATGATGGGACGTGATTCACTGTATCTAGGACAAATGTCCTCACCAACCAGCACTACCTGTGTGCTTCTGCAAAAGCAGACAAAAGACAAAAAGATACTGTGCTTCCCACCCAGTCTAGCCTGTGCCCTGAGCAACACACAATGGCAAGTTCTGAGACTTTGGCGGGGAGTGGGAGGAAGTTGGGGCACAGAAGAATCATGCAGATCAAATCAGAGCACTCATGTTTCTCATCAAGAAATACATTACCATCCTGAGTTCTCCAGTAAGTTCCGCAAAATTGTCTGTGGTACTGAGCAGTTATAATAGCCCATGCCAATATACGATCTCCAGATCTGATTCTTGTTGGAAATGGCATGGAGAGTTGCAAGGATTTCATTTTCACCTGATTGTGGGAAAGAAAGAAATGTTACAGAGAGAAAATATCTCAAAGAGAGCTCTAGGTATAGTTTAGAGCCGTAGTTTTTTTCAATATTGACATGAGGAGAACAGCTATATGGAAAATATAAGAATCATCCTCTTAGCAACACTAAGAACTAGATGCAGAAATCTGAAAAAAAAAAAATTGCCATACAGCCCTCAGTTACTCTTCACAGTTTTTTGTGGCTCTTTTTTTTTGGTGGTGTTTGACAGAATTTCTCAATTTTTAACACTTGCCTCATTCCAGGTTTTTTCTGCTCCCTTCACATGTTTTATTTACACTAAATAAAATTTCTGCTCTTAGTAAATAGTATTTACCCTTTTAAGTTGCCTTATGCCAATAGTTGGTATGTCTTAAATAACACATATGAAGGATCTTTTTTAAGTAGCTGATCACTTATAGCTATAACTTATAAAAGACCCTTCACTCAACCAAGAAAATATAAATTATAATAAAAGAACCACATGCAGTTTTAACCAGCATTTTCATTAAGGCACTAAGGTAATTAAGGAGTAATTATAAAAGTTCTCAGATACAGGCAAGACCCTGTTTTGGGTCATTCATATAATAACAAAATAATAATTGGCATCTGCCATTTTAAGTACTTACTCTTTGCCAGGAATTGTACCAAATGTCTTCCACGTAGCTCTGGAAACTGAGGCTTGAAGAGGATCACTCAGCTAAGGCTATGCAGCTTTAAATTAACTACCAAGTTGAATTCCAACTTCAATACTTTCCGCAATGGGCCAGACTGAGATCTCCTACATTTATAGCACTTATACTGAAAGCTACTTTCTAGATACAGATGAC
This sequence comes from Capricornis sumatraensis, assembly GCF_032405125.1. NCBI lineage: Eukaryota > Metazoa > Chordata > Mammalia > Artiodactyla > Bovidae > Capricornis > Capricornis sumatraensis. The sequence goes on along the minus strand of NC_091074.1, from coordinate 46,459,207 downwards.
CTACATGCTTCTTTCTCTGCCCTTCTGCATAAACTTAGATCATACGCATATAGCTACTAAAGTTTAAGTGAGATTTAGCTACTTAGGCAAATGTCTACCCGCTTTAAGATCTCAGGGACTCAGTCACTGAATCTTGGAATTTATTGATTTTATTGTTACAAATCTAGGCACAGCCATCTAAGATAGCAAACTGGCTAGGAAAATGCTTCCCAATGTTTTAATTCTACTGAACTCTAAGTGACTATTATTCTCATTAATCCTCCTTTATCCTCAATGAAAACATTTTCACCCTTGGCCATGCCCTCCCATCCCATTTGTTTTCACAGTAAATAAATTTCAAGAGAGATGTGTCAGTTTGTCAGACTAGGCTAACAAAAGAGAGAAGTATCAGTTTGTAAGTATCAATTTCATGAGTAAATATAACCCAACTGCCTTATAATGGACAATCTTGCCTTCTTTCACTGAAAGTTTAGGACATATAAGTGGATGTACAATAAAACAGTATCTGCAGAGATACCCAAGTACAGTATCCTTAGGAATAATCATGCAAGAAATGCAGTCACTTTCCAAAGGCTTCTTAGGGTGCAGTGATTGAGAAGCCCAGTAGGAAGGGAGATTAATTAGCAGTGCCTGGCAGACACCCAACTCAGCAAGGCCAGCTTCAATTAAGATCCTGTGCAAGGAGGACAGGTCCCTGTTCCATACTATGCCAGGAGGACAAAAGGTCCAGCCCTCAAATGAGAACAGTCTTTGCAGGACTTTGTCAAATCAGGAGGTTAACCTTTGAGCGACAAAGGGTATTGAATAATATAATTTTTCCCCACATAATAGAAGATGATTCTACTGGTACTATGGATGGGTCAGAGGGGAAATAGGGAGAGATAGTAAGAGGCCAGCACAATAGTCCAGGAGGGAGATGGGCCAGGGAGTGTAGTGAGTTAAACTCTATCCTCTCCCTAGAACCTAGACAAGTACATAAAACATCAGGAGCTTCCATGAGAGATGCTGATGTTTATCTGGAGACCCTAAACTCTCAACTAGAATGGTGGAGGAATCTGACTTTTCCTTTTACAAAGAAACACATTCTCTCCTACCTCCCAGCAGGGCTGAAGATGTTAGTGCAAGCTCATATGTCCAGTGAAAGAACCTCAGTGACAGCACAGTGCCTTTCTTGTCCATTGGTCTGCAGCCTTCTGCCTCTTAGAGCCTCCTGTTTCCCTCGTCCTGTCCTGCACGTATGCTTTCACCATCCCCTCTACTAGCCAGGGACCCACTGCCACATCCTACATCAGTTCAGGGCTTCCAGATATATAGCAGCACCACTCACAGTTGCCAACATATTACACACCTGGATAAAACACTTGAAAAAATTTAGAGGCCATTACCATAAAATAACAAGAAAATAATTAATTGTAGATAAGAGTTAGATGCATAAATATGTTCAAACTTGAGACATACAAATTTTAATCCTGTAACAGACATACTCTAATCGCTACAGGATCAAAATTTCCAAGCTCCTGTGGCCTCTGCCTCCACCTGCTGCTGCTGCTGCTGCTGAGTCGCTTCAGTCGTGTCTGACTCTGTGCGACCCGATAGACAGCAGCCCGGCAGGCTCCCCTGTCCCTGGGATCCTCCAGGCTTGAGGCCAATGTGAACATAGCAGGCCCTTCAGGATCCACAGCTTCCAAATTTGCGGAGTTCAACCAAGAATCAGAAACATTCCAGAAAAAAGACTTTTCAGAAAGTTCCAAAAAGCAAAATTTGATTTTGTCATGTGTTGGCAGCTATTTACATATCATTTACATCATATTTACAGCTAGAGTTCCAGAAAAACATCTGTTTCTGCTTTATTGACTATGCCAAAGCCTTTGACTGTGTGGATCACAATAAACTGTGGAAAATTCTGAAAGAGATGGGAATACCAGACCACCTAACCTGCCTCTTGAGAAATCTGTATGCAGGTCAGGAAGCAACAGTTAGAACTGGACATGGAACAACAGACTGGTTCCAAATAGGAAAAGGAGTACGTCAAGGCTGTATATTGTCACAGTGCTTATCTAACTTATACGCAGAGCACATCATGAGAAATGCTGGGCGGGAGGAAACACAAGCTGGAATCAAGATTGCCGGGAGAAATATCAATAACCTCAGATATGCAGATGACACCACCCTTATGGCAGAAAGTGAAGAGGAGCTAAAAAGCCTCTTGATGAAAGTGAAAGAGGAGAGTTAAAAAGTTGGCTTAAAGCTCAACATTCAGAAAACGAAGATCATGGCATCTGGTCCCATCACTTCATGAGAAATAGATGGGGAAACAGTGGAAACAGTGTCAGACTTTACTTTTGGGGGCTCCAAAATCACTGCAGATGGTGACTGCAGTCATGAAATTAAAGGACACTTACTCTTTGGAAGAAAAATTATGACCAACCTAGATAGTATATTCAAAAGCAGAGACATTACCTTGCTGACTAAGGTCCATCTTGTCAAGGCTATGGTTTTTCCTGTGGTCATGTATGGATGTGAGAGTTGGACTGTGAAGAAGGCTGAGTGCCGAAGAATTGATGCTTTTGAACTGTGGTGTTGGAGAAGACTCTTGAGAGTCCCTTGGACTGCAAGGACATCCAACCAGTCCATTCTGAAGGAGATCAACCCTGGGATTTCTTTGGAAGGAATGATGCTAAAGCTGAAGCTCCAGTAGTTTGGATACCTCATGCGAAGAGTTGATTCATTGGAAAAGACTCTGATGCTGGGAGGGATTGGGGGCAGGAGGTGAAGGGGACAACCGAGGATGAGATGGCTGGATGGCATCACGGACTCGATGGACGTTGAGTCTGAGTGAACTCCGGGAGATGGTGATGGACAGGGAGGCCTGGTGTGCTGCGACTCATGGGGTCGCAAAGAGTCGGACATGACTGAGCGACTGAACTGAACTGAACTGAGATAGCATTCACATTGTAATTAAAGCTATTTATATACCATTTACATTGTATTAGATATTATAAGTAATCTAGGGATGATTTAAAGTATATGGGGCGGTTGTATGTAGTTCAGTTCAGTTCAGTCTCTCAGTCGCGTCCAACTCTGTGACTGCATGGACCGCAGCACACCAGGCTTTTCTGTCCAAAACCAACACCCAGAGCTTGCTCAAACTCATGACCATCGAGTCAGTGATGCCATCCAACCATTTCATCCTCTGTCATCCCCTTCTTCTGCCTTCAATCTGTTCCAGCATCAGGGGCTTTTCCAGTGAATCAGTTCTTTGCATCAGGTGGCCCAAATATTGGAGCTTCAGCTTCAGTATCAGTCCTCCCAATGAATATCCAGGACTGATTTCCTTCAGGATTGACTGGTTGGATCTCCTTGCAGTCCAAGGGACCCTCAAGAGTCTTCTCCTACACCACAGTTAAAAAGCATGAATTCTTTGGCGCTCAGCTTTCTTTATAGTTCAACTCTCACATCCATACATGACCACTGGAAAAACCATAGCTTTAACTAGATGGACCTTTGTCGGCAAAGTAATGTCTCTGTTTTTTAATATGCTGTCTAAGGTTTGTCATAGCTTTTCTACCAAGGAGAAAGTGTCTTTTGATTTCATGGCTGCAGTCACCATCTGCAGTGATTTTGGAGCCCAAGAAAATAAAGTCTCTCACTGTTGCCACTGTTTCCCCATCTATTTGCCATGAAATGATGGGACCAAGTGCCATGATCTTAGTTTTTTGAATGTTGAGTTTTAAGCTCAGCTTTTTCACTCTCTTCTTTCACTTTTATCAAGAGGCTCTTTAGTTCTTCACTTTCTGCCATAAGGGTGGTATCATCTGCATATGGGAGGTTATTGATATTTCTCCCGGAAATCTTGATTCCAGCTTAAGCTTCAACCAGCTCAGCATTTCACTTAATGTACTCTACATTTAAGTTAAACAAGCAGGAAGACAGTATACAGCCTTGATATAGTCTTCCCAATTTTGAACTAGTCCATTGTTCCATGTCTGGTTCTAACTGTTGCTTCTTGACCTGCATACAGATTCCTTAGGAGGCAGGTCAGGTGGTCTGGGATTTCCATCTCTAAGAATTTTCCAGTTTCTGGTGATCTACACAGTCAAAGGCTTTGGAGTAGTCAATAAAGCAGAAGTAGATGTTTTTTTGAACTCTGTTGCTTTTTCAATGATCCAACGGATGTTGGCAATTTGATCTTTGGTTCCTCTGACTTTTCTAAATTCAGCTTGAACATCTGGAAGTTCATGGTTCACATACTATTGAAGCCTGGCTTGGAGAATTTTGAGCATTACTTTGCTAGCATGTGAGATGAGTGCAATTGTGTGGTCATTTGAACATTCTTTGGCATTGCCTTTCTCTGGGATTAGAATGAAAACTGACCTTTTCCAGCCCTGTGGCCACTGCCAAGTTTTCCAAATTTGCTGGCATATTGAGAGCAGCACTTTAACAGCATCATCTTTTAGGATTTGAAACAGCTCAGCTGGAATTCCATCACCTCCACTAGCTTTGTTTGTAGTAATGCTTCCTAAGGCCCACTTGACTTCACACTCCAGGATGTCTGGCTCTATGTGAGTGATCACACCATTGTGATTATCTGGGTCACAAAGATCTTTTTTGTGTAGTTCTTCTGTGCATTCTTGCCACCTGTTCTCCTGCTTCTGTTAGGTCCATACCATTGCTGTCTTTATTGTGCCTGTCTTTGCATGAAATGTTCCCTTTGTATCTCTAATTTTCTTGAACAAATCTCTAGTCTCTCCCATTCTATTATTTTCCTCAATTTCTTTGCATTGATCCCTGAGAAAAGTTTTCTTATCTCTCCTTGCTATTTACAGTGTATTAGGTATTTTAAGTAATCTAGGGATGATTTAAAGTATATGGGGAGGTTGTGTGTAGGTTATATGCAAATACTGTACCATTTTATATAAGGGACTTAACAATTTTGGCATCCATTAGGGGTGGGAGGTGTGGGGGTAGGGTCGGGGAAGGGGGCAGAAACCAATCCCTCCTGGATACTGGGGACAATTGTATTCCTTGATTGGTCTTCATCACAGCCTGGTCTTGATGATCAATTTACCTTCTACTGGGGACACAGTGAGTTGATAGAATGAGTAGTCTTTGTACATCGAGCTAATGGACACTGGTGAACCACCAAGGGTAGGGCAAGTACTTGGTCATGCTTCTGAAAGTTATATGGTCTGAGAAAACTTTACCATTCACTCATCCATTGCTCATCATGACCAGATAGAAGCCAAGACAGTTTGTGACTTGAAGAACAGAGTTAAGCTGCTTCTTACTGTGATAAAATCAAGACCTCATCTAGAGATTAACATACTAAATCAAGAGAAAGACAAATACTATATCACTTATATGTGTAGTTTAAAAAATGATACAAATGAACTTATTTACAGAAGAGAAATAGACTCATAGACACAGAAAACAAATTTTCAGTTACCAAGAGGAAAAGGGGAAGGAGGGATAAATTGGGACTTGGGGATTAATAGATATACACTCCTATATATAAAATAGATGAACAACAGGGACCTACTGTATAGCACAGGGAACTATATTCAGTGTCTTCTAATAATCTATAGTGGAAAAGAATTCAGCAATATGTGTTGATATATAACTCAATCACTTTACGGTATACATTGTAAATCAACTGTATTTCAATAAAAATCAATTTTATGAAAAAAAATCTAGACTTCAGACTTTACCATTCACATTTAATGAAAACCACTTCCCAAACACACAACTTAGTGAGTGTCTGAATTATTTCCAATGTTTGTTAGCTGGTCACCATTTCTCACACCTACTAATGAAATCTTACTTCGGTCCAATCAGCAGAAGAGCCAACTCAGTGAGTGCATTTAGGATCCCAGGGTTTGAGTTAATATGTTAAGTGATGCCAAGATTCAACAGGCATGGAGAAAAGGGAAGAAAAAGGGAAAAGTCCACTATCAGAGGTCTACTGCTGAACCTGTCTGAAATGGAACACAGTAGAAACAGTCTCTAAGAGCAAGTTGGGGTCATGATTGGTCTAAATAAAAGCCCCAATCCTAACCATGCAATGTACCCCATTGTACTTCACAACAGATTACATTCCTTTCTTCCTTGGAAATGAATTCCTTTCTAGAGAAAATAGCGTGGGATGCTTCATTCCAAAGTGGCAGCTTTCTCCCCCCATATAGTAAGATAAGCATTTTAAAAAGGCAGTTGTGTCATATGAATGCTGGATAGCACAGCCCAAGGAAAGCTGTGTGGACAAAGAGGAGGAAGCAAGATCAACTTCCCCCCAGAGTGAACCCCACAACAGCACACATTCCTCACTCTTGTCCTTCCAACTTGACAAAAACAGCTTCCTCCTGTAAACAGGCCCAATTCCAGTAACCATATTCCTGAATGTGAAGGACAATGAAACAAACAAGGGAGGAAATGAGACAGAATGAGAAAGGGAATGTCCATTAAAATACTTCAATGGATAAACAAGGTCCTACTGTTTAACATAGGGAACTATATTCAATAGCCTATAATAAACCATAATGGAAAAGAATATGAAAAACAATATAATTCATACATATACACACATAAATGTATCTGAATTATTTCGCTGTACACCAGAAACTAACACAACTTTGTAAGTCAACTATACTCCAATAAAAAAAAATACAAAACCACATAGAGACACCCTGATGCCTGCCTAGGGCCTCATACAGCAGCCAGTCCTGTGCCTTCCCAGCCATGAAAGTCCTCAATCCTTCAGCGATCTGAACAGTAAGTTCTTTTCTTGTGGAATAAATGCCTGCTTCTGACCTTGTTTACTCCTCTACCTCAGCACATTGCATAATGCCCTGGTCCTACTGTACCAGGAACAGAGTTCAGTGACCTGGGTACTACTCCCTGAGAATCTGCAGGTGGGTCTCTCACTGTTCCTGCTTCTCAGAATTCAGAATGAACGCTTCCTCCTTTCATAATGCCACAAAAGAGCCTTTCCTTTGTCACTTTCACCTAAAATATCAAGGAGAACTCTGTACCAACCACTACTCCAAATATACTTTCTGATAGAAAATAAGCTGATTTAGCTGTTAAATTGCTAGGTCTAGGTTTTAATTTCCCACATATGTGAACTTTGACAAAAACTGGGAAAATGTTGAGCACGTAGGTTATATGGGTCAAGATACCTGTTACACTCCAACACACACACACAAATGCAAATACATATACATTATTCCCCATTCTTAACCCATTCCCCAAACACTCAATATGATGATTGTTTTTGCCACAATCATATAGGAAAATGTTTTCTTTTGCTTTTTAGACAATCTAAAAACAATATGCCTAAGTTATTACAGAGTATATATAATTGTACCATTTATATTAAAAAATTAATGTATATGCATATTATATGTTAACAGAATAGCTCTGGGATGATTCTTAAGAAACTGATAAATGAGAAGGCTTCTTGCTTTTTCCTGTGTATCTTTTCATGATTTTGAGTTCAAGACAATATGCCTGTATTATTAAAAAATTTTAAATTAAAATGTTATGCACAGAACAAAATCCTCCTTGTGAAATACATTGGTGAAGATACCTACAGTCCCCGCAGTGGCTGGCTGTCCTCAGAGCATTTTCCATGCAGCCCAGCAGCACCCAGAGTGGAGCAGCCACTCAACCAGCAAGAGCCATCCTCCCACGCCCTGCCCTTCGTGTGCTTGGCAAGATGCTCAGGAAAGGACTCCAAGGAAATCAGCAGGATTGAAAACCAACAAACTCATATTTGAATTTGCCCAGAGAGGCCTTTTTCTGCCAGAGGCTACAGGGAAAAGCTGGGGCTAGAATGTGAGGACAGAGACTGACTTAGCATTTTTCTTGCCAACTTGTAGATCCCTGGATTCAAAGCTGCTCAGGAACATGGGGTGGGGTCAGGGGCTCTCAATTCAACATAAACAAACCATGGGTGATAGCATATATCAGGATTTTCTGATTTCCTGAGTGAAAGCCAGAATTTGCCCTCTAACTCCGTCCCCATGTGCAGCCTTTCTCTAAGGTCAACCTTTCTCCCTCCTCCATAAATAAGTGGGGTTAAGCCAGGCTTAACCCCACTTACTTAGCCCATAAACCCTACTCCCTCTTATCTGTCAAGTTTCTTTCCCTGGTGAAGAAATTGCCCAACCACAGTCTGTTGAATCACTGAATCTGTTCAGTCCAGGAAGCTAAACCAACCCATAAGCTCTGCATAATGCAGAATTTTGCTGTTGTTCAGTCGCTAAGTCGTGTCCGACTCTTGCGATTCCATGGACTGTAGACTGCCAGGCTCCTCTGTCAATGGGATCTCCCAGGCAAGAATCCTGGAGTGGGCTGCAGAAGGACATGGAAACTCTAAACTGAAAACTCTGTAAGACTGGGAGGGGGGAGCCCATCCCACGTATCAGGACGTGGTCTGGGCAGCACCACACAGGCCTGATGCCCCATCCCCAATCCTGCCAGGCTCTTTCCCATCTTCTTGCTCAGCCAATTAACACCCAACCTCACCTAGCCCCTCATGACCCTCAGGAATTAGAACCCTCTGTCAGGTACTTCCAGCTTGGAGGAGCCAAGGCATATCCAATCCGCATTTCTGATGCCTCTTTGTCCCTACAGTTCTACCTTCTCACCCAGGAGATACATAAAGAATACAGGCATATGGAGAAATTTGTAATCCACCCCAGAATCTCACCAACTAAATTATAACCTCTTTGTGGGCAGGGGCATAATGGTTTCCTAGGCATATAGTAGGTGCTCAGAAAATGCAAGTGAATGAAAATTCACCTAAACCCCCACACATAATTAGCTCAATATTCACAACAAATCATGCATTACAGAATCCACGAAGACAAATCAATGTGCAAATTGTTCTTACATCCCTAAAGGCACAAGCTTCAGAGAAACATTTCTAAATAGAAACTTGCAGCTATGAAGCAAATTCTGTGAAATAAGTTCAGTGACTGCAATAATTTCATATTTTCCAAAATTTTCTTTCCTTATTGTTTAATCAGTTAGTATATTGATGATATAGACATTGAGAATCCTTACAAAATAAATCCCCAGTTTGCATTTTTATTAAAATACTGCACGTTTAACAAGTAAAACAAACCTCAGTAGTCAAAACCAGATCTAAGATTTCTAAAAGTAAAGCACAGTGTCATTTGGTCGGGGGGGAAAGAGGACATAAGGAATAGAAGCCAGAGCACCTACCCTCCGACAAGCAGCTCACAACCTCACTGTTGACCAGCTTCCTTAGGGCTCTGAGTTGACTCAGGTTAGCAGGTCAGGCCCCCAATCTCATTCCCATAACATGGTCACTGAGCTTCCACCCCAATGTGCCTCACATCTCCCAGCCTATGTGGGCCTTGAAGTCCTTGGCCACTTGACTTCACCAATCCTCCACCTCAGCTAAACTCAGACATCCCATTTCTGTTTCTGCTCCCCTGTCACTAAATGATGTTGGATGAGGGGACCCTTGCAAACTTCATAGATTCAAGGCATCAAATCTCAGCAGGGAACTTCCTTGCTGGCGGCCACCTGCTAATGCAGGGGACAGGGGTTTCATCCCTGGGACGGGATGACCCTACATGCTGCAGAGGAACCAAGCCAGTGTGCCACAACTCCTGAAGCCTGCATGCTCTCGGGCCCTCGAGCCACAACTAAGGAGCCCAAGGGCTGCAACTACTGAAGCCCACATGCCCTAGGGCCAGCAAGCCACAAATACTGAGCCTGCATGCTGCAACTACTGACGCCCACGTGCCTAGAGCCTCTGCTCCACAATGAGAAGCCCACGCACCACAGCCAGAGTAGACCCCACTCTCTGCAATTAGAGAAAGCCCACGCACAGCAGCTAAGACCCAACACAGTAAAGAAAAAGAACTCAACACAGTGAAAACAAACAAACAAACAAACAAAACCTCATAACAAATGTCAGCAGGTCTTCCATGCAAGGTGATTTAGGTTCCTCACTACCCAGATGGTCACGTTCTCACTTTTCTAATACTCAGTCTCACCCTCTCTGTCTCTCACACAGATCTTTAGACAGGCAGCCCCTAAACTCCTCCCACCGCAGTGTCCTAACGTCATCAGGTAGACTTTCTTACCTCTGATCCCTAAAGCAGTTCAGAATTTGACACTAAGTCCACAAGCCCTGACTTAAGATTTATCCTTTGGCCTCTTGGATTACTTCATCTCAGGCTACTCTGCAGTCCATCCTTTTCCATGCTGTTTCCCCATGTCCTGGCTTCTACTTTCTTCCCAATACTCCATCACTAGGAAATCTTGCTCACTCTCATTAATTCATTCAGAAGAGTCACTAAATCTATAACTCCAATTCTAGTCTTTCTCTTGAGCTCTAGACTTGTATTTTCAACTACTGCTTTAGCTTCTTCAAATGCATATTCCACCAACACCTCAAATTCAATTCTCCTCAAACAAGACTCATAGTCTCATCTTCCTCCAGGACCCTCCTCTTCTCCCTGTTCATGCTGTTAATATCACCATCACCCCAAGACACTCAGCCTAGAAACTGACCTACAGTCCAACCTGCTGCCCCTCTGGGCCAACCACCATGTTTGTACCAAAGCATACTTCCCAGGCTACTCCCAGACAACTACTAAGCCCAGTAGAATGAACGCAGGCCCACTTCTGTAAAGATGGGGGACTCTGGAGGATGACTTTGGCTCAAGGACTCCACGCAGACTGACCAAAATTTTTTAGATCTGTGTTGCAGTCTCTGATTCTTCTTACCCAATTCTCCTTTCATCCCTCTTCTCCACCTGCGTCACAATCTAAAAGCTCCCTAGTCTTCCCCTGCTCCCACTTTTCCAACTCTAATATCCTTGTAGCGACTGCTTCCTGGTAGACCTGAACTAACGCACATTTAAAATTTCACCTCTAACCTCTCCAATAAGCTCCCAGTTGGCCCCCTTGCCTGTATCTCAGAGGCACTCGGCCAAACACAATTTGAATGTATACTTCCTTCTGTAGTAACTGTCAAGGTCTCCCCATTACGTACAGGAAAACAAATCCTTTATCACAGCTTTGGGCCCTTCATATCTTGCTTTCTATACATCTCAGCAGCTCAATATTCTATACATAGTTTACTCACCATCCTCAAATAACCATGCATGTTCACACTTCCACCCTTCTGTTCATGCCATAACCTCAGCCCAAGCATTCACCCTATTTGTAGAACTGAGGAGCTATTCACTATCTGAACCTACAGTCAGGGATCATATCTTTATCACCCTTTACCTCCTGACTCTTGCATTCTCAGTGCCTAAGCAGTATCTTATTTTCTATTGAAGTTTCTCAATAAATGAGGCATGAAAGTGAATGGAGAAGGTCATAGATGTAGATCTGGACACAACAGTTTATAACCCGATGGTAACAAAGGGGACTAGGCTGGGAGATTTAGGATATGAGCAAATGGCTCTATGTACCTTAACAGTCCTCAAGAGTAATGCCATATTTAAAACATGGTATAATTGATTTCATTTTTATAGCACTGAATATTTTTTAAAGTTAGGTAAAATTCATTATCATTTATAATACTAAGTATATGTTAATTTAGATGAATGTGATAGTTTAAGAAATATGTTTGCAGAAGATTTTTAGGGCAGTAAAAAACCCTTTATGCTGCTATAATGGTGGCTACATATCAGTATATATTTGCTCAATTTCACAGAATGCACAACACCAAGAGGGAACGCTAACATGAACTTTAGACTCTGGGTGATGATGATGTGTCTCTGTAGGTCCACTGGTTGTTAACAAATGTACCATTCTGGTGGAAGATGTTGACAATGAAGGAGTCTCTGCATTTGGGGAGGCGAGGGCTATACAGGACCTCTCTGTACTTTCTGCTCAATGTTGCTGTGAACCTAAAACTGCTCTGAAAAGGAATGTCTATTTTAAAAAATTATGTCTATAATCTTATTTACACACTCCTCCCTTCAAAAGGTGGAAACTAATTCCCCTTCCCTTGAATTTGGACCAAGCTTAATGACTCACTCTAATGAACAGAATATGATATAAATGATACTATAGGACTTTCAAGGCGAGGTTATAAAAAGGATAGCTTCTGCCTGGCTTTCCTTCTCTCTTGAATCACTGGCTCTGCATGAATCCAGTTGCCATGCTGTGAAAACACTCACTCAAGCAGAATGTGGACTGACCTGTGTGAGGAGGCACCAGGGCCTCCCACTGACAGCCAGCACCAACTTCCCAGCCATGTGAATGGAACTGGCTCCTCCAGCTCTGGTTGAGCATCCACCAGTGTGGAACCACAACCTCACGAGTGACTCAGAGCCAGAACCCCCTGGTTTAGTTGCTTCTGGATTCCCGACCTCAGAATCTATGAGGATAATAAATGTTTGCTGTTGTTTTAAGCCAGTGTTTTGTAGTAATTTCTTATAAAGCAAGAGATAAGGAATAGAGCACCTTTTCCAAAGAAGAACCAATACTTTAACATATTGTTAAAGAACTTCATTTATATAAAATCTTTGATGATGCTGGATGAATTCCATGATCCTTTACCAAGGTGAAGGGGAAAAAGTTGTTTTACATTTTAAGTTCTTTGTCTCAATCACATGACCTATTTGGTGCCTCATCACCTTACGTCAGCATGTTTGTATGTTTGTATGTCAAAAAATAAGAAAGTCCTGTGAAAGGATGCCAATCCAAAATGGAATCTAAGGATATGAAAATGGAGAATCTCATACCTGCTCCCTCGGAAGAATGGAACTTGAGGACTGAGAAATTGATTTCCTATAAATACCTGATTTCTACAAGGCTGGGACTTATCTCCAGACCAATGAACATCCACCAAATATCTCTCCATAATCAAGCCAACAAACGTACTGTCTGGGTTCCAGCTAGATGGCCCTCTCTCTGTGCTCCCTGCCCACAAACACAACCCACCCTAGACCTTCAGCTACCTTTGCAGCCTCTACAGCAGGTGCCTCCCAGACTGTGCCTCCTCTGCTGCTCCCACATAGACTCAGATTTCCGGTGATTTGAGCTTGCTTACCTCTTTATTTAGGTTCTTTATTCAGTTTACCTCTTTATTTAAGTTGATAGTCCAAAACATGTTAATGCTTAGAATGATACTTTACAAAGAGTGAGATTTCTCACTTGGTGCAAAGCTTTGACTAGATGGACCTTGGTTGGCAAAGAAATCTCTGCTTTTTAATACGCTATCTAGGTTGGTCACAGCTTTTCTTCCGAGGAGCAAACATCTTTTAATTTCATGGCTGCAGTCACCACCCGCAGTGATTGTGGAGCCCCAAAAGGAAAGTCTCTCACTGTTTCCATTGTTTCCCCATCTATTTGCCATGAAGTGATGGGACTGGATGCCATGATCTTAGTTTTCTGAATGTTGAGTTTTAAGCCAACTTTTCTCCTCTTTTACTTTCATGAAGAGGCTCTTTAGTTCTTCGCTTTCTGCTATAAGGGTGGTGTCGTAGATGAGAGTGGGGTGCCTAGGTAGCCTCAGCATGGGGCTGGTCAGCAGGAAGGCCAAGTGACTGGAAAGGTGGAACTCTCAGGGCCACCCACTGACCTCTAGAAGTAGGAAGGGCATAGGAGCTTAAGAGTAAGCTCTATAAAAACAACAGATTTGATGAGTTTCTAGAATGGCTACTACATTCCTGTGCTGGGAAAGGGATGCACCCCAGTCCCATGGGGACAAAAGCTCCTGTGCTTGGGACCCTTTCAGACCCCACCCTATGCTGTTGTTTAGTCATGTCCAACTCCATGGACTGCAGCATGCCAGGCTTCCCTGTCCTTCACTATCTCCTGGAGTTTGCTCAAATTCATGTTCATTGAATTGGTGATGGTATCTAACCATCTCATCCTCTGCCACCCCCTGTACCTTTTGCCTATCCTATGTATCTCTTCATTTAGGTGTTCACCTGTATCCCTTATAACATCCTTCTAATAAACTGGTAAACATAAGGAAACATTTCCATATATTTCGTGAGCCACGCTAGCAAATTAATTGAACCAGAGGAAGGAATCCAACTTATAGCTCATTCGTCAGTGCTGCAATGGTAAAGAATCTGCCTGTCAGGGCAGGAGACACGAGAGACTCATTCAGTCCCGGGGTCAGGAAGATCCCCTGGAGGAGGAAATGGCGACCTGCTCCAATATTCTTGCCTGGAAAATTCCATGAACAGAGGAGCCTGGTGAGCTACAGTTGATGGGGTTGCAAAGCGGTGGACATAACTGAGGGACTGAGCACAGCAGGTCAGAAGCACAGGTGACAATCCCGACTTGTGATTAACATCTGAAGTGGGGGCAGTCATGGGGAGTTAATATGTGAAGTCTGATGCTATATGCAGGTAGATAGTGTCAGAAGTGATTTAAATTGTAGGATGTCCCCTGAGAATTGAAATACTGCTTCGTGGTGTTGAAAAATATCCCAGAATCCCCCAAATCATCAGTGTAATTATTCTATTAAGAGGCCATCAAAGATGAGACTATAATAATACTCAAATAATTCTGTAATCATGCCTAGCACATTGAATTTTGCCATCTTATTTTTCTCACTGAAGGTGCTGCCTTTTTGAGTTTTCTCCTTCTTATAATAACATATTTACACACAAAAAAAAATACATAGTCAATAAAAAAGATATTGTCTTTGTTTCTATAGATAGAGGAGATATCTATAAAAGATATATTTCAACTTTTTACACTGCTTTCAGAAATCCCAGTTTTTCTATTTAACTTCACATCATTTCTGTACATTTACAGCATTTTATTCATAGTTCTTATGACATCTTGGACATTTTAACTTTTGAACTCAAGTCACATTAAGACATAAGCCCACTGAAGAGAGTGATTATGTTTATTCATACATTTATCCTCGCAATGCCTTGCCAATAGTAAATAGTCATAAACACTTACAATTTAGGCAATAGGTTGACTGTACAAGCTTTCAGTCACATCAGTAGGGGTCTGCCCCATAAGAATTAATGACAAAAATATAAGGACAACAGACTACTATGAGAGTCTAAACATACAAACAGACAATGGCCAGACCATATATAACTATAAAATTTTCACCTACCACTTGCAGCAACCTGCTCAGGAAACCAACCCCCTAATCCACAATAAACCACCCCTGAGCCAGCTTGCTTCAGACTAGACTAGCAGAAAGCTGTCTTTTGCTATCTCCAGCGACAATGGCAGAAAATAAACAATAACTTCTCTAGCAATCAGCCCAAAAGAGCCAGGACTTGATTAATAACTGACAACTACACTAATCTTGGTCCCTGCTTCCAATCTAGAACCAACCAGACAAAGCTGAACAAACAGCCTTAAGCAATCACAAGGAAAATCCTGCTTTAGATGGAAGACTTGCTTTTGTTGGCCTACCTACATCTTGCTCAGGCCAACAGGGTGCTCCTGAAGGCCTTCCTACTCCTCTGTAAAACAAAAGGCTGACTTCTATAGCAAGTTCAGAATAAACAGCCTTTGCTTTTCTCCTTTGGCTGGTCTTTGTTTATTTCCACAGTTGTATAAGAAGAATCCATCGGAATTATCCTAAAGATGAAATAACAATTCATATATGCTGGGATCTCAAGAAGCCAGAAATGGCCAAAGGAGAGATTTGTCACAGACTGCAGGCTGCACCTGACAACAGACTTAGTCCAGCTGAAAGATAGCTGATATCCACAGCTAGGAGAATAGATGCCCTGTCGGTGTCCTTGGGGTCAGTTCAGAAGAGTGGGTCACCTGGGTGACAGAGTTGCCACCTGCAGCTGCATTGCACAACACTGCACCCTTTGCTCACTGCCCTCCATTAACCATTTGTTAAAATCACTCTAAACAATATTGGTTGGAACATTAGGTTGTCACAAGTCCATCAAAAGTCTCATTCTGACAGCTCAGCTGCCCAGTTCAGGTCAAATAACTTGAACATTTAAGGGTTTAGTGTTTCCCCTCTCTTCCTAATAAGCATGCTCATAATAAGCAATGTGCAGTTTTCTGTAAACTTGAAACCTTGCTGCTTCTGTGAAGTTATGGGCTACTTCAGTCTGGTTCACTTGAGATGACTTCACTGAAAATACTACACAGAGAAACATATCATAGCTGAAAGTGAGTGGTGTGATTCATAAAGTATATTAAGTCTTATATTAATTGCAAAATAAATAATAGTTACTGTAGAAAAATCTAGAAAAAACAGAAGAATAAAAAGAAATCTAAAATCATTCATAATGGCACCATCTGGAGAAACAAATGTTTCCACTGACATAAATCCTAGTTTTTTTCCTTTGTGTATGCCAGTGGAGGGTGGGGGTTCACTTGAATGGGATGAACAAGTAGCTTTGTTTGTTTCCCTAAAGTATGGCTTACTGTGAAGATCAAGACTGAGATCAAGGCATTCTTTCAAGGCACTTCCTTACATGTCCGAGGGGAGGGGGAGCCTCCTACATGACAGCTGAACCATCCATGCTTCCCTGACTCTGTCAGCCTACTCTGTCCTGTATAATCTGTTCCCTCTGGCTACAGCAGTCTCCCCTGGCCTCATCCAACAGAGCATTACTACTTATCCTTCAACACTCAGCTCTGACCCTGCACCTCTCTTACCCCTTCCCTCTCCCTGGCAGTGGGCCTGAGTGTTCTCAGACCTGGGCTCTCAGCCTACTGTGGCATTTCCACCAGGGCAGCTGGTGGAGTGATTCCAGTGTGTTGGGCTTGTGGACACCTGTAAACTGGATACTGAGGAAGCGTCAGGACAAGGATTTTCTACTTTAGGGGACAATGAAGAGGACTGGAATGTGAACAGGGCCTGCACTGTATGGGTTGAATTCTGCCTCCACTGCTTACCAGTGGTGACCTTGGGCATGATTTTTACCCTCTGTATGTCATGGTTTTTGTATTTATTTTGGGCCACGCCACACACATGTAGAATCCTAGTTCCCTGACCAGAGATCCCTGCATTGGAAGCAAAGAGGCTTAACCATTGGACCACTAGGGAAGGACTGGTTTGTCCATTTTAAGTCAGAGTTGATAATGATAGTTACCTCATACGACTGCAATAAGGATTTAGTTAATATATGAAAAACATTTTAAAAAGAGCCCAGTACATGCTAAGTACTACATAATGGTTTGAGATCATAAAGTTATAAATAAGAACCCAAGTATCGCCATACTGCTTACAGCTCTCACAATCTTCTTTTATTCAGCAATGAGGGATTTAAGACATGTACTAGCTCTTAGTTTTCTCTCTACTCAGTGAACCTATATTTGGTCTAGGATTCCTCTGATTATGGCAGAACACAGGCACTCAGCTTTCGTGTGAAACCAGGTTTGGATCACGCTGCTCCACCAGTAAATGAAAACGCTTCTACTAGAGATTATCTGCACCAATTTGCTCTCCCCACGTGGAGCACATTCAATAACCATTGCAGAGTAAAACACTGATGCCTTTCTGATCCATTCTGCACCCCCATCCTCCCTATCCCCACTCCCAGCTCCCTTCCAAGAAGCAAGCTTTGTTGGAGAGCCCGTTTACTTCAGGGCAAGGGAGACTCCTGCCAGTCCAATATTTCCTGAGTCACCTCAGTCTAACCAGATGGAAGCAGCCCCAAACTTCACAGAAGCTGGGTTTAAAGTTTACACATAAATTATAAATTACTTATCAGAAGTCTGCTTCCAAAGGAAGGGGGAGAAATGGAATCTCCCAAGGTTCAAATTATTCGGCTGGAAAAAGGCAGTGACACTACAAGAGGCTAGATAACTTGGCCATGGTTCCTAGACTCTGATGCTCTTAAAGAACATTTTACAGTATATAGTAAAAGGGCCGACCTAAGCATTTTGTGACTTGGAAAGACTCAGGAAGAAATTTATTTGTTAAAATATTCACTGATGACTTGCTTTAAAAACATATAACTATGCTAAACATCCAACGAATCTGACTTCCTAAAGTTGAAATAAATAAAGCTTCCAGCCATCCCCAGGTCTCAATCGGACAAAAAGTTCATATTTTCTTGTATGAACAAGGTCCCTTCCATCAGGGGAAATGGTTCAGATTTGACACCAATAAAGGGAGCAGCCCTCAGCACAGCCTGAATTATAGCATCAGTCAGCTGGGGGCTGGACCTGCTTCATAACTCAAGTTGTATACTTGAAAACAAAATAAAGCCTACTTTCCACATATCTTTTCTGTCCCCAGACCTAAAGCAAACCAATTGTCTTCTCTTCCCTTGACTTCAGAAGATATAGCATTTTTATGATTCAAAACCAGGAGAATAGTTTCCTATTAAAAAAAAAAATTCAGCTCTGCCTCTCCACTTGAATTTTGTGTGTGTTGTGTGAATTCTTGCTCAGTCATAGATGTCAAATAATCTTGAGACCATTAAAATATTTTTAAATATAAAATAAAATTCTAAGAGAGTCTGTGGATAAATTAAGATTTCTTAAAAATCATTCAGACTTTAAAAGTACTGATGCCCTTCAGTGGGTATAAATAACAAAATCTGGATCTGAGATGGAACAATTGGAAGCTACTGGGATATAAATAACCTTGAGGTAGGAGGCCAGATGTCTGGGTCTCCCATTTTTGTCACTCCCCTATTTCAAGACTGTAGGCAGTTCTTTTTTCCCTTCTGAGTATCCCAATCTGCAGAGAAGTGAGGACATCTCGCAAGCCAAAGGATGGGCGAATCATATCTGGACAGGTGCCTGGCGAGTTGGGAATCCTCCGCACTTGCTTGTGCACTGCCTTCCCCAGCCCCACCCCGCCCGCGCCCCAGGAAGTTTGCTGGCTCCTTGCGCTGAGACAGAGAACTATTCCAGGGAGCCGAACATATTGCACCCTCTCCCGCCCCGTGCGGTACCCAGCACTGTTTTATCTAAACATTCTCCCTCCTGAGCAATCCTGACCCACAGATGGACTCTCAGAAACGACAGAAGACAAAACAGGCCAGAGCAAATGGAGTCTCCCGGTTACTTACAGACAGGGTCATCCATTTTCAAGGGTCTTTTCAGGCGGATGCTGGCAGGGATGGTCTTCTCGATCAGTTCATCAACGCTCTAAAATTTAAAATGCAAGCTCGTGAACACTGAAGGCAGAGGAAAGTGCTTCTGAGCTAAAAGTCACCTCTGTGTTTTGCATACACAAAGGCTTGTGGGGACTTCACTTAAATGGTCTAATTTTTAAAAAGAGTTTCTTTTTAAAAAGGACAACTTTAACAAACCAAAAATCACTCAGAGCGGGGGAAAATAATTAGGGTAGTAATTCGGCCACTCTGGCTTGGATTTTGGTGGGCAATCGGGGATAACTGGATAAATCGGGAGGTCCTTCTCTTGCAAAGTTAGAGCTCATCAGCAGGGCCGAACTAGGTTGTAAAATATACGATTTTGAGGCGCGAAGAGCTGGTGGAGGAGAAAGTAAGCTGGTGGGAGAAGTCTGGGGCACGCGGACCGAGCACGCGCGCTGGCTTCCACACCAGAGCCCCGGACCAGGGTGCAGGTCCCAAGTGAAGCGAAGCGGGGCTTCTGGTGGGGGCCAGGAGGCCGTGCGGGCTGAAGGCGAGGCGGGGGTGAGGCCCGGGAGAGCTGGGTTGGGGTCCTTACCGCCAGCCCCAGGGCCTGTAGCATCTCCTTCTGGTCTTTGTCCCCGGGGCCGATATGTCTCCGAGCGAAGTCGTCGTGTCTGGGGAGGAGGCGCTCGAGGAGGCGCGAGGCCCCGGCCCCGCCGCTATCCCCGCCGCCGCTACTTCTGTCACGGCCCCTCGGCGCCCACCGGGGGCCAGCTCCTCCAGCCAGGCGGCGGCCGCCCCCGACTCCGCAACCCAGACGCAGCCCCCAGGCCCTGGCGCAGGTCTGCATGGTGGTCGTCACCGTCCCCTGCCTGGGCCCGCGAGGCTCAGCCGGGGTTTCTGCTCTTTTCTGGTCGTAGTCCCCTGGGTGGCGACTGCCCCCAGGTGGCTGGAGCCCCTTCCCGAAGGATGACCGAAGGGACAGATGGATGTTCAGAGGCAATGAATGGGTCCCGCGCCGATCCCGGACACGCGCGCAAACTTGTTACTCCTCTCGAAGCACCTGCTTCGCACACTTTAAGCGTCGTTCTGGGGGTGGGCAGTGGGAAAGGCCCAGTGAAGGCACGGCCAATGAGAGTGAACGGAAGGGCGGGGCAGGGTCTGCCCTGCCCCGCCCCCTTTCCCTACCCTCTCCTCAGGCCCTCCGCGGACTCCTGCTGCTCTTCTCGCAGAGCCTTCCACCCTCAGTTACCCCTGCTCCATCTCTAGTGGATGCAGGGACCGGGAGCTCCCTGCGCTCGGTGCCCGAGGGCACAGGCGAAGTGCCTGGCGGATTCAGCTGAAATGGAAGGTGATTCCGACAGGGAGGCCAAACTCATAGAGTGAGTTAGTCTCAATTTTAGGGTATCTCCCTGTCATACCTCGTGGAAACCAATAATGCGCAGATGAGAGTTCTTATATAGCTGTAGAATCATGAACAAGTAATCCAACCTCTGAGCTTCGGTTTCCGCATCTAACAGAGCTGGATAGTATTTAAAAAGAGATCGTACATTGAAACTACAATCATAACACTAGCCTTGAACTCTTCTCTTTTCCCCTTTCCCGCCCTGCTCTCTCCCCCCCGCGGGGGGCGGGGGGGGGGTGGCTGTATGTGTGTGTGATATAAAAAATGCAAAAGATACAAAGGTATACATTTTGCACTGTCACCTTAGTTGAAATATTATTTATACCCGGATATTTTGGAAATCTAATCTCTCTAGCTATCTCTTGAGATTTTTACCAGAATGAGCTTTCAGAATTCCAACTCTGCTAATAGGAGGAAGAGTGAAGGACAGAACATTATTAGGCGTACTAAGATTAGGGAAAAACAGAACCTGTCCTCTTTCTCCTCTAAGCTTCCTCTTTCAGTCTTATTCTGCACACCCTGGGTTCTGTAACTCACAGGCACAGAGAGTAGGCAGAGAGGCAGGAAAATTGAAACCAGAAAACTGTAGGCAAAATGTGTGTGTGTGTGTGTGTGTGTGGCAGGCCAGGTAGGGGGTGAATGGTGAACTAGGAAGGCCTGGCTGAATATTTTTTAAGTTTTTCACTAGTTTGGAATTGAAATAGCCTTCATAAAAGTTGGGAGATATCCTTGGTGCTAGTTGCCATGGGATAAGACCGAAGCAGTGTGCGTTTATTTCCCATTCCTGACTATTCTCTATGGATCAGAGGGGCTGGAAGCGAGAGAACTATAATTCCCAGATTGGCTTCAGGCTTCTAGATGTTAGTCTTCTGTGAACAAGATACACTTGTGTGAGAATTGGAAAATGGAATAAAAGTAGAAACCATTTTCTTGTTTTTCTGACAGCAGCAGAGAGATGTATGGATGGCAGCAGACATGAAGTGATTCCTTACCAGCCATCCACGTTTGTACAGCGAGGCAGCTGTGTTCCCAATGGGAACATCCTGTGATTTTCCAACCTAGGAAGCAGCACAAGTTTCTCGCTGTCCTGGACTAGAGCTTCAGTGGTTGACCTGAAGATAATGGTGTTCTATCTACCCTGGTGGCTCAGAGATTAAAGCGTCTGCCTGCAATGTGGGAGACCCTGGTTCGATCCTTGGGTGAGGAAGATCCCCTGGAGAAGGAAATGGCAACCCACTCCAGGATTCTTGCCTGGAGAATCCCATGGAGGAAGGAGCCTGGTAGGCTACAGTCCACAGGGTCGCAAAGAGTCGGACACGACTGAGATACTTTACTCACTCATCTACCCTGTCTCTTGCTTTTCCAGTCCTTCCAGTGATTCTACATGCACCTATTCCTGGTACTTTAATCCAAGTATTGCTTGAAATATTTTGAGTGTTTTGTTTGTTTTCCTAAATAAACTTTAACAAAGACTTAACTGAACCCAAAAGTAGCTTTAAGATAGTAATCTTAAAGCTTAAAGGGATTAGCTATCTGGCCCAATTCTGTTTGAAGTCAATGATAATGTTATCACTAGTGGAGAATGAGATCATGATAGTCTTAGGCAGAAATGGTAAGTTATTTAAATTATCAGTCTGGGGCTTCCCTGGTGGTTCAGTGAAAAAAGAAACCGCCTGCCAATGCAGGAGACATGGGTTTGATCCCTGATCCAGGAAGATCCCACATGCTGCAAAGCAGCTAAGCCCTTGTGCCACAACTATTGAGGCAGCACTCTAGAGCCCCGGAACCAAAACTACTGAAGCTTGAGTGCCCTAGAGCCCATGCTCTGCAACTGGAGAAGCCACTGCAAAGAGAAGCCACACATCACAACTAGAGAGTAGGCCCTCCCTGCTAAAACTAGAGAAAATCCTGCACAGCAACAAAGACCCAGCACAGCCAAAAATAAAATAAATTAATTAAAAATATAGATAACAGTGGGGAATAAATTTCCTATTGAAGACAAGTCTTTGCTAGACCAAATAGTTGCTAGGTTAGACCCTTCTGGTGGGAATGATATAACGAGGACTATAGAAAGGGCTAATTGCTTCTGAATGCCATGGAGAGTCTATCCAGCAAAATGACAGATCAGGGGCTTCCCTGGCAGTTCCAGTGGTTAAGACTTCACTTTCCAGTGCACAGGGTGCAGGTTCAATCCCTAGACAGAGAGCTAGCATCATACCAAAAAAAAAAAAAGAAGCAATATTGTAACAAATTCAATGAAGACTTTAAAAAATTATTTTTAATTTAAAAAATGAAATAACTTCTCAGAGAACTAGAGAATTTCAAGCTCTATAACTTCTGTAGCTTCAGGGAGAAAGTGAGTGAAGTTGCTCAGTTGTGTCTGACTCTTTGCAACCCCATAGACTGTAGCCTACCAGGCTCCTCCATCCATGGGATTCTCCAGGAAAGAGTACTGGAGTGGGCTGCCATTTCCTTCTCCAGGGGATCTTCCCGACCCAGGGATTGAACCCGAGTCTCTCACGTTGCAGGCAAACGCTTTACCCTCTGAGCCACCACAAATCAGACTCACTGTTTGATCCTCCTGATTACCAAATTATCATAAAAGTTGAATTCACAGCTTTATTAGGGCTCATATGTGAAAGTTTGGGATTAATTTAAAACCCCAAGATTTGGAATGGGGACATCGTGGTAATTTGGGTTGAATTTGATTATCTTAAACCCTCAAATCCCACTGAGTCCCCTTTGCCACCTGAAACACTCCCTTCTCCCCTCTTTGAGATGCTGGCAATTCCTTGCCTCCCTTGCCTTCCCTTGCTTGAAGATTCTGTAATGGCTTCAGTAAAAAATCAACCTTACAGAGGTATGCCAATGCTTCTTTACCTCTAGATCCACAGGGAGAGTCAGATTGCAACATACTCTAGGAAGGTGAGTAAGGTGTCTGACACCAGAGGAGACACTTACGCAGGGAAACAGTCGTAAGACATTGCCAAAGTACATTAGTGTTGGAGGATTTCTCTGTAGCGGTGAGTTCTAGACCAAAGAAGAAGGAATATAAAATCTAAATTATTCGTGTGTTTGCAGCACTAGATATCCTGGATTTAGTGTATTAATTCAATCAGTTAGGAGTGGCTCTAAGGGTCTGCTGAGTTCATTGACTGAAATCGGGCTCAAATTATTATTGTTGTTGTTTAGTCGATGAGTCGATGTCCAACTCTTTTGCAACCCCAGGGATGGTAGGACTCAACACTCCTCTGTCCATGGGATTTCCCAGGCAAGAATACTGGACTGGGTTGCCATTTTCTTCCCTAAGGGATCTTCCTGACCCAAGGATCTAACCTGAGCCTCCTGCATCAGTAGGCAGGTGTTTTTTTTGTTTGTTTTTTGTTTTTTTTTTTTTACCATTGAGCCACCAAGGAACTCAATTATGGCCTTCATTAAATTGGATTAAGATACTAGAACTTTCTTGGCTTAATAGAGAAGAAAGGATCCAAAGACATCAGAAAAGGGAACTCCCTGGCGGTCCTGTAATTAGGACACTGCGCTTTCACTGCTGAGGATGTAGGTTCAGTCCCTGGTTGGGGAATTAAGATCCCACAAGCTTCATGGCCAAAAAAGAAAAACTGGATAACTACATGTAAAAGAATGAAATTAGAATACTCCCTAACACCATACACAAAAATACCCCCCCCCCAAAATAAATAAACCCAAACGAATTAAAAATCTAAATGTGAGGCTGGTCACTATAAAACTCTAAAAGGAAAATATAGGCAGAACATTCTTTGACATAAATTGTAGCAAGATCTTTTTTGACTCATCTCTTATAGTAATGAAAATAAAAACAAAGATAAACAAATGGGACTTAATTAAACTTAAGAACTTTTGCACAGCAAAGGAAACCATAAACAAGATGAAAAGACAACCCTCAGAATGTGAGAAAATATTTGCAAATGAAGCAGCAGACAAGGGATTAATCTACAAAATATACAAACAACTCACGCAGCTCAAAAAAAAAAAAAACACACAATCAAAAAATGGGCAGAAGACCTAACTACACATTTCTCTGAAGAGGACATACAGATGACTAAGAGGCACCTGAGAAGATGCTCAATATCACTAATTATTATTGTTCAGTCACTAGGTCATGTCTGACTCTGCGACCCCGTGGACTGCAGCATGCTAACAACCTTCCTGTTCTTCACTATCTCCCAGAGTTTGCTCAACTCCATTGAGTCGGTGATGCCATCCAACCATCTCATCCTCTGTCATCCCCTTCTCCCCTTGCCCTCAATCTTTCCCAGCATTAAGGTCTTTTCCAATGAGTCAGTTCTTCACATCAGGTGGCCAAAGTATTGGAACTTCAGCTTCAGCATCAGTCCTTCCAATGAATACTCAGGGTTGATTTCCTCTAGGATTAACTAGTCTGATCTCCTTGATGTCCAAGGGACTCTCAAGAGTCTTCTCCAACACCACAGTTCAAAAGCATCAGTTATTTGGCGCTCAGCTTTCTTCACAGTCCAACTCTCACATCCATACATGACTACTGGAAAAACCATAGCTTTGACTAAATGGACCTTTGTCGGCAAAGTAATATTTCTGCTTTTTAATATGTTATCTAGGTTTGTCATAGCTTTTCTTGCAAACAGCAAGTGTGTTTTAATTTCATGGCTGCAGTCACCATCTGTGGTGATTTTGGAGCCCCGTCTGCCACCGTTCCCACTGTTTCCCCATCTATTTGCCATGAAGTGATGGGACCGAATGCCAAGATCTTAGTTTTTTGAATGCTGAGTTTTAAGCCAGCTTTTTCACTCTCCTCTTTCACCTTCATCAAGAGGCTCTTTAGTTCTTCTTTGCTTTTGGCCATAAGGGTGGTGTCATCTGCACATCTGAGGTTATTGATATTTCTCCTGGCAATCTTGATTCCAGCTTGTGATTCATCCAGCCTGGCATTTCACATGATATACTCTGCATATAAATTAAATACGCAGGATGATAGTATACAGCCTTGACATACTTCTTTCCCAATTTGGAACCAGTAAATTGTTCTGTGTCCGGTTCTAACTGTTGCTTATTGGCCTGCACCCTGGTTTCTCAGGAGACAGGTAAAGTGGTCTGGTATTTTCATCTCTTAGGGAAATGCAAATCAAAACTACAATGAAGTATCACCCCACATGGGTGAATAGCCATCATTTAAGAAAAAAAATCTGCAAACAATAAATGCTGGAGAGGGTGTGGAGAATTGGGAACCCTCTTGCACTGTTGATTGGACTGTAAATTGATACATCCACTATGGAGAACAGAATGTAGGTTTCTTAAAAAACTAAAACTAGAACTACCATATGACCCAGCAATGCCACTCCTGGGCATACACCTGGAGAAAACCATAATTCCAATATACATACACCCCAATGTTTATTGCAGCAATATTTACTATCATAGCCCAGACTTTGAAGCACCCTAAATGTCCATCAGCAGAGGCATGGATAAAAAAGATGTGGAACATGTATACAATGGAAAATTACTCGGTCATTAAAAGGAACAAAACTGCCATTTGCAGAGACATGGATGTACCTAGAGACTGTCATATAGAGTGAGATAAGTCAGAAAGAGAAAAATCTCATATATTAATGCATACATGTGGAATCTGGAAAAATGGTACAGATGAACTTATTTGCAAAGCAGGGACGAAGATGTAGAGAACAAACATATGAACCTAACATGGAGAAGGGAAAGGGAGGGTGGGATGATGAATTGGGAGACTGGGACTGACATATATACACTACTGTGTATAAAACAGGCTTCCCAACAGATAACTAATGAATACCTGCCATATAGCACAGGGAACTCAGTGCTCAGTGGAGACCTAAATGGGAAGGAAATCCAAAAAAGAGGGGATATATGTATATGTACATCTGATTCACTCCACTGTACAGCATAAAATAACACAACATTGTAAAGCAATTCTACTCCAATAAAAATTCAAACAAAAACAAAGACTTGGTGAGATAAGAGTGTTGGATTCATCAAGTGCAATGTACTCTTCAACCCTTTCAGTGTACTCCTCAGTAAGGCATAGGGGACAATAACTTTACCTAAAGAAATCCATTGGTTCAAGAGGAGCAGCCTTATTCTTGAAAAGTTCTGTACTTCCTGTGTCCGCACATCTTGAGATGATGGTGGAAGATGTCACTTTTGAAATGGGCCCCCTGACTTCAATGATAATGATGGAGGTAGAGAGCTAATCAGACTTGGTCCACAGGGATCTTTGGTGTTCACTAATTAATGAGCAGTCTATGAAAATCTTAATCTGGTGAACCAAAATTTGATATGTCACCCAAATAAGCAACCTAGACTCTCAACTAGTTCTCTTACTTTAGTTGGTTTTGTAGACCCAGAGCATCTTAGATGATGAGGATCTTAAGAAAGAATCCTTGAGAAAAGACTTTCTGACCCTGCTATAAGTATATACTGTAAGTCTTCCTCCTAAACTCCTCCAAAGATAGCTGTGGCCGTTTTCCAAGTGTAATGGTTAATCTTATATACGAATTTTTCCTGGGCCACAGTGCCCAGATATGTGGTCAAACATTATTCTAGATGTTTCCATGAGAATGCTTTTGGATAAGTTAATGATTTAAATCAACTGACTGCGTAAAGCAGATTGCCTGCCATAAAGTGAGTGGGCATAAACTAATCAGCTGAAACCCTGAACAGAATGTAAGATGTATCTCTCTGAGCAAGGGGGAATTATGCAGAAGACAGCCTTTGGATTTGAACTGCAACATTGGCTCCATCCTGATAGCCTTTGGACTTGAGCAGTGGCTCTTCCCTAAGTCAGCAGCCTACAAGCCTGCTAGGGCAGATTTTGGACTCACCAGCCTCTGTAATATCATGAACCATTCCTGGTTATATATATATATATTCTCTTCCTCTCTCTCTCTTTCTCTCTCTCTCTCTCTCTATATATATATATATATAGATAGATAGATAGATAGATAGATATTCAATGGGCATGAACTTGGGCAAACTCCAGGAGATGGTGAGAGACAGGGAGGCCTGGCATGCTGCAGTCAATGACGTAGCGAAGAACTGGACACAACTGGGTGACTGAAGAACATCAATGTGTATATACATGCATATGAAATTGATTCTGTTTCTCCAGAGAACTCTGACTAATAAGTCAAAGAATGGAAAATCCCCAGACTTTGGGTGGATTATAAGAACTTTGTTCTAAGATAATGCTAAGCCTTGCAGTGGAGAAGGAAATGGTAACCCACTCCAGTATTCTTGCCTAGGAAATCCCATGGACAGAGGGGCCTGGTGGGCTACTTTTTGCCTGGGGTTGCAAAAAGTCGGACATGACTTAGTGACTAAACAACAACAACAAACCTTACAGATCCAAACCAAATCACTCTAGTTCACACATCACAGTGAGATGTTATGAAAGTTAGATTATAAATGGAGATTTGGGATTTCCGGTTTCAGTTCCACTGTATAAAGAGCACGGAAGTCAAGCCTCCTGTTCTTACAACAAGAAAAAGGTAAACAAACTAACTTTTGGACACATCTGAAAACTGACACTTCAGGGCAAAAATGCCACTGTGAAATCTGATGAGCAGACTCATACAGAGAAACACAGCCAAGATCTGATTACCTGGAGCAGAAGCCACCGGAACTTTAAACTGGTAGAAACATGTAATGGCAATTATCATGAATTGTTGAAGGCTAAGTGTGGATTGATTTAAAAGGGACTAATTTAAAACTCTTGGGAACTACAGTCTTAGTGGAGCTCTCACACTTTCATAGGTTTTACTTCCAGGAGTCCCACCACCATGTGTATGGTGGAAATCAAAGAAATATCTCCTCATAGCACTGGTAGGGGAAAAGGAAGAGTAATCAGTGTGCCATATACCTAGATCCACCTTTATGACGAAGACCTACTCTCCAAAGTAAAGGACTTTACTAGAGCTTTTATCCTGGCTGGGGAAGGGAATTCCTTCCACTCCAGCCCCCTCCAGCCTTCTGGCCTTACAAAATGAGAGGGGGAGAAAAAAGTCAAAAGAGTTTACTGCTTCAAGGAAATAGACTTGAAGGCTACAACCCGGGGAAGAAGTATGGGGCAGGGGCATGAGTGAGGAAGCTTTATCACTGGAGAAACACTTGGAAGTTCACAGCCTGAGACACAGGCCTATACAAACACTAATATTTAAGTTTTTTAAATGTTGAGTTTCAAGCTTTTTCACTCTCCCCTTTCACCTCCATCGGCTCTTCAATATGTAGGTAGGTTTGTATTCTTTGCCAAATTTAGGAAATTTTCTGACACTATTTTCTTTCTGTGGCCCTTCCCTCTTTTTATCTTCCCCTTTTGGGACTTCAGTGATGTGAATGTTGGATCTTTTGTTATAGTCTCACCTGTCCCTGAGGCTCTGTTCTTTATATCTCTCATTCAGGTTGAGGATATTCCTTGTTCTTGATGTGACAAGGCATTCTGCATTGTATCCAATACATTTTGAATATTATGAGACTCTGGCTCCTATTTAGATCTTCCATTTTAGAAGACGGCCAAACTGTTTAGGTTCAAAATGCATGTCCTGGCCCAGTTTTGTGGGCTGTGTTTCAAATGTCAATTCATTTTCAAAGCCTTTGCAGTGCTATTCTGGTCTGTCCCACTTGGGTGCAACCCAGAAGCCAATCTGAAACCTGGGCAGTAGTCCACACATAGTTCAGTGTGCTGTGTTGATTATGGTCAACTTCATAGATGGTTTGCTCAAAGGTCTGCCCAGGACTTCATACACAAATTTAAAGACTCCTGCTTTCCAGTTCTCTTTTCTGCTTCTCACCCCATCACCAGTTGTGCAGGAGCAGCACGCTGCCCTTTTTGCAGCTGTTTACTTAGTGTACTGCAGCAATAGTTAACAACGCACACCCTCACAGTCTGTGCAGTGCCAGGTTAGGGGACAGCTGCCTCTGCTGGTGTCAGTGCAGGTGTTGTAGGAGCTCCAGCCCATAGTCTTGGCCAGAAATAGTGACAATGGGGATAGGTGTGTCTTTTTTCATGGTGCTCACCTGGAGTAGGATGGATTTTGTCCCGCTTCTCCCATCCGTTTGGCTAGTGAGAGTAGGATTCTCTTGCACTGAGGCCTGGATACACAGGAGGGAAAATAAAACCTCTTGAAACTCACTGCTGGGCCATTTTTCAAGTCCCAAAGAGCTTGGTCAGGCCACCTTCTTTTCCCCAGCTCTCAGAGTCTTATGATAGTTGCTTTATGTATTTCAGCCAAGGATTTTAGTTATAATTAGAAGAAGAAATAGGTAAAGTACATCCAAATCCATTTTTTTCCAGAAGCATGAGTCTGATACATTTCTCTTTCAAGTCTTCTGCTTGATCTGTGCAGAAAACATAAATTTAGAGATTGATAATTGATTATGAAAATTTATTCAAGCAGAGATTCCAATTAGATCTGCTTTTACTGATTACTAGAGCAGATTAGCATAGCTCCTTGCAACTGGTGAACTGCTGTTAATCTGGGCAGACTATTTTTTCTCTATACCAATTAGTAAAGACCACCAGAAGCACGCTACTTCACCTGTCGGCAGCAGCAGTACATCTACGTCTTCCTACAGGGCTATGTCAGCTCCTCAGCTTTGTATCATGTTCTGATCTGCTAGGACTTTGGTTGTCTTGCTCTTCCATAGGACAAGGTACTTGAAGGACCCAGTAAGGAGCATGTAACAAGTTTGCTTAATGCCTCAGAAGACACATACCAGAAAGTGGGAGATAAACCTCATGAAAATTCAGGAATGCACTACTTCAGTAAAGTTCCTAGGGCTCTAGTGAGGTCAGGAATAATTGCTTTTTCACTGCTGTATCGCTAGTGCTTAGAATGCTGCCTGGCTCCTAGTATGTGCATGTTATATTATATAGACTACAAATTCTGGTAATCAATCTAAAGAGAAACAAAAGTGTTCTGAGAGATATGACAAGGGCAACCTAATTTAGATAGACAATGCAAGAAAGGCTTTGCTGAGGAAGAGATATGTAAACTGAAATCTGAATATCAAATCAGATGACAAGTAGAGGGAAAGGCATTTTCCAGGCAGAGAGAGAACGGCATGGACAAAGGTTCAAAAATTGAAAGAACAGCCATAAATAAGCAGCTAAAAGACTGATATGCCTGGAGCATAGTGAGGGTCGGGAGCAAGACCAGGGAAGCTCATTTAAAATGGCAGGGAACTTTAAATGTTGATTTATAAACAAGTGATTTATTTAAGTCCTTTGGTTCACAGAAGTTACTGAGGGCAAAGAGTGGACTGTTGGATAATTTGTTACAGTAGAAACAGGGCTAAAATACAAGTCTTCTGGTCCTAACTCCTAGGTCCTCTCTATTGGAGGAGGTGGCTTCGTCACTAAACTAGCATATCAAGTCTTGTCAAACCAGTCAAACCAAATCAAACCAGTAGATCCTAAAGGAAATTAATCCCGGCTAGTCACTGGAAGGACAGACACTAAAGCTCCAATACTTTGTCCACCTGATGAGAAAAGCCAACTCATTAGAAAAGACCCTGATGCTGGGAAAGACTGAAGGCAGGAGGAAAAGGCGATGACAGATGATGAGATGATTGGATGGCATTACTGACTCAACAGACATGTGTTTGAGCAAGCTCCAGGAGATGGTGAAGTACAGGAAAGCCTGGGGTGCTGCAGTCCATGGGGTCGCAAAGAGTCTGACACAACCAAGTGACTGAACAACATCATCAAGTCTTGTAAATAGAAAAGATCTTTTAATCACTGCAGTGAATAGCTGAAGTTCCTACCTGAACCACTCTTCTGCTTCTGGTAAGAATATGATGGTTTTCTTTGGGAAAGCATTTCCCCACATTATCAGGCCATGTATTTGGATGGGTTGACCCCACTCCAGGACACAGGTGTGGGTATGGGAGACAGGCCTTGCAAAGAGGAATAGTAAACCCCCTCCAGCCACCCAGCCACATTCATTAGTTTCCATTATCATGTTAGTTTATCAAGCTAAGCTAAGTGAATCAGCCTAGGACTCTGAGAACTGGAGCTGCACATCCGATAGGATTTAGCCTTGGAATACGGAATGAAGCAGGGCAAAGGCTAACAGAATTTAGCCAAGAGAACGCACTGGTCATAGTAAACACCCTCTTCCAACAACACAAGAGAAGACTCTACACAAGGACATCACCAGATGGTCAACACCAAAATCAGATTGATTATATACTTTGCAGCCAAAGATGGAGAAGCTCTATACAGTCAGCAAAAAACAAGACTGGAAGCTGACTATGGCTCAGATCATGAACTCCTTATTGCCAAATTCAGACTTAAATTGAAAAAAGTAGGGAAAACCACTAGACCATTCAGGTATGACCTAAATCAAATCCCTTATATTATACAATGGAAGTGAGAAATAGATTTAAGGGACTAGATCTGATAGAGTGCTTGATGAACTATGGATGAAGGTTCGTGACATTGTACAGGAGACAGGGATCAAGACCATCCCCATGGAAAAGAAATGCAAAAAAGCAAAATGGCTGTCTGGGGAGGCCTCACAAATAGCTGTGAAAAGAAGAGAAGTGAAAAGCAAAGGAGAAAAGGAAAGAGATAAGCATCTGAATGCAGAGTTTCAAAGAATAGCAAGAAGAGATAAGAAAGCCTTCTTCAGTGATCAATGCAAAGAAATAGAGGAAAACAACAGAATGGGAAAGACTAGAGATCTCTTCAAGAAAATCAGAGATACCAAGGGAACATATCATGCAAAGATGGGCTTGATAAAGGACAGAAATGGTATGGACCTAACAGAAGCAGAAGATATTAAGAAGAGGTGGCAAGAATACACAGAAGAACTGTATAAAAAAGATCTTCAAGACCAAGATAATCATGACGGTGTGATCACTCACCTAGAGCCAGACATCCTGGAATGTGAAGTCAAGTGGGCCTTAGAAAGCATCGCTATGAACAAAGCTAGTGGAGGTGATGGAATTCCAGTGGAGCTATTTCAAATCCTGAAAGATGATGCTGTGAAAGTGTTGCACTCAATATGCCAGCAAATTTGGAAAACTCAGCAGTGGCCACAGGACCGGAAAGGGTCAGTTTTCATTCCAATCCCAAAGAAAGGCAATGCCAAAGAATGCTCAAACCGCCGCACAATTGTACTCATCTCACATGCTAGTAAAGTAATGCTCAAAATTCTCCAAGCCAGCCTTCAGCAATACATGAACCGTGCTAACTTCCAGATGTTCAAGCAGATTTTAGAAAAGGCAGAGAAACCAGAGATCAAATTGCCAACATCCTCTGGATCATGGAAAAAGCAAGAGAGTTCCAGAAAAACATCTATTTCTGCTTTATTGCCTATGCCAAAGCCTTTGTGTGGATCACAATAAACTGTGGAAAATTCTGAAAGAGATGGGAATATCAGACCACCTGACCTGCCTCTTGAGAAACCCTATATGCAGGTCAGGAAGCAACAGTTAGAACTGGACATGGAACAACAGACTGGTTCCAAATAGGAAAAGGAGTACGTCAGGCTGTATATTGTCACTGTGCTTATTTAACGTATATGCAGAGTACATCATGAGAAACGCTGTGCTGGGAGAAGCACAAGCTGGAATCAAGATTGCCAGGAGAAATATCAATAACCTCAGATATGCAGATGACACCACCCTTATGGCAGAAAGTGAAGAGGAACATAAAGCCTCTTGATAAAAGTGAAAATGGCATCTGGTCCCATCACTTCATGGCAAATAGATGGGGAAACAGTTGAAACAGTGTCAGACTTTATTTTCTTGGGCTCCAAAATCACTGCAGATGGTGACTGCAGCCATGAAATTAAAAGACGCTTACTCCTTGCAAGGAAAGTTATGACCAACTTAGATAGCATATTGAAAAGCAGAGACATTACTTTGCCAACAAAGGTCCGTCTAGTAAAGGCTATGGTTTTTCCACTGGTCATGTATGGAAGCGAGAGTTGGACTGTGAAGAAAGCTGAGTGCCGAAGAATTGATGCTTCTGAACTGTGGTGTTGGAGAAGACTCTTGAGAGTCCCTTGGACTGCAAGGACATCCAACCAGTCCATTCTGAAGGAGATCAGCCCTGGGATTTCTTTGGAAGGAATGATGCTAAAGCTGAAACTCCAGTACTTTGGCCACCTCATGCAAAGAGTTGACTCATTGGAAAAGACTCTGATGCTGGGAGGGATTGGGGGCAGGAGGAGAAGGGGACGACAGAGGATGAGATGGCTGGATGGCATCACTGACTCGATGGATGTGAGTCTGAGTGAACTGTGGGAGTTGGTGATGGACAGGGAGGCCTGGCGTGCTGCGATTCATGGGGTCACAAAGAGTCGGACATGACTGAGCGACTGAACTGAACTGAACTGATACACCAACCTCCTCCAAAGTGGTTTAATCACACAGAAATGAACATATAAAAGGAAATATCCAGTTCTAATTACATAATTTGGGAACCTGGGACCGTCATGGTCACCTGAGGGCATCCATGTAGAAATAGAAAAGGAGTGCACTGCTTAGGCTTGAGGGGTTTACAGAGAAGCATCTGGGGAAATGCTTTTAAAATGTTTCTTTTCCTCCTTTCATCCACCGCATTATACTTTTTTCTCAAATCCATAGAAACCATAAAGCAGAATAAATGCAGAGCAGAATCTTAAACATGCCTAATCTGGAGCCTGGCACATGATCAACATTCAGTAAACATCCTTCAAGCCCTAAGGATGCTTAAACTACAAATATCATATGTTTGGACCATGTTCTGGATTTGCTCTGCAACCAGAACTAAATGACATCCAGGTTTAGCAACTAATATCTTGTTTGAAACTACCCCCAAATCTCCGCCTTTTGCAATATGTTGCTGCTGCTTCTGCTAAGTCGCTTCAGTCGTGTCCGACTCTGTGCAACCCCAGAGACGGCACCCCACCAGGCTCCCCCGTCCCTGGGGTTCTCCAGGCAAGAATACTGGAGTGGGTTGCCATTTCCTTTGCAATACAGAGAGATCTTATTATTTAGGATTAGATTAGGTCATGAAAAGAAAAGTGAAAGTGGTCTCTCACTAGTGTCCGACTCTTTGCGACCCCAGGCTCCTCTGTCCATGTGATTCTCCAGGCGAGAATCCTGGAGTCCAGGGGATCTTCTAACCTGGCTCTCCCACATTGTAGGCAGATGCTTTAACCTCTGAGCCACCAGGGAGACACATTAGGTCATAAGTGACAGGAAACCTGTGGCGTATTTCTGTCATCTAAACAAGGTCTAGATAATGGCACTGTGAATGCTGACATTGTGGTATTGGGTTTAATGCTGTGCTGTGAAATCCAAGGCTCTTTTACTTAAGATAGGATTAGGACATATATATTCTACTGATAGATTCCCAGTAAGAAAGCCAAGCAGGCCTCGCTCACAAGATCCCAGGAGATGCTTGCTTTGTGTGCTGGCCCCACCCCCACCCCCACCCCCACCACATGATGCTTTGTTGTCCAAGAGAAGCAGAAATGACAATGGATTTAGATGCAAAGTTAGCACCTGAATTTTCTTTCCTGGCTGACTAAACGTGGGGTGGAGGAACAGAGGACAGAGGAATACTGGTGGCCCCTGTCCAAAAATAACCCTTCCCACTATACACCAACTAGGGATACATCTGCGTAAAGGAGTTTCTCCTTTAAAAGCAATTACTGCCATGCCAAGCCTCATTAACAACCCAGTGTGAATTCCTTTTAACAGAAAATCCACTCAGCTCTCAGCTGAGGTCCTGCAAGTGTCCGGAAGTGATTTTTCTGGACAAACTGCTGAAATTCCTCTTTATCATTACTACACAAGCCAGAACAGTGGGAATTTTATTTTTAATGATTAAAAACAGCTATAAAACAATGAACTTTTATGTTTGTATCAAATAACTAACTTTATTCATATGTATTTTATGTCTGCCTTCATAATAATGGAAATCTTTCTATGACAGGCTTTCCCTAAGTTACAATGATCTGCTTTCCTTTTCTCTAGGGTCTGATGTGAGGCCAGTCCATTTCACACTCAGTGGTGACTGACCCTCTGTGACCTCATGGACTATAGCCTGCCAGGCTCCTCTGTCCCTGGGATTTCCTAGGCAAGAATACTGGAGTGGGTTGCCATTTCCTTCTCCAGGGTATCTTCCGGACCCCTAAGTAAAACATGGGAGAGGAGCAACAAAAAGGGTGGAGAATTCCTGGTTTTCATCAGTTTGTGACTCACGTAGCTACACGCCACTGCTGCACCATTGCCCATCCCTCCTCTTCCTGGGGAGAACAAGCAGGGCAGGATGATGTTTCTTCTAGTGGGACGCAGTTTTGTTTTTTTTATTTGGCTGTGCTGGGTCTTCGTAGCTTTGCAGAAGCTTTCTCTAGTTGTGGTAAGCAGGGCCTACTCTTTGATGGAGCGCATGTTGTAGGTGCATGGGCTTCAGTCATTGCAGCATGGGGTCTTGGGTAGTTGCGGCTCGAGGGAACTAGAACTCTGGCTCAGTAGTTGTGGCATATGGGCTTAGCTGCTCTGCAGCACGTGGAATCTTCCTGGACCAGGGATCAAACTTGTGTCCCCTGCATTGGTAGGCAGATTCTTATCCACTGCATCACCAGGAAAGTCCAGAGACTCTTTTTCTTTTTCTTTTGATTGAGATAAAGTTCACATAACATAAAATTAACCATTTTAACGTGAACAATTCAGTGGCATTGAGTACACTCACAATGTTTACAAATGCTACCACCAAGTAGATCCAAAACATGGTTATCGCTTCAAAAGGAGAATCCATACCCTTGAAGCAGCTACTTCTCCTTCCCACCTCCCCTGCTTGAGGATATTATGTTAAGTGAAATAAGTCAGAGAAAGACAAATGCCATATAATCTCACTAATAAGGGGAATCCTCAAAAAACTGGACTCATAGATACAGAGAATAGATTGGTGGTTGCCAGAAGTGGGGGTAGGTAAGTGGGAGAAATGGGTAAAGGTGGTCAAAAGACATAAACTTCCAGTTATAAGACAAGTAAGTCTTGGGGATATAATGTAAAGCATGGTGATGATAGTTAACAATTTGTATATTTTAAAATTTCTAAGAAAGTAGATCTTAAAGTTTCTCATCATAAGAAAAAAAAGTATAATTATGTCTGGTGATAGATCTTAGCTAAATTTATTGTGGTGATTGCTTCACAGTATATACATATACCAAGTCATTATGTTGTACAATTAAAATTAATATAATGTATGTCATTACACCTCAATTAAAAAAAAAGAAAATCTGGAAATTGGATTACGAAATTGAGTCATCATATATTTAAAGCCGTACCTAATAGATGAGTCAGCAGACTTCCTCTTAAATCTTATTGGTCAGACTCAATCTCATGGCACTTCTGCATACTGGGAAGGCACTGCTTTTCCAGCTTTGTGTTTGTAGAAAAGAAGAGAAGAGATTTGAGACATCCTTACAGTCAAAATAAAAAGTACATAAGGTTATATTTAAATGCTAATAATCCAATCATTGAAAAAGGAGACATTGACCCTGTAATAAAGTAAGTACATATAATTGTACCTAATATTAGTGTAGGGGGATTATGGTGGCAAAACACACTTTTGAAAATATTTAAACCTTTTTCTAACACAAAAATAGTATTTGATATCATTAAGATATAAGGAAGTCCCTTACAATTTGTAGGTAAGGGACAGGAGAAAAAGAATAAAAGGTTGCTCCCAAGTTTTGGGTCTAGAAAATGGGAGGATGTTGGCAGACATAATGGGAAAAGGGCTGTTCAAGGGAAAAGCGAGTTCAGGGGCTAGGAAGCTGACTTTGCCTTTAAGTTTGAGGGGTGGGGGGTACTCAAGAAAAGGACACAGCAGGTCAGTGATAATGTAGGATCAGAGGTCACATCTAGGGATCTGGACCTACTTCAGGTGCAGGGGGATATATTAAAATATCATGTCCAAGTAAGCTCTCTGGGAAGAGGTTTTACCAAGATTGTTTTACCAAACAAATCTTGAGGGTCATATTTGAGGAAAGAAAGCAAAGACTCTGAAGGAAGCAAGGAAATGTCTTGAGAAAGAGGAAGGAGACACAGGTTGGCCTAGTCTTGGAGACCAGAGAGGAAAAAACATTAGACACATCAGGGGTACTGTGCTTAGATGCCCCAGGGAGGTCAGGGGCGAGGGAACGGGAGAAAGATCCGCTGGAGCTGGCACAGAGGAGACCCCTGTGACCGCTGAGAGGCAGTTACCCCATGTTGAGAGCCTGTCTATGCAGGGCTGAAGTTGGGAGGTACATGGGAAGGTATGGCACAGATTCCAATCATCTGCTTGAGATCTTTGAGGATAAAGGGGAGGAAAAATCCCAGGGTGGCTTTAGGGAACAGTGACAGAGAAAGTTTTAAAAGTCAGCTGACTTTGACCCTTCTGGCACCGAATGACACATTCACATGGGTTTCCCTGGCCACTGCTGACCTCAGTGGTGCAATCCAGCACTCTCTGTTCAGAGTTTTACACCAACAGGTATCACAGAGTCAATTCCAAAGTCCACTTGGTGGTCAGCTTAGCTTGTGAAAAGAGCAAATAAATCATGGGTCATTTTCTTTTTTTCCCCTCAAATCTCAGTATCTCCAGAGAAAATGACCAGAGATAGTATATAGAATCTCCTCTATCCATTTTGAAAAGCAAGTACAACGGATATATAAAGATACTATATTTGGAGATTAACAGCTCATCCATAGGTCTGAAGAAGTTAGAGCCCATACAAATACAGTTCTCAGAAAAAAGAAAAGGTGGGGGTGGTATTGGAGACTGGGACCAGCTGCTGGTGGGTGGTAGTGCTTCCCGAGGAGGGGACTTGGAGAACTTGTGGGATGGGAAGGGTCAGGGGTCAGTTCACAGTTCAGGGGGTGACACAGAATGGGAATGCAGAGCCTTCAGGAGATTGGAATCTGAGAGGTTCAGCTGTTTAGCAATAGCCACTGTGGGGTGGGGAGAGGATCTTTCACCACCAGCAGCCAGAGCTTGACCTCAATTAACTTTTTTTGTTTTAAGGCTATTAGCAGGCAGAAGTTCTAGCAAGCAGTAACTCCAAAGAAAGGCCCAGTCACTTAGATTTGAGGATAAACTCCAATAATGCAAGGAATCAGCGAGGCCATAGAAACACTGAGGTGAGGTGAGGTGAAGTCGCTCAGTCGTGTCCGACTCTTTGTGACCCCATAGATTGTAGCCTACCAGGCTCCTCCGTCCATGGGATTTTCCAGGCAAGAGTACTGGAGTGGGGTGCCATTTCCTTCTCCAGAGGATCTTCCCAACCCAGGGATCGAACCCGGGTCTCCCACATTGTAGGCAGACGCTTCACCGTCTGAGCCACCAGGGAAGCCTATATAGGCACCAGGGGAACAAAAAAATCGACTTAGAACTTAAGGTAGTTTGGGTGTCATGGTCATTGAATGATACAGAGTGCCTGTTACTAAAACTCCAGTTAAAATCCCAATTACTAAAACCAGGGAATAAGATCCAGGTAAATCACCACCCATACCCACCCTAGGCCGAGCAGAAAACTAACCTGCTGAGTATTTTCCCATTTTAGAGACCAGAGCAGTGAATTACTCCAGAATCTGGGCTAGGTCAAGGCCTGTAGCAGGGGATGAGGTGAGAGGGACTTGGGGCCAGAGCCAGGTCAATCATTGCCAAAGCTCCGTGATCAGTTCAGCTATGGCCATTGACTCCGACAGTGTTTTCCAATACCATCAAGCAATTCTCCAATCTTCAGGGGATACCAACTGAATGTCCTACAATTTAATTCTGGGAGTATCTACCTGAAGATAGCATCATATCCCACAAGTTAAGGGCTCAGCCCCCACAAGACTGCCTCCACTTCAGATGCCAATTGCAAGTCCAGGTTATCTATCTCCTGTGTTTCTGACTGACCAGCTATATGGTGAAGGTTCCCATGACCCCCTCCTCGAGTTCAATTAGTTTGCTAGAGTAGCTCACAGAACTCAAGAGAAACATAAATTATAAGAAAATGATACATATGTATTACTGGTATTTAGGAAATACACTAATAGCATACTTATATTTGTTGTTTAGTCACGAAGTTGTGTCTGACTCTTATGACCGCATGGACTATAGCCCAACCAGGCTTCTCTGTCCATGGAACTTCCCAAGCAAGAATACTGGAGTGGGTTGCCATATCCTTCTGCAGGGGAAATTCCTGACTCAGGGATTGAACTTGAGTCTCCTGCGTTGGCAGGTGGGTTCTTTACCACTGAGCCACCTGGGAAGCCCTGATATTTATATTAAACATTTTTTAAGTGCTTTATTAAAGTCCTGTTTGGCACTGTTTTATTTATTTTTTTGGCCATAACACATGGCATGTGGGATTTAACTTCCTCAACCAGGGATCGAAACCACACCCCCTGCAGTAGAGGAGCAGAGTCTTAACCACTAGACCATCAGGGTCTAGTTTGGTAGTGTTTAATACAATTAGCAGATGTATTGAAATATGTCAGATTATACCACTCCTCAACTCAGAACCTTCAGTAGGACTACATATTTAGGACAAAACCTGCTGAGGACAACTAGAAAAATGGGAGAAAAATATTTTTGGAATGTGCTTTAAGGTTTTGGAGAGCTAACAAAACAGGTTAGGGGAGGGCAGAAATTCAGTGAGCTAAAAGCCCAGTGTTCGACATGAGAATGAGCATGAACAAACAAGTCTGTATGGAACAACATGGATGAATCTCACAAACATGTTTAGTGGAAGCAGCTAGACACAAAAACTATGTACTATGATTCTATTTTACATAAAATTGAAGGAAAACTGAAAACTAGGCAGTTCTGAATTAGAGTTTGTATGAATGCATGTTTAAGTGTTAATGGTTTAAAGTAAAGGAAGGAAGTGATTACCAAGTCTGGATATTGGTTACTTTTACGGCAGGGGTGAGGGCATATTGATCAGGAGAGACCTGTTGAGGACTTTTGGTACTGATACTTTCTAACTGAGTGGTAAATTTCCCAAATGTTTAACTTTGTGATATTATTGTGATGAGCATTTTTGGTTTTGGTATTTCTCTCTAATGTATGATAATTCATAATGTGCATGTGTGTTGCTCAGTTTTGTCTGACTCTTTGTGACCACAGGGATTTCAGCTTGTCAGGCTCTGTCTGTGGGATTTTTCCTGGAAAGAATACTGAAGTATTCTACTCCAGTAGGTTGCCATTTCCTACTCCAGGGGATCTTCCCAATCCAGGGACTGAACCCATGTCTCTCAAGTCTCCTGCGTTGCAGGCAAATTCTTTGTCCCCAGGGAAAACCATAATTCATAACAGAAAGGGTTAAAAAAATTTAAGACTTTCTAGATGACTCCACATACATGAATTGGTGAAAATGCCAGAGTCTTCATGGTGGTTTTCAAAGCCCTATAAATCTGACCTCCTATTTCATCTGTTACCATCTTTACCACTTCTTCCCCCATTCCACTCCATTCCATCTGCACAAGTTTCTTCGATGTTCTTTGAACATGCCAGAAATGCTGCTAGGACAGGGTCTTTCTATTGCTCTGTTTCCTTCAATACTTTTCTCAAGAAGCACAGGGAAAACTGTTTAATACTACATCCTTTCCCCATATACCCTCTTCTCTGTAATTGCTTTCTTACTTATTTGTAGCACTTACCAACTTTCAATGTAATATTATACAATTTTTTAAACTTGTCAGTCTTTTAACCCTTGGACTGCAAGGAGATCCAACCAGTCCATTCTGAAGGAGATCAACCCTGGGATTTCTTTGGAAGGAATTATGCTGAAGCTGAAACTCCAGTACTTTGGCCACCCCATGAGAAGAGTTGACTCATTGGAAAAGACTGATGCTGGGAGGGATTGGGGGCAGGAGGAGAAGGGGACGACAGAGGATGAGATGGCTAGATGGCATCACTGACTCGATGGACGTGAGTCTGAGTGAACTCCGGGAGATGGTGACGAACAGGGAGGCCTGGCGTGCTGCGATTCATGGGGTCGCAAAGAGTCGGACACAACTGAGCGACTGAACTGAACTGAAGGCAGGGATACAGCTGGGGATTTGGGCATGTTTCAGTACCTGCAGTAACCTCAGTGCCTAGAGCAGTATCTGGTGAATAGTGGGTGCCTGAAAGACTTTTGAGATAGGGATGAATGAATGAATTTCAGTCTAGACAATCGGTCAGTCAGCTCAGTCGTGTCTGACTATTTTCAATACCACGGACTGCAGCACGCTAGCCTTCCTTGTCCATCACAATTCCCGGGGCTTGCTCAAACTCATGTCCATCCAGTTGGTGATACCATCCAACCATCTCATCCTCTGTCATCCCCTTCTCCTGCCTTCAATCTTTCCCAGCATCAGGGGTTTTCCAATGAGTCAGCTCTTCACATCAGGTGGCCAAAGTATTGGAACTTCAGCTTTAGCATCAGTTCTTTCAATGAATATTCAGGACTGACTTCCTTCAGGATTGACTGGTTTGATCTCCTTGCAGTCCAAGGGACTTTCAAGAGTCTTCTCCAACACCACAGTTCAAAAACATCAACTCTTTGGCGCTCAAGTTTCTTTACAGTCCAACTCTCACATACATATATGACTACTGGAAAAATCATAGCTTTGACTAGATGGGCCTTTGTTGGCAAAGTAATATTTCTGCTTTTAATATGCTGTCTAGGTTTGTCATAGCTTTTCTTCCAAGGGGCAAGTGTCTTTTGATTTCATGGCTGCAGTCATCATCTGCAGTGATTGTAGAGCCCAAGAAAATAAAGTTTCTCACTGTTGCCACTGTTTCCCCATTTATTTGCCATGAAGTGATGAGACCAGATGCCAAGATCTTAGTTTTTTGAATGTTGAGTTTTAAGCCCAGCTTTTTCACTCTTCTTTCTCACATTCATCAAAAGGCTCTTTAGTTCTTCTTCACTTTCTGCCATAAGGGTGGTGTCATCTGTGTATCAGAGGTCACTGATATTTCTCTTGACAATCTTGATTCCAGCTGGAGCTTCATCCAGCCCGAGCTTCATCCAGCCCAGGATTTTGCTTAATGTACTGTGCATGTAAGTTAAATAAGCAGGGAGACAGTATACAGCCTTAATATACTCCTTTCCCAATTTTGACCCAGGCTGTTGTTCCATGACCGGTTCTAACTGTTGCTTCTTGACCTGCATACAGATTTCTCAGGAGGTAGGTCAGGTGGTCTCGGATTTCCATCTCTTTAAGAATTTTCCAGTTTGTCATGATCCATATAGTCAAAGGCTTTGGCGCAGTCAATAAAGCAGAAATAGGTGTTTTTCTGGAACTCTCTTGCTTTTTTGATGATCCAGTGGATGCTGGCAACTTGATCTCTGGTTCCTCTGTCTTTTCTAAATCCAGCTTGAACATCAGGAAGTTCATAGTTCACATACTGTTGAAGCCTGGCTTAGAAAATTTTGAGTATTACTTTGCTAGCATGTGAGATGAGTACAATTGTGCAGTAGCTTGAACACTCTTTGGCATTACCTTTTTTTGGGATTTGAATGAAAACTGACCTTTTCCAGTCCTGTGGCCACTGCTGAGTTTTCCAATTTGCTGGCATATTGACAGCAACACTTTAACAGCCTCATCTTTTAGGATTTGAAAGAGCTCAACTGGAATTCCATCTCCTCCACTGGCTTCATTTGTACTGATGCTTCCTAAGGCCCACTTGACTTCACATTCCAGGATGTCTGGCTCTAGGTGAGTGATCACACCATTGTGATTATCTGGGTCATTAAGATCTTTTCTGATAGTTCTTCTGTGTATTCTTGCCACCTTTTCTTTTAATATCTTCTGCTTCTACTAGGTTCAAACCATTTCTGTCCTTTATTGTGCCCATCTTTGCATGAAATGTTTCCTTGGTATCTCTAATTTCTTGAAGGAATCTCTAGTCTTTCCCATTCTATTGTTTTTCTCCACTTTTTTTGCATTGATCACTGAGGAAGGCTTTCTTATCTCTCCTTGATATTCTTTAGAACTCTGCATTTTAGTAGGTATATCTTTCCTTTGCTCCTTTGCCTTTTGCTTCTCTTCTTTTTAAAGCTATTTTAAGGCCTCCTCAGACAATCATTTTGCCTTTTTGTGTTTCTCTTCCTTGGGGATGGTCTTGATCACTACCTCTTGTACAATGTCATGAACCTCTGTCTATAGTTCATCAGGCACTCTATCAGATCTAATCCCTTGAATTTATTTGACATTTCCATTGTATAATCATAAGGGATTTGATTTAGGTCATACCTGAATGGTCTAGTGGCTTTTCCTACTTTCTTCAAGTCTGAATTTGGCAATAAGGCATTCATGATCTGAGCCACAGTCAGCTCCCGGTCTTGTTTTTTGCTGACTGTATAGAACTTCTCCATCTTCGGCTGCAATGAATATAATTAATTTTGATATTGACCAGCTGGTGGTATTCATGTGTAGAGTCTTCTCTTGTATTGTTGGAAGAGGGTGTTTGCTATGACCAGTGAGTTCTCTTGACAAAATTCTATTAGCCTTTGCCCTGTTTCATTTGCCTTTGCCTTCACTTCATGTGATCAGTTTGATTAGTTTTCTGTGATTGTGACTTTCATTCTGTCTGCCTTCTGATGGATAAGGATAAATGGCTTATGGAAGCTTCCTGATGGGAGAGACTCACTGTGGGGGAGAGTCTAGACAGCAGTCCAAAGAAATAATGATCATTGCTATCTATCTTTGCCATTTCTTTGTTATCTAAAATAATGTCTAGTTTGATTACTAAAACTGAAGAATAAACAGAATTCCTGATTATCTAGCTTATTTAGGAGAAAAATAAAATCTGTAGTATAATATTGATATTTCAAACAGTTTAATTATTAATACTTCATATGTTTACCAGCTTATTATAAAGGATATTATAAAAGATACAGATGAACACCCAGATGAAAGGGTCCACAGGGCAAGGTCCAGAAGGGCTCTGAGCACAGAAGTTTCTGTCCCTGGAACCACGGGGCACCCTTCTCC
This sequence comes from Capricornis sumatraensis, assembly GCF_032405125.1. Lineage (NCBI taxonomy): Eukaryota > Metazoa > Chordata > Mammalia > Artiodactyla > Bovidae > Capricornis > Capricornis sumatraensis. The sequence continues at coordinate 46,414,783 of NC_091074.1, read as the reverse complement.
CTGCACATGAATGCGTTCACCAACCCAGAAGCTCACCAAACCAAATAAAAATTCAAGAATTTTCATAGAGCTTAATCTATAGCTTCCCTCTGCCTTCCCCTCCTGAAGGTCAGTGGGTGGGGTTGAAAGTTTCCGCCCTCTAATCACTTGGTCTTTCTGGTGACTAACCCCATCCCAGGGCTATCTAGGAACTCCACCTTAGGTTAGCATTAACTCTGGTATGAATAACTTTAAAAAGACACTCCTCCAAAGTTTTAAGAGCTTTATGCCAGTAACTGAGGCATATTTCTTAATATATCACAGCTCCTCACATGGAATCCGAGTGGGCCATGTCACAGGTGGCCCTGTGACTCAACATTCTGACTCAACATCTTGCTGGGAGTCCTTGGAGAGCCCTGGCCTCTGATTGTCCTCATCCTGTTACTGAGTCCAAGCTTGCTCTGCTCACCACATGACAGGCCAAATAAATGTGACAGTCGAGGTGTTGAGGCAAGGAGTACCACTTTATTCAGAAAGCAGGCAGACTGTGAAGAGAGCGGACAAATGGTTCAAAATTACCATCTTGTTGAGGTCTGGATGCCAGGTTCTTTTATAGAACCTCAGAGAAAAGTGGTGAGGAACTAAAGTCAAAAGGCAAAATAGAGAGGAAGAGGCAATTGTTAGGCAGGGTGGTCGGCTCAATGAAGTGCATAACAGCGCCGGGGACCTGAGTCATGTTTCCTGTTTTCTTGAAGAACATTCCTTAACCAAATAAGGAAAATTTTCTATATGCGATAGCATAAGGAAGGCGTTGCATGAGCTCATTCTGCCTGTCCAATCAGGTATCGCCAAGTACCCTGTAACTGAGACAAAGAACTGACTGTATATAAACCGCCATACTGCTTTGTTCGAGGCTCTCGTCTGATTCCGCTGCGTCGGATGAGGCTTGAGCCCTAGCACACTAGAAATAAAAATTCCCTTCTTGCCTTTGCATTACCACGGTGGACTTGTTCACTCTCTCGGTTGGTTTGGAGATACGGGCTCGGTGCATAACATTTGGGGGCTCGTCCGGGATCTCCGGCCTACCGGGGAGGACAACTCTCCTGGTAGAAGGGAATAATCTCGTTAGGAGTTGAGAGCTCTGAGCACCGGTGCTAGCAGTGCAGAGGCCTAGATTAAGTCCGGGGCCCTGTATCGCACTGGGGAGGCATCTAGGTGTAAGGTGAAGAGGCAAGCCCAGCGTAAGACCGGGTCCCTGGTAGCGAACCGGGAGGGCAGCTGGCACTGAGGACGTCCTGACGGTAAGAAACTTGCAAGTAGAGAAGGGGTCTCTAGTGCTATAAAGGAGACTGAAAGTAATATCGAGAGTTGGAATCTGTTTGTTGTGTCATTTTTGTGACTCTGTGTGCTGGCACTGTCCGTGTGAGTCTTGTTGTCATTGTCCATGTTCTCTGTACCCATGGGGCAATCTACTTCTACTCCGCTGTCTCTGATGACTGACCATTTTTCTGATTTTAAGTCTAGAGCTCAGAATCTTTCGTTACTGGTAAAGAAGAGCAAACTGGTGACTTTCTGTTCCACCGAGTGGCCCACCTTTGACGTCAGATGGCCACAAGAGGGAACCTTCAATCCCCAAATTATCCAGGCAGTTAAAGAGAGGGTGCTTACCCCTAGTCCTGCCAAGCACCCAGACCAGACTCCCTACATTCTGGTCTGGCAGGATCTAGTGAGAAACCCGCCGGAATGGCTTAAACCCTTTGTTCTCACTCCTTCTAAACCTCCTAAACCTCCCCGTCCCTCTTCCCCGACTCCAACCTCGCTAAACCCACAGGTGCTAGTCATGAAAGCTTCTGAAGAAAAAGAAGAAAAACAGGATGAAAAATGACCTAAGCCGGTGTTCCAGGAATCTTCTCTGTATCCTAATCTGATTGACCTGGAAACCGAGTTGTTCCCACCCCCATACACGGATCCACATCCACCCTTGCTTCCACAGGTTCCACAAGTTTCATCGGGAGAAGCCTGGAGGAGGGCCAAGCCCTCGGCTCCTCCTAGAGAAGGGGGCCCCGCCCAGGGAACTCGGGGAAGAGCAAGGGAAATGGCCAGCGCAGCGGAAGAAGAAGGCCTGGAAATTCCCTCCTCCACTGTTCACGCGTTTCCGGTCCGGGCGGGGCCAGCCAGAGAGGGCGGGGAACGGACAAATCAGTACTGGCCCTTTTCCACTAGTGATTTGTACAATTGGAAAAACTCAGACTCCCTCTTTCTCTGAGAAACCACAGGGTCTTATTGATCTTTTAGAATCTATCCTCTTTACTCACAACCCCACTTGGGATGATTGTCAGCAACTGTTACAGGTGCTTTTTACTACAGAAGGCCGCGAATGGATCCTGTCAGAAGCCCGGAAAAATGTGCCAGGGGTGGATGGGAGGCCCACAATACAGCCTCACCTCACTGAAGAGGGGTACTCCTTGGTGCGACCCAACTGGGACTTCGAACGCGCTGAAGGTAGGGATTGTCTCCGAGTGTACCATCAGACTCTCATGGCTGGCCTTAGAGCGGCCGCCAGAAAGCCAACTAATTTGGCCAAGGTAAATTCAGTGAGGCAAGAGCCAAATGAGAGCCCGGCAGCCTTCCTTGAAAGGATAATGGAAGCTTTTAGACAGTATACTCCTATGGACCCGCAGGCAGATGAGTCTCGAGCAGCAGTCATGCTAGCATTTGTGAATCAGGCAGCCCCTGATATTAGCAGAAAGTTACAAAAGATAGAGAGGCTGGGTGACCAGTCCCTGCAAGATCTAGTGAGGGCGGCAGAGAGAGTTTTCAATCATAGGGAGACCCCAGAGGAGAGGGAGGACCGCATTAGAGGGAAGAAAGAGAATTTAGAGCTGAAGAAAACCGTAAGAACCAAAAAGAGCTGGCTCAGATATTTTTCACCAGAGTTGAAAACAAAAATAGGTTCCAGAAAGGGAAAAAGCTAGACTCAAAGACTGAGGAAAAACCTGCAAGGCGCAAGCTTGAAAAAAACCAATGTGCATTTTGTAAGGAGATTGGACATTGGAAAGATAAATGCCCCAAGAAAAACCTAAAAGGGGGCCCCCAAATCCCAAGAATGAGACTCCCTCTCCAGACCGTCATATCCTCTACGCGGGTGAGGACAGTGACTAGGGGGGTCAGGGCTTGACGCCCCTCCCCGAGTCCTGGGTAACTATAAATGTGGAGGGGAAACTGGTTGGCTTCATGGTGGATACGGGAGCTCAATACTCCGTCTTAAACCAAAGAGATGGACCCATGTCTAAGAAAAGTAGCTGGGTGCAGGGAGCAACCAGGACTAAGCGATATGGATGGACTACAAAACGGCATGTGAACTTGGGGGTCCACCAAGTGACCCATTCCTTTCTGGTGATACCTGAGTGTCCAGCGTCCTTGCTGGGAAGAGATTTACTGTCTAAAGTAAATGCCCAAATTCATTTCAACCACGGGCAAGTGTCAGTTTTAGATGGAATCGGGCATCCTCTTCAGGTCTTGTCTCTGGCATTAAAGGATGAATACAGACTGTACTTGCCAGAGGCCCCAGCGACAATAAGTCCCGAAGTACAGCCATGGGTTCGGAGATACCCCCAGGCCTGGGCTGAAACAGCAGGAATGGGACTGGCCAAACAGAGGCCCCCTGTTATTGTGGAACTGAAAGCCAGTGCCACACCGGTGAGAGTGCGGCAGTATCCCATGAGTCAAGAGGCTCGGCAAGGAATTACTCCTCACACACAACGCCTCATAGACGCTGGGGTCTTGAGAAAGTGCCGGTCCCCATGGAACACTCCCCTGCTTCCCGTAAAGAAGCCTGGGGGAACTGATTTTAGACCAGTTCAAGACCTGCGAGAAGTCAACAAACGGGTGAGTGACATTCATCCTATGGTTCCTAACCCTTATACATTGCTAAGCAGCTTGCCACCAAGCTATGTTTGGTATACTGTTTTAGATTTAAAAGATGCCTTTTTCAGTCTGCCTCTTGCCCTTGCAAGCCAAGAGATCTTCGCCTTCGAATGGCAGGAAGACGGTGGTCAGACTCCTGTGCAGCTGACGTGGACTTGCTTACCACAGGGTTTCAAAAACTCACCCACGTTGTTCAACGAGGCCTTGGATGAAGACCTCCGTGAGTATCGGGTTGAACACCCTACCATTGTTTTATTACAATATGTTGATGACCTTATGCTGGCAGCTACTACGGAAAAAGAGTGCCAAGAGGCAACAGGTGAGCTTCTCCAAACCTTGGGGACTTTAGGTTACAGGTCCAGTGCCAAAAAGGCCCAGATTGCCAAGCAAGAGGTTACATACCTCCGTTATAAGATAAAACAGGGCCAGAGGTGGCTAACACAGGCTATGAAAGAAACCATCCTCCAGATCCCTGAGCCGGCCAACCCTAGACAAGTGAGAGAATTTCTGGAACTGTGGGATATTGCCGATTATGGATCTTGGGGTTTGCAGAAAAGGCCAGGCCCCTGTATGAAGGGACCAAAGAAAACAAAGACTGGAAATGGACTGAGTCAATGAAAATGGCCTTTCAGGAGCTCAGGCGTGCCTTGCTGGAAGCTCCTGCCCTTGCCCTTCCTGACCCATCTAAGCCTTTCCAATTATTTATAGATGAAAGGTGAGGGATAGGAAAAGGGGTACTAACACAGAAGTGGGGACCTTGGAAGCGTCCCATAGCTTACCTTTCCAAGAAATTGGACCCAGTGGCAGCCGGACGGCCACCTTGCCTCCAAATCATTGCGGCCACCGCGCTCCTAGTCCATGATGCTGATAAGCTGACTTATGGACAGAGACTCTTGGTCTACACTCCTCATGCTATAGAGAGAGTTCTGAAACAACCCCCGGGTAAATGGATTTCCAATGCCCGCTTGACACACTACCAGGCCTTGCTACTTGACACCTCACGGATTCATTTTCAAATGCCCTGCACTCTAAACCCGGCTACTCTTTTGCCCAACCCGGAGGGGAATAGCCCCCTCCACGATTGCGATGAGATACTGGCCGGGGTAACGGCAATACGGAAGGACTTAACAGATACGCCACTGGATAACAGTGAGCTAATATGGTTTACAGATGGAAGCAGTTATGTAAAAGATGGAGAGAGACAGGCGGGGGCCGCAGTGGTAGATGATTCTGGACGGACGATATGGGCGGAGACTCTTTCCCCAGACACCTCACCACAAAGAGCAGAGTTAATTGCCCTGATTCAAGCATTAGAGAGAGCTAAAGGAAAAAGAATAACTATTTTTACTGACAGTCGCTATGCTTTTGGCACGGTACACATCCAGGGCCCGATATATCGGGAACGGGGGTTTTTGACAGCTGAAGGAAAAGAGATTAAAACTTGCCAGAAATCCGTCGACTTCTGGAGGCTGTGCAGTTGCCTCGGGCTGTGTCAATAGTACATGTACCTGGACATCTAAAAGGGGACAGCCCCACGGCACGAGGAAATCGTGCCGCAAATCTGGCGGCTCGAAAAGCGGCTAATGAAGATTTTATCGCTCCGGTGTTGGCGATCGGACTTCCACCCCCAGGTATGGGAACTTTGCCCCCAACCCCTGAGTATTCATCCACAGACCTTGCCTGGATCCAGGAACGTCCCAACCTCCAACAAGGAGAGGATGGATGGTACCGAGACTCCGATGGTTACTTGATACTCCCTGCTCAATTGGGACGGCAACTGTGTGAGCATCTACACTCGTCTACTCATCTGGGAGAGAAAAAGACTCTGATGCTTTTTCATACTGCGTGCCTGAAATTCCCCCGGCACCAAACAACTGTGAAGAACATAGTACATGCTTGTAAGGCATGTCAACAGATGAGGCCAGGAAAGAGGCAACACGCAGGACTGAGGTATCGGGGAGAAGGGCCAGGGCAGCACTGGGAAATAGATTTCACCGAGGTAAGGTCAGGCAAGTATGGTTACCGGTACTTGTTAGTGTTGGTAGATACCTTCTCAGGGTGGGTAGAAGCTTTTCCTACTAAGGGAGAAACTGCAATGGTAGTGGCTAAAAAGATTTTAGAAGAAATAGTTCCCAGGTTTGGCCTGCCGGTGACTATTGGCTCTGATAATGGACCTGCTTTTGTGAGCCAAATAGTTCAGAACCTTGCCCGGGCTCTAGCGACCAAATGGAAATTACATTGTGAATACAGCCCACAGAGCTTGGGGCAAGTTGAAAGAATGAATTGGCCCCTAAAAGAAACTTTGACTCTCCTTCCCTTCACCCTCTTTCGCGCACGTAATACTCCTTATCAGCTTAATCTGACCCCATTTGAAATTCTGTATGGGCGATCTCCCCCTGTATGTCCAATATTTGAAGGAAAGAAACTTCCACCTCCTACTTTGGAACAATTCCAGGAGGCTTTGATGGCTTTGGGCAAAGTGCATTCTTGCGTCTGGAAACTGCTCCGGGAAATACATGAGGGTCGAAACAAGGGGACTATCCCCTCACATAACATCGGCCCCAGAGATTGGGTGTGGGTCAAAAGGCACCACACCAAGGCACTAGAACCTAAATGGAAGGGTCCTTATGTTGTTCTTCTTACCACCCCAACTGCCCTAAAGGTCGACGGTATCGGGCCTTGGGTGCATTGCAACCACGTACACCCAGCTACTTCAGCAGAGCAGGAAGACGCTAAAAAAGAATGGGAAGCGTCTCTGCACCCGACCAACCCCCTGAGGCTGAAGCTCCGGCGTCGTCAACAGGACCAAGGCAACTCGTCTGGACCATCTTATGGATGACCATGTTACTCTGCTGCGAAGCTGCCAGCGTGAACCCACACCAATCCGTCAAAATCACCTGGAAACTGCAAAATGGACTAACACGTGAGATGCTTAACTCCACCACCGCAATACATCCACCAAATACTTGGTGGCCAGACTTATACTTTGACCTTAAGCCAGTGGTAAATGTACCTTGGAAAAGGGGCTACCTCTGGAATCATGCATTCTGGGCATGTCCAGGTGCACCCAGGCACAACTGGAAGATCTGTGGGGGGATACAGGACTCTTATTGTAAATCTTGGGACTGCATAACTTCTAATGATGGGTCGGAGACTCCAGGGTATAGACGGTGGGATGTAGGAAATCGGGACTTGTTAACTTCTCATTTGTAGGACCCGTACCTCCGTACTCCGATTGGGAAAAGGATCATAACTTTGCCCAGGTAAAAATAAGGTTTAACATTGACAAAGCAAAAAAAAGAGAAGGCCTGGGTCAACGGGATATCATGGGGACTTCAGACCAGAAATGACCTGACTACTTATAATGGGATCATTGTTGTGAGTCAAGTTTTAGAAACAGTACAAATGTATAGTATCGGTCCAAACCCCGTTGAACAGGTCCATGCAACTCTCTACCCGACAACCTCCCTACCTACATCCCAAGGACCAACAAAAGACCCAGAGACGGGCCCCCTTGCTAAACTTGGACAAACAGATCCACTATGGAAATTAGTAAGGCAGCTTATGCTACCTTAAATCAAACCCATCCTGAGGCAACTAAATCCTGTTGGGAATTACAACTTAATTCCCCCTTATTATGAGGCAGTAGGCCTCAACGCCTCTTACGACCTGGCCAACGGCACTGATCCTCCCCAATGTCGATGGGGAGAACGAAAAGTAGGCCTTACAGTGAGAGAAGTGTGGGGAAAGGGACTATGTATGGGCAAAGTGCCGCCAGACAGATCCTCATTGTGTGCCCTTACTGTTGAACTCATGAGTTTGCCGGTAGCCAGGTGGTCGGTTCCACAGATGGGAGGATGGTGGGTGTGCTCTCACACTGGGTTGACTCCCTGTGTACATAGCTCCATTTTTGATCCTAAAAAAGAATTTTGTGTTATGGTGGCTGTGATACCAAAGATACTATATTGACCAGAAGAAGCTGTATATGATTATTGGGCCCACAAATTGACTCTTAATCAACAAGAAAGAGCTTATAAAGTTAAGAGAGAGCCCATTACTGCCATAACCATAGCAACTATGTTTGGTCTGGGAATAGCCGGGGCCGGAACTGGAATAACAGCTTTGTCCATGCAAAGTCAAGGATTTAACTCTTTAAGAGCAGCCATAGATGAAGACATCACTCGTATAGAACAGTCTATTAGCCATTTAGAGTCATCTTTAACTTCCCTGTCTGAAGTAGTTTTGCAAAATAGAAGAGGGCTAGATCTGCTATTTTTGCAACAGGGGGGGACTTTGTGCTGCCCTAGGAGAAGAATGTTGTTTTTATGCAGACCATACTGGAATAGTTAGGGAATCCATGGCCAAAGTGAGAGACGGGCTAGCCCAGCGTAAACGAGAGCGTGAGGCTCAACAGGGGTGGTTTGAGTCCTGGTTTCAACAATCCCCCTGGCTGACTACTTTAATCTCTACCTTGCTAGGACCCCTGATAATCCTTCTAATAATGCTTATGTTCGGCCCTTGTATTATCAATAGACTTGTAGCCTTTGTAAAAGAGCGCATTAATACAGTACAGCTGTTCGTGCTTCGGCAGCAATATCAAACAGTATCTCAGGACCCAGAGGAGGATTCCTCTGTATGATCTAAGAACAGGGGGGAAAGTTAGGCAGGGTGGTCGGCTCAATGAGGTGCATAACAGCGCCGGGGACCTGAGTCATGTTTCCTGTTTTCTTGAAGAACATTCCTTAACCAAATAAGGAAAATTTTCTATATGCAATAGCATAAGGAAGGCGTTGCATGAGCTCATTCTGCCTGTCCAAACAGGTATCGCCAAGTACCCTGTAACTGAGACAAAGAACTGACTGTATATAAACCGCCATACTGCTTTGTTCGAGGCTCTCATCTGATTCCGCTGCGTCGGATGAGGCTTGAGCCCTAGCGCGCTAGAAATAAAAATTCCCTTCTTGCCTTTGCATTACCACGGTGGACTTGTTCACTCTCTCAGTTGGTTTGGAGATATGGGCTCGGTGCATAACAGCAATGAGGGCCATCAGTCTTGCAAAACATCTCTAGGAATGGCCAGCACCAGGGAAGTGAAAAGTGAAAATGAGTGAAACCACTCAGTTGTGTCTATGACAAACCTAGACAGCATATTAAAAAGCAGAGATGACACTTTGCTGACAAAGGTTTGTATAGTCAAAGCTATGGTTTTTCCAATAGTCATGTATGGATGTGAGAGTAGGACCATAAAGCAGACTGAACACTGAAGAATTGATGCTTTTGAACTGTGGTGTTGGAGAAGACTCTTGAGAGTTCCCTGGACAGCAAGGAGATCCAGCCAGTCCATCCTAAAAGCAATCAACCCTAAATATTCATTGGAAGGACTGATGCTGAAACTGAAGTTCCAATACTTTGGCCACCTGAGGCAAAAAGCCAACTCATTGGAAAAGACCCTGATGCTGGGAAAGATTGAGGACAGCAGTAGAAGAGGGCACAGAGGATGAGATGGTTGGATGGCATCACTGACTTGATGGGAATGAGTTTGAGCAAACTCTGGGAGATGGTGAAGGACAGGGAAGCCTGGCGTGCTGCAGTTCATGGGGTCGCAAAGTGTCGGACACGAGTTAGTAACTGAACAACAACAAGAGGGGCAGGGTCCTCTGAGGAAGGCCATTACGTGTGTTTAACAAAATCAGTGAAAAACAAGTCAAAGAAAAAGTTCCAACATGGAGTTAGAATTGGTCCTTCTTTATAACAAGCTCACGGTTCAGATTCTACTTTAGTTCTATAAAGTGGGTCTCAAAGGCAGATGGTGGTTTGGAGGAGAATTGGGCCTGGCTTGGGTTCTCTCCCCCTCAGCTTGGAGGAAAGTGAAAGTGAAGTCGCTCAGTCGTGTCCGACTCTTTGCAACCCCGTGGACTGTAGCCCACTATGCTCCTCTGTCCATGGGATTTTCCAGGCAAGAGTACTGGAGTGGGTTGCCATTTCCCTCTCCAGAGGATCTTCCCTACCCAGGGATCGAACCCAGGTCTCCCACATTGTAAGCAAGACACTTTACCGTCTGAGCCACTAATATGCAAATCTTTGAGGAACTAACGCAAGCCTCCAAGATCACCTCCCCAAGGTCTTCCCTCTGCAGAAACATAGTGAATGTTAGCCTCTGACCTGAGGACAAGGATGACCAGAGCCTGGACACTACAGATCATATCTTCCCTTTTAATTAACATTTCCACGTCCATGCTGCCCAATTTCATTCACTCCTGAGCAGAGTCCTGCTCCTGTAACTTTTTTATTGCCAAGGACTTCATGACTTCCTTATTCAGGGCATACAGTCTTCCCTTTAACCACTCACTCTCCTCTATCTTCTTTGTGTTTATCAACCCAGCATGAAAACAGATTGTGTGAGGGTCAGAGAAACCCAAGGTCAGGAGGAGTTAGGCACTAGTCAGAGGCTGAAGACGGTCCAGAGGAGCCAGAGGCGGAGACCCTGTGCCTTTAGGGGCTTAAGCAGCCTGAGGACTGCTGCTGTTGTTTAGTTGCTCCATTGTGTCTGACTCTGTGACTCCATGGCATGCAGCATGCCAGGCTTCCCTGTCCTTCACCAACTCCTGGAGTTTGCTCAGACTCATGTCCATTGAGTTGATGATGCCATCCAACCATCTCATCCTCTCTTGCCTTCTTGTCCTCCTGCCCTTAATCCTTCCCAGCCTGGGGGTGGGCCCCCATATTTCCCAAAGGACATAGAGACTAAGAAAACCCACAGCACAATGTTGCTGACAACTTGAGCACTTGCCTCTTCAGAGTCTGGGCTCTACTGCTAGGATTTTCACTTTTCTCCTACCTCGTTTCATCAAAGGTGGATCTGAGTCTAAAGTCTATACTTTAACCACTCTGAATGTGCAAGAAAATATAAAGGGAGGAGCCCAATTATGCCCTACCATGCTCTAGGATCTGCCAGTCTAACAGGATTTGGAGGTGAGGACCTGAGGCAGGGACCCAGCATAAGTGCATCTGCACATTCACCTTTCAGGCCAGTGCTTGGCATGAAGGTGGCTTTAGAATGAAGAGATATGTATTGTTGTGAAAAAAGTCAAAACTATTCAAGTGTGGGGACACCAGAATTGATGTCCCTCACCAACCTGAGTTGTGTGGATAAGAATGAGGAAGGCAACAGGGAAAACAAAAACTAGAGCAGAGGTGCTGGGTCAAATAGAGGACTCTCCTAAATGATCCATTTCACTGGTAACTTCCATCCCAGGGCAGATTTCTAAATTCCTTCTTTTCTCCTTCAAAACTGGCACTGTTTATAATCATTCCTATCAGACGGATTATCTGCTATTCCAGCTCCAAATCCTCCAGCTCCTCTGTCTTTGTCCATTCTATTCCTTCAGTTCAGTTCAGTTCAGTCGCTCAGTCCTGTCCAACTCTTTGCAACCCCATGAATCGAAGCACGCCAGGTCTCCCTGTCCATCACCAACTCCTGGAGTTCACTCAGACTCATGTCCATCGAGTCAGTGATGCCATCCAGCCATCTCATCCTCTGTGGTTCCCTTTTCCTCCTGCCCCCAATCCCTCCCAGCATCAGAGTCTTTTCCAATGAGTCATCTCTTCCATGAGGTGGCCAAAGTACTGGAGTTTCAGCTTTAGCATCATTCCTTCCAAAGAAATCCCAGGGTTGATCTCCTTCAGAATGGACTGGTTGGATCTCCTTGCAGTCCAAGGGACTCTCAATAGTCTTCTTCAACACCATAGTTCAAAAGCATCAATTCTTCAGTGCTTGGCTTTCTTCACAGTCCAACTCTCGCATCCATGCATGACCACTGGAAAAACCATAGCCTTGACTAGATGGACCTTTGTTGGCAAAGTAATGTCTCTGCTTTTCAATATGTTATTTAAGTTGGTCATAACTTTCCTTCCAAGGAGTAAGCATCTTTTAATTTCATGGCTGCAGTCACCATCTGCAGTGATTTTGGAGCCCCCAAAAATAAAGTCTGCCAGTTTCCACTGTTTCCCCATCTAGTGATGGGACCAGATGCCATGACGTTTGTTTTCTGAATGTTGAGCTTTAAGCCAACTTTTTCACTCTCCACTTTCACTTTCATCAAGAGGCTTTTTAGTTCCTCTTCACTTTCTGCCATAAGGGTAGTGTCATCTGCATATCTGAGGTTATTGATATTTCTCCCAGCAATCTTGATTCCAGCTTGTGCTTCATCCAGCACAGTGTTTCTCATGATGTACTCTGCATATAAGTTAAATAAGCACGGTGACAATATACAGCCTGATGTACTCCTTTTCCTATTTGGAACCAGTCTGTTGTTCCATGTCCAGTTCTAACTGTTGCTTCCTGACCTGCATATAGGTTTCTCAAGAGGCAGGTCAGGTGGTCTGGTATTCCCATCTCTTTCAGAATTTTCCACAGTTTATTGTGATCCACACAGTCAAAGGCTTTGGCATAGTCAATAAAGCAGAAACAGATCTTTTTCTGGAACTCTCTTGCTTTTTCCATGTTCCAGCAGATGTTGGCAATTTGATCTCTGGTTCCTCTGCCTTTTCTAAAATCTGCTTGAACATCTGGAAGTTAGCACGGTTCATGTATTGCTGAAGGCTGGCTTGGAGAATTTTGAGCATTACTTTACTAGTGTGTGAGATGAGTGCAATTGTGCTGTAGTTTGAGCATTCTTTGGCATTGCCTTTCTTTGGGATTGGAATGAAAACTGACCTTTTCCAGCCCTGTGGCCACTGCTGAGTGTTCCAAATTTGCTGGCGTATTGAGTGCAGCACTTTCACAGCATCATCTTTCAGGATTTGAAATAGTTCCACTGGAATTCCATCACCTCCACTAGCTTTGTTCATAGTGATGCTTTCTAAGGCCCACTTGACTTCACATTCCAGGATATCTGGCTCTAGGTGAGTGATCACACCGTTGTGATTATCTTGGTCTTGAAGATCTTTTTTGTACAGTTCTTCTGTGTATTCTTGCCACATCTTCTTAATATCTTCTGCTTCTGTTAGGTCCATACCATTTCTGTCCTTTATCGAGCCCATCTTTGCATGAAATGTTTCCTTGGTATCTCTAATTTTCTTGAAGAGATCTCTAGTCTTTCCCATTCTGTTGTTTTCCTCTATTTCTTTGCATTGATCGCTGAGGAAGGCTTTCTTCTCTCTCCTTGATATTCTTTGGAACTCTGCATTCAGATGCTTATATCTTTCCTTTTCTCCTTTGCTTTTCACTTCTCTTCTTTTCACAGCTATTTGTGAGGCCTCCCCAGACAGCCATTTTGCTTTTTTGCATTTCTTTTCCATGGGGATGGTCTTGATCCCTGTCTCCTATATAATGTCAGGAACCTCCGTCCATAGTTCATCAGGCACTCTATCAGATCTAGTCCCTTAAATCTATTTCTCACTTCCACTGTATAATCAAAAGGGATTTGATTTAGGTCATACCTGAATGGTCTAGTGGTTTTCCCTACTTTCTTCAATTTAAGTCTGAATTTGGCAATAAGGAGTTCATGATCTGAGCCACAGTCAGCTCCTGGTCTTGTTTTTGTTGACTGTATAGAGCTTCTCCATCTTTGGCTGCAAAGAATATAATCAGTCTGATTTTGGTGTTGACCATCTGGTGATGTCCATGTCTTCTCTTGTGTTGTTGGAAGAGGGTGTTTGCTATGACCAGTGCATTTTCTTGGCAAAACTCTATTAGTTTTTGCCTTGCTTCATTCCATATTCCAAGGCCAAATTTGCCTGTTACTCCAGATGTTTCTTGACTTCCTACTTTTGCATTCCAGTCCCCTATAATGAAAAGGACATCTTTTTTGGGTATTAGTTCTAAAAGGTCTTGTAGGTCTTCATAGAACCGTTCAACTGCAGCTTCTTCAGCGTTACTGGTTGGGGCACAGACTTGGATTACTGTGATACTGAGCAGTGGCTGCACAGACGCAGAAGGGCCTAGAGGAGCTATTCCACGTTCAAGGTCAGGAGGGCCGGCAGTAAGGAGATACCTCTTGTCCAAGGTAAGGAGCAGGGGCTGCACTTTGCTGGAGCAGCCATGAAGAGATACCCCACATCCAAGGTAAGAGAAACCCAAGTAAGACAGTAGTTGTTGCAAGAGGGCATCAGAGGGCAGACACACTGAAACCATAATCACAGAAAACTAGTCAATCTAATCACACTAGGACCACAGCCTTGTCTAACTCAATGAAACTAAGCCATGCCTATGGGGCCCCTCAGGACGGGCGGGTCATGGTGGAGAGGTCTGAGAGAATGTGGTCCACTGGAGAAGGGAATGGCAAACCACTTCAGTATTCTTGCTTTGAGAACCCCATGAACAGTATGAAAAGGCAAAATGATAGGACACTGAAAGAGGAACTCCCCAGGTCAGTAGGTGCCCAATATGCTACTGGAGATCAGTGAAGAAATAACTCCAGAAAGAATGAAGGGATGGAGCCAAAGCAAAAACAACACCAAGTTGTGGATGTGACTGGTGATAGAAGCAAGGTCCAATGCTGTAAAGAGCAATATTGCATAAGAACCTGGAATGTCAGGTCCATGAATCAAGGTAAATTGGAAGTGGTCAAACAAGAGATGGCAAGAGTGAACGTCGACATTCTAGGAATCAGCGAACTAAAATGGACTGGAATGGGTGAATTTAACTCAGACGACCATTATACTTACTACTGTGGACAGGAATCCCTTAGAAGAAATGGACTAGCCATCATGGTCAACAAGAGTCCGAAATGCAGTACTTGGATGCAATCTCAAAAACAACAAAATGATCTCTGTTCGTTTCTAAGGCAAACCATTCTATTCCTAGACCTTCTTCAATCTCCACTTGGCCTGTTAAAACTCTATCATCCTGTAATGCATATCTATCACTTTATACCCTGAAAGATACATCTGTATTCTCTTTTTAAATTGAAACAAACAGCAGCAACTGTTAATTCATTCAAGATGCCTTATTTTATCACTTCCTTTGTGCCCTGGAGGCAGGTTACTTACCCAGCTTAAGACTCAATGTCCTCATCCAAAAATGGAAATATTAACAACCACTTATAAATTAAAAACAAATGGAAGTAAATGTTCATAACTGAAACACTGTATATAAAGTGCCTATCAAGGTCCTGGCATATAGTGTGCTATCAGTAAATATTAATTCTCTGTTTAGCTCTATGCTTATCCCAGTATAAAATGAATCATAGTTCCTTTGCTGCACACTCCACCTTGTTCAGGTGGCGCGAGTGGTAAAGAATCGACCTGACAATGCAGGAGATGAAGAGACAGGGGTTTGATCCCTGAGTTGGGAAGAGCTGTTGGAGAAGGAAAAGGCAACTCATTCCAGTATTCTTACCTGGAAAATCTCACGGACAGAGGAGCCTGGTCCAAGGGATCACAAAGAGATGGACACGACAGCATGCATGCACACACACCACCTTCTTCTACAGTATCAATATACCTGTGTGCTTTCCTTTTCAGTTGGCAGTGCCCTTAAGGGTTAGAGGCTTAATCTTATATGAATTATTTTTCCTTCTTATTTCTGCTGCAAACTGACGCACTTAGTACCTTAAAAACAACATATAAGAAATACTTGTTTTATTATGAGATTTAAATTTTTAAAAGTAATTTTATTTTTAAGCTATTTTTTAAAGTTGACATAAAACTGATTTACAATGTTGTGAGAAATACTTATTTTGTTAAAAACATGAATGAAAGTGATAAAGGAGGAAGGAAGAGACTGATAGAAAACCTACCTGCCCATTACTTTTTCTAAGAAGTTTAAAGGTGGGAGGGGCTTATGGGCTAGAGTTTTGTTTGCCAATTTATTTACTCTTTGTTTTACCTTAAGTGCTTAGAACAGTACCTGGCACAAGTAAATACTATGATGGTGGTGCGGTGGTTTAGTCTCTAAGTTGTGTCCAACTCTTGTGACTCCAAGGACTGTAGCCTACCAGGCTCCTCTGTCCATGGAATTCTCCAGGCAAAAATACTGGAGTGGGTTGCCATTCCGTTTTCTAGAGGATTTTCCCAACCTATGAATCCAACCCGAGTCTGCTGCATTGCAGGGGGATTCTTTACCACTGAGCCACCAGGGAAGTCCAAATACTAAAATAACCTTTTAGTATTGTCAATCCTAAAGGAAATCATTTCTGAATATTCACTGGAAGGACTGATGCTGAAGCTGAAACTCCAATACTTTGACCACCTGATTTGAAGAACTGACTCACTGGAAAAGCCCCTGATGCTGGAAAAGATTGAAGGCAGGAGGAGAAGGGGACAACAGAGGATGAGATGGTTGGATGGTATTACCGACTGAATGGACATGAGTTTGAATAAGCTCCAGGAGTTGGTGATGGACAGGGAAGTATGGCGTGCTGAGGTTCATGGGGTCACAAAGAGTCGGATACAACTAAGCGACTGAACTGAACTGATTATTCCCCTCTCCCAATTCCCCTTCTTTTAATTTAGCTACTGACAAACGACATTCTCAAATACTGTCCCTAGCTAAGGCAAGCTGGAAGATCACTGGGCTTTGGGGTTTTTTAAAGTAATGCTCAAAATTCTCCAAGCCAGACTTCAGCAATACATGAACCGTGAACTCCCTGATGTTCAAGCTGGTTTTAGAAAAGGCAGAGGAACCATAGATCAAATTGCCAACATCCGCTGGATCATGGAAAAAGCAAGAGAGTTCCCGAAAAACATCTATTTCTGCTTTATTGACTATGCCAAAGCCTTTGACTGTGTGGATCACAACAAACTACGGAAAATTCTGAAAGAGATGGGAATACCAGACCACCTATCCTGCCTCTTGAGAAATCTGTATGCAGGTCAGGAATCAACAGTTAGAACTGGATATGGAACAGACTGGTTCCAAATAAGAAAAGGAGTACATCAAGGCTGTATATTGTCACCCTGCTTACTTAACTTCTATGCAGAGTACATCATGAGAAACACTGGACTGGAAGAAACACAAGCTGGAATCAAGATTGCTGGGAGAAATATCAATAACCTCAGATATGCAGATGACACCACCCTTATGGCAGAAAGTGAAGAGGAACTAAAAAGCTTCTTGATGAAAGTGAAAGAGGAGAGTGAAAAAGTTGGCTTAAAGCTCAACATTCAGAAAACGAAGGTGATGGCATCTGGTCCCATCACTTCATGGCAAATAGATGGGGAAACAGTGGAAAGAGTGTCAGACTTTATTTTGGGGGGCTCCAAAATCACTGCAGATGGTGACTGCAGCCATGAAATTAAAAGACGCTTACTCCTTGGAAGGAAAGTTATGATCAACCTAGATAGTATATTCAAAAGCAGAGACATTACTCTGCCGACTAAGGTCAAGGCTATGGTTTTTCCTGTGGTCATGTATGGATGTGAGAGTTGGACTGTGAAGAAGGCTGAGCGCCGAAGAATTGATGCTTTTGAACTGTGGTGTTGGAGAAGACTCTTGAGAGTCCCTTGGACTGCAAGGAGATCCAACCAGTGCATTCTGAAGGAGATCAACCCTGGGATTTCTTTGGAAGGAATGATGCTAAAGCTGAAGCTCTAGTTTGGACACCTAATGCGAAGAGTTGACTCACTGGTGACGACACAGGATGAGATGGTTGGATGGCATCACGGACTCGATGGACGTGAGTCTGCGTGAACTCTGGGAGATGGTGATGGACAGGGAGGCCTGGCGTTTTGCGATCATGGGGTCGCAGAGTTGGACACGACTGAGCGACTGAACTGAACTGAAAATCCTGCTTAAATGCTGCCATCTAGTGTTCACTAGGAGAAGGCAAATGCACCCCACTCCAGTACTCTTGCCTGGAAAATCCATGAACGGAGGAGCCTGGTAGACTGCAGTCCATGGGGTCGATAAGAGTCAGACATGACTGAGCGACTTCACTTTCACTTTTTACTTTCATGTATTGGAGAAGGAAATGGCAACCCACTCCAGTGTTCTTGCCTAGAGAATCCCAGGGACGGGGAAGCCTGGTGGGCTGCCATCTACGGGGTCGCACAGAGTCGGACACAACTGAAGTGACTTAGCAGCAGCGACTGAACTAGTGCCATCTAGTGTTCACTAATGACTCAACTGAACTGAAGTGAGTGTTCACTTTGAAAAGTTAGATGCGGTTCTAGTTAACCCTATCCCCCCTCTTAGCAAAGATCATTGTAACACTGTTTTGTTATTGGAACTCAAGCTTTGGGAAATTATGGTTACCAAAAGTCCAACAGAGCTTTTGGCAGTAATGAGGAGTTAGTTGAGAAACTGGAAAATTTCCTAAAATTCTAACAGAAATGATCCCATAGCAAAGTGATATGATAACAACGAAAATCAAACAAATGAGAGATCTGGGTTATCCTGTGAATAGTCCTTGCTGACACATGTGGTTTCTTTTGCAGAGGGCAGTGAGGAGAACACAACTGTTTATCTGAGTACTTTTCATGCATTAGACTCTTTATACAGGGATACTCTAATTTAGGTTACTCTAATTCATAGCCCTCTGAATTAACATGGCTATTGCTATTTTAAAGGCAGGAAAATAGAGGCCCAGACAATTTTCACTTGTTTTCTTTTCCAAAGCTAGTTGATCAGAGAATTAGGATATGTACCCATGTCTATCAATTTTCAACTCTATGCTTTTTCATCTGTACCCCAGTGCCCCAGGGTTGAGAATGACAAACCAAAAGCTTACACAAAGAAAACCAACAGAAACCAAGTAGTATTTCTAGATTGGGCTTGCAAACACAGGCGGAGGTTAAGAATCTAAAGTAAAGCTGAGAGACTAAACCAGAGTCACAGCACCTCACGAAGTTAGAGTTCTGGACTAGGCCAGTGTTAGAACCAGAGATCTGCTGGTCACAGCAACTGTGAACTTGGGCTGGTCCCTTACACTCCTTGACCCTCAGTTTCCACATTTTACTCATCTTTAACACGGAAAGAGCAATAATGCTTCTCCCTCAAAGTTGTCAGGATTAAATGACTTAATGTAGCTTCCATGCAGAGTAAAGAGAATGGATAGAATGGATGCAAGTAACTGGTAGTTACTGACCAGGAAACCGAGTTTTGTCTAACCAGGGTAGACAGTCGCTGTGCTTTAGCTTCAGACGCTGGAACTAGATAGAGCTCCATCCAAATGGTGGAAAGTGTCTAAATCACACATGGACAGTGTTGACAGTGGTGAGAACCAGAGCATGGAGGTCGGATCACAGAAACCAGGATGACACTTGGGGTCTGTGAAGGGTAAGGGAAAGCACGTAGGAGCAGCCAGGGTCTGAGTCCAGAAAGCAGGTACCCAGACGGAACTCCTTTAACTCCTCTGACTTCCCTAAGCGTCCCCAAAGCTGCATATCTTTTGCTTAGCTCCTTTTACATGATTTTCTTCTCTTTCCTCTCTGACTCTGTGTTTGCCTCTGTTAAGTTTCACAAACACTTTCAATCAGTGTTTACCACTTTCTGGCTAGTAAAGCCTTATCCCAGAGGGAGAATATAAATCTTTGCTTTCCTGGGAGAAGGCAGAGGAATCTAGTTTTCAAGAAAAGCTTGGCAGCTCTCTTGATCATCTCATCACAATTAATACATCCCCATCCCCTAAGGATTCTTCATTTTGAATTTTTGTGTGAGTACATCTCCTTAGATCTTTACTATCACCACGATAGTTTGAAATGTCTTCATCTTATCTTGGACTTCTACAGTCATCTGCTAACCAGAGCTTTCATTTCTACTTGTGTCTGTGCCCATTCTCCATTTGCAGCTAGAATAACACTGTATTCTAAAAGCAAAAATATGATCAAATCTCTTTTCTAGCTTAAAAAAACTTCTACTAGTTCTGTCTACTATCAGGATGAAATCACAATTCTTTAACATTGTCCACAAAACCTTTGTGGCTTCCCAGGTGGCTCAGTGGTAAAGAATCGCCTGACGATGCAGGAAAAGCAGGCTCAATCTCTGGTCCAGGAAGATCCTACATGCTGTGGAGCAACTAAGCCTATGTGCCACAACTATTAAGCCTGTGCTCTAGAGCCCGGGAACCACAACCACTGAGCCCACGAGCCGCAACTACTGAAGCTCACATAAGGCAAGAGCCTGTGCTCCACAAGAGAAGCCGTGGCAATGAGAAGCCTGTGCGAGGCAACTGGAGTACCCCCTGCTTGCAGAACTAGAGAAAAGCCTGGGCAGGAAGAAAGACCCAGCAAAGCCAATAAACACATAAATAAAATTATATATATACGTATAAAAGAATGTAACATTTAGCAAGGTGTCCTGAGATATAAAAGCAAGAAACTAAGGAATGTAATGAAATCTTAAATTTCTACTTCCGGTTATGATGGACTTGGTTATTCATACTAATACACACAGATAATGACTAAAGATGATGGATAAACTATATAAAAAAAGAATCTCAAAAGCATCAAATTACTGAAAGAAGGTAAGGAATTATTGGACCAAAAGGTAAGAGAAATTGGAACCCTAAAGAAGCAAATAAGGCACCAGAGCACAAAAGCTACTTTTGCCCTGAGGACACTTTCTACTCAGGGGATATTTAGCCTTTTTTTTTCCTTTCATTTTTTAGTTGCTTCATTGGACACAGAATAAGGAGCCAAGGTCCAGGACTATTTAAGGGGAAATGGTATTAAGTGATTCTCTGCATATTAAGCTGTAATTTCATAGGCGATACTCTAAGGGGAAGTGTAAACTAGTTCCCTTGAATTTTAGGAGTTTGCTTTTACCTTGACTATAATAGGAGGGAAAAAAAGAAGAGAAAAAAATCCCATCTGTGAGTAGAGGAGGCCATTGGGCAGTTCTTGCTCAGATTTGTAGCCTGGGTTAGCAATGGCCCAAGAAATGTCCACCCAGGAAAACTGGTCTGAGATTAAGACAGCCTCAAGGCACACAGCAGAAACAAACAAAAGTCCTCTTTGAAATAAGCCACAAATACTTTTTCCTCAAATGTGCCCCCCCACCCCCGCCATGGTTATAAAGCAAAGAGACAGAGAAACTAGACACCACAGACCATACACAGCAGACAGTATCAGGCAGCAGCAAAGAATCTGAAAATAATTCAGACATTAAAACTATCATGATACAGGTTACAAAATCACTATGACTACTATGTTTCAAGACATAAAATAATCCAGCTCCAATCAGCAAGATGGGAAGCCCAGGTGGCTCAGTGGTTAAAGCCTGACAATGCAGGAGATGCATATTAAATCCTTGAGTTGGGAAGATCCCCTGGAGGAGGCAATGGCAACTCACTCCAATATTTCTTGCTGGGAGAATCCCATGGACAAAGGAGCCTAGTGGGCTACAGCCTATGGGGTTGCAGAGTCAGACAGGACTGAGCAGGCATGTGTGCACAATTAGCAGGCAACAGAGAGGACAGAGAAATATGCTTAAATGCTCATGTATATGGAATCAGCAAGATCCAGAGTCAAAGGTCCCAGGTTCATCAACAGAACAATGAAAGGAATATAAAGCTTTAAATGTTTTGCAGCTAAAATAGGATGTTTAGTATATGATTTACTGCAGATACCTTTTATTAATTTCCTTTCCATCACTGGCTTTCCATGAGCATTTATCAGGGAGTGTTTGATTCAAATATTTATTCTACAATTACTGAGATATTATCTCCATTAATAAATTAATACTTGAATCCTGATGTTAAAACAATCTAACATGCACATAATGTGTTATTCTCCTTATGTAATTAGGAGCCCAATACTAAATTAGGCTAATATTTAGCTTATCAGTTTTCAAACCTACATTTCTGAGTAAAACTGAAACTGTTATTTTCCTTCAATTTGTTTTCCTTGTCAAGTTTTCCTATCAGAGTTATACTAACCCTCATAAAAAGTATTCCCAGTTTTTGCCCATTTTTCTAGAATTATTTGATTAATGTGGGAGTCAAAGCTATAACAAACTTAGGGTTACCAAAGAGGATGGAGGGGGAGATAAATTAGGAGTCTGGAATTCACATTACCATACATAAAATATATAAACAATAAGGACCTACTGTACGGCACAGCAAACTATTCAATAGTATATAACAATGTACAATTCTTTTCAGAAGCATAGATATAGATGTATAACTGAATCACTTTGCTGGACACCTGAAACTAACACAACATTGTAAATTGACTGTAATTCAATTAAAAAAATTTTTTTATAAAGAAAGAAAACGGGAAATAATTGGGAATTATGTTTTCCTTATAATGTTTGGTTTAACTTGACAAGGAAGCCTGGGTGGGCTGGAGTCTTCTTAGAGGGAAGGCTTTGGACTACTCTTTCAATCTGTTCACTATTTTTTCCCTGCATATGGACAAAGCGGTACCTCCGGAGGACTTCTGTATTCCGGGAAGTAGTCTGCATTCCGGGAAGCAGTCTGCATTCCGGGAAGCAGACTGCGGAGGCCCTCGGCCACAGAACTGAAGCAAAAGCGCACAATATGTGGTCACTGCCGGCCATGGGAGAAACAACATACCACTCGGGGCAGAGTCGGGCCCCCATATCCCCTGCCCTGGAAGCGTGTTCCGAGGTCACCACAAGGCAGCGTCCCCGCAGGACCGCAGCGGAGCCTATTGCACTGTGGGACACGCGTGGCTACTCTCTGGTCATAGAGTGTGGGTGCGGGCTTCCGCTCGCTGCCCTATGCACCTGTTTCTCCCGCCTGCTCAAACATCGTTCCCATTTAGGAAGAGGGGGCATCCCCATCTCCCAGGGGCAAGGAGGATTGAGAGGACGGCGCCAGTTCAGGTACACCTAAAGGTAATGGAAGCTGACCTGAGAACCATCGGAGGCTCATGTGACCGTCTAAGTGTAACTACTGTCCGCCGCCGCCAAGGGATCACGTGCCAGACGGCTGGCTCGGGTGTCACGTGATACCGCGTAGCGCGGACTTTGCGATGGAGAGTGCTACCTCAGGGGTATTTGTGCCTCTGTCTCCGCGCGGCTTTGGGTCCCTTGCTTTGCCGCACGCGCAGCGCAGGATTACGTCCTACGCAGCACACACCAGTCGCCTGCGTTGTCACCCGAACCACACTTCCAGTTCTTTCTCCAGGGTGCAGAGACGGGCGCCCGCCTGTCTGCCTCTCTTGAGCTGCGGAGAAGGTTGTCATGGAACTGGAGGTCAGGGAATCGAATAAGACGTCCTCGCCCGCATCTGCTAAGAGACTATCGTGATCTCCATCCTGAGGGTGGAAGGAAGAGTGCCCTAGGCGGGAGGCACTCCCAGGGTTTCGGGCTTCTGTTCCGTGTTCTCAAGAGAAATGGAGCGGGGAGCGCGCATCCTAGTGACTCCATGCATTCGGCCACGTCACTGTTACTTTCTCTCTCTTTTGGGACTTCCTAGGAGTGAGTCAGAGTCCTAGACACCCTAGGTGTCCCGGGGGCTTACCTCATTCGAAGAACAACCATCTCCCTCTCCTCCGCTAATGTGTTTTGGACTTCACGGGACTTCTTTCTGGATTTCTATCAGTTTCTGCATCCCCCGAGACTTAATTCTAAGCTGATCTTTCACCCGTACTGGACCTGCCCCATGGCCGTTATGTGTATATAAAGTATAAACATAAATTGATCTTTTAGATTTTTAGCTGCTAAGTTTAAAAACAAAAACAAAAAACCCCTGCATAGTCCTTGATTTCCATCCCCACACCATGTTAATAGGACTGATCTTTCACTACCGTCCACTGTTACTTACCGACCCTGGATGCTTATTATTGGACCTGTCACATCCCATCTGCTCCTTTCATGGTATTTGACATAATATTCTCCAGTTATATCTAAATGAATGCTTCCAAAATCTCAAAAAAAAATTATCCTCTGGTTATTAGGTTTGCTGTTTTATTGAAACATATATTAATCTCTATGTTACCTTGGCATTACCAACCGAACAATTCAAACCTGATCCTTCAAGAAGAGTATTTTTTATTAGTAGTAGTCAGCAGACCATTTTAAAGTGAAGTTATCTCTGCTTCAGACATGCAACAGCAAAACTGCTGTTTTAGCAAATAACCATTGAGGCTGTTTGATCATTTCAAATGTCATGAAAAATATTTTTAAGAAAATGCTTAAAAATAAACAAATAATTTCCTGTTTGTCTTTATCTTGTTGCAAATCCTTTTTTGAACCAGTCTAGTTCAGTTCAGTTCAGTTCAGTCGCTCAGTCATGTCCGACTCTTTGCGACCCCATGAATTGCAGCACACCAGGCCTCCCTGTCCCTCACCAACTCCCGGAGTTCACCCAAACTCATGTCCATCGAGTTGGTGATGCCATCCAGCCATCTCATCCTCGGTCGTCCCCTTTTCCTTCTGCCCCCAATCCCTCCCAGCATCAGAGTCTTCCAATGAGTCATCTCTTCGTATGAGGTGGCCAAAGTACTGGAGTTTCAGCCTTAGCATCATTCCTTCCAAAGAAATCCCAGGGCTGATCTCCTTCAGAATGCACTGGTTGGATGTCCTTGCAGTCCAAGGGAGCCTCAAGAGTCTTCTCCAACACCACAGTTCAAAAGCATCAATTCTTCGGCGCTCAGCCTTCTTCACAGTCCAACTCTCTCATCCGTACATGACCACAGGAAAAACCATAGCCTTGACTAGACGGACCTTAGTCGGCAAAGTAATGTCTCTGCTTTTGAATATGCTATCTAGGTTGATCGTAACTTTCCTTCCAAGGAGTAAGCGTCTTTTAATTTCATGGCTGCAGTCACCATCTGCAGTGATTTTGGAGCCCTCCCCCAAATAAAGTCTGACACTTCTTCCACTGTTTCCCCATCTATTTCCCATGAAGTGATGGGACCAGATGCCATGGTCTTAGTTTTCTCAATGTTGAGCTTTAAGCCAACTTTTTCACTCTCCTCTTTCACTTTCATCAAGAGGCTTTTTAGCTCCTCTTCACTTTCTGCCATAAGGGTAGTGTCATCTGCATATCTGAGTGAAGTCGCTTAGTCGTGTCCGACTCTCTGCGACTCCATGGACTGTAGCCTACCAGGCTCCTCTGTCCATGGGATTTTCCAGGCAATAGTACTGGAGTGGATTGCCATTTCCTTCCCCAGGAGATCTTCCCAACCCAGGGATCGAACCCAGGTCTCCCGCATTGTAGACAGACGCTTTATTGTCTGAGCCACCAGGGAAGTTATTGATATTTCTCCCGGCAATCTTGATTCCAGCTTGTGCTTCTTCCAGCCCAGCGTTTCTCATGATGTACTCTGCATATAAGTTAAATAAGCAGGGTGACAATATACAGCCTATGGTGGAATATGTTTTACTGACTGAATGAGTGACTCCTCTATATATGGTTAAAAGATAAAATACACGATTTATCTGTCCAGTACACAGGTTGGTAGCCCTGTGCTCATGCTGTTTGTAGGGCTGCAGTTCAGTGTTCTTCTGTCACTCTGAATCATGGAATAATGTGTTCAATGTACTTCTTATCACATTATTGGAAGATGTTGTAAACGAACCTCCTGCTTTTTCTTCATTGTTGCTGCTGCTGCTGCTGCTAAGTCGCTTCAGTTGTGTCCGACTCTGTGTGATCCCATAGATGGCAGCCCACCAGGCTCCTCCGTCCCTGGGATTCTCCAGGCAAGAACACTGGAGTGGGTTGCCATTTCCTTCTCCAATGCATGAAAGTGAAAGTGAAGTTGCTCAGTCATGTCCGACTCTTAGCGACCCCATGGACTGCAGCCTACCAGGCTCCTCCGTCCATGGGATTTTCCAGGCAAGAGTACTGGAGTGAGGTGCCATTGCCTTCTCTGTTTCTTCATTGTTAAGTGAACTTTATTCTAAGGAATTGCTCTCAGAACTTCTGCTACTAAAGGTAAGAATTATAATGATTTTTAAAAATTTAATCTATTTTTAACCTTTTTGGTAAAAGGTTTTATATTCACATGATTCAAATCTTGAAATGTAAAAATGCATATAGTGAAAAATCTCTTTCACATCCTTATAACCTATTTGCTCTGTTCCCAAGGCACTCTATCCCAGGGATAACTAGTTGGGAAGAAATATAAATACATTTATTTTCCTTTTTCTCCATTTTACACATACAGTACATTTTACACAATGTTCTGTATCCTGCTTTTTTCATTTAAAAACATTTTTGGGATTCATATGAGTATATAATGTTATAATTTTTTGTATTTTTGTATAGTATTCCACGGTATGGATTATGCTATAATTTTTTTTTTTGACAGGAAGTAGGATTTATTTTGGTGAGCATGATTAAGGAGGAGACAGAACCAATGCTCTCATGAATGCAGGGCCTGCCATTTGTCCGTGGAACCACGATTAGGGATGTATTTGACCCCACAGCTATCCAGGCAGAGTAAGCCAATTTTCTGCCACCATGTTTTCAAATTCATCCTCATTAAACTTAGTAAATCCCCACTTCTTGGAGATGTGGATCTTCTGGCAGCCAGGGAATTGAACTTGGCCCTGTAGAGGGCCCCATCACGTGCTCTTTGTTCCATAGGTTGGTGCAAATGGACATTATGACTTGGCCAATGTGGACCCTGGCCATTGTACCCTGGAGCTTTCCAAAGGCACCATGCATACCTGTCTGGAGCCTACCCTGGGGACAGCAGGCCAGTCATGAACGCCCACTAGAAAGAGTTGTCTCCAAGGTCATTTAGGGAAAACTGTACAGGCAACAGGTTGCTTATACTATGAGGAGGCTCATAATTTTTTTTAACCAGTCCCCTATTGATGGGCATTTGGAATCTTTTCAGTCTTTTGCCCATAATGAACAATGCTATAGTGAAAAATAAATTGTTTTTTAACAAGTGTATGATGATATAAATTTCTAGACATTAGTTTCTATGTCAAAAGTTATATACATTTGAGATGTTGATAGGCAAGTGTCAAACTGCTTTCTGTAAGGGTTGTACTAATTTAACTTCCACCAGCAATGAATATATATTTCCCCAGAAACTTATCAACAAAATACTAGCATACTTTTTTTGTCTTTAATGGTTTGATAATATTGTTATCATATCACATAGCAGTTTTAATTTTCATTCATGTTGGGAAATGAGCATCTTATATTTAGCAGCAATTTATATTTTCTTCTCTGGGAACATACTGCAAATCCTTGCTCACTTTCCTATTGATTAATTGTATTCATTAGTTTTAATATCAGTTCAGTTCAGTTCAGTCACTCAGTCATGTCCGATTCTTTGTGACCCCATGAATCGCAGCACACCAGGCCTCCCTGTCCATCACCAACTCTGCTCAACTTTGAGCAGAGTTTACTCAAACTCACATCTATCGAGTCAGTGATACCATCCAGCCATCTCATCCTCTGTCATCCCCTTCTCCTCCTGCCCCCAATCCCTCGCAGCATCAGAGTCTTTCCAATGAGTCAACTCTTCGCATGAGGTGGCCAAAGTATTGGAGTTTTAACATACATCTTTATTAAAAGGACTTGCGGCAGGCAGAAATGTCTTCAGTATGGTTGGGAAAATTGAAAGGAAAATTTTCTTCCAAGTTTAATTCATTTGCTGTGATGGAGTGTATTTCACTGTTGATTTCTGTCAGCCATGGGAAATAAAAGGTGGGTGGTGGGAAGGTTATTTGGCAAAAGGAAATAAATAAGACAGAAAGAGAACCTTAGTGATTGCTAAAAATTCTAAAAGAACTGTAAATCTTAGGGGAAAAAAAATACATCCTTACCCTGATTTTGTTGTGTTTTGTTTTCCCTAGAACAAGAGAAATTGGTAGCAAAATGGAGACAGAATTTCTGATGTTTTGCCCTTGATTTCACCAATGTAACTGTAATTCAAGAGTCCTCTTGTCAGAATGGTAAGAAATGTATCCTCCAAACCAACACAACATACTTATAAGGTTCATTCTCACTTAGATGGCTGGAAAGCTTCTCTAACAAGTCACCTAAAGTACAAATGCTTGTTGTTGTTGTTTAGTTGCTCAGTTGTGTCTGACTCTTTGCGACTCCATGGACTGTAGCCCACCAGGTTCCTCTATCCATGGGATTGTCCAGGCAAGAATACTGGAATGGGCTGCCATTTCCTCCTTCAGAGGATCTTCCCAGTGCAGGGACTGAACCCATGACTTCTGCATTAGCAGGGGGATTCTTTACCACTGAGCCACCTGGGAAGTCCAAGTTAGGTATATAAGCCTCTAACTAGAACCTTTCACTAAGCTGACTACTTCCTTAGCTAGCTCCATTTGTGTATAAATAAACCTTTTACTCTTAGGAATGGTCTTTTGTCGATTTAATTCTCAGGTTCCTCTTCGGAATTTAGGAGGTTTGGTTGAAGGAAAAGTTTTTTCTCACCAGTGGTGGTCAAAGGGACAGCAATTTTTTCAATGAGAAAAACACAAAAAGAGTGGTGAGGGGAACCTCTAACATTTTCTAAAAAGAAGAAATCCATTATCCAAATGGATTTCTTTGTATAAAATAAATTTTAAAAAGTCCTTCAATCTCATAAATATCCAGGAAAACGCAAGTTTAAATCACCCCTTTGATTGACAAATATTAGGAATCTGACAGTAACCAACATTGGTGTGTATGATGAACAATAAGAACACTCAAACACTGCTAGGGAGAGTGTAAATAGATGTATCAACTTACTAAACAGTTTCATGTTGTCTAGAACATTGAAGATCCAGAAACCCTATGACCACCACATTCACTCCCAGCTGTCCACTGAGCCTTGTTACTCAGTTGTGGCCTCTAGACTAGAAACATTATCCTCTCCCAGCAGTTTGTCACTACAGACCTTAAGAACCAGATTTTGCCACTTAACAAAATCCATCAATGATCTATAAGCACCTATTCTCCTGGATATATGGACAAGAACGTTACTGATAGCCCCAGACAGAAACAATCTCATTTTCTGTGAACATGAGATGGGAAAGTATGCTGTAGTCATACAATAGAAAACCATATGTCAATGAATAGGAACAGATTACAGATAAACGCAACATGGATAAATATCACAATGTTGAGGGAAAGAATCAAAACATAAATAAAATATGTAGCATATAAATTTAGGTAGGTAACCCTTGATAACCGGAGAAGGCAATGGCAACCCACTCTAGTACTCTTGCCTGGAAAATCCCATGGACGGAGGGGCCTGGTAGGCTGCAGTCCATGGGGTCGCTAAGAGTCAGGCACGACTGAGCGACTTCCCTTTCACTTTTCACTTTCATGCATTGGAGAAGGAAATGGCAACCCACTCCAGTGTTCTTGCCTGGAGAATCCCAGGGACGGGGGAGCCTGGTGGGCTGTTGTCTATGGGGACACACAGAGTCGGACACGACTGAAGCAACTTAGCAGCAACAGCAGCAACAGCAACCCTTGATAACAGTCAAAACCAAATGTACTGTTAGACATGCATGTTAAGGTAGTGATACTAGAAGTGAAGAGGAGAGGAAAGTAAAACAGGAAAATCAGAGGAAATCAGAGTGGAATTTTTCTCTGGAGGAGAGATGATTGTGATCTTAGGGGGAGTGGGGCAGTTGTGGGACGTTTGCAAAACTAATATAGTTGTGGATACTGTTTAAGGGGTTTTGTTTATGATTCTTTTATTGTTTTATGAATGATTATTTTAATGCTGTATGATGTTCTCTGTAGTTTTTCACATGTGTGTTGTATCTCACATTAGATAAGTAAATGCTATAGACTTATTTCCAATTAGGAAGAAATTACCTATGTTAGAAATCAGTTCTGTAAGTTAACATATGGAAAACTACAGATAGAATTTCTTCTAACCAACACATAGATGAGAAAAATCAAAAAGCAGGAAATAACAGCAAAGTAAATTGGGTCTGACTAGAGAAAAACCAGGGAGGATCCCCTGGAAGAGGACATGGCAACCCACTTCAGTATTCTTGCCTGGAGAATCCCCAAGGACATAGGAGCCTGGTGGGCTGAGTCAGACACGACTGAAGTGACTGAGCTGCAAAGAAAAACCAAGGGCTCCCAGTTTCTATTCTATTAAAAATAAGTCCTTTTCCTTTCCAGTAAAGCTATCTCTATCTCTGCTGTCCATGAGGCAAGTTTAGGCTCAGTGTCCCAGGCCCTTGGAGTGGAAGTGCTCCAGGAGTAGTAGGGCAGGGGAATCAGGAGAGTTGTAGGAAAGAAGGCGATGGCACCCCACTCCAGGACTCCTGCCTGGAGAATCCCATGGACGGAGGAGCCTGGTAGGCTGCGGTCCATGGGGTCGCTAGGAGTCGGACAGGACTGAGCGGCTTCACTTTCACTTTTCACTTTCATGCATTGGAGAAGGAAATGGCAACCCACTCCAGTATTCTTGCTTGGAGAATCCCAGGGACGGGGGAGCCTGGTGGGCTGCTGTCTATGGAGTCACACAGAGTTGGACACGACTGAAGTGACTTGGCAACAGCAGCAGCAGCAGGGAAGAGGCTGTAGGCCATGCCAGGTAGAAGGGAGGTAGGGGCGAAGGAGGCCTAGGCACTTAGAAATCAAAGAAGTGGGCCATATCCTGCAGATCATAGCCTGCCCCCTCTTCTTTCTGCCTACCTCTTTACCTTTGACCCTGAACCCTCACAGGAGTAGAAGTTTTGGAATTCTTTTATGCATCAGACAGTGCGTGGAGAGAAAGGGTGTTTCATGTTAGAATTCACTGTCAAAGCCGCATACCCCAAATTGAGGGTTAAAGTAGATTTGGCCACTAGGGCACCTACACAGAAGTTCAGTCAGTCCAGCTCAGTTCAGTAGCTCAGTCGTGTCTGACTCTTTGCGACTGCATGGACTGCAGCACGCCAGGCTTCCCTGTCTATCACCAACTTCCAGAGCCTACTCAAACTCATGTCCATTGAGTTGGTGATGCCATCCAACCATCTCATCCTCTGTCATCCCCTTCTCTTCATGCCTTCAATCTTTCCCAGCATCAGGGTCCTTTCAAAAGAGTCAGTTCTTCACATCAGGGGGCCAAATTATTGGAGTTTCAGCTTCAGCATCAGTCCTTCCAATGAATATTCAGGAATGATTTCCTTTAGGATGGACTGGTTGGATCCCCTTGCTGTCCAAGGGACTCAAGAGTCTTCTCCAACACTACAGTTCAAAAGCATCAATTCGGTGCTCAGCTTTCTTTAGAGTCCAACTCTCACATCCATACATGCCTACTGGAAAAACCATAGCCTTGATTAGATGGACCTTTTTTGGCAAAGTAATGTCTCTGCTTTTTAATATGCTGTTTAAGTTGGTCATAACTTTTCTTCCAAGGAGCAAGCCTCTTTTAATTTTATGGCTGCAGTCAGCATCTGCAGTGATTTTGTAACACAGAAGTTAGTTGAGGTGAAAAATCCCCAAGAGGGAAACAACTAAGGCTGAGCTTCCTGTAACACTTAACAGCTGGGCCTGACATTCCTGGAGTGGCCTTGAAGCCTCTTGTTACTATGGCTTTATTGCGGTTTGGTGCATATATTATTTTAGTCAGGAGGAAGTTCCTTTCTGTAAAAAGTAGAATATACAAGATAGTGAAACCTCAAATTGTTGAAAATAAACCTCACTTGAAAAAAAAAAAGCAACCAGAAATTCCCAAGGCTGTGTCCAAACATTAGCAGAAGATAACAGGAGCTGAGGAATCTTTCAATTCATGGTCACTTTAGAACACAACTCACTATTCAGAAGGTGGGGCTTAAAATTACAATTAGGGCTCTAATAAAATAGGCAGAAGGCGAAGGGAAATGAATTTAAGATGGACTTTGAGAAAGAAGTAGTGAAGAGATAGGAAAAATATTACAAGTTTCTGAGAAGATAAAACATAAGAAATCAGTACAAATTTGCAGAAATAAAAAGGGTCATTAATGGTCTTAGTCCATTCAGGCTGCCATAACAAAATGCTTCAGATTGGCTAGCTTATAAACAACAGAACTTTATTTCTCACCATTCTGGAGGTTGGGAAGTCCAAGATCAAGGTGCTAAAATGGTTTCTTGGTTCATAGTTATGTCTTCTTATTTTGTTCTCACATAGTTGAGGTAGACAAGCCCTCTGGGGTCTCTCTCTCTCCCCTTGTAAAATACTTATTTATCTGGCCGTGCCAGGTCTTAGTTGCAACATGCAGGATCTTCGATCTTCCTTGCTGCATGTGGGATCTTTCGTTGCAGCATTTGAACTCTTAGTTGCGGCATGTGGGATCTCGTTCCCTGACAGGGTTTGAACCCAGACATCCTGCGTTGGGAGTGTGGAGTCTGAGCCATTGGACCACTTTTATAAGACTAATCTCCTGTCATGCATAAGGGCTCTATCCTCATGACCCAAGCACCTGCCAAGGCTTTCCCTCCTAATACCATCACATCAGGCATTGGGATTTCAACATAGGAATTTTGGCAGGGGACACAAACATTAATACATTAATGAGGCAAAAGTCATTAAGGAGACTACCAGTATGAGCTCTGTTAAGTGCTAGGGAAAAAATTTAGACTTTGGAAAATAGAGCAGTTGCTATAGAAAGTACTATAGAAAGTATAGAGAACCAGAATGAGCTAGCCACATTGAGCTGAGTAAAACTTTTGAATATACTTAAGAGATCTGCAAAAGAAAATGGATAAATCTGTTGATTACAAAGAGAATACCACTTGATATGACTTTGTTTGTGCTGTGGTACCAAAAGTGTGCCTGCCAGAAATTGTACCTTATGTTGATATTTATGTCAATGTCTTATTTCTCCAATGACTGTAGTGGTCTGAAGGATAGGGGGTTGACCTTATCCAAATATATTTTATAATCTACCACCCTCAGCAACAGACTGATGCAAATACCAAGTTGTACACTATAAATATTTAATAAATACTGTAAGATATGAATGAAAGAAAAATAGGTAGAGGGTAGAGAGTTGTTTTTTTTTTAAAGAAAACAATCTGAAAAAAATTACTTGCTGTTGTTACTAAGAACTACATAATGAGTTCTTTAGAACTGATTCAAGAATCTTCCTTACTCACCCTGCTCCACCCTCTACATCACTACAGAAATGAAATCACTTTGTGTTTATTCCTTTAAAAGTCAAGTAAAACATAACAGAGGGAAAGGCTGGCAGGTTAGTTCATGTTGTGGTTTCTCTTTAAAAATTTAATCTTCTCTCTCCAGAAAACTCTACAGATGCTTTCTTTTCTAGATTAGTAACTACTGCTCTGATGGAGGCAAGTAAGAGGGTCCATGGGGAAGTGGGATCCACTGGGGAATAAAGAAATTTGGAAAAGACTTGGCTTGGGTTTTGTCTGGAGGGGAAAGAAAAGAGGGCCATTGACCCAGACGATCTTGTCTGAAAGCTGCCATCTAGTGTTCATTTCTGAGAATACATCCTGAGGTACTAATTCTGTGGTTCTCTATCTCAAGGACTGTTTTTGCTGATATTTTATTATTATGCACCAGATTTTAAGATGATTTGGTTACCAAAAGAAACACAATATAAAAAGAATTATGTTTTTTATCTGTTTAATTGTATACATATAATACTGCCAAACCAAGACTTTGAATAAATATTTCTAAAACAAATGATCCCAAACTGAACTGAGGTAATAGCAGTTAAAAAATAAAAATAATATGCAGGTTATCTTTTCCATCCTATTGTTAGTAAAAGTTACCAGTAGTTTTTATTGCAGAGAGTACAAGGAGAAAATAGCCATTTATTGTGTATCACCAATGTGCCCAATTCTACAAATATTATCTTACATACGTCTTAAAACAGTCCTTTTAGTTAAGTATATTCCCCCTCTCCTTTATCTAGGTATAATTAACAATTAAAACTTGAGTTAAGTCAAATTGCCAACATCCGCTGGATCATTGAAAAAGCAAGAGCATTCCAGAAAAACATCTATTTCTGCTTTATTGATTATGCCAAAGCCTTTGACTGTGTGGATCACAATAAACTGTGGGAAATTCTTCAAGAGATTGGACTACCAGACCACCTGACCTGCCTCTTGAGAAACCTATATGCAGGTCAGGAAGCAACAGTTAGAACTGGACTTGGAACAACAGACTGGTTCCAAATAAGAAAAGGAGTACATTGAGGCTGTATATTGTCACCCTGCTTATTTAACTTACATGCAGAGTACATCATGAGAAACAATGGGCTGGATGAAGCACAAGCTGGAATCAAGATTGCCGGGAGAAATATCAATAACCTCAGATATGCAGATGACACCACCCTTATGGCAGAAAGTGAAGAAGAACCAAAGGGCCTCTTGATGAAAGTTAAAGGAGAGTGAAAAAGTTGGCTTAAAGCTCAACATTCATAAAACTAAGATCATGGCATCTGGTCCCATCACTTCATGACAAATAGATGGGGAAACAGTGGAAACAGTAGTTGACTTTATTTTTTGGGGCTCCAAAATCACTGCAGATGGTGATTGCAGCCATGAAATTAAAAGATGCTTACTCCTTGGAAGAAAAGTTATGACCAACCTAGACAGCATATTAAAAAGCAGAGACATTACTTTGCCAACAAAGACATTACTTTGTCTAGTCAAGGCTATGGTTTTTCCGATAGTCATGTATGGATGAGAGAGTTGGACTGTGAAGAAAGCTGAGCACCGAAGAATTGATGCTTTTGAACTGTGGAGTTGGAGAAGACTCTTGAGAGTCCCTTGGACTGCAAGGAGATCCAACCAGTCCATCCTAAAGGAGATCAGTCCTGGGTGTTCATTGGAAGGACTGATGTTGAAGCTGAAACTCCAATACTTTGGCCACCTGATGTGAAGAGCTGACTCATTTGAAAAGACCCTGATTCTGGGAAAGATTGAAGGCTTGAGGAGAAGGGGACGACAGAGGATGAGATGGTTGGATGGCATCACCGACTCAATGGACATGAGTTTGGGTAAACTCGGAGTTGGTGATGGACGGGGAGGCCTGGCATGCTGCGGTTCATGGGGTTGCAAAGAGTTGGACATGACTGAGTGATTGAACTGAACACTATTTTACAGATGTAAAGTTGAGATGAAGTAACTGGCTTTTATAACAGAGCAAGTTGGATACAGAGTTCACATCTGTCATACTCTCAGTTTATGCACTTTCATCTAAGCGACAGTGCCTAGGAAACTTTTCGAACAGGGGAAGGTTTGCACCCCTACCCCTCTTTACTGTTTTGTAAGCTGTTAGAAGGCCTAGAAGGCCCAAACAACTTCGTTTGGAAATCACTGCCTTAAAAGGACCCTCCAAACCTATTGCTCTGCAGGACCATTTCCTTAAAGCAAATTGTAGTTTTTAAAATTTCTTTTTTTGATTGGAAAGAGATGGATTTATTTAGAGAGAAACACACTCCACAGACAGGACCATCTCAGAAGATGAGAGGCCAAACTGTACTCTTGAGATCTGAACCAAAATATTAAAAATTCTAAGTTAAAAACACTAGAGTAGTTTTATTCTTGAGTTTTACTACAGCAAATATTTAAAATATATGAGATATTTTAGTTATAATCTAATTGTAATACATTTCAACTAAAACTAAACAGGGTTTACATTCAGTTCAGTCTATCACTCAGTCCTGTCCAACTCTTTGTGACCCTGTGGCCAGGCTTCCTCGTCCATCACCAATTCCCAGAGCTTATTCACACTCATGTCCATCGAGTCGGTAATGCCATTCAACCATCTCATCCTCTGTCATCCCCTTCTCCTCCCACCTTCAGTCTTTCCCAGCATCAGTCTTTTTAAATGAGTGAGTTTTTCGCATCAAGAGGCCAAAGTATTGGAGCTTCAGCTTCAGCATCACTCCTTCCAATGAATATTCAGGACTGATTTCCTTTAGGATGGACTGGTTGGATCTCCTTTCAGTCCAAGGGACTCTCACATCTACATTATGTTCATTTACATATATAACATTTACATTATGTTTATTTAAACTTTTAGCTCTGCTTTATTACATCAGGAATTCAAATTCTTATATGGATTCAATAAAATAAGCTAAGCCCCCAAATATCCCAGTTTTGTGTCTAAATAGTATTCATCACAATAGAAAAACATGCATACAATTAATTTCTTAAAGAAAAATATTAAATTTCCTTGGTTCACTATGTAATATATTTAATTACCTCTTTAAGTTGGACAAGTATTTTAATGCAAAATTCCCTAGTTTAGAATAAATATTTTAGAACACCAATATGATTCATTAATGAATCATTTATCAAAGAAAGAACTATTGATTTGACACCTGTCTTCGAGTTCCTGAGCTTTTGTTCTTAGCCAAGATTTTTTTTTTAACTCCTAAGAACAATTCTATAAAGTCTGTAATAATTGTATGCTATCCAGGCAAACTAGTGTTGCAAATAACCCTAAATTTTATGGAATTCAACACAATAAAGTTTGTGGTGTGGGTGTGCAGGCTTCTCATTGTGGTGGCTTTTCTTGTTGCAGAGCATGGGTTCTAGGGTGTGTGGACTTCAGCAGTTGTGTCTCATGGACTTTAGAGCACAGGCTCAGTAGTTAGGGCACATGGGCTTCGTTGCCCTGTAGCATGTGTGATCTTACCAGGCCAGGGATGAAAGTCATGTCCGCTGCATTGGCAGGCTGATTCTTATCCACTGGACCACCAGGGAAGCCCAGGCACGTTAAGATCTTTAAATCCCAACTTTTCCCCCTTTAGCAGTCTGGCTTCAGGTCCCAACGTCTTACCCATTTCTTGCCTGTGATTTGTTCTTATCAATCCAGAGTTAGGTTTCTTTTTTAACTCCTAAGATGTACTTTTATAAAGTTGACTTTAAAAATAATTTAATTTATAGAATGCTCAACATCAGACACAGTTATTCACACTGTCAGGTTGTCTTCTGGCTAATACTCCACGAATACATTCAGGCAAAATATTCAGCAATAAATTCTTCACATTTCATACATTTTTATTAATTGAAACTTCATGAGGGCACTTTTGAAAATATGTGCAAGTGTATATATATGCACACATAGAGAGAGACATATAGATATAAAGATATAGATGTATCTGTATATAAGTGTTTTAATTGATTGACAAATGGGCAGTTGTTCTTGAGACCTTAAATACACACACATATGTATTTATTTTTTCACACATTTATTTGTAATTTAGCAAGCTGTAATACATTTATAGCATTCTGCAATCTTTTCTTTGAGGGGAAAATTTTATTCTCTCATGTTAAAACAGATGTGCTTTCAGTTACACATATTTAAATGTTAATATTTATTCACTGCCTCCAGCTAGACTAGGATTCTTTATTTCAGATACTGTGCTCCCTAACCTTTGGTTTAGGCTTCTTTTGAATAGTGTGAAATTACACTATTATAAGCTTTCCAGGTGTCACTAATTGGTAAAGAACTTGCCTGTCAATGCAGGAGACATAAGAGACTCGGGTTCAATCCCCTGGGTCAGGAAAATCCCTTGGAGGAGGGTGTGGCAACCCACTCCAGTGTTCTTGCCTGGAGAATTCCATGGAGAAAGGAGCCTGGTGGGCTACAGTCCATAGGGTCACAGAGTTGGACACGACAAAGTGATTTAGCATGCAGGCACACGCACACTATTGTAATATATTTACAATTATTGAAAAGTTAGAAAGAAGTTAAATTCATTAAACCACGTGTGGGGAGCAGTCTTGGGTTCATTTAACATGAAGATATGTCTTTCTTTGGAGCACAGATCTTTTGGGGAGTAGCTGATTACTCTAAATATGTCCTTCTTATGGTGTGCCCTCTTAAAGGCTATAGGCTTTTGATGATAATATATCAAGTACTTAGTCATAATTGGTAGAAGATTCCTGCCATCAAATAGTTACTGGCATTCCCAGAGGAAGGAAATATACAGTCTTGTGAGTCCGTACAGGGTGACTTTAAACTAACAGCAGCATAAGGGTTTCCTTTTTTCCCCAATGGCCACGTCTTTACCATGGTCACATTTGTACTCCATGGTCTGTTGGAAAGATGTGGCCTGCTTAGGGCTTTCATAGGTACCCAGCAAGGCAGTATTTATTCTTTGACCTGGGCAAGAGGACCCTGCACTATAGAGGTCACCACATAATCACAAACATGCTAAATTGCTAAGGCCTACAGTGTTCTAGCCTGGAGAATCCCAGGGACGGGGGAGCCTGGTGGGCTGCCGTCTATGGCGTTGCACAGAGTTGGACACAACTGAGGTGACTTAGCAGCAGCAGCAGCAGCAGCAGCATAGAGGAGGGAAGATTTTTCTTTTCCTTCTAGTCATCTGAGGTTCTCTTGCTGGGGCCCTGTAACTTAGACGAGACAGGCTAAGAAGAGAAAAATAGTTTAGTAACATGTGTATTGTGCATACTCAAAGAAATGGTTAAAACTCAGTCTATATAATGTCTTAACCAAAGAACAATAAATTTTAGGTAAATGACAAAGGAAAAGATTTTTAGTTTCTAGGACAACAGATTGTGGGAAGGCTAATGGAAGGTAAAATGTGTTTATGGAGATTCCTCTGGTGCCGTCTCTGGAGCTGAAAAGCATCTAGAGTTGTCTCCAGTAATTAGCTTTTGCCCTTCCTGGTAGAGAGAAGAGGGGCGACACGTTAATGAATTTATGTCCTGCTTTTAGGTACATAGGAGGACAGAAGAAAACCTTCCTTATATCTGCTTCTTCTAAGTTGTCTTAGGCGAAAAGCAGTCCTGATGCCAAAGTGACATATTTTAGGATGGTACATTCTGCTACCTTTCAGGCCCCAGGAGATAAACAACCCAGCATATCTCTAGCTGTTCGTCCTCAAAAGAAAATACAACTCTGTCCAAATGCTATGAAGGCTCCTTGGTTGTATATGACCAACATCGGAGATGGATATTGCTTCAGAGAATGGAAAGGCTTTGAGTAGAAGAAGCACTTAAGTCGGAGCATGTAACAAATTACTTTGTCAAATCCTTTCAGATATCATGAATGCAAGGGATTCTTACAAAGCACAGCTACCTAACAGTGTGGAGCACTGATTTCTTGCTTCTCTTCCTGTTTCAATGAGTGGTTCCAGAATTACTCATGATTTAGCTTATTAGCACACTATTCGAAACTGCTGTGGCTGAGAAACTCTTAGGAGTATCAAACAATTCATATTCTCTTTAAAGTCTTATATATGAATGTCAAGACCTAATATTCATGAAATATGCTAATGACGAAAATTGGCAACTGGATGGACTATGAACACTAAAATCATGTTAGTTTTATTTCCAGGACAATATTTAGTAAGATTTAATTACATTTTCCAAAAATTCTAAAGTCTAAAATCAAAAGTCTAAATAATTTTGACTTAAAGTCTTTATAATCTTTATATTCTTTAATTATAACATATTTTGCCTTTTGATTTTGGAAGATAATTATGAAACTTAGAAGGAAAAATAACTTTTCAAAAGTGCATGACAATAATTTTAAAAGTTTATATAGTAATTTAATTTACTCTTGGGGAAAATATATTACAATCTATACACCTTAGTACACAATTATTAGATTTTATATTTTTAATCATTTAGATCGGGGTTGGCCTAAATGATTAAAATGTTAAGGAATAGACAATAAATAGTATTTTAAACTTTGTGGGTCAGTCTCTAGGACAACTGCTCAACTCTGCTGTTAGAGTTCAAAAGCAACTAAAAACAATACATAAATAAATGGACACAGCTGTACTGCAATAAAACTTTATATTCAAAGAGTAGTAAACCAGATTTGGCCCATGGCTGTTATTTGCTGACCCCTGATTTATATGATTACTGTCAACAAGACCTAAGTAATAGCAAAGTATTAATTATAAATACATAATTAGTAATTTGCTTAAGTTAGGGCAAGAAAAATAATGTTATGGAATAAAAAAATTTATGAATTATGTGTCAGTTGTATGACCCCCTCCAGACATCAGAGGTCCATCAATAGAATACTTAAACAGGTGCAATATTAAAGAAAGTCAGCAAAAATAGACTGAGAAGGAGTAGGAAGTGAAATAGGAGAAAACCAAGAGAATGAGTGTCCTGGAGGTCAAGAAAGCATGTCAGGAAGAAGAAATTGATTTTTTGGATTGATGGAGGGAAAAACCCAGTGAAATGGCTTTGAGGGATCTTGGAAGATGAGTCATTTAGTCAGTGATTGTAGATAATTTATCCATGCTAGCCTCATTATGTTTATCACTCATGTTGCTTTGCCTCCTGAGTTAGAAGCCTGATATTGTACACTGTCTTAGGAATATACCCAATTGTGTGCTAGTCTAGGGCAAATTCAAAAGTTTTGTGTATAAATAATGGTTTTGTCTTAACAGCCATCAATATCATGTTCCTTTATCCTCACTGTACCCTTCAAAACAAAGAAAACATCTGGGACTAGAACCACAGAGGTTTTCAAATAAGCTGAGTTTTGTAGCATTGAAATTGAGTCTTTTCACCAATCAAAGTATAGAATAGCATAGTTTGAAATAGGAAACAGCAATTAAGACTTTGCCCAAGTCCATTGACCAGCATTTAGATTGGGCTAATCCTTCTCAGTTGGCAACACTATAGAAGAACGTCCCACTGGGACTGGCAATGAGATCCTTTCAGGCAGTTAAGAAAATTCAGTTTTCCTTTGCTGAACGTTTGCACATCGTGCCACCTGCCTCTGGCAGCACAGAAGACCTAAACTTGACACCTTGGAGGATGTTGTAAGTGCAGAAACAGGCTGACTTTGATACAGTGAATGGAACAAGGAGGCACCTGCACTTCGAAATTTCTCAATTTCAGCCCAAGATGGGCTTGGTCCAAGTGTTCCTGTAAAAGTTCCTGTTCAGGTTTCCCATCTGAAGGTTCACACCTGTATAGACAGAACATGCTCCACACAGGTGCTTCCAAAACACACCACTTGTGCACCCTGAAGCTCAGGACACAGTCTTTGCTTAAGGGGCCTAGGCAAGTATGTTTGGGCTTTCCTGGTGACTTCGATGGTAAAGAATCTTCCTGCAATGCAGGAGAAGAGGGTTCGATCCCTAGGTCGGTAAGATCCCCTGAGAAGGGAATGGCATCCCACTCCAGTATTCTTGCCTGGAAAATTCCATGGACATAGGAGCCTGGCTGTATAGTCCATGGGTTCGCAAAGAATCGGACATGACTGAGTGACTCACACAACAGGACCTTCCCACTTCACAGAGGCTGTAGGACTTTGAGCTTAGTTAAGGGTGTCCCTTTGCACAGTGCAACCTCTCAGATCCAGTTGAGCACAGAGGCCATGCCTCTGATGTCACTGCTTCAGAGGGCCTGTGGATGGGCGCAGAAACCTATTTCTGAGTGGGCACCCTGACTCCGGAGAGCTCTCTCTAAAGGCATCTCTCGGGTAACTGGGCATTGGTTCCTCCTTCCTGTGAATAGCTCCCCTTTCTGTGAGGATTGAGTCAGTCCTGCTCCAAAGGTGCAAGAAAATCTTAGGCTGTGGATTTAGTCCCTGTGCTGTGCAGAGCGGGCCCGGAAGAACCTGAGTCATGCAGGCAGTCAGTTGACCCAGGTCACTCGCTAGGGCTGGGCTTACTGGTGCTTGCTTTCCTCGGTGGATGCACAATCACAGGAGGCTGTAGGCAGTTCTCTGGAGGTCAGAAGTTGATGGCCCTGCCCAGTGGAGCATTGGTATGGAGGTCTTTCAGTGCCAGACTCGGTCCTGTCCCTCGCCCATTCTGTCCTTTTTCTGAAACCACCATCTCTGGAGTTAGTTCCCCCAGAATATTCTCCAGACCCTGTGACCAGTTTTTTCATTTTCCCCTCCTGTGGCCAATAATCTCTACAGTGTCTATAGCCAAAATATCTCACTACCAGGAGGACCTTCACCACCAAGTGGTCATTGAGAACTCTTCTTCATTTGTGGAAATCCACCGACCTTTTTTCCACTTCTCTTTTCTAGTAGGCTCTCTCTCAGGCTTAAGACAGTGCAGGCCTCCCACCTGTGAAAAATGGGTCATCCAAATGACCCTTGAGACAATACACATTGAACTGACCCCCATGTTTTTTTAGCCCTTTAACCCTTCAGTTTAGCTTGTACTTTCCTCATGGTCCTTGATTACCAATGCATCTTAGGGCCAGAATTAATTCACCTTCATATTTAAAAGGTGAAGTTTGGTTGGCATTCTTTCCTCAGGCTGCCTTGTTAAAACATGTTTCAAAATCAGGTGTAACTTCTCCTGTGGTATTTAGGTTTAACAGTTTTATCAAATAATATTTTTCTCTTTGAGCTGCCCTGGCATCATGCACTTCTGAACAAACAATTCATATCTGATGCTTAGAGCAAAGGAATAGGCTTGCATTAGCTACAGTGTAAGACTACCTCAAAGCCTGTCCTTTTTGAATGTTCCTCCTTGGACTTCAGTTGCTGCTACAAGGAAGTCCAAATAAACCCAGACGGGGAGAACTGAGGCTTTTGGCCAGCAGCCCAAGCTGAGCTTCCAGCTGGCATCTACCAACAGCTGTCAGCCTTGAGATGGAGGTCTGTTGGGCTTTCTTTCTTCTACACTTCTGAGAATGGAGTTATTTTCAAGGTATAGTCTGTGAGTGAGGTTTGGGAAAAACATATTTGTTGGTATGTTGCAGTGGGATGAGAATGAATGGCAAGCATGAGTTGGCAGAAAGGGTAGAAAGACAATGGGATACCCATGATGTAGGCTTCAGACAGTGAGAGGGGTAGGTGTTCCAAGACTTGTGGGGAACAGAGACCCATTATGATAATGTGACAATAAGCACAAATATTGAACTGAGAAGTACTGGAAGGAATAAAGAGCAGGTGACTAAAGTGCAGACCAAATAGAGATGTTTTGTGTCAGAAAAATGAATGCTATCACTTGTAGGTGATTGGTTTAGAAAGATATGCGTCATCTAGATACTGTAATTATATCTTGCCATCTACAAGACAGCAAATAAAAGAATGGTAAACAACACTATTATTAAATTAAAAACAGAGGCTGGAATTCCCTGGTGGTCCAGTGGTTAGGACTCTGCACTTTCATTGCCGAGGGCCCAGTTCAGTCCCTAGACAGGGAACTAAGATTCTGCATGCCTCGAGGTGCAGCCAAAACAAAAACAAAAACAAACAAACGAACTCTTTTATATTAAAAAGTGTGCTTTTCAAAAGTTTACATCATTCACCAAACAGATTCATTCACTCACGGGTAATTTTAATAATTCTAAATTTCCAGTATACGGTTTTTAATATATATATAATTTTATTTATCTA
Source organism: Capricornis sumatraensis (assembly GCF_032405125.1). NCBI lineage: Eukaryota > Metazoa > Chordata > Mammalia > Artiodactyla > Bovidae > Capricornis > Capricornis sumatraensis. The sequence goes on along the minus strand of NC_091074.1, from coordinate 46,371,793 downwards.
TTTATTCTTGCCTGTGCTAGGTCTTCCTTACTGCTTGCAGACTTTTTCTAGTTGTGGCGAGTGGGGGCTACTCTCTAGCTGCGGTGCACAGGCTTCTCACAGCAGTGGCTTTTCTTGTGGAGCACAGGCTCTAGGCTCTTGGCTTCAGCAGGTACAGAGTGTGGGCTCGGTAGTTGCAGTTCCTGGGCTCCAGAGCACAGGCTCAGTAGATGTGGTGCATGGGCTAAGTTGCTCCATGGCATGTGGGATCTTTCCAGATCACGGATTGAACCCATGTGTCTTGCATCGGCAGGCGGATTCTTAATCCACCTAGCCACCAGGGAAGCCCTAAGTATACAGTCTGATATATCATTACCCAGAAATCACACAGAAAAACACACGGAAGTTTAAAGTAAAAGTGAAAAAAAAAAAGTAAAAGTGGCAGCAATGTTTAGGGGATAATTTGGATCATGTTCAAATAGAGCTCTGCAGATTTTTTATTGGACTTTCCTTCACCTATTTGAGAAAGAAACTAGTTAGATGAACGTGAAACAAACCAAAAAACTTGAGCTTCATATAACTTTCACTGGCCCAAATAAATGCATTTAAGAAATTATTCTCAGCACTTTACCTCAATAAATTTTGGTTTATACAAAATAATTTTCTGAATGGCTCCAATGTAGCAGTTATTTCTGAGCATTTACTCCTGGAAATTAACAGAAATGAACAAACTTATTTTGCATGTTGTAGGACTATTGAAAACCATCTTGGCAAAAATGTATAACATAAAATAAAAATGAGTGAGGTAATAATTTCACTATATATACATCAAAATATTGTGTTGTACACCTTAAACCAATACAATGTTATATGTTAACTATGTCTCAATAAAACTAGGGGAAAAATAGGGCTTTGAAGTATAGTTGAAAAACACCAGGAAGATACACAGAATTTTCGGAGCTAGGAGTTGAATCTGTCACAGCATAGGTTGAAACCTCAGTAAAGAGTCGGACACGACTGAGCGACTGAACTGAACTGAACTGAACCTCAGTAAATCATATTCCAAGAATATGGGAGCTAATGGTAAACTGGACTACAAGGAGTTTCCTTACAGATTTTTACCACACCCATTAAAGAGCATCAAACAATTCTGTTTTTCTGGAAATAACAAAAAGTACCATGATGTGTTGAATTTCAATGGAGATTCTTGAAGGCATTTAGAATTTAAATGCACTGGGTCTTTAATGTATTTACATGTATGGAGTTAATGAAGATCATCTCCTCGCGCGAAGGAGACAGTAGGACTCCTCGAGTCCAGAATAAATTACCGCGAGCACTGCACACATCGCGGGCTCTGACGTCGCGCCTCTGACGTCACACGTCACCTCTCTGGGTCGAGGTAGCTATGAGGACGCGTCAGGTCCAGCCCCACGGGAGGCGCCTCCCACAGCTCCCTTCATGTCTGTCCCTCCCTTCTCTTCAGCTCACCTGGTCAGGGCTTCCTGGGCCTCAGGGTGCCGGAAATTAGGCCAAGGGGAGTGCTTGTTTCAGTGAAGCGGAAAGGAGGGAATTGGACGGAGGAACGTGACTGTACCACTCTCTCGGTCATGGACATTCACGTGGCGCCAAGTGTCGGGGTAAGGCACTCTCTGTGGCCGTTGACGGTCAAGTGATTCACCTTTATGCACCTTTCTAGTACACGTCACGTGACGCACAGAACGCTGGGCCTCTGGGGAACGTTTCTGGAACTGACAGCGGTCTGGCGGTTGACACCTTCATTGCCTGTACAATGGTCCACCCACTTTGTTTTAGCTGGGGTCATGATTTGTTCGCCCAGAGAATTGCCACTGCCCTTCACCCCTGTTGGGACTGTCAGCCTGGTGGAGTGAGCTGCCAGCTGAACTTTGCTACTCCTGCTAAGACTTTTTCTGCAGTGCTTCCCGCATGTGATCTTACCACCATCATCTGGTCCGTTTGGCCCACCTCTCAACTAAAGCGGAAACCCCTTTACACTCCCTTTTTTTATTGGGCCCCCTTCAGGCTGATAACTGGTAGGTCCTTCAAATCAGGTGAAAAAGCTGAACTCAAAATTATATTTGGAATATTTCAAGTGTGGTAAAAAATACTAAAGCAATGCAGACAATTTGTGTTGTGAGTGATGGTATTGTTGGTCTTGGTATGCCATACAACAAATATTAATGTCTGAATATATGCTGTGGTTTCCTGATAACTATGCAGTCACAGTTACTAGTGAAAGCTATACACTTATGGACTTTTTGATCCTGCACGGCAAAAAATATTTGGCAGAACAACACCTCAGTTATCCACAAACATATATTTCTAGTCTTTTTCAGTGGTCTTCAGCCTTTATTTGAAAAATGTGAGAGAAAAGTGGATACCTGAGATAATTCACCATTGTTTGAAGACTATTTGTTGGAACCAAAATTGATCTCAGAAATGGGATACCCTCTATTATCGAGAAACTTTTCAAAAACAGAAATGTCTCACTCCTCAGACTGCTGAAATGCCTTTCTGTGACCTGAAGATGCTATCAAATACATGGAGTGTTTCACATTCACACAGAAAAACCTAAAGGATGCATTTGACAAAGCACTAGTGACTGCCTCGGAGACCGTGGAACCAAAGAAAAGCCATAGGTGAGTGTGGCTTCGAACATACCTCCAGAGCTCTTTCTGCATTAGTGGTGGTGTCATCAGAGTAAAAGCAATGTTTAAATTAAATTAAAATCAATTTTTGTAGTTGTAGGGGGAACTGCTCCATGCTAATTCCCCAGTGACCTTGCACCTTGTTACTCTGTCAGCGTTACTTGGCATTCATTCTGGAAGTGGTAAGATTAGGAAGTCTTTCTGGAAGAAAGACGGATAGAGTACATGGGACAGGTTAAGGGCTATAATAAGACTGTCTAGGATCTGGTAGTGCATGCTCTTGCCTAAGTGGTGGACAAGAAGGAGAAGTAAGGTTCTTCCTACTGTCATACTGGAAAACAGACTGTATAGGTTGGCTTAAGTGATCTGAGAAAACTCCTTAGGATCTGATAGTGTATGCTTCTTATTAGTGGATATTTGGGGGCTTACAGAGGTAGGATTGAAGCCAGTTTCCTGAATGGTATCTTAGCTGTTTGTTGAAATTGACCAGACAGCTTCATAAATCTAAAAGTAAGTACAAACCTGTGCTTTCTGTGTGGAGCTGCTCCCATCATACCCTCTGACCTGTCCCTCCCTCCCTGTTAACCTTGACCTCTACAGCTTTAAGAAACTTGCATCCTGCTACTGCTGACCTCCTCTGCTCTGCCCTGAACTCCCTGAAGAAATGACTTGGTCTCTGGGCAGCTGTTATAATCCCTGAAGTATCTGTGTTCAACTCCTCAGTCTTTGTTTCTCTAACCAGTGTCTGAATGGAGTTTAGGCCAAACCAATGAGTGAAGGCTCTGAGCCAAGTTAATGTTACCATTGTAAAAATGTAGAAACTAAATGATATGTTACTTTTTTATGCTATGAATGCTTATAAAGTGTTAGGGGAAAAGTTTTTTCAATGTCCAAAGTGTCCCCTGTGTAAATCGTGTCTGCTGGTTGACAAATCAAAAGTTTCTGATTTGATGTCTTTATTGCAGTGTTAGCAGATGCTTGCCAGCAGGTGTGACTAATAAACATTGACAAAATTTAGAGCCTTCTTGGCAAAAAAAAACTGGGGGCAATGAAAATGAATTTACCACACTGAAGTCCTCCAGCAGTCATAGAAAAAATAATGCCTTTGCTAAGTAAAGGACTATGTTTCTTATAAAGCTACCATGCCCTCTCGGATGTGTAACTCCTGTCAAGAGTTGGCCTGCTTATCTATGGTAAAAGAGGCCCTGGAAACTTACCTGTATTATCTTTTATTCACTGGAAAGCTAACACACCAAAGTGGTTGTACCTGATACCCATGAATGTAATGCGGGAACAGATAGATGTGTTGTGAACATACACTTCTCTTGATTGTTAGGAATGTTCCCAGTGAGGAGACGCCACAAATTAAACAGTGCTATTGGGATGACTACAACTAGGAGCCTCCCTGGCTCTTTCAGCGCAGTTATGTGAAACCAGTAGAGCTGTACAGGCAATTGGAAGAGAGGGGATGAACAGGTTAAGGAAGTGGTAGTAAGAGGATACATAGAAAACCATCTGGTAGGCTATACAGCCTGCCCTCCTGTTGCGACTGGTTAGTTCTAATGAGCCTTTTGAGCTTCAGGTATTGGTGCTTGACAGTTACTAGACTCTTATCTGTGCACTAGGCAGAGATGCCCACTGGGGTTTTGGACACAGCATTTTCCGAACATCACTGCCTGGTATACTCTATTTGAGGGGCTACTATCAGCCTGTTATTGAGTGCTGGTGGACACTGAGAAGCCAACTGAGTAATAACACGATATGTTATTCTCTGACATGCCCATTCTGGAATAGGTCAAAAACTAAAAAATGCCAACAAAGTGGGTATTGCCCAGCAAGCATGCATTAACTGGAAATGGTATTTCCAGAAAAGAAGCAAGATTTGGTGTATTCTTTTCTATTCTGTAACAAAATATCACAAACTTAGTGACTTAAAACAATCTTGTCTTACAGTTCTGAAAGCTAGAAGTTCAAAATGGTGTTCAGTAGACTGGAATAAAGGTGTTAGCATAGTTGCCCTCCCTCTAGAGGGTCTAAGGAAGAATCAGGTTCCTTGTGTTTTCCATTTTCTGGCGGGTTTCCCTAGTCCTTGGCTCATGACCCCTTCCTCAATCATTTCAGCCTCTTGCTTCCATCATTACCTCTCCTGCTTCCTCTTCTAGTCACATCTCCCTCAGGGCTCCTTCTAAAAGGATACCTGTGATTATATTTAGGCCCAGATGGATAATCTTCATCTCAAGATCCCTAACTAAATCACATCTGCAAAATCCCTTTTATCACATAAATTAACATTCACAAATTCCAGGGATTAGGACCTGGAAATCTCTGGGGGCTGTTATTCAACCTATCACACTGGGCATTAATGGAATCTTGTAGGCAGGTAATTACTGTGAAGATGTGGCTATCTTAGATGTGGGGGCTGTGGTGTCACCTTAGGCTTCTTGGGGGCCTGGGTACACTACATCGCCTAAGGATGCCTAAGCCTTATGGATACGCCAGCTAAGTTAAAGGTCAGTGGGGTTGTGTAGGAAAGAGGTAACACAGCAGATCTGAGCCTGCTTATCCTTAGGAAATCCTGCTTACAAGGTTGGCCTTTTGCTGGTGTCTGAGATATGATTGGGGAGGGTTCCCACCATCCACAGAGCTGATGAGTGGCTCACTGTACCTAAAATCTTTGTACAACCAATGTGGATCATGCTGAATACCTTCTTTCCTCCCGGGAGTCTGGATTTGGGTATGTGTTAGGTAGAAGGTGCCTAATGACCAGTGGCCACCCCCCTTCCCTGCCCAGTAAAGTCCTGGCCTCTAATATTCTTGCTCCACGTGCCTTTTCTGTCTGCTGACTTTGTTTTGTATAATTTCGCAGTAATAAATCTTAGCTGTGAGTACAACTATATGCTGAACATTGTCATTCGTCCTAATTAAATCATCAAACCTTGGAGGAGAGTTGTCTCAAGGACCCCTAACTCAGTTGATGTCAGAAATAGGATTTGCTAGCCCAACTCTCAGAGAAGGCAATGGCACCCCACTCCAGTGATCTTGCCTGGTAAATCCCATGGACGGAGGAGCCCGGTAGGCTGCAGTCCGTGGGGTCGCTAGGAGTCGGACACGACTGAGTGACTTCACTTTCACTTTTCACTTTCCTCCATTGGAGAAGGAAATGGCAACCCACTCCAATGTTCTTGCCTGGAGAATCCCAGGGACGGGGGAGCCTGGTGGGCTGCCGTCTCTGGGGTCGCACGGAGTCGGACACGACTGAAGCGACTTAGCAGCAACAGCAGCAGCAGCCCAACTCTGACTCACTGAAGTATGGCAAAAACTATTTGAGAAAAGTAAAGGTGAAAGAGTGAGGGGTAATACAGCTTTAGTATTAGGCTGGCTCTTGAGTCATGCATGGGATGAAACAGCAGTATTTTTTGAGAGGTAGAAGTTACCTACGGAATTTGAAAATGATAGATTCAACTCTAGGAGAGTTGGCTTGCTAAAGCTCCTGGCTATTTTGGGTTGTGCTGGCTAAAGTGAGGGCAGAAAGTGCAGGCTGTATTAAAAAGTGTGGAAGTGCAGCAGTGGGGAAGGGTGATGCCTTTTTGTTCTTCCCTTCATGTGGGAGGAGGAAGGGCCCCCAAATCCCCAAAGGTGAGTTTGGATGACCCAGAAATATTACAAATTCATATGCCTCTTTTTTCCAAGTAGAAGGAACAAATGTTAGCTCAGTTCCAATGGCTAGAGCAAAGTGAACCAGAGAGGGAAAAGGGACAAAATCACTCCGGCCGTTTCTTCAGCCTAGTTACCATCACTGTTACCGTAGTCCTGTCCTTCCTCCCCTGTCCAATTCTAGCTGAGAGTCCTCCTTGGTAGTGCAGATGTTAACCCTGTAAATGTTAAATTTACTGGTAGAGGGTTGAGTAAATTTCTGTTTAAAGGTGAATGGGGGGCATTTAAATTGCTTTATATTTTGTGGCTATTACATCTGGATGTAGGATAAAAATCGATGGAAAAAGTTATATGTTTACATGCTTGGGGCTTCCCAGGTGCCGCTAGGGGTAAAGAACCCCCCTGCCTATGGAGGAGACTTAAGAGATGTGGGTTTGACCCTGGCTCGGGAAGATCCCCTGGAGAAGGAAATAGCAACTAACTCCAGAAAATTCCATGGTCAGAGGAGACTAACCCAGTCCATAGGGTCACAGAGTTGGATATGACTGAAGCAACTTAGCACACATGCATGTTTTTATATGCTTGTAATTTCACAAATGCTAGATGGATCATCCCAGTCAGGGAAAGCTGCAAAGAAAAAGTGTTAGTGGGACACACAAATAAATAATTGCCTTTTGCCACTAGTAGGTGGATTGAATTTTTTTCCCTTTGAGTATTGAAAATAAAATGTCTCTGTTACTAATGGTATTTATTATACATTTTGCTTACTGTAACTTCTGGAAAAAAAGGAAACAACATGAAAAGAGAGGCACTCTTCAGATTGAAATACACTTTTGGAGTTTTACAAAGTGGATTTGAGTAGCTAATGAGTGTTTGTAAAATCAGATGTCTGACCCATTAAGGCTGATGTACCACCAGCCTGATGGGCATATTTGGATGGGTCTTTTTGGACTCCAAGGCTGACAAGATAGAAAGGGTGTCAGAAGTCTCACTTGTCAGTTGGACTTGGAACAGGCTATCTGGCCTTGAGGTATCTGGGCTTTGAATATGCGCTAAAGAAAAGCTGCTGGCTTTTTTGGAATCCTGATGCTTAATTGCCTACACCTGACTCTGAAACCTGGTCTGGGCTATTTCACCCTCAGTAACTGTGACAAGAAGAAGGCAATGGCACCCCACTCCAGTACTCTTGCCTGGAAAATCCCATGGATGGAGGAGCCTGGTGGGCTGCGGTCCATGGGGTCGCTAAGAGTCGGATATAACTGAGTGACTTCACTTTCACTTTTCACTTTCATGCATTGGGGAAGGAAATGGCAACCCACTCCAGTGTTCTTGCCTGGAGAATCCCAGGGATGGGGGAGCCTGGTGGGCTTCCGTCTATGGGGTCGCACAGAGTTGGACACGACTGAAGCGACTTAGCAGCAGCAGCAGCAGCAACTGTGACAGACTAAAAGCTGACAAAGTTCTGCTCAGAAAAGAAAACTCAGATCTGGAATAGTTACACATTTAGGACACTTCTCTGTAGGCTAAATTGTGGAAACATCATGGATCCTTGCTAGACCTTTTCTGTCCACAGAAAAGGGCTTATTTCTGATGGGGCCATCTGAAATTGAGCTGCTGATCAGCTCTATATTTCTGATACAGAGATTCAATGCATTCTTAACATGATTCCTGCAAAAGCTACAAGTTGGGGAAGGGTACATCATAGGGAGTGTGACACCTCCACCCACTACTAAAGGTCAGACTGTGGACCCCATTTCAGCCTGTCTCACTGCTGTTGACTTGTGTTCAGCTTTCTAAATTAGTTGCAGTTTGCAGTGGCAGTCTGATAGCCTGACTCTACTTCCCTCACCTTTCTCCTGGTAAGGAGAAAGGCAGTTTGATTATTAAAAGCAGCTGTCCCCAGAAAGGGATTGACCTTTTCTAGAGTGCTCCCTGGATAAATGATTAGGACAAAAGAAGTGTGAAAGTCACTCAGTTGTGTCCAGCTCTTTGCGAACTCATGGGCTTAACAGTCCATGAAATTTTCCAGGCCAGAATACTGGAGTGGGTAGCCTTTCCCTTCTCCAGGGGATCTTCCCAACCCAGGGATCAAACCCAGGTCTCCTGCATTGCAGGCGGATTCTTTACCCGCTGAGCCATAAAGGATGCCCAAGAATACTGGAGTGAGTAGCCTATCCCTTCTCCAGCAGATCTTCCTGACTCAGGAATCCAACCAGGGTCTCGTGCATCGCAGGCAGATTCTTTACCAACTGAACCACCAGGGAAGCCCATTATAATTATTTTTTAAAAATTCGGGGTTTCAGTCTGACCAATTTGGAGTATGTTGTGCCTTTCTGGTTAAGTTATACAAAAATGTTTTCTGTGAAAATGCTTCTATACCTCTTGCATACAACTGTTCCAGACAAATGGTCTAGCTGAGAGTAGGGGAGAATTGAAAAAATGTTGTTACTCTTGCTGAATAGGACACAATTGATTTTGTAATGATGGAGGGAAAAGTAAAAGCCCAGGCCCTGGGAACAGGGGAGAAGGAAGGGTATTAATGATCTTTGCTTTTCAGAGCTGTTCCTGGAAGTCTTGCCCTTTTCCTAAAGGAATAATTATGTGCTTTTTCAAATATGAACTCTGAATTAAACTGGTTGCTGAGCCAAGGCACTGAACATGAGATGACCCCATGGGGTGACCCCATTGGGGTCACAGGGGGTGACCCCAATGCCAGCACTTTCCTGCAGAACACCTGTAGATGTTGTCCACACTTGTGAAGCTGTTGAACTGATATTATAGACAAGTAAAACTGGAACTGACTGCCTCAGGCCGTCCCTCTGAAACCAAGGACTGAACCGCATCATTTGAACTGGATTGAGAACCCAGAGTGGGAGGTCTTACAGTACAAAGCCACATGGGGGCCCTGATAACCTGTGCTGCCTAACTAATGTATGTCTTGCTCCGCGTGCCCCAGTATTTGTGAACTCCTTGTTCCTCTGGTTACTACGTGCGATCTCTGGGGTTGTGCTTGTCTGTGTGTCCTATCACACTCCCTCAGCTCTGGAAGGACTTCAGGTCAGCTTCAACTTACTAGCTGTGCCTGTATTGCTGCCTTGCACTAGGCAAAAAAAAAAAAAAAGGTTAATTAGAAACTTAGAAACTTAAGGATGAAGTCATCTGGCTTTTTTATGTAGGTCTGTGTGGCTAATGGGACCTGTTTTAACTGGCTAAGTAAAGGTCCCCTAAGGGTGTAACTGAGATCAGTATGGCAGATTGCCCTCACCCTGTTGCAGGAGGTCCTACTGATAATTTTACTATAAAGATGCCTTGGGCAAGGGCCAAGAACTGGCGTATCCTTGGAAAGTCCTACTTATGAGGATATGTTTTGGGGAGAGTTCCCACCATTCACAGAACTGATAAAAGTGGCTCATTGTACTTAAACTGTTTGTAAACCAGTGTGGTTTATGCTGAATACCTGCTTTCCTCCTGGGAGTCTGGAATTTTGGTATGTGTTGGGCAGAAGGTGCCTACATGACCAGCTCCCAGTAACAGCCTTGGACACCATCTCTAACAAGCTTCCTCAGTAGACAATATTCCACCTATACTGGCACAACCTGTCGAGGGGAAATTAAGTGTGTCCTGTATGACTCTATTGGAAGAGGACTCTTGGAAGCTTGTGTCTGGTTTTCTCTACGCTTTGCACCATGCACTTTTTCCATTTGCTGACTTAGTTTTATATCCTTTCACTGTAATAAATCTTAGCTGAGAGAACAACTATGTGCTGAATGTTGTTGTCAGTCTGCCTAGTGAATCATTGAACCCTGGGTGTGGTCTTGGGGCCCCTTACACAGGAGTGTAATAGAATGGCACAGCTGTATGGCTCTAAAGAAAGGTGTGTAAAACTATGCATGGAAAAGGGAACTCTGCCCATTGGGCATAATTGTAAGGAGGGATCTAAAAATGCCTCCCCAGATATGCCTTATTATATTTTCATTGACTCATGGCATTGGGCTATGGGCTAGCAGTGTAGTCTGGTACCTGGCAACAGGAAAACTGGATAATCAAGTCTCAGCTCGGAGGGGCCAAACATGGCATAAGATTGCAGAAGACTCATGCCCTCTGTTTGTGAGCCATATAAATGCCTGTGGAAAAGGACTTTCGGAGGATGAGCATCAATGGAAACAAGCTGATTTGACCTGAGCTTCCCAGGTAAGGACCAGGGCCACCCAAATGCAGTATTGTGCAGGGCATAGCAATTCATCTACAAGTCAGAACTGGGCCTAAAAATAAGCTCCAGTGATTCCAGCATCTGATACCAAGGAAGCCTGGCACACATACCCAAACTGCTAACAATATAGTCAAGTAGCAAAGGGAACTTGGGACACAGTCTGGGGCACTGGACCAGGCTGGTCTTGGCAAATAGACTGTGTAATTAACTCATTCACTCTTTTCCTTCCATGTCTTCCCTCTGGGACTGTGGGCTACTGGAATTTGTGAGTATCAAAGATAAGCCAGGAGGTGGGAGAGTTAACTTGATGTTCTTTTGCTGCCCAGCTAAGCTTTCTAGATTTGGGCCATTACAGATAATGATGATAATGATCAGGGATCTGGGATGACAACTCTTCAGTGCTCCTAGTGTTGTCCGTTTATCAGAGGACCGTAGATTTTCTAGGTGGTAGAAGTTGTATAAGGAAGACTCTACTGAGCCACCTTGGAACAAGTCTGAGTGTGTGGTGTGAATAAGGCAGGGGGAGGACTGGTAAAAGGGTGACATGATTTCTACAGGGACTGATACCAAGCACAGGACAACCTTAACTGCTGGGAAGGGATGGAACTGGGGAAGGTCCATTCATCTCCCTCAGCTCCGGTCTGCAGAGCAGCATCTGGCCAATTTTTAGTGCAGACTGACACCTCCAACTTGACCATTGACCAAAAGGGAATCTTAATCTAAGAATTCTCAGATAACTTTTTAGCAGCTGCTGACTCCAGAAGTTAACAGCTAACACTCCAGACAATAGAACAAGATCAAGTTTCTGGAACCCAATCCAATTTCCTTCTACCTATTCACAGTCCTATTCACAGAGTATAGCAACTGCTGTAAGTTTAACCGATTGTAGTATCTCTGTTGCCTAGGACAGATTAAAAGGATTTGTATAATTAGGATATCTGATTGGGTGGCCTCTGTTTCTGAAGAGAGTTCTTGACTGGTGATGTGAAAGGTAGGGGGTGAAGTTGCAGGGAAACTGCTCTGTGCAGATGTACTTGCAAACATCCATATAGGCCTCATGGACAAGACTTAACCTCAGGAGATCTAAGTCTTGGTAAAAAGCCCCATACTCCTCTCAGAATGTGAGAGAATGGGAGGGTTGGAAGAAGCTGCTACAAGGCCATTTTTCACCCTCTTTATTATCCCTACTGGAGGCTGTTACAAGACATTTTCTTATTGCCTTCCAGGTTCAGGTAAGATGTAAGGGCTTCTGCCTTGAAATGCCCCTCTTCCCCACACTTGAGGGTACAGCTCCATGGTATAAAATTGCTTAGCATGAAATACTCAAAACTGCTTAGTATAAAACTGGATACTCAGAACCAGAGCTCCTTATCACACATGTTGAATTGTTATTGAACCTCTTGCTTTAGTGTGGTCTGGTGGGGCAGAGGACACAGGGAGCTGGCACCTTTGTGGATCTTGCTGTTGTTGCTGGCTATGGAAATAATAAATTGTCTGACCTAAAGAGGACTGTTTCTTTACCAGCTGAATGTCTCAGCCTTGCATGGCAGCAAGGACAAAGTCTCTGCACCCACCCTTGGTCCATACATGTGGATTCCTGCCCTTCTCCACCCAATTCAGTTTAAATATTAGTTAAACTTGAATAACTATGTTAGAAAAGTGATCAGAACTAGTTTTTTTTAATCATTACAAAATTTTTGTGTTTGGAAGTAAGTTGTGCTCATGATGATTCTGTAACAGACATTAATTCTAGGCTTGAACTGTTGAGTCCAGAACCACTGGTTCCTGTCTGGAGAGTAATCTGCTACATCTTAGTGTTTTATTTTTCATTTTTGGCAGTGTGTGAAATTTTTGTTGTTTTTTTAATATGGTTTTTTGGTTACTATTTTTTTTAATTCATTAAAAAGTGAACAGCTTTTGGTGGGATGGGGAGGACAGACTGATTCCACATTCTATTTCCTAGGTCTAGTCTAGAAAACATTGTCCCCACCTGGTGCTCTATAGGAATTTCAAATGCTTCATTTAATAACATACATTTCTTTTAAAATTTTGCCTTTTCTCTTCTACCCCCAAATAGGTCTGGTATTTGATGAAACTCATGAAAATAGGTGGAACCTAAGTCGCCCCTCTTTTGAAGGATGCAGTGAGTACATATCTGACTATGACTTTTCAGTTAATTTCTTTGTCATTTCCTCATTTCTTTAAAGTTAATTTCTAACTCCTTTTATTGATAATGAAGAAAAATAATATACCTTTTGAAATACACCAATGAATTGCGTTCCTAATTTTAAAAGTTTTTCATTATTAAGGAAAATTAGATGTAGCAACCAATTCATATTTCCCATAGATACTTATATTATCATTATCTCCAATTGATAAAGAAGGAATCTGAGGCTTATAGAAGCTCTGTGTGATCACATTTTCATGACTCATAACGGCAGAACTGGGACTTGAACTCAGGTCTGTCTGACATCAAGTCATTCCCTTAACCAGTCTGGTCTACTACAGGAAATTACAAAATGAACTTTAATGGAGCTCATAATTTGACAGGGAATTAGAGGCATAACTATGAAGCAGGGCCTCCTTTTGATTTATATTGGCAATTATGGCCTAGGGCAGGCTTACAGTAGGGGCTCAAAAACTATGTGCTGAAAATAAATGATAGGCATTAGTAACAGTGTTCTGAGGAGCTGGTACATTCACGTCTGAGTGGAGTGGATGTATCCTATGTAGAGGCAGCAGGGAAATCCATAACAGAGGCTCAGGAGAAGCAGGGCACCAAGGTCAGAGAGGGAAATCCTAGAAATAATCTCCTGCACAGGTTGGGTCCCTGTGCAGATTTAAATGCCGTTCCTATCTTTTAAAAATATTTTTAGGTCTGAGAACTTAAGATCAGTCGACAGGTAGCCCTATTCTAGTCTAGTCAGCCTGAGTGCCTAGCATTTCTCTCCCTCCAGCGTCTATGTCTGCGTTGATGCTCTATCTTGCCGGGGTCCAGCCCCCGCAGGATCCAGGGGAACCTGAAGGAAAAACGGCATCGGCGGATGATTTAGAGAGAGATAAGGAAAGAATATTGTAGATAAGAAAATAGAGGAGAGAAAGAGGCTGATATTCCTTGGTTTACATAGAAAGCCAATAAAACTTCGAGACAAGAAGTTTGCCCTGTTCACGGAGGCCACAGGTGCCTTCCTGGTCTCCCAAGGGATTGAAGACGCAGAACGTCTTCCCATTCAGGTCTTAGAAACCCGGGCAGATAAGTGAATGCAGGGAGCCTCTATGCTCCAAGGGATCAGCCTGAAAAAGAAAGTGAGAGAGAAAAAAGAGAAAAAAGAAAAACACGGGGTGACCAAGCTTCTTCAAGTGAGGCCCATTGTTTTTATTTTCAAAAGGGTCTTTTATACCTTTACTTGTACATAGAGGGAAATGAAAGATGCAAAGTCATACAGAGTCAGCCCAAACATTACATCTGTTTTGTCTTTATCGAAACCAGAATTTTTTCTGCAAACCTTTCCCATAAACAATATTGTGTACATTATCTTCTGGCCTTGGGGGCCTGTGAACATTTTATGACCCTCTTTTGATAAAGGCTTCTCAACCAGAAAACGTATTTTCCCTTGAAATGTTTTTTCTTATATTTCTAATCTATGTCAGCCTCAAAAAGTATTAAACAGAGTTACATTCTCAGGAAGCAAAGGTGCAGTGAGTTACAAGAAAGAACCAATTAGCTCAAAAGTCTTATGTAGTTAATTTCAAGGCTACACTTGTTTTTCTTACTTTCCAACTATGTTAACTAATGTACTCCCAGGTACACAGTGGATAAGAGATATGGGAACTTAGCAACAAGCATTGGCCCAATAATGAAATCCTATGCCTAGCACTACTCTAATAACTTTTAACTCTTTGAAAGGCTCTATGTTTTAGGTTTTCCTTGCCTCTCACAGTTGGGAGGCTGTAAATAATCACATGTGTATCTGCAAGAGTCTGGATATATCTGCCAAGCAAGCTAAAATGCTAACAGAGGGGTTTTGATTGGAAATATTCTTCTCATGTCCAGGAGACTTACTAGCTATAGCCCTAAGTTGATTTTCTCCAGAGAAAGGTGGTCAGGAATAGCCCCCTGTTAATGTCAGAGGAGTTGGTGAAAGTCATGAAATAGTAAAACAGACAGATTCTGGTTTTGAGGTAGATGTTCGAGAAAGCCTAGGGAGCCTGTTGAGTTCTGAAGCCTTGCTTAACAGTTCTCTTGCACATGACCTTGTCATGGGTAGGATCTCCCGTGGTGGCTCCCAGCACTACCTGAATGTCTGTTTTCTGCTTTCCAATCTCTTACAGTTCTTCTATCCTGCAGTCCAGAAACATAAAAGTTTCTATTTCTTAAAAGGAAAATAAATCACTTTCAAAACTAAAAGTAGTAACAGATTCTACTTTCTCCCACGTGCTGTCTTTAGAGGCAAACAGACCTGGATTCAGTCCTAGATTTTGCCTGCTTGATGTCTGGAATCTTGCCTTGGTTACTTATCCTCCTTAAGACTCCTTAACTCTCCTGAAAAATGGGTATTTTTTTTTTTAAATCTAACAAGGTAAAAAGTTATATGAAATTAAATCATGCATATTGAGACTTCCTTGGCCATCCAGTAATTAAGACACTGAGCTTCTACTGCAGAGGGTATGGATCAGGGAACTAAGATCCTGTAAGCTGTGAAGTATGGAGAAACAAAACAAAACAAAAAGTAATACATATTGTAAAAGTGGATCTAGATGTTTGAGTTTTAGTGATTGGTATTTGTTCACTCCTTTTGCTTACCTTTCCTAATTTGTCTACCTGGCAACAAGGTTCCCAAATATCTCAACTACCAATATAACTGAACTGTCACCCACAAAGAGGAAATCAGAAGTAAGTATCAAGGACAGCTAAGGACTGTAGAAGAAACTTAGTAATTAGTGACCTAGAAAATCCTGCCTAAAATCTGCCATCTAGTGTGGACTTTATAAAATTACACATTATTGGGCGCATTAATGCTATGATTACCACTAAGGCGTCCCTCAATGGACACTAAGTTGAAATTTTAAATTATCAAACAGAATGATCAAAAGTAGCATTAAATCTGATTTCCCATTTGGTTTTAATCATAGCTAGATACATAGAGAGGTAAAGAGATAAATGCTAGATAGATAAAAAGATATTGATAAGTAAAACAGCTTTTGCTCAGCATGCTAAGGTGGTATTGGAAACCTTTACATATAAGAGCTATCTAATAATGAATTTATATAATTGGCAATAAAAACAAAGAAACATATTCCCCTTGTTTATCCTTATTGTTGGTAGATGTCATTCCTGATAGGAGAGAGTAAGCAAGTATCATTTGCTGGGCACAATCTCTATGCTGGGCTCTTAACCTACTTTGGTGGTATTAGTCGCTAAGTCATGTTCGACTCTTGTGACCCCATGGACTGTAGCCTTCCAGGCTCCTCTGTCCCTGGAATTCTCCAGGCAAGAATAGTGGAGTGTGTTGCTATTTCCTTCTCCAGGGGATCTTCCCAGGGATCTGACCCAGGAATCAAAGTTGGGTCTCCTGCATTGCAGGCAGATTCTTTACTGACTGAGCTATGGAACCTACTTTAATCTCATTTAAATCTTATCTTTTGCTCTTTGAGTTAAAATATTACAGGCTTCCCAGGTGGCTCGGTGGTAAAGAACTCATACAGGAGACACTGGTTTGATCCTGGGTGGGGAAGAGAAGGAAATGGCAACCCACTCCAGTATTCTTGCCTAGAAAACTCATGGACAGAGGAGCCTGGCAGGCTATAGTCCATAGGGTCGCAAAGAGTTGGACACGACTTAGTGACTAAAACAACGACATTTACCAGCCTCATTTTGTATATGAAAGATGAAGGAATTGACTTTCTATCACAACTGGTTAGTAAAGGCACCCAGATTTGTACCCATGTCTGTCAGCTCCAAAGCTCACGCTCTTTCCTCTCCATTCTGCCTTTTATACTTTGAGAGATGCTGGAAATCGTATACCAGCATCTATGGTGGTATTAATACACTATGTAGTATTAATCCCCTCTTTCATTTCTGATATTGGTAATTGATATGTCTTCTCTCTCTTCTCTCTCTTTTTATTGGCCAAGCTGTGCCATATGAGGGATCTTAGTTCACTGACCAAGGATGAAAGCCAGGGCCCCTTCAGTAGAAGCTCAGAGTTGTAACCCCTGGAATGACAGGGAATTCTTTCTTTTTCTTTTCAATCTTGCTAGAGATTTATTAGTGTTTTTTTTTTTAATCTTTTCGAAGACCTACCACCTTTTAGTTTCATTAATTTTCTGTTTTCTTCTGTTTTCAATTTTATCTCTGCTGTTATTATTTCTTCTGATTGTTTTGGTTTTATTTTGTTCTTTTTCTCGTTCCTTTAAGTTTCTTGAGTCTTAGATTGTTGATATGAAAGCTTTCTTCTTTTCTAATATAGGTATTTAATGCTATAAAATTCCCCCTAAACATTACTGTAGCTGAATTTCATCAATTTTGTAATATATTTAGATTTTCATTCAGTTTAAAGTGTTTCCTTCCCAGTTTTATTCAGATTTCATTTTCATTGAAATTAAAATCTTTTCTAATTTGGGATTTCCTTTTTGACGTATGAATTATTTAGAATTATGTTGTTTATATCCATCTGATATTACTTCCCTCACATCTGAATGTTCTTTAGCAATTTTTTAGAGCAGATTTTTTTTTTTTTTTGCAAAAAAATTCTCTAAGTTTCCTTTTATCTGAGCATGTTTTTATTTCATCTCCATTTCTGAACGATTTTTTTTTACTGGATATAGAATTTTGAAATTCTGAGTTGACATCTCTTTTTATTTGGTACTTTAAAATGTTATCCTTCCTTCTGCCTCCACAGTCATTTGAATCTGTTATTCAAATGCATTGTTATTCTCTGGCTGTTTCCAAGATTGTGTTTTGTCTTTTATTTTTGCTTTTTACTTTACTTTATTTTCAGCAATTTGATTGTAATGTATTTTGATTCAAGTTCATTTGTGTTTCTATTTCATGTTTGCTGACCTTCTTAAATCTATAGCTTATTGTTTCTTGCCAAATTTGGTAAATTTTTAGCCATTTTTCAAATATATATATGTGTGTGTGTGTGTGTGTGTGTGTGCGCGCACATACAATAATGCACTCTTTCCTCTCTTTCTGAAACTCCAGTGATGTGAATGTTAGCCCTTATGTATTGTTCACAGATGCATGAGGCTCTGTTCATTTTTGGCAGGGGGAGAATCTTTTTTTTCCTCTGTTCAACTTAGATTGTATCTATCGATCTGCCCTCAAGTTCATGACTCTTCTGTTACATTCTTCTGTAAGGTATTTTTTTGTGTTGTTGTTATATTTTCAGTTCTAAATTTAAAAAAAACACTTTTGCCTAATTTATTTAAAGAACGATACTATATTCTAGCATTTTTTTCTTTTACATTAGTAACTGGGTTGGAAATGCTAATTATTCTTTTTCCCTATATTTTAGAGTCATCTTCACTCCCCAGCTGGGCTGATGGGCAGTTGTTTGCCAGTCACAGCTGGTTTTAGCTATGAAGTTATACACATGTACTTAAACAAAACATCAAATGTAGTAAATAATCTATCTCAGGTTCCCTTTAGTTGTTTAAAATTTCAGTTCTTTTGAGATGCCTACTGGGATATGTTTCTTCTCAAAGTTTAAATCTCCCTTCTAAGATGTTTAAATATATGCATCCCACAAGGGCAATTTAAACTTTAGGGGAAAATGTTTCACTTTTACTTCAGATTTCATTATACATTCTCAGAAGCCTTTAGCTTCATCTTTTTCATATATTATAATTCTTTTTTTTTCTTTTTTTTTAATTTTATTTTTTGTATGCCTTTTTTTTTCAGTTCAGTTCTTTTTGTTTGAATGTTTGGACTGTTGCTCTCTGGGAAATAACTGCTCCCCAAGAGAACCTGATAAAAAGAGCATCTAAAAGTGTCCTCTTCACTTTTTTCTTTCCTTTTTTTTTTTCATAGAGCTATAATTGACACATAACATTGTATTAGTTTAAGGTGTAGATTTGATACACTTAAATATTGCAATATGATTACCACTGTAGCATTAGCTAATACCTCCTTAATGCCACATGATATTCATTTCTTTTTTCTGGGAGAACACCTAAGATCTCGTTCTTAGAAACTTTCAAGTGTGTAATACAGTATTGTTAACTATCGTCACAATGCTGTGTATTCAGTTCCCAGAATTTATCCATCTTCTACCTGCACATTTATGCCCTTTGACCAACATCTTACCGACTGCCTCACCGTCTTCCTAATTTCCCCACCCTAAAACTTCTCTTGGGGTTTTCTTTATATTTTCTATTTCTTTGCTAAGTTTCTATCTTTCCAGTCATTTCAGAGTATTTGCCTTTACTTGGAACTTTTTATTAACAGCTGCTTTAGATTTTTTATCAGACAATTTCAACATCTGTGTGATCTCTGTTTTGACATCTGTTCATTCCCATGTAAACTGGGATTTTCATGTCACCATTTGTGACATAATTTAAATTGTATCCTAGGCATTGGGAATATAATATTGTGAGACTGAATTAAATCCTATGAAGTATTTTGTCTTTGTTGCTTTAGGAGGCAATTAACCCCATTTGATTTTATAGAACGTCCCTCAGTTTGAGCCTGTGTGATATTCTCCAATAGTTTATGCAAAGTCTAGGTATTAAAAAAAGGAAAACAAAGCTGAAATAGCATCAAACGTTAGATATAGATTTCATGAAAATATATTCTTGTGGAAAACATGGTGCTGACAAAAGATTTCCTAATATGAAAATAAAGGATCAAGAAGACTAAACAGTACAGCTGCTAGATAATTAATCCTCTTAAGTACAGCTAATGAAATTAGGTCAATAGAAATCATCGGTGGGGACTCTGGCCTTCTCAGAGGCATCACTGAGGCACTTTATGTAGACAAAGCCATACCTACCTTGTACACAACTATTACCAGCATCTCTGACATTTCAGGGTATGAAGTAGGCACTCAATGAATATCCATTTACTGAGTTACTGAACTACAAGGATTACACACAGTTTGCACCTTTAGTCTCATGGTTATTTTATTTTGTTCTTTTGTTTGCTGTTGTTAAATTACAGGAAGTTAGAACAAGGGAAAATTTTTTCTGCCTTCTATATAGAATCTGCAGCTTATCTTTTTTTTTTTTTTTAAATTGTGCGAGTGGAACTAGTAGCTAAAAGACTCAGTGATGTGAAATCCTTTCCAAGTTTGATCATGTAAAAAAAATAATAATGTCACCTCCAAGAGGAGGGGTAGAGTCGGGCAGGGTGAGGAGGTAGGCTGACTTCTGCAGTCTCATTATGGACAGTCTTTGGAAGAACTTATTTCCAAGCCTGGAAGAACCCAGAATCTAGTTCACACGTGACCTCCTTAAAAAAGTAGTGGGAGTTTAAGGTCTGCCAAGCAACAGGTGAATGGAGAATCTTTGGCAAAAGATATGGCAAATATGAAAAGGGGTGTGGGAAAATGGAAGTAAACTAATGTTAGTCTCTTCTGTAACTGTGGTGTTTCCTTAACAAGAATTAGCTCATAAGCCATTGATAAATAGGCCTATGCCAGTATAACAGTGGAAATATTGCGGGTTCAAGTAGAATTTTCCTCTGTACGTTAATGTTTGGGAGCAGTTGCAGCAGCAGTTTGGGACCCTTCTGCTGGATCAAATGCCCTAAGGAAGGAAAGGGAGTCACAGGAGGGACTTGTCAAAGGAGCATCCCAAGAACTGACAGTTAAGGAAAATTCAGCCTTTCTTAACGGTATGTTCTTTCATACTGTTCTTAAATGTTTTGGTCCTATCACCACCTTAATACTCTTGAAAATTGTCTTTGTGGGTCTACCCACTGTCATTTATTGCTTTTACATCAGGTTTTAAAACAAAAATATTGAAATACAATAATATAGTTGCCTTTCCATTAGCCTTCAGAGCAGTGATGAAATCACTCCTAGTTGTAGCCTCAGAAAACTCCATTGTGAATGACAGCAGAAAAGGCCAATTAAATTTCTGTATTATAATGAAAACAATTTTAACCTTGCCAATTCCTGGAACAAACTTTGAGAACCACTGGTCCAAAAAAAATCACAGCTTAGAAATAGGGACTTCATTTTCTGGAAGGATTTAGACAGGTGCCCTAGGGAACCTAGACCAGGACCTGTGCTGCTGTAGTAAACTAGACAATGACCTGAAGGATTTACAGGGGATGTCCTGGGATGCTGTGCTATTTCCAAAAAGGAACAGAATATACCAAGTAACTAAACATGAATTGCTGAGAAGGATACACTTATTTGAAAGGAAAAAAACCAGAAGCTTCTGAAAAGATACTGGAACATCAATAGTCTCACAAGCTAAGGACTCACTTGAAGAGGACAGCCAACAAAATAGGAATGAAGGGGCTAGATAAAATCAGGAAACATTTAGCAAGTAATCTAAATCCAGTGAACAATATGCTTGTTATGGTGTAAACTAAGACAAAAATATAAAGAAATCTGTACAAAAGTTTTAAATTTATAGAAAAATGCCGAGGAAGAATTTAGTATGCCTTTTAGAGGAGAACTTCCTTGGTGCCTCAGCAGTAAAGAATCTGCCTGCAATGCAAGAGACACAGGAGATGTGGGTTTGATGCCTGGGTTGGGAAAATCTCCTGGAGAAGGAAACGGCAACCCACGCCAGTTTTCTTGCCTGGGGAATCCCATGGACAGAGGAGCCTGGTTTGGCTACGGTTCCTGGAGTGACAGAGTCAGATATGACTAAGCACAAGCTACTTTTAGAAGAGATAAGATATCTCTTAATGAAGGAAAACTACTTAAAGAGAAAGTTAAGTGTATTCTGTCATGTGACAGGAAGAATAAGTTGAAATGAGCAAAGCAGGAAAAACTGAAAGTACATCAGAGGTCTCCAAAAGAGAGGAAAGGATCTCTTGATCAAAAAAGTGACGATGCTAAAGTTTTGAATAATTGTTTTGCACATATCAATTATGTGCCTATCAGTTCTGAAACTGAAGCCAAAAAAAAAGAAAATAAATTGTATTTTCTAAATTAAATAATGGAGGGGCAGAGGATCACCAAGGTGAGAGATTGAAAGAAAAAAATATATACTATCAATTATCTATTGTGGCATAATAAATAACTTCAAAAGTTAGTAGCTTAAAGCAGCAATGATTTAATATTATTTTTAAATGATACTCTGGATGGGTTGACAGTTTATCTGCTGGTTTTACCTGAGTTAATTGGTACAGAAACATTCAGCTGAAAGATGGTTGAACCGAAAGATAATAGGGCTGGAAGATCAAGGTAGCTTCATTTACGTGTCTGACATTTGGTGGTGTCCACTGGGAGCTTAGTTTCTTTCCCTTGTGACCATTATTCTCTAAAAGGTTAGACTGGCTTCTTTTTTTTGATGGTCTCAGGGTAGCAGCATAATAAGGTGAAAGCAGAAGCTGCATTGTCTCTTAAGATCTGGTTTTGGAAGTCACAGAACATCATTTTTGCCACATTCTGCAGATTAAATCAAGTCACAATAAGGGTCCAGATGCAAAGAGTGGGGAAATAGATAACCTCTTGATGGAAGGAAGAGTAGTCATTGCATAGATGCATGGGAGAAATCTGTGGTCATATTTTACAGCTTATTGTAACAGAGAATGAATATGACAAAGATCCAAGCCTCTTTTTTTGAGAGTTGAAGCAATTTCTTTAATTTTGTTGGAATCCAGGACACAACAAGAAAAACACCCAAAAACTATATAGAGACAGAAGACTCCTCCCCAGCTCCCCCAGATCTAGAGTGGGGACAATGTGGGGTGAAGCAGCTGGGGGAGACCTCGAGCCTCAGTCCAGCCCTGCACGCTCCAGGCCTTCGGGAGCGGAGGGTAATGGTGAGGCAGGGCCCAGCCCCCACATCAGAACAGCTGAGGTGAGGCTTCCTCGAGAAAGACTCGTCCCCCTCACCCACACTCCTGCGCGGGGGCAGGGAGCCCACAGCAGCCAGAGGTCGGGCCATGGACACACTCATGATTGAGAAGCAGCTGGAGAGGAGGCAGGAGACAGGATTATCTGGGCAGAATCAGTTGCAGTGGGTGGGAGGTGGGGCCTGGGAGGGCCCCATGGGCCAAACCCTGAGGTCACCAGAGAGGGCCCAAAGCGGTGCTACTGAGTGAGGTCCTGAGTGAGTGGGTCAGCGGCTGGGCCCCTTTCTCCTGCTGCCTATAGCCCCTCCAGTACTGCTGCCGCGGGGAGGGCCCCACCTCCAGGGAAATGGGATAAGAAAGCAGCCCACCCCCTGCGGCAGACAGCCAGGGGGCGGAAACCAGGAAGGAGGGCCTGGCCAGGCTTTGACTTGTCTGCCCCAGAGACCTGTGGGAAGAGGATTGGTCCAGAAAGGTGAGAAAGGGGCTCAACTGGCTCAGATCCAAGATGGTGCCATGCATGCTGAGTCACCCGTTAGCAGGGGGACTGTGCTGGGGGACAGCAACTCTGGTTAGACAGGAGGCAGCAGCTTCTCGAGAAACTCCTTCACAGCTGCCATCTCCTGAGGACAGGGGCTATGCATGACACCTGGGTACGTCTTGAACCGGACCCTGGCAGGTGTGACAATGGACCAGAGCTTCTCGGCTGTCAGGGCCCCAAACCGCACAGGAACCATGGGGTCCAGCTCCCCTTGGCACTGAAGGATGGTCAGGTCCTTGGCACTACCATTGGCTGCCTGGGGGAAGGCCCGATACAAAGGTAGCCAACAGCTCAATGCCAAAATGCCAGCCAGAGGGTGTGGGCAGGTGAGGGCTGTGTAGAGGGATGAAGCTCCACCCTGTGAAAAGCCCAGGAGGATCCGATTGGCAGGGATCCCATTCTTCATCTCATGCTCAATCAAGGCCTTGATGTTCTCTGCTGCTTTCTTGATGCCAGCCTCATCCTCTGGTGTGTCTGGATTCAGCCCCATCAGGTCAAACCAGGAGTGCATGGGGGCAGATGTACTTGAGGTGAGGGAGCCGGATGGTGGAGAGGGCATCAGCCCAGCTGTGCCGTGTCTCCAAGTCCATGTAAAAAAATAACCGCAGCTGTTTCCTGCTCAGCTCCAGACACAGTGGCAGAGTTGGTGAGCAGGGGCACAGACATGGTGTTACCACACATATACTGCAGGGCTCCACGGCTGGGGCCTCCACTCCCTGGGGGTTTCAAGACCTCTAGGGAGATTTTCCTCTTTTTCCAGCACAGACACACAGTCTTTCCCTGTTGGCTGACCCTGCCGGGACCCAAGCGATTTTAACATTAGTTTAAGAAGAGAAACCATTTACAACTTTATCTGAGTTATGAGACATCAGTTATGCATGATTGGAAGAGCACTTAAGGAAGGTGAACAGGATACTTGATCACTGTAGACTGTGCAAAGTCCCTAGGAAATATAAAGCTTCAAGCCAAAAACTGAACTCATTGATCAGACAGAATTTCTTGCTGGAAATATTTGAACATAAAAGAAAGATTAGGAGCAGTCAGGTTCAGAGGAACAGAAATATTAAAATTTAATATTTTAAGTTCAGTGAATTTGATAAAATAGAGGGAAACTATAGAATATGAAAATCCCTTATAAGGCAGAATTTTCTTCTGCAGAAAAAAAGCCTAGGACTTTTTTATCTTTGTGATACTGAAAGCTCTATTGCTGGAGAGATGAAGCAAACCACCTTTCTGAGAGAGAACTTAATAGAGGAATGAGTTTTTAAAAGATTGGTAATGCTAGTAGAAGTGATAGAATTCCAGCTGAGGTATTTAAAATCCTGAAGGATGATGCTGTTAAAGTGCTGCATTCAATACGTGCAGATTTAGAAAACTCATCAGTGGTCACAGGACTGGAAAAGTCAGTTTTCATTTCAGTCACCAAGAAGAGCAATGACAAAGAATGTTCAAACTACTGTACAGTTGTGCTCCTTTCACATCCTGTCTAGGTTATGCTCAAAAACCTTTAAGCTCAGCTTCAGCAGTATGTGAACTGAGAACTTCCAGATGTACCAGGTGAATTTAGAAAAGGCAGAGGAACTGGAGATCAAATGGCTAATATGTATTTCTCCAGAAAAACATCTATTTCTGCTTCATTGACTATGTGAAAGCCTTTGATTATGTGGTTCACAGCAAACTATAGAAAATTCTTACAGAGATGGGAGTACTAGACAACCTTACCTATCTCCTGAGAAACCTGTATGCAGGTCAAGAAGCAACAATTAGAACCAGAGGTGGAACAACTGACTGGTTCCAAATTGGGAAAGGAGTATGACAAGGCTGTATATTGTCACCCTACTTATTTAACGTCTATGCAGAGTTCATCATACAAAATGCCAGATCACAAGCTGGAATCAAGATTGCCAGGAAAAATATCAACAACCTCAGATATGCAGACAATACTGCTCTAATGGCAAAAAGTGAAGAGGAACTAAAGAGCCTCTTTATAAGGGTGAAAGAGGAGAGTGAAAAAGCTGGCTTGAAACTCAGCATTCAAAAAGCTAAGATCATGGCATCCAGTCCTGTCACTTCATGGCAAATAGAAGGGGAAAAGGTGGAAGCAGTGACAGATTTTATTTTCCTGGGCTCCAGAATCACTGTGGACAGTGACTGCAGTCATGAAATTAAAAGATGCTTGCTCCTGAAGAAAAGTTAAAACAAACCTAGACAACATATTGAAAAGCAGAGACATCACTTTGCCAATGAAGGTCCACATAGTCAAAAAGCTATGGTTTTTCCAGTAGTCATGTACAGATGTGAGAGTTGGAGGATAAAGAAGGTTGAGCACTGAAGAATTGATTCTTCTGAATTATGGGGCTGGAGAAGACTCTTGAGAGTTCCTTAGACTTCAAGGAGATATCAAACCAGTCAATCCTAAAGGAAATCAACCCTGAATATTCATTGGAAGAACTGATGCTGAAGCTGAATATCCAACACTTTGGCCACCTGATGTGAAGAGCTGACACATTAGGAAAGACGGAAGGCGTGGTGCTGGGAAAGATGGAAGGCAAAAGGAGAAAGGGGCTTGAGGTTGAGACGGTTAGACAGCATCACCAACTCAATCGACATGAGTTTGAGCAAGCTCTGGGAGATAGTGGAGGACAAAGAAGCCTGGCGTGCTGCAGCCCACAGAGTGGCAAAGAGTTGGACACGACTTAGTGAACAGCAACAATGCTGTGAAAACCAGGGATTGTTAAAGCAACATTTTGTGGTCTCTTCCAAATTAATACACACATTTCATTTCTAAGATGCAGAGCCCTTTAATTTCTATTATAATCAGAGACAGTAGCAGTAGCATATCTGATGTCTCTCTCAATGAAAGGATCTTATAAGTTTATGCCTGAGGGTGGAGGAATACAGTACTCCTTAGTGATTCAGGATATCCTGTGAAATTACAAGTACTTTATGATCATTATGGAAGAGGTGTACTTAGACTGGGACCCTGATATGGTGTCAGTTAATATCCCCCTAAATTCCTCCCCTTTTACCACAGTGATGTCTTTGTTGACTCTGGTACAAATCTTAACCCTTCTCAGGTTCACCCATCACAAGCTTACTACTAGCAGAACTTTTGTCTTTTCCTGGTCGATTTTGACCACATTTTCCCACCACAGGGACTTTATGGGCCTAAAACTTTTCTTCCACCTTTTATTTCTGGCTCCACCTGAGGCCTAGAAGTGTCTTACCTGGCCTCTACATGAAATATATAGCTTGTTCTATGGTTATTAAACCTATAAATCCTGACCTTTACCTTTTATCTTTAGTAATATGATTTTGCTAATTACAAATAATGCTCCTCTTAACATGTATTTTGATCTATATATAGATGCAGACTTAGGGGAGGAGAAATTGCTGGGTCACAGGGTATGCATATGTTCAACTTTAGCAGGCAATGCCAGTTTTCCACAGTGGGAGTGAGCACTTAAAAATATATATAAACAAAAGTCTTTCAATTAAAATTAACTTGCTGAAGATCCCCAAGCATTTTTTTTTTGGTGGAAAGTTAAGTATTAACTTATGATGATACTTAGATCAAATATGTACATGTATTTTTAAAAAAGCAGAATTTGTTTCTGATTTTGTCAGGAATAATTTCTCCATCAAATAGGACATTTTGTTTGTATAATTCATACCAGAGTGCCATTTCCTATAAAGCTTGAATGAGTGAATTAATAGTTCTTCTCCAAGGATTGATTTAATAAATCAGATGCACTCCAGTACATTGGAAATTATATAGTATTTAATGGCTAGATATAAGATAGACTTATTACTCCACATAATTTTTGCTGGGGTTTACAATGTAAAGCAATACACCTTCTTCCATTAAACCTCTGGCTTATACACAAAGCAGTTGATTGACATGCACATGGTATTGTCATATGCTATCAGAAATGGACCTGCTGTTTTCCTTATTAACCAGAAGTGATGTCAACAAACTTAGGAGAAAAAATTTTTAAAATTTTTTTATTTTTAAATCATCCCCCTTTATATTTAAAAATAATTAAAAACACATACCTTGTTCTATTGTGCTTTGTAGATATGCAGTTTTTACAAATTGAAGGTTTGTGGAAACTCTGCATTGAACAAGTCTATGGGTACCATTTTTCCAACAAAATTTGCTCCCTTTGTACCTCTGTGTTGCATGTTGGTGATTCTGACAATATTTTGAATTTTTTTATTTTTGTATTTGTTATGATGATCTGTGATAAGTGATCTTTGATGTTACTGTTATAATTGTTTGGGGGTACCACAAACCACATCCCCATACAGGATGGCAAACAGTTGATAAATGTGTGTGTTCTGACTACTTCACTGTCCTCCCTTCTCTCTTCCTCTCCTTGGGCCTCCCTACTTCCTGAGACAAAACACTGTTCAGATTAGACCAATTAATAACCCTACAATGGCCTTTAAGTATTCAAGTGAAAGGAATAACTGTGTGTCTCTTTAAATAAAAAATTAGAAAAGACTAAGCTCAATGAGGAAGGCATGTCAAAAGCCAAGACAGGCCAAAAGGTAGGACTCTCAAGCAAAGTAGTTAGCCAAGTTGTGAATGCGAAGAAAAAGTTCTTGAAGGAAATTAAAAGTGCTATGCTAGTGAACATGCACATGATAAAGTGAAGTAGCCTTTTCGCTGATATGGAGAAAGTTTGAGTGGTCTGGAAGGAAGATCAAACCAGCCACAATATTCCATTAAACCAGAGCCTAATCCAGAGCAAGGCCCCAACTCTCTTCAATTCCATGAAAGCTGAGAGAGGTGAGAAAGTTATAGCAGAAAAATTTGAAACTAGCAGAGGTTGATTCATGAGGTTTAAGGAAAGAAGTCATCTCATAAAAGTACAAAGTGAAGCAGTAAGTGCTGATGTAGAATCTGCAGCAAGTTACCCAGATCTAGCTAAGATGAAGGTGGTTACACTAAACAACAAATTTTCAAGGTAGATGAAACAGCCTTACAATGGAAAATACCGTCTAGACTTTTATAGCTAATAAGCAGAAGTCAATGGCTGGCTTCAAAGCTTCAAAGGAGAGAATGACTCCCTTAGTAGGAGCTAATGTGGCTGGTAACTTGAACTTAAAGCCAATGCTCAGTTCAGTTCAGTTCAGTCGCTCAGTCGGGTTCGACTCTTTGCGACCCCATGAATCACAGCACGCCAGGCTTCCATGTAGAAAATCCTAGAGCCCTTAAGAATAATGCAAAATCTACTCTGCCTGTGCTGTATAAATGGAAAAGAAAGCCTGGTTGGCAGCCTGTCTGTTTACAAGATGGTTGACTAAATGTTTTAAGCCCACTGTGGAGACCTACTGCTCAGAAAACAGATTACTTTCAGAATATTGTTGCTCATGGACAATGTACCTGAGCACCCAAGAGCTCTGATCCAGGTGTACAACAGGATTAGTGTTGTTTTCATGCCTGCTGACATGACATCTGTCCTGTAGCCCATGGATGAAAGAGTCATTTTGGAGTCATAAGACTTTCAAGTCTTATTATTTAAGAAATACATTTCATAAGCTATTGTGGTAATAGTTATCCTACGATGGATCTGGACAAAGTCCATTGAAAACCTTCTGGAAAAGTTCAAGCATTCTAGATGCCATCAAGAACATTTGAGATTCATGCAAAGAGGTCAAACTATCAGCATTAAGGGAATTTGGAAGAATTTTATTCCACTCCTCATGGATGCCTCTGAGAGGCTCAAGACTTCAGTGGAAGAAGGAGCTGCAGGTGTAGGGAAATAGTAAAGGAACTGAATTAGAAGTGGAGCCTGAAGATGTGGGTGAATTGCTGTGACCTCATGATGAAACTTGAATGGATAAGGAGTCACTTCTTACAGATGGACAAAGAAAGTGGGTTGTTGAGATGGAATCTACTCTGGAGAAAGGTGCTGTGAAGATTGTTAAAATGACAACAAAGGATTTATATTAGTACATCAACTTAGTTGGTAAAGCATTTGTGAGGATTGACTCTAATTTTGAAAGAAGTTCTACTGTGGGTAAAATGCTATCAAAGAGGCTTGCATGCTACAGAGAAATTATTTGTGAAAGGAAGAATCATTTGATCTGGCAAAGTTTATTGTTGTCTTATTTAAAGGAAACACCACAGCCACCCCAACCTTCAGCACTCACCACTCTGATCGGTCAGCAGACATCAACACTGAGGCAAGACCTTCTACCAGTAAAAATTTTACAACTTACTAAAGGCTCAGATGATGGGTACCATTTTTTAGCAATAAAGTATTTTAAAATTAAAGTCTGTACATTTTAAAGACATAATGACATTGCACATTTAATAGACTACAGTATAGTGTAAACATAACTTTTATATACACTAGGAAACCAAAAAATTCATTTGACTCACTTTATTGCAGGCTCTGGAACAGTCCCCACATTTTCTCCAAGGTATGCCTGCATATTGTTTGCCTGCAACTAAAAAGGGTTTGAAATATCAGTATATATAGGGCTGAGATATAATATGGTTGAGAAAACTTAAAAAATTAACATAATTATTGTAATGGAGTATTACATTTCCTAGTGAGTTACTGACAACCTTGATAAAACTACCCGAGTAAAGGAAACAAAAAAAGAGAGAAAACTCCTTCAGTTACAGAGATTCTTAAGGGTCAACTGGACCAAAGGAAAAAGTAGCTCAGTCTCCTTTTCATTTGTTTTTCCCTTCACGTTTTCCTCTTTCTAATCAACAAAAAATTTCATTCAATAGGAAGGGGAAGGTTCAGAAGTTTTACCCTTTGTTTAGCAAGTTAAATCAACCTGGGAAGTCCATTTGTGAAAATGAGCAAGAAAATTGCTATAATAAATACACAAAAATTAAAAAAAATATAAAAATTAACATACTAAATATTTGAAAATATTTACTTTAAATGTCACATATAAAATGCATAAAACAAACCATAAGTGTACAGGTTGATGCATTATACAATTATTATCATCCAGATTAAAAAACAGAACATAAGCAGCACCCCAGAGGTTCCTTTCCCCTCCTCAATTGTTCCACCCCTTTCTTCTCAAAGGTAACCCTTATTTTAACTTCTAACACCATAGAATAGTTTTATCTACTTTTAAATGTTATATAAACACATTTAAAACTAGATGGATGCTTAAAAGTAGAATACATGCTGGAATAACACAGCATGTATTCTTTTGGGTCTGGCTTCTTTCATTTACAATTTTATTTGTGAGATTTAGCCATTCAATTATAGGTAGCAATAATTCATTTATTTTCATTGCTGTATAGTTTTCCATTGTAGAACTGTACTGACATTTATATCTCTACTTAACTGCCAATAGATTTTTGGGTCCCTGCTTGAGCCTCAGGGGTAATGCTATAAAACTTTCTGTGTATGTGTCTGATGCATGAAAGTGAAAGTGAAGTCGCTCATTCATGTCTTGTTCTGTGTGACCCCACAGACTGTAGCCTACCGGGCTCCTCTGTCCATGGGATTTTCCAGGCAAGAATACTGGAGTGGGTTGCCATTTCTTTCTCCAGGGGATCTTCCCAACCCAGGGATCAAACCCAGGTCTCCCGCATTACAGGCAGACGCTTTACCCTCTGAGCCACCGGAGAAGCCAATATGTATGTGTATTTCTACTGGTGTTTCTGTTCCCCCACACTGTTGCCAGTGTTTGTCAGTTTTTATTTTTAGCCATTTTTGTAGATGCATGTTGGTGGTATCTCACTGGCTTTATTGTGTGTTCCATGAGAGGAAGGTCACTTCTGTCCTATTCATAGCTGTATCATTATCCAAAGCCTGTACAAATAACATAGAACAGTACACACAGCAATAATAACAATAATACATAATAAAAAGGATTGACTGAAACTGACAACTATATATATTGAGTTTGCAACTTCAGTTTAGGTATGTAGTTTTATTTTTATTTGGAAAAAGAAATATTTAATTTTTTAATTGTGTTATGATTAGATGTCATAAAATAAGTTCCAGTGTTTTGCTTATTTGTTCCCGCAGTTCCCCACCTTATGAAACACACACAGAACTGGAGGCCTAGGGGAAAAAATGACATATCACCCCCAAACTTTAATTTTATTCAAATATTTAAAAGGAAAATTAAATATTTTAAGTGGTAATTTTAGGTGTCTTTTATTAAGACCTAATGGTATCTGAACTGATGGAATATTTAGCTTATACAGAGGTTTGACTCACTTCAGTGTCTATCCCCACATCCTTGGTCACCGTATTCTTTTTGGCCATTGCGACTCAAGACTGCAAAGCTTTGGTAGTGATGAGAAATTAGTGACGTGTTTCAGCTGGGTGGAATCATGATCCAGTTTTTATTTTAGGAGGATAATTTTGACTTGCAGTACAGAAGATGGGTTGCAGGGGTACGGGATGGGTGGAGAATTCATTGGAAGTAGGGAGATCATTAGGAGACTTCTATAATAATCCTCGTAAGAGATAAATTGGTCTGAGCTTCAGAACACAGGACACAGAGAACAGCTACCAAGATTTCTAATTTTATTAGGTACTCAGGAGCCTGGTAGGCTGCAGTCCATGGGGTTGCAAAGAGTCAGACAGGACTGAGCGACTTCTTTCACTTTTCACTTTCCTGCACTGGAGAAGGAAATGGCAACCCACTCCAGTGTTCTTGCCTGGAGAATCCCAGGGATGGCGGAGCCTGGTGGGCTGCCATCTCTGGGGTCTCACAGGGTCCGACACGACTGAAGGGACTTAGCAGCAGCAGCAGCACTATCATATTCTCTGTAACACTTTAAAAAATCATCTAAACATCTAGTATTGGTTGGTTTGTATTGTACCTGTATAAGTAACTGGCATGTATGTGATAAATAGAAACATTAATGTGTAGTAATTTAATACTTTATATTTTCAAAGGTCTAATGGACTTCAATATATTCAAAATTAGACTATATTATTTAGTAGTGTATCAATTTATCAATTTGCTGCATTATACATATTTTAAAAATTTACTAGTAGTGTCTGAGGTGAACAGTAGTTTACATAACATAAGCTTCAAAGAAAATCTATGTATCCATTATACAAACCCCATCTTATAACTGGCATTTTTAATTTCACCCAAATAAATTAACCTACTATATGGCTAAAATTTTAATATTCATTATAATTTACAATAGAAGTATTTCAGTATAATAAGGATACAACATTGTCTTCTGTGACATGAATCCAGTTGATTTTCTAGTAGGCTGAATTCAATTTCCAAAACTAAAGCGCTTAATATTAATAGATTCAATGCTTTACAGCTTTTGAAGTGTTCTGACATTGTACATTACCTTCTTTAATGTTCAAAAATTCCCAAAATTAGCAAAGCTGGTATGTCACCCTCATTTTTCAGATTAAAAATAGCAGTCTTGATTTACTGTGTTCACCAAATGTTATTTGTGCAATATTACCTGTCTGCAAATTGTGAATGGACTGGAATTCAGGTTTTCAGACTTTTAATTTGGTGTACTAGGTTCCTAGTCCAATGCAGCATATGGCTTCCAAGGACCCCCGGTGTTTAGTAGCTATTTCTTAATCTCAGTTCAGTTTTCATATCTGTAACAAGGAGATAATACCTATTCACTGCATGATTATAAAAATTAATTTTGTTAATATATGTGAAGCTCTTCAAACAAATATGAAGTTCACAGTAAGCCCTAAATGACTGTTATTGTTTTAGCATATACAGTTGACTTTTAAGGAAGGTTGTGGTCCTCATAGTATACACAGTTGGAGAAGTCCCAGTTGAGTTTACATGTTAGGGAAGTTCAGACATGTATCTAGGTGGGTAATGGAGCCTAAACCTTGTTTCTAATTTAATGATTAAACAAACGTGGTAACCCAATAATCCCATTAGCTTTACTTAATCACCCATATTTCACTTGTCTTTGCAGTGCTCCTTCCGGTGAGAAAAAAACTTCCAGGGTGCAGTAAATGCACCTGTTCAGATATTTTAAGAAGCAAAAATCAGTGGATTGCAGTAGAAAACACAGCATATAAGACAGCCCAAGTGTGCTCAGAAGTGTAAGGTTCTGCCCAATCTTAGCTGAGACGTTAGGGGAAACGCCACAAGGGACCCAGCTGGAGTCTCTACAGGAAGTTAAAAAAAAAAAAGTTCAGCTTTGCAAAACACCTGGTACTCAGCCATCTGTCTTTGGTAGTGCAAAGGCTTAAGTAAGGTCTGTGTGGTTCTTCCGCACATTTTGTAAGGCAGAGGTACAGCTCAGGAGTAACAAGTTGTAGCAAGCTAGTTTAACTACTTTCTGAGGGGTCCGGAGGCGCTTGAACTTCCTGTTACAATTCAGGCCATATTGCTGTCATCCCATGTTTTTGAGTGACCTCAGGGACGGGGGAGTCTGGTGGCCTGCCGTCTATGGGGTCGCACAGGGTCGGACACGACTGAAGCGACTTAGCAGCAGCAGCAGCAGCCAGTCCTAATTCCTATTGGGGTCACCTCGGGACTCTTCAACTCAAGAGCACACCTGCGCCGGGTGGGACTTGTTCCGCGTAGGTGACTGAATTACGGGACAGTTTGACTCCTCTCGGCTAATAACAAGCTTCTTGCTTGAGTTACTTGTTAAGGGGTTGGCAGGCAGACACGTTTAGCCTACTTGGACCTCCCATGTCGGTCTAGAGGCTCAGAAGTCTCAGCCATAAAACACTGTCATTGCTGCCCAGCAGGAAGCCGAGACATCCTAGCCAGGCTCCGCTGGGCACTGAGAGACCCCACCCATGGCAACGCCACTCTGACGTCTGCGCGCCGGGGACCGCCATAGGCCCGCGTCGGAGCCCTGGGCGACGTGTGGCGCGTGGACTTCATCAGGTCCAACCCTGCGGGAACCCGGTACGCGCTCCCAGACAAGGTTTTGTGCACCTGTCTCTTCCTTCTGCTCAAGTATCTTCCCCTTCTGGGCAAAAGAGGACGTATCCCTTTCCAGAAAACACGAAGCGCGGCGGCGAGCGAGCCTAGCCTAAGAACTGTGCGAAAGATTAAGCCAAAGCAAGAAGGTGCTTGGCACCTTTAAGCTGTTTGGAAGTTCACGTGACCCACCAAGTGCCAGGCCCCAGCGGTCACGTGACGGCGCGCGCGCCCTCGCGCAGGGAGAGCCGGCTGGCCCCGTGCGCGCGCCTTCGCCGCTGCCTCCCAGCCCTAGACGGGAGGGTGAGGAGCTGCGGAGTGATCGGGCGACTGGGGCCGGGTGCGCGTGCGCAGCGAACAGCTGTCACCCAGTGCGGAACAAGTCTTCCAAATTTCCCAAATCTCCCTGGGCCGGAGGCCACCGTTTTCCTTCTCATCTTCCTCCTCGGGGTCGTGTCCTCGCCCCCGCCCGCGCGCCAGGTAACCGCTTTTCCGGAGTCCGGGGGATGGGGCCGGTGGGGGAGGGGCCCGGGCGGTCTTCCCGGCACTGTCCCGCTCCGCGCGGGGCAGCAGGGGGTGCCGGCGTCTGGCAGAGCGGAGACGCCGGGCCGGAGACGCTCGGTCCGTGGACGCCGTGGCTGTCACGCTGGCGAGAGAGTGGCCGGCCATGGTCGCAGGGCTGGGAAGCGGGAGCCAGTGACAGCCCGCTCCGGCCCTCGCGGAGGTTCGGTCCCCGGGCTCGCCGTTCTCCCGGGGACCGGAGTCGGGGTCGCGCTCGGTGGAGCAGAGGAGCGCGCGGTGGTTCGGGAATGCCGACTCCTTACCTTTCCCCTTCCAGCCCGGTCTGCGGCGGACTCCGGGGAGGCCGGGCCTGGCGCGCCCCTTGGGGCCATTTCTTCCTGGGACTATCTCTACCCGCGACGTGAGGGTGAAGGCTCCTCTCCAGACCACCCCACCGTAGGCAGCTAACCCCTCTCCTGGGTTCGTCCTTAGCCCCTGTGGCTGTCCTTTTGGTTTTTCCGGTGTGGGGCCATTTCTTCCTGCAGTGCTTCTTGCCGTGATGCGTTGTAGACAGTGGGTGCTTAATAAATATAAGTCGGTTCGGGTCGCGTGGAATGCTAGGCATGGCACGTGGCGAGGAGTGGGAATGTGAAGAAAGGAGCCAGGTAGGCTGGGGCTCCCGGCTCGAGCTTGGGGTTTTCCTCTGGGCTCAGCCAATGAAACCAGCAGGGCTCGATTCGGATGCTTTCCGGGTGAACTCGGAGCCAGTCTTCCCTTGAGCTGCAACCACGCACGTCTGCACGGTCTGGCTTTGGTTGTGGGCGATGCCTGGGAGGTTTTTTGTCTGGTTCCTTCTCACTAGAGAAGAGGGGACAAACTTTTTTTTTTAAGCAGTTGGCAAATTACCCTGCGGGATGATTTATCAACCGCTGCTTCGGAAGTATAGGTTAAGTTGCAATCGTTCCGCCCTTATCCTCGTGGAAGTTTCTTGGTAGGGTCGGTTCACCTACGTTCAGACCAAACTTTGTTCCATTTCACCCACTTGAATTTGCAGTATTTTTTTTTTTTTTAATCTCAGGAAACTCAGCTTCACTGTTTCTTTGGCAACAGTTACAAATATTCTACTTTCAAAATGTCGTGGTTGAAAATTAGTGGCTTTAAATATTGAAGATCCATTTTTACTTTTTAGCACTCAGTTCTTTCTGATTTTTAGTCAGTTTCTCCCACCTTGCTAAGTCTTCTCCCAACCCCCCAGGCTTTGTTTTGGAATGTATTTCATGGTAATTCGGGTTTTAAAGGCCCTCTTTCTTCCAATTTAAGGTGCTATGAAAAGTTTGCACATTAGAGCACCCTCACGAACTTGACAGTACAATTTAAATAGTAGAGTTGTTTCATCTTATTAACATACTATAATCTGTTGCTTTTGTAAAGTTAAAAACATACTTTAACATTGCACGTGCACAGATATTTACAACAGGTACAGTCCATTGCTGTCAGTAACATTCTGTGAGAATGCAGATTTTAAGAGACAGGGAACAGGTACTTAAAATTTCTTAGACTTAAATTTTCAATTTAAGGACGAAAATCTGGTATATTGAGTTCCCTTCTGGACATCTTAATCACCCAGGAGTAGGTTAGGTGTCCCTGGGGCACAGTCGGAATTCTTTGCTTTTCTCATTGTTTTCTAATTGCTTGTTGACTGACTTTTCTACTCTAGTAGAAAGGTATAGTCTGAGCACAGGTTTTGTGTGCGATTGAATGTATTTTCTTTGTTCTGTTTCCAGCAGTTTGCCATAGTGCCCCAGGTGCTGCAAATATCCTCTTTCTTATTAAAAGCTTTATTGAGATATAATTCACATACTGTGAAATCCACCTATTTAAAAGTGGATTTTTTTTCCCTTGGTTTTTAGTATTTGCATAGAATTGAGCAACCATTAGCACAATCCATTTTAGACCTTTTTTTTTTTTAAAATCACCTCAGAATTCGTTTCCAATTAGCAGTTATTGTCCATTTCTTCCAAATCCAGTCTCCACCCCAGCCCCTAGGCATTGACTTGTCTGCTTTGTGTCTCAATGACTTGCCTATTCTGGACTTTACATATAAATGTTAGCATATGATACTTGGTCTTTTCTGGCTAGATTTTTTTCGCTTAGCCAAATATTTTCAAAGTTCATCCATGTTATAGCATGTTTCAATACTTTATTCATTTTTATGGCTAATATTCCATTGTATGGATATGTCACATTTTGTCTGTTCATTGGTTGATGGGCATTTGGGTTGTTTCTACATTTTGTCTGTGATAATTAATGCTGTGAACATCCACGAACTGGTTTTTGTATGGATGCATTTTTAAAAAAATTTGTTATTTTACTCTTGGGTATATAGCTAGTAGTGGAATTGCTGGACTAAACATTTTCTCTTGAATGAGTGAATGAGCAGGTAGGGATAGTAGTATTGAGAGCTGCTTTCTCCAAGTCTCTGAGGGTCCTGTTTTGGCTCTTTCCTGTTCTGCCAAGGAAAGACCACTTCTTAAAGGCAGAATTCTCTGTGTGTGGCATCTCCTGAGCTTAGTGCTATGTTTTTCTTGTGTGGATGTCATTAAGATCGTCCCTTTCTGTTAGCCCAGTGTTTTTTTTTTTTTTTTCTATGTAATAGTCATAATGATTATTTCATTGATACTGATGTATTTATAGTATGTTTATTAGAGATATGATAAAATATGTATATCCCATTCTCTTTAAACTCAGTGTCTGATGCAGGGCTTTCAATCTTTTAAAGTTTGTATTTTCTCTTTTTGGTAATATGAATATTTAATGCTTCTTTCCCTGCCTTCATT
This sequence comes from Capricornis sumatraensis, assembly GCF_032405125.1. Classification (NCBI taxonomy): domain Eukaryota; kingdom Metazoa; phylum Chordata; class Mammalia; order Artiodactyla; family Bovidae; genus Capricornis; species Capricornis sumatraensis. Next base: position 46,334,538 of record NC_091074.1, on the reverse strand, counting down.
TCTTTTCTTTTCTATAGACCCTTTTTTATTTCTATGTGAGTTTCTTGGGAGCTGTGACATAGTTAAAGTCACTATATTTTCTTTATCTTTACCAATCCAGAAAGTTTTATGGAGCCTAAAGGATACATTAAAAATGTTGGATTATTATCTTTTTCTCCTTGCAGCTTCACCCGCCTCTCCACTCTTCAAGATTCCCCTGTGTCCCTACCCTTAATACCCTTTGGGAGAAGATGCTGGTCCTCTAAGTCCACACTTGGAGGGCCTAATCCTTTCCCTACCTGAGTAATTGTGACAGTTACTTTGAGAAGTCTATCTACTTTGCTTCCCTTTCAGTGGCCTCACCTGTTCTTTCCCCAGGGATCAAGTCCTCTCCGCTCTAACCAGGCTTTGCCCGGCCAGTCCCCTCCCTCTCCACAGTTCTTGGCTGGCTGGGGCTCATGTTCCCTCTGCTTCCACTATGACTGTAACAGCCCGTGTTCTTTGTCTTCTTAGTTACATCTTATCCTTCAGATAGCTCAGCTCAGTTGTCCCTTTAAGTTAGTCTTTCTTCAGTCCCATACCAGTCATAGCAGTGTTCTGTAATCTCATTTATAGACTTAAACAGTTACACCATTAGTTGTGTATCACTCTTTACTTTCTGTCCCCATGTATGTTAAGAAAAAGTTGCACATGAAATACTGAAAGTGGTTACTTTTGGGCAATGGGAGTATGGTTAATTTGTCTTCTTTGTGTACATGTGCATCTTTGGATTTTTCTCCTATGTATCAATAGGACCTTTATTAATAGAAAAAACCAAATCCATGTTTTTAAGAAAATCTGTTCTCTAATAAACCATGTTCATTATTAGACTTAAGAGGAAAAAGAAAAAGCATCAATAATTGCCATTTTAACTTTTTTTTGATAACCTCGATGAGATTTTACTATAGCTTTTCAACATAGAGCTTTTATTACATTTTGATTCTTTCTATATCTAGGGACATTTAGGGATTGGTGAGGTTGCCTGGGGATGATCTTCCCTAGAAGATTGAAATTAAACTGATTCTTATGAATAGAATCTAGCATCTGTTTGAATATGAGAGCTAAGTTTGTGTTAAAATAACTAATTTCCCTTTTTTCTCCTGAGAAATGCCCTTAATTATACATTTGTATGTTCCATAGTAGTTTTCCCTTGCAGAATTGCTTATTATCTGTGCCATTTGCCTTATTTCTGCTGGATGGTTTATTTTGCCTAGGAGTGGGTGCTTGTCTTCAATAGATAACCTGTATTGTGTGCCATTCACTGTGTTAGATAATGGGCATATTGTAAACACAGTAGAAAAATGATTCCTTACTAATTCATGAAAGAGGATTATTTTGGATGTGACTCTTTAGTTACATTGTTGCTCTATGTTTTCAGATACACAGTGGCTTCAACTACGGTGGTTTTTATGAATTGCTCTTCCATAGAAACTTTAAAACTTTTTAAATCTAATTTTTGCTTTATATTGGATGAACTTGGGCAAACTCTGGGAGGTAGTGAGGGACAGGGAGGCCTGGTGTGCTTGGAGTCCATGGGGTCACAAAGAGTTGGACATGACTTATTGACTGACAACAACAATAAATAGTTGATTTACAGTGTTGTGCTAGTTTCAGGGGTACCGCGAAGTGATTCAGTTATATACATTTATTCTTTTTCAGATTATTTTCACATGTAGGTTATTACAGACTGTTGAGTAGAGTTCTCTGTGCTGTACAGTCATATTCGTATGTGCTCAATTGTGTCCAGCTCTTTGCAACTCTGTGGACTGTAGCCCACCAGGCCCCTCTGTCCATGGAATTCTCCAGTCAAGAATACTGGAGTGGGTTGCATTTCCTACTCAAGTGGAACTTCTGACTCAGGGATTGGACCCAGTCTCTTATGTCTTCTGCATTGGCAGGCAGATTGTTTACCAGCGTGCCACCCGGGAGGCCCTTAAGTCCTTGTTGATCATCTAGTTGATGTATAATAGTGCATGTATGTTAATCCGAACCTCTTAATTCCCATCCCCCCCCCCCGCCCCCGCTCCACTTTCCACCTTTATAAGTTTGTTTTCTAAGGCTGTGAGTCTATTTCTGTGAGTCTTTAAAGTATATTCTAGATTCTTCTAGTTTGTATTATAAGTTACTGTGGGAAAATAAGGAGCAGAATAATGTATCCTCAAATCCTTTTTGGTGATGACTTTATTTTTGTATATTTCTGTCCGGTTTTAGTTGTTAATTTGGTATCTCTACTTGTTCACGACAACAGGCCAAACTGTGATCAGTGATCTTTTCTCTCAGCTCTGCTCCTCTGAGTTTTTCATCCTTCCCACCACATTTTAGCAGTTAACTTGGGAAACCTGAGAGTTATCCCAGACACCTCATGGCTTACTCCTTGCTTTTTTTTTTTTCTCAGTCCTTGGTTTTGTACCATCACCAAACCTTGTCACCTCTGCTTAGATCTTCTAGGGTCTACCTGGTACCACTTCTATATTCACTCCAGCTCCCTTGATATCTCTTCTCTACTCTGTAATCTTTTAAAATGCAAATTGTATCATTCTAATGGCCCTCAGGACATTTAAAATTCCTGCATTATCTCTTCCTGCTCCAAGCTCCTCCCTAAGCCTTATTTAGATGGTTCTGCCTTTCAGCCCACTAGCTTTTCATTTCCCCATTGTACACAGACCTTTGCTGAAAGTGCCATTTTCTTAAAGATTTAGTTAATTAATCAGTTTGGCTGTGGTGCGTGTTTGTTGCTGCACGTGGCTTTCTCTGGTTGCAGAGGGTGGGAGCTCCTCTTCGCTGTGGTTGTGTGGGCTTCTCGTTGGAGTGGCTTCTTGGAGGCACACGGGTTTCACTAGTTGTGGTGCAGTCTTAGTTGCCCTGCAGCATGTGGGATCTTTCCAGACTAGGGATTGAACTGATGTCTCTTGCATTGCAAGGCAGATTCTTATGTGCTGCACCACCAGGGATGTCCCTGATAGTGCCATTTTCTGCCAGACAGATTTTTCCTTCCCACTTCCTTTCCAAGTACATCTTTCTGGGCTGCTTGAGTACAGTTTCTTAAACAGTCCTGACCGGTCACCCTACCTCTTGCTCAATCTAAATCAGCTTCCCTAATGACAACCAATCTTAATTTACTTACCTTTTTCCTTCCATAACATTTAGCAGTATATAATTTTATATTTATGCAATTATTTGATAATTTGATTCTAAACTGAAAGAATTCTACAAGGGCAAGGACCAGGTATTTTTATTTAACTTATATCACACCAGCACTTTGTTGTCTCACAGGCATTATAGTACAGGTGCTCAGTAAACCTTTGTTATACAAATTAATGGTATTTACATATATGACAAAATTCAGGAAATTAAAATCAGGCACATGGTAGGACATACATTTTACCCATCCTGACCCCCTCCGCACGTGTAAAACTGAAACAGAAATTTCCCAGGATAGTACTTTGCCACCTGTACTGTACTCTGATATTTTCTGTTGTTCTGTTTCACATGTAAAAATACTGATAGATATCATCTACTAACTCAGGTAGGCCTGCAGACTGCAGTTTGAATAGCAGAAGTTTAACGCAATCCTAGGGAAATGCTTCATTTCCATTAGCCCCTCCCCACCTTTAAAACACAATTAAGTATTTTCTCAGTCTTGTCTGATGAAGTATAGCTTTAAATACTACCTCCCAACCCCCTCCACACATTTAAAATTAGCTATTGCTGAAAGCTAGTTTTTCTTAGAAGTTCTGGCCTCCCTCATTCTCAGAGGAGGGTTGCTTACGGTCAGATTGAGAACAATCTACACCTGACTTACTTTGGTCTTCTCTTCCAAGTTTTTTCTGGGCCACTAATAGCCAGCACTCTTTCACCCTGCTTCCCTGAGCTCATTAGAGGTGTGTTTTAAGACTGGCCGCTCATTAATTTTGTTTTCTGAATTTCTCACAAACCAACAAAAAAAGATTCCAGAAATGAAAACACAAGGATCAAGGCAAACCAGTAAGTATTTGTGAACGTATGAATTAAGGAGCCTGGCTGGGCACCTGTGTCGCATTCAGCCTATCACTCTTGCTGATTCCTAGGGCTGTGATTCTCGTCTGCTCACTTTTCAAAACCGTGTGGAAAAGGCTTGGTGCTGTTTAGCCCCACCATGAAGTGTTGATCTCCACTCTCTTTTGCTAACTACATACTGGAAATAACCTAAGTGCCAAGCACAGGGATATTTTAACTGAACTCTATGCTGTGACAGCACTTTTGGGGGATTTCATATTCCTGTTCTCATTTGCAGCATTGCAGGTTCAGGAATCTGAACTTTTCCCAGTGATCCAGAGTATGTCAGACATTGGAGGACTAAAGTCCTCAGTGTCACTCCCTTATCAAACTCACAAGAACCGGAACTCAAACCCAAGGCATACATGTTCTTTGTTCTTCAGGGCTCTTTCTGGAAAGTCTGGCCTGTAGGAAACACATTATTTGATGACAGGCAGGTCCTGAAGGTGGATGTGGCAAGGAGGCCTCATCTGGATGGGGTATTTTCTACCTGCTGGGCTTCTCTTGACCCTTAGAAGTACTCACTTCTGTTCATCAGAGCATTCTTCCTGTGGGTCCATTTTTGCTGTTGAAGGAGGTTAAAGAAGAAAGCAAATTCCTTCACTTTGGCTCTCTTTTTATCTCCATCTTTTAACTCTTTTTTTCCACGAGACATTTAACTTATAGTCCTGAGGATATCCCTTTGTTTCTCTGATTGGATGTCAGTCTCTCTGCTTTGATTCTGTTCAGGGAGTCCATCAAGTACTCAGCAAGGTCACAGGCATCCCTTTGACTGGTACTGTTGAGGCTTATTTTTTTTCACCTGCTGGTAGCATATCTCATTCATTTTGCTTTTAATTTTCAAAAGGAAGCCTTATCTAAAATTTGGCCACTTTACTGAGAACTCTCAGTCTACAACATTCAGGCAGCTCTCATTTAGCAGGAAGAATCAGGCTCTGAGATAGGGAAATTCATTTTTCATGCCTTTTTGATAACTTTGTTTTTTTTATTTTTTAAAAATTATTATTTATACTTATGTGTCAAATATTTATTATTTTAATAATAATGCAATGCAAGATATACAACAGTGTATAAAATTAAGAAGGTATAAATGGGTAAAATGTACATATTCTCACCTTTGGCCATCAGATAGGCAGTTTCTTTTTATTGGTTAACCATCGTTAAAACTGTTTCTTTTAGGGCTTTTTAGACATAGTCTAAATATTCTTTATAAGGTATTCTATACAACCATATGGGGCTTCCCAGGTGGCTCAGTAGGTAAAGGATCTACCTGCAGTGCAGAAGACGAAGGAGATGCAGGTTCGATCCCTGGGTCAGGAAGATCCCCTGGAGGAGGGCTTGGCAACCCGCTCCAGTATTTTCGCCTAGGAAATCCCTGGTGAGTTACAGTCCATGGGGTTACAGAGAGTCAGACACAACTTACCGACTAAATAATACAAGCATATATGCATATGTATATCTTTTAATACAAATGGTAGTATCTATACTTATTGTTTTGAATATTTTTCTTTTCATTTAACTGTATACCTTGGATGTGACCATCCCCTCCCACCCAGTTTTATTAAGATATGATTGACATAGAGCGCTGTATAAATTTAAGGTGTACAGCATAATGATTTGACTTAACATACATCATGAAATGATTACAACTATAAATTTGGTGAAATTCTGTCATTTCATACTGATACAACATTAAAAAAATAGAAAAAGAATTTTCCCTGTGGTGAGACTCTTAGGATTTACTCCCTTATCAACTTTCTTATACAATGTATATCAGTGTTAATTATCTTTATCATGTTGTTTGTAATATCCCTAGTACTTATTTATCTTGTAACTGAAAACTTGTACCTTTTGATTATTTTTATCTAATTTCCCCTATCGATCCCCTTGGGAGAGATTTTAAAAACATGAAAAAGCAAAATGGCTGTCTGGGGAGGCCTTACAAATAGCTGTGAAAAGGAGAGAGGCAAAAAGCAAAGGAGAAAAGGAAAGATATAAGCATCTGAATGCAGAGTTCCAAAGAATAGCAAGAAGAGATAAGAAAGCCTTCTTCAGTGATCAATGCAAAGAAATCGAGGAAAACAACAGAATGGGAAAGACTAGAGCTCTCTTCAAGAAAATTAGAGATACCAAGGGAACATTTCATGCAAAGATGGGCTTGATAAAATACAGAAATGGTATGGACCTAACAGAAGCAGAAGATATTAAGAAGAGGTAGCAAGAATACACGGAAGAATGTACAAAAAAGATCTTCATGACCCAGATAATCATGATGATGTGATCACTCATCTAGAGCCAGACATCCTGGAATGTGAAGTCAAGTGGGCCTTAGAAAGCATCACTATGAACAAAGCTAGTGGAGGTGATGGAATTCCAGTGGAGCTATTTCAAATCCTGAAAGATGATGCTGTGAAAGTGCTGCACTCAATATGCCAGCAAATTTGGAAAACTCAGCAGTGGCCACAGGACTGGAAAAGGTCAGTTTTCATTCCAATCCCAAAGAAAGGCAACGCCAAAGAATGCTCAAACTACCACACAATTGCACTCATCTCACATGCTAGTAAAGTAATGCTCAAAATTCTCCAAGCCAGCCTTCAGCAATACGTGAACCGTGAACTTCCTGATGTTCAAGCTGGTTTTAGAAAAGGCAGAGGAACCAGAGATCAAATTGCCAACATCTGCTGGATCATGGAAAAAGGAAGAGAGTTCCAGAAAAACATCTATTTCTGCTTTATTGACTATGCCAAAGCCCTTGACTGTGTGGATCACAAGAAACTGTGGAAAATTCTGAAAGAGATGGGAATACCAGACCACCTAACCTGCCTCTTGAGAAATCTGTATGCAGGTCAGGAAGCAACAGTTAGAACTGGACATGGAACAACAGACTGGTTCCAAATAGGAAAAGGTGTATGTCAAGGCTGTATATGTTGTCACCCTGCTTATTTAACTTCTATGCAGAGTACATCATGAGAAACGCTGGACTGGAAGAAACACAAGCTGGAATCAAGATTGCCGGGAGAAATATCAATAACCTCAGATATGCAGATGACACCATCCTGATGGCAGAAAGTGAAGAGGAGCTACGAAGCCTCTTGATGAAAGTGAAAGAGGAGAGTGAAAAAGTTGGCTTAAAGCTCAACATTCAGAATATGAAGATCATGGCATCCGGTCCCATCACTTCATGGGAAATAGATGGGGAAACAGTGGAAACAGTGTCCGACTTTATTTTTTTGGGCTCCAAAATCACCATAGATGGTGACTGCAGCCATGAAATTAAAAGATGCTTACTCCGTGGAAGAAAAGTTATGACCAACCTAGATAGCATATTCAAAAGCAGGGATATTACTTTGCTGACTAAGGTCCGTCTAGTCAAGGCTATGGTTTTTCCAGTAGTCATGTATGGGTGTGAGAGTTGGACTATGAAGAAGGCTGAGCGCCGAAGAATTGATGCTTTTGAACTGTGGTGTTGGAGAAGACTCTTGAGAGTCCCTTGGACTGCAAGGAGATCGACCTTGGGATTTCTTTGGAGGGAATGATGATGAAGCTGAAACTCCAGTACTTTGGCCACCTCATGCGAAGAGTTGACTCATTGGAAAAGACTCTGATGCTGGGAGGGATTGGGGGCAGTAGGAGAAAGGGACGACCAAGGATGAGATGGCTGGATGGCATCACAGACTCGATGGACGTGAGTCTGAGTGAACTCTGGGAGATGGTGATGAACAGGGAGGCCTGGCGTGCTGCGATTCATGGGGTTGCAGGAAGTCGGACACGACTGAGCAACTGAACTGATATGTTATTGTTCAGTTGCCTGCTGCTGCTAAGTCACTTCAGTCGTGACCGACTCTGTGTGACCCCATAGACAGCAGCCCACCAGGCTCCCTGGTCCCTGGGATTCTCCAGGCAAGAACACTGGAGTGGGTTGCCATTTCCTGCTCCAATGCATGAAAGTGAAAAGTGAAAGTGAAGTCGCTCAGTCGTGTCTGACTCTTTGGGACTGCATAGACTGCAGCACACCAGGCCTCCCTGTTCCTCACCATCTCCTGAAGTTTGCCCAAGTTCATGACCGTTACATTGGTGATGCCATCCAACCATCTTATCCTCTAATGCCCTCTTGTCCTTCTGCCCTCAATCTTTCCCAGCATCAGGAACTTTTCCAGTGAGTTGGTTATTGGCATCAGATGACCAAAATACTGGAGCTTCAGCTTCAGCATCAGTCCTTCCAGTGAGAGTATTCAGTGTTGATTTCATTTAAGATTTACTGGTTTGGTCTCCTTGTTGTCCAAGGGACTCATAGAAGTCTTCTGCAGCTCCACAGTTCGAAGGCATCAATTCTTCGGCATTCTGTCTTGTTTATGGTCCAGCTCTCACAAACGTACATGACCACTGGGAAGACCACAGCCTTGACGATATCGACCTTTGTTGGCAGAGTAATGTTTCTGCGTTTCAACACACTGTCTAGGTTTGTCATAGCTTTCCTGCTGAGAAGCAATCGTCTTCTGATTTCATGGCTACAGTCACCATCTGTGGTGATTTTAGAGCCCAAGAAGAGGAAACCTGTCACTACTTCCACCTTTTCTCCTTCTATGAATATGTATAGAGCTTCTTTTTAAAAATGACTATACAATATTGCATTGTATAATGATAATTGTATATATGATAATTTAACCAGTGCAGTATTGAAAGTCATTTAGGTTCTTATACAATGATCTATTTATGTACCATTACCTCCGTTTAAAAATAAAAAAAACTGATTCGTTTGATTGTGTTGGGTCTTAGTTGCATCATGCAGGATCTTTTCTTGTGGCGCATGAACTCTAGATGTGGCTCGCAGGCTTAGTTACCCTTTGGCATGTGGGATCTTAGTTCCTGGAGCAAGGATTAAACTTGTGTCCTCTCCATTGCAAGGCAGATTCTTAACCACTGGACCACCAGGGAAGTCCCACATCAATGTTTTAATTGTCATAGCTTTATAATATGTGTATATATAAAAGAATCAGATTTTACAGAATATTTTTTAAAATTAATTTTATTTCTTTATTTATGGTTGCACTGGTCTTTGTTGCTGCTCAGACTTTTCTCTAGTTTTGACAAGTGAGGCTATTCTCTAACTAGGTGCTCAGGGTTCTCATTGTGGTGACTTCTCTTGTGAAAGAATTGATGCTTTTGAATTTTGTTGCTGGGGAAGGCTCTTGAGAGTCCCTTGGACTTCAAGGAGATCAAACTGGTTAGTCCTAAAGGAAATCAACCCTGAATATTCATTGGAAGAAGTGATGCTGAAGCTGAATATCCAACACTTTGGCCACCTTATGTGAAGAGCTGACTCATTGGGAAAGACCCTGGTGCTGGGAAAGATGGAAGGCAAAAGGACAAGAGGGTGGCAGAGGATGAGAGGGTTGGATAGCATCCCTAACTCAATGGACATGAGTTTGAGCAAACTCTGGGAGATAGTGAAGGACAGGGAAGTCTGGCCTGTTGCAGTCCATGCAGTGGCAAAGAGTCAGACATGACTTACCCACTGAACAACAAAATTACCCATTTTAGCCTTGTGTCTTAAGGATTTTAAAGCTTGTCCCCCCTACCCCCCACATTGCAATCAGGAGCAGTTTAAGTAACATTGGGTTATGTTTCTTAAAAATTGAGCATAATTCTGTGAAAACATCTGGGCTTGGTGTTGCAGATTTATTCTTAATCTAGTGGGCTTTGTTTGTTTTTGTGGTAGCAGGAGAGCTGAGTGAAGACATCAGTTATGTTTCAGGTCTGAGTCTGGGGTATACTATATGTGCAATCATTGTACCTACTTGCTGTTGGGTTTTAGGATAGGAATTTTTATTTCTGAGCCTTAGTCTCACAATTTCACAGAAAACTTTAAAGAATGGAAATGAGATACTGTATGAAAAAGCACAGTAAAGAACCAAAAAATGCAGGGCTTTTTTGATTTTTCCTTTTAAAGGTTCATTTTAATAAGACAGTGGTATTTAAAGAGTTGTCAGTGAGCATAGTTCTCAGTATCATACTGTTGAGAAGCAGATAGACTGTGCCTCTGCCTCCCCCGAAAGACCAGGCAAATGGAGAAAGACTGGGCACATGGAGACATTTGTTTTGCTGTTAAACAACAAAAATTATGAGTCCAACAACCAAAGGTGGCTCAGCTGAAGTTCTTTTTTTGTAAACATTAATGAAGGTTTGGCCTTATTTATTAAACCATATTTTATAATCAGTAAGAAGCATTGGGTAGCAGATTATGATTTCTTTGTGCTTGTATCATGATTGTGTTTATTATGATTTAAAGATTTGTTATCTTGAAAATTAAACTCATCTAAGACACATGGGAAATATTTTTAGATGCATTTGCATGTCAAGGCAGCCCTGTGCTGGTATCAAGATTAAGAGAATAAATGATTGATAAATATCTGGGCAAGGTACTGTGCCAGACCTGGCGTATAGGATGAAGATCTAGCAAATCCTTCTCCATAGAGGTTGATCTTTCGGATGGGAGTTGCTCCAAAGTGTGCAGATTACCGTAACTCTTTACAGTAGTGTTTCTTCTGCTCATTAACAAATGAAACAAGCAAGGACCATCAGGCTACTGTTTCTGATGTTTTCCAAACTGTTCTCCTCCCACCCCCAGTACAGCCGATATTGCGTGTGGCTTATGTGATTGTGAGTCTTAGGGACTATAATTTCAAAGTTTGCATATGAATATATTTTCAAAAGTTTGCATATAGATATGTTCTCACAATAGTTTAAAATTTGACTTTCATTTTAATATTTGAAATTAAGAACGTAAGAGTAATTTACATGGCCTCCGATGAGTCCTTTTCATAGGCAGTCTCAGATGTAAAGATTACTCGGGCTTCACTGTAGAGTTGGCTGCAACATGTGTTTCACCCGGTGTGTCTACCAGGCTCTGGGATCTGGGCTGGGGCATTGTGGAGGGTGGTGAGGGGCTGGCTCACCTGCTGGCCTGCAGAGGGCGCCAAGAAGCCACAGCAGGTGTGGGGGTCCTAGGCACCCCTGGCCCTTCCTCTCAAGTGGCCCCTCCTCCCTAATTCCCAACGAAGACAATCCAAGCCTAGTCAGCTTTTAGTCAGAGCTCACAATCACATGAAATACAAGTTTTAGAAACTATTGAAATCTCTTAGACAATTATGCTTGTCAATCCTTGTCACCCTGCTGCATAGAAATAGAGATTTAGAAAGTACATCAAGTTTCTAAATTCTTCTTATTCATAGGAGAACAATCCTTTTTTCCCCTTTCAAGCAGAAATATTGGTTGGCATAGATTGCCTAATTTTGGGGGTTTGTCAGGACCTAAATTTTAGTGTAATTTTCCTAAAAATTGGAATTAACAGAGAATTAAGGTTTTTCCCTTAATTCATATGTGTTGAAAATTGCTCAGAATTTCTTTGTTTAGCCTTTTTCATGACAGTCACCGATCTCTCATAATCAGATAGAAGGTCAAGTTTCTATGTTTTAAAAATGGTTTTTCTCCTTAGAAACTTTAAAACACTTTCGTTCCATGTTTAAAGGTTTTATTGATATGCCGATAAGAGATTACTTTGGCTTCAAATTAAAAATAGGTTTGGAAGGAGAGTCCAACAGTAAAGAAAACATTGGTCACTTAATATTTTCTAAATTCTTAAGATAAATTTAATGCTACAATGATACTTTATTTGTCTTGTGATCAGTTTATCATGTACTCTCCTGTTGAAAGAATTTAATTTTTTGCTTTCTTCTAAAAGAGTGTTTAGTACCAAGTCTGCATTTATTGAATATATTTACTGATTTTTTTTCTTTTCTTTGTCTTCTCTGTACCTTTGACAAATTGAATCATAAAATCTGATGACACTTTCCTGCACTGCAGTATAAGAAACTGCTGGCTTTTATGAAACACTGCAAACAACTTCCTAGATAAACAGATTTCTTACTTTGATTTACTGCTGTTTGTAAACTTTCTTTTCCCTTGTCATGATACATTTATGTCAGAATTTCTTACCAGGTTAAAGGGTATTGATACGTGTATACTTCTCATAACTAGAAAATTCTTGTGTTAGCTGCCTCTGCTGTTAACAATGCAGTCTTCTGCTTGTTCCATATTTGGGCATTGCTGAGAGGAATCTTAAGGTGACTTTGTGGTCTGCTTCCATTAACTTTTCTATAGTGGATATGGCTCTTTCAGTAGTCATTGCTTGTGTTTTGCATTTTTGAGATTGCTCTCTTATTTTACCTATCTAACACAAAGTTTTTTCTTCCTTATTATCTCCAGGTCCTTGAAGTTAAATAATTTAAGCAGGCAGATTCTTTGACTAATCTTATTTAGCTATAGAAAGAGTTGTCTTTTGAATAAATAAATGAATGATTTAGGGGGGATAGTTAGAAAAGTCTGAACATTTGTGTGCTTTAGAGGAAAGTAAGATTACTTATCTTAAATGTCAAACTCAAGAATTGGAAATTAAAGTGGTTTGCCAAGCTCAGTCCAGTTGTGTGGCCACGATCTTGTCTAGTGGTTCTTAACTACTTTTTAGTCATGTGTGATGTATTTTGAAAGTGATGGGATCCTCATCTTGGAAGAAAAAATGGAAAAAAACAGTGTTAGGAGTGAAAAGAATACTAAACTATAGATGAGTCCATAAAAACTTCTGCTAATACATTCAAGTGCACAGTTTTCCAGAAAAATATAGATGCTGAAATAGATTCAAGTTATATCATTTAAGAGTTTTTATTCTGTAGTTATATGTCTTACCACAAAGAAATATCAGGTTCAGATAGCTTTTCAAGCTAGTTCTACAAAGCATTTAAATAATATTTAATTTCAGCCCTTAGAAACTCATAGTTTCCCTCTTTCAGGAACATATCCCAACTCATTTTTTCAGGCTAACAGGTCTTCCTACCAGCTTCATTACTAGCCTCACTTATGAAAATAGATAATATTAAATATATTATTAACATAAATAATTCCACAGTGTGCATTCTGACAATACTTCATCATTAGATCAGGTGCAGTCCAGAAATACAGGTTGGCTCAACATTAAAATATTAATCTCAATTGTAAATAAAGGAGAAAACCCATCGTAATAGATGTTGAAAAAGTATTTGATAGAATTCTTTTAAAAGCAAATGAGCCCCACCCAGATAAAATTTAAAAAAAAAACTAGAGAAAGCAATAGAACAGAACTTTTCTAACCCATTAAAGGGTACCTATACTTAGTAAACATTCTGAAGAGGAACGGTTAGAAGCATTCCCTTTATAATAAGACATTTCACTGCCACTCCTCTTTAGCTCTAGGGTGTCTTAGGTCAGGAAGGTGAGAAAGAGAAATAAAAGGAATAAGTATTGTGAAGGAAACAGGGAAAAAAATACTATTCTCAGATAATTTTCACATGATCTATATAGAATCGTAATCTATAGGCGCATTTTCAGAAATGAGATTATTGGCAAGGTAGTCATATGTGAAATCATTAAAAAGTTAACACAAACTGGGGCTGTGGTAACAACCTAGAGGGGTGGGATGGGGAGAGAGGTTGGAGGGAGGTTCAAGAGAGAGGGACCATTGTATATCTATGGCTGATTCATGCTGATATTTGGCAGAAACCAATACAGTACTGTAAAGCAATTATCCTTCAATTAAGAGTAAATAAATTTTAAAAAAGTTAATGGCATTTTTATTTACCAGCAGCAAAAGAAAAAATATACTAAAATGAGAAATGTATTTAAAACATGTTCAAATGTTTAAAATGAAGTGACTGTACTCTTCAAAAATGACAATGTCATTGAAGACAAAGACAGACTCTGGAAGTATTCCAGTTTTAGGGATACTGAGGAGACATGACAGCTACACGCAATACCTAATCCTAGACTGAATTCCCTACTGGAGGGGAAAAATGCTATAAGGGATATTTTTTGGTCACTTGACAAAATTGGAACACAGAAATTAGACATAAATATTATATCTTTGTTAAACTTACTGGAGTTGAGAACTGTTGTATCTGTGTGTAAGAGAAGACTTCGATTCTTAGGAAACGCACACTGAAGTTTTAAGGTGTAAAGGGTCATGATTTATGTAGATTACTTTCAAATAACTCAGAAAAAATACATATATTTGTGAGTGTGTGGAGAGAAGGAAAGCATAAATTTATAAAGCAAACAGGGTAAAATACTGATTTGATGAATCTGACTTAAGTGTATACAGGGCTTCCACATCCCCCCACCCTTTCCTGTAAATTTAGAATTACCTCTAAAGCAGAAGTTAAAGAAATAGTGTTGAGAGAATAAATATGAGAATAAATCCACAGAGCTTTGTGTTTTTCTTTTTTGGACTTCCCTGGTGGCTTAGAGGTTAAAGTGTCTTCCTGGAATGCAGGAGACCTGGGTTCGATCCCTGGGTTGGGAAGATCCCCTGGAGAAAGAAATGGCAACCCACTCCAGTACTCTTGCCTGGAGAATCCCATGGAGGGAGGAGCCTCGTAGGCTACAGTCCATGGGGTCCAAAGAGTCGGACACGACTGAGTGACTTCACTTTAATTCAAATTAAGTTTTCTCATTGATAGGACTTTTTCCTAAGTCAGGGTTGAAGGGCTTGGCACTATGGAAGGGACAAGGGAAAGAGCTGTTTAGCCATAAGGAGAGGCTTTGACAGGTTTTGATCTTGCTTGATTTTTATACCTGTATTATAAAGGCACAGAGTGATTCCCACCCCCCCCCCCCCGCCAACAAGTTATTGTTTTTATTTTAGTTAAGGATGTAAATCAGGAATAAAGATACGGCTATTATTTTATTTCTACTTAAAGCATAAATATACATTCATTTGCTTATCTTTTGTTGTAGGGTAAATCCTTTTCTTTGAGTAAAGGTTCAGTTCAGTCACTCAGTCGTGTCCGACTCTTTGTGACCCCATGAATCGCAGCATGCCAGGCCTCCCTGTCCATCACCAACTCCTGGAATTCAATCAAACTCATGTCCATTGAGTCGGTGATGCCATCCAGCCATCTATCCTCGGTCGTCCCCTTCTCCTCCTGCCCCCAATCCCTCCCAGCATCAGAGTCGTTTCCAAAGTCAACTCTTCGCATGAGGTGGCCAAGGTTGGAGTCCTGCATTTGCTCATTTGCATAAACTGTACACTCCCAACACGGCTTGTACCACTTTCAGTGTCTGGGTTTTTTTTTTTTAACAAGTGAAAGTTAAGACACTTGAAATAATATAAGCTACAATCTGTTTAGATTTTACAAATTCCTTTACCTTCTAGCCTTTTACTGTTAACATTTCTCACTTTTCCTTTGACATTCCTTTGTTTGTTTGTTTTTAAAAATTATCTTTATACTGGTTCTTTCCAAAATACTCAACTTAAATTTTGTAGAAACAATATCATTTTTGTATATCTATTAAAATAATATTTAATCACATCACACAATGGCACAGTTTACATAAACTGGGTTGGGAATAAGCACTGTTTGTTGATTGCTAAGTATGCCTTTTAGTTGATATTTAGAATAGATATAGTCTACAAGTCTTGCCTATGTTGTGGGCAGCAGTGGTGTGTTTTGCAGACACTGCATAATATTTGGTGAATTGGTTTAGCCAAAGGCTATTGAGAGTTTCTACTGTGGAAGACCAGTAAGAGTGAGTAGCTGTAGTGGCTGGCTAGTTTGTTGAATGGCTCAGTAATTTTACTCAACACTGCAAAATGAATTTTGAGTAATTTGAGTTAATTTCTTTAAGATACAGAACTGATTATTATATAGGATTACTGGCAAAAGGCAAATAGGTATGCATAAAACCTTCATTTGATTTATATCTGATATTTTTATTCCATGTTTCTTTCCCAGTTACCATTTTTAGGTTATATTTGATGATTTTATTGGTCATGATTCAAGTACAGTGGACATGTTCTTGGTTAACTTAAGCAGAAAGAAATTTGATACTGGAGTTGTTAAAGGTTGGAGAACAGGTTATTGGCTGGACCACCAGGGACTTAATCTTCTGGGATGTCTCACAAAACACCCTTGCTGATGGGGTCATCGTAGGAACTGCCATTTTTGCCACAAACAGAAAACTGAAGAACCGGTACAGGATCACAGCATCTGGGCTGAGGTCTGAGAGGCAGGAAGTTGCTGCTGCATCTGTTTGTCTGGTGGACCCACCATTCAAGTTGTGGTCCAGGGGTGAGGAGTCATGGCAGAGCTGTTAGATCCAGACTACCTGTGCTAGATCTGATCCAGAGAGAAGGATGCCTTGTGGGTTTCCATCTATTTCCCTTTGCTGCTCAGTTCTGAATTCAAGTGTCTTAATACTGAAATAATTTAAATCATATCTGGAGTACCTATTGCAGTGTAGTCTCTTGAAGATGGAGACTCTTCAGGCATTTCCCTTATGACATATTTTGCCTCAGTGATCAGGCTTAATTTCTTCCCTTTCTTTTATCCCCACCTCAAATCAGTCCATCTGTCTCTCTGCTTCCCCCCACCTTCCTCCCCTCCTCTTCTTTCTGTCATTCTCTGTTAATGCCAAGGGAGGACAGTGGCTGCTACAGCCCCTCATGGCTTCCTCTGTCTCCTAGTTCTGAGTTCTGGGGGCGTGGTTGAGCTAGTTAGGGTCAGTTGTAGTCTGCAGGATTGGCTGCCTGGCTCACTCATAGGTGGGAAAAATTCTTGAGGGGAAAGGAGGAGGATGGTTTCCATGGGCTGGGGGTAGATAAGGGCTTTTTCTGAATGATCTAATTAAAAGGGGTTAGGTACAGACAGTTCTCACTGTTTGTGGTAGATATGTTAAAAGTCACTGTGAATACTGAATTAGTGAATTCTGAACTGTTACTCCTAGGGGAAATGTAAGAATTCTGTGTCTCTAATCTCAGTGCTTGTCAGTTAGTCAGTTTATCACCTTGTGTTGTGTGTGATTTGTTTAAAGACACCTTATTTGATATATAAGTATTCATTCATTAACAATGAACTCATGCCAACAGTGTAACTGATGGCAGAATGAAGCCATGTAATATGTATTTTCATCATAAGGCACATCCTAACTTTCTTGGACTTATAAAATTGTGCTTGGGGACTATTTTAAGTAGCTAGATCACCAGTAAGAAGCACAAAAATATGAAAAACACTGGCCATAAATAGGCTGCAAAAAGGATTGTTTACAATATGGGAACTGAAACAAGAAGGCAAAGCATTGCCCCATTTGACCACAGATGGGAGAGCACATTCACATTTGGGTGATTCACATATTTCACCACTTAGTTCATGTCTGCAAATGGCCATAGGAGTGCCATAATCATTGATTTGAAGGTTAAAATGTTAGCAGATAGGTGAATTTGCAAATGCAGAATGCAGGACAAATGAGGGTTGAGTATAGATTTGGAGTGGGAATCAGGAGAGCATTAAAAAAAAAGTCATTGGTAGTTGGTGGGGAATGTTGTCAGAAAAGACTTCATCATGCAGTCTGCATTTGAGATAAACTTTGAAAGATAGATTATAATCAGAAAGCCAACCAAGGAGAGGCAGAGGACATAGCATAGTAGTTGTGAATGTGATAATAGAATTTTAGATAAGGCTCAGATCACATCCTTAGCTCTTAACTATGGGACTTTGGGCAAGCATTTTAATTTCCATCATTGGTGAAATAGAGATAGTTGTGATCACTCAATGGGGTTAACTTTGGGGTTGAAATAGGAGAGTGCGCATTAATACACTTTGCAGATGTCTAGCTCACAGGAAGTCCTCAGTCATGTCATCTAGGAGATGCTTTTCTGTGTATAGTGCAGCAGAGGAGAGAAATGGCCTGGCACCTATGGGAACTTTAGAATGAAGCAAAGGGTTCAAGTAGGCGAAATGGCTCTTTGAGGCTGTGGGAGAAGGCAGTAGCTGGATTATTGGAAGTAGTTTTCATGCTGAAATGGTTCTGAGCTATTCAAGTGTTTAAAATAAGGATGGCATGATCAGTTTCATTCTTAGCAAGTTTGTCCTGTATTTTTATAGTGTATAGAGGAGAATTGAGGGGTAACTCAGCAGACTCTTGGAGTAGTTTAGGAAAAAAGGGACCAAAATTTCACTTAGGATACTAACACTGGGAATGGAGATTAGAGAACTGACATGAAAGATCAGATGGTTTAAGAAGTCCAAAAGGCAACAGTTGGCATCCATGTAGAAGTGGAGAATGAGGGAGGGCTCAGGATGGCTCCTTGGATTCTGATGTCATTGCAGTGGAGGGTAGGGCTTGTGTAGGAGATGCTCTCCCTTTTCCCTTCCCTCTCTACTCTTGAGCCTGATAAAGATTGGATCCGCCTGTTCTTGTACTAAAGGCTCTCCTGATGCTCTGTGTATCCCTTTTATTGCAGTACCCAGTCTGTGGTATTTTAACCACTTGTATTCCGTTTTACATATAAGCTCTGTTGGTCACTGTTGGTGACCAACAACTATAGGTGGATTGAATGAACGATGATGAAGACTATGGGATAGAGGAGCAAATTTGGGAGGAAAAATTTTTTTTTATCTCTGTTAAGTTTTAGATTCAGTTTTGTGTCTCTGTTGAGTGTGAGAATCATCTCTGAATGGCTATGCCCAGGAGCCACTTTGATTTACTGAGCTTGGATTCAGCTCAGTAAAAGAGGTTCTTGCTGTGTATTTCTGAGGCATTGGTATGGACAGCTGAGGCCGTGTGCACGCACTCATCCATAGTGTCTGTGTCTGGTGGAGAGGGAAGACAACCACAGAAGGAACCTTGCAGTCTATCAGTTATGAGGAGTTTGGCCAAAGAAGAACACAGAAAGGAGTTCCAGAAAGTGGAGTGACCGTAAAAGAGTGAAAAGGGTTTGGTATATGTTGTACCATACCCAGAAGCTGTGGCAGGAGAGGACTTGTCCAGTTTTAAAGACTGCAGAGAGGCTGCTAAGAGGACTAAAAACAACATATTGGAAATGGCAATTGTAAAGTCACTGGTCACTTTCCAGAATGATTTCAGTGTACTAGTGGATGAAGATGTCACATCGCAGTGGGCCTGAAGATTGATTAGATGAATCAGACACATGAGTGTAGACTATTTTCTGCTGAGTTTAATCTGTGAGGGTTGGGGAAAGAATGCTGAAGGTTGTAGCTGAGATCTGTGTAGGAGGGGCCATGGTGAACAGGGAGCCTTTAAAAATTATATGGAAGAGATCTGAGCATGGTTGTGGGCAGTGGTGAAGAAGCTAATAGAAGAGATTGAATAGGTTGGTTTTTGGTTTGTTTTTTTTTTTTTTTTTTTTTGAAGCCAACATCTCTGCCTACTGTAGCCTGGCAGTATGGTATTGTTTTTTGTAACTTTGAATCCCCATTTACAGTGCTATAGGGGAGGTAGTGTTTTCTCATTTGAATGATGGGGAAGCAGGCCTAGTTTTTAAGTAATTTTCTTTCTTTCTTTTTTTTTTTTAATTTTAAAATCTTTAATTCTTACATGTGTTCCCAAACATGAACCCCCCTCCCACCTCCCTCCCCATAACATCTCTGTGGGTCATCCCCATGCACCAGCCCCAAGCATGCTGTATCCTGCGTCAGACATAGACTGGCGATTCAATTCTTACATGATAGTATACATGATAGAATGCCATTCTCCCAAATCATCCCACCCTCTCCCTCTCCCTCTGAGTCCAAAAGTCCGTTATACACAGCTGTGTCTTTTTTCCTGTCTTGCATACAGGGTCGTCATTGCCATCTTTCTAAATTCCATATATATGTGTTAGTATACTGTATTGGTGTTTTTCTTTGTGGCTTACTTCACTCTGTATAATCGGCTCCAGTTTCATCCATCTCATCAGAACTGATTCAAATGAATTCTTTTTAACGGCTGAGTAATACTCCATTAAGTAGTTTTCTTGATGCAGCTGTTAAGTGGAGGAGGTGTGTGCAAGGAATTAGAATCTGGCTGGTTTGGCTCTAAGGTCTGGCCTTGCTTCTTGGTTGCCTTTGAAGTGAAGTCACTCAGTCATGTCCGACTCTTTGTGACCCCATGGACTGTAGCCTACAAGGCTCCTCTGTCCATGGAATTTTCCAGGCAAGAGTACTGGAGTGGGTTGCCATTTCCTTCTCCAGGGGATCTTCCCGACCCAGGGATTGAACCCAGGTCTCCCACATTGCAGGCAGATGCTTTACCATCTGAGCCACCAGGGAAGCCCCACCTTTTAAGTGAAGACAGTCACAATTTGAAAGAAACATACAAAATGATTTAGATCAACTCCCATTGTTACGGTAATTTTTATAAGATGCCATTTTCTTTGGTTGAGATTACCACTGTGATGTCTGTTTAGCTGAATTGTTAGAAGGCAGAGAAACTGTCCCTTGTTATGGTAAACTTTGTGTTTAGTCTGCGTGCTTCCACCTAAGGATTTGGACATGGCCAAATTTGCAGCCATGAAATTAAAAGACGCTTACTCCTTGGAAGGAAAATTATGACCAACCTAGATAGCATATTAAAAAGCAGAGATATTACTTTGCCAACAAAGGTCTGTCTAGTCAAGGCTATGGTTTTTCCAGTGGTCATGTATGGATGTGAGAGTTGGACTGTGAAGAAAGCTGAGTGCTGAAGAATTGATGCTTTTGAACTGTGGTGATGGAGAAGATTCTTGAGAGTCCCATGGAATGCAAGGAGATCCAACTAGTCCCTTCTAAAGGAGATCAGTCCTGAGTGTTCTTTGGAAGGAATGATGCTAAAGCTGAAACTCCAGTACTTTGGCCAACTCAAGCGAAGAGTTGACTCACTGGAAAAGACTGTGATGCTGGGAGGGATTGGGGGCAGGAGGAGAAGGGACGACAGAGGATGAAGATGGCTAGATGGCATCACTGACTCGATGGACGTGAGTCTGAGTGAACTCTGGGAGTTGGTGATGGACAGGGAGGCCTGGCGTGCTGCAATTCATGGGGTTGCAAAGAGTTGGACATGACTGAGCGACTGAACCGAATTTAAATTAATCAACATGGTTCTTGGTCATTGTATTGTTAGCATGAATGGAAACTTTATCCCAAGGGAAAAGGATAATAGGGTTTCTAACAATTAGGTTGTTACTATGTTGCACAACCTGTAACTGAATGGAAGTTTGCCTCCCCTCTCCCATCCATTTTCTAATAATTGCCTACTTAGTGGAATGTGATTGGTGGGTGATAAAGGGTCTCATACTCACTCATCGAACACTGTATAAGTTCAAAGTTACAGGACAGTCAGAAAAAGTATAAGTACTGAATCTAAAAAAAGTGCGTTTTTCTAATTATGCCTTTTAAAAGAGGAATTTTCTAAGGTATTTTCTGGTTTATAACAGAACAGAATGTGTGCATTCTGTAAACATACAAAAGACCCTTTTTGTTCCAGTTGTGCTGTTTC
This sequence comes from Capricornis sumatraensis, assembly GCF_032405125.1. Lineage (NCBI taxonomy): Eukaryota > Metazoa > Chordata > Mammalia > Artiodactyla > Bovidae > Capricornis > Capricornis sumatraensis. The sequence goes on along the minus strand of NC_091074.1, from coordinate 46,313,145 downwards.
TCTTTTAATCCTATTTTTTCCCCTTAATTCCATCATTCTATTGCTTTTCTATGTGACTGTCTGGTGACCAATATAGTTGATACATACAGTTTTTAAAAAAAATTGTTAGGTTAATTAATGGTTTTTGTTCTAATTTTTATTGGGGTTTAATTGATATACAGTGTTGTATTAATTTCAGGTATACAGCAAAGTGAATCTGATATACACATACATATATCCACTCTTTTTTAGATTCTTTTCCCATATAGGTCATTACAGAGTATTGAGCAGAGTTCCCTGTGCTGTGCAGTAGGTCCTTATTAGTTATGTTTTATACATAGTAGTATAGTGTATATGTGTCAATCCCAATCTTCCAATTTATCCCTACCCCTGTAACCATAAGTTTGTTTTCTACATCTGTAACTATTTGGTTTAAACCAAAATAAGTTAATTTTAGCCTTTTTAAAGATTCCACAAAAAAGTGATATTATGTGATATTTGTGTTTCTCTGTCTTTTTACTTTACTCAGTGTGAGAATCTCTAGGTCCATTCCTCTGTTGATGGACATTTAGGTTGCTTCCACGTCCTGACTATCGTAAATAGTAGTTGCATATAGTTTTTTTCTTTTTTTTTTAAATTTTGTTAGGGTGTGCCGAATCTTAGTTGCTACTTGCAAGATCTTTAGTTGTGGCATGTGAACTCATAGTTGCAGCATGTGGGATCTAGTTTCCTGACAAGGGATCAAATCCGGGCCACCTGCGTTGGGAACATGGTGTCTTAGCCACTAGGCCACCGGGAAGTCCTTAGATGCATATAGTTTTAATTCATATCCATCATGTCTTTTTAATGCTGTAACAGTCCCCTGTTCCCACCCCTGCCACCACCCCTCCTCCCACATTAGCTTTTGGAATATAGACTATCCCACATTCAGTGTTTGACATATTGCTTTCTTACGGTGGTGTTTAGTTTGTTCCACTAGTCCCTGTATTTCCTGACCACTGGTAGTTAAGAGTTAATAGCTCAGTTTAGGTTCAGATTTATTTTCTAGGGAAGTATGATTACTGGGTAATGTTGTGTTTTCCATTGCTTTATATCATGTCTACTTAGTCCACTGATTGTTAGGCTGATTCCTTCATTATAAAGCTTCCTATTGTCACCTCTTGATTTTAACATCTGTTGATGATGTTTCCTCAGATTCTTTATTAGGAATAAAAAAAAAGGCAAATGGTGATCATAGAATTCTGTTTTTTTTTCTACTTTTATTTGTTGAAATGTTTCTATAAAGAACTTTCTACCATCAATTCTTTCCCTACCTTATGTAGGGGCAGAAGAAGTTTCCCTTCTTCCCATCTGGATTCTTTGTTCTAATAATTAATTGATATAAGACAGATTAATGAGAGAAAAGCAATTTTGAAAAATAATAGATTTAATTTTGTAGGTACAGGAACCCCAAAGATATGAGATCCAGGGGCAATTTGGGCAGTTGAGGCTTAAATGAAGCTTGAGCTAAGGGATAGAATTGGGGCCTGGGGTTCATAGGGGAGGAGGGTAAATCACCAGATGAGAAGAAGAACAGATGTTTGATAAGCAGATGTTTGCCCAGTTGTACGGGTAGGTTTTTCAGATAAAAAAAGTTTTCTCTCTGGTAATAGCTCTCTTTCCAGGCTCCCTACGTAAATTCTTCAGGTAGGTAAGGGAGAGGTGGAAGTTTTTCTTGAGTCTGCTGGGTCTTGATTGCCTTCAGCTCAAAATAATTCACCTACCGAAGAGATACATTTTGAGGTCACAGATTCTCCTCCTCACCAAAAATATCATTTGTTCAGGAAAGACAAGGACTTGATTCTTCCTTTTATTTTAAACCTTTGGAGTATTACGTTGAGTATTCCAGTGGTGATTGATTTTTTTTTTAATAAAGGAGTATTATAGACTTACACATTTGCAAATATTTTATAGTTTATTCATTTCACTATAGACTCATGATTTCTTTATTGGCCAATTATGTTATTGCTCAGTCTCTAAGGGTGTCTGACTCTTTGCGACCCCATGGACTCCAGCATGCCAGGCTTCCCTGTCCTTCACTGTCCACTTTGTTCCAGAGTTTGTTCAAATTCATGTCCATTGAGTCAGTGATGCTGTCTAACCATCTCATCCTGTAAGGGTTGATTATGGTCCATTATTGTTGTTTATTTTGATGGCACACTTGCCTCCAGATTTAGTCAGTGGAAGCCCCTTCAAGTTGGCTTTTCTGTCCTTTTGACATGTTACCCTCATTTTTTGAGTATTTCCTTACTTTCTAGCAAGGAAGATATTCCAAGCCTGCTACTGCTGCTAAGTCACTACAGTCGTGTCCGACTCTGTGTGACCCCATAGACGGCAGCCCACCAGGCTCCCCCGTCCCTGGGATTCTCCAGGCAAGAACACTGGAGTGGGTTGCCATTTCCTTCTCCAATGCGTGAAAAGTGAAAGTGAAGTTGCTCAGTCCTGTCCGACTCTTCGTGACCCCATGGACTGCAGCCCACCAGGCTCCTTGTCCATGGGAGTTTCCAGGCAAGAGTACTGGAGTGAGGTGCCATCGCCTTCTCCGATTCCAAGCCTACCTTGTAGTTTTTTTCCCACTTGTCTTGGAATCAGACTTTTATCCAAGAAGTCTTGGTTCCTTTTAGTGGAGAATGGTAATATTTAGCATTGATCAGCTAGGGCTGCAGTAACAAATGACCACAAACTTACGTGGCTCAAAATAAGATTTATTCACTCACAGTTCTGGAGGCTAGAGGGCCAAAATCAAGGTGAGACGGGCCACACGTTCTTTAAAGGATCTGGGAAGAATCTTTCTCATTTCATGTTGTGCTTGCTGGCATCTCTTGATTGCAGCTGCGTGACTCCATTGGTCTTCGTCTTTACATGGTGTTCTTCGCTCTGGGCCTGTCTCCTCCCCTTTTGTAAGGAGATACCAGTCATATTGGACTTGGGTCCCCCCTAATAGAATATGACCTTATCTTAACTTGATTATATGTATAGAAGACCCAGTTTCCAAATAAGGTCTCATTCACAGGTATTGGGGGTTAGTTTTCCACTTGTCTTTTGGGGGATACAGTTCAACCCATAACAGTGTCTGACCAAGGCTGTCCGCAAACAGAAGCTTACATGGCTCCCTGTGGGGTCAAGTTGGTGAGCTGCCACGGTGGGACTGAAAGGCCAGACTTCCAGCTGTCTCAGGTGGCCCCTGTGCCCTGCCTTTCTCCAACCTGGCTCACAGGGGCTGGAGTAGAGCAGAGAGGTAGAACCTGCCCTGTCCAGGCCTTGGCTGCTCAGTTTCTTTTTAAAATCTCACTGTAGGAAAGGAGACAGGAGGACTGGTAAGTATGGCCTCCAGGGTTTGGGCAGGTCCTCGTAAGGAACCAAGGGGAGGCTGGAATAGAGGTCTCTCCAGACACTAACACAGCTGGTAGTTGTCTCTTGGTTCCTTTTCTTTCTAGCCTAAGGCATTACCTGCTTAACTAGTGAGTGCTGTGTCTCCCAGGGGGTGGTGCTTTATAGTAGATCCTCAAGTGTTCTCTTCATTGTAGACCAGTTCTGTGGCAGGCATTGTCTAAGAAACTAGTACTTCGTGGTGAGAGCCATCGGTTTTTACTCTTTTCATAGTAATTGTTTCAACAGCAGGACACAAGTCAGAAATACAGGTGTATATATCAAAAGCAATATGGGCTACAGATTGACATTTAGCAGGAAAACATCAGCTTTAGTTTCTTTTTTTATTAACAAATAGAGATATAGTATGAGAATAAGGAGAGTGGATGTTAAGGTAAAATTTTTCAGGAAAGAGGCTTGGGCCAATTATCCAAGTATGAATTAGTGTTAGAGTTGTTTTTTACTTGATGAGAAGGATCTTTATTTCTTTAAAAAAGTTCTCAGGGTACTTACTATAAATGTGATTATTTGGTTTGATTGATCTTAAAAACAGTGAAGACCAGCTTTGTAGAAGCAAAATAGCAAAGTTATCACAGATACTGTAGTCACTCACTTTGGGGACTCAGTCTCTATAGAGATGTAGCATAAAAAAATGACTATTGCGTCACCTTCAGCAGAAAACCATAGAGATGTTTTTGTAAAATATAAGTCATTCTCCAACTAGGAAGCATTATTGCAAGAGCATTTTAAACCTTTTCTGCCTGGCTCAGAGAAATAAAGGTAAAAGAGAAGAGGGGATTATTTGGTCAATAATATCATGATTTGATTAATAACATTGATTAATAATAACATGATTTAGTTCTAGTAACAATAAGTTTAATAATTATAAAGATGGATTAGAAAAAACTCAAGGAACAGAATATTTATGAACTAACTTTTAAGCTTAATGAATGTATGTAGGCAATCCAAAAATCAACTGAAAATGGTTATACATGTCCAAAAATGATCAATATCACTAGTAATCAAAGAAATGAAACTTAGCAGCAGACTTTTTTAACTGTCATATTAGTAAAAATTTGGGTGGTGAGATTAACATCAAATCTTAAAATAGTTTAATGTTTTAAAGTTTGTCACATCGTATATTTACTCTGTAGACTGAAGAGGTCTAAATGTAGGCTGACTAGGTCTTCTGTATATGTACCTGATTTAGAGGTAGAACTAGTTTTGTGAAGTCAGGAGTAGTGACATTAGAAGGAAGCAAAGTTTATTTCACAGACCAATTAGCAAACTAGGTCAAGGCGGAGGTTTGATTCTGATTGTTACAAACTTGCTGCGCATCTTAACAGTCTCATCGCTTCAGTTTCTTGTCAGAGTCATTCTGTCAAAAATCTTGATTCCTCTGTTTCTTACGTCACGAATTTTGTTCAGAACAGCTCTGCAGTCGAACCACTCCTCACTGCCCACCCCTGGTCCAAGTCACCGTTTTAGTTTGCCTGGGTTCGTGTAAATTGCCTCCATGCTTCCAACCTTGTCCTTTTTTGATACAGCAGCCAGACTCACCTTCTCTGCTTAACATCCTCCAGAGCAGTTATCTTAGAAAGCAGCGTCGTCGTCTTGGTGGGAAAAGCGTGTTAGAGTACCCAGAACATGAGGTATGAGAAGGGGAAGAAGCTCAAGATTACTTTTCATCTCACTTAGTAAACACCAAACTCCTTTTCTCCCCTCTCACGCTTGCCCCCACCACCTCTCTTACCATCTTCTTCCTTGCTTACCACACTCAATTCTTCTTTTTTTAAAACATATTTATTCATTTGGCTGCATAGGAGTCTTAATTGTGGCATGCAGGATCTTTAGTTGCAGCATGTGGTTTCCTGACCAGAGATTGAACCCTGGCCCCCTCCACTGGGAGTGTGGAGTCTTAGCCATTGGGTCACCAGGGGAGTCTCGCCAGGCTACTTCTTGCTGTTCTTTGATGAGCCCAAGAGGCTTCTTACACTTGCCTCAGCCTTAAATGCTCTTCTTCCAGATATCTCATGGTTTATTCCCTCCTTCAGGCCTCTGAAAGGCTTCCCTTGCCCACCCCGTGTGAAGCAGCTACCTCTCCTCTCTGCACTCTGTGCCCCTGCCCTGGTTTACTTCTTCATAGCACTATTACTTATTTATCGTCTGTTTCTCCCCTCTACTACTGTTACGTGTTTTGTTTTGTTTCATTCTATCTTGAATGTCTGCCCACCAGTCAGGCACTTAGTACCTAGTTGAATGATCAGTTGAATTTCCAGTTTCTTCTTTAGCGGTTTCTCAAGCTCTTTGCCTAGAGAAAGAGGCAGGGCTTGTTCTTCATCTGTGGGAAAGTAAGGCTGCCTTCCAAGTGCCAGACGTTTCTACAGAGGTGCTCTAGGGGCTTCTCCTTTCTCACTGCTCAGATTTTTATATTCTATTACTCTTTACCAGTTAAATGATTTCTGTTTTCTAAGTAACTTTTCCACATTAGGGACCAGTGCTTTCCTTTTTCGCACATTTGGTATCATTTAGTGTGAATCCTTTAGTAACATGTTGACATTTATTCCGTCATTCAGCTAGCAAATAGTTATTGCAGCAGATATTACGAGCCAGGCCAGGTACCAGACTAAACGCCAGGGCTTAAAGAGACGGAGAACCTGCCTTCCCCTTGAGGAGCTTGGAGTTCAGTGTGTGGTTGCAGGTGCCATTGGGACAGGCAGCTGATATAAGAGGAATGCTGAGAGGGAGGTCCAGACACACAGGGTTGCTCACCTAGGCCTGCCCCAGAGGGTTGGGAATCTCAGCAGTGGACAGGAGTTTGCCAGGTGCGGAAATAGGTAAACACTGCTCCAACAGGAGGGAATAATTTGGGCAAGGGCATAGCGAGCTGTACTTGTTTCAGTTCAGTTGCTCAGTCGTGTTTGACTCTTTGCGACCTCATGAATCGCAGCACGCCAGGCCTCCCTGTCCATCACCAACTCCCAGAGTTCACTCAAACTCAACATCCATCGAGTTGGTGATGCCATCCAGCCATCTCATCCTCGGTCGTCCCCTTCTCCTCCTGCCCCCACTCCCTCCCAGCATCAGAGTCTTTTCCACTGAGTCAGCTCTTCGCATGAGGTGTCCAAAGTACTGGAGTTTCAGCATTAGCATCATTCCTTCCAAAGAAATCCCAGGGCTGATCTCCTTTAGAATGGACTAGTTGGATCTCCTTGCAATCCAAGGGACTCTCAAGAGTCTTCTCCAACACCACAGTTCAGAAGCATCAATTCTTCGGCACTCAGCTTTCTTCACAGTCCAACTCTCACATCCATACATGACTACTGGAAAAACCACAGCCTTGACTAGACGGACCTTTGTTGGCAAAGTGATGTCTCTGCTTTTCAATATGCTATCTAGGTTTAAGCACAAATCACTGAGTCTTACTGAAGCATACAGTAAAACGTGAGTCTTCCCAAGTGGCTACTGAGCAGGTAAGGAACCCGCCTGCTTATGCAGGAGATGGTAGGTTTGATCCCTGGGTCAAGAAGATCCCCTGGAGAAGGGCATGGCAACCCACTCCATTATCTGTGTCTGGAAAATCCCATGGGCAGAGGAGCCTGACAGGCTACATGGGACTGCATGTAGCCCGTGTAGGCTGCAAAGAGTCAGATATGACTGAAGTGACTTAGCACGCATGCACTGTATAATGCAGGCTGTGACAGTGGACACAGCCATGATAGTTCTTGCAAGGGGCCTGATCTGGATGCTTCTAAAGGGTTCTATGTATCCTATGTAGAGGTGGGACTTTGATCCTGCAGCCCAGGGATTTGGGCCTGTGCACCTGAAGGGATGGGGCTGGTGAGGTGGCCTGAAAGTGAAGTGAAGTCGCTCAGTTGTGTCCAGCTCTTTGTGACCGCATGGACTTTAGCTTGCCAGGCTCCTCTGTCCGTGGGATTCTCCAGGCAATAATACTGGAGTGGGTTGCCACTTCCTTCTCCAGATGAGGTGGCCTGGAAGGCTTTTAAATTGCATGCCTCCTTCCTGGGGCAGGGAGAATACAGGGTATTTTCTGTTAGGTATTAATATATCTCCATGCAGATTATTTTCTAGTTTAGAATATAAATTCCTGAAGGGTGACAGGGTTTAATTCTGGAGTAGCTCATTTCCGTCACATACACTTTGTGAGATGGAGGCTGATTTAAACCTTCAGTGCATGATGATAGTGGAGCCCTGAACTGTTACCACCTCCTGTCCCCTTGCATGCTTCCCCTTTATCTACTGCATCCCTCATTTCCCACCTTCTCTTTTTGTCAGGCAAATTGAATTTATTATAAAAAAAAATGAGAAAAGGAAACTTTTGTTCTGAGAGGATTAGGTGTTTGAGCTGTCAGATGCCAGGCGCTGTCACTGTGTATAGGTGGGATGTGCGGGACTCCTTCCTGAGGCATGCGTGCCCATGCTCCTCATCTCGGCACGTGGTGGGCACATGGTGTTCCCTTGCCCAGCACACAGTAGGTGTTCAGTAGATGTTTGTGGAAGGACTCACCCTGTTCTTTGACAGCAGGATTAAGTCTGCGTTTTCACAGCGTTACTACTACCTACGTTTCTACTTTGATCTCCTGAATCTTTTCTTCCTGAGCTCTAGACTAGCTAACCTCCCTTCTCCGTCCCTGCAGACTTCAAATATTTCCACCACCTCAGACATTCTTTCTCTCATCTGACAAACTTCTCTGCACCTTCTCATAAGGCCCAATTCTGCCCCTTTCCAGGGAAGTCATTGCTGAGTAACTCAGATGAAGTCAGTTACCTCTTCCTGTGTATAGTTTTGTATTGAAGTTTGCGGCCTCCAGACAGTCAGCTTGGAAGACAGCTTTTCTTTACTCTTGTGCTGTATAACCTCCTATACTGTGCCTCCAGCAATTTAGCCTGGTGTCTGGTGGTTTCGCAGATGGGGGCTGGTTTGTAAGTTATTACAGGAAGGCATGTCATGGTGACTAGAAGCACGCCTGAGTAGGCTCTGTGCTGGGGATGTGGAATAGTATCCATTTACCTCTCAGCCTGCACCAGGCCTTTCCATAGGTACATAGATGACCATCTGTTTTAGAGCTGGTTCCGGAAACTTGCAAAGTTAGAAAGTTCATTCTTTCTAGGAAGGACTCTGAGGAGGAGACCAATGTAATTAGGTCAGCAATTTCATGCCAGCAGTAGGAGCTTGGGAGGAGTAACTAGAGGCAGTTTTTCTTTTCAGGAGTCCAGGGAGAGATGAGGGAGTCTCGCTAACAGGGTGGTAGAAAGGAATGGTAAGTAACTAAAAGAGTTTTTGCTGGGGAAGCTTACCCACTATTTGGGAGGAATGACCACTGACCTTACCACACAGAAACTCAGCACTGATGCCCACATCATCTTTTCTGTAGAGACTGCTTCAGCCATCATGGAGGTGGCCGAGGTGGAGAGTCCGCTCAACCCCAGCTGTAAGATCATGACCTTCAGACCCACCATGGAGGAATTCCGGGAGTTCAACAGATACCTCGCATACATGGAATCTAAAGGAGCCCATCGAGCGGGTCTTGCAAAGGTGATTATCTTCAGATGTTTTTAAACCAGAAAATGATCATTTGGCCTTTCAGTTATACTCTTAGTCTTCTTGATGTGGGAACTTGTTTTTTCCAAAGGAAGATACTTGCAAAATCTTTGTTCTTATTAATCCATGTGGAATATTTGATTTCTTCAAAAAATAATTATCTTATTTTTCTTTCAACTATTTGTACTAGGTTACATTCTAGGGCTTTAAGAAAATAACCATACTGAACCAAGAGTGATTCCCAGAAACCAGAGAGACCCATGTAAGGGTTTCAGAAGTGAGAGCATGTTCATAGAGTTCATTAGTTGCTCACAGAGTGCAGGTATTAACCTGAAGCCTGAGTACTGCTCTGCTCCCTCTACCCTTCTCTTCCTCTTTGTCCCTGCTGCTCCCTGCTTTCTCTTCCTCCCTCCCTTCTTCATTCTTTCTGTTTTAAAATGTAACAGATTTATTAGACATGATTCATGTACCATACAATTCACGTACCATATAATTCACCCATTTAAAGTGTGCAATTCAGTGTTGGTGTTTTTTTTTGGAGTGGGGGGTATATTCACAGAGTTGTGCAACTATCATCACTACCTAATTCCAGAACATTTTCACCACTTCTCCCTAAATAAACTGTACCCTTCAGCAGCCATTCTCTATTCCCTGCTATCCCCTACCCCCTGCCTCTTGGCAATCACTAATCCGCTTCCTTTCTCTTTGGATTTGCCTCTTCTATTTTCTTTTTAGTTATTTGTTCATCACATGTGGAGAATGCATACTCTGTGCCAGGCCCTATGTCAGATGCTGGGGTGTGTGTGTGTGTGTGTGTGTGTGTGTGTGTGTGTGTGTGTGTGTGGTGTGTGGTGTGGGGAGGTGAGGGGACAGAACAACTGGAAGCTAATATACTAGTGATAGCATTTTAGGGGTGAGATGGGGGACATCCAAGCAGAGATCTGAAGGATATAAATGAAAGTCTTTTTAAGATGTAGAGTTAGAACGAATATTAAGTCCAGAGCCCTGGAAGCTGACCCGAGCTTCATTACGGCTTGTCCAGTCACAGGAAGGCATGGGTCATTCTATTCCAAGTGCAGTGGGGAGCATTAACAGGCTTAAAGCAGAGGCAGGAGGACCCGGTGGCTGCTTGTTTGCTGGCCGCTCTGTGTGGCTTGCGGGCTCTTAATTCCCTGACCAAGGATGGAACCCAGGATCCTAGCAGTTAAAGTTCTGAGTCCTAACCATTGGACTGCCAGGGAATTCCCTGTTTATTTGTTTTGTTTTGTTATATTATTTTGATAAGATTACAATGGCTTCTACATGAAGAATGAATTTGAGGGGGAGTAGAGCAGAAGCAAGGAGTGCTGTCGGGGGTAGTTGTGACTACCTCAGGATCATAGGCAATGAGGGCTAAGGCACCGAGGATTGCATTGCAGGGTTGCCCTGTAGCTGCAGAGTTAGAACTTCGAAAGAGAGGTTGTCTAGGTTTGACCTTAACCTGAAATTAGTGTATCTTTCTGTGATGGAAATCTATTTCAATGTAAAAATTTCTTCGGAAGAATAGATTTTCTTGGTACTTACTTAATTTTATTATTGTTCTAAACGTTATGTTTATTATTAATGGATTTCTGCGGACTTGTCGACATCACCACATGAATTCCTGAGCTCCAGCAGAGCCTTCCCTGCTGTGGCTCATCGCGGTTCTCCTTGAAGCCCCATCTCCGTGGTGGGCCCAGGAGCGCTGAGAGGGGCTGCAGAACGAGCTTCCAGGCTTGCACGGCTCGGTGTTCAAGTCCTCTTCCTGTATCTGGATGCAGCTGTTTGTAATGCTGGACTGTTCTGGCGTCTGTGCCTTGCAGTCTGTTATTTTTTTCTGTGTAGTTCAAGTCACTGCTGGATAAGGTTTAAAATTCAGGGATATTAAGCTGAGTGGATTAGGGGTGGGTGAGACAGACAAAAAGAAGATAAAAGTTTATAGTGAATTTCTCAGATATGTTATCCTTAGTTTAATCTTTTCATTAGGTTAGCTCTCAAAGATCCCACTTTTGGAACCTTAACACTTGTAGGTTATCTTTGAGGAGAAAAAAAACATGTTTAAGTTGAAGAGAAGAGAATGGTATTTCAGAATCATTTGGCACACAAAATTTTGATCATAAACTTAAAATGAACCAGCTAGCAAGGTTTGGGCTTTATTTGGGCAGCAGGGAGCTGGGGTGGCTGTCCTCTTCTCAGGGCTCTGAATCCAGCCCTTTGTCCTGTAGCTCTCCCTCTTTGTTCCCTGAAAACATATACCTTACTGGGTTTCCTTGGGATTAGTGAACATCCCATGGCTAGGGGCACGTTTAGTAACGTTAGAAAAGAAATTGGCAGCTACCCCCATGAGGGTGCTGGAGTACAGAGAGGACGTCTGTGCCCCTGTGGACATTCTCTGACAGAGCAGGGTTAATGAGAACTACAGTTAATTTTCTGAGTGTTGAACCAGACACCAACCTGAGTCCAGATTCTCTTTATCAAGTGAGATTCATAGACAAAGATGGAGATAGTGATTTGATATTCAGTAATTTCCTTTTTCTTATACTAGGAATACAGTGAACTGTTTTTTAGTCACTTTTGCCATCTTTTACATCAGGTCACAAAGACTCAGTTTCACCTACTTTTTTCACCTCAGTTTCACCCTTCTTTTTCTGGAAGTTGAAGCAATAGCAAATATATAAAACTGCACCAAATAAAATCAAATTGTATACATTAAAACTCCATTAATGTTGCTATTTGTTTTGAGGGCTAGCGCTGGGGAAGAGAGCCGTCTGTGAAATTCTTTGTTAATGCATCATTTAATGAGTTGGTCTTAATTTTTGATTAAGATCAATTTGATTGGTTTGAAGAAAGTGGTTGAATAATAGTGACTTTGACCTCAGATTACAGTCTGCCTTAGTTGGTAACATTTTTTAGATTTATACTTATTTAATGTCCTCCCGACCACCCCCTCACCCCCGAGTGAGAGGTTTGATACTGTGACTTTGTACCTAGAGTTGTTGGTCTAATTGGGAAAGTGAAAAAATGACAGTGTCCTTAAATGTAAGGCTTGTACTTTTTTGTGGAGAAAGGTTATAATGAAACATTATTACATGAGGAATGGCCAAATTCTTCCACAGCAGTATTATGGACATACTCTGTCCTGGACCTGAGGTTATCATCTAGAGTAGAGAGCTTCAAGAGTAGCGTAGAGGTGGCAGATAGCTGTCTGTGTCCACAGGTGCCCAAAGATGGGAGAAGCACTGCCCTTCCTCCTCGTGCTCCTTTCTCAGTTGGTCGGTGGTAGTAATGGCAACAGAGTTCAAGATCAGTAATGCAAATACAGATTTCAGTTAGATAATTTTTACTTGTATAGGGCCCAAGCTGGGGTTGGGGAAATATTAATATAAAACATATATTTCTATTTAGATATAGTCAGGAAGGTAAACTTCAGGAGAAATGGGTTTCCTTTCTTTAGAGTCCTTACAAGTAAAAGTTTAACTTTTGAGTATTTTAAAGTCCTAAGTATTATATATTGTGCTTCCATTTCCTATGTGAGAAAATACAGTGTGTTAAGATTTAAAATTACAGTTGAAAAATAAAAATTTTGTCATAGGCCTGAACTTTCAGATTTTTAAAGTTTTGTCTGAACACTTTAAACTTTAATTGGAGTAAATGAATACAAGTTCAGAATAATTATGAAGATAATATTTAGATTTTTGTAAATGTATTGTGTTATTTAACTTTAGAGAAGAAAATTTGCTACAAAATGTTTTTTGGATGAACAACTGCCTGTTTTTCACAACGCTGGAAAATATTTAACTCTAAACATGATGTTGGTTTTGATTGTAGATATATTTCCAAGCAGGAGCCTGAATAAATATGTGCTTTATTTTTTTGAATAATCACATTCATTTCTGATGAAGAAAAAGTATTTATAAAATTCTTCATTACTATCCTTTGCCCTTTCAGAATATGATCAAGACAGTGTAAGTACGTTTATCCATTTGGTACGGTTGTCCACACTCTTAAAATATTGAGTATGTGTTCTCAGTAGTGTAAAGTGTGAATGTCTCTGGTGCCATTTTAAACCAACATACCTTAGAGAAAAATCAAATGTGTAATATAACCTTATTGCTGATGAAAATTAAATTAAGTTTAGAGTTTAAAGATCCCCCAATCTCTTTTTTGAGTTAATATTCATTTATTGGCAGAAAGTGAAGAGGAACTAAAGAGTCTCTTGATGAAGATGAAAGAGGAGAGTGAGGAAAGTGAAAAAGCTGGCTTAAAACTCAACATTCAGAAAACTAAGGTCATGGCACACAGTCTTATCCCTTCATGGCACAAAGATGGGGAAAATGTGGAAACAGTGTCAGATTTCATTTTCTTGGGCTCCAAAATCAATGTGTATGGTGACTGCAGCCGCGATATTAAAAGACGCTTGCATTTTGGATGAATAGCTATGACAAACCTAGACAGTGTATTAAAAAGCAGAGACATCACTTTGCAGACAAAGGTCTGTATAGTCCAAGCTGTGGTTTTTCCATTAGTCAAGTATGGATGTGAGAGTTGGACCATAAAGAAGGCTGAACACTGAAGAATTGATGCTTTCAAACCATGGTGCTGTAGAAGACTCCTGAGAGTCCCTTGGACTGCAAGGAGATTCAACCAGTCCACCCTAAAGGAAATCAGTCTTGAACATTCATTGAAAGGACTGATGGTAAAACTGAAACTCCAATACTTTGGCCACCTGATGTGTATAGCTGACTCATTGGAAAAGACCCTGATGCTGGGAAAAATTGAGGGCAAGAGGAGAAGGGTGACAGAGCTTGAGATTGTTGGATGACATCACCGACTCAATGGATATGAGTTTGAGCAAACTCAGGGAGGTAGTGTTGGACAGAGAAGCTTACCATGCTGCACTTCATGGGATCACAAAGAGTTGGATCTGACTTAGTGACTGAACAATAACAACAACAAGTCTTTTATCGATTGTGTAACATTGGCCAAGTCACACATTCCCTGACTCCAGGTTTTCTTATCTGATGAAGCCTGACTCAGAACCTTTCACAAAAGTCAGTTGCAGGTGCAGTGTAGATATAAATGTGAAAGACAAAAAATAAAGCTCTTAGAATACAAAATAGAATGTATGCATTCTCTCAAGTAGGGAATTATATTTTTTTAAACAGAAGATCAAGGCAAAAATGAAGAAATTGGATTATATTAAAATGTATGACTCTTTGTGATCCCATGGACTATACAGACCATGGAATTCTCCAGGCCAGAATATTGGAGTGGGTAGCCTTTCCCTTCTCCAAGGGAATCTTCCCAACCCAGGGATCGAACCCAGGTCTCCCGCTTTGCAGGGGGATTCTTACCAGCTGAGCCACGAAGGAAGCCGAAGAATACTGGAGTGGGTAGCCTATCCCTTCTCCAGTGGATCTTCCTGACCCAGGAATTGAACCAGGATCTCCTGCATTGCAGGCAGATTGTTTACCAACTGAGCTATCAGGGAAGCCCATATTAAAATGAAGAACTTATATTTATCAAAAGATACAGTTAAGGAGAACTAAACTAAAGAACTAAAGAGCCTCTTGATGAAGGTGAAAGAGGAGAGTGAAAAAGTTGGCTTAAAACTCAACATTCAGAAAACTAAGATCATGGCATCTTGCCCCATCACTTCGTGGCAAATAGATGGGGAACCAGTGGAAACAGTGACAGACTTTATTTTCTTGGGCTCCAGAATCACTGTAAATGGTGACTGTAGCCATGAAGTTAAAAGGCATTTGCTCCTGGAAAGAAAAGTTATGACCAACCTAGACAGCATATTCAAAAGCAGAGACATTACTTTGCCAACAAAGGTCCGTCTAGTCAAGGCTATGGTTTTTCCAGTAGTCACGTATGGATGTGAGAGTTGGACTATAAAGAAAGCTGAGCGCTGAAGAATTGATGCTTTTTGGAGAAGACTTTTTAGAGTCCCTTGGACTGCAAGGAGATCCAACCAGTCCATCCTAAAGGAAATCAGTCCTGAATATTCATTGGAAGGACTGATGGTGAAACTGAAACTCCAATACTTTGGCCACCTGATATGAAGAACTGACTCACTGGAAAAGACCCTGATGCTGGGAAAGATTGAAGGCAGGAGGAGAAGGGGACGACAAAGGATGAGATGGCTGGATGGCATCACTGACTCAATGGACATGAGTTTGCGTAAACTCTGGCATTTGGTGATGGTCAGGGAGGCCTGGTGTGCTGCAGTCCATGGAGTAGTCACAGAGTCGGACACAACTGAGCGACTGAACTGAACGGAACAGTTAAGGAGGTTGAAGGGCAAGTTTCAGGGTAAGAAAAGATATTTGATATATGTACACACACACATATATATATATAGATACTTGCAAATGTACATACCCAAGAATAACCAGACTCTATGCAGAAGTCTATACATTAATAAAAAAAGGCTGACAATGCAATAGTAAAATGGGCAAGAGGCTTAAATAAATACTTTTTGAAAAAGGGTTTCTATAGGGTCAATGAATATATGAAGAGATTTCTTTAGTTATCGGAAGATGCTAATCAAATACCTACTTGAGTACCTTTACACATCTACCAGATCAGCACTACAAAGCGATGCTGAAGATGTGGAGCAATAGGGACTTCTCACACGTTGCTGGTGGGACTGTGAAATGGTACAGCCACTTTGGCAGGAGTTTGGTAGTAATGATTAAATTTGATCTGTGCATATCCTGTGTCACAGCAATTTCACTGTTAGGATCTCTGCATGGGTGTGTATTTTAGAGAACTGTGTGCTCACATGCTGCAGAAGGTGCATACATCTATATTAATAGCAGTGTTGTTTGCAGTTGCCGATAATTAGAAAAAAACAAGTGATCACGAAATAGTTATCTCTTAACATAAATATTCATACAAAGGCATACTAAATAGGAATGAAAACCAACAAACTTCAGCAACCTCGGTCATTGTGTTTGAATCTCACAAAAACATCGAGTAAAATAGAAAAGATAAGGAGTGTGTGTGTATATATATATACACACACACACATATATATATATGTTTGCTTACATTTCTATACATTTAAAAAACTTGTTAGGGTTGCATACACAGACATCAAACTATAAAACCCAATAAGGAAATGAATACCATAAGTGCCATGATAGTGAACACTGTGAGCAAGAGGGGGATGTGTGTAGAAAAGGGTACCAGGATCTCTGGGGTACAAGCAGTATCCTATTTCTCACATGTGACAGTGGATACTCTGGTGTTTGCTTCATAATAACTCACAGAGATACATATTTGTGATACATATTGTGTACATTTTCTGTATGTGTGCTATCTGTATTTTGCAATTAAATTTTTAAAAACTTTGTCTTAAAAAATTAAGACAACTTCTAAAGGTAGGTAAAAGCTATAAACCATTACTCAATTCAAAACTTTGTTCTTTCTAATTTTTAATCATAGGAATATGTATTTTTGGTCTTATTGTTGATGCTCTTTTCATTGTTAATAATTAAGTGTTTAAATACTCTGGGAAAATGGTGTGCTGAGCTGCTTCATACAGGCACATGAGAATTGAGGGAGCATGTCTCTTTTCAACCTCATATTCAGTGATGTCACATTGCTGAGCTCAAATTTGCCATGGCAGGAGTAGTTACACCATGGAAATAGGCCAAAGCTACAAATCAGGGTTTCCCCCACCTCCCCAGAAAGTTAGTTGTTAAACATTTACTAGCATTCCATTCTCATTTGCTATATTGTATGAGAGGTATTTAAAGAAATGATATTGACTAAGCCCTGCTACTATGCTGTGCTTAGTCACTCAATTGTGACTCTTTGCGACTCCATGGACTGTAGTCTCCCAGCCTGCCATGTGGATTCTCTGGGCAAGAATACTGGAGTGGGTTGCCATGCCTTCCTTCAGGGGATCTTCCCAACCCAGGGATCAAACCCAGGTCTCCTGCATTGCAGGGAAGCCGAAGAATACTGACGTGGGTAGCCTATCCCTTCTTCAGGGGATCTTCCCAACCCAGGAATCAAACTGGGGTCTCCTGCATTGCATGTGGATTCTTTACCAGCTGAACTACTAAGCACAGTACTTATTTTTCTCATGATAATATAAACATCATTTGAACTTTGGCAAGTTATTTTATTTCTGTGTATCTCTCCGTTTTAGCTTGAAAATAGAGAGGTTAACTGTATCAAGTAAAAATAAGTTAATTAATGCAAGTTCAGTATTTGGTATAGTGAGTATTCAGTAAATTTTGTTTAAAAATGTCATAAGGTAAATGTTTGGGAGAGTGAAATCATTTCCTTTAATGTAAATCTCCACAATTCTTTTACACATTTGTCATAGAAAAGATGAGGAATTCTTGTATTCTGCTGGAACATGAGAGCTAAATAACAATGTGGAATGTTTTCCAAATAATTTTGTATTTTACGTTTAGGTGATTCCTCCTAAGGAGTGGAAGCCAAGGCAGTGCTATGATGACATTGACAACTTGCTTATTCCAGCACCAATTCAGCAGATGGTCACAGGGCAGTCAGGACTGTTCACTCAGTACAACATCCAGAAAAAAGCCATGACAGTGAAGGAGTTCAGGCAGCTGGCCAACAGTGGCAAGTGAGTAGATTCAGTGTGCTGTTTTTACTTCTTTCGAAGATGTGGATGAATATGGTAAGAAACCAAGGAGATGGAAGCTTGTGAAGAGCGGGAGCCTTCTGCATAGTCTATTTCGTTTCCCATTTAGCTGTTTCTGTTTTTTAGGTGGTTGTCTGCCTTCTAGAAAAATTGTTCCTCATTTTATCATCTCATTCATAATGTCTGTAAATGAATTTTTGTCCCTGTCTTTTACCTTGAGTTTTTGTTTCTACGCTTGACTCCTCTTTGTTAGGCAGTTTCTTCTGTGTGTGATAATGTTTAAGTCTTGAATGATAAGTTACAGATATTAGAAGAATAATTTAAAAAGAAAGTCCGTGGGGATTTTCCTCCTGGTCTAACGGCTAAGACTGTGCTCTCAATGCTGGGGCCTGGGTTCAATCCCTGGTCAGGGAAGTAGATCCTACATGCTGTAACTAAGGCTGGGCACAGCCAAATAAATGAATAAAATAAATAAATGAAATAGTAAAAAAAAAAAAGAAAGGAAAATCCTTGAATGACTTGAATGGCCACCATTATTGTAGTAGTCACCTGTTCCTATGTAATGAATGACCCCAAACCTTAGTATCTTAGATCAGTAAACATTTAACATCAGTTTCTGAAGGCTGGGAGGCTAAGAGTGGCTTAGCGGGTAGCTGTGGTTTAGGACCTTGCATGAGGTTATAGTCAGGTTGGGTGGGGTTGCTGTCACCTGAAGACTTGACTGTGTCTAGAGGATTTTCTTCCAATATTCCTTCCCTTATGTGGCTGTTGGCTGGAGTCCTGAGTTCCTTGCTGCAATAGCTATTCCTTGTGTTGTGTGGCATCTAACTTCTTCCAAAGCAAGTGATCCAGAAGTTCAGTTCAGTTCAGTCGCTCAGTCGTGTCCGACTCTTTGCGACCCCATGAATTACAGCATGCCAGGCCTCCCTGTCCATCACCAACTCCCGGAGTTCACTCAGACTCGCCTCCATCAAGTCAGTGATTCCATCTAGCCATCTCATCCTCGGTCGTCCCCTTCTCCTCCTGCCCCCAATCCCTGAGTTACCAAGATGGAAAACAGACTGTCTTTTCATTACCTGTTTCTTGACTATCATTTCTGCCATGTTCTATTTGTTATATGCCAAGTGCAGCCCATACTTAAGGGGAGGAGAATTAAGCTGTATATCTTGAAGGGAGATGTATCAAAGAATTTGTGGATATATTTAGAAACTGTCACAGTTATTAAATTACCTTTTAAAAAGACTGTTTTTGATATGGTAGTTAAGGTCTTAGATCAAAACATTAATCTAGAAACACCCCTTCCCCACCAAACCAATCACTATCCAACCTAAAAACATCATTGTTTAAATTCCCTGGATGGGTATGCATGAGATTGAGTCCTTTGGATGATCTTAAAAAAAAAAAACAAACCTGTATTTGACATAGTAAGCACTCGATGGTAGTTGAAGAATCTTTTATTCTATATGAAGTTCCTCTTATGGAGCATAATTGCTATTCCAAAGGAATTAAACATTTGATAGTTAATTCAAGTTTCTCTCGAGTTTTTTTTTGTTGTTGTTGTTAGGCATTGATAAAACCTCATTGTTTCAGATCTCAATTGAGAATGTAAAACTTTAATCATAGACTGGATTGGTTTGCTTTCATATTCTGTAAGAACTCTAATAAAAAGTTCAATGCCAAAACAAGATTGCAGAAGCAGTTTTATCCAATTTCATATAAACTGTTTATTGTATTCTGTTCTCTGTCTTCTAGTGCCTATTTCCAGAGTCATTCTTTTTTTTCTCCTAATTTTTCTTTCCATAGTCATCCTTAAAGTATTAAATAGCTTATTTCATTTATACTAAATTTTAGTGGAATCTCTACTTCATACATTTTAAGTTGTTCAAGTATAGTATAATTGGTTAAAGAGTTTAGAAAATGTTTTGAAAGATAAAATAATGAGTTTTAAGTAATTTTTTGCTTCTGTTGTTGGTACTTTCATGGAAGTATATTTCTTAGTCAAAAAATGAAGTTTTCATATAGAGTTATTTAGGAGAGTTTTGAGAGATCTATGATAAATACATTTACATATTTACTTGTTAGATTTGACAGCATGAGGATGCAGTATTTTCATTTCGATGGAATTTTGTTTAGAAAGTGATGGGCAGGGAAAACCTTAAAATTGTCTTTACTGTTTGTGCTTTGTTTCCTCTCTCTTTTCCAGGTACTGTACCCCGAGATACTTGGATTATGAAGATTTAGAGCGCAAGTACTGGAAGAACTTAACCTTTGTGGCACCTATTTATGGTGCAGACATTAATGGGAGCATATATGATGAGGTACATTTCTATTATAGTGGGTTTTATAAGGTATCATTTCATATCATTGTTTTTGTTACCATTTTAGGTGGTTGAGAAGCAGTTATTTGTTGTGCTTTGTGTGACCCATAACTCCTCATAGGACAAGAGGAAATAAAGACACATCGGTATGATTGCTGCTGCTGCTGAGTTTTAAATTGAAACCAGCTAGTTGTACAAATACCTTAGACTGTTCAACAATAAAATAGTATGTAGTTATCTGGCTAGTCTTTCAGTTACACTCAAAATTTTTAAAAGCAAAAGCACATTATAAAAATACTTGGAAAACAGGAAATATTCATAATAAAGTAAAGTTGCTCAGTCGTGTCTGACTCTTTGCGACCCCATAGCCTGTAGCCTACCAGGCTCTTCTGCCCATGGGATTTTCCAGATGAGAGTACTGGAGTGGGTTGCCATTTCCTTCTCCAGAGGATCTTCCTGACCCAGGGATCGAAACCAGGTCTCCCACATTGTAGGCAGACGCTTTACTGTCTGAGCCACCAGGGAATTAATATGTATTGTGGCTCAGATGGTAAAATGTCTGCAATGCGGGAGACCCAGGTTTCCTTTCCTTTCCTCTAACATGCTTATATTCTCTTTTTTTACTGCCCCCAAATTGTGAGGATTTTTTTTCTTAAAATACACATTGCAGTCTTTCTAGTTATTTTTCCTGAGAACATAATCTGCTTGATATAATGTTATCCTTCTTGCCTCCCCCATACTTAAAATCCTATTAATTTTTTTTACTTTTGAAACCTTTTTTACATTTTCCATTGTTTTATTTCGAAAAATTTCTTGCCTACCAGAAAGTTGAAGTAATGCAGTGAACACTGGATGCCTTCATGTGGATTCATGGGTTGTGAATTTTGCCGCATTTGCTTTTGGTTTCTCTGTCACTCTCTCTTTGTTTCTGTCTCTCTGTCCTTCTGCTGTAACATTTGAAAGTGAGTTACAAACATTATGACAATTCACCCTTAATTATTTCAGCATGAATCTTTCAGTTATAAGGCAATTTAAAATTTATATTGGGCTTCCCTTGTGGCTCAGCTTGTAAGAATCTGCCTGCAATGTGGGAGACCTAGGTTTGATCCCTGGGTTGGGAAGATCCCCTGGAGAAGGGAAAGGCCACTCACTCCAGTATTCTGGCCTGGAGAAATCCATGGACTGTATGGTCCATGGGGTTGCAAAGAGTCGGACACGACCGAGCGACTTCCAACATTTATACAATAGTATCTAATATAGAGACTATTTTCATAGATCCCTAAGTTTCCCAGTAATGTTCTTTATAAACTGCTTTTTCCCCCATATGAAGGATCCAGTCAAGAGTTTCCCTTTGTTTTTTAAAAAATGAATATATTTTTGGCTGTGCTGGGCCTTCTTTGCTGTGTAGGGCTTTCCGTGGTTGCAGAGTGGGGGCTCCTGTCTAGCTGTGGCGCATGGGCCTCTCAATGTGGTGGCTCCTCTTGTTGCAGGGCACAGACTCTTAGCACACAGGCGTCAGTAGCTGGAGCACGCTGGCTCAGTAGCTGTGCTCGTGGGCCCTGCCTAGAGCATGCAGGCTTCAGTAGCTGTGACTCGCAGGCTCTACGAGCGCAGCCTTAGAAGTTGTGGTGCAGGGGCTTAGTTGCTCTGCGCCAGGTGAATCTTTCCAGACTAGGGAGCGAACTCATGTTCCTTGCATTGGCAGGCAGACTCTTGTCCACTGTGCCACCAGGGAAGTCCGAAAGAACCATTGTTATTTTTGAAAATGGGCTGGGTATTAGGTGATACTGTGGAAGTACTGATGTCATATTCAGTGTGATGATGGCATGATGGTTTTGTCATTACTAAAGAATAAATCAATAAGAATATACTTGGAGTACAAATGAATCACTTTGCCATACAGCAGAATTTAACACAACATTGCAAATCAAATATACTTCAATTTTTTAAAAGGAGGGAAAGGGAATATACTTTTTGTATATGTTTTTATTTATGTGTATGTTTTTTTATTTTGTATATGTTTTTATTTTGTGTCTTCTCTGTGGCTTCTTCCCTGTGGTATCCTGGCAAGTTTGCAGGTTTCTGCAAACACACACACACACACACACACACACACACACAAACACTTACATTAATATATATACATAGATATATATACACATGCACATGGACACATATATTTTTCCTTATAAATTGAGAATATACACTGAAAAATATATAGGTGAAATAATATGCACTCTGGAATTTAAAATATCTCAGGAAATAAAGTGGAATGGATATAGTTGAATGAAGACTGGCCAAGTATTGGTAAATGAAGCTAGATGATGGATACATGATGTTTAAAATATGTATGTTTGGAATATTACAAGTTAAAAAAGGGAAAACATTCTTTCTCTTTCTCCCTTTTAGATTTTCACCAGTGTAAATAAACTCCATATTGATAATGTATTGTTAAGTTAGTACATACTTGTATAGAAAAATTTAAAAATAGAGAAAAATATGAAGAAAAGGTTACTTATAAGCTTACCAAACAAGCATAACCTCTGTGATTTCCTTTTGGCCTTTTATGTTAGTGTATATATATGCTTGCATGTGTGTTTGTGTTTCCCCACCTCGAAGGCTGAGGTGCGTTGCTTTAGGAGCATTTTCAGTATTGCTCTCCGGAGGATCATTTTAATATATTCTAGCTCCAGCGGTTTCAGATTGTACCTTATATTAAGTCTTTGCTATGTTTTTTGGTATTTCAATTATATTCTTTTTCCCTCCGTTTAAAAAATTGAAGTATATTTGATTTATAATGTTGTGTTAAATTCTGCTGTATAGCAAAGTGATTCATTTGTATTCCAAGTATAT
Organism: Capricornis sumatraensis; assembly: GCF_032405125.1. Classification (NCBI taxonomy): domain Eukaryota; kingdom Metazoa; phylum Chordata; class Mammalia; order Artiodactyla; family Bovidae; genus Capricornis; species Capricornis sumatraensis. Next base: position 46,290,374 of record NC_091074.1, on the reverse strand, counting down.
TCTTATTGATTTATTCTTTAGTAACGACAAATCTCTTTTAAGTGTGCGTGTTTTGGTTACTGACATTTAAGAAAATGGGTGCCGTTAGTACTAAATCTTCCTTACAGAAGATAGCATCTTGAAATGGGTGAGGCCAAGCAAATACTGTTGGTATTTTCAGTTGAGGCCCAGTAGTGTTTTCTCAAAGTTACGAGGCTGGTAGGCTGCTAGGTGCCCTTATTCTCCACACCAGTTTTAAGGAAGTAATTATGTAGAGTCAGTCTCACAGTTGTGGAAGTGTATAAAGCTAGGTCTGTGTCACCTACGAATGTCCCCTGAGCTCATGGTTTGTTTTGTGTCTTCTCTGTGGTTTCTTCCCTGTGGTATCCTGGCAAGTTTTCAGGTTTCTGAAAGGAAGATGGCTGAGGAATCATCTGGATTTTGGGCTGAGAGGTTGCGTGTCTTAAGGCTCAAAAATAAAAAACTTAGTCAAGATTTGTTTCTAACCATACCTTGGGATCATTGAGCTCTTTGTTCCTTTTTTGTGAATATAATTAAGGAGTAGAAACAGCATATGATTTTTAGAACAGTTGACATAAAGCTGCCCTGAACTAGCTTTTCATATTTGATAGTAAAATTATATAATTGTTGACATCACGGATGAGGCTGATGGGCTTAGTTTTGTAGTGCTTATTAATTTACTGCTTGTGTTTGAAAACCAGTTACACAATGGCATTGCTTCAAGGGAACATTGACTTTAGACTTCAGATTTGAGTAACTTTAGTTATTAAAATTCGATGAACAAAATTCACTGGTTTGTAAACATGCAGTTTTTAAAGTACCCTTATTATTTACAAGTTTTGGAGACAGAAATCTGTCATTTTGGTAGGATCTACAAGGCATAGTATTTTATGGAATTTCTATAGGGGCATTTAGTAACTCCAGAACTGAGCTGACATTTTCAGCGCTTTTGTAGCATAAAGACAGACATGAGAGATATTGTGAACTGGTACTGGTAAACAAAACCAATCACACTCAAGACAACTAAATTCAAGCAAATGAAAAGTAACTTGTATTTGCCCCCTTGAGGTAGATGGAAAGCAACAAGAGAAAGAGTGCATTAAAGAGAGTAATGAAGAGTGAGCGTAATAATAACTTGTGTCAGGAACATTTGAAGTCATTGTAATGTATGTGCATTGGAAAAAGCTTGTGTGTTGTTTTGCTCTTTCCTATTGTATCTTTGTATTGTTTAACTGCGCAGTTCATTATTTAAATTGTATTGGATGTTGGTTTGTTATGGTTCATGGCATTATTTTGAAAGGGATTATAGTCATCAAGTTGTAGTTCACTTTCCTGCCTAATTTCTAGTTATGGCTATTCCCTTTAATGTTAAAAGAAGGATTCAAAATTCATAACCTTTTATTGGTGGGGATAGGAGTTCCTAGAGAGGGTGGGGGGAAGGTAAGAGAAACAGTTTGTGCAGGGTGCAAAGGTGAATAAAGATCCTGGTTCTCAGGTAATTCACAGACTTGGGGGACAGCTGTGGGGTTCCAGGGAGCCCAGAGAGGCACTTTGAGTAGCTTGGTGTAGAAGGAAGAATTTTTTTTTTTTTTGTAGGAGAGATGAGCTTGGCCTAGATGAGCAAGTTCAAGACAGGTAGAAGGAGGGAGAGAAGAATGGAACAGAAGCTAGGTAAATTGGAGGATAAGATTGCACTTAATAATTTGTCTCTCCCCCTCTTTCTTTTTTTAAAAACTGAATTTGAAGGCTTTTTGGTGAGCTTGGGCTTAAGGAGAGTGAGGCAGACCTGGAATAGTGGCTGTGGGATCTGAGGGAGAGGATCAGCCTGGCGGGAGATGGATTGTATGGGCCCCTCCTGCTTGGATATTTATCTTGTAGCACCAAGCAAGTCTGTTAAGGGACAAAAACGGGTGCCATTGTATTGTTGATCCAGTTGCGGATACAGCATAGGAATTAGGGGTGAGGGTGTTCGTGAAGGACTGGTTGAGGACCATCAGTCTTATAGGAAAGGGACTAGGGTCTGGAGATTCCAGGGGAGAAGTCTTGGTCCCTCTTTCATTCGACTGATGCTTTCAGAGCTTGATTTCCTTAGGATATACTTGAAAATCTGAGCACCATGGGCAGCGGCCTCTGGCACCAGTAACAGTAACATGATTTAAGGAAGCTGCTGTTGTTTAGTTGCTCAGTCATGTCTGACTCTTGTGACCCCATGGACTGTAGCCCGCCAGGCTCCTCTGTCCACGGGATTTCTTAGGCAAGACTACTAGAGTGGGTTGCCATTTCCTTCTCCAGGGGATCTTTCCGATCCAGGGATCAAGTCCTTGTCTCCTGCATTGGCAGGTGGAGTCTTTTACCACTGAGCCACCAGGGAAGCCCTTGAGGTAGTTACTACTTGTTAAACCAAAATGCCAAGCCTATCAAAGGCATGACATGACAAGGCCCAGTCTTTGAATGTATGATGCAAAGCCTTACTTGTCTTTGTAAATGAAGTTTTATTGGAGCATAGCCTTATTGTCCATCTACATATGCTCAAAATTCTCCAAGCCAGACTTCAGCAATACCTGAACTGTGAACTCCCTGACGTTCAAGCTGGTTTTAGAAAAGGCAGAGGAACCAGAGATCAAATTGCCAACATCCGCTGGATCATGGAAAAAGCAAGAGAGTTCCCGAAAAACATCTATTTCTACTTTATTGACTATGCCAAAGCCTTTGACTGTGTGGATCACAATACACTGTGGAAAATTCTGAAAGAGATGGGAATACCCGACCACCTAACCTGCCTCTTGAGAAATCTGTATGCAGGTCAGGAAGCAACAGTTGGACATGGAACAACAGACTGGTTCCAAATAGGAAAAGGAGTATGTCAAGGCTGTATGTTGTCACTCTGCTTATTTAACTTCTATGCAGAGTACATCATGAGAAACGCTGGACTGGAAGAAACACAAGCTGGAATCAAGATTGCTGGGAGAAATATCAATAACCTCAGATATGCGGATGACACCTTATGGCAGCACGCCGTAAGGCAGAAAGTGAAGAGGAGCTAAAAAGCCTCTTGATGAAAGTAAAAGAGGAGAGTGAAAAAGTTGGCTTAAAGCTCAACATTCAGAAAACGAACATCATGGCATGTGGTCCCATCACTTCATGGGAAGTAGATGGGGGAACAGTAGAAACAGTGTCCGACTTTATTTTTTTGGGCTCCAAAATCACTGCAGATGGTGATTGCAGCCATGAAATTAAAAGACGCTTACTCCTTGGAAGAAAAGTGATGACCAACCTAGATAGTATATTCAAAAGCAGAGACGTTACTTTGCCGACTAAGGTCCGTCTAGTCAAGGCTGTGGTTTTTCCTGTGGTCATGTATGGATGTGAGAGTTGGACTGTGAAGAAGGCTGAGCGCCGAAGAATTGATGCGTTTGACCTGTGGTGTTGGAGAAGACTCTTGAGAGTCCCTTGGACTGCAAGGAGATCCAACCAGTCCATTTTGAAGGAGATCAACCCTGGGATTTCTTTGGAAGGAATGATGCTAAAGCTGAAGCTCTAGTACTTTGGCCACCTCATGCGAAGAGTTGACTCATTGGACAAGACTCTGATGCTGGGAGAGATTGGGGGCAGGAGAAGGGGACGACCCAGGATGAGATGGCTGGATGGCATCATGGACTTGATGGACGTGAGTCTGAGTGAACTCCGGGAGATGGTGATGGACAGGAAGGCCTGGCGTGCTGCTGTTCATGGGGTCGCAAAGAGTCGGACACGACTGAGCGATTGAACTGAACTGAGCATATTATATTTGGCTTTTTTGCACTACAGTGGGAGAGTTGAGTCATAGTGACAGATTGTATGGCCCCTTAAAGCTAAGCCCTTTGCAGAAAAGGTTTGCTAACTCCTAATATAGCGGTACAAATTATTTGCTTTTGGGGAAGGATTCTCAAAACTTTTTTAAGATATAGATAAAATTCTGAATGTTTTTAGTTATGACTATGTTGATATTTTGATTATGACTATATTTATATTGATTATGTAAAGATCCTGAAATGAAATTTGGTAATGTCAGGGACCTTCTGTAAGTAAAGAAGTTCCTGAACTTAGAAATAGAGCCACCTGTGTTTTTAGGTGGCCTTTGATGAGTCCTTGGAAACACTAACAGAAACATAAGAGTCCCAGGATCTGAAACTCTTATTTTGGTTATATTTTACTAAGGACTGGTATACTGATAAAGAACGTTTTAATTAGGAAATTCCCTGGTGGTCCAGTGGTTAGGACTCTGTGCTTTCACTGACACAGGTCTGTGTTCGATCCCTGGTTGGGGAACTAAGATCCTGCAAACTGTGCAGCATAGAAGGAAAAGGAAAAAGTTTTAATTAACCTTTGTGCACTGTTCATTTAAAAAAATCAGTTCTCTGTTTATAGAAATATGAGAGTTACTTCACGAAACAAACACAAAAACAACAGATAAAGAGAAAAGATGAACAGGGAGAAAAAGGTGCCATAACTATGTGGGATGATTCATCTTGACTAAGGGACATTAAAATAAACCCATATCTTAAGGGAAAAAAAGAAGATATAATATTTCTGGAATAGCCAATAGCCGTACTTCCACAGACGTTTGAAGACAGAGTGCATCTCTTTGTTCTGTATGTGAGGGCTTAGACTAGGCATTAACATTTTTCACTAACATTAGTACAGTGTTCTGTGCTCATTTGGGCTGTATTTCTACAATTATCATATGTACAGTGGTGATTCTCTTATTGATGATCATTGTTCTTTAAATAGAGGTTTAAAAATGAAGTTCCACGTACTTTCCTTAAGCTGGCTATTATCTTCTTGATAACACTAGAAGGATCTCCAGTAGTATTAATCTGTTTTCAAAACAGTCTTCTTTGCAAGGTTTTCCCTTGGTTGAGTGGTGACAGACACTTCCTTCCCTAAGTTTCACCTGTCTCCTCCATCATCTGGGCTTTCTGATTTGAATACTTCATTCATATCCTAACAGGCGTTGCTGTCAGCAGTGGCCCCTTTGAGATGATGTTTTTCACAGAAGTGCACCAGCAAGGTTCCTATCTCACGGGAGTTTAGCCTTCTTTGGATGCTTAATGTCTAGGTACTTCTTTCTTTTGAATAACCCTGTGGGATGACATGGCGTTATAATTGACTGTTTCCCTTCTGGGGCACTGTCTTTGATGATAGTTTTCAGCAGTTCATTGGCGGAAGATAGCACTTCTCACTGTGAGGGGAGGCCACTTCACCCGTGACCCACAGCGTGCACTGTTTTATCACTGTTCTCCCAGTCTTGCTTTGAAACTCACCTGCTTTGCTGACATCATGTTCCTCCACTTTGCAACTGCCTTGGGCTTCCCCGGTGGCTCAGTGGTAAAGAATCCGCCTGTGATGTGGGTTTGATCCCTGGGTCAGGACAATCCCCCGGAGGAGGAATGGCAACCCACTCCAGTATTCTTGCTTGGGAAAGCCCATGGACAGAGGAGCCTGACAGGCTACAGTCCATGGGGTCACAAAGAGTCGGACACGACTGAGTGACTGAGCATCATATCATTGAAGGTGTCTGTCATCTTCTCCTGTACCAGCCTGGTACTCAGTGGTCTCCTACACTGCGAATGACTTATCAGTCTACTGCACGGGGAGTTTCTCTAGTTTTTTATGTATGGTGTTTGTTTAAGTAACACAGTTCAGCTTCCCAGGAGCAACTTGGGTGTGCTGTGAGGTGTGGACATGCTGAGATCACGTCTTATGCACTTCTCTCCAACACTGTGTGCCATCACCTTCAACTCTCTATGCTCACTTTCTTTCTTCTCAGGTTTTTCCACATTTGAAGAACACATTTTCACCAACAGTGCTTGGAAGATGGTAGCAGTGATGCCCAGTACATTTATGCTGGGCACAAAGCATAATCTTTTAGGGACAAGAACTGAGATAATAACTGAATTGCCGTCTTTGTTACCTTACATAGATTTGTATGCAACTGAAAGCTTTCTGCTGGTGGATGTTCACAGGTCATTATAGAGTTTTTGATTTGGTCAGTGAATTTAGGGTAAAAAAAATATGTTACTGCAGCAGATATTTTGAAAATGAGGACAGAAAATGAAGGATACTTGCATAATTTCTGTTTCTTTCACATAAACTCTTGAGTCCAGTGATGGCAGGTATCATTTCTCATAGACTCTCTTGTAACATCTGCTTCCAAGAACGCACCTAAATAATAGTAGGGTTGATGCATATATGACATTGGTAAAATAGCCTGAGGCCAGATCATGGAGTTTTCTGAAATTTTTTCGTTATCACTCTCTACATCTTGAAGAACTGTTTGAGGTTATTTAATAGGGAAGGGGTAGGATCAGAATCATGCTTTAGAAAGTGTGATCATATAATGGCTTACAAGAGGAACTGGTCATAGCAAGAGGCTTGGAGAGTGCTTTTAGGAAGGAGGGACGAGGGTGGGGTCAGAGTGATCTTGACCCCAGAGTGGTCATGATCCCCATTGGGTGTTTTTCTGAACTAACTGAGATAGCAGTTCTCAAATTTTGGCCTTTTCAGCACCTACAATTACAATTATTCTTGTAATAATTTATTGTGGATCTCAAAGAGCTGTTGTTCATGTGGGTTGTATCTATCCTTGTTTATTGTATTAGAAATGAAAACTGAGAAGGTTTAAAAATATTTAAATCATTAAAAAGAATCTGTTATGTAATATTCATATTTTTCTTAAAAAAATTACTGTATTTTCCTAAACACAAAATTTAGTGAGAGAAGTGGCGTTTTTTAATGGGTTTTTCAAGTCACTAGTGTCTCAGGGTTAACAGTCACTTAGTCATATCCAAGTGACTGTCCTCTTTGTGGCCCATGGACTATATAGCTTGCCAGGCTCCTCTGCCCATGCAGTTCTCACTAATGTCTAGCTTAAATAGAAACCCCTTTCCAGAATCTTGTATCTGCTTTTTGTGTTTAATCTGTTGTGATATCATGTAGCCTTCTGCACACTCTACCTTACACACATGGGAGAATGAGAGTGAACAAGGAGAATAATGTCTTGGTATAGTTGTGATAGTGGCTTTGATGCCACAGACCCAGTGGCCTTTGGACAGCATTGTGAAAGCCTCTGTTGTAAGACATTTAGCAGGAGACTCCTTCCCTGATCTCACTCTATGTAAATGATGCGGGCATCTTAAGGCAAGGTAACAGTTTTCCATTCTTGTTCATATTAGACCTTCGTGTCACTGTGTCCCTGATAGGAACCTCCGAGACCTAATGACATTACGAGACAGTGGTTCTCCAAGAAGTCATGGAGTTATTTGGGGGAGCATCAACCATAAATTCTGACATAAAACTCTGGCAAGATTTTTTAAGCAGAAAATAGACTTGGGGTGTAAACTTAAGTTCCTGCATCTTAAGACATATAAAATATTTTAAAGTGTGTTTGTAAGATTTTCCTTTCATATTAATTTGCTAGTCTATTGTCATCCATGTATTTATTAATAGATAATTGATAGAAAATTCAAAGCTGTTTGAAAAATACGGTGACAAACCTTAAAAAGACAAAAAATTACATCTTTTACTGCATATTTCTTCATGAGAGCTGGGGAATTTTTTCTTTTTTCTGCTATGGATGTACTGGATAGATGGATGTGTGTTTATGTACTCTTTCTAGTTTCCCATTTTTTTTTTAATAGTCTATGATTATAAGTGCATAACTTTTTTAGGTAAAAATTACCTTTTTGTTAATACAAGTATTATAAAAATGATGAAAAGCATCAAATGTCAGAGAAGATTGAAATCACTCATAATCCTGGCATTAGGAAACAAGAGCTGTCCAAAGAGTTTAGTGTCTTCCCTTCCAGTGCCTTTTCTCTGTTTAGTGCTCAGTAGTTCTATTGTTTTGAACAGGTGTGGTATCCTGGTGAACACAGTTTGGTTTTGTCTCTTCTCCCTCTCACTTTAGCACATAGTGAATGCTTTGCCATGATTACAGATGTTCTTCAACGGGATGATTTAACGTTCATTGTATCTCTCATTTTTATTGGTAGGATGATTTTCTTGAGCAGAGGAAGCAGATAAATCTAAGGTGGAGAGGGATGCTGGGGGCCGCAGAGCAAGGAGGGTACGACAGTTCCTAGGGTTAGGGTAGGGTTGGCCCATGATGCACTGAGGGGTGACCAGCTCATCACTAAACCATGAGGCACTTTAACCTCTGTTAACCCACTGCTAACAGAGGCACTTTGCCACCAACATTGCCTCATTTCCTGCCTTTTCTCCACAGAAAAACAGAAAGCGGTATTAAATAGAATAGAATATTTGGCCTATTTACTTATATAATAATCCATGTCTGCCATCCCTAGCTGTGACTTTCAGGAAAACTGTTGTTGCCTTAGAGGCTGTAAAGGGAAAGAATTGAATTAACAGCTCTCTGAGGTTCCTCTCAGCTTAAACGTGTTTGCTTTAAGTAACATTTCTTCAAGAAGGTGAACCAAAGTCTTAGATAAGGAATTTTTTTGAGTTCTAGATTTCTTTTATATTATAACTTTGTCAAGAACCCCTTTAGAAGAATACTAGCTGAAGCATAGGAATCTTTTTATACTAAGATTTTAGTGTTACTGGCATTTAACCTTGCAGATGACTCTTTTATCTTCCTGCAATTCAGTTAATTTGCTCAGTCATGTCCAACTCTCTGCAACCCCATGGACTGCAGCAAGCCAGCCTTCCCTGTCCATCACCAAATCCTGGAGCTTGCTCAAACTCATGTCCACTGAGTCCATGATGGCATCCAACCATCTCATCCTCTGTCGTCCCCTTCTCCTCCTGGCTTCAATCTTTCCCAGATCAGGGTCTTTTCCAATGAGTCAGTTCTTTGCATCAGGTGGCCAAAGTATTGGAGTTTCAGCTTCAGCTTCAGTCCTTCCAATGAATATTCAGGACTGATTTCCTTTAGGATGGACTGGTTGGATCTCCTTGCAGTCCAAGGGATTCTCAAGAGTCTTCTCCAACACCACAGTTCAAAAGGATCAACTCTTCAACGCTCAGCTTTGTGGTCCAGCTCTCAAATGCATACATGACTACTGGAAAAATCATACCTTTGACTAGATGGACCTTTGTCAACCAAGTTATGTCTCTGCTTTTTAATATGCTGTCTAGGTTGGTCATAACTTTTCTTCTAAAGGAGCAAGCATCTTTTAATTTCATGGCTGCAGTCACCATCTCCAGTGATTCTGGAGCCTAAGAAAAGAAAGTCTGTCACTGTTTCCATTGTTTACCCATCTGTTTGCCATGAAGTGATGGGACTGGATGCCATGATCTTAGTTTTTTATATGTTGAGTTTTAAGCCAACTTTTTCACTCTCTTCTTTCACTTTCATCAAGAGGCTCTTTAGTTCTTCACTTTCTGCCATAAGGGTGGTATCATCTGCATATCTGAGGTTATTGATATTTCTCTTGGCAGTTTTGATTCCAGCTTGTTCTTCATCCAGCACGGCATTTCGCATGATGTACTATGCATATAAGTTACATAAGGAGGGTGACAATATACAGCCTTGATGTACTCCTTTCCCAGTTTTGAACCAGTCTGTGGTTCCATGTCCAGTTCTAGCTGCTGAATCTTGACTTGCATACAAATTTCTCAAGAGGCAGGTCAGGTGGTCTGGTATTCCCAGCTCTTTCAGAATTTTCTGCGGTTTGTTGTGCTCCACACAGTCAAAGGCTTTGGTGTAGTCAATAAAGCAGAAGTAGATGTTTTTTTTAGAACTCTCTTGCTTTTTAGTTAATCCGCAGATGTTGGCAATTTGATCTGTGGTTCCTCTGCCTTTTCTAAATCGAGCTTGAACATCTGGAAATTCTCGGTTCATGTGCTGTTGAAGCCTTGCTTGGAGAATTTTGAGCATTACTTTGCTAGCGTGTGAGATGAGTTCAATTGTGCAGTAGTTTGAGCATTCTTTGGCATTGCCTTTCTTTGAGATTGGAATGAAAGCTGACTTTTTCCAGTCGTGTGGCCACTGCTGAGTTTTCCAAATTTGCTGGCATATTGAGAGCAGCACTTTAATAGCATCATCCTTTAGGACTTGAAATAGCTGAGCTGGAATTCTGTCACCTCCACTAGCTTTGTTTGTAGTGATGCTTCCTAAGACCCACTTGACCTCGCACTCCAGGATATCTGGCTCTAGGTGAGTGGTTACACCATTGTGGTTATCTGGGTCATTTAGATCTTTTTTTTTTGTATAGTTCTGTAGTGCCACCTCTTAATATCTTCTGCTTCTGTTAGGTCCATACCATTTCTGTCCTTTATTGTGCCCATCTTTGAATGAAATGTTCCCTTGGTATCACTAATTTTCTTAAAGAGATCTCTAGTCTTTCCCATTCTATTGTTTTCCTCTGTCTTTGCATTGATCACTGAGGAAGCCTTTCTTACCTCTACTTGCTATTCTTTGGAACTCTGCATTCAGATAGGTATATCTTTCCTTTTTTCCTTTGCCTTTAGCTGCTTTTTTTTTTCACAGCTATTTATAAGGCCTCCTCAGACAACTATTTTACAATCGTTTTGCCTTTTTTGCATTTCTTTTTCTTGAAAATGGTCTTGATCACTGCCTCTTTACAATGTCACGAACCTGCAGTGGGGTGGCTTAAATATGTTCATCCACCAGATGGTGCTGTTGGACAACAGATTTTTCTAAGGCTGCAGGTTTCTAAAATATTAAATATTTTAGATAAAATATTTAAACTGAGTCACCAGTGTCCTTTCCATTTTGTATTTTTATCATGTTAGGATATGAATTATTCTGAAATAAGGACTATTTTGAAGCCAAAACACTAGCAGTATGTGTAATTTTCACATCCAAGGGAAAATACTGTCATTCGAGACATGCCTTCATGCTAAGAGAGAGCTGTTGGCCTTGGATTATACCTTTTAGGTTTTCATTTTGTGTTAAAGCTTCTATTTAATAAGAAATCATTATCTTCCAGCATATTATGGCTTATCTTTAGTGAATGAAGTCTTAGCCTGATGATCTCAAGTTATGCCATCCAGATGGGGGGGGTGTGTGTGTGTGTGTGTATGTGTAAAACAGTACTTCTATTCATTTGTCACATTGCATGTAGAATGTTCTATCAGTTGTGGAAGCTGTATTTTAAGAAGAGTATTGGTAGAGAATTGTTGATAGAAGAAGATTGAGCTGATTTGCCGGCTGACCTCAGAGTATGTGACTGCTGACTCAAAGTGTCTGTCTTGCACATGAGAGAGTTAGGTGGGATCACTGTGGGGAGAAGCAGTTTTGGCTGTGGAAGTGCTAAATTGATGGAGACACACATGAGTCCCACATAGAGTTCCATGCCTGAGGGGGAAAAGGGTGACAAGTCTGGTTGAGATGGAGAGTTTGGGTAGTTGCTTGCCCTTGCCAGCTTCTTAGGATTGGTTTCTCAAAATAAATCACCACCTGTCCGTGGGCTTTTGGTGTCACTGGGACAGTTTGTGTCATGAGTCCCAGGAGTATGATTCTAATTATGTTCTAAATAGGATTTTTTTTAAAAAAGAGCTATCACTAAAATTATAAAATGATTTTATTTAGTTTCTAGGTTTATACATTTAATTTTTTAAAAAACTATGTTTTGTATTTTCTAAATTAGAAAATATAGTTTAATATTCTGGCAAATTGTTAGTATTTTCTTTTTCGTTGAAGGAATAATGTTGAGCTTATGTATATGATATAGATTTTTTTTCACTTACGAAAATGAAAATGAGACCATTGGCAATACCTTAGGTTGTTTTTCTTCATGAAGAATAGAAGGGTGTTATTTGAGCCCTCTGCCAGGTGTTATTCGAGCGTGTAAAATTTAAGATTGCTTTAAGTGCGAAACAGCATTATAACAGCTAGAAGAAACAGGAAAAAGTAGATAAAGTCCTGTTGGAATAGGGAGAAACAGATATATTCTTTATGTTAATTGTAATTGTCCTGGCATTAATAGTTGTGAAGAGGCTCAAGCCCTGCCCACATTTTGGTACTTTTCAGAAGCTAAGTGGCTTAACTACTTCTTTAGTAGGATCACATTAACATCACAGACTCTGATAATGATATTACTTTCTTTCTTAGATCCATCAGAGAATGGGACAAGTTGGGGACCTGTGCATTTGATTACTAAGGAGGAAACGTATTAGACATTATTTTACTGTCAGTAGTAGTTCAGTTCAGTTGCTCAGTCAAGTCCGACTCTTTGCAACCCCATGGACTGCAGCACACCAGGCTTCCCTGTCCATCACCAAATCCTGGAGCTTACTCAAACTCATGTCTGTCAAGTGGGTGATGCCATCCAACCATCTCATCCTCTGTCATCCCCTTCTCCTCCTGGCGTCAGTCTTTCCCAGCATCAGGGTCTTTTCCAATGAGTCAGTTCTTCACATCAGGTGGTCAAAGTATTGGAGTTTCAGCTTCAGCTTCAGTCCTTCCAATGAATAGTCAGAACTGATTGCCTTTAGGGTGGACTGGTTGGATCTCCTTGCAGTCCAAGGGATTCTCAAGAGTCTTCTCCAACACCACAGTTCAAAAGGATCAGTTCTTCAATGCTCAGCTTTCTTTATAGTCCAGCTCTCAAATCCGTACATGACTACTGGAAACACCATAGCCTTGACTAGACGGACCTTTGTGGACAAAGTAATGTCTCTGCTTTTTTGTTTGTTTGTTTTTAAAACAAGCTCTGGCCAGTTTTATTAAAGAAAAATTGTACATGATTTACTTTTCACCAGTCTGGTCTGGCATGCTTCGGATAATATCAGAATCACCTGGATCAATGAGAGCCAGTGTGCATACTCTGTAGTATTTTCCACATGCTGTGCCCAATTCAATATTATTGCCACTGTAGTGATGGACACCAGTTTTGGCCAACATGGCGTAATACTCTATTTCAGATTTCCTCAAGGCTGGGCAGTTGTTGGCGAGGATGACCAGTTTCGTTTTGCTTTGTCTGATCATTTTCAGAGTCTGTTTGTACCCCAGCACATACTTTCCACTTTTCATAACCAGCTGGAGCCTAGAGTTGATCGACTCCAGTGACTTTTTCGTCTTCTTTTCGGCCACCATCTTCCTGCCTTAGATGCGGGACGCCCCCAACCAAGAGCAGCCGCCAAGATGGCCGGGGAGCGAGAAAGGAAAGAATCTGTCTCTGCTTTTTAATATGCTGTCTAGGTTGGTCATAACTTTCCTTCCAAGGAGGAAGCATCTTTTAATTTCATGTCCGCAGTTACTATCTGCAGTGATTTTTGGAGCCCAAGAAAATAAAGTCTCTCATGGTTTCCATTGTTTTCCCATCTGTTTGCCATGAAGTGATCAGACCGGATGTCATGATCTTAGTTTTCTGAATGTTGAGCTTTAAGCCAGCTTTTCACTCTCACTTTCATCAAGAGGCTCTTTAGTTCTTCTTTGCTTTCTGCCATAAGGGTGGTGTCATCTGCGTATCTGAGATTATTGATATTTCTCCCAGAGATCTTGAGATTCCAGCTTGTGCTTCATCCAGCCCAGCGTTTCTCATGATGTACTTTGCATAGAAGTTAAATAATCAGGGTGACAGTATACAGCCTTGACGTACTCCTTTCCAGATTTGGAAATAGTCTGTTGTTCCATGTCTAGTTGTAACCGTTGCTTGTTGATTTCTCAGGAGGCAGGTCAGGTGGTCTGGTATTCCCATCTCTTTCAGAATTTTCCACAGTTTATTGTGATCCACACAGTTAGAGGCTTTGGCATAGTCAATAAAGTAGAAATAGATGTTTTTCTGGAACTCTCTTGCTTTTTCGATGATCCAGTGGATGTTGGTAATTTGATTTCTGGTTCTTCTGCCTTTTGTAAATCCAGCTTGAACATCTGGAAGTTCATAGTTGATGTACTGTTGAAGCCTTGCTTGGAGAATTTTGAGCATTACTTTGCTAGTGTGTGAGATGAGTTCAATTGTGTGGTAGTTTCAGCATTCTTTGGCATTGCCTTTCTTTGGGATTGGAATCAAAACAGACCTTTCTGAGTCCTGTGGCCACTGCTCAATTTTCCAAATTTGCTGGTGTATTGAGTGCAGCACTTTCACAGCATCATCTTTTAGGATTTGAAATAGCTCAACTGAAATTGCATCACCTCTACAAGCTTTGTTTGTAGTGATGCTTCCTAAGGCCCACTTGACCTCACATTCCTGAATGTCTGACTCTAGGTAAGTGATCACATCATCATAGTTATCTGGGTTCTGAAGATCTGTTTTGTATAGTTCTTATGTGCATTCTTGCCACCTCCTCTTAATAGCTTGTGCTTCTGTTAAGTCCATGCCATTTCTGTCCTTTATTGTGCCCATCTTTGCATGAAATATTCCCTTGGTATGTTTAATTTTCTTGAAGAGATCCTAGACTTTCCCATTCTATTGTTTTCCTCTGTTTCTTTGCATTGATCACTGAGGAACGCTTTCTTATCTCTCCTTGCTGTTCTTTCAAACTCTGCCTCCATATCGGTATCGTTTTATTCTTTGCCTTTTGCATTAGGCAAAGGAGTCAGTAGTAGAGACCTTACCACAAATGGCGAACAAATTGTTTAGTTTTCATTAAAAATTTGAGGCAGGTGGTCTAGGGCCATGTTGCTTCTGTGATGCCATCAGAGACATGCACTCCTAGCAGTTACTTTTGCCACCTTCACTGTGACATACTTACCCTCGTGCTCTTGTGGTTGCTGCTCATTGTGTCTGAATGTCTGGTGAGGGAAAAAGGGCACAGGATTTGAGCCTGCTTAGACAGCCTCCTCAAAGCTTTCTCCTGGAACTCCTGCCCTGTTATTACCAGTTACATCTCATTGGCCAGAACCATGCATAACTAGCCTTAGTTGTAACTACTTTGTTCTTTCAGTTAAGTGAGGTTCTATTAGTAAAGAAGGTAAAAATAGATACTACAAACATAGGCAATCTCTGTTGTAAAAGTGTATTAAGACAATGATTTTGAAGTACTGTGTTACACTGCAGTATAATACACTTCCAAGAGTTGAATTAGACAAAGGGCTTAGTAGTCTAGAAAATATGAATGAAAGTGAAAGTGTTAGTTTCTCAGTTGTGTCTAACTCTTTGCAGTCCTATGGAGTGTAGCCACTAGGCTCCTCTGTCCATGGGGCTCTCTAGGCAAGAATGCTGGAGTGGGTTGCCATTTCCTTCTCCAGGGGATCTTCCCAACCCAGATCTTCAGCACTGCAGACAGATTTGCTGTCTGAGCCACCTCGGAAACCTTAGTCTAGAAAATATGAATACATCAGTAAAAGTTGTAGAGTTTTAAATTTCCTGTATTTACAAAGAACTTGTCAGTGTCTGGGTTTGGAATTTTAGTATTTTCTTAAATGTTGAGATAATTGATCCTCTTTAAAGGAGAACAAGGCTTTTATGGTTCAGATTCCTTTTAGGATTTTCTGCAAGAGTCCTGTGTAGATGTATAAAATAAAGTCAACAAGTTATATTTATTATTTCTGTAAGTTTCTTTCTTTTTTTTTTTTAATAGAATGCATGTCTGAGTGAATCCCTGAATCCTGCTCTTGGCCTCATGCCGTTTTTTTTGAAATAATCTTTTAGATTGGTAGTCCTTAAAAAAAAAAAGGGAAATAGCAAATATAATGAACAAATTATTAACTTTCCCTTCCAGTCATTGGGGGATTGAGGGAAGTCTTTCCCTCCTTGATTATATAAAAGTTTAGAATTGATTTTCTGGCTCATTGATTGGCTGTGAGGCTTCGGGCACAGTAATGCCAGCTCGGGTTAGAGTTTTCCATTGTCACCCTTGAATTCTGGTTACCCAGTAGTGAGCTGTGAGATCTTGGGTGAGTTATCTGACTTCTCCCAGGGCAGCTGTCTCATCTATAAAATGGCACTAATAATAGATCGTAGTTCTATTTATCACCTCATAGGGTAAAATGAGATGAATAAGTAAAACACCCAGGGCAAGGCCTGCTCTGTATTATGTGCTGAAGAACAGCTGCAGCTGGCGGCAATAGTAAAGCAAAATGGGACAAAAATCCTGAAGCCCTAATGAAATGTTCACTAGCTGTTTCTACCAAGAGAATTATGAAGAATGCTGTTCTGCAATATTCATTTACTTAGAAGTCCAACCCACGGCCCAGCAGTTTATTCTTTCTACCATCTGTCGAAGCCTGTCATTTCAGAGCAGTGAAGGATATTTGTTTAGGGGTTACTACTAAAGAAAATGTGCCTGCTCTTTTCACGAGATACACTGCTATCCTCTTATCACTAAGACAAGGTGCCAGGGCAGAAATGGTACCTGGGATGTGACTCAGGACGTGTTCTCTTTTTCATGACTTTTTCTTTATCATATTTTTAGAATGTATTATCTCATTTTATATGTGAAACTTACATTTTAAAGCACAGTGATACATTGAGTACCCCAAACCCACTATGCAGTCCCATAGCTAAAACATTACTGTTGTGCTGCTCATGGGATGCTCAGTCTACAGTCCGTCTTTGCTATCCCATCCCATCACCATGAGTGGCCCTAACTTTGTGTTTGGTATCTTGCCTAAAAAAAAACCCAAAAGCAAATTTTGTTGTTGTTGAAATAGTTGATTTAGAATGTTTTTTTAGTTTCAGGTGTACAGCAGAGTGATTCAGTTATATATGTATCTATTCTTTTCCAAATTCTTTTGCATTTAATTGGTTACAGAATACTGAGCAGAGTTTCCTGTGCTCCACAGTAGGTCCTTGTTGGTTGTCTGTTTTATTGGTAAATATAGCACTGTGTACATGTCAATCCCAAACTTCCTAATTACCTCTCCCACCCACCCTTGCCCTCTAGTAACCATAAGTTTGTTCTCTAAGTCTCTGAATCTGTTTCTGTTTTGTAAATAAGTTCATTTGTATCATTTTTTTTTTAAGATTCCACATGTAAGTGGTACTGTATATTTGTCTTTCTCAGTCTTACTTCACTCGGTATGACAGTCTGTAAGTCCATCCACGTTGCTGCAAATAAGATTTTATTCTTTTTGATGGCTGAGTAGTATTCCATTTAATGTATGTATGACATTTTAGAAAATAATTCGTTAAATATACTTTTGGCTGTGTTGGGTCTGTGTTGCTGTGCGTGTGGGCTTTCTCTAGTTGCAGGGAGAGGGGTTTGCCCTCTGGTTGTGGTACATGGGCTTCTCACTGTGGTGGCTTTTCTTGTTGTGAAGCATGGGTTCTCGGTGCACGGGGTTCAGTAATTGTGACACGGGAGCTCAGTAGTTGTGGCTCCTGGGCTCTAGGACGCAAGCTCAGTAGTTGTGGTGCATGGGCTTAGTTGCTTTGCAGCACGACGGATCTTCCCTGCTCAGGTAGCCCATGTCTCCTGGATTGGCAGGTGGATTCTTTATCAGGGAACCACCAGGGAAGCCCCCTCATCGTCCTTATCTATTCCTCTGTTGATGGACATGTGGATTGCTTCCATGTCTTGGCTATTGGAAACAGTGCTGCAGTGAACATGGGGTGCATGTATCCTTTGGACCATGTTTTTCTCCAGTTGTATACCCAGGAGTGGGATTGCAGGATCATCTGGTAGCTCTGTTTTTAGACAGATGCATATTTGTAAACAACATATTTAGTTTAGCTTATTTTTGACTGTGTTAAAAGTAGTATCACTTTGTTAGTCTTCTGAGACTATCCCAAACACTAAGTTTTCTGAGTTTATTCATGTTATTTGTGTGCTATTGTTCAGTCATTTCCATTGCTGAATGGCATTCCATTTTGTGAGTATATATTTTATTTTTTATTATCCTGTTGGGATATTTTCTTTTTCTTTCGTCTTAAATATTGCTTCTATGAACCCATTCCTGTATATGATTTCTGGTGTACTATATATAGGTACTCTGAAGCACTTATCTAGGAATGAAAGTGCTGCCTCAGAGAGTATTCAGCTTGGTCAGATATTGTTGCCTTGTTTCTCAAAATCTTTGTAGCAAAGTCTCCCCTTGCACTGTATAAGACAGCTTTACTGAGGTATAACTTGCATACCACAAAATCCACCCATGTTGAATGAATAATTCAATGATTTTTGTGTAACCATCACCACAGTCCAGGTTTAGAACACTTCTGTCACCTTCAAAAGCTTCCTCATGCTGACAGTATTCACTTGATCCTGTTCATCTTATTACTTACCAACCTTTGACTTTGTAAGTCTTGTGGCTTTACAATATCTTGTTTGTGAATTTGCCTTTCTCTGACTATAAATAACTTAGAATATCTTGTCTTGTCTTTATTGATCATTTGTCTTCTTGTTTTTTCCTCTACTTATTTTTCTGTTAGATTGTTTGATTTTTATTTTCTTTTTATATGGAGTTTTTAATGTATTCTGGATACCAAAACCATGCCAGTTACATTTGTGGAATTATTTGCTTATTTGCTTCAATTTTGTCTTGATCTTCCCAGACTTTTTTGTTTCTTTCATTTTTCCCTCTCTCTCTCTCTCTCTCTCTCTCTCTCTCTCTCTGTGTGTGTGTGTGTGTGAGAGAGAGAGAGAGAGAAAGAGAGAGAGAGAGAGGTAACAGGTTAATAATTTTAATTCTGCCATCTAAAGCTATATAATGGTATATCAGATTCATGGAACTATTGTAGACATTCAGTAAAGTGATAACTGTGCAATACCACTTAGTATCTCAGAATCAGGAATATACAATTTTGAATAGTTTAAACACAATCCACAGTCTTTAAAATCAGAAACCATCTGAAGTTATATAATTGTCAATTAAATGTTACCACTTAATAGTTGATATAGTAGTCTATATCTAGTAGGGAATGTTGAAAGCAATTTTAGAGTCTCATCTTGTTGGACTCTGTTGGGAATGTTTCTTGAATAGATATGTGACTGGCCAAGATGGATAAACACAAGACAAGAACAAGTAAAGTTCTACCACGATTTCAGTAGTGTTCACTGTTTTCTTTGTCAGTTAAAAGTGAACAGCCAGAATTACCAACTTTACATATGTACAAGGTGTGCTGTAAAAGGATGTTTGTTTACAGGCATGTAAAAGTACTTTGTAACTAGTGTGATAAAATAATGTATAAAGATAAATAGCAGAAACAGTAATCGTCTGTGAATTTGCAGAATCAATTCCCTATTTTATATTACATGAAATAAAAGCAGTTTTAGTTTTCTTGAACTGCTTTTCTAGAAATACTTGAAAAGGAATACAGACAGAAATTATTATTTTTACCCTTGGACATGGCTGTAAAAATAGTTAGAAAATAAACCAAGGGGATTTCTCTGGTGGTCCAGTGGTTAGGAATCTGCCTTGCAATTTGGAGGATGCAGGCTTGGAATCTGGCCTGGGAACTAAGATCCCACATGCCACCGAGCAGCTAAGTTTGTGCCTCCACAACTAGAGAATCCGTGTGCCACAACGGAAGATCCTTCATTATGCAACTAAGACCTGATGCAGCCAAATAAATAAGTAAATATTCAAGGGGAAAAGAAAACCACAACCAAGAATACTGGAATGCCTGAGTCCAGAATGAACCCAAATATTTGGCCATATAGAATATTATTGACTTCAAGAGTAGGAATAATAATGAAGGATTTATAAGCAGTTGTTAACCAATAAACATAAGAGGCATTTTGATGATTTTGCCACCGGAAAACAAAAGCTGTAGCATCACTAAAAGTTCTGAGAAGTCTGTTTTATATAGCTTCAACTCAGTTGAAAGTGTATTTATTTATATTTATTTAAGGTAACTAAAATTGGCATCAAATATATTTATAGATGGTATTTATAGTGTCTTAATGAACAGAGATTTAAATTTTAATGTCATTGGTTTCATCAGTGTTCTCTTTTAGTGACTTTATTTAGTTTTGTATTTTTCTCACTCCTGGGACTCTGAATACATGAACTATAGATGTTCCGTCCTAAGTATTGCTTAACTTTAGTTTGCAGATACTTGGTCTCATCTTTCTGTGCTGTACTGTGTGTTTATGTCTTAAATTTTCTCTTCTAGATAAGTACTTCTCTTGTTTAATCCCTTCAGTCAGTTTTTAGTTTAATGATATATAAATGAAATGGTGTATCAGTGATATACTAGTGAAATGATATATTTCATTTGTAGAAGTCTGCCGTGTCTTTGTGATTCCATTTTTAAATTTCTTTAAGCATTTCAAGTTCTTAAGCCTGTGAAAATTCTGATACCAGCAGTCCTTGGGGTGTGGAAGGGCCAGTTGTTTTTGTTAGCTTTCTCCCATGAGGTCTTACCTCCCTGTATTTGTGGTGATCTTCAGTTTTATGCTTTGGCTTGATCCTGATTTGTGGAAAATCTGTAAGTCAAAATGGAGGATGCTTTTCTCCCAGAAGGACTGGAGTTGTTTTTGCCTGGAACCAGAGATTTAAATAACTTCAAGGTCTCAGTGGTCCAAACTCAAGGCAGGGGCCCCAAGCTCTCTATAATCTTTTATTTGGTTGAGCACTTTCCTTCTTTTCTTCTCCATATTCTTTCTTGTCATACTCATAGTTACATTTTTAAAGTGAGAGTCTTTTTTTTTATTATCATGTAGTACTTTTTGTTGCAGAAATTTTTTGTTTCTTCAAAACTTGTTCTACATTGGTTATTGACTAGACTTTCAGAAAGAAAAGAAAGCACTGCTGTAAAATTTTGTAGGTATTTTGGTGTATAAAAATGCAAAAAGGAAAAGAGGTCTGTTTTTAAAGTAAAAAGTTTGGAGAATGTGAGATATTTTCATGGAAAGGAAGCAGCAAAAAGAGCTATCGTGTCACACATTGTAATTAACTTTAAAGCAAAATGAATTTCACATGAGTCTAATTTTGTTCTTTTGTGTAAAGATCCTAAGGAAACCCTCTATTTTAAATGTGACCAAGGCTCTCATTTTAGTTATTGAAAGATTCAGTTTTCCCACATTACTGTGTGAAATGGATTGAATTTTGAAGTCTTTAGAACAACCAAGTTTTATTTTTCTTTCCTCACGTGTATTACCTTTGAAACTTCAAGGGCTTATTGCAGCGTTATGAATTGGTGGCAGTAATTTACATTAGCCTATCTTTAAAGTAAGTTGAAATTTGGAAGAAGGTCTCCTATTTGGATCATGTTACTCTATTAGGTGTTAGCTGGGCTGCAGGAAGGGTCATAGAAAGGGATGGTGAAAGCCAAATGAGGACAAGCGTAATCTTGTAAAAAGTGATAAATAAAAGTATCTGAAAATTTTAGTGAGAAACTTTAATAATTTCTTTTAGTGTTTTCTCAGAGTTTTATAACACCTGGGAGGTGACTCTTTTTCTTATTAATGATTAGCTTTTTAAATGAAAATTTTTTCATAAATTTATTTATTTCAGAAATTTTTTGGGGGTCACTTTGGGTCCAGCTTAGAGCTGGGCATGTGGCAGTGAAACTCAGGAGAGAGATGAAGGCTCAAAGCATTGTTTGGAAAGAGCTGTGTGGGGATAACGTTGTAGGTGCTGAGGATGATGGCAGGTGGGGTGGGGAGGAGAAACATGTGGGTTGGATGGGGACATTGTTGAGGAAAGATATTAATGTCTTATGTAAACAAGGTCTTGTGATCAAGTAACATTTGGGAAATCTAGAGTTAAAGCAGAGTTAAACAGGCTTCCTTATAGCATGACCTCTTAGAAACTTCAGAGTACCTGCTGGCACTGTGACTTTATAAGAGGAGGAGAAAAGGAGACCAACATTTTTTGACCATAGCCTCTTGTAGGAGTAATGTTCATTAGAAATATTTTAGGGAGAACTAGTTTGCTGTGATTTTTGCAATATTTCTCTGTATTAGATGGGAGGGCTCCTTACTGATTTGGTTTCTAATGTGGCATATTGCTTCCCTGTGTTGCTTCAATTTCCTAGTGACCTAGCACAGTCATTGTAGAGCATTCTAGATGCTCATAGTCCCAAAAAGAAGGACCTCCTTGGCCTGGATGTGCCCTGTGTAGTGACCCAGGCCCAGAGCTCAAGGGTGTGAATTCAGACTTAGCACGGTCTTTCTATGTAGGTTTATAGAGGCATCGTTCATGCTAATGCTAGCATGGGGGTACTTACTTCCTCTGTGAAGTCCAAAACCTGATCCTAAAACAGATCCTGAGTGGCTATCAGTTCAGTTCCGTTCAGTTTAGTCGCTCAGTCGTGTCCGACTCTTTGCGACCCCATGAATCACAGCACGCCAGGCCTCCCTGTCCATCACCAACTCCCGGAGTTCATTCAGACTCGCGTCCATTGAGTCAGTGATGCCATCCAGCCATCTCATCCTTGGTCGTCCCCTTTTTCTTCTGCCCCCAATCCCTCCCAGCATCAAAGTCTTTTCCAGTGAGTCAACTCTTTGCATGAGGTGGCCAAAATACTGGCGTTTCAGCTTTATCATCATTCCTTCCAAAGAAATCCCAGGGTTGATCTCTTTCAGAATGGGCTGGTTGGATGTCCTTGCAGTCCAAGGGACTCTCAAGAGTCTTCTCCAACACCACAGTTCAAAAGCATCAACTATTTGGTGCTCAGCCTTCTTCACAGTCCAACTCTCACATCCATACATGACTACTGGAAAAACCATAGCCTTGACTAGATGGACCTTAGTCGGCAAAGTAATGTCTCTGCTTTTGAATATGCTATCTAGGTTGCTCATAACTTTTCTTCCAAGGAGTAAGCATCTTTTAATTTCATGGCTGCAATCACCATGGTAATGAAAATTTAGGAGTTCTTTCAGATTACTGTCTGATTCTTGTTAAATTGATGATACAGAGATGGAAAAGAAGGATCCTTGATAAACTTCTCATTTACACATATGTGCACAGATTATGGTCCAATGGTGAATTATTTCAGTAAACCAGGCAGAGACAGGGTAAATAGACACAACAGAGCAGGGCATGTCTAGAATGCACTGGGTTATTGGGGTGAAGGGAAATGGGGACCAGGGAGGAAACATTTGCTCAGTGGAGGTCAGGTGAGTTGCAAATACTGCTCAAGCACCTGTTGGACATTGTATGCTGCTGCTGCTAAGTTGCTGCCGTCGTGTCCGACTCTGTGCAACCCCATAGAGCCAGCCCACCAGGCTCCCCCGTCCCTGGGATTCTCCAGGCAAGAACACTGGAGTGGGTTGCCATTTCCTTTTCCAGTGCATGAAAGTGAAAAGTGAAAGTGAAGTTGCTCAGTCATGTCCGACTCTTCGTGACCCCATGGACTGCAGCCAGCAGGCTTCTCCGTCCATGGGATTTTCCAGGCAAGAGTACTGGAGTGGGGTGCCATTGCCTTCTCCATGGACACTGTATGGAAGAGCCTTATTCGAGGGGATGGAGTCTGGGAAGAGGCATTTTTCTGTGAACGTGCATTGGTGTATAGACTTTCTGAAGAGACTTGATGGCTTTAAGCTTTGAATGGTTTGGCAGATTTCCAGCCTGTCATTGTGGGGCTTGTTTGTAGTTGGTGTCTTTCTGGAGACTACTTTTACACTAAATCAGTTCTGTCCCCAACCCTGAAGTGAAGCAACTTTTATTAGAAGCTTTGCCAGTGTTTGTGTAGGGTGACTGTATGCCTGGGTGGGAAGAATGTAGCAGTTTTATATGTTTGCCTGTCATAAATTTTAGCTCCTTGGATCTTTGTTGATTTTTAGTGCTGAGAGAAGAGGATGGTATATTGCATTTTCACATGATCAGAACTGAAAGCATAGAGTTGATAAGTGAAGGCCTAGAGTCAGAAAGATTCAGGCTTATCTTTGCCACCCACTGCTCTAGGAGTACTAGGTTTTCCATTTGTTCATTTGGGTATGACATTGCTTATGTTACAGGATTATTTTGAGTTGATGTAGGCTGCCGTCTCTGGGGTTGCACAGAGTCGGACACGACTAAAGCGACTTAGCAGCAGTGTACATGTATGTGCAGTATAATGAGATAGACTGTGGTGTCACACTTCTCCCCAGTGACAAATGAGGTGTCCTCCTCGTCTGAATCTCTGAAGGAGACCTGGTGCTCTTTAGAGTTTGAGTAGAACCTGTCCTTCTAGGCAGCTAGCGAGTTCAGTCAGTAGTAGAGAGCAGACATTGGAGAAGGAATTTGGAAACACTAGGATTTATTCTCAGCCCCTTGTTATACCTGTTATTCTTAATATTTTAATAACCTCTTTTATTGAAATTATGTGACTTTTTATTTTAGCAAAAGAAATTAAGTTTTTACATCATGGCAACCTTGGCCCTTGCCCCTTGCCCAGAAGAAACTGATGCCAACATATTATTAATATTTGCCCATTAATGGGAAGAATTTCAGTAGTGAATTTCATAGGACCTTTTTTTTTTTTTCTATCAGTTTATCACGTGTTTGGCTTTTGTTTTGTTTCCAGTAAGATTTACTGGAGAATAGTGGAAACATTTATTTTGTCAGTTCTAAAATATAAGTTTTATTTTCTAAAGGTTTTTATGTCTTTTATCCTATTTAGTCCTCTTAGCAGCTCTGGGTGGGTACCTCATGCTTTCCCAAAGAAAGAATGGGAGCTCTGGAAATCGCAGTGATTTTTGCCCTCGGCAGTGGCAGAGCTGGAGCCATAATCTGGGTCATCTGCCATCACTCTTTATTCTCTTCCCTCATCCCTTTAGACCCACAGGTCTAGTCATGTCAAGGGATTCAGCCTGAGCTATTTCTGAAAGGTAATATCAGTCAGAAACAAAGATGAGACTTCTTCAAATGTAGGAATTTCAGAAGAATAGTTTGTTCCTAAATTTGCAAGCTCATTCAATTTAAAAATGATTCCTATAATATGGTGCTCATTTATTACTTCAGATTCATTGCCTCAATAATGACTTTTAAATAGGAGGACTCTATTATTAGAGTGATTGGACTGAAGTCTGATTGGACTAGGGTTAAGAGATTGCATCACTATAAATAGAGAGATAAAATATTTTACATAACTTGAACTTTTATGAGGTCTCATAAGTTGGGACCTAGGATCTTTTCTAGAAGGATACTTAACTTTGAACAATTTCCAAATAGCAAGCTTCCTGCTGTAGGTTTTAAGTTATAGAATGGCTGTCTTGGGGAGTTTTGGAATTAAGTGATTTCCCCCGATACTTTTCAGTTATATTACCTGAGGCACAACTTCATTAACTGCCCCATCAAAAATTTTCCTGACCCAAAAGCTCAAGTAAGTAAACGATCAGTACATTGATTATATTGTCATCTAAAGACTATAATGAAAACAGAATAATGAAAATACTAGGCATGGTTATCTATGAGGCCTTGGCATAATTACTGGGGAGGGCCTTTTTGGTATACATAAATAAATTTAATGTCCCATGAGGAAGTTGAAATGGATTTAAAGACACTGCCATTTCATCGTGATTGCAAAAATGTGGGTCCAATCACTGATATTTAGTATTTTATTATGAGAAAAGTTCATGAGAAATAGTTTGTAAAAATTATAAACAGTTGTGAATTAGACTGCCTTAATAAGTGATTGGTAAGTTTTAATAAAACTGGAATCTTTTCCTGTCATTTTAACTTTTATCCCAGTGACTCAACTTTTTCTGTTTCTGTTACCAGCCATGTGGTGTTACTGTTATAAAACTATATTATTCCAACAATTTTACCAAAGTTTGGATAAATATTTTTAGCTGTTATTCTTTGTTTAAAATTCCCCATCAGCATAAGAGGTTGATATTTAGTTGAAGAAGCAGTAGAAGCACAATGATCTGTGACTTAGAATAACGCTAAGGATTTTTCCAAAATTAGAGTTGGGTTTTCAGGAAATGATGTATCACATGCCAAAACTGAATGGGGCTGAAAGAGGGATGACAGAAGATACATTTTGTTAGTGGTGTCTTGAGATGATGGCTGATGTTTAATGACTTAAGTAATGTGCAAATAAACAAGCTAAAAACCAGAAACCCCCCCAAACTAAATAGTGTTCCAAGGATGGAAAGCATGCTGCAGATCATATGCTTTGAATCAATGATGTTTTTTTTTCACTAACAGCTGATGGGAGTAGGTCCTTAATTCTCTGTCATTTGGCATAATTTTATACTAATATTTATATAGAACCACATTTTGCTGGTATTAATCTTGGATAATTAATCATGGATCTGTATAAATATATCTATGTGTGTGTGTATGTGCCTTGGATACTTATTGCTTTATTTTTTTAATTTCTAAGCGAGTTAAAATATACAGTAATAATTTTGGCAGATGATGGTTTGATCAGTAGATGTTATCTTTATGAGTTTATTAATGTTTGTCTTTTTTCCCCCTTCTCTCTCTTCCCTGTTTTTAGGGTGTGGATGAATGGAACATAGCTCGCCTAAACACGGTCTTGGATGTGGTTGAGGAAGAGTGTGGTATTTCTATTGAGGGTGTAAACACCCCTTATCTATATTTTGGCATGTGGAAAACCACATTTGCATGGCACACCGAGGATATGGACCTCTACAGCATTAATTATCTCCACTTTGGAGAGCCCAAGTCTTGGCAAGTTGCATGTTTAATATTCATTTGCTTTGGAATTGTGAGATCTGGGCAATAGGAACCCGTTGAAGATGATTTTTTTTCCCCCTTTTCTGGCAGATTCAGATTTATATGAGCTGTAAGAAAGTTCTTGACCATAACAATTAATTATTGAAGAGTCTTCCACTCTGCCTAGGGTTTTGCTCAAAACCATAAAGCTAATGGTGATTTGTATATCCAAATTTGGCCTACAGACGATTTTGTGGGTCATGGATTGATATGTATTTTAGTCTCAAAGAATTTGGCATCTTGAACTTCTCTGAGCATTTGCTGGAAGGTATGGGGAACCTAAGTTAGGAGTGAAAATTCACTTCCTGGATGTACCTAGTGATTTTCTGGTCTAATCTCTGAATCAATGACAGATTCCATTTAGTATGTGGTGAGTAGAGGGATAGGAGGCATGAATCAGGAGACCTGTTACCACTTTTTTGGTGGTGGAAATGGGGAGAAAAATAAGAATGTGAATGTGTGTTCTTAACTTGCAATTACCTGTGTCATCTTTCTGAGCAATGATTTTAAGATTTATTGTTCTGTAGAATGCATCATATAGTACTCAGCACAAATTTGTGATTGTTATTCTGTCAGTCACCCTGGAGTTCTTTGTGGTCAGCCAGTTTCATATTTGAACTTATTTTTGTCAGTTTTAGTCTTAGGAAGGGCTTTCCAGGTGGCTCAGTGGTAAAGAATCCACCTGCCAATGCAGGAGACACGGGTTCAATCCCTGGGTTAGGAAGATCCCTGGAGAAGGAAATGGCAACCCACTCCTGTATTCTTGCTTGGGAAATTGCGTGGCCAGAGGAGCCTGGAGGGCTATGTTTCATGGGGTCACAAGAGTCAGACACGCCTGAGTGACTGAGCACAGTCTTAGGAGAGCTTAAATATCAGTTCTATTTTTTTTTATAATACACATATGTGGAGAATAATTCACAGACAAAAGCATACGAGGTATCAACTTGACAAGCCAGGAAATACTGAATATGCTCTTTCTGCTGGTTACGAACATGATAGGATGCTCTTCAGGTGCTTGTGTCAGCCCAGTAGCTTTCTCGCCTCCAATTTAAAGGTAATGGCCTCTTTTTAAGTTCTCCTGCTGATCAGGTTTTGAGTGCAATGTATAATTTCTGTCTGCATCTTGCTATTACTTGCCCTTGAGGTTTCATCATTTGGTGAAGTGTGAAGTTGTAAGCTTTCTCCAGCAAATTCAAATACAGCAAAAGTTCATAATGATCAAAAATGACATTTAATCAGCAGGAAAGCTTTTGGTGGAAGGGCAAAGCTCTTAGGACCCAGAAAAAAAATCCAGACGTTTTCTGGTTTGCGATGGAGTTTTATGATCTGAGAAAAATTTAGTGATAAGTTTTGTAACTCATTTTTAATAGTGCTTTACTTACACATTTTGTTTGGAAAATTTTTAGCATTCTGCTCTCTTAATGGAATAAATAAAATGTAAACATTTCTAATAGGTGGTCTAGGAACTAGACTTTGACAGAATGGGATGGAAAGGTGATTTCTTACACAAGTGTTTGTTGGGGACCAGCTTGTGAGCACACGCTCTAGGCCTGTGTCTCTCGTCTTTCTTCAGCACCACGGTAGAGTCTTTTGGAGTGTCATCTTTCAGTACTTTTGGGAATCAACTTTGAGAGACTCAGAGAAATATTTTAAACAATGTGTAGGCTCCTGGGCAGTTTCTTAGCTGCATAGTTATTCCCATGATCTTTCTTTTACTCACTTTTGTTGTGAGTAAAATAGGCAAAATTGGTAAATTCAGCGTGTTGTATATAAGGCAATTATATACTTCCCTTAAGAAATCTGGTTAGGGGTTTCCTTGGTGGTCCAGTGGTTAGGACTCTGTGCTTCCACTGCAGGGGGCACAGATTGCGTCCCTGGTTAGGGAACTAAGATCTTGCAAGCCTCATGGTATGGCAGAAAAACAAAAAACAAAAAACAAAAAAAACCCCAACAAACCCTGAAAAGTTAGTAAAAGTTAGCAAAACTTTTCCGTAGATTTGGAGAAATTCATAACAATCATGACAATGCCTGGGACATTTTAGTATTCGAGGAGTTGAAATGAAGTCTCTGCTTTCTTATTAAGAAAAGGGGTTTTTTTCCCCTTCTCTCTTGGGCCAAGACTTATCTCCTAAAGATTGCTTGGGCATCTTTGGTGGCTCAGATGATAAAGAATCTGCCTGCAATGCAGGAGATGCAGGTTTGCTCCCTGAGTTAGGAAGATCCCCTGGAGAAGGAAATGGTGACCCACTTCAGTATCCTTGCCTGGGAAATTCCATGGATAGAGGAGTCTGGTGGGTTATAGTGCATGGGTAGCAAAGAGTCGGACACAGTGGTGATTAAACAACAACAAAGATTTCTTAGAGTAGAATATTCTGTTAGGGATATGACTGATTCTAGAGTCTTGTCTTTGGGAGAGGGCCACGCTCTTCATGAGTGAGGATAAGTATACTGGATTCCAAAGTATTTCTCTCAGAATATCTCTTTCTCTCTAAATACAGAAAAGGTATTTTCTGTATTAAGTTATTCTATTTGTTTGTAACATATAGACTCCATTATATGCATTAAGAATAGATTTATACTCTCACTATTACCTTTAACCTTGGCCATTATTTATAATGGTAAAATAATAAAACATAGCAGTGAATTATGACAGTTAATCTACATTCCATTTTCTAAGATAGCTACTGTAGGAAAAGAGCGATATAAATGACTCTAAGGATATTCCCCAGTATGCTTATGAATGGTTATATTAGCTCGGCATAAATAATTTTGAGGTAAACTTTATTATTATCATAAAGTTTCCCTGGTGGCTCAGATGGTAAAGAGTCTGCCTGCAATGCAGGAGACCCAGGTTTGGTCCCTGGGTTGGGAAAATCCCCTGGAGAAGGAAATGGCAGCCCACTCCAGTATCCTTGCCTGGAGAATATTTTGGACAGAAGAGCCTGGCGGGTTACAGTCTACGGGGTCA
Source organism: Capricornis sumatraensis (assembly GCF_032405125.1). Classification (NCBI taxonomy): domain Eukaryota; kingdom Metazoa; phylum Chordata; class Mammalia; order Artiodactyla; family Bovidae; genus Capricornis; species Capricornis sumatraensis. Next base: position 46,260,942 of record NC_091074.1, on the reverse strand, counting down.
CAAAGAGTCCAACACAATTGAGCTGCTAACACTTTCACTTTTCTTATTATTAACATTCACCTCAGTAACCATCATAATATATTTAAAGTAAGCTTTGAAAGGTGATAGAAGCATACAAATTCATGTAAATATTGGAAGTGGGCAGTTGTGTGGCAGACTCAGACTCAAGCAACAGCAGACAGGGCTGTGGTCCTCACTCTGCTACTGATACGTGTGGCTTTGGGCAAAGAGCTTACTTCTGTGGACCAATTTCCTCACCTAGAAAATGACAAGGCTAATCAGGATGCACTCCAGTGCTCTAATTCTGTAATTTGTGATAAAAAGGACACGGGTATTTTTACCCAACGTACAGAACGAGAGGATGCGGAGGTGACATGAAGTTGGGGGTGTGTGTGTGCACGTGCACGTGCATGCACGTACCCTCGCTGGTTTCCTTCTCTGGTGTCCTCCCCTTGTTGGGTTGCCTTTCCTCTCCTTCAGGGGTGCCCTGTTCACGCTTGACATCTCTGCTCCGGGCAGTGTGTCTTCCTCCTGTCTGGTCTTATTGCCTGGCGTTCAGTTTCAGTGACCTTCTCTTCTTCAGTTTTTTCCTTAGGCACCAAGTTCTGGTTAGAGGTATTATAAAGACTGCCTAAAATTCTCTCCTTACTTCCATGACTGTGCTTGCTACTCTTCTTTGCCCTTGTGTTCCTTAAATTTTGCCTCAAGGCTTTCTGGACCATGTGTTGCCCCACCTTAGGCTTCTGTCTTTGCACCTTTCAAGTGATTGTGTGACCATTTCTGCTGCCCCTTTCCTATGCTTGCTTTGAAGTTTGGGGGCTGTGTTTTTCTCTTTGAAATGGTCAGCACTTAACACAGATCTGGCTAGAGGTTTGATGCTCTGTCAAGTAGTTCTCATTTTGAATCAAGAGAGTATTAAATTGTTTTGGATCAGTCTGTTCAAGAGTAGACAGGATAATATGTAAAATGTTTTATAAAGATTCTTGACTCCAGTGTAATTATTAAGAACACCAAGCTTCCAGAGATTTCTGAGTAGCTGCTGATAGGCCTGGCTCCAGGTAGAAGCCATGAGACATGGTTTACTGGGTACAACATGTAGCAGATTTTGCTGAGTAAGTGTTCATGAACACAAGTATGTACTGAAGAGACTTTAGAGGAGCTAATTATTTATTTAAACATTTCTAGCATGAAGGTTTAAGGAAAAAGAGAAAGCTTAAAGTAGGCAGATAGAAAACTGCTATGGCAGTCAGTGGTAGCGTATTTATTTTCTTGGAATTAATATTGACTTTGGAGCCAGAAGACCTGTTTTAAAAATCCCAATTTGTCACTTGCCAGCAGAATGACTTAGGGCAAATCACCATACTCTATTCATCATGAATTTCTCTAACTGCCAAACAGAGACGTGATTTATTTTCTGTCTTAATAGTATTGCTTAGAGGGTCCTGGGAAATACATTGTATAAAGGTGTCTTACAAATTGTAAAAGAACTATTCAAATATTAGTAGTTAGTGTTATCTTAATAACTTTATAAAAATAAGTAATTTTTTGGTCATAGTAATTACTTAGAGCTTGAACTTGGAGTGATGTGTTTCTGTGTATGATTGAGTGGGCATTTCAAGGATCAGTAAAATAAAAGTTTCTTTCCCAAGCATCATGTATGATAGTGGTTAATTCCTGTGAGATACAGAATTTAGATGGTGACTTGAATCTCTGTCTTTGAGAAACTGTGTCCAAATACAGCAAATAAGATAGTTTCAGATTTACTCTGTTGAGAATGAGAGAGGTAAAGTTTAGGGGGGCTTGCCTTAAACTATGAAAAGTTCTCAAGTCAGGAGAGAAGTTTCTCTTGGAAGTTTTTTGAAAAATTAAGGATGGGCTGAAGCATTTTGGACTTGGCTAAATTTTACTCAGTAAACTGTGCAGTTTTGTTAAATGTAGCAATAAGAAAGTGTCAGATTATTCAGTGTGATATATCTTAATTCCTTGCTTTTTCTTTAGATCAATTTGTTTAGTGCTGTGTAGTATTTTAAGTACGCAGATTTTTGCCCCAGAGTCTTGTGTTTTGAGTTCTGGCATTGCTTTTTACTGAGAATATCACCAAGGGAAATTATTGCATAACCCTATGCCTCCTTTTTCTTATTTTATTTTAAAATTTTATTTATTTATTTGATTGCCCTAGTTCTTAGTTATGTTACATGGGATCTTTGATCTTCGTTGCAGCATAAGAGATCTTCAGTTGTGGCATGTGGGATCTTTATAAGTATTTATAAATTGAAGTGTTAATAAAATTAACTGCATAAGTTTATTCTGATCATTTAGGCATATCTATGTTATATATTTTTAGATAATATTTTAAAAGATTTAAAGAATTGGAACTATACCCCCCAGATATGGTATTAATTTTGTACTCAGCTGCTATCTGTATTTGTAGAGAGTCAGAGATAACAGGAAGCAAATATTTTTATTGGTCAAAAGGATGATATTTTAGTTAAACCTCAGCCTGACTTGGAGATAAACATAGCCACACTGGTGTACACACATACATCTCTGCAGTCCAGACAGTGAGTCCCAAAGACCCCTGCTTAACATCGAGTTCTCTGAGGAGAGTGTCAAGGAGGTCTGGTGCTTGTGATTTTGAAGGTAGATCTCAACGCGTTTTCCTGAAGTGATGAGATGCAGTGTCTTGTCACTCACTGACTGATGACTGTGGGTTCTCATACAGGAACTCTAAACTTGTATTAAGTACCTTTGATACCCCTGATAAGCATAGCAGGAGCTTGTAAATTCCTTCAGGATTCTTATTTCCTTGTAACTACTTTTTCACTTAAAGCCACCACCATCACCACCTACAAGATCTCCAGTAAACCATTTAAATGAAAAGAGACTGTTGAATCAAATCCTAACTCTTAGGGAAAAATCAAAAGGTTAATGCAAATTTATTTACTGTGTAGTTCATGGAAAACAAGGATTAGTGATGCTGCTGCTGCTGCTGCTAAGTCGCTTCAGTCGTGTCCGACTCTGTGTGAACCCATAGACGGCAGCCCACTGGGCTCCCCCATCCCTGGAACTTTCCAGGCAAGAACACTGGAGTGGGTTGCCGTTTCCTTCTCCAGTGCATGAAAGTGAAAAGTCAAAGGGAAGTCGCTCAGTCGTGTCCGACTCTCAGTGACCCCATGGACTGTGGCCTACCAGACACCTCCGTCCATGGGATTCTCCAGGCAAGAGCACTGGAGTGGGGTGCCATTGCCTTCTCCATTAGTGATGCTAGCCTTGCTAATTACTCTACCGGATATAGTGGTTCACAAATGTTACCTAACTTACTTATCTTTATTCCTCTGTATTTCTCTTCATCCTCTTCAGACTGTTTAGTTTAGAAACCACTTTGTAGAAAATATATGTTACTTAATATTTGTGTAATAAAAATTTTTCTTTGACTTGAGCATATAGGAAAGCAGCTTTTTTTTTTTAAATTGCACTTCTGCAAGTAGGCTGGCAAATAACTGTTACTTCTGTGACACCGAATGTGTTCATTGCTTGTAAGCTTACTTTTTAAGGTGTAGAGCTTGACTAGGATGATGAAGTATGTTCTCTATCTTTGGTGACTGCAGTTCATTTCATGTGTGCCTCTTTTTGTGTGCCAGGAATTGTGCTAATCAGTTTAAGAAATCATCTCAGGTAAGCCAGACAACAGGTGTTTCAGGTAGGTGTTTTTTTGCCCCATTTTTAAACTGAGGACTCTCAAACTGACTTTCAGAGCCTTAACTTCTTTATCTGGGGGACTAGTGAGTCTTGCAGCTGGGATTTTAACTTGATTTAATAAAATCTTCCCATTGATTTAAAGTGAAAAGTGAACAGTGAAGATGAAGGAATATGCAAGAAGAAAGAGTACTTGTTTATTTTTTATTTTTTATTTTATAGCACCAGCTTTCTTTTAATGGGATTTTCTGCAGAACCAAAAGAGAAACCAGCCTCTTACATTTTGGGAGAAAACTATGGCATAAGAGAGATTTTCAGAAGGGTAAAATGTGGCTGGATTCCAATCATGTGATAATTCGTAGCAGTTATTCAGTTGGGAGGACCATTGTAGGTGAGAGTGGGAGAAGCCACTGGCCCAGCTTTATTTGCTTCAGATTTGTTCTCTAGATAGCTTTTGGAAATCTGCTTGAAATTAGAAAATCCCACATTTTAGAAAGAATGTGTTTTACCTTGAGGATTTTGTCTTCCTCAGGGAATGAGTGATAATTTTTATTTAAATGTCTGTTCACATTCAGTTCCCTCAAATGAAGCTTTGGAAAAAAAGCTAGTTTGTCCCTGTTGAGAGCTAAGAGTGCTTTGTCTATCAGACCTTTCCAGTGAAGTGGATGAACTTAGAGTCTGTTTTACAGAGTGAAGTAAGTCAGGAAGAGAAAAACAAATACCATATGTTAAAGTATATACATGGAATCTAGAAAAATGGTACTGATGAACCTGTTTGTAGGGCAGCAGTAGAGATGCAGACATAGAAAACAGATTTGTAGACATGGGGTGGGAGTGGGAAAGAGAGGGTGGAACGAATGGAGAGAGTAGCATGGAAACATCTACATTACCGTATGTAACATAGATAGCTATATGAGGCAGGGAGCTCAACTTGGCGCAGTGTGACAACCTGGAGGGGTGGGATGAGGTAGGAGGGGGGTTCAAGAGGGAGGGGACATATGTATACCTATGACTGATTCATCCTGATGTATGGCAGAAACCAGTACAACAGTGTAAAGCAGTTATCCTACAATTAAAAATAAATGGAAAAATAAAGCCTATCGGATAAGAACTGCCAGGATGAGGACCAGCCTAACTCCTGAAGGCTATAACACGGTCCTCTTTACTCTTTCTAGTACTCTTGGTCAGCTAGTTTTTATACTTCATAAATTTCTTCATGTTGTTTGGATTCCTTTTTACATAAAAATATAGTAATGTCTGCATTGAATTTCTTTGGATTGAGAAGGTTTTGTTGAAATTGTCTTGGCTACTAGAAATATAAACTAAAAGTTAGGTTAGCCAAAAAGGAGAATTTAGTTGACTCATGCATTCACGAATGGACAGAAACAGCTGGAACCCTTAGAAGTTGCCAGGCTATGTTGGATCCTGGGCCCCACTTCTCCTTGTGTGTTGCCTTCAGTTTTCTCCCTGGCTTCTGTATTCCTCCCTGTGTCACCAGGCATGAAAGCTGCCCCATCGGGGAGGGCCGTGAATTTTCCTGGCATGGATTCTCTTCCAGTCTCTTGTGTAATCACTGAGGCTCAGGCCAAGGGTTGGAAAGTATTATGATTGTCCTGGCTTGGTCACAGGCCTGCCTCTGTGGTGGTGAGGGCAGAGACATGAAAAATGGCAGCCCCCATCAGAATTCCATGTTTGTGTTTGGAGGAGAGGGTGGATGCTCTTACCTGAATTTTGCTGCACAACGGGAGTAAAACCCAGTCTCCTACAGTTAACAGACAAAGAAAAGTCCCAAATAACTTCAGATATTTGCTTAAAAATCTTAGGAAAACTGGTTCAATTAACTTCAGTTCAGTTCAGTTCAGTCGCGTCTGACTCTTTGCAACCCTATGAATTGCAGCACACCAGGCCTCCCTGTCCATCACCAACTCCCAGAGTTCACTCAGACTCACGTCCATCGAGTCGGTGATGCCATCCAGTCATCTCATCCTCTGTCATCCCCTTCTCCTCCTGCCCCCAATCCCTCCCAGCATGAGAGTCTTTTCAACTCTTCACATGAGGTGGCCAAAGTACTGGAGTTTCAGCTTTAGCATCATTCCTTCCAAAGAACACCCAGGACTGATGGAGCTCTTAATTTATTTTCTATGAGATTTGAAAAGATGTCCTTTGGGGTATTTCCTTAAGATGAAATAATATATATATATTTAGGATATTAAAGTTATTAAAATGTATGCTTGTTTAACTTATTGTAAAAGCTTTCTAGCAATTGATCACTGACTTTTACTTGAAGCAGAGGCAGTTGATACAGTCCTCTTTATATACACTGAACTGAAAACTAAAGAATATATAGTTTATAAGTTTCTTTTTCTGATGACTTGAACCAACGTTGCCCTCTTTTCTTATGATTTATATATTAAATATCTTAACAGTCAGTTTTACCACTTTGTTATGTCCTGTTCTTTTAGAACTTTTTTTTTTTCATTGATTTGTGTGTTTTGATCTAGTCTCTTCAAGGAGACTTTTGGCTTCTTGAGAGCAGCCCCACAGCACCTTGGTAAGGCTCATCACCACAGGCTCTTCAGTTCAGTTCAGTTCAGTCGCTCAGACTCTTTGCGACCCCATGAATCGCAGCACGCCAGGCCTCCCTGTCCATCACCAACTCCTGGAGTTCACTCAGACTCACGTCCATTGAGTCAGTGATGCCATCCAGCCATCTCATCCTCTGTCATCCCCTTCTCCTCCTGCCCCCAATTCCTCCCAGCATCAGAGTCTTGTCCAATGAGTCAACTCTTTGCATGAGGTGGCCAGAGTACTGGAGTTTCAGCTTTAGCATCATCCCTCCAAAGAAATCCCAGGGCTGATCTCCTTCAGAGTGGACTGATTGGATCTCCTTGTAGTCCAAGGGACTCTCAAGAGTCTTCTCCAGCACCACAGTTCAAAAGCATCAATTCTTTGGCGCTCAGCTTTCTTCACAGTCCAACTCTCGCTTCCATACATGACCAGTGGAAAAACCATAGCCTTGACTAGACTGACCTTTGTTGGCAAAGTAATGTCTCTGCTTTTGAATATACTATCTAGGTTGGTCATAACTTTTCTTCCAAGGAGTAAGCGTCTGTTAATTTCATGGCTGCAGTCACCATCTGCAGTGATTTTGGAGCCCCCCAAAATAAAGTCTGACACTGTTTCCACTGTTTCCTCATTTATTTCCCATGAAGTGATGGGACCGGATGTCATGATATTTGTTTTCTGAGTGTTGAGCTTTAAGCCAACTTTTTCACTCTCCTCTTCCACTTTCATCCACAGGCTCATAGACATGTTTAATTGCTGAAGCAGGTTTTTTGGGGGATCTGCTCCCTTGTGTGTCATACGTGTACAGCACCATGCTGCTTTCAGGCTTTATTGATCTTTTTATAATATTCTTTTTGGTTTCTTATGGGTAAATATTATAAAATTAACCTATAAAATAATGCAGTCATGTATCCTGTGTGATGTCTTGAATACAGTCAACCTGATACATAGGAAATTTTTAGACAGTAACAAAAAACTGTTAGAAACTTTTAGACATTTTACTACATTTTGATTTTCAGTGATAATAACAGATTTGATAGCTTACCAGAGAGAAATCCACAGATAGTACACACCAAGTTTAATACAGCTAGTTACAAATCCAGCCTCCTTTCCTTCCTCGAAGTGACTAATATGAGGCTTCATGCATGATGCTTCCAGAATGTTATTTTATAATGTATATTTCTGAGTGTACAATGCATGTAGTCATGTGATGTTTGAAATGATCTGACCAGAGACAAAATAGGCCCATTTAACAATCTTCCTTGAAGTGTGGTTAAAAAACAGTGAATGTTCTTTGAGAAGGCATTATACATCAACAAGGGCTTGAGTTAGATGAGTTGCTGTCCTCTAAGTTACTTGCTCCTCTAAGTTACCTCTCAGCCCACTTGAGTGAAGAAGGTTAATATAATATAGGGAATGTCAGGTGTTGGCAGAAACATGTGGCCATTTGCTATCCCTCTTTTCCTAATTTTACTGAGACACAATTGACATACATCATTCTGTAGGTTTAAATCATTCAATGCAATGGTTTGATTTACATATATTGTGACGTGATTGCCACAGTCAATTCAGGTCAATTCAGTCGTTCAGTCATGTCTAACTCTTTGTGACCCCATGGACTGCAGCATGCCAGGCCTCCCTGTCTATTACCACCTCCTGGAGTTTACTCAAACTTACGTCTGTTGAGTTGGTGATGCCATCCAACAATCTCATCCTTTGTTGTCCCCTTCTCCTTCCGTCTTCAATCTTTCCCAGCATCAGGATCTTTTCAAATGAGTCAGCTCTTCGCATCAGGTGGCCAAAGTATTGGAGTTTCAGCTTCAACAACAGTCCTTCCAGTAAATATTCAGGACTGATCTCCTTTAGGATGGACTGGTTGGATCTCCTTGTAGTCCAAGGGACTCTCAAGGGTCTTCTCCAACAACACAGTTCAGAAGCATCAATTCTTTGGCGCTCAGCTTTCTTCACAGTCCAACTCTCGCATCCATACATGACTACTGGAAAAACCATAGCCGTGACTAGACGGACCTCTGTTGGCAAAGTAATGTCTCTGCTTTTTAATATGCTGTGTAGGTTGGTCATAACTTTCCTTCCAAGGAGCAAGCGTCTTTTAATTTCATGGCTGCCGTCACCATCTGCTGTGATTTTGGAGCCCCCCAAAATAAAGTCTGACACTGTTTCAACTGTTTCCCCATCTATTTCCCATGAGGTGATGGAACCAGATGCCATGATCTTAGTTTTCTGAATGTTGAGTTTTAAGCCAACTTTTTCAATCCTCTTTCACTTTCATCAAGAGGCTCTTTATTTCTTCTTCACTTTCTGCCATAAGGGTGGTGTCATCTGCATATCTGAGGTTATTGATATTTCTCCCAGAAATCTTGATTCTTGGTTGTGCTTCATCCAGCGTGGCATTTCACATGATGTACTCTGCATATAAGTTAAATAAGCAGGGTGACAATATATAGCCTTGCTGTACTCCTTTCCTGATTTGGAAGCAGTCTCTTGTTCCATGTCCAGTTCTAACTGTTGCTTCCTGACCTGCATACAGATTTCTCAAGAGGCAGGTCAGGTGGTCTGGTGTTCCCATCTCTTTAAGGATTTTCCACAATTTGTTGTGATCCACACAGTCAAAGGTGTGGACTTAGTCAATAAAGCAGAAGTAGATGTTTTTCTGGAACTCTCTTGCTTTTTCCATGATCCAGCAGATGTTGGCAATTTGATCTCTGGTTCCTCTGCCTTTTCTAAATCCAGCTTGAACATCTAGAAGTTCATGGTTTACGTATTGTTGAAGCCTGGCTTGGAAAATTTTGAGCATTACTTTACTAGCGTGTGAGAGGAGTGCAGTTGTGCGGTAGTTTGAGCATTCTTTGGCATTGCCTTTCTTTGGGATTGGAATGAAAACTGGCCTTTTCCAGTCCCGTAGCCACTGCTGAGTTTTCCAAATTTGCTTGCATATTGAGTGCAGCACCTTCACAGCATCACCTTTTAGGACTTGAAATAGCTCAACTGGAATTCCATCACCTCCACTAGCTTTGTCCATAGTGATTGCCACAGTAGGTTCAGCTAATATTTGTTTTCGCATATAGATACAATAAAAAGAAAAAAGGAAAAAGAAAAATAATTCTTCTTACACTCTAATAAGAACTCTTAGGATTAACTCTCTTAACTTTCCTGTATATCATACAGCATTGTTGTTACAGTTGTCATGTTGTTCATTGCATCCCATGTACTTATTTATCTTATAACTGAAAGTTTGTATCTTTGGACCATTTTCCTCCAATTCTGCCTCTCCTCACCTTCTGCCTCTGGTAACCACAAGTCTGATCTCCTTTTCTGTGAACTGGTGTCTTTTAAAAAAAAGAAAAAAAAATCCCCATGTAAGTGAATACTTCTTTTTTTGAAATTTAAGGCTGTGTACTTTTTTTTGGTTTGTTTGTTTTAAATATTACTTGAGTTATCGTTGGGTAGCTTGGTTGCTTTGGGTAATGTGCACTTTTGAAAGCCTCTCAATTTTCAAAGACGTTTCCAACTGTAAAGTAGCTGTGTAGGTAATTTTCCCTTGAAGATTAAACTTCAATCACAAGAAATCTCCTTGAAAATGCTTCAGTACTTTGTTGGAGTTAATTGTGTTAAAACTCTTTAAGCCAATTGTAGTGAAACTCTTTAAGCTAGTGATACTTTTTCTTATGGATGAAATAATTATCCTTTGAATAAATGATCACTTCCAAAATATACCATCCTCTGAAGATTTCCATATATGGTAAGATTGTTTTTCCTTGGGAAAACACTGGTTTTGGTAAATTTTTGATAGGAACAAATAATTTCATGTCGGCATGTTTTTTATTACCAATTTTTGAAGTTACTATTTTTTTATTCTTCTTGAAATGGCATTTTGTTTCTGTTATATTAATGCTTGATTCTGCAAAACACTACATCTGTGTTTGGTGATTTTTGGTTTTGTTTGTTGGTTTGTTTCCTGTTTGTTCGTTAAATATTTATGGAGTCACCCACTGGTCAGATACTGGTTTTGGTGAATAAGACAGAATGGTCTTTAGGAAACTTAACAGTTTATAAGCATAGCTTTTAGTACCCCCACACTCCATTTTATTTTCCAGCAGTAGCATAACACTTGTTCTTAGGAAAATTTTATTGCATTCCTAGTCTTACGTGAATCAAATTCTTACTCTTGAGTATTCATGTGTAAACCAGAAAGAATTTTCCTGTGATGAGTTCTCACTTTGGAAAACACTGGCCTAGCATGGAGGTTCTCAAACTTTCCATAAATGAAAATTTCTTCAGAAGGTCAAATTATATAAAATTTGAAAATAAAGGCAGAGATGACCTGCCTGAAATGTGTGTCATGAAACTCTCCCTCAGCAACTCCTTCCTTCAGGTCCCCTTGGGAAACCCTGATGCCCTGTGGGATGCCGCAGAAAACAGGAAATCAGTCATCTCGTACTCAAAATCCACATCACTACTGAATGTATTGTTTGTTGAGTACTTTGAAGAGATCAGTATTAAAACGTAAAGATTTCTTTACTATTGTCTATAGTTGATATCAACTAATACTTTTTAATACCTTTTTCTCGATGCAGTTGTCTCACTTATGACGGCCTACACATGTGGCTGCTAGATATTATTTTTTCTATCTAATTGTTCTGTCAGGAAATGGGCCACAGATGGCATAGGGTGAGACGAAGCTCTGGCTGAATTCCTTTCCTCAGGGGCTTTATATCTTGTCCCTTAGGGCCTCAGGTCAAACACCTCATCCTCCAGGTCATAGTTAGAGATGCCCAGCTTGCATTTGCAGGTCGAATGCTTAAGTGACACCTCCTTAGAAACACGTGCATTGTAATTGTTTGTTGTAGCTTGTGTTGCTCAGGAAACCCATTTTGAGACTCATGTGTGTGTGCTGGCGGTGTCTAGGATAGTGCTCTGTAAGCAGCCGCTGTGGAGAGGGAGGACGGCAGGACTGGGCAGAAGGGAAAGTTGACTGCCTTCAAACCCTGGGCAGATTCCAGAGGCAGCTCTGGCCCTGACAGGGCCTCAGGGTCCCAAATGGAGGCAAGAGGGTCAGGGCGCAATACTCCGGCTAGGAGCATTCATTACGTATGGGCTACCATTCCCTCCCTCTCCGGGGAGCATGGTCATGAAGAAGGGAACTAGACCCTCGGTGAGTGTCATGTGGGGACAAGGAGCATCCCTTTGCTGAAGGTGCTGAGGGCCTCGTCCAGCAGTGGGGGTAGGGCGTGGTTACCACCAAAGCACCCCTTGTAGTCACACTTTCTGTTTCTCACATTTGTCTATTTTCATTTAAGAACTGCAAAGAAGTAAGCAGTGTTCTGTTTTCCACAGGTAGCTAACGAGATTTCATAATAAAAAATATTAATGCTTAAACTTTAATAAATGAATAAATGGTGAATCTTGTTAACATCATCAGTAATGTGAAAATGTAACATAATCACACATATAAAAATCTATAGTTCAACCTTCTTTTTGACACAATTAGGAATAGGCCTTAATTAAAAAGTATACTATAAATTACTTCAGAAATATTGAGTTTTGTGAAATATAATTTAGGCACTTTTTGATTCATGAAGCTTTTTGTAACAAGAACCAAAGAAAAGTTTTGAGTAGTGATTTGATGGCTTTGTTTTTTGTAATTGCACTTTATTTAAAATGTCATTATCATTTGCCTGGTATATACTATTACTTTAGTTTCAAAGGTAGTGATTTTTTTCAATTGCGAATTTTAAAAGTGGGTAATCTAAGAAAGGTAGCGGGGAGAAGTATTCTGTGTGAATATTGGATTTTGGCCTGTTAGCAGGCATAAAACTTTTACTTCCAAAAGTTGGCTCACTCTGCAGTAATTGCAGTGATCATTGAAAATGGTGTGGGTTTTCCTTGGGAGGGATGGGCTAGGTAGCCCCTGTCACTTCCTTCCTCTTGGCATGTTGGTGTGACTGATCAGGAAACAGGATTGGATATGGGGCTGGAGAGCACATCCTGGGCTCTAGACTCAGATCTCAGCTTGGGTACCAGTCTATCATCAATCTTGCCTAACAAAATTAATCCCTCTAAGCCTTAGTTTCATCATCAGTTAAAATGGAGGTGTTAGTAAGAGAACTTTGATCAGAGGATCTTAGCACGAGGTTTGGCATATTATAAGTGCTTGATAATGGTAGCTGTGATGAGCGATATAATTTTATTGGTCAGTTTTTCTTTTCACTCAGCTTTCAACACTTTAGTAACTATTGAAAGTATAACTTGCTTATGGTCGTAAAAGAAGGAAGGGCAATTTAGAGTTGTCTGTTAGAAAACTAATCTTTGGGGACTTGAGCCTGAATCTTCATGTGAGATGACAGAGTGAAACAGCAGGAAGAAGAGGAAATATATGCAAAGGGCAGGGCGACTTCACCCATAGCCTCCATCAGGGGAAGGGAGCTGAGGTCTGTGCTGTTTCAGGACTGACCTGCCTGAGTGTGGCCTGGACCTGGAAATGGAGCTCCTCTTGGTGGCCTTTGGCTTGGTGAAACTGCCCTTGATGGTTTCCTGAGAGAAATTAGGGGGACATCGGGGATTATCAGAGAAATGGGAGTTACCCTCTGAGTAGTGCTGGTAACCATTTCTGATGGACTAACAGTGTGAACATATCTTGAAATGAGCAATACAGAGACCACTTCATAGAGAAAGCCTAAATCAAAGAAATAGATCTAGTACCAATTGAAAAACAGTTTCACCTGCTGACAGTTTGAAATGTCAGCCTGATACTATTCAGTTAAAGATAATGTGTGTAAGTTACAGCCACCAAGATAACATCACTTTAGGTCTATTCTTTGAGTAAACCACCCAAAGACGTGCTTAGAAGGATTATTCTGTTTTCCTTGGCCTTCAGATTAGATCTCTCCTTCTTCCAATTCATAAAAGATGCTAATTTTAAACAAAATATCTAATTAGTATGTCACTAGTTTGTTAGTGATTCATGGTTTCTTAATGTTAGCAGAACTGTTTGTCATACTCACTATGTCTGAAACAAATACACTGTTCTAAAGGTTAAATGGACAGTTAGTAATTTCAGCAAACCAATATGCATGTGTGGGTATGCATTGGTAGACATCATATATGGTGGTTTCCAAAGGATACAGAGAAGTATAAAACATACTTATATCTTCAAAGAATTAAGAATTAGTTGCCTAACTGAGCAGTGGTGGCACAAAGTACCCAGTTGTGAAGCCGGCACTCTCACTGTACTAGGTAGGTTAAAAGAGATAATTTATTTGAAAATTTCTGTGTGGTGATAGGTGTTCTGTCAGAGAACATGGTGCCTATCCACACAAAAGTGATTTATTCACACCGCACAACAGCTAGCTGTGGAAAGCAGTAGATGATAAACACTATGTAAGAAGTATAATGGAAGGTCTCTGGAAGGTGTCAAAGAAGTAGCATTGCTGAGGTTTCCACTGGTCAAAGAAAGCTTCATCAAGGAGGTGGAATCTGGGCAGGGATTGGGTGGTTGAGTTTTGAAGCAGAAAGGAGGGGCCGTTTGTGGTGAGAAGTGAGGTCAAAACCCCTGCGAGGGAGGGAATAATTCATAGTCCAGACTGTTGGGAGTGGACTGCTGATATTTGTGGCTGTGGCTAAATTGTGTTTGGGGGTCGGCATCTTGAAAGCCAAGCAGTAAGGAAGAAAGGTTTTTATGCTAAGATAGTGATAACAGGTCTGTAGCTGCCCAAGGAGATATTTTAGTGATGGTAATGGTCTACTGAGGGCAGACTCAGCTATTTCCATGCCATTTAAGTGGAAATTAGGTCCCCCAGTCTTGCCTACCTACTGTGAGCACACTTTGTCCTTCACAGTCCATGGATTTTCTATGCACTAGAGCCCTGGATGAGATCCATAGGGGATGAAGAAAAGGGAAGGCAAAATGGGGAGTCCACACTGAAAGTACAGAGTCCTGGGAGAAAGATTTGATTGAATTAGACATTTGAATGAATTGGGAAATTGAAACTGGTAGAGTTGTCCTGAGTATGCCAGGCTGATCCTGTATTTAGGAAATGATGTATTGGCTTATATAATTTCTTACCTGTTCTTCTAGTTTCTCACTTTGATGATTTTTTTCTTCTTCCTGTATTCTTCCTCTCCTTCCACATCTTCCATCCTTCTGCATCTTCCATCCTACCTTCCACATGTTTCATCAGGAACATGATTCATCATTTGAGAGCCCACAAAAGTCAGCAAACACTTTCTGAGCATCTGCTTTTCTGGTGCTCTGTTCCAGAAGAGACACTGGTCCTTGCCCCTAGTGAGTTTGAAGGGAGAAAAGGAGACAGAAAAGTAAAAAAACATTAAATTCTGAGTTCCGTGATGGAAGGCTATCTGCTGTGTGGTTGATAGAGTGAAAGGAGGAGTGTGGGTCTCTCCCTGGGGGTGACTAAAGCTGGGTGAGAAAAATAAGTGGTGGTTTTGTTGGCTGGACAGGGATAGTAAGGGTATACAAAGCCCAGAAATAGGGTATGGAAAGTAGTGGAGGTATGAAGTAACAAAGGCACTAGAAGTGGCTTCTTTGGTAAAGCCAAAGGCCAGGATTTGATTGGGACATTGATCAGTAGATGCAGCTGAAGAGGTGTTAGGACTGCAGCAGGTCTGTGCGCCCTGCAAAATGCTCAGCTTCTGTCCTTCAGGTAAGTCAGCCATGGAAGACCCATGGCTTTGTCGTGGTCATATCTGTAGTTTGCAGAGATGACTTGGGCACATCACGGAGGGTAGGTTTGGAAGGGTACATCACAAACTGAGGTTCCACCTGTAATGGTCAATTATACCTTAGTGACCCAAGCTGCATTGAGGAGACATACTCAGTGTGTGTCTAATTTAAAGAATTTTTGATACATGTATAGTATATGGCAAAAATCTTTCTGGTGATTAACCTCCAGAGAATTTTTACTATAATCCTTTTTAGAGATGTGATGGCTGTGTGTCGGCCATGTGATTTTTGTCAGAGTTGTGAGGACCAATTGAAAGACTATGTCAAGGGTATTTTTTATCCTTATATTTATGTTTATATATACATTTATATTTACTTATACTTAACATTTTCTGGGAGCAGATGGTTGAATTTTAGACTAATGAACTGTAACTTTGATATCATTTTTTAGGAAGAGTGAATCTGGATATATAAATATAAATATCTCCATGTCCAACCCTTACATGAGTGCATGCCTATGTGTGTATACATGTGCATGTCTTAGCATGTATGTTTTGCTTGTCTGTGGTGTGTGTGTCCCCCTTTCTGGGTATATTTGATAGTGTAAACCAGGGATTAAACATTGTTAAGAAATGACTACTGTATAAATATATTGAGTGATTATCATTTAGTTATGCTAAAATTTTTATCTTCCAGTTCAGTTGGAATACTTTTATTAACAGTGCCTTAAGCAATAGGATATATGGTTGAATTTTCTTTTAGAGAATTGCCTAGTTACATCAGATCCAATTAAGTTTTGCATATGTTATCAGTGGCATTAAATGCAACCAAGTGTGGTGTTAAGTAAAATGAGAAAAGTTATTTTAGTAAAAACCTAACTTGTACTTAATATATCTTGAGCTAGTAAACAGCAAATGTAGGTCTGAAGAATAACATTTTTATTTAAAACATGAAATGATCATTTAACTTAAGATTATTATTTTAAAATTTGTTAGTAAGTTCACAGTAAAAAAACTCAAGTATTTAACTTTTTAAAACACCAAACTAGAAATGAGTAATACTTGAAGAATTTCTGTTCTCCAAGGATGAACAATTCCTTTTTTTCAAACAGGGATCCTTCTTGTACTCTGGCAGTGAGAGTGCCGAGTCCCAACCGTTGGAGTGCCAGGGAATTCCCAACGATTCTTTTTCTATATATCAAGACTTTAAAAGTCACATAATTGTGAAGTAAATAAAAGCAACCTTTTTTATGGTTGGTAAACTTGTATTTAAAAACTATTTGTAAAGTACAATATTCTTAGAAAGGTTTGGTGGAGATACAAACATTGCTGTAATAGTTTATTTTCTGTCCTGCTTGTCAGTAAAAGTTTTTAAAAAAGAACTCTGCTTAAAAATGAAGGCCAAACTAATCAACCTTGAAACAAAAAACATAAAACCCAAAATAGCCCTGGATTGCTATGGTGTTGTGATTGTTACAAGGGAGGTTCTAATCTCCATGTTGTGGCCAGGTGCCGCCTTGTCCAAGTTGTTTGGTGGCTTGGGGCCTTTGTTCCCTAATGTGTAAAATGTGGTTGGAATGGTGATCTGGAGCATTGAAATAGATGATTTAAGTTTATTTTTCCTCTGATTAGTGTTCAAGAGATACAACTCTGTGTTTGGTTCTCTAATATCTGCTTAGTTCATCTATGTGGAGTTTGGGGTTGACTTTTTTTTTGCATGAAATTATTTAGAAATACACATCCTTAGGATACGAGTTGAACAATTACAAACCTAAAGCTGTTATTTGTGTTTAAAATTTTAGGTATGCAATACCCCCGGAACATGGGAAACGACTGGAAAGACTAGCTCAAGGTAAGCTTGCTATCTGTTATCTACACGATAGGTTCTCTGTTTCTGAGGTATTTTTACCTCAGAGTAGAATATCACTATATTAATGTTATTCTTTTCAAGTTATTGGCTTCTAAGTATTTTTCTCATTGAGTAATTTTAATTTTTTCCATATTGCATAATCATCATGATTATTTTAGTTGGCTGCTTTGTTTTTTGTCAGCTGATTTCACTTAACCTATTTTAGTTATTTCTAGTTTTTTTCTCCTTTATATAATGTACTTAACATCACTGTGTCAATAAAATTTTTATTTCCTTTAGTTGTACCATTGAGATAAATTCCGAGAAGTACTGATACTGGATCTTGGGCTTCTAGGATGTTTTATGGGTACTTTTCATGTTGCCATATCATTTCACCAGAGAGTTGTGTTAAATCCCCCTCCCCTGGGCCTGAGAGTGCTTGAAGTATGAAGTTGAATGTTTCTAGGTGATGGGACAGGCATAATATTGTATGCCTTCTTAGACTAGTAAAATTAAGCGTACTTTACGGATCTTGAAATTTGTTTTTTTTTTTTAAGACTTTGTCCCTCTTTGTTTTCTTTATTCTTCCAGTTTAATTGAGATGCACTTGACATACAACATGTTATAAGTTTAAGCTGTTCAGCATAATGATTTGACTTGCATCATGAAATGATTGTCACAGTAGGTTTAGTGAACATCCATTATCTCATATGAATATCAAAATAAATAGAAAAACATCTCCCCTTATGATGAAAACTCTTAGAATTTACTCTTTTAACAGCTTTCACATATAACACTCAGCAATGTTAATTATATTTATCATGTTATTTGTTATATTTCTAGTACTTATTTATCTTATAATTAGAAGTTTGTACCTTTTGACTACCTACCTTCATTCAGTTGTGCCTCCCTTGACCTTGTCCATCTTCTTCTTCTCTCACTTTTTTAGTTTTAGCTGCCATTTTTATTAATTTTTTAAAATTAATTTTAAAAATTAATATACTGGAATATAGATGCTTTACAATTTGTGTTCCTGCTATATTGCAAAGTGAATCAGCTATAGGTATACATATATCCACTCTGTTTCGGATTGCCTTCCTGTTTACGTCACCATGGAGATTGAGTAGAGTTCCCTCTGCTATATAGTAGGTTCTCATTACCTGCCCGTCTACCAGTATATCTACTACTGTGGACAAGAATTCCTTAGAAGAAACGGAGTAGCCATCATAGTCAACAAAAGAGTCTGAAATGCAGTACTTGGATGCAATTCCAAAAACACAGAATGGTCTGTGTTGATTTCCAAAGCAAACCTTTCAATATCACAGTAATCTAAGTCTATATCTGGACCAGTAATGCTGAAGAAGCTGAAGTTGAATGGTTCTATGAAGACCTACAAGACCTTTTAGATCTAACACCCAAAAAAGATGTCCTTTTCATTATAAGGGACTGGAATGCAAAATTAGGAAATCAAGAGATACCTCAAGTAACAGGCAAATTTGGCCTTGGAGTACAAAAAAAAGTAGGACAAAGGCAAACAGAGTTTTGTCAAGAGAACAGACTAGTCATAGCAAACACTCTCTTCCAACAACACAAGAGAAGACTCTACACATGGACATCACCAGATGGTCAATACCAAAATCAGATTGATTATATTCTTTGCAGCCAAAGATGGAGAAGCTGTATACAGTCAGCAAAAACAAGACGGGAGCTGACTTTGGCTCAGATCATGAACTCCTTATTGCCAATCAAACTTAAATTGAAGAAAGTAGGGAAAACCACTAGACCATTCAGGTATGACCGAAATAAAATCCCTTATGATTATACAGTGGAAGTGAGAAATAGATTCAAGGAATTAGATCTGATAGAGTACCTGAAGAACTATGGATGGAGGATCGTGACATTGTACAGGAGGCAGTGAGGAAGACCATCCCCAACAAAAAGAAATGCAAAAAGGCAAATGGTTGTCTGAAGAGGGCTTACAAATAGCTGGGAAAAGAAGAGAAGCGAAAGGCAAAGGAGAAAAGGAAAGATACACCCATTTGATTGCAGAGTTCCCAAGAATAGCAAGGAGAGATAAGAAAGCCTTCCTCAGTGATCAGTGCAAAGAAATAGAGGAATACAATAGAATGGGAAAGACTAGAGATTTCTTCTGGAGAAGGCAATGGCACCCCACTCCAGTACTCTTGCCTGGCAAATCCCATGGACAAAGGAGCCTGGTGGGCTGCAGTCCATAGGGTCGCGTGAGCGACTTCACTTTCACTTTTCACTTTGATGCATTGGAGAAGGAAATGGCAACCCACTCCAGTGTTCTTGCCTGGAGAATCCCAGGGATGGGGTAGCCTGGTGGGCTGCCATCTATGGGGTCGCACAGAGTTGGACATGACTGAAGCAACTTAGCCGCAGCAGCAGCAGAGATGTCTTCAAGAAAATTAGAGATACCAAGGGAACATTTCATGCAAAGATGGGCACAATAAAGGACAGAAATGATATGGACCTAAAAGAAGCAGAAGATATTAAGAAGACGTGGCAAGAATACATAGAAGAACTATATAAAAAAGATCTTCATGACCCAGATAACCATGATGGTGTGATCACTCACCTAGAGCCAGATATCCTGGAATGCAAAGTCAATTGGGCCTTAGGAAGCATCACTATGAACAAAGCTAGTGGAGGCAATGGAATTCTAGTTATTTCAAATCCTAAAAGATGATGCTGTGAAAGTGCTGCACTCAGTATGCTAGCAAATTGGAAAAACTCAGCAGTGGCAACAGGACTGGAAAAGGTCAGTTTTCATTAATCCCAAAGAAAGGCAATGCCTAAGAATGTTCAAACTACCGCACAATTGAATTCATCTCACATGCTAGCCAAGTAATTCTCAAAATTCTCCAAGCCAGGCTTCAGTAGTACATGAATGTGAACTTCCAGGTGTTCAAACTGGATTTAGAAAAGGCAGAGGAACCAGAGATCAAATTGCCAACATCTGCTGGATCATTGAAAAAGCAAGAGAATTCCAGAAGAACATCTGCTTTATCGAGCATACCAAAGCCATTGACTGTGTGGATCACAACAAATTGTGGAAAATTCTGAAAGAAAAGAGAATACCAGACCACTTGACCTGCCTCCTGAGAAATCTGTATGCAGGTCAAGAAGCAACAGTTTGAACTGGTCATGGAACAACAGACTGGTTCCAAATTGGGAAAGGAGTATGTCAAGGCTTTATATGTCACCTTGTCTCTTTAACTTACATGCAGAGTATATCATACAAAATGCTGGGCTGGATGAAGCACAAACTGGAATCAAGATTGCTGGGAAAAGTATCAATAACCTCAGATATGCAGGTGATACCACCCTTATTGCAGAAAGTGAAAAAGAACTAAAGAGCCTGTAGATGAAAGTGAGAAAGGAGAGTGAAAAAGCTGGGCTTAAAATTCACCATTCTAAAAACTAAGATCATGGCATCCATCTGGTCCCATCACCTCGTGGCAGTAGACGGGGAAACAATGGAAACAGTACAGACTTTATTTTGGGGGGCTCCAAAATCACTGCAGATGGTGACTTCAGCCATGAAATTAAAAGATGCTTGCTCCTTGGAAGAAAAGCTATTACCAACCTAGACAACATATTTAAAAGCAGAGCGATTACTTTGCCAACAAAGGTCCATCTAGTCAAAGCTGTAGTTTTTCCCATAGTTGTGTATGGATGTGAGAGTTGGACTATAAAGAAAGCTGAACACCAAAGAACTGACGCTTTTGAACTGTGTTGTTGGAGAAGACTCTTGAGAGTTCCTTGGACTGCAAGGAGATCTGACCAGTCCATCCTAAAGGAAATCAATCCTGGATATTCACTGTAAGGACTGATGCTGAAGCTGAAACTCCAATACTTTTTGCCACCTGATGTGAAGAGCTGACTCATTTGAAAAGACCCTGATGCTGGGAAAGATTGAAGGCAGCAGGAGTAGGGGACGACAGAGGATGAGATGGTTGGATGGCATCACTGACTCGATGGACATGAGTTTGGGTAAGCTCCAAGAGTTGGTGTGGACAGGGAAGCCTGGTGTGCTGCAGTCCATGGGGTCGCAAAGAATTGGAAATGATTGAGTGACCGAACTGAGCTTGTCCATCTTTAAGGGCCAGATTGAGCCATTCTTTTGGGAAATTCTATCAGTATCTTTCACTCTGTGCCCACTTGTATCTACTGAGAGTGCCATTTACTTTTATTCCTTCCCTTAAAGATATGCCAGGCAACCTTACTCTTATTTCTCTCACACGGGGGGAGAATCATATTCACCCCCTTCTGTTTTGCTAATCACCCTAACTTAGGATGATGTAGACTACTAGTGACTTATTTCCAGAGGAAAGTGGAGTTCCGTTGAGTGACAACTAGAGATAAGACATTCTGCTTTTATTCTCAATTGAATCCTCAGGGAGCACTGTTCTTTCAATCAGGTGCCAATCTAAGATTCATTGGTATGTTAGATTTGCCTTCTAGTAGAAAAGGGATTTTGTCCCCGCATTATGTATGCTTTCATTTAATAATAAAATGGGGACACTGACTTGACAGCTCTGAACAGATATTGTTAAAGACATCTAAAAGTTGCTTTCCTCCAAATTATGGAAGAATATTAGAAAGAATAGTTAGGGTATCATGTTTGTTAAAAGCATTATTATAATTTTGGCAGCCTAATAACTATAAAGCCTTGGTGTTTTTATAATGTAATACATTACAGTAATAATAGCAATGTAATTGTAATCTTGAACTTCGTTATGGACTATTTTCATGAATATTAAGTGGATGGATCCTTGTTCTGGATAATAGATTATAGCACAGCTTAGAATATGATTACCATAATCCTTAAATACACAGGCAGTGAACTTTGTGCTAAATCTATATGCTGTGGACTCTTCTGTTCTCTGTGATAATAATTCTACCATTTTCTGTTCACCTCACTGCCCCAGAATTTTTAAACTGGAGCAATGTAAACTTTGCTATACGGAATCACATGTTAAATTTTTTGCTATAAACTGTCTGTATACACTTTGATATAAACTGCCTGAAAATGACATTCAGGAAAAATGGATGCCATTAGCTTAATCAGTAAGAGATTAATAAACTTGAAGGTTGAAAAGGAACTTTAAACTCAGTTGCGTGTTTATTGAAAATTTTTTGCAGCATTATTTTGAGAAATGATTCAAGGGAAAGACCCTATAAGACAGTGGAGGATTTCTATCTTCTGAGCAGATGTCAGGCAAATTAATTGAATTCTGCTAAACAATTAAAATGATAAAATAATGCAGTAAATGTGAGGGAGCCTTATAGGATGTCTAGGTCAAGGCAGCACTTGATACATAATATGAAAAGCAGCCTCGGATATTTTCCATTATCTTGTCTGCACATCATAATTATCACAGTTGCCTTTTATGCATGAATGCTTTCATCTTTGGTTTCTATTGAAATCTTGATTGACGGTGGCACCTGCAAATATTTTATCTGAAAACCGTTAGGTCTGCATCTAATAAAGCCAGGAGTTCGATTTTGCCCTTCAGTTGCTTTCTCATTTATACAGTTTTTTTCTAATATCATGTAGATATAAAAGTAATAAAAAATCTCAAGTGAATTGTTGCAGTTTTTATACTTGTTATGTTTGCCTATAATGCCATTGCATTCTTTTTAATTTTTGACCCGATACAATTGAATGGGAAGTAAAAAGGATACTAGAGATACATCATGAATGACAGTTTTGAAGATTTTCAGTTTTAAGAATGTCTAAATCTCATCTATTTTAGAAATTAGACAATATCTTAGTGGTTCTATTAAGTTAAGCAAAATATGGATTAAAGTAAGTTGGGAGCAGCTGATGTGTATATGTGTGTGTGTATGTGTGAATGACTTTTTCATTGGTCTCTCATTGTGAATAAAGTGCTAATAGTTTTTAAAAAATTAAAGAGGACTCACTTTGGTCAAAATTTTGGTTACTGGAAAAAGAATATGTGAGTTAGGACTTTATGCAGCAGATTTTGTAAGTGTGAATGATTAGCAGGAATTTTGTTTTAAGTGACAGTATGGTAGAGTTCAGTATACTGGTTCTTTTGTAGTCTTATATTTACTTGTAGCAAGTGTTTTTGTTTTTACCTATTAAAGTGACACTCAAAAAGGAATGAATGAATCATTGTTATGAGGGATTAATTTAGTTCAGATTTCTTTAAGCAGTCAATTTTGGTGTGTGTGTGTCTTTAAATGACTAGTCATCTTGAGTTTAAGCCTGTGAAGCAGAATCTTAGCCTGATTAGCAGGGATCCCTGTTCCAGGAGGAGGGCATGGCAGTTCCAGGGCACTCGAGTATACTTGCCTGAAGAATCCCCATGGACAGGGAAGCCTGGTGAACTACAGTTCGTGAAGTTGCAAAGAGTTGGACACAATTGAGCAACTAAGTACATTCTGTTCAAGGAGGTGGACAAAGGGTCTGTAGGCTGGATGCAGGCAGCGTGTGGACTTTCTGAAATTATGTTCAATATTGGGCATATATGTGGATTTCTGGGAAGCTAACCCATCATCAGATCCATCAAGGTGGTTTGGTCCAAAAGCGATTATGAACCACTGCTGTTTAAAGACTGAAAGAGTAGCAATAAATAACAAGTCATTTCAATTTTATAAATGTTCCAAATTGACCCTTTCTCTTACCTTTGACTTGAAATTAGGAAAGTGAACTTTTATTAGCTCTCAAAATGATAAATACATAATTCCCTTAAACATTCATTTACATGATGGCCTGAAAATATTACATTAAAATGCTTGGTTTTGAAAGGCTAATAAATTAAATGCCCTTGATTATGAACAATCAATTTTAAGTGACTCCCTAAGACAAAAAATGAAGAAGTTCAGTGATACATCCTCTGCCTTCATTCCTAACTCATGCTTTAGGAATGGAGATCAATGTATGATGTGTCATGGTATGTTTATTTTCATCATACTATCACTTGTTATATTAGAATTGGTGAAGCAGTCCCTGAATTTAATTTCCTCGTGTGTGTGTGTTAGTCACTCAGTCATGTCTGACTCTTTGCAACCCCATGGACCATAGCTGCCAGGCTCCTCTGTCCATGGGGATTCTCCAGGCAGGAATACTGTAATGGGTTGCCATGCTTGTCTCCAGGGGACCTTTTTGATGTCAAATATCCCAATTTGTTCGACATGAATTTGAGCAATCTCTGGGAGATAGTGGAGTACAGAGGAGTCTGGCATGCTGTTGTCCATGGATTGTAGAGTTGGATATGACTTAGTGATTGAATAACAGTCACAGTCTGTGTTGAATTTTAAAACTGTGTACCCAGCCATGTTCCTAGTAGGATTTTAAACATTGAACCATAATACATAACATACACATGCTACAATAATTAGAATGTGGGGTGAAAGACAATTCTGAGAAATGAGAGGTAGGGAATGGGAGGAAGAATTCAGGAAAGGAATGCCAGCGAGCAGGGAAAAATTACTATGGAGGAGAATTAAGAATTCTTTGATTCTGTCGGGTGGAAGTTGAGCCAGAAAACCTGGTTAGCTTGACTGACTAACTTGTGCCAAAGTCCTTGGCCTGAGGAGTCCTGGTGACCTGTGCATGTGTGATCCATATGTCGTGTCAAGGTGGGAAAAAGCTGGAGCTGAAACAAAGTGGTCTCAAGAATGCAGTAAAAAACTATGTGTAATGGTCTATATACCTGTTAAATTAGGTGAAAGTTTTATAAGTGTTCTGCAAGCCAGTTTAAAATAGAAAAGCTTTCCTGTTATTTGCTGCACTATGTTCAGGAGATAAAAATAAGGCAATTATTCAGGAGAACTACCATGCTCCTCTATATAATCAGTATGAATTTCTTCTGGCTCTCCTCTTGGAGAGCTCCATGAGGCTTTGTCTCTACAGTAGAGATGTTGATGGATTATTGGACATGTGGAGCAGAGTGAAACCTGCAATGTGATAACTTTCTACCCAACCATTAATTGCTCAAAATGGGGTAGGAAGAACAGAGAGGTCAACTATAGCCTAAACCTCTAATGTTGACCTCTTAACTAAGAATGTGGGTAAAAATGATCAAGTGTCACCCCACATAATATAGTTCATTGGTTCTTTTCACTAATAAGCATGTTAAGAAATTTCACACGTGAATCAAATTGCTGTTCATTGTTCATTCGCTGTCATGTCTACAGCATTTTCTACAGAAACATACTTGTATATCCTTTTCCTTTGTCCTTTTCCTTACCATCTGTTTATATGGCTGTTGTACTTTTAAAGCATCATGTCAGTCATATGAATATTGTAAAAGCCATTACAAGCCTACATCATTTTGTTGTGCTTCACTTTATTGTGAGTTGCAGAAAATGCATTTTTTTTTCTTGCAAATTGATTGTGGCAGCCCTATGTTGAGCAAGTCTGTTGGTACCATTTTCCCAATAGTATTTGCTCACTTATCATCTCTCTGTCACATTTTGGTAATTCTCACATCTCAAACTTTTTCACTATTATGTTTGTTTTATGATCTGTGAATTGCAACAATTACAGCTCATGGAAGGGTTAGATGATGATTAGCATTTCTAGCAATAAAGTATTTTAAAATTAAGGTATGTACTTTTGGGGGGCACAATTCTATTGCACACTTAAGAGATTATAGTATAGTATAAACATAATTATAAATGCACTAGGAAACCAAAAATTCTTGTGACTTGCTTTACTGTAATGCTTGCTTTATTGTAGTCATCTAGAAGAGAGCCTGCAACATCTCTGAGGTATGCTTGTATAAAACTCTGTCAAAGCATACTTGGGTAAATTTCAGTTAAGTTGTCTTAATCAAATCTATTGCTAGTGTGAACATACAGTCTATAGGTCTGGTTTCTCATCTTTCCCCTCTCCTTCCCTTTCTTATTTCTTTCTTTCCTAAGTGATTAATAACTAATGTCAGTTTCTTCAGACTAGTGTTTGTATATAGGAAATTTGATGTTTTTAAGCTTTGATTTTTAAATTTTTACCATGGCTAAAACTTCGTTGATTTAATAGTAGCAGCATGTGTTTGTCATGTGAGATTGGGATTTAGAGTACATCTGCTCTGTTTCTAAAACAATTTAAAAACATCTAATGATATTTTAGGTCAGATAGAGGTAAAATGCACTTATAGTAAAAGCCACCTGTTAAAACATAAAGTTTAGTGAGTTTTGACAGATATATACAGTGGTGTAATTACGACTACTCTCAAGATAGAGAACATTTCCAGTAGGCCCCAGAAATTCTCTTGTGCCCTTTTCTAATTACTTCTCCCTACCAGCAACCACTAACCAGATTTCTGTCTCTAGAATGTTATTAACATGGAATTGTGCAATGTGTAGACTCTTCTCTGTTAGAATAGTGCTTCTCGCATCTGATCACTTTTATGTTGTACAGGGTGTCCTTGGATGTGTATAGCACCTGGGAAATCCCATGAACAGAGGAGCCTGGCAGGTTACATTCCATTGGGTCACCAAGAGTCAGACATGACTTCGCGACTAAATAACAGAAACGATATTCACAAAACATAAGCCATTAACCATTTTGAAGTGTACAATATGGTTACTTTTAATATATTTGTATTGTGTAACCATCACCTCTGTCTAGTTCCAATAGATTTTCATCATCCTGTAAGGAAACCTTGTATTTTTTATTCAGTCATACTGTATTTCCCCTTACCCCTTCTTAGCCCCTGGAAATTAATAGTCTGCTTTCTGTCTAGGTATTTACATATTCTGGATGTCTCATATGCATGAAATCATTTAAATGTGACTTTTGTGCCTGACATCTTTTATGTAGCATGTTTTCTATGTTATATCTTATATCTGTACCTCACTCTTTTTTATAGCTAAGTAATATTTCATTGTGAAGATATACTACATTTTGCACTTCCGTTTACCAGTTGATGGACATTAGGTTGTTTCCATTTTCTTATAATGGCTTAAGATTTTTGTGCCTTATATCACTGGCTTCCCATAAGGATCCACCCAGCAAGTATAGCCACTATGGAAAACAGTATGAATGTTCCTCAAAAAATTGAAAATAGAACTAATATATTATACAGCAGTTCTGCTTCTAGGTATGTATTTGAGGGAAATGAAATCACTGTCTTCAAGATATATCTATTACCTCAAATGTTCATTGCAGCATTATTTACAGTAGCCACGATATGGAAACCACCTGTGTGTCCATTGACAGGTGAACGAATAAAGCAAAGTGTTATATGCATACAGTAGACTATCATTCAGGCATAAGAAAGCAGGAAATCCTGTCATTT
This sequence comes from Capricornis sumatraensis, assembly GCF_032405125.1. Classification (NCBI taxonomy): domain Eukaryota; kingdom Metazoa; phylum Chordata; class Mammalia; order Artiodactyla; family Bovidae; genus Capricornis; species Capricornis sumatraensis. The sequence continues at coordinate 46,233,834 of NC_091074.1, read as the reverse complement.
CCTTCAACATGGAAGAATCTTGAGTCCATTATGCTAAGTTAAAAAAGTCAGGCAGAAACAAACAAATGCTGTATGATCTTATTTATATGTGAGAATTATAAAAACCAAACCTACAGGTAGAAACAACAGTTTGGTGACTGCCAGAGGCAGGGGGTGGTGGAATTGGGTGAAGATTGTCCCAAAGTTTTGACTTCAGTATGAGTAGGTTCTGGGGATGTACTGTATTATATGGTAACTACAGTGAACAATACTGTATTGAAAGTTTCTAAGAGAGTAGATCTTAAAACTTCTCATCACCCAAAAAGTAACTATTTTTAGGTGATGAATGTGCACTAAACTTACTGTGGTAATCATTTCACAATATGTACATATAGGCAACCATTACCCTGTGTATTTTAAACTTATGCAATGTTATTTGTCAATTATATCTTGATATTGGGGGAAAAAAAGAACCCACTGAGGAAGATAAAATAGCATCCTGATTATGTGGATGGGGAAATTGAGGAGCTGAGAGATTGTGGAAATAGTTGAGGCTATATGAGTTGTTGGACTTGTGTTAGAAATCAGTGTGTCTGTTCTGTTAACTATATGGATAAGATAAGAGTGACTTCAAATAATTCAAACAATTAGGTTTTTGATCTAAAATTTATTTCTTCTATTAATAGCACTGTTAAAGTATGTGTTTATTGTGAGCAGTGATGGAGAGAGGAAAGTTGGTCCTCAGGTAATCTTGTGTTAAGTGCCTATAAGAGGAGATTAAAATTTATCAAAATCCCATAGCATAGTTTATACCTCACCGTATGCTGTCTCTCAAGTGAGGGGAGTGAAACGCTAGGACTCCACAATACGCATGCAGATTTTGCATCTTGCTCCCTTATTATGTTTGTTTGTATGCAAACATAAACTAAATGATCTAACGTGACAAAAGTAAGTGCTGCAGAAAGATGTGCCAGTTTTATTCTGTGTGTTGTTCTACGCCTGTCATATTTCCTAATGGTCATGGGATATGTGAGATGCTAGCTGCTATTTCCACTACTAGGTACTTGAGGGGTCAGTGTAGCTCTGTTTCTTTATTGGAACTTCTTGGTCTTCAAGACTGTGAAAGACTGGACCTCTCCCATTGTGTGACTGGTAAGTTGGAAAATCTTATGGAATGCTGCAGTAGTAACATTCAAATATGGTAACTTTTGGAGAAGAATTCTTCCAAATATATTATTGAAAACTTGGAATAAACTGATCAAGAAAGTAAACATAAGAATAGAAAATAAAAAGATTCTGAAAGGCATGTATTAAAGAACTTACTTCCAAAACTTTGAACACATACCTTGTTTTCTGTTTGTTTAGTGACTTTCAGAAAACTCTGATAGTCTTCAGTTGAATTTTTAGTTAAATATTTTCTTTTCTATCAGATCTATTTTGGTATATTTCATACATGTGATTGTTTCTAAATTTATTTTCTTCACTTACTATGTAGATAGCCCAGGGCTGAAATAGTTCTGAGTTTTTTTAAAAATTACCATTTTGTATCAAATAGTATTCTGGTTATGTTGGCTGGCTTAAATATTGAATAAAATATTTTTCATAAATGCTGGAGTGAGGGGTGAGTGTGAACCATGTACTCCTGCAGGTATTTTGAGGTAAAATTCATTTTGAAATAGGTACTTTGTGTCATAACTTGTGGTTTATCAGGTGTTTTCCAGGGCAATGTAAAATATAATTCTGATAGCCTATTGAAAATATAAATTCTGAACCAGCATGAAGTTCTTAATATATTACAAATTGCCTTCCTTCAGTGGTTTTCCAATTTAAATTAACTTATGACCAGTCACCACATTGTTCAAGTCCTGATTACAAATCCATATCAAAAGGAAATTAAATAGACTCCTCTTTCTTCATTGATTTTAATTTAAAGTTTAATTTGTGCAGTGCTGAGCAGAGGTACAGATTTGAAAAGTTTGATAGATCCATTTAATTTGTATTGTTAAAACTTTTCCATGGGTTGTGTGTTTGGGGATCTCTGCTGTGCTCTACTGAGTGGTGTAGGTTCAGGACAGCTTATTATGTAGACTCATCATTTTCATTACATTATGTGGTTCTTTCTCACCATTCACTGGAGTCTGCATTTTTTTCACAGGTTGTTTATTTCTATTTATGTATTATGAATACTAACCGTAGACAGAGAGCTGTATCAGATGACCAGATAGGGCATGATTATTCCTTTTATTCCCACAGGTATTGTAGAGAATGATGGTATTTCTGATGTTTCTGTTGGATGTATGTTTTCAGTTCAATTCAGTTCCTTTCAGTCACTTAGTTGTGCCCGACTCTTTGCAACCCCATGAACTGCAGCATGCCAGGTCTCCCTGTCCATCACCAACTCCCAGAGTTTATCCAGACTCATGTCCATTGAGTCTGTGATGCCATTCAACCATCTCATCCTCTTTCGTCCCCTTCTCCTCCTGCCATCAATCTTTGCCAGCATCAGGGTCTTTTCAAAGGAGTCAGCTCTTCACATCATGTGGCCAAAGTATTGGAGTTTCAGCTTCAACATCAGTCCTTCCAATGAACACTCAGGACTTAGCTCCTTTAGGATGGACTGGTTGGATCTCCTGCAGTCCAAGGGACTCTCAAGAGTCTTCTCCAACACCACAGTTCAAAAACACCAATTCTTTGGCACTCAGCTTTCTTTATAGTCCAACTCTCACATCCATACATGACTACTGGAAAAACCATAGCCGTGACTAGATGGACCTTTGTTGGCAAAGTAACGTGTCTGCTTTTTAATATGCTGTCTAGGTTGGTCATAACTTTTCTTCACAGGAGCAAGCATCTTTTAATTTCATGGCTGCAGTCACCATCTGCAGTGATTTTTGAGACTGAAAAAAATAAAGTCTGTCACTGTTTCCACTGTTTCCCCGTATATTTGCCATTAAGTAATGGGACCAGATACCATGATCTTAGTTTTCTGAATGTTGGGCTTTAAGTCAACTTTTTCACTGTCCTCTTTCACTTTCATCAAAAGGCTGTTTAGTTCTTCTTCACTTTCTGCCATAAGGGTGGGTGTCATCTGCATATCTGAGGTTATTGATATTTCTCCCAGCAATCTTGATTTCAGCTTGTGCTTCATCCAGCCTGGCATTTCGCATGATGTACTCCGCATAGAAGTTAAATAAGCAGGGTGGCAGTATACAGCCTCGACGTACTCCTTTTCCAATTTGGAATCAGTCTGTTGTTCCATGTCCAGTTCTAACTGTTGCTTCCTGACCTGGATACAGATTTCTCAGGAGGCAGTTCAGGTGGTCTGGTATTCCCATCTCTTTCAGAATTTTCCACGGTTTATTGTGATCCACACAGTCAAAGGCTTTGGCATAGTCAATAAAGCAGAAATAGCTGTTTTTCTGGAACTCTCTTGCTTTTTCCATGATCCAGCAGATGTTGGCAATTTGATCTCTGGTTCCTCTGCCTTTTCTAAATCCAGCTTGAACATCTGGAAATTCATCATTCACGTACTGTTGAAACTTGGCTTGGAGAATTTTGAGCATTACTGTACTAGCATGTGAGATGAGAGCAAATGTGTGGTAGTTTGAGCATTCTTTGGCATTGCCTTTCTTTGGGATTGGAGTGAAAACTGACCTTTTCCAGTCCTGTGGCCACTGCTGAGTTTTCCAAGTTTGTTGGCATATTGAGTGCAGCACTTTCACAGCATCATCTTTCAGGATTTGAAACAGCTCAACTGGAATTCCATCACCTCCACTAGCTTTGTTCATAGTGATGCTTCCTAAGGCCCACTTGACTTCACCTTCCAGGATGTCTGGCTCTAGGTGAGTGATCATAGCATCATGATTATCTGGGTCATGAAGATCTTTTTGTATAGTTCTCTGAATTCTTGCCACTTCTATTTAATACCATCTGCTTCTGTTAGATCTATAGCATTTATTTCTTTTATTGAGCCCATCTTTGCATGAAATGTTCCCTTGGTATCTCTAATTTTCTTGAAGAGATCTCTAGTCTTTCCCATTCTGTTGTTTTCCTCTAATTCTTTGCACTGATCACTGAGGAAGGCTTTCTTATCTCTTCTTGCTATTCTTTGGAACTTTGCTTTCAAATGGGTATAATCTTTCCTTTTCTCCTTTGCTTTTTGCTTCTCTTCTTTTCACAGGTATTTGTAAGGCCTCCTCAGACAGCCATTTTGCTTTTTTGCATGTCTTTTTCTTGGGGATGGTCTTGATCCTGGTCTCCTGTACAGTGTCACGAATTTCCATCCATAGTTCATCAGGCACTTTGTCTTTCAGATCTAGTCCCTTAAATCTATTTATCACTTCCACTTTATATTTGTAAGGGATTTGATTTAGGTCATACCTGAATGGTCTAGTGGTTTTAAAATATTTCTGTTTTTAACAATCCAGGTGTAGGTGCTTAAGCAGATGTGCTGTTCTTTGCAGGTAGTTCTTTATATCCTAATAGCTTCTTTTTTTTGTTTTTAGATGTCTGCTTTTTCTCCTTCTGATGATCTATGGCCTCACATGCTCCATGGTGGCATCCATAAAGGCTTATTTGCTTTAAAACTATTATTGTAAAACTCTCTATTCTATGAGGTTAAAGTTATTCTCAGTTAGGTAATGAGTGTTGATAATTCTTTCGTCAGATTGGTCCTGTTCTTGAGCTGTTTATATGTAGTGAGCCACAGAGTGAGATAAGTAACGTTTCCAATGGCCTTATCTTCATTTTGGCCATGGAGTTAAAGAACATCTGTGCTTTTTTCTGCTTTACCCAGATACACAGCACATGCTTTCCCGGTGAGTTCTCTGTTCAGGGCTTGTCTCTGTGGTTCTCCTCTGTCCCATCCACATTTCTCTTGACTTTCTCATCTTGCTTTCCTGCTCTCAGTGTGGTGGTTTTTCCCTCTGAGTGCGGAAGGTGAAGACTAGGACATCAAGTACGTGTGTTTTTTCTAGCTTATATAACCGAGTTAATGAGAGTTTTTCTCAGACAGACTGCAGTGTTGAAGGCAGAGATGGAGAGAAACAACTGGGTTTCAGTGCATCATGTACTGTTGAATGAATAAGTTGCTGTGTGTTTAACTTCTTCACCTAAAGGCCTCTTCAAGACACTGGTCCCATATAGGCTGGTGAGACAGACAGGTTTCCATGCTCTTGAGTGGTCCTGGCTGGGAGTTAGTTCCAGGAATGAGTAGCAGTTAAAGTCCTGAATATTCATTGGAAGGACTGAAACTCCAATATTTGGCCACCTGATGCGAAGAACTGACTCTTGAAAAGACCCTGATCCTGGGAACGATTGAAGGTGGGAGGAGAAGGGGATGACAGAGAATGAGATGGTTGGATGGCATCACCAACTCAATGGACATGAGTCTGAGTAAACTCTGTGAGTTGGTGATGGACAGGGAAGCCTGGTATGCTGCAGTCCATGGGGTTGCAAAGAGTTGGACATGACTGAGTGACTGAACTGAGCTGAAACTATATGAAATTGATCAGAAAGAAACAGATAGGAAATAGCTGTGTGTCTACTGTATGTTGGGCATTGGGACAAGTGCTTCTAGAATGGTTGCTTTTAGGAGTCTAAAGTAAGAGATTTCTGTGTTAAAATTGCAGATTTTCCTCTTCTAACCTCCCTTAATATTTTATCCACTTATCAGATAATAGGTAGACTGAGTTTAACTTTGTTGCAAATTTTTAAAGTTGCAGTTCAGTCGCTCAGTCGTGTCCAGCTCTTTGTGACCCCATGAATTGCAGCACGTCAGGCCTCCCTGTCCATCAGCAACTCCCGGAGTCTACTGAAACTCATGTCTATCGAGTCGGTGATGCCATCCAGCCATCTCATCCTTTGTCATCCCCTTCTCCTCCTGCCCCCAATCCCTCCCAGCATTAGGGTCTTTTCCAATGAGTCAACTCTTCACATGAGATGGCCAAAGTATTTGAGTTTTAAGGTTTAGTCATTTTGTATTATGCAGACAACTCTTGGCAGATCTTTTTGTAAAAAAGATCAGCCTTTGGTGATAAAAATATGTATTGTTTAGTTTTTAAGAATTCTGACTCTAGTTTTTAGCACCATGATTTTTGATGATGGACTTGGTCTATAGTTGTATAAAGCCGTCATTATATAAGAATACTAGAACATAAACTTAAAAATTGATTTGAAATTATATCTTAATTAATGCATTACTGCTTGTATTTACTGTTTCCATTTAGGTTTTTTCCCAAGCAGTTCTCAAGGGTGTGATGCATTTCTTCGCCACAAGATGACACTGATATCTCCCTCAGTATTAAAGAAATATGGCATTCCCTTTGACAAGGTACATTAGTGTTACTCTTTAACAGAATCATTTCATATGTGTAAAATTTGTGTTTAAGACAAATTCAGCCTAAACTAATATATCTTTGACTTCCAGTAGGATTTTTAGGGTATGAGGAGAAATATTCAGATTCATGCTTTACTTAAGGTAACAATTATTTACCTACGTACTGATTTGAAATTACTTTTATTTGTTGTTGTTTTTTTAAAGACCCAATTGACTTTAATTCCACTTTTGTTAAAATTATAGTTAAAATAGTTAACTGTATTAGAAAAGTACTAATGAAAGTATGAATTAGAAATTAGAAAAGTACTAATTAGAAAAGTACTAATGAAAGATGTGAAGTAAGAAAAGCTCTTGACATGTGTTTTTTTTCCTTTTTTTTCATTTGCATGTATCTATTCTTTTTCAAATTCTGAAATTGCATATTTTTTTGAAATTAATTTCAGGTTATATTTACTTGAGAGTTCATGCACTTCTAGTTCACTTGTAACAATACTGAAAGTAAAATGTAGCACATTCGACATGTAGTAATTCTCTTTCACTGACGTCTTTTGTGTGAGCAACAGAATTTATGTTAACGCCATCTATTTTTTTTTTTAAATAAATCAGAGCAGCTTTTATTAGCAGTTTGATTGGTTAGAATCAGTGATTATGGTGTCAGTATGTTATTTCTAAACACATTCAGACATAATACAATTGAGATTTCATTATGGATAGAATTGCCTGATGATTTAATAATCAGATATTGCTTCTTTGGAATATTTCTGAAGATTAAGTTTTGTAAGACTCTTTACATGCTAGATCACTCTTTCTTTGTGTCCATGGATCAGTATTGGGTCAGAATTATTACAGAGGATGAGTGTTTTTATGTGAAGAAGCTGAAATGAAAAAAAACTTTCGACCAGATAAATAAGAGCTCTCTCTCAGTTGGAGGAGGATTAAGTCTTTAGTTGCAGAAAAATTAAAAAATATCTCTGCTCTCTTTATCACTTTTTATTTGACTGTCTTCCCATAATCCTCTCTGTTTTCCACTTTAAAAACTTTTCACTTGTGACTAAGTCTTTCCCTCTTCTTTATTTCAGGCCCTTAAAATCCGGTCTTCCACCTATCTTCCCCAACCCCTCACCCCTGGGGCCCCGTTCCCACCAGTCTAGGCTTTGTTGGAAGTAGAATTTTTGCAAGGACTGGGAAACATTCTCCACCTTGGGGTGGTCCTGCTCACTCTTGAACAGTCTCTGTGGCAGTCACGCATGAGACACACTGTCTCATGTCCATGATGAGAACACTCTCACTACTTGTTGAGTTACATACTTCTCCCCATGACAGAAAGTGTGCCTTCGCGCACTATGGATAATGTCCACAGGTGTGGGTGGGCTGCAGCACTGCCGCAGGTACAGAAGTCACAGGCTGTGCCCCGCCCCCAGTGGGGCCACTCCTTCTGGGGGCATTGTCTTCCTTGCAGACGCCTCTAAGCACCAGGCTTTCCAGTCTCAGACCTGTGTCATCAGTGCACTTTCTCTGAGGTGGTTGTCATAAGCCTGATTAAGTCCTTTTATTTAAGTTGGAATATTAGAAGGTAGAGAAGGAGCAGAATAGAGTCCTCCAAGACAGGAAAAGCTCTGAGAGTTTAGGGCTGGTGATGGCAATTGTTGTTCTTTGGAGGGGGGTTATGTGAAATAGCAGGGCTGCAGGATTGGCTCATTCACCCAAGATGGAGGTTGTAGTAGCTTCTAGCTTCTTTGTAATATTTGGGGAACAGGTGCCTCGCACCCTTTTCTGGGCTGAGGCTCTCCAGGTACTATTTGGTAGCTCACCAGATGCACCATGTTCTTATCCAGTCTTTTGAGGATGGGACATTTTGTGGCTCCTGTGGGAAGTAGAATGGTGAGTGCTTGTCCACAGCTGGTGAGACACCAGCCATTTAGAGGGCTGATTGGTGGCTGCAGTTTTCATATGAAATATTGCCATCTCCCCTTCTACCTTGATGAAGGATGTGTGATGACAGTGTGCTCCTCGAGGAGCTTATTCTCCAGTGATGATAATGTAACCTTGGACAGAGTAGCAGACTTTGGAATGACATTGATTCTTCCCAAGTTCATTTCTGATTCTGCCACTTGGGTAAATTACATCATTTTTGTGAGCTTCAATCTCTTCAACTGGAAAATGGAGATAATAAGAGTACCATTTAATAGGGCCATTATGAGGATGAAAAGAGATTATCTATTTGAAGCACTTTGCATAGTATAGGTAATATAATAATGCACTCTTCCTCCTCAGTTCAACCTTTACTCTTTAGGCAATCATTTCCCAGTTGGACTAACATTTATTTCTTTTTCTTTCAGTATATTTATGCATATTCTCATATGTGTATATGTATATGTATGTATGAAAAAGTATGTTTGCCAAATAGCTACTGTCTGCTTTTCAATTATGTGCACTACCCTTTCCACCATTTTTTGCTGTGTGGAATTATGATGCTTGGTTAGTCTTAAAAATAACTTGTACTTTTCTGTCTCTATACCCTTCTTTTAAAAAAAAATCAGTTTATTTCATTGAGGCAGTAAATTAGCCTTATAATTTAGCTAATTGGGACTGACCTGTTTCTAGAAACTATATATAGGCATAATATTTAGGGTCCCATTTAATGGGAATAGGTACTTTTCAGCATGGCAAGAAAGGAGTTTTCCAGATAGAGTAAGGAAGAACTATAGTTGGGATTCAGTGGAGCTATGAAGCTTGCTTCCTTATCCCAATGACAGCAGTCTTACCCTCTTTCCCCCAACTCCCCTTTATAGTGCTAGTGACAGCTGAGCAAAGTAAGTTTTATTTTATCACATGGTGCAAGGAAATGCCTTATTTCCAAGCACAGTTATAATTAATGAGATTCAGTGAGACTAGAAAAGGAGAGAATCAGGCTATATTCTCACGTGGCTTGAACTGATGGAACTGGAACCATGTTGAACCCTGATAAGCCATTCTCTGCCTGCCAGGTGGCAGCTGAATTGCTGCTCATTGCAATGGAACACCTGCTGGGGTGTCACAGGGGCAGGGGTGATGAGCTAAATTTTAGAATTGTTGGGAAGGAAAGTACTTCCACACACAACATTTTAGCATTCCTGTAATGGTTACTGAGTGCAGTGTGTGCACATGTATTTATGCAATGTGTCTCTTATATGTGTCCACATAGGTGCGTACTTACATATTTATTTCTCGAACCAAGGTGACTGAACGAATCAGTGAGTTACAGATTTGATACTCTAGTATTGAGCAGACAAGTTTTAAAAAACATTGATATATTTAGCTTCACTATTCTTCCATAGTTCCTGGTGTGTTTTGTATGTTTTGGTGATTGTAGGAAAAAAAAAAGCAGATTTCTTTAAAAGATAGGAATGGACTGAATACATTTTTATCTTTGCTTTTAGGTTGATGGCTGATTGACCCAAGCTATTTTAATTATATTTGCAAATGCACTCACTCACACATACATACCTACATGCTGTAGATATATTTGAATAATTATTTGATAGAAATTTTACTGTTAAATGAAATAGTTAATTGAATGTTTTCTAAGTATAATGAAAGGACAATTTATTGAATACAGTCAACTCTTAAGCAACAAGAATCCATAACATTCAGTGTGTGTTGCCAAAATTTTTATAACTATAACTTGAAAAATATCAGTTGTGATATGTCCTGTTTTATAATTACAGTAATGTGAATTTTTAAGTATTAAAATGTATTGAATGCTATTATGAACACTTTTTTGAATAGCATAAAGCAGACATCTTCAAATAAAATGTAATTTCTCTGCTAATGGGCTAAATGATTGACTATTGGCAGAGGGTCATCTGTTTAGAAAAGTTTTTAAAGTCTCCTGAAAAACTATTAAAGAATTAAGTGAAGAATCTGGGGGCACTTCTTTTATACTAGTATAGCTTGGACATCATAACATTTTTTTTTCTTTTTTTAAATAGGAAATATATTTTAACTGTATTTGCAATTTGGGATGCCTTATAATTGGGAAATATTATATGTCCTCTACCCTGCAGATCACCCAGGAAGCTGGAGAATTTATGATCACTTTCCCATATGGCTACCATGCTGGTTTTAATCATGGTTTCAACTGTGCAGAATCTACAAATTTTGCTACTGTCAGATGGATTGACTATGGGAAAGTTGCTAAATTGGTAAGTTATGCTTCAAAAAATAAAGCATAAATTAAACGTGTATACTGGTTATTATAGTGGGAAAGCTAAGATCACATGCAGCATTTATTTTTCTCCTCAGTGATGTTGTGTGCCTGTGACTGTAGTAATTTATTCGAGACAGATATATTTATTTTATATAGGCTATGTTAATATTTGTAGCAACATTTGTTTGTTTTGAAATTAATGTGGAGCAGTTTACTTTGAGAGGTAATTTTATGCAACCGAGGCTTGCTTGCTTTCTTAAGGCCATCTTGCATGATTGTATTTCTGTGAGATTTTACAGTGGCTTCCTGTGATTCCAGATTAGGTAGACTTGGCACCTTCCATGTTAGAGTTCAGTCCATGGCTTAGAAAACAGCTATTTACAGAGGAAAGTGTCTGGTAAAATTGTAACAAGATGTTAAGGAAAGATGGTAAGAAGAAATGATTAAAACTGCCCTTAGCACAGAAATGAATTTCTTGAAAGTAATAATATAGAACATACTTTAACAAGAAATAGATCTTCATGTTAAATTTGGTATAAAAATTTGTGTCTCTTAGTATATTTAATTTAGTTCATAAACTGTGTATTTTCATTCACAAGCAACTGGGTTAAATTTTATTAATTGCCCTCCTGCAGAGTTAAATAGAGGGCATTTTCAAAGTGACAATAGCTTCTTTTAGGTTGCTTCGTTTCCTGTGGATTTTAAGGCAGAGGTGCATGCTGGCAGAGGGTAGGTTCTTAATGAAACTATGTGTTTTACAGAGTATGCAGAATTGCCCTATAATTAGTAGATAATAGCACGTATAGTCTATGTGGCCTATTGTTGGCCCCTGCATGGTCCAGGCAAATATTATTCATTCTACATGATAAAACTTGCGTGTGGAACCATTGAGTGAACGTGGATAGAAATATATTCAGGGAGGACAACTCTAGGTTTATTTTACATGCACATTTAGAAAATTGCATAATATTTTAAAATAAGAATATAGCCCTTTGGCAGCTCAAGCTTTTGAGTGAATTCATAACATAAAAGAAAGCTCCTGCTATTAGAAGACTTTCTCTGTTCTGAGTAATTTTTATTTATGAGGGGTAATTTAGAAAGGAGTAGAACTGAACTACTTCTTTCACATCCTTCTTATTACAATAAACCTAATTAAAAAAAAAAAAAAACAGAAAGCTCAGTGTATGTACCTTGGCCAGCTACTGCCGTTATTTTGCAGAAAAGTAATGCCTATGTCTACATCGAAATAGTGTCATAACCCTGAGGTTATAAAAAGGTATGCTCTTTTATGGTTTGCATCTTTAATCATTGACATAATAAGTCAACTATCCCAGCTGTTCAATCACCAGCAAAATCAGTTTGTGCTTGTTTACTGAAGCTTTCAGTTTCATCAGTAGTTCTGAGTATTGGCTTCTCCCCAAGTCTAAAATATCCTGCGTGTGTTTCCGCTTTTCCATGTGGAGAGAGTAGGAGTGGAGTGTGACCTCGTAAGAGAAGTTGATAGTGAACCTCTCTGAAGTCTCAGCTGATAAGCCCAGAGCTGTATGGGATTGTTCAGGAAGCAGAGCGCCATAGTGGGGGAGGCAGGGATCTGAAGCCCAGCCTCCCCCACTATCAGGAAAGTCATTTCTTCTTTTTGTTTCTATCTATAAACTAAAAATACCTCTTTACCCCGTAGATTTGTTGTGGGGGTGGGGGTGCAAAGCTTAGGTATGTAGATAGCCACTCATGCTGTGTTGATTTATATCATTCAGTGTAGTCAGAGGATATGACAAAATGTTCAGTGGCTATAATGCAGTGTTGGACAGTTAATTTAAAACTCGTCATAGTTACATGTGTTGGAGATGATTTTAGATGTTGTCTCCACCCTTTTCTTACTCTTGGTGAGGTGGTGCTACTCACCTAAATAATAATAATGTATTAATTTTTTATTGCAGCTGTAGTAAGTTCCCATAAAATTACCATAAAATTAGTGGCTTAAAACAATACTCTTTTTACTGTTTTGAAGTCCTGTAGGTTGTATGTTTAACATTGGTTTCACCAGCAAAGTCAATGTGTTTGCACGGCTGCATTCCTTATTGGAGATTCTGGTGGAGAATCTGCTTCTTACTCAGTGGGATTGTTGGCCGTTAGTTCCTTGTGGTTGTAGGACTGAGTTCCTATTTCCTTGTTGTTGTCAGCTGGGTCTTTGCTCCTAGAGGCCTCTCTCAGGTCCCTTGTTGTGGTCCCCTACATTTCAGAGCAAACAACTTTTGTCATAAAAGATAGCATATTCACAGATTGCAGGGTCTAGGATACAGATATCTTTGCTGTTAGGGGTGGGACCAAATGGGGTGTGGGAGTGTGGGGGCCAGCATTCTGCCTACATCAGAGATTTTCAGTTAATAATTGACATGGTGATATATATTGATTTTTTTCAAGTATATTTCTATAGGCAACCTTACAGATTTACTGTGGTGTATGTGTGGGTATGTGTATGAACGTGTAATTTCCTAAGATTAGGAAAATTTGTAAACAGTTTTTGTGTTTTGTTGGAGAAAAATATAATGTATAGTAAATTAATTGTGAATTGTATTAAAAGACAAATTTTAGCTTTGAGAGTGACCATATTTGTTTGTCTTAATCCTTTGTGTTTTTTTATTCATTCTAAATGATAACTGTTTAAAAAACAGTTCACAAGTGATAATGAGTTATACATTTAGGGGGATAATTTTTTTTTAAATGGCGTACTTTTTTGTAGTTGAAGCACTGGGAAATGACTGCTGCTTTACCTGTCACATGTTGATTTGTCTGTGTAAAAGCATCTGATAAAGTGTCTGGTGCAGCACTAATTAACATGGGGTAGAGTGAAGAATCTCAACTGATAATATTTTGTATGTTACAAACCAATGTTTCTGTTTCCATAACTTAGAAAAGAGCTGTTACAGGAGGTTACTTTTTAATTAAAAAAATAATTTTGAAAAGATAACCCCACATTCACCAATAATTTTGGTGGTCTTTGTTTAGCAGCCAACAGGCTTTGGTTAGGGACCTTTTAAGCCATTCAAGTGACTTAATATGGATGGGGAGAGAGTTCTGTTTTTTCAGGTAGAGCTTGTCTGTTGTCTGCCAGGCCCTGTGTATGTTTCTGTGAATTCATCCCTTGGAGGCTGAATTGTTTGATGGGAGCCAGAGGTGAGAGTAATGTTAGCACTGTGGAGCATCCAGGACTGCTTCCTTTGCTCTTGGCTGCTTCACCACTGGTGGCATCGCTGGAGCAGGATGGGAGATGGGGTTTCTGTGGATTTCCTTTGAATGTATTACTGATCTCTTGGTATGTGGTATTTGTTCATGAAACCTTCCTTGCATTTAAGATATAGCTAACATTGACTAAAAAGAACATCCATCCCAGTATTTGTGCTGTTCGCAAATACTCATCTTCCAAATTTCAGCAGATTCTTTAACCTTTGATGTTCTCAACTAAATAATAATAGCAACAACAATAGTTATTTTATGTGGATATTCCATTGCCTGTCAGTGTATTCCCCATTTTTCAGCACTTAATTCACATGGCCCTTTATTATAGTATCTACTCAAACTCCCTCATCTCTTATATAAGACTTCTTTTGTGCATAGATTGTAGAACAGGTCTTCAGAAAATGGGTATAGGTGTGAGCAATGACAGTAACTTAATTTGACTATCCTTGTTTCTAAAAATTTTTGCTAATGCCCCCAACTTTGGCGTTCCTCTTGTTCCTGTCTTTCCATCTCTTTTCACGATCATTCAGCTCTTTTTTGCCTTGACCTGCCAAATATAGCAAACCAAATCCTGCATAATACTGCAGAAAACAGCCTTGCCTTAAGAGGACCCACCTACCTAAGAAAGTGGTTCTGTAATTCTTTCTCCTCATTTCATTTATCAGAATTAAGGTTTTCATTGAAGAAAAAAAAGGAATGTTCTAGGTGGCCTTGTGCCCATATGCCTGCTGTCAGGCAGAGTTCAGCTTTGGTGAGTGCCCCGTGAGTTTCTTCTCTGAAATATGAATTGTGCTACACGCTTGTACGAAAGGAATTGTTTCTTTGTCTTCAAAGAGCTTTCATAATGAGCAGAAGGGCTTTTAATAAACCTCTTTTGCAGAGCTGTAATATGAGTGGAACAAATCATCCAGTTATTTTAGGCATCTTTCTAGCTTTGAATCTCAGAGTAATCTAGAGTGGAATACTGTATACTTTTTTTCTAGTAGAGATTTAAAAATGTCCACCAGATTGCACAGCAGTTGAACTAAGATATTTGTGCATATTCGAGGTGAATGTTTTCTGCTTCTGGAGCGTTCTTTCTTTCTGTGGTGAGACGGAGTCCGTGGTTACTTATGCTCAGCAGCTGTGGTGGCATTCACAGGTCTGCTTCCTGGCTAGGTTGGATCAAAGAGCTGGCCTGCAGGTTGTATTTCATTTTTCCGTTTGGTGGGATGAAGTGCAGTTGTTTTGATGTTAGGTTTGATGGATTTGTTTGCCACTGCATTCATTAGCTTCACATCAAAAAACTGACAGGCTGTTAAATGAAACTTTGGCTTAGATTTTCAGCTTGACTGTTTGGAGACATTTGTGAGGATATTTTGTTTTTGTGTTGCAGCAGCCTCCAGCACTGTGATTGTCTCTAAGGGAAGAAAAGTTATTTACTGTACTGATTTTCTTGAGTTAAAAAGAATCATTGTCTGGGGGACAGTCATATCTAGGCTACACCATCAGAAGCAGTGTATTTATGACAGTATGTGCAATGTGAGAGACTTATCTACAGCACAGTAAATAACGTTATCTTCTTGGAAGGAAAGGTAATAGTTGGTGACTCCAGAATGATATCTCTTATTTTGCATTAATTTTACTTTAAGTGATAATCTATTAACATGATATGCTAGAAAGTTGAAAAATTGCACTGCAAAGCTGAGAATGTTCTCTTATGAACTCCAAGAGAGTTACTTCACCATCTTAACTTGAAAGCATTCTGATATTTGAATCCTCAAACTTTTGAACAAGTTTAAAAAGAGACGGTAGAATGTTGAAATTGATTTCTTTTTAATCTGATAGGAATTTCAACTATTAAATTGTCTTGCATATAAGAACCATGATATGGGTTTATCTTTTTTAATATTTCAATCATTTTCTAAAATTAAATTTGTTTTTTCCTAAATTAGGTAGCATTCATCCAAAAAACTCTTTAATCTTGGGGTGGTCTTTGTTAAAACAATCAGGAACCATTTTAACAGTGAGTCTCTAGGTTATATTTTAATATGCCTTAGATCACAGCATACTGGTACAGTGACATTTCTCTATTCTTACAGCTTGTGAAGTAAAGTAAATGTGGACTGTTGAACATTGCGCATTTAACAGTTCTTGGCACTCTAATTTTAATTTCTGGTATGGCACATAAAATATGAACTTCGAGAGTTAAGTGGTTTCATATTCTTCATTTTATCTTTTTACCTTCACTTGGCTTCTGTTACTTGGATCCTGGTGCTACAACACAGCAGTGCTGATCAGTGGTTGTCCTCTGCCTTTTTTTTTTTTTTAAACAAGAGTGTAAAGGGAAGAAGAAAAAATACCATATAGAGAAAAAGAAGCATATGAAGTCATGTCCTTAGGAGTTTGTACTCAAACTGGGGAGTTTGTATTTATGTATTTAGAAGAGATTAGGGTTAGGTTCACATTATGTCCCCATTTTATTCTAATAAAGTATTGTTGGATTCAGAAAATCTGAGACGTCAAGTAGTGTACCAGGAAAGCCAAGTGACTAATATAGATTGTGTCTGCAGGAGAGACGTTTGGGGTTTGAGTCCTCAGGAATGGGGAGCCTGATTTCATTTAGTGCTAATTTATTAATAAATTTGCTGGACTGTAGGATTTGAGTGGAACTAGGTAAATAATCGGAGAAGGCAATGGCACCCCACTCCAGTACTCTTGCTTGGAAAATCCTATGGACAGAGGAGCCTGGAAGGCTGTAGTCCATGGGGTCGCTGAGGGTCGGACATGACTGAGCGGCTTCACTTTCACTTTTCACTTTCATGCATTGGAGAAGGAAATGGCAACCCACTCCAGTGTTCTTGCCTGGAGAATCCCAGGGATGGGGGAGCCTGGTGGACTGCCGTCTATGGGGTCGCACAGAGTCGGACACAACTGAAGTGACTTAGCAGCAGCAGCAGCAGGTAAATAATTTCAGAGAAGGCAATGGCAACCCACTCCAGTACTCTTGCCTGGAAAATCCCATGGACGGAGGAGCCTGGTAGGCTGCAGTCCATGGGGTCGCGAAGAGTTGGACACCACTGAAGCGACTTAGCAGCAGCAGCAAGTATATAATTTATGATACTGATTTCTAATCACTAACTCGAAATCAAAGTAATATCTGTTTTTGAGGCTTTAGTTAACTGTATACCTTAAAAAGTAAGTTGACATTTTGAATAACATATTCACTGTACTGAGAAAAATTAGTTTTTAAATCATTCTACTATCATATGGTCTGATAGTAGTAGGATCAGACATTGATTGTTCACAGTGTCCCAGTCCTGATGTAGGGCACTTTATATATGTTACTTCTTGCCATCTGTGCTGGTCCAGAGATAACTGGATATCTTCTGTCCTCTACTGGGCTTCCCCAGTGGCTCAGTGGTAAAAGAATCCACCTGCAGTGCAAGAGATGCAGGAGACATGGGTTCATTCCCTAGGTCGGGAAAATCCCCTGGAGGAGGACCTGGTAACCCAGTGCAATATTCTTCCTGTGAAAATACTGTGGACAGAGGAGCCTGGCGGGCTACAATCCATGTGGTCATAAAGAGTCAGACACACCTGAAGCGACTCAGCATGCACTGTCCTCTGCTAGCCCCCTTTCTCAAACCAAGTAGTTGGGATGATGCATAAAATGAGAATGGTGAGGCTGAGATTGGATGCAGAAGGTTGGCCCCCTAGTACCCTGTACCCTTCTGGACTCATTTCATTGGATGTGGTGGATTATTTAGGTGCCAGCCACATAGTGCTTTTTCTTTCTCAGTGAAAGAGCTAAGTGTGAATTTTCAGACTTCTTAAATAAGGCATGCCAACCAAGGTTACTGTTCCCTTTCCTTCAGGATATACATTCTTTGCTGACAGAACAAAGGTGACATGTATATGCCCAGTTTGAAGTTTGTTGTGCGAATCTTGCTTCTATGATCATTTGATATGACCTCTTTGAATCAAAAGAAAGCTTTAATGGAATTTCTCTGAGGTCAGTGGCTATAATTAGACTTAAATCTGTGGATCCATAGCCTGTCCTCCCTCTGCTCCGAGCAAGATGATAGGAAGTGTGAACACACCCCTCTTCGTAACTGCTTGTCAGAGTTATAGCCCGAAAATTCTCATGGGGTCTGTAGCCCTGGAGCTCTCTCTCATGCCAGGACCCCTCCTTAAGCAGAAGGTTGAAAGTAGTGAAGGTAACAGCTGAATAGGGTGTTGATGTTTAAATATCAAAGGTAATAAAGAATGGGTGAAGAAACCCTTGATCTCTTAAGATTAAGAAACCCTTAATCTCTATTACTGTTTTAATAATTCTACACCTTGGCAATTATAAGAATCAGAGTGTTAGCCAATTCGAAGAGGAAGGATGTCCCTGTTTGGCAGATCCTGAAAACGTCCGATACAATAAAGAAGCCCAGTGCTTGGTTCTCTCCCTCTTTCAGCCATGCTTAGTATTTTAAATTTACTCTGCTTTTATTCCCTACAAACTGTGCCTAGTAATATATTTTTTTGCCTCTTTTTAAAACAAAAAAGGTAAAACCAGAGTGTCTTCTGAACTGTCCAGATACTCTGGAGGGATGATTTCCAACGTGATAGCTTAGAGCACTGATTGATTCTCTGTGGCGCTGTTTGTGAAAGTTAGTGCTCACAGCTAATTCTGTCCATTATTTTTGTTTTTCATTTGTATTGATCTGTTTGCATTTTTCCAAGTGCTGTCCTTAAGTGAGAACAGTGTCAATATTTGTATGCCTCTTGCTTATAATGCTGAGTGTAGTTTTTATGATTGCCTTATGTCTCCCTTATTGTTTGATATTTTGATTTTTATCACACTTGAGTATGACAAATGAGTAAGTAGTTGAGTAAGGGAAGTTTCAACTTCATGTTGTAATGTCATTAAACATATAAAGAAATGTTAATCTTGGGGAGTGTCTTTTTTGTAATCATAAATAAGTATTTATGTTAAATAAGAGCCAAGGATTGTATGTATGTATTTTACCATTATTGCTGTTATTTTGTAGTCTTTTTGGAAAAGGCTAGAAAAACATTAAGGATGAAAAATTTAGCATGCTTAATATTCCATTTGTAATATCAAAGTTAGTCTTATAAAATTAATTATATCTTGCATTTCCCTTCAAGATGCTTCATGAGAAATAAAGCTCAAGTAGTTACTGAGGTTCCATGGTCTGCTTAGTGTTTGGGTCACTCAAGGGATGACACAGGGTGATGGAGGTGGTTGATGCTCCAGAGAGTAACAGACTGTCTTGAGTCCCTTTCAGGTTGCCTGCCATTCTGCTGAGCTTCATTTTCCTCATGTACTAGGGAAGCATTGTTGTGCAGCGGTAAAGGCGGATAAGTTCAAGGGTTGGCCAGGCTCTGACTTGAATTCTTCCTTTTCCTTTTACTAACTGTGTGATTGGAGCAAGTACTTAATTGACCTCCTTGAGGAAGACAGAGGATGAGATGGTTGGATGGCATCACTGACTCGATGGACATGAGTTTGGGTAAACTCTGGGAGTTGGTGATGGACAGGGAGGCCTGGCATGCTGTGGTCTATGGGGTCGCAAAGAGTTGAACACAACTGAGCGACTGAACTGAATTGAATGTTAAAAATACCTTTTCCCCATATGTAAAATGGAGATTATAGCTTCTTCAGAGTTGTGCTGAAGAATAACTGAAGTTAAATCTATAAGGAGTCTGGCACAGTTGGGGTGGGGACTGGAGAGATGTGTGGTGGGTTAGGTTGTGCATCTTTCTTTCAGAATTCCAGTTTGGGGAACTGACCTTTGCTCAGAGGTGGGCCTGGCAGGTCTAAGAGAACTCCCACTTCCTTTTCCAGCGATGATGGATCAGATTAGTGGGCCGATCTTGGCCACATAGAAAGGAGGGTATGGTTAGTGGAACCATAGAGGAAAACTCCAGCTTGCCCTCAGAGAGTAACAGGAGGCTTGTCTCTCTAGAAGCGGACAAGGAAGCAATGAGGTCACCAGCCTATGATCATAAGGGGACCAGACCTAGTTTAAAGCCCATGCTTTGGACACAGAGACCAGATTAGAGATCAGAAGTATTCTGTTCAAATTCAAAGCCTAGAGAAAAGCCAGTGTTTTATTTTTCATAACTCTGTCAGAAATACAAGTGTTCATTGCTCCATTTCCAGAGTATTTCTTTCCTTTCTAAAAGTGTTTTGGTGGCTAATTTGAGTGCAAGCAAGCAAAAACCCAATCACATAGGCCTGTATTAGAATTCTGGTTCTGTGTGGGGTGCTTGGATAACCTGCCTCTGTAGCCATAGTTTCCTACCTGTAGAGAAGGCTTTAACTGGTGCCTCACCAGGATGGGGGCCACAGGGGGTCAGGCACCTAGCAGCATGCCTCTCTCACTGGGCACATTTTGAAAGCCATTCCTCGTGGGCCATTTCTAAGTCAGGGAACTCTTTGACACTGTGTGGGGAAGCCTGGTGGAGTTCAGGCCCGAGGTGCTCAGCAGCAGTGGCTGTGGGGATAGTATTTGTAGCAGACGTGCTCACAGCAGGCCTGGCAGATGGATTGCTTTATATATTACCACTGAATTCTCACATCCGTTCACTTTTACTTTCTGCCAAACTGAGGGCATCTGAAAAGAAGTGACATCAACTGATAGTATTTGGGGTTCTGTAGGCCAGATTGCTGGGAGGAGGAATTTGAAGGAGCTGTTGCTTATGTGTTCACAGACATACTGTGGCTCTCAGGCTCTGTGTTGAATTTGAAAGACCATGTGTTATAAATCCTTGGAAAGAAAACCATCATGAGTGTTGTAGATTCCTATGCTAAGTTTGACTCCAGTTCACATGTGACTTTTACATACTTCTTACGTACTTGAATTAAGATAAAAGAATAGGTTGTTTCCAGCAGTATTCTAAATTTTCATCAACTATACTTTTTATAGCCTAAAAATAAATTTTCAGTGTTTCTTGTATTCCTTGTATTCTCTCAGTAGTGTATATTCTGTCCTTTAATTTTAAGCATTAATTAACATAAAATTGGACGATTCTGATGATTGTTGAAATAGTGTGAGAACCTGTTTCTTTGGAAATTGAAAAATCCTTCAGACTTCAGTAGTATTCCAAGTAATAGTGAAAGATTTCTTTTTCTTATCATATTAGTAAAGACCAAAGGACAATTTTTATTACTCATGAGAATGTACTTGTTAGAGTGAGCACTCTGCTTTTCTGCTGGCTGTGGTATGATTGTGATATGCATCCTGAAAAGCAGGTAGGTGATGTTTATCAGTAACCTTTAACGTCTTTAAGCCCTTTGAGCCATTTCTTACACTCCTAAGAAATAATTGGGAAAAGTACGTTTACAAAAACAAAAGTACACTTACTGAGGTGATTGTTGCAGTGCTAGATTTATCAGCAAAAATTGAATTATAACTAATATGTCCAATGATGGGGAAATCATTGAGAAAATTATGATGTGCCCATGTACTAAAATCCTTTCACAGAAAATTATTTGAAAGGAAATCACAATGGCTCTTAAGTATGTTATCCCTTGTGGAAATGTATTAAAAATTAATGTATGTCCATGGCTAAAAAAATTAAAGCACAGAAAAATATGTAATGGCACCCTTTTCAGTCCTTTCCTTAAAGGTAAAACCTTTTTTAACTCCTTATATATACTTTCAAAACTATTAGCATATGTCTGCATCTTTTAAAAAATCTACACAGTTAATATTGTTCACATTGTTTTTCAGTGTCTTTTTTTTAAAAAAAACATCTTTCCTTTTAATGCATCTTTCGTTTATGGTAAGTAAAACAGTTTTACAGTATAGATTTTTACTAGAAACATCTCTCTTATCCCAATGGAGTATGACAGGTGGTTGCCATGGATTTTTTCTGAGGGTCTCCATAGAACCACAGTAGTACGTACGAGTTCATTGCACAGATCTTGTTAACAAGTTAGGACTTAGAAAACAAACACCTTAGTTCACTGCTGTGTTTCTCTTCCCCCTACACCGAGCAGATGGCTAGGTGGACCTGGTGCACTCGCACGTTTCCAGTCCTGTCTTTGTTGACAGGCCCTGCATGCACCAGCATCTCGGCTTATTCCACCCCAGTCAATACTGGAAGATAATGCCATCGAAGTTTCTGTTTTATTGAATGACAGCATTTCTAACCGTGTCCTCATATTTGAAGGATTGGATTGGTTAAATAAATTTTAATAAGTTCCTTTAGAATTGCATTTCTCTGTCCTCATAAAGGATTAGCCCAGTGAATTTGGACGACATGACAGAAAAAAGTAACAGAATGACTTTTGTCAACAGTTCTGTGATAATGGGAAATTGAAATAGGAATGGCACAAAGAGGGGATAAAACCAAGCCTGGTTGCTCAGTACAGATATAGGCAAGAAGGGCTACATAAAATAAGAAAATGCCAACTGCAATAATCATAAAGGATACTCTAGATTTAAAACACGTACATGAAGTAAGACAATCAGGAAATTATTGCCCATTGTTGCAAGAGAGCAGATGGTGCTTAAAATATCCCTTAATTTTATGTCATTCTTAAAATCAAACAACCAAAGAGCATATACCATCTATGTTAAAAAAGTTAACTTGCAAACTTTTCTATTTTGGGAGGATGCTAGAGTAGAGTTGAAAAAGAATACAAACAGCATTACTCTGCCAGTAAAGAAACAAACTGGAGGCTGTCTTTGCAGGGGATTGAAGGCATAGACGAGAGATTTATCAAGAAAGCGGTGTTCCAAACCCCGCTCAACTTCTGTGTGAGACTCTTCTTTGTTACTCATTTTCCTCCTCATTGGTTCTAGAAGTGACTTGATGGTAAATGTTTAATTTTTGAAGTGTCTAGATTATGTCTCTAAAACCACATCCATTTAGGTACATGGTCATAATTTTTGGAAAGTGTAGCTTCATGCTTTAGTATTTCACATTTGATTAGAGAAAATTTTAGAGAAGTTTTTTGCATGTTGATACTATTTACACTCAGGACCTTCCAAATTACAGCTGGATCCTAGATACTAAAACATTTAATTTGAATAAGCATGACTAAGACCTCTTAATAGATTAACTGCTGATCTCAGATTTGTGCACAGGTTTACACTATAGCAATGTGTCTTAAAACGCATTTCTGTAGTGTAGGTGCCTTATGGTCAATTCATGGTACTTTTTCTCTCAGTTACTACACAGATGTATTTGCTGGTGTTATTGCAAGGGACTATGTCTGTGGCAAAGTCAAGTCAGTCTGTGATGTCCTCGGCCAATCGGGGCTGGACTGAGAAGCGTTGGTGCTGAACACAGATTCCTTTACAGGTCCTATTAGCACTTTACCGTTTGTTTTTATTGGTGATCTCACCTAGTAGATGGAGAAGGCAATGGCACCCCACTGGTGAACTCTTGCCTGGAAAATCCCATGGATGGAGGAGCCTGGTAGGCTGCAGTCCATGAGGTCACTAAGAGTTGGACACGACTGAGCAACTTCACTTTCACTTTTCACTTTCCTGCATTGGAGAAGGAAATGGCAACCCACTCCAGTGTTCTTGCCTGGAGAATCCCAGGGACAGGGGAGCCTGGTGGGCTGCCATGGGTGGGGTTGCACAGAGTCGGACATGCCTGAAGTGACTTAGCAGCAGCAGCAGCAGCACCTGGTAGAGCAGCCTAAGTGAACATGGAGACAGGGAATTGGAAACTCAGGTCCGTATTTCTAGAAGGATCTGCTCTTTGAGTTGTGCAGTGGGGAACTTGAAGTCCATCCTCAGTCACTGAATAACTGATGTAGCTACTTACCAGGAAAATTGGGGTGATGCAATTCACTGTGTTTTAGAAGAAACATTTTGAGGTCGGGTAGTTTACAAAACCTAGAATTTCAATAGGCATATGTATAGTTAAATATTTTTTAGATTGGTAAGATGCAATTTGGGTTGATTACATTATGTGAGCATCCCTTCTACCCCTGTCTTACCTTTTGGAAATGATTGACATAATAGTGGATTGATTGAATCAGACTTTATGAATCTTGTTGTTGTTCAGTCACTCAGTTGTGTCCAACTCTTTGTGAACCCATTGATTACAGCATGCTAGGCTTCCGTGTCCTTCCCTTACCTCCAGGAATTTGTTCAAGGCATGACTATTGAGTTGATGATGCCATCCAACCATCTCATCCTCTGTCGCCCCCTTCTCCTCCTGCTCTCAATCTTTCTCAGCATCAGAGTCTTTTCCAATGAGTCAACTATTCGCATCAAAGTCTTAGAGCTTCAGCATTAGTCCCTCCAATGAATAGTCAGGGTTGATTTCCTTTAGGATTGACCGGTTTGATCTCCTTGCAGTCCAAGGGACTCTCAAGAGTCTTCTCCAACACCTCAGTTTGAAAAGCATCACTTCTTTGGCACTCAGGCATCTCTATGGTCCAGCTCTCATATCCATACGTTACTACTGGAAAAACCATCAGTTCAGTTCAGTCGCTCAGTCGTGTCCAACTCTTTGCGACCCCATGGACTGCAGCATGCCAGGCCTCCCTGTCCATCACCAACTCCCGGAGTTTAGTCAAACTCATGTCCTTTGAGTTGGTGATGCCATCCAACCATCTCATCCTCTGTTGTCCCCTTCTCCTCTTGCCTTCAATCTTTCCCAGCATCAGGGTCTTTTCAAATGAGTCAGTTCTTCACATCAGGTGACGAAAGTATTGGAGTTTCAGCTTCAGAATCAGTCCTTCCAATGAATATTCAGGACTGATTTCCTTTAGGATGGACTGGTTGGATCTCCTTGCTGTCCAAGGGACTCTCAAGAGTCTTCTCCAACACCACAGTTCAAAAGCATCAATTCTTCGGCACTTGGCTTTCTTTATAGTCCAACTCTTACATCCATATATGACTGCTGGAAAGACCATAGCTTTGACTATATGGCCCTTTATCGACAAAGTGATGTTTCTGTTTTTTAATGACACTGTCTAGGTTTGTCATAGCTTTTCCTCCATGGAGCAAGGGTCCTTTCAATTTCATGGCTGCAGTAACCATCCACAGTGGTTTTGGAGGCCAAGAAAATAAAGTCTGTCACTGTTTCCATTGTTTCTCGTTTATTGCCATGAATAGACCAAATGCCATGATTTTCATTTTTTCAGTGTTGGGTTTTAATCCAGTTTTTCACTGTCCTCTTTCATCTTCATCAAGAGGATCTTTAGTTCTTCTTTGCTTACTGCCATTAGGGTGGTGTCCATCTGCATATCTGAGGTTATTGATACTTCTCCTGGCAGTCTTGATTCCAGCTTGAGTTTTATCCAGCCCGGCATTTCGCATGATGTACTCTGCATTTAAGTTAAATAAGCAGGGAGACAGTATACAGCTTTGACACTTGACTCTCCCAATTTGGACCAGTCTGTTGTTCCATATCTGGTTTGAACTGTTGCTTCTTGACCTGCATGCAGGTTTCTCAGTAGGCAGGTAAAGTGGTCGGTATTCCCATCTCTGTAAGAATTTTCCACAGTTTGTTGTGATCCACACAGTGAAAGGCCTTAGCATTGTCAGTGCAGCAGAAGTAGATGTTTTTCTGAAATTTCCTTGCTTTTTCTGTGATCCAACGGATGTTGGCAATTTGATCTTTGATTCCTCTGCCTTGTCTAAATCCCGAAGCTTGTACATCCGGAAGTTCTTGGCTCATGTATCGTTGAAGCCTAGCTTGAAGCATTTAGAGCACTACCTTGGAAGCATGTGAAACGAGCGCAGTTGTACAGTAGTTTGAACACTCTTTGGCATTGTCCTTCTTTGAGATTGGAATGGAAACTGACCTTTTCCAGTCCCATGGCCAGTGATGGGTTTTCCAAATTTGCTGACATATTGAATGCAGCACTTTAACAGTATTATCTTTTAGGATTTGAATTCCAGCTCAGCTGGAATTCTGTCACTTCCACTAGCTTTGCTTGTAGTGATGCTTCCTAAGGCCCACTTGACTTCACACTCCAGGATGTTAGCTCTAGATGAATGACCACACCATTGTGGTTATCTGGGTTATTAAAGACCTTTTTTGTACAGTTCTTCTGTGTATTCCTGCCACCTCTTCTTAATCTTTTCTGCTTCTTTTAGGTTAATACCATTTCTGTCCTTTATTGTGCCCATCATTGCATGAAATGCCTCCTTTAGACTATGTTTATTAAGGTTTTAAGTAAATGGTATTTCTTATTTAAGGAAATTCCACAAGATAAAGCCAAACAGGTGTCACTATGGGAGGAGTTGTCTTCAGTGGATGTCGTGTGTCCACCTCCCAGCTGCTTATTGTCTCAGTCACTCAATAGGATCTGTGGACAAAGATGCCAGTGTAACAGTGGATCTGGCCCCTCGGCTCCAGTGCATTTGTGTCTGAAACAGAATCGTTGTCCACCAGATTTATTAAGAGACTGGCGTTCAGTTTAATTCAACATCTGTTAGTTACTTGCTGTGGAATGACCTGTGATGGACTTTTGGGAGGAGGCACCAGACCTGTTTTCTAGTTTATCTTGAACTGTGGATGCAGAGTTGATTTGATGAGATCTTGGACCCACTGCCCTAAGCTAAGCTTTTTGTCATGCATATAAGAATATGTTTTAAAAAATGGAGTATTATCAGATATATAATTTTACATTTTGCCTGTATCTTTATCATTTCTAAATATTTTCTCATACCACTTCAGAATTCTCAAAAATACAGTTTAAAATAGCTGAGCATTTAATCATATGAATGTACCCTAACTTAACTGTTTGCTTGTTGTTGTGAAGTTGGGTTATTTACTAGTTGCAGTATTACAGATTATACTGTAGTAAAGAGCTTTATGCATGAACTGCTGTTCAACTTCCTTTTTTCTCAAGACATATGATTTTAGAAGTGTAATTATTGAATCAAATAGTATTTGTATACATGGTGTCAGATTGTTTTCAGAATTTGTATTCACTCAAGTAACACAAAAATGATTTTTTGCCAACACTGAGATTGTTATTAAAATAATTTTCCTTTTTTAAAGAAGTAGTATAATCTTATTTTTTATTTTCATTTTAAAAATTACCAAAGAATTTGAATAATTTTAATTGCTTATATTTTCTGAAAATATTATTAGGACTGTTATTATAAATTAAGGACAAAAACTTTGGCTTTATTTTCCCCAAATGTTATTCCCAGTTTGTTTGCTTTTAAATTGTACTGGAGTGTTTTTTGTGTTTTTATTTACAGGAGTCAGTGTTTGCTAATGACCAAAGATTGAGCCTGTGTCCTTTTTTTCTTCTTAGCTGCCACTATGCACTGGCCTGCTTTTCTTCCAGATACTGACCATGAAACAGATGTAACCTTCCTCATTCCCACTGTTCTACAGGAAACTGTAGATGTCCTTTTCATCGAGACTTACACTGCTAGTGACTTCAGGGAAACGAGACTGAGAGTCACACTCTGTGGGAGTCTCAGAGGTTTTAGGTGGGATGAGTTTGAGTGAACTCTGGGAGTTGGTGATGGACAGGGAGGCCTGGCATGCTGCAGTTCATGGGGTTGCAAAGAGTTGGACACGACTGAGCGACTGAACTGAACTGAACTGACGTCATATCTGCCTTGTCAGGGGATAAGGATATTTTGCCCCTGGTGCCTCTGTCCAGGCAGTTGAACAAGGAGGCCTTTACTGTTTCCAGATTCTTGACCTGTTCTTTTGCCCACTGTTTACCCTCTTATGCTTCAGTTTTACTTTATTGTGTTGTTCCCTAAACAGGTTTACATTCTGTATGTTATTGATTACATGTATGTAAAGGAACTGAACTGAAAAATGTCTTGAGAAAGCTTCAGAAAGAAACTAGCATCCTTCAAAGTTCAGCTTAGTTCCCTTCTCTCCCATGAAACCCTATCTTTCTTGGGGCAGCTGTATTCCTTTAATTGTGTCCTTGCTTATCTCTGTTCCCTGGACCTACTACAGTTAAATTGATGCTTTTTATTGGATTCATCTTTGCAGAACAGGACATGTTATCATGTCTGAAGGTGTTCCTTTGCCTACTGTTCCCAGATTCAGTGACTATGAAACCAAACCCAGTCCAAACAATGGTATTGACTTGAGATAAAAGCTGGGAAAGCGAACAGTGACGAAATTACAGTTTGGGGGAATCAGAAATAGGACATAGAAGGAAATGGATATTGAGTGTAGTCAAAACACAATTATAAATGTTCCTGCATTCACTAAGCTGTACAGTTAACAGAGGATGATAAACTCTTTGGGACTGGGCAGTTTGCAAGAGGGGAAAACTTGTTAAAGATCAGTTCCAGTCTCTAGACGTGTGGTTTTACAAAGCCTATATAGTGTTTCTGTAAATTTAATAGGAGTAGCCTGATGACAGCTTGGGTATTTGTGACTGTGCTATTGACTAATAAACCTTCAAAGTAAATTTATAGCTAAGTGAAAGGAGGCGAAAGCTAGCCTATTTTATGCCGTTTGTATGTTTTGATGTAAGTTGCAGAGCAGAACTAATGACTGGAGTTGTATGGATTACTGAATAAAGATAAGGAAGTTTGAACTTCAAGGAAAGATGATATTTATAGAGTTACTTGTGTTTTCAGTTGGGGATTTTAGCTGTGGTGTAAAATGAAGGCATATAATGAAGAAAGATCATTGGGATGCTATATGGTTATAAAAGAATATTATTCTTAGGCTCATTATTTTTATGAGATTTTGATAGTTCTAAGTGCTGGGCTTAGTTGCCCAGTTGTGTCTGACTCTTTGTGATCCCATGGATTGTAGCCCATCAGGCTTCTCTGTCCATGGGGATTCTCCAGGCAAGAGTACTGGAATGGGTTGCCATGCCTTCCTCCAGGGGATCTTCCCAACCCAGGGATTGAACCCAGGTCTCCCACATTGCAGGTGGATTCTTTACCATCTGAGCCACTAGGGAAGCCTGAATACTTTTCAAAATAATTATATTTATTTATTTTTAATTGATTGATGATTGCTTTACAATATTGGTTTGATTTCTGCCGTACATCAACATGAATTAGCCACAGGTATATATATGTCCCCTCCCTCCAACTTAATACCCTTTCTCACCCCTCTAGGTTTTACAGAGCCCAGTTTGAGTCCCCTGAGAAATACAGTAAATTTCCATTGGCTATCTATTTTACATATGATATGCTTCCACGCTACTCTCTCCATTCAGTTCACCCTCTCCTTCCTTTCCGTGCTGCAATTTCATCAGTATCATCTTTATAGATTCCATATGTATGCGTTAATATACGATATTTGTTTTTCTCTTTCTGACTTATTCACTCTATATAATAGGCTCTAGGTTCATCCACCTCATTAGAACTGACAAATGCATTCCTTTTTATGGCTGAGTAGTATTTCATTTTATATATATATATACACACACACACACACATACATAGACATATATACCACAGCTTCTTTATCCATTCATCTGTCAGTGGACATCTGGTTGCCTTCATATCCTAGCTTTTGTATATAGTTCTGCAGTGAACATTGGGGTATATGTGTCTTTTTCAGTTTTGGTTTCCTCAGGATATATGTGTAAGGCAAATACTTATAAATAGTAAAAAAATTAAAAAAAAAAAACAAGAACCATGAATACTTGGTGTCATTCACAAAAGAATGATGTGCATTTGCCCTCTGTATTGGTACACCTTTTGGTTTTAAAGATTTTTCCTTGAGTCACTGAAAAGGGTTGGCATTCCAAGTTTTCATGTAGATAGTTGTGTACAGTTGTAGGCTCAAATGAGTTTTAAAATAAGGTTGCTTCTACATGTTTGGCAAAAATACAAAGTGCCCTGCATTTGTACTATGCCCCTGCTAAACGCAGTGGAATACCTCTGTATGTAGTGATATGACTAAGAACTTCAAAATATATCATTAAGTAAAAAGCAGAAAGCTAGTTAATGTGTACTTGGTATAGTATGAAGCTATAAAAGAAATGAAAGGATTCATATGGTTAATTATAGGGGCCTTTGGCCTGTGGAATGAATTTGAGGTGTGAATGGTCAGGGACCTTCATCTTTTATGTGCTCTACTTCTGTGTTTTTGGA
This sequence comes from Capricornis sumatraensis, assembly GCF_032405125.1. Lineage (NCBI taxonomy): Eukaryota > Metazoa > Chordata > Mammalia > Artiodactyla > Bovidae > Capricornis > Capricornis sumatraensis. The sequence goes on along the minus strand of NC_091074.1, from coordinate 46,204,070 downwards.
GATTTTTTCCCCTCTATTTTTTAAACAAGGCTGCTTTCATATATTATTTTGTGCTATTTACAAAATATCCAATACAGTTATTTCTTACAGATTTCAGAGGTATCTTAATATGGAGAGCCATAATGTTTAAAGTAATGTCTAAATGTGTCTCATAGGTGCATAGTAGAGATGTTCTGAAATCTGTGTGTTTCAGGATATTTAGCTTGTGACCAAAATTTCACTGTGAAGGAGGAAGTGATAAATATATGTGTCTCTGCATGCTCCTAGTAATTTTAAAATGTTTAAAACTTTATCCTATAGTTACTGATTAGGATGATATTCCTCATTGATTGAAAAATGTAAATAAACAACATTGATACACATTATTTAAACAGTTGTTGAAAGAAAGTAGAATTTGCTCAGAGACTTATTTTCAGATAGTGTTCTGTATTTGTTGTTGTAAAAAAGCCTGAAATTGCATAGACTTTTTCTAAGACATATAGCTTGAGTGTATTTGTCATTCCCATATAATCCAAACTCACTAGTATATTCTGTAAATTGTATCTTGGACAATGGTGCTTAAAAATAATACTGTATTTATTTCCTTTTGTTTTCTAAGAGTTGTGGACAGTGTGTATCATTCACCAGCAGAGGGCAGTGTCTCGCCACAATTTTTTTTTTCTGGAAGTCCTTTGAAATGAATGGATTTCCCTTGTAGTATTTCACCCAGTTTGACATATAGAGACAAAGAAGATATTTACTGCTTATGAATTTGTAATGAATATATTTTATATGGATGAGAAGATGATTAAAGAAATGTAACTTTATATTGTTGTTAAGTTGCTAAGTCATGTCCAGCTGTTTGCAGCTTCATGGACTGCAGGCTTCCCTGTCCTTCAGCATCTCCTGGAGCTTTCTCAAACTCAGGTCCACAGAGTCTGTGATGCCATCCAACCATCTCATCCTCTGTTGTCCCCTTCTCCTCCTGCCTTAAGTCTTTTCCAGCCTCAGGGTCTTTTCTGATGAGTTGGCTCTTTGCAGGAAAGAATATTTATAATCTTGTTTATATACCTTCTAGATTAGTTGGTCCTTAAAAGAAATGCTCATTTTATGTGTAGGAAGCATTTAGCTTAAAATGTCATAAAATTGAAGTGCTTTCTTTTGTGAAATGAGGTTATAATTCCTCCAAATCTGTTGTGAGCTGTTCACGGATTTGGTCCCTATGTGTTGTTGGCTGCTGTGCAAAGGGGTAGTGCTTGACCCCCTCTCCCCAACACTCAGTATAAACATATTTATTATTTGGAGGAAACGTATGTGGTAATTTGTGGGGGAAAATGGGGGGAAAGTTACATCAGGATATATTTTTATGTTTTAAAATAAATTACAGAAATTTACATTACATTTTAACATCATCCTCTTTGATGGCATTTTGTTGCTGTTGCTGTTGTTTGTTTGATTTTTTGGGGCCACTCTGTGGGGCATGCAGAATTTTATCTCCTTAAGCAGTGATCACACCCATATTCCCTGCAATAGAAGCATGAAATCCTAATCACTGGACTGCCAGGAAATTCCCAGGTGGTATTGTAATTTTCTTTATTATGTTTCCAAAGCAGTCAATTATTATATGTGCAATTAAAAAAATTAAAGTTTGTTTTTAAAAAGAACTACCTCATTGTATTTTATATATAAAAATAGACTTTAAAATATTCAACTTATTTAAAAACTAAATATTGGTAAAGTACTTTTAAAAATGGAAGTGTAAAGACAAGAATGGTAGCTTAAGAAAATATCAGAAATGAAGAAACTGGTAAATCAGTGGTTACATCACTTGCTAGATTTGAGGCTTTGGGTAAGTTACTTGTTTTCAGTTTCAAACAGAAATATAAATATAAAGAATCCCTGAGTGCATTTAACTGTATCTAATATTTCTAGAGATAACTGTGAGCTGGTAGTTAGTGATTTTGATGTATTGCATACCCTGGTAAAGGAAGCAAGCAAGTACATTAGGAACTGATGAAATTAATAGTGTTAAATAGTGGAAATTCATCCCCACCTTTCTCAGGGTGTATTTCACTTCCTACATGTGCTAGGTAAATCAGGCTTGTTTAATAATGTTAGCAGTTTTATACAAATGTTTATATTTCATGCAAAAGGGAGGGATTTGACTAATCTCTGGGATCTCTAAAATTGATTTTATCTGGAATCCTAATTTTTTTTTGGTTGTGGAACTTTTTTGGAGATATTTGAAAGGGGTGTTTGTGAACCTGTATTTATGGATGTAGCTGGCTGCCTCTGGTCCTGCAGTGGATCCTAGGTGCCGAGGGACGGAGGTGGCAGGGGCCAGACACTCTCCACTGAGAGAAGTGCAGAGCCCACCCATCTCTTGGGTCTTAGTAATGAGACTCTTCTTCAGGTTCTCACCCTTGCTTACGTCTGGAATTCTGGGTTAGGTTCCTAGTTTAAATGTCTGTGTGTGAGTAAGTTAGGAACCTATTTCTGAAACTTGTTGCCAGTCATTCCATCTCTAAGGTTTCTCCCTGGAAGTTGCATCAGACAGGTAGATGGAAGGTGACTTTTGAAAACAGGTTTTTTCAAGGTGCAGGCAGAGCCAAGGAGGGGCCTGCAAGGGGCCCTCCTGCGACGTGACCTGCCTGCCCTGTTCTTCCTCCACTGCACTCCAGCTCTTCCATTCTTGCCATCCTGTACTGCTTTACAGCCGCTTTGTGGGAATGGTACTGCTCCCTCCCTGTCTAATGAACCCTCACTGCAAGTCTCAACGTTGCTGTCACTTCTTGCAGGCGGAAGTCCTGACCTCGGGAGCAGGATAATAGGGCTTCTGTCTGTCTATAGCGTTGTTCTGCAGGTTACATGAGAAAGTGTGTGCGCAGAGCTGTGTTTCTGGCGGTTCTTACTTACAGGAGCCCTCTCAGTCCTGCAGAAGGAACTCAGCCAAACACAGTGGATCAAAAGAAAGGTGCTGTAACACATGTGAAATAAAGTAAGTCTAAGGTACAGAAATTGATCAGTGCAAAGAAATGGAGAATAGGAAAACAGTAGAATGGGGAAGACTATAGAGATCTCTTCAAAAAAATTAGAGATACCAAGGGAACATTTCATGCAAAGATGGGTGCAGTAAAGGACAGAAATGGTATGGACCTAACAGAAGCAGAAGATATTAAGAAAAGGTGGTAAAAATACACAGAAGAACTATGCAAAAAAGATCTTCATGACCCAGATAACTGTGATGATGTGATCACTCACCTAGAACCCGACATCCTGGAGTGCAAGGTCAAGTAGTCCTTAGGAAGTACCACTGCAAACAAAACTAATGGAGGTGATGAAATTCCAGCTGAACTATTTCAAAGCCTAGAAGATGACACTGTGAAAGTGCTGAAGTCAATATGCCAGCACATTTTGAAAACGCCACAGTGACCACAGGACTGTAAAAAGTCACTTTTCATTCTAATCCCAAAGAAAGGCAATGCCAAAGAATGTTCAAACTGCCACACAGTTATACTCATCTCAAAAGTAAAGTAATGAGTAAAGTAATGCTCAAAATTCTCCAAGCCTGGCTTCAGCAGTACATGAACCGAGAACATCCAGCTGTTCAAGCTGGATTTAGAAAAGGCAGAGAGGAACCAGAGATCAAATTGCCGACATCCGTTGGATTATCAAAAAGGCAAGATAATTCCAGAAGAACATCTACTTCTGCTTTACTGACTACGCTAAAGCCTTTGACTCTGTGGATCACAACAAACTGTGGAAAATTCTGAAAGAAATGGGAATCCCAGACCACCTTATCTGCCTCCTGAGAAATCTGTATGCAGATCAAGAAACAACAGTTAGAACTGGTCATGGAACAAACTGGTTGTAATTGGTTCCAAATTGGGAAAGGAGTACATCAAGGCTCCTTGCTTATGATCACCTTGCTTATTTAACTTCTATGTAGAGTACATCATGTGAAATGCCAGGCTGGATGAAGCACAAGCTGAAATCAAGACTGCCAGGAGAACTATCAATAACGTCAGATATGCAGATGACACCACCCTTATGGCAGAAAGCAAAGGGGAACTAAAGAGCCTCTTGATGAAAGTGAAGGAGGAGAGTGAAAAAGTTGGCTTACTCAACATTCAGAAAAGGAAGATCATGGTATCTGGTCCCTTCAGTTCATGGCAAATAGATGGAAACAGGGGAGACAATGGAAACAGTGAGAGACTTTATTTTCTTGGGCTCCAAAAATCACTGAAGATGGTGACTGCAGCCATGGAATTTAAAGACACTTGCTCCTTGGAAGAAAAGCTGTGACAAACCTATTAAAAGCAGATATATTGCTTTACTGACAAAGGTCTGTCTAGTCAAAGCATGGTTTTTCCGGTAGTCGTGTATGGATGTGAGAGTTGGTCCATAAAGAAAGCTGAGCACTGAAGAATGGATGCTTTTTAACTGTGGTGTTGGAGAAGACTCTTGAGAGTCCCTTGGACTGCAAGGGAATTCAACCAGTCAATCCTAAGGGAAATCAATTGTGAATATTTGTTGGAAGGACTGATGCTGAAGCTGAAGTTCTAATACTTTGGCCACCTGATTTGAAGAACTGACTCATTTGAAAAGACCCTGATGCTGGGAAAGATTGAGGGCAGGGTGAGAAGGGAACAACAGAGGATGAGATGGTTGGATAACGTCACCAACTCGATGGACATGAATTTGAGCAGGCTCTGGAAATTGGTGATGGACAGGGAAGCCTGGCGTGCTGCAGTCCATGGGTTTGCAAAGTGTTGGACACAAGTAAGTGACTGAATTGAAGGTATAGACAACTTATTTACAAAATTGTTCATTTTTCTGTCTGAAGGGCAGTATGCCTGGACTTAACATTTTCAGTAGTGTGTGGTGAGATTCACAGCTTCATGTGTTAACTGATTTTTATGTTGTATTCTGAAGACATTTCCTTTTGTTTTATACATATATATGTTTCCTTTTTCAGATTCTTCCCATTATAGATTATTACAAGATATTGAATATAGTTCCCTGTTTTATACAGTAGCTCCCTGTTTTATATCTTTTTAGTGTATAGTTGTGTGTATCTATTAATTCCAAACTCCTAATTTATTCCGCGCTGCCCCCCCACCCCCCCCACACCCGCCCCCAGCATCCCCTTGTAACTGTAAGTTTACTTTCTGTGTCTGTGAATCTGCTTGTAAAGAAGTTCGTTTGTATCATGTTTCAAGATTCCACATATAATTGATAGCATATGATATTGGTCTTTCTCTGACTTAACTTCCCTAGACATTTCTGTTTAGATTAAGAGGTATTTCTTTCTCCAGTTACTGGATTCCAGCCAGAACAGCAGGTACTAGTGTCTTCTGAACCTCCAGTTGCTCCCAGAGAAGTGTGTGCTTCCTGTGAGTTTCAACAGGATGTTTTCCCTTTCTTTTCATACTTATTTTGTTGTTGAGAAAAGAAGGAAAAGAATACATTTTCTCAGTAATGTTTCTACTGTTGATGTTTCAAGAATTGTGATATTCTATTCTTGGAGTTTTCTTCATATGGTAACTTTTCCATATTACTGCAGACCAGTGGGTATTTACCGTATGTTGAGAAAGTTAACAGAACAAAAATACACAGCGAGCAGAAACACTGACTGCTTCTGTGCTTCCTCTTGAAAGAAATGGGACATGAAGACTGAAGCGCTTGAGACACAGCCTTACTTCAGCCACTGGCAGTTTCGGTTCTGTCAGGTGTTTGTTTTCAGATAGACAAACACCAGCCCTCACACGGGGAAAGACAATGTTCAGTTGTTATTTTTTTTCTAGGTGATATAATTTGATTGTATTCTTTTAAAATTAGCTGCCCAGGGATAGGGATTGAAAAATAAAATTCCTGCATAAAAATGTTTCCCCAGTATTAAAATTTAAATGCAGGCAAATGAGTTTAAAACTTAAACAAAACAGGTTGAGGTGTTCTTGAAGCATATGGTGAAGCAAACACATTTGTTGTAATGTAATGCACCATTTAGGGAACCTAATACACTGTTGTAGGCTCAGGTTTGTAAAATGGATTTTTATGGAGTATATCTTTCTTTAGTCCCCGCCTAGTGCCCGCTGAGGAAGAATCCACGTCACATTCTCAGTGCTTCCCCAGTGGGATTGGGGAGAGGCAGAGAGAGGAATGTGACTGGCCACCTCCTCTTGGAGGTATGGGGCCCTGGGCTTTACCTTCCTTCCTGCCCTGGGGCTGGGCTTGGCCAAGGCCCCTCTGGAGTGCTTTCAGCTCTGCAGGATGCCTGGACAGCCCGTCCGCTTGCCTGCTTTGCGTCTCTTGCTTTATTCTCTTCTCTTCTTATCAGCAAAGCTAGCACTTGGGAAAAATTGAACAGGCTTTACTTTATTATGAGAATACATATAAGCAGAATTGAAACCTCTCAGATAAAAGTTCATACAGTTACTAAAAACAAACAGCTGTATTTGATATCTCTTGAGGCCAACTGATGTCAGAGTTTCTGACACTTTGTGCAATTTTAATTGAAACATACTACTTTTAATATAGAAGAAAAAGATCTCATGACAAGTGTCTTGTGTGCAGGTAGTAAATTAAGAATTACAACTCTAAAACTCTTTTAGGAGCATCATGCTTTCTGCTTTCCTTTCCATTTGAGTTTCGTTCCATTGTCCTGGTTTGTGGTTTAGAGCCCAGTTCTGATCTTTGTTGATATGACTTCTTATTTTTCCATTCAAACTAGGATTGTTATTTCCTGGCCACTTGTGGAAATACCGTTTTGTTATGCTGCATACTTTTGGTAAAATGAGTGTGTATAATGAAGGATGCAGAAGTATAGGGCCCATTTATGATATTCCTTGACATGAAAAAAAATTTCTTCCTGTGACTTTTTTATTTTGCTACTGATTTTTCTGTTTTAAGGATTGTGTTAGGCACCTTACAGGAATGGGCTACAAATATGAAATTCTGGAGTTAATTTAACTTTGTTTTCAGAATGAATATTCTGAAAGCATCTCAGTCAGTTCAGTTCAGTCACTCAGTCGTGTCCGACTCTTTGTGACCCCATGAATCGCAGCACGCCAGGCCTCCCTGTCCATCACCACCTCCCAGAGTTCACTCAGAATGATACTTTTTTTTTTTTAATGAGGTGCTTTTTAGCTTGGGAAAGTTTCTTCACCACTTTTAAGATTTATCATCTTATTAATTTGCTAGAAGGCATCATACTTTTATTTTTTTCTCATGGTAGAAATTTGTAGGAAGCAAATCTGTACCTGCTGTTTAGATATGCAAAATGGTTGTTTCATGTACCTACTAGCATTTGTCTTAGGGTCTTCACATTTCCTTGAGGAGGTTAGGGGGTTGCATGGTAAAAAAGATAGAAAACAAAAAGAAATTGACCTTTCTCTGAAGCAGTCATGTTCCGTGCATTCTTTTCTAACTACCACCATGATGAGAAATTGGAGATGCCTGACATTTTGATATTGGAGGTTAAATTCCCTTTCAATTCAAAAGAGACAAAAATGATTGTTATAGTCCAGTCATTAAGAAGTCATTGTCCTTCTTGTACTTGGCACTTTTTATACTATTCCACTGCCAAGATTTGATTGTTTTTAACCCCTTAGAAAGAGAATAAGAGTTTGAGGGGAATATCCATTTGTCTGTCTCAAGAATAAAGAGACATCTTGGTTTGGTTTTCCTTTCCTTGAATGGTCTAGCAATTTATACATCTTCGACTTGGACCTTGTAGCTTTAATCCTGGTGAGTATACATTTCATCTAAGGTATAGTTTTAGAAAAACAAGGAAAGGGCCATTTAAATGCTTTCAGTTTTCATTGAATTTAGTCCCTTGATAGAATTAACATCAGCTTGTGGTAGTGGAAGGACCTATGCTGGGTATGAAAAGTTCACTAAGAGAGTTTTCTTTGGCACTTTAATATGTAAGAGGCTAGTCTATTATCACTGATAAATACTGTAGCAAAGGTACAAGATAATACAGGAGTATAGGATGGGGAGAGATTAATTCCAACTCGGCAGGGATCAGAAACTTTTTTTTTTTGTTTGAGAAGTCTGATACTTGAGCTAGTGAAGGTTAGATGGGATTTTGGTGGTTTGAAAGTGTGTGTCTGAAAGGGGATCAGCAGCAGCATGAGAGAAGTCTTGGAGGCAAGATGTGGAAGGAAGTTTTTGACAATTATCTCTGTGTGCTTCGAGAGTACGTTTAAAATGGTGGGTAGAACCAGGCTACGGAACACCTTGAATGTTAGGCAGAGGCATTTGGACGTTTTAATTCTGTGTGATGGGCAGCCAGTGACCATTTTAGAAAAGAGTTTCAATATAAACTTTTTATAAGGCACAGAAGTGGAAATACAGTAGATATGTTTGCAATTTAAATTTTGATCGCCTTTTAATATTTTCATTTTGGGCAAGCGACTTTCAGAGCAGCAGAACTGTGCTTGTGTGGATGGCCAAGTGACTGCAGGATCACAGTGGAAACAACCTAGTTCCACTTTTTTCTCTGAATTTTAAGAAAGATATAATTGGAGAGGGGTTCATTGTCCATCCCTTAAAGATTATTCAGGTCATCAGGTTTTTTAATTTAAGTGCAAGAGTGAAAAAGATTAAATCATTTACACAAGTATGAATTATTTTCATTGGCAGGCTTAGAGCAGGGGTCCCCAACCTCTGGGCCATGGACCAGAAGAATGTCAGATCAGTGGTGGCATTAGATTCTCACAGGAGCATAAACCCTACTGTGAACTTTGCTTGTGAGGGATCTAGGTTGTGGGCTCCTTAGGAGATTCTAATGCCTGATGATCTGAGGTGGAACTGAGGTGGTGCTAGCACTGGGGAGTGACTGCAAATATAGATTATCATTAGCAGAGAGGTTTCACTGTACAGAGACAATGATAAATCAGTTGCTTGCAGACTCATATCAAAACCCTATCAGTGAGTGGCAAGTGACAATTAACCGCATCGTGTGGCAGGCTCTGTAGTGGTAAATGAGATGATACACTTCAGTTGTACAGCTGCATCTGGCGTTGGGCTTTACGTCAGAATCTGACGCTTACTTTAGTCTATGTGTAGCCCACTCAGTATTGTATTTACCTCTAGGTCTTGTAACTTTAAATGTCATCTATATACTGCTGACTGCTAACTAATAAGTTTCTATCTTTAGCTGGGACTTCTCTTTGAACCTGCAAACTCCTGCTGGGTAATCCAGACTGATTATTTGGCATCTTCACTTGGATGTCTGATAAGTTTTGCAAACTTTTAACAAGTTCAGTAACTGCTCTTCCAGGTTTCTTCATCTCGTTTAATAGCAGTTCTGTTACTACAGTTGTGCAGACCAAAAACTCTGGAGTTTTCCTTGATATCTCTCTTTCTCTTTAATTACACATCAGTTCTGTCCACAGTTCTCCACTTTCCAAATCTATCTGAAGTGACCACTTCTCACCACACTCACTATTGCTACTCGGGTTCAACCAGTGTCTCTGGTCTGAATTATCCTAATGCTTCCCAAAGTCTCCCTGCTTCTGTCTATTCTTTATTCAGAGGCCAGAGTGATGCTTTAAAAACCTTCATTCAGAGTGTACACTTCCCTGCCCCAAATACCCCTTCTGTGGCGTCCCATCTCACTCATTACAATCTAACGTTCTTCCTAGGTATGCAAATGCTGCATGGCCACTCTGTAGCCAACACCCACCATCTCCAGACATAGAGACTCCACCCCTCTGGCTTCCTCTGCTGCCTCCATGCTCCTGACCCACTTGGCTACAACATGTGCCCCGACCCTTATGTCCCAATAACCCTGGATTCCACGATCCCTTTGCTGCATTCCCCTCACCCCGGCCCACCTCCTGTAGCTTGTTCTCTCACTTCCTCTCTTGTGTCACCTTTTCACTGAGACTTTTCCTTAATTTAAATTGGAACCTTTTCCACAATGCCTGGGTCAGAAAGATCCCTTGGTGAAGGAAATGGCAACCCACTCCAGTATTCTTGCCTGGGAAATCCCATGCACAGAGGAGCATGGTGGCCTACAGTCCGTGGGATTGCAAAAGAGTTGGTCATGACTTAGCAACTAAACAGTAGCAGCAACTACCACAACCCTACAGTCCCTTCCCAGTGTAATTTTTTCCCATAGTGCTGACCATTTGACATGTCCTTCAGCTTGACTTCCCTGGTGGCTCAGACACTAAGGCGTCTGCCTGCAATGCAGGAGACCCGGGTTCAATCCCTGGGTCGGGAATGTCTCCTGGAGTAGAAAATGGCAGCCCACTCCAGTATTTTTGCCTGGAAAATCCCTTGGACGGAGGAACCTGGTAGGCTACAGTCCATGGGGTCGCAAAGAGTCAGACACGACTGAGCGACTTCACTTTCACTTTCAGCTTGTTTATTGTCTATCTTCTCCAAATTGCAAGTAAGCTCTATTAAAATAGGAATTTTTGTGTAACTTATTCCCACCTGTATCCCCAGTACCTAGTGTCATAATTTGTACGTAAGTATTACTTCATAAATGGCTATGGAATGAGTGAGTACAGTGACAGAATGAAGAATATAAACTTAAATCTGGCACAGTTTAGCCCAAGCTTAGCTGATGTTGGTAAGTTTTTGTGAATTTCTATCCAGTCTTCACTTTTACTTTTTATTTTATAGCTATTAATAACACTGAACATTTCTCATTTCTGAGTGCCCTTTGCCAGTGTCCAGGTTCATATTACTGTAGTTGTAATCATAAATAAGACAACTCTTTTAACACTGTTCCCTACAAGTTCCACATTACATTTATCAAAGTACAGCTCCCACTTTCCATGAAAAAAAGAGGTGGAATTCCTGGAAATAGCTCACATCTAAAACAAACAGCTTCCCCTACTTCCAGAGGAGTGAAATTAAAAATGATCGCTGGATCATTTCATCGGCAGTAATCACTGAAGTTCAGCCTGAAGTCAGTGATGGGATGCTTGGCTCTCCCTCCCTGCCTCTAATGTTTTAACTGTGCATTTGCTACAGAAATGAATGGCATGTTGGATTTATTTCCACAGTGATATTTAATTTTAACTTGACAGTTTCATAAGGAGTTTTCTCAATAAATTGCATTATTTCTTGGTTTGTCATATGCTTTAGCTTCTCAGGTGTGAATTTTCTTCTTTCTGAATGTGTCTTTTTTAGGATATTTATTTGATAAAGCCTGTATGATTTAATATTTGTACTCTACTGGATTTGGCAGACCCCTCCCTTTCTACCTTTTGGCCCAGACTATGGTTACATGCTAGCTCTTTTATTGTCATAGAGCATTTGAATTAGATAGATTCTTATACTGTTCAAAAAATTCTCCTTTAAAAATGTTGCACTGGTGTTGCACCTGACTCTCCTTTCTGATTAACGTGACTGAAAGTTGGGCCACTAATATGGTTCATGTTTGTGGTTTTTCTTGGAGTGTTTTTTTTTTTTTTTCCTTTGTGATGCTGAATCATTTTATACTGACCTTATGTTTTTTTGTTTTTCTTTTCTTGAGTGGCTAGCTTACAAATGCAGTTGAGATCTTTAGAGTCCATAGTGACCACAGTTTAAGTTTAGTGTGAATGTACATTGCAAGTGAATTATATTCTTCTGTTTATTTGAATGAGTGAATGAATGAATGAACAATTGCTGTGACAGAAGAAAGGATGAAAATGTTAACCTTCCACTGAATCCAAGAAATGTCTTCTTAAATGTATGTGCTTAGGCCCATTGAGTGACAGAATATGGAATAGCCAAATGTAGTAAGCAAGTTCTGAGTCTGTGGGGTTTGATATCTGGCCTACTTGTTTATAATTAAATGATCAAAGACAAAGATTATGTTTTTAGGGGCAGAGAATCAAAGGGGTACCACTTTGTGGGCATATCAGTTTCTGTCTTCACCAGTAGTTAAAGGAGCAGAGTCTGAGGAGATACTGGCGCTTCTGGGAGCTCTAGCCTTGCAGGTGGGGCATCTGACTCCTTTTTTTCCTCTGATATTTGGAAATTCCTTGGTAATTTTGGGAAACATTTCTCAGCCTGTCTCTCTGAGGTGCTTTAGGCAAGAAAGTATTTACTTCTTAAAAACCTGAAGTATGGTAATCCAGAATCTTCTTTCACACAGCTGCTGACATTCTCTCTCTCTCTTTTTTTGGTTTCAGCTCACTGAGAGTGTGGGCTAGTTAACTATACTGTAACAGGATTCCTGCCTCCAGGTGTGCTTTGCCCAGGTAGCCACCCTGCTGGCAAGTGTGGCCCACAACAGACTCAAATTCCAAGAGCCCTTTGGTTCCTAGTTGGAGGCAGGCAGTGGGAGCAGGCAGGAGACTGGGGCGAGGGGAGGCGAGGGTGGCCCCCACTCAGCGTTGCCTCAGGCCCTCCTCTAGGGACTCTCCTGGATTCTGAAAATTGCTCCCTCAGGCCTTTTAGACTGAACTTCAGTGAAAACTTGGCTGTTAGCAGGCCCAGGGTACTACTCTTGTCTCTCTTGTTCCTTTATACCCTGCCTCTACCTGTAATGTCCGTTCATTCAAATTCTTCCAAAGTTTCATTTTAGTCTATTTTCTGCTGGGACCCAGACTTACACAGGAAACTCCTGTGGATTTTGGCTGAGGAGTTTTTATTAAATTAAACATAAAAACTGTAAATGTTGAAGGTCATTCTTCATAAAAATCTGTTCTTTCCTTTGGTCTCTGGATTCCGCTTTGCTATTGATATGGACACAGAATAGGTTCCTGTATGTATTTGTTTAATTTAAAAATTAAGGATGGTAGAAAATCCTGTTGCCTTCAGATATAATAATATATTCTTTCTTTCTTTCTTAAAAACACGTTTTGGTACGAAAGCTAGACTGTTGACACTTTGCGGTTAGTAAGGCTTAATCTTCTTGATTTGAGGTTTTGAAAGGAACCGTGTATATGACAGAGAACATTCAGGGAAACTTATATCCTTTTAACTGTTTAACATTCTAAACCATTTTTGAGAGCTCAGTATGCCATTTGAAGCTTGCAAAGCATGGGTTCTTAATTTTGGATGCTTTTGTGGGTGCCTAAGGTGTGCTTTGTTGGGACTTGTTAAGATCATATGAAAATATTCCAGGGCTGCCACTGCTGCTGACAGGTCTCAGCCAACATTGTGGAGGAGCTTCTGATGGAATAATTATTATATGAACAACGTTGTAGGTGGCTGTTACCATAGAAAAACATGGTATGGATCAAATAAAAGAGTCACAAACTTTGATAAATTGATTGATCTTGCTTGCTTTTTTTTTTTGCCCAGGATAAAGGAATTGTCCTGGCCTGGTGTAGTGCAATGATGGTTTACATTCTTCACAGGCTTCTTCACTGTTTTTGAAAAATACTGTTATGAACAGATTTTTAAGGAGTTTTTTTTTTTTTACAGTGAGTTATCAGTTTCATTTCTCTGTCCATCTTTACCACCATCCCCATCGGCCTCAATTAGCATGTTAGTTACTTAAATTTTTAGATTTGATGTTCAGGAGAATGAATGAAGTTCAAATCTCAATCAAGATTCAAGTGTTTTTCTCTTGAGATTCAGTTCAAAGACAAGTTTTGTTTTTGTTTTTGATGGTAGCTGAAATGATGTAGTATGCCACCTTTTGAGAAGTCTAAAGTTATATTTTAAAAGAGCATTGGGATATGAAAAGGTGCCGTTTTGTGTGTGTGTGTATTGAGCTGCAGTTTAGCCTAGGTTCCTGGGATTACCAGAGATCTGGAGCAGATCTTTGCAGATGGATCCTTCAGTTCGGTTCAGTTAGGTCTCTCAGACATGTTCGACTCTTTGCGACTCTGTGGACTGCAGCAAGCCAGGCTTCCCTGTCCGTCAGCAACTCCTGGAGCTTTCTCAAATTCATGTACATTGAATCAGTGATACCATCCAACCATCTCATCTTCTGTTGCCCCCTTCTCCTGTCTTCAGTCTTTCCCAGCATCAGAGTCTTTTCCAAGGAGTCAGTTCTTCACATCAGGTGGCCAGAGTATTAGAGTTTCAGCCTCAGCATCAGTCTTTCCAGTTCAGGACTGGCTTCCTTTAGGATTGACTGGTTTGATCTCCTTGCACACCAAGGGCCTGTCAGTAGTCTTCTCCAATACCACAGTTCAAAAGCATTGATTCTTTGGTGCTCAGCTTTCTTTATAGTCCAACTGTCACATCCATACATGAGTACCTTAATGGACCCTAAATTCCCCTTCCTTGCATTACTAGAGAACAGCTTTCTGAGAACAGCCATTGTGAGCAACAAAAGCTGTGGTCAGAGACATCCTATATGGGTATCATGACTTCAGTTTGCTCTTAGTGACTAGCTGGTGACAGTGAAAATACAGCCCTCCTCCCCACTTTTGGATGGTGCTTTGTTGATGAACCAGATTTCTCCTCTTGGTGAGCAGATTATCCAGTGCATTGGTAAGTGGGTGTCAGGCATTGGATCTTATGAGAAAACATTGCTGAAGCCATGGGCTCAGTGGGAGAGGCATCTATGGTGCTAATGACAAGGAAATAAAACTGGCCTTCTTGGAATTTGATCGATTGTCCCACTCAGGTCTTTGTGCTTCGTTCAGTTTTACCATTGCTCGTATGAGAATGTCTGTAAAATGTGTTGGTATGAGGATTAAACTCTAAGGGAGTTTGTAAATGTAAACAAGTATGACATGGTGTTAGAGAAGCAAATGTAAAGAGAAAATCTGCAACTGAGAGATGAAAATAAAAACGAAGGAGAGAGAAATATTAGGTGAAGGTAGAATATTATTCTCTGAGAGCTTGTTTTGATTTTTGCCTTGATAAGATTTTGTAGCCATATTCAGTTCTTTTTACATAATCCAAATTATTTCCTGTGACTGCCAGTTACAATATAAAACTGATTATATTGTGAAAAGAACTGACTCATTTGAAAAGACCCTTATGCTAGGAAGGATTGAAGGCGGGAGGAGAAGGGAACGACAGAGGATAAGATGGTTGGATGGTATCACTGACTCAGTGGACATGAATTTGAATAAACTCCGGGAGTTGGTGATGGACACGGAGGCCTGGTGTGCCTGCAGTCCATGGGATCACAGAGTCGGACATGACTGAGCAACTGAACTGAATTGATTGTGAGAAGCCACAGGAACTTTCTCTTATCTCATTTTACACTCTCGGTTGAATAAGACTGTTGCTAAGAATGTACACTGGGGAAAACAAATGCCTCCCAATGCTGCTTATCACAGATATGGAATGCAGAAATGAGTGTTCAAAATTCCAAAATGACAAGAATATATTCAGTAGTTTACAAATTATTAAAAGGTCTTCCTGATGTTTTGACTTGTCGTGGAGACTCTGTATTATGGGGGTTTAAAACTTGTAGTTTGGCATTGCAGATTCTATTCTGATGATCTGATCATTCTCAGTGGCATTGCTGCCTTTAAACTACTGCTCTCTTTAATATTCATAATTGTACCAATATTATTGATATGTGCAAAAAAATATAGGTGTTCAGTTGTCTTAATGCTTGTTTATGTGATTGGTAAAAAAATGTATTAAATGACTATAGCTTTTTGGTAAAAATTAGTGTAGACTTTTTACCATTGTTACTAGAAGAAAGTAAATTATTTAGGGCTTTATACTTAGTGATGTCTTTGATCATTTTGACCTAGACTCTAAAGTGATGGCAGTAAAGGAACTGATGAGAAACAGCTTTAATTAAAGTATTAGCTGTATCATATTTACCTCCCAAGTCAAGAAGCTTCCCTTTAAGGTGATCATCTGTTCTGTGTGTATAGGCTTCTGGTCCTTTCAGGGCACTCATCATCCTTTAGTCTGTCTACTCCAATTGCTTGCAGCATTGGCCTGTACCTTGAAAGTGAAAAGTATTAGTAAAAGTGAAAAGTCATGTCTGACTCTTTGTGACCCCATGGTCTGTCCATGAATTCTCCAGGCAAGGATACTGGACTGAGTTGCCATTCCCTTCTCCAGGGGATCTTCCCAATCCAGGGATAGAACCCGGGTTTCCTGCGTGGCCTGGATCTTATCACACCTCAACAATTCAGCCTTTTTTTAAAAAAATCTTATTTGAGCTTTTGGTAGCAGGGGGCTCTTCTTGAAAAACTTTTTAATCTTGTCTCCTACCCTCTCACACTCTTGGAAGGAGTCACACTGTCTAATTGCTTCTTTAGCACACTCATACTGAACTGTCACAACACCCTCTTTGAAGGTCATCTCTGGGCCAAAGCCAGTAGCAGTGTTCCATCCTCACTTTGCTTAGCCCCTCAGCCTCTCCAGTCTTGAACCACTGTCTTCTTTTCTACCCATATCACCATACTCACCTGTTTTTCTTCTAACTCTATGTCTGTTTCTCAGCCTTCTTCATCAGCCTTCCAAATATTAGAAGGCCATAGAGCTGTCTGCTTGGCCCTCTTCTCTGTCTTCAGGTTCTTTATCAATTTGGTTTTGTCTTCCCTACCCAAGGATGTAAGTCCCTTGGGAGCAGGCACTTTGATCTGTCTTGTTTGTGCTGGTGCCCAGAGCAGAGCTCTGCAGGTGCTGCTGACAGCACGGCCCTTAGCCATTCTTCTCATTACTTGGATCTGTGTGTCCTCGTTCCCAGTAGTTTTACAGAGATTGTAGTCAGTGGTTCTGTGATCACCTTGAACTTTACTTTAGTGTCATGGGATACAGTTTATATAGTTTATTACTTCACTTGACCTATGTCTTCTTTTTCCAATAATGGTACTGCCACTTTGTGACAGGTTAAAGTTGAGGCCTTTTGCTGTGTTATTGATGCCGCTCTCATTTTTTATCCCCTGTGGTCAATTCCTTTACTTACTGCATTGTTACCCACATGTTTCTTTTCAAACTTTTATTTTTTAACAACCTTAGAGGTTGATGGTTAGTTACACTTTGTCTCTGCTGCTGCTGCTGCTGCTAAGCCGCTTCAGTTGTGTCTGACTCTGTGCAACCCTATAGACGGCAGCCCACCAAACTCCTCTGTCCCTTGGATTCTCCAGGCAAGAACACTGGTGTGGGTTGCCATTTCCTTCTCCAGTGCATGAAAGTGAAAAGTGAAAGTGAAGTTGCTCAGTCATGTCCAACTCTCAGCGACCCCATGGGCTGTGGCCCACCAGGCTCCTCCGTCCACGGGATCTTCTAGGCAAGAGCACTGGAGTGGGGTGCCATTGCCTTCTCCACTTTGTCTCTACGCTCCCTACTAAGATCTGTCAGATTATCCCCGAATGCAAAACTCTGAAATTCCTTTAGGAAAGAAAGAATTTTGAGCAGGAGCGGCAGTTGCCAGTGTTCTGAGTCTCAGCTTCCTTACACAGATATTCAGTTGCCCTCTATAGCTTGTCTGTACCATGTTTTCCAGTCTGTCAGCCCAGCACTACCTATATCCTGTGCTTTAGCAAGACTGAGTTACCTTGTACCTCACACCTGTGTTTCTTCATTTCTCTGCTTTGCCTTGTGCTGTTACCTGGAATATGATCTTTATCCAAACTCCATACATACTGCAAAGCCATTTCAACTGTTTTCTCCTTTGTGAAGATCTGTCTGCTCATCCTAAGCTTGAAATATTCTCTCTCTATTGTGAACTCTCTAGGTATCTTTACCTTAATTATAGTGCTTAGACTTCTCTTTTTCTGTGTTTGCTTATGTTTCATATCTTGTAGGTCACTGAAGACAAATGCTTAGCTCTTGCCTTTTGTTCAATAAATATTGAAGGAATAAAAGAGACTTGAACTCATGTAAAGAAAACTAAGTGCCCTTTTGCTATTTACTTACCTATCCTGGGTGTCAGTTCTCTTTAAATTATGTTTATTCTTCCATTTCCAAGTTAATAACAGCTAACATTGAGTGAAGTGCTTCACTTTTCACAAAACTTTGCACATTTATCCTGCCTGACTACTCCCCGCCTCCAGTAGTTCAGTAAGGAGATGGCGTATGTAAACCGTAAAGTGAGGTACAGATGCTCTTTCTCTGGTTAAGTGTTACTGTTCTCCAGTCACTGGTCTGTGAACTTTTCCTCTGCTGTTGAGCAGCCCATTTCCCCCTCTAATTATTGAGGTGTAACTGATTAATGATATTATCGAAGTTTCAGGTGTACATCAAAGTGATTCACGATTTTAAAAGATTATGCTCCTTTTATAGTTGTAAAATATTGGCTATATTCCCTGTGCCGTACAGTATACCCTTGTAGCTTTTTTATTTTATACACAGTAGTATAGCTGCCCTAACTGGTTCTTCAGTCAGGTTTCCAACTCAGGTATATTCTCTTGGGATATGGGAGAAAGAGAAATATTTTGTGCCAGAAGAGAATATTTAAGAAGGAGAAATTGTAGAGATTTTCTCTCAGATGTTTTCTTTGATTCTTAAGGATTAAAATAGACTTGATTTCTACAACCCTCTGCCACTTCTTTCTTTTATGGCTCATAAGAGTCTCATTTCTGAAATGTCATTAATTTTATTGGTCCCTGAAGGATGTTACTCATGCTTGATGAGTCCTGAGGGTCTTTGGGATATTAGTCTCATTTTAACTCTTCCTGGTGTAATTGGATCAGTGTGGTGCTTTTGACTTACTTGGTTAGAGTTTGTCAGAGGAGAAAGACATTCTCCTTGGTGCAGTGCTAAAGTGTCTGTGTTCCCAAGACTCCCGACAGAAATGACATTGTTCAGTGTCAGCAGCTCTTGGGATTCTTGAGGTGAGATGCAGCCACTGATGGGAGATTCCTCGGGCAGCCACAGGTAGGTTTTTAGGGGTATGCGTATTGAACTCTCACATCCTCAAAATAACTTCTGTCCCATCTGTCAATATTTATAGAATTATCAGTACGAGTTGCTTTGCTTTGACATCCCAGGTGGCAATAGTGGTAAAGAATCTGCCTGCCAGTGCAGGTTAGATGTAAGAGACACAGGTTTGATCCTTGGGTTGGGAAGATCCCCTGGAGGAGAGCATGGCAACCACCAACTCCAGCATTCCTGCCTGGAGAATCCCATGGACAGAGGAGCCTGGCAGGCTGCAGTCCATAGCATCATACAGAGTTGGACACGACTGAAGTAACTTAGCATACATGCAAACATTTTGCTTTTATAAATTCCCTCTGTAATCTTTTCATATAAATCCCATTTTTTAAATTTAGCAACTACTATGGAGAATGCATAAAAAATAAAGCAGTTGTTGAACTTATTTAAAAGTATATTTTCAAAGGCTCTCCATGGCATACTTCCTTCTTAGCTCTTAACTAAATCAGTATTTCTCTGAATAATCTCTTGGACTTTCCTGGCAGTCCAGTGGTTAAAACTCCAGGTTTCCAATGCAGGAAGCATGGGTTTGATCTACAGGAGACATGGGTTTGGTCCCTGGACAAGGAACTGAGATTCTACATGCTATGCAGTGCAGCTAAAAAAAAACAAACAAAACCAGAATGATCTCACTAACCATGTAGTCCTCTCACTTTGGTGTACATAGGAAAGCTGGAGAACTTGTGAAAAATATGGAGGCTGGTTTTACTCTTCCTCCATTTTGCAGGAAGCACCTCAGAGAATTCTGATGCCTGTGCTCCTCCGAGTACATGTTGAAGGTACAGTACTAAAGTCTCACCTTTCTTTGCCTGTGACTACTGTTTTCTTTTGCCAGCATCCTTCGGGACAACACTGACATTTACGTAGAATTGCTTCACTTCTTGACGCTTGGGTGTTTGAAGGACTGTGTCTCCCACATCCCCACGCACACCTTAGGCATTGATCCCTTGTCATGAGTGCAGCAGGCATTGTTGAATATTCCCCTTGTTTTTTCACCTGGGGAACCCTCACCCCACTGGCATACACACTGTGTAAAACTACCATCACCTCACTTCAGTAGGTTTATAGTTGTTTAAAGGGATGAATATTGAACAAAATAATTTAGTGAGAAATATTAGTTAACTACTACGTGCACAACAAATAGAGTTGCTAAATTTAAAAGTTTTAAGGTCGCAGTGATAGTGTTTTCTTAATATTCTTTGATTAGTAGGGGTACTTTCTGTACTCAATTGATGGCTCTCAACTAAAAGTCATGCTTAATAATAATTCCCTCCACATTTGTGTGAATATTATTCTTGAACTTTAGTCTTCTTGGGGCTGTGGTTGTCAGTAAGCACTGGTCATATCTTAATGGCCATGTTATCTGAGAAAGGAGCTTACTGTGTAGCTCTGTGTAAGACGTATACCAACTTATAAGAACATTGATTTCCATTCTCTAAGCTAGCTGTACAGTTAAAAAGAAATCTTAAGTAATAATGTGACTGGGTCTCTGGCTAGGCCCTGCAGGATAGACAGAGGAGCAAGAATAGAAAAGGCACCAGAGGTTTAGTAGGGAAATGAGTCTGATGGACTGTATCCATCATGGAGTCATTCATGCCCTGAAGAGTGCACGTACTAGGAGAGAGATTTCACCATAATGCGTAGTGAGAGAGAGAGATGATTCAGGTGCCATCAGGAAAATGCTTTATGAAAAATGCTGGAATCTAGCAGGTGTGTATGTACACCTGTGATGGAGTTATATTCCCCATCAGACAAGTCAGAGCTGGCGTACAGAGCAGGGAAGGTATGTGATGTGTTTCAGTGACCAAGAGATCATCCTTGTTCTCTGATGCATAGATTATGGTAGGTAGTAGGATTTGGGATCATATACTTGAGTCAGCAAGCCTGAGCTTTTAGGAGAGCTCTTTAAGTAATCCATAAACCTAGTAATGCCCTTCCCCCTTAAAAATTCCTTAGTTTTATATCATAAAGAAAACTTTCTTTGGAAAGTACATATTTGTAGCTTAGGGAGTCAGAAGTAGTGTTCTTGTGTGTGCGCTCGGTTGTGTCTGAGTCTTTGAGGCCCCCTGACCTGTAGCCTGCCAGACTCCTCTGTCTGTGGAATTTTCCAGGCAAGAATATTGGAGTGGGTAGCCATTCCCTGCTCCAGGGGATCTTTCCAACCCAGGAATCAAACCTTATCTCCTGCATCGGCGGGCAAATTCTTTACCTGGGAAGCCTAAGAAGTAGAGAGAGATGCTACAAAATATACAGTCAAAACAGTCCTAGCAGTGGTCAGTTCTTTTCTCCTTTAATCCTTACCAGTTATTTGAGGGAGGATAGATTGAGGCAGAGGTGACATGTCTCTCCTTAGTGCACACAAAGGAGCACAGACTGCACCCTGCATGTGGCCATCTCCACTAGTCTTTCAGTTCTGAACTCTGGGATGATCTTGGCCCCAGGGAACATTTGACAGTGTCCGGGGACATTTTTGATTGTCATGATTGGGCTGCTTGCATCTAGTGAATGGCAGTCATAGGTGCTGCTGATGCACAATGCATAGGACAGTGCCCCACAAAGAATTACCTGCACTCAAATGTCAGTTGTGTGGAGATGGCACTAACGATACTACCAGAGAGATGGTCATCACTGTTTGTGTAGGCCTCTGTCAAGTTTTCCTTTAAGCTGCAGAGCTAATTTAAGAGAAAAAGTTTGTTTTTTGATTGTGCAAGAGGAATAGTGAGTTCATACATACGCCTGTGGTAGTAAAATCTTAAAGTGTTTTAGTTCCGTGAGAATTTGTATCTCCTTTACTAACTAATATTGTATTTTAATGGCATCAAATAGATGATCAGCATACATTGAATCAGCTTTTCTAAAGCACATTCTGGAATTCTCCTGTGGGGGCAGTAAGTATTAGGGTGTTAACTTTAGAAAGCTTCTAGTAGATTCTGACAGGTAATTATGCCTACAGTTTTCAAATCCCTTGGTTTCTTTAATTCTGCATGAGATGCTGTTTGCTAAGGGAAAGATAAATACCAGCATTTCCTGCCTATCTGAAGCAGATCCTAGTTATCTGCTGCATGCACTGCTGGTTGAGGAGCATTGCTCCCAGTGGTTGAAATGAAACGGATTTAGGGAAGGAATGTCTTGGGCCACATTCAGGGTTGACTTTCCTTATGGAAAAAAGCAATCCTGATGATCAGTGATGTTCCCCTGGGAATCTGACTCTACAAATAACTTTCAGGCTAAAATTTTATATATAATTTAAGACAATATTATATAGTAAACTTAAAAAGGGCAAATAAAAGACCCGACAGTACAATTGAATTTGGTGGTAATTTGATTAAGATTTTCCCTATATATATAATTTTAATATACATCTAAGACAATGTAAATAAAAAAGAATAAACATTTTAAATTTTTCATATTTTTATTTTATAAAAATAAAAATGTTTATTCAAAAAGAATAAACATTGGAGTTAAGAACATAAGAGGCTTGACAGTCAAATAAGGAATACAATATGATGGTAAGGATTTTGGGATGTTTGTTTCTGAAATGAAAAAAAATAGTTGTTTGAATTATAATTTTTCTATATCTTCCACATTGTAGAGTTTATTATCAACATTAGAGTTGGATAATTTTTCCAACTGACAGAATTAAATTTCTAAAGTATCTTATACAAGATGATTCTTTTTTTAAAACTTAAAGTCTTGGATATACACTGTTTGTTGTTGTTTAGTTGCTAAGTCATGTCTGACTTTTTGTGACCCCATGGACTGTAGCCTGCCAGGCTCCTCTGCGCATGGGATTTCCCAGGCAAGAATAGTAGTGTGGGTTGCTATTTCCTTCTCCAAGGGATCTTTCCGACTCAGGGATCAAACCCACGCCTCTTGCAGTGGCAGGTGGATTCCTTACCAGAGTCACCTGGGAAGTCCATATATACACTCTGCTGTGGTGTGCTTAGTTGCTCAGTCATGTCTGACTCTTTGTGACCCCATGGACTATAGCCTGCCAGTCTCCTCTGTTCATGGGGATTCTCTAGGCAAGAATACTGGAGTGGGTTGCCATGCCCTTTACTACATACAAAATAGATAACTAATGAGAACCTACTGCATAGCATGCTCTGTGGTGACCTAAATGGTAAGCACATCTGAAAAAGAGCAGATATATGTTTATGTATACCTGATTCACTTTGCTGCACAGCAGAAACCAACACAACGTTATATAGCAACTATACCCCAATAAAAATTAATTAAAAAATAGAACATTAGGAGAATGGTGTAAGGGATACAAGAGATTTTTTTTTTTGCTATTTTTGCAACTTTTCTTCAGACTAGTTTAAAATGAAAAGCTAAGAAAAGAGCAATATGGAAGATCACTGATCACAGATCACCATAACAAACATGTTAATAATAATAATAATAATAAAGTTTGAAATATTATGAGAATCACCAAAATGTGAAACAGACATGACACAAGTAAATGATGTTCGAAAAATGGTGCCAGTAAACTTGCTCAAGGCAGGATTGCCGCAAATCTTCCATGTGTAAAAAGTGAAGCGCAATAAAATGAGGCATGTGTATATAAATATTGTTGCTTTATTTGGACTTGATTTGCCTAGCAAATCAGTACATAGATACATTTATCCACAGATAACAGGGCTTGAGCAAAGAACTTTGACATTGTATATTTAATATTTTCACTCTTCATTTCAATGAAGCCATCATCTCTTTTGATAGTCCAGTAAATTAGATAATACTATCTTATGATAAATGAAGGTTTCCCAGTGGAAATTGTTCAGTCCATTGGTTGAGCTTTCTGGGTTGCTCCTGGTGCTATAGTTGACTGGTTCAGGTTGACTACTCAAGCATTCTGATAAGAGAGAATGACCTTTGCTTTAATTATTTATAAAATGGAAGTGTTTGTTCTCTGGGAGCCAATGTGTAGAATGGATCCCATGTGGGAATAGTATTTTGAGAGGTACTAAGTATAGTGGTTATAAGCAAAGGAAATGGAGTAACAGCCTTTAACTCTTATTTCTGCCAATTAATAACTGTATGCTCTCATTCAAGGTCCTTACCTCCTCTGTTCTTTAGTTTCCTCATCTGAGATAATACCTACCTGGTAAAGTTATTCTGAAAGTTACCTTATGTAAGGATTTTAGCACAGTGCCTAGTGCTTAACACTGAGGAAATGTTAGTTAAATGTTTGTTATTATTGACCTGGTTTCAGGTACTGATTCTAAAACCAGAAACATGTAATTTCTTAACATCGTTTGGCTGTTGTACTATGAAGACTGTGTGGAAATCATAGACACTTTTGTCAGAGAAATAGAAGAAGGAGAAAATTACAACTACTTTATTGTTGCAGTCAATAGGTAAGACCCAAAGGAAAAGTTCATTGGTATTTCCCTTGTTCATCATATTTACGAGACTTAACGGTCTCTTTACATTACTTTATAGCAGATAGATGCGGAAACAGTGGAAACAGGGATGGACTATTTTTGGGGGCTCCAAAATCACAGCAGATTGTGATTGCACCCATGAAATTAAAAGATGCTTACTCCTTGGGAGAAAAGCTATGACTAACCTA
Organism: Capricornis sumatraensis; assembly: GCF_032405125.1. Lineage (NCBI taxonomy): Eukaryota > Metazoa > Chordata > Mammalia > Artiodactyla > Bovidae > Capricornis > Capricornis sumatraensis. Next base: position 46,179,745 of record NC_091074.1, on the reverse strand, counting down.
GACAGCATATTTAAAAGCAGAGACATTACTTTGCCAACAAAGGTCCATCTAGTCAAGGCTATGGTTTTTCCAGTAATCATGTACGGATGTGAGAGTTGGACTATAATGAAAGCTGAGCACCGAAGAAGTGATGCTTTTGAACTGTGGTGTTGGTGAAGACTCTTGAGAGTCTCTTGGACTACAAGGAGATCCAACCAGTCCATCCTAAAGGAAATCAGTCCTGAATATTCATTGGAAGGACTGATTCTGAAGCTGAAACTCCAGTACTTTGGCTACCTGATGTGAAGAACTGACTCATTGGAAAAGACCCTGATGCTGGGAGGGATTGGGGGCAGGAGGAAAAGGGGACGACAGAGGATGAGATGGTTGGGTGGCATCACCAACTCGATGGACATGAGTTTGAGTAAGCTCCAGGAGTTGGTGATGGACAGGAAGGTCTGGTGTGCTGCAGTCCATGGGGTTGTAGAGAGTCGGACATGACTGAGTGACCGAACTGAATGGTCACTTTACTATATAGCTTAAATGATTTTAAAAAAGGAACTGTACAGCTTTCCAGGTTTTAAAAACAAAACATCATCATTATCATTAAAAGTTATTCATATAAAAGCAGTAGCATCTATAATTTCTATCAAAGACTTTTGCTAGCTTCATGGTTCAGCACCTTGTAGAAGGATACTCTTTATAGCTATATTGTAAGCTCCATGTACTTTCAGGATTTAAACGCTGATCAGTAAAAATAGATTTTAAGTGGAAGAATGTAACCCTGATTTTGTGTTTCTAATGTTAAAATGCATTTGTTTTACTTAGAAATTCTGTATTAGTAATTGAGAATATCACTTGTGTGTATATGTTTGTGTGTGCGTATGTATTGAATCTTAACATGAGAGTTCCAATTAGACTGCTGTCATGGAGGAATAACTTTAGAGCCTGAGATGTTGATGTGAGGTGAGTAGGAAAGACTCCATAAAAAAGAGCAAAAAAGGATCAGATCAGGATGTATAGTATAGTTTTCTAAGGAAGTTAGAACTGGCCATCTATACACAGCCTTTCCTATTTCCTCTCATTGTTTTTCTTGCAAAACTAAAGTTTAAGAGTGAAAGTTAAAAGTTAAACTCTGCAAACAGAAAATATGGATCAGATTTTTTAAATGGATGGCTGTGTGGTTTGATTAGTTGAAAGGTGCATGTTAGATCCTCCTGTGGATTGTATGGGGCAGTGTACCCTTTAGGAGACCATTTCCCTTAGAAGTGTCTTCATCCTATTAGCGTGAGCTTTGGGGATAATGCCATGTGTTCAGTCTTTGTATTCATAAATAGTAAAGTGATTCTTGTGACTGAAAACAATCTTTTCTGCAATACTGTATATTACTGGGTATTGACCTCTCTTGCAGCAGAGGGAGCAGTTCTTGCCTCTTGTGCCTGTGTAGCTCTCCCTTGCTAAGAGTCTTCCTGGCCAACTGAGATACAGGATAGTATACATTGTCTCCTCAGCTCTGGGAACACCCCTCCCCACCTTTCTTCTCTTCTACAGAATACATGTTTTAAATTTATTAATGTCATCTTAGACAATTTCTTTCAACATTACCAGCAATTGATGACATATCTAAATTGGACAAAACAGAGTAATATAATATTTATATACAAAGGTATTCTCCAGATCTCCTCCACTTCTTTTCTCAGTCAACAGTTTCCATGTTTGCACACATGTTGTGTACATGTGTGTATATATATATAATTTAATATGTATTGCTATATCACATTGAATATGTCATATTTATATATTTGATATATGTATTAGATATATTTATTTCATAGCTTCATTCCCATGTCATAACACCCTCTTTAAGAGGGTTGCTTGTGATCATCCAGAGAATATTCCATCTGGATAAGTAAGGTGATGGATTTACAAAATGAGTAAACTCAGGTCTAAAACTTTTTTTCAGGAAAACACAAAGAAACAGTAAATCTTTTGTTTTCTTTTAAAGGGATTAATATTTTCTTTGCTACTCCTGTGTAAAGGCTGAAAAGGTAGCTTAATAGTGTGAAAGAAAGAGACAGTTGAAACCAAGCATATAAATCTGTTTTTGGAAGATGCCTTATTTTACTAATCATTATATTTTAATCAGTTAAAGAAATGCAAAAAAGCAAAATGGCTGTCTGAGGAGGCCTTACAAATATCTGCGAAAAAAAGAAGTGAAAAGCAAAGGAGAAAAGGAAAGATAAATCCATTTGAATGCAAAGTTCCAAAGAACAGGGAAGAGATAAGAAAGCCTTCCTCAGTGATCAGTGCAAAGAAATAGAGGAGAACAATAGAATGAGAAAGACTAGAGATGTCTTCAAGAAAATTAGATTCCAAGAAAACATTTCATGCAAAGATGGGCACAGTAAAGGACAGAAATGGTACGCACCTAACAGAAGCAGATGGTATTAAGAAGAGATGGCAAGAATACACAGAAGAACTATCCAAAAAAGATCTTCATTACACAGATAACCACAATGGTATGATCACTCACCTAGAGCCAGACATACTGGGATGCGAAGTCAAGTGGGTCTTGCTGCTACTGCTAAGTCACTTCAGTCGTGTCCGACTCTGTGCGACCCCAGAGATGACAGCCCACCAGACTCCGCCGTCCCTGGGGTTCTGCAGGCAAGAACACTGGAGTGGGTTGCCATTTCCTTCTCCAATGCATGAAAGTGAAAAGTGAAAGTGAAGTCGCTCAGTTGTGCGCGACTCTTAGTGACCCTGTGGACTGCAGCCTACCAGGCTCCTTCATCCGTGGGATTTTCCAGGCAAGAGTACTGGAGAGGGTTGCCATTGCCTTCTCTGAAGTGGGCCTTAGGAAGCATCATATGAACAAAACTAGGGGAGGTGATGGAATTCCAGTTGAGCTATTTCAAATCCTAAAAGATGATGCTGTGGAAGTGCTGCACTCAATATGCCAGCAAATTTGGAAAACTCAGCAGTGGCCACCAGACTGGAAAAGGTCAGTTTTTCATTCTAATCCCAAAGAAAGGCAGTGCCAAAGAATGTTCACACTACTGCACAATTGCACTCATCTCACAAGCTAGTTAAGTAATGCTCAAAATTCTGCAAGCAAGGCTTCAACAGTACGCGAACTGTGAACTTCCGGATGTTCAAACTGGATTTAGAAAAGGCAGAGGAACTGGAGATCAAATTGCCAACATTGATTGGATCATCGAAAGTGCAAGAGAATTCCAGAAAAACATCTATTTCTGCTTTATTGACTATGCCAAAGCTTTTGACTGTGTGGGTCACAACAAACTGTGGGAAATTCTTAAAGAGATGGGAATACCAGGCCTCCTGAGAAATCTGTATGCAGGTCAGGAAGCAACAATTAGAACTGGACATGGAACAACAGACTGGTTCAGATTGGGAAAGGAGTACGTCAAGGCTGTATATTGTCACCCTGCTTATTTAACTTCTATGCAGAGTACATCATGCAAAATGCTGGGCTGGATGAAGCACAAGCTAGAATCAAGATTGCTGGGAGATACATCAATAATCTCAGATATGCAGGTGACACCACCCTAATGGCAGAAAGTGAAGAACTAAAGAGCCTCTTGATGAAAGTGAAAGAAGAGAGTGAAAAAGTTGGCTTAAAACTCAACATTCAGAAAACTAAGATCGTGGCATCTGATCCCATCACTTCATGGCAAATAGATGGAGAAACAGAGACTTTATTTTGTGAGGCTCCAAAATCACTGCAGATAGTGACTGCAGCCATGATATTAAACGACGCTTGCTTCTTGAAAGAAAAGCTATGACCAACCTAGACAGAGACATTAAAAAGCAGAGACATTAAAAAGCAGAGACATTACTTTGCGAATAAAGGTCTCTCTAGTAAAAGCTATGGTTTTTCCAGTATCATGTATGGATGTGAGAGTTGGCCTATAAAGAGAGATGAGTGCCAAAGAAGTGATACTTTTGAACTGTAGAGTTGGAGAAGACTCTTGAGAGTCCCTTGGACAGCAAGGAGATCCAACCAGTCCATCCTAAAGAAAATCAGTCCTGAATGTTCATTGGAAGGACTGATGTTGAAACTGAAACTCCAATACTTTGGCCACCTGATGCGAAGAGGTGACTCATTTGAAAAGACAGTGATGCTGGGAAAGATTGAAGGTAGGATAAGGGGATGACAGAGGATGGTTGGATGGCATCACCGACTCAAAGGACATGAGTTTGATTAAACTCCTGGAGTTAGTGATGGACAGGGAGGCTTGGTGTGCTGCATTCCATGTGGTTATAAAGAGTTGGGCTCTACTGAGTGAATGAACTGAACTGGATCAGTTATATGTAACACATCCCCTCCCTCTTCAGCATCCCCCCACAATCCCACCCCTCTAGGTCATCACAGAGCACTAAGCTGCATGCCCTGTTATACAGAAGCTGCTTCCCACCAGCGGTCTGTTTTACAGGATAGTGGATACATGTCAGTGCTACTCTGTCAGTTTGGCCACACCCCGCTCCCTGCCGCCCCCCCACCCATCTCGAAGATACTTTAAATGAGAACAGTCTTTGGAAACAGCTGGCTATTTCGTTGACTAAGCTATCTGTTTGGTCTTTCAGCTGGTACTGTCTTCAGCCTCTGTGACTTTTATAGCTTCCCCTTGGGAAACCACTCATCACAGCATTGCAGCGCCCTTCAAAGAGCTGTGTGTGACTTCAGAAGATTGTGTGTTAGTCTTCCTTTATAAATTCTGAATGGCTTTTACTTCTGTGAAATTTGTGGTTTTGTGAATTTTGGCAAGAAAGAGATTCTGAGGAAAGAAGTATAGCTTTTCTTATATAAGCATTTATTGTTCAGATATACCAGTAATAAAATGGTAACTCTTTCATTGAGGTTAACACACTCATGTTTCATTTAATGCAGATGCATAAATCTGTTAATCCAAGTAAAATTATTTTAGATTTTTCAGTTCAACTATTTAGTTATTTTCATTCTTAGCTGAGATTCAGTGATTTTATAGTTTTATTGCAAACATTCCTTAAAGGGTGTTGATGTTAAATTTCTTTCTACCTCATTACATTGATTACAGTTTCTTAGAACTACAGAATGGATTGTAAAAAATTGGTGCATAGGCATCAGTGTGTTTTTAATGAATGCGTTTGTTTTAAAAGTTAATCATATCTGTAAGGATACATTTTAATGTCATCATACGGTGATCAACAAGTGACTTCCACCATCTCTTGTAGCTCACTTTCTCTCTCATATGTGTGTGTATGTGTAGATATATGGATACATACACAGGTAATGTATTTTGACAGAGAAAATAATTGGCAAAGAGTTACATGTTATCCTGTGTGTAGAGATCACATTTCTTGTTCATGTCACACATGCTCTAAGCAGAGATAACAGTTTTCAACCTATTTTCATTTGAGCTTCCAAATATGAACAGTTCCTACACATTATCGTCACTACTGTAGAGAGCAAGACGAGTACAGTTTTTCAGAAGTCTTTGTGGAAATCATGACCATTCTCAATTCCAGTTACAAAGTGGAAGTGGAAGTGATGTCACTCGTCGTGTCCGACTCTTTGCGACCCCATGGACTGTAGCCCACCAGGCTCCTCTGTCCATGGGATTTCCCAGGCAAGAATACTGGAGTGGGTTGCCATTTCCTTCTCCAGGGGATCTTCCCAACCCGGGGATCGAACCCAAGTCTCTTATGTTGCAGGCAGACAGTTTAACCTCTGAGCCACCAGGAAAGCCCTAATAGGCCTGAAATGTTAGGGGATTAATACTAATGCAGATAAATACTTGAATTTGAAGGACTCACAATCATCCACAAGGCAGCAATAGTCTTTAAAGTCATGTCAGCTCTAAAATTTCATACTTATATTGAAATATTGGGAGAAAACATTTACACAATTTAAGTTTTCATTTCCATTATATATTTCATTTGCTTTGTATTTGAACCAAATGCTCATATCAGTAGATACCACCTTCCATCCCCAGTAACTAATTGCTTCATAGGGTGAGCTTTATAAAATATTTATTGTTTTACTTGGTTGTGAAACCTCAAAGTGTCCTTCCTTCTTAGATGGCTCTTGCTATCTCCTCACAGAAATTAGATTGCCAAATAAAAACTTTTTAGACAAATGTTATAGACTATCTTGATATATCGAGGGTAAAAGTGCTTTTCCTTTCTCTTTTGAAAAACAGTGCTCAATAACTCGTAAGACTTAATAAAAAGTAAAATCTAGTAAAGATGTGAATATTGATTTTATTCTTCTTTCCTTGATAAATGGTGTCATGGGCAGCTAAGAAAATACATTTTTCTTAGATGAGACTAATGGCTGGTGAAGGATGAAATTACTGTATTTGTACAAATTTTATCCTAAAATATAGGTTGGGTGTAATTTTCTGTTCCATGAACAGACTCTTAAAGAAGGAATCTTATTTATTTTGTTGTAAGTCAACATATGTGAAATTTTACTATTTTGGTCTATCATGGACCAAGCATAGGATATTGGATGCATTTTGTTTATTCCATTTGCAATTTCTGCTGTTAGAAATTAACTTGTTTTGTTTGGCAGTAATTATTATTTTTTTTAATTGAAGTATAGTTGATTTACAATGTGGTCTTAGTTTCACATGTACAGCAGAGTGATTCAGTTATACGTACATACCTCTGTATATCTGTTCTTTTTTAAAGATTCTTTTCCCTTATAGATTATTACAAAACATTGAATATAGTTCTCTGTGCCATATAGTAGGTCTTTATTGGTTATCTGTTTTATAGACAGGGGTTCAGTTCAGTCGCTCAGTCGTGTGTGACTCTTTGCGACCCCATGAATTGTAGCATTCCAGGCCTCCCTGTCCATCACCAACTCCCGGAGTTCACTCAAACTCACGTCCGAGTCAGTGATGCCATCCAGCCATCTCATCCTATGTCGTCCCCTTCTCCTCCTGCCCCTAATCCCTCCCAGCATGAGTCTTTACCAATGAATCAACTCTTCGCATGAAGTGGCCAAAGTATTGGAGTTTCAACTTTAGCATCAGTCCTTCCAAAGAACACCCAGGACTGATCTCCTTTAGAATGGACTGGTTGGATCTATTTGCAGCCCGAGGGACTCTAAAGAGTCTTCTCTAACACCACAGTTCAAATGCATCAATTCTTCAGCACTCAGCTTTCTTCATAGTCCAGCTCTCACATGCATATATGACCAACTGGAAAAACCGTAGCCTTGACTAGATGGACCTTTGTTGGCAAAGTAATGTCTCTGCTTATGAATATGTTATCTAGGATGGTCATAACTTTCCTTCTAAGAAGTAAGCGTCTTTTAATTTCATGGCTGCAATCACCATCTGCAGTTATTTTGGAGCCCCCCAAAATAAAGTCTGACACTATTTTCACTGTTTCCCCATCTATTTCTATTTCCCATGAAGTGATGGGACCAGATGCCATGATCTTAGTTTTCTGAATGTTGAGCTTTAAGCCAACTTTTTCATTCTCCTCTTTCATTTTCATCAAGAGGCTTTTTAGTTCCTCTTCACTTTCTGCCATAAGGGTGGTCTCATCTGCATATTTGAGATTATTGATATTTCTCCCAGCAGTCTTGATTCCAGCTTGTGCTTCTTCCAGCACAGCGTTTCTCATGATGTACTCTGCATAGAAGTTAAATAAGCAGGGTGACAATATACAGCCTTGACGTACTCCTTTTCCTATTTGGAACCAGTCTGTTGTTCCATGTCCCATTCTAACTGCTGCTTCCTGACCTGCATATAGGTTTCTCAAGAGGCAGGCCAGGTGATCTGGTATTCCCATCTCTTTCAGAATTTTCCACAGTTTATTGTGATCCACACAGTCAAAGGCTTTGGCATAGTCAATAAAGCAGAAATAGATGTTTTTCTGGAACTCTCTTGCTTTTTCCATGATCCAGCGGATGTTGGCAATTTGATCTCTGGTTCCTCTGCCTTTTCTAAAACCAGCTTGAAAATGTGGAATTTGAGAATTTTGAGCATTACTTCACTAGCGTGTGAGATGAGTGCAATTGTGCAGTAGTTTGAGCATTCTTTGGCATTGCGTTTTTTGGGGATTGGAATGAAAACTGATCTTTTCCAGTCCTGTGGCCACTGCTGAGTTTTCCAAATTTGCTGGCATATTGAGTGCAGCACTTTCACAGCATCATCTTTCAGGATTTGAAATAGCTCAACTGGAATTCCATCACCTCCACTAGCATTGTTCATAGTGATGCTTTCTAAGGCCCACTTGACTTCACATTCCAGGATGTCTGGCTCTAGGTGAGTGATCACACCATCGTGATTGCCTTGGTCGTGAGGATATTTTTTGTACAGTTCTTCTGTGTATTCTTGCCACCTCTCCTTAATATCTTCTGCTTCTGTTAGGTCCATGCCATTTCTGTCCTTTATCGAGCCTATCTTTGCATGAAATGTTCCCTTGATGTCTCTAATTTTCTTGAAGAGATCTCTAGCCTTTCCCATTCTGTTGTTTACCTAGATAGTGATATGTATATGTTAACCCTAAACCCTTCCCTGCCTTTCCACCTTTGGTAATCGTTAAGTTTGTTTTCTATGTCTGTGGGTCTATTTCTGTTTTGTATACAAGTTCGCTTGTGTACTTTTGTGTTATTTTTTCGATTCCACATATAAATGCTATCATGTGGTAATTGTCTTTGTCTGGCTTATTTCACTTTGTGTTATTATCTCTAGGTCCTTCCATGTTGCTGCAAAAGGTATTATTTTACTCTTTGATGCCTGAGTAATACTCCATTGTGTATTTGTATAGCATATCTTCTTTATCCATTGCTCTGTTGATCGACATTTAGGTTGCTTTCACATCTTGGCTGTTGTAAATAGTGCTGCAGTGAATTTGGGGTCCATATACCTTTTTGAATCATGGTTTTCTCCAGATAGATGCCCAGGAGTGGGATTGTAGGATCATATAGCAGGTCTAGTTTTAGTTTTTTAAGGAACCTCCTTAATGTTCTCTGTGGCTATACCAATTTACATTACCAGTGTAGGAGGGTTCCTTTGGCAATTAATTTTGCCTCTGCTTATAAAATTATAATTTTGCCTCTGTGTATAAAATATCTTTATTCTGTCTTCTGGAATAGGTTTTCTCTGATTCCTGTGGCTTACTATCATAAAGGATTATTTTCTAAAGCATTATATTTTTAGAAGTGAATGCACAATAGCCCTCAAATTATATGAAACAAATTTATTCTGAGATTATTAATAGAATATATTCATGAAACAATGCAATGTAAAAGCTAAAAAACAAAAATACACCTGTTTCCCTTGAGTGTTACCAGAACAGAGCATGCTTGTAGCCAGAGAAGCAAGAGAAAGAAAATGGAATGACTTGTTTGTTATCACATGCATCATCAATATCTTCGTACTTTTCTTCATAGCAACAGAGCCAGTGATGACTGTCAACTCCATCACCCTGCTTTAAAAAAAAAAAAATTATTTTCGGTTGCACTGTGTCTTTGTTGCTGAGGGCTTTCTCCAGTTTCTGTGAGAAGGGGCTACTCTCTAGTTGTGATGCGTGGGCTTCTCATTGCGGTGGCTTTTCTTGTTTCAGAGCACAGGCTCTTGGTCCTGGGTTCAATAGTCGTGGTGCACAGGCCTAGCCACCTCGGGGGAATGTGGGATCTTCCTGGACCAGGGATCAAACCTGTGTCCCCTGCATTGCAAGGTGGATTCTCAGCCATTTGACCACCAGGGAAGCCCACAAGGAGCCCTTTGAAGGGGATTGTGGATGTTAATTGACAATACAGTTGTTCTGCTTCTGTCTTCTTTAGGAGAGGTTTTACCATATTGAGTTTGGAGGAAAATGTAATTGCCTAAGAGTTTCAGGGAAGCAGTAGAGTGATTCTTTAAGGTGAAAACTGGTTTATCTTTTACTTTTTTAGAAGTACGTTTGATGTACCATGTTATGTTAATTTCCTCTGTATAGCAATGTGATTCAGTTTTACATATATACATATATATTTTTAAAAAATATTCTTTTCCATTATGGTTTATCACAGGAGATTGACTATAGTTCTCTGTGTTTTCTTTAGGACTTTGTTGTTTATCCATTCTATATTTAATAGTTTGTATCTGCTATCCCAGTCTCCCAATGCATCCATCCCCTCCCGACCCTACCCCTTGGCAACCACAAGTCTTTTCTCTGTGTCTGTGAGTGTGAAACTGGTTTGTTTAAATTATCAAATGCATACATCCATTTGGTTTCCTTTGCTCTTCTTTTTTATTGTCTGTTTTGCCGTGTCTGTGTTTCTGTTTCAGTCATCAGAACATTTTTTCCCTCTCTGTAATTATTCTCAAACCTAGTAGCCACTAACACTTGTTATTTAAGTGGTTATGTTCTGAATCTTATGGCTATTGCTTTTACACGAGACGGCGCCCACTAGTGTTCTATAGCATGTCAGGAACAAAGCTAGTGGAAGTGATGGAATTCCCGCTGATCTATTTCAAATCCTGAAAGATAATGCTGTTGAAGTGCTGAACTCAATATGCCAGAAAATTTGGAAAACTCAGCAGTGGCCATGGGACAGGAAAAAGGTCAGTTTTCATTCCCGTCCCAAAGAAGGGCAATGCCAAAGAATGTCCAAACTACCGCCCAGTTGTACTCATTTCACATGCTCAAAATTCTCCAAGCTTGGCTTCAACAGTACGTGAACTGAGAACTCCCAGATGTTCAAGCTGGTTTTAGAAAAGGCAGAGAAACCAGAGATCAAATTTCCAACATCCATTGGATCACTGAAAAAGGAAGAGAATTCCAGAAAAACATTTACTTCTGCTTCATTGTCTACGCTAAAGCCTTTAACTGTGTGGATCACAACGAACTGTGGGAAAGTCTTAAAGAGATGGGAATACCAGCCACATTACCTACTTCCTGAGAAACGTGTATGGAGGTCAAGAAACAGCTGTTAGAACTGGACATAGAATGATGGACTGGTTCCAAAGTGGGAAAGGAGTACGTCAAGGCTGTATATTTTCACCCTGCTTATTTAACTTATATGCACAGTACATCATGAGCAATGCTGGGCTGGAAGACGCACAAGCTGGAATTAGGATTGCCAGGAGAAATATCAGTAACTTCACATATGCAGATGAGACCACCCTTACGGCAGAAAGTGAAGAGGAACTAAAAAGCCTCTTGACGAAAGTGAAAGAGGAGAGTGAAAAAGTTGGCTTAAAGCTCAACATTCAGAAAACTAAGATCATGGCATCTGGTCCCATCACTTCATGGGAAATAGATGGGGAAACAGTGAAAATAGTGTCAGACTTTATTTTTGGGAGCTCCAAAATCACTGCAGATGGTGATTGCAGCCATGAAATTAAAAGACGCTTACTCCTTAGAAGGAAATTTATGACCAACCTAGATAGCATATTCAAAAGCAGAGACATTACTTTGCCCAGAAAGGTCTGTCTAGTCAAGGCTGTGGTTTTTCCAGTGGTCATATGTGCATGTGAGAGTTGGACTATGAAGAAAGCTGAGCGCCGAAGAGTTGATGCTTTTGAACTGTGGTGTTTGAGAAGGCTTTTGAGAGTCCCTTGGACTGCAAGGAGATCCAACCAGTCCATCTTAAAGGAGATCAGTCCTGGGTGTTCACTGGAAGGACTGATGCTGAAGCTGAAACTCCAGTACTTTGGCTGCTTCATGTGAAGAGTTGACTCATTGGAAAAGACCCTGATGCTGTGAGGGATTGGGGGCAGGAGGAGAAGGGGACAGCAGAGGATGAGATGGCTGGATGGCGTCACTGACTTGAAGGACGCGAGTCTGAGTGAACTCCAGGAGTTGGTGATGGACAGGGAGGCCTAGCGTGCTGAGACTCATGGGGTCGCAAGGGGTCGCAAGAGTCGGACACGACGGAGCGACTGAACTGAACTGAACTGGGTGTGTGAACTGTTTATTTGTATTTTTCCCAAGCTTGTCAGAAAATTGTAATATGTATGAGATCTGAGAGGGTAATATGTATCAGATTTGAGATGATAATATTTATCAGATCTGAGAGGGTAATATGTATCAGCACTGAGATGGTATTGTGTATTAGATCTAATAGGGTAATATGTATCAGATCTGAGAAGGTAATATTATCAGCTCTGAGAGGTAATAGTATCAGATCTGAAAGGGTAATATATATCAGATCTGAGAGGGTAATATATATCAGATCTGAGAGGCACTGCTGTAAACACTCAGAATCATTTGCATTTGTCCCTGAGTTTTCATTTTGTTTTTATTGGTCTCTTCATCACATAGTTGTTTCTTATTCATATAGCTTTGCTCATTAATAGGCCTCCAAATGTAACTTGATTTTCTTTTTATTCTGGGAGAGATGCTGTATTTCCTTTATTCAGTTGAGTTTCAGTCTAGCAGTATAAATTGAATTCTCATTTTGTTTACTTCTGAAAGGAAATAAAGTTACCTTATATTAACTGTAATATCACTCTTTTTAATTTGTAGTTTTAAGAGTTATTAACTAGTTGCTAACTAGTTACTAGAACTAGTAACTAGTTAATAACTAGTTGTTTACCACTGAACCACTTGGGACGCCCTAAAAATTGACAATCTTTTCTGATACTTTGGAGAAGGCAATGTTACCCCACTCCTGTACTCTTGCCTGGAAAATCCCATGGACGGAGGAGCCTGGTAGGCTGCAGTCCATGGGGTCACTAAGAGTTGGACACGACCGAAGAACTTCACTTTCACTTTTCACTTTCATGCATTGGAGAAGGAAATGGCAACCCACTCCAGTGTTCTTGCCTGCAGAATCCCAGGGGCGGGGGAGCCTGCTGGGCTGCCGTCTATGGGGTCGCACAGTTGGACACAACTGAAGCCACTTAGCAGCAGCAACTAGTTGCATTAAAGCAAAAGTTTACTTTTTTGTGGTTTATGCAAAAATTGATTTTTTTCTGCCTAAAGTATTAAAAAATTTCTTCCATTTTTATTGAGATGTAATTAACTTTAAACACTACATAAGCTTAAGGTATTCACATGATGATTTGATTAGCATACATCATGAAATGCTTACCATAATAAATTTAGTGAACATCTATTACATCATGCAGATATAAAATTAAAGATATAGAAAAAAAAGTTTCTCCTCATGGTGAGAATTCTTAGGATTTACTCTTCAGATGTGATGGCAGTGTTAGTTATATTTATCATACATAGTTCACGTTACATCCATAGTACTTACTTATCTTATAACTGGAAGTTTGTACTTTTTAATTACCTTCACCTAATTCCGCTTGCCTAAACCTTGGCTCTGGTAACCACAAATCTTATCTCTTATTTTTCATGAGTTGTTTCTGAAGTGTAACTGAATTAACTATGTTAATTCTTTTTGCACTGCATAATGGTTCAGTATTTCTATACATTTCAAAATGATCAACCACAGTAAGTCTATATAAGATCAAAGATATTACATAATTTGATTTCTTTTTAATATGAATAACTTTGCAAAGCTGCCTAAATTCTACAGGAATTATTAGGTAGCATTTATTAGTTTCAGTTAACTCCTTAGCAGAGACACAGCAGTAGTGGTAATTCATTGTACCAGATATTTGATACATGTGAACAAAAGAATTAGGGTCTGAGATACATATATATATAATTTCATATAGATATAAATATATATCATGCATATCATGTATCATATATAATATACAATAAACCTTGTAGAAACATAAATGGTAATAATAATGGAGATGGTATATATGACTTTTCCATTTTTTTCAATCCTAACTTTTTTAGAGTGAAGGAGTGAGATCAGTGTTATAAACTGCTGTTCTTTTTGGATTTTGAGATATTGTATTCAACTCTGTATTAATGGGTTAAAGGGAAAGCAGAGGTATTTTGTACTTTTATTCTCTCAGTATATTACATTTCAGTTAACATGCCATTCTCAAACAGGTTCTAGGTATGTTTGGCTTTTTCTAGCGTAGAGGATTCACATTTCTTGATAGTTAATTTTTCAACTTCCAAGGCCGCCTTTGAGCTATAAATTAAAAACCCACAATGTAACCTGTTTTTTGGACTCAGAAGTCCTATAGTAGTTCCTTGCAGCTACAGTCTTACTATATTCAGTTTCTCATAGGGAGATTGATACAGCCTGACATTTGGGCAGCACTTATTGCATCTTGTTTGTTCTTGGGAGTTGCCTTTCTAAGCAATTGAGGAATGTCTTATGAACTGGCATCAAGAATGCCTACATATGATGGAGGCTGTTAAGTATTTCCTTTAACTAGAATTGACTTATTGACTATTTTAGCTATGCAACTTATAGATCAGTATAATAGGACAGCAGCTTATAGGTATAATGACATTGAGAAAAATACTACATTGAGAATTTGACTATTATTTACATATTTTTAAATACATTTAAGTATAAAATAAGTATGCAGCACAGAGATATTCAAATTAACTATCAAATAAGAGAAATCTGTGTGATTTAATTTAGTACTTTGTTAGTAAATTGGGTGTAAAATCATACTAGCAGTAACTAGCAATACTATTTAAAGACTTGTGTTATTCATATACAGTTTATGAAAATTGAGATGTTTTTGTCAATTTCAGTGTATTTAGATGTCTTCTCCTCTGCGTTCTTTTTATTTTATTTTTTTAACGTGGGCAAACTTTTTTATAAAAAGGATTTATTTTTGGCTGTGCTGGGTCTTCATTGCTACTCTCTAGTTGCGGCAAGCAGGGCTTGCTCTCGAGTTGCCAGGAGTGGGCTTTTCAGCGTGGTGGCTTCTCCTGTTGGGAGCATGGGCTCTAGGGCCCCTGGGCTTCAGCAGATGCAGCGCACCGGCTCCGTAACTGTGCCTTCCGGGCTCTAGAGCACAGGCTCAGTAGTTGCGGCGTACGGGCCTATTCGCTCCGCAGCATGCAGGATCTTCCTGAACCAGGGATTGAACCCATTTCTCCTGCATTAGCAGGCACATTCTTTACCACTGAGCCACCAGAGAAGCTCTCTTTGTTCTTTAAATATTAGGAGCAGAATAATAAAAATTTTGAAAATTTGCCTTGCTTTGCTGTCATTTCGTTCATAATTTAAGAAATATAACAACTAGAGATTATAAGAATGAACTTGACTTGACTTCAGACATATTGCTGGTGACACATAATGTGTCTTTATGAAAGAAAAGTCACAAAAATGTCTGAAAAACTTTAAAAAGTTTGCATATCCCATGATCTGGCATTTTACTTCTAAGAATTTTATCTAGGGAAATAATTACACATGCAAGATTTTATTTGTAAAGATGTTCAGCTCATCTTTATTTGTAACAGTAAAATAAAACAGAAACCTGACAGCACTGCTGCAGGTAACGGTAGAGGATTAGTAACATAAAGCAGGGCTTTGTTACTTAAAATACAGCTGGCCCTCCCTATCTGTGGCTTCAGCATCCATGGGTTCAACTCACTACAAGTCAAAAATATTTGGAAAAAGAACCCAGAAATTTCCAAAAGCAAAACTTGAATTTGCTGGGGCATTTACATTGTGTTAGGTATTATTAGTAATCTAGACATGGTTTAAACTATATAGGAGGATGTGTGTAAGTTATATGTAAGTACTTTAAGAAAAAATACCCCATTTTTAAAAAGGGACTTGCACTTCTGTGAATTTTGATACCCATGGTGTTGGAGGTGGGGTGGGGTTCCTGGAAGGAGAGAGTACAGTGGAGACTGAGAGATGTACTGTGGAACTGTTGTAAAAGAAGCACCAGATGCGATATTATTCTAGTGACATAAGTGCTTTTGTAAAGGTGAATGCAAGAAAACCACATTCAGTGGTTATATAGTTCTCGCCAGGTATTTACTGTTTTCCTTATGGTATTTTTTGTCACTTTTCAGCATTACTCCAGTGAGTTTTAACCTTGCAGTTGGTGTGGGGAGGCCCAACACATATTTTTTTAAAGGTTTTACTTCTTGAGAAGACTAGTACTTGCATTTTTATGTGATTTTTTTTTTAAATGGCTGAAGATATGACTATGATAATATGTAATGAAATTTAACATGTTATCTGAGCCATTTTCATGATTAATTGATACTTTTCTATTTTAGGTGTTACAAAGTTTCTTGCCAACTTTTCTCTGTGAAATAGCTGGACTTGGCAATAGATCTTTTTTATTCATTTCAGCACATTTTGTGAATGGATATTTATTATGAAAAGCATCAAGCATCTTCCTTTCACTAAGACAACCAAAGAGTTCTCACTTGAATGAGCTGATGGCTTATAATAGTCTGTTTATTTAATCACTTTTGCTTGCTCAGTAACTTTGATCCACAATGGAGTAAAGGCTCTCCCAGCCTTTATTTTTTGAAGATAAAATTGAAAGATTTCAACATGATTTATTCTGCTTTGACCTATGGTTTGAATTAACTTGGCTGTTTGCATTCATTTTTAAGAGAAACAGTTAATCCTTCCAAAGCAATAATCTAATCAGCTCCTTTGTTTTTCAAATTGCTCTGGAGACAGTCCTAAGATGCCTAGATTACAAAGCATTCTTTTATTAGAGTATGAAATACAAAATTGACTTTGATAGCTCATTTGGAAAACTGTGTTTAAGAGAGTAACAAATAAGTCTCACTGTACGATGCTGTACAAACATTTCCCCAATTCATGCTGACCTTTTCCTGCTGATCCTCAGGTATGAATAGTGAACTTTGAGAGAACTAAGGATTTTTTTTTTCCCAAGTGCTGTTATGGAATTAATTCTGGGTGATAGTAGTAAATACATTGATTTTCCTAATGTTCTACTATCTCATTGGGTATCACATCACATACTTTCAAGTGTAGTTGTTGGGGTATCAGTAAACAAGATTTCCCACAGAGGCTGTCTGTGCTCTTTAACTCCATTCTCAAATATTATCTTTTATTCTGTATCCACATTGACGGACCAGGCAGTACCCTTTCTCACTGAACCTCCCTACCCTTCCATCCTTTCACTGTCTAGCAGTTTTGATCCTGTGTATCTTTCAGTGTCTGCTTCAGCTCAAATGAGCCCCCTTCCCCATGAAGTATGACTTGTTCCTGGGACTGTTTGAGTATGTACAGTAATTAGTTATATAAATGCCTTTGTTGTTCATTAGTTTTTATGCTCTTAGAAGAATGGGGCTGTGCTTCTATTAACTCTGGGCTTTCTTAGAACCCTGCAGAATTCCTCCACATATAAGCCCTCAATGTTTGTTATATTGAGTACAATTATAGATTTTATGTGATAATGAACTATTCTGGCAGCCACACTTGCCAAGTAAGTTAGACAAAATGCACAGGACATGATCTTCACTCTTCCTTTCAGAAGCATTTACCCTGGGGTCCAAGGAGAGACCTTAGCGTTTTGTGAAACCTATAAAATTCTATGAAAAATCCTTGTATAGCTCCTATGTATATTTTTCTAAAGTTCAGATTCATAGCTTTTTATCTCATTGTAAACAATAACTTTTACCAGGTTAAGAACAGCTACTTTAAATGATTTAGACTTCTAAGTAATTTCTCAAAAGCATATGAGCCCCACAAGGAAAATCAAAGCCAGCGATTCTTGTTAGGTAGTTCATTCAAAATCTCATATATATTCTCCATATTTCATAGATTTTAGAACTTGAAAAAAATTAAAAAATTCTTACTCAGTTCAGTTTGAGGTTAAGTAAGTTGATCAGGAACAGAATATGGCAGCTTAAGAATTGAAGGCTGAATTCTGGTTCTAATCACTTTACTTCCATCTCTAGTAACTCCAGAGGCATCAGGGAATTTCTCTTGAAAGCATGGGAACTCTTGGTTAATGTGAGCAATCATACACTCGTGGTGGTTCAGCACTTGATCACTGGGCCTCCTCTTTATAAACAGGTGAGTATAGTAGGAGTTTAAAGGGCACAGTGCTGGTAACTGGATGATCAGTGTGTCAGGACTTACAGTGTAGAGCTTATGTCTGGGTGCCTCTCTATGTTTTAGCAGAAATTCTAGTATGGGTTGAAAGGAGTGGATACAACTTTAAGGAGATAATTTTTTGATCAGTGTTGTGTCTGAACATCATTGATTACAAGAGCAATCAATCATTAGGTGGGATAAAGCATCCATGTGCAGCTGTCCTTGTCAGTAGGTTTTTGCTGTTCATTTCGAATGGAGACAGAGCTGTTGGCTATTTTGTTCCTTGCCCTTGGTTCGCTCTTTCTTCCTCATGGAGGGCAGTGGACCATGGGGGATGTCCCTGGTGGCTCAGTGGTAAAGAGCCTGCCTGCCAGTGCAGGAGATGTGGATTTGATCCCTGGTTGGGAAGTCCCCTGGAGATGGAAATGGCAACACACTCCAGTATTCTTGTCTGGGAAATCTCATGCACAGAGGAGCCTAGTGGACTACCGTCCATGGGATTGCAAAGAGTTGGACACAATGACTAAACACCAACACTGGACCATGACTCAGGCCCCACAGAGCCAGTGTAGTGGCTTCTTCTCCAGGAGCTGAGCAGGAATTCCTTGACTCGGATTCAGGTAAACTTTTGGCTCTCCCATATTTGGAGATGACATGCTGGCATGTTTGCATGGAATTTGTGCTGCAGCCTTATCAAGTGTGCCTCCTGGAAAGGAAGTGTGACCAGTTTGTAGTTAATGGCATGATCACGATGACTTTCAAAACTGGGAACTTGGAAAATTTTCAGCTTCCTTCGTTTTGATTTGTGAGATAGTTACAGTCTTTTGGCTTTCCACATTTACCTTACCAGTCAGTAACAAGTTGGTTAACTCAGTTGTAGAGAAAATTACTGTTTTTATATCAAAGTGTCTCATAATTTGATGTATTAACTTTAATTTCCATGGCAAGTCATTAGCCTCAGATGGCATATATGGCTACATTATTATCTAATACAAAATTATTCTCAGTCTTTATGACATGACTAAAAGAGCACCTGGCAGCCAGTTGCCTGTAGCTCAGGTTGGAATAGACCAGAGCTGTACCACCTCACCTCTCTCTGTGCCTCATTTCTAGAGCCTTCTTTAGTTCTTTCAGAAATGGCGATGTGGGAGCTGATAACTCCCTGTCTCTTGATTATGTGTTGGCTGCCCATTCAAAGAGTCAAGTGCCACCTCATCTGTTTCTCTGAAACTCCATTTTTTTCCCAAGTCAAAGGTTGGCAACCTATGATCTCCTGCCATTTTTGTGATGCAGTTGTGTTGGAACACAGCCGTGCTCATTTGTTTGTGTATTACCTGTGGCTGCTTTTGTATGACAATGGCAGACTTGAGCAGTGTGACCAAGATCATATGGTTTACAGAGCTTAAAATAGTTACTGCCTGGAATTTTTCAGAAAACGATGGCTGTCCCCTTCTCTGTGGGATCTGATTGGGTTCAAATCTTGCATATTCAGATGTTGTCTACATAGCTCAGGTAAAGTACCTTCTGGCCTGCTTTATGTTATTGGTAGCAGGGCATGCATAGTGGTATCCTGTTAGTTGGCCTAAGAATCCAGCTGGGGCTCTGTAATGCTCTGTGGCAGTGTTCCTCATCTAGCCACAGCCTTTCCCGACACAGTCAAGCTTGGCTGTGTTTCTGAAAAGGTATCTTAAGGGCCAGGCTGTTTTGAGGGACACTTCCTCACCATGAACTTTGCACTCTTACACTTGCTTAAGACAGAGAAGGGACCTGCTGGCTTTGCTGACTCATTTCACCTTAAGGCTGATCAGCATGAAGCATAACTCTTGTTCGTGATATTTTTCAGGCTGCAGCGTACAGAGGTAGAAAATAATGGCCTTGGCACAAGCCCTTTTATTTGTACTACCCTGCAAACACGTGTACAATTCTCCCTGGCACACAGCTGCTGAGAAAGATTATACTCTACCTAATGCCACCCGTCATCACCTTTGATACTTGTTTCTATCATAAATCCTTTACTGTGTTTTATAATAAACCTATCACTCATTTTCTTTACCAAATGAGTACTTGGAAGACTGAAGTGTCTTAGCTTTCATGGAGGTTTTTGCCATTTGCCTCTCCATTCTTCGTTGAAACCTTTCTTAGGGGACTTTATTCCCTCCAGGCAAAAGAGAGCTGCATTATGGCCCATTTGCTGCTGCTGCTGCTGCTTAGTCGCTTCAGTCGTGTCCAACTCTGTGCAACCCCATAGACAGCAGCCCACCAGGCTCCCTGTCCCTGGGATTCTCCAGGCGAGAACACTGGAGTGAGTTGCCATTTCCTTCAATGCATGAAAGTGAAAAGTGAAAGGGAAGTCACTCAGTCGTGTCCGACTCTTAGTGACCCCATGGACTGCAGCCTACCAGGCTCCTCTGTCCATGGGATTTTCCAGGCAAGAGTACTGGAGTGGGGTGCCATTGCCTTCTCCACGGCCCATTTAGACCTGGTCAAAACCGTAATGAAATTAGAGGAAACTTTTTTCCTTGGTGGTAATGGCACCCGTGTAGCAGTGGTAGTCATGTCATCAAAGAATGTTTGTGGATGTTTATCCTACCACCATAATAAGAGATGAAGCACAGACACTGTTGATTCTCAAAAGGGTATACCATTCCATTTTTCTGTGCACAGAGCCACTGTTCCCTCCTGGAAGGATGGTATTTGCAGAGGATCCCTGTCGTACGTACCTCTGTGCCCCAGTGTTCAGTCTCACAAACTTGGTGCTGTGGGGTGGGTATTGTCTAACAGAGATACAACTTTATTGTCTGTGCAGTGGAACCAGAAGTGGGTAGGGCCCCTGTTACAGAGGAGACATGTCATGCAAGGCAGGGTAATGACAGGGTGCTGTGTGCTCATGTTTGGAGTCAGAGCTCAGCCTCCACACTGGCTCCACTATTTATTAGCTACATTACCTTGCACAAACCACCTACCCCTTCTCACTCTCACATTCATCTACAGTAAAGTGCATACAATCAGTATATATGTTCATGGTGGCAATAGTAAAAAGTACTACCATCGGAAACTTACAGAATCCATGTTCTGGGTCACAGAGATGTTGGATGGTGTAACTTTCAAGTATATCACTCATCCTAGGAAAAGAGAACAGTGGTAAAAACACAAGCATTAGTGGCATTCAGCTAAACCTGATTTTGCAACCACCATTTGGGCCTTTGCTTTATCAGAGTAGCCATTTGGTTTCTTTTTACTTGTTTGTAGAGTTTCCTTTCATTGTAGAGCAAAGCATGATTTTGTCCATCTGGGTGTTTCCAAAACTGATTCATAATGCTGTCCTTACCCTGTCAGGTCCATAGTCTTGCCAGACGATTAACAATAACAACAAAATAACTAGAAAAAAAATAAAAGTGTGTTTTTAGTAGAAATCATTTATTGTGACAGCAGTCAGGGACAAATAATAATATTGCTCTGAGTAAGAAATCATTATTTCTTTTCCTGATTGGTTCAGCTATGAAGTTTAGGATACATTTACCTTCCTCCATGTGTAAGTTTATGATAACATGTTCGTAGGAGAGAGGAAATGATAGGGATTTAGTAGAAGATTTTGTAGAGTCCCAAAGGGAAATCATAGGATCCCTCTGATGCCTTGCTTTCAAAGCCTAGAGCCTGGAATAAAACATTTACAGTCATTCTCATACTTTGTCTTCCCTTTCTTGAGATATCTAGGAATGCAAAGACCAGATGAGTCAGCTTGATATAGTCCTACCCTAAAGTCTTTCTCTAAGAGAAGAAAGTGAGACAAGAGCTGGGGAGCCCCAAGCTTTCTTCCTGGTTTTACAGTCCTTTAAAATACTCTCCTGTCTCGGACTGTTCCTCCTGATGGGGGCACAGACAGAGGACAGGGTGTCAATTGCCTCTTCTTTATTCAAAATGTTGGTCTGTTTGTTTGCATCATTGTCATTTTCTCTTGGATTTTAGGCTATAATGTCTGTCAGGGGTTTTTGGAGACTGTTGTGTATTGTTATTTTTTAACTTTTCTTTGCTTAATAAATGTTAAGTGTTGTGACTATAACTTGCCTGTGGTTACCGTAGCACAGTTGGACCTGATGTAACATCTCTACTTTGAACAACTTGAAAAACCATTTAGTGTTGTTTTTTTTTTTTTAATACTGGTCAGATTTACTGAGGATGTATGCAGCTTCTATCGTTCTTTAGATTTGTTTCAATTTATGAGTTTCTATTATAGTTCATAAGACAAGCTCAGAGAGTGTATGTGATATGTAATTTATAGCTATGATATGTTAATTCTGTGAAATTGTAGTCAAGCTATGCTTTACGAATTATGATGGCACTTATAAGTTGTTTACATGAAACAACAGGATAGATATGTGTCTTCCTTTGAATAGTAATAAAAAGAAATGCCTGTCAATTTAATTTATCACCAGACATGTTCATGTTTAAAGCCCTTTATAGTGAAATAAAAGCTTGACCTAAAGATTATGGCTACTGCAGACTTGCCAGCAGCTGTGACTGTGGCATAAAATACTGTAAGGGCCTCAACTGCCATAATAAAAGCTGGGTAGCTTCGTGTGAAAAGCTGTTACAGGAGGTGAATGTTCTTGGATAGAGAAACAATCAAAGTAATCCTTCCAGTCGGAGATTTTAAAGGTCATCTGGTTCGAGTCCCAGGAGGTCCACATCAGGTGCAGAGCTTCCCTGCTGCGGCCACCCCCCCTCAGCCCAACCTCTCTGTTTCAGGGCAGAACTGCAGACCTGACATTCTCACAGATGATCACTGCCTCATTCTATACCTCTCTGAGGCAGTAGAAGGAAGAAAAAATGCCAGAAGGTCTTTAAAGAGTTTCATAGGGTGAAAGTTAGCTTTAAATTCACACTGACATGAATTTTCATGTACACAGTAGTTCATTTGTCCCATACTTGGCCGCCTGCCTGGTGCCCAGCAGCAGGGTGAAGCAGAATGATGCAGGCACCATTCTCACATAGCTTAGACTTGGGCACGGTTTCTTGTGCAGGGTTTTGAGTATTACCTTACAAGTTTATCACCTAGTATTTATTATTAATGACATACTAGGTTTATCTATTGAAAGTTATCCACCTACTTTTCATAAGAGATAGAAGTGATTGTACAAACTGTCAACAAAAAAAAGTTTCTTTTTCTGTAAGAAATCACATTTTAACTATTATCAGAAAGAATGTAACATTTATAGATAGCATAATTCATTGTTATTTCATTAACTGTCTTCTCATATCTTCTTATATCTTAAACTGTTACTTAAGTGAAAAGTTATAGTAGTGATGTTCATCATTAGAATTCAAATTTGCAGTTGTTATGTGCAAAGATTTGTGTCCCTCTCAAACCAAAATAGAAATAAAAACTAGTAACCTCTTTGGTGATATTTAACATTGTTATTTTCTGTTATCTGTTCACTGCCATAGTTATTTTTCCATGTAATTGCTTTTCCCACGTAGAAGTTGCTGTCATATGCTTTTTCCCCTACTGGCCCATGGTGTTTGAAGGCTGTTGTAGATGCAGCGTTTGTGCAGTACTGAATGCATGCATTAATCAGAGAATATGAAATACTCATTCTCTCAAGTTCATTTTATAAATCATCATAAATCATAACCAACCTACTGGCTAGGTTTTGTTTGCTAATATTCACTTAGTTAATATACTTACGTCTGTGTGGTGGGGAACTGTGGAGTCAAGGTGGGATACATGACAAGCGTGGGTAGCTCCATGGGATATGATTTTGAAGAAAATGAAATAAATTGATGAAAACAAGAATAGGACCGATGGTGATGAAATGTCTTGTACCCAGTAAACACTCAGCGGAACCTGTGTCAGCTGACTCTGAATTGGAGGCCTTTACATCATAGCCTAAGCGCCTTTCCTATGGCACTGTTTGCTCCAGTTAGAAGTGTTACCCCCTAAACGTCATTCTACTCGCCTGACTGCAGTAAAACCAACGTAGTGATGCCAGGCTGTGGTGAAGAGAAGTGTAGCATTTCCTGCAGGGTGCTGAGTCAGGAGTCCAGGTGGCTGATGTTCAGAAAGCCAGAACTCCCCCATGGCCTTCAGGGCAAGGTTCTTAAAGACAGGGTGAGAGCAGGGGAGTGTGAGCTATGTGATCAACCTGGGGACATTCTTCTGACTGGTTGGTGGTGAGGTGATCCAGAGTCAACAACGTCAACATTCTAGTTCCAGCTGGTCTGGAGTCTACGTGCCCGTGGGCAGCATACCGTTAACCTCTTCTGGTAGGGGTTTCAGTATCTGCAGACAACTCAAAGGATATGGCTACAAATGTTATCTGTAGTTGTTGAGGAGGAACTAAATGTCTTTAAATTTGTGTAATGGCTAACCTGTCTTACTTGACTGTTTCCCTTTTCACATTTTTCTCACTTCACTAATATATTCTTTGGAACTTGGGAAAGACCTGGGAGCTAAAGTTTTTGTACAAACAAGAGACAGGCGGAGGATGGGATGTTGTAGGAGTGAGGGTGAGGGGGTGGAGGGGTGGAGCAGTCGGGAGTGGATAGGGAAGGTCTGTCCCAGGAAATCTCCTTGGAGTCCTGCACAGTTAGAGAAGTAAAGTAAAATTTGTATTTAATGCATTTGAAGACCAGATGTTGATAACCCATTCAGTTTTCTAGTTTCAGAAATACAAACTGACCTTTAGGTACCAAACCTAAGTTCAGATGATTTAAGGATAATTGAGATTTTTCAACTTTCGTGGTAATCACGTAGACAATATGAAGCCTTCTTTTTAAGAGGTGTGGTTTCTTTTTTAAACAAAGTATGTACAATTATCACTTTAATTGGTCTGATTTTATTAAAGGAAAAAGATGTACTATAAATGCTTTTAGCATTTACCTTTTGGCATAATAAATCTTTGATAGTCAGCATGAGAGATTCAGTAAAATAAGATGATTATTTCTTTGTTCCATTAAAGAGGTGGGGGAAAAAAGGACTTCAACATAAACAACTATCTCAGCCCTGATGTAGATTTATTTCTAGTTCAGTGAATCCTCTGGGCATTAGCATTGTACTATGTACAAAGGAGTAGATAATGTGAAGAATTTATGTTTCTTAAAATCTGGAGTAATATTTTCATTACTAAAAACAAGGAAGAGCTCAGCATTGAGAATCAGTTACTTATATTTTCCTAATTCACTGTACATATAAGAGACTTTCAGAGCTAAAACGTGAAATCCCAGACCACTTATATATTTTACAGGATACAAGTAGCCTTTAACAGGCACTGTTTTCCTAGCAGTGTCTTGAAATTAATTAGCAATGGTGTGGTGAACCGGGCTGTTTGAGTTTGAATCTTGACTTCACTAAAGACCTTGGGCAGACTAAACTTCTGTGTGTTGGTTTTCTCATTAGTTAAATGGGCAAAATAAGTATGCCAGCCTTGTGCTTAGAACAGTGCCTGACACTCTGCAAGTACCAAATAAGTAAATAAGTGTAGACAAATGCTTTTTTTTAGTGTTAATTTATTGTTGAAAATATATCTAAAGACGCATTTTTTTCTTTCAGTTTATTAATTCATGCAAAAAGTATTTATTGACTCCTGCCCCCTCAACCCCTTGGTTGAAAGGCGCAGTTTTAAGCAAGATAAACATGATCTTTGTCCTCTTACAAATAAGACTTAGAGACTGACTTTTATAAAATAATTACACAACTACTTAATTATGTCATTTGTGTCACATATTCAGGGTGTGGAGTTATTTTGTAGCAGGGGGAACTGACCTAGTCTGTGTGCAATTAAGGTAAAATAGGAAGGATATTACCTAGGTAAGTATGCTTGGTTATAGCTGGAGAATGAGATTGTTTCTAGTATGGGCAGCAGTCCATGGGGAGATTCATAATGTAACATAGGAATAACAGTAAGAGCAAAATGATAAAACCAGAGTTGACAAAGGTGTTTTCATTGCGTCTTAAATTCGTAAGATCTGCTCTTTGCCCTGTTAGGTGCCCTGCTGTCTGTCCGCCTGCATGTTCTTCCAGAGCTGCATCCTCTTTTCTGCCTTCAGTCTTTCTCGCTGGCTCAAGACTTCCCCCTCCCCCAAGCAGAGTCTGTACATTCTTCTATTTCATGGTGCTGCCATCATCCTGTTCTTTCCTTTTTTATCCTGCTGTTCTTGCTCTCACTTTTTTAGCTATTTCTAGGTCAGCTACTTACTCCTCAGTCCAAAAGAGTATTTGAATGTTTGAAAAATGGGTAAAAAGAAGCTTCTTTTGCAATCTATTGGAGCTAATAATATAGACTCTTTGGACAACAAGAACATAAATCTGATGGTATTTTATTGACTGAGGAAGTCTTAGTTTTTTGCTTATGACCTAAGAAATACTGTAGTTCAGAATTTTTTATTTTTTTTTTATTCCTGGTCATTGAAGGACTAGCTTAAGTTAACTTCTGCTTGCATTATTCTTCTAAATGGGTTTTTAAAAAAGAATGTCTATCTACATTTATGGGGCTTCCTTGGTGGCTCAGTGGTAAAGAAACCGCCTGCCAGTGTAGGAGATGTGAGTTTGATCCCTAAATCATTCCCCTGGAGAAGGAAGTGGCAACCCACTCCAGTGTTTTTGTCTGGAAAATCCCATGGACAGAGGAGCCTGGCAGGCTACAGTCCATGGGGTTGCAAAAGAGTCAGATATAACTTAGCAACTGAACAACAACAGTCCACATTTTTTAATCTTTTGATCATTGTTTCTCAAATGACAAATCTCAGAAAAATGGGGATTTTTAAGAGACTTTTTTATATGGTTTGTTTCTCCATTGCTGCATCTTAGGAATTATTTTAATGAAATAAGATTATTTCCTAATTATTTTAGGAAATAAAAGAAAAAGGTGGTTCTGACTATGTAAGCCTAGGAATGTGTGAACTTCATTAAAGGCAATTTGCAGGGAAATACCTAAAACCACGTACCAGTTTCATGTTTCTTTTTTGGTGGGGGTGGGGAGGATTGAGGTGGAGAAATGAAAAACCAAGAGTCTAAAGGCTCAGAGTACCATAGCTTCTCTAGTTGGAGTTTGTAAATAGAGAATAGGTTGAATTTAGGCAATCCAAATATGAGAGTAAAAAGGCATCCACACTAGGCTTTTAATCTGCCAGCTTCGAGATCTTCATGGGTTTTTAAGTCTTTAAATTATGTGCTAAAATAGCCATACTTCAAAGAGCAATAAGGCAAATTGTATAATCATTATTCCAAAAGTTGGAATGATGGTGTAGGCATGCATAGTATAATTTAGTTACAATGTGTGATACTGTTCCTATTATATAAACATATTAACTTATTCTTTCCTACCTATCTATATACTCAACCAAGTTTTAGTTGAAAAAGAAACCATTCTTGTACCACTGCTGGTAGTTGACAATAGCCCTTGATAGTAGTTTTTATTCTGCTGTAGAAATTATCCTTGAACTGGAAAAATAAGTCCACAATACAGTGTCTAGTCATTAAACACTATCATATTTGTGAAGAGCCTCTTCCAACCAGTTTTACATTTCTTAACAGATACGTGTTATAGCTGAACTCTGGTAAAGTGAGGTAATTGATGACTAAGTGTTATTTATCTCTAGAACGCAGGTGTACTACTCAGGTTTCTACAGAGCCAATGGGAGATGTATATATTTATTATAAGCAATTGGTTCTAATTAATGGAAGCTGAAGTATCCCAGGATCTGTAGTCAGCAATCTGGACACCCAAGAAGAGCTGATGTTTTGGTTCTAGTGCAGAGGCAGTACAAAACCCTTGTCCCAGCTCAATCGGACAAGCAGCGGGAGTTCCCTCTTCTTTGTTCTATTCAGGCTTTCCGCTGATTGGACTGAGCCTGCCCACATTAGGGACAGTAGTCTGCTTTATTCATTGTACTGATTCAGATGGTCATTTTATCATAGAAACACTCTCACAGACACACCCAGAATAATGTTTGACCAAATATCTGAGCATCCCATGGCCAAATCAAGTTGATATGTGAAGGCAACTATCAGGAATAATTTTGGTTTAACTTTTAAAAATCAATCAATTTAATCCTTCACATTAACAGAATAAAAGAGAAAATATTATTTTACCAAATATAGAAAAAGCAACACTTATTTCAGATACAAATGCTCAGAGGGAAGTTTGTCAATAAAGTAACTATAAGAAACCTGTAGTGAATATCAAACAGTGTGGTGAAATATTAAACAGTTCCTCCCTAAGATTTTATGCAAAGTGAGAGCTTTCATTCTTAACCACTGCTGTTTGTTACTTCACTGAAGACTCTGGCCTCTGAAGTAAGTCAAGAAAAAGAAGTCAGGGGTATGAAGAATAGAAAAGAAGTAAAACTTTGGAGATGATTGTTTATGAAGACTATACCTACCTGAAGATCTAGATATTCTTCAGTAGAAGAGAAGAGAGAACCCAGAATATACCCGCACTTACATGGCATTTAATTTTTGTCAATGGAATCAAAGTGATCCAGTGGGGGAGAAAAGGAGTCTTCTATATTTGTGGGGGGAAAAAAAATGAACCTTGAGCCCCACCACATAAAAATGCTAATTCAAGATAGATCCTAAACCTGAAAGAGAAGATTGAAGTATGAAGCATTTGGAAGAAAGTACAGGAGAATATATTTATAACTTGAAGATAGCAAAAGGTTCCTTAAGTCATAGAAAGCAATGATTATAAAAGACAGTTATTGGTGAGTTAGACTTCATTAAAGTTAAAAACCTCCACTCAGTAAAAGACATCATTAAAAAGACACCAGTTAGGAGAAGCATATATATGTTGCAAAACATATAATATCTGAAAAATGACTGGTATCTGGGATATGTAAAGAACTGGGACAACTCAATAACAAAACAAAACTATGTCAATAAAGAGTGGGCCAAAAATGTAACAGACTCTTGGCAAAGGGACGATATATAAAATTAAAGCATGTTCATCATGAATGTACAGTTAATTGTTCCCAATAGTTTCACTCCTTATAGGAGCTAGGCTGCAACACTGTTAAAGGACAGGAGGAGTGAATGGTTGTCTAGGGAAGCTTTGTTGCCCCAGTGTTCCTCAGCCCAGGCCTGGTGCTGCTGCTTTCCCAGCAGCCTGCTGCTGAAGTCTTTCCTGCCTTGTAATCTGCATGTCTCCTTAATATCAGAACCAAGTCAGAACTCTTTTGGCACAGGACAGCTCCATACAGGGAAGCAGTCAGAAGGACTGGGATGGTGGGGAGCATCAGTGCTCTGTATTCTTTTCTCTACATAGAGTCTGTTTTTAGGAGCACTGATATGGATGACAAAATGATAGAGGCTCAGGTCATTATTCTGTCACTTAATTAATTCATGACCTTTGGCAGATTATTGATTCTCTGTATCTTACATTAGTAAAACAGGGATATTAATAGTTTCTCATAGGGCTGTGAAGATTGAGTAAGAGAATACAAGCACTGATGCAGTGAGAAAATGCTTTGCTTTTAGCACTGTGCCTGGCACATAGTAAGCACACAGGAAGTGAGAGATGTTTGCTATTATAACCATCAGCTTGAATTCTTTTTAATGATAATCAATTAAAACCTTTTTTAAAAAAACAAGAAATGGTATTTAAGATGTCTTATACTCAAGAACTTAGGAGACTAGACAAAATGAAAAAAATATCACAAGTAACTTGCCCTTGGACACAGAAAGCCATGTGTACCATTGCTGTATTTAACTGATCATGCTCTTGGTGAGACAGTTCTTCCTGCGGGATCCACTGTAGGAACTTCATGCTGTGTTCAGGCAGGCCTTCTCAGGGTCAGGACCTCTGCTCTGTGATTGACAAGATTCTCGGATTTTGCTATTTGCCAAATGATAATTAAGTTAAACTGTTTCATTAAAAATATAAAAAGAAAGTAGTTGAATATTAAAAAAGAAAGGAAAAAAATTACACATTTACTTTGAACTGCTGGAAGAAGTCGAGAGTAAAATTTCTTTTTTAAATTTGGTATTCCAATAACCTTTGCAGTTCAATACCAATAAATTAGTATTATCTTTTGAAATATATCATTCATTTTCAGGCAGCTAGTAATTTTATATCTTTATGGTTACAGGCTGCCTTATTTCTGATGTTTTATTATTAGATCTTTATTTTATTATTATTTATCTTTATTATTAGATCTGAGTATTAAAGTGAAGTTTTATATTAGACTAGGCTTTTTTTTTTTTTTTAGTTTTTTGAATGTTGAGTTTATTTATTTATTTTTCCTTTAAAAAAAAATTTTTTTTTTTTTAGTTTATTTTACTTTACAATACTGTACTGGTTTTGCCATACATTGACATGAATCCACCACGGGTGTACATGCGTTCCCAAACATGAACCCCCCTCCCACCTCCCTACCCATAACATCTCTCTGGGTCATCACCATGCACCAGCCCCAAGCATGCTGTATCCAGCGTCGGAAATAGACTGGCGATTCGATTCTTAAATGATAGTATACCTGTTACAATGCTATTCTAGACTAGGCTTTTAAAATAATATATTTTACATTGGGTTTTGAAAATTTTACATTGGTCCTGGAACATTGGAATATGTAACTTCTGTTGGTTGAACAATACTTAATTGCTATTTTGGTGTTTCTTGATGTTACAGAGACAGAAATGTATTTATACAAGTATAAACTTTTCCTGTTGAAGGCTCTTTTGTGAATTGTGACTGGCATTTAAAATCTTAACTGGTTTTAATAGCCATATGGATTCAAGTCTCCAGATTAAAAACATGGGGCTAATTTATCTGTTTATCCCTTAGGCCTGATATTCTAAACATGCTAATTGACCTTAATTGTTTTGAACATATGTAAAAGTGGAAATTTGAACTAGTCTTCTCCTCTGGCAAGTTCTTATATATATATATATATATATATAATTTTCTGTACTAATTTTCTTGTTAATTTGAATTTTATGATTTGTTTCTGGTTCATAGTATATGTCTGTCTTATCTGATAACCCATGTCATTTCATTCTGACTGTAAAATCATTTTCTTGTAAGTCAGATTAATCACTAATGCTCTGGTTTCAACTGTAAATACATTTCCAGCAACAATCTAGAAAAGATTCAAAAATTCTTCCTATGCTCATAAGTAATTTTTACTTTTCTTCCGAGTGCATCATGTATTTAGTTAAGTGTGTATATTCTGTCTTAAGATAGTCTCAATGAGTCAGCATTCTCAAAAGTTACAGCCTTCTACCTCCTTTTGGTGCAGAAAGAAAAATAGACTGCCTCCTTGATGTGTATCTCCAGATATCTGTCTGATTCCTCTTACCCCACTTTCTTCTGTCTGGTTCTTCTATCATACTTGACTTCCTTCTGAGGCTTTTGTTTTCCATGTTGTGGTATAGAGGACTGTTGGCTTTTCTAGGCTAATAGACTAGGACCAAGTCCTGGGAATTAGTCCTCTCTGCCTACCTGGGTCACATGCCCAACCCTGACCCAGTCACTGTTGTCTTTGGAATGAAATGTTTGATTGGCTAGTCCAGCCTCACCTAAAACACAAGGCCTGGGCCTGGGAGAGAATCGTTTCCAGAATTCCTTTTAGTCTGAAATTATCCTTGTGAAGAAAAGTCTTAGCAGTGCATCATGTAATAAAAATATAGTGGTTTAATTCTGCTACATCAATTTCAATAAAATATTTGAACAAACTAATAAATAGTAAATTATAAATAAAAACAGTCCTGTTCAGTTCCACAAAACTTAACCAATGTTGAGAATTGCAAACTTTTCTCAAATTTCTGCCTTCCTTCATGTAGCTGCTTATTTATGAAGTCTGGTCACTATAGTCATACCTCTTTGCTCATGTTAGACATCAGAATGTTTGTAGAATGAATGGTGTCATAGCTTGTTACTCTGACATTATTGCAGGAGCACAAGCATTGGATTGAGAATAGATGTAATTTAATATTTGATTAAAGGACTGGGCCTTCTGTTAGTTTTCTTTTCCATATATGTTTCACAGAGAGGGAAAACAAAAACCTGTGGTGGGATAGGCTTCATGATTTTGCACTTGAAAGGGAAATCTTGCCAGTTACAATCTTGGGCCAGAGATTGTATAGATCAGGTGGTCTATTTGTAGCAGAATGGATTTCCCAAAGAGGATAGTGGGAAGCCATTTTCAACTTATTTCTTAGTCCTTGGACAAAGTAAAAAGGCAACGGATGAGCAGATATGGTATATGAAAATTATTTATTGCTATAAAAATTCCTCTCTGACTGTTACCCTACTCTGTCTTCTAGAAGACCTCAGCAGTAGTTCTTGAAATGCAAAATGGACCAAAACTGAAGTGATTACTATTGTTTTTAACTATGCTGTCCCTAGGGCTTTACCTTCCTCCTCCATTTAGTCAGATCACTCCAACCCCATGAGGTTTTCCCATTTTGATTTAAAGGATCACTGCTCCAGCTTGTGTTTATTTACTAGTGAAGGAGGAACATTCCTGATTTTTTTATTTCTTGACAGTTGATGGATTGTAGTAGGCAATCACATCTGAGGAAATAAGTGAAACTACTACCCTGAAATTTCTTATTACACATACGGATGCTGCTGGTGCTCCTGCTGCTGCTAAGTCACTTTAGTTGTGTCCGACTCTGTGGGAACCCATAGACAGCAGCCCACCAGGCTCCTCTGTCCC
This sequence comes from Capricornis sumatraensis, assembly GCF_032405125.1. Taxonomy (NCBI): domain Eukaryota; kingdom Metazoa; phylum Chordata; class Mammalia; order Artiodactyla; family Bovidae; genus Capricornis; species Capricornis sumatraensis. The sequence goes on along the minus strand of NC_091074.1, from coordinate 46,147,227 downwards.
TGGGATTCTCCAGGCAAGAATACTGGAGTGATTTGCCATTTCCTTTTCCAATGCATGAATGCATGCGAAGTTGCTTCCGTCGTGTCCAACTCTGTGCGACCCCACAGACAGCAGCCCACCAGGCTCCTCTGTCCATGGAATTCCCTAGGCAGAAATACTGGGATGGGTTGCCATTTCCTTCTCCTCGCATCTGGATGAGTAATCTTTATTCTGATTATTGTATAAGTTGTGTAAGTAGGGGATAAGGGGCTGTTTGTTCTTGTTCTTGTTTTTTTTTTTTTTGGCACCAGAAACATTGTTGGATGGAAGTGTTTTAAAGTGGTCTTGATTAGTTGGCAGGATTTGAGGCTGATATCGGCTATATTTATGATTACTTTCTGGACTCAATCCAGTTTGAATTTAAATACATTAAAAGTGTACGTGAATGTGAGGGAATGTAGATCATTAAAACTGTATTTATTATGTAGCCTTTTTTTTTCAATGTCTAGAGTGATTTATGAGTTTCTTTAGAGTAAAAATAGAGCATACCCTACCCAATCACTTTCTAGATTTTATTCAGTGGACCCATTGCCCCTGGGTTAGTGTAGGACTTCTCTTGTCCAGAGCTTGTTAATGATTGTTACAACAATGACAGTTCTACATTTTATTTGTAATAACTAAATTCTTAGCAAGTGGGTATGAATTTAGAAATCTAAGTTGTAGTTTGTACCTGTGTGTCATTTGCTAGACCAAAAAAAAAGCATTCCTTAATGTTTGTGACATGTTTCCATTAATTAAAGTAGAATCCCCATATTTGCCAGTGAAAGACTTGCTGCTGCTGCTGCTAAGTGACTTCAGTCGTGTCCGACTCTGTGCGACCCCATAGATGGCAGCCCACCAGGCTCCCCCGTCCCTGGGATTCTCCAGGCAAGAGTACTGGAGTGGGACTTTGAGGTCTTCTAATCAAAGGCTCTACGTAGTGAAAGTTGGGCTTCCCTTGTGGCTCAACTGGTAAAGAATCTGCCTGCAATGTGAGAAACCTGGGTTTGATCCATGGGTTGGGAAGATCCCCTGGAGAAGGGAAAGGCTACCCACTCTGGTATTCTGGCCTAGAGAATTTCATGGATTGTATAGTCCATGGAGTTGCATGGGATCCATGGGGTCTTCTAATCAAAGGTTCTGCATAATGATCAAGTAATTCAGTTTTTAAATAAATTAGGTAAATAGAAATAAAGCAAGTAAACAATTCAGATACAGTAAGGTCAACATTAGATTGCATTTTCATTTTCATCTTACTTTACAGGCAATATTCTAGTGTTTGGTAGTAATTCAGTTAGTATTTATGGAGTACGTGCTATGTGTTGGTAAAAACAGATCTGAGCCCTGTCCTCACAGAATGTAGGTTCTAGGGCAGGAAATCGACATTAACCAAGTAGACATATAAACATATGACTAAAATTTTTATAAGTGACCTGAGAGAAAAGAACTAGGTGCTTGGGATGAAACACTTTTGGTTTGGATAAATATAGAGAGATCAAGAGTTGAGAGAGAGAAATTGCCTCTTAAGGAAGGGATTCATCTGTTTATGGATATTTCCACTAGAGTATAGGGCTTTAGTCCAAGTAACCTTCTCATGCCATGCCCACTTCTAGTTGTGCCCACCACCTCCATCCCCACAGCTCTCCCCAAAATCAGATTTAAGGAACTGGATCTGTCTCTCACATGTGTATGTGTATTATATGTAGATAAACCATATATGTTACATGTATAATCACATATAACCTGTTTTATCCACCTATAGAGTGTACTTTCCCATATCTCTATAAATGCTTTCCCATAAGTTATACTATGTGTTTTTAAAGCAATACTCTATTGTTTCTAGAATTTTTTTTAATATTTTTTAGATCTTTGATGAACATTCTTAAATATAAGCTAGTACTTTAATAATTTATTTTCTTAGGATAATTTCTTAGTTGTTAATTTACTGGCACAGATTATTCATATTTTAAAAGGTTTATTACATATTTAAAAGTTCTGTGTTGCTAAGTTTTTGGCTTGATTTATTCTTAACATGTCACAGATTGATTTAATACAGCTTCATTTTTGCTATTTTGAGTCTAAAGTCAAGCAACTAATAGTAACAGTCATGGAAGTTAGTTCTGCATGTTGGATCCTTGTTGGCCTTAAACTGATTTAAATCCTGTTTTCCCCATCTTAATTTCTTAAAGAATAATAAATCCTCTTATAGGAAATGTTTTTCCATTGATTTCCCTATTTATGGTGTTCTAAATTTGGCCAGAGAGAAATTGAAGAAATACTTAAAAAATGCATGGTTGTTTTTCTATCTTCTATTTGTTTTCCTACTTGTTCATATAGAATATATATCTACCTTTTCCCCTTGCTTTAAATAATTTCACAAGATTAATAACAGAGGAAAGATAGTAGCCATGCCAGACATATTCTCACACTTGAGTGGGAATGCAGGAATTGCCAGACAAAATGAATCTGAGATGCTGCATTATTTACTTATAGTGCTGTGGGGTTTTCTAAGGAAGTGTTGCTGAAAAGCTATCTGTTGTTAATCAGTTGAAAAACTTATTTCCTCAAAATTGTTTTTCTTTTATTATGTAATGTTAAATTTCTGACCATATTGTTAGTATTAGAAAGCCTGAAATAAATTATACTTCTTCCTAAAGGCATTGATTGTTTTTATCTAGTTAGCTTTCATCTGGTTGTCTCGTGTTTTAGGAATAGTGCCAGAGGATTTTTTATGTGGCAAGAGATGTGTGATCAGATTGCCATGAGTGTGGGATACTGTTTATGACAGGACTGTTGAATAAATAAAGGTTTTATTTTTTTCTTAAAAAATAGATTAAAAATTCAGTATGGCATATAAGATTTATAATATGTTAACTTAGAATTTATTTGAAAAATAGCAAGTTATTTTTGTTTCTATCAAGTATGAGCACCCTTAATATATATAGTCAGCTCTCTGATTCCTTGGGTTCTACATCTGTGGGTTCAACCAACTGTGAATTGAAAAGATAAGGAAAAAAAAATTCTATAAGTTTCTTTTTTGGCAACTATTTATATAACATTTATATTATAACTATTTCCAGAGTATCTACATTGTTTTAGGTATTATAAGTAATCTACAAATAATTTAAAGTGTGTGGGAAGATGTGCATAGGTTATATGCAAATACCACCCCATTTTATACTAGGGACTTGAGCATCTATACATTTTGGTATCTGAGGGCAGTCCTGGAGCCAGTCCACTAAGGATACTGAGGAACGATGAAACTCTATAGTGCTTCCATTCTGGGGATTACATTATGCATACATGGCTGTTTCATTGATATTTTTCCTAAGTTGTTCCTGTCTTTCCCCTTTAGAAAAATGATAGTACTTTTGAAATCATATTTCCTACATTGGTATTAATGTTTGAACTATACAGAAAGAGATGGAAGAGGGTTAGAGGTTGTTGGCTTCATCTCCAGCTCCTCAGAAGTGAGGAGGTGAACATCTCCAGCATTAGTCAGATGCTGTTTTACCACGGCTAGTAGTCTATCATGAAACCTGGGAAATGGCTAATTTCACAATCAGCCCCTTGAATTACTCAGTGTGTTCCTGTGAGCTTAGTAGTTGCTCAGTGAATGGGAAGTTGAAAATACCAGAGATGATGGTTGGTAGGATATTGAAATCTTGCATCACTTGGAACTTTTTTCCCACTCACTGTCCTTGTGACTGGCCTCCCTGGTGGTGCTAGTTGTAAAGAATCCACCTGCCAGTGCAGGAGATGTAAGAGATGTAGGTTTGATCCCTGGGTCAGGAAGATTCCCAGGAGAAAGGAATGGCAAGCCACTCCAGTATTCTTGCCTGGAAAATCCCATGGACAGACGAGCCTGCTGGGTGACAGTCTGTTGGGTCACAAAGAGTTGGATGTGACTGAAGTGACTTAGCACTCATGCATTCTTATGACATCTTGCAAGTCACTTAGTGTTTTTGTGCCTCAGTTTGTCATGCATGAATTATGATGATTGGAGTGGAAGATTTATTTCCTAAGGTTCATTCCACTCCAGTCATCATAATTCATACATGACAAACTGAGGCACAAAAACACTAAGTGACTTGCAAGATGTCATAAGAACGCATGAGAGAACTTCTAATTGTGTCCAATTAGTCATTAAAAATATTTAAAATATTCAAAAGTCAGTGTATCTGAACATCATAGAAAGGTTATCTGCTGTATACTTCCATGTCATTTCTGTCGGCTCTCTCACGTATGATTTTATAGACTCTTAGGAGCAAATCTTTATATTCATAAAATACTTAGATCCCTAAGATTTTGCAGAGCCCTATTTTTATCTCATCTTGCCCACATTTATCCCCCATATAAAGTGTGACATACAACGCATGAATTCAGAACAAAGTAATTTCATCTCTTCCCCAGTACTAAAGAGTTCAGTTTCATGCTGTGTTTTACATGGCACAGTGAAAGTGGATTGTTTAATATCTGTAACTCTGCACTTCCTTAACCTTTCTATGAGAATACTTAGGTAAGTGTTGAGAAACAGAGATTCTAAAAATAATTCCTACAGAATTTTTGAGAGACCCCTGGAGCAAGCTATTTGAATCCATTTCCCTTCTTTCTATATAGTTTTTCTTTGTTTGAGCAGTGTTCCCATAGGTCAGAAAGATAGAGTTTCTAGCCCCATACCTTAAATTGCTTTATAATTGCCTTACTTTATAAGGGAGACATATCCTGGCATGGTAGAGCCTGAAAATATTCAGAAGAAATGAATCTGAACCTATTAAAAGCAGACGGAGAAGAGGAAACATATTTGGGAAAGTTGTTAGCTAGACTGGATATACTGTGTTAACACGGCATGATGTCATGCATAAAAAGCAAAAATAATGGGACCCAGGCATTTGTTCTCAACTGTAATTTCAACTTGGTTATGGGTCATAGAAAAAGAAGTTTAGAATGGAAAAATATGGCCCACATTTAAATTAAAAACTATTTAAAATGTGTTAAATATGGTTTGGTTTTGAATATCCACAGTAGATTGGTTAAGAGTATGGGACTTTTTCTAGATTGGAATCTGGTAAGCATCACATTACTTGTTAGTAGTTTGACATTGGGCACATTGAATGCTCTGAGCCTCTGTTTCCTCATATATTTATAAAAGGTTATTTATTAAAAAAATATTTTTAGGTGCCTCTAATCCTCTAGGCACCTAGAATGTACTTCTTGAAAAGATACAATGTATATTTTCATAATTTAAAATAGACTGTAAGAGGAAGGTCAGATATGGCAAAGGTATCTGAAACAGTTCACAATAATGATTTATTAAAATGAGAATAAGAAATTCAGTTCTGGTATCCTACTTTCTTACTATGGACTATGATTATCTTTTTGGCCTTTAAGGGTATTTTAGAGCTACTTTCTTTCCCATGTCCATGAAAACAGAACATTTAGACTTTTTCTCTGGGTATGTATGCTAGGATTCCCAGAGCCTCTTAGTGTTTTGTACAGTTTGACAAAATCAGAGTTCTGGAAACTCTGCAGACCAGTATGGGGAAAACAAGGAATGTTCAGGTCTTCTGCAGCACTTGCTTCATTAATGGATATTAAGGACAAAGGAAATGACCTTTGCATTCTTTTTATAGTGGGTTTGCTGATTAATATTGATCTCAAAGTTATTTCTTTTCTCTCCCTGCTCAGTCAGTATAAATGTAATTATATAGTTTACTTTTCATGTGATCTGGTGAAATGGCCTTTTACTTTGTCTTTGACTAATATTAAAAGAAATGTTACTCAAAAAATCAAAATCAAAGTGCTGTTCAAATATTACTTTTATCTTTAGTTCAGTTCAGTCTCTCAGTTATGTCCGACTCTTTGTGACCCCATGAATCACAGCATGCCAGGCCTCCTTGTCCATCACCAGCTCCTGGAGTTCACTCAAACTCATGTCCATCGAGTCCGTGATGCCATCTAGCCATCTCATCCTCTGTCGTCCCTTTCTTCTCCTGCCCCCAATCCTTCCCAGCATCAGGGTCTTTTCCAATGAGTCAACTCTTCGCATGAGGTGGCCAAAATATTGGAGTTTCAGCTTCAACATCAGTCCTTCCAATGAACTCCTTTAGGATGGACTGATCTCCTTTAGGATGGACTGGTTGGATGTCCTTGTAGTCCAAGGGACTCTCAAGAGTCTTCTCCAACACCACAGTTCAAAAGCATCAATTCTTCGGCACTCAGCTTTCTTCACAGTCCAACTCTCACATCCATACATGACCACAGGAAAAACCATAGCCTTGACTAGACGGACCTTTATTGGCAAAGTAATATCTCTGCTTTTTAATATGCTATCTATCTTTTATCTTAATTAATTCTAAATATTTAAAAACTTTCTTATATTGAAATAATAAATTATAAAGTAATTATAATAATTTTCTCCAAAAATTATTTGTTAAAAGGGTACATGTACAAATGAGCAATGAGTGAATAAGTGTACAGATGAAGTAAATCCGTATTATAATGGATATTACATATGACCAAGGGGAGAAGCCCATTTGGGTATATAGTGATGGGTACCTAAAGATTTCCATAGATAGAAACGGGCAGGAGGCCTTTTCTGTGCTACTCTTACGTTGGTTTCATGCATTTGAAGAATGAGCTCAAGAATCATGTGGCTCTACTATCTTTGAAAATCTGTTCTGTAAAACATAAGTGTTTGAGTCCAGACTTAAACTTTAAAACATTACATTGCTTTACAACAGCATTTTGAGTCTTTTAGTTTTTTTGCGGGGAAGAGAGTTGGGGAGATCATAATCATAATCTTTTTTTAAAGAGCTCAAGTTGATCCTAGTGTATTAACACACTTAAAAATTTTTGAACCCCCTGTGAGAGAGCCAGGAGAACATTTTTATGTGAGAGAGATGATGCAGAGCTCAAGGTTTACCCAGTTTTACTCAGCTAATAAACAGAAGAGCTATAGTTAGTTTCAACAACTCTAGCTGTAGTCAGTTAGAGCAGTGTGGCTACTCCTTATCCATTATATTAAACACAGTTCTATTCATTAATCAGGTGGAATAATCACCAGTGTGAACTTTTTAAATACCTGATTTCTTTAGCTTAGCATAATGTATATTATATTTATCTGTATTTGTTATACTGATTCTGAATTCCCCCTTTTCTAATGTAATTCAGTTTTGAGCTAGCTAATAGTTGGTCTGTTTGGAGTACTCCAAGAAGGGTGAAATTCTGTTAAGATTTGTAACTGTCAATGAAAATTTTATGATAATAGAAAGAATGGACTACAGAAGAAGAAGATTTTACTTATTTTTGAAATTTATTTGGAATAATTTCAATGTAAATAGGTTCCATTACATTTTTACAGTTAATCAGCCCATTAAATACAATAAAAGTATGTAACTGTAAATAATAAATACATATATGCTCTTAACTTTATGGTGAACATAAAAAGAACAAAACTTCCTTCAGAAATTTTTGTTGTATCTCAATAGGCTAGATACTTCTACAAATAGCAGAATAATATCCTGTCAATAGACATTGGCTTCATTAACTGTATAATTCATGTGTTTTCTAAAATTATTGTATTTAATGATTAACAGCCATTTAAATTCACCATCTTTCTGTTAAAATAATCAGTTGGTTTCATAAGAACTGAGTGACTGTTCTTATGTTCATTATGTTTGGAACGTAATGCCAGAAAATACTGATCAGAAGTACTGTCTTAAAAATTTGAGTGGATATTGGAAAATATTGCTCTCCATTCCTATTTGAAATGAGAAAAAACTAAGCATAAGTGTACAGGAAAAAGTCTGGGGTTCCTGGAATCCTGCAAATATAATGAGTTAGTATTGTGACAGTTTTACAAAGAGCTGGCCTTTCTCTCCTTTAAGTTTGGTATGATTCAGTGGAAACCCACTTCATTTGTATTGATGGGTATATGTTTATGTAGTTGTGAGATGAAGGTGAAGATTCTGGAGTGCTAGTGGATTGATAGAAGCGTAGTTTGTTTCAATGATGGCTATTTTTTACATGTAGGGGGATTGGAGAGTTTTTAGGCTTTGGACATGACTAAGTTGAAAACAGATAAAAGGGTTAAAAACAGAAAAGAAAAAAGATAAAAGCATTAAAAAATAGGAAGGAATGAAAGAGGTATAAGCCTAGTAGAATGAAGGATAAATTTTTGATCAGCTGGTTAAAATATTTGGTTAAGAAAGATTCTCCCTTTCCATTGTATACCCACGTTCTATAGTTCAGGATTTCTCTTAATACTCTAGCCTTAAAATTGTCTGAATTAAAAAAAAAATTTAAATACACTTTTTATTTAACCTAAAACATATATGAAAAAAAAATATATATATATATTAATTTATATATGGTGGTGGTGGTGAAGTTGCTCTGTTGTATCCAACTCTGCGACCCCGTGGACTGTAACCTACTAGGCTTCTCCATCCATGGGATTCTCCAGGCAAGAATACTGGCGTGGATAAATAGATTCATTTGTACATTTCAATATGTAATGTGAAAAATTATTGACATACCTTATATCCTTTTTTTTCCTTTTAAGTCTTTGAAATCTGGTGTATAATTTTAACACACAACACATCTTGATTCATACTAGGCATATTTCCAGTGCTCATGGCCACGTTACCTAATGACAGCAGAGACTTGGATGTGAGGTTACACCAATCTCAGTTACTCATTTCTGTGATAATGTTTGGCACTCACTAAATGGACGGTAAATGTTTAAAGAAAAAACAGGAAGCAAAGAAATGTAATAGCATGCATTTGTAGTCAGACCTGTGTGTATTGTATATTCACTTACTAGTTGGATGATCTTTGTTGGCCCCAGTGTCCTTTTATGGGAATGAGATACTTGTTTCTACCTTTCAGAATTATTGTGACGAGTTGATAAACATTTTCCCCCCAATGAATTATATGAACATACTGAGTATTAAATTATCTGTTACTATAAAAGGTAGTTTTGTGGTTTCGAATATAATTGTTTCAGGCTAGTTACTGGTTTTAACTCTAAATTAGTTATTGTCATCTGTTACTTTCTTGGTTAAAAAGAGGTCGTTATCCCTAATACTTTACTCTAAGTAGTATCTTTGTGACTACTTAAACAGTAATGAATTGTTGTATCTCATTATGTTAATAACATTCTTAATTCTTATTGTCATGACTAAGCACAGTGTGTTGTTAGAAATCAACGAAATTGAGACTGTTTCTCTTCCCTTTATTCTTTATTTATGAAGTTCTTTTAAACGGCAAGTTGTAGTGTACAAACTTCAGGGCTCTCAAAGTAAGTTAATGGTGATTCCACTGAATGTTTGGCACTTTCCCATTTGAAACACAGTCCCCTATTTTCAGAGCTTCTGTGTTTGGAGATGTAAGACAGTTTTGCTGAATGTTGTAAACTAAATTAAAAGATGCTTACTCCTTGGAAGATAAGTGATGACCAACCTAGATAGTATATTCAAAAGCAGAGACATTACTTTGCCGACTAAGGTCCGTCTGATCAAGGCTGTGGTTTTTCCTGTGGTCATGTATGGATGTGAGAGTTGGACTGTGAAGAAGGCTGAGCGCCGAAGAATTGATGCGTTTGAACTGTGGTATTGGAGAAAACTCTTGAGAGTCCCTTGGACTGCAAGGAGATCCAACCAGTCCATTCTGAAGGAGATCAACCCTGGGATTTCTTTGGAAGGAATGATGCTAAAGCTGAAGCTCCAGTACTTTGGCCACCTCATGTGAAGAGTTGACTCATTGAAAAGACTCTGATGCTGGGAGGGATTGGGGGCAGGAGGTGAAGGGGACGACCGAGGATGAGATGGCTGGATGGCATCACGGACTCAATGGATGTGAGTCTGAGTGAACTCCAGGAATTGGTGATGGACAGGGAGGCCTGGCGTGCTGTGATTCATGGGGTCTCAAAGAGTCGGACACAACTGAGCAACTGAAATGAATGAATGAATGAATGTAGTAATTTGGTTGTGCCTTGAAGATAACCATTAACCTTCAAAAACATTAATTTTCTGGGGGAGACTAGATTTTGATGAAAACCTAACTTTTCCAGTTGTTGATTTGAATTTTTGAAGGAAATAAGTATTGATGTGCTATTTGTGTTTTTAAAATATGAGTCATTTTCAATTCTCACGGGCACATGTTACTATAATGACTGCACCGACCGGGATTTGTAGTTGTTCAGTGCAATCAGACAGTTTCTTACAGTGCTCTTTGGTTTTAAGATACACCAACTACTCATGTGTCAGTAGAAGACTGCAATATATGAGTCAGTTCTTCATACCAGGTGGCCAAAATATTGGCATTTCAGCTTCAGCATCAGTCCTTCCAATGCATATTCAGGATTGATTTCCTTTAGTATGGACTGGTTGGATCTCCTTCCAGTTCAAGGGATTCTCCCAAGAGTAGATTCTCTCTGGTGTAGTCAATAAAGCAGAAGTAGATGTTTCTCTGGAACTCTCTTGCTTTTTCAGTGATTCAGTGGATGTTGGCAATTTGATCTCTGGTTCCTCTGACTTTTTGAAATCCAGCTTGAACATCTGGAAGTTCACAGTACACATACTGTTGAAGCCTGGTTTGGAGAATTTTGAGCATTACTTTGCTAGTGTTTGAGATGATTGCAATTGTGTGGTATTTTGACCATTCTTTGGCATTACCTTTCTTTGGGATTGGAATGAAAACTGACCTTTTCAAGTCCTGTGGCCAGTGCTGAGTTTTCCAAATTTGCTGGCGTATTGAGTGCAGCACTTTCACAGCATTATCTTCCAGGATTTGAAATAGTTCAAATGAAATTCCATCACCTCCACTAGCTTTGTTCGTAGTGATGCTTCCTAAGGCCCAGTTGACTTTACATTCCTGGATGTCTGGCTGTAGGTGAGTGATCACACCATTGTGGTTATCTGGGTCATCAAGATCTTTTTTATATAGTTCTTCTGTGTATTCTTGCCACCTCTTCTTAATATCTTCTGCTTCTATTAGGTCCATACCATTTCTGTCCTTTATTATGCTCATCTTTGCATGAATTGTTCCCTGGGTATCTCTAATTTTCTTGAAGATAGTTCTACTCTTTCCCATCCTGTTGTTTTCCTCTATTTCCTTGCATTGATCACAGAGGAAGGCTTTCTTATCTCTCTTTGCTATTCTTTGGAACTCTGCATTCAAATGGGTGTATCTTTCCTTTTCTCCTTTGCCTTTAGCTTCTCTTCTTTTCTCAGCTATTCGTAAGGCCTCCCCAGACAGCCATTTTGCCTTTTTGCATTTCTTTCTCTTGGGGATGATCTTGATCACTGTCTGCTGTACAATGTCAGGAACCTCTGTCCATAGTTCTTCAGGCACTCTGTCGATCAGATCTAATCCCTTGAATCTGTTTGTTACTTCCACTGTACGGGATTTGATTTAGGTCATACCTGAATGGTCTAGTGGTTTTCCCTACTTTCTTCAATTTAAGTCTGAATTTGGCAATAAGGAGTTCATGATCTGAGCCACAGTCAACTTCTGGTCTTGTCTTTGCTGACTGTATAGAGCTTCTCCATCTTTGACTGCAAATAATATAATCAGTCTGATTTTGGTATTGGCCATCTGTAGAGTCTTCTGTGGTGTCCATGTGTAGAGTCTTCTCTTGTGTTGGTGGAAGAGGGTGTTGGCTATGACTAGTGCATTCTCTTGGCAAAACTCTGCTAACCTTTGCCCTACTTTATTTTGTACTCCAAGGCCAAGTTTGCCTGTTACTCCAGGTATCTCTTGACTTCCTACTTATACATTCCAGTCCCCTGTAATGAAAAGGACATCTTTTTTGGGTGTTGGTTCTATAAAGTCTTGTAGGTCTTCATAGAACCATTCAACTTCAACTTCTTTGGCATTACTGGTCGGGTCATAGACTTGGATTACTGTGATATTGCATGGTTTGCATTGGAAACAGAGGTCATTTTGTCATTTTTGAGACTGCATCCAAGTACTGCATTTCGGACTCTTCTGTTGACCATGTTGGCTACTCCATTTCTTCTAAGGGATTCTTTCCCACAGTAGTAGATATAATGGTCATCTGAGGTAAATTCGCCCATTCCAGTCCACTTTAGTTCACTGATTCCTAAAATGTCAGTGTTTATTTTTGCCATCACCTGTTTGACCACTTTCAATTTGCCTTGATTTATGTAGCTAAGATTCCAGTCTCCTATGCAATATTGTTCTTTACAGCATCAGACTTTATTTGCATCACCAGTCACATCCACTGCTGGGCGTTGTTTTCGCTTTGGCTCCGTCTCTTCATTCTTCCTGGTATTATGTCTCCACTCTTCTCCAGTGGCATATTGGACACCTACTGGCCTGGGGAATTCATCTTTCAGTGTCCTATCTTTTTGCCTTTTCATATTCTTCATGGGGTTGTCAAGGCAAGGTACTAAAGTGGCAAGGCTCTTGGTAAGTGCAAACTTGTACCTGACAATAGTCTATTTTACAGATACAAAAAGCTAAGTCCTTGTGAGGTAGTTACCATTATTATGCTCTGTTTTTCAAATGAGAAAGTTTTTCAAATGAGATAGCTGAGGCACAGAGACATTTAATAATTTTATCCAGGTTACATGGCTGGTTAGTGTTGAAGCTGGAATTTGGTCCAAGTTTTAAGTGTCAGAGTATGCTGCATTGTGGGTTTGTAGTTTCTCAACAAACTGTTGTCATATTTCCTTTTTCTCCTCTTCCAAGGCATTATAATCCCATGTAGAATTTTAAAAGAAATAATGTTATTTTTATGTATTATCTAGCATATTGTTGGTTGGATAGTAATAATTTGTGGGTTTATGTCATTCAGAAAAATTTAACATGAATGGGTTTACTGCTTTATTGAATACTTCCATTATGCATGCTTAGTTGCTCAGTTGTATCTGACTCTGTGTGACCCCATGGACTGTAGCCCACCAGGCTCCTCTGTCCATGGAATTTTTGAGGCAAGAATACTTGAGTGGGGGGAGCGAGGGTTAAAAAAGAAAAAGGAAAGAATACTGGAGTGTGTTGCCATTTCCTCCCCAGGGGATCTTCCCAATGCAGGGATCGAACCCCTATCTCCTGTGTCTCCTCCATTGCAGGTGGGCCTCCATTAATATATCTTAAATAAAACATATGGCAGCATTTTTCTATATGTTCCATATAAGAGGTTTTCTGCAGCTGTAACAGATGTTACAGAGGACTGTTGGCTCAGTCCTCTTCCTTGTGAGTTGTCCTGTTAGTCATTATTCATTCATTTCATCCTGTCTTTGTCATTTTCAATTCAGGCTGGCATTATTTCTTCTAACATAAAGCCCTCACAAACTTGGTTGATCTTCTTTGCACCTCAGGGGTATCCAAGCCATCACACAAGAGTATCCTCCACAGGCCTTTCCTGGATAATCACATCTCCATTCCTGGCTTCTGCTGAGATGGCTGATCTGATCCATGACTCACATGCCTAATCTCTTTATTTATTTATTTTTAATTTAAATTTATTTGTTTTAATTGGGGGCTAATTGCTTTACAATATTGTATTGGTTTTGCCATACATCAACATGAATCTGTCATGGGTGTACATGTGTTCCCCATTGTGAACCCCCCTCCCACCTCCCTCTCCCTACCATCCCTCTGGGTCATCCCAGTGCACCAGCACAGAGCATCCTGTATCTTGCATCTAACCTGGACTGGCGATTCATTTCTTATATGATATTATACATGTTTCAGTGTCATTCTCCCAAATCATCCCACCCTCTCCCTCTCCCACAGAGTCCAAAGACTGTTCTATACATCTCAAATGTTTAACCAGCCAAACCACTGGCCCAGTGTCCAGAATATACTCTGTGGATAGGCTGAGAGTTTTCCAAACTGGTTTTTTTCTTGCTTAGCAGTTCCTTCCTCAGTTTCTTTCTTTCTTCTCCTGTCTTACAGTAAGCAGACAAGGCAAGCAAAGCTGAACTTTCCATACTTTCATTGGAAATCTCAATTTCCAAGTTTGTAATTTTTAAGTTCTACCTTTCACCCAACATAACACGGCTTTTCCACTTTTCACAACAGGGATCACCTTTCCTCCAGTGTCCAATACTATACTCCTTATTTACCTCCGAGACCTTGCCAGAAGCACATCTAGCACATGTCGCAATACTCTGTTCTTCATTATATATATATATATATATAATATAATACGTATATATAGTCTGTGATGATGAAAGCCTTCTCTATGCTATTCCTCCCCAAAGCCGCTCTGCATTTTAAGCTGGTTGCTATAGAAGTGCTGCACTTCCTAGTTCCAAAATTTTGTATTAATTAGTTCCCTTGGACTGCTGTAATAGAGCCACCAACTGGGTGAATTACAACAACAGAAATTTGTTGCCTCAGGGTTCTGGAGGCCAAAAGTCCAAAATCAAGGTACCTGTAGTCGTCTCCTCCCTCTGAGACCCTCCCAGGCTTCTTCCTGGTGGCAGAGTTAATCCTTGATGGCCCTTGCCTTGGAGATGCATTACTCCAATCTGTGCCTCCATCTTTACATGGCCTTCTTCCCTGCGTGTCTGTGCCTCTTCTTTTGTGATATGGACACCAGTCCTACTGGATTAAGGGCCCACTCTACTCAGTAACACCATATGTAATTACTTCTGCCTTAACCCTGTCTCCAAAGTAGGTCTGTATTCTGGTGTACTGGGGTTAGAACTTCAACATCCCTTTTGGGGGTGGAAGGGAGATACAATTAAACCCATAACAGCCACATCAAGTGGCTTACCAGGTTTGGTATCTTAGTTTAAGTTATTCTTGCCTTAGTACCTTTTTCATTGTTTAATATTTATTTTTTATTTACTTATTTGGCTCCCCTGGGTCTTTGCTGTGGCATGCAAACTCATAGGTGTGGCATGTGGCATCCAGTTCCCTGACCAGGGGGATCAGTCTGGGCCCCCTGCATTGGAAGTGCGAAATCGTAGCCACTGGGCCACCAGGGAATTCCCTTTCCTCAGTTCCTTCTTAATTACCGTTTAATTATTATAAATAGACTGGAAAGCAGGATAATTTCAGATGTTTGCATACCTTCAAAGTCTTCCTTATCAGATATTTGCTTGTGAAAGTTCCTCCCCGCCCTCCCCCCGTTAGCCATACTGTGTGTCACAAAGAAAGTATGTTCAAATAATACCTTAGTTTGGGTTTTTTTTAAATTAAGCCTCAGCTTCTTATTTTATTAATCTTATCTTGTGGTTATATGAAATTTCCAATTCTACAATTCAGATGACTAGCTTAGTATTTGCTGCCTTAGAAAGTTGCTGATTTTTAGAAACATTTTCATCTTGAAATTAGATTGCTGGTTTTCAGTGTAAATAACAGCATGAATTCAACTTCCCGGGAGACAGGAACGAATAATCATCTTTCTGTGTAACAGGTCTTAGAGTAGTGAAATATGGAAGAGTTCTGTGGTTATAGACTCCTGACAACTCCCTTTAAATATGAACTTAGCATTGCATACATTACATATTGTATAAACAATAGGTATACTCTTAAACAGTAAAAAAAGCCTTCTGTATTAGTGTTTTGAATTCATATCCAAAATACCTTGCTTGAGAGTTATTACCTGTTACTGCTTTTTGTACCAATATGTAGTCTGTAATTTCTTGGTTCCTAAATGGGATTGTTAATGTCTTCCATGCTAGTAAAGTCACATTGCACATTCTATTAAATGTTCTTAATAATCTTTAGGGCTTTAGATGAATGTGTTAATTGTCACTACTGACAAAAGTAGATTTTCTCTGTGCTTTTAAAGTTTCCTTTAACTATTTTTGGACTTCCCTGGTGGCTCAGACGGTAAAGCATCTGTCTACAATGCAAGAGACCTGGGTTCGATCCCTGGGTTGGGAAGATTCCCTGGAGAAGGAAATGGCAACCCACTCCAGTACTCTTGCCTTGAAAATCCCGTGGATGGAGAAGCTTGGTGCAGGCTACTGCCCTTGGAGTCACAAAGAGTCGGGCAGGACTGAGCACCTTCACTTTCACTTCCAATTATTTTTGACTCTGGCATTGTTCCCTTGCATTATTTTGGGTATTTTATGCCTGCATTTCTGATATTTAAAATTGAAGGTTAAACATATATACATATATATGTATGTTTTTAAGGAAGTCTTGGGGTTTATTTTTTTCTTAACTGTTTTATCTTTAGATAATTGTAGATTCATATCCAGTTGCTAAAAATAAGACACATAGATCCTGTGTATCCTTTACCCTGTTACTCTGATGGTAATTTCTTGCATAAATTATAGTACAGTATAGGAAAAGAGGATATTGAAAATGATGGAGTCAAGATACAAAATATTTCCACCACTGCAAGGATCCCTCACATTGCCTTGTATACCTGAACCCACCTGCTTCCCTCTCACTGTCATTTCTTCCCTTAACCCTGGCAACCATTAATTTCTTCTCTGTTTCTATAACTTAGGACATAAATTCTTGTACTGAGTCAGAGAATCAGTTGACCAATGGATCGTGTGTACATAATTCAAGACTTTTAGGAGAGAGGGATAGGAAATTAAAATGTAACACAAAATTCTTTGATGCCAGGGCAACTTATAGTATCTATATTATCCACTTCTTTTTTTTTCACAAAGCAAATATTAGTAACACTGTACTCAAATAAGAGAGTTTCTGCAGGTGAGTCTAAATTCATTTCTTCCTTTTAGTGAAAGGTTGCATCTTAAAGCAAAATATCTTCAGATATCTAATGATCCTCATTTTCCATATTTCTGAGTTAGGACGACTTAAAAATGACTCAAAACTCTCTTTTTACAGGCATGCCTCAGAGATTGGGGATTCAGTTCCTTTCCCCAGAAAAAGCGAGTCACACAAATTATTTGGTTCCCCAGTGCATATAAAAGTTATGTTTACACTATATTGCAGTCTATTATGTGCAATAGTTTTATGTCTAGAAAAAAGTATATATTTTAATTAGAAATATTCTATTGCTAAAAAGTTAACCATCATTTGAACCTTCAGCAAGTTTTATTCTTTTTGCAATAGTAACATCAATAATCACTGATGACAGATCACCCTAATAATGAAAAAGTTTGAAATGTTGAGAATTACCAAAATGTAACACAGAGATATGAAGAGAGCAACCGCTGTTGGAAAATGCTGTAGGAAAAATTGATTGACTTGATGCATAGTTGCCACCAACCTTCAATTTGTCAAAAGCACTTTATCTGCAAAGTATGTTAGAGGAAAGTGCAATAAAGCAATGTGTAATAGAATGAAGTCTGCCTGTACTTAACTAATGATAGAAAGCAGTGATGTAGATAAATAGTACTCCATTCAGAAGGATAATTGGTACAATTTGCATTCAGTGTTTAGGATGAATTTTCTTTGAATGGCAGAATGGTGAGCTGGAAGGCTTTGTGGTAGGATCAGAAGTACTGAGGTAAGGAGGCTCACGGTGACTCTGCTTTGTGGTTGAATAGGAATATTCATTTGACTTGCAGTGGAAGAGAAACCTGGATGTCTCACTAGTGGAGATAAAGCTTAAGAGGCCTTGAATGCCAGGCTCAGAACATTAGACTTTATTTTAAAGGCAGAGCAGAATACTATACGTATTGAACTTGGAAATGAAAGATTAAGAGATATTTGAGAGAGAGTAAAGTGACAGCTATGAAGATGAATTGGAGCTCGAAGAGACTGTAGGCAGGGAAATCAGTTAGCTTTGTTATACTAAGTTTCAGAGTCTGACAGTGAAGGTGTCCTGGTAAAACGATTAATGCAGGTAGGTGAAGAGCTAATTGTAGATGATGATGGATTTCTAGGGGTGGAAGGGAAGGGAGGGATTAGGAAATATTGATTGTGAATATAGGAGAAAAGAAGGATTATCATAACATAGAATAACCACAGAATATTTTTAGAAGTTGGAGAAGTTGCTTTTCAGCATATTAGACTACTAGCCATGTCCTGAAATGTTCTGTTTTTTCCTTTTTCTTGAACTTTCAAGTCAAGATTGGAACTCTGTAGAGGAAGTTTTGGTCAGGAGGTTATTAAGAAAGTTTAAATTAATTTGCATAGAGATGATAATTGTTTTCCCAAAGTATTGAAAGATTTACAGTTTCAAGTCGGTTGTTGAGTCAACCAGTCTGTTGCCAGGTGTGTTAGGGATGAGAAGAGTTGACTCATTGGAAAAAACTCTGATGCTGGGAGGGATTGGGAGCAGGAGGAGAAGGGGACGACAGAGGATGAGATGGCTGGATGGTATCACGGACTCGATGGACATGAGTCTGAATGAACTCTGGGAGATGGTGATGAACAGGGAGGCCTGGCGTGCTGCGATTCATGGGGTCGCAAAGAGTCGGCCATGACTGAGCGACTGAACTGAACTGAACTGAAGGTATGTTAGTTACATCTTTGAGACTACCTCTGTTGCGCTGTTTAGATTCTGCCTGCCTGGAGTATTAGTCTGGACACACTTTAACCTGTGTGAGGTCTTTATAGGAAACGTTCTAATGACTGCTAACTATGTATTCATGAGAATGGAAGTTCTAGTGGGTTCAAAATAATCTTTTCTTTGAACTTCTTACCTTAATACTGTTCTTCCTAATGGATATGATTGTAGAGATGATGCTGGGTGTTTCATGTGATATGATGTAGAAGAGACTGTTTATTTGCTCCTAATTGTTGGTTACTTTGTGAGAGTATATTTGTTAATAAACATTAAGGTGATTAATGTGTGTCTTGGAGAAAATTTATTTCAATCTATTGGTTAAATTATTTTAACCACACATTTAGTAGCTACTTTTATTCATTGCCAACCTAGATTTTCTTCTTAATGATAATCAGTGCAGCGATGCATCCTTGTGCTGGAAGGGTATTCCTTCTTTGCAGATATGCTTTCAAATATGTGCTCTCTCCTTTCAGTTATTCTTGATACACTTTGCAATGCATTTTAACATCTTGCTCTCATTTATAGATGTGAGTATACAGATTGTCACCTCCATTCAGGAGAAATTGAATTTGTTACTCAATGAATGTTTGAAAATATAAAACATTATTTTTAATTATGTAGTGACTAAGTATTCTTGTATGGTACACTCAAAGAACAACTCAGTGTGACTTTATGTAGTTAGCAAAGTGTCTAAAGCACTCCAACCCTATTGTGTTTCAGTGCACTTGCAGGAAAGACATGGTGAAAATTTCTATGGATATCTTTGTGAGGAAATTTCAACCAGACAGATACCAGCTTTGGAAACAAGGAAAGGATATATATACCATTGATCACACAAAACCTACTCCAGAATCCACCCCTGAAGTCAAAGCATGGCTGCAGAGGAGGAGGAAAGTAAGAAAAGCATCCAGGAGGTAATGATCTTGCCCCCACCCCATCCCACTTGTGGTTACTCAGTTAAAATGGGTCCTTGAGCATAACGTTCTTAAAGACTATTTATTTGCTTTTCTTCTGTTTATTCATTGTATGTTTATTTACTATCTTACTGAAAATTTGAGGCAAAGTATTTGTAATTCTTTGGAAGTACAATAAATAAATAGAGTGCAATAAATAAATAAACGTAAAAAGAGAGGTCTGTTGTGTTGGGAGTGCATGAGAAATAGAACAGTTGTGGAACTTCTAAACCCCTTACACGAATGTATTTAAAGTCTTACGGGTGCTGTCTACTCATATCCTTATTTTTGTCAGCTTCAATAACTTGGTTTCCAACTTTTTAATTTGGCTATTGATTTTGACTTTTGTAGTTCTCTTCTTCATTTGTCAAACATCTCGTATTACTTTTCTCGTTGGGGAGCATCCATCTTGCTGCATTATGCACACCCGGCTTTGTGCTTTCACCAGATGTCAGAGCCTGTGGTATTTCTGTAACGTGGCTGTCTCTCTGTAATGTATCCTACGTTCCATTTTTGTGGCCAGGGCCATCTCAGAAGCCTTTAGGCCTGTCGTGGTCATCTTGCTGTTTTAAAACACATTAAACAGGGAGTGTGTTTTGTCGCTCAGGTCCTCAGGCAACCTTTTTTAGGTTCTTGTTTTCCAGGTTTGTGTTGTATTTTTACTCTCCAATATTACTCATTGTTTTTCTTTCAGATTGTAAAAGTAATATTTGTGCATTGGAGAAAATTTGTAAAATAAGGAAAAGAATAATGAAGGAATCCCAAATCACCCATTACCTCACAATCCAGAGATAACCAGTGTTAACATTTTGTATATATCCTTTACATATATATTTCTTATTTATTATATTATATACCTTTCCAAAATTGGGGCCATGCTCTATTAGTAATTTGACCAGTTTTGTGTTTTTTCATGTAATTGAATGATTTGCTACAGAATTTTTAATGCCTGCATGTATTTTATCTAATCTCCTATAGTTGGACCTGTAGCTTCTTGCCAGTTTTTAGCTACTAACCAAAAAGCACTGTAATTTTAAATCTTTGCCCACACTTCTGATGTTTATTTTCTGACTCTTTCTCTGTCTCTCTCTCTTATTTTTCTCCCTGACAATTTATTTTCTGCTATTTTAGAATGCTAGTGAGTTAAGGAACCTTAAGAACATGGAATCAAACCAGCATTTTATAAGAGATATACTTGAGGCACAGAATTAGTAGCAGAATTACAACCCAGATGTTCTTATTTCACCCTATAGTCTACAGCAGGAGTTTTCAAACTGTCACTTTTCAAATCAATTTAATAGGTTAGGAACAGCATTTTAAAGTTAGGAAGTTAAAGAGAGTAAAATGTATCATAGTCCTTCCCATGAGGTGATGGTCAGTATTGATTTATGACATGTGCCAGCATCAGTGTATGTGTGTATCATGTCATCATCTGAAGTATATAACTCACTGTGGGTTGCACTCTGAAAAGTTTGGGAAAGACTGATTTGGAGACTAAAGGTGCTAATCCACATTGCCAAAAAAATATTTGCTGCAGGAGACAGTAGTCAATCTGTCAGTGGCCAGTAGAACATCTTGAGGATTATTCTTTAATGGACAGAAAACACAACACTCTAATTTAGGTGTTTAATCTGGTCTCTTAGTTACTAATCACAGTGGTCCTTGTTGGTTGACATCGAACATACATATGACATCGAACAGATGTGAAGTGTCTTTCAGCAGGTTAAAATAATCAGTGGTCTTTACTTACCCAGTTAGAAAGCCTAGTGTTGAGGGGCTTATTATGCTCACCTTTGTGGCTTGATCATTGAGTTTGCTGATCTCCCTTAAGTAATATACTGTATTTAAGGAAATCTAACGAAGGGAATGATTCATTGAAATCTCAAAAAGATGTTAACCTTTTAATTTTATGCGTGCTGTGCTATTCATAATGTAAAATATTCCACATAGACCACTGCATGGGTTTCAGTAAAAGTGATGATGATATCAGTACTGTTACTTCTAGCCAATTTACCAAAGCCAGGTTATCCCTGGCTACTCCCTTTATCTTATGGGGACTTCCTATAGAAAGTGAAAGTGAAGTCGCTCAGTCGTGTCCGACTCTTTGCGACCCCATGGACTGCAGCCTACCGGGCTTCTCCGTCCATGGGATTCTCCAGGCAAGAATACTGGAATGGGTTACCATTTCCTTCTCCAGGGGATCTTCCTGACCCAGGGATCGAACCCGAGTCTGCCGCATTGGAGGCAGACACTTTAACCTCTGAGACACCAGCGAATGTCGTGTGTGTGTGTGTGTGTGTGTGTGTGTGTGTGTACATACTCTGAAATATATGTTGATTTAGTTTGAGTTATAGCTATTCTCAAATGAAAGTGTTAGAAATGTTGTGTCATATACAGAAGGCATCTACAATAAACCTATGAAGTGACCTGCTGAAAAATACTAGAAGTGGAATAATATAAAAATGGTGTCCACTCTGAAAATAAATAGTACATTGATATAAGATGTTAAATACATGTGGTTAGCCTTCTTCGTCTCTTAATTTCTTCAGCTAATGATAATTTGACAATTAATCTTAATGATTTTCATGCATATTTCAGAATTATATGAAACTCAGGCAAATACAGTCACCAAGTCACCTTGGAATGTAAATAATCTACTAAAATTTTAACAACAGCTTTAAGGAGTCACCTTGTTTCTTTTTTCTTTATTATCTAAATAATGTTTGATTTTATCCCTGTGTCATGATTTTTCACTTTAGTTTTTATATTAAGCTTTCTTTTAATATTGTTATAAAGTTTTGTTGTTTTGTTGCTCAGTCTTGTCCAACTCTTTGAGACCCCCATGGACTGTATGTAGCCCACCAGGCTCTCTGTCCATGGGATTTTCCAGGCAGGAATACAGGAGTAGGTTGCCATTTCCTTCTCCATATAAAGTTTCAACAGTGACTTTTTCCCAATAATGTTTTAATAATCAGTTATTTAGCATTGTTTTAGTTTTAATTTTTAGTAAATTGTTATTAAAACTGTTAATATTTCAATTTCAAATTTGATATATTAATCATGACGATTATCTTTGTATCTTATGATTAGAAACCAGTTTTTTATTGTTTTTTCAATAAGTGAAAATAATGCTTATGTATATATTTTTTGCTGTCCTTTGCCCACATTGTGTTCTGACTACAGCTTTTCTTGTTAATAGCTTCCAGTGTACTAGTTCTCACTCTAAGAGGCCTAAGAATGAGGAGGATGAGAAACTGTCAGCTATAGTTGGTGGGGCAGAAGGACCCACTCCTGACCCGGATCCAGGTGATCTCAAGGATGATGGAAAGCCAGAAGAAGCAGTGAGTCTAGTGAAAACAGAAGCACCTTCAGAGAAAGAGGCCTCTGTTAGCAGGATGCAGCTGGATCATAATTTGTCAGATAATATCAGATTCTCAGGTGAGAAACTAGCTGATTATGTTTCACGTATTAGTAGTAGGTAGTTGCTGATCTTCCTTAAGTCTGTGTTTTCTAGGACAGATACCTTACTTTTCCACAGAGCTTAACCAGTAAGCTATCTAAAGCTATGAGGTAACTAAATTAGAAGGCCAAGGGAGTGTTAGAAAAGCCAGAAGTACCACTGTTCTGGGTAATGAAATTTTAAGACAAATAGCCAGCAGTACCTATTTCATATAATAAAAAAGAAGATTCTAAAATGGAAAAAAATTTTTTTTGATGCAACTCAATTTACAATATATAATACATTTTTGGAAATCTTCTCTTGAATTCCCATGGAATAGAGAAAACCAATTATAGATAATTCTTTGCAGATTCTTAGCTTTCAGATTAATTTTAAGAAGAAAATAAAGATTAAGATTTTACAAAGTAACATCAAAAATCATTCAGTCCTGTGAAATGGCATATATAGCCCCCTGGCTGTTTCTCTGTGCCAAAGCCATCATTTGTAAATCTCAACTGATTTGCTTTTCCCCTTTTTTGTAGCATGTTTCTTTGAAACTGTTTTTATGCTTTGCCTCTTTAATACTTGTGGGAGATTTTGCCCTTTTTCTAATGGAGCTTATTGGTAATCCCTGTCTCACTCTTATTCCCCTCATCTATTCTCTCTTTATGTTGTGGGGCTCTCCCAAATCCAGACATCCCCCTGCTTCCTCTACATTCAAGATGTGTTATCTTTGTCTGGACTGTTGTAGAAGGTGCCCCCTTCTTGTTTTTCCAGTGTCCACTCTAGTCACCCCTACTAGTCAGATCTCCATTTGGCAATTGTAGTGATTCTTTTAAAAGACTCAGCTTAGGTCTTGGCCCTGCCATTTTCTTGTTTTTATTCCACTTAGAGTAAAAGAAAAGTCCTGGTCATTGTTCTAATTAATCAGTCCTTGGCTTCTTCTCCATTCTTATTTCCTTTTGCACTTGAAATGTCTGTGTTAATAGAGTTTAAATCATGGATATTTCCCCAGTGAATTTGTATTCAATTGGATATCTAGACAAATAAATATGTAATTCCTATCTAGTGTGCCAAGTACCACTATAGAGATGGCGTACCAAGGAAAGACCCAAAATAGACAGGAGGCTGAACTGGCAAGGTTTCTGGGAGTAGGTGATAGCTGAACTGATTTGTAATCAATGTATGGAAGACAGAAAGTGAAGAAGGTAGGCAAGTGCAGAGACCAGTTATGCACTATACACATGCTCAGTCGCTGAGTTCTATCCAACTCTTTTGCAATCCTGTGAACTGTAGCCCACAGGCTCCTCTGTCCTGGGATTTCTCAGGCAAGGATACTGGAGTAGGTTGCCATTTCCTTCTCTAGGGAATTTTTCCAGCCCAGTGGGTGAACCTTCATCTTCTGCATTGGCAGGCAGATTCTTTACTTCTGACCACCAAGGAATCCCTAGTTATGTAATGTATACAGATATTTCTTTGCTGTCCCTCACCATGGTTTTTTTTTTTTTTTTAAGTACCCTGGGTTAAATTAATTACTCTACGAACTACTGAGTGGTTTAAGCCAAGCGTACACAGCTTTATTTGTTCTCTTGCTACCTAGTTTCTTGCATTTTGACTTCTGGGTTTTAAGACCTGCTGCTGCTGCTGCTAAGTCACTTCAGTCGTGTCCGACTCTGTGTGATCCCATAGATGGCAGCCCACCAGGCTCCCCCATCCCTGGGATTCTCCAGGCAAGAACACTGGAGTGGGTTGCCATTTCCTTCTCCAATGCATGAAAGTGAAAAGTGAAAGGGAAGTCGCTCAGTCGTGTCTGACTCTTCGCGACCCCATGGATTGCAGCCTTTCAGGCTCCTCCATCCATGGGATTTTTCAGGCAAGGGTACTGGAGTGGGGTGCCTTCACCTTCTCCGTTTAAGACCTGACAGAGCATTTAATAGAAGATTTGGCATGTTGCAGTGTTTGAGCTACTATGCGATAGGTGAATAAAATGAGGCACACTTGTGTATGCATAAGAGAGGGAGCAAGCTACAGAAGTAAACTGTGTGTGATATTCCTTTCATTTCTGTGCTGTCCTTGTACTGTGCAGGATTAGTTTAAGAAATCATTTTTATAGGACCTGCACAGTTTTACATGTGTTTTACATGGGTTTGTACAGTTTTACATCTTCTTGAGTTGGAATGTTTCATCAGTAACATATATTGGAACCAAATTCTTATTTTTTAGAAGATCTCAAATTGCTATTGCTTATGTAAGTATTGTTACTGCCCTGGCTTTGGACACTGGTTTACAGTGGAACCTCTTTTTAATCCCTCATTTTGTCAGTAAATATATTATTTTGCTGCCTTAGCAACTATAAAGGCTGCATAGTGCTTTAGTGACCTTTTCCACTTGGATCTTCAGTAGAAATTTAGAGGGGATGTTTGATGATAGACATTTAGTTGAGAACAGTTTAACAATCCTTAGCAATAATATATTGTAACATTTATTAACAGGCTTTTGTTTTACTCCTTAGGAAACATCTGCCTAAACACATCTGTAACAGAGAAGATCAAAGCTGAGGCTGACCATACTTGTTCTGCAGTTCCACCTTCAAATCCCAGTGAGGCTGACGAGTCCATATTTAGTGGCCAAGTCACATCCGAGGAATCAGAGCCACGCAAGCTTCCATGGCCAAAGTCACCTGAGTCATACTCCTCTGTGGCAGAGAGTAGCAGTGCTTTGACTGAGGGAGAAGAGAGTGATGTGGAAAGCCGTGGGAGTGGCCTTGAACCTGGGGAAGTCCCAGCGGTTCCCAGTGGCCAGAGAAATGGCTTCAAAGTCCCCAGTGTATGTGACAGTGTCAATTTTTACCATATATATTGTGTTGTCAAGGCTCTTTCTGAAAACAGCATGCTATGCATGGAAATCTTACTGTAGGGGAGAAATAGCATCTCACATTTATAGGTCTTAATCTATTTCCTTCAGTGACTGGGAGGTAAGCTTTCTGTGAGCTCTGGCTAACCTGGTGATAATTCAGAGAACATGGAACTTTTGGCCACGTGTTGGAGTTTAATTTTCTTTCTTTTTTAGTTTTTCGAACATTAAACTCTTTGTTTTGAGATCTTTGTAGATTTATATACAGTGGTAAGAAGTAGTGTAGCAAGATCTAATATACCCAGTTTCCCCCAGTAGAACCTCCTTGGAAAACTAGGATAGGATAGCACAGTGATACTGACATTGATATAGTCAAGACATAGAATGGTTCTGTCACCTGCAATATTAGCCAGACTGGAAATAATTCACCTTCAAGACTCTCACCTCTTTCTGCCAGAGCTTAATACCTCTGGGTCCTAGGCTTCTCTCAACCTCTATTTTAACATTAGGGCTCTTCTGGTTATGCTTTTTCCTGACTCTAGCCGCATGGACTCTGAATCTAGGACCAGGCTGAACCTTCTGTCTCTACCCATGCTGGAACCAGGCCTTCTGCCACTTGGAAAACTCAAGATCCCTCTTGATTTCCAACTTCCTCATTCTAACCCTTTGCAGAAGGCGTCCCTGTTTCTCCTATGTTCTTGTATGATGTTAATACCATATGCTTTCAGCATAAACTGATTGTGAGTATATCAGCCAAGCTACAATTGCGTGTTGTTATTGTCATAATTTAGTAACCTCTTTTGACCTGAACAGCTTGGTAAAGGAGTTCGGGTGGATGAATAAGCGAAGCCTCAAATGTTTGAGCTGATAAATTGTGCTGGCTGCCGCTGAACAGACCCAGTTCTGGATTGCTCCTGCTCATTTTAGCTCAGAAGAAATCTTTTGTATCTTCGAGTAGCAAGAGAGAGTAAATAAAGACATCAATTTGGAATGCCCTATTTATAAGTAGTTTTAAAATGTCCAATAAAATGTAGATAATTTCCTGCTGCTGCTGCTGCTGCTAAGTTGCTTTGTCGTGTCCGACTCCGTGCGACCCCAGAGATGGCAGGCCACCAGGCTCCCCCGTCCCTGGGATTCTCCAGGCAAGAACACTGGAGTGGGTTGCCATTTCCTTCTCCAGTGCATGAAATTGAAAAGTGAAAGTGAAGTCGCTCAGTCGTGTCCGACCCTCAGCGACCCCATGGATTGCAGCCTTCCAGGCTCCTCCATCCATGGGATTTTTCAGGCAAGAGTACTGGAGTGGGGTGCCATTCCCTTCTCCGAAATAATTTCCTAATTTCCCCCAATAACTTTTTACCATTTTTCTATCTATGATTGTCCTACTGAAGTATAAAATATTTCTCAGAAACACCTGAGAAACAGAAAGTTATGATCTAATTTATTTGAAAAGGTAGCTAAGAAATTCGAACATAGTATTCACATAGCAGTAAACAAAATTTACAACTTAGTTTCACTTAGGGATTATTTGTAGCTGGACAGATACTGGGATTCAGGACTGGTGAATAAGTCAAATGCCTGTTTTTATTTGGTCTGATTCTTTAAACTAGAATGGAACTGAAAATAACTTTTCTGTTCACCTTCATCTTTATCATTTCACTGAGCCAAGTCTGACTGGCCAGGAAGGCAAGTGCTGTTGTTGAGGGCTGAGGACTTGGTTTGCACTTGTCAGAAACAGCTGTGTGGTGTTCTCTTCTTATCCCATTTTGTCAGACTTCTAAGTCCTTCTAAGCCACAGAGGCATGGTTCATTTTTGTGTAGTGTGGCCAGTGTTTCTTAGTTTTGAGTGTAATACTGTGTGTTTGCTGATAGCAGTCAGCTTCAGTCATCCTTCTCAGGAAGCATTAAGGGAACCAAACATGTTCACACATGACACACTATTCCTGCTGTCCAAGATGCTCCTCTCCCAGAGGGCTAAGTGTCATTGCTCTCGAGACTCCACTCAGATGTCTTCACATCAGAAAAGCCTTCTCTGATGATCCCACATAAAATTACCTCCTCCCCATCTCTTTCTATTCTTTGCCATGCTTTTTTTAAAAAAATTATTATTATTACTGCATATTTACTTAATAGAACCTGATATTTATGGGCTTCCACAGTGTCTCAGCGGTAAAAGAATCCGCCTGGCAAGCAGGAGATGCTGGTTTGATCCCTGGGTCAGGAAGATCCCCTGGAAAAGGAAATGGCAACCCATTTCCTTTTAGGGAAATTTTTCCCTTTAGGGAAATTTATGAGACTCCTTTCTTTTACATGAATCACCGATGCAAACACACTGGATTTGAACTCTTTCTTTAACTAGCAACTCTGCCACTTTTTTTTCTTTTTTTTTGATTGTATGGATGAGAAAGCTTGTAAACAGAGTCTCTCTGAAAGATGTCAGGATGCAAATGACTTTTTCCTCTACCTTTGAAAGAAAACTGTAGTCTAGGCAGCTCATGACAAAAGATTTTACATAGAATGTTAGTGGTTTCAGGATGACAGTTATGTGCCATATTAAACAACAACAGCGTTTGATTTCCTGTTTGGTCCTCAGAGAAGTGAGGACTCTTTTTCCAGTGGAAGAAAGAGGATAGGTTTACTGTGGCTGTATTGCCTCCTGAAGACAGAAAGCAAAATAGCCTGCTGTACAGTTACATGTGACCAAATGCCATGGTCCTGGATTGTTATGAATATGTAATCCTAAATTCAGATTATCTTTGAAGGACTTTTGAAAACTCTCTAACATCTGAGTTTATTATAGGTTTGCAAAGAGTACCCTGCACTACAGATAGTGCTTTAATATGAAATGGAAGGATAGTTCAGTGATTCCTCTGGCAGTAAAATTACTAACAGAATGGCTCCTATTTCTGTTGATTTTGCCATTTAAATTTCTTTGAAAACCTTAATTTCTCAGGTGGTAAAATAAGTACAAGAGTTCTTTATAATTTATTTGTGGTAAGTCATTGTAATGATAGTTTTTTGTTTTAAAACAAGTCTTTGATGGTGAATATTTTTCCCCTATGCATGTTCTGTAACCAGAGAACAGAAGGTGAAACCAAAACTGCTAAAAGTTGGCGCCACCCACTTAGTAAGCCTCCGGCGAGATCTCCAATGACCCTGGTGAAGCAGCAGGCAACGAGTGATGAAGGTGAGCTTGGATGTTTTTCAGTATTTATTCCATGTAAACTGTATAATATTCAGAATTTATTCTGTCAGTTTGTTGTAACAGACTTTTTTAAAAAAAAAAAAAAAAAAACTGCCTGGTAGAGAAGAAATCTGACCAAGTGGCAAATACATACCTTAAGGAGATCCTGAGTGACACACAGTTTATTTAGAACTTAGATTTTAGGGATACGCACTTGTTTCACGTAATCAAGCAGTGTTAAAGTCTTCCTTTTTTATTTGATGGGTAAATTGGTTGTTTCTGACATTTGTCTTAAGACCCTCCAGAAGAAGTTGACGTCCTTTCTCTCAGACTATCATATCATGGAATTAACATGCTTTGTATTGCGTCTGATTTTAACTTGACTCCTTTAAATTTATCCACATCATCTGAGTCAGAAACTACATGCAGGACTTCTGCATCCTGTTACACCCGCTGTGTCATGGAACACCCTTCCTCTTTGACTATGTGAATGAGGCTTGGCATGAAATCATTTTATTTACAACCAGCTGCTATTCTTAGATGTAACATTTGTCTGTGTGGTTTACCTGGTTGCCCTCTTTGCCTCTCTTTCTCTCTTTTTCCAAAAATTTTTTTTCTTTTTCTTCAGTCAGACCACTGACCAACTGTTTATTCCTTCCAATGTCTCATAGCTTCATAAGGTGTATTTTTTTTTTTCATCTCTAAAAGAATCAGTTGAAGCAGGTGTTCTGTAAAAAGCCCTTCTTTGAGATGTTATCCTTTACTGGTAGAAACTGTTAATTAAGGTACTTGTCTGTAGGGATGCTGTCAAGGGAATAACATGAATCTTGGGTTCAGACTTCCATCTAGTTTAAATCCAGTTTATCAGAGTACATATCCTTAGCAGATTTCCTTTCCCATTTATTCACTGTTTTCTTTTATGCCTCATGTTTAGTTAGGAAAAAAAAGTTCATCAGTGTAGGGATCAGATAATGATGGTAGCAGTGTCTATAACACCAGTTCAGGATGGAATTCCGCCTTGAACAATAAAAGTAATTAAACACGTTTGCCTTTAGTTCCATATGTCATCATGTTCAGTTTTTATTTCTCCAACTTTATTGTATCCAACACAAACCATTTTCTCTTTTTTGTCAAAATAAAAAATTGTTCTGTATAAAGTAATTAATATTCACTGTGCATTACTCATCAATTTTCATGACCTTTCCCCATTATAGCCTATAGCAACAGCAGAGCTTCTTGGAAGGGAATGTCCTGTCCTGATACATAAGGAAAACTGCCTTCTCCTATTTCTTTATCGTCCTGGAAAGTTTATTTCCATGTGGATCATCATAAATTCGTCCAGAGTTTCTCCTTGGAAAGCAGTTCTGATTTTGATCACTATAGCTTGCAAAATTTCTAACTGGATTGGTTTAACAGGGAGATCTCAAAGGTCTGAGGTTAAATATCTTGCTGATACACTGGTGATTGCAGCTTTTGCAGCAGTTTCACCCTCTATTTTTATATGTTAAGAACTCCTGGGTCCTCTGGGGATTTCTGAGAATTGAAAGGAAAAATCAGAGAATTATAGTGAAGATTTTTTACAAGCTTCTAAATTGAGAATGGAGAGTATTCTGTGTTCTGGGGCAAATTATTTTTTGGAAACTTGAATGTTTTTCCCTTAGCCATCTCCCTTTGTGTCTTGTACAACTGGGAGTGTCATTATTAGAAAGTGATGAAGAGTGGGATGAGTGCTCATTGGGAGCACACAACTATAAATCTAGCCTCTTTTGGAAATTTCCTACCCTAACTACTGGACTCTTTCTGCACTCCTCTTACAGAAGTAGGTATGTATGCCAGGCAGGAGCATGAGTAGATCTAGATTGGAGCATCTGAGAAATTGCATCTCCGAACAGCAGTGTTCCTTGTTGGTGAGTGAACCCTTCTTTGGGGCTGGCATTTGACTCCAGAAAAGCAACAGAGGGGAAGGATACTGACCCAGCACCTCTGGGAGCTTATGGGCAGCTGAGAGATGAGTCCCCTCTCAGCTGCACCTTTCAAAAGACAGGGCAGTGGTTCTTTGATACTCAAATGGCCTGGAACTGAAGAAATCATCCTAATTGGTGGCAGATCCAGTAATTACTAGGATCAGCAAGGATTTCCTGACTCTCATCCTCTTCTTTCCTAGAAGAAGCTTTTCCATACTTAGCAGAAAAACATGAGGGCCTGAACAGAGGGGGATACCTAAGAAAGGAATGATGTTTTAGAATGTAAAATTTTTACATAAACTAGTATTCAGTTTTGTTTTTTTTGAGGGGAGTAGTGAAAAATTATCTTAACTGTATACCACATATATATTATTTATAGTTTAAAAGCAGTTACTAATCTGTCTCTAGTTTTCTTTTAACTGTTTTTCTTTTACCTTTTTCCTTAAGTCAGGCAGCTGCACAAGGTAATCCTGAAACATGGATTGATAGTCTCTGTGTTTTCCTGCTTTTTAAGCTAATTATACAATGTTGAATTGAAACAGCCTTGAAAGAGAAGTGCTTGGCTGGGTAGGTTTAGTTTCGATACATTCTGGATATGTACCCATTCTCCCCTTGTGATATAACAGTACTGATAATGGTATATTCCTGTAGTCTGGTCTCAGAGCTTTGTGGTTGAATGTCTGTAGGAAGAGGGGTGTGTGTCTCCAGCATAGGTGAGTCAGGGAGCTCTGAGAACAGTGCTCTACCCTGGCCTCAGAAGACGCTGAGAGTGAGGATGGACCCTGGGGATGGGGCTGGGAGGGCAGCTTAGAAATCTGCCACAGTGATGTTTTTCTTGGGTTGCTAAAGACACCAGCTCAAATCTCACGCATTTCCCTTAATGTTACAGCTTCGATACAGGATAAATGACTTGAAGGCTGCTCATAATCCACGACCGACTTCTTACTGCCTTCGTTTCCCTCCACTATTCAGTGTGGAACCTCTTTTCCATCCATTCACATAACTTTTTTTTTTTTCCCCTCCTGAGTATCTGGTGCTGCTTTATGCTTCCGTGCACTTCTTGAACTGTTGCTTTACCTGTGATGCCCTTTCCATCTTGGCACCATTCTCACGTGTTTCTGAGCAGTTTTTCCTCATTTTTTACTTCTCTTCTACTGTCCTATTCCATCTATGCTTACTTAGCTCTAGCATACGCCTTGTCACCTTACATTGTATTTCATTATTTGTCTGTGTGTCTGTTTCCTCACTCTCACGCCTTTGCTCTTGTCTCTGCACTCTGGGTCCAAGGTGAGTGTGTGGCTTAACCCACCTGTGGGTCCAAAAGTAGGAAGTCCCAGGTGATTAGTAACCTTGAAATCAACCATTATAAAAGACTGTGAAATACTGTGATGTAATATGTGCTGTCATGTTAAAAGGAAAACCGAAATTCTTGTCCAGGAAATATTCTCTATATAAGTAGATAGAAAAACATACTGTTTTAATTAGCTGGGACCATAACCTGATTCAGTCAGGTCCTCAAAGTTAGTATGAAGCTGACATGGCATTTAGATGTGGTTAGTGCTTTGGGGACCTGAGGGCCCCCAGAGGAATGATACCCTGTTGGGACAGTTGCTTAGCTAGCATCTCAGCCAGTGTGTATGTAGATGTGCGTGTGTGTGCACTTACGTGTATTTCATTCCCAGTTTAAAGGCATTTTTATTCAATTCCTTTTCACTCATACATGCTTTTTCTGACTAGAGTTTTCATCAGCAACCCTTTGTGCTGACACAAACTCAGGGCTTTTCCTAAACTGATGTTAGGCTAATAAACTTTGTACATTGACGTCCATATTCTGACCATGCATTTTATTAATATCCATCCCCCTGCCTTACCCTTCATGGTTCCTTGTTTGGTCTTTAAAGTTCCCTTCCTGCACACATGTATGCATTAAAAAAGAAACTGAAGTATAGTTGATTTACAATTTTCAGGTATCATGTATGTGTTTATTTTCCACTTAAATTTTTTTCTAACTACTTTGCAACATAAAGTTTCCAACTTTCTTTGCTTTTGACTTACAGTATATTCACTGCTTTTGTACTTACTGTGCACATAATCCCCTTGGTGAAGTGATAAGGCTAATGTTGTTTCTAAAGCAACTGTAAAGGACAAAGCTCACAAATACCAGGAAAGCTTATGAATGTGGCCGTGGCAGATGCAGTAATCTCCACGTCTATTGGTGGTGATTTGAGTTAACATACTCATGCTGTCTATGGAGATTCTGCTGAAGATTTAGAAAGTTAAGTTGAAAGTTTATAGGAAAATATACAAGATTGTTATTAGTGATTTTAGTTCTCTTTTGTATGCTGATAACTTTTCAAGTTTTTATAGTAAACACATTTATATTTGGGCAAAAATATATATTAAAGAGACAGAATATGAACGTGATGAACTGGATTACCAGATAATTCACCAGTTATATAACACAGAGAAACAACTGATAAATTAGGCCGTCTAGAAAATTAGAGATACCAAGGGAACATTTCATGCAAGGATGGGCTCGATAAAGGACAGAAATGGTCTGGACCTAACAGAAGCAGAAGATATTAAGAAGAGGTGGCAAGAATACATGGAAGAACTGTACAAAAAAGATCTTCACGACCCAGATATTCATGATGATGTGATCACTCATCTAGAGCCAGACATCTTGGAAAGTGAAGTCAAGTGTGCCTTAGGAAGCATCACTAGTGGAGGTGATGGAATTCCAGTTGAGCTGTTTCAAATCCTGAAAGATGATGCTGTGAAAGTGCTGCACTCAATATGCCAGCAAATTTGGAAAACTCAGCAGTGGCCACAGAACTGGAAAAGGTCAGTTTTCATTCCAATTCCAAAGAAAGGCAATGCCAAAGAATGCTCAAACTACCGCACAGTTGCATTCATCTCACATGCTAGTAAAGTAATGCTCAAAATTCTCCAAGCCAGACTTCAGCAATACGTGAACCGTGAACTCCCTGATGTTTAAGCTGGTTTTAGAAAAGGCAGAAGAACCAGAGATCAAATTGCCAACATCCGCTGGATCATGGAAAAAGCAAGAGAGTTCCAGAAAAACATCTATTTCTGCTTTATTGACTATGCCAAAGCCTTTGACTGTGTGGATCACAATAAACTGTGGAAAATTCTGAAATAGATGGGAATACCAGACCACCTGACCTGCCTCTTGAGAAATCTGTATGCAGGTCAGGAAGCAACAGTTAGAACGGGACATGGAACAACAGACTGGTTCCAAATAGGAAAAGGAGTACGTCAAGGCTGTATATTGTCACCCTGCTTATTTAACTTCTATGCAGAGTACATCATGAGAAACGCTGGGCTGGAAGAAACACAAGCTGGAATCAAGATTGCCGGGAGAAATATCAATAACCTCAGATATGCAAATGACACCACCCTGATGGCAGAAAGTGAAGAGGAGCTTAAAAGCCTCTTGATGAAAGTGAAAGTGGAGAGCGAAAAAGTTGGCTTAAAGCTCAACATTCAGAAAACGAAGATTTTTGGCATCTGGTCCCATCACTTCATGGGAAATAGATGGGGAAACAGTGGAAACAGTGTCAGACTTTATTTTTTGGGTCTCCAAAATCACTGCAGATGGTGATTGCAGCCATGAAATTAAAAGATGCTTACTCCTTGGAAGAAGTTATGACCAACCTAGATAGCATATTCAAAAGCAGAGACATTACTTTGCCGACTAAGGTCCGTCTAGTCAAGGCTATGGTTTTTCCTGTGGTCATGTATGGATGTGAGAGTTGGACTGTGAAGAAGGCTGAGCACCGAAGAATTGATGCTTTTGAACTGTAGTGTTGGAGAAGACTCTTAGAGAGTCCCTTGGACTGCAAGGAGATCCAACCAGTCCATTCTGATGGAGATCAACCCTGGGATTTCTTTGGAAGGAATGATGCTGACGCTGAAGCACAGTACTTTGGCCACCTCATGTGAAGAGTTGACTCATTGGAAAAGACTCTGATGCTGGGAGGGATTGGGGGGAGGAGGAGAAGGGGACGACCGAGGATGAGATGGCTGAATGGCATCATGGACTCGATGGAAGTGAGTCTGAGTGAACTCCGGGAGATGGTGATGAACAGGGAGGCCTGGCGTGCTGCGATTCATGGGGTTGCAAAGAGTCAGACACGACTGAGCGACTGAACTGAACTGAACTGAATTGAACCTCTATACTTGCACGGAGAGGCAAAATCCCATGAAGGGTTGTTTGTCTCCATGTCTGTGATCATAGTCAACCGACTCTAGTGTTGGGTTAACTGTGTGACCCTCCATGCTTCGGGACCTGTGCTTACAAGTAGGGATTACAGCGGCACTTCCCGCATGGAGCTCCTGGGAGGTTAGAAGAACTCGGGTAAGGCGCTCATGTGTTTGGCACATGATGGATGTTTGTTGTCCTCATTGTAATATGATTAGGAGGAGAAGGAGGAGGGTGATGTCTGAGCTTTCAAGAAAAGAGAGAAATCCGGAGGGGATTCAGGGTGAAAGGCCATTCTGATGGGTAGGAGAGAGTGAATGTTGCACTCTTTGGGGGCAGTATGCCAGGACTAGAGTGGAGGCTGGGAAGTCAGAGCTAAGACCTCATAGGATCCCCCAGACACATAAAACTGAACTCTTAAAAGCCTAAGCCCTTAGTGAAGGGTGTGCTAGGGAAAAACTAAAAACCAAAACTCACCATTGCCCCAGGCAGAGGACAAGAGATCCTGCTGCCTGGGTCTTGGCCTGGGTGGGGAAAGAGGATAGGATAAGAGAAAGGTACCCTAACACTCCTTAACATAGGACTGCTGTCATATTTATGCCTCTTATGCCAATCAGAATGGCAACCCACTCCAGTACTCTTGCCTGGAAAATTCCATGGATAGAGGAGCCTTGTAGGCTACAGTCCATGAGGTCGCAAAGAGTCGGACATGATTGAGTGACTTCACTTCTTCTTCTATGCCTCTAGAGCATCAAAAGCAGAAACAATTACAAAATCTTTTAAACCCACTCTGAGAAGGAGTTTAGCTGACTAAGAGACAGTAGATGCTGACTGGAGCCCTGGCTTTGTCCCTTAGAAGTTTTTTAACTTCTGTCAAGTCTTCTCTCTGGCCTCAATTTCCTTTTGTGTAAAAAATGAGCCTTGGCTTTGAGTAATTAGGGCTTTTAACCTACAGGTACATGAATGGATTTTTGACATTTCAAATATCCTGAAGTAACATGGTGATACCTTGAGCTCATCACCTTTGGATCAAATTTTTATTTGTAATTCTTCAATTGTAATTTTATACAGAAAGATTGAAAGATGCAGATACCCATCTATACTGTGTTTACCCAGTGCAGAGGTGACCCCACCTACACATCTGAATACTGACAAGATTCAGATTAAAACCCTGGTTGTGGCTCTGAATTTCTCTAATCTGAACTGTCTGGATTGCTCTTCCTAAATCATCAGTTCAGCAAGTTCGGTACTGTAAGGAGCTGTTAAGGATCTTTTTGAAATTAAAAACAGCTTAGACCCTGATCCCTATCTCTGTATTGTCTGCATGCCTTGAGGGTTAGATTAAAAGTGTATTTCAGGCAGTGTTACAGCAATTTATTTTTTTGGACAGTCTGTCTATGTTAATATTATAATTCATTTTGTAATGGATTAAATATTTAAATACAGAGTTGGAAGAGGTGGAAACTGCTGCATTAATTAGAGATTATTCTTGATGTTTGACCATAAAGTAACACATTTAACCTAGATTTTCAGTTATTGTGAAGAATAAAGTGTGTACATTTAAGTACATTTAAGTAAGGAAAATCTCAGGAACTCACATCTGACAAAATCTGATTACTTCCTCAAATGTTTTTTGGTTTCACACTCATTTTGTGAAAACACTTGTGTTTATAATGCAATTGAATGATAAATTGGTCCTCAACATGTTTTCCCAAGAACATGTTTTCACTTTATTAGAGATTTTTATCTTTTTCTGGGGTATCCTGATATTTCCTGGATATTTTATGAACTTCACACTGTGTCATACAGTAACTGTTAGTACTGTTGGTGCAAAAGCTAGCTTTTGGGTGCTTTGCAATTATCTGTCAAATAAGGAACATTATTTAGAATTGGCTGTTATGCTTTCTCTTTGGCAGACAGATATTTTAAAAGAAGATTATGTCCTTCTGCCCCTGGCATGCTGTAGCTCCCTGCTTTATAAGAGCATTAGTATAGGTTTGGTGGTGGCTTAGTCACTAAGTTGTGTCTGACTCTTGGGACCCCATGGACTGTAGCCCACCAGGCTCCTTTGTTTGTGGGACTTCCTAGGCAAGAATACTGAAGTGGGTTGCCATTTCCTCCTCCAGAGAATCTTGCTGACCCAGGGATTGAACCCGCATCTCCTGCCTTGCAGGCAGTATCCTGCCTTGCAGCCAGATTCTTTACTGACTGTGCCACAGGGAAACCCCCAGTACAAGTTTGCCAATCTTCATTTTGTTAAAAAAATTTTATTTCAAAGATTTAAGTGGATATATTGACCAAATATAATGATTTTTTTTTATTGATTCACATTTAAAAAATGTTATTTAAAGTATCAGATTAAATTAAAATTATTTTTAATAGCAAAAATGTTAATTTGTTTGCTTTGGCAGATAATACCTGACTTTGTTTATGGTTAGCAATCTGAGCTCTGCTTTCTAGTCTTTCTGGCAGTTACTGACTGTATGACCATGGAGAACTAAGTCATGTATAAGGCTCATCATATGTCTACTCTTATATGTATATGATGAAATCGTTAGATTAGTGATCCCAGAGTTTCACTCAAACTGTAAAGTTCTTTAATTCTATCAAAATATAATAGGAAGAAACCAACATAATATTTTAAGTCATCTATAAGGTCCAGCATTCTAACATATATATATAAAATATGGGGAGGATACTGTATAGTCCCCTTGTTTCATGCTGTGCTTTCATGGAAAAGCAAAATAGTGCAGTGTAAGAGTATTCCTTACCAACAGAGTTTCCGCTCTGTAAAAAGAAATCGTTTTCTGTGCCAGTTTTGAAAAACAAATGCTGTTGTATGATTGTTGCATGTCATACTCTAAATGTTACTAATTTGTACATAAAGATCTCTTCTTTGTTCCATCAGTTCTTATTAGCTTGAGGTAATGCTATACTTTCATAATAAGCATAGTTATATTTCTGTCTGTTTAAGCAAGAAAACAGCAACTTCAGCAGATTTTTAAGCAGGTTGTTTTGGGATGTTTGTTGCTAGGTCACAGCCAGTGTTTTCTGCATTATGGGGACATAAAACAGTAGATATTGTTGGCACTCAGATTTAATGGATATTTTATCTAGCACTCAGCTGTATAATATATGGGCATTCTCTGTATTACTTGATTTCTCTGTTAGTGAATTCCACTGGAGTCTGAAGAGCCCTGACTTTTTCTGCACTATAGGGAATAAAAATAAAAAACACCTTGCCCTTATCATGCTAGTGATTTAGACAAAACCATGCTGGCTTTTTAACTTATGTTACATGGTTGCTTTCTGTACTTCTGTGAGTCAATCTTGAAACTAATGGTTGTTATTGAAGTCTTATGATCAGATGTCTGTAAGTGCTGACAGCATTAGTATTGTAAAATGATAGTCAAGGCTAATTTATTTAAATTCATGTGTGCCTTGTTACTCTTAAAGTCTTGTAGAAAATATCTTAGGAACAGCCTTTGATAGTATGTTTCATTCCCTTCTTTAGAAAAATGAGTTATTGTATTAGGTTGAAATGTATGAAATTGCTGATATTTGATTTTCATGTATCTTCATATATAACTTTATGTTTTCTTAAACTTGTACACAAGTACAAGTTTAAACTTGTACACCCCCTTTCCTTGGAGACAATGATGTCTTAATGATACAGGCCATTGAATTACCTTGTATTTTGTTCCACATTTTCTGCATTTTTAGTTTCATCTTTAGTTTGGTTATGAAACTATGAATATTGAGAATAAGCATGTTTACAAAATTAATGTAGCTTTAAAAATTTAATTTTGTAATTACTTATGATTTTCATTTGCTTTGTTTTGTCCCAATTAAAAACTTAGTTCTGGGCTGTCAGTTCTGCAGGCTGACATTTGGGGACCATTGTCATGGATTTTAGAAAAAAGAGTTTTCACTGCTGAGAGGGTTGTTAAGTAATATGTGTAAGGCTCCCAGTCAGTTGTTAGAAAGTGGCTCACTTTATCATCATTTAAATTCTATATGGCATTGTTTTATTCATTTTCTTTTTTCTGGTTCTGTGTTTCCAGCTTTAGGGAAATGATGAGGTGGCTTTTTTCTAAGTACATATCATATGGATCTCTTAAGTCTACACTGATGTTGCATTGTTTTACGTTGAGGTTTGGTTTGGTTTTGTTACGGGTAAACATTCTCAAGATTGAAAAGTGTAGAGTTTTTTGTTTTGCTGATAGAAAAGTAGAAACCAAAGGCAAAAAGGTTTGTGATGATATATGAACATTTTGAGTATTACTCATCTATTTCTATGGTTCTTAAGGTCTTTTCTTGAGGAAAGATACTTTATAATGACTTTAAGTGAATTAACCCAGGATCTGGGGTGAGAATCTTCTTGGGAGAGAACAGTGAGTACAGAGGCCCCGAGGAAGGCAGTTAGTGTGGCATATTTGAGGAGCAGCAGGAAGAACCAAAAGCTGGTGGCTTTGGACATTGAACTGCAGAGTGAACGCTCCGCCTTGTCCTCTTCTTGTTTCCAAACATCCTCTTGTGTGGCCCACGCCCTGTTACTCTAGTTTCTGGCATTGTGGCTGCTCTGCACAAAGTCCTCTGTCTTCTTAGCGACTGTTTTGTGTGATCTGCCAGGTGATACCCTGTTAGTTCTTGGGTTAAAATGTCCAAGGATTCTGCTGTGCTTAATATAGATGACCGATGTTGGCTTTTAGCTAAGAGAAACTTTCTAATTTCTAAATTTTCTTTATGTATTGGCAGGTAAACTGCAACATATGCTAGTTGTTCTTTGCTTAGTGATTTTGTTTTGGCCATTTTAAAAGTTTCTAATAGAGGTGTTGTTAATGAAATAGTTTAAGAAACCAGTTCTTTTACCCGTGGGAAGTTTTGAACTCCTTGAAGGCAAAGCACTGTTTATTTTTGTTTCTTATCTCTAGCATCTGTCGTATTGCCCAGTACACAATGAGTTTCACATGCTGTCTTTCACCTATCTTTTATTTGCTGCTCGGGATAAATTCTTTTTGGTGCCACGTTGGCTGCTAGTTTCACAAAGATATGTGAGCTTTCTT
The DNA here is from genome assembly GCF_032405125.1 of Capricornis sumatraensis. Classification (NCBI taxonomy): domain Eukaryota; kingdom Metazoa; phylum Chordata; class Mammalia; order Artiodactyla; family Bovidae; genus Capricornis; species Capricornis sumatraensis. The sequence continues at coordinate 46,107,104 of NC_091074.1, read as the reverse complement.
TAAAGGAGTTTTCAAAATATCAATAACCTCAGATATGCAGATGACACCACCCTTATGGCAGAAAACAAAGAGGAACTAAAAAGCCTCTTGATGAAGGTGAAAGAGGAGAGTTGAAAAAGCTGGTTTAAAACTCAGCATTCAAAGAACTGAGATCATGGCATCCAGTCCCATCATCTCATGGCAAATAGATGAGGAAACAGGAAACAATGAGAGACTTTTATTTTCTTGGGCTCCAAAATCACTGCAGATGGTGACTGCAGCCATGAAATTAAAAGATGCTTCCTCCTTGGAAGAAAAGCTATGACACACCTGGACAGCACATTAAAAAGCAGAGACATTATTCTGTCAACAAAGGTCCATATAGTCAAAGCTATGGTTTTTCCAGTAGTCATGTATAGATGTGAGAGTTGGGCCATAAAGAAGGCTGAGCACCGAAGAACTGATGCTTTTGAATTGTGGTGTTGGAGAAGACTCTTGAGAGTCCCTTGGACTGCAAGGAGATCCAACCAGTCCATCCTAAAGAAGATCAGTCCTGAATATTCATTGGAAGGACACAAGCTGAAGCTGAAACTAATACTTTGGTCACCTGATGTGAAGAGCCAACTCATTAGAAAAGACCCTGATGTTGGGAAAGATTGAAGGCAGGAGAAAAAGGGGACAACGTAGGATGAGATGGTTGGATGGCATCACTGACTCAGTGAACATGAGCAAGCTCCAGGAGATGGTAAAGGACAGGGAAGCCTGGGATGCTGCAGTCCATGGAACTGCCAAGAGTTGGACACGACTGAGCGACTGAACAACAACATCCTCACCGTAATATGACAGTTGAGTATGCTGCTTTCTATTATGTACATTATTAGCAATTATTATTTATAATTATTTAAGATAGGTAGAGTTGTCATTTTTTCTGATGAGGAAACTGAAGCTCAGAGACACTAATTCACTTCATAAGGTCACAAGGCTGGCAATTGGTAGAAAACAGGCTGTAAATTCTGCTTGATTCCCAAAGTTCCACTCTTGCTACATTATCACACTAGCAACCCTCCAATAATAGCCCCAGTACTCATAAAAGAAGTTGAAGTAAACACATATAAATTTTTCTGATAGGAACCAGCCTTCTTTATTGATGGAGTTGATCATTCACAGTGATCCTTGTTATCCACCTGTGTTGTGAGAATATATGCATATATGAAATATGAACTAGTGTTCTTTCAGAATTTAAGTAACGCCAAAGTTCTTGAAAAAGTTCTCCCCAGGGGTACACTAAGTATCATTGACAAGTATTTTCAAGATTGAAAAGTGTGCTGTAAGTATCAGAATACTTTTGTGTATTAGGAGTTTTGAAGGAGTGTGCTTTGGAATATTATGGCTGTTTAAAGTAGTATATTGAATGGGTTGGGATGTATCCTTTTGAAATGATTTTACATCTTAGTTATTGTAACGGTATGTACAAAGAGTAAAACTGTGTCTCCTCATTTAAGTGCTTTAGGCCTTAAACAGTGGAATTCTCTGTTATCCAGGATTACATTAGCATTTTTCTGGTACCATAATACAGAATTAAATTTCCCATAATGTCATCTCTTCCCAGTAAAATTAGACCTAAAAGACTTGTCACTTTTTTTCTATTTTGTACTTTTGAACACAACTTCAGAAACCTTTGAAGTTTAGAAATTCATAAAATCATCGAATATGGTTTGCACTCAGATTTTACAATAGTTTGTATGGAGCAATAGTTTCCAACTTTGAATTTCTTGGCTCATTCATGCCTGGTTCCTCTCCTCTCACCCTTTTCTCCCTCAATTTCCTCCAGGACATCTGAAACTGTATATAATGCCTCCCAGGACTGAGATTTTGCTCAAGTACCTGAAAGATAACAGATGCTGTCTTGCTCTTCATAGCAGAGAATAGTGCTATATGAGCCAAAACCCATCATTGGAGCAAAACCCCAGCAGCAGAATCATTGTGGGGACTCATAGAGGGAAATTTGCTGGAGCAGTGTCAATGGCTTTTCCCATCTGCTGGGTCCTGTCAGCAAGTCCTGGCCTTTCCACAGTGGCCCAAATGTTTTTCTGCTGAGAACTCCACTTGCACTTACTAAGCAAAAGTTGTTCAGAAAGACTGTACTGTGGAGAGAGTAAATCCAACATATGTCTGCTTTTAAGCTAAGGTTTCTCTGGGTTTGTAGGACCTACCTAATATTTTTTAACTACATTATTTTTTCAACTTTAAAAACTGCATATTTTTATAACTGTAAAAACTTGTCTTCCTTTTACTTTATTCCAGATTTTTAAACATATTTGTTACAGAACTGACATCATCCCCAGTATTCAGTTTTGTTTGCTGAGTTTTCATCTGTTAATGTAATATTTATATCGCTTAATATTATATGTTATAGTGTATATATTCACATTATATCATATCCATTACTGTTCTTCAAAAGCACCTTTTCAATGCTGGCATAATATGGTCATGCCATAATTTTATTTACATATTTTTAAATGAGCACTTTCTTTTGAATACTCTTGTAAAAGGCATTAATCTTTTTTATTATCATAAATTTACTCAGTGATGTTTTTGACAGAATGGGAGAATAAAGCCTTTTTTTTTCTCCTGAAAGGATAAATCTTGAAATGTTTTTATATAAAAGATAACTGGGTGTGTGTCTAGATTGGCTCTTTCTGTTCTAACCTGTCTTGTCATGTCAAAAGTTAAGTTTTTAGGCATACATTTTAAGTAATTTACTGGGTGATCTTTGCAGAAATTTTCTGGAGACCTAGAAGGAAAGGAACTATAATCTATGGAAGCCCTACATCTCGCTTACTGATGAACAGCTGCTGTACTGCTGGTAGCTCATATATTGCAGATGAAAAAATTGAGGTTTAGACTTAAAACCAAACATTAAGACCGCATATATTACATGAGTGAAACACTGTGTTAATTTACTTTAATTTTTTGGATCAGACAGCTACTCTTGTAGCCAGGCTTAACTGAGAATAGTTGAATATCAACTGTTGTAGCCCACAAAGTCAGAGCCTTTATTACATTTCTTTTCTAATTTATTACTTCGTTTAACTGTACGATATTAGCAATAGATTTAATTTTGTGATCACTTACACTGATATCTTAAAATATTTTATAGTTTCAATCTTACATAAGCTTTTAAAAAACTTACTTATGATACTTTTATATGATAAGCAGTGTAAAGTGCTTTATATAGAAAGTAAAAGAAATGAACACTTAGTCATTAAACTTTAAAGTGTACGTCTATAGTAATCCCTGAAGTCACTTCTTAGTTGGGCCTTCACTGCCCTTTGGGCAGTTTTATTAATTGAAGGAGAAAGTTGCTGTCCAAACAGTGGGCTATGCCTTCAGATTAGCATAAGTAGCAATCTTAAGAAGCTCCTTTGAACATTGTAAGATCCTAAAGCACATTGCAGCAAGCCTGACTTTCTTTTCAGAATCAGTTGTGTTTTGCTTTTTGGTTTTTTTTTGCTGCACTGGGGCTTCATTGTGGTGTGCAGGTTTCCTCCAGTTGGTGAGAATGCGGTGGCTTCTCTTGTGGTGGATCACAGGTTCTAGAGTGTATGGGCTCAGCAGTTGTGGAGCATGGGCTTCCTTGCCTAGTGGCATGTGGGATCTTAGTTCCCCAACCAAAGATCAAACTCATGTCCTCTGAATTGGAAGGTGGATTTTAAACCACTGGACCACCAGGAAAGTCCCACCAGAAAGTTTTCGGAAATTCCCTGAGCTCCCAACTTTCTGGGAACCTGCTCCTCCTCTTCATATGCTCTGCAGAATTGAATATTTCCCTTGTAGTACCTTTGTTGGGCTTCCCAGGTGGTACTAGTGGTAAAGAACCCACCTGCCAATGCAGGAGATAAGAGATGCGGGTTCAATCCCTGAGTCAGGAAGATCCCTAGAAGAAGATCATGGCAGCCCACTCTAGTATTCTTGCGTGGAGAAGAATTGTAGCCTGGCGGGCTACAATCCATCAGGTCACACAGAGTCAGACAAGACTGAAGCAACTTAGCACACATGCACCTTTGTTACTGCTGTGGAGTCTCTGGGTCAGCATGGGATGTACTGATGACTTTCAGACTTCATAGTTACATATGGACAGGACATTTTTACTTATCCCTTGAGACTGATTGATCTTTAGAAAAATAGAATTTTCATGGTCTTGAGGAGAGGGTGGATCCTGCAAGTGAGAATACTTCTGACAGCAAAGATGTGGCTTACTTTTCCCAAACCAAGCAATTCACTAGCTATCAGGTGGATGTCCTACAATTTAATTTAATTTCTTTCTGACACTAATGACTCAGAGTTAGCAGATTCAGAGTTACCTCACAGATTAAGGATTCAGTCTAGTCTCATGGGTTGTCCCCACTTCAGATGCCAATTGCAAGTCCTTACACCTGACCAATAGGCTATAAAGTCTGGGGGCTTCCTACAACTCCCTCCTCAGGTTTGATAATTTTCTAGAGTGGCTCATAGAAGTCAGGAAAACAGCCAAAAAGAAGGGATGAACAGGGCAAGGTAGAAAGTGGGTAGGTGTCTGCAGAACTTGTGTTCCCTCTGCAGGTACATTGACCCTGGACTCTGTCTAAACCCTGTTTTAGGGTTTTTGTGGATGCCTCGTAATGTTTACGTGATTGATTCCATCAGGGTCTATTGGTGATTGACTGAGTCTCCAGCCCCTCCCTTGATGTGAGGCTAAAGTGCTAATGCTGTAGTCATGAATTGACTCTGTAGTTATGCATTGGTCTTTCTGGTGACGAGCCTTCATCCTGAAACTATCTAGGTGCCTCCTGTTATCTCTTTAGCAGATAGAAGACACTTTTCAGTTCTGAGTTTCCAAAGGTCTTAGAAGCTCTTGTGTCAGGAACTAGGGACTAAGACCAGGTATTTTAAACAGTGATGTTCCTCTTACCCATATCATTCAGAATATTCCAAGGGTTTTAGAAGCAGTATGCCAGAAACCAGGACAAAGACTGAATATGTGTTTCTTTTTATATCACAGTATCACAATGAGTATGATCTAAATAGTAAGCAGGGAGAGGATCATTTTGGAGAAGTATTTAAAACACATTGGAAGATTGAGGGAAGCTGTAAGCAGGCTGCCCGTGAGGGGCTCCTTACTGTGATTTATCTGCAAGTAACTATAGAGGCACAAGTTGTGGTTGACCTTTCAGTACCCAGCTGTCACGTGTATAGATCAGATACCGTGGTTTAACTTTTATTTCTCCTTGAGCTCTCTTGTTGGATTCTATATGCATATCTATTCCCACTGCCCTTTTCCAAGAGCTTTTCTACTTCAGAAATATTCAAAGTTGGAGGCAAAGCTTGGTTTCCTAGGTATAAGCATATTTTTAATAGTGAAAACCAACAGGTTTGGTATATTGTGCGTATGTTCCAGGAGTTTGGTGCTTGCTCTGTAGGCAGGCAAATTCTGTAGAATAAAACAACTGATTGTTTTTTTGGTGATGTAGTGATTGAAAACTTTCAAAGCAACTATTGAAGGTGCAGCTTGTCTGATAGCAGTGTTTTCAGCTAATGTTTCTATATTCAGAACATTCCTGACAACATGGTGTCCAGAGCTGTATTGTAACCTGCTTCTGTGAATTTAGAAGAGCTCATATAGATTTAAGGAGCTGCTCTGTGTTTAGGGGCATGATTTTCTTAATTCTGCTGTACTTGCTACAGAGTAATGGGCGTGCTTCTGTAAAAAATAGTAGTCTAGGAATCTAGATTTCTGCTGTTAGGTAAGAGGCTCATCAAGAAAAAAGATAACCAAGCATTGTTGGCATAGAATTTTTTTTCCCTGCTGTAGCTGGCAAACCTTGCAGACCTTAATGAAAGAAAAGGGAGAAAAGGCCTTGCAGTATTGGTTGTTTTGTTTTTGGTTTAGTGTTACTCGTTAGTTGAGGAAAGTAGTTTATGACATTCTTGCTTGACTGTGAGAACACAGTCTACACCAGCTTTATTAGTGCTGTATTGCTCAACAATGACTGTGATACTAGTACTTTTGGGTGAAAATGCACATATATTCTTCAGTGATTCTCAGTCTTTTTCTCAGGACAACTTATGCTTACAAACATTTTGAGGACCCCAAAAAGGGTTTCAGCTCCTTTCCTTTCTGTAACGTCCTCCCCTCCCTTCCCCTTCCCTTCTTTCCCAACCCCAACCCCTTTCCCTCCCTATAGGTTTGTCTTGATGGTACTTATTTGCTGAAAGTTAAAACATGGGAAAATTTAAAGTAGCAATAATAAGTGCATAAGCATTTGTTTTCATAAAAAATAATACTTTTCCCAAACCATAAAAATAAAGAAAAAAATGGCATTGTTTTACATTTTTTGCAGAGCTCTTTAACATTGAGTTTAATGAAAATTGGATTATCATGTCTACTTTTGCATTCAGTCTATTAGGCCTCTCTGTTCTGGTTGAAGTATACTGAAAAAAGTCCAACTTCCCAGAGATACATGGTTAGAAGGAATACAGTATTTTAGTACCATTTAAAAATTTTTTTATTTGTTCTTGCCTCCTTTGTCAAAGATAAGGTGTCCATAGGTGCATGGATTTATCTCTGGGCTTTGTGATTTGTTCTGTTGATCTATATTTCTGTCTTTATGCCAGTACCATGCTGTCTTGATGACTGTTGCTTTGTAGTATAGCCTGAAGTCAGGCAGGTTGATTCCTCTAGTTCCATTCTTCTTTCTCAAGATTGCTTTGGCTATTTGAAGTTTTTTTGTATTTCCATACAAATTGTGAAATTATATGTTCTAGGTCTCTGAAAAATACCGTTGGTAGCTTGATAGGGATTGCATTGAATCTATAGATTGCTTTGGGTAGTATACTTGTTTTCACTATATTGATTCTTCTGATCCATGAACATGGTATATTTCTCCATATGGGGGTGAAGGTGGTCATTTATTTAGGCTGACTTTTCAATTGTGCTGCAGGGAGGGAGGAACACTGCAAACAAATATCACTGGCGTGTGTAGGGAGTGCTCACAGTTCGTGGGCCACACTGGGTTTGCCCTGGCTCAAGGCATGTGTGCTTTCTTGGTCTACACTGCTCAAGCTCCAGGTTGCTCTGCAGGGGAACTGTCTAAGGCGGGCCCTGGGTTGCGTGCACTTCCCATTTCTAAGCCGTTCAGGTTTTTAGGTACTCCACAATGGTACAGACTCGGTTGGGCCTGTGTTTTGTGTCCTTCCCAGGTCCAACCAGCTCAGGTGGATCAGGTGCTTGGGGAGCGCACTCTCCCCAGGTGGGGCGGTGCGTCTTATCACCTCCCCTGTCCCAGCCACTCAGTTTCCTGGGTGCGCAGCAGGAGTGCCGTCTCAGGTGTGCTGTGTGCTCCTCTGGGAAGCTGATCTCTGGATGTGACTCTCCTGGTGGATGTCAACCATCCAGGATCCCAGGAAGACTTGGTTAGCAACTGGGAGCTTGCTTGCAGTTTGGTAGAGAATGCCCCTTGCCTTCTGGCTCTGGCTGTCACCTGCCTGTCTCCCTGCCTCTGGCAGGAGATGAGCCAGTCTGCTGCCGGCTAGCTCTCCTCTGTGGGGTCGCACAGAGTTGGACACAACTATAGTGACCTTAGCAGCAGCAGCAGCTCTCCTCTGGTATTTGCACAGTCCTTTGTTCTTTGAGTGGGCTTGGCAGTGCCTTAGGTTAGAGTTTTTTGCAGGAAAGTACTCTCTCTCTCTTTCCTGTTTTTTTTCTTTCTCTCTCTGGCATTCCCATGGTTTGGGTTGCTGTCTCAGGTTAGCTCCCTCAGATGGCCCTCAGGGCATTCAGGCCCGGTCCTTACCCTAAGCATGCAGCCTGCGCCTTCCTGTTCAGTCCCTGCTTGCTGGTGGTGGATGCGAGTGTCTGGGCTACTTCTCTGCTGGGAGTTGCAGTTAAGTGTGTAATCTGTGGGTTTTATTTATTTATTTTTTCCTCCCAGTTATGTTGCCCTCTGAGATTCCAAAACTCCCCACAGACCTGCCGGTGAGAGGGTTTCCTGATGTTTGGAAACTTCTCTTTTAGGACTCCCTCCCTGGGAAGGGTCTCCATCCCTAACTCTTTTGTCTCTCTTTTTATCTTTTATATTTTGTCGTACCTTCTTTCGAAGACAATGGGCTGCCTTTCTGGGTGCCTGGTGTCCTCCGCAAGCATTCAGAAGTTGTTTTGTGGTATTTGCTCAGCGTTCAAATGGTCTTTCAATGAATTTGTGGGGGAAAAACTGGTCTCCCTGTCCTATTCCTCTGCCATCTTAGGACTGCCCACCATTTTAATATGTGTATTCTTTGACACTACACAAAATTTGACACAAGGTGGCTTTTTAAAGACTAGTTGCAACATGCAATCTGAATCCCATCAGTGATCCTTTTGTTCTCTTTTAAACTGAAAATTTATTGATCTCTCTTGCACTTTGGCTCTTCTACATGTCTGTGATTTTGTAATGTCATATATTGGTAAACAAAGATATGTGTCATATAGGTATTTTTATACTATAAAAAAGTATATGTTATCATTACCATCAATTCCATAAGAAATAGCTTTAATTATTGGGAAGTTGTCTAGCTCACATAAGTGGATACACATTTTTGGAAGTTATAATTTTGACTTAGAAGCTTTAATTTCACCATTGTCAAAAAATACTGTCAGTAGTTTTTTTTTTTTTTTTTCAAATTAAATTGACAGCTTTCTTTGTTCACTTTCATGAAAATTCTTCCAGATACCGAAATCTGAATTACCATAGTTTGTCTGTTAATCATTTGTTCAAGTAAAAATGGTATTTCATGAAAAAGGCAGGTCATTCAGTGTGTGATTCAATTATTTGTCCATTTCCTTTTCCCATGATAACCATTGAACTACATTATACAGCAGAAGTACTTTATGCATACATCCCATTTTATCACAAATTTAATAAAATTGATAGATATATTTTTTTCTTCATCAAGACATTGTTATGAGAACTTCTCACTCTCAACTGCAAATTTGAGATAATCAAGTATATCATGACTGCATTGGAGCCCCTGCCTTAACTCAGGCTAAGCCACCAACAGTTTTACCCTTCATTGCTCCTGTGTCACCATTAAAAAAATCATCAGGGTGACACATGCAAATAACATGTTCTGTTATTGTGCAAGTATTTTTGACTGTACAGACCACATGGAATTGTGCTATGTATCTCCTAGACCTTGCTGTGAGAACTGCCGTTACTCTTTTAGCTCTTCTTTTGTTCTTGTTGAGAATACAGTTGGGAAAGAAAGGAGTCTTATGCTGATAACATTTTCACAGGTTTCGCAAACTTTGATGCATTTGCACCAAGGGATCTTTCCTTTGCCCTACTCTTTTTGTTTCTACAGCAAACTGTGGCTTTCAACATGAGACTCAGAGCTTCTGAATGTTGCTATGCTGGTATATATGCGTATGTTAAAAAAGAGGTAATTATGGTAATAAAAAACATTGGATTCATTAAATGTGTATAGTGTCCATGTCCTTGTATGTTAAATATCTGCCCTGTTGTGAGAAGTAATTTGATATTTTAAAAACCTAAAGATCTGTGAAACTGTACAGTCTATTTTCATTGCCTGACATCTTATAGTGCCTCATATAGTGAGGTAAATATTAATATATACAAGTGAGATTACAGTGTAACTTTAGAGGTTCATTAGCCAATTATAGTTGAAGATGAGGAAGAGGAAAGGAAATTCCTAGGCGTATGATGCCAAATGATCAGACTATTTAAAAACTACAATGGAAAAAACATTCTCCCACTTGTGTATATTGAAAGATAAGAAGTATCTTTTTTAAAAAGCAAGTGGATGAAGGTGCACTAAAAAGAGACCAGAAATAGGAGCGGTGTTTAGAGACTGAAAGGGAAGAGTTTCATTTGGAATTGTGTGATGATGAGAGTATTTAAATATCCTGAAGGTACTTTTACCCCCAGAATATTTAAGGCTTTCCTCCCCAGAATATTTATGAATGTCATGAGTCTGGGAAAGGCAAGAATCAAGGTTAGTCTCTGTTTGAACAATGCCTTGGTTCAAAGGTAGGCGAGAATTCTTAGAGATAGAAGAGGGATGAATAATTTGATGAGGTAATTTCAGGAAGATAAAATACTTACCTTCAAGAATATGCCAATGTGTTTGACTTTTAAAACTAAGTTAAAATTTGTATAGTCATCATCATGTACTTATGATTAAGTGTAGTCTCTTTTTCACCCCTCTCATAAAATATTGCAGGATAGAGTTAACAAACAGATCATATGAAAAATAAGATGATTGGATGGATTATATATAATATATGTGTTATATATCATGGTAAAGTTTATAAAGAATTTTAATACTTTTGGAGCTTAAAAAGAAAGTTTACTTTCTCTATTTCATTTCAGTATTAAAAAGAAAAAATAAAAACCTGATGTAGGTGAGAAAGCCATGATCACCATGAGAATCTACTTTACAGAAAGCCACAGCCCTTATGAATCGGAGTTTCAATTTCAAGTTAGGTCTCTGAGGAGTTCCCTGGTGGTCCGGTGGTTAGGACTTGGCTCTTTCACTGCTGGGTTCCTGGGTCCTTGGGTCCAATCCCTGGCCAATGAACTAAGATCCCGCAAGACTCATGGCGTGTCCTTAAACAAACAAACAATCAAACCGAAACGAAGTCTCTGAACTGACAGTTCCTGTATTGGGGGCTGCATAGTGTCATTGCCAGGCAGCTTTTAATTCACAGGATTCCATAGTCATGGTGTTCCCTGCATACTCTGGCCCAGAGAGCATCCAAACAGAAGACAGATGCTCTCTGGGCCAGAGTATGGCCTCATATGGGAGATGGACAGCTGTCGAGCAGGGTCTTCCACCAGGTCAGTTTGAGGTTTGAGGACAAGCTCAAGATGTGTCAGGCTGTCCTAGGTCAAGTCTTGCCAGAGACAGTGGCGCACACACTCCTGTTCTCTGGCTCCGCTGTTGAGAATTGTTCTTCTCTCCTACTTCTTGTTCATTTTCCCAAGGCTTTTAGGAATTAAATAGTATTTTCTTCATCCCTAAAACTATTTTGAGAACTCATCACGTCAACCAAGTCCAACTGAATGCATAAGAGCATCATTCATCTTGTTAGTTTTGGTCTTTTGTAATGAAACAAGCGATGTGATAAATTTATCGTGAACCAATAAGTGGAATCCAAGTTATTCAAGCCCAAGGATTCTGCTTGTTTGTTTAGCTCTCACGTTTAGTGTATATTAGTCATTAAATGCAATGTTATTTCAAGTTCCTAGTTAACTTTTACTCACATCTTTGATTTGTCAAAGTTTACTCTTCACAGTAAGTCTGCTGTTATATATTATAAGGAAACAGAGGTGGAAACATTTAGCATCAGATTACTTTTATTTCAAATGTAGACAAAGGTTCTTAGCTTTTGTTTTGTTTCAAACATGGTCCCTGACTGAATGTTAAACATTTCTATTGTATATAATAGTAATAATAAGGATAATACCATCACCACCACCACAGAAACAGGAACAAGATTGTTCCCTTTTGTTTCAGTTGGCATTTGATATTTTTAGAGTTATTTTTAGTCTCATTTAACCCTTCCTACTTTTCCACTTCAGCAAATCCACTTTGACTTTTTTTTTTTTTAACACAGGTAAGTCACCAGGGCAAGGGCAGGAGCTCTTTAGATCATGGGTATACCCCTTCTGGGACTTGAAGACATTGCTTTACAGTATTTATTAGTAGCACTGAGACAGCTACTAGAGAGGAAGTTTAGAGTGTGTCACAGCTGTGAACATTAAGAACTGGATGTAGCTGTGGTTGCTGCCATTGTTTTGATATACTGTCCTCTGCTATAAGCATGAGGAATTTTTTTCTCATAACCTATTATATCTTTTTGTATTTTTCTGGCCTTCTATAAAATTTTGTAAAATGACATTTTTGTGGAATGGATCTCTGTCCCTTTCATGTTAACAGATACATATACTTAAAGAGATTTGACCCTCTGGGGAATCATATTGAACAAATGAGATTTGGCTTAGGTATTATCTTTTATATCCATGTAATGATACTATATTGCTTGGCACATAATGGCCAGTCTATAAATGGTATTTGTCATGAATTTTGAATAAAAGTTAATTAATGAAATAAAATTAATAATTTTAAATTAAATCATCTGCTGTATTAGGCCAGGGAACTAAAAATATAGGTAAGGCAGATAGTGGCTAGTGAATTCCTGTGCTAGCTGAAAGATAATCTTGCACATACTAAAACTCTTACCCTGGGAGGTATCGGGATAGCACGAGAAACAAGAAGTCATGGAGTTGAGAGGAGGGGTGAGGATAGGGAAGGTGTGGAAAGTGGGTTGGTTTGTCTGGCTCTCAAATCAGAGGTAGCGCTCGATGATGAGGATGATGCCAATTTCGTTTCTGGTTTCCACTCCGACATTAATATCACAGGTACTTGGAATGTGTGCATCTTTTATGATCATGGTAATTGTTTTTCCCTGAGTACCCTGCTCACAGTTCATTGCTGCAGCCTGGATTGGAGAATTTTGAGCATTAGTTTACTAGTGTGTGTGATGAGTGCAATTGTGCGGTAGTGTGAGCATTCTTTGGCATTGCTTTTCTTTGGGACTGGAATGAAAACTGACCTTTTCCAGTCCTGTGGCCACTGCTGAGTTTTCCAAATTTGCTGACATATTGAATGTAGCACTTTAACAGCATCATCTTTTAGGATTTGAAATAGCTCAACTGGAATTCCATCACCTCCACTAGCTTTGTTCGTAGTGATGCTTCCTAAGGCACACTTGACTTCACAAGTCAAATTGCCAACATCCGCTGGATCATTGAAAAAGCCAGCGAGTTCCAGAAAAAGATCTATTTCTGCTTTATTGACTATGCCAAAGCTTTTAACTGTGTGGATCACAAAAAACTGTAGAAAATTATGAAGGAGATGGGAATACCAGACTACCTGACCTGCCTCTTGAGAAACCTGTATGCAGGTGAGGAAGCAACAGTTAGAACTGCACATGGAACAACAGGCTGGTTCCAAATAGGAAAAGGAGTGAGTCAAGGCTGTATATTGTCACCCTGCTTATTTAACTTAAATGCAGAGTACATCATGAGAAACGCTAGACTGGAAGAAACACAAGCTGGAATCAAGATAGCTGGGAGAAATATCAATAACCTCAAATATGCAGATGATACCACCCTTATGGCAGAAAGTGAAGAAGAACTAAAGAGCCTCTTGATGAAAGTGAAAGAGGAGTGTGAAAAAATTGACTTAAAGCTCAACACTCAGAAAACTAAGATCATGGCATCCAGTCCCATTCATGGGAAATAGATGGGGAAACAGTGGAAACAGTGTCAGACTTTATTTTTTTGGGCTCCAAAATCACTGCAGATGGTGATTGCAGCCATGAAATTAAAAGACGCTTAGTCCTTGGAAGCAAAGTTATGACCAACCTAGACAGCATATTAAAAAGCAGAGACATTAGTTTGTCAACAAAGTCTGTCTAGTCAGTGCTATGGTTTTTACAGTAGTCACGTATGCATGTGAGAGTTGGACTATAAGGAAAGCTGAGCGCTGAAGAATTGATGCTTTTGAACTGTGGTGTTGGAGAAGACTCTTGAGAGTCCCTTGGACTGCAAGGAGATCCAACCAGTCCATCCTAAAGGAGATCAGTCCTGGGTGTTCATTGGAAGGACTGATGTTGAAGCTGAAACGCCAGTATGTTGGCCACCTGATGTGAAGAGCTGACTCACTGGAAAAGACCCTGATGCTGGGGAAAATTGAGGGCAGGAGGAGAAGGGGATGACAGAGGATGAGATGGTTGGATGGCATCACCAACTCAATGGACATGGGTTTGGGTAGACTCCAGGAGTTGGTGATGGACAGGGAGGCCTGTTGTGCTGCGGTTCATGGGGTTGCAAAAGAGTCAGACACGACTGAGTGACTGAACCAAACTGAACTGACCCTGCTCACTGTGTTTGCATGCCCTTTCTCTTCAGAGTTGCCTGAAGTTCCATTGATTGAGGAAGAAGTGGAAGAAACTGAGTCTTGGGCAAAGCCTCTGGTTCACCTTTGGCAGACGAAGTCCCCAAACTTTGTGGCTGAGCAAGAGTATAACACAGCCATGGGCAGAATGGAGCCATACTGTGCCATTTGTGCTCTGCTCATGCCCTACTACAAGGTAGCTGGTGGGAGGGGCCCCTGCCCACGTTTCCTTTCGCTATAACACTTTCTGTGTGGCTCTAAAAACACAGGTGAGTCATTGTACAGTTAGTATGCACATGGTGAAGAAAACATTAGTTTTTTTGTAGCTAATGACCATCATAGAGCAGCAAACAGAATTCCTGCGTGCCACTTGAGAGACTTTTCTTTAACAGTGCTTTATCATTTTTTAATGTCTTAATTTATTTCAGTCAGCCGTTAATTCCAACCTTCCTTCTACCCACTTCACCAAGAAACACAGACCTTAAAGCTTCAAAATAGTAGAAGCTTGCAAAGAGAGAACTTAGACCTAGTCTCTGCTTTATGTTTGAAAATATTACTCTCAATCATATAAATGTCAGCTCTGGGCTCACATTTGAAATATCTCTCTTCTTCTTTCCATGTAGAACATGCAAAAGACACAGCAGGACTCAATGCAAACCAAATTGTCCAGTTTATCCCATCAGCCAGCTATTCATGGATTTATTTTCAGATGTCATGTCATATATTTTATGCCAAAAGCATCTTAGATCACAGAGGGCCAACATTGTTCAGCACTAACACAAACAAAATGATCTTTAGGAATCTGGTAAGGGTAGAACTACTAGGTCTGTTTTAAGATACAATATTATAAAGTGCACTGATGTGAATATTGTGTTCTGGGTTATATTTTCACTAATAGAATCAGAAATACTGTATTCAAGATCACATTGTTCTTAAAGTTCTACATGAAGTAATTCTGTTCAGACATTTCAGAGCATAAAAATGCGTAATGTGCCACATTCTCAGAAGTTTGTAAATAGAGGAAATAGTTCATTCATTCATGTGAATGTGACTTTAGGGAGTGATTAACTTTATTTTTATTTCCTATTTATCATTAAATTTCTATGTTTTCTTGAAAAATTTACCTTTGTTTTGATTCTTATTTCTGTATCATAATCTGCCTGCATATTTCCCTAATGATTAAAAAATCCCAACTGAAATTACAAGTTTTGGGGAAATTTATTAACATAAGGTTTCTGGGGATAAGATAGTTCATTAGTTATATTCAAATAAACAATGAATATCTTATATTTTGATGAGAGATGACAATTTTGTTTGCATATTATGCCTTGTTATCTAATGTCATTTGCTAGATCTTTCTGTCTTGCTGTTTTAAAACTTTTTGATGAGACAAAAACCTTCAAAAACTCTAAATACTGTCATACAAATTAAAACTGAGGTCTTTGAAGATTCTCCTTCAGGTGTAACCAGATGAGATTCTTCAGTTAATGAAACCAGGTCTATTAATCTAGTGCAAATAAAGAAGCAAAAAAAGTTCATTGGAAGGATCATTGCTTCTCATCAGCTTTGTCTGAAAGAACATAATTTTAGTAGCTCATCCCTTTCTATAACAGTGGGCGTATAGAATCTCCTCTTGTTCCTTCAGCTTAACTTCTGTATGGGAACCTGGGGAGCAGAGCTGATAGTTGGAGGACAAGGACAAGAAGAAACAATACAGAAGTGGAAAATTAGTAAATGAAATAGCTGTTTGTGGATCTGTCCAAAGCAAGTGATTCCAGCTCTTTTCCATATTTTTTGCTCATTTGCAAATATTGTGTTTTTCAGCCAGATAGCAGCAATGAAGAAAATGATTCTAGATGGGAGACAAAATTAGATGAAGTGGTGACTTCAGGAGGAAAGACTAAGCCCCTCATTCCAGAGATGTGTTTTATTTATAGTGAAGAAAATATAGAATATTCTCCTCCTAACGCCTTCCTGGAAGAGGATGGAACAAGCCTCCTGATTTCCTGTGCAAAGTGCCGCGTACGGGTTCATGCAAGTAAATGAGTCTATCAGTCATTCATCACTGGCTTTTTAGTGCTTCACATAGTCTTTATTTCTCACCCCTCTGCAGCCTGTCAAATCTATCACAGTGAACTGTTGGCATAATTAATGATTAGGTCATTCTTCCTCATATTTCTTCTAATGAAAGTATGAAAGGTATATTCGTCCTTTCTTGTATTTTACGTGGTATCAGTGGAGAACAGGTCTGATGGTTTGTTTCTTTGGGGTCCCCATGTGGAGTCATCATGGGACTCCTTTCACATGCTTGAATTTTACTTAAGATATAGTTTATAAAGCCTTAATTTTATAAGGTTGATTCTTATGTTGATTCATCACTATTTTCCTTTGTATGTTTTAAAAAGAACGAATATTCTTTTGGTGATTTGGGGAATTGTTGTTAAATTTAATTCCTGAGTTAAAATTTTATTCTTTGTAAGAGTAGGGAGATCTTCATTGCCTTTTGGGGAAAACAGTCCTTCGAGTTGTTTTCCCCCAGGACTGAGATGGTTAGGCTCTATACCTGTCTCAATTTGCTATTTTTACATAATTGTGTTAATGGCAAATACATTTTTATAGATTAATCTGTCATCTAAACCCTCTAAAATGTGTAAAATGAATCAGTTATACATTGCAATTGTATTTTAAAGCATTTTAATATTCAAGCTCTTACCAAGTCACATGTTTTATTAACATTCTTAGGTATAGTGTGAGTCTGTCAATGTGGTATGAACGGTTTACAATATATGTATTACATTCTGTATTTATCCCACAGTAATACCAGTCTTATATTAAGGTTGAAATTGCCTAGCTATCAAGCATTTATTTATTAGATACTTTCAGCTTCCCCAAGGGATTTGAACATGTGTTTGAAATATAATTATATAAAACTTCTTATTTACTTCATCAATCTGTAAGAGACTCAGTACACGCGCGCGCACACACACACACATACACACTCACTCTACACGGTTATATGTATATGAGAGGCACAGCATCATTTTACAAACAAGTTAGGATTTAATCTTGACTACAGAATGCACTAACTGTGCAACTTAGCCATAATATTTTATGAACATGTGCTTGAACTAAACATTTTATGATCTCGGTTAACTATTATAGGCTTATCTTTGGGTAATTACATTTCTATTATTTTCCCTTCCCAAGACAAATTTTATAGAAATTTTATATTAAAAATTACTTCTTTAAATTCTACTCATTTAAATCTTTCAAAGCCCTCTTTTTTCAGGAAGCCAGAGTAACACATGTTTGTTCGAGCCATATAATTGCTACATATATCATGTATTTACATCATCAGCCATCTCTTTAAATTGTTGAGTCAGGCATGTACTGAATAGACAAGTAAAATTGAACATGTCTCTTCATCACCAACCATGAATTGTGTATCCTTTGTTCGTATCACTGAAATTAAAGCTAATTAAATGTAATTTTTGAAGTGTAGTTTTAAATTACATTAATTTTATGCATATACTTCTATGTTCAGAAATATTTTGTTAAAGTTTATTTACTGTACCATTTTAAAACTTCTCCAAACTTTGCTTCATGAATTGCAGCTTATTTTGAAATATGTTTTATGTGAGTAAAGGACTAGACCTGAAAGTTTAGAGATTTTATTATTGCCCATTCAAGTATTATCATTAATATTCTTTATGATAACTAATGTGAGCACTGGTAACTGTTAAGATGCCCACTCTCATGCTTCCTGGCAGTGATACCCTGTTAGGTATAAGGTGTGAGAACCAAAAGTGTCTCTGAGCCAGCCTTGTTTATGTTTTGTTATAAGGAGTGAGAATCAAAAATGGTATGGTAGGTTGTTGCTCTGATTTGATTTATTCAGTGGCTAAAATGTGTCATATTCTCAAAATACAAAAGGCTTAATTAATGAATCCATACTATTATTTCATAGGTTGTTATGGAATCCCTTCTCATGAGATCTGTGATGGATGGCTATGTGCCCGGTGCAAAAGAAATGCATGGACAGCAGTAAGTGGCTTATTCATTCCATCCATTGTGGGTCCGTTTAAATCTAGTGATACATGTACTTTTGTGTGCAGTTTCACCCTTCCCTGTTTTTCTAGTCTTCTCTTTCCAAATCATCCTTCTGAGTATCCCTGTATCTACTGTGGAAATGTTAAATACATTTCTAGACATCACCCTCTGCTCAGGAACCTACAGAGACTAGCAGCTTTTTAGAGCATGTCCAAAATACTGATTCACATTCTTTCCCAGCAGTTCTAGAAAATAAGTATTCTGAGTGACAGTGAAGATGGGAATCTCTAGGGACCTCTGAGGAAACCATGCTCATTCACAGCTATTCCACTAGCATGAGCTCTTCGCTGTTTATTCATTTATACTTTCATACTTTAGCAAATTTTAAAGTGTTCTGTGCTAAGCATTGCTGTGAACTTGAGACAGAAACTAGAACAAATTATTCCCCGTTTGGGAAACACAGATTTCTCTTCACCTAAACTGTTTTCCCTGAAGATACTATAGAAGCTTTAGCTTATACCCAAGTGTTGCACTCCATTCCATTAATCTACCAGTTTACTCATTTTACAGTTTGATTATGTGTTGCCTTAATTTTAAAAAATTCTCTTTCAAGAGCTATCAGAACGTTGCTGAAAGTGGAGACCGGTCAGATCTCAAGACTGTGTCCCTCATTTTTGATCTCAGAACAGATGCTCAGCTTCATTTTGATTATAATAGTAGCCTTTGCTTTATTCCTTAATGATCTCTAATGACAATGGGTTAAATTTCCTTGCAGCCAAAGTTAAAACCCTGAGGCGCAATGTAAGGACCATGCTCTGCATGATGAAAATTTATGTCATGATTATATATGTTTAGCTCTCAGTGTGGAAATAGACATATGGTAACTATAAATTAAAGGCATCTATAAGAATGACTTTCTGTATGATTTTATTGCTGGCATTCACTTTGGATAGTGAGGGGAAAGCAGGGAAAAATATGGACCACCTTTATAGTCCAAATAATCTGATCTATATAATATTAGAGGTAATATCTCCAGCTTAAGAATTCTTTCCATTAGTGGGCCCAGATAACATTTTGATACTTCATTTGGTTGATCATCACATTAACAAAAACTGTGTAACTGCACAGCATCTTTAAAACAGCCAGGAAGTCCTGCTGTAATATATATATTCAGCTCTTGTTTACCATGCTGGTTCTATTCCTATTATATGAGCCAAAGCAAAGTCTTGTAGAGTCAGTTTTATTGATGATGTCTCCTCTTTCACCCTGAAGTGTAGGTTTAGAATTTAGAGCTACTCTAATTCAGTGCACCAAGGCATGAAGAATTCTCTGTTCCATCTGCAGTTACTGCTTGGCTCCCATGCTCACACACTGAGCAGTCCTGTTACCCCAAGTTACCACTGTCCTTTGCATGGCAGTGCCAGGGTTAGGCCTCAGTCAGCCACTCTGATTCCAAGGCTGCTTCTTATCAATTATGTTGTTTTCCTTTAGCATGTCTTCAGAAGGAAATACGTAGGTTAATCACTCTATGCAACTGATTTAAAGCATATTTCTATTAATCTTAACCTCTGATTTAAAGCATATTTCTATTAATCTTAACCTCTCTGCACCCTGAGAAAATACAGTGTGCCTTTTGTATTTTAATATTGACACCATGTAAATCTCTCTTAATTTGCGATAAAGACAGGAGCTCTTGAATACAACTTTGCATTGATTTTTTTCAGACCTACATAATTTCTTAGCTCTAATTGGAAATGATCTAAATTCACAGTGGGCCAATTATTATTTTTTTTTTTTCAGTTTATCTATTCTGAGTGAACTTTGTCCATGAAAGCTCTATTTTTAAATTTTTCTCTTAAGAAATAATTGAATTTCATTTTAAGCATTGCAGAGAAGTAACTGATAATAGTTTGGCTTTAACACCCTTATTTAGTATAGCATTGAGTGTTGCAATATTTATATTTTACTAAGCACTTAAGTATGATTCTTTGGATTTTGTGGCTGGAATGGTTGCATTTGGGAAGTACACTTAGACTTGTCTTCTTAGGAAGCAATCTCATACTGTCAGTTTTAGGTTCCAGGGGAGCACTGGATCTCCTTTTGGATGGAAGCTCTAAAAGAATCTAATGGAAATCTAACAGTGTGGCTGAAGTCAAATGATATTTCAATGCTGGCTTTTAGTTCATTGACTCTGATTACTAAGTATTTCCTGGGATTTTCTGTTTTAAACATAGTTTGTGAAAGTAAGGCTTATTCATCATGAATACAAAAGGTTCCAGTAGCGTACTTTGCTTGAGATATATGTTTATACAACAAATGTGATTGTTTCAGTTAATTATATTTCCTTTAATGATTATTGCTTTGAAAATCTTACAGGTAAGAAGAGGGTACCTGAAACACCTTGTATTTATTTTCATAAGGTGTGTGTGAGAATCGTATGCTGTAGTTCTATTTTTTAAAGATCAAAAAATAAAAATTAAAGATTAAAAAGAGCACCTGTGGATGAACAAATGGATTAAAAAAAGTGTCTCTATACACACACACACACAAACACATTCACACATGCACACATATGTACAGTGATTATTATTCAGCCATAAAAAAAGAAGGAAATTCTCTTGTTTTGTTATAACTTGGGTGAAACTGGAGGGTCTTATGCTAAGTGGAATAAGTCAGAAAAAGACAAATAATGAATGCTTTCATTTGCATGTGGAATAAAAAAAAAAGCAACAACAGAAATACAAACCTGAACTCATAGGTACAGAGCATAGATTGGTAGTTGCCATGGGCTGGGGGAATGAGGGAAATGAGTGGAAGGTGTCAAAGAGTATATACTTCAATTAAAAGTACATTCTGATGGTGTAATGTACAGCATGATGACTGTAGTTAACAGTGCTTTATTAGATACTTGAAAGTGGCCAAGAAAGTAGATCTTAAATGTTCTCACCACACACACACACATACAAAGGTATTTAATGTGAGGTGATGGATGTGTTAACTAACCTTATTATGGTGATGATTTCTCAATATAGAGATATATCATGTTATCACATTGTACAACTTCAACTTATACAATAAGTCAATTATATTTCAATGAAACAGGAGAAAAAGAGGGAAACTGTAATAGTAACTATATCATATAAGTA
This sequence comes from Capricornis sumatraensis, assembly GCF_032405125.1. Classification (NCBI taxonomy): domain Eukaryota; kingdom Metazoa; phylum Chordata; class Mammalia; order Artiodactyla; family Bovidae; genus Capricornis; species Capricornis sumatraensis. Next base: position 46,085,931 of record NC_091074.1, on the reverse strand, counting down.
AGTATCAATTATTTACATTTTTGAAGTAAAGGCATCATAAGGTTTATTTCAACAAATCCAGGCCATAAATAAATGAATTAACTAGCTAATTAACTGAAGTCATACATTAACAGGTAGTTGGGCTTGGTAGTTGCAGATGTGCTGGAATTGGTGGTCACAGACCAGCTGTCTTTTTATTTACCAGTTCTAAGGAGTGGAAGTCATGTGGGCCAAACTGCCCTGCTAGCTTTTCAGTAACTAACTGAAGGCCAGAACTTTGTCTCATTTCTCTATAATACTCCTAATACCTGGTGTACTGTTGGATCATTTCTGAACTTATGGAGCTTTTATCTGTGACCTTCAGCATTCTCATCATTTCCAGAAGTCTTGGTTTAGTCCTCAGTATATCTGCTTTTGCTTTTTTTTTTCTTTACTTTATCCACTTTTATCAATTAAAATGAGCAACAAAAGGCTATATTGCAGCCTTAACTGTATAGTAAAGAAAGAGATGACTTACAAATTTTGAATTACACCCTAACTTGGATTCTAGAATCCTGGCTCTATGCCCAAATTCAAGTGAAACGAAATGAAACAGTTAAGAAATTCCCCAACTACCTGTCTTTTGTAACATAAGGTTATAGCTCTCATAGTTCTAATTAAATATCATTGCTCTGTGCCTGTTTGTCTTGCTTCAGTACTGCTCAGATAAATAGACCTGTATGAGAGCTGTACCTGCATTTATGTACTAAATGTTACATTTATGTACTAAATGTTAAGCTTATAACCCAGCTTTATTAGAATGCTTTATTTTCAGCTCTGTTTTGTCTTCAGCTCTTTTGTGACTATGTGATTCATTTTGGAGGAGTTTGTACTCCTTCATGATAGTAGCACTTTAGAGCATATTCTGAACATTACCAAGTTCTGTTTTTAGGTGTTGAATGTCAACAGTCTGATTCTGGAATGTGTTTCTAGTTATTTTGAGTCTTAATTTGTATCTATTTACTTTTGACCTAAATCACTAGAGTTTATGTCTAATCTGTTCATCAGTTTCCGTTTTATAATTACTAAGTTACTGCTAATTAAAAACATAATACAATATTCACACTGTAAAAATGCTGAATATCTATTGCTTTCTTTCAAGTTTTTTCCCCCCACCATTTTCTTTTTTATTCCTACTTGGAAAAATTATTTTTAATTCTGAGTATTTCTGTGAAATACCTGAACTCTGTGTTAGAGCTTCACTTCTAATTATGAAGGAGGATGTTAGTTAAATGTATGGATTGAACTGATAACCTGAATGCTTTTATCCTAAACAGTAATAATTCATGTGCTTAATACTCTGTAGAGTATTAAAAGGTAGTATGCTAATAACCACAGAAGGATTTCCTATGCTATCTTATAAAGGATTTATATTATTGAATTCTAAAAACAAAATAAAAGCAGGTTAAGAGGTTAAACTTTAGGGATAGTAGAACTCTTTGGTGGTTGTTTCTCTTCAGGAAATTTGGATGTTTCTTTTGAGGTAGGAGGAATATGAGGCTTTGTTTTAGTGGTGTGAATGGGAGTGGAAATTGCGTGGGAAGATTGGTAATTTATATCATGGAAAGTTGTGTCATACTCAGGTTTATGACTTTGACAAATCATGAGTTGTCAATCTTCTGTCCATGGTAGCTTGAAGCCGGTGCTATTGTTTTTCAATGTCAGTGAAAACTTCCAGTGTCTTTTGTGCTATGTCTTACTAGGGAACTTTTTAAATTACCTTATATAATTCTTGCAGGGCAAGGCAGGGTAGGCATAGTAACTCACATACCTGAAATCTAAAATCTTAATTAGAGGAAGATTTAAAAGCAATGTAATGAGAAGGTTCGATTAGAGACGACTATCTAAGGCCTCTTCTGACCCTGAAATCCTTTGATTCTGTGTTGTTTTGTATTTCCATTTTGCTTTAATTAGTTTTCCTTAAGAATTGGGCACCTTCATGAAATCTAAATTTATTTCTGTACTTCTTAATCTGGTCAAAGGTGATGAGTTTCAGAAAAGTACAGGAGTTGAAGTGACATTGGTAATTATTGGCTGGATCAGTGTAATTTTTATATGCTCAAGGAAACTTTAATTTTTTTAAAAAAAAAGTGACTTCAAGGCCTTACTGTAGTTTTATTTGGATTTTTTTAAATTAAATTTTTATTTTTACTTTATTTTACTTTACTGTATTGGTTTTGCCATACATTGACATGAATACACCACGGGTGTACATGTGTTCCCAAATATGAACCCCCCTCCCACCTCCCTCCCCATAACATCTCTCTGGGTCATCCCCGTGCACCAGCCCCAAGTATCCTGTATCCTGCATCGGACATAGACTGACGATTCGTTTCTTACATGATAGTATACATGTTTCAATGCCATTCTCCCAAATCATCCCACCCTCTCCCTCTCCCTCAGAGTCCAAAAGTCCGCTCTACACATCTATGTCTCTTTTGCTGTCTCGCATACAGGGTCATCATTGCCATCTTTCTAAATTCCATATATATGTGTTAGTATACTGTACTGCTGTTTTTCTTTCTGGCTTACTTCACTCTGTATAATCGGCTCCAGTTTCATCCACCTCATTAGAACTGATTCAAATGTATTCTTTTAAATGGCTGAGTAATACTCCATTGTGTATATGTACCACAGCTTTCTTGTCCATGGACACCTAGGTTGCTTCCATGTCCTGGCTATTATAAACAGTGCTGCAATGAACATTGGGGTACCTGTGTCTCTTTCAATTCTGATTTCCTCGGTGTGTATGCCCAGCAGTGGGATTGCTGGGTCATAAGGCAGTTCTATTTGCAGTTTTTTAAGGAATCTTCACACTGTTCTCCATAGTGGCTGTACTAGTTTGCATTCCCACCAACAGTGTAGGAGGGTTCCCTTTTCTCCACACCCTCTCCAGCATTTATTGCTTGTAGACTTTTGGATCGCAGCCATTCTGACTGGTGTGAAGTGGTACCTCATGTGGTTTTGATTTGCATTTCTCTAATAATGAGTGATGTTGAGCATCTTTTCATGTGTTTGTTAGCCATCCGTATGTCTTCTTCGAAGAAATGTCTATTTAGTTCTTTGGCCCATTTTTTGATTGGGTTGTTTATTTTTCTGGAATTGAGCTGCATAAATTGCTTGTATATTTTTGAGATTAGTTGTTTGTCAGTTGCTTCATTTGCTATTATTTTCTCCCATTCAGAAGGCTGTCTTTTCACCTTGCTTATATTTTCCTTTTTTGTGCAGAAGCGTTTAAGTTTAATTAGATCCCATTTGTTTATTTTTGTTTTTATTTCCAGAATTCTGGGGGGTGAATCATAGAGGATCCTGCTGTGATTTATGTTGGAGAGTGTTTTGCCTATGTTCTCCTCTAGGAGTTTTATAGTTTCTGGTCTTACATTTAGATCTTTAATCCATTTTGAGTTTATTTTTGTGTGTGGTGTTAGAAAGTGATCTAGTTTCATTCTTTTACAAGTGGTTGACCAGTTTTCCCAGCACCACTTGTTAAAGAGATTGTCTTTACTCCATTGTATATTCTTGCCTCCTTTGTCAAAGATAAGGTGTCCATATGTGTGTGGGTTTATCTCTGGGCTTTCTATTTTGTTCCATTGATCTATATTTCTGTCTTTGTGCCAGTACCATACTGTCTTGATGACTGTGGCTTTGTAGTAGAGCCTGAAGTCAGGCAAGTTGATTCTTCCAGTTCCATTCTTCTTTCTCAAGATTGCTTTGGCTATTTCAAGATTTGTATGGAAATACAAAAAACCTCGAATAACCAAAGCAATCTTGAGAAAGAAGAATGGAACTGGAGGAGTCAACTTGCCTGACTTCAGACTCTACTATTTGGATTTTATATGCATTATGTATTTCTTGATTTCTTTTTATTTCAATATATCCCTTTACTCTTAATATAGAAGAATTTGTTTAAATGTTTTTATTTGAATGTAATACAGCAGAATGCACAGTTGCATATTATATTCTTGAATAGATATTGCCATGCTATGAAAAGGTACGATTTTGAAATGAAAAAGTTAAACAAAAAAACGTAAAAAAAATTCTGTAGAATGAAATAGTAAACCAGGTTGCTGTTGTTGTGTAGTCATTTAGTCATGTCCAACTCTTTGCCACCCCATGTAATTAGGGCTTCCCTATCCAAGATGTACTCTGGGCTTCCCTGTCCTTCAGTGTCTCCTGCAGTGTGCTCAAACTCATGTCCATTGAGTCAGTGATGTCATCCAACCATCTCATCCTCTGTCACCTCTTTCTCCTCCTGCCCTCAATCTTTCCCAGCATCAGGGTCTTTTCCAGTGAGTTGGCTCTTTGCATCAGGTGGCTAAGGTACTGGAACTTCAGCTTCAGCATCAGTCCTTCCAATGAATATTCAGGACTGATCTCCTTTAGGATGGACTGATTTGATCTCCTTGCTGTCCAAGGGACTCTCAAGAGTCCTTTCCACAACCACAGTTCAAAAGCATCAGTTCTTCGGTGCTCAGTCTTCTTTATTATGGTCTAACTCTTACCTCCATACGTGACCAGTGGAAAAACCATAGCTTTGACTGTATGGACCTTTGTCATACAATCTTGACTCCAGCTTGTGCTTCACCCAGCCCAGAATTTTGCTTGATGTACTCTGCATATAAATTAAATAAGCAGATGACAATGTATAGCCTTGACGTACTCCTTTCCCAGTTTTGAACCAGTCTTTTGTTCCATGTCTGGTTCTAACTATTGCCTCTTGATCTGTATACAGATTTCTCAGGAGACAGGTAACGTGGTCTGTTATACCTATCTGTTTAAGAATTTTCCATAGATTATTGTAATCCGCACAATAAAAATCTTTATTGTAGTCAGTGAAGCAGAGGTAGATGTTTTTCTAAAATTCCCTTACTTTTTCTGTGATCCAGTGGATGTTGGCAATTTGATCTCTGGTTCCTCTGACTTTTCTAAATCAAGCTTGTACATCTGGAAGTTGTTGGTTCATGTCCTGTTGAAGCCTAGCTTGAAGGATTTTGAGCATTACCTTGCTAACATGTGAAATGACCTCTACTGTACGGCAGATTGAACATTCTTTGGCCTTGCCCTTCTTGGGATTGGAATGAAAACTGACCTTTTCCAATGATATGGTGGTCACTGTTGAGTTTCCAAATTTGCTGGCACATTGAGTGCAGCACTTTAGCAGCATCATTTTTAGCATTTGAAATAGCTCATCTGGGATTCCACCACCCTCACTAGCTTTCTTTGTGGCCATGCTTCCTAAGGCTCACTTGACTTCACCCTCCAGGATTTCTGGCTGTAGGTGAGTGATCACACCATTGTGGTTATCCGGGTCATTAAGACCGTCTTGTACAGTATTTCTATGTATTCTTGTCACACATTTATTATTTATTTAAGAGCATTTATTCTCTGTACAATAACAAAGTTGCATTATATATTATAAGCAGCATAGATAGCATTCTGCTTTTTTTTCTTCAAAGTAGTTTTATGAAATCAAAAAGTAAATATGAAATAAAGTTTTCACCTTGGTCACACATCTGTTCACTTATTTTGCTTATTTGTTTATTTGTTTTTTTAATGGACTAAAAGATATAAGCAAGCTGTACCTTGATGATCATTTCATGTTAGCATTTTCTTTCCTCTTACAAAGAGTGGAATATGCAATTGCAGTGATTAAAAACATTTTAGTGTCTGTTTATTTATTCTTATTGCTTGATTGTAAATAAGTGGCATCTATAGATTGAGTTATGGTTGCCATTCATGCCCCTCAAGGCTTAGACATAGCTGTCGTTTTGGCTTTTGAAAGAAAGTGAAGTGTTTTCTCTTCATGAGTCATAATCACAAAATTAAAATCTGGAAGTACCTGAGGTAGTGGTCTTAAACCACCCACCCCCATAATGTTGCTAAAGCTTGTGAACTAAAAAAAGTCTTTTTCACTTGTTCAAAAGTATTTGTTTATCTGAACTCTTAGTCTTGGAAAATACTGTAGTCTTAAATGTCAACTGCTAAGGCTCAGGTAAAAACGATCAACTTCTTAGAAAGTTCCTAAGTTATCTTTGAGACCCATGAAGTCCCTCTGTTAAATCTGAAGGCAGTACTTTCTCTTCTGTCTCTCTGATACGGGAGTTCTCTTAGGGTAGTGATCATTAAAGAAAATATATGTAGTTGAGAATTACCATATTCCATAATACAACCATTATTTCTCCTGTCCAACTCCTTAGATAAGATTAGTGTTATAGGAACTTGACCTGGCTGTCCAGTGATTGACTCCATGCTCCCAATGCAGGGAGCATGGGTTCAATCCCTGGTTGGGGAACTAAGATCCCACATCCCACATGCCACACAGCACTGCCAAAAAAAAAGAAAAAATGGTGGTACTGATAATAGATGTTAGAATTGTCTATCATTTGGCTCTTAGATGTCTTGCATTTAAAAAAAAAACTTCCATTTAAAAATTTTTGACTTACAGATTCAGAATAGTTGTTGGTTTAAATATAATCTACTCTAAGTAGCAAGGATACTAGCTTCCAGTTTTCCTAGCTTCCAAAAAAATTTAATGCTGACAGAGACTGCACGTTTCTCCATCTATCTCAGAAGTCTCATTTTACAGATACTAAGTCAGTGGTTTGAGAGAGTAAGCCCTTTGCCCAGGCTCTCCATTCTATATGGTAAGAGAGCCCAGACTCAGGGCGGTACTCATGCCTCTAGATTCCCAGGCCCAGAATCATTTTTGTTTTTCCTCAGTTGCTTGTTTTTAGAGTGGAAAGAAGGCTGAATAACTGACCTAATTTTGAACCATGTATTTGAATGATTTCAGTTTGTTTACTTTGAAAATGAAGTCAACACTAATAGTGTATTTATTTGGTCATATACTTAGTATGGAATAATTGGTGTTACTGGGCAGTTGAGCAGAGAAGTGCCCTTACTGTTTCATATCAACTCTAGTTTCTTCCTGGAGGACATTTTCCAGAGTTGAATGATCTCCTGGATCTAGTTTCCCAACTGACAACCGAGTTGACATTTTTCTTTATCAAAGACCTCTGAAGTAGCTTTGTAGATTGGAGCCACTGATTTTTAGATCTTATTGGCTCATGTCCTTGAGAAGTCATGGCAGCACTCCTGCACCCTGTGATGTGTTTTATGCTTTTTTTATTTTTTCATTTCATGGACTCCTGTCAAGACCACGTGGTGAGAGGCTGTCTTTGATCCTCACGCATAGTAAAAACAGTGAAAAAGCAAGAAAAGGAAGACTGTGTTCTTGTCAGAGACCATGGCTCTGTGTAGCCACGTGTCTGCTTGTGCCATTGCTCCTCTCTAGTGAGGTGTCTCTGGAAGCTGCCTGCCAGACCACACTCTCACATTCGAGCTAACACGTTTGAGTTCAGAATCACCTTCTGCCTCCAAGGGAGGCAGATTATTCTGAACAGCTGCAAACTTAAACCTTGGCTCACAAAGGCCAGAGTGGTAATAATTATTTTACTTTAACCAAACAGAACAGCACGTTGGAGGATATCAATTTTCTTGACAGCATAGTTATGATGTGGAGGCTTTTCTGTTAGGGACTGCTTATAGGCTAAAAAAGTCAACAATCTTTTTTTTTTCCCCTCTCCTGTTCATTCTTCTCCCTTTGGCTCAATAAACAGCGTCCCCTCCCTACCAGCCCTCCCACCCCCCTGGAAGTGCAGAGAAAGAAAGAGAAGTCTACATAGCTTATTGTAACTGGAACTATATTCATAAACAGCTTCTTGATTGAGAACAAATGCCTCATTAATCTTAAGTGCTTCAACCAGAGAGCACAAGTAAAGTCAAGAAGAATAATGACTGACATTATGGGGAGCATAGCATACTGTACTGCACACCAGGGTGTGCATGCCCCGAGGTCACTGGGCTGCCCGGTGCATCTCCTTAGCAATGAGGAAAGAGATCCTCAGGAAGCATGGAGTGGGAAAAATGCCTTGCATGCATTTCTCATGAATGGCAAAAACTAGTCCAGTGGCAGGATGAAGGAATCATGTATTTTGCTGTTTGTTACTGAAGGTCGTGGTGGGAAGAAAGAATAAACCAGGTGGATTTTTACTTGAAAGCCAAGTGTTGTATAATTTTAAGTACTTTGCTCAGGATCCTGGAAATACTATTAGGTAAATACTGTGAAGTTCCATGTAGATTACTTTGGCCAGTCTTAAATTATCAGAGTACTTCTTCCTAACATTGAACCATTGTGTGCCTGGTCTTCTATCAGATAAATGCTCTGTACACTTCAAGGTAATTTTTACACTGCAGTAAGGAATGGCATCAGAAAGAAAAAAGGTGGAAGAGATGTAATTTGAAACATAGACTATGATTTCCTGTTCTTCCATAATTGTCCTTTCATACAAATGGCTATATGCTTGCATTTTAATAGTTAAAATGTAGTGAGGTCCCTGTCCCCTCCCAGCATGTCCACATCCTAATCCCTTGATCCTGTATGTTACACTGCATGAAAAGGGAATTATGGTAGCAGATGGCATTAAGGTTGCTGACCAACTGACTTTAGAATAGGGATATTATTCTGTTTACCTGGTTGCATGCAGTGTAGTCAGAAGGGTCCTATAAGTGAAGAAAAGGGGGACAGAAAAGGGCAGAGTGATGGATGTGTTGTGAGAAGTGCTTGGCCTGTTCTGGCTGGCTTTGGAGGTAGAGGAGGAGGGCCAAGGACTAGGCACACAGGCTCTCCTTAAAGCTGGAGAGGCAAAGAAATGAATTCTCCCCAAGAGCTTCCAGAAGGGAGTGACCTGGCTGACACCTTGATTTTAGCCCAGTGAGACCCATTTTGGAATTCTGACCTACTGAACTTTGTGTTGTTTTAAGTCACTGCATTTGAGGTAATTTGTTATTGCAGTAATAGAGAAATAAAGGACGTATCATAGTCTTTTGAAACACTCTCAACTGTTCAGCATTCCACTAGGCATGTTGTATTTTCAGTGTCAGCTTTCTCTGACTACCTTCTGTGTCTCTAGTCCACACCCTCTGGTTCCAGGCCTCTAGCAATCCTTTCACCTCACTGTGACCCGTGATTCAGTGAAGCTCCCAGCTTTTCACAGTCTCTCCCTCCCGTCTTATCATTACTTCCGTTTAAGCTGCTATATTTTTTTTACACATATTCTCAGCTCCCTTGCCACTCTCTGACTTTGTTACTGTACATTGGTATAACTCAACCCTGGTAAATCCAACCCTACTCTGTACCCGTACCCCGTAGCTGAATAGCTGTGGAGAAACACCCAATATGCAGATTGCTCTTGCTTTCAGTTGTAATTGGAGGTAGGTCTTCACTGGTGTGGATAATTCATGTTGCATTCTCATCATGCATTCTCTCTACCCCTTTCTTGGCTGACTGGTTCATATCTTCATATTTCCCCCATCCTCACCCTCACCTCATCAAGTCTCTTCATATTCATAGAGAAATGGGAAGACAGCAGTAGAGACCTTAAGGTTTCAACCTGCTTCATAGCTGTAATGTCTCTGCTTCTCTCTAACACCATCTTCTCTTTTATACACAGGATCATAATTCCAGTAATTCATCCCTTTCTCACCCACCTCTCTTCTCCAGATGATTTTCATTATCATCCACACAAGTTGTTATTTCTTCCATCTTCAAGCAAACCAAAAAACCCTCTCTTTCTTCCTACAAGCTCCACCCTGTTTCTCCATGCCTCTGTAACTATAGTAAAACTCCTGAGAGGCTTATCTTTATTCACTCTCTCCAATTCTTCTCCCCCACTTCTTTCTTAAATTTATTTCAGTCATAGATTTTGCCCTGTGTTTCCTTCGACACTTCTGTTGACCACGGCTTCCTGTTTGGAGCAGTCTTCAGTTGACCTGTAGGATCCTGCCCTCCTGCTTTTCCTCTTCACTGGTCACTTCCTCTCACTCCCCAGAATTCAAAATGTGGGTTTCTTTTCCACACTAATGCATCTGGTCATCTCATCGCATCTCATAGCTTTAATAGTTGTACACAGCGTCTAGTCATTGGTGGCTTGGGCATTCCTGTGTCCAGCTCAGTCTCATCTACGTGGCCAACTTTAGACAGCATCTCCTGTCATATGTCCATCAGCTCAAATTCACCCTTCCTGAACTGAATTCCAGGTCTTCTTTTGTAGCCTTTCTTGTTTCCAGGCCTTCTAGCCGCTGAGGCCAAAAACTTGACAGAGTTGGACTTGATGCTTTCTTTTTCTCATACTCCACATCTGTTTGACAGTAAATCTATCATGTCTACTTTTATTTTTATTTATTTATTTATTTTAATTTTTATTTTTACTTTATTTTACTTTACAATACTGTATTGGTTTTGCTATACATTCATGTCTACTTTTAAAATGAATCTTGAATCCTGGCCACTTCTGGCCACTTCTTGGTCACCTCAGCTGACATAATGCAGACTTAATCTACTCATGAACTTTTTCCTGGGTATGGTGGAAATCTGCTAGCTTCTCTTCTCACTTCTACCCTTGAATCACTATTGTCTGCTGTCAGCACAGCAATTGGGATTTAACATGTAAGTTAACATTTTACAGTTAACATGTAAGTCAGGTTATGTCCTTGGTGTGCTCAGACTGTCCAGTGGCCTCAAGCTATCACCTTTTAAAGGGCCTATGAAGCTTTATGAAGGGCTTCCTAGGTGGTGCAATGGTAAAGAATTCACCTACCGGTGCAGAAGATGAAAGAGACACAGGTTCAATGCCTGAGTCAGAAAGATCCCCTGGAGGAGGAAATGACAACCTGCTTCACTATTTTTGCCTGGAAAATTCCATGGACAGAGGAGCTTGGAAGGCTACCGTCCATGGGATCACAGAATCAGATATGAATGAGTGACTGACTGGGCACCATGTAGCTTTATCAGATTTTCTTCCTGTTACTTGCTGACGACCTTTGCCATTAGAAAAGGCCATCTGCTGCCAACACCTTTTCCTGGAGAACTCCATGGCCCACTCTCATGATGCTTAACATCCTCTACCATATAAATAATGTACTGATTTAGTGTGTCTGCTCTTCCAGCCAGAGTGTATCTTTCATAGCTTTTGCCCAGTGTCTAGGACATAACATGGTGATTAACTAGTATTTGTTGATTATGTTTTCACTTGTAATACAAATTAGGTGTGAGCATCTAAGTTAAGGAACTCACTTGCTTGTATAAAATTCATTGGAGCCTGTGAAATTTCCTTTCAGAAGATTACTGCAAGAAAGTTTTTCATTCATTCATTTCATTCATTCAGTTTCCTAGTCACTCAGAATTCATGCCAGCTCTGTCCTAACATGGATTCCAGCCTCTCTCCAAGCCTGATAAATGAGCCCCATCTTCAGAAATGGTTCTTCCATGTTTTGTTGATCAGCATTTTGTAAGCTAGTTTTCCGTTAATGTGATTAATTACTCTTTGTTTTCCGAGCTTAGACAGCCCTATTTTATGGTTGTGCACTTCTGTTATGAGCATGTCAGATAAATAAGGGTGTGGGGAGATACTTCAATCTTGTAATTTTTCTATAGCACTGAAAATTGACTTTGGTGTCACTTATGGATATGTCAGCTAAAATGAGAGTTCCTTACGAGGCAGCTTGAGAATGTTTGTATTGGCATTTCTTTAACTGATGTTTTATAGAAGAGCCATTGGAACATGATTTCCCTCTAGGACAAATAATGAACGACTGTGATAGTCATATTCTAACAGTGCCTTTCCCACCATTGTTGTTAATGTTGTGTCAGCACTTTGATTATAAACACTCTTTTTCATGGTTTAATAACTGAGCTGTACAGAAACCACTCCATGTTGTAAATTGATATACTCTCTGTTCATCTCAGTGGTGATTTTTTTATGAAACCAAAATTTAAAAGTACCTTGGCATTGCTAAAAGGGGATTTTGTGAATGGTATTAGGTGAGGGAAAAGGCTCTAAGCAGGAAAGGTACCATATCAGAATATGGTCTAAAGTCACACTCTTTCATCCAGCTTTTAGCTGCTCTGGGGTGGGATACACAACAGAATAGCTCTTTCAGTGCTGTACTTGGGAGGCAGGAGGAGCAGCCACTATTGGAGTAATCATTTTGTAATAGAAATTTCAGCATTTTTTGGTTTGGTTTCAGGAAACATTAGTTGACTAGCAATATATCTGTACCTTTATAATAGTGAGTCATTTTACAATGGGTGTTATTGTTCCTACAAAAGCCATGCTCATAAACATTAGATAAAACAGGGCTGGCAATGAGCATTCACTGTGGAGCTGTATTTATTTATTTTGTTCTGCAAGGCTAAACAATTTTAGTATCTTTTCAGGTTAGGTTGGAAGGAAGTTCGGGTACACTAAAAGACTAGTAGAAATCATAGATGCCCTTTTAAAATATTCATTCAAGTAAAAAAAAAAGTAGAGAATTTTAAATTACACATATTTGATGGAAAAAGTTTTAATTTCTTTGTGTGTCTGTGGGTTTTTTTTTTTTTAATGTAAAAGTAAGTATTGTTAGGAAAGTTTCCCATTCCCATCACTCTCAAAGTCTCAGATCTCATTGTTAATAGAAAACTACTCCTACTGTTTTGTCATTCAGCCTTTCAGATATTTTCTGTGCATAAACTAATACTGTATTTTGTTGTTCTTAAGAGACCCAAATGGTGTCACAGTTTATTTAATGTCTTAGTGTTTTCATTTGATATTACATTGTATAATTTTTAATAACTTATTGTTGGATTTGCCATATGTTGTTCATCACTTTTAAATTTTAAACCTGAAGCTAATTTAAAAATTCAGACATTACAAGTAAATCTAAGTAACTGACCATTCCAGCTCCTCCCAGAGGTAACTGTTTTCTCTATTATGAACAGAAATGAAATAGTAGTCATTGTACATTCCTACTTCTGCATAGATATAAATGTTTACCTAAGGTAGATTCCAAGAAGGTAGCTTGCTTGTCATAATTTACGTTCATTTAAAATTTTGATTGATAATGCCAAATTATTGTCCAAAGCCACTGTTACAACTCACACACCCCCAAAACTAGACTTCCTGATTTAAAAACCTGAGGCTAATGCTCATTATTTCATTTTTCATTTCCTTATTCTTGAAATTGGGTATCTTTTGTATATTTATTGGCAATGAAGATTATTTGAATTTTTTGCCTGTTTTTCAAAAGTATAGATTTTTAAGAATTATTTTTTGGATAATAATCTTTGTTTTATATTGGAAATTTTAAAATTGTTTTATGTTAATTTATTTAGTATTTTATCCTTTAGAATTTTAAAACTTTGATACAGTCAAAATTTATCTCTTCTACCTGCCTTTTGTTTTTTTAAATGTTATGTTAACAAGCCATTTATCCTAAATTCATCAATATTTTTGCCTACAATTTCTTTTACAACTTCTGTTTTTGAGTATAAGTCTGTAAATAAATTTATTTTATATTAGCCCATTTTAGGTGTTCTTCATTCCTTCCTGCCACGTCTGGTTCAGCCTGGTGCCATTTTCCTTCATTTGGAAGATTTTTTTTTTTTTAACAGTTGTATAGTGTGGATTCTTAGGAGACAAATTCTCTTAGATTTTTGTCTCTATAAGATTATTTTTATCTTTATTTTCAAAGGATATTTTCCCTGGAAATAGAATTCTAGTTTGCCAGCTTTTTTCTTTGAATATTTTATGGATATTGTTTCATTGCCATTTGCTGCCAATGTTTCTGGTTGGATTTCAGATGGAATTCATATACTTGTTTACTGAATATGTCTTTTTTTTCTTCTGCTTTTAAGATATGTTCTTCATATTTGGTTTTCAGAGTTTTGACTGTTAAGTATTTAGGTATGTTTCATCTGGTTGCAGTTTTCTAGGCATCTTGATTCTGTGGATGTCTTTTATCAGCTTTGGAAAGTTCTCGATTATCTCTACAAGTATATATATTTTTTCATCTATTCTTGTTTCCCTCTTCTTGGAATCCAATTATAAGTAAATTGAATAGGTTGTTATTTTCTCTTTGTTGCTGCTGTTTAGTTGCTAAGTTGTGTCGGACTCTTTTTCAACCTTATCCAATAATTCTAATACCTTGTTTGTCTTGCTTCTAATTTTATTGATTACTTTCTTGGTCATGTTATGTTTTCTTGCTTTTAGTATACTTTGTACTCTTTTTGATTGTGTGGTGAAGATTTTGAAAAGCAAAGGAGAAAAAGGAAAGATATAAGCATCTGAATACAGAGTCCAAAGAGTAGCAAGAAGAGATAAGAAACCCTTCCCCAGTGATCAATGCAAAGAAGTAGAGGAAAGCAATAGAATGGGAAAGACTAGAGATCTCTTCAAGAAAATTAGAGATACCAAGGGAACATTTCATGCAAAGATGGGCTCGATAAAGGACAGAAATGGTGTGGACATAACAGAAGCAGAAGATAAAAAGAAGAGGTGGCAAGAATACACAGAAGAACTATAGAAAGATCTTTACAACCAAGCTAATCACAATGGTGTGATGACTCACCTAGAGCCAGACATCCTGGAATGTGAAGTCAAGTGGACCTTAGAAAGCATCACTACGAACAAAGCTAGTGGAAGTGATGGAATTCCAGTTGAGTTATTTCAAGTCCTGAAGATGATGCTGTGAAAGTGCTGCACTCATTATGCCAGCAAATTTGGAAAACTCAGCAGTGGCCACAGGACTGGAAAAGGTCAGTATTCATTCCAGTCCCAAAGAAAGGCAATGCCAAAGAATGCTCAAACTACCGCACAATTGCACTCATTTCACACACTACTAATGTAATGCTCAAAATTCTCCAAGCCAGGCTTCAGCAATACATGAAACCGTGAACTTCCAGATGTTCAAGCTGGTTTTAGAAAAGGCAGAGGAACCAGAGATCAAATTGCCAACATCCGCTGGATCATGGAAAAAGCAAGAGAGTGCCAGAAAAACATCTATTTCTGCTTTATTGACTATGCCAAAGCCTTTGACTGTATGGATCACAATAAACTGTGGAGAATTCTTTAAGAGATGAGAATACCAGACCACCTGACCTATCTCTTGAGAAACCTATGTGCAGGTCAGGAAGCAACAGTTAGAACTGGACATGGAACAACAGACTGGTTCCAAATAGGAAAAGGAGTACGTCAAGGCTGTATATTGTCACCCTGCTTATTTAACTTCTATACAGAGTACATCATGAGAAACGCTGGATTGGAAAAAGCACAAGCTGGAATCAAGATTGCCGGGAGAAATATCAATAACCTCAGAGATGCAGATGACACCACCCTTATGGCAGAAAGTGAAGAGGAACTAAAAAGCCTCTTGATGAAAGTGAAAGAGGAGAGTGAAAAAGTTGGCTTAAAGCTCAACATTCAGAAAACGAAGATCATGGAATCAGGTCCCATCACTTCATGGGAAATAGATGGGGAAACAGTGGAAACAGTGTCAGACTTTATTTTCTTGGGCTCCCAAATCACTGCATATGGTGATTGAAGCCATGAACTTAAAAGACGCTTACTCCTTGGAAGGAAAGTTATGACCAACCTAGACAGCATATTCAAAAGCAGAGACATTATTTTTCCAACAAAGTTCTGTCTAGTCAAGGCTGGTTTTTCCAGTGGTCATGTATGGATGTGAGAGTTGGACTATGAAGAAGACTGAGCACTGAAGAATTGATGCTTTAGAACTGTGCTGTTGGAGAAGACTCTTGAGAGTCCCTTGGACTGCAAGGAGATCCAACCAGTCTATCCTAAAGGAGATCAGCCCTGGGATTTCTTTGGAAGGAGTGATGCTGAAGCTGAAACTCCAGTACTTTGGCCACCTCATGTGAAGAGTTGACTCATTGGAAAAGACTGATGCTGGGAGGGATTGGGGGCAAGAGGAGAAGGGGACGACCGAGGATGAGATAGCTGGATGGCATCACGGACTCGATGGACATGAGTTTGAGTAAACTCTGGGAGTTGGTGATGGACAGGGAGGCCTGGCGTGCTGCAATTCATGAGGTCGCAGAGTCAGACACGACTGAATAACTGAACGGAACTGAAGGTACATGGTTTCTGGCATGTTTTTTGAAATGAATCAGGCCTTTAATATCGTCTCCATTCTTCTAATGGAAGCCTTTCATTATTGATAACCAATTCACTGACTTAATGTCCTGATGGACACTATCACTTCCTACTTCCTCATTCAATTCTTTCACTTCATTTGAAGATGTTCAATACTTAATACGATTAGTATATTTGGTCAGTGCCAACCTTGCTGTATATCAGACATTGTACAGATTCTTAAGAAAACTCGAGCTGCTTTTCAGGCAACAGTTAACCTATTTAATTTTAGACTGACCAGTTTTCTTTTCTGACAATAAAGTATTATTTAAACAAAGAAAAGGTAAAAATTGACCTGTCTGATCTTGTCTTCTACTGAGCTATTAACATAGGCAAAGGCTGCTCTTGGAGGAGAAGCAAGGAAGGCTTCCTGGAGGAAATTATATTTTGGAAGAAACCTGAAGAATCAGTTCACTTCAGTTGAGTTGCTCAGTCGTGTTCGACTCTTTGCAACCCCATGAATCTCAGCACGCCAGGCCTCCCTGTCCATCACCAACTCCTGGAGTTCACTCTGACTCGCGTCCATCGAGTCAGTGATGCCATCCAGCCATCTCATCCTCGGTCGTCCCCTTCTCCTCTTGCCCCCAATCCCTCCTAGCATCAGAGTCTTCCAATGAGTCAACTCTTCGCATGAGGTGGCCAAAGTATTGGAGTTTCAGCTTTAGCATCATTCCTTCCAAAGAAATCCCAGGGCTGATCTCCTTCAGAATGGACTGGCTGGATCTCCTGGCAGTCCAAGGGACTCTCAAGAGTCTTCTCCAACACCACAGTTCAAAAGCATCAATTTTTCGGCACTCAGCTTTCTTCATAGTCCAACTCTCACATCCATACATGACCACTGGAAAAACCATAGCCTTGACTAGAGGGAACTTTTTTGGCAAAATAATGTCTCTGCTTTTGAATATGCTGTCTAGGTTGGTCATAACTTTCCTTCCAAGGAGTAAGTGTCTTTTAATTTCATGGCTGCAGTCACCATCTGCAGTGATTTTGGAGCCCAGAAAAATAAAGTCTGACACTGTTTCCACTGTTTCCCCATCTATTTCCCATGAAGTGATGGGACCTGATTCCATGATCTTCGTTTTCTGAATGTTGAGCTTTAAGCCAACTTTTTCAGTCTCCTCTTTCACTTTCATCAAGAGGCTTTTTAGTTCCTCTTCACTTTCTGCCATAGGGGTGGTGTCATCTGCATCTCTGAGGTTATTGATATTTCTCCCGGCAATCTTGATTCCAGCTTGTGTTTCTTCCAGTCCAGCGTTTCTCATGATGTACTCTGCATAGAAGTTAAATAAACAGGGTGACAATATACAGCCTTGACGTACTCCTTTTCCTATTTGGAACCAGTCTGTTGTTCCATGTCCAGTTCTAACTGTTGCTTCCTGACCTGCACATAGGTTTCTCAAGAGACGGGTCAGGTAGTCTGGTATTCTCATCTCTTAAAGAATTCTCCACAGTTTATTGTGATCCATACAGTCAAAGGCTTTGGCATAGTCAATAAAGCAGAAATAGATGTTTTTCTGGCACTCTCTTGCTTTTTCCATGATCTGGCGGATGTTGGCAATTTGATCTCTGGTTCCTCTGCCTTTTCTAAAACCAGCTTGAACATCTGGAAGTTCACGGTTCACGTATTGCTGAAGCCTGGCTTGGAGAATTTTGAGCATTACTTTACTAGCATGTGAAATGAGTGCAATTGTGCGGTAGTTTGAGCATTCTTTGGCATTGCCTTTCTTTGGGACTGGAATGAATACTGACCTTTTCCAGTCCTGTGGCCACTGCTGAGTTTTCCAAATTTGCTGGCATAATGAGTGCAGCACTTTCACAGCATTATCTTCTGGTATTTGAAATAGCTCAACTGGAATTCCATCACCTCCACTTGCTGAATAAATAGTAGTAAACGAAGTGAAAGTGAAAGTCACTCAGTGGTATCCAACTCTTTGCAACCCCATGGAGTATAGTCCATAGAATTCTCTAGGCCAGAATACTGGAGTAAGTACCCTTTCCCCTCTGCAGGGGATCTTCCCAACCCAGGTCCCTTCTGCAGTGGATCTTGCAGACCCAGGAATTGAACCTGGGTTTCCTGCTTTGCAAGTGAATTGTTTACCAACTGAGGTATCAGTGAAGCCCTAGTTCAAATTAATTTACAAATGAATGACTTGACAGTTTGACATCTTTGTGTTTCTACCAGACCAGCTTGTTTGACCTACGTGAGGTATAGTGAGTCAAAAAAAGAAAAATGGTATAAGTGAACATGATTTTATTCTTTCCTACTTATTTTTTTCAAATTAAGTGAATTAAACAGAAACCATGTTATCATGTAGATCAAAATAGCTTTACTTGGCCACAGATTTTTTTTTTGTCCTTCACTAAGAAATATGATTTCTACTCAAGCAAATCATGGCGAAAATAACTCTATGTCGAATCAGTGTTTCTTAACTCCATGTTAAGTCACTGGAGCCTGAAGTTTTCTTTCCTTAGTACTCCCACAAGTATGGGAACACAATCTTTGCAGTTCTGTGATGCTTTGATGATTTTCAGGATTTTCACTCTGCCTATTTTGGCGTATTTTCTCGTTTATTTAACAAATTCTTATGGAGGGTGCTCTCTCTATTGGGTGTCGTTATAAAGAGTCACCTAAGGAATTTCTGCCAGCCACTCACTAAGCTAACAGTTTAGTGAAGACAGGAGAAGGAATTCAACAAATAGTTAACAAGAGTAACAAGACGGAAGTAACTGAGCAGGGGATTAGGAGACCGCTCCTTGAGGAATCAGCATTTACGTGGAAATGTCAAGGATGTGTTCAGTTTAGAGGGAAACTCATGGAAGGTGGGAGTTACAGAATTCAATTGATTCAATCTCAGATGAGAGGAAGATTATACCGTCTAACCTGAGCTAGAATGGCTGGTTGATGCCACTGCTGGGAAGGTGAAGGAGTACAGGTTTGGGAAGAAGACATGAGTTCAGTCTTGCACATATGTTTGAGATTACTGTGGATTGTCAGACATGACAGAAGTTAAATATTTGAGTCAGTGACCTTCTAAGCATGAAGGTAGTGCATCAGATGCCCAGCAAACAGGTATGGAGAGAGGAGTGAATAGGCCCTACTACAGAAATTACAGTGTTTAAGGAGTGTGAAAAAGATGCCTGTGAAAGAAAGCTAAGGATCAGCTTTGAGGTGGAGGACAATGAGGAGACTGTCCGGTTATAGAAACCACAGGAAGAAGCTGTTTTAGGCGCAATCAGTTATGTTGAATGCAGCCAGGAGGTTAGGCGAACCAAGGACTTTGAATTGTCCATTAGATTTTGTGAGAGGGAGGTATCGAAAGAACAAGCTTCATGTTGTGGCAGGTGAGAGTCTTCTCAACTCCACTTAACGTCTTGCGTCTGCAGGTTCCACTTTACAGGATGTTCTTCCTGTTGTAGTCTTCTCTGCAGCACATGGACCTGTTTGTGATCCTAATCAGGTGCATGGAGCAGCCTCCATGCTGCTTTGCTGTTTTTACCTCTGCCACCTCTTCCCTTTAGGCTTCTTCTCACTACTAATTTCATTAATCAGACAACTAATTCTCTCAGTGTCTGTACTCCTCACAGTCTACAGCTCTCCTTTCCCACATTCCCACTTCATACTCACATCTTTTTATATTGAATGAAAGTATCTGACCTTGTGTTTTGTTTTATTTTCATTCTGTCTCTGTAGAAAGTGTGTTGAATTACTGGAAAAATACTGAAAGTCAAAAACATTTTATGAAATAGTTACTGAATAATTTGGATGTTATTGAATAATTCAATTGTTCTATTTTTCATTTTCAATATTTTGAGTGTGAAATTTTCCTTTCATTCTGTATTTCATCAAAACCAGTTCTTTGAAAGGCCCCTGGAATATGGCTTTACACTAAAGAATGTTCCCCATTAAGTTCTTGAGCTGGGTTTGTGATGTAGTCAAATGGATGTCCACAGGGCAGCTACTGTGGACCTTTTGCTACTGTGAGCCTTTAATAATCACCGGGGAAATTTCAAATCAATGTGTAGAGACTTCCCAGACAAATAAAACCATTGAACATTTCTGGTATTTTCTTTCTTTTTTTTTTGCTCCCTATTAAGAGTTCTGTAGATATGTTGATCCTCCTCAGTAGTTTTGGTGTTATTCTCAGAAAAATAAATTCTGCAGAGTTTGACACCCCATTATTATTAGATAAGTTAAAGGGATCTAATCTTCACAGGCTTGGGCAAAGCTGTCAAAATCATTTAAAGGAGATCACCTGGGAGAATAGATAAAGAAATTTTATATAGACAGCTTGACGGAAAAAAAAAAAACCCACCAAATAACCTGTAACTATTGAAAAAAAGATACTAGTGCAGTAAACTGGGAGTACAAGCTTGAGGTTGAAAATAAAAATGTTGCTTAGCTATTTAGTTAAAAATTCTAGGCCAACAGAAGTCATTGCATTACTCTTTGGCCATGTTTTCTTATGGAGTTTTTCATAAAATTGTAATGAGAAGTGATAAGTATATCTTTATTATGTAAAGGGGGTCATCTTGGAGTGAAAAGTATATGCCAATCTAAGACACATAAAAATGCCAAAAATAGAGGGCTTTCCCTGGTAGCTCAGTGGTAAAGAGTCCACCTCCCAATTCAGATGACTCAGGTTCGATAGCTGGTCTAGGAAGATCCCACATGACACAGAGGAATTAAGCGTGTGTGCCACGACTGTTGAGCCTGTGTGCTAGAGCCTAGTAGCTGCAACTACTGAGCCCACCTGCAGTAACCACTGAGGCCAGCATGGCCTAGACCCGTGTTCCGCAACAAGAGAAGCCACAGCAGTGAGAAGCCCTTGCACCACAACTAGAGAGTAGCCCTAGCTCGCCACAGTAAAGACCCAGTGCAGCCCAAAATAAAGACATAAATGCAGTTACTTTTTAACGTGCCAAATATATAGTCTATGTGGGGAAGATAAAGGAATACATTTTACGGCACTGTTTTCTGTTTTTCTGGAAGGCCAGCATTTATCAGAATAATTTTTCCAACACTATTTGCCCGTAGAAAGACCCAAGTGATACTTTTGTGAAGAGTGTTCTTATAAAGAGCTTCCTGCTTATCCCTGTATTAGAACAAAGCCTGCCATTACTCTGTTTTCAGCCATCCTGTATACAGGAATGGATTCCTAGAACTCAAGGGAACCGAGTTGCGTGTGTGTGCCTCTGTTGTGGAATTCTAGTCCCTACCTCTCCACACACCAGTTTCTGCGACACAGGTTCCCCCAGCAGTGGCGTTCTTGATGCAAGGATAATGACAGTTCCCTCCAGGAGATGCACACACCCAGAACACTTTTGGGTGTGTGTCTCTCACCTTCCCATCTCTCTTGAACTGTTAAAGAGATAGTCCTTCATGAAGTTCCTGATAGTTTTAATTTAAAATAAAAAAATAGACTGTATGGGGATATTTAGATAAATAGTGCTGACTTTTATTACATGACTGTAATAATTGTGTGACATTTGTTTCTGCCCTAGGAGTGCTGTCTCTGCAATTTGAGAGGGGGTGCTCTTAAGGAAACTAAGAACAATAAGTAAGTAGTGCGTTAACTGTGTAGAATTTCATCATTTCCTTCTCCTCTGTTGAGTGTTGAACTTCTTGGTTTATAGCGTGCTTTGCTTCTCATTGTTGTACACATTTGTTCCACAGCTTTGTTTTTATTAATAAGTTAAAATATTTGATCTTTTTAAAATAATTTTTAATTGGAGGATAATTGCTTTACAATGTTGTGTTGGTTTCTGCCATAAAACAGCATAAGTCAACCATAAGTATACATATGTCCCCTTCTCCTGAACATGCCTCCCACCCTCTTCCACAGCTCTTGCTGTTCAGGTGCAAGGTAGAGATTTTGTACATGTTTCCAGAAACCATTACTGACAGCACATTCACCTCTGCTGGGGAAAGGTGTTCTCAGTCTGCGTCTGTTCTGTGTTTGACATCATAAGGAGTAACCCCTCTTTCACTAACAGAGCTTGAAGACAGCCCGTATTCTTGTGCCATTGGAATTCTTGTTTTTAATTTGATGAATGCTGTTGTAATAAAAGCAGAATATGCCTGAAAACAGTGAAATCTGTTATCTTCAGATAAATGAAATCAATTATAATCATAGTATTAGAACAAAACCATTTACTTTTAACACCAGTAAATTAACAAGAAAATGTATATTCTAAAATAGAAACACAGGGAGAAAAGATCGATTTTACAGTTTAAAGGGGACAGTTGGAAAATATAAGAGATTCATAAGTGAACAAAAAAGATGGGTAATGTTTCTATGGCAGCAGCTGAAATGTATTTTTGCTTGAATTTTATCTTTATGACCCAATTTAATCATTTAAGATGGGGCCAAAGCAAATTATAGGTTCCTATAAATTAGAAACTTGTAGAAATGATTTAGGTATAGGTTGTATTTTGGCACTTGGGAGCCACATCCAGCCCCAAGATATGTTTTACTTGACACCATTTTATGAATTTAATTCAGATTTTAAAAGTTGAGAGTTATATAAAAATTCAGATTTTCATCTTTACTGGATAAATAATTGTGCATCTTTATATGACAGTAACCAGTTAGGATGAGAACTTGGCCTAAAGAGAGTAGACCTTCTCTAGGTTACCATGCTTTACCAGTATATGTTTTTTGGTTTCATCCTGCCTGGCCCCATGGACACTGGAGTTGAGACTCCTGGAGTAATGTAATGTCATGTAATCATGTGCATGCAGACATGTTTCTGACCGATTATAAGGGAGAATAAAAGCATTCATCATTTCTATGTTGGTAAAGTTTAGTCTAAGAGACTGTGTGTGCTCAATTTTGGATGTTCATCTCTTAGTCTTGGTTAATGTGATTGACACTATGCTAAAAACTATTGACTGGTTCTGGGACTGTTCCATGAGTGGTGCAGACTGCCAGATGATTTAGGCAGTTCCTGCAAAGATGGAGGCAGTAAGGACTTCTCTTCCTTCCCTTGGACTAGGACAAAAAGAAGTAATGTTTGCTATAAATTATAGCATTTATGTAGATATGAAAGAGTGCCATGTTGGGATTGATGCTTATTCTGTCTCCTGGTGGTCTTAAAAGCAGGATGGAGTCTTATGTTATGTGAGTGAAATAACATGCTTTGACTTAAAAATAAGTTGACAAATTTGATAATTCTTTCAAAATCTCTTTAAACTCGAGTCTTTATGTTTGTTTGAGGCATAAGATTTATGAGAAACTTAATAGTGTTAATGAGGACGTTGTCATTTTTCTGAAGTGATTCAGAATTTGAAAGGAGATACACAAGGTTTTGAGTAACCTCCAGGAGTTGGTGATGGACAGGGAAGCCTGGTGTGCTAGTCCATCGGGTTGCAAAGAGTCGGACATGACTGAGCAACTGAACTGAACTGAACTGAGCACAAGGGTTTTAGCAGGAAACAAGGGAACAAGTTAAGTTTCATTTCCCCTTATCTCTTGGTTCCTCTGATTATAGTAGGATTGCAATAAGAAACAATTTAATGAAAGACTTAATCTGTATTAATTTTTTTAGAGAATTTTTGCTGTTTGTTCTGGTTTGCTTCATGACATCAGAATTACGTAAAAAGATTATGTGGTATACTCATTTCATTTTCATACCTTTTATTAATTGAACTAATCTTTTGCCACATATTAATTATCTTAAGTATATTAAACACTTCTATAATTCATGTCAAGTGAAATAGCAGACATGCATCTCAGTATTTTCCAGGTCACATGTAGAAATGTATAAATACAATGATAGTAATTCTTTGGTCTTCACCTAGTTGTTCTTGTCACCGTGGTGGGCAGGTGTGGCACTGAATCTATCCAGGTATCATCCAATAGCTTTAAAATTCAGAGAGTCTGTTTGTGATGGACATAGGTGCTCTGGGCTTGCTTTCTCATCTGTGTGTTTCTCATGCATGTGAATTGTTACCTCCTGGTGAAGTACAGGCCGTGTTAAGTTTAGGGAACATTTGTTTACATTTCTGTCTCGTTTCCTGTAGGTGGGCCCATGTCATGTGCGCCGTTGCAGTCCCAGAAGTCCGGTTTACTAATGTCCCAGAAAGGACACAGATAGATGTAGGCAGAATACCTTTACAGAGGTTAAAATTGGTGAGTGCCAATACTTTTTTTTTCCTCATAAATTAGTGTTAATTTCAAGTTCTGAATATGTCTATTCATGCACATACTTTTTTCTTAGCTTCATTGAATTATTCTACATTTTTTATCCTTTTAGCCTAAATTACTTAGCTGCACGTATTCTTTTTCTGTTGTATTGTAAGTATGCATATAGCTTTCTACGAATTATGTCTTCAGTGAGGCAAAGGAATACTGCATTTCATGAATTAATGTGACTTTTCAATCTCAAGGCTTTCGGTGAAGTTTGTTAGTAACTGACCCAAATTATCCAAATATCTCTGTTTGAATTGCTTAGTCTTTCTGTCTCTTGCCTGTCTTTGGTTGGCCTTGACTTAAAAAAATGAATCTAACTTGATTTCATCATCTCTTCACCAAGAAGAGACTTGCAGAGAAAATTTGATTATTCCCGAGGGATTTTCTCACCAACAGATAAAGTTCATTTAAATTGCCCAACTCTCTGGCTGGTTATCTTCTCATTGTTTCTCTTTGTTAGATTGTTTTTGTTTTGTTTTTCTCTTTTTTCTTGGAAAGGTAGGCCTTTAATGTCCTCCACACTAAAGTTATCTTGGAGTTCTGTTAAATTGTGAGCCAGCAGATTACTAGTTCAGGCTCTTAATATTTCATATTTAATGAGAATTTTTCCTACAGGTAGATTGCATGACTTTCAGATGCTGAAGCGTGTCTTCCAAGTGGACTTAATACCCTGCAGTTTCTTTAGTCCCTGTTACTTCTGGTTGGGGTCTTCCCACTGTTTCCGACACTGAGCTGTGCCTCTCCACCTGAGCGTTTCTCTCTGTCATCAGTAGTCTCTCCACCACTGCATAGCAGCGTGTTTTGTCTCTGGACTTCTGTCTCAGGAACTTAGACTCTATTCTACTGTCTTTCAGCGAACCCTGTTATTTTCCACTGTAGCTCCATTAAGAATTTCACATTGCTAGAAAATATGTGGCCCTTTCCACGCCCAATGATTGCTGTTGGCAGATATGAGATCATCTGCCAGCATGATCAGAGTGTGGTAATGGAAGTTTTGAGAATGAGATGGGAATAACTGGGACATTTAAATGGCCCTTCAAAGTTGATGGTGACTATCAGAAGAGAGTAAGGTTGTTCAGCTCATGAACTTCGAAAGGAAAATGTTTACAACCTTATATCTTGATCACCAGTTTAAAAAGAAAAACTAACCTTGCCATGAGAGAGAGGCAGAAGTAGTGTCTTCTGTGACTTTGCCAACTGCTGTGTTTCTGCTTGATTTCAAGAAATCTCATATGTAGCCTTAATTTTGTCCTCTCTCTTGTCTTACTGTGCTGATACTTTGTTTATAAGTGCAGTTTGAATGCAAAAATTTTAACACCCCAAAGGCTGAAAATTGGTACAGAAAAAAGAAAAAATACAATAAATCCTATATCACATTACATTTTATGTGCAAACTGCTTTTCTTCTATTGCTTTTTACTTATATAAACTTGTTTTCATTATTCAATTGATACATATTATATCTGTGGATATTGCTTGGGTCTTTATGATTAGGACAGAATGCATTAGTTTTGTCCATTAAAAATTATAAAAAATATCTTTCATTGGAGGAAAAACAACCTACCAATAAGAAAGAAATAAAAAAATTGCCAGAATTAGGATTGTAAGGCAGGTTATAAAGAAAAATGTTGAGTTCATTACATACTATAAAATGTAATGCTTAGTGTGACAAATAATAACAAATGTCTTACATATTAATTTTTTTTTATTTACAAGTAATATGTATTTGTAGAAATTCCAACACTGCATTTAACACCCACCTTTGGGTCTCTTTCCTAAAAGATGGTTCCTGTTATCACATTAAGGCCCCTTGGAATAAGTGGTCACTGCTCTTGATGCTTCCCTTTAAGGACTTGTGTACTGGCTACTCTTCTCTACAGATCGTCCTTAGTGATCTGTTTTCACCAGTACCAGTCTCAGAGGGGTTTTAATGGAACAACAGGGAGGGCCAGCATGGATCATTTCAGTGCCAGCCAAGAAACTGTATCTAGAAATCTGAAATCTGATGATGGCCTCCAAAAATGGCAAAGGTTGCCACCTTGACTGTGTATGTTGCATATTCTTTTGAAGTTTAATTAATCGAATAAGTGTACATCCAGCCAGAAGTAGGAGCAGTAGTTTCATGTAGTATTTCGTCTCAGCTGACCTAAGTCTAGATGGAGTATTTTACTATGTCTGTTTAGTGAATGTATGTGTGTCTGCTCGTGTCCGTTTCCCTTTTTTTCTGGAGCTATAGCCAGCCCTTTTCTGGATACTAAATTGTTCATCTTCTTTTCTTATTCACACAGATGAGGGGGTAGGGATAGGAATTAGATATTTGTGTCTGTGTATTTCACCAAACAGTTATTACCTGACCTCACCAAATACTTGGGGTACATTTTTGAGTAAGATTTTTATTCCTGTCTTCTATCATCTCATAGTCTAGACTGGGCTTTTTTTGGCTTTGGCTCTGTTGATCTTTTAGGTAAATTAATTGTTGTAGATGGCTGTCGTGTGTATCATAGATCGCAGCATCCCTGACCAAACAGGTGAAGCCAAAAGGTATAAACTTGTAGTTATAAGGTAAGTAATTACTATGGATGTAATGGACAACATCATGACTATAGCTGAGACTGCTGTGTATTGTGTAGGAAAGTTCCTAAGAGAGTAAATCCCATGAGTTCTCATCATAGGAATAATTTTTTTCCCTTCTTAAATTTCTTTTTGTTGTATCTATATGGGAAGATGGATGTTAGCTAGACATACTGTGGTATTCATTCATAATATATGTAAATCAAACCATCATGCAGTATGCCTTAAACTTATACAGTGATGTATGTCAGTTACTTCTCAACAAAACTGGAAAGAAACTAAGCAATGCCACCTATATCCTGGGAGGTAAAATCACCCTCCTGGGTGAGAACCTCCTGGTCCACAGAGAAGGCATACACATGATGAGAAAATTTTTGTCATTTTCAGGAAGATAATATCTTTGTTGAAAGAAGTAAGTGGCAGTCTGGCAAAATAGAAATTCTGAATTGCTTTTAAAAAGCATCCCTAGAGGTTTTTTTTCTTTTGGCTGATTGTTTAAATTTCTTATTTGTGAATAATGCAATAACATTTGGCAACGTATATTTGCTACTGTACAATTATTAATTTTATGATCCAATTTAGTATTTTAACTTTACCTGTTCTTGTAGACGAAGAAGGAAATGGCAACCCACTCCAGTATTCTTGCCTAGGGAATCCCGTGGACAGAGGAGCCTGGTGGGCTGCTGTCTATAGGGTCGCCCAGAGTCGGACACGACTGAAGCAACTTAGCATGCGTGCATGCACTGGAGAAGGAAATGGCAACCCACTCCAGTGTTCTTGCCTGGAGAATCCCAGGGACAGAGGAGCCTGGTGGGCTGCTGTCTATGGGGTTACACAGAGTCGGACACAACTGAAGTGACTGAACTGCAGCAGCAGTTCTTAGAGAAAATGAGCAACCTTGATTGCTTTTTCCCCCCCAAACTTTAAACTTTTTATTTTGAATTGGGTTATAGCCAATTAACAATGTTGTGATTGTTATTGCTGTTCAGTCTCCAAGTCATGTCCAACTCTTTGTGATGCCATGGTCTGCACCATGCCTGGCTTTCCTGTCCTTCACTATGTCCCGGAGTTTGCTCAAACTCATGTTCGTTGAGTCTTATCCTCTGTCACCCCTTACCTTCTTGTCACCCTCGTCTTCTCCTACTTGCAATCTTTCCCAGAATCAAAGTCTTTTCCAGTGAGTTGGCTCTTTGGAAATGAGTCATCCAGCCCAGCATTTCACATGATATATTCTGCATAGAAGTTAAATAAGCAGAGTAACAGTATACAGCCTTGATGTACGCTTTTCCCAATTTTGAACAAGTTTGTTATTCCATGTTTGGTTCTAACTGTTGCTGCTTAATACAGGTTTCTTAGGAGACCGGTAAGGTGATCTGGTAATCGCATTTCTTTAAGAATTTTCCACAGTTTTTTGTGATCTACACAGTCAAAGGTTTTAGTATAGTCAATGAAACAGAAATAGATGTTTTTCGAGAATCTCCTTGCTTTTTCTGCGATCCAGTGAATGTTGGCAATTTAATCTCTGGTTCTTCTGCCTTTTCTAAATTTAGCTTGTATATCTGGTGTTTCTTAATTCATATACTGTTGAAGCCTAGCTTGAAGGAGGTTGAGCATTGCCTTGGTAGCATGTGAAATGAGAGCAGTTGTACAGTAGTTTGAACACTCTTTGCCATTGCCTTTCTTTGGGATTGGAATGAAAACTGACCTTTTCCAGTCCTCTGGGCACTGCTGAATTTTCTAAATTTGCTGGCATATTGAGTGCAGAATTTTAACAGCATCATCTTTTACACTTTGAAATAGCTCAGCTGGAATTCCATCACCTCCACTAGCTTTGTTTGTAATAATGTTTCCTAAGGCCCACTTGACTTCACACTTTAGAATGTCTGGCTCTAGGTGAGCGACCATACCATTGGGGTTATCTGGGTCATTTCAGGTGAACAGTGAAGGGACTCAGCCATAAACATACATGTATCCATTCTCTCCCAAATCTCCCTTCCATCCAGGCTAGCACATAACATTGAGCAGAGTCCCATGTGCTATGGATTAAGTCCTTGTTGGTCATCCATTTTAAATATAACAGTGAGAACAACCTTGGTTACTAATCAAGTATCATAGATTAAAATTTTGTGGTATGTATGTGTGTATGTGCATACATATGGTAGTTACTGAATAAATATTCATGAAATGAATAAAAAGGCAGCAACATTTTACTTACTCTTTATGCTTCTGACATAAAATTATTGTGGCTGAAGGATTTGATCAGACAATATGAAATGACTTGTCCTTTATGTTTTTTTTTTAAAAAGGAAAAATCCTTTAAAAGTCATGGTGCTAAATTCATGCACATCTCTTCCACAAGCAGTTTTAAAACAAGGCACTGGTTACCTTATCTGCATCAGTGGGTACATACGATTAGGCCACGGAGCCTAGCAGTAATTTGGAGTCTCTGAATACGCATGGAGCAGTTTCCCTGTTGTCTCAGAGTTCTCATCTTGGAACCTCTGGTCAGCTGGGGATTGAAACCTAGAGTAGTGACCTGAGTGAAGCAGAGGCAAGGGAACTCTGAGCCTCTCTCCAGTGCCCACTAGGTGGTGCTGCTGTTCCAATTTAGTATCCAGTTGCCCTTAAATCACCTCATTGAGAAAGTGCCTAATCTGAGCCTGGCCCAATTTTAGAGGGGGGTGTGTAGGTGTGTCTGTGTATGTGTTTTTGTGTGTGTGTGGGAGAGACAGACAGACAGACAGACAGAGAAGTGATGCATGCTGGGGTGCTTTCACCCAAGGAGGGCTTTCACTGACAGCAGGGCAGAAAAAGTGCTGCCTGCTGTGCATTCCAAGTGCTGAATTCCAGAGGGTGGCTTTAGTGTTCAGGTTTTCATTTAGCCATATAAAAAGAGCTGCTCTTCCCTTGGGGCAAGTTAGTGTTTTTCTGTATCAGTAATAAGCAACACTAGTAAGGGCTAGTAACTGTAAGAAGCTTAAAGAACAGTTTATGGCAAACAAGTTTAAAACGTCTTCTGAAGTATGAAAGCTATATATAAAAAATGCTTATTGTTAGTAGTAGTCTTTTTAGAATACAGAATATTGGAGTTTATGCAGAGCTATTTGACTATTTTGGTAATACTGTTGTTAGCCTTTTATTTATTCATAGATTCAACTTGTGGTTTTTGCAGTATTCCTCTGCACAATTATTTGTGTAGGAAGATTCTTGTAGAGGATGTAAGAAAGGATTTGTTTGCTATAGCAGATTTTTCCTCTTATAATGACCATTAAAAAAGGGAGACAACGAATGGAACACAACTCTTTCAGTGCTCTTCAGGGGATTATGTTGATCCTAAAATAGTGTGTGTTTTGTGAAGAACCTTTATCTCATCCAGCCTCCTTGTTTGCTAATATCACAGGTGTGGCCTCTTTCAAGTCCCATAATTAAATGGATGGCACTGGAGTTATTTTCAAGACATTGTATTTTATTTATGTGGCTGTTAATTTAAATGCTTTAATAAAATTCATTATTCATTTTAAACAAAATACCACAAAAATATATTTGGCTACAGTGGTATTTATCCAATTAGTTTGCCCCCCCCCCTTTTCTTTCTTGAACAATATTTATCTTCTGTGTAGAATAATTGTCTTGGGGGCTAATAAAGTAATGGCTGCACCATCTTAAAAATGCTACCGGTGGCTTTCTGGAAATACCAGGTTATTAGGCAGAATCACCCCTTTAACAAGAAAGAAGTGGCTGAATGTTACCTGAATAGTCTGTATGTCCAAGCCATGTTCAAAAGGGAGAACCATTTTCTCTGTGAGCTTAAGCCTTCTTCTCATTATTAACACAGGTTCTAGATTACTGAGCATTTTCTTATCTACTCATTTAGAACGGATTCCTTTGGTTCGGAACGACTTTGAGTTTGGGAAAAATTATCCTCGTGATGAGTCCTATCGTTCCCACCCCCCTTGCCCATGTCCTCCGGTACCTTCTCTGCTTATCCAGAGGGTGTCAGAGCACTGGCACCTGGTAGGGAAAAGAATGGAGCAGATGCCAGGAATGTCTCCTACTCCCCACTTGAATGTGTGCTCAGGGTAGGCACTCTTGGGATTGGTATGCCTGAGGATGAGAAGAAAAAATTGCTCCCACATGGTATAGACTTTAGAATTTACTCAGTCATTTCCTTTTCTTGTTTCCTTCTGTCTTGTTTTCTCTACTAATATGATTGGTTGGCCACAGTCATAATTGAATTTCTGGTCATAATTAAATCTTTGAAAAATTGTGCAAAGAAGATGACAACAAAAAAGGAAGTAGAGAGATATAAAACACAAGTGAAGTTAGAATGTCTTTTTTTAGAAAATTTTTCATAATAGAAAATATAGGGTAAAAATTATCAGGAACAATTAAGAACAGGAAATTAGAGAGGGCAAAGCTTTTATAGTATGATCACACAGAAGACAGCAGCATGGTCAGGAAACAGATCACCAATCTTAAATCTGATTATAAAATTTAAGGGAAGAACATTTAATAAAAAAAGAGTAAATCAGCACAAAATTATGGTATTTGTTACATATTTAACTGTGAATGTCTACTACACACATCAATCACTTCTTGAAGATTGAATTAATTAAATATTCATTGAATTTATATAAGTAAAACAAGAGGGCAAGCTTGGGAGTTATAAGAAATCTTGGAAAATTGCAGCAGACCCCAGATGTAACAAAGTTTTAAAATGGTTTTCCCTTTTGGAGAGAAAGTTCTCGAATAGAAGTCTTAATGACATTATTGAAATATTCAGTTGCATGTATTGAAGAAAATCTCATATGCTGTCATTGCATAGAGAACTTGGTGGTATTTGTGGACCATGCACCTTCCTCACAGTGGCATAGTGACTACCTCTGGTTTCTATGTCTGCAGACATTCCTATGAGTTTTGAAATTTTATTTCTGCAGCCAAATAGAGGGAGAAATGATTTTTGAAATAGCTGAAGTTGCCCCCAGGCTTTTGATGACCTCCACCTTGTATTTGACAAGTGAACCAAGCACAGGCACAAGTGTTCTCCGAGTGAAGAACATTATTTTGAAAAGGAATTTATACTGCAGTGATGACGGAGCTCCAAACCTTTCAGTATCTGGCTGAGGCCAACTATTCTGCTTAGAAGGCTCTATACATTTTAAAATTTGTACCTGAAGGCATATAATAGTGAACTTGAAAGCCAAAGATTATAGTTTTGAAAGGTACATCAATTCTGAAAATAGAGTAGTTTCACTGTGGTATTCCATCTGAAGAGTTGAATCAAGGATGTAAAAAAAAAAAAAAAAAATTCAGCTTTCTTATTTCCTAAAGGAAGACTCTTATTCTCTTGCTAACTGGCTTATATTATCAGATGCATTGAATACTAAAAATAGAATTACTGATGGGGTCTGCCTCTCGTGCTGTAAGATCACTCTGAGTCCTATTTAGTGAACGTTTCAGAAGTGTGAGAAAGCAGCTTCACTTTCTTTCTAGAGGAAATCATAGTTGTTTTCAACAGAGCCTCTATTAGTGCAGTTCGGAGAATGCAAAGACATATTGATTATATTTCATCACTTTAAAAGAAAAAAATGTGTTGTAAAGGCAATCAGTAAAAGTCATTATGTTTCACATAAACTCATGTACTGATTTATTCACATCTTCTGTTATTTTTAAAGATGAGAAATTCTAAGAAGATAATAAACATTGACAATGATGAGCAAGTTTATTGTTTAAAATGCAGTTGAGGAAAAATTTGGTTGTAATAGGGAATTACTGAAAGGGGAATAAGTGATACTACAAATGGCAAAATTGTGGTGTGGTGTGTAGGGTCCTGTTATTTAATATGCTCAATATAAAATTTATTACCTCATTAAGAACATTCTTCAGGATTTCAACATATGCATGTCTCCAACTTTGCAAGATTTTTAAGTAAGTGTAGTGTAAAAAAAAGTACATTAGTAGCTGTATAGTACTTAACTGTCAGAATGATTTGCTACAGGGACTAGATCCTATTGCAAGCTGTCAAATTTGTATATTGCTGTAATACCAAACCATAAAATCTTTTGAGTAAAATGGAAAATGTCAGATGGGCATGACTACAAATAATATACTTTCTGAAGGCTTTAGATGTCTATAGGAGAAAATGTGTAAATGCATGAAATGTTATCTTGTTACTATGGATTTTTCTTTATCTGTTAAAAGACAAGTGTGAGGCAAAAGGAAATTGATTGGAGCCTTTAAATTTTTCAGTTTTGAACTCATTTTTTTCCTGAGGACTAATTTTAAAAACATTATTAAACAGATGGGTAGAACTTCAGATAATTCATGATTAAAGAGTATTGTGAGAGAGTCATCTTATCTTTTGACTTACATTGCTGAATGTTTCATTTTTTCCCCTGATCTTGTCTGTGTGAGTAGTGATTACTGATGGATCTTTTAATTGAGTGAGTGAGTTGGGGTCAGGGTTCCAGAGATGGAGTCACCCCTTTCACTCCAACATCAACTGATTCAATACCTACAGACACTTGCCAAACTGAGGTAGCTGCTGGATGGCTTTAAACAACCCATAGGGTTTTGCTTGGTCAACAGTGATTAACAGAAGAAAGGTTATAGATTTTGAAAGGTACAGTCATTATTGTAAAGCAATGGATCCATTATTATTTATTTTTCCACTGTTTTAGTATAAATTATTCCTTTGGAAGGGGCTCTTAAAAATCAATGAAAAATTATAAACTGCTTCTTATGTAAAGTGACAATCTTCTCACGCTTGTCATTAATTTAATGTAAGTCAGTGTGGTCTATTTTAGGCATTTTCTCACAATTTAGGAATGTCATTTTTTAAGACGAGCTCATAAGTACAGGTAGCAGCCCAGTTTGCATTTATTGATTTAAATATCAACGGTTCTGTGCATTTATCTGCATTGCCATTTGGATGATGCAATTCTCAGCCTCTGTTACATTGAGACTGAGCATGTAGGCTCTGGGCTGAGATTGTTTTGAGTTCCATGTCCACCACCTAAGCAACCTTGGCCATACAGTTTAACCTCTCAGAATCTTGTCTGTAAACCGGGGTTGTTGTGTGAATGACGTGAGGTAGTGAAGGACCTGACATGTTGCTACACTCAAAAGTTAGTCACTGCTTATGGTAGCTGATGTAACCCCTTGCTGTCTAAATCTCTGTGAACTGCCTTTTAGCCAATCAGAATCAAAGCAGATAAATATTTATAAGGAGAAAGTAGGTTCCTGGTACGCTCTCATTTATTTATTCATCTGTCTAGTAAATATCTCTTTAGGACTTGTTGTGGGGTTAGATGATAAATATACATCATTTCTGCTTTTATAGATATTACAGGGTAATGGGAAGTTACTGAAAATTCAACAAGTGATTACAAAGCAGCATGAAAAGTTCTTTTGTAGTAAAAGTCCAGAATGCAGTGAAGGACCTTACTGAATTGGGGGCACAAGGGTTGGCAGTCAAGAGGTGTGGAGAAGCTTGCTGGAAGAAGCAGTGCCTCATAATGCCTCGTTTGAGCCCTGAAGGATGAGAAGAGGTGCACTGAAGAAAAGGTCAGGAGAAGGGACAGGACATTTGGTACCCTGGAAGTGGGAGGGAACTGTGTAAGGTCTAGGAAATGACATTTCAGCAGAGCCAGAGTGTGAGGTGTGAGGAGGGAAAGATGTGTCTTGAGAAAGGGAAGCCTCAGATGATGTAGCACTGTGCTCTCCAGTTTAGTAGCCTCTGGACACTCTCAGCTACTGGACACTTAGAACATGGTGAGTGTTACAGAGCTGAACTTTAGATTGTATCTAATTTAAAAGTTAAAAAATGAAAGCAGCATAAACACATGAAATACAACTGTAATTTTGGTAGGTCCACATTTTACATTTCAAACACCCTTGAAAATTTAGTGTCCAAACAGATGTGTGTAAATACACAGCTGACTTCAAAGACTTAGTATGAAAAAAAAGAATGTGAAATATCTCATTAATAATTATTTTTATATTGGTTATATGTTAAAATGATAATAGTTTGGATTTATTAAGATCCATTTGTTAGTTTGTATTAGTAAAATTAATTTCATCGGCCTTTTCATTGCAGTCACATATACTTAACATGTGTCCCCTGGTAGCTCAGACAATAAAGAGTTTACCTGTAATGCGGGAGACCCGGGTTTGATCCCTGGGTCAGAAAGATACCCTGAAGAAGGAAATGGCAACCCACTCCAGTATTCTTGCCTAGAAAATCCCATGGATGGAGGAGCCTGACAGGCTATGTACCATCGGATCTCAACTTTCACTTTTCAACATAACATGTAGAGCTTCCCTGTTGGCTCAGATGGTAAAGAATCTGCCTGCCATGCCAGAAACCCTGTTTGATCCCTGGGTCAAGAAGATCCCCTAGAGAAGGGAATGGCAACCCACTCAAGTATTCTTGCCTGGAGAATTCCATGGACAGAAAGCCTGGCAGGCTACAGTCCATGGGGTTGCAAAGAGTTGGACACAACTGAGTGACTAATACTTTCACTTTTTTCAACCTAACACTTATCATTTTAACTATTTTTAGGTGTATAGCTCTGTGGCATACATGGCGTTAAGTATATGCACATTGTTGTACAACCACCATGCCCTGCTATCTCCAGAACATTTTTGTCTTCCCAAGCAGAAGCTCTGTACTCATTGAACAATAACCCCTCATTCTCTTCTTCCTCACTTGTTTTTTTTTTTTAATAAATTGTTCATTTATTTAGTGTGTATTATTTATCACCTACTGTAGTAAGCTGAATAATGTTCACCCAAAGATATTAGATCTTAATCCCTGGAACATGTGAAATGTCACACCTTATTTGGAAAAGGGACTTTTACAAATGTGATTTAAGGATTTTGAGATGAAGTTATTTTGGGATTATCTGGGTGGGTCCAAAATGCCATCACACCTGTCCTTTAAGGAGAGGTAAAGGGAAATTACACACGGAAATCAGCCATGTGATAGAAGCAGAGTCTCACTTATATTTTTGATGTGGCTCCTAAAACATTAAATATTATATATCTGGCTCAAATTTTACTCCTACTGGGTTTTGTACATTTTCCTGAACACATTGAAGAACCTTTGATGCTGAGTAAGAAGTGAAATAATAGACCATGATTGTGTTTCAGATGGGTATTCTGCTTCTGATGGGGAGAATATGTTCGAGAGAACAGGACTGGGGCCAGAGAGGCCAGTTTCAGTGATCATGTGAAAGATGATTTAAGTGTAAAGCTGAGATGGAGATGAATGAATTGATTGCAGGTGGGGTTGGCTTAGACTAGGTGTGGAGGAGGCTAGGGTTCTGGATAAGCAGCTAGGAGACTAGTCACGCTATGCAAAGGGCTTGTTCTTACCAGAAGGGCATGGGGTTGAGGAGGAAGTATGTTTGGGCATATTTGATTTGAGGTCCATGTATTCCAACTAGGTTGACCACAGGAGAAACATATGCTAGAATTCTACTTCTCATGGGTATGTAAATGTTTACCAGCTGCTCCTAGATTGTCACATGAAGTTCAATAACTATTCAGTTCAGT
Organism: Capricornis sumatraensis; assembly: GCF_032405125.1. Classification (NCBI taxonomy): domain Eukaryota; kingdom Metazoa; phylum Chordata; class Mammalia; order Artiodactyla; family Bovidae; genus Capricornis; species Capricornis sumatraensis. Next base: position 46,049,562 of record NC_091074.1, on the reverse strand, counting down.
CAGTTCAGTTCAGTCGCTCAGTCGTGTCCAACTCTTTGCGACCCCATGAATCGCAGCACGCCAGGCCTCCCTGTCCATCACTATCTCCCAGAGTTCACTCAGACTCACGTCCATAGAGTCGGTGATGCCATCCAGCCATCTCATCCTCGGTCGTCCCCTTCTCCTCCTGCCCCTAATCCCTCCCAGCATCAGAGTCTTTTCCAATGAGTCAACTCTTTGCATGAGGTGGCCAAAGTACTGGAGTTTCAGCTTCAGCATCATTCCTTCCAAAGAACACCCAGGACTGATCTCCTCTAGAATGGACTGGTTGGATCTCCTTGCAGTCCAAGGGACTCTCAAGAGTCTTCTCCAACACCACAGTTCAAAAACATCAATTCTTCGGCGCTCAGCCTTCTTCACAATCCAACTCTCACATCCATACATGACCACTGGAAAAACATAGCCTTGACTAGACGGACCTTTTTTGGCAAAGTAATGTCTCTGCTTTTTAATATGCTGTCTAGGTTGGTCATAACTTTTCTTCCAAGGAGTAAGCGTCTTTTAATTTCATGGCTGCAGTCACCATCTGCAGTGATTTTGGAACCCCCCAAAATAAAGTCTGACACTGTTCCCACTGTTTCCCCATCTATTTCCCATGAAGTGATGGGACCAGATGCCATGATCTTCGTTTTCTGAATGTTGAGCTTTAAGCCAACTTTTTCACTCTCCTCTTTCACTTTCATCAAGAGGCTTTTGAGTTCCTCTTCACTTTCTGCCATAAGGGTGGTGTCATCTGCATATCTGAGGTTATTGATATTTCTCCCAGCAATCTTGATTCCAGCTTGTGCTTCTTCCAGCGCAGCGTTTCTCATGATGTACTCTGCATAGAAGTTAAATAAGCAGGGTAACAGTATACAGCCTTGACGTACTCCTTTTCCTGTTACTCGTTAGTAATTCAGAAACAGTGTCAATAACCTGAGATATGCAGATGACACCACCCTTATGGCAGAAAGTGAGGAGCAACTAAAGAGCCTTTTGATAAAAGTAAAAGAGGAGGGTGAAAAAGCAAGCTTAAAACTCAACATTCAAAAAACTAAGATCATGGCATCCAGTGTGATCACTTCATGGCAAATAGATGGTAAAACAATGGAAAAAGGGACAGACTTTATTTTCTTGGGCTCCAAAAGCACTGCAGATGATGACTGCAGCCATGAAATTAAAAGACGCTTACTCCTTGGAAGAAAAGGTATGATAAACCTAGACAGCATATTAAAAAGAAGAGACATTACTTTGCCAACAAAAGTCCATCTAGTCAAAGCTTTGGTTTTTCCAGTAGTCATGTATGGATGTGAGAGCTGGACCACAAAGAAAGCTGAGCACCGAAGAATTGATGTTTTTGAGCTGTGATGTTGGAGAAGACTCTTAGGAGTCCCTTGGACTGCAAGGAGATCAAGCCAGTCAATCCTAAAGGAAATGAGTCCTGAATATTCATTGGAAGGACTGATGTTGAAGCTGAAGCTCTAATACTTTGGCCACCTGATGCGAAGAACTAACTCATTGGAAAAGGCCCTGATCCTGGGGAAGATTGAAGGTGGGAGGAGAAGGGGACGACAGAGGATGAGATGGGTGGATGGTATCACCAACTCAGTGGGTGTGAGTTTGAGCAGACTCTGGGAGTGGTGATGAACAGGGAAGCCTGGCATGCTGCAGTCCATCGAGTCACAAAGAGTCGAACACGACTGAGCAACTGAACTGAACTGGCTGAGCAGCTGTGCTTTGTGTGGATGTGAATTCGATTCATGATAATATTGTATCTGCTTCTCTATACACTAAGTCCCCTACATACAAACAAGTTCTGTTCTGAACACACATTTGTAAATTCAGTATGTTTGTAAGTCTAACAGAGTTACCGTAGGTACCCAACTAACACAATCTTCTGGATAGTACTTTACTACAACAGGTTTATAATACTTCTCACACAAATAATATGTACACAGAAAAACAAAAAATGAAAAGATTTTTAATCTTACAGTACCTTGAAAAGTACACCTAGTACAGTACAGCAGCTGGCTTACAGCATGCATGTTCACATCTTTGAAAGTTTGGAACTTGATGGTTCATATGTAGAGGACTTACTGTACTCTTTCTGAAGTATAATAAACAGGTAAGACAGTGTCAGCCTTGCGAGTTTCATTTATGTCTTCCACAGTGAAAGAAATGAAGAACATTGAAAATGGAGGAAAAACCTGTAGAAATGAAAAAGTTTGATTTGCAAAAAAATGAGTATTCTCATGAAAGATAAATGTTTTCATGAAAGATAAATGTGTCCACAATCAGTAACGACAGTGTGTATGGGGATTGCCAGGATGAGTGCCTACACGTGAAAGGGGATTTGCAGTAAGAATTGCAAGGGTTTGCACAGGCTCACGAGAAGCTATTCATTTCAGAATGGCTTAGAGTTTAATTTCAGTTTTAGTTTAAAAGCATGTTTTCATTAATAGTTTTTTAGGATCAAATTTTAAATCATAGTTTGTTTTTTTCTGTTCAGAGTATAAAATACATTCCACCTTTCTTTAGGAGCAAAATATTTTACTTTAAATAAATGGAAAAAACAGATAGCTTAATTATAGGAATCATGCTTAAGTTTAATTAAAACTTGCAAGATTTTTTTTTTTCTTACAGCCATCTGTTCATAATTGGTTTTTTAAAATTCATCAGTTTTAAACACTTCATTCTTTGGACAAAGCAAAAAAATATTGTGAAATCTTTCCACTAAATGGCAGATATTTCTCAGTAAAAGAATCATGACATCCTGGCAAAGGTATAATTTTAGTAGACTAATGAGCTTTCTGACCAGAGCCGACTGAGCCTCGTCTGATTTTTACAATGATAAATTGACTGTGTCAAAATTCGCAATCTAGTCTGGTGAAATATTTTACTATGAAAGTTTAATTCTCATTTTTTATTTATGAAAGCAGTGGTAGTGTCACAGTAGCTTATAATATGCTGGCCGTTTGGTATGATTTATTTCAATGAGTGTCACTTGTTGATGTGTTTAATGATTGTTGACCCATATTTAATTCTAAAAACTCTTAAGTGGTGAGAAATGTAATAAGTCAGCCACTGTAGTTAAAAGAAAAAAATCACTATCCACAGATCTATTCAGTTGCCTTTCTCCAGCTTCAGTGATGTCACGGCTTTATATTTGACAGCTGTTGATTGGGGGCACTGAATACTTAACAGCTTTCTTTACAGTTGTGGGAATCTACTTAGATAATTTGTACCAGAAACACGTACTTGAAGTGTAATAAAATCATTTTTCATTACTTAATCTGGGGATTCCACCCTACTGTCATTTTAAAGGTTTTGAGGAAAATTGTGGAATAATGAGCATTTCTTTCATTTTTCAGTCTTTTGATAAAAAACACTTATTGAGGTGATCATAGTGTCTAGTGCTTGGTGACAGGTGGCATGAGATGGACAGGGTCATCTGTCTCGTGAGGTTTGCATTCTGGAAGGATTTAGATATATTGATCTTCTGAGGATGTCTTTTTTTTTTTTTTTTCTTTTTGGTAGTTTCAGAAGGCAGATGGAAAGGGCTAGGTTAACACATTCTTCTAAGGTATTTCTTTACAGAGAGGTGTAGTAAGTATTCCTGTCTCATACGTCAGGATACTTATCTAGTGTAGATAATTTCTAACAAATAGGTAAAAATATCAAAAGAGTTTTTTTTAGATATTATGATATTAGTTTGAGATCATTTTAGAAACAATAAGTATCTTAAACAAAAAATTTAAAACGGTGGTATATTGTTAACATAAAGCTTCAAATTATTCATAGCTTACAACAAAAGGAAATACCTTATGAATTATGAAACAGTCGTAGTAGTGAAACATTCTTAACAATATGTATTGTTCAAAAGACCACAATGTCTTGAATTTTTTAAAAGGAGAATTGAAGTGTTAAGTTGTTGTTGTTACTTTGTTTATAGTACATAGTAAAAGGCATAAACACTATTGGTGCAGAAATTTGTTTTAAAATTTCTCTAGGAAGAGGCCATCCAGAGAAAATTATCCTTTGCTATTTTCTTTTGTCTATTAAAGGAGTTTATAAGTATTTTTCAAATAATAATGTCACATTACAGAGCATTTTAGTTGGCAGGTCAGCTTAGAACTGAGGGGGTGGGGAGATCAGTGGCCCAAATGTTTTTAGAAACAACAACCAAATTTAAATACTTCTAATTCTCAGGTACTATTTCTCTAAGAATCCCTTTTTATAATTAGAAAATGAAGAAGCCAGTGACACAAAAATCAGTCCTTTTCCCCGCAGACCCAGAAGCTAACATATTGTCCATTTTTAGGCTTCTCATTTTGACAGGGGCAATCACCATTTAATTTCAGAATTCCATTTATCTCAGTGATAGCCCTAGAACCATCGAGTCTCCGTTTCCCGTCTGTGACAGTATTACTGTCTCCGTGTTCTTTGCCACACACTGATTTGGGGAGCCCTGCCCCGTAGCTGTGGCACCTAACACCACCACGGTGTACATTTTGCATAGATAAGACATGACAGCCTTTTAACCTAAGCTTGCTGTGCATGCAGAGGGCGACAGCCCACCTGCACCAGGGAAAGCAAGCAAGCATGTGTGATGCGCTCATCGTAATCACATTCCATTTCTCTCAGAGACGTTCCAAGAAAATGACAGGCCAAGCTCAGAGTTCAGGTTATCAGCCTGAGACATCTGAAGCACAGGGCATCTCCACAACAGATAAGGCTAAACTGTACTACTGAACTTTGACTTGTTGATTTAATGTTAGAATTTTAATATATACATCCTATAAGGTTATTTTCACTATAAAAGCAATGTCTGTCATCAAAAAAAATTTTTTTTAACTGAAGTGTATAAAATACAAAATGAAATCATCTCTAGCTTTGTGCCAGTCCACAGCAGTAATCACATTTAACTTAAGGCAGTAATGATTCCTGACTCTTTTCTATGGAGGAAACAGCTTAGAAGGATATGGTGCTTCACCTTACTGTGTTATACTTGAGAGTGTTTCAGTAGCATACTATATACGTATGGAACATAAATCTGTTTTATAAAAATATCAACCCTCTCTTAAGGGTAGTCACGTTTTTCCTTTCTTTCCTCTGGTTCTTCTTATGAACCTACCAGCATTCATGATGCTTCATACTCTTGGCACCTGTCATTTACTCAGAAACTTTCCAGGCTGCATTTTTAAGATTTTTGTTTTTAATAGAACTTAACCACCTCGATTGCCTAAAGGTAGTCCTGAGTGGTCCTCAGTTGTGCCATTTGCTGCAAGTGTAAAAGCATCTGAATGCGATAATAAAGCATATGAATATTGGGCCCGACTGCATGGGTTCCTGTCTCAGCTCTGCCACATACCAGTTACTTCAGATCATGTCATTCTCCTTGGAAGCCTGTCCTTGATTCCATGACAGCTGTCCTTGGTTTTCCTTCTCTCTCTTTGGCCTTTAGGTCTCAGGTTTCTTTGCAGGTTCCTCTTCCTCTGTCCATCTCTTGAATGTTTATGTTCTCCTAGTTTCGTCTGAAGCTTTTTTCTCACTCTTTTCATCTTCAGTAACAGCTTGTAAAATTGGAATCACAGTAATAGCACTTTCTTTCATTGTTGTGAGTATCAATATAAGGCATCTAGCATACTTTGCCCAGTGTCTGGCCATAGTTAAGTGCTCAATAAATACTCCTTCTTACTGTTGTTATTATATTACCTTAGTAATACCATTATAGTAACAGTGAAATAAGAATAAAATAATAATGTATATGTAGTCAGTAAATTGATAAATGATATTGTTTTTTTTATCACTTGGAACATTTTATCATACATAAAATAATACACTAATAATAATAATAATAATAATAATAGTAATACACTATAATAATAATACACTAGTAATAATAATAATACTTCACTGATTGTCAGTGAAGTTCACAAATATTTAATTAAAAATAAACTTCTTTAATTTTAAATAATTACAGATTCACTGTAAGTTGTAAAGATAATATAGAGATTCTTGTGTGTCCTTCATCCAGCTTCCCTTATCAGTTGCATGATATATAAGTGTAAAACAATATCAAAATGAGAAATTGACATTGGTATAATATATGCACTTAGTTCTGTGTTGGAGAAGGAAATGGCAACCCACTCCAATGTTCTTGCCTAGAGTATCCCATGAACAGAAGAGCCTGGTGGGTGGCTGTCCATGGGGTTGCACAGAGTCGGACACGACTGAAGCGCCTTAGCAAGCAAGTTCTGTGTAACTTTATCACATTTATCGCTGTCGTTTTATTAGAAGGAAGTGTAGCTCTGCAGAAGTGGTTAAAAGGGAGGTAAAACAAAAATAATAGCAGTGCATTGTGGTTTATAACATATGAGAAAGTATAAAGAGCTCTTGACCCTTGACATAAAACAACTCTATTAAGATTGTGTAAAAATTTATGGGAGGGAGGTTCAAGAAGGAAGGGATGTATGTATACCTATGGCTGATTCATGTTGATGTTTCTCAGAAACCAACAAAATTCTGTAAAGCAGTTATCCTTCAATTAAAAAATAAATTTTTAAAAAGATGTGAAACAAAAATTAGGCAAAGATTTGGTCTTACTCTTCACCAGAGGACAAAATGCTTAATGACGTTATCCATTAGGCAAAGCAAATAAAACCACAATGTGATGCCACTACGTATCTGTGGAGTAGTTAAAATCAATAAAACAATACCAATGCTAATATATAGCAACTAGAACCCTCCTCCATTGCTGGTGGCAATGCAAAATGGTAGAACCATGTTGGGACACAATCTTGTTATTTCTTGTTAAATGAAACATACAATTGACCATACCATCCAGCAAGGCCACGCTGCTAGGAATTCATCTCAGGAGTGAAAATTTACATTCACACAAAAACCTGTGAGTAATAGTTATAGTGGCTTTTTCATAATCATCAAAAATCTGGAAACAACTCAGTGCTTTTCAACTGGTGGTTGAATTATCAAACCATGGTACATCCATACAGTGATACTTCTCAGTAGCATCAATCAACTTAGGTGACTTCTGAATGCATTATGCAGGTGAAAGAAGCCTGGCTCAAAGGGCTCCATAATATATAACTCCATTCATACTGCACTCTGGTGGAAAATAAACCTTTGAGGGTAGAAACCAGATTAGTGGCAGTGACGATGCCTGGTGGAGAGGTTGACTGCAGAGGGCACAAGGAAATGGTTTGTGTTTGTGGAACTGTTGTATGTCTTGATTGTGGCAGAAGTTGCATGACTCTGTTCTTTTGTTGAAATTTGTGGAAATGTACACATTAAAGGGTGACTTTTATTACATATCCGCTGTGCAAGAAATTTTCCAGGCAATACTGGAGTGGGTTGCCATATTCTAAGTATAAAACCATATTTTAAATGTTACTGGATTGATTAATGATAAATCCACGGTATTTATCATTACCATGGATTTATCATTACCACAGGGTGAGGAGAAGTGTGGCAAAGAAAACTAGAGGAGAGGAAATGAAAGAATGTGGGCGATGTAGCAAGGTGTATGTCTGGGGAAGTGAGAGCTGGAGTCCAGGACGACCCATATCTCAGGCAACAGAAAGTGTCCGTGCCTTCCCCTCTGAAGGCTTTTCGCGTAAGTCTCCCTCGATTCAGAAAGTACTGATCTCAGATAGCTATTTCCATGGCTTAAATATCACTCCCAGAATCACTCTCGTAAAGGTGTTAATTTTAGTTTCTGCTGCTTCATCATAATCATTACCTGATTGAGGGTTAAATGAGATATTTGTTATAATACATTTGCACAGTGGCTGGCACAGAATTCATTTCCATAGTTAACTCATGAAGTGATGATGTCAAGTTTTATTTAATAGATGAGAAATCAGAGGTTTAAGGTGGTTATTGTTTTAGTCGCTAAGTCGTATCCGACTCTTTGTGACTGCATGGACTGCAGCCTGCCAGGCTCCTTTGTCTGTGGGGTTTTCCAGGCAAGAATACTGGAGTGGGTTGCCATTGCCTTCTCCAGAGGACCTTCCCAACCCAGGGATCAAACCCGTGTCTCCTCATTGGCAGGCAGATTCTTCACCACTGAGCCACCAGTTAATAGTGGAAGAGCCGTGCTACCCTGGCCTCCAGACCCAATTCCCATGTTCTTTCCTACTGAGTTATATTCACCTTGGTGTCAGGTAGCTTTCTGATCTTCTGAAAGGCTGAAAACAAACACTTTTGTGCAGAAGTTAATTGTTTCCAGGGTTTTACATTAAAACCATCTTCTCAGTTCAGGTATATTATCTGATTTTTGTTTTTGTTTTATTTTCCATTTCAGAGAACTTCAGATTTGTGCAGTGGTATAAAGTAATGTCTGGGTTATTTAAGTTCTTGAGAGAAATAGGTTGCAAGGGAACGGGGGAAGTATTCTTAAATTAAGTTTAAAAATATCCTCGCACACTGTCATTAGCCTTGCAGGGCCCGTCAACCTCCAGTTCACTCTTTCCTGGTGTCAGACGTATTGGAAAGCTTTGACAAACAGTTGGTATGCCAGAGACATCTGAAAGCCTCCGAGAGGTGCATAGAGACACGTAAATCTATCATCTAAATAAACTCCACTAGTGGCAGGTGTCTCAGAAATCTAACTCACAGTGATGTGGGCACATGGGTTTTGTTAACCAGAAACAGCATTTTAACACTGACAGCTTCTAAAGAAGACAGCTCCAGACAGGAATTCACTGTCTGTAGAACTGCAAACTAATCTTGCCTTCAAATGAAAAGATTGTAGTGCGGCTTACTGTATATAGCAGAGAAAGCTGTCATTGTTGGGTTTATTTCCTAACATCTGAATCTTCGATGCATAAGCAGTTTTTCTATCAGCCATTCTTGAAACTTGACCAGAATGAAAATTTTGGTTTTGAAAATTTTTGTACAATTAAAGTTTGACCGCTTTATTTTTATGCTTGTGAGCAAGTCTTGGAAAAGTCCACATTGTTGTTATTGTTGTTTTAGGTTGATTGGTTTTTAAAAATGTTTTCATAAATTTCTTTTTTATCTCTATTTTCTTTTTTTTATGGAAAGGCATTTTATTTTAAATATAGCAGTGTGTACATGTCAATCCCAAACTCCCAGTGAATTCCTCCTCCCCTGCCGTCCCCCCCAGTAACTGTAAGTTTGTTCTCTAAGTCTGTGAATCAGTTTCTATTTTGTAAATAAGTTCACATGAATTATTTTTTTAAAAAGATTCCACATATAAATAATTATTTCCTTTTTATTATAAAACAGTTTTGGTTCTTTTGAAGTATGCCAGGTATGCAACATGAACATTTCCAGTTCAGTTCAGTCGCTCAGTCTACATGTCGATGATAGCCTGCCTGGCTCACTTGCTAATGCCTTAGAGAGTAGCCACAGGAGGCTCAGCAAAACTAACTACAACGATCTGGGCTTTTACAGTTATTCTCAAATAATTAATACTACAAATAGGAATATGAACATTTTACCTGCCTACTATTTGTAATATTAAAGGAATATGAACATTTTACCTGTCCACTATTTGTAATATTAAAGGAATATGAACATTTTACCTGTCCACTATTTGTAATATTAATTATTTGAGAATAACTGTAAAAGCCCACATCGTTGTAGTTAGTTTTGCTGAGCCTTCTGTGGCTGCTATCTAAGGCATTAGCAAGTGAGCCTACCTGACTGACTGTCATCGACACATAGATGCGGCTTGTTGCCTCTGTATGTCAGAACACATGTACATGGAAGGTATGTGCTCTGTGGCTTCTTACAAATTTGGGAGTTGACAGAGGTCTTAGGACGTCTGACAGAGTCATATACCATATATGGTGAATGGGTGATTTGCACCCTTGAGAATGATGTTCTCCTTCCGTTTTTGTATATGAAGTGGTGAAAAGAATTCCCTCTTTCTTGAGCAAAGAAAGGATATGAAACAATTTTTTTCTTCAAGTAGACCCAGGAGGAAGGCACCCCATCTGTGATGGGTGAGCGTGATATAAAAAAGGAGCAGATCGTCAGCCAAACAATTCTGCATCCAGGTGCCTTGTCAGTGTCCTGCGAGCAGATCCCAGGGCTTCATTCCTTTTTGCAAATAGTGACTTAGTTATCATTCTTTCCGTGTATGCTGAGTTGTTTTAATACTTTTAAAAAAGATTCAACTGACCGGTTAAGTTGGTTTGATCTTGCTTATCAGGAAGCTAGATGGTGGAGAAACAAAAGAGATAACCTTTCTCTTAGATATTTTATTTATTTTTTTTGAAAGATTTTTATTTGGGGGATAAAGTAAGTCTTGGGTGCAATGATTTGTCTTGTTAGTGTTAAAATAAGTCAGCTCTCACCTGTCCCCACTCACGGAAAGGTACAGTAGCAACACAGCCTGCGGGAGGGAACAGATGTTTACCGTGTGTATGCCCTGCACTGGGTGCTGTGCCCCTGCTTGATATGCATCACCCTTGTGGTCCTCAGCAGTTCTGGATGCATTCAGGATTTCAGTTCCCTCTTTGCTAAGCCCTTTGAGGGCACCCTACTCTAATGAAACAAAAGTAAAAACAGTAACAATGAAAGCCCAAAGTTCTTGTTTTCATAACATTTTATGCTCAGCATTATTGCAGCCCAATTTTTACTGGAAATTCAGATGGCTTTAAAGAAATGAAGATATATGACTATTCATTTAAGATATAAGGGAAATTGTTGAACTGGGATTTAATTGATCTGTATCACTCTAAATCTCTTATATTTGTGCTAAAATTCATTAATGTATGGCATGTTAGACTTTTGAAACTTACATTGACTCTTTTAGGGTAGGCTAGAAATCTAGGCACAGAACTACACCAACAATAATAATGAAGTCTCCCTGTGAAAACGGCAGTTCAGTAGGAATTGGAAAGTTGAATAGGCCCCCACCTCCCCCATCACACAAAATCTTGTTTAAGACACTGTACTCATCCTAGATAGGAATAGTCAGTGTCATCTCTAGGAGGGGGACACAGTAGTCTGAGTTCCTGCTGGTGTCAATCCATGGAGTTTTCCTAAAATGTTACCTGTCATTTTCCCCTGGAACTTTAGGACTTTGCAGTTATTTTATGTTTTGTTTGTTTCCCTAATGTGTGGATAAAGCTAATTCTTTTGACCAGTGTACTTTCCCTATCCTGAAATTTCTCTCCTTTTGCAGTTGAGTCTAGCATATATCCTACTACAGTTTCACAAATAGTGACTCGCATAGAAATCTTCCCAAGGTGCATCATGTTAATGGTTTTGGTATATCCCGGGGTCACCTCCCGAAGCATGGAGGCATTTTAAAAGGACTCTCAAAAGTTGAGCTGTTAATCCTGCAGAACAGCACAGGCCAGAGGCTTGTTTCCTGGGGAATCAGCTTTGTATCTCCCAGCCTGACTCCTGCCTTCCTGCAGCACATCAAAGCAGCTGAACACATTTTGAGTTTTGGGGCAACTTTCACTCATTCATCAAAGTTCCATCTGAGTGATACATGTTTTTGAAAACAGATGTGGAAACGGAGCTGACAGATGTTGAGAATGGCCCTAGTGTTGAAGCCCATGTTGTTGCACATGCTGTAGGAAGGCAGGTCGTTAGCATTCAGAGTGGCGCACCTACAATCTGTGAATTCATCAAGTTGTTTGCATAGCTCCTGGATTAGTCTTTGTGGTTTGATTTGCGTTGCTTTGGAGGTAATTAAAAGCTGTCCTCGCCCCCACCCCCTGCACATGTGCTAAAATATAATAAACATGAAATACATAGCTTACTATGTATTTTAGTGGTTGGCAAGATAGACTAATGTTCTTGTGTTGAATGTGCTTTTTCATTTTGGCTGCTCTGTGCCAGGCATTGCTGGGTGACACTCCAATAAGGCTTTGAAGTTGATACAATTTTTCCCATTTTATATTTGGTAAAACTGAGGCTAAGAGGAGTTTGATCATTTGAACTTGTCCAGCTGCTAAACAGTAGAACTCCTTCATAGGAGGAGTTCTCCTATTTAAAGTCCCAAGTCCTCCTCCTTAATAGGATAACACCCACTATGCTGCCTGTACCGCCTCTGGAGTATGATGGGGAGCAAAGTACAAAATGGAGAAACTAATGCTCTGTGACTCAGAGAAACACCTTTACCCTGCATCACGATTCCTGCGTCTCTCAGTAGTGTCTGGGACCCCAGCTGTGTGAGAAGTCAGCTCATCAAGGCAACACCGTGCGTGGTCCACATTTCCTGCCAGACCAGTCACTCTAGGGAGAAAGCATCTGTACGCAGTGTTCAGTTCTGTGTCTTGGTCATGTTTCATCCTGAGCCAGGGCAGCATGTGGCCATGTTCTTACCTTGGGTTTCTCAGGTTCTAGGCAAATACTTGGATTCAGAGATGTGTGAGTATCTTCAATACACTTAAAGGGAAAAAAAAAAGTTCTTCAACATGGATATTTAATCCATGTTACTAATAATTTTTCCTAAACCATGCTTTGATGAGGAAAAAATTTAAGAGAAATAGTACATACAGAATGTTCCCAATTATTATTTTTTTAATGAACAGGGAAATGACTTGAATGCCATATTGTGGTTGCTGGTGGATAGCAGGATATTGGGTGATTAAAGAAAGTAATTTTTTACATACATTTGTGTAATTTGGAGCTTTCTAAATACAAGAAACTTCATATTACTTGTAAAAATCAAAGGAAATAAAGTAAAATATAAAATTAGGTAAAACATTATTTGAACACCTTGGTCTTCTTTATGACTTTTTGTATAGTGGCCCTTGTAGGAGGGATATGGGACCAGCTTAGAGCAGAGAGTATCCAGGGGTTTCCTCCCTTTGCCTTCAACAGAAACTCCCTGAGACATCTTTTCTTTTTTCTTTATAGTTTCAATTCTGGACACTTTTTTTCTTATTAATGTTCAGAATTCCATACTTATCTTCTTAATGGTTTAACATGAAGGTTCCTTTGTGATGTCTTTAGTAGTAATTTTCAGGAAATCCTTGTTTTACTTGCTAAGACCAAGATCTGTATTTTAATTTATTTTCATTTGTCATTTGAAAAGTATATAGCTTAAGTCTAGTATAATTGCCTTCACCTTTGTCTGAAGTTTCCATACCCAAAAAAGAAATTTAAAATATACTGAAATTTTTTCATTGCTTCCTGTTTTCTTAATATCCTGAAATCAATGTCTTCTTTAAAAAAAAAATTTTTTTTTTTTTGGCTGCGTTGGGTCTTAGTTGTGGCATGTGGGCTCCCTAGTTGAGGTGCATGGGCTCAATACTTGTGCCTGGGCTTAATTGGTCTGTGGCCTGTGGGATCCTAGTTCCTTGACCAGGGATCGAACCCACGTCCTTTGCATTGGAAGGTGGATTCTTAACCCCTGGGCCACCAAAGGAGTCCCAGAAATCAATATATTCTTGTCTGTCAAATGTAATTTCCATGTGGGTTCAGTGATTCACCAGGAAAACTCACTGGACTCAGCTTGTAATTGTTCTCACAGCTGTAATTACAATAGAAGGACACCAAGCAGACTCAGCAAAAGAAAAAGGCACAAAAGGGGGAGACTGGAGAAAATCAGCAGCAAGCTTCCAGAGTTCTTGTCCAGTGGAGTCACACAGGACTCCTTAATTCCCCGGAAACAAGTTGCGACAACACCTGTAAATATTGCCAACCAGAGAGGCTGGTTAGAGAATGGGTGCCCAGAATTTTTACTCAGAACTGATCACATTGGGACCCTCTGCTTAGCATGTACCAAAATTCCAGGCTCCCAAAGGGAGACAAGCATTTGGGTTGTTACTGTGCAGTTTAGGCATTGTGAGCCTTTCTTTTCAGGAAACAGTGGGAACTCTTTGGAAATTCAAGTTTTCAGACTCCTGCCAGGGGCCACCCTTGTCAAAACTTTCAAAGGATAGCAGTCTCAGGCCTGCTCTGTTAGTTCTTTCTACACAACATGGAATAGAAACCTAGAAATACCCATTTACACCAAAGGAGAAAATAAATTTGCTGAGTAAAGAGTATGTGCATTAACTACTTTAAGAGTGACTTCTTGGACATCTCTCTAGCTCAGTTTTCACCTCTGTAAAATGCAGTAGTACTCTGCACTTTAAAATCCTGTGTTCTTGTATGTTTTGTGATGCTTTTTACATCTGCTGTTCTCAGACTGGGGTCCATGTACCCTAGGGTCATGTGAAGACTGTCTCAGAGGAACAATGCATGCATAGTTCTGAGAGAATCAGTGTTCAGATCCTCAGCTTTTTATGCACTCTTTCCTCATCTTGGTGTGGAGGAGAGAGAAGCTTGGGAGGAGCTGCTGGCTCTCTTCCCTCCCACCCCCGCCCCCTTTGCTTTACAGAATAAATGCATTGCTCTCAGGTGAGTAAACAGCAGGACAGATTCTGAGGCCAAGTGTTCAGAGAGCAAAGCAAAGGTAGATTAGGCAATGAATACTGAAGAGAGCAACACATTATTTTGCTTGGGCCATAAATGTATTGCAAAGGTTGTAACCTTATTTACTAGCTACTCACTGAAAACCATAGTCTTCACTTCCTTGGGCCCCGTCTAGTCCACATCACTCAGCTGCCCGTGCAGGGAGGAGCTCAGCCAAAGGTATGGGAAGAAAGTGATGAGTGACTCCCATGCTTGACTTCTGAATACTCCCGTCTGTCCTCTTCCTCACTTTTTTTCTGGAAGGGAGTTGACCCAGAGAGAGACCCCAGAACCCAAATGTTGAGATGGCAAGCACTTTTGTCCCTGAATGACTGTGAAGATTGTTACCTCATTGAACTGTTTTCTAGCTCAGTACTGTTATGTGAGCCAGAAAATGAATTTGTTATGTTTAAGTCATTGTGCAGTTGGACCTATATTTTACCCTAATGCATTCATGATTTACCTCTTAGAATTCAGAAATGAGGTGCTTTGTATGGGGATGCATATTAATGTATTTATTTTAAAAAGTGAATTCAGTCTTTTTCCGGTAGAAATTGAATCTGTTTGGTAATGAGGATAAGAACCCCCTTTGTCTATTGATCATATATATGGCTGACATTTCACATAAATTCAGCTTAATTTGCAGTCCCAAAGTTTGACAGAAATATATTTAAAGCACATGTATAATTGTATCTTGGAATTCTATGCTGGAAAAGAGTATCCTTTACTTTTTTCCCCAAATCTTAAAATTAAAAGATAAAATTTATACGGGTTAACTTTAACACATACAAGGAAAGATATAGTTTTCTGAAACTCTTGGAGAAATTGTAAGCAAAAACAATTGAAGACTGCTAATATATAGGAGGACTGTTAGCAAGTAGTTTAAATGAGTCTTGGTTGATCTGATTAATAAACAGGCAGTTAGTTATTCACTTGTGCAAGTGAGCTAATGTTCAGGGCAAACCTAAGGCAAATGACAGAGAGTAATGCTACAGCTTGAACAACTTGGACTGTTGTATGTCTTCCAAATTACCCTCTTAAAATATTTGTATGGATCTCATCAGGCAGGTGAATGGAAAGGTTGAGTAAGTGGTCTTCCTGTGAGAAAAGTGTACACATAGGGGGATTACTTCACTTAGTGCTGCCAGTAAACCTGAAATTTTATTGTTCCTTCTCCTTTCCTGAATCTCTTTTATGTGCTGAGGAGACACATAGATATGGGATGAACCTCGGGACCTGGGCCAAGTGTTTGTAGGAAAGAAATTGAAGAATAACTGGGTGACTAAAATGCTAAGGGAAGGACTTCGTCTAACAGGATGCAATTTCCTCAAATTTATAGATTTGGCGAGCTTGGCACCCACAGCATCTTAAATAACGTAAGGGCAATGTTCCTACTCGTGCCCCACATAGCATAGCGAGCTCACTGCAGGCGAGGAGCAGCAGAGGGCAGCCTGACCACGCGTCCTCCAGGTGGGTAAGCTGGAAAGGATCAGAGGCCTTCATCAGGAGTCGCAGGCAGCATTACTGAAAGCATCTCTAAGAGTGTATCTCTGGCAACCATCCACTCTGAAGATGTTGGCAGTCATAAATGCCAGAGTCACACCTGGCATTTTTGATGAAAAACACTGAACACCCCATGGGTCCAGAGCCTGCAGGGCTGCTGGAGAAATCTGGGAAGTAGAATAATTGCTCTGCATAGAGCAGGATGCAGACAGACCTCGTATTGATGGAAGGAATCCTTTGGGTTTCCAGTGTCTGCAAAACAAGCATCTGAAGCCCTGGAGATGAATTCAGAGGGGCAAACAGTAGAAGGTAGGCCAGGTGCTAGTAAGGAATCGCATGTGTTCCCTCAGAAACTCAAGGGACAGGCTGAACATCCTACATTTCTCACACTTCTTGAGAAATTGCGTGTGAGAAGGAACCTAGAGAGCTAATTGCTGGCTAAAAGGATCTGCGGGGGGAAGGTATTTGGATGGATGATGTTTAGACACCAGGTGCCTTCCATTTGGTCTGGGCTGTTTCCCGTTGTCAAAGCAATATTCCTGAGACCTCCTCCTGGAGACTCTGTGACTCCTCCAGGGCAGAGATGGTGACCTCTTCTGCTTTGTGTCACCATGGCCTCATGTGGGGCCAGATTCCATATCCAGGAAGGGTTTAAGTGATGAATGAATGTTCAGGTTATGAGGTTTCCCTCCAGCCTCACCCACTAGAATGGAACAAAGGGAGGGACTCAGACCAACATCCCATTAGGACTAGTGTGTGCTCACCTGAGTTACATTTTAGCCTCCCTGGCAGGTGAGATTCAGGAGGAGTCAGTCAGGAGGAGGGCCGAGTCAGGCATTGTCACTGATACCCTGATCCAGATAAAACACTAGCGTGCGTGTCAGTCACCAAGTCATGTCCAACTCTTTGTAATCGCATGGACTGTAGCCCACCAGGCTCCTCTGTCCATATGATTTCCCAGGCAAGAATGCTGGAGTGGGTTGTCATTTCATTCTCCAGAGGATCTCCCTAACCCAGGGATTGAATCCATGTCTCCTGCATTGCAGGTGGATTCTTTACCACTGAGCCACCAGGGAAGCCCTGTGACACCTGAGGCATCTCACTTAGAGCAGCTCACTGGATCTTCCAGAGCCTCTCTGTGGGTGATGATGGAAAGGATAGTACTTCTTGTGTAGCCATTTGTGGAGACAGAGCTCTGACTGCTTCCTGTCTGCGGGCCCCAGGGAGTCTCCCGAAGATGCGGGCAGTCCTTGCCCTGTGAGCGTCTCCTCGCTTCTGCAGCCTGCATTGACTGCTGACTTGACGCTTCATCTCTGGGTTGGCATGCTCGGTTCGCGCTCGCACTGCTTTAGAGCTGCTTCCTTGAGGGCAGGAAGATCCATAGGGAATAAAAATGAAACGGGCTATTTTGCCAAGGATTTGCAGTAGCAAACCAGAGAACTGACAGTAGGATCTTATGTCTGTTGCTCAACAGAGTGAATGAATGATCAAGTGATGCACAATAAAAGGAAAGTGTCAGTTAGGAGAAATGGTAAAAATAGAGCACCAAACGTTAAGGGCTCCTTTGTTATTTAACATTTATATTCCTAGCCATTGTTAGGATTCAGTCTCAGGCAGGGATGAGACCTGAAGTTCCCTATTGTTTATTTTCCTGAAGGAGTGTGCACAGTATTTAATAATTTATCAGATAAGTAGAGTTCTCTCAATTCAACAGCTAGCATATCCTCAACAGTTCAGGAACATTGCCCCGCCACCCCCCAACCCCCATTCTCAGTTGGTGTTTTTATATGTATGTGTTTTATAAAACACATACACATGTAAAATAAATTTAGTATCTGTGGATGTATTCATTTGTGTATGTCAGGGGAGAGAGGAGTTGATGTTTACTCTGGCTTTGTCTTAACTTGAGCGCAAAATCATCAGAAAGCCTAGATGAACATTTCTCGGCCAAGGGCAGAACATCCGGAGGGATCTTTTCCTAGTTCTGCTGTTGGCTACGAAACCTTCGGCAAGGAGTTTAGTCTCCAGGTGTCTAATATTATTTGCTGCCTGTAAAATGAAATAATCATATCTAACATCCAGAGACAGAACAAATCATGAATCACTGCATGTAAAGTGCCCGAGGCAAATGGAAGTTGAGTTCTTTTTGAGACAGGATGGTAGCATTTAAACAGTAATGTTGGGGGGCAGTCTGTATTCCTTCCACATCATCCCTTCTCTCAGAGGAAAGATAGGAGAGGTCTGTCCACTGTATCGCTATGAGAGTTTGGGTTCAGATCCTCAAGAGGGTTTTTGTTTGGGAGAAGATTGAATAAGTAAAAGCGTTTTAAGAAGAGAAGACTAAAAAGCTACAGAGAATTGTAGGAAGGATTCAACTGATAGCACATGCCTTGCCACGGCGAAGAGCTACTCAGATGATCACCTTCAGATACCTGTAAACAAGTGTCTCGAGGTGGCAAGGCTCTGAGGGATGAGGTGTTTGCTGCCATGGAACACTTTGGTGAAGATGAGGATCTGAATGAAGGTAGACGGTTGCTTCTAATGTGCTGGAGAACTTGGAGGAAGAAGAAAATGAGCTTGGGGCTTTTAATTTACTGTGAGTGGTAATGACCCAGGCTGCTGCTGGCTGAAGCTCTCGGAGCCTCTGTGTGGTACCACCATTCCTCTGTTCCCATCTGTGAGACTGGTGTGGTTCAGGCAGGGGCACCCCTCCAGCCTGGGGCCCAGATTAAAAGGCCTGCAGCAGAGTCACAGCCAGCATGCAGCACGCACAAGGAACAAACATTTCATGAAGCTTTTGAGATTGTTGCCGATGGAGCATGAAAGATGATTAATACAGAGTCTGTTACCATATGCTTTGGGAAAATGCTCTCACAGTGTCCTGTATCAGGGCCCACTGTGCTCATAGTTTGTTCTTTAAAAATTGTTCCAAATGTTAAGTTGTTACACGGGTCTCTATGACCCTTTATAAAGCAACCACCATAAGTTATCCCGAGGGCCACAACCATTATGAGCTGTATGATTTTGGTGAAGTTTCTGAACTGCCCTGTGCCTCAGTTTCTACATCTGTAAAATAGGAATATTACTATTGCCTATCTCATGGAGTTTAGAGGAATAAATTAAGTAAATAATGAATAGAATATATATTACCCTCAGAGCAGTTTCTGATATGTAGTAAATACTTATTAAATTTATTTTCAAATATTTAATGAGTGTTTACCATCTTCCAGGTCCCAAGCAGTTACTTATAAGGGCTTATACATAAGGATGTATAAAGATGAACCAGAACATGTTGGTTTCAATATTCTTGCAGCTCTTAGATCTAAGAAGAGATATGTTAAAAAATGACTGCTTAGAAGAGGTGTAGTTCCTTGAGAATGTCCTTATGGAGACTAACCTAACTTGGAGAATAAAAAATGGATGATCCCAAAGGGAAGGCATTTAAGAACTGAAGGTGATTAGATGTAGCCAAGATGAAGCCAGGGATAGTGAGGGGGGGTTATGCAGATTAAGGGAGTGGTATATTCAAGGTCCCTGAAGCTGGAAGGAAGAGAGTCAGAGAAGAGAGAGAAGTCAGTGGGGCAGGAGCTGTGGAGGGCAGAGCTCTGAGCTGTGTGGTGAAGAGAACCCTGTCTTTGGGGACTTCTTGGCCCTGGGTGTGTGACCTTGGCCAGGCTCATCTGCTTCAGGCCTCAGTTTCTTCATTTCTAAGATAAAGGATCCTTTCAGTTCTAAAATTCCCATTCCAGAATTTTTCTTACCTTTTCCTTTCCTGGTGCCAAAAGAGACAATGAGGCTGTGCTGAAAGTTGTTTCTAATAAAGTCTAGTTGTTTAGAGAGAACTAAGGGGAACAACCAAACAGGGAGGGAGGGGGGCGGGTAGGCTCTTTCCGATCCGATGCTTAACCCGACTTTTACACTGTAAAATGTGGACTCCTGGTGGCTGACCCTCCAGCAGCTCCGGGTCCTCGGATGACATTTAGTTTTGTCTGAAGATGGCATCGTAGTGAAAGCTCCTGCTAGAGGCAGACAGGCAGACCTTAGGGTTATGGTCCCACTTCCTCTTCTGCTCATAGGAGTGTGGGCTTAAACACTTTTTTTCTGCTGTGTTTTTCCTCTCAGACTGCATGGTGAGATAATTTTAGCATTTATAGAAAACGTACTCCCCACCGGGCTTATACATTAACCCGTCCTGAAGTGAATAGCGCATGCAGTGGAGGAACTTGGTTTTTTTTTCTCTTTTACTTTCTTTTAATACTTTTCATTTAGAAACATTCACATCTAGTACATTTGAACCCAAGAACAAGCAGAAACGTTTTAAAAACTGGTAGATTTTTTTTTTCCTGTATTTCAAAACTCCACTAGCCCTAATTGTGAATTTCTGAGTTAGGTCACACAGGATTTTTGGTTGTGTGTCCTCTTACATACATTGATTGCTGCAGCCCTGGCATCAGAGTAGTTATCACTCTGTTGAGTAAATATGCCTCTGTCACAGATGGGAACAATTTCATCCACAGTCTGTGCTATGTTTCTCAGAGGTAGTGAGGCTGGAGGAGATGGGGAAGTTGGGAGAATGTACTTTGGAATAGGCTGTTATGAGAGAGACACTCATCCTACTTCTCAGCTCTGGTCCCTTCCTGAGCCAGCCTCCATGTGGCCCCGGGGAAATAAAAGCTGCTCTGGGCCCTGCCCTCTCTGCCCTTGCTCCTGACCAAGCTGTTGCAGGGTGCTGTTCACCTTGGATAACTCTATAGCTGTTACCAGAAGACCCCTGGTATCATGAACTGCAAGATCACCTGGCAGGTGCCCACATCCCCACGTATCCTTTTTAAGAACATGTACAGGGATAATTCACACTTTAATTTGAAGTTGATCTGCTCCAGGATAGACCTGTAGACCCTGCCACCTACACATCTGCAGAGTCTCTGGTCCT
Organism: Capricornis sumatraensis; assembly: GCF_032405125.1. Lineage (NCBI taxonomy): Eukaryota > Metazoa > Chordata > Mammalia > Artiodactyla > Bovidae > Capricornis > Capricornis sumatraensis. Next base: position 46,028,696 of record NC_091074.1, on the reverse strand, counting down.
TCTTATAGCCCATCTCTTCCTCGGCTCGCATCCGTCTCTGATCTTAAACTACGGTACTTCGCTTGTGTTGAGAGACCTCTGGCATGCTAAACAGAGGAATGATGTAGAACACTGGTCTTAGTAAATCTGATAAAGGGAATGAACGTAATGACTGGGTAACGAGTACTTATTTGCAACTCAGGTAGCTAGCTCCCTTTCTCTGCTTTTGACAAAGTTGAAGGACTCCCCGGAGGAAGTCAGCTGATAGTGATGAATGCTATCTAAGAAAGAGTTCATAAGAACTGAGAAACACTGCTGCGACAAAACTCCAGTCCTATCCACTTATTAAGGTGAAATTTTTAAAAGACAAGTATAATTAAAAATGATACTGGCAGTGTATCACTAGCAGTGTGTGATATTATCTGTATTTATACAAGCTAACTTAAAAAGACTTCATTTATAGACCTGGTTAGGAACTACATATCCAATAAAATTTTACTTTTTTACTTTAGTAATTATAATTACCACATTGTAGTATATGTAGCTCTAATTAGCTGTAAACTGAAAATAAGTGTAATTATTCAGTCAGATTTTTTAAGCTTAAAACCTGTCATAGGAAATTTTTAAAAAAGAAACTTTAATTAATATGCATTTTTTTTCCTGCAGAATTATGGTGGAGTGGTCAATAAAAGGGTTTTGAACTTAAATGTATCTTGTCTTCAGATAAAATTCTGTGGGGAAAGTGGAATAGAGGTAATATAAGTTTAAAGAGAATAAGTAATGCTATAAAATCTGTTCAGAAAGAGCCTGTTCTTTTATTTTTTAAAATGGTTGATGGAGGCATCAAATCACCATAGTATTTAGAGGTGTGCATTTTATTTCTAAATGTCAGTGTTTAAATCACAGAATTGTAACGTTCACACTGAAAGTTACAATGAGAAATTTTTTGTGTCTACTTAAAATTATGAAGGGGAGCACATAGATTTTCAAGAATTATTTGCTTCTAGTTCCAGAAGGATTGGGAATATTACAGTGATTTCCTTCTCTGGCTTGGGAGTGTATATGAAAAATACAGGTTTCTGGACTCTTTTTCAGACCTATGAATTGGAAGATCCAGTTGTAGGGAGGGTGGGCCCTTATTTTTAACACAATCCACTGATTCCCAGTGATGCTGGTGCAGCCAATCCCAGGACCAGTGTTTGGCACCTGTATCCACTTGCTTTTACTTCCAGGCCTGAAGCCCCTGGCCTGTCCTTCTTGGAGCGACTCCTGAAGCTGTGGAAGCGGAGCAGTGGCAGAGACTCAGGTGGGAGGGAACCACGAAGCTAGAAGTTCTCGGGTTCAGCCATGGAATGGGGACCTAGAACCAAGGCCGTTCTGTCTGTTCACGTTCAGGGACTGTTCACATTGTCTTCTTAAATCACCTTTGCCTAGCTCATCCTAAGGTGTGCCACGTTTGAGCCCTCTTTAAGAGCTTTCAGTGCTTTATTGCAGTTTTCTAGATTCATTAAGCAGAATTAATATTGGCCCCACATCTACCTGGGATCGGTGAAAAACTATTGGACTTAACAAAATTTGACTCCATCAAAAACTCAGAAGCAGTCAGTGATTTTTAGCCATTCTTCTGGATCTTTTGATTGTTGAAAAAAAAGTCCCTCAGAATATGAGATGTGGCTATTATTAGGCAGTATGGAATATTCTGAAGGGTTTGACTTAATGGACTGAATTTGCTACACATTGCTAGGGTTGCATTGTCTTTCTCTAGCCTTTCTTCTATGTGAGAAATTTGTTGCCACTTCCTGTGTCTCAGCAAGATAAATGAACTAATTTAAAATATTTTCCACGCCTCATCTGTCCACTCCACAAGCTGTCAGTGAGTTTGGATTGGAAGTTTGCGTGCCAGCAGTTCTCAGCTGGGAGGACTGTTATTGTGAAAAAAGAATGTCGTTTCCATAGCAGTTTGGAACGCCTTTGCAAGTGTGCTTTCACATTCTTGCAGGAAGGATAAGAAGGTACATACATGTGAGCTTCCTAAAGCTCGTCTGCTTGACTTAAAGGAAGTCATTGTTATTATTATTTTAATAGAAGAAGCAGCAGAAATTTTTCAAGAATTAATGAAGGGGAAACAATTTGACATGAGTTAAAAACCAAAATAAAAAGGAAAAAGAAAAATATTGGAGTTGTTAAAATTTCAGATTATAAAAATTGAAGTGGGAAAAAGTTACTGTTTTTCTTCAAAATAATGTTTCTAATTTAACATACTTTATTTTGTGGGTTGAATAACTTAAAAAATATCATGGCCCGTTCACAGTTTATTATTTTTTATAGTCCCTGGAATTCATCATATATTCCTTAGTAACACATTTAAAGAAAAAATCATATGCAGAGCATCATAGTTGCTCTTTAAGGCATTTTTCATCCTCTTTTGCATCAGGATCGAGTTCTTCACAGTATTTACTGAGTGGTATTTGTAGAGGAGGTAGAGTGAAAGAAGTGATAAGTTGGAAAGAATTTTTACAGTTTCTAAGATAGTACAGATGGGTTCCTTTTGGATTTTCTAAACTCTTTTCCTACTCAATAATACATTTTAATGAGTCTTTGGGGGAAGTCATAACTTTGCTACATTGCTTATCTCTGCCGTCCGCTCACATGACACAATACTCTTGTGAGGTATAGTATTAAAATCTTCTCTGGCTAAAAGTGGATTTTGGCTTTTAGCCTAACACTGAGCAAATAACCTTTCCAGTCCAAGTTAAATGTTCCCATAGGCTCCTTAAAACCAAATTTTCCTTGTTAAAATAAAGTTACCTAATATAATTCCCAAAGGGTAGGATATGGAAGCTATTTAAATGAGACTTAAAAAAATGCTTCCCATGTTGTGCTGGCTTGGTCTTCCTTTTGCTAATATTTGATGGGTGCTTCTTTGCTAGGTTTGGAGTGAGAGGTCAGAATTCTCATAAGGGAGTTTGCTGGTCCATCACATGGGTTCATTTCCTTAGTTTTAACCGTGGCTTAAAGCAGAATGCAGCTGCCATCACCAGTATGCCTTCACTGGGTAATCACTGCAGAAACTCTGTCATGCCCCATCTTTGTACTTGATAGTGACCTCATTATTGTCCAGAACTCTAAATCTCCAGCTCCCTTATAGCACAAGGCCAGGCTTTCTGTGGTTTCCCTAGTAGGTTAGCCCCAAGGTAGATGAAAATTTGATAGATGTACTTATAACCTGGAGTTTTCTGTAGGAACTTGACAAGTAGATTCTTTCTACTAAATATTTTAACACACAGCGTTTAAAATGACATTTACCTCTTCTTACAACCATTTTTTGACAGTGGCATGTAGTAGTTTTATTTTTATTTTATTTGAAAAACATCATTTGGGGTTTTATAGAAAAAAAAAATTTATCTCCACAGCCTGTTATCAGCAGGAAGGATAGGCATTCTTGGATGGATGGAAGGTTTATTGGTGGAAAGATTCAAGAAGCTATTTTGTGATAAAGGATTTCTTAGCATTTTTCCTCTAGTCAAGTAAATTGCTTGTGGGTTCTTGCTAGGAAAAAATAATCCCTCGGGTGCTGCTTTTAATTTGATCAGGTTTAAAATGTTTTCAGAAGAGTTAAGCTTTCTTTGCATTAATGTCTGATGAGGTCAAATGGAGAATGGCTTTGGAAAGGACTTTCTTATGGTGTTCTTTTCAACCGTACCACAGGAGGTTCAGTACAGTGGGCCATTTTCACTTGACTTTGAGATGTGTGGTGTGTCCACTTTCCCCCAACAGATATAAGTTCGTAAGCGTATTTTTCTTTGACTTACTGGTAAAGGGTTCATGTTTCCTGTGATTCATATCCAGTGTGCCCTACTGTCACTTCCAAAAAAATAGGCATGATATTAACCCAGCGTCATAATTTTATATGGCTCCTGATAACTACACTTGACCTGCAAGGGAAAGAATTAACTGTGCCTCTTCTTATTCATTAGGTAAAAGTTTGCAAGATAAGCTATAATTCTGGTAGGACATAGAAGCATTTTTACGAGCAGGTGGGCTGAGTTGTGAAAAGACTGTCATAGAGCTTAAAACATGAGGAAAAAACCAAAAGCTCTACTGCTTGGGGGCTCTGTTTTTAGTCTCATCCTCTGCTGAGTTCGTGAATATTTCAAGGGAACCTGAACAGATGACTCTTCCCTGTGGGTTCTTGGTCAGTTTTCAATGGAAACATGCAGTTTGTCAATTTCATAGGGATGGTTTTAACCCAATGTAAGTCCAAAGTAGAGGTCAGAATTCACTTAAGCGGAATAGGGAGGACTAGTAATAGAATAGAATGAATTTCCTACTCCTCTGACGCAGATGTTGTTGAGTTCTGTTTGTTTTCCTAAAAAATGTAAGATCATTTTAAAAAAAAGTTTTCCCTCAGGAAGAAATATATGCTCCCTGTATTTGAAGAAGTCTGTGAGTCTAGGTGTCTAGTTTTTTATATTTTGATGACTACTGAATAGATACATGATTTAAAAAACTGTTGACTAAACATGGCTGTTGCAGAAAAAAAAATGAAGAAAATACTTCAAGTCCTGGATGAAAACCTTCAATCTTATAAGATGATTCTGTGCCCCCCACCCCCCACCCCATAAATCTGAAAAGCACCTTCTGGTGATAAAGAGTTAAGCTGTGGTCATCACACTTACCATTGAAATGGGAAGCCAGGATTGAAGAATCAACATGTTGTTTCACAACTGGGACGACATGGGCAGGAAAATACAGTCATGTGGTGCTGTGAGAGGCTGAACAGAGAACTTGGTGAAGACTGGTTTGAGAAGAGTTGTTGATGTTTGTCCTGACATAGGGCTGAGCCAGAGGCTCAGCAAATGGTGCTACATCTTCTGTGGCGATTTGTTTAAAAATCACTTTTTGTTCCTCAGTGGTGTAATCCCCTGATTACTGGTGCGATTTGCTTTTCTGCCTGTTTGCATCACACATTCAAGCTTTTGTGCCTTTTGCTGTGGGAACCTGCAAAGGAACTGATACCTTGTCACATTCTACTATTTCTTTTTTCTTCCCCCCACCCCTCCTCTTTTAAAGGGAATAGTAACAATGGCCATGTTACGAAGCCTTTTGTGTTCAGAAAGCACTTTTGTATCCATTACCCCCTTAATTCCCAAGATAATCCTGTGAAACGGCTGTAGGAACAGGCTCAAAGGCAGGTGGGAACCCACCTAGGTATCCTGTCTCCTAGTGGGGGAACTGGAGCTCAAACTGCAGTCTCCCTTAGTGCCTCTCCTCTCGCAGGGAGCAGGACGGGTGTGAGCCTGAAACAAGCCCCAAATCTTACCTTTAGTACAAGAAAACTAGAGGCCTTGAACTGTTCTTTGTGCTTCCTCATTTTGCATTAATTTGACCAGAGTCATTTGAAGGGGATTCTAAAGAATAAATTTTTTAAAAAAATAATTTACCTTTGGAAAGCACCACTTTGGACTCAGAACTGTAGCACTGTAATTTATGTGTATATACCATTAGACAAAAGCGGTTTATCTTTTACTCCCTGAAGCTCGATGGGATCTTGTTGCATGGAGCAGTGGAGGAGCTCTGTTTTCATACAAGGAAGGAAATGGAGGTATGAATTTCAGGATGAACTGGTTTATCCTCATCTTTTAAAAAAGTGATAGATAGAAGATGACCACGCTTTGGTTTTACGATTGCCAGGGAGCCCTAATAGAAGCAGTGAATGTCTCAGAGTTCTTTCACACATCTGCTTTGGTAATTCACTGTCCTGTTTGAAAGGATCTCACAGAAATGGAATTTTTAAATATTGAGAAAATTCCATTAAGAAATAGAGGGAGAATGAAAAGCTCATTATAAAAGCTATGCCAAGAATAAGCAAGATGTGGCCCACATCTGAAAAATGTTTACTTTGAATTGCAATGTACTTTTCAGAGTACATTCAAGTTAACATTCAAGTTAATGTTCCCACACTTTGGTTGAAGAGTTAATTGCTGGGCCAGTCTTAATACCCGTTTGCAGTTGATCAGCCAGTTTTTCATGACAGAACCATTGTAGATAATGTAGAGAAGGTATTGCTATTTTCATGAAGACGGTCTGCATGAGTAGAATTACTTTATTCCTCTGTTGCAGCTGTGTCCCTTTTTATGACCCATTCATGGTTAGTTGCAAAGACAGGGAAACTGAAGGTCACACACAGTGTCACAGCGTCTTTGGTTCACTGTGGGAGCAAATCTGCCAGTTCTGATTTTGAAATGTTAGGAGACAAAAAGTTGAACTCTTTTTCCTATTATTATTTTTTATTACTCTAAAAACAGTAAAACAATAATAACAAAAAGAAAAACGTAGGATTCCAATAATTATAATGTTCTCCATTTTTGCTTATTCACTGAAATATGTGGTGATTATAATCACTGTGCTCATTCATGATGATCTTGGTTTTTTTTGTTTGTTTGTTTCAACTGTCACTTTATTGTTAAGATGGCTGAATTAATTACAAATTTAAACTATAACTTTGGTAATTTTTAGCCAGGTACCAAATTTTATTCAAAGAAACTGCTTATTTAAAAGTGATCACAGGACAACTCAAAATGTACAGCAAGATGAATTAGAGAAAGATCTTACTGGCCAATAGATTGTTTCAATTCTCTCACCGTATCAGACTCAAAACTTTTCATTTATAGGAAAGGTAAACTGTAACCTCAGTAGATACCAATACAGAAAGATAAAATCACACTGACTGGTTTCCATTTAGTCGGTCAACTGTTTCTAGCTGTCTCAATAGGGACGGATGTGTCTACATAACTGGCTGAGCTTGCGCCTTCTTTGCGAGCAGCTTTAGATCTGCGATGCACTTGGCGATTGTTTCCTTCTCCTGCTGTGCAGAGATGCTCTGCACCACATGCTTCTCCACCCAGTTTATCATGTGCTCTTGTTCCTTCTGACGCATCATATTCTGCACAGAGATTTGATAGTCCAGGCGATTCTTTACCTCCCTGTATACTCTATGCAGCCGTTCCCGGTAAGTAACCTCCAAGGCCATAGCAATGTTATTCCTTTGAACATCAAAAAGGTAATGGCGCTTTTGAACCAGTGCCTGCTGTGACTTCTCCGTATCAACAGCATCCTGGATTTGTTTGATGGACGCCTGTTTCACCTCTTCCAGTTGGGCAATTTTTTGCTCATTGAGTTTATCAGCAAATTCCCCAACAGAGGCACCATATTTTTTAACTACATAGACAAGGAACCCTATTGTTGATATGGCAGAGAAGGTCTCTGGAGTTTTCACGTATATTTCTTTGGAGAGTAAATATAAGATAAGCCCAGTTCCAAGCACATAGGGTCCTGTTACACCCGTTTTAGGATAAAGGAACTGGAAGAATTCCTCAGGGATCAGCCCAAAACGAACTTTCCCTCCATGTTCAGGAAGAGGTGGTACAGGGGCAAGACTTGGCTTCCCTGTGTGAAAGATCCTCGTTGCCTGCAATACCCCTGGACCGAGGAAGGCTGCGTTCTTCAGAGACGGGGCTGCTGCGGTGGCGGCAGAAAGTACCACCCGGGACAGCATTGTCAGGTAGCGTTCGCACAGCAATCTTCCTGCCCCAGTGACCCCGACAGCTGATCTTGGTTTTTAATTGTTCTGGGTCAAGGGCTTTTCCGGCAGGTTTTGGTAAAGATTGTGGATATTTCTTCAGAAAAATGTTTTAAAATATTAAAAATACATAGGATTTCAGAGTAAACAATATATTGAAGTACACATTAAAATATTTCAAAGTTAGTTTGTAATATGATAATTGATTTTTTTAATCAGTGCATTAAATAATAATATGTGGCAGATCTGTAGTTATTTAGTGTCGAAACGATTGTGAGCATCGGTATTTTGAAATTGAAGATGAAGGGGCGGACCGGGCAGTTGAGGAACTTAATGCCTTGTGGTCCCTGCTATCTGGGTGAAGGAAGAGGCTCAGTTGTCTTTAGACTGTGAAGCTTTGGGCTGGGATTCAAGAGTAGTAAGGTTTGGGAACAGATGGAGTAGCCTTGCTTAGCTCTTACTATGTCCTGGGGACTGAGAGATCTTTTGTAAATGTTATTCCTTTGAACCCTGAGAATAGCTTCATGAGGAGTGGTTATTGTCCCCTTTACTCGAGCAGTAAAACAGCTAAGCTTGAAGAGATTACCCACAAATAGGTCACTTAAAAAGATATTGACCATTTACTAGTCCTCAGAGGAAGTCTGGGCTTCCCTGGTGGCTCAGACAGTGAAGAATCCACTTATAATGCAGGAGACCTGGGTTTGATCCCTGAGTCAGGAGGATCTCCTGGAGAAAGGAATGGCTACCCACTCCAATATTCTTTCCTGAGGAATTTCATAGGTAGAGGAGCCTGGCGGGCTACAGACCATGGGATCTCAAAGGTCAGACATGACTGCGACTGACACTTCAGAGGAAGTCTATCTAAATAACCAGAAGCAATATCCTGATTAGTAAATCAGCACAAGGCCACAGTGGGTGCAAGGTTAGGATTCAGTCCTAAACCTTTGACCAGAGCCTGTTTTACTGCCTTTTGTCCATTATTCCTTCAACTGGCCACTTGAGATTGAAATCCCACATTTGTCTAATCACTGCGAGGCAATTTCTCATCCAGGAGCAGAAGAGATGGGCTCGGGAGGGACAGTGTTCACACAGGGGGCTGTCCCCTGACCTGGCTCTTTTCAGAGCTGCAGTTTTCCACACCAGAGAGGGAGAGGGTCTTTCTGAGAAAGTCCACCCATGACACGTCTACTCCACCTTGACCTAATAGCTTTTCATCACCACTTCCTTCCTCAGCTTTATTTGGAGACATGGTTCCGGGGTATTTTAACTTAAGCGTAAATTTTCTCACTGTGGTCTGCTTCTGCTATAATTGAAAGACTAGAGGCAAAGAGGTTGGGGCAGGGCACAGACAGAACAGTTCTTGGGTGACAGTTCCTAACAAGGGTCAGATGTATTCAGGGGCGTTGGGGCAGCTTCTGGTGTTCAGGGCAGAAAGCATACCCCAGCGTCTCGTCTTGTGTAGTGATCAAAGAAAAATCATGAGATCTCTTTATTTTTCCTTTTCCCAACCGTTGAAATAAGTACCATTCACCAAGATAAGTATATTCAGCAGGACTATATATAAATGTTCATTTAAACTGTTAAAAAGTGCCTGTGGGAAGTCAGATGAGAGAGGCAGTTGAAACATGGCTTGTGGGACCCAGTTCCTTCATTGCAGATTAGTGAATGGAGGATGGCTTTACTGTTTCCTATCAGACCTCACCAATGAACACAATTGCAGTAGATACACAGAAAACAGGCATTTCAGACACATACACACACCTCTCTCACAAAAACCTTGAACAAAACAACCCTGCAACCTTTCATAGTGTTGAATGTTTGCACTGTCTCAAAACAAATATTGCTAAGGATAATTAGTCTTTATCTTTTATTTATTTATTTATTTATTTTCCTGTCAGCTATCTTTAGGCCTTCAGGCTTAGGGCCAGAAATAAATAGAAAATATGTCCTAGTCCTTGATTTGATAATGCCAATAGCAAGTCATATCTGATATTCATAATAAATAAAGTTTTTTTTTAGTCTGTCCTTGGAACAGCAGGAAGCTTGTAAAAACCAGCCTTCCTAAATTGTATCAAACAGGAAATTTGTATTTCTTTTTAGATTTAACACGGAGAAGTAAATGATTAATTTATTACCATTTCCAAAGTTAATTCAGGGTGATCTATAAAGATTCCCCTAAGTCACAGGCAACCTCACAAATTTGTGTAGATTTTTATAGGGTGGAGAGGACACATCAGTGACTAAGCAGGACCCCGTTGTACCACAAAGAGCAGTGCCTTTTTTTTTTTAAGAATATAATTCAGTAATTTTGAGTTCAATTAAATGCTTTATTCGAGGAGAGTAAGAATTTGTCTGATCTCCTGCAAACAATAATTTCAAATAATGAAATTTCCTCTAGGAAACAGGTGCTCTTTCATATTAACATGAAAATAAATAGAAATGCAAATACGAAAGTACTTACACAATGTTGATTTTGTGGTTTAGGAGGCTTGCTTTCCCCTCCCGTCAGCTGAAAGATGTTTAGTGACAATAAGTACTCAGAATAAGATTTGTTCTAAAGCTCTTTATATGCTATAATTGTATGCCCTCTTTGCCCTTTAAATCTGAAATAAACTTGAAGTATGGAGCTCAGACTGTTAGAGAAGTAGAAATGATAAGTGATTGATTTTTCTCAGCATAGATAACATTGCCTATGCTGTGATTCAGCAAATGCTGCTTTATGAGATTGTGATGTTACCTTTAATATTTAATTTACTTGCAATGCTGCTTATAGGTCTGGCTTTTCTACACTACCCAGGTAGTAAGTGCAGAGGGGAAGCTCTGTTTTCTGCTGCAGGGATGTTGGGGAAAAGGTCGGGAGACCTTCAGGGACATAACTTCTCATCCCTCCACTTCAGTTTGTTCAGGCCATGTTATTTTTGTCGTTCTTGTGACTAGCCCTTGTGCCTATGCTGAGCTAGATTCAAAACCAGGTCTGTCTGACTTCCTGGTGTGTGCTTCTAATTACTGTGAAATACTGCCCACATAGGGAAGACAGGAGAGTGTGGTGTTTGGTCAAGGCACTCCCCAGATTTAGTCTGTATGCATGCCAGGTGCCGTTGATAACAAGACGAGTATGATTTGTCCAACCCCCAGCAAGCGAAAGATGGATGAAGAGTCATGCCTGGGCAACAGGCATTCTTAATGCCCAGGGTTGTTCAGACTCCTTGGGTGGGCTGGCCTGGAGACTTGCTTGGTTGCTAAAGCCACACAGAGAACTGTAAAAAATAGTAGTCGTCCTATTTTCCATCTAAAAAGTAGCTTCCACTACTAAGCCACAATCATTCTCTCACCTTGGCAAGTAACAGTGCAGTTTATGTCAGGGTACCGTCCAAGACCCTCTGAGATTGTGCCTTTCCAGTCGTCATCCTTTAGCTGTGCTCACACTTCTCAACTCAGTTTTGCTTCATATTCTCCCTGCTTCTTAGCTTTGTGACATTTGTCTAGAACATCCTCCCCTCTTCTCCATCCCATCGCATGTGGACTGGCTGAAACCTGCTGGTCTTTCAAGGCAAGCTCAAAGTCCACCTGCTCTTGCTGACTTCTCCAGTTCTCTGAAACCCACTGGACAGTTTCTCAGAGCCATGTGGGGAACCCCATGTCCCCGCTGCATCTGCAGGCTCAGACAGCATGCAGCACGTCCTCCACACCTCCAAGACAGCATCTGACCTACTACTGCAGAAGCATTGCACTGAGCCTCTGAAATTAATTACAGGGAACTTCTCACTTGGGAGAAACCCACTTTGTACTTTGTTACAAGTTTCCAGGAGCCAACCTGAGGAACTGATCCAGTGGTGCCTGGACTTGGTGACTTGTGGCCATCGGTTGAGAGTGGTGCACAGGTCACCTGTGTGAGCCTCCTGCCACCTGGCCTGAGCCATCCAAGCAGAATCGCACCACCTCCCTTGTCCTGTGTGTGTGTGTGCCTCTGCGGCTGTGAAGTCCCTCCTCCATTACGCCTTGTTCTTAGTAAGAGAGTGTTGTGAGGGGCAGGGGTGCAGGCAGCTAACTGCTCAGGTGCACATGCTGGCCTCACCTTTGTTCTGCTAGTCCAGCCACATCTCCTTCCAGGCTCCTTCATCTTGCTTATTTTGATGACCCTGGCAATACTTTTGGCCAGTTCTTTCTTAAAAACTTTGAATTTTGTATTAGGATATAGCCAATGAACAATGCTATAATATTTCAGGTGAACAGTGAAGGGACTCAGCCATACATACACATGTATCCATTCTCCCCCCACACTCCCCTTCCATACAAGATGTCACTTAACACTGAGTAGCTATGCTGTACAGTAGGTCCTTGTTGGTTATCCATTCTAAATATAGCAGTGTGTTCATGTCCATCCCAAAAGCACTCACTATCCTTTCCCCCATCCTTCCCTTTGGCAACCATAAATTTGTTCTATAACTCTGTCAGTAAAGAGAGAACTAAAGAAGAACTAAAGAGCCTCTTGATGAGAGTGAAAGAGGTGAGTGAAAAAGTTGGCTTAAAGCTCAACATTCAGAAAACTAAGATCATGGCATCTGGTCCCATCACTTCATGGTAAATAGATGGGGAAACAGTGGAAACAGTGGCTGACTTTATTTTGAGGGGCTCCAAAATCACTGCAGATGGTGACTGCAGCCATGAAATTAAAAGACACTTACTCCTTGGAAGAAACATTATGACCAACCTAGAAAAACAGCATATTCAAAAGCAGAGACATTACTTTGCCAACAAAGGTCCGTCTAGTTAAGGCTATGGTTTTTCCAGTGGTCATGTTATGGATGTGAGAGTTGGACTGTAAAGAAAGCTGAGCACCAAAGAACGATGCTTTTGAACTGTGGTGTTGGAGAAGACTCTTGAGAGTCCCTTGGACTGCAAGGAGATCCAACCAGTCCATTCTAAAGGAGATCAGCCCTGGGATTTCTTTGGAAGGAATGATGCTAAAGCTGAAACTCCAGTACTTTGGCCACCTCATGTGAAGAGTTGACTCATTGGAAAAGACTCTGATGCTGGGAGGGATTAGGGGCAGGAGGAAAAGGGGATGACAGAGGATGAGATGGCTGGGTGGCATCACTGACTCAATGGACATGAGTTTGAGTAAACTCCAGGAGTTGGTGATGGACAGGGAAGCCTGGCATGCTGCGGTCCATGGGGTCGCAAAGAGTTGGACACAACTGAGCGACTGAACTGAACTCTATCACAGCTCTTTTTGTATGCCAAATTAAGCTTCTTGAATACTCAGAGAACATTTTTTTCATTTATGTACCTCCTTTTGCATTTTTCAAAATGCTTTTTATATAAAAGACATTTAGTAGATATTGAGATAGCTAAAAGAATGAATTGGCATGTTATATATGAGGAAGTATGACAGGGTTGTCTATTTGTTTAACCTATATACTGAGCACATCATGAGAAATGCCGGGCTAGATGAGTTACAAGCTTGAATCAAGATAGGCGGGAGAAACATCAACATCCTCAGATATGTGGGTGATACCACTCTAATTGCAGAAAGCAAAGATCAGCTAAAGAACCTCTTGCTGAGGGTGAGGGAGGAGAGCTTAAGGCCAAATAGTAAAAAAAACTAAGATCATGGTATCTGGCCCCCTCACAGCATGACACATAGAAGGGGAAAGTGACAGAAGTGGTGACAGATTTCTTTCACTTGGGCTCTAAAATCACTGCGGATGATGACAGCAGACATGAAGTTAGAAGGTGGATCCTTCTTGGCAAGAAAGTGATGGCAAACTCAGTGTGCTGAAAAGCAGAGGTTACGCTGCCACCAGAGGTCCATATAGTCAAGGCTACGATCTTCTCACTGGTCACGTGTGTTGGTGAGTACTGGAAAGAACTGGACCATAAAGAAGGCAGAATGCCAAAGAATTGATGCCTTCAAACTGTGGCGCTGCAGAAGACTCCTGAGAGTCCCTTGGACAGCAAGGAGATCAAACCAGTCAATCTTAAGGGAGTTGAGCCCTGAATATTCACTGGAAGGACTGATGCTGAAGCTGAAGTTCCAATATTTTGGTCATCTGATACGAACAGACAGCTCGTTGGAAAAGTCCCTGATGCTGGGAAAGATTGAGAACAGAAACAGAAGAGGATGTCAGAGGGTGAGATGGCTGGATGGCATCACCAGTGCAGTGAATGTGAACTTGGGCAAACTCTGAGAGATGGTGAGGGACAGGGAGGCCTGGTGTGCTGCAGTCCATGGGGTCACAAAGAGTTGGACATGACTGGGTGACTGAACAGCAGCAACTACAGTATAATAAGGACACAACCTTTCATTTAATCAGTGGATCTTTATTGAGCACCTACTATGTGCTGTCAGTGTTCTAGGACTGGGATTAAAAGATGCTTCTGAAAGATTCGTGTTGAGTGATCTTTGGTGTTTCTGCTGATCCAAAAAAATTTTTTTAAAAGAAGTGTGACTGGGCTGTTGACATAATACTTTTAAGAGTCATCTGTTAATTTGTCAGTTTGTATCTGAACTGCTGTGGCCTTTCAGTTGTAGAATCCTTTTGTGATTCTTATTTAATGTTTCCTGGGGCCAACAATGCCTCCCTTGCTTATTTTCAGTGAGTGCAGCCTCTGTCTGATCCCCGCCACCTCTGCCTGCTTTTCTAGCTCCATCTCTTGGCCTGGCTGAACTCACCCTCTGTCTCTTCCCCTCCTGCCTGCTCTTGCCTTTTTCTTAGCATCTCACTTTTTGTGGGGTGAATCTCAAAAACTAAACGCAATGAGATAAATGGCTTCTGAAACATATCATAAATAAGGATTTAATTCAACACACTTGACAAATTGTGAGCCATTTATTTTAATGTTCTAAACTTCAAGAGTAGAAATAACTTTTCTTGATGGGGGTGTGGCGAGGCAGAGTAGTCGCCATGTTATGAGCTGATGCACGAGTATTCAGAATTGAGTTTTATTGTATCAATTCATGGTGTCTGCCGGTTGTATTAATAACATCCTTAGACTGCTGAAAGCAGCACAGTTCTGTGTGGCCCAAGTGGCGTGAGACTGCATGTGAATTGCTGCCCCTCACTATAGCAGCCCACGCCTGCAGTGTGAGTTCACCGTGGAGACCTCGGTTTTCAACCTTACCCACTCCTTCCTTCCCCAACCACTCTTTAGTTCTCTGGGTAAACTGATTTCTCTCAGTAACAATCTACTCCTCTCTCTGCCCCTTCTGAATCTTGCTTTCATGTGACAGTTCTTACATTCTGCTTTTCCTTCTGCTTGAGTTGTTTACTTGTCTGTCTCCTTCCCTGGATTGCAAGCTCCCTGCTGGAGATCTTTAGGCTTCATTCTACAGTGTTCCCCCAGTGCTGGCCATTGTTGGTGCATGAGTGGTTGACTTAATGAGTCCTAATGAGCAGAGCATGCATTTTACAGGTAGAATAAAAAGAAAAGGAAGTTTCTGTTTTAAAGTATATATGTAAGGATGTGGAGTACAATCAAAGTTTCAACCTCAGTCCTCTGACTTGCCTGCGACAATAGTGATATCCATTGAGTCCAACTTGATTCCCTGTTGGAACTGGAAATGTTAGCTTGCCATGGAGTTACCTGGCAAAAGTATCTTTGGAAAGCAAAAGAAAAAAGAAATTAGGTAATATCAGCTTGATACGTGCCTGATTAGGAAATACTAATTAGAAGTACTTGTGCCTCTTTTGGAGGCTTATTTATGGAAGCAAAACGATCGCAAAGTTGACAAAACAACAGTGAAATCATATTACAAATCAGATTAAAAAAGAAAGGGAAGAGGATGTGCTTTGAACCTCTGACTCCTTCACAGCTCATCATTTTTTGATGCCCTTTGCCAGGCTGTGCACGCTAAGAATCTAATGATACACAAAGCCTTATTGCCGGATACTTCATTAATTCTTCAACCCATTAGGAGCCTTAATAGCCTATGCCATTGGAATAAGTATGGAAATCCTGTCCCCCAAGAAAAGTACAGTGCTCTATAAATCATACTCGCCTGAGGATTCTCTCAGCCCTTGACACAGCAGAATAGATGGAAAAATATTGTACCTCCTGAATTTCCTTATACTAAAGGCTCTCGGAATAATCGGCACCCCTTAACCCTTTAACCCTCCAGCCCAGTGTGTGATCCCTGGGTCAGCAGCATCAGTATCAGTGGCAACTTGTCAGAAATGCAGATTCAATAGCCCCAGCCCAGACACACTGACACTCTGAGGGTGGGGCCCATGATCTGTGTTTTAGGCAGGCCTCTCAGTGACTCTGAAGTTCTCTGACATCTCTGGTGGCATAGTTATGTGTAGAATCTTTTTTCGCTGATGAGGAAACAGGTGAGCAAGTTTATGACTTGATCAAAATGTACTTGCTGAGATTTAGTTGATTTCAACAAACATTGAGCAGCTCTTATGCCCCAGGCATCCTTTCTAGAAAACCGTAAAGGCGGATGACACCTTATCGTTGTCACTCTGTAGGGTCCTCTGTGTCAGCACTTTCCTGCTATGCTGTGTTGGTCTCCCTTGGACATCAGCATCTCCGCTGCTTGTTCAGGAGCACTCCAAGTGATGGCCCTCTAGGCTGCGTCATTGAATTTCTCAAATCTCTTAGTAATTGTTTTCCAGAAATTGGTTCCTCATTCCTTTCCCAGTGGGTCACTGCCATCTCAAAGAGGAACTGCAGGAAGAATGGCCCTGTCTTTCCAAACATTCTGTGCTTTTAAGTGCCCAATCTTACTGTTCACAAGTTCTCTTCAATCCCCATCCCTCTAGAAATTGGTGTCACCTCAACCTTCTTCTATTTCGAGACATAAGCAAATGATAGAGAGGTTCTTTCCCACAGCAGACAGTGTCCAGCCCTGGCCTTGTGTGAGTAGCTCTGTTTAAAGGAGGATATAGAATCTCTGTCAACAAAGGATAAGAGTAAAAAACACTTAACATTTAGCTTCCTCTTAATAGCCACTTGCCTAGTCCATGTCCTTATCATCCTGTGGTTTCATAAGAGTATCTTTCTCCACCAGTCTGTTCTTTATCCACCTTGCTGTTAGAATCCATGAAGTTGCTCAGTCGTGTCCAACTCTTTGCGACCCCGTGAACTATAGCCCACCAGGCTCCTCCATCCATGGGATTTTCTAGGGAAGAATACTGGAGTGGGTTGCCATTTCCTTCTCCAGGGGATCCTCCCTACCCGGGGATCAAACCCGGGTCTCCCGCATTGAGGGAAGGCGCTTTACCGTCTGAGCTACCAGGTAATCAAATAATAATTCTGTCATTTCACAGCTCATTTCAAATATGTGCCTGTGGCCTATTGCAGGGGTCAGACAGTAGGGCCTGTGCTTGTTGTAAATAAAATTTTATTGGAACACGACCATGCCCATCAGTTCAGTTCAGTTGCTCAGTCGTGTCCTACTCTTTCGACCCCGTGAACTGCAGCACAACCATGCCCATCATTTGTGGATTATCTGTGGCTGCTTTTACACTACAGCTGACCCTTGAACAACATGGGTTTGAACTGCGTAGTCCATGTATCTGTGGATTTTTTTTCAGTACAGGTATTGTAAAAATTTTTGGAGATTTGCATCAATTTGAAAAAACTTGCAGATGAACCACATAGTTTAGAAATATGGGGAAAAATTAAGGAAATGTTAGGTATGTCGTGAATGCATAAACGATCACAGATGCTAGTAGATACTAGTCTATTTTATCATTTACTACCATTAAATATACAGAAATCTATTATAAAAAGTTAACATTTTTCATATGTTACACAAACAGACCAAACACAAACCCCATGCATTATACTAGGGTGTCATAAAGCAATGATATTACTGCTTCTTCATTATTAACGCGTGAATCATTATACTTGTAAATAAATATGAATTTTTAAAACATTGTCTTTTAATTTTTGATGCCTAGTGTTAGTGATACGATTAACATCTACAGTGTTTCATATCATAGGAGACAATTTGGTGTAGGTACTAACAAACAATTTATCTTATTAACAGATGACATAATCTTAAATATGGATAGAGTACAGTACTGTAAATGTATTTTGTCTTCTTTATGAGTATTTTAATAATGTTTTCTCTAGTTTATTTTAAGAATATATAAACATATAACATACCAGATAGGTGTTAATCAACTATTTATGTTATCACTAAGGCTTCAGTAAGTTATTATTAGTTCAGTTTTGGGTGAGTCGAAAGTTACTTGATTTTTGACTGTGCAGAGGTTGGGGGTGTCCCTGATCCCCATATTGCTCAGTTCAAGTACACAGTGCAGAGTTGAGTAGTTGCAGCTGACACTGGCACACAAGCCTAAAATATTTATCTGGCACTTTAAGAAAAAGTTCACTACCCTAGTCTGTAAGATAAAATTTAGTCTGTTTACACTTAACATACTGAATGATTTGGGTTTAGTTCTGCGAATTTCTAGTGTGTTTTTTTCCTTTGCTTCCACCCATTCTGTGTTTCTGTTTCTTTCTTTTCATGTCTTTGTTTGAATTTATTATTTTTCCTTATTCTGTTTTTTTTCCCACTTTTGGCGCTTTTAATCTTTTTCCAGTCAATTCAGGAACATTAGAACATTTAATGTTTATTTAACTTCATTTTTACCACTTTTGCCATACATGCAAATTGTCATCTATTCAAATTCTCTTTGTATTTCAAACCCAGAGGACATTACTATTATTGTTTATAAAGTGCATATTCATTTAGATTTATCCACATATTTAGCTTCTTGGTTAATCTTTAGTTCTTCTTGCATACTTCTGATCCTTGACTGTGGGAAAAAAAAATCTGTTTGCCCTAATGTTTGAAAGAAAATTAGGCTGGATGTAGACCTAATTTAATTTTCCTCTATAAATTGGAAAACATTGTTTCATTGTCTTTTAGCACTTGCTGTTGGAGACTAGAGATCTAATGGTAATCTGATTTTTCTCTTTTATTCTTTGGAAGATTTGGGAATTTTCTCTCTTTATTTGGAAATCTAAGATGTGTTTAGGTTATTTAAAAAAATCAGTCCTACTTGTTGGGTCTTTCTTCAGGTCACGATTTTTTCTGTTATTTTCTCTTTTTCTTTTCATCTAGAATGCCTCTTAGAGAGACAGTAGGACATCTGGGTCTCTTCCATACTCCGTAGCCTCTGTGTTTCATTTTCCTCCTTTTTGATCTTTTCTTCTGTGTTCTGTGCAATCTCTGGGCTCCATCTTTCAGTTGCTAATTTGATCTTCATTGGGATCCATTCCAGAACTTGACACATCTTGTTTTTTTTTAACAATAATATTTTTAATTTTAGAACTGTGACTTGTTTTTGTTTTTTAGTTGATGGCATATAGTTTGGAATATCTATCAAAATGTGTATATCTCTTTTAACTAATTGTCTGTTTCCCATTACCTGATTCCTTAGGCCAACTTTTCTGTAAGTATAGCACTTCTTGTTCATGGCATTGTTTTCCTTCAAGTGTTCGTGATTTTTAAAGTATATGATTGTATTCTGGTTGCGTCCTTGGGTGCACTTTTTTCTCTTAGCCCAAATGAGAATCCACTTGTCCTGCTGGCGAATGATAGCTCAGCTCACAGTACTCGGGTTCAGATCAGATCCGTTTACTTCACCTGCTGGTGATGAGTGGGGGCAGGGTGGACCATAGAGCTGGCTTGGCAATGGGTCACTTGTCTTTTTTTTTTTTTTTTTAACCCATTGGGAAAGATTTTATTTATTTAAATTTTTAATAAATTTTAATTATTTGCTTTTACTCTTGGCATTGGCCTTGCCAGAACTGCCTCCACAGAGATACCTAGGAATAGTTTTTACTGAGGCTCTTGTCCCTGAAATTAAGTGCTCCATTTTTTGTTAGTTAGTGCTGTTGTGGTTTCATTCTTTTTCATATCTCTTTATTTAGTTAGGGTTTGGGAATGGAGAGTTTACAGCAGGGGCTAAGTCTGCTATCTTGATCTAGTCAGTGTTTCATTTCTTTAAAGCCTTTTTCCTTCTGTTGCCCCCAAGCATACCCTCGTTGCACTGGTCATTCTAGTTCCATATAGCATTTTATTTCTACTTCTTTCATAGTACTTAATTTTATTCTAATTTGCAACATTCTAGGAAGTGTTGTGTGTCTTTATCTTTACCCTATTGAGTTAAATCCCATAGCCCATCAGTGTAGGTGTCAAATTGCCACAGATGCTCCAGCCAGGGTGAAGCACAGTTGGTTTAGTAGCAAGCAAGCGAAACTGTGATGTTGGAGAGGACTCTTGAGAGTCCCTTGGACTGCAAGGAGATCAAACCAGTCCATCCTAAAGGAAATCAGTCCTGAATATTCATTGGAAGGACTGATGCTAAAGCTGAAGCTCCAGTACTTTGGCCACCTGATGCAAAGAACGGACTCGTTAGAAAAGACCCTGATGCTGGGAAAGATTGAGGACAGGAGGTGAAGGGGACAACGGAGGACCAGATGGTTGGATGGCATCACTGACTCAATGGACATGAGTTTGAGCAAGCTCTGGGAGATGGTGAAGGACAGGGAAGCCTGGAGTGCTGCAGTTCATGGAGTCGCAAAGAGTTGGACACCACTGAACGACTGAACAACAACAAAAGTGAAACAGGGGTTCGGAAGTGCTATGTTGACTGTACTACAGCATACAAAATGGCTCCTCTACCAAGTTTTGCAGAATTCTCTGTCTCTGCAAGAACTTCGTTAATGTTTAGGTCAATTTTCCCAACTCCAGGAAATAAACATCTTCTAAAGCATGGTATTACAATAGCCTGCAGTTGGGATGACTTTCTAAGGATTATGGATCTATCCTTAGAAATCACCCCATCCGGTCTTCCTGGGAAAGGAGGCATTTCCCTTACAAAATTCCAAGGATTGAGTTAAATGTATACTGAGCTTAAATGTATACTGTCTGTCTCCTTCCTTCTTTCTGGAGTTGCTGTTTATTGAGGAAGTTAATTTTAGAAGAGGCTGAGAAGCTTGGAGTTATCAATTCATTAATTAGCTAAGTCATAATACTCTTCCTTATTCTTGATTCTATTTAATTAGTAAAATAGGAAACGATTTCTCCTTTCATACATCTGTCAATATCTGAATTTATTCAAACACTGACCTCACTGTGGTATGATTAGGCTCTTAAAAGATTATCTGATTATGCCTGGGGTTTCTGATATGAGGTCTTGCTGCTTTACCTGTCATCATATTTTGAATGGTTGGAGTTGAGAAAAAAGATACCAGAATACTAAGAATTACCAGGAATATACTGAACCTAATACCAAGAATTTGCCACAGAGATATCAAGATGTTAAATAATGCTTTTATTCATATTATAATGGGTCTTATTTTAGTTATTTGGGAAGATGAATCAAAATGACATGAAATAAAAGAAGAGATCCAGTTGGAGGCCATTATTACACTGGGCAAGACACCATGGACCAAGATCGTGGCAGCTGGTGTAGATGAGTAGAGTGAAAGCAGAATAAGCTTAAGGTGCAGAATTTATAAGACTGAAGATGCTGATCAGATGTGAGGGCAAAGAAGAGTTAGAAGTTTAGCGCATACTGTTTCATGCAAGTTTTTGATAAAATGTTACGGTCCTCTAAGGGCATTGAGTGCAAGTATCTTTTTTTGTCTCAGGAAGGAAAAGGTACCTATAAAAGAAAAGCATTTTCACCAACAATTGGTCAGCTTGCAGACGTTATCCTTAGAAAAGAGAATTTGAGCTTTTTGATCATTCTGTTTCTTTTGCTTTCTGAACCTGATCCTACATTGTCCTACAACTCTCTTTTCCTAATCGTCAAGTATTAGTTCACAAATCTTGTATTTAGTAAAGCTGTTGGATTTTTTTTTTCCATCTCTCATAACAAATGTACTGATAATGTTTAGGGCTAATTGTATGCAATTTAATTTTCAGATTGTGGTAATTATTATTGCTGTTTTTATTTCCATTCTTTCTTTCCCAGGCATAGTCAGCTGTAGATATTCAACAAAATTATGCCCTTTGGGGTGATTTCCAATTTTCTCACTTTGGGAAGCATATTTTTGTTTCAGTCATGAAGGGTTCAGATTTGGATTATTAAACACTTGAGCCATAGTTTCCACAGTGGCCCATTTAACATTTTACATTTCCTTGTAGATAGAAACCTTAGCCCATCTGTGTGCTATTTGGGTATTTTTGAAGACCTCATCTAATTTAGGAGAATATGTGCCTGTCTGATGTACAGAAAAGCCCGCCATGCAGGCGGTAAAAGAGAAATAGCTTCAGTGTTCATGGATGACTTACAGGAGCAACCAGGGGGCCTTTCCGTCAGTTCTATGCATGGAGAAGCATGTGCAGAAGGGCTTGGCT
This sequence comes from Capricornis sumatraensis, assembly GCF_032405125.1. NCBI lineage: Eukaryota > Metazoa > Chordata > Mammalia > Artiodactyla > Bovidae > Capricornis > Capricornis sumatraensis. Next base: position 46,006,803 of record NC_091074.1, on the reverse strand, counting down.
TTCCTAACCGCAAGGAGTGTTCCAGCATATGTCTTGTAAGATGTGGCCATACTGGCATGTTTCCTTGAAGGTATGTGGCTTGTATTGCCATAGTCAGTCTCACCACTAGGGCCCCTGGAGATCAGGCCTTGCTGATATCATCAGTGTTCTTCCTCTCTAAAAGTTGTTATGCTGTGAAATGTGGGAATTCGCTGAGTTAACAGAGTTTCAATTGACAGTCTTCTTTGTTTTAATCCTCCAGAAGTGCATGTTCTGCAGACACCGGGTTAAGAAGGTCTCTGGAGCCTGCATCCAGTGTTCCTACGGGCGTTGCCCAGCCTCCTTCCACGTCACGTGTGCTCATGCTGCTGGGGTGCTGATGGAGCCTGATGATTGGCCATATGTGGTGAACATCACGTGCTTCCGACATAAGGTCAACCCACACGTGGTAAGGCCTGCTGTCCCTTTGCTGATGCCAAGACTGCATGTGAATCCCCTCCTGTATATCCCCCAAGTCTAGCATGCTCTGCTCCGTAACGTTACTACTCATTGATGATGTGTTTAGCATGTAAGTCTCTTGAAGACAGGGATTATACGTTACTATTTACTAGTATTTGTCCAAGACCCATTAGTGTCTGGCACATGCTAGATGCAGCACATATTTATGAGCTGAATGAGTGAATGAACAGATGAATGGATAAAAGTCTTTGTGGCTGTTCTGGTTTGGGGTCTGTATACAGGGCTGCCGAGTATGGTTGTACAGATTATCCACTGCACATATCCAGAATGAGGGGGAGAGCATTTCTGGGAAGAGACTGATGTGAAAACATCTCCTGAGATCCTGCAGTGTTTAATTCAGACACTTGTATACTCTGGTCTTGGGGGTTTATTTCCTCTCTTCTAGAAAAAAACAAAGAGCAGTAACACAGTAAGGGGAGGGAGAGGGTGGTCACGAACATTGAAGGACATGCTGCCTGAGATGGGATAAGCTAGAGGCAGTGCAGAGGCACCAGCAGGAGTAAGGACAAGCTCAGAAAAGCAGAAATGGAGAAGAGAAGTACACACGTCAGCATTTTCTGCCTTTTCCATTTCACTCAGGATTGAACCTGTTTCTAGGAAAAGAATGTTTGCAACAAACTAACATGTGAATTCAACTGTAATTCAGTTTACCTGTCCTTGGTGAATGGACTCTTTCCTCTGTTTCAAAGGCTTAGAATCATTCAGACAGTGCAGATGGTTGCTATGCCTTGGTTAGCTTTCCTGATCACCATCATTGTCTGTGGCTTTCAGTGAAGAGGCTGAAACATCCTGTTGACCCTCAGTTTCACTAATGTGCTGAAGGTCCCAGGAAGCTTGGCCACAGACTATTTGCAGCCTCACATGCTTGTCCCATGTCTCTAATTACCTCCTATGAGCAGCCTGCCAGGTCACTACCGTGGGCTGGGGAGCTATGACCCCTATACAATACATCTCTCAGCTTTTTGATTCCAGCAGCTTCTTCTGGTGTCTTGAGAAATACTTGATGTTTGTGGGTTGGGTCTTTGTGTGGATGCATGTGAATGTGTAAATGTAGAAAATGACATCACAAACTGTCATGTCTAATTTAAAGTTATTTTCCATTGTCGTAGGTCTCAAGTTACATATTCATTGGTGTTTTTTCCTTAATTTCTTGAGTTGATAGGCTCTTGCTAAGAATAGTACATGTACTCAGCAGAAAGCCCACTTTAGCAACTTTAAAAAATTACACTAATAACACATTGCATTACTGGCACTTTGCCATTTACAGGGCAGTTGCTAACATTACCTCGTCAGACGACTCATGAGGATACATTTTGAGATGTGAACCAGGTCACAGCCTCTGGAGTCAGATGTTGCTGTTCACACTTACATTCTGCCAGGAGCACACGTACAGCCGTGTGTGAGTTCTTCTCGCTGAGCCTCGGCTTCCTCATCTACAATGGCATGCCCACCTCATCGTGTGGTTTTCAGTTCACCTCACACTGTAAGCCCTCAGAAGATGAAAGCTGTGTTACTGCTCTCTCTTTTTTATTACTTCCACTGCCACTGTTGCTGCTCCATTCCTTTGTGAACTGGGCCACATGAGTAATGCTATCCGTACTTCAAGGATAGGAAGCCCAAGTTCAGAGAGGTTCAGTTTTTTGCCCAAATATTCAGTTAATGAGCGACAGGTGCTGGAATGTAAATATGTTTTCAGCCCATAGTCTACTATTTGTTGAATTCCACACCCCAAACCTCAAGTGGCGCTAGAGGTGTTCATTTGAACCTTTGCTTGGGATCGTATATTCCCTTTTTAATATTTCAGAGCTCTGTGGTTACTGACGATTATATTGAAGTTGCTGTTAAAGAGATCCAGGTGTTTAATCAGGACTTCATTCCTCTTAACTCTGATGTGTTTGGTTCAGTCAGGTTTATGTTACTAATGTGTTTCATAAATGATGATGAAAGAGAAAATATTTGACTTTGAGATGATTTAGAAACTATTCTTCCCTACAGACCACTTCAGAACTTGGTATACTTTGTAAAGGGTTGGGAGGAAATCATATAATTTACAGCATTACATGTGGTGGGCTTTCTCTATGAGGAAAACATTTTAGTGTTCATAAATTGCCTTTGCAAAATTCTCTAGGCTGAAGCACTGTGAACACTGGATTTCTGAAATACATTCCTGGTAGCTAATACTTATCCATTATTCTTAATTAGACTTCAGATATGGATTCCTCCCCAAAATGTTTGATAACTAACTTGAGGGAATCTGTAGAATCTGGGAACTTTGGTTAAGAGCATTGTAATTACCCTTATTGCATTAAATGTTCTTTCCTTTTTGAAGCGTAAAAAAATTGAACTTCACTCAAGTATCCCTCTTTGTGTAAGCTGTGAATGCCAGGGATACACTCCCCAGAGGCAGAAGTGTAGTTTGTCTGTGTTCTCGACCATGCTGAGATGGTTCGGTAGTAATAGGCAACTGCTGAATCATAGCAGTGAAAAAACTCGTGAGATGAAGTCCAGGCTAACTTGGCAACCCATCACAGGCGTTTCTGAGAGTAGAGGATGCTTGACTAATTTAGGTGAAATGAAGTATAAAACTACAGTTACTTCAGTACTCCAGTTTTACTTTTTTTTTTTGCTTTTTCCATTATTTGCTTTTTGCATCTATAAGGACCATTTTAAAGTAAATTCTACTTCTCCTTTAATGCCATAAATTATTTTAAATACACTAGCTTATTCAGTGTTGTTGATCTTTGGGTATAAAATCACTCTGGATAATGGTACAGAAATTTCATCTGATTTATTATAATGCACTTTTCCATTGGACAATAAGCATACTCTGTGGTTAGAATGATGGTATTTGGGAAAACAGGTAGCTTTCAAATTCTTTATTATTATTTACTTACGGCCGTACTGGATCTTCATTGCCGCTTAGGCTCGAAGGTGCGAGGGCTTCAGTACTTGCAGCGTGTGAGCTCAGCAGTTGTGCATCCGGGCTTAGTTGCTCCGTGGCACGTGGCATCTTCCTGGGCCAGGGGTTGAATCCTTGTCCCCTGCATCGACAGGTGGGTTCTTAACAAATGGACCACCAAGGAGTCCAGCTTTCAAATTGTTGAAGTAGAAAGGAGCATGTTATAGTAAGTGCACCGCTAGCCACCCCCACCCCCACCCCCTGTTATTTTAACCTAAATTTTAATACAGAGTTTTCAGTATTTTTGTCAAACATATGTTTTTTGACTGGTACCTGCTTTCTTGCAAGTATGAGGTTTTATTCATATGTGCTTGTGTATGTGCACATGTGATAATGTCAGTAGTGTTGTGATACTTGACCATCCTTTGCCAGGATCCACTGTGGCCTCTTTCTGGGCTCTATTTCTGAAGGTTCCATTGGATGTATTCCTAACCCACTTGCATGCATGTTGAATGGAAGTTTGTAAGGAAAAGGCAGAGAACACACTATGGTAAAAGTGGTTTTGAAACTGGGAGCTTTGGAAGCATTTCTTACTCAAAGCAAACCATGAACTACTCACAAAGTTTATACTTCCTGCAAAGTGCAGCCACTGACTGCCTCCCCACACCTGAGTGAACTAGACAGGTGTCCAGTGGAAGAGATGCCTGAATAACGGAAGGCAGCAGAGCTGAGAAAGATGGCGTGCACAGATTTTTTTCAAGCAAATTACTTCAATAAACTTTCATATTAGATTATAGTGTTTGTTCCATGTATGCAGTATTGGAGCTCCAGAATTCCTTGTACGTTATGCATTAATACATTGTAAAAAGCAGGGCCCCTCTAACACACAGTCTTATATAAGGTACATCGTTTTTGTCTTAATACCCTCTCCTGTCAAAGACATTTGAGAAATTTATTTCCTTTATCATTTTCTAAGTTGTGGCTGCTAATACGGGGATAGACACCTATTCAAAAAAAGAGGAAGAATTTGAGTAGAGAAAATGTCTTAGTGGTCAACTTTTTTTTCCTGCTGTTTGGTATATTTTTTCATTTTTTCTATTATTTTAACTAGATCATTATATTTAGTAGATTTAACCAATATTTTATCTTTTAAATTCAGTTCATTTCAGTCCAGTCGCTCAGTCATGCCTGACTCTTTGCAACCCCATGAATCGCAGCACGCCAGGCCTCCCTGTCCATCACCAACTCCCAGAGTTCACTCAGACTCACATCCATCAAGTCAGTGATGCCATCCAGTCATCTCATCCTCGGTTGTCCCCTTCTCCTCCTGCTTCCAATCCCTCCTAGCATCAGAGTCTTTTCCAATGAGTCAACTCTTCGCATGAGGTAGCCAAAGTACTGGAGCTTCAGCTTTAGCATCATTCCTTCCAAAGAAATCCCAGGGTTGATCTCCTTCAGAATGGACTGGTTGGATCTCCTTGCAGTCCAAGAGACTCTCAAGAGTCTTCTCCAACACCACAGTTCAAAAGCATCAATTCTTCGGTGCTCAGCCTTCTTCACAGTCCAACTCTCACATCCATACATGAGTACTCAGCGATCCATAGAAGCTGCTTGGTATAAATTTGTTGAAATAGCTCTCTAATGCTAGGGAATGAGCTTAGTGGACACAAGAGAGGTAGTATTTATTGAGTATCTTTTTATCAAGCATGTGTTACACATTTGGTTATGTTGGCTTCTGTATCGGCTCCTCCCACTCTGAAAGGTTCTCTTGTCTCTTTAGCTCACCTTCATGATCTATTCTTTTTTTTTTTTAATCTTATTTATTTATTTATTTATTTATTTTCACTTTTTAAAATTTATTTATTTATTTATTTTTTTAATTTTAAAATCTTTAATTCTTACATGTGTTCCCAAACATGAACCCCCCATAACATCTCTGTGGGTCATCCCCATGCACCAACCCCAAGCATGCTGTATCCTGCGTCAGACATGGATTGGCGATTCAATTCTTACATGATAGTATACATGTTACAATGCCATTCTCCAAAATCATCCCACCCTCTCCCTCTCCCTCTGAGTCCAAAAGTCCATTATACACAGCTGTGTCTTTTTTCCTGTCTTGCATACAGGGTCGTCATTGCCATCTTTCTAGATTCCATATATATGTGTTAGTATACTGTATTGGTGTTTTTCTTTCTGGCTTACTTCACTCTGTATAATCGGCTCCAGTTTCATCCATCTCATCAGAACTGATTCAAATGAATTCTTTTTAACGGCTGAGTAATACTCCATTGTGTATATGTACCACAGCTTTCTTATCCATTCATCTGCTGATGGACATCTAGGTTGTTTCCATGTCCTGGCTATTATAAACAGTGCTGCGATGAACATTGGGGTACATGTGTCTCTTTCAATTCTGGTTTCCTCGGTGTGTATGCCCAGCAGTGGGATTGCTGGGTCATAAGGTAGTTCTATTTGCAATTTTTTAAGGAATCTCCACACTGTTCTCCATAGTGGCTGTACTAGTTTGCATTCCCACCAACAGTGTAGGAGGGTTCCCTTTTCTCCACACCCTCTCCAGCATTTATTGCTTGCAGATTTTTGGATCGCAGCCATTCTGACTGGTGTGAAGTGGTACCTCATTGTGGTTTTGATTTGCATTTCTCTGATAATGAGTGATGTTGAGCATCTTTTCATGTGTTTGTTAGCCATCTGTATGTCTTCTTTGGAGAAATGTCTATTTAGTTCTTTGGCCCATTTTTTGATTGGGTCATTTATTTTTCTGGAATTGAGCTGCATAAGTTGCTTGTATATTTTTGAGATTAGTTGTTTGTCAGTTGCTTCATTTGCTATTATTTTCTCCCATTCAGAAGGCTGTCTTTTCACCTTGCTTATAGTTTCCTATGTAGCATTCATCTTTGTTATAGAACTTGAATCCTTGCTCAACACTTGCTGACTTCTTTCCCTGCTTGTGTCTTCAGGTCAGCAGCCCAGGCAAGTTTCACTAACTCCTTCCCTGCCCATCACTGCATGGCTCAGGACAGGATGGGACACCTGCATTGCCCAGGATTTGGTGAAGGACTTGGAGCAAGGCAGCCCTTCTGGTTAATCCATGCTTGTGTAACTAACCTTTGGGTGGTAATGGGGTGAGAATATCTGTCAGCACTAACAATACCTTCCTTGGTGTGCAGAAACAGTTCTTACCTTGCCAGTATGTGGAGCACCAGGTGATCAAGGCCCCTAAATTCTAAACCCTAAAATATTGTATAGCATATTATACTTTCAGTATTGGTTATTGAGAAAACACCAAATGATAAAAAATATTAAGAAATCGGGAACACTTTTATATGAATTCATTAATTACAAAAAGGGTCTGCAGTGTTTCAGGTTGATTATAGATTGATACAGAGAGACCTCACTCACTCACTCCCACTGTAAATTCCCACTGATGCTTTTGGACATCTTCATGGGTTCTAGCCTTTTACAGATCCAGCAGGTACCAGTTGACTGTAATTTTCTTCTTGGTACTTCTGTCACTCTGTGAACATGCAGAGTCAAAACCAAGCACTCTGATGTAGAAGCTAGGCTCTTAGCTGCTGTGCTCTATTCCCTAAGAAGATAGGCTAAATAAAGATACGAGTAAAATGTTTTGAGAGTCCTTGGAAGGAAGTCACTAATTCTATCTGGGGCAGTCAGGTGGCATTCACAGAGGAGGTAGCATTTGTGCTGGTTCTAAAAGAGAAAAGTTTGAGTTTGCTAAGTTGATGTGTCAACTGCATTCGAGCCGGCATTGGAAGGCCACAGTGAAAGGAAACCAAACTCTCAGTTAGTTATTAGTTCTCAATAATCATCTGGTTGTCTCTTGATTCAACCCATGGTATGAATCCATCATCTTTAGTTCTCAATAATCATCTGGTTGTCTCTTGATTCAACCCATGGTATGAATCCATCATCTTTTGTTTTTTTCTTTTCCCTCCTTAAGTTTAGAGTTCCATCCTATGGCTTGACTCTGTCCCCTTCATGCTTTTAAGAAAGAGAACCAGAATTTATTGGAGAAGGAAATGGCAACCCACTACAGTATTCTTGCTTGGAGAATCCCATGGACAGAGGAGCCTGTTGGGCTGTAGTCCATGGGGTCGCAAAGAGTTGGACACAACTGAGCAACTAACGCTAACACTCATCCAACAATGATCTGAATGTTTTCATTTCCATAAACCCTCTTCGTCACCCTGATCTGCGTGTCTTTGTGATTAACAGGGTTTGGTGATGTTTTTTCTGTAACAGTTGAGGTATTGCTAACCCCCTTTCTGTTCAGTTAGTAAAGTTTGTCATGACCAAAAAACAAACTCTTCTTAGACTTGTGCATAATAATCTGATATTTGTATATGGTTTTTCTATGTAAGTTGTTTTTGAAACATCCGTCTCAATTTGTACTGTTATTGAATAGCAGAAAGCGTTCTGACCAAAGCAAAGGTCTGGTGTAAAAAATTCTTAGCAAGGGTTTAAAAAAACAAACAAATAATATAGTGATTTAGGGGTGAGTGTGTTCAATCTTTCTAAATCAGATATACGTTTCAAAAAGAAATCCCTCACCCTTTTATCAGTAGTAGTGTTTTGCTGAGCTCTCAATCCATGTATCCTAGATGACAGAAAGTTAAGGCCAGATTTGCCTGGGAGAAGAAGTACTTAACACAGACATTTTAGAATATTTACAGTTGGAACCAATTTTTCCCTTGTTCACTTTATTAACTAAAAACACTATTAAGTGTTTTTCTTAATTTTATCAAGAAAATTAAGCATATCCCACTTCAAACTTCTGCATTCTATTAATAACCCTCATTTTAATTTCCTGCTGCTATTTCTATAGACATTTCCTAGGGAAGGGCAAGGTCAGTGATCATGGAGCTCTTCTCCTTCGGGCTTCCAGTAAGTAGAAGTGCTTCAGAGTCTCTGGCCCTGGGTTTCTACTGTCTTTCCATCATACCTGGTGTAGTTAGGGAAACCTAGGGAATCTGTTCGGCGAAGACAATGGCACCCCACTCCAGTACTCTTACCTGGACGGAGGAGCCTGGTGGGCTGCAGTCCATGGGGTCTCGAAGAGTCGCACATGACTGAGCGACTTCACTTTGACTTTTCACTTTCATGCATTGGAGAACGAAATGGCAACCCACTCCAGTGTTCTTGCCTGGAGAATCCCAGGGACGGGGGAGCCTGGTGGGCTGCCGTCTATGGGGTCGCACGGAGTCGGACACGACTGAAGCGACCTAGCAGCAGCAGCAGGGAGTCTGTTGGAGGGACGTCATACCTTCTACTGGGCCTGGTTGTGGCGCATAGAGGAAAATTCCACTAACACTGTCCCCACAAGCTCCCCACAGTGACTTCATGGTCCCAGGCAGAGGCTCTTCTGCCCCCATGGAACCATCTTTACCTTACCCTTCTGTCCCTCCATTTTCCAGTCCCTTTTCAGTCTAGTCACTTGGTAAGGGTCTTTGTGCTGGTCCCCGCTTGGGCACCAGCTGCAGAGACTCCAGACCCATTTCTGATGCTAATTAAAGTGTTTCAGGGGGAATTCTGAATTTGCGGGAAGAGATAACAGATGCCTCCATTTCAGATTCTAATTTTAATTCAGTCAAGGGTACAGAAACTAATCAGAAGGGGGAGACCATGCAGGCAGGGGAGGGCTGAGTGCCTCGATGTGGCACCTCTCCAGCACACCGTTCCCTAGAGGGCTGCCCCGTTGTGACTGGCTGCTGCTGTATTGAAGCAGAACTGTGGTTTGCCACCACATAGTTGCTCTATGTAAGGGGTTTACATTTCCATTCTGGAAGGATTTACTTGTAACAGTCTGGGCCTTTCCATTTAAGGAAAAGTGTGCACGCACCTGGCTCTTGAATCAGACTCATGATCAACAAGGCCACACTGTCATCTGGGGGCAGAAAGCAGAGTCGGTTCCCAGTGACTCAGAACAATATCTCTGCCTTTAAGTATAGCATTTCTCCAGACTCTGATTTCTTGTCCTTTATCCTTTAATCTGGTTGAGTTAAAAAACAAACAAACATTATTTCAAATTTCCTGGAAGCATCCAAAGGCATTTGAAAAATGTTAGGACATAAGTTATATGGGATGCCTTATTTATTTTACAAATAGACAGTGCTTGCTCCTAAGGGCCCAGAGAGCCCCTGAAATAACTCTGAAGCCATGTTGGCTGCTGAGGCCTTAAGTGTATTGATGTGAATGTTAGCAGTCACCCTCTGTGGAGCCCTGATTTCCAGGAGATCTCTTGTTCAACAGCCTTGGCTATCTTCTCTCTCAAAAATGTGGAAAGGAAAATTTTGCCTAAACTTTTTATTTAGCTTTGTAAAACTGCAAAATAATCCTGACTTTAAAAAGAAAAATTTAGGAAAAATCTGCATCTTGGTTACAGGAGTTTTTTGGTGTTTATCACTAAAGCAGATTCATCAGAACCCCCAGGAAGTACTTGTCATGTTGTATTTCCTACTTGGCCATCTTATCCCCACCCCCTGCCCCGAAGTGCATCATGGGACCAGGGACCAGTCAGCCAATCTACTGCAGGAGAGGCAAGCGCAGGAAGGACTGTTTACATGGGACCGTTGATACTTGACAACTTCACGGACCACACATACTTAGGGAAATCAAGTCTTGCACTCTTAAGAAACACTTATCTGGTTACATTTTTTAGCATAGGTAAGGTGTGTGTCTATATGAAACACTTGCTTTGCTTTTCACAGAATTATTTCCTCCGGAAATTTTAAGCTTTTCAGCAATTTAATACTCTTTTTTTAAAAAAAAAATGATTAGGGCATGCATTATTGTCTGATAGCTTGTTAAGAAAATTAAGTAGTGACACTAATCCCATATTTTAACATTGGTATTACAGTGAAGCACTGTGGATACAGTAGAGAAATATAAATGGAATGTGTCAGCAGACACACAACAGCAAAGAGAATTTGACATTCCAACATCTTGTAAAGCATAAGAGGCAGGATTTTCAATTCCTTCATGTAGAAAACAGTAATTAGATGCCATAGTCATAATGAAATCCATAGATACTGACACAGTGTAATGAAACTATAGTTTAATGAGACTATTAACTGCAAGCAGTGGAAAAGGCACTTACATAAGTTTCATCATTTTTTATCTAAAGGGCTACTCTAGGTCTGTGTTCTTTGTCCACATTCACCGAGCAGGATGTGTAAAGCTCTAAATTAACTAGAAGGGCCTCTTGAGGTCTCTTGGCAGGAAGCCAGTCAGCCTGGGGTTACCCCATCTCTCTGTCCCACCCTTCCACAGACTGTTGGTAGCCATCTTGGGATCTGAGCCGTTTTTCACATGCAAATCAATACTTCTTCCCTTTCTAGGTAAAAGGGATGGTTTCTTGGCCATTGCTTATCTGAAGCTGACTTTGTTTTCTCAGTGAGATTGCATGCATCTCTCTGTCTTCTCCCACACTGGGTGTAGTGGATCTGTGAAATTATAGAGTAGTATATGAAGGAACATAAGAGATTTCTTTTTCTACAATTTTTTTTCAATAGAATATTCTTTTAGTTTTTCTTTCAGCCATTCCTGTGCTGACCTGGCACTCAGAAGCTTTTTCTTGGGGCAAGAGGGAGGGTTGAAATGAAACCTCATTTCTTTGTGGGCATCGAATGTCCTTGTGAGTTGTTTTCCATTGTGTTTGTCTCTCCTTGAGTGTTATGTAGGCCTTTTCGTCAGGTTTGTCCCCATTTTCTCATATATTTCTCAAGAATTGGAAGAAAATTAACAATTTGCAAACCCTTACATTAAACAACTTTTAACTGTATCTTAAAATCTGTTGTATTGTATCTTTATCGTGTATTTGGAGTAAAGAAGAGCATCCTTAATAGATGCTAAGAAGCAGCTTTGGCTGAGGCTGCAGGAACCACAGAGGTTAGCATTAGATGTTGTTGGATGGGACACGAGGGCCATAGGCAGGGGGCTGGGAAGGAAGGGTTGCTGCCCTGGAGCCTCTCAGTCTTTCCCCTCCCAATCCTGCCTCCACTGGAGCCCACATAGCACTCTTTCAAGCACAGTGCTGGGCACAGAGAGACATTTAATTAACACTTGATAGACTGACAGATGGATATTAGCTTGCTTAATTAATAGTGGATGTTAAAGGCCTTGTGGATTTGTCCCCTTTGATTAACATCCTTGAGCCCACGTGGCAGAATCTGCACTGCTCCTGCTGCGGTTGTGATGAGCGGTAGGAAGCTTTTGGCTGACTTCTCCACTGCTCCTCTGGCTGTTTCTCCTGCGATTTTCAAGGAAGCTTAGGAAGCTTGCACATGTTCATTCGCAACCTCTCTCTACCTCTTTCTCTCTCTCCCTCCCTTTCTGTCTGATGCTCATGGAAGTAGTGTGCCTGTATAGAGTCAGAATTGACTATGCCACCCTGATTTTCTCTTGTGTTCAAGGTGACTGTCATTTTTCGTTCAGAGCAGCATATTGAGGTAGATGAGGTAAATAAAACTAATAGTAGCTAATATTGTTATAATGCCTATTATAGTTTATTGAACACTTTCACTGGTAGCGCGTTGCCTCTTTTGGTCCACACCATAACCCTTTGTTGCAGGTTTTTCTAATTGTATCCATTCTACAGGCGATGAAATGGAACTTCACAGAGGTTCAGCAGTCGTTAAAGTTCCAGAACTTCCCTGTCTCCAAAGTCAGAGCACGTGATGCGTCATTGAGATGGTGCTGATTTGGCTACACGTTTCCAGTTTGAGATCTTGGCTTGAATTAGCTTACATGGCTTCATTATTTACCTAGGCTTCCTTCTTGGTGACACAGAACAATTATTAAGCCCTTTAATTAATCTCTTTGCTTTAGGTCACCTTGTTAAGAAAATCTTTTCATCTCTTTTAGTTATTTTTAACCCAGTTACCCACTGTAATTGAGATCCAAAAATCTTTATGGGTAGGAGGACTGTGTAGTAATACCCCATGTCCCTTGCTTCTCTCTGTTGAAAACATCCCATCTGAGGTTTTTTTAAAAGTTACAGTACCTTATAAATGAATGAATACCTTCTCCTCATTTCTCCTAAATTATAATTCATTCCAACATTGTTTATATATTTTAGGTTCTTTGCATTTTCACATAGAATTTAAACACACACATAGCCTACTATGAATGATTGAGAGTTTGTTGAATCTATAGTCCCCTCCCCAACCCCCTAGTTTTATAGTCAGACCCAAGGAGCCTGAAGAGCATGTGAAATATAAAAGCCCAAGGCAGAGCTTCTGGCGCCAGGCATCCAGGGACTCACATACTCTCTAGCAGCTAATGAGATTGGAAATGAGTTAGCAAGAGCTCACATCAGATTCCATCTCAGTGGTAGACGCTCCACCTCCAGCTCCACCAGTCCAACTGATGGGAACTTTCCTCTCTGCTCTTTATAAAGTACATTATTGAAACTATTCAGAGTGGAAAGCAGGTGTTGCCTGCCTGTTGAGAGTTTCCTACATTAACACAATGAAGCCTCTGAAGATGTTTCTCCCATCCCAGTCCCCTTCACTTAGCTCCTGAACAAGACTACCACCTCTGAGGTGAGCTAATGACTCAAACGGAAAATAATTCATGTTTGTTTTTTTTTCCCCTCCGTTTCTTCCACAGCCTGTTAGTTATAACTTCTACAGACGTTAAACTGAATAAGGCCTTAAATCTGCTGGGAAACTGCTTACCACCATTTCCCACTGTATTATATGTTGTACTTAAAAACCCATGAGGAATCAAGTACATGTGAACAAATAGACATATCGAGAATTAAATACTTGTGACATTTTTATGAGCCTGCATGTGCATTTGTGCTATAAGAGCAATTATTTCTTCATGAAGCTCCAGGGAGTTAGGTTTTTCTGGGTTAAATATTTTTACCTAGCTCTTGTAATTTTACAAAGAAACTTTTCACTGTTACAAGGCACATTTAGATGAGTGATTTTTGCTTTGTAAGTTTGGTGAAAGAATAATAGTTTGTATTAATTTATTACTCTGATAACTGTAGGACTTTTTATAAAATGGATACCTTGAAAAAATATAATAACATCTCACATGTTATTAATTCATAGAAATTAGGGAGTAATAATAAAGTTGAGAAGGTAAAAGGGTTATTGGATATACATGGAAATGTGCATTTTGGCCTGTTCATGGAATAGGTTGCTAAGCTTTTTCCTTCACCTCTCCAGTCTTACTGATTGAATGATGGATATTCCTTGAGAGGTACCTCTGTGTACCTCTACATATACTATTTTATTTGGATTTGTACCCTTTATTAACATCATTATACAGATGGCGGACAAACCTAGGGATTTTCCTAAGATGACATTCCTGCCCGTGACTCATCTCATCACATGGATGGTGGGTGACCCTCCTTCAGGGTGTGAACACACATCCACCTTCCCAGGTCCGATAAGAGAAGACCTTGCCAAGGATAGAAATCTTCCTTCCTCTACCACACAGGACTCCTTGCCAAGCGATCACTGCAAAGGTCATATTTGAACTAACTCCTCTCTGCTCTCTGTCAGAAACTCACTGGGGAGAAATGATATTGACTATTGGAGAATACAGTATATATTCCAATGTCAGTACTTAAGTTAGATTCCTGTTCCAGTTTAGGTCACCCCAAAATTACTCATTTTAGGGTCCATAACTTCAGTCTTCACAGAGATGTCTTCATGGTGTTTCATTTTACTGCTATATCCATTTATTGACAGTTTATACAAGCAGCATATATAATAATGTTTTATAAGGTTGTTGTTAAAAGGTTGAGATAAAATCCTTTGAACAGTTTAGTATCAAGAGAAATTTGTCTGTGAGAGCATGTGGGGAAAAATTGAAAATTTCTTTCTAAATTCTAGCTCCAGTTTAATGATGCTATCAGTTTTGAGCATAGGCAGAGGTGGATTAGCAGTTTCTGTGACTCTGTCCACAATGGAAATCACATTACCTTTGGGAGAGAGATCTCAAAATATTACTTATGCCCATTGCATCTTTGAAATTAGGATATTAATAGTTGTTATTTGACCTGCCACTAGGTATTAGAATTTAATACATTGTTAAAGAAGTATATATACCACAAATTTGTTTTTTCAGTATTATTTCAGTGTAATTGGGGGGGGGGTGGCTAATCTTGTGTTTTATTTTATGCATTTAAGAATATTATTCTGAGTAGGGATCCATAGGTTCACAAGTTAACTGAGGGGGTCCATGGCAGCAAACACGCCATTTGCAGCGGCCTTCTGGGCACGTGTGTATATGGGGCCTCCTGGCCCCCTTAGGCCTGGTTCAGATGATCAAAAGGCTGTGGTGATAATTATAAGAAATACAGTTGACTCTTGAACAACATAAGTTTGAACTGTGCAGGTCCACTTATATGTGGATTTTTTTTCAGTAAGTATAATACCTGTCTTTTCATTTTATAGATCTTTAAATTAACTAAATGTGGAGAAAAGTTTGTGTTTGATTAGAGATCTCTGTATATGGCATCAAGAGTCCTCATTCTGTCCAAACTGTTTCAGCTTCCTGCTCTTGGTTGAGTCATGTATTAATTCCTTCATTTTTGAGGCAGAGAGAACAATGTGCAATTTTTTGACTGTGCAGGGGATGGAGGTGCCCCTAACCCCTGTGTTGTTCAAGGGACAACTGTATATAACAGAAACTACAAAGAGGTATGTAAAGAACCAAACAGATAAAATCCCATTATCTAGGGTTATATATAGCCAACAGTTTAGTGTATTATTTTCTTAGTAGATTTGATCCTGCATGGGTCCACTTATACATGGATTTTTTTTTCCGTCAGTACGTATTGAATTCTATACAGTCCATAATTGGTCAAATCTGTAGACATGAGTGCTGACTGTAAAGTTATATATATGAGTTTTCAACTGTGTGTGAGGGGGTCAGCACCTCTAACCTTGAGGTTGTTCAAGTGTCACTCTATTCTTTTTTCTTAGTTGTGTGTGTGACAAACCATCACAAAACTTAGTGGCTTTAAGCAACAACTCTTCAGCTACTGATTCTGCTTTTTTTGTTGTTAAGTCATGTCTAACTCTTTGCAACCCCATGGGCTGCAGCATGCCAGGCTTCCCTGTCCTTCACTATCTCCTGGAGTTCACTCAAACTCATGTCCATTGAGTCGACGATGCCGTCCAACCATCTCATCCTCTTTTGTCCCTGTTTCCTCATGCCCTCCATCTTTCCCAGCATCAGCTGTCATCAGTGAAGGCTGGACTCAGCTGGGGAGTTCTTCTGTTTCAGACTAGTTGCCTCATCCATCTGTGGTCAGCTGAAGAACTGCTTGTCTTCTTTTGGCTGGGTTCTCTCATATGTGTAGGGCCTCATCTCTGGTCAGGGTGGTCTCTCATCAGCCAGCAGGAGGGTAACTCGAGTTTCTTCATAGGACAGAATCTGTGGAGAGGGCAGGCATGTGAAGAGGCTTTGAATATGCATACCATTACTTCTGTTGTATTCTTTTGGCCAAAGCAGTTTAAGCCAGAAGACGAGCTGAGATCTGAGGGTTGGGGAAGTAGACTCCAGCCTTTGGTGGGAGGAGCTGCAAAGTCACATTTCAGAGGATGTGTGCAAACAGGAAGGAGTGAAGGTTTCTGAGCGTTTTTGCAATTTGTTGCAGTGTATATATGTGATTGCTTATTTGACTCTGTGATTATACTGGGGAGATTAAGCAAAGTGTCTCAAATGGTATGTAGAACAGAAGAGGCAGTCAATAAATAAATTAGAAAAGAACAGAAGGAAATGTAACTTCTTTAGGCAACTGCTCGAATTCCTTTCCTGTCACTTCCTGGTTGGTTTTATTTCTCCTCTGATGTCTTTCCACGTGTATTCCCCTGGTTGATGATACCGACACATGTACTCGTGATGGGAGAGCACCTGGTTCTGGGCCCCTCTTCAGCCTCTCACCAGCTTTGAGATCTTGGAAAAGTCACTCAACCTGTACCTCAGTGACTTCATCTATTTAATGAGAATGGTGATGGACAAGGAGTCCTGGCGTGCTGCGATTCATGGGGTCGCAAAGAGTCAGACACGACTGAGCGACTGAACTGAACTGAACAACTACAGAGTTATTGCGAGAGTTTAATTAAGTCATGAGTGTGGACGTGTGTTGGTAACATATCTGTGTTTTTTGCCCTAGTAACTCTTTGATGCTTTTGTAGAATGTCTATAACAATTTCTTAGTTAACATTTTCTTTTCACGTCCCTAGAATTTTGAACTGTTTCTATCTTTTTAAAAAGAGAAGTTGAGTTTTTTTCCAATTAAAGCACTATTCATTTCTGCATAGTGTATGTTAAAGAAAATTTGACTTTAACAATCTTAGCCTGTGCAGTTATCTTCAAACACCATAATCTGATGGAGCCCCTTGCATAATGTCCATCTTCTCCGATGAGAAATGACATTCTTAACATCAATAGATTCTTAGGCTTTTCTGACAGGAAGTAATTTTGAGTATGTATAATCAGTTATAGGATATGCTTGTCAATAAATTTTTCCTGCAAAAATAAATCAGAAGTCATATCAAAATAGCATTATGAAAAAAAATGTGTTTTCTTTAATACTTCCCATGAAATGGTCAGTCATGCTTGAGGCTTAAAAATTTTTTTATTTAGATGAAGGCAGTTTATTTAATTTGTGTGCTGGCCATCTTTCCAGCTAGCCAGTTTGCATAAATTTCATGTCCTAGCAGGAAAAAAAAAAATTGTTGTGGTCTAGAATCAACCTTTTCTCTGTCAAGTCTCTAATTTTTCTTTACCCTTGATTGGCTGCTTCCACTTCCCAGACCCTGTGAATTTCACCATAAACCTTTATTACCACCCCCTACCCACACACATGCCTAGCTACCCTAACAAAGAGGAACTTCTTCCTAAAACTCCCCTGTGTTTCTTTTTGCTCTTCTCTGGACAGTGAGTAATTAGAATCAATCTTATCCCATTTAAAAAATATGTCTGTACCTGTCCTCGTAGATCATTTATTTAGTTTTTCTTTCCTGTCTATTTATTTTTCCATTCGTTCATTCATTGTTTATCTGGCAGCAACAGTGTTGCATGCCATGGATAAAAAGACAAATCGGTCCTGGCGCTGACCCATGGATTTTGCCCTGTTACAGGAGGGATAGTCGGTAAAAGTGACATTTGACCAGAGCCTTAAGAGAGTTGTAAACAAAGGCTTTGAGGGTCTTGAGGGTGGAGGGAGGAGACCACATTATTTATGCCTTCCTTCCTAAGGACCATAGCCATGTGCCCCCTTTTGACAAGAATTAGAGTCATAAGAGGATGAGGCGAAGAGCAGAGCAGTGATGATTTAGAGCTGGCTTGAGCCTTGTCATGAGGAACCGTGCACTGTCATGCATGCCAGTTACCGGGGTACTGTAGGGAAAAGTGGTTTATTTACCTGGGGCTAGGGTCTCGTATATAGTCTCTTATAATGAAGCCGCTTAACAGTTGCTGAGAACTACTTGCTTGTGAGTCTAGACATTTTATGTACTTCATATTATTTTATAGCAGATCTTTAATGTAAGTATTTACTGTTCCTTCTGCAGATGAGCAAACTGAGGCTGATAAAGGTTATGTAACATCCCTATGATCACATAGTTAGTATGAAGCTGAGCTTATAATTCAGATCCAAAACATTCTTTCCTTAGAGCGTGAGTTCCAATTTTAATAAAATATGCATGCACAAAGAAACTAATATAGTAAATTACACTGCATGCCATTCTGACTATGAGTGTTTTTAAGGCCGTTTGACAAAGAGGGACAGTGTTTGAAAAAAATACACTGCCAACATTAAGCCCCCTTTGGCCTTAATCCAGGTCACTCAGAGCCACTGTGTTATGAACTTCACCTCCTACAGGCAGTTATAACCAATACAATTTTAGGAAGCATTCATAGGCTTAATTTCAGAGTTCCAGAATTCTACAAACTGTGCCTTCACTCAAATTTATTATTACATCTAAGTTGCTTTCTTGCTTTGAAAGGTTAGATATATTTAAAATGGTTGGACAGAGGAATGAAGTGAAACTAGGGAGTTATTTTGGCATACGTAAGGTACTGTGGCCCAGCTGTTAAAGATTTCTGCTTCAAGCACAGTGTGTTTAAATCACTACAGGCTCCTTCCTCTTGTGCTTTGGCAAAACGTTTACACACCTAACTACACCTAAAGTCAGAGAAAAATTTTCCAGGCAACCTAGCAATCAGTAGGGAATGATTTCAGGGAAGAAAAATATCCTTTTATTTGATTAGGCATGTGAGAAACTAGATGGCAGAGCTCACTCTGCAAAGAGGGGACCTTTAGGAACCTGTCTGGGAGAGTTAGCCTTCGGTCCAAACCATGAGCATCTTTGTCTGTAGTTCTGTACTCCAGGCCCTCATCTCCCACCTGGACATGGCCCTTCTCCCCTTGGAGTCACCTGGACCTGGATCATTTTTCTTCTGTACTTAAACCTCTCAGTGGCTCCCTTAGGCCCACAGGGTAATGTCCAAACGTCTTAGAATGGTGTGAGCTGCCCTACTTCCCCCTCTGCCCCATAGCCTGACCTCTCGGCCACAGGCCATTTCTAAACTCTTCTTTCTCCTGCTTCCCCTCCCATACAAGGCAGGATCTCCTGCAGTTCTCAGAATAGAGTGGGCTGTTTCCTGCTTCTAGGCTTTTGCTAACGCCCTTACTCGTTCCCTAATTCTGCCTGTGAGTATGAAGACATGCTAGAATATCATCAGTCTTGAGTCGTGCCACCTGTAAGATGACTTTATAGCACATACCTGTGTAGGCCTGTTCCGGGGAATGGGAATCAAGTCTTAGTGGTTTTGGTTGGAGTCCAGAGCACCAGGGGAGGTGCTTGGTGTCCACTGAACAGCAGCATGACTGTTGAAGGAACCAGTGAGTCAGTGACTCTCTGGGCATTTCTTCTTTAGTTTCCAGAAGGAAACGTTTAAGCATAGCACTTTATCTGTTTCCTACAAGGTGTTTTAGCTTTTTTTGAAATTCAAGGAAAAAAAAAAGTAAAGGCTCTAATTAAACCAAGATTCTGAATTGACACTTTATCTCCCAGTGATGTTATAAATAGCCCTGCCAGAAGACACTGGGTTAATGAATCCTGGCTTTCTGTAGGTTATGGATGACATGTCAGACTACTGTTGGTATCTTGGGGATTATGAGACTGTGCCTTCTAGGGCCCATTTAGCAACGGTGCTGGGCCTTCCCAAGTGCCTGATTCAGGAGCCCCCTAGTGAGTCAGAGCTTGTGGCATCAACAGTCAGGTTGATGAATGAGACTTGGAGATAGGGAGTAAAAGGGACTGAGCAGACCTCCTTGTAAGATGGTGACTCCCCTCTGCACCTGGCAGGAATGAGGTTTTTGTGAGTTTCTAACGGGAGCAACAGCCTTATTCTGAAAAATAAATTGCAAACAAATAGAAAGCCCCAAATACAGCAAGCTAAAATGTCTGGAGTGCTTACCATGAGCCTAGAATTTTGCCAAGCATTTTCCCGAAGCATTTATCCTGAAGTCTTCTACTTCATAGCATGGTATATACTGAGACCTAGTCCCTGGTTTTTCTTGGTTATATGTATGTACATGTATGTATGTATGTATGTATGTTTGTATGTATGAAAGTGTGTGCGTGTGTATGTATGTGTGTATGTATGTATATATATTTACACACATCCACACATTTCTTTGCTCTGACTTCGGAAGGGGTCAAGAAGCACAGATGCCTTTGTAGTAATAAGCACACCTAAGCACCTGGATCTTATCCTCTAATATCACTGCCCACAAAAATGACCCACGTTCCTCTGGGAAATGCTAATTCCAGGGCTGAGGCAAGATGATCTTGAGACTCTTATGAGGCCAGAAAGGAAGGAACTGCTAAAATATAAAAGGATGTCTTAAGGGACATAGGAAACAGATTGAAGAGGCTTCTTCTGGCCAAATCTGGGATAATCTGAGCACTGAAATAATTGACTGTAGTATGAATTACAAACAGTTGTGAAGGAGGAGTTAATAATCCCATACTGATGACGGATGGATGGATGGATGTGGGGAGAGTAGGAGGTTTTTGCTTAATAACTACCAGGCGCCAACCAGTAAACGTGGAGGGAGTACTGGAGCAGGAAAAGTCAGCATATCATCCCCATCATAGTAAAACTGGATCATGCAAGATTCATCAATGGATGCTATCTAAGCAGAAGTGTGGAGGAGCAGGATATTTGTGTGCCATTTAAGGCTCTCCCACAGATTGCTTATTAGCTAGAAGGGAAAAGTAGTGATTACAAAGTGGAAAAATTGGACTGCTCTTTGACCAGGATCAAAGTTAATATCACCATTGAAAGGCAGATAAACATCTGCCTCCAGATGTGGTTTCTTGAGAAGATGACAGCGTTGTCTGTGTGGTATTCTGGTCAGGAATGTATATCAGACTCTAATCATGAGGAAACATCAGCCAGATGCTCTGTTGAAAAAACAGGGGCAGAAGAGCTGGATCCTTCAAAAGTATCATGATCATATAAAGGCTGTGGAGATGTTCCAGGTTACAGGGGGTCAAAAGGACTTGGCAGCTAAATGCAGTACCTGATTTGAGACTGGATCCTGTACATAAAGAAATATTGGAATATGCGTCATCAATTAAAGGGTGGCATCCATGTTAAATTTATTAAAGTTAGTAACTGTGCTGTGGTTATGTAAAGGAAAATCTCTGTATAAAATACACTCTGATGTATTTAGGCATAAAAGCCCATGATTTAAGGTTTGGGCATAAATGCGTACACACATACAATAATATATATATATCACACATACAGTTATAAAATATATATATAATTGTATGTGTGTATGCATTTAAGCATATATATATATGCATATATGTGTATGCATATATATATATATAAAAACACATATGTATTTATATGTGTGTGTATATACACTTTAATTTACATATATAGAAGGAAATGGCAACCCACTCCAGTATTCTTGCCTGGAAAACCCCTTGAACAGAGTATCCTGTTGGGCTACAGTCCATGGGGTCACAAAGAGTCGGACATGACTTACAAACTAAAACAACAACATACACACTTTAATATGCATATATAAAGATATATGTATATATACACACATATAAGATAGAGAATGTGCAAAAACATGGGAAATGTTAAAATGTTAAAAATAACAATAAATAACCACAGATGTCAAAGAGTATGTTTATGTTTTGTTTTCATATTCTTACAACTTTTAAGTTTGAAATTATCCCCCAGTAAAAGGTCTAAAAGTTAAAAGTATATATCATGATCATACTAATGATTATCTTCTAAATAAATATTTCGTCTATTTGCTGTCCTCTCTGTTTCTTTTCTCTCCTCTTCTTCTGCTCCATCCTTAGAAATCCAAGGCTGGTGAGAAGGGCATCTCTGTGGGGCAGACGGTCATCACAAAGCATCGGAACACCCGGTACTACAGCTGCAGGGTTATCGCCGTGACGGCGCAGACCTTCTATGAGGTCGTATTTGATGATGGCTCCTTCAGCAGGGACACCTTCCCTGAGGATATTGTGGTGAGTAAGGCTCTGGGTGCCTGCTCCCCAGCTTGTTTTCTGCATAACTAAACTAGCTGAACCTCTCAGGAATCTTCATCTTGGTTCTTGGTGTAGCTCACTTCATTTAGTATTCAGTTCAGGTGTTCTCTTCTCCCACCACAATCCTTAGAAGTGTTGTTTTCTAGGAGGTTCCTTAGCCATCATTATTCTAAATAGTAGGTGAATTTAGACTCATCTTCCCAGATTCTTTTAACTGAATGAGAAGCGTATGTGGCCAGAAACAAAATGTGAATTCACCTGTTCTTATCTGTTATGGAGTTTGTATATTTAAATTCCTTTATTACTTTTTTTTCTTTATGCTTGGCTGGAGAATATGGCTTTTATTAATCTGACCTGACAGTGACATCTGTAATCTGACAGAAACATCTGTGCATGTTTCATATGGGAATAACAAAAATCACACAAGCAAAAGGCTCTTTTATTGAGTTTCTTAACTGTGGTCTGAAAGGCGACCCATATGTGCCTGTCTGTCTGTCTCCTTCCTCTGGCCCCTCAGTGAACACCTTGGGTCTTGTTCAGAGGAACTCTGAATGTGTCTCAGGGTCTTGCTTTTGAGCAGGATGTTTCACAAGCAAAGCAGTTTCAGCAGAAGGTTTTTTGAAACGGAGATCAGGGTTAGGCTTCCAGCCATCTTGTTATCCCTTGTTTATTTACGGCAAGTATCCATTTGAGGAGCCAGGCCTCAATAATGTAGTTGTAACTTCTGCCTTGTTCTCAGTCTGTGATGCTTTGCCCTTGTTTGTATTTGGAAATATGTTACTCTTTAAGAGTAATAAGTATGTATTTTGCATAACTGATAATTAAATATAACCTTTTGAGATTGCTCATAAACATTTCCAGAATATTGGTCTCCTGGGGCAGCAGAAACATTGATTCAGTCAGCTCTTTGTTAAGCTTACTTCTCTATGCCTTTAAGAGGGACAAGTATGTAAACAAAAGTTACCTTATTTGAAAGATTTCACAGCAAATGATTTAAAGAAATTAAAAATCCCAGGACTTGACCCTACACCCTAAGGGTGAATTGTGGGTTGTTTTTTTTTTGCAGAATTCTCCCTGGAGCTTTGCTGCACTGATGTTGCTCTTCATAAGCAGCAGCAGCCATTAGGTCACACGCTTGCCTTGCTAGCCTAGGCCCTCCCGTCAAGTGCGCAGTCCCCAGACACAGTATCTGCTGTGTACTAAGCATTGCACTGGGTGCTGGCAAAAAGAAGGTGTGATACCTTTTCAGTCTGGAGGGATGTGGGCTGGTAAATGCGTGCTTTCCAGACAGCACAGTAAATGCTATAGACGAGTCTGAAGCAGCTTCCCCACTGTGGGGATCAGGAGACTGAGTCCGAGATTCTACAGGGTCAGTAGGGCTGGCACTGATGGAGATGCATCACGTGCCAGGTTTGCTTCAGGAGCTTGACACACGGGAATCATTTCACCCTCACAGTCTTGCGTGCTGGTTACTACTGTTTTCTACATTTGGCTGCTGAAAAAAACTGAGTCACAAAGCAGTAAATAACTTTCTCACAGTGATATGCAGCTAGTAAGTGTCAGAAAGAGTGTTCAGTCCAGGAGATTGGCTCCAGAGCCTCTGTTCTTAACCTCTGGGAAGAAAAAGGACTTTCAAAGTGGGAGAGGGCGAGAGAGGTACTGAAACACACAAGCAACTCAAGCCCCTCGGTGCTTGTCAGACCTGCCCAGTTACACACTTATCTCAGAATCTGCCTTCTTTTGTGCAGGCTGACAATATTGAGCTGGCCAAAGACAGAAAACTTTGCTGGGGAGCCTGCAGGGGATAGAGCAAAAGAGTTGTGAGCACTCACCCCCAAACCTGAGCAAATAGTTAGGTCTTTATCCATGATAGTATGTAGTGAATCCTAAATTTCCTTTCACGTCACAAGCCTCCACACACCCAGTCAGTCGTAAGCTTTCTTGGAAGGTCTTCAGCTTGAGCATTGGAAAAGAGTGGCTGTGATCCTGGGAGTTTTCTGAATCCACAAGTCTTTCCTTTGATACCTTTAGCCCCTACTCTCTGTGAACCCAATCAAGTTTGGTTTGAAGTATTTGTGGGTGTTATGAGAACAAAAATTTGTAAGGTAGTTCAGAAACACCTTGGCATTTAAATCAACAAGAATAAAAAAGCAGAAATTCTTTACAACTCGATTAGCTATTACTTAGCATACATGATAAAGGCTTGAGGTTTAGCAGTTGGGGTGTGTGTGTACATGTGCGTGTCCCCAGCTCTAGCCTTGGAGGGAGTGGCAGTGCTCACAGTGGTATGAGTTAGCGGAGATTGGAGCAGGGGCTGCTGTATGAATTTGCATGAAGGATAATTTTTTCAGGGAAAAAGCAACTCATCTTTGAGCAGGTCTTCTCTCTTTGATCCAGCCTTTCCTCCCTTGACAACTCCCTACCATCCTTTCCCATCTGGTACATTTTTGGTTACCTGTTCCAGGCCTCTTAGACCAACCAAGTAGGAACATTTTAGTGATGCTGTATTTTCAAGTTATACACACTTTCTCATAACGTCACTGTTTGTTGGCTGCTGTGGCCTCTTCCGCTTTGTTCTCTTAGTGCTGAAAGAGACATCTCCAGATGTCTTTATTTGGTTGCTCCATAGGGAAGGTTTTATTTTTCCTTATAATATGGTATTAGAGTTCTCTGGAGAAATAGACCCTTAAATAAGAGGCTTGTGTGTGTTTAATATATTACAAGTAAGTATATGTAATATAAATGATTTCTGATAAGGGTATTGGCTCATTTGATTATGGAAGCCAAGAAGTCCCAGGATCTGTAGTCAGCAGACTGGAGACAGGAGAGGCTCAAGACCCAGGAAGAGCATCAAGTCCAAAGTCAGGAAAAAGCTGAGTCCCAGCTCAAAGCCAGTCAGGCAGGAGGAATTCCCCCTTATTTGGAAAAGGGTCAGCCTTTTTGTTCTCTGACTGAATGGGTCCTAGGGAGGATCGTCTGTTTTGTCTGTCAATTCAGTCACTAAAGTCATCCAATAACATCCTCAGAGACTCACCTAGAATAATATTTGACCAAATACCAAACATGTGGGCACCCATGGCCCTGCCAAGTTGATGCATAAAATTAAACACCACAAATACGTTGTCCTGGGGTGTTTAAGGAGACTGTTCACCTTGTGTTGCCGGAAGCTCTGAGTTGGAGGCAGAGTGTAACTTCCCTTTCTGTGAGGCCACCACAGTTTGGCTGGTTTGCAGCACTCTGCAGATCAACTCCACTAGCTATGTGCTCTGTCCTGGTCATCATCCAGATTCCCAAAAGACAATGTCATGGATTTTCTGAAGCAAGCTTTTTAAATTTAAAGAACTTCTGGGGATTGTTTGGGATCTGTGTTTCTGACTTACATTAATGAAAGCTGCCTGATTAAATGCCCTCATAGTATGTCAACTAGACTTCAGTTTGGTATGGGGAATTTGATGTTGTATTTCAAAACATAATGTGTGTAATGAAGTGTGTTGTAAATATACTCACATATTTATTATTTATTCCCATATATGATATTATGTAAATACATTTATATCTCCATTTTTCAGCCCATGCGGATTAATTCTTATGATCATCCCACTTCCACTTTTGCTATCCATTGACATCAGCGCTGTCTTCTGGGAGGTGGGAACCCCACTTAGGACCCTAACGTGGAGATAATCAGGAGATAAGAAAAATGCGACCAGCTTTGTTTCTGTCTCAGCATCTTGCAGATCATGGCAGAGTAGTTATTTGGGTAGAAACATAGTCCATATTCCTCAGAGAAACCTCGTTTTTTTAAGATGATATTCCTGTGCCGCCTGAAACTGGAGGTAGAAGATGATTTTCTCTTCTGTTTGTCTGAAAGCTCTCTAATCTGCCCGATATGCTTATCGAGTGTGAGTGCCGCTGGGAAGGCCCTTTCATCAAATGCAACTAAATGTCAGTGTGACTGGCTAGTGAAGAACTAGACTCTCTGAGCTGTGGGTACTTGCCAGCTAGAACTGCCATGAAGGTGAAACACAATTTCAGTTTCTTAACTATAAAAATAAAATCTAGAACAACGAGCTTAATTATCCCAAACTGTTTATTTACATAGAAATACAGGGAGGCCTGGCGTGCTGCAATTCATGGGGCTGCAAAGAGTCGGACACGACTGAGCGACTGAACTGATAGTCCTTTATGAAGCCTGATGCTTTAGTAAAGAAATACATTCCCTTATTTTTTGAATCACTTTATCATCCCTCCAGAAGAGAAACATTTAATGCAGGCTTGTCTATTCATGTTTGAAAATTAATTTACTGTGCATTAAAATACCTTTGTTAGGGTTATGTGACTAGAAGGGAGTGTTTGAAACTGTAGGGAGAAACATTCTTTGGACTACCTGAAAATTTCTTTCCAGACCTAGGTGCTTTATTTCTGTGATAGCCAGAAAAATGTCCCAAATATTTTGTCTCAACAGTACACCTGCAGAATGTGTGTATCAGTCCCGTTAAACTCAGCATGCAATCTGTAGCTGTCAGGGTAAGTAATAAAAGATGTATTGCTACATGCCTCCGTCAGTCTATGAAATTGCAACACACTTCCTGATGAATTTTTTTTGTCTCCTACTATTTTGATGGGAACGAAAGTTGCCCACTGAAGAGAATTCAATGAGCAAAGCAATTCCAGGGCCCCCTGTTCACCTTTGCTAGAACTTGAGATCCTCTGGCATGCCCGTGATGACACTAGAATGATGGCTGCTTGCTTTCGTCTGCACTTGGAACTCATTTCAGGGGAGGAGGATGGTGCAATGTGATCTGGATGGTTTTAGGACCAGCACTTAACATTCACCACTTGGCTTGAGAAGAGAAACAGGACCATTTAGAAATTTGACAGCAGGAGTCCATCACTGAAATTTCCATGAGGACTTGCTACATTTTTCAGCATCCGTTGAAATGTGAAAAAAAGCACAAGAACTATACTCTTCAAGATATGAGGGATGGATTGTCATGGCCTTTAGTTTCTGTGGGCTGTACAGTGGAAACCAAAATTCTTAAAGCTAATTTTTTTCTCAGTTATAGACAAGTTGCTCAAACTTTCAAGCCTCAGTGTTTTTGTTTCCCCACTAAAAAGGGAATAATTTATACCTTCTGAGATTATTGAAAGGACTAAATGAGCTAAATGTCTTTTTCCTCTCCCATCTAGTTTATGCTGCCCTTTCTGGTCTTGATGAAATTTGGTTAGAAGATGTGTACTTAGTACTTTGTTCCAACTTATTAGGTTAAATGAGTGTCTGTATAGGTGAGACTTCAGCTTATTTTTTCCACTTGTAAAGCAGTCCTGGTGTCTTTAGACTTTATAATAAATTTGTGCATGTATTTTTGCATTTATTCTTTGCATTTATGCATGTATTTTTCAGCATGTTTAAAGTGCTATTAATATTTATTGACTTTCCATGACAAACCTTGCTCTAGAGTAAGTTTGTGCTCAGTTCATAGATGTGATACTTGCCAGGTTACAAAACCTTTTGATTTGTGTGAGCTCCCCAAACTAGGGGTGGCAAGAGTCAGGACCAGAATGCAGGCTGATCCCCTGCCTTCCACTGTTTGTTGCCTCCATGCTCTCTGTGACTTAGCGTTGCGGTCATAGAAGACCCTGTACCTAACTGCTCAGGGTTCAGCACCCCCACAAGTCCCCACTTGGCAAGTGTAGGTGTAGGGGTAACTCTGGATGCTCAGGAGGCAAAGGAATATGTTGGGGTGGGGAGTGAGAAGCTAAGAAAATGTTTTCCTGAAAACTCTGTGCTATAGGGTCCTGGGAAGTGTTTTTTAATTCCTATTGGCACATAGATTTTAAAGTAACCTGGATTTTTAAGTTAGGTGAAAGGCATACCCAACCCCAGCCCATCTGTGTTACGTATGCTCCAGACTAATTGTCACTCACCAGTCCTAGTTCTTCTAGAATGAATGGAAATTTGCCAGAAAAGGCTCCAGGGACTTTTATCGGTTTAGGATTCTATAGGTGTGACCCATGGGGCATTTAACTGCTTGAGAGGGACACCCTTGCTTCTCTTTCCTGGCTGTAGAGTTGAGAGTCTGCCAAGTTCCTATTGATTTTTATATCCTTGCCTTTTATACATATTTAAAAAAAATCTGTTATTACCTTGATTTTAATCAACAGTTTAAAACTTACTTTTTTTAAGCCTTCAAATTCAGCTAACAAATTGTGTTATTTATGCATATAATGATTTTTTTACATAAACATTTAGAACAAAGTCATTTGTTTCTTGATTAATATTTTATAATGTATAAATGAACTGATGAAATTCTCACCACTTTACATTTAAGTAATCAAATTTCCTTGTACATCTTGACTGTGTTTATAGATTTAATATATAAAGTTCTCACAAATGTTATAATTTTTTTAACTCACTCAATGCCCATAATGCTGATAAGTCTAACATTAATTTAGTAGTTCAAATTCTATTTCAAAAAGCAAACAACACATACAGCAGTACAATATTTACAAAACATTTTACTGTGCCTTTATATAAATACAATTTACATTGGGTAATCTATTAAATATAATATGTATTTAAATACATTTTAATTGATATATAAGTAAATAGAATTCTCTGCCCACCAAGAGGGAATAATATTAGTATATTGGCTAGAAGTTGACTAAAAAAAACTAAAGAACCTCAGGCCATTCAGAGGCATAGAGTCTGGTTATATCTTTGAAGACTGAACCTGCAGTTGCTGGGCTGGGGCTTCTAAGTAAGGTCAGCTTTCATCTGATTCTTCAACTCTAAATTGTGTGCTCTTCACTGAGGCTCTGATTAGTTTTATAAGTTTCATGAACTGTCTCAAGTTGGTGGAGGTGGGTACTTACCAATCCCTAGAATTTTATTCTCTTTTGTCATTCTTGGGTGGCTTTTTGCCTTAAAGCCAGGGCATACTAATGAAATGTTGAAGTCCTTATTTGTGCTGGACTCCCTTTGTCTTTTATAAATTGTATGCATCTCTACCCTTGATTCTGTAGCCATCATACTGACAGTGTCCATTTAGCACTGGTGAACCTCTGAAGAAAAGTATGTCATTGCCCTGATACTCCACTCAAGAGACTGACAAGGTGTCTTCAGGGAAACTATTATGTTTTTCTTCAAATACATACCTCTTTCACTTGGCGGTATTTCTCTTTTGGCAATATCTCAAGGGGATTGGTTTGAGGAACTTCTCCCCAGGAGACAATTCTTTCCCATCCTTGTCTTTCCAAGGGAACTTAAAGGTATATAGCATTCCATCTTCACTCTAACAAAATCACAATAACTACCTTGAACTTGAGGGCACTGTTGCTAATTTCCAGGACTTTATCATCTCTTCTCAGTGGGCTTCCCAGGTGGTGCTAGTGGTAAAGAACCCTCCTGCCAGTGCAGGAGATGTGAGAGACACAGGTTCAATCCCTGGGTTGGGAAGATCTCCTGAAGAAGGAAATGGCAACCCACTCCAGTATTCTTGCCTGTAGAATCCCATGGACAGAGGAGCCTGGCTGGCTATAGCCCATAGGGTTAAAGAGTCGGACACAACTGAAGCAACTTAGCACGTCACATCTCAGTTCAGGGTTTAACCCCAAGGGTGGCATGATCCAAATCTATCTGTGTTTGGGAATATCCAATCATATCATTCTTTTTGACCTATATATTCAGTGCTATTTTAGGTACCATAGGGGATTCAGGATGTATAAGCATAGGTGAAGAAGTGATTCTGGGTATTTTGGAGGCAAAATAAAGTACCCAAGTGGGTTTGAAACACTAAAAAACAATTATCAGAAATATTCTATACCATGGAATTCTGGGAAGCTCATGGATTTTTCAAGTTTCTAAAAAATTTTATTGAAGTATAGGTGTCTTACAATGTGGTGTTAATTTCTGCTGTACAGCAAAGTGATTGAATATATAGATAGATAGATAGACCCATAGATATATTCTTTTATATATTCTTTCCATTACGGTTTATCACAGGATACTGAATACAGTTCCCTGTGATACACAGTAGGACCTTGTTGTTTATCCATTCTATATATAATAGTTTGTGTCTCCTGATCCCTAACTCCCAATCCATCTGTTCCACACTTGCTTCCCTCTTGGCAACCATAAGTCTGTTCTCTATTTCTTCGAGTCCATTTCTATTGTATAAATAAGTTAATTTGTGTCATATTTTAGATTCCACATATGCTTGATATCATATGGCATTTGTCTTTCTTTCTGACTTACTTCACTTAGTATAATAATCTCTGGGTTCATCCATGTTGCTACAAGTGGCATTCTTTCCTTCCTTTTTATGGCTGAGTAGTGTTACATTATATGTATATTACATCTTCTTTTTCCATTCATCTATTAATGGACATTTAGATTATTTCCATGCCTTGACTATTGTTAATAGTGCTGCTATGAGCATAGGGGTACATGCATCTTTTTGAATTATAGTTTTGTTTTTTCAGTTTTTAGGGGAATTTCCATACTGTTTTCCATAGTGACTTCACCAGTTTACACTCCCACCAACAGCAGAGGAGGGTTCCCTTTTTTCTATACTCTCTCCAACATTTGTTATTTGTAGATTTTTAAATGATGGCCATTCTAACTGCTGTGAAGTGATACCTTGTTATAGTTTAGATTTGCATTTCTCTACTTATTAGCGAAGATGAGCATCTTTTCATGTGCCTATTGGCCACCTGATGTTGTCTTTGGAGAAATGACTATTTAGATCTTATGCACATTTTTTGATTGAGTTGTTTCTTTTTTGATACTAAATTGTATAAGCTCTCTGTATATTTTGGAAATTAAGCCTTGTTGGTCATATCATTTACAGATATTTTCTCCCAGTCCGTAGGTTGTCTTTTCATTTTTATTATAGTTTCCTTTGTCATGCAAAAGCTAATAGGTTTGATTGTGTCCCGTTAGTTTATTTTTTCTTGTATTTCTGTTGCCTTGGGAGACAGGCCTAAAAAAACATTGCTTTGATTTATGTCAGAGAATGTTTTGCCTGTGTTCTCTTCTGGGATTTTTATGGTGTCCTCTTTTAAATTTAAGTCTTTAAGCCATTTTGAGCTTATTTTTGTGTATGATGTGAAGGTTTGTTCTCATTTCATTGATTCACATGGGACTCTGCAACTTATGACTCCATGGACTGTAGCCCACCAGGCTCCTTTATCCCTGGAATTTTCCAGTCAAGAGTACTGGAATGGGTTGCCATTTCCTGCTCCAAGGGATATTTCTGACCCAGGGATCAAACCTGGATCTATTTAATCTCAAGGATTATAGGCAGGTTCTTTACCAACTGAGCCCCCAGGAGAGCCCTAACTTACCCAACACCACTTGCTAAAGAGACTATCTTTTGTTGATTGTATATTCTTGCCTCCTTTGTCAAAAATTAATTGATTGTAGATATTTGGCTTTATTTCTGGGCTCTCTGTTCTTTTCCATTGATCCATATGTCCGTTTATGTGCCAATACCCCACTATTGATTACTGGAGCTTTGTAGTAGTGTCTGAAGTTTGGGACGGTTATGCCTCTTGCTTTCTTTTTCCTCAAGATTTCTTTGACAATTCTAGGTCTTTTATGGTTCCCTATAAGTCAGTCTCAAAAACGACAGTATGATCTCTGTTCATTTCCAAGGCAAACCATTCAATATCACAGTAATGCAAATTTATGCCCTGACCAGTAATGCTAAAGAAGCTGAAGTTGAACAGTTCTATGAAGACATACATGACCTTTTAGAACTAACACCCCCAAAAAATGTCCTTTTCATTGTAGGAGACTGGAATGCAAAAGTAGGAAGTCAAGAAATACCTGGAGTAATAGGCAAATTTGGTCTTGGAGTACAGAATAAAGCAGGGCAAAGGCTAATAGAGTTTTTCCAAGAGAACACACTTGTCATAGAGCAAACACCCTCTTTGAACAACACAAGAGAAGACTCTACACATGGACATCACCAGATGGTCAACACCAAAATCAGATTGATTATATTCTTTGCAGCCAAAGATGGAGAAGCTCTATACAGTCAGCAAAAACAAGATCAGGAGCTGACTGTGCCTCAGATCATGAACTCCTTATTGCCAAATTCAAACTTAAATTGGAGAAAGTAGGGAAAACCACTAGACCATTCAGGTATGACCTAAATAAAATCCCTTATGATAGTGAGAAATAGATTCAAGGGATTTGATCTGACAGACAGAGTGCCTGACGAGCTATGGATGGAGGTTCATGACATTGTACCGGACACGGGGATCAAGACCAGACCCAAGAAAAAGAAATGCAAAAAAGCAAAAAGGCTGTCTGAGGAGGCCTTACAAATAGCTGTGAAAAGAAGAGAAGAGAAAAAGCAAAGGAGAAAAGGAAAGATATACCATTTGAATGCAGAGTTCCAAAGAATAGCAAGGAGAGATAAGAAAGCCTTCCTCAGCGATCAGTGCAAAGAATTAGAGAAAAACAATAGAATAGGAAGACTAGAGATCTCTTTAAGAAAATTAGAGATACCAAGGGAACATTTCATACAAAGATGGACTTGATAAAGGACAGAAATGGTATGGACCTACTAGAAGCAGAAGATACTAAGAAGAGGTGGCAAGAATACACAGAAGAACTATACAAAAAAGATCTTCACGACCCAGATAATCATGATGGTATGATCACTCACCTAGAGCCAGACGTCCTGGAGGGCAGTCAAGTGGGCCTTAGGAATTCTCACTATGAACAAAGCTAGTAGAGGTGATGGAATTCCAATTTAGCTATTTCAGATCCTAAAAGATAATGCTGTGAAAGTGCTGCACTCAATATGTCAGCAAATTTGGAAAACTCAGGTTTGTTTTCATTCCAGTCCCAAAGAAAGGCAATGCCAAAGATGCTCAAACTACCACACAATTGCATTCATCTCACACGCTAGTAAAGTAATGCTCAAAATTCTCCAAGCCAGGCTTCAGCAGTACGTGAACCTTGAACTTCCAGATGTTCAAGCTGGTTTTAGAAAAGGCAGAGGAACCAGAGATCAACTGGCCAACATTTGCTGGATCATGGAAAAAGCAAGAGAGTTCCAAAAAAACATCTATTTCTGCTTTATTGACGATGCCAAAGCCTTTGACTGTGTGGATCACAATACACTGTGGAAAATTCTGAAAGAGATGGGAATACCAGACCACCTGACCTGCCTCTTGAGAAGCCTGTATGCAGGTCAGGAAGCAACAGTTAGAACTGGATATGGAACAACAGACTGCTTCCAGATAGGAAAAGGAATACGTCAAGGCTGTATATTGTCACCCTACTCATTTAAATTATATACAGAGTACATCATGAGAAACGCTGGGCTGGAGAAAGCACAAGCTGGAATCAGGATTGCCAGGAGAAATATCAATAACCTCAGATATGCAGATGACACCACCCTTATGGCAGAAAGTGAAGAGAAACTAACAAGCCTCTTGATGAAAGTGAAAGAGGAGAGTGAAAAAGTTGGCTTAAAGTTCAACATTCAGAAAACTAAGATCATGGCATCTGGTCCCATCACTTCATGGCAAATAGATGGGGAAACAGTGTCAGACTTTATTTTTGGGGGCTCCAAAATCACTGCAGATGGTGATGGCAGCCATGAAATTAAAGGACGCTTACTCCTTGGAAGGAAAGGTATGACCAACCTAAACAGCATATTAAAAAGCAGAGACATTACTTTGTCCACAAAGTTCCGTCTAGTCAAGGCTATGGTTTTTCCAGTAGTCATTTATGGATGTGAGACTTGGACTATATAGAAAGCTGAGTGCTGAAGAATTGATGCTTTTGAACTGTGGTGTTAGAGAAGACTTTTGAGAGTCCCTTGGACTGCAAGGAGATCCAGCTAGTCTATCCTAAAGGAAATCAGTCCTGGCTGTTTATTGGAAGGACTGATGTTGAAGCTGAAACTCCAGTATTGTGGCTACCTGATGCAAAGAGCTGACTCATTTGAAAAGACCCTGATGTTGGGAAAGATTGAAGACAGGAGGAGAAGGGGACGACAGAGGATGAGATGGTTGGATGGCATCACCGACTCAATGCACATGAGTTTGGGTAAACTCTGGGGGTTGGCAATGGACAGGGAGGCCTGGTGTTCTGAGGTTCATGGAGTTGCAGAGTCAGACACGAGGAGTGACTGAACTTAAACCTGTTAAGTCAACATTTTTTTTCTAGTTCTGTGAAAAATGTGGATAATTTGATAGGGATTGCATGAACTCTGCATTGCTTTGGGTAGCATGACCATTTTAACAATATTAATTCTTCTAATCCAAGAGCATAGGATATCTTTTCATTGTTTGGAATCATCTTCAGTTTCTGTTATCAATATTTTATAGTTCTCAGTATATGTCTTTCATCTCCTTGATCGGGTTTACTCCTAAGTATTTCAGTTTTTTTGGATGTGATTTTTAAAGGGATTTTAAAAATCATTCCCTTTCTGATATTTCATTGTTAAAGAAATGCAGCTGATTTCTATATGTTAATCTTATATCCGGCTTCCTTGATGAATTTGTTTCTCAGTTCTAGTAGTTTTTGTGTGGAATCTTTAGGGTTTTCTATATTTAGTATCTGTATATAATGAAAATTTTACCTCTTGGGAAGCTCCTGGATTTCCAAGTCAAGTGGCCACAGAGACGTTACAGTGTTAGAGACCAAGTTGATGAAGAGACGCCTCTTGCTTTGAGGCCACCTCAGCTTTGGGAATTCACACCCCATCCCAGCCCATTTGTGTTATATTTTCATCACTGATGCTCCTTATATCCTCTCACCCTAACTAGGAGCTGATCTGAAAGATGTTATAAGAAAATTACCCAGTGAAGGTTATTGAATGCAAGTCCAGAAATGGAAGTAATTGATGATGGACCAGAGATTGAAGGAAGTCACATCAAGGGAAAAGTGATAAGCTGGTTTACTGACTTGTAAAAGTTCTTTGTGAATTTTAGGTACAAGTCCTTTCCTGGCTATTTAGCATTTTTTTCTCCCGGTCTGAATAATATTCCACAGTGTGACTATAACACTTTGTTTAGCCATTTGCCAGTTGATGGTTGTAAATCCAGTTTATTAGTATATCTAGTTTGGGGCTGTTACAAATAATGCTTCTATGAACCTTTGCTTTCAAGTTTTTGTGTAGATATTTGTTTTTATTTCTCTGTGATAAACATCTAGGAGTGAGATTACCGAGTTATATGGTAAATATATGATTGGCTTTTTGTAAAGCCAGTCTACCAAACTGTTTTCTGAGATGACTCTACCATTTTGCATTGGTACATTGTATTGTCAGTCTTTTAGATAATAACCATCCTTGTGGGTGTGTGGTAGTATCTCAGTGTGATTTTAATTTTTATTTCTTTGATGACTGGTGATTTTCAGCATCTTTTCAAGTGCTTATTAGCTAATCATACATCACCTTTGTTGAAAAGCCTATTCAGATATTTCACTTATTTTTTAAATTGTGTATCAAGTATTTAAAATATTCTATGTATGAATTCTTTGTCAGATATATGATTTACAAATATTTTCTCCTGAGTTTATATCTTGTCCTCACTTTATTAACACTGTTTGAAGAACAAAAGTTTTAAATTTTAATGAAGCTTCTTGTATCAATTTGTTCTTTATGGATCATGCTTTTGTTGTCATGTTTTAAGAAGTCTTTGTTGAACTCAGGGCCACAGAGATTTTTGTCTT
Source organism: Capricornis sumatraensis (assembly GCF_032405125.1). Taxonomy (NCBI): domain Eukaryota; kingdom Metazoa; phylum Chordata; class Mammalia; order Artiodactyla; family Bovidae; genus Capricornis; species Capricornis sumatraensis. The sequence continues at coordinate 45,971,102 of NC_091074.1, read as the reverse complement.
ATGTTCTCTTCTGGAAGTTTTATAGTTTTAGGTCTTAAATTTAAAGCTATGATCCATTTTGTGTTAATTTTTGTGTGTGGTGTGGGGTCAGAGTCCAAGTTCTGTAAAATGGAAACCATACAACCTAACTTAATGGATTAGTTGTAAGGGTTAATTGAGAGAATGTTTAGAATCATCATAGTGCAGTACCTGACATGCAGTAGATGTTTAAAAAAGAATTGTTTTTCTCTTTTACTTAATTTTCTCAAAACTGCACAACAGAAGGGGAAATTATTACAATTTTTTTAAATATTTGGAACTTCTAAAGCCACATGGGTGGCACATTTGCACATCTACTTAATGTCAGGAATATTTTGGAAATATGTATTGAATAAATTCAAAAGTTTAGTTTCAAGATAATTTCTGTACCTGTAGGAAAAGAAGAGCAGAAAGGACTAGATAAAAGAGTGGTTCCATCTGCAAAGACGGCTGAAATATGGTTAATATGCTTAGACCTAAGAAAATACTTGACATGCTTTAGATTAGTCCAAGATCATACTTCAGACCGGGACATGTTTTAGTTTTCCAAAGAAAGAAAGAAGGAAGGAAGGGAAAAACGAAGGTGTTTTTTTTTGTTTTGTTTTGTTTTGTTTTTTTTAGTAATAAAAGGGAAACTAATGAAGAAGTGCTTACTTAAAGAAGAAATTAAATTCCAGATTTTCCATCTTAACTTGAACTTGTTTGTCATAAGGCTTATCTCAGTTGATATATGATACCATTAACCTCTGAGCTTCTTGAAAACAACGACCGTGTCTGTTTGAATTACTGTTATGTACCTAGTTCTCAATACAGAGTCTGGTTTATAGCAAGTGGCTAATAAATAGTTGTTGAATTAAAGAGTAGATAAATTAATAATCATCACATATTCAAGTAGTAAATTTGTTATTTTAAGTCATACCTTAGACAATTAGTATCTTATTTTAACATCCACAGTCAATATCAAGAATTGTTTTAAATTTTGAGTTCAAATTCATACTGTTAAGTTTCATGTCCTTTCCAAGTAAAGAACATCTATCCTTAGAGCAGGGCTATGCTTTGGCACTAGCTCCTGGGAAAACCCAAGCCTTCAGTGTTTGGTTTCCACCTAAGATTTCTTTAAAGAAGAAGGTCTCTAGCCCTGAAAAAATTAGAAACCACTGGTTCAGATGAAGTGAATTTTTAGGTGCTGCTACAGTGCCATCAGAGTGAGGAATCTGTTATGAAGAGAGGGCCGAGGGACTCATGGCATCAGTACTGCTGCTGGTACCTGTGTGTGCTTGAGGGCAGGACTGCTGGGAAAAGTCAGCAGTGGTCTGAGCAGCCTCCAACCATGAATGCTTGCCTCCAGACTGTGAATATCAGTGACATCATTTTTAAATCTCAGAGTAGAGCTGAATCAACCTCCGTTTAACTGAAAATATGAACATAGTGGGAATTCTTTATTCCTTCTAGTAAACACATGGCCGAGGTCACATCATAGCATCAGAATGTCGGTGTTCATTATTGACTCTTCATGAAAATGGCCCACTAGCTGTCTTAATTGCATGGTTCCAAACTTTTAAATCTTTGCTCCCACTTCATTTTGATCTCAAACCTAGAAAGTGTAACCCTGAGTGTGGTATAATCATGCATATTTCATAAGTGCCTTAAATTTTCCAGAGTTGACTCTTCCTGTAGCACATTTGTAAGCACACTGTTCTTCATGTAGTTTCTGAAATATATAGCCAACACGGAGAGCTTCCTGAGACAAGTAGTCAACAGGGAGCTGCCTGTTTGCAAGCCTTTTCACATTATCTCTCACCTCTATCCAACCCCAGGTGCAGACACACTGGGACATAACACATAAATTGGTGACACATCCCAGAAGATATTGGGCTCATAAATCAATAGAGTTTAAGTTCCTATTTGACCACGGGGTTTAAATTATTTTGGTCACAGAATGAACTTAGATTATTGTCTGATAAGTATATCCAGAAGAAGTCAGTACTGTCTATTTATTCATAGACTAGCACTGCCTTCATTCTACTATTTCCTTTTCATACTTTGTTTGAAAGCAGTTAGCTGATTTTCATGGTTGAGAGAGAACCAGTAATAAATCTTGCTTTTGTTTCGTTAAATGAATTATATTTTGAGGTCAGGCTGTGTGCGTAAAGGGAGAAGACGAAATGTGGAGAGAGAACAGAGTGAGTGAGAATTTTTCTTTCTATTTCTATTTAATGTTTCCCCTAGTCAGAAAAGGTTCTCTGCTAAGAAGTGAGTAAAAAACCTGGAAGCTGTGACCTGCTGTAGTCTGTTGGTTGTATGTTTCTGCAGATACCTGCCTTGCACCATCTGATTTCTTAGCTTCTGTGAAATGGAAGATGTTATGTTTGCATGTCTTCCATGCTTAGATATTTGATCCAGTGCCATTAAACATAAAGAATATTTTAACTTTTTCTAAATGTTATAATGGTGGGATATGTTGAATAATGTTTTATACATGGCTTTTCAGATCCAAGTAGGGTTTCCCACTACTTGGAAATGTTCATAATTGATGCTGCTATGATCTATGCCTGAAAAAAGATGCCTTTTGCAGACTAATGGCTAACAATTCAAATTGGAGAGTAAAATTGTGTGTATTTCCAGTAGTATAGGTTTAAGATTATACTTACGTTATTGTTTTTAAAACAAGCCTGATATTTACCATTTTTAGGCTTTCATTAAAAATAATCTGACTGAATGATTCTATTAAATGTGATATTCTCTTTCTTGAATGACAGATAACACTGAATCTTCTAAAGCGGTTTATCTGATTTATACCATAAAAATAGTGACTAGCTCAAAACACATCAGGCTGTGCTCATTGCATTCTAGGCGGCCAATATCTGAAGCCCTTTTAAAATAGAGGCTATAAGAGAACTCATATGAAATTTAATATTTTATTTACAGTTTTAAAGTGTATTTCAATATCAGTGAAACACCTTTCCTATATTTATGTTAAAACTCTGCCCTGTTTCATGACAAGTTATGTTTCTACAGGGTTTTGTTTGTGTTTTTGTTTTTGTTTGCAGGAAGTTGGAAGGGCAAACATCTAACTGGTATCTGAGAGTAGGCAGCAGGTTCCCTGCAGGAAAAGTCTAATGAGGCTGAGAAGCAGTGTGTGCAATGCACAGATCCTCTTTCTTCTTCAAGAGTGAGAATCTCAGATCAGTGTGGAAGGCTGATGCTTCCTCAGGAGGCCTTCCTCTTGTAGAAAAAGGAACCCCTGCAGAGCCAGGCCTTTAATAAGCCACGTCTGGGTCCCTGCATGGGTGATTTATGGATTCTTCAGCCAAGGGTTATCTTACACTTCAATAAGTGGAGTCTCACTAAAAATATTGCTTCCCGTGAGCCCCTGCTACATGCCAGGCATTGTGCTGGGCCCTGGAAATATGATCATGAGAAATAAAATTGAAATGGTTTTTGCTCTCATAGAATTTATAATCTAGTGGGAAAGAGTAACAAATGACTGTCACACTAATAAAAATGTACTTCAAATTGAGATAAGTCCTGGAGTGATAGAAATGTAATCCTCTAAGAATAGGTAACAACAAAAACCTTCTGTAGAGATGTGATCAATGTGACCTGAGCAGAGATCTCCAGGATGCGTTACTGTGGCAGAGAATGGTGTCCCAGAAAAGCATGTGCAAAGGCTGTTGTTGGAAGCAACAACCTGCAGGAAGGAGCAACCTGCTTAGGTTGCTGAAAGAAGGCAGGATGCGTCTGCTGGGGGAGGCAGATGGGAGGTCCAGAGAAGAAAGAAAGGGGCAGGTGAAGCTACACCTTGAAGACCATCTTATAGGGTTAGATCTTTATTCCAGGAGCAGTGGGAAGCCGCTGATAGTCCCAAGGAGAAGTCAACAGGAGAAAATTTGTTATGAAGCATTTTGTTTGGCTGTGGTGGAGAAGATGAATTGGGGAGTAGGCTACTGTGTATGCTGGGGGACCAGTTTGGAGGGCATGGCTGTGGATCAGAGCAGAAGTGATGTGATTTGAACTAGGGAGCAGTGGAAGGATCTAAAATACATTTACGAGGTGAAATCAAGAGGAGTCAGTGGTAGACCCATACTGGGGCTGAGGAAGAAAGAGGTGTCAAGATGACAGCGTGCCTTGCAGGATTCAGCTCACTCAGCTGAGTGGAAGGAAGCCCACGTTTCAGGACAAGATTAATGAGTCTACTGTTGGCTATGCTGAGGTTTCCTCTCTTCTTCCCCACTTTTCCCACCTTAAGCAGTCAACTGCATTTACAGCCATCCCAGGGCCCTGGGGCTGCAAAGCATAGGATTGCTTTGTTTTGTTTCAACTCCTGCAGAGCTGAAGGGACACTGAAAGACTCCTTGTCACAGTGTAAAACAGATATCACATTTCAGAAATGGCATAGACTTTCACTTCATTTTCATCTCTAAGTGGACATATCACAACGTACACACTATTCAGTTCAGTTCAGTCGCTCAGTCGTCTCCGACTCTTTGCGACCCCATGAATGGCAGCACGCCAGGCCTCCCTGTCCATCACCAACTCCCGGAGTTCCCTCAGACTCACTTCCTTCGAGTCCGTGATGCCATCTAGCCATCTCATCCTCTGTCGTCCCCTTTTTCTCCTGCCCCCAATCCCTCCCAGCATCAGAGTCTTTTCCAGTGAGTCAACTCTTCGCATGAGGTGGCTAAAGTACTGCAGTTTCAGCTTCAGCATCATTCCTTCCAAAGAACACCCAGGGCTGATCTCCTTTAGAATGGACTGGTTGGATCTCCTTGCAGTCCAAGGGACTCTCAAGAGTCTTCTCCAACACCACACTTCAAAAGCATCAATTCTTCAGCACTCAGCTTTCTTCACAGTCCCACTCTTATATCCATACATGATCACTGGAAAAACCATAGCCTTGACTAGATGGAACTTTGTTGGCAAAGTAATGTCTCTGCTTTTTAATATGCTATCTAGGTTGGTCATAACTTTCCTTCCAAGGAGCAAGCGTCTTTTTAATTTCATGGCTGCCATCACCATCTGCAGTGATTTTGGAGCCCCCCAAAATATAAAGTCTGACACTGTTTCCACTGTTTCCCCATATATTTCCCATGAAGTGATGGGACTGGATGCCATGATCTTCATTTTCTGAATGTTGAGCTTTAAGCCAACCTTTTTACTCTCCCCTTTCACTTTCATCAAGAGGCTTTTTAGTTCCTCTTCACTTTCTGCCATAAGGGTGGTGTCATCTGCATATCTGAGGTTGTTGATATTTCCCCCGGCAATCTTGATTCCAGCCTGTGCTTCTTCCAGTCCAGCGTTTCTCATGATGTACTCTGCATAGAAGTTGAATAAGCAGGGTGACAATATACAGCCTTGACGTACTCCTTTTCCTATTTGGAAGCAGTCTGTTGTTCCATGTCCAGTTCTAACTATTGCCTCCTGACCTGCATATAGGTTTCTCAAGAGGCAGGTCAGGTGGTCTGGTATTCCCATCTCTTTCAGAATTTTCCACAGTTTATTGTGATCCACACAGTCAAAGGCTTTGGCATAGTCAATAAAGCAGAAATAGATGTTTTTCTTGAACTCTCTTCCTTTTTTTGATGATCCGGCAGATGTTGGCAATTTGATCTCTGGTTCCTCTGCCTTTTCTAAAACAGCTTGAACATCTGGAAGTTCGTGGTTCACGTATTACACACTATTAGCTAACTCTAATCCATTTGATAAAATAGTATTTGACCAAGTAATTCTTCAGTGTGACGGTATGGCCACCCAAATTGATGAGTCCTATTCACCTTTTATGGGTTTGCATCTTGACACACAGACATTTAAATGGAGCATCATTGCCCATCTGTAGTCTGCCTTACTCTACAGTTCATCCTAACTTTCCTTACTCCAAGTTCTCTTCAGCACTCATTTCCATGACTTGACCCATACTCCCCATCCATCCGCCAATGACCCCAGCCCCATTTCTGTACACATAGCCTGCAGGCTCCCCTCTGGGACTTTTACTTCCACCCTTCTTCCATGTTCCCTCCCCAGGGCTGTTTCACTGAGGCCTCTGGGAATCCGAGTTCTCATTTTCTGAAGGAGGTGGATCTTCCATGTCCTGCGTATCCTCACTTTTGAGATTTATGCTGCTGCTGCTAAGTCGCTTCAGTCGTGTCTGACTCTGTGCGACCCCATAGACGGCAGCCCACCAGGCTCCCCGGTCCCTGGGATTCTCCAGGCAAGAACACTGGAGTGGGTTGCCATTTCCTTCTCCAATGCATGAAAGTGAAAGTGAAGTCGCTCAGTCGTGTCTGATTCTTCACCACCCCATGGACTTCAGCCTACCAGGCTCCTCCGTCCATGGGATTTTCCAGGCAAGGGTACTGGAGTGGGGTGCCATTGCCTTCTCCGTTTGAGATTTATATACCACTCTTAAAAGGAAAGGATCAGTGACTTACTTTGGTACATGAAATGTTGTGCTTAGCAGTAATAATAAGAAAGCAAAGATTTAACCATCACGTGTGCCCAGTGTTTTGCCTTATATTCCCATGGTTGGCTAAACTTCAAGCAATATAGGTAGACATGAGATGAACAGTGCAAGTCTCCGTAGCAGTGTCCATCTGGGTGCAGTCCCTCCTGCTGCTTATGTATCCTGCCAGGGTTTTAAAGGTGCATATACAATCCTTACGTGTGTGTATGAGCATGTAGATCTTTATTCGAATCCATCTGGCATCATATTGACTTGATAGAAGCTAGGAATCGCATCCTAGCTTTACTGTTAGGTAGTTACTGCTGATTGGTATTTACGATGGACATTTAAAACCGGTTGCTGGCAAAGCCATCTCCTTTTACCCCTTATCTTCCTCTGTCTTCATTTCTCTTTTCCTATAGTATCATCCCTGAGGTCTTCTTTCTTCCTTCTTAGTTTAACCTATAAAAGCCAGGTTCAGCTGTTCTGGCTCCAGCATCGCCTGCACTGACCCCCCTTTACAGATGCCTGTGTATCCTGGGAGTCTCCTTTTGGCATGTTTTTGGTTCACAGTTGCCAGTATATGCCAGTCTACATCAATTCAAAACAGTGGGTGTCTGTTTCAAGGAAAGTAACTGAGGATGCTAACAAAACCTTGTTTTTTGGAGGGAGATGGGAAAAAAAGACCATATCATAATTGAAATATTAATTGGCTGACTGCTTAGTTTTCCTTAAGCAAGTCAGATATTAGCAAAAATCAGGCTTCAAATAAAAATTAATATCCAGCGTGAAAAGAGCAGAGAGGTTCCTACTTCAAAGGTTCATTAACTAGCAGAAAAGGGGCACAACATAATCCTCTACTGAACCATGCATTCCAGGCTTGAGTGTGATCAGTAAAAGCTACATTTGCTGCCCTCCTCTAATGTGTTTTTAAGCCTTTGGATTAAAAGCTCTGGTTCTGATGAATATGACAATAGCATGTTATCTATATATCATTTTTATTTTTTTTTTCCTGGAACCTACAAACTGCAAAATTCTCCTTAATTTCACGTTGAGATTATTTTGATTTGACAGTCTTTTGACAACATAAGCATCATTTGGGGAATTTCTGAAATTTCTGACTTTAAGGGAAACAGTGTTGAGTAGATCGATTGATTCATTATCCTCTCCTCAACCATCTTATTTATCTGTCTGCAATTTGTGACAGACTGGCCTCTGTGGGAACAGGCTGGTAGTAATCACACAAGTCCTATTCTTCATAAGACAGTCTGTTGTGAACATGATTGTGTAAGTTTACGCATTTGCATTAAATCTGAGAAGGACATGTTAAATTAACAGAGACTGAAGCAGTAAGTTCCATGGGAAACTTTCGTAGAATGAGTTGTTCGTATCTTATTGCTATGTTCAGGCATATTTGTAACTTGGAGGAAGTTCTGGATTACTTCATTTGTACATATATTCATTTTAGTATTCTTCTTGTTCTGAATTTAACATGATACAGGCTGACATTTTTTGACAAATCATATTCTCACAAATCCTTAAGTTTGTCTTCACTCCTTCCTGGTTATCCTTTTAAATCCTCTGTTTAACATCCTCCCCAGGTGTTACTCATTTGCTCAAAATCTTGCACAACTGAGCTGTGAAATGCAAGGTTAAACTAAATAATAGTCACCTCTTGGTGAGTTGTGACTCTAGGCAAGTCATTTTAGTATTCAACCCATGTCTTTAAAATGAGACATCGGCCTGGAAAATCTCATAGTCTTCTTCTGATTCTGGCATGGGAAGAAACACATTGGGTCAATTATAATCATCTCTGTGAGCATTAGAGTGTGCCCGGCCTAGCAGTCCACTCATTTAAACACACACATGCCCCTTTCCCAAGTCCAGCTCTTGGTGAACAGCTACCTATGTGGTTATGTGCAGGAGCCCTTGCTGGGCCAGCTTGGGCAAGGCCGTTTGTTTGGGCACATGGCCCCAGCTGACAGTGCGGCATGCTACTTGTATAGTGTAGGGTCATTTGGACACTCGAAGGCCAAGATCTTCTTCGGCCACACCACAAGAGTAATCAATCCTTGACATATTTTTATACACCACAGTGTCTTTTTGCAGTTGTACATTTAACCTCCGAAGCTTCATCAAAGCCTTTTCCACAGCAGCAGGTGGAGGTCTCACTCCTCTTTTGTCACTTCTATGCTTTTGCTTCACCTGCTCGTGAGCTTCCTAGTTGTTAGGTTAGAACAGACCTTCTGTGTGTCCACCAGAGATCGAGACAGTCCTGCATAAATCGGTCCTCTCCTTGGGGTGTTGATGCTCCCTTTTTTTGGCCATAGAGGAAGCTGATATTATATAAGGAGCTCTAGGAGTGTAGCCAGAGAGTGACTGGGATTAGATTAAAGGAAAAGATTATTTTCCACCTACGTCAGATTTTTCTTTTTGTTTTTTGCATTCTCTGTTCCCAGCACTTTGGTGAAGGAGGGAGGGCACTAGACAGGGGCTTGAGAAATTTGGGAACCATAATCCTAGCTCTGCCTGTAACTTCCAGTGAGACTTGGACAGACTATTCAATGAGAAAATCTTAGACAGCGGGTCTCTTGTGTAAAAGTTCTGAGTAACCCTGGCTCAGTTCAGGACTGCTGCCTAAGTAAGACAAGCTAATGGCTAAGTGTGTAATCCCTTCCCCCTATAGCCTCTAAACCAACCTAACCCTCCTCTGTGACTCCCTCAGACTCCAGGCTCTGCAGCAAGTATGCATGACCTTAACCCCTGTACAGTGGTTCTCAAGTCTGGTATTGAATACTTCCAAGCTGCAGGGACTCACTACCAGTTTGCTGCTGTTAGGAGGCGTGAGCTTCTTTGTGTGGAGTCTCAATGATGCCTCTGAAACACCCCTAAGATCCAGTCAGTTCTTAACCTTTAGACCAAAACTGAATACCCTTCATCCTCTCTTTCTGGCAGCTTTTACATGCTATCAGGTTCCTCATGAGTCTTCTCAAATTCACAAAACAGTCTTCCTGCCTTAGTCACTTAATGCATATTTGTTGTGGGAAGGAATGAATGATTTAATGAATATAAAGTGATTTTCAGAGTGTTCTCTCTTCAGGACACTTTCAGGATGAAATTTTTTTAGGACAGTGTTCCACTCAAAATTCTGGTCTCGAGTGTATGAACACAGTGCCCGAAAATCAAACTGGTGATGCAAGCGTGACAACTCATTGTTGCTTTAATGTGGACATTGAACACTTAGCAGTACGGCTAAAGTTAAATGAATTATTTATGCTGCTATTAAAAATCAGGTTTTCAAAGGCTATTTAATGGCACTGTGTAATAAATGGAGAAATCAGGCTCAAAAATTGTATATACAGCATGATCCCAATTATATACAAAAATATAAATATGCAAAGGAAAAATTCTCAAAGAAAATGCATCAAAATGTTACTGATTATCTCTGGAGAGTGTAATCATAGGTGATTATGATTTTCAACTTTATCCCCTTCTTATATCTTCCATATAAGCATGTTTTATAATCAGGAAAACAAGTTATTTCTTTAAAAAGATCTGAACCCTTCTGAGAAACTTTATATCATGACTTGTGTTTCCTGATTTTCCTTATCTGGATTCTTTCAGAATCTTGTGTCAAAATTTCATCTTAGTTCTCCCACCTCTCGGGGCATCTTGAGGCTCTCTGGGATATAATAACCATGTAATGTGGCAATAATCCCTCAGTTACATGCTTCTGCTTTACCCTGTGAGTTCTATGATATCATTCTTACACTTACCTTTATTATTATTTTAGTTTAATGCCTGCATTTTCCACTAAAGAGTTGCATGAGGTTTAAGAGAAAAAAACTTTTTCTCACTACCAATTCCACTATTCCTAGAACATAAGAGATGCTTGAAAATTACGTGTTGAGTGCAAGGTCACCCCACTTGTCTACTTACTAGCTGTGTGAGCGGGTGCAGGACACTGTGCTTCTTTGCCTGTCTGGAAGATGACTCCTGCTTTCCTCCTCTACTGGGCTTTTTGGATTTCAACGAGGCTAACATTGTCTAATCATCTTTGATAGTAGGCTCTTGGCTTCTCAGTGCATCCTCTTTCATGATTTCAAATGCCGAGAATCACCTTCTCCCAGGGCTTTTTGTCCTCTCCCTAGCATACTCCATGTTCCCTGTTGATGTGAAGTAAATCCAGTGACAGATCACTTCTGACTCACCAGCTGCCAGCCACTGTGCTTTGTTTTCCTCTCATTTTAAATATTTATTAGCTCTGATTTGCCTATCAGCTCTGCAAGGTTGTATTATTATCTCCATTTTATTGCTGAGGAAGCCAGGACATAAAGTTGGTCATGCACAGTAGCAGCTCTTTGACACCAAGCAGTGTTACCGCAAGACTGCCAGTCATGTCTGTGGGCCCAGGCGGGTGCTCTCGGGAACAGCACAGCCTGCGGGGCAGCGGGGAGTGGGCAGAAGCCAGCGTGGGTGAGTAGAGCCCCCAGCATGAGATGTGAGCACTGGACAGCCTTTTCTCCCCACGATGCTTACCTTTATCCTTCCTTTCATCTGTCTGTTTTCAGGTTTTAGATCTGACGTTTATTTTTAGAAACCACTACAGAGAAATTCGAGGCTTCTCAGGTGACTTGGTGGTAAAGTATCTGCCTGCGGAATGCAGGACACTTGGGTTCAATCCCTGGGTCAGGAAGATCCCCTGGAGAAAGGAATAGCAACCCACTCCAGTATTCTTGCCTAGGAGAATCCCATGGACAGAGGAGCCTGGTGGGCTACAGTCCACGGGGATCACAAAGAGTCGGATGTGACTTAGACACTGAGCAACAGCAACACAGAGAAATTGACCTCACGCCCTCCATTTCTTGGTTTTGCAACATAACTTTTATTGACGTGATAAAATATTTTGTTCCCCTCATGTATTTAGCCTCTACCCACAACTATTCATATAAAAAGGGTGAAAGACTTGTCCCCTAGAGATGGGAATTGCCCACCCTTTCTGAGTGTGAGGAGTTCAGTTCTGGGGTGCTTCTGCATTAGTGTCTGCAGGGAGCATGGCAGGAGGGTGCAGCCAGCCCAGTTGGCTGAGTCTTCAAGGCGGGAAGAGCTGGATGTGTGGCAGACAGACCTAGTGTTCATCTCTGCTCTGTAACCACCCATGCAATCCAGGGCAAGGAAATGACACCAGCTACCTTATCCATAAAATGTGGAGATAATATTAAATGCACAGGTTTTAATTTTTGAAACATATTGTATGAAGCAGCCTGGCGTCCAGCACATAATCTACATTAGGAAATGGCAACCCACTCACTATTCTTGCCTGAAAAACTACCTGGACAGAAGAGCCTGGAGGGCCGCAGTCCATGGGGTCGCAGAGTCAGACACAGCTGAGTGACTGAGCATGCATTCACGCACCAGCACTTAAACACTCAGGTAGTGTTTATGATTATGCTGGCAGTTATTATTATTGGTGGTGAAGGCTAGTAATTTTTAGTCAACTCATTGGTCAAGAGAGTCCCTAAGCACAAAATTCCCAGTAATATCTTCCATACCTTTATAAAAGGAGGATTGCAGAAGAAGTATCAGAAAGATTTCAACATACTGACCCCATTTTCAAGTAGTTTATATATATGGGGTTTTTAGGAGTTGAACTGGAAGGATTTCCTGCATTGACTCCTGGTTTGATGGGAGTCAGCCCAGGGATCATTGGTGTGATTATTCGAGAACACTCCTGAGGGGGTAGAGAAAGGGTCAGCCTACAGCTCTGTGCTTTTGACCTGGCCACACGCACCCCTCAACAGTCAGTGTGATTGTCTGACCAGCTATGGAGCCCTGATAAAATCAGGCTGCTACACCACAGCCTCCATCAGTGATCCCCACAAAGTGCTGGGGGAGCTGCCAGCTCCATCTGGTGTCTGCCTCTAAGGGCTACATCACTGCTGTCTACCCATCTTACAGCATTCACATGGACCAAGCCAGATGAGTGCAGGAGAGTCCTGAAGAGACGCTCTGACTCATTCACTCATGTGGCCGAGGATATACCACTGAGGGGAAGGCCTGAGAAATTAGGTTGATCATGAGGAGAAGGGCCTTGACACAGCTGATGTCACGGGATCCATGAACACAGAGTCCCCACTTCTCTGCCCATTCACCTGTGATCACATGCAGTGCATCATATTGTAGGCATTCATGTATATATTTGAGTCCCCATCTGGATTTTGAATTATTTGAAAGAAAGCACTCTGAGAGGACTGTTTTTGTCTCTGCCTTCCAATGCCGAGTCAGTGCCAGGCACCAGGAGACACAGTGTATGCCAGGGAGGGAGAAGAGGCAGGGAGGAGGGGCCTCTCCCCAAGGCAGGGAGAAGAGAATAAATGGCCCTTTCGGTTCCATTCATACTCTGCAATTCCAGGGATACAGAGAACCCCTGGCCAGCACTTCAGAGCCACTTTGCTTAGCCCCACACGTTCCAGATGCTCCCCGTGTCCCTCTCACAGGCCTTTGCAGTCAGGTCAGCTCCCCAATGTCACCCCTGATTCTAGTTACTGACTTTTCTTATGCTTCCTCCCTACAAAAGAGCCAAAAAGATCATTCCAAAAGAAATTGCTTAGCTTTGTATTTTCTATGATTTTAGAAGCTTTTTCATGCCAGCATCTCACCTAGTTGTAATAGCAAAAATGTGACTTCTTTTAGCACTGTACTTTCTGAGGCTTAATGCTATAGTAACTTTCAGAAGAATAAATCTCCTGCATCTCTGGGGCCTCAGAACTTTTACCAGGAATTGCTTTTACTCTTGGCTTATAGCAAAAGGGGAAGTGTGTACTAACCAACTAATTGGCCCCCAGAAGTTTACCAAGTAAGTGTCAGTACTGTTCTTTCTGTAAAGAAGATCCTGTCCTTTAGAAGATGGGTATGGTTAAGTGTCAGGGCAGTGGAGAAATGTGGCTGCTGGAAAGGAATTTGGCTGTTTGAGGGAATAAGGAGGCATCACTCCAAGAGATAACCAGAGTATCAGTATACAGAAAGGGAATGTGTCCATGTGTGTCCCTTATAAAAGATTTTAAAATCGCTTACACAGGAAAACTGGGCATCAGACATGGAATTTTCCCAGAATGATGAGTGTCAGTGTGGAGGTAGGTTGGCTTGAATTCATTGGCCCACAGGCTGAAATGACAGTGTTTCACACCTAGTGCAGAGCATAGAGAAGAGGTCTGTTGGCAGGCTGCCACTGTGGAAGGAACCAGCATGGAATCAGTCTTCCTGTGTACGCACGAGGTGTGGGCTGTGCTGGGAGAGAATCTTCTTGAGTGTTGGTTCTCAGTGTGGCTCAGAGGAGGGATTGGGAGGTCATTTAGCCTGGACTCCACCTTGGACTGACTGAAGCAGAATTTTGTCGAGTGGCTAAAAATAGACTTACTGCACTAGTGAAGTAAGTCTGATGGTGAATGTTTCAAAACTGATGAATTTAACTTTATAGTTCATAGACCTTTTCACCAAGTAATTCTGGTTCTACAAGTCTATTCTAAGAAAACAGTCATAATTTGGACAAAGATTTATGGAGAAAAATATAGAATAGTATTATAGATGGTATGAGAAAAATCGAATGACCTATATATCTCACAATAGGCGAATGCTTAAATTAATTGTGGAATATCCATAAATGTTGCGTATATTCAGTAAAATGGAGTTTTTAAAGGATAATTAATAACTAAGAAGATCCTCTTAATTATAGGTGATCAGTAGCAAGGTACAAAGTCATCCAAGTATGTAAAAGGGAAAATATGTGATTTCACTTATGAGGTGCTTACAAATAGCCAGATTCTATTTCAAATCCTAAAAGATGATGCTGTGAAAGTTCTGCACTCAATATGCCAGCCTCCTGAGAAATCTGTATGCAGGTCAAGAAGCAACAATGAGAACTGGACATGGAACAACAGACTGGTTCCAAATCAGGAAGGCTTTCCAATGGTGGTTACCTGGGACTGGAGGACCGGAAATGGAGAGCTATTTTTTTATATTTATTTGTAACTGATTGATTGCTTTACAACATTGGTTTGATTCCTGTCATACATCAACATGAATTAACCATAGCAGCACATATGTCCCTTCCGTACCCCACCCCTCTAGGTTGCTACATCGCCTCAGTTTGAGTTCCCTGAGTCAAAAAGCAAATTTCCATTGGCTGTCTTTTCACATATGGTAGTGTATATGCTTCCATGCTACTCTCTCCATTCATCTCACCCTCTCCTTCCTCTCCCCTGCCCTTTTCCACAAGTCTGTTCTCTATGTCTGTCTCTGTTGCTGCTCTCTGAATAGGTTCATCAGTACCATCTTTCTTGAGTCCATAAATATGCATTAATATATGATATTTGTTTTTCTCTTTCTTACTTCATTCTATATAATAGGCTCTAGGTTCATCTGCAGGAGGTGGAAAGTTATTGTTTAATGGGTGCGGAGTTTCAGTTTGGGATGATGAAAATCTGGGAAGGAGAGTGGTGGTGAGTGTATAACATTGTGAATATACTTAAGGCCACTAAAATGTATACTTGAAAATGGTTAAAGCGGCAAGGTTTATGTTTTTTCTGTTTTACCATGGTAGAAAGACCCTTCCCCCTCAAGTGCTGTGGGGTGTGTGAGGACCACAGTGAGGTCTTCACGGCTGCAGCCAGGCCTGCTTCTTTAGGAAGAGGACAGCTGTATTCTCACATGAAAGAAAATAAAGGCTGTAGCTATGAGAGAAGACGTTTTATCTGTACAGGAGGTCTGAATTTTTTCTTCTTTTTTTAATGCATGGAAGCATAGAGAAGAATCAACATTGTAACAGGATTTATATGTAGGTGATGAAAATATGGGTTGTTTTTCCATCTTTAAAATAAAAAATCTATAATTTACCCCAAAGGATATAGAGTAGAAGCTCAGAACAAAAGTTATTTGGAAACTACAAAAATCATACTGATGTTTGTCAAGTCTATGCCTAGCTAAATAAAGTACTTGAAACTGTTCCAGTGGGGGTGGGGGGAAGAAAAATAATTTAAAAATGTTTTCTATCTTTGTTATTAGAATGAGAGTTGTTAGTAAATTATTGTGACTTATATACAACAAGCAGTGCAAAATTTAATCCACATAATATGGTACGTCCCTTTGGAAGTCATCTCCTTGAGAACCCCCTCTAAAGGGCTACCACTGCAGAGAGCACGTCTTCAGACTGCAGAGTACATCAGAAACTTGGTTATTGTTGTTTAGTTGCTAAGTAGTGTCCAACTCTTTGCAATCCCATGGACTGCAGTATGCCTGGCTTCTCGTCCTTCACTACCCACCTGGAGCTTGCTCAAACTCATGTCCATTGAGTCCATGATACCATCCAACCATCTCATCCTCTGTAGTCTCCTCCTCCTGCCTTCAATCTTTCCTAGCATCAGGGTCTTTTCGAATGAGTCAGTTCTTCGCATCAGGTAGCCAAAGTATTGGAGCTTCAGCATCAGTCCTTCCAATGAATATTCAGAATTGATTTCCTTTAGGATCAACTGGTTTGATCTCCTTGCAGTCCACTGGGCTTTCAAGAGTTTTCTCCAGCAGCACAGTTAGAAAGCATCAATTCTTCAGCACTCAGCCTTCTTTATGGTCCAACTCTCACATCCATACATGACTACTGGAAAAGCCAGAGGTTTGACTAAATGGACTTTTGTCGGCAAAGTGATACCTCTGCTTTTTAATACACTGCTTGGGTTTGTCATAGCTTTTCTTCCAAGGAGCAAGCATCTTTTAATTTCATGGCTGCAGTCACTGTCTGCAGTGATTTTGGAGTCCAAGAAAGTACAACTCGGAGGCAGTCACGAATCATCTAGGGCCATGTCTTGTGAACAGGTGGGTGGTGCCATGAATATGTTCCCTTCCTTTTTGAGGGATGG
This sequence comes from Capricornis sumatraensis, assembly GCF_032405125.1. Classification (NCBI taxonomy): domain Eukaryota; kingdom Metazoa; phylum Chordata; class Mammalia; order Artiodactyla; family Bovidae; genus Capricornis; species Capricornis sumatraensis. The sequence goes on along the minus strand of NC_091074.1, from coordinate 45,954,737 downwards.
TTTTCCTCATAGGTCCTTTGAATGAGGATTAGGTGGTGTGGGAAACCTTCCATTTTTATTTCCACTGTTAAAGGCTCTTTCCCCATGTTGTGAGAAGGGAACTGCCACCACCCAAACCTGCCATTACTTATCTGTCAAGGTCGTTAGCAGCAAGCAACAAAAACTAACTGGAACTCAGAGATTCCCTGGTAGTCCAGTGGTTAGGCCTCTTCACTTTGATTGCCAGACCTGGGTTCAATCCCCAGTCACAGAACTAAGATCCCACAAGCTGCACAGTGCAGCCAAAAACAAAACAAAAAACTTACTGTAAAGTAATTTAGGCACTACAGAAACTTAGTGGAAAGTTATTAGGACATCCACGGGATATCCAAGGAGTCAGAAAAACAAGGTCAAACAATAGGTGAGAAAGGGAGGCTGCTCAGCTGGGAGGTGAATAGGACCAGGTCACTTCCCCTTCCAGGGCCCTGGAGCAGGGCTCTGCCATCAACACATGCAAGCTGCTGCTGCCTTTGAGGGCATCCTCTTCCACTGTTTCTCTGCATCTCTGGTCACAGGTTCTACATCCTGGGCAGGTGGAGCGAAAATTGGCCTGGCTCAGTCTGTACCTGCTGCCAGGGACCCTGGGCCAGGGCGTATCTGGCATCTTTCAGCATTTGTAATGGCATGTGAGCTCTGCCTTCCATTGAGACTTCAAAAGGGAGAAGGGGTTTCAGAGGCTGAGGAGCCAAACCGATGACAGATAGCCAGGTTGATGAGCACATGCCTATCATTTTGTTAATCCCTGCCCGAGTCCAGTAATGAGCTGGTGATTATCCCTCAATGCAGCGAGTGGCCATCAGTTTACTCTCAGTCATTTAAGCATTTTCTGCATGGGGGATTGTCTGAGGTTCCAAACTATGTGCTGATGAATTACTGGGATTTCATGTATCGTGTCTTCATCTGGTGTAATCAGACTGGTAGATGAGGCTGCTTGCCCTGTGGATTATACTTAGTATAGTAGAGGTGGAGAGTGGGAGAGAGAGTAAGGTAGGCAGCATGCAAGGACAGCTGCTGCCTCTAGAGGTCCCTTTTAAAGGGCCTAGTAGAGTTCCAAAAACACAGTGACTTTGGAATTCCGATAATCAGACTGGCTGTTGGGCTTTTCCCTTTTGTTAGTAGAGAAGGTACAGGGGTTTGGCATGACTTTGGCAAGAATGTGATATGACACCGTCCTGTCACTGGATTGTGGCTCATCTCAGTCCTCTAATCATAGGCAGAAGTCTACTCTTGAGTGTGATGACTACTTCTGTCTTTCGTTTTCACGTCACTTGTGCAGTACTCTAGCTGCAGGCCGACTGACAGCTCCAGACACCAGTGTCCCTGGGGACAGAGCACTGGCAGACTTCAGGGGAGTTCACACATCCCTGGAGGCAGTACAGCAGAGGGTAAACAGGTGTTCATGGCAGGTGAAGGCAGACTTCTTCTGAGAGTCTAGACAGCAGGTGGGAGAAACGCATTAGTCAAGGTTTTTAATGCATATACTTTTCCAGCAGAGGTGTTCACTTGTTCCAGCAACACACTAAGAACTGCATCAGGAGGTCCATTCTGTAATGCTGAAAAACCATCCCAGTCACGTAGAGTGGTGGGCAGTGGCAGCTGGAACCTCCAGTTGTGATGTGTGTCCCCAGTGGTTCAGACTACACTTGGAGAAGCTCTGCTTTGTTTGATTCCTCACGCACAGCAGGGACCTTTTATTTTTAACAGAAACCTTTTTTTTTTCCCTCCCCTGCATGAAGTCTTACTCAGAAACCCAATCTATGAATCAAATACAAATTCTGTTCTGGTGGCTGAAGCTCACGCACTCCACATGGATTCCAGCCCTTGCAGGGACCCCTGAGCCCCCACCCTACAGCAGTGCGGCTCAGTGTGACAGCCCTCCAGGCATGGGCGTGACACCCACTGTCTGTCTCTGCCTCGAAGAGCTGGACACCGTTGACTCCTCTAGTGTCTCACACAGGTGGTCAGTAAATAGATACCAGATTAGTGACTGTGACAGTTTGAAGGAACATCCAGCAGCTTCTGCACTGGAGGAGTCAGGGAAGCATAAACCCGTGTACTCCTAATCCCATTCCTGTTTAAATGCTTTATATACACCGTGTAGTCATAGGAAGTTTCTGGCATACTCAAGATTTGAGACCATTTATCTATGGAGGAGACTAGGTGTTACAGAAATAAACTCTTTTTGTGTTTTACTGTGAGCTGCTTTAAGCCCATTTGGAAGGTAGCTGGGGTGTAAATAATGCTACTCACTAAATGAAGTTATATTCAAATCTGAGTATATCCTCTTCTACCTGAAGGAGCTAGCAAAGGGTGGGAAGCTTCACATCATGACTGAGAATCGTGCCGCCTGGTGGGGAAGGAGGAAGGGAAACTCTCAAAACAGCCTTATGTTCTTGTGTTCTTCTGTGCAGCCTTATGTTCAATTTGGTTGGTTATTCTTCTTTATTCTTCTACTATGAATAAAGGAAAAAGTTCTGAAAGCAAGAAATTGAAGAAAGCAAGCAAGATTATCTCCCCTAGATTTTGACGTGAAAGAGAGTGTAGTGACGGTGACTGATACATAGCAGTTAGATTTAATTCCGGACACCTTTTCAAAAAAGAATTATTCCTCACTCTAAGGTTGCATACATTTTAGTTTACTAACAAGGTTGTATGTTTATGATAAATGCCTTGAGTATCCTTTATACATGGAGAGTGAAAAAGTTGGCTTAAAGCTCAACATTCAGAAAATGAAGATCATGGCATCCGGTCACATCACTTCATGGGAAATAGATGGGGAAACAGTGTCAGACTTTATTTTTTTGGGCTCCAAAATCACTGCAGATGGTGATTGCAGCCATGAAATTAAAGGACACTTACTCCTTGGAAGGAAAGGTATGACCAACCTAGATAGTATATTCAAAAGCAGAGACATTACTTTGCCGACTAAGGTCTGTCTAGTCAAGGCTATGGTTTCTCCTGTGGTCATGTATGGATGTGAGAGTTGGACTGTGAAGAAAGCTGAGCGCTGAAGAATTGATGCGTTTGAACTGTGGTATTGGAGAAGACTCTTGAGAGTCCTTTGGACTGCAAGGAGATCCAACCAGTCCATTCTGAAGGAGATCAGCCCTGGGTGTTCTTTGGAAAGAATGATGCTAAAGCTGAAACTGCAGTACTTTGGCCACCTCATGTGAAGAGTTGACTCACTGGAAGACTCTGATGCTGGGAGGGATTGAGGGCAGCAGGAGAAGGGGACGTCAGAGGATGAGATGGCTGGATGGCATCACTGCTTTGATAGACGTGAGTCTGAGTGAACTCCGGGAGTTGGTGATGGACAGGGAGGCCTGGTGTGCTGCGATTCATGGGGTCGCAAAGAGTCGGACATGACTGAGCGAATGAACTGAACTGAACAGGCCATATCTCTGTGGCCATTGGCAACACCTTGGTGATATGGTCCCGGGAATTGCAGCTCAGGATTGGTTTGAGGTAGTTATTCTAAAGGTTAGTAAACCTGTGTTGAAGGTCAAATCTGTAAAACTAAGGGATAACTTCCCCGCTTGGAGGTGGCTTGTGGTGGGTGAGTAGGTAGGACTGTGGCTTCATATCCATCAAGGCCTTGACTTGCCTCTATTGGGATTGAAGAAGGGCCAATTGAAAGGGCCTGAGGGCAAGCAGTTAGAGAGAGAAGGAAGTCAGGGTTTGAAAACTTAAAATACCTCCTTTATTTGTAATAAAGCAGTCGGTGGAGAGTGTGGCTTACATCTGTGGGCAAAGGATTCTCCTGATACACTGGACCTGAGAATTAGGCCTTCTAGTGACCTGTGGTGCAGGACACCACCCATTCCCTCTGTGGAAGGATCAGAGCAGCTCCGCAGAAAGAAAGAAAGTGAGGGGCAAACCAGAAGTTACCAGCCTCCAGATTACCCCAGCTCTGCTTTTCTTCCTTAAGAGTGCTTTGGCTATTCAGGGTCTTCTGTGTTTCCATACAAATTGTAAAATTGTCCTAATTCTGTGAAAAATGTCATTGGTAATTTGATAGGGATTGCATTGAATCAGTAGATTGCTTTGGCAGAGGAGGGATAAATTGGGAGATTGGGATTGACATATATAGACTACTGTATATAAAATAAATGACTAATAAGGATTTACTGTATAGTACAGGGATTATATGGGAAAAGAATCTAAAAAGAGTAGATACGTGTGTGTGTCTGTGTATTATAAAACTGATTCATTTTGCTGTGTACCTGAAACTAATACACTGTAAATCAACTATACTCCAATAAGAATTAAATTTTTAAAAGTGAATTAAAAAAAAGCCAGGAGTTATTACCCCCAATAGTGCTTCCTCCACATGGAAAAAATCTTTAGATGAAGGAAGAAACATACTCTTGTTCTCCCTCTGCCCTCATCACCAAAGCATCTGGGTTTTAGCTCAGTTATCCCAGAGCTGATGTAGCTTCCTAACCCAGGAGACCAGACAGTGTCTATTTAGAGGCAAGCTACACCTTCCAATGTTCTTAGTACCAGGTTCATTTTGGGAAGGGAAGGGAAATGAAAAGTGATATGATAACCCTGGGGGCTTATACAGAATACAGTTCATCTTACCTTTTCAATTCTGCATTGCCTGAGGTCAAATATTATGAAAGCCAGTAAGAAACTTATTTTCATATGACTAAGTTTGATGCAAACTGTCAACTCTGCAGAGCCTCTTCTTTTGTTTGTGTGCCTATAGCTTTAAGTGGAACCACAGTCTGCAGTGAGAAAGTATACATACTTGCCTCATATACTCTTGAATCCAGCAATAACTCAGGAATTGAACCCAGGTCTCCCACCTTGCAGGCAGATTCTTTGCCATCTGAACCACCAAGGAAGCCCAGTAAAAGGACCACTCCTTTATGAAGCAAACTTTCTGTTAATAATGAAAAGTAATATAGGGTGGGTTTCTAATCATAAACCACTAAATATTTCCTGTGTGTGCCTCTCATTTAAACCACAGGATCATTCCTAGTCTGCATTTATAACTTGACTGGTCAAGTGTGCATTTCAGTCAGTGAGATGGGCCTCATCAGTAAAACACTAGGATTAGCAAAACATGAATTGTTAAATGTGCAGAAAGTTTATCAAAGTAGTCAAGTATTTAATTCCTTTGTGTTAAAATTTTATTGTCATACTCAATACATACAAATTTAAGTTTGCAAACTGTATCTGTAAACTAACTCTGTGCCCCACAAAAAAGGATTTTCCAGGATGAACTTCTGGGGATTTACTTAGGAGTTGCTGCCTGAGGAGGAGGTGGAGTAGAGTGGAAGAAGTCAAGTGAGAAGACTGGTCATAGGTGTCCCCATGATCACCCATGAAAGGAGCGGCTAGTCAGTGAATGAGAGATGCAGGCAGAAGAAGGCCTGTTGAGGCAGGCCCAGGGTTCTTCAGAAAAGGGCTGCTAAACAGGACAGCACCTCCCAGCCTCAGCTGACACGCTGTGGATGTTCCTGGCACTTTCCCCTTGCTGCTGCTTCAAGACCTGCCAACTCCAGTGATGGTCTGCTTCTCTTCTGGCCTCGCCGTCCTCAGTTCTTTGTCTCTTACACAGCTTTATTTCTCCAGAGCTTGCTTGGAGGCTCAGTTCCCTTGTCAGTAAAGTGGGGGCAATTCATAGTCTCTGCCTACTTCATGGAATGATTGTGGGGATCAGATGAGATGTATGTTGAAGCATTTTGTTGACTGCCAGATGCTGTATAAATGTCAGGTGTTATAAATCATTAACCAGTCTATTTTTCAGCCAAAGCAGTTTCTATGCACATTTTACTTGCCCTCTGAACAATTCTCTGTCAAATAGCAAATATAAATGCCGATGTTTCTTCCTTCTTGGATTATGGTGGTTCCTTTGCAACTTTATGATCTAGGCTGAATCTTTAAGTACTCCTTTGGCTCATAACTCTTCCCCTGAACACCCATGCAAGATCATAATCCATAAAACACAGAGGCAATAACTCCTTTTAATTGCCAGGAGTTCATCGTTTGCTAAGTTCTAAATGCAGTCACTTAGACATTTGCCTTGAAAAGCCCGACTCCGTTTATTCTGCAGAGCCGAGACTGTGTGAAACTAGGCCCTCCTGCCGAGGGAGAAGTCGTCCAAGTCAAGTGGCCTGATGGCAAACTCTACGGGGCCAAGTATCTTGGATCAAATGTTGCCCACATGTACCAGGTGAGTGCTGCCCTGGGTCTGATGCTTGCTGAGATAGACAGGAGAAGCCAGAGGGCAGATGGTATATCCAGTGTATTATGGGTCAAGAAGCTAGAATTTAGAACACCTGCTGTTTTATAAAAAAGGCAAAGTTTCAAAGACTGTTGACCCAGTTAATAGAGTTTTATTCTGGGGATAATAAAGTTCAATACTGGGAAACTGACAACATTTGATAAATGGATTAATAGTCAGGAATATAGTTAGGTCAAAAAGATGACCGACTGGACAGTAGGCTGCTTTCTTGTGTTTCTGTTATATGGGAAAAGAATAAGTGGCTGGATTACCTAACTAAGCCAAGTCAGTGATGGCTGTTCATCACCCAGCAGCCCCTGAATGGGTGGCTTTTCCCCGACAGACGTCATCCCTGTTGACATTTCAGCAAACCTAAACCAGTGATGCCTCAGCACAGATGGAGCCATTTGTGCACCCAGGCGTGCATGCGTGCTAAGTCACTTCAGTCGTGTCTGACTGCAACCCAATGGACTGTAGCCTGCCCAGGCTCCTCTGTCCATGCAGATTCTCCAAGCAAGAATACTGGAGTGGGTTGCCATGTCCTCCTCCAAGGGATCTTCCTGACCCAGGGATCAAACCTGCATCTCTTAGGTCTCCTGCATTGGCAGGCAGGTTTCTTTATAGGATGCTTTTTTGATGAAAAGTACAGTTGTCAGTTGGGAAGTCTGTTCACTGAACAACGGTATATATTATTTTAAAATACGGATACAATTAAAAGGTCTTCCCTGGTGTCTCAAGACAGTAAAGAAGATTCCTGCATTGCAGGAGACTGGGGTTTGATCCATGGGTCGGGAATATCCCCTGGAGAAGGAAATGGCAACTCTCCAGTTTTCTTGCCTGGAGAATTGCATGGACAGAAGTGCCTTGCAGGCTACAGTCTGTGGAGGCACAGAGTCAGACACAACTGAGTGACTAACACTTATACAATTAAAAAATGAACTATATCCCTATTAGAAATGAGGATGAGTTAAGCTCTAATAAGAAAAACAACATGGATGGCACATATGTGTTTCTATTCCTTCAGAAAGACTTTTTAAAAGGAAAAGATTTATTAGAACCAATACATTATAGTACTCCTAGTAATGTGATGGCAGAAATCAACATTCTCAAGCACTAGTGTAAAAACAGGAAGACTGAAGTAAAGGGAGAAAAAGCAAGAAGGTTCAGGCCTGTTAAGTTAAAAACAGCTTGAGAATGATAAGACTTCCAGTTTCCTCAGAGAAATTGTTCAAAGACTGATAAGGGGCTTGGGCTTAAATGGAAAAGAACATTAAAAGACTGAACCAAAAACTGGAGCACAGTGTAATTAGCAGTGTTCAAAGACATTTGGAAAACTTAGGGAAGGACATTTTTAAGGTGCAGAAAAAGCCAAGGGGAATGTGTGTTGTGTACACTTAAAGGCCATTTCCCCCTCTATACTGGTGACAGTGTTACGTTGCAGATTGAGGTCATTTACAGCAGGTTAGATGTTGGAGCGTTTTTGTATCAGAATGTCCCAAATCAGGCAAAAATTAGAAGACAGGCTGGTAATACCAGAGTCTCCTAGAAAAAAGCTTTACTACATCATTCAAAAGAAAATAATTACATTTAATTAAACAATACATGCAAAAGTGAAGCATCTTACATGTAGCAAAGCCATTAGCTACATGAAAAGTATCATAATGAGGACATGTTGAAATTCTGGCTAATTAGTAATCAGTGTGTTAACTTCAGTCGAATTTATGATGGCCTATCAACATAGAACAGTGAGCATATTTATAGACTCAATGAAAAAGTTAAGACTAATATTAAAATTGTCTCTCAAGTACAAGTACTTTAAAATTCTTCATTAAACCAAGTGGCCTTTTGAGGTCATTTTGTATTTTGTGTCTAATTATTCAGCCTCACCATTGACTAAGCAAAGACATTTATAAAAATTGAACCAAAATACCTGTTGCACAGTGCCAAGTATCCTAGGTATATGCATTTGGGGGTCCTCATAGTAACTCTCCAAGATAGGGTTTTTGAATCTTATTTTACAAATGAGGGGAGGAAAGGCTCAGCAAATTTGATGATTTGTCCAAGTGCACAGAGCTGGTAAAGGGAAGAGCCAGAATTTACTCTCTGCTCTGTCCAAACTCTGGTGAACAACCATCCCAGCCTTTGAGGGACTGTCCTGGATTTTAGCACTGAAAATCTTGCATCCTGCAAGACTCCTCAGTCCTGGACAAACTGGGTTGGTTGGTCACCATACCATAATTCCTCTGTTTTAAAACTGACTTTTTCTCTTTTAGAATTCTCAAATGATTGGCAACAGAAGAAAGGTAGGCACAGGTAGTTCTAGCTATGCGATCAAACTGTATAAATGGGATGACACCTTGGCCTAATTAAATGTTAAAGAAACCATTCTGTTGAAACAAGGCCAGGAAGAAAAGCCTTCCCATCTCAGCCTTCTGTGAACTAGCATGGAGATGGCCCCTGTGACCAAGACCTAATTCTGCCCCATTGTTTGAGCTCAGTCAAATGGGAGCAGTACATGGATGATACAAAGTTTAACTATATATTTTATCTTTAGTAGCTTTTTAAACTTCAGCAGATTGTTTTCATTAACATGGCACAGCTACATGATTTAACTCACCTTTTAACTAGAAGTGCAAGCATACATTTATTTCTTAAAAGAATTCAGGCAGATGATTTAGAAACTTGAAAAATACCATAAATGGTTCAGAGTTAAGAACATATTAGAATTAGATATTCTACCTCGATTGCATCCCCTTCGTTGTTTTCTTCTGGGAGAGTTCATGTGGGAGTAAGCCTGGATCGGGATCTCTTTGAATAGGGTGTTTGATGAAGTTCCCAGATTACGTTTCTGTTATTCAGTGTCACTTACTTTTTCTCTAACAAAACAGCATAAAATATTGAAAAAAAAAAAAGATAATGAAAATACTTACTTCCATTTGAGTAGCTTGGAAAAACAAGTTTTAAACATTTTCATTTAGATGGTTATGTATTTTCACCCATTGACATGGTTGACACATGAGGTTGAGGGGAACCTGAGATTTTTCTGGCCTTTTGGTTGAATTTAACAAAAGTGAGTTTTGAAAGTTAAAGTTCTATAAGAACTTGAGAAATTATTTTATCTGGGAGGATTATAAGGGTAAAATATGTCATCACTTTTTTCTCAAAGAGAAACACCCTCCCTCTTAAGTCATCAGAGCATCTTAAACAAAGAGCACGGACAGGCTCCACCAGCCTTAGTGCTAAACTGGCCACAGTCTGCTGTTCTGAGAAATCATCTGAGCAGCAGTTCTTTTTCTTTTTTTTTTTTTTGCTTTGGGGGCATAAAGTTTTCATATCACACATTCCAGGACACTCATTTTCAAGAATTTTGGCCTGTTTGAAACATACTTTGTTCTTGGTCTGATAAGGGAAAGAGCTTTTCTCCCTTCCTTGGCTGTTGGCTAGCTCTCTTGTTTGTTCTGTTTGAATCCTTTTTCTCTTTTTTGGTTTGTGTAGCTAATTGGAACCCTGAAGAAAATGGTGAATGCTTCTTGCTTTTTAAAAAATATACCATGCTCAATGCTTTATTTTGCATTAGGTTGAATTTGAAGATGGATCCCAGATAGCAATGAAGAGAGAGGACATCTACACTTTAGATGAAGAGTTACCTAAGAGAGTGAAAGCTCGATTTGTAAGTACCGGATAATCTCTCTGAGGGGTCTGCCCTGTGAATCCCTCCTCTAGCACTGTTTCCTGAGCCCAGCAGAAACACACTCAGGCCTTTAGACTGATTTTTTAGGAAGCCAATGCATCTTTTCCATTATTGAAATCTGTTTAATCCAAAGCAAATATATTTGATCAGAAACAGGGAAACCAGTACAAGTTCATTTTTCTTTCTAATGAGGTCAAATGATGCTTCTTTATGTTAACATCTGTTGGCATACAAAAAGTTACTGAGTACATATTCTGTGCAAGAGAACTGGGAACATACAAAGATACCATCAAGACATTTACAATCTTGTTAGTGGAAGCCATGTTAAAAGAAGCCTTTCAGTAGGAGATTAATGGAGACTCAGTGTAGCAAACATCTAGCCTTATCATATACAGTGCAGCCTTGAGCAGTGTGGGGAGTGGGGGTGCTGACTCTCCACACACTCACATATGGCTTGTATAGTCAGATCCTTTCTGTTCACGGTTCCACATCCATGAATTCAACCAGCTGTGGATCGTATAGTACCATCAGGTTTACTATGAAAAAAATTTGTGTATAAGTGGACCCATGTGGTTCAAACCCATGTTTTCAAGGTCGACTATATTGATGAACTTCTGTCTCTCTGAAGCTTATTAATGGTTGTGTCAATTCATAATTAAATGAAACTCTCACTTTCATAAAAGAAGGAATAAACAAAGCCCAAATACTAGTTGTGGGAATAGTAAAGTGGTGTTTTTTTGTTTTTTGTTTTTTAAAGAAAGCATTATTAGTTTCAAGCCCTGTACATACCATTAAAAGACAAACATGGACAAATAATCAAAATTGAAGTTGTTGAAAAATATAATTCACAATAACTTAGTTTTCATTGTTGTATCATAAAATATTTTCTGGACCCTGAAATGAAGCCAGTTTTACTCATTTAGAATTACATCTAGTGCATTTGTGAAATGATAAACACTAAAGTAGGAGAAGGGAATGAGGGGCTTTTTCTGACTGAAATGAATTTTTTTTCTGAATAAATGATATCCTGCATTTTCATTGCATGCTAGTAATATACTTTTAGGCAATGATAGAGTTATCCTAGATTAGTTTGGAAAAACCATGTGTTTGCTTAAACGTTCACCTGTATATTCAGCCCCTCTCCTGTCAGGTGGGGTCCCGAGTAAACCACATCAGGGGTAAGCTGAGTTTCTTCTCAGCTGCATCCTGAGGGGAAGGTCCTTCACAGTAAAGCAATCGAGAGACGAGAGACAGTGCTGCCCACCCAGTGAGGAAGCGTGACATGTAGGGAACCACGTGCTGAAAATAGCTTAACTCTCAGATAATAAACAGCAGGGAAAGGGAGGATGAAGTGTTCCTAGAGTAAAGACATCTATAAAACCTTAAAAGAGACCTAAAACCCTGGGTAATTCGTCAGTGTTCTAGGTCTGGAAACCTCTAAAGAACAACTTTCCAGGTTGCTCGAGATGACTGCCTCTCATCCTGTTGCTTGTATTTTCCTTGGATTCTCCATCCCCTTCCCTTTCCTTTTCCTTTTTCAAATCACCTGGAGATTTAGAGGTTGGGAAATGGAGTAGGGAGCCCTCTGGAAGTCCCTCAGGTCTTTGATGTTCTAATTCATGTATGATTAAGCATCCTACCAGCTGGGTCTTGTAGATTTCAAATACCATTTCTTAATCACATTAAAAGAAAGCTGCTCTGATCACAATCTCTTTGTTCCACAGTAGAATTGGCTCTGTCAGTGTGCTTTCCCATGTAGCTTTACTTGAGCACAGCTTCTGAGTTTTCTAAGATCCATTTCTCAGAGCAGTCACACCAAATTGAACTTTTATTTTTAACTTTCAGAGAAAAAAAATTTTAATTAAAAATATATAAATCACATAGATATTCTGAATCTAACCTGTTACGAGCCTAGTAGAAAACCTCTTCAGGGACAAAATCTAGTTTGCTCACAGTCACTAAATCCAGTTTGCCACCTCTGATTTTAGTGAATCAAAGACTTAACGTGCTTCTGTTGTAACAAACCAGCTTTTCCTTCAGGTTTGTGTATAACCCTCTGGCCCTTGGCTAGCCTATGAATGCTTTTTTTTTTCCACTTGGTGAAACAAATCTAATTGGAAAACTTGTTGATGGAAGATACTTTATAATTAGAGGGGTTTTGTTGTTGTTGTTGTTTTAAGGAAGGGCAGGTTGCAGCCCTCACTGGGAGGCCTTCATGTTTTAATGACTTCTGCTCACCCAGACACATGCTGACTTGGGGAGAAATTTTTCAAGAGAGTCAGCAGTCCACCTCGGTGATTGTGCTGGGTTCCTTCCCACTAACTTCAGAAACGGCCCCATTACCTTTTATTGTCTCACAGAATAACCATAGCAATGCTGCATAATTAACTGGCGCTGCTGGTAAATCGGTTTTATTATTAATTTGAGAGGCTGACTTTGGCTTTCTTCACACAGTGGCAACACTTTCATAGATGTTTCATTTTCTTCTTTTAACTGTAGCACTTATAAAACGGAAAGATTACTCAGAGGAAATGCTTTGCCAAGAGTGAATGAACCAAAACTGTTTTCTTCCAACGACAGAGAGTGCCCAGCCCATCCACAGTCTCTTACTTTGCTTCCTGGGTGAAGCTACAGAGGGAGCCTGTCACCCTGGAGGACTGTCTCTGAACTGGCAGGGAACATGCTCGGCGTTTAACCTGTGCCTGGTTTTAGTTTTCAAGCGTCTTTGTTCCATTGTTTGTCTCTTCTTCATGACTGATCACCTGTTTTCAAGCCTTCAAATCTAGGCTCTGCCTCTGTCCACCACCAGGGGAGGGGGCCTCCGTGACATAATGGGGTATACTGTACATTGGTGGCATCTCAATAAAAACCAGTTGGGAACACATTCAAGGGGAAAATACAGGGAATTAGGAAGGAAAAATAGTGCTTTAAAGAAAGCTTTACGGGAAGGAGGAGTCCAGATGGCAGAGGAGCAGGACATGGCTCTCACCCCCTCCCACAGATACGTCCAGAACACACTTACACATGGAACGGTTTGCACAGAATATCTACTGAATACTGGCAGAAGACCTCAGACTTCTGACAGGGCAAGGAAACCTCCACATAATCGGTTAGGGTGAAAGAAAAGAGAGAGAGAGAGAAAGGAGTGGTAACAAGACCTGTGCCCCAGGGAGGGGGCTGTGAAGGAGGAAAGGTCCCCTCAATGGACAGGTGCAAAGCTTCAGAGGAGAGTGCAGCAACCAGCTTCTGGAAGGCAAAACAGAGAGTGACCCACACTCCCTGGCAGTAGATGCTTATGCGCTGGCCCAGGCAGGGGCTGGGTGCTAAAGCTTGGGCGTCAGAGGTCATACCCAGGGAGAAGAGTGGAGTTGGCTACACGCAGACAACCTGTAGAGGCTGGGATATTGCGACTGAAGCTGCACAGGGAAGAAGGCTGGGCCCTCAGGAGGCAAGGACCCATTGTTGAGCGCCACGCAAGGAGAGTGGCAGGAACCACCAATGGAACTCCTTTCCCTGCTCATGCTCTCAGGCAGCAGGATGCCACCTAAAAATTCCGGGGGTAGGCATGAGCCAGCACCACCATTGTGAGCTTCAGAGGTGGGCATGGACCACTGAGAGAGCCGGGAGCAGATGCCAGTCACTGCCCCTGACATCCAGGGAGCATGTGTGGGCAGCGTGCAGGGGCCAATCACTGCGCCTGCTGTTCCGGAGTCTCAGGGGCTGCTGCTGGGAGACCCACAAGCCGGTGCCGATTGCTACCCCGGTGTACTCGAGCTGGTGCTAGGAGACCCACAAGCCGGTGCCGACTGCTACCCTGGTGTACTTGGAGTGAGTGTGGGCTGCCAAACCTTTGTTGTTGTTGTTCAGTCACCAATTCATGTCTGACTCTCTGCAACCCCGTGGACTGCAACACGCCAGCCTTCCCTGTCCTTCACTATCTCCCGGAATTTGCTCAAATCCAAGTCCATTGAGTCGTTGATGCTGTCTAACCACCTCGTCCTCTGCCATCCCCTTCTCCTTTTCCCTTCAGTCTTTCCCTGTGTCAGGGTCTTTTCCCATGATTGGCTATTTGCCTCAGGTGGCCAAAGTATTGGCATACCCCACATGAAGGGTATAAGAGCCAGCCCACGCTGAGGAAGGAGACAGAAGCATCCAAACTAAAAGCAGCCCCTCGATTCCAGACAAGACAGCAGAGTAGAAGGACTCCAGCTCCTGTCCTGTCATGAAAACACCAAAATCACAACTAAGTGCTGAACAACCATCAGCAAAAAAGACTGGAACCTCCCAAAAGAGATATTTTACATCCAGAGACAAAGCCACAACAAGATGGAGCGAGAGTCCAGAGCCCCAGGTCAGGCTCCCCAGCCTAACAGTCTGGCATCAGGAGGAAAAGTCCTCAGAGCATTTGGCTTTGAAGGCTGCTGGGGCTTGAGGGCAGGAGCTCCACAGGACAGGGGCAAAGAGACTCCACTCTTGGGGTGCACACAAGACTTCACATGCACTGGGACCCATGGCAAAGCAGTAACTCATAGGAGCCTGGACTAGGCCTACCTGTGTGGGTCTTGGAGGGTCTTCTGGAGAGGAGGGGGTCCACTGTGGCTCACTATTGGGGCAGGGACACTGGTGGTGGAGGCCCCAGGGAATATTGATCACTGTGAGCTTTCTTGGAGGTTGCATTTTTAGCACCAAGATCTGACCCTGCCTAACAGCCTGCCCGCTCCAGTGCTGAGGCGCCTCAGGCCAAACAGCCAGCAAAGGGGAACACGGCCCCGCCCATCAGCAGACAGACTGCCTAAACTTATACTGACCTCATAGGCATCTCTAAACACACCCTTTGACACATCTGAGTGAGGTACCACCTCACAAAGGTCAGAAGGGTCATCATCAAAAAATCTACAATCAATGCTGGAGAGGGGATAGAGAAAAGGGAACCCTCCTACACTGTTAGTGGAAACGTAAATCCGTACACCACTGTGAACAGTATGGAAATTCTTTAAAAAACATAAGATAGAGCTACCATGTGACCCAGAAATCCTACTCCTGGTATATATCTGGAGAAAACTGTAATCCAAAAAGATAGATGCACCCCCACTGTTCACTGCAGCGCTGTTTACAATAGCCAAGTCATGGAAGCAACCTAAATGTCCATCAGCAGAGGAATGGGTAAAGAAGACGTGGGGGCTGTGTGTGTGTGTGTACATACTGGAACGTTACCATAGGAAGATGAAATAATTCCACTTGGAGCAACATGGATGGACCTACAGATTATAATAGTAAGAAGACAAAGATCATATGATACCACTTATAAGATAATTTAAATGAACTTATTTACAAAACAGAAACAGACTTCAAAAACAACAGTATGGTTACCAAAGGAGAAATAGAGGGAGAAAGGATAAATTAAGAGTTTGGAATTAACATATACGCACCTACTACATATAAAATAGATGATAAACTAGGACCTACTGTATAGCACAGGGGATACTACTCAATATTCTGTAATGACCTACATGGAAAAAAGGATGGGTATATGTATATGTGTAACTGAATCACTCAGCTGGGCACCTGAAACCAACACAGTGTTATAAATCAACGACCCTCCAATATAAAATAAAGGTTAAATTTTTTTTTTTAAGTAAACTTTACTGGAGCATAACAGAAAAAGCCCACATTCCTTTGCCTAGCTAACACTTACTAAGCAGTGACTGTGGCAGAGTACATTGCTTACTGTGGGAGCACATGTAAAATTCATTTTATAGTCCCTAATATTCTCACCTTCAAGGGGTCCAAGGAACCCCTGATGGCCCAACACCTAACCCCTCATCTTGGCCCATGCCTTCATTCTACTACATTGACATGTAATGTGTTCCAGGAATCCAAAAAACGGAACCTCATTCTTGTCAGTCACAGAGAAGACAGGATATCTTCTGTGCAAAAGAAACAGTACATTTAAAGACAGAGGCTGGAGACAATCAAGTGTGACCAGGAAATGCAAATAAGTCAGTCTAATCCAAGCATGGGGTAGGATTATGTTCGGTTATATACATCCAGCCTAGAAAGTATAGCCGTGATCTTGAAGGCAGTGAGGCTACTGAAGACCATAAGCAGGGGTGTCGTGTAGTGAGAGAGTATAGAGACATTTCTTCTAGTAGTTCTGTGAGACATGGACTAGGGCGTAGCACTGTTACAGTGAGTGGTTTAGCAGAGGAAATGAGGGCCTGCACCATGGGGTCAGTAGGGTTAAAGAAGAAAGGAGGGAGGGCTTCGGGGTCCACGTAGGAGGGGTCCTGGACAGGATGGGGACAAGGGGAAGTTTACAAAGACCTTTAGGTTTCTGATCAACGTAGTTAGATTTGATGGGGGTAGTGCTGCCATTTATGGAATTTAGGAAGGACAGCAATGGAGAAAGAAGATTTGTTCACTCTAGGATAGGAAGATTCTAAGTGCTTCCAGGATAAACATTCTGAGATGCTGCTGGGTAGTTGGACATGCAGGCTTGAGCACAGGGGGAGGTCTGAACCAGAGTAAGACATGTGAGCATCTTAATTGATGTCAAAATTGAAGTTGAGTGTGGCTAGGTAGGCCCGGGGAGCCTGTGTAGAGAGGAAAAGTCCACACACAAAGCCTCAGGGCCATCAGAGTTGAGCAAATAGTTAAGGGGAGCCCCCTGACACATGAACAGCGAGCCGCCAGAGGACGAGGAAGAGGGCTTACAAAATGACAGCTTCATGCAAGAGTGAGGTGACAGAGAAATCATACATTTAGGGTAGAGGCTCCTAGGAACCAGAACAGTTGCAGGGAAGTGGTGGGAACAGAGACCCAGAGGTAAGTAGGAATAGGAGTGAATTAGAGCCGACTGTGGACAAGTCAGTCACGTAGCCGGTCGGGCAGGGGCATGAATAGTCAGGGAGACCTAAATGAGAAGACTTTAGTTCTGCTTGTGTTGAGGAAAGTCCCCGAGGGCTGGAGATCCCGAAGGAAATGAGGCTAAATGGAAGCAGATGGGGGTGGGGAGGCACTCATGACCCCTGGGTGCGTCCTTCTCCTAAGGGGCCTCAGCCCCCTCCCCACCCCTGACTGAGCCAGGCCTTTGTTCCTGTGATGTCAAATGCCTGCTCTTCTGCCCAGTAACGCTGGCTGTTCTTAGTCCACAGCTTCTGACATGCGATTTGAAGACACGTTTTATGGAACAGACATAATCCAAGGGGAGAAAAAGAGACAGAGAGTGCTGAGCTCCAGATTCAAGAATGAATATGTGGATGACCCCGTCTACCGCACTTTCTTGAAGAGCTCTTTCCAGAAGAAGTGTCAGAAGAGGCAGTAGTCTACCTACATTGCTCTGCAGGCCACAGAATGACTTGGGCAGAAGCGGACCGAGGAAGGACAGCCTGGGGCTGTGCCGTGTGTTTCACTGGGGTAGGTGACAGGCTGTGTCTCTGACAGTGGAAAATCAAGCTCCCCAGAGTGTGGTCACCGGAACCACAAAATACACACTATTAATTGGATACCACAGTCTGAAGCTGTCTCCTAGTCTTGCTTTCACTTGTTAGCAGCTGTCTCCTTTGATCCCAAAGAATCTTTCTAAGTGAAGGAAATCACTCACCAAAAAAAGCCACTGCCAGAGGAGGTGGATCCCCACGCACAGCTTTTAGGCCTAAGAACGAACAGAGACCGCTCTCCTCCCTGAGCAAGTGGGGGCCTCCAGGCCCAGGTGGGAGGGTAGTAACATATTTTCCACAGTCAGGGAAGGACTCTCACTTATTTGTTTTAAATGGCAGTTTTTATAAAACATTTTTAAAACACAAATGGCATGTATGGTAATGAGGTTTACCCGTGTGCTACCTGTATTCCCTTGTACAGAACTTTTACATTTTTTTTATATCCCTTTTACTTTGGATTGTGTCTGATGAGAACTGAGTTGTTGGCCTCTGTGAAATTTTTGGCTCTTGAGAAAGAATCCTTATGAATTGTCTGGGAATTTTATATATTTAAAGAGGGAGATCTGGGGCTGTTATTTTTAAACACTTTTTTTTTCATAATACATATTCTGAGTAGATATTTATAAAATATGTTTCTTTCATTATGTGTTTGTAAGATTAGAGTTAAAAATAAATATGCCTCGATGCATAGTTTTGAGGTAATATGATTTTTCCTTTTTAAAACAGCTTGAAAATGTACTAGTGTTTAAAAATAAAGATTTCCATTTTCTCCAGTTCTGTCTTCTAACTTGCTTGTTTGTCTAGGTTTAAACCTATAGAAAACAAGTTTTGTTTGTGAGCTGACTATGAAGACATTCTGGGGCCCCAGCTGCAGACCCTTCTTCCCTCACTGACTTTGTCCATAACTGTGGACACACCGCCAGACATTTATAGCTGTACTGCTGGGGATAAAGTCTCCTCTCCCTGCTCATGGTGCCTGCTGAAGTATTTTCCTCAGCTCCTCCTTTGGGCCTGGAAGAAACCTGAGCATCTGGAATCTCAAACTCTTTTCATTGTGGGTCTCTCGGTCCTCAGCTTCACTGGAAGAAGCTTTATGGATCCTCCAATCCCTCCCATCACTTTGTAGATGGGGGTGGAGGAGAGACAGGGAGAGGGCTTGCCCACGGTCACACAGTGATGTTTCGGTCAACTGTGGCCACAGTGATACAGTATAACCAACAACTGTAAGATCCCAGTACCCTGTGGCGAGACACACTGCTTTTGGTTATAAGCCTGCAGATAGACTGATCAAGGCTGAGCTTGGCTGTGCAGCTGTGCGGACCTCAGCTTGGGCCAACTCACACGTCCGCTCCACGTGTCCCCATCAGCCCATTGGACCTAGTGGGCTAGCCCAGATTTGATCTTCTCTGGTCACTGGCAGAGGCAGAGAGGCCAACCAAATAAGCGAATTTTAGGTCTGATGTTGGTTAACATCCTGTGGCCCAAAGCCCAGAGCCAGGGATTAGAGGGCATTTCAGAGTTTCATGGCAAAACGTGTGGATGTATTGTTACTGGGTAGAGAGTAGAGAACTGAAGCAATGACAGCCACAGCTGAAGCTCAGCTCTGCAGACCTCTAGCTGGCTGACGTTCTGTTTTCCAGAGTGCCTCGTGGCTGAACTCTGAGCTGGGGAAGAGCCCATCAGCCATATTTTTACAAGGACTGAGCACTCCATATTCTCTGCCAGTATAGTCATATATTTTATCAAGTAATCAAGCTTGCCTTTTGTATCTCCACATTGTGAATGGAACTGACCTGCTCTCTCCACAATATGCCAGGAAAGTAGGCCTGTGTAAAGCATTAAGAGGAATTAATCTAAATAGGATCATTCATTTTGTACAAGTTTGCCTGTCAGCAAGATTTCTGATTGGTTGCCACAGGGAGAAAATGTGCAGAGTCCTATGTGATCTCAAATACAGCTGTTTTTTATGGTCTCACTTAACTAATGTTCTTATAATCAAGTACAGCTGTATATGGCCTAAGCAAAATAGTGTCGGCCACAAATACACTCTGGCTCTTGAGAAAGACACCTTTGTTTCACTGCATTCTGCATGAAGTCATTATTAGCTCTCTGACCAGACAAATCAGTAAAGCTTTTTCCCTTACTGTGACACCTCAATTGTCATTTTAATTTCTTTGCGTTACACTAACTGCATTTTTAGTGTGCACATGTAGCGTGAAATCAGTTGAAGTCCTTCTAGTATTAAAAAAAAAAACAAAAAACTGCTGGCTGTGACAATTCTAATGTAATTCTAATTATAAACCCTTTCTCTGGAGGTTAGAGGATTAGTAAAACTGCCTGGCATATTTCACAACATTTTAGTTCCTTTATGTGTGTTTGAAATGAGAACAATGTGATCCCTGTCAATTTACTTTTATTAAAGTACTTTTGTTTAGTTCATCTAAAGAGAAATTGAGAAGTATCTACTAAAATACCACATGACTTCACAAATGCATTATAAATTGCTCCTGGGTAATGGCATGTGAATATGTGAAGACGCAGAATACAAAAACACACAGGAGTGAATGGATCTGCCACTTCTCCCTGTACCCGTCCAATGTGAAGCAAGGCTGAAACATGTTTGTTCCTGTAAATGACCCGGAGGTCTTACAAGTAATCATACTAGAGGAGCATATGCTGCAAGATAATGTGTTTTATTTTTGCCTTTAAGTAAAAAGGATCTGAAATGAAACAATCTTCATTTTACATACTAATCAGCCCCCCAAACTTGAAGCAAACTAGAAATTCTGAGACATACTCATTACATGAGTAACTGGTTGGTTGCAAAGACTCAATTTTACAACAAACTGCTGCTGAGAATTCATATGTGCATCATGGGAAGTATTTTGAATTCTCTCACCCAGTATATTGTTGAGACACACAGCACTGAGTGGCCTCTGAGGAGCCTGAACTGTCCAGCAAGTGTGCTGAAGACTCAGAAACCCCATGCTCCATCCTCAGAAGGTACAGTCCCACTTGAAATGGAAGTTCATCAATGATATTAATGATGTACTGAGCATCTATTGTTATACACTGCCTGGTAGGCTTCTTAGTGGCATTTATCTTACTTAGTCTCCCCAAAAAATCAGCAAAGGAAATACTCTCCTCTTTCATGGAGGGAAACTAAGGTTCAGAAGGGTGAAGTAGCTTTTGAATCACTTGACCTCGATGCATGAAGAAAAGTGAGGCTTCTAAACCTGACACAATCAAGTAACACTGGACAGATGACTCTGAGCTCAAAGACAAATTAGCACTAGAGATACAAGTAAGGAAGTCATCATCTTCATTTTCTTTAAAAATAATATGAAATTTACCTTCTGGTAAAGGCAAAACTATAGGATAAGAAAAGAGATCTCTTGTTGCCAAGGACTGGAAGTGAAGTAGGAAACTGACAACAGAGGCTCAGCTTGAGGAAACTTTTTGGGATGATAGCAATATTCTTTATCTTGACTGAGGTGGTGGTAATAGGATTGTATGTTGAAATTCACAGAACTGAACACAAGAGATAGATATTACTATGTGTAAATATCACCTCAGTAAACTTGCCTTAAATAAATAAAATCTAGTGGAATGGTGGTCAAGTAACTTGGGAGAGAACATGCTGAATGAGATGAGAACAAGACATGAAAAGAAACCAAGAACCCTGGGAAAGAACTACATATAGCTGAGTTGTGAATGAGCACTGAAAGGGGCCAAGAAATGGGAAACCAGGATGCTGTGATGTCGTGGACATCAACAGAAGATGGTATTGCAAAAAGGAGAGGGGTCAACAGGGAAAACGCTACAGAGTCCTAGATCACGTAGTTGTCCATTAGGAGAACACTGGTGTCTTTCATGACAGCATGTCACATGGTGTCAGATGAGAAGCCTAGTAATATTCAAATGGGTGAGAGGAGATCAAGATGGTGGAATAGATGGATGTGGAGCTCACCACTTCCCACAAATAGATCAAAATTACATGTGGAACAATTCTCACAGAATACCCACTGAATGCTGGCAGAAGAGTTGATAACAACCAAAACACAAGAAAAATTACCATGTAACTGGGTAAAGATAAAAGTTTTTTAAAAAAGATAGCATCTGTGCCTCTGGGAGGGAGCTGTGAAAGTGGAGGGGTTCCCCCACTCTGGGAGCCTCCTTCACAATGGGGAGAGATCAGTGGGGACAGACAGGGAGCTTCAGAGGAGAGTGCAGCAACTAGCTTGCAGGAGGCAGAATGGAGAGATACCAGAACACCTGGTTCTGACCACCTCCATGCTCTACCCTACACTCACTGCCTCGACTGTCCTCAGTGTGCACTGGCCATTATCCCCCTGATGGGGGGCATGATTGGTGTGGCAGTGACCAGAGCCTGCACTGGATGTTCAGCAGGACCTCCTCTTTGGCATCACAGCCTTGTTTGGCATCACAGACCCTTCTGCTCCCAGTTGGAATAGATGCTCCCTGATCTATTTCTGAGCTGTTGGTTGGGGTAGATGGGATGGGAGCACGTATGCTGGTAGAGGAGCCAGTGAGTATTCCTCCACAGGAGGTGTCCATCAGCAAGAGCTCATCTGCTGGTGCGAGTGGGGGCTGGGTGCCAAAAGTCAGGCTTCAGTGGACACCTGATGAGAGGGGTGGAGTTGGCTGTACAGAGTCAGCCTGAAGGGGCTAGGGTGTGGCCCAGACCAAAACTGGGAGGAGTGTGCAAAATGGAGCCCAGGTCCACCACAGAAGCCCCACTGTTACCACACACATGTGAGGAAGAGCCAGGGCCCCACCACAGCCGCCGCCTCCTCAGCAAGCTCACCGTGGGCAGGGCTCCACCTCTGCAACTACTGGGAACAAGAAAGCAGTTGCCCCAAACGTGGAGGCAGGGCTGAATCTGAGCCCTGTCTTGTGACTTTGTGATGTTGGTGGATTTACGCTGTTAGTGCCTTTGTAAGTTCAGTGCCTGTGGGACATCCAAGAAGATTAATGTTCCTGTGGCTGTTCCTGTAAGTGAGGTGGGTCTGGAGTTGGCAGCTGTGGACACTGGGGCCATGTGCCCAGGGAGGCCAGGCTGGGGCCTCTGGTAAATGTTTAGCTCCTGTGACATGTGCAGTTGAGTGACTATGTGACTGCTAGTACCTGGTACGCAGATCTGTGCCTATGCATCTGTGCTGGTGGCTTTCTGAGGGACATAGGGGCCAATTCCTTGGATTCCCATGGCTGAGGCGGGACTGATGGCAGTGCCAAGAATAGGGTATTTTGTGGGCCCACACAATGGGTGACAGACAACATCACAGACTCAGAAGGAAAGGATTGCAGATGGCTTTTGGAAGGTAGGAAAGGCAAGGAAATATTCTCCTCTGAAACTTCTGCTAAAGCATTTGACTATGGATCACAACAAACAGGAAAATTCTAAAAGAAATGGGAATACGAGACTACCTTACCTGCCTCCTGAGAAACCTATATGCAGGTCAAGAAGCAACAGTTAGAACCAGATACAGAACAACAGACTGGTTCAAATTTAAGAATGGAGTATGACAAGACAATTTATTGTCACCCTGCTTATTTAACTATATCCAGAGTATCTCATGCAAAAGCCAGGCTGTATGAAGCATAAGATACAATCAAGCTTACCCAGAGAAATATTAACAACCTAAGATGTATAGATGATACCACCCTTATGGCAGAAAGTGAAGAGAAACTAAGGACCCTCTTGAAGAAAGTGAAAGAGGAGAGTGAAAAAGCTGGCTTAAAACTCAACATCAAAAAACTAAGATCATGGCATCCATTTCCATCACTTCATGGCAAATAGATGGGGGAGAAAATAGAAACAGTGGCAGATTTTATTTTCTTGGGCTCCAAAATGACTCCAGATATTGTCTGCAGTCATGAAATTAAAAGATACTTGCTCCTTGGAAGAAAAGCTATGACAAACCTAGATGGCATATTAAAACACAGAGACATCACTGTGCTGACAAAGATCCATCTAGTCAAAGTTACGGTTTCTCCAGTAGTTATAAAGAAGGCTGAGTATCAAAGAATTCATCCTTTAGAACTGTGGTGCTAGAGAAGACTCTTGAGAGTCCCTTGACAGCAAGGAGATTCAGCCAGTCAATCCTAAAGGAGATCAACACTGAATAATCATTGGAATGACTGATGCTGAAGCTCCAATACTTTGGCCACCTGATGCAAAGAGCTGACTCTTTGGTAAAGACCCTGATGCTGGCAATGATTGAGGGCAGGAGGAGAAGAGGGTGACAGAATAAGGTGGCTGGATGGAATCCTTGAGTCAAAGGACATGAATTTGAGCAAACTCCGGAAGATAGTGAAAGACAAGAAAGCCTGGGGTGCTGCAGTCCACCCAGGGGTTGCAAAGAGTCAGACACAACTAAGCAACTGAACAGCAGCAACAAGAACAAAACCTCTACAAGGGAGCATCCCTGCTGAAACTCTGTGACTGTTGTTTCAAACCACTAAGCAAGTAATGTAGACAAGAGGTCAACAGATATTTAATTCAGATGACCATTATATCTACTACTGTGGGAAGAATTCTTTAGGAAAAATGGGGTAGCCCTCATAGTCAACAAGAGTCCAAAATGCAGTATTAGGTGTAACCTCAAAAACAACATAATGATCGTGATTTGTTTGCAAGGCAAACCATCCAACACTGCAGGAATCCAAGTCCATGCCCCAACCGCTAATGCTGAAGAAGATGCAGGTGAATGGTTCTATGAAGACTTACAAGACCTTCTAAAACTAACACCAAAAAGAGATGTCCTTTTCCTCTTAGGGGACCGGAAAGCAAAACACGGAAGTCCAGAGGACCTGGAGAAAAATCAAGTTTGGCCTCGGTGTACAAAATGAAGCAGGGCAAATGCTAACAGAATTTTGCCAAGAGAATGCATTGTCATAGCAAACACCCTCTTCCAACAACACAAAAGATGACTCTACACATCAGTTCAGTTCAGTCGCTCAATTGTGTCTGACTCTTTGCGACCCCATGAATCGCAGCACGCCAGGCCTCCCTGTCCATCACCATCTCCCGGAGTTCACTCAGACTCACGTCCATTGAGTCAGTGATGCCATCCAGCCATCTCATCCTCGGTCGTCCCCTTCTCCTCCTGCCCCCAATCCCTCCCAGCATCAGTCTTTTCCAATGAGTCAACTCTTTGCATGAGGTGGCCAAAGTACTGCAGTTTCAGCTTCAGCATCATTCCTTCCAAAGAAATCCCAGGGCTGATCTCCTTCAGAATGGACTGGTTGGATCTCCTTGCAGTCCAAAGGACTCTCAAGAGTCTTCTCCAACACCACGGTTCAAACGCATCAATTCTTCGGCACTCTGCTTTCTTGACTCTACACATGGACATCACCAAATAGTCAATACTGAAATCAGACTGAATATATTCTTTGCAGCTGAAAATGGAGAAGCTCTGTATCATTAACAAAAACAAGACTGGAAGCTAATTATGGCTCAGATCATGAACTCCTTATTCCAAAATTTATGCTTAAATTGAAGAAAGTAGGGAAGACTGACAAATTCAAGGGATTAGATCTGATAGAGTGCCTGAAGAACTATGGATGGAGATTTGTAACATTGTACAAGAGGCAGTGAACAAAATCATCCCCAAGAAAAAGAAATGCAACAAGGCAAAATGGTTGTCTGAGGAGGCCTTACTAATACCCGAGCAAAGAAGAGAAGTGAAAGACAAAGGAGAAAAGGAAAGATAGGCCCATCTGAATGTAGAGTTCCAAAGAACAGCAAAGAGACATAAAAAAGCCTACTTAAGTGAACAATACAAAAAAATAGAAAAAACAATAGAAAAGACTAGAGACCTCTTCAAGAAAATTAGAGATACCAAGGGAACATTTCATGCAAAGATGAGCACAATAAAGGACAGACGGTATGGAACTAACAGAAGCAGAAGATACTAAGAACAGATGGCAAGAATGCACAGAACTATACAACAAAGGTCTCAGTGACCCAGATAACCACAAATTTCTGATCGCTCACCTAGAGTCAGACATCCTAGAGTGTGAAGTCCAGTGGGCCTTAGGAAGCATTACTACAAATAAAGTTAGCGGAGGTGATGGAATTCCAGCTGAGCTATTTCAAATTCTAAAAGTTAATGCTGTTGAAATGCTGCATTCAATATAGTAGCACATTTGTAACACTCAGCAGTGGCCACAGGACTAGAAAAGTTTTCATTCCAATCCCAAAAAAGGGCAATGTGACAGAATTCTTAAACTGTCACACAACTGCACTCATTTCACATGCTAGCAAGGTCATGCTGAAAAACCTTTAAGCAAGGCTTAAACAATACATGAACCAAGAACTTCCAGATATACAAGCAGGATTTAGACAAAGGAGAAGAACCAGAGATCAAATTGCCATATCATTGGATCATAGAAAAAGCAAGGGAATTCCAGCAAAACATCTACTACTGCTTAATTGACTACTCTAAAGCCTTTGATTGTGTGGATCACACAAACTGGAAAATTCTAAACAAAAAGGGAATACCACAACACCTGCATCCTGAGAAGCCTGTATGCAAGTCAAGCAGCAGCAGTTAAAACCGGACATGGAACAACGGACTGGTTCAAAATTGGGAAGGGAGTACATCAAGGTGGTATATTGTCACCATGCTTGTTTAACTTCTATACAGAGTACATTATGCAAAATGCCAGGTTGGATGAAGCATAAGCTGGAGTCAATATTGCCTGGAGAAAAATCAATAAACTTAGATATGCAGATAACATCACCCTAATCACAGAAAATGAAGAGGAACTAACAAGGCTCTTGATGAAGGTAAAAGAGGAGAGTAAAGAGGCAGGCTTAAAACTCAATATTCAAATGACTAAGATCATGGTATGTGGTCCCCTGACTTCATGACAAATTGATGGGGACAGAATGGAAACAATGACAGACTTCATTTCTTTGGAGGCTCCAAAATCATTGCTGATGGTGACTGCAGCCATGAAATTAAAAGATGCTCGCTCCTTGGAAGAAAAGCTGTGACAATCCTAGACAGTGTATTAAAAAGCAGAGACATCCCTTTGCTGATGAAGGTCCATCTAGTCAAAGCTATGGTTTTTCCAGTAGTCATTTAAAGATTTGAGGGTTGGACACACAAAAAAGGCTGAGGACCAAAGAATTGATGCTTTCGAATTGTGATGCTGGAGAAGACTCTTGGACACCAAGGAGATCAAACCAGTCACTCCTAAAGGAAATCAATCCTGAATATTCGTTGGAAGGACTGATGCTGATGGCTGACGCTGAGACTCCCAATGCTTTGGCCACCTAATGAGAAGAACTAACTCATTGGAAAAGCCCCTGACGCTGGTAAAGATTGAGGGCAGGAGGAAAAGGTGGGGGGGGGGGGGGTAGGGGTGACATAGGATGAGATGTTGGATGGCATCATCAACTCAATGGAACAAGAGTTTGAGCAAACTCTGGGAGACTGTAAAGGAGAGGGATGCCTAGTGTTCTGTCATGCAAGGGTGGCAAAGATTTGGACTTGACTGAGGGACTGAATATCAACCTCAAGTTGGCACTTGCCAAGAGCATTTGTGAACAGCTAAACAACAATAAGAACAGGGTAGTAAGAGAAACCCAACTAGGATGGTAGGTGTTGCAAGAGGGCATCAGAGGGCAGACACACTGAAACCAACTCACAGAAAACTAGTCAATCTAATCACACTAGACCACAGCCTTGTCTAACTCAATGAAACTAAGCCATGCCCACAGGGAAACCCAAGACAGGTGGGTCATGGTGGAGAGGTCTGACAGAATGTGGTCAACTGGAGAAGGGAATTGCAAACCACTTCAGTATTCTTGCCTTGAGAACCCCATGAATAGTATGAAGAGGCAAAATGATAGGATACTGAAAGAGGAACTCCCCAGGTCAGTAGGTGCTACTGGAGATCAGTGGAGAGATAACTCCAGAAAGAATGAAGGGATGGAGCCAAAGCAAAAACAATACCCAGCTGTGGATGTGACTGGTGATAGAAGCAAGGTCTGATGCTGTAAAGAGCAATATTGCATAGGAACCTGGAATGTCAGGTCCATGAATCAAGGCAAATTGGAAGTGGTCAAACAGGAGATGGCAAGAGTGAACATCGACATTCTAGAAATCAGCGAACTAAAATGGACTGGAATGGGTAAACTTAACTCAGATGACCATTATATCTACTACTGTGGGGAGGAATCCCTCAGAAGAAATGGAGTAGCCATCATGGTCAACAAAAGAGTCCGAAATGCAGTACTTGGATGCAATCTCAAAAAGACAGAATGATCTCTGTTCATTTCCAAGGGAAACCATTCAATATCACAGTAATCCAAGCCTATGCCCCAACCAGTAACGCTGAAGAAGCTGAAGTTGAACGGTTCTATGAAGACCTACAAGATCTTTTGGAACTAACACCCAAAAAACATGTCCTTTTCATTATAGGGGACTGGAATGCAAAAGTAGGAAGTCAAGAAACACCTGGAGAAACAGGCAAATTTGGCCTTGGAGTATGGAATGAAGCAGGTCAAAGGCTAATAGAGTTTGCCAAGAGAACGCACTAGTCATAGCAAACACCCTCTTCCAACAACACAAGAGAAGACTCTACACATGGACATCACCAGATGGTCAACACCGAAATCAGATTGATTAGATTCTTTGCAGCCAAAGATGGAGAAGCTCTATACAGTGAGCAAAAATAAGACCAGGAGCTGAGTGTGGCTCAGATCATGAACTCCTTATTGCCAAATTCAGACTTAAATTGAAGAAAGTAGGAAAAACCGCTAGACCATTCAGGTGTGACCGAAATCAAATCCCTTATGATTATACAGTGGAAGTGAGAAATAGATTTAAGGGCCTAGACCTGATAGATAGAATGCCTGATGAACTATGGAATGAGGTTCATGACACTGTACAGGAGACAGGGATCAAGACCATCCCCATGGAAAAGAAATGCAAAAAAACAAAATGGCTGTCTGGGGAGGCCTTACAAATAGCTGTGAAAAGAAGAGAAGCGAAAAGCAAAGGAGAAAGGGAAAGATATAAGCATCTGAATGCAGAGTTCCAGAGAATAGCAAGAAGAGATAAGAAAGCCTTCCTCAGCTATCCATGCAAAGAAATAGAGAAAACAACAGAATGGGAAAGACTAGAGATCTCTTCAAGAAAATTAGAGACACCAAGGGAACATTTCATGCAAAGATGGGCTCGATAAAGGACAGAAATGGTATGGACCTACTAGAAGCAGAAGATATTAAGAAGAGGTGGCAAGAATACACAGAAGAACTGTCCAAAAATATCTTCATGACCCGGATAATCATGATGGTGTGATCACTCACCTAGAGCCAGACATCCTGGAATGTGAAGTGAAGTGGGCCTTAGAAAGCATCACTATGAACAAAGCTAGTAGAGGTGATGGAATTCCAGTTGAGCTATTTCAAATCCTGAAAGATGATGCTGTGAAAGTGCTGCACTCAATATGCCAGCAAATTTGGAAAACTCAGCAGTGGCCACAGAACTGGAAAAGGTCAGCTTGCATTCCAATCCCAAAGAAAGACAATGCCAAAGAATGCTCAAACTACCACACAATTGCACTCATCTCACATGCTAGTAAAGTAATGCTCAAAATTCTCCAAGCCAGGCTTCAGCAATACGTGAACTGTGAACTTCCTGATGTTCAAGCTGGTTTTAGAAAAGGCAGAGGAACCAGAGATCAAATTGCCAACATCCGCTGGATCATGGAAAAAGCAAGAGAGTTCCAGAAAAACATCTATTTCTGCTTTATTGACTATGCCAAAGCCTTTGACTGTGTGGATCACAATACACTGTGGAAAATTCTGAAAGAGATAGGAATACCAGACCACCTGACCTGGCTCTTGAGATATCTGTATGTAAGTCAGGAAGCAACAGTCAGAACTGGACATGGAACAACAGACTGGTTCCAAATAGGAAAAGGAGTATGTCAAGGCTGTATATTGTCACCCTGCTTATTTAACTTATATGCAGAGTACATCATGAGAAATGCTGGACTGGAAGAAACACAAGCTGGAATCAAGATTGCCGGGAGAAATCTCGATAACCTCAGATATGCAGATGACACTACCCTTATGGCAGAAAGTGAAGAGGAACTAAAAAGCTTGATGAAAGTGAAAGTGGAGAGTGAAAAAGTTGGCCTAAAGCTCAACATTCAGAAAACGAAGATCATGGCATCAGGTCCCATCACTTCATGGGAAATAGATGGGGAAACAGTGTCAGACTTTATTTTTGGGGGGCTCCAAAATCACTGCAGATGGTGACTGCAGCCATGAAATTAAAAGACGCTTACTCCTTGGAAGAAAAGTTATGACCAACCTAGATAGCATATACAAAAGCAGAGCCATTACTTTGTCCACAAAGTTCCGTCTAGTCAAGGCTATGGTTTTTCCAGTAGTCATTTATGGATGTGAGAGTTGGACTATATAGAAAGCTGAGTGCTGAAGAATTGATGCTTTTGAACTATGGTATTGGAGAAGACTCTTGAGAGTCCCTTGGACTGCAAGGAAATCCAACCAATCCATTCTGAAGGAGATCAGCCCTGGGATTTCTTTGGAAGGAATGATGCTAAAGCTGAAACTCCAGTACTTTGGCCACCTCATGTGAAGAGTTGACTCATTGGAGAAGACTCTGATGCTGGGAGGGATTGGGGGCAGGAGGAGAAGGGGACAACCGAGGATGAGATGACTGGATGGCATCACTGACTCGATGGACTTGAGTCTGAGTGAACTCCAGGAGATGGAGATGGACAGGGAGGCCTGACGTGCTGCGATTCATGGGGTCACAAAGAGTCGGACACGACTGAGCGACTGAACTGAACTGAACTCTGTGGAGATTGAACCCTGTGCTGCTGTAGCTGTTGACCTTCAACACTCCCCGAGGGAGTTCACAGTGGAGTGAGACACTCTGTGCTCCTGGGAATCTGGTGGGACAGATCTTTAGGTAGTTGGATATTTTTAGGAATACATTTTATGATCCCAATCCCTGTTTCTCATCTGAAACAGCACTAAATCCATTCATGGTGACATCAGATCCTAGGAGAAAAACCTCATATAAAGTAAGTGCTTGATTGCATTGAACTCCCCCTTCACCAGAACCTTATATATTGACCTTCCCCCCAATACCTGACAGCTCAGAGGGTAAAGCATCTGCCTGCAATGCAGGAGACCTGGGTTCAATCCCTGGGTCAGGAAGATCCCCTGGAGAAGGCAATGGCACCCCACGGCAGTACTCTTGCCTGGAAAATCCCATGGACAGAGAAGCCTGGTAGACTACAGTCCATGGGATCGCAGAGTCGGACATGACTGAGCAACCTCACCACTACCTCTTGGGAGCAATCTCTCAGAGCTATCTGTTTGCTGTCTCCCTGGCTTCAGTCCTCATTTTGCCACAAAATAAAACTTAACTTGCAACTCTCAAGTTGTGCGTCTTTTTTAGTAGACAATAACAACAGTATCACATTGATAAACTTGCCTCAAATAAATAAAATCTAGTGGAATGCAACAGGAAGTGCTCTCAAGATGGCGGAGTAGAAGAATGTACACTCATCTTCTTCTGTCAGAACACCAAAATCACAACTAGTTGCTAAGCAACCATTGGCAGGAGTATGTTGGATCCCACCATAAAAAGATACTCTGTGTCCAAGGGCAAAGGAGAAGCCCCAACAAGACAGTAGGAGGGGTGCAGTTGCATGTTAAATCAAATCTCAGACTACCAAAGACACTCGGAGGGCCCAAACAAAATGTTGGTGCACAAGGACCAAGGGAAAGGAGCAGTGATTCCCCACAAGAGATTGAGCCAGATCTGCCTTTGAGTGTCTCCTGCAGAGGCATGAGGCATGGGTCAGCGGTGACCTGCCTTGGGGACAGGGCCTCTGGCTGCAGCAGAACTGGAGGTGCAGCTTGTGGCCTTAAGTCCTCTTGGAGGAGGTCACCATTAGCTCCACTATAAACTGCCAAGTAGATGACTTACAAACTAGAGAACAATTATACCAAAGAAGTTCTCACAGTGTTGCAAAAGCTCTAGGGCCCACAACAGATTTCCCAACCTGGGGATCCAGCAATAGGACTGAGAACCTCCAGGGAAACAGACTTGGAGGCCACAACAAAACCTTGTGGGCACCAGGACTCAGGAGAAAGGAGCAGTGACCCCACAAGAGACGGAGCGAGACTTGCCTCTGAATGTCCAGGAGTCTCTGGTGGAGGTGTGGGCTGACAGTGGTCTGCTGCTGGGTATGGGGCACTGGCTACAACAGTCCTGGGAGGTGCAGAGTGCTGGCATACTTTTGATGGAGGTCCCATTACTGCCATTATCCCTACCATAGTTTGGCCTCGGGTCAAACTACAGGGAGGGAACACAGCCCCACCCATCAGCAGAAAATTGGATTAAAGATTCACTAAGCATGGCCTTGCCCATCAGACCAAGACCCAATTTTACTCACAGCCAGTCCCTCCCACCAGGAAGCTTCCATAAACCTCTTACCTTCATCTATCAGAGGGCAGACAGAATGAAAACCACAGTCACAGAAAACTAACCAAACTGATCACATGGATTGCAACCTTGTCTAACTCAGTGCAACTAAGATTCATGCCGTGTGTGACAGATGGCTTATGGTGGAGAGTTCTCACAAAATGTGGTCCACTGGAGAAGGGAATGGCAAACCACTTAAGCATTCTTGCCTTGATAACCTCATGAACAGTATGAAAGACAAAAAGATATGACACTGAAAGATGAACTCCCCAGGTCGGTAGTTGCCCAATATGCTACTGGAGAAAAGTGGAGAGCAAGCTCCAGAAGGAATGAAGAGGCTGAGCCAAAGCAGAAACAACACCCCACCGTGGATGTATCTGATGGTGAAAGTAAAGTCCGAAGCAGTAAATAACAATATTGCACAGAAACCTGGAATGTTAAGTCCATGAATCAAGGTAAATTGGAAGTGGTCAAACAGGAGATGGCGACGGCAAGAGTGAATATCGACATTTTAGGAATCAATGAACTAAAATGGACCAGAATGGGAAAATTTAGTTCAGATGACCATTACATCTACTACTGACAGGCAAGAATCCCTTAGAAGAAATGGAATAGCTCTCATAGTCAACAAAAGAGTCCAAAATACAAACTCAAAAATGACAGAATGATCTGTTCCTTTCCAACGCAAACCATTCAGTACCATAATCAAGTCTATGCCCCAACCACTCATGTTGAGATAGCTGAAGTTGAATGGTTCTATGAAGACCCACAAGACCTAGACCTAAGAAAAAAGATGTCCTTTTCATCATAGGGGACTGGAATGCAAAAGTAAGGAAGTCAGATACCTAGAGTAACAGGCAAGTTTAGCCTTGGAGTACAAAATGAAGCAAGGCAAAGGCTAAGAGAGCTTTGTCAAGAGAACTCACTGATCATAGCAAATACCCTCTTCCAACAACTGAAGAGACAACTCTACACATAGCTATCACTAGATGGCCAACACCAAAATCATATTAACTATATTCTTTGCAGCCGAAGATGGAGAAGCTGTATATAGGCAGCAAAAACAAGACTGGGAGCTGACTGTGGCCCAGATCATGAACTCCTTATTGCAAAACTCAGACTTAAATTGAAGAAAGTAGAGAAAATTATGAGGCCATTCAGGTATGACCTAAATCAAATCCCTTACAATTAAACAGTGGAAGTGACAAATAGTTTCAAGGGATTAGATCTAATAAACAGACTGTCTGAAGAACTTTGGATGGAGGTTTGTAACACTGTACAGGAGGCAGTGATCAAAACCATCCCCAAGAAAAAGAAAGGCAAAATGGTTGTCTAAGGAAGAAGAGAAGGAAAAGGCAGAGGCAAAAAGGAAAGATATACCCATCTGAATGCATAGTTCCAAAGAAAGCAAGGAGAGATAAGAAAGCCTTCCTAAGTGAACAATGCAAAGAAATCAAGGAAAACAATAGAATGGGAAAGACTAGAGATCTCTTCAAGAAAATTAGAGATACCTAGGGAACATTTCATGCAAAGATGGGCACAATAAAGGACACTAATGATATGGGCCTAACAGATGCAGAAGATATTAAGATCAGCTGACAAGAATACACAGAAGAATTATTAAATATATATATATATATATTAATGACCCAAATAGCCATGATGTTGTGATCACTCCCTTAGAACCACACATCTTGGAGAGTGAAGTCAAGTGGACCTGAGGAAGCATCACACCAAAAAATTAATGGAGGTGATGAAATTCCAGCTGAGTTATTTCAAATACTAAAACATGATGCTGTCAAAGTGCTGCACTCAGTATGCCAGCAAATTTGGAAAACTTAGCAGTGGCCACAGGACTGGAAAAGGTCAGTTTTCATTCCAATCCCAAAGAAAGGCAATGCCAAAGAATGTTCAAACTATCACACAATTGCACTCATCTCACACACTAGCAAAGTAATGCTCAAAATTCTCCAAGGCAGACTTCAACAGTACATGAACTGAGAACTTCCAGATTTTCAAGCTGGATTTTTAAAAGGCAGAGGAACCAGAGATCAAGTTGCCAACATCCATTAGATCAGAGAAAAAAAAAACAGAATTCTAGAAGAACATCTACTTCTGCTTTATTGACAATGCTAAAGCCTTTGTGTAGATCACAATAAACTGTGGAAAATTTTTAAAGAGATGGGAATACCAGACCACCTTACCTGCCTCCTAAGAAATCTATAGGCTGGTCAAGAAGAAACAGATACAACTGGACATGGAACAACGGATTGGTTCAAAATTGGGAAAGGAGTACGTCAAGGCTGTATATTGTCACCCTGCTTATTTAACGTTTATGTAGAGTGCATCATGTGAAATGTGGGGCTGGATGAAGCACAAGCTGGAATCAAGACTGCCAGCAGAAATATCAATAACCTCTGATATGCAGATGACTCCACCCTAATGGCAGAAAGCAAAGAGGAACCATAGAGCCCCTTGATGAAGGTGAAAAAGGTGAGTGAAAAAGCTAGCTTAATCTCAGAATTCAAAAAAACTGAGATCATGGCATCCAGTCCCATCACTTCATGGCAAATTGATGGGGAAACAATGGAAACAGTGAGAGACTTTATTTTCTTGGACTCCAAAAATCACTGTGGATGGTACTGCAGCCATGAAATAAAAAGATGCTTGCTCCTTGGAAGAAAGCTATGACAAACCTAGACAGTGTATTAAAAGCAGAGACTTTACTTTGCTGACAAAGGTCTGGCTAGTCAAAACTATGGTTTTTCCAGTAGTCATGTATGGTTGTGATAGTTGGACCATAAAGAAGGCTGAGCACCAAAGAATTGATGCTTTTGAACTGTGGTGTTGGAGAAGACTCTTGAGAGTCCCTTGGACTACAAGGAGATCAAAACAGTCAATCCTAAAGGAAATCAATCCTGAATATTCATTGGAAGCACTGATACTGAAGTTGAAGCTCCAATATTTTCACCACCTGATGTGAAGAGCTCATTGATTTGAAAAGACCCTGATGCTGGAAAAAATTGAAGGTAGGAGGAAAAGGGGACGACAGAGGATGAGATGATTGGATGGGATCAATGACTCAGTGGAAATGAGTTAAGCAAAAGCTCCAGGAGATAGTGAAGGACAGGGAAGGCTGGCGTGCTACAGTCCATGGCTTGCAAAGAGTCAGACATGACTGTGACTGAACAACAACAAGAAGTGGAATGGTGGTCAAGTAACTCAGGGAGAGAACATATTGCATGAGAGAAGAGCAAGATGTGAAAAGAAATAAAAAACCCTGGGAAAGAGCTATACATAGTTGAGTTGTGAATGAGCACTGAAAAGGGCCAAGAAATGGGAAACCACGATTTGTAATGTCACAGACATCAACAGAAGACAGTATTCCAAAAAGGTGGAGGGATCAATAGAGAGAAAATGTTTTACATCCCAGATCATATAGTTGTTCATTAGGAGGACACTGGTGTTGTTCATGAGAGCATTTCACATGGTTTCAGATGACAAACCTATTAATATTCAAATGTGTGAGAGGAGATCAAGATGGCAGAAAAGATGGATGTGGAGCTCATCTCTTTCAACAAATAGATTAAAATTACATTTACAGATGGAACAATTCTCACAGAATAACCACGCAACTCTGGCAGAAGATTTCATACGACCAAAACACGAGAAAGACCACGATGTAACTGGGTAGGATAAAAGTAAAAACAATAGCAACAACAAAACTAGGATGGGATCTGTGCCCCTGGGAGGGAGCTGTGAATGAGAAGAGGTTCCCTGGTAGCTCGGCTGGCAAAGAATCTGCCTGCAATGCAGGAGACTCTGGTATGATTCCTGGGTTGGAAAGATCTGCTGGAGATGGGATAGTCTACCCACTCCAGTATCCTTGGGCTTCCCTGGTGGCTCAGACAGTACAGAATCCCCCTTCAATGTGGGAGACCTGGGTTCAATCCCTGGATTGAGAAGATTGCCTGGAGAAGGGAACAGCTGCCCACTTCAGTATTCTGGATTGGAGAAGTCCATGGACAGAGGAGCCTGGCATGCTACAGTCCATGGGGTTTCAAAGAGTCAGACATGACTGAGCAACTTTTAATTCACTTCCCTTGCCTTCACAGATGAAGGAGCCTCCTTCATCTGTAGCGAAATGAGCTGGGACAGACAGGGATCTTTGGAGGAGAGTATAGCAAGTAGCTTGCAGGAGGCAGAATGGAGAGATACCAGCATACCTGGTTCTGACCACCTCCATGCTTTACCCTGCACTCACTGCCTCGACTGTCCTCAGAGTGTGCTGATAATCTGCACTGGATGTTGAGTAGGGCCTCCTCTTTGGCATCACAGCCCTGGGTCTGCTCCCAGTTGTTGGGAGTAGAAGCCCCTGATCTGTTTCTGAGCTGCAGAGTTGGGTAGGTGGGTTGGGAGCATTTCCTGAGAGAGGAACCACTGAGTATTGCTACATAGTAGCCATCTATCAGCAAGAGCGTATCTACTGGTTTGTGGGAGCTGGGTGCTGAACAGCTTCAGTAGTCAAATGGGAGAAAGCTGGGGTTGGCTGCACAGAGACAGCCTGAAGGGACTAGGGTGTGGCCCAGACCAAAACTGGGAGGAGTGTGCAAAATGGAGCCCAGGTTCACCACAGAAGCCCACTGTTACCACACACATGTGAAGAGAGGGCCCCTGGCACCGCCACAGCCGCCTCCTTCTCAGCAAGCTCACCGTGGTCAGGGCTCCACCTCTGCAACTACTGGGAACAAGAAAGCAGTTGCCCCAAACGTGGAGGCAGGGCTGAATCTGAGCCCTGTCTTGTGACTTTGTGATGTTGGTGGATTTACGCTGTTAGTGCCTTGGTAAGTTCAGTGCCTGTGGGACATCCAAGAAGATTAATGTTCCTGTGGGTGAGGTGGGTCTGGAGTTGGCAGCTGTGAACATTGGGGCCATGTGCCCAGGGAGGCCAGGCTGGGGCCTCTGCTAAATGTTTAGCTCCTGTGACATGTCCAATTGAGTGACTATGTGACTGCTAGTACCTGGTACGCAGATCTGTGCCTATGCATCTGTGCTGATGGCTTTCTGAGGGACATATGGGCCAATTCCTTGGATTCCCATGGCTGAGGCAGGACTGATGGCAGTGCCAAGAATAGGGTATTTTGTGGGCCCACACAATGGGTGACAGACAACGTCACAGACTCAGAAGGAAAGGATCACAGATGGCTTTTGGAAGGTAGGAAAGGCAAGGAAATATTCTCCTCTGAAACCTCTGCTAAAGCATTTGACTATGGATCACAACAAACAGGAAAATTCTAAAAGAAATGGGAATATGAGACTATCTTACCTGCCTCCTGAGAAACCTGTATGCAGGTCAAGAAGCAACAGAACTGGACATGAAACACTGGACTGGTTCAAACTTAGGAAAGGTCTATAACACAGCTGTTTATTGTAGTCCTGCTTCTTTAACTTCTATGCAGAGTACATTATGTGAAATGCCAGGCTGGATGAATCACAAGCTGGAATCAAGATTGTTGGAAGAAATAACAACCTCAGATATGCAGATAATATCACCATAATGGCAAAAAAAAGCAAAGAGGAACTAAAGAGCCTCTTGATGAAGGTGAAAAGGGAGAATGAAAAAGCTGGCTTAAAACTCAGCATTCAAAAAACTAAGATCATGGCATCTGTTCCCATCACTTCATAGCAAATAGAAGGGGGAAAAAATGGAAACAATGGCAGATTTTATTTTCTTGGGCTCTAAAATCACTGCATATGGTGACTACAGCCATGAAATTAAAAGACATTTCTCCTTGGAAGGAAAACTATTAAAAATCTAGACAGCATATCAAAAACTAGAGATATCACTTGATGGACAAAGGTCTACATAGTCAAAGCTAAAGTTTTTTCAGTAGTCATGTACAGATTTGAGAACTGGATCATAAAGAAGGCTAAGCGCCAAAGTACTGATGCTTTCCAAGTATGGGGCTGGAGAAGACTCTTGAGACTCCTTTGGACAGCAAGGAGATCAAAGCAGTCAGTCCTAAAGGAGATTAACCCTGAATATTCATTGGAAGAACTGATTCTGACGCTCCAATACTTTAGTCACCTGATGGGAAGAGCCGACTCACTGGAAAAGACCTGATGGGAAAGATTGAAGGCAAGATGGATGGCATTTTTAACAAACTCTGGAAGATAATGAAGGGCAGGGAAGCCAGCTGCAGTTCCTGGGGTTGCAAAGAGTAGCAACTGAAGAACAACTAAACCACTTCAAGGGATCAGCCCTGCTGAAACTTTGTTGTTTAAACCACTAAGGAAGGAACTAAACAGATAGAGCAGTTGGGAGGGTGAGAGGAGGCATTCAGTGGTCAGAGGTATTAGTGTAAGATTCCTGTAGTTGAGATTGTGTTGATGAGATTTAGGGTGTGGTCCTCAGAGTAGGATGGAGGTGAAAGTCATTTCACCCAATTAACTTATTTGGTTTTTTTTAAAATAATCCATATGGCATAAAATTCACCCTTTTAAAATGTACAATCCAGTGGTTTATATATATTCACAACACTGTGCAGCCATGACTACTATCCAGTTCTAGAATTAAATACATAGATTTGATTGACTAGTTTTGCCCTCATATACTATAGCACTTTAAAAAAATGCTCCATTTGCTTCTGCTGCAGCTCTTAGAGACTGAGAGGCATAAGGAAAATTTTCATGAGAAAATATTGAGTATGAAGAATTCTTCTGAACATATTTATTATACTTGATGCACTTGGCCAAATGGAGACGTGCCTCCTGTCGATTCACCAGGTTTGTGACTGTGGTGCTGTGAACCCTTTCAGTGGAAGGCAGAGGACAAAGTAGGAAGACACACCCTGGCTCCCTAGCAGAACTTCCCTTGAAGATCGGGGCCAGGAGACTAGGAGTTGGGGGAGTGTGGCCCTCAGCTTCAGCAGTCCCCAGGAATGCTAGGGCACAGCCCTTCTGCAGCAGGTCTTTGGGGACAGATAAACCCCTGACACCACACTCAGCGATGGGCCTGTCTCACCCTCCTGGTAGGAGTCCCAGTGGAGGTCACCTCTCTCATGCACTGCACCTGTTCCCTTCCAGGAGGACCATGGATGGACTAGTCTTCTCCCTCTTCCCTCCTGGGTGCGGGGGGCTCTCCTCCTCTGGGCAAGTGTTCGTTTGCTCCCAGAAGACTTCCTATAACTCATAAATTATTTAGAAGCAAATGTGACCTACCCTGAGCTGATTTGAGGTTGTTTATATTCTTTAACTCATTTGGTGTGAATATTCAAACATATCACAGTAGAAGTTTTGCATTGGGTGTTAGGCAGTATATGATAATTGGCATGAAATTGCCTTTCTGAAAATCCTGAAAATTCTGCTCTTATGCACAGTAAATCTAGCCCCAAGAATTTTGGATAAGGGAGTGTGTTAAGTTGCTCATTCATGTTCAACTCTTTGTGACCCCATGGACTGTAGCCCACCGGGCTTCTTTGTCCATGGGATTCTCCAGGCAAGAATACTAGAGTGGGTTGCCATTCCCTTCTCCAGGGGATCCTCCTGACCCAGGGATCGAACCTGTGTCTCCTGCATTGCAGGCAGATTCTATACCATCTGAGTGGCCCACTTATTTTATAGCCACTGCTCACTGGGTAGTACTCACTACGTACAGGGCCTTACTTATTTCCATATTCCCTATGATGCTCTGCATGTCACAGGCCCTCACTGAGCCTGACTGAATGCCACTCTGACGTGTGCTCTCACTGGGCTAGGGATTGATGACATTTGTCTTAGCTTGGGCACTGAATTAACATCACCAGGCTTGAAAGTCACAGTATTGCTTACCAGGGAAAGACACTCTGCCAACTGTGGCTAACTGTGAGCACAGCAGGGCCCTGAGGAAGAAACGGTGGCCTCATGCCATTCTGGCTATTCATGGAAAGGGCCAGGTGTCACCAGAAGGTGGGAAAGCTCGTTCGCCAAGGCCAGCTCATGCTACCTAGATGGACTATTCCTTGCCTCCATGATTCAAAAGAGAATAAACCAATTCTTCCTTGAGGCCACGAAATGGCATGAACAGGCTGTGTAGGTAGAAGCATTTCTTGTTTACCCTGAAACAGAGATTTGGGCTCTAGGGTAGAGACTGAAGCCTACAAAGCTGGAAATTGAAATGTCTGCTTAGTCCATAGAATGCCCTGCATCAAGGCTTTGGGGCCACCCCCTATGGACTCTCCATGTGTGACTTTAATGTGATATGATTATGAAACTATCTCTAGCTTCCCCTGCTCCCCAAATCAAAGCCACAATGAATAAAAGGACCCCATAATAATTTCTGTATATTTTGGTAACAAAGGAAATGACTGTTGATGATAATAAAAACTGCTATTCATAAATTCGCACCCTTTGTTGCCATTTATAAAAGAGACCTTTTATTGTAAGCTCATTAGTAGCTGAACTTTATTTTGTCAAAATAAATGGAGTCAAGAGAGATGATGTTTCATCTTTAATATGGCCGTTCAACAACAGTGCCACTATCCTGAGTTTCAGATGAATTTAATTGAAACATAATGAACAAAATTAGTTGTTTTATGCAATTAGAATCCTATTTAAATAGGTTAGAAATTGAATAGGATGAGAAATGTGTTTGACTTGAGTTTCCTCAAGATGGACTCTCTAGGCCGCCTCTGCCTCCTGGTTTTCTCTCCTCACTGAATAAGACACTAATATTTTTGGAATTCAAGTATAATTTTGACTTGCCAAGTTTCCCCCCCAGGCAATAGAAAGGGCAGTGGGAACCAGTCACAGAGAACTAAGGGAGAAAACATTCTTCTAGCTCAATGAGGAACAGTCCCTTGCACATCTGAACTCCCTTCCCTTCTGAGGTAAGAAAGAGGTTATTATTGAGCAGTGTCTAACCAAAGGTAAGGAGTGATGATATGAATACAGATCTTCCCTCTGCACCTTAATAACTTTGTGACTTGGTATGTATCTCTTGACATTTGGACCTCAGTTTCTCCATCAGTACAACGAGAATAATAAAATCCATTTTTTGAGACTGATGGTGGGACTTCCCTGGTAGGCGAGGGATGCAGGTGTGATCCCTGTTCGGGGAACTAAGATCACGCATGCTGTGGGGCAACTAAGCCGGAGCCGCAACTAGAGAGCTGCGCACTCTAGAGCCTGCATGCCACAACTAGTGAGCCCATGGACTCTCCATGTGTGACTCTCCGTGTGTGACGAGCCCTGGGGTTGCAACAGGACAGTCCACGCACCACAACGAGAAGCCCTGGCACCACCACAAAGAGCCTGCCTGCCACAGTGAAGACCCAACACAGCCAAAATTTTAAAAAATAATAATAATAAAAAGAGTGCTGCTAAGTGTGGCATAAATGTATATAAGGTATTTGGCATATTGCCCTGCTCAAAAAGTGGGAACTGCTGCTGCTATTACTGATCTTCTTTACCATCATCAACATCGTCATCTTCATCTTGATCGTCAGTCTTCCAGCTTCTGGGACCTTGATGTGTTGAAGACCATCAACACCTCTAATTCATATTGGTATACATAGGCTTTCCAGGTATTACCCTACTTAACTGGAAGAAAGAGATGAGATCACAAGGCTAATTCACTCAGGGGGGTGGAAGGGTTGGCACTCTTCTTGGGGAGAGTGACAGTAGCTGCTAAGTCTTGATATTGGGGAAGAGCAGCACAATGTGAAACCCCTGCAGAGGGTCACATAAAATTCTCATCAGTTCCCCCATCTGTGATGTGAGGGAATTAGGCCATCCCCATGGACCTTTCCAGCTCTGAAGTGCTTATGATTCTACAACTACTGCGGCTCTTCTGCCTAATGGAGCACATTCCAGTGAGCCAGCCGTTGCCAGGAAAGTGTTCCGACCTGCATCAGAGCTGCTGAAGCTTCCTGCTGAGTGTTCCCTTCCAGCATCACTGTTGACTCAATGCTAGAATGTGGCTTCCTGAGTAACAGCGGAGGTGAGAATACAGACAAATGAGATTTGGCACAGCCTTGGTAAACAGAGCCTTCCCTGTTTAGAACAGCTCTGACTGAGAGGAGACCAGGGAAAATTAAAAAAAAAAAAATTACTCATTTTGCCATGGTCTCATCAGCTTGAAGGTTTAAATGGATTCTCAGTGAAAAAAGTAAAATTGGTATTACTTTTAACTACAAGATGCTATTGCAATGTTCCAGTCTCCTACTATTTCTGAGAGTCCCAAGGGATATCTCAGATGCACTTGTAAATAAATCTTGGTGTCCCATGGTGACTGTCATTTGTTCTATTTCTTCTTAGGAATGTCAGTTCCTCAGGTGTCACTGCCTGCAGGTTTCTGTAGCTACTGACGATGCCGAAGCTGTCCCACATCATACCCAGAAAGCAGTGTGGACGCTGCCACTGTTGTAATGCTAAAGATGGATTGAGGTGCTGCTGGCCCCAGCACTAGCCGAATTTGGGGATCTCAGGGCCAGGACAGACACCGCCATTCTTAGCTGAGGGTGACTCCCACCAACACCCTGCTCCAGCCCTGCACTTCCCCAAAGCAGGAGGAACTGTCATCCTGCCCTTCATCCCTCCTTTTGTGGCTCTCTGGCCCCCAGAGTAGTGCAACTTCATGCTCTTAACCTCCCAAGGACACTGTTTCTATACACTGCCTTTTGGGGTTTTGTTTATAACAGTCCTTGCTCTCATGAGGGGCTAGGGTGCCACAAGGCTGGCTGTTGGAGACTCTGAAGGATGTGAAGAACAAAAATTCACTCATATTACTTCCGC
Source organism: Capricornis sumatraensis (assembly GCF_032405125.1). NCBI lineage: Eukaryota > Metazoa > Chordata > Mammalia > Artiodactyla > Bovidae > Capricornis > Capricornis sumatraensis. Next base: position 45,912,050 of record NC_091074.1, on the reverse strand, counting down.
ACTGGTGGTCTTATTGCAGGGATAAGAAGATGCAAAACTCAGTCATGGGGCTGGGCCTCACAGGGCTCCAGGAAGAATCTGGCCTCATGGAAATGAATGTGACTGGCAACAGAAATGTTTTTCTTGGGACCTGATTATCATATTGTGCCCCCACCCTCAGTTCAGTTTGCCTTCCTCACTTTTTCTCTCATCAGCAAGCAGCTCCCTGACCCTTCCTCTGCTGCCATTCTGTCTTTGCTGTTGGCCTGTGATTTTTTTAGCTTCTGCTCCCAATACCACTGATTCTCTGCAAGGGTCCAGGCCAAAATCATTACTAGGAAATAAGTTTTATGAGGACATGGATTTTGGTTTTTTTTGTTTATCTCTAGTACTTAAAAAAGCAGCTCTACCACTTCATAAATGTGTAGCCTTGGGGCAACTTACTTAGGCATTCTGTGCCTTGCTTTTTTCTAACCTTCAAAATGTGGACAAAAATAGCAATGCATTTATTGGGTTGTTTTAAGAATTAAATAGATTAAATACTTGTAAAGTACTTGTATTAGTGTCTGGCACAGACTATGTTCAGTAGAAGCATTTGTTAAATAAATTTAAAAATAAGGCATCTACACACAGTTGGCACTCAGTGAGTATTTGATGAATAAATTAAGCACATTCCTTGAAGAATCAGATTGACTTAATTGCCCTTGTTCAAGTGCTCTTGTTCCAGGCTGGCTCATATAGTCCCTTAGCCTCTATTGACCACCTCTGGGTCAGCTTTGCCTTCCAAGCCATTTGCTGGGCCAGGAGTTTGGGTTCATGCTACCAACAAAATGATATATGTAGAAGGAACCCCTTCAAAAGGGTTTTGGAAGTGACAGATAGGCTGGGCATGCCTATCTGGTTCACTGTAAAGACTTTACCCTATAGTCAAAACTGTTCCTCCACTCAAATGGCTAAGTTACTTACATATTCTTACTCTGGTGGCTCAGATGGTATAGAATCCACCAGTGATACAGGAGACCAGGGTTCGATCCCTGGGTCAGGAAGATCCCCAGGAGAAGGGAACAGCTAACCACTCTAGTATTCTTGCCTGGAGAATCCCTGGACAGAGGAGACTGGCAGGCTATAGTCTATGGGATCACAAACAGTTGGACAGGACTGAGTGACTAAATGCACACACAATATGCGTGCACCCAATTACTTCCTTCAGGCAACTCTTTCCCAGAAGGGTACTCCGTCTCCCTGGCTAAGATGCCCATGGTGCTCTCCTTGGCCTGCCAATGGGCTCTGTCTTCTCTTTCACTCAGTGCTGAATTGACCACTGAGCCTCTTGTGATATAGCTCCTTCCTTTTGTCTGTCATTCTTTAAACTTCTTTAGCTCAGGGACCTTCAGGGTCTAGAAGAGAGACCTCTTCTACTGTGCACTACTGTGCATTCATATGCATATACGTGCATTTTGATGCCAAGATGCTCCCTCTCTGATCCAAAGGAACTTGGATTTTATATTTTCCAGCTTGGAAGCCACCTGAGAGCTGGAGATAACATTTGTGGGGCTGCCAATCAGATAATGAGCAGAGCGCTTTATTATTCTTGCCCTCTGGCTCCTAAGAGAGCTGAGTTCCACAAGAGGTCCTAAGTTATCAGGGAGGAAGTTTTTCAATTTAATTTTTTCAGGGAGTTGAGTCCCTGAAGTCTCACAAGCTGAAATGGAGCACTGGAGGGAGCTGGCAAGGGAGTCTCCATTATGTGAATGGGCAGGACAGGTAATGAGAGCAGAAGTGAGCTCTACAGAGGGCCACAGGGAGGGGCGGGAGGGAAGAAGCTATTAGCTTTGACTGTGGCATCCTGGAATGACTGCTATCTGGATGGCTAAATTGTTGCTTTCTGGAAATTGGCATTTAATCATCTATGACTTGAAGCCTAGGGGACCCCACCAGACCACTTCCAGGTCCCTTAGGGCAATGGTTCCCCATCAATCTACATGCCAGTATCATCTAGGGGGTTATTTTATTTTATTTTATTTTATTTTTTAGGGGGTTATTTTAAAATAGATACTTGGTTCACACTCCAAACCTTACGTGCAAATCATAATCTCCTGGAGTTGGGGTCCAGGAATCTTCTGATTCTTTAATCTACCACAGCTGGTCCCAGTGTAGACCATCATGGGCCAATCTGGGAACTTTGCAGAAAATGGATATTGACACTTGGAAAAAGCATGGACCAAAGGAAAAGCATCAGCTATGGTAGTCCAAGACTTGGGATAAGTCATTCAATCCCTATGAGCTTTACTTTCCTCTGTTGTCAAATGAGAATAGTACCACTTGCCTTGTCTATTTCACAGAGTTGTTTCAACGAGGGCAGATAAATACATGGAAGAGAACTGAAAAACAGAATCCAAATCTATGGCATAAAGCTCATAAAGTTACTTGTGTGCTCTTGATAAATTTGTGATGAATCCTATGAAACAAATAATCCTGTGAGAATGCCTCCTCTGATCCTGCCCCAGGTACAAAAAAAATGCATAAGCAAGACAAGTTTAGTTAAACTCTATGCTTCTCTGATCCCACCATTAAGAAGCAGTTACCTCTAAGATGAAGATGGAAGAAATGAACATATACTTTTACCTCTATCCTAACCCTAAAGCTTACTAAAATTACGATAAAATGTTTTTCTTTAGTGACAAAAAATAATAATGACAAAGAAGTTGAGAGAGAAAATAATATTAAAAATAGACACTAGAAAGCCAAGGGATGGCCAAATATTTGGTAGATTTGAAGGAGCTGAGTCCTAAGCTGGCAGTAGGGGAAAGCCAAGAAGAAATGCAACTTAACACATAGAATCTTTCTATTCCCACAAGGCTCAGAAAGGAATGATTCCGTGTACATCTAAAAGTAGGGATGTGGGTGGAGTAAAAATAGAAAAATTGTTTAAGTAAAAATTAAGAATGCAATGAACACTCCTGAATTCTCCTCAAAGACTCAGAAACTGCTGATTCCATGTTTGTGTAGAAGTATAAGTGAAGGCAGAACTAAAAATAGGATAACTGCTCAGAGATTAAGGAGACCCTTTTCCAGTTTCTTACAGACAGACAGTCTCGTTTCTGCTCCAAGGAAAGATTGGAAATATGATTTCTGAAGAGCATAAAACAGAATGGTGGGCTAGAGGACAAGAGACATTACTGAGAACAGAAACATGTTGGAAACAAGGGGATTAAGTAGAAGTGATAAACTGACTAAGACTCTGCCTTATTCCTTCACTTAGTTCTCAACATGCCGGAAATTCAACTTAAGTTCTACAGCCAGGAGAGTAAACTGTAACCCAACAGAAGAGAGCTCAAGATTAAGACACTGGAGACTTCTCCCCAAATGGCCAAGACATTTAACCCAACAGGAAAGCCCAGAGTTGCCAATCCCTTCCCCGGTACACTCAGCTTTCAAACTGTTTTTTGTTTTCTGTGTGTGTGTGCACACATGTGTGTGTGAGGGAACACCAGAGCATGCCTATCTGGTTCACTGTAAGGACAAAATGTGGCCCACTGGAGGAGGGAATGGCAAACGACCCCAGGATACTTGCTGCTAGAACCACGTGCACTGTATCAATAGGTCAAAAGATATTACACTGAAAGATGAGTCCCCCAGGTTGGAGGGTGTCTAATATGCTACTGGGGAAGAGTGGAGGGCAGTCCATGAATCAAAATAAATTGGACATGATCAAGCAAGAAATAGCAAGAGCAAACATAAAAATCTTAGAGTCAGTGAACTAAAATGGATGGGAATGGGTGAATTCAGATAACCATTATATAATTAAAATGACCATTATATCTACTACTGAGGGCAAAAACCCCATAGAAGAAATGAAGTAGCCCTCATAATCAACAAGAGTCCAAAATGCAGTACTTGGGTGCAACCTCAAAAATGACAGAATGATCTTGGTTCATTTCCAAGGCAAACCATTCAACACCATGTAACTCAAGTCTGTGCTCCAACCACTGATGCCAAAGAAGCTGAAGTTGAACAGTTCTATGAAGACCTACAAGACCTTCTAAAATTAACACCAAAAAAGACGTCCTTTTCATCATAGGGGATTGGAATGCAAAAGTAGGAAGTCAAGAGATACCTGGAGTAACAGGTAAGTTTGGCCTTGGAATACAAAATGAAGCAGGGTAAAGGCTAACAGAATGCTGCCAAGAGAATACACTAGTTGTAGCAAACACTGTTTATCAACAACACAAAAGACGATTTCACACGTGGACATCAGCAAATGGCCAATACTGACATCAGATTGATTGCATTCTTTGTAGCCAAAGAAGGAGACGCTGTATTCAATAAGCAAAAATAAGACCTGGAGCTAACTGTGGCTCAGATCATCAGCTTCTCATAGCAAAATTCAGGCTTAAACTAAAGAAAGTGAGAAAAACCACTAGGCCAGTCAGGTATGACTTAAATCCCCTGTGAATATACAGTGGCGGTGATAAATAGATTCAAGGGATTAGATCAATAAACAGACTGCCTGAAGAACTATGAACGGAGGTTCAATATTATATAGGAAGCAGCAAACAAAACCATCCAAAAGAAAAAGCAAGAAGGCAAAGTGATTGTCTGAGGAGGCTTTACAAATAGCTGAGGAAAGAAAAGAAGCAAAAAGCAAGGGAGAAAAGGAAAGGTACACCCAACTAAATGCAGAGTTCCAGAGAATAGTGAGGAGAGACAAAAAGGCCTTCAGTGAAGAGTGCAAAGGAATAGAGGAAAACAGGAGAAAGACTAGAGATCTCTTCAAGAAAATTGGATATATCAAAGGAGTATTTCATCCAAAGATGGGCACAATAATGGACAGAAATGGCAAAGCTCTAATAGCAGCAGAAGATATCAGGAAGAGATGGAAAGACTACACAGAAGAGATGTACAAAAAAATGTCTTGATGACCACGATCCTGTGGTCAGTCACCCAGAGCCAGACATTCTGGACTGTGAAGTCAAGTGGGCCTTAGGCAGCACTGCTGTCAGTAAAGCTAGTGGGAGTGATGGAATTCCAGCAGAGCTATTTAAAATTCTATAAGATGATGCTATCAAAGTGCTGCACTCAATATGTCAGCAAATTTGGAAAACCCAGCAGTGGCCACAGGACTAGAAAAGATCAATCCTCATCCCAAGTCCTAAGAAGGGCAGTACTAAAGAATGTCCAAAACACCAGACAATTGCACCCATCTCCCATGCTAGTAAGGTTATGCTCAAAATCCTGCATGCTAATCTTCAGCATTACGTGAATTGAGAACTTTCAGACATTCAAGCTGGGTTTAGAAAGGCAGAGGAACCAGAGATCAAATTGTCAACATTTGCTGGATCATAGAGAAAGCAGGGGTATTCCAGAAAAACATCTTCCTCTGTTTTACTGACTACACTAAAGCCTTTTCCTGTGTGGATCATAACAAACTGTGGAAACTCTTAAAGAGATAGGAGTACCAGACCATCTTATCTGTCTCCTGAGAAACCTGTATGCAGGTCAAGAAGCAACAGTTAGAACTGGACATGGAACAACTGACAGGCTCAGGATTGAGAAAGGAGTACAACAAAGCTGTTTATTATCACCCTGTTTATTTAACTTCTATGGAGTGTACATCATGTGAGATGCTGGGCTGATTGAATTGCAAGCTGAAATCAAGATTGCAAAGAGAAATATCAACAACCTCAGGTATGTGGATGATACCACTCTAATGGCAGAAAGCAAAGAGCAACTAAAGAGCCTCTTGATGAGGGTGAAGGAGGAGAGTGAAAAAGCCAGCTTAAAACTCAGTGTTAGAAAAACTAAGATCACAGCATCCAGTCCCATCACTTCATGGCAAACAGAGAGGGAAAACGCGGAAGCAGTGACAGATTTCTTCTTCTTGGGCTCTAAAATCACTTCGAATAGGGACTGCAGCCATGAAATTAGAAGATGATTGCTTCTTGGCAGGAAAGAGCAAATGCACCACTTTACCGACAAAGGTCCATATAGTCACAGTTACGATCTTTCTGGTAGTCATGTATGGATGTGAGAGCTGGACCAGTAAGAAGTCAGAGCATCGAAGAACTGATGCTTTCAAACTGTGGTGCTGGAGAAGACTCTTGAGAGTCCCTTGGTCAGCAAAGATATCAAACTAGTCTCAAAGGAAATCAGCCCTGAATCCTCACTGGAAGGACTGATGTTGAAACTCCAATACTTTTGCCACCTGATGTGAAGAGCCAACTCACTGGAAAAGACCCTGATGCTGGGAAAGACTGAAGGCAGAAGTAAAGAGGGCAACAGAGGATAAGATGGTTGGATGGTATCACTGATTCAATGGACATGAACTTGGGCAAACTCCAGGAGATGGTGAGGGACAGGGAAGGCTGGCATGCTGCAGTCCACAGGGTTGCAAAGAGTCAGACATGACTTGGCAACTGAGCGACAAGAGAAAGTTAAAAACAAACCTCTCACTCCCCAATAAAAACTACCACTAATAGCCTCAGGAAAATAAGAACAAGAGGCTACGAAAAGGAACATTCAAAGAACCTAAGAAAGTTCTTGAAAATTGGTACGAATTTAACTAAATCTCTTAAAAAAAAAAAAAACAATATAAAGGAAAGAAAAAAAAAAAAAAAAACACGAAAAGAAAGAACCAGTCCTGGAGTTTAAGCACTCACGCAATTGAAGTTCCAGAAAGAGAAAACAGAGGTGAAGAAATCAATAGGAAAATGATTCTAGAAAATTGTCTATAACTTATAAACAGGAATTTTAAATTGTATGGGCAGACTGAGTACCCAACACTAAAGACACATGCAAGTTATTTTAGAATTTCAGAACTGTGGGTACAAAAACTGACTTGAAGCTTCAGTATTTTATACAGAGTCAACCAGAAGAATGGCAGGAAACTTCTCACTAGCAATAACAGGGTCTAAAGTGCAAGAGAGTAAAAAAATTATTTCCAATCTTGAATATCAAACCAAACTACCAATTTAGTTTGATATAGAAAGATATTTTTCAGACTTACAAAAACTTAATTAATTTACCTCTGTTGTGCCCTTTGTAATAAAGTTACTGGAGAAGGGGTTCTATAGAAATAAGAGAGTTACCCAAAAAGAGAAAGACAAGGTTTGTGAGTATTCTTTGTTGCTTCTTCAGTTTATTCTCCATCTATCCACAAGAGACTGGCCACTGTGGGCTACATGACCTGAGCTCTCTTGCCACTGATTTGCAACTGGACTTGAGCAATAGGGGCTCCCAGGTGACGCTAGTAGTAAAGAACCGGTCTGCCAATGCAGGAGACATAAGAGACGCGGATTTGACCCCTGGGTCAGGAAGAGTCTCTGCAGGAGGATATGGTAACCCATCCCAGTATTCTTGCCTAGAGAATCCCCATGGACAGAGTAGCAAGGACAGGCTTAGTCCACAGGATCGCAAAGAGTTGCGTATGACTGAAGTGACTGGGCATGCACACACGTACTTGACCAATAGAGGGCTTCCCTGGTGGCTCAGTTGATAAAGAATCCACCTGCAAGTCAGGAGGCCCAGGTTCGGTTCCTGGATTGGGAAGATCTCCTGGAGAATGGACAGCAACTCACTCTCATATTATACCAGACTCCAGAGCACAGGCTCTGTTGTGGCGCACAGTTGCTCCATCACATGTAGGATCTTCCCAGACCAGGGATCCAACCCATGTCTCCTACGTTGGCAGCCAGATTCTTTACCACTGAGCAACCAGTGGAGCCCCTGGATTTAGCTTTTTAACAAGACATAGAGAACTACTGTCTCAATTATGATCATGTGGACTTGTGATAAAAAACTGATTTTTCTTTTAAAAGGGGGGAAAGTAAATTTCTAATTCTCTCTTTGCATTCCCATCTCAAATACTATAATAAAACTCCCTAAATCCTCATGCTGCCTTTCAGAAGAACAGAACTCAAAACAAAAAAAATCTAGGAGGCAGGAGGTAGAGGACAGGAAGACTTTATTTTGGGGTGGCTGAAGACCCTCCAGTGACAGAGTGGGGGAGCAGATAGAATCTGCACCCAAGGAAGCTCAAAGTAGAAATAATCAAAGACCCAAACAAAACAGGCTGAACTGTTCTAGACATCAAGAGGTAACCCCATAGGAAGGAGCCCTGGATTGTACAGAGTCAGGTTCCTTTAGTTCGGCCTCAAACCTGCTGCCAAGCTCTTGGCAACTAAAAACCCAAACTGGGACAAGAACTGTTACATAGTCCTTATGATCAGAGAGAATTATGGAAAGTTCCTCAGGGGAGGCAGAAGAGCTTTTCTTAGCAGTAAAATCTCAAAGAAATATCTCATGTGGGGCTTTTAGAGGAGACACTCAGTGATGTTGGTGACAGACAAGACACTGGGAAGTATAGGGAAGAGTTGCCTGGGGCTTCCTTTGACTAAAGCCTGAGGCAGAGAGCTCTGCAGGGGTTAAGTAGCCTGGACGTGGAGTTTGATCAGAGAGGTGCCCAAGGATAGCTATGGGGTTGACTAATATCAAAGACAGAAGAATATGTTTTTTAAAATCTGAGAAACATGAAGACTGGTGAGAACAGCAAATGAAGCAGATTTTGGGAGCAGCTTTAAAGCTAGAAAAGTAAAGCAAGAAAGTGAGAGGAGCATCCTGTGGGTTTTAGGACAACCAGGCTGAGGAATTGATCTATAGTTTAGAAAGAGCTCTGCTTCCCCAAGGACTAGAGAAAGACAAGCAAAGCCCCAGGTAACCAGGAACTAGTCACTGAAGGCTTGAGCCTGCTGTCTTGGGAATAAAGCACAAGGCTCAGGGTAGCTTAATTGTGTCCTGCGTGCCTTCTCAGTGTATTATTATGCCCAGAGTTTCTAAGCTTGGCAGAAAAGTTGTCATGCCTTTGATATGCTTGCATTTTAAAGGAAGATTTGAGAAAACAGAGAGCCTTAATCTTACAGGTGCTGTGGAAGCTAAGAGGAGGCCAAGTTTTATCCTAGTTTGGAGATCAGAGAGGCTTTTGGATTTAAGGCTTCAATGAGGTGAAGGATGTCAACACTGATGGTGGCACAGACAGTCAAGGATTTGGGGACAGGAAAGGTTACAGTGGGAGCATGGTCAGGTATGGCCAGAGCATCAGCTGTTTGAAGGAAGTTGAGAGATAAGAATAGAAACCAAAGGCATGCTTTGGAGGGTTTTGAATGCCAGACCAGAGAGCAGCAGGTATCTGGTGGCTGGGCCAGCCTTCAGGGACCAGGGTAAGGCTGTAAATTCAAAAGTAGGGTGGTAGTGGTGGTATATGTGTGTTAAGAACGAGACTTCTCTCTCCTCCTTTCCATTGCCTAAATACCAAGTCTAATGTCTTGAGTAGCCCTACCACAATCTCCTTAACAGCTGTTAACACTGCTGGAACTCACACTATGAGTCCAGGCACTGTACTGGGTGCTTTACATTTCTTATCTTTTGTCAATGAAATGGGTATTGTTTTCTTACAATTTTATAGGAAATGAAGGCTAATAAAATTTGGGCATTTTGCTCAAGGTCACAGAGCTATAATGATGAAACTAGGTTCAAAACCCAGCCCCTTGCTTTCCGTTCATTATTAGCACTTTAATGGCTTCCTTAGAGCCAGAACCAACTATTTTTTTATTTTTATTTTTTTAGTATTCTCACTGAAGCTGAAGATCAGTTCAGAGAAAGTCCTCAAAATATTCCTCTTGGGCCTCTGACTGCCACAGTAGGATACTAGGAAGACTGGCTTGGCTCAGGTAAGAGGGACTACTTCCCTGGAGACAGGATGGGGCTCAGTTGTGAGGAGTCTCCCCATCTGCCACTCATGTCTCCCCATCTGTTTCTCTGCCCCTTCCTAGGCCCAGGAAGCTCAACAAGGACCCTTTGAAGTCTTTCTTCTGGGGTCAGGGCTTAGAAAGGCAGGTGAGTGACTGCCTGCTTCCTGGTGGGAGTGTGGGAAGGAGCCCAGCTCTGTTCTTGGCTTCTAGACCTCTAGTTAGAGCAGAGACTAGGCCATTATAGTGCACTTTAACTTCCCTGGTGGCTCAGATGGTAAAGAATCTGCCTCCAATGAAGGAGATCTGGGTTCAATCCCTGGATTGGGAAGATCCCCTGGAGAAGGGAATGGCAACCCACTCCAGTATCCTTACCTGGACAATTCCTTGGACAGAGCAGCCTGGTGGGCTACAGTCCATAGGGTTGCAAAGAGTTGGACATGACTGAAGGTGGTTAACACTTTCACTTTCATAGTTGATTTGCAATAATTTATTAGGTTTGGATATGGAGCATAGGGATTCAAAATTTTGAGATTATTCTCTACTTAAAGTTACTATTAAATATTGGCTATATTATCTATACTGTACAATATATCCTTATATCCTACATATTATTTTTATATAGTAGTTTGTTTTTTAACTCTTGAGGGCAGTGAGAGAACTGTGACCTCCATGGTGCTAAGTTGACGCGGCTGAGATTTTTGGCACAAAGGTGTCTATCAGTGGAGGCATGAGTGCTGGAATGTTCTGCTTTTAGTTCCTGAGTTAGGATGGGGGTGGGAGTTAGTGGTGCAGAGTTCTCAGGATAATTCCTACTCCCTTGTAGGAAGCCTGGCCACTGGGCTAGCCTGAAGTCAGAGAGTAGGCAATTACACATGTTTTCTCCCTACCTTTTATTATGGTGTCTAAAATTTCATTATTAGAAGTCTATATACTTTTTACCTTTTGAATGTCCTATTAAAATGCAGCTCCCCATGGCAAAGACTATATATATGTTAAATACCTATTAACTGACTTCTCAGCTAGGAATATCTGAGAGAAATAATTATGGGAAACTAGAGTAACAGCTTTAAGGGGAAAGGATGGAGGTGGGCTTGAAGAATCAGGTTACTAACAGCAACAGAGGTGGAAACATATTGAATGAAGAGTTTCAAGGCACTTAGTGACAGCCATGTCAGCGAGGACAGGTTCTAGAGTTTAAATAGAACAAAATGCATTCATCAAAACAGTTTTTTTTTTGTTTTTTTTTTTTTAAGCCAGGGATATCTAGGGAATCATTTACCCATCCATCCACCCATACTTCAAGCCTTTAACAAGGGCTTACTTTATGCCAGTATTGGGCCTGTTGCTCAAAGAGCTATTTAGATGATTTAGACATGATCTCTTTCCTCTAAGAGTTTCAAGTCTGATAGCAGAAGAGATATATGTAAAAATGATCTCTAAACAAGATAGTGTTAAGGCTCACAAAACAGAGACAGCTAAAGCACTCCAGGAATTGTGAGGTGGGCAAGCCCAGCCACACTTGGCAAAACTTCCTACAGGAGGTGGCATCTGAGCCAGACCTTGAAGAGTGGGTGGGATCCTAGAATGTGGAGGTCAGTGAAGGACATCCAGACATAGGAAGGACATGAAGAAAGAAAAGGAGACAGGAAATGTCAGGGCATACTGGGGGGCTGGGAAGTGCCTATGTGACTTCACAGAGCTTTTGAAAGGAAGATCAGAGATAAAGCTGGAAGGACCTTAGCCTTGACTCTAAGGGACATAGAAGTTTGGTTCAGGATGGACTGTGTTCCCAGGAAGGGGCTGTGTTGCTGTTAGGCCTGGGGAAGGTTGAGAAGGGCTAGTGATGGTGGCAGGAATTTGTGAGATAGAGAGTACAATGAAAGGGAGAAAGGAAGGATGCTTAGAGTTATACAGCCCCCAGTGGAATTCCCTGCTTGTATTTTTGCTTTGCTGAGAAATTTGGAGCAAGCTATTTAGTCTGCTGTATCTTCACTTTTCCCATCTCTAAATCTTTCTCTTAAAAAGAAAATGTTTAACATAACTAGCCCTAAAACATTTCCAGAACTTCTCAGGCTGAAGGCTATGGCTCTGTGTATGTGTGTGCACATGTGTAAGTCGTTCAATCATGTCTGATTCTTTGTGACCCCATGGAGTGTAGCTTGCCAGGCTGCTCTGTCCATGGGGTTCTTCAGGCAAGAATACTGGAGGAGGTGCTATTCCCATTTCCAGGTTATCTTCTCGACCCAGGGGTTGAATCCAGGTCTCCTGCATTGGAGGCAGATTCTTTTATCATCTGAACCACTGCTCTGTGGCACTCTTCAAATTTATTAGCACTGTGAGTCCCACAGGGGGCAGAAGCAGTGTCAATTTCAACTCTGCTGGGCCCTGTCTGCCAGATAATGGGCACATCTCTCTGGGTGGTAGAAGTGACATGATTAGCAGGGGACAAAGTCATTTTTCCCACTCATGCTTTAGATCTTGAATATATAGCAAAGTTCTGGTCTTAGAGTGGGGACTGAGCCTGGGCAGAGCTCAGTTGGTAAAGATTCCACCTGCACAAATAGATGGAAAAATATACCCAAGTTAATGGATTGGAAGAATCAATATAGTGAAAATGAGTATACTACACAAAGCAATCTATAGATTCAATGCAATCCCTATCAAGCCACCAATGGTATTTTTTACAGAACTAGAACAAATAATTTCACAATTTGTATAGAAATACAAAAAGCCTCAAATAGCCAAAGCAATCTTGAGAAAGAAGAATGGAACTGGAGGAATCAACCTGCCTGAATTCAGGCTTTACTACAAAGCCACAGTCATCAAAACAGTATGGTACTGGCACAAAGACAGAAATATAGATCAATGGAACAAAACAGAAAGCCCAGAGATAAATCCATGTACCTATGGAGAAGGAAATGGCAACCCACTCCAGTGTTCTTGCCTGGAGAATCCCAGGGACGGCGGAGCCTGGTGGGCTACTGTCTATGGGGTCACACAGAGTCGGACACGACTGAAGTGACTTAGCAGCAGTAGCAGCAGCATGGACACCTATCTTCGACAAAAGAGGCAAGAATATACAATGGAGATAAGATAATCTCTTTAACAAGTGGTGCTGGGAAAACTAGTCAACCACTTGTAAAAGAATGAAACTAGAACACTTTCTAACACCATACACAAAAATAAACTCAAAATGGATTAAAGATCTAAACGTAAGACCAGAAACTATAAAACTCCTAGAGGCAAACATAGGTAAAACATTCTCCGACATAAATCACAGCAGGATCCTCTATGACCCACCTCCCAGAATATTGGAAATAAAAGCAAAAATAAACAAATGGGACCTAATTAAACTTAAAAGCTTTTGCACAACAAAGGAAACTATAAGCAAGGTGAAAAGACAGCCTTCAGAATGGGAGAAAATAATAGAAAATGAAGCAAATGACAAAGAATTAATCTCAAAAATATACAAGCAACTCCTGTAGCTCAATTCCAGAAAAACAAACGACCCAATCAAAAAATGGGCCAAAGAACTAAACAGACATTTCTCCAAAGAAGACATACAGATGGCTAACAAACACATGAAAAGATGCTCAACATCACTCATTATCAGAGAAATGTAAATCAAAACCACAATGAGGTACCATTTCATGCCAGTCAGAATGGCTGCTATCCAAAAGTCTACAAGCAATAAATGCTGGAGAGAGTGTGGAGAAAAGGGAACCCTCTTACACTATTGGTGGGAATGCAAACTAGTACAGCCACTATGGAGAACAGTGTGGAGATTCCTTAAAAAACTGGAAATTGAACTGCCTTATGACCCAGCAATCCCACTGGTGGACATACACACGGAGGAAAGCAGAATTGAAAGAGACACGTGTACCCCAATGTTCATTGCAGCACTGTTTATAATGGCCAGGACATGGAAGTAACCTAGATGTCCATCAGCAGACGAATGGATAAGAGAGCTGTGGTACATATACACAATGGAATATTACTCAGCCATTATAAAGAATACATTTGAATCAGTTCTAATGAGGTGAATGAAACTGGAGCCTATTATACAGAGTGAAGTAAGCCAGAAAGAAAAACACCAATACAGTATACTAACACATATATATGGAATTTAGAAAGATAGTAATGATAAACCTATATGTGAGACAGAAAAAGAGACACAGATGTATAGAACAGTCTTTTGGACTCTGTGGAAGAAGGTGAGGGTGGGTGATCTGAGAGAATAGCACTGAAACATGTATATTATCATATGTGAAACAGATCACCAGTCCAGGTTTGATGCATGAGACAGGTGCTCAGGGCTGGTGCACTGGGATGACCCAGAGGGATGGGATGGGGAGGGAGGTGGGAGGGGGGTTCCGGATGGGGAACACAAGTAAACCCATGGCTGATTCATATCAATGTATGGCAAAAACCACTACAATATTGTAAAGTAATTAGCCTCCAACTAGAATAAATAAATAAATAAAAAGAATCCACCTGCAATGCAGGAGACCCCGGTTCAATTCCTGGTTCAGGAAGATTCCCCTGGAGAAGGGATAGGCTACCCCCTCTGGTATTCTTGGGCTTCCTTTGTGGCTCAGCTGGTAAAGAACCCGCCTGCAATGCAGGAGGCCTGGGTTCGATCCCTGGGTTGGGAAGAGCCCTTGGAGAAGGGAAAGGCTACCCACTCTAGTATTCTGGCCTGAAGAATTTCATGGACTGTAGAGTCCATGAGGTCGCAAAGAGTCGGACACAACTGAGCGACTTTCACTTTGAACCTGGTCAGGGGAAGGCTCGGGCTGAAGCATGCAGTCAGAGTACCAGAGGTTAGGGGCCTTGTTCATCTTTGTTTCTAACTGACAGATTGGAAAAAACCCTAAACGTCCAAGAAGAAGAAATTAATAAAGTAAATTATGGAAGAGGTAGGCTCTGAAATATTGAGACCATGGTATTGATCTATGTTTATTTATGAAGTAATATAATTTTAATAGATTCAATTAAGATTTTAATACAGCATGTCCCAGATGGCACTAGTGGTAAAGAACCCGCCTGCCAGTGCAGGAGACAAAAAGAGACACGGGTTCGATCCTTGGGTTCAGAAGATCCCCTGAACAATCCACTTCAGTATCCTTGCCTGGAGAATCCCATGAACAGAGGAGCCTGTGGGCTACAGTCCATAGGATCACAAAGAGTCAGACACGACTAGAAGTGATTTAACATGCAAACAGGTACAGTATAAGCTCATTACCGATATCTGTATGTTATTTTCTATTACAATTAATCTAAAGAAGGAAATGGCAACCTACTCCAGTATTCATGCCTGAAAACCTCAGGTACAGAAGAAGCTAGTGGGCTACTGTCTATGGGGTCACAAAGAGTCGAACATAACTTACGAACTAAAACAACAACGAAACTGCAGTTAATACAGGTTTATTATCTTAGAAAAGATGCATTGCTCTACTTGTGTAAAGAATCCTGTTCATTCTACCTCCTCTAGGGCATGGATCCAGTCATTCTGTCCTCTTTCACCATTATCCTTTCCCCTTTTCCTCTGGATAATTACCATCACCTTAAAGATGTTCCATACTCTGACTTAGCCAGAAAACTAAAAAGAATATAAAAAATTTCTTGACTTCTCCATTTCCTACCAGTTAGCATGTCGTGTCTCTACTTCCCTTCATAACAAAACTTTTTGAAACATTTATATTTGCCTCTGTGTCCCTTCTACTGCTTTCTTAAATTTCTGACCATGTTTTTGAGCCTACTCTTGTGAAGTCATCAATGCCAAATCTGGCTGTACTTCATCAATCAAATGCTGAGTTTCCTCTCCTCATATTTAACCTTTCAGCAGCCTTGTTCCAGCTGATCACCACTGTTAACAACACTTCCCTTATTTGGCTTCTGGAACAACAATCCCTCCTGGTTTTCCCCTCACCTCTCTGGTGTTTCTTTCTTGGATGAATTTTCAGATTCCCCTAATTTTACTCACTTTTTGTTGTACTTTTATATTGTTTTGCTCCAGGGTTTAGTCCCAGAAAATTTTCTCTTTTATATACTTTCTATAAGTGATTTCATCCAGGTCTATGGTTTAAATATCAACTATATATAGTGAATTTCAAAATGATAATTCCAGTCTCAACACAGCACTGCTTGCATGCTTAAGAGGCATCTGAAGAAATCAGCTGGGGCTGGACCAGATGGTGGAATAGAAGGACATGTGCTTATCTTCTCCTGCCAGAGCACCAAACTTGAAACTAGCTATTGAACAACTGTCAACAGGAAGACACTGGAACTAGCCAAAAAAAGATACTCCACATCCAAGGACAAAGCAGAAGCCACAACAAAACAATAGGAGGGGTACTATTATGATAAAATCAAATTCTATACCTGCCAGGTGGGCAACTCACAAACTGGACAACAATAATATCAAAGCAGTTCTTGCACTGTTGTGAAGGTTCTAGGCCCCACATCAGGCTCCTCAGCCTGGGGATCCAGCCAAGGACTGGGAATCCCCAGGGAATCTGACTTGGAAGGCCAGCAGGATTTGATTACAGAGCTTCCATAGGACTGGGGAAAACAGACTCTTGGAGGGTACAAATAAAATTTTATGCATGCCAGGACTCAGGGGAAAGGAACAGTGACACCACAGGAGACTGAGGCAGACCAACCTGTGAGTGTTTGGGGGTCTCCTGCAGAGGCATGGGTTAGCAGTGGCCTGCCATGGGGACAGGGGCACTGCCAGCAGAGCTCATGGGAGATGCATCTCTTAGAGTTCACCAATAGCCCTACTGTAGAAGCCTGTAGATTCCAGGACTTGGTCATCTCAGGCTAAACAACTAACAGGGAGGGAGCACAGCCCCACCTGTCAGCAGATAATTGGACTGAAGTTTTATTAGGAACTTTATTCGGAAGACCCGGGTTTGATCCCTGGGTCGGGAAGATCCCCTGGAGAAGGAAATGGCAACCCACTCCAGTACTCTTGCTTGGAGAATCCCATGGAGGGAGGAGCCTGGTGGGCTACAGTCCATGGGGTTGCAAAGAGTTGGACACAACTGAGCGACTTCACTTTCACAGCCCTGACAGAATGATCTCTGTTCCTTTCCAAGGGAAACCATTCAATATCACAGTAATCCAAGCCTATGCCCCAACCAGTAATTCTGAAGAAGCTGAACTTGAACGGTTCTATGAAGACCTACAAGATCTTTTAGAACTAACACCCAAAAAAGATGTCCTTTTCATTATAGGGGACTGGAATGCAAAAGTAGGAAGTCGAGAAACATCTGAAGAAACAGGCAAATTTGGCCTTGGAGTATGGAATGAAGCAGGTCAAAGGCTAATAGAGTTTGCCAAGAGAACGCACTGGTCATAGCAAACACCCTCTTCCAACAACATAAGAGAAGACTCTACACATGGACATCACCAGATGGTCAACACCAACATCAGATTGATTATATTCTTTGCAGCCAAAGATGGAGAAGCTCTATACAGTGAGCAAAAATAAGACCAGGAGCTGACTGTGGCTCAGATCATGAACTCCTTATTACCAAATTCAGACTCAAATTGAAGAAAGTAGGGAAAACCGCTAGACCATTCAGGTATGACCTAAATCAAATCCCTCATGATTATACAGTGGAAGTGAGAAATAGATTTAAGGGACTGATAGAATGAGTGCCTGATGAACTATGGACAGAGGTTTGTGACATTGTACAGGAGACAGAGATCAAGACCATCTCCATGGAAAAGAAATGCAAAAAAGCAAAATGGCTATCTGAGGAGGCCTTACAAATAGCTGTGAAAAGAAGAGAAGCGAAAAGCAAAGGAGAAAAGGAAAGATATGCCCATTTGAATGCAGAGTTCCAAAGAATAGCAAGGAGAGATAAGAAAGCCTTCCTCAGCGATCCATGCAAAGAAATAGAGAAAACAACAGAATGGGAAAGACTAGAGATCTCTTCAAGAAAATTAGAGACACCAAGGGAACATTTCATGCAAAGATGGGCTCGATAAAGGACAGAAATGGTATGGACCTACTAGAAGCAGAAGATATTAAGAAGAGGTGGCAAGAATACACAGAAGAACTGCGCAAAAAAGATTTTCATGACCAAGATAATCGCGATGGTGTGATCACTCACCTAGGGCCAGACATCTTGGAATGAGAAGTTAAGTGGGCCTTAGAAAGCATCACTATGAACAAAGCTAGTGGAGGTGATGGAATTCCAGTTGAGCTATTTCAAATCCTGAAAGATGATGCTGTGAAAGTGTTGCCCTGAATATGCCAGCAAATTTGGAAAACTCAGCAGTGGCCACAGGACTGGAAAAGGTTAGTTTTCATTCCAATCCCAAAGAAAGGCAATGCCAAAGAATGCTCAAACTACTGCACAATTGCACTCATCTCACATGCTAGTAAAGTAATGCTCAAAATTCTCCAAGCCAGGCTTCAGCAATACATGAACTGTGAACTTCCAAATGTTCAAGCTGGTTTTAGAAAAAGCAGAGGAATCAGAGATCAAATTGCCAACGTCCACTGGATCATGGAAAAAGCAAGAAAGTTCCAGAAAAACATCTATATCTGCATTATTGCTTATTGACTTTAAGGCCAAAGCCTTTGACTGTGTAGAACACAAGGCTGCTGCTGCTGCCGCTAAGTCACTTCAGTATTGTCTGACTCTGTGTGACCCCATAGATGGCAGCCCACCAGGCTCCCCCATCCCTGGGATTCTCCAAGCAAGAACACTGGAGTGGGTTGCCATTTCCTTCCCTCCAATGCATGAAAGTAAAAGGTGAAAGTGAAGTCGCTTAGTCATGTCTCTTAGTGACCCCATGGAGCTACCAGGCTCCTCTGTCCATAGGATTTTCCAAGAAAGAGTACTGGAGTGGGGTGCCATTGCCTTCTCTGTGGATCACAATAAACTGTGGAGAATTCTGAAAGAGATGGGAATACCAGACCACCTGACCTGCCTCTTGAGAAACCTGTATGCAGGTCAGGAAGCAACAGTTAGAACTGGACCTGAAACAACAGACTGGTTCCAAATAGGAAAAGGAGTATGTCAAAGCTGTATATTGTCACCCAGCTTATTTAAATTATATGCAGAGTACATCATGAGAAATGCTGGGCTGGAGGAAGCACAAGCTGGAATCAAGATTGCCAGGATAAATATCAATAAACTCAGATACGCAGATGACACCACCCTTAGGCAGAAAGTGAAGAGGAACTAAAAAGCCTCTTGAAAGTGAAAGAGGTGAGTGAAAACGTTGGCTTAAAGCTCAACATTCAGAAAACTAAGATCATGGCATCTGGTCCCATCAGTTCATGGGAAATAGATGGGGAAACAGTGGAAACAGTGTCTGACTTTATTTTGCGGGGCTCCAAAATTACTGCAGGTGGTGATTACAATCATGAAATTAGAAGACTCTTACTCCTTGAAAGGAAAGTTATGACCAACCTGCTGCTGCTGCTGCTAAGTCGCTTCAGTCATGTCCGATCTGTGCGATCCGAGAGACGGCAGCCCACCAGGCTCCCCTGTCCCTGGGATTCTCCAGGCAAGAACACTGGAGTGGGTTGCCATTTCCTTCTCCAATGCATGAAAGTGAAAAGTGAAAGTGAAGTCACTCAGTCATGTCTGACTCCTAGTGACCCCATGGACTGCAGCCTACAAGGCTCCTCCATCCATGGGATTTTCCAGGCAAGAAAATCCAGGAGTGGGTTGCCATTGCCTTCTCCATGACCAACCTAGATAGCATATTAAAAAGCAGAGATATTACTTTGCCAACAAAGATTCGTCTAGTCAAGGCTATGGTTTTTCCAGTGGTCATGTATGGATGTGAGAGTTGGACTGTGAAGAAAGCTGAGCACTGAAGAATTGATGCTTTTGAACTTGGTGTTGGAGAAGACTCTTGAGAGTCTCTTGGACTGCAAGGAGGTCCAACCAGTCCATCCTAAAGGAGATCAGTCCTGGGTGTTCATTGGAAGGACTGATGCTAAAGCTGAAACTCCAATAGTTTGGCCACCTCATGTGGAGTTGACTCATTGGAAAAGACCCTGATGCTGGGAGGGATTGGGGGCAGGAGGAGAAGGGGACAACAGAGGATGAGATGGCTGGATGGCATCACTGACTCGATGGACATGAGTTTGAGTAAACTCCAGGAGTTGGTGGTGGACAGGGAGGCCTGGCATGCTGCAGTTAATGGGGTCACAAAGAATCGGACAGGACTGAGTGATGGAACTGAACTGCTCACCAGAATAAGACCCAGTTTTCCCCACAGCCAGTCCCTCCCATCTAGATGCTTTCACAAGCCTTTTATGCTTATCCATCAGAAGGCAGACAAAAGAAATAAGAACTACTATCTTATCAGCCTACAGAACTAATACCACAATCACAGAAAACTTCCAAAAATGAAAAGAAATAGGATTATGTTCCAGATGAAGGAATAAGATAAATCTCCAGAAAAACAATTAAATGAAGTAGAGATAGGCAGCCAACCAGAAAAAGAATTTAAAATAATGATAGTGAATATGATTCAGGATCTCTAAAAAGGAATGGAGGCAAAGACTTGAGAAGATGCAACAAATGGTAGCTAAAGACCTAGAAGAAGTAAAGAACAAACAGAGATGAACAATACATAGGAGGAGTCAATAGCATAATCACTGAGGCAGAAGAATGGATAAGTGACCCAGAAGACAGAATACTGGAAATCAATGCTGCAAAACAGAATATTTAAAAAAAGGATGAAAAGAAATGAAGACAGCCTAACAGACCTCTGATACAACATTGAAAAAGTAAAAGTGAAAGTGAAGTCGCTCAGTCGTGTCTGACTCTGTGATCCCATGGACTTTAGCCTACCAGGCTTCTCAGTCCATGGGATTTTCCAGGCAAGAGTACTGGAGTGGGCTGCCATTTCCTTCTCCAGGGGATCTTCCCGACCCAGGGATCAAACCTGGGTCTCCCTCATTGTAGGCAGACGCTTTTACCTTCTGAGCCACCGGGGAAGCCCCGATACAAAATTAAATACACCAATATTTACATTATAGAGGTCCCAGAAGGAGAAGAGAGAGAGAAAGGACTTGATAAAATATTTGAAGAGATAATAGCTGAAAAGTTCCCCAACATGGGAAAGGAAATAGTTAACCAAGTCCAGGAAGCACAGAAAGTCCCAGGCAGGATAAACCCAAGGAGGAACACACTGAGACACATGTAATAAATGGCAAAAATTAAAGACAAATTATTAAAAGCAACAAGGGAAAAAAGACTACAAGGGAAAACCCATAAAGTTATTGGCCGATTTCTCAACAGAAACTCTATAAGCCAGAAGGCAATCGCATAATATATTCCAAGTGATGTAAGGGAAGAACCAACAACCAGGAATACTCTACCCAGCAAGACTCTCATTCTAATTTGATGCCGAAATCAAAAGCTTTCCAGACAAGCAAAAGTTAAGAGAATTCAGCACTGCTAAACCAGTTTTAGGGCTTCCCTGGTGGCTCAGAGGTTAAAGCGTCTGCCTGCAATGTGGGAGACCCGGGTTCGATCCCTGGGTCGGGAAGATCCTCTGGAGAAGGAAATGGCAGCCCACTCCAGTATTCTTGCCTGGAGAATCCCATGGATGGAGGAGCCTGGTAGGCTACAGTCCACGGGGTTGCGAAGAGTCGGACACGACTGAGCGACCTCACTTTCACTTTCAAACCAGTTTTACAACAAATGATAAAGGAACTTCTTTAGGCAGGAAACACAAGAGAAGGAAACGATCTACAAAAAATAAACCCCAAACAATTAACAAAATGGTAATGGGATCATACATATTGATAATTATCTTAAATGTAAATGGATTAAATACACCAACCAAAAGACATAGACTGGCTGCATGGATTTAAAAACAAGACCCATATATATGTTGTCTGCAAGAGACCTACTTCATACCTATGGACACTTACAAACTGAAAGTAAGGGGACAGCAGAAGGCATTTCAAACAAATGGAAATCATAAGAAAACTGGAGTAGCAATATTCACATCAGACAAAACAGACTTTAAAACAAAGATTGTTTTAAAAGACAAAGAAGGACACTACATAATGATTGTGGGTTCAATCCAAGAAGAAGATATATGCACCCAACATAGGAGCACCTCAGTATGTAAGCAAATACTAACAATCATAAAGGGAGAAACTGACAGTAACATAATAATAGCGAGGGACTTTAATACCCCACTTTCATCAATGGACATATCATCCAGACAGAAAATCAATAAGGAACCATAGGCCTTAAACGACACTTTAGACAATTGCACTTGATTGATAATTATAGAGCAGTTCATCCAAAGGCAGCAGACTACACATTTTTCTCAAGTGCACACAAAACATTCTCCAGGACTGCTCACATCCTGGGTGACAAGTCTAGTCTTTGTAAATTTCAGAAAATCAAAATCACATCAAGCATCTCTTCTGATTACAATGTAAGGAGATTAGAAATGAACTACAAGGAAAAACTTTAAGAAACACAAACATAGAGTGGCTAAACAATATGCTACTAAGCAACCATTGGATCACTGAAGAAATCAAAGATGAAATAAAAAAAATACCTCAAGACAAGTGAAAATGAAAGTACAATAGTCCAAAACTTATGGGATGTAGCAAAAGCAGTTCTAAGAGGGAAGTTTATAGCAATACAATCTTACTTCAAGAAACGAGAAAACTCAGATAAGCAACCTAACCTTATACCTAAAACAACTAGATAAAGAACAAAAAACCCTAAGCTAGTAGAAGGAAGGAAATCATAAAGATCAGAGCAGAAATAAATGAAATAGAGATAAAGAAAACAATTGCAAAGATCAATGAAACTAAAAGCTGATTCTTTGAAAAGATAAACAAGATTGATAAACCTTTAGCTGGACTCATCAAGAAAAAAAAAAAAGGAGAGGACTCAAATCAGTAAAATTAGAAATGAAAAATAAATTACAACTGACTCCACAGAAATTTCAAGAATCATAAAAGACTACTGTGAACAACTGTATGCCAATAAAATAGACAACCTGGAAGAAATGGACAAACTCTTAGAAAGATACAGTCTCCCTAGACTGAACTGGGAAGAAATAGAAAGTATGAACAGACCAGTCACAAGCACTGAAATTGAAACTGTGATTAAAAAATCTCTCAAGAAACAAAAGTCCAGGGCCTGATGGATTCACAGGTAAATTTTATCAAACATCTAGAGAAGAGTTAACACCTATCCTTTTGAATCTGTTCCAAATAATCACAGAGGAAGGAAAACTTCTCAACTCATTTTATGAGGCCACCATCACCCTGCTACCAAAACCAGACAAAGATACCACAAAAAAAGAAAATTACAGACCAGTATTACTGATGAACACAGATGCAAAACTGCTCAATAAAATACTAGCAATCTGTATCCAAACAATACATTAGAAAGATCATACATCATGATCAAGTGGGATTCATCCTAGGGATGCAAGGATTTTTCACCATCGTTAAATCAATCAATATGATACACTGTATCAACAAACTGAAGAATTAAAAACCATATGATCATCTCAATAGATGCAGAAAAGGCTTTTGACAAAATTCAGCACCAATTTATAATAAAAACTCTCCAGAAAGGGGGCATAGAGGATACATACCTCAATGTAATAAAGGTCATATATGACAGACCTACAGCTAGCATCATACTCGATGGTGAAAAGCTGAAAGCATTCCCTCTAAGATTAGGAGCAAGATAATGATGTCCATTCTTACCACTTTTATTCAACATAGTTTTGGAAGTCCTAGCTACAGCAATCAGAGAAGAAAAAGAAGGTAATCCATACTGCAGAAGAAGAAGTTAAACTGTCACTGTTTGCAGATGACATGATACTATACACAGATCTTAAAGATGCCACCAGAGAACTACTAGAACTCAATGAATTTGGTAAAGTTGCAGGTTCAGTCAGATCAGTTCAGTCGCTCTGTCATGTCCGACTCTTTGCGACCCCATGAATCACAGCACACCAGGCCTCCCTGTCCATCACCAACTCCCGGAGTTCACTCAGACTCATGTCCATTGAGTCAGTGATGCCATCCAGCCATCTCATCCTCTGACGTCCCCTTCTCCTCCTGCCCTCAGTCCCTCCCAGCATCAGAGTCTTTTCCAATGAGTCAACTCTTCGCATGAGGTGGCCAAAGTACTGGAGTTTCAGCTTTAGCATCATTCCTTCCAAAGAAATCCCAGGGCTGATCTCCTTCAGAATGGATTGGTTGGATCTCCTTGCAGTCCAAGGGACTCTCAAAAGTCTTCTCCAACACCACAGTTCAAAAGCATCAAGTTGCGGGTTACAAAATTAATAAACAGAAATCTGTTGCATTTCTATACACTGACAATGAAAGTTCAGAAAGATAAATTCAAGAAGCAATTCCAATTACCAGTGCATCAAAAATAATAAAATACCTAGGAATAAATCTAGCTATGCATGTGAAAGATCTGTACTCCAAAAACTGTAAGATGCTGATGAAAGAAATTAAAGAAGACATAAACAGATGGAAAGGTATACCACACATTCATGGATTGGAAGAATCAATGTTGTTAAAAGGACTATATCACCCAAAACAATCTACAGATTCAACGCAATGTCTATCAAATTAGCAACATCATTTTTCACAGAACTAGAACAACAACAAAAAATCTCAAAATTTGTATGGAGATACAAAAGACTCCAAATAGCCAAAGCATCTTGAAAAAGGAAAACAGAGCTGGAGGAATCAAGCTCCCTGACTTCAGACTATATTACAAAACTACAGTCATCAAAACAGTATGGTCCTGGCTATTACAAATAATAGATTAATGAAACAGGATAGAAAACCCAGAAATGAGCCCATGTACCTATAGTGAATTCATCAGTGACAAAGGAGGCAAGACTACACAACCTTGGGAAGACAGTCTCTTCAACAAATGGTGCTGGGAAAACTGGTCAGCCACATGTTCAAACATGAAATTAAATCATTACTTAACTCCACACACAAAAATAAGCTCAAAATTGCTGGGAGCCAGCGTGAGGAATCCCACCCATGACAAGGTCATGTGGCAGAGATCTGATGGCCAAGGTAGAGTCAGATCTCAGGTTTTCCCCCTGGTGTTTCCTGAGCATGTACCCCAAAAAACCAAAGTCTGCCAGCCTTTGTACTCTGCTTTCCCACTCTCCTGACACACTCTGGAAAAAGCCATCTCAAGGCTTTAGCCTTCTGCATTTGAAAGGGTGTTTCAATCCAGAAACCCCTCTGATGGCTTTCTAGCCTGCCTGCAGGACTCGTACAGCTGCACATGTGATTGTTTGAGGCCTCCTGACCGCGGGAGGCACAGGAAGCTTAAAACATCCTAGGAATGTAGGGGCTTCCGAGGAGTCAAAATCATTAGAATAGGACTGATTAAAGGTTTCATTTGTTGAGCCAATACTTTCTGCCAAATTTTTGTATCTTTTATTTGTAGAGATAGTTGGTATATAGAAAACAGGTAGTAGACCTGGTATTAGCAACATTAGATCTTTGAGTTAAGCACTTTCTTTGTTATAACCCACTGCACCTTTGTTCTACAGGAATGTAACTTTATTTAGTACTTTGAGGGTGATGCAGAGTAAAGAAAAAACACTTCTAGGGAAAAGGAGTTTTCTGGTTGATAGACAATTATCCAGGAAGAGAGCCATAAAAATGTGAACAGGCCTCTTGGCCTGTAAGATAATGTAAACCACCTGGGACCTTTTGTATACGGGAGGGTATGCAAAAAGAAAGCCTGGTCTCAATGAGGGTCAGGACTGCTGCCCCTGCATAACTCTGCATATTCCATTATTTCTTTATGTACAACTTGGGGTATATAGGCTGATTTTGAAAGTGGAGTCTTTGGAGTCTTGCACCGATGCCGGGCTTCCCCATGTCTTTCTTTTCTCCCCTTTTTCGGCTGAATTCCCATCTGGAGTGGGGATGCTCATCACGTCTACTTACTTGCCCTGGCTGCTAAGATCCACGTGAAAGGGAGCGTAAGGCGGGGTACCCTTCGATATTCAAGTGGGTGCTGGTAGCCTAACGTAGATGGTGCAAACCTCTTGTCTCGAGGTTTTATTGGTTTTCCCCGTAAACCAAGTTATTCAGCCTCTTTTTCTCCACCTAAATTCCTACTCTACTATTTCTTCCTAATCTAATCTTATATTTTCTAAATACATAAGTTTTCCTCGCCCATCCGTCTCCCCTTCGAATTACCCTGGATGCACCTAAATGTTACTCTGGACACTATAACACTCTTAGAGGAAAACATAGGCAGAACACTCTCTGCCATAAATCACAGCAACATCTTTTTTCAATCCATCTCCCAGAATAATGGGGGGGAAAACCAAAAATAAACAAATGGGACCTACTTAAACTCAAAAGGCAATGCTAAAGAATGTTCAAACTACTGCACAATTGCACTCATCTCACACGTTAGTGAAGTAATGCTCAAAATTCTCCAAGCCATGCTTCAGCAATATAAGAACCGTGAAATTCCAGATGTTCAAGCTGGTTTTAGAAAAGGCAGAGGAACCAGAGAACAAATTGCCAACATCCACTGGATCATCGAAAAAGCAAGAGAGTTCCAGAAAAACATCTATTTCTGCTTTATTGACTAAGCCAAAGCCTTTGACTGTGTGGATTACAATAAACTGTGGAGAATTCTGAAAGAGATAGGAATACCAGACCACCTGATCTGCCTCTTGAGAAACCTGTATGTAGGTCAGGAAGCAATAGTTAGAACTGGACATGGAACAACAGACTAGTTCCAAATAGGAAAAGGAGTATGTCAAGGCTGTATATTGTCACCCTGCTTATTGAAGTTATATGCAGACTACATCATGAGAAATGCTGGGCTGGAGGAAGCACAAGCTGGAATCAAGATTGCTGGGAGAAATATCAATAACCTCACGACTGAGCGACTGCCCTTTGACTTTTCACTTTCATGCATTGGAGAAGGAAATGGCAACCCACTCCAGTGTTCTTGCCTGGAGAATCCCAGGGACGGGGGAGCCTGGTGGGCTGCTGTCTATGGGATCACACAGAGTCGGACACGACTGAAGTGACTTAGCAGCAGCAGCATATATGCAGAAGACACCACCTTTATGTCAGAAAGTGAAGAAGAACTAAAGAGCCTCTTGTTGAAAGTGAAAGAAGAGAGTGAAAAGTTAGCTTAAAGCTCAACATTCAGAAAATGAAGATCATGGCATCTGGTCCCATCACTTCATGGCAAATAGATGGGGAAACAGTGGAAACAGTGGCTGACTTTATTTTGGGGGGCTCCAAAATCACTGCAGACGGTGACTGTAGCCATGAAATTAAAGGACGCTTACTCCTTGGAAGGAAAGTTATGACCAACCTGACAGCATATTAAAAAGCAGAGACATTACTTTGTCAACAAAGGTCTGTCTAGTCAAGGCTATGGCTTTTCCTGTGGTCATGTACGGATGTAAGAGTTGAACTATAAAGAAAGCTGAGTGCTGAAGAATTGATGCTTTTGAACTGTGGTGTTGGAGAAGACTCTTGAAAGAGTCCCTTGGACTGCAAGGACATCCAACAAGTACATCCTAAAGGAGATCAGTCCTGGGTGTTCATTGGAAGGATTGATGTTGAAGCTGAAACTCCAATACTTTGGCCGCCTGATGCGAAGAGCTGACTCATTTAAAAAGACCCTGATGCTGGGAAAGATTGAGGACAGGAGGAGAAGGGGACGACAGAGGATGAGACGGTTGGATGGCATCACCAACTCAATGGACATGGGTTTGGGTAGACTCCAGGAGTTGGTGATGGACAGGGAGGCCTGGCGTGCTGTGGTTCATGGGGTCGCAAAGAGTTGGACACGACTGAGTGACTGAACTGACTAACTAAACTCAAAAGCTTTTGCACAGCAAAGGGAACAACAAAACAAAAAGACAACCTACAGACTGGGAGAAAATATTTGCAAATAATGTGACTGACAAGCAATTAGTCTCCAAAATTTACAAACAGCTCATGATGCTTAATAGCATGAAAACAAACAACCCACTCAAAAAAATGGGCAGAAGACCTGAATAGATATTTCTCTAAAGAGGACATACAGATGGCCAACAGGCACATGAAAAGATGTCGTTATTAGAGAAATGCAAATCAAAACTACAATGAGATATCACCTCACACCAGTCAGTCTGGCTGTCTTCAAAAAATCCATAGACGACAAATACTGGAGATGGTGTGGAGAGAAAGGAACCCTCCTGCACTGTTGATGGGAATGTAAATTGCTATACCCACTATGGAGAACAGTATGGAGGTTCCATAAAAACTAAAAATAGAGCTACCATATAACCCTGCAATCCCTCTCCTGGGCATATATCAAGAGAAAAACATGGCCTGTAAAGATACATGCACCCCAGTGTTCACTGCAGCAGCAGCACTGCTTACAATAGCCAAGACATGGAAACAATTTAGTTGTCCATCAACAGAGGAATGGATAAAGAAGATATGCTACATATATACAATGGAATATCACTCAGCCATTAAAAAAAAGGAAATAAGGCCAATTGTAGCAACATGGATAGAGTGTCATACTGAATGAAGTAGGTCAGACAAAGAAATATCATATGACATCCCTTATATGTGGAATCTAGAAAGAAATGATACAAATGAATTTACGTATAAAACAGATTCACAGGCTTAGAAAATGAACTCATGGTTTTGCTGTGGGGGAAAGGATAGTTAAGGACTTTGGGAAGGTCATGTACACATTGCTAGATTTAAAATGGATAACTAACAAGGACCTACTGTATAGCACATGGAACTCTACTCAATGTTATGTGCCAGCCTGGATAGGTAGGGGGTTTGGGGGAGAATGGATACATGTATCATATGGCTGAGTCCCTTCCCTGATCACCTGAAACTACCACAGCATTCTTAATCGGCTATACCCCAATACAAAATATTTTTGGTTTTAAAAATATAAAATTAAAAAATGTTTTTCAAAAAGAAAAAAATAACAATAAAAAAAGAGGCCTCTGAAAACTAAATTCCCGAAATGGAATCTTTGCATTTCCCTGGACCTGCTCCTCTTATGCTCTACAACCCATAAAACATTCCTCTATCCACTCAGGTCATCTGCACTCCTAGGTTTCTCTAATATTCCACAGCAGAGCATCAGTAAATCTTGCTGGTACTATCTGAAATCTCCAAATGCCAGCAACATCTTAGAACACTTCCTGAATCTGAATATTTCTTCCTAAATATTTCTCATCACTCCACAACTCTCATCTTATCTAAGCTACCAATATGATTCTACATGATTGCACTGCCTCCTCTTTCACTTTCCCTGTAAAGCAAACATACTCATTCTTTTAAGACATTCAGCTCTACTTAGAACTCCCCAGTGGCTTTTATCACAAAGGATAAAATCTAAAGTCCTTATCATACTCACAAGACGCTGTCATCTGGCCCCTGCTGCTTCTCTGACCTCAACTCCCACCCTTTTCCTCTGAATCACTGCTTTCCACCTGTACTAGCCTCTTGTCTGTTCCTTGATCATGCCCAGAAAACGTATGCATTAGGATTTGTGCATTTGCTATTTCCTTTCTTCTCTCAGATTCCTACTGAGCTTGTTCTCTCTTTTTTAGGTAATTCTCAAATATTGCTTAATCAAAGAGGTATTCTCTGACCTCTCATTCATAACATAATATTTCTCCTTTATGCTGCTTTATGTCTCATATCAGTATCCATTATGTGTGGGTTAGGAGTTGTGCCTAACTCTTGAGGAGATCATTCACCTCTGTGACAGTGTAATTAGCTCCCCCAGTGGTCAGTAGTATACAACCTACATAGCCATATATGACATACATGCTAGTATACAGTAGAGTGGGGACTGACTGATTTATTTTCTGATTCCCCCACTATAAGGTAAGTTTCTCTAGGATGGGGTCTTGGGAGCACCCCTGCATGTAGAACAGTATCTACAACATAGCAGATGCTCAAGAGTTCTTTGACATATGAGCTGATATATGCTTCATGTGGATGCACGGGGGGAAAGATCTAAAAAGAAACACACCAAATGTTAGAAGTGATTATATCTGAGCAGTGGAATTACATGTGATTTTCCCACTGTCTTCTTTATCCTTTCCTAGGGCATGGATATTTTAATAAGAATATATTATTTTTTTACAAAGATGAAGGTATTTTGGAAGCAGATAAACCTGAGATTGACTCTTGGTTTCACTCTTTTTTTGTTGTGTAACCTTGGGCAAACTTATTACCATCTTGTGTCTCTTTAAAATGGAGATACTATTTAGATTATTGGGTTATTGTGAGAATTAAGTAAAATATGATGTCAAAGCTTGGCATAGCATCTGCCTGAATTTAAGACTGTAGTAAAGAGTATTCTCTCTCTTCCTCTGAATTATGATTGTTTTTATTATTATTTTAGGGGAGCAGATCACTGAGATGTACACATGAGCCCCAAACCCTGAGGAACTACTGGGTCTATGTTTAACCCCAAGTGTCCTTCCCTGTGGCTGATGGGAGACATTAAAATAGATTGACACCCAAGGCAGTGCAATGTGGTGAGTTAATGAAAGAATAACCAGGTTGGTGCTATTTGTATCTCAATGAAGACTCAGCATTAACAGGATTTTAAATCTTTTTAGACTTCTATCCAAAATCTTTTTTTCAGTCCACAAATCTTTTCTTGTGGATAGTGGTAGTAAGATGGGCTGGAAGACATGGGAGGGATTCTATCCTCTGTTCTTCACAGGGCCTGGGAATACTCGAAGGCCAGGTGAAAGAATGACTGAAGTACTGGGAGAAAACCACATGAGTTCTAATGTCTGCTGGAGGGAAGACAAGCTGCAAGGGAGCCTGTCAGCAGCCCAATGTGCCCATCTTGGGTCAAGAGCCAGAGCCAGGAGAGCTTATCTAACTTGGCCCAGAGACTTAGGGACACAAGTTCCAGTCTCATCATGCCATGCTATGTGTGTGTGCTCAGTCGTGTTTGACTCTTTGTGAACCAATGGACTATAGCCTGCCAGGCTCTTCTGTCCATGGATTCTCCAGGCAAGAATACTGGAGTCAGTTGCCATTTCCTCATGCAGGGGATCTTCACGACCCAGGCATCAAACCCACATTTCTTGCATCTCCTGCATTGGGAGGTGAGTTCTTTACCACTAGTGCCACCTGGGAAACCCATCCTTTAGTTCAAACAGCAGAAGGGAGATGTGTCATTAATAAATTTATGGTGATATTTAACTTGGTTACAACTCATGCCTATGTCCATTACAGCCATGACCTTCACTGCTCACCTGCTGGATTTTTGGAGAGGCCATGAGAGAATGTATCAGCCAACAGCTCAGCAGTTAACTCTGGCCACACTTCTGGCCTGAATCCTGCTAACTCCCACCATGGGAAGCTTGGTTACACTAATTTAGAGTAAAAGACTTTAAGGTCCTGTTTCCTCTCTCCTTTAAAACTGGAACAAACCTTAAGCAGGGCCCCTCCCTTTGTCCTCTGGCCCATCTTCATTCCCATGGGATTTCCAGAGCCATTCTAAGCAGAGTATGTTCCAAGCCCTTAAGATTAACAACAAGAAGAATTAGAAAAAGAATAAACAAAACCTAAATTCAGCAGAAGGAAGGAGATAATAGAGATCAGAGAGGAAACAAAACAGATTTTTAAAAAATAGAAAAAAATCAATAAAATCAAGAGCTGGTTCTTTGAAGGGGTAAACAAAGTTGACAAACCTCTGGCCAGGCTCATAAAGAAGAAGAGAGAGAAGACCCAAATAAACAAAATAAGAAATAAAGAAGAAGAAATCACAAAAGATACTGCTGAAATATAAAAAGCAATAAGAAGATATTATGAACAATTATATGCCAACAAATTGGATAGTCTGTAAGAAATGGACAACTTGCCAGAAATTTATAGTCCACCAAAACTGAATCAAGAAGAAATAGATAACTTGAATAGACCAATCACTAAAAATGAAATATAATCTGTAATAATAATGATAAAAAATTCCCTACAAACAAAAGTCCACGACTAGATGGCTCCACTGGGGAATTCTACCAACTATACAAAGAACTTATAATGATCATCCTGAAACTCTTCCAAAAGATTTAAGAGGAGGGAACACACCCAAAGACATTCTGTGGAGCCACAATCACCCCAATAACAAAACCAAAGACACTATTAAAAGAGAAAGTTACAGGTCAGTATCTTTGGTGAATATAGATGCAAAAATTCTCAACAAAATATTAGCAAACTGAACCTAACAACACACAAAAAGATCAGATCATACACCATGATGAAGTGGGATTCATCCCAGGGTCACAAACATGGTTTACCAAATTCAATCAATCAGTGTGGTATGCCACATCAACAAAAGAAAGGACAAAACCCATATGATCATCTAAATAGATGCAGAAAAAGCATTTGATAAAATTTAACATCCAATCATGATAAAAAATCCTTATGAAAGTAGGTATAGAGGGAACATACCTCAACATCAGAAAAGCTATGACAGTTCAGTTCAGTCGCTCAGGCGTGTCCAACTCTTTGCGACCCCATGAATCGCAGCACGCCAGGCCTCCCTGTCCATCACCAACTTCCAGAGTTCACTCAGACTCATGTCCATCGAGTCAGTGATGCCATCCAGCCATCTCATCCTCTGTTGTCCCCTTCTCCTCCTGCCCCCAATCCCTCCCAGCATCAGTCTTTTCCAATGAGTCAACTCTTCGCATGAGGTGGCCAAAGTATTGGAGTTTCAGCTTTAGCATCATTCTTTCCAAAGAAATCCCAGGGCTGATCTCCTTCGGAATGGACTGGTTGGATCTCCTTGCAGTCCAAGGGACTCTGAAGAGTCTTCTCCAACACCGCAGTTCAAAACAAACAATATATATTATCAGCTACTATAGTACTCAACAGTAAAAAGCTGAAAGACTTCCTGCTAAAACCTAGAACAAGACAAGGATGCCCACTCTCACCACACCACTTCTCTTCAACATATTATTAGAAGTCTTGGTTATAGCAATCAGATAAAAAAAAAAAGTGTTCAGATTGAAAGGGAAGAGGTAAACGTTATTCTATGCAGATGATATGATAACTATGTAGAAAACTCTAAAGACTCCACATGAAAACCATTAGAACTGATAAATGAATTCAGAAATGTAGCAAGATACAAGATCAACATACAGAAATCTGCTGTGTTTCTTTACACTAACAGTGAAAGGTCAGAATGGGCATGTAATCTAACAATCTCTTTTTAAATCGTTATCAAAAAAATAGAAATAAACCAAAGGAAGTGAAAGACTTATATGTTGAGAACTACAAAACATTAATAAAGGAAATTAAAGATGATTCAAAGAAATGGAAAGATATATACCACGTTCTTGAATTGGAAGAATTAATATTGTTAAAATGGCAATTCTACTCAAAATAATCCACAGGTTTATTGTGATCCCTATCAGATTGCCCATGAAATTTTTCACAGAACTGGTACAAATAATCCTATAATTTATGTGGAACCATAAAAGATGCAAAATTTCCAAAGCAATCTTGAGAAAAAGAACAAATCAGGAGGCATAATCCTCCCAGATTTCAGACAATACTACAAAGCTTACAGTAATCAAAACAGTGTGGTATTGGCAAAAAAAACAAGACATATGGATCAATGGAACAGAATAGAAAACCCAGGGAAAAAACCCAGATACCTATGGTTAATTAATCTTTGACAAAGGAGACAAGAATATAAAATGGGAAAAAGACAGTCTCTTCAGCAAGTGGTGAGAGAGTCAGTTCCTAGGCAGGTGGATAAGAAGTCCGGGGTTCCCGAGGAGGAGAAAGGGGTCTGGGGCTCTTGAAGTGGAGATAGGGGTCTGGAATTCTCAAGGAGGAGGAAAGGACAAACATCTTTTTTTCTCCACATTCCTTAGTCTTAGCCCGGAACTGATGATTGTACAACAAACAACTCAGTTTAAACTCTGTACTAAGGATTATATAACAACAATGTATAGTGTTTGAGGACAGTTTCTCCTTCCTGAAAACTTTCTGGCTAATCCTGTTATCTTAAAACGTAAATTATGGGAGTGGGTCTGGTAAAATTTTCACAAACTTGAGACATTCCTTTGATTTATTGTAATAACTAATTAAAAAGTATATAACTCCCTTGCTAACTAGCAAGGGGGGCATTCTCCATCCCCCTTCTGATGTCTATGTCAGAAGCTTTCTCTGTCCCTTTTTATACTTTAATAAAACTCTGCTACACAAAAGCTCTTGAGTGATCAAGCCTGGTCCCTGGTCCCAAAGTTAAATCTTCTTCAGAAATCAGCAATCTGACACAGTTTACCTTAAGCTATCAGTGGTGCTGGGAAAGTTGGACAGTCACATATAAATCAGTGAAGTTAGAACACACCCTTACACCATGTACAAAAATAAACTCAAAATGACTTAAAGACTAAAACATAAGTTATGACACAATAAAACTCCTAGAAGAAAACATAGGCAAAATATTCTCTGACATAAATTGTACCAGTGTTTTCTTAGGTCAGTCTCCCTAGGCAATAGAAATAAATGCAAAAAATAAACAAATGGAACCTAATCAGATTTACAAACTTTTGCACAGCAAAGGAAACCATAAACAAAAT
Source organism: Capricornis sumatraensis (assembly GCF_032405125.1). Taxonomy (NCBI): domain Eukaryota; kingdom Metazoa; phylum Chordata; class Mammalia; order Artiodactyla; family Bovidae; genus Capricornis; species Capricornis sumatraensis. The sequence goes on along the minus strand of NC_091074.1, from coordinate 45,877,683 downwards.
GATATGACAACCTAGGAATGGGATAAAATATTTGCAAAAGATGTGACAAACAAGAGCTTAATTTCCAAAATATACAAAGAGCACTTAAAACCCAACAAAAAAAACCCACACAATCAAAAAGTGACAGAAGACCTAAATAGACATTTCTCCAAGGAAGACATACAGATGACCAATCAGCACACGAAAAGATGTTCAACACTGCTAATTATTAGAGAAATGAAATCAAAACTACAATGAGGGTACCACTTCACATCACTCAGAATGCCATCATTAAAAAAGTCTACAAACCACAAATGCTGGAGAGGGTGTAAAGAAAAGGAGCCCTCTTATACTGTTGGTGGACATATAAGTTGGTGAGACCACTATGGAAAACAGTATGGAGCTTCCTCAAAAAACTAAAAATAGAGTTGCCTTATGATCCAGCACTCTCACTCCCAGACAAAACTATAATTCAAAAAGATACATGCACCCCAATATTCATAGCAGCACTATGTACAATAACCCAGACAAGGAGACAACCTAACTGTCCACTGACAGATGAATGGGCAAGAAGATGTGGCGGGTGTGTATGTGTGTGTATACACATACAATGGATATTACACATACACATACAATGGATATTACTCAGCTGTCGAAAGAATAAAATAATGCCGTCTGCAGCAACATGGATGGACCTTGAGATCATCATACTAAGCAAAAGCAAATGAGAAAGAGAAAGATAAATACCATATGATATCAATCCACATATCAATTATGTGGAATCTAAAATGTGATACAAATCAACATATCTATGAAACAAAAACAAACTCACAGATATAGAGAATAGACTCGTGGTTGCCAAGCAGGGATGGATTAGGGGAGGGAGGGAATGGGATTAGCAGAGGTCAGCTATAGGATGGATAAACAACAAGGTCCTACCGCATAACACAGGCAACTATACTCATCTTGTGAAAAACTATAATGAAAAAGAATATATATATATATATAACTGAGTTGCTCTGCTGTACAGAAAAAAATTAACACAACATTGAAAATAAACTATACTTCATAAATTTTTTTTAAAAAAAGAGTAGCAAGAAGAAGGGCTTCCCTGGTGGCTCAGAGGTTAAAGCGTCTGCCTGCAATGCAGGAGACCTGGGTTTGATCACTGGGTTGGGAAGATCCCCTGGAGAAGGAAATGGCAACCCACTCCAGTATTCTTGCCTGGAGAATCCCATGGACAGAGGAGCCTGGTGGGCTACAGTCCACGGGGTCGCAAAGAGTTGGACACAACTGAGCGACTACAAAGATGGACATTGGCCTAAATTTCCAATTAAACAAGTATTTTCAAATGCAAGAGGTATCTCATTGAAAGGCTTGAGTTCACAAATGTCCTTCCCTGGGATAATTAAAGGCACACAAAGAAGTCTTTGTTTCTGGTTCACCTAGAGATGCTCCCAAAGACACCATTTCCTAGTCTTTTGAATGCTCTTCTTAAGGACAAGGAGAGAGACAAGAAATGAGTTTGTCCTTCCTTGGTCCCTAAGCCAGGTGTACCAGAAATGCCCATCATGATTTCTGGCATATTCAGAGCTCTTTCTAAAAGAAACTGCCCTACCTTAGTACCATGTTTGTTGTTTAGTCACTAAGTTGTGTCCCACTCTTTGTGACCCCCATGGACTGTAGCCAGCCAGGCTCCTCTGTCCATGGGATTCCCTAGGCAAGAATACTGGGTTGCCATTTCCTTTTCCAAGTGATCTTCCCCACCCGGGGATCAAACCTGCATCTCCTGTTTGGCAGGTGGATTCTTTACCACTGAGCCACCTCTGCTACAGCTGATTGGACTGGGAGCGGGGGATCTGACCCAAGGGCAGGTAAAACATTGGCTGGCCAGTGGTCCATGAAGTAGTGTGGGGCTAGAAACTGTTTCAATAGGAAAGAGCAGGGACAGTGGAATTTTTTCCCCTAGGAATTTGAAATGGAAAAGACCTAAGGTGGAAAGCATGCATCTCCAAACCAAGAGGGATCATTAACCAGGTGAAGTTGGGATAAACCAAAATTATGAGAAAGCAAAAAGCACAGTGCAGAGAAGATATATATGAAAGGTTTTGAGGCAGTTGCTGGGTTGTTAGATGAAATGTGGGCATAAGTAGACACAAACACAGTTACTAGGAATCAGTTGTCCTCAGAGGAAATGTTTGTGCATTTGATAGTTAAACGGTCATAACTTAAAGTAACTCCATAAATTATAGGAGAAAGACTGAAGCTAGTTTTGCCAGATCTTTTATTTTTTTCCCCTCAGTAAATAGAAAAGGTGGTATCAGTGTTCCCCTGGGTCTTCAGTCTTCCAGAAAACATCACTAGCACATTCTTAGTGTTCAAAATCTGTCTTGGCAGCCTTGCTCTTTTCTGACCACCATTGGCCATCCATAAAGCTAATTTCCATCAAGCTCCTTTGAGTCTCGCGTGAAGGTGACATGAGAGGTGGTTTCCATTTTTCTTCTGTTTGGCTCCATGAGCACATTTGGTCTGTGTTGAGTCGCAGCCCTACAATCAGGCCTTCCTTCATGTGTTCCCACATTCCTCCAGGGAAAGCCCCAGTGGATTCACAGCCCAGCCAAGTACATTTTACATTCGGTAATAGAGCCCCCAGAGATTATGTGTGAAGAAAGTATGCGACAGAGATCAAATCTCCTCAGACACTTTGCTTTTTATTTTAAAGCTTGGTTTTGCCTTAGTTCCTCTATTTTTCCTTTAATTATGTCCACAGAATAACTCCAGATGTGGTAATCAACGAGGAGATCAAGAGGATAATCGGAGGTCATTTTATTTCCTAAAAGAAGCTTAGCCCTAACTGGGAAGAGGTGAAAAGATCCTAGAATTCCCTCCAATTCAAAGGTTTTCAAGGATACTCATGAAAACAATTTGAATTTTCTAAAAGCTAAAGAAATGCAAAATTCAGTCAATATAGAAGCTTGAGTAGATGTAGTAAATTTGCTGAAGAGATGAAAGAATTGCGAAAGGGTCCCTGCCATAGACAATTGGGAATCTAAGTGTCCCATCAGTATTGTAGCAAAAATTTAGTCATCATGCCACCACAAGGAACTTTTCTGTACTTCATAAATCACAGCACAAAGAGATGGCAAGTCCAGAAATATTTGGAAAGATAATCTCAAAATAGTTTGGGATTTTATAATTAGCTCCTTTTAACCTCAGATATATAATTAAGAATAGAATTTTTAAAGAAAGCTAAATATACATTATTATTTTTGCATTAAGGAATCTGTGAATATTTTGTTATTTGCAAAAGTTAAAAATAATTTACCCTGTTAGAATAAAGGCATGTCTGGTAATTCTAATTTCATATATATGCTTCAGTTAATTTATTTAAATTAATGATCTTAAGTTTAAGTTACTTTATAAATAGTATTGGAACATGTAAAATTAAGATTCACTGAATTTGTGAATTTGGTTGATAGCTTTACAAGGGTTGAGTTTGATTGATACCTTTACAAGGGTTGAGTTTGACTGATAGCTTTACAAGGATTAAGTAGTTTTATAAGCTAAGTCAGACAATTGATAGCTTGAAAAGGCTATAGGATGGTAATATAGGTGGATATAATACTCACATAACTTCTCCCTTACTTGAAGCTGCACTAAAACAATAGCAAAGGGATCATCTTTTTTTTTTTTTTTTAATAGAGAACCTCAAAAGGATGGAGAAAAAAGGCAAGGAGACAATGTCAATAAATTTTGGAAGCTAAAAAGCAGATGATGACCCTTAATTTACTTAGCAGATGTACAAAACCTGAATCTTAAATCTGAAATGGAGATTGCCAAGAATATCCTGATCTAAACCACAGAACCCTCAAAAGACTCAGAGCAGAAACTGGGGAGGGAGGTGGGACATAGCTGCCAAAAAAGGAGCACTGGTTAAAAGTAGTTGGAACCCTAGATCTTACCCCCAACCTCAGCCCTGAAAGCCTCTAGGGGAGTGCCTCTCTCCATTCCTGGCAGAATAAATGTGGAGGTTTCTTCTCCGAGCAGAATCAGAGGGTCTCCAGGCTGGAGGACACCAAGCCTTAAGTGACAGTATGAGCACTGTGCTGAAGAAAGGAGAGGAAATGAATATATGTGTGGCATGCTGAGTGCTAAGACCCTCACAACATCACTACTTCCCCAGCCCCCATCCCAGTCTTTCTCATTCACTTCCAAGAACCACTGAGCACTAAGCCTCTATCGATCAGTCAGGAAACTGGGAAATCACACAAATTCCAGAGGAAAGACCCCTAGAGATAGCAGCATCAGAGATTCCTCATTAACAGCCCAGCTAGAACCATCTAAGTGAAGCTCAAAGTTGACAGACCCCACCGATATCCTCAGGACTTCCAGTTTTCTCTTTTATTCACTTTACACATGAGCAGAGAAACAAGGTTTGCCAGACATCTGAGAAAATGCTTTAACACGGAAGACAGAGATCAAAACTGACAAACTAGTGAGTAGCAGCAGGGGAAGGAAACTTAAATAATAATCAGAAATAAGCACAGATATTGCAGCCATGAAAGAAGAACAAGGTGGGATAAGAGTAACAATCAGGGAACGAAATAAAGCTCTTGGAAATGAAAAACATGACAGCACAAGTGAAAGAAAACCAAAGAATTAGGAAATAGATGAAGAATTCCTCCAGTTAATAAGCAAAATGATAGAGATGGAAGAAGATAAAAGAAAAATAAAAAGGGGCAAATGTGGGACAAGAAACATTCAAATAATGGGAGTTCTAGAAAGAGAAAAATGGAAATAAAGTATAAAAACTTAACTGAGTTAATCAAAGAAATAATTAAGAAAAATTTCCAGATCTGTAAGACAGTTCTATTAAAAGAACTCATCAGGTTCCCAGCATGATACTTGAAAATAATACACATCAAGCCACAGCATTGTAGAATATCACAATTCAATTGTGGAGATAGGTAGCTGCTAGGAAGAAATAAAGTTCCTAGAATTGATATTTGAAATGGGATGAAAGTTTCCAAAAACCATAAAATAGGAACTATAAGACACCTCAACAATGACTTCAAACTTTGGGAGTGAAATAATTTCCAACCTATACTTTCCTACCAATACAAACCACAATTAGATGTAAGGGTAGAAAAATGGTATTTTCAGGAACAGAAATATCAAAACATTAAGCTTTCATGCACACATGCTCAGGAAGCTAGTGGAGGATGTACATTATCAAAACAAGGGAATTAGTTCACCCTATCGAGAAATAACTGGGAATTTTGAGTTCCTATATTTTTACTTCTTTTAGGATGAGAAAGCAGGTCACTCAGCTCTATGTTAGAATGTGGATAATTTAGTAATGATTATGTAGATGATATTACCCTAATGGTGGAAAACAAAGAAAACTAAAGAGCCTCTTGATAAAGGTGAAAGAAGAGAATGAAAAAATCGGCTTAAAACTTGACATTCAGAGTCACCAAGTTACTGGACAATGGATCATGTGTTTCGGGGGAGCCAGCTGGCGTTGCCGGCACCAAGGAGTCACCTTTTAGTCTGGGACTCCTTCACCGGCCAGATGAAGACTGGGATTCTGCCCTGTTTGCTGAACTTGGCTATTTCACAGACACTGATGACCTGCAATTGGATGCAGCAAATGAAACTTATATATTAAAACAGAACCTCAGCCACTTTTGCCAGCCTCCTCAAGTTGTTCAATCTCATCTCCTAAATCAGTGGACTCTTACTCAGCAACTCAGCATGTTCCTGAGGAGTTGGATTTGTCTTCTACTTCTCAGATGTCTCCTCTTTCCTTATATGGTGAAAGCTCTAATAACCCCTCCTCAGCAGAGCCACTGAAGGAAGACAAGCCCATCATTGGTCCTAAGAGCAAAACCGAAAATGGACTGACTCCAAAGAAAAAAATTCAAATAAATTCAAAACCTTCAATTCAGCCCAAGCCTTTATTACTTCCAGCAGCACCCAAGACTCAAACAAACCCCAGCGCTGCAGCAAAAACCATCATTATTCAGACACTACCAACACTTATGCCATTGGCAAAGCAGCAACCAATTATCAGTATACATCTTGCACCCACTAAAGGTCAGACCATGGTGCTCTCTCAGCCTACCGTGGTTCAGCTCCAGGCACCTGGAGTTCTGCCCTCTCCTCAACCAGTCCTTGCTGTTGCTGGGGGAACCACACAGCTACCTAATCACGTGGTGAATGTGGTACCAGCCCCTGTGGCAAACAGCCCAGCAAATAGGAAACATTCTGTGACTAAACCTGTCCTACAAAGTACGATGAAAAATGTGGGTTCCAATATTGCTGTGTTAAGGAGACAGCAACGTATGATTAAAAATCGAGAGTCAGCTTGTCAGTCCCTCAAGAAGAAGAAAGAATACATGCTAGGCTTAGAGGCAAGGTTAAAGACAGCCCTTTTGGAGAATGAGAAGCTGAAGAAAGAGAATGGTTCACTGAAGCGGCAACTGGATGAAGTTGTATCAGACAACCAGAGGCTTAAAGTTCCTAGTCCGAAGCGAAGAGCTATCTGTGTGATGATAGTTTTGGCATTTGTAATACTGAACTATGGACCCATGAGGGGACTGGAATGCAAAAGCAGGAAGTCAAGAAACACCTGAAGTAACAGGCAAATTTGGCCTTGGAGTACAGAATGAAGCAGGGCAAAAGCTAATAGAGTTTTGCCAAGAGAATGCACTGGTCATAGCAAACACCCTCTTCCAACAACACAAGAGAAGACTCTACACATGGACGTCACCAGATGGTCAACACTGAAATCAGATTGATTATATTCTTTGCAGCCAAAGATAGAGAAGCTCTATAAGTCAGCAAAAACAAGACCAGGAGCTGACTGTGGCTCAGATCATGAACTCCTTATTGCCAAATTCAGACTTAAATTGAAGAAAGTAGGGAAAACCACTAGACCATTCAGGTATGACCTAAATCAAATCCCTTATGATTATACAGTGGAAGTGCAAAATAGATTTAAGGGAATAGATCTGATTGACAGAGTGCCTGATGAACTATGGATGGAGGTACGTGACATTGTACAGGAGACAGAGATCAAGACCATCCCCAAGGAAAAGAAATGCAAAAAAGCAAAATGGCTATCTGAGGCGGCCTTACAAATAGCTGTGAAAACAAGAGAAGTGAAAAGCAGAGGAGAAAAGGAAAGATATAAGCATCTGAATGCAGTGTTCCAAAGAATAGCAAGGAGAGATAAGAAAGCCTTCCTCAGCTATCCATGCAAAGAAATAGAGGAAAACAACAGAATGGGAAAGACTAGAGATCTCTTCAAGAAAATTAGAGATATCAAGGGAATATTTCATGCAAAGATGGGCTAGATAAAGCACAGAAATGGTATGGACCTAGCAGAAGCAGAAGATATTAAGAAGAGGTGGCAAGAGTAACAGGAGAACTGTACAAAAAAGAGCTTCATGACCAAGATAATCACGATGGTGTGATCACTCACCTAGAGCCAGACATCCTGGAATGTGAAGTCAAGTGGGCCTTAGAAAGCATCACTACGTACAAAGCTAGTGGAGGTGATGGAATTCCAGTTGAGTTATTTCAAATCCTGAAAGATGATGCTGTGAAAGTGCTGCACTCAATATGCCAGCAAATTTGGAAAACTCAGCAGTGGCCACAGAACTGGAAAAGGTCAGTTTTCATACCAATCCCAAAGAAAGGCAATGCAAAAGAATGCTCAAACTGCCGCACAATTGCACTCATCCCACAAGCTAGTAAAGTAATGCTCAAAATTCTCCAAGCCAGGCTTCAGCAATATGTGAACCGTGAACTTCCAGATGTTCAAGCTGGTTTTAGAAAAGGCAGAGGAACCAGAGATCAAATTGCCAACATCTGCTGGATCACGGAAAAAGGAAGAGAGTTCCAGAAAAACATCTATTTCTGCTTTATTGACTATGCCAAAGCCTTTGACTGTGTGGATCACAATAAACTGTGGAAAATTCTGAAAGAGATGGGAATACTAGACCACCAGACCTGCCTCTTGAGAAACCTATATGCAGGTCAGGAAGCAACAGTTAGAACTGGACATGGAACAACAGACTGCTTCCAAATAGGAAAAGGAGTATGTCAAGGCTGTATATTGTCACCCTGCTTATTGAACTTATATGCAGAGTACATCATGGAAACACTAGGCTGGAAGAAGCACAAGCTGGAATCAAGATTGCTGGGAGAAATATCAATAACCTCAGATATGCAGATGACACCACCCTTATGGCAGAAAGTGAAGAAGAACTAAAGAGCCTCTTGATGAAAGTGAAAGAGGAGAGTGAAAAAGTTGGCTTAAAGCTCAACATTCAAAAAACTAAGATCATGGCGTCTGGTCCCATCACTTCATGGGAAATAGATGGGGGAAACAGTGGAAACAGTGTCAGACTTTATTTTTGGGGGCTCCAAAATCACTGCAGATGGTGACTGCAGCCATGAAATTAAAAGACGCTTAGTCCTTGGAAGGAAAGTTATGACCAACCTAGACAGCATATTGAAATGCAGAGACATTACTTTGCCAACAAAGGTCAGTCTAGTCAAGGCTATGGTTTTTCCAGTGGTCATGTATGGATGTGACAGTTGGACTGTGAAGAAAGCTGAGCGGCGAAGAATTGATGCTTTTGAACTGTGGTGTTGGAGAAGACTCTTGACAGTCCCTTGGACTGCAAGGAGATCCAACCAGTCCATCCTAAAGGAAATCAGTCCTGCGTGTTCATTGGAAGGACTGATGCTAAAGCTGAAACTCCAGTACTTTGGCCACCTCATGCGAAGAGTTGACTCATTGGAAAAGACCCTGATGCTGGGAGGGATTGGGGGCAGGAGGAGAAGGGGACAACAGAGGATGAGATGGCTGGATGGCATCACTGACTCGATGGACTTGAGTCTGAGTGAACTCCGGGAGTTGGTGATGGTCAGGGAGGCCTGGCGTGCAGCAATTCATGGGGTCGCAAAGAGTCAGACAGGACTGAGTGACTGAACTGAACTGAACTGAATATGCCATTGTATATATGTATCACAGCTTCCTTATCCATTCCTCTGCCGATGGACATCTAGGTTGCTTCAATGTCCTAGCTATTGAAAACAGTGCTGTGATGAACATTGGGGTACACGCATCTCTTTCCATTTTGGATTCCTTGGTGTGTATGCCCAGCAGTGGGATTGCTGGGGCATATGGCAGTTTTATTTCCAGTATTTTAGGGAATCTGCACAGTGTTCTCCATGGTGGCTGTACTGGTTTGCATTCCCACCAACAGTGTAAGAGGGTTCCCTTTTATCGACACCCTCTCCAGCATTTATTGTTTGCAGACTTTTTGATGGTAGCCATTCTGACCAGTATGAGATGGTACCTCATTGTGGTTTTGATTTGCATTTCTCTGATGGTGAGTGATGTTGAGCATCTTTTCATGTATTTGTTAGCCTGGATGTTTATTTTTTGCCTCTTCTCTGACTTACTTCTTTGTTAAAAATGCTTGTTGACTCTGTGTAATGAAAGTGTTGTGAAGATCTTTTTTGTGGAGTCCATTGAATGAGACCTGAGTGAGCCCTCAGGCTAAAAAAGGGTAAAATTATTAAAGTAGTTATGGTTAAGCACAAAAAAAACCCCCAAAAAACTTGACATTCAAAAAACTAAGATCATGGAATCCAGTCCTATCACTTCATGGCAAACAGATGGGGAAAAAATGAAAACAGTGACAGACTTCATTTTCTTGGACTCCACAGTGATTTTGGAGCCAGGTCACTGTAGCCATGAAATTAAAAGATGCTTGGTCCTTAGAAGAAAAGCTGTGACAAACCTAGAGAGCATATTAAAAAGCAGAAACATCACTTTGCTGACAAAGGTCCATATAGTCAAAGCTATGTTTTTTCCAACAGTCATGTACAGACATGAGAGTTGGACCTTAAAGAAGGCTGCTGCTGCTGCTAAGTCACTTCAGTCGTGTCCGACTCTGTGCGACCCCATAGACAGCAGCCCACCAGGCTCCCCCATCCCTGGGATTTTCCAGGCATGAATACTGGAGTGAGTTGCCATTTCCTTCTCCAATGTATGAATGTGAAAAGTGAAAGTGAAGTCGCTCAGTCATGTCCGACTCTTAGCAACCCCATGGACTGCAGCCCACCAGGCTCCTCCGAGCGCTGAAGAGTTGATGCTTTTGAATTGTGGTGCAGGAGAAGACTCTTGAGAGTCCCTTGGACAACAAGGAGATCAAACCAGTCAATCTTAAGGGAGATCAACCCTGAATATTCATTGGAAGGTCTCATGCTGAAGTTGAAGCTCCAATACTTTGGCCACTTGATGTGAAGAGCTGACTCATGGGAAAAGACCCTGATGCTGAGAAAGATTGAGGGCATGAAAAGAAGGAGCAATGGAGGATGAGATGGTTGGATGATGTCACTGACTCAATGGCCATGAGTTTGAGCAAACTTCAGAAGATGATGAATGACAGGGAAACCTGGCATGCTGCAGTCCATGGGGTCGCAAAATGTCAGACATGACTTAGTGACTGGACAACAACAGGATTTTAATAGGAGGAGATAATTGTAAAATGTTATGTAAATTATACAGGGATAAGGAAACTGGGGTGCAGCACATGGATGCAGGTAGCGGTAATCTCCAAGACAGTAGTGAAGGGAGGTGTCAGGGAGTCCCAGGTAGAGACTATGTTGAGATTATAGCAGTAAGACTCCAGATGTAGACAGACTGTCATCACTGCCTCACCAGCCATCATACTGTCCTTCTCAATCAGCTGAACTACTAAAGGATATGATGCAACAGAACGGGAATAAACCAAGAAGGAGGGAGACATGAGATCCAGGAAATAGGGATCTTACTCGTGAGAAGACAAAGGGAATTCATTAGATGACATTAAAGAGAAGTCACAGGTGACAATATATGGAAGGCCTGGACCAGCCCAGGTAGAAGGAGGATGAATTTCTGCTGAAGGGCAGTTTCCATGGGGGAAAAAAACAGCAGTGTTAGATCCTGGCACAATAAAATTTATGAAATACTGTACTGTGAGATTTGTGAAAATTATGGGACAAATTAGCAGAGTGTACCAAAAAAAAACTCTAGGCAAACTTTTATATAAAAAAAAAACAACAAGCAATTGCTAACTTAAAGAAAACAAAATAAGAATCATAGTGCCATACAGTGCTTAGCTTAGAATAACATTTATATAGACAAATACTGTGACCACTGAGACTTTCCTCAACCAAAGATCTTGATATAACTGTAATCAGACAGTGGTCTGGAGAAACAAAGAGAATGGTGGCAAGAGAGAGTGCAATCCTCCTCATTTATTACAGGTCAGGAGAAATGAGTCACATTGAGCTGCCAAAAGTTACCAGGAGATGCATATTATTTAGAAATGTGGAGAAGTGTATATTCCAAAAGAATGGGTGAAAAGGTCAAGAGTAGCTGCCTTTGGAAAAGCAGAGAGGGAGCAGTAGGGCAAGGAAGCTATCTTTTAAAATTATTATCAGCCTTTTTGTATTATTTGTGATACCATGTAAAGAGTTAACAAAAATAAAAATAACAAAATAGAATATATTAAATTTATAAATACTATTTAAAATGTTTAATGCTCAAATAAGTTTGTAAATGGATCCAGGTTTAACCAAAGTCTCCTAAAAGTGCTTCCCAGGGTTGCTAAGATTATGTATAAAATAATGATGCTTGTAAGTTGAACGTTAAAGCCTAAGGAAAAATTAGGTGTATTTAAATTGAATAAATGTAATGATGTGTGTGTATATATATATATATATAAAGTAACTCCTGAATATCCTTTCCTGTGCATAAAAACTCATCTTGACCACATGAAATCTCCTCATATTGTCAGATTTTAAAGCCAGTACTGAATGCCGGGGAAGGGAGAGGTGCCTGGGGGTGCACGGCTGATTAAGCTTTGGAGAAAGGAAGGAAGATCTTCAACCACGGGTTTTTCATCAGTTCCTGCCATCCATATACTGGGGACATGAACTGATTTGTGCACCCCAGTCTCATCAGACAAACAGGATGGGATGTTTGATCTTGAAGCTCATCTGGTCATTCCTGAGTCATATTTTGTGCTGAGCAGTCTTCTCCCCAGCTCTGGGCAATTCCCCAAGGGATAGCTAGGAAGGCTGACAAATTGCTCTCTCTATCCTGCTAGTGACCCTTCCTGCCCCAGAGTCATTAGATTCAAGGGAAATGAGCAGTGGCAGCTAATTAGGAATAGACTGGGGTGGGAGTAGGCAGGCAGCAGGGAATGAGTGGGGATCTGGGGACACAGTTCAGAGACTTTTCTCTAAAGAAATCCAACCTGAAAGGACAGACAGTTGTTGAATTAGCCCACACTACTGGGCATTCATTTTAAAAGATTACAAGAGATGTTTCAATAGTCACCCTCAGGAACTAATTTTTTCCATATCACATAGTCCTCTAGCTCTTCAAAATACAGGACTGGGCAGGCTAAATTTCAATAGGCAAGACAACTCTAAAACACTGAATTGAGCAGGACATCAGAGGGACTAGGGTATACACATATTTCTATGAAGGGCCAGATAGCAAATATTTTAGCAATATGATCTCTGTCATAACTGCCCGAGTCTGCCATTTTTCAGCACAAAACCACCATGGCTGTGCTGGGCTCAGTCTTGTCTGACTTTTGGTGATGCCATGGACTGTAGCCCACCAGGCTCCTCTGTCCATGGGGATTCTCCAAGCAAGACTACTGATGCCATGCTCTCCTCCAGGGGATCTTCCCAACCCAGGGATCGAAACCAAGTCTCCCACATTGCAGGCGGATTCTTTACCGTCTGAGCCACCAGAGAAACCCAAGAATACTGGAGTGGGGAGCCTATCCCTTCTTGAAGGGACCTTCCCAGCTCAGGAATCAAATGGGGGTCTCCTGCATTGCAGGAGGATTCTTTACCAGCTGAGCTACCAGGGAAGCCCCAAAGCAGCCATGGTCATATGTAGATGAATGAGCATGGCTGTGTTCCAATAAAACTTTTTTTACAAAGACAGACAATGAGCCAGATTTGACTCCTAGGCAGTAGGATCAGAAAACTAACTTTCATCCAAAACTGCACTGGACGAAAGTGTGAAGAAGTAGATGCATTAAATGAATCCTTAATGATGGCATTTCAGGTTGTTTGACAAGTGGGTGAACATCAGTCAGAATCTTGTTTCAGCTACTGGGAAACTATCCAAACTTCTTTAAAGCCAAGAGAAATTTTCTGTTTGTTGTTTATATAACTGAAAGCTTAGAGGTAGACCTGGCTTTAGGAGAGTTCTAAATGACTTCTCTTTACTTACCTTTGGGCTCACATTCTCCCCTGTAGAGGGCATTCTCAACCAGCTTCTCTTCTCAGAGTTATAAAATGGTTGCCTCCAGCAACCAAAGCTAGATCTTTCAAGATTCACATCCTATGGCAGGAGCTTGGAATTCTTGGCAGAAGAATTGAGACCATGCAAATTAAACTGGCTTTAAGCCAGGTACTCATTCAGTCTTAATATCTGCTAGTGCAAGACTTTTTTCTTTGGCTTTTTATTCTAGAAAGGTTCTGATAACTCTTGGGCCATATTCTTCCTTATAAATGTTACAATTAGCTTGTCAAGCTCCAAGGAAAATCTTGTAGGGTTTGTGACTGGAACTGTATTAAATTTATAGACCAACCTAAGGAGGATCAACATCTTGACCATATTGTCTTCACATTTATGAATGTGGTATAGTTCTCTCCATTTAGATTTTCTTTAATATCTCTTAATGCTTGTGCTCAGTAGCTAAATCAGGTCCAGCCCTTTGCAACCTCATGGACTGTAGCTTGCTAGCCTCCTCTGTCCATTGGATTCCCCAGCTGAATACTGGAGTGTGTTACCATTTCCTTTTCTAATCTCTAGCTATTTATACTTTTCTCCATAGAGTTCAATAGGGAAGATGGAGAAGCAAGAATACACAGAAGGACTGTACAAAAAAGGCCTTAATGACCTGGATAACCACAACAGTGTTATCACTCACCTAGAGTCATACATCCTGGAGTGTGAAGTCAAGTGGGCCTTAGGAAGCATTATCATGAACAAAGCTAGTGGAGGTGATAGAATCCCAGCTGAGCTGTTTCAAATCCTAAAAGATGATGCTGTTAAAGTGCTGCGCTCAGTATGCCAGCAAATTGGGAAAACTCAGCAGTGGTCAGAGGACTGGAAATGGTCAGTTTTCATTCTAATCCCAAAGTAGGGCCATGCCGAAGAACATTCAAACTACCACACATTTGCACTCATCTCACATTCTAGCAAGGTAATGCTCAAAATTCTTCAAGCTAGGCTTCAACAGTACGTGAACTGAGAACTTATATACGTACAGGCTGGATTTAGAAAAGGCATAAGAGTCAGAGGTAAAATGCCAACATCTGCTGGATCAGAGAAAAAGTGAAAGAGAAGAGTTAAAAAGTTGGCTTAAAACTCAGCATTCAAACAACTAAGATCATAGCATCCAGTCCCATCCCTTCATGACAAACAGAAGGGGAAACAATGGAAAGAATGATAGACTTTATTTTCTTGGGCTCCAAAATCACTGCAGATGGTGACTGCAGCCATGAAATTAAAAGACGCTTACTCCTTGGAAGAAAAGCTATGACAAACCTAGACAGTAATATTAAAAAAAAAAAGACATCACTTTGCTGACAAAGTTCCGTATAGTCAAAGCTATGGTTTTTCCAGTCAAGTATGGATGTGAGAGCACCCATAAAAAATGATGGGTGCTGAAGAATTGATGCTTTTGAACCCTATTTTTGGAGAGGACTCAGGGGAATCCCTTGGACAGCAAGGAGATCAAATTAGTCTATCCTAAAGGAAATCAACCTTGAATATTCATTGGAAGGACTGATGCTGAAGCTGAAGCTCTAGTACTTTGGCCACCTGATGTGAAGAGCTGACTCCTTGAAAAAGACTCTGATGCTGGGAAAGATAGAAGGCGGAAGGAGAAGGGGGTGACAGAGGATGAGATGGTTGGATGGTATCACTGACTCAATAGACATGATTCAATAGCTCAAATAAGGTTTGAGCAAACTCCAGGAGGCAGTGAAGGACAGGGAAGCCTGGGGTCACAAAGAGTCAGACACGACTGAGTGACTGAACAAGAACAAAACAAACCTCAGTGACTTAATACAGCAATAAACATTTGCTATCTTCACAGTAATATGGGTCAGGAATGTGGGAGTATTTTCTGACTTGGCTCACTCATGAAATTGCCATCACCCTGCTAGCCAGGGCCACTATCATCTGAAGGTTTGACTGGAGCTGGAGAGTCACATCTAAGGTTATTACTCAAGCCTAGCAAGTTGGGGCTGGTTGTTGGTGAGAGGCCTCAGTTTATCCCCCATGGGGGCCTCTTCACAGGATGTTTGAGTGTCCTTACAGCATGGCAGCTGGCTTTCCTTAGAGTGATTCAAGAGAAAGAGAAATCCTGCCATAAAGCTATTCTTTTTATAGTCCAACCTCAAAAATCACATAGCATCGGTTTCTATTAAAATTGAGAAGCTAGTCTGGCTTATATTCAAAGGGAGGAGAATTAGTACCACATTCTGAATCTCAGGAGTGAAGAAAGCACCATCCCCATAGTGTAAGGTTTCTGATTTGTTATTTTCATTTTTTTGCAGAAGAGACCTCTAGGCTCATACAGAAATGCACATTTGCTTTTCCTATTTTTAACAGCATGCTTCCACCAGATATTTTGGTAAATTCTGATAGAAGAAGGTACTGCTTCCTTAGTACTGTTCTCACCAGAGCCCCTCTTGGTCTGAATTGCAGCCATATTAAATTAATTGCACCCCACCCCAGTCTTGCTCTCATTTCTTTGCATATGCTTTTCTCTCTGCCTGGAATTCATCTCCCCTGGCTTATTCCTGCTTAAGCCTTTCCTAACCTGAGTATGGGCAGGATTCCCCCCCACCCCCCACTTACATTCTACTATCACACCCTATGCTTTCACCTTCCTGACACTAATCACACTATAACACGATCATCATTAGAATCTGGCCCTCGGACAGCATCAGCCTAATCTGAATATTTGTTAGAAATGCAGAATTTCAGGCCTCCCTTCCCACACTCACTGAAACAAAAAACTCTGAGGTGGGACCCTGAAATCTGTGCTTTCACAAGCCTCCAGGTTATCCCAGTGCTCATTTAGTTTGAGAACCACTGCTTGCTCTAATGTAATTGCCTGTTTACTGTTTGGACTCCATACCAGAGGTCAGCTCCATGGAGCAGGGCTCTCTCTGTCCTCATCATCTCTGTGTCTGCCAAGCCCACGATCTGTTCTCTGTCAATTCTGTGTGGAATCTGAAAGATAAAGGTAAGAAAGGGGGAGGGGACTTGGTCCGAGAGAACTTCCCCGGAGACTGACCTCCACCTCCCTGCTTCTACTCATCTCCAAAGTCAGCCACACTAGATGCTCCAGCCTTTTGCCTTGTTTGTTTGCTTGCTTTTTTGCATTTCCTGGAGGTTCACTGTCTTCCAAATAAAATTGCTTCTAAAGAAGCCGGGACCCTGGGGCCCAGGACAGGCACCATAAGCTTGAAGAAGTGCTCTGGGACAGGAGACACAGCTGGTCTGGGGGCGGTTAGTGGCTCTGTGTTAGTGACTAGGTTTGGCTGAGCTTCAGCAAGTCCTGTCTCTCACTGGAGGCTCTGACAGCTTGTGGTGGGGCAGGTGCGTTGTCTTCTCCGTGGGAACCTATAATACAGCACAGGAAGTGTAATAAAATGGGGCAGAAGCCAGATAACTGTGATAGCACCGAGGGGACCAGCAGGAGGACTTCAGGGTTACAACCCAGTGACAGTGAATGCAGAAGCCAAAGGAATCTTAATTGTATTCACTCCAAGGTCTTCTCTCCCCTCTCTTCTCCCCAGCCCTCACTGTTGCTTTTATTCTCCAGGTCTTGATGTGGTACCTGTCACGTGACCATTTGCAGATCAGGACCATGGACTGAAGTAGAAACTTATTTTTCTTCAAATAAAGCAAACCAAACATTCACTGTACAGTTTTGGATTGTGGTTTGAGGAGAAGTCTTCTCCAGTGTGTGTATGGAGGGGCAGTCCAGACCAGCGTTTGTAATGACGTTCCTATCTGACTCCCTCATCAATGTGGAGGTCATCGTTTGCATTCTCCTAGCTGTCTTGTGATCACCTGTGGAAAAGAGGGCTTCCCTCTGTGATTTCTCCTGAAGGGAGTGGAGATTACTGATGTCAGTCATTGTGAACGGACCATGCCGAGGGTTCTCCAGAGTGGCAGGGGTTAAAGGTGGAGCCTACCACAAGGAGCCAGGCAAGGATGCTTCCCACCAGGGAACCCCAGTGTAATGGGAGTAAGTCAGATTCCATACGCCCAATTATCTACTTCAAGGGTCAGCAAACTGTGGTCCCTAGGCCAAATCCAGCCCACGGTCTGTTTTTATAGATAAAGTGTTATTGGAACACAGTCATGACCATTTATTTATATGTCATCTGTTACTGCCTTACCATCATGATGGCAAAGTAGTTGTGACAGAGTCTGTTAGGCCCACAGAGGCTGAGTATTTATCACTGTATCTGGCTCCCAAAAAAGTC
Source organism: Capricornis sumatraensis (assembly GCF_032405125.1). Lineage (NCBI taxonomy): Eukaryota > Metazoa > Chordata > Mammalia > Artiodactyla > Bovidae > Capricornis > Capricornis sumatraensis. The sequence continues at coordinate 45,860,091 of NC_091074.1, read as the reverse complement.
TGTAGACTCTTGCTTTTGGTGGAACATTTATTTCCTCTTTATCATCTCCAGCCTCTGGCTCTGGCTTGGTCATATTTGAAGGGTCTAGCCTGATTTCACCTATGCTAGTGGGCTTAAAATATTTAAACTTTTAACTTAGAAGTAATTTCAAATTTATATAAAAGTTGCAAGAATAATGCAAAGATTATCAAATACCTTTTATCAGATTCACCTGTTAACATTTTACACCATTTGCGCTATTTGCGCTCACACTCTATGTATTTATATTTTCTGTTTTCTATTCATAATATATAATATTCTTAAACATTTGAGGCTGTCACATACATCAGAGCTCTGTACTTTTGAATGCTTCATGTGCATGTGTAGACTTCCTGAGAATTAAGATTTTTTTCTTTTCATAACCAAGTACACTTAAATTTTAGTAAGGTTAATATTGATTGCCAACAAAGGTTCATATAGTCAAAGCTATGGTTTTGCCAGTAGGCATGTATGCATGTGAGAGCTGGACCATAATGAAGGCTGAGTGCTGAAGAATTGATCATTTCAAACTGTGGTACTGAAGGAGACTCTTGGGAGTACTTCAGACAGCAAGGAGATCAAACTAGTCAATCCTAAGGGAAATCAACCCTGAATATTCATTGGAAGGACTGATGCTGAAGCTGAAACTCCAACACTTTGGCCACCTGATGTGAGGAGATGACTCATTAGAAAAGACCCTGATGCTGGAAAAGATTGAGGGCAAGAGAAGGGAGCAACAGAGGACAAGATGGTTGGATGGCATCACCGACTCAATGGACATGAGTTTGCAGAAACTCTGGGAGATAGTGAAGGATGGGGAAGCCTGGTGTGCTGCAGTTCATGGGATCACAAGAAATTGGACATGACTTAGTGAATGAACAACAATATTGATACCATACTTTCATCTACTCTGCTGCTGCTGCTGCTAAGTCGCTTCAGTCGTGTCTGACTCTGTGCGACCCCAGAGATGGCAGCCTACCAGGTTCCCCTGTCCCTGGGATTCTCCAGGCAAGAACACTGGAGTGGGTTGCCATTTCCTTCTCCAATGCATGGAAGTGAAAAGTGAAAGTGAAGTTGCTCAGTCACATCCGACTCTTAGCAACCCCATGGACTGCAGCCCACCAGGCTCCTCCGTCCATGGGATTTTCCAGGCAAGAGTACTGGAGCGGGGTGCCATCACCTTCTCTATACCATCCATATTTCAGTAATGTCCTTTGCACTATTTCTTCTCTTCCAGTATGGCATTCAGGGTCAGGAGTTGCCTTCACTTGTTGTGAACATTAGGGTTTTGAGGTTTGATTCCGTGAAGGAATGAAACATATCCTTTATAGTTCATCTCCCAGAAAACTGTAAGGAAAAAGCAACCTTTTCTCTGGCCCTTTAGAGCTTATACTTGAGGAGCACCTAGAACGTTTTGGGGAAAGTTTCTAGGAACTGGGGAAATGTCCATGAAATGGGGTTTCTAGAAGGCAGGTAGGTTCCTACAGCTTCCTGCCCCTCCTCTGAATATGGTGGTCATGCCTCACGTTTGGAGATCCCCAGAGAGGAGAATTTCTAGCCCAAACTCTTTACTCTCTGGCTGCAATCAGCCCAAAAGATCCCTTTCCATGATGATCCCCAGCCCTAAAGAGAAAATGTATGTAAGACTCTATCACCCTGAGAATTTGGAAGTGTGGGGATAAACAAGGACCTTGGAGCCAAATGCACAGACTTGGAATCTGCAGATCTGGGAAGATCTGTGCCTGTCAACTTGTTAAGGATCCAGCTTAATTATATATCAGTTAAGGCTACCATTTAAAGCATAATTAGTCATCCTTTTAAAAATAGAGAAATATTTTTGGTTAGCATAAATGGGTTAAATAAAAACTTTTGCAAGAAGCAATAAAGTTTGATTTTCTGAATATATGTAACATATCTAAGTAATCTTGCAGAAATATGTGTTACATTCATTTAACTGTTTATTCATTTTTTATCAACGATTTATTGGTCTATTGTGTGCTAAGTGCTGGGGATGGAGAAATGAATCACACATTCCTGGATATGCTGGGAGGGACCATTTTGCTCTATTAAAAAATTTGGATTTATCTTTCAGAAAGTATAATGTTATTCTCACTGGGCCTGGCCTGGGCCTAGAAATGCAGGTTTGAAATTCTGACCCTTCTGGGGGTGGTAGCACTCTTTTGGAAAGTGTGATGCCTGTGGCTGGACTGCAAATACTGGTAAAGGGTTTAAGTCTCTAACGATTCTTCCAGAACAGCCAGCTGACAATGAGTAATATGCAGTTTGATGTGAAAATTAGAAAACTGGCAGACGAACCTGCAAGAAGGAAATTGGATTTCCAGAGAGACGAATGGGAGGCCATGCGGCTGAGCAGGGTTCATAAGATGCAAACGCAGGCAGGGGAGTTGCAATCCTTGCTCTTGCACAGAGTGCAAAATAAGTCCCTATTATTTATTTATATATGGGTGAAAGCGAGAGTTCCGTGGTCCTGGTGTTTATGATCAAAATGGATGGATTCAATATCGAGCAATGATGTGTTCAAAATGAAAGGCACATCATTAAATGTCATAGGCGTTTATTAACACAGTTTCCTTCTTATTCAAATAAAACAAGCATTATCCCACCAGGGCCCACGTGACTCTCTCGCCTTTTCGCAGCAGGTTTTGGAGGAATCTCTGTTCCTGGGAGGCAGGGTGGTGGAAAGCAAATCTGAGAAAAGCAGAGGGATGTGATAAGGAGTGCTCTCCTTCTCTTTAGCTTCCCCATCATGTTTCATTAGCTCACTTGTTTCCCATCCCTTTTCTCCTCTTCTATTCCTCTGCTTCTCACTGCATATTACTGACATCCAGAAATGGATTCTGGGGACTTCCCTGGTGGTGCACTGGATAAGAATCTGCCTGCCAGTGGAGGGGACATGGGGTAGATCCCTGGAAAGATTCCACATCCTGCGAAGCAACTAAGCCCGCATGCCACAGCTACTGAGCCCACTTGCTGCAACTACTGAAGCCTGTGTGTCTGGAGTCCATTGCTCCACAAGAGAAACCACCACAACGGGAAGTCACAGCACCACAAGGCTCGCCAAAACTGGAGAAAGCCAACACACAGCAGTGAAGACCCAGCACAGCCATAAATAAATAAATAAATAAAAGAAATCGCTTCCATTCTTATGAACTGTGACTTGTTTCCCCCACAACAGTTAGTTGGGAGGAAATGGCAACCTTCATCTCAGGATCCTTTGAACAAATCCATGCCCAGAGCCACTCATGCTAAAAGGCTGCACAGTTTTGAATGTTCATGCTACAGCTGAAAGAAACCGACTTTGGAGAAATGACATAAATTCATTACTACTGCACTGAAACCTCTTTCTGCTCCAGGCAGAGAAGATAAATTACCACCCAAGTGATATAAAGTTAGCTTGAATATTTTGTTGGATCAAATGCATCACAATGTCTGGAAATCTCTCCTCTTTCAAGTTGGAATTAAAGAATGGTTATCAGACCAACAATAGACACTATCATTTGCATACATTTCATCTCAAGGGACTTCTGAAGTTATGCAATACTCCAGTGGTTAATTGTTCTTCACACTCTGACATATCAAATTACAGCTCAGATTAGGGAGAAACCACTGGTGATCGAGATGACTGGCAGGAGTTCACAAAGGGGGGCCTCTTTGAGGCCTGAAAGAGGACATGGCCAACAGGGGTGCTGCTGGGCCTTTTAAAGTGTTCCCATGAAGGAGGTGAACTTGACAAATTTTATTTGAAAGCAGGTTTTCTCCATGTTTTATGATTCCAAACAACTAGGCATCCAAAAATTCTAGCTTTTTTCTTTTTTTTTCTTTTGTCCCTTTTCATCAAAGACTTAATTTTTTTGAAATAACCTTTAAAGTTGTCACTGATTCCATTTCCCCCCAGAATTCTTATTGAACAGGTCTCTGGTCTCAGAGGTTCTATGGAGGGAATTAATAATCAGTGTGTACTGAGAAGGTATAACAACAGCAGGCTGATTTTTGAAAATTCTTCCTGATTTCTTCATAATCTCAGGGGACCGTCAAGAAATAATATACTCCATTTTATTACCCTGAGCCTCCCAAGCACAGCACAGAGGCAGGCATGAGAATGATATGTCTTTCTTGCTGAGTAAAGAAGTAACTAGCCTTTTCCCATGGTGCTATGTTGGGCTGCACCCCACAGGCCTATAAACCCTGCGCTTGCCAGTTTCAAGAACAAAGAGTGAGCCTAGAGGCAGCAACAGAGACATCAATGTTTAAACAGAGGGGGGAATCTTACAGTTGCAGTCCTGAACTGACACTCCACTGTGTAAGGCGGACAGCTGGCAGGACACAGCAGCAGTCTGTGCTCCCACGGGAGGGGGAGGTTACCAGTTATAGGGGAGCTGACATCAGGTTGGCTCTCTGGTTACCAGGTAGTTGGGATTAACAGAGGGACATGCCCCTCACTGCCCCTCTTATAAGCTCTTCCATAATGGAGATCTTCCCATTTAAAGGTTATAACAATCACCAACTGGGCCTGGAGCAAGTACATAGGAAGGTCAGTCCTGTGAGTGGAGTGTAGGTGAAGCAGGCACTAGTCAGGCAGGGGATGGACAGAGAGCAAGAGAACAGACATCTTTGGTGGCCTGATAATATACTCCACTCCTACATACACTGCATAACCCTTACGATCTTGGTCCATTCCTTTTCTGCAGTACACCTGGGGTCAGGTATGTAGAGGGGCACTGAAGTCAGGTATCACAAATACAGTACAGATGCCAGCAGCAAAAGTATAAACTGAAAGATACCCAATATACTAAGAACAGTCATATGCCAGGATGTGGGCAGATTCTGGAGGGAAACACTTCTTGAGTCAATGGAGAGGGAGTCAATGGTGGCAGCATCTTATCCAGTTTACAAGGAAGATAGGGTCACCCCAGGCTTTCACAAGCTCAAAGCCAACCCCATGGTGGCAATGGGGAGGCCCCAGCTCTAAAATAAGTATTCTGTTGGCTTAGCCGGGAGTCACCAGGCACAGCACAGATCTACTGCCCTGTGTTAAGATGCATAACATATGATGCCATTAGGTCTGCACCCGTTAGGCTATGCTTAGTCCCTCAGTCGTGTCCGCCTCTTTGAGATCTCAAGGACTGCAGCCAGCCAGGCTCCCCTGTCCATGGGGATTCTCCAGGCAAGAATACTGGGGTGGGTTGCCATGCCCTTCTCCATTAGGTCTTTCCAAGCAAAAATTCGTTAATCCCAGTAGTTGGACTTATGTGTCCAAAAGCCAGGCCATTCCACACAGCATAGCCCAGGGGGGGCTTATGGGCAGTCAGCTGTACAATAATGTTTACTGACATGCATCCTTCTGATGTACTGGCATGTATGATAAGAAGATGGTGAGTCTAATCCCCCCATGGTCAACAGTCCTCACATAGTCACTAATCAGATCAGTTTCATGGAAGTCCAGAGGAGGATGACAAGGGCATCTCGCTGTAGACACAGCAATTCGGCTCAGTCCTCAAATTTTTTTCTGCTAACACTAGGAATGAAATGTAACACATCTAATAGGCACAACAGATAGGAGATCTTCACCATTAAGCAAGATACAAGCAGTACCAGCATTGTGAGATAATACCACACTTGCTTGTAGTTTTTGTCCTGGTCTGCAATAGAGTTCAGAAAACTCAAGTTTTCTGTAATACAGAAGCACATCCAAAATCACCCTCTACAATGGCCACCTAGTGTTACCTTGGATGTCAGAACCACAGCTACTCCACTTTGACCTTCGAATGCATTCTCCTCCACAATGGCCAGAGCAGACGTATAATGAATGTTTGACAGGCCACAAAACAGGCCCCTCTGGTCAGTCACGTTTAAGTTTAACCATATATTTGCCAGAATGTACCCCATATACCTCCATATATGAAGATTTTTCCATCATTTCCCCCAAAGCATATATCCCTCGAAAGAGGAATGCTGCTTGCCCTGGGTCCAGATCATGTCCCTTGGTGCTACGCCTCCTTTTTGTTTGCTATCCACACTGGGGGAAAACTGATTAGATATTTTGAACAGGATCAGAGGTATGTTAATGGGGAAACATTTTATAGGCTACACGTTTTATCACTTATACCGAATTATTACACAAACATCGTACATCGGCTTTTAGCAGCAGCCTTAAAAGCAAGCAGTGATACATCATGAGTAGTTATACTCTGTGACAATTTCACTAGATAATTTTCTTTCCATCCTGAACATCAGGACAAAAGAACAGCTAGCACAATAACTCTCATAAATACAGATCTCAATTAGCAGAAACAATTTAATATTCACTGAAATATACTTTTCTTTCCAAAATTACCCTCATCTTCACCAACCACAGTCAAATTGAGACTAATTTGTTTGCAAGTCAGTCTGGTCAATTGACCACAAAGGCTGTGGTGGGACTCCTCAGAAGGAATCTCAGGCAGAATTCCCAAAAGGTCTCTCAAGACCAGGAAAACCATGGCAAACTTGTGCCATCAGGCTCCACTTCAGTGAATTTCTCCCTTCTAGAAGTCCGGAAAATATCAAGAATCCTGCACTTGCCAGGAGAGTCTCTTCTCTATTTGCCTGATAAGGCTTCTCAGAATCCAGGCGTCTCCAATTTCCAGAGAGGCCAGGCAGAGAGAAAAGAAAAATGGTTCAATTCCACCCTCAGGGGTAGTTTCCAAATTGCTATAAATCATAACTAACTTGAGGGGAAGGGTTTCTTTCTATGTGGAAAATAGAGTTCAAAACAAGTAATATTCCAGACAAAAACCATAAAAATTATTCTGATATTCAGCAGTTCACTCAATAACCAATCTTTTAAATTTTTTATGAAGCCATCAGGTTTTCCATTAGGATTCTTTAATTTCTTACCCAGCTCAGTGGTATGATCTGAAGTGTATCAGAGACCTGTCCTTGTCAAAAAGACCTTCCTATGAATCTTCTTGAAGAGGAAGCATTTTTGCAAAAGTATCAAAGTATAACTGTCTATAAATGACAAAAGATGTAAAAAGGCAAGGTTAAACACTTTGATTGCAATATAATCAATAAAGAAAATTGCTTACAATAACTAGAATTATGACTGATTTTAATCTTAATCTTTAGAAATCTTAATCTCTGGCAAAAACTAAGAAGCAAGTAATTGTGAACTGTTTGTTATACCAGAATTTTCGGATAGGAAAACTTACACTTTAGTCTTCCTCTCCTAAGAAAGTAAAGGTAGATAAACTTAGACCCATGCCGAATTAATGTTCCAATATTCTATCCATTTGAAATGACTCAGATAGTCAATGAATTTTATTTAACTTAGTTTACTTTCAATTTACCAAAATCTGGTAGATATTCCCCAAACATAATTACTCTAGTAGAGTTTACCTAAAGGTTCTTATCTCACTTACTTAAAGGTTCATCCTATCAAGTTACTTTCTTTGCTGACAGATTTGCAACAAATATAATAGGGTCCTATCTAACCTCTAGGAAACTTAGGTCCAACAGAAGTATTATACTTAACACTGATGACTCAAAAGATACATCTTTATTACATCAAACCAATAAGCTTAAGGAGTTTCAATACCAGGTATCAATTCAGTATCAAATATGTCCCAGATCATGTGAACCTGAAATTCATTTGGGACACTTTCTTTTATTTTCCTTTTTGTTACTGAGAATTTTATATTTTTTAGAATTCTTTCATATTTCTGAGAATTTATATAAACTTTTAATTTCTTTTCAGCCACTTAAGCAGAGCTTATCCACAAACCAACCGTCGTGGTCTGGGTGTGGGTTGGAAAAGAATTTCCAGACATGAGACAGAATGAGAGGGAAATAAAATTTATTAGAGTGGGAGACACCCTTAGAACAGTGAGCCAGCTCAAGGGAGAACCGACGTTGAACAGGGGTCCTTAGTCCACTTTTATACCCAGGGTACAGGGAGTGGGATAGGGGTCTTGTGGGTCATTTGCTGATTGGATGGGGCACATATACTGGGTGGTGGGGAAGAGTAAGGCAAACATCTCCCTGTGGGGTAGGAGGGGAGACAGCTTATACTGCTCAGGAGGACATGAAATCCATTAATAGTTACAACATGGGGGAGGGAATGACTATATCAGCCTGGTTTTTCTGTTCCTGCATTCCAAGACCCTCCTTGGTTTTATCTGCTCTTTCATCCTTGGGTCACCACACCAACCTTATAGTGCCATTTGGAGGCAGAGACGTCTCATATTTATAAGATACACATAAACATATTTGTATCTATACAGACACAGATGTCTCAGTTTTCCTGCTAGAGTCTAAAAGCCCTCTGTTTTTTTTTTTTTAACTCAGGATTAAAATTCTTGAGGGCCCAAGTAGATTACTTTCTTTCTCTAAAGACATATGCAGAAACCAGTTTTGAAGAGTCTCATCTTGGCCATATTCAGGTTTTTTTTTTTCTTTCAGTTTCTGAATTGCCCATTCAGTTTTAAAAATAATAGTAATAGAAAGTAGTACATATTATTCACTCACATTCACATGCTTCATTTTAGAGGAACAAGAATCAGTATTCAAGTTGACCTTTGCATCAGCTATTTAGCTAAGCCTCTGTAGTCTTTTTTAATATAAAAACCAATGGCCAATACTACCCAAAGCAATCTACAGATTTAATGCAATCACCAAATTACCCATGACATTTTTCACAGAACTAGAATAAATGATTCTAAAATTTTTATGGAACCATAAAAAAAACTTCATAATTTCCAAGTCACCATGAGTTAAAAGAAGAATGTTGGAGACATAACACTCCCAGATTTCAGACAATACCACAAAGCTACAGTAATCAAAACAACACTGTATTTGCACAAAACAGACATATGGATCAATGGGACAGAATAGAAAACACAAATAAACCCACACACTATGGTTGATTAATCTTCGACAAAGGAGGCAAGAATATACAATGGAGAATAATAGCCTCTTCAGCAAGTGGTGTTGGGAAAGCAGGACAGCTGCATGTAAATCAGTGAAATTAAAACACACCTTTACCCTATATACAAAAATAAACTCCAAACGGCTTAAAGACTTAACTATAAGATAGGACACTATAAAATTCCTATGAGAGAACATAGACAAAACATTCTTTGACATAAATTGTAACAATGCTTTCTTTGGCCAGTCTCCCAAGGCAATAGAAATAAAAGCAAAAAAAAACAAATGGGACATAATCAAACTTATAACCTTTGGCACAGTAAAGAAAACCATAAACAAAATGAAAAGACAACCTATGGACTGGGAGAAAATATTTGCAAACAATGCAATCAACAATAGCTTGATGTCCAAAATACGCAAACAGCTCATACAACTCAACAATGAGAAACCAAGCAACCCAATCAAAGCATGGGCAGAAGGCCTGCACAGACATTTCTCCAAAGACATACAGGGGGTCGATAAGCACATGAAATGATGCTCACCACTGCTAATTATCAGAGAAATAGAAACCAAAACTACAGTGAGGTACCACCTGACCCTGGTCAGCTTACCTGTCTGAAGCAAGGTCCTGACAACAACAGCCCACTGTGAGCAGAGGATGGCCAGCAGAACGTGGTGGCAGGTTTCTCAAGGAGGTAGTGGTGGTGTGGTGAGATTACCAGTTATAGGGGAATTGACAGGTAACAAATGCTGGAGAGTGTATGGAGAAAAGGGACCCCTTCTATACCATTGGTGGGAATGTAATCTGGTGGAGTCCTTATGAAAATAGTACAGAGGTCCCCTGGAAAATCAAAAATGAAAATTATCATATGATTCAGCAATCCCACTTCTGGGCGTATACTTAGACTAAACTATAATTCAAAAAAGCACATGCACCCGAGTGTTCATAGCAACACTATTTACAAATGGCCAAGATATGTAGCGACCAAAATGTCCATCAACAGATGAATGTAAAAAATACGTGTAATATATATTATACACACACATATACATACAAAGAATATTACTCAGCCACAAAAAAGAGTTAAATAATGCCATTTGTAGCAACATGAATGAACTTACAGACTATCATATTCAATGACGTCAGACAGAGCAAGACTGATTATCATATATATCACTTTATGTGGGACCTAAAATATACAAATGACCCTTATTCACAAAACAGAAACAGAGGAGAAAGAGTGGGGAAAGATAAATTAGGGGTTTGAGATTAACAGATAAAAGCTGCTATATACAAGATGGATAAACAAAAACCTACTGGATAGGACAGAGAAATACATTCACTATCTTGTAATACACCACAATGGATAAGAATATGAAAAAGAACATATACGTGTAACTGAATCACTTTGCTGTATATCAGAAATTAACACAACATTGTAAATCAACTATACGCCAATTAAAAAGAAAAAAGCAACAGCCAGCCCACAGCTGCGGGCACATTTTCCCCATTGTAATAGCGGCCAGTATCTCTCAAAAAGTCTTGGGGTATCTATGAGTTCTCTACACACTCTTGGTGGACCCCATTCATCAACGACAGCCCCCACAGGACCCTACAGACTAGTGGATGTGGCCACCCCGGGATTTCAGCTGCAACTTTCAGGTCCCCACTCCCCGCCCTCATATCCAGGCATCTGGGAGCTCACAGGCGTTTCCTCCGTTTCTTGGCCACTCCGCCAGTTGTTGGGCTGCACCCTGCCAGATCTGTGCTCGTTCAGTCAAGACCAAACAAAGAAACATCAGTGGATTAATAGGCGGGGGGACTTACATGTCTGAGGCAAGGTCCTGGAGCAGCGGAGGTTAGCGGGCAGAACATGGCAGCAGGCTTCGTAACGAGGTTGGGGCGGGGGTGTGACGTAACCAGTTATAGGGGGAATTGACGTCAGGTTGGCTCATTGCTCACCTGGGAAACTAGCCGGGGGCACGCCGCTCACGCACCTTACGCCCTTCACGTCCTTCACAGCCCCTCACCGCCCTGTCTGATAAGCTACCTTGTGGAGAGGTTCTTTTTTTTTTTTTAAAGCAGAAATGTGTTTATTAGGCACCCGTTTTCCTGACAGAGGAGCAAGACCAGGAAAGAAGTGCCTGCAAAATCTCTCGGGTTGCAGGAATCTCTCAGAAGATTCCAGAGAATGTAGGTGCTGACTGGCTGACACCTCAAGAAGAACACTATTTGGCTGGATCATGGCAGCAGGCAGTGACCCAGACATGAAGCAGACTTGGCTCCTGGACTCCACAAGCCCTGAGAAGTGAGTAGGCAGCACCGAGACACCCACCAGAACACTGGCAGATGCGAAGGGCCTCACGGCTGAGGCTGAGGCATAGCAGGGAGGTGGGGGAGGGGAACTGCAGGTTTCCAGGGAGACCTTCACCTGGGCCAGGTCCGAGGGCCTTCCCCAAAACTGCCACCCTCGTCCTGATGCTTCCTCGGCCCCATACATAGGGGTTTCTAAAGACCTGAAAATTCTTGCCTTCCTTCAGCAGTGTAACCTCCCGGTGGCACTGGGCTGCATATCTTCGGCCACCAGGGTGGAATTTGCACTGCCTACACCTGGCTGTTGGGGGTGGCCCATGAGAGGATGACATCATAAGCTCCTTAAGGATGGGCCTTTGTGCATCAGGTTGATATCAGATGTTCTGATCTAAAGGTTAGAATAGTTCTAATGTAAAGGTTAGAACAGTCAGCAATGGGTCAGGGACAAGTATGTAGGAAGGTCGGTCCTGTGAGGAGGGTGTAGGGGAAGCAGATACTGGTCTGGTAGGGGATGTGCAGAGAGCAAGAGAGCAGCCATCTTGGGTGGCTTGGTCATACATGCCATTCTTATAGTTCTCCATATCATCCACGTGGCTAGCATACTCTTTAGATACATTGATGCTGAGCTGATGTGAACACAACCTCATTAGGCAGTTAAGCTTCAAATGAGAGACATTCTGGATTGCTGTTTGTTAAGTGGACTTCCTGCGAGGATACAGGGGTATGTGAAGTGTCATTAGAGGTTGTCTTTGTCATGCAGTCACCTCTGTGGCAATAGTATCACCAAATATTCTGTGTGTAATCCTGTTGTTTCAGGCCTCCCTCACACTAGTGTCACGTAGCTTGTGTGGCCGATGTGAGAGAAAGTGGTGTGTATAATTTCCCAGCACAGGCAGTTGAGATCAGTGTCCCCAACTGCAGCCTTTCCTGTCTCTTTCATGGTGACCTTGGAGGCTACCATTTTAGACTGTTTCATTCTAACAGGATGGAGTCTTCAGGAGCCTGGAATCCTCAGTGAGTGACGAGCAATTTCCCCACCGACTGCATTAGAATTATAATGTGAGAGAAAAATAAATCTTTGCTGTGTTAGGTCACCAAGGTAGAGTTTGTTACTCTGGTGAATTCTGACACATTTATCCCCCATAGGTTTCTCCTTCCATCTCATTGGCCAAACCTGAGTTATACAGTCATTCATTACTGCAAGGAAAGCTGGGGGGAATGGGAAGAGGACTGCTAATTTGGCTTACATGAATCATGGTTTCACCCTAGACGAAAATTGGGGTTCTGTTACAAGGAGGAAGTAAGGGATACACTGTGTAGGCACTCTCACTGTCTGCCAAATCCCCAGACACTATCAGCCTAAATGAGGAAAAAGGTAAAGCCCCAATGGCAGAAGTGGATACCCAGGTATTTCTGTAATTCCATGCCTCAGAACAAGTGTCCCAGAAATGTCTGATCCCAAGTGGCTCCTTCTCCTCTGAGCTGTCAAGATGCCTGGTTAAGTGACTGTTAAACAGCCTCTGCCTACTCTCCTCTGCCTTCCACCGCCCAAGAGGCTGCCCTTGAGGTAAGGAGGGAAGTGATCCCGCTATCCCTTTGCCAACTCTCAGAGAGGTTATGAGGCTGAACAGATTTGTGTTTGAAAAGGGCTTAGAGGCTCTGGCATGAAAGGTACCACAGAAGTGCAAATGCCTGCAATTCATCGTCTGCTGAATGGAACAGAGCTGAGTTGCTTTAAACTGGAATTTTAGGGTCTGTGGCTGGTGTGTGACTGTTCTTGTGCTTTTTTGAACTCATTCTCTTCTGTGTAGACTACTGCTTGTTCCCATGGTTGTTCTTTATCCCCGCTAACCCTCAATGCTCTCCTCACCCATCTCCTGGAGGAAGGCCTCCAGCTGAGGGAGGTAAAACCACAAATTATTCAAAATTCGGCTCTCAGAACTTTTGCCTCCTCTTTCCCTGACCTGCTCTTGTATCTGCCCCTTCCACCACTTAATGGTGTCTCCCCTCGGGTACTTTCTGTTGGGAGAAATTGAATTTATATTAGCTAGACCCAGGGATTGGTTCCATGGTGGCGGTGGATGAGTTCTGGCCCAACCCAGAGTAATTGATGTAGGATATTCAAGGGCTCTGTGTTTCCCAAGCACATGAGTGTTTGCCAGAGAGGAAGCTCAATAAAGATTCCTTCAGTGATGAGTGAATTGTGAAACGCAGTGTGAGGTCCTATTCTGTCTTCCCTATAGGTTTCATTTTATCTTCCTCAAACCCTAGGAGGCAGTTGTAACTCTCAGCATTCCTCTATTTTCCAGATGAGGAAACTTGGCCAAAGAACTCAGCCAGGATTGGGATCCAGGCTCTACACTAACACCTTAGCATGATTGAGTTGTCTGCTTCCTCTCCCCAGGGATTAACATTTTTTAAAGGATTTCAGGGCAAGAACCCAGTGGAATGGACCTCCAGTGGTGACATTTCTGGCAGCAGAATTGGTGAGAAGCTATCAACCAGTGCTGCAGTGTCAGGAAGAGTTAAATCTTTTTGACAATTCAATGGCCCCCTTTGGGTTTGCCCAAATGGCACCTGTTGTTGAGGTCAATAGAGCTTACAATTTAATTTCATCTTCCTGCAGACACTCTCTCTCATTAGGGGGTGGAATGATGATGGGATTCTCCCAGCCATGCAATTTCACTTTCTACAGAGCAGTGCATAAGTACAGTCACTGTTTCTGCACAGAAAGTTACCTGCTCCACCCCACAAACTCCCCAAACTGCTTGTAATGAGGAAGTGAGTGTCTGTATAAGGAGAGATGGGGGAGCAATGAGTGGGGATGAGAAGAGGCGAAGCTACACACAGAGTTCCTAAGAGGCAGCTCTGCTTTTTTCCTCTGTGAGCCAACACCGGTCCTTGCAGGCTGTTCATTATGTTCAGCAGAATTTGAATGCTTCCATGATCCAGGTGACAAGAATGTGACTTTTCCATTTATTAGAAATGAACTTCAGGTGGACATGAGGGATTCTTTCTGTTTTCAACTCTGATCTAATACGACCTTTTGGTTCCATAGTAAGAGTGACAATAACAAAACCAGTACTTACAGTGCTAGAGGTAGTGACCATTTGCTGGCTATGATAAGAGGTGCAGTGCATATATTCCATTATTTAATCCTCAGAACAGCTCTGTGAGGTAGGAATCTCATTCCCATTCTACAGAGGAAGAAACTGAGACTGAGCTAGAAGTAACTGTCTAATGTCATATAGCCAGTGAAAGATGGAGTCAGGACTGGAGCCCAAGTTTGTGTGACTTCAAATGTGTACCTTCTCTGCCACTCCCTTTCACCTATCCTCCAAATGTGTTTCAGTAAGGAGATGAATGTGTCCCAATTACTCTGTGGATCAAGACAATATCCATGGCAACCGAAAAGCACTGAACGTTGCATCTGGAGTGTTGAGGGTATTTAGACACTCCCCTCCCTCTTCCCCAGGGAATTCCGTGGAGGAACTAGTTGGGGGATACTGTGGGAGATTTCATTTTCTTTTATGAGTTACTGGTGATAGAGTGTACGTGTGTGTTTGCATGTTCTGGCAATACTGGTGTCTGATGTGTGACCTGTTTCTTATTAAAGTTATAGCTTTTGCAGGGAGTTGAGGTTATTACTGGTGCTTTGGGAGAGCAGGTGTCAAAATTGGACTCATTCTGGCATGTGGAAGGTGATCTCGAGTTCTTTGCCCCAGAGATCTATATGCTAATAGGAAAAATGCTCTTTCTTCTCTTCAGGCCAAATTCTCAAAGATTATACTAGCTCTGTGGATTGCAAAAGGAAAAGAACAGACACAGCCTGGGAGGCAGACTTGGGAGGGAAAGAAGAAAGGAAGAGAGTGATGTCATTGAAACAGGCTGAGGTGTCCCTTCCCACAGCACTGTGGGGCATGCCTGCTATGCAGCAAACCAGAGAATGCCAGTTATACCTCACTGAATGAATGCAGTGTGGCACTGAATTCAGCAGGTTATTAGAACCTAAAAGTTAGGATTATGGAAAAATTCAAGGCCTGTACACATTGATAACTTCCCTTTCTCTAACTTCATGTTAAACAAAACCCTTTTTTTTTCTTTTTAAAAATTTGTTTATTTTTTAATATATAATTTTATTGGTTCTGCCAAATAAACGTTGAACAAGCACCTTTTTATGGTGTGAAATAAGTCTGTCTCCAGGTCCTAGCTGTGCAGGGAGTACTTGTCATAATCATGTTCACGCTACATCTTTTGGACTCCTGTCATCTATTTTAGTGATTTTTCTCTTTGAGATTTAGACCTTCCAACAGTTGAGGCAAGAAAACTTGTCTTCCAGGCCACTGCTGAGGCTGAGGCTGGACCTATGAACCAAGCAAGTTCCATGAGGGAAATGGTCCACATAAAGAAGAAGGCCACACTCGGAACCCACCTTTCCAGAGGAAATGGCAGGAAGTGGTTGGGTTTTCAGGAGTAGTGATAGCAACAAGTGGGCTTCCCTGGTGGTTCAGCTCTAAAGAATCCACCTGCAATGCAGGAAATGTGGGTTCGATCCCTGGGTCAGAAAGATCCCCTGGAGAAGGAAATAGCAACCCACTCCAGAATTCTTGCCTGGGAAATCCCATGGAGAGAGGAGCCCAGCGGGCTATAGTCCATGGGGTCACAAGAGTCAGAAATGACTTAGTAACTTAACCACAAACATGAAATAGCGGCAAAGCTCCTAAGACTGAAATCTCGTGGTTGACATACCGCACTCAGTGTCTCATTCTGTGTCCACCAAGGAAGCTGAGGGGCTGCACCCACTGCCAATGGGACTGACCTATGAGTGGTCCAGTCTTGGCACTTGGGTTTTCTTCATGGCTGTAGGGGCTTCCCAGGTGGTGGTAGTGGCAACCTGCCTGCCAATTCAGACTAAGATATGTGGGTTCAATCCCTGGGTTGGAAAGATCCCCTGGAGGAGGGCATGGCAACCCACCCCAGAGGAGCCTGGTGGGCTACAGTCCATAGGGTTGCAAAGAGTCGGACACTTAGCTGTAGAGACTCTGAGCTTAATTCACTGTCTCTGAGTTTCTAGAAATTCTGTAAAGTTTCATAATGTTGCTAATGATTGTGCTTCAGCTGGTTAGTATTGGTTTTATGGTTTACAGCTGAAATTTTTGCTCTATTCAGGTGGACTTTTTTTTTTTTTTTTTACTGTGAATTAATAAATAGTATTTTGGTTTTCCTGAATCTAGCCCACTGTTATACTCTGATGAGATCCAAGTTTCTGAGTTTGCAAAGCAGAGAGTATCAGGCTCCGGACCCTGGATAACGGTAGATTTTCCAGGATAAATCTGCTTGATCGTCTGGCTTTCTCTGGGTAGCACTTTCAGCATCGCTGTATTTTACACTTATTCTCCATTTACAACTTTTATTAGTCAGAGTTCTCCAGAGAAATAGAACCAATAAAATTTATATAGATATACAGAAAATGATTTGTTTCTGAAAAAACTGACTAGTGATTATGGAGGCTAAGAAACCCTGTGATCTCCTGAAGGACTAGAAACCAGGAGAACTAATGTTCAAGGGCAAAAGAAGATGGATGTCCAGCTCAAGTAGAGAGCAAATCCACCCTTCCTCTGCCTCTTTATTGTTCTACTCAGGCCCTCAACTGACTGGATGATCCCCAGTCAGTGAGCCCATCTATTCAAATGCTAATCTCTTCTGGAAACAGTCACCCAGAAATAACATTTTACCAGTTAGCTGGGCGTTCCTTAACCCAGTCGAGTTAATAAAATTAACCATCATAGCCTCATTATATAGTTGCTAGAATTTATAGGGTCACTCTTGTAGGAATCATATTGTTCTCGTATCTTCTTGGCTTTTTCCTCTGGTGGCTTCATCACCCTATTCAGAAATTGTTAATGGTTTCCTGTTATGTTTGGGAAAAATTCTGCACCTTGGACTCTAGCATTCAAGACTTTCTATATTATGGCTCCACTTTCCAGCTGTATTCCCAATACTCTAAAGCCACTACCAGATGGCAGTGTTTGCTTTCCTTTTCTTTTTTTTTTTAAATTCTGATTATTGATTATGCCATTCTCTCTGCTTGCAGGAATCCTTTTTCTTTGACAATTGGGATATATTTTATTTATTTTATAACTATGCCACAATTTATTCACAATCTTTCATATTGATGGTAGATAGTTTCAAGTTTTACATGAAATAGATGCTGAGAGCTGCTATCTGCTCTGACCAGAATGCTCTTTTTAGTATTTTTTTTTTTTTTTATCAGAGATACTTGCAGGAATCTGTCCTACATCTCTGTCTACCAGAATCTCAACCATCACTCAAGACTCCGTTCAGATTCCATTACTTCAGTGAGGACTTTTCTAGTGACACTCTACAGAAATATTTGCTTCATCTGAAATCTTCTCTGGCATTCAGAACACTTATTCCATCATGGCTCATATAAGAATTAGTTTGTCTGTTTAGACATCTTTCCAACTATGTTCCCAACTATAACTCCTTGGGAACAGGACCATGACTTACTATTCATTTTGTTTCTTCTTGTATTACTGAATATTGAAACTTGGGTATGGTAGACGCCAATACAATCAGTGAATAAATACATTAATTAGTGAAGCACTCACAGTAGATACATTATTTGTGCAAACAAACAAACATAAAAATTCCTTTTAGAGATATCTGGAAATTTTGCTAGAGCTTCGAGATTGGGCTATTCTTATGGACAGTCCATGGGATCATAACTCTTTAGTAGCACAACTTATGAACACAGAGACACATGTTTCACAGTATTAGAGGATACCATTTCCAAGACACAAAAAGCCACAGTTCAGGGCTAAATTGTGGGCTTGAGAAAGGTGTGCCCTTCCTTTAATATGTGGCTTCACATGTACACTCAGTAGTGAATGGGGATCCCATCAAAAGAGTTGGAAGAACAGAGGTCTTAAGAGTCTAAAGTCCTGGTTTCTCTGGTCTTGATTCTGCTACAAACTAGAGGCGTGACCTTGGGCAAGTCCTTTCTCTTCTTTGAGCCTTGATTTTCTCTTCTAAAAATTGAGTCATCATCATGTTTCTACCCCATTTGATTGCTGAGAGGTCAAATAAGGCATGAACACTTTAGAAATAAAGGAGAGGAAGTCTGGGGTAGTGGGAAGGAGACAGAGAAAGAGAATAATAAGAAGGTGCCAGGAAGAATGGCGGGAGAAATTAAGGTATAATAGAACCAGAAACTGGCCTAGAGGCAGTATCCGTGGAGGGTCCCTCTTCCACCTGAAAAACACCAGGGAGTCTTTCTGAAAGTCTTCCTAAGGGCTGTATCAGAGACTGCTATCTGCACACCAAAGTTTCATTCTCCCCTCTTCTTCACTATCAGAACCCCTATATTGTGACAGGGAGCCACCTTGGAAAGTTAAGTCGCCCCCGCCACCCCCCATTTTGGGCTTGAGGCCTAGGAAAGTATTTACATACTGCAGGCATTCCACTTGCCTAGGAGAATGTGTTGTCAAAAGAGCAATTGTGAACTTTTCTCCTGAAAAATCACTTTGGAACAGGGCTTAAATAACAGGAAACTGGGCCTCTTGATGGCTCAGGGTATGAAAAGATCTTTTTATCTCCTGGAAAGAATCTTGTGTTCCTCTTTTTCTTCTTTCCTCCTTCCCTCCCTCCCTTTTTCTCTCTTTCCTTTCCAATATTAATAGAATCATGAAGCCAGTGTTATTAAGTAGCAGAAAGCAATGCTAGAGGACTTATACCAATTTTAAAATAAAATGAAAGACATTATAACAAGAACCCACATTTAGTTATGGTCGCCAGGGGGTAAAAACCAGAGGAGGGGTAGTTAGGGAGTTTGGGATCGACATGTACACACTGCTGTCTTTAAAATGGATAATCAACACGGTCCTACTGTATAGCACAGGGAACCTGCTCAATGTAATGTGGCAGCCTGGATGGGAGAGGAGTTTGAGGGAGAATGAATACATGTACAAGTATGGTTGAGTCCTTTTGCTGTCCCCCGAAACTATCACAACATTGTTAATTGGGTAGAATCCAATATAAAACGGAAAGTTAAAAAATATTTAAGAAAAAGAATCTGAGTTTATCCTGCAAGCCCAGGCCAGTACATTTTTACCTACACTCTTCACTTTGGTTATTGTTATTGCAGCCTCTTCTTCATTATGATGATGAAGTTTCATCATGCTGCTTCCCAAATGAGGGACGATCTTAAAAGAGCCAGGTGCAATCTCATCCCTGTGGTCCTGCTTTGCACTAGCCAGACCCAGAACAGGGCAGGACATTTTCTCCTCATTATCACCTCATCACTCAGTTCCCCTTGTCTGAGCAGGGTCATCAAGGTGGGGCTCCGAGCTGAGTGCAGGAACCTAAGTGCTAATGAGGAGAAAGTGTTCAAGCTTGGATCCTGCCCTCTCACTCAGGCTCCATTGAAAATGGTAACACCTTGAGATCATTTTTCTTCTTACTACTAAGTCTGAATGAATTTTAATGCTGCTGTCTTCTGGAGTTAAATAGTATATAGCAGGCTTTAGTTCTAAGCGATAAACTATGCCACCGAGAGGGAAATTAACCAAATATTAGGGTGGTTCAGAAGATTCTTGTTTCTTTACGAAAAGAAAGACAATTTGAGTTGGGGGAAATGTTTGAGAGCAGGGGTCCCCGATCCCTGAAATGGGGCTGCACAGCAGGAGGTGAGCAGTGGGAGACAGAGCCAAGCTTCATCTGCCACTCCCCATCACTCACCACAGCTTGCATTACTTGCTGAACTGTCACTCACATCGCCACCTGCACCATCACCCCACTGCTAGCGTTACCACCTGAATCTTCCCTCCTACCCCCTTCCATCTGTGGAAAAATTGTCTCCACAAAACTGGTCCTTGGTGCCAAAAAGATTGGGGACCACTAATTTTAAAAGACAAGTCATGGCTATGTGTTAAGCTTTGGGCTGGGTGATAAGAATATGAATCAATATTTAACACTGATTAAGTATTTCTTTTAGACAGGAACCATGAGCTAAGAGACTTTGGAATTTTATTCTTTGTCAATTCAGCTACACTGGATCTATGGTTCCTGTATTTCCTTCCTGGCATGGTTGTGGGTTAGGGTGAACTACAAGAAAAATCTACATGAGAATTGAAAGGTAGAATCAAAACAGCAGCAGGTATGCTCCAGAGGTCCAGGCAGAGCCCCAGGTGCTCATGCAGGTCGTCGCCGATCTTCCGCTCACCTGCTGGCATGCAGTGACAGCTGAGTTTTCAGACCCTCTAGCTCCCATAGAATCTTGCCTTCTGCCTCTTGAACCAGATATGTGTGCATCTTTGTGTTGAGGGAATTGAGTCTTTGAGGTAGAGGGGACAGGAGACACACATGGGTTTAGTTGGTGAGTTCAAGTTTGTCCTTTCCTCTTCTCTCCCCACTTCACAGCCAGCTTTCCTAACTGCTAGCCCTGCGGACCTATACATAGCAACTTCAGCTCCACCCCCAGATAATAGAGCCAACAGCCCTGTGCAGACTTTTTCACTATTGTCTTTTTTTGTGATCTCTATTAATGATGTTTCTCTGATCTTCCAGCCATCCTCTCCTGGACTCATTTCACTGCTGCTGCTGCTAAGTCGCTTCAGTCGTGTCCGACTCTGTGCGACCCCATAGACGGCAGCCCACCAGGCTCCCCCATCCCTGAGATTCTCCAGGCAAGAACACTGGAGTGGATTGCCATTTTCTCCAATGCATGAAAGTGAAAAGTGAAAGTGAAGTCGCTCAGTCGTGTCTGACTCTTAGCGACTGGAGTGGGTTGCCATTGCCTTCTCCCTAATTTCTCCCAAAGTTGTGTAAGGTCTCCTCCGTGCAATCAATCCTTTATTCTGTGCCATTCACATGATATTTGTTTTGAGACTGGCAGAGGCTTGAGGATCTCAAGGAGACTAGTAGTAAAGGCTTGACGGATAGCAGGGAGTTGATATTGGTGGATGAAGAAAAGAAAACCAACCCATAGTGTGTAGTGGTGAGAAGTTTGAGAACACTGCTATTTGCAATCACGTGAAAAATAGAAAATATACCTAATAAACTGGTAGATTTGGGTAAGGAGATTTTCAGGAAGATGATTGAAAGCACCAACTGGTTTCTTTTCACAATGTGCAAGGCAGAGATAGAAAGAGATGAGCTTAAAAGGGAGCTGTTAGGTCTTCAAATGGAATTTAGAAGAAAATTGAAGGCTAAAATCCAGCAAAAAGACTTCAAAGTAAGAAGTGATCTCAGGGCAAGAAACAACTTAGGGCTATAAAACATTGTCTTAGGGTAAAAATAATTACTTAAGTGTGTGTTTTATAGATCTCAGGTAAACAAGACGACTTTTTAGAATCCTGATGTACCTATTAGATGTTCTTTGTTCTTCATATGAAAACAGAGCTTCTGAGACTCTTTAGGGTCTAATGTTCACTTGGCACAAGATAGAAAAGCAATTATCTCAGAAAGAAGTGTGGATATAGGATTTGCCCTGTAGAGTGGAAGATAATTTGATACATAAGAAATGCACACTTTTAAAGAAATTGTATTAACTTGAACTGAAATGAAAAGAACTAACTGTTTTCATGTCAGTTCAAGTTAATACAACATTAGACCCTAAAGAGTTGCAGAAGTTCATGTCTGACTCTCTGTGACCCCCTGAATTGTAGTACACCAGGGACCTCTGTCCCTCTCTGTCTCCCAGAGTTTGCTTACACTCATGTCCAGTGTGTCTGTTATACCATCCAACTATCTCATCCTTTGTCGCCCCCTTCTCGTCCTGCCCTCAATCTTTCCCAGCATCAGAGTCTTTTCCAATGAGTCAGCTCTTTGCATCTGGTGACCAAAGTATTGGAGCTTCAGCAACAGTTATCAGTCCTTCCAGTGAAATATTCAGGGTTGATTTCCTTTAGGATTGACTGGTTTAATCTCCCTGCTAAGAGAGGAATTCTGCATGTAAAGGGCTTTGTTGAGATATTTGAGGTGGGGGGCTGATATCGTTAGACACAAGAAGATTACTGTGTCTGCTGTAAAGAGAGGAGCTTACAGTTGAGGTCCACACTGAAGGCAATGATGATGAGGGCTTGAAATAAGCAATGTCTCTGAGGATGGGGAGAAACAGTCATTTTTCTAAAAGAGGCAAGATGCAGTGGGTAGGCACTGACGACAGACTTGTCAGGGGTGGGGGGTTGGGGGTGGAGGGACGTATAACAAATGTTGAGCAAATGGTGGTCACTGAAAATTCTATCTTGTGGCTGTGTTCTCCTGGCCTCTTGCAGTTAGGTAGGGACTTGTGGCTAATTATGCCCCATGGGCTGTAGTTAGACTTCTTAAATGAAATATGTGTCAGTACTCTGCTCATCCATGATGGACAGTATAACCTAGCTTATTCTTCCGAGTTATCAGGAGGCCTCAAGGGTGACAGCTGGCTTCTGATGGGGATGACTGGGTAGATGGGTTGGTCACTGAGATATCTTGGAAAGGAAGGGCACTGTGTTAAGATGAGAGATACATTTTCAACTCCCTAATACAGAGGATTGTTAGTGATTTTCCTGGAAATAAAAGCACCAGGACAAGAGTAACAGGAGCTAGTCATTGCACTGGATACTGGATTCAATGAGCATCAACTCAGTGTCCTGGCTCATGCTGATGCTAAGGGAAAGTGGTTCACAACATTGCCTTTGCCTTCTGTGAACTCAGTCTGACTGGTGAGATGAACCATGTACAGAAGAGTCAAATAAGCCAGGTCAGCAAGTGGCCCAAAAGGGTGGAGAGATAGCCACTGCCATAGGATCCAGGGAGAAGGAAATAGCTGAGTAGAGGAGCCAGATTTAAGGTTCCTCCCAGACAGAAGAGGGGCCCCACTGAGACACATCTTAGACAACTGAGCTTAACATACTTGTCTAAAGGACTTGAGAAAAGTCACAGGGAAGTATAAAATGGAGCCTCAGCCTGATGCATATTTGCCCCAAGGAAGACAATTGGAATGAACATGAATCTCACGTCAGTGGCAGGAAGGATTTTTCATGGCCAGACCAGCCATTTAAAATTTCCTCCACATCATCTATTCTATATCCCCAAGAGAGGCTTCTGGATATTCATGTGATAAATATCTCCATGGGTAGGTGGTAGAAAGAGGTACTCATGCTGGGGGATGCTGCATAGCTTACAAAGGAGAATTACAGTTTTTCATGCATCTTTTATTTCTACTGCCCATCAGCATCTTCTACTCAACAGGAACATGTGTGTGCATGCGAGCATGCATGCACATACCTCTTATACCCTCCAGGTCCTAATCAGGAACACAGAGCTCAGGCCACAACCAAACAGAGAGCAGTGCCTTGAATTTCCTCACTAATGTTATGGATTGTTTTACAGGAAAGCATGGAAAGGCAGATTTTCCCTACAGGGGCATGTTTGCTAATCAGATGTAAGCAGAAGTACCTCCAGGGTTTGTAATCTATGTGCTTATTTTATTTAATGCCTGGATGTATGGCTGTATCTGTGCTAACTTTCCTCACTTGGTTTGTCTCTGAGCCTCCTCCTCATTCCTGTGAACATCCGGCTCCCCAGGGGTGTGGAGGCTATTAAATTAGCTTAGACAGCAGGTGGGCACTGAAGAAATTGGAAAACAACAGCTGATCTAAGGCACAATGCACTGTGCACTCCTGCAAAGGGGACGTGAGATATAGCCCCTATCACGAGAGCCCATCAGCAAGGGATCACCTCCCCCTCCACAGCCCCAGAAACACTGGCTCCAAACACTCAGGAGCAGAGGAAGGAGGAAGTCTGGGTTCCCTGAGCTCCTTCTTCAGTGTTATTTTTCCGTGGGGTCATCCCGCTGTTCAGCTGGTCCACAGGCTGTCCTGGGCAATGGAGTGTGTTTATGTGTGTGTGTGTGTGTGTGTGTTTTGGTGGAGTGGGTGTGTGTGTGTGTGTTTTGGTGGAGTGGATTTGGGATATGATTGATCCTGCCTCCTATTGGCATAAAAATCCAGGAGCTTCTGTGTAAATGGGACTGAGAAAGGTTGTGGGGAAAGGATTTAAAAAGAGCCAGCATGAGCCGTTTATCCACTAGTGTGCCAGGCACTGTGCTTTACCTGCAGTGTTTCATTTAGCTTCTGAAATGACTGCATGATGTAGGGACTATTGTTTATATGCATTTTACAGAGAAGGAGACTGAGGCACAATGAGGCAACACCCATCAGCATTTGCAGCTCGGCGCTCTCACTCCAGAGCTTCTAATTTTTCCTGCTCTACTGGCAGGCAGCAAAATGGAGAGGGTAGCAGCAGATAAAGAAATGCCTTGAGTGGGTGATTGCTCTGGGCAGGGATAAACTAGCCCCAGTTCCTGGGAAAATACCAAGGCAGGACCTAGAATATTCAGTGGAACTGAGCGAAGAGAACCGTTACTGCCTTTGGGTCTTTGACTCACTCGGGAGCAGGATGTAGATAAGGGCTAGCTGGCTCTGCAGAAATGATTTTCTGCCTGTAAGCTCTCAGCTAACTGAAGATAGATTCCTTGGATTAGGTGGGTGGTGAGAGGAGATAATTTTCCCAGAATCTTCAGAATGGCTGGCCTGGAATTAGACGAACCTGAACCGGCAGCTGCAGCCTGGTCCAGGTACTGCTCTTCTCCTCACAGACCCTTTTATGGCATCAAGTTCCTGGTAATACATACTGTAGTAGTAGTAAACAGCAAAGACTCATTGGAAAAGATCCTGATGGTGGGAAAGATGGAGGGCAGGAGGAGAAGGTGGGGACAGAGAATGAGATGGTTGGATGGTATCACTGACTCAATGGACATGAGTTTGAGTAAGCTCTGGGAGATGGTGAAGGACAGGGAAACCTGGCATGCTGCAGTCCACGGGGTCGCAAAGAGTTGGACACAACCGAGCAACTGATCAACAACAGTAGTAAACTGCTAGTATGCAAGTGGTGGGACTTCCCAGGTGGTGCCGGCGGTAAAGAACTCGTCTGCCAGTTCAGGAGATTTAAGAGATGCGGGCTTGATCCCCAGGTTGGGAAGATCCCCTGGAGAAGGGATCCTCTGGAGAAGTACATGGCAACCCACTCCAGTATTCTTGCCTAGAGAATCCCATGGAAAGAGGAGCCTGGTGGGTTACAGTCATAGGATCAGAAAGAGTCGGACACAATTGAAGTGACTTAGCACGCATGCGTGCATGTGGTGCTTCATTAGATGCTGGGGCTCTTCTAAGTGCTTCACCTCATTAGCCACTTCATCCTGACAAAAAAATCTGTGAGGTAGGTGTTATTATCACTTCCACTGTAGAGATGAGGAAACAGAGGCACTAGAAGGTTAAGTGTTTTTTCCTAAGTCACCTAGCTAGAAAGGGGCACAGCTTGGTTTGACTCAGGCAGGCAGGTACCAGAGTCCAAGCCTTGAGGCACTCAAGCCACCTTCAGGGGTTTGTCATGTGAGAGATGTCACAGCAGTTAGGGAGTCCTTGCACCCAGCTAGAGAAAGCTCTGCACACGAGCAGAGGAGAGGAAACCTTATTGTGCATTTAGGTTGAGGAGAATATTGCCAGAGGAGGGCATGACACATGAATGGGTGGCTGGAGCTTCTTGGGGTCCCTGGGGGGATCTGCTTACGTGAGTCATTTCTGCTTTCTGGAACAGTCTGGCTCTGTTGTTTCAAGATTCTACTTTGGGCTGTGTTAGAGGAAATACCTCCCTTGGACCAAAAGGAGCAGCAGCAGATGTTGCCAGTTGGGAGTGGCATGATTAAGCTGTGAGTACACCACCACCTGTTGCCTGACTCTGGAGCCTTTGTTCTTTGCTCAGCTGGGAAGTTAATTAACAGAAGGCCAAGATGCCAAATTGCTCCTGACCTGTGCCATGGGGGTATGGAGCTCACCACGATGGGAGAGGAGGGCCCGGTCTTGCATTGCAGGGACCCTGTGGCATCAGGGAAGTAAGACGGAGTGAGTAATGCAGAAAGTCTCCTTGTGGGGAAAGAAGCCAAGGGGCAGGTTAATTTACCCAGAGCTCAGTAGGGCAACCTCACTCCAGGTGGAACAACACCATTACGTCAATATCCATGGAAGAGAAAGGGAGTGAATGCTTACCAAACAGCCCTTTCATGCCAGGGACCTAACTACACATATTGTCTCAGCCAATCTCCTCACCTTCTGTATGAGGGTGGTGGAATTTTATTGTTCTCATTTAACACATAAAGAAACTGGGTTCAGAGAGGTTAAGAAACATACCCAAGGATTCTCAACTATTAAGGGCAAAACTGGAATATGAGGCTAGCTGGGATTTTGCCTTTAGAACTTCCTAAATGGTGTGCTGTGATTCATGGGGTCGCAAAGAGTCGGACATGACTGAGCAACTGAACTGAATTGAACTGAATGACTGTAGATGCTAAGCCAGTGCACCCACTGCTCTGTGCAGGCAAAACCAGGGCACCTGCTCATCTCTGCAGGTAAACCGGCACACTTCAGTGTTCTGGACAGGCCAACTAGCACACCCCATTGATCTGTACATGTGGACAGCACATCTCACTGATTTGTACAGGTGAACAGCGCATGCCACCACTCTGCTGGTCTGTACAAGTAAACAGCGTACCTCACTGATCTGTGCAGCTTCTAACCAGCAGACAGGATTATTGCAGGATAGGATATGGAAGAGAGAAACCAAAATGCTCACTATGTAAAGGGAACATTATGGGGAAAAGCTGAAAGCATCCTGCAGGGATTTGATTCAGGATTGAGAAACCTGGAGAGCTGCCACCATAACAGTCTTAAGGATTTTGAAGTTTCCTTGGTGGTGCTTTAAAGATGTATTTGTCCTGAGAATAGGAGAGGAGAGACTCCTGGGCGTATTTAGGTCAGAGTCTAAAGGGAAAATTCCCTTTTCACTGCGGAGGGAATTTCACTTTGGAGATTGTACAATCTCCTTCCCTCAGTACTTAAAGTAAGATAGGCATTTTACCTATTAGTGAAGGAAGGTGGATGCTGAGGTTGTTGACTCCACCTGGGCTTCCCAGTCCTTGCCTGTGAGCTGTGTGAAATACAGACTTTCAGCTTCCCTGACAGACTTCATGGGTCAGACCTGGAGGTGGGCCCAGGCATCTGAGTGTGATTTTGACTTTCAGAGATTGACATCCATTGCTGGAAGTCTTAAACCTGCTCTGAAGCTATAATTTCCAAGTGAGCATGGAGTTCTTCAAAGCTACTTCCAGGCAACCACTTAGGCATTCTGCTAAATTAGGTTTTCTTCACCTAGGATTCATTGCTGACTTCATCAACCCAGGAATCTGGTAAAGTTGGAGGTAAATTCTGTATGGATGTGTGCTTTTGTGGAGAGAGGATCTTTTATATTCATCAGATTCACTGAGAGATCCAAGTTTACAATAGCTTAAGAACCTTGGGCAGTGTATGTTTTGGTAACCGCTCTGAACTTATTTAAGATCCTTACAAGAAAAGAAGGCTCATTGATTTATTTATAGACACATTTTTGATTGTGTGTGTACATTTGTGTATGTGTGTGTGTGTATGTATGTATGTATACTGGTGTGTTTGATGGCATACGGAATGATCCTACTCAGAGAAACCATTCAAGGTGTTCACTACACTTAACTCAAATTACTTAATAAAAAAGCATATGCAGTAAAAAGCCCCAAACAATCCATTTAGAAAATGAGCAAAAGACATGAATAGACATTTCACCAAAGAAGACATATAGATGGCAGCGAGCATGTGAAAAGATGTTCAATGTCATCAGCCATTAGAGAAATGCCAATTAAAACCATAGTGGTATATTACTATACCTCTCGTAATGGCTAAAATAAAAAGTAGTCACTGGTGAGTATGCAGATAAACTGGGTCACTAATGCATTGCTGAATTAGTGCTGATAGAAATATAAAATGGTACGACCACCCTGGAAAACTGTTTGGTAATTTTTAATGCAATTAAGTATATAATCACTGTACAACCTAGCAATGACACTTGTGTATTTATCTCAGAGAAATTATAATTTGGGTTCACATAAAACTCTCTACATAAATGTAGGTGGTAACTATATTCATGATTGTCTCTAGAAATAACCAATATGTCCTTCAGTAGCTGATTGGTTGGTTGAACAAGAAGAGGGACATCTTTATAGTGGAATATTACTCAGCACCAAAAGAGTAATTTATTGATATGTGTAATGACTTGTATAAATCTCTAGGGAATTTTGTTGCATGAGAAAAGCCATTCTTACAGGTTTTATACTATTTGCTTCCATGTAAAGACGCTTACTCCTTGGAAGAAAAGTTATGAGCAACCTAGATAGTATATTCAAAAGCAGAGACATTACTTTGCCGACTAAGGTCCCTCTAGTCAAGGCTATGGTTTTTCCTGTGGTCATGTATGAATGTGAGAGTTGGACTGTGAAGAAAGCTGAGCGCTGAAGATTTGATGCTTTTGAACTGTGGTGTTGGGGAAGACTCTTGACAGTCCCTTGGACTGCAAGGAGATCCAACCAGTCCATTCTGAAGGAGATCAGCCCTGGGATTTCTTTGGAAGGAATGATGCTAAAGCTGAAACTCCAGTACTTTGGCCACCTCATGCGAAGAGTTGACTCATGGGAAAAGACTCTGATGCTGGGAGGGATTGGGGGCAGGAGAAGAAGGGGACGGCCCAGGATGAGATGGCTGGATGGCATCACTGACTCGATGGACGTGAGTCTGAGTGAACTCCAGGAGCTGGTGATGAACAGGGAGGCCTGGTGTGCTGTGATTCATGGGGTCGCAAAGAGTCCTGAGCGACTGAACTGAACTGATATAACATTCTTGAAATGACAGAATTATAGAAATGGATAACAGATTAATGGCAGCAGCAGTAGCAGGGTTTAAGGAGAGGGTGGAAGGGGCTGAGGGAGGTAGATGTGGCTATAAAATGGAGACTTGAGATATCCTTGTGGGAATGGAGAGATGATCTATCCTTAATGGCAGTGCCCTCGCCGTGATAACTGTACTATGATTTGTGAGGTGTTACCATTGAGGGGAAACCGGATAGAGTATAGACATGATAAAAAGTGAAAGTGAAGTCATTCAGTCATGTCTGACTCTTTGCAACCCCATGGACTATAGCCTGTCAGGCTCCTCCATCCATGGGATTTTCCAGGCAAGAATACTGGAGTGGATTGCCATTTCCTCCTCCAGGAGATGTTTCTGACCACGGATCAAACCTGGGTCTCCCACACTACAGGTAGACTGTTTACCATCTGAGGGAAGCAATAGACAGGATATCTCCATGTTATTTCTTGTAACTGTGTGTAAATCTGCAATTATCTCAAAATAAAATATCTAAAACATCAGGTCTACCCCTAAACAGATAAAGTTTTACCGCTACTGAGAGTATTTAAAAAAATGTGCCTTATGCTATGAGGGCAATTCTGAGAGAAGCATTACAGAGGTGCCTGGGGCAGGGATGGCAATTCTAGGACAGTGTCCAATTTCACAGGACTCCCAGGAAGGGAGTTCTTCACCTGCGTTCATCAGCTCTGACCTGTTGGTTAGACAGTCAGTCTTATCACCTTAGCCTGGTTCTGTGTAAGAAAGAAGAAGTACAGTTCTATAGGATCTCATGGGCTTCCCAGGTAGTACTAGTGGTAAAGAACCTGCCTGCCAATGCAGGAGACGTAAGAGATGCAAGTTTGATCCTTGGGTCAGGAAGATCCCCTGGAAGAGGGCATGGCAACCCACTCCAGTATTTTTGCCTGGAGAATCCCCATGGACAGAGGAGCCTGGCAAGCTACAGTCCATAAGGACGTAAAGAATTGGACACGACTGAAGTGACTTAGCATGCATATACACCCTCTGGGGCTCAGATTTGCCTGCTCTCTCTCCAGTGTCTTGGGAGTCTGAGACACTAATCCAAGGTGGGCATGAACAGCTCTGAATGAACCAGCTTGGTGGTCACATAATCAAATGAAAGTGATGAGACTTATGGAGTTAGTGTGAGTGTTGTGTACGTGCCCATGTGCCTGTGTGTACATAAGCATCACATTTGCTGTGTGTTAGCAAGATGTTGGCTAAGTTTCTTCACATGCATTATTCCAGTGAATTTTCATGGCAAACCTACGAGTCATTCCCATCTTACAGATGGAGAAATGGAGGCTTGGAAAGGTAAAGTGGCTTGCTTTAGGTCGCATAAATAGAAATAAGCACAGTCAGTTTGAAACCAGTTTTTTCTGACTTTGAACTCTCTGGGGCCTCCACCTCACTGGTGCAGGTATTCATGAGTGCTCATCTGAAAAGGAGAACCTGCAGGAAGCAAGATAGGGAAGGAAACCTAAGGACTTTTTCCTTTCTAAGCCTAAGTTTTAAGCTGGTGGTTTGAATGGCAGTGGAATTAAAGAAAAGCTGTGTCAGGGAATCTTACTGCACAGAAGTAAAAAGAATGCATTTTCAGGATCTCTGTGAAGCCAAAGTCATACTGATTCCTCTGGTCTTTATCAGGACCTTTCCTCTGCTTCCTCCTGGAGCTGTATCTGTCTGGCATTTGGTTCCATGTCCTAAGAAGAGAGTGTGGTGAAAGTGCTGTGAATAGGCACTGTTGGCCCATCCCATCTGTGCTTCTTGTCCTGGACTGTTGTCTGGGGCCACACTAGGGGACTGCAGGCAGCTTGATTCTGCTCATCAGTGTGGAGTGGTTGGGACAGGGGTGGCTGCCTTGGGGCATCTTCTGTGTGTTCTCAGTTATGTCTGACTCTTTGTGACCCCGTGGACTATAGCCTGCCAGGCTCCTCTGTCCATGGGATTCTCCAGGCAAGAATACTGGAGCAGGTAGCCGTTCCCTTCCCCAAGGGATTTTTCCAACCCAGGGATCAAACCCGGGTCTCCTGTATTGCAAGTGGATTCTTTACCATCTGAGCCACCAGGAAAGCCCAGTTAACAATGTTGTGATAGTTTCAGATGAACAGAGGAGTCTCAAGCCATTCATACACATGTATCCATTCTCCCCCAAACTCCCCTCCCATCCAGGCTGCCACATAACATCGACCACAGTTGCCCGGGCTATATAGTAGGTCCTTATGGGTTATCCATTTCGAATATAGCAGTGTGTACAAATCCATCCCAAACTTCCTAGCTATGCCTTCCCCTCTTCCTTCCCTGTTGACAACCATAAGTTCATTCTCTAAGTCTGTGAGTCTCTTTGTGTTTTGTAAGTTTGTATCATTTCTTTTTAGATTCCACATATAAGGGATGTCATACAATATTTTTCCTTCTCTGTCTTAATTCACTCAGTATGACAGTCTCTGGGTCTAGCTATGTTGCTGCAAATGGCATTATTTCGTTCTTTTTAATGGCTGAGTAATATTCCACTGTATATATGCACCACATCTTCTTTATCCATTCCTTTGTTGATGGACATTTAGATTGCTTCCATGTCTTGGCTACTGTAAATTGTGCTACAATGAACACTGGGTGCTTGCATCCTTTTGTATCATGTTTTTCTCCAGATATATGCCCAGGAGTGGGACTGCAGGGTCACATGGTAGCTGCAGTTCTAGATCTCCATAGGAGCTGTACCAGTTTACATTCCCACCAACAGTGTAGGAGGATTCCCTTCTCTCCGCGCTCTCTCCAGTGTTTATTGCTTGTTGATTTTTTGATGGTAGCCATTCTGACCAGTGTTAGGTTATATCTCATTGTAGTTTTGTACATTTCTCCAATAATTAGCAATATTGAACATCTTTTCGTGTGCTTCTTGGCCATCTGTATGTCGTCTTTGGGGAAATGTCTATCTGTGTCTTTTGCCCAGTTTTTGATTGGGTTGTTTGCTTTGATGCTATTGAGCATCATGAGCTGAGCTGTTTGTAAATTTTGGAGACTTAACCCCTTGTCAGTCACATCATTTGGAAATATTTTCTCCCAATCTGTGGGTCATTTCTTCATTTTGTTTATTGTTTCCTTTGCTATGCAAAAGCCTTTGAGTTTAAGTAGGTTCCATTTGTTTACTTTTGTGTTTATTTCCATTGTTCTGGGAGACAGACTGAAAAAGATATTGCTACGATTTATGTCAGAGAAAGGACCTCTTTGATGCAGTAAATACTGGAAGTTTCTTGAATTGTGAGATCCAAACAATTAACTTGTCTTTTTTTAACATGTGTTTAAAGCCATCAGGGAAGTCCAAGGGTTAGATGATACTCTGAGAAGTACTGACATATAGCACTGAGTCAGGCTTGCTGGAAAGTTCATTTCTCTAGTACCCAGTCTGGTGTGGTCTTTGGGGACTGGGTAGAAACAGCTCTGCCGCCAGAAGACTGGGAATTAGCTCAGTTTACAGAAACAGGGCAGGGCAATTGTGTTGCTGACTGCAGTGGTCAGGTGGTGGGGCCAGTCTCCTCAGGGACCCTAGTTCAGGATTAAGTTGTGCCTTGCAGCCTAGAAGCCCCTGAATTTGCATGCCTGAATAAGCAATGGAGACAGAGCCTCACCAATAATTCAGTCATACTTTCCCTGATGCCTTGAAGAGACCCTTGTGGCATACAGTACTTAAATATAGATGATCACAGACCCTCATTAGGAGTGGGTTTCAGTAATTAAACAAAATAGAAATTTTATTCAGATTGAACATTTCCCCTTTGTAATTATCTTCTTGAAGTCCCTTTGTAATTATGCTTTTTTAAAATTGTCCTCTGAATTAGCATATTAAATCTAAATTGTTTAATTAGATGAAGGTTTGCTCAAATTAGAGATGAATAAGTTTCCAATATAACCCTCAGAAAAGATTGTTTTATGCTTTGATACATCGATGGAGAGAACACCAAAAAGCAATGGAGAAAGCCAGGATTGTGCAGACCTTGCCAGGTAATGAGGCAAATTCCACATCCATACTTAAAGCCCCTCTGTCTTTATATTATAGGCTAATGTGAAACTGGCCATTTGCATTTTGCCAGTTGCCACTAGTTAGGCTACCCATTGATCCATTGAGTATGTACACTGTGCTGGACTTAAACCAGGAGCTGGGCTTGATGGAAGGAAAATAGCAAGTCACAGCTTTCATTATCTTGTGGTTTTTTGAAGAGATAGACATTCGTCACATAATCAGAGTGAGTTTACTTTCAAACTGAAATTAAGGTTAGGAAGCAAACTAATATGGTGTCATGAGAGAGTATGCAAAGGAGTGTTGGGAGAGAGTTCTTCATTGGTTCTTTGCATTTATGCTTTTCTTGTAATACCTTTTGTTATGGGCTATGTTTTGAAAGGTATTTGCATAGGAAGCAGCCTTAGAGAATATAAATAGTATCTTCCTCTGGGGCAGAGGTCAGTGTTGTTTCCTGGCCAGTACAATAAAAATGTCTCCATCTGGGCAAAGATTGGGCAGGTTTGCTAGCAGCCCCTTTGTAAGACCAGGGGATTCCTATGACTGGAGTGCCTTAGCTGTGATGTAAACCTAATGCATGGTATCCACCTGGGCTGCTTTGCACTCCCTTGTGAGACTTGCGGCTTAGGGAAAGAATACGAGCGTGGAGCTCCTGCTGCTTGCTGTGCAATGAGGGATAAAGTTCTCTATCTCTGATCGTTAGATCTTGTGTTTTCTGCCCACATCTATGAAACTGTGGTAGGATGATTTGAGAGCTTGCAAGTAGGGTAAGTTCCCAGATCATCTACAGTTCTTGGCACAAATGGAAGTAGGGCTGGAGCCCAGCATCATTCATAAGAAATGCTTGCAGGCTTGTTAATATTGAGATAGCAAAGACTGGTCACTGGGAAATGCTTTTCTTTTGGCGCAGAAAGTGAACAAGGTAGAGTTGTCATCCTGACAGCTCCCCCACCTCCACACCCACAGAGCGGGGTATCCTAGGCTTCCCTACTGCTGTAGAGTATTTAGAAGTATAGAGGAAGAACACAGTGCTGGACGGGCTACTCATTGTCATCAACGTTATAGAAGAGATAGAGAGCAGAGCCCTTCTCCTGGAACTTCATCAGGAAGGGGTTAGGTTCTTGGGGATCCCTGACAGTTATTCCCCAAGAAAAGATTTATGGTCTGAGACTGCTTCCTAATGTCTGAACTCAGGGTCACGCCACCCTCAAACTTCTACTTTCTGTCTTTTATGAAATGGAAGCTGTTTGTCTCCTGCCCTTCCTGCAGGCTGAGTGGGACCATGAACCACCATCCTTTCCCCATAGCTGTGTAAAGTGTAAAGTAGTGAGGGAATGTGGTAAAGATTGGGGCCCAGGGCTGGGTTTTGATTTTTTTCACTTTGACAAGGCTCTGAATGCATTTTTAATAATAGTTTTCCTTATCATTTTTTCCCAATGACAGGTTCACACACACAAATTATGTATTTCAAAAATATGTCATTTTAGCAGATAAATCTGTAGGAACCTGGGATGGTGATGAGCATGCAAAGCCCCTCTCAGTCTCCCTCCGTATGCCTGGCCACTCCTGAGTCTTCTCAATTATGTTTGATGATTGAAGCAAAACTTATAACCTGTCTGATGTGATTCTAAATGTATGTAGAGGAAATATTTAAGATTATGTCATACATGAGACAATAAAATTTCTGTACTTCATGATGTAGAAATTGGTTAAATTTCAACACCAACAGTTGCAGAGGACTGAGGATGGCCCCGGCCTGTAGTACCAGGCACAGGGCCTTGCAACAACTCAGATACTCCAAAAATATCTTAGGAGTAAACCAATGAGGATTAAAAAAAAAAAAATCTTTTCTCTTTTTTTGGCCGCACCACATGGTATGTGGGATCTTACTTCCCTGATGAGGGACTGAACCCTGGCCCCTGCATTGGAAGCTCAGAGTCTTAACCACTGGACCACCAGGGTAGTCCCTTAAAATATAGTCTTAAGGTTACACACTGACTCAATTTGTTTTTCCTCACATCAATCTACCCATCAGGCAGTTTTACCCCAGACAGACCTTCCACAGGAAGGAACCTCAGAATTTTCCCTCAGGTGGTCTAGCTAAATTTGTTTTTGCTCTTAAGGAATTACCGTCCTTTGAGCCAGGAAAGTAAAAATCCTTAGAAGGGCTGGTACCGGCCCCCTCAAGGGTACTCTATATTCTGAGAACTTCTGAATGTTTCTAGAGCACATTTGCAGTAGCACAAGAAGCATAGGCCTGCTGCTTTGGGGGTGCGTTTCATGTGGGCCCAATGTTATTTCCTCCAGACCACATTTACCTTGATCTTCACTCTCAAAGAGCTTTTAGTTTTCAAAGGTCACAGAACTGTGTAGACATAATACTGTTCACAGCTTCTCATTTCTTGGTGGTATGGTTTATAAGTTTCTCCCTTTCAATAGCCTTTCCTTTCTCCTCCTCCTCTTTCTTCACCCTCTCCCATTCCTCCTTTTTAACATACATGCTTCCAACAGATTTTTTTTTTTTAATGGAACATTTTGGGGAGAGAAAAACATGGGATTGAGGAGAAGTATGAAATACAAAATAAACACAAATGTAAGATCTCTGAATAATTGTTTTATAACCACAGCCAACAAGTACAGAGAATGCCTTGTATACAACAACACAGTAAAGGTTTGAAGATGGAGGTATTCTCTTAGCAAGGATGACGATTTCAGAGTCTGGTATTTGGAACTTAGGCTGCAGTCTTTGCTTTTGGCTAGATCACCAGACGTGTGGCACTCAATTTGCTGTTGCTGTGGCTTTTTCTAAGGACAAATGAGAGGCCCTCAGGGCCCTGTCATAGGGACAGTCTAGTGATGTCATCTTCATCTCCCTTCCAAGCAGACAGTTCAGTATTCCTGTTTTTCTGGTGTGGATGGAGAAGGTCTGCTTTGGTTTCTAAAGCTTGGTCATGGAACTATGTATCTATAATACTGTTCACAGCTTCTTACCTCTTGGTGGTATGGTTTATTTATCTTTCTCATAGGGTAGAAGAGACATTTGATGTTTGTTGAGAAGCACCTGGGTGTGGTGGTAAACCCCCCTCTAGAGGGAACTCAGGGCATAATGATAGAGGAAAACTAAACTGAAACAGATCCGTGGTGCTCTGTAGGTGAAAGCTACCTTTAGGACCTTTTGTCAAGTCCTTCTGGTGCAGAAAGCCTTGGACAGTCTGGGACTGAGTTTGAGTCACTGAAAGGAGGTGAGCCTTTGGGCAAATTGCTTAACCTTCTCTGAGATACAGTTTCCAAATCTATGAAGCAGCCCTCTCAAAAGAGGTAGATTCCATGAACTGACATGTCTGGTAATAGATACCCAATGGTAGGTGGCCCAAAGTTGTTACAGCAACAGCCCTGTCTTCAGTGCTCCCTACCAATCTTATCAGCATGTGGTTGCCAATTCTCATGCCATCTCTTGGCCTAAGGTGCTGCTTCCCTCCAAGGGAAGCTGGGAAAAATAATCTTTTAGTTAAACTACAGGTGTTTCATTAGTAGGGTAGGGCAGTGTGGTGAGAGGAGATGGAGCCTGGGTGGACTCCCAGCAGTTTCTGACACAGGAAACCATCCAGATTGGATGGGTACAAGGAGTAGTAGTCACAGGGTCAGGGTCAGGGAACATTATCCAAGAGAGGGGAATATTTTTCTTATAGCACCTTGGCATTTTTTTTTTAAATTCTGTCATTTAGTTGGGCATGAATGTGGTTTGCCCTGCAGAAGGGACTTTTTTGAGGCTTTTTGGTCCAGTGTAGGAGATAGAAGGTTTCTATTGAAAACAAACAGACCAGCTGGCAGCTGAGCACACATGATAAATTACTGCCGGGTTGTGGGGAGCACAAAGGAGCTCTAAGCAGTAATTCTCAGCCATCCTCCCTTCTATGAACACAAGGCCACACAAAGTCTTTCACAGTGACAGTTGTTCTAGCACCATGGTTCAGACTGGCTGATTTTGGAGAATTTCAGAATAGAATGCCATTTGCCATTTCTCTTATCTGGAAGACGTAACTGAGACAAGATAGGGATATTTTAAGTGGGAATTTTCAGCTATGGGAACTCAAGGTCATTCCCACTGCCTTCTCATTTATCCTTCAAACTCAGTCAATCAATAACATTGGTAATTTTTTTTTTCTTTCAGTTATCTCCTGCCTTCATCTGTGGCCTCATTCCTAACAGGTCTAGATTACTGTCCCACCTACCTCCTAACTAGTATCCACATGTATCCTCTGAAGCTAACTAACCTACCAACCCTCCAGAGTGGATAGCTCTTCATCAGATATTTGTCATTCTGTTCCCCACCTGCTCAAAACTCTTCTGCTATTTCCTCTTTTGACGTGAAAATATCCATTTATTTGGGCTCTCCAGGTGGTGGTGGTGGTGCTGCTGCTAAGTCGTTTCTGACTCCAAAGACGGCAGCCCACCAGGCTTCCCCACTAGTGGTAATGAATCTGCCTGCTAATGCAGAAGATGTAAGAGACAAAGGTTCCATCCTGGGTTGGGAAGATCCCCTGGAGGAGGGCATGGCAGCCCACTCCAATACACTTGCCTGGAGAATCCCATGGACTGAGGAGCCTGTAGGGCTACAGTCCATAGGTTTGCAAACATTCTGACACGACTGAAATGACATAGCAAGCACACACACATCCATTTATGCAAAAATAATAAAAATGGTTGGAGGGGGTGGACATACAGATTACTCACATATAAGAATGCTGGATTTCTCCATAAGACTCTGTAAGATGGCATTCCTAGGCTTTATTTTCTTTCTTTTTTAAGAATAATTTTTATTAGAGTATAGTTGCTTTACAGTTTGTTACTTTCTGCTGTATAGCAAAGTGAATCAGCCATGTGTATACATATATCCCTCTTTTTATATTTTCTTCCCATTTAGGCCACTACAGAACATTGAGTAGAGTTCCCTGAGTTACATAGCAGGTTCTCATTTGTTGTTGTTCAGACCCTCAGTTGTGCCTCACTCTTTGAAATGCTATGGACTTAAACACACCAGACTTCCTTGTCCTTCACTATCTCCCTGAGTTTGCTCAAACTCATGTCCATTGAGTCAGTGATGCCATCCAACAATCTCATCCTTTGTGGCCTCCTTCTCCTCCTGCCCTCAATCTTTCCCAGCATCAGGGTCTTTTCCCATGAGTCAGCTCTTCACATCAAGTGTCCAAAGTATTGGAGCTTCAACTTCAGCATCATTCCTTCCAATGAATATTCAGGGTTGTTTTCCTTTAAGGTTGATTGGGTTGATCTCCTTGCAGTCCAAGGAACTCTCAAGAGTCTTCTCCAGCACCACAGTTTAAAAGCATCAGTTCTTCAGTGCTCAGCCTTTTTTATGGTCCAACTCTCATATCGATACATGACTGCTGGAAAAACCATAGCTTTGACTAGATAGACTTTTGTCGCAAAGTGATGTCTCTGCTTTTTAATATGCTGTCTAGGTTTGTCATAGCTTTCCTTCCAGGGAGCAAGCATTTTTCAATTTCATAGCTGCAGTCACCATCTGCAATGATTTTGGAGCCCCCCAAAATAAAGTCTGCCATTGTTTCCATTGTTTTCCCATCTATTTGCCATGAAGTGATGGGACCAGATGCCGTGTTAGTTTTTTGCATATTGAGTTTTGAGCCAGCTTTTTCATTATCTTCTTTTACTTTCATCAAGAGGCTCTTTAGTTCCTCTTTGCTTTCTGCCATTAGGGTGGTGTCATTTGCATATGTGAGGTTATTGATATTTCTCTCAGCAGTCCTGATTCCAGCTTCTCATTTGTTATGTATTTTATATGTAGTATCAATAGTGTATATATGTCAATCCCAATCTCCCAATTCATCCCTCCCCTCCTTTCCCCCTTTGATGGCCACACATTTGTTCTCTACATCTATGTCTGTATTTCTGTTTTGCAAATAAGATCATCTGTACCATTTTTCTAGATTCCACATGTATGAGTTAATATACGATATTTGTTTTTCTGACTGACTGCACTGTATATAACAGTCTCTGCTGCTGCTGCTGCTGCTGCTAAGTTGCTTCAGTCGTATCCGACTCTGTGTGACCCCATAGATGGCAACCCACCAGGCTCCCCCGTCCCTGGGATTCTCCAGGCAAGAGAACTGGAGTGGGTTGCCATTTCCCTCTCCGATGTGTGAAAGTGAAAAGTGAAAGTGAAGTCACTCAGTCATGTCCGACTCTTCGAGACCCCATGGACTGCAGCCCACCAGGCTCCTCCGTCCATGGGATTTTCCAGGCAAGAGTACTGGAGTGGGTTGCCATTGCCTTCTCCATAACAGTCTCTAGGCCCATCCATGTCTCTACAAATGATCTAACTTCATTCCTTTTTATGGTTGAGTAATATTTTATTGTATTTATGAACCACATGTTCTTTATTCATTCCTTGATGAGCTAGATTTTATTTTCTATGTTGATAAAAAAAATTGTTCATTTTACCATTTGCCTCCCCCCAGTAGAATAACAGCTTGTGTTGTCTTTCACGTGGATTATTTCATATATTTAGTACAACCCTGTCAGTTTTCTAATTTATGTGTACACACATGTATGTGCATGCAATGTGTGTGTGTGCATGGTTCTTCATGACAGTGTGTAGGCATGTACTTCTACCCTCCATTCTGTGCTCATTCCTTCATTCACTTATTATGTATGCTTATTGAGCACTTCCCCCCACCCCCCAGAATTTTCTGTTCACCAGGCATTGTGGTAGCTGCTGAGTTTTTATTTGTGTTACAGTTGTGGTGCCATTGCTTGAATTGATGTGGATTGTTCTCACCTTATCAATTTACTTATCTAAATTAAATCATCTTTCAAGGTCCACTTCTAATTTAAATGCTATCAGAATTAATTCCTCCATCTCTCCAGTATTCACAGATTGATTGTGAATGTTTGTGGAAGTGTGATACTACTATATTGGTCATACAGAGCTCTTTGAGTGTAAGTGACAGAAATCCAGCTCAACTTAGTTTAAGCCAAAAGGGGTTGTATAGCCTCTCAGAGCCAAATTGTGGAGAGGGCAGGATCTGACCCTTAGATTATTTGAAGTGATTCAGTCTAAGGCTCTTGAGGATCTCTCTCTGTTTCCCTCTGTTTCTATCTTTGCTTGTCTCTGACATTCTTGTTGTTTTCTTTTATTCCTAGGGCACACTAAGGGACAACAGATGCACACAAATGCACATATTTCAGATGGAGCTGAAATATGACCTATATTAGCTTTGAACTACCTTATGGCTTTGTAATCAGAAAGAA
This sequence comes from Capricornis sumatraensis, assembly GCF_032405125.1. Lineage (NCBI taxonomy): Eukaryota > Metazoa > Chordata > Mammalia > Artiodactyla > Bovidae > Capricornis > Capricornis sumatraensis. The sequence continues at coordinate 45,819,680 of NC_091074.1, read as the reverse complement.
AAAGTCCCAGGGGAGGATTCTGATTCTGTTTGGTCTAGCCAGAATCCCAAGACCATCTCTGTGGCCTGTTACAATAAGACAGCACATTGAATATTGGGTTGACAGGAACAATAGCCACTGCAAAGGTTTTCCTGAAAAAGTTTCTTCTAGTCTTGTTTTGACAAAAGTTAAAAGACTCCTGTGTTGGTTATTCTATGTTAATTGTTGCCTATTGCTCAATGTGCCATCTATAAGGGAAGTAATCGCAATCTTGTATTCTCCTGTTAGGGCAGGTCTGATCCTAGTTAATTTGAGGAAGATCTAAGGTAGGGCTCATTAGATGCAACCATTCTCAGGAAAGAGATCATGAAGAGCCCCCAGGGTCTCTTTTATTTGAGAACCAGAGCTCTTTGGAGACAAAAGTCAGAGGATTTTCAAACACTGTCAATAGCTGTTGTATCCAAGTCACTTGGAGATTGCTACACATCTGCTCCAAGTTAAGTTGGAATCAGCAAACATTATTCTGGTCCTCTTTAGTCTGAGAGATGGCCTGAAAGATGGTGCGGCACCAGTGAACCCAGGCTCATGGTAGTTACTATGTTCCACTGTTCCTGCCTGGTCCTGGTGTCTCTCATAGGACCTTTATTACTTGGAGTCACCCAAAGGCCAGCTTTGTCCAAGCAGCTGTTTACCAGAACTGATCAAGGTGGGTCAGGAGGACAATTTGGGATGAACTCCCATTGAGAATGTTGATGTTGAGGCCATCAGGTATGGTGGCCAAATCGGAGGTCACACTACTGAGTTTAAATTTTGTTTCTGTTGCTTATTAGTTTTGAGATCTGTCTTAAATTACTTTGGTTTTGTGTGCCTCGATTTCCTGACCAGTAAACTCAGGATAATAAGGCATACTGTTAAACTTCAACAATCTTCACAGCTACTGACCAATTAGACCAAACATGGTAGACACTGGCCATAGTCCTGGAGTGGGAATCTGGGATCCTCTGCTCTGCTGATTCTTTAGTTGTTAAACATGGCGAGTCCAGAGTCCTAAGTGGGGGGTCCACATGACCAGGGTGGCTGCAGAAACATTGAGGAGTTCAAGTTTTGAGTTTTATTACCAGTTAATATTTGGTATTTTCAGCTGCCGTACCTGTGGGATTGGTGAAATATTAAGCCTGGGGATAGTGATTGTACTTCACAGAGCTCTTGTCGCTCCCTCTAGTTATTATTGTATAAGCCATCTTCTTCTCAACCCTACTGGCATCATTTGCCTTGGACCCACTGTAGATGTGTGGAGTTATAATGACAATTTTTTGGGCAGACAGAAGTAAATTGTCTCAAGGAAAGAATGGCTTTTTCTAATTTGCAGTGTGTTGCCACATGGGTTAGTGGTGGGGGTGGTTGCTGTGAAGGTTAAATGAGATAACCTGTCCCATGTGCTTATGATAATGCAAGTGTATAGCAAAACCTCAGTGTAGGTTCGTTATTTGTCTCTGTAAATGAAGTGATGCTGACACACTCACAGCATGCAAAGAAGTAGCTCTTTATCATTCAGCTTGAAACTTGTACCACACTTCCTGCTATATAAAATGAATTCACGTTAAAATAAATTCTATCTTTATCTTTTTTCCTCAATATTGAAAAATTTCAAACATTCAGCCAAGTTAAAAGAATTATACATTGAGCATTCATGGGTCTACAATCTAGACTTAAAAATTAATGTTTTTCTGTATTCCTTTTGTCACATACCTACCTATCCTATCCATCCACCAATTCATTTAAAAATGCATTTCAAAGTGAGCCGAAGATGTCAGTATACTTCACTCTTAAACTTCAATATGCATATTTTTAACTAGACTTCAATATTTGTTTTTGGTGTTTTTTTTGTTTAGGTAAAATTTACATACAGTGAAATGCTGCTGCTAAGTCGCTTCAGTTGTGTCCGACTCTGTGCAACCCCATAGACGGCAGCCACCAGGCTCCACCGTCCCTGGGATTCTCCAGGCAAGAACACTGGAGTGGGCTGCCATTTCCTTCTCCAGCGCATGAAAGTGAAAAGTGAATGTGAAGTCGCTCAGTCGTGTCCGACTCTTAGCGACCCCATGGAGTGCAGCCCACCAGGCTCCTCCATCCATGGGATTTTCCAGGCAAGAGTACTGGAGTGGGCTGCCATTGCCTTCTCCGATACAGTGAAACAGACAAAATTTAATGTACCATTTGATAAGTTTTGATAAATTATAGAAGGATCATCAAGAAAACAAGAGAATGTGACCACAGGCTGACCTACAAGAGCAACCCTGGGCAATGGAAGCTCCTCACCCCTGCCTCCCACTGTGGGTGCATGTGCTAAGTCACTTCAGTTGTGTCTGACTCTTTGTGACCCTATGTACTGTAGCTCACCAGGCTCCTCTGTCCATGGGGATTCTCTAGACATGGAGAATGGTTGCCATGTCCTCCTCCAGGGAATCTTCCCAACTCGAGGATGAAACCTGAGTCTCTTACATCTACCTGTATTGGCAGGAAGGTTCTTTACCACTAGCGCCTGCATTTCCAAATAAATTTTAGAATAACCTTGCTAATTTCTACAAAAAAAAGGCTATAGTGTATTTACTGGGATTTGGGAGAAAATGTCATCATATAAATGTAGTCTTCCAATTCATGAACATGAAACATTTTCAACATTATTTTAAAATATTTCCAAATTTTTTATAGTAGTAAAGTTTTCCCTGAGATTCTTTTAGCAATATATTATAGTTTTTATGTCTTATACATCTTTTGATTCATTTATTCTTAAGTGTTTTATATCTTTTGAAGATATTGTAAATAGAACTTTAAGGAATTGTCCATTTTTTGGCTACATAATTGATTTTGTATGTTGACCTTGCAAAATTAATTTAGTAGTTCTAATAGTTGATTTGTAGACTCCAAGTAAATAATTACATCATCTGTGGTTATAGAGAGTTTTACTTCTTCCTTTCTGATCTTTATTCCTTTCTGTCTTCTTGCCTTACTGTGCTAGGTAGGATCTTCAGTACAATACTGAACAGAATTGATAAAAATTTTCCTGATTTTGTAGGGAAAGTGTTCAGTATTTTATCATTGATTATAGTAATAATAATGCTGGTTTTTTTTCCTTAGATACACTTTACAGTTTGATGTAGTTCCTGTCTATTCCTAAGTTGCTGAGAGATTTTTACCATAATGGGAATTGAATTTTGTCAAATTACTTTTTGTGTGTGTGTCAACTGAAATAATAAAAAAATTTCTTCCTTAATCTGTTATGATAAATTACATTGATTTTCCAGTGTTAGACCAAACTTACATATCTGGAATAAGCTCCAATTGGTCATGACATATTGCCATTTTTTCTGTATTGCTCTATTTGATTTACTAATATTTCACTGAGAATTTTTTGTTGATGTTCATGAGGGCTATTATTTTGTAATTTTTTTTTACCTTTCTTTTTAATTTTCTCATCAAACTTTTTATCAAAGTTATGCAAGTCTCAGAAAATGAATTGAGAATCAACCTATTATTTTCTGAAAGAGTTTGTGTTAACATTCATATTGGTTAATCTATAAATCTTTGATACAATTCATCAGTAAAATTATCTGGGCCTGGAAGATTGTGGGAAAGTTTTTGATAATAGACTTAATTTTATAAATGGATAGAAATGAAATTATTCATATTCCTATTCATTTTGCTTTTTTATTTTTTTGCTGCACCACATCGCATCAGTCCCAACCAGGGGCTGAACCTGTGCCCCCTGCAGTGGAAGCAGAGGGTCCTAATCACTGGATCACCAGGGAAGTCCCCATTTTGCATCATTTTTGTAAGTTTTATTTCTTGGGGAATTTTTACTTTCATCTAAGTTGTAAAAAAATTTTCTTTACATTGTTTATAATGTCCCTTTTTTTGTTCTTTTAATGTTTGTAGAGTCAGTAATGATCTCCTCTCCTTTACCTTCATTCCTGAAGGTAACGTGTGTTTTCTCTTAATCAGTTGGGTTAGGAATTTATCAATTTTGTTAAGGTTTTCCAAACAATCATGTTTTGGTTTAACTTATTTGTTTCTTTTTATTTACTTCTACTCTTCTCTGTATTATTTTCTTCCTTCTACTTACTTTGGGTTTAGTTTAGTTTTCTTTTTCAATCTCTTTTGATTAAATCTTAGGTCATTGATTTTTGTGACAGACTGTGTTTTTCAAAGATGATCATAACAACGTATCTTATCCCACCTGCTCTTCTAGAACTTTATTACAGTCTATCGTGAGTGAAGTAGAATTTCCCTCCCCTTGAATTTGGGGTGGGGAGAGCTTATGATTCACTTGTAACTAACAGTGCAGTAAAAGAAATGCAGTGTGAGTTTTGAGATAGGTTTTGAAAAAGCAATGCAGCATCTGCCTTGTTAGCTGTTAGTTTTATGTTTGGAATCTAAGTCTTCATGTAATAAGGCAAATTACCCTGAAACCTTAATGCTACGAGAAAGCCAAGACTTGTGTATGTATTGGGATGGTCCTAGCTTTCAAGTTCTCCCAGTCCAGGAGCCAGACAAGTGAGTGAATGAGTATTAAGATGACTCAGCATCTAGCCTGAGTCCCCCTCAACCTTAATGTCTTCCTACTTGATGCCTCTTGACTTTCTAGATAGTAGCCCCCAATTCAGCATCCTACATGGTGCTTCCTGAGGCCAGGAGAAGACTGTGGAAAACACAGACCTCATTTAGGCCCAATGCCTTCTTCCAAGTGTCAACAATCCTCTAATTTCTGTCTGCTTCTGGCTATGCTAATACTTTAGGGTATGTTGGCCTAATAGAAGCTCCTTAGCCATTCATTACCAGAAATGGAAACTCAGCATCTATCTTTTAAACCCATGATTGTATTACCTGCTATATTTACAGAGTCAATCTAATGCAAATATTTAGTATTTGTCACAGTTTTGGTAAGCTTGTTTAGGGATTTTTTTTTCAATTTTTTAACATATTGGGAGTCTCTCTCCTGGAAGGCCTCTGGTCCCTCTGAGCCCAGTTCTCCATCAGGTCCCAGAGAGCAGCCAGAGCAGAACTGACCTCCACTTCAGCTGCTCTCACTCTGGAGTACAGGATGGAGGTCTGTGTGTCTTCTCCTAAATAACTGGCCTTGGACACTTCAGCAGACTTACCTTGCTCCTTGGGTAGAATTTTCAGAGAATAGATATACCCAACAAACCCCAAATGCAAAGAAATAAAAACTGAAGAATCTTAGGGCCACAGGCTGGAGGGGCTGGGAGCAGTCAGAGAAGGTCTCACCTCTGGCCGTGGTAGATGCTACACCTGGAGGGAAAGATATACCCAACTGAATGCAGAATTCCAGAGAATAGCAAGGAGAGACAGAGAAAAACAATAGAATGGGAAAGACTAGAGATTTCTTCAAGAAAATTTGAGATACTAGGGGAACATTTCATGCAATGATGGGCTCAACAAAGGACAGAAACAGCAAGGACATAACAGATGCAGGAGAGATTAAGAAGAGGTGGTAAGAATACACAGAAGAACTGTGCAAAAAAGGTCTTAATGACCTGGTTAGCCACAATGGTGTGGTCACTCATCTAGAGCCAGACATCCTGGAGTGTGAAGTCAAGTGGGCCTTAGGAAGCATCACTATGAAAAAAGCTAGTGGAGATGATAAAATTCCAGCTGAGCTATTTCAAATCCTAAAAGGTGATGCTGTTAAAGGGCTGCACTCAATATGCCAGCAAATTGGGAAAACTCAGTAGTGGCCACAGGACTGGAAACGTTTTCATTCCAATCCCAAGAAGGGCAATGCCAAAGAATATTCCAACTACCAAACAGTTGTGCTCATTTCACATGCTAGTAAGGTAATGATCAAAATCCTTCAAGCTAGGCTTCAACAATATGTGAACCAAGAATTTTCAGACATACAAGCTGGATTTAGAAAAGGCAGAGGAACCAGATCAAATTGCCAACATCCATTGGATCAAAGAAAAAGCAAAGGAATTCCAGAAAAAAATCTACTTCTGCTTCACTGACTACACTAAAGCCTTTAACTGTGTTCAGTTCAGTTCAGTCACTCAGTCGTGTCCGACTTTTTGTGACCCCATGAATCGCAGCATGCCAGGCCTCCCTGTCCATCACCAACTCCCAGAGTTCACTCAGACTCACATCCATTGAGTCCGTGATGCCATCCAGCCATCTCATCCTCTGTCGTCCCCTTCTCCTTCTGCCCCCAATCCCTCCCAGCATCAGAGTCTTTTCCAATGAGTCAACTCTTCGCATGAGGTGGCCAAAGTACTGGAGTTTCAGCTTTAGCATCATTCCTTCCAAAGAAATCCCAGGGCTGATCTCCTTCAGAATGGACTGGTTGGATCTCCTTGCAGTCCAAGGGACTCTCAAGAGTCTTCTCCAACACCACAGTTCAAAAGCATCAATTCTTCGGCGCTCAGCCTTCTTCACAGTCCAACTCTCACATCCATACATGACCACAGGAAAAACGATAGCCTTGACTAGACAGACCTTAGTCGGCAAAGTAATGTCTCTGCTTTTGAATATACCATCTAGGTTGGTCATAACTTAATTGTGTGGATCACAACAAACAGTGAAAAATTCTTAAAGAGATCCTTAATATCAGACCACCTTACCTGTCCCCTGAGAAACCTGTATGCAGGTTAAGAAGCAACAGAACTGGACATGGAACAATGGACTGGTTCAAAATTGACAACAGAATGCACTAAGGGTATATATTGTCACCCTGTTTATTTAACTTCATGCAGAGTGCATCATGTGAAATGCCAGGCTGGATGAATCACAAGCTGGAATCAAGATTGCTGGGAGAAATATCAATAACCTCAGATATGCAAATGATACCAGTCAAATGGAAAAACGCAAAGAAGGAACTAAAGAGCTTCTTGATGAGAGTGAAAGAGGAGAATGAAAAAGGTGGCTTAAAACTCGACATTCAAAAAACTAAGGTCATGACATCTAGTCCCATCAGTCCATGGCAAATAGATAGGGAAAAAGTGGAAACAGTGACAGATTTTATTTTCTTGGGCTCCAAAATCACTGCAGATGGTGACTGTGGCCATGAAATTAAAAGATGCTTGCTCCTTGGAAGAGAAGCTATTACAAATCTAGACAGTGTATTAAAAAGCAGACACATCACTTTGCCAACAAAGGTCTATGTAATCAAAGCCAAGCTTTTTCCAGTAGTCATGTGTGGTTTTGAGAATTGGACCATAGGAAGGCAGAGTGGTGAACAATTGATGCTTTCAAACTGTGGTGCTAGAGAAGACTCTTTTGAATCCCTTGAATAGGAAGGAGATCAAATCAGTCAATCCTAAAAGAAATAAATCCTGAATAGTCATTGAAAGGACTGATGCTGGAGCTCCAATACTTTGTCCCCTGATGTGAAGAGCTGACTCATTGGAAAAGACCATGATGCTGGGAAAGATTGAGGGCAGGAAGAGAAGGGGGTGACAAAGGATGAGATGGTTGGATGGCATCACTGACTCAATGGACATTAGTTAGAACAAACTCCAGGAGATAGTGAAGGACAGGGAAGCCTGGCGTGCTGCAGTCCATGAGGTCACAAAGTGTTGGACATGACCTAGCGACTGAACAACAACACCAGGAAGGCGTTGAATTCTGCATTCCTGTCTGCAGCCCACCCCATCCCAAGGCTGCACTGAGCTCATCTCTGCAGCACTGAATGCTGTCTGTTTTTCTGTGATGTTTTCTTTTGGGGTGAATTATTTTTGGCTGTGATAGAATATTGTGTTCCCTTTTACTCCAGGAGGTGGGAACAGAGATGGCTTTTGGGAAACAAAAAGTGAGGTCTATCCTCAAAGTTAATTGAAGCCAATCATTATAATTTATTAAAAGTACAATTCTGTTCAGAACATGAAATGGGGATAATGGCTTAATAGACACATAAATGAGTGTGAAATCATGCACAGCTGAGAAGGGACCCAAGATAAAAGTGGAGAAGGAGTAATGGTGCAGAGAGGGGACCATAGTTTCTGATTAAAGCCACAGGTAACCATCTGTGAAGGTTATTACTAAGAATCTGAGGAACAGTCCTCTGGTAGGGAGGTCTGTGGGGCTTCCCAGGTGGCTCAGTAGTAAAGATGCACCTGCCAATGCAGGAGATGCAAGAGATGCAGATTCACCCCTGGGTCGGGAAGATCCCATGGAGAAAGAAATGGTAACCACTCCAGTATTTTTGCCTGGAAAATTCCACACACAGGGGAGCCTGGCAGGCTGCAGTCCATGGGGTTGCAAAAAGTCAAATATGACTGAGCATGCATGCACAGGGAGGTCTGCAGTGTTGTGTGTGTTCATGTATGTATGTGTGAGCTTAGGGGAAGAAGTGGGTGTGGGAGCGCTGTAATATGAGAATACAAGCTGAGTACAGAGATTGAGGAAAAAATAAACCAAACATCTGCCCACTCTCTCTTTTACTTTTCAGCCTCTACAGTTTTTTTTTTTTTTTTTTTTAAACTAAAAGCATGGATCCCTAGGTTGGGAAGATCCCCTGGAGGAGGGCATGGCAACACACTCCAGTATGCTTGCCTGAAGTATCCTCATGGACAGAGGAGCCTGGTGGGCTGCAGTCCATGGGGTCACGAGGAGTCGGACACGACTGAATGACTAAGCACAGAACAGCACATACTCCTTGATGTGGAAAGGATCCTAGAATTTAAGAGAATTACCAGACACCTTTCAGCTTTCTATTGTCACAAGTATTTATTTAACACTCTCTATGTGCCAACCATTGTGCCTAGAGTTGGAATTCAGCATTGAACATTATCAACCCAGTTCCTGCCATTTATGCAGCTTACAATCTAGTGAGGAAAGAGGTTTTCTTTGAGCAGGTGTTATGCAGATAACTATTCAATCATAATAATGCTAAGTGGCAGAAAGAAGAAGTGAGTGCTCTGTATGCAAGTACGTTGGAACCTGATGTAGAAGCTGGTGTAGACTGGAGGGCCAGTGCAGGGAAGGGCAGCCCCAGAAAAGTGGTTTTGGATTGAGACTTTAGGGATGAGCTAGAGTTGACCTGGTGAAGAGTGGGAGGAGAAAAGGAGATCCATTTGAGAAACTGAGAAATGTCAGTGAAGCTGGAAAGGCGAGGTTTGGGTGGGGAAGTTTCATGAACTTGGGTGAGTTGGGTGGTTGGGTAGTTGGAAGCTGTTGAGAAAAGAGGCTTAAGGAAGCTGAACAGGAGAGGTAGGCAGGGCCTATACCCTGCTGTGGAGGCATGGCCAGGGTACTGACAGGACAAACCAAAACATAACATAGCAATTATCTTCCTTTCCTTAGGGTCTTATGGTTGGTTCTCTTCTGCTCTCCATGGCAATCCAAGGCTGTGTAGGGTAAACATAGAGTTGATGAGGGCGTGAAGCTAACACTTTAAAGGAGTCAAGAAGTCATTTCTTTTTAAATAGGTTAATGTAATGCCAAACAACGAGTCTAAGTGGTCTTAGAAATTTGTTTTTTTCAGTTGGGAACTGATCAAAGTGGAATGTTGACCGAAAATTGTATAGATTTTCATTTTCTTAAAAAACAAACAAACTTATTTAACCTGTTTTGAGAACATTCTCAAAGAATGCTTCTTTAGAATCTTTCTACCCAGTTCACTATTAACTGCTGGGAACCCCTCACAGAAACCTGTAAATAAGCAACTCTGGAATTAAATTGCCTCCCAGCTATCTTAAGCAAATATCCTACAAGGGAAATTGTGTTATCTAGCTGGCCAGTTGATTCTTGGCTTTTTTCAGCTTCAAGAAAGAATTTAAATGGAATCCCTGTGTGTTACTCTCATTTCAAATCCTTTGGAGCAGATAAACATTATCATGAAACTGGCCAAGGATGAAATTTAAATAAGTAGTGATTGGAAAGGATGACAGTAAGAGTTTCCAACTCACAAAAACAGACAAATTAGTTTAATTAACTGCAAAATTTGGAGGACAAAGATATGGGGGAAATTATTTATGTTGATGTGAAATGCATGCTCAATATTTTTGTAAACAAACCTCTTAGGGGACAGGAACCCCATGAATATAATCATCCCTCAAAAATGTACCAACAAAGAGCAATTTGGAGCCAAAGACGTAATTTTCCCCTTGTAACTTTACTGTCCATTTATATGGCAGCATAGATGACAGGCCTCTCCTCACCAGAGTGGGTCTTCCTCTGTTCTGCCATTATAGAGCTGGTCTGACTGTGTGTGTGTGGGGAGGGGGCATGGTGGCTGCTCATGTGGTTGAATTATTGTCTGAATAGAGGAGACAGAGGCTGCCTTTATGTTAGAAGCAGCCCCCCTTTCCTGATGTCTGGGGTGGAAAGGACTTTGCTCCATGTGGAGCACAGCATGGAGTAGTGGAGAGTAATTACCTTTGCCCAGTGGCTAGCGAGGGATGCTTTCACATCCAAATGGACAGCTAATTTCTGCTGTCCTTCCTTCCCCATGATGAAGCTACAAAAGCACCTGAATCTCCAATTTATTCTTCCATTACTCTGGTTATGTAGACAAGGACTAGTTCTGATACAGTAATTCTTTCCTGGGATGGTAAACAGACATTGGGGAAGAGAATATCTTTCTGTTGGAGAAGATAAGCTGGGAGGAAGTGACTCCAGGGCTGCTGCTACCATGTTTTTTTTTGCAATCCAGAGAGACACTAAGCTGAAAAGAGTGAGACAAGTAATTTTAGCATTGTTGAATCCCTGAAGTTCTGGTTCTTATAGCATTTGTCCTTCCTACCTTTTTTCCTCTCAACAGTTACTTCAGTTCAGTTCAGTCTCACAGGCATTTCCAACTCTTTGCAACTCCATAGACTGCAGAACGCCAGGCCTCCCTATCACCAACTGCCGGATTTTACTCAAACTCATGTCCATTGAGTCGGTGATGCCACCCAACCATCTTATCCTCTGTCATCCCCTTCTCCTCCCACCTTCAATCTTTCCTAGCATCAGAGTCTTTTCAAATGAGTTAATTCTTTGCATCAGGTGGCCAAAGTATTGAAATTTCAGTTTCAGTATCAGTTCTTCCAATGAATCTTCAGGACTGATTTCCTTTAGGATGGACTGGTTGGATCTCCTTGCAGTCCAAGGGACTCTCAAGAGTCTTCTCCAACACCACAGTTCAAAAGCATGAATTCTTCATCACTCAGCATTCTTTATAGTCCAACTCTCACATCCATACATGACTACTGGAAAAAGCTTGGCTTTGCTTACATAGACCTTTGTTGGCAAAGTGATGTGTCTGCTTTTTAATACACTGTCTAGATTTGTAATAGCTTCTCTTCCAAGGAGCAAGCATCTTTTAATTTCATGGCCACAGTTGCCATCTGCAGTGATTTTGGAGCCGAAGAAAATAAAATCTGTCACTGTTTCCACTTTTTCCCTATCTATTTGCCATGGACTGTTGGGACTAGATGTCATGATCTTAGTTTTTTGAATGTCGAGTTTTAAGCCACCTTTTTCATTCTCCTCTTTCACTCTCATCAAGAAGCTCTTTAGTTCCTTCTTTGCGTTCTTCCATTTGAGTGGTATCATTTGCATATCTGAGGTTATTGATATTTCTCCTGGCAATCTTGATTCCAGCTTGTGCTTCCTCCAGCCCAGCATTTCTCATGAGGTACTCTGCATATAAGTTAAATAAACAGGGTAACAATATACAGCCTTGACTTCTTTCCCTATTTTTTGGAACCAGTCTGTTGTTCCATGTCCAGTTCTAACTGTTGCTTCCTGACCTGCATACAGATTTCTCAAGAGGCAGGTCAGGTGGTCTGATATTAAGGATCTCTTTCAGAATTTTCCACAGTTTGTTGTGATCCACACAGTCAAAGGCTTTGACGTAATCAATAAAGCAGAAATAGATGTTTTTCTGGAACCCTCTTGCTTTTTTGATGATTCACCAGATGTTGGCAATTTGATCACTGGTTCCTCTGCCTCTTCTAAATCTAGCTTGAACATCTGGGAAATTCACAGTTCACGTATTGCTGAAGCCTGGCTTGGAGAATTTTGAGCATTACTTTACTAGCATGTGAGATGAGTGCAATTGTGTGGTAATTTGAGCATTCTTTGGCATTGCCTTTCTTATGGATTGGAATGAAAACTGACCTTTTCTAGTTCTGTGGCCACTGCTGAGTTTTCCAAATTTGCTGGCATATTGAGTGCAGCACTTTCACAGCATCATCTTTCAGGGTTTGAAATAGCTCTACTGGAATTCCATCACCTCCACTAGCTTTGTTTGTAGTGATGCTTCCTAAGGCCCACTTGACTTTGCATTCCAGGATTTCTGGCTCTAGGTGAGTGATCACACCATTGTGATTATCTGGGTCTTGAAGATCTTTTTTGTATAGTTCTTATGTGTAGTCTCGCCACCTCTTCTTAATATCTTCTGCTTCTGTTAGGTCCATACCATTTCTGTCCTTTATCGAGCCCATCTTTGCATGAAATGTTCCCTTGGTGTCTCTAATTTTCTTGAGATCTAAAATCTTTCCCATTCTGTTGTTCTCCTCTATTTCTTTGCATTGATCGCTGAGGAAGGCTTTCTTATCTCTCCTTGCTATTCTTTGGAACTCTGCCTTCAAATGGGTATATCTTTCCTTTTCTCCTTTGCTTTTCACTTCCCTTCTTTTCACAGCTATTTGTAAGGCCTCCTCAGCAGCCGTTTTGCTTTTTTGCATTTCTTTTTCTTGGGGATGATCTTGATCCCTGTCTCCTGTACAATGTCATGAACCTTGTCCATAGTACTTCAGGCACTCTATCAGATCTAATCCCTTGAATCTATTTGTCACTTCCACTGTATAATCATAAGGGATTTTATTTAAGTCATACCTGAATGGCCTAGTGGTTTTCCCTACTTTCTTCAGTTTAAGTCTGAATTTGGCAATAAGGATTTCATGATCTGAGCCACAGTCAGCTCCTGGTCTTGTTTTTGCTGACTGTATAGAGCTTCTCCATCTTTAACTGCAAAGAATATAATCAATCTGCTTTTGGTGTTGCCCATCTGGTGATGTCCATATGTAGAGTCTTCTCTTGTGTTGTTGGAAGAGGGTGTTTGCTATGACCAGTGTGTTCTCTTGGCAAAACTCTATTAGTCTTTGCCCTGCTTCATTCTGTACTCCAAGGTCAAATTTGCCTGTTACTCCAAGTGTTTCTTGACCTCCTACTTTTGCATTCCAGTCCCTTATAATGAAAAGGACATCTTTTGGGGGTGTTAGTTCTAGAAGGTCTTGTAGGTCTTCATAGCACCATTCAACTTCAGCTTCTTCAGCATTATTGTTCAGGACATCGACTTGGATTACTGTGATATTGATTTGTTTGCCTTGGAAACAAACAGAGGTCATTCTGTCATTTTTGAGATTGTGTCCAAGTACTGTACTTTGGACTCTTTTGTTGACCATGATGGCTACTCCATTTCTTCTAAGGGATTCTTGCCCACAGTAGTAGATATAATGGTCATCTGAGTTAAATTCACCCATTCCAGCCCAACAATTATTATTATTGTTATTACAAAAAATTTATAATATTTTAGTTTCTAAGGGAGGAGGCAATTATGATGAACAAGACAGAGAAGTCCTTGCTGTCTTGGTCTTTACATACTGTTTCTCTTCAGTCGCTCACTCGTGTTCGACTCTTTTCAACCCCATGGATTGAAGCATGCCAGGCTTCCATGTCTTTCCATGTCCTTCATCTCCCAGAGGTTTGCTCAACCTCATGTCCATTGAGTCAATGATGCCATCCAGCCATCTCATCCTTTGTCATCCCCTTCTCCTCATGTCTTCGATCTTTCTCAGCATCAGAGTCTTTGCCAGTGAGTCAGCTCTTCACATCAGGTGGCCAAAGTTTGGAGCTTAAGCTTCAGCATCAGTCCTTCCAATGAATATTCAGGATTGATTTCCTTTAGGATTGACTAGTTTGACCTCCTTGTTGTCCAAGGGACTCTCAAGAGTCTTCTTTAGCACCACAGTTTGAAAGCATCAATTCTTTGGTGCTCAGGCTTCTTTACAGTCCAAATCTCACATCTGTACATGACTACTGGAAAAAACCATAGCATTGACTATAAGGACCTTTGTGGGCAAAGTGCTCTCTGCTTTTTAATACACTGCCTAAGTCTGTTATATCTTTTCTTCCAAGGAGCAAGCTTTAAATACTAGGGTGAAGAAATAGACAACAGATTATTAAGCAAATAATAATTGTAAGAACAGCAAATGATAATAAATTCTTTGAAGGAAATACAGTAGGAGATGATGTGATAAAGTCTGACTCCAGGTGGGGAGGACAGCTTATGTTGTCTGAGTGGTCAGGACCAGCTTCACTGAGGAGGTGGTACTTGGGCTAATGTCCAAAGGGCAAGAAAGAACAGGCCATGTGGAGATTTGAAGAGTGAGAAATTCAAGAGAAGAAACAGCCAGAAGAAAACCCCTGATGAGGAAAAGCTTAGTGTTTTAAAAACAAACAAACAATAAAAAAGTGATGGTAGAAAGAACAGAAGGAGAAAGGAGAGACAGATGAGATTGGAAACTATGTGAGGTTTACAGTCCTTGGCCAGGAGATGAAGTTTTGTTCTGGGAGTTGAGGGATATGTTCGGAGAATTTTAAACAAGAGGATGGCAGTATTTAATTTGAGATTAAAAAGGAGTATTTTGGCTACTATACAGAGAATAATTATAAGGAGGAAAGAATATGCCAGAAATCTGGTTCAATATTTTGTTCCTTATTAATTAGAATGATTATAATTATAAAAAAGTGAATAAGAATGTGATTATATTATCAATACACAAACAATTCCAGAATGATTCTCTGGTCTCACAAATCCCATTCAGGAACCAGGGTCTTGCCATCTTTTAGCAGGTTGTGCTCAGCATATTAACTTGGTTCTCAAGCTTCTGTTCTCTTGTTTACCAGACAGCTGCCTCAGTTCCAGGCATCTCACATAGACACACACGTAGGTGACAGAGGGACTGTCATCTAGTGATTCTCTTTATTAGCAAGGGAAAACTCTTTCCGAAGCCCCTTCCTAGAGACCAGGATTGAGATACATGTCAAGGGGGACTAGAATGATCAAAGTTGTGTTAAACCCTCTATGGTTCTCTCCTTTCTCTGAGCACATAGAAAGACAAATGTTGAACAAAATCAAGACTTATCAACAAGGAAGAAGAGAGGCAACTCACAGTGTCTCCTGTGATTGATTGGATTACTCTGAGTAATTACTCTGAATGATTCAGATACCTTTTAAACACCTTTGTTAAACTATTTTTGTCAGAGGGGAGATGTTGGGTAACTATATATATATACTTTAATCATAGTCTAGATTGAATTTTAGAAACACTATAATTCATACTAGGTCTTCCTGAGTTTGTCAGTTAACATCTTCTTGATCACTGAGCTCTCTTTTGGTATCTTTGGGTCTGAGACAAAAGATGGTAACTGGCAAGTATGGGTGACATTGTTGCTGCTCATGGGTTGGTCCATCTGAGACTGATATGAAATCAATTCAAATCATCATCTCCGGGTCCACTCCCTCATCCTCTTTGTCATTTTCATCTTGCTTATGATGTGCCCATCTTCATCTGTATATGATGGTGACCTGACAGTTCCTCTCCTCCTGAAATCAGCTGGCATTACTCTCTTCTGATTGCCCGTGCTCTGGCTTCCTTTGGCCAAGGTTCTGGCCCTGCAACTTTGTCATGAAACTCAGTGCTTATTCTTTTGTCTTCACTGCTGCTGCTGACCCCTTCCACGACACTGCCAATCCTCCATTTAGCTGGAAGAGGGCTATTTCTTAGGGAGCCTCCAGACTGCAGTTCTGGATTCCTTTCTGAAGCCAGAGTGCTACTTCTATCCTATGAGGTGTCTCATTGCTGTCATAACACAGCCAGTATAGTCATTTCTAGTTCGTGTTTGATTTCTGTCCCTTCTTACCAATGTTCATGACTAAATATACTTACCCTGAGTAGATTGTATTCTAGATGAGAAGAGGAGGTAAGTATAGATAAGTAAGGATTATAAAGGAAGAGTGCCTTGTCCTATTGAATCAGCTGAGTCAGGGACAGTGCTGGGCAGAATTTTCTGGGCTGTCAGTTTGGTAATCCTTCTACTTGCTTGAAGCCTGTGAAGTTTCTTTCCCTGTCCAGCTTCAGTCATTATTTAAAATCATTCAAGTCAATGTCACTGGGCTCTCCCAAGAGAAGCAGGCAATTGCAAAGTCGACTTTTGTATGTGACTTCTGTAACTCTACTGTCAGGCTTTATTGAGTTGCTCAACTGTAAGTGCCTTTTAGCTGGACACTGGGTCTGGTTATATGTACATATCAGGCAAATAACGACCCAACCAGAAAGATTCAAGAAGAAATTACAAGACCCTCTTGCTTTTCATATTTCCATAAACAGCTGAAGTCACAACATCCATAAAAGAAGCAAAATCCGACTGTCATCTAGGAGAGATGAAGGGCATATAGCAACTCATTATCATATCCTCTTGAATTTGTTGACAGCATCAGCTATAAATTGAGTCACTCAGCATGGTAGAAGGAAATGGCAACCCACTCCAGTGTTCTTGCTTGGAGAATCCCAGAGATGGGGGAGCCTGGTGGGCTGCTGTCTATGGGGTCGCACAGAGTTGGACACGACTGAAGCGACTTAGCAGCAGCAGCAGCAGAATAAAAAGCAGAGAAGGCAATGGCGGAGAAGTACTGGAGAACCCACTCTAGTACTCTTGCCTGGAAAATCCCATGGTCAGAGGAGCCTGGTGGGCTGCAGTCCATGGGGTCATGAAGAGTCGAACACGACTGAGCGACTTCACTTTCACTTTTCACTTTCATGCATTGGAGAAGGCAATGGGAACCCACTCCAGTGTTCTTGCTTGAAGAATCCCAGGGACAGGGAAGCCTGGTGGGCTGCCATCTCTGGGGACGCACAGAGTCAGACACGACTGTAGTGACTTAGCAGCAGCAGCAGCAGCAAGGTAGGGGCCACAGACTGGGTACATTTTGATAATGCTGATGATTGACTGAAACAGTTCAGGACAAGATCATAGACTCTTCAGATGAAAGGAATCCTCAGGTATGTTTCATTTTCTTCCTAAGACCATGTAGTCCAGAGATGCTTAATTTAAATTCTAAACTTTAGGGAACTTACAGACCTGCTAAAATAATATGTATACTTTATAAGTCTGGGCAATTTTTGATAAAGAAGATTGTTAATAGCTTCCATTCAGTTCAGTTCAGTCGCTCAGTCGTGTCCGACTATTTGCGACCCCATGAATTGCAGCACGCCAGGCCTCCCTGTCCATCACCAACTCCCAGAGTCCACCCAAACCCATGTCCATTGTGTTGGTGATGCCATCCAGCCATCTCATCCTCGGCTGTCCCCTTCTCCTCCCGCCCCGAATCCCTCCCAGCATCACAGTCTTTTCCAATGAGTCAACTCTTCGCATGAGGTGGCCAAAGTATTGGAGTTTCAGCCTCAGCATCAGTCCTTCCAATGAACACCCAGGACTGATCTCCTTCAGGATGGACTGGTTGGATCTCCTTGCAGTCCCTCTTCTAAGGGACTCTCAAGAGTCTTCTCCAACACCACAGTTCAAAAGCATCAATTCGTTGGTGCTCAGCCTGCTTCACAGTCCAACTCTCACATCCATACATGACCACAGGAAAAACCATAGCCTTGACTAGACAGACCTTAGTCGGCAAAGTAATGTCTCTGCTTTTGAATATACTATCTAAGTTGGTCATAACTTTTCTTCCAAGGAGTAAGCATCTTTTAATTTCATGGCTGCACTCACCATCTGCACTGATTCTGGAGCCCTCAAAAATAAAGTCTGACACGGTTTCTACTGTTTCCCCATCTATTTCCCATGAAGTGATGG
This sequence comes from Capricornis sumatraensis, assembly GCF_032405125.1. Taxonomy (NCBI): domain Eukaryota; kingdom Metazoa; phylum Chordata; class Mammalia; order Artiodactyla; family Bovidae; genus Capricornis; species Capricornis sumatraensis. The sequence goes on along the minus strand of NC_091074.1, from coordinate 45,801,830 downwards.
GACCCGATGCCATAATCTTCGTTTTCTGAATGATGAGCTTTAAGCCAACTTTTTCGCTCTCCTCTTTTACTTTCATCAAGAGGCTTTTTAGCTCCTCTTCACTTTCTGCTATAAGGGTGGTGTCATCTGCATATCTGAGGTTATTGATATTTCTCCCAGCAATCTTGATCCCAGCTTGTGTTTCTTCCAGTCCAGCGTTTCTCATGATGTACTCTGCATATAATTTAAATAAGCAGGGTGACAATATACAGCCTTGACGCACTCCTTTTCCTATTTTTAGGAACCAGTCTATTGTTCCATGTCCAGTTCTAACTGTTGCTTCCTGACCTGCATACAGATTTCTCAAGAGGCAGGTTAGGTGGTCTGGTATTCCCGTCTCTTTCAGAATTTTCCACAGTGTATTGTGATCCACACAGTCAAAGGCTTTGGCATAGTCAATAAAGCAGAAATAGATGTTTTTCTGGAACTCTCTTGCTTTTTCCATGATCCAGCGGATGTTGGCAATTTGATCTCTGGTTCCTCTGCCTTTTCTAAAACCAGCTTGAACATCAGGGAGTTCACGGTTCACATATTGCTGAAGCCTGGCTTGGAGAATTTTGAGCATTACTTTACAAGCATGTGAGATGAGTGCAATTGTGCGGTAGTTTGAGCATTCTTTGGCATTGCCTTTCTTTGGAATTGGAATAAAAACTGACCTTTTCCAGTCCTGTGGCCATTGCTGAGTTTTCCAAATTTGCTGGCATATTGAGTGCAGCACTTTCACAGCATCATCTTTCAGGATTTGAAATAGGTCAACTGGAATTCCATCCCCTCCACTAGCTTTGTTCATAGTGATGCTTTCTAAGGCCCACTTGATTTCACATTCCAAGATGTCTGGCTCTAGACTAGTGATCACATCATCATGATTATCTGGGTCATGAATATCTTTTTTGTATAGTTCTTCTGTGTATTCTTGCCACCTCTTCTTAATATCTTCTGCTTCTGTTAGGTCCATACCATTTCTGTCCTTTATCGAGCCCATCTTTGCATGAAATGTTCCCTTGGTATCTCTAATTTTCTTGAAGAGATCTCTAGTCTTTCCCATTCTGTTGTTTTCCTCCTATTTCTTTGCATTGATTGCTGAAGGCTTTCTTATCTCCTCTTGCTATTCTTTGGAACTCTGCATTCAGGTGCTTATATCTTTCCTTTTCTCCTTTGCTTTTCACTTCTCTTCTTTTCACAGCTATTTGTAAGGCTTCCCCAGACAGCCATGTTGCTTTTTTGCATTTCTTTTCCATGGGGATGGTCTTGATCCCTGTCTCCTGTACAATGTCACGAACCTCATTCCATAGTTCATCAGGCACTCTATCTATCAGATCTAGGCCCTTAAATCTATTTCTCACTCCCACTGTATAATCATAAGGAATTTGATTTAGGTCATACCTGAATGGCCTAAAGGTTTTCCCTACTTTCTTCAATTTGAGTCTGAATTTGGCAATAAGGAGTTCATGATCTGAGCCACAGTCAGCTGCCGGTCTTGTTTTTGTTGACTGTATAGAGCTTCTCCGTCTTTGGCTGCAAAGAATATAATCAATCTGGTTTTGGTGTTGACCATCTGGTGATGTCCATGTGTAGAGTCTTCTCTTGTGTTGTTGGAAGAGGGTGTTTGCTATGACCAGTGCATTTTCTTGGCAAAACTCTATTAGTCTTTGCCCTGCTTCATTCTGCATTCCAAGGCCAAATTTGCCTGTTACTCCAGGTGTTTCCTGACTTCCTACTTTTGCATTCCAGTCCCCTATAATGAAAAGGACATCTTTTTTGGATGTTAGTTCTAAAAGGTCTTGTAGGTCTTCATAGAACCATTCAACTTCAGCTTCTTCAGTGTTACTGGTTGGGGCATAGACTTGGATAACTGTGATATTTAATGGTTTGCCTTGGAGACAAACAGAGATCATTCTGTCTTTTTTAGATTGCATCCAAGTACTGCATTTCAGACTCTTTTGTTGACCATGATGGCTACTCCATTTCTTCTGAGGGATTCCTGTCCGCAGTAATAGATATAATGGTCATCTGAGTTAAATTCACCCATTCAAGTCCATTTTAGTTCACTGATTCCTAGAATGTCCACGTTCACCCTTGCCATCTCTTGTTTGACCACTTCCAATTTGCCTTGATTCATGGACCTGACATTCCAAGTTCCTATGCAATATTGCTCTTTACAGTATCAGATCTTACTTCTGTCACCAGTCACATCCACAACTGGGTATTGTTTTTGCTTTGGCTCCATCCATTCATTCTTTCTGGAATTATTTCTACACTGATCTCCAGTAGCATCTTGGGCACCTAAAGACCTGGGGAGTTCCTCTTGGTATCCTATCATTTTGCCTTTTCATACTGTTCAGCTTCCATTAGATTCTTAAAATGGGCCTGTGACTAAATAGAGTTAGTCGTTGAGGTCCAACCTCATCCCCTCCCGTGTGTGGGTTCTTGCAGCATCCCTTCCCATGTATGAACACTCTAGTTAGAGAACCCTTCTTCCCTCCTCCTGCTCCCCTCTTTTCCTTTTGAAAAGCAACGAGTTTGGTGCCAGCTTCTCAAACTATAGTACTCAGAGCCGTGAGGTATGTGAAAAGGGATGGGAGCTCTAGGATAAACCAGGACCATCTTCCCAGAAGGAAACTGTCACTAGAAGATTTGGACAAAAACTCATTTTCATATTTAAGGATAAATCACATATATGATGATAGAGTAAACATGTACAATTTACATGACTTTGTAAGTTAGAACATGAAGCTTGCACCCAGAAGTTCCTCTGGAATCTTCCCTCAGCCATAAAATAAGGCTAATAAAATGCCCCATTGTGTTGTGGGCTCTAAGGAAATGAGGACTGAGGGGTGCCTGGCTCACTGTAGGCCTGTTCTCAATGGTACTGCCCCCCCCCCCCCAACTCCGCCCCTACGACTTATATGATGAGCTGAAATCTGCCTCCAGGAAACTAGTCCTAGTTCTGTCTTCTGGGGCCTTGGGATTGTGGATAGCCATCTTTCCCCTTCCTTCAGTACAATTCTTTGGTCGCATTAAAAAATTGTGGGAAAATATGCATCAGATAAGCTACATTCTAACCCCCTTCTTAAAGTGCACCATTCTGCGGCATTCAGTACCTTCACAGTGATGGGCGACCATCGCCATTATCTAGTTCCAGAGCTTTTTCATCACTTCAAATGGAAGCCCTGTGCTGGTGAAGCATCACTTCTTTCTCCCCTCCAGCCCCTGGCAAACAATACCTGCTTTCTGTTGCTGTGGATTTGCCTGCTCTGGATATCTCATGTAAATAGAATCCTACAGTATGTGGCCTTTTGTTTCTGGTTTGTTTTCCTTGAGCTCAGAGAAATAAAGGGACTGAGAGACCTTAGGTGAAAGAAAGGCCTAAGGGACTGAGAAGTGGGGAGGGGCACTAAGGGATTGACAAGGGTGAACACAAACATATTTGGCCTCATACTGTAGCCCCAGGTCCTGGCTTTTATGCCTGGCTATCAGAGTCCAGCCCTGTTGCTGCAGGCACACAAGGCCTGGCAAGATCATCACTGCCAGCCGTCTGAATATCGAGTCTAGGCCAGAGGCATCTGTCAGATCCAAGTTCGGCTTGGGCAGCACGTGCTCAGGAAGCAAGCTTTCAAGCTTGCTGAGTCCAGCTGGATGCCATGCTCCGTTTATCCTTGTATGGCACAGTGGAGCCTCGTTATAGGAGCCGCGCTTGCCTGAACATTCAGAGGAAAGGCAAACCAGACTGGCCTGGCCATCGTGGCCTTTGGAAAAGCAGAAAGGCTGCTCGTGTGTGCAGCCAGCACACTGCCTGGGTAATTAAATCACTCCCAGGGAAAATCTTGTTTGAGCACTAAAGGTCACGGCTATGATTCGTCTGTGATTCTTTGTCAATACGTTTTTCTAACCAAGTACCACATAAAGAGTCCATTATATGGGCTTTGGGGCTGCCTGCTTGCCCAGGGATGGGAAGGAAAAAATTTGTGGGCTGGCCCTGTTACATGCACCATTTAACACAGCACAATTGCCCTCCCTCCTCGAGGAGTCTGCCTTTTGTTGACTCAAGTCCTAATTCATGTGGGGGGAGTTTAGTGTAACTAGATGTTTAGGGTCTCATAAAAGGTTTTAACTAGTTTCACAAAGATACTCACAGATGCCTGAACAGTAAACACTGGAAAGGCCCAGCACTGGGTTAGAAGTTGGGAGAATGAAGCCTGAATTGTGTTTGTGTTTTGCTTTAATGGTTCCAGTAAATGACTAGGCTAAACCCAGGATTTGTGCTTTCCCCATGGGTCCTCCCCTATCCTTTCTCACACAGAGCACCAGAAAAACCACTGGATCAAACTCGGGCTTAGGGCTTGAGAGTTGGGGGCATTTTCAGAGGTCTTTGAGGAAACTGGTGTTGGATGGCAGCTCAAGCAATTGGCCCCCCTGTGGGAGCAGAAAGGGAGGTGAACCACACTGCCTTGACTGTGACAGCCCAACCCTCCAGAAGGAAAGGAGAATTCCCAGTTGCTCAGGTACAGTCCAAGTGGAGGAGCTTCTCCTCCTATGGAAACTCCAGCTCAATCCCCACCTCCTCCATGAAACCCTAAATAATGTAAAGTTTAATTTTTCTCTGAAGTAAAGTTAAGACCAGGGTAGATGGCAGCTTCATAACAGCATCAGAGACCTAGGTGCCTTTGATCTCTCTGCTGTTCCATCCTTCAGTGTGTGGGCCATGTGCTAGCTGGGACTGCGTCTGTTGCATTTAGTGTAAAAACAGAAAAATACGTCCTTTTAATTTTTCCTCTTCCATGAAAGAAGTCTGGAGGCAGGGAATGCCTTGAAGGGATCAGACTCCCTCCAGGTGATCACTCTGCTGTTTCTGGGGTGGGGTTCCCATCCTCAGGGTGTCCTAGCTATCAGATCTGAGTTCTAGGCAACTTGGTAGGGAAAGAGAAGGGTACACTCTGACCTTGTTAATGTTATTAAAAAAAAAAAAGCCCAGAGTTTAGAGGCTGGGGAGATGACTGTGATTACCAGTAACTGAGATCAAACTAAGATGAAATGGTGATTTTATTGATTTATTCTATCTAAAATGCATGAAGAAGAATGAGCCCACAAATGTGTGAGTCCACACTTGGAGCCAGGATGCTGGGTTCACATCTTACTTGGTAATCAATGTGACCTTAGGCCTCAATTTTCCCATTTATGCATCAAAGGGGTTAGATTTTCAAAAAACCAGATCTTAAAGCTGGGCTCCCTTAGATTAAGGATGAATGAACCAAAATGGGCTCACTGGCAGGTTAGGTGTCCCCCAAGAGGATGAATCCATAGCAAAGTGCTGAGTGGAATCTAGGAAATGGAGCAGAAAAGTAGAGGGCCAGTAAGGTAGGACAGCTAGCATGTGAAGCTAGAGATGGCAGGCTGCAGAGGGAATGGAAGAAACGCATTTGGGATTGAGGTAGCCAGAAATCACAGTTTGTTAGTCGCTTAGTCGTGTCCGACTCTTTGTGACCCCATGGACTTTAGCCCACCAGGCTCCTCTGCCCGTGGGATTCTCCTGGCAGGAATACTGGAGTGGGTTGCCATTTCCTTCTCCAGGGGATCTTCCTTACCCAGGGATCAAACCCAGGTCTCCTGCATTGCAGGTGGATGCTTTACTGTCTGAGTACTATGGAAGCCTGAAATCACAGTTGCTGCTGCTGCTGCTAAGTCACTTCAGTCGCGTCCAACTCTGTGCGACCCCATAGACAGCAGCCCACCAGGCTTCCTCATCCCTGGGATTCTCCAGGCAAGAACACTGGAATGGGTTGCCATTTCGTTGCTCAGTTGTGTCCGACTCTAAGCGACCCCATGGACTGCAGCCCAACAGGCTCCTCCGTCCATGGGATTTTCCAGGCAAGAGTACTGGAGTGGGGTGCCATTGCCTTCTCCTGGGGTCAAATGAGACTGCGTGAGAACTGATTCAGTGCAGGGGCGCCATCTGCCCAACACCCCTCTTCTGCCTGAGCTTTCTGGGTCTGAGAGAATTCCTCAAAGTGGGTGGAACCTCTCAGTTTAGAGTTCCATGGTGCTCAGATCTCCTACAGCTCTAAAATGGCTGTTGGTCTAAGTTGAATCCAGAGGTGATAAAAATGCTAAGGAAACATAGCTGGCCTGGGAGCTGATGCCTCTGACCCCTCTGGTCCTCCCTGAGCTTGAAGTGAAGCCATAGGCATCACTGACTCTGGAATAGGAATGGGCAAGACTGGTTTCAAGATATTCAAGGGAAAACAGTTCTCTCTCAGTTTGAGATGAATGGGTTAATGCAAACCAAAAAACCATGGAGAATTTCTGAGAGGAATTGTGTCATCTGGCTTTAAAGATGGTGAGACTTGTGTGGTATTTCTCTCTGATTCTCAGGAAAGAAAAGATTGAGTGAGAATGAGCGAAGACAAAGAAACCTTGCAGAAGAAGATTGAGGGTTGGGTTTTAAACCTCCATGCAGGCAAATATTCTGTGTTGAGGAAGGTGATTTTTTTAAAATACTTTCTGAAGATGCCAAGAGTTTTTCAGATACTCTCAAGTAAACAAACAGAGTCAGGTGCATGCTTGCAAATAGTTTCTTCAGCTGTCCGTGGGCTAGGAATTCAAAAGTCTCCAGAAATCACTGTGCTCTTCAACTACAGTCTTTGTAATTACACTGCACAGAATATGCACTAGTTCTTGGTACTCATATTTGATTTGATTGATGCCATGTGCAGTAGAGAGGCAGGATCAGGGGAATAAAACAGGGCTGTGTTCCCTGCAAGAAGCTAGCCCCTATCTCTCAAGTAATGAGCATTTATTCTATTGGGGATGGGGGTGGTGGTGGTGGGATTGGAAGATGGAAAGAGGATTTCTGTAGGGGCCGTGGATCAATCCAACATGCTGAGCTGTACTGCAGTCAATTAAACCAGATGGAATTTTCTGGTATGATGAGAAAAACTGAGAGTAGTGTAGTGTTTCAGCAAAACTAAAGGGCATTTTTATTTGCTTCTCTCTTGTATGTCTTGTGACTATCAAAAAATAGAATCAGGACGTGCTTTGGCAGTTAGAGATTTCTATATTTCCAGGTGGAGGCAAATAATTTATTAGGATCTATTTACAACAGGTGAAGTTCCTTTTTTCATGTTAGGAAAAACTACCTTGTTGACAAGGTAAATAGCAAATGAGTCCAAGGGCCCTGAAAAAGGATGTTTGGAGGGTTGCAATAATATCTTGAAGGTTAAATTGTCAAATACCCATGATTTCAGTTCAGTTCCATTCAGTCGCTCAGTGATTTAAGATACATTAATTTCATCCAGTTTATAGTTTAAGTAGTGAAGAAACAACACTGATTTTCTCTAATCAATTTCTCTTAAAATTTTTTTTTGAGGAAAATAGAGCAATATGAAATTTGAGTAATATTCTGCTAAATGGAGAGAAGTCAGTGAACAGGATAGAGGTTATCTTTCATGGCATATTTTCAGGAATTACAGTGTGTATTGGTTTTTGTTAAGGTTGCAAGGTAGATACATGAGTAAATGAATGAATAAAAGGTGATCTCTGTTTTTAAGAGGGCAAGATATATTCAAAAAATATAACACATGGCTGCCAAAAATGAAGGCTAATTGAGAAGCCTCAGTTGTGTTCAGAGCTTCACCATCTGCCTGCTACCCCAGGAATAGAAACTTGGGGTCATCTTTAACTTACTCCTTTCCCTTGTTCCCTACATGTGTTCCTTGATTCCTCCCCCTGGAATTCCCTCCCTCACCTGATCCTTCCCATCCCTCAAGACCAAGGTCAAATGTCGACTTCTGCACAGAGACTTCCCTCATGTCCTCAGTACGAAGTAACTTCTGTGGTTTAAATCTAATTGCAGATTTCTAGTGATCTAGGGTGGACCACATGGAGACTGCCTTTGGCCCAGATTAGATAAAAGAGAAGAGAATAACAGAAGGTTTTCTTTTCATCTGAAGACCAGAGCTGAATTGACTCATTGACCTTCCACCAGAGGCATTTTCAGGCCAGCTGTTCACACCTTCATACCTCACCTGTCTGATAGGAAGCATACAAAGTGGTAGGTATGCATCTCCTCAGAAGAATCCTGAGCTTGTGGACTACACTAGGAGGGAGTGAGAGAGACAGCAAGACAGAGAGAGACGCAGTGAGACACACACACACAGAAACAGAGGGAACGAGGCTGGAACAGGCCCTATCCTGGAAGGAAGCAGGCTCAAAGCACCCCCACTTCTTCAGCTTCATGATGAAACCAGTGCAGCAGACAGTGTCATATTGAGTGCTGAGTTGCTTCAGTTGTGTCTGACTCTGTGTAACCCTATGGACTGTAGCCTGCCAGGCTCCTCTGTCCATGGGATTCACCAGTCAAGAATACTAGAGTGGGTTGCCATTTCCTCCTCCAGGGTCAGGATCTTCCTGACCCAGTGATTGAAGCCATGTCTCTTAAGTCTCCTGCATTGGCAGGTGGGTTCTTTACCACTGGCGCCACCTGGGAAGTTGAATATTGACCGTGTAATAATGGGACACAGCAACTGCTGTGTTTCTCCCTCAGTGAATTCCTGTGATCTTGGTTCTTTCCCTTTCAGTCAGTGATAGACCTTGCTTTAGCACTCCAAGAGATGAGAACCTCAAAGAACAAAGAAGCAGTACTTGGTTTTTTGAAACTCATGAGAGCAATAAGAGTCTTGAGAGATAGAGGTGAGGGAAAGCTTTGGGGTCTGTGTGAATCAGAAGTAAGAGGCTGGGGAGACAAGCCAGCTTCATCTCCCTATCCTGACCAGAGGAAGATTCCTGGGCATGAGCAACTGGGTAGTTGAATTCTGGGTGGTGACTGAGGCCCCAGCTTCAGGCCCCTAGCGTAGAATGGACCAGTATCTTGCTTCACAGGTGAAGCCCAGGAAGATATTAAGCTTCTCAGTTTTCTTGTCCCATTCACCTCGGCACATGGCATGTCTCTCATCAAAGAGAATCTAAGGTGGCCCCACCAATCCTCCACAGCCCCAGGGCAACATGCAAAAACACCCCACAGCACCCCATCTGCCCTCTACCACCTTAGAGAAGGCTTCTCACCTATCAGAGAGGACCAGTGAATGTGAGGACCACTGAATGTGGTGCTCACCTAGGGATCTATGACACCCCCAGGAATGCCAGAGCAGAGAGACACGGGTGACCAGGACTGGGGCATGCACACCTTCATCCCAGGGAAGGACCTGGTGGAGAGGTGATGGTGGTTGAGAATGGGATGCCTCCTCCTGACCAAAGCAGCTCTGCACAACTCAGTGGGACATGAACACAAATATCTGTAAATAGAAAGAAAATCCTGCTTTGCCTGAGCTTATCCTAAAATGAAGTTTCTCTTACCACGAAGAAGTGGGATTTGAGATAGAACTATAAAACTAAAGAACAGTATATTTATTTGTTCATCTCAATTTGCGGCCTAAAACAATTCATACCTGCTGTACAAAGTATTACATACTCTTGAGTGTTGTGTCTCCTCACTTATTGACAGAATAAAAGAGCCCCACCTATTGGTACAACTGCTGACAAAATGCTCTTAAACCTGACCAGCTCCTCTCCTTGGAGGTGAGCTGAGTTTGTAGGGGGTTGGGGGAGGGGGGCATTGGGGAGGGGGGAGGAGACCTGAGCCTCCACTAGAGGCCACCAGACACCACAGAGCAGCACACTGCTGTCTGATTCAACATTAGCCACTTCAGTGGAGTTCTTGCAAGCCACTTAGTGGAAGACTGTGTCATACCAAGTCTTAGCCTAAACTGGCACCCTACCCTCTATTTGCACTGAAACTTTTGGTGCCGGATTAAGAGGGACTTTCCTTTTAGAGAGCTTTGGTAAAAGATTCTCCTTGAGAGGAAGGAATGTTTCATTACTGAAATCTGTTTTTTTGCAAATGGTTCTTTTCTTACAGAGAAGCTGATAACATAAAAACTACTAGGCACAGTTTCTGGTGTTCTCAGAGATATTAGAGATGACTGAGTTGTCAGTATAATCTCAGGGGCAGAGCCTTTTTCACTGGACTTTTGATTGATTGCGTTGGATGCTTGTCAGTTACCACAAGAAGTTCCTGGATTAGGGAACAGCAGGAAGATGCTTTACCTTTGCCTGTTTCTGGGGCACGTAAGCACTTCAAAAGCCATCTCTTTAGCACTTGGGTACCTAATCAATTGCATATCTCAATTTTGATTTTTTGATACAGTCTCTTGAGTCTTAGGTGTTAGATACAATGAACATGATGAGTAGCTTGGAAATGCTCTCCCGCCCTGTCAAAGTGAGTGGTTAGCATCCTTTCTGTGGCCCAAGGCCCATGCGCATGCGTGTCAACTCATTTCAATCATGTCCGACTCTTTGTGACCCCAGGGTCTGTAGCCTGCCAGGCTCCTCTGTCCATGTGATTCTCCAGGCAAGAATACTGGAATGGGTAGCCACACCCTCCTCAGGGAAGCTTCCCGACCCAGGGATCGAACCTGCATCTCCTGTAGCTCCTGCATTGCAGGTGGATTCTTTATCATTGAGCCACCAGGGAAGCCAAGGCCTGACACCCTCCTTAATAGTTATCTCATCTTAAGCCCAGATTAAAAACCTTCAATGGATCCCCACTGAGTCCAAACTCCTTAGCCTGGGATCTGAGGGCTTCATTAGCTAAAGTTTGTCTTGATGTCAGCTGTCACCTGGCATATCCTCTTAGCCTGATACTCAAGCTATGGAAAAATGAGTGTTGTTCATGGAACACACCAGGTTTATTCCACACCTTTGTGCTTTTGTGTATACTGGTACCCAAAATATCCTTCCCCTTTGTCCATCTAGTAAAAACCCACTTGTATTTCAATACTTACCCCCTCCCTAAATTCTTCCCTGAACTTCTAAGAGATCCCAGTTCTATATCCCTTATAATACTTCTGGTGCCCCATGTTTATAGCCTAATGTGTGCCTAATGCCTGGTGTCTAACCCTCAAGAAGTGTTTACTGAGTAAATGCAGTGGGCTTTGACTTCTGCAAAAATTTTGTAGTATTGCTAGTTTGACAATGATGACAAGTAGCTCTTTTCCAGGAAGCTGGATGTGGCTGTATTGAGGAGAAAGATTTCAGCTCATGATTGGGAAGACTTTGACTTCAGGTCAAAGGAACCACTGAATTATCACCATCAAAAAACTGGGAAAAGAATTTTAATGCAGTTCATCATGTATGGTCTCATTTAAAGAGATTTTATTGCCAGTAGCAGGTCAGCCAACCAAGACCACACCCTCATTTGAGAAGCTCCCAAGAAGTTCTTGAAATTAACTTCTGGAGAAGTCTGGCTTGAAGGGTAGGTTCCAAGCAAACTGTAACACTGGGGACATTTGCTTTTATCTGGCAACTTTTCCTCCTCCCTCATTCCCACCCTGATCTTTCAGATTGCTACTAAGAGATTCAAGGTGCCCCTTTGACTTCCTTTTGAAGATCATGATTGAATACTTTAGATTATTAATTTGCCTTACCGTGTATTATAATTACATGTTTATATGGTTATAACACCTATGAGATCTTTGGGCTTCTGGAGGTCAGGAAAGTATATCATGTTTACTTTTTCAGGTAAACATGAAAATATATCATGCTTATCCTTGGGCTCTGTATAGTGCTACCATGAAAGTGAAAGTGTTAGTCTCTCAGTCGTGTCTGACTGTTTGTGATCCCATGGACTGTACAGCCCACCAGACTCCTCTGTTCATGGAATTCTCCAGGCAAGAATACTGGAGTAGGTAGCCATTCTCTTCTCCAGGGGATCTTCCTGACCCAGGGATTGAACCCAGTCTCCTGCATTGCAGATGGATTCTTTACCATCTGAGCTACCGATAAATGTTAGTTGAGAGACATCCCTGGCAGTCCAGTGGTTAAAACTTCACCTTCTAATGTACGGGGTACAGGTTCAATCCCTGGTTGGGGAGCTAAGATCCCACATGACTGAAAACCAAAACATAAAACAGAAACAATATTGTAGCAAATTCAATAAAGACTTTAAAAATGGTTCACATAAAAAAATTCTAAAAAAATGTTAGTTGGATAAATGTATAAATAAAAAGTATAGAGATTTCCTACCTTGTACTATGTTTTAAGAAATTTCCTTGAATTTTCCTGGAAAGACTATTCTATTTTTCTAATTTTTAGATTAAGCAAAAGCACACAAAACTTAGCACACTTCTCACAATTGCCCTAATTCACTAGTGGAACTGGAAGATTTTATATCCTCCATCTGTGGAGTGCTTTATAGTTTAAAAGGCATAATCACCACCTTTTCTCCTATTCGACCTTTCTAATGACCCTGTGAAAGAAGTGTTACTCTCAGCAGTTTACCAATGAAAAAACTGGTGCTCAGAGAGGTTAGCAACACCCCTGAAGTTGCACAGCTAGCAATTTCCTGAGCCAGAACTAGAACTTCTTTTGAAGATAACTCACTGTCCATAGGGTTGCACAGAGTCGGACACAACTGAAGCAACTCAGCATGCATGCCTGCATTGGAGAAGGAAATGGCAATCCACTCCAGTATTCTTGCCTGGAGAATCCCGGGATAGAGGAGCCTGGTGGGCTGCTGTCTATGGGGTCGCACAGAGTCAGACACGACTGAAGTGACTTAGCAGCAGCAGCAGCAGCAATTTTCCTTTCATTATAATACACAGCCTTCCCAGCTTAGTCACTGCTGGGCCTAGTGGGGTCTCTGATGGTAAGGCAATGCCAATTTTGGATGCAAATTTAATTGAAATGCCTTTAAACATGAGGCTGGTATTAGTGTTTTCCATTGTCCTAAGAGTTATGTAGTAAATTATCCTAAAAGCTATGCCTATATTTCAGATACTTTGTTAATAGTACACATACTACAAAACAGAATCATGAAAATACTCTTGGCTCTCTGCTGATACAGTGTATGCAAAATATGCTATACACTCTCAACTTTTCACTTAAACCTAACATAAGAACATTGGGAAAATTCAGTAAAGTGAAGATATCTACAGTCTCTTCAATTTTGTGTATTTGCTCTATCTGTAGTATTAGGCAAATGTGAAACTTTGTCATATCTATGCAATGTTTAACAATGAAATACTTGGGAAAATAGCAAACCAAATGCATGTTGTGCAGTAAATTAGGAAATTTGACTTTTTATAACCTTGGGCATTGTCAGATTCTCTACAGTGCTTCTAAATCCTTTTGCTTTATGGTTTTCATATATCTGCTAGAGATAAGTGTATGTAAAATTGGATATTTTCCAGGCAATATGTCTTTCATTTGTAGCTCTTGAAGAGTTCAGCTATATGCAGTAATGTATTTGTGTTTTAGAATGCTGACTATGGGATAAAGTACTACACTTAAATATACAATACTTCTACCAACATTCCTTAAACTATTTAGATAAACATGGCTGTGACTTCTATATAATTTATTGCACTCTGAAAATCATAGTTATAACTCCCACTTTGTATTTTAGAAATTTGAAAACGTATCTTATTTCTACTACTAGAATATGGTTTCCTTGAGGGCAACATCTGTAACATTTACAACTGTGTTTAGCTACCAGTAGCAGAAAAGTTTGCTAAAAGGCTGAAACAAATAGGGGTTGAATTATTTCATAGAACAATACACCCAGGGGAAAGCAGTGGCTAGGGTTCACTAATTATATTAGAGCAAATTTTGTTGCAGTTTTCTTGGTCTTTTCCTCATGTTGTTATCTCATGGTTGCAAGAGGGCTACTGTCCTTCCAGTCATCAAGTCACCACTAAGGGCAGAAAGAAGGGGAAGTAGGCAGGAGCTATTTCCATCCTTTTTATCTCTCAGAAACCTGCTAGTAGACTTTTGACTTACTGTCTCCTTGGCCAGAGCCATACCCTGACCACTCTCCATTGCAACAAAGGCTGGTAAAGTGCATATTTAACTTTTGAAGGTTTACTGGGGGAAAGCGGCAAGGCAGAAGGTGGTTGGGAGGGACTGTTGGTTCAGCCAACCAGCAGTCATCTCCCTGAATCTCCTGTAGCTCTAAAACTGTGCTTAAACTGCATAGGTACTTTAAATGGATAAAATCACTTCATTATAATCCAATTTAGGGATTATTATGTTGGCTTTGTTGCTGTAGGTTTTCAGGGGAAAAGAACTAATGTGAGTGCCTGTGATGTGCTAGTAGGCAGTCCACATGCTTTGAATCATTTAATCCTCAGAACAATCCCCATTTTACAGCTAAGAAAACTGGAGCTCAAGTGGATTAAGAAGCTTGAGGTTGTAGTTAGTGAGGTGAAGAGACACTTTTCAAACACATCCATCTGATGCCAAAGCCCCAGCTATCTCTAGTCTACCACCTGACTCTTGAATGATTCAAATCACATGTTATGAAGATCATCCTAGTATGCTGGCACAGCCTTCATATTCTTTATAATTGTGAAGTGGAAAGTCTGACTCAATACTGTCAGTGACTTTCTGTGATAAAGTCATAGGCTGTAACATCATTAGACATTCTAAACTACATTTGTTTTTGAAAAAGTATGTCTGTTTAAGCAGAGGTTAAATGAACTTCCTAGTTTGGGTTGAGTGAGAGGTAAGGCTTATGCCAGTCTCTGCTACATTTAAGGGTAGAGGCAGCACATCACCTTGGACCTGATTTTGTGCAGGGAAGGGTCATTTCCATGGTGCTTCTTAGTTATGCAAACTGAAGGTGAGTACATACTCCTTGCTCAAGGAGGGCAGAAGGACCTTTTGTGGCTTCCTTTGGAGAGTCAGCCTGAATCCAAAGCCTTCAGGCCAGAGGGCGCTGAGACTTCAACCCCTGCTTCTGAGATTGGTATTAGGGAAACTGATTGGTTGGTCCACTGGCAGAAGACACCAGTGGATTAAAGACAGTTCCTCCAAAGGAAGTTTGAGATGGTGAGCAGAGCCAATGCAGCATGTGGCAAAGATTCAGGAGTCCTCTGGTAGGGTGAGCTAAACAGGGGAACAGGGCTGAATAAATGAATAGAGACTGGGAGCACCAGGCCTCCCCCCCGCACACAAAGCACTGAGACAGCTGGTAGAACTGGTCCTCCTCTGCGACATCTTGCAGCTGTAGGAGGCTATAGCAGCAGTGGACTGCCAAACTCGACAGTTCTCTGCTTGCCTGGGGTCTGGTCAAGACAATGTCCCTGTGCACTGGGTAAGCCCAGGAGCTTTGGAGTGGGCTGTGAGAATCCAAGCAGGAAATCCCCAGTTTGCACCTCCACAGGGTTAATATAGGGTCTGAAGTCATGCTCTGGGGAAGAAGCAACTGTATTTTATAGGGAGTTTATCATTTATGGGGGCTTCCCAGGTGGCTCAGTGGTAAAGAATCTGCCTTCAGTGTAGGAGATGCAGGTTAGATCCCTGGATCAGGAAGATCCCCTGGAGGAGGAAATGGCAACCCACTCTAGTGTTCTTGCCTGAAAAATCCCATGGACAGAGGAGCCTGGTGGGCTACAGTTCATGGGGTCACAAAAGAGTCAGACATAACTGAGTAACCTATAACCTATAACCGAGTGTAGGTTATACCTTGAAAGTCAATAACAAAAATACTGCTCTGCTGATGAATTGATATTAATATATTTCCAGGCCTACCGGTGGAGGCAGATAAAAGCACAGCTAGATAATTTGGTATTAAATTGTTGGGTCTGAAACCTAGAGGTAGAGAAAAATGTTAATAAAGGCATCTCTTTCATGGGAAGCGAGTCCTGATGCACAAAGACAAGACAGAAAGGGAGATTACAGAAGAACACTGCAGGGGGTCAGTGTGTGTGCACACACAGAACGCATAGAGTGACTACATTGATAGGAAACAAGGGGTGGAACAGATGGGAGCAGAGATTAGTGGGGTTAACTATGTAATTTATTATTTGTATTTGAATAAGTAATATGTTCACATGTTCAAAATTTGAATCATTTGAAATCGTGTAACAAAAGTGAATTCATTCCTGTCCTACCCACTCAGTTCCTTA
Source organism: Capricornis sumatraensis (assembly GCF_032405125.1). NCBI lineage: Eukaryota > Metazoa > Chordata > Mammalia > Artiodactyla > Bovidae > Capricornis > Capricornis sumatraensis. The sequence continues at coordinate 45,785,832 of NC_091074.1, read as the reverse complement.
CCTTAGAGGCAACCAAGATTTGAGGTCCTTACACACCTCTGGAGAGATACTTTATGCACATGTAAGTAAGTGTGTGTATGTGTGTAGCTGCAATGTTTACATGGTTGGTTTTATAGCACATATATCATTTTCCATCTTGCTTAAAAAACTTGGCAATATGATTTGGAGATCATTTCATATTAGTATAGAGGGAGCTTTGCCATTTGTTTTTCTTTCTTTAGAGCTTTGAACAACCCATTGCTGGATGTGCCATACTTTAGCCAGTCCTCTCTTTATGGGCATTTTTGAGTGTTGCCAATGTTTTGCAGTCATTAGGCTTGTATGTACCTCCTGTGTGTGTGTGTATGTGAGAGAGAGAGAGAGAGAGAGAGAGAGAGAGAGAGAGAGAGTCTTGCTAGCATGAAGATTTGTTAATAAGGATCCCGACTCTGCTCTGCAGCTACTAAACAGATCATGAAGGCTCCAGTTAGATTTGCTCATGTGTGTGCAGTTGTTCAGTTATATTTGACTCCTTGTGACTCCATGAACTATAGCCCACCAAGCTCTTCTGTCTGTGGAATTCTCCAGGCAAGAACACTGGAGTGGGTTGCCATTTCCCTCTCCAGGGGATCTTCAGATTCAGGGATCTAACCCATGTCTCATGCGTCTCCTGCATTGGTAGGCAGATTCTTTACCACTGCACCATCTAGGAAGCAGTTATTAGATTTAGTTGAGCCTAAAAATCTCTGCTATAATGGTTAACAGGAAGGTTTGGAGAGCCATGCTTGTTTTCCATTTTGCCTCTCTGAGACTTCCTAATTTTCCGTTACAGTTTGGGGATGGATGACATTATTATTTTCAGACTGTAGTAAGAAAGCAGCCTAAGTAGATACCTCTAGATCTTCTAAGATTGGTTACGCAGGTAAAGGAGATGTTTGATTTTAAATGCTCCTACTCAAAAGGCATCCCTTTCATAACAGGTGTAAGAAAGAGGCAAAGTAGAGATTTTGGTAGCAAGGAGCGTTGGGCTGGGAGAGCAGATAATCAGGCCAAGGAGAAACTGAAATTAAGACTTGTTATGGTGGATCTACTTGTAGATATTTGAGAGTCGGTTGTAATTGAATTTTTATTGTTCAGTCAGAATGCAGTATATCCACTGCCCTTTAAAATTTTTAATTGAGGAGACATATTAAAGTTTTAAATTACTAGATCTATTTTGCCTTGATTGGCCACTATATAAAAGCAGGCAGAGTCCATCTATAGCAGCTCCTAATAGTTCCCTACCATCAATCAAAGTACGTTTCTCCATTTTATTTCTTGCCTCTACTATTAACTTGTCACTACCAACCTGCTTTTATTCTTTCACATGCTGTGTGATGGTTAGTTAGCTAGCCAGACAGATTATAAGGGATACATTAACACTTAGTATTTTTGACGGAGCACTGAGCCAAACAAAAGCTATTTCTTACGGAAGACAATGAAGCCTGCTGCTCTCCATGTGTCCGACTTTGTGGTTCTCACTTTCTCTGAGTGGGTAGATAATAGCCATGTAATCATTTTAGTGCAGACGCATTTAATTAGCATCTTTCTTAACAGGTTTCTATTATCATCTGATGGTCAGTTCTCTGAGTAGCCAGGATCATTATTTCAGGCTTTCCTCTCCGCTGCCCTGGGATCTATTTTTGGCAGAATGAATGAGAAACTCCTGAAGCAAACTAAGTCCATCAGGTTTTTGTTCCTAAGAAATGGACCTCTGAGTTTCTGAGCAGGAAACTCCAGAGGTTTTCTCCAGGTTCTCAGTGTTTTAGTGGCCCCAAGTACCTGACGTTTATTTTCGGCTATTTAGAGGCCGGATCACACCGCCAGGCTGCTCGGCAGATACCCTGACACGTGCACCGCGGATCTGGGGCCTGGCCGCTCGCCCTGCCTCATCAGGTGAGACTGCTGGCCTGTGATTGGCCCCCAGGTGATCCTCATTGCTGCTCAAGACCCACACCCGTGCGCAGGAGACACCGGCTTGGTCTGAGTGGCTCTGATTGGTCTGCCTCCCCAGAGAAGCCACACCCTTCCCCCCCCCGCCCCCCCCCGCAACCCCGCGGTCTTGGGAAGGGTTGAGAAAGTCTTTGATTCCGCTCCCTGCGACCCAGTGACTGTTCCAGAGGGATTCTAACACCTTCGGTCACCTGGACCCATATCTTTGGTAATGTTTGGTGTCTGGGTGCAGGGCTCAGTTATATCGTCTGGCTTTCATACTTCCCTGTGAATGCAAATTCCCGGGGCTGGCTCATTCGAGTCTAGGAGGAAAAAAAAAAAAAAAAAAACTGGAAGGAGCTGAGGGAAAGGTTGGTTGTCTGTTTTCTGATCACCCCGGTTGTTCGGGAAAGCCGTCCAGACCCAGAGCCCTGGTGCTGTAAGCTTGCTGCTGACTGTCACTGGCGGGTGGTAGTTGTGGAATGAAAACTGACCCCCCAACACAAGCACCCAGAGGCTGGCCTGCGCCACACTAGCTACCAAGGTGGGGCAGGTAGGGGATGAGAGTGGGCAGTGCAACTGGGGGCCTTTCCTCCTTGTTTGTTCTTCTGGGCGGAGACTGGGTTACGTCCACCTCTTTCCCCACAGAAGAGGAACGGCAAGACTTAGAATATGCAGCTGCTTGGCTATCACTCCACATTGCTGCCTGATCTTAGTTCCCCTACCAGGGATTGAACCCAGGGCCTCAGCAGTGAAAATGCTGAGGCCTGACTATTGGACCAGCCAGGGAATTCCCCTCTGTTACTTTCTACTGCTGCTGCTAAGTCGCTTCAGTCGTGTCCGACTCTGTGCGACCCCAGAGATGGCAGCCCACCAGGCTCCCCCGTCCCTGGGATTCTCCAGGCAAGAACACTGGAGTGGGTTGTCATTTCCTTCTCCAATGCGTGAAAGTGAAAAGTGAAAGTGAAGTTGCTCTGCCGTGTCCTACTCTTAGTTGACCCCATGGACTGCAGCCTACCAGGCTCCTCCGTCCATGGGATTTTCCAGGCAAAAGTACTAGAGTGGGGTGCCATTGCCTTCTCCGTACCTTCTACTAGTAATACTATTAAGGGTTGCAACAGGAACCAATGATATATTCTGTGGGAATGACAGTGGGGCCTCTTGCCAGGATTTTTTGAAACTCCAGGTGCCGCAACGACCCATCTTCATGTCGTTCATTCCCCTAGAGGTAACATGCTGTCTCACATTATTGCTCTACCATGTGCTGGTACTTTACATACCAGCACTAGGACTTGACTTCTAAGCTTAAGCTTGAAGAGCCTGCCTTTATCAGCCATTATATCACAGGTGCTATTTTAGGTTATGCAAATCTTTCAGTCCTCACCATAACCTTGTATTATAGGGCTCTTAACTATCCCGTGGCACCATTTTCCAACACCTGTTTTATTTTTTAAACTTTTTATTTTGTAGTGGAGTATAGCTGATTAACAAACAGTGTTCTGATAGTTTCAGGAGAACAGTGAAGGGACTCAGCCACGTGCATACATGTATCCATTCTCCCCCAAAGTCCCCTCCCATCTGGCTGACACATAACATTGAGCAGATTCCCATGTGCCTATACAGTAAGTCTCTCCAATAGCCTTTTTAGATCAAAGATGTTTGATAAATTAACAGAAACAGCAGAGCAGCAGGTGCTACCAGTTGTTGTACTTATTATGTATCAGGCACTGTTCAAAGCCCTTTGTATATGTTAATTGATTTAATCTCCACAACAACCTTATGAGCTGTGAGGAAGGTGTCATTATCTTCATTTCACACATAAGAAAAGTGGAGCAGAGGTTAAATAACTTTACCAGTCTCACCCACTGATAAAGCTTTCTAGCACTGCTACAAGCTAGATAACATTATTACTGTTTTAAATGTTAATAATAAGAAAATCAATGATATTTAGAAAGTTCACTGAATTTGAGCAGATTGACCCAAGAGGAAGGTAGAATTAATTCCTCTTTCAGAGACAGAATTATTCTTTTGTTTAGGGAAGTGCCTTAAGGAGCCTTTTTTTTGGTTGAAAGTAAGGTATCTCGGCATGCCTAGAACTGAAATGAAAATATAGATGAGGAAACTGGTCTGCAGAGTAAAATACAGGAAGTTTGGGGTTGTGCTTTTGCACCTTGAGATGGTAGAAGGACCTGCAGGAGAAGAAAGTAGGAATGGGTGAGAGAGACAGTTGAGCTCAGTAATATGGTGGGAAGTTAGGATCCTTGAAGGAAAGTAGTCATTGACAAATTCCCTGTGGAGGGAATGGCCAACAAATCTCTTGGAACCAGGATAGTTGAAGTTCTTTCTACAGGTGTTACAACTGTTCCCTGTTGGACTCAAACCTTCAATATAAGATTGCTACTCACTCAGTGTAGTGCTCCTGCTTTGGAGAAGTAAAGAGAGAGGACATGGGCCAGGCTTTCTAGACAAGTGACCAGCAGTGATAGGATTTAGACTTCTGGGCCATAGCTGGGAGTGAGTCTGAGTCAGGTGGCAACAGAGAAACAAGCTGAAGTTAGGCTCTCTTGGAAACAGGTGGAAGGGCTCCACCCCTGCCTTGCCCACAAAGGATGTGTATTCTTTCAGGTTAAGACCTGAAGTAACTGAAAGGGTTGTCTCAAATGGAACTAAACCACAAGGAAATTTATTATCTCCCACATTAGGCGGTCCAGAGGTAGGGTGACTTCCAGTTGGTTGATTCAGTAACTCAACTATGTCGTTAAAGATATAATGCTTCTCACTGTCCTCTGCTATCTTCAGGCTGGGTATCATCCCAGGGTGGTAGTGGGAGAGCTGCAGAGGCTTCCTGCCAGCCTTGGAGCCTGGATTCCTGTGGAATTAAGTTCTGCTGGACATAAACTCTTTAGTGTCAGACCTACTACTTGTCATCACCAAAGGGCTGCCAATTGGTACCTGATGGCTTTTCTTTGTAGAACTCATTTGTTCCTTAGCCTGTGTTCTCCAGTGGAATAAGGAGAAATGGGAGGTAGGGAGAGCTAAAACAGTCATTTCTAGAAGAAAACAGGCACCACCACCACCACCAAAGCCCCAGGATTTGTGGAAAAAATGGTAAATTCCATGTTTGGGATAGTAAATGTATAAGGTGAGTCTGAAACATTTTGTACTGGAAAACAAGGAAACCCTCAAAGACTTTGGGGGTTGTGTTAAAAACATTCAGGAGCCAACTTGAAGGACTCTTACTGGCCGAAGATGGAAAACTTTGAGAATCAAAAAGAATATAACTGTGAATGGATTGAGACACATTTATATATACTATATATAATATATAGTATAAATTGTATAATTTATAATATACAAAAAATAATCAGTCACCTATGAGGGATGCTAGAGAACCAGTCCATTATTCTGAAACTAGGTGAAAAAGAAAGTGTCCAACTCTCTGTGACTGCATAGACTGTAGCCCGCCAGACTTCTCTGTCTGTGGAATTCTCCAGGCAAGAATACTGGAGTGGGTAGCTATTCAGGTAAATAAGAGCAAAGAACTCACTCTTTAATTTGTTTTTCCTGCATAAACTGTCCCATGGAGCAACCAACTATTTGAAAGTTCTCTTTATAGAAAAATTCCAGTTGGTGAGGAGAATGATTGATTTAAAATATCAAGATCCCAATCCTTAATGTGATAATTGATCTAAGCAATTAACATCAGTGCCCACTAAGATCGTTAGTTGACAAGCTGATAGGAAACGTTGTAATGGATGAATCAGGCTGGCAACTCCTGAACTCGTTGATCAATATTAACATCAGGTGTTATGTACCTCCTGATGGAATGCAATAGGAAGTACACAACCACCTATGAAGTCTTCTTGCCAAAAAAAAGAAAAAGGAATGTAAATATAATCAAGCCTTCCAGCTTGCAGGAAATATTGGGGCATAGGAACAGAATACAGTATATGAACTTTTAAAAATTCTTCTTTAAATAGCCCAACTTCTAAAAATATGAGACAATGCAACACTAACTGAATAGTTTATGATATAAAGGTATTGTTAAAAAAAAGTATTGTTAACTTTCTCAAATGTGATCATGGTACTAGGGTTATATTTTTTGAAGAGCCCTAATTTTAAATAGCTGTGTAATGAAATATTCACACTTGAAGTAACTTCTGGAATTTGTTTCAAACTAATAAAATGTATGTGTGGGGGAAGTGAATGAGGGTGTAGGTTGACATGCTTGGCCATATATTGATAATTGCTGAAGCTGAGTGATGAGTACATGTTCATTCTAGGTTTCTATCTGGCACATGTTTGATCTTTTTCATGATAAAATGTTGAATCAGCTGTGGTCAACAACTTTCGAATCTTTGCAATTCTGGCTTCAATACTTTGGCTGTAGGTAGGGGACTTGATGCAAAGACTTCTGGCAGAGACCAGTAATGACTTTATAGAGGCTGTCTTGTGAGAGAGGCTTGCATTCCAGGGCCTGTTTAAATATATGGGACCATTGTTTTTCAGGGCTCAGCCACATTGGTGTATTGATCTTACTTTTCTTGTTCTCCACTCCCCTCCTCCCACTCCTGCCATATTCTGGACTGGTGACAGGATTCAGTGCAATAAACTGGGTATAAACTGTGGCATTGGCTCTTAATCAGCATCCTCTCCCTGCTTACACTTTGATTCTGGGAAAGAACCACAGACCGCAAGTCAAAAACAGCCCTCTTCTATTAGTAGCTAAGACTTGACATCACTTCTCTACTGCTAAACAGTCTTTTTTTTTCCCCCCCCAATTTTGACATTTTATTTTTATTGAGCTATAGTTGATTTACAATGTTGTATCAATTTCTGCTGTACAGCAAAGTGATTCAGTTATATATGTATATATACATCCTTTTTTTAAAAAAAATACTCTTTTCCATTATGGTTTATCATAGGATATTGAATATAGTTCTCTGTTATAGAGTAAGGCCTTGTTGTTTATTCATTCTATATATAAAAGTTAACATCTGCTAACCCCAACTTCCCACTCCTTCCTTCCCTTAGCCCCTTCTACCTTGGCAACCACCAGTCTGTTCTCTATGTTCTTGATCCAGATATGAAGTCTTGTATCCTGTTAAAAGGTAAAACCCATGATAAGTGGCTGGTTCTGTAAACTATTAGTTTTCAGGTTAAAGTTCCAAGGAACTTAAGTTCTCAGAGGTTTCTTGCTGCTCCGGATATAGCCACTTTCATTGACTCTGGTTAAAATTGTTAAAGGATGGGATATTATCAGTTGTAAAATTTTATCTATTCAACTCTTTTAAAATATTATGAAAAAACTCTTAGCGTATACTAATACTGGAATCTAAGATGGGATCTGATTTAATAGAGAATTGTATAATTTTCAAAATTTTAGTTTTTATAAGTTTTAAATGATATTTCAAGAAGAACATGATTTTCAGGGGCTCTGCTACTTAGTCAGATTTGAAAATAGAACACTGAGTTGTAGTTATTTACATTTTAGTGTGAGTGAAGGATTTCAGGGATGAGTTTGATGGAATGCAGAACAGCTTTATTCTGGGTAAGAACTGAGAATAGAAAACCCCAGTCCATTTCTTTTCCAGTTTAAGATTGTGTTTCCTTGACAGCAATATTGAAATAGAATGACTTAAGTGAGGATTAAACTCTCTTAGAAGCATCACCCAAGCCAAGAGAAATGATGTCTAAGTTCCAAGACTCCTGGGTATTAGTGATTGCAACTGCCAGGTCCTAGGCTGTGAGATTTACTCCTTGCTTTAGGGGATAAAGCTAGTTGTAATGACACAGAAATGGAAATTAATCAGAAAGTCTTTCATTCTTTCTCATCTTTGGTTAAGTAGTTCAAAATCTTAGCTAAGGGATGGAGCCAGTTGTTGGCAAGAGGAAGCTTTCAGCCTGGGTGTGAACATTGAATGAGTCTGAGTGGAAAAAGAGACATTTAATTTAATTGGCATTTTTAATCTGGAAAATTGGAAAGAAGGGCAGGAAGCACTTAGGCCATCAGTTAATTAATTGTTATTGTCTTAGGCATTTCTCTTAGCTCAACACCTTGGCCAGATGTTGCCAAGGAAAATCATGCTTAAGTGGAATAGCTGGAATCCTGCATGCTCTGATTCTTCATAGTACTTGGTGTCTGTGGATTGTCTACAATTGTCTTCTGCAGGTAAAATTTGTCATTTATTGTTGCAAGGATGAAAACACATTTTTAAAAATATACTTTAAATTTCTATGATACTTCCCATTCTAATTGGTTCTAATCTGTGTATTATCATCTTTCTCTCATATCAGTTTTCATACTAACTCACTTCTCTCACAGTAGACAGCAGAATTGTACTGTTCACTGGCCAATGTAGCTGTTGAGCACTTGATGTGTGGCTAGTCCAAACTTAGATGTGAGTATTAAATAAACCCCAGGTTGGGAAGACTAAGTATGGAGAAAAGAATATAAAATATTTCATCAATAGTTTTTTAAAATAGCTTTTAAAAAATTGATTGCATATAGAAATGAAAATATTTTGGGTACTTGGGTTAGACAAAACATATTCATTTTAATTTCATCTGTCCTTTAAAATTTTTTCAATATATCTGTTAGAACACTTAAAAGTCACAGTATGGGTCAAATTATATTTCTTTTGGGCAGTGCTACACTGGGAAATACTTGTGACATGTCTAATTTGTGGTATCTTGAGATCAGTGGTATGCGATCATGGTTGGATTTCTTGGCTTGAAATCTGTTTCTCCATTTCACATATGTGTCGCCTTAGGCAAGCTCTATTCCTCTCCAGGCCTCAGTGTCTTAGTCTGTGAAATGGACAGAGGAAGAGTTGCTGCTGCGTTGGGTGGTTGAGATCACCTGAGATGGTGGTTGGGTCAGTGCAAGTTATGAGTATTCCCCTTTACTTTCTGCTGATACTCCTGCTGTGTTGCTCTTCTCCAGAGTTACTCTCTTCTCTTGCTGAGCATCACAGACTCTGTTGAAAGGTGGTGTTGGCACGAGCCTTTCTAAGCCTTTCTTCCCCACCATCTACTTATTTATACTTGCCTTCATCTTCATATCTATATGCTCCTTGAGTGTATGAGGATGGAGACTGCACATTCAATTTGTTTCACACACAGTGTTCTCCACAATAGAAAGCACACACAAAATAATTGTTTTAAATCGTGAAAAAAGTGACTTATCTGGGAAATACAGATTTGTCAGTTATAGCAAGTTTAAGTGGCTCAGCTGGTAAAGAATCCACCTGCAATGTGGGAAACCTGGGTTCGATCCCTAGGTTGGGAAGATCCTCTGGAGGAGGGCATGGCAACCCACTCTAGTATTCTTACCTGGAGAATCCCCATGGACAGAGAAGCCTGGTGGGCCCCAGTCCTTAGGGTTGCAGAGAGTCAGACACGACTGAGAGACTAAGCACAGCACAATGAGTTTAAGGGATACCTTTGGAAACATGCTGAGACTCTATCCATTGACATCACAATGTCTTTTTGTTTCTCATGGCAGCCTATAGGTTTGTCAGATTATCTACTGACTTCTGCTCTAAATCTATGTTCAGTAAAGATTCCCTCCCAGAAGGAAAGCTATGCATTTTTTAAAAAATGAAGACAATGTGTAATATCTGAAAAGTCTTTGTTAAACATCATTGGCTGTTCCAAAATCATGCTTACCTGCTTCCTTTTCTAGTTCTATTAAGAGTAAAGACAAGCTCCTTTATGCCTCAAATGAACTACAATAATGATGGTAGGATATTGCCCTGAAATCTGGCTCATGGAAGAAGGGAGTTAGGATGAGGTGACCTACTGACCCTCCATCTTTGCTCAGAGGAAGCAATCAAAAGGGGGAACACAGGCCTTCCTCTGCAGTACTGAAGGAGGCTTTGCTGTAGGTACTGGGTGCCCCTGCTTTCAGCTATACCCAGAGTCAAGTGAGCTGCTCACAGTCTGGAGTCCAGGCCCATCTGGATAAATGAAGAGCACACACTTTAGGCAGAGGAACAGAGTAGAGAAGGAATTGTCCTGCGGTCTGGCCTTGTATTCCCTAGGGAGCAAAAGAATGGTAAATGACATTGATTGATCTCCTGTCCCTAACAACCAAATCACTAAGGTTAAATAAATCTGATTAAGTGCTGGCCCAGACTAGGGTGGCTTCTCTGGCTTCCCTGGTTTAGCACTTTTAAAAACTGGCCACCACAGTATTCTGTGGAGTGTTGTTTATCCAGTATTGTGGAGTACAAGAGAACTATCCTCAGTCATTTCACCCAGATGTAACTTACATGTACCCACCTGAGTGGGTATTGGTGGAGCATGAGAATGGCCCCAAATCCTACTCAAAGAAACTTCACTGTAAGTCATATTCAGAAAGTAAAGTATAGAAAAACCCTAAATATTAGGAGATTTCATTTATTCATGGTAACTGTATCAGAGGAATCCTGAATTATTGGGCTGATAAAAAAATACTCCATTCCTCTTTGCAAAATGCAGAGAACAAATAATTTTACACATAGCTTAGAAAGCCACATTGCACAAAGGAACAGGTGACCAGAAGGCCACTTGCTTCTGGCAGTTTCCTTAGACAAATTTGAAAACAAGTTACAGCTGACTCAACAACCAGAGGCTCTGGTCTTGTTTTAAACGTTTCTTCTCTGGAACTGGCCTTTTGCCTAGCTTCCTCTTTGAACCTAAACTATTCCATGTCTCTATTTTCTTCTTCTAAATGAAGAACAGCCGTTTTCTGTTCAGATACAATGTGCTCTTGTGAGAATGAAACTAATAATGTTTCAGTAACCTTCAGAGACTTCAAGGTTCCCACCATATCAGTTTCAAACTCTTTGTCATGCTTGGGGACCCTCCACTATCGTCAAACACATAGTCTTTTGCCATGCTTGCGTTCCATGCCTCTCATCTGAAATTACCTTCTGCTCCTCAGGTTCTAGCTGACATTTCAGCTTAGTTTAAGTTCTGCCTCCCCTGAGAAGACTTTGTTGTTTCTTTTCAGCCTTCCTGAATGCATTTAATCAGTCTGCACACCATGCACACACTGCCCTGCATTATTCACTATTGCTTCAGATGTGCAAATTATATCTCCCAGCTAGTGGCTAAGCACCACTTGTCACTTTACTTTTCACCCCCCAAACCTAACTACTCATAAGGATACTTGGTTCTTACTGCAAGAGAGATGTTTCTGACAATCAGAAATGCACCAGATAGAATGTAGTCCCCCAGGACATAGTGAATTCCTTGTCACTGCAGGATATCCATGACAGACCACTTGAAAGGACCTTCCTTAGTGGACAGGTGGTAGTTTGTGTTTTATACATTTTTGATGAATGAATAAATGTAGGGTACTGGAAAAGAAATTCAAACATCCGGTTGGGTGTCTTTCAGAATTCTATCAGATTTCTTTAATGTTGAGCTTCTATTATTCTGTAAAATGGTTGTTCTCTAAGAAATAAGCATTTGTTACATTCATGGAAATATTTTCTCATTTGAAAATTATTTCATATGCATCATTCATTTGATTTTAGCAAACTTGTGAGAGGTGTGAATCTTCTCAGTTATCTAACTGGTATACATGAAGATAATGATGGAATCCTAGCAAGGTTGTGCAGAAAACACATGAGAGAAGAGGGACACAAATAACCAGAACTCGCTGTTCTCCATGCTCAGATATTAAGCCAGTTGGTGGAGCAGGGAGGATTTGGGAGAGAGGTCAATATTTTATGGATAAAATAATCCACAGTAGAACTTACTCTTTTGGTGTGGGTCTGACCTCCCCATTTGTGCTTGGGTCTGTTGAATTTTTAGAAAATATTTATTGAGGTATAGTTGATTTACAATATTATACAAGTTTCAGATGTATAGCAGTGATTCACAATTTTTAAAGATTGTATTCCATTTGTAGTTATTACAAAACATTGACTATATTCCCTGCCTTGTTTAATATAATCTTTGTAGCTTATTTATTGGTGCTTCCCTGGTAGCTCAGTGGTAAAGAATCTGCCTGCAATGCAGGAGACCCTGGTTTGATTCCTGGGTCGGGAAGATCCCCTGGAGAAGCTTTAGGCTACCCACTGCAGTATTCTTGGGCTTTCCTGGTGGCTTAGATGGTGAAGAATCTGCCTGCAAGATTCTGGGTTTGATCTCTGGGTTGGGAAGATCCCCTTGAGGAGGGCATGGCAATCCACTCCAGTATTCTGGCCTGAAGAATCCCCATGGATAGAGGAGCCTGGCAGGCTACAGTCCATGGGGTCACAAAAAGTCAGACACAACTGAGTGACTAAGCACACAGCACAGCTTATTTATTCTATGCATAGGATTTTTTACCTCTTAATTCCCTACCCTATCTTTCTCCTCCCCACTTCCCTCTTCTCACTGGTAATCACAAGTTTTGAACTACCTATTAAGTCAGAACTCTATGTAGCAGTGGTCGATTTCACTCTTGATCAGAGAAGTTAGAACTGCATTTGGGTGAACATTTTTAGCTGAATTGTAGTTGCTATTTTGTTGCTTAGTGATAGAGTCTAAAAAGCTCAGAAAATTAGAAAATTCTAAACCATGGGTCTTTAGAGGGTGTACATATTTGGAATTTATTTCCTGCTTTGGAAATGATATATTTTAATGGAATGGTTTATGGTTACATCATCATATAATAAAGGATGTTTATTTTAAAAGTAAAATGTGTTGAAGGCCTGAGGTAAAACCATGTAATACTTTGCTATGCCTTCCTGTAAAGCATGACAGTATAATATCAATTCAGCAACAAAATTATCAGTCATATATTATGTGCAAATTGTAAGACTCCTCTTGAAGAGGCCACCCTGAGAGGACCTGGGCAGCATCATAAATGTGAAGTAGGGGAGTGACCAGTTGATCAGTGCGTATGATGTATGATCGTTTTTGTTTTCTATTACTGCCCAACAAATTATCACAAATTTAGCAGGTTAAAACAACATATTTATTGCCTCACAGTTTCTGTGAGTCAGGAGTTTGGGCACATCTTAGCTGGGTTCTCTGCTTTGGATCTGGCAAGGCTGCAGTCGAAGTATTAATTGGCTTGTGTTGCTTTCTAGAGCTCAGAGCCCTCTTTCAAGCCCTCAGGTTGTAGACAGAATTCAGTTCCTTGTGATTGTAAGACTGAAATCCCCGTTCTGTAGCTGACTCTCACATGGGGTCTGCTCTCTGATCCCAGAGGCCACTCTGTTCCTTGCTACATAGTCCTTTCATAGGCCTTCTCAGTGTGGCAGCTTTGGGCTTCAAGCTAGCAGCAGAATTCTGACTTCCTCTATGACTTACAGACCCTCTTTTAAAGGGCTTATCTTATATCCTGTGTGTGCACATCACTAGTTGTGTCCGACTCTCTGAGACCTTATGGACTGTATGTAGCCCACTAGGCTCCTCTGTCCATGGAATTTCCCAGACAAGAATACTGGAGCGGGTTGCCATTTCTTACTCCTTGCTGCACAACATGATCTAATAACAGAAGTAAAATCTTGTCGTAGTCACAGGTCTTGTTCACACTGAAGGAGGGGATTATGTAAGACATGCACACCAGTGGTGGGAGTTCTGGGACCTCCTTAGAACTTTGCCTACCTCATTGGGCAATTAAGAAAGCAAAAACACTATTTGTTAGGGATTGGGATGGGGTTATGGGAGGGTATTTTTTCCCCAACACCAATTCTTTTACATAAGCTGGGTACAATGTAATGTAATGTGTTAGTAGCTCAGTCATGTCAGACTCTTTTTGACCCCATGGACTGTAGCCTGTCAGGTTCCTCTGTCTATGGAATTCTCCAGGAAGGAATACTGGAGTGGGTTACCATTCTCTTCTCCAAGGGATCTTCACAACCCAGGGATTGAACCTGGGTCTCGTGCACTGCAGGCCGATTCTTTACTGTCTGAGCCATCAGTCTGACAAACTGGATATGCTGTAGTTGAGTCCTGACACTACCTACCTGGAGTTAGCATTAGATCTTGGGTAAGGTCTCAGTCTCATTAGACTGCTCTCACCTTGGATGCCAGCTGCAAGTTCAGAAGTCTTCCTGTACTTCTGCCTGGAGAACTACAAACTATTAGGGGTTCCCATCACCACCCTCTTGGGTTCAGGAATTCACTAGAATGACTCACAGAACTCAGGAAGGCATTTGTGTGTATGAATACTGTTTTAATATCAAGGATTCAAGTGAACAGCCAGGTGAAGAGAAATAGGGCAGCAGGGTCTGCGTAGTCCAGGGCAGAGCACTCCAGGCTCTCTCTGGGTGCACCATTCTGCCATTATATTGTTGTATCCACCATCCTGAAGGCTTCCTGAACTTTCTTGTTCCAGAGCTTTTATGTGAAGCTTCATTATGTAGGTGTTATGGACTGAATGTGTCCCTCCAAATTCATATGTGAAAGCCTTAAGTCCTAATGTGATGGTATTTGGAGATGGGAGATAATTAGTGTTAGATTAGATCATGGGAGTAGGGGGAACATAATGGGATTAGTGGCTTTATAAGAAGAGGACAGAGAAGTTTCTCTCTATGTTCATGCACCAAGGAAAGGCTGTGTGGAGACATACAAGGTGGTCATTTACAAGCCAGAAAGAGGGCCTTCAGTAATAATGGAATCAGCTAGCACCTTGATCTTGGGTTTCTAGCCTTTAGAACCCTAAGAAATAAATTTCTGTTGTTTAAGCTACCTAGTGTCTGGCATGTTGTTATGGCAGCTTGAACAGGCTAAGAGGGTAGGTATGGTTGATGACATTGTTGGCCCCATGACTGAGCTCTGTCTCCAGCCCCTGTCCCTCCTGAGGACTTCCTTGGTAGAGTAGGGTTGCAAGATCCAACCATGTCATCAGGTGGTGGTTTCCTCTAGTGACAGCCCCTCCCCCTCATCTTGAAGTTATGTAGGCTCCTTCCCATGAACCATCTCATTAGCATAAGCTCAGGTATGGTCAAGGGAGTCCCTTAGGAATAACAAAAAACACTCTTTCACTCAGGAAATCTCAAGGGTTTTAGGAGCTCTGTGCCGGTTACTAGGGACAAAGACCAAATATATTCTCCATTATACCACAGAGGGTATTACCTTCTTTGGGCACCAGAAATTTGACAGAAAGTGTCAGTTTGGCTCAACCAATTCAGATACTTCTTAGCAACACCTGGAAAGGTTAGTAAGCCTATATATATATATATTCATTAGCAAATACACTATACATAGTGTATATATAGTATATTATATATAGTATATATTTAAGCTACTATATATATATTTAATCTGTGTATATCTACACATTGAATAGCTGTGATTTTGTTTAACACAAAATTTCTCCACTCAAGGAAATGGTTAACCAGTGTCACTAAGGGGATAACACTTTCCTTGTTTTGTTCTAAATTTTCTTCCTCAATACATTCATGGTTATTCCTGATCTAATACCAGGCTACCTCTGACATGAATCCATGGTAGATTGGAAGTCTCCTTTGGGTGCAAGGACTGATGAAGGACCTCTGGAGAAGTGTTAGCCTGCCTGGATGTACTTGCATTATGTTAAAGCTTTGTGGAAGCGTCTTCAACACCTGGGAGTCTCCAGGTGTATTTTGTCCATGTCATATTTATAACTGCATTCCTAGCCAGTGCTGAAACTGAGGCAAATTGCCATCAGCTGATGCCTGCTGATATTTAATAAGAACTGCTTTATTCCTCACTGTTATTTTAGTGGGATTTTATAATCTATTTTTTGCTTTGAGAACAAGAAGGGTAATCTTCATGCAGAGAAATGCTTCCAAAAGTTTTCACCATTTTCCTTCAGATTTGTCCATATTGCACTCTCAAATGTGTCCCTTGGCTGCAGCTGTGTTTGTCGTCATTTCATTTCCATATGTGCTTGTGCTATAGATGTAAACTGCTTTAAATTGTTCCTCAACTGTTCTTCAGTGACTTAACACAACTTTGAACTGACTCTGTGTGTATGGAATGATGAGTGTCTTTTTCATCCTTGAGCATTATCAGGCAAGTAAGCAATGCCTGTTAAAGGATGTCAGAAAGGTCCAGGTAATTGTCAGGGGCAAGAAAGGAGAGAAAAAAGGGGGAGGAAAAGAAAGGGAAGGAAAAGAAAGTATAGAGCAAAAGGAGAGAGAAAGAAACTAGTCTACCTTGTAGCAGAGGACCAAAATGCCCCCAAAACCATCCAAATAAACCCCAAGTTACTCTAGGTGACAATCATTGATGAAGCCTATTTGAAACATAGTTTTAAAAGTAATTTAGATTTCTGAGGTGTTCTCTTCTAGAAGTAGCCTACACAGGGTTCCAGATGAGCTCATGAAAGACCAGGAACCTAGATAGGGGACCACATGAGGCAGAGAAACTTGGAAGAGTAAGAAGTGAGGTGTGGGAAGCCTGGAAAAGATGGCAGGGTTGGGTGCAAGACAGTCCTGGTTGTGGTTTATGGGGCTCCTTGCTTTAGGGCTCAGAGTGAGCAGTGACAGAGCAGGATAGAGAAGTGCCTCCTGACCCCGTTGTGAAGCACACTGATCTCTGAGGCCCAGACCACGAAGGAGGGCAGCACATCTGATTATGTGACTCTGACAACATGTCAGAGAAATGAAAATAAATGGTTGAACATTCCCCGGAGGGATAAAGAGTTCAGTTATTAAGCTCCCCGACCAGAAACATTGCAATTTAGTCATCTAGAATGATTTTATTCCATCGTCTATTATGAGCTGCACCACATAAATCTGTGTTTTATTGCTGGAGTGAGATGCTGGAGAATTTCAAGATTACTTTTGGCACTGTCTGAGTCGGCTTACTGCTGTGCCGACAAGTGCTTGTGGAAAATTAGCAGCAATGATATTAATCACCTTCTTTGGGGCTCTCCGCCCCCACCCCCCCACTCTGTTAGAGCTTTGTTTTTGTCCTTCTTTGAAAACAAGAAACAAAAGAACAAAACCCAACCTGGGCCCTGCAACTCTTTAAAACACAAGTATATCAGGTGGAATTAGAGAGTGGTAGTCAGAAGGAGAGCTGGTTGTCAGGAGCTGGGATGGTGGGTGGGAGGAGTGAGGTGTCATTTGTATGATGCTGTTGCTATGTCACATCTTATGCCTGGAATTCTCTGGGCTGTGGCTCTTGGGAAGAGGAAGTAAAACAAAGAGAAGTGGTGTCGAGAAACATAAAAGAGTATGGCCAGTTTTCTCTGATCAGCATATTCAACTGGTACGTTACAAGAGTGTAAAGGAAGGTGAGAAATAGGAAGTGGATAGGTGAGGGGTTTGAACACACAGACACACAAACCTAGATACACACATTCATTCACTTAAGGGCTATAAGAAGGCAGTTTAACTGGGGGCCAACTGTATGAACAACTGATGCCCTTATTCTCTCCCACAAACACTCTCCTTTCAAAAGCTGATTTAATTTCTCTCCTCTACTACTGCTACCTCCTAGTCAATTTTTTTTTCATAATCCCAATTTTATTCCTTTTTCCTAAATTATCTCTGCAAGGATGCTCTTCCTGCCTCTGCTTTTGGGCAACTTCATCTATTTGGTTGGTTTCCAGTGTCATCTCTCTGACTTCCAGTGTATATCCTAAGCTCTGCTTTCTCAAGCAGGAATAGGTGTCACAGTTAAGCCCTGGGTGAGAAAGAAGGAGCTAAGACAAAACAGAGCTTGACCTTATAGTTACGTACCTGGGTTTGTGAGGGGCAGGATGCCGATGAGCTATGTATAGGAATAACAGGCTGGGTTTTTCCCAATGTTCTGATGTCTGAATATGCTTGATCTGGTCTGACCAAATTAAACAAGGTAGGGCCTGGTGGGGACTTCGTATAGGGACTTTTGACATTCTGTGCTTAGAAAACAAGTGCAGGTTAGTAATCAGTGTGTGCCTGGGAATCAGAATGCTTGGATTCATCCGGCTCTACCACATACTCGGCTGTGTGCTCCAGCACAAGCCCTCTACATCTTTCTGTCCTTTAAATGCAAAAGAGAGTCATAATCGGCTCACTCCCCTACAGTTGCCATGAGGATTAAATGAGATAATGCATGTAAAATGCTGAGCCCTGCACAAAGTAAGGACTCACTAAATCTTAGCTCTTGCAAGTCATTTGGCTTGTTTCCCTCCCTAAAGAAAGAAGAACGTCTTTTCCAAGAAATCTGTGACAGAAAGCAAAAGGCATTAATGTGGAAAGCTCTTCCTTTGGTGAAATAAAATGCTGCCCCCAGGTCTAGGGCTTTGTAACGGGTTCCTTTCCTGCTCATTATGAATAGGTTGATGAGAAGTAGATGGGTTAAAGATGAGTGAAAAGCTTTGTGATGGAGTTTATCCTGTTTTCTGGGCCCAGGTCTCAGAAAGCTGATTAAATGAGGCCGGGGCTGTGCAGGCTGCCCTACTTATGGCTTTTGTCAGCACTTCTTTTGTAGATTCTAATTTCCAGGGCCTAGAAATGGCTGTGTTGAAAATATTCTCTGAGGGCTTGAGCTTGGTGTGGAAGATCTTTATCAGGCACCAAATAATCTTGTCAAGTTTTAAAAGAGGAAGCGAGAAAGAAAGGAAAAGACTGTTGGCAAGGGAGGATGAAAGAGGAAGACGGCGAAAGAGAAAAGAGAACTGAAGAGGTAGAAAGGCGAGGGAGAAAGAGGGAGAGAACAGATTCTTTTAAGAGTTTCTAAGACTTATGCTTTAAAATAGCTCCTCTATGTCAGGTATTTCTCCCTTTTATAACATCCTTATCCAGGCCTTGTGCTGTCATCATTAATTGGAAAGAGCTACACCACAGAGCTTCCTGCTGCTGGGCTGTCGCGAGGGCGTGTTCCCGCTTCCCGTAAGCTGAACTCGCCACCGGTTGCCTGCCCTTCATTCCTGCCAGCATGTTCACCATATTGCTTTTCCATCAAAGAGCTGCATCAGTGTGCTCTCTGGCATCTTTCAAATTTGGGGCCAGTGTTGGTTTCCTGGAATGATCTTTGCTTCCCTTCCTGGAGGCTACTGAGTGGGCTTGGAATTAAAGGTGAGACACAGATAAGAATCCTCAAAGGGAAATAAGGCCACAGTGAAGTCTCACTGTCTGAATACCCACCCTGGAATTGTGAAATGTTGGGTGCCTTGAGCATGAGGAGACCCACTTGCTATGGCAGAATCTGTGGTGATGACTTGAGAGGGTCTGCGGTTGGAGTCACCTGGCTGGTGCAAGCATGCACAAGAGGGATGTGAGTAATGGTGCCTCCACCCCTACAGCAAAGTGGGGGTTCTCATCCCATCTCACTGGGATGCCCTCTCCTGCTCTGAGAGCTCTGGATGTGGGTAATCAGTAATACACAGAAGCCACATCCTGGAGCCCCCTCTTCCCTTCATTGTCCGGTCTAGTTCTTTCCACACTGGAAGTGGTACCCATGAGAAAGATGCCTGGAGGACGGACTGCATGGGACTACTTTCCTTGCCAAGCCCCACGGTAACACTGTAGAGTAATAAGATTTGTACAAACTCAAAAGTACAGAGAGAGGAACAAAGGGGACAGTGAGGGAAACTTTCCATGTATTTTAGGAAGCTGGAATGTGGAGACTGCTTACAGATTAAACATAATGGAGTCAGTGGCAACTTAGTGTCACTTGGTCCTGTGGAACGTCTGAAAATCTCATAGGATCTGTTTGGTGGGTAAAGTAGAAATGTGTAATTAGGAACATTTATGGAAAGCCTGAGTATAGGGTAGTCTAATCCTAAGTGTCTTTCCTTTATACAGTTAGGTTGTCACTTTTCTGAGTATGAGGGTGGTAGTAATGAAACTCAGAGTTGAAGATGGAGGAATTTAATGAAAACACACACAGAATCATAGAACACCCTCAGCCTCACTGTTTCCCACAGAGCTTTTCCAGATATATTAATAGTTATAGGCAGGGGGTTGGATGAGGCTCAGCTCTGAGTTTGAAAGAGTTTGGGATCCCACCAAATATAGGAGCCAGTTTACGAGATGTTCATCCTCTGGTAAGAATTGTAAGTTGACAAGTCTCATGCATATACACTGTATTTCCAGTCAGCTTTTAGTAATTCATTTCTAAATCTGAATGGCCAAGCAACAAACACAAGATACTTGATGGGAGTCATTTAGTCTATACTAAAGAAACCAAAACTAGGAAGGAACCTAGAATCTCCTTCCACCAAGAAAAAGAGAATGCAGAGAGCAAAATGAGGTCTAAAATATTCATAATCATATTCTAAGAGAGATGGAATAAATATTTTTGGCTGGTGTTCAGCCATTAAAGCTGACATTTGAGGCTTCATTTGCAGGCTTTATCTGCTTCATCGTCTTCTGAATCCTAGAGGAGGTCCCTTCATCTAACCCCTAACCTTTGACCCTATGGTTTAGGTGAGTCCTAAAACTGATACAGAAGCCAGATCAGAGCATATGCTTTATTAATGAGAGCTCCTCAGTTGCCAAAGGTTGGGGAAAAGCCAGGCTGGGGAATACAGTGGGGACCTGTGGCCACGGAGGAGGCTGCTTTTCCAGAGCCTGGGCAGTGGCTTCACCTTTGAGGAACTGGCTCCACTGAATGGACTCTGACAGCTCAGCCACTGCAGGAGGACTACTGCCCACCTCACAAAGCTGGTGCTGGCACAGGGGATGCTTCAGGGAGGGAGGAGGGTGGTGGAAGTCTTTCAGGTGCTGACCACTTCCAGAAAATCAGGAGGAATGCTGGAAATTCCTCCTTCCTGCAGGAGGCCATGTAAAAGAGGAGGCAAAGATGGTTTCCTGCTTCTGTTTCTTCTCCATGCTGGTATGTAACTTGATGGATTGGGTTCTTCAGTGGACAGAGATCTTCTCCTCTGGGAAGGTGTGGGCAAAGTGGGGAAGAGGAACCCTAAAAAAGTTTGTTTGAATATTATTCTCTGCCTTGGAGAGGGACAAGTAAACTGGCTCCTCTAGAGACCCAGACATGATGGAATGCAAGTGAGGACCATGGGGGATTTTTCCTCTCCCACCAATAGGTAATCATGTAAAGGCAATACAATGACTAATCATTGGTAGAAGAGAGCTGGGAAGAGGAACCTCTGGGGATTTTGACCCAAGCAATCTGGATGAGAAGGCCAACCCTTGGTCTATTTGATAGCATGGAATACCAGACCACCTGACCTGCCTCTTGAGAAATCTGTATGCAGGTCAGGTAGCAACAGTTAGAACTGGGCATGGAGCAACAGACTGGTTCCAAATAGGAAAAGGAGTACATCAAGGCTGTATATTGTCACCCTGCTTATTGAACTTATATGCAGAGTACATCATGAGAAACGCTGGACTGGAAGAAACACAAGCTGGAATCAAGATTGCCGGGAGAAATATCAATAACCTCAGATATGCAGATGACACCACCCTTATAGCAGAAAGTGAAGAGGAACTAAAAAGCCTCTTGATGAAAGTAAAAGAGGAGAGCGAAAAAGTTGGCTTAAAGCTCAACATTCAGAAAACTAAGATCATGGCATCCAGTCCCATCACTTCATGGGAAGTAGATGGGGAAACTGGAAACAGTGTCAGACTTTATTTTTGGGGGGCTCCAAAATCACTGCAGATGGTGACTGCAGCCATGAAATTAAAAGACGCTTACTCCTTGGAAGAAAAGTGATGACCAACCTAGATAGTATATTCAAAAGCAGAGACATTACTTTGCCAACTAAGGTCCGTCTAGCCAAGGCTATGGTTTTTC
Source organism: Capricornis sumatraensis (assembly GCF_032405125.1). Lineage (NCBI taxonomy): Eukaryota > Metazoa > Chordata > Mammalia > Artiodactyla > Bovidae > Capricornis > Capricornis sumatraensis. The sequence continues at coordinate 45,764,217 of NC_091074.1, read as the reverse complement.
CTGTGGTCATGTATGGATGTGAGAGATGGACTGTGAAGAAGGCTGAGCACCAACGAATTGATGCTTTTGAACTGTGGTGTTGGAGAAGACTCTTGAGAGTCCCTTGGACTGCCAGGAGATCCAACCAGTCCATTCTGAAGGAGATCAGCCCTGGGATTTCTTTGGAAGGAATGATGCTAAAGCTGAAACTCCAGTACTTTGGCCACCTCATGTGAAGAGTTGACTCATTGGAAAAGACTCTGATGCTGGGAGGGATTGGGGGCAGGAGGAGAAGGGGACGACAGAGGATGAGATGGCTGGATGGCATCACTGACTTGATGGAAGTGAGTCTGAGTGAACTCTGGGAGCTGGTGATGGACAGGGAGGCCTGGCGTGCTGCGATTCATGGGGTCGCAAAGCGTCGGACACGACTGAGCAACTGAACTGAAACTGAACTGAACATCAGTACATCAGGCAAAATGCCAGGCTGGATGAAGCACAAGCTGGAATCAAGACTGCTGGGAGAAATATCAATAACCTCAGATACGCAGATGACACCACCCGTATGGCAGAAAGCGAAGAAGAATTAAAGAGCCTCTTGATGAAAGTGAAAAAGGAGAGTGAAAAAGTTGGCTTAAAACTCAACATTCAGAGAACTAAGACCATGGCATCTTGTCCCATCACTTCATGGCAAATAGGTGGGGAAACAATGGAAGCAGTGAGAAATTTTATTTTGGGGGGCTCCAAAATCATTGCAGATGGTGACTGCAGCCATGAAGTTAAAAGACGCTTGCTCCTTGGAAGAAAAGTTATGACCAACCTAGAAAACTTATTAAAAAAGCAGAGACATTACTTTTCGAACAAATCCCTGTCTAGTCAAAGCTATGATTTTTCCAGTAGTCATGTATGGATGTAAGACTTGGACTATAAAGAAAGCTGAGTGCCGAAGAATTGATGCTTTTGAATGGTGGTGTTCGAGAAGACTCTTGAGAGTCCCTTGGACTGCAAGGAGATCCAACCAGTCCATCCTAGAGGAGATCAGTCCTGGATATTCATTAGAAGGACAGATGCTGAAGCTCCAATACTTTGGCCACCTGATGGGAAGAACCGACTCAGTGGAAAAGATCCTGATGCTGGGAAAGATTGAAGGCAGGAGGAGAAGGGGATGACAGAGGATGAAATGGTTGTATGGCATCACTAACGTGATGGACATGAGTTTGAGTAGGCTCCAGGAGTTGGTGATGGACAAGGAAGCCTGGCATGCTTCAGTTCATGGGGTTGCAGAGTCCGACCTGACTGAGTGACTGAACTGAATGTCAGAATTAACAAGATAAGCCACCAGAGTTAGGAACTAGCATAGGTTCCTAAAGAGTCAGAAAAACCTATCCCTATTTCAACTCTTCCAACTTGGCTTTGCGACTCTGAGAAAGTCTATGGCTTCTTCAAGCCTTAGTTTACCCATGCATCAATTGTTGCTTGGAATTGTTACAAAAGTAAAATGGGAATTCATTTACCCCACTCATTTGACAAGTCTTAACTCCAAAATTTTTGGCACCTATCACGTGTCAGGTTCTATGCTATGGATATACTTAAAGAACTTGGCACTCATAGTAGTTAACACGTGTTAGTCTCTCCTCTCAGACTATTCCAGTTTTTTCAGTATCCAGCAGTCCCAGTTACAGCCTCATGAATTCAGAGCTTCAATGTAGGGTTGGCTGTTTAGAAAGAGGGAGAAAGTCACTATAGATCATCATTCATACTCTGGCTAGGCTAGACTTGCTTTGAGTGTTCTATCACTATTTCCATCCATCAGAGCTGTGTGCATTGGTTTAATTAACAGTTCTGAATCCTGAAGCCTTCTACCTAGCAGCCGCCATTTCCTCCTGGCCTTCCCAGCCCCGGCAGCTCTAAGCAGGGCTCAGCTCCATCTTGAGGACGCTGTTTACGGTTGCAGGAGGCCCTTCGGTGTCTGTGGCCTTTGCACTGTGGACGACAGGAGCTGAGGTCACCTCCTTTTCTCAGAGGGGAAATGGTCTGATGAGGCACCCTGAGTCACAGGGTAGGCCACTGTCTGCTTACAACTTGACAGAATGCAATTGAGTAAGGATGACTAGCCACTTAATGGATGTTAATTATGGCTCGCAGCATCCCTGTAGGTCAGGGGACAGGAGGACTCTGATGTCAGGGCTGACACGCTGTGGCTGGCGGCAGGCTGGCACTTATATTTGACGAGGGTTGTGGCTAGTTTAGCACAGCCACAGGGGCCCAGATAGAAAGTACAAGACTGACTTGTCTGACTTGCAGAGGGGTGATTCACGGTTATATTCTCCTCTTCAGTGAAATTTTCAGCATGTGCTTCTGCCTTTGTTTCTTCCATCCCATGCCTGCATACCCAGAACCAGTTCAGACCAGGACTCACAAGGTGCATTGTCCAGTTTCAAAGCTCCCCATTCCTTGATGGAAATAAAACTATTAACTCTGGAGAGTGTGGGATCAACCCCAGTCCTCCTTTGCTAAATCCCTGCACTGTAACTTTGCAATGCTTTTAACTGTAGAGGCAGATTGAAAAACACAAGAGTAATTAATGTTATTATAAATTAGAGGAGCACATGGAAGTCCTCTTAATGCTAACCTCCGGTTTCTACAATAAAGCAGAGCTGTGTATAGGCTTCTATGCAGTGCATAATTTTAAAGCATCATCTCCTAAGCACTCATTAGTTCCGTTTTAGCCGAGGTGGCATATGGAAGGTGTCAGTTGTGAATATTTATTGGGATTGAAATGGACTCTTAAGAGGTGAATGCTGAGGGGAAGCATCTTGTGATATTAATAGAGCCCATATATGTCACCCAGAGATGACTGATGGGCTGGCCCTTCCCTTCTGCAGGAGCTGGGGAACGGTTCCCTCTGGGACCAGAGCAGAACAATGTGAGTTGTAATCATCCTGCATCCTATCCAGCTGTTTGGACTTGAGGGATATTTGAATCAACGTACAGACTGGGGAAAAGTTACCTGGCAGAGAAGATAAGAGGCAAGGCTTCTCTCCCATGTAAGTGAGGAGTTTGACATCACTGAGAGAGCCATCAGCCTTGGCAGTGCCCATGGGACGCGCTTGGCCTCTCTCCATTTCTGTGGTAAATCCATCAACATAAAAGCGTTCTCATTTCAGAAAGAGTGCTCTGGAGGTGACCACAGTTGAGCCAAAGGAGCTTTCAATTTTGATTTCACAAATGCATGGAAGCAGCCAAAGACATTGAAGGTGCCTTAGACTTGCTCTGAGGTTTAAAAATAGCTTCAATGAGAATCTCTAATGTATGTACAAGTACAGTTAAATAGCAATTAATACATAATACACTGTATCTATTGATAAAAGCATTCAACTTTTAAAATTAAGATATAATTTATATACAGTAAAATCCACCTTTTTTAGGGTACAGTTCTGTGAGTTTTGACAAATGCATACAGTCATGTTACTAAGACTCAGCCCAAATATACAATAGTCTCATCAAGTCCCACCCCCCAGATTTCAATGGGCCCTTTGTAGTTAATTCCTCAGCCCCTGACAACTACTGATTTGATTTTCATCTATGCTTTTGCTCTTCTAGAATGCCATAAAAGTGTCATATGTATTATGTAGCCTTTTTAGTCTGGTTGTTTTTCATTTAACAGTAGAACACTGTTTCACTTAATACTGCACTTGAAATTCATCCCTGTTGTGTCAGTAATTTGTTCATTTTTATTGCTAAATATTCTGTTCTACCCGGATGTATCAAAGTTTGTTTATCCACTTCCTTGAAGGTGAATATTTAGATTGTTTCCAGCTTTTGGCATTATACATAAAGCTTCCTGTGTGCAGGTTTTCAAGTGAATATAGAATTTATTTCACTTGGGTCAGTTTTAAGCTGTGGGATGACTGAATTGTATAGTAAGTGCATGTTTCACTTTATAAGAAACTGCCACATGTTTTTCCAAAGTGGGTGTACATTTTGTATTTCCACCCAAAGAATGAGATTTCCTAGTCTCCACTCCTTGACAGTACTTTATATTATCTACTTAAAAAAAAACTTAATCATTATATTAGGTGTTGAGTGGTATTTCATCATGGTTTTAATTTGCATTTGTAATGACTAATAATGTTGAGCATCTTTTCCCATTTTTATTTGCCCTATGTATATATATATGTTCTTTAATGGAATATCTGTTCATCTTTTACCTATTTGATAGTAAGTTGTTTGATAGAAAAAATGGTATTTTGTTTTATTTTTAATTATTACTGTTACTTCTGATTAGGTGTGAGTATTCAACTGTTAGTCTGACTGGCTAAATTATCTCCCCTCAGCGCCAGCCTTTAGCCACCAGAAAGACATTGAGCTAATAGTGTAGATAGAGTCATGTTTTCTCAAAGCCAGACGGCAGAAAACTATATATGGAACATTTTTTTTTGGATGGCTTTGGAAATAAAAAATAACTGCTTCTATTCTCTCTGGAGGCAACTGCTCCCACCCCATGAATGGTGTCATTAAACCAAGTTCCCCTTGTAGGAGAAGAAACAACTATAGATGGCTCTTTTAAGAGGATGACTTGTTTTTCCTAGAGCTATAAGGCACCAGAGGATTATAGAATTCTGGTTTTTAAAATAGCCCTACGATTTCCTTGGGGCAACTATTGATTATTTGTGACTTGAAGTCTTAAATCAAGAAAGGCAACATGCTTCAGATGTCACTTTAAAAAATAAAAAATTTGATGCATCTGTAAGATCTGACATAGCCCTTTTAGATGGAAGAGACAAATAGAAGCAACAGCAACACCTGAATGAAGAACAAAATCAACAAGACCTTGAACTATTTTTTTGTCTTGGTGGAACATACTTGTAGCGGCCTTCCTTTAGGATTTTTCTCAGCTCCCAGTGTTTTCTTTCTTGAGATCTACCTTCTTTCTTATGTCATTTCTCATCTGCCAGAGACATAAGATCTTAGAAACTATGTTTGTAGTATCTAATCCCACCCACTTCCTTGGCCAAACCACTGTGATCAGATAGTTACCTAATTCAATCCGGGCTAACCAGATATGCAGTATGGATACTGACTTGGATATGTCAGTCTGGGGGACATGGCATTTCTTGCCAATGAACTTGGAGTTCGAGGAGCCCATTTTACAAAAACAAATAAAAATGAGGCTGATTCTTGCCAAGTCCAAGATTAAAGACAGACAAGAGGGACTCGTTAGATTCCTGATGGTCCAGGTCTCAATTTCTGCTCCTTCCCTAAGAACCTCTACACTTGAAAACCCTGAAGTACTTCGATATGCTTCTGTTGAGTTCTCTCTTAGATTGAAGCTTGATTTGACTTCTAAGGCTGCAGCCAAGAGAGTCTCATCTGAGGAAGCAGTGGATGATTTTGGCTAAGAAACCATTTTGTCTGACCTGGGATCCTGTGAAGAATTCTGAGTTACAAGTGGCACAAATGCAGGGCTCAATAATGCCAGATGAATGACTGGAGTTGAGAGGGGACAGATAATTTGAAGGTATGTCTTAGTGAAGATATGGAATTGCTTCTTTATTTCAAACTCCAGTCAGGATCCTAGAATCTTAGCTTTGGAATGGACCTTAGGGGTTATACCGGTAATTTTGTCCCACCTTACATATAGAGAGGAGGAGGTCTTTCTTGAAACTGGCAGACAGCCATCTCTCTAATTATATTAAATCATTTGGTTCAATGCAAGGTCTACACATACCTAGAAAGATACATGCTGTTTTATGTTCTAAAATTCACATTTCTCTCCTCACCCAGAACCTCTTCTAAATATTTTAAGACTTATTATTTTTAGTACTCTCTTGAGATTCCTGTTATTTACTTCTAAGGCCATTGAAGAAACTTTTGCCAGCAGGCATTCCAATTTGGATTTAGAAACACTGATCAAATTTACTTTTTCTTCTTCGTTGTATGTTGATGACTGATGCTCACAATGCCTTAGCTCACATCTTTTGCATTCTGTGCACTCATAGAAAACTCTGTGTGCTTGGGCCGCATCATTTTTGACAGTGTGAAAAAGACTTGACTCACACAGACTCCATTTATATCAAAAGAGTCTCACTCTTTGGATACTCACACAGATTAATGCTGGGAAGGAAAATAAGGAGGCACCAATAATGGTGCCTGAACATAATAGATGCTCAACCTGTTTGGTGAACTGACTGAGTGAGTTATTGCTGATCAAGTCAAAACTCTTCCATGTAGAGAAAATTTGTTTAACCCCTTCCCCCAAACTGGAAAGAAAGCAGCCTTGAAGCTTGTGATTAGATTTCTCTTCCTTCAGAACAACAGCTAATATAGAGCCTGTAAGAATAGCCCCAGTTTGTAGCTAGTTTCAAAGTGTCATAGACCAGCTGGGATTGGATGCTCTCAGAACTCCAGAGGTGTTGGGCTGTGTCAGACTGATGAATTATGTAAAACCTGTTTTCTCTGAGTATTATTAATCATCCTCAAGCAAATGAAGACGTGCTAATTAATTTGTGGTGGTTTTTACCTGCAAATGCCAAAGGAACTAAACCAAATTAAATCTTCTATTCCCTTTAAGACCAGCACCCTGTTAAACACCTGATGACTCATCCAATTCAATTTGAAAGATGTGGTTCTTTGGAAACTTAGTTTGCCTGCAGTTTCAGATTCCTAAAGGATCTTTCTTGAAAGTGTAGCCCAAAGTTTCATGCATAATGGCTTGGAAAATGAATGGATGGAATTAAGTATGATTTACAGAGGATCCAGCATACCTCTGACTCTGTGTTAGATAATTTTCCTGTGTTGTCTCATAGGTAGGTATTATCATTTGAGTTGTGCAAATGACAAAACAGACTCAGAGACTTTATATAAATTTCCTAGGTCATACAACTTAATAGCATTTAGCTAAAACACAAATGCTAGTCTGACCCTGTAGACCCTACTTTTTCTATCGCACCATGCTTCTTCCAAGGAGAAAATCCACTGTACCTATGTACAGTGCATTGCACACTTTGAACTATATTTGAAGAATTAGGGTTTCCTATTTTCTTTCCTCTATTGCATAAAAGTCTTAGAGAAAAGAGTTGTAGGGTATTCTAATGATTTCCATAGGAACAGCATCGTGTGTGGTACCCCTCCTTTCTCACTCTCAGCTCCGTGTGTACTCTGATGTTTTTGAACCAGGCCATTTCCTTTTGGTAACAACTAAAATATTATTGCTTGAGGAAGATATACCTTTCATCCATGGCCATGAGTTTGCCAAATGAGCCATGTTTAACGTGCCTCTGAAATAAGTGGTCTCTGAACATCCCAGCAGGACTCTGGGGAGACTAAGAAATAGTATCAGACTCTTAGCTGATCCTAGATGGTTCGCGTGGGATTGCACTGGGCACCTTACATCCTTGTCTAGTTCGGTTTCATGGTTTTCTTCCCCAGTACTACCTAAGTGATTAAAAATGAAATTAAAGGTTCATTTTTGGCTATGTTGATTGCGATTACCAGTGTTTTTTTCCTTGGCAACTAACTTGCATGCCCACAGTGGTAAAGAATGGTGGCTAGTGCCCCATAGATTGCTTTGGTGTTAAATGGAGTCCTTTAATATATCTCCTGACAGCCAGTTCCATCAAGGATGGATTTGCTTGATTGCCATCAACTCCAGAGCTGTTCACTCCAGAGAAGGATCCAGGAAGCAAGGTCCTGGCCAAAGTGTCTTGGGTCATTTGAGGGGGATTGGCACTTCCTCTCCTTCATGCATGATGGGTGGTCATCCGTCCTCTTTCAAGGACTCAAAGGCGCTAGGACTGCTGTTAGAGTAGGAACTCCATGGAATACTTTACTGATGATAGAGATTATGTAAACTGATGTGCACTTTGCTGCTTTTTGGGATGACCTGAAAATTATCTTCACTCTTATTTTATTCTTCCCAAATTATAGAAATCCTGGGGCTTTCAATAAAGATTTCAGACTAGGGCATCTCTTCTTTTCACTGTTTTAAGCAACAGATGTCCCTATTTTGTCAGAGAGCTGGCGAGATATACAAGAGCATGTACTCCTGAATCTCCGTCTGTCACTAACTGTGTCACACATGGCAAGTCACATTCTCTCTGGGCCACATTTTTTTTTCTCACCTGTGAAATGGGGTGATTATGTCTGTGTTAGAAGGCTGTTCTGAATTAAGATTAAATGTGAATGAAATTAGCACAAAGTCTGGCATACAGAGGATGCTCAAAAATGTTTGTTTTCTTTTTGCTAAATGAATACCATTTCTGTTTATTTCTAAAAGTCCCTAGAACCCTCCCTTATCATCCCTTTACACCACACACACACCCACACACCCACACACCCACACACCCACACACCCACACACCACTTCTTTTCCAGGCAAACATTTCAATATTGTGTGGTAGTGCTTGCAAATTGTAGTCAGCATTATTAAGTTAAAATTTTCTTCACATTTCTTCCCTCTCACTGTCCTTCTCCACAATTGAGAATGAGAGAAATGGAAATTAGAATTGTATTGGATATTGCTTGATCTTGGCTCTTAATTAGAACCTCCTTGCATGCACAAATACACATGTACACTCCCTACCTCCACCTGTTACGCCTTGTGCTTCTCCTCCTTCCTTTTCAGGTGTCCTCACTGCATATATTTTTCATTGTTGGATGTGTTTTTGCCAGAATCAGAAATAGTGAGTGTGTCCTCTCTGGAATGGTACAGTATAGTGTTGGGTAACAGTATCGAAGCCTTATGGAAAATGTGAAAAATGTCCTCCTATCTCATGGTCTAGCTGAATGGGAAAGTGGGAGAGTGGGTGGTTGTAAGAGTGACAAGCGGGAAAAATATTACCGCTTTCTCCAGGAGGAAAGAAGAGAGATAGTTACCAATGGGTAAGTCTTCATTTTCCTGCAGACTGGATTGAGTGTGTCAACTATCTCAGAAAGAAAATGAAAGCAAATCCTTCTGCATCCCATGGCTCTTTGTAGGGACAATACTAACTTGCTTCACTTTTTGGTAGGCTTTTTCCAGAGGCTTATCTCCTTGCTGAAATAATCTCTCCTGGAGCCATTCCCCAATTTCAAGACTTTGTTCTGACTGTTTTTATGAGCCATTATTTCATCAGTTCTACCTCCCCCTGGAGTGAAAATATCTGTTAATGCCAGCCAGATTCTTTGTGTGAGTGAGGTGCTCACCTGAGAGCATGGGTGTAGCAATCTCCAAGACTGCCCTAGTGACCCCTGCCTTGTGATATTCACACCCTCATATAGTTCTCTCCTCTAGTCTGCTGTGGTGGAGCTGTGGCACCAGCAGAATATGGCAGAAGTGATGGTGTGTCTCTTCTGAGCTTAGGTTATAGAAGACGCTGCAGCTTCCATTTTGCCCATGCTTATTCCCTCTTGGATTGCTTTCTCTGCAGGGAAGCCAGCTGCTATGTTCTGAGCTTCTCCAGAAGCCCTCTGGAGATGCCAGTGTGGTGAGGAACTGAGGCCTCCAACCGACAGCCATATGACTAAAGCTTCTTTACATTTTATCTTCCAGCCCCAGTCAAGCCTTCAGATGACTGCAGCTCCAGTCAATGGTTTCACAACAGTCTCATGAGAGACCCTGAGCCAGAGTCACCCAGGTAAGAAACTGTGGGCAAATACATTTGTTGTTTGAAGATTCAGTTGAAAACTGAGAAGGATGTGAGATCTTACATTGTCTATAAGCTAAATCAGCCTCTAGCAGTTTTATGGACACTAGTAGAAGTCATGGGACTGCTGAGTCAGAGTCAAAAGACTTGCATTGTTCACAGCACAGCTGTCAGCATGAGATCATATCTGCACTGGATCCTCCTGCCCCCTAAGTCCTATGGGGCTCTTGTAGGGATGGGCATGGGTACCTGCTCCAAACACGTAGGTTTGACTCATAGCTGAGAAACCGTAGCATAGGAGACCTTGATCTTTTATAAGCGAAAGTGAAGTCGCTCAGTCATGTCCGACTCTTTGCGACCCGTAAGAGGGCTTCAAAAAAGCTACTCAAACTTTACCTTGGAGGGAGACATTATTTTTATTATACTGGTTGGAAAACAGTTCTGGCCTCTTCTCCAGAGGGATGCTGTTTCCATCTTTCAGTGTTGTGTACTATACAGATACCCTGTAGAAGATAATCTGGACCAAAAACTGTCAGTGCCCTTGCTCATAAGGAACACAGTGGATCCAACGGAGACTTGTCTACCAGCAGACATGCGGTTTTGGAATAAGTTTCTGTGCAGCTGTAGATAGCCAATGCACAGGATACCTATGTCTGTGTCTTCACCTGTCAGAGCCATTGGACTGATGGCAGATGTGATAGAGCTATTTTTATTTATTTGTTTGGCTAGTTGCAGCCTGTGGGATCTAGTTGCCTGACCAAGAATGGAACCCACCCCCCCTGCGTTGGGACCACAGAGTTTTGTGGCCCCCACTAGACCACCAGGGAAGTCCTAAGTTGTATTTATGGACAGAGAATACATGTGAGGTCTTTGACTTTAGTTATAGGTGAAGATATGAAGAAGTCCTCTGATTTTGGAGGGTGATGAATAGAAAGAAGGGGAAAAAGAGATGTTAGGAAGGGGCAAATAGATAGAACTGAATATTAGATATGCCTAGCTTCCTCTGGCATTCTTGCCTGGAGAATCCCAGGGACGGGGGAGCCTGGTGGGCTGCCATCCATTGGGTTGCACAGAGTTGAACACGACTGAAGCCACTTCACAGCAGCAGCAGCAGCAGCAGCAGCAGCAGCAGCAGCAGCAGCAGCAGCAGCAGCAGCAGCAGCAGCAGCAGCAGCAGTTTCCTCTGGAAATGAATGTTTTACTCGAGAATAGTTAGATTTGTAAAAGGAGATAATTCATTACTTAGTATCTTGTTCTGTTTAAAAGAAGTCTTTTCATTATCACTTGTGAACTGATTTTTGGGGGAATTGTGGGGTTGTTGGTAGTGGTTACTTTTCACGCTATTTGCCCCAGGGAAGTAATAGGAGGGGCAGTTGATTTTGAAGCTATCTATAGAGAGCTAAATTTAGAGAATTCTCTCTGAAAGCTACATGAAAGAAGATACTTAAAAGATTCTTTTTGTTTATTTGTTTTATTCTGTGAAAATGAGGGATCAAATAAAAGGTATCTTGGGCTTTCTGCTATTGGGCAATATCTTCTCTTCTCCTTATGAAATCAGTTGAGGGAACTCAGAATTGAGAATGATTTTAGGAAATGGCAACCCACTCCAGTATTCTTGCCTGGAGAATTCCATGGAGGGAGGAGCCTTGTAGGCTACAGTCCATGGGGTCGCAAAGAGTCGGACATGACTGAGCGAGTTCACTTTCACTTTCACTTTAATTTGAAATGAGATTTGGCTTTATGTTTCATTCAGTTTTAAGAATACCAAGTTTTAGAAATATTAAGTGATGTTCTTCATGGAGTTATTTTTAGAAAGTATAGTACCATAGCCAAAAATGAGACTGAGTTTCCCTTGGCTCATAAAAGAGGACCTGAGATGCTTAAGAGATAAAATTACTCTAGGCTCCCCCTGGCTGGGATCCATTGTCTGGACAAGGCTCAGAGACGCTTTCTTAGATCTCCAGTATGTACATCTTAGCTGGTTATCCAGATGTTCAGCAGAAACTCTCTATAAAGGAACTCAGGGCAAGTTATAACCTTGCTTATATAGCTAGAACGATTTAAGAGCATAGGTTAAATGCCAGCTCTTTAATTCAGTTTGTCTTAGTTTCTTTAAATCTTAGATGAGAACTGTGATACTAATCTCTTATGATGTTGTAAAGTTTAACTATGTTAAAGGGTACAGACTTTAGCATTGTGCTTTATTTATAATAAATGCTTAATAAATTAAAGTATTAATCGAAAGATACTAGAAATGTTCCTCCATGAGTTGTATTATATCATATCAAATGCAGTAAGTCCTGTTGGATGATATCTGGCTCTGTCTTCTTCTATTTGATTATATTACAGGCCAATTCATACTTCTTATGTGTACAGAGGTCTTGTTTATATAGTGGTAATTATGTGCTTCCTTTCCCTGGCACATGGCAAATTCTCTCAATAAACACTGGCTCTTGATCTTGTCACCTTGATACGAGGAAAATAATAAATCCCACCCAACGACCAAACTTAGCAAAGCCTGGCTATTCTCAAAGGATATTGATTTTAATTTTTTTTCTTAAACAGGAAGGTTGTTTATGGAAAATTTTGCTAGAGACTGGAATAATGGGTTCAACCTGTTTTGTGTCTAAAACCCATGAAGTTGGTATAAGAGGAGGCCAGGGCTGTGCGTTCTGCAGGTATGAGTAGAAATGTGGTGCCCAGAATCATTGCCTTTTGTGGGGCTCCTAGTGGTTCAGGCAGCAGGTATCACCACACACAGTGTTCCTAGGACTTGTCACAGTCTGGAGAAAATCTTGCACCTCTGGCAGCAAGAGCAGGCATTTCATATCCCAAGGGCCTCACAGTGTTTTGGGGAAGAGACTGAAGATTTGGCAAATGCTGTCAGTTCCCCGGTCACACTCCTTGGTGCCCACTCCTGTGTGTGCCTTCCTTGTGGCTCTGCTGAAAGGACCTGCAATTCTTTGCTTAGGGTCATCACTGGCCATGGGCGTCCTCTCAGCTCAAATCAGGGACAGGTTGGAGGTATGGTGGAGTTAGCCCTGGGGACAGAGACTTGAAGACTAAATGCCAAGCTCCCTTGCTCCTTAGGTGGGAAAACTCCAAGGTGTCTCCTATACTGCCTTCCAGAATTCCCCAGTGTGGCTGAGCCCCATGTGCCCAAGGTGGGGCCATGATGGTGGCTTAATACTCTCTTTATCTGCTTCCTTCTCTCTTCTCTCACTTTTCTCCTCCCTTGACAGTGCTTCTTAGGATCATCTTCCAAACACACTCACATTCTCATCTCAGAACCTGCTTTGGAGAAGAACAGCCTAAAACAAAGGACCCACTCACACTGCGTCACTTACTCCATCAGCAGTCAGAATGTGTCCTGTGTGTGCTCATTCCCCAGAACACCCCTTCTCTCCATCTCATAGGAAGGAGAGGAAGAACTTGATGTTGTAATCATCCACTCTGCGGGTGATTTCAAATTTTTCATCTCATTTATATCTCATTTTAGTGCCATGTCATAGTTCCATTTTACAGATGAGGAAATCGAGACCAGAGGATTTAGTATCTTGATTGAGGTATTAGAGCTTCTAATGGAGGAGCTAGACCTGGATCCCAGGTTTTCTGATTCTGTTCTATAATCTTCTTGTTTCCACACTATTTCTGAAGGTGTGAACAGATCATTGGAGGAATAATGTACACCTCTGATTCTGTGTTAGAATTTCTAAAAGCATAAATCACATTATATCATGTCAAAGGTTTCATGTAACAAAATAGAATTCCAACTCCATCTCATGGCCTACCTACACAGTCTTTCATGGCCTGACTTCTCTTTGTTTCTCTGATTTCACCTCTCACCTTTCACTCTCTCCCCAATCCTGTTCTGTTCAAACCATCCCTGTGTTTGTGCATACACCAAGTTCATCACACCTGTGGTCTCTGCCCTTTCTGTTTCCTCAGCCTGAATGCTCTTCAGATCTTTGCAGGGCTACCTCCTTCTCAGCCTTCTAGTCTCTAGAAGTGACTTCCTTAGAGAAGTCCTGACTATCTAAGCTAAAGTGCCTGCTCCCCTTCTTCTGCCCAGCTCCATGCATTCTCTTTCCAGTTTTCCTTTTTCACTCTGTTCAGTACACTTATTTCCTTCTTGCTTGTTTCCTAACTCTGCTAGCCTGTAGGCTGATCGAGGGCAGAGATCTCTAGTTTGGTTCATTACTGTTTTTCCAGGGCCTAGAACAGTGCCTGGCACACAGTTTTTGTCAAATGAATACATAAATAAATTAAGAGGAGGCCATAAATAAGAAATGTTCTAAGCATGTATATGAAAGGACCTTAAAGCATATTTTGTGTATAACTAAGATTTATTTACTTGGCTCTTTGTAATCAGCAGAATTAATATAACTTGAAAGCAAATGCATCTTACTGACATTTTGGAACCTGTGTGCAAGCATTAATACCAATCAATTTAAGTGTGTGTTTCACAGCATGCCATTCAGATGAGAAATGCTGGAAAGGGAGAAGGTGGACAGCTTCTTAGCTTCTTTTTTTCTGGCACATTTAACATCATTCCAGTAAACTGGGCTCTGGGTTTAATTAAAAATTGTTTGAGGTGGGGAGAAAAGGTATGGAGATAGTCTTAACAGTCTTTTACATTTTAGACTTAAATTTATTATTATTATTTATTTATTTATTTTTTTAATTTTAAAATCTTTAATTCTTACATGTGTTCCCAAACATGAACCCCCCTAGACTTAAATTTAGAAACAACAAAAGATTTTGTGGTTAAAGGCCTCTAATGTTAAGTCCTTGGAAATCTAGTGTTTTTTGGCTTTCCTATCTCTTTTATTTTAATATTTGTATTTTTGATCAATGAGTGTTTTAGGGGAAGTGAGAGATAGAAAAATGATATGCCTATGCTTATAATTTTGTTTTGATATTCTTTGCTTTTTTTTTGATTTTGCAGTTTATCTGTATTCATTAGACAATTTGAAAAGTAAAGAAATGTAAAATAAGAAAGTAAATATTATATTATCCATAAGTCTATCCCTTAATAAATGACTACCAACATTTTGATGTATTTCATTCCAGGGATTTCTGGGATTGTGAATATCTAGGGCTTCCTGGTTAGCTCAAATGATAAAGAATCTGCTTGCAATGCAGGAGGCCGGGGTTTGACCCCTGGGTTGGGAAGATCCCCTGGAGAAAGGCATGGCAATCCACTCCAGTATTCTTGCCTGGAGTATTCAATGGACAGAGGAGCTGCATGGGCTATAGTCCATGGGGGCTGCAGAGTCGGACACAAGTGAGTGATTTCAGTCACTTATTTTCATGTGTAGTACAGTTCTTCAACTCTAAGATAGTATCTACTATGAAGTACAATATTGATTGTTACTATATTACTTTTAAAGGTAAAGATACATTTCTTTTTTTAATAAAAAATGGCAATTATGTACTATTTTCTTCTCACAAAGTTGGAGACTAACTTTCCTTCTCATTCTGAGTCTAAAGTTAGTTCCAAATTTATTTTGGCCAACTATAGCTGTACGGATCGTCCCTATTACATGCTGCTTCCCATCATGTGTGCATCAAATCGTGACCCCATGACACTCTTTATCTGTGGTCTTATGTCAAAGTATATTTTAAAATAATGAGATTTATCTGCATTTCTTATGTGGTTAAACTCACAATTTTTTTCCTTATTAAATTACACGTCACAAGTTTCTCTTGAAATTCAGCCAGAAGCTTTTATTCATGAATTTTTTGGTGTCCAAATAATAGTCTTTCATAATGCATGAATCAGTCACAGCAAACTCTCCCAGCTTTAAAGATTGCATGATATATTTAGAGAGACCAGGCACCATTCCCATATGCATTGCAAGAAATGACAAATATGTCACAACTTAATCTATTTGGCAGTTTATAAGTTCTTTTTGATATAAAGTATTAAATGCATCCTAATTTTAAAAAATCAAGCTGTGAAAAAATATATGCACCATAGAATCAAATATATATGGGATATGTGTGACAATGTGAATGTCTTTATTTCAGCACAGAGTATTTCAACTCTGCTGCACATTGGACTCATATGGATATTAAAAATAAATCTAGGTCAAAATCAAACCATCAGACCTTACAGAGAGGCTAAAGGAGTAGTATTTATTTTAAAAATCCACAAAAATACAATGCTTCTCAGAAACTCCAGTGGGTAGCTAGAATTGAAGACCACTGTTTTAGCAGCTGATATATCAGGGTTACTCTTAGGATAGGAACCATCTTTGTTTGGCAAAATACCCTGATAAGCAGCCTGGGATAGGAGGCAGGACTCAGAGAGGACTATTATCTAGAACTTCAGCTACAAAAGAGATAATTAAGTGGTTGCCTGAAAACATGATAAGATGTAGTGCTCTTAAAGTAGGAGATGTGATGAGGACTAGGAGGGTGAGGAACCATGTGCCCATCAGTGTGAAGCTGGCTGATCTAATAGGCAAATGATCAGTGGCAGTTCCATGTGGTGGTGGTGGGGGCAGCTGAAAATAATGTAAACAATAGTAATAATGTTCATTTTGAAATGGTTAACATATTATTAAATGGACTTCTCCATCTTTCTTCGAAATACTGGATTCTGTTATACTCTTGAGTGTTCTGTGTGTCTTTCTTTTTCTTGTTGGAAACTGAGGAAGAAAGGAGCTGAGATAAAGACCTTAACTCTGAGTTGGTGCAGGATGAAACAGGAGGATCCTGGAATTGAGGTGACTGAATATATCACCCTTCAGAAAACCTTAGAAAGGGTTTTGTTTCTTCATAGGGCATAAAATTAGTGGTTTGAACCAATTTAGTTCAATACATAAACCCAGGAATCTTCATGTGCCATGACATTCAACAGAAACAAACATGCCCTCGTCTGCATGCATTCATATTTTAAAATCAGTTGGGATCATCCTGCATACCCAATTTTGTGTCCCGATTTCTTCACTTAATATAATGCCATAAAATTTTCCCATATCATTAATTATTCTGAGAGAGCTTGAATTTTAATTAATAGCCCTTATAATCACACTCTGATTTACTTGAACTTTATTGTATGCTATGTTGTGTAGGATAATATGAGGACTCAGAATCTGCAGCCAGATGCTCTGCCTTCTCTCTCCCAGCTGTGTTGCTTTGGCAGGCATTCCCACACCCCGGCCTCTGTGCTGACACAATATTTCCCTTTACAAAAGGATTTGGAGTTTCAATGGCTAAAAATTGTAATTGTTTGAATTTATGTTTCTTTGATAATTAGTGCATTTAAACTCCATGTCAACTGGTATTAGCATTTTACCAATTTATTCTTCCCAAATCAAAATTTTAGGATGGAAATGTTTTAATTTATTTGAAGGGCTAGTGTCCAGTTGCTCTGTTGACAAAGAAAAGTTGTAAATTATTGTAGAGAAAGCAAATCTGCTGCAGAGGAGTGATGCTGGCTCACCTGCATGATCAAATAAATTATATTCCTACCTTGAGGGAGGTATATAATTTATATAAAGAAATTATACTTTGAGATCAAGTATTCCAGAGTTACTTACCAGGTGGAATCAAACCCATCTGAAAGTTTCCAGAGGAAAATTTAGCCAAGAATCAGGTAGAGAAAGAGTCATGAGAAGAAAAGCAGAAAACCAGTGAGCTGCCAGTTGCCAGGAGGTTCATATTAATATCTTATTAGGGAGTGATTTAGAATAACTGAGCATGATCGGCTTCATAATAGTGATAAGCGAAGCACAGGAGGTGCTAGGTACCCAACCTGCCAGACAATCTGGCCAAGTTCACTGGGCTGTGCATGGAAACAGTGGAAAGCAGCTTATACTCAGTCCTAATGGGCACTTCTTCAGTGGATCATTTCATTAACAAGATTGGCGTAACAATTATAATTGATGTATTTTGGGGTGGGAGGGGGAGGAGTTTATTGAGAAGAGAACGTTATGTTCCTTGCTTTCACTCTTTAAAGAAAAATCAAGATGATATTTTCTGAGTGCTTCCAAAGCTCCTTTTAGACAAGGTTTGCACATTCCTGTATTAGGCCACCCCAGACTATCTGTGCCCACATCAGGCCACAGAATATTCCCATGCCCCGCTTTGACCTCCCTAGCTAAAAGTCATCTATTCATTTTTACCATGTCTGTAGAGACACCCTGATGAAAAAGGGCCATATTTAGTCTGTGAGCCTAGGAATGAAAAAAGACGAGAGAGGAGAGGAATTCACTGCTAAATTTGAGGTGAGAAGGGAGTAAAGGAGAAGGGCAATCTAAGGATGGGAAATTTATGAGATGTTAGAAGCAAAATCCTCCCTTGCTCGGTTGGCTAGGCAGCTGGGCTGTGAGTTACAGGAGGAAGAGATGGTGAATGGACTTCCAGTTCAAAAGGGAGGGCTGAGGGCAACGTGGAAAGCTTTTTAAAGAGAAGGTGGATGGTCTCAGAGAGCCCTGGATACCACTTGACTCTGTTAAAGATACTTGGAGAATATAGATTATGCTTAAAAATAGCAAAGCTGTACAGGTCAGGCTTTGGCTCAGGGGAGAGGTAAGAGAAGGGCATTGGTAGAGATCAACAGCCTTGGAAACAAATGCTTTCCAGGCTGTCAAAAGGTATGATCAGAGAATAAGAAATAAAGAGCTTCCAAGGATGGAACTGAAAGCAGACTTGAAGGGGAAGGGGGATGGGTTAGCAAAGCTACCCCACCCAGAAGGAAGTCTGGAGATGATTGCAGTTGTACACTATTGGAATTTAGCAAAAATAATTTGTTTTTATTCTGGAATCCTTCAGACCCACAGGAAAGACCTCACTTCACCTTCCTTCCTGTATATACACTGTCACTTCTCTTCTTGCAAAATATCCCAAAGAGGGTTGCAGTCATTACACATTACCCTCCAGTATGTCAGCACGAACCTCCCAAGAACAGAACTACTTTCTGTGCAGCCATATGGCCCTATCGCTGCACCTGAGAAAAAACTTTTAATTCAATAGCTTTATTAACAGAGTCCAAGCGCAACCTTCTCTAGTTGTCCCTAAAATACCTTTTGTAACTGGGCCCTGTGCCCAGTCAGGTACCAGTCAAGGTTCATGCACAGCATTTTGTAGTTAATGTCTTTTTAGTCTTTTAGCCTGAATCAACTCTTCTATTGGATTTCTGGGTGGTGATTTTATAGTCTGTCATTCCTGCTACATTTATTTTTTGCTGGCATTTTTCTATGGAGAGGATTTGTTTCTCTCCTCTCTCTCAACATTGTTTTGAATATCATGAGGACTTACATATTTTCCATGTGTTTTAATTCATTACCATCATTGTGGGTTTTTTTTTTTTTTTTGATGATCAAATGTTACCAGTGGTTGTCCCCTTGGGCCAGCTTGTGGGTTCATCAATTTTTAAGTATGTGCTTGCTTTTTGGTACAAGGTGTTCCAGGATCATCTTGTGTTTTTCCTATTTCAGACCTGGAATCAGCCATTTCTCCTAGGAGTCTTGGTAACTTTTACCAGAGAATAGTGCAAGAACCAAGCACTAATTGTCCCTCATTGCTATTGAGATTCATTTCTTCTACGGCCTTTTGAGCATACAGTTAGGAAATTTTTTTGTTGAAACCTTTTAAATTCAAAGTCATATAGACCTTTACTAGTGTATTTTCTAATTTTCTTTATCCTGTAAAACACAAAATGGTTTCAGAATTATAATACCATTCCACTATCAGGAATAGTCCTACTAAGTAAAATTCAAGTCTTCACTGCATTTTTTTGTCTTTAGGGCAAATCCAGGATAATGGGCTCTTGCAGGGGGCTCAGATAAACTTCATTGCAGGCTCTAGATTGTACTGGGTTTGTAGGCAGAATGGAATTTGGGAGGACATCCAGCTTTCTTAGATAGGCAAATGAATCTGTAATTAATTTTGTAAATTATCTGAAGTTGGTTCATCAAAAATATATACATATATATTTAATATTCTGATCAAGTTTTATACCTCTCCAGTAAAGTATGCATATTGTAATTTGAAATATTACTTGTCTACTTGTACTTCTTGTCTTAAAGATTACTTTGGTGTTAATACAGAGACACCAGGTTTTATTCTTGCATCCTTTATTTTCAACTTTTCTATACTTGCTATTTAACATATTTTGTTTAGTGATGCATATCTATACCTTGATGGTGGTTGTGGTTTTATGGATGTATATATACTTATCCCCAGACTCATTGAGTTGTATATATTAAGTATGTATAGCTTTGCACATGTCAATCGTACCTTAATAAAGTGGCTCAAAATGTCTCCTGTAAGTAACATATATGCATCTGTGCCAAGTCATGTCTGACTCGTTGTGACTCCCTGGGCGGTAGTGTGCCAGGGTCCGCTGTCCATGAGATAAATGTTTTTTAAGTCTGTCTTCTTTAATCTTTACCCTTTAATGGCTTAATTTGCTTCCATTTAATTAATTACTAATACATTTAGGCTTAAATCTATTATATGACTTTTCAGTTTGTCCCACTGGCTCTATGATTTATTGTGGCTGTTTCTCTTTGTTTACTTTTTCCTTTCCTTTGTGTATGTGTGTGTGTTGTTGTTGTAATGTCTGTTGTAATGCCTAGTTATTTTTGATTTGTTAGTCATTATTAATAAAAATTGTAGATAAAGTTTGAGCCTTTTAATAATGTTATATATCTGCAAAGAATAATTACTTTTGTTTCTGGTAAGCAGTTAAAATGGGGACAAATCACCTTAATATAGTCAGGGAATAAGTCATCCAAAATTAAGGTTTGATCTCATGGGTGCTATTCCATTATTGGTTTACCTTTAGTTCAAGGGTGTATACCTTGAGAACCTCAAATAAAAGTCTGAATTTTATTGGGATTCCCTTTTTAATAGACCTTGAGCTCCAATTTTTTTGCATCCTTAGCTCCATGAAATGACTCAGCACTACAGCCTCTTAAATATAGCTTTCAAATTAACAAGATTTGAGAGTTAAGTTGATCTGTAGCAGCTATTTATTTTTTTATAGACTAATTATCCAGTTCCAGAGATGGAGTGAGAAGCAGTATTTTCCTCTATGTAAGTAGTTTATTATATTTTTGGGTGCCCAATATGAGAGTGCTACCATAGCTTTAGGCTCTTTCCATCTTATGTAACAGTGTTCATCATCTTGAAGTTAGAATTTAGGCATATGAGCTTAAAGTCCATCAATTAAAGGGTCACAGACTTTGTATATATGTATGTATGTGAAGTATTGTTGATTTACAGTGTTGTGTTAGTTTCTGGTATACAGCAAAGTCTGTCTATTATCCATATGTCTGTGCTTAGTCATTCAGTTATGTCCGACTCTTTGCGACCCCATGGACTGTAGCCCGCCAGGCTTCTCTGTCCATGGGATTCTCCAGGCAAGAATGCTGGCATGGGTTGCCATGCCCTCTTCCAGGGGATCTTCCCAACCCAGGGATTGAACCCAGGGCTCCCGCATTGCAGGCAGATTCTTTACCATCTGAGCAACCAGGGAAGCCCCATCTACATGTCTGCCTATCTCTATTTTATATATTCTATTCCTTTATAGTTTATTGTAAAATATTGAATATAGTTCCTTGTGCTGTACAGTAGGACCTTGTTTATTTTATATATAGTAGCTTGTGTCTGCTAACCCCAAACTCCTAATTTATCCCTTCCCCTCCCTCTGCCCTTGGGTAACCATGTTTTTTTTATGTCTGTGAGTCTGTTTCTGTTTTGTAAATAAGTTCATTTGTATCATGTTTTAGATTCCTCATATCAGTGATGTGATCAGTGAAAATCATATTTGTCTTTTTCTGTCTGATTTCACTTAATAATAAGAGATGATAATCTCTAGGTCTATACATGTTACTGCACATGGTACTTTTTCATTCTTTTTTTATGGATCAGTAGTATTCCATTGTGTGTGTACACACACACACACCCCCATCCACCCACACACCCGCATACCCACACCCACACCTTTACCCATTCATCTGTTGAGGTACATTTAGGTTGCTTGCATGTCTTGGCTATTATAATTAATGCTGCTCTGAATGTGGGGATGCATGTATCTTTTCAAATTAGAGTTTTCTCAGGATATATGCCCAGAAGTGGGATTGATGATCATATGATAACTCTAATTTTTAAAGGAACCTCCAAACTGTTTTCCATAGGGGCTGAACCCATCAACTGTATAGGAGGATTCTCTTTCCAGCATATTCTTTCCAGCATTTCTTATTTGTAGACTTTTTAACGATGGCAGTTCTGACTGGTGTGGAGGTGATGCCTCATTGTAGTTTTGATTTGTATCTCTGTAATACTTAGAGATGTTGAGTATTCATGTGACATTATTGGTCATCTGCATGTCTTCTTTGGAGAAAGTAGGGATCTGCCTTTAAAAATTTTTTGTTATTGATTTGTATGAGCTGTTTGTATATTTTGGAACTTAAATCCTTGCCAGTTGAATTGTTTGCAAATATTTTCTCCCAGTCTGTAGGTTGTCTTTTCATTTTGTTTTTGGTTTCCTTTGCTGTGCAAAAGCTTACACATTTAATTAGGTCCTATTTATTTACATTTACTTTTGTTTCTTTGGCCTCAGGATACTGATCTAAAAATATTACTATGATTTATGTCAGAGGATGTTTTGCCTGTGTTCTCTTCTAGGAGTTTTATGGTGTCATGTCTTATATTTAGGTCTTTAAGCCATTTTGAGTTTATTATTGTGTATATTGTGAGGGAGTGTTCTGCTGCTGCTGCTGCTAAGTTGCTTCAGTCTTGTCCGACTCTGTGCGACCCCATAGCTGGCAGCCCAACAGGCTCCGCCGTCCCTGGGATTCTCCAGGCAAGAATACTGGAATGGGTTGCCATTGCTCTAGCATCATTGATTTACCTCCGGCTGTCCAGCTTTCCCAACACCACTTGGTGACATGACGTGAAGTGAAGTGAAGTGGAGGTTGCTCAGTCATGTCCGACTCTTTGCAACTCCACAGACTGTACAGTCTGTGGAATTCTCCAGGCCAGAATACTGAAGTTGGTAGCCTTTCCCTTTTCCAGAGGATCTTCCCAAACCAGGGATCTAATCCAGGTCTCCTGTATTGCAGGCAGATTCTTGTTGAAGAGACTGTCTTTTCTCCATTGTATATTCTTACCTCCTTTGCCAAACATTAATTGACTGTAGGTGTGTGGGTTTATTTCTAGGCTCTTTGTTCTGTTCTATTGATTTGTTTTTGTTCCAGTACCACACTGTTTTGATTATTGTAAGCTTTGTAGTCTAAAGTCTGGGAGGATTATGCCTCCAGCTTTGTTCTTTTTTCCTCAAAATTGCTTTGGCAATTTTGGACCTTTTATGGTTTCATATCAATTTTAGGATTATTTGTGAAAAATGTCATGGGTACTTTGGTGGCTGTTGTTGTTGTTTAGTCACTAAGTCATGTCTGGCTCTTTGTGACCCCATGGAATGTAATTTGCCAGGTTTCTCTGTTCATGGGATTTCCCAAGCAAGAATACTGGAGTGGGTTGCCATTTTGTTCTCCAGGGGATCTTCCTGACCCAGGGATTGAACCTGCATTTCCTGCTTGTCAGGCAGATTCTTTACCACTGAACCACCTGGGAAGCCCTGGGTACTTTGGAGATCACATTAAATCTGAAGATTGCTTTGGGTAGTATGGTCATTTTAATATTGATTAATTCTTACTTATTATTCTTCCAACCCAAGAGCATGGTATATCTTTCCATTTCTTTGAATCATCTTAAATTTCCTTCATTAGTGTTTTATATTTCTCAGTATGTCTTTCACCTCTTCAGTTCAGTTCAGTCGCTCAGTCATGTCCAACTCTTTGCAACCTCATGAATCGCAGCACGCCAGGCCTCCCTGTCCATCACCACCTCCCAGTCAGGTTTATTCCTAAGGTCTTTTTTTTTTTTGAAAGTGATTTTAAAAGGAATTTTTTCTTTTTTCTTTCTGACATATCATTGTTACTATAAAGAAGCACAGAAGATATCTGTACATTGATCTTGTATCTTCCTACATTGCTGAATTCATTTAACAGTTCTAATAGTTTTTGTGGTGGAGTCTTTAGGGTTTTCTACATTTAGTGTCTTGTCATCTGCATATAATGACACATGTATCTCTTCCCTTCCAATTCAAACACCTTTCATCTCTTGTCTGATTGCTGTGGCTAGAATTTTCAGTACTATGTTGAATAGAAGTAATGAGGTGGGCATCCTCATCTTGTTCGAGATTTTAGTGGGAAGGCTTTCAGCTTTTCACAGTTCAGTATTATGTTGGCTGTGGGTTTGTCATAGTTTTTATTCTGTTGAGACATGTTCCCTCTGTACTCACTTTGGTAAGAGTTTTTATCATTAATAGATGTTGAATTTTACCAAATGATTTTTCTGTATCTATTGAGATAATCGTGTGATTTGTCTTTTCTTGATGTTGTGTATCACATAGATTGATTATGTGCATAGTGAACCTTCCTTGTCACCCTAGGATGAATCCAACTTGATCATGGTATATGATCTTTTTAATGTATTTTATGTATCTTTTTTATGACATTTAATATTTTGTTAATGATTTGTTAATGTTTTGTTGTATTTTTGCATCTATAGTTATCAAAGATATTAGCCTGTAATTTTCCTTTTTGGTATTGTCTGTCTGCTTTTGGTATCAGGATGATGGGAACTTCATAGAATGATTGAGAGTATTCCCTCCTCTTCAAGTCTTTTGAAAGAGTTTAAGAAAGATAGATATAAGTTCTTTGTGTGTTTGGTAGAATTTCCTCAGTGAACCAATCTGACATGGACTTTATTTGCAGGGAGTTTGTTTATTTTTTTTACAGAGTGTATTTTACTTCTACTGATTGACCTTTTGAAATTATTTCTTCTTGATTCAGTTTTGGTGGGCTGTATGTTCTAAAAGCTTGTCCATTTCTTCTAGATTTTCCCATTTGTTGGCATATGATTGTTCATAGTATTCTTTTATGGTTTTTGTATTTTTGTGGTATTTTTTGTTATTTCTTCTCTGTCATTTCTTATTTTGTGTATTTGGATCCTCTGTTCTCTTCTTGGTGAGCCTGGCCAGAGGTGTGCTGATTTTGTTTACGCTTTCAAAGAACCAGCTCCTGGTTTTATTGATTTAAAAAAATTTTTTTAAAGTACCACAGATTTTTAATTGGATTCTGGAGACACAAAAGTAGAGGTGATAGAGGCAGAACTGGAGGTCTGGCATTGGAGTCTCTAAGGCCAGCAGTAGAGCCTGATGTCACATCAGTGCCGCCAGTAGTGCAAACTGTGGTATCTGTGTCAAACAGTAGTGGTTGTGCTTAGTTTTTATTTTTTTGTAAGTGTAGTCCTCAAGCATACTTTGATATGTTATTGCTGGCTGTAGAGCCTCCAAATCTAATTTTCAGCCTTATTGTCAATTCCTTGAACTACATAAATTATTCAAACACATTTCTTTTCCATGTAGAGTAGATAGGATTTGTTGTTTGCCACCTAGAATCCTGACTAATAACATAAACTTTAGACAGAGAGACAAATTCAGAGGGTGTAAATAAACATAAGGAGCTTTAATGACACCTATTATGCTTTGAGCACCAGAGGCCAAGGAAGGGTAAACTCCTTAGCAAGACGGTGGTTTAGGTTAATTGTTTTTCACTTCTCTATGAGGTTCATGACATTGTACAGGAGACAGGGATCAAGACCATCCCCATGGAAAAGAAATGCAAAAAAGCAAAATGGCTGTCTGGGGAGGCCTTACAAATAGCTGTGAAAAGAAGAGAAACAAAAAGCAAAGGAGACAAGGAAAGATATAAGCATTTGAATGCAGAGTTCCAAAGCATAGCAAGGAGAAACAAGAAAGCCTTCCTCAGTGATCAATGCAAAGAAATAGAGGAAAACAACAGAATGGGAAAGACTAGAGATCTCTTCAAGAAAATTAGAGATACCAAGGAAACATTTCATGCAAAGATGGGCTCGATAAAGGACAGAAATGGTATGGACCTAACAGAAGATATTAAGAAGAGGTGGCAAGAATACACAGAAGAACTGTACAAAAAAGATCTTCATGACCCGGATAATCACGATGGTGTGATCACTCACCTAGAGCCAGACATCCTGGAATGTGAAGTCAAGTAGGCCTTAGAAAGTATCACTACGAACAAAGCTAGTGGAAGTGATGGAATTCCAGTTGACCTATTTCAAATCCTGAAAGATGATGCTGTGAAAGTGCTGCACTCAATATGCCAGCACATTTGGAAAACCCAGCAGTGGCCATAGGACTGGAAAAGGTCAGTTTTCATTCCAATCCCAAAGAAAGGCAATGCCAAAGGATGCTCAAACTACTGCACAATTGCACTCATCTCACACGCTAGTAAAGTAATGCTCAAAGTTCTCCAAGCCAGGCTTCAGCAATACGTGAACTGTGAAATTCCTGATGTTCAAGCTGTTTTCAGAAAAGGCAGAGGAACCAGAGATCAAATTGCCAACATCCACTGGATCATGGAAAAAGCAAGAGAGTTTCAGAAAAACATCTATTTCTGGACTATGCCAAAGCCTTTGACTGTGTGGATCACAATAAACTGTGGAAAACTTCTGAAAGGGATGGGAATACCAGACCACCTGACCTGCCTCTTGAGAAATCTGTATGCAGATCAGGAAGCAACAGTTCCACCTGGACATGGAACAACAGACTAGTTCCAAATAGGAAAAGGAGTACGTCAAGGCTGTATATTGTCACCCTGCTTATTTAACTTATATGCAGAGTACATCATGAGAAACTGGGCTGGAAGAAACACAAGCTGGAATCAAGATTGCTGGGAGAAATATCAATAACCTCAGATATGCAGATGACACCACCCTTATGGCAGAAAGTGAAGAGGAACTAAAAAGCTTTTTGATGAAAGTGAAAGAGGAGAGTGAAAAAGTTGGCTTAAAGCTCAACATTCAGAAAACGAAGATTATGGCATTGGTCCCATCACTTCATGGGAAATAGATGGGGAAACAGTGTCAGACTTTATTTTTCTGGGCTCCAAAATCACTGCAGATGGTGATTGCAGCCGTGAAATTAAAGGACACTTACTCCTTGGAAGAAAAGTTATGACCAACCTAGATAGCATATTCAAAAGCAGAGACATTACTTTGCCGACTAAGGTCCGTCTAGTCAAGGCTATGGTCATGTATGGATGTGAGAGTTGGACTGTGAAGAAGGCTGAGCGCCGAAGAATTGATGCTTTTGAAGTGTGGTGTTGGAGAAGACTCTTGAGAGTCCCTTGGACTGCCAGGAGATCCAACCAGTCCATTCTGAAGGAGATCAACCCTGGGATTTCTTTGGAAGGAATGATGCTAAAGCTGAAGCTCCAGTACTTTGGCCACCTCATGCGAAGAGTTGACTCACTGGAAAAGACTTTGATGCTGGGAGGGATTGGGGGCAGGAGGAGAAGGGGACGACCGACGATGAGATGGCTGGATGGCGTCACTGACTCGGTGGATGTGAATCTGAGTGAACTCCAGGAGTTGGTAATGGACAGGGAGGCCTGGCATGCTGCAATTCATGGGGTCACCAAGAGTCAGACGCGACTGAACTGAGACAATATGTGGGGTATGTGGACATTAAAGAAGAAATGGAGTAATATTAATATCCCATGAGCTTCAGGGAAACTGGATTTTTCCTTTCGTAGCAGAAGAGGAAGGCCGTTTCTGTTAGTGAATCTTAGCAGTTGCATCAGTGTGTTACTTTAGGTCCTCCAGGAAGAAGATGGAAAGAAAGAATTAGAAGTGCCTGAAATGTATTGGGGGAAGTGCCTATGAAGGATGAAGGGGAGAGGAAGTAGGAGTAGGTAATAAGAGCCTCAGATCATGATGCAAGTCTGACATTAGTCAAAGGAAAGAAGGAAGGAAAGAGAATTGTCTAAGAAGAACCAGACTGTAATGCACTTCTGGGAAAGTCCCAACCTCATGTATTGGGAGCCCTAAAGCAAAGACCACCCATCAGAAGAATTCTGTATTGGTCAAAAATGGCGGGTTTTTGTAACCTCATTGTACACAGTTATTGACTAGAAACATCTTAGGGAAAGATAAGACTGGCATGAACCTTGCAGTGGATCCTGATGATGTGACAGCTGGAGGGTGTCAACCTATTGCTCACCTAAGAGCAGATTCTTTCCCGAAGGGAGAGCTGAGTTGTGCACTCCCATATATGTGGCTGCCACACATGAGTAGCAAGTTATAGGGAAGAGTGTCAAATGTCTTAAATGATGAAGGGGGGAACACTTCAGATATAAGCAATTTACAAATCCTTTGAAAGTATATACCAAAAGACCATCAAACTCTGGCATTTCAAATGTAGTTAAATTCAGAATGCTGTATCAATTTTGTAACATTCAATTTAGGGCATAAAGTTTTTACTATATTGGGGACTAGTCAGTGATGGAAAAAAGTAAGGGCTATTACAAAATGGCTTTACCTCATAAAAAGGGTTGAAAGGGAGATGTTCCAACCTCTAGGGAAGTGGTCATCCAAGAGATTTTCTTTTATTCATTTGATAACATTTAACAAATGCATATACTTCTGTTCATATTCTCTCTAGCACTTGGAATTGTCAGGGTTTTTATTTTCAGTTACTCAAATGTGTATGCAGTGATATCTCCTTAAAGTTTTAACTTGCATTTCCTTGATGAATAATGATGATTAGCATCTTTTAATGGGCTTATTTTTCTTCATATATCTTTTCTGGTAAAATGTCTTTCATATATTTTGTCCATCTCTTCTTGGATTGTCTTATTATTTAGTTGTAAGAACTATTTACATTCTAATATTTTTTCATATAAATGTTTTGTGATTAATTTCTTCTATTGTGTTACTAGCTTTTTCATTTTTAAAAACTGTCTTTTAGTTATAATAAAATCCAACTTATCAGTATTTTATGAATCATGTGTTTTACATTCTGTCTAAGAAATCTTTGTGTCCATCCCAAGGTCGCAAAGATTTCCTCCTATGTTTCTTCTGGAAGTATATAGTTTTAACTTTTACAGTTAAGCCTAAGATCCATGTCAAGTTAGTTTTTATATATGTTATAAAGTGAGTATTGATATTTGTTTTTCCCAAATGGATATCTATTATTCCAGCCTTATTTTTGAATAAATTTTCCTTTCCTCAGTGAATTGCATTGAAATGTTTGTGAAAAATCAATTGAACATAGCAGTGTTGGTTTTTATTCCCTTTCATTGATCGGTGTGTCTATTCTTATATCAATCCCACCCAATCCAAGTTTTTGTTAGTTTAAATCAGCTACCGATTCCCTTTATTTGTGCTTCTCTTTTAAAATTGTTTAATTTTATTATTTTTACAAAATTTATTTATTTTAACTGGAAGCTAATTACTTTACAATATTGTGGTGGTTTTTTCCATACATTCTCAGGAATCAGCCATGGGTGCACATGTGTTCCCCATCCTAAACACCTCCCCCGCCCCCAACCTCCTTCCCCATCCCATCCCTCAGGGTCATCCCAGTGCACCAGCCCTGGGCACCCTTGCTTAATTTTAGAATCAGCTTTTCAATTTTATTAAAAATTTCTGAAATTTTTATTGGGATTGTGTTGAGTCATAGATTATATTGAGATCTGATGTCTAAATAATATTGCCTTCAAATCTGCTTTGGTTGTTTATCACTTTAATTATACAGGTCTTTAATTTCTCTCAGCAATGTTTTACAGTTTTCAAGGAAGAACCATGCATATTTTTCTTTGTTAAATTTATTCCTGAGTATATATTCTACTTTTTTTGTGGTGTTTTTAATAGAATTTAAAAAATCCATTTAATAACTCTTTGCTGCTATACTTAAAATAATTTATTTTTTAGTAGTAACCTTAGATGCTGCATTTTACTAACTTACTAGTTACAGTGGGTTTTATGTAGATTCCTTAAGATTTTCTACATAAGCAATTATGTAATCCAAAAATGGAGACAGTTTTTTTTCCCCTTTATAGTCTTTATTCTTATTTTTTCCCCTTGCTTTACTACTGCCTAGGAATTTCACTGCAGTTTTGAATGGAAGTTGTAAGAATAAATAACCCTGCATATTTTCCAATATTAAGGTGAAACTGTTCAATATTTTATACTAAGTCAGTTAGCTGTGATTTTTATAGATGTCCTTGGTCCAATTGAAAAAGTTCAAACTTCATAATTATTCCAAACTTGTGAGAATTTAATAATTTTAAAAAATATTATTGGATGTTGAATATTATAATATTCTTTTACTGCCTATTTTGAAAGTCATATGGTTTTTATCCTTTATCCTATTAGTGTGGTAAATTAACTTGATTGCTTTATATTTTTAAGTTTATTTATGTGAACCAGTTTTTGAAAGTCTTTATTGAATTTGTTATAATATCACTTCTGTTTTATGTTTTGGCTTTTTGGCCGTGAGACGTGGGATCTTGGGTTCTTGACGAGGGATCACACCCACACTCTGCATTGAAAGGTGAAGTCTTAACCACTGGACCATCAGGGAAGTCCCTTGATTGCTTTTTGAATGTTTAAACAACTATGTGTTCCTGGGACAAACACTATTTGAGATTCTGTATACATGAAATGCATAGTTTGTTAGTTGTTTTAAGGATTTAATGTATGAGGGGTGCATGCGTGTGTGCGTGCTAAGTTGCTTCAGTCATGTCCAACTCTGTGCAACCCTATGGACTGTAGCCCTCCAGGCTCCTTCATCCATGGGTTTCTCTAGACAAGAATACTGGAGTGGGTTGCTGTGCCCTCCTCCAGGGGATCTTCCTGATCCAGGGATCGAAACTGTGTCTCTTATATCTACCTGCATTGGCAGGCAGGTTCTTTACCTCGAGTGCTATCATATGAGGGATATTGGATGTAAAATTTTAATGATGTCTTTTTCAGATTGTGATAATAAGGATATGCTAGACTCAAAAAATGAATTTGTAAGTTACTTCTTCCTCTTTCTGTTATGAAAGATTTTAGTAGAAGTGTGTTATTTCTTCTTTGAATGTTGGACAGAATTTACCAGAGAAGTCATATGAGTTTTCTTGGCAGGAAAGTTTTATATGAAGAATTAAATTTCTTTATTCTACTGTACAAGATGTTTTTGTCTCATTTTGTATCATGTTGTTAAGTTGTATTTTTCAATGATTTTGTTGACTTCAACTAAGTTGTTAAATTTACTGACATAAAGTTGATAATAATTTTTTAAAAAATACTCATTTAATAAGTATAGTGACTATACTGATAATCTTAGTTTCTTTATTTTCACAGTTTGTGTTCTCATTTTCTTGATTAGTCTAGTGATGTCTTTATCAATTTTATTGGTCTTTTGGAAAACAACTTTTGGGCTTTGTCAATTTTCTCTGTTGTTTGTGTGATTTCTATTTAGTTTATTTCTGTAATTATCTTTATTATTATATTGGATTTATTTTGCTCTTATTTTTCTAGTTTCTTGAGTTGCAGCCTCATTATTTTAGGCCTTACTGATTTCTAATGAATATATTTAAGTCTGTATTTTTTCTTCTCACACTGCATCAGCTACATTTCACATGTTTATGTTATATTTTCATTACTGCATTATGGGTTTTTCTTTGATTCATGGGTTACTTATGACCCACCTCCCAGAATACTGGAAATAAAGGCAAAAATAAACAAATGGGACCTAATTAAAATTAAAAGCTTCTGCACAACAAAGGAAACTATAAGCAAGGTGACAGACAGCCTTCTGAATGGGAGAAAATAATAGCAAATGAAGCAACTGACAAACAACTAATCTCAAAAATATACAAGCAACTCTTGCAGCTCAATTCCAGAAAAATAAACGACCTGACCAAAAAATGGGCCAAAGCACTAAAGAGACATTTCTCCAAGGAAGACATACACATGGCTAACAAACACATGCAAAGATGCTCAACATCACTCATTATCAGAGAAATGCAAATCAAAACCACAGTGAGGTACCATTTCACACCAGTGAGAATGGCTACAAGCAATAAATGCTGGAGAGGGTGTGGAGAAAAGGGAACCCTCCTACACTGTTGGTGGGAATGCAAACTAATGCAGCCACTATGGAGAACAGTGTGGAGATTCCTTAAAAAACTGGAAATAGAACTGCCTTATGACCCAGCAATCCCACTGCTAGGCATACACACGGAGGAAACCAGAATTGAAAGAGACATGTGTACCCCAGTGTTCATCGCAGCACTGTTTATGATAGCCAGGACATGGAATCAACCTAGATGTCCATCAGCAGATGAATGGATAAGAAAGCTGTGGTACATATACACAATGGAGTATTACTCAACCATTAAAAGGAATACATTTGAATCAGTTCTAATGAGGTGGATGAAACTGGAACCTATTATACAGAGTGAAGTAAGCCAGAAAGAAAAACACCAATACAGTACACTAATGCATATATGTGAATTTAGAAAGAAGGTAACGATAACCCTGTATGCGAGACAGCAAAAGAGATGCAGATGTATAGAACAATCTTTTGGACTCTGTGGGAGAAGGAGAGGGTGGGATGATTTGGGAGAATGGCATTGAAACATATATAATATCATGTAAAAAATGAATCACCAGTCTAGGTTCGATGCAGGGTGCAGGATGCTTGGGGCTGGTGTACTGGGATGACCCAGAGGGATGGTGTGGTAGGGGAGTTGGGAGTGGGGTTCGGGATTGGGAACACGTGTACACCTGTGGTGGATTCATGTTGATGTGTGGCAAAAGCAATACAATATTGTAAAGTAAAAAATAATAATAATAACAATAAAAAAGATAAAAAAAAAACCTACGTGAGTGAAATACAAAAAAAATTGCATTGTCTAATTTCTACATACTTGGGCTTTTCTTAGATATTTCACTTTTATTGATTTCTAATAAAATTCCATTGCATTCAAGTAATATATTCTAAAAATCCACTTTAATGAAATCTGTTGCACAATCTAGCATATTGTCTATCTTGGTGAATATAATATACATACTTGAAAATAATATGAATACCAAATACCAAAGTGATTTTGTATATGGACCTAAATATAAATTAGTTCAGATTGGTATTGTTTTTTGATTTTATATGCTTTTACTGATTTTTTTGGTCTATTCATTTTAGCAATTATACAGAGAGGTTTTTAAAGCTCTTATTATCATTGTAGAATTATTTATTTCTTCCTTTAGTTCTGTTAATTTTTGCCTTGTATATTTAGAAACTCTAATGAAGTATATACATGTTACTAATTATTATAACTTTTGAATATATTAAATATCAATAACCTCAGAGATGCAGATGATACCACCCTTATGGCAGAAAGTGAAGAGGAACTAAAAAGCCTCTTGATGAAAGTGAAAGAGGAGAGTGAAAAAGTTGGCGTAAAGCTCAACATTCAGAAAACGAAGATCATGGCATCTGGTCCCATCACGTCATGGGAAATAGATGGGGAAACAGTGGAAACAGTGTCAGACTTTATTTTTTTGGGCTCCAGAATCACTGCAGATGGTGATTGCAGCCATGAAATTAAAAGACGCTTACTCCTTGGAAGAAAAGTGATGACCAACCTAGATAGTATATTCAAAAGCAGAGACATTACTTTGCCAACAAAGGTCCATCTAGTCAAGGCTATGGCTTTTCCAGTGGTTGTGTATGGATGTGAGAGTTGGACTGTGAAGAAGGCTGAGCACCGAAGAATTGATGCTTTTGAAGTGTGGTGTTGGAGAAGACTCTTGAGAGTCCCTTGGACTGCCAGGAGATCCAACCAGTCCATTCTGAAGGAGATCAGCCCTGGGATTTCTTTGGAGGGAATGATGCTAAAGCTGAAACTGCAGTACTTTGGCCACCTCATGTGAAGAGTTGACTCATTGGAAAAGACTCTGATGCTGGGGGGGATTGGGGGCAGGAGGAGAAAGGGACGACCGAGGATGAGATGGCTGGATGGCATCACTGACTCAATGACGTGAGTTTGAGTGATCTCCGGGAGTTGGTGATGGATGGGGAGGCCTGGCATGCTGCGATTCTTGGGGTCGCAAAGAGTCGGACACGACTGAGCAACTGAACTGAACTCTTTTATTATTATGAAATGTCCAATTTTATTGCTGTAGTACTTTATCTTGAAATTTATTTTATCCAGCTTTCTATTGCTTATTATTTATATGGCACAATTATTTATATTCATTTACTTTCACCTATTTTTGTCTTTTTATTTATATCATGCTTGTCTTTATTTCCTTTTTTACTCTTTTTAAAAAACTGAAGTATAGTTGATATACAACATTAAATAAGTTACAGGTGTACAATATAGTGATTCACAGTTTTTACAGCTTATACTACATTTATCGCTATTGTAAAATATTTGCTGTATTCCCTATGTACACTATATCCGTATAGCTTATTTTATACCTAATAGTTTGTACCTCTTAATCCTCCAGCCCTATCTTTCCCTTCTGGGCTCCTCACTGGTAATCACTAGGTTGTTCTATCTGTCAGTCTGCTTCTTTTATGTTGTATTCATTAGTTTGTTGTATTTTTTAGATTTCACATATATGTGATATGTTACAGTGTTTGTCTTTCTCTGACTTATTTCATTTAGCATAATAAAACTTCCAAGCCCATCCATGTTGCTTCAAATGGCAAAATTTCATTATTATTTATGGTTAATTAGTATTCTATTATATATATTATAATGCTTGTCTTATAGACACTATATAGCTGGTTTTTCTTTTTCTTTTTTATCCATTTTGATAAGCTCTGCCTTATCAGTTAAAGCATTTAATATAATGAATAATATTGTTGGATTAGGTCTACTGTTTTATTGTTGGTTTTCTTTTTGTCCCTATATTGTTGGTTATTTCCCTCTTCGTTTCTTCTTTTGGATTATTTGAATATTTTTAGACATATTTTAAGCTTTCATTGGCTTTAAAAAATATACCTCCTTGAGTTATTTTTTAGTGATTGGTCTATAAGTTACAGTCCATATTCTTAAAGTTACATGAGTTGATTTGAAAGTTAGTCATTCAGTTGCGTCTGACTCTGCTACCCCATGGACTGTACCCTGCCAGCCACCTCTGTCCATGGAATTCTCCAAGCTGGAATGGATTGCCATTTCCTTCTCCAGGATGTCTTCCCTACCCAGTGATCAAACCCAAGTCTCCCTCATTGCAGGCAGATTCTTTACCATCTTGGAAAAATGAATTGTTGTTGTCCAGTTGCCAAGTTGCGTCCGACTCTTTGTGACCCTATGGATTGCATCACACCAGCCTTCCCTGTCCCTCATCATTTCCTGGAGTTTGCCTAAGTTCTTGTGCATTGAATCAGTGATGCCATCCAACCATCTATTCCTCTGTCATCCTCTTCTCCTTCTGCCTTCATTCTTTCCCAGCATGAGGGTCTTTTCCAATGAGTTGGCTCTTTTTGTCAGGTGGCCAAAGTATTGGAGCTTCAGCTTCAACATCAGTCCTTCTAAAGATTATTCAGGGTTGATTTCCTTTAAGATTGACTGGTTTGATTTCCTTGCTGTCCAAGGGAGTCTCAGGAGTCTTCTCCAGCACCACAGTTCAAAAGCATCAGTTCTTCAGTGCTCTGCCTTCTTTATTGTCCAGCTCTCACATCTGTACACGACTACTGGAAAAGACCATAGCCTTGACTATATGGACCTTTGTGGGCAAAGTGATGTCTTTGGTTTTTAACACACTGTCTAGGTTTGTCATAGCTTTCCTGCCAAGAAGCAATCGTCTTCTAATTTCATGGCTGCAGTCACCATCAGCAGTGATTTCAGAGGCCAAAGGGAGAAAATCTGTCACTGCTTCCACCTTTTCCCCTTCTATTTGCCATGAAGTGATGGGATCAGATGCTATGATCTTAGTTTATTTAATATTGAGTTTTAAACTAGGTTTTCACTCTCTTCATTCACCCTCACCAAGAGGCTTTTGAGTTCTTCTTCACTTTCTGTCATTAGAGTGAAATCATCATTCAAATTAATATTGTACCATTTGATATAAAATGCAGAAAACTTGAACACTGTTAGTCCATTTATTCACTTACCACCATTCTTTAGTCTTTATTGCCATACATAATGGCAGAAAGGAGTACATCAAGGTTGTATATTTTCACCCTGCTTATTTAACTTCTATGCAGAGTTAAAAGATGCTTACTCCTTGGAAGAAAAGTTATGACCAACCTAGACAGTATATTCAAAAGCAGAGACATTACTTTGCCGACTAAGGTCCGTCTAGTCAAGGCTATGGTTTTTCCAGTGGTCATGTATGGATGTGAGAGTTGGACTGTGAAGAAGGCTGAGCACCAAAGAATTGATGCTTTTGAAGTGTGGTGTTGGAGAAGACTCTTGAGAGTCCCTTGGACTGCAAGGAGTCCATTCTGAAGATCAGCCCCTGGGATTTCTCTGGAAGGAATGATGCTAAAGCTGAAACTCCAGTACTGTGGCCACCTCATGCGAAGAGTTGACTCATTGGAAAAGACTGATGCTGGGAGGGATTGGGGGCAGGAGGAGAAGGGGACCACAGAGGATGAGATGGCTGGATGGCATCACTGACTCAATGCACGTGAGTCTGAGTGAACTCCGGGAGTTGGTGATAGACAGGGAAGCCTGGCATGCTGCAATTCATGGGGTCGCAAAGAGTCGGACATGACTGAGCAACTGAACTGAACTGAACTGAGAATACATCATGTGAAATGCTGGCCTGGGCAAAGAACAAGCTGGAATCAAGATTGCCAGGAGAAATATCAATTACCTCAGATACGCAGATGATACCACCCTTATTGCAGAAAGTGAAGAAGAACTAAAGAGCCTCTTGATGAAAGTGAAAAAGAGAGTGAAAAAGTTGGCTTGAAACTCAACATTCAGAAAATGAAGATCATGGTATCTAGTCCCATCACTTCATGTCAAATAGATGGGAAGACAATAGAAGCAATGACAGACTTGATTTTCTTGGGCTCCAAAATCACTGCAGATGGTGATGGCAGCCATGAAATTAAAAGATGCTTTCTCCTTGGAAGAAAAGCTATGACCAACCTAGAGAGCATATTAAAAAGCAGAGACATTACTTTGCCAACAAAGCTCCATCTAGTCAAAGCTGTGGTTTTTCTAGTAGTCAAGTATGAATGTGAGAGTTAAACTATAAAGAAAGCTGAAGGCTGAAGAATTGATGCTTTTGAATTGTGGTGTTGGAGAAGACTCTTGAGAGTCCCTTGGACTATAAGGAGATCCAACCAGTCCATCCTAAAGGAAATCAGTCCTGAATATCATTGGAAGGACTGATGTTGAAACTGAAACTTCAATACTTTGGCCACCTGATGCAAAGAACTGACTCCTTAGAAAAGACCCTGATGCTTAGAAAGATTGAAGGTGGGAGGAGAAGGGGATGACAGAGGTTGAGAAGGTTGCATGGCATCACAGACTGGATGGACATGAGTTTGAGAAAGCTTTGGGAGTTGGTGATGGACAGGGAAGTCTGGCATGCTGCAGTCCATGGGGTTGCAAAAAGTCAGCAGGACTCACCAACTGAATTGAACCGATAGTGGTAGAATGTATCAGAATGTATATTTTAAGCACAACAAAATAATACTTTCTTTTTGCTTCGATCATATGTATTTTAGAGAAATTAATGGAAAATTGTGTACCTAGGCATGGCTTTCTTTGCATTTATCCAATGTGGAGTTCATTAATGTACTTCAATCTGTATATATAACTCTTTGCCAGATTTGGGCAGATTTTAGCTATCTCTTCAAGTATGTTTTCTGACCTATAAATATTTTCTCTCAGCTTTCAAAGTGGGTCTTCTTTTTCTGATACTCTTTCATACATTCTTAACAATTTGTTTATATTTTTTCAACCTTATTTCTCTCTTTTTTTCCATACTGGATAATTTTTGTTTATTTATGTTCACTGATCCTTTTCATCATCATCTCTATTCTGCAAATTTGTCCATCCATTGATATTTTAATTTCAGGTATTGTATATTTCAGTAATTTTAATGCTTTCCTTTACTTAATAACAGTTATAATTACTGCATTAAAGTCTTTGCCTTTTAATTTTAACATTGAATCATCTTGGTGTTGGCCTCTGCTAATTGCCTTTTCTCATAAATGTAGATCACACTTTCTTGTTTATTTTTTCCTGGTTCCTACTGTGTAGTTATAGATCATGTATTGGAAATTTGGGAATATTGTGGAAATTCTGGATTCTGTTATATTCTTCCAAAGAATATTAATGTTATTTTAGTAGGCTTAAATTGCACTCTTTTTCTTGCATTTGTAGTAGGTTAAATATCAGTTCAGTTCTTCTGGCCTTAACTGCAAGCTGCCCACATATTGAGAGGTTGAGAGGTCACCTGTTTTCTTTCTGAGATAGCTCTTCACTTTCTTGTGGTTGTGGTGCCCCCGACTATGTCTTCTGATTATTTTGTATAGAATGTTGGAAGGGTTCCTGTTGGAGTTTTGTTCTCTGTGTGTCGTACTGTGGTCTGCCCTCAGTATAAAGCTAAAAAAACAGCCAAAACCTGGAAAATTCACCCTTTGTCCCTTCTTTCAAGTTTGGATCATCTCTAAAATCTTGCTTTTGTTCACTCTGCTGAAGCTTTTAGTAATTGTTATGGGTGTAAAGTTTGGTCTGTCGGTTTATTCTGTCAGAAGGGGAACTCAATGTAATTAAACTATCCTGAAAGTTGGCCTAAAAATATAGTGCTGTTGGTATTTTAAAATCTCAGATATAGAGATTTTCGAAGGGATTACTTCTAATTTTTCTTTTTTTCTGGTAAGGAAATGAAGATTCTTTGAGGTTAAATTCATTTATTCCTTTGCTCAGTTAACACTTTTTGACCATACTATGTGCCATAGACTGTACTGGGTGCTAGGACAATAGAGGCAACTTCCTCAAGCCTGGCCCTTGGCAGAACTGGAACTAGGATGCGTACCTTTTCGTTGCTTTTTCCGCTTCTTTTGGAGGAAGGCCTGGTCTGTGGTCGCCAAAATTACCACATTTTGGCAACTCGAACCATATACTGAGGTATAACAGCCTTGAGTTCTTATAAACTTTTTCTGTCAGAGTCTTGGGGGTTTCAAGCCATGTACATAGAGAAACTTTCTCTAGGCTCAGTGCTGATGCAGTGAGCATATGAGATGTATTCCTAAACTAGAAGTGCATCTTTCACTTAGCATAATATCCTCCAGGGTCATTATGTGGTTGCATAAGGTAGGATTTCCTTTCCTTTTTAAAGCTGAATAACACTCCATTGCATGTATAAACCACATTTTTTTCTTCCATGCATCCACTGGTGGATGAAAGCTACCTGAAATAAGCTATTCACAGAAGGACAAATAGTGCTTGGTTCTACTTACCCCAGGTGTCTAAAATAGTTAAATGCTTAGAAACAGAATTGAATGGTGGTTGCCAGGAGCTGGTGGGGTGGGAGAATTGGGGAGGTGTTTTTCAATAGGTCTAAAGTTTAATTATGCAAGCTGAGTAAATTCTAGAGATCTGCACAATATAGTAACTATAGCTAACTATACTGTATTGTGCACTTAATTTGTTAAGAGAGTAGAGCTCATGTTCAGTGTTTTTACCACAATAATAAGTATGAAACAAATAATAGCAAACAAAAAAATATCCTTCAAAGCCTACCTTAGAGAAAACTGTCTAATGCTCCCTGAAGAACAGCAGGGTTGAGGGTGATGCAGTGATTGTAATTTGCATCAACAACAAAAAATTGCCTGGCTTTACACATTTATGTCTTTAGCTCTGGATCTTGGTTAAGGAACAACTGCCAGACTCTCACCCTCTTTAGGCTTATGGATCACTTGAAGCAGCTGTGGGCTGCTGCCTTCTTCCTGTGCACTTACTGCCACGTGGATCCCCCTCAGCAGGCAATAAGTAAGCCCTCCTGGCTGTGGCAGTGGTTGACTTGGGTGGGTTTGATTTCTTTCCATGCAGAGACTTAGGAATTAGCTCTGTAAGCAAGGGCTGAGACTGAAGAGTTTAAACCTCTTTGTTGGACCTTTTCAATTATTCATGGAAAATCTATATGCTCTGTTATCAGCTTTAAGCAAAGCAACTTTGTTGTTTCTATTGATCATGCAATTTATTATCTTTATTTAAACTCTTCAGGCAATAAATAAATAAAAAGCAGTTGGAGGGAAAGAAGCTTCTCAGAGAAAGTAATTTCCCAGGAAAGTAGCTTAATCCTTTTAAAATTAGATGTATAAACTTAAAGATAGTATCTGATTATTCTATTTGATCCCCTTTAAAAAGGACACTGGTTTTGGTTTCTCTGTTTTAGCTAAAATCTTTCAGTTTTCACTTCTCATCAAACTTTTTTTTTGTTTGACTCATAATTACCCTGAAAAGAAAAATGTATCAAAATACAACGGCTAGAAATAAGAAAGCTTCTATTCAGGTAACAGTTTCATTTCTCTAACACAGGCTGATGTACATAGTTTATTTAACCTCTTTAAGCCATTTTTCTATTACCAGCAGCATTGGGACACTAACACTTGCCCTTTGTACTTCATGGTCAGATGAAGATTACAAGATAACAGTGATGATGAAAATAACTTGTATAGTAATTCACTCTTTATTCCATTAAGATTTTAATTTTCTCTAGGTCTTCTGACAATGCAGCATGTGATTTTATAAACTGAGAGAATTGAATGCGATAATCTCTAAAGTTCTTTTTTTTAAATTTAAAACTGATTTTATTACAGCTTTTCATATGGAAGTCCTTTCAAGCCAGAGACTCTCACAAGTTTCTGTTGTGAAGTTCCCTGTATTTTGGATAAAATTGTCATTGGGAGAGTCCATTTCTCGGGCAACTGATCATTTTATCATCTTCACATGTTCTCATCCTCCCTCTGCAGGTCTCCTCCCTCTGTCTCTAGGTCCCCGATTGATTGTGTTTATTGGGAGAGAACTTTCCTCTTCGCAACGGACTCAGTTCTGTCTGTATGAACAGCCTTTCCTGCTCTGTGTGATAATAGTGTGCCTCCCTTGGAGCCATGTTGATATTCTCCTTATTCACTTCACCTATGCTCCTGGGCTCACTGTCCGTGCCCACACTGTGGTCAAGTTTCTTAGATTATAAGAAACTCCTTCCTTCACCTTTGCTGGGGGAATATCTCCAGATTATTTTTGTTGGTTAAAAATTCTCAGTTTCTGAATTGAATCTCTTTTATTGTTTCAAGTATGTCCCTTTCTTAAGACAAATATTTATTTACTTCCACATAGTAATTTACAAGAACTTTAATAGGTTTCCATATGTACATGAAAAAGTCAACAGGTAAATTTCTAGTTCTTTACTTGGGTGTGTGTATAATTATGTTCTTTACCTCAAGGAATACACCATGATATCCCCTAACATATTTTAAATATCCTGCAGAAAACCTTTGCTTATTATTCTAGGGGTATGCATGTGCTTTTGAATTTGATGCATCTTAAACCATGAGTGAGTAATCTCTTCTAGACAGATTCATAGAGGAGGAGAATTAATTGCTGTAGAGTCAATTATAGCTGACTGAGTAAATATTGAAGAAGGGGAAAAGAAAAGTAAGGGATGGGGAGGTGAAAGAGAAAGTGAAGAAATTATCAAGCTTTACAGATTGTAGCAAGGAAAGGAGAAGTAGATTATTAACCCTGAACCAGCTCATGGGAAGGGAACCTTGAAGGAGAGTCATGAGAAGAACAAGTCAAAAAACTGAGTTAAAATGGAGAAAAGGAAGGGCAGAATGAGAAGGAAAAGGAAGGGAACAATGAAAAACAGGTGAATTGAGAGAAAAGAGGAGCAAAGAAGTTCTGTGACTTTTTTAGGTCCAGCAGAGGGAGCTTTTATAGTTTTTCAGGAGGAAAATTCTGCAAAGGGAGCTTGAATGACTGCTTAGAATCTCTGAAGGATTGGGTCTCAAATGATCACGATGACTGTTCTTTTGGCCTAAAATGAGACTGTAAAATACTCAACAGTTGTAGGCACATATGCTTTCCCTTCAGTCACAAAGAAACAGTGTAGATAGAGTACAAAATAAGGTCATTTTAAACTCCATATGTTTTATTATATTCAGTTCAGTTGCTCAGTCATGTCCGACTCTGTGATCCCATGGACTGCAGCACGCCAGGCCTCCCTGTCCATCACCAACTCTTGGAGTTTACTCAAACTCATGCCCATTGAGACAGTGATGCCATCCAACCATCTCATCCTCTGTGGTCCCCTTCTCCCCCTGCCTTCAATCTTTCCCAGCATCAGGGTCTTTTCAAATGAGTCAGTTAAAAAGCATCAGTTCTTCGGTACTCAGCTTTCTGTATAGTCCAACTCTCACATCCATACATGATTACTGGAAAAAACATAGCTTTGACTAGATGGACTTTGTTTGCAAAGTAATGTCTCTGCTTTTTAATATGCTGTCTAGATTGGTCATAGCTTTTCTTCCAAAGAGCAAGTGTCTTTTAATTTCATGGCTGCAGTCACCATCTGCAGTGATTTAGGAGCCTAAGAAAATAAGTTGTACCTAAGAAAATTGTACCTAGAGACATTTTTGAGAGCCTACGTAACTAAATATGTCTTTCTCCTGATAGCTTATTCTACCAGTTTTGCCTAGTGTTGAGTTCTGGTTCAGAGGTAATTTTCCCTTAGACTTTTGAATGCATTGCTCCTTTTATCACCTGCTGAGTAGACTGTAGTGAGTAAACTACATGCTTGTCCTCTATTTTTGATGGCCCACGAACTGAGAAGAGATTTTACATTTAAAAGTGTAGTAAGAACCAACCAACCAATCATCTCTTGGGATAGTCCCATTCTCCAGAGAAAATTCTTTCAGTGTCTTGCCTGAATAACAATAGACTTACTATTGTTGTTCTAGGAATCAAGCGAGGGAAGAAAACTGTGGGTGTCACGATTCAACCAATAACAATTCTCTTATTATTGTCTTCAGCATGAGTCCTCCTATCCTGGATGTTTCCCAGCTGGAGTGCCTTCCTAGGGAATCTGCCTCCAGTTTTCCAGTAAGGTGAGAAAGGCAGGCACCAGGCTGCTCAGAGAGGGACAGGAATTAGAGGATCTAACTGCCTTTAAAACAGATTTTCAACCCACCATCTTATTTTAGCTTCACTTTCACCTGCACTTTCAGGACTTTGTATTGCCAGCTTCTGAACTTCTTAGGGGGCCCGCAGAGAAAATCGACTTGTTTTTCTGCTTCCCCACTGTCAGTGTAGGATTCCCTTTCCTCAGTTCTTTGAAGTCAGAAATCCCATCTGCTTCCCAGCTTCCAAAATTTGTTGCTGTTGTCTCCTTTCCTTTTCTCTTTCTCTTTTTAGCTTTTATGCCTTAAAAATACATGTATTATCATTTTAGTGGGGTTTGAGAGGGAACAAGAGTAAATGTGTGTTCTCAATCTGCCATCACCCAGTTTAAACAAATCTTAACATTTTGCCATATTTACTTAAGATTTTTCTTTCTTAAGAAATAAAATATCACACAATCAGCTGAGACTTCTTTTCGACCCCTCTGCAACTCTCATTTCTCTCCTTTTCTCTCCCAGGATAAACACCATCTTGAAGTCAGCTTCTGTTTTTCTCTTCATTAGTTGTCTACCTTTATTACATGCTGGATATATCTTCAAATGCATACATGTCCTGCTTATCTTAAACTTTAGATAAGTGATGCCATATAGAGCTTTATGCACTTTTCTTTCTTTACTCAACATTAAATATCTGAGATACATACATGTTCATTAGCTTTTACTGCTTAAGGGTACTCCATTGGATAAATACTGTCTAACTACTCTGAGATACATACATGGTAATAGATTTAATCCTAGTTCATTAGCTTTTACTGCTTTAGGGTGTTCCATTGGATAAATACTGGCAAACTACTCTCCTGCGCTTCTACTTATTTATATTTTCATTTGTTACCTTACAAGATCTCCCTTTTTTCCAAATCTTCTCCAACACTTGGTCTTGTAACATCTTTAAATGCTAAATGGTAATAACACAGGTAACACAACTCTATTGCGTTGCACTAAGTGACATAAAGTCTAACATTAGAATTCTGTCTTTTCAAGAATCATGCAAACTAAAGCAGAAGCTTGTATGGGATCTGGGGACGCCTAAATTCTATTTGCCCTTGTTTCAGTGTACATAAGAATCCTACAGTTGTCTTTTGATCGTGACTGCTACTGATCATCATGATGCTATGCTTTTGCTTAAACGAACAAACTTTGAAATGTGTTAATTTTGGGATTTGGGTACATAATGTAGGGGAAGTGTAAAAGTAGTCTTCAGACAGATGGTGATGCTGGTTCTAGGAGATCTACTCTCATTATCTTTCAAC
The DNA here is from genome assembly GCF_032405125.1 of Capricornis sumatraensis. Classification (NCBI taxonomy): domain Eukaryota; kingdom Metazoa; phylum Chordata; class Mammalia; order Artiodactyla; family Bovidae; genus Capricornis; species Capricornis sumatraensis. The sequence goes on along the minus strand of NC_091074.1, from coordinate 45,720,307 downwards.
TTTCAGATTCTGATGCCAAGGTACTCATTAATCAGTGAGACATGGCTAGGAGACTAGCTCTTATGAAGAGGCTCACTGTTTGACTTGTGTTTCCTGGTGTGAGAACATCTCCAGAGAGACAGTGCAATCTGGTTACTGTGATAGCAAAGTCTGTGTATAACCTTTATTAGCGCAATCAGCTCACCGTTGCTAAGGGGGAAATATCTTCTCTCACAGAATTTTCCCTTCACTTTTCTCATCGTAGGCAGACTCTGCTGGCAAGATGCAACACAAAGTTTGACATGGTTCACCCATACTTCAGCTTTTCCCTCGTTAATAGAAAAGTAATCTCCAGGCCTCTAGGTATTTAGCTAATTTGTTTTTCCATTTTCAGAGAAGCCTGAAAAATATGTTTTGTATTGAATGTATATTTGAAAATGTGCAAGAAAGGGAAATATATGAAAGGTGCACAACAGACAAATCTTATAAGAAAATTTTAGTCATTAAGAGCAAAATAACTTTAAACTTGCTAGTTACATCTTTCCTCATGTATATAATCTTCAGTATTACATTTCCAGTATTATTTAGATGTTCTTTCTTGGGTTATTTTCTTTGCATCTGAACACACAATCAACTGGCTTATGGCCAGCAGAAATTCAATTCAGGTTAATGATTTTCTGCTATTGGCATGCTTGATGAGTTTCCTCTTTTTTCAACTGAGTGAGACCTATGCATTTTATTGCTAGAATCAGCGATTTAACATTTATTTACACTTATTTATAAAATAATAAGGAAAAATACAAAAATGTAAATAATTGCTCAAATACTGCCGTTTATACAAATGTAGTGAGGCTGCTGAAGTGGAACCATTGGCTGAGAGGTGACTTGAAGAAGAAATATGAACATTCAGTTTTGGCATGGAAATACATTAGGATTATGTGTGTTTATCCATCCATCCATCCATCTATGCACATATGTGAGTTGCTTGAAAACTGAATGCATAAATGTTGAGGCTTCTTGGACCTTTAGCCTCTCTCATCCTTTACTTCCTTTTGATCTTCTTAAACCGTGAATTTTCCCCTTTCCAATCATTGGTATACCACTCTCATTCATTATATTTCCAGGACAGAATTTATTCATATCTCTACTATTGCAATTGCCTTTTACATAGAAGCCCATTCAGTTATCCCACATTGGTTATTCCACCAACTCCTTGTGAACTCCAGGAAAAACTGAAGAATTCACAAATAAGCATGTGAGGTCATCAGAGCATATTGCATCCCAAAGGTTTGGAACAGAATGGTGATGTTAGGTTTTTTTTTTTAACCTTGGCTGCAGAGCATCAAGCATTAGAAGCCTGAAAGGGGGAAACATCAAGCGTCTTAAATGCCTAAAGTATCACTGATTAAATTCTGTAGTTATAATAATATTTCCTCCAATACTCCAAAAATAAAAATTGCTTTCTGAGAGTTAAACATTTAAAACAAGCACATCGTGATTGTTTTTTAGAAGAAAAAGAATGCCTCTTTTGTCCAGAAAACAAGACATAAAACTTACTGAAACTATTAACATATCAAAAGAAAGTCTATGTCAAAGTGTGAGGATAGTTAACACAATTTTGGAAGAGAGACAGTGCCTGAGAGTGTGAGCACCCACCCAAGGATTTGATATATCTGCTCTAATGATCTTCCTGTTGCAGAAAAAGATACATTCTGCAATTTCACTCTGATGCTATTAAGCATCCACCTCATAAAACTAACTTTCCTTGTTTTGAGTCTGTGTTTACCAACTTGCTTCACTGTTACAACTTGCTTCTCTGGGTAGTTAATGTACCTGTAGGAAGAGGGTGCCCAGACCAGTGGGCTGAATGTATTGATCTCTTGATGTTTTATTTCACTGTAAGTAAATAGATGACTATTCTCGTTTCAGATATGAGACTTAGAGTTCAGTCGATGTGAGCCCAGTTCTGAACAATGCATTCTAGAAAATTCACTAAGGCTATGCTGCTCTTTAAGTCCACTTTTGAAATAGGTATCTGGTGATACACACCCTTTCAAATCTTGGTATCAGCTGAGCAAGTATACCTATTGATTATAAGACTGTCAACCCTAAAGGAGAAAAATACAGCAAGGGAAACAAACTATCTTTGAGGTTATTATAGAAATCTGGCTCTTTCTTCACAGACCAAGATGCTCTGTATATACCGTCTCATCACTAGATCTCCACTGTTCACTCTCCTCTGTCTTCCTGTTCCCATTTTGATTACTTTAGTTATAGAGAGTGTTCATGTTACAGACTCTCTCCATCATATCTCCTTTCCTCTCCACAAGCAGTAGTTAATGTAACCACCAATATCCACAGAAGTACTTCAGTTCAAAGGGCAAATATGTTGTTGTTCAGTCACTCAGTTGTGTCTGACTCTTTGTGACCCCCATGAACTGCAGCACGCCAGGCTTCCTTGTCCTTCACTATTTCCTGGAGTTTGCTCAAACTCATGTCTATTGAGTCGATGATGCCATCCAACCGTCAGCCCCCTCTCCTTCTGCCCTCAATCTTTCCCAGCATCAAGGTCATTTCCAATGAGTTGGCTCTTCACATTAGGTGGCCAAAGTATTGGGGCTTCAACTTCAGCATCAGTCCTTCTAATAACTATTCAGGGTTGGTTTCCTTTAGGATTGACTGATTTGATCTCCTTGCTGTCCAAGGGACTCTCAAGAGTCTTCTTCAGCACCACAGTTTGAAAGCATCAATTCTTTGGCACTCAGCCTTCTTTATGGTCCAACTCCCACTTAACATCACAGATTTTCAGCTTCCCTGTTGAAGAAGTTGGGACTGTACGTGACTCATGGAAGCCATGATTCATTTTCTTTTCTTTTTTCCCCTTTGCTTTCGTTTTCTGTTTTTTTTTTTTTTTTTCCTTCTTTGTTTGCCTGTACTGTGCAGCTTGCAGGATTTTAGTTCCTTGGCCAAATATTGAACCCATGCCCTTGTCAGTGAAAGCATAGTCCCAACCACTGGGCCCCCAGAATTCCCCTGACTCTCTTCTAAGGCAGAGCATACAGGTCCAAGTACAGATTAAAGTTCTTCAGTTGAGAAACTTCCCTGGTGCAGAAGGGAGGATTAGGTGCAGTAGAACTGGGCAGCCTAAGGCAACAGCTGCTCCCTTCTGGTCCTTGCTTTTGGGGAAAGCCAGGCATGTGGGATCAGGTCAGTGAGAAAGATTCTTTCAAGATGAATGAATACCTCCTGATTTCTTCCTGTCATGTTTCCAACATATTAATATCCCTGCAGATATCGTAACATCCAAAGCAAAGCAAAACAAAAAAAAGAAAAGTTTCTAGGATGATAAAATTAATTACTCAGGTGTATCAGGAAATGCAATCTCCAAATTATAAAACAAATTACATGTCAAAAATCTGCTAGGCATTACAATTAGGTAATTTTTACTGACTGTTTACAGTGGCAAGTCTTCATAGACCCTGTGTTAGTTTGGTTTTTTGGTCTCTTTGGATAAGATTGCAAAAGTGAGAACTCCAAACTGAGTGCCCCATCACATGACACAGATGTCAGACTGGGCGATGATTCTGAAATGCATGCAGTGCTGGTTATGGGGTCAACTGCTGACCACTGACTTGGGGGCTGTGATTTTACATTGACAGTCTATTCTGGCACTCAAGTCTTCACTGGCAAAATCTTAGAATCTTGTAGTAATAAAGCAAAAGCTTCTGTGTGCTGGTTTATAAATCACTGAAATAGCAAAACTGTATGGAGAGTGGTCTTACTAATGGCACCGTTCATTCACAGGCTATGTGCCGAGACAGGCGGCTGAGACTGACTGCCGCTGTGAGCAGGCGCCCTTCCTCAGGAGATCACCTAAACTTAGCTATTTGTTTGTGTCCCAAGCTGTCTATCTGGGATGTGTGAACTGCTGGGCAGAGAAAACCGCTCTGAACGTAGAGTTGAAGTGGGGGATGGGTTCCAGAGATGGCCTTGGAGGGTGGACTGCCCAACCTGGGAGCCACTCTCCCCTTCCTGAGAATTTTGTTCTCTTGCTTCCTTGCATTTACCAGGCATGTCCCTGGCATCGTAGCTCCATACATGATCCAACTTCCACTACTCCTCTCACTTCAGGACATAGAAGACACTGGACTCAAGTTGGACAATCAAAATCTGTCTGGGGATAGGGGCATTTGAACCTAGGGAAATAAACTCTGAAAAGTGTTAGATGCTCAGTTGTGTCTGATTCTTTGCGACATCATGGACTATAGCCCGCCAGTCTCTGTCCATGGAATTTCCCAGGCAAGAATACTGGAGTGGGTTGCCATTTCCTTCTCCAGGGGATATTCCTGACCCAAGGATGAAAGCCAGGTCTCCTTCATTGACAGGTGGATTCTTTACTGTCTTGAGCCAGCAGAGGAGCCCAATAAACTCTGAAGTGGTGGTCAAATATTACTATATTTTCCGTGGGTGGAAAAGGCCTGTCTTCCAAGGAAGACAAGAATAAAGAAGCTATGCAGAAGAACTGGGAGACAAGAAATACAGTGGTGGCTCTTTTTAAGATTCTCCAATTTTCCAGTTGCTAGCTTCTGTCTCTCATTAAGATCTGACTGAGTTTTTGCTTTTGGAGTCAATCCGTATATCCTTATAATAAAATCCTCCTTTGTTTTAATGCTTAAAATTGTTACTTGTAACCCAGAGAGTCTTAAATACGCCAGAGGAATAAATGGAAAATGACAGACTTTCTCAATAAACATTGTTTGGCTACAGTATAAGAGCTTTTTTGTTTTAATGTTATATCTTCAAGAAACGTGGGTCCATCTTAAAAGCAATATCCTCATTTGAAATAATGTGTCTCTTTTTATCTAAGAAGCTGTTAATAAGCCAAAGGAGGATCTGATAATCGATGATATTGCAGAAGCAACAAAACAGTGTATTAATGCAGCATACATCCTGTCCCTCTTTTTTTATGCTAATATTCTTGGATGTTCAGATTCTTAGACTGTAAGAAATGGCTGACCTAGTTTGAGAACTCCTGTCAAAATGATTGTGCTTTTAGAATGGTTGGTTTTATTTCCCTGAGACATCTTATTTGACCTGGGCCAAGTTTTCTTGTTGTATTGTTTCCTCTTTGCAAAATGAAGGCAATAAAAATGGAGACCCCTGTCTTGGGGATCTGTACCCATCACAGGAGCAGGTGCTGCTGGGAGAGAGCTGATTGTATTCCTGGGCTTCTTTTAGGGATCTCTTACTTAGATCCTTTTCAGTGTCATTTTCCTTGAAACTAAAACAAAAAAATAAAGAAAACCTCAAAATTGGTATTGTTTAACAACAGCAACAACAGTTCTTTGACATCTGAATCCTTTGGTCCTTAAATAGGTGCCGCTTACCTTTTATTACTTAGAACTGCCTCTTAGGATAGTTTGCAATTTAAAAATACATGAAACCACTAGAACAAATAATAGAAAAATTAATCTTTATTTTCTCAGATTACATAAGCCTGGTCATGAGAAATACCTTATATGGATACTAAAATGTATGTAGAACTGTTTTTCTTTTTTTCTGGGTAGGGATAGTCATTAGCCAGTTGTGGGTAAATCTTTTAAAGTAGGTGATCTCTTTCTTTCTGTGGGAAGACTGATCCCCAAGAATATGGAAATTCTTGGGTCTGAGTCCAACACTCTGTTCCAGAATGTTATGGAGGAAAATGGTGGGCTTTGGAAGTAGAATGACTTCTTAAAATGAAGACTGGTTTCTGTGCTGAGTGGCTGTATGTTCTTACACGATTCACTTAACCTTTCTGAGCTTCAGTTTCTTAGCTGTGGAGTGTTAGTAATGTTGCTTATCTTTCAGGATGATTTTACAGATTACAGAAAGGGTGCAAAACAACCAGCCTGGGTTGCTGATTTGTGCATTGGTGGGCACTCAGGAAACGTCCCTGTTGTCATTGTCTGCTATTTTCTTGCCTCCTGGAGAACTCCCTTAGGCAGCAGCTGTCTAGGACCTTTTTTTTTTTTTTTCAAATTGTAATTTATTATAGCAATAATTGGAAACTAATACAGTGCTATTTTTTAAAAGTTTATTCCTTTATTTATTTATGTGGCTGTGCCAGGTCTTAGTTGCTACACGCAGAAACTTTGATCTTCATTGCTGCCTACGGGGTCTCCAGTTGTGGCATGCGAACTTAGTTGTGGCATATGGGCTCTAGTTCCCTGACAAGGGATTGAACCCAGGCCCTCTGTTTTGGGAGCATGGAGTCTTAGCTACTGGACCACCATATGAAGTCTATGTGTCAGTCTTCTCCAAACAATCACTGTTCCCTTGCATAACTGCTAGGGGAGAAGTACGTGCTGCTTTAGTTACAGTTCTCAGACAACACAATCCTCTTTAGCAAGTTTCAGCAGAACTGAGGTTATGTAGAGATGTTAGAGGGTCCAGAGGATCATTGGAGGGCTGAGAGAACAGTATCTTAGCTCAGCTTGCTCTTAAGAGCCACACTGCAGAACTGGCCCAGAGAGGGGCTGATGCCACCCCTATTGCCAGAGCCTGGCTTGTCTGCTGCAATCAGAGTACTTTTATCACTTCCTCACTCCAAAACCATGTTGTTTCTGCCAGACCAAAAAGCTTCCAGTACCAACAGAAACTCCAGAAATTCACCAGCAAAACAGACATGACATCCTCCACCCTCCCTGTCATGTATCTGCTCAGAGGCTGTCTCACATGGGTGGGTCTGTGTGCTGGGACCTAAACTGTATGTCTGTCCTCTAACAGCAGAGGAGGTTAGGAAACAAGTTTTGCTGCTGTTGTTTGTTTCATTTTACTTCTTTGCTGAGGAGGTGAAATTCTCAATGTAGAGAATTATCAAAAGATTTTGGCAGCCACAAGCAACAGATGTCCGCCATAATGTTTTAGGTGAGTTAGAGGCATCTTATTCCTATCTCATTGAGCTGTCAGGACATGAAGGCGATCCTTATAATCAAAGTGACAGCCACTGTCATCAAGATTTCTAGGGTCTTGTTTCATCATGTTGCCGCCCAGGTTACAAATTTAAAATATAACTTACGTTTCACATGTTTTGTAATTTATGAAGTTCTTTTCACATTATTGCACTTTTTTTTCTCACAAAACCCTGGAAGGTTGTAGTTATTAGTTACATTTACATGTGAATAAATTGATATTGCTGAAAGTGTATTTTGCCAAAGCTGGTAATTATTAGATCTAAGGGTGCAACAGAAGTTTTATCCAAATTGGTTGTTTCTAACTCAATTCACAAATTGTTATGAAAATGGATTTTTAAAAATATATTCTTACTTATTTGGCTGCTTGGGGTCTTCGTTGCAGCACTCAGGATCTTCAATCTTAGTTGGGGATGTGGGATCTAGTTCCCTGACCAGGGCTTGCACTCAGGTCCCCTGTGTTTGGAGCACAGAGTCTTAGCCACTGGACCACCAGGGTAGTCCTGAAAACAGATTTTTGAATCTGCTAGATGTGGGTTCAGATCCCAGCTCTGCTGTTTACAAGTTTGTCACTTAACCTCCTTGAGCTCAAGTTTTCTCATCTGTTATGCAAGAATGATGGCAGTATCTACCTTGTAAGGTTATTCTGATGATTAAAAAGATACCCATAAACAAAGCAGCTAGTAGAGTGTCACAGTAGGCAGTGAGTGAATTGCATGTGATATTGTTTCTGTCATTGGGATAATCATTTATGTTATACCTTCACCATCTCAGGAGAACTGTGCGTGCATATCTCTCATATCCTCATGAATGTGTGCTTGGAATAACTGTAGAGAGAGAGGGGGAAAGCTTATTTATAGAGTGCCCAGGCAGACAGGTCTCTAGCTCTATTTACTGACTTTTAAATAACTTTATGAGCATCATTTTTGGAATGCTAAGAAGTCTTCTTTCAGTGAGAAAATTTCTTCACTTGTAGGCAGACTCACTTGGTCTTGGAAAGGACCACCAAGTGACCCCTTTAAGATGTTTCAGTTCAGTTCAGTCGCTCAGTCATGTCCGACTCTTGGTGACCCCATGAATCGCAGCACACCAGGCCTCCCTGTCCATCACCATCTCCTGGAGTTCACTCAGACTCACGTTCATTGAGTCTGTGATGCCATCCAGCCATCTCATCCTCTGTCGTCCCCTTCTCCTCCTGCCCCCAATCCCTCCCAGCATCAGAGTCTTTTCCAATGAGTCAACTCTTCACATGAGGTGGCCAAAGTACTGGAGTTTCAGCTTTAGCATCATTCCTTCCAAAGAAATCCCAGGGCTGATCTCCTTCAGAACGGACTGGTTGGATCTCCTTGCAGTCCAAGGGACTCTCAAGAGTCTTCTCCAACACCACAGTTCAAAAGCATCAATTCTTCGGCACTCAGCCTTCTTCACAGTCCAACTCTCACATCCATACATGACCACAGGAAAAACCATCTTTAAGGTATCTTTAAGGTGTTTAGATACCTGCAAAATCCCACTTTACTCTGTGTCTTCCCACAAGTTTACAAAGTGTGCAAGGAGACTTTGAAGTTCTAATGGACCAGGGCAAAGCCCACCTAGCTCAGAGGTCCATAGAGGCTGGTGGGAGCTCTGAGAGGAAGTCACTGTGAGGGAGGGGAAGGAATATGAATGAGTGACCCCAAGTCAGCACCAAAGCCAAGGCTGTGGGTGCCTGAACTCCTCCATACAGTCCTTGGCTGATGCTCGAAACTGCCCCAGGATGTGGTCTCTGTTGGGAAAAACATGCATGAATACAAAGAGCTAGGAACATAATAACAATTATAACTCTAGGTTGGGTTTGGGTGGGGACATCTGTGATTAAACCTGGCAGTTGGGTTTAAGGAACAGGGGATGGCAGTGGAGCCACCAGCTGTGGGAATCCCCTTCATTTGAGTGATGACATAGTGTCCCAGTAACAGCAGCAACAATGGAAGCAGATGGGCAGTGCTTCCAATTCCCAGGATTTTCTAGTGCTCATTCCAATGAGCAAAGCTTTTTTTCTTCCTCAGTGGCACCTCTGGATTTGGTAATAACGTTCAACATTGGCAGCGATCAGGGCATTTCTTTGGCTTTTTAGTATCATCGACTTTACCCTTAAAGTAAGAAAATCCAGACTGAATCTGTGGACTGAGTAAGCATACTTGGGAATTCTAATCAATACCTAGAAGGGAGCTTCTTTACCTAAGTATAGAAAGCTTAGATTGTCTGCTAATCTGGGTCTGTGGGGATTCGAGTGGCACTGTAATTTGTATGTGAGAGAAAATGTTATGTTGTCAGCCCACTCTGGTAATGTTCAAGTTACATATATAAATAACTATTATAAGTGTGCTTAGAAAACAATCAAGTGCTATTGAAATTGAAGGTAGTGGTTTATCAAAAGCCAAGGAAAGGTTATAGGCCACAGTGGAAGTGGTGATTTTCAGCACACACAGGCTAAGTACCACTTGAAATTTGGAAAGTGGCTAAAATGCTGTTTTCAGGCTCAGCAGCCAGAGGGAAGGCTCCCAGAAGGGGCAGCATTACCTGGTCCCCACCTCTGCACTCCTTGGGGAGCCCACAGCTCAGGTGAAAAGAGCACAGACTCTGGAGACAATCGGACTGGATTCCACCTAACTTTCAGAGCCCTGCTTAACCTTTCTGAGTCCCATCTGCAAAATGGGAACAAATGGACCTACTTTATGGGGCTGTAATGGTGCTAATTGACATAACATCGGGAGTCTAGCACTTCGTTATCTAGAGCATTTTGGGTTTTGTCATCCGCTTCCTCTTTTCCGTGTTCAGTGGGTGTGGGGGAAAGCGGTGGGGTCAGGGCCCAATAAGTGCTTTCTTCATGCTGCTGGCAGACCTCCAAAGACTTCTGTCACTACTAGGTTGGCCAAAAAGTTTGTTTGGATTTTTCCATACCATCAGTGGTACTTTTTGGCCAACCCAATATTTTGATAGTTCTTCCCAACTCCTTTAAAAAGAATACCTACTCCTTTGGAAGTTTTATGATTTAAAAATAGCTAGTGAAATTTTGATGATTTGGACTAATTTATTGGTGTGTTATAGGATCAGGCTAATGGGGTCTTGGGCTCCATTTCCACCCTGGCAGTTTGCTTCTCATAAAACAAAAATCTGTTTCAAGCCACTGTCTGCTTTTTCTGTTGTAGAGTCAGTTGGTAAGGGCACTGCGGTGACCCTCTGCAGGTGATAGGATTGCACTTACCTTGAAGGGGAGACCTGGGGAGGGATGAGGCTGCCGAGTGAGGCCAGGCTTGGGGCAGGCTGCTGTGACTGAGGGACAAACCCAACCGTGACAGGCTCTGCAAACCTGTCATTAAATGCCAATCCATGAGGGAGTTTTTTTTCCAGTTCCATTTCATGAAAGAAAAAGCTGAAGCTCAGAGTGGTGAAGTGCCCTGTTGAAGACAGTCTGGAGCAGAAATAGATACAAATTCATGGCTTTGGATTCAAAAAGCTTATTCACAAGACAAGAGCTTTAGGCCACGCCTTCCTCTTTTCCATTAAGGCAAACTCTTTCACTGCAAAATTTGTCTTGGTTCTTTAGACTTGCACTGAAATTAATAAAGGTCTCCTTTCCTAATTGTGCAATCAAAATAAATTATGTCCACAAATTAGAAGGCAAGGAAATTGCATGTGCATTTTGGGTGCCCCGATAATGTCCTGCAGTAAATTGTTTTCATATAAATTGCATGCTTAATTAATTGCTTTCAAAAATGCCCATGTATTTTCCTGCAAATACATCTCTGCGTGCAATTCATAAAATACAAAGACAAATTAAATTGCCGATCCCCATATAAAAATGTTGCCTTTTGTGTATCCTGGCTACGCTCATTCTGCCCTCTTTCCAGTGAGCGCAATAAACCCAGTGAGGCTCTTCCTTTCCAAGTTGCCCCTGGGTATCCGATTCAACAAATCTGAGGTCTCTCTTAAATTACAGCCAGAAAAGGCAATAAAGCGGCGGTGTGTGCCACAACTGGGTGCATCGAATATCTGCTGGCGTCAGGTGTCTCCTAAGACCGAGTCTCCCAGACTAAAAGACAGCTCGAGGCAGTGAGCCTTGGGAAAGCTAGTCATCCTCAAGATAAAAATAAACAAAGTGCCTCCAAACATCTAAAATTAAAAAAAAGAAAAAACTCTCCCAACAAAAATGAAGGCATTGTTTTGTGTTGATGGAAATATAGAAAAGGATGGAAAAATTGCCTTCCATAATCCCACTACTCAGATATAATCACAGATAACCACATCTTGTTCTAACAAAATATTAAAGGTCAAAAAAATTTAGATGGTCATAGGCCAATTTAGATGATTTGTTTAGAAAATTATTTTTAGGGATGAGTTTGGATTTGCATGATTTTTATTAAAGACTGTATCCTCTACTTCAAGCTCCCACATACATTATGCCTCAATAGCTACAGTTAATGTTCAAAAATGACCCTGCTGTGACCTCCCTGCTGCAAATCCTCCTGCTCTGGTTTCCAGAAAGGAATTGTGCTAACAGAAAGTGTAAGGAATGCTTTGCTAGGTATTAGAGTTTATTTGCCAACAAGAATTCAAAGCCTGAAAGTTTTGTTTTGGAAAAATATTTCAACAACAGTTCTTGATACAGAAGTGCTCAACACAGTGGGAAGAGTGACTAGGTAACTGTTCTCTGCTCAGTCAGTGTTAGCTGAGGTGAGAGTAGACCCAGCAGAGCCATGCTCATCAGCTAGCACAGCTTGCCTTTAGCTGATAATTCTTGCAGCTGGAGCTGGAGGGCTTGTCTTTTGAAAGCAGAATGAAACACAAGTCAGAACATGCTGAAATGGTCCAATTTGTGGGGTGCTGGGTCTATTCATTCCCGTAGAGACCAAAATCTAGGCTAAATTGTAATGGAAGAGTCAAACTAAGGCTTGAAATCTACTCAAGTGTTATTTCCAGTGATAGCCAAGACCAAAAATTAAAGCAAAGCTGAATACCTTGCACTGATGCAGTTTTGCAGATCGTGTGAATTGGCCTTGCTCTGGTTCCAGTTCTCATTCAGGATGCACCGTGGAAAATGTGACTTTAAGAAGAGCCCAGTTCCTTCCTCAAAAGGCAGCATCTGAGCTGTTGTTTGGAGTTGTCAAGACCCTGCACTTCCCCATCACACCATGCCCACGATTGAACAGAGAACTTTCTGACCGACTCAGACAGCTAAGGAGGCAGAGATTTTTAACAAAATCCTGAAAAAGATGTTGTTTTAAAACAACTCTGCCTTGGTCCCTGAAGATATACTAAAGTGAGGGAAAAGGTGGCTGGAGGAAAACACTGAGACCAAATTTACGTATAGTGTCCATCCCTTCTCATTCTTACAGAACAGAAAAAGGCAAACACAGTGAAAAACCAAAACATTACCACCTGGATACATTATGCCACCATAAATGTTACAGAGGATAAAAATGTATTCATCTAAGTACATGTGGCATATGCCTGAGCTTGTGGGGACACAGAGTCACACACACACTTGCATGTCATGAATGAAGTGCTGATTCATGAAAAGCTTATGAAACTGACAAAATTTGTATTTAATGTTTTCTAGCCATCTTTCAGAGTCGGACACAACTGAAGCGACTTAGCAGCAGCAGCAGCCATCTTTTTGGATCATTCCTTGTCTTTCTTAGCTTGTTAAGCCCTATGTCCTCTATCTCCATTTCCAACCATTATTTCCCACTGAGACTTGCTTTTTTGTTTGGTGACAGTAAGCAACCTGCTGATGAGCTGAGTTTTGAATGCAAAGTGCTTTTCTTTTGGAAAAAAATCTGAGTATGATATTTTACGAATACCCTGTGTAAACTATCCAGCATAGAACCACATAATCCCGGTATAAATCCAGTGATTTCCTACTCAGTGATGTGGGTCCCTTTTCTAATCCCTCAAACCCTCAGGCCTCATAATGATAACATGATGAATTCTCTTGGAACAAACAGGTGATAGTCCCCCCACTCTCCCTTTCTGGGCTTGCCTCTTTGAAAATATAATAGGCTCAGTAAGAGACTGGACCTTTTGATCTTATGATGCAAAATCATGGGCCTTCTGGCCTTTGGAGCAGTAAATACATATCTCTGAAATCACTTCCTTCCTGAGATGTACAGGAGATAGTTACAAGGTACATCCATTTATCTCTAAGGGAGATAAGAGAAACTGTAATTGTTCTTTCTTCCTCTTCACTGTATAAGTTTGTGCAAAATTCTTGTCCAGACTCTGTAGTCACTTTAGTGCTGTCATACATGTGTGTAAATCTGATAATGCCTACTCATTAACAATAATGCCCGCTCTGTCTTCTATATTGCGATGGAAGAATCTTTTGTTGGCAGGATTACTTTACTTCCCCCAAAACCTATTGCTGCTTTCTAAGTACAGCTGTGCCTGTGGGCTTCTGGGTATTTCTTTAGAAAAGAGATGTATGAGTGTGGAATGATTAATATTACTTGCCTTCAGATGGTGATATAGTTGAAAATACATCCCTGTGGTTACCGGTGACTGTTGGCAGACCCATACATTTTGGAAGGAGTGAATACACCTAGGATTTGTATAGGGTCTAAAGAGAACCAGTGCCTTAGGAAGTTGGGATTCAGTAAACATTTACTGTATGATTGAACGTCTGGTAAGTGAGAGGTGGGTTTGCTAAAAGTCTTATCTTTTTAAGGTACTGAGGAGCCTCTTGGGAAAAGGGCACTGTTGTAATGCTGAGGTTGGTTTGGTGTAACCAGGCCTTGATCATTAGAGGAAAGGGACATCCTGGGTACGCTCTGAAGGCTGCCACTCAAATCTGTCTGTCTCTTTCTGGCCCAACCTCAGGATTCAGTTCTGCTTAATGGAGATAAAGGGATGCAGGTAGAATATGGCAGTTATTCCACTAAAACCAGCAAAAAGTAGGAGAGCAGAGTGTCACTGTTTTCAGGCTCATCTGAGCAGGTGTCTCATGGCAGAGGAGCGAGTATCATTTTCCCTCCATCACCACAGGCCAGGGCTTGGCACCTCGAGGGCTCTGATGTGGAGATAGAGGTGACAGAGGTTCTTGGGAAGAATGGACTGATTGGCAAGCACACCTAGGACCTTCCTTGAGGACTCCCAGAAATAAAGGAGATAATAAGACATTATTTCATGAAGAACTGTGGTCCTGTAGTAACAAGTGGAGTCAGGAGTCGATGACACTTGAATTGTCATTGTCACTAAAACTGTTGGAAAACTCTCAGCCAGATAAGGCCTAGGTGAATTTGTGTTTTAAAAATAAATACTGTATTTATTCCATTACCCTGATAAACAGAAAACTTTAGCGCTTGAACCCAGATTTCCTCCTGTCTGTTCAGAGCAGTAATAGAAAGGTAAAGATTCAGGTTTTTCTCAATTCCAAGCCAGTTGTAAGTGCAACAGTACAATCTGCCTGGTGCCAGTGAAAAAATAATATTCTGTATACTTTTTTTCTTGGACCATTAAATTTTACTGCTTTTTAACGGAGATGAAGGAATATGATATCAGCATGCTTCTCTAACTATTGCTTCCAAACCAAGGTTTCAAGACAGCTGGTTCCTGGCCTATACCTCTATTTCTTCCATTCCTCCTCCCCGCTCCCATCCCTTGTTAAAATCTTTAACTTCTCCACCAGACACCATAAGAAACCGAGCTCCACGCATCTGTTTTATGTCATCCCAGTTGACAGTGTATTTCCAGAATCCTGGAATTTCTGCCATTGCTTAATCTTGTATCCGGGAGCAGAACCTATGAAGCAAGGGCAGGAAGCAAAATCTGTAAACTCCCTGGGATCCTGCCCTAAATTTTACCTTTTGGAGGAGTTGGGGTGGTGGTGGGGGTTGGGGGGCAGCTGTCAGTCTATTAGACTGTGTGCCAGGGTCCTTGGGACTTCCAGCAATAATGGAACAGGAATTTCTCAGGACTCTGAAGGTGGCTGAAAGTGGGAGGCTGGGTAGAACCTACAAAGAAGGTGTTTGGTTTTGAATGAGTCCCAGCTTGGGAACAGGATGTAGAAAATCAGAACCAGACAAAAGTGGAAATGCAGAAAGCATGGCACAAGTGTAAAATTAATTGCAGGGTTTTTAGTTGCTCAGTTGTGTAAATTGGCTTTCTGAGGCCCATAAATTATTGCTTAGAGAGTACAATAGAGAAGGCAAATTATTATCAGGCAGGTGTGTGGCTCTTCAGACACGTAATCAATTTAAATTGAATTTTGTGCACAATATACAGTGCTGTCCTTCATCCTCCAAGAGAGGTTTTCTTCCTGGGTTTGGAAGTGGGGTGTAGGGCAAGAAGCACTGGTTTCAGGGCCAAGGGAATTCAGATTTTGTCATGATTATGTCGATTCGTGGGCAAAATCTTAATTTCTCATGGCTTTGATACACAAGATGGGATTGAAAACCATCATAATAAGTATTTCTGAGAACTGCCAAGAGGGTTAAATGAATTCTCATGTGAAAGAGGCATGTGGCAGCAAAATAGCTGATCTGCCAGTCTGGTCAGATTCCACCCAGCTCCCATTCTCACCACTTTCAGGGGCCTTGTTCCACCTATACTGGGAAGTCCCAAAGAACCTGGCACAAGACATATCAAATGTGGACAATTGTCCCTCACCCCTCGGAAAAGCAAAATTTAGGACAAGATCCTACAGAGTTTACACACTTGGCTTTCTGCTCTGGTCTCATAGATTCTGGTCACAGATATAAGATTAAACAACAACAAGATGTAAAGCTCAGCTCCAAAGTTGGGTCTGTGATATGTTGAGCTCATGGGTGGAGCCCAGATACTTTCCTGACACCAGCTCTGTCCTTCCTTTTCCAAGTAGAGAAGCTGAAAGGAGGACAGGAAGGAGGATTAAAAGGAAGGAAGGAAGGAAGGGAAGATAGACTGATCTTTTTGGCTCACAGTGGCTCTGAAGTCTTTTCCCATGACTGTTTGTTGAGTGAATATTTAAACGTGAAATCAGCTGCTGGGCCCTGTGAAAGCTGCCCTTTGCTCCCTGTGTGGCTGTTTCCCTGGACAGTTTGTTGGAAGGTGGGCTGCCCTGTCTCACCCACAGGCTTTCTTTCCTCCTGCTTAGGACTTTCTTTCAGCAAAACAATCTGTTTCATTAGCTTTTTTGCTGTCATCTTTTGCCTGTGCCTGTCCAGCCTAGCAACTCTGAGCTAAACTTAGCCCACTGCCCCACCTCCCAGCCCCCACACACTATTTGTTGACAGATAGGCTGATTGGCATGCAATTAGACTTTAATAAAGTCTTAAGTGCAGAATAATATGAGATCTGATGTTCTCTGCATGAAGGTAAATGTTCCCTCTTTAGCAAGAGGTGTCTTTTATTTTGTCCTTAAGGTGAGATGTCTGTCTTTCTTGAGAGAGTCAGGAACAACTGGCTTTATTGTAAGACTCTAAACTCAGAGAAAGCCTTCAACTTTCTCAAGATGAGGTTGTATGAAGAGAAAGTTTAATGCCCTTTTCCTTATGTGGATACGTAACTAATTCTACAGTTTGCAGACTTTGTAGTCACGTCTCTTGTTTTCTTCACTGTAAATACTGAATGGATGGGTCTTGGCAGGAAGAGGGAACCAGGGTGGCAGATTCTTCTGGCTGCCAGTATCAGGCCTCCTAATGATGGAAAATGGATATGGGAGGAACATATCAATACAGAAATGCTGAGTCTGGTATAGAAACTGGAGCAAGTTGCCAGAGTGCCCTGGGTTGTGTACTCTTGGAACAGAGCAGCCAAGCCCTGAGGGGCCTCCTGAAGGAAGAGCAGAAATAGAAGCAGGCACACTTGCAGTCGGCAGGCACGGAGCTCTCTGGGGAGAGCTGGAAGCAGCAGGGCGACCTAGTTTTTCCATTTTGTACCTAGTCTTCTGATAAGGGTCCTGGAATTGTTGTCCTAAATCCACTTTGATTGTAAGTGGGCAGGGGTGGGGTGGGGGGCATGAAGGTGTGTGTGTAAGAGGAGAGATTGTGTTCTATACCTCCCTGGCAGCTGCACCTTTCACGCTCCTCATTTGCCTTTAGGGTACTATAGGAATCTTATAGTATTGTAGGAGGCCCGTAACTGTCTAAGGCCCTCTCCATCAGTTTCCCATGAAAGTATGACCAGTAGGGAAAGGAGGACTTTGAAAGCAGAAGTACCACCTGTAAAGCACACAGTATCTTAAAGGTGAAATAGAGAATGTGATAAGTAAGAACCATTAGGGAAACATTGACACAAATCTCTCTCTCTCTCTCTCTCACACACACATCCACTCTCTCACAGACATTCATCCACAATGACCACATCCTACACGCCCTTCTAGTCAACTGGAAAATGAATTTAGAAGAATTTCAAGACCCTTATCAGACAACCTGAAGCAGAATGGGAAAAAATTGTTATGTTAAATAATTATGTTGTTTTCATAGTATATGAATATGTACATAGTATATGAATATGTACGTATATCCACATAGTATACCTGTATTAGTTATTGTTGTGTCCAGGTCTATATGTGTCATACTATTATGAAGGAAAAAAAAAGATTGCATAGGTCCTTGCCTGTTTTAGGCCTGGGGGCTTCTCTGTGACCAGCCTCACTAGTATCTCTATTATGTGCTCAACCAGTGAGATCAACAGTGGATTCACCAAGTGTCTTTTAATAGATGTGGTGACATTACTCAGTCACATTTTTACCTGCTCATTCATGCCAGAAATTTCTTAATAAGACAGAAGTGCTGGGAGGGTTATGTTTTAGCTTCTATCTGCATTCGTGAATGTTTTAAGAAAGTTTCCTAAGAGCAGTTGCTAGTAGGGAAAAGGCATTGGACATTTGAGCAGTAATAATGCCTTTCATTCAAATAGCATTTTATAACATTTCTCACTCAGCCTCACTTGCTCAAATTAAGGTCTTTGGGGTGCCTCCTCTCATCTTTCCCTGGATTCATAGTAGAAGTTCTCCAGGAATTGTTGTGGTTCCTAAAGTGTCCTCAGTCCTGAAAGGGACCTTCATTGTTTTCTATTTCACAAAACTGTTGTAAAACTTCAGCCTTTGCCCATCTGTTAGGTGTTTCTTCCTTGTAATAAGGGCCTTTAGGAAGCCTTCACATGACCCTCTCTACTAAAACCATGGCAACCACCCCCCTGCACCACCCCTCTGCCACCACGACTTAGAATATAGACTCAGAGGAGACTGGCTTTTTGGGAGTGGGGGCAGGATTATCTTCTGAGTTCTTTTTTTTTTTTAATTAGGCCTATTAGAAAAGCCAATATAATATAAAAATTATCTCAATAGTTTTTCCTGCCATGATGCTGGAATGGTAGACATGGTCTTTCATGTGAAGTTCCCCCATGTTAAATCATAGTATCAGAGGATAGTGACTGAAGGCTATGCTGTACAAGGCTTGGTCTGCAAGAAGCAAAGGTGTGCACGTCACCTGCATTATGTGGGCCCAGACAATAGTTCTGCACACTGAATTACTGGTCTATACACTTACACAACATTTGAGAAACAGTGCAAGCCAGGATTCTCAAGACCTAGACCTGAGTTTGCAAATATCCCTTGGATATCATCATATGAATGAAGTGAGGGAGCTCACAGTCATCTCAAATTGGACTTCTTTGCCTCCCAGAGTTGCTTCCTTATGTTGCTTTATCCTGGTCAGTGACATCAGTATCTACCCAGGCAACCTGTATAGAAGCTACACAATCACCTCTGCCATTTTGTTTTTCTTCCTGACCTTCCTTTAAAACCCAACTTGAGTTTCATTACCCTCCTTTAAGTTTTCCAGTAGTGTACCAAGACTTTTTTTTTAATGCCTCTGTTAGCAGATTTGTTAACAAGTCTGTTATATATGTTTGTTTCTTCCTCCCTAAGAGTTGACCCCTCTCTGTTTTGCTTTTTTGGTGCAAATCTTAATGCCCTCTTCCCCTTTATTCTGCTGCCTCTGAGTACCTAATACAGTATCTTATATATAGTATGGACTCACTGAGTGCTTGTGAATATTTAACCACTTAGACTTGTGACATTCTCTTCTCCATTTCCCCTAGGACCCTTTGATATTGGTGCTGTTTCTTGATCAAGGGATCATGGAGCTTTCTGGTGTTCCAGCAGCAGGTGTTAAATAAACCTACTGAAACTATTCTCATTGTTATGCTGGCAGCACTCTCAAATTGTCTTCTTTGATGATCCAGCCTCTCAAAATGGAGCTACTACTTTGCAGCAGTTGAGGCTGTGGGGCTCCCTGTAACACCTACTGCTCTGTATTCAAGATTTCCCACTTCCTCCTCAGTGCTGCCAGCCTTGCAGACCTTCCAAAGCTTGCAGGAAGAGAACAGGAAGGACATGGCGTGTTACTTGTAGCAACTGTGCCTTGATTCCCTGAACCATCTTGCAGGGTTTCCTAGTGTGGCTTTTTAGAAGCCTTCCCTCATATGCCCCCCTCCCTGGATAAACTGCCCTCTTGTAGACACAAGGTTTAAAGAATCTTATTGTAGAATCTTAAAGGTATTTAAACAAGATGGCCTTCCGGATCCTCAGGATCCTGTTAAATGCACCACTTTTGATCTCAGCTCAGCTGGGAAATCTTTTCTTTTGTACAAACTTGGGAAAAATCAATATAAATGGCTGTGAGATACTGAAGTTAATCCCCACTCCTGCTGTTTTCTTACCCACCATCTCACTGTTCCTAAAAGAAAAATGGTCTCTGGCTTCATGAAATATTTTACAATACTGGCTACAGTGGGAATAATTATTTTTCTCTTGGCGAAAAGTAAATGAGAATTCCTGAGTTACTCAGATAATGAAGGCAAAAACTTAGTTTCTGGAAGATCTAAGAGTTGTGTGGTTTGGGTAAAAGGATTCCCTGGTGGGTATTTGTGGCCCCATCCTTCCACCCTCCCTGAGAGGTGAGGGATGTGGGTGAGAGAGTCATGGGCTTCTCTCAAAGTAATGAGACTCTCTGAGCGCTGACCTCTAATGCTGCTCATTGGAAATATTCCTTTTCACAGCATGTTTACACAGCAACTCTTTGGCTGTTAAACAAATACAGTGTTTAATAGGCCCAGAGTGATCTGCTTACAAGGGAGCCTGTAACAATCAGAGGGAGACCAATGCCAGAATATTAAGAAAATAATATGTGGCTTAGACAAGCAATGATCCTTGAAGGGAACAACAGTTTGTAGGAGACAAGATAAATGCCACCTGCCGCAGTGACTCCAGGGGAAGATCCAGGGTATGGTCTTCTCTGGAGCAAAAGCAGTTTTCCAGTATCCTGAACAGCCAGCTGAGGTGGAACGCCGGGAGAATGAGTCCACGTTTGGTTCTTTGCTGGATGGTTAGTTATTTCTTGTATCACTGGAGCTGATGAACTATGCCTGTTGTTGAAGCTGTTATTTCACACCACCAGGCATGCTCGCACTTTGTGTAGCACCTGTAGATCTGTGCAGAACCTCAGGATCTCTGAGAGTCACATTTGCCATTTACTGTGCACTTACTGCCTGCCAGGCCCAACAGAACCTCAGGATCTGTGAGAGTCACACTCGCCATTTATTTACTTACTGTCTTCCAGGCCCAGCACGCATGTGCTTTTCATTGTCTTTGTTGTTCAGTCACTAAGTCGTGTCCGACTCTTTGAGATCCCATGGACTGCAGCACACCAGGCTTTCCTGTCCTTCACTGTCTCCTGGAGTTGTCTCAAACTTATATCCATTGAGTCAGTGATGTCATCCAGTCATCGTATCTGTTGTCTCCCTCCTCTTCTCTTACCCTCAACCTTCCCAGAATCAGGGTCTTTTCCAATGAATTAGCTGTTTACATTAGGTGGCCAAAGTATTGGAGCCTCAGCTTCAGCATCAGTCCTTCCAAGAAATATTCAGGATTGATTTCCTTTAAGATTGACTAGTTTGATCTCCTTGCTGTCCAAGGGACTTTCAAGAGTCTTCTCCAGCACCACAGTTCAAAAGCATCAATTCTTTGGTGCTCAGCCTTCTTTATGTCCAACTCTCACATCTGTACATGGCTACTGGAAAAACCATAGCTTTAATTATACAGACCTTTGTCAGCAAAGTGATGTCTCTGCTTTTTAATACTCTAAGTTTGTCATAGTGTTCCTTCTAAGGAGCAAGTGTCTTTTTATTTTCACTTTGCATGCATTGTGTTGTTTAGTCTCAGTGGGAGGTATGTATATTTAAAATACCTGTTTGCTAGACAAGAAAACAGTAGTCCACAGAGGATAAGTGACTTGTCCAAAGTGTCACAGCTTTTAAGTAGTAGAACTAAGACTCAAACACTGGTTCTTTCTAGTCCAAAGCCGCTGAATTAGAACTCACAACACTGTGATCAGAGGAAGGTCAGAGTAACTGGCTAAGCACCTTCACATAAGCAAGTCATGGTGGGGACACAGACATGATGGTGAGGTCTAAGAGTGTCATCTTAAGTGATCCCCAGAAATTGTAGCCTTTATAAGGTGATGTGGATTTCCCTGAGCCCTGCCACTACTGCAGTGTCTGCAGACCAGCAGGGACTTGAGACAGCACTTGTGGATTTGAGATGTTTACCTTATAAGCATAATCCTGAAGTTCACACCTCTCACATGAGATACTGAATGTGTACTATATTACTGCATTCTAAGGTTGGAAATTATTTTGAGGGGCAAAAAATGAACATACAAATATTCTTGGATATGACATCTTTCTGTTAATTTGTTCAGTTCCTGAATTTTGTTTTGCTGTGGGGATAATGGGTGATAGGAAGACAATCTGAACTGGTTTTCCGAATCTCGAAAAGAAAGTTTGGAGCAGGACAAGTCGAGGGGTCTGGAGCCTGGTGGAGATGGAGAGAGCAGATCTCGAGGAGCTCTGATGATGAGTAGATTGTGGGACGGTGGTGAGGAAGAGAGAATCCTTTAGACAGTAGTTATGTCACCATCATTTACACTTTTTTCAGAACTGATATCTTTCTTTTGAGTGTGGCAGTCTTAGGATTTGCCTGCACAGGAAGCACCCAGGATTATTTGGATTATAAAAATTGGTACCTTCAATGTGTGCACAGCACTTTATAGTTTAGAAAGCATTTTCTCACTTGATTCTCACAATGACACTGTTGTGTTGTAGGGAGGAGGAGTCTAATCAAGCTCATTTCACAGATGAGTTCATGAAGGTTTTGAGACTTCTTCCATCACATAGTTCTCATCACTCAACAAGTGCAAGAACCCAGAGTCTCTGATAACCTCTATCAATGGGCTCCTTGGAGGCTACCTTTAAGAATACAAGAGTGAAAGACATGCCGTAGTGGGTCAGTCTAATGGCTCACTCCACCAATTATTTCCTTTGAATAGGCTGGAGCCAGGGATGTTTTATAAAGGAGTGTAGCAGCTGCCTCTGCAACTTCAAAAGCTGAGAATGCATCCAGACACCTCCAACCTCCTTTTGACAAGCAGTAAGAGATTGAGTGTCCACAATTTTTCCAAACCTTCCTTGAACCTATTTACATTTCTTGGCTTGTTCAGCTTTTTGGGATTAACAAGTTCCACATGTTTACCACCTGCTGTATGAAGAAGTACTTCCTTTGGTTATTATTTTAAATGACTGCTTTGCAGGCTTAAGTGCTCCTGTGCCCCCAAAGCCCCTTCCTGACCGGTTATAGTCCCCAGGATGCAATGTCTGCCTGGCTCGCATGCACTTCTGCAGCTGTTGAGGTGAGCTTGGTGGTGATAGCTACAGTATAGCACATGAGGAAGCAGGTATCCAAGGGATTGCTTTTAGGGTGCAAATGCTACCTGTGTGCTGGCATAAAAATTGGAATTGGCTTCCTCTCCAGTGCTCTGACAACTTGAAAGCATGAAGCACAGATCTCCATTATGAAACTTTGGCATTGTGTGTGCCTGTGTCCTTCTGAAAACCTTCACTGTTCTAAGGAATTCCACGCTAGTCCAAATGAAATAACTGCAAAATCATACTTGCATGAATGTGCTATTCCAGCTTGAATCCTTTCTAGCGACTGACCTTGCTAATGTGAGCATGTTCATATGGTTAAGATTAATGAGTCAATTATTTTTATACAAGCTATCCCTCATGTAGGCTGTTTTCCTTGACTTGACTATGTTAATTAATAAAAAGCATTCAATCCTCCTTCCATTTCAGTTTGTGGTTAATCAAGCACAATTATCAATAAGGTTATGGTGAATGTCTATGTGCTTAGGAGCCTCTAATGAAAATAGGATATATTTGGCTATGAAGAGAAGTACTTAAAGTTCCTCTTCCGTGAGTGCTTCCAGAAGGAAATAAGGCTATGGATCTTGGAAGGCAGAGGCTGCCATTATAAATATAGTGTGCTTTTAATTAAATAAATAGTGAAACAAATGTGATTGAATATGAGATAATCCATTCATGTGGATATTACTTCATGTCATGCCTTAAATTATTGCTTCCTAGGGCTTGGCCTGGCTTTTGCTAGTTGAAGAGTGGAGTGTACAAATTTATCCTCCATAAATGCACAAAATCTTGCATGCTTTCAGTGCAACAGAGCTCTGAAATGACAGCATTATGTAAGGAAAGTCCAAAAAAAAACCCACTGAAAGTTACAGAGAAATTTAAGTAGCATTTGTTTACATCATCAGTGGTTCCCTTGCTCTATGGAAGGTAGTAAAGGGATATATTTACATAAAATAGTTCCCTTGATGACTGGCATATAGTAAGTGGTTGGAATGTTAATCATCTTTGTTGTTATTATTATCAGTGTTCCTTTAAAAAATGATATCTTTTAGCACTTAATATCTGATTTGATTTTTGTCTGTCAGAGACATAGTACTTGCGTGAAAGGATACATGCTTGAGGATAGTTTGGGTTTGTGGAAGAGATGGTTAAAATGGGAGTTTCAAGACCCTTCGGTAGTTGGTAGATACCAAGCCTTTAAAAAAGGGAGTGTGTTGAACCGATGACTTACTGGACTTGTGTGTTTCAGGACAGATAAGTGAATTTAGTGAATGGTCAGTGTGCTTAGTTCAGGTTAAACCACATGGATTTTAAAATGCCATAAGCTTTTGATACCTGTGAGTATTTGCAAATACTGAAATGTCATTTTCAGGAGACAGATTTCTACAAAGCTGTTTTCTCATGCATACAAAGTAAGTGACTATTGTCACATTTTTACTCCTCCTTGTTGTCTTTAAAATTACCTTAACTAAGTTCAGGGAATCATTGCCCAGGAAGTGCTAAGCCTTGACATGCTTGTGAAAACAAGACAATTACTTTCGAGGTACAGATGATTGCTTCTAGAATTTTTCCTGCTTATACTTCATGATCAGAAAGGGGAAGAGAGAAAAAGGATGCTGAGAAGCTAAAGAGGTGTTTGGGAAGTTGAAGACAAACCTGATGAACTTAGCAAGACCAGTTTATTATCTCTCCAAGAGGGCATGAGTGCCAAAGAGGATGGAAAGCTTCCCATGGCATCACTTGCTCACAAAGCATTCACTGAGGACCTCCCCTGTGCCAGGGAGTGTGTCAAGTGCTGGAGCTGTAACAGTAAAGAGAAAGTGAAGTTGCTCAGTCGAGACCAACTCTGAGACCCCATGGACTATAGCCTACCAGGCTCCTCCCTCCATAGGATTCTCCAGGCAAGAGTACTGGAGTGGGTTGCCATTTCCTTCTCCAGGGGATCTTCCTGATCCAGGGATCGAACCCGGGTCTCCTGCATTGCAGGCAGATGCTTTTTAACCTTTGAGCCACCAGGGAAGCCCATGTAACAGTAAAGTACTGGAAAAATTCCTGCCATCAGGGAGCTTTCAGTTTATTGGAATCATATGGGATAGACATAGAACCAAATGAGTACATTTGGTAGAGCAGAGCTGGGTATAGCAGGCACAGTTGACTTTACATGGGGCCACTGTGGTGTATTGCTGCCACCTCTTCAGCTTGTGAAACTGACTGTGTATCTCTTCCCAGCTATGTGTTCAGTGATATCATGTTGGTAGCTTAAAATCAGCCATGGTGGTAGTATTTACACCACATGAATTGGCAAACAGTGCAAGTTAGGGCTATTCTCCCTGCAGAGAGCCAGTTGTTAAACATTACTAGCATGTTCCTGGTACTCCTTGCGGTGGCCAGGGGATGTATAAGAATCCATAATGTAGATAAGGGGATTATTAGGCTGAATCATGTAGAGCAAATAGAAAATAGCCATCATTGGATTTTTAGGAGAGGAATTCAAGTGTTTATTTGGGGAGTGTGGGGGCTTGTATAGAGATTTTCTTTTCTGAGGAGATGGGGAAAAGCAGGGCTTGTATCAAATTTATTTTTGATGAGTATAAACTCTAGACAGTGTTTCAATCATCAGCTCTTATTGAGGTCATAATCTTCATTTTATTTATCTTTGTGTGTATGCATGTGTGTATACATAAATCTATCTATATGTTATCTATCTGTAAAATCTTTCATATGGTGAATAGATAATAAATGTGTCTTGTATAAATGAATGCATCTTGGTATTCCTAAAGCCTCCTCAATTACCCTATCTGAATGGGGTCAACTGTTTTCACTAACTATATATCAAGCACTGTGCCAGGCATTCTATATAATTTTATGTATGCATTTTATAGAAGAAGAAACTAAGACTTGTAGAGGGTTAAGGGAATTGCTGAAGATCCTAATAGCGCTCATAGCAGTAGAAGCACTCTTCAAACCTACGTCTGTTTGATTCTGAACCCCATGTTTTTCCAACTGTCCCACATTTCCTTTCAGTCAGGAGCCAGTTGTCACATATGAATGACTAGTAGACAGTAAGGAGTCTGGGAGTGATCATGAGGGAATGTGGACATGAGGCAGATGGTCTCTGATTTGAAAATTACAGGCTTAGTGGATATTGCATCCTCCCGATTTGACTCCTTTTGTGACATTTACAATAGCACCTTGGCTGATCCATGGTAACCTTTTCCTTGGACTCCTAATCTGAAATGCAGCTTGACACACTTATATAGTACAGCAGAAGGCTGAAAAATGAGGTTTGGATTGCTTTTCCTATCCCACCCTCAATTCAGTTACCAAGAAAAGATCTTTCAGATCAAAACACTTTATTTCCCCACCCGCAGAAAAGATGTCAGACAAAAATGTTTAGAGATAATTTTGGATGTGGTACACTTGTACTGCATTCAAAGACCAAATATGATAGAGGGTTTAGGATTATCTATTAGTTGAAAATGGAATACTAAATTTTAGTATTTCAACAGCTTGCTTCATGCACTTTAACTTTGCCCTATTTTGACCTCTGAGTGAAACTATTTTTATTCCCATTCTTCAGACAAGGAAATTAACTTTTACTCCTTAAATCTTGGCTTAATGTGACTCACTACTCATGTGTGCTGCATCCAGAATTCTCACAACGGGAGAAAAGAAAATAGAAAGAAACTTGCTCAGGGTTGAATTTTTTCAAGTGAGGGATTAGGACCTGGAGAAGAGTTTGTAGTTACATTGCCATGTTATAAGCATCTGTAGGGTTCAAGGCCATGTGGGTAACTTCTGGAAAACTAGTAGTTAAAGGAGCAGTGATTAGATTCCCTTATATTACCCTGTATCAATAGGGTTCTTGGGCTTCCCAGGTGGTGCTGTTGGTAAAGAACCCACCTGCCAATGCAAGGGACCTAAGAGATGCGAGTTTGATCCCTGGGTTAGGAAAATCCCCTGGAGAAGGGAATGGCAACCTGCCGGGAGCCAGTGTGAGGAATCCCGCCCGTGACAAGGTCATGAGGAAGGAAGCTGACATACGCAAGGCGTGCTCAGACTTCAGGGACCCCTCTGGAAATTCCTAAGCATGTACCCCAACAAAAATCTGCCGGCTTTTGTGCTCTGCTTTTCCACTTTTCTGATATTCTCTGGGAAAAAGTCAATTCAGGGTTTTAGTCTTCTGCATTTGAAAGGGATGTTTCAGTTAAACCCCTCTGATAGCTCACTAGCCTGCCTAACAGGTTACCCAGACCTCTTACAGCTTGTGAATTGCTTACAGCCCCCCAACCGCGGGAGGCACAAAGCTTAAAATCATCTTAAAGATACAGAGCCTTTTCTAAAGAGTTAAAAATTATATTGGTAGAGGGTTTTCACTGTTGACTCAAGGATTGCTGCCAGACCTCCATATTCTTTATCTTTTAGGCACCTGAAAAGATGTTAATGTAAGCAGGATGTAGAAAAATATACATAGTAGTTTTGATGTGAGCAACACTAGACTTTTAAGTTAATTGCTTCTCTTTTGCTGTAAATCACTGTACTCCCTCTACTTGTTATAAGTTGCTGTATCCTTGCTGTGTAAGAATGTAACTTTATTTAGTGCTTTCTGAGAGTGGCACCAGACCTTGGGAAGATCAACACAAATAAGTCTTGTGGTTGACAAACCCTTATCAGAAAAAAGGCTGTAAAATGTTAATTGGCCCTTTTGGTTGGAAGATGATGTAAATTACCTAAGACTTGTGTATACAATTAGGTATGCAGAGAAAAAAGCCTAGTTTTGATAAGAGTCTGGACTGCTAAAGCTGCATAACTTTGTGTTACCCATTGATCTCCATGTTTTATCAAAAGTATAAAAGGCCTTCTGAACAATAAAGGACGGGACCAGATTCTTGGACCAGATTCTCAGACCAGTTTCTCAGACTGGTCTCGGCCTGGTTTCTTGAGAATCTGGCTCCCCCCATGTCTCTCTCTCTTTTTCTCTCCCTTTTCTTCCCTCTGCTCTTTACTTTAATTTCAGGCTGAATTTCCATCTGGGATGCGGAGGCTCGCCAGGTCTACTTATTTGCCCTGGTTATTAAGATCTGCGCGAAAGGGAGCTTAAGGTGAGGCACCCTTAGATATTCAAGCGGGCACCGGTGGCCCAACGTAGATGGTGCAAATTCCTTGTCTGGAATTTTATTGGTCTTCCGCGTAAACCAAGATATTCAGCCCTCTTTCTCCACTTACTCTTCCTACTGCACTATAGTTTCTTAATCTAATCTTATATTAATAAATAAACAAGTCTTTCCACGCCAACGCCGTCCACCCTTCGAATTCCCTGGATCCACCGGGGCTGGACCCCGGCAGCAACCCACTCCATTATTCTTGCCTGGAGAATTCCATGGACAAAGAAGCCTGGTGGGCTACTTTCCATAGGGTCGCAAAGAGTTGGACATGACGGAAACAACTTAGCAGAAGCAGCAATAAGAGTTCTTGGTTGGAAACAATTGACTATTGTGGTTTAATTAAGGAAAAGAGGAACTTCTTGGAAGGTGGTTGAGAAGCTCGTGGAATCCAGGAAGGCTGGACAACAGGTCAGGTACTAATCAAGGGAGGCAAGACATGGCTGATGTATGGTCATGGCAGGGAGTAGGGAGAGCTTGTTTGTCAACTGAGGGCTGTCCAGTGCCGCTGGCCCCATAGTCAGTGGTCAGTTATCATGCTGCTGGATTGCTCCCATGCTTCTGGATCCTCTAATCTGCCATAACCAAGGTAAAAAGAACTGGACTGAGCCCATACTTTTCACTTAAATATGTGTAGGAGCATGGGGTGGGGGCATCTGATTGGCTGTGCCATCTGATTGGGTACACTTTAGCCTCCTGGGAGGAGAGAGAGGGGCTATCTGTGTTTCTTTGACTTTCCCAGCAAGCAGTGAACTCTGTCTCCTATCAATTCTGTGACTTGCCCAAATAAGGGGGAGTCTAGATACTGGGCAGCCCTGAATGAACCTTGTTTACATATCCTAGGTTTTGCATAGAAATATGCCTAAAAAGGAGCTGGGATAGCCCCATTTATATGGAGCAGTGTTCAAACAGGCATGCTGTTATACTAATGGCCATGAGTCTAATTGTTATACATTTATTTCTCTAAATCCACAGCCCTCCTGAACCTATTATGTACACCAAGTGAATTTGTCCGGCTTTGGGTTCATCTGATTCAAGCAGGAATGCTCACATGCAGGCTGACTTCTTTCTCACTTTGTGGCTTTGCAATTCAGAAGATGTAAAGTGGTTTTCCCTGGCTTTCAGCCTCCCTATCTATTTTGATCATGGAGGTTAATAATGCTGAAAAGCACTCAGAGTATATAAGGCTGTGGAGGAAATGAGAGCTCTATGTTTTATGGCTGGGACATGACTGGTAATGTATCTGCCAGGAAAGTTGCCATTCAGAATGCACCAATGAATATTGGATTCCATCAATTCTCAGTCACTTCTCCTGTCTCCCATCCTCCCCTCCCCTTGGCTTCTCACTTGGGAATGGAGCATTCAGAGCCCAGAACTGAACATGCAGGGGACTTCTTTCTTTGTAGGGCTCTGACGGTGTTGGGCAATGGTTTACCACTCTGGTTGCACAATGAAATCACCTGGGAGCTTTTACAAAGCTTGATGCCCAGGAGTCCCCCTAAACAAATTAAATTAGAATCTCTTGGGAGGGACTGAGTTGTCCGTATTATTTAAAGCACTCTAGGAGAAGCCATGGCACCCCACTCCAGTACTCTTGCCTGGAAAATCCCGAGGACAGAGGAGCCTGGAAGGCTGCAGTCCATGGGGTTGCTGAGGGTCAGACATGACTGAGTGACTTCACTTTCACTTTTCACTTTCATGCACTGGAGAAGGAAATGGCAACCCACTCCAGTGTTCTTGCCTGGAGAATCCCAGGGACAGGGGAGCCTGGTGGGCTGCTGTCTATGGGGTCACACAGAGTCAGACATGACTGAAGCGACTTAGCAGCAGCAGCAGCTGGTTTCGATAGGCATAGAGGATTGAGAACCACTGTACAGTGCAAGCTGCTAAGCCTGACATGAACTAGACTTACTTCAGAACAAACAAAAGACAGTAGAAATGGAGACACTCACTCACAATCCCTCGCTTTCTTCTCTCTCTCGTTTTTTTGGGGGGGTCAGGGGTGGGGTGGGACTGAAGTAGTCATTCCTGAAAGTAGTAGTATGCAGCATAAGGGCCGCAGGCTTCCATTCTAGTCTCCTAGCTGTGTGGTCCTGAGCAGGTTATTTGAATGCTCTGGCTTTGAACTTTCTTGCCTGTAGTAATTTCTGCCTCACAGTGATTTTGGGAAGGTTAACTAAGAAATTTCATTTCAATCTTAGTGTTGTACGTGGCACATAGTAAGGATTGCCTTATTGTTGTACAGCTGTTAGAGTTTTGAGAACATTTCCATATCTTCTGTTTTACTAAATTTTAGGTACCATCCTTTGCCATAAGCTAGTCTCTGGAATTTATCTCCCCATTTTAGAGATGAAGGCAGAAAGTGTGGATTATGGAACAATAAGTTGTGGGGTCGGGTGGCACGGTCTGTGTTGGCTGTGAATGGTGTGTATTGGATTGGGCCTCAATGTGTTGAAATCACAAAAGTAACAATCTCCCAGTTTGTTCAAGCAACACCTTGATGTTGAAAGTTTCCCTGTTGGGGCATTTTAGAGCCGAGCAGTGTAGTAGAAAGTAATTATATGCCGTTTCTAGAACAAGAGTGAGAGTGAAGCTAAAAAGACCGTACGTTATTTTGAGCTTGAATCAGTGACTTTGGAGTCACTTTGAGTGTATGTTTGAGTGTGTGTACATGCACACATGCATATGTGAGTGTTATGGTCTAATATAAACTTAAGAGAAGAAAATAAAAAATAGAAAGTCTAAGGGCAGTTGTCAAAGTGTAGCTAAAAGCTTAACCTTTAGATTCAGTTGGGGATGGGTGATCTTATTAACTATTCCTTGAGAAGGTACCTAATTGGCTCTGATACTTGGTTTCCTCATCTGTAAATTAGGATAATACTTAATTTATAACATTTTATGAAGGATTAAATTAAGCAGAAGATGTTAAGTACTTAGCTCAGTACATGGTGCCTGGTCAACTCACAGTAAATGTTAGTGTAATCAGTCACTCAGTCAATCCACCAATTCATCAGTCAGTCAAAAAACTGGAATTCTGAGTCTGGGCACCTGGCCACTAGCCCCTGTGCTTCTTTGCATATAGTTTTGAGACCTCCATGATGTCAAATTAATCTATATCTACAGTGGTTTCTCCATGTCATGGTAAAAATAAAAATTTACCTTTGTTAAAAATTTTCACTTTTCTTCTTCTTAAATGTCACTTGAGAGAAATTAGAATGAAGACATCCTTGTAGGAAGGAGGAAGATTTAAGGAATTCAGAGATTTACTATTTAAATACAACTCTAACCTTCACATGGCCTGAGACCAGTCATTGGGTTTTAAGAACTGTTTAGTCCACCTTTTGTATCTGCAGGTTTTTGCATCTGTGGATTCAACCAACAGGCAGATCAGAAATTCGATGCATAGTTGGTTGAATCCACGGATACAAAATCTGGGGATACAGAGGGCTGACTGAATTCACTGTACTCCAGCACTTTGTATCAGGGACTTGAGCATCCACAGATTTTGGTACTTGTGGGGGCTCCTGGCATCTCCTATGGATACCGAAGGACAAGTGTAGGTAAAAGTTTTCCTTCAATTTGGTCTTTCATCTCTTCAGTTAAGAAGCACATGCAATATATATGTGTACATTTGTGTGTGTGTATATATATGTGTGTGTGTATCTAATGCAGTATTTATGGAGGGATGCAAGGTGATAGTGACTTACTGGTCATTTCCCTGCTTGTTAGATCTGCTGTTTTATTCTCCCTGTTGCATGTCCGTTGGCCTGTGACTCTTCCATAAAAATGTCCTAATGGCTGACAACACTCTGTGGGATCAACTCCAAAATGTAATGTCTTTTGCACCAGCTTGCATGCCAGACAGTAACATCAGAGCTATCCTGAGAGTGGGAGGAAGAGAAGGCTGGCAGTGAATTCTGAACTGCCTCTGTAAAGGGTGAGTTTCAGGGTGAGCATCAGAGTCAGGGATGCATGAATAAAGGTGAGGGTCTTGGACTTAGCTTCCTCTGGACCTCATATCCTAGCATTGCCACCAGCTGTGGGGACAGACTGAAATACTTCTCTGTCACCCAGATTTCTCATCTCTAACTCAGGAGTAGTAATAGTGAAAGTCCTGTGTGAGGATTAAATGAGAGGATCCTTTTAAAGTGCTGACTGCAGCACTAGCTACATAGAAAGTATTTTTCACTTTGACTAATATTTAGTATATTTATAAGGTGATAACTTGTTCTTCATCTTCTGATACAGAATCAGAATAAAGGGGAGAGATCTAATATATACTGGCCATCTTTTACGTTTTGGAAACTTTACATATTTCTTCAGGTACTCCCCAGAATACTATGTAATGGGAACAATTTAGTCCCATTGTGTGAATGAACAAATTGAGACTCAGGTGAAGCAATTTGTTTTGGGTCAACATAATTATAAGCTGTAGGCTCTAGATTTAAACTTGATATTCCTGACCGTAATGCCTATGCTTTTTCTACTTAATTGAGCAACATGTATTGAAAGAGATTAAAAAAATGCAACCTGTCTTCTTAGATGTTTGCTAAATCCAAGACACAACTGATGATTTTGTTAATCAACTGGTTGTAGGAATCACATAGACCCAGCAGTTAACCAAGAAATTTTTCCTTCCCCTTGAGGTTAAACAGTGTAGCAAGAAATGTTGTAGAACCTCCCTCCCTCAGAATTCTTTAAAAACAGGACAGGTAATCTGTCTCAGCCTATTCTATCCCTGCCCTTTGATGGGGAAACGGAAGAAAAACAGCCTTTTGGAATTTTTTCCTCAGCTCTGCAATATGTTGCAAAAGGCATCAGTAGGCAAAATCTGGGAGTAACTTAGCATATAAAATAGTATTGTTGAAAGGAGTCAGTAGTAATAACTGACATTTGTGCAAGTAGTCTAGAGCTTCCAGAGCCCCTTCATGTATATTTTCACCTGAAACTCACATCAATTACAGGAAGAAGGACGAACAAGTATTACTATTTCCTTTAATTTTCACATGAAAAAACAAAGGCTTAGAGAACTTAACTAGTATCCCGAGGGCAGTAAGTCACTGAATTCAAGGTTGAATCTGTCTAGCGCCAAAGCACTTGATCTAAGACCTCCCTACTCGAAGTGGAACTCCAGCACCAGCAGCCCAGGGTGCTCCCCGGAGCTTGTCAGGAATGCAGGATCATTCATCTCACCCCAGACCTGCTGGATCCAAATCTACAGTTTAGTAAAAACTGCCATGTGATTAGAATATTCTCTGAAATGAGCTGATTCTCAGGCAATAACACCTGCCACATTTGTAGCATTAGTATTAAGTGTATTACTAAAAGGTCTTCCCTGGTGGCTCATTGGTAAAGAATCCGCCTGCCAATGCAGGAGACTTGGGTTCAATCTTTTGGGTCAGGAAGATCCCTTGGAGAAGGAAATAGCGACCCACTCCCGTATTCTTTTCTGAGAAATCCCATGGACAGAGGAGCCTGGTGGGCTACCACCTAAAGGCTCGCAAAAGAGTCGGACTCAACTGAGCAACTAAACACTGCTACCATTATATTACTGAAAGCACAGGTTGGGATAAGCAAGAATACAGTTGTTGTTTAGTCACCAAGTCATGTCTGACTCTTTCCCACACCATGGATTATAGCCTGCCAGGCTCCTTTTCATGGGATTTCCCAGGCAAGAATACTGGAGTGGGTTGCTATTTCCTTCTCCAGGGGACTTTTCTGACCCATGGATTGAACCCACATCTCCTGCCTTGGCAGGTGGGTTCTTTACCACTGAGCCACCAGGGCAGCCCAAGAATACACGAGCCTCCTGCTTTTAAGTAAATAGGAATTGACTTGCTTTTAAGCATAAAGCAATCTTGTTTTTATTTCTCCTTGCTGGTGTCTTTGAGTCATGTTCTGGGGAGTCTGAAATGACTAAGTCAGAGTGAGGTATTAGAAGTGACTCAAGCAGTGGTGCTTAACAGATGGAGAGGGAGCCCCTGGGCACTGGGCATAGAACCAGTTCTGGTTCCTGAAAAGCACTTCCTAGGAGGGCAGCACAGTCCACAGAGTCTTCTCCAGGTTTTAAAGCAGTTATTTCTGGCCCATTTGGAGACAGAGTGCACTGAGGCCAGATGCCCTGAATGAGGGGACTCTCTTCCAACAGCATCAGTTCAGTTCAGTCACTCAGTCATGTCCGATTCTTTGTGACCTGATGAACTGTAGCATACCAGGCCTC
This sequence comes from Capricornis sumatraensis, assembly GCF_032405125.1. Classification (NCBI taxonomy): domain Eukaryota; kingdom Metazoa; phylum Chordata; class Mammalia; order Artiodactyla; family Bovidae; genus Capricornis; species Capricornis sumatraensis. Next base: position 45,686,267 of record NC_091074.1, on the reverse strand, counting down.
CCTGTCTATCACCAACTCCTGGAGTTCACCCAAACTCATGTTCATTGAGTTGGTGATGCCATCCAACCATCTCATCCTCTGTCGTCCCCTTCTCCTCCTGTCCTCAACTTTCCCAGCATGAGAGTCTTTTCAGATGAGTCAGCTCTTCACATCAGGTGGCCAAAGTATTGGAGTTTCAGCTTCAACATTAGTCCTTCCAATGAACACCCAGGACTGATCTCCTTTAGGATGGACTTGTTGGATCTCCTTGCAGTCCAAGGGACTCTCAAGAGTCTTCTCCAACACCACAGTTCAAAAGCATCAGTTTTTTTGGTGCTCAGCTTTCTTTATAGTCCAACTCTCACATCTATACATGACTACTTGAAAAACCATAGCTTTGACTAGATGGACCTTTGTTGACAAAGTGATGTCTCTGCTTTTTAATAAGCTGTCTAGGTTGGTCATAACTTTCCTTTCAAGGAGTAAGCGTCTTTTAATTTCATGGCTGCAATCACCATCTGCAGTGATTTTGGAGCCCAAGAAAATAAAGTCAGTTTCCCCTTCTATTTGCCATGAAGTGATGGGACTGGATGCCATGATCTTCATTTTCTGAATGTTGAGCTTTAAGCCAACTTTCTCACTCTCCTCTTTCACTTTCATCAAGAGGCTCTTTAGTTCTTCTTCACTTTCTGCCATAAAGGTGGTGTCATCTGCATATCTGAGGTTATTGATATTTCTCCCGGCAATCTTGATTCCAGCTTGTGCTTCATCCAGCCCAGTGTTTCTCCTGATGTACTCTGCATATAAGTTAAATAAGCAGGGTGACAATATACAGCCTTGACATACCCCTTTTCCTATTTGGAACCAGTCTGTTGTTCCATGTCTGGTTCTAACTCTTGCTTCCTGATGGGCATACAGATTTCTCAAGAGGCAGGTCAGGTAGTCTGGTATTCCCATCTGTTTCAGAATTTTCCATAGTTTATTGTGATACACATAGTCAAAGGCTTTGGCATAGTCAATAAAGCAGAAATAGATGTTTTATTTGAACTCTCTTGCTTTTTTGATGATCCAGTGGATGTTGGCAATTTGGTCTGTGGTTCCTCTGCCTTTTCTAAAACTAGCTTGAACATCTGGAAGTTCACGGTTCACATTTGCTGAAGCCTGGCTTGGAGAATTTTGAGCATTACTTTACTAGCATGTGAGATGAGTGCAATTGTACAGTAGTTTGACCATTCTTTGGCATTGCCTTTCTTTCAGATTGAAATGAAAATTGACCTTTTCCAGCCTGTGGCCACTGCTGAGTTCTCCAAATTTGCTGGCATATTGAGTGCAGCACTTTCACAGTATTGTCTTTTAGGGTTTGAAATAGCTCAACTGGAATTCCATCACCTCCACTAGCTTTGTTCGTAGTGATGCTTCCTAAGGCCCACTTGACTTCACATTCCAGGATGTCTGGCTCTAGGTGAGTGATCACACCATCGTGATTATCTGGGTCGTGAAGATCTTTTTTGTACAGTCTTCTGTGTATTCTTGCCGCCTCTTAATATCTTTTGCTTCTGTTAGGTCCATACCATTTCTGTCCTTTGTTGAGCCCATCTTTGCATGTAGTATTCCCTTGGTGTCTCTAATTTTCTTGAAGAGATCTCTAGTCTTTCCCATTCTGTTGTTTTCCTCTATTTCTTTGCATTGATCACTGAGGAAGACTTTCTTATCTCTCTTTGCTATTCTTTGGAACTCTGCATTCAACTGGGTATATCTTTCCTTTTCTCCTTTGCTTTTGGCTTCTCTTTTTTTCATAACTATTTGTAAGGGCTCTTCAGACAGCCATTTTACTTTTTTGCATTTCTTTTTCTTGGGGATGGTCTTGATCCCTGTCCCCTTACAATGTCATGAACCTCTGTCCATAGTTCATCAGGCACTCTGTCTATCAGATCTAGTCCCTTAAATCTATTTCTCACTTCCACTGTATAATCATAAGGGATTTGATTTAGGTCATACCTGAATGCTGTAGTAGTTTTCCCTACTTTCTTCAATTTAAGTCTAAATTTGGCAATAAGGAGTTCATGATCTGAGCCACAGTCAGCTCCTGGTCTTGTATTTGTTGACTGTATAGAGCTTCTCCATCTTTGGCTGCAAAGAATATAATCGATCTGAATTCGGTGTTGACCATCTGGTGATGTCCATGTGTAGAGTCTTCTCTTGTGTTGTTGGAACAGTGTGCATTATTCAACCCTAACAAAGTCCCAGAGAGCCAAAGCAGGCTTTCCCCACCCAGTGCTGGGCCTCTTTTCTTTAAAGAGCCAACTGTGTTTCTAAGAAAAGTGTGCTCTCCAGACTGTGCCCCTTAGCTATGCAGCAGTGCCCCCACCTCTGGAGAAATTGTCCAGAGAAGGCCCAGTGGCCTGCTGGATTTTTGCCCTGACCAGCACGCCATCTTCTTCCCAGGATGCCTCCCCATCTTCTCCCAGATGCTGCTGGTAAGTAAAGAAGAGCACGCTGTAGCACATTTTTTGCCCTGTTGTAAAAACAAGGAATTTATGAGCATGACTTTTGAAAAGAGGGCCTGGGGAATCATTACCAAAAGCATAAAAGACTAATTTTCCCCATAAAGTGGCGGCAATAAATGTCCTGTAAATATGGGCCTCCACTGACTCTTTCTTCAAAGGCATATTTTTACCCCCAATCCAATAGAATCTATTTCATGTTTAAACAGAGTGAATGGCACAGACTCAGAGGCTATTCTTGTGCCTGAAGTGAGGCAGTGTATAAGGCCAGGGGGAGTAACCCGGGAGGATGCCAGTCAGCTCTGGCTGCCTCTAGTTGAGAAAGAGGGAGGGAGGGAGGGAGGAAGGAAGGAGAATGTGAACATGAAGAAGGAAAACCGGGAAAGGAACAGTGAAGGGAGTTGGCAGTGTGTGGAAGTCCAGAAAAATTCTCAATGGTCAAGTGAAGCCATTGCCCTCTTAAACTTTGAGAATCTGGGAGGATTTTTTTCTGTGATTATCAAGCATTAGGAAAAATGGTATTTTCATAATGTCTATTTAGGAAAATTAAGCCCAGATTTATTACTTCATCTCCCAATTTGTATATGTGGCAAAGCATTTGAAACTGAAGGAGTTCTGGAAAACCGAAATTTTCAGTTACTTTGGCATCGTCAGAAGATCAGCAAGCAGATTCTGAGTTTGTAGAGTGTCAGCCAGGAAGTGGATCTTTTTGCTCTTCTGAGATGCTGAGAAATACGGAAGTGCTGGCAGCGCATCCATGGGAAGGAGGCGCTGCTCATTGCATGTATATCTCCTAAGTGGGTGGGGGTGGGGAGGGAAGGATGTGCCAGCTGGTGGCCAGAGAGAGGGAAGGAGCAATGTGTTCTTTCACTATCAGTAAGAGAATCTCTATCTGCAGTAATAATGGGTTAAAAAGAGAGAGAGAGAGAGAAACAGATTTGGAAAGAATGTTCAAGATCATTATCTGTGCTATACCCAGAGAGTTATAAATACATCTTTGAGATTTTGCTTTCTGAGGGTGGACAGTAGGGCTGGTTAAGGAGTTCCAGATTGGGAAGATCCAGGGAAAACAGACTCTGGATGGAAGTTATTGGTTTGGAGAAGTAGATAAACTTATGCTGTTGTTGTCATCTCTCCAGGTTAAAAAAACAGTAAGGAGAAAGAAACAGATAAGACCAAGGACTGAGGAGCCAGACACACTGGGTTCTAATCTCAGTTCCACCACTGAGCAGTTGGGTGACTTTAGTAGAGATACTTGATTTGCTTGTGTCTTAGATTCCTCATTTGTAAAGTAGGGATAATAATAGGATTGGTGTGAGAGTTACAGGGATTTAATATTTGTAAATGGCTTACAACAGTACCTGACACATAGTGACCTCACAGGTGGTTAAAGTTGGTTTCATATACATTTTGGCTGCTGCATTGTCATGAGCTGTATAAATAGTTGGCTTTGCATGCTGTGCGTCATTTCCAGGAGAGTATGTTATAATAGATGGGCTGTGTTCTTTTTCCCACATATATTTTGGAGATATTGTTGACACAGGATTGTGTTTATATATTTAATCAATGAAAAGCACACATTTCTTAGGTGAACTTACTGATATAAGACTCTGGGGAATCTGTCTCACCCACCTCCACTCTCTCATACTCTGGTGCTTTTAAGGTGACTTCACTTTTGATGACCGAGGATTAGGCATGTTCTAGTTCCTGGGTTTTCTAGTGACCATGCTTTAATTCCTGATGCTTGAATTTGGATCTCTTCCACTTTCCCATTTTTGTAGTGTCCAAAACTGTGATCTCTCCGCTGGTCAAAGTGTGCCTTAATTCATGGGTATATTTCTGGCTGCCTTGCAGGCTGTCACCTGCAGGACTCAGGCTTTCTCATTCTAGAGTGAGTACATGTCTCTTCACTCTCAATCTCCATTTCTTTCATATTCTTCCTCCATCATATTCCTTCTCCCCCTACACTGGAGTCTGTGGTTGTCACAGGAGAAACCCCTGGGACAGTTTATCTGAGAGTCATGTGATGCTGGGAGAGGAGGTCCTTACTAGGGCAGTGCCAGACATGGTGGCAGGGGAGGCAGATGCTGGGGAAAATTACTTCTGTTTCCAGGACTGCCACACTCATATTTACATCTGGGTGAAGGATGGGAGGGATGTCCTGCACTTCTGAATCCCAGGAAACAAGTTGCTGAGACATTCTCCAGTAACCAGTTGGGTGTTAGTGTCTGCAAGTGCCTCAAACTGTCTTTTGGATTACAGGAGGTTAAAAACAACAGGTAGCAGGTATCCCTCAGCTATGAAAATGTAAACAGTTTTGAAATTGAGAATGAAAAAAAAAATCAAGGGAAAATCAAGGTCTGGATTACTAATCATGATCTATAGGAATAATAGAAGCTTAGAAATTGAGCCAGTCCTGGTGGTGTCAAAGATAAAGTGAGATTTGAAGGACGAACTTGGTTTAGGTAGGGGTCTTGGGCAGGGAGGAGGAAGCATTCTAGGTGGACAGTGGAATGTAGGGTGTGAAGAATGGTGTCCATGTTGGCCCCGAAGGCTCCAGGTGGGGGAAATGGGGATAATAATGGTGAAATCCACTTAGAGAATTCTAGTCCTTGTCTGTTTCCTAGGCAAATTCCTGTGCAATGTTTGGTTGGAAATGGAATTGTAAGGTTGGAAGTTACAGAACTTTGCTGAAGTAAGATCACACTTTTTCCACTTGAAAAAGTGGAAGTTCTGTGTCTACCCCCAGGAGATCTTTTTTTTTTTTTTTTTTTCCTGGTTCTCCTGTTCTGGATTCATGGATTCTCTACCAAGAGGAACAATGCTAATTGAACTGTTCTTCAGATACCTGGGATCCCAGCCTCTATTTCCCTCCCATTTAATAACCAAGCATTCCTTTTGTTCTGTCTCAGTAACTCCCCCGGGGTCAGAATGTGAGCTCAGGTAGAGAACGTGCAAGACCTGTACCCATGCTCTGTCTTTCCTTCACTTACTTAAAAAGAAGATGGGTCCATCTGTTTGTAGACTATTGGAAGTAATTAACACTTTTCTTTAGCTGGGAGAAAGCACTTGCTAATAGAGTAGGGTCTCTCTCTTTTTAAGACAAAATGAGAAATGCATACATGAGTTGGAATTTGTGCTTTATTATTAGCCATCATTTTCAGCTTTTCAGAGTGCTGTCACCCACCCCCGAGGACCTTCGGCAGGCTGATGTTGGCACCGATTCAGATTACATTAGTGTAAATTTGAGTTTTCCATTGCCTGCTACTTAATAACTATCAGTGATTCTGTCCCCATAGTATCATTAGCACCTTCTTCCTCCAGGTGCTGACTAGGGGCTGCAGAAAGCCCCCAAGCTTATAGCAATTTACACCTATTGACTCTCCCTGCAGCTACTTCATCTTCATGATCTGTCAGATTCTTCACTCAACTTCTTAACTCTTTCACCACTCTGATGGAGTTAGCCTGTCCAGAGTCAATAGATTTTTGAACCTTATAATACTAGGGAAGCAAGGGACTTTGCTGATCACCTTGCTGACATCTTCTGTTTTCCAGTTGATATAAGTGAAGGTCAGAGGGGTTAAGTGATTTGTCTGAAGTCACACAGGAAGGAGTAGAATCAGAGTTGGACCTAGTCAGAGCAGACCTAGACCTCAGTTCTCCTAATCCTCATTCCATGTTCTTTCAACTGCCTTGACTATAACTTGGAATCAAGAAGGGACTCCACGACCCAGTCAGCTCTTGGAAGTGTGGTCCCTTGAGATGGAAATGCTGAAACATTGAGGGACAGTATCTAGATTGATCAGTCACATTTTAATTTAATTGAAAAAAAGGTAAAATCATATGTTGCAGAAACTTTTACAATGTTGTCAGCATGTGTTATCCTCAGGACACTGCATACATATTAAATTTCTGTTGAGAATATTTATTCCTTGCCATTATGGATCAATCAAATGGTTACTCCTGACTTTTTCCTCTTCTCCGTATATTTGGACAGTCATTCATCCAGCTGAGCATTGCTTCTTTAAAGTATCTCTCAAATTCTTTCCCTTGTTCCTGATGTAAAATATCTCTCCTGTTTCACATCCAATGGACTGCAGCAGCTTTCTAGCTAGTATCCCCAAGTCCTCCACTCTCAAGCCCCTAAATCTGTCTTCCATTGTCATCCCAGGGTCAAGGTCTAAACCTGATCCTGTCATTGCTCAGAACATCTTACAGGTAATGACTTCTCACTTAGTGAATGGTCTCCAAACTGGGCTATACAGAGACTTGCCAAAGGGTACATGTGCATGAGTACATTTTAAGAAATCAATTTCCAGGTCTTCAATATCCAAACGAGCCTGTAAGCACAAGATTCATCTACTTCTAATAAATGAAATGTTGGTTTTTCACCCATTCTAAATCTTACTTTGGAGCATTATCCTCAGATGTAAAAACCTCTGTATATCAAACAACAGGATAAATTGAAATACTGGTTTTTAGAAAAACTTGCTTTAATGATGAATCACTACCCCTTGACCCTGTTGAGCTTCCTGTTTATCCCATCTTCTACATCTCTCTGTTAAGAGTGGAGCTCAGATTTGGTTAGTGTTGGATTGGTCTAAACTCAGAGCAGCCAAAACAGTAAAAGTTTAATGATGCCAGTTCTTATGGATGTAACTGAAATGCTTCAGGGACTATCACATTTTTCAAGATAATTATTTTTAAAAAAAGGATAAATATTTTACATAATTTCCCTCAGATTCAGTGTGCTTTATCAACAAGGTATTTACAGTCTTTTATCAAATCTCAAAATATAGTATTTGTTTCATAACCAATTCTCATCTTATTTCATTACCTGTTTAGCATTTTCTATGTTCTTTTATATAAAAAATGTAAACCTATGAAAAAAAATTAAATATCTGTAAGGAGTAACATAGTTTTTCCTCTCCTAACATTTTTATTATGAAAAAATTTAAATATACAGAGAAAGTAAAGAATTATATAGTGAACACCCATATATGTACTGCTTTGATTCTTTTTACTTATAAAACTTTTAATATATTTGGGGCTTCCCAGGTAGCACTAGTGGTCAAGAACCTGCCTGCCAGTGCAGGAGTTGCAGGAGATGTGGGTTTGATTCCTGGGTCTGGAAGATGCTCTGGAGGAGGGCATGGCAACACCATCCAGTATTCTTGCCTAGAGAATTCCATGGACAGACACCCACATGTGCACCATTTAGATTCTATAAAACATTCAAAGTACTTGCTTTATCACATATCTGTCCGTTCATCTATGCATTCATCAGTCCATCTTGTGTTTTCAGTGCAATTCAAAGTGAAATTTGCTTGCTGCTGCTGCTGCTAAGTCACTTCAGTCATGTCTGACTCTGTGCCACCCCTTAGATGGTAGCCCACCAGGCTCCCCTGTCCCTGGGATTCTCCAGGCAAGAACACTGGAGTGGGTTGCCATCTCCTTCTCCAATGCATGAAAGTGAAAAGTGAAATTGAAGTCGTTCAGTTGTGTCCGACTCTTCGTGATCCCATGGACTGCAGCCCGCCAGGCTCCTCCATCCATGGGACCCTCTAGGCAAGAGCACTGGAGTGGGATGCCACTGCCCTCTTAGTCGTGTCCAAATCTTTGTGACCCCATGGACTGTAGCCTGCCAAGCTCCTCTGTCCATGGAATTCTCCAGGCCAGAATACTGGAGTAGGTTGCCATTCCTGTCTGCCGGGGATCTTCCCAACTCAGGAATTGAACCCAGATCTCCCACATCGCAGGCAGGTCTTTTTACCAACTGAGCCACCTTTCAGAGTAAGTTGTAGATATTAGGCACATCGTTTTTCAGTTACTTTAGTAGTTATATGCATAGAAAAACTTTGAACACCACATATTATAGAAGAGAACCCAAGCTCCTCAGCCTGGCTTTCAGGAGCCTCCATGGAGGGCAGGAAACTTTGGCAGATGGTGGGTTTTGCTGTGCTTTTCTTTAGAGCTATGTCCTTGGCGTTTGCTTCATCCAGTGCTCCAGTGATATGAGACCACTTAAAGTTCCCCTGCACTGAGCTGATTAATGCCTCCTGGTAGCAGAGGCTGTTCTCTCTGCCTGGGGTCTCCTTCCTGCCTCTCAGCTTCCCTGCTTCACTTCTCTTATCCTTTTAAAACTCAGCCCAAGGGGCACCTCCTACATCCTAGATGCCAAAAAATGTTTATTGATCATCATATGGTAAAAATGCTTGCATTGCAAATCAGAAGGTCTTAGAGTAAAACTCTATCCTCAAAATTCCCCTCAAATATTTTTTTCTGTATCTCCCACATTTTATTTCAATGTATCTACTCTTTCCTTCCTATTATCATGTAAGAGCTCCCCATGGCTCGAATCCTCTGTGATTTATATTTGTATTCAAGTATATATAATTTAATAATAAATAATAAGTACATTTATAAATTATGTTCATATTTAATTTTATATAAATATGTGTATTTAAATATATTAATATTTATTTTCTTAGGTTCCTGGTCTTTTCAGGAGTGAAAGCCAAAGTCTGGGGCCTGTCAGTATCCACTGTGTAGCTTTTCAGAGCTTATCTATTAGTTAGTTTATCTATAAAACAGAGGTTAGAAATACCTGCTCTGCCTACTTCATGATATTTTCTTAAGGATCAAATGTATGTGAAATAGTATTTCCAAGTGCTTTAGGAATGAGAAATGCTGGGTGAGTATAAGATATCTAGGTGTGTATATGTCATATACAAGGAGAGGAGGCATTGCTAGTAAAGGTTAGAGGTCTGGGCACTATGGTTTTTCAGCCTGTGCGGTAATTCTGATCACACCTCCTAACCCCTTTATTTCTCTCAATTCTCCCACTTGGTAGCTCCTTCCTGTCTAATCCTAGTACCAGCTGAATCCAGTTTGAGAGCCCACCAGTGCCGTGACTCAGTAGACAAGAGTGCGTGGAGAGCCTATGGAGGGGAGCACAGGGGACTCTGATGAGAACTAAATACAGGCCTCAGTGAGTTTTATAGGAAAGCTTCACTACATTTATCTCACGCAAAACCCAGTGAGAGCGATCCATTTCCTGGTGTCCGTGTCTGTGCCTATTTCCCAGCCAGAGCAGAACAAAGGTATGGCACCTCCTTGTATCCCTTGTACTAGGATTCCCTCAGTACATGTGGCAGAAACATGAGGCAGCTGGTTGAGGCACTGAAGGCATTTGTTTTCTCACAGCATGGAGGGAGGCGGCCAGGACTCCAGAGCTGGTTAGTTCAGCGGTGCAATCATTAGGAGTTAGCTTCCTTCTATTTCCCACTCTGCTAGCAGTTCCAGACACCACATCCAATATTCATGAGAGAAGAAAGAAAATGGTCTCTTTCTTGGGTCACTTTTTTAAAAAGTCATTTATTTATTTGTCTATAACTTTGCCTGTGCCAGGCCTCTGTTGCATGCAGCCTTTCTCTAGTTGCAGAGACCAGGCGCTACTCTGTTGCAGTGTGCGGGCTTCTTACTGCGGTGGGTTCTCTTGTTGCCAGGCACAGGCCCTAGGGTACTTGAGCAATGCGTTTGGGCTTCAGTAGTTTTAACACACAGCTTAGTAAGTGCTGCTCGTGGGCTCAAATCATTGTGGCACACAGGCTTAGTTGCTCCTTGGCATGTGGAATCTGCCTGGACCAGGGATTGAACCCAGGTCCCCTGCATTGGCAGGTGGATCCTTATCTCCTGCACCACCAGGGAAGTCCTCTTGGGTCCCTTTCGAAGATAAAGGAGACTTCAAACCTGTGGTGTCACTGGCCAGATTTGTTTCAGATGTTCCTTCCTGAACAAACCACTGGCAGGAGGAGGGCTGAGGCTACCATGGAAGGCTGCATCCATCAGAAGCCACCGCTGGGTGTGGCCAGCTGGTCTTACAACTCTCAGCTACTTGAAGGGCAAATGTTGGAGAGGCAGCCAACAGCATCGCCTGTATTCCTTCTGTCTAAACTAGCTAGTAACATAAGGGAACTAGAGCAATACTTAAAAAGTAGGATGGTGCCAATAATTGATGCAAACATGTTTGTTGATTTATTTTCTTCCCCCCTCCCTCCCTTTTCTTTATGATTGGGCATTCTGAACAATTATACTGTTTTAGTTACCAAAATATTAACCTTTGCAATTCCATTAACATATGTTACCCTTTCATTTTATCATCTTAAAATATTTCTCCTTGAAGTTGCTCTCTCAGAACACAAGTCTGTCTCCTCTATACTTCCATCATGTGGTTTAATAACACTAGCATAGACTCCTTTTCGCAAAGCTGTTTCTGTAGGCATTTGCTTTCACAATGGAGAGTGAGTAAGCAGAGCTCAGGGGTTATCTAGTCTCATTTCTGTTCTGGGAGCACATTACCAGTGTTTCACACATAGCAGGTGCTTAATGCATAATGTTCAGTTAAAGTAAAGGCTGAATCTATGGCCATGTGCATATGTGGTCAGGAAGTAGTCTCTTTACTCTCTCTTGAATGAATTTAGCAGCCATGACACTGATTCTTTTTAGATGCTCTCATCAAAGCAATTTTCAATTAGCCTACAACCTGTCTAAGGATTAAAAGCCAAAAAATTAAAAGGCTCTGTGATTTTCGTAGACCTAAGGATAGATTATCTGCACTCAGCCCTTTCTATTGGTGGATCTGAACCAAATACGCTGGCCACAGTCCCAACATTTACACTAGACCCCTTCAGAGGCTGTAGCCTCCAGGTTTTGAAAAAGCTTTCCTTGAGATGGAAACAACTATTTTCTTTAGTTTGTGGGGGAGGGGTTGTTTACTTTTGCCACTTCTTTTTCCCTCTTTTGTGCTCATGCAGGGTGGCTGCTCTTGTACACCTTGAGTATTCAGTCCCCTAAGCAGGGCTCGTTAAGGAAGACTGTGCAGTCTTCATTTACCCTGGGATGTAGACCCCAGTGACCCATGGAGGACTCCCTGGCAGAACTCGGCATCGACACACTTCAGTGGAAAAGATGTCCACTTCTCTTTGTTTTAGCTTCTGCTCTTTTCTTTAGAATTACCTGTGTAGTGGCTTGTAGACACCTGACACATGAATGTCCTTTACAAGTGATACATTGAAGGAATAATGGATTCATGATGGAGCCCTGGCAGGTCAGAATGGACCTCTGAAAGCATGTATTCTCTTGTGGTCCTAAAAGTTTGCCAGTGCTTGTTGGGTCTGAAATGTGGAAAAGAAAGTTATTCATCGTGTAGCTTCTTTCTCTCCATGGCTGGCCACCCCCATCACTTACCTGGGAGAGTAGGCAGAGTGGTTAGAAGGGGAGGAGGCAGAGCGACATGTGGTCGCTGCTACTCTAATATAATCTGCCCTGCGTGGAAACCATGCTACAAATAATGCTGAGGTTCACAGGTTAACCCAGCAAATTCTTAATCCATAAGATGCCTAGAGTCACAAAGTAGTCCATATTATATAGAACTGTGTTTTGGAATGCTTTTGTGTAGAGTAATTTATTTGACTTTAGTAACACTGTATGCTAATATTACTATCCCTATTTTACAGATGAGGAATATCTTTAGCTTACAGTGTCTAGCACATCCCAAGTGCTCAATACATGTTCATCGGATGAATAAACAATCAATTGAAATAGTATGCTCAGTATCATACAGTATGGTGGTGAAGCTGGGTCGTGAGGTCTTCTGAGTTTCAGGTTCTGCCCAGGGTTCTTTGCATCTCACTGTTTCTCAGGCTTGCCCACGGAAAGACTTCTATGTTGGAGGAGCATTAGTCAATCAGTTGTGTCTGGGAACACAGCTTGAATTTGCCTAGTAAGACAGTTCTTAAAGACTCTATGGTTTATTGATTGAAAAGAATTTTTTTTCCAGATAATTGTAGACTTGCTTGTTGGAAAAAAAAAATCACAAACAATGCAAATTTATATAAAGTAACCATAGGCTTAACTGCCTTTTACAGTTTCTGTGTATGTCTGGGTTTTATTTTAAAGGTTCATGTAAATTTAGCCTTCTACTCCATACTCTCATTTACAAGTTACATTTCAAATGACTCAACATCAGGTACAACTGATTCTAGGAAGACACCTTGGACCGTGGAGTCCCTGGTGCATCATGGCTTACTAATAGGTGCAGGGAGCATCCTAGTTAGAGAGCAGTGGAGTCTTGCCACTGGTCCTGCCTCTCAAGCCGGAGTCTGGAACTAACCATAGTGAGTAATACTGTTCCTACTGGGCAATACATGCTTGTGCGTGTATTACTCACTCAGTCATGTCCCAACTCGTGTGATCCCACAGACAGTAGCCCAGCAGGCTCCTCTGTCCGTTGGATTCTCCAGGCAAGAACACTGGAGTGGGTTGCCATTTCCTTCTCCAGAGGATCTTCCCAACCCAGGGATTGAACCCAGATCTCCTGCATTGCAGGCAGATTCGTTACCATCTGAGCCACCAGGGAAGCCCCATGTTTGGTACTCAACAAATGAGTATTTGGAGCCCTGGCTGGAGACTGTGTGCCTGTGAGGTTATTGTTGATCTCAGGGTAGGTGAATTTTAATCTTAAGCTTTTTGTGAATCCCAGATTGCCTGAGCAAGCTATAAAATCCCTCCTTTTCCTCCCTGTGCCCAACTGGCCACATCTGGAGAAATGTACATTATGTTGGTGGTGCCTTGGGTTAGTGGCAATGACACCACCTGCTCACGGCTATAAGAGCATCAGGCCACCATTTCGGGCAGTGATTCTCGATCAAACCTCTCTTTCTGCTCCTTTCAGTCAGTCTTGGTGGTTCCACCCTCACCTCTTCTGATCACACTACCCATAGAAGGCAACAGGTAAAGGTCTTTACCAGGAGCACTGAGGGTTACACTTTGCATTTGGAGACACAGTTGTGTGATCAGGGAAATGAGCCTCAGCTTCAAGTTAGGAGAGGGTGAAACAGCCGCCTCCTCCTTTCACCCTCACCTTGGTGTTACCTGCTGGGTCTGTGAGTCAGCTTCTGAGGAGAGAACATGCATTTTCTCACCCTTCTTTTCCTCTCTCACATCATGCTACAAATCTAGATAAACCAAGATGAATGGCTCTGATTTCATCGAGGGAGGAAATCACACTTATTTAGATTGTGAAAGGGGTGGAGGAAGGGAAACAAAGGATCAGTTCAGTGGGAAATAAACTGAGGAATGTCCCCTCATTCCTGACTCAAGAAGATAAGTATTGCACACAATGATGGGATTTTGGATAATCTTTCTGTTTATGTTCTTACACATTTCAGGAAATGGCCTATTTGTCTAGTCATTGCCTCCCTATTGTGCCAGGCCCGTCACCCAGGCATAACTTAGATGATTAAAAGCAGTGCATATACTAGGGCAACAATAATACAGCTCTTCTAAAAATATACATGTTTCCTGGTTTCATTGCATTGGGAGCCAGGAAAATGAACTCTCCTCCCAAGAGAAATAAAAGGGAAGAACAATCAACGATACAATTGTAACTCACTTTCCCCTAGCTCTTGTGCATTTTTAGGGTTTCTGGCAAATGTTTTCCTTCTATGCACTGTCTTGGTACTTTTCGTTGAGAAAAGCAGGTACTTGCTGAATTGTGGTCTTGTAATCAAGGGAGTAGGATTTCCTCTGGTTTGTTTTATAAGAAGCTGTTTGAAGTGGTGAGAGCTTGGCTTTAAATTAAGTTATCACTGACAAGCATGAAAAAGTGTTTAATTAATGTAACGACCTTCTGCTAATAAGGGGAAATATGACCTGAGGTATGTTAGAAGAGGCTGCTTTAGAATACAGTGAATTCCTCTAGACATGCTGGCCCGGAAATACTGATCATCATCGTTGTTGTGTGAGTCACTGGGTTGATGTTAAGGATCTTATAATATTTGAATCTGTAACTCACCTTGTGAAAGGCAGGGTTTTGTTTTTTTCTTTCTCATTTTATACATTTGGATACTGAGGCTTTGGTCAGTTCAGTGACTTGCCGAGTGTCACAGAGCTTGAGTTCTGCACTCAATTCTGCCAGCTGTTCTCATTATACTACATAAAAGGGCAAGTGTTACTCTTAGTATTTGTGATAAAACTAAACATATATGATGGAACTTGAAGATTTTTAGGATTCATGCTCCAAAAGAGCATCTCTGTCAAGTCCTACTATTTGACTTTTATTCCTCTGAATTAAATGCTAACTCTTTAAAATACCTAGAGGAAAAACATATATTTAGACCCTGGTGTTTTAAGGTTTGATGCTTAATGTTTTTCTAAGGCCAAACTGCATACGTCCCAAATCTAGAGAAAATAGTAGCTGCTAGTAGGCGGAGATCAGAGAAAGCGATGGCACCCGACTCCAGTACTCTTGCCTGGAAAATCCCATGGGTGGAGGATCCTGGTAGGCTGCAGTCCATGGAGTCGCAAAGAGTCAGACACGACTGAACGACTGCACTTTCACTTTTCACTTTCATGCATTGGAGAAGGAAATGGCAACCCACTCCAGTGTTCTTGCCTGGAAAATCCCAGGGACGGAGGAGCCTGGTAGGCTGCAGTCCATGGGGTCAACTAAGAGTAGGACACGGCTGAGCAACTTCACTTTCACTTTTCACTTTCACGCGTTGGAGAAGGAAATGGCAACCCACTCCAGTGTTCTTGCCTGGAGAATCCAAGGGACTGGGGAGCCTGGTGGATTGCCGTCTATGGGGTGGCACAGAGTCGGACATGACTGAAGCGACTTAGCAGCAGCAGCAGCAGCAGCAGCAGCAGCAGCAGGCGGAGATAGGGCTGGTGAAAGTGGGATGGTAGTAGGCAAAGCCACCAGTGAGAGGCAGGGCGGGGA
Source organism: Capricornis sumatraensis (assembly GCF_032405125.1). Taxonomy (NCBI): domain Eukaryota; kingdom Metazoa; phylum Chordata; class Mammalia; order Artiodactyla; family Bovidae; genus Capricornis; species Capricornis sumatraensis. The sequence goes on along the minus strand of NC_091074.1, from coordinate 45,671,000 downwards.
GCAGGACCAGCCACTATGTCACTTTTCTTAACCACTGAAAGTCTCAGTAAATCGATAGAATAAAACATGAAGGTAGTAGTTTTATAACTATCTGTCGCAAATTGCCAGGAGCTCAGAGTCCAGACCTCAAGTGCGCATCTGAAATGCTGGCAGGAAGACGGAGAGGTGAGAGTGCATCACACTGGGGGATTGGACGCAGCCTTTGTGAGGGGGGCAGGGAGGAGTGGCTGAGGGATTAATTCAACCTGTTTCCTAATGCCCCCTTCCAAAGTCCCCCTTATTGTTTCTGTCACCAGCATCCTTCCAGCCGTATTTAGGCCCAGAGTGTCCTTTAGTTTTTATTTCTCCTGGTCTATTGACCCTACCTTTCTCCAACACACACACACACGCACACACACAACACACACACACACACCACTTCCTTCTTTACTGGTGATGTTTCAGGACTACTTAGGATCTTGCACAACTGATCGTGATGGCTTTCTTCAGATTTTCTAATAAATATTTAGCACTAAAGTGTCTGTAGGTGGCACTCTTAGCTCTGATCAGGAATTTAAGCTGGCTGTGAAGAAAGTTCAGTTGGAAGGCTAATTTGCCCTAGGACAAGGACTTTCCGGGTGGCTCAGGTGGAACTTTTAAGTAGGGCTCAGTATCCTTTTGGCACCTAAAGACCTCATCAACCCACCATATTCATTCAGTCTAAATCCCCCTACCCAATATCATTCGCCAGTATAGCCTCTTCTCTTCCAGTTTCTCAGCCATATTAGCAGTTGTGCGCTACTGTGGTCTGAAGTTAGGGCCTCCCCTATTCAGCTGCTCCCTGGTAGAAATCCTGAGTGTTATACTGCTGTGCACTGGGGTTCTGGTTTCCCAAGAAACTCCTGTAGCTGGGGCACAACCCGCTGGATACACCCTCCTGCTTGAGAGAGAAAGTTGAGTGAGCACAATCACTATGAATCCATACCCTGACACCACTGGTGACTTGGTGGTGTTTCTGACCAAACCTCGGGGGAGGGTAGCTTGCCACCTCCCCTTTCACAGCAAACAAGCAGACAGCAGCAGGATGCCTCAGACAGGAGGGGGCAACCCCTCCATTCTTTCAGCTGCATTTGTGCTGCATATAGAAGCATGGAATGCTGTAATGTTCTGACAAGGACCGAGGATGTTGATAGGTGCACACCTGGGAGATGGCTGTGGTACCAGTTTAGAAGGAAGGCTCCCAATAGCCTGGGTCATTAAAGAAAGCCAGGTGTTCTTTTCTTGCTTGAGTCTTAACCTCTGTTTGGGGAGAAAGCTTACTACGTTTTGCCCAGACCAGATTGGCCCCACTGGTGAGAACAGGTTTATGCTTTGGTTTATCTAGTTGTTTATCCAGATTATCCAGTTTTGTTTTTTTTTTTTCTTTAAACTTGGTGTTTATAGGGGACCAATGACAATGGGTGTGGCTTAGACCCCCAGCTCTGCTTCTGTGGTCCTAGAAGGCCTGGGAATGGCTGTAACAGTTTATAAGCTGCCTGCAGCCCAGAGCCCAGTTCTGGAGGAAGTGACTGGAATGCTGAGCAAGATGAGGGATAGTAAGAGAGAGTCTTGTTCAATGTAGAAAAAAATGGACATTGCTTCTCCATACCTTCTACTCTTCTGATTTCTTTATTTCAGCCTAAGCTACCAGCATATCCCCAAGGCTAAAAATCTGAATTTCCTGCATCCTTTGTTACCCTTCAGCAGCCACATCTTGCCAGTTTTACTTGGTCCTGTATGTTTTACTTGAGTCTGCACTTCCTACACATACACACGCTCACACACACACACACACACACACACACACACACACCCATACACATATATACACACACACAGGCTCTACATCTTTACATTCTGCATCATCACCACTCTAACTCAGCCCTAAATTAAATGGCTTTCCCATCTCAAATATCTCTTTTTGAGAGAAAAAAAGAGCCATTCACTACTCATGGCAGCCACTAGAAGACTGATCTGATCAGGTTACTTGCTGCTAAGTCACTTTAGTCGTGTCCGACTCTGGGCGACCCCATAGACGGCAGCCCACCAGGCTCCCCTGTCCCTGGGATTCTCCACGCAAGAACACTGGAGTGGGTTGCCATTTCCTTTTCCAGTGCATGAAAGTGAAAAGTGAAAGGGAAGTCGCTCAGTTGTGTCCGACTCTTTGCGATCAGGTTACTTAGCTCCTCATAAATCTTCAGTGGTTACTTGCTGGATGATTAATCCCAGACTCATTATTTAAGGACTGTATGCTCTCTGAGGGAAGAACCACATTTAATTTATATGTTTTCTTTCAGGTGCCTAGGACCCCCAAGTGTTTACTGATTTGAATTGACATGAATGGAATAAAAGATCTCTGATGTAGCCTCCTAATCTGGTGGTTTAGCTTCACTCCCTGTAGCAGATATTGTCAGTGGCTCACCCCAGAGGATTGCTGGCTCTCCAGTAGACCATTCTCTGTACACTTGGAAGGCTTCTTGCCTCAAGTACCTATGTCTCCTTGCCTGAGGGCTTTCTCTAGCTGCAGGAGCCTGTGCTGGAAGTGCTGTGGAGTTAACATCCCTGAAGCAGCAACCTTCAACCACTGATGGGTAAGAGTTGGTGGGTAATGACCCCAACTCCCTTGTCCTTCCTTTGGGAGGACAAATCTGAACTGTGTGCTATGCAGTCTTTCATTTGGAGTCTAGTGGGACCACGTTTCATTTGCCCACAGTGGCAACCATTAACTCACCCTTCATTGGCTTTCCCTTCTTGCCCTACTGATTTCACTACTCCCTTTCTTTGGTTTCCTGGAATCGCTCCAAAATAAGCTCTATGAACACAAATTCTTATCTCAGGTCTGAATTTAGGGGAACTGAAGGGATTGGCAACCCACACCAGTATTCTTGCTTGGAGAATTCTATGGACAGAAGAGCTTGGTGGGCTACAGTCCATGGGGTTGCAAAGAGTTGGAGATGACTGAGTGACTAACACAAGCTTCCCTGCACAACTCTAGCTTCACACAGTGGGCTGCAAATTTGTCTGCATAAATCCTGTGCTCTTCCACCTCTGTCTCAGTTGCGCTCTCTGCCTGGAACATCCTCCTTTCTGTGGATGAAAGTTCCATTTATTTTTTTAAGACTTCACAATTTATACTACTCCTAATATATGAAATATATCCTCCCTTACATGATAATCTTTATGAATTTTCTTTATCTCTTCTACTGGAGCCTCAGCTCATTGAGGATATGTTGTCTTTATATTTACATCCATCACAGTGCCTGACATTCATAGATGCCCAGTAAATGTACACTGACAAATCTTCAAGTGATGGTCAGGGATGAAAGTCTTTCAGTCTCCACATGTCTGATTCTTTACTGCCTGACACACTAAAGCTAGAGCATTTCTAATGTCCAAGACTCCAGTGGATCACAATCTGATTCTCATTCAGTTGGTTTAAGGATTCCAAGCATTTACTGAATGCTCCTGCTCTGCAGTTCTAAAGGCAGAGCAGCAGAATCTTGATTATTTTTTCAGGTTTAGAATCAAGTAATCACTATACTTGCTGTGTTAGCCACAGCCCCTTGTGTTATAGTGGGAGCTGACCTGTAGCAAATGTATTTTTAGTGATCTCAGAGCAAATTACAACCTCATCGTTCAGCTGCAATTCATTCTTACCATCTTAAGTGAACTAGAGTGATTGCTGGGGGTACTCCAGAAGGAAAGCTAAGTAGGGTTAGATAGAAAGGGCTGATGGAATGTGTGTGACCTGCATGTGTCATGACCCAAGGGGTCAGTCATCAAATGTACTGACTTCCCTGCTGAGAACTCAGATCACTGAGATAGTCCAAAGACTGTTTATCAAGACTGCTGGGCTGCAGCATCAGAGAAACTCTTGCTGGGAATAAATGCTTTATCTGGGGCCTTCCTTTCAGTCTGAGCTGCATTATTACAAAGGGATGACTGGAGGTCAGATGACTGGGGTGAGCAGTCAGAACACAGCACCTAACTGTTGACAAGGTCCTAGATCCCTCAAGTTGGGGGTGGGAGATGAACTTTTTTCCTTGACAACCTGTCTCCTCCTTTTGGTGTCTTTCATGTACATGAAATGAGAGAGTTCATATGTCGGTGTATGTATGTGTTCCAGCTGGTGTATGAGAATAGAATTCTAATTCTCAAATTTCCTCAAGAGAAATAGCATGTCTGTAGTGATTTTTGTTCACATATCTACATACCAGAGCCAAGAATAGACACAGTTTTATTTTTCCTTGATCATATTTACTATTTAAAAAAAAATTGTTTTCACTCTTGCTCACATCTATATGCTTCTTGGGAAGTAAAAAATTGATTACCAGCAAGATGGAAGTTCCATTTCTTCCATCTAGACCTTGACCATGTAACCATGAAGTAGCCTTTATTTTAGAATCATGGGCCTGTTCCCTTTTTCTTGAATATTTATGGTTTGTAAGATCCAGTTTTTGGATTGTAGTCTATGCAACCCCTAGCTTTGTGTCTTTTTACCCCTAGCTTTGTTGAGATATAACTGACATATAACTTTGTATAATCTTTAGATGAACAGTATGATGATTTGATATGTATATATAATGCAAAATGATTACCACAGTGAGGTTAGTTACTACACCTGTTACTGCACATAGTTACAATTATTTTGTGTGAGAACTTTTAAATTTAGCAACTTTCAAGGGTATACTGCTACTGCTGCTAAGTCACTTCAGTCGTGTCCGACTCTGTGCGACCCCATAGACGGCAGCCCACTAGGCTCCTCTGTCTCTGGGATTCTCCAGGCAAGAAGACTGGAGTGGGGTGCCATTGCCTTCTCCAATGCATGAAAGTGAAAAGTGAAAGTGAAGTCGCTCAGTCGTGTCCGACTCTTAGCGACCCCATGGACTGCAGCCTACCAGGCTCCTCTGTCCATGGGACTTTCCAGGCAAGAGTACTGGAGTGGGGTGCCATTGCCTTCTCCGTTCAAGGGTATAATGCAATATTATTAACTATGATAATCATGCCGTACTTTAGATCCCTAGAATTTATTTATTTTATAATTCTGTACCCTTGACCTGCATCTCCTCATTTCCCCTAGACCCCAGGCATTGGTAACCACCACTCTACTCTGTTTTTGTGTGTTTGGCTTTTTTTAGATTCTACATATAAGTGATATCATACAATATCTGTCTCTCTGTGTTTGACTTAGCATACCTTCTTTCTCATGGCTGAAAAATAATCCATTGTATGTATATGCCACAGTCTCTTTTTTAACTGAAGAATAGTCGATTTCCAGTATTATTGCAATCTTAGTTTCAGTATAATACCCCCTAGCTCCATCCATGTTATTGCAAATGGCAGAATTTCATTTTTTAGATGAGTAATATTCATGTGCCACGTTTTCTATATCTGATTATCTGTGGTGGGTGCTGAGGCTGTTGCCATGTTTTGGCTATTGTAACTAATGCTGTAGGGAACAGGAAGGTAAATGTCTGTTTTTAAGATAGTGATTTTATCTTCTCTGGATATACACCCAGAAGTGGAATTGCTGAGTCATAGGGTAGCTCTAGTTTTCATTTGTTGAGGAGCCTCTATGCTGTTTTCTGTAGCAGCTGTACCAATTTACATTTTCATTAACAGTGAACAGGGGTTTCCTTTTTTGTGCATCCTCGCCAGCACTTTTGTTATCCCTTGTCTTTTTAATAATTGCCATTCTAATAGTTCTGAGGTGATATCTCACTGTGTTTTAACTTTCATTTCTCTGCTGTTCATGTACTTGTTGGCCATTTGAATATATTCTTTGGAAAAATGTCTTTCTAGGTCCTCTGCCTGCTTTTTTTGGTTTGTTTTTCCCCAAACTTTAAACTTTTTATTTTGTATTGGGGTATAGCTGATTAACAATGTTGTGATAGTTTAAGGTGAACAGTAAAGGGACTCAGTCATACATATACATGTATCCATTCGTCCCTCAAGCCCCGCTCCCATGCAAGCTGACTCATAACATTGAACAGAGTTCCATGTGCTATCCTATATAGGTCTTTGTTGGTTATTCATTTTAAATGTTGCAGTGTGTACATAACCTTCCCCAAGTTCCTAACTATCCCTCCCCACCAGCAACCATAAGTTTGTTTTCTAAGTCTGTGAGTCTCTTTCTGTTTTCTAAGTATGATATTTCTCCTTCTCTGACTTATTTCACTCAGCATGACACTCTCTAGGTCCATCCATGTTGCTGCAAATGGCATTATTTAATTCTTTTTAATGGCTGGGTCCTCTGCCTGCTCTTTAATTGGATTATTTGTGGTTTTCTTTTTCTTTTGAGATGTATGATTTCTTTATATATTTATGTTATCAACCCCTTAGCAGATATGTAACTTGTAAGTACTTTTTCCTATTTGATAAGTTTCCTTTTCATTTTGTTGATTTATTTTAAGCTATACAGAAGCTTCTTAGTTTGATATAGTCCCTCTTACTTATTTTTGCTTTTGTTGCCAAATCTGAAAAATCATTGCCAAGACTGATGTCAGGGAGATTACCATCTTTTTTCCTTATAGGAGGTTTCAGGTTTTACATTCAAGTCTCTATTTTTAGTTAATTTTTATGTATGGTATACAGTAGTGGTCAAATCTCATCCTTCTGCATGTGGCTCTCTAGTTTTCCTAATGTCGTTTATGGAACAGATTGTTCTTTTCCTATTGTATATCCTTGGCTCTTTTGTTGTAAATTAATTGACCATATGAGTGGGTTTATTTCTGAGCTCTTTATTCTATTCTATTGATCTGTGTATCAGTTTTTAACATCTATACTATACTGTTTTGGATTACTGTAGCTTTGTAATATACTTTGAATTCAAGAAGCATGGTGCCTCTAGCTTTGTTTTTCTTTTTCGGGATTGCTTTGATTGTTCGGGGTCTTTTGTGGTTCCATATAAAACTTAGCATTGTTTTTTTCTATTTCTGTAAAAAATGCTGTTGGAATCTTGATAAAGATTGTGTTGAATCTGTAGGTTACTTTAGGTAGTATGGGCATTTTATTTATTTATTTATTTTTTTAAAGATTTTCATACATGTTCATTCTTTTTTTTTAAATATAAATTTATTTATTTTAATTGGAGGTTAATTACTTTACAATATTGTATTGGAAGTATGGGCATTTAAAAATGTTAAATCTTCCAATCTATAAGCCTAAGATATTCTTTCAAATATTTGTTTCTTCAATATCTTTCATTAATGTCTTATAGTTTTGAGTACACGGATCTTTTATCTCCTTAATAAATTTATTATTAAGTATTTCCTTGATTTTGATGCTGTTTAGATGGGGTTATTTTTTTTTCCATAAAATTTGTTCCTAGCATATATGTTTTTTGGATGTTGATTTTGTGTCCTGCACCTTTATGAAATTTCTAAGTTTTGTTTTTTTTGGTGAAATCTTTAGAATTTCCCACATATAATATCCTGTCACCTGCAAACAGAGGTAATTTTACGTCTTCCTTTGTGATTCAATGCCTTTAATTTCTTTTTCTTGCCTAGTTGTTCTGGGTAGGATTTCCAGTACTATGTTGAATAGTACTTAACCACTTGTTAAAGAGATTGTCTTTAATCCATTGTATATTCTTGCCTCCTTTGTCGAAGATAAGGTGTCCATAGGTGTGTGGATTTATCTCTGGGCTTTCTATTTTGTTCCATTGATCTATATTTCTGTCTTTGTGCCAGTACCATACTGTCTTGATGACTGTGGCTTTGTAGTATAGCCTGAAGACAGGCAGGTTGATTCCTCCAGTTCCATTCTTCTTTCTCCAGATTGCTTTGGGTATTCGAGGTTTTTTTGTATTTCCATACAAATTGTGGAATTATTTGTTCTAGCTCTGTGAAAAATACTGCTGGTAGCTTGATAGGGATTGCATTGAATCTGTAGGTTGCTTTGGGTAGTATACTCATTTTCACTATATTGATTCTTCTGATCTATGAACATGGTATATTTCTCCATCTATTAGTGTCCTCTTTGATTTCTTTCATCAGTGTTTTATAATTTTCTATATATAGGTCTTTAGTTTCTTTAGGTAGGTATATTCCTAAGTATTTTATTCTTTTCGTTGCAATGGTGAATGGAATTGTTTCCTTGATTTCTTTTTCTACTTTCTCATTATTAGTGTATAGGAATGCAAGGGATTTCTGTGTGTTGATTTTATATCTTGCAACTTTACTATATTCATTGATGAGCTCTAGTAATTTTCTGGTGGAGTCTTTAGTGTTTTCTATGTAGAGCATCATGTCATCTGCAAACAGTGAGAGTTTTACTTCTTCTTCTTCTTTTTTTTTTGAATCCCCCTCCCACCTCCCACCCCATATCATCTCTCTGGATCATCCCCATGCACCAGCCCCAAGCATCCTGTATCCTGTATCAAACATAGACTGACACTTCATTTCTTACATGATAGTATACATGTTTCAATGCCATTCTCCCAAATCATCCCACCCTCTCCCTCTCCCTCAGGGTCCAAAAGTCCGTTCTATACATCTGTGTCTCTTTTGCTGTCTCGCATACAAGGTCATCATTACCATCTTTCTAAATTCCGTATATATGTGTCAGTATACTGTATTGGTGTTTTTCTTTCTGGCTTACTTCACTCTGTATAATTGGCTCCAGTTTCATCCACCTCATTAGAACTGATTCAAATGTATTCTTTTTAATGCCTGAGTAATTGTGTATGTGTACCACAGCTTTCTTATCCATTCATCTGCTGATGGACATCTAGGTTGTTTCCATGTCCTGGCTATTATAAACAGTGCTGTGATGAACATTGGGGTACATGTGTCTCTTTCAATTCTGGTTTCCTCGGTGTGTATGCCCAGCAGTGGGATTGCTGGGTCATAAGGCAGTTCTATTTGCAATTTTTAAAGGAATCTCCACACTGCTTTCCACAGTGGCTGTACTAGTTTGCATTCCCACCAACAGTGTAAGAGGGTTCCCTTTTCTCCACATCCTCTCCAGCATTTTTTGCTTGTAGATTTTTGGATCACAGCCATTCTGACTGGTGTGAAATGGTACCTCATTGTGGTCTTGATTTTCATTTCTCTGATAATGAGTGATGTTTAGCATCTTTTCATGTGTTTGTTAGCCATCTGTATGTCTTCTTTGGAGAAATGTCTATTTAGTTCTTTGGCCCATTTTTTGATTGGGTCGTTTATTTTTCTGGAATTGAGCTGCAGAATTGCTTGTATATTTTTGAGATTAGTTGTTTGTCAGTTGCTTCATTTGCTATTATTTTCTCCCATTCAGAAGGCTGTCTTTTCACCTTGCTTATAGTTTCCTTTGTTGTGCAGAAGCTTTTAATTTTAATTAGGTCCCATTTGTTTATTTTTGCTTTTATTTCCAATATTCTGGGAGGTGAATCATAGAGGATCCTGCTGTTATTTATGTCGGAGAGTGTTTTGCCTATGTTCTCTTCTAGGAGTTTTATAGTTTCTGGTCTTACGTTTAGATCTTTAATCCATTTTGAGTTTATGTTTGTGTGTGGTGTTAGGAAGTGATCTAGTTTCATTCTTTTACAAGTGGTTGACCAGTTTTCCCAGCACCACTTGTTATAGAGATTGTTTTTAATCCATTGTATATTCTTGCCTCCTTTGTCGAAGATAAGGTGTCCATAGGTGTGTGGATTTATCTCTGGTCTTTCTATTTTGTTCCATTGATCTATATTTCTGTCTTTGTGCCAGCACCATACTGTCTTGATGACTGTGGCTTTGTAGTAGAGCCTGAAGTCAGGCAGGTTGATTCCTCCAGTTCCATTCTTCTTTCTCAAGATTGCTTTGACTATTCGAGGTTTTTTGTATTTCCATACAAATCTTGAAATTATTTGTTCTAGCTCTGTGAAAAATACCGCTGGTAGCTTGATAGGGATTGCATTGAATCTGTAGATTGCTTGGGGTAGTATACTCATTTTCACTATATTGATTCTTCCGATCCATGAACATGGTATATTTCTCCATCTATTAGTGTCCTCTTTGATTTCTTTCATCAGTGTTTTATAGTTTTCAATATATAGGTCTTTAGTTTCTTTAGGTAGATATATTCCTAAGTATTTTATTCTTTTCATTGCAATGGTGAATGGAATTTTTTCTTTAATTTCTTTTTCTACTTTCTCATTATTAGTATATAGGAATGCAAGGGATTTCTGTGTGTTGATTTTATATCTTGCAACTTTACTATATTCATTGATGAGCTCTAGTAATTTTCTGGTGGAGTCTTTAGGGTTTTCTATGTAGGGGATCATGTCATCTGCAAACAGTGAGAATTTTACTTCTTTTCCAATTTGGATTCCTTTTATTTCTTTTTCTGCTCTGATTGCTGTGGCCGAAACTTCCAGAACTATGTTGAATAGTAGCGGTGAAAGTGGGCACCCTTGTCTTGTTCCTGATTTTAAGGGAAATGCTTTCAACTTTTCACCATTGAGGATAATGTTTGCTGTGTGTTTGTCATATATAGCTTTTATTATGTTGAGGTATGTTCCTTCTATTCCTGCTTTCTGAAGAGTTTTTATCATAAATGGATGTTGAATTTTGTCAAAGGCCTTCTCTGCATCTATTGAGATAATCATATGGCTTTTATTTTTCAATTTGTTAATGTGGTGAATTACATTGATTGATTTGTGGATATTGAAGAATCCTTGCATCCCTGGGATAAAGCCCACGTGGTCATGGTGTATGATCTTTTTAATGTGTTGTTGGATTCTGATTGCTAGAATTTTGTTGAGAATTTTTGCATCTATGTTCATCAGTGATATTGGCCTGTAGTTTTCTTTTTTTGTGGCGTCTTTGTCAGATTTTGGTATTAGGGTGATGGTGGCCTCATAGAATGAGTTTGGAAGTTTATCTTCCTCTGCAATTTTCTGGAAGAGTTTCAGTAGGATAGGTGTTAGCTCTTCTCGAAATTTTTGGTAGAATTCAGCTGTGAAGCCGTCTGGACCTGGGCTTTTGTTTGCTAGAAGATTTCTGATTACACTTTCAATTTCTGTGCTTGTGATGGGTCTGTTAAGATTTTCTATTTCTTCCTGGTTCAGTTTTGGAAAGTTGTATTTTTCTAAGAATTTGTCCATTTCTTCCACGTTGTCCATTTTATTGGCATATAATTGCTGATAGTAGTCTCTTATGATCCTTTGTATTTCTGTTTTTTCTGTTGTGCTCTCTCCATTTTCATTTCTAATTTTATTGGTTTGATTTTTCTCCCTTTGTTTCTTGATGAGTTTGACTAATGGTTTGTCAATTTTATTTATCCTTTCAAAGAACCAGCTTTTGGCTTTGTTGATTTTTGCTATAGTTTCTTTTGCATTTATTTCTGCCCTAATTTTTAAGATTTCTTTCCTTCTACTAACTCTGGGGTTCTCCATTTCTTCCTTTTCTAGTTGCTTTAGGTGTAGAGTTAGGTTATTTATTTGACTTTTTTCTTGTTTCTTGAGGTATGCCTGTATTGCTATGAACTTTCCTCTTAGCACTGCTTTTATAGTGTCCCACAGGTTTTGGGTTGTTGTGTTTTCATTTTCATTCATTTCTATGCATATTTTGATTTCTTCTGTGATTTGTTGGTTATTCAGAAGTGTGTTGTTCAACCTCTATATGTTGGAATTTTTATAGTTTTTCTCCTATAATTGAGATCTAATCTTAATGCATTATGGTCAGAAAAGATGCTTGGAATTATTTCAATTTTTTTGAATTTATCAAGGTTAGATTTATGGCCCTGGATGTGATCTATCCTGGAGAAGGTTCTGTGAGCACTTGAGAAAAAGGTGAAATTCATTGTTTTGGGGTGAAATGTCCTATAGATATTGATTAGGTCTAACTGGTCTATTGTATCATTTAAAGTTTGCATTTCTTTGTTAATTTTCTATTTAGTTGATCTGTCCATAGATGTGAGTGGGGTATTAAAGTCTCCCACTATTATTGTGTTATTGTTAATTTCCCCTTTCATACTTGTTAGCATTTGTCTTACATATTGCAGTGCTCCTATGTTGGGTGCATATATATTTACAATTATTATATCTTCTTCTTGGATTGATCCTTTAATCATTATGTAGTGGCCTTCTTTGTCTCTTTTCACAGCCTTTATTTTAACGTCTATTTTATTGGATATGAGTATTGCTACTCCTGCTTTCTTTTGGTCTCTATTTGCGTGGAATATCTTTTTCCAGCCCTTTACTTTCAGTCTGTATGTATCCCTTGTTTTGAGTTGGGTCTCTTGTAGGCAGCATATATAGGGGTCTTGTTTTTGTATCCATTCAGCCAGTCTTTGCCTTTTGGTTGGGGCATTCAACCCATTTACGTTTAAGGTAATATTGATAAGTATGATCCCGTTGCCATTTACTTTATTGTTTTGGGTTCAGGTTTATACACCCTTTTTGTGTTTCCTGTCTAGAGAGTATCCTTTAGCATTTGTTGGAGAGCTGGTTTGGTGGTGCTGAATTCTCTCAGCTTTTGCTTGTCTGTAAAGCTTTTTATTTCTCCTTCATATTTGAATGAGATCCTTGCTGGGTACAGTAATCTGGGCTGTAGGTTATTTTCTTTCATCGCTTTAAGTATGTCTTGCCATTCCCTCCTGGCCTGAAGCGTTTCTATTGGAAGATCTGCAATTATCCTTATGTGAATCCCCTTATGTGTTATTTGTCGTTTTTCCCTTGCTGCTTTTAATATTTGTTCTTTGTGTTTGATCTTTGTTAATTTGCCCCAATGTTATTTTTAAAAGATGGCCAGTAGTAGAAAAAGCCTGCCATTCTAAAGATGGCAATTTTTCTGATTCTCTAGATATGTAGATTTCATTGCATCTTTGAGGGCAGGTTTCTTCATCATTTTGAGAAAACACCAACAACTGAAACAATGAAGACAGCCTTTTCCTAGACCTTGATTATGCAAAAAGTAAGCCAAAGATCATTTTCAGATGTGAGGAAGCTCTCAAACAGGCCAGAGCTCTCAAACAGGTGGACCACTCACATCAATATATTTGATCCATTAATATTTAAAAACATGTATACAACATACAAAGACTGGATGTCACATAAAGCTATTTTTCTTGAAGTTGAGAGCAGTCTGACCATGTATCCCAGTGCCCTCACTGGAAACAATGACCTTGGAGCTAGGTGGGGCCTACCCCATTTCGGGTGGAATGTTTTTAAGTTGCACAATCATCACCCAGCCTGCTTCACTGGTTTGTGTTCTCTCTTGGCTTTGTAAGAATGTGAGTTTGAATTCTAGATCTAATAAAAAGCAGCTAATCATTTTGCATAATAATATGAAGGTTATAGATTACTTCTCCTGAAGCATAGCTTTGATGCCTCTGAAAACCCTTTAAGTATCTCCATTGCCTATCAGATAAGGCCCCAAACTCCATTTCATCAGGCCTTCAAAGGGCTCCATGATCTGGATACAACTGTTTTTTTTTGTTTGTTTGTTTGCTTTTAATTTCCTTTTTCCTTCCATTTGTCATTATTTATGACCCTTTCCTATGTATTTTCTCACATCTCTAGCTTTATTAAGGATTAGTAGCACATGTAACTACCATCATTGGGTGCTATGCCAGACATAAGAATTAGGGCTTGTCTTAGTCTGTTCAGGCTGCTATAATGCAGTATTACAATCTCGGTAGTTTATAAATAACCATGATTTATTTCTTACAGTTCTGGAAGTTGGATGTTCAAGAACAGGGTCATGGTCAAGTGAGGGTCCTCTTCCAGGTTGCAGACTTCTCACTGTGTCCTCACATGGCAGAAAGAGATAAGGGATCTCTCTGGAGCTTCTTCTATGAGGTCAAACTAGTCCCCATCATGACCTCATCACCCTCCCAAACACCCTGCCTCTGAATATCATCATCACATTGGGCACTGGATTTTTAGCATATGAATGTTAGGTGGACACAAACATTCAGACTACAGCAGGGTCACAAAGAATGAAATTGAAATCAAGAGTAGCGATATCATTTGTTAAGGTCGAACAGTATAATGTAGTGGTGTAGAATTTGGAGTTAGAACTGGAAGGCTGCAGTCCATGGGGTCGCTGAGGGTTGGACACAACTAAGTGGCTTCACTTTTCACTTTTCACTTTCATGCATTGGAGAAGGAAATGGCAACCCACTCCAGTGTTCTTGCCTGGAGAATCCCAGGGACGGGGGAGCCTGGTGGGCTGCTGTCTCTGGGGTCGCCCAGAGTCGGACACAACTGAAGTGACTTAGCAATACCATCGTTTAACTCTGTTTCTAAGATGTCATGTTACTTGCCTCTGCTCTCTGGTAGGAATATCTTTCCCTTTGCCCATTGCATGCTTGCAAATCTATCAGCTTTCTAATTTACCAAGTTTTCCGCTAAACCTTGTTAATTTTCCCAACAATCCCTTTGCCAACCCTGTGCCAATCACCACATGTCTAAAATAGCCAGCTAAAGAGTCTTCTTTTCCTAAATAGCCAGGAAACTTGGCATTTATCTTGTGGTACTAATTACATTTGATCATGGGCTTCTTTAGTTTGTTTGTTAAGAACAATATCCCAGAGCTTACTCAAACTCATGTCCATCAAGTTGGTGATGCTATCCAACCATCTCATCCTCTGTCATCCCCTTCTCCTCCCACCTTCAATCTTTCCCAGCATTAGGGTCTTTTCCAATGAATCAGTTCTTTGTGTCAGGTGGCCAAAGTATTGGAGTTTCAGCTTCAGCATGAGTCCATCCAGTGAATATTCAGGACTGATTTCCTTTAGGATTGACTGGTCGGATCTTCTTGCTGTCCAAGGGACTCTCAAGAGTCTTCTCCAACACTACAGTTCAAAAGCATTGAGTCTTCAAAGATCAACTTTCTTTATAGTCCAACTCTCAGACCCATACATGACTACTGGAAAAACCAAAGCTTTGACTGGATGGACCTTTGTTGGCAAAGTAATATCTCTGCTTTTTAATATGCTGCCTCAGTTTCAGTTTAGTCGCTCAGTCGTGTCCGATTCTTTGCGACCCCATGAATCGCAGCATGCCAGGCCTCCCTGTTCATCACCATCTCCCGGAGTTCACTCAGACTCACGTCCATCGAGTCAGTGATGCCATCCAGCCATCTCATCCTCGGTCGTCCCCTTCTCCTCCTGCCCCTAATCCCTCCCAGAATCAGAGTCTTTTCCAATGAGTCAACTCTTCGCATGAGGTGGCCAAAGTACTGGAGCTTCAGCTTTAGCATCATTCCTTCCAAAGAAATCCCAGGGTTGATCTCCTTCATAATGGGCTGGTTGGATCTCCTTGCAGTCCAAGGGACTCTTAAGAGTCTTCTCCAACACCACACTTCAAAAGCATCAATTCTTCGGCACTCAGCCTTCTTCACAGTCCAACTCTCACATCCATACATGATCACAGGAAAAACGATAGCCTTGACTAGATGTACCTTAGTTGACAAAGTAATGTCTGCTTTTGAATATGCTATCTAGGTTGGTTATAACTTTTCTTCCAAAGAGCAAGCATTTTTTAATTTCATGGCTCTAGTCACCATCTGCAGAGATTTTGGAGCCCAAGAAAATAAAGCTGTCCCTGTTTCCATTGTTTCCTCATCTATTTGCCATGAAGTGAAGGGACCAGATGCCATGATCTTAGTTTTCTGAATGTTGAGCTTTAAACCAACTCTTTCACTCTCCTCTTCCACTTTTATCAAGAAGCTCTTTAGTTCTTCTTCACTTTCCGCCATAAGGATGGTGTCATCTGCATATCTGAGGTTATTGATATTTCTCCCAGCAATCTTGATTCCAGCTTGTGCTTCATCCAGCCCAGCATTTCTCATGATGTACTCTGCATATAAGTTAAATAAGCAGGGTGACAATATACAGCCTTGATGCACTCCTTTCCCTATTTGGAACCAATTTGTTGTTCCATGTCCAGTTCTAACTGTTGCTTCCTGACCTGCATATAGGTTTGTCAAGAGGCAGGTCAGGTGGTCTGATATTCCCATCTCTTTCAGAATTTTCCACAGTTTGTTGTTATCCACCCTCAAATATTTGGCAGTGTTTCCTCATAGATTGTAGGGCTCCAATATATGTTGAACTAAATACAGTCTCAAACATGGTTATTACTCTCTTCTGTACCCCAGCTGATTTTGTGTGGTGTCTTTCTCAAATGTCACTTATGGTTAGCTCACAACCCAAAAGGAGTCTACTGGAAATAATAGCCTGTTCTTCTGGATGATATCTACTGCATCCCCAATCAGACAGACATAGAGTTCACTTGCTTTAAAGGAAGACAACTGTTTGTGGAATAGTCTGATCTAATCACAGTGACTTGGAGTTGCTACATCATTCATTTGAAACAAGTTCTCTTTGCATCTTTTATAGCAACACTCCAGTGTCTCTTTCCCCAGGAATATAGGATGCCTAATCAGCCTTATCTCACTTCCTACAATGCAGCCCATTGCTGGCCCTTTGGATTTTCCAGTCAGAAATAGGTTTACCATGTTCCCAAGATGCAGGGTCCCTTTCCCTTGGGTAGGGACAGGCACCCTTCCACTTTTGCCCTTAACTGGGGGTGAAGTATAGGGTAGTTGGAATGAAAGCCCATCAACATTTATCTTTAAAAAATATCATTCTATGTAATTTTTTTGAAGACTCTCTTATGAGGCTAGGATGCAACACTTCCTTCTCTTTACCTCTCCCATGGGGATAGAATGTGAGCCATGCAGCATTGCTCTTGCCAAGTGAAAAAGTAATTTATCCAAGGTGACTCTGTCTCCCATAGTTCTCATTTTAAAATCTTCATCCCAATCCTTTTATACACCCTAGATATGATGAAACAGTTCAGTTCAGTCTCTCAGTTGTGTCCAACTCTTTGGTGACCCCATGGACTGCAGCACGGCAGGCTTCCCTGTCCATCACCAACTCCTGGAGCTTACTCAAACTCATGTCCATTGAGTCGGTGATGCCATCCAGCCATCTCATCCTCTGTCATCCCCTTCTCCTGCCTTCAATCTTTCCCAGCCATCAGGATCTTTTCCAGTGAGTCAGTTCTTCATATCAGATTGCCAAAGTATTGGAGTTTCAGCTTCAGCATCAGTCCTCCCAGTGAATATTCAGGACTGACTTCCTTTACGATGGACTGGTTGGATCTCCTTGCAGTCAGATTCTGAAGCATTTCAGAATCATGAGATGAGTTTTTATTCCTATCCTGTGTAAGTCCTGTGGCATGCTCTGTGTATGTATGCTCTTGTGTTGGACAGTTTGATATTGCCCAACAGATCTCAGATGCTCAGCTCTCATTTTGTTTTTGGCTTTTTTTTTTTTTTTAGATAATTTCTGTTGACCTGTATTCAAGTACACTGAGTCTTTCCTGTGCTGTGTTCTCTGTCTGCTATTTAGCTCTCAGAACAAGTTCTTCATTTCTGTGTCAGTGCTTTTTCATTTCTGTCTTTTCTATTTGGTTCCTTTATATGATTTCCATCTTTCTGATGATATTCCCAGTTTTTAGTACATTATTTCTTCACATTTCTTCCTAGGTTCTTTTAAATAAAAATCATATCTGTTTTAAAGTTCTTTCTTCATATTTCCAATCTAGTTTCTTTTGGAACCTCTATTGACTATTAACTAGTTCCTTCTATTTCCTTCTATTGACTATTTCCTCCTCTCACCGTGGGTCACATTTTTTCCCTTGTTTATATGCCTTAAGGTCTTTGGTAATATGCTGGATATTGTGTGCAGAAGAAGCTGAATGAAATAAAATGCATGCATGCTAGTTTGTTTTAGTCATGTCCAGTTCTTTGAGACCTCCATGGACTATAGCCTGCCAGATTCTTATGTCCTTGGGGATTCTCCAAGAAATATTACTGGAGTAGGTTGCTATGCCCTCCTCCAGGAGATCTTCCTGAACCAGAAACTGAACCTACATCTCTTATGTCTCCCGTCCATGGGATTTTCCAGGCAAGAATACTGTGTCCTGCCATTCTCCTCTGTCCATGGGATTTTCCAGGGAAGAATACTGGAGTGGGTTGCCATTTTCTTCTTCCGGGGATATTCCTGACCCAAGGATCAAGTTCAGGTCTCCCACATTGCAGGCAGACTCTTTACCCTCTGAGCCGCCAGGGAATTCCCCTGTATTGGCATGTGGGTTCTTTACCACTAGCGCCACATGAGAATAAAATAATATTTACCCAGAAAAGGGCATGTTGCTTCTTCTGTCAGATTTCCAGTATAGGCAGCTGAATCAGTCTGTTCTGTATGTGTGCAGGGCCTGGGCTTTGTTGTAACTTTAGTTAAACTCAGTTTCTATTTCAGTGTTGAGTTCAGGGCTAGGACTTTCCCCTTATCAGATATTGAGGTCTTAGTGTCTGTCAGACTCTAGAGAGTTCTCTGCTTTAGAAAACAGTCACTGAATTCATGAACTGTGTTTGATTTCTATGCTTTACTGCCTAGAGGCCAGATTTTTGGGTCACCAGAGAATTCTCTTTGCTCTTCAGTCCCATTCCTGGCTTTCTC
Source organism: Capricornis sumatraensis (assembly GCF_032405125.1). Lineage (NCBI taxonomy): Eukaryota > Metazoa > Chordata > Mammalia > Artiodactyla > Bovidae > Capricornis > Capricornis sumatraensis. Next base: position 45,652,541 of record NC_091074.1, on the reverse strand, counting down.
AACTCTAGGACATCTTTCTCTTTTTCTGACCTGTCCCTAGCATTAGGAGGACAGCGTCAGTGCACTAGGTGAAGGCCTGAATTGCTTCCTGAAACATCTTGAAGGATCTGTCAGCTTTCTTGCCTGTTTCTAGACTTCAGTAAGCTACTACTGTGAACTTGAGAAAGTCCCACACGACTCACATAGGATTTATCTCAGCTCTACTTCTCTGTCCTCAACTGTCGGTAAAATCTTCGCCTTCGAGAAAGCTGATAGAAGAGAGTTGATGGGTTGATATTGACTCTCTGTGAGTGAGGATTTTAACTTTTCATGTAGCTCACAAACAGCCATTAAACATTTGTTAAAAACACGACTGTGTCTCTCACTCCCATCAAGATGGCTTCCTTTTCCTCCTGACTTTGTCAAAGGTGAAAGTAGCTATATGTCTTTTCTAGAAAAGACTATTACTTTCTGGTATTTAATTCATTTAACTTTACCTGCCTGCCCTGCCCCCCTGCCGTTTTCACTTCTTTGGTGCGTTTTTAAAAGCCCTGCATTTGTTGCTTCTCTGATTTGTTCTTGTTATAGTGAGAACTGTACAGTTTTCACTTTCCGTGTTTTAATTGGAGGCCAAATGTGAATATTATTCTGGTCTATAACTGTATCATGATTTATTTAGCCATTCTTTAGGAACTGAGCATTTAGAAGTATTCTAATTTTTCATTATATTAAACAATTTTGCAAAAAGCATCTCAGTTTATATATCATAGTCTCTGTTCTTAAACATTTTCTTAGTATTGATTCCTATTAATGGTGACTGGAAGGGGAAGGAGGGGGCACATCTGAAGTGCTGGTAGTGTTTTGTTTCTTAATCAATGTATTGGCTACACTAATGTGTTTATTCTGTGAAAATTCCTTGCACTCTATGCTTATGATTTTTTTTCTCTGTTAGACTTCAATAAAAATTTACATTAAATGTTACTGGTTGAAATTTTTATGTACAATTGTGTTCCTTCTGAGAATTATCTGTTAATATTTCATGAGTTGGTCATTTAGACTAAATCACTCAACTTTTCAATACTCCATTTTCCTCATCTATGAAATAGGACAGTAAACTTCATCACATACTTATGTGAATGAAATGAGATAAAACACTTGGAAATAGTTTGACAACTTGGAGTTTGTATACAAATGTAGGGAACATTTTTGTACTTAGCTGTACATCAATTTGATTCACATTCAATTCTGGGTAACATGGAATATTTGAGAAAGGATGAGTGTATATAGAGAGCACTTATCTGTGAATTTTGGGAAAATCCTTAATGAAATAGTATTGGCTCTTGGCACAATATTGCAGTCTTTGAAATTTGCATTTATTATCTTTTGTATCCAGATTATTCTGCCTCTGCTCTTCCCATGTCTCCCTGCTCTTAATCTCAAGGTGAGAGGGGTCAGTTTGGGACAGTGGCTGCTCTGACTTTTGATTTTAAAGTGCCACCAGTTTGTTTATCATGAGTTTGTTTGCTTGGAAAATGATAGCTTCACTTGCCTCATTCATATTGGTTATTGGGTAAAAATGAGTATAAACAGCAAAAGCCTGGTAAAAGGGGACATATAAAAGTAGGTTAACCTTTCCTATCAGTTGTTCATTTGTAAGAGAGCAGATTAGAATGAGTCAACTCAGGTGAAAATAACAGGTAATACATTTGGCACACCTTAGACCTTCAGAGCATGGAAATGGTCTTTTCCTTTTTCCAAGGATCAGGCTTGCTATTGTGTCATTACCTCTTTGGAGCTCTCTCCCAAAACTGTCTGTTCTAAAACGATCTCCTGCTGGTTAACTAACCACAGAGGAGGGGCATGGCAGAGGGGGCCTGGCTGTGCACCCTGCAGGGAAGGACTGTATTCTCAGAGTTGGTCAAGTACTTTGGAGCACACTCTTCAGAATTTACAGTGCTGAGTCAAAGTGTTATTACTGCAAACTTGAGCAGTGTAGCCTAATCACACTTTATAAAGGAAAGGGGAAAAGAAGGCTGCAACTCACTTCTAAAAAATCAATGGTGTTTTCCTTGAATGACACTCTTTTCTTGCCATGCCTCTTCTTGACTTTACCTTCTCAGGGGCTGCCAACAACCTTATCAAATGTTGGTATCTTTGCACTGGAAATGTATTTTAAATATTCTCCAGGCCAGACCCCTGAACATCTTCTGTCTCTAGTAATGGAGATGATATAGCCTCCATTTGGGAACTTGACAATGCTAACCAACCTTCCAACACTGAAAGTACTCCTCAGAGTCATAAACTAGGAGAATTAGAAAGAAACTCTAAGATGATTTAGTTCAGTGTCCTCATCTTCTGGATGCTATACTGGAAGCTCAGAGAGGTTAGGTTACTGATCTGGTGTCTCTGAGTTAGTTAGGACCCAGGGCTAGAACCCAGGCCCCAGTGCTCCTGATCTGGGGCATTTTCTGAGACTGGTTAAGTAAACCTTATTCCTTTGGTGGTGAGCACATTAGTCAGCTTGGTGTGTGCTAACAAATACCACAGACTGGGTAGTTAAAACAACAGAAACTTAGTTTCTCATGATTCTGAAGGCTAACAGTCCATGATCAAGACTGGCAAAGTCAGTTTCTGGTGAGAGCTCTCTTCCAAGCTTGCACATGAACCCCTTCTCTGTGGGTCACCACATGGTGTTTTCTGTGTGTGTGTGTGGAGAGAGTGAGAGAGCTCGCTCATGTCTGCTCCTCCTTCCAAAAGGACACTAATCTCGTTGGATTGGGCCATCACTCTTACGGCCTTATTTAACCCTAATTACCTTTCAAAGGCTCCAGGGGGTCACAAAAAGTCAGGCATGGCTGAGCAGCTAAGCACTTACTCAGTAAATACTATCGTATTGGTGGTTAGAGCTTCAGCACACAAATGCGGTGGCATGATTCCATCCACAACAGTAATGAAAGGCCACTGTTTTTGTCAAAGTGAAAATCTATATGCTACTGACTTCAGTTATGGGGTTGGCTGTTTAGAAGGATTGGTGTGATGTGAAGGTGAGTCTGAAGAGGGCAATGAAAATATAACAAAGAAAGAAAAGATGAAAAGACAGAGACATGTACAGCAGATCTGGCCAATGATGGAAGCAGAGCATTCGCCAGCTATGACCTGAATTCTGGCATCTTCTAGGTTCCCCTCATTCCCTTTGCTTTCTTTTAGTCCCACATCTTCCTACCTTACACTCTTAGAGAATAAGTCTGCCCAGAGGAAGCCTGTCAAGCTCCTTTCTCTAATATTTTTTTTTCTTGTTCTCCTCTGAGTGTGCTTCCTTCTTGCCAAAGTTAACACCTCCACCTATATGCTATTTTTCACAGTAATTTGTATTTCTAGTTCTTCTCTGGACTAACGCTCTCCTTTCATTTGCTCTGTCTTATCAAATGTCTGGTCCTTTTAATTCTCATTTCCTTGCAAGCTTGGGGCACAAGCTCTGAGTTACCAGTAGGGGGCCCAAAAGTGGTCAAGTCATGGTCACATGTCTTGAAGCATTCAGAGATGAGTGTGAGATATGTAAATGAACATGCAGATGAGAGTGCTAGAAGTTGTAACAATTCATAGGACGTAGCATCAATCTTTTCTAACCACCAAATTAATTCACCCTTTCATGCTACCATTTTCTTTCTGCTAAAAAGAAATCTCCTCGATATGTCACCAGATGCCCTCCAAAAAATTAGTTTCGGTTTTTCTATAAGATATTACGGGAAACCCTGAACAAGCCTCTTGGCTAATGCAGTACTTAATCTTCGCACTGCACACCAGAGCTTCAACGCCAGCCTCCCCTTGGAATGCTTGCTGATGGCTCCTGTCACTCTGATCCTTCCGCCTCTCTGTCCTTTCAGGCACCTTCTCTAGTGCCGGGTCCATGTTTGTTCATGGGATGCAGATGCACCTGAGGTATGTGTTTGGCCCCTTCTCTTCTTCCTCTCCTCTCTCCCTGGCAAGCATGTGTAGATGCAGTTCTCACCTCTGTCCCAACGCTCAGACCTGAATTCTAATCTCTCGCTTGGGAGTCTCCCTAAAAGACCTTAGAAGTTTGAAATGGAACTTCTTGTTTCTCTCAACACCTTCCAACCAACTCCTACTTCTATATTCTCAGATTTTGTGTTATTTTAGCTTTGCTTTTATTTCCTTCTTATATCCAGTCCCTCAGAAAGTCCCTTAGTCTACCTCCTCAAGGTATCTTCCCCACCTCCTATAACCCCGACAAATTTAGGGCTTTAGTGCATTTTATCTGGTACAATATGTTAGTCACCTAACTGATCTCTTTTCACTCCAGGTCATTCTGAAAATAATTTTTAGATATGTCACTTAAAAGTAATCATCTGATTATTTGTTCCTTCTTGTTAAAAAAAAATCAGTGATCCGTAAGTAGCTAACAAATTAATTAGCTCACCTTGATGGTCAAATCCCTTAATAGTGTGGACGAAACCTATCATTACAAGTTTTTGTTCCACTCCCTTGGGTGTCTTTCTGTGTATATGCTAGGCTACAGCTAAGCTCTCATACTCACGCTTTGAATTTCCCTTCCTTTATATTTTTCTTCTTTTATTTTTTTAACACATTTTATTAAATGTACACAAGCAAAACTAAACAGAACTAATGAGTCCATGTCACCAAATTGATGGAAATTTTGCTGTGAATTTCAGATGTACTTTATAGCTATGAAATAGAATAGTTATTCACTGATATGAAATCATGTTCTTTGTATAAAATGATCCAATCAATGATTTGGAATCTCATTTTTATATAAATTGATCAAATTGCTTATGTGGAATCTGGTTTTGATATAAATTCATCTTAAGACTTTTTTTTTTTACATCATTAAATAGAAAAGTCTTGGTATAAGTTTATTTCAAAATGGAGAATAGGAGAAAGCAGCTATATTTAAGACAGTATATTTCTTTGTGAGAATTTTTGTCAGTTTCTTTCTTAGTTATTAGGACAAGGACAACTACTACAACAAAAGAATAAATGCAGATATATATGTATATATATATATGTATATTCAAGTGCTCCCTGGGGACTGTGGCCTTTAGCTGAGATCTACTGATCCAGACAAATGTATTGTTTACTTCTCTGTTCTTAAATTTCTTGATCTCTCAATAGCATTTTTTATCTTTCAGGAGGTTGTGTTTATTTTTTCTCTTACTATCTAACTCTAAATAATGGAAGAACCAAGGGTCCTATTCTGATACCTCTGGTTTTCTCCATCTAAGCACTGTTCTTATTTGATTTCACTCTTGTATCTTTACTCTTGTTCTCTCCTCCACTGGGATTGCCCCACTTCCTACTTTTTCCTGTGAAATCCTGTTAAAGAGGTAACTTTTTGACTACCCAGCATCCACTCACCCTATTGTATAGCAATAGGGAAGCATCTATAATAGAGGAGAGGCTGAATGAATGGTAATTGGTGTAGGGACCACAGCTGAAGTGTCCAGAGTGGACACAGTGTGACCCACATGGGCTCAGTGAGAAAGGAAAAAAAATAATTTTGAACCATGAGTGGGGCAGAATTATTCTCCAGTCTGTACAGAAAGAAGCTTGTAGCGCCAGTTGCTGCTAAAATCATCCTTTGGTCAGACTTAGAAAGACACTGATGGTGAGGGGAGTGGAATAGAAATATTATTGTGCAGAAGAGATCATGGAGTCACTGAGCCAACCCACTGAGCAGCCTGCTTTGCTTCTGGATTTTTGTTGATGAACAAACACATTTCTTAATAAAAATTATTCAAGCCAGTTTGTACAGGGTTTTCTGTTGCTTTCAATTAAAAATAATGTAATAATACACTTATCTTCTAGTCTTAAATGCCTCTTTTTCTATGAAGTGTCTCTGTCTACAACTAAACTGAGTGCTTTAACTTTGAAATCCATACTAGTATTTCGGGCTTTTCAGGTGGCTCTAGTGGTAAAGAATCCACCTGCCAGTGTAGGAGATGCAAGAAACACAAGTTCAATCCCTGGGTCAGGAAGATCCCCTGGAGGATGAAATGGAAGCCCACTCCAGTATTCTTACCTGGAGAATTCCATGGACAGAGGAGCCTGACAGGCTACGGTCCATGGGGTCACATAGAGTCAGATACGACTGAGCGACTAACACATACATACTAGTATTTATGTTTCTGCGAGACGGCATATATCTTATACTTTTAACTGTAGCTCTGTAACTTCTTGATTTATTCCTGGTAGTTAGGGAATGTGTTTTCCTTATTATTGTGTGCTCTGGGGTATCTACTATAATATGTAGTGAATGTTGTTGAATGGGAGAAATTTTGGTATAATAAAAGGATTCCTGTCATTCAATAGCTATGACCTTAGGAAAGTCACCCTAGTCACTTGAGGTCTCAGTCTCCTTGTATACAGAATTGAAAGATTATCCTAAGTTATCTCCAAGGTCCAAGGTTTTTTCATTTAGTAAAAATTTTGGAAGGAATGATGCTAAAGCTGAAACTCCAGTACTTTGGCCACCTCATGTGAAGAGTTGACTCGTTGGAAAAGACTCTGATGCTGGGAGGGATTGGGGGCAGGAGGAGAAGGGGACGACCAAGGATGAGATGGCTGGATGGCATCACTGACTCGATGGACGTGAGTCTGAGTGAACTCTGGGAGATGGTGATGGACAGGGAGGCCTGGCGTGCTGCGATTCATGGGGTCGCAAAGAGTCAGACGCAACTGAGCGACTGAACTGAATTGAACTGAAAAGTTTGTTAGCAAAGATAAGAAAGAACAAGAGACTTTATTCCTTTTTCTCATTTTTCATCCAGACTAGACTATAGCTATACATTTCATAAACACAGCCTCCCCCTTAAAATAACAGTTTTGTCTTCAAGAGGAATTCTGCTGTTCTCTAAGAGCAACTGGCTCAAACAGCAGCCAGCTTTAAAAATAGTATTTTACTCTGCATAACACGAGGAAGATACTTCCTATAATGTGTCTTAACTATAAAGCTTCATGTCCAGCTAAGGAGGCAGGTCATATGACCATGTGGATTCAGCTCATGAGTTAATTAGACTCTACCTGGGATTACGAAAGTGTTCTGCAAGAGAAGTACCAGTGAATTTTTGCAAGGTCTATGCAGATATACCATGCAGGCATGCTAAGTTGCTTTAGTCGTGTCCAACCCTGTGCAGCCATATGGGCTTATGCAGCCTTCCAGGCTCCTCTGTCCATAGGATTCTCTAGGCAAGCATACTGGAGTGGGTTGCCATGCCCTCCTCCAAGGGATCTTCCCAACCCAGGAGTCAAACCTGCATGCCTTATGTCTCCTACATTGGCAGGTGGGATCATTACTACTAACACCACCTGGGAAGCCCTGAAGATCTACCATAAATCTTGGTAAATTTAGATCTATGTGTGGGAGGGCATAGGGGTAGTATGCAATTCACTAGTTATGGATAACTTGCCACACTTTCCTCTTCTATGAAATAGGGATTTCTCCCCTGCCCACTTCAGGCTGTTGTGAGGAATACGTGAGGTAATTTATATGGAGTATTTAACACAATGTCTGGCTCAGTAAGTCGTGGTTATTTATTTATTTTAGTGCTGTCACACTTTAAGTAAGCAGATAAATGGGAAGATTGAAGTGGCACCCAGTGAGATTGAGAAAGCAAGGGTACTATGCCAGGAAGCCACCTAAACACATAATTTGTACCTGTCTCAGAGAAAGAGAAAAAGAGACAGAATATTTTAAAAGTTTAGGATCCATTGTGAGAAACTGTGGCAGTTAAAAAGTTTTGTGTTTAGAAATGAGTTGAAAATTCTGGCTCAGGCAGACGGGCAAGCCTGACAGACTTTATTTCAGGACAGACTGAAATAAAGCAGCCATCCAATCACCAAGCAGCTAGAGAAGAAGCTAAACTCATCCCTTGCATAGAGAAGAGGAGCGTCCGTGAGCACATGTGGCCCATTCTACCCTTTGCAAAGCCCTTTTTTATTTCGGGTTCCACTCAGTCTTGTGAGGGAGGTGGAGAAGGCAATTCATACCTTCTCTCTGTATGCTCAGTCATGTTAGACTCTTTGTGATCCCATGGGCAGTGGCCCGCCAGGCTCCTCGGTCCATGGAATATTCAAGGCAAGAATACTGGAGTGGGCTGCCATTCCTCCTGTCGGGGATCTTCCCTGACCCAGGGATTGGACCCACATCTTCTTCATTAGCAGGTGGATTCTTTACCACTGAGCCACTTGGGAAGAAGCCCCAGTACTTTCCCTTTTCCACATAACAAAGGGGCTGTGGAAAGACAGGGGACTTGGTAATTCTCACTTGTTGATGAAATGTATTTGGTCATGAATGTCATCTTATGATTCATTGACAGAAGCTATTCTTCATTAGTTCTGGTTTCTAGGACTTGCCTGTTTTGAACAAAGAAGGAAGACCCGATTGTCCTTTTCTTTCTTTTCCTTTCTGTGACTACCTTAAAGTTCTAGTTGAATTTATAAGAGCTGTTAGGGATAGAGAGTTGTGTGTATGTGTGATTTAGAGACAAGATATGCTATTACTTCCCAAAGATACTAACCATATCCATGTGTTTGTTCTTGTTTTCTCTTGAGCACAGGAACTCTTTTTTTCATGTCATGTTCTTTAAATCTTCAAGCAACAGCAAAACTCTGTTTTCCAGTATTCTTTCCAGGAGTATCTGCAGTCCTTTTCAGGAGGAAATGTTCATTTCCTAATCAGACACTTTCTTTCCATATGGAGGACTCTCCACTCTTTGTCGCCCTGTTGGACTCTCTTTAATCCTCTCACTGACTTTTGACTTAGATGGGAAAAGGCTGACTTAAATGACTCGCAGCTTTAGATAGAGAAATTGGACATGCGTTCCCTAGCCTTTTCTTCTTAGCAGTGAATGTGCCCTAAGAGAAAGCCCTTCCTCTAAGCAACTGCCCATGTCAGGGGTCGGGGGAGGTTTCTAGTTGACTTAATGCATGCATGTGTGCTCAGTTATGTCTCTTTGTGACCCCATAGGCTGTAGCCTGCCAGGCTTTTCTGTCCATGGGGTTTTCCAGGCAAGAAGAGTGGAGTGGGGTAACCATTTCCTACTTCAGAAGATCTTCCCAACCCAGGGGTCAAACTGATGTCTCGCCTGTCTCCTGCACTGCAGATGGATTCTTTCACCACTAAGGGAAGCCCTTTTAGTAGGTTTGGGTAGCCTTAGAGTACAGCCTGTTGCTTGAATGTGAGTGACACAGGTACAACTGAAACCAGCATTAGAATATATGTAGAGGAGCATTTTTCCAAATACAGACCTTTTGGGCACTGGAAGCAGAGCAGTATTTGCTGTTTGTAAGGCAAAAATTTTCTCTGAGTTCTGTGTTCTAGAATACTGGAGACCTGGCTTCAAACTGTCAGAGCCCAGTCTGGATAGATAGCACTAGACAGCTGCCCCCATTCTTTCTGAATTTAGGCCTGAGGAGGCTAATGTGAGAAGATTACAGTTAGGTTCACATGGTTCAGGCTCAAAAGCCCACCATCATTTTGTCCCAAGTGGACTCTGGGTTAGTTAATTACAAATGAAGGGGAAATATTACCTGGGAGTTTGTTTCTTGGGCCTCAGAAATTCTTTATTAAGGGTCAGATTTAAAAAAAAAAAAAGCTACCATGGTAAAATGCTAACAATGACTGCCCACAGGAGAATGTAGATGCCTTGTCACTGGATAGAGCCTACCCTCCATCCAATCCTGAGGTGCCAGAATCTGGGACTTCATAGAGGAAATGGAAATTAGGATGCTTTAAATATACCAGATGAGAAAGAAAGCTTCCTCAAATAACATTGTGTGACGGTAGTTGTTGCTTTTCAAAGAAAACCGCATTATTCTCTGAGGGAAAAGACAATGCATTTTCCCCTTAAGATATGGTTGAATATATGGTGCCAACTACATAGTGCCAAAATTTACCTTTTGATGAATTTAACATCCAAATGAGCTTGAGCTCATAGATCATGTATTCTAGAGCCCAGGCATAGATTAACCCCCATCTTGACAAGACTGAAACCAGCAAGGAGAGCATGGTGGGTAGGATGACAGGCTCTGGAGTGATGGGGGTGGTGGAGGGGTGGGGCAGGAAGGTTTCCTAAGATTTGCATCTTAGTGCTGCTCTGGATTAGCTGGCTGTATGACCAAATATTACTCAAGGGGCCTGAATTGTTTTCTTTCTTTTCTTTTATTTGTAATTAATTTATTTTACTTTACAATATTGTATTGGCTTTGCCATACATTGACTTGAGTCTGCTAGAAGTGTACATGTGTTCCCCATCGTGAACCCCCCTTCCCACATCCCTCCCCATCCCATCCCTCTGGGTCATCCCAGTGCATCAGCCCTGAGCACCCTGTGCTGCTGCTGCTGCTGCTGCTGCTAAGTCACTTCAGTCGTGTCCGACTCTGTGCGACCCCATAGATGGCAGCCCACCAGGCTCTGCCATCCCTGGGATTCTCCATGCAAGAACACTGGAGTGGGTTGCCATTTCCTTCTCCAGTGCATGAAAGTGAAAGTGAAGTCACTGAGTCGTGTCCAACTCTCAGCGACCCCATGGACTGCAGCCTACCAGGCTCCTCCGTCCATGGGATTGTCCAGGCAAGAGGACTGGAGTGGGGTGCCATCACCTTCTCCCGAGCACCCTGTATCATCCATCAAACCTGGACTGGTGATTTGTTTCACATGTGATAATATACATGTTTCAAGGCCATTCTCCCATATCATCCCACCCTCACCCTGTCCTACAGAGTCCAAAAGACTATTCTATACATCTGTGTCTCTTTTGCTGTCTCGCATGCAGGGTTATCATTACCATCTTTCTAAATTCCATATATATGCATTAGTATACTGGGGTCGCTAAGAGTCGGACACGGCTGAGCGACTTCACTTTTACTTTTCACTTTCATGCATTGGAGAAGGAAATGGCAACCCACTCCAGTGTTCTTGCGTGGAGAATCCAAGGGACAGGGGAGCCTGGTGGGCTGCCGTCTATGGGGTCGCACAGAGTCGGACATGACTGAAGCGATTTAGCAGCAGCAGCAGCAGCAGCAGCAGTATACTGTATTGGTATTTTTCTTTCTGGCTTACTTCACTCTGTATAATAGGTTCCAGTTTCATCCACCTCATTAGAACTGATTCAAATGTATTCTTTTTAATGGCTGAGTAATACTCCATTGTGTATATGTACCACAGCTTTCTTATCCATTCATCTGCTGATGGACATCTAGGTTGCTTCCATGTCCTGGCTATTATAAACAGTGCTGCGATGAACATTGGGGTACACATCTCTTTTGATTCTGGTTTCCTCGGTGTGTATCCCCAGCAGTGGGATTGCTGGGTCATAAGGCAGTTCTATTTCCAGTTTTTGAAGAAATCTCCACACTGTTCTCCATAGTGGCTGTACTAGTTTGCATTCCCACCAACAGTGTAGGAGAGTTCCCTTTTCTCCACACCCTCTCCAGCATTTATTGCTTGTAGACTTTTGTATCACAGCCATTCTGACTGGTGTGAAATGGTACCTCATTGTGGTTTTGATTTGCATTTCTCTGATAATGAGTGATGTTGAGCATCTTTTCATGTGTTTGTTAGCCATCTGTATGTCTTTTTTGGAGAAATGTCTGTTTAGTTCTTTGGCCCACTTTTTGATTGAGTCTTTTATTTTTCTGGAATTGAGCTGCAGGAGTTGCTTGTATATTTTTGAGATTAGTTGTTTGTCAGTTGCTTCATTTGCTATTATTTTCTCCCATTCAGAAGGCTGTCTTTTCACCTTGCTTATAGTTTCCTTTTTTGTGCAGAAGCTTTTAATTTTAATTAGGTCCCATTTGTTTATTTTTGCTTTTATTTCCAGAATTCTGGGAGGTGGATCATAGAGGATCCTGCTGTGGTTTATGTCAGAGAGTGTTTTGCCTATGTTTTCCTCTCTAAATATATTGGAGGTGATGCCAGTGCATGGCCTAACTAATTGAACTTTAAGAATTAGTGTGCAGTTAAGACTTAGCATTGGTCTAGTTTAACTTCAGAGAGTCCAGGATAAACTATGTCTATTCCAGTGAGAGACCGTTGAACTATTGCTGTTAGCAAACTCCTAAAGTTCTGCCCAGGATTCAACACTTCCAAAGAGGACACTGGGGAGAATGAATTTGGACTTCACTTTCTTTGGACTTTTAACTTACAAGGGAAACATAATATAACTACAAACTTTAATTACTTGAGGCTTTAACTTAATTATGGAAATTTAATTTTTGGACTCTCAATACTCCTTAAGAATTTGGCAATACAGGTTTATATTAAAATTTGGGGCATATCATTTCTTGGCATTTTAGTACTGTACTATCCTAGTCTATTATTGGGATACTATGTTAGTTGGACATGAGCAGGAGGTGGTGAGTATTCTGGATTCTAGAAAGACACATGCAGAGAGTGGGTGGGAAATAAACTGTCTCCAAATCAGGTACCTCGTACCTCTAAGAAGCATGCATGTGTAGGCAAATTTTAGAGATGGTACAAGCCACATTTGAAAATGCTGTTCCAGCTCATTTATCATGCAACTCATTAGGCTACTGGTTTTGAATGGGGCACAAAAAAAGTGAAGTCTCTGCAGTGGTATCAGTTTTCAGTACACATTCAGGACAACTGATTGGGCCATATGACCCAGCAGATCCCACATTATTAGACGTATCTGTGACAAGGTCTCTGGCAAGCTTCAATAGGAGAATCATCGCACAGACCCCTGGAGCAAAGCCATGCCATCTGCAGCAGGAATGTGTGCATTGTTTGAGATGCAGTTCCTGGCATGCTCCTTACCCTCAGCCTCATGGAGGACATTTAGTGATTATGTAATTGGAGCTACTCAGGATGAGTTGGATATTGTCAGACCTATTAAGTAATAAAGTCAAGAGAATACAGCAGCAACCCATTATGCAATGGAGATTATATATTCAGGACATGAATGAGCTTGTCCAGAGGGCACAGCTGAGTGAACAGGTGGCCCCAGCTCTCATGTCACCTACCCGTATTGTACTGATGTCTCTTCTTGAGCTCATGCCTATGGCTTTAGGGAGTTCACAGTGGCTGACTGGTGGAAGAAGAAAGTATCCAGACCTGAATCAAAAATGGGTTGGTTTAGTATGGACTGTTGCTGCATGATAGCCATATTGGTGAGACAGTGGTGAGGGGACATTCTCTCAGTGGACAGAGTACTGAGGCATATACCTAACCATCAACTTGGTGGGCAGCAAGATAAATTCCTGGGAAGTGGTGAGTGGGTTTGCAGCTTGGTCAGGAGCCTGGAAAGATGGAGAACAAACAGATGCAGAAGAGAGACTTGTAGATAGTCCTGTGGGAGGGGTCATGAAGCATGCAGATCTTTGGGACTCACATCGATGCCCATTGGAGAGCATCCACCACAGAGGTGTCATGGAACAAGCAGGCTGAAGAGGTAACTTGTCCTGTAGAGTCCAGCAAAGTACTTCCTTAGTGGACTCATGACCAAAGTGGCCATATTGGCAAGGATGGAGCCTCTGTGTCGGCCCAAAGGCATGAGCTCCCTTTTACTAAGGCTGATCCAGTAGCTACTGTAGAATGTCCAAAGTGTCAACAGGAGAGAGCAGTGCTGAGCCCTCTTTATGGTACTATTTTCTGAGGAAATTAATTAGGCCCTTGCTGGCAAATTGATTACATTGGACACCTTCTACCTGGAGAGGACAGAGATTCGTTTGCCTTGTGTTGGTATATATTCTAGAAATGAGTTTGTCTTATGCCTTAGTCTGTTCAGGATGCTATTGTAAAATACCATAGATGGGGTGTCTTAAAAAGGAATTTCTCTCTCAGTTTTGGAGGCTGGAAGTTTGAGATTATGGCACTAGTGTAGTGGAGTGAGGCCCCTCTTCCTGGTTCATAGCTAGTGACTGCTCACTTTGTCCTCATGTGGTAGAAGAAGCTGGTGAGCTCTATGGGATCTCTTTTATAAAAGTGTTAATCTTATTCATGAGGGCTCCATCCTTTTGACTTAAGTACTCCCCATAGGCCCCATTTACTAATACCATCACCTTTGGAGGTTAAGGGGCTTCCCTGATAGCTCAGTTGGTAAAGAATCTGCCTGCAATTCAGGAGACCCCAGTTCAATTCCTGGGTTGGGAAGATCCCCTGGAGAAGGGATGGGCTACCCATTCCAGAATTCTTGGGCTTCCCTTGTGGCTCAGCTGGTAAAGAATCCACCTGCAGTGCAGGAGACCTGGCTTCGATCACTGGGTCGGGAAGATCCCCCTGGAGAAGAGCAAGGCTACCCACTCCAGTATTCTGGCCTAGAGAATTCCATGGATTGTATAGTCCATGGGGTTGCAAAGAGTCGGACACAACTGAGCGACACTCACTTGGGGATTAAGATTTAAGCATATGAGTTTTGGGGAGACTCAGACAAAAGCACCTTCCCTGTCTAGAGTGGCTTGGTTGGCACATCTGACTGAAGTCCCAGACAGATCATGTGCTTATTGTTTGATTTATTATCATAGGATCCTGCACCACTTTGTATCAAGCAACCCGTTTTTCAAGGAAGATGATGTGACAATGAGCACATGACCACCATGGTGTCCACTGGCCTTAAAATATTCCACCCCATTCAGGAGATTCTACCTGGCAGAGTCTAAAGCACAGCTAAGAAGCCAGCTTGGCAATATCCCATAGTGTTGGGCTATTATCTTTCATGATGTAATGTGAATTTGGAACTGATGTCCACTCTAAGGTATTGTGTCTTGATAACTGGAGGAAGTGAGTCTGGAATACCAGATGTGGAAGTAGGAAAGGTTACCTTATCATCACCCCCAGTGACCTGAGGAATATGTGTTTTCCATCTCCACAAATTTAGTCTCAACTTAACTAGAGATCCTGATTTCCAGAGGGAGTTGGTTGTGGGGAGAGGGTCACTTCTGTTGGGGAACACATTAATAGTTCCATGAGTCCTGAGGCTATGATTGTAGCCTGGACATTGTGGGCTTCTCATGCATGTAGACAGTGGGGCAAGAAATGACTTAGATTATGTTATATACTACCATACTATATTATACTATACCATACTGTAGTATCAACGATAGGTAGCCCTGATTATCATGCAGAGATGAGATTTCTGCTATGTAATGGGGGCTGGGAGGAGTATGTCTTGAATTCAGGCAAATCGCTGGGTTACCTCTAGGTGAATTCAAGCCCAGTGTTCAGCATGAATTGGCAAGCAATTCTAGTAACAACAGCATGCCAAGAGTATTTTTTACCAGAAGCTTAGACTCTAGGGAATGAAAGCAATCTAGACCAACAAAAGTGCTGTCTGAGGGTGAGGGGGAGGTACCATGGGTGGTAAAGAGGACAGATGGAAAAATCCTTTGTGGAAGTAAAGACTTTAGTTTCTGCCTCTAACCCTCCTGTTTTAGGTTTTGTTTCAGAAATTATATGCAGGTGTTAGCTAATGCTATGGTAGCAATCATTTTGCAGTATATGAATGTATCCAATCAACACATTGTTCATCTTAAATGTAGATGATGTTATATATCAGTTATATCTCAATAAAAGTAGAAAGAAAAAGAAACTGTGACCACCTTGGAGAAACAGTGACAGTTTGAAGTTCATTTAGAATGAGGCATTGCAAAGGACAGAATACTGTAGCGGATGTTCTCCGTGCCCACTCATACTTGTTGAAACTACTAGCCTCCACACATCTCTGCTTGAAGGCCTTCTCTGATGACTGGAGGCCACTCTGTGGTCTAAAGCTGGAATTTCTAGAGAATTATGATTCTAAAAGCAGCTATCTCTCTCAGTTAAGCTTGGTGAGAGGTGAGGTGTCCGTGTCCCACCTCCCTTACTTCACATGTGGACTAACTCTGAGATGTCTGTCCCACACTAGCTGGAGCTTGCCTGAAGGTGGGAAGTTCATTTACCCACAGTAGTAAACTTGCACAATAATACATCCTGTACAGGCTACTTCCCTGTTCTCCTCATCCCCTCCTGTCTTACCCCTAGTGTTTCTTGGAGTCATCTCTCAACTAAACTTCTTGCTCATCAATCTTTGTCTTGGGGTCTGCTTCTAAGTGAACCCAAATTAAAATAATTATCTGAAATAGATCACAGAATCAAATATAAAACAACTTTCCCCCATTTTGTAATCTGTTTCGACTGTGATTTGTCTAAGTAAAGATACATGGTAACTGTGTTTAGACATTTGACATGGACCTAAACAACAAAGAGATAAATATTTGTCTAGGTCAGGGGTTGGCATGTTTTTTTTTCTAAAAATCCAGATGGTAAATATTTCAGGCTTATGGGCCATGTATCAATACATTCAAGGTTGCATATAACTCTTTGTGTGCTATTAAACAAAACTTTTGTTCTTACTATCCTTTAAAAATGTAAAATCAATTCTTAGTTCATAAGTTATACAAAACAGGCTGTCAGTCAGATTGGTTCCATAAGTTATTTAGTTTGTGAACCCCCAGCCTAGGCAGGAACGGGTAGAAATAAGGAGATGATGGTTTCACAACAGAGCCTTGCCTCAAATGTGAGGATTTGAGTTTCAAAGAAGTGCTCATTCTTTGGTATTGATTTATATTTACACAGATAGCCAAAGGTCTTGGCTGAGGAACAAGAAGTGCCTAAAGCTTGTAATGATCTGAATTTAAGTAACACAAAAATGTATGGGTTGAATTTTCTCCCAAAACCACATGAAGGGAGAGAGTGCTTGGCACAGCTTTTACTTGGGATGGGGGAGGGTTATTATTTTAACAAAAACATTTGTAAAATCGTTCTGGAGACTCAACAAACCAAAGAGGTGATTGACTTTGCCCTTAGGAGTCATTCTGCACCTTAAGCCTACACTCCAAATATGTTGACATTTCAAAGTTGAATTTTGGCTTTTATAACCTTCACCAGTGTATTCCCAGCACTAAATATATTGAGGGAAGAAAATCCAAATGGGGTGATTTATTTGAGAAATTCCCACAATGGGAAAGGTGTCTCTTGAAATGGTGGCCTGAGGGAAAGAGTATATTATGATATATTTAGTAAATGATGTTGAGGGAAATTGCAGAAGACTATATAAATTGGCAATTGGAGAGGGAATAGAAAGAGAGAAAAATATTTTCCCTGGATGAGATTTATGAGCCAGAAAATAGATAGTTTGGGAAAGAAAATTTTTCCTTTTGTTCCCTGAACTCTGATAGACTAACAGCCTTTGGAAAACTGAGGTAGAAGAGCTTTTGCATTATTTCTCGCCATTTCTCCATAGTACATTGCCTGGCAACATATTTTTCTGTTTCCATTTCTTGCTTGTCACAAAAAAATAATATGAATTTCTGAATTCCATTGCTTGCAGACAAGCATAGTTTGAAATCACATTCATTCCTCTTAGAAAGTGATTAGCTGTATTGGCTCTCATAGGAACAAGTTGGGTCTTGCATATTCTAAGTGAAGAGATTGTGTTTCGGCTTAGGAGTCCTGGCTTCTGTGGTAAAGGGAATTATGACTCAATATCCTTTGACAGACCAGGCAGTCTGAAGCATCAGTCCTCTTGGGTTCTGAATGTTTAGCTGACTCTGTTCATCCATAGAAATAAGGGACTAGAAGAATATAATGGCCAAAATTTCTTAGAAAGTACAGAAATCTCTGAGTTTGATATGCCCTCCTTCAGGTCTTACCTGAAAGTTATTGACAGCTAGCAAAATGGATGAGCTAAATGGCTGGCTCCTAACTGATGATCTGGTAGAGACAATAGGGTCAGAGAACAAGACGAAAAGGAATAAAAAAAAGGAGAGAGGGAGAACTGTCAAGAATATGAATTTCTTATGATTAGATCATCAGCCTGTGGGCAAGTAAGGATGAGCTTTGTGTGGCTGGGAAGGGAATTTCTTGATTTCTAAATTTTCTTTTCTTCCTAAGCTAAAGGCCTAGTTACATCATAGTTCAGTTCAGTCACTCAGTCATGTCGGACTCTTTGCGACCCCATGAATCGCAGCACGCCAGGCCTCCCTGTCCATCACCAACTCCCGGAGTTCACCCAAACTCATGTCCATTGAGTCGGTGATGCCATAGGGCCATCTCATCCTCTGTCGTTCCCTTCTCCTCCCACCCTCAATCTTGCCCAGCATCAGAGTCTTTTCCAATGAGTCAGCTCTTCGCATGAGGTGGCCAAAGTATTGGAGTTTTAGCTTCAACATCATTCCCTCCAGTGAACATCCAGGACTGATCTCCTTTAGGATGGACTAGTTGGATTCCTTGCAGTCCAAGGGACTCCCAAGAGTCTTCTCCAACACCACAGTTCAAAAACATCAATTCTTCAGCACTCAGCTTTCTTCACAGTCCAACTCTCACATCCATACATGACCACTGGAAAAACCATAGCCTTGACTAGATGGACCTTTGTTGGCAAAGTAATGTCTCTGCTTTTTAATATGCTATCTAGGTTGGTCATAACTTTCCTTCTAAGAAGTAAGTGTCTTTAATTTCATGGCTGTAGTCACCATCTGCAGTGATTTTGGAGCCCCCCAAAATAAAGTCTGACACTGTTTCCACTGTTTCCCCATCTATTTCCCATGAAGTGATGGGACCAGATGCCATGATCTTCATTTTCTGAATGTTGAGCTTTAAGCCAACTTTTTCACTCTCCTCTTTCACTTTTATCAAGACATTGGCACAAATCAAAGGTTTGGGGCTTTCTGAAATTTTGATAATTGCTACAGATCACTCTTTCACTAGGGGAGACCTATTTAATGGTAATATACCTCATATCTGTGAGTCTCAAAATTTTTCAAGAACTATTTATAAAGAATCTTCTTTGTGTGGCCTTGGACTGAGTGTACTAATCAGAGGAAAAGATGTATAGTGCTCTGGGGGAGTTCATGGTCTTCCTGAGGCAAGACACTGTTATATTTCCAAGCCTTTAAAATGCTGTTCTTTTAGCCTTGGTGCTTCTACCTGCCGACTTAGAAAAAGCTTACTTATTCTTCCAGGTTGAACTCAAATGCCCCTGCCTCTTTGAAACACTACTCTGAGAAGTGAGTGTCCTCTCCTTTCTGCTCTCACAGTGCTGTGAGGCTCTGGTTACAAGGAACAGTTGTGATCTCTCACTTGTCTGTGTCCTCTGGACTGTAGGCACTCTGTGGGTGGAAACACTGTTGTTTGTACTCCACCACCTAGTACAGAGCCTAAAAGCATGTGAGTTCAACAGCCTAGAGGTGTGATAGAACTGACATCCATGTTTGGTTTAAACTGTTTTGAATGATCTTCCAGTTCAACACAGAGTTCCAAATTTATATCATCTAACAATTTGAAAGATACAGCAGCATTAGGCTTGTTCTCTTGTGTGGCTGGAGCTAAGCGGTGGTTATTCTATGTGAAAAGGATCAAGAGCTTTCTAGCTAGTCATAGTCCCCACTACTCCCTGAGGTCAGTTTGATGCAGAATGCTTCATTTATTTGCATTACCTGCCTGGTCTCTGTAGATATTCAGGGTTACACCTCTGTTTCTCAGAACTGCACAGCACTAAACTTGGTGTTCCTTCCTTCCCAAAGTCACCCTGGTACTTAACTCCCCTATATAGGAAGTAATTTATAATCTTTTGAACTCCTAGTTCAGTGGTTCTTAAAGGGGAAAGAGAATGTGCATATGAGAATCACTTGGGGTGCTCTTTCAAAATTATATTTTTAGAGTTAAGGTAGTTAGGAACATATTTTAAAGATCTTCCACATGTAAATCTCTTACCCACTGTAAGAACCACTGAATCTGGTCCTTTATCTAGTCTCTTCATTTTATTATCTCCTTTACTAGATGATAAGCCCATAGTGGATAGGATCTCGGTTCACTTTATTTCTGTCCTGGAAAGTGTATTCAGTGTATTTTTTGATTGAAAATCTTAAGTACAGTAGAGAAGTTTAGAAAAAGACAACCCTGAGCTGGCAGGAGGTGATTGTGCACGGCATCATGGAGTATGCTGGTCTTGACTTTTATCAGAACAACATTAACCTTGTGTTTAATTCCCACTGAGGGGAAAGGGCCCCCTGTAATGTTTTAATTTTATCTTTATTTATTTTCTGTTGCACTGGGTCTTCATTGCTGTACATGGGCTTTCTCTAGTTGGGGCTAGCAGGGGTTACTCTTTAGTTGCAGCATGCAGGCTCAGTAGTTGGGGCACATAGGCTTAGTTGCTTCAAGGCATGTGAAATCTTTGAACCCTTGTTCCCTGCATTGGCAGGTGAACTCTTAACCACTGGACCACCAGGGAAGTCCTGGAATGTATTATACATACTCTTCTTGTCTATATCGTTCATGACTAAGACCTTAAGCAGACACAGATAAGTGAAACTTGTTGGATTAATATACTTTAAACCACATGAATGTAGCAGTTTTTTTTACTGAAATGTGTCTTGTTTCTATTAAATTCTAATTATGACTACTGTAAGAGAAAATGAAATCTTCCTAATTACCACAAGAGGGAGATATATAAATGACAGGCTACACACTTGACTTGCTTCTGTTTGGTACTTAAGCTTGATGAGTTCCACATTCTAGAGTCCTCCAAGAAAAGAGAGCAAGAGAGAGGTTTTTATGCTTTATATGATCCCCTTATTATGAGATACCAGCTATCTTTTCTGCTCCATAATTACTTCATTCTGCTCTAATGGATTTGACTTTCATAACCTGTTTGTAAATTTATTAGTATAGATGGGTCTACTTTATGAACAAGTCTGACTTGAAAGAATTCCAGCTCTGCTCAACAGATTCATTCTGTCAGTATACATGGGTTGTATATTTTAACCCTGGGCTAGGTAGAGGGGATACCAAAGAACAAGATGATTTTTTTCATTTTGGACCTCTCAGTCTAGTGTCACACCCACCACTAAAACATGAGGGGAATAGACTTAGTGACAGTGGTATGGGAAAAATGGTTAAAGGATTCGGAGAGAATAAAGAAATTACTTCAGATGGAAAATTTCAGAGGAGGTGATGTTTAAAATGGATCATGAAAGGTGAGTGGTATTTTCAGAGTCTGAAAATGAAGGTAAGGGCATTCCATGACTGTTGTAAGGAAATGTACAGAGACTCTTAAGTGTTTTGGCTTCTAGGAGAAATGCAAGTTGTCATCATGGAGGAACTGAAGGATTCATGGAAGACATAATGGGGAGAATGACTAGAAAATTAGGTTGACATCTTTGGTACATATGAGGAGTAGCTTTATTTAACTCTAACCTTGTTTTAGAGAGCCTTTCTCTACTTCACGTTCTGAAAACCTGAAACTCTGACTTCCTTGAATCTCTTGCAGTAGATAGACTCCATCAGTCAGATACTCTCCCATGAGATTTAGAAAGCAGAAGTGAGGTAGAACCCATCTTTCTACTGCTTTTGGCCATATCTGTTTGCAAGCATGGTGGTAAAGACTTTGCATTTTCCCAATGTCTAGTCTCTAGCCCTTTGTAGACATTGAGAGGATGTGATGGTGGCAGTGATATCCTGAGAGATTACAACTACAGCAATATATTTGGAAGCCAACAGCTTGAGTGATACTCTCCTGACTTCCTATTCTTATTTGTGGTTGGAGCAGCAGTATCTTTGGTGGGCAAATTCTGTTGTATCTCTGGGATTCATTCCTGGAAACCCTGACCTGGAGCCCACTCCTTGAGCCCTTCTAACCAATTGGTAAACTCCTAATACTCTGGATTAAAACTCTCTGCTTAATATAGGGAATTTTGTTTTTGCTTTCTGCAACTCCTAGGTGGTTTTATCCTGAGGACAAGGGGGAATCATTGAAGAATTTTTAAGTAGAGGGATAGATACAGACAGACTTGTGTTTCAGAAAGCTTAGCCTATTGAAAACATGGAATGTGGGTTGAATGGGAGTAAAATTGGGTATAGAGTTATTAGGAGGTGGTTGCATATCATAAGGATGGTCAAAGGGATGGGGCAAGATGGTGACAGCAGTTGGCCTCCAGGAAGGACCAGCTTCAATGACTTTTCACATAAGACTCTATGTATCAAAGGGCTCAAAGCTTGGGGATTAATATTCCATTTTTACTGTCTTGAAATTTAAAATTTTTATCTTTGAACTTGGTTTCCTAAGTGAAGTCTAATGAGACAATGGAGCATACGTACTGCAGAGGGCTCAAAACCTTGGTCAGTGCTGGGTGTCCTTGCTTCCTTGGAATGGGTGCTTGGCTGACTGCTCTTCCTGCTTCCCAGTAGCCTAGACTACTCATTCTGTGATTTGCCATCATTTCCCAGCTGCTGTTGCTACTCCCCGTACCCACTTAGGCAAGGACCTAGGCTCAAGGAGGGTGGGAGCCTGGTGCATACAATCCTATGGCAGTATGGTGGGAAGCTTAGTGGGGTGAGCCTCCTGGACACCCCCTATCCAGGTATAGAGAGTACCTTGGCATGGAGGATGCAATCCATCAGGGGTTGTTCATCTGCATGGTTTGGAGAGCTGGGCCTGTGGGATGGGGATATTGGTATCTTTGCCTCCAGCTCAAGGGCATTACAATGGCTGGTGGGAGGGGAACCCAGCAGTTGGTCGGGTGTGTATTGATTCACATGACGGGGCCCCTGGCCCTGATTCTGGAAGGGTCTGCACACTCCCAGCAAGTGTCACTGTGCCTCAGGGGTGATAACATTGTATAACCAATAAATCCCACTATGACAGATCAGGAAAAAGACACTGAAGAAAGGGAAGAGCTCTATATTTTGCGACTTTTATTGTCACAGAACTGTGTGCCCACATTTTCGTTTTGTCCTGGGTCCTACACATTGTGTAGCTGGCCCTGCCTCAAGGTAGAGCACTATGAACAAAAATTAGATCTTAAGCACTGGAAAGACTAGTCACTTGCTTATAAGGATCTGCACCTTATTACGCTGAAAGAATTGTCTCCTCTCCAGGTTTCAGTTACCTGATGATCGGATATATTCTGTTACCAGAAAGAGTGGAAGAAAAGGAAATAACTTGTTTTTTATTATCTGTGGACTATGTGTAGAGAAGTGGTGGGGGGACAATAAAAAAAGAGTATGAGAGAGAGAGGAAGAGAGAAAGGTCGAACTCTAGTCAAAGTTGTAAAGGAGAAGCAAATGAGAGATTGATCGACAGCATGGAGTAAAGTTTGCATATGGCAGAGAGATGCAGATGCCTTTTCAGAGAAAGAAGGGATGGAAGTGATAATGACTGAAAATAAGTGTTTATAGTGGTGGCTGGGGTATATATCTTCTCTTTCTTTATTCTGATTGCCTAAAAGTGAACAAGGAAGAAAATTGAAAAATTTCAGTGTGGGAAATAGGGAAAAAAAATCTGAAGATGACTAAGAAACGACAGGAAAGGATTATCTGCTGTTTGTGAAAATTCTTTGATTTTTTAAAAGAATTATTATACTGGATAAACAGCAAGGTCCCTGAAAACTCCTTGATTTTAAAGTGGAGTCATCCTTGCCTTACTATAAATAACTAGCTCCTTTAATGCATTTGAGATGATTTTGCTTCAAGTGATTCAATGTGACATCATTCCTTTGGCATATCTTTTGCTTAAAGTGAGGAATATTTTAATTTCAAGTTTCTTTTTGCATTTCACTTGGCTTCAGTGGATTCCTAGTTTGTACTCTTGGACCTCAGTTTTTCACTCTTAGCTTGATCTTCTATTTTCCTTGCTTGGATTTTCAGGGAATGCAGGCCACTGCATAAACTGACATTTTTGGTTCATGGGGCCTGCTTGTTAAAAACAAGTTTCAAGGCAGATTTTAGTTGATGTAAGTGGGAAGAACTTTGCCTTGGCTTGGCCGTGCCAGGAACCATATCTTGGAACTTCCTTACTTGTCAACTGGAGTGTCTATCCTTACTGAGGCTCTATTTCTGAGTGGCACTTACAGATTATTTCTGCAAGAAAATAGCCTGTAGTGTGTTCTGGGAGGCTCTCTGGGTATTGCTCTGGAAAAGAGAAAACCTGTGCCTTTTGCAACCATTTAGTGCTTCTCCTGGATACACAGTCCTTTTGTTTTTGCCCTTTAAGAACAGAGAATCTGGATAGGCAAAACATTTGTGTCAGCCCCCATGTTTCAACACAGGACTGCTTTTAGAGCATTAGGAAATTCATCACCATTGTCTTAAAAAGCCAGTACTATTTCAATATGATGGTAGAGATTAGTTGTTTTTCCTTGTCCTGGAGGGGTGGTAAAGAAAATATCTTCATAGTCTGTGCCTCTGTACTAGTATTAGCATACCTTCATAGACAATAGCATGTCTCCTTCGGTACCTTTTGTTTGGAAGCTTATCCCCTACCCCCCACCCTGTGGTTAATGTAGGGGGAGAGGATATATTGTACCAGGGAGACTGAATAAATGCTGCCTCTAAGGAAGAATTGAACAACTGAATTTTCTCAAAGGCAAGAACCAAGAGAGCTTTCTGGAGCCAGGTATGAACTAAAGGACAGATATCCTCTTCTTTGAGGAGTGTTCATTACCAAGATTCAGCTCCTACTATTTTTTCTCTTTAATGACACACACATTTCAGATTACCAGGGGAGGGAATGTAATTGGCCTCAAACTGTGCATATATCTATGATATTGACAGTTACACCATGATTACATCCAGCAGAAGAGGGGATATTCTCAACTGAAAATGAGCACCAAAAATGGGTGAGGCACATTTACATATATTACCTCATTTAAGCCTTGCCATCCACCCATACCTTAGGGGTGCTGCTGCTAAGTTGCTTCAGTCCTGTCTGACTCTGTGAGACCCTATAGATGGCAGCCCACAAGGCCCCTCTGTCCCTGGGATTCTCCAGGCAAGAACACTGGAGTGGGTTGCCATTTCCTTCTCCAGTGCATGAAAGTGAAAAGTGAAAGTGAAGTCGCTCAGTCATGTCGGACTCTTCGCGACCCCATGGACTGTAGCCCACCAGGTCCCTCTGTAATTTTCCAGGCAAGAGTACTGGAGTGGTGTGCCATTTTCTTCTCCACCTTAGGGGTGCATATTATTATCATTGCTTCCCAAACAAAGAAGCTAAAGCTTTGCTAAGTGAGTGAGCTGCCAATGATGACCAAAATTTAGAAGACTAAAATGAGGATTCAGACCTAAGTTGAATTATTACACACAGTAGAAACTCATTTTCTCATGTTACTTATCATTAGTAGAAATAGATATGTACAGACATAGAGATGGTGATGGTGGTGGTAGTGATTATTTTAGGGCCAGTATAAATGCTCTCTCCTCTTTTTAGTTTTGTTGGTTTGTTCACAGGAGATTCTTATAGGGATTTCTCTGCCCAAATGGCCTTTCTTCCTCTCAATCTAATGCATCTTTACTTTATATATCATTTTTCATAGGAGAAGTCCATAGAACCTCACTCTAACTTCCTGTATATTTGACATAATTCTAGAATAACCAAGTTTTAACTTTAGCAGTGATCTTAATACAGTCAGCTATATAAAAAACTGATAGATAGGAATGACAGCTGCTGGCCTGGCAGAAAAAGGGATCCAAGCAAACACCAGAGCTTGAAAGATACAGTAAGAAGGAAAAATTAAGCCTAAGATACTTGTCATTTGTATCTCAGTAGTCCTAGAGGACTTTGCTATATTAAGCCACAGGACAATCACCACTGTTTCAAAGGAATATCAAATTATGCTGAATGTCCTCCATCTAAAATGCATGAAAGCACAATATTTATTTTCACCCAAAGTGGAGATACCATGTAGCTCCCTAGTATTCGACTCTGAGCTGAGCTCCCATATGGAAATTTTGGGCGGAGTCCTCCAATAGAGATGACCTTTCCATGAGTTGTGCCCATTTGTCCTCTCTCATAGGAGATGAACATCAAGGACCAAGTCCATGATAATATACTGTAATTTCTGAAAACACACAATGGATTTTTTAAATTGTTCATCTTTCTTTTCTAGTGAAGAAAGTTCTCTCTCTCTGTCGCTGTGTGTGTGTGTGCGTGTGTGTGTGTGTGTGTGTGTGTGTGTGTGTGTGTATAAATACACATACATACACCATGAATTTACTTGAGTGGAACTGGAGATGAGATTTCAAACCTTAATTCCTACTATCTGAACTTCTTAACTCTCTATATATCCTTTTTAGTGGATCCTCCTATCTTTTAGTGTAAGCTCCAAGCACATACTTTGGTGCTCTTTTCTGCATTCTTTCTAGACTATAAAGTTACTTGTGGGGAAAGACCACATTTTGACCATTTTTTCACCCATTACTTGCTTACTCTTCCACGTATGCCCTTCCCTGACTACTACCATTGTAAGGCTTTTAAGTGCTGTTAGTGAGCTTTGGGTAACAATATAAAGATGCTATTGTCACATACTTGCCAATATTCTGTGAATATTTGAGTCTAGTGCTGCACAGGGATCAAGCAGACTCTACCAAGGAAGGGATGGTGCTTTGGGATGTGATAAAACTAAGTAGGAGTTAAGTAGAAGGAAAGAAGAGAATGATGGCAGAATATACTGGTCTCTGGGAAACAGAAAAGAAAATGGGCTGGGAGAAACTGAAAGGAACTATGGCAAAGGCAGAAGAGAAGGAATAGTAACCTAAAGTGTTCCTAGATGAAAACGAAACAAAGAGACTCAAGTTTAGTTAGAAAGGGAGGTTATTAGGCTAATAACAATGATGACAAGAAAGTAAAATGAGTGCACAGTAAGTTAAAATCTTTATGGCTGTTGTGGTTAGAGTAGACTAAACTGCTGTAACAAATAGACCTACACCTGAATTGGCCTGGACCGAGTAGAAACTCATTTCTTCCTTGTGTAACAGTCCAAAGTGGATGCTTGGGTAGGCAAAGAGCTCTCCTTCATCTGGCAGTTTAGAAACTCATACTCCTTCCATCTTATGACTCTCCCATCCCCTGGGACTTAGTCATGGTCTATCCCACATGATGGAAATGGAAGAAAGAAATGGTGGACCACCTGCTCACTTAGACATCCCAGCCCAGAAGAGCCACATGTAGCTTCTCATCACCTTCCCCTGGAGACAACTGAGCCAGCTAGTTTCCATTTGTAAGGGAGGCAGGGAAGGTTAGTCCAGGCAAGGGCTCAGATAAAGTCACGGTACTATGGAGGAAGAGGAGAATAGGTATTCATGGACAACTTGTGGTTTCTGCTGCAGTGTCTCAGGGAATAGCCATAGGGTTCAACAGATCTGTTTTAGAATCCGTACCTGGTGAGATTGGTCAATTGCATAGACTCCATACAAACCTCAGTTAATTTATCTTTAAAATGAAGATATTATTAGCACCTACCTTATAGGATTCTTATGAGGATTAAATGAGATAATTAGTATAAAACATTTAGCGAGTGCATGGCAAACCATAAGCACTCAGTAAATGTTTACTGTTATTCTTCATAGCTATAGCACAAATAAGAGAAAGCAACATTTATTCTGTACCTACTTTAGTTCCAAACTGATGATTGGCATTTTATATATGTTTATTATACAATTCTAAAAGCAGTACCTTAAGGTAAGTATTATTTAGTTGTTACAGATGAGAATTTCTAGAGAATTAACGTAGCAAGGATATAGGAAAGCAGGATTTGAGTCTAGATTTTGTTGTTCAGTTGCTAAGTCATGTCCAACTATTTGCAACCCCATGAATTGCAGCACACCAGACTTCCCTGTCCTTCACAATCTCACTGAGTTTGCTCAAACTCATGTCCATTGAGTCAGTGATGCCATCCAACCATCTCACCTTCTGTCGTCCCTTCACTTCTTGCCTTCTATCTTTCCCAGCATCAGAGACTTTTCCAATGAGTCAGTTTTTCACATCAAGTTACCAAAGTATTGGAGCTTCAGCATCAGTCCTTCCAGTGAATATTCAGAGTTGATTTCCTTTAGGATTGAGTGGTTTGTTCTCCTTGAAGTCCAAGGGACTCTCAAGAGTCTTCCTCAGTACCACAGTTCAAAAGCATCAGTTCTTTGGTGCTCAGCTTTTTTTATCCAACTCTCACATCCAGCGTAGGTATAGTTAATTCCAAATCTCATATTATTTCCACTGAGTATACACTGAGGGGGAAAACAAATGGGGAGTGGGTGAAGCAGGTGACCAGAAGAAACAGCCTAATCTGGGAAAAAAGAATGTAAATCATTTGAACTCTGAGGATTTAGAGACAAGGGACCCTAACCTTCACCATCAGTCTCACCCTGTATTAATCCCAACACATGGTTTAGAGGAGGGATCTTTAAACTGATAAGGGAAGAAGAGTATGTGCCTTAACAAGAGTTAAGACCTGTGCAGAACACACATAAAAATTGTATGTGTGTTTGTATTCTACCTTTAATATGTTCAATCTACTCTTTGAGACTCCCAGATACTGGTTAGATTTCGTGGTATGCTTGAAATCATTGCTTCCTGTTGCTATGAGGAGTATTTCCAGAGAAGGGGCAGTAGAGGAGGACATTTAGGACTCAAGTATGTAGTCACTGAAGGGAAGAATTCCCCCAGATATACCTGGAGGTAAATGGGTGGGTTCCAACCTCATATGTCAAACGTATACTCTCTCATTTCATCTTTAGTAATGGTAACTCAGGTTGGTTTTTTGGAATTCCTATTTCTCTGAGGCATTATACACCCCACCCCTTAAAATGCACAAGTCAAAACAAAATGGGGGTATGTTCTTCATTGCAGGGGATTAAGAGTTCCTGGACTTAATTCCAGTGGTGGTGTGTGTGTGTGTGTGTGTTTGTGTGTGTAAGTTTCCCCACACCAACCAGCAGTTCTTGAACACCAGCAGGGTGTCTGAGAATTCACCTCAGTTTTGACAGTAGCATCTCAGAGATAGAATCAGATTCCACAGGTAAAGGGTTCAGTCCCATAAGACCTCCTCCCACCTCAGATGCCAGTCACAGGTCCAGGTTGTTATCTGTACTTCTGACCAACTGACTATAAATCAGAGATTTATAAACCAGATTCCCTGCTCAGCTTCAGTTAATTTGCTAGAATGGCTCAAACAACTCAGGAGAACTCATTTCCTCACTAGATTACTGAGTTATTATAAAGGCTATCAAAGAAATTGAATCAACAGCAAGATGAAGAGATGCATAGAGTAAGGTCTTAAACATAGGAGCTCTGTCCTTGTGGCACATGGGACTTGGCACAGTGGCACACGGAAGTATTCTGTTTCTCCTTTGTGGAAACTCTCCAGTAAAGGGCCAAAGAGCTGTTATTTTTGGCTTCTGTGGAGGCTTCATTATATAGTCATGACTGACTAAATCATTGGCCAGTGGCAATTGATTCAACCGCCAGTCTCTCCCTTCTTCCTCCTCAATCAGGGGGTGAGACTGAACGTTCCAGTCCTCTAATCACGTGGCTGGTTCTTCTGCAACCAGCCCCCACTGTTAGGTGGGATCATAATGTCAACCCCCATGGAGTATTTTCAGGAAGTGAAGACAGGAAACTGAATATTAATTTCATTGTTCTTACTGCTCAGGAAATTCCAAGGGTTGGGGAGCTGTGAGCCAGGAACTGCTTCCCTGGTGGCTCAGCTGGTAAAGAATCTGCCTGCAATGCGGGAGACCTGGGTTCTATCCCTGGGTTGGGAAGATCCCCTGGAGAAGGGAACAGACTATGGATCAAGACCAGATATATGTGAAGAAAACACATTTGGTCATCTGAATGACCACATATACAGATCTTTTTTTTTTTGATAAATACACAGTTGGCCCTCCATATTCTTATGTTTTGTATTTGTGGATATAAGAGGTTGACTGTATTCTTTATACTTTGCCATTTTATATAAGGAACTTGATCATCTGTGGATTTTGGTATGCTTGAGGCTTCTAGAACCAATCCTCTTGGCTACTGAAGGACAAAGCTCTGTTTTTCCTATAAATCACAGTATCACAGAGCTTTGCTGAGACTATACTAGGCTAATTTGTATTATAGAAATTTGTATTTTGAGGATATAATGTACAACATTTCTCAAATCTTTTTGACCACAGAACATTTTGCCACAGGGGCTGTTTTTCCAGGGAACATATTTTGGGAAGTCCTGCTCTGTTGCATTTCGTTTGCTGGTGCTCCAGAGTGACTTGAGTTTTGAGATCTTTGAAGAGAATTTGCTGTGTTCTTAGAAAAACATGTTTTCCAAAAGTTTGTGAGATTTCTTTCCTAATTGTAACAGGGAAAATCCCCTTTTATTATTTCTCAAGCTGCCATATGTTGGAGACACTATTACTTGGCTGTGCAGCAGTCATTTCTACCTCTCTCTCCTTTGCTGACATATACCTTTTTTTTCAGGAAATGAATCATGAAGAGTTTAATCAAGTATTAGCATCATCTTTCCTCGTATAATTGGTGGTCTAGAGGTTGGATATGTGACTTTTCTGACCAATAAGGGAAATAGAAGTCTTCTGAGATTTTTGCAGAAATAGTTTTTCATTAAAAAGAAAGTTTATGAGGAACAAAAGCCCACTTCTAACTGTCCCCTTCTCCTGCTTTGAACATTGTTAGCTAAGAATGTGCAGGTATGTGGAACAGGTTGAGATGTTCTGGAGAGTTGCAGAAATTGCATATATAACTGATATGTTCTATCCGATCCTAGAATTATCCACTTGTGAGATTCCTGTCAAGTAAGATTATTGAGATCTGCATTGTTTAATTCACTCTTATCTTAGCATTCTCCTACCTGCAACAGAAATAATTCTAAGCAATACTTAAGACACACATAGAGTCTGTCTGTGTTTCAATAAAACCTTATTTACAAAAGTAGACAGTCAAGTGAGTCAAGTGAATTCGCTCAGTTGTGTCCGACTCTTTGCGACCCCGTGGACTGTAGCCCATCAGATTCCTCTGTCCATGGGATTCTCCAGGCAAGAATGCTGGAGTGGGTTGCCATTTCCTTCTCCAGGGGAATCTTCCCGACCCAGGGATTGAACCCCGGTCTCCTGCATTGCGGGCAGACGCTTTAACCACTGAGCCGGCAGTAGGGTGGGTGATTTTGGCCCATGGGTTTTAGTTTGATAACCTCTTTGCTAATCCATGAAACTTTATCTTTACTCCTTTATGTTCTCTAGCTGATATTTGATAGAAAGATTCCCATTTTATAAAGGAGGTATTTAAAGCTTAGAGAAGTTGACTTATTCATGGTCATGTCACAGGCAAGTGGGGACCCTGCCCAATTCTGGTTTGTTTGCCTGCCTGTAGTTGTCTCTAGGACATTGCTACTACACTGTTTTTGGAACCTTCTCTGCAAAACACGGACCCATGTTTGAGTCAGAAGTCCACTTTGGTATAGAAGAGGGGCCTAAAGGGCCCCTTACAAAGACTGAAATTTCAGTCGAAGTGTTGAAAATTGGAGGAGCTAGGTCATTTCCCTCTTCCTCTGTCTAGGACTCTGTGCTGTTCATGGGGTTCTTAAGGCAAGAATACTTAAGTGGTTTGCCATTCCCTTCTCCAGTGGACTATATTTTGTCAGAACTCTCCACCATGACCTGTCCATCTTGGGTGGCCCTACATGGCACGGTTCATAGTTTCATTGAGTTATAGACAAGGCTGTGGTCCATGTGATTAGTTTGGTTAGTTTTCTGTGATTGTGGTTTTCATTCTGTCTGCCCTCTGATGGAAAAGGATAAGAGACTTATGAAAGCCTCCCAGGGGGAGAGACTGACTGAGGGGGAAACAGGGTCTTGTTCTGATGGGCGGGGCCATGCTTAATTCAGTTCTGTTCAGTCACGTCCTACTCTTTGCGACCCCATGAATCGCAGCATGCTAGGCCTCCCTGTCCATCACCAATTCCCGGAGTTCACTCAGACTCATGTCCATCGAGTCAGTGATGCCACCCAACCATCTCATCCTCTGTCATCCCCTTCTCCTCCTGCCCCCATCCCTCCCAGCATCAGGGTCTTTTCCGATGAGTCAACTCTTCACATGAGGTGGCAAAAGTATTGGAGTTTCAGTTTCAATATCAGTCCTTCCAGTGAACACCCAGGACGGATCTCCTTTAGAATGGACTGATTGGATCTCCTTGCAGTCCAAGGGACTCTCAAGAATCTTCTCCAACAGCACAGTTCAAAAACATCAATTCTTTGGCACTCAGCTTTCTTCACAGTCCAACTCTCACATCCATACATGACCACTGGAAAAACCATAGCCTTGACTAGACGGACCTTTGTTGGCAAAATAATGTCTCTGCTTTTCAATATGCTATCTAGGTTGGTCATCACTTTTCTTCCAAGGAGTAAGCGTCTTTTAATTCCATGGCTGCAATCACCATCTGCAGTGATATTGGAGACCAATAAAACAAAGTCTGACACTGTTTCCACTGTTTCCCCATCTGTTTGCCATGAAGTGATGAGACCAGATGCCATGATCTTAGTTTTCTGAATGTTGAGCTTTAAGCCAACTTTTTCACTCTTCTCTTTCACTTTCATCAAGAGGCTTTTTAGTTCCTCTTCACTTTCTGCTATAAGGGTGGTGTCATCTGCATATCTGAGGTTATTGATATTTCTCCCAGCAATCTTGATTCCAGCTTGTGCTTCCTCCAACCCAGCATTTCTCATGATGTACTCTGCATATAAGTTAAATAAGCAGGGTGACAATATACAGCCTTGACGTACTCCTTTTCCTATTTGGAACCAATTTGTTGTTCCATGTCCAGTTCTGACTGTTGCTTCCTGACCTGCGTATAGGTTTGTCAAGAGGCAGGTCAGGTGGTCTGGTATTCCATAACTTTCAGATTTTTCCATAGTTTATTGTGATCCACACAGTCAAAGGCTTTGGCATAGTCAATAAAGCAGAAACAGATGTTTTTCTGGAACTCTCTTGCTTTTTCAATGATCCAGCAGATGTTAGCCATTTGATCTCTGGTTCCTCGGCCTTTTCTAAAACCAGCTTGAACATCTGGAAGTTCACAATTCACGTACTGGTGAAGCCTGGCTTGGAGAATTTTGAGCATTACTTTACTAGCATGTGAGATGAGTGCAATTGTGCGGTAGGCTGAACATTATTTCGCATTGCCTTTCTTTGGGATTAGAATGAAAACTGATCTTTTCCAGTCCTGTGGCCACTGCTGAGTTTTCCAAATGTGCTGGCATATTGAGTGCAGCACTTTCACAGCATCATCTTTCAGGATTTGAAACAGCTCAACTGGAATTCCATCATCTCCACTAGCTTTGTTCATAGTGATGCTTTCTAAGGCCCACTTAACTTCACATTCCAGAATGTCTTGTCCTAGGTGAGTGATCAAACCATCATGATTATCTGGGTCATGAAGCTCTTTTTCATACAGTTCTGCGTATTCTTGCCACCTCTTCCTAATATCTTCTGCTTCTGTTAGGTCCATACCATTTCTGTCCTTTGTCGAGCCCATCTTTGCATAAAATGTTCCCTTGGTGTCTCTAATTTTCTTGAAGAGATCTCTAGTCTTTCCCATTCTGTTGTTTACCTCTGTTTCTTTGCATTGATCACTGAGGAAGGCTTTCTTATCTCTCCTTGCTATTCTTTGGAACTCTGCATTCAAATGGGTATATCTTTCCTTTTCTTCTTTGCTTTTCACTTCTCTTCTTTTCACAGCTATTTGTAAGGGCTCCCCAGACAGCCATTTTGCCTTTTTGCATTTCTTTTCCATGAGGATGGTCTTGATCCCTGTCTCCTGTACAATGTCAGAAACCTCCATCCATAGTTCATCGGACACTCTGTCTATCAGATCTAGTCTCTTAAATCTGTTTCTCACTTCCACTGTATAATCACAAGGGATTTGATTTAGGTCATACCTGAATGGCTGGAAGAAGCACAGGCTGGAATCAAGATTGCCGGGAGAAATATCAATAACATCAGATATGCAGATGACACCACCCTTATGGCAGAAAGTGAAGAGGAGCTAAAAAGCCTCTTGATGAAAGTGAAAGAGGAGAGTGAAAAAGTTGGCTTAAAGCTCAACATTCAGAAAATGAAGATCATGGCATCTGGTCCCATCACTTCATGGCAAATAGATGGGGAAACAGTGTCAGACTTTCTTTTCTTGGGCTCCAAAATCACTGCAGATGGTGACTGCAGCCATGAAATTAAAAGATGCTTACTCCTTGGAAGAAAAGTGATGACCAACCTAGATAGCATATTGAAAAGCAGAGACATTACTTTGCCAACAAAGGTCCGTCTAGTCAAGGCTATGGTTTTTCCAGTGGTCATGTATGGATGTGTGAGTTGGACTGTGAAGAAAGCTGAGCCCCAGAGAATTGATGCTTTGAACTGTGGTGTTGGAGAAGACTCCTGAGAGTCCCTTGGACTGCAAGGAGATCCAGCCAGTCCATTCTAAAGCAGATCAGCCCTGGGTGTTCTTTGGAAGAATGATGCTAAAGCTGAAACTCCAATACTTTTGCCACCTCATGAGAAGAGTTGACTGATTGGAAAAGACTCTGATGCTGGGAGGGATTGGGGGCAGGAGGAAAAGGGGATGACAGAGGATGAGATGGCTGGATGGCATCACTGACTTAATGGCTGTGAGTCTGAGTGAACTCTGGGAATTGGTGATGGACAGGGAGGCCTGGCGTGCTGCAATTCATGGGCTTGCAAAGAGTCAGACACGACTGAGTGACTGAACTGAACTGAACTGAATGGTCTAGTGGTTTTCCCCATTTCCTTCATGGGCCATGCTCAGTAAATCTTTAATTCAATTTTCTGTTGATGGGTGGAGCTGTGTTCCCTCCCTTTTGTTTGACCTGGGTCCAAACTCTCATGGAGGTAATGTGATAATGGCAACGTCCTTCATAAGGTCCCCTGCACGCACTGCCACACTCAGTGCCCACAACCCTGCAGCAGGCCACTTTTGACTCACACCTCCACTGGAGACTCCTGGACACTCACGGGCAAGTCTGGGTCAGTTTCTTGTGGGGCACTGCTCCTTTCTCCTGGGTCCTGGTGCATAAAAGGTTCTGTTTGTGCCCTCCAAGAGTCTGTTTTCCCAGTCCTGTGTAAGTTCTGGTGGCTCCGTGGTGGGGTTAATGGCGACCTCCTCCAAGACACCTTATGCCATACCCAGGTCTGCTGCACCCAGAGCCCCTGCCCCTGTGGCAGGCCACTGCTGACCCATACCTTTGCAGGAGACTCAGACACAGTTCTGGTTCAGTCTCTGTAGGGTCTCTGGGTCCCGGTGTGCACAAGTTTTGTTTGAGCCCTCTGAGCATCTCTGATATGTAAGGAGTTTGATTCTAAACGTGATTTCACCATTCGTGCTGTCTTTCTGGGGCTTCTCCTTTGCCCTTGGACGTGGGGTATCTTTTTTTGGTGTGATCCAACATTCTCCAGTCGACATTTATTCAGCAGCGAGTTGTAGTTTTGGAGTTCTTGCAGGAGAAAATAAGTGTATGTCCTTTGTGTGGATCACAACAAACTGTGGAAAATTTTTCAAGAGATGGGAATACCAAACCACCTGACCTGCCCCCTGAGAAATCTGTATGCAGGTCAAGAAGCAACAGTTAGAACTGGACGTGGAACAACTGACTGGTTCCAAATCGGGAAAGCAGTATGTCAAGGCTGTATATTGTCACCCTGCTTATTTAACTTACATGCAGAGTACATCATGTGAAATGCTGGGCTGGATGAAGCACAAGCTAGAATTAAAATTGCCAGGAGAAATATCAATAACCTCAGATATGCAGATGACACCACCCTTATGGCAGAAAGTGAAGAAGAACTAAAGAGCCTCTTGATGAAAGTGAAAGAGGAGAGTGAAAAGTGTTGGCTTAAAGCTCAACATTCAGAAAACTAAGAACATGGCATCTGGTCCCATCACTTCATGGCAAATAGATGGGGAAACAATGGAAACAAGTGTCAGACTTTATTTTTTTGGGCTCCAAAATCACTGCAGATGGTGACTGCAGCCATGAAATTAAAAGACACTTGCTTCTTAGAAGAAAAGCGGTGACTAACCTAGTCAGCATATTAAAAAGCAGAGACATTACTTTGTCGACAAAGGTCCATATAGTCAAAGCTATGGTTTTTCCGGTAGTCATGTATGGATGTGAGAGTTGGACTATAAAGAAAGCTGATCTTCTAAGAATTGATGCTTTTGAACTTGGTGTTGGAGAAGACTCTTGAGAGTCCCTTGGACTGCAAGGAAATCCAACCAGTCCATCCTAAAGGAAATCAGTCCTTAATATTCATTGGAAGGACTGATGCTGAAGCTGAAACTCCAATACTTTGGCCACCTGAGGTGAAGAGCTGACTCATTGGAAAAGACCTTGATGCCTGGAAAGACTGATGATGGGAGGAGAAGGGGACAACAGAGGATGAGATGGTTGGATGGCATCACTAACTCGATTGACAGGAGTTTAAGTAAACTCTGGGAGTTGATGATGGACAGGGAAGCCTGGCGTGCTGCAGTCCATGGGGTTGCCAAGAGTTGGACATGAATGAGTGACTGAACTAACTGTCTAGGAATTATTCTCTCAGTTTATTTCTAGGAACAAAAAGGTTGTCTTTTTTTTTCTACCTTGAAGCAGCCTGACTAGTATCCTTTTAGGTTTGTTAGACGCTGACATGGGGTCTCCCTTTTAGTCCCAGCCCAAGACAACCAGCTGTGCTCTCATGCTAACAAGACAACGTTTCTGTTGGATCATTTCTTCTCCAACCTGGGCCACCTCCGAGCCCATTTCTGTCAAAAATTCTCTTTCCCAACAGGCTATCTCCTCTCCTACAAATTTGGAAAGGGCCTTGAAAGCCAACACTGTTTACCAATTTGTTCTTAGAAGTGTCAGAGCTGTAATCAGGAGAGGTCAAGCAACAATTCTCACAGCTGTTATAAAACATTGCTAATTGCTCTACAGGCTTAAGAGAAAAACATCGTGCTGTAGGTTGGAAATAGTAATTATTGTGACTCAGGTTTCTTGGCCTAAGTTCCCTGGCTGCATATTCCCTTCCAGTCAAAGGGAAAAAATAAAAACAACCCAAACATCTCAACTTTATGAATAATAATAATGCAAAATCATAAAAGTGTCCTTCACATAAAAAGTCTTCCTATTAAAATTGTGATCCTTTGTTAAGAAGGCAGTGTAGATCCCACAAATGGAAACTCTAAAGATTTGGATTCTCTACCTCCTGTTAAGAAATATTGATTGCAGCCCACAAGAAGGCTTTCATTTAACCACATTTTAAAAATCTTTCATAAATATTGCAATAAAGTGAAATTCATTGCCAGTTAAACTCTAACTCCAGCATGAGCTTATTTATCATCCAGATGACTGAACTGCTGGCGAGAGGAAACAGAGGGACAGTGGGGGATTTATATAGCACATCTTGAAATATCTTCCTGTCAGGTAATAAAGGGCATGCTCCACATTCGGATCTGATGGCCAATAAACAATTTTCAGAAAAAGGAAGAGATGGTAGAAATAGGGTGCATTAGGAAATTCTGTTTATGCTATAGTCAATTATTGCCATTTTCAGCTTTTATTATAAACTTCTTTTCTTCCCTATTAAACATAGCTTGTCAGAAATGCTATACCAAGGGAATAAAATGTCAGGATGGTGTCCAAATCGTTATAGCATGATCCTCATAACAGATTCTTACTTCTAGAAACTCTAAATGATTTGTGGCTGTATTCATGGCATTTGAAAGCAAAATTAGTCAAGTGAGATTTTTTAATGAAGGATCTTTGATAAGAAGAGCTATTTGAGTTAAGCCTGCTGACGCATATACCTGATTTTTTTCTGACATGTTCTCATTCACAGTGTGAAAAGTTCTGTCCAAACGTGTGCTTACATGTGCATCTTTTTATATGATACTGTTTTAATAGAGTTTATATCCCTGTAGTCATCAAAATAAAAGCATTTTAAAAAGAAAAGAGAGATATATTTATTGGCAAAGAACTAGATGGGATTCCCATTCCATTTGAAGCTACTTTAAGCTTTAAAGGTGAAATTAAATCTAAACCATGAGGAAAACAGGTTAGAGCGAAAACAAAGGTAGAAACATATAAACTAAAGAGAAATTGATACATAAAATCTGTCTATTGTATGTTCATTTCCTAGAGGTCACATAGTTCACGTTGAACTTCTTAGTTTCCCAAGCAAAAAAGGTCAGTAATCACATGATTCTGGGCCCACAAAATAAATATAAAGCGATTGTGTGGGAGAGATGTAAGTGTTTTGGTATTGAGACAAACGCTGAGAAATTTCTTCTATGAGTTCCTATAAAGAGAAAACTGTGTAAGGTAATGAACTGTGTTCTTAAAGACAGGACAGTAAGTGTAGTAAAATATCTCATATGCTCTTTTTCATAGTATCTCTCAGTCTAGGTCAGTGGCAAATTGTCATGGCACGATTCAACCAGAGCAGCCGTGACAGCGGGGGACTAAACCACCAGTCTGTAACTGGAGACACTGTGGGCTCTCTTTGTTCTTGTCCTTTCCTGTTTCTGTCTGCCCCTACTAATTGGTGTCTCATTTCTCATACTTGTGCTTTAGGCTTGCCAAACAGCCTCCCCCAGAAAACACAAGTAGAAAATCCACTTCTCTTATAGAGTTATGGTTTTGTTGAGGCCTAGTTTTAATATATGTATATGAAATCATATATGTAGTGTGTGTGTGTGTATGTGTGTGCATATTTGGAACTTCAGGAGGTCAGGACAGATAACTAGGATTCCTTTGTGTTAAGGACCTGGGATTTTGTCCAGTACATTGTATATTTCTGGCTTACGCTTGTCATCCTGGTGTAGATATAACAGCTGTAGATGTAAGAGCTCCCTTTCATGCTTAAAAGTACCTCAGTTTGGAAGCTAAGTAATATGGGTCACCTTACTTCTAAATACACTAGAATCAAAGGATGGAGGCTAATGATATTGTCAATTACTTTCCCTCAGGCCAATAGGCCAATTACTAGGAACAGGGAAGAAATTTCATGACAGAGGAAATAGTCAACCTGCAGCATCAAAGATACCTTTGAGTGAACCCAAAGAACTGCAGTCACTGGACAACCAAATTACCTGTATAGTATCAGAGGTTAAGTCCCTTTCCACTTGGAACAGAAGAGCTCTGACTTTGATGGAGATAGGAGGACTTGGGTCCAGTAGCTGACTAGAAACTGCAACACCATTTCTAGCATCATCAGCAGAAGGGAGCAGGATGGTATTGCGAGATGGCTGACATAGTGGCAATGGCCTTTAGCCCCTGAAAGCAAGATCATAAGGGACTTGGGCCGTGAGGATACAATGAGATGACTAGGAGAGGAGAATCTTTTTTTGAAACAATATACATCCTTAATTACTACTTAAGGTGACAGCTATCGCTAGTGTCCCTGATGTGTGTGTATATCTGTGTTCATATGTGTGTGAGAGAGATTAAGCGTGACATAGAAAATAACAATGGAAAGAGGAAACTGAGGATTGAAACAGAGTTTCAATCAGAGTTTCAAAGAGTTTGCTGGTGATTAATTTGGAGATCTAGGAACAGAATCAAGAACATCTCTGTGCCTGCAAACCAGAAAAAAGGAGGAAGTAAGTGCTGTAAATAGACTTGACTTTAAAATCAGCTTAACAAACAATGGAACAAGGCTTACAATGAAAGAATTTCACTATTTCATTTAGAATCCTGTGTTAAAATCTTATTTTTTTTCTAGTGTAAATTGACTGCTTTGTTCTTAACTAGAAAAAAGGAAGCTAGAAGTGAAAACTGGAATGAAAGTCAACCAGGTATAAATATAGGTCCTAAGGATGTGGAATACTCACACAGGAAGATGGCTTTGGTCTAGATAAGGACATGGATTTGTATCCCCCCGATAAGGACCAGAGCCTCAAAAAGCTACTTGGCAAAAATCTGGAGAAGTGTATATTTGCTGGGCTATTTCTTTCCAGGAGCTTTAGTGTGTCAAAACCATCATCCAGGGGAAATCAAAATTCAAGGCTTCTAGCCTAAGTGAGCAAAATGTCTGAATTTATGTTGCTCATGTAACATAGGAACCTCAGGCAAGATATTAACATAAAAAATAGATGACTTGGGGATCTAGGCAGAAGGAAGCAAGAGTGGTTCTGTGAGACAGAAAGTACAGGGTTCATGCTGCTACTGTTGCTAAGTCACTTCAGTCGTGTCCGACTTTGTGCGACCCCAGAGATGGCAGCCCACCAGGCTCCCCCATCCCTGGGATTCTCCAGGCAAGAACACTGGAGTGGGTTGCCATTTCCTTCTCCAGTGCATGGAAGTGAAAAGTGAAAGTGAAGTCACTCAGTTGTGTCCGACTCTTAGCGACCCCATGGACTGCAGCCTACCAGGCTCCTCCACCCATGGGATTTTCCAGGCAAGAGTACTAGAACTCCCAAAGTTCAACAATCTAGTGAAATTAAGCTCATAAGTAAAAAAAAAAATCTGTGAGTTCACAGATAGTAAGGTAA
Organism: Capricornis sumatraensis; assembly: GCF_032405125.1. Lineage (NCBI taxonomy): Eukaryota > Metazoa > Chordata > Mammalia > Artiodactyla > Bovidae > Capricornis > Capricornis sumatraensis. The sequence continues at coordinate 45,612,218 of NC_091074.1, read as the reverse complement.
AGGAGATATAATACAGTAACAAAATGACAGAACATTTCAGAAAAGATTATATATTAACATATTTAGAGCAGGTTAAATAAATGAAAGAAAGAATAGAAACTGTAATAAAAATGGATTTGCAGAATAACAAATAGGTAAATAGTAAATGGGTAGGAAAAAAAAGTTTTGAAAGAAGCTAAATACATATTGTAGAAATAAAAATATAGTATTTGAAATTAAGAACTCAGTGAATGTGTTAAATAACAGATTAGATATGACTGAAGAAAGATTGAGGGATTTGGGAGATCAATATGAGAAAATAACCTATAATACAGATTTCAGAGATAGGAGGGAGAGCATGAGAAAGTATTATGTGCATCTAATATGAGTTCTCATAGGATGAAATAGAATAAAGAAGCAGCAGCTTTCTAAAAGACATTTTCCATATTTGGAAAAAAAAAGATCGAATCATCCAATTGACAGAGTACCCTGAACAGGATAAATAAAAACCTAGACAAATTGTGGGAAACTAGAGAACATCAAATAACATATTGAAATCAGAGGAAAACAGATTTCTCTAATAGAATCACAACTAGATTGGTATATTTCTCAATGGTGGTGATGGATGGCAGAACATATTGGGATAATACCTTCCAGGTTCCAAGGGAAACTGTACCTCATTTAGTAGTGAGAATTAAATAAAGACATTTTCAGAGAAAGAAGTAAGTTTACTAATCATTTACTTTGATAAGGAATTGCTAAAAGAAATTCTTTGTGTTTTATTTTTTTTAAAGTGAACCCAAAGGGAAGGGGTAGGAAGCAAGAAGAAATGGTAAACAAGATAACTGGAAATATGTGAATAAGCCTACATAAGCATTCACTGTAAAGACAGAAATCTTGTAAAAGATACTAATTTTGGGGGGTAGGATTGTTAAAAGACAAGTGGAAGTAAAACACTAAACAAGATGGAAAAAAAGAGCAGTGATTTGAATGAAAGCGTTTTTAGATATTTGTATTATTTAAGAGGGGAAAGAATGTTTAGTTTTAAATATTACTGAGTCAGATTTACATGGTAAACAAATAATGGTAGTTCATAACAAAATAAAAATAGAAAATGTCTACTTTGATACCAATTGAGAAGGTAAGAAGAGGAATAAATAAAGCCTTATCATTTCAATAGGAAGAATGGAAAGAGAAAAAGAGAAAGTTAATAGAAAGCATAAAATAAGGTGAAGGAAATCCAAAAAACATTAGAAATCACAGCACAGATGGTATGGATTTCTGTGTTGAAAGAAAATTCATTATATGATTCAATAACTGAACAAAAAATAGAAACCAAATCGGTAGTAAGACATTCATAGCAGTCAAGCTAATGGCACTGAGAGACTGAAGCGAAAAGGATGTAAAGATCTACCAGGGATGGCAAAGGCTGTTGATTACCTACCCAGCAAGCATTCTAGATGCCTTTCTTAGCCCTTTATTCTTGATGGCAGAGTGCTTATCTCACTCTAGAGGAGGAAACTACAAGATTTCCAGGCAACTAGTTTCATTGGAAACCAGCATAGCCCTGTGCAAGTCTCCTGGATTTTGTATATTTAACTCCTGACTAGATCATTTGGGACCCTCATCTGTTCTCACATTCTGAGACCTCCCTCCACTCCACCCACTCCCATTTTAAAAGATAGAGGTCTGTGTTAATTATATGATTTTATTATAGAAATTTAGCATCCATTTTTTAACTGTACCACTTGTTTCAGTTCATTATTGTCTTCATTAATATTCTGGCTGCATATACTTTCTATTAGATAAAACTTCCAGGAAAGCTATTGTTTTCCTGATGTAAAGGCACAGATTGATCAGGGAAAACTACTTCCTGTTCGGAACACAGATGCCTATAAGGGGGGGGGGGGGTGTCACTATTTTGCAGTTATGTGGATTAAAACCAAATGCTAAAGATAGTAGAAGAGGAAGCTAGAAGGAGCTAGCGTCCTTTTGAATTCCTCAAGCAACAGAAGTAGCCTTGAGCTGTCTGCCTCTGGACTTGTTAACCAGCAAACAAAAGAATTCCTATCTGGTCTAAGCCATCCTGGTTGAATTTCTCTTACATTCCTTTGAGTATAATCCTACACTGAGATTTTAAAATGCAACATCAAAGCTCTTTTAAGAATTGGAAGTTTTTTCTTTAAGAGAAAAGCACATAATTTAGATCAGTGCTTCTCAAACATTAGGATGCGTTGGAATCATCTGGAAGACTTGTTAAGATAGAATGGTGGGTCACCCCCAGATTTCCTTTCTGTAAGCCTGTGGCAGGCCCAAGCATTTGCATCTCTAACATAGTGTGCTACTGAGGCTGCTGGTGCAGCCAGCACCAAATTAGGCCAACCAGAACCAGTGAATATCAGAGCTGGATTCGGAAGCATAAGCTTTTTCCCACTCTGAACTCAGAGATATGTCAGATGATTTGCCCAAGGTTCCATGGCAAGTTAATGGCAGACTGTATCTTAAATTCTAAATTTCCTAATGCCTAGTCTAGGACCTTTCTATGTCCACTGCTTTGCTGTTGAGTGAATTTATGGATTTGCTTGGCTCTCTTCTAAAATTATTATTTTTATTATTATATTTTAGAAGAGAGCAAGTGTATATGTTGGAGAAGGAAATGGCAACCCACTCCAGTATTCTTATCTGGAGAATCCCATGGACAGAGGAGCCTGGCAGGCTACAGTCCATGGGGTCCCAAGAGTCAGATATGACTCAGCAGCTAAACCACCACAACCACCAAGTGTATATATAGTGTGTATATCTGTGTGTTTGTGCATTTCTACCAAGAAATGATTTGAATTCAATTTGAGCACATTCTGTTCACAAGGCAAATAAGTAACACAGTGACGCAGGGTAAGTTTCAAATTCTTGTTTTGAAACTACCTAAGAAGAACACTGTAGTCCTTTACTTTTCTTTATTTCCCTCCCTGTACATCTGAACTATGCTCATCCCTGCTCAGTGTCACCTTCTTGCAATCTCATGCTTCTAAAAGAGGAGGAGTATGAATATCTTAGACGAACTGATGTTCTTACTAAAGATCCCTGAGCAATCCAACCATTTCTTCTTAACCTGAACATCGCTGCACCTCCCAGCAGGCGAGAAGTCATTGCCTAAACCAGGGGTCAGCAGGTTTTTTTCTGTTAAGGGCCAGATGGTAAATATTTCAGGTTTTGTGGGCCAGACTGTCTCTGTCATAGCTCCTCATTTCTGCTGTCGCAGTGTGAAAGTGGTTATAGACAATACATAAATAATGAGCGTGGATGTGCTCCAATAAAACTTTATTTATGGACACTGAAATTTGAATTTCATATTTCTTATGTCACAAAGCAGTATTCTTCTTTTAGTGGTTTTTAAAGCATTTAAAAATGTAAAAGGCATCTTGAGCTTGTACAACAGTGGGCAGCAGGCTGAATTTGGTCCTCAGGCTATAGTTTGCTGGCCACTAAATCCAAGCTCTTCCTTCCCCATTCTTTATCCAACAGCTTCTTCCTAACCCTAGTGGAGTCTGCAGGTCAAAGTTTGTTTCTTTTCTATCATTAACATTCTATTGCTGGTAATTAACATGTAAGAAAAAAATCAGCCTGTTATACAAACTAAAAATACAGAGTGATGGCACATCAGTTTAGCAGAGGTAGGAGAGGTTATAATTGGTACTAAGCAGAAAACTAAGATCATGGCATCTGGACCCATCACTTCATGGCAAATAGAAGGGGAAACAGTGGAAACAGTGTCAGACTTTATTTTTTGGGCTCCAAAATCACTGCAGATGGTGATTGCAGCCATTAAATTAAAAGATGCTTACTCCTTGGAAGGAAAGTTATGACCAACCTAGATAGCATATTCAAAAGCAGAGACATTACTTTGCCAACAAAGGTCCGTCTAGTCAAGCCTATGGTTTTTCCAGTGGTCACGTATAGATGTGAGAGTTGGACTGTGAAGAAAGCTGAACACCGAAGAATTGATGCTTTTGAACTGTGGTGTTGGAGAAGACTCTTGAGAGTCCCTTGGACTGCAAGGAGATCCAACCAGTCCATTCTAGAGGAGATCAGCCCTGGGTGTTCTTTGGAAGGAATGATGCTAAAGCTGAAACTCCAGTACTTTAACCACCTCATGTGAAGAGTTGACTCATTGGAAAAGACTCTGATGCTGGGAGGGATTGGGGGCAGGAGGAGAAAGGGACGACAGAGGATGAGATGGCTGGATGACATTACTGACTTGATGGACATGAGTTTGGGTGAACTCTGGGAGTGGTGATGGACAGGGAGGCATGGTGTGCTGCGATTCATGGGATCACAAGGAGTCGGACAAGACTGAGCGACTGAACTGAACTGAACTGAGGGACACTAAGAAAGAAAAACTATCTTATATTGATGAGAATTGGTACTTTTCCAGAAAGTATTTCATTTGTTTGTATGCATCAAAGATCTTCAGATGTTCATAGTCTTTTCCCCAGACTATTTCAGAAAAGAATCCATCCTAAGGAGGCAACCAGGGATAGGAACAAAATATACTTATATACTGATGATTATAGATAGAGAAAAATATGTTTATTGAAGTATTATAATTTATAATAAAATTTTTTTAAAAAGCCTAAATGTCTAACCATAGGGAAATGGCTAAATAGATTTTAGTTTATCTGTGAAATACTATGAGTAATTATCTCTGTGTGTAGTATTAAGGATAAGTTTTTTCTTGTTTAGACTTTTCTATCTTCAGGTTTCCCACAATGAGTATACATGACTTTTGAAATTAAGCAAGATTATAAGTAACAAAAGGAGATTGAAAAAAGTTTCATGTAATAATCACTGTATTTTCTTTTCCTTTAGATCTTTTGCTTGGATGTGATGGCATGATCTGAAGGCCTCCAATGGTATTGAATTTACCTTATTCCCTTTGGTGTTTATGTGAACCTCCTGACTCTTTACAACTGCTTTGCCACCTTGCTGTCATTTCTCCCACCTTCCCAACTCTGCTCTAGTAATTCCCCTTGGTTTATGGCCAAAGAACCTTTTTCCCACCAGTGGTACAATTCTTTCACTAGGAATAAGGTGCTCTTTAATTTTCAGTTTCTTGCAATGCTCCTAGTGTTTTCAGCTGTTTTAACATAGACTAGTTCTTTTACTTCCTAAAGTCTCTCTATTTTTTTTCCAATGAAGCCAAGTTCCCTGATACTCGAGTCAAAGAAAAATATAATTGGATACAGAACCCTGTATCCAAATGATCTCTTCCTCTGCAATCAAACATTCTCCTCCTACTAAACATGGGCTTCTCACTTCACCTGAACTGTAACACATGAAACCTACCCAAGCTGGAACTGTCCCGAGTTTGTGGGAGACTTTGCATCTCCTCTTTATTTGCCTTTATGTTTTATTATGTTTTCATGTATGTTTCCCAAAAGAGACCTGCTAGGTTTCCCTCAAGGGAATAATTGAATAACCAAATTCGCAGAGACTTTATTTTTTAATTGAAGTATAGTTGATTTGCAGTATTGTGTTAGTTTCAGATGTACAGCACAGTGACTCAGTTATATCATTTGTATCATGTGTATATATATATATATATATGCACATAACTGAATCTAAATATACACACACATATACATTCATTTTCAGTTTCTTCTCCATTATAGGTTGTTACAAAATATTGACTATAGTTCCTTGTGCTATATAGTAGGCCCTTATTGTTTATTTTGCATGACAGAAGCTTTAGTGTTTTCTAATAGTTTTTCCCCATCAAGGCAAATATATAAAATAAACATAATTTTATAACACATTGGAAAAAAAATAGAGAAGGATGTTTGTGGCTGGAAATGCTTGGCTTAGAAGCTCTTGCTGTCTCAGACCATGTCTCAGCATCATGGCACACAATTGTAATCTATTTGAGACACAGCAGAATGCCATGGCATAGCTGGGAAGTCCTGCCTTAAAGATCAGTGAGTCCATCCCACCCTCATTCTCTCTGCTTTACTGACTAAGAAATGAGACCCACTCCAGACCTCAGTGGTATCAGGAGGCCAAGCGAGACTTTGAGCCAATATTTGGGAAAATGGAAGAGATGAAGCTGGGAAGGCTTCTACTTCTCTGCTGCTGCTGCTAAGTCATGTCAGTCATGTCCAGCTCTGTGTGACCCCATAGACGGCAGCCCACCAGGCTCCCCCATCCCTGGGATTCTCCAGGCAAGAACACTGGAGTGGGTTGCCATTTCCTTCTCCAATGCATGAAAGTGAAAAGTGAAAGTGAAGTTGCTCAGTCATGTCCGACTCTTCATGACCCCATGGACTATAGCCCACCAGGCTCCTCCATCCATGGGATTTTCCAGGCAAGAGTACTGGAGTGGGGTGCCATTGCCTTCTCCACCTGTACTCATTCATTTAAATCTCCTATTTAGAATTTTTAATGCTTCTTTTTTTCTAAACAAAATTGCCTCATTATAAGGAGAGATTCAAGGTTCATTCGAAAAGTAAGTGGGGGAAAAGTATATCTAACCAAAGATTTGTTAAATCCTGTAATGTTCCTTATGGTGGTATTTTTCAAAAGGTATAGCTTTTTTCTTTTTTTGTACAGATTTGTAGCAGAAACTAAAGATTTTTCTCAGTTGTAGTTCTTGAGTGTTTATACAAAATTCAAATTTTATACAAAATACTGAGATGAATTTCCTATAAGAAGAAAAAGTTGAGTGATCACCTAGTTAGGATTACTGGGCTCAGAGGGTTAGTTAAGAGACCAAGTGCCCTCTGCCTTGATGCCTGACCAAAGTGCCTGCTCTCAGGGGCCTGAGGGAAGGTACTTGAGGTAGCTGAGATAAACCCAAATTGCCATTCTGAAATGGCTATGAACTTTTCCCTCTTCATACTTTGGAAGAGACAGAAAAGAACGCTAAAGCTCTGACTCTCCTATCTGGGAGATCCAGCCATTTAATGAGGGGCTTTGGCTTTGGTGAGCATCACTGGAGTATTTTGAAGTACATTTCAGATTCCTCACCTTTAAAAATAGATGATAGGCAGGGGGGGCAGGGGCGGAGGTGTGAGTCTCAGGCTTCGAGTGAATGAGATCATTCTGCAGCCTTTCCATTTCCCAAACTGCAGATGTCACAAGGTGAGAATGAATCCTCAGCTTGTTCTGGTTTCCAAGTTACAATCCCTCTGCTTTCCCCCTCCTCTCCTGAGGGAATCTGTGGAGTCTGCAAAAACACTTGATAGCCGATCATTCTTACAGGCAGCAGACACACACATTACCCCACTGAAACTCTCTTACCCAAGAGTTGAAAGCTCTTGTGTATAACAGGCTTAAGTACAAACATGTGTTTTCGCCATTCATCTCCCCACCCGCCTCTTTAAGGAAGCCATATGTGATCAAATTCTGGGAGGCAACACAATCTACAGCAGGTGGGCTCTTTAATTGGCCTTCTTGGGGAGTAGCAGAAGTTGGTTTCAAAAGGTACTGACCTTATGGGTTTAGTTAGTAGGAGTTTGTGAAGTGGGTTGTAAAACCTAAACAGAGGACTGGGCTGCCTCTCAGATACATAGGAGAACAGTGGAAATCAGTGTGAATATTTCAGGGGAATTGATACAGATAATGTGTAGAGGTGATGATGTTGAAGGCCATCAATATTTAGCTGCAAAAGTACTCCTGTTTATCCCCACAGCAGTCCTATGTGTGGCCTCACAGGCTCTCTCTGGGCTTTTATTCATCTTTCTTCTTGGATAGGCTGACAGTGACACAGCCTGCCAGGGCTTGGGGAGTGTCTGCTAAGCCACCAAGGTTAATGGCAGAACCAGCACATTCTTGCCCTCGTATCCTGGTTGTTCCTTGTTTGATCAGAAACAAAGTTATAAAAAGATAATGTCAGAGCTGTGTACACAGTAAAGAAAAGTCATGATAAAGTGATGGCTGATGAATTTGATCAAAAGCAAACTATATAATTTAAGTGCAAAGTATCCATCTATATAGCCTACCCCATTGAAGTTAGCTGCATGATGAACAATTTGCTTTGTACTCTTGAGGAATCAGCTTATACGTGCTGAATGCTTTCAAGATGGGATTCCTAGGACTCATTAATCCAACTAGTATTTATTGAGTGCCTGCCATATGGAAGGTGCCAGGAGCAAAACAGAGAAGCAGACTCAGGGCTTACTCTCAGCGGTTTATGATCTGGAAGAAGAAACATTTGTTAACAGGTCATCTGAATTCTCTCTGATAGTTTTTATGGGAGCACACAGGAAAAACCAGCCTAGATTATGGTGGTCAATGGTAGTAAAGGGTGGTTAGGGAAGGATTTTTTGAGGAGTAGCTAAACTGAAACACAAAGGATGGAGAAGACTTATTTGACTAAAGAGAGAGAGGGGTGAAAGAATGTCATAGTATTAAGAACCTGTTCAAATGTCTAGGGTGGAATAGAGGAAAATTCCTCCCAGAGCCTGCAGAGAGTTCAGATATGTAAGGCAGAGGCAGTAAGGGGCAAAAATCATAATAAAAGACCTGCATGTCTTGTGGTTGGTTTCATTGTATTTAGAATGCAGACTACCTTTTTGGGATGGTTAGAATGTAGAGTCTTCCCTTTCAGTCTAGAATATTCCATTTGGGATTTACTGCATAATGTTTCTATGTCATGTTTTTAAAGCTTTCTCTATTATCTTAGCCCAAGGAGATAGGCATTAATGGCTTGAGAAATGGAAAAGGAAAGGAAAGTGAAGTCGCTCAGTCATGTTCGACTCTTTGCCACCCCATGGACTGTGGCATACCAGGCTCCTCCGTCCATGCGATTTTCCAGGCAAGGGTACTGGAGTGGGTTGCCATTTCCTTCTCCAGAGGATCTTCCCAACCCAGGGATCAAACCCGGGTCTCCCACATTGCAGGCAGATGCTTTACTGTCTGAGCCACCCGGGAAGCCTAGGGACATCAGTTAACCACTTCTACCAGAAAGAAAAACAGGGGTCTGATGGAGATACAAGAAACAAAGACAGAATCAGTAACTTTTGGTTATTTCCATTGTACTGATACAGGTGGGGTTTCTTGGGATGAGACACTAGAAAGTTTCAAATTTTTCATAAGCAGCTATTGCTAAGGATTTAGTTCAGCTCCTTTTTATTATGTCATATTTTCAGATTATGTGCTGGTATTAATTTCTGGAGGAAAATATTAAAGATAAACAATAAGCTTTCCAGATGGCTGTAACTGTAATTGGCATGAGTTTTATGTAAGTGAATCACACTTTTGTCATTTCTTTCTTCTACCTTTGTTAGTACTTGAGGAAGAATAATCATTATTGTTGGCAGATTTCCCAGATTCCACCTATAGTTTAGCAACAACAATTCTTGATATTAGAATACTGTACAGATTATAACCCACTTCTACAGGTGTTTGTGTCCTAATGCCTCCTATGTCCATGATTATGTCACTTACCTGTACCTGTGATTAGAGGGTGAGTCCCGGCTCTAGTTTCTCATAAAGTGTCCAGGCCGTACTAACATATTTAAACATGCCTTGAATTTGAAATCAAGGTTAAGTGATTTTTATTTTCTCTCTAGAAGTTCTGTTCCTGAGTATGGCAAACTGTTGGTTTCCTCTGTTGTACCATTAAGAAGCATCATTTTCTATTAAATCACCCTTCTTTGCAAAACTTCTCATTTACAAAAAATGAGTAGAGAGGAAAAGAATGTTTTAAAATTTCCAGGATATGAAGTTATTCTTACCAACATCTTAGAATTTTCTACTATTACCTACTAGGCCATGAATCTTGCAACCATCAAAAGAATTGGAAACAAAATGAATCGTGCTTTATTATTACCATATATGGGACATTTATTGAACTCATGTTAGACATGTGAGAGAGATTATTTTAATCCTGACAATAAGCCTACAGGATAGGTTCTATATTTCCATTTTTAATGAAACACCCACAGAGAGATGAGATAAATTGCTAGCATCTACACTGTAATTGACACATGTGATTTCTATGCCTCCATCCTTTCTACCATGCCATCCTCAATGGTTTTCCATTCCAAAGTGATTTGCTTCAAATCACCCAGAGCATCTGATCTACTAAAACTTACTGGAAGCTCTGAACATCAGATTGGAAACTGCAGAACTAGAGCAAAAGGGAAATGCGAAATCACTCTATTAAAATGACAAATATTCCAGATGTAGCTAATTAGTATGATAACCTAGGCGTAAAAGAGAATTGTTAAATTAGTGCCATCAGCCTTGCAATGCCATTAACCATATTATAACTCTTCACATGATTTTCCCCTCACCATGAAATGCCTGATCTCAATTTGCTTTATCATATGGTGCAGTACATCAGTGCCACACAGTACTGTGAATTCTGTGGTTTTCACAGTGGGATGTTTTTTATCTCTGTAGATTGGTAAATTGAAATTACTTCACCTAGGGTGATCCCTGTACCAAAAGGATACTGGCGACCTTGACTGCAGTTCTATGTTGTTTTCCTCTCACTCTCCCATGATTTTCTTTTTCTCTTTTGCTCTGAATCACCTACTCTAGAATATAAAGTCCCAGGCAGATTCAGAAGACAGTCCTGTTTCTCCTAAAAGCTTTCTCTGAGAGGTAGATTTCTGGGAGGGAACTGAGCTTTATTTTTGGATAGTGAAAGCAACAGAGAGCAGGTTAGAGTTAAGAAGGAGTACTTGTGGACTAGCAGGTTTGGAAAAAACTGGGGGGAACAGAAGCACAAATGACAAATTATACCTACAAATTAGGCTAGAGACAGTCTGGACATTCAATGGTAGCCATGAAACTAACACATGAAAGAGGAGCAAGCCAAGTCAGTTTGTGTGATGGCAGAGGAAATGTTTGGGGAAGGCAGCTGGTTTGATGTTTGTTTCAGTAAATGTCAGCACATCTGATACCAACTCTTCCTGCTGTTCTCTCTCAGTCTCTCAGCTGAGAGACTTCCCCTCTTCTGGTTTGTACATACCTGCCTTGAAGCCTGTTATCTCAATCCCCTGTCTTCTGACAGGATTTTAAATTTGAACCAGAAAGCACATGGTGCTGCAGGTAGAAGTTCCGGTTAACCACGTTGGGCCTTGTGAAGGGTGTGTGGGAAGAAGAATCAATTTATATAAATTTATAATTTATGTAAAATACACTGCTGACTCATGGTAGCCTCTGATGTTTACCATCACACTGCATGTTTTCTGTTTTCTGACTTGGCTTGAGTTGAGTATGGCTTGCCACAGTTCAAAAGAACAGAGTATACATGGTGCCTTATACATGAGGGACTCTCAAATGAATGACAGAATAAATGAATAAATAAATTGACGCATGCCTGAATGCAATTAAGATATGCTAGCATAAGCTGGCAAAAGATCTTGTCTTAATCATAAGCTAGGGACACATCATGGTTTGCAGGGGAAAGACATTTCATTGCTCACTAACTCATTCAGATCATTCATTCATGTATTTATTTTACACATATGATTTATTTAAAAAACTTTTTTGTGCTAAGTGCTGTGGTATCTTCTGAATGTAGAGTGGAAAGAAAACCTGAGATGGTCCTTGCACTCAAGAATTTATATTCTGGTGGGAGACAAACAGTATCAATCTGTAAACTGATAAAAGTGAAGGCAATTTTCAGGATTGTTAAATGGATAATATTTAGATAATACAGTTATTAGGAAAGGCCTGTTTGAAGAGACTTGAAGAAGTAGCCATGTCCAGAGCCACAGGTGGAAAGTTCCATAGAGGTGGATGGTCTGGCAGGAGGGAGCTTGCGGGGACTCAGTGTGGAAAGAACAGAGGAAGAGCAGAGTGGGCTCAGCTGGGGGAATGCCTGCCCGATCACGCCATGTTGTGGAGAGAGACCCCAGTTAACAGCAAATTGTATTGTAAAAACTCATTTGTAAGTTCACTGCAGGGAACTTGGAAGACATTTACTTGTAGAAGGAACATTATGTGTGATTGTCAGTTTGGTAGCCTGCAAAAACCCACTCACCTGTAATATCTCTACAGCCAGACCACCAGTAGGAAAAGACGTCATAAGATCTGTTCAGTGAGGCGACCCACTGTCTTTGTGCTTCAACAAGCTCCGGCACAGATCCCTCCATTGTTGTGCGGTTGCTCAGTTGTGTCTGACTGTTTGCGACCCCATGGATTGCAGCATGCCAGGCCTCCCTGTCCTTCACCATCTCCAGGAGTTTGCTCAAACTCATACACATTGACCCTCCATGGTGACCTCAAATACAAGCTGACTGGTTTTCAGATTGATGTTCATCATGCTTACCATGTTAAGGCTACCCATTTCCTATTCTACCAGTAGCAGGTTTTTTTTTTTTCTTCTGTTTTTTGTTTTGTCTTGAATTGTTAAGAATATATGTGAAATTTTCCTAAATGTCTTTTCTTTAATTATTAAATTATAATAGTAGAAACTTTTTGTTAAGAAAATACATGCAATTATTCACTATTTATTAGTATTTAGTATTATAACATTGCATGGGACATATATTAAAAATTACTAATACTAAAAAGTTTCATTGTTTATCTGAAATTCACATTTTAACAAGGCATCCATCCTTTTACCTGGAAACCCTAGACAATCACATTCTTATTTGGAACATGAGATGCAGAACAGGAGGCCAGTGGGTCATTTTCACTTTCTCCTTGGCTGGCCTTCTCCCCAAGCTCAGTAACTGAACCACTGTTTTGTCCCTTATTTCTTATTGGATCTTGATTCTTTTTTAAATTTTTGTCTTACTTTTTGCTGCACCTGGCAGCTGGCGGGATCTTAGTTCCCTGACCAGAAATCGAACTCCTATGCCTGCATTGGAAACATGGAGTCTTTAACCACTGAACCACCAGGAGAGTCCCTCTTGATTCTTTTACATAATATCATAATTCTTTGAAAGACTGTGGTTGGCCCTTCCCTACCCATGCCTAGGGACTGGAATTCTGTACCCAAGTAAAGTCCCATGGGTAAGTCCCTGCCATTTGCTACCAAGCCTCCCTGATACCTTCATATGGTGGGAACTTTTGGGGCCCAGGTCAACACAGAGGGAGGGAAGAACAGGGTCTGAGGGTAGAGGGATAAATGGAATTCCTCCCATCTCTTTTCACCTGTGCAAACTTGTGTTTAATGTCTCTGAACCTTAGTGTTTTAAGTCAGTACCATGAAGTCATAACAAACAACTTACAGGATTGTTATGTGGGTTTTACATTATAGTTGTGCAGTTAATGTAAGAGAGCTTTTGTCTCTCCATGATTAGTCACTGGTTTACTGCTGGACCCCTTTATAGTGTTTGCCTGTTTATCCTCTGGGCTTCCTTAATGGCTCAGAATGGGTAAAGAAATCTCCTGCAATACAGGAGATGTGAGTTTGATCTCTGGGTCAGAAATATCCCTTGGAAAGGGAAATGCCAACCCACCCCAATATTCTTGTCTGGGAAATCCCAGAGAGGAACCTGGTGGGCTGCCGTCCAAAGGGTTGTGAAGAGTTGGACAGGACAGAATGAGTAAACACATTGAACCTCTTCCTGGTGACTAATACTGGGGATTCCCCAGCACCCAATACACTGAGGGCTCTGCGAAGTCTTCTATGGGTCTGACTGTACTATTCTCAATATTAAGAATAAATATCAATGAATAGAATGCCTGGCCCACTATTATTGTTTTTCTGGTCTTTGGGTTCCAGTATCTAATTCCTGCCTCCCAGATATAGTCTCACTCAGCTCCATAATATTGCAGGCTCCTATGGAGGTCTCATAATCTCTTCCTCCTCTGCTCATCCTTAGTGGCCAGAGATAGTTGGTCTGGCTGGCCATCCCGCAATGGGAATGGCCCTCACTGCATTCCCAAGACTTTCTCCTGATCCAGCATAAGATGCCTGTCCCATTGCTAGACTTTGCTTAACTCTTACCTAGGCACCATTTCAACTTCAAATAAGTTCTATTAATATTTACTTGGGAACGAGGTCTTGTGAGACCTTCCTTATTAATACTTGGCTGAGAAGGTCCAATGGCACTAGTGTTTGCCTCTTTATGTCTGTTAGAGACGATAAAGGTCTTTTAATGCTCATGTCCATTCTCTTCTAGCATGAATCTAGAATATGCTTTATGACCAGCTATACCCAACCTGTTTAATATCAGCTTTCTGTGAGCATTCATAGGTATTTTAAAATGCCTTGAACCTTTATTCTCAGCTCTGAGGGTCCTACTCCTTAAGTCCAAAATTCTCTGCTAACCAAGATAATTAGATATTAGTAGTTCTGGCTATGTGTCTGTCACCTTGGTGCTATGTTCTGAAGTCAGGAGAGACTGGGGAATATAAGAGAAACAGCTTGAGCAGTTTATCTCACCTTGAAATATTTCCTAGCCTATTCCTCTTCCTTGAGAATTTCCCAGGGGGAATAGAGACTCACCACGAGTTTTTTAGCACCCCCGCCTCCACTTCCACTAACTCTTATTTTAAAATAGGATAGTTAAGTCAAAGAAAAGGAAAAAAAAATTATATTACAACATTGTGTATTAGGTGTAGAAAAAGAAACTCAACAAATCCCTCTACAAAAATAATGACATTACATCAAACTAAACTTGGCCTTTTATTTTTTAGTCAGAGAGTAGGTAACTTTCCAATTAATGTTTAAAAGAGAATTAAAAGATACCCCTCTAGGCAACTCTACCCAGAGATAGTTTCTAGCTAAGTGAAGCTGGTAATTTGCATGTAAAAACTTCTTTTAATTACTTCCTTAAACTTGCAGTTTTTACAAACTACCTGCGACATAAACTGTTCAAGTATCCTATTGCAAAAGAATTCCTGTGCATCTAATTCTAGGGAAAGCAGTGCCTCAATCAAGAAAGAATTTTCCACATAAATGTTGACCCCCTGGAGGAGAGCATGGCAACCCAGTGTTCTTGTCTGCAGGATTCCATGGACAGAGAAACCTGGAGGACTACAGTCCATGGGTTAGCAAAGAGTCAGACACGACTGAGCGACTAAGTACAACTCTCAAGTTACTTTCTTCTTTTTGAGTGTTTCTGAATCTCTTGGGTCCGTTTTTCTAGGATTTAATGAAGGGTTTTTCACCAAAACAAAACTCCCTAAATATTGTTTGGATTGAATCAGAGCGTTTTACTTTTACTGAGGTCTAGCTTGATCATTGTTTGCTCAGTACAAAGTCCTTCAGCCTTGGCACTACTGACAGTTTGGATCAGCTGATTCTTTGTTGCGGGGGACTGTCCTACACACTGGAGGATGATTAGCAGTATCCCCGACCTCTGCCCACCTGATGCCAGTTTCACTTTTGCAGTGGGACAACCAGTTATGTCTCCAGGCATTGTCAGATGTTCCCCGGGGACAAAATCACCTCTAGCTGAGAAACGCTGATTAGTTGGGTTTAAACTAAGCTGAATAGGAAGAATTGCAAAGAAGAAAAGGGGAGAATGACTATCTCTTGATACGTACATTTGCTTTTTGTTTTTTGGAATGCTTTCCTCCTTTCTGCTTAACTTGAATATCTCTGTTCTTATATCAGAGGTGAGTGTTTGGAGATAACTAGAATGTTTGTTCTCAAGGGATGAGGAAAGTTGAAGTCAAAGGATGCTTCAGTAAGGGACTTATGGAGTCTGGAATAGAGATATAGAATGACAATGTCCTCTTGACTTTTCTCTCTCTTCCACGGCTTCTCCTGGAAACCTGTGTTTAGAAGACAATTTTATCTCTGTGCAACTAGTGTGAGAACAATAGTTATTAACTGAGTGAATAGGTATGACAGTTCGATGGTCCAGGTTTTTGTGTCACATAGATTTATCAATTGACCTTCTAAATAATACACATTCAGATAAATTCAACATTATGCCCATTTCACAGATGGGAATGAGAGACTCATTCCAAGACTTGGAAGATAAAATAACTTGCCCCAGGTCACCCATAGTTTACATGACAGAAACAGGTTTCTCATGAAGACCTATAGATTATTAAAAAAGCCTGTTTTCCCCACTTCAACAAGTCCTTTACTGTGCTGATTTTGGTATCTGAAGCCACAGGGAAAGATTTCTGCTGTTTTGGAGACTTTGTATAAGATGGTTTTAGAATAGCTGGATCTTATTTGAATATGTGAGGAGTTAATATATGCACATCCCTATGCCAGTCCTCCTCCATTTTGTAAAGTGGTTTTTAAATGCTACTAAGCCTTTGTGGTTATCTGGTAAGACTCTTCTGACCTACATAATTAAGCTTTGTTTCTGCAGTCCAATATTGTTCATTATTTTCTGCATGTTAGCACCTTCTGCTTTTAGAATAAATAACACCTAATAAAGATAACTCCATAAAATTTGCATAGAGGATGTATGTTTGACTGAGAACATATGTTGGGTGAGGTGTACCTGCTTACTACCCAAATGTTTAAACAAGGATAATAAAAGAAGCTGCTGTTATGTTACATTGCTGAAGCAAATGTTTATGACATTCATTTCAAATGGGGCATAATATAGCCTTGCAAATAAGGAAAGAACATTTGCCAGCCATTTTTTCTCTGCAGAATGATAATGAAATAATCATTCTCTTCTCCTTTCCTGCATACAATTTTGAATAGAATTATAGAAGTTCAGTACTGCAAAAAGAATTAGAGATTTGGCTTCAAGTCTAGATCAGTCACCTACAAGCTGTGCCACCTTGAAGCAGTCACTTAACTTTGTGAGCCTCCAGTTTCACATCTTAAAATTGATAATATTAGATGTTTCATAAATCTGTTGGAATAAGTAACTTGCGATACTATAATGAACATCAAATATACAAACCATTTGTGCTTGCTGAATTTAACTTCATATAATATTACTTAAAGATAAGAAAAAACTCTTGACTTCAAGGAATTCTTCCTTAGTGCAAGAAGGAGACATACAAACAAGTAATACTAATATAAGTCCTATAAGAGAGGATAGCAGAAACAGTAGAGGAGAAAGAAACAATGCCTGATGTTGAAATACTTATGAAGAAGGAGGTATTTGAACTGAAAGATATTTAGTGTTTGTTTTGGACAGGCTAAGAAAGGAAGATGGTAATCCAAGAAAATGATGAAAGCGAAAGCATTGGTGTTTGGGAATAGATGATATGTTTGGAGACTGAAATTTGTTTAGTGTAGATGAGTGAGAAGACTCCAAATGGAGATGGATAGAAGAGGAGACTTGTGTTTAGAAAGGTCACTTGAGTGGCAGAATGGTGTATAAAATAAAACAGGGGAAACTGGCAAATGAGTTGACCAGTTGGTTGCCAATTGTAATTTGTTGGAAGTATATATGCATATCAGGGTTTGTTGGATAGGTAAAGAACCTGGGTAATTCTGAAAATACGTTTTGTTGTGGATTATGTTTCTCTGACTACAAATACATCTGAAATTAGACAACATGTTTAAGATTCATAAGGCTTTAGTTAGGAATAGAAGTTAAAGAGACAAAGGTATCAGAAGCTGAGTGGGGTATTTAAAGGATGTTCTAGGAAGAAGGAACCACATGAGTGGATCCTCGGTTGGTAATAACAAAACCACAAAATCAACAGCAGAGCACAGGAAAAAGAGGAAATGAGTGGATAGAAAGAAGCCTGGAGATGTCAGCAGGGGTCCAATTAGGTGTAGCCTTCAAAGTCCAAATGGAAGGGGAGCTAATTCAGAAAGGAGGAGGGTCATGTCTTCCTTTGAGGCAGAGCTCAAACTTCAGGTCACCAAATGATGGCTACTCATTGAACCAAAGACCTTAGAAATAACCACTAACTTGACCAAGAAAAATCTCCCAATTTCTAAATATAATTCCGACAATCACTTCCTAGAGTATCACATGGCTGTGTAAAATAGGTCAGATACCTTCGTGTGATTTCTCAGGCGTGTTTGTTTGGAGGTGATGTCATGGCCATCCTCTAGTCTCCTCCACCTCTTCCCTCCCCTAAGCCTGCACCCACTGCAAAACGGAAGTCAGAGAACTTGAGCCAGCTCCAGACTGTCCCCTTCCTTCCTACCTTTCTTTGTGCTTTGCTGTTGCTATTTTCAAAGTGGTATGCGAGGGCAGGACGAAGTGTCAGTCTCCCCTTGGAACACATGCTGAAAATGGAAAATAAGATGATTGTGACATTTTAGCTAAGAGACCTTTCTCAGGCTTTGGGAAAAGCCAGCTGAACAGGCACTCATTGTCACACAACCGGAAAAAAAAAATACAGCCCAAATGTCATCTCGAAGCTTGTTTGCTGCTAAATTTTCAGCGTACATTTGATTATTCTTCCTTTTCATTTTTAAGGACAAGGGGTCAGAGCTACTCCAGTTCTACCTTTCTTCTCATAAAAGTCTCCCCGCCTCTTCTCATAAAAGCCTCCCACACAAAAGCAAGACTTGCATAACTTTTTTCAAACTGGCAAGAGTACTTCACCTGAATGGGGTGAATTCACTTATACTTATCCATATTTTTCAGAGAAATTGACCAAAATTGCCAAAGATATAAAACTACATTTTGGACATTTCAAGTCATTTGCTCTCAGTACCAACCTGTAGTGCTCTTTTTCCTTAATCATCTTTCACTTTTTGTTCCTTTTAAGGAGGTGAGTGGAAAGGACAAAAACTTTGGAAGCCCTTAGATCTGTTTCTGCCTTGGCATCCTCCCTAGCTGCATGGCTTAGGTCAGTGGCCACTAAGCCCTAGTCTCCGCATTTGTTAAATGGGGATAATAACAGTATTTGCCATATGGAATGATATTGATAATTACGTAAGATGATGGATCTAAAACATCTAGCCCGTTTCTGGCAAATGTTGTCATAATACCTCCTGATTTAGCCCAGGGTGGCCACATGCAGGTCAGGGGCTTCTAACAGAAAACGATTGACCAGGGCTGAATGGAGGCAGAGGGCTCCCTTGCTCTTTGATACCAGTGTGGCCTGAGGAAGCACGGAAGGAGTGTCAGAGTCAGAACATTTCCTGCTTGAGTTCCAGGCGAAGACTTGGGGTACAATAGGGATCCCACATCCCAAGGGCTTATATTTCTGTGAATCTCATGTGGCAATGCCTTTGCTCCAAGGGCAGTGCAGAGAAGGTAAAGGTGTCACTTCTCAATTCTGGGGCTCTGGGCTTGACTCCCAGTTTGCCATTTCTGAGCTCTGTGCTGTGAGTGATGCATTTAACTTCCCTTTTTGCAGAGGGTGCAGGCTTAGGGGAGGGAAGAGGTGGAGGAGACTAGAGGATGGCCATGACATCACCTCCAAACAAACACTCCTGAGAAATCACACAAAGATATCATGCCCCAGCTACCTCACCTATCAAATGGCCAGCGATCTACCTAACAGCGTTGTTGGGAGAGTTAAATGAGGTAATATTAGCTAACATTTTTTAAGGGCTGACCACGTGTTAGGCACTGGTCTAAGCTGTTGATGTGCGTTAACTCTTTTAGCTCAGGACAACTTATGAAGTCTATGCTGTTAGTACCCTAATTCTACAGATGATATAGAAATATAAAGAAACCCAAGCTACCCAAGTTCATTCCAACTGTAGGTAGAAGAGATTGTAACAGGTTCTTTGGCTTCGGAGCTGGGATCTTAAATATCTAGTATACCATCTAGGCCAGTGATTCTCAAAGTATGGTCCCTGGACGAGCAGCATCAGCATTGCCTGGGAACTTGATGGAAATGCAAATTCTCTACCTAACCCCAGACCTCCTAGGTTAGAATCTCTGAGCACACAGCCCAGTACTCTGCTTCAGGAGCCCTCCAGAGGATTCATAAATAGACGTAAGTCTGAGAACCACTGCTCTAGACCAGCCTTTGGCATGCTACAGTAGCCACCTGTTTTTGTCAATAAGGTTTTATTGGAACATAGGCTCATTCATTTAGATATTGTCTGAGCTGGCTTTTTTTGCTACACTGTCAGAGTTGCGTAGTTGGGCCAGATACCATCTGGCCTGCGAATTCTAAACTATTCACTATCAGTCCTTAGAAAAAAGTCACATGCAGATCCCTGGTCTAGGCAATACAGTGAAAGTACCATGCCAGCACAAACTATTAATAAGTGCGCAATAAGGAGCTATTATTATTAAGTACTTGGGAGACAAAACGTAGTGATTCAGAGGCCCAGATGCTCCTCTGCCTTGGTGAAGGGTGGTCTAGATCAGTGCAGAACTGAACTACAATCAACTAAGTTTTCCTTAGTTAGGATCCAGGGACAGCTAAGTCATTTGGTCATGGTGATAGTCATTTCTTACCAAAAGGGGGAAAAGTGAAGGAGGATATTGCTCTTGAGGCCATCACCCTGCTGTGTCTTCCTCCTGTAATCCCCGTGGCCTAGGGCTCTCTGACAGATCTGGACTTTGGAATGTGGAGCCCCTGCCACCAGCCTCTCAGCCTTTTCTTCTACGTGGTTTTCACTTGCAGCAGGGAGTGCCCTGGAGTTCCAGAAGCACTGGGACAGAAAGACTGATAGGTGAAGTATTACCTTTATTCTGTATCTCCCCAAGTCCATGGTCTAGTTTGAGACTAAATGCAGGATGCTTTCCCAGACCAACAAAACCCCACTTATCTTTATTTGACAAATATATATTACTCCTCTGTCAAGTGCCAAAGATTTACACATGTCAGTTTTTTAGACTTTGAGTTAAGCAGTGTGTTATCCAGATAAAGAAGCCAAGGCTCAGAGAGGGTGTGTGACTTCTTAGGGTCACAGAATATATGTGCTGTAGTTCCAGGACTCAAACTTCCTTTTCCTAAGTCCTGGGCTCAGCCCTCATCTTGCTGTCAGTTCCTGTGACAGGAGCAAATTGACCCTGTAAGAACACCTGTGTGTTTCCCTTGAGGGCTTGTACTCCTGAGGACATCAGTTATGCTGGTGGCATCCTTCTCTCTGCATAGGGAAATATATGGATCAGGTTCCTGGCAGGATACAGATGGCACACTAGAAAAGATTTTGATAAAGGGGCCAGGAGCAGCTCCATAGTTTATGGGCCCAGTGAAAGAAGAAAAAGAAATATCACCAGAGCCCCCCACCCCACCCCCCGCCAAACACTAGCTGTATAGAAAGGGCTGCCTACCTTACCACGTGTTTCTCTCTCTAGTCCCCTGTATGGACACTTCTCAAAAATTACCATCTCAGCAGCCCTAAGGGAAGGCCCTTAGAATCATTATGGCAAAACCAAAAGGCCACTTTTTCTCACAAAAATGCATTTGAAATTTACATCACTAATGATAGAAAATTGAGTGTTTTTTAATGGGAAGAAAAAAAGAAAAAAACATTCTCCAGTCTTCAGTAAAAATAACATAGAAAGATGTACCCTTTCTTGTATCAAGGCTTTGGCAGAACTCCCGAAACCCTGATCATAGAGCTGAGGTTTACTGCTAGGCAGTCTCTGGGCCTCCCCTCTGTCTCTGACAGTGTGGAAAGAGATGAAGTGTTGGAACTGGGCTGCTCTAGGTTCCAGTCTCTTCTCTTGCTACCTTGGATTGTGTACTTCTGGTCCTCAGTTTCCTCATCAGACAGGATGCCACTAACCTTGCAGAATCACCACTGATTAAAATGGATGCCATGTTTGCACAATGTGCCATCTCCTCCATCTCTCATCAAAGCATTCAGCTTTGTCAGCCTCCACATGGCACAGAGTGACTGAATGCCTATTTCCTAGGCACTGAATGTGAGCATCTCTGCATTCCTCCAGCGCCTTTCATAGGTTCTCAACAGTGTTTTCCTGCTTGGCTGGTGGAAGGCCGTGGAAAGTGGTGTCTCTGAGAATAAAAGGCTGCCGCAGGCACACAGGGCTGTACACTGCAGCTTGGCTCTCCCCTGCCTGGAGGTCTTGACTCTTGGCCCCTTGTTTAACCCTTGCTTCTGAGAGCAGGTTATTCACTGAGCTTCAAAGGAAGCATCAAGAAGACTGTCCTCCATGCTCAGAGCTGTGGTCTTTTTGGTTTCTCTGCTCCCATTGGGGATCTTCCCTAGCCATCCAGGAATACTAGTTAGCTAAGCGCTTGGCTGCCAACCCCTGGCCGGGGCCACTGGGCAGGGACACGGACACCTGGCAGGCGGGTTTCAGAGAATGCATTGCAGCAGCTGTGTGGCCTGATTGTTCCAGGCCCATTATTCATTTTCCATAATTGTTGACCTTTCTGTCTGCTCTCTCCATGGAGAATTTCAAGCCATTTTCCAGAGCACAGATGAATATCTGAAGCTCACAATAGCACAGGAGACTGTCAGCATCAGCCTTATAATCCCTCTTGGCAGCGGATGGGGAGAGGGGAGAGGCCTATCTACGAGGGGAGCTCTGGCTCAAGCGAGGAGTTCCAGGAGTCAGGCAGGTTTGCAGGGTTAGACAAAGGAAGCCCATTCGTGCTGCCCCTTGGGGGTGTTGTCTGTGCATTTCTAAAATTCAGGACTGACCATGACATCCCCTTATAATCACATGTACCTAATTAGATTCTGACCCTCCTTTCCAGCCACATCTCTCTGTGCTTCGCTTGCTCACCCACTTGCAAGCTGTAACGGACTCTTGGTGATTCCTTATAAAGGCTTCATGACAATGGGCCTTTGCACACGCCATGTGCTTCTCCTAGAATGTCCCTTCCTTGCCTGCTAAACTTCTTTACCAGCTTTCTTCATTCTCTGTGCTCCCATAGCACCTTCCACTGTCACTCATACTCGAGGTATTAGCTGTGCTCACACTTCTGCCTTGCACTTCTTGTGGGCCAGGGTCAGGACAATACTAATTTTTCTATTCCTGTTGCCTGGTACTTGATAGGTACTCTGTAAATGCATTAAAAATGAATGAGAAAATGAATACCTACATTTTATTTGTGGGGATTTTTTTTTATGTTGTAAGCAAGATAAGCTCACAGTAATTAAAGCAAAAAATAAATTTATTGTTTCATGTCGCTGAAAAATCTAGGGAACATTGTCTTTAAGAATGACTTGATTCAAGGTTCAAACGATGTGGCCAGCAGGCATTTGTCAACTCTGCTTCCTCTAGCTGTTTCCTTTATCCACAGCCTGGGTCCCCTTACAGTGCTGAGGTGACTGGAGCAGATACTCTCATTCTATTAAGGCCAGAGAAAGAAAGGGAGTGTTTCTTTTCCCAGAAGTCTCAGCAAAGGTCTCATTGAATCTGATGGATTATGTGCTAATCTCTGAACTAATCCCTCTGGTCAAGGAGTTGCACTATGCAAATTGTCTCATCAATCAGGGGTTACCTTTGTCAGTCCCTTTCAGTATAACGCTGGCAGAAAGTGGGAGAAGAGGTGAATTCCACAAAGGGAAATTAAAGTAATATTTCTAAATATGGATGTTGGCCAATCAATCAGTTTTCACTTTATGTATCCAGTCCCGTGGGCTTCAATCCAGATAAAAAGGATACAAACCAAAACTTTTCAAAAGGTTTAGTGGCCTTACGCATTTGTTGTATATCAAATCCAAACCTGAAAGTGAAAGGTACAGTCAAATCCTAGGCTTTACAGTTAAAAAATCCTAATGAAGCTTCCATTTCATAAATCACATGGTTGAGTTTTTTATTGTTAAATAATACTTTTTAGTACAGTAGATATCAGATGTGTCATCCTTTCTTGTGGTCTAGGTGTATTTTCTCTTGTAGTAGTTCACAGTCTTATGATTTGGGAAATCGTGGTAAGGTCCATGAGTAGAGAATTACAAGTTTTTAGACACAGCTCTGTGCCTCAAATTGCTGCCTGGGGTTTTCATCTTTTTTTCTTTTTCTACAGCAAATATCACCACTTGGGAGGGAAAATAAATCAATAGTAATATGAAGAAAATTTTGTCTTTTTAGTAGTAATATGGTAATTCCTTTCTGAGGAAAGATGAGTCATGTCAAAAAGAAGTGTTGGGCAGTGGGCTCTGTGGTAGAGTCAAGTTCTAGTGGCACACAGGTCCCCAGCACCCAGAAGAAGGAAAGGACTTTATAAAATACTGGTGGGAGGGCAGGGGGTTGGGGGAGTCAGGCAGAGTTAGCGGAGGAAGAGGGAGACCTAACAAAGAGGAAAGAATTTGTCCATTTGGGGTTTTGTTTTTGCATGGGTCTGAGTATAGAATTAGTGATGTGACATTCCTTCCCTCTCTCAGAAAATCTTTAATAAAATCAATACCATGCATAACATTTTTGTATACAAATTTTTAGGAATTCCAAGAAGGGCTGATGACATCTTCAGGATTGATAGAAGACTTCTTCTATAGGCATATATGATGACAAAGAAGCTAAGTATGGTTAGCAGTCAAGAGAGTGTCTGGAGAAAATTTATGTATAAAGTCACAAAGAAACATTAGTCAGGGCAGAGACTGTTTATCAAAAGTTCAAGGCACCTAGGACCCCATCCCCTTACACAGAGTTCAACATCTGGGACCGTTTGTATAGAGTTTGTAGATCAGGAACAAAACCAAAAGAGGGAGCAAAAACTTGGAGCAAGTCTTCCCAAGGTGGACTGTTTTAACTTTACAAATCTTTATTTTAAAAAGTGGTAGTACCTGGCCAATAAAGATGAGAGGGATGGGGCATTGAGAGTATGGGGACTCCTCTCTTCACCAATGACAGCATCAAAGACTTCAGATAGGTTCTTTGTTCTCTTCCCAGTTCTTTCCAGACAGCCAGAGGAAAGGTTGAAAAAGTACAATTTCTTTTACAGAAGCCAGCTCTGCCTTTATACCTCTTTAATCCTCAATGACCCAGGACCAAAATTGTTTGCTGGTTAAAAACAAAAAGAAAAAAATGAATATCCTTGATAAGAGTTTTGAAATTCAAATTCAACTCAACTGGTTTGTTGAACCTTTTGGAGTATTTTGAAAGATGTCTCCAGGTAATTGCGTGGTACAAATTGTTACATCATCTTTCCATCCACTTGCAATTCAACTCATCCACAGGTTTCAGAGAAGTCAGTTTTGAACACAGAGTACTAAAGACAAACATGCTACCCTATTCTCAGTCCATTGGCAGCAGTGGGTTTTCACTTTCCCTGTGGAGGGAACGTACTGCCCAGGGGACAGAAAATACTGCCCAGAAGACAGTGAGTTTAGTCCTTCTTGGATTCTCTATTCATTTGTTGCTTCATTTTCTTTCAATGCCTTCAAGATTTCCCCAGCTTTAGTCAGCTTTGCACAGAGCTCTGTGCTTAGAAAACAGCTTTCCCTTGGCTGTCCCTCTAGGTGGGGGATGAAGACTCCTTCTGCCTCTGGATTTGGGGACAGGTCTTAAATCTTCTCACAGTCCAGTTAAAAGTCACTTCAAGAGAGAAGTGCTCCAGCTGCCTTGGTCGCGTTCACCATGAAAGATTTCATTTCATTAAACTCTAGACTTGACTCTCCTTCAGCAAGATTGGGGAAATGTTACCCCTGCACTATTTCTTGACTCTGCTAATGCCACAGATTTTTGATTTATGACAGCTGAGCCTTTGTGAACCTCCCAAGGGCCTTGCTGAGGAATGCCTGCTTCCTCTGAAATTAAGGGGTGCAGACAAAGAGTTCGATGTGTGTTTGTGAGTGAGAAATGGAAACCTCCATCCATCATTTGGACTGGGACTAGGGCTTATGGGCCAAGGGAAGCTGCTCTTTTAAAAGACCAAGGAAGTTTATATAATTTGGGTCTCGTGTGTGTGTGTGTGTGTGTAAGCACATCATGTGGAGAATGTTAACTCCAAACTCTGAGATTGTGTGAGCTTTCTTTTAAAAAAGAGACCTTACTTTTTAGAGTAGTTTTAGATTCACAGCAGAATTGACAAGGCACAGAGTTTCCCTACCCATGCATGCATATACATAACATGTTTTAATATTACATTTTTAAACACAATAGGTTTTAACTGATCCTGAATTCTAACTCTAGTTATCTCTGAGTTGGCCAAGAAAAATATGAGAATAGTTGCAAGATATGGCATATGGTTCTGAGAACATTGGACCTGAAATTTCAAGGCAGTGTATCCCCAAGGAACATGTCATTCAGGTTTCGTAGAACTCAAGTTTTATTTTGGCCAAAGATCGTGCCTGGACTTAACATTTCAAAATTCCAGACAAATATCAGTCTTTAGGATTTTGGAATGAGAAATCAGAATTCCTAAGCATTTTCAGGTATGCCCGAAGTCATGTTAATCTTAAAATACACCTAATATTCCTAATATGAAAGAAAGTGAAAGTGAAGTCGCTCAGTTGTGTCCGATTCTTTGTGACCCCATGGACTGTAGCCTACCAGGCTCCTCCATCCATGGAATTTTCCAGGCAAGAGTACTGGCGCGGGTTGCCATTTCCTTCTCCTGGGGATCTTCCTGACCCAGGGATCAAACCCGGGTCTCCTGCATTGCAGGCAGACGCTTTACCATTTGAGCCACCAGGGAAGCCCATTCCTAATATAGGAACTAAATAATACATTCCTAATAGAGGAACTAAAGAACCTCTTGATGGCATCCAGTCCCACCAGTTCATGGCAAATAGATGGGGAAACAATGGAAACAGTGAAAACTTTATTTTCTTGTGCTCCAAAATCCCTGCCAATGGTGACTGCAGCCATGAAATTAAAAGACACTTGCTCCTTGGAAGAAAAGCTATGACCAACCTAGATGGCATATTAAAAAGCAGAGACATTACTTTGCTGATAAAGTCCATCTAGTTAAAGCTATGGTTTTTCCAGTGGTCATGTATAGATGTGAGAGTTGGACCATAAAGAAAGCTGAGGGCCGAAGAATTGATGCTTTTGAACTGTGGTGTTGGAGAAGACTCTTGAGAGTCCCTTGGACTGCAAGGAAATCAAACCAGTCAATCCTGAAGGAAATCAGTCCTGAATATTCATTGGAGGGACTGATGCAGAAGCTCCAGTACTTTGGCCACCTGATGCAAATAGCTGACTCATTGGAAAAGACCCAGATGCTGGGAAAGGTTGAAGGCAGGAGAAGGGGACGACAGAGGGTGAGATGGTTGGATGGCATCACTGACTCAATGGACGTGTGTTTGAGCAAGTTCAGGGAGTTGTTGATGGGCAGAGAAGCCTGGTCTGCTGGAGCTGGACACGACTGAGTGACTGAACTGAATACCCCTAATACTATTTACACTGTATTAAGAATAACAGTTGAAAGTAACAAATAATAGCACTTAATGGAAAATATAACTTATAATGCATATTCAAACACGGGAAAATACAGGTGGCATGACTAACATGTAGTGATCACCATATGTAGTGTTCAAATAACAGTATTTGTGTCTCTTAGCCTGGTAGGCTGCCGTCTATGGGGTTGCACAGAGTCAGACACGGACATGACTGAAGTGACTTAGCAGCAGCAGCAGCAGCAAGGTGAAGAGAGAATTGTCACCTAAGAACATATTTTTCTTTCAATACTTGTTATTTCTTTGAACACCACTTATAGGACTTGCATTAAGTGTACTGCCCATATAAACTTATGAATATTTGCTTTCAAGAAAGTATAATTCATGTTTAATAAATATTAACCATATTAAAATTTAGTTTCATGCCAAAAGCTAGACAGGGATGCATGCATATGCAGACAACACGGTCAGTAGCTACAAGCAAGACCAACAGGTTTGATCCTGATCATTTTTCTCCTGTGTAATTCTCTTCCAGTTTCTGGATATACCAATCTTATCTTTTTATTCTATGTGTCAGTTGATTCCTTGGAGCCAGTAATGTCTTCAAATTAATTGGTAAGTTTTAATACTCATAGGAGAATTAGAATACTTGCTCCCATTTCCCCGGTTTCTCAATTGATTTTTCTTGGGATTTGAGGTTCAGGGAATCATACATTTCCTAAGTAATTCTGGGGAAGGAGTTCTGCAGGGACTCATTGCCTCAGCTATATCTGCTTTCCTCATCATGCCTGGCAAAGCCTTGTACAGTCAGTTCTATAATATGGGAACATGAACTAAAAATCATGGTGGTATGTACAATCAGGCAAGAAAAAACACAGGGATTTTGTAGAAAATGGACCAGGGATATAATGCAAAAACTTCATCAGTAACACATAAAAACAAAGATAAGAACCACATAAAAATGGTAGCATGGTTTTATATATAGTTAAATAATTAAGATGTATGTGAATGTAACAACAGCTTTCACACTACATTGAAGAATACCTGAGGTTTGCTTCTGGAATTAGGCTTTAGAGCAGTTGGAGCTTGTGAGTTACTACAAAGTGGTGGGAGGAGTATGACCTGAACCACAGTTCAGCTGGTTCCATCTGAACCACTGGATGGAAAGTTGTGGCATCAGGTGTGCATGAGTGGAGCTCATAGCACACATGGGGAGCTGAGGAGTGAGCAGATGTTTGAGGCCTGTGTCTTGTGTATTCCTGTGCTTGGTTCAGCAAGGTACTGTTTCTGCTTCACCTCATGTTACTCACATATAAACTCATACTTAAGCAAATATGAAATTCTTGTTATGCTCAAATTGTTCCCAGTTAAGTCAGTCACTCTGGAACAAATTCAGGTGTTCCAAACAAACCCTAGAGCAGGACTGGCCATACACTGGAGTCAACTGAAGTTACTGGCTAAAAGAATGATTTTTCTTGCTCTTTTCCACTTATTTTCAAGCTACGCTTAGGGGCTGGTTAGGAAGAGCCACATCCCCTCAGTGGAGATACTCATCCCTTGGATGTTCAGCTGAGTCAGGCATGCACTGATGGTATGCCCTTTATTCTTTTCTTTCCCTTTCATCCTCAGTTGCAGGCATCAGAGATACTCCAGGGACCCAAGAGAGAAGGAGTATATGTAACTGATGATGATCCTACTCGGGGTATAATTTGAAGGGAATCAAAAGTTTCACTTAAGAACAGTGGTCCTGATGCCTCCTATAGTAGCTTGTGTGTGTGTCAGTCACTCAGTCGTGTCCGACTCGTTGCGACCCCACGGACTGTAGCCCCCCAGGTTTCTCTGTCCATGGAATTCTCCAGGCAGGGATACTGGAGTGGATTGCCACTCCCTTCTCCATGTATAGTAGCTTGAATTGGGAAACAGGTTGTCATGTCTTTTTGCTAAAAGAAACATAAGACACTGGAACTGAGCACATCATTTCTTCCCAAAGCATCTTACAGAAGTATTTACTGTGGTCTGCTAAACAGTGCAAAGAGACTTTAATGGTCTGTGTTCCTTTCTATGTCTTCAAAGTGTGCTCTGTCTGTCTGTCTCTCTCTATATATAATCCATTATGAAAAATAATGTATATCCATGAAATAACATTTTAGAGAAGTAGATAGAAGAGACAGACAAAATCATGTTTGTCCCCTCTGGCAACACATCCATGCATTTCCTTCCAGTCTAGAAACAGTAGGTTTTGGTGACAGAAGAAGAGAATAAAATGGAGCTGGCCATGTAGCAACTTTCCTTGCTGGTTTCTCTAACATTGTCTTCATTCATGAATGTAGGAACTGAATGGAGGAAAGCTTGGGGGCATTGAAGCACGTGGTAGCTCCAAAATGACTCCTTCAGTTCTCTTGGCTGATCTTTCTGGTAAAGCTTCACCACCCATGATGATCTAAACTTTCCAGTCAGCTATTGGCCTCAGCTGGCTTTAAAAACATTATTGGCTTGGCAACTTGGTTTTTGAATTTGGCATGTGCGTTTTACTTGGCTAATCATTGAATTTCCCTTTCATCTTTAGGAATCTGGTTTCTACAGACTGCCTGACTTGTGGTCTTCATGTATGTATGGACTTGGTTTGGGTTTGGGAATCATACATTTGACCTGGGTGAAGTAGCCTATACAATAACCACAGTTAATGAGCTACCTGATGGCTTGATTACACAAGTCCACACCCAGTCCCAGCGTGAGGGCCAAAGTTAGCTTAATGGGACCTCATTGTCAGGGAGAGCAGGTCTGCCTTGGTACTATAAATAAAGGACCTTGGGCAGCATCAGAATAATTTACATAGTTTACTTAGGTAAGTGCCGTCAGGTTGCTGATGGTCAACACTCCCAAAAGAAGACTTCTTAAGCTTCTGAGCTACATCTTAGCTTCTTGACTGGGGAAAGGAGGAGATATGGCTGAGTTTTTTTTTTTTTTTTTAATTGTGCTGCTTGATGACTCTTCGGAGGAATAACCTATTCTTCATTGACTGAACCAGTGTGATTCCTTTGTTTGAATCTTAGACCAGATCCTTCTGGGAGACTAGGCCCACTGAATACCTCTAAACATGGCCCAAATCAGCTAGAAGTTCTGCTGATACCTCTGCTGTCTCAATAGTTTTCTAGTCCCTGGGTAGTAGCTGCCACTCTCTCTCCATAATTATGCCCTTGTCTATCTGCCATATTTACACTGTCGGCTTCAGAACCCAGGAAGTCATCCAAGGCTGAGATAAACTAAGCTTTGACCACTATGTTTTGCTCAATTAAAATGGAATGGTATCAAGTATACTTTATAATCCAGGGTGGGTAGAAACAGTATTAGGTGCTTTGGTGAGTTAGCCACAGCAAGAGAAAAATATGATAATAGTGAAGTATTT
The DNA here is from genome assembly GCF_032405125.1 of Capricornis sumatraensis. Lineage (NCBI taxonomy): Eukaryota > Metazoa > Chordata > Mammalia > Artiodactyla > Bovidae > Capricornis > Capricornis sumatraensis. The sequence goes on along the minus strand of NC_091074.1, from coordinate 45,581,811 downwards.
TACTTGTATAGGGCTGTACAGATTATGAAATATGTTCACTTTCACAATTAAATGTCATATTTTTCAATGCTCCAAGGAATAGTCAGAAAGTGATGGTGATATGCAGAGAGGTTAGGTGACTTGCCAGAAGATGCAGTCAGAGGAATGGGAACCAGGTTTCTTAGTCAGATCCTCTGATTCCTAGTCTAAGCATCATTCTATCATGTATAGTATAGACTGTTCAGTTCAGTTCAGTTGCTCAGTCATGTCCAACTCTTTGCGACCCCATGAATTGCAGCACGCCAGGGCTGGAAAAGTACCAATTCCCATCAATATAAGATAACTTTTTTTTTAAGTGTCCCTCAGTTCAGTTCAGTTCAGTCGCTCAGTCGTGTCTGACTCTTTGTGACCCCATGAATCGCACCACGCCAGGCCTCCCTGTCCATCACCAACTCCCAGAGTTCACCCAAACTCATGTCCATTGAGTCAGTGATGCCATCCAGCCATCTCATCCTCTGTTGTCCCCTTCTCCTCCTGTCCCCAATCCCTCCCAGCATCAGAGTCTTTTCCAATGAGTCAACTTGTCTCATGAGGTGGCCAAAGTACTGGAGTTTCAGCTTTAGCATCATTCGTTCCAAAGAACACCCAGGACTGATCTCCTTTAGAATGGACTGTTTGGATCTCCTTGCAGTCCAAGGGACTCTCAAGAGTCTTCTCCAACACCACAGTTCAAAAGCATCAATTCTTCTGCGCTCAGCTTTCTTCACAGTCCAACTCTCACATCCATACATGACCACTGGAAAAACCATAACCTTGACTAGACAGACCTTTGTTGGCAAAGTAATGTCTCTGCTTTTGAATAGAGTGTTCAATCAGCCCTTAATATAAGGTCAGAATTACAAACTGAAGATGAAGGCTATTTCTTTCTTTGTGTATACTCTGACATATTATGGGGAATCCCATAGGCCCACATGACTATTTATAAACTAATTTATTCTTTCATTTTAAAAATTGCATCATACTTTTTCCTAAGACTCGTAGAATTATAGATGTACAAGGAACTGCAGAGGTACAACTTAGTCATCCCATTTTATAGATGGAAAGATTGAGACCCACGAGACTTAAGCTGGCCTTTAAGAAAGAGGGCAGGTAATTTAACTCATTTTGTGAGTTTTGATCCAGCACTTTATCCTGCTTTAATCTATCTGAGGGACAACAAGTGTCTTTACTGCCTTCAACTTTCGTCTCCTACCATCTTCACCCCATCCACGTGGCAGGCTGAGTTAAAGTCTTAAAAAACAGTCCTCAGGCTTCTCAAGGTTTTTTTTTTTTTTTTTTCTGGATTAGTGCTCTACACAAGCTTAGATATGTGGATAAAATCCAAATCAATGGTTAGACAGCATCCCTTTATGTATGTGCCATGGCCTTAGTCTAAGAGTAAGGCTGTGGGTTGATAGTGCGCGGAGCTGCACAGTGGAGCTGGCCAAAACCTGACCCTCTCACACGGGCCTGCAGGCTGTTGTAAGTTGGACATGATTTTATGTCTGCTTCTGTTTGCGTCTCTGTTCCTTTCATCTAGACTCTGTGCTAAAGGATCCTTGTACATAGCCTTGGTTATACTGATGGTGGTTTAGTCACTAAGTTGTGTCTAACTGTTTGTGACCTCATTGACTGTAGCCTGTCCGGCTTCTCTATCCATGGGATTTTCCTGGCAAGAATACTGGAGTGGGTTGCCATTTCCTTCTCCAGGGAATCTTCCCAACTCAGGGGTTGAACCTGGGTCTCCTACATTTCCTGAAAACCCAATTCTGGGCCTGCTTCTATGGTGCTAAAGTAGTTCATAGACCCTTGGATTCTGTGGACTCATAAGTTTTGAAAGGAGGGAAAGGTGAGGAGGCTTTGTCGTCTTTATTACCTCTTCATCTCCTTCAGACATTTCAGCAATTAAACTTTTATGATACTTCAGAATCAGAAGGAAAACAACAATGACTGCTATGTGTAACAATTGATACCATTCACTGAGTGTGTGTGCTGGCTGGCTTTCTGATGTTAACTCACTTAATTCTCCTAAAAACCTCCTCAGGTGAGGAAACTGAAATTCAAGCATAAGTGACCTGTTTAAGCTTCCTTCCTTGTGAGGGTCAGTGTCTTGATTTGAGCTGACTGTCTGCTGAAACAAGCTCTGTATTCTTGCCACTATACAGGATAGTGTGTAGCCAGTGAAATCTGTGGTAGTGGACTGCCAGGTGCCATGGAGGATGTTCCTAGGGTAAGGGGCATGTGGAATGGGAACCTGGAGTAGAGCTGGGGGATTGAGTGCAGGAGGAGGAGAGCTTTAACCCTTGTCACTCTCCAGACTGAATTCTGTCTCATCAAAGATATCTGGCCTTTTCTCTTCGTCTGTCCTGGTGACATTTTATACAAGCAAGGGAACTTCCTCCAGGATCTATGAACTCAGGGTAGTATAGCCATGGTGTTGTCACCCAGTTAACAAGGTTGGCTCCCCACTATTCATCCTTGTAGACTTTTTCAGGACAGCAATTCTAGTTTATAATATTTTGATACTATCTTTGTAATTGTCTTTTTCACATTATCAATTTGCCTCTTGCCCAGGAGTGGGCTCTTCTCCATCTCTTGTTCTCAGTGAGCATGTCTTCAGTGTGAGCTGAGACAAGTCTCCTGATCTGCACATGCACACCCTTCCTGATGCCACTTTGATGCACTTGATTATCAAGCAGTGGCATGCAAAAAGGGTTCAGCCAAAATGCCTGTGCCAAAGGCAAAATGAGCTGCTCTGGGTGGCACATGCATTACATCAATAAAGGATGTTTGGAAATCTAAATTTTTTGACCAGCAAGTGTAAGGTAATACTGGTTCATTTACTGTGTGACTTTGGGCAAGTTTCTTAATTCTTATAAGTCCCAAATAATGTGTGAATAATGCTGACCACTAAAGAGCTGTTAAAAGAACTAAATGAGCAATATATGTAGAGCAGGTACTAGTCAGCTTGATACATACTAGGTACAAAATTACTGGAAGCTCATATCCTTTGAATAACATCTCCCTATGGCACCCCACTCCAGTACTCTTGCCTGGAAAATCCCATGGATGGAGGAGCCTGGTGGGCTGCCGTCTATGGGGTCGCACAGAGTCGGACACGACTGAAGTGACTTAGCAGCAGCAGCCCTCACCCAACTCCAGCTGCTAGCAATGACAAATATACTTTCTGATTGATTTTTTAAGATTCCACCTATAAGTGAGATTATATAGTTTTTTTGGTTCTCTGTTGACTTATTTCACTTAACGTATCAATGTTGTTGCAAAAGGATTCCTGCTCCCATTCTTTCTCATGGTTGAATAATATTCCTGTATGTGTGTGTTGACGCTGTTTACATACCCTGACTTTGTGAATAATGCTACAATGCAACATGGGTTGCAGATAGCTCTTAGAGATAGTTGTTTCATTTTTTGGGATATATATGCAGAAGTAGACCTGCTGAATCATTTGGTGGTTCTGCTTTCATGTTTGAGAAGCCTCCATACTGTTTTCCATAGGGATTATACTAATTTCTGTTAACCACCAACAGTGTATAAGATTTCTTTTTCTCTGCATCCTCACCAACATTGAATATCTCTTGTTGTTTTTTTTTTTTGATAATAGCCATTCTAACATATATGAGATGATATTTTATTGTGGTTTCAATTTTCAATTCCTTTATGATTACTGGTGTTGAGTACCTTTTCATGTATCTGTTGACATTTGTGTGTGTGTCTTTGGAAAAATGCATGTCTATGGCTTTTTGTTCATTTTAAAATTGGATTGCATGTTTGTTTTTCCTGTTGAGTTGTATGAGTTGTTAACTACAGTTGATTTACAGTATTAGTTTCAGTGTACAACATAATGATCCAGTGTTTTACATATTAGAATCCAGTTAAAGTTATTATAAAATATTTGCTATATTTCCTGTGGTATTCAACATGTTTTTAATAGTTTATTTATTTTATACATGGTAGTTTTTATCTCTTATCCCCTATCCCTATCTTGCCTCTCCCCCTTTCCTTTCCCCATTAGTAATGACTAGTTTGTCATCTATAAGCATGTCTGTTTCTGTTTTGTTATATTTGTGTGTTTTATTCTGTTGACTCCACATGTAAGTGATAACATATAGCATTTATCTTTCTCTGACTATTTCACTAAATGGCCTTCACCCTAGTTGAGAGCTGCGCCAGAGCTAGAGGGTCTGGGATGGTCAGAGGAAAGCAGCCAGAGCCCTGGGGCAGTTTCAGTCTGCTTCCCCCGCCTTGTTCCTGGAAGTAAATAAGCATGCACACACTTCATAAGCAGAGTCTTGGTTTCTTACAGCCCTCCTGTAAGTCCCCGTAGTTTTTAAACCAGCTAAGGGGACTCATCTCTCTATTGTCACACCCCAGGGCTGGGGTGCCCAGTATGTGGCTCAAACTGCTTATTCCCCAGCCAGGATCTCTGAGGCCATGATAGCCCCCCTCACCTGTGTCTTCTCGTAGCAGCAACCTGATGACTTCTGTTCTGTTTCCATATGACTATGTGTGATCTTTCTTTATAGTCTTGGTTGAAGAATCCTTCTGCCAGTTTCCTGTTTGTTTCCTAATGATAATTTCTCCACATGCAGGTGTATTCTTGATGTTTTCTTAGGGGAAGATGAGCTCAGCAGCCTCTTACGCCAGCATCTTGATCTCCTCTCTGTTTCTCTCCTCAGTGTCTTATAGTTTTCAATGTAGTGATCTTTCACCTTTCTGGTTAAATTTATTCCTAAGTATTTTATTACCTTTGATGCAATTGATAATGGGATTGTTTTCTTTATTTCTCTTTTAGATAGTTCATTGTTAGTGTGTAAAATAAACTTTTTAAAAGTTGATTTTGTGTTCTGCAACTTCACTGAATTCTTTTATTAGTTCAAACAATTTGGGGGTTGAATTTAGGTTTTTCTATGTATAATATTATGTCATCTGCAAATAGAGACAGTTTACCTCTTTCTTTCTGATTTCTGTATCTTTTATTTATTTATTTGCATAATTGCTCTGGCTGGGACTTTCAGTACTCTGTTGAATAGTACTGCAAACCATGTACTTGATGCTGAAAGTACATTAATGGGACCTATAGACCCCATAGAGGCTGTACTAATGTGATAACATGTTGTTTTCCAAGTAAAGACTTGTACATCTTGAACATACCAATGAACTTTTACCTTTATGATACTTGAGTGGGGCCTTCCTTATGTTCGTGGAGTGATGATTCATCCCAAATAAAGGGATGTCCAACGGAGGTAAAAAGCAAATATATCCACTGGCTTTTCACCTTATCAGCCTAGTGACCAGAAGATCATGCCTATCATTCAAAAGCAGCTCTTGTGCTTCAGATGTTGATAGAAGACCAGTGACCCAAGAGGGAAAATATTTGAAGAGGAAAAGGCATTTGTCAAACTCTCCTTCCTCAGCTGGTCCTGCTGCTTTGTTCCAGTGACAGAACCCACTGCTACCCTGGTCTGGAAGTGCTTTGATGAGTTCAAATTTATTGACCATCCTGTGTCACCAAGGTCCATTTCAGATTTGGATATTGTTTATCTGAGGCTTGCCCTTGGGACCCCTGGAAGATGTGTGATAAAGAATGTGGATTTCTCTTCTTTCTCTTGTTTTCATCCCCTGACCCTGCCATCTAATTTGCCTTCTATTCTGTCTTCTCTGTTATGATGAGAGCACAGATCTTCGAACCCATGATACTACATCCCATTGACAAGAAAACGCAGGGGAAAGAAATCAAATTCAAATAGGGATAGAATTCATTCAGCAAGAAATGATTGGATGCTTCTTATGTGCCAGACTCGTAGATGCTGTAATACAACTATGGACAAAATGATTTTGCTGTTCTCATGAAGCTTGCATTGAGTGGGGGAGAGAGATGCTAAACAAATAAGTGTATAAAATATATTTATGTGTTGGTTGCCCCTAAAGCAAACCCCGAAACAAGGGTTTGGGTGTAAGTAGTTTATTTAAGAGGTAACCTCATGAAGGGATAGAGAAGTGAGGCAGAGAAGGGACGAAAATGAATAAAGAGTGCACTAATGATTGGCTTGCTACTGTGGGCAACTGGGGCTGAATCCCACTGAGAATTTTCTGAAAGTCAGTGCAGAAAACTGCTCAGAGTGGTCCTCATTAAGGACACAATGTTGGAATATTTATCCAGAAACTTCTGTCCCTCCGTGGTTCCTAGGTTGTTAACTTTTTAACATTTCTGGCCTGCCTTGCATGTAGGCTGAATGCGTTTTCATTGCTAGAGGAAAGCAATAAGGCCATTAGTTAGAGAGACCAAGGAAACCATAGGCTGTAAGAGAAGTCTCTGTGGTTACCTCTGGGGGAGGCCACAGATGTGATCAAGGATGTAGACAGTGCAACATCAACTCTATTGTATCAGGTGAGAATAAATACTAACACAGAGTAGTAGTTAGGAGATAGAACTTCTGAACATAAGGTGGTCTCCTCTCTGAGGAGGTGATATTGCAGTAAGGACCTGAGAGAAATGAGGGAGCCATGCATACATTTGGGGAAAGATCATTTCAGGCAAAGGGGATGGTAAATGCCAAAATCGTAAAGCAGGAGGGGGCTTGCACCTATTTTCGAAGTGAATCTGATAGAATTTGTTGATGGATTGGATGCGGCATGTAGAAAAGCGGAGTCATGAATGATTCTAGGGATTTTGGTCAGAACACTGGTGAAATGGAACTGCTATCTGTTGAGGCTGTGAAAGGGAAGAAACATATGAGGGTGTGATTTCAGACATGTTAAGTTTGTGATAACTTTTATCCAGCTGAAAATGTTGCACAACATAGTTGTGTATATTTGAAGTTCAAGGTAGAGATTAGTTCTGGACGTGCAGATTTGGGAGTCATCCCTGTGTAGATGGTATTTAGAGCTGCTGAACTGAATGGGATAACCTTAGACATGATTATAGATAAAAAGAGAAGCTCTGGAGTATTTCGAGCTGTAAAGGTCAGGAAGATGAGGAGAAACCAACCAAAGGATCTGAAAATAGTGTTGTGCCCAGGGACAGGTGAAGAAAGGATTTTGAAAGTAGCTAGTGATTGTGTTAAATGCATGGGGAGAGCTCTGCTGAGTGGGAGGTGAATGGTTTTGGTCTGGATTATATAATGAAAGGAAGTGTAGGTTTCATGATATTAATGTAATTGAGGGTCATAAGGCATTCGTGAAGGGCTTCAGAGCAAGGATGAGATCAGAGAACGTTTGAGGGAAGGGGGATGATTCCTGAGAGACAACTGCAATGGGTTGCCCAGTTCAGGAAAGAATAGAGTGAAAGTGAAAACTTCAAGGGGAGATTTTGCTTCAGTGATTTTTTTCTCTGTCATTGGACATGCTAATTGGTGCTCAGAAAGGTACTATCTTAATGTGGTAATCGAAATCCCAACTTAATATTTTGATTTAAAAATTAAAAAATAAACCAAAACTGTTTACATTTTTGCATGAGTACATTTATTTATTTTATTTTATTTTTATTTTATTTTTTTGAATTCTTTTTTTTTTAAATTTTAAAATCTTTAATTCTTACATGTGTTCCCAAACATGAACCCCCCTCCCACCTCCCTCCCCATAACATCTCTGTGGGTCATCCCCATGCATCAGCCCCAAGCATGCTGTATCCTGCGTTAGACATAGACTGGCGATTCAATTCTTACATGATAGTATACACGATAGAATGCCATTCTCCCAAATCATCCCACCCTCTCCCTCTCCCTCTGAGTCCAAAAGTCCGTTATACACCGCTGTGTCTTTTTTCCTGTCTTGCATACAGGGTCGTCATTGCCATCTTTCTAAATTCCATATATATGTGTTAGTATACTGTATTGGTGTTTTTCTTTCTGGCTTACTTCACTCTGTATGATCGGCTCCAGTTTCATCCATCTCATCAGAACTGATTCAAATGAATTCTTTTTAACGGCTGAGTAATACTCCATTGTGTACATGTACCACAGCTTTCTTATCCATTCATCTGCTGATGGACATCTAGGTTGTTTCCATGTCCTGGCTATTATAAACAGTGCTGCAATGAACATTGGGGTACATGTGTCTCTTTCAATTCTGGTTTCCTTGGTGTGTATGCCCAGCAGTGGGATTGCTGGGTCATAAGGCAGTTCTATTTGCAATTTTTAAAGGAACCTCCACACTGTTCTCCATAGTGGCTGTAAGGAAACAATTCCATTCACCATTGCAACGAAAAGAATAAAATACTTAGGAGTATATCTACCTAAAGAAACTAAAGACCTATATATAGAAAACTATAAAACACTAATGAAAGAAATCAAAGAGGACACTAATAGATGGAGAAATATACCATGTTCATGGATCGGAAGAATCAATATAGTGAAAATGAGTATACTACCCAAAGCAATTTACAAATTCAATGCAATCCCTATCAAGCTACCAGCCATATTTTTCACAGAACTAGAACAAATAATTTCAAGATTTGTATGGAAATACAAAAAACCTCGAATTGCCAAAGCAATCTTGAGAAAGAAGAATGGAACTGGAGAAATCAACTTGCCTGACTTCAGGCTCTACTACAAAGCCACAGTCATCAAAACAGTATGGTACTGGCACAAAGACAGACATATAGATCAATGGAACAAAATAGAAAGCCCAGAGATAAATCCACACACCTATGGACACCTTATCTTTGACAAAGGAGGCAAGAATATACAATGGAGTAAAGACAATCTCTTTAACAAGTGGTGCTGGGAAAACTGGTCAACCACTTGTAAAAGAATGAAACTAGATCACTTTCTAACACCGCACACAAAAATAAACTCAAAATGGATTAAAGATCTAAATGTAAGACCAGAAACTATAAAACTCCTAGAGGAGAACATAGGCAAAACACTCTCCGACATACATCACAGCAGGATCCTCTATGATCCACCTCCCAGAATTCTGGAAATAAAAGCAAAAATAAACAAATGGGATCTAATTAAAATTAAAAGCTTCTGCACAACAAAGGAAAATATAAGCAAGGTGAAAAGACAGCCTTCTGAATGGGAGAAAATAATAGCAAATGAGGCAACTGACAAACAACTAATCTCAAAAATATACAAGCAACTTATACAGCTCAATTCCAGAAAAATAAACGACCCAATCAAAAAATGGGCCAAAGAACTAAATAGACATTTCTCCAAAGAAGACATACGGATGGCTAACAAACACATGAAAAGATGCTCAACATCACTCATTATCAGAGAAATGCAAATCAAAACCACAATGAGGTACCACTTCACACCAGTCAGAATGGCTGTGATCCAAAAATCTGCAAGCAATAAATGCTGGAGAGGGTGTGGAGAAAAGGGAACCCTCCTACACTGTTGGTGGGAATGCAAACTAGTACAGCCACTATGGAGAACATATGAGTACATTTAAACTGATAAAACACTATACCTAAAATAGATACATTGGCTGGGTGACTTTGGGCAAATTGCTTAGCCTCTCTGAACCCAGTCTTCTCTTCAGTGAATAAAGAGGTAAAAATCCATATGCCCTGGTTTGGATAGGCTGAATATGATGCTGTGTGAAAGTGCTTAGCAAAGAGTCTGGAAAAGTATTGGGCAGAGAGTATATACTTTATTATATTCTTCCTTCTGTTTCCTTTAAACTGCACCTTGCACTTTAAACTGCAGGGATCAAAGGAAGTCATCTGTATGAAATCACTTTGAAAAGTACAGTATTCTGGACACCTGTAAGGCATTACCATTGTAGTACTGTAAGCAAGGAAGACACGCTAAGGTAGTCCTCTACTCTTTCCAGGGCAGTCTCCCCATGAGGCCACCAGGAGGGCTGTACATCTAGCTTTCTGAGGATTCCTGGATCAGATCCTGCAGTGTTCCTGAGTGAGATCCTTCCTCCAGACAACACCCTACCCCAGAGGAAAATTTTACTGAATAATAAATGACAATTGTCATCACTGTCCTGTTACTCCTTAGTATACGAGATGATGGAGTCCTTTATTTCCCTCTTTTTAAAAATTTGTCCCTGTCCTCTCATTCCTTTTTTTTTCTCCTCTTGCCTTTTATTAGAACTGATGAGGAAAATATTGGTAAATGTTGGTTTTCCTCTCCAACCCTTTGGAATGCTAGTGTACCAGAAGGGAAGCCAAAGACAAAATTTTCCTTGTGACTCTATTATGCTTTCTGCTGTTGTCCTTAACTTTTTCGTCTTCCAAATTGTTATAATTAAGAGAGTGCCCATTAAATGATTTCTCTTTGTCAGATGGAGTATGTTTTGCATTGGAGCCAAGTTCTATACTCATGAATCCCCCGGCCAATGCCAGCAAAACGCCTACACTTTTTCCCCCACGGCATCTGAACAGCAGAGGAAGGTCACTTAGCTACAGTTTGGGAGGAAACCAGTGTAGCTTTCAGCCAGTGGCCTCCTATCCTTGAATGTTAGTAAGGTGTTTTTTGTCAACTCAGGGCCTTTGCTTTTTATGAAGTAGGGATTAAAAAATGTGCTGGCATCAAAGTGCCTCAGCACAACAAACGACCAACAAATCTTAAACTAAAGTGATGTTGAATTGACCTGCACAGACCTGAAAAATGTCCCATGCTGGGGATCCTGGTGAGTCAAGATATCTGTCATCCCCATGCTGTGTTCTTATGCTGTGATTACACCTCTGGGTTGCTGTGGCCAAGCTCCATAATGAAAAGGAAATGATCCCATCAATCGCCCAGATGTTTGGCAGAAGGTAGACTAAACATCTGCTTGATTGACTGAATGGTTTTCTCTCAGGCCAGGTGTTTGGCATCAACTAAGCACTGTATGTGTGTAGACCCTTTAGAAGGTCATTCTCCTGAGGCCCTGCATCGCTTCTAGTTTATAGGAAAGTCTTCACTTATACTAATACAACTTTTGACTCCAAGATGGAAGCTTGTTTGCTTTGCTTATGCATAATTTCTCTGCATTTTTACCAACCACCCATCAACAACTTTCCAGCTTTGTTTGATTCCCTCTTCTATAAGACATCTTTGGCAGAGATGCTAGCAGTGGTTATAGCAATACAAAAGTGTATCAGCATGAGCACAGCATTTAGGTATATTTTCATGGCATAGAATATTTCACAGATTATCCCTATGTTGAATTTTCCTTAGAGGGAGAAGCTATCACTTATCAATTGGACATTCGGATTCTAGATATAATAGAGTAGGTCTTTTGTAAGCATGGCAATGTCCTTTCTACTATCCTCTGTTTAGCCAGGCAACTCTCCTGTGCCTGAGAGAAATTCTGTTGGTAGGTTTGAGTGAAACATTTAGGATCCAAAACAGTGTTTAGCAGAGTCGACAGTGTGCTGGAGGGGAAAGAGCACTGGATTAGGAGTCAGGATTTTAGCAGTAGAGCCAGTTCATTCATTGGGCCTCTAAGTGACCTGGGCATCAGTTCAACTTTGTAGGTGTCCATTTCCTGACCGAAAAAATGGTGAAATACAACTGAGGTTTTTAGGGCTCTAGTAATTTGTTATTTGCTGAAACCTAGGAGGTGATGGATGAGATAAAATCAGTGTCATGACACTGAGTTGGGATTGCTGCTTGAGGAAAATAAAATCCCATACAGGTAAGAAAAAGACCTTGCACAATGAGTTAGTGTGTCAGTTTACTTCCAAATGTTTCTAGGTTGGGCAGTGTTGTAAATACAATCGTGTCATTGATATCCTGGAATGAATTTGTTTAAAAAAGCTTCATTCTTACTGAAGAGCACAAGACAAATGTGGTTTGAGAGTGGACATAGGAAACCTTCAAGAGGTTTCAGATGGGAAAGAAGGTTCTTATGCACTGCCATGGGGCAAGGGAGGGGGCTGGTGCCTGACACTGGGTGAGGAGGGTTGACAAGGACAGGGAGAAAACGTGGGAAGAGGATGGGGAGGCACAGAGGACTAACTTGGCTAGGACCACACTTCTGTTAAGAATGGCCCCCTCCTCTCTTAAGTCCTACTGGATGGATCATAGTATCTCAGGGTCAGAGGGATCAAAGACCACTGACTATCTGGGCACTAATTAGAAATCAAAATACCTTAACTTAGCCATTGCCTCATCTTTTGAAATCGAAGACAACTGTGTATATTTCTGAGTAAATAGAATGTGTATTCTAAAAAGCCATGTTTCTAACTAGGAGGTTTTAGAGCAAATAATTTGTGGATTCTAGTTTATGATGTTTCCAGATGAAATTTCTAAGCTCTTCTGTTGTTGTCAAGTGTTTTGAAAGCATTTTAACATTTGTAAAATGCTCAACTAATCATTCAGAATGTGAGTTCCTATTAATTTTACTCATATCTAACAGAGCTGTGGAGAAAACTAAACTAAACTAAACCAGCCTAGCTTTGGGTGTACAAAAGTCAGACTGCATGACTTTAACCTCTGTGGTCTAACATATGCTTAATAAAAAGCATACTGTAAGCATTGGCCATGTTTTTGTTATTCAAAGCAAATTTGCTTGCTTGTTTTTTGTTGGAAGGTCTAAAGTTTTTTTCTCCTATGGGTCTGGAGTATTCTCCTCAATATTCTGCTCAGATTTTTCATCTCTCCTCATCCATCCCTGATTCCTTGTATTGCCTCCAGAAATGGAAAGGGTCAGGTAAGAGGGGAAATAACTAGAGGAAAATTCCCATTCTTTAATTCAAACACTTTTATTTTCTCTTGGAAATGATACCTCAACTGAAGACCCAAACCTTCAATGAGAGCTTTCAAAAGTGGGTTTCATCAAGGCAGCCAATGACTGGAAAGGGTAGAGGGAGGATGTGTGTGTTCTTCTCCATACCATACCCCTTACATGTAAGAAAAATGCTCATCTATCTGGGCCAACTTAGGGGCAGTTGTGCCTGGAGTCCTAGGGTCAAGGTGACTTCTGGAAGGTCCCCTGGACCTCTCATTCCACAGCAGTACCCAAGAACTGCTCAGACATATGTGACATAAAAGTCCATATGGTTTCAATTTCCTTTCCTACATATCTGTTTTTGCTTTGTTTGTGCACAGACATGCCTTACTCAAAATTCCTGCTCTTCTATGCCTCTTCTGCCACAGAACTAGGGATGGGATGAGGTTAAAAAGAAAAACAAAACAAAAAACACTGAAATGGAAGAGAGCTCCACCATAAAATAAAATATCCACGATAAAATCCATTTCACTGTGGTCCTAGTTTCATCAAGTAATGCAAGTCAACATCGGACATTAATGAGAGAAGGTTTCCAATTAGATTCAGTCTGACACTGGCCCTGCTTCTCAGTCACCTTCAATTGTCAGCGATAAAAAAAGGGACAGTTCAATATGATATGGATCATTCACTCTGAATCTCCACAACTCATTTATGACAAACACAACTAACAGAGCATGGGGAACTGCAGAGTTGTTTTTCATTATCCCAGCACACTGGCTTCTGACTATAGCTGTAATGATCTTCAGTGCTTTTCCATACAGCACATAGTTAATGAGTAGTCTAAGATGTGATGGCAACCAGAATTCTGACTGAAAGGTCTCAGTAATCCTTTTGTTTGGGGAAGGATGTATGGGTTTCCAGAAGAAGAAAAGAAAAAGGATTTAAAAAGAAAAAGTGTTTTGTTTTCATAAGAGACCTGGGTTCTGCAGGGAGATAGGGTAGCATTACAGTTGTATTTGTGGAGGAAGAATCTGGAGAAAGCCCTGGAGCTGTAACTCACAGAGAACCTTGAAGGTGGCCACGTACCCAAATCATATTGTCTAAAGCAATGAGATACTCTTAAGATTTAATGAAAGCTAGTGCCAGAATTGACATAATTTCAACATGGTAATTAGAGCCTAACCACTAGGACTTCTGGGAAATAGCGCTATTTAAAAATAGTCGTACATCAATATTCCATGTTGTCCAGCCAGGGTCCCTCCATTGTGCAGGGATTTTGCACCAGGAGACAGATCCCTAGGATCTAGAAATACAGAGACTAGTGTGGTTGATCCTCAGCCAACCAAGCAGTCTGGGGTTCATTCATTCATTCATTTACTCACTTAACGAGTATTATTGAACCGTTATTCTGTGCCAGATACAGTGCTTCATAGTTACAGATGGTGAGCATTATAGACATCATCCCAGGGAATGGAAGAGCAAACAGGCAGCCAGAGTCTAAGCTCTGCACAAGGCAGATGGAAGACTTTTTAGCTTAGCACATGCAGAGACTTCAGTAGACTTGACTATTTTTTCTTTCCCCTTAGCAAGTGTATTGTCAATGAGCAAAGCACACAGGAATTAGGAGGCAGGGTAAGGCAATAGCTGACCACAGAATCAGGATCCAAAGGGTGCAGGTGATGAAAAATAAGATAAGGTCGGACCAGACCAGGCAGGCATCTCAGATACTGGCGGGCATGGCAAAGCTATGAAGTTGGCATCCAGGCTAACAGTCTAGGCGACATATGTAAAATATCAGCTGTGAGGAGATGATGATAGTGATACAACCTTAGCCTCAGCCAGGGTGCTTCTTAGATGTTCTTTGGGATGCAAGAGCTAGTCTTACTGGATTCTTCATGTGGGAGCACACAGGTAGCTGGAGTTGAGTGAGCTTCCCTCCTGAAGCCGCTGCATTTAATTATCCCAATTATTTGAGAAGCAGTCTTATTTTTTAATTTTTTAAATTAATTTTTATTGGAGTATGGCTGCTTTACAATGTTGTTAGTTTCTACTCTACAGCACAGTGAATCAGCTATACATATACATTTATACCCTCTTTTTTGACTTTCCTTCCTATTTAGGTCACCACAGAGAATTGAGTTCCCTGTGCTATACAGTATGTTCTCATTAATAATCTACATTGTACTTACTATCAATAGTGTATATATGTCAATCCCAACCTCCCAATTCTTCCCACCCTCCGGTTCTCCCTTGGTATCCATTTGTTTATTTTCTGTGTCTATGTCTCCATTTCTGCTCTGCACATAAGACAATCTGTACCATTTTTCTAGGTTCCACATACATGTATTAATATATGATATTTGTTTTTCTCCTTCTAACTTGAAGCAATTTTATAAAATTATTTGGATCTTCTCTTATTTGGTTGACAAACTCATCTCTAGTAGGGTCCTGCACTGAAGATAGGACTTATAGTCAGTCAGAGAGCCCACTGTTCATACTACATACATACATCTCCAAAACCTCAGCCTTCAAAATGAATGAAAGTCAAGGTAATGTCGTGTGGTTCCAGAATTACAACATGAGCAATGGAAATGACCTGTGAGAGTGTGTACGCTAGCCGTTATGGATCCACAGAACATAGCTTCTGGTGTCTTGGCTTAGGTACTTTGTGTCCAATCAGATTTTAAATATTCCAAAGGGCAGATTCCACCTCTAATCTTGGAAGACATATCTAGAAAATAATAAATTTCATTTTAAAGTATTTCCGTATGTTCAACCTCTGTTTTTTCTTTTCTTCATTGGATTCCATTAATCTAAAATGTTGACTTTTATCTCCTTGTCTTTAAAATATCTTTGCTTTATTATAACATTTGTACCCTTCAAATATTTATAGACTTCCTTGTCTTTCCTCAGTCATTAGCCCAAGTCATGCATATTTAGCACTTTTAATCTTCTAGACTCTTCATAAATCAGTGCCCACATTGCTAGCATCACTTTAGCTCCTCCACCTATTTGATCTGTGTCTTTGATTCATAGGTGTTCAAATCTGCACTCATTTATTCCATTGTAAGTGTCACTATTACTGTAAACATGTTAGTGAAAATCTGTCTTTCTCATCTAACATCAAAGCCAGCCCTGGACTCTTCCTGAAAAATTTCATAACTGACCTGAACTTACTTAATCATTCTATCCTTTCAAGACCATCTGCTGCTGCTGCTGCTGCTAAGTTGCTTCAGTCATGTCCGACTCTGTGCAACCCCATAGATGGCAGCCCACTGGGCTCCCCCATCCCTGGGATTCTCCAGACAAGACCATCTAGGAGGCAGCAATTTGGTGAAAAGATATATGCACTAAGCTTTGGGTTCAAGTGCTTACTTTGCAACTAATTAACTGTATTCTCCTTGAAAGAAAGTGTGAAGAGAAAGTCACTTTTCCTCTCCAAGCCTCTAAGTTTTCTAACGTGTAAAATAAGGGATTGAACTAGAAGTTTTTAAGGAGGAATCAAGTCTAAGTTTCTATAATGGTCCTTGATTCATGAATTAAATAACATTGTAGAAAATACTTCCCCCTTTTTAATTTTCTCTTCTGAAATGGCAATTCTAAATCTTTCATTGCTTACCTCACTAAGTCATTTTGAGAATCAAATGAAGTGATATATGTGAAAGTGCTTTTAAAGTTATAAAGTGTTAATCAAATAGAGGTTTTGTAATTATTATTGTTGGCCATTATTATTAATAGCGATAGTATTACTACTACTTCTACTTCCTCAAACTCAAACATACTCTTGTCTCTTAGGTGAAAGTCACGCTTCCTGTTAACAGTGGCTTTGCTCAGACCACCAGTTCCTGGGATAACATTATATGATACTAACTTCCAGAAAAGTTTGTGGCTTTTTAAGTTATTGGTGATGGCAAATATGTTTTTATTTTTATAGTCTGTGTGTCTTGATTTTTGTGATCAAGTTTATTTCGCTTTATCTAATCACTGGTATTTTTGATTATTGCCTAGGAAAATATTGTGCATTTCCCTCCTAAATTAGATCTTAATACATCTTTGCCAGAGAATCTGCATTATGTATTTGTCCTTAGTGGTGTTTCTACCACCTCCTAAAAATATCAGCTGAAAATTTCATCACTGTGTTATTTACTTCTTCTTTAAGATCGCTAGTGGGATAAGAGTTGGGGTGGGGGGAAAGGACCCTGAAGGTTAAAAGATCCAGAAATATAGTCTAAATGAGATAGCACTAAGTAGTGCCTTGTCAGTGCATTAAGCTGAGAAGCATCTTGCTAGAATGGAAGAATAAACTAAGTAGGACTAAAACTCAGATTCTCTAACTCAAATCCCATAACCTTTCTTTGTTGACATGTCTCCTTCTTATAGTTACAATTTGCCTACTTCTGTGACATTAAGCTGTAATTGTCTTTGGTAGGGTTTAAACAGTTCCAGGGATTTTTGCATCTGAAAACTAAGTTTCCTTGGGTTAGCAATGTCTTAAACCAAAAGTAGTAATAACAGACTCTCCAGCATGGCAAAATTGTGGAGAGAAGTTCTCTGGGTGCTTTTCCCCAGTTCCACAAATAATGTTTGCAAGACAATATCCATTATATATACATGTACATATGGCTGGTTTTGGCAGTGGTGCTTATAAAATGTAAGATTTCCCAGAGGTTACACTGCCTCAAATTATTAGTAACAATTATAATAAGAGTACTACACAACATTTATTGACATATTTTCTGCCTCAACACTTGAGACTAATCAAGTGTTGGATATATACTGTAAAGTAAAGAAAAAAATATCTTACCCCTCCTTAATATACAAGTCTCTAGTGAGAGCCCAGGCTTGAAAAATAAAATAAAAACATTATTCTACTAAAGGACTAGAGCTTTGAAAAGTTTAGTCAGTGTAAACTTCAAGTCTTGGAATTGGAGTTGGAAATTCTGGTTTCTGCTCCTGTTTCTGACTCATTTACTCAATTTTATTGGACAAACCATTTCACTACCCTGAACTTCAGTTCTTTGTGTGTAAAATGAAATAGTGAAGTTTGCCGGGACTGCATCCTAGAAATGTGATAAAAATTAGATGAAATTATTATAAAATGATCATTATTATTTCCAATTAGAAGGTTTTGAGCAAGTGAGTAACTTAGTACACTGCCAGTTAAACAGGAAAAGAAACCAAACAAAACATGTCTAGTGTACTTTTGGACAAGGACAATAAAGATAGGTGGATTTTTAGTTCAAATAATCAAGAACTCAGCATTGAGAAAAATTTATTCAATAACTTATTAGGAAAATGAAGATCCCAAAATTAGCCCATGCCTAAGTTCAGCAACTAAATTCAAGTTATTTGATACAGTTTCAGTCTATGAATGCTGAGTACATTCTAGGAAGTTTCACTCAGTGTGTGAGTGAAAATAGGTCTTTAAATGAATGATTGGTAATGGTGGCACTGAGCTAGGCAAAGTAGCAATTGTGAACAAGTATTGGGGCTCATCAAATTTTGTTCAAATAGTATGTCCACTTTCAATATCCATATATGCTATTAAAAGTAATAAGTACATAATAGCTTACATTTATTGATCACTTCATGTGTTCTGTTTCAGGAGCTTTGCTGCAATAAATTACTTAATCTGCATAATAATCCTATAGTTCAATCAGTCGCTCAGTCGTGTCCGACTCTTTGTGACCCCATGGACTGCAGCATGCCAGGCCTCCCTGTCCATCATCAACTCCTGGAGTTTACTCAAACTCATGTCCATCAAGTCAGCGATGTCATCCAACCATCTCATCCTCTGTCATCCGCTTCTTCTCACAACTTCAATCTTTCCCAGCATCAGGATCTTTTCAAATGAGTCAGCTCTTCGCATCAGGTGGCCAAAGTATTGGAGTTTCAGCTTCAGCATCAGTCCTTCCAATGAACACTCAGGACTGATCTCCTGAGGATGGACTGGTTGGATCTCCTTGCAGTCTGAGGGACTGTCAAGAGTCTTCTCCAACACCACAGTTCAAAAGTATCAGTTCTTCAGTTCTCAGCTTTCTTTATAGTCCAACTCTCACATCCATACATGACTACTGGAAAAACCATAGCCTTGACTAGACGGACTTTGTTGGCAAAGTAATGTCTCTGCTTTTTAATATGCTGTCTAGGCTGGTCATAACTTTCCTTCCAAGGAGTAAGTGTCTTTAATTTCATGTCTGCAATCACCATCTTGCAGTGATTTTGGAGCCCAGAAAAATAGTCTCCCACTGTATCCCCATCTATTTGCCATGAAGTGATGGGACCAGATGCCATGATCTTCATTTTCTGAATGTTGAGCTTTAAGCCAGCTTTTTCACGTTCCTCTTTCACTTTCATCAAGAGGCTCTTTAGTTCTTCTTCCCTTTCTGCCATAAGGGTGGTGTCTTCTGCATATCTGAGGTTATTGATATTTCTCCCGGCAATCTTGATTCCAGGTTGTGCTTCTTCCAGCCCAGAGTTTCTCATGATGTACTCTGCAGATAAGTTAAATAAGCAGGGTAACAATATACAGCCTTGACATACTCCTTTTCCTTTTTGGAACCAGTCTGTTGTTCCATGCTTGTTCTAACTGTTGCTTCTTGACCAGCATACAGATTTCTCAAGAGGCAGGTCAGGTGGTCTGGTATTCCCATCTCTTAAAGAATTTTCCACAGTTTATTGTGATCCACATAGTCAAAGGCTTTGGCATAGCTGATAAAACAGAAATAGATATTTTTCTGGAACTCTCTTGCTTTTTTGATGATCCAGAGGATGTTGGCAATTTGATCTCTGGTTCCTCTGCCTTTTCTAAAACCAGCTTGAACATCTGGAAGTTCACGGTTCATGTATTGTTGAAGCCTGGCTTGGAGAATTTTGAGCATTACTTTACTAGTGTGTGAGATGAGTGCAATTGTGTGGTAGTTTGAGCATTCTTTGGTATTGCCTTTCTTAGGGATTGGAATGAAGACTGATCTTTTCCAGTCCTGTGTCCACAGCTGAGTTTTCCTAATTTGCTGGCATATTGAGTGCAGCACTTTCACACCATCATCTTTTAGGATTTGAAATAGCTCAACTGGAATTCCATCACCTACCTCTACTTGCTTTGTTCGTGGTGATGGTTTCTAAGGCCCACTTGACTTCACATTCCAGAATGTCTGGCTCTAGGTGAGTGATCACACCATCATGATCATCTGGGTTATGAAGATCCATTTTGTATAGTTCCCTTGTGTATTCTTGGCACCTCTTCTTAATATCTTTTGCTTCTGTTAGGTCCATACCGTTTCTGTCCTTTATTGAGTCAATTTTTGCACGAAATGTTCCCTTAGTATCTCTAATTTTCTTGAAGAGATCTTAAGTCTTTGCCATTCTGTTGTTTTCCTCTATTTCTTTGCACTAATCATCGAGGAAGGGTTTCTTATTTCTCCTTGATATTCTTTGGAACTCTGCATTCAGATGGTTATATCTTTCCTTTTCTCCTTTGGTTTTGGCTTCTCTTCTCTTCACAGCTATTTGTAAGGCCTCCTCAGACAGCCATTTTGCTTTTTTTGCATTTCTTTTTCTTGGGGATGCTCTTGCTCCCTGACTCCTATACAGTGTCACAAACCTCCATCCATATTTCATCAGGCACTCTGTCTATCAGATCTAGTCCGTTAAATCTATTTCTCACTTCCACTGTATAATCATAAGGGATTTGATTTAGGTCATACCTGAGTGGTCTAGCGGTTTTCCCTACTTCAATTTAAGTCTGAATTTGGCAATAAGGAGTTCATGATCTGAGCCACAGTCAGCTCCTGGTCTTGTTTTTGCTGACTGTATAGAGCTTCTCCATCTTTGGCTGCAAAGAATATAATCAGTCTGATTTCGGTGTTGACCATTTGGTGATGTCCATGTGTAGAGTCTTCTCTTGTGTTGTTGGAAGAGGGTGTTTGCTATGACCAGTGTGTTCTCTTGGCAAAACTCTATTAGTCTTTGCCCTGCTTCATTTTGTACTCCAAGGCCACATTTGCCTGTTACTCCAGGTGTTTCTTGACTTCCTACTTTTGCATTCCAGTCCCCTTTAATGAAAAGGACATATTTTTTGGATGTTAGTTCTAAAAGGTCTGTAGATCTTCATAGAACTGTTCAATTTCAGCTTTTTCAGCACTACTGGTCAGGGCATAGACATGGATTAACATGATATTGATTGGTTTGCCTTGGAAACAAACAGAGATCCTTCTGTCATTTTTGAGATTGCATCCAAGTACTGCATTTTGGACTCTTTTCTTGACTGTGATGGCTACTCCATTCCTTCCAAGGGATTCTTGCCCACAGCAATAGATATAATGGTCATCTGAAGTAATTCACCCATTCCAGTCCATTTTAGTTCACTGATTCCTAAAATGTCAATGTTCACTCTTGCCATCTCCTGTTTGACCACTTCCAATTTGCCTTGATTCATGGACCTAACATTCCAGGTTCCTATGCAATATTGTTCTTTACAGCATAATCCTATAATCTGTCCTCTTTTAACCACCTTGTTTGAAAGAGAAAATTGAGGTACAGATAAGTTAAGGAACACACTCAAGGTTTAATTTAAGGACCGTGTCTAAGTAAAAATACAAAAACTATTACAAAATTTCTCAGTCTTCTCACCAGACCTTGGAAACTTAAGCTTTATTAGATTCACAGTTAATTCTCTTTGCCTCTATTCTGTGTACCATTTCACTGAGTTAAAGTTTTAGAGAAATGAGAGTATTGTCAGTATTTACTTGGTTTATCTACAAACTTTTACCGGTATAGATGGTTAATAACTGATATTCCATGTAGTAATAGTTCAGTTCAGTTCAGTCTCTCAGTCTTGTCTGACTCTTTGTGACCCCATGAATCACAGCACGCCAGGCCTTCCTGTCCATCACCAACTCCCAGAGTTTACTCAAACTCATGTCCATCGAGTCGGTGATGTCATCCAGCCATCTCATCTCTGTCGTCCCCTTCTCCTCCTGCCCCCAATCCCTCCCAGCATCAGGGTCTTTTCCAATGAGTCAACTCTTCACATGAGGTGGCCAAAATATTGGAGTTTCAGCTTCAGCATCAGTCCGTCCAATGAACACCCAGGACTGATCTCCTTTAGGATGGACTGGTTGGATCTCCTCACAGTCCAAGGGACTCTCGAGAGTCTTCTTCAGCACTGCAGTTCAAAAGCATCAATTCTTCCATGCTCAGCTTTCTTCACAGTCCAACTCTGACATCCATACATGACCACTGGAAAAACCATAACCTTGACTAGATGGACCTTGGTTGGCAAAGTAATATCTCTGCTTCTGAACATGCTATCTAGGTTGGTCATAACTTTCCTTCCAAGGAGTAAACATCTTTTGATTTCATGGCTGCAGTCACCATCTGCAGTGATTTTGGAGCCCCCCAAAATAAAGTCTGACACTGTTTCCACTGTTTCCCCATCTATTTCCCATGAAGTGATGGGACCAGATGCCATGATCTTAGTTTTCTGAATGTTGAGTTTTAAGCCAACTTTTTCACTCTCCTCTTTCACTTTGATCATGAGGCTTTTTAGTTCCTCTTCACTTTCTGCCATAAGGGTGGTGTCCTCTGCATATCTGAGGTTATTTATATTTCTCCCAGCAATCTTAATTCCAGGTTGCGCTTCTTCCAGTCCAGCGTTTCTCTTGATGTACTCTGCATATAAGTAGTAATAGTTAATGTATATTATTTCATGTCATAATTCAGAAAACTACTAATATCCACTTAATAGCAACTACCAGAAATTATCCCTTGTTCCTAGAAGGAAGTAAAAACTTTGAGTGTTTTGTTTTGCTTTGTTTTGTTTAGATTGCAAAAGGTTTAAATGGAAAGAAATGTGTAGAGAATGGCTAGAAAAGACCCCTCAAGTTTGAAATAAAAGAGAGAAGCCTCAAGAGGAAGAGGTGTAGGGGAACTATTTAAGAGCTTGGTCTTGGAATCTATCCATATGGATTGTAAACTCCTAGAGCGAAATCTCACCAAGTTTTCTCATCTATAAAATGGTTATGAGAAATACTTACATTAAAGAAAAGTAGCAACTGAATGAGATACTAAGTGAAGAACTCTTACCATAACTTCTGGTAGATAAAAGTAAGAGCAGAAGTAGAAGTTAATCGTAGTTGTTGCAGTTGACATGTCTTGTTCAAAATCATGCATCTCTGCTGGCTAGGATCAAGATCTCTTGGTTTCTGATCAAAGGACCTTTCCCAATCCTCTATACCATCTCATCCCCCAAATCCAGGTATTTCTAGGAGACAGGAGTGGGAAATGGGAACAAAATGTCTAGTCTTTGGTGAATAGCTAAGCATTTTAAGAGTGGGTTTATATAACTTAATGAGGTGTTACCATTATCTAGCAAGGCTGTTGGTAGAAATTTGGTTCCCGTATAGTCCTAGCAGTTCTTGGGAACTAGAACTTATTGGTCCCAGATGGAGAAACTTCCTTCTATGGAAAATGTTATATTCAGGACCCTAGACTTCCCTCTGTTTTTCTTTCAGTCTCACTACTAAATCCACATGTCAGTAAAGTGGAGTTAGAAAACTAACAGTAACACCTGGTTAGAAAAGTTATCAGTAAGTTCTTTTAGAGTTTTGACCCTGCAGGTCTTTGGGCAAATCTCCACCAGGCATTGGACTTTAAGCTGGGTGCTTAGACATCAACTGTGTTATTTTCATTAATGGCCTCTCTAAAAGGACTGAAACACATGATCTCTTGGACATTTTTCTCATTGACCCAAACAGGTTACATTTAGTGATGGCACATTGACAGTTAACCTCTTTAAGCCTAATATTCTTCACCTTTAAATGGAAAATATTTTCTTACGTTTGAGGGACTTGTTCACATTTAACCAAATAGAGTGGTATCTGACACATGAGAGGTTTAAATAAATGCTAATCTTTATTTTTATTAGTTTTCCCTTTTACATAGCATTTGGGGTGAGTAGATGCTTTTCAAAATATCAGTTTCTATAATGTTTATATTTTTAAAATATAAAATTAATTAAGTTTGAGGAATGTTTGAACAAAGTGGAACAGACTTCTTTGCTATAGGATTTCTCAGAGTATTGGTGCTTATATGTATTAGGAAATGTCAAGAGGGTAGGAAGTACAACATGCTAGGTTTCCCAAACTCAATTGCTAGAAAAAAATCTTCACATGACTTTGCCCGTGTTTTGTAGGACACAGTTTGGGAAATGCACCGCCTTATCCAGAATAATCTTCAGGAACAGAGCATGAGCCCTGAGCTTGCAAATCATACCTCTGACTCTTCATGGAGATTCTTCGAAGTTAAGCAGCAACTTTGACAGGACAAGTGGCTTATACAGAAATGAAGGTTGAGTCAGGAGTTTGTATTTAATGGTCACAATAAGTTTCATTTTTGGAGAAATGGGGTTAATTTCATAGAAGTGTATTTCTTCATTCTCATTTCCTCAGTAAAAAATCCTATGACAGGAAAGCTTTAATTGAACACCAGATTGAGGCTCTCTTTTCCAGTGTCCAGTGTTGTTACAAGGAAGAGACTTCCCAGCCAGGGCTGCATCTCCCAACCACTTGCCTCTATATGTGGCCATGTGACCAGTTTTATCAATGAAATGAGGGCAGGAATGATGTGTACCATTCTAGGCCATAACTTTCAATCAATGGGTGTGCCTCCTTCAGGTTTTCTTTCTCTTTCCACTGCATGGATAAGAAGGTGAGATAGCCCCTGTAGCACAAAAGGGAAGCCAGGGTCTCTGGACCATCACCGAGAAGAAAGCTGTGTGCTAAGCAGCAAACTGGATTGAACTCTACTGTGATAAGACACTGATATTTTGGAATGCTTGTTATGGCAGCTGATATTTCTTAACTAACATGATCTCTTCCTCTTTTTATTTTTGCCAGAAATATTTTTTCCCTTAAAAGAGTTCTATTATTCATTAGCTGAGGGTTTAGTCCTGTGTGAGACAAGAGGTTATAGTAAGGGGAAATAGAGATGTTCAAGACATGATACTTTTTCTTGGAGAAGCCTACAGTCTAGTTAGACAGTGATCCAGAACATATATACATGAAAGGTAGGACTCCCTGAGTTCCTGCAGCTTGTTCCAGTCTTTGAGGTTTTTGTGCTCTGCAGAGCAGCTTCTCGGAGACATGACAACTTGAATTGACTGTGCTTGGTCCAAGATGGATGTGGAACAACTAATGTGCAGGCCAGGGTTTGTAATTCCCTCCAGATCTAGCCTATTAGCCTGCCACCTGGTGCTGAAAAGTCTCTAGATAGCTGGTGGCTGCAGTGATGGTTTTTAGTTCTCTCTGAGTAATTCTTTTTTGTTTTTTTGTTAATGATGAATGAATGAATGGATCTTCCAGCTTTATTGATGTATAATTGACACAAAATTATAAGGTATTTCAAGTCTTTGTATATTGTTGTGATTTGATATATATATATATATATACTGAGAAAGGATTCTCTCTCCATCAAGTTAATGAACACATCCATCACCTCACATATTTACTTTTTTTTTTTTTGGTGATAACATTTAAGTTCTACTTTTATAAATTTCAATTATACAATACAATGTGATCAACTATACTTACCATGTTATAGTTAGATCCCTAGCTAAGTAATTCTTACTTGTGGGTAAAGGTTTCTGAGTTTCAACTAATACTTTGTTTTCAACTTGTTGGTTTCATGTATTCATTCTTTCAGCAAATCTATGAGTATGTAGACTATACCTAGGGAAAGGAAAATTCCAATCTTTCTCTCCTGGAGCTCACAGATTAAGATACACCCACAATCTCAGCAAATGTAACAAAGGCTGTAATAAAGACAGAAGAACTCTGCTTGGTGGGATCAAAGGAAAGAGTGATGAACTTAGCCAGAGGGAGGCAGGGAGGAAGCCCATAGAATGTGTTACTGAGAAGAGTTTCAAAGCAGAAATAGGAATTTTTCAGATAAGCTGGGGAGATGTGATTGAAAGTGTGCTCTAATGTGCATCACCAGGAAAGTCAAGGAATTGAGAAGAGGCTGAATGTTGGAGAAAGCAAGAAGCTCCATGTGGATGGTATTGAAAATATCTCCTGAACCTGTGACTGTCACAAAGATGGTGCTCAGTAAATATTTGTGTAATGCATAAATAGTACAGAAAGGAGTTTGGTATTATTCTATAAAGGGTTAGATGCCATCAAAAATTTTTAAAGTAGATGACTCAGATATAAAAAAGAACAGCAGAAGATGAATTTCTAAGAAGCATATCACTTGATTATGAGATAGTCCCTTGGAAAACTAAAGCTGCAATATGGATTTTCATTATGGGCAATAGAGATGAGGGGTTTATAATGCTGTGCCTTTGAAATCTTAACTATGACATTATTTGCTACTACCTTGCAATATCAGGAAAAAGAACAGGCCCTAAGGCAAGCATTGAAAAGCACAGAAAATAAGACTTGGTTGATGAGTTGCTTATTGAGAACATATGTGAATGGAAAATGGGATATTGAAAACATTCTTACATAAACTGAAGATTGTTTATCCTATAGTACAATCAATCCCTATTATGCTAGTATAAATAAAGCCTTCCTTCAGAGAATCAGAGATGCTATGAAATTTTGTTTGCATTCTCATCCACAGATGATGCTAAAAAAATAATGGCAGTGAAATCATTTGGAGGTTGTAGACAAGGATGGAAAACTTATTTGAATTCAAAACAAAAGCATCATTTTGAATTGGAAAGGAACTACGTATGCATATAGGTTAATGCATTTTCAAAGCAAGGAATGGAAAATGCCAAAATATCACTCCCTCTTTACAGTTATGTTGAACCCAAAGAAGACGATTGTTATTTCCAGATGGCACTACTACCAGTTATGTTAGTAGGAAGTATAAGGTCCCACTGAAAGCAATGAACTTCACCTTCTACCAGGTTTAGCACAATAGGGTCATGAAAAATATCCTGTGCCAGATATTTTAACTAGCATGAAAACACTCCAGTTTGATGATGTTTAAAAATTCACATAGCAGTTTAGCTAAGATTTAATCTCTTATCATCTCCATTTTGTTTCTTTTATGGGGTGTTTGGCAGAACCCCTTCTGACCATAAATAAGCAAAGCTAGAGGGGAGATAATCTTAGGACCATTACTTGTGTTTTTCCCCCAGGAAAGAAGGTATGGAAGGAGCCCAGAATTGCTTATTTGCATTTTACCTGCTAGCCTACGATAATCCCATCCAAGGTTCATCTTTTCTAATGCTCTCTGAATTTGTAGGGGAGTCTTTTCAGGGGCTGCCTTGACATAATTCTTATTCTAACCGGTGAGGAGAGTACAGGGGAATTTTCACTGATAAGGTCTACTGTTACATTCACCAGTTTGTTTTTATTGGTAGGCTAAGAGAATATCTTTGGAGGTGTTAATTTCTGTGATCTCGTGTACTGGATATATTGAGTTGGCCAAGAAAAGTTCATTTGGGTTTTTCCATATCACTTATGGGAAACCCTAAATGAAGTTTTTGGTCAACCCAGTGGTGTGCCTGCTCTTGCGCTTTCTGTCTTCTTTCCTTCTGTTCTGGGAGGTTGACAAACATGGATAACATTGGTAGGCTCCCCTCCCTGTGCTTGGCTAGATTCCTTCATCACGTCACAGCTCCTGTCATGTGACTGTCTGTCACCTGGTGTAGGTAAATGCTTACTGCTCTCGCTCGTCAGGCCTGGGGAAGTGATAACGCCCCATTGTTACTCTCCTTGTCATTTCCAGGTACCCTTCCTACACTTTGCCAGTTCAGATATTTCGTCTATTTTCTATCTGGTTTCTACTCTAGTTAATGCCAGCTTCACTCAGTTGACTCAGCAGGTGCCGCCACAGGTAGTTGTTCCTTTGTCAGTGCACCAACTTCCCAACATTTTATAATCTGCCAGAGAGAAGAAATTATTTTGTGTACCTTTAATCCCAGGCCTGCCTGGCAGCTCGGATGGCAAAGACTCTGCCTGCAGTGCAGGAAACCTGAGTTCAATTCCTGGGTTGGGAATATCCCCTGAAGAAGGGAATGGCGACCCACTCCAGTATTCTTGCATGGAGAATTCCATGGACAAAGGAGGCTGGTGGGCTAGTCCATGGGGTCACAAAGAGTTGTACACGACTGATCATCTATCACTCACTCACTCACCTTTAATCCCACATAGCAACCTAGCATGGATTGTGGTGTACAGCAGGTGCTCACTAAGTATTGGTTCAATGAATGACTAACATGTTAATTGACAATTTGGAGTCTCAAATTTTCAGATGAGTAGAACAGGTGAATGAATGGATAAAGAAATTGTAGTGTATACACACACACACACGATGTAATGCTATTCAGCTATGGAAAATAATTAAATCTTGCCATTTGTGACAACAGGGATACACCTTGAGGGCATTATACTAAGGTAAATAAGTCAGAGAGAGAAACATAAATAGTGTATGATCTCTCTTTTATGTGGCATCTAAAACAAACAAACAAAATTAAGTTCATAGATGCACAGAACAGATTGGTTGTTGCCAGAGGTGAGGGATCAGGGGTGGGGAAAATGGATGAACTGTTTTTCTTCTTATTTTGAATAGATTGAATAGCAATACAAAAAAAAAAAAAGGAAAAGACTGGAATACCTCCAAAGATGCTAGAACATTTTTCAGGTGATTTAAAAATCCTCCAAACTTCAAAATTACTTAGATCAAGGGAGCACATGTTGCAAATAATTTTTTCAAGTCATGTTTTAAGTTCTGTATATTAGAAAGTTGGATGAGTTAGCAATTATTTTTATCTTAACTGCTTTTGCATGCTCTTATCAAAAGAGACTTTCTTATCTCTGGGTTTCAGGGTAGATCATTATGAGGAGAATACTTTTTCAAGAGTCAGGATAATTATAGTTACTGTTTTTTGAGTTCCTACTACTTTCCAGGCATTTTACAAGCATTATCTGACTTAATTTAATAATAATATATCTTGTCACCATTGGCCCCACTTACGGAATAAGAGCTAAAGGTTAGAGAAAGTAGGTATCAAATACGTGTAGAGGAATATCGAGTTTATATCAAGGAATTACACTTGAATTGCAGTGTGAATAGGGGGAAGGCACGATTCTAACGCTTGGTCAAGAGGAAGGGGAATGGCCTCCTCTGGGTAGGGGGGTGGTAGAGAGTAAAGGAGAGGAGTAGAGATTTCTGAGAGTAGTTCAGACCTGTTTCCCACTTGCTGCAGTTTCCAAATCAGTTCTGGATGTGACAGTCCTGTGAAGGCTGATACTGGTTTCTAGAGCAACAGTAATTCTACCTAACAGGGTATTACAAAACATGGTGGCCTCACTGAAAGTTAGTACCCTTTGACTAGCATTTACCCATTTCTTTCACCTCCTACTGTAGTTAATAATACTGTAGCATATACATGAAATTTGCTTAAAGAGTAGATCTTGTGTCTTCACCACACATGCATACACACATGTACAAAAATGATAAAGCAAATAAAGTGGTTTTAATCCAAAGTCCTTTAGAATTGCTCATATGTGAGCAATTGTATTGGGTTTTGTCTGATCTAGTTTGGGCTTAGCTGGGAGCTCCACTGACTACGGGTGTCCAGGTTGATGGATGGGGCTCAGCTTCAGTTGGCTGGTACAGCTCTGCCCCAAATGGCTCTTCACATTCTTAGGACCTGCGTTCAAACTGGGGATGTTCTCCTCATGGCAACACTGGAGGCACAGGGGGACAAGTGGAAACACACAAGTCTTCTTCTTAAGGTGTAGGCTTGGAATTGACACAGTCATTCCTCCTTCCTTGAATTGGCCCAAGCAATTTGCATGTCTCAGCCAACATCAGGAGCTGGAGAAATATATACCTTTAGTAACGCAAAACTGGAAAGTCAAATATCAAAGGACATGAATCCTGGGAGGAGTGAAAAATTGGGGAAAATGATGCAATCCACCACAGCTGAACAGTGGTTTGCAGTTTCCTGATTTCATATGCTGACTCGAGTTTGGTTGGTTTGTATATCTGTTGTCTTATTTCTGTGTCATTAATTTTTCATGGCCTTGAGAGCAACAGGAAGGGTTTGTGTGGTCAAGTCCACAGTCAAGAAATGGCACACAGGAAGGGGCATGTCTGAGCCAACCCAGTCAGACCATCATGAGCCTTCACCTATGCACCATTTGCAAATTTAGCAAAAGGACATCTGTTTTCCAACATAAGGCATTCTTGTCATTTTGGAGAACAGTGGTCTAACTACATTTTTTTTGTTTGTTTGTTTGTGTATCATATAACTAGTGATATTTAAAACTATGTTATACCAAATCATGGAGTTATTTTGAGTCATTTTGGAATTGAAATATTCACACACGAACTCTACAGAAAGCTGGTCACTTCAGATGTGGGGCATGGAGAAAGGCATTTTGAGAGGAAATCATATGTGAATAAACTTGAAACTAGAAATGAACTGGCTCTGTTGTATGTATTGTACAAAGGAAGAGAAGCATTCTATAGTTTTACTGCCATGAGATTCCTCTGGTCTCCATCCCTGCCTTTCCTATTCATGGCAAGTTCACATGGGAGCTTGTGCTCATTAACACAATGTCCCCTACTGAGTCTCTCCTCCCAGGGTAGCTTGCTCCCTGCCCATGAGGACTGCAGGTGTTGTCAAAGACTGAGAATCTAGATCCTGAGCCTTTCCTAGGGAGCAGCAACTGACCTTTCCTACTTAATATCTTCTTACCAGAAGTTTCCTGTCTGCAAGCCCTCCTATATTCACTATATCATTTGCATACTAATGTTTGCATGCTATTTATATGCATATATAATCTAAACTAATATGGGCATGTTTTCAGTAATTAGTTACAAATTTTTTTGACCTGTGGTTGTTTATCCGGTTTACTGCCTCCCTCATTTTTTTTTAGGTTTAAATAGATTTCAAGTATAGTAATGCTGATTTGTAAAACAGCATGGGAATTTCTGGCATATTTTGATGGGAACAAATGAACAAAATATTTGGAATTTTGACTTTATTTTAAAATCCAGGAAGAAGTTTTCAATGCCTTTTGTACAAAATGCTTGGCATTATTTTGTAATCAGCAGCGAGGCTCTGTACATTCCCTTGCCCATCCCAAGCCAATTATTTATGGTATTTTTCTAGCAGTGATAAAATAGAGCCAGGGCATAAAATGTCACAAGGAATGCTGAAAAAGAATGAAAAGTAACCCTTAAATATTGCATATTGCCTATTCTTAGCAGCATTGAGTGATGTTGACCTTTGATAGGAAAGTGTGTGTGTGTGTGCTCATTACTTCAAATAGACTATAAGTTCAACTTGCAAAGACTGATAACAAAATTATAACTGTCCAATAGAAATTATCTGAAATTCATGCAGCTAGATCAAAAGCCTCCCCCAGCTCCAAATGAGCAGTAACTGGAATGAATTACATTATGGAGCCTTCCCAACTGCAGCTTAAATCATTTAAGACTTGTTTGGTATGGCACCTGCTGCTCACTTATTTTTAGGAGAGAAAATGTACATTCTTGAACATAAGGGCTTGAAGGATTTTTATACCCAAGGAAAAACCTAAATGTGCCAAAATTTTGGAAGCTGAATTTTTAGAAGGGCAGCTTAATTTGCTGCTCTTGCAGAAGGCTTAAGGGGCTGAGATCACAGTGAAAGAGCTCACAGCACCATGACCCCTCTGTGTCCTTACTGTAGGAACTTTAGTGGGATGCCGTGGTGAAGGCTGCTTCCAGTCTTTGATCACATGAGCCACAGACTTCATTACAGTAGGCAGAAGGATGAGCTTAAGGAAAGAAGGATAGAAAGTGGAATTCCAAATATTTGCTTAGTTTTCAAGGGAGCTTTATTCCTCATGATGTTTCAGGGTGAACTTTACATTTCAGAAATGAGAAACCCTGACCTAATTACTTTCTAAGCTCACTGGAACTGTCATACCTTATGTAACACTGATGGCCTTTGCAAAAATAAGGGTTAGAGGAGAGAGCTGATGTTGCATCTACATGTGAGAGGTTAAGAGGGACATGAGGGCACACATCTGTGTCATCCATATCAGCCCTGAGAGAGCTTTGGTACATACCTGTGATGTCTGGTAAAATCACTAATAGCCACATAAAACTTCTTAAGTAACACAATTAAATGTAATTATAACATAAAATATAATTAAATATAAAAACCTAAATGTAAGACTGGAAACAATAAAACTTCTAGAAGAAAACACAGGCAAAATCACTTTGACATGAATTGTACCATGTTTTTGGATCTGCCTCCTAAGGCAAAGGAAAGTAAAAATAAATGAATGGGACCTAGTTCAACTTAAAAGCTTCTGCATACCAAAGAAAACCAACTGAATGTTCCTAAAAATGATGTGACTTAATAAGGGGTTAATATACAAAATATATAAACAGCTTGTATAACTCAATATCAAAAAAACAACCTGATGAAAAAATTGGCAGAACATTTAAATAGACATGTTTCCAAAGAAGATGCATAGATGAGCATTAGGCACGTGGAAAGATCTCAGCATTGTTAATCTTCAGAGAAATACAGATTGAAACCACTATGAGGTATCACTCTACACATGTCAGAATATCTATCATCAAAAAGCCTACAAATAAATGTTGGCGAAAATGTGGAAAAAAGGGAGCCCTAGTATGCTGTTGATGGGAATGTAAGTTGCTGCAGCCACTGGAAAACAGTATGGAGGTTCCTCAAAAAACTAAAAATAGAACTACCATATAATCTGGCAATTCCACTCCTGGAAATATATTAGAAAAACATGAAAACACTAATAAAGAAGATATATGCATCTCAATGTTCCTAGAAGCATTATTTACAGCAGTCAAGATATGGAAGCAATCTAAGTGTCCATCAGTATATAGATGGATAAAGAAATGTGGTTTATATACATTGAATGGAATATTACTCAGCCATAAAAATGAAATTATGCCATTTGCAACAGCATGGGTGGACCTGGAGGTTGTTATACTTAGTGAAATAATTCAGAGAAAAACATTGTATGTTATCACTCATATGTGGAATCTAAAACCTGAAACAAATGGATGTAACAAAGCAGAAACAGACTCTCAGATATAGAGAGCAAACTAGTGATTTCCACTGGGATGATGCAAGGTGGGAGGAGCAAGACAGGGGTAGGGGACTAAGAAGTAAAAAATATTACATATAAAATAAATAAGCTACAAGGATATCTTGTACAGCACAGATAGCCAATATTTTGCAATAACTCTAAATGAAGCATGATCTATAAAAATATTGAATCATTTTGTTATACACCTGAGACTAATATAAGTGTAAAAATCAACTGTACTTCAACTGGAAGAAAGAAAAATAAATATAATTAAGCATTCAATTCCTCAGTCACACAAACCATTAGGCACATATGGCCATTTACTGGACATTGAAGATTTTGGAATGTTTTCATTATCACAGAAAGTTCTTTAGGACAGCAGTGGTAGACTTTTCCCCTATAAGAAAGGACTTACTCTTTAAAAAAAGTTTTAGGCAGAGTTTTTAAAAATTCTCAAATTAGAAAAAATGAATTTAAACCCATGTGTTTACATAATCTAATTTCTTCTAATTTAGTTGATGTGTATTGAAGTTTTGTTTGAAGTTTTGGGTACTTTCCTCTTAGACGTCAAATGATATTCCTGTTGTCCTGCGTCACTGACTAAATCTACTGTGTGAGCTGAGTTTATTCTTACTTCCTTCTTACACTGATGGTAACTCTACATAGAAAGCCCTTTTCTTTTCTTCGCCTGTTAGCTCAAACCCATCCCCCTTGGAAGGCCTCATTTATGTCCCATCTCCCTGTGAATACTCTTCAGAACACTACAACTCACCTAATTACTTTCTGTTCTGATAATTTGCCACTTTTTTTTGTATTATACTTTCTTTCATGTGCTGATTTTCTTTTCTTAATTAGAATGTAATGTCTTTGAAAACTGGGACCCTGTCTTATATTCTGCTCATCAAATACAACCTTTGCAATCATCCTGAACTCCATAAAATTTAGGAATCTTAACATAGCTTTTAATCTAGGCATATTCCAGTTTTGTCAATTGTCCCAACAATGTGGGCTTTTTAGCAGCGGTTTTGTTTTCCTTTGAGATCTAGTTCAGAATTGTGTATTACATTTAGTTAGCATGGCTTTTGGATCTTCTTTGTTGTTCAGTCACCAAGTCATGTCTGACTCTTTGTGACCCTATGGACTGTAGCATGGCAGGCTTCCCTATCCTTCACTGTCTCCCAGAGTTTGCTCAAACTCATGTCCATTGGGCTTCCCAGGTGGTGCTAGTGGTAAAGAACCTGCCTGCCAACGCAGGAGACATAAGAGATACGGATTCAGTCCCTGGGTTGGGAAGATTCCCCTGGAGAAGGGAATGGCAACCCACTCCAGTATTCTAATTCAGTGGACAGAGGAGCACGGTGGGCTACAGTCCATAGGTTTGCAAAGAGTCCGACATGACATGACTGAAGTGACTTAGCATGCACACACGTGTGTCCATTAAGTCAGTGATGCCATGCAACCATCTAACTTTCAGTTGCCCCCTTCTCCTCCTGCCCTTCTTTATTGTGGGACAGTTTCTCAGTTTTTCATTGTCTTTCATACCACTGGCATTTTTTTATAATAATACAGGCTTTTTATTACCTTAGCCTAATTGCCTAATTTTTTCCACTGTACAGTTACTATTTTTTTCCTTTTGTAGTCAAAAAGTAATTGTTGATGGGCTATGTTGAGATGCAATATCCTTTTCCCTGTCGAACTTTTCTGTTACCCAAATTTAGCACCTATTGAGGATTCTTGCCTGCATCAGTTTTTACAATGCTGTTTGCAAAATGCTGATTTTCTAAAAGCACCCCCCTTTACTCTATTTTCATATCAGTATTACATGAAATTTGTTAGTCTGTGTTTGTTTACAGTACAAATTAATGGATTCTATTTTATTTAATAGTTTGCAACTTATTACTGTCCTCTATTTTAATGATTACATTTCCTGAATTTGGTCAGTTGGCATTCCTTCAAGCTGATTTCTATGTCTTTGTGACATATCCACACTTCTTTTTTCAGTTCTTCTTTATTTTCAGGCTCAAAAATAGGATTCAGGCTCATCTAATACTTTCTTGCCCCAGCCTTGGAATCAGCCATTTCTCCAAGGAGCTATGGTCCCTTTTAGTGGAGAATGATATTTAGAAACCAAGATCTGGGCAAAAATCTGCAATTTGAGCAGGTCTTTGTGGGGAAAGTTTATTTCTACTTCATGTCCTGTCCTGGGATTGCTCAACTGAGAGATGTCCTGTCTTGAAATAAGGGATGTTTTTCCATTGTTCAGATTTATTTTTTTGTCTTTCAGTGTTTTTTCCTTTTAAATAGTTCTCTTCATATAGGTTTTGAACATTTCGTATTAACTTTACTTTTAAGTATTTTATCTTTTATTTATTTTTGCTGTTATAAATAGAATCTTATTTCTGCTGTATCTTCTATTAGATTTTATTTGAGCATGAAAAAGCTATTCGTTTTTGCATGTTAATTTTAAAGCTGCCAGGTCACTAAATATTTTTTTAATTGTTTGAATTATTTTTAGCATTATTCTCTAGGATTTTTCAGGTATACCGTCATGCCATCTGCAAATAGAGATAGTTTTGTTGCCTTTCCAGCTCATATGCCATGAACTGTTTTCTGTTCTCTAACTGTGTTAGCTAATATTTCAAAGATAGTGTTAAATGTAGTAGATACAGTGGTCACCCTTGCCTTGATCTTAACTCTCGTCAGAACACTTCTAAAAGTTTCTGCATTAGATAAGATACTAGCTATAGGATGAAGTATACATAGTTCATTACCATAATAAAGAACTATATGTCCATTCTTATAATCTCAAGTACTTTTATTAAGAATGGGTGTTCAATTTTTTTTAATGCTTTTTTCAATATCTTTATAAGATTTTTCCTCTTAAAAAGTATTAGTACTTAAAAGTATTAATCTGGTGAGGTATTTTAATGGATTTAATCCACAATATTTGCATTCCTGGTATAAACTCTACTTAGTCATGATTTTCATAATGTGCTGTTGGGGTTTAGCTGCAAATATTTTTTAAAGAATTTTTGCATCAATAGTTGTTAGATACATTAGTCTGTTTTCTCTTTCTTGGTTTGTTTTTTTAAATCAGATTTAATTATAATTATCATAATACTTTATAAAAGGGATTTGGAATTTCTCTTTAATTTTATATTCTCTTGAACAATTTATGTAGCATGGGAACTATCTGGTAGAGGTCTCCTTGCGAAGCCACCTGGACTTGTGCTTTTTGGTTAGATAGCTTCTTAATAACTTTTGCCTTTTATTCTATAGAAAATGGTCATTTAAATGTTCTATTTCTACCAGAGTAAACTTTGGTAAGTTAAATACAACTAGAAAATTGCCCATTTCATCATTTCCTAAATTTTTCTGGCTTATAGGGTGAAAATTGACCTCATGATTTAAAACATTTCCTCTGTACTAATATTTATCCCTTGTTGTTTCTTGTTTTGCATCTTTGCATATTCTCCTCTTTTTAATAAATTATAATAAATTAGCTAGTAGTTTATCTATTTTGTTGATTCATTTTAGGGAACCAGGAACCAGGATTGTATATTTATTTGTGATTTGTTTTCTACCTCATTAACTTTTTTTACCTTTATCATTTCTTTCCTTATACTTTTAGTTTTCTTCATTGTCCTTTTCTTGCTTTTTGAGTTGGAAATTTAATTTCTTTTTATTCTAAATATGTTCTCAAAGCCATGAATTTTAGTCTCATCATTACTTCAAACATATCCCATCAATTCTGCTGATATGCAGTGTTTTTTTATTCAGTGTCTTTATTTCCTATTCCATGAAAAATTGTTTGAGGACTTTTTTTTTTCCAGGTGGAACGGTGGTTTGGGTTTTTGGTATTATTGTAATTTTTTAGTTTTATTGCATTGTGATCCAAGAGTAATTTTGCAGTATTCTTGCTTTATTAAATTTATCAACATTGTCTTAGTGAAGTAATACATTATTAACTATTATGAATGTTCCCTGTATACTTGAGAACTTATATTTCCTATTATTGGAGTGAGTTGTTAGGTATATATTCATAAGTTCTACACTATCCATTGCATTGGTTGCTTTCTTTAGGTCTTCTAAAACATATAAATATTGTCACCTTAAATTGTTCTTGTACTGAAAATGATGTTAAAGTCTCCTATCGTTACTGTGCCTTTGTCTGCTTCTTTTGCATCTCCTATAGTCTTGGCTTGAATTCTATTTGTCTAATACTAAGATTGCAACCTTGCCCTCTTTTTGTTTCCATTAGCCTTGTCTATTTTTTCCTATCCATTTATTTAAGCCTTTTTGAGTCATTATTTTAGGTGTGTCAACTGTATGATGCAGAGTTGACCTTTGTTTTTGAGTCATTTGAAGAAAAGTTTTCTTTTAATTGTCAAGTTAAGCCTAATTACATTTGTTGATATGATTGATAAGTTTTGATCTCAACACTGTTACATTATTTTCTATAACACAGCCTGTGTGTATCCTTCATTCTTTTTTGAAAATTTCTTTTAGTATTTAGAAAGGTTTGTATTTTTGTTGTAGTGGTTAACTTTTTATTTATATAAAATCTTTTATAATGCTTATTTTTTCTCAATTTTTTATGATCTTGTTGCCAGTTTTAAATGATACCCTTTTACTTCCACCTATTTTCTATATAGTGATCAATGATCTGATTTTAATTTTCTTTTTCTATTGTGTTAATTTGCATTCGTCTACTTTGTCAGAATACATAATATTTACCTGTTTTCCCATCTATGCTATTACCTTTCAGTCTTAAGTCTTTAATTAAATATATTAAACTCTTGCTCTCAGCACTGTTAAATTTCCCTAGTTATGTCTTGATTGAAAGGAGCTTCTCTAGTAAATCCTTCAGGAAATGGTTCTAAAAAGAGCATTCCTTGAATTCTTTGATATTTAAAATTATCTTTCTGTTGCTTTGATACTGGATAGATTACTTAGCTGAATATGAAATCTTTGGCTCCTACTTTTTTCCCTTGAGTTTCTTACTGTTAATTCTTATCTTTCTTTGTGTGTTTCTCTTGAGAAATTTGATGCCCATGTGAATTTGTTACCCATATAATAACTAGTTCTTTTTGCCTGAAAGTTCTGAGAAATTTTTGTCTTTAAAGTCTTCTTCTCTATTAGACTCTCTCTCAGAACCGATCATTTCACACCAATTTTACCCAATGTACATAGTGGATACTTTCAATATGTAGATTTTCTTTTTGTCTCATCTCTGGAAACATTTCTCAGATACATATATAGTATTTCTTTTAGTTACTGCAATTGTACCTTTGTTGGATTTTCTTTTCCTTCTTTCTCAACAATTTTCTTTCTGACCCTTTTTACATTTTTCTTTTTTCCTTTCTGTTCTTTTTAGTTGTTTCCTTGTCTTTGTTCATTGTCCCTTATAATCATTTAGATATCTTGTAATTTTTTTTTTGAGACTTTTTTCTTTTACTTTTTCTGGAGTTCATTGCATGTCTTTATTATTTTTCACTTTTATTCTTAAATTTTTGAATTCCTGAGTTTGAATAGTTTTATATCTCCAAATGATTATTTGAGGAAGTTTAAATTTGGAGCATTGATTTACACTTTTTATCTCTTGATTATCTTTCTTGAGGGAGCTAATCATCAGCTGAAATGTTTTAAGTCTCATTTTTTGTTTTCTATTTCTCATGGCTTTATATAGAGTTAGCCTGAAAAGTTTGTTGTTATTGTTCATTTGTTTTGTTTTTCTCTTTTCTATTCCAAGATATTTCAGAGTTCATCACTGAAGTGTACCCACTCATGCCAGAATATTGAGGTATAATTTCCTTACTGAATAATCTTTTTATTGATGAAGGTGTTGGAGGAGGAATTGGTATGAATTGTGTTTCTCTTTCTCTTACTCCTCTCTCTCTCTCTTTCCTGTAGATTCCTTAACTTTTTTCCTTCTTATTTCTTTGTTACTTTAATGCCACATCAACAAAGTTTTACTCCTTCATTTATTATCTTCCCCCAAAATACTTTGCAGAGACATCAGTGGAATCTCTGGTTTCACTCATTTTCAAACCTCTTTTCTATTGGTGTTACTATAAACTACTAAGCCCCAGACCTATGTTCAGTATTTAAGCATTCAGTATGCAGTCTCTCCCTGGGAGTTATTTTTATCTGGCTTTTGTGTAAGTCTTATATACGCCTCTTGTCTTTTCCCTGGAGACTCCTAAGGCAACAAATGCCTGACTTTCTGAACTGACAAGCTTGTGATGGTGAAAACTCCAGTTGGAATTTGATGATTGCTTTTCTGCTACTAATGGGGGTTTCCCTTGTAGCTCAGCTAGTAAAGAATCTGCCTTCAATGCAGGAGACCTGGGTTCAGTAGGTAATTTGAAATTTGTGCTATTATTTTTCTCCAAGTAATTCTTAATACATGGTATATTTGATTTTATTTGAGGTATTTATTGAGCTTAATACTTTTGGGATGGGTGCGTAGGAAGCTGCCCTTATGTTAGTGTCAACCAGACCTCTCCATAACTTAAGTTTTTTTCTTTTCTTTTAATGATCTGTATTTTAGCTTTTCCTTTTCATCTCAGTGCCCCAGTATCTGTTTCTGTAGCTCAAGCTTAGGACTCCCAAGGCTCCTGCCTTTATCACCATTTTGTATTTTCCTCATATTATTAGTCCATGGAAATACATTGCTCATTTCTTTTAGACTGGTTATAAATTTTTCAATAGAGTCCTGATTGTTTAGAGTAGAAGATGTATCACACTATGAATTTACTGCATCAGTTTCACCTGATAGCTCTTTACTTGGTATATTAGACAGAATCAGGAGAAAATAAAGACATTATATTTGGCAAAATGTCTCTTTATGTCTTCTGCCCATTTTTTTAATTGGGTTGTTTGTTTTCCTGATATTGAGCTTCATGAACTGCTTATATATTTTGACAGTTAGTCCTTTGTCAGTTGCTTCATTGGCAATTATTTTCTCCCATTCTGAGACTTGTCTTTTTTCTTGTTTATGGTTTCCTTTGCTATGCAAAAGCTTTTAGGTTTAATTAGGTCCCATTTTTTTATTTTTGTTTTTATTTCCACTTCTCTAGGAGGTGGATCATAAAGGATCTTGCTGCAATTTATGTCAAAGAGTGTTCTGCCTATTTTATTTTTTTTCCCCCTTTAAGGGTTTCATAGTTTCTAGTTTTACATTTAGGTCTTTAATCGATTTTGAGTTTGTCTTTGTATTTGGTATTAGGAAGTGTTCTAATTTTATTCTTTTACATGTAGTTGACCAGTTTTCCCAGCACCATTATTGAAGAGACTGTCTTTTCTCTATTGTATATTTTGCCTCCTTTGTCAAAGATAAGGTGCCCGTAGATGTGTGGGTTTATCTCTGGGCTTTCTGTCTTGTTTCATTGGTATACATTTTTGTTTTTCTTCCAGTACCATATCTCTTCATGACTGTAGCATTGTAGTATAGTTGGAAGTCAACAAGACTTACTCCTCCAGACCCATTTTTCTTTTTTAAGATTACTTTGGCTATTCAGACTCTTTTGTGCTTCCATAAAAATTGTGAAGGTTTTTGTTCTAACTGTGAAAAATGCCATTGGTAATTTGATAGGGATTGCACTGAATCTGTAGATTGCTTTGGGTAGTGTAGTCATTTTCACAATATTGAGTCTTCCAATCCAAGAACATGGTATATCTTTCCATCTGTTTGTGTTGTCTTTGATTTCTTTCATCAGTGTCTTATAGTTTTCTGTATACAGGTCTTTTGTCTTTGTTTAGATAGGTTTATTCTTAGGTGTTTTGTTCTTTTTGTTTCAGTGGTAAATGGGATTGAATTTTTCTTTCTGACTTTTTGTTGTTAGTGCATAGGAATGTAAGGGATTTCTGTGTATTGATTTTGTATCCTGTGATTTTAGTAAGTTTGCTGATTAGCTCTAGTAATTTTCTGATATCTCTAGGTTTTCCTATGTATAATATCATGTCATGTGCAAAGAGTGAGAGTTTTGCTTCTTATTTTCTAATCTGGATTCCTTGTATATATTTTTCTTCTTTTATTGCTATGGCTAGGACTTCCAAAACTATGTTGAATAATAGTGGTAAGAGTTAGTACCCTTGTCTTGTTCCTGATCTTAGAGGAAATACTTTCAGTTTTTCATCACTGAGTATATTATTTGTTGTGGGTTTGTTGTATATGGCCAGTAGAGGACCTAAACAGACATTTTGCCAAAGGATACATACATGGTCAATAAAACCTTAAAAAAATGCTCAACAATGCTCACTTTTAAAGAAATTCAAATCAAAACTACAATGAAGTATTATCTCAAATTGGTCAGAATCAGTTCAGTTCAGTTCAGTCACTCAGTTGTGTCCGACTCTTTGAGACCCATGAATCGCAGTACGCCAGGCCTCCCTGTCCATCACCATCTCCCGGAGTTCACTCAGACTCATTTCCATCGAGTCCGTGATGCCATCCAGCCATCTCATCCTTGGTCGTCCCCTTCTCCTCCTGCTCCCAATCCCTCCCAGCATCAGAGTCTTTTCCAATGAGTCAACTCTTTGCATGAGGTGGCCAAAGTACTGGAGTTTCAGCTTCAGCATCATTCCTTCCAAAGAACACCCAGGACTGATATCCTTCAGAATGGACTGGTTGGATCTCCTTGCAGTCCAAGGGACTCTCAGGAGTCTTCTCCAACACCACAGTTCAAAAGCATCAATTCTTCGCTGCTCAGCTTTCTTCACAGTCCAACTCTCACATCCATACATGACCACAGGAAAAACCATAGCCTTGACTAGATGGACCTTTGTTGGCAAAGTAATGTCTCTGCTTTTGAATATGCCATCTAGATTGGTCATAACTTTTCTCCCAAGGAGTAAGCATCTTTTAATTTCATGGCTGCAATCACCATCTGCAGTGATTTTGGAGCCCAAGTAAGATAATCATGATGGTGTGATCACTCATCTAGAGCCAGACATCCTGGAATGTGAAGTCAAGTGGGCCTTAGAAAGCATCACTATGAACAAAGCTAGTGGAGGTGATGGAATTCCAGTTGAGCTATTTCAAATCCTGAAAGATGATGCTATGCAAGTGCTGCACTCAATATGCCAGCAAATTTGGAACACTCAGCAGTGGCCACAGGACTGGAAAAGTTCAGTTTTCATTCCAATCCCAAAGAAAGGCAATGTCAAGGAATGCTCAAACTACTGCACAGTTGCACTCATCTCACATGCTAGTAAAGTAATTCTCAAAATTCTGCAAACCAGGCTTCAGCAATACGTGAACTGTGAACTCCCTGATGTTCAAGCTGGTTTTAGAAAAGGCAGAGGAACCAGAGATCAAATCAAAACTACAATGAAGTATTATCTTACATTGGTCAGAATGGCCATCATCAAAAAACCACAAAAAATAAATGATGGAGAGGATGTTGTAGAAAGGGAACCATCTTGTGCTGTTGGTGAAAAAGTAAATTGATAGAACCATTATGGAGAACAGTTTGGAGATTTTTCAAAAAAGAAAAAAAACAAACTAGGAATAAAACTACCATGACACACAATCCCACTACTGAGCATATACCCTGAGAAAACCACAATTCAAAAAGA
The DNA here is from genome assembly GCF_032405125.1 of Capricornis sumatraensis. Lineage (NCBI taxonomy): Eukaryota > Metazoa > Chordata > Mammalia > Artiodactyla > Bovidae > Capricornis > Capricornis sumatraensis. The sequence goes on along the minus strand of NC_091074.1, from coordinate 45,539,485 downwards.
CACATGTACCCCAATATTCATTGCAGCACTATTTGTAGTAACTAAGACATGGAAACTACGTAGATGTCCATCAACAGATGAATGGATAAAGAAGTTGTGGTACATATATACAGTGGAATATTACTCAGCCATGAAAAGGAATGATTTAAAGTCAGTTGTAGTGAGGTGGATGAACCTCAAGCCTGTTATATAGAGTGAAGTAAGTCAGAAAAACAAATATTGTATATTAATGCATATACACGGAATCTAGAAAAATGATACTGATGAACCAACTTGCAGGGCAGCAGTAGAGATGCAGACTTAGAGGACAGACTGTGGACACAGTGAGGGATGGAGAGGGTGGGGTGAATTGAGAGAGTAGCTTTGAAACATATGCATTACCATATGTAAAATAAATATCTGGTGGGAACTTGCTATATGACACTGGGAGCTCAAACTGGTGCTCTGTGGCAACCTAGAAGGGAGAGATATGGTGGGAAATGAGAGGGAGGTTCATAGAGGGAGAGGGCATATGTATACCTATTGCTGATGTATGGCAGAAACCAATGCAACATTGTAAAGCAATTATCCTCCAGTTAAAAATGAAATTAAAAGATTATATACTCAAATTAGGTAACTTGAAAATTTATTTATTAAAAAATTACTTCTACTTGCATAATTGGAGTACAGAGAATGTCAAGGCATAATGCAGAGTGGAGGAAACCAGAAGGACTGGTGTAGTACCTTGACTAGTAAGAGATAGGGATACTTACCACCTTTAAGTCTGAAAAGGCAAGGAGAAGGAAAAGGCTATCAGTTCAGTTCAGTCGCTCAGTCGTGTCCGACTCTTTGTGACCCCATGAATCGCAGCACGCCAGGCCTCCCTGTCCATCACCATCTCCTGGAATTCACTCAGACTCATGCCCATCGAGTCCGTGATGCCATCCAGCCATCTCATCCTCTGTCGTCCCCTTCTCCTCCTGCCCCCAATCTCTCCCAGCATCAGAGTCTTCTCCAATGAGTCAACTCGTCTCATGAGGTAGCCAAAGTACTGGAGCTTCAGCTTTAGGATCATTCCTTCCAAAGAAATCCCAGCACTGATATCCTTCAGGATGGACTGGTTGGATCTCCTTTCAGTCCAAGGGACTCTCAAGAGTCTTCTCCAACACCACAGTTCAAACGCATCAATTCTTCGGTGCTCAGCCTTCTTCACAGTCCAACTCTCACATCCATACATGACCACAGGAAAAACCATAGCCTTGACTAGATGGACCTTAGTCGGCAAAGTAATGTCTCTGCTTTTGAATATACCATCTAGGTTGGTCATAACTTTTCTTCCAAGGAGTAAGCGTCTTTTAATTTCATGGCTTCAGTCACCATCAAATCCTAAATAAAGAAAGCAGAGTGGAAAGAGTTGCCTCATAGGATCTGGGGCTTTTAGTTGAAGGGCATAGCTAGTCAAGGTGAACTTGTTTTCTAAAGACTAAAGGAATGACTAGACTAAATTTGCTGTCTCCCTTCAGTCTCTTGCTGTCTCCCTTTTATCCAACCCAAAAGGAAACCAAAGGAAGGAGAGCCTGTTGTTGGTGTAGTCCATATATTTAGCCTCTCCACATAAGAGCAGACTGAATTATGGACAGGACAGTATATTTAGAGGAGTGTGGTTAATAAAGATTTTCAGGTATGACTGCAATACTATCTACTGTCTTGTGTGTTCTTCCGGATTACTACCATTCCTATACTGCCATACTCAAGACCTAGAGTCAGGTCATATCTCCTTAGGTGAGCCTTTATGACTGTCTGAACTAATAAGGTGAGGTGGAAGTGAGGTTATGTTACTTTCAAGGTCAAGTCATAAAAGCAAATACAACTTCTCACTGGCTCACTCTCTTTGGACACTCACCCTTGGCACTTGGTCAGTCTGCTTTGAGGAGGCTCCAGGCATGTGGAGGGATCCATGGGAGAGGAACTGAGGTTTCTGGCTGTGAACCCTGGTTGAGAAACCAGCTAACTGTTGGCACCAATTGTCAGTCTTCATGAATGAGCCATCTTGCTGGAAAATTCTTTACACCTTGGTTGAACCACCCCAGTTTACACCACATGGAGTAAGAGGCAAGTGTGTCCCATTAAACTCTGTCCAAATTGCAGGTTTGTGAACATAATAAATAACTGTTTTTGTTTTAAGTCCCTAAGTTTTAGGATCATTTGCTACCCGAAACAAAGGGCGAGTGGACACTATCCAGCATACCTGGCTGATGTGAAAGTATCCTTCATATTTTAGCTCAAATCTCATATCCTAAGAGATTGTGTCCCTGATGGAAGAAACTTCTGAGGACTGAGATGTTTCCTTACTTCCCCTCTGGCACTCTGTACTAGTCTATCATGGAATTCAACCTATTGTATTTTAATTACCAATTTATTCCCCCTTGTACTAGATTATATACTTCATGAGGGCTGATATGATGTCTTGATTATCATTTTACCTCCAGTGCCTACTACTGATTCTGCAGCATAGTACAAGTTTAATATATTTTGGTTAAGTAAATGGATATGGATTTGGACCTTTTTTCCCCTAGCTTTAACTTTCTAAGAACTTTTATGGGTTGTCATTCATAGCCCCAGGGTTGCAGATTAAGAAGCAGTTGTGAGCAGCATCGCAGCATGAGGCTGCCATTTGAGCAGTTTCTCTCTATAATATACCAGCCTTTCAGAGTGCCTGGTGTGACACCACTATCATTTTTGCAGAACACCAATAAAAAATGATTTGATATCGTTAAAAATGATTTCTCAAACGTGTTCTTAGGAGGAAAGGGAAGTGGAGAGATGGTACAGGAGATTTGGAAAAAAAAAAATTGTCTTCCTTTCCTGAGGAAAGAAATGAGGATGAAGAACTCAGGAAAGAAGGGAGGGTAAATGACAGGGGAAGTAAGATGTAGTGGCCCTATATCTAAGACAGGTGGTGTCGCAAAGGGGAAAGATGGGGGATTTTAGAGTCAGAACTGAATTTAGATTCTGTCTCAGCAACTTTTGGGCTGCTGGATAAGTGAATCTCAGTGTCCTCCTTTGAAATGAACATAGTAATAGCCATTATACAGAGTTGTAGAGGATTAAGAGACCCTATATAAAGGCTAACACAACACATGGTATATGGTACGTGATTAACAAATGTTTTCTACATCATTCACATCCCTACAACCACTGCTACCAGAGCTGTGGAACTAATTGAGAGAGAATATGGGGGTTGTGAATATCTTCTGACCTCCAGAGTCTAGTTCCCATCCGATGGGGGACCACTGATGCCTAATATTCAGTAATATATTTCTTTGCTTCAGGTGTAAGTATAAGACAGCTGAACACTATCATGATGTTATTTCATAGTCACTGAACTTGCTAGTCTATAAGCAAATTCTCCCTTGGGTTAAGGTAGTCAGAATGCAGATACACCTAAAGAAAGAGGGAGATGAACCATGGCTGGTTCACCACCATATCAGTGATTCATTTTGATGTTCTGAAGAAAAAGCATATTATTGAATACCCAGAAGATACCAAGACAGTTTATGACAAAGAGCAAATTTGCCATCCTGAGTATACCTTCAGAAAATTTTCGGACACTTTTATATAAATGTGTTTATTAGTTGCATAAGAAAAATGATGTAATTTTTGCTTTTTATGTTTAAATCTTGACTATCACTCATTTCCAAAGGGACCTTAGGCTAGTTTTAATTTTTCCGAGCCCAAATTTTCTCATTGGCAAGAAGGAGATAAGAGTAACTCTTACATTGTAGGATTGCTATGATAATTAATGAGAAAATATATAAAATGCCTATTTCAAAGATAGTTCATCCTAGATACTCAATGTCCACTTGCTAGAATAATTATTTTTTAGATCAAGGAAAAGCAAAAAGTTGCGGGTCGGGGGCAGAGACAGGGTGTTTGAAGGGGAAGAGTAGGAAGTAAGTTTAGGGGATAGGTCTGGGGATAAATTTTCAAATGCCTTGGAGGGTCTGAAAGTTTGAATTTTAGTTGGTGGATATTAGATCAACTTAGTTCGGATTAGATATTAGAAAAGAGGTTTCTAATTTATAAAGAAAAATCTGATGGAGGGGTATTGTCTAGAAAGAGATGGCTGTTAACTGAGAGCGGAGAAGGCAACAGTGATTTGATGCAGGCAGTGTAGATACAGCAGAGTAAACGATTCAGGACCCAAGCTGCCTGAGTTTAAATCTTGGCTCTGCCATTTATGAGCTGCAGGGCCTGGACCAAGATGTTTAACCTTTGACATGTCATTCCTTATCTCTAAAATGGGTAAGTTTTAGTGCCTTCCTCACCGAGCTATAAAGCTTAAGGCAGTACCTGGCCATGATTAGCATTTTTTAGATAACATCATTCATAGAAAGGTCCATTTCACTGGACCACAGACCCAGAAGGCAAGAAGAATGGAGGGTGGATCTGAGGCCCCATTCGGGAAACTGAGTACATGCTGGTATCAGCAACTGACCTAGCAACACAAGAGGAGCAGTGAGTTTGAGGCGTTTCATGACAAGCCTGGATGGAGTCTGGGAGAAGGTCTGGGATGAAGATGTAATTTGGGACATGCATTATGGAAAGTAATGGGAATGGATGAGTTTACCCAGTGAAATTAGGTAGAGAAGAAGAGCACTGTGGAAACTTGGGGAACATTTATATCCTTAGGTGGGTTGAGGACGGTGATTTGAGCAAGAAGGGGGCTGAATGATCGACAAGGGGAGAACCAAGAGATCCTGGGGTGGTAGAAGCAAAAAGTAGACAGAATTGTCAATCTGACTGGGTGGTCAGCAGGGTTAAAGGCCAAATGATTCTATGACTTTGTCATTGTACAATTTACCTCCCCATGGGCCATGCCTCTAATGTTTCTGGTAATGGGATCTTCCTTTTTGCCTCATGAATTTCCAGCTGTATTGAATTTTCAGTCATTTAATGAGTCCCAGACATGTGCACACATCTACTGTGCAGCAGAAAGGAGAAAGACTCCCACATCCACCAGCTACGTGTACAGACACACACTACAAAGCCTCACCTGGGAAATGAATTAATATGGCCAGAGGGAACTTCCTGTCCTTAAGTAGAACACTAATGCTTTTCCGTAAGGTCATGAAAGTGGTGTTAATCAGTTTGCTTGTCCTGCTTTGCTGACCTCCCCACTCCCCACCAAACTACGGTGCCTCTCAGATGGCCTTGTTTTGGTATTTTGCCCGCACGGGGCATAGAAGTCATACTGAGATGTGGGCTCCATTAACTCAGTTCACAGTATTATCATGTACATTCTTAAAGCCTGAATGGCTGAATTGCAGAGTTGGCTGTCCCTGACCCTGGCATTAGTAACGATGGTGTAAGTGGAGTCTTGGACACATCTGATGGGAAGGGTCAGCCTATTGTCACTGAGGCCATCTCTCTGCTTCTGGAAGGGACTGCATCTCTAATATTCCAAATAAATGTCTTAGGTTTCCAGAGAACAAGCCCTGTTTGATTCTATCCAACAGAAGAGTTTGCTTTGAGCGCCAGCTGTGCACTCATTCCTGAGTGAGAGCGGAGGGTGTCACCACCCAGTGTTCCTATCTCCCAAGTGACAGTCAGCACCAGGAAAGCAGGCCAATAACAAGCAGCACTGGAGAGAAAGAAAGAGTGCTTTGGGGCTTTAAGGAGGTAGGAAGAGATGTCAGGTACTTGTTTTTGTTTTCAGAATGCTAATAAGATAAAAAGATTGAATTTGGAGAAGTGATGTACTATTGTCCCGTGACATGTTTCAGGGTTGCTTTTTGGGGTAGAGCACTGGAAATTGGAATATGGAATGAAAAACAATGTTGGGAGAGAGACTTTCTGTTAAGGTAAGTTAGGTCATTAGTTAATTAACTCAGCATATATTTATTACATGTGCACAATGAGGAAGGCACTCTGCTAGCTGCTGAGGATATAGCTGCTTCTGCTGAGAATGCAGGTGATGATCAGCATCTCCAGGGAGCACTCTTGTCCTTCAAAGTGAACTTGAAGGGGAAGGAGGCTGTCAAGAAAGGGTTACATCCACTTCTGGATTGTTCACATTTTTGCAGGATTCTTCTGAACCTTGACTGAGTGGGTTTTTTGCTGATGCATCAAGCATTTTCCTCCTCTCACTTCCACCATTAGCAATGAAAACCAAAAGGGTGGGAATAAATTGTCCATTCCACAAATCATTGGTAGAGATGTTTAATTAATGGATAGAAAAATGCACAGTAGTTAAATGTTAATTAATTTCTTTTTTTAAGCAATATATTCATTTTATGCTATTTATGAGGTTGTCTAGTAAACAGATTCGTATTACTTTGGTTCAACCATTGAATTTCCCAAAGTCACTTATCCTTAATGTTCATTAATTTCCACCAGCTCTAGAGACGAAATTCTTGCTGAACATTACCACAAAGTGCAGCTCAAAAGCAAGGAGCATGTCTGCTTCATGTTCTAAAAAATGCCCATAAGGAAGGAGAAGTGCTTGAGGGAGCCCCAAAGACAGGCTTTGATGATGTTGATGATAATGATAGGATAATGGAGATGGTGATAGTGATGGCAGTATTGGGTTTATTGCCTGTTTTGATGCCAGCTGAAGATGAGAACTGTGGTGTGAGTAACTTTTCAGGTGTGTTAAAAAGATTGTGTATATGTGTGTGTTTACCAGGGGCACAAAGGAAGATGCTTGCAGGGGAGAGTTTGTTAGATAATCTAGCTTAGAAGGGCAGCAGAAGTGAATGGACCAAATGGACTTACCTACCTGCCAGAAAATTTAAGTAAACCCTCAGCCAATGTAAGGGGAAAAACCTGAAGCCAACCTGATCTAAGTACAAATCCAAGGTCAGTTCTGTCAGTCTGAGCGCTCACATAAATGCCAAGTCTCCCTTTTCTCATGTGTAAGTGGAATAAGGCTCCATGTGGTTCTCTAGGTCTTGGGGCTGTTGTGAAGATTCAGTTGGGTAAGGTAGCAAAACTTCCATGTGGTTTCTAATGCATGAGTTGCAAAAAAATTATTTTTTATCTTTCTCATATTCCCCGTAATCATCAGTTTACTTACATGCATCAAATATAGTAATGTATGTGAGAACACTTTGTAAAAAAAGTGTGTGATAGACTTGCAAAGATGAATTATATTCTGGTGAATATAGGCTGGTAGGAATGAGCAGGTCCTTTGGAAAATCCTTGTAAATCTCTGGGCTTTTTCAAGATTCTGTGACTTTGACCTCAAATTCAGTGTCACTGTCATTCAGTGAAGAGTTACAGCCATCCCTTTGAACCATGGATTGTAGTCGGGGAGAGAAAGCAAGCTATGGGGGCATTCTATAATGTAGAATTCTATAATGTAGAATGTAGTAGCTGCCAAGAATCCATGAAGTTTTACAAAGTTCATCTGTTTGATGGTTGTTACAAATGGCAAAGAGAGCTGGGCCTCAGCTCTGAAGAGAGCCAGTGGGGGATGGGCACTGCCAAGCCCATGTGATGCTCTGAGAATGGTTATGAATTGATCACTTCTCTTAATGGCTCAAGAGTGTCAGTGGCTCAGTGCCCAAAGCTCCCACAAGCTCCCAGCCACCCTGCCCACATCTCCCCTCCAGGGAGCTGGATCTCTGCAGCTCCCTCTGTAACGAAAGGCTTGTCCATGTGACGTCAGGAAGATCTGTGTGTACCTTGGCTTCACAGCAGTCCCATCATCATGCAGATAACTCCCTTGGCTCCTGCAAAACCTCTTTATTGAAAAATCGGATTATCTTGTCTTTATTTTAAATTTTAAAACAGGCAAATTAATTTTATTAGTTAAACCACTCTGGGGGAAGAAGAGCTTTTTACCTAAGATGCCATGACATCATCTCCTCTGTCACCTTTTAAAAGCCTTGTGTCTGTAAAAGTCCAAGCCTCTTGGCAGTCTGTACTTGGGCAGACACAGCTTTGAAAAGAGGGAGAGAGGGAACAAAAGTCATAAAGTGAACTGAACTGACTTTTGGAAATTTAGTGACATGACTACAAAGCATCAAATAGAGCCTGAGCTGAAACAGCTGCTCCAGCCTTGAGTCCAAGCTCCAGGGACAGCCAGCTCCCAGCACGTCACACACGGTGACAGATGCCAAATGTAGCAGGAGTATTAGCAGTTATTAGAATGGGGACAAGGTTTGAAACGGCACTGGGGATAGTGTTCTAAGGAATTACTGTTCCTTTCTTTCATGCAAGCATGAGGGAAGCTGAAAGAATCTCAGCTTAGAAGGGATTAGTGCGTTTCTTTCAATGACTCCATTGACTCCAGTTGACTGCAGTGTGGGAGACCTGGGTTCGATCCTGGGTTGGGAAGATCCCCTGGAGAAGGAAATGGCAACCCACTCCAGTATTCTTGCCATGGACGGAGGAGCTTGGTGGACTACAGTCCATGGGGTCGCAGAGTTGGACATGACTGAGCAACTTCACTTATTTACTTACTTCCATTGACTCCACAAATGGTTTGTTCTCTCATTGTTATTCTGGGACCCTTAGGACTTGAGAATTTCAATCAGTATACTTCTCTCCCTGGTAGCTACTGCTAAGGCTGCTGTCTCATGTTGCCAGCTTCCTGTAGTCTTCTGATTGCTTGGCTGGCTTGGGTTGCATTCCGTGAGACATAAACTTAGAGATGGGAGATTGGCATGCAAGACGACTACTGAGGAGTGCTCTGGCATCACCGCCTGTGAGCAGTGAGTGTCGCAGGATTGGGCAGAAGAAGTTCAGTCATGATGTCATTGCAGCAAGGTCTCTGCTGATACCATAGGGAGCATCAGACCACAGATAGCACACGAGAGCCACCCTGAATGGAAGCTTTTGTAGCAACATGGATCAGTTATCTGATGTCAGCTCTCCCCAAGGAGGAATGGCCTCCAAATAGCAACTTCCTTTAGTCAAGGGCTACTACCAGAAAAGGTTTTAACCATTGAGTTGTCAGCAGCCAACACTTCCTCCTGTAACTGGTAGAATGCACTGTAGTCCTGAAGGGGGTACCTGGGATACACACAACAGCATCCACTGCACTGATCTCTATCCACTCCAATACCCCCCATCCCCTGTTCTTTATACCCTACTCCAAATTATCTTTCCAAAATACAATTGGGTATACCTCTCCTCTGCTTATAAATTAACCAATGACTTACTGCATCAAAGTAAAGGGCCAAGTCCTTCTATGGCCTACTAAAACCTGAATTAGTTCCATTCTACCTAGATTCCCAGCCTCATCCATTTCGTACAGTCTCTCCACCCTTCTGGCACGGGGCCACGGTGCATCTTTTTCTTTCTCTCAGAAATACTCTTCTCCCTTCTGCCTTGATATCAGACTGTTTTTCTTTTTTTATGTCCATTGTTGCACCCACCATTCATAATTTTGGGAACTCTCAGCATGTGGGTCAATAAAAGAAGAGTCACTTTCTTCTTGGATATCTGACCTAAACTTGTACATCTGGGTGTTCCCATCCTACACTTTGAATCTGGAGTTAGTGACAAGACAAAGGACAATGAATTTCAGTTGCTGGCCTCAGTGGCAGCATCAGTGAGCAGGAGTAGCTACAGATCCAAAAGTTTCTGCCATCAGCTTCCCTTGATCTTCTGAGCTTATTCCTTCAGTCTTCCTGTCAATTCAGTGAGTTGTTACCCAACACCTTCTTATACATTCTTCATTGGATATACTTTTGCTTCATTACTCCCGCTCGTGATTGAGTAAGTAACCCACTCATGAGTTACTTCCATAGGGAAGCCTTTCATGGCACTCCTCCCGATGTGGGTCAGTTTCCCATCATATCACTGGTCCTCTTCATCCAGAACACTTATATGCCTCTAATTAAACATTCATGAAAGTTATTATTTGGTTAATGTCTGTATTCCTAATTAGAGTTTGAACTTCTGAGAGCAAGTATGTATCTATTTTTTGCTCATAATTTTTTTTTTCTGCAGCTCCGGTAGAGGGTCTAAAGCTAAATATATAAGCACATGTTTTTGAATGAACAAAATATAATGAAAGCCAGTGTCAGGAATTTATCATCTATAACTTTTTTAAAAAGTAAGATAGATATGGACTTTGAGGGAGGGTGGTACAGGAAATCTTCCCAAAGGACTGAGAAAATGCCATTGTTGTTATGTACTCTTCTTGCTTTTATCAATAATGTCCTGTTTCTTTTTTTTTTCTTGTTACCCATTAGTAAACTGTCTTTTTATCCCACAATTAAATTTTTTATTGAAATGTAGTGAATTTATAATCTTGTGTTAGTTTAGAGTGTAGAGCAAAGTGACTCAGTTTTACATACGTATGTATATATCATTTTCAGAATCTTTTCCATTACAGATTTTTAAAAAATTATTTGTTTTTAATTTAAGGATAATTGCCTTACAGTTTGTGTTGGTTTCTGCCATACATCAACATAAGTCAGCCAAAAGTATACTTATGTCCCTCCTTCTTGAGTGTCCCTCTGCCTCCCATCTCCTGCCACCCCTCTCGGTTGTCACAGAGCACTGGGTTGAGCTCCCTGAGTCATACAGCAGTTTCCCTCTGGCTGTCTGTTTTACATATGATATTGTACATGTTTACATGCTCCTCAGTTTTTCCCACCCTCTCCTTCCCTAACCCATGTACAAGTCTGTTCTCTATGTCTGCATCTCCATTGCTACCCTGCAAATAGATCCAGCAGTACTATCTTTCTAGATCCTATATATGAGTGTTAATATATATTTGTTTTTCTCTTTTCAGCTTACTTCACTCTGTATAATAGGCTCTAGGTTCATCTGTCTCATTAGGACTGACTCAAACACGTTCCTCTTTATGGCTGAGTAATATTCCATTGCACATATGTACCACAACTTCTTTATCCATCCATCTGTCAATTACATCATTTAGAAAGTTTACTACATGAAAGTAAACTGTCTTAATGATGTAATTGATCAACCCTCTTGCGTTCAGATCCTCACCACACTTGAGGAAGGCTGAAAATTCCAGCTTTACCTCTTTTGAATCTGTTTTTCCCCTCCTCCCGCCACTGTTTAACACAGTTTTGTTTCCTTCTCATCATTAACTGAACCTTGTAAAGAATTACTGATGAAATCAATAGACATTTGCTACATGGGGTCAGGTCCCTTAGAGCCTCTGTCAGGTGGCTCCTGAGAACCACGTGGCAAAGATATCCCTTCAGTAGAAACAGCATCAAATGAAAGAGGCTCCCAATCCTTCCCTTTTTGGGTATCTGCCAAGTCTCACTTATCAATGTATGGGTCCAACCTTAATGTCACTTAATTTGACCCTTGCCAGGAAGTTTGGTTTTTGGTTGACCTCGGGAGAACTCTCAGGGTAGAGTGGATGGATGCTATAATGATAGTTGCCTAGAACCAAACAGCCACCAGCATGTTTGTGGGGAGGATGAAGAGGGTTGAGTTTCACAGTCTGGAGGGCTTTTCAGATAGCCATGGCCTGGATTTAGCCCATATGAGCATATGGGATTCCAGTGTGTTCTCTTTGCACAAAACTCCATGTCATCTCTACATGTTCAAAGCCAAATTGAAATAAGAATTTACTACCTTCCTCCATCAACTTCTCACCTTTCCCCCAGATCAGGATACTATAATACCAACCAGAACCAGTTCCTGTGATAGCATCAAATCAGTAGGATGTTCACCCAAAAGGAAAAGGTAGGTATTCCTTAAGAAGTCAGCTCTCTTATCAGAAACCAAATGTCAAAGGAAAGGGGAAATAAGGGCATATTCAATGGGCTTCAGAGCTGTGTTGGCAACTTAACACATGTGAAGTTGCTGGATCCTCATACTATCCCTGACAGATAGGTAGAAATGTCTCTGCTTTCCTTGTGGCTCAGATGGTAAAGAATCTGCCTGCCATGCAGGATACTTGGGTTCAGTCCCTGGGTTGGGAAGATCCCCTGGAGAAGGGAATGGCTACCCACTCCAGTATTCTTGCCTGAAGAATCCTGTTGTCAGAGGAGCCTGGCAGGCTACAGTCCATGGGGTTTCAAAGAGTTGGACATGACTGAGTGACTAACACTTTTGCTTTTACTTTCATAGATAAAATATTGAGGTTCATAAGGGGTAGGTGATGAGCTCACATCACACAACATTAAAGTGACGGAGCAATGATTATAATGGAGGACTGACTGATTCAAAGTTTTGGCTTTTCTCACTCTTCCAAAGTGTCATGCCGAAAGGGCACTGTGGGAGACAATTCCTACACCTGGCAAGACTTCCTACTGGTGGATACTGCTGTTTAGACACAGCACTGGTCCCTCTTTATACATGTTGCTTGGCGCTGATCTGGCTGATACTCCTGTACCCTGTGTATCTTGAGATGTCTGTATTCAGAATTATTTTCTTGGTATCTTATTTTTGATTCAAATAATGTCTTAATTGGACAGGATGGTGCTATGAAAACTGCAAAGGGAGTACTAAAAGTTATAACATCTAGAATTTGGATCCCAGCTTTGCCTTTTACTACTTGTGTGATGATGTGAGTTACGTTAATGCTCTAAGTTGCATCATTAAAATGCAAGTTATCTTACCTTTGTGGCAGGATTAACTGTGTAGTAGCAAATATGATGCTACCTTATTTTCTTTAAATCAATTTAAATCTGACTGAGTTCTTCATGTTAGCTTATGAAAAATTTGTTCTCCAATAGCATAGGGGCTTCCTCTGCTAGGACTGTCCTTGACGTATGTATGAGAGGAGACATATGTGGTATGTGCACAACAGGGGATGAGGTTGGAGCATTGAGTGAGTATCTCTAAATCAACCACTTACTGATAAAACAACCAATATGTTCTATTCTGTGATACATGTCGGGGTGAGAATGGAAAAGAAACTCAGTCACTCCAGTAAGACTGAGAAGACAGATTACATTACAAGATAGAGTGATTAATATTGTTACAGGGAAAGAATGTGTGGGAAACTAATCCAGTCTGATTGTCAGGCAGAGTGGTTCATTAATTCTGCCGTGTGTGTGTACGCATATCCAGTCATGTTCAACCCTTTGTTATCTCACTAACTGTGGCCCACCATGCTTCTCTGTGCATGAATTTTTCCAGGCAAGAATACTGGAGTGGGTTGCTATTTCCTACTCCAGGGGATCTTCCTAACCCAGGAACTGAATCTGCTTCTCTTGTGTCCCCTGCATTGGCAGGTGAATTGTTTACCGCTGGTGCCACCTTGGAAGCCCAATTCTGGCATAGACAGCAAGAAAGTAGTGATGTGAGATGCTGCCTGGGGCATTGGGAGGGGCCAGATAGTTTAAAAATCAGGTTCAGATCCCGAAAGGGTAGATGACTTGCTGACAATCACAACATTAAAGTAGCAGCAGTAATTGAAACTAAAGCTTGACCAATTCATTTGTTTGTCTCAGTCTTGTAGTCAAGCCTCACAAAGTCTTCCCCGAGAGGGTTTATACAACAGCTTTATCTAAAGGGAAATATTGTAAAGCAGGAGAAAAGAAGCAACTGAGATTTATGGTATGATTCATGTATTTATCTGTTTCTTGAACACTTACATGTGTTCGACACATGTTGCTGCAGCTGTAACCTCACTTCAGCACCAGAGTAGCCCAGTGCAGTATGCCCATTATCATGCCTGATTTATATACTAGAAAATTAAGGAGTAGTGAGGTCAAATAGGGCTTCCCTGGTGGTTCAGAGGTTAAAGCATCTGCCTGGAATGCGGGAGACCCAGGTTTGATCCCTGGGTGGGGAAGATTCCCTGGAGGTCAAATAATTGCTCAAGATGACACAGGCCATAAATGATAAAACTAGGGTTTAAGTCTAGATATTCTTTATGCCAGAGCCCGCCCTTTTACCTTAGAATTTCTGACTAGTTAATTGCGTAAGTTGCCTCTTGGCAGAAAGCAGTTATCTTGAAGTTGTACATAGAGGTAACATGTTTTGATAGTGAGAGGAAACTAGTTTTGGAAGGTTAAACTGAAAGCAAAGAATGAATGCTTCCAAAGGAGCAGCTATGATATTGGTGTGTATGGGGGTACATGTGCTCATCACACATGCACCAGGATGGAGTCCATGCCAAAGGGACTTTGATATTTGCAGGACCATTTGATCCTGTTCAAAGTATCCGCAAGACATTTGGTTCTTGTAAAATGTCCTTAATACTTGGTTAGGTTTGGTCCTGTCCAAAACATCCATGAAGGCATTCGGTCCACACCAAAAGGTCCTTAATATTTGGTCTTATCCAAAACCATTTGGCATGGACTCCTGGTAGCTCAGGTAGTAAAGAATCTACGTGCAGTGCTGAAGACCCTGGGTTTGATCCCTGGGTTGGGAAGATCCCATAGAGAAGAGCATGGCAACCCACTCCAGTATTCTTGCCAGGAGAATTCCATGGACTGAGGATCCTGTCAGGCTACAGTCCATAGAGTCGTGAAGAGTCAGATGCAACTGAGAGGCTAACACATATACAAATATGCCTGTGGACATTTTGAACTGAAACAAATTTGGAGAAGCTTTTGGCTTGGACCAGATGTCTCATGCACTAAATGTCTTACAGACATTTTGGACAGAACTGAATATCAAGGACTTTTTCCCATGGGCCAAATGTCCTGCAAGGGAGTTGGGTGATATAGGAGGTTGAGATTCTATCCCAGAGTTTCCCAAATTGTGCACAAAGAGTTCTAGTTTGACACATGTTAAGAGATATTTTTGGAAAGAGAATTTCTGCAGTCAAATTAATCAAGGAAACATTGGAAAACAAAGTTAAATTTCTTAACTCCAGGACTTCTCAGTTTCTTCAGTATGATATGTAAAGTATGACCCTTCAAGAGGGAATTACTATTTTTAAAGATGATTGGTACCATATTCTATTATTTTTTTCCTTAAATACTTATTGACTAATACCATATATAACATAGGTTACAGAATGCTGTTGTAAACAATCTTTATGATTTTTATGATTTTGCATTGGTGAAACTGATTATGGTATTCAGTATAATTCTGTGAATTCAGTTCAGTTCAGTTGCTCAGTCATGTCTGATTCTTTGTGACCCCATAGACCACAGCATGCCAGGCCTCTCTGTCCATCACCAACTCCTGGAGTTTACTGAAACTCATCTCCACTGAGTCGGTGATGCCATCCAACCATCTCATCCTCTGTCATCCCCTTCTCCTCCTGCCCTCAATCTTTCGCAGCATCAGGGTCTTTTCAAATGAGTCAGCTCTCTGCATCAGGTGGCCAAAGTATTGGAGTTTCAGCTTCAACATCAGTCCTTCCAATGAACACCCAGGACTGATCTCCTTTAGGATGGACTGGTTGGATCTCCTTGCAGTCCAAGGGGCTCTCAAGAGTCTTCTCCAACACCACAGTTCAAAAGCATCAGTTCTTTGGCACTCAGCTTTCTTTATAGTCCAACTCTCACATCCATACATGACTACTGGAAAAACCATAGACTTGACTAGACGGACCTTTGTTGGCAAAGTAATGTCTCTGCTTTTGAATATGCTATCTAGGTTGGTCATAACTTTCCTTCAGCTTTTGATAAATACTCCCTGGAAGTTTGCTTTCTTTGAGATACAAGGATTATTTTTTATTGACTTGTTTGCTTTAAAAAGAAAGGATGTTATTATTGTCTTGGGCCATTTCGAACCAGAGAGAAAATCCTTGCCCCTCCAGATACACCTGAACAGCTGTGAATTACACTCTGATTTAATAATACTTTCAATATTTCATTACAATATATCCATAGGGGTGGATGAGTTTGGCACAGAAGGGTTACAAATTAGGCTTTAAATCCAGAAGCCTAAACTTATTTCCTGGTATAAAGTCTTTTGTATGAAAAAGGCTTATTCATGTTTCAGAGATGAACAGAATGAGAAGTGGAGTGAAACTCTGGCTTTAGGACTTAGTAACAACAGAGAATGGAAATGCAAACAGAAGAGAAGAGGAAAGAGTTTACTGAATTGTAATTTTCTTTTAAAATCTATTTGGAGAGGTCCGTCTAGTCAAGGCTATGGTTTTACCAGTGGTCATGTATGGATGTGAGAGTTGGACTGTGAAGAAAGCTGAGTGCAGAAGAATTGATGCTTTTGAACTGTGGTGTTGGAGAAGACTCTTGAGAGTCCCTTGGACTGCAAGGAGATCCAACCAGTCCATCCTAAAGGAGATCAGTCCTGGGTATTCATTGGAAGGACTGATGCTAAAGCTGAAACTCCAGTACTTTGGCCACCTGATGTGAAGAGCTGACTCACTGGAAAATACCCTGATCATGGGAGGGATTGGTGTCAGGAGGAGAAGGGGATGAGAGAGGATGAGTTGGCTAGATGGCATCACCGACTCGATGGACATGAGTTTGAGTGAACTCCAGGAGTTGGTGATGGACAGGGAGGCCTGGCGTGCTGCGATTCATGGGGTCGCAAAGAGTCGGACACAACTGAGTGACTGGACTGAACTGAACTGAACTTGCTTTTACCACAGTGTTCATCCATTAAACTTTTTCTTCTGAGCAGTAAGTATTGATTTGTGAAAATAATGGCTCCTGCTGGAAGATGAGAATTTCATTAAAAAAAAAAAACAACATTTTTTAGTTTATGATATCTTTAAAAATAATCTAAAAGAAGAAATTGCTAACTTGATTTTGTCAGTTTTCACTGTGATTTGTTTTTTTATTCTTGGACTGTTTCCACTGATAGAAACAATTTCAATGCTTATGGTTTGGCAGAGAAATGACTTTTTTTTTTGGTCCCCAATAATTATTTTCTTTAATAGTTTTCATCAAAAACAAAAACTTATTCTGCAAGATGAAAACTTGCTAGGGTTTGAGTGTTTAACTAAACACTAAAATTATTCTTAAGAATGATGCCAAATGATAATAATCCTCATAGAATTATGAACTGGAAGACCTAAGCTTCAATAAATTGGAGCAGAGTAAACTTGGTTTCACAATTTAAGGTAGGGGGACAAGCATGGCCACAGATGCTTGTTCTCAGTGATGCAAGTGGCTACAAAAAAGAGGATTAGGTGGGGGGGATCTTTTTAAAAAATGCATAGTTCTTATAAGTTACATGCAGAAAGTACTGTTTAGTTTACATTGCCTCACTTTAACAGCAATTTTGTGACAAAGGTGTTGGCCATAATCCCCATTTTATAGGTGGGGAAACTGAAGCTTAGAGATGCTAATTGACTTGTTGACCTGTTCAGGGATTGAACATAAAGCTGAACACTTAAACTAGGCTGTATCAGTCAGAGTTCTCCAGAGAAACAGAGCCAATGTATTTCTATATTCAAAACTCACAGTGACCTAAGACGTATATATGTACACACACACACACAGATTATATGGATTGATTGGCAGGTGTCAAAATGGAGGCTGACAAGTGCCGAGGTCTGCTCTCAGTAAACAGTTCATCCGGGGGAGCTAATGCATGGTTCCTGTCTGAGTCTGAAGACCTGAGAACCAGGAGATACTGTAAGTTCCAGTCTGAAGGCCAGCAGGTTTGGCAGACTCAAGAAGAGCTGATATGTATTTCCATGTGAATTGGAGGGCTGGAAAATACTAGAACCTCAGCTCTGCAATCAGGTAGTAGAAGTTCCCTTTTATTCAGCCTTTTTATTCTTTCTGTTCAGGTCTTCAGTGGATTGGATGAAGCCCACAGGCACTAGGGAGGGCAACCTGCTTTACTCAGTCTGCCTCTTCAAATGTTAATCTGATCCAGGAATGCTAGCTCACAGACACACCCAGGATAATGTTTGAATAAATATCTGGATACTCCATGGCCCAGTCAAGCTGACACAAAATTAACCATCACATGGGTCTTCTGGGTTTAAATCCTATGCCATGCTTGCATAGTAATAATATTAAGCCCCCTTCCCATATCTGTTTTGAAGCTGTGATCCATGCTTTTGTTTGTTTATATTATTGTAAGGTTTTTACCCCTTGTCATTCAATATTGATCTCACAATATTAGAGCTAAATAGGTTGCAACTGGGGGAAATTTTTGCCCTCAGAAGGATGCATGGCCATGTCAAACAATTTCAGTCATCACAACTGCATTGGAGGAGAGTGGTGGAGAGGTTAGACTTCTGGCATCTAATGGGTAGAGGCCAGAGATGCTACTAAAGATACTGCAAGGATAGTCTACAGGCTAGCCACCTCCCCCATAAAAAAATTACCCAAATGTCCCAAATATTAATTGTGTCAAGGTTCAGAAACTAACAGTGTAAAGAGTTCTTAGATTCCATGGTGAGGGGGAGATATGCACACACCATGGAAATATATACAAAATATTTATACATGCATTATGTACCTTTTTTTTCCCCCTGGAGAAGGTTCATGGCTGTTATCGGATTGACAGAGATCCATACTTTGAGTGGTGAATGTGGCAGGTTGGCACAAGCTTCTTTTATCTTGTTTTCCTGTAGTGCAGAGCTTGAATGGCTTATAGCTATATTTTCCAAACTCACCCATAGCTATAGTGTTGGGTATAACTTCAGTTCTTCCAGGTTTGTGAAAGGCAGATATGAGGCAGGGGTCATATTCCTGTTGCTTTGGTTTTCTGCTGGCAGGTTGTGCTGGTAGTTGTGTTAGGTTTTTCTGCATTTTCTTTCTGGGGATCAACCCAGAGATTCACGGGTGGTAAAAGGCAATGTATGACAGTGGCAGTGAGGACAGTGGTTTTCTGCTCTTGTATCGCCATTAGGAGAGTATGTTCTTGAAGTCCACAGTTTCAGAAGCCACCTTCTCACTTCCCATCTTTTCAAAGGCGGCAGAAATATCCACTCCTCTAATGGACCATTTTTTGAATATTTTTCTAGGAGTCATTTCTGGAGGCCCAGTCTAGAACTTGTTCCTCCATACTATTGAACATTTTGAAAGCACCTACTTCCTTGAGCTAAATCCCATCCTACTTAAAATATTGAGGCAGTTATCAGTTCCTTGCAATTGAACCCTACTGACATACCTCCAAAAAATTTAGGACCGTTAATTTGCTGGGCTTCTGCTCTGAGGGACTGTTGATTATCTTTCCACTGTAAAGTACTCATGTACCTTAATGGCAAGGTCTCCTTAATATCTGTGTCAGGACACTGTTAGAAACATGTTTTCCTTGGTGTACAAGTGAGCTTGTCATTGTGGAGAATAAGCAAAGACTGTTGTTCGATATAAAACAGTTCTTCACTGGTATAGAACTGTTGCTGTGCAAGTAAGAAATATTGAAAGGTTAACACTGGAAAAGGCCTTAGAGATCATCTAGTCCAGTTATTCTCAAACAAAATGGAAATTTGTGGGAAACGTTGGGTTGACACAATGACTGGGGAGTGCTACTGGCATTTAGTGCCCAGAGGCCATGTGTGCTCAACTTCCTACCATGTGTGGGACAAACCTATGCCACAAACAATTGTTCCTTGCCTGCCCATGGCTGAAGCATTCTTTCTGGAGAATACCAGTTCAGTCTCCTTGCTTTACCAAAGAAGCAAGTAGAGCACAGGAGAAAGAAGTAATTTTCCTAAGGTCACAGAACTCATAGCGCTAAGACTGAAACCTAGGCCTTCTGACTCCCAGGGGAAGGGTCTTCCCTCGTCACAATAGGAGAGGCTGTCTGATGTTGCCAGTTGTTGAAAGGAGCCAAGAAGAAGGCCTGGACATGGAATTAAGACCAGAAGGAGTTGAAAGGTCTACCGGACCTATGCTATTCAGTCAACATGCTCCTCAATAGCCAGATTTTTGTTCTGGCTATTTCTATATGGGCAGAGCCAGTCCTGACTGCTCATTACTCATGCTGTACTAATTGCTAAATGTTTTGTATATTGACTGAGTTAGACAGTCTTGCTGAAGAAAAAATGTGAATGGAGAGATGCTGGCTTAGCATTTTTTTTTAGCATGGTGTCTCCATCTTGAGATGTTTATTCCTTAATGCAAACAGGGAATTTGAAATCCTTCCTCATTATATTGAATTGCTAAGCAGTAGTATTCTACTTGCTATCATGTCTTAAAAGGACACCTCACTTGCTGTAGCTTTTGTCACTTCCATGATATTTTCCTTTCTGGGGTGTTCTAAATTAAACTAGAAAGTTTTGCAAATGTTTTTGAGGCTCTCAAATTGTCCCCAGGATTCCCAGTGCATGACTAATTGTGCAGGAATCAGTGATTAGTTCTTACTTTGGAGAAGAAATTTCTCGGCTGAACGGAAAACAGATTTAATGAGTAGGTTGCCTTGTTCCAATGTACAATTCAGTCATAATCACCTTTCTCTAAGAATCAGGCTCCTGAATATTTTTGAATTTCATTATAAGCTTGCTATTTACTCATATGGTAATTTTTAAAATGTAGGTATTAGAAATAACTAATTAAGCTAGAAATTCAGGCATATTAAGTTAAATCTTGATTTTGCCTTTATACCTGTGGTCAATAGTTATCCATATCTTCTATAACAGTGAAGTGCTTTTTGGCAGAGGTGATGTCTTACTGCTTCTTCCACCTGCACAAAGTAGGCATTCATTTGTTTGTTCCTGCTAGAAACAAATATTTATGAAGCACCTACAATCTGTCAGGCAGTAATAGGTAGAGGGGATTTATCTAAGGTTGTGTTCCCCAGCCAAAACGTCAGTATGTCTGGAGGTACTGTAATTTTATGATTGGTGGTTTACAATGGCCTAGGTTTTTTTATTCTACTTCCCATTTTGTCTATGAGTCTGGAGGTGAAACTGACAGTGATCTAGAGGAGTTCGTATATACTTAGTCATGTCTAACTCTTTGCAACCCCATGGACTGTAGCCCACCAGGCTCCTCTGTCCATGGAATTTTCTAGGCAAGAATACTGAAGTGGGTTGTCATTTCCTACTCCAGGGGTTCTTCCTGACCCAGGGATCAAAGATGTCTATTGCATCTTCTGCACTGGCAAGTAAATTCTTTATCACTGAGTCATCTGGGAAGCCCCAGTCTAGAGGAGACGGGTCTCTCAAATGGTGAAGGAAGCCAAACAGTCCTTACTTACCTTCAGGGACCTTATACTCTGATACCGTTGTCTGTTGAACTAGAGTAAGCTGTCTTATCAGAATATCACTAGGGTTTTGAGGAAAAAAATAAAGAATTCAGTACAATGACCAACTCAAGGGAGTACACTAAAATAATTCATATTGTGTCAGTTATAGTTGTTAGGTAAGTTTTTCATAATTGTTTTCCAGCTGTCTGTCTTTCCCAATAATGTGAGTACCAGTCAGACTCTGTTCCAAATCACTCAGTGTCACCTCCTCACTCCTGTGCAAAATGAGACACAAAACATATGATTGGTATCTATTGCAAGATACCAATCATAAAATTACAGTACCCACCCCCCCCCACCACCCCTCCCCCCGCCCCGCAACAGATTGACGCCTTGGCTGGGGAACATAGTTTTTAGATAAAGTAGCTCAAATTTCTGTGTTAGTTTTTACATTCAGTGAAACGCATGTCACCTCCTCCTCCTCTGGAGCTGGGAGGATTGATGGGGGCCTAGATTACAAGCTTATTCAGCATGTAGGATGTAGTCTTTCTCAGTGGGTAGCAGACTATGATGACAAGCTGCTGTCCCAACAATTATGCCACAGAAGCAGAACAGCAGATAAAAAGATGCTGACTTTATGTTCCGTTTAAAATTTGATACGAGTGAGGGTGGGAAGAGTGCATGTACATCTAATGGAAAAAATATTAATAATAAAAGACTGAAGAACAACCAAGAATTAGAATTGATGAGAATAATAATGAGGGTGCTTAGAAAACATTTGAAGTGAAAAGTAGAGTCTAATGTTGGCAGTTGTATAGAGGGTGGTGTAATCATGACAGCAGAAGTTTACAGTGAAGAAAGGTGACGATGTTTGAGGAAAGTTAAGCCTGGGCTCTGCCTAGCCTGGTGACTTCTGGCTTCGTTCAGTCTCTCTGGGTTCCAGTTTTTTCATCAGTCCAATACTAATGCTTGCTCTGAGCCCCAGAAATTGTTCTGAAGACTAGTGAGAACAATGAAAAAAATAAGAAAGGGCTTTATTATAGAATTATAATATAGCTGAATTGTATGTCTCCCAAATGCACATGTTGAAGTTTTAACTCCCAGTGCCACAAATTATAACTTTTTGGAGATAGAGCCTTTAAACAGATAAGTTAAACTGAGGTCATTAGGGTGGCCCTCATCCAATATGACTAGTATCCTTATAAAAAGAGGACATTAGGACACAGATAACACACTTAGGAAAGACCATGTGAAGTAAAGATAGAGGGAGATGATGGCCATCTACAAGGCAGGGAGGGAGGCCTCAAAAGAAACCAGCCCTGCCAACAGCTTGCATTCAGACTAGTAGCCTCCTGAACTGCGAGAAAATAAACATCTGTTTAAACCACACAGTTTGTGGTACCTTGTATGGCAACATAAGAAATGAATGCAGTCTTTGACACAGTAAAGGCACTGACTATTCTGTTTTTGGTTTGCCATTGCTGTGGACTAAATATTTGTGTCCCTCCAAAATTAATTTATCTAAGCTCTAATGTGATGGTATTTGGAAGTAGGGTCTTTTGGAAGTAATTAGGCCTTGAAGGTGGAGCCTCAATAATAAGAATAGCATCCTTATTAGAAGAGAAAGAGGCTGGGCACTGTCTCTGTCTATACCTTTTGTGAGGTGAGAAACCTAGGAGGGGGAGGGGCAGGATTTGAGATAACTGATTAGTGAAGTTTGATTTATGCTGAGAATAACATGTGCTCATATTCCTACATTGATTTTAGTACCTCTTCAAAGCTATAGTCATTTTATGTATCTTTATTCGGTTTCAAAAAATCCACTAAATCTTTTGGATCTTCTCTTGAGTGCTCTTAGATCCCTGCAAACAAACAGCCCTCGACCTGAGGATACCTCACAGTCTGTGCTCCACATTGTTCAAGAAAGAATGAGCTGGAGAGGCAAACAGGCAGAAAAGAGAAAAAAGCATCTGGAAAGAGATTCAGTTCAGTTCAGAATGGCACAAATACGTGGCCCCAAACATGCTTCATTTTAATTTACAAGAGAAAGCATGAGGCCACATGTTTCAAGGTTAATGTGTTTGAACATGATTTTTGCTCAAAATACATTTTTAGAGAGGAAGAGAGGAGGATCCCCGATTCTATAGCTCACTTCTTATTCATAGCCTTTGTATTTCTTTTGGTGGAGTCTTTTCCATATGAATTGACGACATTTGTCCAGAGGATTTCCCCTGGGGGAATCAGTGCTTTCCAGGTCCTTGTTCCTATAGGGATGACAGAACTAGAGGTCTGTTCACCACATTCTCCCATCAGTTCGGTGAGGCCTGTTCCACATACCATGGGGGGAGGGGGGAGGATGGTTAGGGGCAGCCACCGGTCCTGTGCTGGGTCCTCCTAGGAGACCTCCGACTTAAGGAGGGTAAGTGGGTGAGGGTGGCTACCTTGTTAACAAAAAACTGTCTGCTGCTTTCTTGTTTGTTTAAGTCTTTTGGTGCCAGTTAGGGATTACTATTTAGTCAGCTGAAATATTTGATAGCAGCTCCTGAGAAGAACCAGAACCTGCTTGGATTTGGAAAGATATTTTCATGCTCCTTCCCAGCCCAGACACTGGATCAGGAGCTCCTGAGCATGCAGAAGCCATGGCGGGAGGGGGTGCCCCTTGTTGCAGATAGAATTTTATCACTTGGATTGATTGGTATATGAACAAAGGGGCTGTTCAGAACCCTCCCAGAACAGAAGGCCTGGCCTGCCCCCTCCTCCTGGCCCCTCCTTCACCCCTCAGCTGCTGTTTTTGGATTGTTAATTTCTATGCCTGGTTGTGGTTCCAGTTTGAAAAATCACCAAGACTGCCCTTTTTGATTTTGGCTTGTTTTGTTTGAAGCTGACTGGAACTTTTGAAGCCAGTCAGCCTTTGGGGAACTCAGTGGCTCTGCTGTGAAATACAAGGAATGTACCAGAGAGAAAACGCGCAGGATTTTATAATGTGTCTTTTCTTTTGCCCATCGTTTCTTCTAAACAAATGGCATCATGTCTTGTCTGATTTTTCTGGGGCAGAGAGAGGGTAGGAGGATGTTATAAAGAGTGCAAAAAGCAAAGAAACCTGCACCCCCGACCCCTGCACTCTTCCTCACCCCCAGGAGAACAAGTCTCTCCAGCACACCCATCCCTCTCCTGCCCTATTCCCACTCAACCTTTGGCCAGAAAGAGCCACTTGTGGGCTGAGGGCGAGAGGATGCTTTCAAGAGAGGAAGGGGAGGTGTTTCCCAGGCTCCTGTTTTCTGTTTTGGGCCATTAACGGTGTTAACTGAATAAACCAACCACCAGGCACAGCTGTTTTATTCCAAATACTTGCTGATCCACACAATTTCTACAGAACTCCACAGTTGTTCTGGGCTCATAAAGGACATTTGAATAGATTGTTCTAATTCTGACTGGCACTGAAGTGTGGGATTCTGACCTCCCCGGAAACGACATTTTTCCAAGGGGAGAGATGGTAAATAGGATATTTCCCTCCTCTTCCCTCCCCTTTATGGCTGATGCTAGCTGGGTTGAATTGTTTAGAGACCCGTTTCATACTCCATCTTCCTTTCGGAGAGGCTGCAACATTACAACTCAATTACCATATGGCAATATTTAGAAATGATCTGAATAGATGAAAGCAAACAAGCACATAAAGCACACACACACTCATATAATTTCTAGCTAAAAAGCTAATCTATTGAAAATGTAACTCTAAATTGGTAACTTCTCATTGCCACCCAGGGCCGACATGAGGTCAGTAGATCATTACACATTTCTTGGTACCGTTAAAATTTCTCCTAATGCAATTTGGAATAAATATGTGATATTAAAGGTATCAACTTTATAGCATCTCAATCCAGAGCACACTGAGGGCTTAAAGGGCTCTAGTGGGATGAAAGTTCTTTGCTCAAGTTGTGAAAACCTAACTCCCTTCTGCAGTGATTCTTAATTTTCCTTTTCCCTATTAGGACCACAGGACCACTAGAATTTGCTTCCTTTCAGAGTGCTGCTTTAGCACATATGGAGGACCTGTGGGTCTTGGATGCAAGCCCTTGTGAGAGGTTAGCCTGGCCCAAGTAGCCTGCACTTTCCCACTCTTTTCAGACAGTTCAGATCATCTAACACTATGTCTGTGTTGCCCTGAATGAAATGTGTGAGCCAAGATCGTAGTTAGGGTGACCACAAAGTGCCTCTGTCTCAGGGCTTTCAGTGGGGAGTACCATGGTTATAGCCCGGTAGGATTCCTTTTTTCACTCTGAAAGGTTACTTTTGGAAATGGCCCACCAATTTGTGATTCCAGGGTTAAAAAGTATTGAGGCTTAAGAGCTGTTATTCTAAGTACACTGTGTGCATCAACATTTCCTTCGTTTATGGTGATGCTACCTCACCATGGGCTCTCCAGGTGGCACAGATGGTAAAGGATCTGCCTTCAGTGTGGGAGACCCAGGTTTGATTCCTGTGTTGGGAAGATCCCCTGGAGAAAGAAATGGCAACCCACTGCTGTATTCTTGCCTGGAGAACTCCATGGACAATACAGTCTATGGGGTGTTGAAGAGTCAGATAGGACTGAGCAGCTAACACTTTCACTTTCACCTCATCACAAGTAGAGTTCTAGGCCTTCTGAGCTCTTATTAAAAGGAGTAATAACTGTAGTTAGAAAACACTTCAATCTTTGGAAAATTAATCACTACTGTAATGTAATCATTAAAGAGAAAGTGAGATTCTCGTTCTACAGTCTGCCCCATCTACTCTCTGAATAATTTTTTTTGGGGGGAGGGGGAAGAGGAAGGAGGAGCACTATTTGTCCCCTCCTAATGACTGTCACATAATGTGTTGGAACTAACATATGTTATTGGTTCTTGTTCTTGAACTATTTGCTTTTCCTAAACAGAAACAGAATCAAGGTAAAGCAAAAAGAGGTATCTAGGGCACAAAATTTAAGGAGAGACTCTTAGGGTCTTGCAAGTTCCAGCCCTGCTCCTAAACATGAGAATCCACTTTCCAGGAGCAATCCAGAACACCTCCACTCTGGACCTTGGACAGAGTAAATTCTTTAATTGTCTGCCCTCTGCTCTGCCACAAAGCCCTGCTAAGAGAAGAAATATTTATGAAGCAGCTTTCAAAGGATCACTTCTTCCTCTAGATAGAAAGATTCTATTTTGGATCAGGTTATTCTCAGAACAATACACAATTGAACTCTTTTACGTTAGCTGCTTTCAGAGTTATAGCTTATTTAATTTTCTTTTAATGGCATTCCCTTAGCTTTTATCTGAAAATAGTATTTTAAAAAAGCCAAATCATACCCATAACTTTATCTGTTGAAGAAAACTTGCTCAGAATGTTTCCTCTAGAATATTCAATGCTTCCTAAATTAATTCTTTTACAATTTCATACTAGGAAAATGTTACCTCCCTTGAGGAATAGTTATGATTCATCTTGTGATGGTTAATTTTATGTGTCAACTTGACTGGGCCATGGGGTGCCCTGATACTTGGTTAAACATTGTTCTAGGTGTGTCTGTGAGGGTCTTTCTGGATGAAGTTAACATTTGAGTTGGTTGACAATAAAGCAGATTGTCCTCCCCTGGGCGGGTGGGTCTCATTCAGTCTCTTGAAGTCTTAATAGAACAAAGGACTGAGCAGGAGAGAATTCAGTCTCTGCCTGATGGTATTTGAGCTGGGATATCAGTCTCTTCTGCCTTTGTACTCAGACTGCAACTTACACCATTGGCTTTCCTGGTTCTCACGCTGTTAGACTGTAGGTTGTCGGACCTCTCAGTCTTCATAATCACGTGACCCAGTTCCTTTTACTAAATCTCTTTTTCTCTATATGTCTTAGTGCTTCTGTTTCTTTGGAGAAACCTGAATAATGCACATCTTTTCTGAAAATTAAGCTTATGTACTTGTCTACATAGTCTTTTTGCTTAGGCTTCTCAGCTTCCAGTTTGAAGCATATCTCTAACATGTATGTTAACTATTACTATTTGTCTTACTCTTTTTGGGCCTGCAATGCAAGAAACCCTGGTTTGATTCCTGGGTCAGGAAGATCCCCTGGAAAAGGGATAGGTTATCTATTCCAGTATTCGTGGGCTTCCCTGGTGGCTTAGACAGTAAAGAATCTGCCTGAAATGCAGGAGACCTGGGTTCGATTCCTGGGTTGGGAAGATTCCCCTGGAGGAGGGCATGGCAACCCACTCCTGTATTCTTGCTTGGTGAATTCCCATGGACAGAGGAGCCTGGTGGGCTACAGTCCATGGGGTCGCAAAGACCTGGGCATGACTGAGCAACTAAACACAGCACACATACATAAGGAACATACCATAAAATGCATGGCTTATAGACAACAAACATTTATTTCTCCTAATTCTGGAGGTCTGGGAATTTCAATACCAAGGCACCAGCAGTTTCAGTATCTAAAATTCAGGTTCATTGTCCAAAATTCAGAAGCTGTCTTTTCACTGTAACCTCCCATGGCAGAAGGACAAGAGAGCTCTCTGGAGCCTCTTTGATAAGGGTACTTATCTCTTTCATGAAGGCTCTACCCTCATAATCTAATCACCCCCAAAGGTCCCATCTCCTAATATCATCACTTTGAGTGTTAGGGTTTCAGTGTAATTTTGAGGGGGACACAGCATTCAGTCATTGTAGTCTGCCTTTTTGTTTTCATCTTGGAATTGACTTTCTACTTATATCCATAGTGAAGTCACTCAGTTGTGTCCAACTCTTTGCGACCCCATGGACAGTAGCCTACCAGGCTCCGCCATCCATGGGATTTTCCAGGCAAGAATACTGGAGTGGGCTGCCATTTCCTTCTCCAGGGGATCTTCCCAACCCAGGAATCAAACCTGGGTCTCCTGCATTGTAGACAGATGCTTTATTGTCTGAGCCACCAGGAAGCCCATATCCATACTTTTCTCCATATTATTGTCTAGTTTGTGTCTTTAAATAAAAATATTTAACTTTTATTGTATGATTGCCAGGTGACCAGTATATTCTAAGCACTTGCTGAAGATTACTCCATTTAACCCTTAAAACAACCCTGCCAGTTTATTATCCCTGTTGTATATGAGAAGAAATTGAGGCCTGGAGAAATTCAGTAATTTGTCCGAGGTCAAGTAATGATAGAGCCAGTTTGAATTCAGACAACTTTATTCTGAAATCAATATTTTTATTCAGTATCTGTGTGACGTTTGTTTGAATGGTAATATAACCATTATTTTCCCTATGTGTTTATATAAACCATTTCAGATATTTTTAGCAAGAGATGCATACATATTTAATTTAATTTTCTTCTGTTTCAAATTTATATTAAGATATGAATTACAAGGCTATTTAATTCCTTAATATCTCTCTGCTATATGCTTTTCTAGTTGAACTTTTTATCTTGAACAAATTCAAGCTTACATTTACAGAGGAGTTTGCAAGAACAATACAATGAATCCTTGGATACTTTTCACATAGATTCTTCAATTGTTTAGATTTTTGGAATATGTTTTTGCTTTAGTGCTTTTATTTATATCTATCTTTATTACTACTTTTCTTATAATTTTCTGAACTGTTTGAAATTAAGTTATAGCCATCTTGACCTTTTATCACTGACTATATCAACACAGATATTTGAAGAACAAAGATATGTTCTTATATTATATGATTATCAAGTGCAGGGAATTTAAAATTGATAATTATTCAGATTTCACCAGTTATCCCAAATATATATTATAGTATTTGTTTCTCTCTTTCTTCCTTTTTTTCCCATCTGTTCTGTCCACAGTTTTTCCTATTTCCTTCTTTTTTCCCTTTCCAACTTCCTTCATTCTCCTCCCTCCCCTTTCTCTCACTCTCTCTCTATCTCCGTCTGTCTCTTTACTATCCAGGATCTAGTCTAGGACTGTACATTTAGTTGGCATGCCTTGCTATGTGCTTTGAACATTCTGAGTTTTAAGTTTTGTCACTCAGTCATGTCTGACTCTTTGTGAACCCATGGACTATAGTCTGCCAGGCTCCTCTGTCCATGGGGATCCTCCAGGCAAGAATACTAGAATGGGTTGCCATTTCCTCCTCTAGGGGATCTTCCCAACCCAGGAATCAAATCCAGGTCTCCTGCATTGCAGGCAAATTCTTTACCCTCTGAGTCACCAAGGAAGCCTTCAAATATTTACTTTCTCTCGCCACCAAGCCAGTTATCCTCCAATCTTTCCTTCCTAGAGAAGATCTTCTTTTCCTACCTGTTTCTTAAAGGAGCTGCATTCTGTTACTTGCAGACATTTAGAAACCATCAGAGACAACATGCATCAAAAATTCAAACTTAGTCTTTTTCTTTACTTTTGCATTGGAAAATTTTCTAACCTCTATTATAGATCAAATTTGATTACTTTTTCCCAAAAAGCTATGTAAGATCAACAAAGCCAAAACCAGAGGAGTACAATTAGAAGACCAAGTATGCTACTGAGTAGGAGTGTTTCAAGGTACATGATTCTGCGAGTGAATACATGTAACACTTCTTAATAAAAGGAATAATCAAATCAGCACATCTTGGTATCAAATATAATTGTATTTGAGACGACATTATCTTCTAATTTTGAAGCAGTTAGGACAGAAGCAAAAAAGATTATAAAAGTGAAAAGCAAGGCCATTTCAGTAAACTAGAACACATACTCAAAGCTCAATCAAAGCATTGTTTATGTTTAAACTGTTGAATTATGATGGGCACAATGCAAGGAACAGACAAGCAATTTTCCATCGACCTCCCTCGTAAGGAACAGCATTTTCAATTCATATAAAATTATTTGATGCCAAAATTATATTTTCTATTGCTTTACAATGCAATTTAGGTAGTTTTATTTTTAAAAAATTCATTTCCATTAGTTGGTTGAATATTTTAACACTCTAATTTTAAGGCTCTGTTCTCTCCATCCCCAATCTTCATGTCAAATATTTAATGATCTATAAATATTTAGAAAGTTCTAACGTAGCATACTATTAAAAGCAAACCTATAAGGAAGTCTGGTAGTATTTGAATAATCTCTCTTATCTCTTTGTAAATTTGGATATATAAATATTGAATTTTCTTAAATGGAGTTTTGGCCTTACCCATCATTTTATTACATTTTCCCACCCCTTTTACAATCTGGTAGGGAGTACAAATTCTGTTACTCAGTGGATAGTTTACTGGACAGGAAGTGTTGACTGAGTACGGGCAGATTAATAGGAAGATAAGGTCTTTTGTAAAAATAGTATCAGGGAATTTTATATAGTAATGAATAATACTTAGACCCAGTCCACCCAGCTGAGTGCTCCTGAGTTGTCATATTTATCTTCCAGTTAGGGTTAGTGGAGTACATCATGAGAAACACTGGTCTGGATGAAGCGCAAGCTGGGATCAAGATTGCTGGGAGAAATATCAATAAGCTTAGATATGCAGATGACACCACTGCTATGGCAGAAAGTGAAGAAGAACTAAAGAGCCTCTTGATGAAAGTGAAAGAGGAGAGTGAAAAAGTTGGCTTAAAGCTCAACATTCAGAAAACTAAGATCATGGCATCTGGTCCCATCATGGCAAATAGATGGAGAAGCATTGGAAACAATGGCAAACTTTATTTTTGGGGGGCTCCAAAATCATTGCAGATGATGACTGCAGCCATGAAATTAAAAGATGCTTGCTCCTTGGAAGAAAAGTTATGACCAAATTAGACAGCATATTAAAAAGCAGAGAGCATTACTTTGCAACAAAGTCCATCTAGACAAAGCTATGGTTTTCCCAGTAGTCGTGTATGGATGTGAGAGTTGGACTATAAAGAAAGCTGAACACTGAAGAATTGATGCTTTTGAACTGTGGTGTTGGAGAAGACTCTTGAGAGTCCCTTGGACTGCAAGGAGGTCCAACCATCCTAAAGGAAATGAGTCCTGAATATTCATTGGAAAGACTGATGCTGAAGCTGAAACTCCAATACTTTGGCCACCTCATACGAAGAACTGACTCCTTGGAAAAGACCCTGATGCTGGGAAAGATTGAAGGCATGAGGAGGAGGGGACAACAGAGGGTGAGATGGTTGGATGGCATCACTGACTCAATGGACATGAGTTTGAGTAAACTGCAGGAACTGGTGCTGGACAGGGAGGCCTGGCGTGCTGCAGTCTCTGGGGTCACAAAGAGTCAGACACAACTGAGCTACTGAATTGAACTAGGGTTAGAGCACTTGTGTTCCTGTGGAGGCAGTGGGGTCCACAGGAAAGAGCGACCATCTGGGAATCAGGAGGCACTGGTTTCTGCTTGGCCTTCATCACTGAAACACTGTATGACCGTGAATCTGGAGTTTCACCTCTCTGGAATCCAATCCTCACCTTCAGTGTGGTGAACTAGATGATCTCTCATTTTCTTTCCAGCAGTGTACACAATACTAAGAGATCTAGACATCTGATGGAAGCATAGAACTCTTCATTGACATGTTTTGATTGGTAGTTATGGATGCTCAGACAGTAAAGAATCTGCCTGCAATGCAGGAGACCCAGGTTTGATCCCTGGGTTAGGAAGATTCCCCTGGAGAAGGGAATGACCACCCACTCCAATATTCTTGCCTGGAGAATCCCCATAGACAAAAGAGCCTGGTGGGCTATAGACTGTGGTGTCGCAAAGAGTCAGACATGACTGAGCAACTAACACTTATGCTCAAGCAATACATTTCTATTTAATGTTGATTTATGTTTATTTTTCCAATGGTTTGCCAATGCTTTCCTGGATTTGAATCCAGGAAAGTATCTTAATTTACAGATGGAAGAAAATAGTTGAGCATAATGTGGATATATTGAATTTAGGTTAAACAGACTCTTGAGAGTCCCTTGGACTGCAAGGAGATCCAACCAGTCCATCCTAAAGGAGATCAGTCCTGGGTGTTCATTGGAAGGACTGATGTTGAAGCTGAAACTCCAATACTTCGGCCACCTGATGCGAAGAGCTGACTCCTTGAAAAAGACCCTGATGCTGGGAAAGATTGAGGGCAGGAGGAGAAGGGGATGACAGAGGATGATATGGTTGGATGGCATCAGCGACTCGATGACATGGGTTTCGGTGGACTTCAGGATTTGGTGATGGACAGGGAGGCCTGGTATGCTGCGGTTCATGGGGTCACAGAGTCGGACAACACTGAGTGACTGAACTGAACTTTTCATTAAAACTTTAAATGAAAAAAAGAAGTTAAAGGGATACATTTATTCAGAATGCCTTTCTATAGGACTATATTTTTTAGATTGGGTCGCAGGTTTTTGACCTTCTAAATGAGGAGCTGATGCCTATTCTGGAATAGCACGTGGGGTTATCTGAAGTACTGACTCTAAGGCTCAGTAGGGAAAAGCACTTGCCATGGTTAAGAACCAATGCCTAGCAAAGGTAAGAGAAGCACTCAATGCCTTCCATTTGATGGACTTGGACAGAACACCATTAAGAGTCTTTCCTAAGTATAGTCTTCTTCCACAGTTAGCTGTCCATTGAATAATCCAGTTGCCTAACCCACAATCTGGAGGTCATTCCTGCTGCCTTCCCTTCCCTCATCTCCCCACTAGCAAAATTCATCACTGGAATCTTTCTGTTTACCTCCTAAGTCATTCATTACCACTGTCCTCATCTGAAGCACCAGCATCTCTCATCTGAACCACTGCCTCCCTCTGCTAATGGGCTACACAACAGGTGCTCTAAGCATGTGCTTAGGGTACCAGCAAGATGGGAACACATTTCCTCCCCCTGCCACATAAACACACAAAACGGACTAAAAAAGGGGGAAAAGCTATTTTAATATCAGCACCCATGCTCATCTGGGTCATTTAAAATTGAAAAATTGCTATATAATGTTATATGATTGCTTCTGTTTTGCATTATAGAACAGTATTCTTATATATGTGTGTGTGTGTTGAGGGGGTCGGTTGGGCAACATAACTTTGTTTTACGAAATAGTAACTTTAAAATTCTGATTCTTGCCCTGCCTCTAATCTATATTGTAGCAGAATAATCTCCTCTCTCTCTCTCTCTCTTTTTTTTCCTTTGAGAACACAGTGAAATCTCACTAATTCAGACTGCATTAACCATCATGATTTATGAACTGAGAATAAATTTACATTGGTATTATCTATTTTTATGAAAAATGGTATACTTAGAAATTAAGCATATAAACCAGAATAATCTTTTAAAAGCAAATTTTGATCTTGTTATTTCCTGCTTCTCCCTCCCCTTAGGCTAAATCCTAAACTCCTTATTATGACCATGTATACTCTGCGTCCCTGCCTGCTTCCTCCTAGCTCACATCTCACCACATTTTCTCTTTCTCTTTTGGGTCCAGTCATGTTGTATGTTGGAGAAGGCAATGGCAACCCACTCCAGTACTCTTGCCTGGAAAATCCCATGGGCACAGTCCATGGGGTCTCTAAGAGTTGGACATGACTGAGCAACTTCACTTCCACTTTTCACTTTCATGCACTGGAGGAGGAAATGGCAACCCACTCCAGTGTTCTTGCCTGGAGAATCCCAGGGACGGCCGAGCCTGGTGGGCTGCCGTCTGTGGGGTTGCACAGAGTCAGACATGACTGAAGCAACTTAGCAGCATGTTGTATGTGTTGGTCACTCAGTTGTGTCCAGCTCTGCGACCCCATGGACTGTAGCCTTCCAGGCTCCTCTGTCCATGGAATTCTCCAGGCAAGAATACTGGGTTGCCATGCCCTTCTGCAGGGGATCTTCTCCACCCAGGATTCAAACCTGGGTCTCCTCCATTGCAGGCTGGTCTATGTCAGTTCCCCAAAGGTCCTGTGTAGTAATTTATCACTCTCCCTGCAAAGCTATTCTGCTTCTTTCCCTTTAGCATTTAATACTGTGACTCATACTTTGATATCAGCTCAAACATCTCTTACTTGAGGACTCTCAGCCTTCCAGATGAGATCAGAAGCTGCCATATTCTTGCTTTATATCACAGAATTTTGTTTTTAATGTTTTTATGAAATTTATTTTTTTAAAATGAAGGTTAATTGCTTTACCGAATTGTGTTGGTTTCTGCCAGACATCAACATGAATCAGCCATAGGTATACATGGTATTTGACTTGTATCTCTCTCTTTGTTCACCATTGTTCCAGGGGCACCAGGTTAACACCAGGCTCAATAAACCCTGGTGGAGGAGATGGATGCTTCTCTAATTCCATGCAATCTAGGATTCCTCAGGATAGTAGTAGAGGAGATGCAATCAAAAGAAGTTAAAGCCGTATTCTCAATAGTCTTTGATCATAGTATAAATTCAACACCAACAGTTAGTTGTTGATAAATATCCCAAGTTTTTAGAAGTTCTTATTATAATAATTGCCTCATTCATTTCTCACAACTTTTTCGAACTTTTTGTGGCCAAACAGAACTCTTGAAGTCTTCCTCCTGTCCATCATTGAATAATATAAACATATTCCTCTCCCAGCAATCTGTCTTAATGACTCAAATCCTTGAGGTCTGCCTTAGCTCCATTCCTTCTTCCCTCAACCAAATCCACCTAACAGAAAAGATTATTGGCTCTAGAAATTATATCTGGAGTCTGACTCTTCTCACCTTCTCTGCTATCATCCCATTTCCAGTCATAAATATCTTTACCTGTACAACTTTAATATGTTTCTTATTGTTGTCCCTGGTTCCAGTCCTAGCTTGATCTTATCATCTTAGAATGGTGAAAGTAATTTTTTAATGAAACATATTAGACCATATCATGCCCTTATTCACACTTTCCTTTGGTTCTTTGACTTGATTTTACCCTTTATATGAAATGCTGTTATTTATCATTGCTTCTTGCCTACAATTTTGCTCTCATCTTTTACCAGTCCACTCCCCTCTCTTGATAATTCCCAGTCACATAATGGCCTCTTTGTAATTCTTCAACCACAAAATACTGAGTCTCACTTGGGTACATTCATGCTTGCTGTCCACTTAGCCTGGTATTCTATTCCCTATCTCATAGTATACATTTCTCCTTCTCAATATTCAGGTCATAGCTCAAAGACCATGCCCTCAAAAGACCTTGCCTGGCTACCTGATCTGAGAATGTCCCCTCCACCCCACCATCATTCTCTTCTTATAGCCAGCTTTGTTTTCTTGATAGCATTTACAACCATATAAAATTATTTTAAAAGACGCTTAACTCCTTGGAAGGAAAGTTATGACCAACCTAGATAGCATATAAAAAGCAGAGACATTACTTTGCCAACTAAGGTCCATCTAGTCAAGGCTATGGTTTTTCCTGTGGTCATGTATGGATGTGAGAGTTGGACTGTGAAGAGGGCTGAGCGCCAAAGAATTGATACTTTTGAACTGCGGTGTTGGAGAAGACTCTTGAGGGTCCCTTGGACTGCAAGGAGATCCAACCAGTCCATTCTGAAGGATATCAGTCCTGGGATTTCTTTGGAAGGAATGATGCTGAAGCTGAAGCTCCAGTACTTTGGCCACCTCATGCGAAGAGTTGACTCATTGGAAAAGACTCTGATGCTGGGAGGGATTGGGGGCAGGAAGAGAAGGGGACGACAGAGGATGAGATGGCTGGATGGCCTTACTGACTCGATGGCTGTGAGTCTGAGTGAACTCTGGGAGATGGTGATGGACAGGGAGGCCTGGCGTGCTGCGATTCATGGGGTCACAAAGAGTTGGACATGACTGAGCAACTGAAGTGAACTGAACTGAACTGAAAATTATTTTAGATGTGGCCACTGGAGAAGGGGATGTGCTCCACTGGAGAAGGGAATGGCAAACCACTTCAGTATTCTTGCCTTGAGAATGCCATGAACAGTATGAAAAGGCAAAAAGATAGGACACTGAAAGATGAAGTGCCCAGGTTGGTAGGTGCCCAATATGCTACTGGAGATCAGTGGAGAAATAACTCCAGAAAGAATGAAGGGATGTAGCCAAAGCAAAAACAACACCCAATTGTGGATGTGACTGGTGATAGAAGCAAGGTCTTATGCTATAAAGAGCAATATTGTACAGGAACTTGGAATGTTAGGTCCATGAATCAAGGCAAATTGGAAGTAGTCAAACAAGAGATGGCAAGAGTGAACGTCAACATTCTAGGAATCAGCGAACTAAAATGGACTGGAATGGGTGAATTTAACTCAGATGACCATTATATCTACTACTGCGGGCAGGAATCCCTTAGAAGAAATGGAGTAGCCATCATAGTCAACAAAAGAGTCCAGAATGCAGTACTTGGATGCAATCTCAAAAACGAAAGAATGATCTCTGTATGTTTCCAAGGCAAACCATTCAATATCATGGTAATCCAAGTCTATGCCCTGACCAGTAACGCTGAAGAAGCTGAACGGTTCTATGAAGACCTACAAGAGCTTCTAGAACTAACACCCCCAAAAGATGTCCTTTTCATTATAAGGGACTGAAATGCAAAAGTAGAAAATCAAGAAACACCTAGTGTAGCAGGCAAATTTGGCCTTGGAGTACAGAATGAAGCAGGGCAAAAGCTTATAGAGTTTTGCCAAGAGAACTCACTGATCATAGCAAACACCCTCTTCCAACAACACAAGAGAAGACTCTACACATGGACGTCACCAGATGGCCAACACTGAAATCAGATTGATTATATTCTTTGCAGCCAAAGATGGAGAAACTTTATATAGTCAGCAAAAACAAGACCAGGAGCTGACTGTGGCTCAGATCATGAACTCCTTAATGCCAATTTCAGACTTATATTGAAGAAAGTAGGGAAAACCACCAGACCATTCAGGTATGACCTAAATCAAATCCCTTATGATTATACGGTGGAAATAAGAAATAGATTTAAGGGACTAGATCTGATAGACAGAGTGCCTGATGAAATAAGGATCGAGGTTCGTGACATTGTATAGGAGACAGAGATCAAGATCATCCCCAAGAAAAAGGAATGCAAAAAAGCAAAATGGCTGTCTGGGGAGGCCTTACAAATAGCTGTGAAAAGAAGAGAAGCTAAAAGCAAAGGAGAAAAGGAAAGATATAACCATCTGAATGCAGAGTTCCAAAGAATAGCAAGGAGACATAAGAAAGTCTTCCTCAGTGATCAGTGCAAAGAAATAGAGGAAAATAATAGAATGGGAAAGACTTGAGATCTCTTCAAGAAAATTAGAGATACCAAGGGAACATTTCATGCAAAGATGGGCTCAATAAAGGACAGAAATGGTAGGGACCTAACAGAAGCAGAAGATATTAAGAAGAGGTGGCAAGAATACACAGAGAAACTGTACAAAAGGGGTCTTCATGATCCAGATGATCATGATGGTGTGACCACCCACCTAGAGCCAGACATCCTGGAATGTGAAGTCAAGGAGGCCTTAGGAAGCATCACTATGAACAAAGCTAGTGGAGGGGATGGAATTTCAGTTGACCTATTTCAAATCCTAAAAGATGCTTCTGTGAAAGTCCTGCAGTATATGCCAGAAAATTTGGAAAACTCAGCAGTGGCCACAGGACTGGAAAAGGTCCATTTTCATTCGAATTCCAAAGAAAGGCAATGCCAAAGAATGCTCAAACTACTGCACAATTACACTCATCTCATATGCTAGCAAAGTAATGCTCAAAATTCTCCAAGCCAGGCTTCAGCAATACTTGAACCGTGAACTTCCAGATGTTCAAGCTGAATTAGAAAAGGCAGAGGAACCAGAGATCAAATTGCCAACATCTGCTAGATCATCGAAAAAGCAAGAGAGTTCCAGAAAAACATCTATTTCTGCTTTATTGACTATGCCAAAGCCTTTGACTGTGTGGATCACAATAAACTGTGGAAAACTTCTGAAAGAGATGGAAATACCAGACCACCTGACCTGCCTCTTGAGAAATCTGTATGCAGGTCAAAAAGAAACAGTTAGAACTGAACATGGAACAACAGACTGGCTCCAAACAG
Organism: Capricornis sumatraensis; assembly: GCF_032405125.1. Taxonomy (NCBI): domain Eukaryota; kingdom Metazoa; phylum Chordata; class Mammalia; order Artiodactyla; family Bovidae; genus Capricornis; species Capricornis sumatraensis. The sequence goes on along the minus strand of NC_091074.1, from coordinate 45,501,626 downwards.
GAAAAGGAGTACATCAAGGCTGTATATTGTCACCCTGCTTATTTAACTTATATACAGAGTATGTCATGAGCAACACTGGGCTGGATGAAGCACAAGCTGGAATTAAGCTTTCTGGGAGAAATATCAATAAGCTCAGGTTAGCAGATGACACCACCCTTATGGCAGAAAGTGAAGAAGAACTAAAGAGCCTCTTGATGAAAGTGAAAGAGGAAAGTGAAAAAGTTGGCTTAAATCTCAAATTCAGAAAACTAAGATCATGGCATCCGGTCCCATCACTTCATGGTAAATAGATGGGGAAACAGTGGCAAAATTTATTTTTTGGTGCTCCTAAATCACTGCAGATGGTGACTTTAGCCATGAAATTAAAAGACACTTACTTCTTGGAAGAAAAGTTATGACCAACCTAGACAGCATATTCAAAAGCAGAGACATTACTTTGCTGACTAAGGTCCATCTAGTCAAGGCTATGATTTTTCCAGTAGTCATATATGGATGTGAGAGTTGAACTGCAAAGAAAGCTGAACACCGAATAGTTGATGCTTTTGAACTGTGGTGTTGGAGAAGACACTTGAGAGTCCCCTGGACTGCAAGGAAATCCAATCAGTTCATCCTAAAGGAGATCAGTCCTGGGTATTCATTGGAAGGACTGATGCTGTAGCTGAAACTCCAATACTTTGGCCACCTGATGCGAAGAGCTGACTCCTTGAAAAAGACCCTGATGCTGGGCAAGATTGAGGTCAGCTGGAGAAGGGGATGACAGAGGATGAGATGGTTGGATGGCATCACTGACTCAATGGAAATGAGTCTGGGTTAACTCCGGGAGTTGGTGATGGACAGTGAGGCCCTGCATGCTGCAGTCCATGGGCTTGCAAAGAGTTGGACACGAGTGAGTGACTGAACTGAAAATTATTTTATCAATTTATAATATTTTTATTATTATTTTTACTCTTTTCTGCACTGACATATGATGTTCAGAGAGAGAAACTCTTAGTTGCCTTGTTTCCTATTTTTTTTTGCTCTTAGAAAAATGCCTGTAATGTGGTAGTTATGCAAAATATATTTGTTGAATGAATGAATGAATGAATGGAGATTCACTTCAGATTAGATTGGTGCTGGGCAAAGACTGAGAAATAACGAAAGTGTTATTTTGGTTTTTTTTGAAAACCATTTAAAATCACCTTCATCCTGTGATTACTTTTAAGCTTTCCCTGTTCCAGGCCTCTATGCTATACAGAGGTTTGCTCACAGCTTTACCTTGGAGCATAATCAGTCAAGTGATTGTTTTTGAGGAGTGAAATTTCACAATGGATTGCATAATTTACATGATTATAACCTTTAGTGTTTGACTTTTTCTCAGAAGAGAGTTTTGTTAAAATAAGTAACTACACGTTGGCTTTCCTGGCACCAGTCAATCCGCTGAAGTTGTTGTTTTGTATTTTTTTTTCATCTTCTGAGTTTCATTCTCAATAATTCCAATCTAAAAATTCACATTTTTGCTGTTTTATTGAAGGGCACAAGAAACCCTCATATTCATTGAGCATTGGATTCCTAGTCACTGACAGGTTATTGGAATGACTGTATTGTCGTTTCCACCAAGACCATCTTTTGACCTTTATGCTTGCTGGTACTGATTACCACTAGGTGGCACCCGTTAGATGGTAAGGCAAAATGCTGGCTGATGGATTTTGCTCTTAATTTGTGAAGGAGTCATGGGAAAATTGTAAAATGAGTGTATAAAAGTCAAGGGCTGGTGAAATGTAAGTACTTTTTTTTTTAAGATACATGAGAAAAGAAAATCATCAATATGTAATACATAACGCTAAGTCACTTCAGTCGTGTCCGACTCTGTGTGACCCCATAGACGGCAGCCCACCAGGCTCCCCTGTCCCTGGGATTCTCCAGGCAAGAACACTGGAGTGGGTTGCCATTTCCTTCTCCAGTGCATGAAAGTGAAAAGTGAAAGGGAAGTCGCTCAGTTGTGTCCGAACCTTAGCACGGACTGCAGCCTACCAGGCTCCTCCATCCTCCATAGGATTTTCCGGGCAAGAGTACTGGAGTGGGGTGCCATTGCCTTCTCCAGTAATATGTAATAGTCACTTGCATTTCCTCAAAATAATTAATGCAAAACTCAAAAAACCATTGCATGTATGGTAATTAAGCAATAGAAGTAGATTTTATCACTTGCCTACTGTGCTCTAGACTTTAGTTAGGTTAAATTTTTTAGTGAATATCTTGGTTATTTTATCATATGCTTCTTTGTTATTGAAGTGAAAAATCTAAATAAATGAGAGTTTCATTTAGTTGTATTAAGATAAAATGAGAATTACTTTACTTTATCAGAGTAGCAAATGCCTCTGGTAATATAGGTATTGCTGCCAAGTCGCTTCAGTTGTGTCCTACTCTGTGTGACCCCATAGACGGCAGCCCACCAGGCTCCTCCGTCCCTGGTATTCTCCAGGCAAGAACACTGGAGTGGGTTACCATTTCCTTCTCCAATGCATGAAACTGAAAAGTGAAAATAAAGTCGCTCAGTCGTGTCCAGCTCCCAGCGACCCCATGGACTGCAGCCTACCAGGCTCCTCCATCCATGGGATTTTCCAGGCAAGAGTACTGGAGTGGGGTGCCATTGCCTTCTCTGAATATACGTATTACCATATAGCAAATCGATTTTATGTACCAAATCGTACGTAACTGCTTATAATAAGCATCAACCATCCTTCTATTTCCAGCCAGATTCCACAAGGAAAACTTAAAAAAACTTTATAAACCCATTATTTAAATTCAGAAATATGAAATTATTTTGAGTTAAATAGATATGATCTTTCTAGGAAGATTAATATGCAAAGATAATGTGATGATGGCATGATTCTGTATACTTGTTTCAAACTACAATGGGTACCTAGGAATAAAATCATAGACATCTGTTAAAAATTCTCTTTAAATTGTGTACAAGATGCTTAAGCTTTTGGAAGTCTTTTCTTGTAAGTAATTCAACTGGTAAAGAAGGCGTAGGGAAGAGGGAGAAAGAAGGAGAATGAGTGACAGGAAAGTCAAAGAACAGTAAGGGATGGAGAAATGGACAGAGAAGACCTTGATGTTGATTTTCAGACTTCACTGTCTAGGACCTCTGGTCAGTCTATTCCTTACGAAGACTCTCAGTTCAGTTCAGTTCAGTCACTCAGTCATGTCCAACTCTTTGCGACCCCATGAATTGCAGCACACCAGGCCTCCCTGTCTATCACCAACTCCTGGAGTTCACTCAGATTCATGTCCATTGAGTCAGTGATGGCATCCAGCCATCTCATCCTCTGTCATCCCCTTCTCCTCCTGCCCCCAATCCCTCCCAGCATCAAAGTCTTTTCCAATGAGTCAACTCTTCCCATGAGGTGTCCAAAATACTGGAGTTTCAGCTTCAGCATCATTCCCTCCAAAGAAATCCCAGGGCTGATCTCCTTCAGAATGGACTGGTTGGATCTCCTTGCAGTCCAAGGGACTCTCAAGAGTCTTCTCCAACACCACACTTCAAAAGCATCAATTCTTCTGTGCTCAGCTTTCTGTACAGTCCAACTCTCACATCCATACATGACCACTGGAAAAACCATAGCCTTGACTAGACGGACCTTTGTTGGCAAAGTAATGTCTCTGCTTTTCAATGTGCTATCTAGGTTGGTCATAACTTTTCTTCTAAAGGCCACCAAAACCTGAGTGGGGGTGGGGAGGACAACTTGAATCTGAAAAACTATCAAATTTTACAACTCAGTCCCTTGCTTTGAGAAGAAATTCATCAGAAGTGTCTCTGATGATTATCTGGTTTACTGATGAGATCATGGGATAGTAGTTATTGCATGGCCTGGATAACTTGAATATCTGCCTTTCTTACTAGTTATAGTTACCCTGTGACTTCAGTTTTTTCCATTCACCACCTGTGGGCCAGCTTATCTTAGATAGTTGGCATAGTCATGATTTGTGGATAAAATCACATTTGTGAATATGCAAAACTGCCTGTGAAGGCTTCTAATAAACTTTCTGGGAAGGAGTGTTGGTGGAATGCCCAGAGGACAGCCTCCATTTCTTTCAAATCCCTAAACATGCATTTTCTACAATCCATAGCTTGAGCAATGTCTGTAGCATAGGGAAGTAATAGGCCCACATCTTCCCAGTTCTTACTTACATAAGACTTGGTTTCTACTAGCCAAATATATGTACAGCTTATATTCAAGCTGTAGAATGAAGGTAATTAATTAGAAATGGCATTCCCATAAATTCTGCAGTGATCATTTTCACACTAAGAAATCCCCTTGCTCCAGACTCTTGAGAACCTGTTAGAACTCTCCTTCCACATAATCTCATATGTGCACTCCAGGATTCCCCCATGAATTTCTCATACCCAACTGCACTGACTAAACCAAAGATATTTAATTTCTTAGTGCTTACCTGCCCAGGCTCTGTGTCTTTGCTTTGAGAACCTTTCTCCATATCTTGATATTGGGATATTTTGGCATCTTCTCTTAGCTGGTGCTTTTTTCTTGTCTTCTTCTTTTTGTTTTTTAAATTGAAGTATAGTTGATTTACAGTATTGTCTTAATTACTGCTGTACAGCAAAGTGATTCAGTGATAGCATACACACACACACACACATTCTTTTTTGAAAATGTTCTTTACCATTATGATTTCTCACAGGATATTCAACTGTTCTCTGTACTATGCTAACCCCCACCTCCCACTCTTTCGTCCGACACCCCGCCCCCTTAGGAACCATCAGTCTGTTCTCTGTGTGTCTGCATCTGTTTTATAGATAGGTTCATTTGTGTCATAGTTTGGATTCCATATGTAAGTTTTATGGTGTTGGTGTTTCTCTTTCTGATTTACTTTACTTAGTATGATAATGTCTGGTTGCGTCCGTGTTGCTGCAAATGGCACCATTTTGCTCCTATTTATGGTTGAGTAGTATTCTACTGGGAGAAGGCAATGGCACCCCACTCCAGTGCTCTTGCCTGGAAAATCCCATGGACAGAGGAGGGAGGAGCCTGGAAGGCTGAAGTCCATGGGGTCACTGAGGGTCAGACACGACTGAGCGACTTCACTTTCACTTTTCGCATTCATGCATTGGAGAAGGAAATGGCAACCCACTCCAGTGTTCTTGCCTGGAGAATCCCAGGGACGGGGGAGCCTGGTGGGCTGCCATCTATGGGGTCACACAGAGTCGGACACGACTGAAGTGACTTAGCAGCAGTAGCAGCAGCAGCAGTATTTTGTTGTGTATTCTATTCAAAAAACTAAGATCATGGCATCCAGTCTCATCACTTCATGGCAGATGGAGAAAAAATGGAAACAGTGACAGACTTTATTTTCCTCGGCTCCAAAATCACTGTGGACAGTGACTGAAGCCATGAAATTAAAAGAAAGTTGCTTCTTGGAAAAAAGATTTGACAAACCTAGACAGTGTATTAAAAAGCAGAGACATTACTTTGCCTACAAAGGTCCATATAGTCAAAGCTATGGTTTTTCTAGTAGTCACATATGGATGTGAGAGTTGGACAATAAAAAAGGCTGAGCACCAAAGAACTGATGCTTTTGAACTGTGGTGTTGGAGAAGACTCTTGAGAGTCCCTTGGACTGCAAGGAGATCAAACCAGTCCATCCTAAAGGAAATCAACTGTGAATAGTTACTGGAAAGGTTGATGCTGAAGCTGAAGGTCTAATAGTTTAGTCACCTGAAGCAAAGAGCTGACTCATTGAAAAAGACCCTGATTCTGGGAAAGATCGAAGGCAGGAGAAGGGGATGACCGAGGATGAGATGGTTGGATGGCATCACTGACTTAATGGATGTGAGTTTGAGCAAACAGTGAAGGACAGGGAAACCTGGGGTACTGCAGTCTGTGGGGTTGCAAAGAGTCAGATATGACTGAGTAACTGAACGACAATAATAATTATTTGGAGGGTCACAAGGTTTGTGAAGCATTGCAAATACATGGTTATGTTACAGCCTCCTCTACTATCTGGATCAGTCTTTCTACTTGCATTTATACACATATGATCTCCTGTACCACATTTCTGGTCAACTGGGACAAAAACTGAGGTTGTTGATATTTCCCCCAGCAATCTTGACTCCAGCTTGTGCTTCATCCAGTCCAGCACTTCACATGATGTACTGTGCGTTGAAGTTAAATAAGCAGGGTGACAATATACAACATTGGCGTACTCCTTTCCTAGTTTGAAATCAATCCATTGTTCCTTGTCTGGTTCTAACTATTGCTTCTTGACCTGCATATAGGTTTTGCAGGAAGCAGGTAGGATAGTCTGGTATTCCCATCTTTTTAGGAATTTTCCACAGTTTTTTGTGATCTACACAAAGGCTTTAGGGTAGTCAAAGAAGCAGAAGTAGATGCTTTTCTGAAATTCTCTAGCTTTTTCTATGATCCAACAGTTGAATCTCTGGCTCCAAATAATTATATTTCAAATTACAACCCAATATATGCTCAATATATATAACTGAGAAACTTATAAAATAATAAATAATACTGGAGAACAAGATGGCAGAGGTGTAGGTGGACATGGAGCACATCTCTCCACGGATACATCAGGAATGCACCTTCAGACACAGAAGCGCATGCAGAACACCAGCTGAGAGTGGACAGAAGTACCTGATGAGTGGAAAAGAATATATAGAACCATGCAAAACTTAGTAGGATGAGGAACTAGGGGGGGAAACAGGAGTGTTAATAGGACTGGACCTGCCCTCAGTAGGTGGGGGAACTGAAGCAGGGCTCTGATCCCCACAGCAAGACAATTATCTGATTCAAAGGAGAAACATTTAAGGCTGAGAGTGAAAAAGCTGATCTGTGGCAGCCTAAATGGAATGAGAATCAGACAGTCCTTTCCACAGCTGTACATACCCTGGACAGGAACGCTGGTCTCCTGGAAAACGCAGTGGCTGGGAGCTGGAGTTTAGGGATTGTGGAGCAATCCCAGGGTGAGGGCTGCTATTGACTGTGGAGAGATGGATTGAGGGGATGTAAGGGAGGAGATCATGGTGGGAAATGCCGGTGGAAGAAAGCCAGGCAGCCACGGAAGCAAGGCGATACTGCTGAGTCACATGTAGGGGATGGAGCCATCACTGAAGCCCCTCTCCCCCAACCCACCAGCATTGGCAGCTGAGCAATAGAGAGGCTGGCCCATCAAACGCCTGATGCACTGAACTACAGAGTAGGACCCTACCCAGAGTGCACCTTTCAGTGACTGAAACACCAATCTATAGAATAAGACCCCCAATCAGGGGGGCCCTCTATGTGCCTGATGCACCAAACAACAGGGAATGACCCCAGGCAAGGGAGCCCTCTAAGTGCATGAACAGACGGAGCTATGGAAAGACTGGCCAAAGAGGCCTTCTGATCGCCAGCTACAAGAGGCTCGAAAAGACTCTGATAGGGTCATACTCCTGCAGCGGAGGCAGTCCATGTCCCTGCACACTTGGTGCTGCTAGGGTCCCTGCAAGCCAAGCAGCTGTGCCATCTTCACGCTCACCTCTCACTGGGGCAGAGCTGCCACAGGCAAAAAAAGTCTTGGCATCTATGCACATGGGGTCACTTCAGTCATGTCTGACTCTTTGCAACCCAGTAGACTGTGGCCTGCCAGGCTTCTCTGTCAGAGAAGGGGCAAGAATACTGGAGCGTATTGGCCAATACTGGTTGCCATACCCTTCTAGAGCACTCTATTTCTTGCTGCCTTAGCTGCCACCCCCCCTGAGTACTTGGTGCTGCCAAAACCCCTGCAACCCAAACAGCTGCACCACCTACACACCTGGCCCTCACAAGGGCAAACCCAAACCCTCCAGGGCAGCCTCAGAAGCTAAACCACAGTGGACGACCCACATGTAGAGGTGAAAATAAAACCACAATTGAAACCCAGGGGCAGTGTGGCTAAGGAAGAAGACCCAAAACTTTCCCACCAGCTGTACAAGCTGTAGATTAAATCCACACAATCAACTAAGCAGACTCTGGGTCTGTGGAAAATAGAAAAGGTCATTGAGAGCTCCCACAAAAGAAAACGGAGGCAAGAACACACAGGAATAGGACCAGATTAGAATCTGAGCTGCCCCTACATCAGGTCCAGAGATCAGCAGTGCTGGAGGGCATCCTAGGGAGGTGAGGCAGACTGTGATTCCCAGCAAGGGAAAGGACTCTGATAGCAGTGACTCAAGAAAAATGTTTATTATTCTTATTTTTTTTTTACTTGTTCTGTAGAATCTTTTGGATTTTTTATTTCTTCCCTCCCCCTTCCCCCTCTGTTGTAGTTGTCGATTTTACTGGTACTAAGAAATCCAAGTAAGCTTTTGTGTGTGTGTGTGTGTCTTTCCTCAGACACATTTTTTATTGTTGTCATAAACCTCGGCCTTTACATTGGGCTTTTGAAGTTCTGTGGAGTTTTCCTCTTTTTTTTTTCTTTTCTAATTTTAATCTTTTAAGCCTATTATTTTTTCTATATTTATTCCTTTGTTTGCTTTAACTACTGTTCTTTTCCCCTTGCAGTTAATCTTTAATGTATATAAATCTTCTTTATCTACCTCTGTTTAACTTTGCATATCTATTCTTTCATTTCTTTCTCTGGTTTCCTCTCAACATATTTGTTACTTTATTTTCATTACTTAATCCCAACTTGGCACCTTGCTTTAGTTTTGTTTTCCAGTTTATGCTTTAATTAGTTTTATTCTGGTAGATATAATTTTTGGTTTCCTTTGTTCACCAGGTCAATCTATTGTGCTTTATTTTTGTTGGGCTGTTTTGATTTTGCTTATGGGTGTATATGTATATGTGTATATTCAGTCACACTTTCTATTGTTATAAACCTTTACCTCTACATTGGGCTTTTGCCGTTCTGTGGAGTTTTCCTTTATTCTTTTTTCTTCTGTTTTTTCTTTTTATTTTCTCTTTATCATAATTTAATTTTTAATATTTAATCTAATTTTTTTATATTTTTCTACATTTATTCCTTTGTTTGCCTTTCCTTCTGTTCTTTTCCCTTGCAGTTAATCTTTAATGTATATAAATCTTCATCTACCTCTGTTTAACTTTGCATATCTATTCTTTCTTTCTTTTCCTCTTGACATATTTGTTAGTTTGGTGTTCATTGCTTTATTCCCCACTTGGCACCTTGCTTCAGCTTTGTTTTCCAGTTTGTGCTTAAGTTAGTTTGGTTCTTAACTGGTAAATATAATTTTTGATTTCCTTTGTTCACCGGGTCAATCTACTGTACTTTATTTTTGTTCGACTGTTTTCACTTTGCATATGGGTGTATATGTATATGTGTATATTCCATTATTTTAATTATTACTTGCCTGATTTTGTAACTGCCATTTATCTGAGGTTCATTTTTGGTTTCTTATTTTTGGATATTTATTTTAATCTCACTTAGTCAAGGCTATGGTTTTTCCAGAGTCATGTATGGACATGAGAGTTGGACTATAAAGAAAGCTGAGCACCAAAGAATTGATGCTTTTGAACTGTGGTGTTAGAGAAGACACTTGAGAGTCCCTTGGACTGCAAGGAGATCCAACCAGTCCATCCTAAAGGAGATCAGTCCTGGGTGTTCATTGGTAGAACTGATTTTGAAGCTGAAACTCCAATACTTTGGCCACCTGATGCAAGGAACTGACTCATTTGAAAAGACCCTGATGCTGGGAAAGATTGAGGGCAGGAGGAGAAGGGGATGACAGAGGATGAGATGGTTGGATGGCATCACCAACACAATGGACATGGGTTTGGGTAAACTCCGGGAGTTGGTGATGGACAGGGAGGCCTGGCACGCTGCCATCTTGAAATCATATCAAGCATCTTCTCCAACCAAAATGCTATGAGGCTAGGTATCAATTACAAGAAAAAAACTGTTAGAAACACAAACATATGGAGATTAAACAACACATTTGTAAATAACCAACAGGTTGCTAAAGAAATGAAAAGGGAAATCAAAAAATTTCTAGAAACAAATGACAATGAAAACACGACAACTCAAAACCTATGGGATGCAGCAAAAGCAGTCCTAAGAGGGAAGTTTATAGCGATACAATCCTACCTCAAGAAATAAGAAAAACATCAAATAGACAACCTAACTTTACACCTACAATTGGAAAAATATGAACAAAAAATCCCCAAAATTAGTAGAATGAAAGAAATCATAAAAATCCTAGCAGAAATAAATGGAAAAGAAATGAAAGAAATAATTGTAAAGACCAATAAAACTAAAAGCTGGTTCTTTGAGAAGATAAACAAAACTGACAAACCTTTAGCCAGACTCATCAAGAAAAAAAAAAGACAGAAGAGTCAAGTCAACAAAATTAGAAATGAAGAAGGAAAAGTTACAACAGACAATGAAGAAATACAAAGGATTATGAGACTATTATGAACAACTATATGGCAATAAAATAGATAACCTGGAAGAAATGCACAGATTCTTAGAAAAGTTCAGTCTTCCAAGACTGAACCAGGAAGAAATAGAAATTATGAACAACCCAATCACAAGCACCAAAATTGAAGCTGTGATCAAAAGTCTGCCAAAAAACAAAAGTCCAGGACCAGATGGCTTCACAGAAGAATTCTATCAAATATTTAGAGAAGAGCTAATGTGTATCCTTCTAAAACTCTTTAAAAAAATTGCAGAGAAAAGAACACTTCCAAATTCATTCTTCGAGGTCACCATCACCTTGATAGCAAAACCAGACAAAGACAACACAAAAAAGAAAACTACAGGCCAGTATCACTGATGACCATAGATGCAAAAATCCTCAACAAAATTTTAGCAAGCAGAATTCAGCAACACATCAAAAAGCTCACACACCATGATCAACTTGGGTTTATTCCATGGATGCAAGGATTCTTCAATATACACAATGTATGCAAATCAATCAATGTGATACAGCATATTAACAAAATTGAAAGAGGAAAACCATATGATAATCTCAATAGCTGCAGAAAAAGCCTTAGACAAAATTCAGCACCCATTTATGATTAAAACTCTTCAAAAAATGGGCATAGAATGGAACCTACCTCAACATAGTAAAGGCCATATATGATAAGCCTACAGCAAATATTCTCAATAGTGAAAAAACTGAAACCATTCCCCCTAAGATCAGGAACTAGACACAGGTGTCCACTTTAGCCACTATTATTCAATATAGTTCTGGAAGTCCTATCTACAGCAATCAGAGAGGAAAAAGAAATAAAAGAAATCAGATTAGAAGTGAAGAAGTAAAGCTCTCACTGTTTGCAGATGACATGATACTGTACATAGAAAACCCTAAAGATAGTATCAGAAAATTACTAGAGCTAATCAGTGAACTTAGCAAAGTTGCAGGACCCAAAATCAATACACAGAAATCACTTGCATTTCTATATACTAACAATGAAAAGTCAAAAATTGAAGGAATCAATCCCATTCACCATTGCTCACAAGAAGAATTAAGTATCTAGGAATAAACTTACCTAAGGAGACAAAAGGACTGCACACAGAAAATTATAAGACAGTGATGAAAGAAATCAGATGGGGAAACAGTGGAAACAGTGACAGGCTTTATTTTCTTGGGCTCCAAAATCACTGCAGATGGTGACTGCAGCTATGAAATTAAAAGATGCTTACTCCTTGGAAGAAAAGTTATGACTAACCTAGACAGCATATTAAAAAGCAGAGAGATTACTTTGCCAACAAAGGTCCATCTAGTCAAGGCTATGGTTTTTCCTGTGGTCATGTATGGATGTGAGAGTTGGACTATAAAGAAAACTGAGTTGAGTGCTGAAGAATTGATGTTTTTTAACTGTGGTGTTGGAGAAGACTCTTGAGAGTCTGTTGGACAGAAAGGAGAGCCAACCAGTCCACCCTAAAGGAAATCAGTCCTGAATATTCATCAGAAGGACTGATACTGAAGCTCAAACTCCAGTCTTTTGGCCACCTGATGCAAAGAACTGTCTCATTTGAAAAGACCCTGATTCTGGGAAAGATTGAAGGCGTGAGGAGAAGGGGATGACAAAGGTTGAGATGGTTGGATGGCATCACTAACTCAGTAGACATAAGTTTGAGTAAACTCTGGGAGTTGGCAATGGACAGGGAGGCCTGGCGTGCTGTGGTCCATGGGGGTGAAAAGAGTCAGACACGACTGAGCGACTGAACTGAACTGATGAAAGAAATCAAAGATGACATAAACAGATGGAGATATATTCCATGTTCCTGGGTAGGAAGAATCAATATTGTGAAAATGACTATACTAACGAACACAATCTACAGATTTAATGCAATCCCTATCAAATCACCAATGGCATTTTTCACAGAACTAGAACAATTCATATGGAAACCCCAAAACCCCCAAATAGCCAAAGCAGTCTTGAGAAACAAGAATGGAGCTGTAGAAATCAACCTTCCTGACTTATGATTGTACTGCAAAGCTACAGTCATGAAGACAGTATGGCACTGGCACAAAAACAGAAGTATAGACCAATGGAACAAGATAGAAAGCCCAGAGATAAACTCATGCACCTATGGGTACCTTATATTTGACAGAGGAGGCAAGAATATACAATGGGGCAAAGATAGCCTCTTCAATAAGTGGTGCTGGGATAACTGGACAGCTACATGTAAAGGAATGAAATTAGAACACTTCCTAACACCATATACAGAGATAAAGTCAAAAAGGATTGAAGACCTAAATGTAAGACCAGAAACTATAAAACTCTTAGAGGAAAACATAGGCAGAACACTTGATGACATAAAGCAAGATCCCCTATGACCCACCTCCTAGAGTAATGTAAATAAAAACAAAAGTAAACAAGTGGGGCCTGATTAAACTTAAAAGATTTTGCACAGCAAAGGAAACTATAAGCAAGGCGATGAGACAACTCTCAGACTGGGAGAAAATAATAGCAAATGAAATAACTGACAAAGGATTAATTTCCAAAATATACAAGCAGCTCATACAACTCAAAACCAGAAAAACAAACAAACCAATCAAAAAGTGGGAGAAAGACCTAAACAGACATTTCTCCAAAGAAGACATACAGATGGCTAATAAACACATAAAAAGATGCTCAACATCACTCATTATTAGAGAAATGCAAATCAAAACTACAATGAGGTATCACCTCACACCAGTTAGAATGGCCATCATCAAAAAGTCTACAAACAATAAATGCTGGAGAGGGTGTAGAGGAACGGTAATGCTCTTGCACTGTGGGTGGGAATGTAAATTGATACAACCACTATGGGAGACGGTATGGAGATTCCTTAAAAAAACTAGGAATAAAACCACCATACAACCCAGCAACCCCACTCCTAGGCATATACCCTAAGGAAACCAAAATTGAAAGAGACACATGTGTCCCATTGTTCATTGCAGGACTATTTACAATAGCTAGAACATGGAAGCAACCTAGATGTCCGTTGACAGATGAATGGATAAAAAAGTTGTGCATATACACAATGGAATATTACTCAGCCATAAAAAGGAACACATTTGAGTCAGTTCTGATGAGGTGGATGAACCAAGAACCTATTATACAGAGTAAAGTGAGTCAGAAAGGGACAGATAAATACCATATTCTAACACATATATTCAGTCCTGAATATTCATTGGAAGGACTGATACTGAAGCTGAAACTCCAGCACTTTGGCCACCTGACCTGAAGAACTGACTCATTTGAAAAGACCCTAATGCTGGGAAAGATTGAAGGTGGGAGGAGAAAGGGATGACAGAGGATGAGATGTTGGATGGCATCACCGACTCAATGGACATGAGTTTGAGTAAACTCAGGAAGTTGGTGATGGACAGGGAGGCCTGGCATGCTGCAGTCCATGGGGGTCACAAAGAGTTGGACCCGACTGAGTGACTGAACTGAACTGAATGCATACATAATGGGATTTTAAAAAAATGGTACTGAAGAATATATTTACAGGGCAACAATGGTGGTAAAGCATCTGTCTACAATGCAGGAGACCCATGTTCGAGCCCTGGGTTGGGAAGATCCCCTGGAGAAGGAAATGGCACCCCACTCTAGGACTATTGCCTGGAAAATCCCATGGACAGAGGAGCCTGGTAGACTACAGTCCACGGGGTCGCAAAGAGTCGGACATGACTGAGCGACTTCACTACTTCACTAATGGAGAAACAGACATAGAGAATAGACTTATGGACATGAGCAGAGAGGAGGAGAGGGTGAGATGTGTGGAAAGAGTAACATGGAAACTTATATTACCATATGTAAAATAGATAGCTATCTGGAATTTGCTGTATGGCTCAGGAAACTCAAACAGGGGCTCTGTATCAACCTAGAGGAGTGGGATGGGGAGGGGGATGAGAGGGAGTTTCAAAAGGGAGGGGATATATGTATACCTATGGCTGATTCTTGTTGAGATTTGACAGAAAATAGCAAAATTCTGTAAAGCAATTATCCTTCGATAAAAAATAAATTAATAAAAAATAGATAAATAATACTTACCTTTAGTATCTATGAAAAAGTAAAAATACAACAGTTAATTTAAATCTAAACATTTATTAACATAGAAAACTCTTTAAAAATGCAAAATACGATCAACAGCAATAAGAAAAATGTGACTGTTGACTCTCCAGGTGGGTTTCATTGCCCACTAATAATTTATAACTCTCAATTTGAAATAAACTGATCTTAAATATATGGATAAGCATCTCCTTTTCACTCAGGCATTGCCATTTCCCTTTGGTTATCTTTTTACTTTGTGTTCAAACACAAAAAGCCTTCATACTTCTGGAGTAAGTTCTCCTAGGCATATAGTTTTGCTTTTGACTTAGCTGAGCAAGAGACCACCTAAAAGAAAATGTGCATTGTAAAGGGCTCTCTAAGCTTGTAGAATCAGATCTAGTCTTAAATCTGTGAAAGATAACAACAATCAGTGTCATCTATCACTGGTAATATTGCTCAATGCCCTGGCCAATGCAGTACCAGGACCTTTCCATTTTTTTAATCTCTTATCTCTTCCTCACCCTCGGGGTAAAATGCTTACAGTTCCCTTTTTTGCCAGTGCATACACATCTTCACAACACTCTCAGCTTTGTATAATTTACCCTGCCAGAAAGCAATGGGAGGGAAGTCAGAACTCTTGAGTTTCCTTTGGAACAGTTTCTCTGTGTTCCCTGCCCTCTTTCAAGTTACTTTCCTGAAGTAAGATGGATCCACTCATTCATTTGTCAAACGTGTACCCAGAACATTTCTGTTTCCAACTAGTCTGACAAATGAGACAGGTAAGATTCTTGCTCTCAGGAGTGGCTGAGCAGACAATTGGGCTTCCCTGGTGGCTCAGACTGTAAAGAATCTGCCTGCAATGTGGGAGACCTAGGTTGGATCCCTGGGTCGAGCAGATAATTAGCAGGTATTAACAGTGAAATGTGATGCTTATCGTAGCAGGGGACATAGAGAGTCACAAGCAGGGCGTGGACATAGTCCAGGTGTGAGAGAAAGGACCCTTGAAGGAAAGACTTTTTAGCTGGAGACCCTGAAGAATAGTATATAAAGTGTCTGCAAGGATTATATTGTTCTAAGTAAGGATATGACGTCTTAGAAAAGTCAGAGGTGAGAGACTCTGGCCCTGTGTGAGCTTTTCAGGGAACCAACAGCAACCAGGAGGTCTGGTGTGAAGGAAACTTGGAGACTGAGGCAAAGCACATTTTGCTCGGCTTTCAATAAGCCAGGTTGAGAACATTTAGATGTGTTTATGGCCAATAAGAGTGGAAATCCATTACAGTGCTTTAAGTGAGGGAGCGACAGAGCCATATTCATGTTTTGGAAAGATCACTCTAGCCTCGGTGTGGGGAATGACTTGGTCAGGATTTAGTGTTTCATTGCATTGAGGGTGAGGGAAAAGGAAGCAACAACAATAGCTTGCCTTGTCAAGTCAATAAAGTTATGAACAATTGAATTGCCTTCTTTGGCCTGGGAAGGGACTAAGTGTACATACCCTGGGGAAGAGCTGATCAGTTAGAAGGTTTTGTTTTTTTTTTCCTTCCATGTCTTTCTTTCTACCCTCAAACAAATCACTATATTCTTGACTCTTAAATTATCCTTCTTATTTGCAAATGCTCTCCCTTGGACCAAAATGTCTAAACAAACTCTCTTCCAGAGGAGCACTTGCCTGTGGTAATTAGGGCAGCGGGTTTCCCTCAGTGGGACTGTCAAAGCCTGGCTGTTAATTAGGCCTCAGGTAGCACCCCACACCCACCCCAGGCCCACCTCCTCCTCCTTTTCTTAGAAACTCAAGACACTTAGCAGGTGGAGCCTAATTTATCCTCCCAGAATTACTGGGAGGCAAGTCAGTGTGGGCCTGTCTGCATCTTCACCTGTGTTTTCCTGTTGAGGACACGGAAGTACAGGGTGGTCCAGCAGTGCTTGCTCTGTTATCCAGTCAGGCAGCCAGTTCTTTTCCAGAACTTGGAAGATAACCAAGAAGCATATGTCCTGCTCTTTGTTTAATGAGAGTGGTGATTTTCACCCCGGGAGCTGTCCCCAGATTCAGCACAGGAGTCCAAGGGGTACACAGAGCCCAAGGGGAAAGCTGAGTGGGGGGACTCAGGGCTTCTCATTCCCCCAAATTCCCTTTTAATATTCTGCCTATTATAAGAAATTGTACATGTGAAACTAAAACAGAGTGTTTACTTCAGAGATTTCCCAAGGTCAACCCATTTTGAATTAGAGAGGAGCAGGCATTAAACCCAGTCCAGTTTTCTTAACTGCTTGTCTAGTTCTTTTTGTGCGTATGTGTGCATCGTGTTTCAGACTGTATTAGACATGTCTTGACCTAGTTGTCTTACCCAAGGATTGACTAACTCTGGGAATTTCATGCTAGGTTGGGCAGAAGGGTAAATCCTCTTATAAGGAAGCATGTGACAGTGAGAGTGGGAGTGTCAGGAAAAAAAAAAATCGATGTCAAAGGCATCCTTCAGCACGTGCTCATCATGCAGTTAACACCTTAGCATCTGTGCTAGGACTCTCCAGAGAAATAGAAGCGATAGGAGATAGATAGATAATAAGCAATTGGTTCGTGTGGTTATGAAGGCTTTTCAGGTCCAATTTGCAGGTGGGCAAGCAAACTGGAGACCCAAGAAGAGAGCCAGTATGCAAGTTCAAGGGCCATCAGGCAGGAAAAGCCAGTGTTGTAGATGAAGTCCAATGGCAGTCTGGTGGGGAATTCTCTCTTACTTAAGGGTTGGTAGATGGTAGTCTTTTTTCTTTTCAGGCCTTCAGCTAATTGGATGTGTTGGATGAGGCCACCCACATTACAGAGGACACTATGCTTTACTTTACCAACTGAAGTATTAATCTCATCTCAAAGTATCTTCATAGGAACACCCGGAACAATGCTTGACCAAAATTTGAGAACTCTATGGCCCAGTCAAGTTGACATAAAATGAACCATTGCAACATCCTTCAACACAGTGGTATTTTGAATATCCTTCAACTTGCACCTAACACATAGGTAGTATCTTCCTGCTGCTGCTGCTAAGTTGCTTCAGTCGTGTCCGACTCTGTGCGACCCCATAGATGGCAGCCCACCAGGCTCCCCTGTCCCTGGGATTCTCCAGGCAAGAACACTGGATTGGGTTACCATTTCCTTCTCCAATGCATGAAAGTGAAAAGTGAAAGTGAAGTTGCTCAGTCGTGTTGGACTCTTTGCAACCCCGTGGACTGCAGCCCACCAGGCTCCTCTGCCCATGGGATTTTCAGGCAAGAGTACCAGAGTGGGGTGCCATTGCCTTCTCTGGTAATATCTTGAGTATCCTTCAACTCATGCTTAATGCTCAGTATCTTGAACATTCTTCAATTTGGAAACAACATGCAGATAGTATCTTGAATTTGCTTCCCATATAGGATTGAACAGAAGTGTCAGTTACTCATTTGCATCTGAATTTTAAAAAGCATATATATTTAAAAAGTGAAGATAATCACAAGATAAAAACTTCGAGTTATAATATAAATGAGTAATGGGGATGTGATGTACAGCTTGGTCACAATAATTAGCAATACCACATTGTATGATTGAAAGTTGCTAAAAGAGTAGATATTAAAAGTTCTCATCATAATAAAATTCATAATTATGTAAAAAAAAGTGAGATAGAATTTAATTTGCTTTCACCGATTGACGTTGTTTATTTAACTGCTTGTTAGGATCCAAACCACTTGAGAGCAGGGATCAGGTCTTCTTATCATATACACATTGTGCATGCTGAATAAGTTGTGACCTGAGCTGGCTTGACCATCAGGTTCTTTGCCAAGAAGGATGCTGCTCCTGAGATTTCGGTCATTGGCCTCCCTAACATGTTTCACTCACTTGGAACTTGCTGAAAAATTATCCTTTGGGCTTTAAATTTCATGCTTGATTTCATCCAAAAGGTGAGTTTTTTTGGTTGAATGTTAAAAGAAAGATCTGTTCAGCTGTTTCTGACACTTGGGCAGCTGAAGAAGAAAAAGAAAGAAGAAGCCAACCGTCAGTTTTATGCCATAAAAATAATTCAAGATTATTTTTGCACATGAATAACTCAAGCGTAGAGTGAATTTAAAATTGGAAACTTTCCATGCATCTGCATCTCACAGGGGAAGAAGTGGGGTCATTTTGGAAATTTTTTTTTAATTGCATATCCATAGCAGCTTCAGGTGACCAAAAATTTGCTTTGTACATGCCGATCTCAGATTTAAGGAACTGTTTCCATGATTCTGTTTGGTACATAACAGCTCTATTCAGTACTTACTGTATGGCTTTTTGTATATTTGATTATAAATTTGTTTAAGGTTAGGGATACTATATCATGTGTCAACAAGAAGGAGTTGAAGCCTTTTTGCTCTTGTTTTTACTGCTTTCTAAACCCATGTTCTTTATTTCTTGTTCTCAGGGAAGGTTAAGCTTTACTTTTGCTTTGTAAATCTCAGCCCTGAGCCCTCTTTATTTTTGGTTCCTTGTTCTTCTGGGGTCCAGTCTTGCTACACTCCATCCCCTTGTTTACATATATCATACTACCTGCCTTCAACACTAGACTGTAAGCTTTCTTTCTAGGTCAGAGATAGTGTTTCATTTGCCTTGGCTTGAGTGTCTAACTGCAGCTCTGCTGTAATTAGGCTCTCGCTGAATAAATGGATGATCGAAAGCAGGTATCTATACAGGCTGGTAGTAGGACCTCTGATGTGGAAAAACTCTGGACCTCTAGTCTGGTCTGCTGCCACCAAGCTGATTCTGCTTTCTGCTTGTCATTGGAACAGAATGTATTATAAGTGCTCATTAAGGCTTTGTTTTTTTCCACTTCTGTACTCATTTTCTAAATGCAAACTATTCTCATGATTCTTACCCTCATCTATTAAGAATCTTCCTTACTCGTGGTACACACATTTTTGTCACACTTGACCTTTTTAGTTTATTTTATGAAAATAATAAAGCCATTTGAGTTTTCCAAATATGTAATATTGTGATGCTGAGCATGCTTTAAAAGCTATTTGCCCCTCGTCTTTGTTACTTCAAGAAGCAGATATGTCCCCCAGAGTGGGGACAGGATATGTCATTCAATTACCTGTGTCCCTGTGCTCCTGCCTATGAGAATGAAGGCTTTTAACATCATCAGAAATAGTAACTACACAGGAAGCTCGCTTTTGAGTTCTGTTCTCATGTTTAATTATCCTTGCAGTAAGGAAGCTCTGATCTTAATCCCTGTGGTTGCATATCCTCTAATATTGCATTCTGAGAACAGCTGTTCACCATCCCTTGTCCTAACTGTCGATGTAGATAAAGAAAGTTAATGAGTTTGCTGCTTGGTCTTCTTTCTTTCTAGATTAAAAGATCCCCTAGCCTCTTAAACTTTGTGCCCGTGGGACTGATTCATAGACTCTTTAATTAATTTTAGTTGATACTCTCTATGTTTTTCAATATTTCTCCATTTTTATGGTCTTTTCTTCAAACACTGCCCTAAAACATCTCACCAAAGCTCAATGACATGGAGAAACAGCTTTCTCTCTAGAGTGGAAAAGTTAGAACCCAGGAATGGAATGACTGCCTGAAGCCTCATAAGAACTCATGGAAGTGGATGGAGTCAAGGAACTCACTGATAAGTGAAAGGATCAAGTGAAGGAATCAAGAAAAAGGGATTTGACTCTGTCACCTCCCCACTGTGTCACTTATCTGTCATTTGAGAAGTGGAAATAATGAAACCACATACTCTGCCTCTTTCTTAGAGATGTTACCAAGTTCATAAGTGAGCATAAGAGATAATGGGAAATTGTAAAGCTCTATACAGAGGGTTGTTGGAACCTGAGGGAAAGAGTGCAATGTGTTCAGAAGGTAAACAGAAAGTTCAAAGTGCAATGAAGGAGAATTTAAGCAAAGCAAATGAGATTGGCTATTTGTTGCAGTAAATCCTTGGTAGAGATTATCTGAGTATATCAAACCCAGTCAAGATGATCAGGTGGAAAATTAGGAAAAACATTTTACTAAGTTCCTTTGTGTTTACTGCATGGTTAAATTAATGTATTATTTTAAAATTTTTATGTGCAAAAGAAATAGTCTTTTTCTCCCTCACAAAAGGAGTCTTCATGCTCAGAAATATTAAATGGTTTGCCCAAGACAGTACAGCCATTGGAGGCAAAAGCTTGGACAAGGACCTTTTATCTCCTTATCTTCTCAGTTCTATTTTTGTTTCCTTCAAGAGTTTGAAGTGTAATGAACATGAATCTATGAACACCACTGAGACTGCAAGTTCAGTTCAGTTCAGTCACTCAGTTCAGTTCAGTTCAGTGGCTCAGTCATGTCTGACTCTTTGCGACCCCATGAATTGCAGCACGCCAGGCCTCCCTGTCCATCACCAACTCCCGGAGTTCACTCAAACTCACGTCCATTGAGTCGGTGATGCCATTCAGCCATCTCATCCTCTGTCGTCCCCTTCTCCTCCTGCCCTCAATCCCTCCCAGCATCAGAGTCTTCCAATGAGTCAACTCTTCGCATGAGGTGGCCAAAGTATTGGAGTTTCAGCTTTAGCATCATTCTTTCCAAAGAACATCCAGGACTGATCTCCTTTAGAATGGACTGGTTGGATCTCCTTGCAGTCCAAAGGACTCTCAAGAGTCTTCTCCAACACCACAGTTCAAAAGCATCAATTCTTCAGTGTTCAGCTTTCTTCACAGTCCAACTCTCACATTCATACATGACTGCTGGAAAAACTATAGCCTTTACTAGACGGACCTTTGTTGGCAAAGTAATGTCTCTGCTTTTGATTATGCTATCTAGGTTGGTCATAACTTTCCTTCCAAGGAGTAAGCATCTTTGAATTTCATGGCTGCAGTCACCATCTGCAGTGAAAAAGTTAATAGAAACATCTCTCTCTATACATAGCAATACTTGGGCAGACTGTCTTATACATCAAACTCTTGAAGATTGAATTATTATGTGTCAATACCTCAGAGCCAGTATCCTTACAAACAGGTTTTCAGATTTGCAAAGTCAAGAACTAACTGTAAACTGTGGTGACCTCAGCCAGATTCTAGCCTCTTGAAGGCTAGATTGGTGGTCAGCCCTCCACCTGTGACCTCTGCCTACTCTCTTTACTTGCAACTACCACAGGGATATTACTTTTGTCTCTAAGTATACTTTTGCTAAAATTATAGAATTTTAGATTTTTACCCTATTACTCCCATTCTAGTTAGCCTAATAAATCAAGGGACTATCATCCAACTAGTGACAGAAATTAGATTTGAACCCAGGTCTCTTGTGTTCCATTTGAGCTGCTGCTGCTTTTTTTCCACAGTATCTGTTTCTTAAAATCTACCTTCTTTGGGGAATTTGTTTTGGCAAGAGGGAGTTTCTTATGGCAAATACTTTGTCTCTGTCATCTATGACTTATTCTAGTCTTTAAATTGTGGGTAATAATGCTTATCTCCTACGGATGCCATGAGAATGAAATGACAGAAGCAAAGCACAGGGAACCTTGTTTAGGATGTAGTAGATGTTAAATGAACACTTTTTTCCATTCAGTTGTTTACTCAAGGTATATTCTCAATTTCTATAATGAACTTGGTTTCATTACTTTTCTCCACTAGACTAGAAGCCAGTGGTCTCCATCTTTGTCTGTAATTGGAATCTCCTGGGGAGCTTTAAAAGATCCTGATGCTGGGGTTGGGCCTCATTCCCAGAGGTTCTGATTTAATTTCTCTGGTGGCAGAGATAGTCCTTGAGTATTAATACTTAAAATCTCTCTAGGTAATTCGAATGTGCAGCCAAAGGCTGAGGAACAGGCCTCACCACCAAAGTCTTGTAAGGGCTATGTTTTTGTTTTACTCATCTTTGCAACCCTAGAATCAGTAGAGCATCTCGGTGTGGGCACTGAGATTTGGGTTACTTGGAGGGACACAAATGGCCATATATTTCTCATTCCTCCCTTTGTTAATTAATTCAGATAATTCCATCTTGTTCCAGCTTGTTTGTCTCTCTGATCTAGTCTAAGCTATTCTATAGGTTACCAAATGATTCTTTCCGGAATGATCCGTTCCTGGAATGCACCATTCTTTTCCTTTTAGTGTTTGTTTGTTTGTTTCTAATCTCAGGCTTTCAGGAAATTTGGAGATTCAGTATTTTACAATCATAATTAGTGAACTCATGGAAGACAGAGGAGGAGAAATATCATATGACATCCCTTATGTATGGAATCTAAAAAGGAATGATACAAATGAGCTTTTTTACAAAACAGAGACTCGTAGACTTAAAGAACAAATGTATGCTTGTCAGGCAGAAGGATGGGGGGAGGGATAGTTAGGGAGTTTCAGATGGCCAGGTATACATTGCTGTATTTAAAATAGATAACCAACAAGGGCCTACTGTATAGTGTAGGGAACTCTGCTCAATGTTATGTGGCAGTCTGGATGGAAGGGGAGTTTAGGGGGGAATGTATATGAATGGTTGTGTCTCTTTGCTTTTCACCTGAAACTGTCACAACATTGTTAATTGGATATACCCCAATACAAAATAAAAAGTGAAAGAATGAGCACATAAAGTCTTTTGCCCTGGCATAAAAAAGAAATTAATGAATTCATGCATTTATCCGTAGTGGCAATAAGCATTTATTGAGCCTCTGAAATATGTTGTGCTGGGCAAATGAGATACAAAGATGAATAAGATGAAAACTGTTTTCAGAGAGTAGCAAGTCTATTGGTAAAATGAACATGTTAACAAATCATTGTACTATCACCTGGTAAGGGCATTGAGAGAGGTATAACCCTCTCAATTGCCCATCAACAGAGGCAGTTTTTTCCATATCTCTTTGGGTTAGTTTTTCTCCAGTTTGTGTGTGTGTGTATACACACATATGATGTGTATATATTAAATGTATGCATATACACACACACATATAGTATCATTTTGAATCTGGATGGAGTCATTTATGGAAGTAGTTGGAGACAGACATACAAACCAATAAATAAGCAAAATGGCTAAGAAGTCATTCTGGTGCACGGCCTGATGTTCTCCAGATAAGACCCTAGAAGACTATCTGTCTTTGTCCCTATCTCAGGAGCATTTTACCATGACATTTTAATAGCATTGATTATTTATAGAAAAGATTTATTTCTATTCTCAGTCCTTTTCCATTAACACATGAAGTGTTTTTAAATTATGCAAGCTTTCAGAAGTCTCTTTCCTAATCAGGGGGAAGATTCTTGGCAATTGGGAAAATTAAACTTCTTTCCTTATCTTCTGACTGAATTATACCATCCACCTGCTTTCCTGGAGGGCCCCTTGGGATACTTTAATTTTGGATGACAAGGCTGGAGGATGGGTTCCGTTTAGCCAGTGAAAATCAAATATTACACTCTGGGGGAGAAATAATAGAAAAATATTATTCTAAGCTTTTTTTAGACCTCATCCATTCAATAGGTAATTGGCCAGTATGACTCATATTAAGCTCAAAGCTAAGTTAAAAGCACTTAGTATATGAAATTGATTAGTCAATCATCTTGCAAGCCTCTTTCAGAATGGGATAAAAAAAGAGAAGTTTTTTTTTTGAAGGGGTCAGAAGGATATGAAGTATGAGTTGTGGTTAGATAAAAGCATCCCAGAGGAGCCTGTGGAACACAAGAGCCATGGAAATATATGTCAGTCTGTCTACATAGAAGTTATGGTGGGGTGAGGAGGGTGGTACTGAGAGATCAAGGAAATGAGCCTCCTCTATATCATTTCTGGCTTGTCTGGGCAGGATTTCTCAGCTTCTGTACTTGGACACTCTGGACTGGGTAGTTATGTGTTCTGTGGAGCTGACTATGTGTCATAGGATGTTTATCTGCATCCTTGGCCTGTACTCCTTAGATGCTAATAGCACCTCCTTCTTTGCTGTGAGAACCTAGAGTGTCTTCAGACTTTGCCTGGTTGAGAATCACTGGTCTAGGCAAGCCCAGGGTGATTGAAGGCCACTAATTTTTTAAATCCTTATATATATATATATATATATATATAAATCTGTAATGGAACTGCAACCTACAGTATACTAAATAGTAAAGTCAATAATGGGAGGAACCCTGTGTATATTAGCCACTGTTTACTAAGTGTGCAGTTAAGACTAAATTGTGAATGAACACCATCAGCAAGTGTGAGTTAGTTAGGTATGTGAAGATTTGTTGTTGTTCCGTCACTCAGTCATGTCTGACTCCTTGTGACCCCATGGACTGCAGCATGCCAGGCTTCCCTGTCCTTCACCATCTCCTGGAGTTTGCTCAAACTCATGTTCATTGAGCTGGTGATGCCATCCAACCATCTTGTCCTCTGTCATCCACTTTTCCTCCTGCCTTCAATCTTTCCCAGCATTGGGGTCTTTTCTTCCAAAGAGTCAGCTCTTTGCATCAGGTGGCCAAAGTATTTTAGCTTCAGCATCAGTCCTTCCAATGAATATTCAGGGTTGATTTCCTTTAGGATTGACTGGTTTGATCTCCTTGCTGTCTGAGAGACTCTCAAGAGTCTTTTCCAACACCACAGTTCAAAGGCATCAATTATTCGATGCTCAACCTTCTTTATGGTCCAGCTCTCACATCCATACATGACTGCTGGAAAAACCATGGCTTTGACTATATGAAATGTTGTTGGCAAAGTAATGCCTCTGCTTTTTAATATGCTGTCTAGGTTTGTCATAGTTTTTTTCCAAGGAACAAGCATCTTTTAATTTCATGGCTGAGGTCACTATCTGCAGTGATTTTGGAACCTAAGAAAATATAGGCTGTCACTGTTTCCATTGTTTTCCCATCTATTTTCCATGAAGTGATGAGAATGGATGCCATGATCTTTGTTTTTTGAATGTTGAGTTTTAACCCAACTTTTTCATCTTGTTTTTGCAGAAACTACCAGTTTTCTAAGGACTGAGGAGGTGGGAGCACAGATTCTCAGCTCACATATTCTGTGTTTGGTTTTATTTGTTTATTTATGCACATATATACTAATGAGGCTTCCTATGTTGCGCTAGTGGTAAAGAATCTGCAGGAGACATAAGAGATGCAGGTGTGATCCCTGGGTCTGGAAGATCCCTTGGAGGAGGGCATGACAACCCACTCCAGTATTCTTGTCCAGAGAATCCCATGGACAGAGAACCCTGGTGGGCTACAGTCCATGGGGTCATAAAGAGTTGGATGTGACTAAGTATCTGAGCAGATATACTAAAAAGTATATTTATTTAATACCTGAGTTCCTGGTACTGTATGTTCTTGGGATACATTAGTGAGCAGAACAACTACTTCTTAGCTGTGTAACCTTGAACAAGTTATAAGGAACCTCAATTTTCTTATATATAAGAAGAGAATAATAATAATACTATTAAATAACAAAATATAATGCATGTGAGGTGTTTAGTATAATGCCTGCATAGAATAACAGAAACAACAATAATTACTATGCAACTGATAATGATTTAATGGTAATTGTAAGACTCACCAGCTTAACCTTTCAGAAGAGGAAACTGAGTTCAAGAATATGTACAAACGTCAATGCCCAGAGCTCAGAGACAAAAGTGGGGCCACCTGCCTCTCTACACTCTTTTTCTCATTGAGAGGAGGTTTTAAGTATTATAAATATTAATAAAATGATGGAAGCTTCTGAAAATCCATTCTTTTAAAGAAAAAAATCATAATTGTCAGAAGCTGAACAAAGATTACTCACTTACCATAGATGGTTGAACAAAAGATACATCTTAGTGTTTCATTTGTAAGCACCATAGTCCAGATGATTATCTGGGTAGAGTTAAGAGGATAAAAGCATGAAAGAAAAATGAAAAAAAAAAAAAAAGAAAAAGAAAAAAACAACCCACACAGCAGGAGCTTTCTTCAAAGGGGCCTTTAATTCACAGGTTTTTGAACTCTTCTCTGCAACAAATTGTAAGGCAGAAATTTCACATGAGGGTGAAGAGAGAGCATGCCGAAGCAGTAATGGGTTTAAGAAAGACATCTTAATGGACTCTACACACGCTATTTGAAATTTCTATAAGAGTCAAAACAGGAGAATAAAATATAAAAATACCTGAAAAGTATTTTGGAGACAACCACTTAAATTTATGCATTGAATTCCCTAGTGGCTCAGATGGTAAAGCGTCTGCCTACAACGCAGGAGACCTGGGTTCAGTCCTTGGGTTGGGAAGATCTCTTGGAGAAGGAAATGGCAACCCACTCCAGTATTCTTGCCTGGAAAATCCCATGGATGGAGGAGCCTGGTGGGCTACAAGTCCAAGGGGTTGCAAAGAGTCGGACACGACTGAGCAACTTCACTTTCTTTCACTTCAATTACAGTGTCCTCTGGTTTGACTCCATGCTTCTGTTGACAAGTTAAGAGGACAGTCAGAAATCCCAACTCTTTTTCTGGACATGACATCTGTATTTGGAGAAGTTGAAAAGGGAGTCTCTGAAGGTCTTCATGATTCTGACCAGACCTCCACCCTTTCCTCCTATTCACAAGACTTGCAACCCCACCACTACCATCTACTTGAGACCATCAAGACTAATCATATTAAATCTTTTTCCTCGTTTATTTCTGTCATCACCAGCAGCTCAGGACTCTCTGGTCAGTGTTCTTCCCTGTTTGGTTCCATATATTCATCACTTGTACCCTCCCCTGCCACATATATGTCTAATAATCTCTCCACTTGCTTTATTCTCTTTAGAACTCATCAGCATCCACCTTATTATATAGATTTTTCTACTTTTTTGTTTGGTTTCCTTCAACACTAAGGAAAATCTCAGTTTCATGAGGTTAGAGATGTATGTGTATTTTGTTCAGGGCCATATCTCCATTACATAAAACAATGCCAGGCATATGGTAGGCATTCAGTAGCTTTTTGGTAAATTAAAAAAAAAAGAGCTTGATAAATATGTTTGGATGGTGTGCCAGGGATTGTGCTGGAGAGGCACTGGGAGGTGGAATTAAGGATGGATCAAATAGAATATCTGCCTTCTAAGGATATGTAGTATAAAAGGAGAGAAAATTATCACTCAAAGTGGATTCAAACAAGTGTCTTAAGGAGTGTGGTAAAGACTTCCAATGCTCACCTCTGTCTTATTCTCTCCTTTCAAATTTATAGAATTATAATCTCTCATACCCTTTGCCATTAGCGGGGCATGTGACTTTTGTTCTGACCATTGAATGGTTGTAAGCAGAAGTGATGTACATCACCTCAGGATTTAACAAATCAGTGCAAGATTCTCTATCATTCTCTCTTGGCATGTTCCAAAAGTTCAGCTTGAGAATGGAGAATCCTGCATCAGCTTAGACTGAAAAAGCACTGAATGAGGTTGGATGCCCTAGAGAGTCTCTGAGGAGCAGATCCAAAAAAATACTGCTAAGACCAATGTCATAGAGCATACTGCCTATGTTCCCCTCACCCGAGGAGTTTTATGGTTTCAAGTCTTATACTTAAACCTTTAATTTTGAGTTTACTTTCATATATGGTATAGGAAAATACTCCAGTTCATTTCTTTTGCATGTAAGTATCCAGGTGTCACTACTTATTAAAGAGGCTTCTTTTGCCTGTTACACATTCTTGCCTCTTTTGTCATAGATTAATTGACCATATAAGCATGGGTTTGTTTCTGGGCTCTCTGTTCCATTCCATTGATTTATGTGTCTGTTTTGATTACTAGAACTTTGTAATATAGTTTGAAATCAGGGAGTATGACATCTCTAGCTTTGTTCTTCTTTCTCAAGAATGCTTGGGCTATTTGGAATCTTTTTAAATTCCATATGCATTTTAGGATTATTTGTTCAAGTTCTGTGAGTAATTGTGTTTGTATTTTGATAGGAATTGCTTTGAATCTATAGTTTGCTTTGGGTAGCATGGACAGTTTGACAATATTAATTTTTCCAGTTTGTAAGCATAGAAGCATTTCCATTTGTTTGCATTGTCTTCGGTTTCTGTTATCACTGTCACATAGTTTTCAGAGTATAGCTCTTTCACCTCCTTTGTTAAATTTATTTCTAGGTATTTTTTGATGCATTTGTAAATGAGATTGTTTTCTTTGTTTTTCCCTTTGATAGATCATTATTAGTCTTTAGGACAGATCATTTAGAAATAGAACACCGTCCATGGTTTGAAAAACTGTGAGACACCTTTGTGAGTTTCTGTAAGGAGGAGAGGCTTTGTTTCTTTTTGTTAGTGCATTCCGTACTACCTTCTCTCTGACTTCAGGATGTCCAAACTCCAGGGGAAGCTGGGGGAAAGATAGAAGAGATGTACCTTTCATGATAAGAATCCATCCAAAAGAGCATAAATTGGCAAATGTTTCCTGAGTGTCTGTTCTATACCTACCACTAGGTTTGGCCTAGAGACAGATGCCAAAGGAATAGGAAAGAGCATCTTCTCTGGAGGTGACTATGTCCTTTCCTGTAAATAAGCGCTCAATATGTACTGTATTAGCTGCAAGATTTGTAAAAATTTAAAGGAAAGGGAGATCTGTGAAGTCTGGAGAAATTTAGGGAAGGGTTCCTGGAGGTGAAGATTTGACCCTGACCTTGAAAAAGGGCAGAATTTAATACAGCTAGTAAGATTGAACTTACTATTGAGCTTACTATGCACTGAACACAATGTGAAGATTTATATAGCCCATTGCATTCATCCTGCATATAGTATCTCCACTGTATAAGTAAGGAAATTGAGTCATGGGGATGTTAAATAATTTGGATTCAAGCTCTATGGCAAAGTTTGTTCCTTGTCAAAGCAGATGTTCTTAATCATGAGGCTATCACGTTGAGATGAAAGGACGAGGAACAGGTCTTTTGAAAGGAAGAACATGTTGGAATGAACCTCACTTGTACTGTTCTCACACCCAGAAAAGCCTTGACTTTATTGATTTTCCAATATAAATTTCAGGTCCTTTATCCTTTTGGTTGTGGAAGAGGAATTAGGTGAACTGATCTTTAAATAGTGCCTTAAGCAATGGAGCTGCTGAACTATCAACTTTGCTAAGTAAGCCAAGCTACCTCTTCCTCTTTTTCAAGTATGAAAATCCATCTCAACTCTTTACTCACATAGATATATAAGGAAAGTGAGGGTTGGGTGGAATTGGTCCTAATTCATCGAGACAGCTGATGAGTCAGAATCCTTGGACGATGATGAGGATTAGCATAGGTTAATGGGTTCATCGATGGCCTTTTAATCACATTAGAACTCCAGCCACACAACTTTACCTGTGATGAGTGAGTGAGCATTGTGGTATCTGGGTCCTTGCTAGAATCATATGGCATGCTTGAACGGTTAATCTTACTGTTCTGTGGGTCAGACATCCAGCAAGGTCTCAGTGGGCTAAAATCAAGATATTGGCAAGGCTGCTTCCACACTGAAGGCCCTATGGAAATGGAGAATCTGTTTCCAATCTGTTTTCAGCTTCTAGGGGCTGCCCATTTTCTTTTGCTAGTGATCCCCTTTTCTTCTATCTTCAAAGCCATCATTGAGACCTTGCTTGATGTCTGACCTACAGAACAGTAAGACGATACATTTGTGTGTTGTAAGCCACCAAGTTCCTGGTAATTTGTGGTAGCAGCCTTAAGAAACTGATATACCATGCAAAAGAGACTTCTTGACAGGAGCTATGGGCTTAGAGAGAGGATTGCAGCTACTGCCCAAGTGTATTCCAATAAGTGAGGGAGGGAGATAAATACCCTGGTCTCTCTCTCCTCCTCAGTGCCTCCCCTTGGTGAATCCATTAGCTGAAAGCTGCAGGGCAGAACAGCTTGGGTGATGCTTTCCTAGTGTTTAGTCTTCTAAACACAGAACACAGAGCAGGGCAGCACAAGGTGGAAATTGGATCTATAGGGGCAAATGGAAAAGAACCAGCGTGGAGGTTAAACTTTAGGGTGGAGCTTTCAAATGGTTGGATTCTTTACTTGATTTCACTCATTATCATAAAGAGGGGGACCTGGCAGGAAGCATTGCCGAGGAACTGCTTTCAGACAAGCGGTTGTATTAGCTCCATATATTTCATCTTTACAGCTGGAGAACAGATATGTAAATGTGTTTCATTCAGTCCAATCAATCAATCAATCAGTAAAGTCAGTCATCATTCAACAAATCTGCTTGAGAGACTTGCTCTTTACTGGCACAAGGAGCAAGTTGGGGTGGGGTGGGGAAGGATATAGGAAAATAGGAGACATCACCTTTGCTCTGGAGGAGTTTAAAATATGCGAAGTAGAGGTGGAGTTGAGACAAGATGGAGAGGCAGACAGACAGAGCCATCCATAAGTCATGCACCAGGGCTGAAGGCATGTGCCTGAAGGGAGAGGAAATGGGGTGGAGATCAAGGGTAGAGGAGGTGCGGAGGGAATGCTCACAGACAAGGTGGCACTTAAGCTGGACTTTGAAGTATCAGTAGAATATTTCAGTATGAAAAGGGATAAAGAGCCCCCAAAGCAGAGAGAATGGCATGAGAAGAGGAGATGCCAAAGGCTTGACATTCAGGCAACAGCAAGAGATTCCATTTTGCTAGAACAGAGGATGCTTGGGGCATCTGGTGCTGTAGGATGGGGGCTTGAGGCCTGATAGGGTGGGTTGGATTATGAAGAATCTTAAATGGAACTCATACACATGTGTGTGTGCACACCAACAGACACATGCACACACACACAGAAGAAGCTTAATGGTATGTGTGGTTTTGGTATAGACGTCATAAACTCATGAAAGTAGTTGATAAGGTCTGTAGAAATAATACGTTTATTATGAATACACTTGTAAAACAAAAATAAGCAGAATGTGTGAAACAAGTCATTGCTTCCATAATATAGACATTTTTATCTCTTAAAGTGAATTCTTGTCTTATACCGCCACATACCCTGCTCTGCCCATTTTAATGGAATTTTGTATATCAAAATAAAATGTGAAACAAAAATACTGAAAGAATCACAAACTCTGAATTTCCTGAAGGTAAATACGTTGGATGACTTTCTTTACCTCAGTTGATTCTTGACCTCTTTCTTTCTGTACCCTCCTTGTCTCTTGCAACTTACACAACACATGTGTGTACACACAAACAGACACACACACACACACACACACACACACACACAAGAAGCTTTACTCTGAAAGTTCCCTTATGCTTGCAGGAAGATGATCAGTGTCTTTCCCCTCACCTCTGAGGAATCACTGTGCCATCCAGCATTTGGCTGATTCACCATATACATGATTTCATTACTCAGACCCCAGCTACTGCCTCAAACAAACATGCTTTGTCTTAATTAAGAAAAGTAACACTTAACATTTTTTAAAAAAACTGAATAATTGTCTTCCTCAAAATGTCATCAGAACACCTGGTCAGGGCTTCCTTGACATAGGTCCAGTTACATCCTTTATCTCCTGTGATGGAACCTTCACCTTAGTGCAAGTGAGGCAGGCAATGCATGAAGAGATACGGCTGCTGTTATGTAATTACTTTTGACTGCCTTTAGTAATGTACATTGTAATTTGTGGTAATAGCGCACTTATTTTCCAAGAACCTCAAAAGCCAAACAAGCTTGTGGAAGAAAGCTACTACCAAGGATTCAAGAAGCTCTGAGCTCTGGAGAAAGTGGGTTTCAGCTCTGTGGACCCAGTTTATCATCTATAAAATAAGAGCTTGGATAAAGCACTTCAGAAAGGCAATTAGGAAAGTAGCTTTTCAGTCCCTAAGTTGTTTGTGTTCATCTCTTTGCAACCCCTCAACTGCAGCATGCCAGGCTTCCCTGTCCTTCACTATTTCCCAGAGTTTGCTCAGGCTCATGTCCATTGAGTCAGTGATGCTCTCTAACCATCTCATCCTCTGCCACCCTTTCTCCTTTTGCCTTCAGTCTTTCCCAGCATCAGGGTCTTTTCAAGTGAGTCAACTCTTCACACTCGTGGCCAAAGTATTGGCACTTCAGCTTCATCATCAAGTGTGGAGGTTAAAAACACCAATGTGACTCAAATCCAGTCTGCTACCTGTTAGCTGTGTGGGTATGACACTTCAGTTCACTGAGTTTCATCTATAGAAGGATAAAAAGTACCTAATGCACAGGGCTATGCGGAGGGATAAATTGAAGGATACAGTGAAGTGCTTGGCATTATGTGCCTGCCTGTCTGTTCTGCAGGTAACAAAATGAGGAGGCAAAGAAAGGATGAGACTCTGTGGGACAGTGACAAAGCCCTTTGCAGTCACATAAGACTAGTTCTGTTAATGCTGTCTCTTGGAAGAAGGCACTGGGTCTAAGGTGCCACAGATCTGTGAGATGGGCATTATCTAGTTATTTCTAGTAAAGATGTTTTAACATAGGAAAGGAAACAAACCTAAACCCAAAAATGGTGATGAAAAATTCCTTTCCAGAGAGAATCAATGGAGTATCAAATAATAGTGTTCACACACCCCAGTAGCAAATAAATGCTTGCTGCATATAGAAATGAAGAAATTTCTGGTTGGACCTGAACACTTGTTACCACTGGCTTGGCTTCACCTTTTATTAATTTTGGAATCAGTGGTGGATGAGGCAGCCTGTCATCCTTTCCTAACCTCTTCTCATTGGAATTGGAGAATTAGATCAGCTTAACCAACCTCTCATCAAGAAGCTGTGAAATAACCACAAACAGAACACAGTGAAGAGAGATTTATCCTGGATTAAGTACTGCAGATTCATACCTCCTTGGAATTACAGGAAATGATTCATAGTTCTGGCTGTGGAATTCTCAGAAGATTAGAGGGTGGGGATTATTGTTGTTCAGTTGTTAAGTCATATCCAACTGTTTGTGACCCCCTGAACTGCAGCATGCTAGGCTTCCCTTCACTGTCTCCTGGAGTTTGCTCAAATTCATGTCCATTGAGTTGATAATGTTGTCTAACCATCTCATGCTCTGCCGCCCTATTCTCCTTTTGCCTTCAGTCTTTCCCAGAATCAGGGTCTTTTCCAATGAGTTGGCTCTTTGCATTAGGTGGCCAAAGTATTGGAGCTTTAGCTTCAGCATCAGTCCTTCAGTCCTTCCAATGAATTTCCTTTAGGATTGGTCCAAATAGTCAAAGCTATGGTTTTTCCAGTAGTCATGTATAGATGTGAGAGTTGGACCATAAAGAAGGCTAAGTATCGAAGAACAGATGCTTTCAAATTGTGGTGCTGGAGAAGACTCTTAAGAGCCCCTTGGACAGCAAGGAAATCAAACCAGTCAGTCCAAGAGGGTGGGAATAAGACGGCACAACTCAGCCAACTGCTTGCTATGTTTCTCAGGGTATAGTCATAGATCATGTGGGTCCACAACTTGCTCTTTAAAGAGCAGGGTAAGTCAAAGTGACCACGAAGTCAGAGAGAGATTGAGGCTACAGTGAAATGTTCGTTCTGTGTGGACAGAGCCTTGCTAAAACAAAAACAAGCAAGCAAGACCCCTTAAAACTCTAAATTGGGAAAGAGACATCTCCATTCCTTGTTTCCTATTCAGCTCTCTTATGTCTAGAAATGCTTTAAATACTTCCCTCTGTTCCTGAACTCTAAGACAATCACCAAGTTAGGTGTTCATCTCTTTCATGTGTGTGGAAGGTAGTTCTTTGCTCAAGGAATGCACGAGATAGGCCCATTAGTATGTATTTAGAGCACTGAGTTTTATCATTATCATCGTTATTATCATGGTCTTCCTGTCTGTTCAGAGTTTAATGTTTATTGAAACCACTGTCAGTATCTTAAAAGTCCTTGCCTTTAGCCCAAGATTACAAACGGACTTCCTCTACTTGACAGTGAGTGGTAATTACCTTCACATGTATGGAGGTGGCCCAAGACATGGTTGGGCTATCACACAAGAAAAACAGTATCTCAGTTTGTGTTTATTGGTTCAATTTTTGCAATGCTGAACTCCTCTGTGGCTTTATTTCTATATGCAGTGGAATTTGTCACGAGGCCTGCCTATATTCATATATCATCTTTCAGCACACTCAAGTCATTCTGAGAAATGTTTGTATTATTGCTTCACTTTCTCCTGATCCTCGAGCTGATCAGGACATCCATCCAATGTTTCAGCACATTCCTGTGTTGCCTCTGTGATGGAGTGTTCTTGGAAGACTCTCCACTTCCTGACTTCTCAGGACCTTGGCTACTTTCCAAGGAATGTACCTTTGGAGAGAGTCCCTATCAGTCCTGAGTTAGGGCTTTCTTGTCTCCATCACCTTGCATGTCTAATTCCTTCTGACTCTGGCCCAGATGAGGTTTACTGCCCTCGTATGTCTAAATGAATCCAAGATTACTTTTGAATAGCACTTTACACGGTTCAGAACACTTTCTATGAGAACTCTGATACCTAATCGTTTTACCAATTTTTACTTAAAACAGGGAATGGGCTGGAGAATTAGTGTTTTCTAACTTGAAGTTGTATCCTTGAGGCCAACTGTGGAGCTATTACCCTGGTTGTCTTCTATAATAGGAAAGATGCTGGGCAGACGTAGTTTTGGATGATTGTAGCCAACAGGGTAAACTCGTCTTTTCAAAGCATATTTGGTCTGATTTTCATGTATATCTTGAGGAACTACTTTTTTTTTTTTAATTGAAAAAGAAAACCAATCTGATGTACTTATATATCTACATTTCTGAGTCATATTATGAGCAGATACTTCATTTAGTGTATTGGGATCCAATAACCATTCCCACCCCACAAATATATCTCTTGTTTGTTCTTGTATGCCTTAGAGAGTTAGTGTTGTTACTCTCTAAATCAGTACCATAACCGCTAAAACCCCTCCTCTCACTCTCATACTGGGAGAAATCTCTTGTGTTACTATTACTTATAATATTTCAATAAAAAAACAAGACTGTAAACAAACATGAAGTTTTTACATGTTTAAGGAGCTTCAACATCATAAACCTACAGTGTTGCTCCACTGATATTAATCTAAATCAACTGCAGGAGTCCTCCAAGTTTAAATTTACTGTTCATTCAGAAAGCACACGATAAGCACTCACTGCATCACCCAGGCTTCTGGGTTGTTCTGCTTGTTGGACATGGCTGGATACAACATCTGAATTAGATGTGAAATCAACTGAAAGTCCTTAGGGCATCTCTTGCTGGGACTGCTTATGCGCTCAGGACCATTCTCTCTGGGCGATCTTCAACTCATAGGTTTTGAAACAAGAGGAAAACCTAAGAACATCACTGATACTAGAGGTATTCTAGAAGGCTCATACAGGTTAAGGAAGATTATACAGCTGACTAGTGGCCAAGTCAGGACTGGAGAGATCAAATATTTTAATATTATCCTGGTATTTCCACAGCCACGTGTAACCTTTACATGTTCTTCCAGGTAAGAACATAACAGCAGTTCTGTGTCATTTGTAACTGAAAAGATAAACTCAAGACAAGTAATTTTTCTGTTGGTGTTTATGGCAAAAGGCAATTATTAGTGTGTAGCTAAAGAGCATAGCATTCATTCTTAAACCTTTTCTGATGCTCAAATTGATTTAGAACCTTTGCCAAAATAAAGCACCCATTCTTAAAAGAAACCTCCATCTCTGCTACATTCATCTCTTTGCTGTTCATGGCTATTCCATATCTTTTGGAACATATTTATATAATTTCAAAAGTTCACTGGGACTTAATGAGAAAGCAGAAATCACTATTCCAATATCTTTCTACCTATAAAACTCAATTCTCTAGTTATAAGAAATTGTTGTCATTGTTTAGTCACCCAGTCATGTTTTGTATCCGGCTTTTTGTGGCCCCAAGGAATGCAGCATGCCAAACCTCCTTGTCCCTCACCATATCCCAAAAGTTTGCCCAAGATCATGTCCATTGCATTGGTGATGCCATCCAGCTATCTCATCCTCTGACAACCTCTTCTCCTTCTGCCCTCAATATTTCCCAGAAACAGGGACTTTTCTAATGACTTGGCTGTTTGCATTCAGTTCAGTTCAGTCACTCAGTCGTGTCCGACTCTTTGCGACCCCATGAATCGCAGCACGCCAGGCCTCCCTGTCCATCACCATCTCCCGGAGTTCATCAGACTCACATCCATTGAGTCCGTGATGCCATCCAGCCATCTCATCCTCTGTTGTCCCCTTCTCCTCCTGCCCCCAGTCTCTCCCAGCATCAGAGTCTTTTCCAATGAGTCAAC
Organism: Capricornis sumatraensis; assembly: GCF_032405125.1. Classification (NCBI taxonomy): domain Eukaryota; kingdom Metazoa; phylum Chordata; class Mammalia; order Artiodactyla; family Bovidae; genus Capricornis; species Capricornis sumatraensis. Next base: position 45,465,054 of record NC_091074.1, on the reverse strand, counting down.
TCTTCGCATGAGGTGGCCAAAGTACTGGAATTTCAGCTTTAGCATCATTCCTTCCAAAGAAATCCCAGGGTTGATCTCCTTCAGAATGCACTGGTTGGATCTCCTTGCAATCCAAGGGACCCTCAAGAGTCTTCTACAACACCGCAGTTCAAACACATCAATTCTTCGGCACTCAGCCTTCGCAGTCCAACTCTCACATCCATACATGACCACAGGAAAAACCATAGCCTTGACTAGACGGACCTTAGTTGGCAAAGTAACGTCTCTGCTTTTGAATATGCTCTCTAGGTTGGTCATAACTTTTCTTCCAAGGAGTAAGCGTCTTTTAATTTCATGGCTGCAGTCACCATCTGCAGTGATTTTGGAGCCCAAAAAAATAAAGTCTGACACTGTTTCTACTGTTTCCCCATCTATTTGCCATGAAGTGATGGGACCAGATGCCATGATCTTCGTTTTCTGAATGTTGAGCTTTAAGGCAACTTTTTCACTCTCATCAAGAGGCTTTTTAGTTCCTCTTCACTTTCTGCCATAAGGGTGGTGTCATCTGCATATCTGAGGTTATTGATATTTCTCCTGGTAATCTTGATTCCAGCTTGTGTTTCTTCCAGTACAGTGTTTCTTTGCATTAGATGACCGAAATACTGGAGCTTCAACTTCAGCATTAATCCTTCCAATGAGTATTTAGGGTAGATTTCCCTTAAGGTTGACTGGTTTGATCTCCTTGCACAGGACTTTCAGGAGTTTTTTCAAGCACCACAGTTTGAAGGCATCAATTCTTCAGTGTTCTGCCTTTATGGTCCAGCTCTCACAACGATATGTGACCACTGAGAAGTCCATAGCCTTGACTATATGGGCCTTTGTTGGTAGAGTAATGTCTCTACTTTTCAACACACTGTCTAGGTTTGTCATAGCTTTCCTGCCAAGAAGCAATTGTCTTCTGATTTGATGGCTGCAGTCACTGTCTGCAGTGATTTTAGAACCCAGGAAGAAGAAATATAGCACTACTTCCACCTTTTCCCCTTCTCAGTTCAGTTCAGTCACTCAGTCGTGTCCAACTCTTTGCGACCCCATGAATCACAGCACGCCAGGCCTCCCTGTCCATCACCATCTCCTGGAGTTCACTCAGATTCACGTCCATCGAGTCCGTGATGCCATCCAGCCATCTCATCCTCGGTCGACCCTTCTCCTCCTGCCCCCAATCCCTCCCAGCATCAGTCTTTTCCAATGAGTCAACTCTTCACATGAGGTGTCCAAAGTACTGAAGCTTCAGCTTTAGCATCATTCCTTCCAAAGAAATCCCAGGGTTGATCTCCTTCAGAATGGACTGGTTGGATCTCCTTGCAGTCCAAGGGACTCTCAAGAGTCTTCTCCAACACCACATTTCAGACGCATCAATTCTTTGGCACTCAGCCTTCTTCACAGTCCAACTCTCACATCCATACATGACCACAGGAAAAACCATAGCCTTGACTAGACGGACCTTAGTCAGCAAAGTAATGTCTCTGCTTTGGAATATACTGTCTAGGTTGGTCATGACTTTTCTTCCAAGGAGTAAGCATCTTTTAATTTCATGGCTGCAGTCACCATCTGCAGTGATTTTGGAGCCCCCCAAAATAAAATCTGACACTGTCTCTACTGTTTCCCCATCTATTTGCCATGAAGTGATGGGACCAGATGCCATGATCTTCATTTTCTGAATGTTGAGCTTTAAGCCAACTTTTTCGCTCTCCTCTTTCACTTTCATCAAGAGGCTTTTTAGCTGCTCTTCACTTTCTGCCATAAGGGTGGTGTCATCTGCATATCTGAGGTTGTTGATATTTCTCCCGGCAATCTTGATTCCATCTTGTGTTTCTTCCAGTCCACCATTTCTTCCAGTCCAGCGTTTCTCATGATGTACTCTGCATATACATTAAATAAGCAGGGTGACAATATACAGCCTTGACGTACTCCTTTTCCTATTTGGAACCAGTCTGTTGTTCCATGTCCAGTTCTAACTGTTGCTTCCTGACCTGCGTACAGATTTCTCAAGAGGCAGGTTAGGTGGTCTGGTATTCCCATCTCTTTCAGAATTTTCCACAGTTTCTGGTGATCCACACAGTCAAAGGCTTTGGCATAGTCAATAAAGCATAAATAGATGTTTTTTCTGGAACTCTCTTGCTTTTTCCATGATCCAGCAGATGTTGGCAATTTGATCTCTGGTTGCCTTTTCTAAAACCAGCTTGAACATCAGGAAGTTCATGGTTCCCGTATTGCTGAAGCCTGGCTTGGAGACTTTTGAGCATTACTTTACTAGCATGTGAGATGAGTGCAATTGTGCGGTAGTTTGAGCATTCTTTGGCATTGCCTTTCTTTGGCATTGGAATGAAAACTGACCTTTTCCAGTCCTGTGGCCACTGCTAAGTTTTCCAAATTTGCTGGCATATTGAATGCAGCACTTTCACAGCATCATCTTTCAGGATTTGAAACAGCTCAACTGGAATTCCATACCTCCACTAGCTTTGTTCATAGTGATGCTTTCTAAGGCCCACTTGACTTCACATTCCAAGATGTCTGGCTCTAGATTAGTGATCAGATCATCATGATTATCTGGGTTGTGAAAATCTTTTTTGTACAGTTCTTCCATGTATTCTTGCCACCTCTTCTTAATATCTTCTGCTTCTGTTAGGTCCAGACCATTTCTGTCCTTTATCAAGCCCATCTTTGCATGAAATGTTCCCTTGGTATCTCTCATTTTGTTGAAGAGATCTCTAGTCTTTCCCATTCTGTTCTTTTCCTCTATTTCTTTGCATTGATCGTTGAAGAAGGCTTTCTTGTCTCTTCTTGCTATTCTTTGGGACTCTGCACTGAGATGCTTATATCTTTCCTTTTCTCTTTTGCTTTTCACTTCTCTTCTTTTCACAGCTATTTGTAAGGCCTCTCCAGACAGCCATTTTGCTTTTTTGCATTTGATTTCCATGAGGATGGTCTTGATCCCTGTCTCCTGTACAGTGTCACAAACCTTATTCCATAGTTCATCAGGCACTCTATCTATCATATCTAAGCCCTTAAATCTATTTCTCACTTCCACTGTATAATCATAAGGGATTTGATTTAGGTCATACCTGAATGGTCTAGCAGTTTTCCCTACTTTCTTCAATTTAAGTCTGAATTTGGCAATAAGGAGTTCATGATCTGAGCCACAGTCACCTCCTGGTCTTGTTTTTGTTGACTGTATAGAGCTTCTCCATCTTTGGCTGCAAAGAATAGAATCAATCTGATTTCGGTGTTAACCATCTGATGATGTCCATGTGTAGAGTCTTCTCTTGTGTGGTTGGAAGAGGGTGTTTGCTATGACCAGTGCATTTTCTTGGCAAAACTCTATTAGTATTTGCCCTGCTTCATTCTGTATTCCAAGGCCAAATTTGCCTGTTACTCCAGGTGTTTCTTGACTTCCTACTTTTGCATTCCAATCCCTATAATGAAAAGAACATCTTTTTGGGGTGTTAGTTCTAAAAGGTCTTGTAGGTCTTCATAAAACCGTTCAACTTCAGTTTCTTCAGCGTTACTGGTTGGGGGATAGACTTGGATTACCGTGATATTGAATGGTTTGCCTTGGAGACGAACAGAGATCATTCTGTTGTTTTTGAGATTGCATCCAAGTACTGCATTTCGGACTCTTTTGTTGACCATGATGGCTACTCCATTTCTTCTGAGGGATTCCTGCCCATAGCAGTAGATGTAATGGTCATCTGAGTTAAATTCACCCATTCCCATCCATTTTAGTTCGCTGATTCCTAGAATGTCGACGTTCACCCTTGCCATCTCTTGTTTGCCACTTCCAATTTGCCTTGATTCATGAACCTGACATTCCAAGTTCCTATGCAATATTGCTCTTTACAGCATCAGATCTTGCTTCTATCACCAGTCACATCCACAACTGGGTATTGTTTTTGCTTTGGCTCCATCCCTTTGTTCTTTCTGTAGTTATTTCTCCTCTGATCTCCAGTAGCATATTGGGCACCTAATGACCTGGGGAGTTCCTCTTTCGGTATCGTATCATTTTGCCTTTTCATACTGTTCATGGGGTTCTCAAGGCAAGAATACTGAAGTGGCTTGCCATTCCCTTCTCCAATGGACCACATTCTGTCAGACCTCTCCACCATGACCCGCCTGTCTTGGGTTGCCCCACGGGCATGGCTTGGTTTCATTGAGTTAGAGGAAGCTGTGGTCCTAGTGTGATTAGATTGACTAGTTTTCTGTGAGTATGGTTTCAGTGTGTCTGCCCTCTGATGCCCTCTTGCAACACCTACCATCTTACTTGGGTTTCTCTTACCTTGGGCGTGGGGTATCTCTTCACGGCTATTCCAGCAATGCACAGCCACTGCTCCTTACCTTGGACGAGGGGTATCTCCTTACCGCTGCCGTTCCTGACCTTCAACGTGGGATAGTTCCTCTAGGCCCTCCTGTGCCTGAGCAGCCATCGCTCCTCTGGTTGCTCCTCCCAGCCGCCGGCCCTGGCCTGGGGCATGGTTGGCTCCTCCCAGCTGGGGCTGGATGCCATGATCTGTTTTTTTTAATATTTAGTGTTAAGCTGGTTCTCTAGGCTCTTTAGATCCTCTTTGCTTTCTGCCATTAGAGTGGTATAATCTGCATATCTGATGTTGTTTAAATTTCTCCCAGCTACCTTGATTCCAGCTTGTAACTCATCCAGCCTGGCTTTTCTCATGATGTGCTCAGCATATAGGTTAAATAAACAGGTTGACAGCAGACAGCCCCGTCATATTCCTTTCTTAATCTTGAGCCACTCAGTTATTCTATATAGGGTTTTAATTATTGCTTCTTGGCCTACATACAGGTTTCTCAGGAGACAGGTAAGATGGTCTGGTATTCTCATCTTTTAAAGAGTTTTCCACAGTTTATTATGATCCACACAGTCAAAGGCTTTAGAGTAATCAATTAAGCCGAGATAGATGTGTTTCTGGAATCCTTTTGCTTTCTCTATTTCTTATTTTCCTGAAGAAATTAAGGAAATGTAGATTTGCTTCAATATTCCATTTCTGCAACACTAAAGATTTTGGATTGCCGAAAAATTTTCAGAATCCTCCTCTTGAGGATTTTAGGAATTAGATCAGTTGATTTATGCACACTGGGCACTTCGTTTACTCTGCAGAGGTTTCTCTCCCAAGGGCTGACCAAAGATAAGCTAATCTGATTTTTCCCCTTCACAGTCTGGAATTGGTACATAGAGGCTCTAGTTACTCTCTTCTGGGATTTAGAGCTGGGAGTTTAGCCTGGGCTGAGATGACCATTTTCTATCAAGCGTACACAAAAAAGAAAAATCTTTTTGGCAGAGAGGAAAAAAAAGAAATGGAATGCAAAAAGCAGAGATGAGGATAGTGTGGTCCCAAAGAGATGGTAGCAGTAACTTGGGGTCCTGACTCCCCCATTCCTGGTTCAGTAACCACATAGGTACATCTTTCCTTGCTCGTAAATCCCCACTGAGACTTAATTTAGTGTGAGCAGCATTCTGTTCTTGAAAAAACTAAAGCCAATGAGTTTAAGACAAGGGCAATTCCTCCCTTGTTCCCAAATAGCAGACATGGTGACAAAAGGACATGAAAACAATGTGACTGGTCTTGCTTTGAATTTACACCCACAAACCTTAAGTGAGGCTTCAGTACTGCCAAGCATACAACAGTGTTTCCCTGAATCAATTTATATTTCACTCTCCAAGACAACTGTTTCATAATTTCTCCTCTTTCTTCAAACTTTCACCACTCCCTCCCCTTGTCACTCCCCTCTAATGACCCTGATTTTTATTTTGCTAGGAAAATAGGATCAGAAAGGAATGGTTTCATCTTCTCATAGACAATAAATCTACTAGTCTACATGTATTTGTGCTTATGAGCTTCCCCTCCTGTAAAGTGGATCAACTGCCCATATACCTAATAAGGCAACCCCTCTTCATCTGTACTGGGTTCCATTTTTCTTTGCTAATTAAAGCACTCTTCCCATTCAGTTATTCCCTACACTTTACCTTTTCTTACATCATTAATTTTTGCTTCTGTACTTAATTAGCATCCAAAGATATCATGAGTTCTCATCTTAATAAATACTTACACCCATAAATGAACATCATCTTTGATTTAGAGAAGCTGCTTCACTACCACTCCATTTATCTATGACTTTTTAACAGCAAAAATCCTTGCAAAAATTGTTAACCTCCCATCTATGTTTTTTTTTTTTTTTCTCTTTACACCATGCCATTCAGGCTTTTATCACCACCATCAACATCTCACTCCCTTTAAGATCCATAGTGATCTCCGTGTTCTCAAGTCCTATGGATAATTTTCAAACTTCATTTTTTTAAACTTTTCATCCATATTTGGCAGAATTGATGGTTCCTTCTTTCTTCAGGCATTTTCAGCATGTGGGATCCAATAAACCACTGGTTTTCCTATCTTCTTTCTGACTGCTCCTTCTTAGCCTTGTCTGCTGGCTCCCCTTCCTTCCTCTTGTATGCCATGTTTCATTCATCTTGTATCAATGTTGGCATGCCAGGTTGTTTTACTGTCACCTTGGTTAAACTAAGAACTACATTTCCCAGAATCCCCTTTCCTCTGCCTTCAGATTGGAACTGCTCAGAAGAGGAACTTGAATGGGATTTGAGAAATGGAACTAAAGCAGAGTCATTACTTTCTGAAGAATTTCAGGGTCAAATATGGTGATGAAAAGACAAAGAAATGCCTGGAAGGTTCCTACTCATTTTTCTTTTCTTTGACTCCAAGTCGGGTTTCTGCCTCCTGATTTCTGGTCCTGTTGACCAGCAATGGTCCCAGTCACACGACCATATGCTTGGTTATAGATGCACAGAAGTGGTCGATACGTAGATGCATGAGCTGCTGTGCTCCTCATTTGGGGTCCTCATTTGGGGCTCCACTTTAGTACTGGATGAGCCTAGCTTATCAAATTTCCCTGAAAGCCCCGTCTTGTCCATCTGTGTCAGTGCTTTGAGAACACTGCTTAGTAACTTCTTCAGGCCTTCTGTTCCCTCTCCTAGATCTTTACTGCTCCAGCTCCTCCAACAATTGTGTAGGGCCTAATTCCTATTCACAAATCTCGTGTCCTATATCATTCCTATTTGAATACTGAGGTAAATATTGCTGTTGCCAGAAGTGGTTCTAGGCAAATAGAACATTAAGGATAGCAATATGGTATGGCATTAGGATTCTGATATGAATAGATTTAAAGGAATTGATTACCTTGTTGTCAGTGGCAAATGGGAGATTTTTAGACTATGTCAAGCAATAGTTATTGCCCTAATTATGAAATGTATAATTGAAATAGACAAATAAGCAGCTGGCACAACCACCATAGTGGTTCCCTGATCTGTGGAGTGAGGCCTTTTATCACAGGAATGGCAAGATGGAAACCTCCAGAACTTCCTCTTCCTACTAAATCAGTAACCCAATTAAAAAAAAATCAATGCTGAATTTTTTTTTTGGTGGGGTTAGAGAGATTTGTTTCACCATCGAGGACTTGAAAACTGCGAGAGTGGTGATTCCCATCACGTCTTCGCTTAATATACCTGTATGGACTGTGCAGATGGCAGATCTTGGAGAATGACAGTGGTTTATCATAAACTTAATCAAGTGGAAGGGAACTCCATTTGTAACCTGTGACAGATGTGGTTTCTTTACTGGACTAATCAATACATCCCCTGGAATCCATATGCAGCTACCAACCTGGTAAATACCTTTGAATAGAGAAGAAGCCTGCTTTTAGATGGTAGTTAGCAATACACTGCTCCATCTCAGGACTCTTCATCCCCTTTTAATAACTTTTTTTTTTTCCAGGGACCTTTCTGCTTTCCCATTCCAAATGACATCATGCTGGTTTACCATGTTGACGACGTTGTGTGTTCCAGACTTGTTGAATAGGAAGTAGTTGCTTCCCTAGAAATATGTGCCAGAGTATTCAAAATATTTCTCACAAAAATGTGGTAGATGCCAATTTAGTCAAGCATTTAGGTCTCCGATGGCCTAGGGCATATCAAGATACCTGCTATGAGAGAAATCATAGATATTCATACAGTACCATGGGTTTCAGATATAACATAGGATTTATTGGATGAAAAACTTAAAATCAGAGAAGTAGTAGAATGCATACAGTTCCTCATGTTTTTATTGCTCTGTTGCACAGGCTGAACATAGATGCCCTGTCTGCACCATGATCAGAAGTCCAGCAGAGACTTGCTTTAGCCAAAAAGCTGCTAAGTGTTAAATGAGAGTCACTCAGTCATGTTCGACTCTTTATGACCCCAGGGACTATAGCCCACCAGGCTCTTCTATCCGTGGAATTCTCCAGGCAAGAATATTGGAGTAGGTTGCCATTCCCTTCTCCAGGGGATCTTCCTGACCTAGGGATCGAAGCCAAGTCTCCTGCATTCCTGCTTTTCTGTCTGAGCCAGATGTACAAAAAAATAACTCCTGCTTACTCGCTCCATATGTAAGTTAGCCTAAGATAGGGAATGTCTGGTTTCTTGCAATAAAAATAAGTAAAACGGGAGATCTCTGGGTCCAGAACGTGCTAGGGAAGAGGCATACTGGAGACAAAGGTCTGAATACTGAGGGCTCAGGAAACAGCCTTGCCTGCTGAATAGAATGTTGAAATTAGCCAAAGGCTTTATCTCTATATGCTGGCTGAGCAGTGCTAAGCCAGCTCTCTGCTAAGTGTCCAAAATGGGTAGGAGATGAGCCCCCAAGACCATCTGGATTTATCTCTACTCAATATCCCTTCCAAGGAAAGGGTATCGTTGCTGCACCTGGCTGCTCTTGCAGTTGTAAAGCAGTGTGTCCGATTGTCCATTTTCCCTAGGAAAAATGGCCAATTCCTTGGCTCTATACTGATTCGTGGGTAGGGGCTGATGGTTTGATTGGATAGTCAGAGACTTGGACACAACACAATTCAATAATTGTGTCAAGCAGTCCAGAAATAGTACATGGATAGAACTCTTCATAATGGGCACAAAGTATAAATGTATTTGTGTTCTGTGTGCTTATTTACAGAAGACTGCTTCCAGCAGAGGTCAGTATTAATAACCAGATGGACAAGATGATTCATGGTACAGATGTTAGTCAGCCCTTTTACCCAGCCATTCCAACCATTGCCTAGTAGGTGAGGGTGGCCTTGTGACAGTAATAGAGGTTTTACATGGAATCAGCAGCATGGACTTTGCTCACAAAGATCAGTTTGGCTTTATTCATTACTGAGTGCCAAACCCACTAACATAGAAACCAACACTGAGTCCATAATATGTCACCACTCTCACAGAACATCAGCCAACAACTTGGTGGAAGGTTGATTACATTGGGCTACTTCCATCATGGAAGGAGTAGCATTTTGTTCTCAGTGGCATAGACTCATATCCTGGATATGACTTTGTCTTCCCTGCCTCTGATGATTCTGCCAAAATCATCACGCATAGATTTCCAAAATGCCTTATTGAGTGTTAAAATTTTCCACTCAATATTGCTTTTACCATGGAAATTATTCAATATCAAATTCATTAGCATTGTTATAGTCCTCATAATCCTGAAGCAATTCATCTGAGAGGTCCTTTTGAGGCTCAGTTGTGGCTCCAAATGTGTAGCACTATTTTGAAGGGTTACTGTAAAATTCTTTAGAATGAATATATGCTCTGAATGCGTGACCCATAAGAATGGTTCTTCTCTGTTACCTCTAATGATCCACTGGCAGATATTGTCCCTACAATTTTCTGCTGTGATGGTTTAGAGTTCTTTTTTCTCCCTTTCATTTCATTTTATTGGGTTTGCAAACAAGCAATATAATATTGACCCTAGGTTTTGTATTCTTTTATGAAGTGGTCACTTAGATGTGGTCACTTTTACTACAAGAGGTAAAAGAGAACAGTCTCAGGAAAGAAAAAAAGAATTTATCTTCACAAGCTCCAGGAGGTAAGGGTGGTCAGGAAACAGGTGATAGGAGCTGAGGGTAAGCATTAGGTCAGAGCCTTTTGGGGGGTTTCCATTGGGAAGGCAAGGCAGGCAGGGTAGACAGCTTAGAAATGGCTAGTTTGAATAATATTGTGGGTTTTTGGGCTGTTTGTGGTCCCTGGTTGCCTGGTCCCCATTCCTCAGATGATTAAAATAGAGGAGGATTGCCTGAGATGGGAGAAGGCAATGGCAACCCACTCCAGTACTCTTGCCTGGAGAATCCCAGGGACTGAGGAGCCTGGTGGGCTGGCATCTATGGGGTCACACAGAGTTGGACATGACTGAAGCGACTTAGCAGCAGCAGCAGCCTGAGATGAGGATGGGGTATAGGACATGCTGGGCCAGATGATCATCTGTGTTGATACTGAAATCACTTGGGATTGTGACACAACTGTCCTAATGAGTGGTGGTAAACTAGGACCTGGGGTACTGAAGAATGGCTGTTTTGAGGATTAGTATATGAGAGAAACAAGCAGAGGTGCTATAATTTGATTTAGCATTCTTAGTGAACAGTGGGAGACTATTTTTATCAGAGGGCACAAGATGTTTCACTAAACTGGAAGTTGAGAGACTGTTACCCGGTCGTTTTGGACTCCTCATCCCACTGAGCCAACAGGCAAAGGAAAGAATCATTGTATTGGAAGGGTGATTGGTACTGTTGGTGGGAAAATCGGGCTTCTCTAACACAGTGAGGGCAGTGAGAGTGATATCTGGAGGGCAGGAGGTCCTCTGGGTGCCTCCTCCATGTCTTATGTTAAAATCAATGGACTACTACAACAATCCAATAGAAGCAAAACTGCCAACAGGGCAGACCTTTAAGGAACAGTTGTTTGAGTCACCCTGCCATCAGACAGGTAACCATGACCAGCCAAGGGACTTGCTGAGGACAAAGAGAATACAGATGGATAATGGAAGAAAGAAGTTATAAATCTCAGTTATGATGGCCTGACAAGTTACAGAAATACTCTTGTATTTCTAAGTATTTGTTTCTTACTTTGAGGTGAATATGTGTTGTGCGTATGTATGTGTGTGTGTGAAATGCCATTTGTGTTCTCTGTTTTTTCTATTCCTCTTTACTTTCCAATGTAAAATATATTAATAGTGTTTCACGTTTAGATATCAAAAGAAGTATGTAACTCAGAAAAGAGATGAACACCCAAAAATGGATAAAGAAACAGAAAACTTATAATGCATCCTCTTCTGGGGAGGATTATGTTGTGCATTATTAGTTATATCAAGGATAATTGTATCATGTTAGGTAAAACATCATTTTGCTGTTGCCTCTATTTGGAAATTAAACATGGTTAAAAGAAGTATATGTGGACAACACGCTGGCAGGTATGAATATGGACTAATTTGGATTGCTTAATCTTAGCAGTACATTTCTAAGAATCTCCTTTCCTGACTGGTTCCAAGTTATAGTTGGCCAAAACAGGAGCTTATGTGAAATTTAGAGGGTAGAAAAACATGCAGAGACACCCAGTTTGTCCTCATTCTCTCCTGCTCTGCATCTAACCCTTCTTTCCAACAGTGAGGCCTCTTACCCAAGCATCTCCACCAGATGCTTGGCTGTGGACACACAGAAATAGTAGCTGCACGAAGATCACAGCTCTTACAAACTCTGCTGCTGGTTGTGCTTGCTCTTTCAGATTTCCCCAGTGCCCCAGTGAGTCTACTTGCTCCAGCACTTCAGGGGGACTGGTTTAGTGACTTCTTCTAAGACTGCAAGGCCCCCTTCCAGGCCTTTTCTTTCCCCGCTACTCTCATAATTTTATTAGATCTCAGAAATTCCTGAATCCACAGTGAGCACAGTGCTTTGCCTCTCTCTTTGAATGCCAACTGCTACCGAGCCTACAGAACATCTGGCATGTAGGAGATGTTTGACGAAGGTTAAGTAAGTGTGAATGTGTGTGTCTGTGTATATGGTATGGGTAGGTAAGTTGCTGAAGACTCCACATTAGAGATAAATGCTATTCTAATTTATTCCAGTATGCATTTAGCATGGGTGAAATTGAGAATTTATAGCCCTGTGTATTGAGAAAGGGAGTTTGGAATAGTTCTTGGATCTATGGCCGTGGAGCTATGGTGCTAGGGGAGAGTAGTTAAGTATTGCATCCTCAAACTTGTTTTGTCTCAAACATCCAAATTACTCTTGATTTCTAGGATTTTGTTGAATTCAAGAATATAGAAGTCAATGATTTATGACATTAAATCAGAAAGGCATTGGATATTTGAATTATGCATTAGACCAAGTAATAGTAACAATAAGGAAAACAACCAAAACCCAAAAGACGGTAGAAACAAACATAAAACTCCTAATCTTTGATGTGTATACTTTCTGCAATAAAGCAAAATTAATTTTAAAACATTTTTATTGAAACTTCAGAGAATATTCAAAATTTTCTGGTGAGCAGGATATAAGAAATTAACAGTGTTAATTACAATACATAGGCTGTTATAGATATTATGTCTAGTTAGTAGACATCTTTTAGTCATTTTATTTCAAAAAATAAAAATATTTATAAAGTCTCTCGCAACTATATACACAGTGTCAGTCCTCTTGTTCAAGTCTTTCCTCATGAGTTTTTTTAAGTTTTACAACAATGATAGTAATTGGTTACTATTGGTTCCGCCGTTCATTTTTATTCATTAAGGTAAACAATTCCCTCTCCTTTGACTTGTCCTGCTAAAGTGACAGCTTCTAGAGTGGTACTTTTTCCTTGTGAGCATTTTTTTAACCTTTAAAACAAGTAAAAAGATGGGAATTACATTTCCTGTTTTAGTGTCCAGGAAATTGAAGATCAGAGAGATTATCTAAACGATGTATTCAGGGTCACCCGATGAAGTCGTGAGTTTAACCCTGACCTACATTCCTTCCACTGTCTTACTTCTGTTTAATTTTTGTATCATTGCTTCCCTGATCCCACGAATGGCTGTACAGTTTTTATACCTATTGGCAAATTTCCCTCCAGAAATTGCACCGATGTACATATATTCCTACCAGAGTAGGAAATTCTCATTTTCTCCAGTCTTCATCATTCAGTTCAGTCTCTCTGTCGTGTCTGACTCTTTGTGACCCCGTGAATCACAGCACGCCAGGCCTCCCTGTCCATCACCAACTCCCGGAGTTCACTCAAACTCCTGTCCATCGAGTCAGTGATGCCATCCAGCCATCTCATCCTCTGCATCCCCTTCCTCATTACTAGCTAGATTTTCCAATTTTTTTTTTTTAGAATTAGGAGGTGTTATAAAGATTCTTACTGGGGTAGAAGGTGAGAATAATCTGATATCTCAGGTATTTAAAAATGATAAATGTCAAGCATTTGTGTTTGAGTGTGTCAGTCAGTTCAGTTCAGTCACTCAGTCAAGTCTGAATTTTTGTGACCCCATGGACTGCAGCATGCCAGGCTTTCCTGTCCATCACCAACTCCTGGAGCTTCTCAAACTCATGTCCATTGAGTTGGTGATGCCCTCCAACCATCTCATCCTCTGTCATCCCCTACTCCTCCTGCCTTTAATCTTTCTCAGCATCAGGGTCTTTTCCAAGGAGTCAGTTCTTTGCATGAGGTGGCCAAAGTATTGGAGTTTCAGCTTCAGCATCAATCCTTCCAATGAATATTCAGGACTGATTTCCTTTAGAATTGACTGATTGGATCTCCTTGAAGCCCAAGGGATTCTCAAGAGTCTTCTCCAACACACAGTTCAAAAGCATCAATTCTTAGCTTTCTGTATAGTCCAACTCTCACATCCATACATGACTACTGGAAAAACCATAGCTTTGACTAGATGGACCTTTTTTGACAAAGTAATGTCTCTGCTTTTTAATATGCTGTCTAAGTTAGACATAACTTATCTTTCAAGGAGTAAGCGTCTTTTAATTTCATGGCTGCAGTCACCATCTGCAGTAATTTTGGAGCCCAAGAAAAGAAAGTCTGTCACTGTTTCCACTGTTTCCCATCTATTTGCCATGAAGTGATGGGAACAGATGCCACGATCTTAGTTTTCTGCATGTTGAGTTTTAAGCCAACTTTTTCTGTCTCCTCTTTCACTTTCATTAAGAGGCTCTTTAGCTCTTCTTCTCTTTCTGCCATAAGGGTGTTGTCATCTGCATATCTGAGGTTATTGATATTTCTCCTGGCAATCTTGATTTCAGCTTGTGTTTCTTCCAGCCTGGCATTACACATGATGTACTCTGCATATAAGTTAAATAAGCAGGGTGACAATATACAGCCTTGACGTACTCCTTTCCAGTCTGTTGTTCCATGTCCAGTACTAACTGTTGCTTCCTGATCTGCATACAGATTTCACAGGAGGCAGGTAATGTGGTCTGGTATTCCCACTTCTTTAAGGATTTTCCACAGTTTATTGTGATCCACACAGTCAAAGGCTTTGGCATAGGCAATAAAGCAGAAATACATGTTTTTCTGGAACTCTCTTGCTTTTACAATGATCCAGTGGATGTTGGCAATTTGATCTCTAGTTCCTCTGCCTTTTCTAAAAACAGCTTGAACATCTGAAAATTCATAGTTCACATACTGTTAAAGCCTGGCTTGGAATTATTTTGAGTATTACTTTGCTAGCGTGTGAGATGAGTGCAATTATGTGGTAGTTTAAACATTCTTGGGCATTGCCTTACTTTGGAATTGGAATGAAAACTGACCTTTTTCAGTCCTGTGGCCACTGTGGAGTTTTCCAAATTTGCTGGCATACTGAGTGTAGCACATTCACAGCATCATCTTTTAGGATTTTAAATAACTCAACTGAAATTCTATCACCTCCACTAGCTTTGTTCATAGTGATGCTTCCTAAGGCCCACTTGACTTCACATTCCAGGATGTCTGTCTCTAGGTGAATGATCACACCATCATGGTTATCTGTGTCATGGAGATCTTTTTTGTATAGTTCTTCTGTGTATTCTTGCCATCCCTTCTTAACATCTTCTGCTTCTCTTACGTCCATGCCATTTCTGTCCTTTACTGTGCCCATCTTTGCATGAAATGTTCCCTTGGTATCTTTAATTTTCTTGAAGAGATCTCTAGTCTTTCCCACTCTATTGTTTTCCTCTATGTCTTTCCACTGATCACTGAGGAAGGCTTTCTTATCTCTCCTTGCTATTCTTTGGAACTCTGCATTCAAATGGGTATATCTTTCCTTTTCTCCTTTGTGCTTGGCTCCTCTTTTCATAGCTATTTGTGAGGGCTCCTCAGACAGCCATTTTGCCTTTTTCCATTTCTTTTTCTTGTGGATGGTCTTGATCACTGCCTTTTGTACAATGTTATGAACCTCTGTCCATAGTTCTTCAGGCACTCTGTCTATCAGATCTAATTCCTTGAATCTATTTGTCACTTCTAATGTATAGTCATAAGGGATTTGATTTAGGTCATACCTGAATGATCTAGTGGTTTTCCCTACTTTCTTCAGTTTAAGTCTGAGTTTGGCAATAAGGAGTTCATGCTCTGAGGAACAGTCAGCTCCCGGTCTTGTTTTTGCTGACTGTATAGAGCTTCTCCATCTTTGGCTACAAAGAATATAATCAATCTGATTTTTGTATTGACCGTCTGGTGATGTCCACAGTCTTCTTTGAACACAGAGAGTCTTCTCTGGTAATGTGTAGAGCCTTCTCTTGTGTTGTTGGAAGAGGGTGTTTGCTATGACCAGTGTGTTCTCTTGGCAAAATTCTGTTAACCTTTGACCTGCTTCATTTTGTACTCCAAGGCCAAATTTGCCTGTTACTCCAGATATCTTTTCCTACTTTTGCATTCCAGTCTCCTATAACAAAGAGGACATCTTTTTTGGGTGTTATTTCTAGAAGGTCTTGTAGGTCTTCATAAAACCATTCAACTTCAGCTTCTCCAGCATTACTGGTTGGCTCATAGACTTGGATTACTGTTATATTGAATTGTTTGCCTTGGAAACAGAGATCATTCTATCATTTTTGAGACTGTATCCAAATACTGCATTTTGGACTCTTTTTTTTTTTTTTTTTTACTATGATGGGTACTCCATTTCTTCTAAGGGATTCTTGCCCACAGTAGTAGATATAATGGTCATCTGAGTTAATTCACCCATTCCCATCCATTTTAGTTCACTTATTCCTAAAATGTCGATGTTCACCCTTGCCGTCTCCTGTTTGACCACTTCCAATTTGCTTTGATTCATGGACCTGACATTCCAGGTCCCTGTGCAATATTGTTCTTTACAGCATTGGACTTTTCCCATCTCCAGTCACATCCACAACTAGGCATTGTTTTTACTTTGGCTCCTTCTCTTCATTCTTTCTGGAGTTATTTCTCTGAGAAATCTGTATGCAGGTCAGGAAGCAACAGTTAGAACTGGACATGGAACAACAGACTGGTTGTTGTTGTACGTTGAGGCTGTATATTGTCACCCTGCTTATTTAACTTATATGCAGAGTACATCATGAGAAACGCTGGACTGGAAGAAACACAAGCTGGAATCAAGATTGCCAGGAGAAATATCAATAACCTCAGATATGCAGATGACACCACCCTTATGGCAGAAAGTGAAGAGGAACTAAAAAGCCTCTTGATGAAAGTGAAAGAGGAGAGTGAAAACCTTGGCTTAAAGCCCAACATTCAGGAAATGAAGATCGTGGCATCTGTTCCCATCACTTCATGGGAAATAGATGGGGAAACAGTGGAAACAGTGTCAGACTTTATTTTTGGGGGCTCCAAAATCACTGCAGATGGTGACTGCAGTCATGAAATTAAAAGACGCTTACTCCTTGGGATAAAAGTTATGACCAACCTAGATAGCATATTCAAAAGCAGAGACGTTACTTTGCTGACTAAGGTCCGTCTAGTCAAGGCTATGGTTTTTCCTGTGGTCATGTATGGATGTGAGAGTTGGACTGTGAAGAAGGCTGAGTGCCAAAGAATTGATGCTTTTGAACTGTGGTGGTGGAGAAGACTCTTGAGAGTCCCTTGGACTGCAAGGAGATCCAACCAGTCCATTCTGAAGGAGATCAACCCTGGGATTTCTTTGGAAGGAATGATGCTAAAGCTGAAACTCCAATACTTTGGCCACCTCATGCGAAGAGTTGACTCATTGGAAAGACTCTGATGCTGGGAGGGATTGGGGGCAGGAGGAGAAGGGGACAACAGAGGATGAGATGGCTGGATGGCATCACTGACTCAATGGACGTGACTCTGAGTGAACTCCAGGAGATGGTGATGGACAGGGAGGCCTGGCGTGCTGCGATTCATAGGGTCGCAAAGGGTCGGACATGATTGAGCGACTGAACTGAACTGAACTGATCTCCCGTATCATATTGGGCACCTACCGACCTGAGGAGTTCATCTTTCAGTGTCCTATCTTTTTGCCTTTTCATGCTGTTCCAGCTTTTCTCAAGGCAAGAATACTGAGGTGGTTTTCCATTTCCTTCTCCAGTGGACCATGTTTTGTCAGAAATTTGCACCATGACTCATAACAGCTTGGGTGCCCTAAAGGCCGTGGCTCATAGTTGCATTGAGTTAAACAAGATTGTGGCCCATGTGATCAGTTTGGTTAATTTTTTGTGATTGTGGTTTTCATTCTGTCTGCCCTTAGATGGATAAGAGGCTTATGGAAGCTTCCTGATGGGAGAGACTGACTGAGGGGACAACTGGGTCTTATTCTGATGGGCAGGGCCATGCTCAGAAAATCTTTAATCCAATTTTCTGTTGATGGGTGGGGCTATGTTCCCTCCCTGTTGTTTGACCTGAGGCCAAACTATGGTGGAGGTAATGAAGAAAATGGCGACCTTCTTCGAAAGGTCCCATGCCCCCACTGCCACTCTCAGTGCCCCTGACCCTACAGAGGCCGCCATTGACCCATGCATCTGCTGGAGACTCCTGGACACTCCCAGGGAAGTCTGAGTTAGTCTCTTGTGGTGTCACTTCTCCTTTCTCCTGGGTCCTGGTGCATACAAGTTTCTTTAAATAAGCCTCAGTGAACTTCTACACAATTGCCTTTAATTGTGTCAGGGCTTAGAATCAGCTGGGGTGTTAGGTCTCTGCTGGAATTGGCTTCTAGGTATCAGTCAGAGTTGCAAGCTACTGGTTAACAGGCTCTCAGCAAACAATGGGACCTGAGGCTCCTCACTGAGAGGGCTCAGCAATTTTCTAATCCTATCTTCATAGCCTAAGCTTGGTTTTGCCACCAAGCTCAGCAGACAGTAGGCCCTGCACTGTCATTCCTGTTGACTCAAAGAAAGATGCATTTCTGATGGACTGTGTTCACTGGAAATGAGTATGGAATCCACACTCTTCTCCAAGCATAAGGAGGTTCTAGCTGCTTCCTGGAGCTGCTCATCCATGGCATCTGGTCCTAAGATGTAAAGACTTTTTAGTTTCCTGTGGTTTTCTCCACCTTCTCCATTTCAGCACTGCCAGTCAGTGCAAAGAGCATGTGAATCTCACTTTGCTCTTCTTATAGTGCATGGTGGTGGTAGTTTAGTCGCTAAGTCAGGTCCGACTCTTAGAACCCCATGGACTGTGGCCCGCTAAGGCTCCTCTGTCCATAGAATTCTCCAGGCAAGAATACTGGAGTGGGTTGTGCATACTTTTCTTTTTTCTTATCTGCTATAATTTCTGGCCTTCCAGGAAATAAATGCTGATACTCTCTCTACCTTCCTGGTAGAGAGAAAGAGGGAATTCTAGAATCTGGAGCTTGCTTTAATTAGGATTCTTCCAAATGTAGACCCTAAAATAAGAACCTGGGTTCAAGTGTTTATTTGGTTAATCATTCCAGTTGGCACAAGACAGAGAATGAGGAAAGTGACCCAGGGAAAGGAGAGAAGATTTAAAGGATGCATTGATCTGTGGGGTTACCACTGTGAATAACTGAAACTCAGTCCTCTTTGAGAAATCCTGAGAAACCGTGTTGAATGTGGTTCATAATTGAAGGGTGGAAAAACTGGGGTTTATCCACCCCTTATTGTTAGAAATCGTCTGTTGGTACATTGGATCCTTGGCTGCTGATTGGTGCAGACTTCAAAAGTGATGACCCATTGATCACAAAACCAAATAACTTGGTCTATATTCACTACTATATATTCTCCATCCATGGATTCCAAGAAATCATTTTATCCTTCTAGCCTACTTTTCTGTAGAGGTTTGAAGGCATGTGTGTGTGTATCTTCCTGATACTAACAGCTGCTGAGGGAGTGGAGGCAGTGTGCTGAGAGGGAATCAGATGAGGCTGGCTTAGTTGGCACTGTGCCACTGGGGCAATTCTACTGCAGCCGGAGACCTACTATATGTCAGATTGGAATCAAACTTCCTATTGCTGAAAATCACAGTGCCTCTGATCTCAGCACCATCAGATAAGCTGCCAGAAAATAACATCTTAGATATTCATTTAACAGGAGGCAGGGGTGTTGATAGAACTGTCTGGCTTTGAAAATTCCTACAAGAAGGCAGAGCCAGCAAAACTGTAGTAGAAACAGCAGAGAGACAGAAGCTAAAAGTATGGCAGAGACAAAGGATGTGGGAATCTTTGAAATGTGTTCCCTTTTAAGAACATTAGACAAGCACATGGCAGAGACTGCATACCCCTTAATTATTTCCTGGCCTCTGTGCTCACAAACAAGCACCATTTCCAGCATGAGAAAAGGGAGAAGAATGATTATAAGAAAGCACAGAAATGTTCTAGAAATTATCCTGGCGGCCACTTGCCTTAAGCCCTAGGATGATGCTGGATCTGGGGACACAACCTGAATGATGCTCAGGCTTGCTCTTTAGAAGCTGTGAGGGTACTAATCATGGTAATATTCCTTCTGTAAGTCTTGACCCTGTGGTTTCTCTCTGCATTCCCCATGCCTACCCCCAAGGCCTGGTCCCATCATTTCCTACATGAGTCACTGAAAAACCTTTCAGGGTCCTCTTTCTCTTCTCACACTGCATACGGCTCTAATATCGTCTCTTCCCAGCAGAATATTTATCACATCACGCCAGTGCTCAAGAAGTGGCAGAAATTTCCCCATTGCCTGTAGAACAGAACCTGGGGAGGCTCTCCAGTTCCTCACAAGGATGGTCTTCCAGTGGCCTGCTTGACTGATTCACCTCATTTAATCAGACAGGTCACAATGCTATTTTTGACACATCATGCACTAAGTCTGGGACCAAACCATATATTTATTTAGAGTTTTTCATCACTAGGTATTTAGCTGTGTGGCTGTGGTCACATCTCTTATTCATCCCAGGTGTAAGTTTACTCATCTAGATGAACTCTTGATTCCTTTTAAGTGCAAAAAAGTCTTTGCTTTTAGACATTAGCTGATTTCCTCTTCTGGGTATGATAAACTAAAACCTCATGAGATAACTTCTCTGGGCAGAAAATAAGTATACAATTTGATCACAATACAAAAAAGCACCTACCTGATGGTATTGGAGAGTGAACAGAGGCAGACAGACTCAACTGAAGAATGTACACTTGGGAGAGTGGGTGATGGTTCACTATAGAAGTCAGTTCTTATATCTGTGCTTTTTGACTAGAGCTCAGTGCCACCCTTGCAGAGCATAGAGCCAGTGGAGTACAAGTGGGAAAACCATCATCTTTCTGGCTTGGAAAATAAAGAAAAATGAAGCTGGGAAACTTAATGCTCTGTGATGACCTAGAGGAGTGGGATGGAGAAGATGGGAGGGAGCCTAATGAAGGAGGGGATGCCATTTATACTTGTAGCTCATTCACGTTGTAAAACAGAAACCCAAACAACCTTATACAATTAGATTCCAATAAAATAAATACAATTTTTAAAAACTGCTCATATTTTTGCTATTAATTCACTTGGATTTTGATATATGTTTGGTACCAGAAAAAAAAATAAATAAAGAGAGTGGGGAGATCAAATTAGGAAAAAAAGCCAAAGAAAACACCTCTAAGATCTGTCTGCGCATATTTCTGACCCTTGAACCACATGTCCATGGAACAGAATAAGAGTTTCAGCCATAGATTGAAAACAAACAAACAAACAAACCTGATACCAGAGCTGCCACCCTGAAGGTACTGAAGAGAAAACTTAAGCAGAAAAGTTCTGGTTGGGGCATTGATCCTAACTTGGGGGTGGGGGAGATGGAACTGTACAGGTAGGTCCCCATATCTGCAGCTCTTAGTTCAGTTCAGTTCAGTTGCTCAGTCGTGTCCGACTCTTTGCAACCCCATGAATTGTAACACACCAGGCCTCCCTGTCCATCACCAACTCCTGGAGTTCACTTAGACTCATGTCCATTGAGTCAGTGATGCCATCCAGCCATCTCATCCTCTGTTGTCCCCTTCTCCTCCTGCCCCCAATTCCTCCCAGCATGAGTCTTTTCCAAGGAGTCAACTCTTCGCATGAGGTGGCCAAAGTACTGGAGTTTCAGCTTTAGCATCATTCCTTCCAAAGAACACCCAGGGCTGATCTCCTTCAGAATGGACTGGTTGGATCTCCTTGCAGTCCAAGGGACTCTCAAGAGTCTTCTCCAACACCACAGTTCAAAAGCATCAATTCTTTGGTGCTCAGCCTTCTTCACAGTCCAACTCTCACATCCATACATGACCACAGGAAAAATCATAGCCTTAACTAGACGGACATTAGTCAGCAAAGTAATGTCTCTGCTTTTGTATATGCTATCTAGGTTGGTCATAACTTTTCTTCCAAGGAGCAAGCGTCTTTTAATTTCATGGCTGCAGTCACCATCTGCAGTGATTTTGGAGCCCCCCAAAATAAAGTCTGACACTGTTTCCCCATCTATTTCCCATGAAGTGATGGGAACAGATGCCATGATCTTTGTTTTCTGAATGTTGAGCTTTAAGCCAACTTTTTCACTCTCCTCTTTCACTTTCTTAAACTGAGTTTAAATGCATACTATGCATATAGAAAACTATAGAGAATCCACAAAATATTACTAGCATCAAAATCAAATTAGTGTGTTTGCAGCCTAATCTACTCTAGTTAATGTATATACACATACTTATTTCATGGATTGAAAGGCTCAATATTTCAAGATAGTGATTTCCCCAAATTATCCTAGATATCCAATACAATTTCAAGAGGTTTTAGAAATAAGAAATTAGCAAGCTGATTTTAAAATTTTATGGAACTCTAAATGACTAAAATATAGCTTCACATTTTTTTGAAAGGAACAAAATTGGAGAATTTATACAGATGGGTTTCAAAATGTACTAAAAAGCTACAATTATCAAAACATTGTGCTATTAGTAAGAATTGACATGTAGATTGATGAATAGAGTCTAAAAATAGGTGTATACTGAGATGATCAATTGATTTTTTAAAAAACATGTTTGTTTATTTGGTTGCAGCAGGTCTTGTTTGTGGCATGTCAGACCTAGTTCCCTGACCAGGGATCAAACTCAGGCCCCTGCAATGGGAGGATGGAGTCTTAGACCCTGGACCACCAGGGAAGTCCTGATCAATTGATTTTCAAAGTAATGTAGTCAGTTGAGTAACTAGGCATGTTAACTAGGGTAGGTGAGGCTGTAGTAGCAAATGAATTGCCAACTTGAGTGGCTTAAACAATAAGAATTCTATTTTTGTTCCAGAAAATATGTTTATATTGGTAGGTCAGCTCTCCTCCATGAAGAAATTTAGTGACCCAGGCTATGGTGGTCCCAACATTTTCAGTATGTGGCTTCTAAGACCATTCTGAGTCTTACTATAGACATCGTAAGTCGTATCACTGAGACATGGATGTAATGAGGTGGTATATGTGAAAGGTTTTTAAGGGACCAGATATAGATGTTTTTACTGGCCAGACCTAGACCTCAGTTACATGGTCATACTCAGCCCCAGTGGAGGCTTGGATGTGTATTAATAGTTTAGCTGTATGTGTAGGAAGAATAGAAAGTACACTTTAGTGAGGAGCTAATAATCTCTGTCACGGTATGGGAGGATATGTAATTTAAGTGGGCAGATAACAGTATAAATAAGTAAGTGATAAATAACAACTGCATCAACAAATGCGAAAGTTGTCATTGTATATGTGCCAATGTAATTGTAGAGGCATTGCTACCAGGTAAGATGATATTAACTTAGTGAAGATAAGAAAGATGGAATACAGTATTGCACAATGACTGTGTATCTAATGCCACATTGTTCTGGTTTTCCTTTTAGGTCCTAAATCTAGAGAGTGTGTGCCGTATAGAGCAGTCATGAGTAGTGTAATGGTAACTGATTATCAAAATGCAATCAGTGCCTTCATTAGATTTGTCAGGCACAGTATTATGTGGACATCGGTTATATCCTGAATCGAAGCTGTCTTAGATTCTTGTTTGTGAAGAGCCTTGATATCACCATTTCCCCATGTATATGAATGCATCTTACACTGTTTCTAACCCATGGTAGTCCCTCAGGTAGTGCTTGTGAATGAATGAATCAAAAGAACATTTACTATTGGTATTCTTGGTTTTCCCCAGATGAGTAAACTGGGAAATTACTTTGTGTATACGAGAATATAGGTTTTGTTTTTCTGCTTCTACTTGTTAGAGGATGCAGGAAAAAATATGGAAAACTCTAAAATACCATGAAAAGAAATACAAGACAAAATAAATCCTGGAGTCCTGGTAATAATTAATGATGTCATGTATCTTCTGAGTGTGTGCATGATGGCCAAGTGAAAAAGGCCAGATAAATTCCAGGTTATGTCAGGGGAAGTATGAGATCATAAATTCTTATTGTAAAATTATATCACCAGTTTTTAAGTGAAAAATAATTTTTAAGAAACAACTACAGACTATCTTCTAATGCCTTACTGCTATTCAAACATTAAGTAGAATACTTGAAAGAAATCTTAGAGAAACTGCAAAAATCTAAGGAAACACTGAGTTTGAGTTTTATAAACATAAATGGTTGAGATAAACTACCACTTTCTTAAAATATTCATAGAGCTATAGATGTAAAGAGGATATTATGAGAGTGTGCTCTGACCCAAATATGAGGAGTTCAATAAAAAATAGTCATTCACCAAATATTTCCTTTGTGTCAGGATATTTGCTTGCTGCCTTCATATGCATTTACACAAGAATCCTCAGAACACCCATACAAATTAGATATTACCTCTCATTGAAAAAATGGAAACACTGAGGCTCAGAGAGGGTTCAATAATTTGATTGCTGAGATTTTATTTCAGATTTGCCTGATTCCAAGTTCCAGTTTCTCTCATCAAAATCTCAGTGTAATTAAACAGTAGGTCATGTGTCTCTACCTTCCCTCAGAGAAAATATTAGGACAAGTCTTTCCTTCCTGTTAGGCTCAGTTCAGTTCAGTCACTCAGTTGTTTCTGACTCTTTGCGACCCGTGAACTGCAGCACACCAGGCTTCCCTGTCCATCACCAACTCCTGGAGCCTGCTCAAACTCATGTCCATCTAGTTGGTGATGCCATCCAACCATCTTATCCTGTTATCCTCTTCTCCTCCTGCCTTCAGTCTTACCCAGCATCAGGGTCTTTTCCAGTGACTCAGTTCTTCACATCAGGTGGCCAAAGTTCTAGAGCTTCAGCTTCAGCATCAGTCCTTCTAATGAATATTCAGGACTGATTTTCTTTAAGATTGACTGGTTTGATCTCCTGGCAGTCCAAGATCCAACTTAAACTGTTTCCCTCTTCCTGTCTAGCTTTTCTTCAATCTTTCCTTTGTTAATCCTCACTTCTTTTGCATGGGCTTTGCCTCCGTGAAAATGGGCAGGAATTGGGTATAACGCAAGCTGTCCACATTAGATGTGGTAGGAACTATTCAGATGCCAAAGTCCCCACTATTACTCTGGACACTACAACTGAGTGCTTCTGATCCTTTATTATCATTCTTGCATCATTGCTTTTCTCACAAAAGAGTTCAGAGGTTCTGCCATATTTATTGTTCTCATGTTTCTGCCCAAAGTGGGAAATTAAATACAGATTGAGGAAGCCATGCAAGCTCCACTCAGCTGGCCTTGCTCATTTATGTTATCTGCCTGTCTTGGAGACATTTGAGTTTGTGATTCCTGGGATAGAAACATTCCATGAGCCTTTCAAGGTGACAGAAAGCCCATTTGATGAACTCATCTCTCTTGTATGAAGAGAGGTTTAGAACCTACAGGTTTTAGCAGCATTTCTCCTTTTTCTCTATATTCCCTGATTGTTTTCTAAATTAATAGTGTCCAAGTACTGGATTATCTAGGCCAACTATCACATCTGGAAAACTGGTTAAAATATACATCCCCTATGCCCTGGCTGTCAAGATTCTGATTCAGGGTTTGGAAATACGATTTTTTTAGCAAGTTCCTCGGGTGAATCCAATGCACTGCTGTGTTTAGTAACCACTGACAAAGAAACAACTCTACAGGGAGCGATACTTTAGGACATGTATCAGGCTGATGGAGAGCATTTGAGGGGAGGCAGAATGTCTCAGTACTGATATGCATTGCAGTTATAGACTGTTGAATAAGCCTGAATGATCAGTTTTATGTCACTGACACCATTGTCAGATTTTCCTGTCTCCACCGCCCACCCCTACCCTTTCCCCTGACCCCAGTAGTTTACATCCCATGCCAGTTAAGACTCTGTTTCTGCAAACTCTAAGAAAAAGCAGATTCTGGAGATTTTGAAAAGAAGCATAGCTCTTCAAAACACTCACCTTCCAGACAGGGACTTAGATCTTATGAACATAAAATTTTCTCTCTTTTGCTCTCCTTGCTATAATAAGTGGACTACAAATATACAGGCCATTAGATAGTGGACAGTCTCATATCCTTACATAATTTCCAAGGTTGTTACTTTTTATGTAACATCCTTGGTTGGAATTCATTTAGTGTTGAATTTTAGATATGGAGGTTCATTGTATATGCACTCTAAATTAGAGATATTAACTGCTTAGTTTAACTAAAACTATAATTAAAGTATTTAAAATGCTTAGGGTTAATTATATACACTTAAGAGTTTCACATCCCCCTGGTTAATGTATTACATATAGCTAAAAATATGGAATACACATTTGAAGTCTTATTACACAGCTGGACCCAGAGGAAGTAATAAAAAATACATTGTACTTGTTACCAGGGGAAGAGTTGGTTTCAAAAGGTGAAGCATTAGGTGTTAGTATTTACCCTGAGTACATGTTTGAGTGATGGTTGATATGCAGGACACCTGCGTGAGTAAAGATTTTGAACACAATTTGGTTGGTTTGCAGTGGTGGTGGTTTAGTTGCTCAGTCATGTCTGACTCTTTGTAATACCATTGACTATAGTCCATCAGGCTCCTCTGTCCTTGAGATTTCCTAGGCAAGAATACTGGAGTGTGTTGCCCTTTCCTTCTCCAGGGGATCTTCCCGACACAGGGATCGAACCCTTGTCTCCTGCCTTGCAGGTAGATTCTTTATCATCATCCAAGCCACCAGGGAAGCCCAGTTTGGGGTAGTCATGGTTTTGGTATTTTCTTGTTCTCTAGAACCAGTGGTACCAGGAATTATCTTGGAGGATAAAAGTCACAGCAGTCTCAAGGAATAGGAGTTTTAAGTTTTTACTTTCAGATGTGCTCCATTCCATTTTGGTCTAAAGTGTAGCCTCCTTTCATCTTTTGGGGGGAAATTCACTGAATTGAAGAGAAAGAAAGCCACATCAGGTCTTGGTCAGGTTCCCTCAAGAAGCATTCGTTCAGAGCTCACTTCCAGGTTCAGAGTTGAGGCTTTCCTGGCTTTTGTTCTGTAGTGTTGTTGCACTTGTGTGTCATTTTATAAACAAAATGGTGTACAACAGAGTGCACTTATCACACAAGAAAGGCAAATTGCAGAGCCATGGAAGTGAATTTCATTAAACTGAAAACCTTTCTCTGTATTATGATTTTTACTACTGGTTTATAGTAACTCATCAACCTAAAATAATTGGAGAGTCAAAACTCACCTATTAAATGGCCTTACTTAATTCATTATATACTCCCCATCATCAGTTCTTTGCCCTAGTTTCTGATACAATTTTTGATGATCGTGGTTGTCTATATAACCAAATTTCTTAAAAGTTTTCTCACTAGTAAACATTTAAGGAATTCTGTTTTAGTAGCTCCCAGAATGCACCTGAAGTGGATGTTAATGTGAAGTCTGATGGTTACATGCTGCAGCAAGGGTCTGGGAAATAGAAGGAAAGTTATCCCAGGGTCATATTCTGGCCAAAGATAACAATGTGCTTAGCTCATACAGAGAGTTATATTAAGCTGTCATCCTTTGATGGGTTTCACGGGATTAAACATGGATGGGTTTGCAGTGTGCAGATGTGCATGGCTTCAGACTGGAATGTTGTCTGTTTGTGCTAGGGGTATTTCCTGTCTCAATCCAAGACCTAGAAGTGTTGACAGGGAGCTCGGGTGAAGTATAGTATAAAAGACCACTGGGAAGTTTTCTGTCACCATAGCCAAATGATTTCATCTACAATTGATCATAACCATCCTTCAGATGAGTACAAGCAAGGAGGTTGTTTTCTCTGGCCTGTTTCTTGCTATGCTGCTGTTTTTGGTGCATGTTTGGGCATGTGTACACACACATGTGTGTATATTGAACAGACAGACATATGTCTTGATACCAACAGTCATCTAGAAAGTCATGTCTTGTTAACTCTAAAACTTTATCCTTTGGCATTTACACTTGGATGTGCAGATAGGAGAGCTTAGTCTTGTCAAAACAGTGTTATGTGTCTAAGTGAAGGAAGATGTTAAATTAGAATCCTCAGGCTTTGTGACATTCATCATCACCCTGATGCTGTAATTCGTGTACGTTCACACACACACACACACACACACACACACACACAGGCACACACACACAGGCACACACACACACACAAACACATACACATACAGGCACACACTAGTGGTGGTTGAGAAAGTACTAGTCTCAGCAAAGGGGAGTTTCCTGACTCATTTCCAAACAGAAGCTTATTTTCTACCTCAAATTAAATGGCCAGTGTTGCACTTAAAGCATTAAGGCCTCCAAAGTCAATAATTCCCCTAACTCATCACTTTACCCTTGACTTAACATAAGTCACTGTTTCCTCTTCTAGCCATTACTTAGAAATACATCTTCTATCCTCATTTTTTTCATCCATTAGTTCACCCTATCAGGATTTTGGCATAGAGTCAGACATAGATGTATAAATAATACCATACAATTCCACTGAGCACAACCAACATTTCCCAAGTGTGTATTTTGTGCCAACTTTTGTGCTAAGCACTCTAGGCAGTGTAAGAGTGAAGATTCATGGGCCAGAGTTTATTTTCCTAAGGAGTCTCCAGAGATACTTTAAACTCATAGTCAAATGATCAGTAGTATTTACTGGGCATCTGTGGGGTATAGGAACTGGCTCGTTGCAGTTGTGAAGCGTGTATTTCAAATGCCTTTTCTAACTTAACTGGATACTCACAAGACCTTTCTATTTCAAGTATTCTCAATCATGTGGTGACATGACTGAGGGGGTTGAGAGAGGCCAAATAAAAGCACCTGTTTCACCATTGCGTATGAATGGAGAGATATAAAGAACATAGCTTTGCTCATCATAGAGGCAATTCATCCACTTAGTCATCATCAGCCGCCAGCCAAGTCCTTGTGTTATATTTGGATTATTCTCCATGCTAGTGACAATATGGGCTTCCCTGGTAACTCAAGTGGTAAGAAATCATCCTCCAGTTTAGGAGACCCAGGTTTAATCCCTGGATCAGGAAGGTCCCCTGGAAAAGGGAAAGGCAGCCCACTCCAGTATTCTTGCCTGGAGAATTCCATGGAAAGAGGAGCCTGGTGGACTGCAGCCAATGGGGTCACAAAGAATTGGGCATGACTGAGAGATTAACACTTTTACTTTTCACAGTGACAATATGTTTGTATTATTTATTCAGGCTAGCTGCCCTGGGCCCCTTCATGGCAAAGAAGAGCTACTTTTGAGATATCTTGGTAACAGAAAGGGTGTTAGAATGAGGGAGTTCAAGTCAAGGACCGGGTTTCATACATGTCATTTGCTGAATAATTAAGCCAGGCAGTCACTTGAGACACCGCAGAGACACCTGAAAGATATCTCACACTAGGATGATATGAGTGTAATAGGATAGTGTGAGATACTGACTGAGATCTTTTCCTTCCTCAGAGAATAGTGAGGAGTGCAAAAGTTCCAGTAGAAGTGGTACCCTGTAGAGAACAGAGCCATTAAATTCTCCATGCCTGAGTTTTTGAAAAATGCCTGGTTTTTCTGTGAGACTCCCACTCAGTTCCTGACATGAACAGAATTCAACTTGTTTGATGATCTGTGACAACTGCAGTGATAACTGGGGACTGAAAGAGTCAGGGAAATGGAAATGGTGTTCATGAGGAGAAGAAAAGGGAAGAATCACACAACTTGTCCCATTTCCTCCATCAAATGGAACTGGAGGTTGGTGAGCAAGCGGAAGTGTTCACAGAGTTTGTGGGCATCTGTGTAAAAGGAGACTGTCACTTACTCCCCAGCTGCCTGAGAAATAAGACACCAGTGATGCTGATGTGTCCTGATGCTACTGGAGTAGCGAAAAGAGCACCACGCAGAGGTGGATTACTGGTTAGGCCAGGCAGGGTTGTCAGGGCCCACTTGTTAAGTGTTTGGTTTCTGAGAGGTATGGAAAATAGATCTCACCACACAAGCCCCCAGACTTGGGTAAAATAGGGAAGATGGGGGAAAAATACCTTCTTGGTGGGGATTGCTGTGGCAAGGGACAGAAAGAAAGGCATGGTCATGCTGCTGTCTGGAGGTGAGCTGAAGAAAGCAAAATTTCTCAAGAAATTATTAATATGGAGACTAGCTGCATGGGATTGAGTCCCCTGTTAAAGAGTTTGGAGGCCTGTAGGTGCTGCTTTATAAACTACATATAACAAACTAGATCAGCAGTGATAACCAACAGAAAGGGAAAGACATTTGCTTGTCAAATCTATGGCTACTGCTAAGTTGCTTCAGTCGTGTCCGACTCTGTGAGACCCCATAGACAGCAGCCCATCAGGCTCCACTGTCCCTGGGATTCTCCAGGCAAGAACACTGGTGTGGGTTGCCATTGCCTTCTCCAATGCAGGAAGGTGAAAAGTGAAAGTGAAGTCACTCAGTCGTGTCTGACTCTTAGCGACCGCATGGACTGCAGCCTACCAGGCTTCTCCATCCATGGGATTTTCCAGGCAAGAGTACTGGAGTGGGGTACCGTTGCCTTCTCCAAATCTATGGCTACTCAAGTGTATTAGACTCTAATTATTGCTATAATAAATTACAATAAACTTTTAAGAGAACATGGGTTTATTCTCCTATAGTTCCAAAAGTCAGAAGTTCAAAACGAATCTTAAGGACCTAAAGTCATGGTGTCAGTCGAGTTGGCTTCTTCTGGCAACTTTAGGGAAAATTTCTATTTCGTACCACTTTCAGGGTCTAGAGGCTGGCATTCCTAGGCTCATGGCTCCATCACTCCAATCTATGATGCCATCACGTGACTTTCTACTGAACCTGAAGTCTCCTGCATCCTTCTTATAAGGGCGTTCGTGATTATATTGAGACCACTCAGATCATCCAGGAAAATCTCCCTACTTAAGATCCTTAACTCAAAATTATTATGTTGAAATTCTAACTTCCAGGACCTCACATTATGTCTATATTTGGCAATATGATTTTTAAACAGATCATTGCTGCTGCTGCTAAGTCGCTTCAGTTGTGTTCGACTCTGTGCGACCCCCTAGACGGCAGCCCACCAGGCTCCACCATCCCTGGGATTTTCCAGGCAAGAGTACTGGAGTGGGTTGCCATTGCCTTCTCTGAAACAAGTCATTAAGTTAATACTAGCAGATATGAAAGGAGAAATAGACAGCAGCACGGCAATAGCAAGGGTTATATTCATCAATGGATAGAGCATTCAGACAGAAAATTCATGAGGAAATGCTGGACTTGACCAGTAGACCTAACGTACACATGCAGAACATTCCACACAACATCAGCACAGTGCGTATGCTTCTCAAGCGTACATGAAACATTCTCCAGGGTAGGTCATATCACAAAACAAGCCTTAACAAATGCAAGAAGACTGAAATCATATCATGTGTCTTTTCCAACCCCAATGGTATAAAATAGGAATCAATAACAGGAAAACTGGGAAGTTCACAAATGTGTAGAAAAGAAGATGACATAGGTATCACATGAGCAATTATATGCTAATTCATTGGATAACCTAGACTAGATGGATAAATTCTTAATACTAGAAACATACAACCTACTAAGAATAAATCATGAATAAATAAAAAAATGTGAACAGATTATAGTGGTTGTTTGCGTACTGGTGGAGAAGGAAATGGCAACCCACTCCAGTACTCTAGCCTGGAAAATCCCATGGGCAGAGGACCCTGGTAGGCTACAGTCCATGGGGTCGCAAAGAGTTGGACACAACTGAACAACTTCACTTTGTTGGGACTGGGGTGGTGATTGTGAGGAGGAGCAGAATGAAGGAATTAGAAAGAACACAAAAAACCTTTTGGGAAAGATGGATATATTCAGTATTATTATGGGCTAAATGTTTGTGTCTCCCAAAATTTCACTTGTAGAAGCCCTAACCCCATTTTGGTGGTATCTGTGCCTTTGGGAAGTGATTAGGTTTAGATTAGGTAATGAGTGTGAGTCCTCATGATGGAATTAATACCTTTATGTGAAGGAGACTTCTCTCCTTCTTTCTGTGCACAAAGAGATTTCATGAGCACACAGTGAGATGGTGGCCATCTGCAAGCCAAGAAGAGAGCTACCAAGATTTGAATCTGCCAGAACCTTCATCTTGGACTTCCCAGCCTCAAGAACTATGAGAAGTAATGTCTGTTATTTCAGGCACGCAGTCTATAATTTTTGGTTACAGTAGCTCAGACAGGCAAAGATCCTCATCTTGACTGTCCTGATGATTTTACAGGCTTTTAAACCTTTATAAAGCTGTTTAAAAATAACATTTTCCATATTCTTACTGCATAGGCATTTAAAGATTTCAAAATTCTATCGTGAGGTTACTCCCAAAGACATTCAGCACCTGCAGGTTACAGGCTGAGAGAGGGATGCAGAAAAGGCACAGGAAATAGATCAGGAGCACGTGATCCAGCGTGAAATGTAGTTATACAATCAGCGTCTGATTTATATCGTGATCTGACTGAGCAGCCTGAGCTATTGGCTTCTGGTCCTTTACACTGAAATCTGGTGTTTATTTAGAAATTTCTCTTAATGAAGAAAAGAGATACACAGCTTTGAATCACTGACATGAAGTGTACCCTTCAGCCTCTTGGAACAGAACCCAAGAAAGAATACTAAACATGAAAAATTACATGGGAGAAATGGAGGAAACTAACCTTAGAGTAGAAAAGGGGGTTCAGTGCCCTACCTCAAGCCCATTTCTTAATTAACCCTCCTCAGGAAAAAGAGTAGATTAGACTGCCAGCCTTTTATGTTTCCTAATGCAGAGAGTACGTGAAAGTGGCACAGTCATGTCCATTGAGACCCCATGGACTACACAGTCCATGGAATTCTCCAGGCCAGAATGCTGGAGTGAGTAGCCTTTCCCTTCTCCAGGGGATCTTCCCAACCCAGGGATCAAACCCAGGTCTCCCACATTGCAGGGGGATTCTTTACTAGCTGAGCTGCCAGGGAAGCCCTCCTAATGCAGAGGGACACAGCAAAGTGGGTAGAAAGGGCCTGGCCTGGGAGTCCCACATCTCTGGGTGTCCTTGACTAAGTTACTTGGAGTGAATTATTACTCAGTGCACATGGGAAGAGGTTGTACTGGATGACCTTCCCTGCCATTATCTGTTTTAATTATCAAGAATCCAACAGTAGAATAAGTTAAGAGCTTGGAGATATTGTAAGAAGCCTGTACCTGGTGTTTGAAACTTTCATTAGTAAATGTTCAACATAGCCTTGCTCTCCTGCTCACTTCAGCCCAGTTTCTCAAGACTGCTTATGCTGCACTATGCTCATGTTATTTACATTTTCAAATGCTGGCCAACTTTCAGAACAATAGGATTGGATTTGTTTTATATCCAATGTATTTAATGAGCCTTCTCCACTCTAATCATTATAAGTTACAATAGGGCAAAATTAAAATGATTCTCATGTTGGAGGAGTTGTTTATCCATTGTGAGAGAGAACAGATTATTCCAGTCACCTCTGAACATCTGAAAATCTAGCAAAACAAAGGACATCCCCAGAAGCGTGAACAGCCCTGGTTTGAGGATACACTAAATTGCAAAGCTGAGGAGGTAAATCTGAAGACTGCTGTTTTCAGAGGGAGAGCCTTGGTTCTCTTTTGGCCCCACCATAAGAATGCTTCACCTTGAGAGCTCTGACAAAGTTTCCCAGCATTCCTATACTCAGTGGTTTCAAGGAAAATGTAAAAGCTTGCAAAGATTCCAAATAAGTGAATGAATAAAGCTCAGTAAGATTCCAAATAAGTGAATGAGTCGAATTCTTGAAAAGCACTTAATTTTTTTTTTTTAAGTGGAATGAATTCTCCCAAACAGGAGTACATGAGAGGTGAGTGAAATTGGTTATCCCCCTCACATTTTCTTAGTGAAATGGATTATCCATTCGATGCTTGGTAAGTGTGTTGGAAATGAGGCATCCACCCTGCCTATCACACTCTACTTTCCCAGCCTAGCTCCAATGAAGAGGAGAAGAATCCTTCCAGAGCCCTTGCCCATAGACAGGCTGCTTGCCTGATGCAAGAGGTGTTTAATAATGCAGCAGTGCTGAGAATGACTGTCCCCCGACACAAGCTGGCCTTTCCTTCTTGGTATTATTAGGTTTAGCCTATTGTTCATACACCAAACCTTCTGAAATCTATTGTTATAAATGACCCTGCTCTTTTGATGCTATTCATCATTTCTATAAATGGAACAACTCTTCCTCTTAAGGCAGATATTTCCTTCCTGTTCTCACTTAGAATGTGAGATGGACAGTTTCTAATAACTACATCTATGTGGTGTGGTAGTATGCCATTAAGAGACTCAGATTTTGAAATTAGATGAGATGAGACTTATTCAAAGAGTTCATTTGCCATTAAGAACATCACTTCTAGACAGCCTGACAAACACAGGTGTGACGGCACTAGCTGTTAACAGTAGCTAAACAGTATGGAAAAATATAGATGACACCACAATTCTCAACTTTGTCTCCCGGGGGAGGTTCATGTGGCATATGTGTGTGTGTGTGTGTGTATGTGTGAGTGTGTACTTTTGTGTGGGAAGAACTGATTAAGCAGTCTGTGTAAATGAGAGTAGTCTCTCATTTATCCATCATTAAATTATATTTATCTACTCATTAAATTGTCTCAACTTGTTTGAAGTGGTGCCTTTTGCTGTGGTGTTTATATAGCCAAGTAGTCTAGCAAATGACCTTCTGACTTCAGAACTGTTGGTTGCGCAGTTCTAGAGACCATAGTTGCATTGTATTTTGAGTGAATTATGTCTCTGCAGCTGTGTTGTAGCTCTGACTATCTTGATTTCTGCAGCCAGTGTGATGCTGTTTTTCAAAAACAGGCTTTCTTGTAGAATAGCCTGTTTAAGGCCTTCTGTGTCTTCTAGAAGTGCCTCCAATGTCTGCCTCACTATCTAGGTTTCTAGCTGTTACTGTGCCCCAGCAGTGATCAGTTCTTCCCCATTGTCTGCTATTATGTTTTTTCTTTTGTTTCCTGAACCAGTATGTTGGTCTACCCCCTCTGCTTCCTAATAGCATCTGGGTTTGTTCTTTGATAATGCTAAGTGGGAAAGGAACTTTGCAATTAAATTCCAGCTGTACCCATTACTTACTGTGAAATCATAAACTCTCTGGTCTCAGTTTCTCTGTTTGTACAATGGAAGTAATAACATACACCTCCTCAGATTATGAGATTAGGTAGGATGCTACCTAATCTCATAATTGGTTGCTCTGCAAATTGTCAACTCAGCTAAACTAATTTCCCCAGGTTTTTCTTGTATGTTTCTGGATAGGATGGACTACAAGAGAGATTCTTGAGTGAGTTTTAGAGGGTGAAACGGAAGTAGTAGTATAATCAAAACCATTTTATAGCTCAGAGATACTGTTGCTTATCTGCAGGCTCACCTCACTGACCAGGTCTGTAACTGTTCTCCCTATTCCTGACTCCTTCTGCAGTTTCTCAGATTCTTGATCCAGGTTTAGCTCTGGGTTGAAGGACTCAAGCTTCTGGAAGATATCATATCATCAAGATCAGAGGCAAGAGCAGCTGGCAAGTTTCAGGGATTATCATGGCCTCTAGCTTGTGCTTGTGCCTTCTGGCTTGTGCATGCTCTGCTTCACCTTACATCTATCTTCTTCTGCCTGCTGTGTTCCTTGTGGACTGGAATTTCAACCCCAGGTCTGAAAACAGCTGTCTTATAGGGACTGCTTAATCAGCTCCCACAGTTACATAACTCGAATTTCTGTAACAAATTATTTTTAAGCAAGCACAGGCTCAGAGTTATGTCTTTTAGTGGTTTAAGTGTTTGAGCCTTAGATGATAGAAATTTGATATATAAACTGTAAGTGCAAAGATTATGAAAGGTACTCAATAATAGATAAATGAATGGACAGATGGATGGATGGATGACACAAACTTACTGGCCTACATGAGGATGGTAAAAACGAGAAACTTAGACTTACTGAGCACCTACTATATGCCAGAAACTATGCTATGTGCTGAAGAGACAGTTGTATAAAAGTCAAACTAAGTCCTTTTATTCATGACAGTTGCAGTTCAGTAGCATTATTTAGTTTTGTTAACTTTGTCGACAGCTTACTTGGATTCCTGATGACAATATTTAAAGACCACATGGCACATAGATAATGTTTAGGTTATTAAAGAAGGCAGATAAGATATCTACACCTTCCTTTTTTTCTCCTATACCTTGGCATCATATCTGGCCCATAGTATATATTCAGTAAATGTTTAATGAATGAAGGAAACCTAGAGAAGACCTAGTTCTCATGGGCACCAAAGGAGACTGGGCATCTGTTTCTCTAGGAGATATTGGGTGCTAGTAAGGAGCACACAGGGCTTCCCCAGTGGGTCAGTGGTAAAGAATCTGCCTGTAATACAGGAGATGTGAGTTCCATCCCTCAGCTTACTCTTGGAAGGAGAGTTATGACAAATATAGATAGTGTATTAAAAGGAAGAGACATCACTTTGCTAACAAAGGTTCATCTGTAGTCAAAGCTATGGTTTTTTCAGTAGACATATATGGATGTGAGACCTGGACCATAAAGAAGGCTGAGCTCAAAGAACTGATATTTTTGAAATGTGGTGCTGGAGAAGACTCTTGGGAGTCACTTGGACAGCAAGGAGATCAAACCAGTCAATCCTACAGGAAGCAGACTCTGAATAATTACTGGAAGGACTGATCCTGAGCTGAAGCTCCCAATATTTTGGCCATCTGATGGGAAGAGTTGACTCTTTCGAAAAGACCCTGATGCTGGGAAACATTGAGTGCAGGAAAAGAAGGGCAACAGAGGATGAGATGGTTGGATGGCATTACCAAATCAATGGACATGAGTTTGAGCAAACTCTGGGAGACAGTGAAGGACAGGGAAGCCTGGTGTGCTACAGTCGATGAGGTCACAGAGTTGGACACAACTGAGTGACTGAACAACAACAGCAAAGGAGGAACACTGGCCGCACTGACCAGAGTTTCTAGAGAAAAACCAGGTTTCTAGAGAAAAGACCAGGATATCTAGAGAAAATTACACACTGTAAGGCAGGCTCTGATAAGGTTACTGCTTACCAGGGATTATGCTAAAAATAAATAGCAAAACTATGGCATGGATAGCAGTAGTCAAAACAGATATCCAGAGTCCTGGAGGTCCCCTCCTTGCCTTGTTTTAATTCTTTAAGTTCTGGGTTCCAGGAAGATTCAAGAAGTCCTGGGAAATAGTTGGTTGAAGATTTAGGTTGGTTCTGGAGAATAGCCAGGGGCTCAAAATGGAAGCATGTTAATATCAGCGACTGATAGAGATGAACTAATGCACAGCAGCTCAGTATCAACTCCATGCTCACTTGGTTTTCCCAACTCCAGGCATGTAATTCTTGCTGCTGCCAGAGTAGTTTCATAAAGTCTATATTTATAACAGTAACCCAATGATTTTATAAATTAGGGCTTTACAAAGCCACCCATAGATTTGTTGAGAATCACTGACCCTACATTTTGCAATACTGTGAATTAAGTGTATTACAGTTTTTAGCTTAATGTAGGTAACTTATTGTGAAAGTCGTTTATCTTTTGGTCTAGATTTCTCCTCTATAGGTTTGAATTTCATTGATACTTTTCTGGTACACACCAGTGTGCTCTAAGATGTCATATTCTAGTTCTCATCTGTCTTTTGGTCTCTGTCTCACACAAACACACACACCCCTCACCTTCCACCTCTTGTGCATTGGAATTATTCAGTTTACAGCTCCTGATGGAAGCTGTTTGGTGACTGACTTGTGCGGTGGCATCCTACATGTGCACAGCTTACTAGGAGTGAGCCGCAGAGGCAAGGGAACCTTCATGCAGGCTCCCAGAGCTCTTCTTCTGTGTATTGCGTGGGCTTGCGCTTCGCTTTCGCTCAGAGATCACAGTCCTAGCCTCTGGGTTGTGGAATGTCTGAAAACGTTCGTTTCCTTTATCTTGCTCAGTTTTCCAGTTGTTTTGGTATGGGGGAGGGTCAAGTTCAGTACCAATAACACAATGAGGCAAACCCAGAAGGTCTGCCTTCATCTTTGAGGAGTAAGGACATGATGCTCAATATTCTCTTTTTTGGGTGCTCTCCCTGTCGGGGTGTGCACATCCTTCTCAACATGCTCTGGAAAAGGATGCTTTGAAGGAAAGAATCACTTCTTAATTAAACTCCAAACTGAAAACCATTCGTCTACTTTGAGAAGATACATGGATGCTATGCCATGCCTGACTTAGTGTGGATGAATATCACTGGACACTCTCCCCTTTACTAGCTCAGAGCATATAGGTGCTCATTCTTTAACATTTTCATGTCTAGTGTCCTATAAGCTATACATCTGGATGTGTGCACTTAGAACATAGGACTCAACACAGAAAGCCTTCTATCTAAAGAGACATGACCCTGGAGGCCTCTCGGCCTTGCTCTGGAGAGGACTGTAGGAATAACATTCAGTTCAGTTCAGTTGCTCAGTTGTGTTCGACTCTTTGCGACGCCATTGACTGGAGCACGCCAGACTTCCCTGTCCATCACCAACTCCTGGAGCTTACTCAAACTCATATCCATCGAGTCGGTGATGCCATCCAACCATCTCATCCTCTGTCATCCCCTTCTCCTCCTGCCTTTAATCTTTCCCAGCATCAGGGTCTTTTCCAATGAGTCAGTTCTTCCCAGCAGGTGGCCAAAGTATTGGGGCTTCAGCATCAGTCCTTCCAATACATATTCATGACTGATTTCCTTTAGGACTGACTGGTTTGATATCCTTGCTGTCCAAGAGACTCTCAAGAGTCTTCTCCAACACTACAGTTCAAAAGCATCAGTTCTTCAGTGCTCAGCTTTCTTTATGGTCCAACTCTCACATCCATAATGACTACTGGAAAAGCCATAGCTTTGACTAGATGGGCCTTTGTTGGCAAAGTAATGTCTCTGCTTTTTAATATACTGTCTAGGTTGATCATACCTTTTCTGCCAAGGAACAAGTGTCTTTTAATGGCTGCAGTCACCATCTGCAGTGATCTTGGAGCCCAAGAAAATAAAGTCTGTCACTGTTTCCCTTGTTTCCCCATCTATTTGCCATGAAGTGATGGAACTGGATGCCATGATCTTAGGAATAACATTAATGATTCCTATTTGTGTATCACCTCACAGCTTACATAGACTTTCACATCATTATTTCACTGAATCCTTGCAAGTCATCTGTGAGGTAAACAAGGCAAGTAACATCTTCCAAGTTTATCAGAAAGGAACTAAGGACTCCAAAATTCTTCCTCAGGTGTCTTCAACAGCTTTATCCTGAGTCCTTTAGGGTCCATTGTCATGCATGCAGCTTAAATACTAATTGTGTGATGTGATTGGAATCATATTACTTTATATAATTTAACAATGTTGCTGCTTCAGTTGTCTTAATTTTTAAAGAAGTAGCCTAAGTTCATTAAAAAGTGTGTTTCAAATGTTTTTGCAGTTCAGTTAATCATGCTTGTGGGGAGCTAAGCTTTCACCCCGTGAGGTCATGCATCAAGCACCACTAAGTAGTGGCTTAAATAAATTGTCAGTATAGCCTCTGGATGGAAATAATTCCAGTATGCCAGCCTTAAAAATTTGTTATAGCACCTGATCAGAATGGCCAACACAGCTGTAGATATAGAATAATGAGATGGATCTTTTCGGAGACTGTGGATACAATGATGTGATAGATACCACCAGCCTCCCTAGCCAGGATTCACAGCTTTTCTTTTTAAATTATTCCCTAACTTACTAATTTAAAAGAGTAATTCTCTAGAAAAGACATTTAGTCAACTAATCAGTCAGTCAAGTAATTTAAAATTTTCAAAGGAAACTATAAGCAAGGTGAAAAGACAGCCTTCTGAATGGGAGAAAATAATAGTAAATGAAGCAACTGACAAACAGCTAATCTCAAAAATATACAAGCAACTCCTGCAGCTCAATTCCAAAAAAATAAATGACCCAATCAAAAAATGGGCCAAAGATCTAAATAGACATTTCTCCAAAGAAGACATACAGATGGCTAACAAACACATGAAAAGATGCTCAACATCACTCGTTATCAGAGAAATACAAATCAAAACCACAATGAGGTGCCATTTCATGCCCCAGTCAGAATGGCTGTGATCCGAAAGTCTACAAGCAATAAATGCTAGAGAGGGTGTGGAGAAAAGGGAACCCTCTTACACCATTGGTGGGAATGCAAACTAGTACAGCCACTATGGAGAACAGTGTGGAGATTCCTTTAAAAACTGGAAATAGAACTGCCTTCAGTTCAGTTCAGTTCAGTCACTCAGTTGTGTCTAACTCTTTGGGACCCCATGAATCGCAGCACACCAGGCCTCCCTGTCCATCACCAACTCCCGGAGTTCACGCAGACTCATGTCCATCAAGTCAGTGATGCCATCCAGCCATCTCATCCTCTGTCGTCCCCTTCTCCTCCTGCCCCCAATACCCCCCACCCCCACCCAAGCATCAGAGTCTTTTCCAATGAGTCATCTCTTCACATGAGGTGGCCAAAGTACTGGAGTTTCAGCTTTAGCATCATTCCTTCCAAAGAAATCCCAGGGCTGATCTCCCTCAGAATGGACTGGTTGGATCTCCTTGCAGTCCAAGGGACTCTCAAGAGTCTTCTCCAACACCACAGTTCAAAAGCATCAATTCTTCGGCACTCAGCCTTCTTCACAGTCCAACTCTCACATCCATACATGACCACAGGAAAAACCATAGCCTTGACTAGACGGACCTTAGTCGGCAAAGTAATGTCTCTGCTTTTCAATATACTATCTAGGTTGGTCATGACTTTTCTTCCAAGGAGTAAGCGTCTTTTAATTTCATGGCTGCCATCACCATCTGCAGTGATTTTGGAGCCCCCAAAATAAAGTCTGACATTGTTTCCCCATCAATTTCCCATGAAGTGATGGGACCAGATGCCATGATCTTCGTTTTCTGATTGTTGACCCAGCAATCCCACTGCTGGGCGTACACACCAAGGAAACCAGAACTGAAAGAGACGTGTACCCCAATGTTCATCGCAGTACTGTTTACAATAGCCAGGACATGGAAGCAACCTAGGTGTCCATCAGCAGATGAATGGATAAGAAAGCTGTGGTACAGATACACAATGGAGTATTACTCAGCCATTAAAAAGAATACATTTGAATCAGTTCTAATGAGGTAGATGAAACTGGAGCCTATTATACAGAGTGGAGTAAGCCGGAAAGAAAAACACCAATACAGTATACTAACGCATATATATTCAATTTAGAAAGATGGTAATGATAACCCTTTATGCGAGACAGCAAAAGAGACACCGATGTATAGAAAGTCTTTTGGACTCAGAGGGAGAGGGCGTGGGTGGGATGATTTGGGAGAATGGCATTGAAACATGTATAATATCATATATGAAATGAATAGCCAGTCCAGGTTTGATGCATGATACTGGATGCTTGGGGCTGGTGCACTGAGACGACCCAGAGGGATGGTAAGAGGAGGGAGGAGGGAGGGGGGTTCAGGATGGGGAACACGTGTATACCTGTGGTGGATTCATGTTGATGTATGGCAAAACCAATACAATATTGTAAAGTAATTAACCTCCAATTAAAATAAATAAATTTATATTAAAAAATTTTTTTCTGAGTACCCACTGCATACCAAGCTCCATGCCCCACCCTGCAAATGCAAACTGAAAAAGCAGATCTTAGGGAAGACAGTAAGTTCATACCTAACTGTAGCAGATTTTGGCTGCTAGTGAGGAGAGGAAGCCTCATTTTGTGATCCTATAGTGGGGGATCTTTTACCATTTAGAGGTGATGGGGCTGGAAATTGTGTCCAGTGGGAATTATCTGAAGGTTCTCTAAGAAGGAAATTGTCCCTGGAGTCTGTGAACAGGGACGTAGTCTTCCTGCACATTCCAAAGCAAAAGGAGAGCTCTGAGTGCCCTCAGTGGCTGGGAGAGTGTGCTGGCTGGAAAAGAAGACATCAAGATGAACAATCAGTCCCTGCTGATGGCAGAGAAATGGGTCAATAGCAGAAGAAAAGGATCCTTCTGTGTGAATGGAAGATGCTGATTTAATAATAACCCTGAAAATAATAACATTACTATTAGCTACCAATGATGGCATACATAATATGGGCCACATATTGTGTCAGTTAAGTACACAAAAGTTAGCTGTCATTATCCAGTTTTACAAATAGTAATACTGAAAGGCTCCTGAAGGTTAAATTGCTTTCCCTGGGTTACACACCTAGTAAATATCTATGTGACCCAAAGTCTCTACATTGACCCTCAGCTGGTAACATTAAAAGATATTGACTGACTGTGTGCTTGCTCAATGATCATATTTTAGTTGAGGCTGAGTAGGCTTTAGTTTAGGCTTGGTGATATCTCCTTTTCTTTATTGAAAATGTATTTAGATGCACTGAGATCAGCATGCTTAGAAGTGAGCAGTTAATGTCAATCTGCAGAGCTGTCTAGAGTAGAGATTGCTCCCTCTTTCTGAGTGAGGGGCTTTTACCAAAAAAGTAGGCAATTTCTATTAAGCAACTCTGGCCATTTGTATCAAGAGCATTGATACAGAAGAATTAAGTGAATAAATATTAGTTTGCAATAAAATGGAATAAATGGAAGAGGCGAGGGGCAGGAAATGCTAGTGGGAGAAAAGAAGAGTTATTAGGCTATTTATGGCTTTTCTGTGGCCTTCCTCTTGCTGTCTGGCTAGACCTGGTCCTGAATAAGTAGCTTCAAGCACTGGTTGGTATCTTGCCTTGCTCGGTAAATTTGTTCAATGGTCAAGGGAAAATGATTATTTCCCACTGCACTGTTGTTAGAAATTGAAGTCCCCATATAACAGAAGCAATTTTTCAGTTCTGTTGAGCTGCAGTATTCTACCTTGTGAAAAAATAAAGACTGTGCAAAATATATACTCTGATAATTTCAAGCTTTAAACCTTCAAAGAAAATTCACGTGTTTTTTTTTTCTATTTAAGGAGCTATAAGTGTGTGTGTGTGTGTGTGTGTGTGTGTGTGTGTATTTATGCATGCATACACATAAACATATAAAATTAGAGGAAAATTAGGGAAATGGGAAATTATACTAAGTTGCTACTTCCTTTATTCTATCTTAGGGGATACGTACACAACACATGAAAACTCACAGCTTTTGTTCAGTTCAGGCAGTGAAAGCCTGGTTCATTTCGCTTTACAGAAAGAATAGAAACAAATATTAGAAGGGTCTTTAGACCCTTATCATTCTTCCTTGCCTGCAGCTCTCTCCCAGACATTTCCTTATTCAATCCTGGCATAGCAACAATATATTGGCCGGTGTCAAGCCTCAGGGGCTCAGGGAGGTACAAAACCAGTTTGGGCCTTGTATTCTCCATTTAAGTTAAGGTTACAATTTGTCCAGAGGCTGATTTTTATTTAGGCCTCAGGCCTCCAGGCCTGTACTCATTTGTGTGGCACATTATAGCAATTCTCTTCAAGCAGACTCTCACCAGAGGGATTTCATTCTTGCAAAAATCTAAGTTAATGTAGGGATGGTAGCATAGGAACAAATGGCTGAGGAAGGAACTGATGTCCACCAGGCCCAGGGGTGAGTTTTTCTAATTTATTCTCTTATTCTCACCATCTCACAACAGACATTTAGCATTAGGGGTTATGGCAATAAGTTAAACATCCTCCCCACCTTCAAAGACATTATAGCCTAACAGGGAAGAGGGACCTGCAGAAGAGCAATTTATTAATAGATACCATAAAATGGCGGCCATAATATGGAAATGGGCAAAATCAAGTAAAGTACATATGGAAGGAGCCATCCACCAATGCCTTTTGCCCAAACCCTGAACATTCATTTCCAGACGTAAATTTTTTCCCTCCCTATTTTAAAAAGCCCCTACCTCACACCTAGATACCTTCTATCACTCCCTTTCTGAAAACCAGGCATTTCATGGGGCGGGCGCACCATCCAGAGTTTGCAAGGTATTTGTGTAATGTGTGAATTCACTGTGCTTATTTATATCTGTAGCTCTTTGCCCCTTTCCCCTTCTTTTGTTTCTTTCCTGTATTTCCTGACTCCAAAACCTTTATTTCTGTTCAAAATATGTCAAATTTTCAACTACCAAGACTTTGAAGGGAAGGAAAATCATCCCAGAGAGGGGGAAAAATGTTTTATCTGTGAAAGTGGAATCTACACAGGGCAAATCTGTTAAGCAGAGGGTCATTAGCTGAGCAGTCCTCAGGCAAGTGGGCCTGGGTCTGTGGATGACAGAAGCAGGCCTGCTGTGTGAATGGATGTGATGGGGCAAAGGTTTACCACTTGTAAATTGTGAGCCCCTGTCTGAGAGAGGATGCATGAAGACAGAGAAGTATACTAGTAGGTTGAAATATATATGTATATATTTCCCTCTCTTGGGCCTTATCAAAAGAGACTGTATATTTTAAAAGTTTTAACTTTTTCCCAGTCCAAAGTGGGGCTGTATCTAAGTTAATGGTGCCTAGGGAAAGATGTATG
The DNA here is from genome assembly GCF_032405125.1 of Capricornis sumatraensis. Lineage (NCBI taxonomy): Eukaryota > Metazoa > Chordata > Mammalia > Artiodactyla > Bovidae > Capricornis > Capricornis sumatraensis. Next base: position 45,420,865 of record NC_091074.1, on the reverse strand, counting down.
GCTGCATCCCTTTCTAAAAGTGCTCTCCGGAGACTTTCCTCAAAAAGTCCCACTTGACGCCAGAGCAAGAAACAAAACTGCTGATATTGTTCAAACAACAGGAAACATATTTTATTTACAAAATTACTAATAAATCCTTCATACTAAAGGCAATGCCGAAGAATGCTCAAACTACCAAACAATTGCACTCATCTCACACGCTAGTAAAGTAATACTCAAAATTCTCCAAGCCAGGCTTCAACAATACGTGAACCGTGAACTCCCTGATGTTCAAGCTGGTTTTAGAAAAGGCAGAGGAACCAGAGATCAAATTGCCAACATCCACTGGATCATGGAAAAAGCAAAAGAGTTCCAGAAAAACATCTATTTCTGCTTCATTGACTATGCCAAAGCCTTTGACTGTGTGGATCACAATAAACTGTGGAAAATTCTGAAAGAGATGGGAATACCAGACCAGCTGACCTGCCTCTTGAGAAATCTGTATGCAGGTCAGGAAGCAACAGTTAGAACTGGACATAGAACAACAGACTGGTTCCAAATAGGAAAAGGAGTATATCAAGGCTGTATATTGTCATTCTGCTTATTTAACTTATATGCAGAGTATATCATGAGAAACGCTGGACTGGAAGAAACACAAGCTGGAATCAAGACTGCCGGGAGAAATATCACTAACCTCAGATATGCAGATGACACCACTCTTATGGCAGAAAGTGAAGAGGAACTAAAAAGCTTCTTGATGAAGGTGAAAGAGGAGAGTGAAAAAGTTGGTTTAAAGCTCAACATTCAGAAAACGAAGATCATGGCATCTGGTCCCATCACTTCATGGGAAATAGATGGGTAAACAGTGGAAACAGTGTCAGACTTTATTTTTTTGGGCTCCAAAATCACTGCAGATGGTGACTGCAGCCATGAAATTAAAAGACGCTTACTCCTTGGAAGGAAAGTTATGACCAACCTAGATAACATATTCAAAAGCAGAGACATTACTTTGCTGACTAAGGTCTGTCTAGTCAAGGCTATGGTTTTTCCTGTGGTCATGTATGGATGTGAGAGTTGGGCTGTGCAGAAGGCTGAGTGCCGAAGAATTGATGCTTTTGAACTGTGGTGTTGGAGAAGACTCTTGAGAGTCCCATGGACTTCAAGGAGATCCAATCAGTCCATTCTGAAGGAGATCAGCCCTGGGATTTCTTTGGAAGGAATGATGCTAAAGCTGAAACTCCAGTACTTTGGCCACCTCATGCGATGAGTTGACTCATTGGAAAGACTCTGATGCTGGGAGGGATTGGGGGCAGGAGGAGAAAGGGACGACAGAGGATGAGATGGCTGGATGGCATCACTGACTCGATGAACATGAGTCTGAGTGAACTTCGGGAGTTGGTGATGGACAGGGAGGCCTGGCATGCTGCAGTTCATGGGGTCGCAAAGAGTCGGACAGGACTGAGCGACTGAACTGAACTGAACTGAACTACATTTTAAATTCTCCCTCTTCAGGTAGACAGTATGAAATCTCTTAAAAGGGGTATATACATGGCATTTCTGATGAACATGCCTCTCTAGGAGATGTATCTCTGCTGTACACGTGGGGAAAGGTGCAGCCTAAATGAACCCAGAGGATTCTCTCCTCAATATGACCCACCATGGCTTCTGTTTCCTACATCCTTTTAGATTTCTTTGTTTAAAGAAACCCAAGCAAATACCCCCCATGGATACATTAGTTTCTTCTTTTCTCATAAACGTTTTCTTTCTTCCTCTGTCCCTCTGATGTTTCTTTTCCTTCTCAATTTTGTTTTTCCCAGATCTTTTTTTTTAACATCCTTGCAACCAGTTTTCTCATTTCTCCTCTCTCCTTTCTTTCTTCCCCCTTCTAGGCATTTATTGAGGGAGGAAGAGAGATATTTTTTAAAGGTTAAACAGGATGGTTATCATTCTCAAGAATATATCAATCTAATATCAGAGAATGTTAGTCCTGTCTGCTCTTTAAGTCTTTAAAAAAACACTGGTCATGGGTTTAGGGTGACTCTGATAGTGATTACACCTTGCTTTTGTGCCTATTTTGCTTAGTGTTCACAAAGGCTTCTTTAACTTAGGTTTTATATACCATAGGACTGCCAGAGACAGTATTCAATGTGTTGATTTGAGTCTTCCAGATTTGAGGTCGCTAATATTTCTCAGGCTATGACACCTGAGAGGCAGATGATGGGTGGTATGACTCAATTCCATAAGCATTCACTCACTGGCTCCTGTGTGTAGCCTTGGCTCTCTTAGGAGTCCCCAGGTCAATGCAGAGCCCTAAGTGGTAAATTATTTGTATCATCATTGGAATATGAAAGATTGTTTATTATTATTATTATTGTTATATATTTTTGATTGAAAATGAATGTTATGGAAGATTAAAGACCTTAAAGAACAAGCAGGAGTTTTATGTATTGTGATTGGAAGGGATGTATATGGAATAACCTAATCAAAGGAACGAGTGAGATGTGAACTATTATTGGCCATATCAACAATGGTTTCACCAACTCTCAGGAAGCCTCTACCACCTTGATCTTGTTCTGTTCCCATTATCAACACTGGGGAATTTCCACCATCTGGTTTTTCATATCCTACTTTTATCCAACTGAGAATTTTCACTGAATCCATGTTGGTTCAGTGCACTCCTTTTTAACTCAAAAGAAAATAAGCCCCAGTGTTTCAGAAGGCAATTTCAATATGCTAGAGGGTCGGAGTGACATGGTATCAGCAAGTAAGATATGTGAGGGAAGCAGAGATCAAGGAATCAAAGACTATATCAACAGATGTGGGAGAACGAGTGACTTCCATTTATCTGGTTTCATGGAAAGTGCTGGGAATAGTGTGTATTTTCAGAGTCATAGTTACTTTGATAGTATTTGAAATCATAAATGCCTGTTTCACAACCATGCATGTAGTATGCTCATATATTAGGTTGATCCATGTGAAATGCTAATATCATATGATAATCAGAATGGGACTTCTAGGGCCTCCTCAATTTCTCAGCCATTAGAAAATTAAAGGTTTTAGGAATCTTTAATACATTTTACACAATCCATTTTAGATAACTGATGAAACTCAAAGATTTTTCTAATACAATATGGGAAACATTTTTTTCACATAAGGGTATTTCCGTGCAAAGCAAATGGGGTGTAAATGATCAAGTTTTTTGTCTTGTTTTGGATCTATATCACAGCAAACTATTCAAAACTCTTTCAAAAACATTTTAGGAAATTCTGAAAATAGACTCTTTAGGAATTTTGTTTCTAGATCCGGCTGGAAATACTAGGAAACCAGCCTAATGTGAAATATTCCATCTTCTGGTTGAATACATTTGCTCTGTTCAGATTCAAATAACAGTTATTAAGTACTTGAGCATTTTCTAACTTACTAGCTCATGTGCTAGGTTCATTCATTATTATTCATACACTATTTTCTTTCATCTAATAACAACTCTGAATGTGACCTTACACTTATTTAGGTACTATTTTCTCATTCTACAGGTGAGGAAACCACTTGAGAGAAGATAAGTGACTTGGTCACATGGAACAGATGAAGAATGGAGCCAAGCATGGGAACCAGGCATTGGACCCAGGTCTCTTGACTGTAAGTCTTGTGTTTTTTCTGCTATTCCATGATCCTTATGTCTAAACTTCTAAAGGAAAATGAAAAATTACATCTAGGGTGAGATGCTTGTGAAAAGAGGAATAAGATCTTTATTATTGAATTAGGCTCATACGTTTCTATCCTTTATCATGTAGAAATGTAACTATATTTATGCATGATATTATATATGTCATAGTGTTGAACATATATATGTTCATATATGATATTATACATGCCTTATATGTCATAGTGTTGAACAAGAGGGCCATTCTATTTAGATAAGTAGTGAGAAAATTTTCAGAATATCCTGGACTATAGGAAGAGAGCTATAAGGGAATGATATGATTATAGAAGAAGGGATGTATATAATGCAAGGAGCATGTTGCCTTGATCTCTGTGACTATTAGTTTGGGAACATAAAAGAAATGTGTCTGTGTGTGTGTATCTGTGTGTATGTGTGCATGCATGCGTGTGCTTTTGTCCTATGAATTTTAACATGTAATTTGATATTACCTAGATAGCATATTCAAAAGCAGAGACATTACTTTGCCGACTAAGGTCCATCTAGTCAAGGCTATGGTTTTTCCTGTGGTCATGTATGGATGTGAGAGTTGGACTGTCAAGAAGGCTGAGTGCCAAAGAATTGATGCTTTTGAACTGTGGTGTTGGAGAAGACTCTTGAGAGTCCCGTGGACTGCAAGGAGATCCAACCAGTCCATTCTGAAGGAGATCAGCCCTGGGATTTCTTTGGAAGGAATGATGCTAAAGCTGAACTCCAGTACTTTGGCCACCTCATGTGAAGAGTTGACTCATTGGAAAAGACTCTGATGCTGGGGCGGGGGGTGGGGGGGCGGATTGAGGGCAGGAGGAGAAGGGGACGACAGAGGATGAGATGGCTGGATGGCATCACTGACTTGATGGACATGAGTCTGAGTGAACTCCGGGAGTTGGTGATGGACAGGGAGGCCTGGCGTGCTGCAATTCATGGGGTCGTAGAGTCGGACACGACTGAGCAACTGAACTGACTGAAAAGTACAGTTTATCTGAAATGTCTGTTATATTTCCTATTACAAAATTTGAACTGGTTCAAATTTATAAAATAGACTATGATCATCTTACTGAAGCATTTTTTGGTTTATACAGGTACCAACACAATGTAAATATTATGTGATTTATATCTGACTTTTAAAGACACATCCATTATGTAAAGCAACTTACATTTTTCCATATACAGTCTGGTTTATGCAGGTCTGTATAATTTCTGGAGAGTATGATCCTTCTTTCTTGCCTGGAGAATCCCATGGACGGAGGAGCCTGGTAGGCTTCAGCCAAGAGTCGGACACGACTGAGCGACTTCCCTTTCACTTTTCACTTTCCTGCATTGGAGAAGGCAATGGCAACCCACTCCAGTGTTCTTGCCTGGAGAATCCCAGGGATGGGGGAGCCTGGTGGGCTGCCGTCTATGGGGTTGCACAGAGTTGGACATGACTGAAGTGACTTAGCATGGACCTTCTTTATTATTTATGTTCCTACTGTGATGCTTGATGTTTTATGGATAATGATCCCTTTGAGAATCTGATAAAGTAATGAAGCTTGTTCTGAGAATAGCTACATGCATAAAAGTCAACAATCTTGCATTTCATGCCAGGGATTCATGAACTTCTTGGCACCAATCCCTGGACCTCCAAGTTAAGAACAACTTGGCACCAAGTCTGCTACATAGTAGGTTTCATAGATACTTCTCTTATGCTTCTCAACCCATAACTATGAGATGTGAGTATGAGTGAATGCATCACTCCACAGCTCAATCCCATCTCCTAATCCTTTCTAACTTTAGTCCCATCCAAACTCTTCACTCTGACTGAAGGGAAAGGAAAGGGGCATAATTTCTGTGGATATGTAGTCAATTTTTCCTTTTAATGATACCATTTGGCATATATACTCTGCTTGGAAATATTTGAATTAGACATAGGTAATAAATCTTCAAGTTTTTAAATCACCATATGATGTAAACTAAGTGCCCTTTGTCCCTGAGCTTCACTGAGTCATTGAGACCCATTTGTGGAGACTGGATGAGGTGAAGTTCAAATATGAACTTGGGAAGAAACACAGGCAGAGTCCTCAAATGCATGAATTATGTTAAAAAACAGAGATTTTACATTTTGATCTGGTTGTCGTTTCTCTAAAGTTAGGCATGAGAAGAATGGTGGTGTAGAAATGCCAATGTATTGGATGCTGCCAGGAATATTTTGGGGATCAATGACTTGCAGAGTTGCGTCTGTTGCAAAGTTTGCCTTCAGGCTCAGGGTTTGAATTGGTATCATGGAAAAGCTTTGTTTGTAAATAGACAGACTTGGGCCATTTCTAGTTTGTGTTGCATGGGATCAAATTAATTAACAGGGATTTTTTGGTAGTAGAATAAAAATTTTTGTAACAGACATTACTATTTTCCATTAATATACTATTTTCCTTTCCTTCTGGACACAAGTTAAAATTGTACTTTCTGCCCTACCTCCCTGAAATTAATTGAGGCCATTCAATTCTCTTTGGCCAGTGAAATGTAACTTAAATGAAATTTAACACCCATGATTCTACACCTCCCCTTCCATCTACCTCACTGACCTATGGAGTTCCAGATGGTGGTGCCTCCATCATATTTGATCCCTGAGTGAGGATAACATGGAGCAGAGGCCACTTACCAACCTACAATGGTCGCATAGCAAGAAAAACACTTTGATTGTTATAAGCCACTGACGTTTATGGTTATTTGTCATAGCGGCACAGCCTAGTCTGTTATGCCTGCTATTATACAACTTCTGTTTAAACAATGTAAACAGATTAATGAGCTAGTGAGTAGATAGTACAATGTAAAAGGGAAAATTAGTAGTTTCTTGTTTTTAATAGTGGGTCTGTTCCTCATAGGAGCATCTCAGACAGTTGTTCTGGGATTCTAGGCTATTCCACAAAGCAAATACGTGTGTGCAAACATATCGATAGCAATGAAAACTTAGAGAATTCACAATGGCTGGGCTGGCCCAGTGGCCCAGGCAAATAAACACTATTTGCTTCCTTTCCCCTCTTGTTTTCTCTGAGAGCTAGAGAGTACTCGAGTCACTCAGCTTCCTCCATTGGGACAGTGGTGACAATGATCTTGTTCTCTAGAGGCTCCATGTCATGGTTAAGTCACTTGAAACTGTTTAATAATCTGTGCAGGTCTTGTTGGGTCACAAAGTCCCAAAGCCTCTTCCTCACACATTATCTTCCACCACTCTCATTTTTTTTGCCCATGAACAAAGGAGTCTCTCAGGATCCTTTTAAGTGTATCCATCACAGGCTTGACTACACTGGGGAAGAGGTAGGAGAAAGTGCTTTCACCATTAGCAGGCACAAGCTGAACGAATCTCAATAAGTGACAGGCATAGGTGATGAAGAGCTAATTTTTAGATTCCAGCAATTCACTAGTGTCACTTTTTAATTTGATGGAAGATGATATATAGGTAGAGAGGCAAATGTTGTCATGAGAAGCACAATGGATTTGGAATAAATGATCTTGTCTCAAACATGCTCTCTACCATTTTCCAGCTTTGTGGTTGTAAATACCTGCTTAAGCTAATCCCATATTCTTTACCAACACCAGTGGGTGTGGTGATACCTACCTTCCATGGTAACTCTAAAGCTGTATTTCACAAAATAGGCCTTCAGGGACTTTCCTAGCAGTCCAATGGTTAAGATTTCCTGCTTCCCCTGCAGGGGATATGGGTTCAATCCCTGGCTGGGGAACTGAGATCCCACATGCTGTGTGGCCAAAAAATGTGGAGAGGCTTTCATTCAATACTACTTTCATGTTCTTTGTTTTCATATTTAGTAAGTAGTACTATAATCCAGGTGCCCAGACATCTGCAGTCCTCAAGAGTCATGTTTCCTTTAATGCCCAGTCAGTAATAATCTAAAGTTCTCTCCCAACCAAATCCAAGAAGTCCAGTGTTTTTCTTCATTCCACTCTCAGTTTTTCTGAGAATCTCTGAGGGATGTGTACATATTTCACAAATGTATCCTAGCTGTTCTTGTCACTTTAGCCAGTTATCTGGCACCAGACTCTTACTCTGATTCCCTGCAAGTCCCCCTTGCTGTTGTGTAACTGTCTCCTCTAAGCTCTAGCTCTTCATCCCTACATTGCTTTTTCTTAAAATTTGACCCAAGTCTGTCCTTTATTGTCTCAGCACAGCAAAAACCAGGCTCTGAGAAGATTATCATGAAGGCTTAGGGACAATAGAAAAAGATTTCAACTTGATGAGGGGTTAAGTAGAGGAGGCAGAATTTATATGTCTATTATGTAATGATCCCCAGATCCAGTGCTTTCCAAATGGTCTCTGTAGCAAATGAACAGAATTCCCTGTTAAACACAATCCTAGTGAATTAGAATCTCTGAGAGTGACTGCATAGGAGTGTATATTTTAATAAACTTATGAAATGTTTCTCTGTTGGGACATTGGAATGGAATTGTTTGGGAACTTGTGCCCCAGTGCCATGTTGCAAGAAGTTTACATCAAACTCGAAGGAATGATTTGATCATATTTCCCTGACCTGGGTTTGTGCCTCCAACTTTTCCAGGACCAGACTGAAAAAAAACAAAATGAACAATAACAACAGTAGCAGAAACAATAAACTTTACAAAGAGCTTTCCCTTGGGAAAACTTTGTTTTTTGCAGTTTCCACACCATCTCTCTTCTTCCTTGCTCATGGAACAATTATGTGCCTAGCTTCTGGTGATGAATTAGAATTTGTCCACATCACTTTTGATTATCCTGTCTCCTCTTTTTTAGCCTTCCTTCTATCTAAGGGGTAGTCATATGATCCAATTCTTGGCAATAAAATGCAGCAAGAAACTTTGAGGGGAACAATCTCTGGGAAAACTTTTACTTTTCTATCTTAAGTGTAGATGTCATTATTAGATAATTGATTCTGTGAGAGTCAAATTCTGATCATGAAGGAAAGGAAGAGAAAATTACAGAAACATTGTCCATTCCTAGACCAAAGTCAGCGCCTGCTTTACCCTCAGTCTTCTTTTGATGGGAGAAAGACCCCCAGTCTTTATTAGGCCACTGTACCTATTTCTTTGTTTTGGCTACTAAAAACATTTCCAGTCTCAGGCTGTGCTCCCCGTAAAGGTCATGTTATTTCAGTGGTAATCACAATGATGATCGGCTTTTATGCTACATGACCTATTTAGCTCCTCATTATTGCAAATATCTCCATTTCAAAAGAGAATCTTGGCTTTGTCAAAAATCTCATTGTTTTTTATCCCCTTCAAATTAATGAAGAGGCTTGTCCTTAAAATTTGGTGTGACAGTGGTTTGTCCTCTACTAAGAAAAAGCTTGGAAATAAGGTTTTTCTCTTCTATCTCATCTCCCCACATCCCTTATTCTCATGGTATCAGAAATTGGCACACTTTGTACTAATATGTAGTATGCAAAAATCTTTTGTTATAATTTCCAAATATTCTTTATCATATAAATGTACAAACATGCTCATATTAATACATACACATATACATATGTAAATTCATATTTCTCTCCTTTAAAATATTATGAAAGAAATATGTATACACTAATAGATACATTTAAAAATGCAGACTAGTACACAAATAGTAAACACTAGTAAAAATAGTATACAATAATACAGATAGTATACAAATAGTATACAAAAAGCACGCTGGTATGCTATTTACCAGCATTATCCACAGTCTCCTACAAAGCGTTGCCGTATCTTGAGAAAATATTTGCAAACCATGTATCAGATAAGGGATTAATATACAAAATATAAAAGGAATTCATGCAACTCAATAGCAACGAACAAACAACCTGATTGCAAAATAGGAAGAGAAATTCAATAGACATTTTTTCAAAGAATACACACAACTGGCCAACAAGTATATTAAAAGGTGCTTAATATCCTGGTCATCAGCAAAAGGCAAATCAAAACCACAGTGAGATATCACCTCACCCCTGTCAGAATGGCTGTCATCAGTAAGATGAGAAATAATAAGTGCTGGTAGGAACATGGAGAAAAAGGAACCTTGGTACACAGTTGGTGGGAATGTAAATTGGCACAGGCATTATGGAAAACAGTACAGGGTTTCCTCAAAAACAAAATATAGAACTATCATATGATTGAGCAATCCCTATTCAGGATATATTCCTAAAGGAGATAAGATCAGTACCTCAAAGAGATACTGCAACCCCATGTTCACACAGCATTATTCACAATAGCTGAAATGTGTAAACAATCTGGATGTCTGTTGACAAATGAACAGATAAAGAAAATACTATGTGTGTGTGTGTGTGTGTGTATCTCCTAGAGATCTGTCTGTATATGAATATTCAGTTCAGTTCAGTCAGTCACTTCTGTTCAACTCTTTGTGACGCCATGGACTACAGCACACCAGGCTTCAATGTCCATCACCAACTCCTGGAGCTTGCCCAAATTGATGTCAATTGAGTAAGTGATACCATCTAACCATCTCATCCTCTGTCATCCCCTTCTCCTGCCTTCAGTCTTTCCCAGCATCAGGGTCTTTTCCAAGGAGTCAGTTCTTCCCATCAGGTGGCCAAAGTATTGGAATTTCAACTTCAGCATCAGTCTCTCCAATGAATATTCAGGACTGATTTCCTTTAGGATTGACTGGTTTGATCTCCTTGCAGTCCAAGAGACTCTTAAGAGTCTTCTCTAACACCACGATTGAAAAGAATCAATTTTTTGGTTCTTGGTTTTCTCTATAGTTGAACTCTCATATCCATACATGACTACTGGAAAAACCATAGCTTTGAATAGATGGACCTTTGTTAGCAAAGTAATGTCTCTGCTTTTTAATAAGCTGTCTAGGTTGGTTATAGCTTTTCTTCCAAGGAGCAAGCAGTTTCATTTCATGGCTGCAGTCACCATCTGCAGTGATTTTGGAGCCCCCCGAAATAAAGTCTCTTACTGTTTCTATTGTTTCCCCATCTATTTACCATGAAGTGATGGGATTGGATGCAGTGATCTTAGTTTTATGAATGTTGAATATTAAACCAACATTTTCATTCTCCTCTTTCACTTTCATCAAGAGGTTCTTTAGTCCTTCTTCACTTTGTGCCATAAGGGTGGTGTCATCTGTGTATCTGAGGTTATTGATATTTCTCCAGATAATCTTGATTCCAGTTTGTGCTTCATCCAGCCCTGCATTTTGCATGATGTACTCTGCATATAAATTCAATAAGCAGGGTGACAGTATACAGCCTTGATGTACTCCTTTCTAGATTTGGAACCAATCTGTTGTTCCATATCTAGTTCTCACTGTTGCTTCTTGACCTGCATATAGATTTCACAGGAGGCAGGTAAGGTGGTCTGGTAGTCCCATCTGTTTAAGGATTTTCCACAGTTTGTTGTGATCTACACATTTGGAAAACTCAGCAGTGGCCACAGAATTGGAAAAGTCAGTTTTCATTCCAATTCCAAAGAAAGGCAATGCCAAAGAATGCTCAAACTACCGCACAGTTGCACTCATCTCACATGCTAGTAAAGTAATGCTCAAAATTCTCCAACCAGGCTTCAGCAATACATGAACCGTGTATTCCTGAACCGTGAACTTCCTGATGTTCAAGCTGGTTTTAGAAAAGGCAGAGGAACCAGAGATCAAATTGCCAATATCTGCTGTATCATGGAAAAAGCAAGAGAGTTCCAGAAAAACATCTATTTCTGCTTTATTGACTATGCCAAAGACTTTCACTGTGTGGATCACAATATACTATGGGAAATCCTGAAAGAGATGGGAATACCAGAGCACCTGACCTGCCTCTTGAGAAATCTGTATGCAGGTCAGGAAGCAACAGTTAGAACTGGACATGGAACAACAGACTGGTGCCAAATAGGAAGAGTATGTCAAGGCTGTATATTGTCACCCTGCTTATTTAACTTATATGCAGAGTATATCATGAGAAATGCTGGACTGGAAGAAGCACAAGCTGGAATCAAGATTGCTGGGAGAAATATCAATAACCTCAGATATGCAGATGACACCACTCTTATGGCAGAAACTGAAGAGGAACTAAAAAGCCTCTTGATGAAAGTGAAAGAGGAGAGTGAAAACATTGGCTTAAAGCTCAACATTCAGAAAACGAAGATCATGGCATCCAGTCCCATCACTTCATGGGAAATAGATGGGGAAACAGTGGAAACAGTGTCAAACTTTATTTTGGGGGGCTCTAAAATCACTGCAGATGGTGACTGCAGCCATGAAATTAAAAGACGCTTACTCCTTGGAAGAAAAGTTATGACCAACATAGATAACATATTCAAAAGCATAGACATTACTTTGCCGACTAAGGTCCATCTAGTCAAGGCTATGGTTTTTCCTGTGGTCATGTATGGATGTGAGAGTTGGACTGTGCAGAGGCTGAGTGCCGAAGAATTGATGCTTTTGAACTGTGGTGTTGGAGAAGACTCTTGAGAGTCCCTTGGACTGCAAGGAGATCCAACCAGTCCATTCTGAAGGACGTTAGCCCTGGGATTTCTTTGGAAGGAATGATGCTAAAGCTGAACTCCAGTACTTTGGCCACCTCATGCGAAGAGTTGGCTCATTGGAAAAGACTCTGATGCTGGGAGGGATTGGGGGCAGGAGGAGAAGAGGACGACAGAGGATGAGATGGCTGGATGGCATCACTGACTCGATGGATGTGAGTCTGAGTGAACTCCGGGAGTTGGTGATGGACAGGGAGGCCTGGCGTGCTGCGATTCATGGGGTCACAAAGCGTCAGACACGACTGAGCAACTGAACTGAACTGAACACAGTCAAAGGCTTTGGCATAGTCAATAAAGTAGAGAGATATGTTTTTCTGGAACTGTCTTGCTTATTTGATGATCCAATGATTGCTGGCAATTTGATCTCTTGTTCCTCTGTCTTTTTAAAACCGGCTTGAACATCTGGAAGTTCACAGTTCACATACTATTGTAGCCTGGCATGGAGAATTTTGAGTATTAATTTGCTAGTGTGTGAGATGAGTGCGACTGTGCAGTAGTTTGAACATTCTTTGGCATTGCCTTTCTTTGGGAGTGGAATGAAAACTGACCTTTTCCAATCCTGTCGCTAATGCAGAGTTTTCCAAATTTGCTGGCATGTTGAGTGCAGCACTTTGACAGCATCATCTTTCAGGATTTGAAATAGCTCAACTGGAATTCCATCACCTCCACTAGCTTTGTTCATAGTGATGCTTCCAAGGCCCACTTGACTTCACATTCCAGGATGTCTGGCTCTAGGTGAATGATCAGGTTATTGTGGTTATCTGCATCATGGAGATCTTTTTTGTGTAGTGCTTCTTTGTATTCTTGCCACCCCTTCCTAATATCTGCTTCTATTAGGTCCATACCATTTCTGTCCTTTATTGCACCCATCTTTGCATGAAATGTTCCCTTCGTATCTCTAATTTTCTTGAAGATATCTCTAGTCTTTCCCATTCTATTGTTTTCCTTTGTTTCTTTGCATTGATCACTGAGGAAGGTTTTGTTATCTCTCCTTGCTATTCTTTGGCACTGCATTCAAATGGTTATATCTTTCCTTTTCTCCCTTTGCATTTCACTTATTTTCTCAGCTATTTGTAAGGCTTTCTCAGACAGCCATTTTGCCTTTTTCATTTCTTTTTCTTATGGATGATCTTGATCACTGCCTCCTGTACAGTGTCATGAACCTCTGTCCATAGTTCTTCAGGCAATCTATCAGATCTAATCCCCTGAGTCTATTTGTCACTTCCACTGTATAATCGTAAGGAATTTGAATTAGTTCATACCTGAATGGTGTGGTGCGTTCCCCTACTTTCTTCAATTTAAGTCTAAATTTGGCAATAAGGAGTTCATGATCTGAGGCACAATCAGCTCCTGGTCTTGTTTTTGCTGACTGTATAGAGCTTCTCCATCTTTGGCTGCAAAGAATATAATCAGTCTGATTTTTCTATTGACCATCTGGTGATGTCCATGTGTACAGTCTTCTCTTGTGTTGTTGGAAGAGGGTGTTTGCTATGCCCAGGACATTCTCTTGGAAATCTCTGTCATCCTTTTCCTTGCTTCATTTTGTACTCAAAGGCCCAATTTGCCTGTTACTCCAGGTATCTCTTGCCTTCCTACTTTTGCATTCCAGCCCCTTATAATGAAGAGGACATCTTTTTTTGGGGTGTTAGTTCTAGATGGTCTTGTTGGTCTTCATAGAACCGTTCAACTTCAGCTCCTTCAGCATTAGTGGGGGGGCATAGACTTGGATTATTGTGATAATGAAGGGCTTGCCTTGGAAATGAACAGAGATCATTCTGTTGTTTTTGAGATGTACTGAAGAACTGCATTTTGGACTCTTGTTTACTGTGATGGCTACTCCATTTCTTCTAAGGGATTCTTGCCCACAGTAGTAGATATAATGGTCATCTGAGTTAAATTCGACCATCCAGTCCATTATAGTTGACTGATTCCTAAAATGTCAATCTTCATGCCTGCTATCTCCTGTTTGACCACTTCCAGTTTACCTTGATTCATATACCTAACATTCCAGGTTCCTATGCAATATTTTTCTTTACAGCATTGGACTTTACTTCCATCACCAGTCACATTCACAACTGGGCATTGTTTTACTTTGGCTCTGTCTCTCCATTCTTTCTGGAGTTATTTCTCCACTCTTCTCTAGTATCTATTGGGCATCTACCGACCTGGGGAGTTCATCTTTCAGTGTCATATGTTTTTGTATGACACTGTAATTTCATACTGTTCATGAGGTTCTCAAGGCAAGAATACTGAAGTGGTTGACAATTCCCTTCTCCAGTGGATCACATTTTGTCAGAACTCTCCACCATGACCTGTCCGTCTTGGGTGGCCCTACACAACATGGCACATAGTTTCACTAAGTTAGAAAAGGCTGTGGTCCATGTTATCAGTTTGATTTGTTTTCTGTGATTGTGGTTTTCATTCAGTCTGCCCTCTGATGGATAAGGATAAGAGGCTTATGAAAGCTTTCTGATGAGAGAGACTGAGGGGAAAACTGGGTCTTGCTCTGATGGGGTGAGGGGGGCATGCTCAGTAAATCTTTAATCCAATTTTCTGTTGATGGGAGGGGGTGTGTTCCCTCCCTGTTGTTTGACCTGAGGCCAAACTATGGTGGAGGTAATGAAGATAATGGCGACCTCCTTCAAAAGGTCCCATGTATACACTGCCACTCTCAGTGCCCCCGACCCTGCAGCAGGCCGTAGCCAACCCACACCTCCACCAGTGACTCTTGGACACTCACAGGCAAGTATGAGTCAGTCTCTTGTGGGGTCACTGCTCCTTTCTCCTGGGTCCTGGTGTTCTCAGGGTTTTGTTTATGTCCTCCAAGAGTCTGTTTCCCCAGTCCTGTATAATTTCTGGGGGCTCTATCATGGGGTTAATGACGACTTCCTCCAAGAGGGCTTATGCCACACCCAGGTCTCCTGCACTCAGAGCTCCTGCGCCTGCAGCAGGCACTGGCGACCTGTACCTCTGCAGGAGACACTCAAACGTTCAAAGGCAGGTCTGGCTCAGTCTCTGTGGGGTCTCTTGGTGCACACAAGGTTTTGTTTGAGTCCTCTGAGTGTCTCTGGCAGGTGTGAGGTTTGATTCTAAACTCAATTTCGACTATTATTCAGCCTTAAAAAGAAAGAAATTCTGCCTTTTGCAAGGATAAATGGATTAACTTGTTAGTCATTATGCTATGTAAAATAAGTCAGATACCTAAAGAAAAAAACTTCAATCTCAGTTATATGTGGAACCTAAAATAAGTCAGCTACATAGAAATGGAGAATAGAATGGTGGTTACCAGGTATGGGAAAAGGGTGGACAGTTACAGGGAATGGAGAGGTTTTGGTCAGAGCATACAAAGTTGCATTTATGTAGGATGAATAATTCTAGAGATTCATTGTATAGCATGATGACTATAGTTAATAATACTGCAGTGAATACTGAAAATTTGCTGAGAGAGTAGATTTCAGATGCTCCTATTACACACAAAATTATAGCTATGTGAGGAAAAGATATGTTAGTTGGCCTGACTGTAATAATCGTCTCACTAAATATATATATAATCATTATGTTTCCTTTATAACTGACTGGTTGGATCTCCTTGCTGTCCAAGGGACTCTCAAGAGTCTTCTCCAGCACCACAATTCTATGGCCTTCTTTGTGGCTCAACTATCATATCCATATATGACTACTGGAAAAACCATACGTTGAACTAGACAGACCTTTGTTGGCAAAGTGATGTCTCTGCTTTTTAATATGCTGTCTATGTTTATCATAGGAGAAGGCAATGGCACCCCACTCCAGTGTTCTTGCCTGGAGAATCCCAGGGACGGGGGAGCCTGTTGGGCTGCAGTCATTGGGGCTGCACAGAGTCGGACACGACTGAAGCGATGTAGCAACAGCAGCAGCAGGTTTGTCATAGTTTTCCTTCCAAGGAGCCAGTGTCTTTTTATTTTATGGCTAGAGTCACCATTCACAGTGATTTTGGAGCCCAAGAAAATAACATCTGCCACTGCTTCCACTTTTCCCCCATCTATTTGCCATGAAGTGATGGGACCAGATACCACTATCTTAGTTTTCTGAATGTTGAGTTTTAAGCCAGCTTTTTCACTCTACTCTTTCACCCTCACCACAAGTCTCTTAAGTTCCTCTTCACTTTCTGTCATAAGGGTGGTATCATCTGCTTATCTGAGGTTGTTAATATTTCTCCTGGCAATCTCAATTCCAGGTTGTGATCTATCCAGCTTCACATTTCGGTTGATGTACTCTTCATAAAAGTTAAATAAGCAGGGTGACAATATATAGCCCTGATGTATTCCTTTTCCACTTTTGAACCAGTCTGTTGTTCCATGTCTGGTTCTAACTGTTTGAACAATTCTGGGTTGTTACAGGTTTCTCACGAGACAGGTAAGGTGGTCTGGTATCCCCATCTTTTAAGAATTTTCACACTTTATTGTGATCCACATAGTCAAAGGGTTTCACGTAGTCAGTGATGCAGTACTAGAGGGTTCTGAAAACACATGTAAAAAACTCTTTTCTGAAGCACATTTGCCACACATTTTTATTTATTTGGAGTCTGAAGGAGTCTTAAAATTTGTTTAGTTTAAACCATCATTTAGCAGAGAAGATGAAATCAAATGATCGTGTCTTTTTTAAGATCACAAGATTATTATTGGCAAATAACAGACTAAAAGTCAGCTCTTCTAATGTCTAGTCTAGTGATCTCCACATATCCTTCTATTACTTCCATAAATTCAGAATTGTGTGAAATTCAGATGTTAAACAGTAGAAAAAGGAATGGCAGTTTGCTAAGAATTTTATTTAGAAAGTCTTTCTTTCTAGTTTCTCTTCACTTTCATTAATGCATTTATTTTTTAATTAGTTGGGTAACATATATTCAGACTTTACCATTTAATGTTAGTGACTACAACATTGTAACCTAAAACACTGCCATTGAATTTCATCTGTAGTGAAGATATTTGATAACACTAGAAATTTCAGTTTCTACTTTGCAATATAACCTCCTGTTCTGATTTACTCTGATCTTACTAGCAATGATATGGCTTTCTTTGCTTGTCTCATAATCTTTTTCCCTAGCAGTTCTTTAATGATTAAAAAGATTTTCAGATTAAATTTGCAAGCCCTCAATGAATTCCTGGCAAGTGATGCTCACTTATTGAGTGGTCCATCAGTGGTACCATGATACATCAACAGATACTGGATTGTTACTTTATCAGGACCCTGGTGCCAAGATTTATTTTAGAAATTTGACCTGAAAAACTTTTGTTTTACAGATATTCCTTTTGGAAAAAAAAAAAAAAAAGGAAAGGATTAAATATACCTTTATTATATTTTATTTTTTATAGTGAAGATTTCTTAGAATGGATAATATGATATAGCAAGAGAACAAATGAAGGGGGAAAATATGATACATAAGAGTATGGAGTTAAAAAAAAATGGCTCAGTGAACAAATGACTGGAAATTCATAAATAATCTCTTATCCTAAAGCACAGAGAACATTTGCAACCACATGTTGGTCCATTCATATGATGTCTTCTTTTTTGAGTGTATGGGTCCATCTGTAAATGATTCTCAAAGCTGGCTCAAAATATGAACAAGCTTTAGAGAGTCCTTTATTCTACTCTGGTATTTTTTCATCAGACTCTGGGATTCCTTTACCTATCTGTTAGGTAGGTAGAAAAGGGAAAAGGAGTCCAAAATGGTGGTGGCTAAAAGACAAGGAAGGGAAAAGGAAGGTCCGAGGACCAGAGTGAAGACTTCAGGTAGAAGAAACAGCACTCCTGGCTAAGCCCAATTTGCATAGGGCAGGCCCAGGTGGAGGCAAAAACATATAAAAGGAGGAGCCAAAGCGCTCTCTCTCTTCCTCTCCCGCATATGTGTGCTCTTTCTCTCTCTCTCCCTCTCTCTCTTCCCCTCTCCCATGTGCTCCTCCACTCTCTTCCCTTCAAATCTTTGGGTTGGCATGCCCTCACGCTTCGAGGATGGATTCTCCTGCTATCTTCTAAATAAAATAGAGCTGTAACACTGATTTGCCTAAGAGCTATAACATGGTTTGTCCAAGACCCGAGAGCTGTGACGCGCTGACCGTTGCTCCAAATCTTTGTTGTGATGAGACAAAGAACCAGGGAACATACACTCGCGTGACATATCCATCTCCATACTCTTACTGATTCCCAGATTTTCACACATACAAATTCTTTCCACATATTGGAAAGCAGATTTAAGTCACTTTGGAAGGCCAGTCACCCCTGCTTTAGAGGTAGTTGTTTCCTGAAAACCAGTTAGAAGGACAAAACTTGAAAGTTATTGCCTCGCCATAGGTCATGTATAATCCACAAAGAAACCGATTCAACCTGGAAAATGTTATATGGAATCACTATTGTATGCTAAACTGCAATGAAAGAAACACAGATCAGAACAATCAAGAAATTGGATGAAACTTAAAGAAGTTTATGATCTAAAGAAGAAAAGAGAAATGGGGAATAGTATTTAGTGATATCTTCTATGTTTTGGACCCTGAGCCATCTCATCGTTTTAATTGCACAGAAGTTTTTAGAACAGTGTTCAGGTCCTAGGACAATGCCTAGCAGAGTAGTAGACCTTTTAAATGTTTACCAAATGAAAGAGTAAATGTGTAATCCTATGAAGATTGAAAAATTCAGAGGAGCCACATATCTGTTTGAGGTTAGGTTGAATTTACTTGCATGAAAACAGTGATGGGTCACTATTTATTGAGCATTTTTTGTGTGCCCAGACTATTAGTGTAGAGGTTTGATCAACATGGCAGCCAAGTGCATGTGCTTTGGAGTTAAGCAGATGCAGGTTTATATTTTTGCTCTACTAGAGTTACCAACATAGCACTGTAAAACCAGGTGGCTTCATATTGCCAAGCTACAGTTTCTTCATAAAATACAGATGCATGTACCTCTATTTCAGGCATTTTTAAGAGACTGAATGAAAATGTGTAAAGTGCTTGGCAAAGTGCTTGGCACAGAGGAAGAACTGAGAGACACAACTAAGATTGGAACCCAGCTCTGGTAGAATGAAAAATGTTCCTGTAAAGATGTCCATGTCTTAATCCCCAGAACCTGTGAATGGTGACAGGGACTTTGCAGATATGATTAAATTAAGGCTCTTCAGATAGAGAGGTTATCTTGGATTATCTGTGTGGATCAAGGTAATGACATGGGCCTATAGAAGAGGGAGATAAGAACCTCTGAGTCTTGGAAGGAGATATGACAACGGAAGCAGAGGTCAAAATAATGCAGCCACTGGTAAAGAATTCAGGCATCAACTGGAAGCTGGAAAAAACAAAGACCTAATACTGCAGATGGTGACTGCAGCCATGAAATTAAAAGACGCTTACTCCTTGGAAGAAAAGTTATGACCAACCTAGATAGTATATTCAAAAGCAGAGACATTACTTTGCTGACTAAGGTCCGTCTAGTCAAGGCTATGGTTTTTCGTGTGGTCATGTATGGGTGTGAGAGTTGGACTGTGAAGAAGGCTGAGTGCTGAAGAATTGATGCTTTTGAACTGTGTTGTTGGAGAAGACTCTTGAGAGTCCCTTGGACTGCAAGGAGGTCCAGCCAGTCCATTCTGAAGGAGATCAACCCTGGGATTTCTTTGGAAGGAATGATGCTAAATCTGAACTCCAGTACTTTGGCCACCTCATGCGATGAGTTGAGTCATTGGAAAAGACTCTGATGCTGGGAGGGATTGGGGGCAGGAGGAGAAGGGGACGACAGAGGATGAGATGGCTGGATGGCATCACGGACTCAATGGACGTGAGTCTGAGTGAACTCTGGGAGTTGGTGATGGACAGGGAGGCCTGGAGTGCTGCGATCATGGGGTCAGAAAGAGTCGGACATGACTGAGCGACGGAACTGAACTGAAATTCTTGCCTGAAACATTCAGAAGGAAGCAGCCCTGCCTACACACTGGTTTTCGCTCTGTGAGACCCATTTTGTACTCTTGACCTTAAGAATAAATCTGCATGGCTTTAAGTTTGTGGTAATTTGTTATCAGAGTGACAGAGAACAAACACATCAACCCGTACTGTTACCTCTATGCTTTGCTGCCTTTTGCTAACACAGAATTAAATAAGAAAGAAATCTCACATTGGCAGCCTAGAATCTGTTTTCTTTTGAATTTCTTTTCTCTTAACCTGCTTGCTCTTTCTTCTCTCATGGCCAGACAATTTGACAGATCTGTTTCCTCTGTCTGATTGCTTCCTCTGTGGCCACTGACTTGGGAATTATATGGAAAAAGAGAGAGAAAAAGCAGAAGGGAGAAGCAAAGGGATCATTGGCAGAAATAAGGTTTTTTGTGAGAAAAGGCAGATCCTTTGTATCTGTGGGTTGTTTTTCTAAGCTAGAAAATATGGGCTTCCCTTGAAAGGGCTTATTTTCTCCACCCTTCCCCAACATGCATCTCCATGCCTCTTCCTGTCTCTTCCAGACACAAACCCAGAGCATTTTTGAGAAGCTGGACAACTCCTCTAATGGTGGCCCACGTTCAAATTCCAAATCGCCTGGGTAGCTTTTTCCATTGTATTCCTTAGAAGATGCCTTTACTGAAAATGATTATTGTAGCGACTATGTGGGGCTGTCTCTAATCTTTATTTAAAGACAGGTAGTTCACTTATTCATGTATTAATTCAAGATGTTTATTTGGAGAACTTTGCATGGGTTAAATTTCTCCTGAGGAACACAGTGGTGAATGATCAGATCAGAGAAAATTCCTTTCCTCATGCATTTAGATTCCAAAGAGAGGCAGACCAACACAAGTAAACACACTTAAAATGTGTGTCAAAAGAATTGGAGATTGTGTCAAACATTTACTAAGGAAATGAACCAAGGGCTGAGGTAGCTAATAAGGTGTGTAGGGAGTGGGGCAGGGGAATAGGGTTACTTACATGGGGTTAGATAAGGGAAAGTCTCAGACATTTTGGCTGAGACTACCTGAAAGGATGGGTAGGAGGAGCCTTGTGAAGGAGAGGGTCTGGAGAGCATTCCAGGAAAATGGAACAGAATGCTCAGAGACTTAAGGCAGGTTCAGTTCAGTTTAGTCGCTCAGTCGTGTCTGACTCTTTGTGACCCCAAGACTGCAGCACGCCAGGCCTCCCTGCCCATCACTGACTCCTGGAGTTTACCCAGACTCATGCCCATTCAGTCAGTGATGCCACCCAGCCATCTCATCCTCTGTCATCCCCTTCTCCTCCTGCTTTCAATCTTTCCCAGCATCAAGGTCTTTTCCAATGAGTCAGTTCTTCACATTAGGTGGCTAAAGTATTGGAGTTTCAGCTTCAACATCAGTCCTTCCAATGAATACTCAGGACTGATCTCCTTTAGGATGGACTGGTTGGATCTCCTTGCAGTCCAAGGGACTCTCAAGAGTCTTCTCCAACACCATAGTTCAAAATTTCCAGGAATTGAAAGAAGACAGTGCCATTAGAATGTGAGGTGTGTTCGGAGCCTTTGCATGTTTAGCTCATGGAGAGTCTTATAGGCAAGAGAAAGGAATTTGATTTGATTTTGTGTGTAGTAGAAAGCAATTAGAAATTTTTAGGAGGCAGTGACATAAGCTGATGTATGTTTAAATCTGCCATGTGGTTATTGGGAGAATGGATCTGAGAGGAGCAAGGCTGGAAATGGGGAGACTGGTTTATAGGCTTTGCCATCTCCCAAGTGAGAGCTGAAAGGCCTGAACTAAGGTGGTAGAAGTCAGTTATATTCATAAATATAATAGAAAGATTCTATGAATACGTCTAATATGGTAGAGGATTCCTGTTTTGAGTACTTGGGTAGAAGGGCTGCCATTCCAGTTGAGATGGAAAAAAGATAGATGTGAAGAAGAAATTATCTTGACAAAGGGAGTGGGAGATACGTTTTGTGCATTGAAGTTTCAGATGTCTGGTAATTATCTAAGTGGAGCGATCAGGTTGAAAGTTGGATGCATATGTAACCCTGGAGTTCAAGGGACAGATCTGGGCCAGAGAGGTAAATGTGGAAATCATTAGCATACTATGGCATTTAAAGCCAAATGCTTTGTGATACAACTGGAGAATATGTATGAGGAAAGAAGGCAGTCAAGATGAAGCCCTGGGGAACTGCCCCCACTGAGATGTCAACTGGAAGAGGAGCAGGAGCCAGGGGGACAGAAGGAGAGTGGTCAGTGAGGGAGAGAAACCACCAGGTGAACAGTGCAGGCTGCAGATGAGAGGGCAGAGTGCCTGCACAGGGGGAGAAGGCATCTCTGTCTCTTGGTGCTGAGGGCTTGATTATAACAGAGACAGAGAGTGGTGTTTTTTTTTTTTTTTTTTTTACTTTATTTTACTTTACAATACTGTATTGGTTTTGCCATACATTGACATGAATCCACCACGGGTGTACATGAGTTCCCAATCCTGAACCCCCCTCCCACCTCTCCCTGCCCCCCTGCCCCCCCGCCCATATCATCTCTCTGGATCATCCCCGTTCACCAGCCCCAAGCATCCTGTATCCTGTGTCGAACATAGACTGGCGATTTGTTCCTTACATGATAGTATACATGTTTCAATGCCATTCTCCCAAATCATCCCACCCTCTCCCTCTCCCTCAGAGTCCAAAAGTCCGTTCTATACATCTGTGTCTCTTTTGCTGTCTCGCATACAGGGTTATCGTTACCATCTTTCTAAATTCCATATATATATGTTAGTATACTGTATTGGTGTTTTTCTTTCTGGCTTACTTCACTCTGTATAATTGGCTCCAGTTTCATCCATCTCATTAGAACTGATTCAAATGTATTCTTTTTGATGGCTGAGTAATACTCCATTGTGTATATGTACCACTGCTTTCTTATCCATTCATCTGCTGATGGACATCTAAGTTGTTTCCATGTGTTGGCTATTTATAAACAGTGCTGCAGTGAACATTGGGGTACATAATGTCTCAATTCTGGTTTCCTCGGTGTGTATGCCCAGCAATGGGATTGCTGGGTCATAAGGCAGTTCTATTTCCAGTTTTTTAAGGAATCTCCACATTGTTCTCCATAGTGGCTGTACTAGTTTGCATATCCATCAACAGTGTAAGAGGGTTCCCTGTTCTCCACACCCTCTCCAGCATTTATTGCTTGTGGACTTTTGGATCACAGCCATTCTGACTGGTGTGAAATGGTACCTCATTGTGGTCTTGATTTTCATTTCTCTGATAATGAGTGATGTTGAGCATCTTTTCATGTGTTTGTTAGCCATCCATATGTCTTCTTTAGAGAAATGTCTATTTAGTTCTTTGGCCCATTTTTTGATTGGGTCGTTTATTTTTCTGGAATTGCACTGCAAAAGTTGCTTATATATTTTGAGATTAGTTGTTTGTCAGTTGCTTCATTTGCTATTATTTTCTCCCATTCAGAAGGCTGTCTTTTCACCTTACTTATAGTTTCCTTTGTTGTCCAGAAGCTTTTAATTTTAATTAGATCCCATTTGTTTATTTTTGCTTTTATTTTATGGGAGGTGGATCATAGAGGATCCTGCTGTGATTTATGTCGGAGAGTGTTTTGCCTAAGTTTTCCTCTAGGATTTTTATAGTTTCTGGTCTTACATTTAGATCTTTAATCCATTTTGATTTTATGTTTGTGTGTGGTGTTAGAAAGTGATCTAGTTTCATTCTTTTACAAGTGGTTGACCAGTTTTCCCAGCACCACTTGTTAAAGAGATTGTATTTAATCCATTGTATATTCTTGCCTCCTTTGTCGAAGATAAGGTGTCCATATGTGTGTGGATTTATCTCTGGGCTTTCTATTTTGTTCCATTGATCTATATTTCTGTCTTTGTGCCAGTACCATACTGTCTTGATGACTGTGGCTTTGTAGT
Organism: Capricornis sumatraensis; assembly: GCF_032405125.1. Taxonomy (NCBI): domain Eukaryota; kingdom Metazoa; phylum Chordata; class Mammalia; order Artiodactyla; family Bovidae; genus Capricornis; species Capricornis sumatraensis. The sequence goes on along the minus strand of NC_091074.1, from coordinate 45,396,829 downwards.
AGAGCCTGAAGTCAGGCAAGTTGATTCCTCCAGTTCCATTCTTCTTTCTCCAGATTGCTTTGGCTATTCGAGGATTTTGTATTTCCATACAAATCTTGAAATTATTTGTTCTAGTTCTGTGAAAAATACCGCTGGTAGCTTGATAGGGATTCCATTTAATCTGTAGGTTGCTTTGGGTAGTATACTCATTTTCACTATATTGATTCTTCCGATCCATGAACATGGTATATTTCTCCATCAATTAGTGTCCTCTTTGATTTCTTTCATCAGTGTTTTATAGTTTTCTACATATAGGTCTTTAGTTTCTTTAGGTAGATATATTTCTAAGTATTTTATTCTTTTTGTTGTGATGGTGAATGGAATTGTTTCCTTGATTTCTTTTTCTACTTTCTCATTATTACTGTATAGGAATGCAAGGGATTTCTGTGTGTTGATTTAATATCCTGCAACTTTACTATATTCATTGATTAGCTCTAGTAATTTTCTGGTGGAGTCTTTAGGGTTTTCTATGTAGAGGATCATATCATCTGCAAACAGTGAGAGTTTTACTTCTTCTTTTCCAATTTGGATTCCTTTTATTTCTTTTTCTGCTCTGATTGCTATGGCCAAAACTTCCAGAACTATGTTGAATAGTAACAGTGAAAGTGGGCACCCTTATCTTGTTCCTGACTTTAGGGGAAATGCTTTCAATTTTTCACCATTGAGGATAATGTTTGCTGTGGGTTTGTCATATATAGCTTTTATTATGTTGAGGTATGTTCCTTCTATTCCTGCTTTCTGAAGTTTTTATCATAATGGATGTTGAATTTTGTCAAAGGCCTTCTCTGCATCTATTGAGATAATCATATGGCTTTTATTTTTCAATTTGTTAATGTGGTGAATTACATTGATTGATTTGTGGATATTGAAGAATCATTGCATCCCTGAGATAAAGCCCACTTGGTCATGGTGTATGATCTTTTTAATGTGTTGTTGGATTCTGATTGCTAGAATTTTGTTAAGGATATTTGCATCTATGTTCATCAGTGATATTGGCCTGTAGTTTTCTCTTTTTGTGGTATCTTTGTCAGGTTTTGGTATTAGGGTGATGGTGGCCTCATAGAATGAGTTTGGAAGTTTACCTTCCTCTGCAATTTTCTGGAAGAGTTTGAGTAGGATAGGTGTTAGCTCTTCTCGAAATTTTTGGTAGAATTCAGCTATAAAGCCGTCTGGACCTGGGCTTTTGATTACTAGAAGATTTCTGATTACAGTTTCAATTTCTGTGGTTGTGATGGGTCTGTTAAGACTTTCTATTTCTTCCTGGTTCAGTTTTGGAAAGTTGTACTTTTCTAAGAATTTTTCCATTTCTTCCACGTCGTCCATTTTATTGGCATATACTTGCTGATAGTAGTCTCTTATGATCCTTTGTATTTCTGTGTTGTCTGTTGTGATCTCTCCATTTTCATTTCTAATTTTATTGATTTGATTTTTCTCTCTTTGTTTCTTGATGAGTCTGGCTAATGGCTTGTCAATTTTACACAGTATTTCCTTTCCTATTTCATTCCATACTACCTTTTAAACTTGTGTATACATTCAGCTTTGGGAGACCATTTATGATATATTAGATTCTTTATCTAGACCTACCCATATTTGGGGAGTATTTTTTGGATTAGCCAACATGGAATTCACTGATAACCTTGACATACGAAGGTATGCTTAGTTCACCAGGTAGACTGTAGTGGGTTAATGAGTTAATGTGTCAATAATATGAGGAAGTGCAGACAGCATTTGTGTGTACAAAAATTTCCAAGAAATTTTGAAGAAATTTGGTCATGATAAGGGACAGATAAATGGGGCAGAAGCTGACAGGAACTATCTGGACAGTGGAGGTGTTTTGAGCAAGGTGTGCAAGATGGAGATGCTAAAATATGTCTGTGCACTGAGGAGAAAGAGCAAGTGGATGGAGAGATGGTGAATGTATGAGAGAGAGTGGGTAATAGAACAGTGAAGTTCTTGAGAAAACAGAAAAGGTTGTGAGCTTGACCTTCACTGGCAGATGCAGTAAGGAGGCAGGGGACGTGCAGGTGTCAGTGATAGAAAGAAGATACTTCTCCCTCCCAATGCTACTGTTCTTCACTGAATTATGAAAAGTCATCAGCTAGTATTAGTGGGAGGTTTGAGGAAGAGGAGAAAACATGAAATGCTTGTCTCATTTGAATTAGATAACTAGCTTCCCTTAAGCTGACTTCATGCTTACTAAGCAGCCTTATTGTAGTAATTGGGCTTCCTGTGGGATTTTCCAACAGAAGGAAGATGTGAGGGACAGAGGCTCCAAGTGTCAGCCTAGAGGAAGTTAGAATTCTCCAATAAAATGTCTCTTGTGAGTTTGTCTCTGTGAGCCAACTTACGTGGGTCAACTCAGGGAGGCAGAGAAGGCCAGATCAAAAGTACAATGTGATATGTGACAACTTTATCAACTTTGTATATGGTTCACCTGGCAAAAGGCTTGATTTATTCTATTAAACTTCAGTAGGGAGTATATAATTTACCTGCATTAGTTGCTGTTCAGTTACTCAGTCATGTGTGACTCTTTGCGACCCCATGGACTGTAGCATGCCAGGCTTCCCTGTCCTTCACTATCTCCTGGTGTTTGTTCAAACTCATGTCCATTGAGTTGGTGAAGCTGTCTAACCATCTCATCCTTTGTCACCCATTCTCCTCCTGCCCTCAATATTTCCCAGCATCAGGGTCTTTTCCAGTGAGTTGGCTCTAGACATCAGGTAGCCAAAGTATTGGAGCTTCAGCTTCAGCATCAGTCCTTCCAATAAATATTCATGACTGATTTCCTTTAGGATTGACTGGTTGCATCTCCTTGCAGTCCAAGGGACTCTCAAGAGTCTTCTCCAGGACTGCAGTTTGAAAGCATCAATTCTTCAGCACTCAGCTTTCTTTATGGTCCAACTCTTCACATCCATACATGACTCCTGGAAAGACCATAGCTTTGACTATATGGACCTTTGTTGGCAAAGTGATGTCTCTGCTTTTCAGTATGCTGCCTAGGTTTGACATAGCTTTTCTTCCAAGGAGAAAATGTATTTTAATTTCATGTCTGCAGTCACTGTTTGCAGTGATTTTGGAGCCCAGTAAAATAAAATTTGCCACTGTTTCCACTTTTCACCCATCTGTTTGCATTAGAGAGCAAAGAAATAAGGATCTTTCATTTAGCCTCACAATAAATTATGCATTCTATCTCTTAAACAATGAATCTAGAGACTCATTGGTTATAATCATTAATAGTCTCATAGAAAAAGCATTTTATACCTCCAAATGCTCCTACTGTGTATCTTATAATGGAAAGTTTTCTGCTCTTCCTTACCTGTAGAAATGACACCAGTAAACAATTAATGGGGAGAAATAAGGAAACCCTGAGATTAGCCTGAGAATTACAGAGACTTCATGCCATTATCAGGTGCATTATGCAGCAATAAACATTTCCCTTGAAGATTTACAAAATGTTCATCTAATTGGTTCATAATTGCTGGAAAAATAGGGAAGGGATGAAAAAGTTGGTAGTATCAGAGTATTTAAGTGGTAAAAACCCAAGGTTGTCCCCTACTCCCATCATCAAGAAGATTTTGGTTTCAAAACAATCAGAAATTTTATACCTGTGGTATTTTTAACAGAGTAAATAATGACCATCCAGAGAAAGAGACTACAGCTTTCTTTCTTAGATGGGATTCTTTTAATGCTCCCTTTGGGGACTTCTCAATAGATCATTATGATAATCACTCTTTTTGTATCACATATTTTCCTCTCAAAAATGCAGAAAAAATGAGTGTGGATTCTGGACAAACAAAGCTATAGAATAATTCTTGTACATAACAGCTGGGAGTGTGTGGTCAGGGAGAGGTTTGGCGGGAGAGAGGAGGAGGACATAAAAATGTTTGTTGCTGTAGAGTGTTCCTTACAAACAGAACTCGACAGAAACGTCGGACAGAAAAAACAGGACAAGACGCTTATTCCAAAAGTATTTATTGAACATCTTAAGAACAGGGCACTACTCTGGGTGGTGCACAGACAATAGCACGGAAGTTGACCTCAGAAAAGCCTGCTGTCAGGGAGACTTGCATTCTGATGGATGGCACCTGACTCCCCCTTTCCCAGAAATTTTCAGTACATCGCTAGGAGACCCAAGGGAGTGGAAGGCTTTTTGCTTTCATGCTCAAACACAGCCTGACTGGGTACTTTGTCTTTCTAGTTGATTTAAATGAAACAAGAAGTGACTTTCAGGTTTATCTTGGTAATAAAACTTGAGGCTGGTGAGAAGGGGATGATGATATTATTTCCTATAGAAAAGGAAGCATGTCTGTAGAGTGCTGAGATTAGATCTATCAAGGTAGCATGCAGGTAACTGGAAAGCAGCCACCAAATATGATTGAATCCTTCCCTCAGTAGCGAAAACATTGTCTTCTGTTCTATTGAAACTTGCATTTCATTTTCTGAGGAAACAAGGATTCTCTCTCTTTCACTGCCAGACAAACTCTCAAACACACATGGGCACTGTCTTTCTGTTCTGTGTCTCTGTCACACACACACACACACACACACACACACACACCCCTCCAAGCCAGTTGCATCAGTGATTCATCTCAAAACTGCCTATCTAGAAACAAACTCCTTTTTCTCCCTCTTACCAATCATCCTAAGCTTCTCCTTGAAGTAAAATCAGAAAATGCACCAGCGTAGTTTTCCTGGTTGCTAGGAATTCCGTCACTGTATTTTCACACCAGGATTCTCAAGTGGCGGATTCTCAAGTAGCACAGGGACCATCTTCCTACTTTTATCTTTGTTCACATGTGAAGGAAGCAACACAGGAGTGTATTACATTCACACTTGTCTCCTTGGCATGGTTTATAGATTCTGCGTCAACACTCAAGATCCTTGATGATAACGAAGAAGGTAATTAGTCTATAATTAGAAGTTAATCGCAAATCTATAAGAGAAATTTCAGCATATTGACAAAGACTTTTCTTTAGCTGACATTTCTATGCATAGTTAATTAATTACTGATCTCAAATTGGGTCACTGGAAATGGTATTCTTCTGATCTCTAGTAATTTTTCATCCAGACACACTTTTAAAAAAAATTCAGATTACATCTCTCAGTGCCCCTGTGCAGTTGAGTTTTACTGCAATGGGAGAAAAGACAAACTGTCCAGATACAGTTGACACATTAGCTTAAAAAAAAATGACCACGCTGTAACTGATGCACTGCTGGAGTCTACTTTGTGAGTGACAGGACAGGACACACTTAATCCATTTGTTCTCAACATCACTCATTATCAGAGAAATGCAAATCAAAACCACAATGAGATACTATCTCATGCCAGTCAGAATGGCTGCTATCAAAAAGTCTATAAACAATAAATGCTGGAGAGGGTGTGGAGAAAAGGGAACCTTCTTACACTGTTGGTGGGAATGCAAACTAGTACCGCCACTATGGAGAACAGTGTGAAGATTCCTTAAAAAACTGGAAATAGAACTGCCATATGACCCAGCAATCCCACTGCTGGGCATACACCCTGAGGAAATCAGAATTGAAAGAGACATGTGTACCTCAGTGTTCATCGCAGCACTGTTTATAATAGCCAGAACATGGAAGCAACCTAGATGTCCATCAGCAGATGAATGGATAAGAAAGCTGTGGTACATATACACAATGGACTATTACTCAGCCATTAAAAAGAATACATTTGAATCAGTTCTAATGAGGTAGATGAAACTGGAGCCTATTATACAGAGCAAAGTAAGTTAGAAAGAAAAACACCAATACAGTATATTAATGCATGTATGTGGAATTTAGAAAGGTGGTAATGATGACCCTATATGTGAGACAGCAAAAGAGACACAGATGTAAAGAACAGACTTTTGGACTCTGTGGGAGAAGGCAAGGGTGGGATGATTTGAGAGAATAGCTTTGAAACATGTCTATTCAGTTCAGTTCAGTTCAGTCGCTCAGTCGTGTCCGACTCTTTGCGATCCCATGAATCACAGCACGCCAGGCTTCCCTGTCCATCACCAACTCCCGGAGTTCACTCAGACTCATGTCCATTGAGTCAGTGATGCCATCCAGCCATCTCATCCTCCGTCGTCCCCTTTTCCTCCTGCCCCCAATCCCTCCCAGCATCAGAGTCTTTTCCAATGAGTCATCTCTTCGCATGAGGTGGCCTAAGTACTGGAGTTTCAGCTTTAGCATCATTCCTTCCAAAGAACACCCAGGACTGATATCCTTAGAATGGACTGGTTGGATTTCCTTGCAGTCCAAGGGACTCTCAAGAGTCTTCTCCAACACCACAGTTCAAAAGCATCAATTCTTCAGTGCTCAGCTTTCTTCACAGTCCAACTCACACATCCATACAGGACTACTGGAAAAACCATAGCCTTGACTAGACATGTATATTACCATATGTGAAATAGATTGCCAGCCCTGAGACTAGGTGTTCAGGGCTGGTGCACTGGGATGACCCTGAGGGATGGGATGGGGAGGGAGGTGGGAGGGGATTCAGGATGGGGAACACATGTACACCCATGGCTGATTCATGTCAATGTATGGCAAAAACCACTATAATATTGTAAAGTAATTAGCGTCCAATTAAAATAAATAAATAAGTTTTTAAAAAAGGCACTCCCTCACCCTCCCCTCAATTCTCTAGGAAAGTCAATGAACCAGAAACAGCTCAGATTTCACTGTACACATGTAAATGTGATATTAACATTACAAGATTAATAATGAGGAAAAAAAACAGGAAGCAGTCCAGACTTTTTTACTCAGTATATGCATATAAATAAATATAATATGTCTATCTGTGAAACTGCACTAAGTCTCGACACATGGAAATCTAATGGAATTTTAATAGCAAAGAACATGAGGATCAGTATGGAATGACAATGCTACTATACTCACGAATATCAAATGCATTAGTTACAGTTAATACTGTTACCATTACTGGCTAAAGAAGGGTGTCACGCCTCTAATAATTTGCTGAACAGGTTTCAGAGACTTTCCATCAAGCAGGAATAAAAAGCAAAATGCTTCCTGAGGTTCCAACTAGAGAGAAAGATAATGATGTTGGAATTGTGAGTTAAGCTTGAAGCAATGTTCATTTCCTGTATTATGTTTCAACTTAAGTAACACAGCCATGGGCAAGCATGTGAGAGGATCTTACTCTGTAGTCTTGAAATGGTTGAAGAAGGGTCATCCACATAGCTGAACTGTGGATGTCAGTTCTGGCTCCATATTCCCATACATTGCCTGCCACTCCCTGTTATTAGTGGGAAGCCGTATGGCCACTATATCATAGTTCTCATGCTGCCAAACAGAGGGGTTCAGGAAAAATCTTGCCCCACCGCTGGGCTGATGCTTTTGGACTTTATAGAAGTGCTGGTGCTAATGCTCTGCAGTCCTATTCCTGCGTCTGTACCCCATGCGACATCCCCATGGGAAAGCTGAGCTGTTTTTCTGATTCTACCATGCCACAGGGAACTGAAGGTTTTGGCATTTTATGATACTGGTTTTTACCCATTTTAAGTATGAGAAAGTTGAAAGGCTCAGAAATTTTAGGAATCTACAACAATAAGGAAATGACAAAGCTAGAAGTCAAATGCAGGCTGACTTCAACAATCACCTACTAACTACACTCCTTTATATTTCTCCCTGTGTTCTGGAAACTGGGGCGCCTATATCATTGGTTCCCAGGCCTGACTGCCCATGAGAAGCACCAGCAGGCTTATGACAAATGCAGATTCCTGAACAGTCTTCCTCCCTCTGTGTTTTGAGTAAGTAGATCTGGAGTAGAGCCCTGGAATCTGATATATTTTTAAGTTCCTGCCAAGAATTCTGAAGGATACCCAGGTTCAGGGCATTGAACACAAAATTGAGATTCATTCATTGTTTGTTTCAATAAATAACTGTTGAATGCTGACTGTCTACCAGGTACTGTTCTAGATGCTTAAGACAAGTCCCTGTGTTTATGAAATTTACACTCTAGTTGGAAGAGCCAGAGATGAGAAAAAAACCAATATGTTCTACCAAGTAGTGATAAATGCTACATAGAAAAGCATAGCATTGATTGTTGTTGCTAAATTGTGTCTAGCTCTTTTGCGACCCTATGGACTGTAGCCCACCAGGTTTCCCTGTCCATGGGATTTTCCAGGCAAAAGTACTGGAGTGGGTTGCCATTTCCTTCTCCAGTGGATCTTCCCAAGCCAGGGCTCAAACCTGTGTCTCCTGAATTGCAGGCAGATTCTTTACTGCTGAGCCACCAGGGAGGCTGCATAATATTCCACTGAGCATATGTACTGCTGAGCCACCAGGGAGGCTGCATAATATTCCACTGAGCATATGTACCACATCTTAAGTCATAAAAAGGAACAGAATTGGGTCATTTGTAGAGACTTGGATGGCTCTAGAGACTCTCATGCAGACTGAAATAAGTTAGAAAGAGAAAAGCAAATATTGTATATTAATGCATATATGTGGGATCTAAAAAAATGGTACAGATGGACCTATTTGCAGGGCAGGAATAGAGATGCAGATGTAGAAAACAGATGTGTGGATGTGGCATGGGGGAAGGGTGGTGGGATGAGCTGGGAGAGTGGGATTGACACATACTGCCACGTGTAAAATTGATAGCTATTTGGAACCTGCTGTATAGCACAGGGAGCCTGACTCAGTGCTCTGTGGTGACCTAGATGGGTCACTTCATTGTACAGCAGAAACTAACACAATATTACAAAGTAACTGTACCCCAATAAGAAAAGAAAAACAGCATGGAATCTTGAGGAGATACTAACATTGTGACTGATGATAAAAATGAGCACGACTATAGGGAAAATGATAAGAGATGAATTTGGAGAGGTTGGAAGAAGTCAACAGATTCATGGACAACTTCCAAATAGGTTGATATTAAAGATATTTCCATAAGAATATGAGGATGGTCTAACTTTTTTTCTCCAGCTGTTGTGGTGACTATAAAATGACAATACAATCTGTCCTTGTTGGGGAAGTAGGCTTCTTCGCATGTGGAATTCTGGACCCCACAGTCTCATCTCTGCCTTTTCAGGCAGCAAGAGAGAATTAGCTCAGCAGCACTGATGAATAACCACCCTTTGGGATCAAAGATAAAGTTCATTTTCTGACCAAAGATCCTGAGGGTGTTTTCAATGCCATTTGATTCTAAGTGCTACTGAGAATCCCTTAGGTCTCCAACACAGCAGTGAATGAATCTCAACAGAGTGGTTCACAAATAGATCTTGGGAGATGCTCCTTCTACCTCATGGCAAACCTGGAGCCTATGCACACCCAGTCAGCACTTTCTGTAAGCCAGGACCCTCCAAGTACAAGTTCACTGTTTCCCCAAGGCATCTCCTGGGGAGTATCAGTAGTAAGCCTAATGCTTTGAAACTCAGTTTCTCCAAGATCCTTGGGGACTGAAGTCATCATGTATTCCTGAAGAATTTTGCAAAGTGTGTTTCCTCAAATTATTTCAGGTTGAGACTAGCGGCAAGTTATTTTAGTCCACATTTACTCAAGGCTGTGGCAGGTATATACGCAACTTCTCTGAGGTCCTCTCTGAATTTAGGGGAAGGATCAGGAAAAGGTGAGCCTCTCAGAGAGAGAGGAATGCATGTGATGAGGTGCATGGGTCACACACAGAAGTGCCTTACTCTCAGATTTCTAGCTGTTTTGCTGAGAAGACTCACAGACTAGGATGACCAGCATGTTGTCCCCAGGACTAAATTTGAATTTCACAAGGAGTTAACCTAAGTAGTAATACTGCTTTCTGCCAGCTGGAAGTGGCAATGCTGTGGTAACTAAAGGGTAGTAGTCTTCATGGGAACTGGAAAAGGGGGAAATGGGGAGGAAGGATAAGGCTGTTTCTGATCCTGTCCAAAGAAGAGCACTTTGTCCACCTAGCACAAGCAACCATCTAACCTTTACCTGAAAATGAGCGTGTCTGGCCTTCAAATCTTGAAGGTTTAAAATCGTTGAGCTCCCTTGACTCAGCCAAGCACACGACAGTCCCGGAAGATTTGGGCATTCACGGAAAGGAGAATACACTGAGTGGTAGCCTGGTTATTCTGAGCTTCTTGAAAGTTTGATTTTTTAAATCACTGAATTCATAATTTCTCAGTGTAAATTAATCATGTGTTATTTGATAAGAATGTGTCAGTCCCAAGAGCCTGAAAAAGTCTGACTGATAAAACTGGACTTCTGTACCACAAAGGAAATGATCCTATCTGAGGGCAGCTGGTCTATCTCTTTAACGTCATTCATCCAAATTTTACCTGGATCATTAGCTATGACCTACTCCAAGGCAGTTTTAGATTCAATTTTATGTATAATAATGTATGTAGTATATATATATTTGCACATATATTGATAGTGATTATATGTTCACAATAGTAACCTAAAGAAAAAGTAACACTGATTTTAGAGTCTGAAAAGGACTTTGATATAGTCAGGGTAAAAGCTACACATACACACACACATTCCAATACATACACAGAAGGTGTATATACTGTTGATACATACATGCTGAGTGACTCACACATTATAATAAAATTGCATAGTGGAAAACTTGATGTTACGATCCAGTTCTCTGATCATCTAGCTAAATATCCTTTCTATTATCTCTACCATATTATTATGATCACACTATTCACTTTTATTTAGTCTGCTAGGGAAACAGACTTGCCCAGAGACATGTATGCCATTTTATTACTCTTAGTAATGTAATCTGGAAGTCAGCTGCAATACAGATTCTATATACCAAGCAAGAAAGATTAATAAAGACATTTGAAAAAAAGAAGATAACCACTTTTATTTTTATCTTTATTTCAATCTTATTTTCTATTTTTCAGTTGATTTCACCACCATTTTTTCCTTTAATAAGCTCACTTGCCAATTTTATCTTTTAGACAAGTTGTTTGCACTATCTGTTTTTTTTAAAGTTCTCTCAAATGTTTATTACCTTTTAGTGCAGAATTATTTAGCCCCAGATTCTTTTGTTTGTGAATATAAGCACTTGGGTTATTTTAATGATTTGTCTTTCATAAGTTTATTTGGATTTATGTCAGCAGCATCTCTTTCCCAATTAAACTAAGTCACCCCAAGGTTTCCAAAACCATAAGATCAAGCTTATTGATGACTTCAATTCTTAAGAGCCAATCTTCTATTGCTGAGTGCAAAGCCTCAGCCCAGTAACAAGATCTTATTACAAAGAAAATGCATAAAATGGTCATTATAATGAATATTGCTGTGATAAGTTATTATAATCCCTGAGAGAATTGCAGGAATTTGTTTGGAGTTCTGCCATCAGTAACCTGCTTTAGGTAAGCAACTGATTTAAATGGGACCAAAGTATCTAGTATGTAGATGATATAGTGAGTTGTCCCAAAGAAAATATGAAATATGAATGGAAATATGAATGTGCCTTGAGTGATCAAATCAATACTCAGTGAATAAGAACAGAGATACAGGAAATCATCTTGAAGATTTAGAGATGATATAGAGTGATTCCCAGGATAGAGAGAATATTCTTACTGATTAGCACACTTGATAACGTTAATACTGTTAGTATTAACACATTTGAACCATGGCTGAACCTAAGCAAAGGGATTGTTTAATCATAAAAATATAAGAAAGGGTATTTTCAAAGCCAGCAGTGCCCAGGAAGGAGGGAGTGTATGAATTGTACATCAGATTTGATAGGCAGTATCCTGAGAAGCTCTCAAATCCCCATTGGCATAGAATTCTACCAATCTTATCTTTTAAAATGGAGATTAAGAGTGTTGTGGCCCAGGTACTTCGGCAACAACCAGTGCAAGAGGGACCCTTTAACACTCTTCTCTGTCCTCCTGAAAGCAGGATATAAATCTTTCCCTATGAATGGTACACTCCCTGCACCTGGAGTTAGGACACCCTTATCACCAGAGATCAGAGACTTGGAGCCGAGAAGTCTGTATAAACAAACCTCATTTCTTCTTTAACTTACTACCCCAAACTTAAACTCTGTTTAGATTCTTCATTTATTAGGCATCCAAAGCGTAAATTTCTTTGTCCCATCAATTCCTCACAAATTTATTGTTTCTTTGTCTAAAAGCTAAAAGCTGACTGCTTTGGCAAGTTCCTGGGTCCTATTTCCATGAAACCTCTGTGTACATGAATTGAGATTTGTTTCTTTTCTCTCCTGTTAATCTGTCTTGTTTTCATTTTATTGTTAGCCCAGCCATAAGAATTCAAGAGTATTTAGGGGAAAAATTTCCCCTCTCAACAACAGTATCAACTTCACAACATTGTAATAAAGTTCATATGAAATCCTGTATTAAAATTAGAATGATCTGAATGATATGTGTAAGTTCATTCTCTAAGTTTCCCTTTCCCATAAATCAGTTGAGCGCCTCTGTTGAGATTTTTACCATCGTAATATACACCTCTCCTATTACTTACTTGAAAATAGTTTCTTCCAGTTTTACTGAGAAATAATCAGCATACATCACTGTGTAAGTTTGAAGTGTACAGCACGATTATTTGACTTATACATATCATGAAATGATGACCACAGTAAGTTAACATCCATCATCTCATATATTTATAAAATATAAGAAAAAGAAAAAAATTTTCTGTGTGATGAGAACTCTTAGGATTTAATTTATTAACTTTTATATGTAACATGTAGGGGGCTTGTATATATTTATTATCTTGTACATTACATCCCTAGTACTGATTTACCTTTGTTGTTGTTGTTCAGTTGCTAAGTCTCGTCCAACTCTTTGTGACTCTGTGGACTGCAGCATGCCAGGCTTCCCTGTCCTTCACTGTCTCCCAGAGTTTGCTCAGACTCATGTCCACTGAATCAGTGATGCCATCCAAACATCTCATCCTCTGTTGCCCTCTTCTCTTCCTGCCCTCAATCTTTCCTAGAGTCAAGGTCTTTCCCAGTGAGTTGGCTCTTCTCATCAGGTGGCCAGAGTACTGGAGCTTCAGCTTCAGCATCAGTCCTTCCAATGAATATTCAGGGTTGACTTCCTTTAGTATTGACTGGTTTGATCTCCCTACTGTCCAAGAGACTCTCAAGAGTCTTCTCCACGACCACAGTTTGAAAGCATCAGTTCTTTGGCACCCCGCCTTCTTTATGGTCCAACTCTCCCATGCATACATGACTACTGGAAAAACCCTAGCTTTGACTTTATGGACCTTTGTCAGCAAAGTGATGTCTATGCTTTTTAATACGCTGTCTTGGTTTGTCATAGCTTTTCTTCCAAGAAGCAAGTGTCTTTTAATTTCAGGCAATTTGTACATTTGACTACCTTCATCCAGTTCCCTGTCCTACCACATTCAACCTCTGGGAACCACAAATCTGATCTCTCTGAGTTTGGTTGGTTGGTTGCATGATTTTTGGAAGTATAATTGACCTATGACACTTGTGCCCAACATAGTCATTTGATATTTCTGTACATTACAAAATAATCACCATGATAAGTTCTAGTTACCATCTGTTTCTATACAAAGATATTGCATTATTATTGAATAAGTACTAGGAATGTAATGAAAGGAAAAATATCATCCAGCAGCTTATTAGAAATGTAGAACCTCAGGCATTTTTCAGTTGATGAACTCTTATGTTTACTCCTTTATTGTAGTTCTTTATTTACCAAGCAACCTCAACTGGTGAGTTGGTGGGAAGTAATATACTAGTAAATCATGCTACCTTCATGACAGAATATATACATTCCTATACATTAATGAATGTATTAATAAATGAAACCATTAATAAATAGCTGTCTGGGGAGGCCTTACAAATAGCTGTGAAAAGAAGAGAGGCAAAAAGCAAAGGAGAAAAGGAAAGATATAAGCATCTGAATGCAGAGTTCCAAAGAATAGCAAGAAGAGATAAGAAAGTCTTCTTTAGCGATCAATGCAAAGAAATAGAGGAAAACAACAGAATGGGAAAGACTAGAGATCTCTTTAAGAAAACTAGAGATACCAAGGGAACATTTCATGCAAAGATGGGCTCGATAAAGGACAGAAATTGTACGGACCTAACAGAAGCAGAAGATATTAAGAAGAGGTGGCAAGAATACACGGAAGAACTGTACAAAAAAGATCTTCACGACCAGATAATCATGAAGATATGATCACTAATCTAGAGCCAGACATCTTGGAATGTGAAGTCAAGTGGACCTTAGAAAGCATCACTACAAACAAAGCTAGTGGAGGTGATGGAATTCCAGTTGGGCTATTTCAAATCCTGAAAGATGATGCTGTGAAAGTGCTGCACTCAATATGCCAGCAAATTTTGGAAAACTCAGCAGTGGCCACAGGACTGGAAAAGGTCAGTTTTCATTCCAATCCCAAAGAAAGGCAATGCCAAACAATGCTCAAACTACCACACAATTGCACTCATCTCACATGCTAGTAAAATAATGGTCAAAATTCTCCAAGCCAGGCTTCAGCAATACATGAACTATGAACTCCCTGATGTTCAAGCTGGTTTTAGAAAAGGCAGAGGAACCAGAGATCAAATTGCCAACATCCACTGGATCATGGAAAAAGCAAGAGAGTTCCAGAAAAACATCTATTTCTGCTTCATTGACTATGCCAAAGCTTTTAACTGTGTGGATCACAATAATGTGGAAACTTCTGAAAGAGATGGGAATACCAGAGCACCTGACCTGCCTCTTGAGAAATCTGTATGCAGGTCAGGAAGCAACAGTTAGAACTGGACATGGAACAACAGAGTGGTTCCAAATAGGAAAAGGAGTACGTTAAGGCTGTATATTGTCACTCTGCTTATTTAACTTCTATGCAGAGTACATCATGAGAAACGCTGGACTGGAAGAAGCACAAGCTGGAATCAAGATTGCCGGGAGAAATATCAATCACCTCAGATATGCAGATGACACCACCCTTATGGCAGAAAGTGAAGAGGAGCTAAAAAGCCTCTTGATGAAAGTGAAAGAGGAGAGTGAAAAAGTTGGCTTAAAGCTCAACATTCAGGAAATGAAGATCATGGCATCCGGTCCCATCACTTCATGGGAAATAGATGGGGAAACAGTGCAAACAGTGTCAGATTTTACTTTTTTGGACTCCAAAATCACTGCAGATGGTGACTGCTTGACCAACCTAGATAGTATATTCAAAAGCAGAGACATTACTTTGCTGACTAAGGTCCATCTAGCCAAGGCTATGGTTTTTCCTGTGGTCATGTATGGATACAAGAGTTGGACTGTGAAGAAGGCTGAGCACCGAAGAATTGATGCTTTTGAACTGTGGTGTTGGAGAAGACTCTTGAGAGTCCCTTGGACTGCAAGGAGATCCAGCCAGTCCATTCTGAAGGAGATCAGCCCTGGGTTTTCTTTGGAAGGAATGATGCTAAAGCTGAAACTCCAGTACTTTGGCCACCTCATGCGAAGAGTTGACTCATTGGAAAAGACTTTAATGCTGGGAGGGATTGAGGGCAGGAGGAGAAGAGGATGACTGAGGATGAGATGTCTGAATGGTATCACGGACTCGATAGATGTGAGTCTGAGTGAACTCCAGGAGATGGTGATGGACAGGGAGGCCTGGCGTGCTGCGATTCATGGGGTCACAAAGAGTCGGACACGACTGAGTGACTGAACTGAATTGATACATTAATGAAGCTGACATCCAAGTTTTTATAGTAATCTCTGGGAACCTAGTTAATATCCATGTAGAGACTTAGATATACTCTAGGTTTGTTGTCAAATCACATTTTTGAGCCTACAAGACATCAAGTCTCACTGTGAACCATGGTAAATGAACCAGGAAAATTCCATCTGGTGAAACCTGTTCTAAAGAGATTGACAGCCAACCTCTTCTTGTGCCACCCTGACCACAAATGTTCTTTTCTCATAAATAGGAACACCAAATCTACCTGGTTCTGAGATAGGCCACCTGCAAATGATAAATAATTCATCAGCTTTGAGTTTCATGTAGAAGTATTAGCCTTCTTGAATTTTCAGTGCCGTGGCAACCCTAAAGTCTTCTGAGCCTTTGACTCACCAAGGGAGAGCTGGACCATCTAAAATACTCATCCCAGTCATCTCAATTTAGGCTACTTAAAACAATGGGTCTTCATTGATTCCTGCCTCCTAAGCCAGCTTCCTCTATTAAGGTTTTGGGGACTGGCAGATCTGAGAAATTCATTTGGGCTGCACCTGTGATAATCAGACACTAAGGAAGGTAAATTTGGGTAGAAAAAGACTTTGGAGTCAAGAATAAGAGAACCAGAGAACCCAGGAACCAGGAAAGAATCTAGAAATCAGCCAAAGGGACCCCTTGGGGAACTGAGACCCAGAGAAATGAAAATATTGGCTAAGGTCATTGAGAGGGTAATTAAGTAACAGAGGTGGCATTACAATTAAGTCCAGTGACAGGTTCACTGCAGTGTATTCTTCATCACATAAGTGCATTGAACTGATTGCTGTTAAATAAAGCAGGAGAGGTGGTAGAGAAACCAGGCAAGTAGGAAAAAAAGAGGATAAGATTTCTGAACTTGGTTTTCCCTGAAAAAACCTTCAGAGGTTGCTCTCACTTTGATACAGATAATGTATTCCTCTAGCAGTATTCTAGCTTCTCTTTTCCTTTCTCTGCTGCATGTGGTTTAGCTGAAGGCTCTGGGACTTTTCTCCCATAACCATGGAACTATTTCCTAATCGCTATTCTGCATTCCTTTTCCATTTATCAAATAGTTCCACTGAGAATTGTCTGCCTCTCACTGAACTGTTTATCAGCATTCAGCCTTTCTTTCCACCTACTCTTCACCATATCTGACTGCACTATTTCATTGTTTCTTATGGCCTGTGGGCAGTCACCTATTCCCATCCCTTAGTGTCCCAGTCCCTGGTAGAATGTGACAGGGGATTTGGAAGAGAGGAGGGCACATAAACGAGAAATAATCCCTCTAAATTTCACATCAAAATTGGAATTTTCTATGGGATTTATGTATTATATAGGAATAAAGAGTTCATTCTTTTTGCTTATTGTTCCTAACATGATCTAAAATCAGAATGTTTTTGCAAAGCTTAGATACATAAATTGTTAAAAAAAAAAAAAAAAAACTAATACCGAGTTTCCACTGGGTACAGACTATCTTAAATTCATTTCCATTTAAGGGATTAAAAGGAAAATGAAATCCTTTAAAGAAATTTGTCTTCCTTATCCTAGCAGATTTAATGCTCTGGGTTCTTTTTCTAAATGTTAGAGTCTTTAGTGTAATTCAGGAAATCCTGGAACTATTACATTTAGCTTTTCCAACCTCAAATGACTCCCATTAGGGCTTTGTGGCCCAAATGAAGTAGACGAAGCCAACCCTCAGAATGACTTCTGTTCTATAAAACTCTTAATTTATACTTCATCAGCCAGAAATAGATGATTTAACTTTTTCCACAATGACAGATCTTTTGGGTTTTGAGGAAAAAGATGCAATCACTGTGTTATCACTTATAAGACCCATCAAAATCCCAGTGGTTAGTGTTGCCCAGTAAATGAGTGGGAGAACCACAGGGGGCATGTTGGACCTGGGGTCATTCTGAACATAATCCCTCAGGAGAGATCAAATGGCACTGTAAAGAATTTAAAGAATGGCCATGGAAAATAAATATAGAGAAGAAAATGCAAAAAAAGAGAGAGAAGACTGAAAATTGAATAAAATTAAACAAATCAATATTTTGCCTGGAAAGATGAAACTAGATATATTTGAGGTCTGAAACATCAGTGTGGAGAGTACAGATCCTCATTTGATGAAGCATGTTACATGTCTGCTCAGTGTAAGGCTCTATGTTGAATCTGTGGGGGAAATAGATGAGTAAGACAAGGTTCATGCCATGGAGTTGTATGCGTTTTAGTGTTTTTTAATTTAGAAGTGTATTGGTAACATAAATATTGATAGAACATGGCACACGTCTTAAGAGGCATAGATAAAGCATTAGAGTATTTCAGGAGAACAGTGCTAAGTGAAAGCGTTGGGAAGGGAATAGTGAATAAAGTTGTATCTCAGTGGTTGAGTACAATCAGACATACATATATTGGAGAAAGGGGCATATGATATAGAACTATAGCAGACAAATATACATCAGTGTATTAGTTAAGGTAAAGTTTGCTGGTATAGCAGATACACCAGAAAATTTTTAGAGAATAGAAGCTTTCAGAAAGCTTCTTTTCATTAAGATTTTTAAATTCTTGTTTTCATGAAGTCCAAAGGGGGCCTTCCTATTCATTGGGTGACTATCTGCAAAGTAGTGATTGAAGGACTAGGTTCTGTCTGTCTTTTGGCATCACCAACATTAACACCTCCAAGGTCACTATGCGCATCTTCATTAAGTTGGTAAAAGGAGAAAGAGAATGGAAGTAAATACTTGGGAGATTTACATGGGGCAGGTCTGGAAGAGGAACATCACTTTGGCTCGAATTCTGTTCACTGGAACTTAGTCATATGGCCACTCTTGACTGTGGGATGCTGGAAAATGTAGTATAGTAAGAATGGGTTTCATGAATGAATAATGAGTATATCTTTTCCACAGGTAGGGAAATCTAAATGGAGATGCAATTCAATTTGGTTGAAACAGAGGATAGGATATAAAAGTAAAGAAATGGGTGGAGAACATATTCATTTTTGATTTTTCTTTTATTCATTCAGTAAAATTTATTTAGCACCCACTATTTGCCAGATACCATACTAGATGTTGAGGATTTAATAAGGAATATGTCTAGTAGAGAAGGCAGTTATAAGAGTAAATATTATAAGCACTGTAATAGAAGTATGCGTGAAATGCCATAAAAACACAAAAGAGAGGCAGTGACATGGCTGGAGGAATCTAGGACTGAAGCTCAATCAGAAAGTCTTTTTATGCGAGGAAGGTGGGCACTGGGGGTGTGAAGGGACTGTTCCTGGTAGAGGAGGCATCGTATGCAAATGCACAGGTACATGGAAAGGCATGGTGTGGTCACAGAGTCATGGGGAATATCAAACTTCTCACAGGATTCTAGGTTATTAGAAACTGGACCAACCCTGCAAGTCTGAAAAATATAAATTCAGGGAAAAAAGGAAAGAAATAACAGAAAATGCTGTATTTCACAGTGGATAATAAATTTACAAACTTTTTTTCCTTAAGAGGGAGGAAAAACTTTTTTCATTAAGCAGCTGGTGATGTACACACTTACCAGTAGGTTAAAGAGATAAATTCTCAGTTGATATATTCACAGGATAGGAAGGGTTTAAAGGTTTATCTGATCCCTTGCAATTAATGGTTTGCTCAGAATATGTTATTTGGAGTTGCTGTCAAGGACATGGGCTCTGAAGTCAGACAGACTTGAATTTGAATCATAGGTGCAGCCCTTAATAGTTGTGTGGTCTTGGGAAATTTTTTTCTGAGTCTTAGTTTTCCTTGTCTGTAAAATTGGGACATTGATATTATATATACCAGTGTAACAGATTTTGTTGACCATAGTTCAGTAGCTTTAAAACCATTGGTTATCTCATGGTTCTGAGAGTTGACAATTTGGGTTGGGTTCAACTAAACAGTTTTTCTGCTGGCCCCACCTGGACTCATGCATGTGGCTGTATTCAGCTGGGGGATTGGTTGAGGTCTACAGTGGCCAAGTCCAGTGATTTGTCTGGCAGTCATTTGGTGCTGTTGGTCGAGGTTATGGGGATGGATGTATACATGTACCTAGCAGACTAATCTGGGCTTATTCATATAGTGGCACTCTTAAGATTTCCAGAAGCATCAAGATAGGGTAAGCTACAATGCTTAGAATCTTTGCAAGACTCTGTTTGTTATGTTATTATCCCACCAACAAGTCCTATTAGCCAAGCCCAGAGTCACATAACAGTTGACTATCCAAAGCCATGGATACAAGGAGATAAAAACAAATTGGAACTGCAGCAGTCTACCACATCCAATCATGGTGTTGCTGTATAGACTAAATAATATTATGTTTATCAAATTTATGGATGTAGTGAACAATTAATAAATGGGAATGATAAAGATAATGATGATTATGCATGGATCACTGCCAATGTAGAATATCTAATTGCCATTTACAGTTGAGGAAAATGTCTAATTGGGGATAGGAGATCTGCATACTGGTCTAGCTTTGCTGTTGTATGATCTAACGTAGAGATGTGAGACCAGAGGGACTAGGAGTGGTTTAGCTACAATAGTTGGCAAATGAATAACATTTCTTTGTTAATTGCTACTCCACTGCAATTCTTCCACCATCACTCCTACTTCATATCACATCCCACCATACTATATTGTCTCCCAAAACCCACCCCTTGCCCAGCTCACCACAACCACCCTTTTCTGCCCACCATTTCCACCACGGTACACATAGCTTACTATAGAACCTCTCACTCCATGTCAGATTTCTTGGGTACTTTTTCTTTCTGAATCTGTAACTGTATTTATTAGAATATTTATAGTTTCTTGTAACTAAATTATGAAGTGAAACGGCTTAAACAGTGAGAAATTATTGCCTCATGTAACAGCTATGCAGGAAGCAGTTACTGAGTTGACTGACTGATTCGAAGGCTGGATAAATGGTGTCAGTGCTCAAAGATGGCTTCTCTGAGATCCTCTTTGGTTTCCCCTCACTATTATTGCAAGACAGCATCTATAACTTCCTAGCATCTGCTCTCACAAGAAAATAGCTAAAGAAAAGAGAGAAGGACCACTTCCCAGTCTCTGCTTCTGGCCCTCACTCCCCTTTATTTGTCAAAGAGGTAAACTTCTCTCAAAACCTCCTCTCTTATTTCTCATTGGCTATAATGTGACCACATCTCCAAACCAATCAGAGGCAAAGGGGAAAAAGATTTTCATTATCATGATTAGATCATATTCATCATAGTTTGTCTCCTAAAATTCAAAAGGGACCCATGTTTCCTGGATATACTGTGCAGAATGCATTGCTCAAGGATAATAATTTTTTAAACTATTTTTTTATATTGGGGTATAGTTGATTAATAAACAATGTTGTGATAGTTTCAGGTGAACAGTGAAGGGACTCAATTGTTTTTTAAAGGTTAATCATGACTCTCATAAGGATATGAAATTAATAGGTGTCAAAGATTTAATTAAATTAATTAATTAAGGAGAAAACCATAAAAGAAGTTATCAGTTCAGGTCAGTCACTCAGTTGTGTCTGACTCTTTGCAACACCGTGAATTGCAGCACACCAGGCCTCCCTGTCCATTCATCAACTCCTGGAGTTCACTCAAACTCATTTCCATCGAGTCGGTGATGCCATCCAGCCATCTCATCCTCTGTCATCCCCTTCTCCTCCTGCCCCCAATCCCTCTCAGAATCAGAGTCTTTTCCAATAAGTCAACTCTTTCCATGAGGTGGCTAAAGTATTCGAGTTTCAGCTTTAGCATCAGTCCTTCTAATGAACACCCAGGACTGATCTCCTTTAGGATGGACTGGTTGGATCTCCTTGCAGTCCAAGGGACTCTCAAGAGTCTTCTCCAACACCACAGTTCAAAAGCATCAATTCTTCAGCGCTCAGCTTTCTTCACAGTCCAACTCTTACATCCATACATGACCACTGTGAAAACCATAGCCTTGACTAGACAGACCTTTGTTGGCAAAGTAATGTCTCTGCTTTTTAATATGCTATCTAGGTTGGTCATAAAAGAAGTTATAGACAGTTCCAAGGAGAATCCAAAAACCAAGACAAATATTTATGATCTCATGATTTTTGAAATGCATTTATTTAATCAGTTCAAAACTGTTTTCCTGCACTGAAGAGGGAGAAAGTCAATTGACCCTTATGAAACAGAATTTATTTGCATATCTAGAGACAAGAAATACTTGTTTTACACCAGTTTTATACAAGTTAACTTCTATCTCTACACAGCTGTAGAAAACAATAAAAAGCACAAGTAACGTAAAGTCAGATGCCTTTGAGAGAGTGAGTTTCAATCAATACCCAATTTTCAACTGAAGACATTTTCTAGCCTTTCGGTCCACTTAGACACCTTTCTATTTTTCCTTACAATATGCACAAAATCATGATTCATTAGCAAAGAATAAAGAGGAAATGACTGTTGTTGAGTAGACAACCAACAGTATCTGCCAATCACATTGCTGAGAAGTAGGAGAAAAATAAGTGTATCATAATTTGCAGTGAGACTTTCATACTACTTTACAGGGATTCCTTTGGAGGTGAATGATAAGCCAGGAGGTACTGGTTGAGGCTGAGAAGGCCTGGCCACTTTCCCTGAGCCTAAACCTGAGCTTATAGTGGGGATGGGACACCAGCTCATATCTTCCCTCCTGAAGAGTCGCTAAAATCATGTGTTAAGTAAAAGCTGTGACCAGAGGCACTTCTGTCATGAAGGATGAGACTATGAATAATTCCTTTATGGAAGGTGCAGTTTTTAATTTTTCTAATGTACATGACCATTTTCTGTTCCCATTCTACCCCCTCCCTTGGTTCTTTCTGCATTTATTGTAAATTAAATTTCAAGGGAATAATACCAATAATCACATACAATTCATTTCAGTCTGTTGACAGGCAATTTTTCTGTAGTACCCTGCTGGGGATTTGATAGTGAGAGGGGGTGGTGTGAAAATGTGATATCTGATATTCGTACAGCCTTTGTCCCCAATCTGGTGTTTATGAGCTTCTTTTTTCCTGTTATACAATTTAGGATACTATATTTTTGTACCTTAATTAGTTTCAAAATTAATAAACCAAATGTTTTATATATATTTTAAAGTTCCAAACCACATAGTATGCTTGCTGGTACTGTTAGTGGCTCAGTAAGTCTGTCATGAGAAAGAAATCTAGTCAGGATTTTGCTAAATGCTACATTTCACATGTATACATTTTGCATATATAGTTCTGAGTTTGTCTGTGAGCAACCCCCTGGAGAAGGAAATAGCAACCCGTGCCAGTATTCTTGCATGAGAAATCCCATGGACAGAGGAGCCTGATGGGCTACAGTCTATGGGGCTGCAGAAGAGTGGGACATGATTTAGCAGCTAAATAGCAACAATTGCTCCTTGAGAAGGAATTGCTCACATTTTAGAGAAATAACATTTTTTACATGGTTCTATTGTAACTACATATAAGTTCATTGGCCATTTCCATGACAGAGTTCAATTCTACCTGTAAAAACACTGCTTTCTCTTGGCTGCTGGCTCTTAACTATTAATTCCCATCATAATCACATGGCAGGGGCCACTTGTTACAACACAGATGACTGTTCCCCACACCAGAGTTTCTGATTCAGTAGAACTGAATGAACCTAAGAATTGGCATTTCTGAGAAGTTCTGAGGTAGTGCTGATGCTGCTGGCCTGGGGAAAATCATTTAAGAACCCGTGCTCTGGGCCATGTACCTTCAGGTTAGAAAAGATTCTCAGTCCAGGAGACAGCCACAATCTACACATGACAGAAAAGGGAAGATATTTTGTTAATACAGGGAAACATTTTTCACCCTCCAAAGGAACCTATTTGCACTTCCAATATCTTCATCCAGTGAAAAATTGATATGAATAATTCAAAATGGGATGCTACTAAAAAAAATAATCACATTGGAATCAATCTAGGAAAGTCACCTGATGACTCAGATGGTAAATAATCCACCTGCCATGTTGGAGACCTGGGTTCAATCCCTTAGTTGGGAAGATCTCCTGGAGGAGAACATGGCAACCCACTCCAGTATTCTTGCCTGGAGAATCCCCATGGGCAGAGGAGCCTGGAGGGCTGCAGTCCACGAGATTGCAAAGAGTTGGGGGTGGCTGAGCAACTAAGCACACAGTCTTAGTGTATCCTGACTGTATCACTTAGGCCAACCAGTGATTGTAAATTTCATTAGTAGACAAAGATTGTGGACTGTTGATTGCTAAGTTCCTTTCTAGCCCTATTCTTCCACGAATCTGACCCTAACCAGATGTCCAAAGAGTTCCCCAGCTTTATCTGCTGGTGTGGACATCTTGAGCCAAGACATGTAGCAGAAGAGGGGGCAGCATCTGCCTCTGAATCCACAGCAACAGTTTTGCCAACCCTGATGTCAGAGAGTAAAGTTCAGTGGAATTTCAAGGAATTCAAGACTATGTGACCCAGGCAAAATCGATCTGATGAGCAGGGTATAAAACTTCCTCTTCAGGAGAGCTGTCAGGGGGTTACTCCTGACCTCAGCTGCCTGACTGCATTGTATGCCTTTTCACAAGTATGTCCTCAGCGTTTTTTTCAGAACTAAAGTTCCTTGATTAAGAGAAAAGTGCCATCTCTACCTTTTCACTGGAAACTCTGGGGAATCTTCCCATGATGTGTTTTGGGTAACTGCAAGCATCTGAAAGGTTACAAGAGAGAAACAGATTGCTTTCCTTTTTTTATTTTTATTTTTTTAATTTCTAAATTATTTATTAATTATTATTATTTTTATTTTTAACTTTATAATATTGTATTGGTTTTGCCACACATCAACATGAATCCACCATGGGTGTACACATATTCCCAATCCCAAGCCCCTCTCCCATTTCTCCCCCGACACCATCCCTCTGGGTCATCCCAGTGCACCAGCCCTGAGCATCCTGCACCCTGCATTGAACCTAGACTGGTGATTTGTTTCTTATATGATATTATACATGTTTCAATGCCATTCTCCCAAATCTTCCCACCCTCTCTCTCTCCCACAGAGTCCAAAAGACTGTTCTATACATCTGTGTCTCTTTTGCTGTCTTGCATACAGGGTTATCGTTACCATCTTTCTGAATTCCATATATATGCGTTAGTATACTGTATTGGTGTTTTTCTTTCTGGCTTACTTCACTCTGTATAATTGACTCCAGTTCCATCCACCTCATTAGAACTGATTCAAATGTATTCTTTTTGATGGCTGAGTAATACTCCATTGTGTATATGTACCACTGCTTTCTTATCCATTCATCTACTGATGGACATCTAGGTTGCTTCCATGTCCTGGCTATTATAAACAGTGCTGCGATGAACACTGAGGTACACGTGTCTCTTTCAATTCTGGTTTCCTCGGTGTGTATGCCCAGCAGTGGGATTGCTGGGTCATAAGGCAGTTCAATTTCCAGTTTTTTAAGGAATCTCCACACTGTTCTCCATAGTGGCTGTACTAGTTTGCATTCGCACCAACAGTGTAAGAGGGTTCCCTTTTCTCCACACCCTCTCCAGCATTTATTGCTTGTAGACTTTTGGATCACAGCCATTCTGATTGGCGTGAAATAGTACCTCATTGTGGTTTTGATTTGCATTTCTCTGATAATGAGTAATGTTGAGCATCTTTTCATGTGCTTGTTAGCCATCTGTATGACACTAATAGATGGAGAAATATACCATGTTCATGGATTGAAAGAATCAATATAGTGAAAATGAGTATACTACCCAAAGCAATCTATAGATTCAATGGAATCCCTATCAAGCTACCAGCGGTATTTTTCACAGAGCTAGAACAAATAATTTCACAATTTGTATGGAAATACAAAAAACCTCGAATAGCCAAAGCAATCTTGAGAAAGAAGAATGGAACTGGAGAAATCAACTTGCCTGACTTCAGGCTCTACTACAAAGCCACAGTCATCAAGACAGTATGGTACTGGCACAAAGACAGAAATATAGATCAATGGAACAAAATAGAAAGCCCAGAGATAAATCCACACACATATGGACACCTTATCTTTGACAAAGGAGGTAAGAATATACAATGGAGTAAAGACAATCTCTTTAACAAGTGGTGCTGGGAAAACTGGTCAACCACTTGTAAAAGAATGAAACTAGATCATTTTCTAACACCATACACAAAAATAAACTCAAAATGGATTAAAGATCTAAATGTAAGACCAGAAACTATAAAACTCCTAGAGGAGAACATAGGCAAAACACTCTCTGACATAAATCACAGCAGAATCTTCTATGACCCACCTCCCAGAACACTGGAAATAAAAGCAAAAATAAACAAATGGGACCTAATTAAAATTACAAACTTCTGCACAACAAAGGAAACTATAAGCAAGGTGAAAAGACAGCCTTCTGAATGGGAGAAAATAACAGCAAATGAGGCAACTGACAAACAACTAATCTCAAAAATATACAAGCAACTCCTGCAGCTCAATTCCAGAAAAATAAAGCAACCCAATCAAAAAATGGGCCAAAGAACTAAATAAACATTTCTCCAAAGAAAACTGGTTGCTTTCTATTTCACCTCAGAATCTTAGAGTTCTATGCAAGCTTAAGGCAAGTAGATAGGAGAAAGCAGGCTATTGGAAAGGAAAACTGTTGCTGCATCTTGTGGACAGTTGCGTATGTGTGTATATGTGTCTCCTCTGCAAAACTCTGGGCTTTTAGCTAAAGGGCTGTGCTTTTTCTCCCTCTTTGCCTTATTAATGAGTTTGTCTGTTGAGAGGACTTGGAACAGAAGTGCTTCATAAGGTTTGCTGAGTGGATAAATATGTAGAATATTGCTGTGTGCATGGAGTTATTTTGTTGGTTTACATCTTCTTTCAGAAAATTCTCCAAGGTCAATAAAAGTACTAGAAAAAAAGAAAGTGAAATCACTCAGTCGTGTCCAAATCTTTGCAACTGCATGGACTGTAGCCTACCAGGCTTCTCTGTCCATGAGACTTTCCAAGCAAGAGTACTGGAGTGATCGTCATTTCTTTCTCCAGAAGATCTTCCCGACCCAGAGATTGAACCTGGGTCTCCCGCATTGTAGGCAGATGCTTTACCATCTGAGCCACCAGGGAAGTCCAAAAGTACTAATGAATGAATAAATAAGTGATTTTTAAATATATAAAACAAAGTTATGCTGAAGGCTCAGAAACTACATTGCCTAAATAAGGAGCCACTGTGTGGATGGGTGAATGAATTTTTTCTATAGAAGCATCAGTGAAAATGGGGTTGTTTCATGGCTTGCAAAACTAATATCTGAATTTCTAAGTCTTGATAAACTTTCAGTGGGTTCCAAAGGCAACTATGCTGTAATACATAAATAAGTAAATGATTTCTCCCTGATCTTGATTCTTTGAGTCATATAAATTTTTATTCCTCCTTATAGTTTAATTATTGTAATAAAGCAGTAACAATAATGATAATAATAGCTAACTTCAATTAGGCAGTGAAACTCAAACTCTGTGCAAGCCTTTTTGTTGTTGTTATTTAATACTTCTAGCAATCTGAGAAGTAGTTACTATATTATCCTCAGAAAGACTGTGTAGCTTACTCAAGGGCATCTAGCTGGTGATGGGTGGAGGCAGACTTTTTGCCAAGGAATTCTGACCATAGTATTCTGCTTCTCATCACTGCACTGTATCAGAAGCACGGATGATAAATGAACCTTTGGAGAAATAGTTTGTGGTAGATTGAATAATGGCCTCCAAACATTTCTATGTCTTCCTGCTTGAAACTTGTAAATAAATTACCTCACATGGAGAAGGGGACTTTATGGTTGTGATCAAATGCAGGACCTTGAGATGAGGAAATTATCCTGGATTATCCAGATGTGTTTGCAATCACAAAGCTCCTTATAAGAAGGTAAACAAGGGGGCCAGAGTAAGACAATGCAATGTGGTGACAGAAGCAGAGGTCAGAGTGGTGCGGGGCCATAAGGCAAGAAATGTAGGCAGCCCCTAAAACCTGGAAATGGCAGGAAGACTCCCCTAAAGTCTCCAGAAGAAAGGTACTTCTGCTGACCCATTTGGGACTTCTGACCTCCAGAACTGTTAGATAATAAATCTGTGTTGCTTAACGCCACTAAGTAGTTATTATTGCAAATATTCTTTTTTTTTAGTTTGTTAGAGTAGCTGAAAGAAACTGATACCCAGTCTATATAACCTGATGATGGTCACACTCTGCCCTTGGTGGGAAGATGCTAACATAAGGCCCCATATCTGCTATAATGGCGTCACAGACCTTACTCTGCAGAGAAACACTCTGTTGGTTTTGAGGTTTTCTGGTTTGCCTGCTGCTGTATTTATCAGTACATAAATACATGCCATTTCAGAAAGTGGGTGCCATTCCCCAACATATTCACAACAATCGAAATAGCAAAACAGACTGAAAATTGCCATAATAGCGCTTTATTCTTGTCCTCACATTGGCTTATAAAATGACATGCTCACAAGATTTGTAAAAATCTCTGCTTCTCTTTGCTTCTCCCCACCCCTTCCTTCTAGATCTTTCTTATCTCTCTCTGCTAAGAAATTAAGCCCCTTAGTGGGTTTTCCATTCACGGAAATATATTGCGAGCTTTGTTTTTCTTACTTTTTAAGTGAGCATATTTTTTCCCCTTTAATTATTTTTATGACATGTGTTGGGTGAGCAACAAAAGGGAACTTTGAAATGACAAACATAAACATGAGAAATGCAAACTCTAAATTAATTTCCCCTCTGATTCAGAGGAAACCATGCTTGGTCCCTATTTGAGTTTATGAAAATTATGCAGTATGGGAAATAGAATTGTTTTAAACATTCAAGAGAAGAGAAGGAAACTAATGTCTTTTAGATATTTGCTGTAGGTTTAATGCTTTATGTGGGCTAGCATGTATATGTCTTACAACTTGTAAATGCTAGGTATTTCCTCCATTTTTTTTGAAGAAGAGTACATAACTGTGCAAGGGCTCCTTTCATCACGGGCTACCACCAGGTAGTTTTGGAGAACTTTCTGGTGCCTGGGAGCTGGTGAGGGTCCTGCTTCTTGTGTTGCTGCCATTTCCCTATTTGGAAGTTGTCTGCCCTCAGATCCGTTGCTTCACATCTAAGCCTCCTCTTGTCCGCTAAGTTGTGGAAGGTGCTCCTGCTCATTGATTCAGATTTTTGCCTGTGCTTTTCCCTCTCATGAATGTGTCCTGATTGATGGAGATGGAATGTTTGGCAGACAAGGCTTTTGTGATATTACCATGGCAAACCTGGTCCATCCATATCATGTTTCATCTCCCAATATGATGGTTTCTCACCCACTGGTGAAACAAGATTGTTCTCCTTAGTGTCTCTTGGCATTAGTTTCAAATGTTGGTGCCCATTACAAATATACCTGGTAAAGATAACTCTATTGTTATAATGCTATCTGATATTGATATATATACTGGGTTGGCCAGTCAGTTTGGGTTTTTCCATAAGATGTAACAGAAAAACCTGAACAGACTTTTTGGCCAATCTGATATAAAGAGACAGAGTATAATTTAGGATAAGCAAGTATAGCGGGATAGAAACAGAATACTGGGATACAGAAAAGTCATAAAGGGAGACATAAATAAGAAAAAGAAAATCATGATTTCATGTTAATCAAAGCTAGATAAGTTAAAACTAAGCATATTTGGAGACTTGGGAAATAGTCTCCTGAAAAGGGTGGGATCTCATTCTCCCATTGCACTTTGTAGGTATGGACTTCATTTGCTAACTAAAACTGAAATGGAATCCTGCTGAAGACAAGAGAAAGAACATTTGATGGACAGTAGATTGTCTCAGTACAGTTGCTCTTCTCCTTTTGTCCTATCATCTCTCCCTGATTCACTTTCTGTCCTACTCTGAGCTCCTCCAGCCTGAACCTTTGGACCACAGCCTCCAGACTTCTATGGCTTCATCTTTTCATTGTGTTCTGCCAATGACGGTTACTTGTGGGAGATTTTAGGATGGAGGAAAAGAAGAGTTAGGGAATTTCTTGCTTGCTTGCTTTCTGTTAAATGTTACAGGTCTTGTGATGTCTACACTCTTCAGTTACTATTGGGTTGTTGTTGTTTAGTCCCTAAGTTGTGTCTGACTCTTGTAACCCCATGGAATGTAGCCCACCAGACTGCTCTGCCCACGGGATTTCCTAGGCAAGAATACTGGAGTGGGTTGCTCTTTCCTACTCCAGGGGATCTTCCCAACCCAGGGATCGAACCCACATGTTCTGTGTCTCCTGCATTGGTAGGTGGATTCTTTACCACTGTGCCATCTGGGAAGCCCTAGATATTGGGCCCTTCTCCATAAATCTGTCACTCACTGGGCTTCACAATCTCTTTCTTTTGCCCCTTTATATGCACAAGTAGTCATGAGTTTCCACTATTGCTGAGCTTTGGGTACCTCAGCCTCCCTAGCTGGTCACCTAAAGCTGCCCGCTTTTAATGCAAATAGTCCCTTCATTAAAATCTCTTCAACTCAACCATCTGTTATGAATTCTGTTTCCTGCTGACACCTCAACTGAGGCACAATTCCCTTTTCAGAACCTTCTGAATAGAGAATTTTCCTGCAAAAAAATGATTATTTAGTTTCTCTGTTTTGTCCCAGTATCAGAGCTAGCCATGTTTTTAAATCTTAAGTTCCTTTATTTGCTTGTTTTCTTTTGTAAATGGAGAAGTGATGCTGGCTGTTCCTTAGGAAAAAATAAGGAAAAGTAATACCTCTTTAAAAGTGGCATGGGTCTTTGTTCCCCTGGAGGGCCTAATCAGTGCATCTCTGGAAATAATTTCCATTTTTCATACAGGACCCTGCAGTATGCACTCTTACCTTAGTGCCACATCTCTTGGGCAGAAGTTTTGTCTTATAACATCAGGGTGACAGTGAGACTCCACCATGCTCAAGTATAGGCCCTACAGTGTCACTCTTAAGCACAATACCTAGGTCCCTAAATGTCCCGGATATTTTTAGAAAATTTAACATAGCCATCTGTTATAAAATGTTATAAAGAGTTGGAGTCTTACCTCCACCAGGCAAAAGCCTGATTAAAAAGATCTTGTGCTGGCCCTGAAGGTCAGTATTTATGGCACTATATTATTTATAAATAATGTGAGAATTATTATAGTAATAAAAGTTGGCGTTCCAAAGAATGGGCATATTAGGGATGGCTAAATTATGGTGACATTGAGATCATGGGTCACATCTGAAGCTTTCTTTCAAACCTATGGAAAATTAGCACCAACTTGACTGCGAAAGTATAGGAAAGTCTTGAAAGGCATATAAAACAGTGGGGAAGAGTAAGGACAGCTAGGTTGATCCAAGGGGCTGGGAGTTTCTTACCAAGAAATGAATAATTCAGCACCCTTTCTCAGTCTCAGGATTGGCAACATTTCTACTTAACTCTATCCTCTCTGAATCTGAGTAGAGTCCTGATACAGTCAGAATTCTAGAATCTCAAATAGAGATACACAGCTGAAGGAACCCCTGTAGGAGGATGAGATTGGATGCTGTGTGTTTCATCCTTCCCAAAGAAAAAATGCTAGCTTAATCACAAATCACAAATTGGACCTTAGCCTACAAACCTCTCCTCTTCTGTAAAAGATTGGTCAGATGCATGGCCAAGGCTCAGACAATTGATAAGTTTAAAGAACACTTGGGGGGAAGTCTCTTACTTCTTAAAGGAAAGTTCTAGAACTACATAATGGTTGGAACACTCTTTGGAACTCTCTCTAGGAAGATAGGGTCCACTTGATAGTTGCAGAACACAATTTTATCACAAGATCTCTGAGTTTTAAAAAGTAACACTCACTAAGAAAGATTGTCCTTTATGATGTTCCTACTTCACTCCTTTGCTGATTTAAATACCTCAAACCCAAAGATCAGTTTTCATTCAAAAATGGAATTTACAGGTGTTTATTTCCCTAGAAATCAAGTCAGTTTTCACGGTTCAACTATGCTTCTGACTGATTCTGAAACTTCTGAGATGGGAAGGAGACCAGAAAAGACTTTTCAAAACCAGTCTTCTAATCATACTGTTTCTGGCTATGGGCAAGAGATTGATTTAGTCAAGAAAAATCATTCTTGTGGCATCTGTAATCTGCCAGTAGGGTCTCTCTCTGCTGGACGATCTCTTTGCCCAAAAAGCATCAGAGATGCAAGCAAATTTCTGAGCAGTTGAGGGGAAGCAAAATAAACCTGTAGTCTTTTAATAGACCGCCATTTCCCTATTTTGTTTTCCTTGTGCTTTGGCATTCTGAATGTTTATTTTCTTTTCTTGGGGTTCATTTCACACAGTGTAAAATTTCTGTAAATATTTTTTCTTTCTTTAGGGAAAATTCATACTTCTTATAGGTCTGGTAAAGTTCTTCAGCAACCTTTAAACTACTAATTATGTGGAGATTATACTGGGGAGGAGGTAGATTCAATTCAAGGATGATTACCATGTAATCTGGAGAGCATAAATAATAATGTACTTAGTGCAGAAGAGTTTACAAAATGCGCAGCCACTTCTTGGCTCTGTGTGCCTGGGGAAAGAATAAGAAACTAAATGTTTGTGATTTATAATTCCTTCATCTCTGTTGGGAGTTGTCTTATATATATTTCTAATCTTTTCCCCATGGGGATAAAAATAATCTTCAGCATTGCATCTTTCTTCTTCTCTTGACTTTCTGTACGCTTGAGGTCAGGCCAGGCTGCTCAGCACTGGAATTTGAGGACAGCATTGTGAGGAAGCAGAAGCAGAGGCTCTAGATTTGCTTGGCTGGAGGGAAAGCTGTACCCTGTATTTTTATAAACTGTATTCTATATTATTTTCATGTTCTTCTATACATTTTTTTGCACTGTGGAGATTCAGAAAGCTCTGGTTTCTTAGTTTCAGGATGTAAGGTTTCATTGTTTGCAAATTCATTGTGCACACTCCTGTGGTTTCAAATCCCTCTGCTCAAATTAATAGTGGATTGAGATACTAAGGAAAGTTGTTTAAAAACTAGCAGTCAATTGAGACTTCTCTCATTATGGAATGTGAAGAATTCCAAGGTATTGCAAAGAGAAAACTGACAAGTCTGTCAAGTACTGATACATTTTTATGGATTTTCTAATCTTAAGAAATCTAAATAGTCTATCTCATCTCACTAAAATAGAGAGGATATAATGCATAGTGTATTATTCTTAATTGTGGTGACATTTAATAGATCTTGAATATATGGATTATTTCCCCCATTGCTTCATAATATTTATAAACCAGATGGACTGTCTTTCATTTTCTTTTATCTGTACCTCAGTGCTGTACGTATGTTCTTATGTATACAAAACTGACACAAATCTCTGAAGACAAATTATAGTTCATTGTAATAATTCAGAAAATGTACTGTCAGTCAGAATAGGCTAGGATATGCTGCAGCAACACATGATCTGAAAATATCAGCCGCTTCTAACAAACATCCTCAACTTCACCCTGGATGTCACCCTGGGATTTAAACAAATATCCCTCAAAGAGAGGGATTTAAACAAATGCTTCTATATGAAGCATTGCTTATATCATAGTAGGGAAAATGAGAGACACTTAACCAAGTGTTGGCTCTTAGAGCTTCTCCTTCAAGGGGATAAGCATCACTTCTACATATATTTCATTGGTCAGCATAAATCTTGTGCCTATTAACTGAAGGTAGAGAAAATAAAATCCTGGGGAAATCATAATGTAATCTTCCACAGGAGACTTAGGAGTTGAAAACACACACACACACACACACACACACACACACACACACTGGAACATTATTATTGTATATATCCTCCCAGTCCTAAGCCAAGCACTTAGCAGCCATTTTTTCACCACTTTCTGTCTCTCCTAACCTTGGGTATGATTAAATTAATTAGTTAAGGAAAGCTGGTATGTATTTCATATGACTAATGCCTTGGAAAACAATTGTAGTATATTGCATTGATTTGTTTCATTTTACATGCTTGAAATTAGAGGCTTATGAAGTCTACATGCAAATTTATGCAAAGTGGGATGCAAATTCATATTGTGAGCCAGGAGTCCTGGCATTCCCCTCCCCTCTAGAAAAAGAACTGCACCATTGAATATGCATGTGCTGCATATGGTACTGCTCTTTTCAAATAGCAGCTCAGAGCCAGCAGCCAAATAAATCCCAGTGACATCAACCAAGCAACAAACAAAAGTTTAAAGTCATTTAGGAACAAAAATTGAGCTCCAAAGTCTCAATATTTTCAGGGTCAACATTTTCAAGCAAAATTTAAGTTAACAAATGCACTGTCCTTTAGCTTTCAAACTCTGTATGGGTAGGGGGCAGAGGCCTACAATACAAAAAATGTATTGGTGGAACCCACTCTGGAATTTTGTTCTCTTGATTACTTGCTTCTGGTGATCACTTGGCTGGCTGAATCAAATAAATCTTCATTGCCACGAGCCAGTGCCCATGTGTGCTGACATATTTCTCCCTCATTTGTACCCATCAGTGGGGGATTCTGGTTCCAAGATTCAGACAGAGAGTTATTATTAAGATAGTCTCAAAGAGAGGAACAAATTTTGCACCTGAGTGCTTGCAAGTCAGGCATAGGGGAAAATTAACCACTTGTAGGAATGCCAATTAGAATCAATATCTTGATTGGCCTGCAGGTGGTACTCAGATTATTCACTGAACTCATTCTGCTCTTGTGAGACCCCAATTTTGCTTTGATACTAAATACATGTAAAATATTTTGGTGAATGTTTATAAATAAACAGATATGGGGCACAGTCTCATGCAGATTCTTCTAATTTGATGCTAATGAATTCAGCATGTAGTTATCCACTCATTTATCAAGTATCTTTTTGGTTATCCTCCAAGAACTGGGCAGGGACCTGAGGCATATCAGAATGAATAATAGGCATTCCCTGCCCTTGGGGAGCACCAGCCCATCTCCTGAGCTCCTGGAGCTTTGTGTAGTGTCAGGGACACTGTCTCTGGATGACTTTTCACAGTAAATGCATGTGAATCATGTTGAGAAATACACCAGATGGGAGGAGGGAATAATGAGATCCTTTGATGTGATGGAGCCCTTCATTACAGCAACTGCTTTTATAAAATTCTAGTCAGGAAAATATTTCTCAGCCATGGCTTAGGTTTCAAACAACATTTCATACAACAAAATTTCAATACAACAAATGCACTTCAAATGTCCCTTGGAGTTTGTCATAATGGGGTTTGCTCTATGAATTTTAAAAATATGCCCAGTGGTTTAGATATTTTACTTATAAAACTTTCCTGCAGCAAAGGTAAAAGGGAAATGCAGAGACTGTGTTGGAATTATAAAGTGACCTAGGGGTTAAGGGACCTATTTTTTTTTTTTTATTTACCCTTGGAGTGTGGCCTTCAAAATTATTCACAATAATTGGCATGCCAGTAACAAATGTGTCAGGGTTCCCCATGTATCAGTGCAAAAGAGTAAAGTCAAGTTTCCATATAGGTGGGGACACTCAATAAAGAAAATGACAATCATCAAAAGATGGATAATAGAAATAATAGCAATCATTATAATGGCACTGGATCATATTTATCAAATGTTTATGCAGTAAGCACTGGGATAAGAGCATTTATTTGTTCCATCAGCTCAGTATTCCTATTTTACAGATTAGGACACTGAGCTTCAGACAGTATGTTAATGACAAAACCTGGTATTTGGTATAATAGAACCCACAGCTTCTTCTTTCCCTTGGTGTTAAACCTCTGCTTAGGAGAGCCTCCTTCACTCAGCTGCAATAAGGAGGCTGTCAGAGCAGGCATGTCCACATCATCTTACTCTCAGTGAAGGGCAGCCTGAAGAAGGCTGCTCACATCTGGCTTGTCAATGAGCACAGCTGATCCAATCCAAGGACCAAAGGAATTGCTTCTTTTATGCCTGTGACTAGAAAAAATCATGGAAGCAGGAGATTGGAAGGGACCTCTTTGTGGCTTCCCACCTCTTAGCTTGTTTCAAGTTTGTGGATAGTATATAGAGTGGGTTAAATTTTCAGGTCTTAACCCTGGTACCTGTGACTGTGGCCTTATTTGGAAATAGAAACTCGGCTGATGTGATGAACTAAGATAAAGTGATACTCAAGTAGAGTGGACTCTAAATCCAGTGACTGGTGTGTTCCTAAGAGAAAGCAGATGGAGATCTGAACACAGCAGGGAGAAGGCCAGACAGAAACAGAGGCAGGGACTATTAACAATGCAAGTGACCAGCACGGAACAGCAAATATGGCTGACAACAACCAGAAATTAGGACAGAGATGTGAAAGGATTCTTCTCTAGAACCTTCAGAGAAAGCAAGGCTCTACTAACACCGTGGTTTTGAACTTCTACCTTCAGAACTAGAATAGGATAAATTTCTGCTCTTTTAAGCCACATGGTTTGTGGTACCTTTTTATGGCAGCCCCAAGAGTCTAAATACCATACCTCTTATCTCTCTGTTGAATCCTGTTTTGTTATCATGAGCACCACCCAGCTTAGACCTTTGTCTCCATCAGTTGAACTCTTGCAAGGGCGTTTTGTCTTGTCTGGCCATAAAATATTCTACCCTTGTGGAGTACATCTTTCCCAGTGCTGCCAGAATCATTTTTCGGAAGTCCAGTTCCAATTGTGCTACATTGCTGCTGTTTGAAGTTTTCAGTCATCCCCCAACATACAGCACCCACAGCCTGGGACCCAAAACTGTGTGCTATCTTCCTTGGTCTTCAGTTACTGTAATGGCTCTTCTTATTGTCTCATTCTGTACTAGATTTTGAGCTCCTCAAGGTTGGGGTCTGCAATTAACTCACCTTTGATTTCTCTGCAGGGCTTAACATAGTGGGAAAGGCTCTGGGTCAGGAGGCTGGATGTGTGAGTTTTAGACTTGACTCTTCTATGAAGCAGTACTGTGGCTTTGACCAGTTGTATCACCTTTGTAACTCTCTGCAAGCCACTCTGACTATACATGGCAACTATTACAATGGCTCAGAGCTCAAACTTAGGAGAACAACGTGCATTGATGTAACTGAAATTAATTAAGAGCAAGTCTAGCCATGGTCAAAACACTGAGACAAACCAGAAGACATGGGTTCATGGATGAAATGTCCATTTGATTAGTTGTTGTTTTGTTCAGAAACATTGCTTTAAGCTTAAACACTTTCATATAAGAACCCCCTTAAAACAGAGACAGATTATTTGCTAAAAGCAAGTCTGCTTAATCTTTCTCTATTGTCACTTTAAATCAGATGGGCTTTCTATTTTTAACAAGTCTTCTTTTATTAAAACAAACTCCCAACATGTGATGTAAGGCATAAGATTTAGCAGTAGATTTTAAGGCCACTTTTAAGACAGCTTGGGTAGTATTGAGATGTTTGAAGATCATAATTAAAATTAACATTAAAAACAAAAAGATTTCTCAGCTCTTCAACCATCAAAACATTTGGCATTCCTTTCTTTCCTGGGCCCCAAATAGCCATGTAATCATCGCTCTGTGTTTTACATGTAATTCTGCAGCTAAGTACATCATTATTTAGACTCCGCAGATTATATGGTAATCATGGATTTACTGTAAACCCAATTTAATTTCTACGGAATTACTGACTTTAAGGTTGCAAAACAATATTGTTTACAAGGCAGTATAATAGCACTCAGAGTGAATGCTGATTAGAGCTAATAAAGAAAGGAATGCATAGCTCTCAGGACTAAGCCTAAATAGTTAAAGTGATCGATATGGTAATCAAGTGTTTTTAGGAGAATACCTGTTGAATACCTACTACAGTCTCCACACAATAAAACTAAAAATGTGGACAAAAACCAAAAGTCATTAAAAAATTCTAGAATAATTGCTATAATGGGTCATCTCATTTTTTAAAAATTTGCTTATTCTAACTAATAACTCTGAGAATACATTTGGGATTTCAATTTTTAACTAATAACCAAAATGTTAAATTCTTGGATAGGTTAGTCATAGATGCATCTCTTTGAAACCTAAATGGTGCACAGTCAATTCATTGCACATTGAATTTGCTCCTGTTATACTTTTCCCTGTAACCAGTTAAATGTGTCTGAATTAGATGTACAGGTGGGGATTTGCATAGATAAATGAATACTCCCCAGTTCAACAAACTTTGAGGTGTAGTGGACAAGAGGAAGGACATTGTTTAAAGTTCCTTGTGCTTATTGGTCATAATCTCTGGTGAATAAACTTTAATTGCTGAACAGAGGTGAGAAGTAGCCTAAGGCATGGGTTCAGCCTTTTGATAGGCCTAGCTAGAGATGAGGTAGGAGGTGTAGGAGGAGCACTTATGTAAACATTACGTTACAAACAGAACTTTAGCAGACTTCAGAGTAATCTAGATTGTAATTTAAAGAAATGAAGAAAGGTGGAAGTTTCAAAATAAATAAATAAATAAATAAATAAGGAGATAAGGAGATGCAATTCTATGATTTTGTTTTCCTAATCTTTTTCCTTGTGATGGGAATTGTATTCAAAAAGTATCAAGCTATTGGGAAATGATGAAACTTTTTTTAATTTAGTAAGGATTGCATATGATAGAAAAAAGTTGCAAAGAGGTCAGAGGTGGAGAGAAGGAAGATAAGTCTCTTTTGGAAACAAGTTTTCCTTCAGACTTTTCCACTCATCAGGCTAAAAGTGTTAGTCACTCAGTCATGTCCATCTCTTTGTGACCCCATGGACTTTAGCTCACCAGGCTCCTCTGTCCATGGAATTCTCCCGGGCAAGAATATTGGACTGGATTGCCATTCACCTCTCCAGCTTCCCTTCTCAGTAATCGAACCAGGTCTCCTGCATTGCTGATAGATTCTTTACCATCTGAGCCACCAGGGAAGCCCATCATCAGGCTAAAATGTCCCTGGAAATTCATGTCAACAATCCAATTGACTCCAGATAGTGAATCAGTTCTCAACAAAAAGTTCCTTGAGGAGAAGCATTCTACTGTGTGTTATTTTTTCCATGCATTCACTCGATCAACATTTAATAAGCTCCTCAGTTCAGTTCAGTTGCTCAGTCATGTCCGACTCTTTGCGACCCCATGAATTGCAACATGCCAAGCCTCCCTGTCTATCATCAACTCCCGGAGTTCACCCAAACTCATGTCCATCGAGTCAGTGATGCCATCCAGTCATCTCATCCTCTGTTGTCCCCCTCTCCTCCTGCCTCCAATCCCTCCCAGCATCAGAGTCTTTTCCAATGAGTCAACTCTTCGCATGAGGTGGTCAAAGTATTGGAGTTTCAGCTTTAGCATCATTCCTTCCAAGGAACACCCAGGACTGATCTCCTTTATGGTGGACTGGCTGGATCTCCTTGCAGTCCAAGGGACTCTCAAGAGTCTTCTCCAACACCACAGTTCAAAAGCATCAATTCTTTGGTGCTCAGCTTTCTTCACAGTCCAACTTTCACATCCATACATGGCCACTGGAAAAACCATAGCCTTGACTAGATGGAGCTTTGTTGGCAAGTAATGTCTCTGCTTTTGAATATGCTATCTAGGTTGGTCATAACTTTTCTTCCAAGGAGTAAGCGTCTTTTAATTTCATGGCTGCAGTCACCATCTGCAGTGATCTTGGAGCCCCCAAAAATAAAGTCAGACACTGTTTCTGCATGGCAAACACTGTGCTAGATGCTGGGGATTTAAAAATCAAAAGATAGATGTGATGTTTCCTTCCTCAAAGTCTTCAGCCTTATAGACAAGGCAGATAACCAACAAGTTATGTCAAAAAATTGTGTATGTGTTGGCTTTACTCCTGATTCTTTTAGTTATAAGAGACAAAGACCAAATTCTAATTGGCCAGATCAAAGAGCATAAATGGCTCACAGATAAAAACAGGGGATTCAGGATATATATTCTACCTTGATCTCCCTCTCTCCACTTTTCTTCTGTAATGGTTCTGTGCTCAGGCAGACTTTCTCCTGGGGTGACAAAATGGTTTCCAGTAGCTCTAGCCTTAGATTTATCTTCTTAGATAATTCTCTTACCCTCACAGAAATAATTTCTCTTCTACTGAAGTTTCACAGAAATCTTGGGCTTAATTTGTGTTGTTCAAAATTGGGTCACTCACCCATTTCTGAACTGGTCATTGGAGTTAATGCAATGCTCAGAACAAGGACCACCCTGAACTAGAGTGTGAGCAACTCCAATCAAATGTTATAACATGGAGAAAGGAGGGATGTTTTCATAAGGTAAATTTGGGTGAATTACTAGAAAAGGGTGGAAAAACTAGAAATGATAGGGATCCAGCCCAAATCTCATGATGTTGAAGTAACGGATGTGCTCTTACCTCTTTCTTCATGCACACAGGAGGTGTATTTTTGATGCTGGTTGTATCAAATCATTCTAAAAGGTACTTTTGAGCATTTCTTGTGATCTGTGATGTTAACTTTGTGTCAGCCTGGCTGTGCGGATGTCCAGATAGTTGATAAAACATTATTTCTGGGTGTGCCTATGAGAACATTTCTGCAAGAGATTAGTATCTGAATAAGAAGACTGAATGAATAAGATCACTGCCTCTTGGAGGAGGTCGTTGAGAAGACATGATGGCAGGTTGACCCAAGGGCTGGACCACGCAAGGGGGGTCTCCTTACCACCTGCTCTATCCTTAGAATGTGCATCCCCTTGCCCTTCCTGAACACAAGAAGCTCCAAAGACTTAGCCTTGAGATGTATTCTTGAGACCATCTGGACTGTACATGTAACTGAATCCAGTTAAGCCCTCTATATAAAATTTTAAGATTCTGATGAGTTAGTGCCAAGATCTACTTATCTCACAGTTGCCCAAAATGGCCTTATATACAAGTTCCCTTGCTTTTTAAAACTGCCACCTATCACCCTGGAGTGGTCTTGCCTCTTCCTTCAGTCTTTCCTTGCTCTCCATGTACGGGAGCATTTTGCAAACCAGCACCCTCACCAATGTGGGTGGGCATCACCTAACCTATTGAAAGTGAAAGTATTCGTTGCTCAGTCGTGTCTGACTCTTTGTGACCCCATGGATCGTAGTCTGCCAATGTCCGCTATCCTTGGGGTTCTTTAGGCAAGAATACTGGCGTGGGCTGCCATTCACTTCTCCAGGGGGATCTTCTTAACCAGGGATTGAGGGCCTGAATAAAACAAAAAGGCAAAGGTCAGGCAAATTTGCTCCTCTTCTTAAGCTGGGCATCCATCTTATCCTGTCCTGGGACACTGGTTCTCTCTGCTCTTGGGCCTTTGAGTTTGGATCTGGACTGTTGACTTCTGGTTCTCAGGCCTTTGGGTTTCAACTAGAACTACACTCCACTGGCTTTCCTGTGCCTCCATAATCACTTGAGCCAATCTCTCATAATACGTCTCTTTCTTTGTATCTATATGAATCCTCTTGGCTCTGTTTCTCTTCATGACTCTGGCTAACACATAGAATATGATTTGTAAGATACCAAATGAAGAAAAGCCAAAAGCTTGGAGTCTGTTTTAAACACAAAATATCAATATCACCTGCAACAATCTAAGAGTTCCAACTTGTGTAAAGTGATGCATTACAGTTTAAATCCTTGAGTGCAAGTAAGGCATGGAGACATTATGCTTTACTCTAATAATTAAACTTAGCAACTATTATTTGTCTAGTATGTCATGTTTTAAAAGCATTTTTGTGCCTAAAATCTCAGTTGATTTTGATGTGATCTCTGTCAGCTTATTGGGGGCTATTTTCATGACCTGCCTTTTTATATGAGACAGCTGAAAGGAAGGGGCACACAAGTCCTCAGTGAAGCTGAACAGATCGAGGGGTGTGCAATTCTGACTGTTGATGTTTCCTCTTGTTTCAAGAAGGATCTGCTCCCAAAACCTCCCAGCAGTGGACATTCTTAGAGTCTGAGATTCTGAAAGCATAGCCAGAGTGCCCTGTCACAAAAGGGTTCCTGTTTTTCTTTTAAAAGCTCATGTTAGCTTAAAAAGACATGTTCAGTTTCAATTCAGTTGCTCATTGTGTCTGACTCTTTGCGACCCCATGGACTGCAGCACGCTAGGCCTCCCTGTCCATCACCAACTTCTGGAGTTTACCCAAACTCATGTCCATTGAGTCGGTGATCCCATCCAACCATCTCATCTTCTGTTGTCCCCTGCTCCTCCCACCCTCAATCTTGCCTAAAATCAGGGTCATTTCAAATGAGTCAGCTCTTCCCATCAGGTGGTCAAAGTACTGGAGTTTCAGCTTCAATATCAGTCTTTCCAATGAACCCCCAGAATTGATCTCCTTTAGGATGGACAGGTTGAATCTCCTTCTAGTCCAAGGGACTCTCAAGAGTCTTCTCCAACACCACACTTCAAAAGCATCAATTCTTCAGCACTCAGCTTTCTTTACAGTCCAACTCTCACATCCATACATGACCACTGGAAAAACCATAGCCTTGACTAGACGGACCTTTGTTGACAAAGTAATGTCTCTGTTTTTGAATACGCTATCTAGGTTGGTCATAACTTTTCTTCCAAGGAGTAAGTGTCTTTTAATTTTGTGGCTGCAGTCACCATCTGCAGTGATTTTGGAGCCCAAAAAAATAAAGTCAGCAATGGTTTCTACTGTTTCCCCATCTATTTGCCATGAAGTAATGGGACCAGATCCCATGATCTTCGTTTTCTGAATGTTGAGCTTTAAGCCAATGCTTTCACTCTTCTCTTTCACTTTCATCAAGAGGCTCTTTAGTTCTTCTTCACTTTCTGCCATAAGCGTGGTGTCATCTGCATATCTGAGGTTCTTGATATTTCTCCTGGAAATCTTGATTCCAGCTTGTGCTTCTTCCAGCCCAGGGTTTCTCATGATATACTCTGCATATAAGTTAAATAAGTAGGGTGACAACATACAGCCTTGATGTACTCCTTTTCCTATTTGGAACCAGTCTGTTGTTCCATGTCCAGTTCTAATTGTTGATTCCTGACCTGCATACAGGTTTCTCAAGAGGCAGGTCAGGTGGTCTGGTATTCCCATCTCTTAAAGAATTTTCCACAATTTATTATGATCCACATAGTCAAAGGATTTGGCATAGTCAATAAAGCAGAAATAGATGTTTTTCTGGAACTCTCTTGCTTTTTCAATGATCCAGCGGATGTTGGCGATTTAATCTCTGGTTCCTCTGCCTTTTCTAAAACCAGCTTGAACATCTGGAAGTTCATGGTTCACGTATTGCTGAAGCCTGGCTTGGAGAATTTTGAGCATTACTTTACTAGCGTGTGAGATGAGTGCAACTGTCTGGTAGTTTCAGCTTCTTTGGCATTGTCTTTCTTTGGGATTGGAATGAAAACTGACCATTTTC
The DNA here is from genome assembly GCF_032405125.1 of Capricornis sumatraensis. NCBI lineage: Eukaryota > Metazoa > Chordata > Mammalia > Artiodactyla > Bovidae > Capricornis > Capricornis sumatraensis. Next base: position 45,353,850 of record NC_091074.1, on the reverse strand, counting down.
AGTCCTGTGGCCACTGCTGAGTGTTCCAAATTTGCTGGCATACTGAGTGCAGCACTTTCACAGCATCATCTTTCAGGATTTGAAATAGCTCAACTGGAATTCCATCACCTCCACTAGCTTTGTTCATAGAAATGCTTCCTAAGGCCCACTTGACTTCACATTCCAGGATGTCTGGCTCTAGGTGAGTGATCACACCATCATGATCATCTGGATCATGAAGCTCTTTTTTGTACAGTTCTTCTGTGTATTCTTGCCACCTCTTCTTAATATCTTCTGCTTCTCTTAGGTCCATACAATTTCTGTCCTTTATTGGGCCCATCTTTGCATGAAATGTTCCCTTGATGTCTCTAATTTTCTTAAAGAGATCTCTAGTCTTTCCCATTTATTGTTTTCCTCTATTTCTTTGCATTGATCACCGAGGAAGGCTTTCTTATGTCTCCTTGCTATTCTTTGAAACTCTGCATTTAATTGGGTATATCTTTCCTTTTCACTTCTCTTCTTTTCACAGCTGTTTGTAAGGCCTCCTCAGACAGCCGTTTTGCTTTTTTACATTTCTTTTTCTTGGGGATTGTCTTTATTCCTGTCTCCTGTATAATGTCACGAACCTCATTCCATAGTTCATCAGGCACTCTATCTATCAGATCTAGTCCCTTAAATCTATATCTCACTTCCACTGTATAATCGTAAGGGATTTGATTTAGGTCATACCTAAGTGGTCTAGTGATTTTCTCCACTTTCTTCCATTTAGGTCTGAATTTGGCAATAAGGAGTTCATGATCTGAGCCGCAGTCAGCTCCCGGTCTTGTTTTTGCTGACTGTTTAGAGCTCATGTTTAGTTGCTTTTTTTCCATAATGTATCTGCACTCATTTTAATGCTGTAAACATTTTGCTTCTAACTCTGACCCTGGCTAATTTGTGCCTGAGTGTCCCTAGTGCACTCTTTGCCATGAACTCACGCAGATTCACAAAACATGGCAGACAGTTGTAGGGATGTTGTGGTGACCTGTGATGTGATTTCTTGACTAGCGGTGGGGGTGGAGCAGGAATTGTCATTTTCAAACTTGAGGAATGTGTCTAACAGAGAAATCATTTTAGGTCACAAAGTAGCGCCATCTCTTGAACAGCAGTAACAAGAGAATAATTCAAGTCCCTTCTCATCCTCAAAAGTCCTTGAAAAGGAAGCTCAAGCCCAGTGGGAGAATCTGTATTTAGCGAGTTTCTACTATTTTGTATGAAACATCCATATGCTTCTTTGTGTTATCACGTTTGCTCCCTTTCACAAAGAGATAAATCGCACAGTATGTTCTACAGGTTTCAAGTTCGCTAAAAACAAACACAATTTCACAGCTTTCCAGAATACTTTATTGTTTCGTATCTTCCAGGACTTTGTATTCACTAAGTATCTTACAGTTTATTCCTTAATCATCACAGAATCCTTGAAGCAGTTTGGCCTGATATATTGCTAGTTCTGCTTTATGGATGGAGAATCTAAAGGGAAATGATGTTCAAAGTTACATACAAGGACCAAAGTTAGAACCCGTAAGTCTCAATAACAAGTATGTTGCATTGACTCTGGCTTCCTTCCTGTATTTCAACCTTGGGTTTTTCCATAACCTCTTTAAGTTAGGTCAAAAGGACAAGTCTGTGTCTGATTCTACCTGACCTGTGTTCTAATACTGTCACTCAGTAGTCTAGTGACAAAGGATATGTCATACAACTCAAAACAAGCCTCAATGTTCTTACCTGTAAAAGGGCGGGGGGGGGGGGGGGGAGATTAAGCCTGTGTTTCAAGTTGTGATTATCTGTAACAAATGATCATTGTTGGAATTAAAAGTCAACATAATTTCTCCAATTTTCTTATTCTTCCTTGTGATAGAGCATAAACCCCTGGGGACACAGACTTCCACTTACAAACTGCTTTATAACAGTGATTCTCAGCCTTAATTGCACTCAAGAATCATTTGGGCAACCTTTTGAAATTATCCATTTCTTTTTTGTTTTTGTTTTTTTTTCACTGCAGATCAATTAAATAGAAATAAATAAGAGGTGGTCTCAAACATTATACTTTAAAAAATCTCCCCAGATAGATTCTATCATGCAGACTTCATATAAGGTGAATGATGACTTACAGAGGTGATTTTGACTTCCCTCTATTTTATATACTAGTTTTAAAGTACTTATAAACTCTGGCATTTTATTATTCATTTCAGTTCAGTTGCTCAGTTGTGTCCGACTCTTTGTGACCCCATGAATCACAACACACCAGGCCTTCCTGTCCATCACCATCTCCCAGAGTTCACTCAAACTCATGTCCATCCATGGTGATGTCATCCAGCCATCTCATCCTCTGTCGTCCCCTTTTCCTTCAGCCCCCAATCCCACTCAGCATCAGAGTCTTTTCCAATGAATCTACTCTTCGCATGAGGTGGCCAAAGTACTGGAGTTTCAGCTTTAGCATCTTTCCTTCCAAAGAAATCCCAGGGCTGATCTCCTTTAGAATGGACTGGTTGGATCTCCTTGCAGTCCAAGGGACTCTCAAGAGTCTTCTCCAACACCACAGTTCAAAACCATCAATTCTTTGATGCTCAGCTTTCTTCAGAGTCCAATTCTCACATCCATACATGACCACTGGAAAAACCATAGCTTGACTAGATGGACCTTTGTTGGCAAAGTAATGTCTCTGCTTTTCAATATGCTGTCTATGTTGGTCATAACTTTTCTTCCAAGGAGTAAGTGTTTTTTAATTTCATGGCTGCAGTCACCATCTGCAGTGATTTTGGAGCCCAAAAAAATAAAGTTTGACACTATTTCCACTGTTTCCCCATCTATTTCCCATGAAGTGGTGGGACCAGATCTTAATTTTCTGAATGTTGAGCTTTAAGCCAATGTTTTCACTCTCCTCTTTCACTTTCATCAAGAGGCTTTTTAGTTCCTCTTCACTTTCTGCCATAAGGGTGGTGTCATCTGCATATCTGAGGTTATTGATATTTCTCCTGGCAATCTTGATTCCAGCTTGTGCTTCTTCCAGCCCAAGGTTTCTCATGATGTACTCTGCATATAAGTTAAATAAGCAGGGTGACAGTATACAACCTTGATGTACTCCTTTTCCTGTTTGGAACCAGTCTGTTGTTCCATGTCCAGTTCTAACTGTTGCTTCCTGACCTGCATACAGGTTTCTCAAGAGGCAGGTCAGGTGGTCTGGTATTCCCATCTCTTTCAGAATTTTCCACAGTTTATTATGATCCATACAGTCAAAGGCTTTGGCATAGTCAATAAAACAGAAATAGATGTTTTTCTTGAACTCTCTTCCTTTTTTGATGATCCAGCAGATGCTGGCAATTTGATCTCTGGTTCTTCTGCCTTTTATAAAACCAGCTAAACATCTGGAAGTTTACGGTTCATGTATTGTTGAAGCCTGGCTTGAAGAATTTTGAGCATTTTATTATTAGCAATAATAGTAAATTATTTTGCACCTGATTGGTAGAATAGTCAACTCAGTTGGAACTGTTAATTCCTGGATAGGGTGACTAATCCTGGATGGGGTTTGGGAAAGGATGGGTGGGGAGAAGGAGTTGATGCAAATTTAAGTACCTGGATGCATGAGATGGAATTAATAGAGATGGGGAATGCAGCAAGAACATTATTTTGTTATGATGAATCAGTGAACACCAGGTATAATCTGCTAGGGACTTTGAACTATACTTAAGAATCAAGACCCTAAAATCTTCAGATTATAGATATGAATCAGCCCATAGCCTGAGTCTCCTTTATTTATTTAAGTCTATTCAGGAGAGTGCAGTAGTTAAGAGAGTCACTGGAGTCAGAGTGCCTGAGTTTGAGTTCTGTCAATACAGTTTCCTAGCTTTGTGACCCTGCACAATGACTTAACATTTCTGTGCCTCAATTTCTATATCTGTCAAATGGGGGAAATTATAATATCTGTTTCCTAGGTTACTGGAGGGGAAAAAATGAGCAGATTCTTTCCAAGTGCTTAGAACAGTTCCTGACATATAATAAATAACTAGTTAGTGCTATAATTATTTATTTATTACAGAGATATTTAGTGTTGATGGTACGCTAGGTACTATGCAAACAGTGCTGAGCAAAGCACATTTATTTCCACCCTCATAGAGCTTAGAGAGGAATGATGAGATCTAAAATAAGAAATACTGACAGCAGTCATGATTGATTCTGATGAGGGAAAAATGGGAATCTGTATTACCATACAGGGAGTTTTCTTATGAGTTAATGTGCTTAAATATATGCAAACAATTAATGTATATAAAGATGCATGTGTAGGGGGAGAGAAGTGCACATCATAAAGGCAGATGTATAAAGAAAATAGTCAAGGAAGCTAAAGACCAGAATGAGGTGAGAACTGCAACTTGCAAAAACAGCTAATGGGGACATTTTCAGAGCAAAACAGGTGACGAAGTAAAATAAAAAACAAATACCCAAACCAGACAAAGATACCGTAAGAAAACAAAAACATAGACCAATATTCCTAATAAATAGAAATAGAAAAATCTTCAATGAAATATTAGGAAATAGAATCCAGCAATACATTAAAAGGATATTATTCCCCATGATTAAGAAATGCAAGTATAGTTCACATTAAAAAAGAAAAAAAGATTTATCAATGTAATGCACTGTGAAGGGGAGAAATAAACCCAATCATCTCAATAGACATGGAGAAGCACTTGAAAAAATTCAGACCCTTCATGATAAAAATACTTAACAAACTAAGAATGAAAAGTAGTTTTCTTAGCACGATAAAGAGTATCTATGAAAAATCCACAGTTGACATCATACTCACCTCCTACTCAGTGGTGAAAAACTAAAAAGTTTTCCCCTAAGCTCAGAAATGACATCCTCCACTTGCTAGTTAACATTTAATTGGAAGTCCTAGCAAGGGCAGTAAGGCAGTAAAAAGAAATGAAAGACATTCAGATTGGAAAGGAGAAAATAAAACTTTCTCTATTTCCAGATGAAATGATTCCATGTATGAAAATCCTAAAGAAGCCACAAAAAAATTACTAGAGCCAATGAATGAATTCAGCAGAGTTCTGAGGTAGAATATCAACCATACAAAAACTTGGTTGTGCTTCTTTACACTAGCAAGGAACAATTCAAAAAGGAAATTAAGAAAATAATTCCATTTATCATTGCATCCAAAATAATAAAATACCTAGAAATAAATTTAATCAATAAAATGTAAAACTTACATGATGAGAACTACAAAACATTACTGAAAGAAATTAAACAAGGCCTAATTAAATGGAGACATCCCATGTTCATGGATTGAAAGACATACTATTTACTATTTAAAATGGCAATACTCCCCCAGACAATCTACAGATTCAGTGTAGTCCCTATCAAAATTCCAGTGCCCCCCTTTTTTTGCATAAAGGAGAAACCCAACTCTCATATTTATCTGAAATTACAAGGAGTTCCAAATAGCCAAAACAATACTGAAGAATAAAAAGTTTGAGGACTCACACTTCTCAATTTTAAAATTTACTGCAAAGCTGAAATAATATCATACTGACATATGGTAGATATTTGGACTGATGGAATACAATTATGAGTTGAGAAGTTAATTATCTATGGTCAACTTATTTTTGATATGGGTGCTCAGTTCAGTCCAGTCACTCAGTTGTATCTGACTCTTTGTGACCCCATGGACTGCAGCACACCAGGCCTCCCTGTCCATCACCAGCTCCCAGAGTTGACTCAAACTCATGTCCATTGAGTTGGTGATGCCATCCAACCATCTCATCCTCTGTCATTCCCTTCTCCTCCCGCCTTCAATCTTTCCAAGCATCAGGGTCTTTTCCAATGAGTCAGTTCTTTGCATCAGATATATGGGTGCTAAGGACATTCAATAGGGAGAAAATAGTCTCTTCAACAAATGATCCAGAGACAGTTGGATAAGCATATAATAAAGAATAAATTTGGAGCCTATTTCATTCCATTTGCAAAAAATCAACTCAGCATGGATCAACAGTGTAAGTGTGAGAGAGGGAAGGACTGGATGCCTGCTTGGATATAGATAATGCAAGTTAATAAGGATTGGTGAACAGCCAGGTTTCTTCAGTTGTAAAGTATAAGACAGACAATTTAAAAAGAGAAATGGAGGTCAGGTTGCTAAACTAGGTGATGATCCCAACAGAATTTCCCAGTAGATATTATATAGGCAGTTTATAAGAGGTGGCATATAGGAACCAACGTGGACCACCTAAGCAGAGTTAACAAGTCAAACCATGATTTACATTTTGCAAGTAGTTTACCAGGCCAGAAAATTAGGGGAATGCTATAGATCTGAGAAAGCTAAATTTATCAAGGCATTAAAGAAGACTTATCTTTCTAATAAAGTGAAAAAAAATATTTGATGTGGGATAATAGTAGGTTAATTGCTGGTAGAATAATTGTTAATTTAATTGTGTTGAATATTCAAGAAGTGTTGATTAATAGATGGACACCAAACTGACAGGAGACCTCAGTGATCATGTTCTGGGGCCCTATTCTATTGCTTATTCCAATTCAACTTATAATTTAAGTTCTAAGAGTATAGGATTCTAGTAAAAGACCTCATTGAAAGAATAAAAAGTTTTTAGTTCAGATTTTAAAAACTAATCAGTGCAATTACAAATGGGAAAGTTTTACTCAATAGCCTTTCTTATGAGAATGCTTTCATTCCTCACATGTTCCATGAGTGTCCACTGTTTGCCAGACACTCTACTAGCTGGTCAGCATGTAAAAATGTGGTTGCTCCAGGAATCTCACCACAGAGCCTTCCCTGAAATCTTAGTGGTTTGCCTCTTGCCCAAGTCCGATAACAATGTAGGTCAATAGAGACACTCTTTCAAGTAGGCTTTCAGGGAGCGGGGCTTCACCATCCCTAGAACCTCCAGTCTCCCTCCATCTGGCCAGCAGACAAAGGAGGAAAGAGCATGTGGAGGATCATGGCCCCTCCTGCCTTGCCCATATCACTCTCTGTCACTTCTGACTACTAAGGAACCTGGGAAGTAGAGTCTTGCTGTGTGCCTAGGAGGGAAAGTGAAAATCTGTTTGGGCAACAACTTGCCAGTCTCTACCACAGGGGAAAGACAGACACATAAAACAACGCAGTAAATAAAACTGGTATTAGAGATGCATACCAATTTTATTTACTGCGTTGTTTTATGTGGTGTGCTTTCCCCCAGGGGATCTTCCCGACCCAGGGATCGAGACCAAATCTCCTGCACTGGCAGATGGGTTCTTTAACACTAGCACCACCTGAGAAGGCCCATTAGAGATATATAGAAGGTGCTTAACACATACACACACAGCACATACACACAGACACACACACACACACCCCATATACACACCAAAAAGCCGCTGAAGCATCTTGGGCCAGAGTAATCAGAGAAGATATCCCTAAGGGGATATCTTATGGGTGCCAGTGGTGAATCTCTGAGGACAGTTGTGAAATAATAGATAGGGGTTAGCCACACAAAGAGGAGAGGGCATTAAAAGAGAGAAACTGAGAAACTACCAACAAAGGAGAAAGACTGTGGAGGAACTCAGCCCAAGGGAACTGGCAGCCTGCCCGGAGTGGACAGTGGTTCCCTTGGGTCTCCTGTAATTCTCGGCATTTGAAACAAATGGCTGCTTGAATAGGCAGGGGGCCTACTCTTCTGTTCTACAATCCAGTTCACAGAGCTCCTTTTGGGGACAGCCACCGGGATACGGTCCCTTTTTATGATGTGTCTTGTCTTGTAAAGTAGCGTGTAACTGCGCCCACGGCACTGCCCTGTGGGTGCCCGTGGCTGCTGTTCCACCAGCCAACGCCTGGAGGCAGCTTGACACAAACCCACCGTTATGTTCTGTTGAGAGCAGGGTTTCAGTTTCCACTCCCCAAGGAGAGGGAGTAGAGATGTGAGCTCCGTTGAAAGCCATAGTATCTGTGAGAAAAGGAAATCTCAAAGCGGATGAATCTATACCTCAGGTCCACAATCCCTGATGACAGAAACTGAGATGAGACTACCCACAAGCCCCGGGAGAACAAGCCAGGACCCGTGGAGCTCTACCCAGTTACGACGGCCTGGGCAGCTCTGTCCCAGGCCTAGGAGTCTTGCTGGGAAGCACAAAACTGAAAGCCATTCTGCTATACTCACACCCTCAGACAAAAGGAGACCAAGGCTAGTGCTGTTTCCACACCAGGGCGGTCTCGCTAGCAAGCAGTGCCGCTGGGACAGTCTCCACAGCTCTTGGCTTTGAGGTCATTTCTTGGTCTCCTGGTCTTAGTCACTCAGCTGTTTGCTGTATAGAAAGGAATTTTAAGAACAGATAGGAGCTAGGCAGCCTCAAAGTGGATGCTTAGACCTTAATCTCCAAATCCTACTGGTTCCCAAATGGAAAACCAAGGTCCCAGATGTCGAGGTGCATGCAGAACTTTCATGCCTCAAGGCCTGGAATGGTGATTCTTGGCTCTATATCAAATAAAATATAAATGGTATTTTTATACAGAATGGAGACTACAAGATTAGATGCTTAAAACAAAAATTAAGCATCACATATGCAGACCTTATCAAGACCCATAGTCCCACTTTTTGTTCCTTTGCCCTGACAAAGGAGGCAGAGAGTAGTGGAAAAGGCACATATCTCAATGTCAGGGTGATATATGTTCAAATCCAGGTCTTTTGAACTGTATGACTTTGGACAGGTGGCTGAATTTCTCTCTGTTTTGATTTCCTGTTTATAAAATGCAATGAGAATACCTACCTCATTGTAGCACTGTGAATACTGATAAAACAGCTCTGCTTCAGAAATGGCATACTGTAATTCTCAATGAAAATTATTCTGCCCTTTTGTTTCTCCTTGTAAACCTTCAATATCCTCTATTGCACCAGTTGTGGGAAACTCCCAAATCTCTGTCTCTTGATGGCATCTCAGACTCAATAGATCCAAAAATGAGATTGTTCCCTTTACTTCTAAACCAGCTCTCCCTCTCAACATCCGTCTGTAAATGGTATCACCATTGTCTCAATTCATTAGACTCAGTTTTATTGTCCGTCTTCACTCACCAAGACCTGTTCGATTTTCCTCTCTGGTGTCTGCAACAGCCTCATTACACCTTGTAAATCCATACTTTTAAAGTTATGGAAACATTACAAATGTCATAGGAGTCACTGAAGTGTTTGGAATAGAATCCTGACCTGGTGAAGTCAGTGTTTAAAGATTTTTTTTTTCTCCCAGTGTGCTGCCTTTAGAGGTGTGACTGTGAACTGCTAAAGAGATGAGAATCAGATTGAAAGAATCAAACAGAAACAAAGCCAGACAAATGAGAAAATGATAACAAGGAGATTTTCTGTTTTAGTGGAAGTTGAGAGTTTGGATGGGCTTTGGACTTGTCAATCCAATGGTTCTGAGATATTTTTCCGTACAGTTGCACCCTACCCTTTGCTCTGAGCTTTTTGCCTACTGAGCTAAGGATCATTACTTTATTTTCATCTGCCACCCCATTTAATATTTGAGAGTGCCAAAGTCCAGAGAATTAACAGGACTTGTCCAAAGTTATCCAGCAGGTCAGTCAATGACACTTTATTTGTCCTGTGTGTCCTCTCCTTGGAGCTTTGCTCTCTGCAAGCCAATCTAAAATAAATCAAATGTCTTACACCTTAGTACTTTTTAAGTACAAATGCTGACCCACCAACATTAATGCCCAAATTTATATAACCTATTTCCTCACCTGAATAAATTGTAGGACCTTAGCTGACATCCCTCGGAAGATTCTACTGGTTATTCCTAAGAGAACCAAGGGAATAGTCAGCTTACATAAATGCAAGGACAGTTCCACTCTCGTCTGTGTTCAGTTCAGTTAAGTCGCTCATTGTGTCCGACTCTTTGCAACCCCGTGAACCACAGCACGCCAGGCCTCCCTGCCCATCACCAACTCCTGGAGTCCAACTAAACCCATGTCCATTGAGTCGGTGATGCCATCCAACCATCTCATCCTGTCGTCCCCATCTCCTCCTGCCCTCAATCTTTCCCAGCATCAGGGTCTTTTCTAATGAGTCAGCTCTTTGCATCAGGTAGCCAAAGTATTGGAGTTTCAGCTTCAACATCAGTCCTACCAATGAATCCCCAGGACTGATCTCCTTTAGGATGGACTGGTTGGATCTCCTTGAAGTCCAAGGGACTCTCAAGAGTCTTCTCCAACATCATAGTTCAAAAGCATCAATTCTTCAGCGCTCAGCTTTCTTTATAGTCCAACTCTCACATCCATACATGATCACTAGAAAAACCATAGCCTTGACTAGACAGACCTTTGTTAACAAAGTAATGTCTCTGCTTTTTAATATGCTGTCTAGGTTGGTCATAACTTTCTCCAAGGAGTGAGCGTCATTTAATTTCATGGCTACAGTCAACATCTGCAGTGATTCTGGATCCCAGAAAAATAAAGTCAGCCACTGTTTCCCCATCTATTTGCCATGAAGTGATGGGATTGGATGCCATGTCTGTGTTAGATTGTGTCAAACTGCCTGCCAGGCATTTCAGAGAATCATGGACCTTGTGCCACTGCTGAGTGATGCCTTTCCTCCTGCTGGTTCCCAGGACTCAGAAATTAACTGCTGGTCTTTCCAAGCTTTTAGGGTGTGGTGGCTACGTAAAACCAACAGTGGCATATGGATGATGATGAGAAATTCCCTTTTCCCAGCTCAGTTTCAAATTAGCTTACCTGGGCTATGAAGCAATACTACTTGTGCCTGAGGTCTTGCACAGTTCCCAAGGGCTTTCAGTTTCTGGCCCTGGTTCCTCCTCCTCCTTTCCCAGTTGAAATAAATAAACAATCTACCAAATAAGCAAATGCCAGTTCCCTAGGAAGGACAGATACCATATGTCTCTTCTGTTGATACCACTGCTCCTCCATGCTCTTCAAAAAATACCAAAACAAAACAAAACAAAACACCACAAATCTTTACTCTTTTTTTCCAAATATGTACTTAGGCAGAGGGGTGTTCCCAAGTTGTACTTGGTATGGATTTGTGATGCTTAGCTCCAACTCAGACAGATTCCTATTCATCCTGCAAAACTCCTGTGTGAGAGCAAAGATGTGTATTTGTGGGCTAGTATTTGTCATTCTTTCTCAATACTTAGCCAAGTTCCTACCCTATGTATAGGAGAGGTTCAATGAAGACTTGCCTTTTAGAAAAGGTTTCCTGGTGTCACCAACCTTCCAAAGACATGTCATTATCTTTGGTATTCTGATTCCATAGAGACCAATCATGTAAACAATAGCAAAACTGTGAGCCTACACTTTGACCAAGAGATCTATATTTGAGAAGGTCTGTTGGGATGGGAAATCATGAGTAGGAGATGTTGTGTGATTTATAATAAGTATATATTTGGTCTTTGTCTTGTCCGCATCTCTGACACAGAGTTTATCAGATCATTGGAATTTCCAGTGTTGAGAGTGATAAATGTACCTTTTGTTATGTTGATGAAGTAACTTTTAGAGAGCACCTAAGCATGGGAGCTGATGGTCCCTGTGTGTGTGTGCTAAGTCACTGCAGTTGTATCTGACTCTTTATGACCGTATGGACTGTATCCTGCCAGGCTTCTCTGTCCACTGGATTCTCCAGGCAGGAATACTGGAGTGGGTTACCATTTCCTCCTCCAGGGGATCTTCCGGACCCAGGGACTGAACATGTGTCTCTTCTATCTTCTGCCTTGGCAGGTGGGTTCTTTACCAGTAGCACCACTTGGGAAGCCCCAACCATATGATTAGAGGATTGCAACTTTCTCTTCCTATGTCCTGACCTCCAGGAAGAGGAGAGAGGCTGGAGATGGAGTTCCATCAACCAATGCCCTGTAGTTTAATCAACCATGCTTATGGTTGCAAGTTGACTTGGAACTAGCATTCTGAATTGGAGAGGGTCACTGGAACCTCCAATTTGTAGCTGGTCAGTCAGAAGCACAGGTGACAATCTGGGCTTGGAGCTAACATCTAAAGTGTGTGTGTGTGTGTGTGTGTGTGTGTGTGTGTGTGTGTGTGTGTTTGTTGAGGGAGGGCAGTCCTGTGGGACTGAGCCTTAAGTTGTGGGATCTGATGCTCTCTCTGGGTCGGTAACATCATAACTGAGTTGAATATAGGACACCCAGCTGGTGTGCCAAGAATTGCTTGTTGGTGTGGGGAACTCCCTCCCCAGTGTGGGTTAGAATTGGGATCTGAGCAATTTTAGGTGTGTACCCTTAATACTCAGCTCAGGCAGTACTTCCTCCAGGAATCCTACCCTGATCTCCCAGTATAAATTAGGTGGCCTCCACAGCATTGCACTGCAGCCTTAACTTGTCTTCATCATAGTCCTTATAATTCTGTGCCATGATTTTTGCTTAATTACATATTATCTTCCCCTGGACTATGAGCCCTTGTGGGTAAGAAAAGAGTCTACTTGCCTTTGTTAATTCAGAGTCTAATATAAGACTTGCCACTTGAGGAATTTGATGGCTTTCCATTGCTATTATAAAAAATTAAAATCAAAATACTCAACATGGATTATAAATTCCCTACCCTCTTTATCCCTGCCTGCTTCAGCAACTTTATCTTTCTCTTTGCTCATTTTTCAAAACTCAAGTATAGTGACTTCTTTCAGTTCATTTGATTATGGCCTGGTCATTCCACCAGAAGGGAGTTTTCCCATTTTGGCCTCCATCATCTAAGATCTCAGCTCATATTGCAGTTTCCCAGGAAAGCCTTATTGAATGCCCCTCATTCCAACCTAGACAACCACCATTGCTTCTGACCTCCCTTCATTCCTGGTCCAAATTAGGTTCCTTTGTTGCAAGAGCTCACAGAACCATGTTCTGTTCCCTTTAGCCACTCAGTTTGTGCTTCTGCATTCCACAGGTAGACTTTAATGATAAGTTCTCCTCTCCCTCTTATCATTCAAGTTTAATTCCCCCCAAAAGAGAGTATTCTCAGTACATATATTCCAAGTGATCAGCACCATGCCTGGGTGTATAGAATGTACCGTGTTAATACCATGCATCGGAAGCAATGTTTGATGAATGAGTGAATGAATGAACGAGTAAATTCAGATTAAGTATATTAAGCCTTTAAAGGCAGAAGGAGTTAGAGATCAAAATACAGTAAATTTTATCCTTTCATTTCACTAAATCCAGATTACTGACCTTTTGATGAGCACCAAAAGCAAATTTGCTTAGTTATTACAGGTTCACCATGAAAACATTTATGAAATGTATTTTCTAGAATGAGAAAATAAAACTCAGGTTAATTTTTAAATTAATAGCATGACTAAGGCAAAGACCTAATATAGTTATTATCTATATATAAATGTATTCAAAAAGTGCACAGGTAGAATTAATGGTGTGTTCATGATTTGCAAATGCTGCCTACGGATACACGCAGACAATATGAAAGAACATTTAATTGGATATAATTTAACTACTAAGATACTTAAAGTAATGATACTTTTAAGAATAAAATCACAGAGGAATCTGAGGAGCCAATTCAAAGAACATACAACTCAGTGATTATACTGGCAGAACCAATGCTTGTAATTAAAATAGAATACTAGTATTTTATACAACAAAGACCCCTGTTATCTGAAGGAAGCTCATAATTTGGCAGAAAGAACCAGATAAATTTCAGTGCCAGAAAAACCTAGGTTCGAATCCTGATTCCACTACTCACTGGCTGTATGAATTTGAGCAAGACAGCTAGATTGGCTTCTTTTCTTTTCTTTGAAATGTAAAGGTCTCCCTCTGCTTCAAGGATTTTGCCTTTGTTCTTTCCCTGCTCTTATGCATGGCTGGCTCCTTCTCATCTTTTAGATTTCAAATCATATGTTCTTTGCAAGGAGAGGCTGATTTTGGCCATGTTCCTTGGGCAGCAGATTCTGATGCACAGGTGTGTGTACAGAAAGTTGATTGAGAACACCTTTAGGAAGAATACCTGGAATGGGGTTGAGGGAAGCCGAATTGGACCGAGAGAGAAGCTGAGCTGTGATGCAGTCATGGAAGAAGCCTCAGCCAATCCCACTGGGAGTTCTGGAGCTGGGAATGGCACTTCAGAATTGCACTGTATCGTGGCAAAGAGGCACCCTCCTATCAATCAGGCATTGCATGTAGGCTGTTTCTGGGCAGGCATAGTAATGTATGTGGGGCAGGTCCCTTCAGCTGAGGACAGTTCCTAGAGGGCCTCAGCTGTGAGCCTATCATGGCAAATGTTCCTGCAACTGAGGGGATTACAGACGGCTCAGGTCAAGAAGGGAGGGTCAAAGCATTCTTTAAACAGGCCTTGCCTAACCATGCTGTATTGATTAGTTTACCACCTTTGCACACTGCTTTCTATGAACTACCCTGTCCACTTCATTGCTATTTCATCATACATTTTAAAATTGATGTGTCCTTTTGTTCATTACTCACATTCTCCACATGGGTAAATACATTATCTGTCATAGAACAATGTGTAGTTGACAGTTCTGGTTGAAAAAAAATTGAATGTGTGAATGCATGATGCAGGTTGATAACATAAACTCTACATCACTTGCTGTGGCAATCAGGGTGCCCCAAGTTTCTACATAGAGTGAGGAGTCATTTTATAAAGGAGGTAAGTCTGGAGTATTATGAAAGAGTAAAAGAACATTAAAATCCCATCCTCATTCTGAAAGTAGAAACAGGATGGGATCTCAAAGTGTAATATCAGATGCATTATAATTTTCAACCAACTTTTTCAAAGGAAAAAAAATTACAAGTTTTACTCTAATTAGTAAAGAAATGGATGTTTATTGTGGAAAATGTATAGGAGGCAAGCTATAAATAATAAAATAAGATTCGTCTGTAGCCCGAATACAGAGAAATGATGGCCAATGTTAGCATATTCTAGTATGTTCCCTCTCAGTTTTTCTCTGTTTGTATTTTCTATATAATTGAGATCATAATACTGCTTAGTTTTATATCTTTCAGTTTTTTTCCCTCAACATTTTAAGTTTCTGAGGTCATTGAAATCCCTTGGGAACCTTCTTACAGTTGCAACATTATTATTTAACCATACCACCATGACTGGATAATTAGGTTGTTTTCAGTTTTTGTGTGATTATAAACAATTCCAAGTAAACCTTTTTAAATAACAAGATTTATTAAAGATTATTCTTTTACATGCTCAGATGATTTAATTTGCTAATCACATGCCTCATTTGTCAGTTAGATCAAATCATTCCTTTTCATTAAGGTCTTTTACCAGAAATAATAGAGTAGAACCAATCACTAAGCTAAAAGCAAGAAATCGTGGGTTCTATCCCAGGTTGGAAATGATGCAGCCTTGGGAAAGCAATATGCTTTTGACACTGAGCCTCAGTTTCTTTGCTTGTAAAATGGAATGGTTGGGCCAGACAATCCTTAAAATCCCTTTTAGCTCTAGTATCTTTTCCTATTATGACTGCTTCTTGCCTCTCTTCAAGAAACAGCTTCATGGGCTCAATTTCAGGCCTCTTTAACATTTCGAATTACCTACAAATCTTTTCTGATTTCCTGTATTTCTGATTTAATTTCCTTCCTTTTATCCAATTTTGGCTATTCCTTAATCTTCTTATCTAGGTCTTACTTTTGTTCCATCTTTCATTGCCATCCATTAAGCTGAGATGAACCCTCTGTTCTTGATCTTTTACCCACTCAGTACATGATTTTTCTTTAAATCCTTTCTCAACACTTAATTTTTATCCTGCTAATCCTTTTGCTGTTCAGTATTCACAAAGATTGTTCAGCCCTCTACTTTCTCTTTTTCTGCAAAAATAAATGAAAATGAAAAGTTGGGTAAAATAATGAAAGAAAGTGAAGTTAAACCCAGTAACATGATACAGCACGTATCATGGGTTTTAGTATATTATCTATAACAATCTATATGTAGCGTGGGGTTTAGTGGGGAGGGTAAAGGTAGGGGGCAGTATGTGCTAACAGCTGGCTGTAAGGCCAAAGGATATTTCAGTCAGCAAGGTTAGTGAGGAGCCATATGCTGAATTACTCTTAATCTTATAATAAAAATGATGATAGTAATTAGTAATTGATAATATTTTAAATTGCTTTTCATGTTATAGACATTATACTAAGCACATTGACATGCCATGTCTCCTTAAATCTTCAGAAACCCCAGTGAGGTAGGGATTATTACCCCCGATCTGTCAATAGGGAAGCTGATGTATTGAAATCATGTTTTCTGTATTATAACAAACAAATTTATAAGCATTATATCAAATCCCTAGAAGGTGTTCAGTGTAATGACAGGCATGGGTTATATAATGTGTCAGTTAGAATGTAGGAAATATTCTTAAATTGGGTTTGCGCCAAATTCAGAACCTGAGACAAGAACTTTGCAGGTGATTCTTGAAATCAGAAGGGAAGGAGTGAGGAAAGAGAGAGAGGGAAGGAGGGTATGCTCTTGAGGCCACTGCTGCAGGTTCCTGGGGAGTGGAATCTGCCTCAGTACCTCCAGATCAACCCCTGGAATTGTGTAGATGGACATCCTCCCTTTTGGTGTACTATCCTTTCTGCAAGCGGTGTTTCAGAAAAACACTTTGGGAGCTGTTGATAGGCAAGGTATAACAAACTAAAAGAATGATTCATTCAAATAAATTTAAGAAACACTACAGGAAAATAGGAAAGGAAAAGAGAGGGACTTACTGCCTCCTCTAACCTTTTCCTTCATTATCCCATTCTATCTTCCCCACAAGGATAAGAAATGCCCAGCGTTTCCATTTTATGGGTGAAGACATGGGGGCTCAGAGAAATTATGTAACCAGGATAGGATACCCACACACAGGGCAAGAGTAGGTACTGGAACTGACCCCCGCCTGACCTGAGCATCCATGCTCTGATCTGAATACCCCCTTGTCTACAGGAGTTAGTGCCTGATGTTATTTTCTTGTGGGGAAAGGTCACTCCCTGCTCTCTTATGAGCTGTCAAGATACCAGTCTGCTCAGCCATAGGACTCAAGAAGTTTGTTGAAGTTCTGCCCTGCTGGGCAGCTGTCTCGGTCCCACTGGAGCTGTTTGTCAACATTAAACCCATAGGCCAGTTTTTGTAAAAAACAGTTTGTGGAACTTGTCCCAGATGTGTACTCTGCACACCAACCCTCTGCACTCCTGCCTTGCTGGTTGTCCCCATCTGTGGCTCCTCCCTTCTTTCTGGGGTAGTCATCTGTCAGATACTGCTTCCTACCAAATTGGTGTTTTCCAAAAACCCAAAGGGAAAGGAAGTTCTTAGTAAATAAGGATAAAGTATGTCATATTTCTTTCAAACTAGCTTCCATGTGAAAATCTACCTGATTTACTTTCATTCCTAGATGTAGAGAGGCATGGGTGTTTCACAGCTGCTACTCAGATGATCCAGAAATACTATATGGGGCCATAATTTAAGTTTCTCCTTGACCAAAGTTTGAACTGTGTTGGCTGACCGGAAAACCCCAAATAAACTTGTATTTCACTCTCTTCTCTTCAGGGGAGCATAGGCTTCAGAGAAAGATAAGCATGTTTTCAAATCCAGCTCTGTCTTAGACCAGCTGTGTAACTTTGGGCATGTTAATCAAGCTCTCTAGTCTGTCAGCATAGAATGGGCATACAGTAGTAATGGGGTTTCTTTCTGAATATGAAAGAAGCAACGTGTAAAGCATTTAGCAAATTTCCTGTCACCAGCAGGCACTCAAATCTTAACTTCCATTCTGTCCCTTCCAACCCCCCTCCCCTTATCCTAATAAAATTAGCAACGGACTGAGAAAGGTGTGTGTTTGTAGACAATAACAATCAACACTTCTAGATTTTTTCGCAGTGTCACAGTTGTGACTGCAGTTAGCATGGAGCTCCCAGATTAGGGAATGAAGCAAAAATCCAACTCAGATACTCAGATACTGTTTGTTACTGGGAGAGAACTCTGTATCTTATTAAATACCAACTACTGTGCTATTCTCTCCAGAAAATGATTGGTTGAATTAGGTGTCCAGGGAGTTAGAATTGAATAGAGCCGGGAAAACAGCTGTGTCTCGATGGAGGCAGCAAGCTTCTAGCTCTGGCTGATTCATTTCTCTGGCATTTTTTACTTAAGAAAACCATCCATAATTCATGGCTACAGGACTGTATAGAAGGCAAATCACCCAAACTGGGAGCATTACAAGCATCACACATTGACTTTTCCAATTCTGGGAAGTACATGATGAGCTGCCTATGATTTTTCTAGCAGGAACGTGAGGGAAAAAGAAATACAGTTACTGAAACAAAGAAATGTGAAAAATGACTGATTTTCTGTCCTAGTAGTCTTTCACCATCCTTCCAATAAGACTTAATTATGATTAATTAATTCCACAAGCATTTGTTAAACATCTACTGTGTGGCTAGGCACAAGGTGAAGTATTGGGTGTTCAGAAGGGAGCTAGATTGCCTTGATCCCTGCCCTTCATGGAGTTTGCAGCCTAGTGGATCCAATAAACATGTCATTAGATAAATATGTATTTTCAATTAGATGAAAGTGCTGTGAAGCTGGAACACAGTGGAGACCTGATTAGAGGTGCCAGCAGCCATTAAATGGAGCCTACGACATGAAGAGCCAGGCCCGAAAATGCTAAGAGCATGCTAAGTGTGCACGACTCTGCACACTGTCAGCTGTGCAAAATCTCTGGGAGGCCAAATCTTGGTTTTCTCTGGACGTTAAGAGGAAGCCATGTGACTAAAGCAAAGCTAGCAAGGGACAATGGCATGAATGGGAAGCTGGAGATGGAATCAGGAGCTCATTGGCCATGCACAGAATGAGGCTTTTATTGTGAGGTTAATGTGAAACCATTTTAAGGTTTGACTCAGGGGAATGGCATAATCAGATTTACAATTTCAAAAGATCATCCTGGTGACATGGTGAGAGAAACATTTGTGTAGAAAGGACACAAGATTTGTAGCCAGTTAGCGGGCTTATTGGGGAGAAGGCAATGGCACCCCACTCCAGTACTCTTGCCTGGAAAATCCCATGGATGGAGGAGCCTGGTGGGCTGCAGTCCATGGGGTCGCTAAGAGTCAGACACAACTGAGTGACTTCACTTTCACTTTTCACTTTCATGCATTGGAGAAGGAAATGGCAACCCACTCTACTGTTCTTGCCTGGAGAATCCCAGGGACAGGGAGCTTGGTGGGCTGCCGTCTATGGGGTCACACAGAGTCAGACACAACTGAAGCAACTTAGCAGCAGCAGCGGGCTTATTGACGTTCCAGTCATGGAATGATGGTATGGAGGGAAGGCAGGAAAGGGATGCCGAGGCAGGTGGAGAGAAGTAGAACAGGAGATGCTCACTGGAGGTAGAATTGAGTTGGGTGGTTTGAGAATGACAAAGAGGAGAATCAAGGATAATTAAGTTTGGAATGGTTCAAGGGAATGGGAGTGTGTCGGCACCATTTACCACCTTGGGAAAGACTACAAAAGTAGCAAAAGGATGTCCCAGACTTTCTCTGGGCCCCCTGAGAACTCTGTACCTATCTTTGTTAGGTATAAACCACACTATGCCTTGGTTTATTTTCTCCCTAATTGCTTTCTCTGTCAGCTTGTTCATCCCATTGGGTAAGAAGCATAGGATTGAGAACAGAGTCAGAGTCAGATCTGTGCACTATCAGTCATTCGCTGTGTGACCTTGAGCAGGTGACTTAACCTCAGAGTCTAGGTTTCCTCCTTTGTCATTAGGCTCTAATAACACCTATCTCAAGGGTTGGTAGATTAAATGAGAGAAATTATAAATGTGCCCAGTACTTAGTATGGAATCAGTGCATGTTAACTATTGTTAGTTATCACTGGACCTCTTTGATAGTCTTGGTCCATTGTAGAGACTATGTAAGTATTTATGGAATAAATGAATGAACAGGCTAGAATCCGTTTAGGTGCTCACTGAAAAAATAAGTAAATCAGATCTGGATTATAATTTTAAGTCTATGATTAACGAACTAATTACTGTTGATTTTAACTTCTCTGGATTAAACTTAAACTCAGTTTCCTCATCTGTGAATTGAAGCAGAGATATATGAGGGAAGGGTAGTTGTATGTTAGACTGCATAGTTTCTGAAGCTTCTAAATTTAAACTTCCCATAATATTCTTAGTTCTTCGTTTTAATATACCTATTTAGTCATCTATTAAAGGAAATGGCAACCCACTCCAGTATTCTTGCCTGGAGAATCCCAGGGACAGAGGAGCCTGTTGGGCTGCCGTCTGTGGGGTCGCACAGAGTCGGACATGACTGACACAACTTAGCAGTAGCAGCAGCAAAGGGTACCTAATAATTCATTAAATTCTTATCTGCTTTCTCAGTTGATGCTTAAAATTATCACCTATCACTGAGGTAGCTGATAGACCAAATGACATGATTCTTGGCTAACAGATGGGAAAGTTGATGTGAAATAACTTGTCTGTGGTCAGTACTTGAATTCAGACCTCATGACACAGACTATTATCATTTTTCCACTCTGCCTCACTGCTTCTCAGACTAGGTGGTAGTCCTTATATGCAGACAGGAAGAAGCCATTTCCAAGAATGATACTGTCTGAAAATAACTGTTTAAAAATGTTGGGTCATCCTAGGCTTAATATTCATTCTAGGAAAAAGATTCAAATTGAGTTCAGAGCTATGAGAAATCCAGTATACAAGTAAGACTTCCAGTATGCTCTTACTTAGGTATTCTTGTCTGTATTATGTTGTCCAATGGATATTTAATGTGAGCCCCATATGTAATTTAAAATTTTCTAGCAGCCACATTGAAAAGTTTAAAAGAAATAGATGAAATTAATTTTATTATCAAATTTTATTTAATTCCATACTTCTAAAATATTATCATTTCAATATGTAACCAATTTAAACACTTTACAAATCTTTTATTTTTTCATTCGGAGTCTTCTAAGTCTAAAAATGCAATATGTGTACTTACAACATGTTTTGATTCAGGCTGGCCATATTTCAGATGCTCAGTAGTCACATGTGGCTCTTGGCTACTGTGCTGGATAGCACAGGTAATTCAGTTAGTATAATCGCCCAGTCACCAGTTAGGTCTTAAAGGTTTCATGTGATCCTTACAATAAAAGCCACATTCTGTACAGGGCCAACCAGTTCCTGCTTTTCTCTCCACCTTCCTGGTCATGTCATTTCCCTTTGCTAACTTGATATTTCCCAGAGGACAAATACATAGATCATAGAATGCTGTCATATGGAATGGCTGTGTTGTGTGATACATCAATTAATATGGCTATAGTATAAAAAGACCAATCCAGCTAGTCAAACTTGGTATTTCACTTGAAACAAATTATACTAACCCATTTTATCTCAAATTCAGTTACCTAAAAAAGATCTTAATTCAAGAAATTTTCAGAACATTAGAACCAGAACCCCGTGTAGTAATTCTCAATATATGTAGCTCCCAGCAAAAAGGTCCATAAACATATGCTTATATATACATAGAAAACTTTTGAAAGAATTTCTAAGACATGATCTCAATATTGACTTTGGAGAATAAGAGAAGTAAGATGGATTGGAAGAGAGAATACTTTTTTTTAATATATGTTTTTATAGTGTTTTAAGTTTCTATCAAAATTTCCAACAACAGCAAAAAAAAAAAATTCTTTTTCAAACAAAATTATTACAATACAATAAAATTGCACTTTTAGGTAACTATCAAACAAGAAGATAACATACATCAGAGAGGAATAAAATTCCACTGGTGTTTTGCTTTTTATTTTTTTTAGTAGGGCCCTTTCTTCAGCTGGAAAATTTAGAAATTGCAGTGGCATGTTATCCAAGGATATAATCAGTGTATAAACCCAAGATGGGTTCAGCCATATCACTTTAGCAGAGGAGACAGACATAGTCTGTCGAAGAGTTCCTGTGAATTTGATGGGATTTGTAGCCCTACATCACCCATGGGTTCAGGCTGTCAAGCAACCAGAGAAAATCAATAAAGACTCCTTACTTGTGCTCAGAATTGCAGGACATGTTTGATGTGCTACCAGCCACCTGGCCTGAACCACATTCTGGCAGATTGTGATCATGTCATTGCACTGTTCTAGATCGATCAAAATCTGTCTTTTGGAGGTAACGTAGTTTGTGTAGTATTTATTTCTGAAAGCAAATAAGTCACTGAACACTGATTCTGAGAGTCACTCTTTTTAACAACTAGTAAAAGTTTCTATTTACTATATTACCTTCTTGGAAAATGACAATCAGCCTCAACTTATTAATGCCTCAGATAAGTCTTGTAATAAACCTTTTGATGATGTTTAATTCAGCATTTGCCAAGCTAGTGTGATCAGGCAACTTCTAGTTTCTTTGGGGAAATGCTTAACTGACACACCTGGGCACACTTTGGAACCCTCTGGTTTACTTATAAGTGGACCTTATTGTTTACATGATGCTGGTCAAGTGACTTAGTTTTCTTAGGCTTTCTTATAAATTGGGGATAATAATATATGAAGACTAACTGAATTTAATGAAATAATTTATGGAGGAAGCATCTTCATAATGGCCACACATAGAAGAGGCACACAGGAGCTCAACCAATACTGATTTATTCTTTTCTACTTTCCTGCCCTTCCCTGTTCCTCTGTTATTAGGTAAACTCTCATGCAAAGAATGTAATCTGTAGAAAATAAAATTTCTAAAGCTTAACTATTGGAAAAATAAGAAACTTAGAAACTTATGGTACATTTTTCCAGCATGTCTAGGACATGAAGTGTGCAGATGAAACGGAAAATGAGAGTGGACTAAAAAATGTGAACCACCCTTGAATGTGTTACTTTAATCAAGTTTTCAGCACACAAAAAAATTCTGTAGATATTCTTTAAAGTAGGAATTTTGCCAATTTTCTGCTTTTTTAATTGAAAAGAATCTTATAAATTTAGAAATTCTTAAACTAAATATAAGAATACGAACTTTACAGGGTCCTGGATTAAGATCCATTTGAACTTGAAATTTTAAGCATTTACAGACAGTCCACTTATTAGTGTGATGAATTATTGGCTAGGTTCCCAGTGTTTTCAATTTAAATTTCCAAACCTTGTCTTATTGTTTGATACACATCCCACTTTTAGAAGTGAAATAATATATGCATATTTTGGAAATTTTGGGTCTAAATGTTTAAACCACATGAAAATACCAGATACTTGGTATCAGTTGGGGTCATTTCTCCTTAAGATCTGTGGGTGTGTGTGTTCAGTAGTGTCCGACTCTTTGTGACTCCATGGACTGTAGCCCACCAGGCTCCCCTGTCCATGGGATTCTCCATGCAAGAATACTGGAGTGGGCTGCAGTTTCCTTCTCCAGGGGATCTTGCCAACCTAGGAATCAAACGCGCATCTCTTAGTTTTCTGTATTGGCAGGCAGATTCTTTACCACCGAGCCACCTGCAAAGCCCTTCTTAAGATCTCAATAAGATCAATTCACAACCCCAGTCTGCATCCTGTGGAAGACCCAGTGCCATCAGTAAGTGTGTTTGTGAATCCCCAACAGGCTTTATTTACATTTCATGGCCACTTGCAGCTCCATGTCATGCTTTTGCTGACATGGTTGAGTTATGCATTTTCTTTTCATTCCAAATGAGCTGTCCTCCAGACTCATAGCATCAACCCAGATGTAAAACTCTGTCCCTTTACTTGATGTCCAAACAGAAACAGTAAATATACATGTGCGCACGCACACACACACACACAAGTTCATTATGAGGATTTTATGGGCAGAAAATAATATTTAAGGAAAAGGAGGAGATTTTCATTTCAGAAACATAAGCAAAATAAACATTAAATAGTCAACATTCCTTTTTCAAAGTCTTGTGGCCATTTCTGCAATACAGAGCTTCAGGGTCCCTCCCTGTGGCTAAACTCTGACCTCTCACACTTTATTTTCTGATTTTCTCTATTACCACTTCCTGAGGAGCCAAGGAGGGGAAAAAAAAATCCCCCTGCTTCCAAAATAACCCAATATTAGGTGATGTCCTTATTGTTCAGGCAGTCAATAAATCTCTACTGCCCTTTGTCCTACTTAAGGGGCCCATGTGAAAAGCAGCTTCAAGTGGAAATCAACCCCATGATTGTACCATCTGTCCCCTAGACGTTCATTTTCAACTTGGGTTTCATATTCAAACGCCTTGTCTATGACATGTCAACATGTTTGTACCAAGGGACAGTTCTTAGTTTGGAGGATAACTGTTTAAATAAATAGTTTAAATAAATATTTAACATGTCACCCAGGGCCCTTCACATTGAATTTTGTAGGAGCTACATAGACTGATATTTTAAGCTGTACGGTGCTAAGTCGCTTCAGTTGTGTCTGACTCTTTGAGATCCTGTGGACTGTAGCCTGCCAGGCTCCTCTGTCTGTGGTATTTCCCAGGCAAGAATTCTGGAGTGGGTTGCCATATCCTCCTCCAGGGGATCTTCCTGACCCAGGGAGCAAACTCGTGGCTCCTGCAGCTCCTGCTTCACAGGCAGATTTTTTATTGCTGAGCCACCAGGGAGGCCCATATGTTAGGCTGAACGATCCTAAATTTACTTTTCCAGCTTATTGAACATCTATCCAATTATTTGTATAGGATATAGACACAGTTGGAAACAATTGTATCTATATATATAAACATATGTAAGTATGTGAATCAGCAGTAGATGTGATAAATACTATAATGTAAACCATCATTATTTAGTTTTGTCACCTCATTTTTTAAAATTCATTTTATTTATACAAACATTCATTTGGCATCAAAAGGGAAATGAGATGTTCATTGTAGTCAAGTAATTAATATTACTCTTTCATAAGAAGTGACAAAATTTTATTAAAACACTCTCAAATTATTTCTAAAGTACATATGTCTATCATAAATACGCTCATATTACAGTAATTTGGGATGAAAACAAGGGGAGACGGGGCAGGGAGACATACCATTGGAGCAATTTTATAGAGCATCATTATTCAAAATTGGAGTTGGAAAGTCAATTTGAGGAGTCTCTACCAATGATGAAATAGAATGGAATAAAGAATAGTAAAAAAAAAAAGTATATTACATATTATATGATCAATTACTTTCCTGTGAAGTGTAGTTTGTTAGATGTTTATGTGCATGTGTGTTTATGTGTGTGCCCTTGGATGCAATGTAAAATATTTTTTATCATGGGTTACAGTCAAAGACATTTGAAAGTCATTAGTATGGAGGCCAAGCTGCACTGGGGCAGCATATGAGTGTGGTCACCACAGTACAGAGCCTGGTCCTCCCCCCTGCAGGTAAGAATTGGAATTTTCTTTGTATATTGAACCTTAATACTGTTTTCTTAAAAAAAAAAAAAAAAAATCTAAAGTCAGGTTCAAGTTGAGGGTTGTATGAATCAGACCTGGTATCTCTCTCTTGGGCCAGCCAAAATGGGCTTTGAAATTGGACCACTGGGTTCAAATCTTGTCTCCACCACTTACTAGTAGGACACCTTGGGCAGAGTACTTAACTCTCCAACTCTTGGGTTCCTCGCCTGTAAAGTGGAGTTAATAATTGTATATTTTATTTCCAAAGATTACTGTGAGGGATATATGAGATTATTTATCAACATTTTTGCTATAAAGTCTTCACATAGTAAGCTATGTTAACTACGATAATTATTTTACTTTCCACAGCCAATTAGATTCAGTATGACCACTGGCCCTTACTGTATATATTGTGTGTCTGTGTGTGTGTATAGAGTAAGGGGATAGTGATCTTACGATAGAAAAAGTCATAAAATTTACCAGAAAACCACTGACTTGCTATATTTTTTTGTCATTGTCTTTCTATCACCCATATTCTGCCTTCAAGTACTGTGATCTCTAGTCAGGAGAACCAGAGTAGATGGATATTGGAAAAAAGAAAATACAGGCTATACATAGGAGTTTTAACCTCTTACATCAAATAATCTGTCCATGAAATGTGTGAAATCAAAGGATCAATGAAAAACAACCTGCATATTCTTTCTGCTTGGGATAGACTGTTTGAAAAAAATAAGTACATATGTGCTTTGACAGTCATCTTAGGAGGATATGTGTGTTCTTTCCTGTTGCCTATTGCAGCTTTGGCATTCAGTGCAGTCAGGGAGAGCCATGTTGAAACTAACCTCAGCAAATAAAGTGTACTTCCTCTCATGCTGACTATAGTTAAGATTCAGTTCAGTTCAGTCGCTCAGTTGTGTCCAACTCTTTTCGGCCCCATGAATCACAGCATGCCAGGCCTCGCTGTCCATCACCAACTCCTGGAGTTCACTCAAACTCACGTCCATCAAGTCAGTGATGCCATCCAGCCATCTCATCCTCTGTCGTCCCCTTTTCTTCCTGCCCCCAATCCCTTCCAGCATCAGAGTCTTTTCCAATGAATAATCTTTATCTTTAAAAAACCCTCTCTGTTAAAATGAAAACCATTATATGCCCACTTTTAATCATTTCTCTAAGATTATTATTTTAATTTCACCCTATTGAGCTAAATTTCTACAACCTTATTAAATTATGGCTCCCTCCTTAATTAATACCAAAAAACAAATATTAAAGTAGCAGTGATTTTAGGAAACTTAGAGTCAAATCACCATCTTCAATAAAAGAAAAAATAAAAATAAATCATAGAAATGAAAAAAAACATTGCCAAGATTATACAACTAGCTATCAGCAGAGCTTATATCAAAATCCATGCTTCTTGAATACTCAGTTTGGAGTTACGCACCCTTCTCTCATCCACTTTCATTTTAGGACTGTGATAGAAGAGCTAAGGAAACATTACTTTAAACATTATCTTCTAGGAAATATTTGCTTTCTGAAGACAAGGCACCATGTTGTCTTGCTCTCTAGGCAGAACTAGAGTGCTTTGAGTCTCCCTGGAGTTTTCCCATAACAGTGGTGCTCCAGTGCCTTTTTTCTGTTTGTTATCTGTCCTGTTGATTCATTTCGATTTAAACTTCATGTTTTGTGTAGCTCGTATGGTTCTTTTCTGGCCAGCAGGGTTCTGTTTTCAACATTCTGGAAATAATAGAAATGCAGGACACACCTTAAGGGGATTGTGCTGGGGATTAGTAAAGGGAAGGGTGGGTTGTTATGGCAGAATTAACTGCAGCTGTTGAAAACGCAGCTGAGTGGAGAGTATCAGGTCACAGACAGTGCGCAAATGGCACACACATATACACATGCACATAGACACATTCTCATTGCAGTACAGGGTAGTGGTTGTCCTATGGCAGGTATTGTACGTACAGAGAGTAACTGAGATGTGTGGGTGTGTGTGGCCAGAGTAGAGAATGGTGGAGACTAAGAGGATGGCAATGCTAAAGAATGCTCAAACTGCCTCACAATTGCACTCATCTCACACGCTAGCAAAGTAATGCTCAAAATTCTCCAAGCCAAGCCTCAACAGTACAAGAACCATGAACTTCCAGATGTTCAAGTTGGATTTAGAAAAGGCAGAGGAACCAGAGATCAAATTGCCAACATCCACTGGATCATAGGAAAAGCAAGAGAGTTCCAGGAAAACATCTACTTCTGCTTTAGTGACTATGCCAAAGCCTTTGACTGTGTGGATCACAACAAACTGTGGAAAATTCTGAAAGAGATGGGAATACCAGACCACTTGATCTGCCTCCTGAGAAATCAGTATGCAGGTCATAAAGCAACAGTTAGAACTGGACATGGAACAACAGACTGGTTCCAAATTGGAAAAGGAGTACGTCAAGGCTGTATATTGTCACCCTGCTTCTTTAACTTATATGCAGAGTACATCATGCAAATGCCAGGTTGGATGAAGCTCAGGCTGGAATCAAGATTGCTGGGAGAAATGTCGATAACTTCAGATATGCAGATGACACCACCCCTAGGGCAGAAAGTGAAGAAGAACTAAAGAGCCTCTTTCATGAAAGAGGAAAGTAAAAATTTGACTTAAAGCTCAACATTCAGAAAACTAAGATCATGGCATCCAGTCCCATTACTTTATGGCAAATAGATGGGGAAACAATGGAAACAGTGACAGACTTTATTTGGGGGGGCTCCAAAATCACTGCAGATGGTGACTACAGCCATGAAATTAAAAGATGCTTGCTCTTTGGAAGAAAAGCTATGACCAATCTAGACAGCATATTAAAAATCAGAGACATTACTTTGCCAACAAAGATCCATGTAGTCAAAGCTATGTTTTTTCCAGTAGTCATGTATGGATGTGAGTGTTGGACTATACAGAAAGCTGAGCACCAAAGAATTGATGCCTTCTAACTGTGGTGTTGGAGAAGACTCTTGAGAATCCCTTGGACTGCAAGGAGATCCAATCAGTCCATCCTAAAGGAAATGAGTCCTGAATATTCATTGGTAGGACTGATGCTGAAGCTGAAACTCCGATACTTTGGCCACCTTATACAAAGAACTGACTCATTGGAAAAGAACCTGATGCTGGGAAAGATTGAAGGTGGGAGGAGAAGGGGATGACAGAGGATGAGATGGTTGGATGGCATCACTAACTTGATGGACATGAGTTTGAGTAGGCTCTGGGAGTTGGTGACGGACAGGGAAGCCTGGTGTACTGCAGTCCATGGGGTCACAAAGAGTCAACAACTGAGTGTCTGAACTGAACTGAAGAGGATGGCAGCTGGGTGCCAAATTTTTTGGTCACATGTGTTATGACAAAGGTTTGGGAAGTATAATGACCTAAAGAGAAGCAGAGGATGGAGAGAAGACAAGGCAGTAGGTACGGTTGAACATAACTACCTTTGTTATAAGTATCCAAACATACATTTTTTTTTCCCTCTCATCTATTGTGAGTCACTTTTCTTTCTATCCTCTTTTAAAAATCTGTAATTATTTATAAATTTAATATCTGGAATGTTTTTTTATCTAAACCTTACTGAGTATTATTATGCGGTAGACAGGTTATCTCTATCTCAGAACCTTGTAAAAACTATAAAGGATATCAATAGCCTCCATATAACATCACAGGAAAAGGCGACATTTACTGTGGGTATATTTTCTGTAAGGTTTTAACATATAAATGTCAATATTCAACTTTTCTGAACTATAAAAAGACAATATCATATTGTTTTATTTGTCGGGGTTAGTAGCAAAGAGACACACATGAAGAGGTTGCTGTGTGAGCAGTCATTTAAGACTGACTTTTGCTGTCCCCGTTCCAGAGTAAGTGTGTACAGAAGGTAGCATGGAGCTTTGCTATCTAACAGGCCTCAGTTTCAGCCCAGGTGTTTTCATTATTTTGTTTGTGATCTTGAACTCATTTTATAGCTTCTCTAAAACTTAACTTTTTTCACTTATAAAATGAACATTGCAACAGAACCAACTGCATTTGTTCTTTCTTGATATATTAACAGATTCTCTCAGAACTTAGTGGGTTAAAAACACAAACATTTATTATCTCATAGTTTCTGTGAGGTGGGAATTCTGGAGCTGCTTAGCTCAATAATTCTGGTTCAGGATCTCTCCTGAGGTTGTGTCAGGATGTTGACTGGAGTTTGAACCATCTAAAGGTTAGACTGGGGCTACAGAGTCTATCCACTTGCGTGGACGATGAGTTGGTGCTGGCTGTTAGCAGGAGGTCTCAGTTCTCCGCCATATAGACTTCTTTATAGGGCTGCTTAAGTGTCCTAACCACTTGGCAGCTACCACCTTCCAGACTGAGTAATTCAAAGAGAGCAACATATTTTACGACATAGCCTCAGAAGTCATACAACATCTTTTCCACAATATTCTATTGGTTATGTAGCTCAGCCCTGTTCAGTGTGAGAGCTACACAAGAGTGCATGCCAGGAGACAAGATAGGCCATCTTGATGGCTCACTACCACACCAGCTAAGCTGAAGTACAGAAGTATTTAGCTTGGCATGTATCAGGCACATTTTGAGCCCTAATTAAACGTTAACTATTATTACCATTCTTAATTTGTTGCCTGCATGCATGTATACTCAGTTGTGTCTGACTCTTTGCGACCCTATGGACTGTAGCCTGCTAGGCTCCTTTGTCCATGGGATTTTCCAGGCAAGAGTACTGGAGTGGGTTGGCATTTTCTCCTCTAGGGGATCTTCCCAACCCAGGGATCGAACCCAAGGCTCCTGAGTCTCTTGAATTGCAGGTGGATTCTATACTGCTTGAGCCATCAAGGAAGCCCCCTTAATTTGTAAAAAGTAGTTTAAAAGTTAAGGCATAATTTCTGTTCAGAATTTGGAGATTGTTAAAGCACAGAGCAGAAATTTTAAATAAATAGAAAAACCCCATTTCTTACTTATTTCTACCTTTCTCACCTAGAATAGTACATATAAAATAAAGCAGTGAGATTTGTCAAAATAAAATGAAACATCAGAATCCTTATAGTGGCTATTTTTTAAAAGTTTTGTTAACTTCAAACACTAGGTCCTCTTCAGTATAATCTCGAATTTAGTTTACATCATTCATTTGAGATTATAAATAAACAAGAAAGAGATTAAGAGTAACTTCAGTTCAATATGATAAATGTTCCTCAGTGTTCTGTAAGTTCATAAATTCCTCCTTTTCTTCTGAATACAATAAATGTTTCATTTAAAAGACATCTTTTGGTTTTAAATGGCAGAAATCAATTAAGTCTATTTTGGGAGAATAGGGGGCATTAATGGCTCACATAATTGTTAGAGGTGGAACAGTGTATGAAAATAGCCAGACCCAGGGGTTCAAATGGGTCATTTGGTCATTCAAATGGGTCATCAGATCATTTCCTAACTTGTCTTGTTTTCCCCCTTGTGGTGGGCAACATGATTACCAGTATTCCCACACCACCACCTTTATAGCATCACAGTAAAAGAGAAAGAAGACTCTTCCTTCCTACCTCCCAGCTTGAAGTCACATGTTCACTCTGAGCCAATCACTGTAGTTAGGGAGATGAGCATTCTGATTGGCCAGCCTGGTTGATGGATGTATGTAAGATGACAGTGATAATGGTGTTGGTGAGGGCTAGTCATTGGGGTGGAATTGAGGGGCACTGTAATTTTTATTTCCACTAGCTTAGCAAAGGAACCAGAAGAAAATGGTTGGAAAGTGTGTAGAAAAAGGAAAGTTATACCTACCGTAGTTGATTATGAATAAGAATTTATGATAGATATAGTCTATAAAATGAATTTTAAAAGAAATTCCAGAATAACTATATTTCCTAATTATATACAGGGAGACTTTAGAGACATTGCACATTTATTTCCAGACCACGACAATGAAGTGTGTGCATGCGTGCTAAGTCACTTCAGCTGAGCCATTCAAGTATTTTGGTTTCCCAGTGCATATAAAAGTTATATTTATATTATATTGTGAAGTCTATTAATTGTGCAATAGCATTAAGTCTTAAACATGTATATACCATAAGTAAAAAATACTATATTGCTAAAAAATGCTAACCATCAACTGAGCTTTTCTCAGGTCAAAATCTTTTTGCAGTAGTATCATCAAAGATCATAATCACAGATTGTTATAACACTTATAATAATAATGAAAAGTTTGAAATTTTGGAAGAAGTAACAAAATGTGACACAGAGACATGAAGTAAGCAAATGCTGTTGGAAAAATGGTGCTGATAGACTTCTTGACACAGAATTGCCACAACTTTTCAGCTTGTAAAAAATGCAAAATCTGTGAAGCATAATTAAACAATGAAGCACAATAAAATAAAGTATACCTGTATATAAAATTTTATTTTAGATTTTATAAAGGAAGTAAGTGGAGGGTATTACTTTGCCGACTAAGGTCCGTCTAGTCAAGGCTATGGTTTTTCCAGTAGTCATGTATGGATACGAGAGTTAGACTGTGAAGAAGGCTGAGCACCGAAGAATTGATGCTTTTGAACTGTGGTGTTGGAGAAGACTCTTGAGAGTCCCTTGGACTGCAAGGAGATCCAACCAGTCCATTCTGAAGGAGATCAGCCCTGGGATTTCTTTGGAAGGAATGATGCTAAAGCTGAAACTCCAGTACTTTGGCCACCTCATGTGAAGAGTTGACTCATTGGAAAAGACTTTTATGCTGGGAGGGATTGAGGGAAGGAGAAGAAGGGGACGACAGAGGATGAGATGGCTGGATGGCATCACTGACTTGATGGACGTAAGTCTGAGTGAACTCTGGGAATTGATGATGGACAGGGAGGCCTGGCGTGCTGCGATTCATGGGATCGCAAAGAGTCGGACATGACTGAGTGACTGAACTGAACTGAACTGAACTGAAGTGGAGGGTATGCATATCTTACGGCTAAAAGATTAAAATGTATCTCCTTCATGAGGAAAAAGTATTTCCTGCTTGTTTTTAGAAAGGCGAGCCATGCTAAAGTTAACTTTTTAATAAGTCATGATTCTAAAATATGACATCTTGAAGTGTAGAAAGCTGCACAGGAATCTTGTGAAGCTTTTACAGACAAATAGTTTTAAATTAGGTTAAGAGAAATTGATTCAAGAACTATTTGTTGCTGAAGGATGTTGGAGATGCAAAGGAAAGGAATTCTCAACACCTCTAATCTCTCTGTCTTATCTGGACGGGTCCTATATGAGTGTTTCTTTGAAGGGAAGGTTCTGTTACTAAGAAACTAGTTTAGAAAACTGGTGTCATGTAAAAATAGTTCTAGAGTTTTAGAATCTATATATATTTATACATCCATTAGTCATTCAACAAACATTTGTTTAGTGTTCACTATACACAATGGTGGGCACACAAGCAAAACACATTGCTCTTGTCTCTTAGAGCCAAGAATTTAATATACATTTGTTGCTGTTTTAGGGTTCTTATAAGCTCAGACCAGAAATGCTCCAAGTCTGCTAACATTTGACAGATATTTAGCACGTTTCAGGGCCTTCTCTGGTGGCTCAGGCAGTAAAGAATCTGCCTGCAATGCAGGAGACCTAGGTTCGATCCCTGGGTCAGGAAGATCCCCTGGAGAAGAAAATGACTACCCACTCCAGTATTCCTGCTTGGAGAATTCCCTGAACAGAGGACCCTGATGGGCTACAGTCTATGGGGCTGCAAAGAGTCTGAAGTGACTAACACTTTCACTTTTCTTTTTCACCAGCAAGTTTCTATTACATGCCAGGTAGTAGATAGAGCTGTGTTACAGGTGGGTATACTGGGAATGCAAAGATGAATAACAGTCTCTGCTCTCAGAAAATCAAAGATCAATACTTTGCTTCTTGGTCTCAAGGATGGTGGACTTTTGACCTCCTCTTACCCTTTCATTTTCAGTGAAGGAGGAAATATGAAGTAGTGTTATCTTCCATATTTCTCATTTCCCCTTCTCAACAATGAAATTCCTTCTGTAAGGTTTAAGGGACCTCTATGAAGAAAAATGACAGCAATATAATAGCTCTTGGGTGGCCAAATCACAACTCATGGACGTAGATCCCAAGAGGACTATTCAGTATCAACCTCATTCTTAACAATGGAACAATATTTCAAATGCAGAGCCTTCTTGGAAGGAAAAACTACATGTTTTTATTTATAGCATCTATACTTTAATGCAAAATTCTTAGAATAGAATTTCTGAAAGTGTGGATCACCTTTGTTAGAATCACATAGGAAAGTTGTTGAAAATGTAGATTGCTATAGCCATCCTAGAACTTCCGAGAATCAGCAGACTTAGAGTTCAGCGGTTTAAACAAAGACTCTAAGTGGGCCATAGACACACTGAAGTTTCAGACATAATACTTAAAAAACTTAAGTTGCTGTATAAGATATCAGATGGGTAGCCAATTGTACTCTGGAATGTATCCATTCACTGTTATAAGTATGCAGCTTTAATAAACTCCATTAAAACATCAGCAGCTCATCAATATACCATTAAATAAAGCCATTTTGGCCTCATAGCTATTAAGGAGTTCCTCTCCACACATCAGTTTTCTATTCTAACCCAGATCAGTGACTGTCGGTTTGATAGTAGCAAACCCATGTTGTTCCTTGTCACAATGATCTAGGGATGCAATGAAGTTAACAGCGTATCCCTCTGGCTCTTTGCCAACCGATCCCATCCCTTCCTAGATTCCTCCTGTGACATCTAGGAGGTCCCTATGTGCTCGCATGTGGTCCCTTGATGGCCTCATCTCCTTTCTTGCTTTCACGTTTGCAATAATATTGCTCTGACACTAACACTGTTGTATCCAGCAGCTCTCCAGGATGCTGTGATTTTCTGCTCCCAACTTTTCCAAACCCAGTGGCTCAGTTTGGTCCAGCTTTCATAACTGCAGTCCCAACAGGCTACCCTGCCAGTGTGGAGTGCTTGCTTCCTAGCGCTGTGTTGCCTTCTGCAGCACAAAGATAGTGGATTTGCTCTTACTCTCAGTGGTTTTCCAGAGAGTGGAGTGGTGTGATTCTTAATTGGTTACATATTCCTATGACTGGAAGTTGATCAGAAGTCATTTATGGTAGGATTTAGGAGGTTGGGTAGGGAGTTGATGACACTCCACTTGATCATATATATATTTTTTTACAAAAGTTCTTCAACTTCATATCAATTTTGTTAACCTCAATATCTTCCCTCGTAGGCTGAGTTTACTTTTGCCATAGGATGTTTTAATATTAACAAGATACTTTCATTTTAACTATGCCATCTAGGACTCAAGGCTTTCTACCTTCTATAGCTCATTGGCTTGTCCTCACACTGGTTCTCTCTGTGGTCACAGGATGGCTACAGTAGTGCCAGGCATCAACTCTAGACCCAATATTCAAAAGAAGAGCATCCATCCCTTCCTGTATGTCTGCTTTAATACTGAGTAAACCTGTCTGACAAAATTTGCAGCAAGTTATCCCTTAATTTCATGGGCTGGAACTGGGTTGCATACTCACCCTTAAACCAGTCAGGTTAAACTGCTGGATTTTTTTCCTTAGAATATTCAGTATTTCCTCCCTGAAAGCTAGACACATGAATAAAGTTGGGATGTTCCTAGCTGAGAAAAAAAGAGGTAGGTTTGAATAGGCAACCAAGAGTCTCTATAGAAAGATGATGAAAACCATTGACTCTTGAAAACCAATGGAGCTGTTTATATCCTAACCTTTGGCATGTTGATAACCCCTAGATGTTCACTCTGGAACCCCAGAATAATCAGAAGAATATCTTAGATCTTGACTTACCATAATGGAGAGGTTTATAATTTTTCACTAGTTATCTATGATGTAATTTTTCAATTTGTTTCTAAATTCCTCCTAGTTTGTCTGTTTGTTTTTGTGTAAAAAAAAAAAAAAAAAGAAAAGAAAACTAAGAACTTTCAATGCTTTCAGGTGGATGTAAATATAATAAAGATTTAATAATGAAACAAAGGAGTTCCCTGGCAGTCCAGTGGTTAGGATTCACTGCTCTCACTGCAAGGGGCTGGATTTGATCCCTGGTCAGGGAACTAGGATTCTGCAAGCAGCTTGATGCAGTATGTATGTGTGTGTGTGTGTGTGTGTGTGTGTGTGTGTGTGTGTATGTGTGTGTGTGTATGTATGTGTGTATATATATATATATATATATATATATATATATGCTGTTGTTCAATCGCTCAGTCATGTTCCAACTCCTTGCAACCCCATGGACTGCAGCACAGCAGGCTTTCCTGTCCTTCAATATCTCCTGGAGCTGGCTCAAACTCATGTCCATTGTGTCAGTGATGCCATCCAACCATCTCATCCTCTGTTGTCCTCTTCTCCTCCCACCTTCAATCTATCCCAGCATCAGGGTCTTTTCCAATGAGTCAGTTCTTTGCATCAGACGGCCAAAGTATTGGAGCTTCAGTTTCAGCATCAGTCCTTACAGTGAATATTCAGGACTGATTTCCTTTAGGATTGATTGATTTGAACTCTTTGCAGTCCAAAAGACTCAAGAGCCTTCTCCAACACCACAGTTCAAAAGCATTACTTCTTCAGTGCTCAGCCTTCTTTATGGTCCAACTCTCACATCCATACATGACTACTGGAAAAACCATACCTTTGACTACACAGACCTTTGTCAGTAAGATATTGTGTCTCCTTTTTAATATACTGTTTAGGTTTGTCACAGCCTTTCTTTCAAGGAGTAAGCATCTTTCAATTTCATGGCTGCAGTCACCATCTGCAGTGATTTTGGAGCCCAAGAAAATAAAGCCTATTACTGTTTCCATTGTTTCCCCATCTATTTGCCATGAAATGATAGGACTGGATGCCATGACCTGGCATAGTTTTTTGAATGTTGAGTATTAAGCCAACTTTTTCACTTTCTTCTTTCACCTTCATCAAGAGGTTCTTTAGTTCCTCTTCACTTTCTGCCATAAGGGTGGAGTCATCTGTGTATCTGAGGTTATTGATAATTCTCCTTGCAGTCTTGATTTCAGCTTGTGCTTCATCCAGTCAGGCATTTCTCATGATGTGCTCTGCATATAAGTTTAATAAGCTGGGTAACAATATACAGCCTTGATGTACTCCTTTCCCAATTTGGAACCAGTCCATTGTTCCATATCTGGTTCTAACTGTTGCCTCTTGACCTGCATGCAGATTTCTCAGGAGGCCAGTAAGGTGGTCTGATATTCCCATCTTTTTAAGAATTCTCCATAGTTTTTTATTTTGATTCATACAGTCAAAGGTTTTAGTGTGGTCAATGAAGTGGAAGTAGGTATTTTTCTGGAACTTTCTTGCTTTTTCTATGATCCAACGGATGTTGGCAATTTGATCTCTTATTCCTCTGCCTTTTCTAAATCCTACTTGTACATCTGAAAGTTCTCAGTTCATGTACTGTTGAATCTTGGCTTAGGGAATTTTGAGCATTACTTTGCTAGCATGTGAAATGAGTGCATTTGTGTGATAGTTTCAACATTCTTTGGCATTGCCTTTCTTTGGGATTGGAATGAAAACTGACCATTTTCAGTCCTGTCGCCACTGCTGAGTTTTCCAAATTTGCTGGCATATTGAATACAGCACTTTCACAGCATCACTTTTAGGATTTGAAATAGCTCAGCTGGAATTCCATCACTTCGAGGAGTTTTGTTCACAGTGATGTTTCCTAAGGCCCACTTGACTTTGCACTCCAAGTCGCCTGGCTCTAGGTGAGTGATCACAGCACTGTGATTATCTGGGTCATTAAGATCTTTTTCTTATACTTCTTCTTTGTATTCTTGCCATTTCTTCTTAATATCTTCTGCTTCTATTAGGTCCACACCATTTCTGTCCTTTATTGTGCCCATCTTTGCATGAAGTGTTCCCTTGGTATCTCTAGTTTTATTGAAGATATCTCTAATATTTCCCATTCTACTGATTTCCTCTATTTCTTTGCATTGTTCATTTAGGAAGGCTTTCTTATCTCTCCTTGCTATTCTTTGGAACTCTGCATTCAGATGGGTATATCTTTCCTTTTCTCTTACTTTTCACAAACACCCAATCACTTCAATGCTATGAGTAACATGAGCCACTGACCACAGTCTCACAAATGAAAACTGCCAAAGGGACTTTGCCTCAATCCTAAAGGGGAGATGTGTTCAAAAAGTTAACAGAGGGAGGTAGAGCGGGAAGAAGGAAGGCAGGAATGAAGTTAGAAGGGAGAGAAGAAATCCTTCAAATCTCTCAAAGAACAACTGCAACTAACCATTAAAGTTAATTGGAACAAAGTGTCAGAAACAGAACTTTGAAAATTTTATTGATGTTTACTCTAAAACTCACTTTCCCCAAAGCTTCTGTGCATTGCATTATTTGGTTTTACTTCTAGGACTTGTGCTCAGAGCAGCAGATGTGGGAGCAAAAATGAAATAAGAAGGACTTCAGTATTCTGGAGTAAATTGCTTTCCACTGCATTAGTGAGAGAGAACAGATTGTAGCTAGGATAAGAGCAGTGTAAATAATTTTAAGTGTGCAATAGCACACAGCATCGATTTAAATGACCTGGTAACTCGGCACCATCCCAGGCAATTATTCCCTAAGCAGGATTTATGTCATGTGTTGTCAAAAAGCATTCCAAACCTTGGACCCAGATACACGTTTAGATATATGTTTAGAAGTTGCTCTTAACTGGAAAAGACCTTTGGATTGCTTTGTTATTAAAAGCAGGAAGGCCATTTTCTCTTTCTTGTTCTTTAAATTTAATATGGAAATAGTCTGCCTTTCCCCTGTCTTATAAATATTTTGAACATACACATGCAGGTTTGATTTGAAAAATATCTGAAAGGATGACAGCATTTGTCGCTATGAATGACGGTTTTACAGTCTTACACTTTTATTTCTGATGATATACTTCATATACATCTAAAACTATTCCTGGGCTTTTAGGGAAACTGCAGAAGAAGTTAAATTATTTTAGTTCCTCCGCCCCAGTTGCATTTCTTTCTGGGAGGCAGCAGCAAGTTTTGGAATCACATAAAGCACCACATGTTAATATCATAGCCTCAGATTGTCTGGGTAAATGCCAAGGAGCACATCACAGTTAGTAATGAACCTTCCATTGACAACTCAGTCAACCTTCGACTTCACAGTTTATGGCTCCCCACTCTGCCTGACATTATATATCAGGACTACAGTTGGAATGTTGAGCACAGTGGTTTGTACATTCTAATCTCAGGTGCTCAGAGGCGTTGGTGGATTTTTCTTTTCAGTTTGCAGCAAAATGCCTCATGAACCTGAGGTTTAAACGTGGCTATAATTTTGGCAACAGAGCTGTCAATCAAGAGCTGAGGTAACCCTTTCATTTGCTATCCTTTCCTCTCACTTATAATTTGCCAAAGCAGAGTGGGATCTCTAGGACTCAGGTGGTATTCTGAGTTAATGTACAGAACCTGTACGTGTAGAAGATACCACGTATAGGATGTAGAATGCTGGGTTCTAAAGCTGGTCTCCGTAGCCTGTCCAACTGTTGTTGCTGCTGCTTGCACCCCTGCCTTTGTTTATCCATCTCATAAGCAAGGCTCCTTTAAACTCTCTCCATCTTATTTTTCTAATTGTGATGACATAAATTTATTTCTCTCTCACATTCTTCCTCCTTCATGGGAATCAAACACATTAAAATTCGGAAAGTAAAAGGAGGAGTTTAGTAGTGCAGATTAAATGAGGAAAGAAACAGAAACCCTAGCTGTGCAAAGATGAGATTTATTTTGGCAGTATAAAACCATTCGACTGTCTTACAGATCCTCCGCTTGAAGCTTCCCAAGTACTGCTCCCTATGTACTCCCTTATGCACAAATAGTTGTCAACTTTGTCCAGAGACTTGAGAAAAAGAGGAAGGCCCCCAGGAAGAAATGCAGAGGGATCAAATAGACCTTCCTCGGCCTTGCCGAAGAGGTCTGCTTTCCTAGTGATTCTGAGGGTAAAAGTTGGAGGCAATGTACAAGGAACAATTAGAACATCTATATTCTCTGTGATGGAGAAGGCAATGAATACCCACTCCAGTGTTCTTGTCTGGAGAATCCCAGGAACAGTGGAGCCTGGTGGGCTGCCGTCTATGGGGTCGCACAGAGTTGGACACGACTAAAGCGACTTAGCAGCAGAAGCAGCAGCAAGGGTTTTAAAAATGAACTGTACTGCCTCTCTTATCCATCCAAAGAACAATATTGGGGTTATTCTAAATTAACTCTAAGCTTCCTTATGTTGAATGGAAGCCCAAAAAGGTTTGCCACCATGAACATTATGAAAGAGCATTGTCTTTCTCTCTACCTTAAACATGCAGATTGATTTCTGCATGAAATTATTTCATTATTTCAGCCAATGCATTCAGTAAATGGAGCTCAGATAATGTATGATTTGTCAGCACCCACAGGACATGTTGGAACAGGTCATCAGAATCGTATTGTTCATCTGACTATAATACACTGGGTAGCACCTACAAATGAGTACCTCAACCGATAATTTGGGAATGCTTTTGCCTATATGGCTGCTTGTGTAAAGCTCTTTGGAGATAAGAAGATTGGCCCTAAGTCTCTGGATCTCACCAGCCTCTTGATTTGCTTAATTTAGCAAAATCAGATACTTTACACCCATTGCATTAGCTATACTCATTTGTTTTCCATAGACATGTAAATTCTAGGGAATGAGAAGTTTAATCAGAAGGAAGTTTGAGAGCAAATTCTTAAAAGTTGTGGTAGAGATGCTATTTGGTCCAGCTCATTGCCTCCTATGCTGCAGTTTTCTATCACAGTTGTTTTTCTGTACATAACAAATCAAGATCATAAACCAAAAAATAAAGCAAGGAATCATGGGTTTTTAAAGCTAGTGGAGATTTTATAGATCATCCTATTGAAACCTAAAGAAACAGGCCCAGAGACTGCATACTTCCATTCACTGACAATTTTTCATTTACCTTAACCACAATGGTGTGATCACTCATCTAGAGCCAGATATCCTGGAATGTGAAGTCAAGTGGGCCTTAGAAAGCATCACTATGAACAAAGCTAGTGGAGGTGATGGCATTCCAGTTGAGCTGTTTCAAATCCTGAAAGATGATGCTGTCAAAGTGCTGCACTCAATATGCCAGCAAATTTGGAAAACTCAGCAGTGGCCACAAGACTGGAAAAGGTCAGTTTTCATTCCAATTCCAAAGAAAGGCAATACCAAAGAATGCTCAAACTACTGCACAATGGCACTCATCTCACATGCTAGTAAAGTAATGCTCAAAATTCTCCAAGCCAGGCTTCAGCAATACATGAAGCGTGGACTTCCTGATGTTCAAGCTGGTTTTAGAAAAGGCAGAGGAACCAGAGATCAAATTGCCAACATCCGCTGGATCATGGAAAAAGCAAGAGAGTTCCAGAAAAACATCTATTTCTGCTTTCTTGCCTATGCCAAAGCCTTTGACTGTGTGGATCACAATAAACTGTGGAAAATTCTGAAAGAGATGGGAATACCAGACCACCTGACCTGCCTCTTGATAAATCTGTATGCAGGTCAGGAAGCAACAGTTAGAACTGGACATTGAACAACAGAGTGGTTCCAAATAGGAAAAGGAGTGAGTCAAGGCTGTATATTGTCACCCTGCTTCTTTAACTTGTATGCAGAGTACATCATGAGAAATGCTGGGCTGGAAGAAACACAAGCTGGCATCAAGATTGCCAGGAGAAATATCAATAACCTCAGATATGCAGATGACATCACCCTTATGGCAGAAAGTGAAGAGGAACTAAAAAGCCTCTTGATGAAAGTGAAAGAGGAGTGTAAAAAAGTTGGCTTAAAGCTCAATACTCAGAAAACAAAGATCATGGCATCAGGTCCCATCACTTCATGGGAAATAGATGGGGAAACAGTGGAAACAGTGTCAGACCTTATATTTTGGGGGCTCCAAAATCACTGCAGATGGTGATTGCAGCTATGAAATTAAAAGACACTTACTCCTTGGAAGAAAAGTTTATGACCAACCTAGATAGCATATTCAAAAGCAGAGACATTACTTTGCCGACTAAGGTCCGTCTAGTCAAGGCTATGGTTTTTCCAGTAGTCATGTATGGATGTGAGAGTTGGACTGTGAAGAAAGCTGAGTGCCAAAGAATTGATGCTTTTGAGCTGTGGTGTTGTAGAAGACTCTTGAGAGTCCCTTGGACTGCAAGGAGATCCAACCAATCCATTCTGAAGGAGATCAGCCCTGGGATTTCTTTGGAAGGACTGATGCTAAAGCTGAAACTCCAGTACTTTGGCCACCTCATGGAAGAGTTGACTCATTGGAAAAGACTTTGATGCTGGGAGGGATTGGGGTCAGGAGGAGAAGGGGAGAACAGAGGATGAGATGGCTGGATGGCATCGCTGACTCGATGGACGTGAGTCTGAGTGAACTCTGGGAGCTGGTGATGGACAGGGAGGCCTGGCATGCTGCGATTCATGGGGTTGCAAAGAGTTGGACATGACTGAGTGACTGCACTGAATTGAACTGAACTGAGGTGCCTGACACTGATCTAGTTACTGGAAATACCAAGTTGTAAACAAAACACTCCTACGTTTCTGTCCTCATGGCATTTACAGTCAGTTGAGGAGTGAAGAAGTGTGGGTGTGGGTTTGAGCAGAAAGAATGTCAGAGAGTAATGGGAACTAGGAAGAGAAACAGATTTCAGGAAAGAAACTGAGCAGTAAGATTAGAAGTGGGAGCTCTTCTGGATCTGATGGAAAACACTGAGGCAGTTTGAACAAACACCTGACTGAGGCAAGGGGCAAGCTCTTTGGCTGTTTTAGGGGAAGAGTTCCAGGCAGAGAGAATAGTAAGTGCAGAGAGGATGTAATGTGTGTTTGAGAGACAGCGAGAATGTGCCTGGAACTCTGTGAGTGAGAAGGATATGTGAAATCATTTGCTTCAGGGTTCAGGGTTCAGGATCACAGGGTTTGGTCATGTAAATAAAGCCTTGAACGCCAAGATAAGAAACTTAGCATCTATTCTAAGTGTGTTAGGACAAGATCAGTGATGGTAGGGTTTCAGGAAAGAAGGTGACATGATCCCATTTACTTTTGAACTGAGCATTGTGTCTGCTAGGTGGAGTAAAACAGTAGTGTGTACAAGGCAGGAAGCAGAAAAACCAGTCAGAGGATTGTAATAGTCCTGGCAACAGCTGGGTGTGATTGAAGTCAAGTGACAGGTGGTCCGATTTTGGGAATATTCTGAAGATAGACCTAATAGGATTTGCTGAGGGGTTGGGTTTGTTGAAAAAATAAACTGAGGCATATGAAAAATTTACAAGTTTGCTTGAGCAAAAATCAGTTTGAATTGGGCAACACCAAACAGAAAGTGGTTAGCAACACTCCTGAACAGAAGCCAGGGGGAAAGTGCTCTTGAAGAAAGTGGGGAGCAAAGAAAGCAAGTTATTTGATTGGCTATAGCATAAAGCCTAGTTGGCTGTTTACGGTAGGCTGTTTGTGATTTCTTAACCTTGAGGCATTTACTGGCTTAGATTCTGATTTGCTGACTAGGTTGCCAAGATCTTAGAGCCACCTCAGTCTAATTAATGGCCTGTTTGCTTAATTAATGTAATGGGTATGGAGTATAAAAGAAAGAGAAGTGTCAAAGATGATTCCTAGGCTTTTGACATGAGCACCTGCAAGGATGGAGATACCACTTTCTAATGGGACAAAGAGACGAAGTAGATTTGGAACGGGGACAGAGAAATCAAGAGTCTCTTGATTGTGATTTTGGATGGGTTAAATTCAAGACAAGTATTAGTCACCCAAACAGCAATGTCAGGAGGCAGTTGAATAGATGAGTCTGGCGGTCAGGAAGATTTGGGGTCTAGAGACTTAATTTGGGCTGAGCATGATGAAGATTTGAGAATCATTATCACTGGCTTATTTAAGATCCCTCTTGGCAGATCTGAGACCTGAAGCCTAAACTTCTGCCTTCTTCCTGGTTCCATATCTGACTGAATCTAGGTGACTTATTAAAACAGACTTGGCAAAAGTCAGCATGTTATTTGAGTATTGTTTTAATTAATATATATATATATATACACACCTATATACACCTTATATGTAATATATTGTATATATATAAATGTATTATACACATATAAAATGCATTCAAGGAAATAAATGAAGGCTAAATTCAGTAAGAGAAAATCCTGCATATATTAATAAAAGAGACCTTACAGTAATCTTTAAAAACCAGCAGTGTGTTTTGAACTGTAAAATCGTGCATGTGAGCTCAGTTGCTCAGTAGTGTCCAACTCTCTGCAATCCCAGGGAATGCAACCTGCCAGGCTCCTCTGTCCATGGGATTGTCCCCAGGCTAGAATACTGGTTGCCATGTCCTCCTCTGGATCAAACCAGAGTCTCTTGCATGGCAGGTAGATATTTTACCACTGAGCCACTGAGAAGCTCCAAACTATAAAAGCCCTTAACTAGGCACAGTGTTGCATCTAAAATTCAAACAGCGTATCAACCAGGGCGCCTTAGCTAACTTGAACCCTGGGGGATAGTTGAGTTCTCAAGAACTCAATATTAACTGTCCTCAAGTTCACATGTAGCTTTATAGAGTAAGCAAAATGTCACTAAAGTACACCTGGAATATATAGTGACTCATGAGCCCAGGTGTGATGTTCCATTTGACTCCAATTGTTAGAGGAGGAGTGGCTATGTGCCTAAATAGCTGGGATGTTGAATAGGATCCTCCTGAAAGAGCTCCTATATTTC
The DNA here is from genome assembly GCF_032405125.1 of Capricornis sumatraensis. NCBI lineage: Eukaryota > Metazoa > Chordata > Mammalia > Artiodactyla > Bovidae > Capricornis > Capricornis sumatraensis. Next base: position 45,309,782 of record NC_091074.1, on the reverse strand, counting down.
AAGTGGCAGGTCAGAGGAAAAGGCAGAGGAATCATAGAATAGCCTGTAAACTATTGTGGAGAAGGAAGGCGTATACTTGATGGTATATCTTCTGATTCAAAGGATTCAGAGCTGAAAGTCTTATTTAACAAGATTGTCTTCAGGCTCACCTCGTTTTATTGCACTTCAGATACTCCACTATTTTATAAACTGAATGTTTGTGGCATCCGTGCAGCAAGCAGATCTATAGGCATTATTTTTCCAACAGTATTTGCTCACTTTTATCTCGCTGTCACATTTTGGTAATTCTGCAATATTTCAAACTTTTTCATGATTATATTTGTTATGCTGATCTGTGATTAGTGATCCTTGAAGTTACTATTGCAAAAAGATGACTATTTGCTGAAGGGTCAGATAATGGTTAGTAATTTTTAGCAATAAAGTATTATTTAATTATTTTTTGACATAATGCTATTGTACATCTAATGGACTGCAGTGTAGTGTAAACATAACTTTTATGTACAGTGGGAAACCAAAAAATTCATATGACTCACTTTACTGCAGTGATCTGGAACCAAAGCCACAATATCTGTGAGGTATGCCTGTGTTAGAAACCAAGTTTCAAGAAATCATGAAACTATTTGAGGATGACTATTACAGTGGCATTTTTGAAGAGTTAAACTGTTGGCAAAGGAGAATGTCTAATGTTGCACAGAAATGGGATAACTTGGGAGATCTTGGTTTTAGGATGCATAGTAGCACCACGAGATGGACAAATTCCTTTCCTGAGTTGCATTGCCTATTTTTAAAATAATTTTATTTATTTACTTATTTTCGGCTGCATTGGTTCTTCCAGGCTTTACTCTAGTTGTGGCAAAGCAGGGGCTACTCTCTAGTTGTGCTCTATGGGCTCCTCATTACAGTGGCTTCTCTTGCTGAAGTACGGGCTCTAGGGTGTGCAGGCTTCAATAGCTGTGGCATGCAGGCCCAATAGCTGTGATGCGAGGGCTTAGCTGCTCCATGGCATGTTCGATCTTCCAGGAATAGGGATTGAACCCATGTCTCCTGCATTGGCAGGTGGGTTCTGAGTCACTAGGGAAGCCCCATGCACTACTTTTGAAAAATTAAAACTGGAGGAAAGACTGAGGTGATACTGAGAGGGTAGTACATAGCTACTTATTTTATTTGATCTACATGAGAAAGCTGTGAGATGAGCAAGACAGATACAGCGACAGATGAGACAGCGACACAGCCACTAAGTGATGGAGAAAGGACTCAGTGCAGGGGAATCATTTACTGCCCATGTCAAGCAAAAGCATGTCAGTCCCCCAACCAACTTCGTGAAATAAGCATCAAGCATCCCAGGAAGCCGAAGCTGCTGTCAATTGCCCTCCTCCCCTTCAGCCATGGTTGTATTTAAACAGAGTAATAATAAAACAAACTGACAGCTGACACTCTCATAGAGCCAGCTCTGGGGCCCCTTCAGAAGAAAACTCTTTTCTGGATAAAGCTCATCATTTCTCTTTTTTATTTTTCATTTGCTGTTTATTTTAAAGTTTAGTTTAAAGGGAACATTTAAAATTTTTTTTAAAAATGGGGTGAACTGAACCAGATTGCAAGCACAAACCTGCCTTGAGCAACATGCAAATTAAAAAAAATTTTTTTTAAAATTCTGCCTTCATGGTATCTGCATGATGTGATCCCAAACACCCAATCCCTCAGACACTCTGTAGCAGGCTCTTCCCCACATCCAGACCCTGAGTCCTCAGTCACCTGGCAAGAGGAGTGGAAATTCGTGTTTATACTATTAAATATTTATACACTTATACTATTACAAACAGAATATGCTAATAAAAATAATATTGTTGTTGTTCAGTCGTTAAGTCATATCTGATTCTTTCCAAATCCATGGACTGCAGCACCCCAGACTTCCCTGTCTTTCAATATCTCCCAGTTTCTCAAATTCCTGTCCATTGGGTTGATGATGCCATGCAATCATCTCGTACTCTGTCACCCCCTTCTTCTCCTGTCCTCAATCATTCCCAGTATCAGGGTCTTTTCCAATAAGTTGGCTCTATGAACCAGGTGGCCAGAGTGTTGGAGCTTCAGCATCAGTCCTTCTAATGAAAATTCAGGGTTGATTTCCTTTAGGATTGACAGGTTTGATCTCTGCTATCCAAGGGACTCTCAAGAGTCTTCTCTAGCACCGCAGTACAAAAGCATCAATTCTTTAGTGCTCAGCTTTCTTTATGGTCCAACTCTCACATCCATACATGAGTATGGGAAAAACCATCTAGCTTTGACTAGATGGACCTTTGTTGGCACAGTGATGTCTCTGCTTATTGGCAATCATTTATTGACATCCTAGTACATCACAGTCATTAATACACAGTTCCCACAGAAGCTGGGGGATATGACTATTCATATTTTAAAATCAGGAAGTAGCTTATCTAGGGACAGACAGGTTTCAACTGTCTGGTTCTAAAACAAACCTTTCGCCTACATTGCCCTCATCCCCCTGAACATCAGGCTTCCAAAGACAGGGTCGCTGCACTTACATCTGAGGGAGACAGATTGAATTTCCATTGCTTTAAAGGCACAACCTAAATTGCTTCCTACCAGAATGACAGCTGGATTAGAACAGACACATCTCCTTGAATTCTTAGAGAGTCAGCCGGGAGGCGGATCCTGTGAAGGTTCCAAAGACCTGAGCCCACATGACCCATCTGCTTCTTACTGGTGGCCGCACTGTCCCTCAACTCTCAAAACCACCTTCATTACTTCATCTGTAGAATAGCAACTCTGGGAGATGCACTGCCCATTCTCTTACCTTGCTGTAGACCCAAGTGTGTAAATGAATGAAGGAAAGTGCTTGTCTATTGAAAAACGCCCTGCATGTGGGATTACATGTGGGAAACAATGGGAAACAATGGAAACAGTGAGAGACTTTATTTTGCGGGGCTCCAAAATCACTGCAGATGGTGACAGTAGCCATGAAATTAAAAGACGCTCCTTGGAAGAAAAGCTATGACCAACCTAGACAGCATATTCAAAAGCAGAGACATTACTTTGCCAACAAAGGTCCGTCTAATCAAAGCTATCGTTTTTCCAGTAGTCATATATGGATGTGAGAGTTGGATTATAAAGAAAGCTGAGCACCAAAGAATTGATGCTTTTGAACTGTGGTGCCGGAGATGACTCTTGAGAGTCTCTTGGAATGCAAGGAGATCCAACCAGTCAATCCTAAAGGAAATGAATCCTGAATATTCATTGGAAGGACTTATGCTGAAGCTGAAACTCCAGTACTTTGGCTGGCTGATGCGAAGAACCAGCTCATTGGAAAAGACCCTGATGCTGCGAAAGATTGAAGGCAGAAGGAGAAGGGGATGACAGAGGATGAGATGGTTGGATGGCATCACTGATGCTCTGGACATGAGTTTGAGTAGGCTCCAGGAGTTGGTGATAGACAGGGAAGCCTGATGTGCTACAATCCATGGGTTTGTAAAGAGTTGGACATGACTGAGCAACTGAACTGAGCTGAACTGATATGGGATTACTGTGATTTTTTATTTTTCTCATTTAAAAAGTAATGTTTTGAGAATTTTCAGTATCTCTATAGTCAGCCATGGTAAAATCTGCTCAAGGAGTTTACTTACCTCTCCCTCCTAGTAACTATGCAGCAAAGGGAACTGGAATCAATTTGTGAGGCAGAAGCCGCAGACAAAGGATCATGTTTTCACTAAATCATGGGGAGGGGCTGATTCTGCTGGTGCTGCCAATATGTGCCAAATGTGTCTCTCAGCTTGTGCTCTTGGTAACAGGTGTTCACAGGGTGGCAAGGATGGAGAGCAGGCCTCCCCGCGCTTTGCCTGTCTTTCACTTGTCAAGAGTTTTGACAGGCCTTTTGCAGTTCTCTGTGACAGAGTTCCAAGCATGGCTGCAGAGCACACAGCTTAAAGCGGCCCTGAGTCAGGAACTTGGAGAATCCCCCTTAGAGGTTCTGTTAAATGACATGCCTGGATGTGAGTGTGGGCAGCCCCTCTTCTTGGCATGTGTCTGCTTCATTCATCCTCCTGATGGGCAGCACACAGGTCCAGAGTTTGTTCCACTGGTAACAGGGCTGTGCTCTGGGCAGCATATCAGACTAGATCTGTGTGCAGGTTTGAGATCTAAAATATCCCTTTTCCTTGCTCTCATGTATCCAGTCTATAACGTTTCCTTATATCACAGTCACTTGTTAAAGTGTCTGTCTCTCCTAGTCGACTCTCAGCTTTCTTTGATCAGGGACCCTACAGTATTCCTGGCATACCTAGCAGTGCCTGACATGTAACAAAGACTAATAAGTATGTATCGGACTGAATCTTAACACAGTGCATCCAAGGAACCTGAAAATGGTAATTCCCCTGAGGGAAATGAGGCCAAATTTCTTCTAGCTATCAAAACTGTTTTGGCGATAACGGCCAAAATCTAGGGCTTTCACCAATACTGGCTCCTAGTCCCAGGCTTAATGGCTATTTCTATAGTTGGCCATTATAATGTTTAAATGAACAATTGGGTTTTATTGTGTCCATTCAGCTTCATATATAGGGTAGACACTATTAAAAAATACATATTTGTTTGTATGTGTTAGTCACTCAGTCATGTGTGACTCTTTCCAACCCCATGGACTGTAGCCTGCCAGGCTCCTCTGACTATGGAATGTTCCAGGCAAGAATATTGGAGTGGGTTGCCATTTCATTTTCTAGGGGCTCTTTCTGATCCAGGGATCAAACCTGGTTCTCCTGCAATACAGGCAGATTCTTTACTGTCTGAGCCACCAGAGAAGTCCATATATGTATATATATATATATATATACATATATATATATATATGTATGTGTGTGTGTGTGTGTGTGTGTGTGTGTGTGTGTGTGTGTGTGTATAGTTTTGTACCTCTAGGTACAGAACAGAATGTGCATTTTTTTATTCATCTCATTGCCTACTCACTGATGGCATGTTTTCTTTTGCTGAAATGTGTTGTTATTCTAGACACAGTCTGCATAACATAACATGTTTAATTTAATTCACATCATTAAATTAGTATTATGCAGGGTGAAACTGAAGGAGGGATTTTTAATTTGGGTTCTTGGAAAATAGAAAGGAACTACACATACACAGACATCACCACCACCGACAACCTCCGTCCTTCCTTGACTTCCCATATTTCTATTGAACCCCTGAGTAGTTACACAGGCTAGGAGAGGGTAACCACATTTCATGCTTCAGGGTGTGATCTGATCACAAGGGGGTCAGGAAAGACCTCTCCCCTCCCCTGTGGAACTGTTTGGTTGGCCAGGTGCACTAATAGGGGTGAAGGGTTGCTAAATTCCTGGGAAGCATCAGGCATTTGCAGCTTCAAAATTCTAAGCAGTGAACTTGCAGGAGCAATGGTTTGGTGTTTCTGGGGCAGATTCACAGGATCACTGAACAGAGTGCTACTGCAATTTTCTCTTGGTTTCCCACTCCTTTATCTTTGTCCTTTGGAATCAAAGAATACATCTCTTTCTTTATGCAAAGAGAGAACTTTAATGCTGAAAGGGAATTTAGAAATTATCTAATTTTCTGAATTTACAGAGAGTAACATTTATGTTCTAAAATGTTAAGTCACTTTCTCAAAAGCATAGTAGGAGCTGATGACAGAGCTGAGTTTAAAACCTAAGTGTTCAGATGTTTCTTCCACTACTTTACAGCTGAGATCTGTTCTACACATCAGTCAGGTTCAGCTACACTGTTGGTGCTTTATTTGCTAGTTCAGTTCAGCTCAGTTCAGTCGCTCAGTCATGTCCAACTCTTTGTGACCCCATGAATCGCAGAACGCCAGGCCTCCCTGTCCATCACCAACTCCCGGAGTTCACTCAGACTCACATCCATCGAGTCAGTGATGCCATCCAGCCAACTAATCCACTGTCGTCCCCTTCTCCTCCTGCCCCCAATCCCTCCCAGCATCAAAGTCTTTTCCAATGAGTCAACTCTTCGCATGAGGTGGCCACAGTACTGGAGTTTCAGCTTTAGCATCTGTCCTTCCAAAGAAATCCCAGGGCTGATCTCCTTCAGAATGGACTGGTTGGATCTCCTTGCAGTCCAAGGGACTCTCAAGAGTCTTCTCCAACACCACACTTCAAAAGCATCAATTCTTTGGTGTTCAGCCTTCTTCACAGTCCAACTCTCACATCCACACATGACTACTGGAAAAACCATAGTCTTGACTAGACGGACCTTAGTCGACAAAGTAATGTCTCTGCTTTTGAATATGCTATCTAGGTTGGTCATAACTTTTCTCCCAAGGAGTAAGCGTCTTTTAATTTCATGGCTGCAGTCACAATCTGCAGTGATTTTGGAGCCCAAAAAGAATAAGGTCAGACACTGTTTCCACTGTTTCCCCATCTATTTCCCATGAAGTGATGGGACCAGATGCCATGATCTTCGTTTTCTGAATGTTGAGCTTTAAGCCAACTTTTTCACACTCCTCTTTCACTTTCATCAAGAGGCTTTTTAGCTCCTCTTCACTTTCTGCCATAAGGGTGGTGTCATCTGCATATCTGAGGTTATTGATATTCCTCCCGGCAATCTTGATTCCAGCTTGTGTTTCTTCCAGCCCAGCATTTCTCATGATGTACTCTGCATACAAGTTAAAGAAGCAGGGTAACAATATACAGCCTTGACTCACTCCTTTTCCTATTTGGAACCAGTCTGTTGTTCCATGTCCAGTTCTAACTGTTGCTTCCTGACCTGCATACGGATTTCTCAAGAGGCAGGTCAGGTGGTCTGGTATTCCCATCTCTTGAAGAATTTTCCACAGTTTATTGTGATCCACACAGTCAAAGGCTTTGGCATAGTCAATAAAGCAGAAATAGATGTTTTTCTGGAATTCTCTTGCTTTTTCGATGATCCAGCGGATGTTGGCAATTTTATCTCTGGTTCCTCTGCCTTTTCTAAAACCAGCTTGAACATCAGGAAGTTCACGGTTCCCGTATTGCTGAAGCCTGACTTGGAGACTTTTGAGCATTACTTTACTAGCATGTGAGAGGAGTACAATTGTGCAGTAGTTTGAGCATTCTTTGGTATTGCCTTTCTTTGGGATTGGAATGAAAACTGACCATTTTCAGTCCTGTGGCCACTGCTCAGTTTTCCAAATTTGCTGGCATACTGAGTACAGCACTTTCACAGCATCATCTTTCAGGATCTGAAATAGCTCAACTGGAATGCCATCACCTCCACTAGCTTTGTTCGTAGTGATGCTTTCTAAGGCCCACTTGACTTCACATTCCAGGATGTCTGGCTCTAGGTGAGTGATCACACCATCGTATTATCTGGGTCATGAAGATCTTTTTTGTACAGTTCTGTGTATTCTTGCCACTTCTTCTTAATATCTTCTGCTTCTGTTAGGTCCATACCATTTCTGTCCTTTATTGAGCCCATCTTTGCATGAAATGTTCCCTTGGTATCTCTCATTTTTTTGATGAGATCTCTAGTCTTTCCCATTCTGTTGCTTTCCTCTATTTCTTTGCATTGATCACTGAGGAAGGCTTTCTTATCTCTTCTTGCTATTCTTTGGAACTCTGCATTCAGATGCTTATATCTTTCCTTTTCTCCTTTGCTTTTCACTTTTCTTCTTTTCACAGCTATTTGTAAGGACTCCCAGACAGCCATTTTGCTTTTTTGCATTTCTTTTCCATGGGGATGGTCTTGATCCCTGTCTCATGTACAATGTCATGAACCTCTGTCCATAGTTCATCAGGCACTCTGTATATCAGATCTAGTCCCTTAAACCTATTTCTCACTTCCACTGTATAATCATAAGGGATTTGATTTAGGTCATACCTGAATGGTCTAGTGGTTTTTCCCCACTTTCTTCCATTTAAGTCTGAATTTGGCAATAAGGAGTTCATGATCTGAGCCACAGCCAACTCCCAGTCTTGTTTTTGCTGACTGTATAGAGCTTCTCCATCTTTGGCTGCAAAGAATATAATCAGTCTGATTTTGGTGTTGACCATCTGGTGATGTCCATGTGTAGAGTCTTCTCTTATGTTGTTGGAAGACAGTATTTGTTATGACCAGTCCATCTCTTGGCAAAACTCTATTAGCCTTTGCCCTGCTTCATTCCATACTCCAAGGCCAAATTTGCCTGTCACTCCAGGTGTTTCTTGACTTCCTACTTTTGCATTCCAGTTCCTTCTAATGAAAAGGACATGTCTTTTGGGTGTTAGTTCTAAAAGGTCTTGTAGGTCTTCATAGACTGTTCAACTTCAGCTTCTTCAGCATTACTCATTGGGTCATAGGCTTGGATTACTCTGATACTGAATGGTTTGCCTTGGAAACAAACAGAGATCATTCTGTCATTTTTGAAATTGCATCCAAATACTGCATTTTGGACTCTTTTGTTAACCATGATGGCTACTCCATTTCTTCTAAGGGATTCCTGCCCACAGTAGTAGATTTAAGGGTCATCTGAGTTAAATTCACCTGTTCCAGTCCATTTTAGTTCGCTGATTCTTAGAATGTTGATGTTCACTCTTGCCATCTCCTGTTTGACCACTTCCAATTTGCCTTGATTCATGGACCTAACATTCCAGGTTCCTATGCGGTATTGCTCTTTACAGTATTGGGCCTTGCTTCTATCACCAGTCACATCCACAACTGGGTATTGTTTTTGCTTTGGCTCCATCCCTTCATTCTTTCTGGAGTTATTTCTCTACTGATCTCTAGTAGCATATTGGACACCTACTGACCTGGGGAGTTCCTCTTTCAGTATCCTGTCATTTTGCCTTTTCATACTGTTCATGGGGTTCTCAAGGGAGGAATAGTGAAGTGGTTTGACATTCCCTTCTCCAGTGGACCACATTCTGTCAGACCTCTCCAGTATGACCCTCCCATCTTGGGTGGCCCCACACGGCATGGCTTGGTTTCATTGAGTTAGACAAGGCTGTGGTCCATGTGATCAGATTGGCTAGTTTTCTGTGATTATAGTTTCAGTGTGTCTGCCCTCTGATGCCCTCTTGCAACACCTACCGTCTTACTTGGGTTTCTCTTACCTTGTACATGGGTTATCTCTTCACAGCTGCTCCAGCAAAGTGCAACCGCTGCTCCTTACACGGCCACCCCTGCTGGCCTTAGACATGGAGTAGCTCCTCTTAGTCCTCCTGCGCCCACGCAGCCGCCACTCCCTGGATGTGGGGCTGGTCCTCTCAGCCGCCTCCCCTGACCTTGGGCATGTGATAGCTCCTCTCAGCTGCCGCCCTGACCCAGAGAGTGTATTAAATTACAGATTGGTGGGCTCCAACTCCAGAGTTCTTGAGTCAGTAGTAGGTCTGGCATGGGGATAAGAATCTGCATTTCTAATGAGTTCTCGGAATGCTGATGCTGCTGGGCCAGGGATCATAATCGAGGTAAGGAGCACTGAAATACACTAAAGCTGTCAAATACAACAGATGTTTTTCTTTCCTTACTCCTTTGTTCAGCCCTTTATTCACTTCTTTATCAGATATTTATTGAACACCAACTGAGTGCCTGGCATGTTTGCTGCTGTGGCTGGGAATAGGAAACATGAAGGTTAAAAAAGGCATAATCCTCTTCTTGAAGAGTTCACAGTTGGTAGAAAGGGACAAATGCATAAATAATTACTGAGCAGTATTTTAAGTACAGGATAGAAGTCTGCCCAAAGTCTAACAGTTGCACATCCCTAAAAGTAATGACAACATAGGGACTTTTCAGGAATGGCTTTACCAGAGAGGTGACATTTGGGTTGGGCTTTGAAAGACAAGTAGGATTTCTTCACAAAAGGAAGATTATAGGCTGAAGGCATAGAACATGCAAAGGCATGGAGAATGGCATTTTTAGGAAGAGCTGACTAAAGTGGCAGGAACTTGGAAGGAGGAGCCGTGGTACAAAATTCAGAGAGTGGAAATAAAATAAAGATAGAAAGTTATGGTGGGTGAAATAACGAAAGGCATTCCATACAATACCACTCATTTTATGTGTAGCAGAGATACTGAAGGGTTTTAAGGGAAACATTGTATGACTACACTAGCTATAGTGTGGAGGGCAGATAAGAAGGGTTTCCAGAAAGCAAGGAAAAATTAAAAATCTACTATGGTAATCTACGTGAGAAATGATGATAGCTTATCCAAAACAATAGCAATGGAAATGGATAGGAAAGAGCTGTAAAAAGTTAAAATAATCAGGACTTATGAAAAGAAGAGAAAAATGATAAAGATACTCATAAATAATTCCACAATCTCTAGCTTCTCTGATTAGATGGAAATGCTATTAATGGAGACAGAAAAAAGAAGAGCACAAGTAGGCGAGAGCTAAGTTCATTTGGGCAAGTTGGGACAAAGAGTTAGACACAACTGAGCGATTTTCACTTTCTCTTAGCCAAGCTACTATCGGTTCATCACTTGAGGTGTAGGGGAAATTCTTACCTGCTCTGGGCCTCAACCATCTCAACTTAAAACAGGATTGTTGAGAAAGGAGTAAATGATCCCTGCAAACTATTTAGTTTGCATAATGCTTGGCACATAAAAACGGTGCTGTAATTTTTTTAAATAGATTTAACAGTGGAACAATTTTACTAGAAAACAAAATATAGATTATCCGAGAAAACCATCAATAAAAGAACAAGTGAAGACTGTAACTATAAAGACAAATGCTATTCAGTTCAGTTCAGTTCAGTACAGTCACTCAGTCATGTCCGACTCTTTGTGACCCCATGAATCACAGTACGCCAGGCCTCCCTGTCCATCACCATCTCCCAGAGTTCACTCAGACTCACGTCCATCGGGTCCATGATGCCATCCAGCCATCTCATCCTGGGTCGTCCCCTTCTCCGCCTGCCCCCAATCCCTCCCAGCATCAAAGTCTTTTCCAGTGAGTCAACTCTTCGCATGAGGTAGCCAAACTACTGGAGCTTCAGCTTTAGCATCATTCCTTCCAAAGAAATCCCAGGGTTGATCTCCTTCAGAATGGACTGGTTGGATCTCCTTGCAGTCCAAGGGACCCTCAAAGTCTTCTCCAACACCACAGTTCAAAAGTATCAATTCTTCGGCTCTCAGCCTTCTTCACAGTCCAACTCTCACATCCCTACATGACCACAGGAAAAACCATAGCCTTGACTAGACGGACCTTAGTCGACAAAGTAATGTCTCTGCTTTTGAATATACTATCTAGGTTGGTTATAACTTTTCTCCCAAGGAGTAAGCGTCTTTTAATTTCATGGCTGCAGTCACCATCTGCAGTGATTTTGGAACCCAAAAAGAATAAGGTCTGACCCTGTTTCCACTGTTTCCCCATCTATTTACCATGAAGTGATGGGACCAGATGCCATGATCTTCATTTTCTGAATGTTGAGCTTTAAGCCAACTTTTTCACTCTCCTCTTTCACTTTCATCAAGAGGCTTTTTAGCTCCTCTTCACTTTCTGCCATAAGGGTGGTGTCATCTGCATATCTGAGGTTATTGATATTTCTCCCGGCAATCTTGATTCCAGCTTGTACTTCTTCCAGTCCAGCGTTTCTCATGATGTACTCTGCATACAAGTTAAAGAAGCAGGGTAACAATATACAGCCTTGACGTACTCCTTTTCCTATTTGGAACCAGTCTGTTGTTCCATGTCCAGTTCTAACTGTTGCTTCCTGACCTGCATACAGATTTATCAAGAGGCAGGTCAGGTGGTCTGGTATTCCCATGTCTTTCAGAAGTTTTCCACAGTTTATGTGATCCACACAGTGAAAGACTTTGGCATAGTCAATAGAGCAGAAATAGATATCTTTCTGGAACTCTCTTGCTTTTTCCATGATCTAGCAGATGTTGGCAATTTGATCTCTGATTCCTCTGCCTTTTCTAAAACCAGCTTGAACATCAGGAAGTTCACAGTTCACGTATTGCTGAAGCCTGGCTTGGAGAATTTTGAGCATTACTTTACTAGCATGTTAGATGAGTGCAATTGTGTGGTAGTTTGAGCATTCTTTGGCATTGCCTTTCTTTGGGATTGGAATGAAAACTGACCTTTTCCAGTCTTGTGGCCACTGCTGAGTGTTCCAAACTTGCTGGCATATTGAGTGCAGCACTTTGACAGCATCATCTTTCAGGATTTGAAACAGCTCAACTGGAATTCCATACCTCCACTAGCTTTGTTCGTAGTGATGCTTTCTAAGGCCCACTTGACTTCACGTTCCAAGATGTCTGGCTCTAGATTAGTGATCACATCATCATGATTATCTGGGTTGTGAAGATGTTTTTTGTACAGTTCTTCCATGTATTCTTGCCACCTCTTCTTAATATCTTCTGCTTCTGTTAGGTCCATACCATTTCTGTCCTTTATTGAGCCCATTTTTGCATGAAATGTTCCCTTGGTATCTCTTATTTTCTTGAAGAGATCTCTAGTCTTTCCCATTCTGTTGTTTTCCTCTATTTCTTTGCATTGATCACTGAAGAAGACTTTCTTATCTCTTCTTGCTATTCTTTGGAACTCTGCATTCAGAGGCTTATATCTTTCCTTTTCTCCCTTCTTATTCTTCCCAAGTGCCCATAATGGATGTCTGTTTGGTCCAGTGTGCCACCTACTTTTGTTACTAAACTCAGGTTTGGTTGCTCACTTCTCAGAAACCAGTAACTGAGGGGAAAGTGTCAATAGAAAGGAAAGGTGCTTTATTCAAAAAAGCTGGCAACTTGGGGAGAAGGCAGACTCATGTCTGGAGACCAACTCTGAAAATTCTGTTCAGCCGTGGTAATTTTCAAAGGGAGAAAGGAAAAACAACCTCGTTTAATCATTAAGGTAGGAGGTCAGATTCTTCATCGTTTCTCCATTGTGTGCAGTCCTGCTGATTTCTCTTGACGTTCTTTTGGATGCTCTCTTGCCTGCTTTGTCAGCCTGCAAATTTGCTAAGGGGGGAAGCTGGGGATAGAGAGTTAGTCATTTTTTAACTACTTAATTTTTCATTCTTGTTCCTTTTAATCCAGGAAAGGATTCAACGGGTTAGGCAGGACATTGTGTATATTCAGTAGAGCAGAAGACAGGAGTCAGATTAAATGTTATCAACTGACATCATTTTTATAATTAACATTTTGGAGAAGCAGAAATTGGCTAACAGGAGGGGGGCAAAAGAGCTGCTTACAGATCCCCACTTGTCAGACTCATTCTGGGACTAGAGGTGAAGGTCCATTTCTGTAACTTCTTTATTTGTTGTTGTTGACATTGCTGTTCATTTGTTCAGTTGCTAAGTTGTATTCTACTCTTTGCAACCCCATGGACCACAGCTTTATGCTGACATAGGGTGCTATATGTCACTCTGTGTCAGAGTAGAAGATACTGACATGGTTTTGTAGCATCTGTTTGGTGACAGTTTTAGTTACCTACTTACATTTGTGGGCAGAGCAAGCTACAATTATTCTAATTCTCACAAAGATATAGATTATTATGAGCAAGAGTGTTAATACCATTTTTCATCAGACACTGAGTCTATGACTCTCTTATCATTAACAGCTTTAGCCTACTCTTTTGTGACTCTGGGAGGCTTCGAGTTTTCTACAAATAAGAGGCAGAGGACATAGAGGGGCTTTGTTCTTTGGGGGAGGGGACCATGGGGTTCTGCTTAGTTCCACTATGACTATGATACCACAAAACACTTCTGATTCCTTGTATTCAAACTTCCTTGTATTCAAGGAAGTTGTATTCCTTGTATTCATTGCCTATGCTATGTAACAGATTATCACAAACTTGACAACTTAAATCAAATATTATCTCATTTCACAGCATAACTAGATACTCTGCTTAGGGTCTCACTGGGCTGAAACCAAGGTTTGGCTGGGGTTGCAGTTCTTCATTCTCACAGGGCCCTCTTCTAAGCTCATAGGTGGTTGCCAGGATTCATTGCCTTCCATTTGCAGAAGTGAGGGAGGGCTTCCTTTCCCTTTGAGTTGTTAGTCATTCCTAGTCACATGACCTCCACAGGAAATTCTCACTATGGATGTTTGTTTTCTTCCAGCCTCCAACTCACTCCTCTGACTCCCCCCTTTGCTTTTAATCTGTTTTCTCAGGTCTCTGACCTATGGACCAAGATATAATGGGCTCATGTGATTTAGCACATCTGGATAATCTCCTTATCTTCAGATCAAATTGATCTGGAACCTTAGTTACATCTGCAAATTTCCTTCACAGCCATACCTAGAACGATGTTTGAATAACTAGGAGAAGGTGTGTGTATACACAGGGGTTGGGAGCCTTGGGGGGTCCATCTGAAGAATTCTGTCAACCACACTCCTGAAGCCCCTGCAAATTCAGTCCCAAGACTGAGCAGTGCTTTTAGTGGCATTGTTGCATTTAACAGTCACCCTTCTGGCCATTTCTCTACATTTACATTTGAATGACAAGTTGTTGAATAGCTCAAAGGCCAAGAGACACGCATTTAGAAGAGTGACAAATTTTTTCCCCCATGCTCTTAGGATACCTCTGAATGATGTGAAATTATAGGTCTCTCACCTTTCTTTGCCCCTGATACCTAAATAATCACTGGGTCAAGGCAAGGATTTATCTGTCATTTAAAATAAAAAATTCAAAAAAAAAAAAAAAAAGGAGCTTTCAACTCAAAATTGCTTACTATTCCTCACTTCAAGATTTGAGAAGTGTTGGTTTCATCAACTTCCTGGCAATAAATCAGTTGAGGCCAAGCCTGGTTTGAGGGGGTTCTTGAACATAAGCTTGCCCTGAACATATATTTAATTTTGGAGCAATATATTTCATGCTGTCAAATCAAGTGGCATCATTCAAGAGGCCCCTAATTCAGACACAGTCAGGCTGAGAAGTGAGTAATAAAAAAGGAGCAAGGGGCAAATGCTAGTTGAGGGTGGGAGTGAAGCACAAATCACGGCTGAAATGCTTAACCTCTAAGGCTGCCAGCAACAGCTGTCTCTGCAATGGCTTCTGTCAGGGGAAACTCCAGAACTTTTTAGGTTGGTCTGCTTTTGGCATACAGCAGTGCTGCAAGCAACAGCTGTCCATTAATTGACCTAGGAAAATCAGAGACCCCTATCTCTCCCCCCAAAACACAAGATCCTAAGGATCAGTCTATATTCAGGTCCTTTAATATGTTCAGGCATGTTGTTAGCTGTTCACTGGTTTCTAGACTAGTCAGTGCAATACACAAAGGAAATAAGAGACGGTATAGTCATTTCTTGATCATCTGGAGATATCAAAGTTTACAGCATGTAAAGTTTGTCCTAATAGGTATTTTAGACACCATGAAAAATATCAGTGTTGACACGTTTTGATCTGTGTTCCAAGGAAAACTAAGTGCATTTTAAAATTGCCTGTTTTTGTACTTTTTTCCTTTCTTTGTGAAAGGAACTTTCATTTCCACGCTGCAAAGATTCTAAAACCCATCATAATTAAGCTGGTGTTCTTAAATTGTTGTTATTGTTTGCTTGCTAAATTATGTCCACTCTTCACGACCCAATGGACTGTAGCCTGCCAGGCCCCTCTGTCCATGGAATTTCCCAGGCAAGAATACTGGATTGGGTTGCCATTTCCTTCTGCAAGGAATCTTCCCAATCCAGGGATTGAACCCACGTCTCCTGCATTGGTAGGCAGATTCTTCATTGCTAAGTCAATCAGGCATCCTTTGATTCTTGAGCCTCTTTGTCCTGCTCACCAAAGGAAAGAGAAGATAATATATGGGCACTAAATGTACTTCATCCCTGCGAAAAGAGAAGGTAATACAGGGACACTAAATGCACTTCCTGCTTTGCAGAGCTAGGGCAATGTCTCTTTTCTCTCTGAAGATTCATCCCTAAAACAAACCATGGCCTCTAATTTAGCACTGACAGAAATGAAAGCTCAACATTCAGAAAACGAAGATCATGGCATCCAGTCCCATCACATCATGGGAAATAGATGGGGAAAACAGTGGAAACAGTGTCAGACTTTATTTTTGGGGCTCCAAAATCACTGCAGATGGTGACTGCAGCCATGAAATTAAAAGACGCTTACTCCTTGGAAGAAAAGTTATGACCAATCTAGACAGCATATTCAAAAGCAGAGATATTACTTTGTCGACTAAGGTCCGTCTAGTTAAGGCTATGGTTTTTCCAGTAGTCATGTATGGATGTGAGAGTTGGACTGTGAGGAAGGCTGAGCACCAAAGAATTGATGCTTTTGAACTGTGGTGTTGGAGAAGACTCTTGAGAGTCCCTTGGACTGCCAGAAGATCCAACCAGTCCATTATGAAGGAGATCAACCCTGGGATTTCTTTGGGAGGAATGATGCTAAAGCTGAAACTCCAGTACTTTGGCCAACTCATGCGAAGAGTTGACTCATTAGAAAAAACTTTGATGCTGGGAGGGATTGGGAGCAGGAGGAGAAGGGGACAACAGAGGATGAGATGGCTGGATGGCATCACGGACTCGATGGACGTGAATCTGAGTGAACTCCGTGAGTTGGTGATGGACAGGGAGGCCTGACATGCTGCGATTCATGGAGTCGCAAAGAGTTGGACACGACTGAGTGACTGAACTGAACTGAACTGAACTGAACTGAAAGCAAATTTCAGAATACACTTCAAAAGAAAAACAAAATGAAACAATTTTAACTACAAATTCTAACTAACCTATTTTGGGGAGGGGATGGAGGGAGATTATCCCTAACTGCCTTTAGACATGGCAGAACAGTACTTTGTTCACACCTAGTTAAGTGAGTCCAAGTTCAGTTCAGTTGCTCAGTCGTGTCTGACTTTGCAACCCCATGGACTGCAGCACTCCAGGCCATCACCAACACCCAGAGCTTGCTCAAACTCATGTCCATCAAGTCGGTGATGCCATCCAACCATCTCATCCTCTGTCTTCCCCTTCTCCTTCTGCCTTCAATCTTTCCCAATATCCAGGTCTTTTCCAATGAGTTGGTTCTTCCCATCAGCCAGCCAAAGTATTGGAGTTTCAGCGTCAGCATCAGTCCTTCCAATGAATATTCAGGACTCATTTCCTTTGGGATTGACTGGATGGATCTCCTTACAGTCCAAGGGACTCTCGAGTCTTCTCCAAAACCACAGTTCAAAAGCATCAATTCTTTGGCACTCAGCTTTCTTTATAGTCCAATTGTCACATCCATATATGACTACTGGAAAAACCATAGCTTTGACTAGACGGACCTTTGTTGGCAAAGTAATGTCTCTGCTTTGTCATATGCTATCTAAGTTAGTCATAGCTTTTCTTCCAAGAAGCACCTTTTAATTTCATGGCTGCAGTCACCATCTGCAGTGATATTTGAGCCCCCCAAAATAAAGTCTGTCATTGTTTCCATTGTTTCCCCATCTATTTCCCATAAAGTGATGGGACCGCATGCCATGATCTTAATTTTATGAATGTTGAGTTTTAAGTCCACTCTTTCACTCTCCTCTTTCACTTTCAAGAGCCTCTTTAGTTCTTCTTCGCTTTCTGCCCTAAGGGTGATGTCATCTGTGTATCTGAGATTATTGATATTTTTCCTGGCAATCTTGATTCCAGCTTGTGCTTCATCCAGCCCATTTCTCATGATGTACTCGGCATATAAGTTAAATAAGCAGGGTGACAACATATAGCCTTGACATACTCCTTTCTTGATTCAGAATCAGTCTGCCAAACAATTTGGCAGTATACTATGGGCAAGTTTATTTGGAAAAAGCTTTTATTTGGTTAAAGATTCATACTGGTAAGAATCCTGAGAAACATGCTAAAATTATAATATATACATTTAAGAGTTACATTATGTATCCAGGAAATCAAGCCAAGATGAGCAAACTGTAATTTGGTTTTAAAACTAAGAAAATGTTAGGACTGAAGCTTTCCTTCAACAGAATGGGTCACCTTTTAAAGCAGTTAGTAACTTGTCTTCATAGGTATTTTAGTGGATGATCATGTGTCATGGGGGGCTTCCCTGGTGACTCAGTGGTAAAGAATCTGCCTGCCAGCACAGGAGAATGTCGTTTCAATCCCTGGGTTGGGAAGATCCCCTGGAGAAGGAAATCGCAACCCGCTCCAGTATTGTTGCCTGGGAAATCCCATGGACAAAGGCTGGTGGGCTACAGTCAGAGTCAGACATGGCTTAGCAAATGAGCATACACGTGTCATGGGTCCTCAAGGAAGTCCCCTATTTTGGGTCCTCTCTGGTCCCTTCTAAGTTAAAACTTCTGTATTCACTAACATCACATAACTGAATTTAGTATTTCACTTAAATATTTTATGTTGAAAAACCTTCTCAGTTGGATAGATATATAATCACTCATGCCATGAACTCTACTGTAGACAATGCAAGACTTATTGTCATTTGTGAGGCTTAATAGACTTGTTCACTTATATACAATGTCAAAAAAATAGCCCTAAAGGTATCTACTTATTCAGCCTACCATCCAAAATGTAGACAATGTGATTCACAGTTGAGCTGAAGAGTATTTGTCTGCTCTGAAAAAAATAGCTACACACAACTTTAGAAACCACAGTACTGCAGAAAAATAATTAAAAACCTAGTAGGAAGCAGACTTCTCTCAGGCATAAAGTATCTAATTTTCAGTCTTTATCTCAAAAGCAACTCAGTTTCATCACAGAAACTTTTCCAGTGCTTGTGAGAAAAGAACAAAACACACACACACAAAAACTACAAAAGATTTTGAATTTCTCTCAAGTATTTTGGTACTTAAGCTTTTTATTTTATGCTGATTTTTATGCTTATCCAATTGTTTCATAAAGGTAATTCTTGCTTCCTGGGAACAATCCTAGTTCTGAAAGACAAGAACAAGTCCAAACACCATTGCTGAATGACCCTGGGCATATCACTAGGACTCTGTTTTTTAATGTTCACTTACCACCAATGACATAACCTCCTCAGAGTAGCTGGTAAACCCTCAAAAGTTCATGGATCTGACAATGCTTTGGGAAGTATGAGCAGTATGCACATACATGTTTTATATACTTCTGTGTATTATATGATACCTATCCAGGATAGTAGGTGCTGACCCAATTATAGGAAAAGTATGATAAAAAGAACTATTGAAAATAACTTTAGCTAATTTTCCCATTTGGTTTATCACTTCCTCTCTCTCCATATATATATTTACAATTATACCCTCCTTCCTCAAATAAGACACAGAACCTCTTTTCTTTTCTCAGGGATTTATTGGTCCCTGTGGAACCTGCGAAGAACGCCATCAACAGTCATGACTCATGAATGACAATCCATGTTTGTCTTTTCAGTCATGTAGTATCTACCGGACTGAAGTCTGTCAATGTCCATATTTCTGTCCAGAACATCTATAAGTGCCATTCTTCCTCTGTGTGTCATGGGGACATGGAGAGACGACAAATTCACTGGTGGTACTTTCATCCAGTGCGGAAGGCCTTCCCTTTGGGGTCTGCCAGGATGACCACACCCCAGCAAGCAATGCCTAGGGGGAAAATAAAACAGTATTTTATGTGCTATGAAAGTACCAAGTGCTTTCGTATATGTCAACTCTAATCCTTGAAGATATCTTATAGAAGAGTGAAGCTCAGAAAAGGAAAGTTGAGAGAAAAAAATTCTGTTACTTTCCCTGTGCAAAAAAGTAATTGATCTAAGCAATCTAAAGACGATAAGAGATATGAAAAATTAAAATTCTATTCACCCAATTGATCCAAAGAGCTAAAAGAATCACTACATTTTACCAGAAGACATCTTGACCATCACCTAGTATCCTTACAAATAATAACTATGGGTTCACAATAGAAGACCTCATATGTGAGCTCTGAACCCATGTCTACAGTTTACCTTCAAAGCCAAAGGTCAAGTGCCCTCACTCAGGCTTTCTCCACAACCTAGAAAAGAAGCATGGGTTTTGGTGACAGATAAACCCAGGATCAAAGACTGGCTGTGTGTCACATCCTGGACGTCTGACCGCAAATAGCTCTCAATAGGATTAAAAAGATTGAGGCTAGAGTTCTTAAAAGTATATATATACATATATAGTGTTATTTAAGAAAAAACAAAGCAAAAAAAGTATCCCAGCAACTACTTCTTCCCGCCCCGCGCTTCTTACTGGAGGGGATGCCTGCCGCCACGTGACCAACCCGGGTGCCTCGCCCCCCTGCTCCCCCGCCCCCCCCCCCCCACGCCCCACGCCCCACGTGTCTGAGCTCCTCTTCCCCCTCTCCCCCGGCCCAAGGGTGGTGCCCAGACTCTCACTGATGCCGAAGATCATCTGCGCAATAGTCCCAGGACCCGGGGGATATCCCAGCTTCATGGGCTTCCGCGCCGTCCAGTACACATACCCTCCTGCCCCTATCAGCCCCGACCCGGAGAGCACGCGACAGCTCCAGCAGTTATTAAATAGAGGGGCTTGCTCTGGAGAGGCTGGCGCTTCGGTTGCAGTGACCTGTGCGGGCTTAGCGGTGGAGGTGGCCTCAGGGGTCGCAACGAACTTTACCGGCTCAAGGGGCTGTGAAACGAAAGAACCCATATTAAGAAAATAAGCCTCAGCCCCAAGTCGGGTCCCATGAACTGACGTAAAAGATGTGCCCGGAAGTAGCGCCGGCGCGCTGCACCGGAAGCTGCCTGAGGGCCACTGGGAAATGTAGTTTCTTCTGCCCCTGGGAGGGAAAGGAATGAGGAGCGGCCTGCTGTCCTGGTGTGGTGTGTGGCTAAAACGTTGGCCGTTCCAGAGGCATGTTTTTATTGTTGTTGTTTAATCCCTCCCAGTCATTTTAAGAATTTAGCCAACTCCCTAAATGCCTGGAGCTCTAAGTCTCCATAGAGGAAAAGTCTGCGTTTCTCAGTATCCTGTCTTAATAGGAAAGATGAGGCCTCGGCTGTGTCACTTCACGTGACTACAAGTGTTTGACCTAAAAAGAATTAGGTAGTGTATGCCTCACTTTATGCTGGACACTTGGCTAAGCGATTATCTGCAGTATGACATTCACTATTCTCAACCCAACAGGGTTATCAGTTTCCCAATATATGACAAAACTGTTAGGTATCATAGCCGTGGTTGACCCAGTGTCTGTGAGGAGATAAAATCAGATTTCTTAAATGCTACAAAATGTGAAGGGACAATACAGATATAAGACAGTTATTAAAAACGTGTCTGAATAATCTCCATAAATACTTTAAATTTCTCTTCAGCATTTTTCATCCCATCTTTCCTTCAGGGAGAGTTGGGCACATATTTCTTGTACTGGATTATTTGCAGAGGATTATTGATAAGAAAGAAAGACATTTAGAGTTCAGAGGCTGCTTTTGGTAGAAGAGAAGGACAAAAGCAGGATTAACTTCAGGTTTGAATTTTTCTGATATACAGTGGCTTAAAAAATTAACATAATAAAAAAGAAAATTCACTATTCCTTCTTCTAAAACAGGATGTGATTTTGGGAAGGCTAGAAAAAAGGAAAAAATAAAAATAGGTTTTGTGTGTGTGTGTGTGTGTGTTAGTTGCTCAGTCATGTGTAACTGTTTGTGACCCCATGGACTGTAGGTGGCCGGGCTTCTCTGTCCATGGAATTCTCCAGGTAAGAGTACTAGAGTGGATTGCCATTTCCTTCTTCAGGGGATCTTCCTGACCAAGGGATTGAACTCAGATCTGCTTTGCAGGCAGATTCTTTACCCTCTGAGCCACCATTGACTTGGAAAGATATAAAGACAGATAGATATTTAACAAAAGGGAAAGGTCTTTGAAATTAAGTAGCTGATAACCTAGTATTCTCTTTTTCTCCATAGGGTCACAAACAGAATACTTTGTTAAATATGTGTCAGTCTTTCTGTCTATCTACGTTTATGTGTTGAATAGTTGAAAGACAAAGGTTTCAGAAATTTGGGATCTGTACTTGGCTCTGTCACTATGAGTCAGGCATACGACATGGAAAACATTATTCTTTCCAGCTTGTAGTTACTTCATGTTTGAGACTTGAAATAGGTGATATATAATTTCTTTCCTAACTTCAAAATTCTATTATTTATTAGTAATCTCTCTTTAGTTAGCATTGTATTAAGTGCTGTACCAAATGAATTGCTGCTAAGTCGCTTCAGTTGTGTCTGACTCTGTGTGACCCCATAGACGGCAGCCCACCAGGCTTCCCCATCCCTCAGAGTCTCCAGGCAAGAACACTGGAGTGGGTTGCCATTTCCTTCTCCAGTGCATGAAAGTGAAAAATGAAAGTGAAGTTGCTCAGTCGTGTCTGACTCTGAGCGACCACATGAACTGCAGCTCCTCCGTCCATGGGATTTTCCAGGCAAGAGTACTGGAGTGGGTCACCATTTTATTTAGAAATTCATAGTTTATGGCTGTTGCTGCTTGCTATGCCCCAATAAAATATTCTTATAGTACATTTAAATTCTCCTTATATATGTGGAAAATCATTATTTAGCAATGGTTACCAAACATTTTTATTATAATCCTCTATGGATTAAAAAAGACTGGGCCTGCAATAGAATTTATGTATGCCTGTTTATGATTTATAAGTTATATATTAATGTGTTACTTTATGGGCTTCCGTGGTGGCTCAGTGGTAAAGAATCTGCCTGCAAAGCAGGAGCTGGAAGAGCTGTGGGTTCACTCCCTGGGTTGGGAAGATCCCCTGGAGGAGGGCATGGCAATCCAATCCAGTGTTCTTGCCTGGAGAATCTGCATGAACAGAGGAGCCTGAAGGCTATAGTCTGCAGGGTCTCACAAAGTCAGACATGACTGAAGTGACTTAGCACAGTACAGCACATGCTACTTTATATACTGTGCGTGCATGCTAAGGCGCTTCTGTTGTGTCTAACTCTTTGCCACCCTGTGGACTGTAGCTTGCCAGGCTCCTCTGCCCCTGGGATTCTCTAGGCAAGAATACTGGAGTGGGTTGTCATGCCTTTCTCCAGGGGATCTTCCCAACCCAGAAATTGAACCTGTGTTCCTGTGGTTCCTGGATTGCAGGCAGATTCTTTACACATGAACCACCAGTCAGAGAAGCCGTTATGTACTATAAAGTAATATATTAATATATAATTTCTAAATCATGAATAGGTATACATAAATTCTGAGAAAAGAAGCCAAGTGAAAGGCAAGGAAGAAAGGGAAAATACACCAAAATGAATGGAGAGTTTCAGAGACCGGCAAGGAGAGATAAGAAAGCCTTCTTAAGTGAACAACACAAAGAAATAGAGGAAAGCAATAGAATGGGAATGAATAGAAATTCCTTCAAGAAAATTGGAGATATCAAGGGAACATTACATGCAAGGATGGGCACAATAAAGGACAGAATGGCAAGGGCCTAACAGAATTAGAAGAGATTAAAAAGTGCCAAGAATACCCAGAAGTGCTGTACAAAAAAGTCTTAATGACCCAGGTAATCACAGTGGTGTGGTCACTTACCTAGAGCCAGACATCCTGGATATGAAGTCAAGTGGGAAAACATTACTATAAACAAAGCTAGAGGAGGTGATGAAATTTCAACTGAGCTATTTAAAATCCTAGAAGATGATGCTGTTAAAGTGCTGCATGCAGTTAGTCAGCATATTTGAAAAACTCAGCAATGGCTACAGGATTGGAAATGGTTAGTTTTCATTCTAATCCTAAAGAAAGGAAGTACCAAAGAATGTTCAAACTACTTTGCAGTTGCACTCAGTTCACATGCTAGTAAGCTTATGCTCATTATCCTTCAAGGTAGGCTTTAACAGTTCGTGAACTGAAAACATTGTTATGTCCAAGCTGGATTTATAAAAAGCAATGGAACCGAGAGAAAATTGCCAACATTTGTTGGATCATAGAGAAAGCATAGGAATTCCAGAAAAACATCTGCTTCATTGATTATGTTAAAGCCTTTGACTGTGTGGATCACAACAAACTGTGGAAAATTCTCAAAGAGGTGGGAATACCAGACCACCTTGCCTGCCTCCTGAGAAATCTATATCCAGGTCAAGAAGCAACAGTTAGAACCAGATGCGGAGCAACCAACTGATTCCAAATCGGGAAAGAAGTACACCGAGTATATTGTCACCCTGCTTTTTAAACTTGTATGCAAAGTACATCATGCAAAATTCCAGGCTGGATAAGTCATTAGCTGAAATCAAGATTGCCAGGAGAAATATAAAAAACATGAAATATGCAGTTAACACCACCCTAATGGCAGAAAGCAAAGAGGAATTAGAGAGCATTTTGATGAAGGTGAAAGAACAGAGTGAAAAAGCTGGCTTAAAACTCAACATGCAAAAAATGAAGATCATAGCATCTGGTTCTATCACTTAATGGCAAATGGGAGGGGACAAAGTGGAAGCCATGACAGAGGGTATTTTCTTAGGCTCCAAAATTATGGTGATTGTAACCATGAAATTAAAAGGTGATTGCTCCTTGGAAGGAAACTATGACATAGACAGCTTATTAAAAAGAAGAGACATCACTTTGCTGACAAAGGCCCATACAGTCAAAATTGTGACTTTCCAGTAGTCATGTATGGATAAGAGAGTTGGACAATAAAGAAGACTGAGTGCTGAAGAACTGATGCTTTCAAATTGTGATGCTGTAGAAGACTCTTGAGAGTCCATTGAACTGCATGGAGATCAAACCAGTCAATCCTAAAGGATATCAACCTGAATATTCATTGGAAGGACTGATGCTGAAGCACGAATGCTTTGGCCACTTGGTGCAAAAGAGCCAACTCATTGGGAAAGACCCTGGTGCTGGGAAAGATTGAAGGCAAAAAAAGTGGATGATTGAGGATGAGATGATTAGATAGCCTCACCAGCTCAGTGAACATGGATTTGGGCAAACTCTGGGAGGTAATAAAGGACAGGGAATTGTGGCATGGTGCAGTCCATGGGGTCACAATGAGTAAGACAAAACTTAGCGAAATGCTACTTTATAATATTATAAGTATAAGATAAAATAATAGAAATGGAAATTTTAATATTTTATCTTATCCCAATAGAGCTACGTTGTGCAGCTCTGTGGATATCATGGTTATTCAACATGTGACTCTACTAATTATATTTTATCTAAAAGCTTAACTTCTTTAGTGTGCTTATCAGAGTTAAGAATGTTGGAGAGGACATCTTTAATTCTCCAAACAAATATTATTAGAATGGCCTATTACAGATTTTGTAAATAACAAGCAAGTTTTTATTTTAACCAGTGCTTTTTTTTTTAAAAAAAAAGAACCTTCCAAAATATGTGTTTGCTCTCCTCTGGTTGCCTATGTCCTCTCCTACAGATTTCAAACATGCAGAAGGCACTAAAAAGTACTTACTATTAATAAAAATTGTCCTTCACACTTCGGTTCACTCTCATCAATAAGGTCAGCCTCATCAGTTTTTTTGTGTGTCTCTTCAAACATGTCTGTATGTTCTTCTCCAGTAGTTTTGAAGGTCATTCTCTTAACAGTCAGTAAGTAAAGAGCTTCTTCATTCTTTTGTTTGGCTTCATAGGATTCCATTGTATGAATGGAATGAATACTTATATATTGATATTAATAGACATTTAGGCTGTCTCCATTCTTTCACTATCACATATCAGTTCAGCTCAGTTCAGTTGCTCAGTCTTGTCCGACTGTTTGCGACCCCATGAACCACAGCACACCAGGCCTTCCTGTCCATCATCAACTCCCGGAGTTTACCCAAACTCATGTCCATTGAATCAGTGATGCCATCCAACCATCTCATCCTCTGTTGTCCCCTTCTACTCCTGCCCTCAACCTTTCCCAGCATCAGAGTCTTTTCCAATGAGTCAGCTCTTTGCATCAGGTGGCAAAGTATTGGAATTTCAGGTTCAACATCTGTCCTTCCAATGAACACCCAGGATTGATCTCCTTTAGGATGGACTGGTTGGATCTCCTTGCAGTCCAAGGGACTCTCAAGAGTCTTCTCCAACACCACAGTTCAAAAGCATCAATTCTTTGATGATCAGCTTTCTTTATAGTCCAACTCTCACATCAATACATGACTACTGGAAAAACCATAGCCTTGACTAGACGGACCTTTGTTGGCAATGTAATGTCCCTGCTCTTGAATAGCCTACCTAGGTTGGTCATAACTTTCTTTCCAAGGAGTAAGTGTCTTTTAATTTCATGGCTGCAATAACCATCTGCAGTGATTTTGGAGCCCAAAAAAATAAAGTCTGAAACTGTTTCCTCATCTATTTGCCATGAAGTGACTGGACTGGATGCCATGATCTTTGTTTTCTGAATGTTGAGCTTTAAGCCAATTTTTTCACTCTCCTCTTTCACTTTCATCAAGAGGCTTTTTAGTTCCTCTTCACTTTCTGCCATAATGGTGGTGTCATCTGCATATCTGAGGTGATTGATATTTCTCCTGGCAATCTTGATTCCAACTTGTGCTTCTTCCAGCCCAGCGTTTCTCATGATGTACTCTACATAGAAATTAAATAAGCAGGGTGAAAATATGCAGCCTTGATGTACTCCTTTTCCTATTTGGAACCACTCTGTTGTTCCATGTCCAGTTCTAACTGTTGCTTCTTGACCTGCATACAGATTTCTCAAGAGGCAGGTCAGGTGGTCTGGTATTCCCATCTCTTTCAGAATTTTCCACAGTTCCACTCCAGTATTCTTGCCTGGAAAATCTCATGGACAAAGCCCAGTAGGCTACAGTTCATGGGGTCGCAAAGAGTCAGACACGACTGAGCAACTGAACTGAACTGAACTGAACTTTCACAGCATCATCTTTCAGGATTTGAAATAGCTCAACTGGAATTCCATCTCCTCCACTAGCTTTGTTCATAGTGATGCTTCCTAAGGCCCCCTTGACTTCACATTCCAGGATGTCTGGCTCTAGGTGAGTGATCACACCATCATGATTATCTGGGTCATGAAGATCTCTTTTGTACAGTTCTTCTGTGTATTCTTGCCACCTCTTCTTAATATCTTCTGCTTCTGTTAGGTCCAAATCATTTCTGTCCTTTATTGAGCCCATGTTTGCATGACATATAGTGCCACAATAAATAGCCTTGTGCATACATCATATCACAAACATATGTATCTTACAGTATACTTTAAAAGGGTACAGTGTTTATATGCTTGGTGAACATTAACAAGTTATACCAGTTCACACTCTCACCCACAAGTAGGAGAAGACCTGTTTCCCTACCCAGTTTCTTCAAAGTAGTGAATTATTGAACTTCAATCTCCACCAATCTGATAAGTGAAAATTGTTTAGTTTCCTTTTTATGAGTGACTTCTTTATGTACATTGAAGGACCATTCAGATTTTCTTTTTTGTGAACTGTCAATAGTTTTTGTCCTTTTCACTCATTGGATTGTATTTTTCTCATTGATTTCTAGAAACTCTTTATAATTAGTGAGGTTAACATTTTGTCTGTGATTTAAATTCACATATTTTTTTCTCCCAGTTTGATATTTGCCTTAATTTGCTTGTTTACTTTTTACTGTGTACATTTTTTAAACCTGTAATCGAGTTTATCATTTTTATTTTTATAGCTTCTGGACTTCCTGTCAAATGGAAAGGCCTTCCATTTTCTATGGTTTCCCCTGGTATTTTGATCTTTTTTTTAAAAAAAAGTAATTAGAAATTTAAGACATTTGGAATTTATCATATTTACTAGTTGTCAGGAATGAAACCAGATTTTCTTTTTTGTTTTCCTTTTCTTTTGACTCAGCTTGATTATTCTGCCAAAGTGATGCTGACATCTTTTTTAGACTAGTGTGAAAATTGTAGGTTAATTTAGGGAGAAATTGTATTTATATGATGTTGAGTCACTCTGCCTAAAGACAAGGAATGCTTTTTCTTTTGTTCATATCTTATTTTGTGTTCCTCTGTATCATATCATTTTAAAGTCTTTTTCATAATGATCACACACATATTCTGAGATAGTTTAATGTTTTGTGGTGTTTTTGAAAATAAAGGATTTTTCCTTTTGTTGTATCTTCTAACTGGCTATTGTTTGACTATAAGAAGGATATTAATTTCCATGTATCCTAATATTGAAATAACAGTGACTTCTATTGAACCTTGGAAATGTGGTTGCTAGTTTTTTTTTTGTGTGTGTGTGTGTGTATAATTCTTGTTGAATTTAGAGATCACTTTTATGCCCACTTCATAAAAATAATTCAGAAACTTTCTTTTTATGTACCCTAGAAGACATAAAATGCCATTGGAATTATCTGCTGTTTAAAAGTTCTGTTAGCATTTTCCTGTGAATTGTCTAATGCAGGCACCTTATTTTATTGGGGGGAAGGAGAGTGGAGGAGGAGATTCTTTGATTTTGTTTTCTTTTTTGTATTTTGAAAATCTTTAAAACTCCTGTAAATAGCTTTGATAAATAATATGCTTCTGGCATATTATCTAGTTCATCCCAATTTTCAAGTTTATTTTCATTGAGAAGAGTAGTCCTTTACAATTCAATTAATTTTTTAAATACGTTTTTTGTAGTCTGTAAATTCTATATTTTATATAAAGCAAAAAAAAAAAAAAAGCTTTGCAGATGTGATTAATTAAGTTTTCTGAAATGGAATGATTATGCTTGGGTTATCTGGGTAGGTCCTAAATGCAATCACACGTGTCCTTATAAGTAATATGAATAGGGAGATTACGCAATGGAAGAGAAGGAAGTATGACCACAGAATCAGAGATTGGAGTGATAAAACCACAAGTCAAGGAATGCTGGCAGCCTCTAGAAACTAGCTGTAAGAATCAAGAGACAAATTTCCCTTAGAGCTCTTGAGGAAGCAAACCTTACCAATACCTCGATTACAGTCCAATGATAACTGATACCAGATTCTGATCTTGACACTGTAAGAGAATAACTTTCTGTTGTCCTAAGCCACTAAGTTCAGTATAGCAGCCACAGGAAACTATGAATACATTCAATTAAACCTTTGTTCCAGAGTCTGCACTCTGAAGAACCTAGGTTAAGGCAGCAAAGTATAACCACTTGAGATAGTACTTTCTTTTCTTAAGGTTCTTGTATTACTCTAGTATTTTCTGATATTGAATATTACTGCAGAGAATTCTGAGGCCACGCCAATTTATTCTCTGTTGTCAGTAACTAAATGTTTTTGTCTAGATACCCAAATGGTTTTCATTTTTCTTTTCCTTTTTCACCTTTCTTCCTTCCTTCTTAAAGTTGTTGAAGTCCAATAACATCTTTACTAGAATATTTATCTTTGTGGACTATTCTAGCTTAGTTTTCCAGGTGTTAACCACATATATATATATACATATACATATATATATGTATATATATACATTCTTATCTTTATTCCAAGAATATTTATCTGAATTATATCACTTTTAAACCACAATTATTTTGTTTTCTTATAATCAAACACTGCCAATGGGCATTACTTCCACTATGTGCCATTAAAGACAAAAGGATAATTCATTGGCTATTTTGAAATAATGCACTATACAACAAAAAAGTTAAATTTACAAAATAACTTGATTAATTATGTAAACTGATAATTAATAAAACAGCAAAACTAATCATTTATTTATTTCCTCATAAATAGAAATCTAAAGGATTATTTTAAGTCGTAATGTTTTATGTTGAAGTTGCATAGGGTGTGATACATATAGTTTCATCTAGAAGGGTATACAATTTATACACCTCATATGAATTAATAAAATTTATTTTAAAAAATGAATATGAAGAGCCCTAGGCTTTCATATTAAAATTTGCTGAACTATTTTTTATAACATAGATTATTACATAAAACATTTGTATACATCTGTAACCTTGAAAACAGAAATGTAAGTGTTTCTTGGACTAGAACTCTCAGTAGCCATTTAGGTTATAATAAGAAAAATTGAACCTCTCAGTTACCGTCTCCCAAATCTTGAAATCTTTAGCTTGAGTCAAAAAGTCAAATTTGCTACATATTTCAGTTTCCTAAGTCTTGGCTCTGCCTTTTCTCCTGAAGTACTGACAATTTGTGCATTTTAAGGGAATATCCCTGGCATGGTGGCTTTCTGTGTGTTGTTCTTGATGTTATTAATGTCTGTGAGCTATATTATTTCTCCTCTTTTCCTCCTCTAACATACTTTTCTATTTTATTTATTTGAAGTTCACTCAGAACATTCTGAAGAATATTCCTCTAAGAGAAGAAATTTTAGAGATGGAAAATTAGAATAAGACTGAGTATTGGTATGTCCTTGGCTTTCCCTATATTTGCCACCAACTTATGCCAGATTGGTGATGTTGAAGTTTTAAATGTGATGACAAGCTCCATAACTCTGATTTGTTTTTAAAAGAAAGTCAGCATCTACCTATGACACCACTTTTATTAGAACTTTTTGAAGACTCTTCTTTTCAGCTTTTCATTGTTTATTTTCTTTCATTTTTTTCATTCTTAGCTTCAAAGAACTCCACATGCTCTTTAGTTTTTATTTTTTCCACATCTCTTTTTAGAAATACAGTTTTGGTTATATACTCATTTATAGGTTTTTTATAATCTTTTTGAGCTTTGCTCCTTATGCATAGCTCTGCTAGCTTGTTCTATTGCTGATTAAAAAAAAATAGATTCCACAAAAATAGAGCACCCCTAAATTTCTGCAGATATGTCTCTGTGGTTGGCCTCCATTTCTAGAAAAGAAAGGGACCTGCACTTTTAACTTCCACAGCAGAGGGTTGGAGATACCCGAGTATGAAGAGCAACATTCTTGTCCATATTCTGTTGGACTTCATACCTTTAAATACTTTTCTTTTTCCACCTCTCCAGAATGAGCAATAACTGCTTTGTGCAACAATCCGTTTGCAATCCCAGTGATAAATGGGCATGGTTAGGCCATGTCAGCCCATAGATTCAGAAAGATATATGTCTGGGTTTTTGTGACAAGTAATAGCCTCTCCCTATTTCCCTGCAGCTAACAGTCTGTTCTTTTACTTTGTAGAGAGTATGTTTGTGGACTCATTGCTTCTGCAGACCTTGGGATGGGCACTGGCAGAGAGCTGTGGCTGCAGCATCAGCACGTGGAGGAGCACCACCGTGCACCATGGCCTGCTGCAGTCCCTCACCTGTGCTCTGGGCCTGGAGTGGGCTCAGCAGCCTTCTTGCTATGCATGCTGCATGCTCAGTTATAAGCGACTCTTCCAGACCCAGGGATTGAACCCAAGCCTTTTGCATCTCCTGCATTTGCCGGTGGATTCTTTACCCTTGTGCCACCTAGGAAGACCCCTTCCTCGTGCTATATTGTTGTCAAAATGGATCTGCCTTTTAAATATTTGTTCTATTTTTTCTTTTTTTTTAATTTAAAAATCCCAGTTATATACCCCGTTGTATCTCTTTTCATTTTCTTACAAATCTTTTTCATTCACTTTCTTAGTCATTTTAGGTTTTCTCCGTTTATATGTTTATAACAGTGTCTGTTCTCCCTTATATTCCTCTACTTTATCCTTCAAAATTTGATGGTTTTATTTTTCCTCCCTCTGATTTTCTTGAGCTCTGACAGCTTAAATTTTATCTTCTCTTTCTGTCTAGTTATCTTGTAAGTTCTTACATTTGTGTTTTGAGCTCTTCCTTCATTGAATCGCTTGGTTCTTAAGTTTTTAAAATTTAAGGAGAGAGATTTGGTCATAATTTTTACATGCTCCATGACAATATTCTTTGGATGCTATTATGAATCTAACATTTATTTTTTATCATATCTTACAATCCTTTCCTTTTTCCTTAGATATATTTGAATATCTTGATTTTGTTCCCTTATTTATTAAGTATCTCTGAAAAAGTGAGTTTTATCAGCCATTAGGAGCAAGTTTACATTAGCACAGAGATGGAATTAATTCTAGGCCAGTTGGAATTATCCCTGTGGTTTAGGGAGTCTTACGTAATTTTAGCCTGCTTTTCTCCTCAATGAATGGAATAGGCAGCTATGATTTCTTGTTTGTTAATTTCCTTGTTTTTGCTTTGTATTGTTTTTAATCATATCTTTTATTCTCCTCTACTGCCAAGAGACAGTGCCTTCTTGGTGGACTTCCCTGTTCAACACTACCTTCTTTACTTCAAGGGACAAACTAGTTCTAGGGAACCTAGAGGTTAGATTTTGCATCTCAAGGTGTGCCCTTATCCTTCAAAATTATGCTTTCCTGCCTTGTTCTGATACCTGAAGCTATAATTCCCTAACCGTGATGTCTCTTCTTTCCAATACACCCTGCATGATCACCATTGCTATAGTGACTGTGTATGTGCTTATTGCAATGGAGCCTTATCAGCCTTGGTCCTTGGGTCATTATAATGAGCAGAATGTACCTCTTGATTTGTTTTGTATATGTAGAGTAAGAGAGAAATTAAAAAAAATATATATCCCTGAGGTTTGAGGTTGTTTGTTACTGCAGCATCACTTGGCCTATTTTGACTAATATGCTCATTTCACAACTGTTACCCTAGAGGGCAATTGGAAATAATAAGAGGCACTTTTGGTTATTGTAATGGCGGTATCCAGGGGCCAGGGATACTAAATCTCTAGTAATGCTTACAACAGCATTATGCAATAATGATTGCTTTGCTGAAATGTCAGTGGCTCCCCCACTGAAAAAATGCAGTAAATGGCTTGAGAAGTATGGATAAAGTGCCTTCCTAAAATGAGTTCCTATTATTAAAACCTGTCTAAATTTGGCATTTAGGGAGGTCTTTTATTTTAAGTAATTCAGATAATTTCAAATTTATATATCTGTATACTTATTATTTCCTAAATATAATACCCATGAGTGGACTGTTAGAATTTACTAAATTTGTATTATTCCCATATTGTTATTAATATCTGGTAAATATATGTGGATTTCATTAGAGTAAAATATCTTCATGAGTCCATGTTTGACAAAGTGCTTTTCATGTTATGAGTGCACATTAGTAAAATGTGGGTTCCCCTTTTGTTTTCTGTAGTTTGAACTGACAAGAGGCTCAGAAAATAAACAATTGAAAAAGACATTCCCTAAAGGTAGCCATCAAGTGTAATAAGACTCAAGTCAAATGGCCCAGCTGTCACTGTAAAATACAGCCTATTGACTTCCTTCTCACTAGGGAAAAGCACTGCTTGCCACTTACCACAGACAGCATGGAGAGAAAGTATCACCCTACGAATGGCAGGAGGGCATGTCCCTTGTGTAGCTGAGAGAAAGGCACAAAACAAATCTGGTTACATACATCTCTAGTAGGTAACCACACAGTTTTATGAGGGATGAGGGTGGATTGCATAATTGTTGTATTTTAATGTCAGAATTAACAACTCCATAGTTAAAATATAACTGGATGACTAGCAACATTTTAAAAAATAGATATATATTAAAAAGTAAAAAAGATCATAAAAGATCAGCTAGGTGCAAACTCCTAGTGGTGAGAAGTAAAAGGGGCAGCTTACACAAAGATGAGCAGAATAGAGCCGCCTTCTTGGCATTTGGAGTCTTATTTGGAAGCTAAGCATTTTTGTTATTCAGTGCTCAGTTGTGTCCAACTCTTTGCAACCCCATGGACTGCAGCATGCCAGGCTTCCCTGTCCTTCACTGTTTCCCAGAGTTTGCTCAATCTCATGTCCATTGAATAGTGATGCGACCCAACCATCTCATCCTCTGTTGCTCCCTTCCCCTTCTGCCCTCAATGTTTCCCAGCATCAGGGCCTTTTCCAGTGAGTCAGATCTTTGCATCAGGTGGTCAAAATACTAGTGCTTCAGCATCAGTCCTTCCAATGAATATTCAACATTGAGTTCCTTTAGGATTGAATGGTTTGATTTCTTTGCAGTCAAAGGGATTCTCAAGAATCTTCTCCAGCACCACAGTTTGAAAACTACAGTTCTTTAGTGCTCAGCCTTCTTCATGGTCCAACTCTCACATCCATACTTGACTACTGGAAAAATCATAGCTTTGACTAGACCAACCTTAGTTGGTAAAGTAATGTCTTTGCTTTTTAATATGCTGTCTAGGTTTGTCATAGCTTTTCTTCCAAGAAGCAAGTGTCTTTCAATTTCGTGGCTGCAGTCACCATCTGCAGTGATTTGGAAGCCCAAGAAAATAAAGCCTATCACTGTTTCCATTTTTCCCCCTCCATCTATTTGCTCTGAAGTGATGAGACCAGATGCTGTGATCTTGGCTCTTTGAATGTTGAGTTTTAAGCCAGCTTTTTCACTCTTCTCTTTCACTTTCATCAAGAGGCTCTTTAGTTTCTCTTTGCTTTCTGCCATTAGGATGGTATCATCTGCATATCTGAGTTTATTGATATTTCCCCCAGCAATCTTGATTCTCACTTGAGCTTCATCCAGCCCTGCATTTCACATGATGTACACTGCATATAAGTTAAATAAGCAAGGTGACAATATACATCCTTGACATACTCCTTTCCCAATTTGGAACCAGTCCATTGTTCCATGTCTGGTTCAAGCTGTTGCTTCTTGACCTGAATATAGGTTTATCAGGAAGCAGGTAAGGTAGTCTGGTATTCCCATCTCTTGAAGAATTTTCCACAGTTTCTTGTGATCCACACAGTCTAATGTTTTAGCATAGTCAATGAAGCAGAAATAGATGTTTTTCTGGAATTCCTTTGCTTTCTCTGTAATCCAATGAATGATGGCAATTTGATCTCTGGTTCCTTTGCCTTTTCTAAAACCAGCTTGTACATCTGAAAGTTCTTGGTTCATGTACTGTTGAAGCCTAGCTTGAAGGTTATTTTGAGCATTACCTTGCTAGTGTGTGAAATTAACGCAATTATATGGTAGTTTGAACATTCTTTGACATTGCCCTTCTTTGAAATTGGAATGAAAACTGACCTTTTCCAGTTCTGTGGCCACTGTAGAGTTTTCCAAATTTGCTGATATATTGAATGCAGCACTTTTACAGCATCATCTTTTAGGATTTGAAATAGGTCAGCTGAAACTCTTATCATCTCCACTAGCTTTGTTTTTAGTAATGCTTCCTAAGGCCCACGACCTTACACTCCAGAATGTCTAACTCTAACTGTGTTTATCATTAAGATATCTTTTGTACAGTTCTTCTGCATATTCTTTCCACCTCTTCTTAATTTATTCTGCTTCTGTTAGGTCCTTAATATTTCTGTCCTTTGTCATGTCCATCCTTGCATGAAATGTTCCCTTGGTATCTCTAATTTTCTTGAAGAGATCTCCATATATGTATAAACAAATATAATATCAATAAGCTGTGATAAATGTTATAGCACATGTAGTAAGAAAATTTAGTGAGAAGGGAGGAAGAAAAATTTTAATTGAAAGGAGTCATATGAGTTAAATCTAGGAGGAAAATGTTTAAAGTTGAACTTTAAAAGAAGCCTACTGTGTGGACCGCTGAATAATATGTAAATATCACTGACCTCGTTGTCTTAGGATTTGGTTAAGAGATGCAATAACTAACATCAGTAACACATTTTGCAGTTAAGTAGTGCTATTACAGATGTTATTCTTATGGACATATTAATATTAAAAGATGATTTATACAATTAGAACCTGAAAAATAGGCTTTTAAATGATTTAACCTATTCTAAAAATGATTACAATAATTTACTGAGTCCGCAGCTTATGATTCCATGTGTGTGTGTTTGTGTCTGTTTGTGTGTGTGTGAAGTATGTTCATGTCTTAGAAAAAGTCAGCCTGTATGCACTGTAGATGCCCACATTACTTCAATCTACCAATATTGACTCTTTGCAGTACCTCATTCAACCAGAATAAAAAATGAAAATGTCATTCAAACTGATGTTTGAGTAAATTCTGTTCTTATAAGATCATCCTCTCTTATAGCCTGGTACTAATGCTTACATTCATCAAATTCAAGGAATTGTATGTGAACTATGAAGCACAGACAACTTGGATTGTATGTGTATGTGTTTCCTTTGGTCTGGATACTGGTATTGATTAGATGAGGAATAAATAG
Source organism: Capricornis sumatraensis (assembly GCF_032405125.1). Taxonomy (NCBI): domain Eukaryota; kingdom Metazoa; phylum Chordata; class Mammalia; order Artiodactyla; family Bovidae; genus Capricornis; species Capricornis sumatraensis. Next base: position 45,273,969 of record NC_091074.1, on the reverse strand, counting down.
TGTGGCCTTTCCTCAGGAAGTAACACTTCATAATGTCTTAAACCTTCTTAACTTAGAAGTGTCTGATGTATATACACAGCTGAGGAGGAAACACTGTTAAAGTACATGTCAGTGAGCCCAGACCTTGAGAGCTGTGAGCAAAAAATGATTTAATTATTTCAGTTCTTCCCATAACACTTATTTACTTCAACAGGATGCCAGTCTACTCCCTTGCTCCTTATTTCTGTCATGAGAAAGGAACTCAAATTGATCCCCCTTGTAATCTTTTTTAGGCCTGGTGGGTGTTGCATGGTTGAACATCTGGGAATGCTGTTCTTTGCTGTTCAGTGAATCAGCAGAAGGGGAGATGGGCCCCAGGTGTCCTGCAGCCAACTGCATGTCAAGGTTTGCTGACACTAATCCACACAGCATTGTACTGTCAAGTTAGATGGCTCTGGGTTTGCTATTGATGAGAAACACACATAGCCCAAGGGAGATAACTTCTTGTGATAAAAATGCAGTTTTCTTGGAATTTTAATTTATTCCACAATTTCCATCCAGAGAGCATATCCTGGTAGTTTACTGTGGTTAGTATGAAGAGTGAAGTGGCAAAAGAGAAAGAGGATGAGGTGATAATAGAAATGAAAACATCTGTGCTATTTTTCCAGATTGTACACCATCTAATTTAATATGAGTACAGTGACAAAACTTTATTATTATCCTGATTTTACAGATAAGGAAATTGAGGTCTGGTAGGCTTAAGAAGTTTGTCCTTGTTGTTTAGTTGCTAAGTTGTGCCCAATTCTTTGCATCCCATGGACTATAGCCTCCCAGGCTCCTCTGTCCATGGTATTTCCCAGGCAAAAATACTGGAGTGGGTTGCCATTTCCTTCTCTAGTTGTGACCTAAGGATCAGACCCACATCTCCTGCAATGGCAGGTGAATTCTTTACTGCTGAAACACCAGGGAAGCCCGTAAGTAGTTTGGCTCAAGGTAACTTCCTGTTAGGTGATAAAGATGAAAAAAGTACTAATTGGCCAGGCTGGATATGCTCTACTGAATTAACAGATTCAATCCTCATAACAACCTATGTGACAGAGACCAACACTGGTCCCATTTTTTTTTTTTTTTTAATGAGGATGAGAATCCAGATACTAGATTTATTTAGTTTAAGTGATTAGACTTGAATCTAGGTCTTCAGACTCCAAAACCCAGTCCGTACTGTGGTGCAGTCCTGTGGTGTCTTCTGACTGGAAGTTGATATTTCTCTCCACCTACCATGCTGAGAATGCATTCATCTTTAGAGCATTTTGCACACTGCCTCACACATTAAAAAAAGAAGAAAATTATAATTGAAAGCTACTATAAATGTGTGACTAGCAAGGCTATATTTGCCTATTACCTTTATTATAAAGATTTCTGAAGATTTTACAACTGTCATCAGAATCATCAAATGCTGCATCCCACTAAGCTTTTATCTGCATAAGGCATATTTTCAGGTTGTGGCTGGAAAGACTGAAATTCCACGACAAATGTGACTTTTCTAAATTGATAAGGTGTCAGTGGCAAGTCAGCCTGACAATCCACAGCACCAAGGAAAGTTCTCATTGACTTGACTACATGCTACTCTTTACTGGCCATAAACCCTCTGACTGAGAAGCCAATGGCACCCCACTCCACTACTCTTGCCTGGAAAATCCCATAGGTGGCAGAATCTGATAGGCTGTAGTCCATGGGGTCGCTAACAGTCGGACACAGCTGAGCAACTTCACTTTCACTTTTCACTTTCATGCATTGGAGAAGGAAATGGCAACCCACTCCAGTGTTCTTGCCTGGAGAATCCCAGGGACGGGGGAGCCTGGTGGGCTGCCGTCTATGGGATCGCATAGAGTTGGACTCAACTGAAGCGACTTAGCAGCAGCAAGCCCTCTGAGCTCACAATGTCACTTAGAAAATGTCTTGAAGTTTTCCAAGTGCTTTCAGTGCATTTTTTTGTTTGTGCCTCACAACAATATCCTTGGGTGACAATTGTTATTCTTGTTTTACAAATAAGGAAACTGAGAGCTAGAGTCAGAGGTTAAGATTCAATTCATACAATGAGGAAATGGAGGAACCAAAGTCCAGAGCAGCTTCCCTGACTCAAAGGTCAGTGCTTTTCTCACTAGTCATTGCCACCTCACATTTTTGTTTAGATTTCTGTCTCCTCATATTTGTTATGAGCCACCAGAATCTGAAAATACAAATGTAATAAAGTGTCACAGTGGGTGGCTTTATGAAATGTGTGTGAACCAAAAGGGAAATCTGATGGGCCTAACAGTGAGATCTTAAAAAGTGCTCTCAACAAACATTCATCCAACACCAATTTGTTTAGTCCCTACTTTGCCCATGACATCATGTTCAATTATGTGAGCTATATGAAGAATCAGGGGCTGGGTGTGTATGTGTTGTGTTTAGTCGCTCAGTTGTGTCCTACTCTTTGTGACCCTTTGGACTGTACCCCTCCAGGCTCCTCAAAAAGCCTTCAACTCAACATATTTTTAGATATACAACAGTTTATAGGAATCATGTCATGATAATTATATACATGTCTTATTTCACCAGTAGAACTAAAATCAAATTGATGATGGTACCTGTGTCTTATTTATCTTTAAATTTCATGTAATGCCTGGCTCAGTATCATTCCTGCTGAATAAATGAATGAATGAATAACAGTGTAGAGTCAGGACCCCTCCTGTCTAGGAGCTTATGACCTACATGGAAAGATATGAAACTAAGTAAAGGACAAGACTGATATATGACCATAGGGTAGAAAGATGAGAAGCATGATTTCTAGTTGAGATGATCAGAGAAAGCTTCATGAAAGAGACCTTGTTGAATAAGAGGTAAATAATAAGGACTTGTGCTATCCTTTTTTAGAGCAATATTGGATAGACTAGCTTAGTGAAAACAATAAGTGGGAGATGTAAGTCTTCTAGCATCTTATAGATGGGCAGAGTGGACCTATAAAACATTTTTGTTGAATGAATGATGATTAAATCTTTCCAACAAAAATTTTAATGTATTAACTTTTAAAAATGAAATGCTGTTGAGATATCTTGGTGTTACTTGAAGTCAATTAGATTAAAAAAAAAAATGTCAAAACACTGTGATCAAGGATCTTGCCATCCTCAGTTTAGCCCTTCTAGAAATCACGGAAATACCTTATAGAGTGCTTTACTCTTACAGAGATTTAATAAACCTACACAATTCAGAAAAGTATTTTAGATGTATAATCTAAGAATGAAACAGATATCTTTGAGAGGTTGTCTCATTTCCTTGAGAAGGAGAATGTCAAGCCAAAACTCTTTCGTTATATCTTCCTTCCTACTTACCCCATATAATTTTAACATCTTTCAGCAGCCTGGTAATAAAAACTAGGATATGAAAATTCCTGCTTAATTCTGAGTCTAGGTTACACTTTAGTCTCCACATTGATCATTTGGTTTTATTTTGTTTCACAGAAAATCACTTGCAGTTCCTCCTAGGTTACTCTCAGAGGTAGGACTTTTACACCAGCAATAAAAAGAGGCATCATTTACCATAAGGCATTTTTTCCATTTGATGGCAATGACTCATGGTGCTTTCCTTTACTCAGAAGTAAAATAATAATGCTTCTATTTGAAATGTAAGGGTTTTTTATGTTTTCTAAATTTTGCCTGGAGTTGTAATGATCAAAAGAATGAATAAGATCTTAAAGCATTAATTATGGAGATGGGATTTCAGTTCGCTTTTATTACAACAGAAAGTAATAAACACATTTAGTGGACCTTCCAAATACTGTACTTTTATCTGAATCCTTTTACAACATTTTGAAGAACAGTGTAAAGAAAAATGTCAACAATGTTAATATTGCTAGTATAAATTATTTAATGTTTTTGGTAATCACATTTCATGCCCTATATAAATTCCCATTGAAGAGAAGCCCCATTTGAACTTTTGTTGTTCTGTCGCTCACTCATGTCCAACTCTTTGCAACCCCATGGACTGCAGCACGCCAGGCTTCCCTGTCCTTCATTATCTCCTGGAGTTTGCTTAAACTCATGTCCATTGAGTCAGTGATACCATCCAACCATCTCATGCTCTGTTGTCCCCTTCTCCTCCTGCCCTCAATCTTTCCCAGCATCAGGATCTTTTCCAGTGAGTCAGCTCTTTGTATTAGGTAGCCAAAGTATTATAGCTTCAGCTTCAACATCAGTCCTTCCAATGAATATTCAGGTTTGATTTCCTTTAGGATTGACTGGTTTGATCTCCTTGCAGTCCAAGGAACTCTCAAGAGTCTTCTCCAGCACCACAGTTAGAAGGCATCAGTTCCCCAGTGTTCAGCCTTTTTTGTTGTCCAGGTCTCACATCTGTACATGACTATTGGAAAAACCATAGCTTTGACTAGACAGACCTTTGTTGGTAAAGTAATGTCTCTGCTTTTTAATATGCTGTCTGGGTTTGTCTTTGCTTTTCTTCCAAGGAAAAAGTGTCTTTTAATTTCATGGCTACAGTCACCATCCACAGTGATTTTGAAGCCCAGGAAAATAAAGTCTCTCACTGTTTCCATTGTTTCTCCATCTATTTGCCATGATGTGATGGGACCGGATGCTAGATTTTCATTTTTTGAATGTTGAGTTTTAAGCCATCTTTTTCTCTCTCCGATTTCACTTTCATCAAGAGGCTCTTTAGTTCTTCTTCACTTTCTGCCATTAGGGTGGTATCATCTGCATTATTTGAGTTTATTGAAATTTCTCCCCACAGTCTTGATTCCAGGTTGTGCCTCATTCAGCCTGGCACTTCACATGATGTACTCTGCATATAAGTTAAATAAGCAGAGAGAAAATACACAGCCCTGGTGTATTCCCTTCCCAATTTGAAACCAGTCCGTTGTTCCATGTCTGGTTCTAGCTGTTGCTTCTTAACCTGCATACAGGTTTCTCAGGGGGAAAGTAAGGTGGTCTGGAATTGCCATCTCTTTAAGAATTTTCTGCAGTTTATTGTGATCTACACAGTCAAAGGCTTTAACATAGTCAATGAAGCAGAAGTAGATATTTTTCTGGAATTCTCTTGCTTTTTCTGTGATCCAGAGGATGTTGGCAATTTGATCTCTGGTTCCTCTGCCTTTTCTAAATCCAGCTTGTACATCTGGAAGTTCTTGGTTCACATACTGAACTGGATAACTACATACTGAACTGGATAACTACAGTAAAGTCCAAATAATTTGAAATTTTGACTTACAAAATCGTGATGAACACTTTTCAAAATAGATTTCTAAATTAATTATCTAGGACTTTGAGGTGAATCATGTCTCTTGAAAATGTATATTATACATTTTTGGAAACTTTTTATATATGGCAGTGTTTGAAAATTTCTATGTGATGAGGTATAAGCCTTTTATAGTTTTACTCAGAACTTTGTAAAGTTCAGAGATTTGAATTGTCACCCGTCTTCTCTTAGAACTCTATCTATGTCACAGTTCTATATGTTTATAGTAATTATGACTGTATAACTGCCGTTGCTACTGCTGCTGCTAAGTTGCTTCAGTCGTGTCTGACTCTGTGCAACCCCATAGATGGCGGCCCACCAGGCTCCTCCGTCCCTGGGATTCTCCAGGCAACAATACTGGAGTGGGTTGCCATATACTACTTTATCTTGAAATTTTAAAAAATAAAAGAGAAGGATGGAATAGTTGAAATAGAACATATATCATAAGCATAGGGGAAAAAAGACTTTAGAAAACATCAAAAAATAATCTAGAGGAAAAAAATATATTCGTTCATGGATGGAAGCCCCAAATTGAATGTATTTCAAAAAATGTGATGTTCCTTCCCCAAGGCAAAGGTTTTTAGACCTTGATATTTAGGGGATCTCTTGCCAGTTAAAAGCAGAATTTCTGAGCCCCATTCCCCAAAGAGGCCATATCTTTTAAATATCTAAAACAGCAGAAGGGTATATGAGGAAAGGGTAAGATTGATTATAAGGGATGGAAAAAGCTTTTAATAATGATGGCTATGGTGCTTATTGTAATTGTGGCAATGGTTCTTTCAGGTGTGTATATAAGTCAGAACATCAAATTGTACATTTTAATTAGGTACTGTTTAGCATGTTAGTTATACAATAGTTACGTTAGTTATATTGTGGATCTGGGGCTTCACAAGTGGTGCTAGTTGTAAAGAATCTGCCTACTGATGTAAGAGACACAGGGATGTGGGTTTGATCTCTGGATCGAAAAGATCCTCTGGAGTAGGAAATGGCAACCTGCTCCTGTATCCTTTCCTGGAGAATTCCATGGACAGAGGAGTATAGTGGGCTTCAGCCCACAGGGCCACAAAGAGTCAGACACGACTGAGCAACTAAGTATTGCCACTGTGCTGCAGTTATGAGAACTATAGAGTCTTGTCTTTGACTTCTAGGCCTCTCTGGTGACTGTCGTCACATAGAAGTTATAGCCTCTCTCACACTGCCCAAGTTGTTTGGATTTTAATGACAAAGGTATGCAATAATGGTGGGGGTCAAAGTCTGCAATCTTACAGGACTTCTTGCAAAAGACTGTGTGATTTCTAAGCAGGTGGCCATATATGAGTGAGGAAAATGACTGATTCTTAGGCTTTATAAAAACTCTATAGGTTGTCTAGCAATTACATGGGCTAAAAAACCTCAGGGTAGGAGAAAATTGACTTTACCAAGGAAGATGCTGGCATGGTGCCTCTTGAATATTAAAAGATTTGTAACTCAACTGGACAATGGAAAGTACACTTACTGAAGACCATCTGTCCAGTTCAGTCGTTCAGTCACGTCTGACTCTTTGCTACCCCATGGACTGCAGCACTCCAGGCTTCCCTGTCCATCACCAGTTCCCTGGGATTGCTCAAACTCATGTCCATTGAGTCAGGGATGCCATCCAACCATCTCATCCTCAGCCGTTTTGTTCTCCTGCCTTCAATCTCTGCCAGCATCAAAGTCTTTTCCAATAACTCAGTTCTTTGCATCAAGTGGCCAAAGTTTTGGAGCTTCAGCTTCAGCATCAATCCTTCCAATGAATATTCAGTATTGAGTTCCTTTATGATTGACTGGTTTGATCTGCTTGCGGTCTAAGAGCCTTCTCCAGTACCACAGTTTACAAGCATCAGTTCTTCAATGCTCAGCTTTCTTTATGATCTAACTCTCACGTCCATACAGGACTACTGGAAAAACCATAGATTTGACTATACTGATCTTTGTCAGCAAAGTAATGACTAAAGACATACATGGAGGAAAGTTTCAATAATTGCTTAGTCTTGCTTCTTTATACAGATGAAGAAGTGGAGTCAGTATTGATTGTGAATTTTACCTGAAGGCACAAACACAATGTAATTGAACTAAGGGGGAAAAAAACAAAAAAACAAAAAAACCCTCAGTTTTTCAGTTCTGAGTTGAATACCTTTTGAACTAACTCTTACCAAATGCAGGGTTTTTTTTTGTTTGTTTGTTTTTTTCCCTTTTTGACCCTGAAGAAATGAACTTCAAACTGGATATAACAGAACAAGCATGGTTAAGGAATCTTTGAAATTTAAGCAAGATCACATGTAGGAAAGCAATTAGTTGCTATAAACTAGTATATTTTTTCAGAGTCATAAAAATTATACGTCAAGATCCTGAAAGATCTTGCAAATGTAAATGCAGAATCATAATTTGGGGATAAGGCTTAATGAACAATAGTTATTTTAAAAAGGGAAATTGGAAAAAATAAGCTTCTGTAAAGGCTAACAGATCCACTCTATTATACCATACTTATCTCCCATTTATAAATGGACAATATTTAGTTAGGTGGCTGTTTCAATTCTTAAATAAATCTAATCATAATCCAAATTTTCTGGGATAAGTAAGTGTTGTAGGATCAGTCTAAGGAAGATCCTAGTAGGTTCTTTTAAGAAAATGAGTGATAACTGAAGAGGTGAGATGAAGCCTGGAGTAAAAAACATTGGTTGCAATTTAATAAGCGTCTTTATATCTAAAGGCTATGAAAGAGCTGTACTTATTCTCCCTCAGGCTGTACTTTAGGAAACAGGTTTAAATTCTGAATGAAATTGGCAGGGAGAGGAATATTGCTAGTCATTGGAATATGTAGATATGTTTCTAAAAAGATACCTTCTTATTTATATAAGATTCTAGCTCAAGTTCTACATCTTCCAGGAAGATATTTTCTCTAACTTCCATAGACCACATTTATTTGATCTTTCTCTGAACTTCTTTTGTCCTGAGAGTCAGTAGGTCAGTAGCATGCAGGTTAATTAATTCAGTTTTACTTGTGTCAACCAAATTAGATATTTGATCAATCAAGTTAGATATTATAGGAGATGCATATATGAAAAGATAATTGGATTATCATCTTCTTCAGGTCATCTGGAGAAGGCTTCATTCTTCTGGAAGTTTAGTTAGAGTTTATGAGGAAGAGAAGAATCTTCAATTAGAATTTCAGGACTCTACATAGAAGGCCAGAAAGTAAGCCATGGTTAGACTATAGAGTTCATCAAAGTAAGTGGCAAGAGATAAAGTTGGTAGTGTAGGTTAGGATCAGATTAGACCAGACAATCTCCACAGACTGGGAGAAAATCACAAATCATATATTTCATAAGGGATTAATATCTAAAATAGACAAAGAACTTGAACAACTCAGTTAAAAAGATAACACAATTTAGAAAAAATGTTCAACTGATATGAATAGACTTTTATCTACAGAAGATATACAAATTGTCAACAGGCACATGAAAAGATGCTCAGCATCATTAGCCACCAGGGAAATACAAACCCAGATTAGAATGAGAGACACATATAATGGCTATAACAAAAAATCAGATAATAATAAATGTTCTCAAAGATGTGGAGAAATCATAGTATCATACATTCCTGGTAGAATGTGATTTGATGTAGTCACTTGGAAAACTATCTGATGGTGCTTCAAAGAGTTGAACATAGATTTATCATTTGATCTAGCAATTGTTCTTCTAGAGTAATATTTAAAAATGTTAACATAAAAAGTTGCATATTAATATTCATAGCAGCATTATTCATGATAGCCAAGGAGTGAAAATAAGCCAAATATTCATCAGCTGATGAAAGAATAAACAAATAAAATGTGGTCTATCCATACAATGGAATATTATTCAGCCATAAAGAGGAATGAAGTACTGATACGTGCTACAACATGGATGAACTTTATAAACCTAACACTGAGTAAAGGAACACATTCACAAAAGATCATATATTATCAATATATGACTCCATTGATATAAAATGTCCAGAATAGACAAATGTGTAGAGACGTAAAGTACTTTAGTGCTTGTGTTTAGGGTTAGTGGGAGGAAAAAGAATGTGGAGACTTGGGGGGGGTGGGTAATAGCTGATGAGTTGTTCAGTCACCAAGTCATATCTGACTCTTTGCGACCCCATGAACTACAACATGGCAGGATTTCCTGTCCCTCACCATCTCCTGGAGTTTGCTCAAACTCATGTCCATTGAGTTGGTGATGCCATCCAACCATCTCCTCCTCTGTCATCTCTTTCTTTTCCTGCCTTCTTTTCCAGCATCAGGGTCTTTTCCAGTGAGTTGGCTCTTTGCATCAGGCAGCTAAAGTATTGGAGCTTCAGCATCAGTCCTTCCAATGACTGATTTCCTTTAGGATTGACTGGTTTGATCTCCTTGTTGTCCAAGGGACTTTCAAGAGTCTTTTCCAAAAATCAAAAGCATCAATTTTTTGGCGTTCAATCTTATGGTCCAACTCTCACATCCATACATGACTACTGGGAAAACTATAGCTTTGACTATATGATCCTTTGTTGGCAAAGTGATGTCTCTGCTTTTGAATATGCTGTCTAGGTTTGTCATGGATTTTCTACATTTTAATATGCTAAGTTTGTCATAGCTTTCCTTCCAAGTAGAAATGTCTTTTTAATTTCATGGCTGCAATCACCATTCACAGTGATTTTGGAGCTCAAGAAAATAAAGTCTGTCACTGTTTCCATGTTCTACCTTCTATTTGCTATGAAGTGATGGGAATAGATGCCATGATCTTAGTTTTTTAAATATTGAGTTTTAAGCCAACGTTTTCACTCTCCTTTTGCACCGTCATGAAAGGCTCTTAAATTCCTCTTCACTTTCTACCACTAGGGTGGTGATGGAAATGTTCTAAAACTGATTGTGGTGATGGCTGCAGAAATCTGTGAATATACCAAAAATACTGTATACTTTAAGAGGGTGTATTATATGATACGTGAATTAAATCTCAATAATTGCCAAAGAATTGATGCTTTTGAAATGCAGTGTTGGAGAAGACTCTTGAGAGTCGCTTGGACTGCAAGGAGATCAAAGCAGTCAATCCTGAAGGAAATCAACTCTCAACATTCATTGGAAAGACTGATGCTGAAGCTGAAACTCCAATACTTTGGCCACCTGATGTGAAGAACTGACTCATGGGAAAAGACCCTGATGCTGGGAAAGACTGAAGGCAGGAGGAGAAGGGGATGACAGAGGATGAGATGGTTGGATGGCATCACTGACTCGATGGACATGAGTTTGAGCAAGCTCCAAGAGTTGGTGATGGACAGGAATGCCTGGCGTGCTGCATTCCGTGGGGTTGCAAAGAGTCGGATATGACTGAGCGAGTGAACTGAATGCTGTTATCCAAAGCAAGCAAGCAGACAAAGAATTCACATAACTCTACAAATTCTAATCTGAGTTGTAATTATCAATATGCACCAGCAATATATTTTATCTTTAATTTTTTTCCCTAACTCTATACACTGAGAATATTTAAAAGGAAAGACCATCCAACAGCAAAGACTGCTTTTCTGGTATCCAGATTATGGGCTTTATCACTTACATTAAAATGAGCTTGTGTTTTGTTTTGGAGACATGGCTCATTTTAGATAAGGGACAAAAAGAAATGTACAAAGTGAGCCTGAAATATTCTATAGCATTGGAAAGAAAGGTAACAAAGACTTTTGGGTCATATCAAAGGATTTCAGAAGGCAGCCTGAATAAGCATATACTGGTCAAAAATGAAATAATTTGATCATCAATTAAGACAAAATCTATGGTGGATACATCAAATATGCTTAGTTTCATGGGTTTTTAATGGTACTAAAAATAACTCATTGATGACGTATTTTGAAATCTTCTAAAGAGAAAGAATCAAGTATTTGTCCTCATTTTTATATAATTGTACTTCAGTAACCAAGTAATTAGTGAAGGAACAATTCCCTTATAAAAGGATTCTAGCTAATAAATGGAAAAGAAATGACAAATATCACTATTTTGCCAACCCACCAATAGGTTAACAAGTCTAAAAAATAATCATCAGTAGTTGATAACATCTAAAAGAAAGACATGTGTAACTTATCTTTGTAGAAGTATGCAATATTATCCACAAGATATCTTCCCAGAAAAAAAAGAAAACTGAATCTGATCAAGCATCTTGATTTATCTACCAATTTATAGGAAATATAGGGGACAAAGGAACTCAATAAATGACATCACTGGTATGCAGTTAGCATGATATATTTTAGAAAAGTTTTCAGGATGAAGGATCAAGTATCTTTAACAAGAACAAATGCAAGAAATGAAAGCAAGAAGGTTTTAAAAGACATACCAGCTCTCTCAATGTGTGGACCTTCTGAATCTTGATTTAATGATTCATCTGTTTTTAAAATTTATAAGATTGTCAAGTATATATGAACATAGTCTGGATGTTTGATCTTAAGTAATAATTTATTACATGTGACTATATTTTCCTCTTTCTAGAAGGAGTCTCCTGTTTTAGAGACACATGCAAAAATATCTCTGTGATATGATATGTGGGATTTACTTAAAAATAATTGAGGGAGGAGGGGGTAAAGGTATAGTAGAACAAGCTTGTCGTATGTTAATATGTTGTTGAAATTATAATAGGTGGTGAAATGGGCACATTTTGTTTATGGTACTGTTGCCACAACTTGTGGTCATGTTTGAAACTTCAGTAATAAAAATTTAAAATAAAATTTGAAAAAATAAATAATGAATGTTTTTAGTTCCCATGCTTAGATGTAATTTGAGGAAAAGAAAATAAAGAAACAATCTTTAGCAGCTCTTATGCTTATCTGATAGAACCATCATTATATTTCAGTTCTACTGGGCAACAGGTTTAAATCACTAAGCTCAACTCAGGCTAACCAAGGATTTAGCCAAGCTAATGAATTAGTAATTCAGAGTCACAACTGTTTGTGTTTATTTGCTTGAAATATTCAATTTATTTCCCTTGGGTGATAAGGATTTTGCTTGTAGATAACAGCAGGCAGTGGGTGTTTCAGCATCAGTGAAATTCTATTTAAAAAATTAACTGGAAAGGGGAAGGACTGACTGACTTCATTAAAAACCAAATAAAGGAAAATGAGAATACAGATTTAGTGGAATATGAAAGAGTTCATAAAAAGAAGAAATGTTCTATTATCAGTTTTAAAGGAATGTAGGCTGACTAAGAAATAAGGCAGAGTTTTCATGGATGTGAAAAAAGCCTATGTATTTAGGAAATGAATAAACTTACTTAATGTTTAGGTAGTTTTATAGAAGTATAATTTAAAAGATTGATATTGATTTATTTCTCCAAGTCCAGGTAATGTTTTGTGATTATGTTATTGGCTTTTAGTATTTTTATTATATTGAATTATTTTTAAGTAAGAAAGTACTGATTTTATTATTGATATAATACCATTAATTGATGTTTTGAAAACTCGGAAATCTCAACTACTTATGTCTTAAGATATACCATAGATGATCTTTTTCAAATCAGCAAAATCTGTTAAAGCTCTTCAGAATATATTCTTTCCTTGCTTAAAACATTTCCTGGTGGTAGTCTCATGGTTGTTACTCCCATTTCCTAGGCTGTTAATTGGGCTTAGCATCTTTGGTCATACCTGCTACTCATTAGTATTTCATCAGAGTCACTTTGGGCTTCTCTCTGCTGTCTTTATGTGGCAGCCAGAATTCTGAGATGGTTCCTAAGATTCCTAGAGTTCATGCCTTGAATAATCCACTCCCCTGGAGTGTGGGTGGAAATTGTGACTGTGATGGAGCAGTAGCTCCCTTCACTAAGTTATATGACACAACAAAGGTGATGGTCACTCACATGATTACCTTATGTCCATATATTACTGTCACAGCAGACTGGAGGGAGATGCTTCTGTTGGCTTTGAAGTGAGCTGCCAGACTGGGATATGGCCATATGAGGTATTACCATATATTACTATAATCTGAGGGCAGCCTCTGGGAGCTAAGAGTCAACAGCTAGCAAGAAAATGTGGTCTATGTCCTACAAAAACAAGGAACTGAATCCTTCCAACAGTGTGAATGAACTACGCCTTGGTTTCAGCCTTGTGAGACAGTGAGCAAGGAGCCTGGGCCCAGCTATGCTCTGCCTAGATTTCTAACCTAAAGAGTTATGAGGTAATAAATGGGTATTGTTTTAAATCACTAAGTTCATGGTAATTTTACCACAATAAAAACGAGTACAGTTAATTGATGTCCTCTTAGAATGAGGGATATGTGGCGGGGATGATGGAACATCATGGGACGTGGAGAATGGTGTGGTTATTAGGTTACATGGGTGCAAGCAGAAAAGAGGAAGGAGGTTCCTAGGTCCAATCCCAGTTGTTCCCTAGAGCTCAACTTCCTACATTTGCTCATGACTAGATTCCTTCCACTGTAGTTCTCTTATTTTTCCTTCAGGAAAAATTTGAGGCTGACCATTTTGTAAAGATTCTTAAAGAATCTTCTTGTAAATTGGGAGACCCAAGTTTGATCTAGGTTGGGAAGATTCCCTGGAGGAGGAAATAGCAACCCACCCCAGTATTCTTGCCAGGGAAAGCCCACGGATAGCAGAACTTGGTGGGCTGCAGTCCATGGGGTTGCACAGAGCTGGACATGACTGAGTGACTAACACTTTCACTTTTCATTTCTTGTGTGCGTGTGCGTGCATGCTCAGTCACTTTAGTAGCCCACCAGGTTCTTCTGTCCATGCAGATTCTCTAGGCGAGAATACTGGATGGGTTGCAATGCTCTCCTTCAGGGGATCTGCCCAACCCAGGATTGAACCTGAGTCTCTTATGTATCCTTACTGTAAGTAATTTAACCATATCCTTCTACTCTGTCTGTTGCTGGACCCTAGTTCTCATTCCGAAGGCTTTGCTTTTAACTACAAAGTAAAATGTGATTGATAATTACCCACTTGGTTGAATAATCTTGTCTGTTAAATATTTTGTGTATATCTGTATTTTTCCATATTACCACAAATATGATTGGATATCACATTATAGGAAATAAATAAAAACCTAGTGTTGTCCTTTTGCTTTCAATGTTGTAATCACTAGGGACATCTACTGATACATCTTCTTACTATAAGCGAACAAAAGAGCTTATTTTATTTCAATTCATTTATTTAATAAAAAGGTATCTAGTACATAACTGCAGCATGTCAGACACAATGGATGGACATTAAAATGAATAAGAATTTAGTATCTGCTTAGGACAGTAACTAGTAACAAGAAAGAATGTAACTGCATTAGCCCTCCTCAGTTTTGTTTTCACTGTGTATCAACTTGAGTGCTGACATGTCTCCAACCTCTCTGGGCTTCAGGTTCTTGTATAAAGTGATGGGAATGGTAGATGATCAAAGTGTCTGTCTAAAATGTTAGTGATGAGTCATCAGGGACATCAGCAGGAAACCTAGACTGAATTAAGATGCAACTCTAATAGACCTTCATGGGGGGTGGAATTGAAACAGTAATATTGAATTTCATTAATAGTTGATGAATTATAAATTGAAATAAGGTTTTTATGGCTATCATATTGTAAAAAAAGAAAAAAAGTTGCTTATATCCAATGTTGGAGAGTATTTTGGGAAATAAGTACTCTCAAATACAGTGAGGAAGAGGGCAATTTGAAAATGTCTATCAAAATTTTACCTGTGTATACACTTTGACTCAGCAATTCCACTTCTGGGAATGCATCCTATAAAAATACTTTAACAGTTATTTCCAAGGATATTTATTGGAGTGTTGGTTATAGTACCTCCCAAACTGGAAAGAACATGAATGTCCATCAGTATGAAATTGGCTAAATATAGTACACTAATATAGTAGAGTATTGTTGTTCAGTCTGTCAGTCGTGTCCAGCTCTTCGTGACACCATGGACAGTGGCATCCCAGGCTTTGCTCTACACCATCTTCTGGAGCTTGCTCAAACTCATGTGCATTGAGTCGGTGATGCCATCCAACCATCTCATCCTCTGTCATCCCCTTCTCCTGCCTTCAATCTTTCCCAGCATCAGGGTCTTCTCTAATCAGTCAGTTCATCACATCAGGTGGCCAAAGTATTGGCGTTTCAGCTTCAGCATCAGTCTTTCCAATGAATATTGAGGGTTGATTTCCTTTAGGATGGAATGCTTTGATCTCCTTTCAGTCCAAGCAACTCCCAAGAGTCTTCTCCAACACCACAGTTCAAAAGCATCAGTTCTTTGGTGCTCAGTCTTCTTTATGGTCCAACTCTCACATCTATACATGACTACCGGAAAAACCATAGCATGACTATATGGACCTTTGTCAGCTAAGTAATGTCTCTGATTTTTAATATGCTGTCTAGATTTGTCATAATTTTCTTCCATGGAGCAAGTGTCTTTTAATTTTGTGGCTGCAGGCACCATGTGCAGCGATTTTGGAGCCCAAGAAAATAAAGTCCCTCTCTGTTTCCATTGTTACCCATCTATTTGCCATGAAGTGATGGGAACGGATGCCATGATGTTCGTCTTTTGAATGTTGAGTTTTAAGCCAGCTTTTTCTTTCTTATCTTTCACCTTCATCAAGTAAGTGGCTCTTTAGTTCCTCTTTGCTTTCTGTGCTAAGGGTGGAGTCATCTGCATATCTGGGGTTATTGATATTTCTCCCCGCAATCTTAATTCCAGCTTGTGCTTCATCCAGTCTGGCATTTCACATGATGTACTCTGCATATAAGTTAAATAAGCAGGGTGAAAATATACAGCCTTGGCATATCCCTTTCCCAACTTTGAACCAGTCTGTTTTTCCATGTCCGGTTCTAACTGTTGGCTGTTGATATGCATGCAGATTTCTCAGGAGGCAGGTAAGGTGGTCTGGTATTCCCATCTCTTGAAGAATTTTCCACAGTTTGCTGTGATCCACACAGTCAAAGGCTTTAGCATAGTCAATGAAGCAGAAGTAGGTAATTTTCTGGAATTCTCTTGCTTTTTTATGGTCCAACAAATGTTGGCAATTTGATCTTTGGTTCCTCTGACTTTTCGAAATCCAGCTTGACCATTCTGGAATTCTAGCTTAGAGAATTTTGAGCATTACTTTGCTAGTATATGAAATGGGTGCAACTGTGCACCCATTTGAACCATGCAGTTTGAACATTGTTTGGCCTCACCCTTCTTTGGGATTGGAATGAAAACTGACCTTTTACAGTCCTGTGGCCACTGCTGAGTTTTCCATATTTGCTGGCATTTTGAGAGCAGCACTTTCACAGCATCATCTTTCAGGATTTGAAATAGCTCTACTGGAATTCCATCACCTCTACTAGCTTTGTTCGTAGTGATGCTTTCTAAGGCCCACTTAACCTTGTACTGCAAAATGTCTGGCTCTAGGTGAGTGATCACACCATCATGGTTATCTGGGTCATGAAGATCTTTTCTGTATAATTCTTCTGTATATTCTTGCCACCTCTTCAGCTTCTGTTAGTTCCATACTCTTTCTGTCCTTTATTGTTTCCATATTTGCATGAAATGTTCCCTGGTGTATCTAATTTTCTTGAAGAGATCTTTAGTCTTTCCCATTCTATAGTTTTCCTCTATTTCTTTGCATTGTTCACTTAGGAAGGCTTTCTTATCATAGTGTTATCAAAAAAACCTAGGTGTATCTATATGTATTGACATGTAAATGTGTATATGACATATGGTTTATTGAAGAAAGCAAATTGCAGAGTCTATGATTCCATTTCTCCATTATCCATTTATATAAATAAATTATATATGTAATATGTATATATTTGCTGCATATGCAATGTATAATATATATGTAAATTTATATAATATACCATATACATATTTATATGCAAGTGGGTATGTGTTGGAGAAGGAAATGCAACCCACTCCACTATTCTTGCCTGGGAAATCCCAGGGATAGAGGAGCCTGGTGGGCTACAAACCATGAGGTCGCAGAGTTGGACATGACTGAGTGACTGAGCATGCATGCACTGGTAGCTGTTATATACAGACGAGGCTAGAGTAGTGAACACTAAATTACTAGTACAATTCACCTTCAAGAAGTAGAGTAAGATCAGGAGGGTTGGCTTCCACTTTTATATCTATACTGTTTGAAAATTTTCCAAGAAATATATACTATTTTACTATAAAAATTCCTTTGTTGTTTCGTTGCTGAGTCATGTGCGACTCTTTTGCAATCCCATGGACTGTAGCCTGCTGAGCTCCTCTGCTCCATGGGATTCCCCTGGTAAGGTTACTGGAGTGGGTTGCCATTTTCTTCTCCAGGGGATTTTCCTGACCCAGGGATTGAACCTGTATCTCCTGCATTGGCTGGTGGATTCTTTACCACTGAGCCACTTAGGAAAACCAAAAGATTCTTAGGCAAGTTTTTAATATATGCACAAGAATATAAATATGAAACTATGAACCTGGTTATAGGGGAGATCAGACTGGAGCTTAGACCCTTAATACAAACATGAATGAAAATATGGAGCCGAGTAAGGGATAGGGTACTAGGATGGCATCTGTACCAGCCATAAGGCTACTATGAAGAGAGCCACTTGTATTTAAGAAGCCTGAAAAATATTTGGAGTAATGTCACTGGAAAGGGGAAAAGATTTAACATGCTAAGATTGGGAACAGGAAAATAAGGTCTACATTGGGCTATTCCTAAGATTCAAGTGCAGACAACTGAGGAGAGAATGAAACATCTTAAGGGGGTTTGATGCTTTACTGAACTCAGATGTAAGGATAGTTGTTATCTCCCGTTACAGTAGGTGCCCTTGATCTCAACTTCTGCCCTAGAAAGCAAAGGTGGCTTCAGAGATCAGCAAATCCCAACTCCTGAATCAGAAATTATCTCAAATCAAACTTATTCATGAAATTTGTAAAGATGTGACCCTGTGGGGTATGTTTGTGAGAAAGCAAGTGGCAGTTTGTTTGGCTAGATTGAAGCTTGAGATGGAACCAGTTTACATCGATTCCCAGTTGTTTATATTTATTGGAAAGAATCCTGGACCCAGAGTCAGAAAATCTGGCTGGGCTTCTAGCCTTGTGCAGTTTATGACTAATTCTATGGCCTCGGGTAAATTATTTAATTTCTCTGATGCCAGTGTCCTCATTAGTAAAACAGGACTTTTAATAATACATACTTTTTTTAAAAAGCTACTAAATAGTAAAGTGTTTGGCATAGTGCCTGACACGTCATAAGTCTCACAAAATGGTAGCTAGTATTAATCTTTGAATATTCGCCATGTAACAAGTTGTATGGAAACCCTTTTGTGTTATTTTATTTAACCACCACAAAACCCTTAAGTTTGACTCTGTGTATTTGACACTTTCAGATAAGGAAACTGAAGTTAGCTAAACTAAAGTGATTTGCCACAAACTAGTAAATGGCTGAGTTGAAAGTCAAACACTTGCCTTTAGGTTATTCAGTTCAGTTCAGTTCAGTCATTCAGTCATGTCCGACTCTTTGCAACCCCATGAATCGCAGCATGCCAGGGCTCCCTGTCCATCACCATCTCCCAGAGTTCACTCAGACTCACGTCCATTGAGTCCGTGATGCCATCCAGCCATCTCATCCTGGGTCATCCCCTTCTCTTCCTGCCCCCAATCTCTCCCAGCATCAGAGTCTTTTCCAATGAGTCAACTCTTCACAAGAGGAGTCCAAAGTACTGGAGCTTCAGCCTTAGCATCATTCCTTCCAAAGAAATCCCAGGGTTGATCTCCTTCAGAATGGACTGGTTGGATCTCCTTGCAGTCCAAGAGACCCTCAAGAGTCTTCTCCAATGCCACAGTTCAAACGCATCAATTCTTTGGCGCTCAGCCTTCTTCACAGTCCAACTCTCACATCCATACATGACCACTGGAAAAACCATCGTTATTAGAGTATACCATTTGTTCCTTTTTTTCTTTCATATTAGAAAGCAGTGTCTCAAATTATTTTAAATCACAGCATGTTATCAGTGAGGGGTAAGGAACAGAAGAAGCAATAAAGGTGAATTAATCAGTCTTAAAATACAGTAATGTGGGTAAAGCTATTTCATTATAATTATGATCTTCAAAGGTAGAAATAAAGACAATGTCTTTCATTAGTCCTTATCAATATCTATTACAAACTTTGGGGCAACTTTGATTTCATTTTAGCAAAATTTATTTACATCTCTAGAAATCTGTCTTTCACATACCAGTTTGTTATAACTAAAGGATATTGTAGAATCTGCAAAATTTTATACCTTTTGCTTTTTCTTGGGAATTGTGAGTAAGAGGATTGGGGAAGCAGTTTCAAATATATTTCTTCACTTTGGTGGAAAATGAGTTTTTGAATTGTGCCAAATACTATAGTTATGATCAAACTATGCTTTTATAGAGGAAATTTTTATTTCCCTTAAAAAAAAAAGATATTGAGGAAAGAAAATGTTCCTATTTCCCTCTAACTATAAATCTCTTCCCACGGAGGTTTGTTCTCACCTAATGTCCCCTCTTAGGAAATGACACCGGGGGGGACTTCCCTCATAGCTCAGTTGGTAAAGAATCTGCCAGCAATGCAGGAGACCCGGGTTCAATTCTTGGTTTGGGAATATCCCCTGGAGAAGGAAATAGCAACCCATTCCACTATTCTTGCCTGGAGAATCCCGTGGACAGATGAGCCTGTTAGGCTATAGTCCATCGGGTCGCAAGAGTGGAGACAACTTAGACTAAACCACTACCACCACCATATGTAATTGCTGGGAGCACTGGGAACCACCGTTGCTTCCTAGCACATCTGTCATTCAGATCTACCCATTAGTGGCATGAGAGGGGGAGAAAGAGGAGAGAAAATAAGGGGAAAAAGAAGAGAATCAAGAGGTCGGGGAAGATAAATAAATGAATTTGTTCTTCTGGGGAAAATTATGGAGGGATCACAGTTAGTCTTGAAAACTATGGTACTGTAACCTTCTGTATACTGGGACACTGGAATCTCAGAAAAGATGCCATATTCCGGGTAAGAACATTTTACTTGCAGACTGTTTTTCCTAGAATATAGGCAAAAACATTTGGAGAAATACTCAATTACAGCAGGACTTTTTGCTGTGGTTTTCCAACAAGCAGAATCACTACACTAGCTAGCCTCTTTGTGCCTCTCAGTTATAGATCATTCTTATAGTTTTGCCACCACCAAATGAAATTGTGGGTACTTGATGCTAATAGTTGCCATGATGGCTGAATCTATGATTTGACAAAAATATCTTAAAACTTCATGCATAAGTAGGAACCAGATGGAGAGTTTACTGCGCCAAGAAGATAGATAATATCTGGAGAACTCAAGTTGGCTGTTTCAAATCCCCTAGCTTGATTCATTTATTAAGCATCTATTTTATACTAATAGTTGAAGTTACAAAAATGATTAAAGCATGGATCTTTGTCTTAGGAACATAAAGTGCCATGAGAAAAAGACATTCATTTGAATATTGACTTTCAATCATGTCATAATAGGATTTGTATAAACATCAGAGGTGCATAGACAAAGGGGAGAAAACAAAGTGTTCTTGGGACTAAGTTGATACTGAGTACTAGACAAAACTACAGAGAAGGGATTGTCCAGACTGTGAAGGATCTGTAGTTTCACACTACTGGCAGCCTAACAAGTCAGCCTGCTGTAGTTTCAAGGATGAAGGCAGGAAATACAAGACTCCTGTCTTAGAGACAAAGAACTTTATTATTCATGGCACTGGAAGCAGCATGAGCTTCAGGTTGGCATTGGTTCCCTTTTTTGACCACCACTTACAGAGGTGAGGCAGAAGTTCCCGAAATGCAGCACGTGCAATGAGTTTGTGTGATAACTGGGGAACCTCAAGATTTTATTGATGTTGTTTGGTCACTCAGTTGTGTCTGACTCTTTGTGACCCCACTGAGAGCAGCATGCCAGGCCTCCCTGTCCCTCACCATCCCCCAAAGTTTGCCCAAGTTCATGTCCATTGCATCGGTGATGCCATCCAGCCATCTCATCCTCTGACACCCTGTTCTCCTTCTGCCCTCAGTCTTTCTCAGCGTCAGGTGCTTTTCCAATGAATCAGCTGTTAGCCTCAGATGCCAAAATACTGGAGTTTCAGCTTGAGCATCAGTCCTTCCAATGATTATTCAGGGTTGATTTCCCTTAAGGTTGGCCCCCAAGATTAGGAAACCTAAATCTTTCACAACAGGCTGCAAATAGACCCACCCAACCTCTGTCCCAGGGGAGATGTTACCTCTCTTAATACAGGACAGTAAACAAACTTGCCATTTCCTCCACAAGGAGGAACTATCTATCTTTCAAGGCTCTTTGCTGTTTGAAGATAGTCAGGAACAAAAGCTTCCTCTGTGTGCAAAAATGTGTGAAATTGTGAGAGATCCATGGAGACTTGTCTCCCAACAATATCCACCCCTTGTTTCTACCCCATCTTGGCCTCTGAGCAATTTTCCAATGTGTACATATACTCAATCTGAGAAGAGCTACTTGTTGACTGATATTTCTCTTGCCTCTTAAAGTAGGATCATAGCCTTAGGGAAGATCTTGGGAAAAGAAAGAGCAAAACTATATCCCAGCCTGATAGGAGACAGTGGAAGCAAATCATGGCCGTGAAGACATCAGAACCTGGAGTGGAAAGTCCATTGTGTGGTATAGTGCCTGGCCTGTTGCTCTAGATGCATATATAAAATATGGAGGTGGAGGTTCGATCGTTTATTTCACATGAGTTGTCCTAGGATTGCACATCTGCTGCACTTCTTTTTGTCTGTTGGAGTTTTTCCAATGACAAATGGCCAGACATCAAACTTTCTGTCACTTATCCGCCAGCACCAGCCCTCCTTTCTCAGTGTGAGATGACAAGGCTGCTTCTGCTGTTGCTGCTGCTGTGTCACTGATAGGTATTTTGCCAGCCATGGGTAAGGTTGTATGACAGTGTGGTGAGCCCAAGCTAATCACTCCTTCCAGTCCTGAATGCTAACTGCCTAGCACATGTCATTCGCAAGCAGAAAATGATGAGCTGTCTAGTAAAAATCACCAGGTTCTGAATTCTCTTTCATCTTAAAGAATTAAAAAAAAAAAATTCAGATATCCAACATGGTTCTTAAGCTCTTTAATACTTACTTAGATATTTTTTAAACACTATTATTTACCAAACTCTTTTGTTTCCTTGCTCCAGCTTGCCCTCTCTTATCCTTCCTTTTATTTTTCTCTTGTATTCTCAAACCTGCAGATGTTCACAAGTTACCTTCAGAAAGTGCCAGATACCCTTTTGAAATGAAGAGCCACTATGCCTGTCTTCACATTCCAAGTGGCAGACAGCCTAAGATTCCCTTTGCAGGCACCACTATCTGTCTGCTTTGGTACATGGTGGCAGACGTTCGAAATATGGTGAATAAAAAAGCCTGTAGAAATCAAATTGCACTTGTGAAACAAAATGACAATAAAAACAATTCCCCAATCTTTCAAATGTCAGGCAGCTCAGTTACAGTTTTCAAGTTAGCGTTCACAACCAGCTCTGCCTTGATTGCAATTCCTCTTGGCTCTGGCCAAATAACACCTTCTACATAGAAAATGGCTTAATTATAATAACATTACCTGACACTACCCCCAATAAAATACAAAAGCAGGATGAAAAGATTTGCAGGATGCAAGCTGCAGTGAAGTAAATGGCTCTCTGTTGGTGATAGGTGGGTCACAGGCTGTACTTCTTCGGCCTCTTGTCAAAAATCACAATTCTTATGAATGCACATATGCATCATTACTATTAACTACTCTCACATTAAAAGAAAAAGATCTCTTTTCACACTCTACCCAATATTAGTGAGTGAGTGATAGTTGCAACCGAATATTAAAGCCATCATATTTAGAGTAGTGTGAAGGCAGTGTATCATTTCAGTTCCCTTCACAATGGCTGCATACACAGGTTAGAAATCTGGTGTGCTGTGGTTTGAATTCCAGTTCTTCTATTCAGGGGCTTAATGTGAACCTGGAATAGTTGTTTAATCTCTCTAAGCCTCGATTACATCATATATAATGTGGAAGTAAAAACAGCAATATTACTGTATAGTTGTGAAGAGTAAGTGAAATAACAAAAACTCATCCTCCCCTTTTTCAGGCCCAATGCTAGACCTTGTTTTCTGTCTTCTCTTGTGATTAGGGCTGGCCCTATGACTAAATTGTTTCCAATGGAACATAAACAGAAGTAATATGTGCACTTCCGGGCCTAGGCCTTAGGGCATTGTACCTGTTGTCTCCATGTTCTCTTTCTTCTTTCTTCCAGGTAGAACCAGGACATAGTGACATGTTGTGTTTTGTCCATGAAGATGGAAAGATCCTAGACTCTAGATACTGGTAAGATACTATATATATATATATATATATATATATATTTTTTTTTTTTTTTTAAATCCCTCGGTCCTTTATTGGTTCTTGGAGCAGGTACCTAACCCTGGACATCTTGTTTGAGCTATTGTATTTTTGAATATCCTTGATAGAGCACTATAGTTGTTAGCCTAACTAGGTATCTAGTCTGTGTCGACTGAAAAATATAGTCACAACCTGAAAGTAAAGGGTTATTTTATTTGATGGAAATGTTTAGGACTCCAAGTCTGAGAGACAGCATCTCAGTAACTCTGAGAAAACTGCTGGAAGGAGGCAGGGGAGAAGTCAGGCTCTATACGAGTTTACAACAAAGGGAGCAGGCAGTCTGAACACTGAAGGTCAGGTATCAAGTTAGGGAATTTATCATTCTGTGTATGGGAAGATGCAAGCCTCTGGGCTCACTGAATTCATTCCTTTCATATGCATCTCAGCTATCTGGGGCCAATCCTGTTTTCTTGTTGACCTTGCTTCTTGCATTCCCCCAGCTCCTCAGCAATCAATATGAGGGGTGGCAGCATCCCCTGAATCAGTTTTGGGAATCCTCATTCACATTTGTAGGCCAGAAATCACTGATGACTGTGACATTTCTTATTTATTTATATGGCAGGAGAAATTTTCATTTTACATCTGAGATCCAGCTAGTTATAGTTGCTCAAAAGCCGTAAATATTTTATCAATTCCCTTATCAGACTGTTGTTCCTTTAAAGGAAGTGTTCATGTTTTAATGTTCTTTGCATCCTCTTCAGTGTTTAGCACAGGGCCTTGTGCATAGCAAATTTGTTACAGTTCTTTATTGAATAAATGCAGTTCCTGAGATTGAATCATAGTTCATAATATTCAGAGTTTAAAATCCTAGTTTTCATGAATTCTTTTACTTTTCCCTTCATGTCTGAGCTTTGTGGTTTTCCTACTTCAAATACAGGCTATTTAGAGGCTGGAATTAATAATTTTTTATGATTCAGTTGTGGTAAACATGAGGTTGTGCTTGATAGAAGGATGTGCCATGATCTGACATGATAAATCCTTCTTTAAAATTCAATAAACCTTTAAGGAAACTAGTAATTCCTTCCTCTAGATGAACAGCTTATATTATAGGTTACAATGACTATGGTTTGCTGGAGAAATTAAGCAGGTAGTAAAAATGCTCAGGAAAGTTGCCATGAATTTAAAAGTAATCACTTGTAATTTAGAGTTCATCATCCTTGAGCACTATTTCATGAGCTTGGTTTAGGTCATTATTAAGAATGTGCTTCTTCTTGCATTAGAAACTAGATAAAAAAGAGATGGTGGTTTATGACTGATATCTAGTTGATGAGATATTAAAATTTCACATCGTAGCAGGAACTCAAGAGGAAATATCTGAGAGAAACATGTCCTTTCTAGGTATTTCCATAGTGTGGCTTCTGGTCTGGGTTGTAAATTGGCGTGAAATCATTACCATTTTTTATAACCACTTTATGTGCCTATATGTGCTTAAGATACAATTAACGTGGATGATCTTGGGGAATTGGTAGTTAATTGATTTTCAAACTTCAAATCACATAGGGCATGGATAAACCAATAATGGGGAACTAGTTGGTTTCTACTTTCCTGAGGCAGATATCATCCTCTTTCCTGGCTATTTATCTTAGAAATGTTTACTTTAGGAGTCATTTGAGTTTAAATTCCAATTTTGACACTTTCTAATATGTGTTCTTGGTAAAGTTACTTAGGCTTTGTGAAACTTAGCTTCCCAAAACACTAAAATAAAGATAATAATAGTAATTACCTCCTAGTGTTATTTTGAAGACTAAATGAGATAAAGTATGTAAAACTTAATAGCAATGCCTGAAACTTAGAAATTACTCAAAAGGGTTAACACATTTTACTTATTCAGAGCAGTGGTTCAGACCAGCATCAACATCAACTAGGAACTTATTAGAAATGCAGATTCCTGTAACTCAATCTAGACCTACTAAATCAGAAATTCTGAGAGTAAAGCCCAGCAATATGTATTTTAACAAGCCCTCGAAATAATTCTGATGTGCTCTAAAGTTTAAGAACCGCTTCCTTGTGTAAATGGCTTAACATTCCTGGATTTCCATTCTCTGTTGCTCGGAAACTATTCCCTTCTTTTCAAAAGAACATCCTAGTTTCCCACTATGGAAGTCACTTCTTCCCTATTCTCAGTCTTCATGATTAAATGAAACTGATCTTTCTCTCAGTTTTAGGGTGGGATCTTTTCTAGCATTAAGCCAATCAGTGTATCCCATCCTCCAGGCCACAGTTATTACCTCAGGTATGAACATGTGATCTGATTCAGGTCAATCAAGTCATGTCTAGGAGTCTGACTGGAGTTTGGAAAGGCAGAAGCTTTCCACCATTGGAGTTTTGAAGAGGATGATGTAAACCTGGATTTAATAGAGGAAAAGCATAAGCTCTCATAGAAGAGGGCCAAAACAGAATACTTCAGAGCCAAAAGATGGTAATTCTTGATGACATGGATAAAATCCTTAGCCCAGCCATGCATAGGGTCTTCCCCTGGACTTTTCATACACACAAACATTAGACCTCTTTCCACCTGTTACCATATCTTGAACATGCATTCTTCTTTAAAGGAACAGGTTATATATGCTTTATAATGAGTTTGATTATAAACTATTTCATGAGCTTTTTGTAAAGAGCAGACTAAATCAAATCAGTGTATGTAAAACTATTGTGTAAGTCTGGGTCATCTGAGAAACAAACAGTAAAATAGGGTTATATATGTAAGAGGTTTCTTAGAGGAATGACTGTAAGGGAAAGTGGGTAAGGAGAGAAGCATAGTTGGGAAAACCCTCAGAACATAGTGCAGGCATGGCCCTTGTGGAGGAGAGAGGGAAGGACAGAGGGATGGGTGGAACACCCTTAGGCTGCAGCATAGTCTACAAAAGCCCTTGAGCCGAAGTCCCCCACCAGAGGAGTTCCCATCTCTCCAGAAATGGACCCACCTCAGTAGCCAGCCTTAATCAGTTGCTAGTTAAGAGCAGCTCATGGGAACCATGACCTCCATGAGAAAGCAGTGGCGGATTTCACAGTGCAGAAGCTGAGGCCTAGATCAGTCATTCTCCTCACAGACAAAGATCTGAGAAACATCTTCATGATCACGACAAATGCCTTGGGCAGTATCTATAACTAGCAGTGCTTCACTAGCTTATGACTCTTCCACCTGACCCAGTCTTCTGGAAGAAAAAATCCTTAAACCTCTTGCATACCTCTTCTGTTCTTTGTTCTAAGTATGAGTGCATCCTGGATCTCTTTGAACAGTCTCATGTTCTAAATATTGTAGACTGAAAAAACAGCAAACTCTACTGGCCCAGTGGGGCAAAATGCCACTCACATGATGCCTTTAATGCATAACTGCCAGGAATACTGATTTTGTCAGTATTATACTTGGTTTAAAATCAGCATAGCTTCACTGAGAACATAGGACACTCCATCTCTCTTTTATTCTAATAGATCTATTTACAAACACCCTAACCCTAGTTTATTTTCCTCTGATTCTGCACTTAATAGTTGTGCATCAAGTTGAATGACTTTTAAGGGTAGAAAATACAGTTACAGATTCTTGGAGATCCACATGCAGTAAGATTCATCAGTCCATTTTTGTTCTTCCCTTTGGGTGAAGAGTTGAGGATTAGTAGCAGCCAGGTCAATTGTAAATATGTGATTAAAAAAAAATTACTCCATTAAATTTCTGAAGTTACATTAAGTGCTAAATATGTAAGTATATTAATGTGCAAGGGAGGGCTTCCTCCAGTGGCCCACACTCAGTGACAAGAATATATCCCATAGCACATGTTCAGTTTTCAGTTCTTTGAGCCTGGGTTTTGAAACCTCTCTTTAAAAACTCTTGACAGTTGTAAGAGTTTGGAAGCGAGACAATCCAGTTACCTTTTCTTGATTTTCTTTATAATCTTACTCATTTTTTAGAGTTTCTGAAAGACTCGTTCAGTCTCACCTTGTCGATACTCAGATGCTCCAATCATGTTATAAATGACCCACCTCTGGCTGTGGTGAATGATAAAAGTTTCTGCACAATGAACTGGAATAAACTAGCATTTAGGTGAAACTGAGGAGGGCAACATCTATAAACAGCCCTAGAGGAGAGGGACTTGGGTATCCTAGACCAGGACACTAGCTAGTGTTGGAAATTGTGTTCCAAAGGACAGGAACTAAAGCAGGATTCAAACTTGTGACCGTACTTGACTGGGAGAGCAATAGAGGCGAGCCAAGTCTGAGCCCATCAGGTTACGGTGAGCCAAGAAGCAACACTAATAGGTCCTGAAACAAGATGGAATAACGGTTTCCAATCTAAGAGTTCACAGCAGAGTGGAGACAGGGTTGAGAGGCAGCAGGTGAGGTACGAGCAAGCAGGATCTAGGGGGGTTGCCATGACTAACTTAGGGTGTCTTTAGCTTGTCATTTTATTAATTGATGAGTATGTGACACCTAGGTATTTGGGTTTCCTTAAAGGGCCAGAGCCAGTTAGGTGTCTGACAGAGGTGTTACCCCATATTAAGTTAAACCTTTAAGTCAAACTGGTGTGGGGACAAATTCAAATTTCATATCAACTTGTTAATTCCAAGAGTTTGGATCTGAGAGAATTGAATCAGGATGCAGTTTTAAAGTTCCTGGTCAGATACAGTTTTTGCCTTTTTCTTATTATTGAAATTTTTGTTGTCTATCAAGGAGGATCATGTAAAAATTATTAAAGAGATTTCCAGCAAAATCTACTCTGAAGCTGGCACAGAGTGCTTACTTTTGGCTTTTCCTAGGCAGTACAAGTAGTAAAAAGGAGTGGTTTAAGAGCATGAATCCTGGAGCTAATGCGCCTCACTTTGAATTTTTGCTAACTACTAATTATGCATGACTTTGAGACAGTTTTCTAACCTTTTTGTGCCCCTGTTTCTGCATCTGAAAACTGAGAATAATAGCAACACCTATGCCAAAGAAATGTTGTGAGGACTAAATGAGTGAATACAGGTGAAGTTCTTAGAGTGTACCACATAGTCAGTGCTCATTAGTGTTAGCTATTACTATTATTCACTTATAGAAACTGGGACATTTTGAATAGAACATTCAAGGATTTTTAGACATTTTAAAAACAGTGAATTCTTGCTTCAAATTAAGAATTTGACAGTAAACTCAACACTTGATAGGTAAACATGATACTTCTCCAGTTAGTGCAGGAGATGGTGAGCTCAGAGCCATACCCACTCAGCTCTCTGTGTGATTTCATGAGATTCAAGGCCGTGAAGAGCACAGCTTGAAAACTGCTGAGCTAGAATTGTTCAGATCCTACTTTCTAGGGAGGACCATATTATTATCTATTTGTCTGGGTTCACTTTGGTTCCAGGAATGGAACCAAAAGAGTTTCAATGGATATTTGTGGACAGATCTATTTGACACATGGCTATACCCACATTCATGTTGTGGTTGTGTGGCACAAATAACCACACACTGCATAGAACTGTTCCAAAACACAGTAGGAAGTTGGTACAGGAAAGAGACCTATATTTGTGTGAATGCACCACACACACACACACACACACACACACGCACATACATACAAGCTTATTAATAAGACTGTCATGTAGACAGTACAGGCTTAGAATAGGTTTTGGAGTGTCTTTGTGAGATATTTCCCCAATACATTCAGTCAAGAAATACTGAGCCTAAAAAAAAAAAGAGAAATACTGAGCCTACTCTGTGCCATTTACTGTTTTGGATACAGGTTTTACAGGAGTAAACCTAATATAAAAATCTCTGCCCTCATGGAGCTCAGCTTCTGGGATTATTGCAATACATCTATATCTTCTCAACCCCTTAGACTTAGCAATTCTAGACTTGGGGAAGTTTCCTCCAGGTGTGGTTTAGATAAAGACAGGCTAAACAGAATCACAGACTAGTGCATTGGAATGACTCTTCAGAATATTATACCAAAATCCTTTATTTTACAAATGGAGACATAAAGGCAGACAGAATTTAAATGCTTTGCTTAAAGTTCACACTGAGGTGGTATACACCAAAACCCAGATCACCTGTTCAACATTTGTACCATAGCACAATCAGCACCCTTTATCCAGCCTCATCCCTGTCTCCCACAGCATGTCTGCCAACCTGTCCTTATTTCCTTTTCTCATGGGTGGGTCTCAGAATCAGGTTCAAAATTCCTTGATGGCAAAATACGGAATACTTAGATTAATCAAAACTCAGGTACTACCCAGTTTTCACTTTCTCACAGGCTGCTTTTCAGTCTCTCAACCTTTTATATCAGCACTTATCTCATGGCCATTCATTCTCCCTTAAAACCGGGCTTCTTTGGCAATCTTTTCAGCTTTGCTTCAGTGCCATTTCAGTTTATTTGTCCAGTAACTAGCATGTACTTCCTATAGCCCATCTGCTATATTTCGGCTGATACATTAACTTGCTCACTCACCACTTCCATGAGCACGTACACATTTAACACATACTCCCGAAATACAGTTCATATTGTATAAAATGTGCTTTGCCAACAAAATATCAAGATGTCAACTTTGGATTTGTCATTTATTCATAAAATATTAATAAAAGCCAAGAACTTTATTGGGCACAAAGAATGCAAAGATGAAGAGGATTATTCTTTGCTCCCAAAGAATTCAGAGTCTAATAAGAGACAAATAAATACATATTTGCAATCTGATGTAATAAATGCTAAAGGAGCTACTGGAACACAAAGGAAAGAGAAACTAAAAATATAAGCAGGAAGATCTTCATGGAGGAGGAGTCACTGACTCTGACTCAGGAGACTCAGTGGGATTGTCCACGCAGAGGGGACAGGAGCAGGGAAACATTTCACTTAGAATAGCATGTATATTCACATATTGTGCAAAATGGCATGGTGTGCTTGAGAAGCTATGAATCGTTTGAAGTGTTTTTTTTTTGTTTAAGAACCTTGAGCCCTAAGGTAGTTAAAATTAAGACTGTAGCTAAGACTTAATGGAGTTCACCAAAGATTTGGACTTTATTCCAGACAATGGGAAAACTCAGAAAAGTTCAAGGCAATGAGTGGTGTATTTAGATCTGGAAATGGTGACAAAAATGACAGGCATTCAAGTGTGGAGCAGTAAAGGGATTAGATCCATTGGGAAGCTATTGAATTGGAGTGAAGAGTATGTGTTAGACACAACAGAGTAAAGGTTGCTGCTGCTGCTGCTGCTAAGTCACTTCAGTCGTGTCCAACTCTGTGCGACCCCATAGACGGCAGCCCACCAGGCTCTGCCGTCCCTGGGATTCTCCAGGCAAGAGTACTGGAGTGTGGGGTGCCATTGCCTTCTCCGAAATGTTGCTAACTGACCACTATAGAATTCTAAGTTGTGATTCATGTTCCTTGTGCAGTGGAAACTCATATTTGGGAAAAAAGAAAAGTCAAACTAGATACCGTATGATCAGATTTCAGATAAAAAATCTGGATTTCCATAATTTTTTTTAAAACTTAGGAAGTATGCAGGCAGTTGGCTAGAGTTAGTTACAGCTGCTGCCTGTAGAGCAGGCCTGCATTTCTAGCCACCGTAGCCTCCAGGTATCCCTCTTATACCTGTAATACTGGAATGTAGTGTCAGTAACCAGATCCATTGAACGTGTATGTCATCTGAGGATACTCTGCCAACAGAGACTCTCCTGAACTTAGAGTCAGTTGCCATTCTCATTGGAATTCATATTCTAGTGGATTGGGGGCACAGATTTCTCTGTTGAAAGCCATAGCATTTCCCTGGAATCTCCTGATTTCATAGGCATCTTTGAATTCAGTCTTCTTAACTGTAGCTTGATTCTAGTTCTAGAGTGGTTTGGGGTGCATGTCAGGGCCTTTCCTTAACAAATAAATTACTAGGGATTCCTGCTGTATAGCAAATTAAATAATAGAAAGGTGTTTGCAATAGTAGATCAGTCACAGATCTAGATGCCATGAAGGATACCAAAGATACAAGACTGATTACTAGCCTTCTCAAAAATTAACAGTCTCATTATTAATCGAAACCATTTCTAAACTACTAGCTGAAGTTGCCTCTTGTTCATAAGTCCTGCCTCTCTGGTCACATACTTGATAAATGCTTTCTAACCAGTGGAGTACCATTTAGTGCATTAGAACTCCTACCTTCTCTATGGAACCCAAGGC
The DNA here is from genome assembly GCF_032405125.1 of Capricornis sumatraensis. Taxonomy (NCBI): domain Eukaryota; kingdom Metazoa; phylum Chordata; class Mammalia; order Artiodactyla; family Bovidae; genus Capricornis; species Capricornis sumatraensis. The sequence goes on along the minus strand of NC_091074.1, from coordinate 45,242,141 downwards.
CTGAAAAAAATTTCTACAGCTTTCAGGGGAATGGAATCTCTCAGCAGAAAACATCATCTAAACTAGATCAGGACAATCTTTTCACACCTGGACCCCGACTGTTCATTGCAGGGTACCAGGGCATTTGCTGTAAATGAGGGAATTCCTTTCAGCCTCTGGGAAGTTTGAGCAGGAAGCAGTCAGTGTGTCCCTGTGAGCAAGATCAGAATTGTTAATTTTTTAAAAAAAATTGTTATTTATTCTCCTTCTAAATAATAACTTTAGAAGATACTACAACAGAGTTATTAGTGCCTTGTTTTTCTTAATGTTCTGCAAATTTATATATCTTCTGAGACTACAAACACTCTCACTAGCAATAAGAATAAATTATGGCAATAAACATAATATACAGTGACCTAATAGGAAAAATGATAACCCCTTTAAATGTCACATGGTAGCATTTAATTTACATTTAAAAGGCAGTTAGTATGAGTAATTATAAGTTAATTAAATATTGAGTATTCTAAGAGCTCTATTGTGACTTAGGATCTATGCATTGTAGAATAAATCTGGCTGATTTGAAATAAACTTAAAATGACATTGGTAACTACTGTGTAATTACATTTTATGGTTATTAAATGTGACTTAACAAGCTGAATATTTATGATGAACAAATCAAATACTATAGTAAAACATCAGCATCCGTTTCTCAGTACCTACTCTTATTGTGTAAGTGCTTACACTTGTCAAAGTTTGTTTAACTATCTCTTTATGCTCAGTTTTCTTTGCAGAACAATGTAGTATTGATATTTACAAGAGAAATTCCATGTATCCTGTGTATCTTTTGCATTGTGCCTGTTGATGTTTTCAAATGCAATCAATAATAAACATTTACTTCACTTAAAATGTTCCTTTGAAATACTTATCTTATTTCAAAGTTTATGTTTATGAATTATACAGTCAACTAATTTATCACTCCTCTCTTGCCTCTTACGAGAAGAGTGCCATCAATAGAAACCAGCTAAATCCAAATAAAACTCATCCTTTCTCTTCCATTGGGTATCCACTGTTAAGAGTAAATACATTTTTGAGAAGGTTTCCATCTTTTGAAGGAAAACTTGGGATTTGTTACTTAGAGCAAGGTGATGTTTCAGAAATTTCTTTAATAATCTTCCAGACTCTGCCATGGTAACTTTTCATTTATAGTCACTCTTCTGTCCATCTATATATCCATCCATCCATTCACATATTCGTTCAAATGGCTATTTAGTCAATAAGACATCATGAGCAATTCTGCATAAGAATGTTAATAAATTTGGTCTTTTGTCTCTTTTCCTGGAAACCCAACTGTGTTGATGTGGAGTCTAGGTCAGTATATTGCTGGAACTGAGAATATAATGTGCCTACCAGATTGTTGTTGTTGTTGTTTTTTACATAATGGTGCTGTGTTTTGTTGTGGTTGGGTTTCTGAAAGAGAAGGCTTTTAACATTAAAATGTTAGATTGAAATGAAACATAACATAAATGATAACTAAATACTGTCAGGTCTCTTGAATGTTGTGAACTGTGGATATTATAATATATTGGAAAAAGCTGGATATGTGCTTTCTGATCCTTTGCTATAATCTTGAATGCAGTTTGTCTATGATGAATCTTCTGTTTTTCATTTTTTCAAACCAACTTCCCAAGCTGGTAGGACCACTGTGTGCTCAGAATTTTCCAATTGCATCTTCTTTCCTAAAACAGTAAATCTCATCTCCTACTTTCAAAACCCTCCATGGTCACCTCCCCCGGCTATGCGTTTAAACTTCCCACTACTCCCCGAAGAACTTCCCTGGAGGCTCCGTGGTAAAGAATCTGCCTGCCAATGCAGGAGACCCTGGTTCAATCCCTAGGTCAGGAAGATCCCCTGGAGAAGGAAATGGCAACCCACTCTAGTATTCTTGCCTGGGAAATCCCATTGACAGAGGAGCATGGTTGGCTACAGTCTGTGAGGTCACAGAAGAGTTGGACATGACTTAGCGAATAAACAGCAAACATGACTCCCCAGTACGGTCTTAGCAACTCTCTCTTTTCTGTCTTCCTATCAAAATCTTTTAAGATTATTAGTCTAATCTTGGCTCTGTAAGTTGCTGTCTACATTTGTACAAGTCACTTAATCTTTCTGAATTTCAGATTGTTAATCTATAAAATTGGAAGAGGGGGTACAGGGCAAGGGTGAGGAGATGCATGAAATATCTCTAAGTTCACTTTTCAGTTCTGAGCCTTTTTCTCCTTTGATTCTGTGTTGAATCCCATCCTGATGTGAAGAACTTACTTGAAAAGACCCTGATGCTGGGAAAGATTGAAGGCGGGAGGAGAAGGGGACGACAGAGGAGGAGATGGTTGTCATCCATCTCATGAGTTGAGATGTGTCATGTCCAACTCTTCTGTGACCTCACAGACTGTAGCCAACCATGCTCCTCTGTCAATGGCATTTCCCAGGCAAGAATACTGGAGTGGGTTGCCATTTCCTTCTCCAGGGGATCTTCCTGACCTAGGGATTGAACCAGGGTCTCCTGCATTGGAGACCTGGTATCACCGACTCAATGGACATGAGTTTGAGTAAACTCTGGGAGTTGGTGATGGACAGGGAGGCCTGATGTGCTGCAGTCCATGGGGTCACAAAGAATAGGACATGACTAAGTGACTGAACTGAACTGAATCCCATATCCTTATGATGCCTTCCCCAGTCCTGTTCTCACACTCTAATTTCACTTCTCAACTCTTAAAGCACTTGCAGCACTTACTACATAGTTATTGAAATTCCCATTTTCTCATATTATTCTTTTTTACTTTGTGAAGTTTTCATACTATAATAGCTCTCTGAATGGACTGTAAGCTTCTCTAGGGCAGGAACCACTATTTAGGCTTCTTGATGTGCCTTTTGCCTATGCCAAAGAATCTAGCATAACCATTTGATCAGAGTAAATGCTAGATACATACTTTTTTAAATTATTGATTGAGAAGAAGAATGAATGGTTCTACTGTACCAAGGTACACATGAGCTGAAACAATCCACTTATTTATCTAAATGCAGATCAGATATTAGCTCCTCTATATGACTGAAATTTGTTCATCTTTTCATTTCCAGCTCCTAGCACATAGCCAGTATTCAATAAAGGTTGGTTCAAAGAAAGAAATAATGAATGAATGAATATCCTCTTCTTTCAAAGCTTTTATTAGCCACTAAGTTTATTGAAAATAGTTTTACATTTTATTCTGTGCACCCACAAATCACCTTTCAAATCTGAGCTTTTTATCTAGGCATGTAAATACTCCCTTTCAAAGTACATTGATCTTTATAAGCTTTTATTATTATTATTATGCTGTGAATTCCAATTCTTTGCTTTCTCTCAGCAGAGTCTCTGCCCTTGTTTAATCACATCTGCAAGTAAGCAAATATTGGCAAAAACTCATAAAATCTTATTAATCCCTTTGGGCAAATGATGTCAAACTGAGTGGCCACTATTGCCATTTATAACTGTGAATCACAAATTTGCATTGCCTCTGGACACCATAAATGGCTTGTCTTATAAAATGTGAATAAAAACCATGCTTCCATTTCATAAGAAGGGTCAACATGAATAATCAGCTCAAAATAAGCCTTTAAAAGCATTTTGATGTTAAAGGTTGCTTATCAGCTCTCACCTCCTAAAAATAACATGTAATATTTACTTATTTAGTTCTATTTCATAGGTTTTGGTTGCTTGTAAAAATCATACTGTGTAGCAAGGAAAGCTAAAATGGCTTCTCTGAAGAACATACAATCAATTATGATTTTTGACTGAGAGCAACAGAGACTGTGTCTAAAAGGAGGGAATTTATTGTCTGGACATGGAGGATTCACAAGGATTCGGGAGTGCTGAGGAACGGGGCTTGAAGATAGGTAGGAACCAAAGAGGCAGGAACCCTACAGCTATCTCAATAATCTGAACTGTTGTCATGCTAAAAAGAATGAACTTAAAATATTCCCCCAATACTTGAGCCACCATGCAAGAGTTCTCTATCTTTTTCAGTTTCTTTTGTATAAGAAAGTTGCCTAGAATTATACTGCCTACAAAATTACATGCAATGGGGAAAGGATGATATCCCAGTAGTAAATCAGGAAGCTATTTTAAAGGGAAATGCATATCAAGTGGCTTTAAAGTGATGACTATCCACCACAGTTAGTACATAATGATATAGGCTTATGTTCACTTAGTATATTGTTCATTCAGTCAGTCAATTAATATGATGCATGTCTACTGTATCTAACTACTGAGCAGACAGCTTGGCCCCTGACCTTGAGGAGGATACCATATAGCACCTAAGAGAAACCTATAAAGAAATATGCACAGCACAGTCTGATTAGGGTCATAATGAATTACAGATAAAGTGATATGGAAATTCACTGGACAGAAGCTATGAAAGGCTGTGAAGGGGAGGAAAGAGTATTTACTATGGAATCATTGAAGGTGGGTTTGATTATCTACCCCAGTATCTAACAGCTCTTTAACTTCAGAAAAAAATCACTTATCATCTCCAGCACTCACTGACCTCATCTGTAAAATGAGAAGGATAAATGGTCCCTGTAGGATTGGAAGAAATAAATGAGATTGCATATGTTTAAGCATTTAGTACTTAGCAGGTATTTGATAAGTGATTATTGATTGATTCATTCATAACAAAAAATGTTGCTGGCTTCAGCTGCACCAAGAGGAGATACTGGAAATGGATCTTGAAGAGCAATGAGTATCTTTATTTCAGTTTATGCAAAAGTGTTTCAAAAGGATATATATATATATATATATATTTATATATATAATATATATATAAATTGAATTTTTGCTTCATGAGCTGACAGATGAAACTACTGTTTCATCATAACTAGTCATAATTATGTCACAAGTAGTCATATAACATGAACCAAGACAACTGAAAGAATAAAAATTAGTATGAGAGAAAAAAAAAAAGATTTTGAAAAAATGAGTAGAAATCCTTCCAGGCAGAGGGAAAGGGCATTTTGAGCACATGCAAAGATGAAGCGATATAAGGCATGGGGATCTCTGGAGAGGTGGTGAGAAGGTCAGCAAAGATGGGCTGTGAAGGTTTAGGGCAGTGTCAGGTAAAGAGAGGAGAGTGATGGAGATAGTCGATAGAAGGTGTAGTGCAATGTGAAAAGTTTGGATTATAGCAGTCAAGTGCTTTTCAAAATGTGATCCCTATGCTTCTTGCATTAAACCCAACAGGATTACTTCTTAGAAATACAGCTTCTGAGGTCCCAACCCAGACTTCTTGAATTAGAATCTCTGAAAGCAGGTTGTGAAGAAACTACAGTTTTTACAATCTACCTGGGGGATTTTAAGATACCTTATAGTGTGAGAACACCTGTTAATAGAAAGCCAAGGGAACTGTTATGTGGGTAATCATGAGAAAAGGAGAGATTAAGACTCCATACACTGTGCCACTGTGTTTCTTTTTCTTTAGAAATTTGGAGTATATTTTATTCAATATATCCATCCATGTAGGATTTTGATATTGCTGAGTTAAACTTAACACATATGAGACAGATTCACTACTGGGATATACCAAATAATGGTATTCTCTTTTTATAGCCAAGAATCAGACTAGACTATGAATGATTCTGTAGCAAATAAAATAGAACAAGATGGCTGATAATAAAAATGAACACTTTCTAAAAGCATTTAACACTCAAGGAGATGGAGCAGGGAGAAGATGTATGCTTTTGAAATGGGAAGAGGGGTGGGAGAAAAGGAAAATGGAAACAGCATAAAATTTCAGAGTTATGGTAAATGTCACAGAGAATTCAACAATTTTCTTTGCAGAATTTAGAAAATGAGTGCACATAATTCCAACTGGGTGATATCACAGGGAATTTGAAAAGTACCCTGAGGCAATTCAGGGAGCTGCTTTTATATTCAAGCTGAATGAAAGAAACCATCCATATTTCAACTAGGCATGCATACACACATGCGCACACACCCAATGACTGCATGCAAATGTACACCACAAAAGCACTTAATCACAAAAATATACTCTTGGGCTGAAGGTGCAGCAGGTAGGATTACCTTGTGGATGCCCTCTATCCATCTATCCAGTCCCCAAAGTCAGGGCTCAGATTTTAAGCCAAAATGATCAACCAGCTGCAATTCAACCTCAGACATTTTTGGAGGGGAGTTGAATAGATAAACAATGTCAGTTCCTTGTTTTTCTGACTTAAAGCCTTACAATTACATAAGCACAGACTTCTGTGCTGTTTAGATGTCTATTTGCAGAGAACTGCATTGAGGAACAGCCTGTAATTTCTGGCAGCCTTGTGAATAAACAACACATTAGAGGCTGAACTCTTCTGAACCAGTTTCTTGCTTTCCTTCACTTGCTAAATGCAGATCAGTAAGGAAAGGAAAGGAAACTGGTAACATGTCTAAGAGACTATGGAGGGTCATGTTAGGTAAACCAAAGGGAAAAAAAAAGCAAACTGCCCATCATCTGGGAAGCAATTTCAACACATAATAGCATGAAGAAAAGGAGTAATATTTCTGAAGCTGAAAGACAAACATGTACTCTCATGTCCATAGAAATTTGGGCAATAGAAGTGAGGGATGTCAGTAAAGAACCCAAAATGGAGCTCTAGAGGGTTATTGTTGGTTGGGTTCATTCATTCATCCATCCATTCAACTAAGATTTATTTAACCATTACTATTATCATGCTCTGTGCAAGGTGGTAGGGATACAACAATAAACATGAAATAGTGCCTTTCATCAAGGTGCACACATTTCTATGGGAAAGACAGATGTAGAAAAAAATATTTATAAAATAGTATGTATAAATGTAACTAAAAGCACACAAATAGTGGTTAAGGGCATTAAAAAAAACCCAAGAGCAATAAAGTACTTCAGACCATATGTGTATGCAACAGAAAAGAAAGAGCAAAGAAAGTCCATAAGAATGCTTGAGGGGAAATTATTAATAGTGTGATGTTCCGGCCAGCTTGTATGAAGTCTCTGGAACTTGCTTGATATATTACCACTTACATAACATTAATTTGATTATGTTGCATTCAGCTAGAATATGAGTTCTGAAGATAAAACAATGTTACAGTAATGTAGCTAGAATGATACATGTCCCGGCTGCTGCTCTCAGGATGAAGTGGGGAAAGATGAAAGCAAAATGTGTGGTCAGGACCTTCATCTCTCTGAGTCAGAAAGTTTTATAAACTGAAATCACTTGCTTAATTGAAGTAAGTTCACGATTATATCCTCTCTTCCCACAGTCCAAGAAATGAAAAATTGTAGAGTAGAATCAGCTCAAATTAAGCCTTAAGCTTTGGAATATATGATTTCTTTGTTTCACTCTTTCAGAGAACAGTATATGAGCAGAAGGAACTGGCATTTATTGAACACCTACTTTGCATATGGTTCTATGTCTAGGGCTTAATATAATTTACCTTATATATTAGCTCTGTGGAGGAGGATCACGGAAATGACAACATTTCCTAGAGATTCCTGGATTCAAATCTCAGTTCCTCAACTTATAAGTTGTATGACCCTGGTCAAGGTACTTAACCTCTGGACCTCAGATTTTTCATCTGGAAGATGTTTGTATTAAAATAACCTTTCTCAGTAATTGTTATGACCATTAAATTCCTTAATATAAATAAAATACTTGGAGTAATACCTGATTCAAAATAAACACCAACAAAGTTAGCTACTCTTCCAGCTTTTAGTACTATATAATATTCTGTTTAGTTGATCCTCTGGGGAAAAAGCTCTTTCATTTATTTTAAAAATTAGCATACTAAAAATATAAGGAATACAATTTGATAAAATGTAGTGACAATGAGTTTACAGTAAGCATCTTGATTAATAGTGAAATGTGAAAAGCTTTTTCTCTGAGCCCAGGAAGCAGAAAAGAAAGCCTTTTACCATCACCATTATCCAAAAATGTACTTGATATCCTAGGCTGGATGTTAAGGCAAGAAGAAATGAAAGGTATAAGGACAAAAAGGAAAAAGTAAACTGTCACTATTCATAAGTAATGTGATGATATATATAATAAAATCCAAGAGTTATTGGAATTAAAAGTGGATCAAGGTTGCCAGATACAAGATCAATATACAAAATGAGATTTGCCAAAGGTTAAAAGTATACTGTAAAATCTCCTTTTAACTTTTATCTTATTAACTCTTTCATTCCCCCGTATAAGAAATATTTTTAAGAACCCACTATCTGTCAGAGTCCTCCTACCTTACTGCAGAGTCTTAGCTTTCTGGAAAATCCTTAGTTTCCCAGCTGTTCAGCAAAGTATTGCCAATAACATGCCTAGTCCAAAATCCTGTAAAGTTAGGAGTGGCTTGGGAAGATTCTGGAGATCCTAGAAGCCTTGGCCATATAGAGTGTCTCTCCTCTTGAGCCTCTGAGGGGTTATAGGGGGTTTGCACATGAGAGCAGAGAAGCAGGCAAACATCTTCAGGATGAGTTAGCATAGTACTCAGAGGAGGAGCTTTTCTGCCCAACTTGCTTAGGAAGTACTTTTTTAATGATGTGGGTTTTTTTTTTTTCAATTTATTTTTTATTAAAATATATTCGATTTACCATGTTGTATTAGCTCATTAGTTTCTGGTGTATAGCAAAGTGATTCAGATATATGTGTACATGTACACACACACGCATATATGTTCTCTTTCATATTCTTTTCCATTATGGTTTAGTATAGAATAGTTTCTTGTGATATACAGCAGGTAGGACCTTGTTTATCCATTCTATATATGATAGTTTGCATCTGCTGATCCCAAACTCTCCATCCATCCCTCTCCTACTTCACCCACCTTGGGAACTGCAAGCCTTTTTTCTATGTCTGTGAGTCTGTTTCATAAATAAGTTCATTCATGTCATATTTTAGATTCCACCTATAACTGGATATCATACTGTATTTGTCTTTTTCTTTCCAATATATGTAATCTCTAGGTTCTAGTATGGTAATCTCTAGGTTCATCCACATTCCTACAAATTGCATTATTTCATTCTTTTATATGGCTGATTAGTATTTTATTGTTTAATGTTGTGTTTTTAACTGTGGGTGGCAGCGTGTAAGTGGGTCAAAGAAATAACCATATAGCATATATATGTGTGTTACATATATTTATATATATGTGTACATATTTTCTGCATTTTTGAGCTTTTAAAAATATTTTACTTAAAAATACCAAGGTATTTGTTTTTAGGCATGTAACATTGGTACCTTGTACCATTTTTAGAAAGAAGAATCCAGATCCTGTGGGCTCTCAGCTGTCTGAACACCTTCAATTTTAGGTGTCCTACTGGGAGACACAACCAAGTTTAGGGAGATAATACCAGAAGAAACAGGGAGGATAAATATGCTATGAATGAGCACAGCCAAGTATAGGAATATTATCTCAAGAAGCATCAGCGAAACTTGGGAAGAGGCCTTGTTATGGCCTCGTCACTATGTTGTGCAGTTCCACACAAAACAAAGACCTGCTTTCTCAGTGTTTATAAAAGGAGCTAGTTCTCTCAGAAGGAACATGGAGGAGAACTGATTAATAAGGTATAGTTGTCCTCTCTAGTGAAGTCTTTAATATTCCTTTAGTTTCTGGAATCTGTGATGTTTCATTCATCTTAACATTGTCAAACCAACATCAAAATGGGGATATAAACATGTACTTGAATGCCTTTTACAAACCAAAAACTTTAAAATCCTGATCTCATTTAATCTATATACTGATCCTGTACAGAATATATTATTCTCCTCATTTACAAATATGTAGCTAATATTCTCCTTATTTACAAATATGTAGCTGATAGCTCTGGAGAAGGCAATGGCACCTCACTCCAGTACTCTTGCCGGGAAAATCCCATGGATGGAGGAGTCTGGCAGGCTGCAGTCCATGGGGTCGCTAAGAGTCAGACACGACTGAGCGATTTCACTTTCATTTTTCACTTTCATGCATTGGAGAAGGAAATGACAACCCACTCCAGTATTCTTGCCTGGAGAATCCCAGGGATGGGGGAGCCTGTTGGGCTGCCGTCGATGGGGTCGCACAGAGTCCGACACGACTGAAGTGACACAGCAGCAGCAGCAGCAGCAGCTGATAGCTCAAGGTCACTAGGTTAATAGGCGATACATGCAAGAGTTATTCCAGGACTAGCTCCACAGTACCACCAGAGGACACTTTCCTCTCTACATCATACTTCCTGTCTAACTGCAATTAGAGCATCCAGTTCACTTTCTTTTGATACTGTTTATTTATATTATTGGGCTTCCCTGGTGGCTCAGAGGTTAAAGCGTCTGCCTCCAATGTGAGAGACCCAGGTTCGATTCCTGGGTGGGGAAGATCCCCTGGAGAAGGAAATGTTACCCCACTCAAGTATTCTTGCCTGGAGAATCCCAGAGACAGAGAAGCCTGGCAGGCTACAGTCCATGGGGTCGCAAAGAGTCGGACACAACTGAGCGACTTCAATTTCACTTTCACTTTCATTTATATTCTTACTTTGATGCAGACTTGCAAATTTTTATTTTTCTGTATATTTGGTTGTGATCTAATCATGGGACTGGTAGTCCCAACGTTTCTTCAGTTCAGTTCAGTTCAGTCACTCAGTCGTGTCTGACTTTGTGACCCCATGAACCGCAGCACGCTAGGCCTCCCTGTCCATCACCAACTCCTGGAGTCCACCCAAACCCATGCCCATTGAGTCGGTGATGCCATCCAACCATCTCATCCTCTGTTGTCCCCTTCTCCTCCTGCCCTCAAACTTTCCCAGCATCAGGGTCTTTTCCAATGAGTCAGCTCTTCGCATCAGGTGGCCAAAGTATTGGAGTTTCAGCTTCAACATCAGTCCTTCCAATGAACACCCAGGACTGTTTTGCAAAAATCAAAACAAATCTTTGGAATTTTAGTTTTGAAGACTGACTTCCTTAAGAACTGGCATTCTTTATCACTTGGACTAAATAACCTTTCTCCACAGAACATGCAGTTTTGTCTAAAAAGAGTAATGTGGTATGTAACTCCATTAATTCTCACTCTATTTCTCCATCTTCCAATATTCAGAACCAGAGTGTCCTCTTGGCAGATTATCAAAACTTTCTTGTTTATTTCTGGCTTTGTACTATTTTCCCATTTTACTCGTCTTGCTGTATTTGGTCTGTTTTGATATCAGGTGAACAAAGGGGTGCCTTGGGCACACAGCAAAGAGGTCAGTTTGGATCTGTCTGGAACTGAGTGTCCTTCCTTCCAGTCATGGCATGCTCTCATTGCACTGCCACTGTCCATAATGCTCACCAGTCTGAGGATGTGCTTAGCCCCTTGCCAGGAGGGAGGTATGACCCTCCTGGGATAGTGGATAGGTGGATAGTGATTGTGTAGAGTGGGCAGCATCTTCAGCTATGCTTTGATTATCTCAGCCAACTCAGACATTGCTTTCTGATAATGCAAGTGCTCAGTCTGGACTGAGACTCTTTCCCAGAGCAGGCTATTTTATAGCCATCTAGCATGGTATCAATAAGATATTGAAAGGATACTTGTGTTTTTGAGACCTAAGCAGTAGGAGCTGAAATGCTTGTCCATTAGGAAATGGAGTTGCTGGTCTACAGCATGAAATGGAATCTCAAAGGCACTATTGCTGGCAGGTGCTTCAATACTAGAGAGGTAATTGTTGCAGTATTGATTTTCCTGGGTCTCCTGTTATAGCAAACAGTCATCTTAATCTGCAAGAGCTCAAGTAAATGCTTAACATCCTATTGATGTTGAGTGTCCATTTCTTGCTTTGGGATCTTGAGGCATTGTTTCCCACAGTGCATGAGATTGTTGTAAAGATTTAATTTCAAAGTGTTCCGATGTGCCTTGTCATAAATAAACAAATTTAAGAGTGTAAACATCAGACCCTCGCATGTTAGCACCAGTTTAATAATCACCTCAGTCAGTCAGTTACTTATTAACCCCAGTATCTGCTTCCCTTATCCCTCCCTTCACCAGGGCAATGGCCCCTAGGTACCCTGCCATTTTCTTAGAAAAGATGTCCAAGGCAGGACTTGTCTGAAAGTGTGGAGGATGGGGAAATTATATGGTGGAGAGCCTGAGAAAAGAATGTCTTTCTTCCCTCCTCTGATAAGAAACACTTGCAGGTGATGGAGCAGAGATGTGTGGAAGCTGACTTCCTTCTCAAGTGACAGGGATTCTGTTTCTCTACAACTGTGGTGTGGCTATGGTTTGACTGTCCAAGCAACTCACTCTAGTCCTTTCAGCTCTTTTTTCCAGAATAAATCACTGTAGCAGGCTTTGTGTTTCCTAATTTAATTTCTTGATAGGAGAAATCTGATTAACTCAGTTCAGCCTAACAACAGGTTACCTTGGGTCAGGAGCTTACCTTGATCTAATTACCTGTGGATAAATTATGAAGTTAGGATCCCATGGGCAGAAGTTCTCTTAGTAGGGCAAACTCCAACAGTAGGGGAAAAAAGCCTACAAAGGGGTACCTAAGTTGTCAACACTAATTTTCTCTGATAGAAATAATTTAAAAATTATATACTTATGTATACATATGATTACTAAGTCATGTCCAACTCTTTTGCAAACTCATGTACTCTAGCCTGCCAGGCTTCTCTGTCCATGGGATTTCCCAGGCGAGAATACTGGAAATAGGTTGCTATCTCCTCCTGGGATCAAGAAACCCAGGCCTCCTGCATTGGCAGGCAGATTCTTTACCACTGAGCCACCAGAGAAGCCCCAATTTAAAAATTACAAATTTAATATACTAGTGCTCCCAGTGATTTATTTGTTATGAAAAAAGTATTGTATAGTATGTTACCCAGAGAAAACACCCCTTTTAGATTTGCTTTTACTGATTTGCATCCACAGCAAGAGATGTGATAAGTTCCAGGAAATGTAGCAAAGGCATGTTATTGAGAACATTGTGTACTGTATCATGTAGTCCTCTTATTAAGAATGTACGGACAAAATCTTTGTAATGGTCTAAAGTCCAAAAAAGAAATATATTTGAGAGACTGTGTTGACTTCACGATATGGACATTTTGACTGGTAAATTATTGTGTTTTTCTTTCCTTTGGCTATTGGGAAGCTCAGAACCAAATTTGTAGACCACTTCCAGCAAGTGTATAGTGTCTTAGGTTGCGTGTTCTTGTTTATTCATCTTCCGTGTGGCTTCTTTTATAGTCCACCCATGATCCTTATTTTTCATGTGCAGCCTCTTCTCTTGCCGACTCAGTTGGTTCCTGCCATCTCCCCAACACTTCCAGTTCCAAAGATACTCTAGAAACCTTACTCCATCCTCAGGGAAGAGGCAGCTCTAAAATAGTTCAAAGTCAAAATGGAATTCCTAGCTTAACTAAATTATGCTACCATAGTGAAGGAGAAGGTAGAGATTTTAGTGAAAGAACTAACCAAATTAATGACAAAACAAGCTGAGAGATATCACTTATATGTCTTCATTTCCATTTTTTTTCTGTCTGCTAAGAAATTGGTGTGGTGAGGACTGGAAGTGCCTTCTGCTTGGGAGGCACTCTGTGTCTGAAGGCCCAGTAGGAACCTGAAAAGGGTCCAGAGAAAAGGAAGCTCAAATCAGCTTATTAGGTTGATCTCTAGACTCATCTTTAAAAGTATTCAGGTGGGACTATAAATATGTACAGCCAGAATGGGAAACAGTGAGATATTTGAGGTTCTTTAAAAAGTTAAAACTAGAACTGCCCGCTTGTTTAGCAATTTCCCTTTTGGGTATATATCCAAAGGAAATTAAATCACTATATCAAAAAGATATCTGCGCCTCCATGTTCATTGCAGCATTATTTACAGTAGCCAACACATGGAAGTAACCTAAATGTTGATCAGTGGATGAATGGATAAAGATAATATGACATATATATACAACAAAATATTATTCAGTCATAAAAAAGAAAAAAATTTGCTATTTGTGACAACATGGGTATGCCTTGAGGGTATTAGGTTTAGTGAAATAAGACAGTGAAAGAAATTCTGTATGATTTTACTTACATGCGGAATCTAAAAGGTAAACAAATGTGTAGAACAGAGACAGACTGGTGGTTGCCAGGGGTGGGAGTTTGCCAGAGGTGGAGGAAATCAGTGAAGGTGGTCAAAAAGTAAAAACTTCCAGTTAGAAGATAAATACATTCTGGGGATGTAATGTACAGTATGGTGACTGTCGTTCAAAATTCTGCATTGCGTGTTTGAAAGTTCCTAACAGTAGATTTTAAAAGTTCTTATCACAAGAAAACACAGTTTCTATCTGAGGTGATTGATGTTAATTAGGCTTATGGTGGTAATAATTTCACAATATAGATACTTATCAAATCTTTATGTTGTATATCTTGAGCTAATACGTGTTACATGTCAACTCTATCTCAATAATATTGAAAAATAAATTAAAGGAGTTGGAGGGGTTACTCAGTGCCCATGATAGCGCTAGCTTAGCTCAGCAGGTGGACTGGGGCAAAGCCCTACTAGAGAAAAGAGCCTTTGGTTTTGGAGTGTGCCTTATGCCTTTGTTTTTCAGGCCATAATGAATATGCTAGCAACTGGAACAGAGATTTGGATTCTTGCCACTGAGAAAATAAGTAACTAACAATTTCTTCATCAATTTATTTAATCCTGTTACATTGTATTTATGTTTGAAAACTGCCTCAAATCCCTTTGTGAGTCAAACAGGATATGTGTGCATGAGTGAAATAACGTAACTATTTAAAAATGCAGGGAGAGTAAGCAATGTTCCCAGTGATACCATTATTCTCCTGCTCAGTGATCCATCACAATGCCTCAAGTTCCACCGTTAGAAAACCATTAGAAAACCTTCTCTGAGATAAGTCAGTTTCTCCAAAAATCAGGATCACAATGGACAAATTTTCTCCCATCTACACATTGGTAATTTACAATTTTACCTCAAATACTCTGTAAACTGAAAACCATTTACAAAGTAGAAAATTGTTTTAAATAGAGTTTTTAGTTTCCATAATTTGGATTAAAATCTGCATTCAGTTCAGTTCAGTCGCTCAGTGATGTCCAGCTCTTCGGGACCGCATTGACTGCAGCATGCCAGGCCTCCCTTTCCATCCCCAGCTCCCAGAGTTTACTCAAACTCATGTCCGTTGAGTTGGTGATGCCATCGAACCATCTCATCCTCTGTTGTCCCCTTCTCCTCTTGCCCTCCATCTTTCCCAGCATCAGGGTCTTTTCAAATGAGTCAGTTCTTCACATCAGGTGACCAAAGTATTTCATTGGATTATTGCTATCTGGGAAATCAAAAGGAAGGACCCTGGCACAATGAGATAGAGAACAGATAGATCATAACCACATGGAAGATAATGATCAAGGGAAAGCTTAAGATTGACTCAGAGCTGCTGCTGTTCATCCTTCCCTGTGTAAGGCAAACCTTGAGAGAGAAATCTTCCAGGGGGAAGACCAGCTCTGCCCCAAGGGGCTAAGTAAATAATACAGTGATAACTTGGTTCAAATCCTGGCCTTACCAACTACTAGTTGTCATAATCTTGAACAAGTGAAAACTTTTCTGTGTTGTTTTTCCATCAATGAAATGAGGACAGTAGAATAATCTTCATAATGAAGCTATGAGGACTGAATGAGTTGATATTGGAAAAGTGTTTTGCACAGTTCCTGGCATATAATAATCACTTGTTGTTCAGTAGCTCAGTTGTATCTGACTCTCTGATGCTGCGGAGTGCAACATGCCAGGCTTCTCTGTTCTTCACTACCTCTCAGAGTTTGCTCAACTCATGTCCATTGAGTCGATGATGCCATCCAACCATCTTATGCCTCTGTTGCCCTCTTCTCCTCCTGTCCTCAATCTTACTTAGCATCAGGGTGTTTTTCCAGTGAATCAGCTCTTAATCACTGCCATTGGTTAATAAAATATGAAAAAAAAGTTTAAAAAATTGGTGGTCCAGGGAGAGACTGGGTATCATGGAGATCAGAAATTGCCTGTGATATTAAATTTTTCCATTTAAAGAGACATACTCAAAGGTATAGGATATATTAGAAGTGGAGAGTTGGGTGAGACAAAGAGTATTCAAATCCAGTGAAAGAGAAAGAGAAAAGAGCAGATTTGGGAACTATTTCAAGGAAAAAGCAGAATTTGATGACAGATGGAATGGAAAAGTTTTTTGTTTTTAGAAGCACAGGTAGTATAGTCCTTTAAATCAAGAGTGGAAGTTACTTAAAGTGCACATTCCTGACATGTGTGCCAAAGTGTCCTGGGCCTGTTCTGAGGATAGGTGTTGATTAGGTGGTGATAGACACTTCTAATGAGTGAGCAGTGGCAGGACATTGCACAAAACTGCCCAACAGAAACATGAGCCACAGATGTGTTTTAACATTTTCTACCAGTCCCCTTGAAAAAAGAAAAAAAAAATGCTTTTAATCAATGTTAATACTATATTTTAATTAAAGTAATATATCAAAAATATTTTGAGACTATATAATCAGTTTTTTAAATTAATGAGATATTTTATTTTTTTAAAATTGTCTGAAATCTGATGTGTATTTTACACTTTCAGCACAACTAAATTTTAACATTTCAAAATACGTGTAGCTAGTGGCTGTGTATTGTGCAGTATCTGTACTTTCAGTGAAAAGAATCCTTGTCATCAGTCCCTGTCTCAGAATGTAGTATCCTCTTGTCCATCAGGTTAATATACAGTTGTTCCATTTTGGTTATCCATGGTTCTAACTATAGGTATTAAGCTTCTACTCTGTGTTGGGCCTTGGATTAGATGCTGGGGATTCAAAGATGTCTATAGAGAGTATAATTTTATATCCCAGGGAAATTTTGACTGGATTAAACTAGTTCTTTTTTTGGTTTTTCCAAGTGAATTCAACTAAATCAAACTAGTTTGAATATGACCAACTGAAAACTAAATCAGACTGTTTTAAGCAAGCAAGCCAGTATGAACTTGTCTTAAGAAGAGCAAAGATTTCTGGCTAGTTCCTTTGGGTTACTGCTTAATTATGCTGTTGAAAAGTAGTTCTGATTTTACATGGTTCTAGTCAAAGCTATGGTTTTTCCAGTAGTCATGTATGAATGTGAGAGCTGGACTATAAAGAAAGCTGAGTGCCAAAGAACTGATGCTTTCGAACTGTGGTGTTGGAGAAGACTCTTGAGAGTCCCTTGGTCTGCAAGGAGATCCAACTAGTAAATCCTAAAGGAAATGAGTCATGAATATTCATTGGAAGGACTTATGCTGAAGCTGAAACTCCAATACTTTGGCCACCTGATGTGAAGAACTGACTCATTTGAAAAGACCCTGATGCTGGGAAAGATTGAAGGTGGGAGGAGAAGGGGATGACAGAGAATGAGATGGTTGGATGGCATCACCAAATCAATGGACATTAGTTTGAGTAAGCTCCATGAGTTTGTGATGAACAGGGAAGCCTGGCATGCTGCAGTCCATGGGGTCACAAAGAGTCAGACACAACTGAGCGACTGAACTGAACTGAACTAGCCTTTTGATTACTTAGTTTTACTTGAACTTTGTGTACTCTAGTCATTTCAAAATGGTAAATAATAGATAATAGATGCAATAATGTCTTTCTAGTTCAGAGTTGAGCAGTCTGTTCTAAGAATATTAAACATTTTTAGCCACTTATGAGCAGGTAGATGTTGCCAAACACAGAACACCATAAGGAAAAAACAGAAACCAGGATATAAGAATTGGGCCCTAAGGTCATAGCTACTCTGTCAATAAGCCTGACTTTAGTCTGAACTGACAAGATTATTGTATTGAGGTTCTTCAAACCTCCTAAATTTGGGAATATTTATTCCCAGAAAGAGGTACAAACACAAAACACTGAGTTAAGGTTAAATAGCCTTAGCTGTGAGTTGATGTCTGATTTGGCAACAAGCTATTCAGAGATTTCTAAAGATTAGAACATTACATATCAGTGAGTGGTAAAAGCTGGGATTGGACTTCAGTTTACCTTGGGTCAATGTGAGGCTCCTGTATTAGGGAAAGAAGCATCAAAAATAAAAAAGGAGAGAAGGGTGACAAGATGCTGAGCACACACATTCACCTAACTAGAGTATGTAGCTTGAGTCTGGGTGATGCAGGCCTGTGGAAAGATTCCCAACAATACCATGGGTCTTGAGAAAGGAGGTACCGATGAACTGATGCAAGGGCAGTCTGCAGGGAGATTAAGTTAGGTTTACTTTACTCCAGAATTTTTGCCATTCAATCCATGCTGCCTAACATTATGCCTAGCTTTTCATAAGTTAACCTCTCAATCTTTTTTAGGTCTGTCGTCTCAGAAGAATTCAGTGGCTTCTATTGGGCTACCAAACCTATATATATGATAGATAGATTTTTGTCACTTGCTTTGTATTTCCTTGCAGGCTATAAGGCTAATTTTCTTGCCACTTTCAAGTTTTATGACCTCCATTTTCAGAATTCTTATGTTTTCCATCTCATGTTAACTTATCATTCATGTTGGTCTCCCTGTTTTCATTCATTTTTCTCTATGCTTATTAAAATTCTACCCATTCAACAGGGCCAATACAGGTCTTGCTCCCTGCCTGTTGTCTCTAGTTTCATAGATCTCATTTTCCACTGAATCTTCTAGTCTTGGTCCACATCACACAACTTGTCACCTCTATTGCCTTATCTTATTCCTTGAGAATTTCATCAGTGTTAACCTCAACACCCCAAGCAGTTTAAAAGATATTCAATAGCAAGAATTGTGTTTTTGTAATCTCTCCTCACCAGCATTATAGGGTTATGAATACATAACTCCTTAGTGTATTTACTTAAAATGGGTTTTGATGATTACCATGTGCTTGCTACTTGAGATGCAGCACAGAGTTAAGGACCCTGGCTTCATGTAGTTGGTAATCCAGTGGGAGAATAATTAAGTTTGTAAATGAATAAATAAATCAGTTCAATTTTAACTTGATAATTTTTATAATGAAAATTAAGCCAGTGAGACAAAAAGAGAAAAAGGTGTTATAAGTAAAATTTAGTTAGAGATTTATTTTAAGGAATTGGCTCCCTTGATTTTGGAACCTGGCAAATGCAAAATCTGCAGGATTAGAACAGGAGACCCAGGAAGGAATTGCAGTTTGAGTCCAAAGGCTGTCAGCTGGCAAAATTCCCTCTTCTTTCAAGAAAGTCAGTCAC
This sequence comes from Capricornis sumatraensis, assembly GCF_032405125.1. Classification (NCBI taxonomy): domain Eukaryota; kingdom Metazoa; phylum Chordata; class Mammalia; order Artiodactyla; family Bovidae; genus Capricornis; species Capricornis sumatraensis. Next base: position 45,222,953 of record NC_091074.1, on the reverse strand, counting down.
TTTTCTACTAAGGCTGTCAACTGATTAGTGATGCCTACTGACATTAAGGGGAACAGTCTGCTTTAGTCAAAGTCTGCTGATTTAAGTGGTACTCTCATCTAAATATATCTCCTAGAAACATTTAAAATGAAGTTTGACTGAATATCTGCATACTATGGCTTAGCCAAGTTGGCATGTAAAATGAATCACCACCAGAACCGAGTTGAAGTTTGGAAGATAGGTTTGGGTTAGTTAAAAGGAGGTGACCAGGAAGGGTGATCCTGAAAGAAAGAATAGATCCAGAAGAATGAAACACAACATGTGTGTACAGTTCTATAAGCAGATCACTGTATTAAGAGTATAAACTATAAATTAGAAAATTGTGGAAAGACATTCTGAGGACATCTGTTGGAGCCAGGTCATGGAAGGTCTTGTGTGGCATGTTCAGAAACTTTGACATCATTCTGTAGATAGCAGGGAGTAAGTGAAGTCTCTACTTAGATTTGCATGTTACACAGATTACTTTGGCTGTGGTATAAAGAATGAATTTATGAGAACAAAACTGAGGATGGAGAAACCAGTTATAGAAGCATTGTAGTGGTCCTCAAGAGCCATGGTTAAAGTGGGAACCATAGGAGTGGTTATAATGCTAAACACAGGATATTCAAGAATATACTGTGTTCAGGAAATATTTGAAGGCAAATTCAAGAAATATTTGTAAGGCAAAGTAAACAGAACTTAATGATTAGATGTGTAGAGAGGGAAGAGAGGAATTTCCTGGTACTTAGTTTGGATGCTCAAGTGTATTTAAGCTTTATTATTTGAGATGAAAATATAGGGGCATGCAGGAGTTTGTGGAGGACCAAGGTGGGGAAGACAGCTGCTGCTAAGTCGCTTCAGTCGTGTCTGACTCTGTGCGACCCCATAGACGGCAGCCCACCAGGCTCCCCAATCCCTGGGATTCTCTAGGCAAGAATACTGGAGTGGGTTGCCATTTCCTTCTCCAAAGCATGAAAGTGAAAAGTCAAAGTGAAGTCGCTCAGTCGTGTCCAACTCTTCACGACCCCGTGGACTGCAGCCTACCAGGCTCCTCCATCCATGGGATTTTCCAGGCAAGAGTACTGGAGTGGGGTGCCATTGCCTTCTCCAGGGAAGACAGAGCCTTGATTCATAAAATGAATTCACATTTGAATACATGAAGTATGAAGAGCCAATGGAACTACAAGAGAGTTGTGCAAAAAACTTTGTGTGTCTTAAGTTCAAAGGAGGTATGGGAACTTAAGACAAAATTTTAGGACACATCAGCATACAGATAGTAATGTTCTACAACAACTTGAATGAAACTGACCAAATAGAGCCTGAAGAGAAAAAGATCAGTGAACCAAAGACAGTGGGGGAGAATCTCACAAAGAGGCCTGGAAAGGCATAGTGAGGGAGGTAGAAGCACGAAGTATCAGAGAAGTAAAGATAAATGGAGGAACTAAAAGGAATGAGGGACCCAATGCCAGTGCAACAGTGAGTTCAAGAAAGATAATCTCTTGCTTAGGGTTTATTTAGCAACAGGGAAGCCATCAGTGGGGCTCACAAATTCAGCTACAGTAGAGTGATGAGAAGAGAAGCTGGATTGCTAACGGTTGAAGTGTGGAGTTACAGAAGACTCTTGCAAGTGCCTTGGATTGCAAGGAGATCCAACCAGTCCATCCTAAAGGAGATCAGTCCTGGGTGTTCATTGGTGGGACTGATGTTGAAGCTGAAACTCCAATACTTTGGCCACCTGATGCGAAGAGCTGACTCATTGGAAAAGACCCTGATGCTGGGAAAGATTGAGGGTAGAAGGAGAAGGGGACAACAGAGGATGAGATGGTTGGATGGTATCTCTGACTCAATGGACATGGGTTTGGGTGGACTCTGGGAGTTGGTGATGGGCAGGGAGGCCTGGCATGCTGTGGTTCATGGGGTCGCAAAGAGTCGGACACGACTGAGTGACTGAACTGAACTGAACTGAAGATTGAGTGAGAAGAGAGTAATTGATGACAATGACAATCCTTCAACAAAAACTCTGGCTGAAAATGAAGGGAAAGAGAAAGACTCAGGTTAAAGAGAAGATTATAATTTTTAGTGTTAGGGAGACCTGAGGATGTTTATAGGCTATGGGAAGAGAACCACACTGCTAAGCATAGTATGGAGAGGAAACCACTGATGGAGCACAGCGGGTTCCAGAGGAGATGGGGATGAATCAGTGCAGGGGTTAGGCCCTGAACAGTGTCTGTGGCTAGAGGAAAGGGAGAATTTATTACCAGAGAAAAAAGAAAAAAAGCAAAGCATGTGTGGATGGGGAAGCCAAAAACTGAAAAACTGTATGTTGATAGCCTCACTTCTTAAAAAATGAGAAGAGCTGAGATCATTATCAAAATGCAAGTGGGATGGGAATTAGACTGATTTGAGGCATTTGCTGAAGCTTTGATATTGTGAGTACAGGGAATAGGAGAAGAAATTGCTAAGGAGTTTAACTCAAATTAGAGATTATGAATTTGTGGAGTATCTAGAATTAACTATTGTGTAATATATGGAGTTGATGGGGCCAAAAGAGAAAGCCCAGTAGAGGCAAAAGTATTGGTATATTGGTAACATGTTTTCAGTGATCTATCACTTTAATTCTTCAGGCCTCTTTTCTTTTACTTTAGTATGTTATTATAGGTGTAGTTCTTAAAATGTCACTATGATGTATCCTTTAAAAAGCCCACTCTCTGATCCTTTAAATTTTATAATATACTTAACTATTTCAACTTAATGTGAAAAAGAATAATTAAAGTTTTCTAATGATAGAAGTCAAGGCTGTATATTGTCACCCTGCTTATTTAACTTATATGCAGAATATATCATATGAAATGCTGGGCTGGTTGAAGCACAGCTGGAATCAAGATTGCCAGGAGAAGTATCAATAACCTCAGATATGCAGATAACACCACCCTTATGGCAGAAAGCAAAGAACTGAAGAGCCTATTGATGAAAGTGAAAGAGGAGAGTGAAAAGTTGGCTTAAAACTCAACATTCAGAAAACTAAGATAATAGATGGGGAAACAGTGTAAACAGTGAAAGACTTTATTTTGGGGGGCTCAAAAATCACTGCAGATGATGACTGCAGCCATGAAATTAAAAGAAACTTGCTCCTGGGAAGAAAAGCTATGACCAACCTAGACAGCATATTAAAAAGTATAGATATTACTTTGTCAACAAAGATCCGTCAAGTCAAAGCTATAGTTTTTCCAGTAGTCATGTATGGATGTGAGAGTTGGACTATAAAAAAGTTCAACACTGAAGAATTGATGCTTTTGAACTGTGGTGTTGGAGAAGACTCTTGAGAGTCCCTTGGACTTCAAGGAGATCCAACCAGTCCATCCTAAAGGAAATCAGTCCTGAATATTCTTTGGAAGGACTGATGCTGAAGCTGAAACTCCAATACTTTGGCCACCTGATGTGAAGAACTGACTTATTGGAAAAGACCCTAATGTTGGGAGAGATTGAAGGTGAGAGGTGAAGGGGATGGCAGAGGATAAGATGATTAGATGGCATCACTGACTTGATGGACCTGAGTTTGAGTAAGCTTCAGAAGTTGGTGACGGACAGGGAAGCCTGGTGTGCTGCAGTCCATGGGGTCATAAAGAGTCAAGCATGACTGAGCAATTGAACTGAATGACAGAAAATTGTCCTCTCCAAATCCATGGTCCCAAACTATTAGGTAACTAACAATCATCTTAAATGCATTTAAATAGTGCATTTCCTTCCAGCAAACCCCCACAAATCTGAATACAGAATTTTAAAGATATGCATATGCATACAGGTGCATATATTTGACATAATGCTGACCTTTTATTGCAAAACTATAAATACTGTTCATGCTGGGTAGTTCTCATAATTATTTCCTTTTTGTACTATTGAAAGAGAAGCAAATCTACTTCCTCTGTATTCATAGGAATGGAAATTAGTACTGGAAATAAGCAATTAAAATCCCCAAGAAAACGACATTAAGGATGAAGCACAATATGTTAAAAATACCATATGGAGAGGACAAAATCTGATATTGAGCCAGGAAGAAAATGGCCATAAAGGTCCAGGATTGAAGGACAAGCTTTCCCAATTCCTTCACTCTCTGCAAGGTGCAGGATTTCCACACATATGGTGTTAGAATCTTTCACTGTTTTACAACCCCTGGTGTAAGACCATATGTGCTGCAATCCACAATCACAACAGGATGAGATTGGAATTATCTGCCAATTTTTTTTTTCTTGGAGTTGATTGTGCTAAGGGGTTTTATACCTTGTTCCTATTGTTATAATTCATTGTATTAATTACAGAAGCTTTTAAATATTTAAATATCCCTACTGCCCCAGCTTCATATATGACTGATAGTTGTTCAGCCTTGTGCCCAGGATCACCACTGTAATGAATTTGGGCCTCAAACCTAATCTTACAGAGAATTCAATCAGCTAGTTGATTAGACACTAATTTATACTTTTCTGTGGCTATCTTTGTTCTTGCTTATTCAGAAATGCTGTAATTACTGAATCCTTCTCCTGTGACCCTGCTCCCATTTCGATTAGTTTTGAAAAGTTAAGAGTAGTATCTTGATATGCCAAATTTCCAGTTCTGGATTTTTTTTCTTTTTTGTTATTATTATTATTTTTTTAATATAGCCAAGTTATGTAAAAGGTTAGAGATAGCTCCTGCAGTATTGCTTTAGCTTGATTAACCTTATGAGGAGTTGACATGTAGGGTGAGATTTCTCAACCTTGGCACTAGTGACGTTTCGGACCAGATGATTCTTTGTTGTGGGTGGCTATCCTGTGCATTGTGTAATGTTTAACAGGATCCCTTGCCTCTACTGACTAGATGCTAGTGATTGTCCCCATGGTTGTGACAATTAAAAATGTCCCCAGATATTGCCAAATATTCTCTGAATGGCAAGACAGTTTCTGACTTAAAACTGACATGGGAATGGAGTAGCTTTGGGAACCTCATAATATATACCCATACCAATAGTTTCCTCTGTGAAGAGCAGACAACATTAGAAGGAGCAAAGTATTGGGTTGGCCAAAGAGTTCCTTTGGTTTTAAAGTAAAAATAAAAGACACTTTTTTTTTTAATTTTCACAGAGAACTTTATTGATCAGCATATTCACCATTTTGTCCCACTATCTTCTGCCATTTTTCAGGCAATTTCATAATTCCATCTTCCCAAAACTTTTTCTTTTTGACCAAAGAACTGTTCTAGGTGCCTTTTATGGTCTTCCAGGGAATTGACATTTTCTCCATTAAAATAATTTTGTAAGGACTGAAATAAATGGAAATCCAAAGGTGCAATGTCTGGTAAATATAGTGTGTGAATCAGAACTTCTCAGCCACGCTTTAATAATTTTTGCCTGGTCATCAAAGAAACATGCAGTCTTGTGTTAGTCTGATGGAAGATTATGCATTTTCTGTTGACTCATTCTGGATGCTTTTCATTGAGTGCTGCTTTCAATTAGTCTACTTGGGAGCAGTGCTTGTTGCAATTAATCTAATCATTTGGTTTTCCGGAAGGAGCTCACAAGAGAGGACTCCCTTCCAGGCCCACCATATACACATCTCCTTCTCTGGATGAAGACTGGCCCAACACATGGTTGGTGGTGGTTCATTTTGCTTGCCCCATGATCTCTTCCGGAGAAGGCAATGGCACCCCACTCCAGTGTTCTTGCCTGGAGAATCCCAGGGACTTGGAAGCCTGGTGGGCTGCCATCTCTGGGGTCGCACAGAGTTGGACACGACTGAAGCGACTTAGCAGCAGCAGCAGCAGCAGCAGCATGATCTCTTCCATCTTCCATTATTGTCCAATATCCACTTTTCATCACCTGTCACAGTTTTTTTTTTTTTTCAAATGAAATGTTTTCCTTATGTTTAAGTAGAGAATTGCATGCAGAAATATGGTTAAGAATATTTTTTTCATATACCTTATGTGGAATCCGAACATCAAAGCAATTAACATAACCAAGCTGGTACAAATGATTTCCAGGGCTTGATTTAGATATTTTGAGTATGTCAGCTATCTCTTACATGGTATACCATGGATTGTTCTCAGTTAATGTCTCAATTTGATTGCTATCAACTTCAACTGGTCTACTTGATTGTGGAGCATTGTCCAGAGAAAAACCTCCAGCATGAAATTTTGCAAACCACTTTTGACATGTTCATCAGTCACAGCACCTTCTCCATACACTGCACAACTTATTTTTTTGTATTTCAGTTTCATTTTTACCTTTCTTGAAATAACAAAGCATAATATATCAATTTTTTCTTTTTTTGTCCATGTTAAATATTAATATGTCTATATAAAAATTCACCAATTTTGATAAGGGTTTTTTTAAAATGCACACTGATACGATAGCTGTCATAATACAATCTGAAAAAAAGATGGTTTTGAATGAAGTTAAAGACACTAAACACTACTAGAGCTATCTTACAGAAAAAGAAAAAAAGAAACTGAAAGAACTTTGGCCAACCTAATACTAGCACTTATCACAGTATTTTATGAGTATAAAATACTATCAAATTCTGAGAAAGTGTGTGTATGTGTGTGTGTGTGTGTATGTGTTTGAGCATGTATGTGTGTGTGTTTGAAGAAGTTGAAGAATTCCTGAAGTTAGAAACTAAAGGAAAAATTACCACTGAGTAGGAACAAAGAACAGAATGGAGTGACTGTGGATGTTGAAAACAAATTTCTCTGTTAAGACTTTTCTTAGTTCTGTCTCAATTAAGTGTTAGTTGCTCAGTTGTGTCCAACTCTTTGTGATCCCATGGACTGTGGCCCACTCGGCTCCTCTGTTCATGGAATTTTCCAGGCAAGAATACTGGAGTGGGTTGCCATGCTCTTTTCCAGTCTCAATTAAACTAGTCAGTAAAAATTGATCACTTTTCCTCTCATCCCTAACACTTATTCCATTACCAAATTCCGTTGATTTGTATCTTTCAGATCTCTCTTAATCCTATCCACTAGTTTCCATTTTTATTACCACCTCCCTAGTCCACATTTTTACCATCTCTGGTCCAGCCTACTCCAGTGTCACTTAATTGCCCTCTGGATTCAACCTGGTGATATGTCAGTTCCTTCTTTATACTGTAGTCAACATGACATTTTCAAAAACCCAAATCCAGTCATGGACCACCTCTGCTTTACAACCTTCAAAGTGTTTCATTGCCTTTAAGATAAAAAAAACAAAACTCTGTAATGTGGCCAAACAGTCCCTAGATGATCTCTCACCTACATCCTTTAACCAGATGTTATGATATATTCCCATTTCACTCGTTAAGCTTTCGATTTGTTTGCAAATACTATTCCTTCTATCCTGAATGTACTTCCCTTTCCTTTTCTAACTCATTCTTTAAATCTCAGTTGTAACAGAACATTTTTTTTTTTTTTTTTGAACTGTAAAGAATGCTTGCTCCATGAGGGCAGGGAGAAATCTAGTCCTTTTGTGTCAACTGTATCTCCAAAGATCAGTAACACAATGACAGCATATAGCAGGTGTCCAATAAATATTGGTTCATCACCGAATGAATAAATAGATAAATTCTCTTGCTGAGAAATCTGTGACGTTTTGAAGGGGCTTCATCTTCTTAATGTATCGTTTTTTCCCTCACTAAATAAACGAATGTTACTCATTCAGTCTGATTGCACCATGATCAGGTCATGTGTCAATTATGCTATGAGCTTTTAGTGGGCAAACACACTGCACTCAATATTTTTGCTTTTCCCCCAGGGTCCTCACTAAGTGCCGGAGGTGATTAAATGCAAATGAAAAACGAGTAAAGGAAACTCCGGGAAGGCAGAGGCCAAGTCTAAATTTTTCATTTATATCTTAGCACTACAAAATACTAAGATTTTACTTTTTTAAGCATTGATTTAGTAAACCTTTCTGTTTTCTTATGTCCTCCCGTATTGTACATATCTCAGAACAGTTCCCGAACAAAGGTTGACTTTGAGGTAAAGGGAACCTAGATGAGATTTGAATATGCTGATAAGTTAGAAAGCTGCTTCCTACAGATAGAATTTCAAAGTACTTGATAGACTTTAATTTGTCAAGAAGAGTACACATTTTATCTTTATTAACATAATGTTTGCTGTGTTGGTTTTGAAGCAATATTGCTTGGGTACAAGCCCTGAAATTCTGCCTCTTATTAGGTATGTGACCTTGGACAAGTTAGTGAACATTTTGGTTCCTTGATTTACATATCTGCAAAATGGAACTAATAATGGAAACTATCTTTAAGGCTTGTTTTGATTAGTAAAGAGTAAATATATGTAAAAGGATTTACAACAGTGCCTGATACACTGCTGCTGCTGCTAAGTCACTTCAGTCGTGTCCGACTCTGTGTGACCCCATAGACGGCAGCCCACTAGGCTCCCCCGTCCCTGGGATTCTCCAGGCAAGAACACTGGAGTGGGTTGCCATTTCCTTCTCCAATGCATGAAAGTGAAAAGTGAAACAGAAGTTGCTCAGTCGTGTCCAACTCTTTGCGACCTCATGGACCGCAGCCCACCAGGCTCCTCTGTCCATGGGATTTTCCAGGCAGGAGTACTGGAGTGGGGTGCCATTGCCTTCTCCACAGTAAGTGCTATATAAGTATGTTCCCTTATTACTCTCATTTTCCACATTTACAGAAGAGGGAATAGAGACACAGAGCCCTGATTGGGTCCAGATTACATCCTGTTTTCACCTCATGGGAGCTGCTGTCTGCCATGCAATGGCATGCACTTCTCTGCACTGTGATTTCTTCATCACTTAGAAAATAATGTCTCTCCCTTGAGAGGAATAAAGGGGGTGTCACCTGTGAGGGTACCTGCCACTCAGTAGTGTATTCTGTAAGTGAGAGTTTTATTTTCTATCTGCGTTTCACAGATGGGGAGACTCAGATCAAACACAGAGAGTGATCATTTGAGTGCATAAGTCTCCAAGTTGATGACAAAGTCAAGACTTGATTTATATTCTCATTATACAGCCCTCCCAATAAATCCAGTTATTTTCTTAAGAGACTTAAAAATGCATAGCTATAATCATTAACTTGCTAAATTAATCTGATTCTGTCAATCAATTTATTTATAATTCATACTCTGTGGGCTTCCAACAAGAATCAGAAATGACTTAACCCAATCAAGAAACGACTTGATACCAATTCTTGCCTGCCGAAGTTACCTTTGTCAGGCTCTTCAACAGCACTGGCAGTAGGCTCACAATCCTGGGAAGGGTCAGAGCAGCCCTGTTGTCAGACAGCCATTCCAACTCAGTCAGTCAGTTCAATCGCTTAGTCCTGTCCAACTCTTTGTGACCCCATGGACTGCAGCACACCAGGCTTCCCTGTCCTTCATGAACTCACGGAGCTTGCTCAAGCTCATGTCCATCAAGTCGGTGATGCATCTAACCATCTCATCCTCTGTCATCCCCTTCTCCTGTTGTCTTCAATCTTTCCCAGCATCAAGGTCTTTCCCAGTGAGTCAGTTCTTCGCATCAGGTGGCCAAAGTATAGGAGCTTCAGCTTCATCATCAGTCCTTCCAGTGAATATTCAGGACTAATTTCCTTTAAGATGCACTGGTTGGATCTCCTTGCAGTCCAAGGGACTCTCAAGAGTCTTCTCCAACACCACAGTTCAAAAGCCAGTAGATGTTGGCAATTTGATCTCTGGTTCCTCTACCTTTTCTAAATCCAGCATGAACATCTAGAAGTTCATGGTTCACGTATTGCTGAAGCCTGGCTTGAAGGATTTTGAGCGTTACTTTAGTAGTGTGTGAGATGAGTGCAATTGTGCAGTAGTTTGAACATTCTTTGGCATTGCCTTTCTTTGGGATTGAAATGAAAACTAACCTTTTCCAGTTCTGTGGCCACTGTAGAGTTTTCCAAATTTGCTGGCATATTCAGTGCAGCACTTTAAAAGCATCATCTTTTAGGATTTGAAATAGCTCAACTAGAATTTTATGCTTCCACTGGCTTTGTTCGTTGTGATGCTTCCTAAGGCCCACTTGACTTCACATTCCAGGATGTCTGGCTCTAGGTGAGTGATCACACCATTGTGGTTATCTGGGTTGTGAAGATCTCTTTTGTATAGTTCTTCTGTTTATTCTTGCCACCTCTTCTTAATATCTTCTGCTTCTCTTAGGTCTATACCATTTCTATCTTTTATTGTGCTCATCTTTGCATGAAGTATTCCCTTGATATCTATAATTTTCATGATGAGATCTCTAGTCTTTCCCATTCTATTGTTTTCCTTTATTTTCTTTGCACTAATCACTGAGGAAGGCTTTCTTATCTCTCCTTGCTATTCTTTGGAACTCTGCTTTAAAATGGGTATATCTTTCCTTTTCTCCTTCGCCTTTCACTTTTCTTCTTTTCTCAGCTATTTATAAGGCCTCCTCAGACAACCATTTTGCCTTTTTTGCATTTCTTTTTCTTGGGTGGGGATGGTCTTGCTCCCTGTCTCCTGTACAATGTCATGAACCTCCATCCATAGTTCTTCAGGCACTCTGTCTATCAGATCTAATCCCTTAAATCTTTTTGTCACTTCCACTGTATAATCAAAAGGGATTTGATTTAGGTCATACCTGAATGGTCTAGTGGTTTTCCCTACTTTCTTCAATTTAAGTCTAAATTTGGCAACAAGGAGTTCATGCTCAGAAAATCTTTAATCCAATTTTCTGTTTATGGGCAGGGCTGTGTTCCTTCCCTGTTGTTTTTTACCCGAGACCAAACTATGGTGGAGGTAATGAAGATAATGGAGATCTCCTCCAAAAGGTCCTGTGCATGTACTGCCACACTCAGTGCCCCCCACCATGTAGCAGAGCACCCCCGCCTCTGCCAGAGACTCCTGGACACTCACAGGCAAGTCTGAGTCAGTCTCTTGTAGGATCATTTCTCCTTCCTCTGGGTCCTGGTACACACAAGACTGCCTTATTCTAAGAGTCTGTTTCTCCAGTCCTGTGTTAGTTCTGGTGGCTCTGTGGTGCGGTTAATGGCGACCTCCTCTAAGAGGGCTTATGCCATACCCTGGGTGCTGTACCCAGAGGCCCTGACCCTGTGGCAGGCCACTTCTGACCTGCACCTCTGAAGGTTTGGCTCAGTCTCCATGGGGTCTCCTGGTACACACAAAGTTTCACAATCCAAGATAACTTTAAAACAGGGACATCATGAGTAAGGCCACCATTAGAATTAACACTCCACATTCAGAAAACTAAGATCATGGCATCAGGTCCCATCACTTTATGGCAAATAGATGGGGAAACAGTAACAGACTGTATTTTTTTTCGGCTCCAAAATCACTGCAGATTTTTACTGAAGCCATGAAATTAAAATACACTTGTTCCTTGGAAGAAAAGTTATGACCAACCTAGACAGCGTATTAAAAAACAGAGACATTACTTTGCCAGCAAAAGTCCCTCTAGCCAAAGCAGTGGACTAGTAGTTTTTTCAGCAGATTTTTCCAGTGGTCATGTATGGATGTGAGAGTTGGACTATAAAGAAAGCTGACCACTGAAGAACTGATGCTTTTGAACTGTGGTGTTGGAGAAGACTCTTGAGAGTCCTTTGGACTGCAAGGAGATCCAACCAGTCCATCCTAAAGGAAATCAGTCCTGAATATTCTTTGGAAGGTCTGATGCTGAAGCTGAAACTTCAATACTTTGGCTACCTGATGAGAAGAGTTGACTCATTTAAAAAAACCCTGATGCTGGGAAAGATAGAAGGTGGGACGTAAAGTGGACAACATAGGATGAGATGGCTGGCTGACATCACCAACTCAATGGACATGAGTTCGAATAAACTCTGGGAGTTGGTGATAGACAGGGAGGTCTATGGTTCTGCAGTCCATGGGGTCGCAAAGCGTCAGACACGACCGAGCGACTGAACTGAGAAGAATGGCAATGACTAGTAAAGGTGCCTCCTACCTCAGGAAATAAATTTTGAAAAATATCTTACAGATTAGTCTTAACATTTTTTTGAGTTTAATAATACCCAAATATTCACAAGGCTTGAAAAACTGAATGTTTAAATCAAGAGCCTACCAAACTTCTCTTCAGAGTGAGTTCAGATGAAGTAGATCCTGCTGTTGATCACAGTAAGCAGTTAGGGGTTGCAGAATAGGTTCAATTTGAATATTATAATTATAAAGCTGTTTAGTTAAGATTTTAGCCCAAAGTGGTCTAAAATGTATATATAAACACATTCATTTGTTTTATTTTTCAACAATTAAATTTTCAGTGATAGCCACTATGTAAGATACAAATCAATGCCTAACCTTATAGGTCTATATAGGATATATATCATTTCCATCTTGTAATGAAAGTGAAAAAAGTATATTAAGAATGGCACAGAAAAAAACGTATGGGAATTCAAGGATGTAGTACCATTTAGGTAGAGAAATGAGAAAAAGACATTTTGCAAGAGTTTTTTTTTTTTTTCTTTAACTTTTTATCTTGCATTGGGTTGTAGCTGATTAACAATATTGTAATAGTTTTAGGTGAACAGCAAAAGGGCTTAGCTATACGTATACATGTATCCATTCCTGGAAGAGTTTTTTGAGTTAAAATTTAACTTTAAAATTTTAACTTTAAAATTTTAACTTTAAAATTTAGAGAGGGAGAGCCAGATGTGAGTAGGTGTTGTGTGTGTGTGTGTGTGTGTGTGTGTGTGTGTGAATGAATAAATAGAGTGGGACTTTTTCAGTGAGAAAAGCATGGAGAAAATATTAATTTATTTATTCAATGAAAAATATTTGTGGAGTAGCTCCAATATATTATGCTCATTTTGGGGGCAGAAAGAGGAGTAAGAAAGATGAGATCTCTACCTTCACAGCAGGTGGTAAAATTTGCCCATGGATACAGTCCATTAAAAGAAAAAATACCTTGGAAGATATCAATATCAGGAAAAGGATAGACATAACTCTTAGTATGAAATAATCATTCTTCCTAATTTACTTCACTGAATGAAGAGGTTGCATTTGTGGCTGACTATTCCAAGTAAACATATCACTTCCATATAGATTTCACCCCTATAGTCTGTTCTTGAAAAGAAACAGAAGACGCTGCTCATCCCTCCTTTTTTTTTTATTTCATGAAAAGAAAAGAGCCGTTTCAAAATCCTCAATGATTGCTAGTATAAATGCCTTCATTCCAAGAAACAATGAGTATCTAATATTCATATTGGACTTATTGTGTGGTTTTCATATATTAATATATTAATACTTGTACAATGTACTGTAGCTACTGTTATTATCAGGATTCCCAGGTGGTGCAGTGGTAAAGAATCTTCCTGCCAGTGCAGGAGTTGCAAAAGACACAGGTTAAGTCCCTGGCTTGGGAATATCCCCTGGAGTAGGAAATGGCAACCCACTCCAGTATTTGCCTGGATAATCTCGTGGAAAGAGGAGCCTGGCAGGCTACAGTTCACGGGGTCGCAAAGAGTCAGACATGATTGACAAGCAGACATGCACACACTGTTATTATCAAACTCATTTTGCAAATAAAGTAGTTAAGGCATTGAAGGATTAGGCAATTCACCAAAGATCAGTGAATTTATATCTAGTTAGTAGCAGACTCAAAAGATGGACACAGGGGAACTAGTTTATGTTCTCAACTAGTTTTTGCTGCTTCTTAGCACCGTTACTTGTTCCTAGAGGTTTCTTTAATAAACTAAAAAGTGAGATGATGCTCGGGGCTGCTTGTGCTTCTCTGTAACATTTCTCCTGAAATCCTCTTTAAGTGGTAGCATTTTCTTTTTTTTTTGATGCATTACAAAGACCTGCACAGATATATGTGAGAATGTGGCACCCACATCTAAAGACTTCTGAATTTAGTGACTGGTACTTGGCCATCCAGAGTTCTGTGATTCCTTTAGTGGGAGTTCAGTGGATCAAACCTCCAGGACCAAGTAAGACCCATCTGTTCCAAAAGTGTACACTCAGCTCTTCCATGGCAGGCAACTAGTACTCCCCTACTGAGTTTAACATTCTTGCTTTGTTCTCTAATCAGCAAAAATCCTGTTTCTCATAAAGTCAGTATTCGTTCATGCATTTCAGAGGCCTGGGAGGAAGGATATTATGCAGAGAACACGCCCAAGCATATAACTGGGTAGATTAAAAGATCCAGATGGACACCCAGTGTACTCACATAAATACATAAAAAGTCAAACTAGAGCACTAATTGTGGCACTTATTGTAAAATGGCACTGATACTGCCGTTTCTTCTATTTCTAAACCGATTTTGATTTCAGGGCTCATTGGCAGCACCGGCTCTGTTGCCATCTGTAACCCATGGGGCTTTTGCAATCTCTTACTCACATAGATTACTCTTTTTTCCTATTCTTTTTAAAGGCATAAAACTTATTAACTAACTTACTCTCACATCTTTCCTACACTGAGTTACTTCGTGAGCCTCTCAATGCAAAGCCAAGGGAATGAGAAAAGACCCAAACTGATTCTACTCTATCCTGAAAAATGGCTTTGAGACATGTTCTTGATCACCTTTAAGAGTCTGGACATTGTTAACCTCACCCATGGAAGCCACCCCACAGCTCAAGACAAACCCCAAAAGTAATAAGGGAAAATGAAAAAAACTTAAGTATTCACTGACCGCTGTTTAGCACCAGGTATCTTTACCAGGGTGATGACAGTCACAGGTTTGTCACAACCTTTGATGTGTGTTCTTTCCAGAAAATTATGGTATTTGAAAAATGTCACAAATAATTATTTCTGCGAGGAACCAAAGATTGTAACTAAGTGTCAGTTTTCATTATGAGCTGAGATGAAAGATCCTGAGATCATTCTGGATCTTCAGACCCTGATCTCTGTGCCTGCAAAGAGGCCAGTGTGGTACAGCTGCTCAAATACATAATCCAGAAGATACAAGGGAGATTTTACACAGGGGTATATTTTAAAACATGTTGTATACTTTTAAATATTTTTAAATGAGAAAAGCAAGTAAACTTTTATAAGAAATCACTAAATGTGTACTCAATTATTCCATACTATGTTTTAAGATTGGATGGTGGTGAGGGAAAGAGCACCATTTTCATAATTTTATAGAAAAATGAGAACCCCAATATCCCAAGATTAATTGGAATGTAATACTGTAATTGGAATATTATTCATAAGAGGCTGATATGGTAAAATTTGAAATTAACACATCAGGAAATTCCAGTAGTCTAGTTGGTATTCACAAATGCTTTGCTATGCCCATGACATGATGTTTTGCATATAGTAGGCACTAAATAAGTGTTCTTTGGATGTTTATTGAATTAAAGTCAAACAATAAACAAAGACTGCCAATGATCTACACATTGCCAAGCACACTAGGAACCATTTGGATATGCAGGCTGCAAGTGTGCAGGCTGCAAGTGTGTTCTGATGTGGCAGAGAAGAGGAAGCCTGCCTTGGAGTCTCTGCTCATCCATTTGCTTGCTGCTTGCTATGTTAACTGAGATGAGACATTTAGCATTCATCTGTAAATGCGGTCATTTCTTTCAGGCAAAATCCTAAAGAGTTGTTGAGGTTTTGGAATAATGGACATCGTAATTCTTTCTAAAAACACAATTCTAATAGATGTATACCTGGTTAACTGTTTGTGTGTGTGTGTGTGTGTTTTAGTTTTCCCATGGAACCCTATTATACTGAGAGATGCTTTAAAGAATACTAGCTTGGGGGTGAGAAAGGGATGGGAAAGAAACTGATCTAGAGGTCTACCGCTGAAAGTCCTATCCTTTGTATAGAGTAGATTTGCTTTTACATATTTTATATATGTTGGATGTCCACTTTAGATTTCAACCAAAGAAATAGTTTTACTGATTAAAAAAAAAAAAGATTGAACATCGCTGAATTATTTTCATTTATTTGGATTTGGGACTGTGAAAATAGGAGCAACACAAGTGTTCATGAACAGGAGAATGGGATAGACAATCTTACTGTACTCTTACAATGGAATACTACTCAACATTAAAAAGGTATAACCTACTTGAAAAGGAACGAACACAGCACATGGCTAAATTTCAGAAACTTTATGTTGAAATAAAGAAGTCAGATTCAAAGGAGTACATGTTTTATGGTTTCATTTATGTAATGCTATTTATATGCTTAGGTATTTCCTCTAAGGTACTATTGACTGAAAGGGAAGACAGGGGAACTTTCTAGAATGATAGAAATGTTATTTATCTTGGTCTGGCAACTGGTTACCTAGGTTATCTATCTATCTATAACCATATATATTACAGTCTTTGAACTATACATTTAAGATTTATGCAACTCACTCTATTTAATACACTGTGATTTATAAAGTAGGCACAACCAGTTGTTTTCTACTCACTGTTGGACAGAGGAAAATGGAATCAGCTAAGTTCCAGAGAGATACAGAGGGAATGGTGAACATGTCCATGGCTCTCTGTAATACAGTATATATATCTCCACATTCACTTCTGTAAACTCATACACACAAGCACACAAAATGTACTCCCCCATATATACTTCTCCATTAAACTTATTTACCTTGTTATTCTCTCCCTTTTCTCTTTCTTTCCAGAATCTATGAAGTTACTAGATGTTGCAAAACTCTCTCATTGAATAACAGTTCTTATCTTTTTAGTTTTGTGTTCCTGACCCATTTCTTATGATGACTAGAAAGATGTCTTAGCATACTAAAAACACTTTTTTTCTAGTCTCACCAGAAAATAATTTTTTCATAGAAAATTATCTTACTTGTCATTGTGGGACAGAAATCTGTGTCTAAATTCTCAGAGAAGCTTTGTTGCTGTTGTTTAGTCCCTAAGTCATGTCTGACTCTTTTGCAACCCCTGGACTGTAGCACACCAAGCTCCTCTATTCATGGAATTTCACAGGCAAGCATAGTAGAGTAGGTTGCCATTTCCTTTTCGAGTGGATCTTCTTGACCCAGGGATTGAAACCACATCTCCTTCATTGGTAGGTGGATGCTTTACCACTGAGTCACTGGGAAAGCCCCAGGGAAGCTTGGATATAGAATAATAGTTAACATATTTTGAGCATTTACTATGTGCCAGGTATTATTCTAAGCAATTTGCATGAATTGACTAATTTTTCAACAAATTTGTAAGTTAAATGCATATTAAAACAGCAACAACAACAACCTGAGGCACAAAGATTAAGTAACTCTCTAAGTTACACCATGGGTAATGGGGGGAGCTGGAACAGGGATCTAGATAGCCTAGCTCTCACTTCTCATTAACCGAATGGGTCAAGACAAACTCCCTAACTAAGCAGACTGAATGTCCACTTTTAGCTCTAAGCCCCCTCTGAGAACCCTAGCCTATGCTAGATATGCTTTCTGATGAATTTTTATAGACTTTTCAAACCTATCATATCAATTGAGTTAGACAAGGCTATGAGCCATGCCATGTAGGGCCACCCAAGATGGATGGGTCATGGTGGAGAGTTCTGACAAAATGTGGTCCACTGGAGAAGGGAATGGCAAACCACTTCAGAATTCTTGCCTTGAGAACCCCATGAACTGTATGAAATAGGACACTGCAAGATGAACTCTCCAGGTCAGTAGGTACCCAATATGCTACTGAAGATCAGTGGAGAAATAACTTCAGAAAGAATGAAGAGACAGAGCCAAAGCAAAAACACCACCAAGTTGTGGATGTGACTGGTGATGGAAGTAAAGTCCAATGCTGTAAAGAACAATATTGCATAGGAACCTAGAATGTTAGCTCCGTGAATCAAGGAAGTGGTCAAATAGGAGATGGCAAGAGTGAACATTGACATTTTAGGTATCAGTGAACTAAAATGGACTGGAATGGGTGAATTTAACTCAGATGACCATGATATCTACTACTGCGGGCAAGAATCCTTTAGAAGAAATAGAGTAGCCATCATAGTCAACAAAAGAGTCCAAAATGCAGTACCTGGATGCAGTCTCAGAAATGACAGAATGATCTCTGTTTGTTTCCAAGGCAAACCATTCAACATTACAGTAATCCAAGACTATTCCCTGACCAGTAATGATGAAGAAACTGATGTTGAATGGTTCTGTGACCTGTATCACAGGTCTACAAGACCTTCTAGAACTAACACCCCCCCGCCAAAGATATCCTTTTCAGTATAGGGGACTGAAATGCAACAGTGGACTTCTCTGGTGGCTCATACGGTAAAGCGTCTGCCTACAGTGCGGGAAACCTGGGTTCAATCCCTGAGTCGGAAAGATCTGGAGAAGGAAATGGCAACCTACTCTACTATTCTTGGCTGGAAAATCCCATGGGTGGAAGAATCTGGTAGGCTACAGTCCATGGGGTCACAAGTAGTCAGACACAACTGAGCAACTTCACTTTCACTTTTCAATTTAATGCAAAAGAAGGAAGTCAAGAAACAGCTGGAGTAACAGGCAAATTTGGCCTTGGAGTACAGAATGAAACAGGGCAAAGCCTAATAGAATTTTGCCAAGAGAACTCACTGGTCATAGCAAACGCTCTCTTCCAACAACACAAGAGAAGACTCCACACATGGACATCACCAGATGGTCAACACCAAAATCAAATTGATTGTATTCTTTGCAACCTAAGATGGATAAGCTCTATACAGTAAGCAAAACAAGACCGGGAGCTGACTGTAGCTCAGATCATGAAATCCTTATGGCCAAATTCAGGTTTAAATTGAAGAAAGTAGGGAAAACCACTAGACCATTCAGGTATGACCTAAATCAAATCCCTTACAATTATACAATGGAAGTGACAGATAGATTTAAGGGATTAGATCTGATAGACAGAGTACCTGAAGAACTATGGATGGAAGTTCATGGCATTGTACAGGAGACAGGGATCAAGACCATCCCCAAGAAAAAGGAATGCAAAAAAGCAAAATGGCTGTCTGGGGAGGCCTTACAAATAGCTGTGAAAAGCAAAGGAGAAAAGGAAAGATACACCCATTTGAATGCAGAGTTCCAAAGAATAGCAAGGAGAGATGAGAAAGCCTTCCTCAGTGATCAGTGCAAAGAAAATAAAGGAAAACAATAGAATGGGAAAGACTAGAAATTAGAGATACCAAGGGAACATTTCATGCAAAGATGGGCACAATAAAGACTGAAATGGTATGGACCTAACAGAAGCAAATGATATTAAGAAGAGAAAAAACAGAAGAATTATACAAAAAAGATCTTCAAAACCCAGATAACCACAATGATGTGATCACTCACCTAGAGCCAGACATCCTGGAATGTGAAGTCAAGTGGGCCTTAGGAAGCATGACTACCAACAAAGCTAGTGGAGGTGATGGAATTCCAGTTGAGCTATTTCAAATCCTGAAAGATGATACTGTCAAAGTGCTGCACTGAATATGCCATCAAATTTGGAAAACTCAGCAGTGGCCACTGGACTGGAAAAGTCAGTTTTCACTCAAATCCCAAAGAAAGGCAATGCCAAAGAATGTTCAAACTACTGCACAATTGCACTCATCTCACATGCTAGCAAAGTAATTCTCAAAATTCTCCAAGCCAGGCTTCAACAGTACATGAACCATGAACTTCCAGATGTTCATGAATTTAGGAAAGGAAGAAGAACCAGAGTTCAAATTTTCAACATTCATTAGGTCATCAAAAAAGCAAGAGAATTCCAGAGAAACATCTATTTCTTGTTTATTGACTATGACAAAACTTTTGACTGTGTGGATCACAACAAAGTGTGGAAAATTCTTCAAGAGATGGGAGTACCAGACCACCTGACCTGTCTCTTGAGAAATCTGTATCCAGGTCAGGAAGCAACAGTTAAAACTTGACATGAAACAACAGACTGGTTCAAAATTGGGAAAGGAGGACATCAAGGCTGTATATTGTCACCCTGCTTATTTAACTTAGATGCAGAGTACATCATGAGAAATGCTGGGCCGAGGAAGCACAAGCTGGAATCAAGATTGCTGGGAGAAATATCAATAACCTCAGATACGCAGATGATACCACCCTTATGGCAGAAAGTGAAGAAGAACTAAAGAGCCTCTTGAAAGTGAAAGAGGAAAATGAAACAGTTGGCTTAAAACTAAACATTCAAAAAAGTAAGATCACTGGATCTGGTCCCATCACTTCATGGCAAATAGATGGGAAACAGTGCCTGCCTTCAAAATCACTGCAGATGGTGACTGCAGCCATGAAATTAAAAGACGCTTAATCTTCAGAAGAAAAGCTATGACCAACCTAGATAGCATATTAAAAAGCAGAGACATTACTTTGCCAACAAAGGTCTGTCTAGTCAAGGATATGGTTTTTCCAGTATTCATGTATGGATGTGAGAGTTGGACTACAAAGAAAGCTGACCACTGAAGAATTGATGCTTTTGAACTGTGGTGTTGGAGAAGACTGGAGATCCAACTATTCCATCTTAAGAGAAATTGGTCCTGAATATTCACTGGAAGGACTCATGTTGAAGCTGAAACTCCAATACTTTGGCCACCTGATGCGAAGAACTGATTCATTTGAAAAGACCCTGGTTCTGGCAAAAATTGAAGGGAGAAGGAGAAGGGGATGACAGAAGATGAGATAGTTCGATGGCATCACTGACTCAATGGACATGAATTTGGGTAATCTCTGGGAGTTGGTGATGGACAAGGATGCCTGGCATGCAGTCCATGGGGTTGCAGAGTCAGACACAACTGAGGGACTGAACTAAACCTAACTGAACTGATCATATCAATTAGATAGGTGTTCCCAACGGATGGTATTAGGCAATGATTCAGTCAGTTGTGACTAGGTAATGAAGCCTCCATGAAAACCTAACAGGACTGGATTCAAAGAGCTTCTTGGTTGATAAACACATGGAGATTTGTGGAGAGTGGCATTCTCAGAGGAAGCATCAAAGCTCCTCTTTCTTTTCCCATATACTTTCTTTATGTTATGGCATCTCTTACCTCTGAATATTCCTGAGTTATATCCTTTTATAATAAACTGGTGATCTAGTATGTAAAATGTTTCTCTGAGTTCTGTGAGCTACTCTACCATTGGGTTGTGGGACGTTTTGATTTATAACCAATTTGTCTGAAGCACAGGGAACAACCTGGAGTAACGACTAGAATCAGAAGTGTATGTGTGTCAGGGATGGGGACAGTCTTGCAGGACGTAACCTGTAGAGTCTGACAGCATTTTCAGATGGATAGTGCAGAACTGAGTTGAATTGTAGGATTCCTTGCCAATGTTATAGAATTGTTTATTGGTCTAGAGAACCACCCCAACCACTAACACTGGAATTGAGTCCAGAAATCCCATTTTAGAGCCTTACTCCACAAACCTGGTCTCACTGAGACATGGAATCTTCATTTGTAAAGTTAAACGGATGCAAAATTTATCTCAAACATCTTGTGTAGCCCAGAGTTTTGAGAGCAAAGTGAACTTACTGTCAGAGTGAAGTTACTGTCATTGTCCCAAATCTTTCCTGAATATATTAATCATCTCTTAGAAAAGACTTTAAAGATGAATCTAATCTCTTCACTCTGACAGTAAGTTCACTTTGCTCTCAAAACTGGGATGCACAAGATCTTTGAGATAAATTTTGCATCAGTTTATCTTTACAAATGAAGATTCCATAGCTCAGTATTTAATGTTGATGGGCTGCCTCCTTCCTACACAGTTGTCAGCAAATTCCAACAACTTGGTGTCAGAATGTGAAATTAGTGACTAATAAAATGAAACAGACAAAAAGAGATTGCCGAGTTATAGAGAGGATAGGCATGATATATGAATATCATTGGGTATTCCTTAAAGAACATTTATGTGATTATATGAATGTGAAAATACAGTGCAATATTTTAGAATTTGACCAGTCACTGGAATCCTCTGAAGCAGATGGACTGTGTGACTGATGATTCAATAATTGTACTCATTAAAATTTTTCATGTTTTTAATTTCCTCACAGCCCCCATTCCCCCATCTCATTCTACAAAGAGCTGAACAGTGATTTTTTTTTCATTGTCAGTGAAGAGATAATCATTGAGTTTGCTATGATTTCTTGGGGTGTCCCCGGCCCACCTCCAGGCTCCTGATTGATAGCTCAGAAGCCTGGTTAAATGTTGGAACCACCCCCAACTGTCTGAAGGGCTAGAAATATCATAGGACAATCTTCCATCTACCTTCATTATTATCTCACACAAGAGCTTCCTTCCTGTAGACAAAGTGTGTGCTTGTGTCTTCTCAAGGTACTACACCACAAATCCCAGACATGGGGAATTAAGCTGAAGGCCAAGAATTAAAGTTTGGAAAGTCTATCTAACCATAGTTATTATTGTTGTTTAGTTCCTAAGTTGTATCTGATCCTTTTCTGATGCCACGGACTATATCCCTCCATCCTCCTCATGGGATTTTCTAGGCAAGAATACTGGAGTGGGTTGCCATTCCCTTTTCCAGGGGATCTTCCCAACTCAAGGATTGAACCCATGTCTCCTCTCCTGCATTGGCAGGCAGATTCTTTGGCTCACCACTGAGCCAACTGTGAAGCACTACCCCAGTTATAGCCAAGAATAAATCAGAATGAATGGGAGGTAGGGGGTGGTGGGAAGGTTCTGTTGCTGCTGCAACGATGGTTAAATGGGCATCACGGTTCAGATTCAATAACAAGGTTATTATGTGTGTCTGTGGAAACCACAGCATCTGCAGATCAATAGGATGACCTCTGTCTACAAAAGGTTAAGTACTAGATGGACCAACTGAAAAAGAATGGAACTTTTTCTAAAATTTATTTACATTCATTTACTTACTACATTCATTCATCAGTAAAAAGAACATTATCTGCTAGCAAGAGATCTAGTTTCTGGTCTGAATCATGCCTCTACCTACCTGTGTATCTGCAGGTGGTCAGTTTACCGGTCTGAATCTCATTTCACTCAGAGCCCAACTCTACAGCTCTATGATTATATGAACTATTGACTCTCTCTCTACTGAGCAGAAGGTGCAATAGGACAAAGAAACACTGACTGCAGGACTCGCCCTTCTAATGAAGTACATGGCTTCTTTGGAAGAGATAAGGTATAGATGCTTACACAGAAAAAATAACATCATAAAATCCAGTTGGACTTGCTCACATAGAGGCCAGGTGTGACAATGAGTGCCTTGAGCTTAGGGAAAGAAGAGAAAGCTCTTGGGGTCAGGGAGGGTTCAGAGGGGTTTTCTTTGAGGCAGGGGTCAAATTTGAGAGATAGAGAAGAGGAAAAAGATAAGCTGTGGGGAAAAAATGGTTTGAACAAACATTAGGGGTTAGACTAATTCAGATGTCTTAGGACAGATAATGTGTGGGCAGATTGGTTTTGGAAGAAGTTTCATGAGCCTAATAGGGCTTGTTAATACCACTGCCAAGCTCCCAGTGTTGGGAAAACCCTAAGGTTTCTTCTCTGAGATCTCTATCCAAGATTGAGTGAGGTTACGAGAAGGGAAATCCTAAATGCCTAAAAGGTTAGTCTGTAAGCGGCAGAATGTTACCGAGAATTCATGAGATGAGAGTAACATAGAATAAACTGAAATATGGAAAGTTTAACTAGGCAGTAGCCTGCAGGATGGATCAGATGAAGTCAGACTAAAGGCGGAGAGGCTGCCCCCTGAAGCTGGTAAGAGAAGGGCCAACCAGAGCAGAGCAGAGAGGGTGACAAGATGTAGATGGATTTGATTCCCCAGCAGCATGTTCCTCTTTAAAACCTTTGCTTTCTCTTTAATATTGAGTCATATTTGTAATTATGTGCTCAGTGTCTCTTTTTCTAGCTAGACTTTAAGCGCCCCAAAAGAGCCAGCTGTGTCTGCCTTTTTGGAACTGTGTATCTCTACTACTCACATGGTGGATGACCCAGAAAAAAATACTTTAGAAGACTTGGGCAGTAAATGAATGCATGCAAGACACACTGTGAAGAAAAGAAAAACATTCAATGAGTCAAAAATTCTTAGCTTGGTAAATGGAAGAATGGTAGCAGCAACTAGAAAAAGTGGAAACAGAAATGTTGGAAGAAAAGTGATACTGGAAATGAATTTAAAGTGATGTTGGGATGTCCATGTAAAAATATTGAGAAGGTCATTGGAAATATTGGCTTATATGTTGAGAAAACTGCCAGGGTGTCCTTCTTTAATATAGAAAACTGAACTGGTTGGCTGAAGTCCTTTGATTTCCGAATTCCATTTGGCAAAGAATACATTTGAGGTCATGGATCAAAAAAGATTTTTTTTTTAAATGTACAAAAGCTAAGAACTACTTTTTTGTCCCCATCCTAGCACTATCTCAGAAATTTAATATCTGCTTTCATGCCATTTTCATTTTTAAGAGACTTTTTGGTAAATTAAAAACCAGACTTTTCCTTTTAATATAATAAACTGTATTGGAAGAATCCATTTTAGAAGAAGTTTAAAAGAAAATACATTAGCTTAGAGAATGTTTTTTTATTTACTAGAGGTGTTAATGTCTTCTTTTTGCTGAGGCAGTTTTGTGTTCATTTTTAGATACTACAAGGAAGGCTCATGGTGAAAGACCTAGGCTCTGATGTCATATTGACCTAAAGTTGAATTTTGAGTCCACTTCTTAACTCAGTAAGAGTTCAGGACCTCAATTTTCTCACTGGTAAATTGGGATTTCTATTACCTACCTAACAGGTTTGTGAATGCTAAATATATACTCTTGTGGGTTAACAGTAGTCCCCTAAACACTTATCTGTGTCTCAGAATCTGTGATTATGAACTTTATTGGAAAAAAAAAAAAAAAAGAAAGAAAGGTCTTGCAGACATCAGGATCTCAAGATGAGATCCTCCTGAGTTTTCTAGTGGGAGCTAAATCCAATAGCAGTTGTCACTATGATAGTCACACAGTCACAGAGAGAACACTATATGAAGACAAAGGCAGGGACTGGACGGATCCAGCTACCAGGACTGCTCTCAGCCATCAAAAGCTAGACTTGGCAAGGAAGGGTCCTTCCCCAAGGCCTTCCAGAGGAGCATGGCCCTGCCAGCTCTTTGGCTGTGGGCTTGGCCTCCAGAACTGTAAGAGACTAGAAGTCCCATTGTTTTCAGCCACCAGTTTGTGGTAATTTGCTACAGCAGCCCTGGAAAAATACACAGTTACTAGAAATGGTATGGACCTAACAGAAGCAGAAGATATTAAGAAGAGGTGGCAAGAATACACAGAACTGTACAAAAAAGATCTTCATGACCCAGATAATCATGATGATGTGATCACTCATCTAGAGCCAGACATCCTGGAATGTGAAGTCAAGTGGGCCTTAGAAAGCATCACTACAAACAAAGCTAGTGGAGGTGATGGCATTCCAGCTGAGCTATTTCAAATCCTGAAAGATGATGCTGTGAAAGTGCTGCACTCAATATGCCAGCAAATTTGGAAAGCTCAGCAGTGGCCACAGGACTGGAAAAGGTCAATTTTCATTCCAGTCCCAAAGAAAGGCAATACCAAAGAATGCTCAAACTACCACACAATTGCACTCATCTCACATGCTAGTAAAGTAATGCTCAAAATTCTCCAAGCCAGGCTTCAGCAATACATGAACCGTGAACTCCCTGATGTTCAGGCTGGTTTTAGAAAAGGCAGAGGAACCAGAGATCAAATGGCCAACATCCGCTGGATCATGGAAAAAGCAAGAGAGTTCCAGAAAAACATCTATTTCTGCTTCATTGACTATGCCAAAGCCTTTGACTGTGTGGATCACAATAAAACTGTGGAAAATTCTTCAAGAGATGGGAATACCAGACCACCTGACCTGCCTCTTGAGAAATCTGTATGCAGGTCAGGAAGCAACAGTTAGAACTGGACATGGAACAACAGACTGGTTCGAAATTGGGAAGGGAGTACGTCAAGGCTGTATATTGTCACCCTGCTTATTTAACTTATATGCAGAGGACATCATGAGAAACGCTGGACTGGAAGAAACAGAAGCTGGAATCAAGATTGCTGGGAGAAATATCAAGAACCTCAGATATGCAGATGGCACCACCCTTATGGCAGAAAGTGAAGAGGAACTAAAAAGCCTCTTGATGAAAGTGAAAGAGGAGAGTGAAAAACTTGTCTTAAAGCTCAACATTCAGAAAACAAAGATCATGGCATCTGGTCCCATCACTTCATGGGAAATGGATGGGGAAACAGTGGAAACAGTGTCAGACTTTATTTTTTTGGGCTCCAAAATCACTGCAGATGGTGACTGCAGCCATGAAATTCAAAGATGCTTACTCCTTGGAAGGAAAGCTATGATCAACCTAGATAGCATATTCAGAAGCAGAGACATTACTTTGCCAACTTAGGTCTGTCTAGTCAAGGCTATGGTTTTTCCTGTTGTCATGTTTGGATGTGAGAGTTGGACTGTGAAGAAGGCTGAGCTCCGAAGAGTTGATGCTTTTGAACTGTGGTGTTGGAGAAGACTCTTGAGAGTCCCTTGGACTGCAAGGAGATCCAACCAGTCCGTTCTGAAGGAGATCAGCCCTGGGATTTCTTTGGAAGGAATGATGCTAAAGCTGAAACTCCAGTACTTTGGTCACCTCATGCGAAGAGTTGACTCATTGGAAAAGACTTTGATGCTGGGAGGGATTGTGGGCAGGAGGAGAAGGGGACGACCAAGGATGAGATGGCTGGATGGCATCATTGACTCAATGAACGTGCATCTCAGTGAACTCTGGGAGTTGGTGATGGACAGGGAGGCCTGACATGCTGCGATTCATGGGGTCGCAAAGAGTCGGACACGACTGAGTGAGTGAACTGAACTGAACTGAGTCACTTGTAAATGCTTGTTCTATTTCCTCATTCTTATTTAAACAACCACATTCCAAGCCATCTTGTATAAGAATAAAAGGACTGCTGGAAACACTGCACTGGAGTGAGGTAAGTAAGACCACTATAAGAATATCTGCATGTGATATTGGTACTGAATATGAAGGGATAATTATGGGGCACACGGGAGAATAAAGAAGACAGTGAGAGCAGATTAAGGAAGAGAATCAAGTGTAGAAGAAATGAGAATGTGGAAGAAGGAAAAGCAAGACCTTTGCCTACCCTGCCACCTCACAGCTCTCTGTCCTTCCATGGTGTTCACTCAGTGGAAACTAGAAGGAAATAGGAGGAGATATATTAATGTAAGGAGAAGCACATATATTTCAAACTTGCCCTCGAGATATTTCAAAACTGCTGTGTCATTAATCTTCCCAGGTTGGAGAGACCAAGATCTGGGGCTATTATCAAGTGAAACTGTCATTAGAACCAAGGCCTGTTGACTCCTAATTTTCAGTCTGCAAGATTGTACAGTTGCTGCTTGAGATCCAACATTCATTCTCCCCTCTTTTGCTCAGCTATCAAGTGGAAAGTTAAAAGAAATATTAGGTATAATATAAGACACAGCAATAATTACAGCAGTCATAATTCCTACCATAACACTATATTTTTCTGACTACGTTAGTGACTTGTCATTTCTAAAGAGCATTTGTTTAATGGTAAAGTTATTTTCTATGCATCAGTAGCCCACATTAAAAAGACAAAATTAAAAATACTCAAGCTTTCACACTTAGCCATTTTAAAATATAAATAACTATATGGCATGGGTGCACATTGGGAATGGAAAGGATAACCTTTTCTTGCAGTCCAAACAAATGTCTTAATACAACTGGAATAATGAAATCTACAAAATACCAAGTTATTATAGGCACTCATAATTTCTTCAGAAAAATGTATTTCCTAGGGTCCTTGATAGTCATAAGCTCTCAGTTCCTCATCTCTTCAGTCCCAGTGAAGGTCCTCATAGTTTCAGGACAATTGTATAAAACCCTGAGAGAAAGGAATGGTCATTGCTGCTTGGCCAATGGCCATACAGATAAGGTGACATAAAAAGATGCTACATGTGTAAGTGTGATTTATTAAAACGATTGAGTCAGAATCTTGTTTTGGTCTGTTTGTTTGCCACTGTGGCTAGGCTGGGAATCTAGAAAGCATATTCTTTCCTCTGCACTCTGCCTCCACCTCAGGAAAAAGAGAGCAGCATTATTTGTAAAGATACTGGAAAGTGGTTAAGCACTAAGTTCCAGGGCCTCAGAAGCCCTTAGTACAGAGCAAATGATCATCAAAGGAACATGTGAATTTTTACATTGGCCCCAACAGTCTCAGGCCAGGACTGTCTCCAGTATCGTGGGACATAGAAACCTCTGGGACTCTTCTACAACAATGTAACTCAGAGGGAGAGATATTTGAAAATAAGATGCATCTGAAATTTGAAATGGAATTCACTGGAATTTGAAAAATAAACAACTGTGAAATATCCCACTCTGCTATGAACAAAATCCATGCTTTAATACTAGCCTCAAGGATGGCAGTAAATAAGTGAAAACGTGCCCAGCGCTGTTCCATATACTGCTGTGCAGTTACACCAAATTCTGTTTGTGTGAAACTTCCAGTTAAATCAACACACTCTTCCCCAGCAGAATAGATCAGCTGGATATCATCCCATCCCACAATACTCAAGGAATGTCCTGCCAGCACCACCCTCTTCCTGACATTCTGGTGACTAGGATTAATCACCTCTGCTGTGGAACACATGGACTAACAAAGGCTAAAAGGTTATCGAGGTGAGCCATGTTTCTGAGCTGATTGTCAGTGCTTTGAGGTGGAGTGGGGCTGTGGGGGTAGAATGACAGGGCACTGACCATTCCTGGATGGCTGATAAGGGAGCCTGCTACATTAAACCCGGAAGGGCAGATGCCACCGTGATTGTTAGAGATCACAGTAGTCTCAGTCACCCCACTCTTGATAAAGTGGGTGTTTTTTTTTTGAAAAAAAAAAAAGCTTAAAGAAAAGAATAAGAAGAAAAGATATTGTGTATTTCCAGCTCAGAAGAGTGGAATGACCTGTTTGCCATGAATGGAGGAGTCCTTAATTTCCTTTTGAAGGCTCATGGAGGGTTTCTGGAAGTTCAAGGGCTTCCTAACCCTGTGAACACAAGTTTGTATATCTTTGTCAGAAAAGTAGAAATAAATTTATGACACAAAGAGTTTAAGAACCACTGGGGTAGGGCAGGGGAGAAACAACTGTCTCCAGGGTCCACGTTTGTGGCTTCAAAGCCTGTATTAGTCCTAGCACTAGTCCACAGTGTTTCGAGCGTTCATGTAGCAGTTGTACAGGTTTTCTCATTCCTCCTCATGTTGATTTCACATTCCTTCCACTGAGGAGTTCATAAGCCTATGTTGAATATTTCTACATTGAAGTGTATTTGATTTACAATATTGTATTCCATTTGTAGTTATTATAGTTATTATAAAATATTGGCTATATTTCCAGTGCTGAAATGCAAAAAAAGCAAAATGGCTGTCTGGAGAGGCCTTACAAATAGCTGTGAGAAGAGAGGCAAAAAGCAAAGGAGAAAAGGAAAGATATAAGCATCTGAATGCAGAGTTCCAAAGAATAGCAAGGAGAGATAAGAAAGCCTTCTTCAGCGATCAATGCAAAGAAATAGAGGAAAACAACAGAATGAGAAAGACTAGAGATCTCTTCAGAAAAATTAGAGATACCAAGGGAACATTTCATGCAAAGATGGGCTCGATAAAGGACACAAACGGTATGGACCTAACAGAAGCAGAAGATATTAAGAAGAGGTGGCAAGAATACACGGAAGAACTGTACAAAAAAGATCTTCATGACCCAGATAATCATGATGATGTGATCACTATATCTAGAGCCAGACATCTTGGAAAGTGAAGTCAAGTGGGCCTTAGAAAGCATCCCTATGAACAAAGCTAGTGGAGGTGATGGAATTCCAGTTGAGCTCTTTCAAATCCTAAAAGATGATGCTGTGAAAGTGCTGCACTCAATATGCCAGCAAATTTGGAAAACTCAGCAGTGGCCACAGGACTGGAAAAGGTCAGTTTTCATTCCAATTCCAAAGAAAGGCAATGCCAAAGAATGCTCAAAATACCACACAATTGCACTCATCTAACATGCTAGTAAAGTAATGCTCAAACTTCTCCAAGCCAGGCTTCAGCAATACGTGAACCGTGAACTCCCTGATGTTCAGGCTGGTTTTAGAAAAGGCAGAGGAACCAGAGATCAAATGGCCAACATCCTCTGGATCATGGAAAAAGCAAGAGAGTTCCAGAAAAACATCTATTTCTGCTTCATTGACTATGCCAAAGCCTTTGACTGTGTGGATCACAATAAACTGTGGAAAATTCTGAAATAGATGGGAATACCAGACCACTTGACCTGCCTCTTGAGAAATCTGTATGCAGGTCAGGAAGCAACAGTTAGAACTGGACATGGAACAACAGACTGGTTCGAAATTGGGAAGGGAGTACGTCAAGGCTGTATATTGTCACCCTGCTTATTTAACTTGTATGCAGAGTACATCATGAGAAATGCTGGACTGGAAGAAGCACAAGCTGGAATCAAGATTGCTGGGAGAAATATCAATAACCTCAGATATGCAGATGACACCACCCTTATGGCAGAAAGTGAAGAGGAACTAAAAAGCCTCTTGATGAAAGTGAAAGAGGAGAGCGAAAAACTTGTCTTAAAGCTCAACATTCAGAAAATGAAGATCATGGCATCCGGTCCCATCACTTCATGGGAAATAGATGGGGAAACAGTGGAAACAGTGTCAGACTTTATTTTGGGGGGCTCCAAAATCACTGCAGATGGTGATTGCAGCCATGAAATTAAAAGATTTACTCCTTGGAAGGAAAGCTATGATCAACCTAGATAGCATATTCAGAAGCAGAGACATTACTTTGCCGACTAAGGTCTGTCTAGTCAAGGCTATGGTTTTTCCTGTGGTCATGTATGGATGTGAGAGTTGGACTGTGAAGAAGGCTGAGCTCCGAAGAATTGATGCTTTTGAAGTGTGGTGTTGGAGAAGACTCTTGAGAGTCCCTTGGACTGCAAGGAGATCCAACCAGTCCATGCTGAAGGAGATCAACCCTGGGATTTCTTTGGAAGGAATGATGCTAAAGCTGAAACTCCAGTACTTTGGCCACCTCATGCGAAGAGTTGACTCATTGGAAAAGACTCTGATGCTGGGAGGGATTGTGGGCAGGAGGAGAAGGGGACGACCGAGGATGAGATGGCTGGATGGCATCACGGACTCGACGGCCGTGTGTCTGAGTGACCTTTGGGAGTTGGTGATGGACAGGGAGGCCTGGCGTGCTGCCATTCATGGGCTTGCAAAGAGTTGGACATGACTGAGTGACTGAACTGAACTGATAATATTTCCTTGTAGCTTATTTACTTTTTACATACTGTTTTCACCTGTTTATCCCCTTTTTTGCCCCCCCCCCAACCTTTGGTAACCAATAGTTTGTTCTCTGTGAGTCTATCTCTGTTATGTTACACTCAGTAGTTTTATTTTAGAGTCCACATATAAGTTACAATATACAGTGTTTGTATTTCTCTGTCTGACTTATTTCACTTAGCATAATACCTTTAAGTCCACCCATGTTGCTACAAATGGCAATATTTCATTCTTTTTTTATGACTAAATAGTATCCCATTGTATATATGTACGACATCTTCTTTATCCATTCCTCTGTTGAAGGACACTTAGGTTGCTTTCATTTGAAGTTTTAAATGATTTTTGATCTTATATTCAAATAAAATGAATTAATTCAACTTAGAAAAGAAAAAAACCCCACAAATACATATATATGTACTGTTCGTGGACATATGATTGACTTTAAAGCCAACAAAATGATAGCTTTTTAATGTGCTTTAACTTTATGTAATATGTGTAGGAGGATACTTATTGTATAGGGGGAAAAAAAAAAACCACAGTATTTTTTTTTTTTTCTAAAATGAGACAGTTGGCCAAAACAGTCATGTACTTTTGTTCCCGTGGAAAGATGAGCTCGAGTAGGATGTTTGCCTTGGTCAAATGTCAAGCACATCCAACTCATTGACATCACTGTCACTTAGCCTTAATTGGATGTTAGCAATGGATCACTGGGAGTTGGGAGGTCTGAGAATAATGGTGAACCATCTTCACTCTAATGTGGTATTAAAATTTTTCAGCAAAGGAACTATAAAATAAGCAAGCAAAAAGAAAAAAAAATCCATTGAAGACATTCTTTTTCTAGAGTTTAAAGGGTAAAGGGATTTTTCTCAGTCATTACATCCTTTACTCCTTCTTCCCACTTGTTCAGTGGAATTAAACAGAACCATTAGTTTTGAAAGCCTTACTATGAGCTGAAAATCACAGTCACCAAGTATGAGAAAGTTTATGATATCATTAGCTCTGGACACCTGAGGGGAGAATGTTCTTCCTTTCTGCACAGAACTGTTGATTACAGAAGGGAATCTAATGTAACTCACTAGTAGCCAAATTATATAATTTAAGGCAGAAATGTTTTCTTTAGGAAGTCTTACTTTTGTTACAAACAGAGACACAGAAATTCAATAAGGAACAAATGTCCAGTGGCTTTGGGGTATGTAATCTTTCAAGGCTGGCAGATTTGCTTGTGCTTGAAGACCAACCTAATAGGCACAAAGGTCAATTTTCTCAGATAGCTGTAATTAATGGAGAGCAGTGATTGTCTTCGATCACATGGAAATAGTAGGGCTCTGCAAGGTTTCCTTTTATCCCATGTAATTTCATCTCTCTCTGTGGACAATTTGTGTAAGCAGTGTTTCTGTCCATGACATTGATTCATTTAGTCTAGTCCTTCCCTGATGGCTCAGATAGTAGAGAGTCTGCCCACAGTGCAGGAGACCCGGGTTCAATCTCTGAGTCAGAAAGATCCCCTGGAAAAGGAAATGGCAACCCACTCCAGTGTTCTTGCCTGGAGAATCCCATGGACAGAGAAGCCTGGTGGGCTACAGTCCATGGGGTCACAAAGAGCTGAACACGACTGAGCGATTAACACACACACACAAGTAAATTCCAACTATATCTTGAGTGAAATAATACAACATTCAGTAGCTCTGCCAGTGAGCTTTTCTCTCTGATGAATAGTTACATGTTTATTGTTACTTGAAGTAATTGGGTGAAGCTTATACAGACAGAAGAAGAACAAGCAGAGAGGATGGATTTATAATTTAGCATTACAAACTCATTACTAGGCAAAAGCAGATACTAATGTAACTCATTTATAAGCCCAATGATATGAGTTAATGAGTAATGAGTGAAAATTTCAATATTCTTTTTCTCCCCTATCTGAAGTATGTGGAGTTTGGTAAAGGCCAAGTAATGTGGTTCAGTGGAAAGAGTGTTGGATTGGAGCCCATGAGACTGGATTCTCATCCCAATTCTGACACTTGGTAGTTGAATGACCCTGAGAATTAATTGGATTTTGTTGGCTTCTGTTTGTCCATGACGAAAAGAGTTGGACTAGATGATCCCTAAAGTTTGTTCCAGCTATAAAATTCTAAGATTCTAATTAAAAGTAGCCAATGAGATTTGCATGTGAGCAAATCACAGCAAGAAAATGGACATTCTATTAGAGTCTCATTTGAGGATTACAGCATCAGAGAACTTGTGCAGTAGCTAGTAGGATATTAATCCTTTGATTCTGAGTTCTTAGCAGTCAGAGTAAGCGTTAAATCAAAAGTTTAGTAAAATGGTGTTTATAATATTTATAGTTTAAAGTGACAGGAAACATCAACACGTAGATGTTGGACTATTCCTGGTTCTGTAGTGAGAAGTAATTAATTTATTCTTTAATTCCACATTATTCTTCTCTTATGAATTGCCTCAGAGCCTCTCAACCTCACCTGTCTCCTAGGTCAGACTTTGAGAGCCGAAGACAGAGATTCTTGCCAAGTAATTTATGATGGGAGTACTTTTGGATAAAATCTATAATGGAGTGAAGGAAGCAAAGTAAGAAAAACAGAAAAAAGTAGGTCTGCTTCATGAAGAACCCAGGCTGACCCATATTCTAATCAAGATTTTAAAATATCATTTAAATATATTTACATATTAAAGTCAATGCTCTCCTCAGTTTCTAAACTATCCATTCCAAGAAGGATATTCAACCTTCTGATTTCAAATCGTAACCTAGAGTACTTCCTAGTAGCTACTAGGGTTAGACACAAGCCTGGAAGAGAGGCACCTCGTGCTTCCTCTGCTACTAATCAAACTCTCCCAAGAAATGTGAGCTTCCTCAAGCTGATTACAAGACCCCACTTTGTAGATATGAAGGAATAGATAGTAACCAGACACTTTTAATTAAGCTAAGAATGATTTGAGGTTTAAAGCTAAAGCCTTTACATAATAATAATACACTGAAAATGGGCTTTTGGGGAGGAGTATCTAAACTCAGTTTGCCCATTGAAGAATGAAGTTTGTAAAAATTCAAAACAGGGAAAATGTGACTCACAACTACTAAGATGTTTCACGGTTTTAGGGCTGTGAGGAGACCAGGTATCTCTTAGGAAGAATTATCTCTCAGTACTATTCTGTGTACTAGCATCTTGGCACCATCTGGAGGCCTGTCCCACAATCTTACTGACTCAAAAACATAAATTGTCAGCATTGCCAGAAGTGAGTATAGATCTCAGGAAGAGAAACATCGAATAAGCTCCCACAGCTAATGTAAAAGACCAGAATATCTGTTCATTTCTATGCACTGAAAGCCATCAGTGACAAGGCTGGAGGCCTCAGGACTGTACTTCTCTTTTTCTGTAACATCAAGAAGCAGTGTGATAATCACAGTGTTGCTTTGTGAGTCTAGAAGCAAAGCAAAGGCACTGTAAAAAGAATCTCTAGTTGACTTTCTTGATGCCCTGACCCATGTCCCCAAGGCTGACCTTAGAACGTGCCCTGTACTCATGGTGAATAGTTTCAGGTATACCATGGATAACTCCCCACTTTAAATGCCTGCTTCTCTGCTTGAGGGCTTCTTTCATGCTTGGGAGTTTGCTTAGCCACAAGCTAGAGCAGCACAAAAGTGACAAGGAGTTAATGCTGCCCTAGGGACAGCCTTCAACAGAGATTGAAAGGGAATCCAGGGATAATGTCCTGAGCTTTCTGTTCTACTGTAGCTCAGTTCTGAGGGATACTCTGTACAGTTTCTCATAAGGTCCCCAGGAAGATTTGAAGCCTGTTATCCACACTGAACACCAGCAACATCTGATAACGTGCTTATTATTGTACTCTTGTTGTTTTTTCTCCCCTATAAAGGTTCCCAGCTGAAATACATGTGACCCAGTTCAACCTGGATTTCAGATAATAGTGAATGAATATACATACATATATGTATATATGTGTATGCACATTCACGTATATGTTCATATGATCTCTGTGGTGGTGGTGGTAGTGGTTTAGTTGCTAAGTTGGGTCCGACTTTTGCGACCTCATGGCCTGTAGCCTGCCAGGCTCCTCTGTCCATGGGATTCTCCAGGCAAGAATATTGGAGTGGGTTGCCATTTCCTTCTCCAGGGGATCTTCCCGACCCAGGAATTGAACCTGGGTTTCCTGCATTGCAGGCAGATTCTTTACCAACTGAGCTATGAGGGAAGCCCTCTGATCTAAATCTAGACCTCTCTGCATCTCTGTCTAGATATACATTTAGATAGATATTTAACTATCTCTCTATCTATACGGGGGGAGGGAGAGAGCAGCAATGATAAAGCAGATGGGATAAAATGTTAACAATGGGTGAATCTAGGTGACAGATAATGAGTGTTCTTCATATATCTTGTAGATTTTCTTCAAGTTTGAAATTGCTTCCAAATACAAGTAGTGAGGAGTCTTCTAATGATTTAATAACCACTGATCTATCCAGTTCAGTCTTTCATTTAGAAATGAGAAAATCAAGGCTCAGAATACTTGCTTAAGGACCAGTAGCCATGTTTGAAGGGTACTTAAAATAATCTGCTTTTGTACTGTTAAAAAACAAAATTTAGCTGACTAAACTGGAAATTCTATTTCACTTTATTCAATGATTTATGAATCAGACAGCATGTCGTCAAGCAAGTAGAAAGAGACTTCATAGAGTTTTGCAAAATGAAAGGATTTTATCATCAGAAAGAGGTGGGGCAAAGAAGTTAAAGAGTAGATTATTTTGATTAAGTTTACCTTCTAAAAATAATTTTTATTTTATTCATTTACTTTTGGCTGTGCTGTGTCTTTGCTGCTGTCTGTGCTTTTCTCTAGCTGTGGGGAGTCGGGGTTGCTCTGTTGCAGTGTGCAGGCATTGTGCAGGCATTGTGGTGACTTCTCTTGTGGTGGAGCATGGGCTCTGGTGCACGTGGCCTTCAGTAGCTGTGAAGCCTGCGGCACACAGGGTCAGTAGTTGCAGTTGCCTGACTCTAGAGGACAGGTTCAATAGTTGTGGGACATGGGCTTCATTGCTTCATGGCATGTGGGGTCTTCCCAGACCAGGGTTGAACCCGTGTCTCCTGCGTTAGAAGGTTACCTTTTTTTTTTAAGGGGAAAGGGAAGGGATCTTAGGCAGACTACCTCAGTAGTGTTGGTCAGGAAATTCCAGACTGATAGGTTAAAAATTCTACTCCTTAGAGAAACTGAAACTGCATTTAATTTAGGTATTATTAATAAATGTTGCTGGGGCTTAGCATAAAGTGATTTAATTTGAGGCCTGTTATTTCTTTTTGACAGTTCCCCCCTTTTGATCAAATCAAGCTCTAACCCTAACTGAAAGATGGACCAAAATTAGAGGCATTTACTTCATTCTAGTTCTTGCAGCTTTTATTGTTCCTAGGTGTTCGTTTTTTGCTGATTCTGTGTGGTATTCACATGTCATGGCTTCAGGCTCAAAATAATTTAGTTGATAATTCTCTTCATTCCTTTCTTAAAGTTCCAGTCTTAGGGAGTCTTTTGCTTGGTGATTAGTGGCTGCAAGCGTGCACTTAAAGCATTTGAGAAAATGCAAGGCACCAGGGAGATTATCATTATAATTAGAAACAAGATCAGTTCAGTCCAGTCACTCAGTCATGTCTGACTCTTTGCAACCCCATGGATTGCAGCATGCCAGGCTTTCCTGTCCATCACCAACTCCAGGAGCTTGCTCAAACTCATGTTCATCGAGTCGGTGATGCCATCCAGCCATCTATTCCTCTGTTGTCTCCTTCTCCTTCTGCCTTCAATCTTTACCAGCATCAGGGTCTTTTCAAATGAGTCAGTTCTTCACATTAGGAGGCCAAAGTATTGGAGCTTCAGCTTCATTGTCATTCCTTCCTATGATTATTCAGTATTCAGGATTGATTTCCTTTAGGATTGATTGGTTTGATCTCCTTGCAGTCCAAGAGACTTTCAAGAGTCTTCTCCAACACCACAGTTCAAAAGCATTAATTCTTCAGCACTCAGCCTTTTTTATGGTCCAGCTCTCACATCCGTACATGACTACTAGAAAAACCATAGCTTTGACTATATGAACTTTTGTCAGCAATGGGCTGTCTCTGCTTTTCAGTATGTTGTCTAGGTTAGTCATAGATTTTCTTCCAAGTGTCTTTTAATTTCATGGCTGCAGTCACCATCTGCAGTGATTTTGGAGCCCAAGAAAATAAAGTCTGTCAGTGTGTTTCCACTGTTTCCCCATCTATTTGCTATGAAGTGATGGGACTGGATGCCATGATCTTAGTTTTTTAAATGTTGAGTTTTAAGCCAGCTTTTTCACTCTCCTCTTTCACTTTCATCAAGAGGCTCTTCAGTTCCTCTTTGCTTTCTGCCATGAGGGTGGTGTCACCTGCATTTCTGAGGTTATTGATACTTATCCTGGTAATCTTGATTCCATCTTGTCCTTCATCCAGCCTGGCATTTTGCATGATGTACTCTGCATATAAATTAAATAAGCAAGTTAACAATATACAGCCTTGACATACTCCTTTCCCAGTTTGGAGCTAGTCCATTGTTCCATGTCTTGTTCTAACTGATGCTTCTTGACCTGCATACAGATTTCTCAGGAGGTAGGTAAGAAGTATTCTCATCTCTTTAAGAATTTTCCACAGTTTGTTGTGATCCACACAGTCAGAGTCTTTAGCATGGTCAATAAAGCATAAGTAGATGCTTTTCTGGAACCCTCTTATTTTTTTGATGATTTAGCACATGGTGGCAATTTGATCTCTGATTCCTCTGCCTTTTCTAAAGTTAGCTTGGATATCTGGAAGTTCTTAATTCACATACTGTTGAAGCCTCACTTGGAGAATTCTGAGCATTACTTTGTTAGGGCGTGAGATGAGTGCAATTGTGAGGTAGTTTGAACATTCTTTGGCTTTGGAATGAAAATTGACCTTTTCCAGTCCTATGGCCACTGTGGAGTTTTCCAAATTTGCTTGCATATTGAGTTCAGCACTTTAACAGCATCATCTTTTAGGATTTGAGATAGCTCAGCTGGAGTTCCGTCACCTCCAGTAACTTTGTTCATAGTGATGCCTCCTAAGGCTCACTTGACTTCAGACTCCAGGATGTCTGGCTCTAGGTGAGTGATCACACCATTGTGGTTATCTGGGTCATTAAGATCTTTTCTGTATAGTTCTTCTGTGTATTCTTGCCACCTTTTCTTAATATCTTCAGGATAGTTTCAATGTTTGGAGTGCAATTTAGAGTCATGATCCCTAAGAACCGGACCAACTAAAGAACGGTTCCTTTGAAAGAGTCACTCTTTTAAGCCAAGTGGTCTTGCTCAGTGATCTTGTATAACGGAGTATCAGTTTCCCCAGAAGTAGTAATCCAGATATAGCAAGTAGTGTGGGCCACAGTGTAGATGATACCTCTTTGCCTAGCTAAACGATAATCCTGTTATCAAGAATAACTTTGGACAGAGAGTCTAAGGATA
The DNA here is from genome assembly GCF_032405125.1 of Capricornis sumatraensis. Classification (NCBI taxonomy): domain Eukaryota; kingdom Metazoa; phylum Chordata; class Mammalia; order Artiodactyla; family Bovidae; genus Capricornis; species Capricornis sumatraensis. The sequence continues at coordinate 45,184,228 of NC_091074.1, read as the reverse complement.
TATATTGGACAACTATTGTTTAGTAGCAGACTCTTCAATACTTTAAAGAGTTAGGGAGAGATTCCTGATCACAGCCTCATTTGTACTCACTTTTGTTGAGGGAAGTAGACCTCTGCTAAATAAAGTATATTCTTAGTTCTGAATGCTTCCTGGTATATCCTTCCTAACTCAACCATGCAAATTCAGGGGAACTGATCAATGAGCTGTTTCAATTTGTTTGTGGATAGTTAGGGGCACAGTTAGATAACTTAGAAAGCATTGCCCAGCTATCTGCCAGCTATCTAGGCTTCATAGACTCAAGGAAAATAATAAACACAACAAGCAAAGATAAATCTTGTTGGGGTGCAAACTACTTCTACAAAGTTGACACTGTTTATGCATTCATTTACAAGGATTGTTGCATTCGCCTGTTCAAGCCAGGAGTCAGATTTTTTTCCTAGCCTGAAATAGAAAGTTTTTCTAAGTTCCAGAGGTTATATCTGCTTTGTGGTGACCTCTGATGTGTGGGTAATGGCATTGTCTCTCTAGGCCAATGCCAGAGTAAAGGGAAAAAAAAGAAAAAAGAACAAAGGCTTTATGTTTAGTTAAAATAAGAAGTCTTGATTTGGCATCTTGGGTGGAAGCAGTCTGCATCTCTGTCAGCTACTTCTCTTCCTAGCCAATTTGGTTTTGAGGTCTTCATCTTATACGCAGTTTCCTTTTTCACTGAGAGACGTGTGCTAAAGGTTTAAGTCCCTGAAGTTTGGCTGCCATCTGGGTAATGAAAAGAACTTGGTATAATTTCCTCCAAGGAGATTCAAGGGGAGTCTTGACTGCAGATCAAAAGGGTGGAAGGCAATTGGAAATGTTAATTTGGAGAGTCAGATATTTGAGGAAAACTAGAAGAATTCAAGATCTAGTCCCCTTTACAGGTTTATAACAAGATCTCAGACAGTTAACAAGACTAGATTCTAGTACCTACAGAGGTGAAAACATAATTTCCCCCTCTACAATTATCTTTATCCTTTGCCAAAGGTAACTACAGTAAAGTTAATTTGTTTACAGTAAAACTTGGCCTGATTATTTATGTAAATGCAGGAAGAATAGTGATAGGCTATATAAAACCTTTTAAGATCACTTTGTTGGAACATTGTAAACAAGGTGCTGGATCCATTTTTTTCAAGGGGATTTATTGGCTTCATAAAGTCAATTTTAGTTCCTTAAAACTGTCTGGCCATATCTGAATATGCATATCTCTCTCCAATATGACTTTTCAGTCAGATCTTTGGTAATATAACCAATGTTTCTAGTTGTGTCTTATTACAAAGAGGATATATTTTTACTGAATTTATACAAGTAATTATATTGCCATGAAGAAAGTACTCAGGAGTTCCCAAATTTTGGAGGGGTTAGGTTGGAAGGAAAGCTAAATGTTTCATCTTTGTTTATAAAGGTATACCTTATCGAATTAATTTAAAATCATAGATAGCTTAAGATAAAATATGTCTTTAAATCTAAAAAAACAATATTAAGGAGCCAGAAATGTTTCACATAAAAAATCATAAAAATTATAATCATCCTCTTTCTTTACTTAATTCAGTCTCATTTTATTAACTTTTTTTCTATTGGATTCAGATTTTCCATTAGATCTAGGAATTCTTATCCAGTTCAGTTTTATGATCAAAAACCTGTACTGTTATTTTTTTTCCTGTGAGTCTCCTTGAAGATGAAGCACTGTTCTCAGAACCCTTTTGCAAAAGATCTGAGGAAAATAATAGCTGTCTGTAAATGACAGAAAGACTTAAAAATGTCCATTGTTAAAGAGTTGATGAGAGTTAATTGTAATTAAATTGACAAAATTTGGTTGTTTCTATGATGTACAACATTTTAAAATAACTGAAATTATGACAATAACATCATACTAGGGCATATCAAACTTTAGGACTTTCAGGAACACACACACACACATATATACAAAGAACATATTAAGAAGGCTTAGTATTACTTTTTATTTGACAATTCTTTCCATGTAGTTTAATATATTAAATCAGCCTAGTTTAACACCTTTATTTTTATGAAGACATAGACAAAATCTTTTGAGATGTTCAAGGGACCATCTGGAAAATCCTGTTAGTTTGAGCTCAGAAAGACTTCCTTTAGAATTTGATTTGTGGAAGTTTGTAAATATTATAAAAAGTTTTAAAAAATCACAGCAAATAGAATCACAAATCATTATAGAATAATACTTATCTTTTGATCAAAGTGACAATAAAATATTTCAAAGGCAAATACTAAAGGTTACTTAATTATGAGAAAAACTAGTCAAAGACCAGATAAAACTCAGGAAATTATTTTGTAAAACACAAAGTCTTTGCTTTCTAGGCAGATATTATTTAAAAGGGAAAGAGAAACCTTTTATAATAGCCTATTATCAAGAACAGACCAATAGTACAAAAAACTATGTCCTTTAGCAGATGAAAGAATATAATTTTATATAAGTATATTACTGATATTAAAGCTTACTTGAAACACTTTTTAATATAAATTCAATCTTAGCCAGCTTGATTACACAAGGTAAAATCTTCCCTGGCTTTCTTTCTTCCCAACTTCATATTTAATTTGGCTTTCATTCTCTCCTTTTCCGTTTAGAAATAACTTCTTTTTTTTTTTTACTTCGGTAAAATTTGCCTTCTTTTCTCCCCAATGTACATTTAAATATATTATACTATTTATTTTAGCCAAATTCCCACTTCCTACTTTCTTTGCAAATGGAATTGTTTTCCTTGTTTATAATAATTTTAATTTCATGTGTATACACATTAATTTTAGTTACATATAATATAGAATTGTATATATGTATACATATATTAATATATATAAATTAGAATTTTTAACCCTTAAAACCTTAATTTCTAAGGTAACATACATGAGCAACTGTGAACTGTGTCTGTTACACCAGCATTCTTTAGATTTGCAAATTTATGAATTCATTTCTTAATTTCTAAAAATACTTGTTTCTTCATGGAAGAGTCTTTCAATGAAGTACTAGATAAGTTTACTAATATATCCAAAATATCTTTCATTTCTTTGTCATAAGAAACCAAAAGTAAATAAACCTACGTTTAATAATTGTTTCACTGTTTCATCTTATTTGGAGAAGGAAATGGCAACCCACTCCAGTATTCTTTCCTGGAGAATCCCACGGATGGAGGAGCTTGGTGGGCTACAGTCCACGGGTCGCAAAGAGTCGGACACGACTGAGCGACTTCACTTTCATCTTATTTGGAAATAATCTAGATTTTTCAATATATTTCCATAATTTAACTTAGCTTAGTAAAACTTCAAAGGTTCATTAACTTAGCTTAGTAAAACTTCAAAGTTTCAAGTTACCTGAAAGATTTTGAAAGCTATTTCTTAGTACACAACATAAAATATAATTACTGCAAAATGTTTATAAACTCCTAACCTCTTGAGAAACCTATATACAGGTCAGGAAGCAACAGTTAGCACTGGACATGGAACAACAGACTGGTTCCAAATAGGAAAAGGAGTACGTCAAAGCTGTATATTGTCACCCTGCTTATTTAACTTATATGCAGAGTACATCATGAGAAACACTGGGCTGCAGGAAGCACAAGCTGGAATCAAGATTGCAAGGAGAAATATCAATAACCTCAGATATGCAGATGACACCACCCTTATGGCAGAAAGTGAAGAGGAACTAAAAAGCCTCCTGATGAAAGTGAAAGAGAAGAGTGAAAAAGTTGGCTTAAAGCTCAACATTCAGAAAACAAAGATCATGGCATCTGGTCCCATCACTTCATGGCAAATAAATGGGGAAACAGTAGAAACAGTGTCAGTTTTTATTTTGAGGGGCTCCAAAATCACTGCAGATGGTGATTGCGGCCATGAAATTAAAAGACGCTTCCTCCTTGGAAGGAAATTTATGACCAACCTAGATAGCATATTCAAAAGCAGAGACATTACTTTGCCAACAGAGATCTGTCTAGTCAAGGCTATGGTTTTTCCAGTAGTCATGTGTGGATGTGAGAGTTGGACTGTGAAGAAAGCTGAGTGCTGAAGAATTGATGCTTTTGAACTGTGGTGTTGGAGAAGACTCTTGAGAGTCCCTTGGACTGCAAGGAGATCTAACCAGTCCATTCTAAAGGAGATCAGTCCTGGGTGTTCTTTGGAAGGAATGATGCTAAAGCTGAAACTCCAGTACTTTGACCACCTCATGCGAAGAGTTGACTCATTAGAAAAGACCCTGATGCTGGGAGGATTGGGGGCAGGAGGAGAAGGGGATGACAGAGGATGAGATGGCTGGATGGCATCACCGACTCAATGCACATGAGTTTGGGTGAACTCCGGGAGTTGGTGATGGACAGGGAGGCCTGGCGTGCTGCGATTCATGGGGCCACAAAGAGTCGGACACGAACGAGCGACTGAACTGAACTGAACCGAACCATTTATATCTATCTAAATAACTTATTCCCAACAATCGTGTTTAGGTGACCCATGAAAACTTCACGAGCTATTAGGTAATCTCAGCCATCATTCTAAGTTACTTTTTTGCTGAGAAATTTTGCAAGAGAGATAATATGAATTTGGCTATTAAACCTGGGTGGAATAAAAGTTACTTGCATTATATTCAGTGTTTCTTATAGTCAGTTACTCAGTCATACCCAACTCTTTGCACCCCCATGGGCTGCAGTGCACCAGGTTTCCCTGTCCTGCACCATCTCCTGAAGTTTGCTCAAATTCATGTGTGTTGAGTTGATGGTACCATCTAACCATCTCATCCTCTGTCACCCTCTTCTCCTGCCTTTGGTGTTTCCCAACATCAGGGTCTTTTTCAGTGAGTTAGCACTTTGAATCAGGTGGTCCAAGTATTGGAGCTTCAGCATAAGTCCTTCCAATGAATATTCAGGATTGATTTCCTTTGGGATTGACTGGTTTGATCTCCTTTCTGTCCAAGGGACTCTCAAGAGACTTCTCCAGCACCACAGTTCAAAAGCATCAATTCCTCAGCACTAAACCTTTTTTATGGTCCAGCTCTCACATCCATACCTGACTACTGGAAAAACCATAGCTTTGACTATATGAACTTTTGTCAGCAAAGGGCTGTCTCTGCCTTTAAGTATGCTGCCTAGGTTTGTCATAGTTTTTTTTCCAAGGAGCAAGTGTCTTTTAATTTTGTGGCTGCAGTCACTATCTGCAGTGGTTTTGGAGCCCAAGAAAATAAAGTCTTGTCAGTGTTTCCACTGTTTTCCCATCTTTTTGCCATGAAGTGATGGGACCAGATGCCATGATCTTAGTTTTTTTGTATGTTGAGTTATAAGCCAGCTTTTTGACTCTCTTCTTTCACCTTCATATAGAGGCTCTTTAGTTCCTTTTTGCTTTCTGCCATTGGGTGGTGTCATCTGCATGTCTGAGGTTATTGATATTTTTCCCAGCAATCTTGGTTCCAGCTTGAGCTTCATCCAGCCTGGCATTTCACATGATGTACTCTGCATATTAGTTAAATAAACAGGATAACAGGATTCAGCCTTGATGTACTCCTTTCCCAATTTGGAACCAGTCCATTGTTCTATGTCCAGTTCTAACTGTTGCTTCTTGACCTGCATACAGGTTTCTCAGGAGGCAGGTAAGGTGGTCTGGTATCCCATCTCTAAGAATTTTCCACAGTTTTGTGTGATCCACACAAAGGCTTTAGAATAGTCAATGAAACAGAAGTAGTGTTTTTCTTGAATTCCCTTGCTTTCTCTATGATCCAACAGATGTTAGCAATCTGTTGGATCTCTGGTTTCTCTGCCTTTTCTAAATCCAGCTTGTACATCTGGAAGTTCTTGGTTCACATACTGTTAGCTTGAAGGAATTTGTGCATTAGTGTGCTAGTATGTGAAATGAGTGCAATTGTGCAGTAGTTTGAACGTTCTTTGGCATTGTCCTTCTTTGGGATTGGAATGAAAACTGAGTTTTCAGTGGAAACTCTAAAGACAGGTCTATTTTAATTAAACAATGAATTTAAACTAGCTTTAATATAAAATGTTTTCCTTGATCATGTGAACCTGAAAAACATTTAGGTTAGTTTCAGTTATATTTCTGAGAGTTTTTAGAATACTCAACATTTAATTTATATAAGTTCTTACTTTTTTCTAAGCCATTTGAATAAAGCTGTTTTAGAGATTAATTTTAGCAATACCATCTAAGCGCAGGAACTAATTAAACACCTACAACATACACATATATACATACATCGACATAGGGAAGCAGAGACCTTATAGATTGTAGATTTTTCTAAAAATATTTGTGGAGAAGATCCATGATTTTTTTCATTCATTTAATTCGAATGACCTTCCCCTTTTCAGCTTCCCTGGTGACTCAGATGGTAAAGCGTCTGCCTGCAATGCAGGAGACCCAGGTTCAATCCCTGCTTTGGAAAGATCCCCTAGAGAAGGAAATGGCAACCCAGTCCAGTACTCTTGCCTAGAAAATCCCATGGGTGGCGGAACCTGGTAGGCTACAGTCCGTGGGGTCACAAAGAGTGGGACAAGACTGAGTGAATTCTGCACTCCCCTTTTCATTCTCCTGATAAGAATTACCTCCCTGGAGTCTGTACTTTAAAGAGATGGTCTAAATGAAAATTAACATTGACATCTCAATAGAACAGGGAAAGAATGCAATTTCCTCCAAGAAGCGCTTTGGTTTCCAATATTTACAGCCTTCTGAGATGAATAGAGGAGGTTTTGGGATTGGCAAAAAAGGATTGGTGGACTTTTTTTTTTTTCATCACACCTCTGATCTTGTATAAAGATATGGATTATAAACAAGGATAGCTGTTTTTAATTCCTCAAAGAATTGTGCTGCTATCTAAATGATCTCAAAGGACTGATACACCCCCTCACCTGTGTTGGATTGTTTTCCCTCCATCTGGGTACATTTCACAAGGCTTTTTGAGGCTTGATCTAATTGTTTCAATAATTCATGCACTGGGCAGCATCCTATCTAGTAAGTAGAAAGGTGTTCCCAGGAATTGTACAGAAGGGAAATTTGTTGTTGTTGTTGTTGTTGTTGTTTTGTTTTTATAACCAGAAAGAGGGTGGACAAGAAAATTAAAGGAGTTGATTATTTCAGATTATCTTCTTTTAGGGGAAGACAGGGAGTCTTAGGCAGATTACCTCACTAATGTTGATCAGGAATTTCCAGGCCAATTGATTTAAAATTTGATTCCTGAAAGGGGCTGAAAATGCAGTCAGGTTAGGTGTTAAATCTTGGTGGGGTTTAGCATAGATGACTCCTCTTTGGGCCTGTTATTTCTTTTTAACAGCATGAATGTACGTTGCACTTCAAAATAAAGTACTTTAATTTTATATAGTATATAAGTCATAACATCCACAGTGCCGTTCCCCTTTATTCATGCAAATAACTGGAGTTAATTCTACATTTTTAAACATATTGAACTTTATTTTGTTCAAAACCTTTAGACCCATTTGGATCTTCCTTATATTTTTCACTTCAAAAAAAAGTTTTTCCCCTATTTCTGTTTTGCACTGGTTATTTATTTTAGATAAGTCAGAATTTTGATATTACCTTGCCTTAGGATATGTTTACATTCCCTGGTAGAGTATAAGGGAGGACAGGAATTCTCTGTCTTCTGCAACTGTTTGAAGGAGCAGGTGAAGAGAGAGTGGAAATGGGTAGGGCGGAGCCAGCCTTCCACTCTTCTTCAGAGTTTCCATCTATGCTAAAGAGATTTGCTTTCTTTCCTTTCTGTTTTCTGTTTGCTTTTTAAAAATAGCTTTGAAGGAATGGAAAATTTCTGTGGTAGCTGATAGCAAATACAGAAAGGCTCATTTGCATATAGATGTTTCAGCTTGCAACTGCATAATCCCCTGAGAGAGGCCTTGTTTAAATGGGCAGGCAGGCTGGCACAGGGCTGCTGGGTTCCTAATGAAAACTAAATTGAAACTTGGGAAACATTTGCCTTGGAGGTGGCCAGGCTTTTTAGAATATCAGTTTAAATCTGAAAGACACAGGTAGGCCCCTGCAAAATTGCCCCTTGCTCTTTAAAGCCCTAAGACAGAGGATAGAGAGAAAACAGAGGAAAAAACAGCAAATGATTGGGTAAAACCAGAGTTAACCATGCCCTTCTTAGAAATTCTGCCTGAAGATTTCAAATCAGTGAGCAGGTGGGAAAGTGGGAAAGAGCAGAGAGTATGGAGGCACCATCTATTCTGGAAAGGCCTTGGAAACGGAAAGGCCTTGCTCCAGGTGTCTGGGTGAGCCAAGACTTTTGAGACAACTGGTAATTCATTTATAGGCTAAAGACTTTTCAGATTGAATGTTCCCCCTGAACTTGACTGTGGGCTAAGCAGATAAGGACAACTCTGAAAACAAGATAATGTGGAAAGAAAAGAGATTACAAAAAGGTCAAAAGATTAGCTGGAGGATAAATGGAAGTCAGAGGAAAATAAGGGAAAAGGTTTAGAAACTGATACCAGCCAAGAAAGATAAATCAAGTTAGCAAGTAGAGGAAGTGGACACAGGAGAAAAATAAGAAATGAGATCAGGAGAACTGACCACAGGATAGGAGAGGAATATAAGGATAATTAAGAATAGAAATGCAAGAAAACAAAAGAACTGAGAATGTGGATTAAAGAAAAGCATCAAACTGAATATCTCTGAGGCTTCTCTGCCTGAATCTAATGAGAACTGGATGTATCAAAAGTTTTCTGTATTCCTTTTCCAGCAATAGTATTTCTTCATTGCTACCCAAAACATTCTTTTATAATAATAAGATAACCCACTTTTCTAACACGTGTGCATGTACACAAGCACACAGGTGCACGCAAGCTCACTAGATATAAAGCATATTTGTAATGAGACGCATCCTCCCCATGACAGAAAATGCATGCCATGTAATATAAATCCCTATTTGCTGCCCCTCAGCTGAATCTCAGAGAAAACACCTATTATTTTACCAAGGTCCAGTGAAACAGATTATCTTCTGGGAATGAGGAGAACTGTGAATTCTACCTAAGGTTGCTTACCAAGAATCACCTATCCATAAGGCTGCATCTGTTATGCATGAAGGGAAGTAAAAGTGAGGAGGATACAAGTACAGCTTATTTATTCAGTAGCTACTCTGTCCCAGGCCATGTCCTCTAATGGGACAGAGTAGTGTCACTGGGGTTAAGAGGTCATCCCTGTGCTCAAAAGATACATGATCTATGGGACTTAAGTAGAAAAACATTTGATCTATCTTTCAATCCATCATTCATAGGTCCAAGACTTTAAAAAAGCAAAATAAATAAGCAAAACTCAAACAAGTACAGAATTTAAGTATCTAAAGCTAAATGTACTGTGTACTAACTATATGACGTTTATTATGCTAGCGTTTATATTCAATATTTAATTCCCATAGCCAATATCTGAGCTAATTTTCTTAATTAAAGTATAGTTGATTTACAGTGTTTTAGGTATACAGGAAAGATTATTTTCTATTATAGGTTATTACAAAATATTGAATATAGTTCCCTATGCTGGCATCACTGACTTGATGGACATGAGTTTGAGTAAACTCCGGGAATTGGTAATGGACAGGGAGGCCTGGCATGCTGCAGTCATGGGGTTGCAAAGAGTCAGACACGACTGAACTGAACTGAACTGATGCTATACAATAGGTCTGTGTTGTTTATTGTGTGTGTGTGTGTGTGTTTATTGTAGTATGTATATATTAGTCCCAAATTCCTAATTTATAGCCCCCACACTTCTACTTTGGTAACCGTAAGTTTGTTTTCTACGTCTGTGAATCTGTTTCTGTTTTGCAAATGCATTCATTGTATCATAGTTTAGATACTATGTGTAAGTAATGTCACATGATATTTGTCTGACTAACTTCACTTGGTGTGATAATCTCTAGGTCCATCCATATTGCTGCAAGTGGTATTATTTCATTTTTCATAGCCAAGTAATATTCCAACGTGTGTGTGTGTGTGTGTGTGTGTGTGTGTGTGTGTGTTGTGTGTGGTTGTATGTGGGAACATTCACATCTTCTTTATCTGTTCATTTATCAATGGACATTTAGGTTGCTTCCAAGTCTGAGCTATTGTAAATAGTGATGTGATGAACATTGCATGTATCTTTTTTAATTAGACTTTTCATCTTTTCTGGATATATGCCCAGGAGTTAGATTGCTGGATCATACGGTAGCTTTATTTTTAGTTTTCTAAGGAACCTCCATACTATTCTCCATAGTGGCTGTAGCAGTATACATTCCCACTAACAGCGTAGGAGGGTTCCCTTTGTTCTACACATTCTCCAGCATTTATTATTACAGACTTTTGATGATGGCCATTCTGACTGGTGAAAAGTGGTACCTCATTGTAGTTTTGATTTGTATTTCTCTTATAATTAGCAGTGTTGAACATTTTTTCATGTGACTTCCATTTAGGTCTTCTGCCCATTTTTTGATTAGGTTGTTCGTTTTATTGATATTGAGCCCCACAGCCAATTTTTGAGGAAGGTATTTTTGTTAAACTCATTGTATATACAGATGAAAAAACTGGAACTTAAAAATATTAAGTAACTTTACAAAGTCATATTTTTTTAAGTGACAAATCTGAGGCTAAACCAAAATATTTGATATGAAAACCCATGTATTTTAAAAATATAATAGATATTCTTCAGAATTCAGGGTGATGCTGCTAAGTCACTTCAGTCGTGTCCAACTCTGTGCGACCCCATAGACGGCAGCCAACCAGGCTCCCCCATCTCTGGGATTCTCCAGGCAAGAACACTGGAGTGGGTTGCCATTTCCTTCTCCAGTGCCTGAAAGTGAAAAGTGAAAGTGAAGTCGCTCAGTCATGTCTGACTCTTAGCGATCCCATGGACTGCAGCCTACCAGGCTCCTCCGTCCATGGGATTTTCCAGGCAAGAGTACTGGAGTGGGTTGCCATTGAATTCAGGGTAAGTATCTTTAAAATGAAAACTAGTTAGTTTATTATTTACCAAGGTCCTACTTCTAGGGAGAAATACTCAATTTTAGTTGTACTGACAACTCCGCTTGAAATCCATATAAGCAATATCTACATCACAATCATAAAGTATTTTTTTAAAATAAATTTAAATGTGCAAGTTTATGGCTGTTGGTTGTAATACTGTTCAGAGAGTCAATTAGATTTTTCACTTAGGAGTTCTGGCAGAGAGTTGACATAGAAAATCGTTGTAATCAATATTGCAAGTTCAGTCCCTAACATCAAGCATTGTGTGATTGAATGGTGCATGGCTTCAGGATATTGTTAAAGCTTTTTTATTTTTTTTTTCTCTTGTAAAGATATTATTTAAATGTGACAAAATATTCACATATTAGTTGTACTTAAGAGATAAAAGGAAGGAAGGAAAACAGAGAGGACAGGAGAAAGTAAATGAATTTTTTTGAATTAGAGACTCCTTACCCTCTGTTTTACTAGTTTACTTGGTGTACCTTCATCTTGTCCCTGACCCCAAGTGACTCTAAGCCAAGGCCAGATTTCTCCTCTGGCCAGAATTTCTTTTTAAGTGTTTATAGCTAAATTATGCAATTAAAGGCAAGATGAAATTTATATAGAAAATTATATCCTCCAATAAAGAATAGATGCCAGCAGAAGAGAAACCCTTCCTCTTAGGCATTTTAATGACTGTTGGAATAAAATCACTCATTACTCTCAGGCACACTGCGTTTTGGTTGACCTTGTGGAATGTCTGTTTGATGGTTTTCAAAATCACTTATCCATGCAGTTTTGGCATCTCTGTGCTGTGTTAGCAATCTCCTTTTTGTATTAGATTTTACTTCAGTCATTTATGTAGGTTCTGAGTTCCCCTCTTTATTTCCCATCAAAATTTGTATAAGTACAAAAGGGCAATTGCAGGCTCTGAAATAATCTCAATATTTGAAAATATTTAATCTAAATCATCAATATACTTCTAGTAAGAGTGGAGAAGCTAAATACTGGTTACCTCCTTGAAGTTCCAGGACCACTGAGACATTCTCTAATGTAGTGATGAGAATCCTTAAGAGAAGTTTGGGAAATGTCTTAGTAAACCCATGGAATGTTTATCACCACTAGATGTGTTTAGTTTGAATTTTGCTTCTACCTTCTTATCAGTGATTAAAAATGGCATCAGTGTCTGCTCAGAGATAAAAATTCATATGTCTTTAGATTTTCTATCCTTTTAAGTTATATCACATTATTTAAATATTTATTAGGTGGTTGTTTACTATTTGCCTAGTAGTGTGCTTTGTACCCATGTGCAATCTCATGTAATCCTCATAGAAAATCTATGTTGTTCTATCGCTGTCATGTCAGACTCTTTGTGACCTCATGAACTGCAGCACTCCAGGCTTTCCTGTCCTTCATTATCCCTCAGAGTTTGCTCAAAGTCATGTCCATTGAGTTGGTGATGCCATCCAACCATCTCCTCCTCTGTAACCCCCTTCTTTCCTTTCCCTCAATCTTTTCTAGCATCAGAGTCTTTTCCAGTGTGCCAGCTCTTTGCATCAGGTGGCCAAATTTTTGGAGCTTCAGCTTAAGCATCAGTCCTTCCAATTAATATTCAGGGTTGATTTCCTTTACAATTGACTGATTTGATCTTGCTGTCCAAGAGACTCTCAAGAGTCTCCTCCAGCACCAAAATTTGAAAGCATTAATTCTATGGTGCTAAGCTGGAGAAGGAAATGGCAACCCACTCTAGTATTCTTGCCTAGAAAATTCCATGGATGAAGGAACCTTGTAGGCCACAGTCCATCGGGTCGCAAAGAGTCGGACACATCCCTGGCTTCCCTTGTGGCTCAGATGGTAAAGAATCTGCCTGTGATGTGGGAGACCCAGGTTCTATCCCTGGGTTTGGAAGATTCCCTGGAGAAGTGAATGGCACCCCACTCCAGTATTCTTGCCTGGAGAATTCCATGGACAGAGGAATCTGGCAAGCTATAATCCATGGGGTCGCAAAGAGTCAGACATGACTGAGTGACTAACACACAAACAACACGTACTCATATCCATACTTGACTACTGGAAAAACCATAGAGGACCTTTGTCAACAAAGTGATGTCTCTGCTTTTTAATATGCTATCTAGATTTGTCATAGCTTTTCTTCCAAGGGGCACGCATCTTTTAATTTTGTGGCTGCAGTCACTGTCACAGTGATTTTAGAGCCTGATATTCCCAGGCTTTAAAATATGTGTATGTGTATTTTATAGATACACATACAAAGAAATGAATCACTTGCCTGAGACCCAATATCTAAGGAGTGGCATACTGGGATATGGGTATAGGTCTGTCTGACTCTAAAGCTCTAAATATACACTGCCTACTCAGGGTTACACCAGAAACCAGCCATGGACATCTGCTGCTGCTGCTGCTGCTAAGTCGCTTCAGTCGTGTCCGACGCTGTGCGACCCCATAGACAGAAGCCCACCAGGCTCCGATATAATAAAATTCATTTTCTCTTACTTTTAATAAAAATGCTCATCTTTGCTTGAGAACAAGAACCTAGTTCCAGGCCATGAAGTCTGGGTGGGATGGTCTCACTTCCTGATTCCCGGGGTAAGCACAAGATGCAGGCCTGGCCAATCAGACTTTTGTGACCATGGCCATTATAGTTGGACAGAGTGATACTTGGGGTCACTATGTTGGCAGAGATACCTGAGAAGAAGCCAAGATCCTAACAAGTGAGAAATGGAAAAAGCCCCAGGTCTAGCAATAATATTTGACCCCCTGCATCTAATCAGACCTTGGATATTTTAACTCATCAGTGTATAAGCCAACATATGTCTTGTTACTTTTGTTTTCCTTAAATTAACTTGAATTGGAGTTCATTTGCAATTGAAAAAGGCCTGATGACAGAATACAGATAGACCTCACTTGGCCATGAGACGGTACAGTCAGGGACCACCAGGGAGCTCTCTGGAATCTCTTCCTGTGGTCTCTCACAGTTGCTGACTCTGTCAAAGCGCTGGTGGTGCCCCTTTTTTCAGTTTGGTGTTACAATCAATGGTGGTATTTTAAAGTCGACACCATGCTGTTTTTTTGTTTTCCTGTTAAAGTCCTTGAATAAATAATATCTTTCTTCCTTTGGCTGTTTTATTTTGTTCTCATTACTGACAACTGGATCAGCAATTCAGATGGAGTCCAGGTCGAGGAGGTTTATAATGATCACACCGAGGTTTAGAATAATCACATCTAGAAGTCTGATAATCAGTAGCCAGGGAAGGTATTTTTTTAAAGCATTTTGTTATAATTTCATGCAACAACCCATAAATTTCTGAAAGTAAGAATCATTGGATAATTAGCAGGTTATACTGTTACTTTAAAATTTTTTGATTCAAATGACCAAGAAATTCATGTTATATTTTTGAAAGGCAAAGATTTGCTTTAGAGGTTCAAATTTAGATCCCTCTGTCTTCCGGTATAGAAATATGCTCTATAAATGATTATTAAAAATTAGACAAGGAAAATTGAATCTTATCCCCTGGTCTGTAACTAATCTAAGGTACCAAAATCCCCAAACTGACTTGACTATATCACATTTGTCAAAGTAAAAATTTTCTTCTACATTTAAGCTCCTATTTGTCTGTCTATTGTTAAAAGAGTGACTTGCCTACCTTACATTGCTAGGCTATGTAATCACATATTATGATGATGGGTTCATAATCCATGAAATCTTTATAAGGTATGTAAAAGATGTTGCTGTTAATAGTGAACAGGACCTTTCAAAATTTACTAGTTAGCCACCACACAAATGTTCGAATGGGACCTGATCTTCCCTGTCAGATACCTTGAGATGAAAGCCATCTCAGTCATAGTCAACATTCCCAGAATCTGATTAAATGCAAGAAGAAGTGGGAAAAATTGTTTGTAAAGTAATAAATGCTACACAAAGCATTTATCAGTAGATAATGTTGATTAGCTAGAAAACATTGCCAAGAATTTTAGAATAAAAAAAAATGTATATCAAGGCATTCCAAGGATTCTGGGAAGCACATGGTGATAAAGGGAAGAGGGAATTCCCCTTATGAGGAAGATTATGCCTCTTGACCAAATTTTGTTAACCACAGCCATCTTACAGACAGGCTTGAAGAACATGTCCAAATAAGATAGTGAGGGTCAGAAGTAGGATCTGAAGTGATGTCTCTCTTACTCCTAAGACTGAGTACTCAATGCTGTACTAAAGAAGCGAGACCTTAGTTCTCAAAAGCCAAACATCATAATTCTTCATTTGCATCTTGACATTGCCACATCTCATTATAATACTATCATTCTGATCAGAACCTGATGATATACTCAACAAGGATTTGTTAGACACCCACAGAATACCTTCTAGGTAGAAAAACAATAAATAAAGGATATTGTCCCTGCCATTTTATATCTAACTCATGATATTAATAGGTAGATATTTTAAAGAAACTCCATGCAATTAAGAAAAAAAGCAAAAACCTAATTTGTAACACTTCAATTCCTTTTTCCCTCAACTTTATTAAAGTATAATTGACAAATATATACTATATTTAAAGTTTACAACATTATGATTTGATGAATGCATACATTGTGAAAGGATTCCCACAATTAAGTTAATTAATACATTTATGTTTACTCTGTCATTTTCATTTAATGTCCCCCCCCCCAGCTTTGGTGAGAACACTTAAGTTCTACTTAGCAAATGTGAAGTACACATACAGTATTATCAACTATAGTCTCCATGTTTTACATTAGATCTACAGACCTTATTCATCTCATAACTGAAAATTTGTACCCTTTGACTAGCCTCTATTTTCTCTATCCCCCCTCCATGGCAATACCATTCTACTTTATTTCTATGAGATCTTTAGTTTTTTAATTTGCTTTTTGTTTGTTTTCAGACTCCACATATAAGTGGTATCCTACTGTATATCTGTTTTTCTCTGTCTGGTTTATTTCACTTACCATAATGCCCTGCAGGTTGATTCATATTGTAAAAGGCAGAATTTCATTCTTTTGAAGACTGAATAATATTCCATTGTATGTGTGTATGTGCACATGTATATACATGTGTGTGTATATATGCATAGGTATATATACACAGAGAGAGAGGTGTCTGTTATTATGTTAATACCGTACTGCCTTGATTAACACCTTATACATAGTTTGAAACCAGGGAGTATGATGCCTCTTGCTTTGTTCTTCCTTCTAAAAATTTCTGACTCTTTGGGGTCTTCTGTGGCCCCATACAAATCTTAGGATTTTTTGTTCTGTTTTTGTAAAAAATGCCATTGGAATTTTGAAAGAAATTGCACTGAATTTTTAGATCACTTTGGATAGTGTGGACATTTAAACAACATTCATTTTTTCTAACCATGAACACAGAATATCTTTTCATTTATTTGTGTCTTCTTTCATCGGTGTTTTATAGTTTTCAGTATATAGTTTCTTAACCTCCTCGGTTAAATTTTTCCTAAGTGTTTTATTCATTTTGATATTATTGTATATGGGTATTTTTAAAAAACTTCTTTCTTTTTTTAAGCTTCTTTTAAATTTGAAATAGGAAGTGATATTTTCCAGAAAGTTAAATTCCGGTACTAGTTATATCCTTTTACTAATATGCAGTATTAATTATAATCAAGCTTGTATTTTACTTTTGGAAAAAGGAAATTTTTTTTGTCCTTAGTTTTTAAAAAACATTTAATGAGATAACCTTATAATTAATTTTTAAAAGCTTTTCTTTTTGATAGCTTATTTTTCATATATAAAAATGTAAATTATTTATGTATATTGATTTTATATCCTGAAACTTTAGTGAATTCTTTTACTCTAAAGTTCTAACAGTTTTTTGGGTGGCATCTTGAAGGTTTTCTTTTTTTAAATATAAATTTATTTATTTTAATTGGAGGATAATTACTTTACAATATTGTATTGGTTTTGCCATACATCAACATGAATCCACCACAGGTGTACACGTGTTCCCCATCCTGAACCCCCCTCCCACCTCCCTCCCATACCATCCTTCTGGGTCATCCCAGTGCACCAGCCCCAAGCATCCTGTATTGAACCTGGACTGATGATTCATTTCATGTATGACATTATACATGTTTCAATGCCATTCTCCCAAATCATCCCACCCTCTCCCTCTCCCACAGAGTCCAAAAGACTGTTCTATACATCTGTGTCTCTTTTGCTGTCTCGCATACAGGGTTATCGTTACCTTTTCTAAATATATTATCTACAAATAGAGATAATTTTACTTTTCTTTCTGATTTGGTTACCTTCATTTCTTTTTCTTATCAAATTGCTCTGGCTAGGAGTTTCAATACTATGTTGAATAAATGTGATAAAAGTAGGCATTGTTTTATTATTTATGACCCAAAAGGTAAAGCTTTTCATTGTTAAGCATGATGTTAGCTGTGGGCTTGTCATATACTGTCTTTATTATTTTGAAGTACATTTTGTAATTTGTTGGAAGTTTTATCATGAAAGGGTATTGAATTTTGTTGTATTCTTTTTCTGAGTCTTTTGATATAATCATTGATTTTTATGCTTCATTTTGCTAATGTAGTGTGTATTGATTTAGCACTTACTAGGTTCTATAGTGTGAAAACTTCCACCATAGTAGATTTCAAGCTGTTAGCAGTTTATTGATTGGCTTACAAACTTCCTGAAACTTTGGCAGTCAGCTCTTGTGAATCAGTATGAGACTGCTGATCAACTCCAACACATCCTAGAATGGAGCTTCTCTTAAAAAAGGTGGGGTGGGCGTGGGGAATGATCTGCCTTATTTGTGTGATATACTGTAACTTTAGATCAATCATCATAGATAGGTGTGTAGATAACTACAGTTACCTGTCTCGGATCTTATGAACTCCTCCTACCCCAATTGGCTAATATGTGGCTTTGTCTGCTTGGGCTGCTATAACAACAACAGTGTAAATAATTAAACAAACAAAAAACATAGACTAGGTGGCTTAAACAACAGAAATTTATTCCTATAGGCTGAGTCCTAAAGTTTCAAGATGAGGGTACCAGCATCTTTGGGTTCCAGTGCAGACAGCTGTCTTCTCACTATCCTCACAGATCAGAGAGAGATCCTTTTTCTCCTGTTACTTCTTATAGGGTCACTAATCCCATTTATGAGGGCTCCATCCTCACGATCTAATTACCTTCTCTAGGCCTCATCTCTAAATACCATCACATTGAGGATTAAGATTTTTAACATATGAATGTTGTTGGGACATGAACATTCCATCCATAGAAATAGACATTGAGAGTGACTACTACGCTAGACTCCCATACTTGATACTGGTGAGAAATAGTTCCCTGAAAGGTCAAAAGAAGAGAAATATGAATTGGATACACAAAGTCCATGGGGTTATGTACAATCATAGAGAGAAAGACAAGATATACAGATATATAATTATCAAGAATGTATGAGTATGACTGAATGGACATGAATTTGAGTGAACTCCAGGAGATAGTGAAGGACAGGGAAGCCTGGTGTGCTGTAATCCATGGGGTCACAAAGAGTCAGACACAACTTGGCAACTGAACAATAAAACAACATCCTGAGTAGTCACAATAATTGCATAGAAGAATTGAGGGAACTGGGATATTTCAAGAATCTATTTTTTTGGTTTAGAAAGCAAAAGGATACATTGGAGAAATTACCTACCTGCATGATTAAATTTTTAAAAACCTTGAATATTCCTTATTTTTAAAGATAAAGTGTACAAATAGATCCAGTGTTCTCTTTCTCACTAAGGTAATATTAGGAAAACATTTAAAACAGAAATGTTAAGTATATTGCTTGTTTGAGGATTGCTAAGGTTGTAAATATGAATTTTTCAGTTAGCATAAACACAGGTGTATTTTAAATGCTTCTGTCCCGAGCAGTTCTGTCACTATAACCTCAACCTTTGATGCTTTGTTTTGATCAATTTTTGGCTCCAAATAGGACTTTCTTTTTTGTTCTGTTATTCCGTATTCTGCTTCTTTATGCAAGATTTAACTGCCATGTTACAAAAATACATTTCCCAAGCTTAAAAAATAAGAACAAAGCTCAACACCACACATTTGGCCCCATTGAACAATTTCGTTCCTTACAATTAACAATTAATTCAAGGAGAGTTAAGATGTATGTTTCTTCCTCTATTCATCAAGGCAATTGTCAATTGAAAATGGAGGAAAATAGCAAATGAAGCTCATACACTTCAGACGTTCTTAGTAAAAAAAACAAAAAACACAAGAAAAGAAAAGAAAAAGGCAGGAAGAGAAGAAACTCTTCAGGAGCCTTTACAACTTAGAATGAACTTTTAATTATACTGGTAAAGTTTCCAGTGTTTTCACGTATATTATAGCTCAAAGGATGGAAAGAACATTCTCGAACATTTTCTTTAAATATTTGTGTGTGTCAGTTTGGACTGCTCTGAGAAACTTTGCTGGCACCCAATGTTGAGAAAAAGTAAGGATGTTCCTCACATTATTATTTATAAGGGAAAATAATTAGAAACATTTTAAATACACAAATATAGAGGATTTTTATGTATATTATGGTGTATCCACAAAATAAAAATTAGGCAGACATTTAAAATATTTCTGAAAAAAAATGAAAATAATACTCCTATTTTAAGTGGGGAAAAAGCATTTGATACTTTGATAACTTTTGACAAACATGTACTTCTATGTAACAACATCTCCATTAAGATATATACAATATATATACTATGTGTACAATATATGAATGTTCATAATAGCTTTATTCTTATATCCCTGTCTTTCACTATCTCCCAGAGTTTGCTCAAAGTCATGTCCACTGAGTCGGTGACACCATCCAACCATCTCATCCTTTGTCACTCCCCTCTCCTCCTGCCCTCAATCTTTCCCACTATCAGGGTCTTTTCCAATGAGTCAGTTCTTCACATTAGGTGACTAAAGTATTAGAGCTTCAGCTTCAGCATCAGTCCTTCCAGTGAATATTCAGGGTTGATTTCCTTTTGGATTGACTGATTTGATCTTCTTGCTGTCCAAGAGACTGTCAAGAGTCTTCTCCAGCTCCACAATTGGAAAGCATCAATTCTTTGGCACTCAGCTGTCTTTATGGACCAGCTTTCACATCCATATGTGACTACTGGAAAAACCATAGCTATGACTATACAGACCTTTGTCATCAAAATGATGTGTTTGCTTTTTAATATGCTGTTTAGATTTGTCATGGTTTTTCTTCCAAGGAACAATTGTCTTTTAATTCCATGGCTACAGTCACCATTTGCAGTGATTTTGGAGCCCAAGAAAATAAAATCCATCACTTTTTCCACTTTATTTTCCATCTATTTGCCATGAAGTGATGAGACCAGATACTATGATCCTAGCTTTTTGAATGTCAAGTTTTAAGCCAGCTTTTTCATTCTCCTCTTTCACCCTAACCAAGAGGCTTTTATAAACTGTGCTTACAGTTTCCTAAAGTAAAGTCGCTCAGTCATGTCGGACTCTTTGCAACCCCATGGACTGTAGCCTTTCAGGTTCCTCTGGCATGGGATTTTCCAGGCAAGAGTGCTGGAGTGGATTGCCATTTCCTTCTCCAGGGGATCTTCCCGACCCAGGAATCGAACATGGGTCTCCCGCATTGCAGGCAGACACTTTACCGTCTGAGTCACCAGGGAAGCCCACAGTTTCCTAGCATCATAACAATTTTATTTTGAATGATTTAATCTGAGAATGTCTTCTTGGTTAGTTTTGTTGGTATACTTGTCTTTGTCCCTTTCTGATTTGGGCAGTCACTCCAGAGAAAAGTAATAAAATAGCTAATATCTTTAAAAAGTGTCAGGTTCATTGACTGTTTAGAATGCTTTGATCATTCATTTTGTGAGGATCAAAGAGTAGGGACTATTGATTACCTAGTGTTCTATGCCAACCTGCTTGTATGATACAAAGATTACTTGAATAGCATTGACTGTGTCTCTGGAATCCCAATGAAAATGGAAATGATTCTTCTGGGAGGCTGTCATTTGAAATAACATCAACTATAGATTATAGAAAAATAATCTAAAAAGAGTGATAATGTTAATAAGAAAATGATTTGGTACTTAAATATTTATAGAACACTTTTAGTTGAAATAACCCTTGGGATATAACAATTTGTGAAACATAGTCACAGATTGTTGCATCTCCTTATAGGAGATATAACATTATAGGAGAAGCATTATAGTCCTGTTTTCCAGATAAAGACACTGAGATTTGGGAGAATCATCACAGACTGAAAATACAGAACTGCCATGCAAGTCAGGATTCCTGAAGTATTACTTTCACTATTTACCTCAATGAATTTTCAAAATGCCCCTTCCTTTTATCTCCAGATTATCATTCCTAGAAGCTTCCTCTTCTAGGTTGAATGAAGAGAAAAAAGATTTTATTTTGTTTTCAGGGATTTGGTTATAATTATAATTAATATTTTCCCTGTGTTGCTCCTAGTTTGAAGATGGGAGGAAATGAATTGTATTATACATTATTATAGCTTGCAAATATTTTGGACTAGAGCCATCAAAGTCACAAAATCTGAAGACTCCCTTACATAAAGACAGTGAAATTGGTTTGTCTTTGTTTTGCTTCCACTGGCCAAAATGTCAATATTCTAGATCCAACAGAAACTTGGCTGATTTGTAACTGCGAATTATTAACAAAGGAGTAGGAATAGTGGGTAATACGACCACACACACGGAGTCAGCTTCAATGAGGGTATGCAAATCTGAGCATCTTCCTATTCCGATAGAGAAATAAATTCTCATTTCTGGCACTGCAACTTACTCAGGTTCTGTAATCAATAAGTTTTAGGATACAGAGGCTTCCACAGAAACTTTTGTTTTTCAGGAAAACACTTTTGATTGTCAAATGAAACAGTGCCCAAAAGACATATTTTATCAAAACATTTGTTTTATAGATTTCATGTTACATATCCAGAAACATGATTACTTTTCTCGTTGGCATGAACATTTCTTTCTTATTTAGAAAACAAAAGTTTTTATTTAGATACCTCACAAGAAAGCAATTGAGACTATTTCAAAGAAGGTAAAGTAGTTGCTTCTACACCATCATATAGACTGAAATGCAGGGATGTAGCAGTGTTATTAGCAGGGTGATAGCTCTGCTAACAGAGTTATGTTACCTAACCCAACTTATCTAGCTTTATGGTGTTAATTAACTAACATTTCTATTTTCAAAAGTAATACAAATCAAAGCTGCCAAAATTGCTTGATAAGAAGAAGGAAATACTTTATAAATCCTTTCCAGACATGAAACAATGGACTGGTTCCGAACTAGGAAAGGAGTACATCAAGGTTGTATATTGTCACCCTGCTTATTTTATGCAGAATACATCATAAGAAATGCCAAACTGGATGAAGCACAAGCTGGAATCAAGATTGCCTGGAGAAATATCAATAACCTCAGATATGCAGATGACACCACCATTATGACAGAAAGCAAAGAGGAACTAAAGAGCCTCTTGATGAAAATGAAAGAGGAGAGTGAAAAAGCTGGCTTAACATTAAAAAAAACTAAGATCATGGCATCTGGTCTATCACTTCATGGCAAATAGATGGGGAAACAATGGAAACAGTAAGAGACTTTATTTTCTTGGACTCCAAAATCACTGCAGATGGTGACTGCAGCCATGAAATTAAAAGACACTTGCTCCTTGGAAGAAAAGCTATGACAAACCCAGACAGTGTATTAAAAAGTAGAGACATTACTTTGCCAACAAAGGGCCACCTAGTCAAAGCTATGTTTTTTCCAGTAGTCATGTATGGATGTGAGAGTTATACCATAAAGAAAGCTGAGCACCAAAGAACTGATGCTTTTGAACATGGTGTTGGAGAAGACTCTTGAGAGTCCCTTGGACTGCAAGGAGATCAAACCAGTCCATACTAAAGGAAATCAGTCCTGAATATTCATTGGAAGGACTGATGATGCTAAAGCTGAAACTCCAATATTTTGGCCACCTGATGCAAAGAACTGACTCATTTGAAAAGACCCTGATGCTGGGAAAGATTGAAGGCAGGAGGAGAAGGGGACGACAGAGGATGAGATGGTTGGATGGCATCACTGACATGATGGACATGAGTTTGAGCAAGCTCTGGGAGTTGGTGATGAACAGGGAAGCCTGGTGTGCTGCATTCCATGGGGTCACAAAAGTCAGACGTGACTGAGGGACTGAACTGAACTGATGAATTCATGTTTTTCTGCCTGAAATTTCACTGAACAAATATTCCATTTTTCTTGAAAAATAAAAAAAGTGAAGTCACTCAGTTGTGTCCCACTCTTTGCGACCCCATGGACTGTAGCCTATGAGGTTCCTTCGTCCATGGAATCTTCCAGGCAAGAGTACTGGAGTGGGTTGCCATTTCCTTCTCCATTTTTCTTATCTTTGTGAAATATGGTTTAAAAAATATCCAGAGGAAAATTTAAAATTTCATGAGGGATGATGGTTTAGGACCCTTTTTATATCTTCCAGAATGTTCTTCTTTAGTCAGATTATTCAGTAAGTGTTCATGTTTGAAAATAATTATATACCCTGAGAATTCATGTGCCTAAAATAAAGAACTTGTTTGAACGAAATGTAGAACCCAGTTGACTCCAAGGAGGAAGGTTGTTTGCAATGTAGTTGCTCTGAGTTCTGAAATAATTTTTTTTGTCCCTCAATTTTTTAATTATATGTAGAGGCAAGTTCTGTCAATGACATTTAACTCCTTTTAGTTTCAGATTTTCTTAATGACTCAAATATATTTTAGTTGCTTAGGGTGAAGATTGTCTAATAAATGCTTTCTTCTGCCTTCTTGCATTGTTACCATTTTGTAAAAGTGGAGTAAGAGGAAAAAGAATGCACACTCTGGAACAAGAAAAGAGCCTGGTTATCAGAAAGTATTAGAAAGTATGATAATGCAGAATTTGCTCATTCATTCAACTGTACCTGATACTTAAAATTATTATTCAAATACTGATATTTTGCAAATGACAAGATCTGCCTTGGTTTAATTCTTAAAATTATTAGTTAGAAATCTGCTGTTTGCAGGCAGACAGTGTCAAAGTCTCTCTATTGCTATTTTCAGGACACTCTGGTACAGTGGAATGTATTGGATGAATATCCAATTAGCCAAAAAAAATAGAGACATTTGTGCATGCTCAGTTACTCAGTGTGTCCAACTCTTTGCAACCCCATGGACTTGTAGCTCCCGGGACTCCTCTGTCTATGGAATTCTCCAGGCCAGAATACTAGAGTGAGTTCCCATTTCCTACTCCAAGGAATATTCCTGACCCAAGGCTTGAAACTGTGTCTCTTTTATCTCCTGCATTGGCAAGTGGATTCTTTACCTTTGGTGCAACCTACAAAGGCCATATATCTATTTGTACCTGCACACATAATCATCATAGTCATATTTTATCTTATGTATGATACTATTTAAGCAAAGCAGAGAGCCTCTAGAAAGAGCACCAAATCACCGTAAAAATTGGCTACTTTCATACAAGTGAGCTGATAAGTTCCTCAGATCCAAAGGCCATTTGTTGTGGGGGTGGGATGGAGAACAGGAGGTCCTGTTCAAGATGTGTGCATTTTGATTGCTTCCTAGTATTCTCCCATAGAACAGGTCTGTCCTCTCTTCCTGTCCACATCTTTGTACTTCCAAGAGAGAGTGTGTAGCTCAGTTAGTAAGAACCAGGGTCTGGATTTAGAAAGGCCTGGTTTCATAAATTCTCATATCCTGCTACTTGCTAAATGCATTAGTTTGGATATGTTACTTAATTTTCTTAGTTTCAATGCCCTAATATGTAAAATGGGAATAATAATAGTACCTTCCTTACTGTGTTATTGTGATTAAGCAATTAGCAAGGCACCAATCCTCAATATGCTCAAAATGTTTATTACTAATATTAAAATTTGTATAGCTCAGCATAAAATAATACAAAAATGAAATCTTTGTTTACCTTTTATATTCTCAACGGTAAATAAATATACATATATACTGGTGTATATATGTCTACATATGCACACATATACATATATGTATACTTTTTAAATTGGAGTTACTTTATTCTTTATTGTTGCTTCTAACAAGTGATAATTGCAGTGAAATTTAAATAATACAGAGAAAGTAATTTATATAATGTCTGTACAGAGACTAGAGATAGATAAGAAAATAGTTCTCATCATCACAGGGGAGATTGAGTGAGGCCTCTGGACTCCATTTCCATTCTGTGGCAATCACTTCACAAATGAAAGGGGCCTTTGGGAACCTGCACTGTGAGAATTGGACAAATACACACCAAGAGTGCAGAGGCTATTTTATTATAATAAAGTGTAAGTGCTGTTTGAGTAAGGTACATTCTGCCAGACCCCATTTTCTCATGATGACATAATCTTTCACAGCATTGTTGGAGGATTATTGTTTTAAGGCTTCATGGAATACTCTGCCAAGTCTATGGCGTGTGGATTAACAAGAAAACTCTGGATTAAAGAACTGTCAAAGGATCATTTTATAGGATCCTGGACAATATCAGAACTTTTAAAATATTGTCATCAAAGATTTCACTAGCTAAAATTCAAGGGACTTTTTTTTCCCCCAAAGCTTTTGTAATATATCATTATTTTTTCTGTTTCTTATTCAGATAGGAGTTTGCACCCCACCCCACCCCCCATCCCTTGCCTATTGAAAAACCTACAGAGGTGGAGTACAGAAACTATAAGAAGGCTGGGGAGAGGACTTATTCCTTTAATCATGTACCACAAGTGGCTCCGTAAATTGTAAAAGAAAAGGCTAGTCTCCCTGCTCCTCCTTTACTGTCTATACAAAGAGCCTATGGTTTAGTAGAGGGAGAATTCACTGTCATGAACATTTCATTTTTCAGTATGTGAAGATTTGCTGTAGAGGAGTGGTGGAATTTATGTTGAATTGGGAGAATCCTCAGATGACAGTGAAACCACAACAGTGTGTATATTGTATGTTCTGGATATTCAGTAAATATTTATTGAATGGAAGTGAAGTGAAAGTCACTCAGTTGTGTCCAACTCTTTGCGACCCCATGGACTGTCCATGGAATTCTCTAGGCCAGAATACTGGAGTGGGTAGCCTTTCCCTTCTCCAGGGGATCTTCCCAACCCAGGGATCAAACCCAGGTCTCCCACATTGCAGGTGAATTCTTTGTGAGCTGAGCCACAAGGGAAGCCCAAGAATACTAGAGTGGTTAGCCTATCCCTTCTCCAGTGGATCTTCCCAACCCAGGAATTGAAACTGGGTGTCCTGCATTGCAGGCAGATTCTTTACCAACTGAGCTATCAGGGAAGCCCTATTTATTGAATAGACTAGTGGATAATGAATGATCTATAGATTCTTGCCTCAGCTTTTCTCTTGAGTCCTAGGTTCCTTATCTGTATGGAGTTTACACCAGATCAGAGATATACACAGTTTTTATTTGTTTGTTTTGTTTTGTTCTCTTTTTAGGGTGACAAAGTTCTCTGCTCCTATCCCACATGTTGACAGATGAAAGAGCGATGATTGGTCAAGCTGCTATCCCCCCACCTGGATGTAAATCTGGCACCAAATACTCAATCTTTATAATGTAGTGGTATTCCTCTGTATTCAGACAGGAGCCTAGCCAGTTGTTAGAAAGACGATGACTGTCAGGAAGAAGGAAGAAAGGAAAGAGAGAGCTTGATTTTTTCTCCCCAGGGGAAATATCTTTGAGGAGCCAGGCAGTGTGTAGGGCCTTAGTCCAGAGTATTGTGACTGTGCAAAGGACTGAAGTCCCAGTGGGAAGCTGAGGCAGAAGGCCAGACCATGTGGCCCAGGCCCAGAATACAGAGGGAAGGAGAGGATTACCATTTGGTCAGGCCCCAGGTACCCAGAACTCACACCAGGCATACCAGATTCTGAATTTATGGCTAAACAGCTATTTTTGGACCCCTCCTGCTAGTAAAGCCAGGATTCCTCACAAAATGCCTGCTTTGGTTCAGGAAGTAGGTGGGATTTTCTGCAGGTGGAAAAGCACAGCTGAAAAGGGAGAGGGAAATAGCTTTGACAGACTCGGAACAGCATCCTTTCTGTGGTGCTGATTTGAAGTGCTCTTTTAGTAAAGTCCACCTGAGAGCAGTTGCATGGCCAGAGAGTTGGCAGTGAAATGAAACAGTATTTTCTTTGGTCTGGATAACAGCACAGGCTATACTGAGACTTGCAAAATCACCTGCCAGGGATTTATGTCAATGTGTCCC
Organism: Capricornis sumatraensis; assembly: GCF_032405125.1. Classification (NCBI taxonomy): domain Eukaryota; kingdom Metazoa; phylum Chordata; class Mammalia; order Artiodactyla; family Bovidae; genus Capricornis; species Capricornis sumatraensis. The sequence continues at coordinate 45,156,985 of NC_091074.1, read as the reverse complement.
CCTCCTTAAAATAGCAAAGGAAAAGAAAAAATATAGAATGCAGGATTTTGTGTGTTTTTTTAAAATAGTATTTCTGATCCAAGATATGTCCACAGTGTTTGGAAGGATGACCAAGTGGCAGGCAGTTACAGCAGATCATGTGTTAGTTTACTAGAGTCTGAAATACAGCTGGATTCAGCTGGATAAGGTATAACAAATTAATAAATGTGTAGGAGTAAAATTAAATGTTAAACCTTAACATTGACTTCTACCATTGTACAATAGTGTGACTTTAAATCTCGACCACAATAAAGAGCCCACAATTCAGATGCAACTGGGAAGGTTTTTCCATTGTGTAAGGACAGCTGAGGTGTAAGACTAGTCATCTTTTGGTTTAGCTCATATCTTAGGCATCTAAAGTGCCTAAGGCAAGGCACCCCACTCCAGTACTCTTGCCTGGAAAATCCCATGGATGGAGGAGCCTGATGGGCTGCAGTCCATGGGGTCGTGGAGAGTTGAACACAACTGAGTGACTTCACTTTCAATTTTCACTGTCATGCATTGGAGAAGGAAATGGCAACCCACTCCAGTGTTCTTGCCTGGAGAATCCCAGGGATGGGGGAGCCTGGTGGGCTGCTGTCTATGGGGTTGCACAGAGTCGGACACGACTGAAGTGACTTAGCAGCAGCAGCAGTAGGCATCTATATCCCAGGGACTTGGGTTGCGTGTGGCTGATGAGGACACCCCCAGTAAGGCCTTTGGGGACCTTTCTGAAGCTGTGAAGCTACTTTAATGGAGCCAGTGAATATAGATATGAGGATGTCCTCAAGATTTGTTATGTATTTGATACCCAACTATGGCTGGAAGATGTGCCTAGTGGTGGAAACCTCAGATACTCAGGCTACTTTTCAGAGGGAAAGGGTTAAGGCTAGAGGGAGATAGGGGTCCTTATAGTCATTTTTGTCTTTTTCTAGTGCCCTCTAAAGTATTAGAAAGTAGGTGGCATTAGGCCAGAAGTGTAGATACCTGAGTCCAGAATGGGGCTAATCAGGTACCCCTACATTCTTCCTCTCTGTATCAGTCAGTTCATGCTGACAAGGTACTACCAACTGGGTGGTTACAACAATGTGCATGTATTTTCTTACAATTCTGGAGGCTGGAAGTCCTAGATAAAAGTGCTGGCAGATTCATTTCCAGGTGAGAGGTCTCTTCCTGGCTTGCAGACAGCTGTCTGCTCGCTGTGTCCTTATGTGACTTTTCCTGCCTGTGCATACAGAGAAGGAGATCTGGTGTCTCTTCTGCTCATAAGGACACCAGCCCCATCAATTACCTCTTAAAGGCCCTATCTTCAAATACAGTCATGTTGGGTGTGAGAGCTTCTACATACTTCTTTGGAGGGGACACAGTTTAGTCTGTAACATTTTCTAAATGATACTGTTTTTGCAGAGGTGAGAGATGACATCTGAGGAAAACTATAACTGAATTCCAAAGAAATAAGTCCCCAAATGGTATTTGGAGGCAAAATATAGCAATGGTTTATGTGTATGCTTATATTTTTCTCAAATCTCTATTATATAGGTCTTTAAAATTTTATTTTTATGACAATCATGTAAGCTAAATTGAACAAAAAATACTGTCCCAGCTTGCCAGACAAGAAACCTTAGGGGCTGATAGGGAGGGTATAAAGTGACTTGCCTAAGTAAGTCTGAGAGCTCACAGGATCTGGGGTCTTCATACAGACCCTGCCATATACATTTCACGGCCTTGTCTTCAATACCTGTCTTTCCTTTCCAAGCTACCAATGAAACATTTGTCAGATATCCCACAATGATGCAACAGGACAAATACCTATATGAATCCCAGAGACCAGCAGCTATTTAAAATAAGTGATTCAACTCAAAAGGTTGAAGTTCTATAAGTTATTTCATTCTTGGTGTAATTTCATTCTCAACATATTTTCTGGGCACAATTCCTCAAGTAAATGGAAGAAATATACCCCTGGAGGAAGATAAAAACTTTAATGTGAGATCTATTGTATTTTTTTTCCAATAAAAATGAGCAAGGTTCAGACAGAAAGAGAAAAAAAATGAGTACCTGGGGTGAAGTGGGAAGGTTGTGGTTTTTATCTTTTTTCTTTGACCACATGGCTTTCAGGATCTTAGTTCCCCTCCAGCAGAAAGTGGAAGGTGTCCAGTGGTTAGGACTCTGCAATTTCATTGCTAAAGGTCCAACTTTGATCCCTGATCAGGGAACTAAGATCCCACAAGCCACATGGTAAGGAAAAAAAAAAAGAAAAAGACAGCTTAAAACTCAATATTAAAACGAAGATCATGGTATCCAGTTCCATCACTTTGTGGCAAATAGAAGGGGAGAAGGTGGAAGCAGTGACAGATTTCCTTTTCTTGGGCCCTAAAATCACTGGAGATGGTGACTGCAGACATAATGTTAGACGATGATTGCTTCTTGGCAGGAAAGCTATGATAAACTTAGTGCTTTTAAAAGCAAAGACATCACTTTGCCAACAAAGGCCCATATAGTCAAGGTGATGGTCTTTTCAGTAGTCATGTACAGATGTGAAAGCTGGACCATAAAGAAGGCAGAATGCCAAAGAATTGATGCTTTCGAACTGTGGTGCGGGAGAAGACTCTTGAGAGTCCCTTGGACTGTGAGGAGATCAAACCAGTCAATCCTAAAGGAAATCAACCCTAAATACTCATTGGAAGGACTGATGCTGAAGCTGAAGCTCTAATACTTTGGCCACCTGATGAAAAAAGCCTCCTCATTGGAAAAGACCCTGATAACTGGGAGAGATTGAAGGCAGGAGGTGAAAGGAGCAACAGAAGATGAGATGGTTGGATGGCAGCACCGATTCAATCAACATGAACTTGGCCAACTCCAGGAGATAGTGAAGGACAGAGAAGCCTTATGTGCTGTACTCCATGGGGTTGCAAAGTGTTGGACACAACTGAACAACTGAACAACAACAAACCACTGGACTGCCAGGGAATTCCCAGGAAGGTAACGTATATGGAGTCTTTAGAAGATTGGTATCCCATCAGGACTGATGCCAATAGGATATGGTTGGGGACATTCCTGAGGAGGAAGTGCAGCCTCATCTCTGATATTCAGCAGCCTCTCTCTCTGTATGTCCCATGCAGATGTATGAGAGATGCATCTGTGCGAACAGCTGCTTTCAGAGTTTTTTCCTAAGCTCAGATCAATATCATTGGTCTATCCTTCTTCATTTCCTCCCATTTCCTTCCTTGATCATCAAATAGTACTTGGAGATCAGGGTATGGACTCTGGAAAACAGAAAATGAGAGAGAATAACCAGTGGTTCTCTGGATACTCATGGCAAGGGGTTTCTTCTTATTTCCAGGTCCTATGTCACAGCCCTACACATTATGCCCTGTAAGAATGGATTGGACTTTGCAATAGATTCCTATTCCCTTTGCTTACCTTTTAGAGAATGATAGAGAAGGTATAAAGTGACTTACCTAAGTAAATCTAAGAGCTCAAACTTATTTTTGTTTCTGCTTTATTCTTTTGTTTCTGTTTGCTTTCTTTCTATTCCTTTACTGTTAATATGAACATTTAGCAAATCACCAGTTTAGGAATGATTTACCAACCCATGCACATGGGGTACCTGAAACACTCTCACAAGATTGCTTTGGCTCTGCAGGCTGACAGTATATGTTCAGCTCTCTGTAACATGGATACATTATCTATGGATTTGTCCTAGGTGGAGAGATTCATGGAAAGGAAAGTTGGCATGTACTGCTTCATAGTTGTGATTGTTCTTCAAATAATAGCTTTCTCCAAACCTACAACATCCTTGGCAATTACTGTTCACATAAATTGCTACACTACTTATAGGTCTGCTCAGAAGTGGTCCGCCTATATTACATAGTTAGTTAAGTGCAATCTATAATGAAACTTAACAAAAAGGAGCTGAGTGAAAAATAAAAGCAGCTTTGTATTGAGCATGTGTTGCAGGCTGGTCTTCCCTGGTGGTTCAGATGGTAAAGAATCTGCCTGCAATGTGAGAGACCTAGGTTTGATCCTTGGGTTGGGAAGATCCCCTGGAGAAGGGAATGGCCACCCCCTCCACTATTCTTGCTTGGAAAATTCCATGGGCCTGACAGGCTGCAGTCCATGGGTCAGACACATGAGACAGACAAGAGGCAGACACAATTGAGCAGCTAACATTTTCATTTTCTCTTTTCTGTTATAGGCCAGGCCCCTGGCTATCTGTTGTGTATCTGCTACCTCAGTTCACACTCACATTCATTCTGTCAGGTCATTATTATCCCCATTTCACCAAAGACAAAACTGAAACGAAGATGAACCAAATTGGTGTTCAAGACTGCCCAGTGGCAGAGCTAGGATTGGAACCAAGGGCTTCTCAACACCGAAGCCTATCATTTTGACCAGATGCTATACTTCTGCTCCCGGAAGCACTTCATCACCTTCCCAGTGTGGGATTCACTCTCCTGGACTATGGTCATTCCACCAGCAGGATCTTAACCTTCCAATAGCACCAGTCAGATTGTTTGTTCACACTGATTCCACCAACTACCTTTGAAATACTTGTAATCTGTATTCACCATCTCTATAATGCAAATGAAGTAATTAAATTGTAAAAGACTTTGAAAAGCAAATTGTGATTAAAATTTCAGACATCCATGTAGTACAGTGGTGCCCTGTCGTTCTTATTCCAGAACATGTGAAATGACTGTCCTGGAATTGTAGATAAACTGCTTCAGAGAGCAGAACTGAAGCTCATTACCAACTCTGAGAAAACTCCTGTTCATTACCAGCAAGATTACAGATTGATTCTATCTGTCCTACAACCTACGTTTTTTTAACATTTTAAAATAACTTGTTATACAAACACATAACAACATTGATGGATTACAAAAAAGAGGGATGAAAATTACCCACAATCCTGATACATTAAAAAAAAAATCTATTTTCATTTTTCTCTATTCTCTTCCAGTCCTGGTCCATGTATATAATTTTTACAATGTGAAAACCTATCAGAGGTATAATTTTCTTTTGCTCATTTTTTTTTCAATAAACATTGGAGCAAAAGCTTTTTCCATGTTGTTTCAGAATCTTCACCTGCTGTAGCCATGCAATAGTGGTGCCTCCTTCCAGCTGAGACCATGCTATAGGCAGAATCCAAGCCCTAGGAGGGCAAAATAAATGACTCTTGGGAGGAGCACTTGCTTCTTCCGTGTCCCATTATGTTTTGATGTATCCATGTTGAGAAGTGTGGAAATAGTTCATTCATTTTAACTGCTGTGAAATGGTTCATAATATGAATATACCACAGTGTACCCACATTCAGGGAAGAATCTAAGCAGATGGGTTGGGACTAGTGGGGACAGGTCTGCCAGGGAAATGATTCAGTACTCACCACCTGGATTAAAAATCAACTTCTGGAGTCTGAAAGCTTTGTACCAGGGTGTTGCTATAGAGTTGAGGAGGGAAACAAAAGGAGGACCCAGTAAGCAGTCCAGATTGGAAGCCAAAGATGGATGTCGAGGGGAAAGGTGGTATTTTATACCAATTAGACCTGGGAAGAAATTAATGCAGTTATTCCTTAGCCTTGAGATCCAGGCAAGTCATTACAAGCTAGGATAGTGATACATTATTGGTGTTAGTTATATTTGAGTTCCCCAAACTCACTATATTCTTGTTTCTTATTAAAGTGTTTTTATTTTAAAATCTAAAAACATTCAAAAGTATAAAGAATAGCAAAACAAAACCCATGTACTACTCACTACTTAGCCCCATCAAATTTTTTAATTTTGCTTTATTTGCTTGAGGTATTTTTAAGCACTAAAACATTACAGATATATTTGAATCCACTTGTGTGTTCCTCCCTTGTCCCATTTACCTGCCTCCTACCAGTAAAATTTATCTTTAGAAGTTCCTGTCTTCTCCATCCATGTTTTATGCATGTAAACAATATATTGCTTACAGATTTCATAATATATACCAACAGTATCATGCTGCTTTTGTCCTTCTGCAACTTGTTTCTTTTGCTGTACTTTGATATTTAATCTTGTAACTATGAGTCATTAATTTTAACTTCTGTGTAATACTCTGTATAAATATCCTAGTCTATTCATTTTTCCTCTGGACAGTCAGGTTGTTCTTAAGGTTTTCTATTCATAGTGATATTACAGTTTATATTGTTGTGTATATCTCCTTTTGAATATGTATGACCTAACACTGCTCGGTTGAAGCAATTTAATGACCAATTGCTCTTCAGACTGTATTTGTTTACATTGTGGCATTAGCAAACTTTTCAGTCTTTGCTGATGTGATGATGTGAAGTGGTATTTCCTTTTATCAGCATTTCCCTGTTTACTAATAAGGTTGAGCATCTTTTCATAAGTTTATATTTAATTCTGATTTCTTCTTCTGTGAAGGACCTATTTATATCCTTTTTCTACCTTTTCATTAGGTTGTTTGATATTTTAATAATTATTAATAATAGTTCTTAAATCGGAATAATTATTTTTATCAGTTATCTCCTTTGGGTCTGTTCCTTGATTTTTAAAGTTATAGAGAGACTTTGAACAGAAATTCTGATGTCATCAACTTTCAGTTCAGTTCAGTCGCTCAGTCATGTCCAACTCTTTGCAACCCCATGAATCGCAGCATGCCAGGCCTCCCTGTCCATCACCAACTCCCGGAGTTCACTCAGACTCACGTCCATCGAGTCAGTGATGCCATCCAGCCATCTCATCCTCTGTCATCCCCTTCTCCTCCTGCCCCCAATCCCTCCCAGCATCAGAGTCTTTTCCAATGAGTCAACTCCTTGCATGAGGTGGCCAAAATACTGGAGTTTCAACTTTAGCATCATTCCTTCCAAAGAACACCCATGACTGATCTCCTTCAGAATGGACTGGTTGGATCTCCTTGCAGTCCAAGGGACTATCAAGAGTCTTCTCCAACACCACAGTTCAGAAGCATCAATTCTTCAGGGCTCAGCTTCCTTCACAGTCCAACTTTCATATCCATACATGACCAATGGAAAAACCATAGCCTTGACTAGTTGGACCTTTCTTGGCAAAATAATGTCTCTGCTTTTGAATATGCTATCTATGTTGGTCATAACTTTCCTTCCAAGGAGGAAGCATCTTTTAATTTCATGGCTGCAGTCACCATCTGCAGTGATTTTGGAGGCCCCAAAAATAAAGTCTGACACTGTTTCCACTGTTTCCCCATCTATTTGCCATGAAGTGATGGGACCTTTCTGCCGTAAGGGTGGTGTCATCTGCATATCTGAGGTTCTTGATATTTCTCCTGGCAATCTTGATTCCAGCTGTGCTTCTTCCAGCCCAGTGTTTCTCATGATGTACTCTGCATATAAGTTAAATAAGCAGGGTGACAATATACAACCTTGACGTGCTCCTTTTCCTGTTTGGAGCCAGTCCGTTGTCATCAACTTTAGCAGGCTTTTATTTTTATTTTTTTTATTATGCTTCTGTTTTAGTGATTTCAAGAATTTTTTTTTCTAACCTGAAATCAGAGATAAAAATTTCATTATTTTAAAAGTTTAAAGTGTTAGTTTTCACATTTAGATCTTTAATCCATCTGGAACTCAGTTTTATATCAAGTGTGAAATAGGCATCTGACAGTATTTTATTTTTTCATGTAGATAGTCAATTTCACATTATCTATTACTCTCCAATCTGTGATACCACCTCTGCCTCGTATTAAGTCCCCCTGTGTCAGAGGTCTTTGTTCAATTGGTCCACTATCTATTCATGTTCCAAGACCACATTGCCTTCATTGTTGTTGTTGCTCAGTTGCTATGTAGGGTCTGACTCTTTTGCAACCCTATGGACTACAGCCCCCTAGGCTCCTCTATCCATGGGATTTCCAAGGCAAGATAACTAGAGTGGGTTGCCATTTCCTTCTCCAGGGAATCTTCTCGACCCAGGGATTGAACTTGTGTCTCCTGTGTTGGAGGTAGGTTCTTTACCACAGAGCCACCAGGGTGGCCTGATTGTCTTCATTACTAGAGTCTTAAGAAGGCTTAATATATGGCACAAAACGTCTCTCCAACCTTGTTTCTCAAAATTATCTTAGCCTTTTCTGTTCATCCTTGATCCTTTGTTCTTCCATATTAGTTACGGTGATATGATTATAAAGCATGCCTGTTTCTGATTCTCATACCGCCTACTTCTTTGCTTTGTCTTACTGAATCTTATTGATTGCCTAGGACCTCCTATATGATACTGAATAAAATAAATCAATAGTGAAAACCCTTATGTTGGAACTGCATTTAGAGTTTTAATATTAAGTAGAGTACTTGATGTAGTTTTGGTAGACATTTCATAAAGAAATTATTTCCTACTTGTAGCTTTCTATGAGCTTTTTTTTTTAAATCAAGCATGGATATTGAATTGTAGTGAATGCCATTTATTCTTTTATTATGATAATTATATGAACATTTCCTTTTAAGATCTTTTATTATATTTTTGAAGCTGTATTCAGTTCAGTTTAGTTCAGTCACTAGGTCGTGTCCGACTCTTTGTGACCCCATGAATCACAGCACGCCAAGCCTTCCTGTCCATCAGCAACTTCTGTAGTTCACTCAAACTCATGTGCATCGAGTCGATAATGCCATCCAGCCATCTCATCCTCTGTCGTCCCCTTCTCTTCCTGCTCCCAATTGATGCCCTCCAAGCATCAGAGTCTTTTCCAATGAGTCAACTCTTCGCATGAGGTCAAAGTACTGGAGTTTCAGCTTTAGCATCAGTCCTTCCAACGAACACCCAGGACTGATCTCCTTCAGAATGGACTGGTTGGATCTCCTTGCAGTCCAAGGGACTATCAAGAATCTTCTCCAATACCACAGTACAAAAGCATCAATTCTTTGGTGCTCAACTTTCTTTATAGTCCAACTCTCACATCCATACACAACCAATGGAAAAACCATAGCCTTGACTAGTTGAACCTTTGCTGGCAAAGTAATGTCTCTGCTTTTGAATATGCTATCTAGGTTGGTCATAACTTTCCTTCCAAGGAGAAAGTGTCTTTGAATTTCATGGCTGCAGTCACCATCTGCAGTGATTTTGGAGCCCCCCAAAATAAAGTCTGACACTGTTTCTACTGTTTCCCCATTTATTTGCCATGAAGTGATGGAATCAGATGCCATGATCTTCGTTTTCTGAATGTTGAGCTTTAAGCCAACTTTTTCACTCCCCTCTTTCACTTTCATCAAGAGGCTTTTTAGTTCCTCTTCACTTTCTGCCATAAGGGTGGTGTCATCTACATATCTGAGGTTATCAATATTTCTCCCGGCAATCTTGATTCCAGCTTGTGCTTCTTCCAGTCCAGCATTTCTGATGATGTGCTCTGCATATAAGTTAAATAAGTAGGGTGACAATATATAGCCTTGACATACTCTTTTTCCAATTTGGAACCAGTCTGTTGTTCCATGTCTAATTCTAACTGTTGATTCCTGACTTGCACATATATCTCAAGAGGCAGGTCAGGTGGTCTGGTATTCCCATCTCTTGAAGAATTTTCCACAGTTTATTGTGTTCCACACAGACAAAGGCTTTGGCATAGTCAATAAAGCAGAAATAGATGTTTTTCTCAAACTCTCTTGCTTTTTCGATGATCCAGTAGATGTTGGGCAATTTGATCTCAGGTTCCCCTGCCTTTTCTAAAACCAGCTTGAACATCTGGAAGTTCATGGTTCATGTGTTGCTGAAACCTGGCTTGGAGAATTTTGAGCATTACTTTACTAGCATGTGAGATGAGTGCAACTGTGTGGTAGTTTGAGCATTATTTGGCATTACCTTTCTTTGGGATTGAAATGAAAACTGCCCTTTTCCAGTCTTGTGGCTACTGCTAAGTCTTCTAAATTTGCTGGCATATTGAGTACAGCACTTTCACAGCATCACCTTTTGGGATTTGAAATAGCTCAACTGGAATTCCATCACTTCCACTAGCTTTATTGCATTTTTGTAATTAGGAAAAATCTGTGGTTGGTAAGGTAGTATTTAATATACAACATTCTTTTCCTAATAATTTAATTAAATTTTTTTTAATAGCTGAGATTGGTCTCTATGTTTTTTGGTTTATTAAATATTGTTTTTAATTTAATTTAATTTTGGAGACATTGAATTATCTGTTTTTGGTATAAAGTTATAGTAGTGCCATAAAACAAAACAAATGGATAACTTTCCCTAATTTTCTATGTCTAACACAATTTTATACGATTGAGATTTTCTGTTGAAGGAAGATTTAGTAAGGCATTTACTAAAAACTTATAGAAGAAATTTTTATAAAATTAACATGTTATCACTACAGAAATGGTTTGGAATAAAATTTTTGATTACTGATTTCAATCTTAATAATGATAATTCATCTCTAGAATTTTGTTTTTCTTGAGTGATTTTTTATATTATTTCTAGAAAGTGATTTTGGAAAATGGTAGAAAATTCATCTTGACTTTCAATTTTGTTGAAATCTAAGTGTTTAGAGTGTTCTTTTTTAATCATCTATGTTGTAGCTATAGCTGTTTCTCTTTTTTCAGTCCTAGGATTATTTACTTATGATATTTCTTTACTTCTTGATCACTTGCTAAAACTTCCCTCTACTGTATTGGAAATGTTTCAGTGTCACATAGAGTTATTTGCTGCTTTGCTATGACTACTATGGGTTATACTAGTAGATAATATATATTTAAAAAGCAATTATGGCATCCAATTAATGAGCTTCTGATATGTTAATGTGTAATATGAATCACCAGAAGGAGAGTTTTGTGTGTAATATTTCTCAAATGTTTTTGATAATAGAAAACTTTGCTTTTAGGTCCATAGTATATAGCTGGCATTCCATGGAAATTTTGGGAAATTTTATCTTGGCTAAATTGCCTTATAAATAAGGAAACTCATCATCATAGAATCAAAGAAATTACATGGTTTGATTGGGGCCCTCATAATATATTACTCCGCTGAAGCGCTGGACTCACAAAAGCAGATGTGAATCAATGCAATATTCAAATTTAAGAAACTGATCATGAACTGGTATAGCTCTTTGTATTATTTTCTAAAATATTGGGAAAGTCATTGTTTAAACTTAAATTTTTCAGAAAACTGGGTTGCATTAATTTGGTTGATAGGGCATTTATCATTTAAAATAGCCCAGGAATGACAACATTATCTCCACTTGTTACTTTCAAGAAGAGATTCTTAATAATTGGTGAGGTAAGTGCAGCATCCCAATTTTATTTGTCTTATTGCTTATCACACAGCCTGCCTTTCTTAACCACTGTGAGCCACCATTTCTAATAGTGAAGTATCATATCACTCTGGTGTGTTGAAACCAGGAAATATCACAGGTTATAGTTTTTTCTTAAGTGAGGGTAATAGCCAAAAGAGAACTGCAGTAATAATAATGAAAGGCTCACAGTACTGAGTCAGAAAACAGTTAGCTGTACCTAATTTTATGTATTAAATTAACATTGAAAAACTCAAAATCTACCTGTCATTAATAAAATATGTGCAAGGATCCCCCAAATAAATGACTTACTAAAAGACTCATTTATCATCTATTTAGAGACATAGTGTAGAAAGATGTCCAATGAGAAAGTCTGGTATAATGAGCAAAAATATAGCAATATTTTACATAAAATGAGGTGGATGAAACTGGAGCCTATTATACAGAGTGAAGTAAGCCAGAAAGAAAAATACCAATACAGTATACTAGCGCATATATATGGAATTTAGAAAGATGGTAACAATAACCCTTTATGTGAGACAGCAAAAGAGACACAGTTGTATAGAACAGTCTTTTGGACTCTGTGGGAGAGGGAGAGGGTGGGATGATTTGGGAGAATGGCATTGAAACATGTATAATATCATATATGAAACGAATCACCAGTCCAGGCTCGATATAGATACTGGATGCTTGGGGCTGGTACACTGATACGACCTAGAGGGATGGTACAGGGAGGAAGGAGGGAGGGAGATTCAGGATAGGGAACACATGTATACCTGTGGCGGATTCATGTTGATGTATGGCAAAACCAATACAGTATTGTAAAGTATTAACCTCCAATTAAAATGAATAAATTTATATTAAAAATGCAGTATTCCTCTTTTCTTTCTGCAGAGACTTTGTGTAGCAGTGGTGTCCAGTGTTACAGCTTTCTTTGATCCTGTTTCAGGATCTACCCATCTCAATATTTACATCAAAAATTTCATATCAAATAAGAGTATCATTACCCATCATAGATTTTGTACATTTCTATTTGAGAACTTTGAAAGAACATCAAAATTATTCTTCTCTTTGAAAACATAATTCTAGTACTTCCAGGATGGCCTTCATAGTGTGGGTTATATAGCAAATATTAGCAAAATAGGAGACAGGAAGAAAAAGTTATTACCACAAGTAATATATTTCAGTTAAAATTTTGAGATGTTCTTGGAATAGAGCCCTTACTCTTCTCACCTTTGGACCTAGTCCAGCATTCAGAAGGCAACAGCTATAGAAACAAAATCACTCATAAGACAGTAGATGTGCTCTCCTTAATATTTTGATTTCAAAAATAATCATTTCTAAACAAAATTGGCATCCATAATCTGATAAATATAAATGAACTCAAGAGCCCATACAGAAAATATATGAAGCTGAAACTGACTTGAAAAAGTGAGTGCCTTTAAATACTCTGGTTAGAGTATGGTTTTGTTACTGAGTTCTAGTCCTTTGGTTCTTTCAGTTCTGAAATTTTAACCTACTCACTATCCTTTATTTAAATGGTGAGCACTTTAGTGAAGTGTCTTACTTTTAAGAGGCTATAAAGTACTATGCAAACTTACATAAGGAAATGTATATATGTAAAGTTGAGGGCTAAGCTGGGGGCAGTTTTGCAATATGTTCTAAATGCCTTATCCCATCCTGTTACTTTTTAATGGGAACAGTCTTGTTCAGGGACATTTCTAAATAAATACCAAATGAATGTGGAAAAAAATTAAACATAAATAGTTACTGGACAGCATTATGTTAACAACATGGACACTGTAAAGATCCATCTGTTCCAGAGTGATAATAGTTGAAATACCAACATAGAAAAGCAGGGCAGGATACTGTCTGGAGTTAGTGGTTTTTTTCACAGTTGTTCTTATTTCTTTTAATTGAATTATGGAAAGTAAGAAGAATGAGAGTAAAAATTTCCATCATCTAGAAATAAGTTAAAATTTTATTTATAAAAATTAACTTCATCTTTTCAAGAGAAATAAAACATTTCCAAAACAATGAAAAATCATTCTAACTCCCTCTTCTCAACCTTCTAGTCAGCATTGTTTTTCTCTTGCCCTTTTTGCTTCTTCTACTAAAAGCTAGAGGTTGGGAATGGAGTGTGGGCAAGAACTTTCCCTGATGGATGAATACAGAAAGACATCCTTGTAAGAGCTGAGTTAGAGAAGGGCTTGAGAGACGAGGTGCAGGTATAGAATTTGGAGATACTGAAAGGGTAACAAGTCTTTTTAAATGAAGCAGGTTTTCTTTTGCTTTCTTTTATGCTTTCTTGTTTTTAATGTGTTATCATTGCCTAAGGTTCTAAGCCATGCATATGCTTCTTTAAATAAATCTCACAAGATAAAAGCCAAGTGCATCAAAATTACCAAGCACTGATGCCTGTCTGTAAAATATAATCACATGCTAATCATGGAGTATAGATTTGCTTTCTTCCCCAAGGCAAGATGCTCCTTGGCACCTGTGGAGGCGAGCCTCAGCACGAATGATCTGTTTTTGATAGTCTTTTTTTTATACATGAAAGCTCATTGACAAGTCACCTTGGCATCCAGTTCAACAATCCCAACTGGTATTTGTGTTACCTGTGAAATTGTACATCCAGAAGACCAAAAGGTGCTTCCCCTACCACACCCAAGCTTGTTGCTACCCTGAAAAGTCTAACTCTGCTGTGCATTGTAGTATCACTGTCTACTACTATGGGAATTTTATCACTGTATACTATATATGGGAATTCCTTATGGGCATTATAATTAAAATTAATTAAAATTTAAAATTTGGTTCCTTTGGTTCCACTAGTTACATTTCAAGTGCTCAATAGCTTAATCTGACCAGTGACTACCATACTGTATGGCACAGATACGAAATAGTTGCACCATTGCAGAAAATTCAACTGGACAGCACTGGGGCGGGATGCAATATCTGGTGACATTATTCTCCACATGATTGAGTAATAGTGCTCTCCAGAAAGAGTTCTCCTTGAAGATGGGAGGATCAGGGTGATCACGATCCTTCTAGACTTTGGGGCCTCATGTGGGTGAGATAAAAAAAAAATACTGGTTCTTTGCTGCTAAACACATCTGATACTCTTGCACATAATCTGTCACTTACCTGAGATAAGAGATGTAGAAGAAGGCACAATATTTGGAACATAGGAAATGCTCAACAAGTGTTAGCCCCTGTGTCTGCAGGGCCCCTTTAGGAGATTGAATCTATACCACTTATGTGAACAAGGAGAATTGATAGAATGGAGATTAATTAATTAACTTGGTGAGTAATTGAGATTAATTAATTAATACAGATTAAATCAACATGGAGAATGGAGAGAATGGAACATAGAGAACTAATTAAGTAAAAATTTTTAGGATTAAAAAATCATTAATAAGGTATAGCTTTGTTAACCAAGTAACTAAGATATCATGGAAATAGCAACTCCAGGAAGTAGTTTCTATCAGCAGAACTGAGAGGACAGTGGTAGAGATCGAAATTCTATATCTTAGAAACTTAGAAGAGAATTTGGAGGAAGACAGATGGACAGCAGATTAGAGAGGACCAGAGTGGAGAAAGAAAAAGCAGACAAGGTCTGAGAAACATGGAAAGAGGCTGAAGGTTAACTAGGCTAAAATAGCTAAAAGACTTTTTAAAAATATGGACATGTAATATTTAATTTTCAATGGCTATAGTTCTGGATATAAATTCTCGTACTATTGGTAAGTTCATTGTTAATGAGTCTTTGCAGATAGGGGTTTGTTTTTGTGACGATTAAAGAGATGAGTCTGTTTGCTTATGTGGATTAATAACAAGGACTTTTTGGCCCCTCAATCCTTGATTTGTATTTAATTTGGGGAGTATATTTTGGAAAAAGATGACCCATGAGGCAAGAATGATGGAAAGCCTGGTGAGATGATAGGAAAAAATCTGTGTAGCTTATTTATAGGACAGGAGTAGGAACCCTCTGAAAAGAAATCAACTCAAGGACCAGTGTCAGTTTAATCCAAATATCTATCCTCTCCTTGTCAGGGCCACATGTGGGGTGTGTGGCGTGTGTGTGTGTGTGTGTGTGTGTGTGTGTGTGTGTGTGTGTGTGTGCATGCATGTGTGTACAAGCAAAGTACCATTTTTAGTAAAAATAATATAGCTATCGTTTACCAATTACTTAATACTCTACTTAATCTCAACTAAAACTCAATTACACATATGTATGTATGATATATGGGCTTCCCTGGTAGCTCAGCTGGTAAAGAATCTGCTTGCAATGCAGGAGACCCCAGTTCGATACCTGAGTCCAGAAGTTCCCCTGGAGAAGGGATAGACTACCCACTCCAGTATCCTTGGGCTTCCCTGGTGGCTCAGATGGTAAAGAATCCGCCTGGGTTCGATCCCTGGATGAGAAGATCCTCTGAAGGAGAGCATGGCAACCCACTCCAGTACTCTTGCCTGGAGAATCCCCATGGACAGAGGAGCCTGGCAAGCTATAGTCCGTGGGGTTGCAAAGAGTCGGACACAACTAGCGGCTAAGTATAGCACAGCAAATGTATAATACATAAAATAAAATATGTATCTCCAAGATTCTCCACTTAAGATATAGATTTGAACCAACCCAGATGTGTGTCGGAGAAGGCAATGGCAACCCACTCCAGTACTCTTGCCTGGAAAATCCCATGGACAGAGGAGCCTGGTGGGCTGCCGTCTGTGGGGTCGCACGGAGTCAGACATGACTGAAGCGACTTAGAGGCAGCAGCAGCAGCAGCAGGTGTGTGTGATTCCATAGAGATCCTGCATTACAGGACCTGCATGATGATGTCTGTCTCTTGGATTTGCAGTCCAAGCTAGTAAACCGTGTGCCATAGACAGTAACATGGTCCCATTTTCAACCCCAGTGGGTGTGACCTCTTATATCTAATTAGCTTTACCAACCCTTTCCCCATACCCATTAGAGGAAAAATAAATCTTTAATGATAAAAACATTAACTGATTTGCTTAAAAATAGCAACAGTCACACACACACAAATTAAATAAATCTTTTCCAATCTATTGACTGCTATCACGTAGGCCTGACCCCCATCACCTTTCTTCCCTGAGCATCCCAGGCGATTTGATGCCATGTTCTTGCAAACTGCACTTTGCTGTGTCTTTGGAACTGTTCTGCCCTCCTACATGGAGGTTTTTCCTCTTCCAGCTGACCATATGGTGGCTGTTTGGCTAGCCTGCTGCTGTCCGTCCTCTGCACATGGCCATTAAAGCAGTGCTCTTGCAAAGGTACAGCAAGGAGGTCTTTTTTATACTTCTCTTCCCATTTAGAGAGCATTTGGTTAAATACTGTACTAAATTATATATATGTGTGTGTGTGTATACACACAATATACACAAATATACTTAGTATGTTTGTATATTATATATATATAGTATGTATAGTTTAGGGTATATTATATATTATGTATCTTTATTTATTATATAGTCAGTGAGAGAATGCTGGTTCATTTAAGAGGATTTTTATAAATAAGGGTTCTACTTGTACCTCAAATAAATAAAATCCCTCCCCACTCCCTGTTCTTTAATTCTGTTTGGCAAAAGTAATTCTGAAATGGAGAGAGAGAAAACAATGATGCATAATTTTCAATAAGTACAGAGTTCTGAGGCTCACAGTAAGCATTGCCATAATTCATAATCTCTCATTCAGTAAGCATTCATTAGACATCTACTGTAATAATAATAAATTATTTATTGCATTTCTACTGTGTGACACATGCTTTTCATTTTCTAATTTTCAAAACAACTCTGTAGAGAAGGTAGCATTATCCCTATTTTACAGATTAAGAAGCTGAGGCTTAAATAATTTACACAATTTAGTTAATTCAGTATAGATAGCAAGGACCTGGGACAAGATTTGAACTACTATCTGATTGATTCCAGATATAATTTTATTTCTGCTCTGCCTGGCAGCTTTTCTTTGTGCCTACCACTATGCAAGGCAGATCACAGATGAAGGTGCATAGCCTGGTAGAGAAGGTAGACCACTGAAACTTCCACTGTTCCATTTCTTGTTTATTAATTTAGTTTCTTTATATAGAGCTTCTGAAAGTCAGCAGGAAAAGACACTCTTGAAGATCCCCTGGAGAAAGGAAGAGCAACCCACTTCAGTATTCTTGCCTGGAGAATTCCATGGATTAAGGAGCCTGGTGGGCTATAATCCAGGGGGTTGCAAAGATTTGGACATAGCTGAGTGACTAATGTGCCACCCTTCCCTGTCTGGAGGGATGACCCAAACAAACTACCAGAAGTGGTGCATTGGAAATACCAAATGAGATCAATTTCTTTCCTACTCTCAATCCTTAAGTTTTTGTTTTTAAATGGGATCCTGCCCACTGGGGATTTGCCAAACGCAATCTGTAGCACAGAAGATAAGCTAATGAGAGTCTCAAAGAACATAATAGACCCACTCAAGAGGGCTTTTTAGATCGAGGCCTATCTTCTCTTGGCCAGTGTCAGAAGTGAGGACTGTTTGAGAGATGCAGCATAATCAGACCTAAGCCTGGTGGTAGAAAAGCAGTAACACCCCTTCTATACACACAGTATATGATTCTAATTCATGGTCAGAACTTTACAAGATCCCATCATTTGGTAGGTTGGAAGCAAGTGCATGGATTAAAACTAATAAATATGTTCTTTGCTTCACCACAGTGGTTGTGAATCATCCCTTCACTGATGATTTCACTTGAGAAGCTGTATCCTGAGTTAAAGAAAAGTTCTAAGGGACTGATGCCAGCCATCTTTGGGCACACTTCTTCTTGAGGATACTTTTTGGTATTGACCTGCCAATAACTTGCTGGGTGACCCTGAATAAGTCATTTCCTTTTTCTGTACTTCTCTGTATAATAGGAAAAATTCATTCCTGCTCTTTGAATATTAATGATATGTATTCTAGAAATTTTAAAAGTAGTTTTTAAAATTAAGCTTATATTTACAGTGTTCTGGACACTGTATAGGCATATTGCTTACATAATTTCTGTGACTCTCCACAAAGTCTCTGTGAGGGTATTACTGCCACTGTCTTCATTTTACAAATGCAGAAATTGAGGCTTAGAATAATTAGCTAACTTGCCACAACCCACCCTGGTTGTAAGTGGTTGGGTCAGAACCACTTTATCTACATTCGAAGCTCATGTTCAAATTATAAATTACCAAGATTCTGTGGGTAACAATATAAGCCTCTCATTAGACTGCAAACTCTTCAGGTTTGTATCTCCTGAAGCATCTCACAGAATATTGCCACCTAGTAGGAACTCAGCAAGTTTTATAAATCATAAATATGAATGAAAGAACAGATAAGAATGTAAGTTATTGTTACTGTTATCATTATTAATATCTGTTTATTAACAGTATAATGGGAAAGGCCACATTCTCTAGCAACTTTGGTGAATTATATATCATGATATATAGACCTGGAGAATATTAGTTAACTATGTCACATTATTTTTCCAAAAATGAAAAGAAGCACAGTTGGAGTCTACACGGAAAGATAATAGCAATGTCACACTCCAAGAAGAATTTATATGATTTGCAACAGAGCAGTCCCAATATTTCTTAATGTTTTAAAACTTGATCAGTCAGATTTAATTAAAACAATGAACTCTGTACTCCCATGCCATAAATGATAATTCTTCAGTATAATACTTTAGTACATTTTACAGAATGTGAATTAGTGATATAAGAGGCTCACATACTTGTTGTTATGTCTAAATTAGTTGTGAACTTTGTCCCACGACACTAAATTTTGGGAATTATTTAAAAACTAAATTTCAAATGCAGTTTAAAGAAAAAAAATACCCAGTGTTTAGGGCAATTAATGGGAGTATACACGCACACACAAGTTAAGGGAAGGGCACATGTGTGTGTATATGTGTACTTGTGTGTATTTCTATATAAAATAAATCATATTTCATATATTTTTAAAATCATGAATCTGTTGCCTGGATCTATTCTATGTAGTTCAGAGGTGTAGGGGAGTAAGGAGACAGAAAATCATAACTTCCATACTTAAGGTATTAGCAAAAATGTGTTTTGAATGAGTAAGTAAGCCATCTGTGCACCTGAGGATTCCTGAGTCCACACGTGCACTATACAAACATGTATCTGTCTGTTAGTCACTGTGTCTAAAAAACTTGAGTAACCAGTGTTCGAGTGGGGATGTTTTGGATAATAAAAGTTAAAATAAAGGCTGTGTCGCATATGTAGAATTCATTTTGGGAATTCTGAGGCACATTTTCAAAACAGGCAGTCACCTTCTACAGGTGGCTAAGTCTAATCTGGCCCATGAGTAATAATATATCATGCAAAGAGCCAAGAGCACATATGCCAAGGAAGCTGATTTTCACATGAACAGCTCTGTATGGTGGGTTCCAGAGCAAGTAGAAGAAAAGGCTCATTTAGTTATGGATAGGCGCTTTTTCTTCTGTTCATTTTTGTCTGTGCTGGGTCTTCACTGGTGCATGGGGCTTTTCGCTAGTTGTGAGGAGTGGGGTTGCTCTAGTGGTGCAGGCTTCTCTTGTGGTGGAGTGCAGGCTCTAGGGTATGTGGGCTGCAGTAGTTGTGGTTCCTGGGCTCCAGAGCACAGGATCAGTAGCTGTGGTACATGGACTTCGTCATTCTGTGGCATGTGAGATCCTCCTGAACAAGGATCAAACCTGTGTCTCCTGCGCTGGCAGGTGGATTCTTTACTACTGAGCCACCAGGGAAGCCTCCCCTTCTAAGCTTTGATTGGTAATGCAGGCAGTTCTGATTAAACTGTTAGGGTTGCTCTAACAGGTTTTACTATTTGTAAAATAAAATAAATAATTCTTCATAGGTACAGTTTTGAAGCTAACTGGTTAAATCAATTCGTTGTTCACTTTAATATCATGTTGCTACTTGTTATCTCTTCTTTTGATTGCGAGTATAAAACTTTCCTGTCCTCCAGAAAGGTACTAAACATTTTTTTCGGCCACACCAGCACTTGTGTTAAACCACTTTCATATGAGCATTTACTTTTGTGCCTCAGAACCCAGCTTCTGAGAGTCAACCAGTCAGTCATAACCCTAGCATTTGAGAGCCAGCCAGTCTGAGCCTCAGCGTCTCAGAGCCAGTAAGCAACCCCTGCTCTCCAGGCTCATTTGAAAGCCCACCAATCCTGAACTCCACAGTTCCTAATGTACTATATTTGTTTTGATAATGTATGTTCTACAGCATAGCCTTTCCTTCCCTGCTGCTAAGTCGCTTCAGTTGTGTCCAACTCTTTGCAATCTCAGTGACTGTGTAGCCTGCCAGGTTCCTCTGTCCATGGGATTTTCCAGGCAAGAATGCTGGAGTGGATTGCCATGCCCCCCTCCAGGGGATCTTCCTCACCCAGGCATGGAACCGGGGTCTCTCTTTACCACTAGTGCCACCTAGGAAGCCCTTCCCTAGCAAGTAGCAAGTTCAGCTTCTTGTTTCAGGTACTGTGGTGGGGGCTGCCTCTGTATTTGTTGACAAGTGACCTTCCTAATAAGGGGTTGAAAGAAAGATAATACAGCTCTTTCTTCTTACCCATCAAAATCTGGCCCTCATGCAAGACTTGCCTCAACATTAAACTAATCCTACCATGCAGTGTGTGCATGTAATCCTATAGTACAGTGCATGCATCTGAGTGTACTATTTACTACTCTGTATTCCTTCTCTGTTTTCAAAAGTGAGATACATGTATTACTGGTGGTTTGGGAGGTCATTTTGCTGGTACACAAGCAAACAATTTTTGTATGTATGTACAATCTCTAACACATTTGAAAAATGTGAAACTACAACATAAAATTGGTTATTTCAGAAATAGGATTGCTTAAGTCAAAGCTAACATAAGATATAAATTTAAAAACTGAATGAAGTTTAAAAATTATTGAATAAACAAAATTTAGATGGTTTATACAAGTGATGTTATTAGTATACATATGTTTGAAATTTTAGAAATATTTCTCCACATATTATAAGTTCTTTGAGGAATGAAACTAGACTGGCCACTTTGGTCTAAAACAATGTCTGTGTTTAGCACATAAAAAAATACTCATTAAATATTTGTTAGACAATGGGTAGAATTCCAGATAAGCCTCACAGTAATCAAGAACAATCAAAACATGAACAACTGTAGTATCAAATAGAGATGGCCAGAGGAGGTAAGGATAAGTGTATAGCCCAGTATAGTGTCCTTCAAGAAGTTTTTCTTGAGAATGCATGCCTAGAATGACCTCATTTAGACTTCTCTGAAAACTCTTAGAATTTGTCTTCATTACTCATTTGACATCTAAACATATTCTCTTTTATATTAACCAAAAGAACTTATGGTTATTTGGCATTTCAGTTCACAAAACAATTTCACATACATTATTGATTGTATTGTTTTAGTAGCTCTATGAGATAGGTAGGGCATACCTTCCTATTCTATGAGAAAACTGGGGCTTATGGAGGTTAAGTGGTTTGCTCACCTTGAACAAATATTTATTAAGCCCTTTTCCTGTGCAAGGCTCAAGTGACTGGAAATTCCACAGGAAGCTCATTGGGTTTTGGGCCTTTCATTTAACAGGGGACACTTAGGCATTGTCTATGTCTAAATCCTGAATTTGTGTTGTAACTTGTACAGCTCCAATTATTATGATAAAATGTAAAATCTAGTATTAAAATTTTAATTCCATACAGCTACTTCAAATGTAGGGAAAAAGGTCTGTGCTTTAGGAAAACAATTTATATAATAACAGGACCAATATCTTACCTCTATATATAGATACAGAGAAGGCAATGGCACCCCACTCCAGTACTCTTGCCTGGAAAATCCCATGGGTGGAAGAGCCTGGTAGGCTGCATTCCATGGGGTTGCTAAGAGTTGGACATGACTGAGTGACTTGACTTTCACTTTTCCCTTTCATGCACTGGAGAAGGATATGGCAACCCACTCCAGTATTCTTGCCTGGAGAATCCCAGGGACGCAGGAGCCTGGTGGGCTGGCGTCTATGGGGTCGCACAGAGTCAGACATGACTGAAGCGACTTAGCAGCAGCATATATAGATAATACATTTCCTTCTCATCCTATTTTGTTTGAGTTTATTTCAGGAATTGTTGAATATTATCAGATATTTTTCTGTTTAATTACTTAAGTACTGTTTCTGTTTAATTTGTTAACACAATGAATTATATTGGTTAATTTCCTGATTTACGGCCATGGTTAAAATCCTGAAATAGCCATTTTTAGTCAGTCTAGCTTTCGACACTGTCTGCATTCTATTTGATTATGTCTTGTTTATAATTTTTATACTAATATTTATTAGTGATATGGCTTGTGGATTGTTGTTTTGATATATTTGTTGCATGTTGTATAATTTGTGATGTCATAAATTGAATTATGACATGATGTCATAAATAGAATTAAGCAGTCTACCAATTTTATCCAAGAGATGTAAAACAGAAGGTGAACTCTTTTAAGACAAAGACCTTCCTTTATTTAATGATACATTCTCAAGCCTAAAACAGTGACTGACATACTAAGCACTAGATAAATGTTTGTCTAACGGAGGTTTGTGACCTTGTACAGGAGAGAGGGATCAAGAACATCCCCATGGAAAAGAAATGCAGAAAACCAAAATGGCTGTCTGGCAAGGCCTTACAAATAGCTGTGAAAAGAAGAGAAGTGAAAAACAAAGGAAAAAAGGAAAGATATAAGCATCTGAATGCAGAATTCCAAAAAATAGCAAGGAGAGATAAGAAAGCCTTCCTTAGCGATCAATGCAAAGAAATGGAGGAAAACAACAGAATGGGAAAGACTAGAGATCTCTTCAAGAAAATTAGAGATACCAAGGGAACATTTCATGAAAAGATGGGCTCAATAAAGGACAGAAATGGAATGGACCTAACAGAAGCAGAAGATATTAAGAAGTGGCAAAGATACACAGAAGAACTGTACAAAAAAGATCTTCATGACCCAGATAACCATGACGGTGTGATCACTCACCTAGAGCCAGACATCCTGGAATGTGAAGTGAAGTGGGCCTTAGGAAGCATCACTATGAACAAAGCTAGTGGAGGTGATGGAATTCCAGTAGAGCTATTTCAAATCCTGAAAGATGATGCGGTCAAAGTACTGCACTCAATATGCCAGCAAATTTGGAACATTCAGCAGTGGCCACAGGACTGGAAAAGGTCAGTTTTCATTCCAATCCCAAAGAAAGGCAATGCCAAAGAATGTTCAAACTACTGCACAATTGTACTCATCTCACATGATAGTAAACTAATGCTCAAAATGCTCCAAGCTAGGCTTCAGCAATATGTGAACCATGAACTTCCAGATGTTCAAGCTGGTTTTAAAAAAGCCAGAGGAACCAGAGATCAAATTGCCAACATCCACTGGATCATCAAAAAAGCAAGAGAGTTCCAGAAAAACATCTATTTCTGCTTTATTGACTATGCCAAAGCCTTTGACTGTGTGGATCACAATAAACTGTGGAAAATTCTGAAAGAGATGGGAATACCAGACCACCTGAGCTGCCTCTTGAGAAATCTGTATGCAGGTCAGGAAGCAACAGTTAGAACTGGACATGGAACAACAGACTGGTTCCAAATAGGAAAAGGAATACATCAAGGCTGTATATTGTCACCCTGGTTATTTAACTTATATGCAGAGTACATCATGAGAAATGCTGGGCTGGAAGAAGCACAAGCTGGAATCAAGATTGCCAGGAGAAATATCAATCACCTCAGATATGCAGATGACACCACCCTTATGGCAGAAAGTGAAGAGAAACTAAAAAGCCTCTTGATGAAAGTGAAAGAGGGGAGTGAAAAAGTTGGCGTAAAGCTCAACATTCAGAAAACGAAGATCATGGCATCTGGTCCCATCACTTCATGGCAAATAGATGGGGAAACAGTGGAAACAGTGTCAGACTTTATTTTTGGGGCCTCCAAAATCACTGCAGATGGTGACTGCAGCCATGAAATTCAAAGACACTTTCTCCTTGGAAGGAAAGTTATGACCAACCTAGATAGCATATTCAAAAGCAGAGACATTACTTTGCCAACTAAGGTCCATCTAGTCAAGGCTATGGTTTTTCCAGTGCTCATGTATGGATGTGAAAATTGGACAGTAGAGGAAGCAGAACACGAAAGAATGATGCTTTTTTACTGTGGTGTTGGAGAAGACCGCCTGCGAGTCCCTTGAACTGCAAGGAGATCCAACCAGTCCATTCTAAAGGAGATCATCCCTGGGTGTTCTTTGGAAGGACTGATGCTAAAGCTGAAACTCCAGTACTTTGGCTACCTCATGCAAAGAGTTGACTCATTGGAAAAGACTCTGATGCTGGGAGGGATTGGGCGCAGGAGAAGGGGATAACAGAGGATGAGATGGCTGGATGGCATCACCAATTCGATGCACATGAGTTTGAGTGAACTCCAGGATTTGGTGATGGACAGGGAGGTCTGGCGTGCTGCGATTCATGGGGTCGCAAAGAGTCGGACACGACTGAGCGACTGAATTGAACTGAAGGTATAAAGGAAGACAGGAACAAGGAAAGGGAGGGAAAATGCAAGGGTCTGATTTTTTTAAAGCTTGGGAGCAATCAACTGTAATGTTATCAGATCAATTGCTATTTTTGGTAGAAAATATTTATACTTTTTAAACCTGTTCTCACTGACACATTTACTCAAGTTATTTGATATTTATTTAACTGAGTTATTTATATTACTCATTTTCTCTAGGTGTTTTAATTTGTAGCCATAGGGTTACATGCAATATTTCTTATGTTCTTTGAGTTTGTTCTGTTTCTAGATGTGGTTATGTTTTCTTTCTTATCCAATTACCTTATAGATTTTTGTCCTTGTTTTTTCCTTCTTAATTTGGAATATAAGATGTTTATCACTCTTGGGCTTGTCAAAGAACTAGCTTTTATATTTGTCTCTTCTGCTGCTTTCATTTTGTTTTGTTTTCTAGTCCATTACTTTCAGATTGCATTAAATTAATTCTCTTCTCCTAGCCTGTTTGGTAGGTTTTCTTGTTTCACACCTTTTAAGATCAGTGCTAACTTCCCTTTTTCATTCTTTCTTTTTTAGTATGAAGGCATTTTAATTGATAGCCTTTGTCACAAATATTGCTTTTGCTGTTTCCCAGGAGTTTTAGTACAAAGTATTTTTATTTTCCTTCTTTCCAATAAATTATCATTTTACTTTTTCTTCTGCTTTTAAACCAGTGAAGTGAAGTGAAAGCCACTCAGTAATGTCCAACTCTCTATAGCCCCATGGACTGTATAGTCCATGGAATTCTCCAGGCCAGAATACTGGAGTGGGCAGGCTTTCATGTCTCCAAGGGATCTTCCCGACCTAGGAATTGAACCAAGGTCTCCTGCATTGCAGGCAAATTCTTTACCAACTGAGCTATGAGGGAAGCTTTAAACCAGAGGTTATATATATATATATATATATATATATATATAAATTTGTTATTTCAAGAGGATAAGATTTTACGATAAAATATTTTTTCTTTTTACATTATTTTTATTGTGGGCTTCATGATAGAAAACATTTTATTGAAGCTTTCAGTTCAGTTCAGTTCAGTCACTCAGTCGTATCCGACTCTTTGCGACCCCATGAATCGCAGCACGCCAGACCTCCCTGTCCATCACCAACTCCCGGAGTTCACTCAAACTCATGTGCATCGAATTGGTGATGCCATCCAGCCATCTCACCCTCTGTTATCCCCTTCTCCTCCTGCGCCCAATCCCTCCCAGCATCAGAGTCTTTTCCAGTGAGTCAACTCTGCAAGAGGTAGCCAAAGTATTGGAGTTTCAGCTTTAGCATCATTCCTTCCAAAGAACACCCAGGACCGATCTCTCTTAGAATGGACTGGTTGGATCTCCTTGCAGTCTAGGGGACTCGCAGGCGGTGTTCTCCAACACCACAGTAAAAAAGCATGAATTCTTTGGTGCTCAGCTTCCTTCACAGTCCAACTTTCACATCCATACATGAGCACTGGAAAAACCATAGCCTTGACTAGACGGACCTTTGTTGGCAAAGTAATGTCTCTGCTTTTGAATATGCTATCTAGGTTGGTCATAACTTTCCTTCCAAGGAGAAAGTGTCTTTGAATTTCATGGCTGCAGTCACCATCTGCAGTGATTTTGGAGCCCCAAAATATAAAGTCTGACACTGTTTCCACTGTTTCCCCATCTATTTGCCATGAAGTGATGGGACCAGATGCCATGATCTTCATTTTCTGAATGTTGAGCTTTAAGCCAACTTTTTCACTCCCCTCTTTCACTTTCATCAAGAGGCTTTTTAATTCCTCTTCACTTTCTGCCATAAGGGTGGTGTCAACTGCATATCTGAGGTGATTGATATTTCTCCTGGCAATCTTGATTCCAGCTTGTGCTTCTTCCAGCCCAGCATTTCTGATGATGTACTCTGCATATACGTTAAATAACCAGGGTGACAATATACAGCCTTGATGTATTCCTTTTCCTATTTGGAACCAGTCTGTTCCATGTCCAGTTCTAACTGTTGCTTCCTGACCTGCATACAGATTTCTCAAGAGGCAGCTCAGGTGGTCTGGTATTCCCATCTCTTTCAGAATTTTCCACAGTTTATTGTGATCCACACAGTCAAAGGCTTTGGCATAGTCAATGAAGCAGAAATAGATGTTTTTCTGGAACTCTCTTGCTTTTTTGATGATCCAGTGGATGTTGGCAGTTTGATCTCTGGTTCCTCTGGCTTTTTTAAAACCAGCTTGAACATCTGGAAGTTCACGATTCACCTATCACTGAAGGCTGGCTTGGAGCATTTTGAGCATTAGTTTACTAGCGTGTGAGATGAGTGCAATTGTGCGGTAGTTTGAGCATTCTTTTGCATTTCCTTTCTTTGGAATTGGAATGAAAACTGACCTTTTCCAGTCCTGTCGCCACTGCTGAGTGTTCCAAATTTGCTGGCATACTGAGTGTAGCACTTTCACAGCATCATCTTTCAGGATTCAAAATAGCTCAACTGGAATTCCATCTCCTCCACTAGCTTTGTTCATAGTGATTCTTCCTAAGGCCCCCTTGACTTCACATTCCAGGATGTCTGGCTCTAGGTGAGTGATCACACCATCATGATTATCTGGGTCATGAAGATCTCTTTTGTACAGTTCTTCTGTGTATTCTTGCCACCTCTTCTTAATATCTTCTGCTTCTGTTAGGTCCAAATCATTTCTGTCCTTTATTGAGCCCATCTTTGCATGAAATGTTCCCTTGGTATCTCTAATTTTCTTAAAGAGATCTCTAGTGCTTCCCATTTTGTTGTTTGCCTCTATCTTTGCATTGATCACTGAAGAAGGCTTTCTTATCTCTTCTTGCTGTTCTTTGGAATTCTGCATTCAGATGCTTGCATCTTTCCTTTTCTCCTTTGCTTTTCACTTCTCTTCTTTTCACAGCTATGTATAAGGCCTCCTCAGACAGCCATTTTGCTTTTTTGCATTTCTTTTCCATGGCGATGGTTCTCCTGTACAATGTCACGAAATCTGTACATAGTTCATCAGGCACTCTGTCTATCAGATCTAGTCCCTTAAATCTATTTCTCACTTCCACTGTATAATCATAAGGGATTTGATTTAGGTCATACTGAATAGTCTAGTGGTTTTCCCTACTTTCTTCAATTTAAGTCTGAATTTTGCAATAAGGAGTTCATGATCTGAGCCACAGTCAGCTCACGGTCGTGTTTTTGCTGACTGTATAGAGCTTCTCCATCTTTGGCTGCAAAGAATATAATCAGTCTGATTTTGGTGTTGACCATCTGGTGATGTCCATGTGTAGAGTCTTCTCTTGTGTTGTTGGAAGAGAGTATTTGTTATGACCAGTGCATTCTCTTGGCAAAACTCTATTAGCCTTTGCCCTGATTCATTCCATACTCCAAGGCCAAATTTGCCTGTTACTCCAGGTGTTTCTTGACTTTCTACTTTTGCATTCCAGTCCCCTATAATGTAAAGGACATCTTTTTTGGGTGTTAGTTCTAAAAGGTCTTGTAGGTCTTCATAAAACCATTCAGCTTCTTCAGGGTTACTGCTTGGGGCATAGACTTGGATTACCGTGATATTGAATGGTTTGCCTTGGAAACAAACAGAGATCATTCTGTCATTTTTGAGATTGCATCTAGGTACTGCATTTTGGACTCTTTTGTTGATCATGATGGCTACTGCATTTCTTTTAAGGGATTCCTGCCTGCAGTAGTAGATATAATGGTCACCTGAGTTAAATTCACCCATTCCAGTCCATTTTAGTTCACTGATTCCTAGAATGTCGACATTCACTCTTGCCATCTCCTGTTTGACCACTTCCTGTTTGCCTTGATTCATGGACCTGACATTCCAGGTTCCTATGCAATGTTGCTCTTTACAGCATTGGACCTTGCTTCTATCACCAGTCACATCCACAGCTGGGTATTGTTTTTGCTTTGGCTCCATCTCTTCATTCTTTCTGGAGTTATTTTTCCACTGATCTCCAGTAGCCTGTTGGGCACCTACTGACCTGGGGAGTTCCTCTTTCAGTATCCTATCATTTTGCCTTTTCATACTGTTCATGGGGTTTTCAAGGCAAGAATACTGAAGTGGTTTGCCATTCCCTTCTCCAGAGGACCACATTCTGTCAGACCTTTCCACCATGACCCGCCCGTGCTGGGTGGCCCCACATGGCATGGCTTAGTTTCATTGAGTTAGACAAGGCTGTGGTGATCAGATTGGCTAGTTTTCTGTGATTATGGTTTCAGTGTGTCTGCCCTTAGTTTCATGAGTTAGACAAGGCCATGTGATCAGATTGGCTAGTTTTCTGTGATTATGGTTTCAGTGTGTCTGCCCTCTGACACCCTCTCACAACACCTACTATGTTACTTGGGTTTCTCTTACCTTGGATGTGGGGCCTTATTTGTATCCAAATATATGATTGACTTTTATAAATTTCTATCAATGTAACAAAAATATTCTTTGCTTCCAAAATAGAAGATTCAGCAGGCCTTTTAAATAAAATTGATTAAATATATGATTATTTTTTATATTCTTATTAATATTTTCTCTACTTTTTGGAGAATTTCTTTCTCACCTTTCTTATTTAACCAGCACCAAGGTCTCTTCCAAGAAGTTGGCTCTTTGCATCAAGTGCCCAAAGTATTGGAGCTTCAGCTTCAGCATCAGTCCTTCCAATGAATATTCAGGACTGACTTCCTTTAGGATTGACTGGGTTGATCTCCTTGTTGTCCAAGGGACTCTGAAGAGTCTTCTCCAGATGCTTTCCAATTTGAAAGCATCACATCTTTGGCACTCAGCCTTCTTTATGGTCCAACTCTCACATCCTTACATGACTACTGAAAAAACCACAGCTTTGAAGAGACCTTTGTTGGCAAAGTAATGTCTCTGCTTTTTAATATGCTATCTAGGTTTGTCACAGTGGCTCACATGGTAAAGAATTCACCTGTAGTGCAGGAGACCTCGTTCAATCCCTGGATCAGGAAGATCTCCTGAAGAAGAAAATGGCAACCCACTCTAATACTCTTGCCTGGAGAATTCTATTGACAGAGGAGCCTGGTGGGCTACAGTCCATGGGGTGGCAAAGAGTCGGACATGACTGAGCGACTAACACTTTTGCTTAGGTTTGTCATAGCTTTCTTTACAAGGAACAAGTGTCTTTAAATTTCATGGCTGCAGTCACCATCTACGGTAATGTTGAAGCCCAAGAGAATGAAATCTGTCCCTGCTTCCACTTTTCCCCTTCTATTTACTGTGAAATGATGGGACTATATGCCTTTGAAGAATTAAGTCTTTTATGTTTGTGTCATAATATAGTTGATTTTATGCCAACTTGATGCTTTATTATCTTTTTTCTGTTTTTTTTCTTACATTTGCATGGTTTTATTAACTTTATTAATTGCTTCTTTTCCTTTTTTACCTAAGGAGTTCTACTATAACTAACTTTTATTAATGGTTACCTTCTTTTTCCTCCTCATTTATATGCATATTTATTTATTAAGATTCTTTATTCCTCTACTGCTTCTCTCCCTCATCCCAATAAAATAAGACCTCTAGAATATTTTCACTTGCTTATTAACTTTCCCTTATCTGTACATCATATGAAACTCCAGTAATGCTGTTAATTTACTCTTCTTTCTCCCATCCAAACCCTTTCTAAAATAATTGCTTCTTAAAATTTCATACAATTGTTAGAATTTTCCATGCATTTTGTGTCTTTTAAGAATTCTTGTTTATCCCCTTAGTGTACAAATTCCCAGATAGGCTCTAATTGTTCATTTGTGTTTAATTATAAATCTGTTACTATATTCTTTGCTCACCAACTTTACCTCTTTTTCTATTTCAACTACCATGAGATTCAGATTTATTATTCTCTGGCTTGAACAGTTTCTTAAGTATTTCCTTAGGTGAGTACATGGGTGAAAAAATCTCTTTGAATAATATTCTTATAGACTATTGGGGAATAGTATCTTATCACACATCTAGTCCTTTATTTGAAAGCATCTGTAGATGTTATACCACCACTTATAGATTTTATAATTGTACAAGAAAAGAAGAGAAGCAAAAGGCAAAGGAAAAAGGGAAAGATATACCCATCTGAATACAGAATTCCAAAGAATAGCAAGGAGAGATAAGAAAGCCTTCTTAAGTGAAAATGCAAAGAAATAGAGGAAAATAATAAATGGGAAAGACTGGACATCTAGAAAATTAGAGATACCAAGGGAACATTTCATGCAAAGATGGGCACAATAAAGGACAGAAATGCTATAGACATATCAGAAGCAGAAGATATTAAGAAGAGGTGGCAAAAATACACAGAAGAACTATACAAAAAACAATCTTCATGACCCAGATAACAAAGATGGTGTTGTCACTCACTAGAGCCAGACATCCTCTAATGCCAAGTCAAGTGGGCCTTAGGAAGCATCACTGTGGACAAAGCTAGTGGAGGTGATGGAATTTCAATTGAGCTATTTCAAATCCTGAAAGATGATGTTGTGAAAGTGCTGCACTCAATATGCCAGCAAATTTGGAAAACTCAGAAGTGGCCACAGGACTGGAAAAGGTCAGTTTTCACTCCAATCCCAAAGAAAGGCAATGCCAAAGAATGTTCAAACTACTGCACAATTGCACTCATCTCACATGCTAGTAAACTAATGCTCAAAATTATCCAAGCCAGGCTTCAACAGCATATGAACCAAGAACTTACAGATGTACAAGCTGGATTTAGAAAAAGCAGAGGAACCAGGGATCAAATTGCCAACATATGTTGGATCATAGAAAAAGAAAGAGAATTCCAGAAAAATATCTACTTCTGCTTCATTGACTACACTAAAGCCTTCAGCAGTGTAGATCACAACAAACTTGGAAAATTCTTAAAGACATTCTTAATAGCAGACCACCTTATCTGTCTCCTGAGAGACCTGTATGCAAGTCAAGAAGCAACAGTTAGTACCAGACATTGAACAATAGACTGGTTCCAAATTTAGAAAGGAGTAAGTCAAGGCCGTATATTGTCACCTTTCTTATTTAACATATATGCATAGTACATCATGCAAAATGCCGGACTGGATGAAGCACAAGCTGGAATCAAGATTGCAGGAAAAAATATCAATAACCTCAGATATGCAGATGACACCACCCTTATGGCAGAAAGCAGAAAGGAACTAAAGAGCCTCTTGATGAAAGTGAAAAAGAAGAGCTAAAAAAAAAAAAACAAAAAACAAAAAAAACCTGGCTTAAAACTCCATTCAAAAAACTAAGATCTTGGCATTTGGTCCCATCACTTCATGTCAAACAGATGGGGAAAAAATGGAAATGGTGACAGACTTCATTTTCTTGTGCTCCAAAATCACTGCAGATGGTGGCTGTAGCCATGAAATTGAAAGATGCTTGCTTTTTGGAAGAAAAGCTATGGTGAACCTCCACAGTGTGTTAAAAAGCAGAGACATCATTTTGCCAACAAAGGTCCATATAGTTAGTAAAGCCTGGATGGTGCAGTCCATGGGGTCGCAAAAAGTCAGACATAACTGAGCGACTGAACAACAGCAATTATCCATCTAATTTTTTTGTAAATTACTCATTTCTATCTGGATGTATTAAATATATACTTGCCTTCATCACTGGAGTTCAGTGATTTGATAAGGATACACATATCTCTGAAAATGAATGAGATGTAAATCTGTGACCCTAAGTGTTCCTTGGCTCAAAAATTTTCATCAATCATTTGTTTAATTGTTGTCTCCTTCATTTGCATCTTTTTCTCATTCTACTAGAACTTCTATATTTTTCATGAATCTCTATTCCAAAATGTGTATATTTTCCCTCATTTTCTATATAGTTTTTCTCCTTTTTCCTCTCTGTAATTTAAATATTCTTCTACCTGATCTTCCAAGACACTGATGTAAGCATCTATAGTGAGTGATAACTTGTACTTCATTTATTCAATTTTTAAATTTAAAAAATCATGTGGTTTTAGTGCCAGGAACCATGCTGAGTGCTATATTTGGATTTATTTACATGTTCTTCTACTTCTTTTAAATCTACTTTTTAGAGAAGTGTCTCTCTTTCTTTGGTAGTCTATTCTAATTTGCCTGTTTATTCTGCTTCCTGGCTTATATACCTTTTTAATGGGATACCTACCATTTTTCTATATCTACTCATTTGGACACCTTCCATAGGAGTGCTTCAGAGAGTACTGGAGAGAGCATCTATCCCTGCACTATGGGTCCCTAAACACACAGCAGACTCTCCATCTCTGGTACCACAGTGCGCAAAGGCAGAGCATCTTTGCACTACGATCTCTTTGTGTTCTCTGCATCTCAGAGGTAGAGATGAGTAAACCCAACTGTTCACCTCGTCTGCAGATTCTTAGGGTCAGGGACACCCTAAAGTCCAGGAGAGCTGGAATGGACTTTCTTCCTAGCGAGGGCTGCTTTCAGATCCTTTCTTTGGGCTTTTGTTCTGAATCCTAGAGTACTGACCAAAAGGGAAGGAAATATGATTACAGATCTTGGCTCACCTCTGCCTGTTGGCCCATAGGAAGTGGCTGAGTTGGAGTCAGAGCACTGAATGGAGGTGTGTGGAAAATCTCAAGCCACCATGTCCCTAGAATTCTCCTTAATTTTGTCTTTTTAGGGCAGTAGTTTTGAAGGCTCATCACCTTGAATGTATCACTAGTCCTGCCTTTCCCACTGGTTAACAGTGCAAGTTTGGACTCTTTGGGCCTCAGAGTCCCCATCACTAAAATAACGAGGCCTCTCCCCTGAGTCTAGGATGTCCTCCCTTTCCAGTGTGCCAGTTGGCTCAGTTGTGTAACTGCCATATATTCAAGTGAGAATTGCCATTCCCTGTATCAGCTCTGAGTAAGAAAATTATTTTGGAGTAAAACTTGGCAAAACAGTATCTTGAGCTGCCAACAAATTATTCTGCAAGATTTCAAAACATTAAGTTTTCATATTCCCTCTCAAACTCAAGCCAATTTTGCTTAAAGGAACACTATTGTTTGAGTTGAAAAAAAAATCTAAATTGTGGTTATGCATCTGGCATTTCTAATATAAGTATGAAAGCAATAGATTTGCCTGTTTTTTGCTAAATCACACAGGCTGCAAAAAGTATATACACATATGGAATGTCTTTTCACGTTCAAAAAGTTAAGCTTAAATTGTAACTGCAAAGGCTTGTTTCTTAGAAGTATGAGAAGAAAATGCCTAAGAATTTTTAGAGTACATTATTCTTTTGTTGAGATAGCTTTTCCTTTTGTTTCTTTTTCATTGCTGCTTTTAGTTTATATTTAACTACAGGCAGTTATTGAAGAAGCCACAAACCTAAGTACCAGGTGCTCTCTCTTAATGCCTCATATGGAGCATTTTAGTAATCCCTTTGACTCCAGTATGCCTTCTCTGTCTCCTTATTGCTCCTATAATTCCATGTTATAATGGCCTTTCAATTTCTAGCATGACTCTATGATTATAGTAGCGATGGCTGCAGGGATTGGAGTTTGGAGAATCTAAACTTAGGGCCAGTGGCCTAAAATACAGAATTATAGATGACTCAGTTAATTTCACAGTCCACTTTAGAACCTATTGCATTTCTTATGGTTATATGTGTAGACATTTACTCTTCTCTCCTGAATTGTAAATAGCTTAACCATGGGATCTTTGGCTCTGTCATCTTTGATCTTTAAAGGAATAGGACCAGTCCCTTATATGATGAATGTTCATTAGTTTGAATCAAAATTATTTGAGTTCCTAAATATGGCTGTCTGCTCACTCACTTATCCTTAAGTGTATTTTTGAGCACACATGAACTAAGGTTGGTTTCCCAGTGGTAAAGAATCTGACTGCCAATGCAGGAGGCACAAGAGGCGTGGGTTCACTACCTGGGTCAGGAAGCTCCCCTGGAGTAGGAAATGGCAACCCAATCCAGTGTTCTTGCCTGGGAAATCCTGTGGACAGAGGAGCCTGATGGGCTACAGTCCATGAGGTTGCAAAGAGTCAGACACGACTGGGCATACGCACACATGAATTAAGATTAAATTTTCCCAAATCCATTAAAGTTAATTAGACTAAGCCCTATTGCCATGATGTCCAATCAGAAGAGTTAATGACAGAATGTGAAGATTGTGGTAGGTAGAAGCTGCTCTTCCTCACATGTAGGTTAAAAATTCTTACTGTCACCTCCATTATTACTTTGTTACTGAATGTTCACAGACATTAACCTTTTTCTACTGAAAAGTGGGAAACTATCCTAAAGGCAAAGAATAAAGCCAAGTTGTATGATGATTTTCCTTGACCTAGAATGGACAAAAGCATTTCTTGATTCTAAAGTTTTTTGGTTTTTTTTTTTACACCTCCTCATGTCCTCGACTGTAGTTTAAGTGATGGATAGATTGAAATCCATTGTATGCACTCTAACTATCCCTGCTGTTGCTTATGCGCAATTGTGCTGAAGTGGCAAATGAAGGGTTACAGGGTAACTCTCTGGGGGCAGTGAAAATCAGTTTCTTGCTGCTGCAGGGTAATACGGATGATGTATTAGATCACAGCATATTGTTCTTCCGGAGGGAAGGGTCATCTTGAGGGAAACTACCAATAACAACTATTTTGTTCTCATTTTGGCTGTCCAGCACACTCCATATACACACTCTCACTCCATACACACACACAGTCTCACTCCAAACACACATATATACATACACACATGGAGAGCAAAATATACAATCTTAAGAATCATAATAAGCTGCTGCTGCTGCTGCTAAGTCACTTCAGTCGTGTCTGACTCTGTGCGACCCCATAGACGGCAGCCCACCAGGCTCCCCCATCCCTGGGATTCTCCAGGCAAGAATACTGGAGTGGGTTGCCATATCCTTCTCCAATGCATGAAAGTGAAAAGTGAAAGTGAAGTCGCTCAGTCGTGTCCGAGTCTTTGCAACCCCATGGACTGCAGCCTACCAGGCTGCTCTGCCCATGGGATTTTCCAGGCGAGAATACTGGAGTGGGTTGCCATTGCCTTCTCCCATAATAAGCTGTTAAATATCAAACTGTTGTAAAGTGGCAATATATACCATTTCATGATGACCAGCATAGATTAGATCCGGCAAGGAAAGTTCTTTTTCTTAATTCTAGGGAGTTGACATTTTGCAAAATCCCCTACTTCTTTCATTTCTGCTGTTTGCTATTACAGAAGAGAAGTGAAGATTTCCACCCCCACCCCCACCCCCACCCCCACCCCCAGCCTTTTCCCTGTGCATCTCACAGCAATTATGGAGAATCCATTGGGTCTGTTACCAGCAGGAATGTTAAGCAAATTAATGAGTGAGAACTCTGGAAAAAGAAAATTCCTGGGGATTTGCAGAAGGGGGAGTTGGATTTGTTTGTTTTTGTTGTTGTTCCTCTTGAGGAAAGAAAGAGTAAAGCAGCCCTTGGAAGAGATTGGGAAGCTGAGGCCTCCTCTTCTCTCCTTCCTTCTGCTGACTGTGGCACACTTGGTGGATCAGATCTGAGACTGTGAAGGAGGCAGGAGACACTCCTGATATCTCAGCAGTTGAGGAAACAGAACACACAGCTGAGTCTTCAGAAGGGACCTGAGAATCTGGAGCACAGGTCCCATTGAGCTAAGGTAGAGAAAAAGAGAGGAAAAAAAAAATGTATGGGACAAGACACTGCCTTGCCTTTTGAGCAATCGTAAATTAGGAGATGGACATTTATTTTGTTTTTGATTTGTTTTGTTGTGTAGGTATATGTGTGTGTTTGATCTTGGTTTCACTTCCATATATCACCTGCAGATATAATATTTCTTAAATTATTTTCTATATAACCAAGGCTGTAAAATTGGCTCTGAGATTAGGAGTCAAAAGACTTAGGTTTGAGTTCCAACTGTGCCATGTACTGTTGGATTACCATCCATTCTGAAGCCACAAAGAGCTGGCTTGAGTCCTGGCTCTGCCACTGATGGTTGTATGACCCTAAGCAAGTTGCTTAAACCTCTTAAGTGTCAGTTTCCTCATCTGTAAAATGGAGATAACAATAGCACCTAATTACAGGGCTGTGGGAAGAGTTTAATTAAATAATGCATGTATACTTACAGAACTTTCAGAGCTGAGACTTGTATGCAATAAATGCTCAATAAACAGTAATATTTTAAACTTAATCCTATGAGTTTAACTATGCATGCCTGCCTGGGGAAAAATTTTGCCATCTAATACTGTGTTTATTCTGAGTGATACTTGGTAGGACTATGTCAAATGAAGTGTGATACTTCCTCCATGCCCTCAAAGCACACATATGAGCATTCTCTCTCCCCTTTTCTCTCTCTCTTCCTCTCTCTCTCTCTCTCTCTCACAGACACAGCAAATTTAAACCTTTGTAGCAAAGATACAGATACCTGGATTATACCCGTAAGTAACAAGCCATGGTGATGATTTCAGTTATTGAACATAAGGTGAATCAACACTGGTCCCTAGAACTTTAATGTAGAGTGATGAACCTTGCCCTTAGGTGACCTTCCTCAGCAAGCATTTGTACCCCAAAAAGTCAAATACTACTCTTCTGTCAAATTTTAGCAGCCTACTGCTAAAACAAATACTAATTAATAGACACCATTTGAACTCTGTCATTACTATTTTTGAAGTACCAACTGTGTGCTAATTTACCTTTGCATGAAAAAAGGAAGAATAGAAGAAACTCTTAATGACTTCTTTTTGCTTAGATGCTCTGAAAAACCACTTAAGTTAGGATGTAATTGCTATTGGTGACTCTTCGGTTCACACCATAATGAAGTATGTCTGTGCATATGTGAAACCCCAGGAAAAGAACACTCAGACAACACTGGAGCTTTGGTCATGCCCTGCCAGGAAATCACACAATCCTCATGGACTACAGGGAATAGGTTCAGACTTCCACAGATGCAACTGCTTCAGAATGGTGACTTTCTATGTAGTTCATGCAATCAATTCTAGCCAATTCTCCCTGCTTCCTTTTATTCCCTAATGAGGAATATACTTCTAAAAGTCAGAAGTTTCTAAATAAGAGAAAGAAGGCACAGCAGCATGTAGATGAGACAGAGGATCAGAGAGAAAAGAAAGAGGAAACCATAATGTCGTGGTTTATAATGCTTTCTCATAAATGTTTCAGCAAGTACAAAGTCTCTGATTAATTTTTACAGTTCCCATTCATTTCTTGCTAATACAGCTAACAGCAGATGCTCATTGAAGCGTATTTCTGGCTGGCATATGACCCTGGCTCCTTTGTTTAGTATCTGATATATGAGGACAATGTCACCAAGCATAGAAGTTCTTGGCTAGTGGTTTTATCACCCAAAATAATGTCCGCCTTTTCTGCAAGTATGCTTGCAGGAGATCAGCTAGTTGCTGTGGGCCTTTGGCAAAAGCACACACTTTGAGTTTTGGGACTGTTTATAACTCACTCTAAGGAAAGGACAGCTAGCTATGGAGAAAGCAATAAGCATGAGCTCTGAAGGAAGTAACCACAGAGAGGTTTCCTAGTGTACTTTTATAGTAGACTCAAGATTGCTCAGTGATTGGCCTTAAGGAAGTGAATTCCTAAAAACTAACTTAACACATATGTACTCTTTATTTAATCTGTACACACAAGTATAATTATGACCTGCCAAGTGGTAGATGAAGGGATGTACCACACACATTTCCCTTTAAGGAGAGACTAGTTGCCCAACTGTGGGCAACATGGTTGGCTGATAGCTTCCAGCCATCATTTCCTAATGGGTGGACCTCAGCTGCCAAGAGCCTCCTCACCTGAGGTCATAGCCTACACAATGACTGAGTATGTCTCTGTTTGTTGGACACACTGTGTGTGTTGGGTGGAAGGTGGAGGAGTATAAAGATCCAGCCACTTTGACCCCATATGCATAAGAACATCTCTGACAGGCAATGTTTGCTGCAGACATCCCCTTGTCCTGGCTTAGGCTGGCTCAGAATTTTGGACCTACATGAAAGTTTGCCATCATCCTCTTCCCAAATATGCTTCTTCTAACTTTCACATATGTTGATCCCTAATGGATAGCTTGCACCTCAGACTCTTGTCTCAGCATTTTTTTTTCTTCTGGAGATTCCAGTCTGCAGCTCGACATTGTTGTAATTTCTCACTGATGGACTGTTTTGTTTGTTTGTTTTCTTTTTGTTTCTTTTGTTTCCAGAATCTAATCCCTAGGACTCTAGCATACAGAGTTTGAGACCACCACTGCACTAAGATCAAAATTAGAAGTAGTATGGAATCTCCAGTGACTTTGCTAGTGTTCAAGGTTAATTCAGTGACAGCAGTGTGAGTCCATACAAGATTGAGGGCTGTTCATTTATCAACCTACCTTAGTATATGGTGCCAAGAATACAAATACTTTAGAAACAATGCAAACTCGGATTTCAAGAGGGGCACAGTCTAGGAAAGCATAAGAGACCAGACAGAGATATCCATGAAAAAAATGAGAAGAATATAGGATTAAAGGAAATACACTAGTCAGAATAAAGACAGAGAGGCAGAGTGGAGAACGGATGGCAGAGGAAAAGGAAAAATTAACATGAGGTTAGCATCCAAAACTACCACAAAGAAGAAATTTTCCCTCTGACTCAATCTTCATATTAGTGTTTTGAGGCTAGGTTATATATTTATATTGTATATAAAAGTGGGGAAAATGTGGGAAATAGGGAGATAAAACCTTCTTCAGTCTCCTTAAAAAGTCTGTGAGTGACTTTCCATCTAATTCAGAACAATATCATTTTTTGGTGTCTTCTCATTTGCTATTTCTTTTTTGGTCCTTCCCTCACTTTTTTTTTTTTTTTTTAACGTCACTCACCATGGATTCCATACTTCCACCCAAATGCACTAGCATTCCTGCAGTTCAGGAGAACCAGCTGTTTGCATTTCATCTCTTTGGTCCAGACAGAGGAACAGTGCAGCCAGACCAGTAAAGTCAGACACTTGAATGCAGTTTGATTTACTGCTGGGATCCTGGTATCTTATCAAAGTAAATGCTGGCCACTGTCACACAAAAATACATACAAATTAAGTGTAGATATGTGGACATATCAGAGAAAAAGAATCAGCAAAACTATAGAACTAAGGAAGATCAGCCCTGGGTGTTCTTTGGAAAGAATGATGCTAAAGCTGAAACTCCAGTACTTTGGCCACCTCATGCGAAGAGTTGACTCATTAGAAAAGACCCTGATGCTGGGAGGATTGGGGGCAGGAGGAGAAGAGGACGCCAGAGGATGAGATGGCTGGATGGCATCACGGACTCGATGGATGTGAGTTTGAGTGAACTCCGGGAGATGGTGATGGACAGGGAACTCTGTCCATCAGATGGTGGACAGATTGGATGGTCCATCCCATCAGATGGTGATGGCGTGCTGCAATTCATGGGGTCACAAAGAGCTGGACATGACTGAGCTACTGAACTGAACTGAACTGAAGGAATAGGTTATTACTAAAGACTTTAATTTTTAGGGCAGCTCAACCTACTGTCTGACTTTTTTCTTTTCAACATACTATGAAAACAGAAGGAGAATTAATGTTTGTGTTCATTTTTAAATGAGAATACTGAGGTTTGGAGAGGGTAAAAAGTCAATTTTTATAAACTGAACCAGTAGTTAGGGAAAAGGCTGAGATCTGTGTCCCATTCTTTTGAGTCTGAGTCTGAGCCTGTGATCTCTTCTCATTAGACCTTGATGAATATCATCTACTAAGACTGTG
Source organism: Capricornis sumatraensis (assembly GCF_032405125.1). Classification (NCBI taxonomy): domain Eukaryota; kingdom Metazoa; phylum Chordata; class Mammalia; order Artiodactyla; family Bovidae; genus Capricornis; species Capricornis sumatraensis. The sequence goes on along the minus strand of NC_091074.1, from coordinate 45,116,467 downwards.
GAGGGTGAATACTGAGCTGCCAGGACCCCCATTCTTTTTACCCATAGAAAACTTGAAAGAAAATAAAGAACTTTGTCCTTAGAAATAAGCCATCTGTTACAGAGCAGAGCAAAAGAGCCAGCACTTGTGAGCCTAATAGTGGTTCTGCCAGAGTCTGGCTGGGCGGCCTCTGTTGCAAGCTGTTTAATCTCTAATTCCTGTGAATCAGGAACAATTTCAACTGCTTGATAAAGAGTTTGGAGACATCTAGGGCAAAGTAAGTGCAGCAGCAAACTCCATCTTGGCACTCTCCAGGCCCAGCTCGGCAAATTCTTTCTCTTTGGGCTACAGGTCCTTGAAGGTTTACCACTAGCATGATGCTTGTATTACCAAGAAGAGTATTTGTATCATGGAGTTCTTTTTGATTAGTAAGAATGATCATTCTTACCTCAAAAGAAATATACATTAAAAGCAGAACTTGTTTTTATTTTTATTTTCCTAACGTTTTATCAATCACTTATAACATACCTCGCCAATATCAAAGACTAATAATAATGCATTTCTTTTCTTTCTTACTTTCTTTTTTAACTCTTCTTAGCCTCATCTGTCCAAGTTGTAAAAATACTGCTTTGAAATTATTAGAAGACATAATGAATGATTTTGAAAGCTTAAGCTTTGTATTTTGCCAAATTAATAGAAGAACTCAAAGATAAGTGTGTTAAACATGTTTGATCTATTTCGATGAAGTAACATGCAAAATTGTACCTGTGGATTTTCAGGCATGGTCTTGCCTCAGGGACTTTGCAATTGCTGTTCCTTCTTCCTGAACATCTTTACTGTAGCTATTTATCTCTTGCTCCCTCACTTTCTTCAAGTTTTTACTCAAATGACATGTCTTATTTAAGTCTCTCCTAACTACACAATCTAAGCCTTTAACCTTCCTTAGCATTCTAGACTCCCTTTTTATGCTTTATTTTTCCCATAGAAATCACTGAATTCTAACATACTGTATAATTTACTTATAAGCTAGTGGTGGTAGACTAGAGGGACTGAGAGCTTGAATAGACACTGGATTAGAGTCAGGCAGTCAAGGTGGAAGTTAAGCAAAGGGAATAAGACAGGTACTCAGAGAATATAACTGACATCACAAGATAATGTTTTAGTATATTTACCAACATGTCTCTCTTTCCTGGGGCTCTTCCTCTGATATATTACCAAAAAAAAAAGAGTCAAAGCTCAGCTCTTGAGTGTCAAAATAAACTTTTAAATGTTGTAACAGAGAGTGGTGTGAGAGAAAAAGAGATACAAGTTTCAAAAGCCTTGGTTTTGCTTTTCAAAATCCACAGCCCTGAGGAACAGTTATGCACTGAGCAATAAATGGGGAAAAACACAAAGTTGGCAAGAGCTAGTTTTTCCCACTTCATTTCGCCTCTGCCACCAGCAAGGTTAAGTTTCTTTAGGCTGGATGAGAAAGTTAAACAGAGGAAAGAAAGGCTTTAGACACATGAGAAGGGGTCCTGTGTCCATGTTTTTCTATCCAGTTGAGACCTTTCTATCCAATCCAGACCTTCAGGTAAGATTGGGAGGACTGACGTAGGATAGATCAGCGCCTTGCTTCCTAGCTGAATTTGGAAGTGGCAGCCAGCCTTGGCCATTTCCCCTTTGCCATGCTGAGGAGTAGAGATGGCCAGAAAGATTCTGGTTCACTGTAAGGTAGCCTTATGAACTTCCTATGTCCTGGGCATCCTCAGAACATTTACCCTGTGCCTGAGAGTGGCATAAATTCAGCCCAAAGAGTGTATAACCCTCTGTAGTCTGAGGCGCAAAGTATATTAACAGGGTTTTTTTTTCTTTCTTCTGTATTCTAATGCTTTGTTATCAGGGGCCTTGCAGATCCTGGAGGGACTGTCCTTCTTAGGTTTAATCAGTTCATGGACATAGTAAGCAACTTGCCACTCAAGCTAGCCAGCTTTTCAAATGCATACAAATCAATCCAGAGCCCACACTCCTTTCAGAAATCTGACTCTCTAAGCCACTATCCACCTACCCTAATCACTCCATGGCCAGGTACCAGACAACTAGGAACTAGGGAGGGGTTCTGTGCCCCAGAGCTGGCTAGAATTATTCAAACCAGTAAATCCTAACCCTGCCTACCCTTCTTCACTAACTTCTTCCCACAGAAACCACAAAGAGATCTCTCGCCCACGGTTTTCGTCTTTTCTCTCTCTGTCTCCTGAAGACCCTAGTGCTTCCTCATGTGACCTCATGGCACATGGTGTGCCTCTTCCTCTTGGAATCTGTGAGTAAATAAACTATACTAATAAGTACTGATCTGTCGGCTTGACCATACCTAAGTAAGAATAAAACCTATATTAAAACAGGGAGTACATTTAGATCAGTAAGTATAAAGCAGAAGGAATGTTAAGGCCAGCGGATGAATGAAGGCACTTTCTATCCCTATGTATAGTACTACAGCAGCCTTACAAAACACAGATAAAACCTAGGAAGGTAGGAGTTGATGGAAAAACTCTAAAATCAGTGAGATCATCTTGAATGTGTTATGTCTAAGGTGAGATGAATCTGAATTGGCTAAGATTTAGTTTTTGCCATCAGAAAGCAGGCCTGAAACAAAAACTAGTTTAAGTTATAGAAAAGGCTCAGTGGTAAAGAATCCAACTGCCAGTGCAGTAGATGCCACAGACACAGGTTCAATCCTTGGGTCAGGAAGGTCCCCTGGAGGAGGAGGAAATGGCAGCTCACTTTAGTAATCCCATGGACAGAGGGGCCTGGTAGGCTACAGTCCATGGAGTCACAAAGTCAGTCAGGACTGAGCACGTACACGTGCACAGAAAAGTAAAGGAAGTTATAAATCCTGTACCTGTGATCTTATAGAATGCAAACTGGATCCTGGGATCGATAGGAGAGAGACTTGATATAGAAATAAAGAATGAATGCAGTTCATCAAACTAGATAGAGCAGAGACTGGCAAACTCTATACCCATGGGCCAAGTCCAACCTGTTTTTGTAAATAAAGTTTTGTTGGAACAGAGTTGAACCCATTCATACACACACACACACACACACACACAGAGTATTTATGATTGATTTCTACCTAAAAGGTAGAATTGGATAGCTGTGATAAAGACTATGTGTCCCACAAAGCCACAAATATTTGCTGCCTGGCCCTTGACTAAAAAAAGTTTGCTCTAAACTGGAATATAATCTCTGCCAGTTCAGTTCAGTTCAGGCACTCAGTCGTATCTGACTCCAAGACCCCATGGACTGCAGAATGCCAGGCTTCCCTGTACATTACCAGCTCCTGAAACTTGCTTAAACCCCTGTCTACCGAGTTGGTGATGCTATCCAACCGTCTCATCCTGTCATCCCCTTCTCCTCCTGCTTTCAATCTTTCCCAGCATCAGAGTCTTTTCCAATGAATCAGTTCTTGCCATCAGGTGGCCAAAGTATTGGAGTTTCACCTTCGGCATCAGTCCTTCCAATGAATATTCAGGACTGATTTCCTTTAGAATTGACTGATTGGATCTCCTTGCAGTCCAAGGAACTCTCAAAGAGTCTTTTCCAACACCACAGTTCAAAAGCATCAATTCTTCAGTGTTCAGTTCAAAAGCATCAATTCTTCAGTGTTCAGCTTTCTTTATGGTCCAACTCTCACATTCATACATGACTACTGGAAAAACCATAGCTTTGAATAGACAGATCTTTGTTGGCAAAGTAATGTCTCTGCTTTTTAATATGCTGTCTGGGTTGGTCATAGCTTTTCTTCCCAGGAACAAGCATCTTTTAATTTCTTGACTGCAGTCACCATTCCCAATGATTTTGGAGATCAAGAAAAGAAAATCTGTCACTGTTTCCATTGTTTCCCCATTATTTGCCATGAAGGGATGGGACCAGATGCCATGATCTTAGTTTTCTGAATGTTGAGTTTTAAGCCAACTTCTTTGCTCTCCTCTTTCACGTTCATCAAGAGGCTCTTTAGTTCTTCTTCACTTTCTGCCATAAGGGTGGTGGCATCTGCATATCTGAGGTTATTGATATTTCTCCTGGCAATCTTGATTCCAGCTTGTGATTCATCCAGGCTGGCATTTCACATGATGTACTCTGCATTTAAGTTAAATAAGCAGGGTGACGATATACAGCCTTGATGTACTCCTTGCCCAATTTCAAATCAGTCTGTTGTTTCATGTCCAGTTCTATCTGTTGCATCTTGACCTGCATACAAATTTCTCAGGAGACGGGTCAGGTGGTCTGGTATTCCCATCTGTTGAAGAATTTTCCACAGTTTGTTGTGATCCACACAGTCAAAGGCTTTGGCATAGTCAATAAAGCAGAAGTAGGTTTTTCTGAAATTCTCTTGCTTTTTCTGTGATTTAACAGATGTTTGCAATCTCTGATTCTTCTGCTTTTTCTAAATCCAGCTTGAACATCTGGAAGTTCTCAGTTCATGTACTGTTAAAGCGTAGCTTGAAGGATTTTGAGCATTACTTTTCCAGCATGTGAGATGAGTACAATTGTGTGGCAGTTTGAACATTCTTTGGTATTGCCTATCTTTGGAATTGGAATGAAACTGACCTTTTCCAGTCCTGTGGCCACTGCTGAGTTTTCCAAATTTTCTGACATATTGGGTGCAGCATTTTAACAGCAATAATCTCAGCAAAGGCTAAATTAATATTGACGCGATGGCCTACTAACCTGCAGTTTAAATTTCTCCTATTGATAATAAGCTTGGCCTCAAAATATAGGGTAGTTAGCCCAGTTGCAGAGGTTATGAGAAATATAAAGAATAGGAACATGAAATAGGTGGCACATTATTACAGTTGCCCTAGAGCTCCTCATGTGATCCTTTTCATGTGTTGGGTGTCTGTTTATACTTGATGATTTGATTTTATATCTGGAAGGTGTATGTTCTGTGCTATCTCTGAGCATATGCCTATGTATAAGTGGTTCTCATAGCTGGGTAATCTTATCCCCTGAGTTTCAGTTCTCCAAGGATGAAAGCACAGACTAGGAAATCAGGTGGAGTAGGTCCTAGCTTTGGTTCTGTCACACTTTGGGAGTGCCTTTTTCAAGTCCCCTAAACCAGTGTTTTCACTAGAGGGGAGGCAATAATTTGTTCCTCTATCCCAGGGGACATTTGGCTATCACAAGACATTTTTGGTTTTCACAGCTAGAGGCTGGTTGGTAATACAAGCAGGGTTTAGGCAGATGGTACTAAGGCTGAACAGAGACCAAAGATGCTGCTAAGCATCCTACAGAGCACAAGACAGCCCCATACAAATGAAGTCTTATCCTAAGTCAGACCTCCAAGTGACAGCAGCACTGCCATTCTCACTGAAGCACTGTTCATCATGGCCAAGATATGGAAACTACTTAAATGTCTGTTGATGGATGAATGGATTAAAAGATAGGGTATATACATACAGTAGAATATTATTCAGTATTAAAAAGGAAGAAAATCCTTCAGTATGCAACAACATGGATGAAACTTGAGGACATGATGCTAAGTGAAATAAACCAGTCACACAAAGACAAATACTCCTTGATTCCACTTACACGAGTTATTTAAACTAACTAAACTCACAGAAGTAAAGAATAAATGGTTGTTTTCAGGAACTTGGAGAAGGAAGTAGAGTGTTGCTAATTAATGGATATCAAATTTCAGTTATGCAAAATAAGTTCTAGAGATCTATTGTACAATACTGTGCCTATAAATAACAGTTGCATATTATACACTTTAAAATCTGCTAAGAAGGCAGAGCTCATGTTAACTCTTCTAATACAAATTATCTAGCCTACAATGTCAACAGTGCTAAGGCTGACAAAACCTGACTTAGACTTTTTTGGGATTTCAGTTTCCCCCATCTATACATGTATCCAACCTCACACCAGTGTTTTTAAGATAAAATGAGATAATGATGTAAAAGTTTCCATAATGACACATAGCAAACATATACTATTCTCATTATTCATTGTAAATAATGATTTACTATAATAATATTCATTGTTATAAGCTAAATATTCCTGCTAATTTGTTAAATATGCCACTATTTGCTCTTTTACTTGACTATTCCATTTTATTGGAGGTGGTCCTTATAGCCTGTACCAAACTCACCTGTTTTCTAATAGCTCAGGGAATGTGACTCGACTTGATCATTTACCACATAATATTAGCTGTGTTTCTTCTTATATATACTGTTTTTCTCCTTGAGAATCTGGATTGTACCTCACTTTTGCTGCTAGCCTGAAATCAACACTCAGTAAATAGTAGAGTAGGTTATTTGAAATGTCCAGTTATAAATGGATGTCAGTTGTTGAAATCATCATGTCACTTAGGAATGCTCTCAGCTGCAAGTCACTGCAAACGACTTACATTGTCCCCAAGGACGGAAGGGGTTTAATGTAGACTGTTGCAGGTCTAGCAGTGTCAGACTTGAGATGTCAGCACTAACATCTCTCAGTTCATTAGCCTTTTCACTTCAGCTGTAGGTATCACCAACCATACTTGGAGTAGAAAGTAGAGGAAGTGACGGGCATTGCTTACACTGCATGTATACTTTAATTTCAGTAAACAATAACTTTTCTAGAAGCTTCCCTAATTGAATTTTATATACATGTCATGACCCAGAAGTGGAATAGAAACTCCTCTCTGCAAAAAAAAAAAAAAAAAAGACTGGGTAAGTACATGAATTTCCAATCTCTATATTGCAATGTTCCAAGGAGAATGGGGATGACAATGGTTTGGGGAGCCATCCACACTAGATTCCTCAGGTGGTCAGGGTATAGTAGTCATTTTGAAATAAACATGCTTTTCATGAAGCTAATAATTAAAAAGGAGAGTTAACCATTAAAGTACTTCTAGAAATGAGTGATACTACATTAGGTAAAGATGAAAGCTCCTTCTAATTTTATATTTCCATTAAATACAAAATGAGTCCCAAAAGGACTGATCAGTTCAGTTTAGTTCAGTCGCTCAGTCGTGTCTGACTCTTTGCGACCCCATGAATCACAGCACACCAGGCCTCCCTGTCCATTACCATCTCCCAGAGTTCACTCAATTTGGTGATGTTCATCAAGTTGTTGATGCCATCCAGCCATCTCATCCTCTGTCGTCCCCTTTTCCTCCTGCCCCCAATCCCTCCCAGCATCAGAATCTTTTCCAATGAGTCAACTCTTCACATGAGGTGGCCAAAGTACTGGAGTTTCAGCTTTAGCATCATTCCTTCCAAAGAAATCCCAGGGTTGATCTCCTTCAGAATGGACTGGTTGGATCTCCTTGTAGTCCAAGGGACTCTCAAGAGTCTTCTCCAACACCATAGTTCAAAAGCATCAATTCTTCGGCACTCAGTCTTCTTCACTGTCCAACTCTTGCATCCATACATGACCACTGGAAAAACCATAGCCTTGACTAGATGGACCTTTATTGGCAAAGTAATGCCTCTACTTTTCAATATGCTATCTAGGTTGGTCATAACTTTCCTTCCAAGGAGTAAGCGTCTTTTAATTTCATGGCTGCAGTCACCATCTGCAATGATTTTGGAGCCCCAAAATATAAAGTCTGACACTGTTTCCACTGTTTCCCCATCTATTTGCCATGAAGTGATGGGACCAGATGCCATGATCTTCGTTTTCTGAATGTTGAGCTTTAAGCCAACTTTTTCACTCTCCTCTTTCACTTTCATCAAGAGGCTTTGTAGTTCCTCTTCACTTTCTGCCATAAGGGTGGTGTCATCTGCATATCTGAGGTGACTGATATTTCTCCTGGCAATCTCGATTCCATCTTGTGCTTCCTCCAACCCAGCATTTCTCATGATGTACTCTGCATATAAGTTAAATAAGCAGGGTGACAATATACAGCCTTAACGTACTCCTTTCCCTATTTGGAACCAGTCAGTTGTTCCATGTCCAGTTCTAATTGTTGCTTGCTGACCTGCATACAGGTTTCTCAACAGGCAGGTCAGGTGGTCTGGTATTCCCATCTCTTTCAGAATTTTCCAGTTTATTGTGATCCACACAGTCAAAGGCTTTGGCATAGTCAATAAAGCAGAAATAAATGTTTTCTGGAACTCTCTTGCTTTTTCAATGATCCAGTGTTGTTGGGAATTTGATCTCTGGTTCCTCTGCCTTTTCTAAAACCAGCTTGAATATCTGGAAGTTCACAGTTCATGTATTGCTGAAGGCTGGCTTGGAGAATTTTGAGCATCACTTTACTAGCGTGTGAGATGAGAGCAATTGTGTGGTAGTTTGAGCATTGTTTGGCAAGAGTGCAGAATTGTTCAATTCTACTTTTTTTTTTTAAATGTATCAGTGTGTTTATAACCTTTTATTTTAAATAAATCAGTAGCAAAGAGGAAGTAGCAAATCTTTGCCATTAGCAGAATTCGGGTGGAACTCTTTTATATGATCCCTTCTCCCATTTGGAGCTAACACCCCACTGATACAATGTTGAAGGGGAGAGCATCTTTCCTTCTGTCATAGAGCCTGAACAGGAAAGATGCTTCTCCTCCCCATGGCTTCATAGCAGGGAACAAGCTGCCGGAAGACCTGATCTCCACCAGCTGGACCTTCCTGCCTAGGACTTTGAATTCTTTAACGAAAATACAGAAAGAAATTATTCCTGATAGCTGTGAGAATGGCCAGCAGCAGTGGGGCTCTGCAGCTGTGAAAGGCATTCCTTGACAGACAATTTCTGTTAACATATTGTTTGATGTATTTATTGTGTTCTTTCAAAAAATTCATTTCTTTGTTTAAAACATTTGAAACCAGCTCTAGGTTTGCAAACAAGACCCTTGACTGATAGCATAACTATTCGTAGATAAGCATATTTCTGCTTACAAAGTTAAGGTCAAATAGAGTTTATGAAGTTGTATGACAAAAATAAGCTTGTGTTGTATTTTTTCCTACTTGCAAACTTAAGGTAAGATTGTTAGTAATATGTGGACAAAAGGCCCCAGATAGAGAAATAGAAATATAAATAGTCTCCAATCTGGCATTTTCGAATTTGAGGCTTGTATAGTGTGAACAAAACAAACTCCTGCTGTTTCAACAAATTCTCGGAACAATTTCACCCTTAATTCCTTATCAAGCAGCAGGTTTGTCTATTAACCAAACTCATAAGCAAAATGTATTTCCTTGGTTCCTTCCATTATATTTTTCCTTTGTTATTACTGGTTGAGAAGTTAATGAGAACAAACTCTCCTATCCAACCATAGCAAGTACATAAAACCAAAAAGAGTACTTTTGATAAAGCTAGTATAGATGAAGCTAGGACTTCATGAACCAGAGCTAACACACACAGTGATAATGGAAACATCTTATCCACATCTGATTTGCCCACATATAGTTATTTAGATAACAAATAACACATTCCTGGATAGGGAGACTCTGATTTGATTTCAATCTCATAGTCCAAGTAAATATAAAATGCTGTCAACCCAGCACAGATAAATCTCTACTATCTCATTTTTATCACAGTCTCTGCATTTGGAAAAATATAAGTGAAAAGGCATTTTCTCCTACCTTGTTTAGTACACAATTACATGGTTTAAAGAAGATAAAAATTTCAAATTGTTAGAACGATAGCATTGCTCAAATGATTCTGTTAGAAGCTAAAGCATTCCCCTTCCCACGAATGTAGGCACAGGGGAAATAAAACCAAAAAACAAAAAACAGTAGGAATGAAAAACGTTAATTGTTTTATGTTCTTCTATTTTTGGTCTTAATGACCAGAGGCTCTGTGCCACTGAGTAAAATACTCATTTGGAGAAAAAGACTATTGCATGACATGTTTCAATTAAGGACAATTTAGACTAATTCTAAGAAAACTCTACATACTGTACTTGCCATAAACTAAGCAATGCACTTAGGAACCAAATGAACGTGTGTGAGCCACGTGGGTGAATTATGATTGCCCTGGGGATCCTGGTTTTCCTTTTCCTTGTCCTTGTAGGATTAAATAACTATTGCGACATAAATATTAACTAATGACTGTACCAGTGTGATCAGGGCCTTTGGATTCAAAGAAATGCTATTGCTGTGAAAATACTCAGCTATCTGAGTAAGAGGAAGTGTCCATGGGTGTGTCTGCTAACTCATTCATCACTGCCAAGGTGCTGATCTCTGCTCACCCATCTGTCTCACACTAGCACCTGTGAATGACCTTGGCCACAGGAGCAAGGCTCTTCACTTAATCATTTGCCCCATGCCAGATTTTCAGTCACCTCTTCTCTTTTCTCTGCTGTAAATTCACCCGTTTTTTAAATCTTCCCAGAGCACATCCTATCCATTCACATTGTGCCTTTGGAATATCTTTGCTTACGGCAGTAGTGGGTGGAGAAGTCCTGGTATTACTTTAGGAATGTATCTTGAGGATGTCTTTTCTAATGAATGGGAAATTCCTTCAGGACAGGTTCCATTGCCTCTCTTCTTCATTTCTCAGGGTGACACACCAGGAATATAGATAAAATAGCCTCTTAGGGAACAGTAATTTTTCTAAGACAACCATTCCTAGTTTCTAGTTGTCCAAAGTCTCAGCCAGATTGCTCCCTGCTACTTGATGAGAAGTATTCCCTCCTCCATCTCTCTGCCTATCTTCTCACATATCAGAAAAAATATACAACTTTGACAGGCATCTGGGACTATTTGCACTTGGAGGTTTCCAACTGGTAACAGAGATTCAAACCAATTATTATCTCTAATCCTGGTAAAGCATTAAGCACAAATTCAATTGTTCTTTTTAATTGTGTGTTTCTATGTGTAACAGCCACAAGGGTTGGATCCATGTTTTTTGTTTACCTTTGTATCAAAAACATTGGCCTAGAAGTTAGTGTATTGTAGACCCTGTCTGTTCATATATTGAGCAAGTAGATGTGAGCATTCACTAAGTGCTGACATTTGTCAAGGTGCTGGGAATACAGTAGTGGACAAAAAACTCGTATATTCCTGACTTCTTGGGCTTAGAGTCTGACTTAATGCTTACTCTGTGCCTGATGCTTTTTTAGGAACATTAGATATATCTTTGACTTTTAATTTTATACTAACCAGCCAGTGAGCTACTATTAAACTGAGATGCTTTGTTGAATTAATAATATGTATATAGAAAATGTTATAATATATTTTACTCTACCATAATATACAGTATATATTTAAGTGATGTAACATATATACATAAATGCATACTGTTAACATATAACATATAGCATATGATATACATAATACATATAAAATGTATGTTTATGTATGTATATATATGCACATATATACCTATATAAAACAAATGCTTATGTACAGATACATAATATATAACACTGAAGGAAATAATGCTGCTCTACTATGTTTGATGGCTGAAATGTGTTGAACTATTCTTTTATCTTCATCTACCTTCCCCACATCTTCCGAGGCACCTCCTCAGAGCTCAGTTTGAAAGCCCTCATCTCCTCTGGATTTTCATTTGTATGTGGACATGCTGAGATTCAGAGAGAGAAAGTGACTTGTTTAAGGTCTCAGAACTAATTAATGGCTGAGCCAAGGTTAGAAATCTGATCTTCAGGTGAAAAAACTGAAGCTCAGTGATTTTGTCACTTGTTCAGAGTTCACAGGCCGTAAGTGATAAAACTACAGTTAAATTATGATTGACCCTATTCTTCCCTGTGTTCATTAAACTGAGCCTAGAAACACTGGTATTAACTTTCCTTTACAGGTATATTCGTGGCATCCCTCAGTCCAAAGGTCTACTCTGGCCTCAGTTTCAGTTCAGTTCAGTTGCTTGGTCATATCCAACTCTTGTGACCCCATGAACTGCAGCACACCAGGCTTCCCTGTCTGTCATCAACTCCCAGAGCTTGCTCAAACTCATGTCCATTGAGTCAGAGATACCATCTCATCCTCTGTTGGCCTCTTCTTCTCTTGTCCTCAATCTTTCGCAGAATCAGGGTCTTTTCCAGTTAGTCAGTTCTTGCCATCAGTTGGCCAAAATATTGGAGTTTCAGCTTCAGCATCAGTTCTTCCAATGAACATTCAGGATTGGTTTCCTTTAGGATTGACTGGTTGGATTTCCTTTCAGTCCAAGGGACCCTTAAGAGTCTTCTCCAACACCGCATTTCAAAAGCATCAACTCTTCAGCACTCAGCTTTCTTTATAGTCCAACTCTCACATCCATATATGACTACTGGAAAAATCATAGCTTTGACTGGACAGACCTTTTTTGGCAAAGTAATGTCTCTGCTTTTTATTATGCTGTCTGGGTTGGCCATAGCTTTTCTTCCAAGGAGCAAGTGTCTTTTAATTTCATGGCTGCAGTCACCATCTGCAGTGATTTTGAAGCCCAAGAAAATAAAGTCTGTCACTGTTTCTATTGTTTCCCGATCTATTTGCCGTGATGTGATGGGACCAGATGCCATGATCTTAGTTTTCTGAATGTTGAGTTTTAAGCCAATGTTTTCTCTCTGCTTTCACTTTCATCAAGAGGCTTTTTAGTTCCTCTTCACTTTCTATCCTAATAGTGGTGTCATCTGCATATCTGAGGTTATTGATATTTCTCCTGGCAATCTTGATTCCAGCTTGTGATTCATCCAGGCCGGCATTTCACAAGAGTACAGCTTGTGATGTACTCTACATTTAAGTTAAATAAGCAGAGTGAGGTGACAATATATGGCTTTGACATACTCCTTTCCCAATTTGGAACCAGTTTGTTGTTCCAGGTCTGGTTCTAGCTGTTGCTTTTTAACCTGCATACAGGTTTTTCAGGGGTCAGGTAAGGTGGTCTAGTATTCCCATCTCTTTCAGAATTTTCCACAGTTTGTTGTGATCCACACAGTCAAAGGATTTGGCATAGTCAATAAAGCAAAAGTAGATGTTTTTCTGAAATTCTCTTGCTTTTTCTATGATCCAACCTATGTTGGCAATTTGATCTCTGGTTCTTCTGCCTTTTCTAAATCCAGCTTGAACATCTGGAAGTTCTCAGTTCATATACTGTTGAAGCCTATCTTGAAGGATTTTGAGCATTACTTCGCTAGTGTGTGAGATGAGTACAATTGTGTGGTAGTCTGAACATTCTTTGGTATTGCCTGTCTTTGAGACTGGAATGAAAACTGACTTTTTCCAGTCCTGTGGCCACTGCTGAATTTTCCAAATTTTCTGGCATATTGAGTACAGTGCTTTCACAGCATAATCTTTTAGGATTTGAAATAGCTCAACTGGAATTCCATCACCTTCACTAGCTTTGTTGGTAGTGGTGCTTCCTAAGGTCCACTTGACTTCGCATTTGAGGATGCCTGGCTCTAGGTGAGTGATCACAGCATTGTGATTATCGGAGTCATTAAGATCTTTTTTGTATAGTTCTTCTGTGTATTCTTGCCATCTTTTCTTAATATCTTCTGCTTCTGATATGTCCATACCATTTCTGTCCTTTATTGTGCCCATCTTTGTATGAAATATTCCCTTTGTATCTCTAATTTTCTTGAAGAATCTCTCATCTTTTCCATTCTATTATTTTCCTCTATTTCTTAACATTGATCACTTAGGAAGGTTTTCTTATCTCTTTTTGCTATTCTTTGGAACTAGTTTGTCATCCCTGAAATAGACTGGCAACAATAAGTACCAACATCTCCTGTTTTGTTCTTCTTTCTCAAGATTCTTTTGGGTATTTGGCCTTTTTGCTCCTGTACAAATTTTAAAACTATTTACTCCAGTTCTGTGAAAAATTCTGTTGGTATTTTAACAGGAATTTCATTGAATTTTTAGGTATTCTCAAGTAGTATGGACATTTTAACAATATTAATTTTTCCAATCTATGAGCATTGCATATCTTTGTGTTTGTGTTTGGTGTCTTTTTTTTTTTTTTCCATCAGTGTTTTAGAGATTTTCCAATATAGGTATTTTACCTCCTTGGTTAGATTTATTCCTAGGTATTTTGTTGTTCTTTATTTAATTGTAAATGGGATTACACTCTTAATTTCTCTTTCTTCTAGTTCATTGTTAGTATAGGAAATGCAACAGATTTATGTGTATTAATGTTTTTATCCTACAGCTTTATTGAATTCATTAATGAGTTCTAATATTTTTTTGGTAGTGTCTTTGGGATTTTCTATATAGTATCACGTCATCCGCAAATAGCGTCAGTTTTGCTTCTTCCATTCCAATTTGAATTCCTTTTGTTTCTTTTTCTTGCCTGATTGCTGTGACTAAGGGCCCTGCATTTTCATTTTGCACTGAACTCTGAAACTTCTTGATCGTAGCCACTCCTGCATGTGTTTGTTCATGTGATATGTTATGTAGATGACTATTATAGTAGGTAACACACTGAGAAACAGTTTGTCTCCTCTGATGGATTATGAGCTCCTTGAAGCCTGGAACTTGTCTTATTTAGCATTGTATCCTCAGCACCAGTGAACCAGTGATGAAGTCCAAGGCTCAGGAATATCCTTCTCTCTGTTCCATAATAGTCTCCTAATTTGGAGAAAATGTTTGACCTCTAGGAAAGTGCTTAGCCTCTAGGCAGTTTGAATATTCACTCCAGGACAAGGGTCCTTACCTTCCCAGTGTTGAAACTATTAGCACTCATATTGCAGAAACACATAGAAGGCATATACCTCTTTCTCCTGCTTGGATTGGTTTCCAAAACATGTATTCTGAGAAGGATAGGAAACATTTGATAGTTGCATAGATGAAGTGAAAATGTTTTGAAGCAAAAGGAACTTATTTGTTCCACTAGTGATGATTTGGTTCAGGGATAGCATTGTGGTATAGTCATATCAACATCTTTAATCAGTGCTATTCCTGAAGATATGGTTGAGCAAAAGTTACAGTGACCTACACAAGACTTTGCTAAAATTAGACTTTTACAAGTAAGTCCCCTTTGCTATATAATTAACAAATTGTTATCTGCTCATTTTTTTCCCATTGTTTAGTACATAGAGGTTTCACATTGCATTTAGAAATAGAAAAAGGGACTGGAAGAGGTAAACTAGAGTTAGAGGAAGGAACAGATTGGAAGGCAGAGTTGTGATCACAGTGCTGTTATCAGCCTGGCTTTGTCAATAATCCCAGACAAGAAAGAAGAGTCCAGCGATGATGGCAAGGTCAGCCTGATAGAGGACGCAACACTTAGTAAGCTTCAGGGATCATGTTAGCTGAACATCTACACCTCAGTGTGATGAGTATTACATAGAGATTCTGCTGCACTGTACATTTATTTCAGGCCTATACTAGGACCTGGGAGCAGAGAGAAGAAAATAAATGGAGCAGAGAGAAGAAAAACATAGACTTGGTCCTCAGAAAGCAGTAGTATGGTTAAGAGTAGGTGGTTAAGAGCTGAGAGACTGGGGCTAAACTATTGGGTTCAAAACTTGCTTGGCCACTTTCTGGCTGAGAAACCTAGTCCTAGTTACTTAACCACTCTGTGCTTCAGTTTCCTCATCTGTATGATTGAATAGTTCTATTTCTTACTACAAAAATTTTCTGTAGGGTTCAGTTAATACATAAAAGTGACTTAGAATAAAATGCTAAAAACATATAAACAATACATAAATATGCTTCAGTTCAGTTCAGTCTCTCAGTCGTGTCCGGCTCTTTGCAACCCCATGAATCGCAGCACGCCAGGCCTCCCTGTCCATCACCATCTCCCAGAGTTCACTCAAACTCATGTCCATCGAGGTGTAATCTGGGAAGGAAGATCTATGTTGCAAGAGGACCTTAACATGAGAAGGTTGAAGCCAAACTCCTGAAGCCTAGAGTGACACACTATTAATAACAAACACCAAACAGGTTTAGCAGTGATGACTGTGGGTCACCTAATTATGACACAAAATAGATACCTTAGTAGGCTTAATCTCCGCTGCTGCGGCTGCTAAGTCGCTTCAGTCATGTCCGACTCTGTGCGACCCCATAGACGGCAGTTCAACAGGCTCCCCTGTCCCTGGGATTCTCCAGGCAAGAATACTGGAGTGGGTTGCCATTTCCTTCTCCAATGCATGAAAGTGAAAAGTGAAAGTGAAGCCGCTCAGTCATGCCCTACTCTTAGTGACCCCATGGACTGCAGCCTACCAGGCTCCTCTGCCCATGGGATTTTCCAGGCAAGAGTACTGGAGTGGGGTGCCATTGCCTTCTCCAAGACTTAATCTCTGGAAGCTTTCAAATCACATATGATGTGCTTTTAGCAGAGGGCATAGTTTCAGAAGACTGTCATGTGTACATTTGGCAGTGTGGAGGGATTTCTCTTGCTCTCATATCACCTTGTGACATTTTCTACTTCAGTGAATATCAGTAGATACCAAAGGTCTGAAACAGAAAAAGGAGGGAATTGTCTTTACTGAATGTCGTCACTGGTTCCCTAATGTCTTACAGTGTCTTGCAGCTACACTGTGACAAGGACCATGTCCTAGAAGCAGCTTTAGTCTCTGTACCACTATGGAGAGGGATCACCCTGGTTGGGCCAGTCTCTGCCGAAAGATGAGGGATGCAGACAGCAGACAGAGGGCCATAGAAATGTTTCTGTTGTTTATGAGTTAATCTGAACTCTTCACAAATGAAAATGCTGTTGGTCTTCTGAGTCTAGTTTTTCTTTCTCATCTCTTCTTTCCTTTTCAAGACAGCCAGCTTTCCAATGAAATTCACATCCTAGATAAGACCCTTGCTGCACAGGCAAGATAGCCGACATCAAGGCTCACGGATGATGTAAGTTATGACCAAATCAAAACTGCTTCTCTGGGTCCTGTCTGACAGAGATATAACATTTATATTAATATTTGGCTAAGTTTCTCAATTAGCGATTGATGAACTGAAGCTCATCTTCATAGTGAGGTGATGTAATTTTCCCTTTTTAGATGATATTTGCATTGTAAATCTTTTTGAGAGCAGGAATGCTACATTCTCGCCATGTAATACTATCACAAAGCAGACCTATCGTGAGAGGAAGATTTTTTTTAGACAGAATCTGAGAAATAGTGCATTTCATATAAAAATAGTGCATTTCATATAACATTTTGAAGCAGATTGAGCAGAAGACTGCCAGAGAATTAGTTACTGCAGGAGTGGGAAGTGATTAACTCTGCGGGCCCTTTCAAGTCTGCAAGGTTCCTTGCATCAAGGTGTGGCTGTAACATAGTAAATATAGTAATAGGGAGCCCTGGACTCTCTGATCATACTGACTTTGTAAATATTAGATGTTTGTTTTCTATAGAGTTTCATGATTTCCTCAGGTGGATTTCATTTGATTATTTTTCCTAAAATAATTTCTATTTAAAGGCAACTTCAAAACTCAAAGATTTTCACTTTGGCCACTTTAAACCCATTTTAATGGGTCAGAATTCTAAGCAGAGAGTCACTGCTTGGGAGAAAAAAATCCTTAAATTTCTTTAACAAGTGATAGATCCAGTTTTTACTCAACTCTGGAAAAAAACACATTATCTGTTTCCCTTGATTAAATTTTATTTTAATTCAAGTCTTAAAAATAGCATTTACATTGCTGGGCTTGAAAACATTTTCTAGATTGTCTTAGTACTGTTTTATATGTTACTGCACTGTTTGCATGGCCACAGAAGTGATCTGTTCTCCCTTTGGGTTTTCTCCCTACTTTAGCTCCAGCCAAAAATGAAGCATTAATCCCACATTTTGGGCAGACATCTTGCCTGCTCCTAAGAAACTCAACTTCCAGTCAATATTATTGGAGAGCTTTTAAAATGTGTCTCTACAGGCACAGGCTACAGGGTGCAAAATGGGTTGTGAAAATCTAGGAATATCAGGACTATCTTCCTCTCAAAATTTGCAACTACATGTCTTTTAAGCAAAGATGAGCAAGGACCCTTTTCTCAGCTCCCTACCAACATTATGCTTAAATCATGGTGAACATTTGTCTGCCACTACCTCAAAGTAATATCTTCAACAGCAACAAACCACAGTGTGTGTGTGTGTTTTCAGCCTAATGTAGCTACTCAGCTTCATATAGCTTTGTGTCCAAAGCATCCTTCCTGTACACCTTCCTCCCCTTCCTCATTGATTTCACATATTTGGATTTTCAAATGAAAGGGAAAATTTCTACACAATCAAAAGTGAAGCTCAAGTCTTACAGAAATAACCTAAGACCACCCAAATAATCACATGCAGAGGCTGTTAATTTAGAACTCGCTGAAGCAATCAGCTGCCACTATTTGTGTTTGACAATGACTCAAAGCAGGTAAGAGGGTGGGAAAGATTTCAAGTGAAAAACGAGAAGGCTTCAGGTATGCTCTGATTGGAGTTTGTTGGTATGTAAAACTGGAGGCAGCTAACATGAGTATCTCATGGGATTGTTTGGGGAGCATGTTTGACTTTCTTTGGCTGATCTTGAGACAGAAGGATGAGGGGTAGAGGAGGGACAGCAAAGTTGAAAGTCCATGACCCAAGTTTTTACTATTCTGGACCAACTGCTGGAGACATTGTGGGTTGACTTCCTGGGCTTCTTATTTGGGTCAGAATTTATGTCATGGGTGGCCTGGCAATTGTCCGCCTCTGCATTCAGGCTCTCGGTCTGGATAAAGGACTCACCTGACAGTGAAGGTGCAGAGCTGTGCTGTCCAGTACAGTGACCTCTAGTTTTGTATGGTATTGAGCATTTGAAATGTAGTTAATCTGAAATGAAATGTGCTATAAATGTACAATGCACACTGAATTTCAGAGCCTCCTTATGAAAAAAGAGAATGACATTAATGATGTTTTAATATTGAGCAGGTGTTAAATGACAATATTGGGGATATATTAGGTTGAATGAAATATATTACTAAGATTAATTTCACCTCTTTCTTTTTTACTTTTTTTTTATAGTGCCCAGGAGAAAAAAAATTAAATACCATAAATGGGTCACATTTGTGGCTTGCACTGTATTCCTCTTGGACAGTGCTGAAATAGAGGGTTGATGTATTAAAGTCTCAAGAGTGAAGGTGGTGTTTTCCCTGAGAATCCTTTACAAATACTATGTATTATACATTTTCCATAACCAGGGCAGAGCAGTTCATAATGAGATGGCCCTTTTTTGACTCAGGAGCTAAGGAGAAAAGACTTACCTGTTCAAAATATCACTACTTAAAATTTTCATAGGATTGGTTCTACGTATCTTTGGGGGGAGGCTGCATTTTGGTTTAGGCAGTCCTTTTAAGGTACCTTTTAATTATATAAATACCAAATAGTACAAGAGGTGAACTGAATGGATGAATCCCTAACTGGTATTAAAAACTGAAAGAGTTGCTTTTCTAAACTGAAGAGATTATCGTGGTGTTAACATTTTTCTCTTTTCTCAAGAAAGAAGCTAGCAAGCAAACATAACAAGCAGAGCCTAGGATTCAGGAAGGAGATAGCTGAGCAGAACTCACTGTCTTTATTTCTGAGGATGAGGGTGGCCTAGGAGTAGAGAGTGGCTATCATCTGAGAGCTAAGTAGGAAGCCGACTCTAGGGGACTCTTTACAGTGGAATTTGAGAAGTAATGTCTAATAACCAGTTTTAAACTCTTCTCTTTTTCTCTCTTATAACTTCTTTTTTTTTTTCTTTGTAATATCCTCAAGTCTGTAACAAAGTCAGACATTGGAGTTGGTTTGGCACTTCCTCAGGGAAATGGAAGGAAGGACCACCTCCACATTTAGGGTCGATGAAGCATGCGCATCAAATCCTTCACTTTCATCATCCTCCTTTGTAGCACTATTTGTTTAGATACAAGCATTTAAAAGAAGACATCCCACTTTAATACCGTAAAACTATTACCCACTATTGTCTTCTGTGAATCTTTCTTCTGTTGGCTCAAGAATGCAGAACTGTAGCCAGCCTCAAAGGGTGCATACTATTGAAAGGGTTACTGAAGATTAAAAATAGCATGGCAGTTTATCTTGGGCTGCTGGGTATTGGTTTACTTTCCTCACAAAAACAGGCTTTAATTACAGAGCAAAGAATAAACTGGACTTGATTGCTCCTCCAAAAGACTGACATTTCAGTCTCTCCCACAAAATACTTATTGATGTTGATGTACAAGAAAGAGAAGAGTCAGAATACAAAGGAGCTTTGTGTTGCCAGCAGTTGGGAAAGCATCTTTTGTCTTCCCAACTTAGTCATTTTGATATGGAAGTCAGTGTGAGAGCATAAATATCAAACAGAACATTGTCATTTTCAGAATCTCTTTTGTGACTGTACTTTAGAAAACACCCACAGTAAGACAATTGAAGTGTAGTTTGTTTTTTCTTTTTTGAGCTGCTAGAAGAGAAAGAAACAAAAACTGACCGAATCCCAAATTCATGCTTAGGAAAAGATATTATTTATAATAATTATACTGCATTTTCCACACATTTTGAAAGACAGATGATTAAATATTCAAAAAGGAGAGGAAAAAGCCTCATTCAGAATAATTGGTGACACATAAACCCCTCTGTGAATGCAGTTTGGATTTAATTAAAATGCATATGCAGTGATATATTCCAAAAGAAGAGACAGTACCAGATATTCAGGACTAAAGGTGTTGGAGTCTTTTCCCACCCCAGCAAGGGGCCTCATAACATACCTTAGAAAAAGATTCCTTGCAAGTAGGTAAACAGATGCTATTAGCTAGATAAAGAAGGTAGACCACAGTGGATAATGTGTAAATAGAAAGAAATCCATGTGAAAACAACTCTTAAGAACTCAAGTAAAGGGATGTCATTCGGAGTGACCATCAGATGGGCAGTGCAGATAGAGAGATTTTGATGAAGAAATACACATAGCTAGAAATATTTTCTGATGTGTATTATGAACTCCAGCCTCTCAGGTTATTGGCTAGTGCTCTTACTTTTTTCTGAATTGTCACAGCAAGTCCCAATAAGATGGAGTGAAGATAGAGAGTGAGAGAGAGAGAGAGAAATAGAGAATATTTTTCATTGATTCCAAAGAATATAAAAGCAGGAAGTTTTATTTAAATATTATTTTCCAAAGTGAGAAGAAAATGAAATCAAACCATATTTAAGAAAAGACACAGATGTATAGAACAGTCTTTTGGACTCTGTGGGAGAGGGCAAGGGTGGGATGATTTGGGAGAATGACATTGAAACATGTACAATATCATATATGAAATGAATTACCAGTCCAGGTTCAATGCAGGATACAGGATGCTTGGGGCTGGTGCACTGAGATGACCCAGAGCGATGGTACCGGGAGGGTGGTGGGAGGGGGGTTCAGGATGGGAAACACGTGTATACCTGTGGCAGATTCATGTTGATGTATGGCAAAACCACTACAATACTGTAAAGTAATTAGCCTCCAATTAAAATAAATCAATTTATATTTAAAAAAGAAAATAAAAAGGTGATGTGAAATATCTCTAAAGTCCACAGAATTTCTTACCATTCCTCAAGAGAGTGTGACATTTGTAGGGAGATAAGAGGACTCCAAAACAAGATTTCACTCACAGTCAGCTTAAGCTAGTTCTTGGCACCCTTAAATCCTCATCATTCTCAAGTATGCAGAAGGAATGCTTTAAATAACTCATGAAAATGGCAAAAGTAGAGTTTTAGATTTCAAAACATTTCAGTGAGAAGTAACCCAAATGAACAGCATCAAAATCATCATTCTCTAGCAGAATCTCCCCCATTCCCTGCCCCGATCTGTGGCAATATGCTCGGATACAACCCAAAGCAAATGGGACACATGTACTCCTGCCTTTTAAAGATTGCACCATTATTATTTCTTTTTAAGTTGTGGTACTATGTCAAGAGTCCTTTTATGGACTGGTAAAATGAAACTCTAAAGATAACATTATTTTTCTGAATAGTAGGACAGTGACAAGACTTCCAAGATATTCAATGGTAAGACCCAATTTAATGACGAATTTTAATAGGAATCCCAGTAGTGCTAGAACTTTGTTCAACTAATTATTAATCTGTAAGACATTTTAGTTACTCAGCATGCATTTCAGAGATATTATTTATTTATAGGTAGGTTAAAAAATGAAACAAATTATTGAGATAACAGGTTCACCGCTTTTGAGTAAATTGAGAAAATGGCTGTAGTCCAAAGTAGTATTGATTATCCAGCTTTTTCTAGGTGAGCTGATCGCAGAAAATGTGACTCCCAGATTCTGTCTGTCTTTATTACAGAATTAAGTGGATAAACCTGAGGTTCTATTACAAGTGAGATATCTGTGAAGGAAAGTCAGAACTAACGAATGCTCACTTTCTGGAATAGCACTATTTGTCTGAATTCACAGATGCTGTGGTACTGTTACAATTACTCAACTCCCTAGGTTATAGTGGATCAAATTCTGCCACTGACATTTTAACCTGTGCCCCAACTGTTTTATTTGTCATTTTGCCACCTGTGCACTCAGACCAGAACAGAGGGGGTGGCTAGAAGCCATAATATTGATGGCTGAGGTCAAGAAAGTCATCGCATTCCACTGGGCTGCTAGTGGGAGGAGTCCTATCTCTGAATTCATCTCAAGGCAATAGCTATCTTCTCAATGAAGAGTTTTAACTGCACCCTTAAAATATACACTTTTCCTGCGATAGGCTTATTTATGCTACCAGTCACTGTCTCAATGAATGTTATCTCTTTTCACTTCTAAGTAGAAGTTACTGCTTGAGAAGGCATATTTGTTATAATTCCTTGAACTTTGTGTATTTAAGCTTGTGACCTAATCAATAGATTATAGATGCTTAGATGAGATACCTGATCAGATTAGAGCAAAACAATTTCACTCTGATTCAATATTATATAATTTGTACATCTTTTTTTTTTATAATATGTGGTAAATGAAGAAAATATAAAGGGAGAGATGATTCGGAAGACCTTATTTTGCCTTGTATCTTAAATCTTATGCATGATGTTTTAGAATATATATACCTCTAATATGAAAAAAAGATCTTAGAGTCTGATCAAAATATGAAAACAATGGTTTCTCATATGAGACTATCTAGCCAAGTTGCCTCAGTTGTAACACATACAGTAAGCATAAGATAAGTGAAATTCATCCTCTACACTATCTTAAAGGCCTATACTAAGATCCAGTAATGAGAACTTCTTAGTAGCAATAAACATTACAACTGCTCCTTTTTAGATATACTTTTGTTTCTCCCCAGAAAAAACAATAGGAAGGTATTCTGTAAAAGAGACAGTTGTGATGGAGGTCTTTATTACTTTGGATGGTCTTGAGCATTGTTCCTTACCTCACTATACCTCAACTTCCATTAGCTATAATATAAGGCAAAGGAAACTGTTCAGTGGGTCTCTGAGTTTCCTTTTAGCATTGAGAACCCTTGATTCAAAGACATTCTGAGTTTCCAAAATAGCATCATACCACAGAGAAAACAATAAGCATATTTAAGGTATTAATACTAAGGTTTTATCTCCTTGTGACTTGGCCCCTGTCTCTGACAGTGGATGCCAGGCATTCTGTATGTACATCATAGATAACTTCTAAATTGCTACTTCCTGTGACAGAAAATGGAATCTCTTAAGGCTGTTTTTGAATCAAATCAAATTATTTATCCTTGGTAAATAAAAGCAAGCTCAGTATATATATGCTTATTCTTTACCAGAATTAGGTATCAAATTTGTCTTTTGGTGAAAAGTCAGTGGTCTAGGAACTGGTTCTGCATCCATAGGCTAAACTTATGGTTTTGTTTCAGTGATACTTCGTACCCTGAGTTACCACTGAGATTATTCTGTATTTGGAATACTTATCAATATAATCATGCTGAGAATGTGAAAAGATTTCACTGTAGATTAATTTATATTTCACTGCATGATTTTTCCCTTTTTGCTAAAATTCTGTGAAGATTATAAATTGTCTCTTCCTCCTACAGTAGAGTTAGCATGTGTTCATGGGGATAGAAAGGAGCCCATCCCTAACCCTCCCCTTCAAACCTAATAAATATCAGAGCCAAACTGAAGTTAGCTGAGGTTTAGTGATAAAGGGACTGACTGAGACAATCAGTTTGTGTTTGTTGTAAGAAGCAAGGCTAGTGTAATTCTCTAAATGGTATACTGGCTAGAAAATAAGTAGCTAGTTTTCTGGAAATTGCAAGCAGGTCTGCATTTGCAAAGCCTATAATGGGAAAGGGAATGAATAGATTTTTTAATAACACTCTTAATGACCATTTCTGCACAACACACCTAATACCATTAACTTAATCCAAGGAAGACTGATATTTCTACCTTAAGCAAGCTGTACATATTGGCAAAACTCTTTTTGGAGTTATAGCACTTTTTGCCCCTTTTGAAAAAGGAAAGAAAAAAGCACCTATTAGCTATACCCTAGGAGAATAAATCATGATCTGATTACGTAGTTTAGCTGGCAAATAAATTTGTGAATTTTCCAATATTTATAAAGCACATGTGTTGAAATGCTGAACTCCTGCCCCTGCTGAAGCTTTTAGGGCCCTGTTGAGACACACAGATACAGAGAGAAAATATGTAGAATAATGAGAAGCATTTTCATGATATTTAGTAATATTTGCTCTCAGAATTCTATAAATTTAAGAGAATGACTTGCAACTGTTACTGCATTAAGAAACTTGGCAAGCACTAGAGTATAATTATTTCTGCTATCACACTGACACACACAAAAGAAAGAAAACCATTCACGGAATGTGTGTATGTATTTATGGCTCTTCTTATTTATGTTATTGTGATTTACAGTCCCAGAAATTTGCCTCCTTCCTTTCTCCATGATGGAGAAAGAAGTATGCACACATGGCATTGCATTTCTGACAATTAGTATTCCTCAAAAGAGCTAGTTCTAAACAGGACATGCTAATTCCTAGGAAAGCTGTTAATGAAGTCTTAGCATCTGCCTTATGGATATCTGAAAGTTATAGCTTTTCCATGGCAGTATTCACCAGTGTTTGCCGGGTGGCTAAGCAGGACAGCTCTTCACTGTGTGAGATTGTCCAGAGCATTGCAGCCACTTCCCATCTCTAACTCCAGATCTACTAAATGCTAAGAATCATTGTGTCTTCATATCTAAACACTTTTGATTAATCGCCATTTGAAGATCACTGGAGAAGGAAATGGCAACCCACTCCAGTGTTCTTGCCTGGAGAATCCCAGGGACGGGGGTGCCTAGTGGGCTGTCATCTCTGGGGTCGCACAGAGTCGGACACAACTGAAGCGACTTAGCAGCAGCAAACAGATAACACTTCAAGAATGATCCTTAGGTTACCCTGGGATGATCTGAGGAAGGACTGCTATACTAAGCTTTCTCTTTTTTAATAGAAGTGTTGGCTCAGCAATTAAGAATCTGCCTGCATTTCAGGAGACATGGTTTTGATCCTGGTTTGGGAAGATACATTGGAGGAGGGCATAGCAACCCACTCCAGTATTCTTGCTTGGGAAATCCCAAGAGGAGCCTGGTGGGCTATAGTCCATGGGGATCACAAGAGTTGGACAATGACTTGGCAACTAAACCACCACCGCCACCACATGTTTGATTTACAATGCTATATCAGTTTCAGCATATCGTGTACAGCATAGTGACTCAGTATTTTTTCAGATTATGTTCCATTTTAGGTTATTGCAAGATAGTAGGTACAACTCCCTGTGTTATACAGTATATCCTTGTTATTTTTCTAATTTATATGTAGTTTGTATCTGTTAATCCCATACCCCTATGTCCCTCCCTTCTTTCCTCTCTGCTTTGGTGACCACACGTTTGTTTTATGTATCTGTGAGTTTGTTTCTGTTTTGCATATATATTCACTTGTATTATTTTTTAGAATCCACTTATAAATGATATCATATAGTATTTGGCTTTCTTTGCCTGACTTATTTCATTAAGCATAATGTCTCAAGGTACATTCATGATGCTGCAAATGACAATATTTCATTCCTTTTTATGACTGAGTAAAATACCATTGCCTCTAATAATTATGTAGAACGTGGAAAACTCAGAATGCCTCCTCTCCCTAGGGCCTTATGCAATATGCCTTATATTTTTTAAAGTAATTGCTCTTTGCCTGATGGGATGTAACTAAGTTAAAGAAAAGTAAAACAAAAATAACACTATCTTCACTGGCCCTGCTGGCTGAATCATAGTACCTTGCTATGCCCAAAGGACTTCCCTAAGAAGGGTAAGATTGAAGAGTTAGTTCCAGAACATCTAATCATCAGGACACAGGTATGTATTGTCCTGAGGACAAGGAAAGGCTAATGTGATCACTCCATTCCACAAGGATTTTTTGGAAACTGAGTCAATTAACTTAGCCAGAAGTTAATAAGGAAGTTAACTAAGGGACACATGGAGATAGGAATCAGTGTAAGCTCAACTCAGTTCAGCAAACTGAATTGATAACTAGCAAAATGTTAGGGTTTTTTCCTGGAAGATAACCAGTGATTTAATTCTGCTTCTACATTTTTCCACTGCTTTTTGAAATTTGGGATTTTTTTTTAAGGGAAAAAATGATTCAGATAATCTTACTTTTTTTTTTTAAAGGCAGAATGCCACATGCAGCACGTCAGTTAGATGTGTCTGGAGTCTTGAAAGTTTGGTCACTATGCATTCCTCATACAAATGGACCTTGAGAGTTTGTTTGAAGGTTCTAGCAGCAGAGGGCAGCTATTTGTATATCCTCTGTTGGGGAAGATCATCCTCTTCGACTGTATGTACACCTTCAGGAGGAACACAAACACAGAGGTGAGGGAAAAAGGGGATGCTCACCTAGTCAGCCAAACCAACCCTGGTGCTCAGTGAGGTGACAGCCGTTGCAGCCAGATTTCCCTCATATCTGATACTCTCTTAACTTGATATGACAGCAACATAGTGACACGTAGGCAAAAGTCTTAACGAAAATGACTAAAACTAAAATAAAGTCAATCCACCTGAATGCTAAAGTGAGGTCGGATTCTTTCATTGAATGTAATACTCATAAAAGGATAGAAATGTGAAGGCTGTTATCATCATCTAGTTGACTACATACCTCACCGATAAGGAAACGTGTGGCAGAGAAAGTGATATGAATTCACTGAACTATTTTAAACTTTTCTTGGGCACACAAAATGAAAAATTTGACAGCCCACCTTGAACATACCTGCTATTGAATTCTCTCCAATGCGATGGAGGCAGAAATGATGTATATCATTTCCAGACCTAACCGTGATATATCATGTGCCATCTTTTGCTCTCTCTTCTTCATAGTCTGGATAGCTGGAATGGAAGAACTCCTCAATTTTAGTAACAAATTGAAGAACATTGGATTTGTTATTAACCAGCTCTTATTGAATTAAGCCTTTGGGATTCATGGGGGTTAGCATTGTCTAGCTTATCGTAATAAATAAACTACCAAGTAGCTTGCTTATGCTTACTCAGGTAGTAAACTGTTTGCCACTACTGGTAATAGTAACCAGGTGTCCCCAGTTGTTGATCTGTATAGATATTTGTATCAACATAAGCCTAGTCTAAGTTTTTGTTTTTTCCCTTATCTCACTGGTGAACTCACTCCATTCAGATTTTCAGGAATGCATTGTTACATATATATGTACGTCAATGCATAAGGAAAAGTCTGTAAATATTGGTGGGGAAAGAAATGAGACAGACTGAGGGAGAAGGATGAAGGAGGCAAGAGAAAGAGAGATGCTACAACATTACCAACTGTATTATTCAAATGTTTTCATAGTAAAATATATCATGTACTATAATACTATTAAAACTTACAAACAGAGAGCAATTAAACAACTCCCAGGTCAGTAAACTACTTAGGCAATGGCTCTGTATCTATTGAAATCCAACCAACCCTTCAGGGCTTATTCAAATGCTTTGCCCTCTTTGGATGCTTTTCCTAATCCTTTCCAAATGGAAACACCTACAGTGGTTGCTTATTCACACAGTACCCTGGTCTTTGTCTTGTATTTTAGTTACATGGGGATGTATTCTATTTCTTTTATTAGCTGAAACTTTTCTCAGAAGTAGGAATTATCCTTCTCTTCATGTAACTTGTCAGAAAAATTACAGCAAGACAAAAATCGGGGGGGGGGGGTGGAATGAGTGAATAGGTTGGCAAATCCTGTCCCCAAAAAGCAATGATAAACTGGAAAAAAAAAATTGCTAAAAACAACTATTTCAGGACTCTAGGCCTACAACAGATTGAGAAGCATTATTCAAGAAAAGCTGCTGAACTTCGGATAATCATCATAGGAATCTGCAGTGTTATAACCTAGGGTGCTTCTTATTCCTCAGCCACCAGCACCATCTCTAGCTCTACACCATGATAATTTTAACAGGATTGACAGATCTGTGAAAATCAGCAACTTGACTACTAGAGAAGGCTGATATCACTTAGACCTAAGTATGATAAGTATCAAGCTCCAGAAACAGCCTGAGTGCCTATTAGATAAGTGAACAAACATGAGGAGGTATATCCTTGTATGTAATGGAATACTTTCACCAGTAAAATGCAATGACCTATTGCCATATGTAGCAGCATATCCAGACCTCTAATTATATTAAGTAAAAAAAAAAAAGTGTGCAAAAACAAAACACTGTGTGACTTTATTTACATAAAATTCTAAGAAAGGCAAACTGGTCTACCCTGACCTAAAGCAGTTCAATGGAGATAGGACTGGAGAAAGGGAATGAAGGGACTCCAAGGGGCCTGAGGCAATTTTGTCCACTGTTTTGTGATGATTTCATAAGAATATATATTTGCCAAAACTTAAGATGTTGTACGCTTGAAATACAGGTGACATTGTATGTAAAGTTTAATAATAGATGTTTTAAAACTTGCTTTGCTGCTGCTGCTAAGTCGTGTCAGTCATGTCCGACTCTGTGCGACCCCATAGACAGCAGCCCAACAGGCTCCTCTGTCCCTGGGATTCTCCAGGGAAGAATAGTGAAGTGGGTTGCCATTTCCTTCTCCAATGCATGAAAGTGAAAAGTGAAAGTGAAGTCGCTCAATTGTGTCCGACTCTTAGTGACCCCATGGACTGTAGCCTACCAGGCTCCTCCGTCCATGGGATTCTCTAGGCAAGAGTACTGGAGTGGGGTGCCATTGCCTTACCCCCAAATTATTGAATTGCATTGAACTTCTCCCAAATTTATGTCACTGTATAGCCTAGAACTCCATTCACCTTTGATGCAAAGTTTTTAGTCCCTAAGGGTATGTAAAATCTAGAAGAAATGTGAATTTAGAAAAAACAGAATCACTGCACTTAAGACACAGTGGTTCCATGTGTTAAGCCTGTGAAAATGGAGTGTTCAAACTAAAGCTGAAACATCTAGTCTAGGCTTTCATACGATACTTGAGAAAACTGCGTGCCCACACACACAGAGAAAAGGACCTGTCTGAGATAAATGGACAGGCAAGTGAGGACTTGAAGACATGTGTCTGTGCTGTAAGATAATGGAAAATACAGAAATGGAATGTTGAGTTTGTCATTAGAAGAATCACATGACAAGAATGACAATAAAAAATATCAATTCCTCAACTCTGATTGGTTTCCAAAAAATGCAAGCCAAGCCAAACCTGTATTTTAAGATGTCATCTTCCACTTAAACTTTCTTCCCCTTTTTCATCCTGATTGTTTTTGTCAGGGGAATTTGTAATTTCCTTGGTTCTGTTTTATCACAACAAAAATTTGAAGCAACAGACCCTCAGATGGACCAGTGTTACAGCCCTCAGACTGATCAGTGTTACAGCTCCGTGTTATACCTCAGTTTATTTAGAAAGTAAAGGAGTTTACTTGAGAGTTTATTTAGTTTATTTATTTATTTATTTAGAGTTTGCTTTATAGTTTATTTAGAAAGTAAAGGGAACTATATCCTCGAGGCATGAGAGCATGCCAACCGTAAAGACGCAAAGAGAAGAGAAGCCCCTCCGGCCCAATTTTGGCCCCTCATTTTATATGTTTTTTCTCCTCCCCCTGAGCCTGCCCTATGTAAATTGGGCAAGGTGGTTTGTTTTACCTGAGGTTCTCACTGCAGTCCTCAGACCTTCCTTTGTTCTATTTTCACAAGATTTTCCTTTCCTTGTCTTTTAGCCACCACCATTCTGGACTCCTTTTTCCTATTTTAACTGCCTAACATTCCCCCCTCAAGAGAAGGAAGGCTCAATTCTTTGGGAATATGGATGTTGAGGCCTTTCTGGCTACTTCTTGCTGAACTGGGATGGCGAGGGGCATTGGGGCTCCCTCTCTTGCTAGTCTCAGTCCTCAGAATCCTTATAGCAGTGTCCATCTAAGAAGGAGAGATATTTTTATGTGGTCAGCTGTAGTTTTAGATATCCTATTGAACTGGCACTGCATGTTGTAGCTTGTTGACCTGGGCAGAGACAACACGGGTTAGACAATTGATAATTCATGGAGCAACCATAAGCAGCATCAATATGGTGATGACAGGACTAGCAGGGGCTTTAGCCAACTCCAAATTTCCCATCACCAAGATCCCCCAAAGAGAGATTGTAGTCACCCCGAGAACTCTCCAGCTTGTTCTTTGAGATCCTGTAGGGTCTGAAAGTTTTTCTTGAGGACTGTGAGACTTTCTTTAACTTAGCTGGAGGTATTTACCTGAAACAAAATGTCCCATTCCAGATGGCTCAAGTCCCTCCTTGCTCGAGGATCAGGAGATCTGTCTCCTGTCTGTTTTCGAGTACAATCCCTGCCAGGTTGTGTTGGCTCTTTAAAGCTGTCCTGAGAAATATCCCCAGAAACTTAATTTTGGGGGTGTTCATAAGAATGGCACTCATTTGTAGTTCTGAATATGTATCTGAGCTCTCCCAGGGGCTCATGGCTGTATTGAGTGTCCTCTTCTGTTTTCTTCCATGGCTTGACTCTTGAGTAGTGAATTCAAGAATTGTGTCCTGGTGCCTTGACTGCTGCAAGGGTAGAAAGTATTACAGGGTAGGGGCCCTTTCATGTGGGCTACAGTTGAGCCTTTGGGGACCCATCTTTCCAGACTTTAATTAGGACTTAAGTCCCTGGAGCATATAGTGGTGACTCTTTAGAATCTTTCGGTCCTGGTTGACACCCCACAAGCGTATATCCTGTTGGAACTGCCCAATGGCCATGGTATAAGACTGGAGGGTCTGAGCCTCTGGATCTAGGAAGAGGTCATTGACATAAACAAAAGGTCTCCCATATAGCATCTCATAGGACTGAGACCAACCTGTCGCTTACGGGCAATACGGGTGCGGAGGAGAGCTATTGATAAAGCCTCCTCCCATCCCAGGGAGGTCTCCTGGATTATCTTTTTTTATCGCTTATTTTAAGAATTGGTTGGCTCTTTCTACTTTTCCTGAAGACTGAGGCCTCCAGGCACAATGGAGATAATAAGTAATGCCCAATGCTTTAGAGACCCCTTGGATGACCTTAGAAGTAAATGATGTCCCATTGTCACTTTGTGATGACCTGGGCAGACCAGATCTTAAGACAGAGTTCCTTCATATCTCTTAGTTGAAAGAAAATTTGCACCTAGGGGATCTCTGTCCATATCCCTTGTCTTTTGCAGAATAATTCTAGGTGCAGGATGGTATTATAGCTTAAACTCCCATCCTTAGGCCAGTGTTCCTTGTCATCAAGAGGACACCGTGGCCACGCAGTAGCACAAAAAAATTTTAAGCGACTCCTCCTTAGAGTTAGAGGATCAAGCAGCTTCCAGTGATCAAGGATACATCTCAAGGGTGTCTGTTGGGAAATCGATTGGTTGTTTGCCATCTGAAAGACCATGATGACAGGGAGGAAAAGAAAAAAGAAAAACTAATAGGCCTCCTTCAATTTCCATGGGTGGACTTCCTTAGGGGTGAGTCTTTTTGAAGCTTAACCTACCCAATACTGTTGCAACCTGAGAGCCAGGCATCCCTGGGTGAGGGTGGAAATCCCCAGGCAAGCTGAGGTGTGACAGCCTCCTGGAGATTGAATGCCCAGGCAGGTCGAGGCAGGTTGGCCACCTGAAAATCAGGTCCCTGGGCAGGTCAAGGCATGTTGACCTCCCGGGACCCCTGGATTGGCAGATCCCTGAGCCCGTTGAGGCATGACAACCTTTTGAGGACCAGATCCCTAGGGAGGTTGACCTCCTGGGACCCCTGGACTAGAGTTGGACATCCCCAAGGTCTCCAGCATAACCAATGCTGGGTAGGATTAAAGGGTTGTAATCTTAACTTATTGCCAGTTTGTTCACTGCAGATGGGAATAAATATCATGATGTAAAGCAATCCAAGCCTATGCCCTGAGACTGGGAAACTGGTGAAGCAGCCATAAACCTTATCCTCTTACTGCTCGAAGGGAATATAAATCACTGATTTCCTCCCCTAGTCCTCCATAAGAGCAGTTTAGGGTGTCTCTAAAGATAAACATTTCATTGTCATAGACCCACTTTAGGTAATAACAGAAGTAATAACAAAGGAGTGGGTTATCTGGTCCTGTTATGGGCATTAAGAGTATTTTAATAAGTGGGGTGGAGCAATGTTGCCTACAAGGGGGCAGGGTCCTGGTTGTAGGAGTTAGTAAGTGGCTTAAGAACAAGTTGATAAAGAGGCAATAGACCAGATGTACCATAAAAGTGGAGTGGAGATTTGATGGAGGGGTATGTTTGTAACTTTAGGAGTAGGTTGGTAAGGGTTTGGGCCCAAACGGCCTGCAGGGCTAACTCCCAAAGTGGCAAACATTATCCCTGGAAGCCCAATTGCTCTTGAAGGGATGCCACCAGATGGACTTCTAGCAGGCATTGTGTGGGTCCACAGAGAGATGCTGTTGTTGCACATGTTGTAGGAAACATGGGAGATGATGGCCTGAATATCTAGAGGGATTGGATATTATACAGTATTTCCTTTTCAAGGGCCAGCTCTTTTCTGGTTGTCCCTCTAGAAGATTGTAGAGGCAACATTGTGGGCCCGGATGGGGCTCAGGACAAGAGCATGAAATAGGAGGGAAGGAAGCAGGGCACAACTTTTGAAAGAATGACATAGCCCAAGGGCATAACATAAACCAATTAAAATCAAATGGGTCCAAGATAACAAATCAAATTCAATCAAACCTTGATCCCTAACCTGCAAGCTAAATGATACACCCAGAGGTGTCAGGACAGTTCCAAGGCACTGTCAAAGACAGATGAGTGGGTGGTTCCACAATGGTTGGGATGATCCTCTCACTCATTAGCATGTGAAATCACCCAGCTCAAAAAAACTAGCCACACCACATTTCACGGCTGCTGCACTCTTCTCTGTGATGGCCCACACCCTGTGGAGTGCTTCTCTCTGAATCTGAACAAATACATCTCATACCTATCCTTTTGTCTTTAACTGAATTTTTGCAATAAGACATCAGAGCCTGAGCTTCATTAGGTCCTGAAGCCAGGCACCATGGGTTTTAGCCAGGCTCAAGTCCCAGGAGAGAGGAGCTGAAGGACGGTAGCGGGGGAAAGCAGTGTGGAAAATGTACCGAGGAATCCCCTTCATAACCTGCCAGAAAATTTGCTAAATACCTGACCTGTGCTCAGAGTTTTCATTGACCTGATCCTTGGCACAAAGAAAATTAAGGATAGAAGAACCCCCACCTGCTTGGGTAACAGCTACTGGGGCCCAGCAGATAGAGGGGCCTTTGGGACACACTGAGGAGTAACCTCTGCCAGAGTTCGTCAGTTGCACCGACTGCCACTTGCCTGTTCGCAGGGGGTTCAAGGACACAAGGAACCAGCGATTGTAAAGAATTAAGATTTTCTTAGCCATATGTCCTTCCAACCATAGGAACGAGGACATCCTACCGTAACCGGAGGTCTTCTGGAATCTGAGATTGAGCCGCATGAGCTTTCTGCTGAGTTTGTTTTTTGTTGTCCCAGTTTCCAGTATGCTGGGCTTCTTGTCACTTTCCCTGCACACAAAGAATGCACTTTCTTTACGTTCAGCTTCCACCGCAAGAGCTTTCGCTGAGTTGGGCTCCTCCTGTGCTTGGCCTCCTCCTTGCAGGGGCCAAGCTGAGGTTGTTTCAGCCAGGTTAAATCTGAGTCACAGCACCATAGATGTCAGGGGAGTTTGTAATTTCCTTGGTTCTGTCTCAACACAACAAAAATTTAAAGCAGCAGACCAGGGTTACAGCTCTCAGACAGACCAGTGTTACAGCTCTGTTTTATTTAGAAAGTAAAGGAAAATATATCCTCGAGGCATAAGAACATGCTGACCCAAATGACATGAAGAGAAGAGAGGCCCTCCAGCCCAATTTTGGCCCCCTATTTTACATGTTTTTTTCTCCTCCCCCTGAGCTTACCCAACGTAAGTTGGGCTAGCCAGGAGGGCTGTTTCTTTTACCTGAGGTTCTCACTCTGGTCCTCAGACCTTCCTTTGTTCTATTTTCACAGGATTTTCCTTTCCTTGTCTTTTTGCCACCGCCATTCTGGACTTCTTCCTATTCTAACTACCTAACATTTTCATATAGTTTAAATCTTTGCAGAAGGTTCTTTGAAGCTCTGACAGCCCAAACCAGCTGTGTTTGCTAGTGAGGGTGAGAATAGAAACAATATTTACTAGCAAAACTCAAATCAGACTTGAAAGGGAAAAAAAAATCAATTGGCAGCAATGGAAAGAAGAGTATTGGCTAACCTAGAACAGTTATTAAACTCTAAAAGAGAGGCCCAGGGAGTAAGGCCTCTCCTTGCTCTTGAATTGAAGCATCAATAATGGTGTCATCTTTTCTTCTATGGCATAGTGGTAAGGGCTTAAGCCCTGAAGTCAAATGAAACTGATCTCAACATCTGAGTCCTCCTCTTATTATGGATGATTTTCTTTCTATGTCATGGTTTTCTCATCTGTAAAATAGAAGTAATATAATGTCTACTCTATAGTGGGATTGTTATACAATCTAGAAATAATATATGTAAGTTCCACTTCACAGTGCCAGACTTTATGTAAGTGACATGTGGACACTCAATAAGTGATAACTGTTACTATTTATTATTTTTAAACTTAGCACAGAACCAAGAGAAAAAGATCCTGCTGGCAGGAGGAATATACCAACTGCATTTGGCAGTTCTTTTTAATCACACAGGAGCTGCTGATATTTGCCCCCTCAGCTTCCAGCTGTTTCCTTCTGTTATACCTGATGCAGTATAAGAAAATTTCTCTGCAGGTTTCTTCAAAGGCAGCCAGCACTTAGGTTGTGAATCTTTGCTTGAGTTGAGTGAGAAATGATTTTCTTCCTTTCATGCCTAGAAGGACATACTGCTCTCTTAAACAACAGGGAAGAATTTAGCCAACTTTCAGACCTTGATTAACTGATTTAATTAATTTTTCCTTCATAAATTAATAATAAACTTTACACCAGTATAGTTATTCTCTCAATTGTGTTTCTCTAGCCCTTTATAAATATTTTTGTCATGGTAATTATCACAGTGTGTTATGGATATTAGCTTATGCTGCTAGTAGTATATCTGTAGCTGAATTTTTAGTTTCTCAAGGCCCAGAAATATTTTTTTCCTCTGTAAGTTCATCGCATATAACACAGTGACTGCACATAGTTGAAATTCTATAAATGTTTGTGGAGTGGAATATCAGAAATCTCAACTATACTAAATAAAATCAGTGTATTTCTCCTTTAGAATATTAGAAGTATCTAAAATTTCCAGTTTTATGTCTGAAGCACTATGACAAACATTTGGCTCCAATGGCTTCCCTTAATTAAATAAAACAGAATTAAAAGTTGGAAAATGACTTACTTAGTTTCACTTTAGGCTTGAAACAGTATCTATGGTTCCTTGAGGAAGTGTAAGCTGAGTTAGGATGACAGAAATGATAGAATACTATACAGTTAAATAGTTTGTCAGATGTGTGTATGTGGAGGGGATATAAATCCCCCAAAGTTAGTTTGAAGAACTGACAACAATAATTAATTTATCCCTTGAAAGTCATGTATTATTCCCAAATAAACCAGGCTCTATTCAGATCCAACTTTGTCAAGCATGTATCTGATTACATAGCAACACATCTGAGGGTCTCACAAAAATTAGTTGTGTATATTTTAATGAAGTATGTCTTCTTAAGGGTTCCTTTCAATCAGGACTTTGTAAAACAAAAGAGGTTTATCTAAAGAAGGCCTGAATCTATCCACTGGGATCCTGTAATAAATTGATAGTTAACCTTAGTGTAACTAATTTAGTAAGGAGTCTGGATTTGTTAGGTGTACAGGAATGAAATGATTTTATCCCACTAATAAGACCTACTAGTTGTATTCAGTCAAAGCCTTTTCTCCAGCTGATGGAATATTCCCTTAACCATCTCTCATCCATTTTTTTTCTCTTTGTGTTTCTCTCAATTAGTAGAAGATCCTCATTTTATATCTTTAAGACTCTGTTATATTCATTTTAATACTTTATTAAAAGACATTTGCAATTTAGGACCTTTCTCTTCTGCATCCCCATCTCCTCATCAGCACAAGTCAAATGTGAGCGTTTGGTTCTTGGTGCATGGGTGAAATGCTGGTTTTGCCTTCACCTTCTCTACCCTGCATGCTCTGCTTGGAGTAGGAGAGCAGAATGAGAGACTTAGAAGGTAGTGCCTTCTTCGATATGACTTCCTGTGTCAGATGCTATTGGAAAACTACTCTTCCACATAAAGGTTGAAGAAGCTAAAATTGTTCCTAGCTAGGTGGGTAGCTGTAGTGTCAGAGTGATCCAGGTCTGCCTAACGAGATAAAAATGTGTTGTGGGGCTTCTAAGAACATTTTTTTTTTTTAAATAAAAGTAATAGACTTGGATGTTCTTTCTCACTCCTAGACTTCTTCCTTTCTTAAATGTGCACTGGATGCCTGAGGTTGAGACAGACCCCTTGCAGCCATGAGGGAATTTCAGAATTGTCATGATACAGAATCAAGGCCAGCAGCAACTTCCCATCTGATGATATCTTATTATATGAGAAAAAATAGATCTCTGTTAAGGCCACTGAAAAGTAGGCTTTGCATTTCTTGTAGCCAAACACATTTCTAACAAACATACTGTCCTTGGTTATGTTGCAGTTACATCCTTGACTGGCCATAACTCTGACCTGCCTGTCTTCTGTCTTTGGCTAGAAAGGGTGGCTTGGCCAATTAGCCCTGTGCTTGCCTTGCTGAATACTTTAGCAATGCTCCTGAATTTTGGTGGCTCCTTGAGATGGGATGTCCATAACTGCCAGCCAGTTTCCAGTTGGTAGCATCATGCCTCATGCTGGTATTGCCTGTGCTATTCTCTCTAAGGGTGAATTCAGTTTAGACTAAAAGTGAGTTCTTGAGCCATCCCAATAACTTGAAAGCACTTTTACACAACTTCCAAGCTCTTTTTGAACTGTCTTCAAGATACAATATTGGATGTATTTTTATTCCCCACCAGGAGTTATAACTCATTGAAAATTCAAAAAAAAAAAATTACCAAGATGTCCAGAAATTCTAGTCATCAATGTGAATAAGTTTAATATTATTCATAAGAAATCTAAAGAAAGTAGCAGGGACTTCTTTTGAATTTGGAAAAGTTTTATTTCCTCTGTTACATAAAACAAGTGCTGATCATAAAGTCTAAATTTTATCCAGGCCATTCAACTCTTTGCTTAGAAGACATTTAAGCAAATGTCTTATTTATGGTGAATAAATGTTTGGCTTGTGTTCTGAGATGCTGGATTTGATGCTGTAATCATATGGGAATAATTGTTTTAATTCTTTTATTTTTCCCTTTAGCACTGTGAATAATTACTTGTGAATTTTTCTATTTTCTCTTACTCTTTTAAGGCAGAACTCACTTACACTAGCAACATACTTTGTGGTAGTTTTTTGTGTTTTTTTTTTTTTTTTCCTCTCGAAGATTTGGATACAAGTATATCAAAGGGATGAGTCTTGAGTGTGGTTTGCTGACAACAAAGCCAATGACAAAGCAGATGTTTCTGGTGTCACACACACTTTGATTTGTGAGTCATAGTGGCTTTCCAAATTTGTATTTTGGTTCATCCAGTCTAGACAGCTAGACCATCTCACTCACTGATAGAACTGGCTATGAGTTATATGGCTCCTATATTTACCCACTTCCTTTCTGCTTTCTGAAATCTTACTCTAATATGTTCATTTCTTCCTCTAAGAATTTTAGTTTCATTGCTTGAGTAGGAGTGATACTGTTAGTATCTCTAGTCTTTTCTTCAAATCATCTATGATTGTAGGAAAGCATACCATGCAAGTGTTTAAGGAGAAGTCACTCAGTTGTATCCAACTCTTTGCGACCCAGTGGACTGTAGCCTATCAGGCTCCTCTGTCCATGAGATTTTCCAGGCAAGTGTACTGGAGTGGATTACCATTTCCTTCTCCAGGGGATCTTCCCAACCCAGGGATCAAACCCGGGTCTCCTGCATTGTAGCCAGATGCTTTACCATCTGAGCCAAAGGGGACCTTAATGGTAGGAGGCAGTGCTTAATGGGAAGATTGGGTGCCACTAAAGTGAATTTTAATTTCTTCCTTATTTTGCCCAAATCAAATGATGATTGGAGTAAAAGACAAATAAATATTGAGTCTGATCTCTCTAATTTGTATATAGAAAATACAAAGAAAAAACCTGACAAGGCAACACTGTAAAGCAAATCTCTAAGAAGAAGCCACTTGCTGAACGTGAGAGACCAGAGAATTTAATCTTACCTGACAACCTGTAGAAGCAGAATAATTGAACCTCTCCCCTGCTTGGTTCATCTGCTTTCCCTTTCTGCCTTCCATAGCCTTCTCTTGGCCTTGACTTGGCCTATGTTTATTTTCTAAGATGGGCACTGAAGAATAGAGTCTATAACACTAAATGCTCAATAATGTCACACACACACACACACATTCTGACACATGCCTATGTAAAACTATAGGTATTGACAAAGGCATGGAAAAAATTCAGAGAGGTTAATGAGATGAGGTTTTAAAAGTGTGTCACGTTCTCTGAAAGAGATATGTCTGGTGAAGGCTCCACATGGTTTATTTCTTTGACTTCACCTTCTTTTCATTTTGACTTGCTCCTGCCTGAAAAATATCAACAATTCCCTATGGATGCCTTCAGTTTTACTGTTCTGTTGGGACATTAGCAAAGCAGATGTGTAATGGACCAAAGTCAGGGAGCCACTAATAATATTCACCTGATAGCATTTTTCATGTTGACAATACCACTGGGCTTCTATCAATATTTGTTTCCCTATATCATGCAGTGTTAAAATAATAGGAATCTACTTTCAAATGCTTAAATTATTCCAAGGATTGATTTCTATTCTATCTGGGAGAAAATAGAAATCTATTCAAGTGATTGTTGACAAAAGTTGAAATTTAACTACTCTGTAGTCCCTTTAACACTGTGTATTTAGAAATCTGTTTTATTCTAACTTAAGCTTCCCTGGTGGCTCAGCTATTAAAGAATCTGCCTGCAATGTGGTTCAGTCCCTGGGTTGGGAAGATCCCCTGGAGAAGGGAATGACTACCCAATCCAGTATTCTGGGCTGGAGAATTCCACGGACTAAATAGTCCATGGAGTTGCAAAGAGTCGGACATGATTGAGTGACTTTCACTCACTCAGTTCAGTTCAGTTCAGTTCAGTCACTCAGCTGTGTCCTACTCTTTGCGGCCCCGTGGACTGCAGCACGCCAGGCTTCCCCGTCCATCACCAACTCCTGGAGCTTACTCAAACTCATGTCCATCAAGTCAGTGATGCCATCCAACTTTCTCATTCTCTGTCGTCCCCTTCTCCTCCTGCGTTCAATCTTTCCCAGCATTAGGGTCTTTTCAAATGAGTCAGTTCTTCACATCAGGTGGCTAAAGTATTGGAGTTTCAGTCAGGACTGATTTCCTTTAGATGGACTGGTTGGATATCCTTGAAGTCCAAGGGACCCTCAAGAGTTCTCCAATACCACCGTTCAAAAGCATCAATTCTTCAGTGCTCAGCTTTCTTTATAGTCCAACTCTCACATCCATACATGACTACTGGAAAAAACAACTTCGACTAGATGGACTTTTGTTGGCAAAGTAATGTCTCTGCTTTTTAATATGCTGTCTAGGTTGGTCATAGCTTTTCTTCCCAGGAGCAAGTGTCTTTTAATTTCATGGCTGCAGTCACCATCTGCAGTGATTTTGGAGCCCCCAAAATAAAGTCTCTCGCTGTTTGCATTGTTTCCCCATCTATTTGCCGTGAAGAGATGGGACTGGATGCCATGATCTTAGTCTTCTGAATACTGAGTTTTAAGCTAACTTTTTCACTCTCCTCTTTCACTTTCATCAAGAGGCTCTGTAGTTCTTCTTCACTTTCTGCCATAAGGGTGGTGTCACTCATTCAGCCCAAATACAGACAGAAAAGGAGGCAGC
Source organism: Capricornis sumatraensis (assembly GCF_032405125.1). NCBI lineage: Eukaryota > Metazoa > Chordata > Mammalia > Artiodactyla > Bovidae > Capricornis > Capricornis sumatraensis. The sequence goes on along the minus strand of NC_091074.1, from coordinate 45,076,242 downwards.
AACTGCTGGTGTTTGTGCTTTGAGAGAGACTGTGAAAGCAAAACCCTGACTCATTATCTTTCCTCTCCCAATCATCAAGTTGTCTGAAGTCCCACCATGATTTGTTCCTTTGGTTCCGTTTGGCTCAGTGTTTTTCAAGAGTTTCCGATTAAAATGCAAGTGCTCTTGGGAGGATTAGATATTAAATTTTTAGTATTAGATACCTTAGCAAGGCCTTGAGAGGTTGAGACCTAACCTTATCATGTGAGACTGAGGGTAAACAGCAGAGAAGTGGTGGGAACAGAAGTTTGAAGGTGCTGCTTTCATTCATGTTTTGAAGGTGCTACTTTCAAATTTTGACACCTCACAAAATTGTTGAGAGCTCATCCAGCTTCATAGTATGTTTGTACAATCTATTTATAGTTCAAAAATAATCCATATGTGAATTCTTTGACTAATTCATTTATTTCCATTTAATTCAATTCTCTAAATATATATTAGGTTTCTTCTACGTGCCAATGAGTGTGCCATGTTCTAAGAAGATAAGATGAGGGAGACAGGTGTCCAGACTGCAAGAAAATCACACATAGAAGAGACATTCGAAAAGCCTAATATTAACATACAAAGCAGACTGAAGTAAATGCCAAATAGAAATGACAGAAAGCACTGGGAAGGGGAGGAAGCTGCGTATTTTGTTTGACAGAGCAGAAAGACACTCATAGAAGTGATGGCATTTGATTTCAGCTCTGACTGATTAGTAGTTAGAGAAGGAGGGGAAGGACATTCCAGGCTGAGATAACTGCATGGAGGTAAGAATTGAAGGTTTAAAAGTCTATGGTTTCTTGACAATAATCTTTTATTTGGTATGACTTCAGTTCTGGGTATGAGGAAAGATGTAGTGGGAGAGATCATTCATTCACTCTGCAGTTTTTGGTTGTTTTTAATCAATATTTGTAAGGTATTTGACCATGAAATAACATTTTATATATGTGTATATATATATATGTATGTATTAGTATTATACTTACTAATGAGTAAGTTACATATACTCATATATACAAAGCAATAGACACAGACACAAACAAACGATGATCGTCTTTCCTTACAACTTTATATACCAGATCAATTATTTCTGTTCATCTTCTGAGCTTCTAGAAGTAGGAAAGACAGAAAAATGAGTAGAGGGTCAATGGTGACCTAGAATAGGCTCATGACTACGGCCCTGTGTGCTCCAGAGAGAAAAGCCTGGAGCACAGTTGAATCAATGGCCTACAAGAACTTCCCTACCCTCTCTGAGGGAAGTCTCAGAGTTCTACGGAAATGTATATCAAAGTAGGTGTTCAAGCCACCACTGTCTCCAGTCAGTTAATAAACCAACTATATTGAGCTCAATGCTGGGGATAGAATGGTAAATAGAGACTAGAGTTATGATAGGGGCAAATATATGCAAACTGAGATACACTCTACAAGCCCAGAGTGTTTCATTCTGCTTACAGAGGCTTGGGAACACTTTCTAGGAGTGCTGATAGGCAAACTGAGTTTTGAAGGACAAATTAGTTTTCTCACAGCCAAGAAGAAGGGGGAGAACATTGCATATATCCTCATCTCAGCTGCATACCTGCAAAAGCTGACATGGTATGACTTATTCGAGGAACTGCAAGTATTTCAGGACAGCTGATGTTTATAGAAAATAGAGAGGTGTGAAGACACAAATTAGGATAAGGATTATATATGACATGCAATGGGATCTAAATTTTATTGTATATAAAATGAGCTTTGTTAGGTGGTTTTAAGTTAGGTATTTACGTGAGCAGTTAACTTTTAGAAAATACTGACAGTCTTGCAGAGGATGAATTGAAGAAATCACTTTAAGGAGATGAGTATGAGTCTGCCTGAGCCAATGGACTGTCAAGAGAATTTTAAAGGGTCAGATTCAAGAAACATTTGAGAGGTAGAATACAGGGATCTAAGGACCAAGCAGATGGTGTGGGTGGAGAAAGTTTGAAGAATAGAGAGTGGTTTGGAATGACTCATCTTTTTAACTTAAAAGCCTGAAAATCAACTTCTAGATATACCTCTGAACTTACATTTTCCTAAGAGGACTTGGGTATAGTTTAGATTTTTGCTTCTCCTTCTCATCTTGAGTCCTACCTTCTGGTTATCATTTCTCTACTTCTTTACAAAGAGGTAGAAAAACTTAAGTCCTTAGCCTATTGTATGTCCATTTGAGTAGTGCCAGATAAGTTTATATTAAATGTGCACATACTCAGTATATGTCATTTACAGTCCCTGAGGGAAACAGCAAGACAATTCAGTAGGTCAGCAGAGGGATTTTAAACAAAGGAACTAATTACAAAAGTCTTGTATGATCAAAGCAAATATTGACAGCAGCAGGAAAGCACCACTGCCCCTGGAAAGCTGCAGAAATAAGGGGAAAGGGTTGAGTCCACTTGGAGGACTATGATGGGGAACCGCCCTGCAAAGAGATACACACCACATTTGGTGATGGCACAAGGCAGGACATTAAGCCATTGCCGATGAAGCCTCCAAAAGCAAAGAGAGGAATGAAGAAACATCCTGGATATCCCCTTTGTTTCAGCTTCTCACATCCTACCAGGGCCTCCTTCTGAATCTACCTGGAAGCTGATTGAGAGGGAAGCTGAGAAATGTAGTTTGCAGGAACCAGCCTCCTGTATAAAGCTAAGAGGGTGAGGACAAGGGATATATCTCAGAGCAAATAGATAAATGGCATATACACACATGGGTTCATTTACCATTAGATATAGAAATACATTTCACATGTAAAAATAGACTTATAGATGATATGATATCAGATATAGATGATATGTTCTTATTTTCCATATACTGTCAGGTATTTCCAGACAAGTGTAACTATTTTAGTCATATTTCTTTGTGTTTGCCTTCTGCATAAATTCAGAAGAACAAAATTTCAAATATTTTATACAGTGATCCCTGTGAGTAGTTATCTCACTTTCTTCATAATTTAATCCAGTTTTTATTCACATAGTCCTCTTAGTCTAAATGGTTGCATGGACTCATTTCCTGCACTATGTAAGTGCTGATGGACTAATGTTCTCTTTCTTTACTTACACCCCTGAGCACCCAACAGAGGACTCTGTGCATCAGTTCAGTTCAGTCGCTCAGTCATGTCCAACTCATTGCGACCTCAAGGAACTTTTCTCTGTGCATGGGGGTATTGAATAAATACTATTCCCTAATGAATTCATAGAAGTAGAGTGCAAGGTGGCAGTTTCTTTCTTGTTTCCATTTGCTTTTCTTTACACAGCAGTTCTCAGTAACCTTAGAAATGTACTCAACGTGAAGGGTTTCACCACTCAATTAATTTGTGGCAAGATGAATATATTTTTCCTTCATCAAGCTACATTTACTTTAAAGTAGGTTTATTCAGGTTGCTGTTAATTGCAGAACTCCTGGTAATCTGCCAAGGATAATGACGTTTTCCACTTTTGATCAGTGCTCTGCTATAGAAAAGTTGTGCAGACCCTTGCTGAGAAAAGGAAAAAACTTATTAAATGAATTACCCTGCATTTGCTATATGTCGACTACCAAACTGAGCTGAGATCGGAGAGTGTGATAATGTCATGATTCATCTTTTAACTCAGAAATAAAGAAACATTCAAGTACATCATGACGGGAAGTTCTTCTTTACCCATGTATTTTTTCCTCAATGTTCTAGCAAGTCATCTTAAACCAACTGTGAGCTTAGCTGAATATAGCCTATGCCTTTTATTTCCATTTGAACTTTAAGGGTAATAGTTAAATCCAGAGTCACAGATTCATAATGGAGGCAACTTAGAGGAGTGAAGCAGGCTGTGGGAAACAGAACAACACATGTGCCTCTAAACAAAGCAACTGCTTCTCAGCATCATTCCACACTTAAGCAACAAAGTACACCTGCTGTATACCTGGCCCTGTTCTAAATACTGGGAATATAGCAGTGAACAGACAAAAGTCCATGCCCTGTTGCAGTTTTATCTTTTAGTAGTGAGAGGCAGATAATACATAAGTGAATACATAATAAGCTAAATGATGATAAGTGCTGAGGAATTGAGCAAAGCAGGTTAAAGCTATATCAGATGCTGGGGAAGGGAATTGTGCAGCTAGAGTAGAAAGCAAATTATGTGTAGCCATCAAGCCATGTGGGTATTTGGAAGGAAATAATATATATTTCAAGCAGAGAGAATAGTGAGTTCAAAGGGCCTAAGACAGTTATTCTCAGGTGTTTTTCTGGACATTGGAATCACTCATGCCTCTTCAAAAATCACTGATATCTGGTTGCTACTCCCAGACCTTCTGATTTAATTAGCTTGAGGTTCACCTTGAGTCTCAGGAGTTTCAGAATTCCCCCAGATAACTCCAATGTGCAACAAAGTGTAAGAATCCCTACCCTAAAGCATCAGCCAGTGGTTTCACATAGAATGATAAGATTAGCATCAACTTTTCAAGGTCTTGGCAATCTAAGTTCTTTAAACTAGGTCTTTTCATTTTTTTCTGTTTAACCCTTACAAGCCAATGAAACTATCTATGAACCAGTTTAGCTTATGGGCTACTAGTTTGGAATTTCTGACTTGACAGAAATTGAATCTGTCTATTCATTGAAATTGAATCTATGAATCTGAATTCATAAATTGCCCAAAAGATAAGAATATTATTCCTTGTATGCCAAGATGAGGCACAAAAATATAGCAGCTCTATTTTATTCATTTATGATTGTGCTGGGTCTTCACTGCTACCGCGGGCTTTTTCTAACTGCAGTGAGTGGGTGCTACTCTCTAGCTATGGTGTGAGGGCTTCTAATTTCAGTGGCTTCTCTTGTTGTGGAGCACGGGCAGTAGGTCTGTGGGCTTCCATAGTTATAGCACTCAGGCTCAGTAGTTTGGAGTATGGGCTTAGTTGCCCTGCAGCAGCATGTGTAATCTTCCCAGACCAGGGATCAACTCTGTGTCCCCTGAATTGGCAGGTGTATTCTTAACCACTGGACCACTAGGGAAGTCCATAGCAGCTTTAAAGGGGACAGGTATGTATATGAAGGAAGACCTAGTCTGTAGTCACTACAGCCCTGAATTAACAATGGAGCAATGCTGCTTGACCTTGCCCTGAGGCTGTATCCTACCCTTTGCTACCTCTGCTCCATCTTCTCAACTCAGTCTCAAACAGGCATTTGCTTTTGGCTGTTTGGCTTTTTGTATCTTTGGTGTCACTGACAAAATTTACCTCATTGGATTCAGTTGCATAATTGGTAGTATCAACCATTTATACCGTACATGAAAAAACCAAATCATAAAAGAGCAATGCGCAGTAGAATCTCATTTTGAGTAATACGTTTATGTAGATGTCTTAGTAGATACAGCAGTCTACAAAGATATTCCAAATGTATTTATCTCTGAAAAACAGGATTTATGAGTGGTTGAACTTTATTGCTGTCAATACTGATTGATTTTTAAAATGAGTTTATGTTACTTTTAGCATCCAGAACATTTTTACATATTCAGTTCAGTTCAGTTCATTTGCTCAGTTGTGTCTGACCGCATGGACTGCAGCGACCCTATGGACTGCAGCACGCCAGGCCTCCCTGTCCATCACCAACTCCCGGAGTTTACTCAAACTCATGTCCATTGAGTCAGTGATGCCATCCAACCATCTCATCCTCTGCCATCCCCTTCTCTTCCCACCTTCAAACTTTCCCAGCATCAGGGTCTTTTCAAATGAGTCAGTTCTTTGCATCATGTAGCCAAAGTATTGGAGTTTCCATATTGGGCACTCCTAAATAGAAAAGAATTGTGTCCTAGTCATTTTATTTAGATCTAGATTTATAAATAGAATGACAGAGAGAGAGAGAGAAAGAGGGAGAAACCTGACACTTGACACATCATAGGTGCCAGATAAATACATGTAAAAATAAATTAAAGGAATAAAGAAACATAAGTGTTAAGCACAAACTTTTTATTTGTTTGTATTTAAGTGCATTATAAATATAAGCATGTGCCAGAGTTCAGTGAAAATTTTCTCTGTTTTAACTTATGTTCAAAGCAAGCAACTCTCCTAGATACCAAAATGGGGGAAGAGACAAAAAGGGGGTATGTGGTAGAGATGTTCCAGGACATGGACATTCTCAATAGTTTCTCCATTTTCCCCCAAGATTCAAGTTTGTGCTGACTTTCTAAAATACCTACTGCTTTTGTCCAGGTGGACTGCTCACCAACACGTACTTTCAGTTCAGTTCAGTTCAGTCGCTCAGTCGTGTCTGACTCTTTGAACCCCATGAATCGCAGCACACCAGGCCTCCCTGTCCATCACCAACTCCCGGAGTTTACTCAGACTCACATCCATCGAGTCAGTGATGCCATCCAGCCATCTCATTCTCTGTCATCCCCTTCTCCTCCTGCCCCCAATCCCTCCCAGCATCAAAGTCTTTTCCAATGAGTCACCTCTTCACATGAGGCGGCCAAAGTACTGGAGTTTCAGCTTTAGCATCATTCCTTCCAAAGAAATCCCAGGGTTGATCTCCTTCAGAATGGACTGGTTGGATCTCCTTGCAGTCCAAGGGACTCTTAAGCTTATTCTAAATTATAGCTCTAACAAAGTGATAGCATTGAAAAACATAATCATGGCCTATTTTTGCATAATTTAAAGACATATTACTTTTTAAAATGTGAATTTACCATTTATATACTGTCTATTGGGGAAGAAGGGATTTAGGTGGCAGATTTATATATTGTGATAATCACTGGCTATAAGAAATGGCATTGTCTTTTAACCGTATCAGCCTTACCTGTATAGAAAAGAAGTTGTAGACAAGACTTGTTTGTTCAATGCAGAATCTCAGGTTGTTCAAGCCAGGGATGTCCTTAGGCTTTTCCTTGCCCAGTGATTCACAAACTTATCTTAGCAATAGGACCTTTTTTTTTTTTTTTGTCCCACAAAAAGAATCTGATTATAGTGTCACTGCGTAAAACATATAAATCCAGCATGACTTTAAACTAGAGGCCTGAGACTTCTTGTTTCTTGAGGTAACCTGAAGGACTATCTTAGAACCCTAAGGCTCCTCACAGCAGTTTTAATAACCACTCAGCTAGTCTAAGCCCCACATTCTACAGATATTGAAGCTGAGCCCCAGAAAGGCTGTGACTCATATTATCCTGTCAAGTTAATGTGCAGAAAAACCACCTCTTGAACGTTTAATAGTGATGATGAGTGGATTCTTAATGGCCTTATCCAGTTTGTGGATTAGTCTTACCATCTGTTTCATCTATTCTTCTCTAAGGCTGTCTGCCCTGTGGCTATTTCACACTCATTAATAGCTCCATCAGCAGTCTAGTAAAAGGAAAAGAAGATGGAAAACTCAAATCCCTTATTAGTTCTTATCTAGAGGAGGAAAGATTGAAACTAATGAACATGGCAGGATTATATGTCAGCTCTGGCTGGCCCAGGAATGCTGTCAACCCTGTTCCTGGTCTGTTTCTATACTTCTTTCTATAGGCATTTGTTTTCCTGCAACCCAGTATTAGCCAGACTTCCCTGCAGACCAAACATGAAACAGGAAACTTTCACACCCAAAGTGAAAAAGTGAAGTGAAGTCACTCACTCGTATCCAACTCTTTGCAACCCCATGGACTGTAGCCCACCAGGCTCCTCCATCCATGGGATTCTCCTGGCAGGAATACTGGAGTGGGTTACCATTTAAATTCAGTATCAAACACAGCATTGCTTAGATTGAGACTGAGTGATAACTGGCACCAGACTCCACTTTGGTTCTTTATCTTGTTTCTAAATTTTGATGATTTCAGTATCCTGCTGTCCAGGTCCTCTCTCTGAATTATGGTACAATTGGTCTTTCTACTGAAGTTTCTTTAGGAACTTGGTTTTGGGCTCCTATCACAACTTGGTCTCCATTATCAGCTTCTGGGCTCTCTGGGACTCACCTGTTACTTTAAAGGAATGGCCTCTGGGTTCTGGGCTTGGCCCCCTACCCTAGAGCATGACTGCCCACTGCCCCTGCCATAAGCCCAATAATAACTCAGTGGTTCCTCATCTTAGGAGAGTTCCTACTTTGCTGCTAAAAATTATCATCAAAAAGGATGATACAGCCTACGGCTGCAGGCTTAGAAGATGAAACCAGTAGCTCCACCCACCTAACATCAGTTTTGTGAGCTGAAAATGGCAACCTCATAGGCTACACTACCTACTAGAGACTATCACTGCTTTAAATACAGGTCTACATCAGGAGACACAAACTGGAAAGGGAAGAGAAGCTTAATGAAATTGAGTATCAGCTGCATACAAAACATTCTCCTAGACACTTTTGCACATTATATTTCTTGAGTCCACTCTTTCTTTCTTTCACTTAAATTCATTTGTTTAAACATATATGCATTCAGATATACAATACATATTATATATATATATAATGAGATGGAGCCAAAGCAAAAACAATACCCAGCTGTGGACATGACTAGTGATAGAAGCAAAAGCCAATGCTGTAAAGAGCAATATTGCATAGAAACCTAGAATGTTAGGTCCATGAGTCAAGGCAAATTGGAAGTGGTCAAACAGGAGATGGAAAGAGTGAATGTCAACATTTTAGGCATCAGTGAACTAAAATGGACTGGAATGGGTGAATTTAACTCAGATGACTGTTATATCTACTACTGTGGGCAAGAATCCCTTAGAAGAAATGCAGTAGCCATCATAGTCAACAAAAGAGTCCAAAATGCAGTACTTGGATTCAGTCTCAAAAACGACAGAATGATCTCTGTTCATTTCCTAGGCAAACCACTCAATAACAGTGTAATCCAAGTCTATGCCCCGACCAGTAATGCCAAAGAGGCTGAAGTTGAATGATTCTATGAAGACCTACAAGACCTTCTAGAACTAACAACCCCCAAAGATGTCCTTTTCATTATAGGCAACTGGAATGCAAAAGTAGAAAGTCAAGAAATACCTGGAGTAACAGGCAAATTTAGCCCTGGAGAACAAAATGAAGCAGGGCAAAGGCTAATAGAGTTTTGCCAAGAGAATGTACTGATTATAGCAAACACCCTCTTCCAACAATGCAAGACAAGATTCTACACATGGACACCACCAGATGGTCAATACAGATATCAGATTGATTATATTCTTTGCAGCCAAAGATGGAGAAGCTGTATACAGTCAGAAAAAACAAGACTGGGAGGTGACTGTGGCTCAGATCATGAACTCCTTATTGCCAAATTCAGACTTAAATTGAAGAAAGTGGGGAAAAACACTAGACCATTCAGTTCAGTTCAGTTCAGTCACTCAGTCATGTCTGACTCTTTGCAACCCCATGAATCACAGCATACCAGGCCTCCCTGTCCATCACCAACTCCCAGAGTTCACTCAGATTCACATGCATTGAGTCAGTGATGCCATCCAGCCATCTCATCCTCTGTCAGGTATGACCTAAATCAAATCCCTTAGATTATACAGTGTAAGTGACAAATAGATTCAAGGGATTAGATCTGATAGAAAAAAAGTGCCTGAAGAACTGTGGACGGAGGTTCCTGAAATTGTGCCGGAGACAGGGAGCAAGACTATTCCCAAGAAAAAGAAATGCAAAAAGGCAAAATGGCTGTCAGAAGAAGCCTTACAAATAGCTGTGAAAAGAAGAGAAGCCAAAAGCAAAGGAGAAAAGGAAAGATATTCATTTGAATTCAGAGTTCCAAAGAATAGCAAGGAGAGATAAGAAAGATTTCCTCAGTGATCAGTGCAAAGAAATAGAGGAAGACAACAGAAGGGGAAAGACTAGAGATCTCTTCAAGAAAATTAGAGATACCAAAGGAACATTTCATGCAAAGATGAGCTTGGTAAAGGACAGAAATGGTATATACCTAACAGGAGCAGAAGATATTAAGAAGGGGTGACAAGAATACACAGAATAACTATACAAAAAAGATCTTCATGATCCAGATAATCATGATGGTGTGATCACTCACCTAGAGCCAGACGTCCTGGAATGTGAAGTCAAGTGGGTCTTAGGAAGCATCACTACAAACAAAGCTAATGGAAGTGATGGAATTCCAGTTATCTATTTCAAATCCTAAAAGATGATGCTGTGAAAGTACTGTACTCAATATGCCAGCAAATTAGGCCAAACTCAACAGTGGCCACAGGACTGGAAAAGGACAGTTTTCAATCCAATTCCAAAGAAAGGCAATGCCAAAGAGTGCGCAAACTACCTCACAATTGCACTCATCTCACACACTAGCAAAGTAATGCTCAAAATCTCCCAGCCAGGCTTCACCAGTATGTGAACCATGAACTTCCAGATGTTCAAGCTGGATTTAGAAAAGGCAGAAGAGCCAGAGATCAAATTGCCAACATCGTCTGGATCATCTAAAAAGTAAGAGAGCTCAAAAAAACATCTATTTCTGCTTTATTGACTATGTCAAACCCTTTGACTGTGTGGATCACAATAAACTGTGGACAATTTTTCAAGAGATGGGAATACCAGACCACCTGAACTTCTTTTTGAGGAATCTGTATTCAGGTCAGAAGCAACAGTTAGAATTGGACATGGAACAACAGACTGGTTCCAAATTGGGAAAGGAGTACGTCAAGGCTGTATATTGTCACCCTGGTTATTTAACTTATATGCAGAGTACATCATGAGAAACACGGGGCTAGATGAAGCACAGGCTGGAATCAAGATTGTTGGGAGAAATATCAATAATCTCAGATATGCAGATGACACCACCCTTATGGCAGAAAGCAAGGAAGAGCTAAAGAGCCTCTTGATGGAAATGAATGAGAAGAGTGAAAAGTTTGGCTTAAAGCTCAACATTCAGAAAACTAAGATCATGGCATCTGGTCCCATCACTTCATGGCAAATAGATGGGGTAACAGTGGAAACAATGAGAGACTTTATTTTGGGGGGCTCCAAAATCACTGCAGATGGTGACTGCAGCCATGAAATTAAAAGATGGTTGCTCCTTGAAAGAAAAGTTATGACCCACCTAGACAGCATATTTAAAAGCAGAGATATTACTTTGCCAAAAAAGGTCCATCAGTCAAGGCTATAGTTTTTCCAGTAGTCATGTAACATGAGGGTTGGATTAAAAGAAAGCTGGGTGTCAAAAAATTGATGGTTTTGAACTGTGGTGTTGGAGAAGACTCTTGAATCCCTTGGACTGCAAGGAGATCCAACTAGTCCATCCTAAAGGAAATCAGTCCTGAATATTCATTGAAAGGACTGATGCTGAAGCTGAAACTCCGGTACTTTGGCCACCTGTTGTAAAGAACTAACTCATTTGAAAAGACCCTGATGCTGGGAAAAATTGAAGATGGGTGGAGAAGGGGCTGACAGAGGATGAGGTGGTTGGATGGCATCACTGACTCCATGGACATGATTCTGAGTAAACTCCAGGAGTGGTGATGGACAAAGAGTCCTGGCATGCTGCAGTCCATGGGATTGCAAAGAGTTGGACACAACTATGTGACTGAACTGAACTGAATGTATATAATTCATATATGTATGAATTAGTTTGAACATAGCTTTAGCTGTTCTGCTCTAACAGAAACAGATAACAATGGCTTAAATAAGATATTTCCCTCTTTCAAAAATTTGGTTTCAAACTGGTACACGTTTTCTGTTCTTGCTAGCTGTTAACTGAGATACTTGTATGATCCTCTCTCCTGAAAGGCCTTGAGAAGTAATGTTGTTTAACTGACAATGAAGTTTTCACAGTGCAACGTAGTCTGCTGTGGTGTTTAAAGAGTCATTTAACCTGCTATACTTCAAATAGCTCTCTCTCACTCAAGCATAGCCAATACATTTATTCTTTTCCTTTGGTTGATTGCTTGTTCTTTGGAAGTGGGAAATGTGTATCTGTAATTTATCTCAAAAGGTCTTCAGATGTGTAGATGGTGGCTATTCAGTTCAGTTCAGTTCAGTAGCTCAGTCATATCCGACTCTTTGCGACCCCATGAACAGCAGCATGCCAGGCCTCCCTGTCCATAACCAATTCCCAGAGTATTCAAACTCATGTCCATAGAGTTGGTGATGCCATCTAGCCAACTCATCCTCTGTCTTCCCCTTCTCCTCCTGCCCCAATCCCTCCCAGCATCAGGGTCTTTTCCAATGAGTCAACTCTTTGCATCAGGTGGCCAAAGTATTGGAGCTTCAGCTTTAGCATCAGTCCTTCCAATGATCACACAGGACTGATCTCCTTTAGGATGGACTGGTTGGATCTCCTTGCAGTCCAAGGGACTCTCAAGAGTCTTCTCCAACATCACATTTCAAAAGCATCAGTTCTTTGGCTCTCAGCTTTTTTCACAGTTCAACTCTCACATCCATACATGACCACTGGGAAAACCATAGCTTTGACTAGATGGACCTTTTTGGCAAAGTAATGTCTCTGCTTTTTAATATGCTGTCTAAATTGGTCATAACTTTCCTTCCAAAGAGTAAGCATCTTTTAATTTCATGGCTGCAATCACCATCTGCAGTGATTTTGGAGCCAAAAAAATAAAGTCTGACACACTGTTTCCACTGTTTCCCCATCTATTTCCCATGAACTGATGGGTCCAGATGCCATGTTCTTAGTTTCTGAATGTTGAGCTTTAAGCCAACATTTTCACCCTCGTCTTTCACTTTCATCAAGAGGCTTTTTAGTTCCTCTTCACTTTCTGCCATAAGGGTGGTGTCATCTTCATATCTGAGGTTATTGATATTTCTCCTGGCAATCTTGATTCCAGCTTGTGCTTCTTCCAGCCCAGTGTTTCTCATGATGTACTCTGCACAATAAGCAGGGTGACAATATACATCCTTGATGCACTCCTTTTCCTATTTGGAACCAGTCTGTTGTTCCACATCCAGTTCTAACTGTTGCTTCCTGACCTGCATATAGGTTTCTCAAGAGGCAGGTCAGGTGGTCTGGTATTCCCATCTCTCTCAGAATTTTCCACAGTTTCTTGCGATCCACACAGTCAAAGGCTTTGACATAGTCAATAAAGCAGATATAGATGTTTTTTGGAATTCTCTTGCTTTTTTGATGATTCAGCGGATGTTGACAATTTGATTTCTGGTTCCTCCGCCTTTTCTAAAACCAGCTTGAACATCTGGAAGTTCATGGTTCACTTGTGGCTATTAGCCATTTGCTATTACCAAAAAGGACAGAACATGGAGAAATAGCTTTAAAGGAAAGTATATTATCAGATCAGTTGGGCAGATGTTGAAGATGTGTATTAGAAAACCTCACTAAATCTTCTTCTCTGAAAATATTTTAAATAGAATATAAAACTATGTGTCCAAACTGGTTTGAAAGTAGTTATAAAGACTGTTTAGTGAAAGTGAAACCAAAAGTGAAATCGCTCAGTCATGTCTGACTCTTTGCGACGTCATGGACTATAGCCTACCAGTCTCCTCAGTCTATGGAGTTTTCCAGGCAAGAATACCGAAGTGGGTTGCTATTTCCTTCTCCAGGGATCTTCCCGACCCAGGGATCGAACCTGGATCTCCTGCATTGCAGGCAGACGCTTTACCGTCTGAGCCACAATATGAGCCTAAGTTTTGAAATAAGTGGTTTTCTGTAATTTGAATTAGTGTAACTCTGCTATTTACCACCCGCCCCCCCCCCCCCCAACTAGCAACGATCACATAATGCTGTTTATAAAATGTCACTGGACTTGTCTGAGCTTAGACTTCATTCTCTGTTCTTTTGGGGTGAACTGATGAGAATCTTTCATCATGATCCACATACATTATGCCATTTTAACTTACTCATTAATTAATGTATATTGAAGGCTTGCTACATCCCAGCTACTAGGTATTAACTGCAGATCTGTGAAGAGAGGAGAATTATCCATGATGATGAGACTGGTGCCTGGTGGACACTGGTGACTGGTGGACTCTGGTAATCTAAAATAGCCCCACTACCTGCCAAAGCTTAAGGAGCCCACACAGCCTCTGAAATTCAAGCAAATGAATCCCATACACTTGTTTTACCAGAGAAAATCTCAAATTTCCTATATTCCTACACCTTAGTGGCTTTTGGGAGTTGGAAGCTACAAAATGGTACTAAGATATTGTAATGTGAAAAACCCAACTCTGAACGCCTACCATATATACCCTTCTTATACTCATTTACATGTCTGAATGCCCAGATTCTTTCCTTCAGTAGGGATTATCTGGTTAGAGTCTGCTCCCCCAAAGTCATAACAAAATGCATGTTTTACTGTCTCCTTTCCTCCATCTTATTAAAGGGGAAGAGTGGAAGTGCAGTGGGATAGATACGCAGAAGCATGTGGGGCTTGGTCTATGTATACATTCTCAGTGATAAGTGCTGACCCTCATGTCCTATCTCCCTGATTTAACATACCTTCACCTGATAGCTCAGTTGGTAAAGAATCTGCCTGCAATGCAGAAGACCCTGGTTCGATTCCTGGGTCAAGAAGATCCACTGGAGAAGAGATAGGCTACTGACCCTAGTATTCTTGGGCTTCCCTTATGGCTCAGCTGATAAAGAATCTGCCTGCAAAGCGGGAGACCTGGGTTCAATCCCTGGGTTGGGAACAGCCTCTGGAGAAGGGAAAGGCTACCCACTCCAGTATTCTGGCCTGGAGAATGCCACGGACTGTATAGTCCATGGGGTCGCAAAGAGTCAGACATGACTGAGTGACTATCACTTTCACCTGAACAAGAAGTTCAGGTCAACATCGCCACAGAGGATCCTAAGAGACTTCCATCTCTAGTTTTATGATTGCTTCTATTTGTAAACAGCTATATGTCAAGAACTAACCCATATCCCTGTTAAACCTACCTTTAATCTTCACAACCATTGTAGAAAGTACTCTCTCAGGATAACTACTGAGGAAGAATTGAGATTTAGAGAATCAAATCTTATCAATTAGAGTGGGCTATTTGCTAACATATAACCCCCAAATTTTAGTGTCTTAACAAAGCATAAAATTATTTCTTATGGCCCAACATGATGCTCCCGGTGAGGCATTCCTTCACACAGCAACTTGGAGATCAGTATGGAGATAGCTTGAAGACCTCTCCAGATGGTTAATGCAGAAAGAAAATGTAGGACTGTATGTGGTATATATCACTTTTGCCAACATTGCACTGGCCAGAACACTATAACTTGGCTGTACCTAATTACAAGGAAGGTAGGAAATATACTCTAGTTGTGAGAACAAGAGAAAATGAAAAGAAGTTTGATGAAAAACTTTCTAATTTCTACAACGCTAAGTTCATCTGAAGTTGCATAATTAATGTGTAGTGGGGCTAGGTTTCAGACCTTCTGATCTAGGACCTAAGTGTGTCAGTGCATTTGTGAGCAGAATATTGGAGTACATTGCCAAAGGGAAGTAGTTCTTTAGAGAAAAGTTGATCAATACTTTTATTGGGAGCTGGGTTGAGCCAAGGCCAGCTCTATCATCCCACCATCAAACAGCGGTGATGAAGACCTTCTTAGAAACAAGAGGGAAGTAAGTGCTTGTTCTGTTTGCTCTGCCAGAAGACATAATACTTCCACTCAGTATTCAAAGGCAACTGAAATATCACTGGGTAAAGTAACATACAAGTGAGGAACTCCTGACCGTGTGATTTATTGAAAAAAAAATCTGTGTGCTCTTCTGAAAGACCTGTAATCTCCAACTGTATCATTTCTATAATCCTCAAATGCCCAGGAATGCCTGAGGATGTTTGTGAAGGTATGGAACCCTAGCTAGGGGAAGACTCCAACTAGGATAGACGTTAGACCATCCAAAAGAAGCTAATTCAGTCCTGGAAATAGACAAGAAACAATGAATCACACAGTATTGAAAGTTTAAAAGAAATGTATTTAAGATGATTGTAAGGATCCATTATGAAAAAATTGTTTCATCTAAAAACATTAAGAAAGTCAGGATGTATGGTAGAATTTCAAAGAAATAATATTTGACTCTTGTGGAACATCATGCTTGACTTGTTTTTTTCTGTGTAAATTTCACATTAAATTCTGTTATGTTTCTTAGTGGGTATCAGTTCAACATATTGTCTGGAGGAAAGGTCTCTGGATTTGGGAAAGAGCATGGACCAAAAATCCCATTGACAGAGGAGCCTGGCAGGTTACAGTCCACGGGGTCACAAAGAGTCAGACATGACTGAACACAAGGCATATATCACATATATCATGGACCAAAATCTATATCCATAGATATATCTATAAAATATCTGGCTTCCCTGGTGGCTCAGAGGTTAAAGCATCTGCCTCTAATGCAGGAGACCTGGGTTCGATCTCTGGGTCAGGAAGATCCTCTGGAGAATGAAATGGATAATAGGAAATAGATAAAATATCTATATCTATAAAATATCTATAAAATATATCTATCAAATATCTATATCTATAAAATATATCTATATCTATAAAATACCCAGAGGCCCAGGTATCATGGGCTTCATTGATATGTGTTGCAATAATATAGATACCATAGGAACATCTAAAACCAACTTATAAGAATTTCCGAAAGGAGAGTAAAAACCTCTGAAAGACTCTTCTTGTTTTATATTCATAAAGTTCAACTGCCTTTTCAGGGAATACAATAAGTTATATTTAAAGGGAATTTTATGGTATCTTTTTTTCCCTCTCTGAAGTATTTGCCTATATCTTCATGGGAAATAACATTTGCATTTCTGTTTTTCCTGTGCCTTTATCCATTTTATGCTGTTAAATTTCCTTTAGGACCAAAGTGACATCTCATTTTCTAACGCCTGGTAGTTGTATGCCCTCAGCATCCAACTACACAGATGGAGACAAGCCCACAATAACCCCAGTTACACAGAGTATATGGCTGTCTTCCCGGCAAGGAGTGCCCAAACTTTTCCCCAAAATGGTTCAGTTTGTCTTTAATTAAAACTTAAAGCATTAGCTTTTGGCTCTGGCAAGGGCTCTCAAATGAGTACCTGCCTCACACAGATTTGTCTCACTGCAATCTGCCTCACAGCAGGCTACTTAGATGGCTGCCATCAGATTCTGGGACGAGAGCAAGCTTGCAAGCTCACGGAGCCACGAAGAAAGACAGTTAAGGCCAGAAGTACCTGCAGCTCCTTTCAGTTCATTAACTAAAGCTGACTTGGGGATCATTACTGGAGGGAGACTAATTTGGCAGCTGTCAGTGTGGAGGACAGAGATACTGTGCTGACTTTAGGCCACGTGGACCCAAGGCCCCACACCCACCAGCTATTCTTTCTGTCTCCCACACCTTGAAGCTTAGACACAGCTCATGAATGAAGTTTTCCTTGTCTTTATCCATACTCACCCTTTATTCCAAAGTAGAACTGTATTCTGATCTAAAACTATAGATTAAAAAATGTTTCCTTTAACGATACATATGAACTTATATGCAGAACAGAAGTAGATCCACAGACATAGGAGGGAAAAAAAAACAACTTACGGTTACTCAGAGGTAAGGGGAGGGATAATTAGGAGTTTGGGATTAACATATACACAGAACTATATTAAAAACAGATAACCAACATGGACCTGCTATATAACACAGGGAACTATACTTCATGTAATATTTTGTAAAAAACCTATAAAGGAATATAATTTTATGTATATGTACATACACAAGAGAATGTATATGTGTGTATATACACAGCTTTGCTATACATCTGCAGCCAACACAACATTGTAAATCAACTGTGTACTTCAATTAAAATAATTTTTAAAATTTTAAGGATATAAAAGAAGTAAAAGATATTATTTTCATCCACAAAGAACTTTCAACCTAGTTATTGAAGTGAGTACATAAAGAATAAGTTGGTATTACATATAAAAGTATGAAATATATATCCATGAATTTTTAAAATATGTGAAATTACATGGAAGTTCATTAAAATTTTGGAGTGTTGTATGATGCACAGAGGAAGCTAAGAACAAGAGCAGTTCAAAAAAGGAAATGTACTCAAATAGTCTCATTACTATGTTGTCCTCTTTCAGATTATCCAACAAGAGGTCCTTTGATTAAAATATTTGATACATGTATGAGAAATAGACATTTGTATTTTAATGTGTCCAGAATTCTTTCACTAATTTAATTAATTCACATCCGTTGTTCCCAATTTATCAGTAGAAGAGCCTAAGACATTCCTAGATATTATAGAACATGTAATCCATGTACCTATATAATGATGGTTACAGACAGAAT
This sequence comes from Capricornis sumatraensis, assembly GCF_032405125.1. NCBI lineage: Eukaryota > Metazoa > Chordata > Mammalia > Artiodactyla > Bovidae > Capricornis > Capricornis sumatraensis. The sequence continues at coordinate 45,058,068 of NC_091074.1, read as the reverse complement.
AAGGTACCTTATTACTGAAACATATTCAGTGATGCTGCTGTAATTAGTGAATTGCTAACCCACTAAGGAGTGCTGTTGAACCCATAATAGCGTCTTGTAATTTTTTTCCGTCAAGAAACTAATTTTACAACTGCTATATATGAAGTGTTAAATTTTGCCCAAATTCTGACTATTGAAAATTCATTCATCAATTTCTTAAAACTTTACCTCAAGCGCAGAATTCTATTCTGAATAGTTCCAACTTGTAAGTTTCAGGTGATTTGTACTGAGGAATATTTTCTTTTCTTTTTTATTGAAGTATAGTTGAATTACAATGTGAATGTATAGAAATATGTTCTTTTTAAAATTATTTTGTTTATTAGGTGACTAGGTTGAGCATTTTTGATAGCAAAAAAAGAAAACAAACAAACATGACTTTCATGAAAATCGGTGTTCTCACTTTGTGAGGTTTTCTCACTGCTCAGAAGGACACCAGCATCAATTGTTGTCTCTTAATTGTTTCTAAGGTTTTTAAGTTTTTCAGCTTGTTATGAACTATTAAGTTCATAATAACAGCTACCATATATGTAGATACTTCACCTGTCAGCTACCATATTATCTAATTCAATCCTTCATCAATCCTTTGATATAGTTATTTTTTATCTATGCATTATGGATGAGAAACCTGAGTCTTGGAATTAACTAAATAATACCTGGCCAAGGCAGAATCTGAGCCCAGGTGTAACTGACTCCAGGGAACATGCATGTAGTTTTCGCTGTAATGAAAGGTAAGTTGAGACTGTTCAGCCTACAGTCTTAATGCAGTATGTCTCTGCCATTTATAAAGCAGTGGAAAATACCTATATCTATGCAAAAGAGAGAAAAATGTTTTATTGTATTCAGGACATAGATCAAGCATGATTCTTTCTCCTATCTTCCTAGCCAAGACTTTGTTTTCTCCATTTATTTATTTTTTTTTTTCATGTATAGACTGTGGGCCAGGCACAGGAAAACAAGGAGGAGCAGCAGGCACATCCTGTGCTCACCCTCATGTGCCTTGGACATGAATGGAAGCCAGTGAAAAGTAGTTGTAATGCAGGTGTGCTAATGGTTAAATTGAGATGTGCTCAGGCACTGTAGGAATATGAGGAGGAAGACCCTAACCTAGCCTGGGAAAAAGGTAGGAATCAGGCATTAAGAATTGAGTAGATCCACATATTTTTACCTTTTAGAAAAGTCCTAGGAGGTTGAGGAAGTTAAAGCATCTAATTTAGTCTGTTAATTGAAATAAAAAAGAACTACTGCACATAATCTAAGTTTTTTACTTTTACGCCATCAAAGCAGTCTTAAAGCATACTAGAGTGTCTTTATGGAACTCTAATACTCTGGGTATATTTGCAGAACTCTCTAATCTGCAGCATGCCCTTTGATGGCTGCAAACTTTGTTTCTTGTTGTAAATTCCAGTCCATACTCACAACCAATATCACTGTCTGGGCCACAGCATCTCCTGTCCAGCCATGACAGAAACTTCTGAACTGGTTTTTTTGTCATCTGATTTTTACTTTTTCAGTGCATGTTATGTCCAGTAGAGTCATCTTCCTAAAAACATGTTTGTTAAAAATTGCTTCTCTGCTTAACAGACTTACTCTTATCCAAAACAGAAGTCCAGACTTCTTAATTAACATGGTCCTAAAGGCCCTTCTCAATCTGGTCCCAAAATGCCAGTTCCAGTTTGATGACCCAGTACTTCCTTCCATGTGTCCTCTGCTCTGGCCTCTCATTACTCTTTGATCATAGCTTCCTTCCTCTCCATCTGACTAACACATTCTCCTTCAAGACTTCTTCTCTGACTGCCCAAGAGCCAAAATAGTCACATCTTTCTTTATATCACCATGGGTCATGACACTGCCTCTGTCATAGGATATAGGCCTTCTTTGTTACAACCATATGACTCCATGTCTATCTTCACTTCTAGACTGTGAGTTCCTCCAGGGAAGAGAGTAAATATTGTCCACATTGTGCACAATTATGACCTAAGTACCTAGCACAGTACCAGTCTTATAGATGATACCTTATAAATATTTTTCATAAAAGTCAGTATTTACTAAGCAATTTATATGAAACCTTCTGTTATGCTTAGTGTATTACACATATTATTTTTGTTTTTCTTTAAAATATTTCTCATGATTACCTACAAACACTCCTAATTTTATAGATCAGGAAATTGAGGTTTAGATTTGATAAATAATTTGCCCAAAGTTAAACAGAAGGAAAGTGGCAAATATGAAGTGATCTCTTAAAAACTACAATGTATTGTAAGATGAATGAATGAATGAACGAATGAAAAGGCGGCATGTTGCAGTTGATTAAATCTCTGATAAAACTAGAAGTTGTGATAAGCCTGCTCTCATAATAAACTTCTAAAATAGTCTAGGTAGGACTTTAAGGTATATCTTTCTTGTCTCTGAAGAGGTAGCAATGCCTTGGATTTATTGTTAGTTGTAAGTAGGGATAAATGATGTGCACCTTGAAAATTTCAAAAAATGTCAACATAAAGTTGTAGTCTGAGCAACATTTGAGAGTTCATTGTAGACAAGTAATGAGTAAGACATTTAAAGAGAGAAACAACATAGTAAATGTAATTTAGAGAATGACTAGCTAAACGGAAAAACTTTAATAATCATAGTTTTTTAAAGGAAGAAATGGTCTTAGAGATCAGATGATATGACTATAGGATACAGAGCAAGAACCAGGAGTCAGAATCCTGTAGTCTTCTTGCTGTGAGACTTTGATATTTTTTTTTTAATTTTCTCCAGGCTCCTGTTTGCTCAGATCCCTAATCAACAAAATTCAATAGATCTTTGTAGACTGGCAATCAGGCCAAAGAAGTTAGCTCACCCTGTCTTGAAATGTTTATCATTTCTCATGATCAGGGTCTCTGAACTTTTCATTTCACCTCTTAGATGAGGACCTGGAGTCCCAGGAGTGAGGTGTTTTGCCAAGGTTACATGACTAAATACCAGGCTTCCCAGGTGGCTCTGGTGGTAAAGAACCTGCCTGCTGATAAAGGAAACAGAATAAGATGTGAGTTCGATTCTTGGGTCAGGAAGATCCCCTGGAGGAGGGCACGACAACCCACTCCAGTATTCTTTCCTGGAGAATCCCATGGACAGAAGGACGCGGCTGAAGTGACTTAGCACACACATGAATAAATAATACCAGAAGACAGGTCATTATTGCAAACTGTCATTTTATACCACTAATGTATGATGAACTAACTGCCCCCTACACACACATATTTAGGAATATTAATTATAGAAATCATTATCCATTATCCTCAGCAATGTCTGGAATCATCGCTGTATAATTTAAGAACTGTAGAATATTTGGCAAAAGTTCAAAAAGAACCTCAGCAAATGAAAAAATGGTGTCATAAAATTAGCTGCTAAAACAAAAGAAAGTTCCATTTTTCTTCAAGAGAAAAAAGTCAGAAATGATTGAAGTTGAACTCCAGTTCTGCTGCTTATTAGCTACAAGACCTTTTCTTCTGTATCTATGTCCTCTCGTCTAAAATGAGACAAGAGGTTTTGACTCTCAAAAATGACAGTGTATGTAAAACTGTCTGTAAACATATAAAGCACTACAAAAATAACCATGCAATTAACTGAAAGAACTTTGCTAAGAGGGGTTGTTTTTGTTCTCCATCTTCTTCCATGACAGAGAAACTGCATTAAATAGTAGAAGAATTTCATCTTGACTAAAGAAAAAAAAAAAGTGACCCTTCTGGTACTAAGAGCTATTAGATTTTGTAGGAATGGGAGGGGCATACAATAGAGGTATGTTAAAGCAATATGTTGTCAAAAGAATTTTAAGAAGACAAAATGTATAGTAGAGTTGTTTCCTTGCAGCAGGAAGAAGAGGTAGATAGACTCTGATAAGAGAATAGAGAAGTCGCTTAGTTGTGTCCAACTCTTTGCAACCCCAGGGACTGTAGCCTACCAGGCTCCTATGTCCATGGGATTTTCCAGGCAAGAATACTGGAGTGGGTTGCCATTTCCTTCTCCAGGGGATCTTCCCGACCCAGGGATTGAACCCAGTTCTCCCACATTGCAGACAGACGCTTTACCCTCTGAGCCACCAGGAGGACTAGACTCTGATAAGGAATATCCAATAGTAACAAAGTCCATGTATGAGATTCTATGGCTGTGTTTCATCAATTTCTTTTGTTTGAAGTGAGAAAGAGAAAGTTCAGTAAATATTGGATTCAAATACTTTATAGCTGCCAGGAGTCCTTCTTTAGGATAGGTGGTCCAGGTTTTTTTTTTTTTTTCCTTTTCTTTTCCTTTTTTTGGAGGATTTTCCATGTGGTCTGGAAAATGTTTTGATCTTTTCTGCATACCTGGGTCCTCTGGCTGAAGGCAAAGACCTTCAAAGCAGGTTTTTCTGTAATGGGAAAAGAAACAGTCAAGAAAGCCAAGATGACTCTTCTGACAGCAAACACACTTAGGAGAGTGTGTTTTAAAACTGTATTGCCTTTATTTTCTACAAAGAGCAATTTGGGGAATGGCAAGTTGGCATTTGCAAGAGGTTAAAAGAAAAAGAAAATTGTTGCCCTGCTGTGAATGTGTTCATGTGCCTGTTTTATGTTTCCAAATAGCAGCCTGTAGGTTTATTCAATATAATTGTGAACTGTATTTATAAAAGGTTAAGAGAGAGAAATTTCTTAATTTAAAAAGTAAGTGAAGGACCCAAGACAAGGGCAGCATTTTTAAGTGCAAACTCTGCTCTTTCAGCACTTAGATTGGTCCATTATATATAAACTGTTTCATCAACCTGTATACAATATGCACGTTTTGTATATGTTAATGGCATTAAGACAAAATGAAAGAGCAGGAGTTTGGTCAGCTTTTCACATTGCAAAAGTATCCTGAGACCACCCAGCATTGTGGCTTGTCATTTGCCAGAGAATGATTGAGGTCTATCTGCTTATTATCAGGAGCGATTATTCATCTTTAAGTGCTCAGTAGCTGAATAGTATTCACAGCATTGATACCTGGAAGATGGTCAATAAATTTCTCTTGAATTGAAGTGAATTGAACAAAAGCATGGCTTTGATCACTCACATGGAAAAATGTGGAAATCCAGCTGTGTCTCTTAAAGTCTGGCTCATATTTACTAATAAAGAAGCTTGAGCAGTCATCCTAGTTCAGAGCAGTCTTTGCCAAGGTGGACTCTGCTTATTCACGTATTAACTGCTTAACCTCGGTAAGTCACTGTACCCTCAGGTTCCTCACTGATAAAATAGAAATTGTTAGAATACTTACCTGATTGAATTGTTGTGAAGATTAAATACAGGCAAAGCTCTTAGAAAAGTGTCTATCCCATAGCAAGTGCACAATAAATATTGACTGTAAGCATTGCTGCTGCTGCTAAGTCGCTTCAGTCGTGTCCGACTCTGTGCAACCCCATAGACGGCAGCCCACCAGGCTCCCCCGTCCCTGGGATTCTCCAGGCAAGAACACTGGAGTGGGTTGCCATTTCCTTCTCCAATGCATGAAAGTGAAAAGTGAAAGTGTAGTTGCTCAGTTGTGTCCGACTAGTAGCAACCCCATGGACTGCAGTCTACCAGGCGCCTCTGTCCATGGGATTTTCCAGGCAAGAGTACTGGAGTGGGGTGCCATTGCCTTCTCCGGCTGTAAGCATTACTCCTAGCTAAATGATACCAAGTGTGTGAATAAACATAGATATAAACAGGTTTATATTCGCTCTTACTACAAATGCTTATGTGGCAAGCATGGTTTTTTCAAACAGAAACAGAGGTGACAAGACAAGTAATAAAATAGAAAGTGCCATGAAGAAAATCAGAGCGAGCGATGTGGTAGAGACTGGCTAGAATGGGAGACTTGGAGTGTTGAAGCTGGGGTAGGGCTCACTGAAGACCCTCCGAGGAATGATGTTTAAGCAGAGAAGTGGAGAGCTCCAAGCAGCAGGGGGATCCAGGGAATAAGACTTCAATGGATAGGGAAGAGCAAGTGGAAAGATGTTGGTTTCTCAAGGAGTAGAAAAATTAATGCGATAGTGCTGGATTTTTCAACCTCAGAATCATTGATATTTTGGGCGTGCTTTTTGTTGTGGGGAGCTATCCTATGTATTCTGAGAAGTTTGGCATCATCCCTGGCTTCTATCCTACACATTCCAGTAGCATCCACTCCCCTCAAATTGTGTCAACAAAGGACACCACTAGATATTACCACATATCCCCCTGAAGGGCAAAATTGTCCTCCTCCCTTCTCTTCCCTTCCCTGTGGACTGGTGAACGAACAGGGAGGAGTATAGTTTTAAAAAGTGATGGGGGGGGATCTTGGTAGTTCTTCCTAACTGACATTTCTAAGGCTTTACTGGCTAACCATTTGACCTCACTATCTACATCCTGGCCAGAATATAATATTGAACATGAAAAAAAAAAAACTGAGGCTGCGACTTTCTAGGCCTCGAACTTTGTGTCAGTTTCAATTTTTCTACTAAGCTTCAAGGCCCGTGTCTTTACTTATCTCCTCAGAATATGAGGCAATGTTGTGTAGCTTTTGTTTCATCACGTGAAATATGTAATATTGAACTGTAATTCTAATAGGATAATGTTTTTAGAATAAAAGCATTTCCTTAAAGTAATGAAAGTTAACACATGATGTATCTCCTTGAGTCAGCATTGTATTCATTTTGCCTGAAAATTAAATTGAAAATAGCTAACTCTTTTGAGTTGCCTGTGGTGAAAGGTTTGCATGCAGCTTAGATTTGGCATATTTATCTGAAGTGTGTAGTTGTAAGTTAGGTTACTAGGATGGGAGAGAGATGATAACAAAGCATATTAATAGTAAAACTCCTGAAATGCTTTCCAATCTTCATACAATATTAGCAATAATTTATTCTGTAGAATATATGTGAGTAACAAATCCTGGCTCCAGATGGTTGAGAGGTGTTTTTATTTGCTACAAAATTAATAGTTCAAAAAGACATCTCTGACGCTGCCATTTTTATGAGAATAACCAAAAAAGAAGACTAGCATCAGAGTGGGAATAATCTTAAAATCAATTGTAAAGTGACCCCAGTGGTATGAGATTTCTCTTCATCTTCATTATATCTTATTTGGACATGGCAACAAATCTGCTAAAAATGGCTTTCTTGGAGTACTTATGTTGTGGGCAGAAAATGCTCTAATATTTAGATAAGAGGAAGTAGGAAAAGACCCTTGAAGCTAGTCCTAAGGAGTACAGTTAGAGAATTTGATGAGTTTTCTGGTTTCTTTCCCAAGTTGTATGATTCTGCACATTTAAAATTTGTCTGTGAAATTTTCTTAGATTAGAATTAGCGTCTGGTTATAATTCCCATTTTGAGATGGTAGGATACTCAGGCATCCAGGATATATTAGAATTAAATCAAGGTTTTGGAGATCTTTTCTTTAAGTCATGGTTAGAAAACTGCCCAGTTTACCCAGAGTCTTCCCTCTAGGATGTGCTAATTTCTTAGATGCTGTGACTTATACTGGTTCACTTGGAAGTCATTCAACAGATAATTTCTGCTTGGCACATATATCAGGTATTTGAAATTTTTACCTGTCATCATTCAACCCATATGCTTCAGAATCATAATTAAAAATAATTCTTTAGTAACAACATCTCTTAGCTTTGGGAATCAGTTTCTTCAGAAGCAGAAATTTCAAGAGACGAAGGATAATTGAACCCAAGAATAGACTATCATGGGAATCTCTCCATTCCTGCAGAATGTACAGAAAAGAATATGTAACCATCTGCTGAATGGGCTAGACACAGTCTTGTCTGGGCAGGCTGGTCTCTTGGGCTCCCTTTCAGCTCTAGGCATCTATGATTTTTTTGTGGAGGCAAAATGATGCCTACTGAAAATTTTGGCTCTGGTTTCTCTGTATGTTTTTAGTACTGTGAATCTGTTTCTTTCTTTGAAAAGTATTTATTAGTTTTGTCAAATTACAAAGTTAACACATGCTTATTTTAAGAGAATACAAAGGAAATGTGAAAAATTTCCCCCCACTCCAATTATATTGCTCAGAATAAAGGTTAGCAGTACTGAGGTATCCTTCCAGGCCTTTTTCTGTGTTTGTATGAATGCATTTTATGAATACATATATCCTGAAGATATATGTATTCAGGATATATGTGTATGTATGCATGTGTGTGTGTGTATATATACATATGCACATATATATGTACATATACATACACACACACATATCCAACTGCATCAATGCTTGTGGGTGGGCATATCTTTAGATCTATATAGGTAAAAATGTAGTTTCTTTTTATAATAAAAATGAGGGTTCTTCAAAACTCCTTTCTAATATACTTCTTCTATCCTAATTTATACAATATATTTCTTCCCATTCCCCTCAACCTCCATATTCTATATCATTAAAAACCAAAGAGCTTTCCTGATAAAGAATGATCTCAGTGGTAGGTGAGGATGCAGAAGATACAGAGAAACCAGAGCCAAAATTTTCAGTAGGCATATGCCATGTATATAGTGCGCTCTGTGTGTGTGTGTGTGTGTGTGTGTGTGTGTGTGTCTGTCTGTCTGTCTGTCTGTCTGTCTGCATGGCTGTGTCTGTATAAAATGGATGTATCTTAATTTATGTAAAATGAATTTCTAGAAATGGATTCACTGTGTCTGAAAATATGGCTTTATTTCTGGTGTAACTTTCTTCAAAAAAACCCCAAGAAAATCCTATAAGATATTTCAAAATCATTTTGCCCCTACAAAAACATCTTGCCATTCTCCCAAGGATTTTATTTGTCTGGGAAGGGAGTGATGTGTGATGTGGCTCTCTGGTGAATGCAAAAGCAATATCCTAGTTCAGCAAAGAACACCCTGATGATAAGGAGGGGAGGAGCCTAGCGAAGCTATTACTATAAATGGGGTCAGCAAAGCACAGAACCTGGAAAGCAGGGAAAAACTGAGAGGAGCTTCTTAATCCTACGTATGTCTCATTTACTTCTCTGTCTCATCTCCCATCTTCTACCTTTTGGTTTAAACATTTCTTCCCTCCCCCCACTCCAGGACTCTTTCATTATTAACTTATTTCTTCCCCTCTACCTATTCCAGTACCCACAGGTCCCATTCTTAAACTCTCACAGCATAGTGTGCTTTCTTCTGTCACCGCAGTTATCACTTTATATTATTGCTAGGATTAGTTGTTTTTTAAATCTTCACACTAAACTAAACTTCTTCAAGATGGTCTTTTATCTCTATATCCCCGGCACCAAGCATAGTCTGATGTATAGCTGGTGCTCAATATATGTCAAAGAGGTGAATGACAGATTGATGACCTATTGTAGTAACATCATCCGAACATCAAATGAGTATCCTTATCCATAGTTTCAGAACCTTAAAAAACACTAATATACTCCACCTATTTCAATTATTTTCTAATATCTAATAACAAAAACATACCCAGTGATCTTCTGTTAAACTTGTTCGAAATTATGGAAAAGAAGAAAAATTAAGAGAGACCACATCTTGGTCTGTAAGGGGCTGCCCTAACAAAATACCACCGACTGGGTATCTTATAAAGAGAAGTCTATTTCTCAGAGTTCGTGGTTGGGTGAGGGCCCTCTTCTGGATCCCCAAATTCTCATTGTATCTTTGCATGGTGGAAAGGGTTAGGGAGCTCTGTGGAATCTCTGTTATAAGAGCCCTAATCCATGAGACTCCACCCTCATGACCCAATCACCTCCCAAAAGCACCACCTTCTAAATCTATCATACAGAGCTCAAGTATTCCAAGAGGGTGGAGCGAAGGGAGGCACAAACATGCAGCTCATCATATGGAACAATGTGACCGTTATAAATCTGCGTACTTATTAATATGTATGTCAAGTTAGTTTTCTTTCTCTTTCGTTCACTATAGATGTTTCTATCAGAGCAAATCTGACCTTCTTTTCTGTGAATCAAGTAGGTAGGTAACTTTCCTGGCCCAGTAGGTCCAGTATTTTGAAAGACAAGTATGTTTGTGCATTAAGATGCAAGTGGTTTTCTCCAGAAACAGAAATGTACCATGGGCATCAGGACAAGGGAGAGTGTCCTGACCATGCCTGTGTGGTGACTAGATAGAGGCCAGCATGAATCTTCCTCTAGAATAGCCTCAGCTCCCACCCAGGGATTCCTTAAAAACCAACTGAACAACAATGAGTAGTGCCCTAACTTTTGCACCTTCTATTTCATATTTCTAATGCCCCAAATACAATTTACTCAATACTTCTTAGACTCTAAATGATATCCATAGCAACATCTGTTTACTTTTTTTGTTATCAGAGTTACTTTGTTCTCATTCTCTCTGCTCAGCCTCATCTTACCTAGAACTAAAGACTCCTTCTCAAGTTGTTTGCCATCTAAGATTTATCTGACAATTGCCAGAGAGAAACACAAGAGAAAGAAACATTTATTAGTGAAACAAACCAACTAGTCATATATTAAAAAAAAAAAATCTTTTTCACAACCTGGACAGCCTACTTCACACAAGAATTATCCTGAGGCACTCTCAGCAATGCCATCAATTAGGCCTTGAAAATATGTCACATGTCCTTGTAACCTCTTATCTGGTGTGCAGTCTGGTGTACCTAGCATGTGAAGTATACTGCAGTGATGACTAGCTCAATACTTCGGGCTTTTCAAGAGAGTGTACATTGATACCATGCCCACTCCTCCCCATAAACACACAACTCTTTCTCCATATAGAGCAGAATGAAGCCATATCATTCTGAACAGTTCTCAGAAATGGAATAGTCACTGCTTCAGTCCTAATGTTCTGTGTGTGTGTTCCCCTTACTACGTGGTGCAGAACTGAAACCTCATAGTTAATGCAATGGACAGGAAAAGACTATATGCTGTTAATTTCCCTTTATATCATACATTCATTTAAGTACATAGAATGTAAAGCAATTGCTTCTGCTCAATTCAATCTCATTTTTAAATAGCTGAAAAATGTAAATATCAGCTCAAAAGAATATAGAATTTTAATGTGAGTGCTGGTAGCTTGGGCTTTTTGTTTTGTTTCAACATTTGATCTCAACTGCTGATTGATTTTTAGTGGTAGGCTCATTAATATCAAGATTGCAATTGTGATTTCATATTGCTGTTGGGGAGCAGGGGCTGAAGTCAGCTATATTACATTCTTTCATAACTCATAGCCTAGGAAATAGAGAAACCTGACTCCTTTCTCTTCCTTGTGTGATCCCCACTCTAAAATTTCTGTCCTCAAACTACTTGATCTCGGGTGTTTGGCCACCTTTTCCTAACATAAAATAAGGATGAACGTAGTTGGTTTAAGGAATAAGAAGTCCCACATGTGTATTCATCAGGATCTAGTCAGGAGACAGAAACCATACCAGTTATTCCAACAGAGACAATTTAATGTAAATAATCATTGAGTACTGAATAGACAAAAATAGAATAATAAAGTTTCATGAGTGTGGCAACTGCATGAAGCAGCTACCACTCCCTAGAGGTAGAGGAACAAAGGAAGAGTTTGGAATGATAAAACTTGGAACCTTAGAGGATCAGTCCCATGTAGTACTATAAGTGGTGCTGCTTAGCTGGTAGTAGAGAGTCTGAGTTCATAGAAGGAATCCTACAGAGGTGGGACTCAAATCTTTGAGCCAAATATGTGTCTGGCTGCTGTTGATGCCTCTGAGGAACATAATAAAACTGACTTGTGAGTATTAATAACACTACTATGATCAGCAGCTTCTACTGAAAGTCATAGAAAGCAAAGGAAAGATCAAGTCCCTTCTTTCTCCTCCTACCTGAGAGTTTCCATTTCCATTCTTCATCGATAAACTCTAACAGGGACTCAACTGCCAAAGCAGAATGTGGCTTTCAGAGTTTTAGTCCTTGTATCACCAAACCAGAGGAGAGAGTGCTAGATTTGAATCTGAGGGCAATAGCTTAATACCAGACAAAATATGTCATCAGTGTATGAAATCCACATTCTCTTTCTTACTTTCTTACTCTTTTTTAGTTCTTACAAAAACCAATAACCTTTCCTTCCATTATGGAGTCTTCATGCTTACATTCTCTGCCTTTGCATTTTGCTTTCTTTTTGGAGCTTTGCAAAGTGACTAGTTGTAGTGTAAAGTTTGCTTATATTCATCTGGATACAGAAAAGAGAAAAAAGTTAGGATGTTTGTATCACTTAGTGGGGTGGCCAACTGACTATCCTTTAAAAGTCTCACAGTATCTTGATGGTGAAACCTGTCAGCCTGAGCTATTCAAACCATGGAAACATGTTAGCCCCTTCAGATCCAGGATTAAGATAGGATACTCAGGTTCAGCTTTCCATCTTTTGCTGGCCCCTGGCATGGCTCCATGCCCCAAACCTTACCCCTCATTACGGTGTTGATACTTGCAGTTGCCTTTAGGGTAATCTCACACTTTTCTGCACAAGCTTGAAAAGGTTTATACTACCTCTGTTTAATGTCACTTTGTTTAGTCACTTAGTGATTTTTTATTTAGCTCTGGCCATTCATTAAAAATCCTACTTTGTCCAGATCTAATTGCTTTATAATGGAGGGTCCATCAGAGTACTTAATCTGCATTATGGTCTGGAGGTGATAACTTTTGATTGATAGGCTTTTTGTGAATCCTCATGCTCTAAATGACATTATTTTTAAAGAGTAAACAATTGGTATATTTTTGCCATTTGGCCTTCTACTGGGAAGCATAGCCTCAGTGCTATAAAGTGAAGTGTCCATGGCTTAAAAAAAAGGCGGGGGGGAGGGGGGGCGGGGCAGAGGTGTCTATTCATCAATATGTTCTAGCAAAGAATCAGACTTCAAGGACTACTTAATCTTCACTGTTTTCTGTTTTTGCTGAGCAGTCTGTTGCCTTTATCTTGTAGGACAGTAAACTTTTCAGTAACTGTAGCCTTTCATGTACATAAAACATTTTAGAAACTGAGTAGCTCTAAGAAGCTTTATAGCTCTTCCTTTGTTTTTGGAATGGTCACATTCCATTTCTGTGATGAATCTTACATTTCTGTGGTGAAAGTGAAAGTGAAGTCGCTCAGTCTTGTTTGACTCTTTGCGACCCAATGGACTGTAGCCTACCAGGCTCCTCCCTCCATGGGATTCTCCAGGCAAGAGTACTGGAGTGTGTTTCCATTTCCTTCTCCAGGGGGTCTTCCTGACCCAGGGATTGAACCCGGGTCTCCCACATTGCAGGCAGATGCTTTAACCTCTGAGCCACCAGGGAAGCAATAATAAAAGAATATAAGTTCCTGGCTCACATTTTGCTCCTTCTCTTTTCCTCACTTAGATATCATCATGGATACATTATATTATTTTCTAGGTATTGCTCACAATGATTAGTCATGAAAATGTATTGTCATACCTAGAATCTTAGCACCTTGTCTTGAAATCTGTACCAGGAAATATATACTGTAACAGAAATTCCAAACTAACTATGCTTAATGTTGTTGGATGAAAGATATTGCCTATATCTTTTGATAAGCTTGGGCAAGAACAAGCTTTGTAAATTCCATCCCTTAGCAAAGATCCTTAAACAACTTTCCTCCTTTTAGCAAATTTCATCCCTATGAGGCCACCATCACCCTAATACCAAAACTTGACAAAGATACTACAAAAAAAGAAAACTACAGGCCAATATCACTGATGAACATAGATGCAAAAATCCTCAACAAAATTCTAGCAATCAGAATCCAACAACACATTAAAAAGATCATACACCATGACCAAGTGGGCTTTATCCCAGGGATGCAAGGATTCTTCAATATATGCAAATCAGTCAGTGTAATTCACCACATTAACAAATTGAAAAATAAAAGCCATATGATTATCTCAATAGATGCAGAGAAGGCCTTTGACAAAATTCAACATCCATTTATGATAAAAACTCTCCAGAAAGCAGGAATAGAAGGAACATACCTCAACATAATAAAAGCTATATATGACAAACCCACAGCAAACATTATCCTCAATGGTGAAAAATTGAAAGCATTTCCCTTAAAGTCAGGAACAAGACAAGGATGCCCACTTTCACCGCTACTATTCAACATAGTTCTGGAAGTTTGGGCCACGACAGTCAGAGCAGAAAAAGAAATAAAAGGAATCCAAATTGGAAAAGAAGAAGTAAAACTTTCACTGTTTGCAGATGACATGATTCTCTACATCCCATCGATTTGATTGTACAGTAGTTCCCAGCATAAGTGATATGCAAAAGATGCAATCACAGAAGACTTGCAGTGGATACTGATTACATGATTACTTTTGGAGGTGTCTGCTTAATCTATAAGCCATTATCTCTTTCCTAAGAACTAATTTACCACCAACACCACCACTTATCTTTTCACAGGGTCCTGGAAGCTATGTTTGCACTACAGGACCTGCAAAGAATTGATCCGGTGTTGATTACCTGATCAGATCTGAGTCAATCAAAGTATCTTCTGGGGAATTGGCATTGGGAGACAAAAGGGTTATCAATTGAAAGGTCAATAAAGTTAAAACCAGAGATGCGAAGACAAAGTTCTCAAAACACTACTGCTACAGTCTAGAGCTGCCCTACTTCCCAATCTTCTGGAAGACCTGATTCTTCTTCTTTTTCTTGAACAACATAAGATAATTAATGTGTGGCCATAAAGATGTGCCACCTCCATTCCCCTTTAAGAAAGGACTTGCAGCCATAACTTCTGAGAAGGTTGTCAGCTCCAGAATTTGCCTTGGCTACACTGCTTCACCTAAGAATTTGCCCTTTCCAGAATGACCCATATACATTTCTGTTCACAGTGGGTGGATAATTTCTCTTTCTAACCATTTCTGCTTTCACTCTAACCCCCTTGCTTTCACAGGTTGGGATTTCTTTTTTTTTTTTTTTTTAGTTAATTTAAATTTATTTTTTAATATAAACATTTATTTTAATTGGAGGCTAATTACTTTACAATATTGTATTGGTTTTGCCATACAGTAACATGAATCTACCACAAGTGTACATGTGTCCCCCATCCTGAACCCCCCTCCCACCTCCTTCCCCATCCCAGTGCACCAGCCATGAGCATCCTGCATCATGCATCGAACTTGGACTGGTGATTCATTTCACATATGATAATATACATGTTTCAATGCCATTCTCCCAAATCATCCCACCCTCGCCCTCTCCCACAGAGTCCAAAAGACTGTTCTATACATCTGTGTCTCTTTTGCTGTCTTGCATATAGGGTTATCGTTACCATCTTTCTAAATTCCATATATGTATATTATACTGTATTGGTGTTTTTCTTTCTGGCTTACTTCACTCTGTATAATAGGCTACAGTTTCATCCACATCATTAGAACTGATTCAAATGTATTCTTTTTTATGGCTGAATAATACTCCATTGTGTATATGTACCACAGCTTTCTTATCCATTCATCTGCTGATGGACGTCTAGGTTGCTTCCATGTCCTGGCTATTATAAACAGTGCTGCAATGAACACTGGGGTACATGTGTCACTTTCAACTCTGGTTTCCTCGGTGTGTATGCCCAGCAGTGGGATTGCTGGGTCATAAGGTAGTTCTATTTCCAGTTTTTTAAGAAATCTCCACAGTGTTCTCCATAGTGGCTGTACTAGTTTGCATTCCCACCAACAGTGTAAGAGGGTTCCCTTGACTCCACACCCTCTCCAGCATTTATTGCTTGTAGACTTTTGGATCACTGCCATTCTGACTGGTGTGAAATGGTACCTCACTGTGGTTTTGATTTGCATTTCTCTGATAATGAGTGATGTTGAGCATATTTTCGTGTGTTCGTTAGCCATCTGTATGTCTTCTTTGGAGAAATGTCTTTTTAGTGCTTTGGCCCATTTTTTAACCGGGTCTTTTATTTTTCTGGAATTGAGCTGCAGGAGTTGCTTGTACATTTTTGAGATTAGTTGTTTGTCAGTTGCTTCATTTGCTATTATTTTCTCCCATTCTGAAGGCTGTCTTTTCACCTTGCTTATAGTTTCCTTTGTTGTGCAGAAGCTTTTAATTTTTTTTACTTTCTTTTTTTTTTTAAATTTTAAAATCTTTAATTCTTACATGTGTTCCCAAACATGAACCCCCCTCCCACCTCCCTCCCCATAACATCTCTGTGGGTCATCCCCATGCACCAGCCCCAAGCATGCTGTATCCTGCATCAGACATAGACTGGCGATTCAATTCTTACATGATAGTATACCCATTTGTTTATTTTTGCTTTTATTTCCAATATTCTGGGAGGTGGGTCATAGAGGATCCTGCTGTGATTTATGTCAGAGAGGGTTTTGCCTATGTTCTCCTCTAGGAGTTTTATAGTTTCTGGTCTTACATTTAGATCTTGAATCCATTTTGAGTTTATTTTTGTGTATGGTGTTAGAAAGTGTTCTAGTTTCATTCTTTTACAAGTGGTTGACCAGTTTTCCCAGCACCTCTTGTTAAAGAGATTGTCTTTTCTCCATTTTATATTCTTGCCTACTTTGTCGAAGACAAGGTGTCCATAGGTGCATGGATTTATCTCTGGGCTTCCTATCTTGTTCCATTGATCTATATTTCTGCCTTTGTGCCAGTACCATACTGTCTTGATGACTGTGGCATTGTAGTAGAGCCTGAAGTCAGGCAGGTTGATTCCTCCAGTTCCGTTCTTCTTTCCCAAGATGGCTTTAGCTATTCGAGGTTTTTTGTATTTCCATACAAATTGTGAAATTATTTGTTCTAGCTCTGTGAAAAATACCAATGGTAGCTTGATAGGGATTGCATTGAATCTGTAGATTGCGTTGGGTAGTATACTCATTTTCACTATATTGATTCTTCTGATCCATGAACATGGTATATTTCTCCATCTATTAATATCCTCCTTGATTTCTTTTAGTGTTTTATAGTTTTCTATATATAGGTCTTTAATTTCTTTAGGTAGATATATTCCTAAGTATTTTCTTTTTTTCGTTGCAATGGTGAATGGAATTGTTTCCTTAATTTCTCTTTCTGTTTTCTCATTGTTAGTGTATAGGAATGCAAGGGATTTCTGTGTGTTGATTTTATATCCTGAAACTTTACTATATTCATTGATTAGCCCTAGTAATTTTCTGGTGGAGTCTTTAGGATTTTCTAGGTAGAGGATCATGTCATCTGTAAACAGTAGAGTTTTCCTTCTTTTGCAATTTGGATTCTTTTTATTTCTTTTTCTGTCCTGATTGCTGTGGCAAAAACTTCCAAAACTATGTTGAATAGTAGTGGTGAGAGTGGGCACCCTTGTCTTGTTCCTGACTTTAGGGAAAATGCTTTCAATTTTTCACCATTGAGGATAATGTTTGCTGTGTGTTTGCCATATATAGCTTTTTCTATGTTGAGGTATGTTCCTTCTATTCCTGCTTTCTGGAGAGTTTTTATTGTAAATGGATGTTGAATTTTGTCAAAGTCTTTCTCGGCATCTATTGAGATAATCATATGGTTTTTTTTCTTTCAATTTGTTAATGTGATGTATTACATTGATTGATTTGCAGATATTGAAGAATCCTTGCATCCCTGGGATAAAGCCCATTTGGTCATGATTTCTAAGACATTTCCTACGTACCAAATTCCATCTCAATATCTGCTTCTGGAGAATCCAGTCTGTAATGCTCTGTAGTTAACCAGCAATTTCCTTTTTATTCTCAAACTAAATTGAGTTGATTCTGTTGCTTGCAACCAAGAGTGTTAAGACATTCAGTATTGATGTGGTGGGCTACACAGATTGTTAGCAAGGGTATAATAAATCTTTGAGAATATCCAGAGTTTTTGGATGCTGAATGTTTAAAAATTTTTCCCTTTAAACAGGAAATTGTTTTTAGATTCAATTGAAGTGGTACAGTCCAGTTATAATTATAGTGGCCCTTCTTTATATTCCCTCACTCTTTGCAGAACACTTTCAAAAAAGAATGACAACTATTTTGTTTAACTTTATGAATCTTCCTCTTAATATAGTTACTAGAACTTAGAAAATGGTCAGCATTTCCTGATAAGCAAATAAAATCTGGCTATTATTTTATTCAGTAAGACTGTTTTAACAGAAGAGTATCAGCCACACTGATTTTTAGTGATAACATTTTATACCAGTATTTCATGATTCATATCCTGCTGTCACCTCTTTTACTCCCATTCCTTTCTGTTCTGCTCCTTTCTCCTGACCCACATGATCACTGTTCCTCTCCTTTCTTATCTTTCTTCTGTCATCCCTAGAATCTTTATAACATGGAAAACACACCCTCCAAATCCTCAGTCTTCTTCATAAACGCTCCTTTGTCTCTCCTCTAACTCTCTACTTTTACTCTGACTATTCAGAAAGAGGCATCTCTTATATGTAGCAAAGATATTCATTGGCATCAGTTCAGTTAAGTTCAGTCGCTCAGTCATGTCTGACTCTTTGAGACCCCATGAATCGCAGCACGCCAGGCCTCCCTGTCCATCACCAACTCCTGGAGTTCACTAAGACTCACGTCCATCGAGTCCGTGATGCCATCCTGCCATCTTCTTCTGGGTCATCCCCTTCACCTCCTGCCCCCAATCCCTCCCAGCATCAGAGTCTTTTCCAATGAATCAGCTCTTCGCATGAGGTGTCCAAAGTACTGGAACTTCAGCTTTAGCATCATTCCTTCCAAAGAAATCCCAGGGCTGATCTCCTTCAGAATGCACTGGTTGGATGTCCTTGCAGTCCAAGGGACTCTCAAGAGTCTTCTCCAATACCACAGTTCAAAAGCATCAATTCTTCGGCACTCAGCCTTCTTCACAGTCCAACTCTCACATCCATACATGACCACAGGAAAAACCATAGCCTTGACTAGATGGACCTTAGTCAGCAAAGTAATGTCTCTGCTTTTGAATATACTATCTAGGTTGGTCATCACTTTTCTTCCAAGGAGTAAGCGTCTTTTAATTTCATGGCTGCAATCACCATCTGCAGTGATCTTCGAGCCCAAGAAAATAAAGTCTGACACTGTTTCCACTGTTTCCCCATCTATTTCCCATGAAGTGATGGGACCAGATGCCATGATCTTCATTTTCTGAATGTTGAGCTTTAAGCCAACTTTTTCACTCTCCTCTTTCACTTTCATCAAGAGGCTTTGTAGTTCCTCTTCACTTTCTGCCATAAAGGTGGTGTCATCTGCATATTTGAGGTTCTTGATATTTCTCCCAGCAATCTTGATTCCAGCTTGTGTTTCTTCCAGTCCAGCATTTCTCATGATGTACTCTGCATACAAGTTAAATAAGCAGGATGACAATATACAGCCTTGACGTACTCCTTTTCCTATTTGGAACCAGTCTGTTGTTCCATGTCCAGTTCTAACTGTTGCTTCCTGACCTGCATACAGATTTCTCAAGAGGCAGGTTAGGTGGTCTGGTATTCCCATATCTTTCAGAATTTTCCACAGTTTATTGTGATCCACACAGTCAAAGGCTTTGGCATAGTCAATGAAGCAGAAATAGATGTTTTTCTGGAACTCTCTTGCTTTTTCCATGATCCAGCGGATGTTGGCAATTTGATCTCTGGTTCCTCTGCCTTTTCTAAAACCAGCTTGAACATCAGGGAGTTCACGGTTCACGTATTGCTGAAGCCTGGCTTGGAGAAGTTTGAGCATTACTTTACTAGCAAGTGAGATGAGTGCAATTGTGTGGTAGTTTGAGCATTATTTGGCATTGCCTTTCTTTGGAATTGGAATGAAAACTGACCTTTTCCAGACCTGTGGCCACTGCTGAGTTTTCCAAATTTGCTGGCAAATTGAGTGCAGCACTTTTACAGCATCATCTTTCAGGATTTGAAACCGCTCAACTGGAATTCCATCACCTCCACTAGCTTTGTTCGTAGTGATGCTTTCTAAGGCCCACTTGACTTCACATTCCAAGATGTCTGGCTCTAGATTAGTGATCACATCATCATGATTATCTGGGTCGTGAAGATCTTTTTTGTACAGTTCTTCCATGTATTCTTGCCAGCTCTTCTTAATATCTTCTGCTTCTGTTAGGTCCAGACCATTTCTGTCCTTTATCAAGCCCATCTTTGCATGAAATGTTCCCTTGGTATCTCTAATTTTCTTGAAGAGTCCTCTAGTCTTTTCCATTCTGTTATTTTCCTCTATTTCTTTGCATTGATCCCTGAGGAAGGCTTTCTTATCTCTTCTTGCTATTCTTTGGAACTGCATTCAGATGCTTATATCTTTCCTTTTCTCCTTTGCTTTTCGCCTTTCTTCTTTTCACAGCAATTTGTAAGGCCTCCCCAGACAGTCATTTTGCTTTTTGCATTTCTTTTCCATGGGGATGGTCTTGATCCCTGTCTCCTGTACAATGTCACAAACCTCATTCCATAGTTCATCAGGGACTCTATCTATCAGATCTAGACCCTTAAATCTATTTCTCACTTCCACTGTATAATCATAAGGGATTTGATTTAGGTCATACCTGAATGGTCTAGTGGTTTTCCCTACTTTCTTCAATTTAAGTCTGAATTTGGCAATAAGGAGTTCATGATCTGAGCCATAGTTAGCTCCCGGTCTTGTTTTTGTTGACTGTATATAGCTTCTCCATCTTTGGCTGCAAAGAAGATAATCAATCTGATTTCGGTGTTGACCATCTGGTGATGTCCATGTGTAGAGTCTTCTCTTGTGTTGTTGGAAAAGGGTGTTTGCTATGACCAGTGCATTTTCTTTACCTAAGTAAAAAGTTTCCTTCTCCAGGAGATCTTCCTGACCCAGGGATCAAACTCAGGTCTCTTGCAATGCAGACAGATTCTTTACCATCTGAGCTCCCAGAAAAGTCTGAAGTAAAAAATGTAAATAAACTCACCATAATTTTTGTCACCAGTGCATTTTCTTGGCAAACCTCTGTCTTTGCCCTGCTTCATTCTGCATTCCAAGGCCAAATTTGCCTGTTACTCCAGGTGTTTCTTGACTTCCTACTTTTGCATTCCAGTCCCCTATAATGAAAAGGACATCTTTTTTGGGTGTTAGTTCTAAAAGATCTTGTAGGTCTTCATAAAACCGTTCAACTTCAGTTTCTTCAGTGTTACTGGTTGGGGCATAGACTTGGATAACTGTGATATTGAATGGTTTGCCTTGGAGACGAACAGAGATCATTCTGTCATTTTTGAGACTGCATCCAAAAACTGCATTTTGGACTCTTGTTGACCATGATGATGGCTACTCCATTTCTTCTGAGGGATTCCTGCCCGCAGTAGTAGATGTAATGGTCATCTAAGTTAAATTCACCCATTCCAGTCCATTTTAGTTCGCTGATTCCTAGAATGTCGACGTTCAACCTTGCCATCTCTTGTTTGACCACTTCCAATTTGCCTTGATTCATGGACCTGACATTCCAGGTTCCTATGCAATATTGCTCTTTACAGCATCGGATCTTGCTTCTATCACCAGTCACATCCACAATTGGGTATTGTTTTTGCTTTGGCTCCATCCCTTCATTCTTTCTGGAGTTGTTTCTCCACTGATCTCCAGTAGCATATTGGGCACCTAATGACCTGGGGAGTTCCTCTTTTGGTATCCTATCATTTTGCCTTTTTCTACTGCTCATGGGGTTCTCAAGGCAAGAATACTGAAGTGGCTTGCCATTCCCTTCTCCAGTGGACCACATTCTGTCAGGCCTCTCCACCATGACCCACAGGCATGGCTTGGTTTCATTGAGTTAGAAAAGGCTGTGGTCCTAGTGTGATTAGATTGACTAATTTTCTGTGAGTATGGTTTCCGTGTGTCTGCCCTCTGATGCCCTCTTGCAACGCTTACCATCTTACTTGGGTTTCTCTTACCTTGGCGTGGGGTATCTCTTCATGGCTGCTCCAGCAAAGCACAGCCACTGTTCCTTACCTTGAACGGGGGGTATCTCCTTACCGCCGCCGTTCCTGACCTTCAACATGGGATAGCTCCTCTAGGCCCTCCTGTGCCTGCACAGCCACCACTCCTCAGGTTGCTCCTTCCGGCCGCTGGCCCTGGCCTTGGGCTTGGGGTGGCTCCTCAAGGTCACTGCCCCTGGCCTCGGGCACGAGGTGGCTTCTCCTGGCCGCCCCTGATCTCGGACGTGGGGTGTCTCCTCCCGGCCGCCACTGGCCTCAGATGCAGGGTAGCTCCTCTCGGCTGCCGCCCCTGACCTCAGACGCAGGGTGTCTCCTCCCAGCCGCCACATCATGTGACCCTTATTAATCACAAAATTAATGTCATATCATGTCAAACTCACCAAGGTGAGAGACTTAGAAAGTATCTGGTATTTGTAAGTCTAGTTTTGAATCCAAGACAATGCTCAGCTCTAGTATACATTACTACTGCATTGCAGTGGAGAAGCTGGGCACTACATTTCCTACAGTTCCTTTTGTCTTAGTGTTTCAGGTTCCAGTCAGCCCATTTGAAGCACTTATAGAAGAGTTGGAAGGTGTTATGAAAAGAAAAAGAGAGGCCAATATTCTGCAGGTAGAATTTGCGGAATTAAAGCAAATTTCCAGCTAATCTTTCTAATTTCTGCAGTGGTTTCTTAGTGAGCTGTTGAGAATCATCTGCTTCAGGACCTGGATATTCTAGAGTACTCCCTGACCTATGTTCCTCTGTGTTTTTCAATAGTCGATAAGACTAACTTCCTTTGTTAGAACCCTCACACTTGCAATACATAGAGTTCCTTCTATTTTCTTTTTCAGACTTCTCTGAAATTATTTCAAACTCCTCTGAAATAACCTTTGGATCATTGGAATGGACGCTTTTACCAATATTGATATATATCCTGACCCTGGCAGTGATGCCAAACTTCCAAGGAAGTACTCAGCACATTACTCACTGTTCCCAGGAAAATTGAACACATTCAGGAACTAAAAGAGGCATCAACCTAGCCATAGTTTATCCAGGCTGAAAGTTCCTGTTTCATTCCTTTCTTTAGCCAGGTTATATAAAAGAAATGTGGCTGAGGTTCCAGAGAGTAAAACCCACTCCAACAAAATCACATTGCCAGAATTAAACAATTAATGTAGGCGATGTGAGCCTTGACAGAAAAGCCATTTTTTCCCCCCTCCTAAAATATCCCTATTCTCTTTCTGGAACATTATATAACATGTGCCACTACTTAATCTTTCTACTATTTCTGAATTGCACTAAAACATTAATTAAATGAATATAGCAATCAATCCTGTCTGGTTTTTCCCTTGGAATAGAGTAGAACTTAATTTATTTCTACTTAATTACCTCATTTCAGTCTTGCCATGTTTATTAATAATGAATATCTGTTCCTTTTACAATGGCATTGATCACCAATTTCCACTGCTGCCGGGGAGATTTGACATGACAAATGTCCAGGGCTGGAGGTTCAGAGTTATTGTCTAACTTGATATACTTACAGCACAGTCAATATTTTAGGCAATTCATAGTACAAACATATCAAACAAGTTAACAATACAGTACAAGAGCAGAGTTTTCTTTCCCTTTTCCAGCTTGTTTTGTTGAACCCTGAAATCCAACTTAACTTTCATGAACTTGGAAAACTAATACATTTACATTCATTGTGTGATTATCCCTCCCCCATTCCTTCTCTAGGTCCTGTTTCATGCAATGAATATCACCAAGACTAATTGACCCACTAGAAATCACCTTAATTGTTTCTAGTCATCTTTTTTAACAATGTTAAATGGCTACAAACAGGTGAGATGAAAGACATTTACTGCTTGCTGTGAGTGAGTGGTGTAAACAGTATTGATCTTCTGTAAAGGGTTTACAGTAGAGAAGCAGTCAGTGCATTCTTTAATGTGTAAATACCTATTTATTTTTTAACCTATATCCAAACATTTGTAACACAATTTTATTGTTTCATTTGATTTTTCCCCCCTCCTCCTTTTTATGTTTTGCCACAAGCCATGCCTAGCCAGGGCTGATCTATGAAGTTATTTGGGTTTCATTTTTAAAGGCTAAAATGATAGAAATAAAAGAAAAAGGAAAGGCTAGTGGATATGCAGCTAAATTTAAAATTGTTAAAAGAAATAAAATTTCACAGCTTATGTCAAGAAGCAAGACCAATGAAGACCTCCCCTTCAGGGAGGTCTGTTACCACCTCCCTCTACCCCATTATAAAGCAAAAGTATCCTTCTCTAATCTGGTTTATCTAGAAATATGTAGAAAAACAGCACATAGGTTGACAGATCTGAGAAAGCATGAGGTAAAAGAAGAGTATTTCCCTTCTATTACGTCAAATCAATAGGAGCCAAGGCTGCATTCAAGTGCCACATTCCTATTTTAGATAAAGAGGAAGAAAAAAAAAAACCCTATAGTTGGTAATATTTTAAGAGAAAACTCTCATGACACCGTCTAACACATTTAGGAAACTAGGACTACTTTCTAGATAAATAATTTATGAAGTAATATAAGGGGTATTTTATCTTATTATAAAACGTAAAAATGCAGAGATAAGTATCACTTTCTAACTCCCACTGCTCTTACTAGAGGTAACCTCTGTTAATCATTTCATGTATAACCCTTCAGTTCTGTTTTAAATTTCACATAAATGGTATCTCATTTTATGTTTCCTTGTGATTTGCTCTTTTTACTTAGAATGTCTTGAAGCTTTTACTATGATAGTGTATGTATCATTCTAAAGAATTACACAGCCATGATTATGTGCATAACAATTTCAAGTTTCCTTTGTGATTAATGCCTATGCTATTTTTAACATATTTTTGCCATTAATTATTCAATTAACATTTGGAGACATAAATTTCTTTGCTTATATGAGAGTGTTTCTATGTGAGAGATTCTTAGAAATGGAACACCTGGATAAATGTTTTATGTATTTTCAGTTTGGGAAGATGGTGCCAAATTCCCCCAGTAGGTTTTTAAATTCCATGTTGGCAGAAAAATATGCCCCAGTGTTCTCCACATTCTCACAAACACAGAATAGAATCAACATTAAAAAAAATTTTCCCCATCTGAATAAGAAAAAAAAATGTTATTGTAATTTGTATTTCCCAATGAGGGAAATATAATTTTAATATATACCTTTGAGATTTTAAAATATGTTTTTAAAATGTGCTTAGTGAGATTTAATTCTAAAATATGCTTATTAGTCACATATGTATCATTTCCAAGAATTTCCTAGTTACATACTTAGCACATTTTTCTATTATGTTGGATGTGAATTTCCTAAGTTTAAAAACATATTTTCCAAATAATTTTATGAATATTTCTTTGTTTTTCTGCTGATTTGAACTGCTACTTTTATTATGTACTGTTTCTGACTATTCATTTGTTCATCAATCTGTGGTCCATTTTCTATTTAGCTACTCTAAGTATTTAAGAATTCTATTGAATTTTTTTATGTTAATTGTGTATGCAGATAAAGATGAATTCCCAATATTTTTCAGATGATTCTCTTGGATTTTCTAAGTTTAGAAAATAATAGGCTAGTTTTTTTCCAAATATAAGTCTTGTTTTTTCTTATCTTACTGCATAGATGAAGGCTTCTAACTACATTCAATAGCATAGATAATAATGATGTCTTTGCCTTTTTTCTACACTCTATTTAAGTGGTTCTAATATTAGCTCATTGAGTAAGATGTTTGTTTCTGATGGATAGCACTTAGTCTGATCTAGGACTTTTTTGTTTTTGTAATTACTATAAGGATATTGTTATATTGTTTGTTTGATTACTACCTGAAATGCATGTTATTACTCATTTTTTTTGGCATTTACTGAGGTCATTACATAAATGTTTTGTAAAAAGTTAATTTTGTGATTACTATAAAAAAAATCCCTAATCCTGACACATTCTAGCAATTTCCTGAATATTCATAACTGGATAATAATTTATTATTCTTTTATTATGAGGTTATATTCAATTTACTAATACTTATTTTGAAGTGTGAACATATCTTTGTAATTGAGAGTGACATAATTTGTGTGTATGTCTGAGTGTGTGCAAATGTTTATGAATTTTTGCTATGAGGGCTCAGCTAACATCATAAAATTATTTGTGAAAATTCTCTTTTCACATTTTGAAATGGCACTTCACTAATCAGCTTATCATATCATCTCTTTGTGGACTTGTTAACAATACAAATTTCCTGGCATTTTCCTCAAAGGTTTCAATTTAGTAAATCTGAGATAAAATCCAGAAATAAGCATTTTAACAATCTAAAGATTATTAGGAAATTCCCTGTCAGTCCCTGGTTAGGGATCTGTGCTTCTACTGCAGGGGACCTGGGATGAATCCTTGGTTGTTAAATTAAGATCTCACAAGCCACAAGGCATGGTGAGTGGTTGTCATCATTGTCTTCATCATCATCATCAAGTTTCTTATTAGTTGGCGAGATTTTGGAAATGCTTAAATTTTGGCAATTTTCATCTATAATTTCAGCCAGATAGATTGAATATTGATATTTATATATTCTCTTACCCTAAACTCTAGCAATAGAGCATTATTGAGAAAGATTTAAAACAGCAACCTATAAAGACAAAGGGAAAGAAAAATAGCAACACAATTTTGTAGCTACAAAGCAAGATAGTGTGTGAATGATAATTAACTTATCAGTACTAGGAAGTTAAATCCTAAGGCAACAGTGGAGAAAGCAGAGAAGCAAATTATATCACAGACATCCCTGAAGGCCCAGGAATAAGCAACAAATTAGTTGTGGAAGAGAAAGATAGAGATGGGGTTATCATAACTAAATCTCCTCCTTAATGTTCTCACATTTCTGTCTCTAACAAAAGAGATAGGAGGGCTAAATCCTTAAGATGATGGTGCAGGGAAATCTTAAGAAGACAGCAGTGCTTATGATTTAGCAAGTCTAAGTTATAAACAGTCTCTATTGGAGCAGGTCACAAAGTTCTCAGTGAGAAATCATTAGGAACATCAGATCAATAGAAAGTATGTTTCAGTGTATTGAGAGGAGGTTTACACAGCTAGTAGAGAGTTTGGTGTTACTTGAATAATAAGTACATAGAAAGGAAACAAAAACCAAATACTAATGATAGGAAATACTGTTGATCAGAAAAAAATATTATAAATTACCACATAAAGTAGCTCTTAAAAGAGAATAATATGATCATAATAATATAAACATGAAATATTGAGGTGCTGCTGCTAAGTCACTTCAGTCGTGTCCGACTCTGTGCGACCCTATAGATGGCAGCCCACCAAGCTTCCCTGTCCTGGGATTCTCCAGGCAAGAACACTGGAGTGGGTTGCCATTTCCTTCTCCAATGCACGAAAGTGAAAAGTGAAAGTGAAGTCGTTCAGTTGTCTCCGACTCTTAGCAACCCCATTGACTGCAGTCCACCAGGCGTCTCCATCCATGGGATTTTCCAGGCAGGAGTGGGATTTTCCACTGTTGTGGCTTGCCATTGCCTTCTCCTAATATTGAGGTGACCAATTTACAAAGTTTCCTTTTCAAGGAGAAAGACAAATGTGAGAAGTAAAGATATGATACCTAAACTTGAATCAAGATGCTATAGTGTCATCATGACATTTAGGAATATGAAAGCAAATACCACATTATTGACTGATAATATGATTGAATTACCATATGAATAATTGAATATTTTACTCTGGAAAAGCAGGGCGAGATGAAGGTAGTTCAGGGCACTGCTTTAAAAAACTATTTGTTTTATAAAGTATAAGATGTAGAATTATTTGTACTTAATTAACTTATATATGTATAAAATTAATACAAAATATTAATTTGAAAAATTTTAAAAATATTCTGTCTTAATAGACACCTTTAGGAATGTACCTTTTACAGGAAGAGAGAAAGAAGAAGTTGGCAGTTATAGTAAAAATTAACCTAGTTCTGCACGAGATTGCCAAAGCAATCATGAGAAAGGAAAACAGAGCTGGGAAATCACACTTCCTACTTTCAATCTTAGAAAGCTATGGTAGTGAAAACAATACAGTATTGGCATAAAAACAGACATACAGAATAATGGAACAGAATCAAGAGGTCAGATATAAACCAAAGCATATATAGTCAGTAAATTTTATACTAAAGGGGCAAGAATATACAAAGAGGAAAGGATAGTCATTTCAGTAAATGATGCTGGATCACATGCAAAAGAATGAAACTCGACTTCTACCTTACATCAGAACACAAATCAGTTCAACTCGAATCTGGAACATCAGACC
Organism: Capricornis sumatraensis; assembly: GCF_032405125.1. Lineage (NCBI taxonomy): Eukaryota > Metazoa > Chordata > Mammalia > Artiodactyla > Bovidae > Capricornis > Capricornis sumatraensis. The sequence continues at coordinate 45,029,934 of NC_091074.1, read as the reverse complement.
TGAATCCATAAATTTTTGGAAGAAAACCTAGGGAGAAAGCTCCTTGACATTGATCTTAATGATTATGTTTGGGATTTAATACTCAAAGCAAAGGCAACAAAAGCAAAATAAATAAGAGCTGCTGCTGCTGCTGCTGCTAAGTAGCTTCAGTTGTGTCCGACTCTATGCGACCCCATAGATGGCAGCCCACCAGGCTCCCCCATCCCTGGGATTCTCCAGGCAAGAACACTGGAGTGGGTTGCCATTTCCTTCTCCAGTGCATGAAAGTGAAAAGTGAAAGTGAAGTCACTTTCTTAGCGACCAACTCTTAGCGACCCCATGGACTGCACCCTACCAGGCTTGTCTGTCCATGGGATTTTCCAGGTGAGAGTACTGGAGTGGGTTGCCATTGCCTTCTCCGAATAAATAAGAGAGCCTACATCAAATAAAAAAGCTTCTGCTTAGCACACAATATAAAATAAAAAATGGTAACCTAATTTGCAAATTAGCCATGTGATAAGGGATTAATATCCAAAATACAAGGAACACATACAATTTAATAGCAAATAAATAAATAACCCAAATTTTTAAAAAATATGCAAAGAACCTGAATAGACATTATACTAAAGAAGACACAGAAATGGCCAACACATTAAAAAGGTGCTCATTGTTACAAGTTATCAGGAGATTGCAAATCAAAGCCACAATGACTTATTTCACTTAGTATAACATACAAGACCTTCCATCCCCCATAATACAATAATATGTCAACATGCACCTGTTTGGATAGCTATTCTCAAAAAGGCAAGTTATGATAAATGCTGAGAAGGATGTGGAGAAAATAGAACCATTTGACACTGTTGGTGAGAATGTAAACTGATGCCTACTATGAAAAATACTATAGAGGTTCCTGAGGAAATTTAAAAGAGTTACCCCTTTAAACATTGTGAGTGAAAAAATAAACAAATAAATAATAGAGCTACTATATGACCCAACATTTCCACTTTTGGGTACACATTCAAAGGAAACAAAACCATAACATAAAATAGATAAGTGTACTCCCATGTTCAATGACACCCCATGTCATTATTCACAGTAGTCAAAGTATATTAAAAGAACTAATATAAGTGTCATTGATGGATAAATGAATATATTTCCATTATGTATTAAATTCATGTATATACATATACATATATATATATATATATATATATACACACACATACATACATACTTATGCCTATATGTCTAATTCAGCCTTAGAAAGGAAAGAAACCTACCATTTGTAACTACCTGGATGAACCTAGAGAGACTGCAAAAGACAAATCTGTATGCTGCATTATATCACTTATTGTGGAATCTGAAAAAAGGAGCAAGAGAGAGAAAGTTGAACTCAATGAGATAAAGAGTAGACAAGTGGTTGCCAGGTTAGGGGGTGGGGAATTAGGGAGAGATAGGTGAAAACATACAAACTTTTACATATTTCTGCTCTAATATTTATTTTCCTTCCTTGGCTAACTTTGGGCTTAATTCATCTTTTCTAATTCTTTGAGGTATAGAGTTATATAGTTTTAGATATTTTTATCATCCTAATGTATGTCTTCATTATTATGAACTTTCCTCTTAAAACTTTTTTTCTGCACCCCATAAATTCTAATATGTTGTGTTTCAATTTTTGTTTGTTCTGAGATACTTTTTTATGTCCTTATCCTTTCTTCATTGATGCATTGGATATTTGGGAATGTATTGTTTAATTCTAATGTGTTTGTAAATCTCCTAGTTTTCTTTTTGTTATTGATTTCTAGTTTCATACATTGTGGTCCAAACATATACTCTGTATGATTTAATACCTCTTGAAAATGCTAAGCCTTGTTTTGTGGCCTGACATATCTATCTAGAAAATATTTCATATACTCTTGAGATGAATGTGTTATTACTGTTATTGGATGGGATATTCTGTATATGTCTGTTAGACTCATTTGGACCATATTGTTGTTACTGACTTACTAAGTCATACCTAACTTTTTGCAACCCCATTGACTGCAGCATGCCAGGTTTCCCTGTCTTTCATCATCACCCAAAGTTTGTTCAAACTCATGTCCACTGAGTTGGTGATGTGATGCCATCCAACCAATTCCTCCTCTGACAACCCCTTCTCCTACCCTCAAACTTTCCCAGCATCAGGGTCTTTTCTAGTAAGTGAGCTCTTTGAATCAAGTAGCCAAAGTATTGGCACTTCAGCTTCAACATTAGTCCTTCCAGTGAATATTCAGGGTTGATTTCCTTTAGGATTATCTGCTTTGATCTCCTTGCTGGCCAAGGGATTATCTCGAGTCTTCCCCAGTACCATAATTTGAAAGCATCAATTCATCATTACTCAGCATTCTTTATGGTCCAGCTCTCACATCTGAACATGACTACTGAAAAAATCATAGCTTTGACTATACAGACCTTTGTTGGCAAAGTGATGTCTCAGCTTTTTAATACACTGTCTAAGTTTGTCATAGCTTTCCTTCCAAGGAGCAAGTGTCTTTTAATTTCATGGCTGCAGTCACTGTCTACAGTGATTTTGGAGACCAAAGAGATAAAATCTGTCCGTTTTTCGACTCTTTTCCCTTCTATTTGCCATGAACTGATGGGACCAGATGCCATGATTTTAGATTTTTGAATGTTGAGTTTTAAGCCGACTTTTTCACTCTCCTCTTTCACTTTTATCAAGAGGCTCTTTAGTGCCTCTTCTCTTTCTGCCATTAAGATGGTGTCATCTGCATATCTGAGGTTATTGATATTTCTCCTGGCAATCTTCATTCCAGCTTGTGCTTCATTCAGCCCAGTGTTTCTCATGATGTACTCTGCATATAAGTTAAATAAGCAGGGTGACAATATACAGCCTTGACATACTCCTTTCCCAGTTTTGAATCAATCTGTTTTTCCATGTCTGTTCTAAGTGTTGCTTCTTGTCCTGCATACCAGTTTCTCAGGAGAAAGATAAGGTGGTCTAGTATTCCCATTTCTTTAAGAATTTTCCAGTTTGCTGTGATCCACACAGTCAAAAGCTTTAGCATAGTCAATGAAGCAGAAGTAGATATTTTCTGAAATTCCCTTGCTTTCTCTATGATCCATAGAATGTTGGCAGTTTGATCTCTGGTTCCTCTGCCTTTTCTAAATCCAGCTTATACATCTGGAATTTCTCAGTTCACATACTGCTGAAGCCAAGCTTACAGGATTTTGAGCATTACCTTATCAGCATGTAGAATGACGACAGTTGTATGGTAGTTAGGACATTCTTTGGCATTGCTCTTCTTTGGGATTTAAATGAAAGCTGACATTTTCAAGTCCTGTGGCCACTGCTGAGTCTTCCAAATTAGCTGATCTATTGAGCGCAACACTTTAACAACATCATCTTTTAGGCTTTTAAATAGCTCAGCTAGAATTCTGTCACCTCCACTAGCTTTGTTCATAGTAATGCTTCCTAAGGGCCACTTGACTTCACGCTTCAGGATGTCTGGCTCTAGGTGAGTGACTACACCATTGCGGTTATCAATGTCATGAAGACCTTTTTTGCATAGTTCTTCTGTATATGCTTGCCCTCTTCTTAGTCCCTTCTGCTTCTGTTAGGTCCTTGCTGTTTTTATCCTTTATCATGTCTCTCCTTGCATGAAATGTTCCCTTGGTATCTCCAGTTTTCTTGAAGAGACTTCTAGTCTTTCTCATTCTATTGCTTTCCTCTATTTCTTTGCATTCTTCATTTAAGAAAGCTATCTTATCTCACATTGCTGTTTTCTGGAACTCTGCATTTAGTTGGATGTATCTTTTCCTTTCCTCTTTGCCTTTCACTTCTACCTTTTTTCTAAGCTATTTGCAAGGTCTCCACAGGCAACCACTTTGTCTTCTTGCATTTCTTTTTGGGGGGATGGTTTTGGTCACCACCTCCCATACAATGTTGCAAACCTCTGTCCATAGTTCTTCAGGCACTCTATCAGGTCTAATCCCTTGAATCTATTTGTCACCTCCACTGTATAATTGTAAGGGATTTGATTTAGATCATACCTGGTCTAGTGGGTTTTCCTACTTTCTTCAATTTAAACCTGAATTTTGCAATAAGAAGTTCATGATCAGAGCCACAGTCAGCTCCAGGTCTTCTTTTTGCTGACTGTATAGAGCTTCTCCATCTTCAGCTGCAAAGAATGTAATCAGTCTGATTTTGGTGTTGAACATCTGGTAATGTCCATGTGTAGAGTAGTCTCTTGTGTTGTTAGAAGAGTATGTTTGTTATGACCAGTGCATTCTCTTGACAAAACTCTGTTATCCTTTGCCCTGCTTCATTTTGTACTCCCGGGTCAAACTTGCCTACCACTCCAAGTATCTCTCAATTTTCTACTTTTGCATTCCAGTCCTCTATGATGAAAAGTAGATCTTTTTTTGGTCTTAGTCCTAGAAAGTCTCATAGGTCTTCATAGAACCAGTAAACTTCATCTTCTTTGACATTAGTGTTTGTGGCATAGACTTGGATTACTGTGGTATTGAATGATTTGCCTCAGAAATGAACTGAAATCATTCTACTGTTTCTGAGACTGTACCCAAGTGCTGCATTTTGGACTCTTTTGTTTACTATGAGGCCTGCTCTGTTTCTTCTAAGAAATTTTTGCCCACAGTAGTAAATATAATGGTCATCTGAATTACATTTGCTCATTCCCATCCATTTTAGTTCACTGATTCCCAAAATGTTGATGTTCACTCTTGGCCATCTCCTTTTTGACCACTTCCAACTTACCTTGATTCATGGACCCAACATTCCAGGTTCCCATTTAGTATTGTTCTTTACACTATCAGACTTTACTTTCACCACCAGGCACATCTGCAACTGTGTCATTTCCACTTTGGCCCAGCCTCTTATTTATTTATTTATTTATTTATTTATTTTTTGGAGCTACTTCTCTGTTCTTCCTCAGTATCATATTGGACACTTTCTGACCTGGTGGGCTCATCTTCCAGAGTCATATCTTTTTGCCTTTTCATACTATTCATCAGATTCTCAAGGCAAGAATACTGAAGTGGTTGGCCATTTCATCCTCCAGTAGACCACATTCTATCAGAATTCTCCACTGTGATCTATCCATCTTGGGTGGCCCTGCACAGCATGGCTCATATCTTCACTGAGTTATGCAAGGCCGTTTGCTATAAGAAGCCTGTGATTCATGAAGTATCACAAATGCCATGAAGGGGCATTTGGTCTACAGTGTTATTCAAATCCATTGTTTCCTAACTGATTTTCTATCTGGATGATCTGTTCATTATTAAGAGTGAAATGATGGCAACTTGGTTTAATACCAATTTTAATAGTTGATATTGCCAACCCTAACTGTTATATTGCTGTATACTTCTTTTATGTCCGTTACTATTTGCTTAGTATATTTAGGTGCTCTGATGTTTGGTGTATAAATAGTTATAATAGTTATATCTTCTTGATGGATTTACCTCTTTATCATCATATAATGATTTTCTTTGTCACTTTTGACCATTTTTATCTTAAAATCTGCTTTATTCTGATATGAATATTAGCTATCCTAGCTTTTTGTTTGCTTGTTCAGTTCAGTTCAGTTGCTCAGTTGTATCCAACTCTTTGCAACCCCATGGACTACAGCACTCCAGGCCTCCCTGTCCATCATCAACTCCCGGAGTTTACTCAGACTCATGTCCATTGAGTTGCTGATGCCATCCATCCATCTCATCCTTTGTCGTCCCCTTCTCCTCCTGCCTTCAAGCTTTCCCAGCATCAGGGTCTTTTCCAATGAGTTAGTTCTTCACATCAGGTGGCCAAAGTATTGGAGTTTCAGCTTCAGCATCAGTCCTTCCAATGAATATTCAGGACTGATTTCCTTTAGGATGGACTGGTTGGATCTCCTTGCAGTCCAAGAGACTCTCAAGAGTCTTTCCAACACCGTAGTTCAAACGCATCAATTCTTTGGCACTTAGCTTTCTTTATAGTCCAACTCTCACATCCATACTCTTGCTTAAAATATCTTTTTTTCCATCCATTCATTTTCAGTCTATGTGTGTGTTTAAAGCTAAAGTGACTCTCTGGTAAGCAGTGTATTATTTAATCTTGTTTTTTATTTTTTAATATGTTCAATTATCCCATGTCCTTTGATTAGGAAACTTTACCAGTTTACATTTAAAGTAAATATAAAAGAACCCAATCTGAAAAAGTTGAACACTGTATTTTTTTTCACTATATGACATCTGAAAAAAGCACAAGACCAGTGTCTGGCAGAGGTTGGGCAAGCATGAATCAGTAGAGCACAGATGATTTTTAGGGCAGTAAAAATACTCTGTATGATATGATAATAATGCATGTCATTGTGCATTTATTCAAAGCCCTAGAATTTACAGCACCAAGAGTGAAGCGTAATGTAAATCATGGACTTTGGACAATTATGATGTACTCAGTGCAGGTTCATTAATTGCAAAAAAAAAAAAAAAGTGTATCACTCTGGTTGGGAATGTTGATAGTAAAGGAGACTATGCACTGTGCAGGAAGGGTGTGCCTAAGAAATCTCTGTATCTACCCATCAATTTTGCTGTGAACCCCAAACTGTACTATAAAAATAGAGTCAAAATTGAAAAAAAAAAAAAAGATGCTCTTTGTAGAATAGTTAGAAGACACAAATTATTAGAAAATATAAAAACAAACACTATAAAGAAATGACCATTATCACTATTTTAATGTGTTTCCTTCCCCATTTTAAAAAAATGAACTTTGAAGTAAGACATGCCTGATCTGAATACTAACCCAAATATTGCCAACTGTGGATCTTGGGTAAGGTGTTAAGGTTCCCTAAACCTCTGTTTCCTCTTCTGTAAGATGAAAATAGTACTTATCTACCTAAATTTTATCACACATGTTTATCACCACTTAAATCACAAATTAGATTAGGCCAACTCCTACTTATATTTAAACACTCTGCTTAAATGTAACTTATCCCTTGAATCTATATTTGAAAAAACTCAGTGACACATGTATAATCAGTGTATGAACAGAAGTGAAGCAACTAGAGTCCCTGGCACAGCACCTGACTCGTGCCTGTGTTCAATACATGCAAATTACTACTATTATTATTGTTTCAAGATTATATTGCATATACAGTTTTACATCTTATTTTTCTTTAAATGCTCAAAAGTGAGCATTTCCCAATATTATTATGAAGTGAAACAAATTTAAAGAATTTTAAAAAGGAAAGTGAAGTATAAATGGAGATTTTTCTCCCCATCTTTGAAACCTGGTTTCAGAATTTTAATATGGAGTCATGCTCTCAGTGTTTAAGAACATTATTCTTAGGCTGGGAGAACCTAGAAATAAAGACTCTCTAATTGAAAGGCATCATATGTCTTCATTAGTCTAACTAATTTCTCATTCCCAATGAGAAATCCTTTGTGCACTGTTACTGACAAGTAATCACTTGGGCCAGATATGGCTGCTTCCAGAGACAGGGACCTCACTACTAGCTATTTTTGCTGAAGGAACTATGCTTTCTTATGTACCTTTTGAAAGTACCAGGGCTGTGTGTGATTCCAATGTAAACTGACAATAAAAGAGACAAATTACCATAACTGACTGTTTCAGTTATGAAGATTAAATAGCCTTTTATTGCAGATGTTTGCCAAGGAAACTGCTCCCCAGTGGAAGACTTTAAGCAGTTAAGATAGATTTGATGAGGGTTTTAATTGCTGTTATGCAAGTGGTAATGGAAAGGTTTTATTAAATGTCATGCAAGAGTCAATCAATAGTTTAAAAGAGAAAAGCTTCTCTCTAATATAGACCTCAGGCTTTTCCAACAGTAGTTTATCAGCAGGGGCAGTTCTATCAGCAACTACAAATATTTATCAAGTACCCAGTATGCATATGGCAATATCGTAACTGTGTCAGGGACTGTTGGGGATTAGAAAAAATAAGCCCATGCTGCAGAAGATCTAATGATTCAAAGCAAGCAAATAACTGCCATGGAAACCAAAACAAATATAGATATGTGCATTTTTATATATTTATGTGTATAGGCATTCTACTTAAAAGCCATTCAATATACAACATCAAGAATCAGAAGAAGAGATATATTAAGATTGAATATTTATAAAGATAGCATTTTCTTTTCAAAATAAATTACCACAGTGATTTTTGTTCCTTTATTTGTTTTCCTAGAAGTACAATGGAAGAGGCATTTGGCTGCAAGGCAGAACACTTGGGTTCTAGTCCATCACTAACTGCCTCTAACTGGGACACTTCTGTAACTTCTCTGGGTCTGAGTGGCCATCTGTAAAATCAACTTTGGGTAAAGTTCTGAGGGCTTCCGCTATCTCTAAAATTCATTGATTCTGTGAAGGAATAAGTAACCTTGGTATAGGCATACAGTGATTCATGTTTTAAAATTATTTTACACACAAAAAAATTTGCAGTACTCTATTCATTGCATAAAGTACACAGATACTAAGATGAGTTCTATTTCTCACAAAATGCATATATTTTAAAAGTAAAATAGAAACCTGATCAGCAGATCATAGTTGATATTTCCCAGATCCCCAAACTTCTGCAAGATTATCTAAAATAATTTTTATCAAATTCAGCACACTGTCAAGCCTGTCTCTTTCTATTGACGTCACACTCTCCTAACTGCTCAATGAGCTATGTTGATAAGTAAAAAGCACATTTGCTTTTAAAAAGGAGCGGATCTTCCCTAAAATGGGTGATAGAACATGAATCATTCTCTGCCACTTTGTAGTTTTGCGATCTATCTTGACTGAGTCAGCAACTTAATTTCTGTAAAGAAGTAGCTGACTTTGTGAGATTATTGGATTTAGAGTGGGAAGATTTTCATTCAAGTCCCAGCTCTACCATTCTTTAGCTCTGTATTGTTGAGAACATTGTCTGTGTTTCTGAGTTTGTTTACCCAGTTTAAAGGGCATGAGTCATAATATTATTGAAAATGAAATAGTCTACAGATTCTATACTGCAAGTAATCATACATCTGTACGTTATTACTTTTTATTTTAGACAGACAGTTCTGATTTTGTTTCTAGGTTCAAAAAATTTTATTGAGCTCTTATTCCATGGCATATTGCTAGTCATTATGCTAGTCAATTCCACTAAGAACCTCTCATTTAATCTTGAAGAGTTGTGTTAAATTCTGTATCCTGATTAAAGACTGAACTTATATAAAACAATTTGAGAGAAATGAAAATTTGGTAAAAGTGAAAGTGATGGTTAGTGGATTACTGCTCTTGAAGATGAACCTGCCAAGGCTTCCCACTTTCAATATTTATCATGGATAGCAGCTTTGGCTGGAAATGAAAAAACAAATGCTGTTCAGGGATTAACTCAGTTTAGTTACTAGGAATACAGCAAAGTGTCATTGCAGTTTCAACCCATTTTCTCTAGCCCCCCAAATCTAGCATATACCTAAAAGCCAGTTACCAGCAGCTATGTTTAAAGAGGTTATAGAGCTGTGTTAGAGCCATTTTCAATGGAAAGGCTGGCAAAACCAGCAGAAGACACACAAAGTAAATGAAGAATAGCCTGCAGTGTGCTTTTGGATCAATAATTTAACAAAGGGTAATTACTTTCCTCTTCAGATTATAATAAACATAATTCTGTTCTGAATGATAAAATATAAATAAAGGAAAATTATGAAATGCATGCTGTGTATCAGGCACTTTATTAGAAACAAAGCGATTTATATACAGTATTTAATTTTGTCCACTCAACAATCCTAACAAGTGGTTATTCCTAATGTCATAGTTTCACAGGAGAAGGAACTAAGGACTAGGAATATTAAATCATGCAGCTGCAATAGTGGAATTTAAACCTAAGTCTCTCTTGTAATCCCAAACCTAAACCCTATTTCTGGGCATGCTCTCAGGTTCCTAGTGGATGGATGATTTCCATCCACAGGCTCGCTATCATTTTTGGTTCTACTTTACAGGTAAGGAAGGAGTTGCCTGTGTTCCCCTGTAAAGGGACTCTGGAATGTTCTCATCTTGAGTGTTTTGCTTCCTGTAACTGCACATTTAAAATTTCATTGAAATTTGGTTTAAAGCTGGTTTTCTCTGTTTAAAAAAAAAAAAAATCCTCAAGGACCAGCAGTCTGTTATCAGCCTCAGGATGTGTGGAAGATTAGATCATTGTTTCCCTTTTCTTCATGCTCTCCCTGTAGAATTGTGGATCCACACCTTTTGTCATGTTACCTTGAAGTTCTACCGTTTAAAAGTAGACTTTCTTTCCATGACTTTGGTGTCATTTGGCCATGAAAGTTTCTTTTACTAGCAAAATATGGAAGTAGTGACAGTATGCCAGTTCCAGGCCGAGACTATCAAAGGCATGGGATATTTCCATTTGCCCGGTTGTTACTTTCACCATGCCTGGATAATTGCTGGTCCAAAGAGGAAGGGAAGTGTGAAGTAAACCTGAACCCAACCTGTAGCCTAAAGTGATCTGCCTGTAGACCCCAGAGTAAATGGTTTTTAATGGAAGCCACTGAGATATGGGTGTAATACAGCATTATCACTGCAATAGTTAAATAGTGGTACATATGAATGAATTTGGTTCTGTTAAAGGGAAGTTTCATTAGGAAAGAGAGTAAAGAGAGCAGGATTCTGAATGTCTTCTGGTAAGGAAAGTGGAAAAAAGTCAGAATAGATAAATAAAAGTGAATGTGTTAGTCACTCAGTTGTGTCCAACTCTTTGTGACCCCATGGACAGTAGCCCAAAAGGCTCCTTTCTCAATGGATTTCTCCAGGCAGCAATACTAAAGTGGGTGGCTATTCCCTTCTCCAGGGGGTCTTTCCTACCCAGGCTTTGAACCTGGGTCTCTGTACCGTAGGCAGATTCTTTACTGTCTGAGCCACCAGGGACGCCCTAATAGGTGACTAGGAATGTAGGAAAAAATCAGAAGTCTCGCAAGACAGCAACATGCACATCAAGTCTTTGGTGACTGGTGGGTCAGAGAGCAGGGACCTATTGTATGACTTGGTGCTTGCATGGCTTCGTTGAGACCTTTAGTGACAAAAGGTGAACCTCTTCTGGTATAAAAACAATTGGGAGTCACAGAGGCATTGAAATATGCAGGCAAACCTGTTCTTACAAACTCTAGAACTGGTAACTTACACTTCACGTTCAGAGGCAAAAAGAATTTAATAGATTGGATAACCTCTACATCCAGTATCCTGCTCTGTAGCTAAAATTATGGTGCTGCTGGGTAAAGCAGGGTGTCTGAAAATTATCTGTGATGAGTTTTGTGTTTAAAGAGAAGTTTCCAAAAGAAGGGGAAATAAGGTGTTTTTGTGTTTTTTTTTCTTCCGAAATGACTTAATTTCTATAGTGCTCTCTTAAGCATGCTTTGCTTGGTGGGCTGATGACCAGCTACATTATTTGTGTGAGTTTCTCTGCTGCTCTTCAGGGTTACAGTAGTGCCTCAGGTAAGGGCTGTGATGTAATTACCATTCAGTTCAGTTCAGTTCAGTCACTCAGTCGTGTCCGACTCTTTCCAACCCCATGAATCGCAGCACACCAGGCCTCCCTGTCCATCACCATCTCCCAGAGTTCACTCAGACTCATGTCCATCGAGTCCATGATGCCATCCAGCCATCTCATCCTGGGTCGTCCCCTTCTCCTCCTGCCCCCAATCTCTCCCAGCATCAGAGTCTTTTCCAATGAGTCAACTCTTTGCGTGAGGTGTCCAAAGTACTGGACTTTCAGCTTTAGCATCAGTCCTTCCAAAGAAATCCCAGGGTTGATCTCCTTCAGAATGGACTGGTTGGATCTCCTTGCAGTCCAAGGGACTCTCAAGAGTCTTCTGTTCTAACGCATCAATTCTTCAGTGCTCAGCCTTCTTCACAGTCCAACTCTCGCATCCATACATGACCACAGGAAAAACCATAGCCTTGACTAGACGGACCTTAGTCGGCAAAGTAATGTCTCTGCTTTTGAATATAATATCTAGGTTGGTCATCACTTTTCTTCCAAGGAGTAAACGTCTTTTAATTTCATGGCTGCAGTCACCATCTGCAGTGATTTTGGAGCCCCAAAAATAAAGTCTGACACTGTTTCCACTGTTTCCCCATCTATTTGCCATGAAGTGATGGGACCAGAAGCCATCATCTTCGTTTTCTGAATGTTGAGCTTTAAGCCAACTTTTTCACTCTCCTCTTTCACTTTCAGCAAGAGGCTGCTTAGTTCCTCTTCACTTTCTGCCATAAGGGTGGTGTCATCTGCATATCTGAGGTTATTGACATTTTTTCCCAGCAATCTCGATTCTAGCTTGTGATTGATCTAGCCTGGCATTTCCAATGATGTACTCTGCATATAAGTTAAATAAGCAGGGTGACAATATACAGCCTTGACATACTCCTTTCCCAGTTTGGAACAGTCCATTGTTCCATGTCCAATTCTAACTATTTCTTCTTGACCTGCATACGAGTTTCTTAGGAGACAGGTAAGGTCGTCTAGTACTCCCATCTCTTTAAGAAATTTCCAGTGTGTTGTGATCCACACAGTTAAAGGCTTTAGCATAGTCAATGAAGCAGAAATAGATGTTTCTCTGGAATTCCTTAGCTTTCTCCATGATGTAACAAATGTTGGCAGTTTGATCTCTGGTTCCTCTGCCTTTTCTAAACCCAGGTTGTACTTCTGGAAGTTCTTGGTTCATGTACTGCTAAAGCCAAGCTTGAAGGATTTTGAGCATAACCTTGCTAGTGTATGAAATGAGCACAGTTGCAAGATAGTTTGGACATTCTTTGGTACTGACTTTCTTTGGAACCCATTATCCTTATTGTTTTCTGATATTTGCTGCCAAAACTTTTAGAGTAATATAGGTTCCCAGGAGATGAAAGTTGAGTCATGAGAAGGGGCAGTAGGAAAGTCCTGATAATAAAACTCTTCAGTTTCCCCCAGAAATGGCCCTACCTGACAATACATTGCAACATTGAATAGTATATATTAGAACTTCTCAAACACTAAGTAGATCCTCTAGGGAATCTGTTAACATTCAGAATCAGTAACTGGCTCCCAAGTGATGCTGGTGTTGTTAGTCTAGAGCAAGACTGTAGAGAGCAAGGAATTATATGTTGAAACTATGCATATTCATTTACGCTCTAAAAGCCTTCTCATCATATGAAGGTAGTAATTCATAAATTGTAAATCACTGTATAAAACCTATGTAGTAACATGATGATGATGATGATGATATGATGATGAAGGGATGAAAATGGTCATTGCATCTCCATAAAGATGATGTGAATAGGAAGGTGCAATCTGGAATTTGCTAAATGGGACCAAATCCAGGCTGTACCTCCTATTAACTGCATGGCCGCAGACAAATTACATAACATTTTTCAGTTTCCTCATTAGTGATAGGAATGTGTTATGATACCAATGTTATGGAGCTATTCTCGAGATGAATATAGACATCCTATAGGTATCATATAGCAGACATCAAATACGCATGTTTCTTAGAGGTAGCCAGTATAGAGTCAATGTTCGACTACCTGCCACAGCAGGAGTAATTGTATCTTATACATAGAGTTTTCCTTTGATTATCTTTCTTCTATTGTGACCAAACTCCTGTCTGTGTTGAAACTTTTCTTTAAGTTTCTCTACTGTTTCTCCTAAAATGTAACTTGGTTTCATGGGTTTTTGATAGCCAGCGTGGAAAAAGGCATAACCCAAGAGTCTTACTATAAACGGGTTAAGGCCATGTATAAAATCTAGAACCATGTAAAAACAGTCCTTATTTTGAGGTTACACTGTCCCATCAACCCTATTGGGGACCACGGAGGGGAGGGGATTCAGATTCACCCAGCATTTTGCATTATAGTTCTGTAGACAACAGAAAACTGGACCCTTTGAACGTTTCCTATCATCCCTTACCCTTTTTCTGTTCCCATTGTTTTCATCATCTTTGCTTCTCCACAGTTGACATGGCAGAACTCCACACTTCCAAATCTGACGTCCTTACCTTTCGCTTCACTCACCTCATACCTCTTGAGGTTTTCCTGATCTCCCTCATGCATCAGGTTCCTCCTGGCTTTCTTAGATCCTCTGCTGCTGCTGCTGCTGCTGCTAAGTCGCTTCAGTCGTGTCCGACTCTGTGCGGCCCCTGGCATTCTCCAGGCAAGAACACTGGAGTGGGTTGTCATTTCCTTCTCCAATGCATGAAAGTGAAAAATGAAAGTGAAGTCGCTCAGTCGTGTCCGACTCCTAGCGGCCCCATGGACTGCAGCCCACCAGGCTCCTCTGTCCGTGGGATTTTCCAGGCAAGAGTACTGGAGTGGGGTGCCATTAGATCCCCAAATGCACTCAGACCCAGCTATTTTGTTGCTACTTTCTCTGTTGCTTTAGGACTTTCTGCTCCCTTACTCTTCCGTAATGCTCCTTCTGTCAATCCGCAGCCCTGAGCCATGGCCTTAATTCTGTTTCTCTAAAGTTCTAAGCTTCACTGGAGAAACTTAAATGAGAACCAAACCAAGACACTGATTAGAATCAGTATCAAATGGACCCTTGTCAATTCCCTATCACATTTCTCACAATAGCTATTTCAAACATTTTCCCCATGTTTTCCAGGCCTGTGACATGATTCTTTTTTCTTAGGGCAGTGTTTCTTAAATATTAATGTACAAATGTATATCCTGGGAAACTTGTTAAAATGAAATTTCAATAAGTGATGCTGAAAATTTTTATTAGAAACCAGGCTTTTAAGTAGGAATGTCTTGGATTTCATCCCCTGGTGCTTTTTCTGAAACTTTGGTCAATAAACTATTTTCCTTTAGTCTTACACCTTCAATTTCTTCTCCACAACCTCCTTCCCCTATACCAACAAGCATACTCAACTCTAGCAAATATAACATTTTTTTAGCTGTACTATTCCTTAGAGCAGCATTTCTCAATATGTGTTCTATGGGGACAACAATGTTTTGTTAGTATTTCATAGTATTCCATGCAAAGTGTATTCTATATCAAATACATTTGGAAGTGCTAGGTTTAACATACTGCAAAACTTTCGAAACTGTCTTCTATGTATAGTTGCTTAAGTACCAACTCTGGGATTAGTTTAATAAATACTATTCTAGAACTCTGACTTAGTTCACTCAGTATGACAATGTCTAGGTCCATCCATGTTGCTGCAGATTTCGTTCTTTTTATCACTGAATAATATTTCATTGTGTGTAGGTACTACTTCCGTATCCACTCCTCTATCAATATACATTTAGGTTCCTTCCATCTCTTGGTTGTTTTAAATAATGTTGCAATGAACACTGGGGTGCATATATCTTTTCCAATGGAGTTTTCTCCAGATATATGCCCAGGACTGGAATTGCTAGATCATATGGTGGTTCTATTTTTAGTTTATAAAGGAACCTCCATATATACTGTTCTCTATAGTGGCTGTACCAATTTGCATTCCCACCAAGTTTAGGAGGGGGTCCCTTTTCTCCACACCCTCTCCAGTATTTATTGTTTGTAGATTTTTTGATGACCATTCTGACCAGTGTAAAGTGATACTTCACTGTAGTTTTGATGTGCATTTCTCTAATAATTAGGATGTTGAGCATCTTTTTATGTGCTTTTTAGTCATCTGTGTCTTTGGAAAAATCCACCCATTTTTTGATTGGGTTGTGTTTTTTGATATTGGGCTGCATGAGCTATTTATGTATTTTGGAGATTAATGTCTTGTAGGTCATATGATATTGTTTAATGTGGAATCTAAAAAATTGTAACAAATGAGCTTAGTTACAAAACAGAAATAGAATCACAGATATAAAAAACAAACATGATTAACAGGGGGAAAGTGAGGGGAAGGATAAATTGAGAGATTGGAATTGACATGTACAGACTACTATATATAAAATGCATAATAAAGACCTATTGTGTAGTGCAGGGAACTCTCCTCAATACTCTGTAATGACCTATCTGGAAAAAGAATCTGAAAAAGAGTAAATATATGTGTATGTATAACTGGTTCACTTTGCTGTACACTTGAAACTAACACATTATAAGTCACCTATGCTCCAATAAAATTAAAAAAAAATAAAGAAGTAAAAAAAATACTTTTCTAGAACTACCATCCTAATTGACCTTTCTTTTCAAGGCACAACTTCTTTAATCCACAGTTTCAAATCTATCAGCACCGACTGAGTCAGGAAACCCTTGCATGTTGGCTTCTGTTCACTATTCAAACAAAGCAATTCCTTCAAATAAAATTATCTATTAACCACATTACCTTTTACTGACTAATTTTTTTTAAATTACATGTTCTCATATGTAACACATACATATAGGGGAAAGAAGGAAGTAAAAATTACTCATAACCTTATTACCCAGATATAACCATGGTTAACAGCCCAGATATAACCATGGTTAACATTATTTTATATATCTTTCCAACCTTCTGTCCACATGTGTATGTTAAGGCACATACCATATACTTATATGTGTACATGAGTGTTTATATATACATATACACACACACACACATAGTGCATGTACATATATACATGTATGAAAGTGAAAGTCGCTCAGTCGTGTCTGACTCTTTGTGACCCCATGGACCATACAGTCCATGGAATTCTGCAGGCCAGAATATTGGAGTGGGTAGCCTTTCACTTCTCCAGGGGATCTTCCCAAGCCAGGGATTGAACCCATGTCTCCCGCATTGCAGGGGGATTCTTTACCAACTGAGCTACTATGTGTATCTATATGTGTGTGTGTGTATATGCATGTATATATACACACATGTTGTTGTTCATTTGCCCAGTTGTGTCCAACTCTTTGTGAACTCATGGACTGTAGTATACCAGGCCTCCCTTTCCCTCACCATCTCCCAGAGTTTGCCCAAATTCATGTTCATTGCACTGGTGATGCCATCCAGCCATATCATCCTCTCATGCGCTCTTCTCCTTCTGCCCTTAATCTTTCCCAGCATCAGGAACTTTTCCAGTGTATTGTCTGTTCTCCTCAGATGACCAAAATACTGGAGCTTCAGCTTCAGTAACAGTCCTTCCAACAAGGATTGATTTCCCTTAAGATTGACAGGTTTGATCTCCTTGCTGTCTGAAGAACTTTCAGGAATCTTCTCTAGCACCACAGTTTGAAGGCATCCAATCTTTAGCATTCTACCTTCTTTATGATCCAGCTCTCACAGCCATATGTGACCACTGGAAAGACCATATATGTATGTGAAAGTCACTCAGTCCTCTCCAACTCTTTGCTACTCCCATGGACTAGAGCCACCAGGCAACTCCATCCATAAATTTTCCAGGCAAGAATACTGGACTGGGTTTCCATTTCTTTCTCAAGACATGACCACTGAGAAGACTATAGCCTTGACTATACAAACCTTTGTTGGCAGAATAATGTCTCTTCTTTTCAACTCACTGTCTAGGTTTTTCATTGTTTTCCTGCCAACAAGCGATCATCTTCTGATTTCATGTCTGTAGTCACTGTCCGCAGTGAGTTTGAAGCCCAAGAAAAGGAAATTTGTCACTACTTCCATCTTTTCCATTTCTATTTGCCATGCAGTAATGGGGCTGGATGCTATGACCTTAGATTTTTTTAATGTTTAGTCTTAAGCCAGCTCTTTCACTCTCCTCTTTCATCCTCATCAAGAGGCTGTTTAGTTCCTCTTTGCTTTCTGCCATTAAGGTGGTATCATCCTCATATCTGAGATTGTTCTCCCACCTATCTTAATTCCAGCTTGTATCTCATCCAGCCTGGCCTTTCTCATGACGTGCTCAGTGTACAGTTTAAACAAACAGAATGACAGCAGAGAGCCTGTCTTACTCCTTTCTCAATTTTGAACCAATCGGTTGTTCCATACAGGGTTCTGACTGTTACTTCTTGACCTGCATATAGGTTTCTCAAGAGACAGTTAAGATGGTCTGGTATTCCCGTCAGTCTAAGAGCTTTCCATTGTTTGTCATGATCCAAACAGTTAAAAGTTTTAGCATAGTCAATGATATAGTGATAGATGATTTTTTTTTTCTAAAATTCCCTTCCTTTCTCTATAATCCAGAAAATGTTGGCAATTTGACCTCTAGTTTCTCTTCTTTTTCTAAACCCAGGTTGGGCGTTTGGAAGTTCTTGGTTCACGTAATGCTGAAACCTGGCATGCAAGATTTAAGCATGACCATACTAACATGGGAGATGAGTGCAACTGTCCGATGGTTAGCACATTCTTTGGTACTACCCTTCTTGAGGATTGGGATGAGGACTGACATTTTTTCAGTCCCATGGCCACTTCTGGGTCTTCCAGATTTGCTGGCATAATAAATGCAAAACCTTGATGGCATCATCCTTTAGGGATTTGAATAGTTCTGCTGGAATTTCATTGCATCCACTAGCATTATTAACAGCAGTGCTTCTTAAGGCCTACTTGACTTCACACTCCAGAATGTCTGGCTCTGAGTGACTGACCACACCATCATCATAATCAGGTTCATTAAGATCTTTTTATACAGTTCTTCCATGTAGCCTTTCCACCTTTCCTGATCTGTTCAGTGTCTACTAGGCCTCTACCATTTTTATCTTTTATTGTGCTCATCTTTGGGTGGAATGTTCCTTTGATATTTCCAATTTTCCTGAAGAGATCTCTAGTTTTTCCCCTTTTGTTGTTTTCTTCTGTTGTTAAGCATTGTTCGTTGAAGAAGGCCTTCTTGTCTCTTCTAGCTGTTTTTTTGGGGGGCAGGGGGGGAACTCTGTGTTTAATTCGATGTACCTTTTCCTCTCTCCCTTCACTTCTCTTCATTCTTCCACTATTTGTGAGGCCTCCTCAGATAACTGCTTTGCCTTCTTGCTTTTATTTTTCTTTGGAACAGTTTTGTTCATCGCCTCCTGTATAATATCTCGGACCTCTGTCCATAGTTCCTCAGGCACACTTTTAACTAGATCTAGTACCTTGAATATATACACACATACACCTGCAAACGTATTGTGTGTCTGAATAGTGTATATTGAGTAGCAAGTTAGTTTTTCTCTTAATAGCTGCTGTCACAGTTCTTTTAAGGCATAGAATTGCTCCTACTTTTGAAAACTACTTTAACATGTGCTTGGAGGAGAAGGTGAACTCCTGAGGGGGAAGAAACTGCCTTCTGTAACAGAGGGGAAAGTATGTTTTTCCTTGAGAACTTGAGAAGGGTCATAGTGATGAGATAGGAAAGATAAGAGGAGTTGTGGGTAGCACAAAACTCTGTGCTGTGTGATATTATTCTCTCTCGAGTCTTCAAATATTTACGAGTGCCTTGAGCAACTTCCTTTTGTAACAACTGGTGGAGGAATTGAGTTTCTTGTCTAGATTCACATGGTGCAGCACCCAGATGGTGCATGAAGGTACAAAAGCCTAGACACAGAGAAGAATATGAAGACAGAATCACCCAAGATAATACATGTGTACCTTAGGAAGGATTTGAATATCCATAGAGTTGGAGATTTAAAGGCAGAAATGCTGGATAGAGCTGCCATTTCCTTCTCCAAGGGGTCTTCCTGACCCAGGGATCAAACCCATGTCTCTCATTGGCAGGTGAGTTCTTTACCAGTGAGCCACCAGGGAAGCCCAACAATACCATATTAGCTTTAATAAAGTTGATTATTGGAATATAGGGATTGATATTATATTAGTCTTAGGCCTTGTAGTTATGCCTCAACATTAGAGCCCAGCTCTCTCTACCTTATTCCCATCTTTTCATCCCCATCTTTTTCCATCCATCCCTTCATCTCCTACTTCCTGTAAAGAGATAGCAAAACGTGCACCATAAGCTCTAGGCACACTTAAGTTTGTGGCAACTCCAAAGTGCCTAAGCCTTTCAATTCCCCTTATGTTCTTATTGTCTGGAATTCCTGTGTCCTCAGAATCCAACTGTTTAAAGAATTCTTTCTTCAGTTCTTCCATGCAAAATGGATGGTTCAATTTTCTCAGCTTTCCAAGCATTTTATTTACATCTCTCTTATAGCAGTTATCATGGTTTTTTTTTTTTTTTGAATATTTGTTTACATGCATTCTTCTGGCCTAGAGATGGGAAGGGAGATAATTCAATATTATAAAATATGAACACATTCTGAAGCTATTTTGATGATTATAATATGCTAGTACATGTAGCAATAGAACTCTGCCCCAACTATTATACCTGCAAAATTGTGCTCAGGCTTTCTCTCTCTTGTTTTCTTCCTAATTAACATTTGGTTAATGCTCTAAGAAGATCTTTTATGCCATACATTTTCCTTTCATGTGACCTCTAGCACAATGGATCTCAAACATTAACATGGATATAAACCACCTATGTACTTAGTTAAAATACAGATTCTGATGTAGTAGATTTGGAGTGAATCCTGAAAGCCAGCCTTTCTAATATGCCTTTCCACTAAGATGTCAATCCAAGTGATCTTTAGCTATTAGAAAATATTTATTAATTGCTGTTCTTTGAATAAGTGCTATGCCTGGCTGAATATTTATAACATGAAGAATTTATATCTCAGGTGAGGTTTGGGTTTGAAAATCAGCAAAAGCCACATATAATCAAAATTATCTTTGAAAATATTTTAGGAAGTTCCCATGATGGAGAAGGGCACAATTTTTGAATAAGCTCCATGTATCTTTAAGTTGATCCTTCAGTGTTTGACAACTAACAAAGGATCAGTGAAATGCACATAATTAACTGGCTCTCAAGGCTGCACAGCACTGGAGCGACTTTGAGGAGATACCCCACATCCAAGAGCAAAGGAGAAGCCCAATTAAGGAGGGGTGAAATCACGAAATTGCATTTAGAATCAAACCCCATACCTGCCAGAGATGCTCAAAGAACTCAAACAAACCTTGGGCGAACAAGGACCCAGAGACCCCACAGATTCTGAGACAGGACTGTGTTTGAGTGTCTCCTGTGGGGTATGGGTCACCAGTGGGCTGCTGCAGGGGCAGGGGCTCTGGGTGCAGTAGACCTGGGTATGGCATAAGCCCTCTTGGAGGAGGTCACCATTACCTCCACAATAGAGCTGCCAGAATACAGGACTGGGGAAACAGACTCTTGGAAGGCACAAACAAAACCTTGTGCACACCAAGACCTAGAAGAAAGCAAGAGTGACTCCACAAGAGACTGACCCAGACTTGCCCGTGAGTGTCCAGGAGTCTCCAGTGGAGGCGTGGATCGGCGGTCACCAGCTGCAGGGTTGGGGTCTATGAGAGCAGCAGTGCATGCATGGGACCTTTTGAAGAAGGACACCATTATCTTAATTAACTCCACCATAGTTTGGCCTCAGGTAAAATAACAGGAAAGGAACATAGCCCCACCCATCAACAGAAAATTAGATTAAAGATTTACTGAGCATGGCCCTGCACATCAGAACAAGACCCAACTTTCCCCCACAGTCAGTATCTCCCACCAGGAAGCTTCCATAGGCCTCTTATCCTTCTCCATAAGATGGTAGACAAAATGAAAACCACAATCACAGAAAACTAACCAATCTAATCACATGGACCACAGCCTTGTCTAACTCAATGAAACTATGAGCCATGCCATGTAGGGCCACCCAAGACAGACAGGTAGTGGTGGAGAGTTCTGACAAAATGTGGTCCACTGGACAAGGGAATGGCAAACCACTTAATTATTCCTACCTTGAGAACACCATGAACAACATGAAAAGGCAAAAAAGATAGGAAACTGAAAGATGAAATTTCCAGGTTGGTAGGTACCCAACATGCTATGGGAGAAGAGTGAAGAAATAACTCCAGAAAGAATGAAGTTCAGTTCATTTCAGTTCATTGCTCAGTCGTATCTGATTCTGAGACCCACGAACTGCAGCAAACTAGGCTTCCCTGTCCATCACCACTCCCGGAGTTTACTCAAACTAATGTCCATCCAGTTGGTGATGCCATCCAACCATTTCATCCTCTGTTGTCCCCTTCTCCTCCTGCCTTCAAGCTTTCCCAGCATCAGGGTCTTTCCCAGTGAGTCAGTTCTTCTCATCAGGTGGCCAAAGTATAGGAGCTTCAACTTCAGCATCAGTCCTTCCAATGAATATTCGAGACTGATTTCCTTAAGGATTGCCTGGCTGGATCTCCTTGCAGTCAAAAGGACTCTCAATAGTCTTCTCCAACACCACAATTCAAAAGTATCAATTCTTTGGCACTCAGCTCTCTTTATAGTCCAACTCTCACATCCATGCATGACTACTGGAAAAACCATAGCTTTGAATAGATGGACCATTCTTGGCCAAGTAATGTCTCTGCTTTTTAATATGTGGCCAAGTTGGTCATAACTTTTCTTCCAAGGAGCAAGTGTCTTTTAATTTCATGGCTGCAGTCACCATCTGCAGTGATTTAGAAGCCCAGAAAAATAAAGTCTGTCACTGTTTCCATTGTTTCCCAATCTATTTGCCATGAGGGATGGGACCAGATGCCATGATCTTAGTTTTCTGAATATTGAGTTTTAAGCCAATGTTTTCACTCTCCTCTTTTACTTTCATCAAGAGGCTCTTTACTTCTTTGCTTTCTGCCATAAGTTTGGTATCATCTGCATTTCTGAGGCTATTAATATTTCTCCTGGCAATCTTGATTTCAGCTCGTGCTTCATTCAGTCCAGTATTTCTCATGATGTACTCTGCATATATGTTAAATAAGCTGGGACACAGTATACAGCCTTAATGTACTCCTTTCCCGATTTGGAACTAGTCTGTTGTTCCATGTCCAGGTCTAACTGTTGCTTCCTGACCTGCATACAGATTTCTCAGGAGGAAAGTCAGGTGGTCTGGTTTGCCAGCGTTAAAAATTTTTCACAGTCTGTTGTGATCCACAAAGTCAAAGGCTTTTAAAGAATGAAGAGACACAGCCAAACAAAAACAACACCCAGTTGTGGATACAACTGGTGTTGAAAGTAAAGTCTGATACTATAAAGAGCAATATTACATAGGAACCTAGAATGTTAGGTCCATGAATCAAGGCAAATTGGAAGTAGTCAAACAGGAGATGGCAAGAGTGAGCATTGATGTTTTAGGAATCAGTGAAATAAAATGGACTGGAATGCATGAATTTAACTCAGATGGCCATTATACCTACGACTGTGGGCAAGAATCCCTTAGAAGAAATGCAGTAGCCATCATAGTCAACAAAAGAGTCCAAAATGCAGTACTTGGATGCAATCTCAAAACAACAGAATGATCTCTGTTCATTTCTAAGGCAAACCATTCAATATCACAGTAATCCAAGTCTATGCCCCAACCAGTAATGCTCAAGAAGCTAAGTTTAACAGTTCTATGAAGACCTGCAAGACCTTCTAGAACACCCAAAAAAGATGTCCTTTTCATTATAGGGGACTGGAATGCAAAAGTCAGAAGTCAAGAAACACCTGGAGTAACAGGCAAATTTGGCCTTGGAGTACAGAATGAAGTAGAGCAGAGGCTAATAGAGTTTTGCCAAGAGAATGCACTGGTCATAGCAAACACCCTCTTCCAACAACACAAGCAAAGACTCTAAACATGGATATCACCACAGGGTCAGTGCAGAAATCAGATTGATTATATTCTTTGCAGCAAAAAATGGAGAAGGTCTGTACAGTCAGCAAAAACAAGAGCAGGAGCTGACTGTGGCTCAGATCATGAACTCCTTATTGCCAAATTCAGACTGAAATTGAAGAAAGTGGGGGAAACCACTAGATCATTCAGGTATGACCTAAATCAGATCCCATATGATTACACAGTAGAAGTAACAAATAGATTCAAGGGCCTAGATCTGATAGAGTGACTGAAAAACTATACATGGAGGTTCATAACACTGTGCAGGAGGCAGTGATCAAGACCATCTCCAAGAAAAAGAAATGCAAAAAAGGCATAATGGTTGTCTGAGGAGGCCTTACAAATAGCTTTGAAAAGAAACAAAACAAAAGGCAAAGGAGAAAAGGAAAGATATACCCATTTGAATGCAGAGTTCCAAAGAATAGCAAAGAGAGATAAAAAGCCTTCCTCAGTGATCAGTGCAAAGAATTAGAGGAAAACCAATAGAATGGGAAAGATGAGAGATCTCTTCAAGAAAATTAGAGATACCAAGAGAACATTTCATGTAAAGATGGGCGCAATAAAGGAAAAAAATGATATTGACTTAACAGAAGCAGAAGATATTAAGAGGTGGCAAGAATACACAGAAGAAATACACAAAAAAGATCTTCATGACCCAGATAACCAAGATGATGTCGTCACTCATCTAGAGCCAGACATCCTGGAATGCGAAGTCAATTGGGCCTTAGGAAGCATCACAAAGAACAAAGCTAGTGGAAGCGATGGAATCCCAGTTGAGCTATTTCAGATCCTCAAAGATGATGCTTTTAAAGTGCTACGCTCAGTATTCAAGGACATTTGGAAAACTCCTCAGTGGCTACAGGACTGGAAAAGGTCAGTTTTCATTCTAATCCCAAAGAAAGGCAATGCCAAAGAATGCTCAAACTACCACACAGTTGCACTCATCTCACATGCTAGCAAAGTAATGCTCAAAATTCTTCAAGCCAGGCTTCAATAGTATGTGAATCACGAACTTCCAGATGTTCAAGCTCAATTTAGAAAAGGTAGAGCAACCAGAGATCAAGTTGCCGACATCCGTTGGATCATCTAAAACAAGAGAGTTTCAGAAAAACATCTACTTCTTCTTTACTGACTATGCCAAAGCCTTTGACTGTGTGGATCACAACAAACTGTGTAAAATTCTTAAAGATGGGAATACCAGACCACCTGACCTGTCTCCTGAGAAATCTGTATGCAGGTCAGAAACAACAGTTAGAAGTGGACATAAAACAACAGACTGGTTCCAAATCGAGAAAGGAGTATATCAAGGCTGAATTACTGTCACCCTGCTTATTTAACGTATATGCAGAGTACATCATGAGAAACGCTGGACTGGATGATGCACAAGCTGGAATCATGATTTCCAGGAGAAATATCAATAACCTCAGATATACAGATGACACCCCCCCTTATGGCAGAACTCGAAGGAGAACAAAAGAGCCTCTTGATGAAAGTAAAACAGTAAAAGTGAAAAAGTTGGCTTAAAACTCAACATTCAGAAAACTAAGATCATGGCATCTGGTCCCATCCCGTTATGGCAAATAGATTGGGAAATAATGGAAAAAGTGACAGACTTTAGTTTTTTGGGCTCCAAAATTACTGCCTATCATGACTGCAGCTGTGAATTTAAAAGATGCTTGCTCCTTGAAAGGAAAGTTATGACCTAGACAGCATATTAAAAAACAGAGACATTACTTTGCCAACAAAGATCCATCTAGTCAAAGCTATGGTTTTTCCAGTAGTCATGCATCGATGTGAGAGTTGGACTAAAAAAAGCTGAGCACTGAAGAGTTGATATTTTTGAACTGTGGTGTTGAGGAAGACACTTGAGGGTCCCTTGGACTGCAAGGAGATCCAACCAGTCCATCCTAAAGGAAATCAGTCCTGAATATTCATTGGAAGGACTGATGTTGAAGCTGAAGCTCTAATTCTTTGGCCACCTGATGAGAAGAACTGACTCATTGGAAAAGACCCTGATGCTGGGAAAGCTTGAAGGCAGGAGGAGAAGGGGACGACAGAGGATGAGATTGTTGCATGGCATCACTAACTCAATGGACATGAGTTTGAGTAGGCTCCTAGAGTTGGTGATGGACAGGGAAGCCTAGTGTGCTGCAGTCCATGTGGTCTCAAAGAGTCAGACATGACTGAGTGACTGAACTGAACAAGACTTAAGCCTTACAGTCCAACCTTTTCTATGTCTGGCTAATATTTCACATTGGAAAAACAGTTTGATCAACATGATGTGGAAAGTTTATTCACTGTCTTGTCTGCAGAAGTTTGATAATTCTTTGGCTGAATACCTTGTGAAGGAGTCATATTACAGGTAGAGATCATGTGATATAAAAATAAGTAAATGATAAATAAATATAAATAAATATATTTTAAAATTAGTATCATGATGCTTCCTCTGTGAGAGGCATATGGGTACTAAGCCTGCTGTGGGAAAAATATCTTCTAACCTCCAATCTCATGCTCATTCTTGGATATAGGTCCCTGAGCACAGTGGGAATCAGAACTCACACCAGGTTAATTGTATTCTTCCTTTTTTTCTGTTTTATTGAATGCGTATATTTAAATATGTATAAATTATATGCATTTATTTCCAGTGATCTCATAATATTAATGCCAAACACCTGTAAACTTTTTATGCATTCATAGCATCTATAGATTGAGATCGAAAGTTCAGAATTTCTCAAACAGACAGCCTGCAAGCCAAGGCCTACAAAGCAGTGGAGTGGAATATGGAAAGCCTGTCGTAGAATATTGAAGATGAAATAAATATATTTCTGCTGAAACCCATAAACCTGTCATTTTGAGTTGCCAATGATAAGCCAGTATAAGGAAGTCTACATGATTTTTTTAATAACTTCTTATCCCTTTTATGGACTATTTTCTGATAATAGAACTGGATAGCTTTACAACCTTTATTGTCATTTGATTCCTGTTCTCTCTTTAGGATGTAGTTGATCATGAGTATTAGGCAATTCTGGAATGTTCATTTACCTTCACAAATAACAGTGAAAGTGAAAAATTTTATGTCACTTGAATAGAGCCCAATGAACTTTTCAGGCATGTGATTAAAGACTAGGCAATAATCAATTTTCCTATAATCTATTTTCGTCCTTATCCCTTCCTTTCTCTATTACCTATACTGCTCTGCCAAATCAATAGAATTTTTGTAAAAGAACACAATTCTAAAATAAAAGGCATGATTTAGTCTCTCTTACTTCTTAATCTCAGAATCAGACCAGCCTAGCAACCTGTTCTTAATGTCTCTGAATAAGCTAACCCTGCCTCTTGCCTAAGGGTGCTCTGGGAGATGATTGAAAATATTAAGATATGAAAACACGCTGGAGTTGTAATAAACAACTCAGCAATATGCCTTCTAAGGTGGACAGATTCTTGGTAGGCAGCCCTAATTATTGCAGCCTCTTTTAGGTGTTCTAATGCACTCAGCTGAATTATGCACCACACTGCTTCTGAATGACACAGCCATTTCTGACTCCATTAATATGGAAGATTTCAGCCAAATGCTCTTAAACGATAGCTTCTCTTTATTTGTAATTTCAGACTCTATTGATTTCCTTCTGTTCCCTTCATTATGATTTCGATTGATTACCTTGGCAACTGCAATAACAATGATTGCACTTGACACTGTCTGAGACTCTTGAGATGGTATTTGAATAGGAATGGTATAATTTGGGGGAAAGTGCCTGTGAGAATCTGTCATTAACAGTACACTTACACTTTACTTTTATTGACTTTCCTCTCTTTTGAACAGGCCCTTGTCACAGAGTTGGCTGTTAACAGAGCAACAGTAGTAGTTCAGATTTCTGCAACTCTTCAGAGGGTAAAAATTCTTATTATCAAAGAGAATGGGATGGGCTTGCATATGTATATATACATACACATATACACATGAAAATATAATGTGTATGTGTGAGTGTATAACTCTTGTCATTTTGCCAATGCTACTGGTTCTGTGACTTGCCATTCAGGTCAGCATTGCAGCTGGGGTAGGCATTCTGTGGTGGTTGAACTTTTAGGGCATTAGACCTTAGATTAAATGTTCCAGCCAAGATTTGATAATGAATTCTGCCCAATGTCTTCAGTAGGCTTTTAAAAAAAAGAAACAAACTTGCTTTATTTCATTGTTACACTACAGAATTTAAAATCCAGAGGCTCCACTGTGGATTTGCAAACTTTGAATTTTATGCAAGTTCTTAGGTCTCCACTTCTGCTCAGCTGGCCCTTCCTGAAAGTCTGTTTTCTATATGAGATTCTTGGAGATTAACATCTATGCAATGGGAAAGACATCCATGTCATACTACTACTCTTCTATGTTTTTCTTTCTTCCAGTGTTGTTTTCAGTAAGTTGTCACTCATTTGTCCTGTTGATAATAGTGCAGGTTTTCTGAAAGGAGGATATTTTTGTTAAATTGCAGAGCTATGCAAGAACTCAGTCAGGAATACTGAGTTTCAGCAGTTTTCTTCTGAGAGACCCATTCCTTGGAAAAGACATAACACTCTAGGTATCCACCAAAATGTTTGGCTTATTTATGAGATTTGCCAGGAAGCCTCAGTGTACTGGGAAGAATCATGAATTAGAACTCCATAGACTTGGTTTCTAGGCTCATCTTTGCCATGGACTTTGTGACTTTTTGCAAATCATTTTATACCTCTAAACCTTCTCATTTGTAAAATAAGAGGATTAGATTTGATGATGCCTAAGACTCTTTATAACTATATTTTTGTAAAACATTTGACAGTGTAACTTGGTGAGCCAGCTTATCATATACAAATGTCAATAAATTTAAGTAGAAGAGGAAGTGTCTGGCACAAAATATGCTTAGTATTTGTAGAATCTGCACATTTGAAAGCAAACAAGCAAACAAACAAATAAATATCAAGGAGTTTTCTGGAGTTCAAGCTATTTCCTGTTCCTCTTCAAAATCATTCATCCTTGACCATCTGTACAGCACCATTGCTTTTGTTGAGCTGCAAGCTAATTAGATTTGATCAACTATTTCCTGTTTGGGAGACACAAGATTCTGGTTCCATCCTGAATATACAACCAGTTTTAGTTTGCTTTTTCTTAGTTTTGCACCCAGTGGATTGTGCGGATTAGTGTATAGGGATTAAGCAGAGAAAGCCTCTGCAGCTCCATATCAGAGAATGGTATAAAGCTTTTCATGGTTATGTAGCTAGATCAGTGAATGAGCTGAGATTTCAGTGACACAATTCTGAGGCAACCCTGTGAAGGAAAACCAGTTAGGATGCTATGTGTTGATTGTATATTGTATATTTAATTATGGAAGGTGAGACAGGAGAGGAGAAGAACAAGTAAAGGTCAGTCTGTAAAGAAATACAAAGGAAGAGAAAAAGGAAAGAAGGCAGACTTGGGCAAAGACTGATTAAGTCAGATTCAGCAGCCAGTTCTCCTTTCAGAGAAGTCTGTTTTTTCACAGAACTGTAGATTCTCATTTAGTTTTGACATAGCCCATCCCTCATCACTGCCAAAAGCAAAATCAGTGTCTTACGGATGAAAAGTCTTCATGTTTACCATGTTTAAGGATGCCAATCATTCACCAGCCTCAATATTCAGACTCACTTGTCTGTCGGTAATCATACTGCCAGCAACCCTAAAAAGGAGTCTGGAGTATACAGTGGATGGATGACAGCTAAATTCCTTGACAACACTGAAGAGTCAAGGGAAGATATAATTTTAATCACAGAAGCCAGATGTGAAAGGAGCTTACCCTTTCCCTTTAACATTCTCTACTCATATCTCATTGTCACCTAACACAACCCCTACACATGGGGATCTTGGCTGATTAAGAGAGGGTTGGTGACAACCACTTTATGATGAAACACTGCTGGAAGATTAGAAGAAAAGAAAGGAGATTTACAGCCCACATTCTTGACTTCTACTGCTCTTTGCAATTGCTTCCTTCCTAAACTAAAAGGCCAATTTATAACGAAGACGACTTTTACAACAGAGATAACTAGACTAGACTATACCGGTATAGACTTGAATAATGTAATTAGTTTTATATGGAGGTTTCATATACAATATACCATTTGATTCTCACAAGAATACCAAGGGGCAGATATTATTTTTCCCTTATGTCAGTGGGAGGACAGGCTCACAGAATTTGGTGGGGTTTATGAAGACAGTAAGAGACAAAATTGGGAGTTGAAAGCTAGTATTATATCAAGTTAGAAAATTCTTTCCATTATAATATAGCTTCTTCCAGGAAGACAAAGCTCTGTACTTAGAAAAACCGTATCTGAGAGAGCATGTCAGGATAGAATGGGAGGAACTGTGGAGGAGTTGAGGTGACATCTGCCTTGGGTAAACATTGATTTTTGGATCTTGGATACTGGTTGCTAAAAAGCAGGGACTTTTCTTGGCATTGATTCCAAGACTTTACATTAAGCCTGGGATCTTTCTTCTGCTGTCAGTACTTCCATGCTGGCATCGCAGAGCACTCAGTGGCTAACAGATCCAGGAGCCTGGCACAGATCTTTGGAATGA
The DNA here is from genome assembly GCF_032405125.1 of Capricornis sumatraensis. Lineage (NCBI taxonomy): Eukaryota > Metazoa > Chordata > Mammalia > Artiodactyla > Bovidae > Capricornis > Capricornis sumatraensis. The sequence goes on along the minus strand of NC_091074.1, from coordinate 44,999,839 downwards.
ACAGATATTCCTTGTGTTGGTGCCCCTTTGTAATGGTTGCTCACTTCCTCATTCCACTGCCAGGGAATGTGTCCTTTCATGAGGGCATTTGAAGGAGATGCTTTTTTGTTTAGTGATTTTCTGCACCAGCAGTTTCCTCATTTAGAGAGTGAAATGGATATACCTCACCTTGGGAAGTGATGTTCTAGAATCTGTTCCTTTTTCGTGAGCAGCCAGGTGGCAGGAAAATTGCAGACATGAAGTAAAAAGAACACATCTTTGCAGACAAGAAAAGGGTCTGTGTAAAGAGTGTCAAGTCAAGGGGATGGATCATCCTGGCCATCACTTCCCAGAAGTAATACTGAAAAAAAAAAAAAAAGTCAGAAGGAGAAGAACTCTGCCTGCCAAGATTACAATAAAGGAACCCTATAGAATCTACAGTCAGCAATGTGGTTTCTGCTTGGGGTTTCTTTTTTATGCCTGCCAATAGGCATTCTTGATGTTTATGTCTATGATATTTAATGGAAAAAAAAAACATAATGCAAGGACTATGATAGCTACATTACTGAAGATTTTGACAACCCAGGGACTAAACCAAAATGGAAACAGCCATGTGCAGGAGGCACATAAACCTGAGTTAAGTTTCCCAGAACACAGGGATCACCATGTTGGATGACAGTCATTAGGCACCATGTTGTATATAAAACAATATACTCCTTTCAAGTGCACTGTACATTAAGAGGCTGTGTGTTTTGAGGTCAAAAAATGTGGCTTAGGCATGAGATGGTTCTGAATTAAAATGCCAGCCCTGCTACTCACAAGCTGCATGGACTTGTGAGACTCATTTTAGCTTTCTGAGCCTCAGGTTTCTCGTCTGTAAAATGAAAGTAATTGTTCTATTTTGTAAATAAGTAAAGCACTTGATAAATTACAGATATCATTGTCACTATTTAATTCTGAAGCAATTCCATATTCGTTGTATTAGCATTATTTTTTGTTGTTCTTAATGGTTATTTCTCTGGTCATTTGTTTTACATATAATTGCAAAGGTCTCTTAATGAACTGGTAATGAAAAACAGAGTCAAGAGATGGCCTCCCTTCATTAGCAATGCCAGTACAGAATCATAAAATGCACTAGGCATTCATACTTATTTGGTCAGAGTGGTGTGATTTATATCCCAATTGATTGTCATCTGTTCACTGATACTGAGGTTAATCTCTGGATTCTCAAATTGCCATCACATCACATTGAACTCTTATTCATATAGCATCTCATATATTTGTAAAGTTGTTTTGAAAAGAAGACTGGCCAAGAATCTGTATTGCCTTTAAAAAAGATCATTCTCTCTTATGTAATTTCTTTTCAAGCTGATGTTTGCTCCTAGATCTAGCTCACTCCAGTTACATTCTTCATTGGTTGTTTGCAAAGGGATAGATTTCTAGTCACTGACAGTGGGATTAAAATTAATGGTATTAGCAAACATATATATGGGTCTTACCATTTACTGGGCATTGTTCTAAGCACTTTAAACATATTAACTTACTCTTATAGCAGTGAATTCTCCATTATTATCTTCAATATATGAATAAATAGTACCACTCCTGGGCTAGGGCTAAAGGAGACTGTATACTGACCCCTGTGTTTTAGTAGGCTCTGCTCTGGGCTCTTCTCCAGCTGTACTTCTCTATGGGGTCAGTTCAGTTCAGTTCAGTTCAGTCGCTCAGTCGTGTCCGACTCTTTGAGACTCCATGAATCACAGCACGCCAGGCCTCCCTGTCCATCACCAACTCCTGGAGTTCACTCAGACTCGCGTCCATCGAGTCAGTGATGCCATCCAGCCATCTCATCCTCTGTCGTCCCCTTCTCCTGCCCCCAATCCCTCCCAGCATCAGGGTCTTTTCCAATGAGTCAACTCTTCGCATGAGGTGGTCAAAGTACTGGAGTTTCAGCTTTAGCATCAGTCCTTCCAATGAACACCCAGGACTGAACTCCTTTAGAATGGACTGGTTGGATCTCCTTGCAGTCCAAGGGACTCTCAAGAGTCTTCTCCAACACCACAGTTCAAAAGCATCAATCCTTCAGCACTCAGCTTTCTTCACAGTCCAACTCTCACATCCACACATGACCACTGGAAAAACCATAGCCTTGACTAGATGGACCTTTGTTGGCAAAGTAATGTCGCTGCTTTTCAATATGCTATCTAGGTTGGTCATAACTTTTCTTCCAAGGAGTAAGTGTCTTTTAATTTCATGGTTGCAGTCACCATCTGCAGTGATTTTGGAGCCCAAGAAAATAAAGTCTGACACTGTTTCCACTGTTTCCCCATCTATTTCCCATGAAGTGATGGGACCAGATGCCACGATCTTAGTTTTCTGAATGTTGAGCTTTAAGCCAACTTTTTCATTCTCCTCTTTCACTTTCAACAAGAGGCTTTTTATTTCCTCTTCATATTCTGCCACATGAGTGGTGTCATCTGCATATCTGAGGTTATTGCTATTTCTCCCAGCAATCTTGATTCCAGCTTGTGCTTCTTCCAGCCCAGTGTTTCTCATGATGAGGTTAGCATCTCCTTTTCACTGATATAGATTGAAACCTCTTGCTAATGGGTCCTGTGCTTGTATAAAATTAAGACTTTGATGAGGTGGAGAAGCCTGATTATTTCTAAGGGTGTGACCATGCCTGTTAAGAGTGGAGGGACCTGCTAGTGCCATCCTGTCCCCTCCCCCCACCTGCTTCCTACTTCTCTTCCTACCTGCTGCTGATTGATCCTTGTAACCATTGATCTCTGTATGAATGTAGTCACTCTTTGCTTTTTTCTTTTTAAGGTGAAAAAAGTTAAGAATGACAACAACAAAGAAAATAGAAATGTAAATAGAGGGGGAAAAGCATTCTAAATCATCTCCATCCAGTGAGAAGTTTCCTTCAGACCTGGTTTCCAGGGCTTATGCTTAGGGATAAACTTCCAGCCAGGATCTGGACATATTTAAATGAGCTTCTAAAGTACACCCAGGGTCATTTTGAATAGGGTTCCCCTTGTAGCTCAGTCGGTAAAGAATCTGCCTGCAATGCAGGAGAACTTGCTTCAGTTCCTGGGTCAGGAAGATTCCCTGGAGAATGAAATGGCAACCCACTCCATTATCCTTGCCTGGAGAATCCCCATGGACAGAGGAGCCTGGCAGGCTATGATCCATGGGGTCACAAATGAGCTTCTAAGTACAACCAGAATTATTTTCAATAGCTTTTCCTTTCTGAGTTTCTGCGAGAAAGGCCCAGTCCTTCAGTTCAGAAAGAACATGTTATATCTTACATATTATTCTAGAAGTCTCTTGTAGAGATAAGTTGGTGATTTACTGGAAAACTGCGTTATCTAGATCACAGCTTTTCAGGCTTTGTGATTCTGATTCTAGTGTAGCCCTGTTCAGTTCAGTTCAGTTCAGTCGCTCAGTCATGTCTAGTTCTTTGCTTAGCATGTTACACCTCTGTAAACTGTAGAGAGTTGATAGTGCTGAAGAGTCATTCTTGCCTAGAGACAAGCAGATTCTACCCACTGACTTCTCTCTCTGACTGAGAAGAGCTACTTTTGCCCCCATTGGCACATTGCTTTCCTTGTGTCTGATCTACAAATGGCTGTGTTCTGTGGACTCTCCTTTGATCTGGTTGCAACATCTGACCAGTTCCCTCATTAAAGAGTTGAATAAAGTCTTTAACACATGTTCACTTTATATCCATGTAAGAGTCATGAGTTTCTCTCTTTTGAAAATTATCCCTAATGCTTTCTTCTAGTTTGCGGATTAGGAATCCTCTCCTGGCAAGCACCTGTTAACCAGTATCACCTGCCAAGGTGTAGATAAATAGACAGTGTTTGCCTTTCTTATTTCTACAACTTAATCTCACCCTAATACCTATGTTAAATTTCATGTTAATGCACTTGAGAATTCTGGGGAGTAGAGAATAATGATGTCTTTCTGGATTGGGAAAATATTTTTAAATAGCCCCAAGGCACAGTGTTCTACATAACAGCATAAAGACAGAAGTTACAGCATTCCTACCATCTCTCCTTCTTTATTACCTCTAGCTAATATTCTTTGCAGAATCAAAGTTGGTTCTTTGCTGATGGCATGAAATAAAATGCTCCTTTATTTCTTTCTGCCTATCTCTCTTAAGAATAAGCACATAAATATCACACCTGTTTTGAACTTTTGCAGACTGAAATAATTGACCAAAGAAACAAAGTTTTAGAAAGTGAAAACTGTATACTTCTCTGAGAACATTAATGCAAAATGTTCTTTCTGCTTGACTGACTAGAATGAAGCCTGATGTAGAAAGAGCATAACTCTATTACTCAATGATGGTTGTTTAGTATAATGTGGTCTCTCCTGAAATAGGTTGAAGAAGCTAATAGAATTAGTTGATTATAATTAGCGTTGATGGGATCGGCAGATGAGGTTGGCACAATAAACCATGTCTTTGAATACGGCAGGCACAGTCGGCTGCTTCTCTGGTCCTGTACTGTGTCAGCTTGAGCTTACAGCTGGGCATTCTCTCCAGAGCATGGCAGCCCTTCTAAAAGTCACTCACTATGTGCAGTTCCCTGGAAAAGCAAGTAAACTGTGTAGTTCTATTTTATTAGGGAATAGAGCCCCCATTCCTGCTTATTTTTCATCAATTAATAAACATTATATGACCAGCCTGGAACAATCCATGGACAGAGGAGCCTGGCAGGCTACAGTCTTTAGAGTAGCAGAGTCAGACATGACTGAACATACACACACACATGCACACACACACACACACACACACACACACACACACACACAATGTGACCAGGAGTGTTCTTAAAAGTGCTGCCAGGGATAGAGAAGTATGTATATGCATGACAGCACCTGGCCCCATAGAACCAGCTGGAGAGAGAAAACTAACCAACTTATAGCAATGAGAAAACAAATTGGTTGTTCATCTGGGATACTGATTTTAAGCACAATAGCCATGTGTAGAAGAATGATAATGAAAAATTGCCTGAGAGAAAAGGGAAATTTGAGTTATACATTGCAGGATGAAAGTTGGATATTCCCGGTAGAGGATACAGTGTGAGCCGAGGCACAAAGGTGAGAAGAGCATGGCATTATGGAATTTACGGCAAAGTGGAGCTGACTGGTATGAAGAATGTAGTGCATGGAATATTAGGAAGCCAGTTTGGGTTGGAGAGGGAAGAAATAAGGATCTCAGATGACCTGGAGAGATGGACAGAGAATTTGGTGTCAGAATCAATCTTGGGAACTGGAAGTAGGGAATAACACAGTGAACATGATGACTTACACGGTGATTTGAAAAGGAAAGCTCAAACAGGTAATAAACAAGGTGGACAATGCCTAGAGCCTTGAAAGGGAATAGCATTGTTGGAATAGAAAGAATAGAAAATCTAGTACATATTTCAAAGGAACAAACAGCAATACTTTACTTCAATAAAACACATAATTACTGACTATATCTCTATACAACAACTTCTCAGGTGGCTCAAGTGGAAAAGAATCTGCCTGCCAGTACAGAGGACTCAGGAGCTGTGGGTTTGATCCCTGGGGCAGAAAAATCCCCTGGAGAAAGAAATAGCAACCCACTCCAGTATTCTTGCCTGGGAAATTCCGTGGACGGAGGAGCCTGGTGGGCTTCAGTACACGGGATTGCAAAGAGTCGGACATGACTGAGGATGTGCACACACACATTCCTATACAACAAACTATGAAAAGCATTGCAGGAAACCTTAAGAGAAACAAGGCTGTGTATCATGAGTGTAAAATCTGGAATGGGGTTTGCAGATATATAGCGGTGAGCTCAGTACTGAGCAATACGAATCTGTACATACTGCTAAAAAGAGTATTAGAGGTATTCAGAGAGGATAGGTATGTATTTTATCTGAGGTAATTAGTTGAAGTTTCATGAAGACTCACTAACGCTATGAAATGAAAAGATCTGGAAAAGCTAGAAGCATCATGCTCACGGCATACTTGGGAGTACAATTTAGGAACACCTGCAGAGGCAGAATTGAAGTTTAGGGTATATAGTTCAGGGAGTAGGATGAGGGGAGAGAGATAAGACAAAAAGTGTGGAAGCACAAAACTATAGAAGGTCTAAATCTCAAGGAGAAAAAGTGTATACTTTACCATGAAACCAATGAAGCCATCTCACAAGCGTTTTGAGCAGAGAAATCAACTGATCCGATTGGTGCATGATAATGATATCCTTGACCAGGCATTGAGAATGAATTATGGGAAGCTGTTGGAGGAGGAATTGGTGGTGATGAGGTCAGCTTGAAGTTGACTGGAAGCTGTGAAAATAATCACAATGAAAGAAACAATTTAGGAATACCTGCAGAGGTAGAACCTTAAAAGCTTGACTATTAATTGGATGCAAAATTGATTGGCAATCATTTAACTAAGATTTCTTGTTTATTTAAGTGAGTGGATGGTAACATCTGAACAGAAATAAGAAACATGGAACTAAAGCAAGTTTGGGACATATGAAAATGAAGTTTTGTGTGAACATTCTGAGTTTGAAATACTAAGAGGGCATTATGTTAATATATAAAAGACATATAAAATATTTGCTCGGAGTCTAGAGGAAAAGTCAAGGATGTAGTCAAAAGTAAAACCAGAGACTCAGTGTTACCTCACCTGTGCGCCTGAAACTTCTGTTGTTGTTGTCCAGTCACTAAGTTGTGTCTGGCTCTTTGCAACCCCATGGACTGCAGCACGCCAGGCTCTCCTGTCCTCCGCTATCTCCTAGAGTTTGAGTCTCTGGCATTTAATGACATTACTTCCGAATGAGAACACAGAAGAGATGGGGTGTGGATTGGACCAGTACCTTGGGAATAAAAACATTTAATAGACAAAAAAGAGGGAAAATCATTGAAGGAGTTAAGGATTAGGAAGATAACCAAGGATTGTGGCATTAGTAAGGCCAAATGTTACGATGCTTTCTAGAATGAGAGGTTGGTCATATATGCTGAGAAATACCATTGAATTTAGCATTCAGGGAGCCCATGGTGATTGTAGTGGAGCACAGTTTTGTTTTGTTTTTAATTGAGATACAGTTGTTTTGCAACATTGTGTTAGGGTCTGCTGTACAGTGAAGTGACTCAGTTACAGGTATACATGTATTCTTCTATTTTTGGATTTCGTTCCCATTTAGGTCACTGCAGTGCTACACAGCAGGTTTTCATTAGTTATCTATTTTATGCATATTTTATGTATCATTCTCAATTTCCCAACTCATCTGATCCCTCCTTCCCCCTCTTAGTGTCTTTGTTTCTGTCTTGCAAACAGGTTCATCTGTACCATTTTTCTAGATTCCACGTATATGTGTTAATATATGATTTTTTTTTCTCTTTTTTACTTCACTTAGTATGACAGTCTCTGGGTCCATCCATGTCTCTACAAATGATCCAGTTTCATTCCTTTCGCTGAATAATATTCCACTGGATATATGTACTATGTCTTTATCCACTCATCTGTTGGGACATTTAGGTTGTTTCCATGATCTGGCTATTATAAACAGTGCTACAGTGAACATTGGGTGCATGGTTAGTTGAGGGTTTTTTTTTCCTTAATTTTGGTTTTCTTATGTTATATGCCTAGTAGTGGGATTGCTGGGTCATAATGGAGTACAGGTTCAAGTGATTTTGTGTGGGGGAAAGTCAGATTATACCAGGTGACAAAAAATGGGAAGCAAAGCAAGAATTTCACTGAGGGTACAGTTAGTCTTTCAAAGTGTTTAGCATTGAAAAAGGGAAAGGGGACCATGTCAACGTGCAGGGGCAAAGAATTCCCAAGAGGAACTCAAAGTAACTTTATATGAATGGGGGAATCAATGGAAAACAAAGACTGAAGATGAAGAAGAGGTGTGGGGATGATTGATGAAGGAGCAATGCATAAGAATGCCGTGAAAGCAAACTTAAGGGGTTAGCCTAAGGGAAGAGGCAAAAACACCTGTTCCCCCTCTTAGCCATTGTTTAACTAAGTTCATTTAACTTTTTAACCAAGTTGTTGGACCCTTAGATAAAACTATATAAATTGTGCTTAGGGAGCCTATAGCTATATGATGCCTTTTATCCGCAGTTTGAACCCAGTTAATTCAGTTTTATATTTTTTGAGTTGACCCTGTTTCCTCAGACTTGGCTCCTGTCCCTCAAATAACAGTCTGTCTGACAGTCTATGGACTGTATGGCTGGCTTTCAATTTTATTTTAATACCTGGAACCCCTCTGAGATCACCTTGAGCTCCATAGGCAGCCGATTCCCCTTGCCCTGGTTTGCCCAGTAAAGCTCCCTGTGAAACCACTCTGGGCCTTGTTTGTCTTGGAGGGTATCAGAGACCAGAGAGTCAACACTAGAATGAACAGGTTGAGAACTGTTCAAAAGTTCAAGCATTAGCTAGATGTCCCTGGAGCAAAAAAATCTTTCCAACTCTGAAATATTGGTGTTCTTTGGGGAACAAGATCTGCTTAGAGGAGGAAGTGCTGATTAGAGGAGGAATTTTATTAAGATTGATGTGATTATGTAACATCCAGGCACAGATGTCCTTTAGCTAGTTTAAAATATGGCATCAGTGTCATTGGTGCCCAGATAAGATGTATATATCTTCTCTATTATAAAAATTGACCCTATTAACCATCTTTAAAATTAATTTACATATATATATGCACACATACATATACACACTCATACATACATACATATATATATATACTACTTAGGGGTTGACTTGCTCCCTCTCTATCTTCTATATCCCTCTCTTTCATATATATATTACATATAATACATATGTATGAAATGACATATATATATAAGCATATATATGTGTGTGTGTATGTATGTTGTTGAGGAGGATGTGGATGGAACCAAAGATAATATATACCTACCTGAGTACTTGTATGTATGTACATATATATGTATGTGAATATATATAATACACATATGTACATATTATAGTATGTAGATAGTTACATATTATGTTCAGTGCCATCCTCATCTTCCACAGTGTTTCATTTTTATGTATGTATGTCCCTTTCACTTGTCACCAAATTGACTTAAACTTCCAAAGGATAGGCACCATGTGTTTGCGTAATTTTCTGCAAGCAAAGAGTGTTATGAGCTCAGTTAATTATTTCTTCCAGTGACGATGAATTGCTTCCAAAATGAGTATGTAGGCTCAGTCTTACTGTACTTCGTTTAAAAAAACAAGATTTCAAATAAGCCACAGCTTCCTGCAAAGAGCTGTGGTTGAATGTGTACTGCCTACATCCAGTCTCTAGCAGGCAGGCTGAAGCAAAGCACCTTAAAACGTGGTGGGAGGCTCTTATTACCTTGAAAGACTCAACTTTTCTTTGCCAAGAGACTTCATTTTAAAAAGACCAATGCCGTAGAGCATTGTTGGGCTTTCTGTTTTGCTTTCGTTTTCACTTATTGCTATAAGCATAAGTCATTAGGAAGATTCACACCACCAAAGGACCGTGGAGAATTGACTGAAATAGAGCAAAATCATCGAATAACCAATGGTTTTCTATTTGTACAAGTGTTGAATTAGCACATCTAAGACATCTGTGGAAATGAGCAGATTTGATACACTCCTTTAAGGGGAGCATCCAGGAAATCCTTCTGACATGGAAACTACAGATTTGGCCCCATGTTCCCCTCATAAGTTAGCCTCCTGTCAGCGAAATGTAATAAAAAGAAAATATGATATCTGGCTATGCTAGATTCACCAGTGCAACTAAAGTTCTTCCCATAATACTGACTGTCTGAGCCACTGAGTCTTAAAACAAACTGTTTAATCCCCTTCTAGGTAAATATCCTCTGCATGCCAGGTGCCTCCTGCAACAATGGTTACAAGCTTAGCTTCTGCAATTCAACTACTTTCGCACTGCCTGCATTCAACCCCACTCTGGCCCTCACTAGCTGTGTGAATTTGGGCAGGCTGTTTGAGGCTCTCAATCTTTTTTTTCCCTCCCTCTGGAAAATAGTTTGTGGGATTTCTTCTGTTTCCCGGTTCCAGATCCAATGAACTCTTTTCTCCAATCTTGTATCAACACTGGGAGGTAAACCATCATAGATAGAATGGAAATTTAGTTTATTATCCAAAATGGGGCACATGAGAGTGAAAGGGAAGGGGCTAGCCGTATAAGAAAAGGATATATAAACTGATCTGTTTCCCAGCAAACCCAGAAATATGGTCATCCCTTAAACGGACTGTGAGAGTGGGTTCATTTTCCCTCTGACATTGCACTTCAGCTGGCTGCCAAGAGAATGGAAGAAGAGAAGGGAATGGTGCGAGGGTATTGATTTCCCTGATTTCTCTTTGTGGCATTGCTGTCAACTGGCTAAGGCCATTGACAAAGGTCACAAGAGCAATCGGGTGGGTTTGTCCAGGCAGCTCTTTCCATGTTCCAGGAACTGCTTCCTTTCCTTAGCCCTGAGGCCGAGGGATGGTTAACTATGCCTTCTATGAGCATCACTAGAGTACCATTGTATTTGTGTTTTCCATACACCATTCCTCTGACTTTCTAAACAGCACCCTTTATAAATTCTCTTCAGATGATTCCCATTTGAGAATGCTTTATTTATTACAGGATGCTAACTGATACAAATCCATATAGTATTTGTGCAAACTTCATAGAGTTCCTGATTGAGGTAATCCATGAAACACTCAAAACAGCAAGTGAGCATGCAAAATTAGCAAGTATAAATTGCACCCTGCAAGGCATTTTTGTATGCATTATGCCACTTGGCCCCCAGAATATACATGACAGGAGGATAGCATTTTGTTTCCAGCTAAGAGTTAAGGAAATTGAAACTAATTAAGTTAAATGACTTACCCAAGTGTATGGCTCCAAATAATAGATTTGATATTTGAACCCAGGACCCTTGAGTCCGAAGCCATGTTCTTCCTACTGTGCTGCGTTGTACTAATTTAAAACATTACTTTTAAATCAAGAAAGTCATCATCAGGTTGTTCTTCAGATTTCTCAGATGTGAAATACCATCATCAAGCATATGGAATTGCTTTTCAGTTTTAATATTTTAAAAATATCATGGTTAACTTACGGGAACAGAAGGAAGGTAAGATGTACAGCAAAGGGGAGGGAGATCTACTGCCGTGATAAACTCCAAATGGCTCCTGCCCTCACTAGGCTTTTCTCATAAATGTAAGATCATGGTGATGTGTGCTGTGATTCTGAGTGATCAACTTGCACACACATACACACATCTCCAAAATGCTTGCTAAGTACTTCTGGAACCCTTCAAAAGGGTGTCTCACAAAGCAGTCCATCAACTAGGATCCCTAAAAAAACACTGTTTTCTTCCTCCGCTGCTCTTGTTCCCTCTCCTTGATGTTACTGTCTTCAGAGCAGCTTGGAGAAGTCTTGTCATTGCCCCTGCTGATGGTGCTGTGATCAGAGTATGTGCCAAGGAAACTATGTCCAACTGTTCAAGTGTTTTTAAATCTTCGCAGAACAAACAGAAGGGCCTCCTGCATTTGCTTAACCACACCTGGTCAGCTGGACCTGGACACAGTAATCTCTGTGCTACCATTTCACAAATTCCCAAGAATCCTTCCATCAGTTTCTGGTCCCTGTCCCTCAAACCACAAGAACTCAGACTCTGTCCAAGAGGCTGGTTAAGAAGTAGGCTCCATTCCTTTCCTTCTTTCCCCCTCTCTATTCAACTTCCTATTCCCAGTACTCACTCCCTTACAGACTGCAACACTGAAATCCCTGCGCCTATAAACTCCTGAGTTTAGACCCTGGGCAGCCCCCCAGCAGTCCCTGCATCCCAGTTCACAAACACCAAATGCTTTCCTACTATGACTGTTATTTTAGGTTCATTATTTTGGAGTGGGCAAAAAGCAACTACTCCTGAAACAGAAACTCTCCCCAAGCAGCTCTTATTAGCAGAAAAAAGAAAAAAAAATGTAACAGAGTGAAGGGTCTCATCTCTCCGAAGATCAACTTGCCCATCTCCCCCAAATACCAAGTGATATTGATGGACCCCTTGGTGGCTCAGTTGGTAGAGAATTTGCTTGCAATGTAGGAGACATGAGTTCAATCCCTGGTTTGGGAAGATCCCCTGGGGAAGGAAATGGCAACCCATTCCAGTCTTCTTGCCTGGGAAATTCCATGAACAGAGCCTGGCAGTAGCAGTCCATGGGGTCACAAGAGTTGGACATGACTTAGCAACTAAACCACTATTGATGGACTTAGAGGACAAAATAAGAATTTAGAAACTATATTCCCATAGTACTCCTCTTGTTCGTTGACTTGATGTTTAGCTTGGGACAAGTTGTTTAACCTCACTATGTCTTTGGTTCCTCATCTGAAGCAAAAAAGAACTGAAAATACTCTCCTCACAAGGGGGTTATATGGATTAACTAATTAATGATCTAAAATTTCCGTATAAATGCTAAGTAGTCTTACTATTCTTGCAGCAGCAGACTACCACTGTGTGCTCACTGCTGGGTACTGCATGTTACTCAATCCTCCCTGGATGTCTCTGTTGACCTCATCTGAACCACAGTTCAGTTCAGTCACTCAGTCATGTCCAACTTTTTGTGACCCCATGGACTGAAGCACACCAGGGTTCCCTGTCCATCCCCAACTCCCATAGCACAGCCTATTCTCAAACTCCCAGAGTGGGTCTCTCCCACCTGTGGCCTCAGGAGCAGTGTGAAATTCAAACCTCATGTCAACTCTTTCAAATATATCCACTGTCAGAAAACAAAGTGCCAGCTATTCCGTCTGACATGGACTGCCACTAGAGAGCAGCCTATTGGAATATCACTAGGCTTTTTATCCATTCCTAGAGAACTGCACTCCTCTGAGATAATTCCAAGGAAACAGGCTGGTTTGCTCTCTGTTCCCAAATATGTTGCTGACATGTATATAGCGTAGACACATATGCATACCCCCAAGATACTTACACAGAGTTCCCACGCCTGACAATCCTTGTATGTGGAAAGTCATACTTAGTCCAAAAAACCAGAAACTCATAACACCATTCTTACTTAGATTGGAGATGTGTCACACAGTTCTTTTAGAAATTTATGTTTTGCTTGGACTACTTTTAAAGATTGCTTGCTTTCCTTGGGCACATATTAGCTGTCAGGTGGCCAGCCTTCCCACTTCTATGTCTGTGCTCAACCATTCCTTTTGTCACCTTTCTCACTGTTTTCCCCTCTTTTCCACCATTTTATTCTTCCTTGGAGATCTAGCTCAAGCATCTCCTCTAGAATTCCATTCCCGACTCGCATAGACTTCATATGTCCCACGTTTATGTTGCTTTAACACTGAGTAGTGTTCGTTCAGTTCTTAATATTTTCCACTTTATATTGCTATTTGCCTTTTGAAAAATGAATCCCAGATGTTAACAAGGGTCTCTTGGCAGTTTTAGAGCTAAATAATAGTATCAATTTTAAATTCCATTTAACACCTAGTGGAAATTTGAAGCCAGCCTCAGGATTTCCTCAAACACCTTAAGGAGTTACACTTCATACGGTCACATCCGACTTTTGGTTTATACTTCTTTTGAAATATTTCAGGTTATAGATCATCTTAATGCCCTAGAGTACAGTCTTTGTTCTGTTTGGGGTATACCCAAATATAAATTTTAGCTCCTTCTCGGTTTCCACAGAGTCTCCCTTCATCAATGAAAGCATTCATAATGCAGTAATTATTACCAACAAATTGAGAATAATGGAGAAGGGACCCACTTCATGGCAACACAAGCAGCTTCAAATTGAATGTTTAGTTCAGTTCAGTTCAGTTCAGTTCAGTTGCTCAGTTGTGTCTCTTTGTGGCCTCATGAATCGCAGCACGCCAGGCCTCCCTGTCCATCACCAGCTCCCGGAGTTCACCCAAACTCACGTCCATCGAGTCCATGATGCCATCCAGCCATCTCATCCTGGGTCGTCCCCTTCTCCTCCTGCCCCCAGTCCCTCCCAGCATCAGAATCTTTTCCAATGAGTCGGGCGATCTCTATTCCTTCAGTCTTCTCACCTCCAGAGACTTTTAATTGACTGGATCATGCCCCCAGCCTCACATCAGCTGTCTGGGACCTCTCTTTCCCTGTCATTTTTTTATTTCCTTCCTTTTCACAGCAGGACAAACTTTCTGTCAATTTCTCATGCAAAGTACCTAAGTCTTCACTTTGATTGTTTGGCTTATGAATATTTCTGCCAATCAGTTCTTACCTACTATCCTAAAATATCAAGATTTTCCCCCTAAAGATAGTTACTTTCCAAGGGGAATCTCATGCCAACTGTTAAGATGTCATTATTCCACACTGTCCCACACCTTCTCTATCCAATTATATTATTAGCTCTTCTAGGCTAGACATCCCATATAATTTTTTCATTATTCTTAATGCTCTGCACAACCTAGTTTCAATTAAGGCTGATGATGGTGGTGATATTTACTGTATGCAAATACAGAAATGAATCTGGTGTGAATCTAATATAAAAGTTAAAAATTTAGGCATGATGATGATTGTGGTAATGAAGATTATATTGGTGGCCATGAACAGAAGAGTTAGGAAATGGAAAAGAAACGATGTGCTGTTGAGTTAGGAAGACTTGAAGGTTGCCTTGGGTAGATAACCCACTACATGTGTATTTATACATTGATAATTGGAAGTAAAGTATCCTTGGTAGTTGATGTATAAAATTATCTCTAAAGTGTTGTGTTTCCCATAATGAAAATCTGTACCAAATATTAGTCAAACAATTTCTCTTTTCTATAAAGTTTGCCATTTGACATTATTTTAAAAATTTTGCATTTTATATCAGTACTTTGAAAGATATTTTAAATTAGACATACAATTAAAATTAAGATAGCAAACTCCTACTATCACTTCACTTAAGAAATTAAAGATAAATGGTACATTTGAAGCCTTCCAGGTGCCTTGTTGTTGTTGCTATTGTTCAGTTTCTCAGTTGTGTCTGACTCTTTGCAACCACATGGACTGCAGCACACCAGGCTTCCCTGTCCTTCACCAGCTCCTGGGGTTTGCTCACACTCATGTCCATTGAGTCCATGATGCCATCCAAACATCTCATCCTCTGTCCTCACTTTCTCCTCTTGCCTTCTATCTTTCCCAGCATCAGGGTCTTTTCCAATGAGTCAGCTCTTCACATCAATGGCCAAATTATTGGAGCTTCAGCTTCAACATCAGTCCTTCCAGTGAATATTCAGGATTGATTTCCTTAAGGAGTGACTGGTTTGATCTCCTTGCTGTCCAAGGGACTCCCAAGAGTTTTCTCCAACACCACAGTTCGAAGGCATCAATTCTTTGGCCTCAGCCTTTTTTATCATCCAGCACTCACTTCCATACATGACTACTGGAAAAACCATAGCTTTGACTAGACAGACCTTTGTTGGCAAAGTAATGTCTCTGCTTTTTAATACACTGTCTAGGTTTTCATTGTTTTTCTTACAAAGAGCAAGCATCTTTTAATTTCATGGCTGCAGTCAGCGTCCACAGTGCTTTTGGAGCCCAAGAAAACAAAGTCTGTCACTGTTTCCATTGATTCTCCATCTATTTGCCATGAAGTAATGGGACTGGATGCCAGGATCTTCATTTTTTGAATGTTGAGTTTTAAGCCAGCTTTTTCATTCTCCTCTTTCACTTTCATCAAGAGGCTCTTTAGTTCCTTTTTGCTTTCTGCCATAAGGATGGTGTCACCTGCAAATGTGAGGTTACTGATATTTATCCCCACAGTCTTGATTACAGCTTGTGCTTCATCCAGCCTAGCATTTCACATGATGTACTCTGCATGTAAGTTAAATAAGCAGGGTAACAATATACAGCTTTGACGTACTCCTTTCCCAGTTTTGAACCAGTCTGTTGTTCCATGTCCGGTTCTAACTATTGCTTCTTAACCTGCATAATTTTCTCAGGAGACAGGTAAGGTGGCCTGGTATTCCCATCTCTTTGAGAATTTTTTGCCTCATCCATACTGTATTCTCTTTTCTTCCCATCAGTGACAGCCTTTCTGTGATATTTTCATTTCTATTTGTGCTTTCTTTCTCAGATTACACTATAGTAAAAATTTGTAATACAGGCCTTTTTGGAGGCAGACTTGTGGTTACAAATTCTCAGAGTCTTTATTTAACACCTGGACCAAGATGGATTCCTAGTTGTTTTCCTTTACAATGGGCAGAATTTTTTTTAACGGAAAAAGTGAAAGTGTGAGTTGCTTAGTCATGTCTGACTCTGTGACCCCATGTACTATAGTCCACCAGGCTCTTCTCTCCAAGTAATTCTTCAGGCAGAACACTGGAGTGGTTAGCCATTCTCTTCTCTAGAGGATCTTCTCGACCCAGGGATCCAGCCTGAATCTGCCGCATTTCAGGCAGATTCTTCACCATCTGAGCCACCAGCATTCTGGTCTACTCTTTTATTGAAAATAGAACCCTTTGTGGGTTCTGATCTTACAATGAGTTATCCATTCCAACTTCACTCCATGTGTGTGCTGGAAGTCTGCCTTGTCTTAAGGGAATGTTGGAGCCATTAAAATACAAGCCCTATAGTTATTCACCCCCTCCATCTTCATCTCCCTTTCTCCCTCCACAGGGAAGCAAAAACTTCATTTTGCATTTATCTTTCTGATTTCTAGTCCCCTGTTCATTTCTGGCCTCTGGGATTTTCCTTTACTTTCTTGTGAGCTTAGCTCTAAATTTGAAAAGATGCTTATATCTTCATTTTTAAGTCTC
This sequence comes from Capricornis sumatraensis, assembly GCF_032405125.1. Taxonomy (NCBI): domain Eukaryota; kingdom Metazoa; phylum Chordata; class Mammalia; order Artiodactyla; family Bovidae; genus Capricornis; species Capricornis sumatraensis. Next base: position 44,983,101 of record NC_091074.1, on the reverse strand, counting down.
TCATATTGTCAGAAATGTAAGTGTCCCTATAGATTTATCTTATTCAATAGTTACAATTCCTAAGAGAAACAAGTTTGTTTGCCACTTTACCAAGGTGCAACCACTAGTGTTCCATACATTCCTCAGCTGCATCAAGCACACTGAGCACTTTCCCATTTTACTTTTCTATCTGGAACACTATTTCCCAGAAACTAGAATCTTACTATACTTTAGGGCTTATTTAGTTTCACTGTTTTCTCAATGCAGAGGCATTTGCTGACCGCTCTGTTCAAAGTCATCTATAGTTGGATGTATTTCTATCATCTTATTTTAGTGTCTTTACATTTCCTTATTAGATATTATCTTTTTATTTTTTTATTTATTCACTGAATATAATTTCCACTTTCTATAGTGGGAGATCTTTGAGAGGAGACCATGACTGTCTGACTCAATAAGATATTATACATGTCTGGATAGTCATTAGTACATAGGAAACTTCCAATATATGCTTATCATTTCAGTCAATTAATTTTGAGTACCTATAATCTGTACCAGCACTTGGAACCAGCATGCTCAAGACCTGCATAGGCAGCTGTCTCATCCACCATCCTACCCTCAAACCCCTAAACCATAGTGGCTTTACAGCCAGGATTGCACATTAGAATTACCTGGGGACTTTTGAAAATCCTCATGCACAGTCTAAACTTCAGACCAGCCAAGTCAGAATCAGAATTGGGTATGGCCTGAACATCAATTTTTTTAAAAAAAGGTTCTCCAGGTGATTTCCAGGTGCAGCCAAAGTCACCACATCCCTAACAAATGGTGATCTACCCTAAGCTTGCAGGTTCTTGTACTTTAAACTCCAAGAGGGGAGGAATTGTGAGTCTTTTCCTGAGCTAGTATGTTTCCAGCATTTAGAACAGAGCCTGAGAACTGGGGGCACTAAACAATTATTATTAAATGAGTGGAAATCTTCAATAGACTCCAAAAGCAGTACATGAAACTTGGGGACTGCTATTCAACATAAATACCCTCCTTATCCTTTCAAAGGGTATGTTGTTCTCACTTCTGATGTCTCTGTAAAAGTGGTTTCCCTAAGCATACCCCTGGGCTCTCTCCCTGTTTACTCTATAATTGAGGAAGCAGACGGCTTCTCTGATTGAAACACAGAGGGGATGAATAAAAGGCATGATTGGCTCAGCCCTGATGTTTCTCCTCTTTGAAGTGAAAGCTGGGAACATAGGGAATACACATCCCTCCTTCCTCTGGGAGCACCACCCTTGTGAGGAAGCCTCCCTACCTGATGCTGCCTAAAACAAGAACATGCCTAATTCTGAGGTTGGTTTTCACATTGAGAGCATCTTCCCAACTGAGCTCAATCATTAGAAAGTAATGATATTATCTTTATCTGACGCTCCTGTGTTCTTAAAAACCTGAGAATTCAAGTGGGAAAGAAGGATGCTATTTATTAGAATTCCAAATACTTATAATTAAAATCATCCATCTAAGTCATTATAATCTGTGGTACTCATGATACATTTTGGACATTAAAGAAAAAGCCCACTTCCACCTCATAGCCTCTCAAATATTTAATATTTAAAGATGCCTGCCATGACTCACTTTCTGAGTTTTTTCTTTATGAAAATACATTATTCCAGATTCTTCAATAATGTGTACAGGTTTCTCTCACAATGTAGCCTCATCATAAGGCATTTCAGTTTATTCTTCTCAAACTGTGCTGCCCAGCAATGAATCCCACGTCTCCTTCAATATATGAACTGAAAAAAAGATATTTATTTATTTTTGAGTGAGTCCACTTTTACAAATACCAGATTGGAAAAGCAAGATATGTACATCTCCATTTTTTGTGCGCTTATGTTTATATGATTGCTTATTTTCCTAAATAAAGTGGAATGGATCAAACTATTGCCCCATATATAGCTAATAATTCAATGTGGGTTTTTTATTGTAAATTGAAGTCACTTATGAATCATTCAATTAAACTAGGGGAAAAAAGCATGAGAAATTTTATCAGACACACATTCACAGAAGCAAATAAAAAATACAAAAATATGTTTACAAATTCTCAGTGCTTTTTAAACTAGGTAAATAGTTGATGATCGGTTCATTGATAGAATATAGATAAGTGGCAGATATGGTTAGCCATATTACCTCCAATGTCATACATAACCAGTGACTAGAGGTAAAGAATCTACCTGAAATGCAGGAGACTCAGTTCAATCTCTGGGTAGGAAAGATCCCCTAAAGAAGGAGATAGAAACCTGGCAACCTACTCCAATACTTTTGCCTGGAAATTCCATGGACAGAGCAGCCTGGTGGGCTATAGTGTGATCACAAAAGAATCAGACACAACTTCACAACAACAACATCAACAGTTACAAGAAAAATAGTCGATTATAGGTTGATTGATAGATTATAGATAAATGGTGGATATACTTAACCATATTACCTCCAATGTCATACATACATTGTTGTTGTTCAGTCATCCAGTTGTGTCTGACTCTTTGTCAACCTGGACTGCAGCACACCAGTCCTTCCTATCCCTCACCATTTCCTGACATTTGCCCAAGTTCATGTCCATTGTATTGGTGATGCCATCTAGCCATCTCATCCTCTGATGCCCTCTTCTTCTTTGCTCAATCTTTCCCAGAATCAGGAACTTTTCCAATGAGTCAGCTGTTCGCATTGGAGGACCAAAATACTGGAGCTTCAGCTTCAGCATCAGTCTTACCAACAAGTATTCAGGATTGATTTCCCTTAAGATTGACTGGTTTGATCTCCTTACAGTCCAGGGGACTTTCAGGAGTCTTCTCCAACACCACATTTCAAAGGCATCAATTCTTTGGCGTTTTGCCTTCTTTATGGTCCAGCTCTCACAACCATACATGACCATTAGGAAGACCAAATTCATGACACTATATGGACCTTTGCTGGCAGAGAATGTTGCTGCTTTTCAACACACTGTCTAGGTTTGTCATAGCTTTCCTGTCAAGAAGCAATTGCCTTCTGATTTCATGGCTGCAGTCACCATCTGCAGTGATTTTGGAGCCCAAGAAGAGGAAATCTGTCACTATTTCCACCTTTTCCCTTTCTATTTGCCATGAATTAATGGGACCAGATACCATGATCTTAGGTTTTTCAATATTTAGTTTTAAGCTGATTCTTTCTCCTCCTTCACCCTCATCAAAAAGCTCTTTAGTTCCTCTTCGCTTTCTGCCATTAGAGTGGTATCATCCACATATCTGAAATTGTGATATTTCTCCTGCCTATCTTGATTCCAGCTTGTAACTCATCCAGCCCAGTATTTCTCATGCTGTGGTCAACATATAGGTTAAACAAACAGGGTGACAGCAGACAGCCCTGTCATACACCTTTCTCAATCTTGAACCTATCAGTTGTTCCATACAGGGTTCTAACTATTGCTTCTTGACCTACATACAGGTTTCTCAGGAGACAGGTAAGATGGTCTGGTATTCCCATCTTTTTAAGAGCTTTCCATAGTTTGTTATGATCCACATAGTGAAAGGCTTTAGTGTCAGAGGCAGATATTTTTCTGGAATTCCCTTGCTTTCTCTATAATAAAGCAAATGTTGGCAATTTGATCTTTGGTTCCTCCTTTTTCTAAACCCATCTTGGACATATGGAAGTTCTTGGTTCTCATAATGCTGAGGCCTAGAGTGCAAGATTTCAAGCATGATATTACTAGCATGGGAGATAAGCGCAACTGTCCAGTGGTTAGCACATTCTTTAGTACTACCCTTCCTGGGAATTAGAATGAAGAGTGACCTTTTCCAGTTCTGTGGCCTCTGCTGGGTCTTTCAGATTTGCTGACCTATTGAATGCAATACCTTAATGGCCTCATCCTTTAGGGTTTTGAACAGCTCCTCTGGAATTCCATTGTATCCACTAGTTTTATTAACAATAGTGCTTCCTAAGGTCCACTTTACTTCACACTCCAAGATGTCTGGTTCTGGGTGGCTGTCCGCACCAACATAGTAATCCAGTTCATTAAAATACTTTTTGTATGGTTCTTCCACATATTCCTCCCATCTCTTTTTGATCTCTTCAGTGTCTACCAGATCTCTACCATTTCTGCCCTTCATTGTGCCCATATTTGGGCAAAATAGTCCCTTGACATTTCCAATTTTCCTGAAGAGATCTCTAATCTTTCCCTGTCTGTTGTTTTCTTCTAGCTTTATTCACTGTTCATTGAAGAAGGCCTTCTTGTCTCTCCGTGCTATTCTTTGGAACTTGGCATTCAGTTGAATGTACCTTTCCCTTTCTCCCTTGCTTTCCTCTTCTCTTCTCTTCTTCAGCTATTTGTAAAGCCTCCTCAGGTAGCCACTTTGCCTTCTTGCTTTTCTTTTCCTTCTGGATGGTTTCGTTTGCTGCCTCCTGTATAGTATTACAGACCTCCATCTACAGTTCTTCAGTCACACTCGTAACTAGATCTAATCCCTTGAATCTATTCATATTCAGAATATGATCGCACATGCATATCTTCCTATAAAAATTAAATTTGCTGGTTTAGAAATAGAAGCAAGTCTAACTATATGAGATTAGTGAATAGAAGCAAAAGAATAAAGTGACTCAATAATTCTCTGTTTAGAATGAATGCAAAAAAAAAAAAATATGCAAACACTTATACCCTGCAGCAAAGGATCACTTAAGCAGGGAGAGTCTGACTATCTATTTACTTCATGAGCACTTATCACTGTGAGCCCACAGTTTTTACAGCAGTGCCTGATTAGAATGAGAAAGATTAGCAGAGACAAAAGCAAAGAGCTGATTCTGTACTATTATTTAGTGAGTCGTGGGGAAAGGCTCAAGGAAGAAATTTAGTGAGGTATTCATTAAATATTGATACAACCTAAATCTTCCCATTCATGAGTACTCCCCTGTATACCTGAAGTAACTGAAATGTGGCAAGCAAAATTATCTTGCTGAAATATACCGCAGTTTCCCAACACTGGAATTCAACACTGTCCAACAGAGTGACAAACTATAGGCCCAGAGAGAAGTATTTCTGAGTCCAGCCATGACATTTCACACAGGAAAGGAATTCACATCTGTCCTTAAATGGCAATAAACCAGAAAGATGGAAGATTGATTCAGAAGCTTCTGCAAATGTTATAGCTGTTAAAGTACGTGAGGACTAATGGCACTCCTTTCTGTAAGTGTGGATGCCAGGCTAATAATTCCTTCAGCAGGAAATGAGCTAACAAACAGTTCATGCTCCCTGAATTGTGTTTTCTAAACATAAAATGAAGGGGCTGAGACTGTGGTGATAGCTCACTTTGGAAGTTCAGCATTTGCTTCCATAAACATCTCTGAGGGCTGGGCGCCACGACCTGTGCAAGGAGTTTGACATCTCTTCCTCAACTTCGTAAAACTATGAGCAGTGCTGAAAATATCTGCAGGTAAAATGGTTCTTCCTAACAAAATAGGATATACAGACACGTGTCATAGTCAACATTAACATGAATAAAAGATTACATGCAGTAATGGAGATGGAGCCCACATTAAGGAAATATATGGTGAAACATACTTTAGAGTAATGTTATAATTTTGATTCAATTAAAGTAAAAGGGAAAGAAATGAATTAAATTCCTTTTTTTCCCTGCTTCCACATTCTCTTTTGTTTCTTTACTGACTTCCTCCATGCCAATTTTTCCGGTCTCTATGAAGAGTTATTTCTCTCTGGAAAGAACTTTGATGGATAAACCCTCAGCATTCCTATAGTAGATGAGGTTATGAGAAGGGAAATATGAAGTAGGCAATGCATTATGTTCACTCTCTGAGTCTATGAAGTAAGCTTCTCTGCCTTTCAGGAATGAGCAGGTATACCAAGAGCTCATAGAGAGGCAAGGAGAAACAAGTATCTCATTGCCTTATTCTCTTCCATATCACTATTTACCTTTCTTACTGTATCGCTCCTTTCAAAACCGTACACTCTCCCCAATTCTCCTCATTTTTTTTAAAGTAGAAGAAACTAATAGATTGAACTTACCCTATATATTTAAAAAATGGTGTATATATAGAGAGAATATATACTTCTCCAATTATATTTTCAGCACACCTGTGCAAACAGATTTTCTCTATCATTTATCTTAAAATGCCAAAAATTAAAATCATAAAAGAGGTTATCTACACAATAAAATATTAAGTAGTCATTACTTAAAATAAAAACACATACACTTGTCACATGGCCATGATACATTGTCCAAGCAAAACAGGTTACAAAACAGTATGTAAAATATGATCTTATTTTATGTTTAAGTGTGCAATTTCTATATCTAAATATAATTAGGAAGTATTTACATGACAATGTTTTCAGTGATTACATTTGAGTGATAGGTTTCTAGATCATTTTCATTATCTTATACTTTTCTGAATTTCTTGTAGGTTTATGATGTATGTTTATATTTATTAAAATACACACAAAAATGGTTGGATCATGAAAATATTAGACAAGGTCAGAGTAATTAATTGAGCAGGAGCTTGAACCCAGGCGTGCTGCTCTGAAGCCTCTTGTAGATTCTACTATAATACCGGTATATTCAATCTAGTCACAAATACCAAAAAGTGGAAAAAACAAGTATAACAACAATAGAAGCCTGAAGAAAGGAGGGACAGAATTAAGAGGTTTAGTAGCAGAAATCAAAAATAAATGTTCAGTCATTTGCATTTCTCCTTTTGTTGTTGTTGTTGCTGGTCAAAAATAAAAATACCCTAATTAATTGATTCAACAGTTAGTTTCATTTGACAGCTGTTACTTACACAATATCTAAATTATTTCAAAAATATGCCTCTATAGTGTAATACAACAGGATGATACATTCACAGGTGTTTGTGTATATGTGTGTGCCTGTGCACTTGTGTATTTAACATATGGGGAAGTGCATATAGCTAGAGTAGTCATCAGAAAAAGAATATCACAGATCCATCCTGAAATAACTTTTTTTGCTCAGATCTCTAAAAGGAACCCTTTAAATAAATTTCATTCACATTTTCTTTCCTTTAGAATCAGAGGGAACAAGTTATACATTTTTCTCTAAGGTAAATCACTGATTCATCTTCAAAGACTCAACTTGGGATCATGGCTGTTATACCAAACTTCATATGTATATGGGGCTTCCCAGGTAGCATAAGTGGTAAAGAATCTGCCTGCCAAAGCAGGAGATGCAAGAGACGTGGGTTAAGTCCCTTTGTTGGGAAGATCCACTGGAGTAGGAAATGGCAACTCACTCCAGTATTCTAGCCTGGAAAATCCCATTGAGAGAAGAGCCTGGTGGGCTAGAGTCCTTGGGATTGCAAAGAGTTAGATACAACTGAGTGCACACAAGAGCGTGTGTGCACACACACACACACTCATATATATATTTCTCCCTAAAGTGATTCTTATAGAGACTAAAATCAGAGATCAGCAGAGAAAAATGTGTATGTACAGATTTTGAACTGTGCAGCTTGTAAAGTTTATTAACCAGTGTTAAAGTTATTAAATGTTTCTAGTTGTGGCTTTTAAAAATGAAGTTAAATATTTATCAGTACAATTGTATCAAAATGGTAATGGACCAATCCCATTTTTCTTCCTACACATAAAATTTGTCCTGTCTATAATGTCTTTAAGTCTGTTTTGTTTCCAGTCATTCTCAATTGCTTTTATATAGTATTTGCTAAGTTCTTTCAAGTCAGAGCCCATGCAAATGTTCTTTGGAGGAGCTCTCTACTTCATGTTGGTAAATGTGTTTGGCTTCAACAATTTCACAGGATTGTCAACTAAAAACAAGCCAAGTAGTATCTTATGGTGAGGAAATGAAGTTCTTAACTTTATTAAGACAAAAAAAACTTCCTTCTCATACAGAGAGTTATAGATTACAATAGAATTCTATGCATCAAGTAGCTTGTGGAGTATCAATAACTATCTGGTGACCAAAAACATAAAAAATTATTTTTAACCTGACATTCATACAATAAATCCTATAAAATAGTTCTTACTTATCACCATTTTAGGATTGTTTGTTGTTCAGTCACTAAGTCATGTCCCACTCTTTGCAACCCCATGGACTACAGCACACCAGGCTTCCCTGTCCTTCAGCATGCCTGGAATTTTCTCAAACTCATGTCCATTGAGTCCGTGATGCTGTCCAACCATCTCTTCCTCTGTCACCCCCTTCTTCTCCTGCCCTCAATCTTTCCCAACATCTGAGTCTTTTCCAATGGCTCCTCACATCAGGTGGCCACAGTATTGGAGCTTCAGCATCAGTCCTTCTGGTGAATATTCAAGATTAATTTCATTTAGGATAGACTGGTTTGATCTTCTTGCTGTCCAAGGGACTTTCAGAAGTCTTCTCCAGCACCATGTTCAAAAGCATCAGTTCTTTGGTACTCAGCCTTCTTGATGGTCCAGTTCTCACATCCATACATGACTACTGGAAATACCATGGCATTGACTATACTGACCATTGTCAGCTAAGTGATGGCTCTGCTTTTTAATACACTGTCTAGTTTTGTCATCACTTTTCTTCAAAGAAGCAAGTGTCTTTTAATTCCATGGCTGCAGTCACCATCCCATCTGCAGTGATTTTGGAGCTCAAGAAAATCTGCCACTGTCTCCACTTTTTTCCCACCTAGTTGCCATGAAGTGATGAGAATGGATGCCATAATCTTAGTTTTTTGAATGTTGAGTTTTAAGCCAGCTTTTGCACTGTCCTCTTTCACTTTCATCAAGAGGCTTTTCTCCCAGCAATCTTGATTCCAGCTTGTGCTTCATCCAGCCTGGCATTTTGCATGATGTACTCAGCATATAAGTTGAATAAGCAGGATGACAACATACAGCCTTGACATACTCCTTTCTCAATTTTGAACCAGTCCGTTGTTCCATGTCCAGTTCTAACAGTTGCTTCTTGACCTGCATACAGGTTTATCAGGAGGCAGGTAAGGTGGTCTGACATTTCCACCTCTTTAAGAATTTTCCACCCTTTGTTGTGATCTATACTGTCAAAGGTTTTAACGTAGTCAGTGAAACAGAAGTAAATGTTTTCTGAAATTCCCTTGATTCAGAAATTTATAATACTAAAATATTTTACCAGCTAATAACATGCAGACCTTATAAATCTCCAAGCCATGTTGTCCAAATGGGATATATGAAATATTCAGGAAGAATATATTAGAGAACATAGGTACTTTTCATATCTTTGTTATTCTATCTTCATTTTTATAATATTTTATAACTTTCATGATATATTCACTTATTAGATATATTTTTAAAAATAAATGCCAATATATTTGGGTAACATTTTCAAAGGTTTGTATACCATTCTCTAAGAAAATAAGAATAATCAATAGTAGGAGAAAAGAAACATAAAAGTCTTAATGTCTAATAGACTTTAAGTCAGTATAAACATTATTTGGAAAATAAAACAAGCATATCCATTTGGAAGAAAATCTGTATCAATGCAGGACAGAGATTTTCTCGAAGTAGCTGAATGAAGGAAATGACAAATTGCAATAGTAATAAAAATTTAAAATTCAGACAGGGGAATCATTATGTTAACTGATTAGCCTATTTTTTTTAAGAGCAGTTCAAAATTCCTTACCTAATGGAAATGGCATTGTAAGAAAATGTTTATAGAATTTTTAAAAAGTAACTTATATTCAGTCAATTGTTTTGTCTTGCTACATTAACAGTGAAATCAATATAAACACTATGTGTATGCATGCGTGCTAAGTCTCTTCAGTCATATACAACTCTTTACACCCCTATGGACTGCAGCCCACCAGGCTCCTCTGTCCATGGGATTCTCCAGGCAAGAATATTGGAGTGGGCTACCATGCCTGCTCCAGGTAATCATCCCGACCGGAGGATCAAACCCGCGTCTCTTGCGTTTCCTGCATCAGCTGATAGGTTCTTTACCACTATTACTGCCTGCAAAGTCCATAAACACTATAACAAATTTTAAAACTCCATCAGGATGTTGTAGACTTTAACACCACCTCACAAATGTGGCTGAGTTTAATTGTATCTCTCCCTCCAGCCTGCCCCTGAGAGAGTAACTACTTTTCTAGAAAGCAGAGTTTCTATTGTTGAGAAAAGTAGAGGAAGCAGAGGCAGAGGAGCAATATCCTGCAAGAATAAAGCAAGTGAAATAGGAGCATCTCTCTGATCATATTAAAAGCCCAGAGAAGAAAGGAAGGGGAACAGGGACATTGTAAAGGATGAGGGTATCAGGGGAGCTAGGGCTTCCCCACTGGCTCAGTGTCAAAGAATCTGCCTGCAGTGCAGGAGTCACGGGACCCAGAGGTTCAATCTCTGCGTCAGGAAGATCCACATGGCAACCTATTCCAGTATTCTTGCCTGGAGAATCCCCACGGATAGAGGAGCCTGGTAGGCTATGTTTTATAGGGTCGCAAAGAGTCGGACACAACTGAAGCAACTTAGTACAGAACAGATCAGGGAGCTAAAGATGTGCTTTCACCCCTGGTCACATAATCCGGAAAATAACAAAATTAAAAGAGGCAGCAAGCTTGCTTGTACAGTATAAAGTCCTCCAGATGGAGAAAGCTGAGGCGAGCTAGCTGACTGGTCAAGGACCTCGTCAGATGGAGGGCCAAACAATTTATTAGAAATATAGATGTAAAATATCAATGTTAGAAACCCAAGCAAATGTCTTTTGGAAGCTCCCCAATATAGCAGGAATACTCGTAAAGCACACTGTGTCCCAACCACCGGGCTTCCCTGGTGGCTCAGGGTAAAGAACCCGCCCGCACTGCAGAAGTGCTAAGTCACTTCAGTCATGTCTGACTCTGCGACCCTGTGAACCAGAGCCCACCAGGCTTCTCTGTCCACAGGATTTCTTAGGCAAGAATACTGGAATGAGTTGTCATTTTCTCCTGCAGGGGATTGTCCCAACCAAGGGATCAAACCCGCATCTCTTTAAGTCTCCTGCATTGGCAGGTGGGTTCTTTACCACTAACGCCACTTGGGAAGCCCTAAAAATATAGATGTAAAATATTAATGTCAGAAACCCACACAAATGTCATTTGGAAACTCCCCAATATAGCAGGAGTATTCTAAATACACTGCCTTTAAATGGTGACCCTACAAAGTCAAATTCTACACTCATATGTTGGCAAGTAGTTTCTCTTTAAGTCAAAGTCTTAGATTTTAACAGCTGAAACCAAGTCATTTTAAAAATACAGTAAAATCTGGAGCTATAAAGACTGTGGAAACTTACTTAACAGCATGAGCTAAAGATAACCAGGAATTTGCCACTGGGAACTATTTTATGCTTTTGATGGAGCTGCAGTGTATAGTGTCTAAGGTAACTGATGTACAGAAAGACCAAGCTAATAAATACTGGTTCTAGAATTTCTATGATTTAAGGAGGATAGGAGTGTTAAGTTGATGGATAAGTCCCACAATGCTTTTCTTTTATAAGGTCTGCTAAGCCTAGTTGGCAATCGTATTTCAAATCCATTCATAAGGTCCCTATAGAAGAATAAAAAGCAAGTGTCATGTGTCTGGACACTCACCAAAAAAATAGAACAAAAGTTGTGTATACATGCTCAGCATTCAGAAATGTGTTAAACTATTACTTCTGGTGAATCCATTTTGCATGGTTTTTGTTACCTAGAAATTAGACTATTTCTGATCCACTGCTTTACAATATTCTTTAATAAATTCTCTCCAATAGAAACAGAATAACAACAGGAAGAGCCTCAGACAGGGAATAAGGTGTGAGGATTCAGGGTCTTGATTATTCATATTTGGGTCTTTGTTTCTTGAATTCTGGGGTTTTTTTTGTGTGTTAGTTTTTGTTTTAATGAGGAAGTTGATTAAGATAAATTCGAACATGCTATGACTCGGCGATTGAGGACATAAACTTACTAACAAACTCCCAATCAGATTAGCACTGCATTGGTTAGCTATTTTTGCATAACAAAGCCCTCCAAAAGTCAGTGATTGAAATAATAACCTTCTGTTCCAGAAGTCAGCAAGGATGCGATGCTGACCTGGACTGGGCTCAGTGGATCTCTACTTGGCTTGCTTGTGTCCGTGGTCAGGTGGCAGGTCAGCCGGACACCGGGGGGGGGGGGGGGCTCCTGGATGCCCCTGCAGGGATAACTTAAATTTAACATGATTGTTTATTTTCTAGCAGACTGTCTGAGGCTAGATCTTGTGGTAGGGGTAATGTTCAGAGAGAAAGCTAGATTGCAAGGCTCAGCATCTCTTGAGGTATGAACTGGGAAGTGGCCTGCTATGACTTCTGCCACAGACAAAGCCAGTTAAGGCCAAGACTGAGCCTGGCCTTGATCATAGCCCAGATTCAAGAAGGAGGGGGAAAGAGCCTCTATCGGAATCTTTAACACAGTCTTTAACAAGAGATGTGAATATGGAGATGGCTGCAAATAGGATCATTTTTGCAAACAATTTGCAAAAACACCATGAAGATGTAAATCCAATCTATAAAGCTATATCAACATTCTTTAAGAAGGCTGAGCCACTGATACTCTTCATGAGCATGTCTAGGCATAGTGGAGAGCTGGTGATTACGGGCAGATATCCCGGAACTGGATTGCTTGGATTTGAAACCTACCACTAGAATTTAGCATCTGTGCAGTCCTGAGAAAGTAGTTTGTCTTCCACTGCCTAACTAGTCTCATCTATAAAATGAGAATAACAGTACCTTCACAGAGTATTGGTACAAGAATTAATATATATAGCCTAGCACACAGTCATTTAATAAATGTATGATATTTTATTAGTTGTAATATTGATAGGAAAATATTAACCAAGATGCTAATTACAAGAATAGGGAAGATCAGTAAATTTCCAGCTGAATTTGCAAATGAACAGGCTAAGCATCAGCAGTTTGTAAAGTAGACTCCAGTACCAAGCACGTACCAACCATCTCAATAGACATGGATTTGAGCAAACTCTGGTAGATAGTGGAGGACGTGCTGCAGTTCATGCAGTCACAAAGAGTTCGACATGTCTTAGCAAATGAACCAAGGAACCAAGGATTTAGATATCTTTAAACTATTTCATTGAAATCTTGCTGAATTCTTCTAATTAATAAATCAGCAAAGTATATAAATGCTGTGGACTTACTTCACTTTTTAAAAAATGGGATTCTGAATTCACTTTTACATACTTTAAAGAGAGGCTTTATCAGAGCAATTTATAATTATAGCAGCACTCCCCTGATAGGACCAGAAGGACATATTCTAAATCAGGTCTTTCATGGAGTTAGAGAGAAATGTTCCCATTCTTTTTTTTTCTCTTTCCCCAAACTTCACTTACAGCTCTTTCACCCATTACCCAGTAAAGTCATAAAGGAAACAGATCAAAAATCCTGCAATCTCAAGTTCATGTATCATAAAAAGAACATATTCTACCCATGGGTAGGAAAAGGAGGCAAATCCAAGCTCCTAACCACAGATCACAGCAAGGGAGCGTGTATCAAGCACCTATCACTTGAAAGAAGAATGGCAGTCCTTCCGTGAGATGAAAATAAAGGAGAAATCAGAAAAAAGAAGGTTGCCAAGTCACCAAAGAAACCAATTATGCTTCCAAGCAGCCAGAACATAAGTGTATGCTTGTGGGCCCAGGGCTTAAAAGAAATCAGAGAATGTTTAAAGAAAATCAAGCTTCAGATCTAAAGGAAATCATCTTCTTTGTGTATCCTGCCTGCAGTTTTGATTTTTTTTTAATTTCAATAGAATTTGCACAAACCGTTTCAATTCATTCTTGCACAGATACAGCATATTTACCAGTGTGCTGACATTCCAGTGGAAGAAGTGGAATTTGATATAAGCCTTTTGGTCTCCTTCAGTAGAATGGACTACTGTCACAAACTTTGCTTTTGAACTTCAGAAAGGATGAGGCTAATATTTTTTGAGTTCTCAATATGCAGCAAGAAACTGCAAATGGTTTCCTGTATGATCTGTCACCTACTTCTGATTATAACCTTGCAAAGTATTCACCCCATTTTGCAGATGAGAAGACAAGCTCAAGAGGTCTTGTTGCTTGGCCTTGGTCACAGAGCAGGCATTCCACTGGTGCCAAACCAGAATGAGTACTTGCCAGTTAATAGGGGAAAATGCACAGCAAATATGCAGGTCACCACTCCCCTCCCAGCACCTTTTATACTCCCTTGGAATACTTCCTGAAAATAGCTGCATTTCACCTCTCCTGCACTCTTCTCCATGTGCACTGCACAAAAGCTTTGGACAGAAAGATCCAGCAAAGTTCTCAGATCAGTTACCCAAACAGCATGCACACATACACACTCAATGCAATTCAGAGGTTGGAGGGAAAAGGGAGCTAAAAATGCAATTCTGTCTATGGAAGAGATTTGAATATAAATGAAACGCGGTGTGCCTCTTCTGTGCTCATGAACCTATGTTTTTCAGAGACCTGTTTTCAGTTATTCATTTACCACCCTGTACTGGGAACAGTGTCCATGAAAGGGAAGTGTAGATAGACTGCAGTGAGCTCAGTTATTCCTTTATGCACCGGTTACAATGAACTGTCGGCATATAAACTTGAATAGCTTATGGACTCAAATGGAGATGAGCCCATAGATACTAAACTTCCTTTGAAACACAGATATCTTGTAAATTGTGGGATATATTTCTGTCCTTTAAGGAAATCTGGATCATTTAGTTCTGACTGCTGCATCTGTGCCTCTGAAAGTAAAGCCTCTGTAGAGGGATTGAGGACTTTGTAAGAATTTTGGTAGGTAACTAGTAGGTTATGAGATAGTCAAGTGTAGGCTACATGTGGATGCAAATGTAACGTTGAATTCACTCTTAGGGTCTTATGTGTTATTTTTCCAAGAAATTTTGGGAAGCCTTGATGCTTCATGAGTAGTACTAAGCATGATGTTAAATGTTTAGCATAGGTGATCTTATATAAATCAATTCTGTGTTTTTTTTCTCATGTTCACAAGGAGTTGTTCATGAGGTGGTTTGAAAAGTGGTGTGAGTTTGTATTTGCTTGCTTGACCTCAAAAACTGAGTTGAGAGCAAAGTAGGATGGTACTTGTGCTGGTTGAGAGCTCTATGACACTAATGTTGTGGTTTGAGTCAATACAGACTTGAGAGAACAAATACCCTGCAACCTTTCTCTTGTTGCCACTATACACAGAAAGACAGGAAGCCTTAGGACGCAGAACAAGAAGTTGTTGATGAAGGAAGAGTTGAAGTGTGACCTGGGTTGAGACCGACGTCAAATAAAATATTTATGGTTCAGGTTTTTTATTTCTTATTTCCCTGAACAGGGAATAAATATTTTCCATGTTTGTTGCTTTAAAAGCTAACTGGAATTACTTACTGAAATGAAGATTAGAAATCAGAGGATATGTTTTTAAAGAAAGATACATTCAAGAATTCAAGTGAATCTGAATCTCCCCACAAACAAGCTGAAGCTAAATAAACTCTTCCATGAAAATCTGATCCTCTGGGTAGTGGGAGACAAACTAGACCAGGTGACTCGGAAATCAAAGATACGTTCAAAGATGCATTCTCTTGGGAGGATGAGATGGTTGGATGTCATCACCGACTCAATGGACATGAGTTTGAGCAAGCTTCAGGAGTTGGTGATGGACAGGGAAGCCTGGCATGCTGCAGTCCATGGGGTCACAAAGAGTCAGACACAACTGAGCAACTGAACTGAACTGAACATTCAAGAGAACCTGCTTGTTGAGGGAATCTCAGTCCCAATGTCAGTTTCAGATTGCTTGATTTCTGAGTCCCCTGGTCTAGTTTGTGTCCCGCTACCCAGAAGATCAGATATTTGTGGAAGAATTTGTTTAGTTTCAGCTTTTTGTGGGAGGAGATTCAGATTCACTGCCAGGGTGTACCCAGGAAGACATTGCCACTGAACTCATTTCAGCAAACAAACAGAACTGTAGCTCAGACACCACTGTGACTCTTTCAGGCCTCCCCAGTGATAGATAACAACCTCATAAGCTAAATATTAGGATTTTCCCAATCAGTCAACACTTGGCTCACGTTAGTGAAAAGCTCTCACAATTCAGTGATATGCTCATTGGTCAGGAAAAGAGTATCTGTATTTATTTAATGACTGGTCTTTTCAGCTGGTGTTATTTCTAGATTTCATTTTTGTATTGCATAAACTGCAAGCAGTGGCTGTCTGACAAATTTGTTTTCAATCCTGTTCAATGTTAGTGGAGGGTATAAAATTGACAGGCTCAGAGAGCAACAGGAGAGTTATCATACCAGACTAAAGTTGCAAATATCTCTTCTGTTTCTGGTCTCCAGAGCTGCAGGTGACCCTGGTGTTACTGCAGAGAGAAGAATGCACAAGCAAGTTATTTGGGCTACAGGTTGAATGAATATCATTATTTTGGAAAATGAAATTCTTAGGGCTCACTGGATTTCCAGGAAATTTTTAGCTTCATCTCCACTCTTTGTTTTACAAAAGGGTGCTATTAAAAATATTTGCTGCCCCAAATATTCTTATATTTCCATTCCATTTCTCTAAATCCTGACAATACCTTAAGGCCTAGATTCCATTTCACCTCCTCTGTGAAGATCTTCCTGAGCATTCCAACCCACAGCAATTGCATCTTCTGGATCCAAACTCCTCTGGCTCTAGGAGGAAAATAAATAATAGTGATTAAATCATAGCATAAGCCTGAGTTCCAGCTGTGATTCGTACTGACCGTGTGGTGCTGGGAATGTTACCTGTCACCTATGACCCCTGATTTCTTCACCCACAATTCTAGTCTAGTAATACTTCCCCTCATCAAATGGTGATAAGGATTAAATTAAAAGTGTCATAGGTAAAGACCTGGCCCATAATCTCTCAAGCAATTTGTCATATTCTGTTTTTCCTTGTTATTTACTATCTACCCCATATGTTTTTTATCTTAAAGAGATTCTAAGTTATCTAAGGATCATGTGTCTCATCTACTTGTGTTTATATTCTCTTCCACCTATTTTAGTGCTAAAGAGCCTTCGCTCTCCAGGCAGTGTAGGCTGATGGCTTGATGTTTTGATGGACATAAGTGTCTTTGGCAGAAAGAACAGAGCTACGTGTAGAAGTAGACGCAGACTATAAGCAAATACACGCACCTTGGTCGGCATATGTGGCCATGACATGGTCCACAGAGTAGAGAGAAGAAACACTTCAGCAGTTCGAATGGCTCTTGCCACAACCTCGACAGAGGGGGACGTTTTCTAAACTGAAAACAGGCAGTGCCATAGATGAAATAAGATCTAGTATGTGTTAGAGAAACAGTTTTATCTGCAGACTTTTTTCATTTATTCAAATCAATGAAAGCTGAACAAATAACCCCTCCCAGAATGCTCAGAGTATAAACCTGGGAGTCTCCTGGAATTTAAGGGGGATTGGAGACCAGTAATTTCTCTCAGATTCTAGTGACTAGTGCCAGAACCTAGAGGAGAGGTGCTTCTGCTAGTGTGTAGCTATTAACATGTATTGGAGGTGGTGTCAGGGGCTTCCCAGGTGGCCCTTGTGGTAAAAAACAAAAACAAAAAAAACCTACCTGCCAATGCAAGAGACGTAAGATACATGGGTTCAGTCCCTGTGTTGGAAAGATCCCCTGGAGAAGAGCATGGCAACTCACTTGAATATTCTTGCCTGGAGAATCCCAAGGACAGAGGAGCCTGGCAATTGCAAGACCAACAAATTGCAAGGAATAAGACATTTGACCCTGTGACCAGTGGCTAAGGTAGGATCTCTTTGTTATATCTGAGAATATGACTAGCAAAATCATAGTCATGTGGTTGTTTGGTGAAGCACTCTATGTTGGACACAGACTGCCCAGTTAACTGATGCTGAAATGTGGCCAGACCCATACTTAAGCATCATGAGTCATTCAGTCTTATATTCAAACTCTTTGTGATTTTTCTGTCACACCTTATACACTCACACTGAGTGAGCACCTCTCCCTACAGCCTTCCAGAGTAATCCCTGTCCTGTGGATCAGCTAGATCACATTCACTCATTCCATAAACAAGGCCATGTGCATCTCTTAAGAGACAAGCGTTATGTTAAGTAATAGAGTTACTTAGGTAAAACACACAGCCCCTGCCCTCCGCTGACAGGTCTAACAGGCAACATAGAAAATAAAAGAGTTAATTACAAGCAGTGTGACTAAATGCAATGATAGAGCTATGCATAACACAGTGTGGGAGGAGGACCACCTATCCACATAGCTGCAGGGAAGAGAAGTCAGAGAAGGCTCCTTAAACAAGTCCCTTTGGACTGAGTTTTGTAACTGTAGCTCAGGGTGAAACAGGGAAAACAAAACAGCTGGAGAGGGACGCAGGGATCAGATCATGAACCCTATGTTTTGCCATGCTACTGGGGATGGATGTGATACTGTTCACAGAAATATTAAGGAGTACAAATGGATACACAATTTGATTTGGATGTTCCATTAAAAGACTGGGGGAAAGCGGGATGGAAATTATGGAGAAGGAGATCTGGGAGAAAGAATAAATTTCATTTTACAATGATAACATTGTGGTACCTGGGAAAGGTTCAGATGAAGACATTTAGAGGAAACTTGGATATTGTTCCTGGAATGGGGAGCCAAATATACAAGTTGGGGAGTCAGTGATAATTAAAGCCACAAAAGTGGATTAAATCACTCAGAGAGTGTTTAGGTTAGAAGAGTAGAGACCAAAATTCGGAAATGAACATTTCAAGAAGAAAATCTGATAGGTAGAAATAGTGGCCAGAGAGTCAGAAAAAGAGTCATGAAAAGTGCTGATGGGTTTATGGAGACCGAGGGAGTAGAGTTCTCTGAGAGAAAGAAGTGATCAGCAGTAACAAATGTTGCTTGGCTGGAAATTGACTTTCAGTTTGACATTTTAATCCTTATCACAATTCCCTAATAAAATACTGACTTCCTCATTTGATTGTTGACAGTTGCCTACCCCACCCTGATTATAATTTCAAATTTCCTATGACTCAATAAGAGAGGCAGAATTTCCAGAGCATAAGCAGGTACTAATTGAACTGTAGTTCCTTTTTAATATGAGAGAGGCCTAGCACCAGTAATAAAGTTAAAGGGGCAGTAAATGAGAGACAAGGTCCAATGTGAAATGGTCCCCAGTTTAGTGTATGTCCTGAAAGTTAGCTCAGCACTTCTTACTGCTGATGGGGAAAAATATTCATAGTACTTTCTGTCTCTCAGATTGCAGATTCCTCATCTCAACACTTAACTGCCCAACAGCTGCTCATTCTGTGCCCAACCCAGGAAGATTTATTTTCAGTGACCAAGAAATGTCATACTAATTATGTCTCAAGAGGGTTGGTTCTTTCAGAAAGACTTCCACCTTCGTTTGGCAAACCTGAGAAAACTGCAGAGACTACTCCAAAAGTATGTCAGTGTTAGGTTCTAAAGTCTAAAGAAATTAAACAATTTCTATGTTGTGATTTCATTAGTTTCATACAGAAAGGAAAAAAATGATACATATTTCCACAATTGCTTTAGAAGCATCTCAGTATTTTAGCCATATCTCTTGCTATATAACAAACAGTGTTAAAATTTAGATTGAAACAGTAAATTATTATTTTTCACAAGAGTATTTTCTATGTACATTTGCACTCGTGTGACTGCCTTCAGCTGCTGAGTTGGCTGAGATGGAACGTTCACGATGCCCTTACTTACATGTCTGGCATTTGATGGGCTCAGGTACCTCTCTTCTCCTCCTTATGATCTCTCATTCTTCAGAAAGACAGATCAGCTTCCTGGCATGGCCATCTCAGGGCAGCACCACAAGAACATGAATGTGGAAACTGGAAAACCTGTTAAGGCCTCATTATGAAAACCACACGGAATCATTTCCCCTGCACTTTCTTTTCAAAGCAAGTCATGGGAACACTCAGATTCCAGGTGGCAAAATAGACTTCATCTTTCCGTGTTTGTGCGTGCACGTGTGTGTGTTTAGTACCATTTTTTACCCAATTGCTATTCACCAAAGACACTATAACACAAAAACTAAAAGCAAGTTCTTTGAAATCAGGATACTTGGGTTTCAATCCCAGCTCCTCCCAGCTCTATCTACTCTACTACTAACTACCTACCTCAGTGGGTTACATGAGTATTTTATGGTACCTTACTTATAGAGTGCCTTAGAAAAATACCTGGCATATTAAAAAGCACTCAGTGATTATTTACTAGTATGTCTTATTTTTCTATTCTACATTAAAAGTGTTTTTCTGTCTTATTACAGATTCTTCACATATATAATTTAAATTTCTATCCAGCAGCTTTTTATGTGGCTATGCTATAATTTTCACAACCATCTCCTCTATAGGATATTTAGTCTAATTCCTATTATTAGCTATTATATACTGATTACAAAGATTTTTTTTTAGGTATAAAGCTATTTGCATTTCCCTGGTTATGCTAAGGTCTGTGTGTATTTGTTTGTATGTTTGTGGTTATTTCCATAAGATAGATTCTCAAGGTTAGAAATTCTGAATGAATTATCTAAGACTTCTGATTCCTATAGCCAAATTCTTTCCTAGATGAGCAGATCAGTTTATACCCCCACCAATAATATATGAGAGGGTGCACCTCTAAAACCTCAGTTGTGATGCTTTCGTTGTGGCATTATCTCCAGATGGGGCACATGAGAAACCTGAGCTATTTCATTTTCTCCTCCCTGTGAAAGCAGATTAAAGCTGAGCAGAAAAGCAGCCTTAGATGCCACTGAAAAAGGTTGGGGGAAAATATGTGGGGGATGAGTGCAAACATGTCTGGTAAAAATAGAAAAATATAATATCCACATTGAAAAAAATAGTTGCTATCTGGCCTTTCAACAATAAACTAAAAAATATGCACTTAAAGTAATAGTTGAAACTGCTATTTTTATTTGGTGGCTAGTTTGATTTTCTTTAGTGATATTGTCTGAATAATGAGAGGTGGAGATGCTAAACATCAGAATTTCCACAGCAGCCAAAATGTCCAGTTACAACCCTCTGCAAGCAAAATAGAATAATAGGTGGATGTGACATTTACAGATAATTTTCTCTCCCATCATTAGATGGATGACTCCAGCACAATGACAGTAAGTCCTTATCTTCAAATCATATTTTAATAGAACAAATTTGCTATACTCATGAACATGAATAGACTCTTGGTAATGCAGGTTATTTTAATGGACACATCACTTTAAGCTAAACTTTCTCCATCTGTTCAGCTCTCTAATTACCAATGCGTAAAGTGCATAATTCACAATTACATCATAAAAATAAGATCTACATTATATCAACTCGTGTCAAAGCTTTTAAATCTATGCTATTTGGCATCTGTTTCTATATTAATATTTGCTCCCTTCCAACAAATCAGAGACAAAAACACCACTTCTCAATTAGGAAAATCTGAAAAAATTACATGTTTGCAAGAGAAAAGGGAATTCTTTATCATACCATTTCCTTTTATAATCATGCCTTATTGTTAGGTATTACTTACTTTCTCCTATAGTTGGTCCTACAGGCTCCAACCCCTTTCTGAGTTGGTCCTTCATAGCTTTCATTGGTGGAGAAGGCAATGGCACCCCACTCCAGTACACTTGCCTGGAAAATCCCATGGATGGAGGAGCCTGGTAGGCTGCAGTCCATGGGGTCACTAAGAGTCGGACACAACTGAGTGACTTCACTTTCACTTTTCACTTTCAGGCGTTGGAGAAGGAAATGACAACCCACTCCAGTGTTCTTGCCTGGAGAGTCCCAGGAATGGGGGAGCCTGGTGGGCTGCCGTCTATGAGGTCGCACAGAGTCGGACACGACTGAAACGATTTAGCAGCAGAAGCAGCAGCTTTCATTGGAAAGCAAAGATAATTTAGTCACAAAAAGCTAAATTTTCCACATATGACAATACTAAAGGTGTTTCTTAGCTCACTTTAAGAATGTAAGTGATATAATTGATATACATTGAGAAAATTAATTATAATCATATACATATATAATTTTTTTTAAAATGTTATTTGCTCAGTTGTGTCTGACTGTTTTCAATCTCATGGACTGTAGACCACCAGGCTCCTCTGTCCATTGAATTCTCCAGGCAAGAATACTGGAGTAGGTAACCATTCCCTTCTCCAGGAGTTATTCCTGACTGAGGGATCGAACCTGGGTCTCCTGCATTCTAGGCAGATTCTTTACCATCTGAGCCATCAGGGAAGCCATATATAATTTTATATAATTATAAGCCAATATATAATTTTATAAGAAAACATATATATTTATATAGATATGCTTTCTTATGTGAGGGCAAATTGGATTAATCTGGGTATCTGTCAGATAGAAAGCCATAGAAGGAGACTAAAAAGAGAAGAAGACTGAGAGAGTGGTCAATTGGCCAGCACATCCGCTTCCTTCCCCCAGTCCCTGTCCCACCTTAGGGCCTGTGAATATGCAGAATTTGCTGAAGACCATATCCCTGGCTGCCCTGCAGCCTTTCTCTTGGATCCTACCTATTTAACTATTCTTGCTTAGCTTTGGCCTATGTGCAGTTCTTCAATTTTTACAGTTGCTGGTATCTGTTTGCCTTCACGTATCTGGTTCCTTGAAGGACAGGGTACTTAGAGATCCCTTTGTGTAATGTCACCATTGTGACCCACTCACCTGTAGGCTTAAAAAATAAGTCCTTGTTTCTGGTGACAATCATGTAAAACATAGATAAAGAGTTGGGGGCCTCTGAGTACTTCAGAGGGCAGAAAGAACTCCCAATTCAAGGAAGCCAGAAGGCTTTCCTTTTGCTACAGATTAAAAGATAGCACTCAAGCAACTAAGGCTAGAGAATGCTGATTTTGATTCTGGCTTCCACACTAGATTGAAGACACTGTTAAATTTGCTTTATTAATTATGAATGAATCACTCAGGACAGAATAGTATCATGTTGATGAAGAGAGTATCCCATCAATCAGACATGCAGTGGCTAGTGTATCTCTCCCCTTATACCTGTCTCCTAAGTACTTATCAACTCATGCCATGAAGTTTTCTTTACATCTCTGTCTTTCCAGTTAGAATGGTGAACCATCAGTGTAGTGCTATTGGTTGAACGGTGTCTGTTCCATCAATGCTATTGCTAATATATTTATTGTGCTAGTAACTTCAGTTCAATTCAGTTCAGTCGCTCAGTGGTGTCCAACTCTTTGCAACTGCATGAATTGCAGCACACCAGGCCTCCCTGTCCATCACCAACTCCCGGAGTTCACTCAGATTCATGTCCATCGAGTCAGTGATGCCATCCAGCCATCTCATCCTCTGTCGTCCCCTTCTCCTCCTGCCCCCAATCCC
This sequence comes from Capricornis sumatraensis, assembly GCF_032405125.1. Taxonomy (NCBI): domain Eukaryota; kingdom Metazoa; phylum Chordata; class Mammalia; order Artiodactyla; family Bovidae; genus Capricornis; species Capricornis sumatraensis. Next base: position 44,959,790 of record NC_091074.1, on the reverse strand, counting down.
TCCCAGCATCAGTCTTTTCCAGTGAGTCAACTCTTCACATGAGGTGGCCAAAGTAGTGGAGCTGCAGCTTTAGCATCATTCCTTCCAAAGAAATCCCAGGGCTGATCTCCTTCAGAATGGACTGGTTGGATCTCCTTGCAGTCCAAGGGACTCTCAAGAGTCTTCTCCAATACCACAGTTCAAAAGCATCAATTCTTCGGTGCTCAGCCTTCTTCACAGTCCAACTCTCACATCTATACATGACCACAGGAAAAACCATAACCTTGACTAGACAGACCTTAGTCGGCAGAGTAATGTCTCTGCTTTTGAATATGCTATCTAGGTTGGTCATAACTTTTCTTCCAAGGAGTAAGTGTCTTTTAATTTCATGGCTGCAGTCACCATCTGCAGTGATTTTGGAGCCCCCCAAAATAAAGTCTGACACTGTTTCCACCATTTCCCCATCTATTTCCCATGAAGTGCTAGTAACTTCAGTTGTGTGCAACTCTTTGAGACCCTATGGACTGTAGCCCACCAGGCTCCTCTGTCCGTGAATGCTGGAGTGGGTTGCCGTGCTTTCCTGCAGGGATTGAACAGACATCTTTCACGTCTCCTGCATTGGCAGGCAGGTTCTTTACCACTAGTGCCACCTGGGAAGTCCAATTTATTTATTAGATAGTGTTTAGCAGGGAATGAAAATGAAGTGAATTTTCAGTGTCTCCTTATCTTTCATAGCATTATGCTTTACAAGGTAAGGGAATTTTGTTTTTAATATTGATTATATTAGGTTTAGTTCTACTGATTCCTATAATGTTTGTTCTGGATACTCATTGTTCTTTATTCTATTTTTCAGAAAAAGTTTTGGAAAAAACAAAAACAAAAGACCCTATAATTCATTGCATGCATTTTACATTTAACATAATGACTGACAAAGCTATGAAACACCTTTCCCCAAGTCCTTTGTTAGATCCAGACTGATTCCCAAGCAACTCCAACAGGTGACCTCAGACTTTCTTTTCCCATTGCTGTGAAAGCTTTCAAAATCTTATTTTTCTTAAATCTCAGTTGTGAATATACAATGTGTTATCAACAGTAATGGAGATTACACTTAATGGTTACAATCTAAGAAATTTCTGATTGTAAATTTAATATAAATTGCAAAATGTCATCTTATCTTCTATGGTAAACCAAAGGTTGACTTTCCTTCCATGACTACTGGGCATTTTGATTCATATATTATACCAGTAATGACAAACTGGGTCCCAGTTCAAAAAAAAAATAGAATTGTTTGGTAAAATACTATCTCAAGTTTGATGTCTGCCTATAGAAAGATTAATATAGCCTTGAATCAAAGTGAAATAGCCATGAAATTAAAAGACACTTGCTCCTTGGAAAAAAGTTATGACTAACCTAAACAGCATATTAAAAAGCAGAAACATTACTTTGCCAACAAGGTCCATCTAGTCAAAGCTATGGTTCTTCCAGTAGTAATGTATGGATGTGAGAATTGGACTATAAAGAAAGCTGAGTGCCAAAGATATGATGCTTTTGAACTGTGGTGCTAGAGAAGACTCTTGAGAGTCCCTTGGACTGTAAGGAGATCCAACCAGGCAATCCTAAAGGAAATCAATCCTGAATATTCATTGGAAGGACTGATGCTGAAGCTGAAGCTCCAATACTTTGGCCACCTGATATGAAGAACTGACTCATTTGAAAAGACCCTGATGCTGGGAAAGATTGAAGGCGGGAGAAGGGGATGACAGAGGATGAGATGGTTGGATGGCATCACTGACTCGATGGACATGAGCTTGAGTAAGCTTCAGGAGTTGGTGATGGACAGGGAGGCCTGGAGTGCTGCATTCCATGGGGTCGCAAAGAGTCAGACATGACTGAGTGACTGAACTGAACTGAACTGAACTTGAATCAAAAACTACTGTTACAAGCAATGGGTTGGATTCCTTTCTTGGAAACTTTTGCCAGGTACCCAATTTTGTGGAAATTTACTTCAAACCACTCCAGCTGGCATTTCGGTTTCAACACCATGGCCACAACCCAATTTCTGCTATCACCCACTATATCCTCAAATACATTTTCTGTTTAAACATAACTATTTGCTGTTTCCTAATTATATTGTAGGTTGACTTTGCTTCTCTTTGCTCATATTGTTCCTTATGAACATCTCTTTAGTCCTTTCCTCCTCTTTTGCATCCTAATCTCCATCTCTCAGACTCCATCCATCTTTCTAAACCCTATTCAAATATCTGTCCTTGAAGACTTCCTCCCCATGAACATAATCTCCTCACTGATCCCATGGGGATCTTTATACTGGAATAAATTTTTATCCTCTCAATTAGTAAGTCCCTTGAGTATAGAGACCATGCTTCTAAGCATTCTAAATTTGCAGCTCTCAATATGGCACCTAGCACATAATAGGTACTAGAGATCTTTTATTGGGTAGACTGAACCCCTTAAAGAGTAGGATCACATATTGGAGGTCTTTGAAACTTCAGCATCTAGCATTGTGTTAGCTCAAAACTCGTGCTCAGGAAACATTGTTTGAATGAATTGAATCATAGAAAACTGATGCAGATATTCTACTTGCCCTTTTCAAAAACACCAGAGTAAAAGACCTGAGGATCTTTTTTCTTTTAATTGTGTGGTCCCTTTAAAAAGAATCCTTGCCATCAGGGAAGGTTAGCAGTGTCACTCAGCACAGAACAGAGTGATCATATCAATATTAATAAGCTCAGTGAAGTGCCACTGGCTTCAGTGCAATTTTGACACTCTGCAACCTGACTAATAAAAAAAGCTAATTCTAAAAATAATTTACCTCCTGGAGACCTTAAAGTGGATTTTACTAATGAAGGAGGGAAAGAAAAAACTAGCCTAGTTCTTTGCTTTTTGATAGGTGAATCAAATGTTATAATGGACCATAAGTCTAAAATGATATATCCTAAGCTGCCAGGACTTTTTGCATACTTTTCATGCATGTTTACAAAGTGAACTGTTTTATCAGCTAACTAAGAGATAGAAGGGTGAGGGTCAAGGAAATGGGGAAAGCCAAAGGAATTCAGCTTTGTTTTGATTTAGTCCGTTTTAGCTTCATTCAGTAGCAACTGTCTTCCAATAAGCAGATTACTGTGTAAACAATGACGCAATGGCGTATGTATAACAAAAATGTAAGACTCTTAACAGACATGAAGATAGCATTTTTAAATTCACAATCTCTTTATGATTAGAGTAAAATCAGAATAACCTGCTGCTGCATGAATGGCTAGTGAGGGAAAGGAAGATTCTACTCCTCAAGGCTTGTTTGGCTAGTAGCTAGGCCAGATAGAATCATATGAAGCTATGTGCTACCTTTACTTGCCAGATTGTTTGAAGATTGCTCCTGGGAATTTTTCTGGTCTGCTGTGTGTGTGTGTTTGAAAGAGAGACAGGCAGAGGCAGACTGATAGACAAGCAGAGACACAGAGAAATTGAGAGAGAGAAAGAAAGAGAATACTTTTGGAGCTGCTTTCCTATTCGCATCAATCAGTTAAGCAATTCCAGATCAACTTCTAGATGAATAAATAGGCATAACTGGAAATATTTAAGAATGATGGGACTTCCATTCATCCTGCATATTTTAATCATGTATCTTCCTTATGATATGGTATTGAACCAGATTCTTTAAAATATTTGCTTATTGTTCTATTTCTGAATTGAAATTATTCCTTAGCTCTTATGTGTTATGATTCTTTCATCTCATGAAGTTACTAAGCCCCGCATCATGCTCTAAAAATATATCTTCTTTATGAAATCATAGAATATTGTCTCTGGAGAACACTTTGAACATAATGGCATTCCCCCCACCACCCTTCCTACCTTTTATGCTGAGGAGCCTAAAATCCAGAGAGGTAGAATTCTCAAGGCCTCAGAAAGTAGGTAAAACTCCATAAATAAGAATCTAAATCCCTGTCTAATTCTTTGTTTTCTGTTTTGCTTTGATGTACTTTTTTTCTTTACCACTTTGGCTCTAAATCAAATAAGGAAATCTAAATATTTAAGTAAAGATATAAATATGCCCTGTATTTCCAGAAGACTTCTAAGAACTTTATTCATTCATTCTTTTCACATATTTAATAAAAAAAATTATTGAGTACCTACTTGCTAGATACCAAGGATAGAAAAGACTATACAACAGATTATATTTTCCCTATTTAAATTTTATTTAAAAATACATACTTGTATGTGCATATATGTAGTACACATTATCTGACTCATAGTAAGTAAGGGAAAGACTAAGGAACATTTTTGCATGCTAAAAAGTTATTAGTGTCTCTGCTATCCACGTCTAACTCTTGAAGGTGTGTGGTCAGTTCCATGGTTAGTCTCTTAAGTAAGGAAAACCACCAACTCTGTCCACCAAGAAGGGACAGCCAATTAGAGTCCAAAAGGTTGATAATTCAGCATATACGTGCTTCCTTCTCCCTGGCACACCTTCCCATTATGTCCTCTATGCCTTAATAATTAAGTATATTTCCCCATCTACCTTACAGCTTTGTGCTTATCTGACATCAACATAAACAGACTATTTTCAGCTCCAGGTTGAGGAGTTCACTAATGGAGGCACAAGCACCTGTACAGAGTCATGAAAAGACTGCTTTCAAATCCATGATTCATTTCCTCTGCAAGGAAACATGTTAGACTCTGTTAATGCCCCTGCTGTTAAATGAACTTCTGACCCTTTCTACATTCCTCCCAATGACTCTTGGAAAGTTTCAGATTTCTTCAATGAAATCAATAGTTTGAGAATGAAATCATATCATCATGGGCCATCTTTGAAAACTCTTTTGAGGTCAAACACAGCCTGGGCCATCCAACCCCTCATGACTTTGCCATCTGAAACCTCAGTGTTGAGCTGGCCTTGGCAGCATTCTGCCTGAGCCTTTATTGAATATGCTTCTTTTTTGATCTGCTTTTAATTTACCTTGTTTTTCATGCTGCCTCATGCTCTAATGGAGACAGATGGGTGTTTATTGTGCCACTAGATGTATCATTAATTGCTTGACTATGAGCTTCTTGAACTTGGTCAGTTGTTTTTCTCCATAAAATGTCATTTGCTTTCTCCATTGTGTGTATCAATGTCTCCAAAACTTTCATAACTGCGTGGACATGCTTAAAAATAATTAGATACTTGGGAAAATTGGTCTATAGGCAAGAAAATTAAAGGTGACTAGGTTCCTCACTGAAATGGTTTCTGAGGGAGGGAAGCATCTGATCCAGTACTAGGAAGAAGAGGGAAGGTTTGGCCCAATTCTTCCACGCACTGGGATTTTGATTCATTTTGATGTTGATCTGCAAAGTATGCAGAAAATCATGGCCTCTTCTTGTTGACCTCTCTTCACTGATGACATTTAACCACCTTTGATCCAAATTATTTCCCAGACTCCTGGAAGCCTCCTGAAAATGATGCTTGTTTTGTAGCCCTCGTGCTGTTCCTATGTATCCAGTGATCGTTTCCATTCATAATGGGTGTCAGTCCATTTATGAATTTATCACATCAGATTGAGGAATGCATTCAGGTAAAATCTCATGGCTTACACATTTCCCTGATAAAATATTCATGACATGAAGGTTTCACCTTTATAAATCATGGATACTCCATTGATTTTTTTTTCTTTCACATTTTTCAAACAAGCCCATAAATTTTTTTAAATGTGCATCAGGGAAAACAATATGAATGAATAGATGGATGTACCTTTCAATTACATGCGTTTCTGATTTTACTACTGCCTTCAGCTTATATTAGAAGAATGGAATGCCACATTGGAAGGGGATCTTTTTCCAAACCTAATGGATATGGAGACTGATTTCTTAATTTAAAGAAAAAAAGGTTATCTATCATGATGGCTTAATTATAACTGGATGTATTAATATAAATTGAAAACTTTTGGTTACTTGGAGTCTGGAATGAAGAGTATAACTTATCAACATATATGTGTATCTTAATTATCGTTGACCTTTGAACATCATGGTGGTTAGGGGTGCCAACCCTCTGTGCAGTTGAAAATTTGAGTATAATTTATGGTTGAATCTCTGTTTCTATAGTTCCTGTGCATTTACAGTTCCTACATACACTCAGTTCCACATCTTCAATTCAGCCAACCTCAGATCATAGATCATGTAGTACTGTAGTATTTACTATTGAAAACAAAACAAAAAACTGCATGTAAGTAGACCCAAGAGGTTCATACCCATGTTGTTTAAGGATCCATTATATTGGCATGCAAGTTTATTGGCTTTCTTCTTTTTAATCCTTTTGAGATATGGCATATGTGAATAAATAGGGAAGTTAAATGTTTCAGTTATTGCTGCATAACAAATCACTCCAAAACTCTGTGACAAAACCACAACAATTTATTATTCACTTTGTTAGTTGATATATTCAACTGGGTAGTTCTTTTATTTGTTATTAAGTCAACTAGGGTTACTTCCTGGTATTCATTCACTTGTATGGTCCACGTGACCAGCTACTCACAGCATTGTGGTCTCTTGCATGGTGGTCTGGAGATTTTACATGGCAACTGACTTCTAAGAGAAGGAAGTAGGGACTGTCAATCTTAAGGTCTGACCTCAGAAGTCCCAAATATCATTTTTAGCACACTTTTTTGGTTACAAGTCAGAATTCTCACCTAGATAAAGAGGAGGGAAAATATACTCTATTTCTTGATGGATAGAAAGGAATGCTTATATGAGGAAGGACAGATTGCTGTTGGCTATCTTTTGAGTCTGCTACAGAAAGTGAGCTATACTGTACACATGCACAGTGTACAGATATGAGTGTAATGAAACTTTGCTCTATTTATAAAAGAAATAAGAGTCTATGTGTGCGTATTCTCTCCAAAGCGTCAAGTAAGGTTATATTGCATTAATGTGACTAGCTGAATGCCAGCACTTTGCTTTTGCATCCAGAATCAGAAGGAGTAGCATTTAGTTGTGTAGAAAATAAATTCAAAAGCATTTCATTGTGTAATCAGCTTCCAAGTACATTAAAAAAAAATAAGCCACTTTATGATCCAAGAGCTGATTGGGCTTTAGTAACCCCAGTGTCTACTTTTTGTATCATTACAGCCCTTAGAAGTGTATCACCCTTACTCTCTACAGTTGCCAAACCTCTCATTTGTTCCTCTTCTCCATCCTCACCATCATCAACAAATCACATTATAAACTTGTTTTTAGTAAGATGTAAATGACTAACAAGATTGAATATATTACCTCTCCAGAATAATTTGCATTTAACATAAGACCAAGGCTTATTATATGTCTTCTTTTGGTTAGGGTATCAACCTGAAGAAGTAATACTGTACATTCAGGTTTCTGACCTCCAGAAGATGAATCTAGTATATCTCAGGGTCATTTTGTTTCCTCCTCACCTCAGTTGTCCTTGTTGAGTTCTCAGAGAATGCAAAGTAATGGCAATGACATAAGCAAAATATAATTACAAAAGCAATCTGTTGGAAAAAGAAATGATAATGCTTTCCAAAGTAAAGCACTGTACCATGTAGAGAATTTGGGCACTATCCATTGTTTTAGAGGATCCATGCCATGGTTCCTCACCATTAGCTTTGATATTGGAAGAAAGTAATTTCCTTTTTTTTTTTTTTTCTTGACCTCCAAACTAACTAAACTCTTTGCAGTACCAAATAATGCTGCCTAGAGGAGTTTTCAGGACCTGTAGTGCTTTGAAATGAATCACAAAGAAGGAGTTGCATATATTATTGCAAGCATTTCTTATTTTTGTTTATAAATGACATTCTTTGATATTTTGGATAAGAAAAAATATCAAAAGTCAGTCATCATGAATAAATCAACAGAGAGATGATTGAATTGTGTGCTGTCATCTGTTTTTTCTAGCCTTGACAAGCACAGTGTGTGGCTGCCATTAAAAGAAAATGTGTCATGAAACCAGCTATTCTAAGCACAAGTGATTGGCAAAAGGAGGACGGAATGGTGGTGTACTCAAACGGTAGGCTTACTGGTGCTTGGGGGCAAATGGGGAAGTCCAGGGCATAAATTGTGGTCCTGGAAAAACTTGCATGAATATGAAGAAATACTGGAGGGATGATAGGCATAACATAAGACACAGCAGTGGTAAGTATACAGCTGTTATCTGCACAAACTTATGATTTTCTCTTTGTTGAAAGTAAACCCATGTCAAACATTGTTCTAGGCAATTCATATAGATCACTTCACTTAATCATTATGACAATGCAATAAGGTTAATATTATTATGCTATTTATATTACAAATGAGGACTCTAAAAAAACATGAATAAGCAAAGTAATTTGCCCAAGTTATACAAATACCATATTGCTGAGGTAGGATTTGATTTGAACCCAACAAATGAAACTCTGGAACCCAATATCATATTTTAAGTATAATTTATATACAGTAAGAGAGTCTTGTTTGGTGTATAATTCTATGAGTTTTGGTACATGTACCCAACCTTGTAACTGCTACCTACTCAAGATATGGAACAGTTTTATCATTTTCCCTAATCTCCTTATGCATGCCCTTTTCTAATCAGTGCCCTCCCTTTTTCCCAGTCCCTGGAAATCACTGATCTATCTGTTTTCCTTATAGTTTTCACTTTTCCAGAATGTCCTATCAATGGAATAATAAAGCATGAAGGCTTTTGAGTCTGGCTTCTTTCATGTAGTATAATACACTGAGATTCATGCATGTTGTTGAAAAAATCAACAATTCATCCCTTTTTACAGAGAAGTACTATTCTGTTCCATGGATGTACCACACTGTGTTTATTCATTCATCCAATGCTGGATATTTGGGTTGTTCCTAGTTTTTTAGATACCAGTGTCTTAACCATGATGAAACTCTTCCTTCACTCAATCAAAAATTTTTCCTTATTATTATAGCTAATGTCATCAGTGATGCCTTTGTTTAAGGATTCTCTCTTGCGTTCCCTGAGAGCTTTTGCCTAGAGATAGAAAGAAACACCAGATGACTTCTGGTTCAAGCACAGTTTCTCAGGGTCAGCTTCTCTCTGATGCAGAAATGCCGTTAAATTTTCATTATTACTTTCATGCAATACTTGTCAGCTACCAGTGCTTCAAATTGTATAGAATGAATAGAGAAGAAAATGAATACCAAATAAATTATCTAAATTAATTTTTTTAGCACAGGAGGTAGAGGAGATGGTAGAAAAATTAGGATTGACAATTCAGCCTTGTGTAAAACACATAGATTTTAATAAATGATGTATAAAGTAATGAGAAACATTAGGATCCTATATATCTATAGATTTATTTCCCTATATTGTAACAACATCATTATTGGAATAGTGGGGGGAAATGTAATGATTGTTGATCTTATTTCATATCAAATGACTATCTTGACTGCATCTTTTCCCAGTTTTAATTTTTTTTGTTCATGAAATTAACTGGAATTTAGTTAAACTGACCACATCAGTCACTGCTTTGACACTGATGATTTTCTTAAAAAAATTGTTTTCTTATGATAACATAGCTTCAGGTATATTTCTACTCAAGTTAAATTCAGGTTTCAAAAATCCTATTCCTCTTAGTAAGGCAATTTACCTACTAAATTCAATCTACTGTGATTAGAAATAACACTTTGATTACATTCAACTTTGTGATACAGTTTTCATTGCTCTCCCCCTTTATAATGGATATACATCAACAGAATCAGTGCATGGACAAAGCACAGGCCTTGGAGTCAGAAAAAAATTGGTTCCAGTTCTGTGTTCTATTGTTTATGAGCAGTGTTACTCTTGGTTAGTTATAAAATCTCTCTGAGCATTATTGTCTTATCTATTAGATGAAGGTAATAGCTTCTCTGTCTTCTGCCTGGGAATATTGTGAGGGTCAAGGGAGATTATATAGGTGAACACCTCCACTCTGGATAATGAGCCAGTGTGTCATCAATGTTTGGGGCCACTATAGTACTAGTACTAAGATTTACTTTGCAATCGACCTCTTCCTTGACTACAGGTCCATCCACACTCTATTATCTGAAGCATATGGATATTCTGGGCTCTTTAAAATGAGCGCAACTTTTTCAAAAGGCAGTTGATGTGGAGCTTAGTAAAGTCATGTGGCAATGATGAGCTTCTTTCTTCTAATCTGAAGAAAGCCCTCATTTGAGAGCCCATAAAACCGCTGCCCAAGTGATGAGTGGACTCCCTGGAGTGGTAATAAGTTCTGTAGATATTAGTAGAGTTTATTTGATTTGGTTTTTTTTTGTTTTTTTGTTTTTTTTTTGGCTCACTTACCAATCAGTTTTCTGTATAACTTATACTCATGGCTGGACAATGTTGACTTTCCCTCTCTCCGAATGCCCCATCCCTACTCCTGTCAGGTCAGGTATCCTCTGAAGTCACACCCCACATCCCTCACTCTCCAGCTCATATTACGCTGCTTTAATCTCTCTAAAGCCAGGCATAATATGTAGATGATCATGTGTCTCTCTGTAATTAGGCCTTCATTTCTCATTAAAAAAAATACATTTTGAAGCTATCTTCTATATCTCTTAACTGATTAGCATTAAAGTCCTACAGTATAGTAGGAAAAAGGAAAATAAGAAAATGGTGATCTTAAGATGATATGTTACTAGAAGTATAAGGCTCTGTACTAATATAAATGATACTTACTGGATATTCCCTCTATAACTTTGACCATTATATCTCTGACAACTCTGACAATAAAAGAATTACAGATGAAAGTATGAGAACTTATAAAGAAAAAAAGTAAGGGGCACTGAGGTTGTGAGCAAACTGATGATGACTTTGAAAATATTTTACCTCAAGTAAAATAATACTAAATAAAGAATACTCCAGTGATATTTTATACATCTAAAATTAATACACATTTGGACTATAATTTTCTACTGCTGTTTTTGTCCACTGGTACCTTTACAAGTTCTTGCCACAACGGTTTTTATAAGATACCCATAAATTTGTTTTGCTTGGTTGCAAATAATATGAATAGAGTATATGTGGTGGAGATTAACTCATTCAACTCTGTTCTAATCTCCTTGTGTTATGCCTTCTTACAAGACTGCCTTAGCGCCTGAATCCTGCAACTGTTTGGTTTCCACCAAGCATATTCACCCACGAGAGAACTGGCATGCAGAAATGACATGGAGGACATCTGCTAGTGGGTATTGGGTTTTTCAGGAACAGAAGAAGCACTCTAAGTATCCAGTCCATAATTTTATGAGCATTGAGAGTTTGATGGAATATCCATTCTATTGACATGGCTTGTGGCTGTGATGTTGTGGCTCTGAAGCCAGTTGTTTTCTCAGTAGCTTGCTGGTGCTCAGATCATTGCAGGTGTGTGGTTTGGAGCCCACAGTTGAGGCAATGGGTTCCTTGTTCCTGAACTTCCTGTTTATCCCTCACCTTTCTTATTTTGTCAGTGGTAGCAGCTCTTTTCATAGATCAGTTCTGCAGTGTTGCTTTCAAATAAATTCTTAAAATCTTTGCCTAGAATCTTCCTCAAGCCATACTAGAGTTTTTAAGCAACCAATTCAGTGGATTAAATAATTTCTGTGTTTGAACTTGAACTAAAATGTGTCAATGTAATTTTTCTCCAGTTTAAATACTTTCTTTTTTAAGGTTTGAAATAATAGACTGTCCTCTCTGGGGTTCTATAACCCATCCCAAGGGTGCAGAGTAACTTATACCTGAGATGGAAAGAGATAGATGCAATCTTTCTTTAATAAGTTTACTTTTATTTCTCAAGTACTATCCTCAAAGACAGTACTATTTATAATATTTGCTCTGTTCATCATAGCTTAAAGCCAGAGAACATTGAAATTTCACAGAATCGGGGTGGTTGTCCATCTGCCCCTTTTCCATAATTTCAGTCCCCACAATATAAGCAAGAGCTGTAATAATTCTAAAAGCAAAATCATCCTCAGTGCTTCCACATCTTCCAATTCTGCATTGTGGAAACCTCACTTACTTTTCATCCTTTCTTTCTAATCATCCCCAAATCAGGTGGTTTAATATTAGGGAATACTCAAAACTAAATTGTTATAAATCTGGAAAAGCCACTAAGGGTAAATATTTGTATACTAGAATGTAGTATTAGTAGCACTATTGTATGGGGAGAATTATTATTATCTTTATACTTGGATTTTTTATCAAAGTGATCAAAATATGTTTGTTTTCTTCTTCTGAAGAAAATATCCCAGAAGCACTTGTGAAAATAGTTTTGTTAACAATTTAAATTAATCCCAGGCCCCTGTCTTAAGTCCTAAGAACAAAGAAAATTAATATATTTATTTTCATTAAATTATAATTTTATTTGGGAAAAGTTTAAAGAAATATTTGCCTCTCATCTTTTTTATAAATCTCCTTGGATATCACTGATAAAATGATCACATATGTGTCTATTCATTTACAACATGTTTTGGCTATATTGCCTCATTTTTAAATAGTCCATTATTAAGAAAGAGAGGAAAAGAGAGACTAGGAGGACAAGAAGGAAGAGAAGGAAGAGGAGAGGAAAAAGAACTTTTTGTTTTCCCAAGAGAGTAAAATAATACTTACATAGAAGTCACAAGTTGTTGTCTACAGACTAGTAAAAACATTCCACCTCCAGTCAGTATATTTGAGAATATATTTGATGTGTGTTTACTAGTCTGGCATTTTAAGTGGTACATTGAAGCTTATAAAATTTATTTAGCAGTTTGTTTTAGATTAACTTTGACTACTTTTTTTATATCTTGGACTTGGGGGAAAAGGGAAGGGATAGGCTGGAAAGAGAGTGAGAGGAAAAGGCAAATACAGGCAAAACAAAGTATTCTCTCAGAGGGATGTTGGCCTGGCTTCAGCAGCTGGTTCCTATGTAGGGAGCCCATCTCGAAGCATGTGCATAGGTTGATATTTCTAGTCAGGAAGTTGTCTTCCCTGTAATAGGGCTCCTCCTTGAGGCTCACTGGTTGGTACATCAAATGAAGTCAAGATTTGGCCTTGGATGACAGATAAAGACAGTATCTTACCACTTCCATCTACATACATCCTTATCGCCTAGAAGTGCTATGGGATTTTAAGGGGGTGATATTTGCAAAGCATTTTCAACTCCCTAAAAGAAAGTTCAAATCTCTCTAGTAATAAGAATATTGTTGTTATAAATCCTGGGCTCGACATAGGTATTAAAGTTTCAGCCTCAACCAGATTGAGGATTTCAGTGTATTTTAGATCCACCATATAAAATACTAACCTTTCTATGAAGGGAGAATGCTGATATGTGTGTGTGTGTGTGTGTGTGTGTGTGTGTATTTTTCAGACATAAGCCTAAACCCAGGGAAAAGAGATGGGGTGAAGGTTGGGGGAGGAACAACTGAATCAAGACAAGCAGAAAATAAAACCAAAAATAAAATACCATTCAAAATAGAAACAAAAAAGGGTTTTAAGAATTAACCAAGAGTACACAAGCTCTCTGTTGACTGTGGGGAGGGAGGGGGTACATATATGCATCTCTGTTAAAGAACATAGAAGAATTGATTAAAAGGAAATGTTGCATACTCCTGAATAGGACAACTTGATATTAATAATATATACTAGGTATGCTAATGAATCTGTAAGTTGCATGTAATTCCAAAAAAAAAAGTCAACTTGATATTTTTTGAGCAATCTAATAAAGATTTATTTAAATGTGAATGGAAGGGGAAAAAGCCATCTTTGAAAATGTAAAGGGGAAACTTCTCCTATCAAAACATATTACAAAGTCTTCATAGTAAAAATTGTTCATACACTGGTGCAAGAACAGGCAAATAGGTTTCTGGAACAGAGTAGAGAGCTTAGTGATAAAATCACATATATATAAAAATGTAATACATGATTAAATGGTACCACAAACTAATAGGAAAAAAGGACTGTCCAGAAAATTGGCCATCTCTCTCTTGATAGATAACAGATAGAAAGATAAATAAACTAGATATTCTCAAGCTAACACAGGACTCTATGATTAAGGATTTAGGATTGTGACTTAAATGCAAAAGAAAATTTAAAGATCATAGAAGATAACATAGATAATTTTAAAAGCAAAATGATTAATTAATCATTAATTAAAGTTAGAGATACCAGTTCAATAACATTAGGAACAAAATTAATATGTAAGTAACAGATTTGAAGAAGTTATTTATAAATTTTTAAGTTTATAAGAAATCTTTAAAAGAAGTTACTTTATAAGATTTCTTTATAAGGAATCATTTTTTTCTTTAAATCCTGAAAAATCAGCAAGAAAAAGATAAGAACCAAATACAAAAATGTGCAAAAGACATAAACAAGTCGTTCATAAAAGAAAAAACTCAGAAGGCTACTGAGCAGACAAAGAGGTAGTCTAATTCATCAGTAATTAGATTCACTGAGTTTACCATTTTGGACAATATCAAGCACTAATGGAACTGTGCAGCTTCCCTGGTGGTTCAGAGAGTGAAGAATCTGTGACCTAGGTTCGATCTCTGGGTGAGAGAAGGGAATGGCAGCCCACTTCAGAATTCTTGCCTGGAGAATTCCATGGACAAAGGAGCCTGGCAGGATACAGTCCATGGGGGTCGTAAAGAGTCAGACACAGCTAAGCAACTAACACTTTCTAGTGGGACTGTGGGAGTATGGGAACCATCAAGTACTGCCACTGAGATGCGGCCAGGTTAAGTTCTTCTGTAAACCATTCTAGCCAAAATAAATCAAATATCAGGTAGTATTTCTTAAACATATACCTCCTGAATATATATCAGAAGGAAAAGTGGACAATATGTACAAGGACATTTAAGTGTAGCATTTTTTTTAGATAGTAGGGAGTTGGAGGCAATCAAGTTGCTTATAGCTTGGGGACTGAATAAGTAAAACACGTTGGATTCACCCAGTGGAATGCTATGGAGTACTTAGAAGCAACCAATTAGATGAACCCATAGCAACACACATGGATCTTAAAAAACCACGTTGAGTTAACTAAGGAAGTAACAATGAGATTTAGAGGATAATTCCATTGGTATCCATTAAAAATACACAAAATTCATATCATGTGTTTTTATATATATTTTAAAGAATGCATATCAAACATGTCTGAATAGTTGCCTGGTGGTTGGCAATGTGGGAAATAGGAACAAGGATTGAAGTTAGCAGGGAAGAAGGGAAGGAAGGAAGAAAAAGAGCAAGGGAAGGAAAACAAACCAGTCCTGGCATAATGATATTTCAGGATTGCTTCAGCTCTCTGCAGGAAAGACTAAAGCAGACAAATGGAACAACACACACACACACACACACACACAGAAACAACCCTCAAGAAATGTAAAAATCTTGGGCGTTGATCTTTACTCCTTCCCCTGGGCACTGCCACCATTTTCCCCTAAGGATGTCCCACACTCCAGAAGCTCCATTGGTTCAACTGACCTCCACAGAGCATGAAAAGGAGAAAGGGAACTTTCTCTTCCCAGATACTCTTTCTTAACCCTGCCTCATCAAAGAGCATTCCCAACCAAGCCAATGTGTATCCACCCTCTTTGTTCAAAGTGGATATTTTCATTTATTTAACTGTGTGTTTTTTTTTTCCTTGGCCAAGTGGTTATGGAGTTAGCCCAGGATAATCCCGGTAGGAGAGTGATTCTAAGGGAAGAAGGCATTTTGATGCCTCATATTCTGCCATAATAAACACTGCATACCACCCTCTTTTACACTGGTTATGATGAAAAACAGTATACACTCATAGAAACAAAAGGCAATTTTACCACTTGGAGGGTCATCCAAAATGTTGTTTAGAAAGTAAACCTCAGGAGCACATTCTCAGACTTAAGTTTATTTACAGCTCTGCAGCTATCAATAACAAAGACAATTAAATTAGCTAGGTCAAAAGCCCATTTGAACTGAAGAACTCTATTATAAAATTAAATTTTGTGGTAAAGTGGCCCTCACCAGCCCTTCTCACATGAAATTGATGGAGAGGCTGTTTGGATTTGTTAAAATTCAGAAAGGATTAATAGCTTTCATGTTGGAGAATATTACTCAGAAAGAGTGCACAGAGTTTAAAATACTTCACCCATGTAAATGAGCACTGATTTCATTGTTTTATTTTAGGTAGTGTGGTTTTTTAAAGAATCAATAGATGAGGTGGAGGGATAACTGTCCTCAAAGAAGCATATTCTGACTCCGTTAAGATGGTATGTAATTTGCTCCATCAAAGCCAAAACAGTCAATAAGTCAAGATGTGGCTTTAGCTGTGTCTCAGAATAAACACTGGATTTCTTCATTAACTGATCAAATACAGAGTTCAAAGGGAACTGCAATGTTCTTTTGTGTGGGGAAAAATAATGGATTACAACAAATATCTCAGGGTTTTGGAGACCACACTAAGCTCAGAGGTTAGCAAGACATTTTCTTTGTCAACCTCAGATCACCCTGGCATAGCCACAAAAGAGTCTGCATTTCATTAGGCTTCTTTTCTGATTTAAGAAAAGAAAATGTGTCTTTATAGTCCAGTAGCCATCAGCACATGTTGACAGTACATCATTCTGGTGTTCTGCTTCTCTGAGATTGATCGTCTGGTTCCCTTCATACAGATTCCTCCCTTTTTTCCTCCCTCCCTCACTGTCTCCCTCCTTCTTTTCTTCCCTCTTTTTTCTTCCTTCCGTCCTCTCTCTATCCCTCTCTCATATTTCTCCCACACACCTACTCCCCTCTCTTTCTCCCTTCCTTCCTTTATTTTTTGTCTCAATTAATACAGCTGACTTTTTATGGACATTTTCTTTTAATAATAGTTTGACCCCAATAAATTAATTAAACATTTACTATATATAACCCAGCCTTTGGAGGAGTAAATGGCAACCCACTTCAGTATTCTTGCCTGGAAAATCCCATGGACAGAGAAGCCTGGTGGACTACGGTACGTGGGTCACAAAGAGTCAGACACAACTGAGCAACTGAGTGACTGGGCACATATGCACACATATCCACTCTCCACTTGCCTCTTAGAATCTCTACTAGCTGCATATTCGCCAATTCCCATACTGGTTCTAATATGATCAGTCTCCTCAAACATACCCCTTTTATATTCTCTATTATTCATTTTCTATCCACTCACCATCTCAATCTCTAACCATAGGAAATCACCTAGACCCCTCCCATTTTTTCACAATCTTTCTCCAGCAGCCCATCGCCATGCCAGAATTAGGTATATGGATCCATACCCCACCTCCAGCACATTCCATAAAATAGTCATCATCATGATACCTAGTCCATAATGTTCTAGGGGTAAAATAAGGCACACCTTGTAAAGCTCATCACATAGTGACTGGCACGTAGTAATGACTCTAAATGTGAGCTAGGTTTATTTTCCTCCCAATTGTCTTTTAAATCTTTTTTATCCATTTTGCCATTATTGCCTTTAGACTTTTATCATCCCTCACAAAAAGTAGTTCCCTGCCTGATCTCTGCTGATCAGAAAATTTCCCATATTGTCCATTCATTGCCTTGCTGCCAATGGTAACTTGTATAAAGCCTAATACAATATGACCATGTAACTATCTTTAAACTGAAGTAAACATTTTTCATAAAGGCCCATAAGGCACTTTGCACTGGTCCCAGCTATTATCTTCTTCTCTCACTTCTTTCCCAACTAATTCCAGACAAAGAAAACATCGGATAGTCTCAACAGCTGTCCATGTTCCTTTGTACTTCCCTGTCACTGCACTTTCTTTTCCCTTTTCCCAGAATATTTTTCCCCTCTTTCCTCACATAACACCCTACATAATCCAACAGCTTCCATCATCACCTACTTTATGAAGTCTTCTCCAGCCTACCTAGAGAAACTGACACATCCTTCTCCATGTTCCTAAAGCCCTTTGCACATACCACTATAGCACTAAGCTTATCACATTGTGATGATTTGTTTTCATAGTGGTTGTAAAGACAGGTTTGCAAAAGAAAGGAAAGATGGCATTTGTTCTTCGGTTTAATAATTCCTCTTTCCTGAAATCCTGTCTCACTGTGTCATGTTCTGTCGTGTTCTAAGTCTCTTTCATTCAATAGTTGTAAAAGTTCCTCCATGATTCTATCAGGATTTCCAATGAAGATATTGGGGATCAATGCTCCTCCATCATTTGTCACATGCACTCCATTCTGCATTTTAACACCACTCTTATTAGACCACTCCAGTGTTCTTGCCTGGAGAGTTCCAGGGAGGGGGCTGCAGTCCATGGGGTCGCTAAGAGTCAGACACGACTGAGCGACTTCACTTCACTTCACTTTCACTATTAGACCTTAGTAAATTGTAGCCTTTATTTATTATACTCAATTAGAACTGTTCACAGATGGTCAAAGGGATTTGGAAAAGTAAAAATTCAGAGTTAAAAAGGAACACATAAATAGAAATCTTTGTGTTATTCACAGAGATTGAAATAGTTAACTCTTACTCGTTAATAAGAATAGTGTCTATTGTATGTTACTTTAACTTTTCCAAAGCATTTCTATACACATTCAATCTTCTCAACAACTCTCAGTGGTATACAGGGAAAATATTATTATCTCTACTGATGAAGAAATTGAGGCTCAGAGAGGTTAAATGATTTTTCAAGGTTACAGAGCTTGTGAATAGCAAATCCAAGAAACCACATCATATGATTCATAATGTACTATTCTTTCCAGATTTTTTTTTCATACCACCATTTATATATTTCTTCTGCTAGATGTAATCCTATTATTAGGACTTTCATAAGAATTGCATATATTAGTAAAGATGTTGTTAAAAATTTTAGAGAGCCTTTTAAAAATGTTTATATATTTTTACATTGGGTTTTATTTGATGATAATAAAAATACATGCTCATTATAAAACATTTGAAGAATAGAAGTTCTTCACAGAGAGAAATATTAAGTATAATTTTTCCATGTAGTGACAAACATGATTAATATTTTGGTTAATTTCCTTCCAGTCTTTTATTTATGCTTGATTCATCTTTTTCACATTGTTATAGTCATATTTGTGTTCAGTATTTTATTCTCTTCATGAATCTTATCAGGAACATTCATGCTTTGAGAAACATGGACTTACAAACGTTCAGTTCAGTTCAGTTCCGTTTAGTTCAGTTCAGTCACTCAGTCATGTCTGACTCTGCGACCCCATGAACCGCAGCATGCCAGGCCTCCCTGTCCATCGCAAGCTCCTGGAGTTCACTCAGACTCACGTCCATCGAGTCAGTGATGCCATCCAGCCATCTTATCCTCTGTCATCCCCTTCTCCTCCTGCCCCCAATCCCTCCCAGCATCAAAGTCTTTTCCAATGAGTCAACTCTTCGCATGAGGTGGCCAAAGTACTGGAGTTTCAGCTTTAGCATCATTCCTTCCAAAGAATACCCAGGGCTGATCTCCTTTGGGATGGACTGGTTGGATCTCCTTGTAGTCCAAGGGACTCTCAAGAGTCTTCTCCAACACCACAATTCAAAAGCATCAATTCTTCAGTGCTCAGCCTTCTTCACAGTCCAACTCTCACATCCATACATGACTACTGCAATATTCTACTTTATGGCTCTATCAGAATTTAGTTAAATCTCTTATTTTTGGTAATTTTTTATGATTTTTTGTTTTCATTTGATCACTGACTTTATTCTTCCCTTAACTCTTGATACCACATCCTCAAAGAAGATCAAATTATATTTTTGATCAATTATGTTTTTTCTGAGTTTAAAACCTTATGTCAAGCTAACAAAGTCACACTTGTAGTTAGTGGAGATTGTCAGTGCTCTGTGGTGTTTAGAGCATTTGAGTAGGGTTATCACACCATCCCAGACAGGGTTAAGTCAAAATAGTATCAAACCTTTTTTTGATCATTTTCTCAGACCATAGGACACATCAGCAAACCGTGTTCTAGCCATTGGGATTCCTGATGTACCTGGAAAACATAGCTCAGCTTAGATTCCCCAGACCCATTTTCCAAAATGACACATATCCTGTGAGTCCATAGACCCGTGTTTATTTTAGTGTCTTGTCCCCCTCTGTTGGCCCTCCACAAATGTATGGTTCCAGTGTTTCTAACATCATAATGAAAGAGAATGAATAGTCAAAAAAATCAGCCTAGAAGGGACCTTAGAGGATATCTAGTTCAAGGAATTAGAAGTACATGGCAGTGGGACTCCCTGGGTTTGAATCTTAGATTTTTCAATCATTAACTGCTTGACCTGAGATAACCTTTAATAGCCCTGTGCCTCTGTAGCCCAGCCTATAAAGTGATGATATTAATAGCACCTACTGTATAGTACTATCCTGAGACTTCAACGTGGTAATCTATGCAAGGCATTTAGAACAGTGTGTGACTGATACTAACATTCTGAAAAAAATACTAGCTATCTTTTTTGTCACTTCATGTTATGGAAGCAGAGACAGATGCCCAGGATCAATAACTCAGGTTCAACTATTTTTACATTAAACCAAACTTTAAAAAAAAATGTATTTGGCCATTCATTTTATAGACATCCTCAGTTTGGATTAGGGAGAAAACGATTATACCATAGTTTGGCAACTTTTGCTTCCTATTTTTTAAACTTGGTATCTGAGCTCTTCCCAGAATTTTAAACCCTTGTATATTACAAAGGAAATTGAATCAATAAATTTCTGATTCACTCACCCTTAACTCATCAAAACATCATTAGATTTATTTGATGTCTGGGGAAGCCTTACATGTCTCCATGTGCAAAAGTATGCACATCTTCTCCTTCTAAACTGATAAATCTTTTTCAGCCAGCCATAAATAGCAATGGAATGCCAAAATAAGCAGCTCTAAAATCAAAATGGTTGAGAAACAATTGAGCTTGTTCCATGCAGTTCACATTCTCTCAGTCTAACTTAATCATCCTTGATGAGCACTTCCATTTCAGAATGCATGAACTTTGTTCCAACTAAAATCTATTGAGTGTCTACTATGTGCCAGGCATTATTCTATCAAAAAGGGAAATATTGAGGCTGTTTTTCAATTCTAAGATGTTTCTGTGAACATCCTCTGAGTCGACTTTGAGATTCTGCTAATTGAGAAAATGAGGACTTTCAAAGGGAGTTTGAGATAAAGGTGTTCTTCAGTGACTCAGCTTTGATTCTATGGATGTTGGCCTTGATTCCTGCAGCCAATTTCTCCATGGCGTTGGCCTTGTCAATCACACACAGATCACACACTAAATGATTTCATTTAGTCTTCTACTGGGGCCTCCATCCATTTTGACTTGCTTTACAACACTGGTTCTGGTATCAGTTCAAAATGGCTGATTCTTGTTGGTATATGACAGAAAACCACAACATTCTGTAAAGCAATTATCCTTCAATTAAAAAAAATTTTTTTAAGAAAAAAAAAAAACTGGCACTGCTCTGGGCTCTGACCTATCATTTCCCTGATTCTATCATAGATCACTGCTTGCAGAATGAATATTCCTAGATTCAGTACTCTTATATCTAGAATAGAGACTAGAAAGAAAGAACGCCAAGCATAGTAAGCAGAAGTGCACCAGAAGTAACCAGAAAGAAAGAAAATAAAAGGACTGTCTAGTTTTCCAAAGGGGAATGAACACAGGAAACCTTCAGAAATTCTTAGAATTGGGTGTTGGTGCTTTGCTCAAGTCTGAAGTAGCCACCAGTCGAATAGAGTCAAAACAAGAGGTTTATGATTTTTCTTAAGGTTTTAACTAGACTAATTTACCCCCAGAGTGATATGGCCTGGAAATAACAGGGTTCTTCATAGCTATGCACCTGGGAATCTTTCATATTCATTAGAAGCCTTATTTAGCTTTCCTAAGCCTCAGTTTCTTCAACTGTGAAATTAGGATAAAACTCTTGGGACTTTTTAAATAATTAAATGATTCTTTGCATATAATTCATTTAGAATTTATTAAATATTCAATTAATGTTAGCTACTAATGTTACATTTTATTCGCCATAGAGTAATAGAATGACTAAATGAATCTAAAACAACAAGGGAGACTGTGGCAGAGGAAAATTGATCTATTTTGTATGTAAACAGACTTCAATTGCTTGAATTTTGACTTATTAAGCCATGGAGATAGGTAGCCACAGCCACATTGAACTTCTAAGTAAGGAGAAAACATAACAAACATATAAATTAATAAATGAAATAAATTAAAATTCTAGGCCCAACCAGGGAGTCTGATTAACAGCAGCATTCAGGCTGAGGTCAGCCTTTCAACCTGGGTGCTGCTCAGAAACGCATCTCTGCTAACAGTGAATTAAAACATCAAGAAAGAGGCAAAACTCAAACAGGCGGTGCCTGGTGGAACTGTACTGAAAACCTGACATAAATAAATAACAGCATCTTCTTTTAAAGACTTTGAAATAACCAGCACAATGTGCCAAGAAAGATAGAAGTTCGCTCTGTGCTCTCTCTGAATGCAAACATAAGCTCACTGTGGCAAGGAGGGCTCCTGTTTAATTGGCAGGAGGGCGGGAGGGGGAGGCTTAGGAAGAAAGAAAGGACCTCATCTAGAGTTTTTGTTTCTTATACAACTTCTTCTCTCAAGATGGTGGGATATCATAATAAATACTTTAATAATAAGTGGGAAATAAGCCATTCACTGGTCAATGAATTATGGATTAAAAATAACCAGAGCTGTGGTATAACATTGTAACAGAGGTTCCAAAATGACCTACAATTTTGATGAAAGATGCAGTGAAAGAAATATAGACATTTGACACTTTTTATAATGAAGATTTTTAGATCCTTCTGCAGGGATCTTTTTTTTTTTCTGAGAACATCAATGAACATATATATATATATATATAGTCATATATTTATATGTGTATATATATATATATATATATATATGACTTCCCAGGTGGTGCTAATGATGAAGGACCTTCCAACCAATGCAGGAGATGTAAGAGATGTGGGTTCTATCCCTGGGTTGGGAAGATACCCTGGAGAAGGGCATGGCATCTCACTCTGGTATTCTTGCCTGCAGAATCCCAGGAACAGAGTCTGGTGGACTACAGTCCATAAGATCACACAGAGTTAGACATGACTATAGCGACTTGGCATACACACATATATAATAAATATTTTAAAATAGTACAGGCAAATAAAGTTCCTTACTTATCAAAGTAATAAATGTTAAATATAGAAAGTGCAGAAATGTGGGATAAAAACCAAGTTGGAGAGAATATTTAGAAGCAAAACCTTCTTTGGTCAGCATTCAGTGTCCAATGGCAGAAAATGTTCTAGATAGTTTAAGCAAACTAGAATGCAATATAAAGAATAAAGTACTCACAGAAACCTTGTATAGCCTGGAAGATCAGGCTCAAGGTTTAGTTTCTAAGAACAACTTTCAAAGCAATATCATGGGACTTTCTGATGGAAGAGCAAGTACCTTTGTCACCATTAAGAATCTAGAGAATGATCCAGAAAGTAGACAGTTTGAAATCCCCCATTAGACATCTTGTCTCTAGAACTACTCCAACTCTGTTACAATAAACCTGCCACAAAGACCTGACTCCTGCCCTGTATCTCAGCCCCACATGGGCTCCTAGGCCATCTGCTTCTTCATAAAACCCCTAATTTCATTACTGTGCTGCTACAGAAGGAGCAGAAGCAGCAGAAGCATCGGAGTAATTTTCCAGTTCTGAAAACTCATGTCTGTATTTCTGATTGGTGGATCCTAACCTACAGCCAGAACCCCAGCTGCCAGAGAATCTGGGGGGAAAAGCTCTAGACTTGCCATACTGACAGGCACAGTAAAAAGGTAAGTTAGTTTCGACCTCTGGTGTTTCCTGAGTGAAATCTGAAATTGACCCCTGAACACAGAGGATGAGAAGAGACTGAAGAAGAAGACAAGTTATTCCAGATTGGCAGGTGGAAATTTTAATAAGAAAGAGAACTTATGTACAAGACTCGTCTTGCCAGCTGTAAGACGAATAGATCTCCACACCCACCTACCAGAATCATAAAAGTTTGTACAGGGTCTTTAATGGAGTTCAGTCATGTATGTATATCACCTAGTCTCAATAACATATTGCTTTCTCAAGTCTATGTCCTTGAAAAAGGTTCCCACTGTGGAAACAGTAGGCAGAGTGTATTTTCCAAGGACAGGGGAAGAGGTAAGGGACCTCCAGTTGCCCAGGTTGTGCTCAGAGGTCAACCACAGGTCACATCATCTTAATTTCCTCTCCAAT
This sequence comes from Capricornis sumatraensis, assembly GCF_032405125.1. Taxonomy (NCBI): domain Eukaryota; kingdom Metazoa; phylum Chordata; class Mammalia; order Artiodactyla; family Bovidae; genus Capricornis; species Capricornis sumatraensis. The sequence goes on along the minus strand of NC_091074.1, from coordinate 44,935,622 downwards.
AAACTATTGGAATGGACACAAATAGAAGCAATCCACTGGAACTGCCACAGTGCCAGTCCAGACAGAGAAAACAGCAAGAACAAAGACATGAAGGCATAAAATTACATCTCAGGTTCAGTAATAGACAGTTCTTGTGTGACTTGAACATAGAGTGGATATTGGGGATTGTGGGAAAGTCACAATTAGCACATTGGATCTGATTATGGAAGCAACTTTCAGACCTACTAAGGACTTTGGATTTTAGTAAGCTCGTAATTACCATTTTATCTAGTAGGTCCTTCCTTTAGACACTTAGGTGCAACCTGCATAAGTTTTGCCACCACTAAATTCTATTATTTGCTTGGTATTTTTCTCTAAGTGATTTTAAATAGATTCAGTGCTTTTACTTAGCTCCATTCTCAGAGCTGTCTGTGAAATCACAGATTTGATATACTAGTTATATTTTTTTTCCTAATACAAATTGAAATAAGTGTAAAACTTTTATTTATTTTTATTTTTAAAAATTTATTTTAATTGGAGGCTAATTACTTTACAATATTGTAGTGGTTTTTGCCATACATTGATATGAATCAGCCATGGATTTACATGTGTTCCCATCCTGAACCCCCCTCCCACCTCCCTCCCCATCCCATCCCTCTCGGTCATCCCAGTGCACCAGCCCTGAGCACCCTGTCTCATGCATCAAACCTGGACTGGCGATCTGTTTCATATATGATAATATACATGTTTCAGTGCTCTTCTCTCAGATCATCCCACCCTCACCTTCTCCCACAGAGTCCAAAAGTCTGTTCTTTACATCTGTGTCTCTTTTGCTGTCTCGCATATAGGGTTATTGTTACCCTCTTTCTAAATTCCATATATATGCGTTAGTATACTGTACTGGTGTTTTTCTTTTTGGCTTACTTTGCTCTGTATAATAGGCTCCAGTTTCATCTGCCTCATTAGAACTGATTCAAATGTATTCTTTTTAATGGCTGAGTAATACTCCATTGTGTATATGTACCACAGCTTTGTGATCCATTCGTCTGCTGATGGACATCTAGGTTGCTTCCATGTCCTGGCTATTGGGGTACATGTGTTTCTTTCAATTCTGGTTTCCTCGGTGTGTCTGCCCAGCAGTGGGATTGCTGGGTCATATGGCAGTTCTATTTCCAGTTTTTTAAGGAATCTCCACACTGTTCTCCATAGTGGCTGTACTAGTTTGCATTCCCACCAACCCCAGAGGGTTCCCTTTTCTCCACACCCTCTCCAGCATTTATTGTTTGTAGATTTTGGGATAGCACCATTCTGACCTGCATGAGATGGTACCTCATTGTGGTTTTGATTTGCATTTCTCTGATAATGAGTGATAATGAGCATCTTTTCATGTGTTTGCTAGCCATCTGTACATCTTCTTTGGAGAAATGCCTTTTTAGTTCTTTGGCCCATTTTTTGATTGGGTCATTTATTTTTCTGGAATTGAGCTGCAGGGGTTACTTGTATAGTTTTGAGATTAATTCTTTATCAGTTGCTTCATTTGCTATTATTTTCTACCATTCTGAAGGCTGACTTTTCGCTTTGCTTATAGTTTCCTTCGTTGTGCAAAAGCTTTTAAGTTTTAAAATAATAGAAATAAGAAAGTACACATCACATGAAACATCTTTGGCACCACTAAAAGTTAAGAGTACTATTATTTGGAAAATACAGCTGTAGACAATGAGAAACACTGAGATCTTTATAAACATGGACATAGAAAAATCAGATATGTATTTTATTTTACTTTATTTTACTTTACAATACTGTATTGGTTTTGCCATACATTGACATGAATCTGCTATGGGTGTACATGAGTTCCCAATCCTGAACCCCCCTCCCAACTCCCACCCCATATCATCTCTCTGGATCATCCCCGTGCACCAGCCCCAAGCATTCTGTATCCTGTATCAAACATATACTGGTGATTCGTTTCTTACATGATAGTATACATGTTTCAATGCCATTCTACCACACCATCCCACCCTCTCCCTCTCCCTCAGAGTCCAAAAGTCCATTCTATACATCTGTGTCTCTTTTGCTGTCTCTCATACAGGGTTATCATTACCATCTTTCTAAATTCCGTATATATATGTTAGTATACTGTATTGGTGTTTTTCTTTCTGGCTTACTTCACTCTGTATAATCACCTCCAGTTTCATCCATCTCATTAGAACTGATTCAAATGTATTCTTTTTAATGGCTGAGTAATATTCCATTGTGTATATGTACCACTGCTTTCTTATCCATTCATCTGCTGATGGACATCTAGGTTGTTTCCATGTCCTGGCTATTATAAACAGTGCTGCAATGAACATTCGGGTACATGTGTCTCTTTCAATTCTGGTTTCCTCGGTGTGTATGCCCAGCAGTGGGATTGCTGGGTCATAAGGCAGTTCTATTTCCAGTTTTTTAAGGAATCTCCACATTGTTCTCCATAGTGGCTGTACTAGTTTGCATTCCCACCAACAGTGTAAGAGGGTTCCCTTTTCTCCACACCCTTTCCAGCATTTATTGCTTGCAGACTTTTGGATCGCAGCCATTCTGACTGGTGTGAAATAGTACTTCATTGTGGTCTTGATTTGCATTTCTCTGATAATGAGTGATGTTGAGCATCTTTTCATGTGTTTGTTAGCTATCCGTATGTCTTCTTTGGAGAAATGTCTATTTAGTTCTTTGGCCCATTTTTTGATTGGGTCTTTTATTTTTCTGGCATTGAGCTGAATAAGTTGCTTGTATATTTTTGAGATTAGTTATTTGTCAGTTACTTCATTTGCTATTATTTTCTCCTATTCTGAAGGCTGTCTTTTCACCTTGCTTATAGTTTCCTTTGTTGTGCAGAAGCTTTTAATTTTAATTAGATCCCATTTGTTTATTTTTGCTTTTATTTCCAGTATTCTGGGAGGTGGATCATAGAGGATCCTTTTGTGATTTATGTCAGAGAGTGTTTTGCCTATGTTCTCCTCTAGGAGTTTTATAGTTTCTGGTCTTACGTTTAGATCTTTAATCTATTTTGAGTTTATTCTTGTGTGTGGTGTTAGAAAGTGATCTAGTTTCATTCTTTTACACGTGGTTGACCATTTTTCCCAGCACCACTTGTTGAAGAGGTTGTCTTTACTCCATTGTATATTCTTGCCTCCTCTGTTGAAGATAAGGTGTCCATAGGTGTGTGGATTTATCTCTGGGCTTTCTATTTTGTTCCATTGATCTATATTTCTGTCTTTATGCCAGTACCATATTGTCTTGATGACTGTGGCTTTGTAGCAGAGCCTGAAGTCAGGCAAGTTGATTCCTCCAGTTCCATTCTTCTTTCTCCAGATTGCTTTGGCTATTCGAGGTTTTTTATATTTCCATACAAATCTTGAAATTATTTGTTCTAGCTCTGTGAAAAATACCACTGGTAGCTTGATAGGGATTGCATCGAATCTGTAGATTGCTTTGGGTAGCATACCCATTTGCACTGTATTGATTCTTCCGATCCATGAACATAGTATATTTCTCCATCTATTAATATCCTCTTTGATTTCTTTCATCAGTGTTTTATAGTTTTCTATATATAGGTCTTTAGTTTCTTTAGGTAGATATATTCCTAAGTATTTTATTCTTTTTGTTGCAATGGTGAATGGAATTGTTTCATTAATTTCTTTTTCTACTTTCTCATTATTAGTATATAGGAATGCAAGGGATTTCTGTATGTTGATTTTATATCCTGCAACTTTACTATATTCATTGATTAGCTCTAGCAATTTTCTGGTGGAGTCTTTAGGGTTTTCTGTGTAGAGGATCATGTCATCTGCAAACAGTGAGAGGTTTACTTCTTCTTTTCCAATTTGGATTCCTTTTATTTCTTTTTCTGCTCTGATGGCCAAAACTTCCAGAACTATGTTGAATAGTAGTGGTGAAAGTGGGCGCCCTTGTCTTGTTCCTGACTTAAGGGAAATGCTTTCAATTTTTCACCATTGAGGATAATGTTTGCTGTGGGTTTGTCATATATAGCTTTTATTATGCTGAGGTATGTTCCTTCTATTCCTGCTTTCTAGAGAGTTTTTATCATAAATTGATGTTGAATTTTGTGGAAGGCCTTCTCTGTATCTATTGAGATAATCATATAGCTTTTATTTTTCAATTTGTTAATGTGGTGAATTACATTGATTGATTTGCAGATATTGAAGAATCCTTGCATCCCTGGGATAAAGCCCACTTGGTCATGGTGTATGATCTTTTTAATGTGTTGTTGGATTCTGATTGCTAGAATTTTGTTAAGGATTTTTGCATCTATGTTCATCAGTGATATTGGCCTGTAGTTTTCTTTTTTTGTGACATCTTTGTCAGGTTTTGGTATTAGGGTGATGGTGGCCTCATAGAAAGAGTTTGGAAGTTTACCTTCCTTTGCAATTTTCCTGAAGAGTTTGAGTAGGATAGGTGTTAGCTCTTCTCGAAATTTTTGGCAGAATTCAGTTGTGAAGCTGTCTGGACCTGGCCTTTTATTTGCTGGAAGATTTCTGATTACACTTTTAATTTCCATGCTTGTGATGGGTCTGTTAAGATTTTCTATTTCTTCCTGGTTCAGTTTTGGAAAGTTGTACTTTTCTAAGAATTTGTCTATTTCTTCCACGTTGTCCATTTTATTGGCATATAATTGCTGGTAGTAGTCTCTTATGATCCTTTGTATTTCTGTGTTGTCTGTTGTGATCTCTCCATTTTCATTTCTAATTTTATTGATTTGATTTTTCTCCCTTTGTTTCTTGATGAGTCTGGCTAATGGTTTGTCAATTTTATTTATCCTTTCAAAGAACCAGCTTTTGGCTTTGTTGATTTTTGCTATGGTCTCTTTTGTTTCTTTTGCATTTATTTCTGCCTTAATTTTTAAGATTCTTTCCTTCTACTAACTCTGGGGTTCTCCATTTCTTCCTTTTCTAGTTGCTTTAGGAGTAGAGTTAGGTTATTTATTTGACTTTTTTCTTGTTTCTTGGCGTATGCCTGTATTGCTATGAACTTTCCTCTTAGCACTGCTTTTATAGTGTCCCACAGGTTTTGGGTTATTATGTTTTCATTTTCATTCGTTTCTATGCATATTTTGATTTCTTTTTTGATTTCTTCTGTGATTTGTTGGTTATTCAGAAGCGTGTTGTTCAGCCTCCATATGTTGGGATTTTTAATAGTTTTTATCCTGTAATTGAGATCTAATCTTAGTACATTATGTTGGAGTGTTTCATATTGTCCTGGAGGTTCTGAGATTGTCCTCATTTCTTTTAATTCATTTTTCTTTTTTCCTCTCTGATTCACTTATTTCTACCATTCTATCTTCTATTTCACTAATCCAATCTTCTGCCTCCATTATTCTACTATTTGTTGCCTCCAGAGTGTTTCTGATCTCATTTATTGCATTATTCATTATATATTGACTCTTTTTTATTTCTTCTAGGTCCTTGTTAAACCTTTCTTGCATCTTCTCAATCCTTGTCTCCAGGCTATTTATCTCTGATTCCATTTTGATTTCAAGATTTTGGATCATTTTCACTATCAATATTCAGAATTCTTTCTCAGGTAGATTCCCTATCTCTTTCTTTTGTTTGGTTTGGTGGGCTTTTCTCCTGTTCCTTTACCTGCTGGGTATTCCTCTGTCTCTTCATCTTGGTTATATTGCTGCATTTGGGGTGCCTTTTCTATATTCTGGGGATTTGTGGAGTTCTCTTTATTATGGAGTTTCCTCACTGTGGATGGGGTTGGATCAGTGGCTTGTCAAGGTTTCTTGGTTAGGGAGGCTTGTGTTGGAGTTCTGGTAGGTGGAGCTGGATTTCTTCTCTCTGGAGTGCAATGAAGTGACCAGTAATGGGTTATGAGACATCAATGGTTTTGGAGTAACTTTGAGCTCCCTGTATATTGAAGCTCAGGGATGTGTTCCTGTGTTGCTGGAGAATTTGCATGGTACGTCTTGCTCTAGAACTTGTTGGCCCTTGGGTGGTGCTTGGTTTCAGTGTAGGTATGGAGGCATTTGATGAGCTCCTATCGATTAATGTTCCCTGGATTCAGGAGTTCTCTGATGTTCTCAGGATTTGGACTTAAGCCTCCTGCTTCTGGTTTTCAGTTTTGTTATTACAGTAGCCTCAAGACTTCTCTATCTATACAGCACCAATGATAAAACATCTAGGTTAAAGATGAAAAGTTTCTCCACATTGAGGGACACCCAGAGAGGTTCACTGAGTTACATGGAGAAGAGAAGAGGGAGGGGCTAGTTCGAGGTGACTGGAATGAGATAAGGTGGGATCAAAAGAGGACAGAGCAAGCTAGCCAGTAACCACTTCCTTATGTGCACTCCACAGTCTGGACCGCTCAGAGGTGTTCATGGAGTTATACAGGGAAGAGGAGAGGGAGGAAGTAGACAGAGGTGGCCAGGAGGATAAAAGAGGGAAATGAAAAGGAGAGAGACAGATCCAGCCAATAACCAGTTCCCTAAGTATTCTCCACCATCTGGAACACACAGAGATTCACAAGTTGGGTAGAGAAGAGAAGAGGGAGGGAGGAGACAGAGGCCTCCTGGTGGAGAAAAAGGAGAGTCCAAAGGAGGAAAGAGTGGTCAAGCCAGTAATCTCACTCTCAGGTAAAATTGGGTACTGAAGATTGGGTTTTTAAATGTACAAAATTGACAGCACATACCAAAAAGCAAAGATTAAAAATCTAGAGTAGAGGTTGGATGTTCAAAAATACAATATTAAAGAAAAGAAGAAGAAAAAAAAGAAAAAGAAAACAAAGCCACAAGAATTATTAAAAAACAACAACAACAACCACAAAAAGACTATATACAGTGTTTGCTTTAAAAATAGGGTCTTTTTTTTTTAAGTAATGGTAGGTTATAAAAATTAAAATTAAAGGAGAAATAGAGGACTTAAAATTTTTTAAAGTTAAAAAAAAGAGGAAGAAAAAACAATCACACAACATTTAAAAAAAAAAAAAGAAATGATAGTAAAAATAGTAAAGATATATCTGGCATTTTCTCTGTTGTTGTGGGCAGTGTGGGGTCACTTCCAAGGCGATTCCCTCTGTTTAACTTCTTCTGTTTGCTGGTCTCTTCAGTGTCTGATTTCTGCCCTGACACAGGGGGACGGTGGTGGGCACTTTTTTAATTTTTTTAGGCTCACTTGTTCTGTCGCGCTGTGGGGAGGGAGGAATGCTGCAAACAAATAACACTGGCATGTGCTCACAGTGTCTCAACCCCACTGGGCCTGCCCCTGCTCACGGCGCACACTGCTCAGGCTCTACGTTGCTCCACTGGGAACCGTCTAAGGCCAGCCCTAGGATGCATGCACCTCCCCGATCTAAGCCACTCAGGCTCGGCACTCAGGTAGCCCTCAGAGGTGCAGATTTGGTTGAGCCTCCCAGGTCCAAGTAGCTCAGGTGTTTGGCGAGTGTGATTGCTGCGACTTATTGCCTTTCCCATTTCTGCTGCTCAGTTTTCTGGGTGTACCGCTGGCGTCCCTTCTCAGGCAGATGATGACTGTCCAGAATCCCCAGAAGTCTTAGTTAGCAAAGAAGCCTGCTTGCATTTTGGTAGGTAATGTCTCTCTTGGGCTGCAATTGCCCCCTTCCAGCCCTTACGGCTCTGGCTGCCTGTCACCGGGGAGGGGGATGGTCTGCAGCTGCCTATTTCTGTTCCGTCCTTTTTTCTGTGCATGGTCCTGGAGGTGTCTTATGTTCGAGCTTTTCACGTGGTGGCTATTCCACTGTCTGTTTTGCTAGCCCAAGTTAGTTCGCTCTGGTTATGCGCGGGGCGTTCGGGCCCAATTCTTAAAAGCACTGCAGCCCGCACCTCCCACGCTTCCCTGCCCAGCCCCCACTTGCTAGTGGCAGATGCAGGCGTCTGCGCTGCTTCTCCCCTGGGGGAGTTACTGTTGGGCTCGTAATCTGTTGGTTTTAATTATTTATTTATTTTTCCTCCCTGTTATGTTGCCCTCTGTGCTTCCAAGGCTTGCCACAGACTCAGCAGGGAGAGTGTTTCCTGGTGTTTGGAAACCTCTCTTCTTAAGATTCCCTTCCCAGGACGGGACTTCCTTCCCGGCACCAAGCTCCCTCCCTACCTCCTTTGTCTCTTTTTTTGTCTTTTATATTTTTTCCTACCTGTTTTTGAAGACAATGATCTGCTTTTCTGGGTGCCTGATGTCCTCTGCCAGCATTCAGAAGTTGTTTTGTGGAATTTACTCAGTGCTAAAATGTTCTTTTGATGAATTTGTGAGGGAGAAAGTGGTCTCCCCATCCTATTCCTCTGCCATCTTAGGACCGCCCTCCAGATATGTATTTTTAAAAGACACTGACAATGAATGGGATGGATCAGAGCCAAGTTTAAAGTCATGAATCCAAAAAAAATAAATAAATAAAGTCATGAATCCACATAAAAGTGGAATATTATTTGATCAGTGTAATGTCTATAGGAATGAAAAGGAAAAATCAGTTAAAGAGATTTCAGAACTGGAATGCAAGGGATTTGGTAACTGACAGATTTAGAAATTCAGAATGGCAGAAGAGTTTACACTGACTGTAGAGTGGTAGGTTAGGTAACAGTTGACTGTTGAATGGTGGTCCAATAAACAGATCTAGTGAACAACAAAATACTTGATCTTAGAATATGTATCTGGGAAGCCCAATTGTACATTCGGAGTTTTCAGGTGTTTGGGGGATACAACTAGAAATAAATGCCTTGATTGCTATCAGTATGTGTCTAGAGTTCAGGAAAAATCTCTTAGAGTTTAAGTTTGTGGAGTCACTGGCCTGTATGCATTTAGTTAGTTGGAGTCATAAAAATAGACCTAAACTTTCAAGGAAAGGCTAGAATTGTGGAGTTTAAAAGTCGGGTAGAGGAAGAACCAGCAAGAGAGACTGAAGAACACCTTGGAGAGTGGTCAAGGAAGCCATTGAAGAAGGAAGTGTCAATGAGAAGAAACCACTGATGAAGCCAAATGTCCAGAAAATGAGACTGCAAGTAGACCATTGGATTTGGTCATTTGGATATTGCTGTTCTGCAACTGAGTCATTTGCATACAGTTGTCAGAGCAGAAGTCATATTTTACTGAGCTGAAAAAGCAATTGGGTCACAATTACTTGGAGACGGGAGCTTTACAGCAGGAAGTCTCAACTAGAGATGATTTTTTCCTTCAGCAGACCTTTGGCAATGTCTGGAGACATTTTTGATCATCACAATTAGGGAAGTGCTACTGTTATCTAGCTGGTAGATGGAAGTTAAGGATGCTAAACATCCTACAGTACACAGAACAGATCACACAGCAAAAATTATCTGGCCAGAAATGTAGGAGTTCCAAGATTGAGACATTGTGCTCTAGATAAAGACTTCAAAGTCTGGTTGTGAAGAGAAGAGAAAAGGATGGTGGCTTGTTTTAGTGGAAAAATCCAATGTTTTCTTAGAAGATTTCAACTTACAAGAAAAGGGAAGAAGAAAATGAGGGAGAGAAAGTGAAGAATAGTTGGTCAAGTAATGTTTGATGGAGTTAAGAGAGAATATATTCCAATGCACAACTGAAGTGTAGAATTTGAATAGCAGAAAGCATTGCCACCACTCCCTTTGCCCTTCTAAGACAGGAAGGAAGGCAAATGACAGGCAGAAATATAGACACAAATAAGGGACATATGAAGGAGTAATACAGCACTTTATGGCTAGAAGTAGAAAACTAAATTATCATGAGGAATGGAGAAGACCGCAGAAAAAGATAAATTGAGCAGAACTGAAGAAGGATAGTAAAACTTGGAGAAATAAAAGGCAAGGACTGCATTAGAGAAAAAAAGAGATATGTGAGTAATTCTTGCAGCATTAAAGAACAAGTTGAGTTTTGAAATTGCAAATTTGTAAGGGAACCAACTTACAAGGCAATGTGATTTTCTCACACAACGTTCAGCATCCCAAAAACAGTGTCAGGAACACGGATGTTTGCAGGTTTTCAGTATCTGAGACTTCCCAGAAAGGTGCATTCACTGAAGGAAAATTCTGATTAGCTTAAATATGTTTTGTTGCCTAAACATGTATATGCACAAACCATTTTTTGTGCTTAAGTATGTGTTTGTGTTTAAATGTTTTTGGAATAATTGTCCCTGCCGCAAATCATGTCTTGAATTAATTCTGTTGTGCTTAATTGCTCAGTTATGTCCAACTCTTTGTGACCCCATGGACTGCAGCCCGCCAGGCTCCTCTGTCCACAGGGATTCTCCAGGCAAGAATACTGGAATGGGTTGCTGTGCCCTCCTCTGGGGGATATTCCCAACAGAGGGTTCAAACCCAGGTCTCCAGCATTGCAGGTGGATTCTTTTTAATCTGAGCCACCAGGGAAGCCCTAAATGTAATTATACACTGTCAAATATTTAGGTTCTTAAATAATTGTCAATTAAGTTAAAATAATCCACCGGGGTCAGGAATAATATCCTCTGCTAATTATACTTCAATAGTTTTAAACCCTTTTTCTTTTTCTGTCTGTATTGATGCTACATAAATCAGAGATAATTGCATGATGAATCTGATAATCTAAATTTAGAGTTAAAATATCCCTTTATTGAATACTCTTCTTTGGTTTTGCATTCACTATGTTACATTTACAGTTTTACACAATCAGAGCCTCAGATTCTTTCCCTAATTTTTTCTTCAATGTGTCTTTATTTCTGTATGGCTAATTTGCTCATTTCATTCCCAGTGCTTCATTTGTTCTTTGTCCACAGTCTGTAGGCTCTTTTTGGGTCTGAGTTTTGCATTGCATGACCTATTAATGATATAGCTCATTTTGTGGTGAGTGTTACATCCTTAAGACATTTGCAAAAACAGCCAACAAATCCTCAGTTGTAATTAGGTCAAATATTTCTAGAAAATTTCTTTTGTTGACTGATTCTATGGATTCATCATGGCCTTTTATTGCTTTTTTTTTTTTTTTTTCCGGGCACACAGATAATTACTTCTATTACCATCCTCAAATAACAATGTTTTTCTTCTCTAGTCTTTGTCTGGAGCTGCCCATTAGTTCACTGACACCAGAGTTTCTCTAAAATGTTATCTTTGTTCATAATTTATCTATCCCAGAAATTTCAGCTGAGTTGCAGGCATCTGGTTTTCAGCTCAGGTCAGCTGTTTTCTAATCCAGATCTCTTTTCAGTTAAACATATTGAAAGTTTAGATGAATTCTAGATTGTGTGGAGAGGAGCCAGTTTGGTGGTAAAAGTCCATAAACTGATTGGGAGACCATATTCTTTTTAAGTGCTGATTTAATTCCTAATGATCTGCTCCTCTTCAGTTTTCTTAAACTACAATTAGATACTGGCTAGTTTTATTTGAGGGAGAAGGCAATGGCAACCCACTCCAGTACTCTTGCCTGGAAAATCCCATGGACGGAGGAGCCTGATAGGCTGCAGTCCATGGGTTGGCACAGAGTCAGATATGACTGAGGCAACTTAACAGCAGCAGCAGCAGTTTTATTTGAATGTTTATTCACTGCATTATTGTAAACCAAAGCTCAGTAAATATACCCTTTGAGTTTTCTTAAATCAGGGAAAAGCTCTTTCTACAAACTCATCTATAAAACAGATATAGAACATTTCTAATTCTAAAGTATAATCAAATAAATCTCTTGGTCTACCTCGCCAGTGTAATCACTCAATTGTATTTGGCCACCCTGCAGATAGACTTCCTGTGATCAGGCTTACAAAATTGTTCAACAACGGCTGTATATACAAAGTAAAATTCTTATTTTTCAATGGATTTATCTAGAATTCTACTTATTCGTTAAAGATACAGAAACTTTGAAGTATAGTTCTTCTTAAAATGTCTCTTGGGATTTATCAGTTACAATGTACATTTGATTTTTTTTCCCACCCAACATAATCTCACTCATAGCCAGGGTAATAGTATCACTGAATTCACATGGATATCTACATTGCGCTATTCAGGCCATACTATTTTCAGACCACTTAACTCCAGAATTTGGTCCTAATAGGTTTAAGCTAATCCTCACATCCCTACAACTGGCTACAAGGTGTGACTGGAATGAGTCAGGCCAATTAGATGCAAAGAGATATTTTCTTGAGTCTTCAGGGAGAGATGTTTCTACTTTGTTCCACAGGATATAATAAAAAGGAGACTTTCTTTCTGTTGTGCTAAATAAGTAAGTATAGTAGTTTGTATGGAGCAGATAATCTAGAGACAAATCACATGAATTTAAATCATAGCTACTCCATTTGTATGACCTTGGGAAAGTTATTTAATCTTTCTGTCCCTTAGTATTCTCATGTGTAAAATGGTAATATCAATCTTTCCAATCTATAGAGTTGTTTTTGAGAGTTACATGAGCTAACCCTGAAGCACTGAAAACAGTGTCTGGCATTGGCTACATAAGCTACTCCTGAAACACTGAAAATAGTGCTTGGCACATAGTGAACACGATTAGAGAAAATTTAGTTCTAGGAAGCTTGCAACCATCTTAGTGCAGCCATTCTTAGGAATAGACAGAGGAGAGAGAGAAAGTTGGGACTTCAGTGATGGAATTAACCTTTTTGAAACAGAACCCTGGTCTTTTAAGTTATATGAGTTGTAAATTATGGCTTTTTGATTAAGTCTGCTAGAGTTATCTTTCTGTTACTCAAAACTGAAATATCCCTAATAAAAGAGTGAAGTGTCACCAGCTTTAATTTTACAAACACCATTAAGCATCTGTTGCCTATCTATATAAATAAGGCACAGATACTATCTCACATTCAACACACATTTATTGAGCTCCTATTGTGTTTAAGGCAATGTAGTCATTGAGGGTATCTTTCAGAAATCTAAATAATTATAATGCAAGACAGAATGGTATAACTTCTTTGAGAAAGACATAAATAAGTCACATGAGAAATTCAGAGAAGTCATATATAGTTTGGACTATTCAGTAAGTCTTCTTGAGGCAATACCATTTCTAAGACTCATAAATTAGAATTCATTCTCAATGTTGTTTATATCTTCCTTTATTCAGGTACTATTCATTGAGTACCTACTCTGTGCCAGAGCTTGTGCTGAAAGCTAGACATAAAATATTGAACAAAATTGGACACGATCCTTGCTCTCCGGGTGAAAGTCAAAGAATCAAAGATGATTCACATGATGACCAAGAATCACATGATGACATTAAAAATACAACTAGGATAAGTGTTATAAAGAAAGTTCACAGCCTGAATATACATTTCTCCAAATAGGACATATAGGTAGACATATAGGAACATGAGAAGGTGTTCAACACTGCTAGTTATTAGAGAAATGCAAATCAAAACTACAATGAGATATCACCTCACACCAGTCAGAACGGCTGTCATCAAAAAAATTTACAAACAACAAATGCTGGAGAGGGAGTGGAGAGAAGGGAACTCTTCTACACTGTTGGTAGGAGTATAAATTGGTGCAGCTACTATGGAAACAGCACGGAGATTCTTTAAAAAACTAAAAATAGAGCTACCATATGACCGTGCAATCACACTCCTGGGCATATATCCAGAGAAAAACATGATCCGAAAGGATGCATGCACCCAGTGTTCATTTCAGCACTGTTTACAATAGCCAAAACATAGAAGTAACCTAAAGGTCCATCAACAGAGGAATGGATAAAGAATATGTGGTATATGTATATATATAACGGAATATTACTCATCCCTAAAAAAGAATGAAATAATGTCATTTGCAGCAACATGGATGGACTTAGAGAGTGTTGTATTGAGAGAACTAAGTCAGACAGAGAAGAAGAAGCATGGCATGACACCCCTTATATGTGGAATCTAAAGAGAAATGATATAGATGAATTTACTTATAACACAGAAAGAGACTCACAGAAGACAAACTTATGGTTGCCAGGGGGAAAAGATAGGGAGTCTGGGAAGGGCATGTGCACACTGCTATTTTCAAAATGGATACCCAACAAGGACCTATTATATTGCATATGGAATTCTACTCAGTGTTATATGCCAGACTGGATGGGAGTGGGGTTTGGGGGAGAATGGATACATGTATATGTATGGCTAAGTCCCTTTGCTGTCCACCTGAAACTATCACAACATTGTTAATTGGCTATACCCCAATACAAAATAAAAAGTTTAAGGTTTGAAAAAAAAGAATCCACAGAACTTGGAGTATGAGACAATATATCAGTGTTTAAGTATTAATACCTTCAGGAAAATTATTTCAGTCACTCTTTTTACAGTAAGGTGGTAAAGCCATCTAGCCAGAATAAGGTCTTTTATTGCAGCATAAGAAAAATCAAGCTGTGGGTGAGGGGTGGGGGAAGGAGGGGCAAACATCTGTAATACATTTTCAGTACAAAATTAATGTCACTTCCAGTTGTGTTGGCCAAATTCCTTGCCTTTCCTTGACAGACTGACAAAGAATGAAAGTCAACCCAATTTATGCCTATTGGAGGTAACTTGTGGCTTAACTGGACTCTTTGGTTGAAGTGTTGACATGTGGCAATTTTGTAGAAACAAATGATCATTAGAGAGGGCATGATAGTCAACACAGATAGGATGCAATTAGCATGTGTCACCACTGGCTTCTGGTAGAAACATCTTAATAGATGACACATAATAAAGGTCAGCAATTGAGACCAGCTCAGTTAATTAGTTCCTTGTTGTTTCTGAGGAAGAAAGTAAAGTATTTTAATCTTGTTTTTCCTCTTCTTTCAACAGCTACCCCTTGGGAAGAGTCAGGGTCACTTGTGTCCTCTTTGTCTTCTCACTTCAGTAAGGAAAGCTCTAACATTTGTCCTTACAGTTTACCTTCTTCTTAGTAAAATAGATTTTGTTTTTACTGCATTTTTCATGCTCAAGGTATCCCAAAGCAATTTACAGTAATGAGTTTCAAATCTGGATTGATGGTAGCTCGGTAGGCAATCATGTTAGCCATTACATATTCAAGGCTAGCTTACACCCAGCCCTGAAATTAAAATCTACCTCTTCACAAAAAGCGATGTCTCCTGAGAGACTTAGATAATTCTCCTCTTTCTCCCTCCCTCTTTCTCTCTGTCTCTTTTCTTCTCCCCCTCATACCCACTTGCCCAGCCCAGAACACCTGCACTGGCAATTATCAGATGGAGGAAAAGGATATGATGTGTATTACCTTCATAGAGACATTTGATGATTAAAGAAATTAATCTGGGAAATGATTGGGCCATCATAGATGAAAGTCAATACAGAGAACCAGGAGAATGGAGCTTACTGAGTCTGAACATTAGTGCTGCCAACAGGGCTAAACTTGCCTCTAAGTGGCCTACAAATTCACAGTCACTTCTCTTGAACACTCTCTGCTTCAGTTAGTAACCACTCATAACTGCTCCAAGAGAACTCTCCAAATCCCCTATCATAGCCTTTAACAACATTCATTTTGTTTACTTATTTACCTGTCTGCACCTCTCAGCAGCCTATGAACTCTGTAAAAGCATCAGCCTTATATAACTTTTTCATCATTGATCTCACAATGTTTACTACATTCCCTGAGTGATAGAAGTTGATCATTAAGTATTAGAAATAAGAATAAAGAAAATGTGGAAGGGAGACTAAGGGAACAAAAAGTGGAAGATAATGAAGGAAAAGACATAAATAGAGGAGGAAAAAGGGAAGAGTTATATGTACAAACTGGAATATGACCTGATTATTCTGAGTCACAGTAGCCAGTCTAGAATATTCAACTTATAAAAAGACAATTAAACATATCTTCCTAATGCAGGAATATCTTCTATCACAACTCTCATGAAAAGTCATTCAGCCTTTGCTTAAACCCCACAATTTATCCAAAACGGCCTTAGATATTTTTGAAAAATCTTGATTATTAGAATATTTCTATTCAAAATTGCTCAACTTCACTTCTGCAGCCTTTTATGTATTTGTTTCAGTTTGTACCTTTAGCATCTAACAAAGTAATCCAGCTCCTTTTTATGCACAAGAGCACCCAGATGATTGAAGGGTCTTCCTTTAAAGAATCCTAGATCTATCCTGGTCACTGTTCTAGTCCTTGTCTTTGGGGCATCTTCTGGCTTTTCCCGAGTACACCACCTGTCATTGTCAAGAATAGAGTAGATGTACCCTCACCCTACAGAACATATGGTACTTTTCTCTAGCTGAGCAAGACTTTCTGCTTATATTTATGTAACTCGCTTCTTTGATTTTTTCTGAGCTTCTAGTTCTCTAAAACTGCAGATACTTTTTACTTTAATTTTTGTGAAGCCATAAATTCTATGATCTTTGTTTTCAATAGAGGGTGTTTTTATTTCTTTTTTTTTTCTGTATTTAAAAAAAAAAACTTTGGAAATTTTTGATAATTCTCTTAGTGTTTGAGCTTATCATTTGAGATTATTGATTTTTTTAAGTCTTGATTTGATCTCTCATTCATTCAATTCCAATTAATTTTAGAACATGACAGGATATAATAAACAAACTGCTAGGCTCTGTGGTAGGCTTTGAAGATACAAAGTTAAATAGATAAAATATGTGCCACAAGAAAAATTAAAGAACACTGCACAAAACAATAAAATCAATGACTTATAGGCCATAGATGAATGCAAGGCATTGAGAAAATATAATCATCTAAGTCAGCTATTGTTGGGAAGACAGTAGTCTTCCTGGAGGAGATGACAGTTGAGATGAATTTTGAAAGATGAATATGAGATAAGATGAGAAAGATGAGAAAGAAAGAATAGCTAGATGAGAAAGAAAGAATAAGGGGATTTCGGGCTGAATGAAAAACTTAGACAACAGTTTGGAAGCATGAAAGCAAATGATGTATTCTCTCATCTACTCTGTCAGTCTTTGTCTCTGTGACAAATTTGAAGAACATACTCTAGGTCACCATCCACATTGTTAATGAAATATTTCCTATATACCTGGACTAGCTCTTGAATGCCATGGTAAGAAAATAATCCATGTGCAACAAATTGACATTCAAACACTTATAAACTATATTTACAGAGCTTACCATCACTAGGTCCCAGACTCTCTAAACCAATATTAAAAGTTTTAGCCCAACAAAAAATATAAGATGTTTTTATTCTCCTAATATCCATGAAGCTGGTAAAAAAAATAATAATAATAAATAAATAAATAAATAAAGGGGAAAAAAGAATAGATCATAGTTGTACTGTCAGTCTTTACCTTCCTGACACTGGGTCATCCATCTTCTAGTAGTAGGTGAGAGAATTGCCACCAGTTGGAGCTTGTCACATACAGATCACTAAGTCTAGAACTCAAGGTGGTATCAGATTGTCTGCCCCATTTTAATGGCAAAGCAATGACTTTCACAGAGTTTTAACCTTTTCACTTAGAGTAACACCAGCTCTGATGAAAGCAAACGATAACAAAAGAAAATTTCAATGTCTTAACATAATGAAAATTTATCACTCAAAAGTCTAATAATAGTTCTGAGTCAATGGGTAATTTTTTACCTAATGATTCATAGACCCAGTCCCATCCATGGTTCCACTCATTTTAATAATGTGGCTTCTAAGGTCATTCTAATTTACAGCAGACTGGTGGAAGGAGAAAGACATAGGAAAGAACATGCTCTTCTTAACCCCTTTGTCTTAGATGTGAAACATGTTACTTCTGCTTACAACTCATTGGATAAAATCAGTCATGTGACCTTGCCATGCCCTCTTACCAATCAGCTGTTTCCATATTCTTTGGAAGGGACGGCTCAAAGTTTGATGTCTTGTTTTTATATATTTTAAACACACTAATAACCAATTAAAACACTTTGAATATTTAAAAATCATCAACTGGGGAGTGTATGAGCCATCTACCCAGTGCCTAGCAATTATTTCATTACCTCAAAAGAACCTCTGTTATAATTATTAACCTATTACCATTAATTAGACAGTTCTCAACAATACACAATTTAAAGTATTACTTCAAAATAATTTGTTAATAATTATTAAGCTCGTGAAAATGATTTCCTAAAAATTTAATCAACCCAGAGGCATTTGTTAGCATAAGAAACAAATCACTTAAAAAAAAAAGGGTTATTCTAATATTTCCCTGAGGTATAGCAACATACACAAAGCTTTCTGCCAAAATTATAGTAAAAATATTTGGCAAAATTATCTAACAAGCTATGCATACATTAACTATATTATCGTCCAATGAGTAATTTTCCATATTGTTCTAAAGACAAGGATATTCACTTTGGCAAATATTTTCCTGAAGGGAAGCAACTGTTATGTATACGTTATCTTGATCTGCTTTACCCCTGATCCTATTTTAATACAAGCAAAAACTGCATGTTATGCTTTTGTGATTTACTGAGTAGGGTTTTACCTATTCTTTCTCCTAGTGAGAATCAAATTTATTCTAAAGTACTCAAGAATTGTTTATTGCATTTCAAAAATGATTCTAGAAAGTAAGAAGCTATACTTGTCTGACAGATCCTAGAATCCATCAACCACAATTCAATATCATTGGGGATCCCATGAAGCTGTCTTTTAGAAGCTCAATAAACTGGGACAGCCATGGCTTTCAGATTTCTCATTCTCAGAGTTATTAAGGCATGGTGAGATAAAAAAAAACATTAGAGAAGAGAAGAAAAAGGATATCATCTATGTATCCTAGGGGTGAGGATATGGTCAACATAATTTCTTGGGTTGTTGTCTACCTAGTGGCATACTCGAAGGGTCTATCCTTTGAGAAAATAGCTTTGTTCACATTTTATTGGTCATCAGAAGAAATGCTTAGTTATCTATGTGCAAAGCCATATTATGAAAAGATGCATTGAGTCCTTTTTCTTCTGGGAAACTACCAGGAGAACTAGTCAGTTAAGAATTGAACAGACAGTGTTTCTATGATAGTAACAAAATGGAAAAAGAAATATATATATAGCTTCTATTCACTGGGTTCATTTTAAGATTCTAGAAGTGTAGGGCTAATGTTGGGAAAATGAAAAACTTGGAGAAAGTTGCCTTCTTTTAGCTTCTCTACATTGATCCCTGCTCTTAATCTAGAGTTCTTCCATAGTACTTGAAGTTTGAGTTCTTGAATTATTTAATCTAGAATTCTTCTATCATGAATATTTCTCTAAAAAGTCATGGAAGCAGAAAACTTTGGTTTGGGTCCTTTTGACTCATTGATTTTTAGTGAGACACCCCACTGGATTATTAACTTTACTGAACCTTAGATGTCTTGGGCTTCTCTGGTGGTTCAGATGATAAAGAATCCACTTGCAGTGTAGAAGACCTGAGTTTGATCCCTGGATTGGGAAGATCCCCTGGAGAAGGGAATGGGTACCTACTCCAATATTCTTGCCAGAATAATCCCATGGACAGTGGAGCCTGGCAGGCTACATGGGGTGCAAAGAGCTGGACATGACTGAGCAACTAATACTTTCACTTTCTTTTACTTAAATGTCTCAGCTGCTCAATAGAGATGATAATATCAATCTACCTCACAGGGCTTGTATAAAACTAAAGATAAACTATTAGAGAATACGTAAGTGTGTTGCCCTTGGGAATATCTCCAGACTGGGGATATCTTACTTTTTCCATGTAATCTTCAAGTAAGCAAAGAGCCTTCCCTGTGTACAGTTACAGTTATGATAGTCACTGTGGTTAATACCTAATTTCTGTAGAAACAATCCATATTTTTTTTTTAATCTTCATTGTTATTACTATTGATCCTCCAAAATCGGAAGCAAATTAGATCGATGACCAGAACTTGGAGCTTGGTCATAAAGGACACAATGTGTGGTGCTGGAAGCTGTCATTTCTGAATTGATGCATCATTATCAGTGCTGGGGAAGAAAAACATCACACGACATCTACTGACACTGATTAAAGCTGATTTTCACCTGAAATGCTCTCTCACATATATTGCACAGTAATGAGTCATGCCCAATGTCAGCCTTTCTTGTGTGTCAGTCTAAATGCACATCCTTGGATAGACTCCAGCTGGGCTGACATCTGATATATAATAAGCAGTGCCATTCTAAATTGCCAATGAATATAAAAGTAAATGTATGCAGAGCCATATGGAACATGTGATTGTACTGGATGCTACAGTACCTTGTTGAGCGTTACTTAGCAGTGGGAAATGTGTACAGTAAGGGATGGATGACATAATTCCCAGTGTGATGGCAGCTTGAGCGGAAAAGGCAACTTTTGAAATAATGATCATATAAAAAATGTCCACATGCACTTCCGTAATAGCACCCTGTCCATTCCTCTCATCTGGAACTTATACAGGATGAGAAGAGGATCTCAAGGTGGCTGCTCTTTTGAGTCAGATCTCCTGATATCTAGGCAGTTCCTTCTCTGGGATAAACTCTGGCAAAGTGGTCCCTGCCCCCAAGAATCCTGATCTACAGAAGAGAAGCCACACTTAAAACACATTGTTAGGATAGGATACAGAAAGCATTTTATCAGAAAAATAGACATGATGCCTTGGAAGTGGAGAAGAGAAAATGGGTTTCATGAGGTGGAACAAGACAAGGAGAGAGAGAGAGAGATTTCCAGAGGAAACAATGGTCAAAGCCTTTGAACGTGGAATGTTTCAATAGAGAGGCTAGGAAAAGGGGGTTCTGTGGCACAGAGCACACCAGATGTAGAGGTAAGGTGGGGTGAAGTCGGGCCTCTTGGCATGGCAGCCAGCAGTTGCATGACTGAATGTGGAGAGCATGTGTGGAAGGAGTGAGAACTGAGCCTGGACAGGAGCCAGGTCACGAACAACAACATTTTGAGAGCTAAAGATAATATATAGTAAATTTAACAGAATTTTGAGGTATTTCCAAAAATTATCAAGCACACAAAAATGCTGGTTAGCCCACAAAAATGTACCTTGGCTAAAATCACATTACCCGCAGAGACTTTTTGCCTTTCTAAGTGGTTGCATGTGTTGCTAGAACCTCATAGTTCTCAGGGACCCAAAGATATACCTTTGGCAGGGATAGTCCTACTTTTCCTGACACAGAAACCCATTAAGTGAATGACTCAATAGAATTTCATCAAATAAAAGAAGATATCCATCAATCAGGAGTTTGGTTAAATGTGTCAGGTACGTTTAAATATGTGACACTAGTGGCCAGTAAAAATGAATGAGGTACCTTTTTACACACTATTAGAAAGATGATCAAAACATGCTGCTGAGTTAAAAAGTAGATTAAAATCCAATATATACATGTGCATTATTTTATTTGAAGACAGGTAAGAGAGAGAACTTTGGTTGTCATCAGTAGACATTTTAAAGCTATTAATGGACAAGAAGTTGGGTTGTAGGTGGAGAAGTTGCCTTGTCTCAATTCTGCAAGGAACAGAGTTTGGGAACAGCTGTGCTGGTCACTTTACTAGCACAATCAAGATCTTCTTGATTGAAGTATGATTGTCTTAAGCAGCATTGATGTGCAGTGGTGTGTGTGTGTGTGTGTGAATGAGTGAAAGAGACTTCCTTTGAGTTACACTATCACACCAGAGTAAGATCCATATTACTAGATTCTATTAAATAGATATGAAATTTAGAGTTTGAAAATTTACCAGCAAATAGAGTGGATGTGGACTTTTAAAAAGGAATAATTTACACAAAGAATGGTAAGATGTGCACCAAAATATTATCATGACTTTTTCCAAAGAGTATACTTGAGTAAGATGGAAATCTCACTTTTGAGTTGATATATTTTTGTTTTGCTTATTTGTTTTACAATGAGCTTATATTATTTTAAATTTTCTAACTTTCCCCCAAGATACAGTAGAAAAATAGGTATAGAAAGATGAAGCAGGAAAGACAGAGGTGAGATATTCACTGAAAAAAAAAAAAAAACCTGCTTGGAATTCTTTTGACAATAACACCACAATCAACCATTCAACAAATTGCTTAGCTAATGATTTTTTTTTAATTAACTTGATTTAATAATTAGCTAAATTGGTCCAACTACCCAACTGTTTTGGATCCTGAGAAATAAAACCCATGTTACTTTTCTCTCCACAGATTTATTTTTTTTAAACCCACGTAGATTTCTCTTAGTCATTTTTTCTGTAATGGATCTTCACTGAGAGAAGACAAAGACTGCTCAGTTTTCAGATTTACATTGCAAAAAGTATTAAGAATAAGGGAACTGAGGTGAGAATGAAGTATAGATTCTGATGCCTTGTGAATTACAGTGTTAAAGGTAGGATGGGGGAGATTTCCTGAGTGTTCACCATAAATTAAATTGCTCTATAAATATTTTCCAAGTTAAATCTTCTAGCAAAGTTTGAGGTATATACTTCATTTACTATTTTAAAAGTAAAGAGGGGTTGAGAAGTGAATTAAGATGACACCTAGTGAGTGACAGGGGTTCTCAGATTTTAAAATACGTCTGTCTAGACAGACACACATAGGCACACAGTTTCATCAGTATAAAAACAGTTCTAAAGAGATTCATAGTAACTTTCAGCTTTGGATATCTTAGGAAGGAGAAGCATACCCTTGTAAATAAACAAGCTGAAAAGAACATGTCCAATCCTATTTGTCACTCAAGTCTGCCCTTCCTTCACTGTTTAGCCTCTTAGGTGCAATACAAAATGATGTTTTGGACTGTATTAGAATGAACCACTATCTTCAGATATTAATATTTTGGGCATAGATTTTCAGGACAGTCCTTTCTCCCTCCCAGAGGCCTCTCAGTCATCTTCAGGCTGTCCTTAGGGACCCACATTAGATGACCCTAAGTCTTTGCTTCCCTGATTCTCCTGTTTCTTTTGTCGTCTTTTAATAGTTGCAGCCAATTTGAGTTTGAAATGGTTCGGTTCACTGCAGAGATTAAAGAATAATTTTGTTTACTCTTAATTCAAATGAACCCTGGAGCCTAGTTAGTTATCTCAGGCTCAGGGCCTTGCTCCAGGAAAGAAATAGGACATTGTTTCCAGCCTCTGAAAATGATAAAGCACTGATCTTGTGCCCTGCTCACTCTTTCGTTCCTCTTTCTTACGTCTAACCGTGAGTAATGGAGGCAGGCTCAGTGTTTAAAACCGTTCAATTAGAGTGAAGACATTTCTTGGGAGGAAAGGATTTGAATTTACATGGACAGTAAGGAGGCCAGAAACCCCTCAGGACCCTGGAAACAATAACTGTGGGCTGTACAGAGCAAGTTTTCAACAATGAATTGTGGGGCATTAAGAGAGGAGACTAATTTTAGAGATTAATGAGATTTCTAATTTCTTTGGCTTCTGAAGAATTGACCCCAAGCATGTCATGGGTTGGGGATGATGCAGAAATGCACCCTGACAAAGCAAGAGAAAATCTCCTGGACTATTCAGAACAGAACCCATTAGAATGCTGAAATAGTTCTCAAATTCAAAGTCCTTGTGCTGCTAGTGTTTTATGAAGCATTTTCTACCGGATATACCAGCAGCTACTTGACCCTTTTTTCCCCCAGTAGCTTTGGATTAATTAGAGGCCTAGGATAACTTTAGAAAGGGAAATAACTCATCTTTTTCACACACTATCCAGTTGAATCCCTTTGGAAAATGCCAACTTTGAAACTTTCTCATTTGTTACACTGAAGTTCCTTTTCCTTCTAGCTCTTAAGCATGAGCAGACATTATCTTTAGCATTGGAGCAGACTGGAGTGTCTAGACTTGAGCATCAGATGAAGAAGAGGTGACTTTCATTTGGCATCCATTCTGTGTGAAAAACAACATCGCATAGAATCCTGGAATTATTCCTCACTCAAACAGGAGCATGATTTCACTCTGAAGGCAGATAGGAAATAAAACCCACTGAGGGAAGGTGTCTCTTTTGGGGCATGGCTCATTGAGTGTAATAACTTGCAGAATGGCCCCTGAACTTACTTTTTAGAAACATATTCTGAGAAATTTAAAGCATACACTTACATAAAAAGTATAAGAAACCATCATTACCCAGCTAAAACAATCACCAGCAGCCTGCCCATGCTATTTAAGTTGGTATTCTCACATGTTTCTTTGGGCAAGTATATATAGGTAATTTTTTAAAAGAATGTAAATGTGTGAGTGGTGCAAAAAGTCAGCCTGCACTTTAATCATTGAAAAAAAAAAAAAAAAAAAACAGCTGTATTGTGATCATATTTGAATCTCCAGCCTGTGGACCAGGCCATACCAATGTTAGTAACACCTATAAATTTTATAGAAGTGTATAATTTCTTGAAGCTGGGCATAGGCAGGAACCTAAGCTAAATTCCCTTGATGATAACAAAAAAGGAGCATATGCAAAGGGATCTTCCAAAATAATCATCTTTAAATTAAGAGGAAAATCGAAGGCTGATTTCCCCCCCCCTCTTTCCTGACAATGCTTACTTCATTCTCTGTTACTAAAAGCAGCACAAAGAATTTTATTTTCCCTCTATCATTTTATAAGTCAAATTCACAGTGTGGATTTGGAGCTAGGGCAGAGATGCCCACCCCAAAAGAAGGAAATGGCAACCCACTACAGTATTCTTGCCTGTAAAATCCCATGGACAGAAGAGCATGATGGACTTAGTCCTTGGGGTCGCAAAGAGTCAGGCATGCTGAGAAGATGCCCACATCCTCATTTCAAGATTCAACTGGATAGTGTGTGAAAAAGATGAGTTATTTCCCTTTCTAAAGTTATCCTAGGCCTCTAATTAATCCAAAGCTACTGAGGCAAAAAAGGGTCAAGTAGCTGCTGGTATATCCTGTAGAAAATGCTTCATAAAACACTAGCGGCACAAGGACTTTGAATTTGAGAACTATTTCAGCATTCTAATGGGTTCTGTTCTGAATAGTCCGTGAGATTTTCTCTTGCTTTGTCAGGATGCATTTCTGCCCTTTAAAAATCAGATTCCATTCATCACCCTGCTGTACTTTTATAATTTGATTCTGGAATTTTTAAAAAAAAAATTTAAGTAAGTGTTTTTATAATACTGAAGTTCTGTTTTGAATGGTTTTAACTGTATTCCTTAGGCAGGCTGAGACAGGGTAGAAATTCTTTATCAGGAGAAAAAGATTATCATCTCAAACTGATGATTTTAAGTGAGTAGAAAAAACATAACAATCGTTGTAAAAAGGAAGCAGTCATAGGCAATGCATGTAGAAACGTAACTTCTTCACCGTTGGTCAGCCTGTAACTTGGTGCTGAATGTCCAGACAGATTGATAATGCTGGACTGATAATGCATGGACAGCAAAGATACCCTAGCTCAGTCAGCCGTGTGTATTTTTCTATGTAAAAAATAAACTAAACTCTCCTTTACAACCAGATTCCCAAAACCTTAAACTTTTACTGAAATGGAGCAGAATCAGCCATCGAATCTGTTGGATCAGAATGAGAGAATATTCTTCAGGTTTAGATAATGTAGATACCAAATGGGTAATGTTTGAATGGAGAAATGCATATCATTATCGGGAAAACAAACAAAAAATACAGCATATGCAACCCCAATTGTAAATTGATTTATAAGTTTTAAATGTGTCCTACTATACCAATGAATTGTGTACTATCAAGAAAATTTGAAAGGCTTTCATAATATATAATAAAAACATAAATTTAAATATTTTTCTTCCCCAAGGAGCATGTTGAGCAATCACCTGGATGAATGTACTTTAGTTTGCTGTTCCCTGGTGTAAAGAATCCTTTTCTGTTAAAAAATAACACTCTTTCTGGCTTTTTAGACAGTTCCATCATAACCATATCATTGGGTTAAGAAGCCATTTAAATCTATGGCTCAACAGAAATATCACTATTGAGATAAGTAGAAGTTTAAGCTACTATATTATCTTCATGAATTTGTTTTTCCAGCTAAAAACGTACCTCTCTGTGCAAGGTAGATTTGTCACAGATATATGGATTTTAAATGGCTGCAACCAAAATCAGGTTTTGGGGACCTAGTTATTGTATCAGGAGACACTGAACAGCTTCTGCCCTTGGTGCTCATATAAGAGGATGTAAGTGAAGGAGCATGAAAAGCCCACATGTTGAGGAGCATCAAAACATATGTGTCTTGC
The DNA here is from genome assembly GCF_032405125.1 of Capricornis sumatraensis. NCBI lineage: Eukaryota > Metazoa > Chordata > Mammalia > Artiodactyla > Bovidae > Capricornis > Capricornis sumatraensis. The sequence goes on along the minus strand of NC_091074.1, from coordinate 44,909,659 downwards.
CTGAGCTCAGTCCTTCCCTTTCAGTGCAGCTACCATGATGTCTCTGCATATTGTGGGCATCTCTTCTAGAAAATAGCCAATGTTGCTTCAAGAGTTCCTGACTCTTCACATTAAAGTCCTTTCCCTTCGCCTTCCTAAAACCCCCACAGCACCTCCTAATGGCTTTATAGGCTCTCTTTTCTTCATGCTCTGCTGCTGCTGCTGCTGCTGCTGCTAAGTCACTTCAGTCATGTCCATAGACGGCATAGACGGCAGCCCATCAGGCTCCCCCATCCCTGGGATTCTCCAGGCAAGAACACTGGAGTGGGTTGCCATTTCCTTCTCCAATGCATGAAAGTGAAAATTGAAAGGGAAGTCGCTCAGTCGTGTCCAACCCTTAGCATGGACTGCGGCCTACCAGGCTCCTCCATCCATGGGATTTTCCAGGCAAGAGTACTGGAGTGGGGTTCCAGTTCCTGGCTCTAGTAGAACCTAATTGACATGGAAAGATTAGAGGATCACATGCCTTCCTCTCCTCAAAGAGATTGTTGCATTTTCAATTCCCTTCTTTCAAAAGTTCAAATGTTTGAGTCTGAAATATTATAATAGATGGTATAATTTTAGTTCAGTTCTTTTTTCCATCAGGTTAAAAATATCTTTCAAATAATTTTCCTCTCATTGGATTTTCTTAGTCTCAGATTCTCTCAAACCCAAATGTGGAACATTTATTAGTTGATAGTGTCTCCTTACTATTAATCATACTCTTTGATATATATTAAATTTGACTTGATTTATTGAGAGATTGATACCAGTGACCTTAGAATGAATAAAACTATAATGATATTTAATAGTGAAGTCTGGTTATCATACTAGCTGCATATTAATAGCCTCATAGATTTGATGATGCATTTTGAGCTAAATCAGTATAAAATTTTCTTTTTGTTTTTCTGGGTTCTTATCTAAAAACTCTATGCAGGTACCTATGGCAAGCCAGTGAAACACATCACCAAAATATCTTGATTGGTGTCCCTTTTACAGTAGAAAGAACAGGGAATGAGTTGTGAGGGCTTTGGAGACATTCCTAGGGAAACAAAGCCATTCTTTGTTTGTTTGTTTGTTTCAATATTCTCTGTTTAATGACATTAAACATTATTTGGGCACTTAAAGGGTGCTGGGTACTCTGTAGGGAGCTGGGTACAGGGATGTATAACATATAAAGCTTGCCCTGGAAGGGCTCACATTCTGGCAAGATAGCTACTGGGTCTTAGAGGATGAGTCTACAGTATCCACTCCACCCTCAAAAACCAATCATGAGGTTCAGAGTCCCCTTGCCATTGGTTAGTTCAGAAATAGGAGTATGATCTCATCTTGGCCAGTGAAGCATGAAGGAAACCATCATGGGAAACTCTCCGACATATTTTCCTGCTTTATGTAGTAAACATGGAGAGAGACATTCCCTTTATATTTCCCCTGGATGTGGTAGCATCTGCACATGACGGCTGGAATCACTTTCACGGGTCCTTTCTGAAGCTGCTGTATCTCTGGGCTTTTCATGCAAGCTATTCGTTTTCATTTCTTTTTAAACCAGGATTAATTTCCTGTTTCTTCTCTGATAAAAGCAGACACAAGATTTTGAAAGTGATCCTCAATTAGCTGTCTATCACCACCTGGAAGAATCAAAGACTACCAAGAGAGAACAAGGGCAGGTAGATGCATGCTAGATAAGCTATGGTAGGATGTGTATGCATTCCTTTTGTTCAAGCAAGAGACAAACCTAAACAGGGTCCTTTCCTACCCTCTCTGTAACAGGAGATTTTCTATTTGGTTTGTTTGTTTGCTTGTTTTTGCTTTTGCCTTTTAAAATGTATTTATCTTTTAATTGAAGGATAATTGCCTTACAGAATTTTGTTGTTTTCTGTCAAACCTCAACATGAATCAGCCATAGGTATACATATATCCCCTCCCTTTTGAAACTCCCTCCCATCTCCCTCCCCATCCCACCCCTCTAGGTTGACTCAGAGCCCCTGTTTGAGTTTCCTGAGCCATACAGCAAATTCCTGCTGGCTCTCTATTTTGAATATGGTAATATAAGTTTCCGTGTTACTATTTCCACATCTCACCCTGTCTTCCCCTCTCTCAGTGTCCATAAGTCTATGTTTCTCCATTGCTGCCCTGTAAATAAATTCTTCAGTACCATTTTTCTAGATTCCATATATATGCTTTCAGTTCAGTTCAGTTCAGTCATTCAGTCGTGTCCGACTCTTTGCGACCCCATGAATCGCAGCACACCAGGCCATTAGAATACAGTATTTATCTTTTTCTTTCTGACTTAGTTCACTCTGCATAATAGGTTCTAGGTTCATCCACCTCATTAGAACTGACTCAAATACATTCCTTTTTATGGCTGAGTAATATTCCATTGTGTATATGTACTACAACTTCTTCATCATTCATCTGTCAATTGGTACCAGGAGTTTTTATGTAGTTCTCTCAACCCCTTAGCAGGCTGGTAATACCAATAAACCACTTCTAGTTGAATATTTTTAAAGTAGTAAAAGAAAATACATATATTTTCATATATTATTTGCAATAGTTAGCAAAATATGTTTAAAAAACTAAATTTGTGATATATGTCACATCTGCTTCATTAATGTTTTGCATAAAAGATCTATTGTGAAGTCTAATAGCTACTATATTTTCAAAGTAGTAAATGAACATGTGTCATAAATTGAACATATTTCAAGCTATCTGCAAGTGTGGTGGTGGTTTTGTCACTAAGTCATGTCCGACTCTTTGCGACCACATGGACTGTAGCCCACCAGCCTCCTCTGTCCATGAGATTTTCCAGGCAAGAATACTGGAGTGGATTGCCATTTCCTTCTCCAGGGGATCTTCCCAACCCAGGAATCGAAGCCAGGTCTCCTGCACTGCAGGCAGATTCTTTACCGACTGAGCTATGAGGGAAGTCTGCAAGTGTAGACGGATGTAAAAAAAGAATCTACACGTTTATTACCTTTAATTCATAACTGAAGAAAATATTTTAGTTATAATTAGTGAAATAATAATATCCTGGTTTTAACATTCAATTTTATAGCCCCTCGGAATTTTATCCATGGGTCACTTGCCTAGGAAACCCTGTTCTTGCTTTTTTAAAAATATAATCTGCCTTGAAGACAACCTTTTTTGTTGCTAATTGAACCTGCAGTTATAAATTAGAACCACAACTGTATATATTTGTATCAAATATATAGATTACTATCATCTCAATTCTTGTTTAAAAATCTCCTGATTACTCTTTTTTCTTTAACCTAAGTATGTTGTTGTTTGGGATTTCCTAGGCAGAAACTAAAAAAGATTTTTTGTTGTTGTTATTCAGGGAGAAAAATTCCAGTTTTTCAAAACTGTTTTCTTTCCTGTATTATCTAATAACTGAAGAGTTACATGCCTCTTGCTTGGAAATTAGCTCTCTGACTCGGTATTATTACTAACCTTGACTAGGGTAAGATTAAGAAGATAGAATTTGTTATCTGCTAGAATGCCCATTCTAAGAATCGTAATTCCTATTGCATTGGCCCAAATCTCAAATGTGTTTTCCTAAAAGTCACCTCTCGTTTCAACCTACACTTAATTAATAATCCAGAAAGCAGTAGCACATATTTTGCCATTTAGTAGGGATCTTTCACAAAACCCTTTACTGTTTAAAGAAGGGAAAAAACAAAATGTTCTTAAGGAGATAGATATCCTCTGTCCTTCTTCCAAAACTTGCATTACTCAAGTATTTCATTTGGATCCTCTCTTTTGATGAAACCCAGTGAAATTTGCAAAACATTTAAACCTCATTTCAAATAGAATTTTATATATGCGAATAGTGGCTAGTCTTTATTGAGTAGTAGGCCAGCTAAATGAATGGAAATATGGAAGAGATTGTGAGTTATGAGGGGATAGGGGAATAATGGTGGTAGAAGCATCAGGTAAACGCATCTTCACTATTACTATTTGATGCCAAGCTGTCTTTCCTGAAGGACTGTGATCTCTCTTACCTGTAGTACTATATTAGAGTTTTTGAGCTCTGCATTCTTTCTGACACTTCATATCAGACTTTTAAAATTTCTGTCTGTTTGATATGTGTGCAGTATATGTCTTGTGTTATTAATTTGTATTTCCCTAATTGCTAGTAAACTTGAGCCCCCTTTAATGTTTATTGGCTATTTGGATTTTGGATAATAGATATTAAGGAAACAGTTCATGTGAACACACACAAGCATATTCATGTGTATATCCCTGTGTGTGTGTCTGTGTGTATATACACATGGATTACCTGATTGACCTTGAGTGATCTCGTTGATGCAACAGCTCTCTCAGAACCTACTCTTTAAAAAAATAGATACATTTATAGCAATAAGTTTCACTCAAAATGAGCTGTCTGATGTTTCACTATTATCCATTGGTGTGACTTTAACTAAACTCTCATTGTTGGTAGAAGCTTTTAAGAAACTACTAGAAGATAGTCTCCTTGGGGTTTCCATTTGATCAAATGTTCATCATTTACTGAAATGGCTAAGCCTCATTAATGGCTACTATTTCAACTTTCTAAAGAAATTGCCCTGATTCTTCACCTGGAGGTTATCAGGCTTCGATAATGAATGATGTGAAGAAAACTGCCAAGCATTAGCATTAGAGTCATCATTAGAGATAACATTATATCATTAAAAATTATTACAACCAGAAGGAAATTAGGGTAACAGAGGAATAAAGAGGTAGTAAGCTCTTTAGAAGGAAACTTTAAAAATTGGGTAATATAGATAATTTAGTTTTTAGCTTACTTTCTCAAAAGACTGAATTTCACTGATTTCTTTTTTTTTTTTTTATGTCAAAGATGGTATACTCAAAACTGCTCTGAGAATGAGCTGTGGAATTCAAGTCAATTCATCAAGTATTTATTAGGTTTGGCATTTATTTTTATAATAATATGTGCTCAAACTTCTTCAGTCTAATAAAATATATTATGAAAACTCACAGCTAACATTGCATTCAATGGTGAAAAGCTGAATGTTTTTTCCCTGAGATCCAAAACATGACCCTTCTGTGACTTCTGATAAATATTATAGTGTATGTTCTAGCCATGACAATAAGGCATGAAAAAAAAAATAAAAATATACAGATTGGAACTGAAGAAGTGAAACTATCCCAGTTCACAGATAACATGCTCTTATGTACGATCATGTACATAGAAAATTCTTTAGGAATCCACTGTTAAACTTATTAGAACTAATAAAGAAGCTCAACAAGGTTGTAGGATACAAGAACAATATCAATTGTCATTTCTGTTTCCAATGTGGATTTGATCCCTGGTCAGGAAGCTGAGATCTCACATGCCACAGGACCAAAAAACAAAACACAAACAGAAGCAATATTGTAACAAATTCAATAAAGACTTTTAAGATGTTCCACATCAAAAAACTTCAAAAAAAATAATAAAATAGAATTGTGTTAGAATTATGTTAGAATTTAACATAAAAATCTGAACTCTGGAAACTATAAAACAGTAACTGGGTTGAAAGAAGATAAAATAAATAAAATGTTAGCTTGTGTTTGTGGATTAGAAAATTTAATATTGTTAAGATAGAAGTACTCCTCAGTTTCATCCACAGCTTCACTGCATTCCCTATCAGAATCTCAGCTAGACTTTTCATCAAAATTAACAAGATGATTCAAAACTGATATGGAAATGCAAAGAACCAAGAATAGCCAAGAAATCTTGCAAAAGAAGAATAGAGTAAGAGGACTCATGCTTCTCAATTTTAAAACTTATTGCCAGGCTATGGTAATTAAGACATAGTGACATCAATATATAGACAATGGAACAGAATTGAGAGTCCATATTTAAGACTATTTGTGATCATTTGATTTCACCAATGCTACCAAGATTATTTAGTGAAAACAAAAAAAATCGTTTTTCCAACAAATGGTGCTAGAGCAACTGGATATCTGCTTGCAAAACCCTATTATACATGAAAATTAATTCAAAATCAATCATAGACCTATATATGAAAGACCTAAAATTATAAAACTTAGAAGAAAACATCAAGTACATCCTCATGAACTCTGGATTAGGCAAAGCCTTCTTAGACACAGCACCAGAAGTGCAAGGGGGGGAGAAAAAAAAAAGATGAATTGTACTTCATCAAAATTTTAAATGTTTGAACAAGATGGTGGTGAGGAATTTCTAGCATTTTTCCCCAACCAGAAACATCGTTTTGAACAACCATCCACACACACAAGATATTTCCACAAGAGCTAAGGGGTCCAGATATGGGATTATAGTGTGTGGTAGGAGGATAGATAAGACATAGTGAAGAGAGTGCAAAAGATAGCTTTATATTATTTCCATCACCACTTCCTTAAAACCCAGACAGCCCAGAGAGGAGAAAGGCACTCTCTCTGTATAAGAAGGAAAGTAAAAGCACCCAATTTCACCATAGACCCCAGCATTAGACTAGCTGTCACAGGCCCAGAAGGCTCCAGTAAGCCCAGGCTCCCAGCCCACTCCAATGCCAGGCAACACGCCCTGGACTTAGATTCCAGACTGTCTCACATGAACCCAGGCTCTTGATCTAGCCCAATGTTAGACCAGTTCCTATGGCTCCAGTCCCCAAGCTAGCTCCCACTCCTATGGGTTCCCATTCCATCCCATCCCAGCACCGGGTGGTCCCTCATAGACCCCACCAACCTCCAGGCTGTGCCCTGTGGTGTCAGGCTCAAGGCTCACCACCTTGCCAAGCCCACACACTCTTTCTCTAAGCCCAGAGACAAAAAAAAAACAAACAAGGAACTCTTATTATTTCCTGGTCTTTATACATTCTCTCAGTTTCTACATTTCATACCTTTAGCCATGCTTTCTCCCTAGCTTAAAGAGATTTTCCCCAACTCTGACCTCCATATAGACAAGTCTTATCAATGCTTCACATGTTAAATGTTACCTATTTCAGGAAGCCTCCAAGCCTGGAGCAGTAACTTTCTCACCTATAAACAACTCCAATTCTTTATTGCTATCTTTTTTTATAGCATTTTGAGACCATCTGTTATAATTATTTGTCACTCTGTCCTATTCCATTTCTTATATCTTGGTTCCCAGTAATGGATATAGCAGCTAAGGAACTTTGTTTTGGCCAAGATTGTTCTGTCACTTCTAATGTTCTCTCACTGATCACTCATTTGTGTTTATTCTATGAATGGGATGTCTTTTGTCATTTTACGTATTTATTCATGTTTTCTGCCGGTTGTTCTACTGTACCTCTTATTAATTATGCAGTAGCACACACCTGAGCCTTGGGTTTTGACCCAACAAAGGCAACGGTAGGATGGAGCCAGTTGAAATTTCTTTGGGAAGCTTATTTTTGTCTCAACGAATCCTGTTGAGGTGAGTGATGGAATATCAAAGAGGAATGGAGGATTGGGAGGGGAAAACAGTTCCCCTTGTCCCGTGTCCAAGACTAGAATGAGGAATCACGGGATGGCTTTCATTTGCAGCCTTCTGAACTGAAGAATGAGTTTTAAAGTATTTACATACATTAGACAGAAGCAGGAGAGCTTCCAGCTTCTGGCAGAATGTCTTCTCAATTAAAATGAATTCAGAGAAAAGCAGACTGTCGGGTGATGGCATTTGCATTTCAGATTAACCAACAGGCCTATACAAACTCCATCAGCTGGTCAGCTATTGCTGATAGCTTCGGACATCCATGCACTGTCGAAGAGGACTTACTGCAGCTAAACGCCTCCACGCCCTCTCCAACCTAAATTCACGGCCATGATCTGGATTTAAAGTGCAGCTTTAGAACTGGGAATGATTTGGCTTCAAATAAAATATCTAGGTAACTTAAGAAAAATCTATATTTCTTTCCGTTTTACCATAATATAAAGTTTTCATCCAGCCCCATGAAACTCAAATCCTTGTACTGACGTGCCAATCCACAGTTCAGAAAACTTGAGTTTTAAAGATTGGAAATGTACTACATTAGTTTCCCTGACATTGCAGTTGGTTGCTCACATGCCCCTTAGGTTTACTTCCCAAACGTACTATGAGTTTAAAATCACTTGTGCCCTGTAAACATAATCAGCAAATGCCACTGGGGCATGAAAGAGTCCAGGACAACAAAAACCAGCATGCTGTAAGCTAGAGAAATGTATTTCACATGTTTACTCCCTCCCAATGGAGAGTAAACTCCCAATTAGAAAAGGTAGACTAATATGAGAATTGTGTCCTATTTCATTTATTCATGGGATGTTTAAATCCGTTAAATACATTTAATCATGGCAGTTGTTGCTGACACATCTCAGCACATAATCAAATAAACTAGCTTTCCAGAGTTAGGTACTGACCAAGGACACACTGTACCTTATGGGGTTAGGATTCTGTAATGGAAGACGGAAAGGTGGTTGTCAGTGTCCAACTCTCCACATTTCACTGTGTCACTAGTACCATAGGCTTGATTGAGGGGAGATGATGCTTTGGTTTTCTTTCTTATAAAAATATTCTGGGAAATGACAAACATTCCCAACAAAGAGGTAACCAAGGCTCGATCTTGCCTTCATGGATATAAAATAACCTAGGGATTCTCTATAGCCCTGAGTTCAAGGTTCATTATATTGCCTTGTAAAAAAATGTAAATGAAGTTCTAGATCAACAATGCCCAAGCTCAAACCCAAAGCAATCCATTTGGCCAGTTTATTCAAATACCTGGTTAATCTGGTAAAAAATAGAGTATGCGGTAAGTTACTTGCCCATAGGTTTCCAAGTGAGGCTGATCATGAGAATGTCTTGGGAAGGTCTATAGCACATTCAGTTTCCTAGGCTCCATCCCAGCCTTGGAGAATCCAAATGTCCAGAGACAGGGCTGATGAATTTTCATGTGTAAACATCATTATCAAAAGATTCTGGTTTGCAGGTAGGTCTGAGGACCAAAGAAGAAAACCACTCTTCTTCAGCTGCTGGTCCAAAGATGTTGGGGAATTACTTCAGTGTTTTTATATTTCCTTAAATTTTATTTAGTTCATTCATTTTATGTTCCTGTGCAAGTAGAATGTATTAAGTAATAAATTCCCTGGCTCAGTAAATTAATTACTGCCCTCTATTCCCTAATAATCCATAATATGTCACTTTCTGACATTTCAAACATACACTTTCATCTGGTTATAATAGCATATTTAAGCATAATTAAAATATGGAATTCTTCTTCCCCAATGAAGAGTTGTTCAATGCTAGATTATTTCATGCTTTTAGAGCATTTTTTATAATTGAGGGACTTATATGCTAGTAAGAAAAAACAAATTAAAATATATGTGATTTTATATAGTCCTAAGTACAGTAATAGTAATAACAATGCTGGCTAGGGGATAAAAAGTAATAGGAAAGATGGCTGGTTTCAGAGTCTTTTCTGAAGAAGAGACATTTCAGATGAGAATCCCAGTGCTGAAAATAGTGTCTGTTATTTTTTTCTGAACCTAAATAAATATTAGTTGATTGATTGACAAAATAGGTGAGGCTTCTTAAGAGTCTAGGGTGCAAGCCTATAGGGCAATAATATCTTGGTATGTCCTAGAAGAGGCAAAAAGATCAGTGTGGCTGAAAAGGCATCCACAGTGTGAATTAGGGGGCCTGTGATAGGACATAAGCTATGAGAGGTAGTTTGGGGTGCAAGGAATTGGGCTTTGTAAGTCATGACAAAAAGTTGGACTTTATTCTGTGTACTGATGGGATATTATTGGAAAATTTCAGTCAGAGAGGTGATATGGTTTAAGACTGCTGTGAGGTAAGTGAATCGTGAGATCCAAAAGCAAAAGCAGAGAGACTAGACAAGGAGCTATTGCAGTGCTTCAGGAGAAGTGGAGGTTCAGTTCAGTTCAGTCGCTCAGTCGTGTCCGACTCTTTCCAACCCCATGAATCGCAGCACGCCAGGCCTCCCTGTTCATCACCAGCTCCCGGAGTTCACTCAGACTCACGTCCATCGAGTCATTGATACCATCCAGCCATCTCATCCTCTGTCGTCCCCTTCTCCTCCTGCCCCCAATCCCTCCCAGTATCAGAGTCTTTTCCAATGAGTCAACTCTTGGCATGAGGTGGCCAAAGTATTGGAGTTTCAGCTTTAGCATCATTCCTTCCAAAGAACACCCAGGACTGATCTCCCTTAGAATGGACTGGTTGGATCTCCTTGCAGTCCAAGGGACTCACAAGTCTTCTTCAACACCACAGTTCAAAAGCATCAGTTCTTTGGTGCTCAACTTCTTTCACATTCCAACTTTCACATCCATACGTGACCACTGGAAAAATCATAGCCTTGACTAGATAGACCTTTGCTGGCAAAGTAATGTCTCTGCTTTTGAATATGCTATCTAGGTTGGTCATAACTTTCCTTCCAAGGAGTAAGCGTCTTTTAATTTCATGGCTGTAGTCACCATCTGCAGTGATTTTGGAGCCCCCCAAAATAAAGTCTGACACTGTTTCCACTGTTTCCCCATCTATTTCCCATAAAGTGATAGGACAGATGCCATGATCTTCAAAGTGGAGGTTATAGACCTGGTATTCAGATTTTGGATATATTTTGAAGGTGAAGCAATGCTAAAAGATTGCTAATGGATTGGATACAGAAAGTAAGGGGAAGAGAAAAGTCAATGATTAGTGTCTATATATTTGGTCTGAGAAACTGAGTAGATGGTTAACCTACTGAGATCAGGAAGACTAAGGAAAGGCAGGGTGAGGAAGGCAGGGAATCAGGAATCGTGTCCTAAACTTGTAAGACTTGTAAGTGCACCTCAGACTTGTTCCTCTCCCTGCTGTGCCTCCTCAGATAACAACGCTCCTTATCAGAGGGACCAGGGCAGTCCTTTTGCAGCAGATTTCAGTTCCTGGCAAGGAGTTGTTCTAACTAGCCAGTTACAGAATTACTTAATATATCCATTATGGAATTCCAACTCTAGGATTATTCAAACAAGGCAGTCACATCCTCCTCTGGGAACCAGGGGGCATCTCATCCTCTTGGCACTGCAAAGCTGCCTCCCGCAGCTCCTGGGTGAACCCTCATATGATTCTGCATCATGTTCAGTATCCTCCTCCCCTGAGCTGTGGGCACACGTCACTAGTAAAATACCATTGATGTCATCTGTCCAGTGTCCAGCGTCATGTGTTCAGCCATTCCCATAACTTTAGGGCAAGAATCCCTCCTTCAACAATGAGGTGAATAGTAAGCATTTAAAATAGTGATAATCTGTGTGGAAGCTTTAAAAGCTAACATGTGGTTTTTCTCTCTTTCTTTTCATCATGCATCCCAAAGGCCCAGACAGAGGCGGCTCCTTCAGCATGGGCCTGATTAAAGAGCTGGAACCAGCCCTGGTAGACACTTAAAAGAGTGAGAAACAAACCTTAGTTGCTATAAACGCTGAGATTTTGGAGCTGGTTATTACCTCTGAATAATTCAAAATAACTCAGCATAACTCAGGATAACTTAGCCTAAGCTAAGTTGAAACAGGCTTGTATGGGGCACAGAGGACAATGGCAAATAGAATGCTTGTGTGTGCTGGGATACCAAAGAAAAGACGAAGGGAGTTGTTGTGTTTCTGTACCTAATACAGCTATTTTATTTATTGATTCTTTTATTTTAATCTCTATCACAACTCTATAAGGACTGAAAATTTTCCCTTATTTTAAATAAGGTTAAAATTTGCTTAGCATCAGACATTAGGGTAGGATTTCTCAGCACTACTAACATTCTGAGTGGTATAATTCTTTACTTTAGGGGCATTAGGGGAAACAGGCTCTCCTGTGCATTGTAGGATGACCTCTTCCTAGAAGCCCCTCTCTAGTCATGACAATCACAAATGCCTCCAGACATTGCCAAATGTTTCCTGGGGAACCAGATCAATCCTGGTCAAGAACATCTACCACAGGAGAGTCATAGACCTGAATTCAAAAGCAAGTCTACTTGGCTCAAGAGTCTATGTCCTTCCTCTTACACTAAGGGTATGCAGAAGAGGAAGACTTGGCCCCTTCTTGACCTAGCCTGGGACCCACCTGATCAGTTCAGTAGTTTAGGAAAAGAGACAGATTCTTACTTCCCTCAGCAACTTAACAGAACTGTCATCTGGCACTAAACAGCACAGCTCACAGTGTGTAAAAGCTCCATATCCTATTACCAAATAGCTGAGCCATTCATCCCCAGTAGAGGATGTTCCTAATAAATCACAGGTCTGAGAGAGAATGATGAGCCTCAAGAAGGGTCATGATGAGTCTTTCTTTACTGCTATTAAGAAAAATAAAACCATGGTTAACCACATGGACCATATGGGGAATAAATCAAGGAAACTTAAATATGTACTGGGAAGAATTTCTGAGGCCAGGAAATGCGACACAAGCTTGCTCTTCTGCCAACCTGTTAGAAGACTCGTGCTTGACTCATAGCAAACTGTGTCCTATGGCTGGCAGCCAGGAGACTCTGGTGAGGTTGTGGGCATGAAAGGAACAAATGGCCACTGAACAGACTCCTGCCTCCTCAGTAAGGCTTAGAAATAAGATTTTAGCTAGTTGGGGCTTGGAGAGACAGGCTGATCCTCTGAACATTTCAGTCGCTGCAAAATCAAATGGTCAAATCTTCCTCACACTAAGTCATGGGAAGCAAGCACTCTTTGGAATTGCAGGATGATGTGCTGTTCCCCTCTGTAGAGAAAAGGTGAGGTTCAGTGAATCAGTTTGGTAAGCTTCTCTTTTTCATGAAGATGACTTCAGCCTTGCTGAAACTCTGCTCTCCTTGAAGCAAATGCTTATGTGAAAGGAAAACCACAGTTCATGAAGGCTACGGAGAAGGCAGTGGCAACCCACTCCAGTACTCTTGCCTGGAAAATCCCATGGGCAGAGGAGCCTGGTAGGCTGCAGTCCATGCGGTCTCAAAGAGTCAGACATGACTGAGCGACTTCACTTTCACTTTTCACTTTCATACATTGAAGGAGGAAATGGCAACCCACTCCAGTGTTCTTGCCTGGAGAATCCCAGGGACGGGAGAGCCTGGTGGGCTGCCATCTATGGGGTCACAGAGTCGGACACGACTGAAGCGACTTAGCAGCAGCAGCAGCAGCAGCAGCATGAAGGCTGAGAGAGAAGATACCGCTGTGTCCGCTTGCCTTTTCCATCTCTCCAAGTACACACACTCCCATTCCTCTTTTCTCCTTCACCCAGCAAACAGATGTCCCCAAGTGAACTATCACAGGCATACAGACCACAAGAGGCCACCAGTCACTTGAACTTATTTACATTTACTAAAATTACCCTACCTACAATTATTAACCTATAGATCAGAAGAAAAAAAAAAAAGATTGGAATTGCTGTTTTCCATTTCTCAGTCTCCTCCTTCAAGTTACTGAATTCAGTGACCCTCCCTTTAAGGTTCCCACTGTTACTTCACTGTAATTCACTTAGTTGAAATGTTGGTCAAGGGAGAATTGAATAGAATATGACTTGCTTAGCTATTTGCTTTGAAGAATAATTCAGATTCATTATGACACGTATGTGTTGGGGCATAGGTGGAATCTTACAAATTGAAGGCTAACATGAATCATAATTTCACTTTTCCAAAAGAAAACAGTCAACATTTTCCTAGGAAATTGTTCAGTACTCAGTGCAGTCCTTTGGATAAACAGAGTTAAGACAGATTGACATATAATATAAGGTTCCCAGTGCAGCATCATAGCTGACAGCGAAATTCCAAGGTTGCTCAGTGATGTGCTTTTCATACTTTGCATTTTGGCTAACTGTTATTGCTTAGATGTGTGCATACAAATGTACAGAATTTCAGCTGTCTCAAGTTCTCTGCTTTGAGGATATGTTTAATCCTCTTTAAGGATAAGTGATTTTTATTATTTTAGAGTCGGTCTCCTATAGTGTAAAAGAGTCCATTAATGTGCATGGCATTTGCTATGGGTGAGCAATATGGGCCCCAGGCCATTCTTGGTCAGAAAGGGTTTCCAAAGTAGTGCTTATTGCTTGAGCAGCCTCTTTCCTGGGATAAAAGAAAAGAAACTTTCTTAGGTTTTAGAAATTTATCTTTGTTTAGTGCAATTGCACCAAACATATGGGTCTTTAAAGGATGCCTGAGGATCTAATGTGCTTATCTGACTGTTGAATATGGATGCAGTACATTTCTCTGAGCCCTAGTTTTTAGAGTTCATAGCATTTTTTCCCCTAATCATTGAGAAGCTTTCTTGAGGGCTTCTTCTACTTGTTTGCTCGAGTTTCATTTGGCTTTGTTTTTTGTTCTTTGTTTTAGAGCAACTCCCTCCCCTCCCCTTGAATGTATATCATCTCTTTAAATTTCCTGCCACAACAACCGTTTCAGTAAAAGAAATGAAAAGTAGGAAGGGTCTTGGATTTGTTTCCTTGGATTGGGTTCAGTGAGACTGAATGGCTGCACCTAAATCTGTTGATCTATTGCGCCACGTTTCCCCATATCTACATGACAAAAGTTGCCTGAAGACGATCCATTCCATTGCTCACTGCTTTGCTTTCTTTGTTTTTTTTTTTTGTTTTCTATATTTTAGCAGTCTTAATGTCAATTTCAGTTTGGAAATGTCTGTAACAAATCCATCATATGGAAATTAATCATTAATATGACGTTAAAAAATTTTTGCACACATAATTTTTGACCTGATTGTTGAATATACCTCAATTTATTTTATTCAAGAGCATTTTGCTTATATTAAATGGTGGCAAAATATATTTATAGCAAAAATTTATCCCAAATTCCTTCCTTCTACCTGCTAATTTCTAGAACAAATTAAAGTGTGAATTCAGGAACATTCCATGCTATTATTTTCTTTTCCAATTTAAATAAATTCTTATTTCTTACTTGACATATGGCTCACTCTGCTCATGGGACAAATCCTTCCTTCAGGAAAAGTTCTAAATGACATGTAATGGTGCTATACTGAAGCAGATGCAATCATATTTATATAACAGCATTTGGTACAAAAAAGGTGCTCAGTAAACATTTGTTAAATGATTAAGTTGTAACTGGTAAAATAATGAAGCTTCTCCAGTCATGAGAACAAAATTGAATTTTCTCAAACACTTGTTCCTAGGAAATTTTGTCCATATAGAAAGTAATAGATTTGAGGAAGGATGAACAATTCAGAGATCTAACTTCTAATAACCTACCACCTTTCCCCTGCCCCTTTCATCATCCTAATTTCAATTTTATCATCATAATCATCTCAGGAAGTCATCTTAAGATCAAACACAAGTGGAAATTCAGTGTACATTATCCACTGTGTGTGTGTGTGTGTGTGTGTGTGTGTGTGTGTGTGTGCATGTTCTCTTGCATCTGACTCTCTGTGACCCCATAGACTGTCACCTGCCAGGCTCCTCTGTCCATGGAATTTCCCAGGCAAGGACACTGGAGCGGGTTGCCATTTCCTACTTCAAGGAACCTTCCCAACCCAAAGATTGAACCCACATCTCCTGCACTGGAAGATGATTTTTCATTTAAATGATATGAAATGCCATCACTATTCTCTTATTATGTTAACTTTAATTGTTTTATCAGTTTAAGCAGAAACAACAAAATATAATTGCTTTCAGAGGTTCATTGTGACCTCATTCCCTTTACCTTTTCATACCACAAGCAGGTTAAAGAGGCAAAGACTAATGAAGTTGATATATGCTGTGCTATAGATGGGCCTCCCTGGTGGCTCAGACAGTAAAGAATCTGCCTGCAATGTGGTTGATCTGGATTCGATCCCTGGGTTGAGAAGATCCCCTGAAGGAGGGCATGGCAACCCACTCCAGTATTCTTGTCTGAAGAATCCCCATGGACAGAGGATCCTGGCAGGTTACACTCCATGGGGTTGCAAAGAGTCTGACACAACTGAGCAACTAAAAGCAGCACAGTGCTGTAAATTGTTCCAGATTTAGTGATTTGCTAATTGTCAAAATGCCTTAACAAATGAAAACTCCCCACCAAAAATATTAAAGGATTATAACTTCTACTTCCTGAAAAAATGACACAAAATCATCTGAGCAATTGATCTAGTGCCTAAAAATGGACTAAATTAACCAGTGGAATTTTTTCTTTCTAATTCTAAATTCAGTCAATCACAATAGTCAGCCTTATGACATAATATGCCCTTGAATGATTCTTTGATTTAATATTGATTGCAATAATGATTTTCCTGATGAGTCAAAAGAGCCTTTATAATACAAGTAGTGTTATGTATGTTTTTCAGGAACAGGACTTGGAACAAAAGCTCATATCATCATGCTATGTATTGAACACTCTTCTAGTTCTAGTTCTAGTTCAGTCGCTCAGTCGTGTCCGACTCTTTGCGACCCCATGAATCGCAGCATGCCAGGCCTCCCTGTCCATCACCCACTCCTGGAGTTCACCCAGACTCACGTCCATCGAGTCAGTGATGCCATCCAGCCATCTCATCCTCTGTGGTCTCCTTCTCCTCCTGCCCCCAATACCTCCCAGCATCAGGGTCTTTTCCAATGAGTCAACTCTTCGCATGAGGTGGCCAAAGTACTGGAGCTTCAGCTTTAGCATCATTCCTTCCAAAGAAATCCCAGGGTTGATCTCCTTTAGAATGGACTGGTTGGATCTCCTTGCAGTCCAAGGGACTCTCAAGAGTCTTATCCAACACCACAGTTCAAAAGCATCAATTCTTCCATGCTCAGCCTTCTTCACAGTCCAACTCTCACATCCATACATGACCACAGGAAAAACCATAGCCTTGACTAGATGGACCTTAGTCAGCAAAGTAATGTCTCTGCTTTTGAATATGCTATGCATTAACTAAGTGGTAAATGTATTCATTGAAACCCATTAGATGGGATCTTTTGTTTTTGTTGTTGTTGTAAGACTGAGAAGTACTTACCAAAATGACATGGCCTCTAATTTCTGTGTATACAGATTCAGTCAACAAAAGTTTATCAGGCATCTACTTTGAGCCATTGACTTTTCTATGCATTGCAGGTTTAACAGAGTATAACAAAGTCCTTATTGCCATAGAGCAGATTGCATGGGGCCTTGTGTGCTTTCAGAGGAACTTTTACCATGAGATATGGAAAAATATGGAGGTGTTCAAAGAGGAGTGGTATGAATTTATGTTTAAAATAATTCTCTGCTGTGTTGGAAATAAATACAGTGAAGCAAGGGTGCAGGAAGGAAGACCAGTTAAGAGGCCATTGCACTCATCCAGCCAAAGACGACAGTGGGTTAGACTAGAAGGTTCTGTGGACATGAGCAGTGGAATTGAATTCTAAAGAAAGCCAACTAACTGTCATTGCTGATGAATTGGACATGTGCTTTAAGAGCATGCTGCTGCTGCTGCTGCTAAGTTGCTTCAGTCGTGTCCGACTCTGTGCGACCCCATAGACAGCAGCCCACCAGTCTCCCCCATCCCTGGGATTCTCCAGGCAAGAACACTGGAGTGGGTTGCCATTTCCTTCTCCAATGCATGAAAGTGAAAAGTGAAAGTGAATTCACTCAGTCGTGTCTGACTCCTAGCGACCTCATGGACTGCAGCCAACCAGGCTCCTCCATCCATGGGATTTTCCAGGCAAGAGTACTGGAGTGGGGTGCCATTGCCTTCTCTGCTTTAAGAGCATAAGAAGAATCAAAGATGAAACAAAGGACTTGGGCCTGAGGAAAAAGAAAAACTGAGTTGCCATTTGCCAAAATGGGGAGTTTCGAAAGACACAGATGTCACTTTTGGACTTGAGATGCTTGTTAGATAGCAAATGTTATGCATAACAAATCTTTTCTGATTTATTCATTCAAATAATATTGGTTCAGTACCTACTATGAGGTAGGCACTGCACATAGAGTGGAAAGCAAAAGTAGACATGTACTTTGTCCATACAGTGAGCTTTCATCTAGGCCAGAAGTCTGTTATTAAACAAGGAATGACACCAATAAGTGTAAAGTTATAACTGTAAAAAGCGATAGGAATGAAACATACATAATACAAATAATGAGACTTTGCTTGGATCAGATTAGAAAAGGCTTTCCTGAAGAAGTGAAGGTTGTGATGAGATTTTAAGAACAACTAAAAGATATCATGTTCTAAATGAAAACATGTTTGTGTGATGAACCACCAATCCATAATTAAAGCCAGTGTCCAGGATGTGGTAGAAACTCAGGAATTTAGGACAACTGAAGTTCCAAGCAAAGAAAGTAGAAACAAATGGGGAAAGGAATGGTGTGAAAGAGGAACACATAGAATAGGAAATATGAGAAAGAGAAGATTTCAAAGTGAAATTCCAGACTTTCCTCCACTTCCAGTTCACTGGAGGGAAATATTCACCCTTAATATAGTGCAGCAAAAAGAACTAATTAGACCATTAACCAAAAGCTGAATGCTGAGCATTTGTGCGAGTGGAATTATAATCACTAAGTCTTAAATTTTACACACCGTATTTATTGGCAGTTTGTCTTAAATTTCCTTCCCTGTCATCTTTATTACAAAAGATAGCATTTACATTTTATTTGACATCCTGCAAATATAAAACTCTTCACAAGAATTTGCTTCTTTAGAAAATGCCAGAGTCAGCTTGTTTAGTGATTATTATTTTATTGCAACAACATTTCACTGCCATTTATTGTCTTTGCAAAATCAAAATCTGATGAGAAATGGGAAAGGAGGAGACTTGAAGAGGATCACCTATCTATAAATTTAAGTCTCTAGTAATGGGTAGTGAATGATCTACCCAGTGAATGAATTACTACCCAGTGAATGCTCTTAAAAAATTCCAGGATGAGTGGGAAATTCTGTCAGTCTCTCTATCCTTTTTGTGTTCCTTTTAACATGAAAAAAGGCACAGAAACAGTATTGGATTGTGTGAAAGCATTTACATTATTTTCATGGTTTCTTGCCAACTGCCAACACTGATTCCAGATAACTTCCCTGTGTAAGGGGAAGGTGTAATTGATTCTGTACTCGCTGATTATCACCACAAATTTTCAACATCAAGACTGAATTGATTCTGTGAATCCATTGCTTCTGGGCAGAAGCAGAAACAGATTCCATAACATCTGAAACGTCCTGCCAGTTCTGAGCCTCTTTGTCCAGAGTCCATTTCTTGCCCTTTACCTGCTCTACTCTCTTAACACTGAGAGATTCACCACTACCTCGCACGTGGAAAGAAGTCTATTTCATTTATGGCCTTGCACTTTTTTTAGGATCCAGTCATCCTAGTTATGTATCTGCCAGCCTCCTTCTCCCCTCCCTGGAATCAACTTTAAATAATAAGAAATGGTAAAGCACATACAAGCAACGACAGTAAATTAAGACTTCAACTTATGAAATTTGTGTTCTGCATTTTCTGTTTTTCTTTATGAATACAGAAAACTCTAAGTCATAGGCCATCTATTGGTCTTTACTTTTGGTGCACCAAGGATAAAAGGGGCTCAAGGCTTACATATCTGAGTACCAGGAAAAAAACAGAATCAGCTGATATGCCTCAGAGTCTTGGATGGAGTACCCTGGGGATTAATTTAGCTCAAGTTGAGATTTAATTTGAAGTTTTTCTTCTCTTATTTGACTTTGAAAATATGCAAAGAATAAGTATTACTTTAATGACCATTTGCTGTTCTATCATTCTTAAGCCTGCTTCTTTCACAGCACAAATCAATAATATTTAAACTGAGCTTAAAGTACTTTTATGTAAAACCACCAGTCCTAAAATCAAACTCTGGTACAACTACGAAATGTCATACCTTAAGGCTTTTTTTTTTTTTTTTTTCCTTTTATCAATGGAGGTTTTTGTTGTGTTACCTTTAAAAAAAAAAAAAAGATACTATTGAGGAAAATTTAGATCTAATTCCTCCAATAATAATTAGAGCACTTTTGTAGGCTGTAAGACTATTTTGCATATGACAGACTTTTTTATTCAAATTTTTTCCATCAGGTATCATATATGCTCACTCCGTTGGTAGTGCTGGCAAAGTCTTATTTTTGAAATCTCAGGTACGCTAAGCACTCACAGAAGATGGTGCAGAGAATGGAGTCTTGGTTGCACAACAGACGTAAGAGACACTTAGAAAGCCACATCTCAGGGAGCAACTTCCAGTAGTAAGTTGATGGATAATTAATTTAGCTGTGAGTTCAGTCAGCTACTGCAGTTCCAATTCTTAGCATCCCAAGGGTATTTTGGCATAATCTTACAGATTTTTCAATCTTGAAGGATTCATGTCCATTCATTACCTGATTACCAATGACCAAAACAAGCTTGGATAATCAGTCTGATCCTCAGTTTTATACAGATAACTTCAAAACTAAAACCAAGGGTCTAGGAGTTGATACCAGAAGGAAGAAATCATGTGTGGGCTTGTTCCACACAAGAAAGTCTAATTTAGTGGTAAACTATAAGTTGATAATGGTCCAGGTGGAACATATCCTCTGAAAGGCTCCTTTAACTGATCTTGTGATTGGTTTCTTTAAATAGAAATACTTAACATTATATGTGGCGAGGGTGAGGAAGAAGATCATCTCCATTTGAGAGGAAAGATTCTGAAAGTTAGATTCTGAATGCTTGTGTTTTTCTGTTATTTGTTACCTGACTCTTTTTCTCTTTGAGTAATTAAACTAATATGACTTACCTTAATTCTCCCTCATGGTGATCACTGAAAAGAATATCTTAATTTATTTACTGGGAGACTCAAGGTTTATCTTAGTATTACTAAATATTACTAAGAAAAATACTTATCAGAGTATTTATACTGATATCTGAATTGGAAGCTTGAGCCTATCCCTTGGGTTCAGACTGTGCAGGAAGATCATGTGATATGATCTAGAGGTTGACAGAATATCAGAATCACACCTTGAAAGAATATCACAACCACATCACTAATGAATAGTCTTAACCACCCCGATAAATGATGGACTTTTCTCTCTCTCACCTACATGATACTCTTATTATATACTGTCCATTTAACACATGTGACACCTGCTTAATATTCCTCTTTATCTGTATTCCTCATTTTCCCAGCTACAAAATAAATTCCTCCAGTGCCAGAACTGTATCTTACCCAACTCCATCCAATATTGGATTTCTAACAGGCTCAAGTCTTATTTTCACAACTTATGTTTGTTACCCAAGTTACAAGTCTGACTTTGATTTTTGTAAAGGTAAAAAACCAGATTACTGAGTGGCTGTAGGGATTAAATAAAATCATGTAAAAGGGAAAACACTTTATAAACTAATGTACAGATGATAGTTAATATTAGTGAGTCTTGATGGATAGTTCATTAATCTAAGGGACAGAAGGAGACACTCTCAAAGGAGGTGTTTGTGACACAGAGAGCAGAGCTTTGGGCATGAGACTGACAATTTGACATGTATGTCTGCACTAAATGCCACACCCCTGCCCTTTGATTTGACAGTATTTCAACTCTAAAGTGAAGCTTTGTGTTGGCAGCAAAACCTACTCCTGCTACTACAGCTGGAATGGAAAGAAGTCAGTTTCCATTGCGTTCATAATTGGCATGAAAGAGCTCATTCAGTTATTTCTGATGCCAAAATGATGCCAGAACTGAGGGTAGCAACCAAATTAAAGGTATTTCATAATTTCCAGAGATTCTTTTGGCCTGGTTGGTTCTCCACTGGTAGATTATTTTGTTTCTACTGGTTAAAACTTATTATTAGCCAAAGTAGCTTGGGATAGTCCCAACTGTCCCATTTTTTCAGAAAGTCTCCCTGGTCCAGCCTCCCCACAAAGCATCTCAGAGGCTGAGAGAGGCCCTGTTACTTCTACTTTTTTAGTGTGTGATGACATAATAATGTTGGGCTTCCCGGGTGGTGCTAGTGGTAAAGAACCCGCTTGCCAATGCAGGAGACATAAAAGACATGGGTTCAACCTATGAATTGGGAAGATACCCTGAAGGAGGGCATGGCAACACACTAATACATCGCAACCCAAGTATTCTTGCCTGGAGAATCCCATG
The DNA here is from genome assembly GCF_032405125.1 of Capricornis sumatraensis. Taxonomy (NCBI): domain Eukaryota; kingdom Metazoa; phylum Chordata; class Mammalia; order Artiodactyla; family Bovidae; genus Capricornis; species Capricornis sumatraensis. Next base: position 44,887,696 of record NC_091074.1, on the reverse strand, counting down.
GACAGAGGAGCCTGGCGGCGTACCGTCCAGAGGGTTGCAAAGAGTTGGACATGATTGAAGTGACTTAGCGTGCAATAATTTTGTTGTTCAGTGTCTCAGTCATGTCCAGCTCTTTGTGACCCCATGAACTGCAGCCTGCCAGGCTTTCCTGTCCATCACCAGCTCCTGGAGCCTGCTCAAACTCACGTCCATTGAGTTGGTGATGCCATCCAACCATCTCATCCTCTGTCGTTCCCTTCTCCTGCCTTCAATCTTTCCCAACATCAGTCTTTTCTAATGAGTCAGGTCTTCGCATGAAGTTTCCACAGTATTTGAGCTTCAGCTTCAGCATCAGTCCTTCCAATGAATATTCAGGACTGATTTCCTTTAGGATTGACTGATTTAAACTTCTTACAGTCCGAGGGACTCTCAAGAGTCTTCTCAAACACTGCAGTTCAAGAGCACAGTTCTTCAGCACTCAACCTTCTTTCTGGTCTAACTCTCACATCCATACATGACTACTGAAAAAACCTTAGCATGACTATATGGACCTTTTTTGGCAAAGTAATGTCTTTGTAACATGCTGTCTAGGTTTGTCGTAGCTTTTCTTTCAAGGAGCAAGCATGTTTTAATTTCATGACTGCAGTCACCATCTGCAGTGATTTTGGAGCCCAAGAAAATAAAGTCTCTCACTGTTTCCATTGTTTCCCCATCTATTTGCCATGAAGCAGTGGGACTGGATGCATCATCTTAGTTTTTTGAATATTGAGTTTTAAGCCATCTTTTTCACTCTCCTCTTTCACTTTCATCAAGAGGCTTTTTAGTTCCTCTTAGCTTTCTGCCATAAGGGTGGTGTCATCTGCATATCTGAGGTTACTGATATTTATCCCAGCAATCTAGATTCTGGTTTGTGCTTCATCCAACCCAGCATTTCACATGATGTACTCTTCATATAACTTAGATAAGCAGGGTGACAATATACAGCTTTGACATACGCCTTTCCCAATTTGGAACCAGTCCATTGTTCCATGTCCTGTTCTAACTGTTGACCCACATACATGTTTCTCAGGAGACAGGTAAGGTGGTTTATCCCCATCTCTTGAAGAATTTTCCACAGTTTGTTGTGATCCACACAAAGGCTTTAGTGTAATCAGTGAAGGGAAGTAGATGTTTTTTCTGGGATTCTCTTGCTTTTTCTATAATCTAACAGATGTTGGCAATATGATCTCTGGTTCCTCTGCCTTTTCTAAATCCTGCTTGAATATCTGGAAGTTCTTGGTTCACATACTGTTGAAGCCCAGCTTGGAGAATTTTGAGCATTACTTTGCTAGCGTGTGAAATGAGTGCTCTTGTGCAGTAGTTCGCACACTCTTTGGCGTTGCCTTATTTTGGGATTGGAATGAACACTGACCTTTTCCAGTCCAGTGGCCACTGCTGAGTTTTTCAAATTTGCTGGTATATTGAGTGCTGCACTTTCACAGCATCATCTTTTAGGATTTGAAATAGCTCAACTGGAATTCCATTACCTCCACTAGCTTTTTTCATAGTGATGCTTCCTAAGGCCCACTTGACTTTGCACACTAGGATGTCTGGCTCTAGGTGAGTGACCACACGAGGTTATCTGCATCAGTCTGTGTATACTTGCCATCTCTTCATAATATCTTCTGCTTCTGTTAGGTCCATATCGTTTCTGTCCTTTATTGCTCCCATCTTTGCATAAGATGATCCCTTGCATCTCTAATTTTCTTGAAGAGATCTCTAGTCTTTCCCATTCCATTGTTTTCCTCTATTTCTTTTCATTATTCACTGAGGAAGGCTTTCTTACCTCTCCTTGCTTTTCTTTGGAACTCTGCATTCACATGGGTGTATCTTTCTTTTTCTCCTTTGCCTTTAGCTTCTCTTCTTTGCTCAGCTATTTGCAAGACCTCCTTATACAACCATTTTGCCTTTTGCATTTCTTTTTCTTGGGGCTGCATGAGTACTAAAGCGTGCAATGCTAATGTATAATGATTTTTTTAAAAATGAGGAAATGCAAGCAGGATTACAAAATCATAGTATTTTTAAAGTTTATATTTAAGAAATAATTTTTTTTTTTTACCACAAGGTATTATGAGGCTATACAGTTGTTATATATTAGGCAATTGTGGGATTTACTTTTTAACCCTTGCTAGTAATTTAAGAAAGCTTATGTTACGTTTTTTAGCCAATTACATGAGAAAGCAAGTAAGCCTGGCAGTTTATCTCACTTTTTAAAAAGAACACAAGAAAGAGACATTTCACTTTTCTACCTTTAAGTACTGTTTTCAACATTCAGCTATCTTGAGGTCTTCATGGAATCCAGCTTAAAGTAAAGGCCATCCATCCCTGAAGATGGTAGAGAGGAAAGACAAAAGGACATTTGTCCTTCATAATGTTATTGAACCACTGAATTTTCCAGCTCTCCCAGATGCTTTCTGTTGTTATTTAGCCTCATTGCAGTCTTTCCCTGGTCTTTTCTTATAGCTGATGGTGTAGGGAGGTAACGTGAGAACTCTGGAAATAGCATTTTCTGGACACCCTTGCCAGCTGGTTGCTGGTAGCTTCTGTCAGTTGCAAGTCACTTGTACAGGTTTAGATGGAGGGAAGAAGGAAGACTGAAGTAATTCTTTATGTTTTTGGCCCTAGCATCACGTGTGGTGAGAGACGGCAATTAACTGTTGTCTCTTATACCAGCAATGGCAGGTAAATGCAGGTGGCTAGGGGATACTGCAGTGTCCAAGAGACCACAGGCTCCTGGCCTCTGGTTTAGCAATGACAGTGTTGGGTCCAACAGCCTTACCTGCACAAATGCTTAGGAGGTTATCCTTTGGTTTCTCTAGGTCTTTCAATACCTTAGTGCCCAATTCCTTATATGAAAGTTCCTTGGCTCAAAAACTCTACAGTGATTTATATTTTCCTGTCTAGACTCCGACTGGGTTCCATCATCTAGGGAACTGCTTTCCTATCCGACTCGTTATAAGAAAGAGTGGATTGCTCTTACCATTAGGGTACTTTTAGCTTCAATTAAGTAGTTGTTAGTGATGCTCAGTTTGGGAAAGACAGTGGGTAGGGAAAAGGGAATTTGTTGAGCCGCTACTCAATGCCAAGCTTTGTGGAAAGTGTTTGATATATGTTATCTTATGTTTTTAATAGAATAATTTTATGTTACTTGCCATACACATTCTATATTCTTCTGTTATAACCTTCTTAAGGACATATACTGTCTATTTATCTGTATTTGTCATTCACCATTCCTTTAAAAAGGACTTGCCCACAGCAGATTCAGTTTATTTGGAGATTTTCTGAAGTCAAACCAAAGGCTGGATGCATATTTCTTGTTCTTCTCTGTTTTGAAAAACTTGATGTTTCTTTTCGCATCTTCCAGGTTCACCAGTAGTCAAAGCAAATTAACAGCTACAGCTCTGCCTAAGCCCATGTGAAATAAATGTCTGTAAAGTCTTTTATCTGTAAGTTATTTTGACATAAGCAATGTCTATTTTTTGAGGCCAAAACTGAAAATCTACTTATCAAATTCTGAACTGCTGAACCAGCCTCAACACAACTGATGGCTCTTTTAAACAACCCAGCTTTCCCTTTAATGGTCCTCATTAAGCACCCTCTGTGCTTTCCAAGAGTTCCAAATGAATGAAGTAAAGCCGACTAGTGTATTGGCCAATTTCCCTTTGGACAGTTTCTCCCTCCCCACCCTCTCCACACTTGCCAAATCCCACCAGGCAGCCTGCTGTGGCAGAAACCTGGTTACCAGGGAGGTGTGGGTGATGGGTTATAAACAGTTATAAGTCAGCAGAGGAGAAATGTGAATGCTTCAGAAAATCAGCCATCTGGCCTTGGAATGAGAACGCGGGGAAGATTCAGAAGGGAAATCAAGAAAGGAGAGAAGAAAAGCACTGCTGGGGCTGGGGTGGGGGAGGGTGCAGGCTTAGGGAGAAGGGGTTCTAATGTGATTCTAGTCTGCTCTGAGATGAAGGGGAGGCAGGCCGTGCTGAGCAGAAAGGCTGGGGTGGGAAGTGAGCTGGCAGAGCCAGCTTTCTGGCTAAGCTGCTTAAGGAGGATGTTAGTGAGGATTCTGACGTTGGGAGGGAGTCTGTGCAGAGGGCTTTGAGCTTGAAATTGGCTCATTTTGCTACCTAGAACTGGAGAGATTCAAATAAAAGTCTAAATGGAATGTTTCTATTTTTCAACTTAATTGAAATGAACGCTTGTTATGGAAAATGTGGGAAATGCAGAAGATTAGGAAGAAAACAGTAGCCTCATCACTTAATTCTCTGTCATCCCACCTCGCAAACATAACCCTCATTAAGATACATGCCCTTCCCTGGCTTTTCTAGGCCAGCTCTTTCATTATGTAATCATAGTGATGCTATTTGTACACCTTTGCAATTCTATTGTTTTCACCTAGTGTAGTTTGGGAATCATTTACCCATTTTTTCATATTGTGATTTGTATTATTATATAACATCAAATATGTGCCATTCCTAGTGCATGTATTTTGCGTATGGACTCAATCACTCAGTCATGTCCAACTCTTTGCAACCCGATGGACTATAGCTGGCTTGTCCATGGATTCTCCAAGCAAGAAGACCAGAATTGGTCACCAGGTCATCTTCCCAACTCAGGGATCAAACCCAGGTCTCCTGCATTGCAGATTCTTTACCACTGAGCCACTGGGAAAGCCCAACTACCTGTAGTTATATATTGATATTGTTTCCATTATTTTGTTATAAATAAGCTACCATGTACATCAAAATGTAAAGTTTATTTGCTATTCCAGATTATTTCTTTAGGCTAGTCATATGAATACACTGATTGCATTAATAGGCAAGTGTATTTTTGTCTGTTGACACATTAAATGGATGTTTAATTCTGATAAACTTCTACATACCTTTACAGATGAAATATTTTCTTCATTATCATTTCAGGAACATATCATCCTTCACCTGCCCTCTTCTTCCTAGCATAGTGTAGAATACTGTAAAAGTTCTACATCTGTAGCCCCAAGAATAGAAAGTATATAGATTGTAGTCTGTGTCACTTGAGTGTGACCAAGTAGGTTTTTACAGTGAATAATGATTTTTCTGTCCCCAGCCCCAATAGGCATGCTTTCAATAGTTATTCATTATTATAGGACTGAATGATTTGTGTTGGATATGCCACTGAAACGCTTGTAAGAGATCTCTAGTAAGGCCAACCCTACACCCACAGGTAGCTGCCACCAAGTGAACAGTAGTGATTTGCAGGTACACCTTTAGGTAAGCATTCCTGCATAACAGAAAGGATGAATTAACAGATGTTATTGACTGAATGTTTGTGCCCCTGTTTATGTGTTGAAGCCTTAATTCCCAATGTGATTGTATTTGAATGTAGTGGATAATTAGGTTTAGATGAGGTCATGAGGATGGAACCCCCATTAGGAGATTAAGCCCTTCTAGGTAGAGGAAGAGACTAGAGCCTGGGCTTTTTTTGTTTGTTTTGTTTTGGTTTTTTTTTGCCCTGTAAGGACAGAGCAGGAAGGCAGCCACCCACAAACCAGGCAGAGGGCTCTCAGTTCAGCTCAGTTCAGTCACTCAGTTGTGTCTGGCTCTTTGTGACCCCATGGACCACAGCATGCCAGGCTTCCCTGTCTATCACCAACTCCCAGAGCTCCTTTTACTAATTCTCAATTACCTTACATCACTTCCCTTAGTAAGTAGTCTAAGCATATCCTTCAAAGTCAATAGCTATAATGATTTTGCTTAATATTATGAGTAATTCAACAAGAAAATTTCATCTTTTCTCTTCCCCATTTCTGTACTTTTCACATTCTAGGAGTCTTGCTACTTTGAAGAGTGTCATAGAGCTGGGGAGTTTTCATTGTGCTGAGTTGCTTCAGTCATATCCAACTCTTTGCAATTCAGTGGACCATAGCCTGCCAGACTCCTTGGTCCATGGGATTCTCCAGGCAAGAATACTGGAGTTTTCATAGTAGCCAGTTTTAATCACTTAGTTTATCTATGGGGAGATTGTGGCCTGACTAAAGAAAGGGACTTACTTAATTCATTACTATAAGGTAAAAATCTACCTCTAATTCTTCAGCCTACTCTATCACATCCCCCTTAGTACATAAAAAAAGTATTACTAAAAAAAGAAAGAAAAGGAACCGTATTATTTATACTATATTTCTTTCTCCTCCCTCCATTCTTCTGCTTATCGAATGCTTATTAAAAAGGAAGTAATCATATAAATTTTTTAAAATAAACAGGTCACTAATTCAAAGGAAAGCTGCCCTTAATAACTTATATTCCCTACAAAGTTACATGTGAGATAAAATAGTCCTAACTGATTACCACTTATAGTATACACTGTTGTCATTGTTCAGTCACTCACTCATGTCCGACTCTGTGACCCCATGGACTGCAGCGCACCAGGCTTCCCTGTCCTTTACTGTCTTCCTGAGTTTGCTCAAACTCATGTCCATTGAATTGGTGATGCCATCCAACCATCTCATCCTATGTCACCCCCTTCTCTTGCCCTCAATCTTTCCCAGCATCACGGTCTTTTCCAATGAGTAGAAAATTATAGCCTTAAGTCTGTTTGTCTTAAGTTGAACACAATTCTTTCAAATTGTTGGATCCAAGTCTCAATGAAACCAGCATTAGACATATATAAGAAACCAAAATTTGCTTCACGTAAAGCAATTGTTTTAATCAATAAATACATTAATGATGAGGTATTGTCAACTGCCACAAAAGTTGTACAATAGGCTAGTTCTTTACTTAACAATGAAACAGTTTTAATTATTGCGTTTCTGTGAGAAATTTCATATGAAGAGGAGAATGTCCTTGTGAAGTCTCTTATTAACCCAGTTTTAACAAGAAGTGCAAAATGGAAGGTAATCAGCCTTTGTGCATAGCATTATAATGATGGTAATTGAAACCATGCAATCACATAGATATTTTGCTCTCTATAACTAGCTCTGAATAATCAGTGATTTTCAATGGTAGCAAAGTGGCTATTTCAAATTGCAACACTAGCAAAGCATTGTGATGTTTACATTTAACCAAATATAGTTCTTTTGATGGTATTTAGAAGAAACAAGATTTCAAAGAGGGGGAAGAAAACAAGGATTGTTTTTAATATTATAGTTTAGTTGAGCATTTGGATCAGAATTGCAAAAATACATTATTGCTTGCTTGGTTTTGCCAAATTACATTTTAATAACATTATTCAAAGAATAAGAAAGTCCTCAAATGTTGATTTGGTCACTCCACATTCCCCATTATGTGGCTGAAAACATATTTATTGTGAGACACAGATTGGAAGGAGCATAAGATTTCTAGTCTCCTTCAGTATAGGGTGGTATAGTCTAGTATCATTTCATAATTTCAGAAGAACAGTATACTCATGGTATTCACATTCGTTTATAACATAGTTTATGTCACCCCCTGCCTGCTTTATCAGACATTCTTCACCTAAGGTACAAGTCTAGAGACCCCAGAGATTTGAGAGGAGCAGCCATTTGTCATGGATGGAGGTAAAAGTACTTTTGTGGAGGAAGGTGACAGCATCTTTATGATTTGTTGTTGTTGTTGAGTCACTCAATTGTGTCCGACTCTTTATAACCCCATGGACCGCAGCACACCGGCCTCCTCTGTCTTTCACTATCTCCTGGAGTTTTCTCTGATTCATATCCATTGAGTTGGTGATGCTGTCTAACCGTTTCATCCTCTGCTGCCCCCTTCTCCTTTTGCCTTTAGTCTTTCCCAGCATCAGGGTCTTTTTCTAATGATTCAGTTCTTCATATTAGGTGGCCAAAGTACTGGCACTTCTGCATCAGTCCTTCCAATGAATATTCAGGGTTGATTTCCTTTAGGACTGAGTGGTTGGATCTCCATGCCATCCAAGGGACTCTAAAGAGTCTTTTCCAGTGCCACAATTTGAAAGCATCAATCCTTTTGTGCTCAGCCTTCTTTATTGTCCAACTTTCATATCTATACATGACTACTGGAAAAACCATAGCTTTGACTATATGGACCTTTGCTGGCAAAGTGATATCTCTGCTTTTTAATACGCTGTCTAGGTTTGTCACAGCTTTCCTTCCAAGGAGCAACTGTCTTTTCTCTTTATGATAGGATTCACCAAATTCTCAAAGTACTATGAAAAGCTGAATTGTCCTACAGACCCTAGACCTTGATAAGGCTTTTTTTTTTCCCCAGAGTCTTTCTATTTCTCTGAGTTCTACATCCAAGATGTTTAAATGTCATGTCTTCCTCTTTCTGGGCTATCCCATAGGCCTCTGATGCAGCACTATAGGCAAAATTGGTCTTTCCAAAAAAATATTGACTTTCTAAAGATTAAACAAACATTTAGTTCTTAATGGAAAATTACTGAATGATCCCAAAATATATAAAATCTTCTCCTAAAACTTCAACTGCCACTATCAGATTTTTTAATCACCTCTAACTTGCAAAAATAGGAAAACCATATTTGAATAAAGATTAGCTGACATGTTTTAGAGAGTTTCAGATGGATTGTGGAGAAAGAAGTGAAAAAACATTGGAGACTTTGAATGATCTTAGTGGAAAGAACAGCAATGAGAGAAGCTTCTGGGACTATATAAAGAAAAATAATTAAAAAAGAGTCAGGAAACTTTCCTATTGCATTATGTATCTGTTTACATATCAGTGAGTGGAGCTGAGTAATAAACAAAAGGACCTGGAAATTGTGAAGCAGCAGACTCCTTGAGAATTCTCACACTAAATTGGAGATTCTCAGAACCAGGGATTCAGCAAAATGGGAAATCATATAGAAATGCTAAGGTTCAGGTCAATACCAGGAAAATGAAGAGGTTTACTACTCCTTACAGGGCTATAAACAAGTGTGTAGATGTGGAACAAGAAACTTGGGGTAAAAAAGGACAATGAAAACATGTTTAAAGAGTGATTATAAAGGACCAGACAGATCCTTAAAACATCTAGAAGTTCTGAGATTTTAAAAATTTGCTTTATTTAATTCAGTGTTTATATGCGATGTTTCTTAAATAAGATTTAGATGCATTTCTTAAGTTATGCCACTTAATATTCCATGAAACTAATATATGTATAATATGCTTTGGGGATAGAATATATCCCCAAAATGCACTTTGAAGGATTTGACTTATTTGACTTATAAACTGACTTAGCAGAAGCAATTTAATGGCCAAGAAGGCAAGCCCTGGAATCAGAATGTCTGAATTTCAGACTGCTCTCAAACGTAATCCTAACATGATTTTGGACTTCATTCTGTACCTCTATTTTTGTATTGGTAAAATGAGGTTCATAATAGCATTTTTCTTATAATGTCATTATAAAGGTTAAAGGCATAAAACCTGAAAAAAAGCACTTAGCATAGTGCCAGGACCATGGTAAATTCTAGATAAATATTAGTTATCATCATCATTGTTATCTTCATTACCATTAGTGAAGTAGCTTAGTTTAAAAACAAAATCAAGGAAGAATAATATATTGATTAGGATTGTTAGGTAGTTAGAATAGGAAAAAGGAGTCCAGAATGCTGGTGGCTAAAAGACCAGGAAGGGAAAAGCCCGCAAAAATAGAACAAAGGAAGTTCCAAGAACCAGAGTGAGGACCTCAGGCAGAACAAACAGCACTTGTGGCTAGCCCAGTTTACATAGGGCAGGCACAGGGTGAGGAAAAAACATATAAAAAGAGGACAGAATGGGCTGGGGAATCTCTCTTCTGTGAGCACGCACTCACTCCCTCCCACTCTCACTCTCTCCTGCTCTCTCTCTCTCTCCCACACGCTCGCACGTGTTCTAGCTCTCTCTCTTTTCTCTTCCCCTCTTTTGGATCCCATGCCCTCATGCCTCGAGGATGTATTTTCCTTTATTTTCTAAATAAAACTGAGCTGTAACCTGGAGCTGTAACACTGTCCAAGAGCTGTGATGCTCAGAGGGCTTTAATGTCCATCGTGTCTAATCCTTGTTGTGACGAGACAGAACTGAGGAAATTACACACTCCCCTGACAGGATAGACCAGGATTTTCTTATGGAGACAACATCCTGTTTCCAGTGGTTTAAATACGTACCACCAGGAGAAGTCTATTCACCCTAGTCATTCAGGAGCTCAGGTTGTTGGAAGCTTTATTTTGTCACATGTTTCCATGATTGTTGACCCAGAAAAAGAGAACATGGAGAATCATACAGAGTAATTAAAGCTTCTAACCAAAAGTGACATAAGTTCCTTCATTTTTCAGTTAATTGACCAGGCACGCTTCCCTTCCTTGTTTATTTATTTATTTATTTTTTACTACCTATTTATACCTTAGTACCTATATTGCTCCTCACTTGACTGCCCATCACATGCAGTACTTTTGACCTTTTATTTTTTTAATTAGAAGACTTCGTGAATGATTTCCCTTCTAACTTTATAATTCTAAGACCGTGAGATCTCTAAAGGCTTTTCTAAGCCAAAATACTATGAGTACAAATCTTTCCATTGTGTACTTTAGCCCATAATGTACTGAAAGGTTGCTGAACCACAAAAGACGCTAGGATTCTTGGCCTCCAGAGGAGAAGAATTTAATCTGCGGCCAGTGAGGAGGCTTGATCACTCAGAGCTTTTGTATAATAAAGTTTTATTAAAATATAAAAGAGATAGAGAAAGCTCCTGACATAGACATCAGAAGGGGGCAGAAAGAGTGCCCACCTGCTAGTCTTTAGCCAGATGTTATATAGCTACTAGCAGTCTGCTAATTAGAGAAAGAAAATATCTAAAAACTCAGAGAATGGCACCAGGCCCATCAACCACTCATTGGCACAAGGTGAGTTGTCCCAGGCCATAAAATGATTGACATGAATTTTGAAGAAAGGCAGATTTCCAAGCAAATACAAGTCTCATTAACATAGCTTAAGAGAACATTTGCAAGTTGGTTCTGAGTCTTAGGTGGAACTGACTTGAAGACAGAGTCTAGGGTAAATACATAGTTCATTAACATAGCTTAAGACAAACATTTCCATAAGAAAAATGTTGGAGCATTAGTTAGCTCAAAGTTTGAGAAAAGTTAAGTTCAGGTGGAGCCAGGTGTCATGGCAACACAGAATTTTAAGAGAAACCTCCTTTTAAATTTATATAGAGAAGAGGAAAAAAATCTAACAGTTGTAGTTTGTTTCCCCCTGTCACTTAAGAGAGATAAAAAAAATGTCTGACACTTGCAGCCTATTTTCTCCATTTGGAGATCCCTGGCCTTCCTGCCTGTTACCCTCTCAGTACCCCTCTGTGTATCTACAGAATGACTATTAGTGTCAACTTCCAATTTTTAATAACAGTGGATAGAAAAGATGATGTACTGAAGAAAGAAGGCTGGGGTATAGAGCGAAAAAGTTTTAGAAAAGAAAGAATAAAATAATTTAAATTAGAACAAGCTAAACTGGAACAATATGAGTGAATGGCCAAAAATCCCAGCAATTTCTCTTGACCCCAGCAAACATATAAGATCACATATTTCAGAGTTTCTCACAGTATCTAATAGTTTTTCTAAATGAGTGATTCACACTGGGGTGCTTATTACAAATGCAAATTCCTAAGACTCTACATCAGATTTGCTGAATTTTTATCAAAGTATCTGACCATATTATGTATTCCATTAAATAGTAGCTATTTTTACTTTTCGCAGAAGGTAATGGCACCTCACTCCAGTACTCTTGCCTGGCAAATCCCATGGATGGAGGAGCCTGCTAGGCTGCAGTCCATGGGGTAGCTAAGAGTCGGACATGACTGAGTGACGTCACTTTCACGTTTCACTTTCATGCACTGGAGAAGGAAATGGCAACCAACTCCAGTATTCTTGCCTGGAGAGTCCCAGGGATAGGGGAGCCTGGTGGGCTGCTGTCTCTGGGATCACACAGAGTCGGACACGACTGAAGTGACTTAGCAGCATCATTTAAAAAAAAGAAAACTCATGGCAGAACCATCCCTGTCTCCAAGGCAAAGGCAATATGAAGGTAGCTATAGGGGCTTCCCCGGTAACTTAGTAAGTAAAGAATCCGCCTGCAATGCAGGAGACACAGGAGATTCGGATTTGATATCTGGGTTTGGAAGATCCCCTGGAGGAGGAAATGGCAACCCTTCCAGTATTCTTGCCTGGGAGATCCCATGGACAGAGAAGCCTGGTGGGCTACAGTCTATGGGGTAGAAGAGTTGGACATGGCTGAGCACCAGCACACAGCAGAAGCGCAGGTGTGAAAGCTCCAGTGAGGCTGGCAGTGAGGGTAATGAGGAGAGAAGACTCTTGATAATACTAGTGGAAAAGAGGAAAAATAAAGCAGTGAACTTTATTTCAAATTTTTGAGCCTGGATGAGTGACAAGCAGGGGATGATTACATTTTCAAAGGAGTGGTGCAGGCAACAAATGTTACAAAAGGTCCAAAAGTTGGAGGAGCCATGTGGCCAACCCAGAGCATTTGGACCAGCCTTAGGAAAGGGACAGATGGGAACATTGTCTCATAGAAAAAAAATGTAATTTGTGATAGATGTGATATGGGATTGGGGGGAATGTAAGGACAAGTTGAAAATAACCTTGAAATTTCCAGGCATTGTGACAAGGATGAATGGTGTTTGATTTGAAGGAGGGAAACATAATAATAATAATAGGAGTTGGATAAACTTTATTTTTCTAGTGGTGGAAATGTTACTTCAAATCAACTTCAGACTCTGATATAAAAGAGGTATATGTTATAGTTTAGTATTCAAAGACAGATTTTAATGTTGCACACAGGTGATTATTCGAATTCAGGACGCCCCAGCTCGCTCAGAGTGCTTCTGCATGTTCCATGACACTTCCCTTTCATCCTCCTCGGCCTCTTTGACTTAATATCCACCTCTGCTCCACGATTCATTTGGGTTTTGCGGACAAATCCCTCCTGACAAACCCACAAATCTTTCCAGACTTAGTGTGAAGAAGTCATGGAGCTGAACTAACCTCCCAGTTCTTGTTTTGACTTTGAGGTTGGTTTTTCAGGTGTGTAGAAAAAAGACTTCCTAAGCAAGAAGATCAAAAATCATAAAAAAGATGCCTGGAAGGGAAGCTGGCTCTGCCACAGGGGTCCAGAGAGCTGTTCACACCCTCATGAATGACAACTGCAGGTCTCTGAGAGTTCCTGGGGGGAGGCACACAGCAGAAAGCACACAGCTTGATTTACAGATGCCAATTTGAGCTTACACCCTGGTATGTGTTTTGATTTGAGGACTCAGCAAATTGGATGAGAAAGTGATAAATGGAAGATGAGTAGGAAACAAAAAACAGCCTGTTTGTAATAAACTGTCACCTATCTTTGGAGAGGCAAGTTTTTTAAGAGGTGAAATGTGGTTGAATTTGGAAGTTAGAAATCTGAAGAAGTTTGCCTGTGGTACAACAGGGACATTACTGTTTGGGAAAAATAGCCCTAAGAATGGAGGGATTCTACATCTGTCTTATTCTGACTTTGATTCTTTTCTTGAAAAACTGCTATCAAGCAAAAACCTCACCTCTAGACAGGGTTTGGGGTCGTGTCAAGCAGCCAGGTGTACCCTCAAGGAAAAAAGGAAGTGACAGCTGGAGAATGCTGCCTCAGAAATTCTGAGTAGCATTAACTAGGAGGTCAGCCTCATACCTCCTGCAAGGAAGCAGGCTTCCTCCTCCCATCAGGTGTTTTGTCCATAAGGCTAGAGAAATGTCTTTGATAAAATTCAAAGAGCCTGAAGAATTATCATAACAAAGATCAGTTCAAACGTTTTCCTGAGTATAAGACCTGCTATGGGAGTGTATTATAGAAATGTATATTCAGCCCTTGAGGTTTTGATGCAACTGGTTTGAGGTGGTCCTGGGAATCTACCATTTTAAATAAGCACTCGGAGGATTCTTCAAGAGTAAGTTCCAGAATTACACTTAGAGAAACACTGAATTAGAAAAAAGACGTAGAGGAAGGACAAGAACTAACCTACCTTCCTTCCTCCCACAGATAGTTGTTGGGAACTCTTACTATGGGCTAGATACTTTACTGTGTAATAGAGACATGATGGTATATTTGTTTTCTAGGGATAATGTAACATATTATCGCACATTGGACATGTTTAACAGTAGAAATCCATTCTCTTTTGGAGAGTTTTGGAATCCAGAAATCCAAAATCAAGGTGTGAACGGGTCATTCCTTTCGGAGACTCTGAGACTCTGTCCCATGCCTCTCTAGCTTCTAATAGTTTACTGACAAACCTTGGTGTTCCTTGGATTACACATGCACTACTCTAATCTCTGCCTTCAAATTCACACATTTGCTGTCTCTCTCTGTGTCCTTTCCTGTCTTTTATAAAGATATTCTCCTTAGATTTAGGACCCTCCCTAATCCAGTATGATCTCCTTTTAATCTTTACCTTAAATATATCTGCAAAGACACTATTTCCCAAAACAAGATCGCATTCTGAGGATCTGGGTAGAAGTGATTGGGCATAGAGGACTATTCAACCCACTGAAAATAATGAGCAAAAATAGAATTGGTCTATGCCCTCATGAAGCTCATAGTCCATTTGGTGGGGGGTGGGGTGGTGGTGGGGGGGTAGCTATTCAGCAAGGTACTTCAGTTGCTCAAGTGATTCATTATCAGCCCCAAGAGAGAATCACAAAGAAACAACAAGTAAATGGCACAGTAGGTGCTAGAGCAGTCATTGTAAAAGTGAGTGGCTGACTTTTACAGCCAACCAAGTTCACAACTTTCTGGGTCAGTAATTTTCAGACTAGCAGCTGTGCTGTTAGAAATATCTCACTAAGTCAATTAGGGGGTAATATACTTGGTCTCATCTGAGACTAGCCCTCCTTAGACCTTGGGCAGGACTGAAATACTGCCTCATACATAGTAGGAGCTTAAAAATGAATGCTTGCTGAATTACCAAAGTAAAACAATACATTTAACCTAATCTCTCTCTCTTTCAGCAATATGAATAAGAAATGCTTATTGACTTTGTAGAATAGGAAAAACCCTGCAATAAATATTTTCATCTTTTAAAATTGAATTTAATATCTGACGTATTTTTATCCCCTGATGTAAATCTACCTGTCACTTTTTTGAGCACTTGATATGACCGAGAAACTTTCAAACTTTACATCTACTATCTCCCAAACACCTTGCAGAGAGATGTTATTTTACGGAGAGAATTGTAAGCCAAGTGTTTCAGACTCCAGTATCTATGCTGTGTTCACCATGTCTCTGTATCTGGGCAGATGGGCAACTTTTAATTTATATCACAGGAGTGACTGCCTAATTGGGCACAGTTTATTGACTATGCCAAAGCCTTTGACTGCATGGATCATAATAAACTGTGGAAAATTCTGAAAGAGATGGGAATACCAGACTATCTGACCTGCCTCTTGAGAAACCTGTATGCAGGTCAGCAAGCAACAGTTAGAACTGGACGTGGGACAACAGACTGGTTCCAAATAAGAAAAGGAATACATCAAGGCTATATATTGTCACTTTGCTTATTTAACTTATATGCAGAGTACATCATGAGAAATGCTGGGCTGGAAGAAGCACAAGCTGGAATCAAGATTGCCGGGAGAAATATCAATAACCTCAGATATGCAGATGACACCACCATTATGGCAGAAAGTAAAGAGGAACTAATAAGCCTCTTGATGAAAGTGAATGAGGAGAGTGAAAATGTTGGCTTAGAGCTCAACAGTCAGAAAACTAAGATCATGGCATCTGGTCCCATCACTTCATGGCAAATAGATGGGGAAACAGTGGAAACAGTGGCTGACTTTATTTTTTGGGGCTCCCAAATCACTGCAGATGGTGACTGCAGCCATGAAATTAAAAGATGTTTACTCCTTGGAAGGAAAGTTATGACCAACCTAGATAGCATATTGAAAAGCAGAGACGTTACTTTGCCCACAAAGGTCCATCTAGTCAAGGCTATGGTTTTTCCAGTGGTCATGTATGGATGTGAAAGTTGGACTGTGAAGAAAGCTGAGCGCCGAAGAATTGATGCTTTTAAACTGTAGTGTTGGAGAAGACTCTTGAGAGTCCCTGGGACTGCAGGAGATCCGACCAGTCCATCCTAAAGGAGATCAGTCCTGGCTGTTCATTGGAAGGACTGATGCTGAAGCTGAAACTCCAATACTTTGGTCACTTGATGGGAAGAGCTGACTCATTGGAGAAGACCCTGATGCTGGAAAAGATTGAGGGCGGGAGGAGAAGGGGATGGCAGAGGATGAGATGGCTCGATGGCATCATTGACTCAATAGACATGAGTTTGGGTGGACTCCGGGAGTTGGTGATGGACAGGGAGGCCTGGCCTGCTGCAATTCATGGGGTCACAAAGAGTCAGACATGACTGAGTGACTGAACTGAACTGAACTGAACTGTGCCTCAAAGTGTGGGATAAACCTACCTGCCATTTCAGCCTCAGTGTGAGATCCCTAATGTTTCCTCATGCTTCCTATTTCTTTTTCTTTATTATAATTAGATAAATTATTATATTAGATAAATTTATTATAATTAGATAATTATAATATAATTATAATTATATCATAATTATTTTTCTTTTACAGTTCTTAACTGTGACTACTGGTCTCCTTTCCCATCTCCTTACACTTGTCTTCTAGCATTTTTGACTATTCACTCCTTCACTTAGAAACCTCTTTTATCCATGTTTCTCAGTCCTAGGATACCTCCGGCTCAATTCTCCTCAGTTCCCCAAGTGGGAACTTTTAGTCTCCAGGGTCCCAATTCCCATGGAGCTGAAGAGTAGGCAGATCTGGATCCAGAGCATTGGGAAACGTGTAAGAGAATTGTTTCTTGAGGAGATCTAGGGGCAACGATCAGACCACATACATGGAAAGCACTACATAACCAAAGGCAACAAAAACCCATTTAGATTATTGCTCTTAGAGATCACAGAGTCTTAATTACTTATTCACTGCTTTTCAGTGAGCCACTGATCAGCATTTTGCCTGAATGTCCCACAGTAAGTCAGCCTATAAATACTTTTTACAGAGAAATCTCTGCCTCTGAAACTAAATTGACAATTTCTTTCCTGGGCTGTTTAATGTGGCCTGCCATTGTTATGCTAATGTAGCCTCTGTTAATACTGAGGTGACTTTATAGAATGCCAGGATGTGTAGGAGCAGCATTCTATAAACCAATTAATAATATTTTCTGGAGTGGAGAAATCATCAATCTATTTGGCAACTAAGCGCCCTTAAATGCTTCATGGACTAATGAAAGATGAATAGTGGGAGGTAGAACTTGGAGGAAAAAATGAGCCATTTGAGCATCAGTAGTTACCCACCAATCATGTAAGAAAATTAACTCTTCTTCAAGAAAATTATATGGTCGGGCAGATCTCCTTAACTATCCAAGTAAAAGGGATTCCTGGCCAACTGATTCCAGACTTATTTTCAATGAAGCAGCAGGAATAACCCCCTATGAAAGATGGATGCAGGGCCATTTTTAGACTTCACCACCCTCTGAAATATATTTAAATGCATCCACATTCTCATTACATATATACTTTGGGGTAAAGATTTTGGAAAAGAAACAAATTTATTTGCTTTCAAAAATATGTGGCTACAGGTCACTCATTTAATTTATCATTGACTATAACTTCTCAGAAATCATCATAAATTTTCTATGATCCTGCAAATTGTATTCAACCATGTCAAAACATAATAATGAGTTAAGCTAACATAATGTTTCATTTTGTAGACATGAAAAAAAATCTAAGAATTTTAATTGTGCTATTATATTTTCATATTTAGAGCCAAATTTTTCCCTCAGTATTTAACCATTTTAGTAAGACCTTGAGAAGGTCATAGCCCCAGGCATTGTATCTGTGGGGGCAATAGACTGAATGGCCCTGGATGACTGCCCTGGTTTCTTTTAGCTTGATGACTAGCCATTATGATTTTCTGTTGTATTAAATTGCTCCTATTTAATGTTTTCCAAATAACCTTCTGGTTGTAACTTGACCACTCAAAAACTTTCCTACACAAAGAAAATGTGCTGAGCAATCAAGTCCAATATTGCAAATAGCAAATGTGTCTGCATATAAATAATTACTATTCATAAATATATTGAATGGCTAAAATTAATGAATTAGTCACAACTATACATTTTGTTCACTTTCTTTTTCTCTTTGGAGTATGTATGTCTTTATGAGAACTTTATGAAAACATTTGAAAAAAGGAAAGAGAATAAAAGGAAGAAATAAAGATTAGAGAAATAGAAAAACAAAATGCAGTGCAGTCAAGTGGCTCAGCCCTAGATTTTTAGAGAGAGATTTAAGGGTTATACTTCTAGCTCCTCCTTTAAATTTTAGTACTACCTTGGGCAAATTTTAATGCATCTGAACTTTGGTTTCACTATCTACAAAATGGAACTAAAAATAGTACCCATTTCAGAGAATTCTTGTAAAAAGTAAAAGACACAGTGCACTAAGAAGAAGGCCTTGCAAGTAATCAATATTCAATAAATGTTAATTATTATGAAATCTGCTTGAAAATTTAATCTGAGTTTGGATCTCCTGAGCCTTACTACTGAATGTTCCTGGAACCAGTGGAGGTTCAAAATAAATCAACAAGTTTGTCTAAGATGTTAAGATGCAATGCAATCTATGAAGAAGAAAAGTCTGAAATTTTAGGACCTGGTCCTAAATTTTTTGAATTTTTAAGTTTTTGAATTTTCTAGTACTGCAATACTTCACCTTGTTTCTGTTGCCTTGAAGTTAAAACATTTTAAGGCATTTTCTTTCACACTCTTGAAAATAAAAAACATTAAACAAAGGAGGAAAAAAACACCCTTCATGGCAGATATTCTAGGGGTCACTGAATCTTCCAAATTTTCAAATTGTGGGACGGCTTCTCCATAACCCAATACAGAGCAGATTTTCAGTCCAAAATTCACAGCATTTCCTTTCATGTCCTTCATTAACTGATTTTTGCATGATAGCAACTCTAGTTTCATTTCTCTTTTTTCTCTTTTGGCCATTATCTTATCTGGCAGGATTATCAGTTAAATATTCATTGGTCATATTAGAATTCAGCCAAATGCCTTCCTATTTAAAATGGCTGGGTGAATATAGTGATCATTTGTCAGTATCCCTTCTGAATTGTTAGTGAGACAGACTTGCACACATTATTTGAGACAGAAAATGAATAGTTTCAGTTGCTATGGTTACAGCTAGGGTATGGGGTAGTTGTTTACAAGGGATCTTTGTTTTTTAGACTCTTCACATGTGCACACGGTGTACATCTACATATGCATGCACACACGTGCTTCTATATTGAAATCCTAGGTTTTCTGGAAAAATACCCACTTCAAATATTCCATCCCAAGGTCTCCATTCATTCCCCTACTGTTAGATTTTTCATCATGATTTTCTCTTCAGCAGTTATGATTTCACATACATCACAAAAGTGATATTACGAATGTTAGGACCACTATCCTCACATGCTCTGAGAGTTAACAGATTTTTGCTAATACTGAAAATTTATTTTTCAATATTATGCTTTATTTTCTTATTTTTAAAGAGTTATCTGTTCAAACAACAGAATAACTTCCAAAAGGAACTTGAAAAGACTAGTTAAACAGTTTAACATTTTGCTACATTCCTTAAGCCCAGCACAGTCCGCCACTGAAAGCAACAAAAACCGAGTCTGGCAGATTAAGGAGAAAAAGGACTTCATTAAAAATAGGAGCTCCCTCAGACACACAGGAAGGGCAGGAAATCAGGCTCAATCCTAAACTTCAGGAACAAAAGCCTAAATCACTCCACAGAATCAGTGTGTGTTTAAAAAAACAAAAAACTAAATCTGCCTCCCTCATGTTGCAGATGCCCTGTTTTGTACCTCTGTCCCTTGAGTACCAGGAACTCAATTTGACCTCATCCACCACCGTCTGCCACTCCGGAGCCACATTTCTACAGGAGGGAGGCAGCTAAGGTAGTCATAGCTGATGCCAATTTTACCAGGAAATGGATCCTGCTCTTCATGCTGATTGCTTCTTACTTTAAGTCTCATGAGAGTGTATCTAATTGGAGAAGGAGCTGGATAATTTTACTGTACCCTCACTGGGAAGGGAGGCTAGGAATTGAATTAGTTGCCTGCCTTTTACCTGGAGGAGGCAGGACTCCAAAGCGAACAAAGAAACAAAAACAACAAAGGAAAAAAGCAAAAACTTCAAAAGAGTGTAGGGCTTCAAAAAGATGCTAAAAGGCAGGAAATCCTAACAAGTGACTTTTATAAATACAATCTGATGTGTAAATAATTGTTTTCAGTTAAAAATAGTCAATTAAATCAGCCAGTTAATTAAGGAAAACAAGAAAGAAATTCTCCATGTTTCTATCTAAGGCCAATTCTTCTCCTGGTGTACTATGTCCATCCTCTCTCATCTCTTCAAGGGCACTGCTCTAAAAGCATATTAGAAATGTTACTCTTTTTACCAGATTATTCTCAGCAGAATATAAGCATATTGTCATTCCTTTCATCTTAAGAACAGACAAATACCTTTCTATCCTGCCGCCCCTCCTTTTCTTTTCAGTTACTGCCCTGTAACTAATGCCCCATTCTGATATGTTTTGCAGCAAAGTACAAGATAGAGCTGTTCATATTTGTGGTTGCCCATTCATTTTGTTCATTCTCTCTTTAACTCACTCTGATCCTGCTTTGGCGTCCACCACTCTACTCCCATGGCTAAATCCAACAGGTGACCAATTCTCATTCCTCTTTATACTTAAATTACAGATCATTCTCTTATCCTCAAATAACATAGTAATTTGGCCTTCAGTTTATCACACGTTTTTTCCAACTCACTAGTCACATTTTTAGTCTCCCCTTCCAGTTCTTTCAATACCCATGTCTAACCCTTGCAGTCCTTAGGGCTTCTTTCTTCTCTGTACATAGACTCTTTCATACGGCCGTATAGATGTGTTCATGTAAATGTTGTCTGCACATTGTGTGTGTGTTCAGTCATTCAGTTGTGTCTAACTCTTTGTGACCCCATGGACCGTAACCTACCAGGCCATGAAATTTTCTGGGCAAGATACTGGAATGGGTTGCATTTCCTTCTCCAGGGAATCTTCCTGACCCAGGGATTGAATCTGTGTCTCTTGCTTCTCCTGCATTAGCCCATTGTACGCTGAAGACTCATAAATTTGTAGCTCCAGAGTTTTCTCTTCTTTATGCCCTATTCATATATACAACAATCACATGAGATCTCTCTTAGAAATGTAATATGTATTCAAATGTATATGACCAGGGGAAAAAAGCCTCTTGATTTCTACCTTACGTATTTTCTCTTTCTGCATTTTAGAAAATTCAACCAAGTGTTTAGGTCAAAAAAATTGAAGCCATTTTTTATTCCTCTTTTTTCTTCACACTCTCCCATTGATTCTATATCACTATTTATTCATAGATATTAATAAGGGTTTAGAATTCAAACTTTTCTCAACTTCATTTTTGCTACCATGTCAAACACATCATCACTGTTCACATTTATTAGTGCAATAACCTCTTGGGTTACCTTTCTGTTTCCATCTTTGTAATCCTACAATCTATTTTTCATACAGCAATGAGAGTGGTCCTTTAGAAATATAATTACTTTCAGTTCTGTTCAGTTCAGTTGCTCAGTCATGTCCGACTCTTTGCGACCCCATGAATCTCAGCACACCAGGCCTCCCTGTCTATCACCAACTCCCGGAGTCACTCAGATGCACGTCCATCGAGTCAGTGATGCCATCCAGCCATCTCATCCTCTGTCGTCCCCTTCTCCTCCTGCCCCCAATCCCTCCCAGCATCAGAGTCTTTTCCAATGAGTCAGCTCTTCACATGAGGTGGCCAAAGTGTTGGAGTTTCAGCTTCAGCATCACTCCTTCAAATGAACAGCCAGGACTAATCTCCCTTAGAATGGACTGGTTGGATCTCCTTGCAGCCCAAGGGACTCTCAAGAGTCTTCTCCAACACCACAGTTCAAAAGCATCAATTCTTCAGCATTCATCTTTCTTCACAGTCCAACTCTCACATTCATACATGACCACTGGAAAAACCATAGCCTTGACTAGACGGACCTTTGTTGGCAAAGTAATCTCTCTGCTTTTCAATATGCTATCTAGGTTGATCATAACTTTCCTTCTAAGGAGTAAGCATCTTTTAATTTCATGGCTGCAATCATCATCTGCAGTGATTTTGGAGCCCCCCAAAATAAAGTCTGACACTGTTTCCCCATCTGTTTCCCATGAAGTGATGGGACCAGATGCCATGATCTTAGTTTTCTGACTGTTGAGCTTTAAGCCAAATTTTTCACTCTCCTCTTTCATTTTCATCAAGAGGCTTTTTAGTTCCTCTTCACTTTCTGCCATAAGGGTGGTGTCATCTGCATATTTGAGGTTACTGATATTTCTCCTGGCAATCTTTATCACTACTTAAAATTCTTATCATGTTCATAATAACCACGCAAGTCTTTGCCTTCAAGGACAAGGCTTAGATAACCTGACTTTCGGTCTTGAGACCACATCTGCAAACATTGCTCCTCCCACACTCACTTTCCTCTAGTTGCATTACCTAAAAGGGCAAAGGGGGAATTACATATAAAAACAACCAACAATTAGGATAGACTGTGATAAGTTTAAGAGTAATGGTTCAGACCCATTATTTGGTAAAAATTGTGGTAGGAGAATCAAAGAAGTGATCATAGAGAAGTTGACATTTGAGCTGTGCTGTAGGAATGGGTACAATATTGAAATGCAGAGATGAGAAGATGGAAGGCATGATAGTGTTAAACAACCTAGGAAAAAACTGAACATCTACTATGTGCAAGAAACTATGTCACAAAGGATAAAGATTACACATAGGAGAGCTTATGTATAATTGGGGTATATGTTCTTGGTGTTCTGGGAATCATGAGTGTTCTTAGTGCAGATAGACCATTGCCTACTACACCTACATAGAAGAAAGCCACATGCTACCTAGCGGATACTGATGTCAATGCATATCTAATGTGAATGCATAGCTACTCTTTTCTTCCTTTTTCTTCTATCTTTCCCTAGTACTAAGTGAATCAAATCAAGTTTTAAATGGTTATATTAATGAATGCATATCTACTGTGTTCCAAGCACAGGTAAGTACTGGGATACCAATAATTTTAGGATGAAATTTTATGAAATGAAACTACTTTTAATATTCTCAGTCTAGTTGCTTTTCCAAGGTAATAGATTTAAGATAACTACAGAAATAAAAATGCAGGGGGAAGGACTTTTTAGGGGTAAAAAAAAGATTCCTAGCACTTCTTGACCTCTGCAAGCACTTGCTCACTGATGTTACCCTACAAATCTCTAATTTTTAAATGTCTTACACTTGATAACTTACTCTTCTTACTCTATCACTCCTGCAAGTATTTCTTTCCTAGAAATCCATGAAAATATTCACTCCATCAATGTGTTTTTGCAAACAGAGTTTTTAAAACAATGGACATTAATTATATGGTTATAGATTGTTGAGCCCCAACTATGAAGCCAAGAGTTATAATAGATGCCATACTCCAAACAGAGTAAGAGAGAGAAATTTTGGTATGTTTTCCAAAATTTCAAAAGCATATACTGTTTTTAAGGGATCAGTAAATATTTTCCTATCTGTTGTAGCAGTGAAAGAAGAAGTTAATACTCCTTTTTATTTGGTGCTTATTCTGTGTCAGACGCTAGACTGAACATTTTATATGTGCAAGCCTAATTAATCTTTCAACAGCCCAGATTATAAAAGTGATGCTCAAACTGTGATGTGCCCCCCACGTAATCCATCTAGAAAGTAGCTGACAAAGCGGCTGTATGTATGAATGCCAGTGGAAGCAGAGTGATTCTGGTGCCCTTCTAGGCCCTCAGTGATTCACCTGAGTCAGGTTTTCACTAGGTGAAGGCAGGGAGATAAAAGGTGGCTTGGAACCCACTGCAAATCAAAGCCCCTTCCCAGCATAATGGTTAGTGGAAGAGAAACAAGAGAAGATGTGGGAAGAAAGGTGGGGAAGTCCTGCTGTCATCTGGGGAGGGAGGAGGAAGCACCTCCCCCCAGGCAGTCCCATCCTCTGGCTCTTCTTTAGTGGCAGCCTGGGAGAGGGGAGCGCCTAGGGTACAGCAGAGCACTTAATGTTTATGTAAAGGGAGAGCTTTTCTAAGGGGTCAAAAGAAAGAGCTCATACATCGTTTAAGGCAAAAACTTCTTACCACTGACGTCCTTCACCAAATAAAATTTTATATTAATACATTTTTTTTGAAATTTCAAATTTCTTTTCTGATAGGGGATGTGTAGGGGCACAAATAGTCCGCAGTTTATTCTGCTGCATTCTTATAAAACACCTCTTATCTAGTATTTCGTGTAGAAGAGGCTGAACTGCCAAATGCCCTGATTTGGGAAATGCCTCATTGACATGAGATTGATTATCTATCTTTCAAAGAAACTTTTTCACACAAGGAGATGGGGAATAGAAAAAGTAGCATCAGTTAAATAGCAAATATCTTTCTTGAGTTATAAAGATAAAATTAGCGTAATCTCTCTTTAAATTAAAATTCTGATCCTCACCCTGCCCCTATCCCATCTATCCTTATTGTGTCTGTAGCTTCATTTATTTCTGGGTTTGGCAGTCAGTCAGGTAGAGAGAATCTGCCATTTTCCACTGTGCCCACTGTTGGGAGTAGTGATGGCTATGCTCTTGGTCCCCAGTGGAAGTACCCTTGATCAATGTCAATGAGGCAATCTTTTCCTTCCCAGGTGATACTCTGAACCTACCACTTTGAACATTAATACTTAACAAGACCTTCTCTTCCTTTACCAAGGACTGCCCTGGGGACCATTCACTAAGCTTAGTGATAGAGAAAGAAATTAACCTTTTGTAGAGTAACTAGCAGGCCTATTAGAGAATTCATTATGCAGAGTCTGACCAGTGAAGGAGTCTCTACAGTCTCTGGCAAACAAGTTGCTTAATTCAATATTTGGGGTGATAATGTGTATTCTCACATCTATAGTTGAATTAACTATATCATGCCCCATATGACACCTGGACAGAATGCTCGAGGGTCTCCAAACTGATCTATAGTGACCAGTCTCAATACACAAACAAAATTCAAGGGCTCCAAATGAGTGCTTAGTGTTAAGTGCCATGGGGAATGCACAGATGAGTAGTACCTGGCAGAAGTGCCCTCTTTCTCCCACAACAGACTTCATAATAAATATCAATACTTTGAATGAACTGTCCCTCCCACACACTAACACTTGTGGACCATGCATTCCCATGGAAGTATCCAATAATGTGAAAAGAAGTACAAACTTTCCTCAGGCTCTTTACAGGCTGAAAAGCTTAAATCCTGTCCCTGGCATGACAAACAAATTATTTTTTTGATTAGGTAATTCAGCCATAGTCCTAGTCAGTTCTGGGAGGAAGAAAGGGTGGAAAGAAAACTAGCAGATATCAAATATCTATCTTGTACTGGATTTCACAGAGATAATTTATTTGATAAACACTTTAATCCAGTAAGTTGCGTATTATCACCCTCATTTTATAAAAGAGAGAACTGAGAGGGCTCAGGAGGTTAAATGGTTTGTTCAAGCTCACACTTTGGAAAACTGAGGGTGCCAAGAGTCAGAGTCACAGTCCTGTCTAGTCAATGTTTTTCTACTTGATTTTCAAAAGAATCTAATTAGGTGTGAAGAAGCACTTTAAAGGTATTCACTGTAAACACAGAAAGGAGTGACAGAGGATGAGCTAGTTGGATGGCATCACCAACTCAATGGACATGAGTTTGAGCAAAACCCAGGAGGTGGTGAAGGACAGGGAAGCCTGGTGCGCTGCCGTCCATGAGGTCACAAATAAATAGTGGGGCACAACTCAGCAACTGAACAATAATGATGTAAACAGATGTTTGTATTCCTTTAGAAAAGGTTTCACAAGAAGTCACTCTTCTTAGCAGAGTCAGAAGTTTGACTTGTAACCTAGAAATTAATCCTATTCCACCAAGCAGACCTCAAGTCTATTAGTCTCTTTACTTCTGAAAGAAACACGGATCTTATATGGTGACATGTACAAAACATGAGAGCGTTCAACCTTGCCTAGTTGTTGTTGTTGTTTTTTCATTTGGTTTTATCAAAGTAATACATGTGCCAGGTTTCAAAGTCAGGCAGTACTACAAGTCTCTTAACAAAGTTCCTGTCCCAGCCATATCTGCTATTCAGAGGAGCCACTTCTTAACTCTTTGGGCTCTTCTGCTGTTCACCTTCATGTTGCTATATAGTGATTCACTGCTGTATTATTTGATTGTTTTATTTTTGACATTATCTATTGAGCATGATGTAAATATTTAGGTTTCTAACACTTCATATGCACACATACATGCACTTCCAATCCTCCTAAATTTATATGAATTCATTGAGGAGAAATTATTGAGGTATATTAAGTCCTCCACACTTTCCACCTCCTGGTTGTTCCATGGCTGCAATGAAATGAACTTGGGAAAACTCTGGGAGATGGTGAGGGGCAGGGAGGCCTGGCGTGCTGCAGTTGGATACGACTGGGCGACTGAACAACAACTGAGTACTCACTCTGTTCTGGGCAATATGATGATAAAGATAGCCGGAATAAACCAAGCCCTTGCCTTCACTGGGCTTATGCTCTAATAAGACAGACCAAAGCAACCAAATACTGATATACGCCATCAGGCAGATAGATAATAGCTTGGTTGGGTGGGCAGGAATCAGGGAGGGTGGGAGTAGGGTGAAGTGTAGAGAACAGAGGACCAGAAGTGTTGGTTTCAATAAGATTATTTTGTTTGAGTCTGAGGGGTCAATCTTTACCTTATTTTGACTATGTAAATTTATTTTACACATGCGTGCATGCTCAGTGACTTCAGTCATGTCTGTCTCTTTGTGACCCCATGGACTGTAGCCCACCAGGCTCCTCTGTACATGGCATTCTCCAGGCAAGAATACTGGAATGGATTGCCATTCCTTCCTCCAGGGAATCTTCCCTACCCAGGGATTGATCCTGTGTCTCTTTAGTCCCCTGCATTGACAGGTGGGTTCTTTATCACTAGCACCCTGTATTCTGATTACATTTTATTTCTTGTGAAATTTCCATTGTCTCTGGAATTAATCATTGCTTTGGCAAGAGAACTGGGCACAGTGTTGCTTTGCCTCTCTTTCTATCACTAAATCATTGGGAGAGTCTCTTTCAGTTTGTAAAATGAGTCTTACAAAGCTTAGGCAAGGTAAGAAACCTGCCAGTTCCACAGCTCACCCACATTTTCCCCTCCTGGTTGCTCCATGGCTGTCCTCTGCCACCTCTCCTTCTCTGTCATTCTGAGAAATCCCTTGGCCTCTCTCAGGTGTCAGAGCCCCCTTACTTGATCCATGTCTTCCTCTTCCTTAGATAAGATTCTCCTTTTGATGGAGTATATCTCCAGCAGTTTCCTGGGGAAAAAGTGCTTTCAAAGTACATTATTTAGGAAGCTTTGCTTGAAAACATCTTTATTCCATCCTCACAATTGAATATTAATTTGTGTAGGTAGAGTATCTTAAATTGAAAAATATTCTCCTTTAGAATTTTAAACACATTACTCTGTTATCTTTCAGCTTCCAATGTTGCGCTTGAAAAAGTCAAATACCATATTGAATTTTTAATCCATTCTATGTAAACTGAGTTTTTGGGGTTTTTTTTTCTTTATCAGACTTTGAAGCAGGTTTCTTGATGGCTAGTTCTACAGCCTTGGAACCTATGTCTCCTCGTTGAAGACATAGGTTCAGGTTCTAGGCTCTCAAAATCTGAAGTTCTTGTCCTTTGAATCATTTTATGATCATTTCCTTCTTACTTTCACCTGCTTCTTTTTCTAGAATAGCTATTAGTCAGCCATTGGACTGCCTTAGTTGATTCTCTAAATTCCTTCTTGTCTCTTCTCTTTGCTTTATTCTCCTTTTGGAAAAATTTCCTGATTTTACATTTTAGCTCTTGAGTTGAATTTTCTCACCTTTTTAAGTAGAAAATTTCAGTTTTATCACCAAGTTGAAAGATTTTTACACTAAAAACCCTCTTGTATTTAAATTTCCAGCATTATTTTTTTTAATTATCAGTGTATTTTTATAGTATGTTCATGATTTCTACATATAACATCCTGATAGTATTTCATAGATGTGGCATTTTCTAATACCTTTCTAAGGCTTTGTTTTAAGTTTTGCTTCACTCCGTTTCTGTTTCCTCAAGGCTACTTTTATTTTTCTCTTTGCTTTCAGCTTTCTCTTGAAGCATTTCTTTCAAATGCCTGGTGAAACTTGGCTATTTGTTCACATTAAGAGTAAAGAATGGCTGAACAGTTTTAGCACTTTTTCCTTTCTTCTGGAAATCATCCAAAAGAAGTAAAAGAATGGAAAATATTGAAAAATCCACTTTTAGTAAAATTAGTAGACAGACTCAAAAATATTTTCAAAGGAAGCCAAAAATAGATGATTTTGCACTAAAGTACCCCCGAGGCTAAGTAGAAACAAGCTGAGAAGAAATTTCACTGGCAAGAAAATAAAACATCAAAACCAGTCTCAGAAACTTCCCACAAAAAAAAAAAAAAAAAAAAAATTTACTATTTCCTGATGGTGGGCAGAATAATCTGTCTACTAAAGGAAAACATATAACCTAAAAACTGGGAGTTAAGTTTTATTTGGATCTGACTGTAGCTCAGGAGACAGCCTCTCAGATAGTTCTGAGGAGACACTCCAAAGAGGTAAGGGAGACGCCAGGATATATAGAAGTTCTTTGCTAGAAAACAAACAAACAAAACACCAAATGTAGTTTTACATCAAGTGGTTACTGCCAGTCACAGAGAACAGACATCTCGAGTTGATGATTTTAGTGCTTTTCTATGTATGGGAAGATTCAAGGATTTGGGTTCATTGAAATTATTCCTTAAATATGCATCTTAATTATATAGAGACAATATCCAAAGCACAGAAGGATTCCTGTTTTTCTCCATCCTGAATTCCCCTGGTGGCAAACCATTGATGGGAAGCTGCAATGAATGGCTAACGGCTTGATCCTTGTAGAACTGGGATGGTGGGAACATTCTTTGTTTGCTGTAATGGCAGACAACAACCCTATTCACAATGCTGAGGGAGTCAAAACTGTTCCTTGATCTCTAGAGGATGCAGAGGTTAGGAAGAGCAAGGTGAGACAGCTGCTACTGCTGCTAAGTCGCTTCAATCGTGTCCAACTCAGTGCGACCCCGTAGACAGCAGCCCACCAGGCTCCTCTGTCTCTGGGATTATCCAGGCAAGAACACTGGAGTGGGTTGCCATTTCCTTCTCCAATGTATGAAACTGAAAAGCGAAAGTGAAGTCGCTCAGCCGTGTCCGACTCTTAGCGACCCCATGGACTGCAGCCTACCAGGCTCCTCCATCCATGGGATTTTCCAGGCAGGAGTACTGGAGTGGGGTGCCATCGCCTTCTCTGAGGTGATACAGAAGCCCTCTCCTTAATTCATATATTTGAGAAGCAGAGGAGGCAGGGCTACTTGAAGTATCATAGAAAAATGATATTTGAAGGAGTCAGAATACCTACTGAGAGCTTTTTGTTTTGAAAACCTGCTAGCATGGAGGAATGCTGCCTTGGTTCTTCTATACTCTTACAAGTTACTGGTTTGGGAACGCCAGCTCACTCAAAGACATATATGTATCCAATAAAATTAATATATAACAATATATATTCAATACATATGTAGACATACAGGTAAATCATCTATCTAAACATACACACACACAAGAAACTATACACAAAAAAAGGAGGAAAGGCAAAATATATTAATAATAAGGCACTTTTCACTTTCATGCATTGGAGAAGGAAATGGCAACCCACTCCAATGTTCTTGCCTGGAGAATCCCAGGGACGGGAGAGCCTGGTGGGCTGCCGTCTGTGGGGTCTCACAGAGTCTGACACGACTGAAGTGACTTAGCAGCAGCAGCAGCAGCGGTCCCTTTAAATGTTGCCATGGAAAAGCTGAAAATGCTAAACGTCCTGGACCAATGTGAAGCAACACTCCTTGCTATAGCTATTCTGTGGAATCAAAGTGTCTTTCAGATTAGCTGTCCCTAGACTTGACTGAGGCAGGAAATGGGACAGAGGATAGTAGCAAGCTCTTTTTGTCACAGATTTACAGTGTTGATCTCCAATCAACTTACCAATACTAAAAACTGATATTTTGATCTCTGTCACTTTCTTCTGTCTTACTTATTTAATTTGTACTCAGAAGGAATTGCTACTTATTGGGTTCTTCAAATATGTAACTAAATTTAAAAAAATAAGATTTAGTGTGTTTTGTAATAGTGTTGGAGGAAAGCCCCAGTAAGTCATAATCTTACTGCTAATGATATGAATGTGGTGGGTCTCTGGTTAAGCGTGTCACTGCTCTGCATCCTGTTCCACAGAATTAGATGCTGAAACCCTCTTTGGTCCTATAGCATATAGAACAGGATACTAGCAACACATCAGCCACAGTACCCTGAAACAGATTGTCCGGCCCAATGGGTTCTTTTATTCTGTATATAAGGAGGGAGGTTAAGGAGACACAGACACTGCATACCATTCCTTCTCTCTTTGTTCAGTGAACGCAAGTACATATTTATTTTTCACTTATACTGATTTCTGTGTGTGGGTTTATGAAGACAGATGAAATGAAAATTATTTACTACTGAATTCTTCAGAGTAGAGATGAGAATTGTTTACTACTGAATTTCCCAAAAGTCAGTATAGACACCAGTATTGTAGGAAGAACAAGAAAAAAGATTTTTTGAATTAATTTGATATTTAATGACAAAGGAATCATCATCTTTGGGGGAAAAAGTTAAACATTTGTTTTACTTTTAATTACTTATGGATGAAATATCCATAAGTATCCATATTCTTTTTAGTGTTTATAGCCTGGAAAGATCTTAATCCAGCTAGACTATGTTTTCCCTACCCTTAATTTCTCTAATCAAACCAGGGACCCACTTTAACAGTTTGACAGTTCTGTTTCTGATAACACATGTGGAACAACATTATGATTTGTATATTCCAAACTTGTGAGTGATTTAGTGATACTAAGCATTCCTAAGTCAAGGATCAGTTTCTAAGTGAGAACCTGAAAGCCAAACCCTAGACCATCCGTGATATCACCAAAGTAAAAATTGATGAAGACCCTTTCATAGGTAAATGTACAGGCTTTATCAGACCATGGACTGTGGGGTTCAGATTGCAAATCCTCTGGAAGAATCCCAAAGGATAAGAAGAGTTTTTTAAAAACATAGATATCTGATCTCCACTTTCAGAGATCCTAAATTAACTGGTTCAAGGAAGGGTCACCTATTCCTGTTAAGTCACCAGATTCTATTAATAATTAGCACCCTTGGTTGGGACCTTAGCAATCAGCAGAGATAGGCTTTGACTGCGGTGCCTGGGTCACCAGGTAATAGAGGGAAGGGAGTATGTCAGTTGAGTTCCATCATCCTCCACCACAGCACAGACCCCCTGAGCACAAACTCGAATAACGAGTGCAGCAGGTCAAGGCGTGACCTCCCTCTTAGACTCAAGACCTATAACCTGAGGCATGGCTACACCTCTGATGAAATATGTTCTGATCTAGCAGTCTCTGTAACTTCATAACAACCCCAAGGGGGAGAAATGAACGCTTTGAGTCACTTGCCCAAAGTTATTCCAGTAAGTGGCACCCCTGGGCTTTATCAGCCAGATGTGTCTGATCCCAGAGTCCAAGCTCAGTCTTTTATAAAAAGGGCACGGGAATCTTCTACCAGGTAAACCTTTCCAGTATCTTTTCAGAGACAAACTGAGTAGGTAATAGAATGTTCTGAGTCACAGCCAGTCCATCATGCCCCCATGCCCAGTGCCACTCCCTGCTGAGACTCAGGGTCCAGTTCAGTCTTCCAGGAGAAACCATCCACATTCTGGGAAATCTCCTGGGCCAGTGATCTCCCCTCTCCCAGCATGACTCAAGACAACCTGCCATGGGATTAAGCCGAAAAGTCCTGGGCTTGAGGAGACTTGGCCACTACTTGTTTTCTTAATGCCCAGCTATAAGCAACAGTGTTTATAGTTGCAGATGAATTTTTCCCCTTATTGCAAATGGTTTTGATTTAATAATAACATTTTCCAAGCTATTGGCCCATAATGAGGATTATTGCCTCTGGGTATTTAACACAGGAAAAAAGAAATGGGCCTGCTTCACTGTGTAAATAGCTGCCACAAAGTCTATAGTACAAGGGCTGGAGTGACAGTTTTACTACAGCAACACTGTCTGGGCAACTGTTAAGAGGCAGGCTGTTAAGTCTCACTCTTTTGTTTAGCTAGGGCTCAACCAAGTCTCCATGGATGACTTTGCTGGGAACTGATTCTCAAAAGCCAAAACCCACTTTATTCTAGGGCTCTAAGCAGAGCCTGTAAAGAACTGGTGAATTTGCAGACTGAATCAGAAGTGCCTGTGCCAAGGCAAGGACAGGAGATGAAGGGGTCTTGGGTGCAGAGGAATTTGAAGGGGGGCAACATCGAATTTTGGAGATGAAGGGAAATGACAAAACTGAATGCCAGATGCAAAGCTAGGGACTGTTCTGCCGTGACCTCTTTTAATCCTTAGATCAGCAAAGTCTCTATGGTAGATGTGGCTGTTATGCCTGTTCTCTGAGGAAACTGGTACCTTCTCAGAGGCAGAAGAGCTTTTCTCAGGACACGAGAAAAATTATGGAAGCAGAGCATGGATTCCAGTGCAGGTCTGCCTGGCCCAGAAGCCCAAGTGAATCCTGAATCTCCACTTGCGGGAAGGGTAGCCTCAAGCACTCGCCTGAAGCTTTCTGCTCTGCCACGTTAGCAACTGCCCCTTCTGAACCCTGAAGTTCTCTTCGTCTTCCCGTGTCAAAGGCCAGGGGCCAATTTCCCAGGTGTCTCAACTAGGGCTTCTATCTGGATGGGTTTGCTGTCAGTCATCTGCTCCCTGGTGAGAGTGTGTCAGTGGTTTCTGTACCCTAGAGGTGCTGGCAGCCTGGATATTCTTTAATTCTTTGTGACATGAGCTCTTTCTAAGACCTAATATTTATAGCCTCCCTTTACAGAATGGAATTGAACAGCAGGGAAGTGTTTGGGAAGACCAGACACATTCCCCAGAGTTGCCTGGGCTTTCTAGGGGAGAGCTTCCATTTGCTTAACCCTGACCCTGGAGACTAGCATCAGAGACACCTTTTCTGGAGGTGACTTTTCTGGAGTAGCTGGGGTAGCGTGGTTGGGATTTGACCAGTGTTCTGTTCAAAGGCATAATTTCCCTCAACCTTGAGTTCTCTGTCTTCTTCACACACACATTCTTTGTCCAGGATTGTTCCTGTCATTGGAACTCAGCAGTCTGTGGGTTCTAATCTACTTGGTGGTTCCTGAGGTGATTTTGAAGTGCCATTTTCTATTTGGAAAGGGAAATTCAAAAGGCTTTGAGTGTTGCCTTACAAAAGAGTGTCCCATCTGAGCTTGGTCACAGTAACTGAAAGTGGCGTCTGTGCAATCTGTAATAGACAAATATGTTGAAGCTTTCTTTCTTTTCGTTCCTTCCTTTGTGGAGCTGCAATTTCGTGAATTTGGAGCTTTCAGTTTTGGAGAGTAGGGCTTCCCCAGTAGCTCAGCAGTAAAGAATCTGCCTGCAATGCAAGAGACACAGGTTCAATTCCTGGGACAGGAATATCCCCTGGAGAAGGAAATGGAACCCTGCTTCTGTATTCTTGCCTGGGAAATCCTATGGACAGAGGAGCCTGGTGGGCTACAGTCCTTAGGGTTGCAAAGGGTCAAACACGACTGAACACAGACTTTTTATTTATAGGGGTAATACCACCCTTCCAAGTACAACATTTTGCAGACTGTGCAGTCACCTAGCACCCTTCTAGGGCCCGAACTTTCTGGCCTGAAGCTCCAACAGGAGTGCTGCCCAGTGGGTCCAAGCTGAGGTGGGGACAGGATACTTGTCAGAGTGGCCAGGATCATGAGGAGTTAGAGGAAAAAGATCAGGTATGCCCTGGGTGTGTGGGGCCTCATTTCAAGCAGTTAAGCCATCATCAGGTCTAGGAGAAAAGAAAGGAAAGTGGTAAAGGAAGGTGGTCAGAACCCAAAGATGAAGGGAAAGAACTGCTGGATGCTGAAATAGAATCATAAATGAAGAGCATTAGCAGGGAGCATCCAAAACAATCACCTTACATAGAACACGGAACTCTTTTTCTTTTGCATCAGTCGTGAGATGTGTCTGTGTGTGCATGTCTGTGTATGCATGTGTGTGGACACACACAGGTAGGTGCCAGTAAATACACAGAGGTTTAGGGTGAACAAACAGTAACCATCTTAAATCCAGCTTCAAACAGTCAATCCCAAATCCAGCTTCACAGAAGAAGGGCAAGGTTTTCAGTATTATGTCACGAACTGAACAGGGAATGATATCTGTTGCCAGGGCTGAGGTAGGGAAGAAGGAGGTAAGGAATTTTGTACCGAGAATGCACACAGAGCTCCACCTCCTTACTATTAGTGCCTAGGTACAAAGTGGGATCTAAAAAGCTACAACTGCAGAGAAGGCAATGGCACCCCACTCCAGTACTCTTGCCTAGAAAATCCCATGGATGGAGGAGCCTGGTAGGCTGCAGTCCATGGGGTCGCTAAGAGTCGGACACGACTGAGCGACTTCACTTGCACTTTTCACTTTCGTGCATTGGAGAAGGAAATGGCAACCCACTCCAGTGTTCTTGCCTGGAGAATCCCAGGGACGGGGGAACCTGGTGGCCTGCCGCCTATGGGGTCACACAGAGTCGGACACGACTGAAGCGACTTAGCAGCAGCAGCAGCCATGAAGTCATCCTGTGCACAATTGATCAGAGGAGAGAGAAAGATGCCTTTTGGAGGAAGCCTGAGTATAACCTGCCAGGAGGCCTCTGGAGTCTAAGGCTCACAGGGAAAAGGGAAGAAACACAGGGCTCTGCTGTAACAACAGCCGAACTGGGAAGGAGCTCAGCACACAATTACTCAAATGTCCCAAAGGCTAGAGAGGTCTGGAGAAACAAGGGACACATGTCAGAATCTTACTCTTGACCTTCAAATCCCTTCCCAAATCGACTTATCTTCTGTCTC
Source organism: Capricornis sumatraensis (assembly GCF_032405125.1). Taxonomy (NCBI): domain Eukaryota; kingdom Metazoa; phylum Chordata; class Mammalia; order Artiodactyla; family Bovidae; genus Capricornis; species Capricornis sumatraensis. Next base: position 44,852,523 of record NC_091074.1, on the reverse strand, counting down.
TGAAATTCCCCTTTATCAATCACATTCTCTATTACATTAAATTGTCAGGATTGCAGGCAAATGATTGTAGTTTGCCCCATTGTCTCTTATTCTGCTGTGATTGTTTCTCTTTCATGGGCCCTTAATCTTCTTCATGTAACCTTGATGTCAGCTGGGGCCCTTTCTCTCCTAGATTTCTAGAATGTTTGATTCAGTCTCAGAAATGACAGACTCCACAGTCCTCCCTTAAATGTCTGGTGAGTCCCCAGGTCTAAAGCCCTGTGGGCTGATGAAGAGCATTCATGATGAAGGATCAAAAGAAACTCCCTTCTTGCCAGGCCTTAAATCAATTAGTTGGCTCTTTTTTTAAAGGTGTGAACAAATGTTTTAGATCTCTGATAGACTCAGTCAAAGAGTTTTTCCAACAAAGTTCCTTTCATTTTTGACTCAAGAGAATATCAAGTAATAATAAGTTATTTCCCATCCTGATTTGTCAGGTCTGTGCTAGGGAGGTTTCTGTCTTTGTTTCAAATATTCAAACAGTTGAGGCTTATCTGCTCTGTATTAGGAGAAGCAGGCAAAAAGATTTCAGTGACAGGAAAGTCATGAACCATATATAAACAGCCCTTCCAAACACTGACATTTTCCAATCCTGTGGTCACTGCTGAGTGTAGCATTTTAACAGCATCATCTTTTAGGATTTGATTAAGGAAGGGTTTTCATATGTTTAAGGTTCAAGGTTCGTGGCCTCTGAGGCAAGATTGTCCAGGCCTTTGGCTTCATTGTCTTGGGCATTGTACATAATGACTCTAATTCTTTTATTTTCAACCTGGGGTGAGAAACTTAGGACATTCATGAATTTCCACAAGAAACATTTTCACATGACAGAGAACATGCTCTTCTGCCTCCTTCCAATCCCCTTCCTGTTATGATTCTCCCATTTTTCCTCTTCTCTTCCTACATGAATTTCTGTGTGGGAACTCTCACCTCTTTCCTTTCTATTATGGAAGGTATTAGAGCTTGCCCGAGCTTCTGGCATGAGCTCTGGGGCCCAGTCCCTCAAGATCTGCAGTAGAAGCCATAATCTTATACTTAATGTTACCCATCCTCCGTCAAGGGCATGATGGGTTAGCACTAGAAATATCTGTCTCTTGTGGTTATTTTGCTTCTGGATCTTTCATATTTTTACGCTTTTACTTCAGCTTTGAAGGTGAATCCTTTAGTTGATATTTAGGATCTAGAAACTGCCGTGAACTCTGTCAGGGGGATTTGGCAACTGCAGAAGTTTCTCTGGTTTGGGCTCAGGGTCTCAGTATAACCACATGAGTACTGGCTACCAAGGCATAGCAACTGTGCCATTTCTGTTGTGGTGTTACTGCACCCTGGGTAGACCCAGAAGCCTCTCTCTTGTCTCTGAAGCTACAAGTTTTCTTAATTGAGAAAAATAAAATTCTCAGTGCTTATCTGACACAGCTGGGTGCAAGAAGGTGCTAATGGACCAGTGACTTCCTCAAATATATTTTAATAAAACTACTTCCCAGAAGCTATGTGCAACTGAGATAAGAATATGAAAGAAGTCTAGAAGCTGGAAGGAGGTAAGAGAGACAACAGAAAAGGGTTTTTGTTTAGGTCTTGTGGGGAGTTATGAAGATAGACCTTAAAGAGCAAATGTCTTTTAAAATTTTTCACTGCCTCCTACCCTGGGCTTACTTTTTCTTTTCTATCCTGCAGGCTTTCTGCAGATGTGAAAATTACAGCTTAATTATGCGGGCAGTGGAAAGTAGCTGCCTGCTATGAGCATGAATCATTCATTTGTTACAAACCAACATATCTTGACGTGTCCTATGGACAGGGTGCTATGCTGGACACTGTTACTTACATGAGGATGAATCAACCCACCCCCAACTGGGTAATCAGATAGCCAAACAGCTATAATGTAAGATGTGTTGAAGCAGTTGGGAAAATACATGCTATAGTTATGTGTGCTATAATGCAGAGTAGGGAATAATTCTTACCAAGAAAATCAATGAAACATAGCACAAGAAATGATTTCTCAGCTGGGATTCAAAGAAACTTTCCAACTGGTTACAAGGGTGAGGGGGATTCAAGAGAGAATTCTGAAAATATGAAGAAGAAAAGCATTTTGACAAGGCCTGAGATGTTGGATATACAGAAATATAGACTGTGCAGAAGGATCTTAGGAGATAAGTTTGAAAAGATATTTTGGAACCTGATGAAGGCCTAAGAATTTTTGGCTTTTTCCTTTGAGCAACGGGAGAGTCATCCAAGGTGTTTAGGCTGAAATGATAAAAACTGTGTTGTAAGAAGTCACCTGGCAGCAGTGTAGACTGTAGCAGGTTGTACCAGAAGCTATTTCATTCAGCAAGTAAGGAATATAGAGAATGCAAGACTTAATGAGGACCTGTGCTGAAATTATGGTAGTGGAGATGAAGAGAAAGGGGACAATTGATAGCATATTGTTGTAAGGAACCAATTGGTCTCCAGGATATGGTGAAATTTTGAAGAAAAAAGGAGAATTCTTGCCCTCTCTAGAGAAGACACAGTACTGAGAGAGTGGAGACTAGCTTTCCTTTTACTAGATGAGCCCGCATTAACTACTAAGGCATTTGACTGCTATGTCCCTAAGCTCCAAGCTCACTAATTACCTCAGTTCCTAGATTTATATACAACTCATCAGTGCTTCTTATTCCCATTGTTCATCCAGGGCTCCCTAGTCTTTACCAAGGAAAAGAAGCATAATTAGAGGGTTAGACCACCAGTCCTTCCTTTCTGACACTCACATCCTTCACATTAACCGTTTGCATATGTGCATTGTTTTACGTAGTACAAAGATAATTTCCCACAACTCACACTGAAATGATAGGAGTACAACGTGCAACATGGGAAAGAGGAGATGGGAGCGCAGGAGGAAAGACACAAGGCTCTCTTTCTTAATGGATGGTTCTGGGAGGCAAAGTGTCCAATTTGGACCATCAGTCGAGCCTAAAATATCCTCCTGCCCAACACCTGGCCTCCTTGGCTTTATTCAGCTGTTGCTGGGAATTTTGGAAGCACAGTCTGGCTGATATGCTCTTTGGAGAGCTCTGCCTGGGGTCAGTTCCCAGCCATCATCCCTGGCTGAAACAATGTGGAAGGATAATACCCATAGTGGAAAATACCATCAGGGATTGTCATGACAGTTCTCAGTCTTATTTTATTTGTTTAAGAATATGTAAAAGCAAAAAATAGTATCTTCATGAACTCAGCCCACACAGCATATAATCAGCTAGAGAATGATCATCCTTGGAAAGACATGTACATTATTTGAATTTTGAGTTGAATTCAGAGGAATTTTGAAGGAACCTAAGGAATGGTAGGATGCAGAATCACACAGCATCTTGGGTCTTTGAGTGAAAAACCATCGTGGGGACTGGCTTATCTGAGGTAGGGCTCTACTGAGAATGACATATAGCATTAGAGTTGTTTTACCTGAAAAGTCTCCTTATTGACTAAAATGCTCATATTCCTTGTTTTCCCAGTCCTTCTCTAGGCATTTCATCTTTAGATGAGATAGTTCTCAAACTTACTGTGCATAAGAATAATCTGGATTCGATATTCTGCCCCAGCTGATCAGGAACAGGGCCCAGGAATCTGCATTTTTGAACTGCATTGTAGGTGAATTTAGTAGCTCATTGCTTCTGTTTGGCTGATGGTGACTCTGCTCTGAGGTCTTCTTCTTTTGCCTCCTGGCTGTCCCTGAGATGGAGGGCAGGGAGTCTGTGTAAAGTACAATTTTCCCAGTTAGAAAGCACACCTCCAAACATGGGTACACTTTTGAGCTCTTTGAATTCCACATCTACCTGCAGCAAGGAATGAGAAAAGAGAAGTCAAAGACTGAAAGTTTCATGTAAGAGTGATCATCATTCCTCCTGGGGTAATAGGCTCCCCTTGGAGAAAGAAATTGCAAATTACTAATAGTTCAAATGGCAGAAAATTGCAAATTCCAAGAAAAATAAATATGTTCTTCCATTTCTGGAGTTTGCAATTGAATGTAATGTAGGAGGGTGCAGTATTAATAGGCAGCTATCAAATAGAACAGTAGTGTTAAATTACATAATCAATTTAATGTTCTGGGTCAGTTAACAAAGAAATCTGTTCTTTCACTTCCACTAATTTAGAGCTTTCAATATTCCATTCACAAGTCTCTCTCTCTCTTGTTTTGTAACTTCTGGGAAAAGCTTGGTATATCAAGTTCTTCCATAATCATCTGTAACAGCTGTATAAGGGATCCCAGACTAGCTGACCTTTCTCCTTTTGCAGTCTGAGGGTTGAAATGAGAACATAATCACCCACAATGAGCTGGCTGAGCAAAGTTGGACCAAGCCATCAAATGCAGCTGTTGACTTTCCACAGGATTGATCTCTTTTGTCTCCCAGGACACTTCAGGATATAGGTGTGCAGGATATTTGGCCATGTGTTCAGAGTAGCTGTATGTATGTGGATGTTTGTGCATGTGCACATGTTCACATACACATGGAGGTGGGGGCAAGAGAGACAGAAATTAAAAGTGGGAATTATTTAGCTCTTGAGCTAAGGTCTTCTGTTGGAAAGCCATCTGGTTCTTTTGCTCCAGACAGTGGTAAAACGCCATGTTTCTTCTCAAGTGGCAACAACAAATAAGTTTCTCTCATGTGCTGAGTGGTAAGTGGTTATTTGAAGCCCTGTGCTGAGAAGGATTCTGAGACTGAAGCAGTCTTAGTCAGAAAGACTGATGATTAGCACATGCCATCACTCCAGAGGAGGTTGTAGGAGGTGAGCTTTATAATCCTGGGAAATGTCGTTCCTGTATGCCTCAAGCAAATGCCATGATTTAAGGCCTGGGGCTGGAGAAGTAGAAGCCTTGGAAAATAGTGTGCACTCTGGTTTCTGTGTTCAAAATATCTGAGTGTTAGCACACCCATTCATCAATTACTTGAGTGCCTACCCATTGCTAGGCACTGTGCAATGCTTGGGACAGCAGCAGAGAACCAGATGGCTGAATCTGAGCTGAGCCACAGCTGAAAGCTGAGGAAACAGATAGTCCACGGGGTCACCAGTTCCTAATTGGTTTAGAATAGTGACAACTGACCCCCCAGTAAGCATATAAAACAAAACTGATACATCATTAAACACTTTTGTTTTATGAAAGTTTGAATGTATATTCATTAATACTCACAAATAATGAATGAAAGTGCTTGCCATGGGAAGAAAACTGGGCATGGATGTGACATCCTCAGACATCCTGTCAAGTTCGAGCTCAGATTCAATAGTGTGGAACACTTACAAGTCCTTAACCATCACAGTTCATCATTCTGGAAGGCGCAGAGGTAGAAAAAGCCATTTAATGCTTTGACCAGATTTTTAGTGCTGAAAGTTTCCCATGTGAAACAAGGCATAGTAGGATCAAGGAGGAGACTGATACAATGATACTGCATTTAGCAGTGAGGAGAAAAAATATTTAGCAGTGAGGAGAAAAAGGAGTTTTTGTAAGAGTAAAGGCTTTTGGAAAAGAATTTGTTCCTACAACATGCCTGTTTGTTCAGGCCCTAATCCTTGACATCCTGTTAGTAGAAGGTCAGAGGATTAGCCCAGGGTCTTCTCAGATGTTCTGAGAAGTTCTGAATAGTGCTGCAGGCAATATTTATTACTTCCTTGTATAGGTTTTCTACATTTAAAGATAGGAAAAATATAAAAATCAAAGCCATTTCCCTCTATTCTTCACCATAAGTTGGTACACACCCTGATAACAATCCCAATTAAATCTGATAGATTTAATCATTTAATTCTGCTGCTAGAACACTTATTTAGTTTTTTTCTTAAACCATGTTCTGATTTTTTTCTTTTCATTTCTCCCCGCTTGGCATTATCTATGCTTCAGTTCTTCTCTGCTGATGCATGTTTAAAGGAAGACTATGTTTTATTTTGGAGGCTTAACTATTTAACAGTAGTCCTCCACTCACACAGTTAGTTGCCATAGGAATATTTGGTATATAATGGCTCTCTATATACATCAGGAACAGTGCTAGGCAGGGTAAAAGAAAATTTGTTTGCCACCTTGTGTGGGTCAGAAAATTTGGGGTTGTTTTATTCACAGTGTCCTCTGGGAGGAAAACATGCTTCTCAATAAAATGCTTAAACAAGTTTCTAATACACTTTAAGGATAAGTCCTTACTCATCCTCCTAGTTAACTGTCAGCTGATAATCAGTCAAGAATCCAGTGACTTTTAACCAAACATTTTTGTCTCTTTGCATCAGTGATATCTCATAATGTATGGTGTCTCATACATACAGTGATTGTATGACTATTCTTGTTTCATATTATATGTAAGAGAATATGCAAACATTTCTAAGAGGAGTCCTTTTCCCTTGTGTGCAAAGATGAAATAAAATCACACTCATAATTAATTGAATGAGCTGCAGGAGCTTTCTATGGGCTTCTTTTGTGGCTCAGATGGTAAAGAATCTGCCTGTAATGCTGGAGACCTGGGTTTGATCCCTGGGTTAGGAAGATCCCCTGGAGAAGGGAAAGGCTACGGGGGTCCATGGGGTGGCAAAGAGTTGGACACGACTGAGCGACTTTCACTTTTCACTTTCACAGGAGCTTTCTATACACTCTCTTCAATCTTCACAATTGTCCTGTTGGTTCTTCTTCCATCCCTTCTCACTAATGAAAAAAGTAAGGTATGGAAAGCTTTCTTGGGAAAGCATAGCTACTAAGGAGCTGAACTTGGCTGGATTCATAGTTACATCTATCTCATTCTAAAATACTTTCCCCAGTGCAGCCCTATCTCTCTTTCTGGACTGACAGGTTTTCTGTTCTCATTTTCTTGAGTGCCTTGTGCTTTTCAGACATGCAAAGACCTGCTTCAGGCTCCATAGCTGGCAGATCTAGGGAGTACCTTCTGCTTCACTTGAATCATTGCTGTGGATTGGTTGGCTCCCTCAGAGCATTTTGGTCTTTGTGATGTCTGAGTTCTGCGAGGCTGTGGACAGGAACGAATCTAAAAGCCCAGGGTTGGAACCTCTGCCTGTCTTTGTGTGAGAAATACTTGTAGCTACAGTTTGTTGAGTCAAATGGTATATCTAGGTCATGTCCTTGAACCCTATTATAGAAGATAATAATATCTCCTATATTTCAAAGTAGATGTTATTTCTCCTTTATATGGAGGGGGAAATTGAATTTCAGAGAATTAGATTAATGTGCCCATGTGCAAAAAGCTGCCAAATAGCACAGCCATACATGCTTCCTTAGTGTATGAATGAAGAAAGAAATTGTAGGGTGTTCCCCTCTTTTCCCCATTTATCATCACATTCTCCCTTTTGTCTTCTGAAGTTATTACAATGAGGCCATGTCTTCAACAGGTAGAAGCCCTCTTTGAAGATTAATTTGTATTTAAATTTCAGAAGAGGTCACATGACTCTCCTCTGAAGGACCCTTCTTCCATTCCATCTGTTTGCTGTCTCTTGGGCTACAGTGTATTCATTTCTGAGAAGTTTCTCCTTACTTACCAGGAGAAAAGGAAAGACATTTCAGGAGTTTCTGTGCCTGTGAGGGGAATAATTGTGGTACCTAATCAGGCAGCTACTGAATTCAGTACAATATTGAGTCCTTCAGGTTGTCACTTACAGCTTCTTGTGCACTTGGCCCAGGTGGTCAGGGTGGGGAGAGGGTATCCTCGTGGGAAAAGGAGGCATTAGCTTAAGATTGAAAGATGGCTGAGCAGCTGATGGCAAAGCATGGCTGAACCAATGGTTCCACAGAGCCATGTTAGTCCTCAGGGTGGTGGCTGCCCCAGGCTCATGCACACACTCAGCACTTCTGTCTGGGTTTGAATGACAGCCTTGGGGAGATTTCCAGAACTCAGTTTCCTTGTCAATAAGATGAGGATCACACTAACTCTTCCTTTAGAGGACTGTTGGCAGGAATAAATGAGATAAAACCTTCAAAGTCCTTTGTCCAGTGCCTGGCTCACAGTAAATATTCAATAAATAGAATGACCTTATGGCTTGCATTTGCACGGGAATATCTTGGTTTATGCCTATCAGTGGCACCTTGATACTGTCAGAAGTATTGTGATTTAGACAGTATATTTTATGAGCATCCTACCATCAAATGCTAACTATTATCAATCCTGTAAAATATCATCCATTCAAATGTAAGCAACCCAGAAGTTAGTCAGGAGAGGAGAGAGAGAAACAGAGGGTTTAGCCAGATGCTGGCCAGATCAGAGGAAGTTTCTGTAGACAGTTGTTTGGAGATGCTGACATGGTCAGTGGATATTCTGCATTCTAATGTGTTCTCTCTTCTCCTGCATTCTCCTGCAGATCTGAAAGACTCTAGCACTGGAGGGAAAAAACACAGGTGCAGAGGCCAAGGCCGTAGAGGAGCAGAGTGGTACCTGTCCTCCTGCCCTCCTGCCTGCTAACCCGCAAAGAACAGAGTCTAAGTAAGGGGAAGTCAGAACAGGTCCTCGGCTACTCTCTTCCTGTTTCCCCTGATTATTTCCCTCCCCTTCTTATTAAATCTCATTTCCACAGTATATAATGGTAAATTTTGATCTTGGTTCTCATTTTCTGTTACCTAACCAGTTAACCCATTAACTTTCTGCCTTTTAACTCCTTCCAAAGTTAATCATCCATCTCCCCTGTAGAAAAAAGGTCGCTTTCTTAAAGGGTAACCACTTTTAAGAATTAGACCACTTTGATCTGCAAATGTTTGAAGAACCTTTCATCAAGGCCCCGCCAAAAGGAACTCTTTTGTTCAGCTGCCCTGTTGAATAATAAATTTGACCCCAGCATCACCACCCTTAAATCTAGGAGCTAACTCCAGATGGAAGCTGTGCTGATGCTGCAGCTCCTTCCCCCTACTCCCTCACCACTGCTGCCCCGTCCTTCCCAGTGATGGGAGGTGAGACACAGCCTCTGCAGTCACTCAGGTCTAGTATAGGAGACGATGAGGAGACTGGCCCCCCGTCCCAGGGACTGAGCAAGTGATTCCATCTGGCTTACAAGATGTGGATACACTAGGCCACAAGGGGCACAAAGCTCAAAAGGAGATCAAATCTGTTAAGCTGCAGAGTGGTTAAGAATTCAGATGCTGTAGTAAAATCACCTGAGTTCAAAGCCCAACTCCACTACCAACCACCTGTACAACTTTGGACAAGACGTTTAAATTCACTTCACCTTAATTTCTTCATCTATAAGTTGGTGATAACAATCAAATCTGCTGGTATTTTTAAAACAAATTTATTGGAGTATGGTTGCTTTACCACACTGTGTTAGTTTCTGCTGCACAGCAAAGTGATCAGCTCTACATATACAGATATCCCCTTTTTAGATGTCTTTCCCATTTGGGTCATCAGAGAGCACTGAGTAGAGCTCCTTGTGCTATACAGTAGGTCCTCATTAGTTACCTGTTTTATATACAGTATCAGTAGTGTTGGTTTCCCTGGTGGCTCAATGGTAAGGAGTCCACCTGTAATGCAGATGACCTGGCTTCAATCCCTGCATTGGGAAGATCCCCTGGAGAAGGAAATGGCAACCAATTCCAGTATTCTTGCCAGGAAATCCCATGGACAGAGGAGTCTGGTGAGCTAGTCCATAGGGTTGCAAAAGAGTGAGACATGATTTAGCAACTGAACAACAACAATCGATAGAGTATATACGTCAGTCCCGGGCTCCTAATTCATCCCGCCCCCTCTCCCCGCTTGGTGTCCATATGTCTGTTCCCTTCATCCGTGTCTCTATTTCTGCTTTGCAAATCAGCCCATCTGTACCATTTTCTAGATCCCATATATCTGCATTAATATGCAATGTTTGTTTTTCTGACTTAACTTCACTCTGTATGATAGTCTCTAGGTACATTCACATCTCTGTAACTGACATTTTAAAGAGTTATATGAAGTAATATATGTAAATTACTTAGCGTAACAGTAAGAATGGGGCATTCAAAGCATTGTAATTATTATCACTCTCATGGCCATGTCTTTTGAGGTTGGAGTTAGATTCCCTTGGAGTACACTTACATGAGCAATGTGTATTTACATATCACAAATATATAATTTAAGGCATTTAACCAGCAGTATGCTGAATAAGTGTATGTATTTCAGGTCTTGTTTTGCCTTAGGTTTTTGAGTGAGTCATTAAGTTTTGCTTCCTTTCTTTTCTATCTATACCCATCAATATAGTCATTTAATCCTTAGAACAGTTCTGTGATACAGATATCATCCACATTCCCTTTAAGTGGGGGAAGAGGTTTATGAGACTAAATATTTTTTCCCAGATTACTTAGCCAATACGTAGTAGGATTTAAACCATGGTGATCTCTCTCCAGACATGATGTTGACAACAAGATCACTAGATTCTTCAGAAGTGGCTTCAACTGAATACTTAAATTGGTTAAAAACAGTGGTTTTATATATCCTTTCAAAGCTTTTCCTTTTCTTTTTGTTCATTCTTTTCTCTTAAATGTAAAATACTTTGATTGTGAGTGTCAGGGAAGAAAACAATATTGGGTTCATCTTAGACGTGGAAAGAATAGGGAGAATGGATCAGATTCTAGCATACGGGCCTCCTCCTACAATCTCAGACCACAGAGACTGCATCTTATTTGGAGCTCAGTACATATTTCTTGAATATATGAATGAATTAAAATCAATTTACATCTTTCTTATCTTTTGATCTTCATAGCAGACGTTATAATATCAATTTGAGAAAAAAGGGAATTGAGTCTTAAAGAAGGTCAGGGTCTTGCTCAGAGTTGCAAAACTAATTAATAAAAGAAACAGGGCTAGAATCCAGTCCCACTTACTCGCAACGCTGCACAGATACCCTCTTCTGTTTATCTGCTCAGTCCTGCAGCACACAAACCAGAACACAGACAAACCCGGGCAGGAAGTCGTTCTTAGAACTGCTATTCAAAACAGTTCGCTCTTCCCTTTAGAATCTGTCATCCACCCCTTCCTTTATGCTATTCTCTTTTTTTCTGGATGACTGTTCACACCCCATGGCAGGCAAGCTGATGCTCCCCAATAATGTCAGCAGAGGTCTGGTGCCTCCATTATGTTTGGTTAGGCAAGATTCTTGTTCTGTGACAATCTGCAGAGAACACACATTATAAATCAGAAGTCTGTGGAAAGTCCAGGAATGAAAGAAACTCCTTGCAGACGTGAGGAGCTGAGAGCTCATTTGTGAATTCCTGCAGGAAACAAAACAACCTAAACAAAACTGTGACCTTAAAAATCACATTTCATTCTCTCTCTGAGGAACTTGTCTGTACCATTTGTTTGCCACTTAATATATTCTCCTCTGTGCTGGCTGAGTTCCAAGGAGATGGAGTCCAGTCCCTATTTATCCTTCAGGCTGAGGAAAGGTATGATATAAAAAGGATCAAGGAGGACTTAGAGAAGCTGAGATATGAAGAGGCTGCCTGAGCTGGACAGTCAGTATAGAATAATGGTTTAAGTGTGTGAATCTCAGCATCAAACTACCTGGGTTCAAATCCTTATGCCACCATTTACCAGCATCCAGGGAGCTTCCCTGCAGACAATAATGGGTTTCGTTCAAAGCATCTTGAGTATTAATAGCTAGTGGAATCCCAGGTCTTGACATCCTGTGGTGGTTGGAAAAACAGAAGGGAACCATAGACACCTGACATAACACTCATAAGAACTAAGGGTTATGGTGTCTTTCTCTTGTGCCAAGCACTTGCTCAGCTTCCTGAGTGTTACCTCATAGTATTAAATACTTCATTCTTTCCATTTACTAGATTCTTAGAAGTCCTACAAAGGGCTCTAGTTTCCTAGACTCAGGGTTCCTCACTATTCTTTGCCATGATACTTATTTTGCCTTAATCTTGTCCTAATGACTTAAATTAACCTCCTAGGCTTAAGGTCAAGCATCAAATGGACAGTTTATGTCTGATGATAAATACAAACAAAATAAGAACAGCTTAGAAACGGGAAACCTTTTCACCTGATAGAAATAAGGAAGAAAAACTGTTCTTGCTAATTATGGTCCCAACATACTCAGGCTTTACCAGCAGATGGCAAGAGATGTTATCACATAAATGTTTCACCTCACTTTTGCCTGAAGCCTGAATTTAGTGATTCCTTATAAAGTGCCCCAGGCTATTAATTCCCCATAGAGGTTCTGTGTAGACATGGGGAGACGTGATTTTCCAGTGGCATCTCTAGATGTAAATTTTGGACAATGATTCCAATCACTGGGCCCTAATTTGTCATAGTGCAGGGGCTGTCTAGGGGTTCAGAATGAAAGGTTGCCACCTAAGAGTTGTGCTCTGATAAGTAGCATTGCTTGGTCATGAAGTGTTTTGCACTCACTAAGTTACTAAGGTCACACACACATAGCCTATTTCTTACTGAAGCACAAAAAAATACTATCTGAGTGATGCTATTTGGCTCAATTCAAGTTCTGTAATACTTGGAACAACTATTGGCTTGAGGCACCTGCAAGGTTACTGAGTCTGCTTCAGTGTATCAAGGTTCCCTGTTGATGATATTTCTGTCTGGGTTTTTAGAAGATTCTGCCAAAAACTGCCTTTTAATATGTCCTTCCATTCCTGCCCCATGCTCCACACATGCATTTACAAGTCTGAATTCCAATTCTAAAGCCATTACATGAGTCCCTTTATCATCCTCCCTGGAGGTTCTTTTGCGGCAATATCTGCAAAAGAGAGATTGGAAAGGTGAAGGGGAGAGGGCAGTGCATAGCTTTACCTGCCAACTGTGATCAACATGAGACACCCTGGATCAACCACTGTTTCAAGCTGCCTCCATGGATGTGCCATTTAAAACCTATCTCAAAGGAACGCAGGGTATAAGATAACCATAAAAGGAAGAGGTGGAAGCCAAACACGCTAGTAAATCTCTGTGTGAATTAAGATAGAGGGCGGGACTGGCCAGGATTCCTTGCTAACTCTGGATCAGTGTCAATCCATCTCTCCATCAGACGTCAGACAGAAATTCTGTAGCCACATCACTCTGCTTCCTCAAACACAACCCTCTTGTAGACCTTGGTTCATGCTGGCTTGGTAAGGATGTAGGGGTCATACCATCATATTCACTTGCCCTGAGCCCTGCCAGTATCAAACACAGACACTGTTCTCTACCGGTCAACTTGTTCTCACTACATGCCTTCAAGTGTTGTAAGGAGTTTTGTTTGACAGAGAACATCAACTCACAGTGGAGTTGCAGTGGACAGATGGGATATGACAGGGATGTATTTGAATGCAGCCCCCCGGATGGCGACCCCCAGTAGCTGCTGCCTTTCACAGTTGGAGACGCACAGGGCATGTCTTACGCAGATCTAGTGCGCCCTCCTCCTAGTTATTTCAATCAGACAATATAATGAGGCTAACTCATGTACCTCCCAAATTCATGCGTTGAGATCCCAGCCCCCAGTACTTCAGAATGTAACCATATTTGGTCTTAGGATCTTTTAGGAGGGCCCTCATACTGTATCACTGGTATCCTTATAAGAAGAGGAACAGACACCAGATGCATAAAGGGACAAGCATTGAGGACAAAGCAAGGAGAAGGTGACTGTCTGTAAGCTAAAGAGAAAGGCCTGGAACAAATCCTTCATCCTGGCCCTGAGATGAAACCTCCCCTGCCAGCACCGTTATCATGGACTTCCAGTCTCTAGAACTCTGAGAAAAATGTAAATTTCCTAAAGTCGCTTATTCTGAGGCATTTTGTTATGGCAGTTCTAGAAAATTAATACTTCCCTCAAATCACCTCTAATAAACTAAGCATAAACAGATTTCACGTACATAGCTGCACCCGAATCCTGGATCCTCCTGCTGCAATTCCTTCCTATGAGAGACTTTCACTGTCTTTAAAATTTCTTGCAGAAATAGCTACCCTGATCATGCATCATTGCTAGAAGTTTACTGTATGATTCCATACAAAGCCTGTCTCTCCCCTATAGTTTGGGATACTCAGCCTTCTCTATGGGCCCATTCTTGTATCCAAAGCCAAGGATATCTATAGGCCTCCAAGGTCTATACATTTCTTCTACCCCACACTAGTTGGTTTGGTGCAGAGGTTCCCCAACCAGACAAATCGGCCATGATATTTACTAGTTTCATGAGCTTAAGGGCATCATTTAGCCTTTCAAAACTTAAGTATTTGCATCTGCAAAAGGACATGACCATACTTCGTTGGGCTCTTGTAAAGTGATGCGTGTAAAATCAGCACATGACACTTGACTCAGCGTATGACACATGGCAGTTACTCAGCAAATATTTGTTCATGTTGGATGTTGACCATTATTGCTATTACTGTTTTTAGAAGCTTCTATAACTATGCTCTTCTAAAAATTTCTAATTTCCATTTGTTGAATACCTTAGCACTCTTGCATTACTTAATGTACTTTCTCTGATCTGAGGTCTTTTTATACTAGTCTTTTATTATTAGTCTCCTTACAGATACAATTGTTGTCTCTATAGCACTCCAAATCTCAAGCCTTGGAGGGTTACTTCCTGTACTCTTCGGGAAGCATAAAGAAGGCAGGAGGAAACTTTTAAAAGGAGGCAATGGATATATTTATGGAATAGATTATATTGATGGTTTTCATATATTGTTGGATATATACTTATCTTTAAACTCATCATGTTGGATACTAAATATGTACAACTTTTGAGGTATGTCAACCCTACCTTAATAAATTGTTTAAGAAAGAAAGCAGAGGGTAATGACAAATATATATGGGGGAAAACTTTTTTTCTTTTTAGCAATTGCCTCAAAAATGTGTTTTTTTTTAATGTGTTTATTTAGATGAAGAATCAAACTTTTCAGCAGTAAGCCTGAGTTATGTGTATCATGTGTTCAGACACTACATTTATGACAAAAATACCTCAGAAAAAGACTGTGTGCTATAGTACAATTTAAATATATCATGTGAGGATCTCTATTACCAATTTAATGTCTGACATGCATGGATATCCTCTATTGAGGTGTGTGCTCCTCATAAGCACAAAAACTTGGTTAAAAAATAAGTTAAAACATTTTAAGAAAATGAACTGTATGCTGTGCTATGTGCTTCTCATGCCACTATTTAAGGGAATTATTCTACTTTACAGGTGAGAAAGTTGAGACTCAGCATTTTGACAAATGACATTTTTATCATTACCATGAAATTTATTCTAACACAGTTAAACAGTGATTAGGTAGGTAAGGGAAGGAGAGAACATTCTTGTTATACTAAGAGAACATCCTCATTTTTTAAAAAAAGAAAATATGTATACACAAAAGTGAAAAAAAATTAAAAATGCCTAATCCTACCACCTAGAGACCATCACTTCTAGCATTTTCGTTGATTCTAGCACAATAATTGTGATTTTTTTAGGAACCTCTCAATCATTCATACTAATGTAACAGAGAGATAAGGGTAGAGAATCTGAAAATCATTTCTGTCTGTGCCATGTGCTTTGGAGAGTAGAAAATTAACCTTTTGATCAGGTTCTGCATAGGCTAATTACTAAAATTACTTTTCCAGTCCCAACCGATCTTTTTCAGGGCAGAGTCTCAGAAGCATTTTGGTGACAGGGGATTAAACATGTGTTGTGGCTAATCCAAGTGAAGGCTCTACACATGGATAATTAAGATTTGACCATGAAACAACAGCTCACACATTGTGGTATCATGGGGCTCTCCAGTTTTTCAGAGGCTCTATCCTTAGAGATCTTGAAAGCAGATTTGATTCAATTCACCAGGCATTCCTGGAAGACTGATTTGCTCAGCAATGTGCTAAAATGTCCAAGTAGTCATCCCTGGTTGTAAGGGATATACAATCTAGAGAAGGAGATGGGTACAGATCCCACTGAATTTAACAATAGTAATAATGATAATTGGAGCTAACACTACATGAACACTTACTGACCTGAGGTCCCTTTCTCTTCTAAGCCCCTTAAATGTGTTGATTCACTTAATCCTCATATAAAGCATAGTGTAATAAGGGAGAAATACTACGCACTTAGAGGAGAAGGAATGATTTATTCTGAGTTGGGAGGTTAGGAAGGCTTCAGGGACTGCTGTCACATATGGAAGCTCATGGACTGAAGGGACCATCTTTACAATCCTGATCTTATAAAATGGGTGGTGTGAGCTACAGTCCTCTGGCTGCATCTTCCACTTCCTCCCAGCGTTGATGACTGGCTGGCTCACAATGCCTCCCCCTCTAGGAGCTGTCTCACCAACATGTAGGATGGACTCTCTGTGACATGTTTCTGTGACCACATGTGACGCTGCCTCTCTGGATAGGGCCAATTAGACCAGGTGTTGGTTCCAGATCAAGCTGGGCCATTTAGATCCTTCCACTGAATTACTTCAACCAAACTTATGGGGCACACATTAGTCTTTCTCTGGCAGTGGAAACTGAGTAATGTGAAGTTCTAGATCTATTGAGGTGGCCCTGACAATAGGTTACTAGGACCTCCTGCTTGGGGAAGGGTTATTGACCCCCAGGCCCAGCTCCTGGCTCCGTGTCCACTTGCCTGTTCACATGGAGACCACATTTCCCAAGGGCTAGTGAGTAAGCATGGAAGGCACAGGAAGGCAGGCCTATTTCTGTGTGACAGGCCACTTTGGGCCCAGGAATCTGTATCTGCATAGCTAAGACTTTCTTGGAATCACATTTAGCATATCTAGGACCTTTCCTTCCTCCTCTCATACAAAGGCCAGACCTGTAAAACATCATGAGGGGTCTTCTGATTGCTAGCCCCTTCCTCTGTTCCCTGTGGTGTTTTCCCTCAATAAATGTGTTGCACATCTAATCCCATCCTGAATTCTGCTTCACTGAAAAAGTGAATTAATGTTGAATTTTATCTTCACTTGATATTTCATCTTTAAATTTAGACAGTTTCTTCACATTGCAATAGCCGTGTTCTGGTAGGCTAAGCTACAATGAGTAATCACTGTCAGACCTTATATTTACTGTGGCTCAGTTGGCTGTGGCAAGTCATATGACCAAGACCAGAGTCAATCTTCAGTTCAGTTCAGTTGCTCAGTCGTGTCTGACTCTTTGCGGCCCCATGGACTGCAGCACGCCAGGCCTCCCTGTCCATCACCAGCTCCCTGAGTTTACTCAGACTTATGTCCATTGAGTTGCTGATGCCATCCAACCATCTCATCCTCTGCCTTCCCCTTCTCTTCCTGCCTTCAATCTTTCTCAGCATCACGGTCTTTTCAAATGAGTCAGCTATTCACATCAGGTAGCCAAAGTATTGGAGTTTCAGCTTCAACATCAGTCCTTTCAATGGCTATTCAGGACTGATTTCCTTTAGGATGGACTGGTTGGATCTCCTTGCAGTCCAAGGGACTCTCAAGAGTCTTCTTCAACATCACAGTTCAAAAGCATCGATTCTTGGGCGCTCAGCTTTCTTTATAGTCCAACTCTCACATCCATACATGACTACTGGAAAAACCATAGCCTTGACTGGATGGAACTTTGTTGGCAAAGTAATGTCTCTGACTTTTAATATGCTGTCTAGGTTGGTCATAACTTTTCTTCCAAGGGTAAGCATCTTTTAATTTCATAGCTGCAGTCACCATCTGCAGTGATTTTGGAGCCCTTAAAATTAAAGTCAGCCACTGTTTCCACTGTCTCCCCATCTAGTTGGTATGAAGTGATGGGACCAAATTCCATGATCTTAGTTTTCTGAATGTTGAGCTTGAAGCCAACTTTTTCACTCTCCTCTTTCACTTTCATCAAGAGGCTCTTTAGTTTTTCTTCACTTTCTGCCATAATGATGGTGTCAAGGTTACTGACATTTATCCCAGCAATCTTGATTCCAGTTTGTGCTTCATCCAGCCCAGCATTTCTCATGATGTACTCTGCACATAAGTTAAATAAGCAGGGTGACAATATACAGCCTTGACGTACTCCTTTTCCTATTTGGAACCAGTCTGTTGTTCCATGTCCAGTTCTAACAGTTGCTTCCTAACCTGCATACAGGTTTCTCAAGAGGAAGGTCAGGTGGTCTGGTATTCCCATCGCTTGCAGAATTTTCCACAGTTAATTGTGATCCACACAGTCAAAGGATTTGGTATAGTCAGTAAAGCAGAAATAGATGTTTTTCTGGAATCCTCTTGCTTTTTCGATGATCCAGCAGATGTTGGCAATTTGATCTCTGGTTCCTTTGCCTTTTCTAAAACCTGCTTGAACATCTGGAAGTTCATGGTTCCTGTATTGTGGAAGCCTGGATTGGGGAATTTTGAGCATTACTTTACTAGCGTGTGAGATGAGTGCAATTGTGCGGTAGTTTGAGCACTCTTTGGCATTGCTTTTCTTTGGGTTTGGAATGAAAACTGACCTTTCCAGTCCTGTGGCCACTACTGAGTTTGGCCTAATTTGCTGGCATATTGAGTGCAGCACTTTCACAGCATCATCTTTTAGGATTTGAAATAGCTCAACTGGAATTCCATCACCTCCACTAGCTTTGTTCATAGTGATGCTTCCTAAGGCCCAGCCCACTTGACTTCACATTCTAGAATGCCTGGACACTCTAGGTGAGTGATTACACCATCATGATTATGTGGGTCATGAAGATCTTTTTTGTACAGTTCTTCTGTGTATTCTTGCCACCTCTTCTTAATATCTTCTGCTTCTGTTGTGTCCTTACCATTTCTGTCCTTTATTGAGCCCGTCTTTGCATGAAATTTTCCCTTGGTATCTCTAATTTTCTTGAAGAGATCTCTAGTCTTTCCCATTCTGTTCTTTTCCTCTATTTCTTTGCACTGACCATAAAAAAGGCTTTCTTATCTCTCCTTGCTATTCTTTTGAACTTTGCATTTAAATGGGTACATGTTTCCCTTTCTCCTTTGCTTTTCACTTCTCTTCTTTTCACAGGTATTTGTAAGGCCTCCTCAGACAACCATTTTGCCTTTTTGCATTTCTTTTTCTTGGGGATGGTCTTGCTCCCTGTCTCCTGTACAGTGTCATGAACCTCTGTCCATAATTCATCAGGTGATCTTTCTATTAAATCTAGTCCCTTAAATCTATTTCTCACTTCTACTGTATAATCCTTAGGGATTTGAATTAGGTCATACCTGAATGGTCTAGTGGTTTTCCCTACTTAGAGTCAATGTGATATAGATTAAACAAGAGTGTAGATATCCAAAAGTGTCATGCATTGACCATTCTAGTGTGATGGCCTAATGAAGCTAGCTGCAATTTCCTGGAAGGTTTTACATGCTGCCTTCTGGGGGGGAACTTTCCTGGTGGCTCAGATGGTAGAGTCTGCCTGCAATGCAAGAGACTGGTTTCCATCCTGAGTTGTGAAGATCCCCTGGAAACAGACATTGCAACCCACTCCAGTATTCTTGACTGGAAAATCCCATGAATGGAGGAGCCTGGCAGGCTACAGTCCATAGGGTTGCAAAGAGTCAGACACGACTGAGCGACGAGTCAGACACGACTGAGCGACTTCGCTTTCTGAGGGAAAGCTATGCCTAAATAGGTACCTGCTGCTGCTGCTGCTGCTGCTAAGTCGCTTCAGTCATGTCTGACTCTGTGCGACCCCAGAGATGGAAGCCCAGGAGGCTCCCCCGTCCCTGGGATTCTCCAGGCAAGAACACTGGAGTGGGTTGCCATTTCCTTCTCCAGTGCATACCTGGTAAAGATAAAGACTGTTCTGGAGACTACTGTAAGTAGAAATAATTTTTAGAAAAGAAACTTTGAATCTAATTGGCTCATTGAAATAATTTCTCAGGGGGTGGGATTGGTATTACTAAACTTTTATTTCTCTAACTTTTGAATACTAAATGAGGCATAGAGGACCGATGGAAGCTTTTGATAATAGTGAGATAAATGATACACTTTTCAATATGAAACACGCCCTGTGGGCAGCTCTGTATTCAGGAAGTCACTTGTGAAGTGAAGCGAAAGTCAGTCGTGTCTGACTCTTTGAGACCCCATGGACCATACAGTCCATGGAATTCTCCAGGCCAGAATACTGGAGTGGGTAGCCTTTCCCTTCTCCAGGGGATCTTCCCAACCCAGGGATCGAACCCAGGTCTCCGGCATTGCGGGCAGACTCTTTACCAGCTGAGCTACAACGGACGTCACTTGTGAAACTATCCCACAAAAAGAAGATAGGCAGAAGCTGAAGAGAGTTCTAACTATAGAGGAGTTGAAAGTGGAAGGGCTAGGGGATCCTTGTGCTACTGCATGTTAGGAAATTAAGCACATAAAAGAATGTTTCCCTGTCAGGACCTTTTCTATGTATTGCATAGTCTTGGGTTCACACTGCTTCCTCTTCATCTTCTTAACTATTCTTAGCTTAGCACTCACCATATTGTTTGAGGAATTGAAAAGGCACTGTTATTCGAAGTAATTACAACTGATCCCTTTTCTCTTAAGTATGTTGCCCTTCTAAGGGTGGGAATATTGCATGGAAATAACTGGATTTTACTGTCAGAAGACTTAGAGTGAATCTTTATTCCTCCACCCACGCTCTTGAACCCCACTTAAAGATGTGGGATCTCTCATTGAATTAGGTACCCTATGAACAGTGTGGTAAACACACAGTGTTTTGTAGACTGGGTGGTACTCACCTTTATGTTTTTTGTTTTTTCCTTTGTTATTGGTCAAAGAAAGTGGAGAGAGAGAGGTGGAAGGAGAGAGATTCCATGTTGGGAGAAAGCAGAATGGTAATTCCTCCACTCTAAGGTCCTTTGAAAAAAAGTTTAGAAATAATAATGTCTTAAGGCATCTCAATGATTCAAAGTCTTCCATACTTAGCATAAGTTTATGAACTAGTTGCCTCATCCATACTCTGAACTGTCAGAACAAGGGAACAGGTTACACACGGGTGACCCCCTCCCCTCTACAGATCACTATTCCACATGAACTTGGCCCTCAGGATCAACCTCCTGAAGCTCACGTTATGGAACATGCTCTATGGCAACCCCTGAAGTAGGCAACATAAAACCTCACTTGACATCGGCCTTGATTCTAGCCTTTAGGCATTATTTCATCTCAGGAAAATTTATTTCATATTTGCTTGAGTTATATAACCATATATATCTGAGAAAATTACAGCTGATTTTCATCTAAGCTACAATTGGGACCAAGTCATATGGTGAATAAACACCTCCCTCTTTTTTATAATTGAAAGGAAAAAGTCATTTTCCTTCTTATAAACTGAGTTGATTAGCTAACGGTTTCATAGAGGGTGGATAAGTCAGGGGCAACTCACAAATTCAAGCTCACCTCCTGAGCAGTCACAAAGTTTGCACCAAGTCATAAAAATCCCAAGGCCTTTGCACATAGTTTTAGCGAGGCTGTGGATCAGGTGAAGCTGCAAATCCCAACAGATGACAAGCTACAAATGGGGTGAGCTGCCTCTGGCCTCCTGGTGAAACAGAATAGGGTTCCTGTGGGAAGGTGCTAGCTGATGCAAATATCTAATTCTGACAATGCGGTGATGAAGTTTACCCCAGAAAATCAGATGACGAAGCCCTTTGGCAAGGCTGCCTCTTTATCTTTCACCATTTCATCTTTCTGAGACAGTTACCCCTTATCTTCTAAGTCCCTATAAATGGGAACCTTCCCAGTCTATCCGTATCTTGTGTGAAGATTTTGTCTTGTTGTCCATAGGGTAAGGTGACAGCCACTAATTATGACAGCTAAAGTCCTTCTCGTTCTGTTCCCAATCTTCTTTTCCCATCTTCTTTCTGATCATTTTACTTGCTCCTCCCTCTCTCCAGATAAATGAGCAACTAGACTCCATAGTATTCCACCCAGGCTTTATTCTTTCAGTTTCCTCTACCCAGAGTGTTTTCTTGCCATTTTCCCACCACAAGTCATTGTATTCTTTCCCAAGATAGAGCATTTCAACTTTGTGAATTCCCTCCTATCTTCCCCCCACCGGGCTTCCCTGGTGGCTGAGATGGCCAAAGAATCTGCCTGTCGGAGATTCAAGTGGATGACCCTGATTTGAGCCCTGGCTCAGGAAGATACCCTGGAGAAGGGAATGGCAACCCGCTCCAGGATTCTTGCCTGGAAAATTCTATGGACAAAGGAGCCTGTCTGGCTACAATCCATAGGGTCATAAAGAGTGAGCCATGACTAAACAACTAACACTTCCACACTTTTCCTCTAGTAGATGGAACTAATCCCTCATTCCACTGTGTCATTCTAGCATTTTGCATACACATATGCGTTATAGAGATTTAGGCTTATGATCAAATACAGTATTCTAAATAATGTTTCTTTACCAACAGCAGATGTTCCTCAAGGGTTGGGTCCAAATCTCTTCCATATATGCATTCCCATTTTTAGATTCCCTCTCAACCCACAAACCTGTTGTAGTTAGTAGTTCAAAGACATAGAACTGATATGCAGAAACTGAAAGTCAAATCCTACATGTTCACCAAAGGAAAATAAGATAAAATCCAGGATATCAAGCTGTGATGCTTAAATGTTGTATATTAATTTAGCAAGGCTATGGTACCCAGTGTAGTCAAATATTAGTCAAGATGTTATTATGAAGGCATTTTATAGTTGTAATTAACATCTTCAGTAAATTTACTTTAAGTAAAGGAGAATGACCTTGATTATGTCTCTGGGCCTCATCCAATCAGTTGAAAGCCTCAAGAACATAAATAGATTTCCTATCTAAGAAGGGGCTCTGCCCCAAGTCAGTAACATGGAAATTTGTCTGAATTTCTACCTTGCTGCTCTTCCTTACAACTTTTAGACTCAAGACTACAACAGCTACTCTGCCTGAATTTCCAGTCTGCTGCTCTGTCCTATAGATTTCAAAGTCAACACTAGAACATCAAATCTTGCCTGAGTTTCCAGTGTGCTGGTTAAATTTCAAACTCATCAGCACTCATAATCATGTGAGCCAGTTCCTTAAAATAAGCATTCATATTAATCTCCTCTTGATTCTATTTTTCCAGAGAAACCTTTTGATATGTAAACCAATTAGCTAGAAAGAGAGTAAAAGCTGAGGTATGGAGTCAAAGTAGGGAAAAGAAACTAGAAATGTAAGGAACAAGGAATAGCAGAGACAGTGACTGGCCAAAACTACGTAACTTCCAGATGTGAAATGTAAGCAACACGTAGAAGCTAAGGTTTGTGTGAGTTGGTCATATTTAAATTAAGGAATCAACTTAGCAATTCTTGGGACATACTGCTGCTGCTGCTGCTGCTGCTGCTGCTAAGTCGGTTCAGTCGTGTCCAGCTCTGTGCGACCCCATAGACAGCAGCCCGCCAGGCTCCCCCATCCCTGGAATTCTCCAGGCAATGACACTGGAGTGGGTTGCCATTTCCTTCTCCAATGCATGAAAGTAAAAAGTGCAAGTGAAGTTGTTCAGTTGTGTCCAACTCTTCGCGACCCCATGGACTGCAGCCTACCAGGCTCCTCCATCCATGGGATTTTCCAGGCAAGAGTACTGGAGTGGGGTGCCATTGCCTTCTCCTGGGACATACTAGGCATTCAATAAATGTTGCTGAGTGAACAGATGAGTACAGGAATTTGTGAAGGAATTGATCAACCCTTGCCTTATCTTCCTTCTCAACAACTTAATAGCTCAAAATACCAGGAATCATGACACACTGGGATAATTTTGACTCCTGGGCCGGATAACCACCAATCTGGTGAATTGTTCTTTCACAGCCATATTTGAGCAGTAGAATGACAAAGTACACTGAGGGAAGGTGATACAGTAGAGTGTAACTTCTAGAAGTTTACCATGTTAAGTAGAGTAGCTTTCTTAGCACAAGGGTGATGCAGAGAAGCAGATAATCCTTGACCATTAGTGCCAGCTTCTTTAGCTTCTTGTTGAAACCACCATGGAAGCTATAAAATGCCTGGGGCAGTCCTTTGCTACAAACATCATCCTTCTAGGAACATCTGCTCACTGGATGAGGACTCAGTTATAGCCACGGTGAAGATATTACTGCCAGTCCTCAAGGTTAAAACCCTACATGCTAGGCCTTCCTGGGACAATATCCCAGAAGTTTGATTTTAGCCTCTGGACATCATTTAATCTCAGTCAAAGGGTTTTGCTTGTTTTCGCCAGGTATATGTAGAATATATACCTATGAGAAACTGGCAGACCGTATTGAGGCTTTTAAAAGTGCTTGGACACAGTCATGAGTGGCAGAGGTCTGATGACTACTATAGAATATCAGGAAAAATATAAGTCAAACCTATCTTCCACCTAGGTCTATATTTTGTGGTCAGCTGTGGCTCTTGTGTTGCCTTTTGTTCTTTGATTCAACAAAGATTTCTTGCATATCTTCTGTATTCAAGGTGTTATTGAAGGAGAGGAGCTCTAGGGATGAATCATATGTGAAACTTCTCCTGCAACCAGTAGAAATACAAGTTATTTCAATGATAAAAAAGGGTGGGGGCAGGCTCATCATCTAATTTGGTGCTGACATATCTTAGACTAGAAATTAATTGTAACATTCTCAAATCTGTGTGATTATTTCACTCAAGCAAATATTAAAGCCCTTTCCCTCAGATAAAGTAATGCCTGGAGGCAAAGAGAAAGTGATATAAATTAATAGGAAGTATTTAGGAGTATAAAAAAATCAAATAATTTCTAGTAAGGGCATTTTTCCCAAAATCTGCTTAAGCATGGAATTCCTCTATGGAATATCAATAGAGGAATACTATGCATGACTAAAATTCCAAGAGACACTCTTTGGGAAGTGAATGCAGTCAACTTTTTGGCTTACTGTTTACCATGGGCTGACTTGCCTGGTGGCTCAGATGGTAAAGAATCTGCCTGCAATGTGGGTTACCCAGGTTCCACCCCTGGGTAAGGAAGATCCCCTAGAGAAGGGCATGACAACCCAGTATTCTTGCTTGGAGATTCTTGCAGACAGAGGTGCCTGGTGGGCTGCAATTCATGGGGTCACGAAGAGTTGGACATGACTGAGCGACTATCAGTTTTTACCATGGGAGTTTGATATTTATCAATACTTTCCAAGCTTCATGTCTTGGAACACTAGACTTCCACGTGAATTTAATCAGTATTCTGGAGGAATATGGATTCTAAGGTCAAAAACGTTTGAGGTTAAGAAAAACTGCATATTTACTCTTTTCCTTCTCCTACCATGGTTTCCAATCCATTTTAGGTGTCTTGGCATTTTAAGATTTTAAAGGGCAACCTATTAACATGTTGCTGCTGCTGCTGCTGCTGCTGCTGCTGCTAAGTCGCTTCAGTCGTGTCCGACTCTGTGCGACCCCATAGACAGCAGCCCACCAGGCTCCCCCGTCCCTGGTACTTAATATAAAATAAAACTCATGTTAGGTGTTCCAAGATGCCCAGCAGAAAAGAATTCTGACTAGGACATATTTAAACAGGAGACTTAGGATGACTTCATGTTGACCCTTTAGATGAATTTTCAGGGGATAGAAAGGATTGTTGTCGAGAACAAAGGGTCTCTTCTTATTTAGAGCCTCTACTTCTTGCCTGTCATGCTCTCCAGCCATGTAACTTCTTTTCAGAATTGACACTGTGTCTGTTCATTTTCTTGTCATCTTTTTGGACAAAGGGCCTGAAAAGAAGGAGCCTCTTTTCCTCCCTTTCCTCAGCACTGTTGTGCAGTTCCATTCCTGAAGTCTCTCTGAAATAATTCCCCAATTCTGGGAGATCGTGCATATGAATTTTTAGTGCTCCTTTTGGCACTGCCGCTTATGTCCCAGAGCAGCAGCATCTCAGGATTGTACAATAAGAGTTGGACCTGAGCTGAGGAATGGCACATTTTCTGCTGATGGAGTTTCTAACTGGGAAAGAACATTCAAGTGGAGTTTTTGTGGCTTTTCCAGATTTAATGAAGAACAAGTGATTTTGCTGATGGTATTCTTGAGCATGAAGACACAAAGAAGATTTCAAGAAATCTGATAGGTTGAAATTACCTCATAGAGAAGGCAAGAGAGAGAAGTCATACAGACTCAAACTATTGGAGTGCTGGTCCTGAACTGTCTTTTCTACTGGTAAATTCAGAGGGAGAAGAGGAGGAAAATAAAGGGAAAAAGGGAAGAAAGAAATTATATTTTCCCAATTGCCTAATTAATTCAAGATTGAGCTATCTTGAAAGCCTAAGTCTGAAATACTTATCTTCTATCCACCTTTTCTTTCTGTACACCTTCACTCTCTGATTACTACAAACACACACACACACACACACATACACTCACACACACACACACATCTTGCTAAACAAATCTGGTTTTAACATGAGATTCTAAAAATTCCTTATTTCCAGAGAATTTGATAAGAATACCGCCTTTTTCTGTTATCTAACTCAACTCTGTACCTTTAAACAAAATATTTGGCTTTTGTATCACAAAGTCAGCCTTCCAAAAGAACCAGTACATGACCAGCCCCCACTGCTGATAATTGTAAAAAATATTAAATCTCTTTTAGGTGCTTTTTTTAGCTGATTAAATAATAACTTAATTATTTCCAGTTTATGATTAATTCTAATCAGCCCCTCACCATCTCCTTCCTCCCCAAAGTTCCCTCTAACCCCCACCAAGATTCTTTTTTAAAATATTCTATTTTGTGGGTCATCCCCATGCACCAGACCCAAGCATGCTGTATCCTGCGTCAGACATAGACTGGCGATTCAATTCTTACATGATAGTATACATGATAGAATGGGGAGGGAGGTGGGAGGGGGGTTCATGTTTGGGAACACATGTAAGAATTAAAGATTTTAAAATTAAAAAAAAAATAAAATAAAATATTCTATTTTAAAATAAAATACAATAGTATATATTGGGATGTAATTTACATCCCATACAATTCATCTATTAAAGTATAAAATAAAATGATGTTTATAATATTTACAGAGCTGTGAAACCAGCACCATAATCAATTTTAGAGCATCTTCATCACTCTAAAAAGAAACGTCATCACCATTTGCAATCTCCCTTTTTCCCCCAACATACCCAGTCTCTGGCAACCACAGATCTACTTCTGACTCTATGGATTTGCCTCTTCTGGGCATTTCATATAAATGGAATCATACAATATATAGCCTTTCATGTCTGGCTTCTTCAGATTAATGCAATGTTTTTAATATTCATCTATGTTATAGCCTCTATCTGTACTTCCTTGATTTTTATTGCTGAATAATATTCCATTATTTGGATATACCACATTTTGCTTATTTCCAATTGGTGGACATTTGGATTTTTTCTACTTTTAAGTACTATGAATAATGCTGTTATGGACATTCATATATACATTTTGGGATAATAACTAGGTCCCTGAAAAATTTGAAAGCATGTTGGTAATAGTCCAGTGATGGTGTTGGAGAGAAAAAGGTTTCCTTCTTGGTTTTATCTCCACTCAGTCATGGATGATGTCGAATCCAGCATGTGTTTGTCTCCAGGAATGCCTAATGCTTGCTGCAGAAGGCAGTAACTGAATAGATTGCAAATATTCATTCAGCATGCTCTCAATTCTGTGATGCTGGCAATCTTTAGTAAATTGCAGCCATGCTCTCCTTTGGTCCCTAGCTTGGGTAATCTACTCATGCATACTGATGTGGAATCTTCCTTGGCCCGGCTGAGGAAATCCTCAGGCAGGTCCACAGGCACTCTCTCTGGATAAAAATCCTTTGCCCCTGGGTATAATATACCTCTCTGTGTCTCTAGGAGAAAGACAGCCATGAAATTAAAAGACGCTTGCTCCTTGGAAGAAAAACTATAACAAACCTAGATAGCGCAATACCATTGCGGTTATATCTATATGCATGAATATGTTTAACTTTTCACTGTTCATAATTTAGAAGACAATGACATCCATTTTCTTCTGTGACTGAAAGAAGCTTCTTGTTGCTTTTATAAATAAGTCTTTTAGAACCACAAGCTTTGTTTTCTGAAATTGCATGAAGGATTAAGTTGAGACAAGTTTGCTCTTTGACTAGGCAGTAACTTCAAGACATTTATATTTTTGTAGAACATAAAGTTAGCACAGTCATTTTTAATGAGAAAATCATCACAGAGCTGATGTGTACATTTCAACTTAGATAGTTAAATTCAATTTGCTACAACAAACATCGTCTAACAAATGTGTTCTCTAACAACATACAGAGAGTAAATTCAATATCCAATAACAGATATATAAAGCATTTTTGCAGTAATTGTAGCCTCGAGGTTAAGAATTCTATTCTATAAGAAATGAAATAAAACATGTACTTAAAAAGCAGACTGTCACAGGAGAAGTTCTGATCATTATCGGCAAATAAACTACCTACACACTCAATTTTTATATTGCTGAGGTACATGTGATGTTTATATGTACCTCTTTCTGGATATTCACAGAACCAGTACTTTGCATTCTCAAATACTTGCATCATCCATCTTGTTGTTCTCTAAAGATTTCTCACTATCTTATGATTATAACTTGTGATCAATGGTTTTAATGCAAAATAGGATTTTTAAAACTGCTGAATCTAAAATTGAGGGCTTATAATTTTCTATTTATATACTTCCTTTTTAGAAAATATTTCTAACAGCCACTCCAGTTATTGAGCACCATACCAAAGACTCATTGTCAAGCCAAAGTTAGACTACTCATCTCCTTGGCCTGTCCTTAAGTTCGCTCTGTAGTGCATTATCCCTACTTGGAGTGTGCACATATGCCTGCATGTGAATGCCTCTGCGTGTGCGTGTGACCAGTCAGGATTCTTCATTTCAAACAGCAGAAATTGACTTCAGGTGGTTGAACAGAAAAGAATCTGTGGGAAGATGTTATCCGGCTCACAGATGGGAGGCCTGAAGAACCAAACATAGGTAGGAACCAAGGGAGGCAGATTGCCGACTGTGGCCAATTTTACACCTTGAAAAGACTTTGGTCAGGGCACCACAGCCTCTACAGCAGGTCACCACGACTGGTGTTTCTGCTTTTGCCAGTGCTGGATGTTAACCAAGACCTCTGAATGAAATTTGTTTCCTGCTTGAATTAGCTTGGATTACATACCTACACTCAAGCTTCCAGGCTTCAGAGAGTGCCAGTGTCTGGGACTTTTTGGCTCCTGGGGGCTAGAAGGCAGGTGTCTATTTCTATACAAGATGCCTAAGATGGTGGATTCTCCAAACCTAGGAAGAGGTTCAAATGTGAGTTAACCAAAGCAAAGGCAGCATGTATCACTATGCTGCTGCTGCTGCTCCTGCTGCTGCTACTAAGTCGCTTCAGTCATGTCCAACTCTGTGCGACCCCATAGATGGCAGCCCGCCAGGCTTCCCCATCCCTGGAATTCTCCAGGCAAGAACACTGGAGTGGGTTGCCATTTCTTTCTCCAATGCATGAAAGTGAAAAGTGAAAGGGAAGTCGCTCAGTCATGTCTGACTCTTAGCGAACCCATGGACTGCAGCCTACCAGGCTCCTCCGTCCATGGGATTTTCCAAGCAAGAGTACTGGAGTGGGTTGTCATTGCTTTCTCCGTAGTGGGTTGTAATGAGGAGTTTGACTCCTTTTTTTTTTTCTCTGATGTCTGATGTCTGATAGCTTTTAAGTCTCACCCCTCCCTCTTGTGCCTCACCTCTGGACATGTGGTGAGAAATCCTGGGCAGTTCTTCCTTTGGTGCCAGTGGGAGATTCAAACCACAAGGCCACTGCATGGTGGGTGCTCTCAGTCTGGCCCCACCTCCTAACCATCAGCCCAGGTCTGCCTCTTTCCCTTGCTCTCTCAAACCATTTTGACCTGTTTGGGAGGAATGCCCTGGCTTCCTGGAGACCTGAGTTTATGTTAGTAGCAAACTCATATTCTTTTGAGGTGTATGTGGTATCATTATGCAGGACAGTGAACCAAACCTGGCCAAAATATAGATTAATAAATTGGTAAATAAAAAAGCAACCCCCCATCAGTTCAGTTCAGTTCAGTCACTCAGTAGTGTCCGACTCTTTGCAACCCCATGAATTGCAGCATGGCAACCCTCTCTGTCCATCACCAACTCCTGGAGTTCTCTCAAACTTGTGTCCATCGAGTCAGTGGTGCCATCCAGCCATCTCATCCTCTGTCGTCCCCTTCTCCTCCTGCCCCCAATCCCTCCCAGCATCAGAGTCTTTTCCAATGAGTCAACTTTTCGCATGAGGTGGCCAAGGTACTGGAGTTTCAGCTTTAGCATCATTCCTTCCAAAGAACACCGAGGACTGATCTCCTTCAGAATGGACTGGTTGGATCCCCTTGCAGTCCAAGGGACTCTCAAGAGTCTTCTCCAACACCACAGTTCAAAAGCATCAATTCTTCAGTGCTCAGCCTTCTTCACAGTCCAACTCTCACATCCATACATGACTACTGGAAAAACCATAGCCTTGACTAGACGGACCTTAGTCAGCAAAGTAATGTCTCTGCTTTTGAATACTATCTAGGTTGGTCATAACTTTCCTTTCAAGGAGGAAGCGTCTTTTAATTTCATGGCTGCAGTCACCATTTGCAGTGATTTTGGAGCCCCCAAAAACAAAGTCTGACACTGTTTCCACTGTTTCCCCATTTATCTCCCATGAAGTGATGGGACCAGATGCCATGATCTTAGTTTTCTGAATATTGAGCTTTAAGCCAACTTTTTCACTCTCTTCTTTCACTTTCAGCAAGAGGCTTTTTAGTTCCTCTTCACTTTCTGCCATAAGGGTGGTGTCATCTGCATATTTGAGGTTATTGATTTTTCTCCTGACAATCTTGATTCCAGCCTGTGCTTCTTCCAGCCCAGCATTTCTCATGATGTACTCTGCATATAAGTTAAATAACCAGGGTGACAATATACAGCCTTGATGTACTCCTTTTTCTATTTGGAACCAGTCTGTTGTTTCACGTCCAGTTCTAACTGTTGCTTCCTGACCTGCATATAGGTTTCTCAAGAGGCAGGTCAGGTGGTCTGGTATTCCCATCTCTTTCATAGTCCTGATTAATTTTTCACAGGATTCCTTTATGTAATAAATATCCTTAGTGCATTCAAAATAGCATTTATAATTCAGATTTCCTAGAACTTACATTTTTTGTAATAGAAACACAGGCAACACTAACCTTTTTAAAAAGAAGAAAATATTCCAAACTCCTGGCTGCAGTTGAGGAGCCTGCCTTTGCCAGGTGGCTAGACAAGGGAGCTGTGAACATTTATGGGGCTATGGAAGAATAGGCACATTTCCCTGGATGAAAAGGAATGAGCTCTTCCATAGGCACTGTTACTTTGTATTCTGAGAAATTGATTTATTAAAGCATTTGAAGATGGGAGCAACATTAGGTAAACATCTAGGCCACCCATTCTTATCTCATTCTCCTTTCTCGCATATGTGGTCAATCCAGCATCCTTGACTTGGTGGCCAGTCGCCTTCTGCTGGGACAGCTCCAGTGAAGGTCAGTCCTCCTTTGGTCATGTCTCATTTGTATAAAGCTCTTTTAATCCATTGCTCCACCCTGGGCTGCTAGTTCTACTCATCCCAGCCACCGAGGGCAGGCTGATATATCTCCCTTGTATTCAAAAGCCCCAGGTCGATTTACTCAGTGTCTTACCTGCTCACCTACACCATCTCGTTCTCTCACTGGAGACTGTGGAGACATGTCTACAACCATCCCACCCAATGACTAAAACATCACAAGAAAATATGGAAGACCAAGTGCCTAATTTCTTTTTCCCAATGGCGAGTTGCCCAGGTGTGCGTTTTAGCTTTAGATGAGAGAAAACTCTCTCTATGCTGTTCAGAACTGACCTGTGATTTGTACTCTAACTCCAGGCAGCATGTTGAGTGTACTATGTGCTTCTTTTACTCACAAGGAAAGCCTGTTTGCTTGCTTCTGCTATAATAATAAAGCCTCCTTTCTTGGTCTATGCTGACAGTAGCTGGCTGAATGTGCTTTGGGTTCTAAAGCACCCTATTTATAGCCCCATTGCCAGATAATCCCTATTCATTGCACTGCTGCACTTGCCAGTTCTCATTCTCCATCTATGAAGGCAGGCACAGACACATACATGCAAGGGGCCCTCCTGGCTGAGGCAATAAAGGGAAACTTGGGACTGTCTGGTCCCTACCTACTTTTGGAGAATAGGTTGGGAAATATCCTTGGAGATTAAACAAAATATTCTCTCCTGTATCAAGAATGGAGCTGACACGGATTCAAACCACAGAGACTAGGTAGGCTGCAGGTCCACCCAAAGGGGTTTTCATAGGTCAAAGGCTCCCAGTTTTATTACAGACCCTATCTTAACCTAAGAACTGGATATCTGTCACAGGTGCACTTCCAAATAGTGTTTTTAGAGCAAACAATGATTTGTAATTTCTTTGAATTTATTTGATTTCTCTAAGGAGACTTTAAGAAAAGTTATGACCAACCTAGATAGCATATTCAAAAGCAGAGACATTACTTTGCCAACTAAGGTCCGTCTAGTCAAGGCTATGGTTTTTCCAGTAGTCATGTATGGATGTGAGAGTTGGACTGTGAAGAAGGCTGAGCACTGAAGAATTGATGCTTTTTGAACCGTGGTGTTGGAGAAGACTCTTGAGAGTCCCTTGGACTGCAAGGAGATCCAGCCAGTCCATTCTGAAGGAGATCAGTCCTCGGTGTTCTTTGGAAGGAATGATGCTAAAGCTGAAACTCCAGTACTTTGGCCACCTCATGCGAAAAGTTGACTCATTGGAAAAGATTCTGATGCTGGGAGGGATTGGGGGCAGGAGGAGAAGGGGATGACAGAGGATGAGATGGGTGGATGGCATCACTGACTCGATGGACATGATGGACATGTCCATCTCGATGGACATGAAAATGAACTCTGGGAGTTGGTGATGGACAGGGAGGCCTGGCGTGCTGTGATTCATGGGGTCACAAAGAGTCGGACACCACTGAGTGACTGAACTGAACTTTATTCTGGAAATGCACAGAAAATTTATCCTGCAGATATCTTTTATTTGGTATACCTTCCAGTGATCTGGTTAGTAAAAGAAAGCTTGAGAGAACCATCCTAAGAAATATTTATCTGAAACTGAAGTCCTTTCCTGAAACCCAGGGGAGATAATGGAGATGATTTCTAGTGCTATCTGGATGAAAACTGAAAGGAAGCCTGGGGATAAGCTGGCCTGTTGTAGATAGAGTGTGACACCCAGAAGAGACACTGAGAACCTTGTAGGAAAGTGAGGGTGGAATGGGAGCATCAGGGAGAACAGATTCTGCACTGGGGCTTCATGCCCAAGACTTTTTGGCTATGAGAACTGATCCCACATTCCTGCCTTCAAAACTTTGTCTTCACTTCCTCTACTTAGAATTCTCTCTCCCTTGATTTTATCCATTAAAATGCTGTGCGTTCTGTAGGGCTCATGGTAATGCTGACATTGAGGTTGTTTGTGCATGAGATAGACATTTTCAATTAAAAGAGATTCTAATCTCAGAGTTGGATGTTTGGTGTGACAAGATTAACCTTTCTGATCTCACCATTTATATCTCCTGTGTCATAGCATATTCTGCTTGTACTACTCTTAAGGCTCTTGTCATATTCAGTCCTGTATTAGTTATCTTAGTATACAGCATTACATAAAAATTTCCTTTAAGGCAGGTGCTGCATTTAACTCATCTTTGCATCCTCATCCAAGCAAAAATGTCTGGTAAATACCATCCACTTAATGGATATCTATTGTCAGATTCTCTGCCATTTTTAAAAGGTATCTTCAGGGCACTTTTCACAGCAGATCATCTGAATGATTTAAATGTGGCAAGTGTATTACTTATGGTGTGATATCTAGTGAACTTTTAAAATTCTCATTTCACATTCTATTGGGATTGGCTTTTTTTAATGAGCAGAGGATAGAGCACCAGTGCATCGTCAAGAGATTTAGTGAGGATCTATAAGATGTGGTTAGAAGTTAAGGATGGAATCAAATGATAGTATAATTACAGTTAGAAAGCCTGATTTGTGCCCTGACCTCAGTCTCTCCCCATGCAGCCCTGATGACAAAACCCTTGCCAGTTCTCTAACCTGACATGCTGATCTTTGTCCTTTAGCACCTTATTTTCTCTGTCCATAATGTGCTCCCCAAACTTATCCAACTGATTTAATCCTACTCATCTTTCAAGATGCAGTGCAGCTTTGCGGAGAAGATGTCTAAATGGACTTTCCTGGGTAGAGTTAAGTTATTGCTCTGTTGCAATAATCTGTTGATAAAAGGCGTCCTTCATCGTCTAGAAGCCCCTTGAGGTTAGGGATTTTATGTTCTTTTCAGGGTCCATCAAATGCATGCCAATTACTTGCTCAGTAAAAGGAAACAAGAGGAATGTTAAATAACTGAATAAATAATGAAGGAAGGAATAAACAGTCCAGATGACCATGCAGTGGCTTTATCAATAATCACAAGCCCCTGGCTAATAACATCCTGTAGAATATGCAGTCTTGCCTGGAAAATCCCATGGATGGAGGAGCCTGGTAGGGTGCAGTCCATGGGGTCGCTGAGAGTCGGACACGACTGAGTGACTTCACTTTCATGCATTGGAGAAGGAAATGGCAACCTGCTCCAGTGTTCTTGCCTGGAGAATCCCAGGGACAGGGGAGCCTGATGGGCTACCATCTATGGGGTTGCACAGAGTTGGACACGACTGAAGCGACTTAGCAGCAGCAGCAGCAGCAGAGTATACAGTTGGAATGCTAAAATGATCTTTGTTTACTCAAAACACATTTTCTTAGTTCAGAACATTTCAGAGGAGGAATAGAAGAATCCTATTTTCTTACTAAAAGTATTGAAAAATTTTTCAGTGTTCAGTTCAGTTAAGTCTCTCAGTCATGTCCGACTCTTTGCGACCCCATGAATCGCAGCACACCAGGCCTCCCTGTCTAACACCAACTCCCAGAGTTCACCCAAACTTGTGTACATTGAGTCAGTGATGCCATCCAGCCATCTCATCCTCTGTCGCCCCCTTCTCCTGCCTCCAATCCCTCCCAGCATCAGAGTCTTTTCCAATGAGTCAACTCTTCACATGAGGTGGCCAAAGTACTGGAGTTTCAGCTTTAGCATCATTCCTTCCAAAGAAATCCCAGGGTTGATCTCCTTCAAAATGGACTGGTTGGATCTCCTTTCAGTCCAAGGGACTCTCAAGAGTCTTCTCCAACACCACAGTTCAAAAGCATCAATTCTTCGGCACTCAGCTTTTTTCACAGTCCAACTCTCACATCCATACATGACCACTGGAAAAACCATAGCCTTGACTAGATGGACCTTTGTTGGCAAAGTAATGTCTCTGCTTTTGAATATACTATCTAGGTTGGTCTTAACTTTCCTTCTAAGGAGTAAGCGTCTTTTAATTTCATGGCTGCAGTCACCATCAGCAGTGATTTTGGAGCTGTAAAAAATAAAGTCTGACACTGTTTCCCCATCCATTTCCCATGAAGTGATGGGACCAGATGCAGTGTTAGGTATTACTATGTCAGTATAGATGAGCAGAAGTTCACCCATCCTATGTTTTACTTTCCTTACTAGAAACAAAGCAAATATTCTTAGTTATTATTTAGTTTGTTCTTGAAGAAAAGTGAAAGTGTTAGTCACTCAGTTGTGTCTGACTCTTTGCGACCCCATGTACTGTAGCCTTCTAGGCTCGTCTGTCCATGGAATTCTCCAGGCAAAAATACTAGAGTGGGTAGCCATTCCCTTCTCCAGGGGATCTTCCTGACCCAGGGATCAAACCTGGGTTTTCTTCACTGTGGGTGGATTCTTTACCATCTGAGCCACCAGGTACTTTCCTTACTAGAAACTAAACAAGTATTTTTAGTTATTTTTACTTTGTATTTAGTCTATACCATCTCTTTTACTCTTTACAATAACTTCCTAAGAGAAGTATTATCCCTGTTTTATAGAGGAGGTAACGAGCTTTGAAAAGTGAAGTTAATTGCCCAAGTCATGCAGCTAGTAAGTGGAGGAGCCAAATTCACAGGAGCCTGGTTGACCTGCTCTAAATCCCATGTCTCCTAGTAATAACTGTCTTTTGAAGGTTAAATACAATTCTGTAGGGCTCCCTCCAGCCTTGTTCTACTCAATCTTGGATTTAGTTCCTTTTGGCAACTGAGTCCAACGTTTCAGACAATTATTGACTTAAAAAAAAATGGCAAGATATATTTTTAAAGATAAAATTGTCAATGTATGTTTCTATTCAAGAGACTTTAGGCTATTATAGTCCTAGAATCTAGATCTCAATATCTGTGAGTCATTCTTATTATTTTTCATAGGAGGAAGTGAAACTGAGAGAGATTATGTGACTTGCCCAGATTACAGAGTGAATGACAAAACTGAGCTTTGGTATTAGAATCCCAACTGGGTCCCTTCAGTCCCTGCAGTCTTCAAATCTTTCTTCAGTGAATGACCTTCAGCAGGCTATATGACCTCCTTGTGCCAGAGTCTAATTAGTGCTCCAAGAAGGTTGCAGTGGTCCATTTCCCAATATTGTGAGGGCAGTAATTAATAGCTATAAAACACTCTGCAAGACACAGCACTATCCAAACACCAGCATGGCTCAACCGAGTCTATTTCACAGTAATTAATTCAGCATACAGTAAAGGAGAGATCTGTAGAGCAATACTTGAATGACTTTGCAGAGATGACCATTTTCTATATCTTGAAAGACTGTCCCATGGCCAGGATAAAGAATCAAACTGCATATTAATTCATTTAAAAATGTTTTGTAGATGACTTGTTTTCCTTCTTTAATAGTGTTCTTTAAGACATGTGTGTCTTTTTTAATGGGACCATGGAAATGCTATTTTATTCACAATGACCATCAGTCTTCCATGAATCACAACTGGTATGCATGTTGTATTATTTTTAATGTGTATAATACATCTGGAAGGTAGATAATTCACCTTCATTTTACAGATGAGAAAATAAAGGCTCAGAAAATTAATCACCTTGAAAAATAATATTAGTTGAATGAAGTGTGTACTTTCTTTGGCATCTTGACTTTTGCCTTTTAATGACAGTTTTGTTAGTGTATATAGCATTGGTTTACTAGCCATTATTTCATCATTAATAATAAACACATAATCAAGAAAAAAAATAAGTTGCTTGATTACCACCAACCCAGCTCATACATGATTAAGGTTGTATTTGAACACTGATCTGATTCCAGGATTTTGTTTTCCTTCCTGATACATGACATTGTCATAATCAATAGGCTTTGCACTTGAAGTTTATTTTTCCTGAAGTGTTGCAAATCCAGCTCTGATTCATCTGTACTCTGATGCTTGTCTGTCTTGGTAGCCAATGATCCATACTTTCAACTTGCTGAATAGGCTAGCAGCACAATTTAGAAAGACGAGACAAGTCTAACCCAGAGAAAAATTCACTATATCCCATCTAGCTCTTTTATTTCCAGTCCCAGTAGGAAAAAAAAAATGATAAGAACTAAAAAAATATTTTTGGTTGCACTAAATGTTAACAAGTATTTCTATCTTAAATTTTAGCTCACCAAGTTATAAATGAGTGGTCCTTACCCATATAAATTTTCTGTGGAATTGCATGACATTTCTGTGGTCCAAGAGTGGGCTAGATCCTACATATTGAGAAACATTGCTATAAAATTTACATTTTGAAAATTAAGTGATTTAATACATGTATATGTGTGAATAAATAATAGCCATTAATAAAACTTTACTGACATGCAACAAGTAGAGAAAAATACATGAAAGTAAAGGTATAGTTCAGAAATTTATCAAAAACAACTATTTATGGAACCACATCTAGGTCAAGAAATAAAATATTGCCAGCCCAAGAAGTTTGCTTTCTGCCCTCCTAATTACTACTTGCCTCTTACTTCTCAAGAGGGAACAACTTGAGAATCATATAGTGTATATTTTTTATGTGTGGCATGTTTTGCTTGATGTTATATTGATCATACTTAATCACTGTAGTCAATTGTACCACTACATCAAAATTTATTTATCCATTCTTGTGGTGGATTGACATTTATGTTATTTAGAATTTTTGGCTCTATGATTACGTTGCAATGAATAGAATCTTGAATTCTCTTCTTAGTCTCTTATTCACATATGCATGAATTTCTATTTATTATGTAGTTACAACCTGTAACTACTGGATAAAGTGTGTATATATATATATATATACACACATACATACATATATATGTAATAGATTATTCTGGATATATAATGCAGAATGTATATATTCTGCATTACTTTAGAGTGCTTAACTGTGTTCTATACTATCTGTAAAATTGCATCCTAAAAAGGAGAGTGCATTCTTCTAACAGGGAATGACACACAAATTCCCTAGAAGTGTATATGTGTAAGGACTGTTCACTCAGACCTCATGGATTCTCACCAACACTTGATGTTGTTCGTCTTTTAAATATTAGCTGTTCTGATAGGTGTGTATTGATTGGCATTACATTGTGGCTTTAACTTGCATTTCCATGATTATTTATTAATTTTTTATTTGTTTTGACCAATATGGCTTCCTTTTTTTTCCCCCCTAATTGTTGACATACACAAGTCTAGTTTTCTATTGGGGGTTGAGGTGCCTACGTTTTTAACATATATTTATAGGAGTTGGTTATATATTGTGAATATGGACCCTTTGTTGCTTATAGTAGTTAATGTTAGTAAGTTCTAAAGTTTTATGCTCTTATTCAAATTCCTAGTATTGTTTGTTCATCTTTCGTTTACATCATTTTTCTAGGGTTTACCAATTTTGTTCCCTTTTAGAGAATCACCTTTTACCCATAAGATTTATTGATACTCTCTATTGTATATTTATTTTAAATTTTACTTTTTTTTTTTTTTTACTATTTTAAACTAAATTTTACTATTTTTTCTTATTTTCTTCCTTCTACTTTCTTGGGATAAAATTAACAGTTAATTTTCTAATTTTCAACCTTTCCTTTTTACTAATATATGCATTTGAGGCTATGCATTTCTCTCTAAAGCACAGTTTAGCCTTATCCCATGTTTTGATATGCAGTGTTTTCTAATTTCACAGTTATAATTTCTTACTTCCCTTGTGATTTATTTTCTGATACTTTGGCTATTTAGAAGGGCATTTCTTAATTACCATGAGAATTTTCCAAATATACTTGGTATAGCTTCCTAGTTGAACTGTAATGTGGTCAATATGTAATGTGGTGTAATATACTCTATAGAATTAAAACACTTAAAATTTGTCTAGACTTGCTTAATGGTCCAGTCCCTAATCAATTTTGGTAACTGTACTCCTGAAAAGATATTCAGTTCTTATGGAATATATTCTTAAGTTGTTGAATACTGTATATTCTTAAGTTGTTGACTAGACTAGTGGTCTATATAGGTCACATAGGTTAATTTTGTTAATTGGGTTATTTATAGTTCTTTATAAGGTTACTAAATACTTTTGTCCTGCTCTGAAACAGTAATTTTAGCTACTACTGAGAGAAGTGTTTTAAAACTCCCATTATGATTGTGATTTATGCATATAATTCTATTTAGTTCCAATTTTATTGTTTTGAAGCTGTTAAGTACATACAGACATATAATTGTTACATCTTTCTGGTGCAGTGAAGCTTTTTCCATTGGGAATTGACTTATTATTT
Organism: Capricornis sumatraensis; assembly: GCF_032405125.1. NCBI lineage: Eukaryota > Metazoa > Chordata > Mammalia > Artiodactyla > Bovidae > Capricornis > Capricornis sumatraensis. The sequence continues at coordinate 44,812,959 of NC_091074.1, read as the reverse complement.
GGTAATGCTACTGCTAAAATTAATAATAGCACAGCACTCTTTTGGCTATTTTTGGATGGCATATTTCCTGGCCTTCTTTTACGTTATCATTCTTATACTTTTATAAGCACTATATATCTAGACTACAATGTACATTTTAAGTTGGATATACTACATTTACGTTTAATGTAATTTTTGTTTTGTTAAATCTATCATATTATTATTTTCTACTTGTCCCACCTGTCCTAGGTTCTTTCCTGAATTCTTTTTTTCTCTCTCCATTCTTGCCTCTTTAAATTGATTTTAAAAATTACTCTATCTTCTCATATATTTTAAAGCACCCCTACTTTGCTATTAAAATAATTATAAAATTTTAGAAATTTTAGAAAATGTAGAAAGTGCAATATAATTTTATCACATAGTTATCATTTAGTAACTGATACCTTTCTTTCTAGTCATTTATTCTAATGTGTATAGATAATTTGATAACTCCTTTTAATGACTTTTCATGCTATATTTTTTCCCCACAAACTATTCAACAACTTAATGACTAAATGGCAGTGTATTATATATATTATTCCACATATATACTTTTGTCCTTAATCATTTCCTATTATTGGACATTTAGGGTTTTTCACTTTTATTTTGCTACTACAAATAATGATAAAATCTATAATTTCAGATTCATAGTGTTTCCTTACCGTATTTGCTTTCTTAGAATTTTCAGAAACTCTTAAAAATTATGTTAAATAGGTTTTAGATTTATAATTTGATGAATTATTATACTTTACTGAAATCCTCTTAACTTATGAAGTCTAACCATAAATATGACTAAGAAAACAGACCTAAACTAATGATTGTGTGTGTGTGCTCAGCCACTTCAGTCGTGTCCAACTCTGTGACCCCAGGGACTGTAGCTTGCCAGGCTCTGTGTCCTGGGATTCTCCAGGCAAAAATTTTGGAGTGGGTTCTTCCATTATTAACTAATAATTGCTGCATGTGTATGCTGCTGCTGCTAAGTCACTTTAGTCATGTCCGACTCTGTGCAACCCCATAGACGGCAGCCCACCAGGCTCCCCTGCCCCTGGGATTCTCCATGCAAGAACATGAGTGGGTTGCCATTTCCTCCTCCAATGCATGAAAGTGAAAAGTGAAAGTGAAGTCGCTCAGTCGTGTCCGACCCTCAGTGACCCCATGGACTGCATGCAGCCTTCCAGGCTCCTCCGTCCATGGGATTTTCCAGGCAAGAGTACTGGGGTGGGTTGTATACATGTGTGAAATAAGCTATTTCGTCGTTTTTGGCATTCCAGACATCTGTTTAATGCATCATAATGATCAGAATATTAGGTATGATTCATCTTGAAATTTTTGTCTCTTTTTCTGGTTAGGGATTGTATGTTTACACAATCAATCAATCGAGTGATTAAATCTATAAAATCAAGACACAGTTCAGGTGAGAACAAGAAGGAAAGAGGAAAAAAAGAGTCCAATTGTCTATTTAGTATCAACATTTACAAAATACTTTTTGGATAATGGTATTGTTTCATTCCTTCATCATTTCCATGGCAACAAGTAATTGTAACATTACCCAGCATACCTGTACTTTGCCTTACTTTAATTCATTAGGTTTATTTGCAGTTATGTGTTGGTCCCACCACATTGATTGCTATTTGCCAAGATGACAGCTGCCTTACATTCTTTTTTTTTTTTTTATAACTGTTGCTTTACACTGTTGTGTTTCTGTTGTACAGCGAAGTGAATCAGTTATATCTATACATATATTCCCCTCTTTTTTAGATCTCCTTCCCATTTAGGTCACCACAGAGAATTGAGTAGAGTTCCCTGTGCTATATGGTAGGTTCTCATTAGTTATCTATTTTAACAAAGTAGCATATATATGTCAATCCCAGTCTCTCAATCATCCCACCCCTATCCCTGTTCCCGCTTGGTATCCATAAGGTTTTCTTTACATCTCTGTCTCTATTTCCGCTTTTCAGATCAGTTCATCTGTACTATTTTTCTTGATTCCACATAATATGGAAGATTCTACATATAAACAATCTTATATTTGTTTTGCTCTTTCTGACTTACTCTACTCTGTATGACAGTCTCTAGGTCTATTCACGATAGACCTTATATCCTTTTCGACTTGGCAACTCAATGAGCACATTATCTTTTCCTATCCTTAGTTGTGATCCTGAGACGTTCACTTTCCCCAGGTCACATCAGTGAAGGCCAACAGGCATCCATTCTGTTCAAGGGTTTCCATTTGTACTGTTGGGAAGTAAACTCTTCCACTTGCCTGATTTTTCATGTTAAAATCCCAAAGATTCCAGGGACCACATAGATTTCTTAGAACTGACACTTCAAAGTAGAAACCAGATTGGAGAGAGATGCCAACTGCTAAAGATAGCACCTGAGCCAATTGTTTCCAAAGAGTATATGTGCCTACTCTTGCAATGTAAGTCCATTCCTAATCTTTAAATACATAAGCCAAAAAATACTTTCCTTTTCTTTTAAGCCAAGTCAGGGTTTCCGTCCTTCACAATAGAAAGTCCTAACTTCATGAATCTCTACTTTCTCTTATAATACTTGTCAGAGTGTAAATTTATCATTTAATGCCAGCCTCTCTCCCTAGATTGCAGTCTCTATGTAGTATCTCATTTGTTGACTGGGAGGCATTGCCTTCCCAATGCCTACAACAGGTCTGACCCATAACTGCATAAACAATCTAAGCCAAGTATTTTCTCAGCCATGTTCCCAAACATTTTTTTTTATGTGCCTGAGAGATGCCAGTTGTTTCAAGATAATATGTATATACATTATGTGTATACATGGATATATATAATGCATCTATATGTATATAGTAGTTATCTTCATCAGAATTAAAGATTGCCCATCATTTATACTTTGAGAGATACCAAGATCTCTTTCTTTGCTTGTAAACTTGAGCAAACTGTTTCTTTAAGCATCAGTTTTCTTATCAGTGAAAGGTGTTCACCTCAGTGCAGGCACCTGTAGATAGCAGCCTCTTGGTAAGAAGAATTACTATTAGCATCAAGGAACTAACTAGATAACCAAAGGAGAAGAGGGAACATATATAGCCATTTCAAAACCAAAGTGCTTGAGTGGACAGAAGCAAAAGCCAGGGCTGCATAACACTGACGTTTTTATTAGAATTCATTTGTAACAAATGGAACTTGTGTCAGCAAAGAACTGATTTTCATACAGACTTCTTTCGCCACCAATGTAACGAAGTAAGAAAATAAAAAGCACGCCTTTCATTCTGTAAAACATTTACGCGTACTACTAATTAGAGGTAATTGTATTTTTTTAACAAGCCATTTTACAAGTTATTTTTTTTTAATTTTTCAGTCTATGCATCCAAAACGAGAGCAAAGAACACAACTGTTATTATCTTTGTAAAGACACTCCAAGCTTGGATGGCAAAGCCACATAACGGATGGATAGGATGGATCTGTAGCCTTCTGATCTCTGCTGGAGTATCAGGGCACCCATAAACCCAAAGGAAACTAAAACCCAAAACAGGAAAAAGAAAAGATTATTAAAAATAAAAAGAAGGGCCTAAAACAAAGCAAAACAAAAAAGGAAAAAAAAAAAAAAAACAGGAAAGAAAAAAACCCTGTATATTAGCACAGAATTTTTCCTTTCCTGTTTCTATGCTGGGTTATTTACATACACACAAATGAATTTCTGAAGCAGTTTCTTACAGATGGGTTCAAGTAATAACATTATTGGGTGTAGAATCAATAGGGCAGTGCATAGTACAAAGGTATAGAAAGTGCAAAGTTCCCTAGAGGCCCTTCCCTCCCCTGGCTGTCCTTGCCGTTGTCTAACCATGCAAATCATTTTTAAAAAAGAGCTAAAATAAAGTTCTGTACAAATCACTTTTTATATATTTTGATTTTTTTTTACCATTGTAACTAATTACAAAATTATACATAACTACACATACATAGGTAAATAATAGCACCGTACTGGTTATGATGATGAAAATAACTGAAAACTTGAAAGTTTATGGTAATGGTAGATAAAGATGTTTACCTGGGAACATAAAGTAGAGTGGTTGTACAGAAAAGCACAGTGGAATGCACATCAATGACAGTAAGGGAGTTAGTTCTCGGAACAGCTCCTGAACAGCAAGATCTCTGGAATAGTCTCCTCCTCGCTCGTCTGTGGGATGCATCCCATGTATTTTCTTCCTGTGATTCTTCTCCCCTTTCCCTTTGCCACGTGAGCAGTTTCAGTTTCAGGGAGAGATACTGCTCATTGGCCAATGGTCTGGTGTGCAGCACACCATCAGATTCTACATGTCCAACACGGCACGTCTGCATGAAGCAATGTCTCTCTGACCCCCTTGGTTTCACTGAATAAAAATTATAGCACTGAGTAATCTGGCACTTGGATCATTCTCCATAGATACAAACTAAAAGAAAATAACAGACCCACATAGTGCACATTCTTCTCTGGTTCTGATGTAGGTTACAGAGTCTCATTCTGAGGTAGCCTTCTAGATACTTTTTTTTTTTTTTCTTTTTTATTTCTTTTTTTCTTTTTTTTTCTCAGCTTTTTTTCCTCTTTTTTAAAAAAGTGCTCAAATATGATGCTTGCAAGTGTTTGGTCTTTTGGATTTCATTCTGCCAGTGATGGGAAATGTAGAAAACAAAAATCCTTCCATGCAGAACATCAATGAAGCTAATATTAAATCGAAATATTATACCAAAACTCTAAGAGTTCCTTGAATATTTTGAATGTTCTTTAAAATCATGTAAGATATGGCAAACTCATGCCATCATTCATGGCTTCCTATAGAAATTGTGTTGAAAAATTTGGGGGGATATGTGTAAATATATATATATATATGTTTTTAATTCTTCTTTTAGAAAAATCTGAATGGAATACTAAATATGTTCAAAGTTGACAATGGTGTTTGTTAATAAATTTGGTGTAGTTACTGAATGTTTCAGAGCAGATTTGGAAGGGATTACAAATAAAACAAGTACCTTTTCCTGATGTTGATGGTTATGAAAGGAAGAAGGGCCCTGCTTATCCAAGTGCTTTGGGCTGGTACAATCACTAACATCCCCGACTTGGTTAAAACTAGGAATGCATATTATTCAAAGAGTTTTTGTACATGTGGTAAACAGATAATACTTTAATTGGAAGAGAAACACATATGAACAAGGAATGAAAATATGAACCAAAAGCTAAAAAGAAATGCTATTAAAATAGGCATCAATTATAAGGCACTCTAAATGCAAAACTAAACCAAAAGAAAACAAAGTACAGCACTTCCCAGGAATGCTGTATGCCATAAAAAAAAAAGTTTCTGATTGAACAGAGTAACATGAGTTTGGCTTTGCCCCTGTTACATATCATAAATGCAAATTTCATAGCACATACTATAGACAATATACGATTGAATACACTGTTTTTTAAACATCTTGATAGCTGATATATTACAACATTCTCCCCTCCTAAAGGGATATGCACTGACCTTTCCCACATGCACACCTCTTAGATATCTAATAATGTTTTATTGCACTAGAGTGTTAGAAATATTGAACTTTGTTGGAAGCCTGGCTAACAAAATAGTATTTGTCATTATGATTAGGTGGGTGAGTGAGGGGTTGGGGGAGATTGGGAGGGAAATTAAGGGGGTGAGGTCTGACAATCACTGATGTGCATTCCTCATTTCCCTTAAAAATTAAAATTGTGTGATATTAAGAAATATCAGTATGTCATAAAATAACAAATTGAAAAAGATGTTACCATAGCTTTTCTACCTTAAAAAATTAAAAACTAAATCATGGAAGAACTGAATGATAGCTATATCTTATCTTTTTGTGTGGACACACTGTATATATACATAGACACCCCTATAAAATATGGATATATATGTATATATGTTAGCAGCAACTTTATACTTTGCGCCTCCCTGTTGATTCCAAAAAAAAAAAACAAAACAAAGTTCTCTTTGATTATTTGAAGAGAATGGGTACTTTCTCAGCAACAAAAACCAAACAGAAATGTAAAAATAATATCAGACGAGACCAATACTGTAGATTAAGAATATTGCACAAAAATGTGCAAATCTTCAAATTATTCAGTATTTCTACAGCAAGATATTACAGATAACAGTTCTACAGCTTAAGAAAACCTACAATTTGGAAATAAAAAATGAACAGTTATGTAACTTTTTAAAATTTCACTTTATCGAATGATACATTTTGTTAAAAAAAAGTTTACACAGTTAAAAATGAAGCACAGGTCAGCAGTATCTTTACAATACTAAAAAACTAAATCAAAGACTTTCTTTTTAAACATTCCGCACCCCCTTACCCCCTACAATGTTATTATGAGTAGTATGGTGGGAAGGGGCGATGTCGAAGCAAGTCCATTTTGTCATGAGAAGCCAGCAAAGATCTTGCCCTGAGCTGCTGCACTCAGGCCATTTCTCCTCACACCCGTCACACAATCCTGAACAAGATGGCGGTTCTTTGCTGTGATTTCTTCTTCCCTTTATTTTGAATCCTTGAGGTATCTGTAAATAAAATCCTTCAGATGCCTCCTCAGTCAGGATTCTCTTTGTTATTTTTCAGGTTAGATTATTAAACAGTGAATTCTTGGTCCACCCAGAAGAGTTCGTTGTTTTGTGTGTGTGTGTGTTTTTTTTTTTTTTTAATTTGTTTTGTGTGTGATAGTCCCACTAAGTGGTTGTTAGCTAGAAGTTAAGAAGGACTTCTCAAGTGCCCTGTATGGCTCAGAAGAGACTCCATGGATATTGAAGGGCCTGTAGTAAAAATCCAAAGTGGGTCAGGGGTTTCTACGTTGCATAGTGATCGAAGCTGCCCAGGTACTCTAGTGCGGCTCGATAGCAGAACTGATACTGATCCTGCAGGAGACAAAGCACAGGCCGGGGGGAAATGAAAGAGGCCATGAGTCCATTGTGACAGAAAAGCGGAAACGATGCTGGAAGACAGCTACAGCTAGGGGAGGGCAAAACCACTACATTCGTCAATCAATTCAATCCAATGACCGACTGTTTTCTTTTAAGCAAAGAACCATTAGCCACATAGGTATTTAGTAACTCTACCAATCAATTTGACTAAAATCGTCTCCTAATGCCAAAGTAGTGAAAGCTCGTGTGAAGATTATCTTCCAGACGTATGTGAACTGTTCTCCCAGTAGTACTAGACAGTACTACCAACTGAACATGTGAACTCCTTATATGCCACAGCTGTCGTTTATAATTATCTAATTATTTGTGATAAGTAATTCTCAGTTTGCATATTTAAGAGAGGCTGATGCAGATACACATTGTCCAGAGGAAAATATGGGTTCATTTATTTTCTGGGCTATTGCCAAAAACATCTAAATTAAAAAAAAAATCTTATCAAACAGTAATCCTTATTGCCTGTAATCAGAATTACTCACTGTTGTTTCTGATGTGCTTATGTAAGTGAGGGAGGCAGCCAGAAGGTATCTTTGTGATGAACATCAGGCATATGAAGCTGAATACACAGGGTGTTGAACTGTTAAGCTTTTCATCCCTTGAAAATGGCATCATAAGACTGGCTGCCCATGTCAAAAAATACTTGTGCCATTTGGCCTAATTCAGTGTGATTGCTAGTTGTCTGTTCTAGAAAGACCTACACTAAACTGAAACAGCGTGAAACATGTCCTTTTATAGACAGGGAAGAACACTGTCAAATTGGAGTAAGCGGGGGCATTATAAGATGGAAAAATTATAATTTACAGATGAGAAGGGATGAGGAAAAAGTAGGATTTTCCCATAAAAGAAACTTATTTTCAGTAGCCAATGGGGCCGAAAGCAGATAGTTTCTATTTTGCTTAAATGTGCATTTTTCTACAATAAAAATGGTAATGCAAAATAAATGGAGTTTGCTTTCCTATCTTGTCACAGTAAGTTGCTTGGCTAAGTGTTAAGGCTTTTTAAAAGTCCAATTTCCCTCTGTCACCCCCAATACCTATTAAGTTTGTCAGGCTGACATAATGTTTTGGGTATTGCAAGCCAAATGCTTGCACTATTTTCAAATCAAAGCCTGGAATATACTGTGGGTGATGAATTTAGGAATACGTATAAATTGTATAATTTGGTGGCCTTTTGAGAAACAGAAACACTATCTATCACTTAAATTATCCTTAAAATGAAGTCAATAGGCCAGACTGACTAAATCATGAACTCCTATTATTCTGAGAAATATGAGAATTTTCATATCAATTATTGGAGTAGAAAATAGCAGGCTAATTTCATTAGGGTGTATCCAGGATACAAATATTTAAAAATATCATTATTAAGAAATGAAATATGGAGCAGTTGATACCACCTAGACAAACAGAAGGGGAATGGAGAAGTAAAATGGGCCAAGGGTCTGTTATCTACCAGGTATATTATCTACCCTTGTGCTTTTTACATATATTAATTATGCGCAATGTATATCACCTTAATATGTATATAATTAATTATATGAAATGGCCATTTTTATAGGCCTCGAATGACCAAATACTGACAATTTGACATGTTTCAACCTGATATATTATCTTAGATAACTTCCAAACCAGCTCTAAGATGTTGACACTACCACTCCCATTTACAAAGGGGAGGAATAAGGTTCAAAAATATTAAACAATTGGATGTTTTTCCCACAGTATTTCCCTGTATTTTGCCTCTGGTGTTGACAGTCTCTGGACTCTAGGAGAACTTGGCAAATAAAGTCTATTATCTGGCTCTTGAGATGTGACATACTCCTGGAGATTTTTCTCACCTCTGTCTGCACCATGGCTGGTCGTTGTGTTCTTAACATTTTGACAGTCTGGAAGATATCTACTACTCCTTCATATCTCATTCTTTCCAAAACAATGCTTAGTGTTATGAAGACTCCAGTTCTTCCAACGCCCGCACTGTCATAATAACAAAGGCAATATTACTAGATGAGACACGCACAGTCATGGCTACATTTTCCTGGAGGTGGACATATGTCCACCAGCTTCCATATTACATCAGCTTCTTCTACAGCAATGTTTCAGAAAATGTGCTGTTGGGTTCACAAAATGATTAACTCTTAGGACAGTGTGCCATGATAACAGTGACAATGAATATAGAGTAACTGATTTTTTTAAACAGGGATTATGTATCATTGTGGAAAGACCCAGGAAACATAAAATTATAAAGTAAATTGATTAAAGGAAGAGTGAATAAGATATATATTTACACTCTTTATCAGATCCTGAAATTTGGGCCTTGCCTGCTTAATATTTTTAAGCTATGAAATAGTTCAGATAAGGTGAGACAAAAAGAGATTCTATAGCAGAATCTTCTGACACAGGATCTTCATAAGACTTCATTTAGTCTTCATAAGGGTTTATGAATTTTTTTATGTATGGATTATGTAAATGTATATATATATATTTTCTGTTTTTGAAACTTATAGCTTTAGCATATTATCAAATGGGTCTCTAAACTTAAAAATAAAAAAAAAAAGTTCATTAAGAACCACTGAGCTATATACATACACTTAATCTACTATTTTTAGATGTTCAGGAGCTAAATATCAGGATTCTTTCCACCATGTTAGCAAGGTTTGGGGTTTCTGTTTTCTTTATTGTTTTAAGATAATTCCAGAATTGTAATTGTAGCAAGAGAAGAAAATGAATTCATAGCTTTTGTGCTCTTAAGAAGTGGGAAAGCATCTGGAGGTTTAGGTAATGAGGAGAAGAGTGAATAATCTGAAAATCCCTACATTTTTGGATCCTAATTAAACAGCGTGTGTAACGCTTGGGTACAGGCTGTAGAAACTGGATGGATTCATTTACTTGGGGATGTAATTGATATATAAATAGTGTGTCCTTTTATAAACTGTGTTTTTTCTAAAGAGTCCTAACAGAAATGTAAATCCACAGGCAGGTTCTACACAGTGGCTAAGGATATCTAGGGGCAGACAAGGCTCTCTGTCAAAACGGAGTAGATGACCGTCAGGGTCGCTTTCAACCTTGAAAGTCTCTCTTAATCCCAAGAGACTGTGATTTATGATCTTTTCACTGAATGATTCAAGCACTCCAGGATCTATTTTACCTTGATTTTATTGCTCAAATGTTACAAAAATACAGGGCTTTGGACTTTCCACGAGGTGCTTTCAAGAAAATAACAGACACTAGCCTTATAACTTCTGAATTTATTGACTTTGTCATGTTATTAATAAGCTATAAATAAAATAAGTGGTATTTTATAAATACTCTCAGATAAAAGGAAATACCTAGAGGTCTTTAAGATATGTGAATAACTCGTCACGGTATTTTACTAAAGGAGTCTTTGTATATACTCTTTATCCAAATAATTTTGTGACAAAAGCAATGAAAAGTGACACGCATATACATGCTTATTTATACTTATGGGAATGCCTGAAGGTAAAGACAAATGCGTGAAACATAGCCTTTTCTTTACAGTTTATATTAGAGAATGTGAATTAGGATTTTGGTAAATTATGTGGAAAATTAAGAGGAGTATCCAGGTAATTCAAGTCCAGTGTATACCATCCACTTAGTCTGAATATTGAGTCCATGCATCATTTCCTACATGCTGTTCGGTTGTCTAGAGCACAGGATTCTGGGTAAACTCAACACATAGCAAATACGTAGAAATGAGGTCTGCTTCTCACGTAATATGCCATGCCTGGGAAACAATTTGCTAGAAAGGGTCACAGAGATCAGTTAGAAAACTGAGGTTTAGAGAAGTTTCCCTTTTGTCACAGAGCTCATGATGACAGAAGTGAGACTGAAGCTCAGGTATTTTGAAGCCCATGTGTAATAGTTCCCCTATTTTGACACACTATCACCCTTATCACTAAGAAATGTAGTTTTGGATTTGGGGCAGGGGGAAAGCAAATAAATTTTTTAATAAAGTCTTTCAAGATTTTGACTCTAAAGAATTACAAACTAAGACTTTAAAAAAAAAATGAGTTAATTCCTTTTGCTAGAAGGTTTTTGCATAGTAACTTCCAAAAGCACTACATTTATTGCAAGTGTCCTTTCTGAACCATTTACTTGCTATTTCTATTAACTTCAGTGATTTGAATTATAAAATGCTGTGGACACTATTGAAAATAATTAACTTGAAGGTGCTTCATTTTCTGATATAGCAACAATTTTCAAGCACATTGCAATGTTAACTGAGGTACCATTCTAATCACTTATTGACTGACAAGAAATTAGTATTGTCATTAAGGCTTAATAACTATTTATGGTTTTCTCAAGAAGAGAAACACAGGAGAAAGATATAGAAAGATAGTTATCAGGGTAATGCTATGAAAGCAAAAAAGCTCAGGAATGATAAACTGAACAAATTATCACTCAGGGATATACCAATAATTCCTGATACGGTAAAACAGGCAAGGATAAACATAGTTTGGTTCTTTGCTACAAGAGGTAAAATTTGAAGATAGAAATCTTCCTTGATTATTTTCACTTTGTGGAAAGAAAGAGAGATGAGTTCTTGCTTGAGGGTTTACAATATATTTCTGAGAAAAATAAAATCTGGATTATGCAGACTCTCAGAAAACTGGTACCAATAATGAACAGACAACAGTGCATATTTTCAAAGTTATCACTGTATTAAGCACAAATGGAAACTCATCATTCCTGATTCTTAACTCACCTGCAATGGACTGAAATGGGTCCATCTTGGCCAAACTGCTCTTTTGTTTTATGGACTTGGCCAATGAAGTCAATAAATCCTTCTCCAGACTTTGGCACTCCCTGCTCTGGCCAGTCGGTGAACTGGAACTGCCTCACGGTTCGGGACTGCCCGTCCTTCAGAACGAAAGCCACACACCCAACCACAGAGGAGGACGCCAGGAGGATTCAGCCAGTGCACAGGCCATAAGAGCAGGCATAATTTTTTCCAAAACAGGGAAGAAAAAGTTAGAAACATGTTTAACTAGAAAATCAGTCACGTTCATATCTTACCTGCTACTAACACTGTCTATATTTCACATCTATTTAAATTGCAAATTGTTTACTCTCACAATGTCCAGTTAAAAACCAGAATTCTCAAAAAGAGCCGCCTCATTCTCATATTAGGAAATGCTTCTGAGCCCCAGAGATTGTCTTCAAAGCCAAAGTGGAACAAAGACATTCCATTTCAAAATTTTCAGAATCCAATAACCTCTTATGCTGACAGGAACATCCAGGCAAGTCGTCCAGACCAGAGATTCTGCTATTGTCATGACACCGTCACATCTGCTGTGCTAGCTTATTTGCAGCACTGTCAGATGACAAATAGTGACACTGAAAGCATCTGACACAAACTGGGTAGCGGCTGTTAACCTGGATGCCCCACGTCTCAGAGGTATCCTATTGCTAGCCAAGGCAGTATACACAGCGCGTACCAGGTGACTATGCTGTTGAGCAGGAAGTGAGGCGTCCCTCAAGGAGATAGGAGGGATTATTAATGACTAAATGCTGTGTTCTGAAAAAGGACTCTTTCTGGCTGACCACAGAAGCTGAGGTGTCCATGCGTGGCTTTAACACAGACAAACCAAAAGCCAGATGCAGACGCAATCTTTCTTTCAAGTGATTAGGCAGAAGTACTCTGAAGTATAAATGGCTTCAAAAGAAAATACTAAAAGACTTTGGATTCATTCTGGAATTTTATAGTGTTTGGAAGGATAACAAAAGCAGAAGGGACTCTCTGTTTATTGAAGCAGGAATAACAACTATCACCATCAACTTTCTTCCCTGAATTACAGAGACAGAGATAATCCAAATTCCAACTTCAGATGGGTGGATCCCATTTGAGGAGGCCCTGCTCCTAGTTAAGGCTTCAATGTGGTTCTTCTTTCCACTTCTTTAATAACTTTCTCCTCAATCAAGTCCTTTTTGATACAGATATTCATGTTCCCAAGATTCTGAGTAAGTAGCCTCTATGCTAAGTCGTTTTTAGTTATGTCTGACTTTTTGCAACCCCATGGACCATACCCCGCCAGGCTCCTCGGTCCATGAAATTTTCCAGGCAAGAATGCAGGAGTGAGTTGCCATTTCCTCCTCCAGAGGATCTTCCTGACCAAGGGACTGAACCTATTTCTCTTATGTTTCCTGCATTGGCAGGTGGGTTCTTTACCACTAGCACCACCTGAGAAGCCCTCTGAGTAAGTAAACAGAGACCCAATCTTTCTCATTGAGTTGTATGGAGAAGAAAGCATGGCCCAACTCGAGCTGGACACATCACCAAGTCTGGTGGTTTCCATAGGAACAGGGCATATTCCTGACTGGCATCATTTGGGAATTGAGATAAAACACGTAGATCACATCAACTTTGTGAGAATACTGAGGAATATAAAAATAACTGCTTGGCCCCATAACTAACTTATGGATTGTTACTACAGAAGCATGATTTACTTCCCTCGGTTTCTGAAAAGGGTTTGAAAAGCACAGGAAGGGAAGCCAGTGGCTAGGTGATACAGATTTGTCTTCTCTGACTGTCCTGGTGATTTCATTTCTGACCACGGTTGCTTTTAGCAGCAAGAAGTCATGTGTACAAACCTTTATGATTTGGAAGAGAGACCACCTGACTGCATTTAAAGGCTACCTGTTTAACGAGACTGTATTCTCAAGTGCCACTGTGCTTTTTAAACTGGAAAGTTGAGATTAGAAACACATTAGGAGCACAAATAGCACATGCTACGGTAGCTAAAAAAATTATACAGTCACAAGGAGGCTTCAAAACAAAACATGTGAACAAGTTCCTCCAAGGTTTCTTTTACTTATCACGGTCAGATTTAATTTGGGCAATCGAGGGGTAATAAAGAAGTTGTCTCTGCTGTTTGTGGTGCCTGGCTGCTGCTATACTTTCGTCAGAAATGGTTGGTGTGTTTGCTTGGAATGCACTCAAAATTTCACTCAGATATCTAGCTTCAAATTCTGAAAGTGTGTTCTTTTTTTTTTTTTAAAAAAAAAACAAAACAACACAGAGTAGGACTCAAAACGAGACCTAGGGGCTTAACTACTGTCTTGAGTATAGTCACCTTCAGAGTAGTTAAGACTTCAGACTTTCTAGGATTAACAGGTCTGTCACCTGAGCCAAGCAGCCTGCTAACCAATTTCTCCTTCACTTTAGGTCAATAGCCAGGGCCAGGCTTTGGGGATTAGTGGACAATCTCTAAACTTGAGTCTTGGTTGAGAAAGCTGCTTTCCAGAAAAAACAATGGATCAAGTAAATAGTTCTACCCTACAGTTTTATTCAACCCACCCACTGTGACAGTTCCAAAAACAAAGCAGGGCTTTGCACTGACCCAATCTCTTCTAAGATGTGTTTGTAATCATGGTTTAAAAGTGGCCAAAGGCAAGGATTTTAAAGTTTATGCACAGAACATCTTACATCAGGGCTGAACTTTGGACTCAGCAATCTAGATCAGAAATGCAGGATGAAAATTAGCCAAGAAGGGTCACGGGTGCACAGCTTTCATGGACAGACATATTAGCACACGGAGGAATAAACCATGCCAGGAATCAAATTAGAATGTGCAAAGCTTGTCAGATTCTTCTAAAGAATGTCATTTGCTCTGCAGTTTTAAAATCATACCAAATTAACCTCCAAGCCCACATGACCTAAAGGGCTTAGCAAAACAACAACATATTTACAGCCTCAAGTAATGAAGAAGTCAAAAACGCTCCAAAGAGAATGAGCTAAGAAGGTGAATGTAAGCGCAGCCAACCAATCAGTAAATGCTTCCCGGCACACACATTCACCAAGTACGTCCCCAAAGTTGGGCTGCCAGATGTTCCCTTTGAATGTAAGCCAAACCTGGGTTTATGAGAAAACTTGTCAAACAGGCAAAGTTACTCTTATATTAAAAAAAGAAAAAAAAATTCTCCAAAATGGGTGATTTCTTTTTAGTTTGGGACTATGGTCGCTTGGCAAATGTTTTCTCCCAGAGATGTCTTTTAGACTGTATTTCAGCTAATGTTTAAGAGCATAAGACTATGCCAACTTACCCTGGCATCTGTGACCTTGAATTCTCTTAGGATATATTGTGGCATGTTGTACTCAGCCATGGGATCAACAACAAAGTACTGGTATCTTGCAGATCGTTCTGCTGGCCAGTACTGGTGACATTTCTCCTGAGAAAAATGTAGATTAATGACGAGCTATGTAAAGTGTAAATAGAGTTTTGTTTATCACCCGTCTATATATCTAATGTCTTTCTTTCACTAACACCATTTTAGAATTTAAGACCATTCCATTACATGTGACTCATCTTCTCTTTGAAAGCATAGGTTTCCTCAGGATAGGGAAATTGTGTGGGTCACTATTTGCTCACGGTACCAAGCAGAGTACTTGGCATACAGTAGATGCCTAATACACATAAGTTGAACTGGCTACTTCAATAGGGTAAGCATCTTCATACTTAATTTAGACAAATAATTACATCAGTACTCAGGCTAATGCTAGCCATGTCAATCATGTATTGACATTCACCATTGTGGTTTTGAACGAAGACAACCGTCAAGTGTGAACATAGAAAGAAACCTCTGAGTTGAACTTGTCCAATCTCCTTCGTCAGCTGAAGAACCTGGAGCACGTGCAGTTTTAGTGACTTCAGTAACCAAATCAGAAAAGTCAAGTTTCTTTCTCAGTTTGGTTTTTTTTACTCTCTGTCTGGGCTCTAAAATTTGGGTTTTAGATACATCTCTACCATTGAATTTATACAAAGACAAGAAAAAAAAAAGCCTCTTAAGCAAATATGGCAGAGTGCTTGTATCTGCTGAATCTAAGTGGCTCTAATACTATTATGAATTACGTGGCTCTAATACTATTTCATGGTATTTTTCAGAATAACCTTTTTTTTTAAGTAGAGCAGAGATTATCAGATTTTTTCATAGAAAAACTATGTAACTTTCCGATAGTTTAATCAGAGTGGAAGATGAACAAGCAAAAATTTGCCTCAGAGATGACAGAAAGTCAAATTCCTTCATACAGAGTAATGATGGCACCTAAGCTATGGCTTGTCCAGAGCAAAAGGAAGTAAGACTACATTGAGAATCAGAACAAATCAGCAATATTAGTCTCTATGACAGTGCTACACTGGAAATAAAGTACCTGTTTTTTTCTCCAAAACACAAAAATGAAAGAACTTGATGTGGCTTTGCAAGTTAAAAACCAACCAGTAATGAATGACTCATAACATGTCTGGAGTACTCAACATTTCAAAGAAACGACATTAGCACTGGGGTTTTTTCAATGGAATCCTCATTTCTTTGTGGAGTGAAGGTCTTATGTGAAGATACTCACTCTACCCATCTCACGCAGCTTGGTGAGCATCACGACAATGGTGGAGTTGTGTTCCCAGAGCATCCGCCAGAAGTCTTCAGTGGTCTCTGCCAAGGGCCCCTGGGTAGCGATGTAAGCTTTCTGTTGTCTGTATCACAGATAGCATGTTAATCAGAAAATATACAAAGGCTTCACATTTGATATGTAATATCAAATCCAGGTAATAAAAATGAAAATATTAATGCTATTACGGTAAATTCCCGTTACGATTATGTAATCAAATAAGAACATTTAAGACATTTTAGGAATTTTGCAAAAGAAATTGCTTTGTTAATATAATGATGTATGTCTTTATCACTGTTATTTAAACTTTAGAGCAATGCTAATAGTTCAATTTCATGTCTCATATAAATCACTTAAGAAACAGTTGTGCAGCTTCATTTTGTAGAAATGACTCATACAATCTATGACATTTATATAATTTGGTTCAAAACAATTTCTATATTAACTCCTTCCATATCCAAATGGTTTCTGAAAGAAGAGTGCAGATTATAAATTCCATGACTGCTTCCTCTTACTTCTATCCAAAATAACAAAAAATGAATATCAAGGGACTGAATGCTGACCAATGCAGAAAGAAAACATTTTAAATTGAGATGAAATTCATTCTGGCTGTGAAACTAGGGCACATGTAAATACCAAGAGTTTAGGCTGTCAGGGGAGCAAGAGTATATACCTGTATCCATCAATAAAACTGGCATTGATGTAATCAGATCCTTCTACACCTCGGATAGGCTGCAGGCACACCCTTGTGGATTCATATGGCATAATATTAACAAGGCGATTTTTGAATTTATTACATGGAAGATTGGCACTGATGAATCTTGAGGTGTGAGCTTTAGAGCTGGCTAGACGCTGTTGAACAGAAAAAAAACAAAAAAATAAAAATTCAACAAAGATAATTTTAGCCTGTGGTGTAACTGCAGTGAACCCAAGATTTTCTCTTTAGATACAAAGATTCTGTTTATTTTTAACCCAGTCACTCTTCCAACTGCACTGCTTTTCACATCTACCTAATGACTCCATATAGACAGAGGAAGTTTTAAATATTATGTTCTAAGAATATGTTCTCTCAATTTAAATTAGGGTACAAAAGAGCTCAAGGTATTATGAGGAAGCAAAAAATAGAAAAGGGAAAGATGAAGAAAGTGTTTCATAGTCAGACACCCGAGGGAGAAGGTCAAGTGAATCTTGTAACTTCACCTATTTGAAAGGTTAAGAAAGACAATTCCAGAATGACTTGCTTCTGAATTACCACATCACATCCAATATCATACCTTAAATTCGAGCTCCATTCCTGTGACATTCTCTCCTGTTTCTATTTGTGTCAGCTTCTGAATGTAGGCATACAAGTTTCTAGCTGGCACTTCGGTATTTCCACAAGTCACTGCCTCCAACAGTGCATCATGGATAAAGATGTATTGGTCTTCTGTTTGAACCATGTAATTCCTCTGGGCTCTCATTAAAGTTACATGGCCATAAATATCTACAGTTTTTTCATGCTTTATTCTTTCTAACATGGCATCTATTACAATGAAACACCCAGTCCGGCCAACTCCCGCGCTACAAGGAAAACAAAAAGGGGAAAAAAAAAAAAAAGAGAGAGAGAGAGAGAGAGAGAGAGAGAGAAAAGTACAAATGAATCTATTGAGAAACCAACACATTATAAAATTATTTTGATTATTTTTAATTAACTAGATTTTAAACCCAGTAATTCTACTCAAATAGCTACTGTGACGGTTTTGGAGCATTCTAAACCAAAGGGCAGGGAACAAATTAACAAATAAAATTTGACTAGCTTCAAAATATAAAAATAGTAAATCTGTAATTACTATGCTCCTAGATCATGTAACACAAAGTAGTATTATTTTGAAATCATTATGAAAAAGTTACATTTACGCTTTTTACATTAAAGGTATTTAAAAAAAAATCTGGTTAAGATCGAACTAGACGTCTTTTACACCCATTTCACTCTATTTTAGTTCAATTTATAAAAAAGGAAAAAAACAAAACTAGTAAATCATTCAACTTGAAACATTTCATAATCTAAAACTCAGCAAGGAAGTTTTAAAACCAACGTAGTGAGAAGTATATAATTAAAATGTTAACATGTTGTTGCATACTCAAAATAGCTAGTGTATTCTCGATGGAAAGACATTCTTAACAAAAAGCAATCACTAGAGAGTGTGGGTGTGTTTCTTGCTTTTACTCCTTTTTCTTCCAGAGTTGAATGTATTTTGGAATTTCAGGTTAAATTCAAGTATTCTTGTGTGGGAAAATAAAAGCTTCAATCTTTGTTACTGGAGAAGCTCTGAGGCATTTTTTTAAACTCTATTACTCATGGAGTCATGGGTTGTTTTCCAGTTGGTGGAAACCGATTCAAAGAAGAGGAGGGGAAAGATCAAACAACGCAACGCACAGTGACAAGTTCTGCTGCTCCAAGGAGACAATCTAATTCATTGAACTAAATTACAGAGGCAGATGGTGGGAACATTGGTGTTTCCTTGAGTGTGGGAAAGAATACTAACAAAATAACACATCTGTGTCCTGAAATCCAAGGTAAGGCCTTCCTCGTCTCTGTGTCAAGTATGGCTGAATCCAAAATGTTTTTCTTCCAAGCATGGAAGAAACATGGCTAGGAAACATGTAGTCAATGGAAATATAAATATATATCAGCACCTTAGACACCAGGCAACAGACAACCTCCTTCATTCACTATGTGCCACTGTTTCCCATCTTTTGTATTTCTTTGTGCTTATTTATTTGTCTATCTGTGCACTGATATATCCATCTCTTCATTCAATGAGCAGTGAAGTACTCTGATAACTAACATATGAGATACAACATTAAAGGTGACTTGGATCCCACCTAGAGCTCATACTATCGATAGAGATAATACTTTATATAACTATTTACAACACAAGAAAAAAAAAAAAGACATGCTGGTTTGTGGGTAACATGTCATTTGAACCTGGTCTTGAAGGACAGGAAGGATGAAGAACTGAGGAGGCTAGAATAACAGAAGAAACAGAATGGGTTTTGCAGTCATTCTACTGACTCTGGGAGCTGCATGTAAAATTTTCATAGACCTAGTGAAGCTCCAGTGTAAGGAATGTACCAAACTTTATATAAATGAGCAAAAGGGTATTTGATTCAATTGCCAAGTGGCTGCAAGTAGTAAGTGACCATTTTGTAACATATATTACCTTTATTTAACTGCTGAGCAGTACAGATTGAACCCAGCCTCCTGGGTTTGTAGGAGTCCTATGGTTTGTACACTAACAAACAGTTGGAAATAGGGTATAACCACAATTTAAAAAATATTTACTTTTTTGTGTTCTGTTAGACACAGAAACTGTCAGTGTCTTAGAGAGCCTCTGGATACTGACTCTAAGACACGGCATTCAGAGTTTAAACCACAAAGTGACATGACATTGAGATGTAATGCAAAAGCCTTCCGGGACAGAGTCGGAGACATGATAGCACATTTCTTAGCACAGAATAACCAGCAGCTTGATGTGTGAGATCCATGGAGCTCCATTTTATTTAGTTAGTTTTACCAAAGAAACCTGTAAGATGGTGTTTACCATCACACCCCACCATGTCTCTCCTCCAGGCCCTAGGCAGAGAACCTATTACAACCCATTACAACCACTCTCTGTCCCGGATCCCTTGGTGTCTTCAATACCACCCTGCAGTCTAAGTCACACTGTGTTATTAGTTAATCTACAAATAATGAGCATATCTTGAGAGCTGGAACAACATTTTCTGTTATCTTTCTCTGCTCTGCACCAAGCATACAATCAGTGTGCATTAATGTGTGTGGAAAAGTGAACGAATTAGTGATTGGCATGAGAGGCCTTGTGTAACGAGCAGCCCACCCAGGTTTGGTAATAAGACCCCTCAGTCAGTGAAAGAAATGGTACATTTGACACAGGTTCAGAACTGTGCGAAGAATGCCTGAAGACGATTTCACAAAGTGTCCGGTAGGGAAGAAGGGGACAGGAAAAGGCTTTGAGTGGTTTTCTGTATCTTGGTCTCCTGATGAACCACGGCATTGCAATGAAAAGAAACTAGGTAAGACTTAGCCTGGAAAAGGGAGGCAGCCCCCCTTGTTTGGCAGGTCCTAAGATTGAGTAAATCTTTTCCTTTTCCCTGTGTTGTCTTTCTAAACTGTTTTCATCCTAATGGTTCATTGCTTCTAACTAGATACAATATCATGTAGTTCTTCCTAATGGAAGCTATACTGTAAGCCATATAACTTTAACGATGTATCAAGTCAGATCTAGACAACAACAGGAATATGTTCTCCAAGTATACATCAGAGGCCATTCCTAACCTCTGAATGATGCATGGTTCTGTATTCTGGCAGAAAGATACTACAGAATCCTACAAAACTGGTAGGGATAACACCAGATCCTAACAATTTCAACCTCTTCATGGTGGTAATAATACATTTTTTCAAAAACAAAAGTGAAGAGGGAAAATAATAAAACATGTGCCTGTGTCTAACTCATGAGTTGTGGGAAGAAAACAAAACAGGAACAGAGGCTTTGACTTGTGCAAAAGCTATTTTTTCTCCTCTGAACAGAAAATATTGTTAACAGCCCAATCTTGCTGTTTATATGCAAGAGAGGAAGAAAGTGCTCCTTGGAACTTAACATGTTACCTCTTTTCAAAGATGAAGATTTCTTGGAGGTTTTAAATGTTGGAGGTGTCTCTTAGCTTTAAGCAAGACTATGAAGTTCAAAATACTTTTTTCAGATACCAGTGATTGGGTGTCCTTGAGAAAGTCACTTAATCTCTCTTGGGTTTTTTGTTGTTCTAATGTTAATTAACTTGTTAATTATCTAGTAAGTTTTAAGACTGCTTTAAACATGTTTGCTTTGCAAACATAAAGGAAGATGCAGTTGCTTTGTAGGTAGAAATTCCATTTAAAGATTCTACCTCCGAAATTGACAACAAGAAACAGGCAATGTTAATACGGGAAATTTTTTATAGAATCACCACAGGATCATTTGCGATCAGGCTCTCAAAATCTTGCTTTAAACTACCCCCTCGAGCTGTTCTTCCTTTTCTCCCCGATTTCCAATAATAATACCATATGTCTGAGGAAGTTTGTGCTTTCACATTTATTCTCAAGGTAAATGAGATGGCCGTGAAGGGCCTCTCACCACAGTGCTGGGCATCCTGGAGGCATGTGACATTATCTGTCAGTTTCCTTTCCCCTTCAGCGATTTGCAACATTCAGGAACTTCTTTGAAGTCATACAGCTAAAGGTAAACGGCCAAATAGGGACTCAAATGCAGGTTCTGAGATGCTGAGCTTTAGCACCACATTTCAACAGGGCATCACCATTTCCGCCATCTGGGTTAAAAATGGATACTTTCTTGTGACCTACCCCTCTGCAATGCTCCTTTGCTATGCTATGCTAAGTTGCTTCAGTCATGTCTGACTCTGTGCGACCCCACAGACGGCAGCCCACCAGGCTCCCCCATCCCTGGGATTCTCCAGGCAAGAATACTGGAGTGGGTTGCCATTTCCTTCTCCAGTGCAGGAAAGTGAAAAGTGAAAGTGAAGTCGCTCAGTTGTGTCTGACCCCATGGACTGCAGCCTACCAGGCTCCTCCATCCATGGGATTTTCCAGGCAAGAGAACTGGAGCGGGGTGCCATTACCTTCTCCAACAATGTTCCTTTAGTAGTGTTTAACTAGCTTTATCAAGGTTTCTTAAAAAGTCTCTCTTCCTTGGTTTCTGTGACGCTAATTGGGGGATTACAGGGAATATCAACTACTCCTCTTGGGGTTGATGGCAGGAAGGGAGAAGATTTTATAATGATATCAAATACAAAATAGCCTGAAACATGTAGCATATGAAATTAGTCAAAAAGATCTGATTTGTGTGTATAATGGTTCCATTGTCTCTATGACAGGGTAGAATTTCTCTCAAGTTGGAAACCAAAATCAAAGATCAATCCTAAATGTCATTTTCAGAAATCTATAGGCAGCTCTCAGACTGTGCCTCAGTACGTAATGTTTTTTTGTTTTTTTCTATTTGACTCCTGTGCTGGCTCTTCTTCCTCTCTGGATTTTTCCATCTGAACTCTTTTCTCTAATTTACATATTTTTGCCAGGCCCAAAATGTACATAATGTCCCCAAAGTTCTGTCCTCCTTTCTCTCATTCTCCTTCATGGTTCAGCAATAATCTTCAAATAAATGATTCCTAAAGTAATTGCTCTTTCTTTGAGCATAAGGAATACCTATATTTCAAACCATTCTCAGGTTTCTCTAGAAATAAACATATCCCAAGAATCATCAACATCTCTGCTCAGATCTGCTCTTCCCACTGTCATGCTCCTCCTTGTCATTCAGATCTAAAACTGAAGGATCATCTTGAATTATTCTTGCCTTTTGCCCTGTCCAATAACAAATTATAAATTTCTACACATTCAATTTCTACAGTTTTGTTCAACTATCCATCCGTGGTGTGTGGGAGCTGGCAAAACTCAACTGATGAATTCTCAGAAATCCTGCTTAAGCAATTAAATTAAAAATGAAGGTAAACTCAAAATGCATTGCATCTTAATTATCTTACATTCATGCTCTTCAGGTGAAAATATTATATAATGGTGTGCAACTGAGTATCTCTCCCAGCTTTTGGATTCAGTGATGTCACATTTATAGCCTGGAGTATTTACACCAAGGAAATTGACAAATACTACTGCCTACACCCAACCCACTCCCCACCACCCCGAGCTGGCGGCTACTTATTATCAGCACACAGAGTATCCTAATTCATCCATTCTTACCACCACCCTGGGACAGACAGGAAATGCTCATTACTTTGTTCTTCCATCCACATTTGCTATATTACTCTTTCGTACTGCAGGCTATCATCCCACAGATATCTCCTGAGTGTCTATCATGCGCTAAGATATCATGGAACTGGCGAACAAAACAAACATGATTCTTCCCTCATGAAGATGACAGTGCAGTGGGGGAATCTGATATTAATAATCATATGAATAAATACATAATTAGAAGTCCCAACAACTGTTGTGAGGTAAATGTGTAGAATCCTGGCAGAGAAACTTTGGGGAAGTGTCATTTAAATTGATATCGTTTATGAACTGGATTGTGTCTCCTCAAAATTCATTTGTTGAAGTTCTAAGCCCCCCACTGTGACTATTCAAAACTAGGGTCTTTAGGGAGGTAATTCAGGTTCAATGGGGTCATAGTGCTGGGTCCCTAGTCCAGGAGGACTGGTGACCTTATAAGAGTATAAGAGACTCTGGAGATCTTGCACTCTGTGCACATGCACACAGGAAAGCTTGTGCAGAGACATAGCTAGAAGATGATCATATTAAATTAAGCCAGGAAGAGAGGGCTCACCAAAACCCAACCCTAACAGCACCTCAGCCTTGTACTTCTGGCTTCCTGAACTGTGAAAAAATAAATTTCTATTATTTGAAGCACCTAGGCTATGTCACTTTATTATGGTGCCCTAGTAAACTAATACGGAGAAGGCAATGGCAACCCACTCCAGTACTCTTGCCTAGAAAATCCCACGGATGGAGGAGCCTGGGTAGGCTGCAGTCCATGAGGTCGCTAAGAGTCGGACACGACTGAGCGACTTCACTTGCACTTTTCACTTTCATGCATTGGAGAAGGAAATCGCAACCCACTCCAGTGTTCTTGCCTGGAGAATCCCAGGGATTGGGGAGCCTGGTGGGCTGCTGTCTATGGGGTTGCACAGAGTTGGACACAACTGAAGCGACTTAGCAGCAGCAGCAGTAAACTAATACACTTCCTACAGGATAAGACATGGTTTGCAGAGTGAAGAAGGGTGGGAAAGCTTCCGAGGAGAAAAATATATCCCAAGAAGAGGCCTTGGAATGGAAAATAGCTTAGAATATTGGAGTAATGGAAAGAAAGCCAGGGTGGCTGGAAGGCAGTGAGGGAAAAAAGACATATTTATTTTTATATTTATTTGTTTTCCATTTTAAGGACTGTTTAATATTTTTTATTATATGTATAACTATTAACAGCAATTATTTAAAATAATTGTTTCACTTATTCATAGACTACCTTTATGACATGGCTCATCTAATCTTGAGTTCTTTATTCTGATACAATTATTGGATTGCTAGCATTCATCTTTGCTAGCATTATTTCTGATATCTTCCTGAGAAGTTCTTTATTTGCCTTTACATAGGGCCAACAACTTGGCTATGTGCATGATTACTGGGCTATAATATTATCTGCTCAAACTCTAAATCTATTGCCCCACAGTCTGTCTTTGTATTTTGAAGAAGTAATAGGCCAGTCTTATTTTTGGTCGTTCAGTAGCAATTTTACCCCAAATACGGGTGGGTTTTTTCTTTAACGTAGAAGTTCAAAAATATCTGGATGTGATTTAGGCACCAGTCTCATCATTAAATCCACATGCTCTCAGATAATACTTTTACTTTAAGAGTCACAGCTTTCCTTCAGCTCCAGGAAAGTTGGATGTCTTTATAGCTTTCCCACCTCTCGGGTTTTTGCTTACCAGACTCTTCCTCTTCCTTATCGTGTCCTCCTCCTAAGATATATGTGTTGATACCTGCCTTCCCTCAAGACCCATCTCACATTCTGCATCCTTGGTCTGGACTTTGTCC
Source organism: Capricornis sumatraensis (assembly GCF_032405125.1). Taxonomy (NCBI): domain Eukaryota; kingdom Metazoa; phylum Chordata; class Mammalia; order Artiodactyla; family Bovidae; genus Capricornis; species Capricornis sumatraensis. Next base: position 44,787,955 of record NC_091074.1, on the reverse strand, counting down.
TTGTTTATCTCTATCTGTATCCTTATGACCGTTTTTACCTCTTTATTGGTAACTGCCATACCTTATTTTTGTTTTCTGTTTATTATCTTTATGCAAAGTTGCTAAGCTCCTTGAGGGGAAGAACAACAGCTTCCTTGTCTCTACTGCATTTGACAATTTCTCTTGTCAATTTCTATGCCAGGGAAATCAGAGGCACTCACTTTGAGTTGCAAAATTTTAAAAAACTTAAGTTAAAAAATATTAAGTCTATTTCTGGACTTTCTATGACATGCACAGGAACATTCCCTCAAAGGCCCCTGCTTGGCGATATTCCCTGGATGTATGCATGCATGCTAAGTCACTTCAGTCGTGTCCAACTCTTTGCGACCCCATGGACTGTAGCCCACCAGGCTCCTCTGTCCATGGGATTCTCCAGGCAAGAATACTGGACTGGGTTGCCATTGCCTTCTCCAGGGAATCTTTTGATACAGGGATTGAACCTGCTTCTCTTATGTCTCCTGCATTGCCAGGCGAGTTCTTTACCACTAGCACCAACAATGCATGGGGATACTCCTCGGATACATGCTCACACAGATAAAGGGAGTTCTTGTAATTTGATGAGATGGAAACTGCCTGTGCTTATGTTGTACTCCACTTACTCAGAAATAAGAGACTTGAGGGACCAGATTTTTCTTAAGAAGCTGAACACTGCACATTCAGAGCTTTTAAAACAATGTCAGTCTACTTTTGTTTGAATTTCCAAGTTCCCGCAGCAACACATATTTTACTTCCTTCTCCAATTTACTCCAGTTTTCACCCATCAGTATCTGAGTGCAGTGCACCTTTCAAAATGAAGGATTGTAGTTCTAAAAGCAAATGCATTTTTCTTTGATCCTGAAAAACTTAGCTCCTCATAGCAGCAATAATGACGGAGCCCTATTTAGTGCTGTTTGTTTTTCATCATTTCAACAGCTTTCAACCTGAAACATGATAAGAACAGCAAAACTGATAAACCACCCTTATTTTTATCTGTTTTCTGTCAGAGTAGTTGCCAAGCACAAAGACAGATTTTTCTAAATATCTCTGGGAAGAAAAAGAGTGCATAACCCTGTGCTTCAGGCTGAGGCCAGCACAATTTGGTACATTTATTATGTTACAGAAAATTCCAACAAAAAGGGAAGAGGACAGCACTTTTAAATCAAGTCTAGGATTAGGTTGGTCTCTGTTACCGTTGGAGTAAAACCAACTTTCTAAGTTACCTTCTAGTGAAGACAGTAATTCCACTAAAGTAAACCAAGTGATTGACAAACTTTTGCCTTGATTAAACAAAAAAAGGTTTCAGAGAGTGATAGACATTCCCAGTGTTTACAAGCTGAAAAACCATGCAATCCATTAAACAAGTATGCCTACTAGGAAATTGTTATTACTTCAATATTATCATCCATCCAGTTACAACATTTGTTTTCAATTTCTAAAAACATGATTGAGTTAGTCCCACGAGTTGAAATATGCTTAATGTCCCGTGATGCGATACAGTAGTAATGTGCAAAAGGAAAACATTAAGAGGCATGAGGGGGCTATTTTGTACTAAAATCATTCTGGGTATGTGCTTAAAAGTTGGCTTTCCTGATTAATCTGGTGGAGTTTTAATGCTGACCCTTTACTGATACTTCAATGATCTGGCAAAGAAAGAACAGAACTAGAAGATTTTACAGAGCAGTCAGTTGGGTGCAAAGACAGTGAAACATGATGCAGAAACCATGGTGAGCATTTTGTACAGATATCAGCTTGTGCTTTGATTGGATATTATAGTTCATCTATAACAAGAATGGCATTTATGAACTGCAAGACTGTTTATTAAAAAAGGAATCTAATAGAATGGGTTTTATGACTGAGTTTTATAAGATTAATGAGATGACTCTCCTGATGAAACTGTGATGTGATCCTGATATGGCTGCTGTTTTGAAACTCTTTCTTTTCTGACAAAAATTAACTTTTAACTTAGTATACAGCTGTACTTGACCATCTCTAGAGTATTTAGGACTTTGTACAAAAATAGACATATAACTATTTTATTTTTTACATCCTCTGGCATCTTTTGTACCTTGAGTGACAGAGAAATTATACAGATCCCTTATATATAAGTATTCATCTGACTAATCAGTTTTTAAATATTATTATGAGCTAAAATGTAAAAAATATGTTTCAACCAATTGTCAGTGAAATGCAGTAGAATGTATCTATGCTGTTAAGAGTTGTTTGGGAGGGAATTTTTCAGTGTTCATAAAAATTTAAAATTGCACCTATCCCTTGACACAGCACTTCCAGACAACTTTCATGAAGATATATGTACACATATGCACAGAGAGGTACTTACAAGGTGGCTCAGTGGTAAAGAATCCACCTGCCGTGCATGAGATGCAGGTTCAATCCCTGGGTCGGGAAGATACCTGGATAAGGAAATGATAACCCACTCCAGTGTCTTGCCTGGGAAATCTCAGCGGAGCCTGCCAGGGCCACGGGGTCGCAGAGTCAGACATGACTTCGACTAAACTACAGTGCACAGAGAATGTTAGAAAGGGATCTTTGCTTCAGCATTATTTGAGATAGCAAAGTACCGTAGCTAGGAAACAGTTAAGTAAACTATGGCATATAAATATTGAGAATACTATGCAGTAGTTTAAAGAATGAAGTAAATCCATGTAATGACCCCTTCAAAGAAACTAAATATTTTGCAGAGCAATATACATATCATGATAACATATTTTTTTACAAGTCCACACAATACAATTAAGCATATTTTATATGCATACTTAGTAACCTCTTAATGAAGCATGGAACTGGTGATAAAGGTGGTAAGGAAGATTTTCACTTCAGTTGAAATGCATGATTTTTTTTTTAAGCAAGGACAATATATTAATAATCAGTAATAATGGAATTAAAAAGAAATTTAATGTAATAGATTTTAAAAGTTACCATTATAAAAATAATCAGTTAATTATTGAAAAATCAGTTAATAATTGAGGACTCAAAGAAGTAGAGAGAGAAAGTGAAATCTCATTCACTCTAGCTTGGGAATACTGCCCAGACATGGATTCTCAGGAGACGATAGGGTGATACTGGGCCTTTGCAACCTGGACTTGATCCTGCCATCATGTGCTGGCCTTTATGGAGTGGATTCCAGAAAGAAGACAGACAGCATAGAGAGGAGAATGCTTAGAGACTAAGCAGAGAACAACTGATCTGACAAGGATCCTAGTTCAGCATATTGAGAGGTCAGTACCCATCATATTTCCTCAGGGCATTTAATTTCTCCAGATGGGTGAAGGGGGATTTCTTAAACTGAATTAAGCCTGTAAAAAACAAAATCCACATGGGCCTAATCTGACTACCTGCCCCCCCCCCCCACCCCCCCCCACCCCCCCCCACCGCGCTGCAACATATTGACTCAAACAAAAATCCTCCAGAGACTTTTCTGTATAATCTTGGCTCTGTCCCAGCATTATCTGCTGAATACATTCCTTATTATTCTTAAAATGTGATGCTCAAGATAAAGTAGAAGGCTAATATATTTATATAAAGAACACCTGAATATGTCATGGCAGGTTTTATTTTACAGACGGATAGAGGAGGCCATTGGGCAGAGATAAAACAGACCCAGCTGGCCCTTGCTGGTAGCTGACTTGAATCTGAATGAGGTCAATTGGACGATGCTATGGAATTATGAGGAACTATAGCATTTTCACTGAATTTTTCTTTGTAAATAACCATATCAGTTCAATCCATATTCTAAATTTTGTTTAAAATGACACAAAATTATCCACATCTTGAGTGGATACAGCCATTAACCAGCCCTGCCAGATAAAACTACACAGGCTGCGTGCTGCAATTCAGTAGCAATAGAAGAGCTACTGAAAGATATTTGAAAATTACTGAAACTTTAGAAACTTTATTTCAATTGTTTTGCCAAGTGTATCTGTGTTTTCCCACAAGGGCAAGATTCAGGGAATTTTGTTTTGGTGTTTTTCTTTTTTAAAATGCAATTATCTTCATACAAACATAAATGATCCAATGGTTTTCAAGGCTCTAATCAGAGGTCACAGACTGATAGCTATGTTTTATTTAGTCCTTTGTTCACTTCAAACAAGTTTCTGTAAGGCAGTGAGAATCACAATTCAAATACAGTTTACCGGCTGCCAGGGTCTGCTTCACTTGTTTGTATCAGTATCACTCCACAGAAGCCCAGCAGGCCTTTGCATTGGTGTTCCAGGGCATGATCTTCTTAAACTCTGAATTAATGCATCAATACTGCTCACTGCCTCTTCTGATTCCTCTACCTACTTAGATTTTTGAACGAGGAAACTGAGGACCTAGGCTGGGTTAGGAATTTGACCAAGTAATGCAGATGTTTGGAAGAAAAGCTATGACCAACCTAGGCAGCATATTGAAAAGCAGAGACATTACTTTGCTGACAAAGGTTCATATGGTTAAAGCTATGGTTTTTCCAGTAGTCATGTACAGACGTGAGAGTTCAACTCTCATGAAGCTGAGTGCTGAAGAATTGATGCTTTTGAACTGTGGTGTTGGAGAAGACTCTTGAGGGTCCCTTCAACAGCAAGAAAATCAAACCAGTCAATCCTAAAGGAAATCAGTTTTGAATATTCATTGAAGGATTGATGCTAAAGCTGAAGCTCCAATACTTTGGCCACCAGATGCAAAGAAATGACTCATTGGAAAAGATCCTGATGCTGGGAAAGACTGAAGGCAGGAGAAGGGGGTGACAGACGATGAGATGGCTGGATGGCATCACCAACTTGATGGACATGAGTTTGAGCAAGCTCTGGGAGTTGGTGATGGACGAGGAAGCCTGGTGTGCTGCAGTCCATGGGGCTACAAAGAGTCGGACATGAGTGAGCAATGGAACTGAAACTGAAATGTGGCTGTTACTAGCAGAGCAAAGACCTGGGTCTCTGTCTACTCATCCCAAACTCATGCTTCCACCAATGGGATTTTATTGAAAACAAGGTTATAGTTTTCCTTCGAGCTCCCTGGATAAACCCAAGGACCGTGATTCCATCAATTTAGGCCACAACAATGTTGGTTCTAAAAGGGCCTATGTTGTGTCTATAACTGTCCTTTATTAATAAAACATAAGCTCTCCCACACTATTCAGCTACCCAAAAAGAAAGGAATTAAGTGGCTTTCAAGCATTGTCAAGATAGATCTTCATGTACCTGACTATGTATTAACTAGTTAGATTGATGACATCTCTGTTTGAGACAGATGGATGAAATACTTTCATTAAGTATAGTATTCATACATGATAACTAATTAATGAAAACCAGTATTAAGTGTATTTAGGAGGCCATAATGGTCATGTTTGAGGATGGGAGTAGAAAGGAGAGGTTTGCCTCTTATTCAGGGTAATAGTAGAAGGTGGAAAACAGACACAAGACAGGGACACCAAAGAGATGAAAGGTAATATTCATTAACTCAATAAATTCAGAGAGATCTCTCTTCTGTGTATTAAGATCTCAATCACCATGTGATGTATCCCTAGGCATTTAGGCATTATATGTCTATCCAAGTAATCTGTACACATACCTAGGCAGTATTAAAACATATATTCCTGGGCTTTGCCCCCAGAAATTCTAATTCAGCAAGTGTGGAGTAGAACTCAAGATTGTCTATTTCCAACAAGCTCCAAAGTGATGCTGATAGGCTGGTTCATGGGCCATACCTTGTGTAACAATGCTCCAGAGGTACTCCTCTTCCAATATTTTTATAAGTAAAAGAGGGACAAAAGATGTATCAAATATACTGCTACTAATTATCTATGCATGAGTGTATGTATGTGTGTTCATATACATACTTTTTTAAAAAAAATCTTGAACTCCATTCTTAATAATTTTTTTTTAATCTAATTGACTTAAAACTTCAGTGCAAATGGGAGAACACAAAGTCTGCTTTCAAAAATGTACATCTGCTTTCAAAAATGTACAGTTTGCCTTTTTTTTAAAGGCCAAATACTTTACTATTTCCAGATACCTGCAAATGTATGAAATTATCTTGTAAAAAAACTCGGACGCCAGAAGCCCACCTTGCAAGTTTTCTTAGAAAAAAAAGAAGAAATCAGATACCAGGTAATAAGACCCAAAAGAATCTCTTCCAAAGACAGAAAGAAAAATATACAAGCAATAGAACCCTGATTGGAAAGACACAATACAAAGAGAACTATTTTTAAGCTTCCTTTTATGACTGGGGGCACAGCAAAATAGTTTGAAATAGGAAGTGTTCATGCTGATTACATGAAATCAAAATACACACTGTTCAAAGGCAGCCAACATTTAAAAAATATGCAGCTTCATTTACACAGTGAATTTCAGTGTTCTTTTAGTCTGGGAATATTTTAAAATACCTTGCAGGTACAACAGGGAAAATTCAGTGATACCCCTGTCCAGATATCAGCTATTTGGTTATAAAAATATTTTCACATTTCCTGCAGATGTCTAGATTCCTTTCTTTGCTAGTAATTTTAATTCAGAACTCATTATTGACAACTGTTTGTTCTGATAGAACCTAATTGCTCTTTTACTACACTCAGCTGTGAGCAGACTGATTTCTTTTCCCCTTATAGTGTATATTACATATAAACACAGGCAGGAAAAAAAATAACCAATTAACTAAATACGTGCACGTAAAATGAAGCATTAAGAGCACTGATCAAGTAATATCTCTAACTGCAACATAGGTCAAAGGAAATTATAGCATTTACAATTTAGAGTATTAAATATAATTATATAGAAATATTCACAAGCATTCAAATATAGGGATGATGAGTGGCAGCATCTGAAAATTTATCCTTTTATTAAAGAAACTTATAAATTACTACATTTGAGTAACTGACAGGGCATTTAATGTACTGAAGGATTATCTCAGGGATATCTATCTATCAGACTCTCTACACAGAACTAAGAAGCCTGCCATAACCAGCGCCCATCCTGAGCAATCAAACGTGCTGTGAGATCACTTTTGTTGGCGTTCAGTCGCTAAGTCACATCCAACTCTTGGCGACCCCATGGACTGTAGTACAGCCCACCAGGCTCCTCTGTCTGTGGGGTTTTCCAGGCAAGAATACTGGAGTGGGTTGCCATTCCTTACTCCAAGGGATCTTCCCAACCTGCATCTGTGCATCTCCTGCATTGGCAGGCAGATTCTTTACCACTGAGCTACCAGGGAAGCCACTGTGGAGATAATCCTATTTCTGCAGGGCAGAGTTTCTGGGAACAACCAACTCTTTTCCTTGCTCTCCAATCACTGCTATGGACAAACTGCTTTCCTTTAAGTTTACCAGAAGAGGAATACAAGTTTGTTGAAATCAGAGCTATTTCCTCTGAGAGATTCTGTTCAAAGGCAATGCCCCATTTTAGCAGCTCCCCAAGAGGTACACGAACAGCTTGGCAATGTTCATTCCATCAAACGCCTCGGCAGCCTCGCTCATGAAACCTAGGCCAATTTGGGGACCCCAAGCTGCCTTCCTTAGTGGACTGGAATCCCCTGAAGAGGGGAATGGCAAGGGCTGGTTTCAGTAGAGACCATATAAGCTGCAAATATACTGCATTTGAGAAGAGCAATGGCTCGTTTTATTTCCTGTCTGTTGGTTCTGGAGACGGAGGGAATGTGATGATGAGGGATGAGCAAACTGCTCCTTAGTAAGGAACCCATTCAAGGGAAATGAACTTTTTCTTAACATCAGGGACACTATATGGTGCTTCCCTTTCTGGAAGCAGTAAGTGCTTCTCTTTTCAGACTTAATCTACCTCATATAGGGAGGAAGATACTGGGAACGGGATGCTGATTAACCCGATAACTCTCCAGGATGCGGCATACATTTCCATGAACACCAGACGTGATGCTAATTAGAGTGCAAACCCCAGAGTCAACATTTACAAAGCCTTACATGGTGAATGTAAGGTAACCTGTGGGGCTGGGTACCCACAAAGATTGACCCCATGGCCTATTCCCAGCCTCTCCCCCAGTAACAATGGGAAACATTTTATTTGGCATTTAAAAATACTGCCACTACGCTTTCTTAGTATTTTTTACCTACGTAACAGACTATATCATTTTGCATTCTTGTATGGCTTTGTCCATTGAATTGCTTTGGATACTGACATTCTCACTCAATGTCCACTTATTCATTGAATAACTACTGAGTATCTGTTTCATGTAGACATAGCTCCAGGAAAGAAGGACACAATGGTGAACTCCTAGGCACCATTTCTCACCTCGGAGCTGTTAGATTGAGACACTACTGTCTGGGGAAGAAATTGAGTTTTTGCCCATAAAAGTAAATACCACATTTGAAATGCTATTTCTTTCTTCCCTTGAAGGTTCACTTTTTACTGGTTAAAATAATTTAAACATAAAGTATTAGTTGAATTGAAAAAAAAACTTCTTTATTTTCACATAAGCATGATAGGGAAAGTAATCTGTTGTGATATGTTTGTTTTGTAAGGAGTCAGTTTGGCAAATGGCTTTTCCAACTGTAGATAAATGATATTTGGTTATTTATCTTCCCTGAGGCTTAGTTTTCTCATCTGTGAAACGTAAAAGCATTCCTTAAGGCTCCTATAAGGCTACTGTTAGCAAAATGTCTTTTAACTAATTCTTGATAAATGTTAATTTCCTTACTTCCTTTTCCTATGAATTGAGGACCTAGAGTTGAATATTTGAAATCAATTGGCCTAATAATGGCAGAGTAGATATGCAACCTTCCTATTCTTGCATGGTTATACTAAAGATTTAACACTATGAATTTGTGAAACTAATATTCCATTTCATTTCCAGATTTCTATCCTTTGGTGGGGGGGAATAGTCCTATACAATGGAATCAGATTTGAGACTTGGAAGGGACATTAAAGATGATCCAATCCATTGGTTCTCAAAGTGCAGTCCCATGATCAGCAACATTAGCATCATCTGCAAATTTGGTAGAAATGCAAAACACTTCCCTTATCGCAAGTACTGATTATTGTTGTTCCTTCCTTTGTTCCTTAATATGTGCATATGGCCTACTACTAATCAATTCACATTCATATATGCATATAGATATCTGTATACATTTTCTTAGTTGATCTCCATTTACCAACCAAGCCACTCAAATTCCCCTTTCCTCCGAAAAGCCCCAGTCTAGCGCTCACTGCACCAGGTCTGCAGAGACTAGGAGGCTGTTCTCTAGGATAGTTATGTTCTTTTCTGATGGCATGGTGTTTATTCCAAAACAGTCAGTTATTTTAGTGAAATAACTGAAGTATATATTAAGTAATAAGATATGATTACAAAATAAGAGTTGTTTTTATGAAAGCTAAATTAACTGCTTTGGGAAGACATTCTATTGTCCCCTTAAAAAGTACAGTTGAGATAGGCATTGGTAAGATATCTATAAATAAATAGAAAATAGTTTATAAAAAATCTAGAAGAATTCTAATATGTAAGTTGTTGAAAAGTTATTGAATGTTGTCTATATCAAATAGACTAATTGTACTAACTGTATGTCACACTCAAAGTTCTTGAAAGTGAAAGTTAGTCTAGTAACCATGTCATACTCAAAGTTCTTAGTCCTAAATGTAAAATCTAATGAACTAATATAATATATAATTATGCATTTGAAGTTAATAACTGAATATGTAATCTCTTAGGCTTCTTGATATATATATCAAGGTTTCTTGCAAATGGGCTTGATTGTTTTAGGCATCTTCCCCATAGGGGAAGCTGTTTGAGGAAGATGACACATTGTTTCATCTCCATACTCAATAGTTTGAATCTTTGCATTGTTTAGTTTTAATAAATATTTCTTATATTTATCTATACATTGTATTTACTGATTTATTAGATAATTACTCTTAATGTCCATGGTCCTATTTTATCACTGAGCCGAATTATCTCTTATGATAGCATTTCCTAGAATACTTTGATAAAATCCAAGGGGAAGGGGAAGAGTTCCATATTTAAATAGATTTCAGAAATCCCCTCTTGGAAATTCTCAGTAGAAATTATATTTTATAGGGTTGAGAAACTCTGTTGTAAAATAGTTTAACTTAGTTTAACCCATTCTAATTTGACTATTGCAAATATCTTCCACATAACATCTGGTAATAAATCAGGGTTCAGAGTGCACATACCTTGATAGGTTTCTTGAGTTTTCTGAGTGACTGGCTTTTTATGTTCAAATCGTAATTCTGTTTCTGTAGACTCTGTTCAGATTTCTCATAGAACCCAGATTGAGTGTGAAAATCATTTGTCAGATTATATATGCCAATAATTGTTTGGGAACTGGTCAAAATTTGGATTTATAAAACTGCTATTTATAGTTCTCTTCTGTTTTCTTTTTTCTAAATAAGGTAGCTAATCATTTCTGAATTCAGCTCTACTCTCATAGATCAAAAGAAGTCAGCTTTAGTCAGGGGAGTATAAAGCATAGATGTTAAATAACAGTGGTAGGGCCTAGGATGGACTGAACCTTTAAAAAAAATTAATTTCAAAATAAAAACTCTTAAAAAAAAATGTCCGCAAGCTAAAATTTGCTAGCAACAGTTTTGGAACAAGTTTTCCATGGAGGGACATGTTTTTCATAGTCTGGAATCACTTTAAAACTTGATGCCATATGACTCTAGACTTAGAAAAGCAGAGTGAGTAACAGATTATACTAGCATAAGAGATATAGTCCAGGAGTACCTAAAATGAAGCTGAGAAAGTGGTAATGAGTGCCCTTTACATTAAATCTGTCCACGGAATTTGAGCACTTGCCTGAGATAAGCCTGCTCAGGTTATTAAAACCTCAAATGTTGAATGGCAGTTATGTAATGAGTTTCCTTTAAAAAAACAGAAAATGAACTTCCATTTAATAAACACTGCCTGAAATGTTGATAACTGAAGCTAGGTGATAGGTGCTTGAGGGTTCATTATACATTCTCGCTACTCTTGGGTATGTTGGAAATGTCTAAACTAAGAGAAGAGTAGGAAATAGCCCCTTTTTATCCCCCTAATATAAAGCTCGCCCCTCCAAATATAGGATCCCTAAGGGAGAGAAATAACAACAAAAAAAGATGTTGCTTATAACCATTAATCTAATTCTAATAGCTAAGACTGTTCCTAAGTTTTTAATGTTACAGCCAAACTGTGATGTGATGTACCTTTAAAAGGACATATGAGCTAAGTGACCATCCTAGAAATGCTCCTTGATAAGATTATCTCTATGAAACATAGGCAGAGAATCCAGCAAAAGACATGATGACCACCTTAGGAAGTGTTGTACCTTTGTACATTATATAGGCCACAAAGATTCACTATTAATATGACATCCATGCAGAACTGTCATCTCAGATTTGTAAAAAATATATTTATTCCTAAGCCTTTAGGAAATATAAACACAACAACAGAGGCATGCATACATAGCTCTAGTAACTGGACTGCATTCACAGTTTCTTACTGAATTCTGAAAAGGTTTTGCTAAGCTTGGGCTTTACTATTGTGCCCTACAAACCAATAAGTTTGAGTTTAATTGAACCAAGATAACAATTGGATTTCAGGCTGCAGTACATCAGAGAAAATAGTCTGAAGCCCGGTCGATCATTTCCAGACACACAAAGGAGGGATGAAATGTTAACCGTAGGTTATAAAGAATTTGTGTGGTTTGCAACATGATTGGTTATGGTTTCTCAAACATAAGTGGTGAGCAAGGGTCCAGACTTAGTAAGGCTCTCTGTTCAATTGATTAGAATTGGAGTTGGGTGTAGGCTGACAAAGTTTAACATTTTCATTTAGTTTTTGAACCTTTTGACTCCCTTCACCCACTTCTCCAACTTCCACCCCCACTCTTCTGATAACCACCTATCTGTTCTGGTTATCTATGAAACTGTGGTGTTTTGTTTTTGTTTCTGACATATGAGAGAGATCATACAGTATTTGTTTTTCTCTAGAATGACTGATCACCTGTGAACCAAGTCGGGACTAATTTGAAGGCAGTCAGATAAAACTTGTTACTATGGTTTCCATAAGACTGAAATTCCTCCTCCTCCTGCTTCTCGTCATCATAACCGTGAGTACATAAGCATTTAATCTACCAAATTTTATGCAGCTTTCCCTTGTAGATAAGATGTCTTTGGCAAATGACTAGATTGTTCTCCACCTTCTTAGAGAAGTAGAAACTCAGGTAAGAGATTGTATGAGATTTCAGCGTTTCAGGGCAAATTTTCTGTGTACACCATTTCCATTTCTTAGCCTGAAAGCTAAACATGTGGTGAAAGTCATTGAATTCTGGTTTTTCTTAGTAGCACACACTTACCAAGAAAGCATTAAGCTCCAGGACCTTCATTTGTTACTTTGCACTTTTAAATTTGTTGCTATGTCTGAATTACTGTAGGAAGAGTTGCCATCTGGGGTTCCAGGATGTATATGAAACCTACCTCATATTTTGTGATTCATGGTCTACCCTTGTCTATATTACAAACTAACAGCCCTGGCTCTGGATAAAATTTAGAGGCTTAGCGTAGTGACCTACTGAGGTTCCATCTTTTGTATATTTACTTTCTGTATTCACTTAAAATACCCAACCTGAATCTTATCTTAGTGGATAGTGTACTCAAACTCCTAGCATCTTCAAATATGTTTTCAGGCAGGCAGTAGAATGTAGGGCAAATCTCGGTAACAGCCCTACTTCAGTAGCACGAAGGACCTAATGACCTTAGTGCTGACCACTTAGCACTGCTTTTTATGGCCAGACACCACAGCAGTTAGGTCAAAAAATACAGATAGAAACAGGCACTCCAACCTGCACCTCTTACATACAAATCTCGGGGTAGTTATGGATTCAAGAGGAGAAAAAAAAAAATCAGAAAATAGAAAAACAGGAGACAATGGCAAAAAATCAGGTAGCAGTTCTGCAAGAAATTAAATGCCCTTTTTGTCGCTTTCTTACTTATTTCATAGATTTGGCAAAATGAATCTGTATTTTGGGTTACATTTGAGGGTTTCTTCTTATCCCATTCTGTGAAAGAAATTCACATTACACCTAACTAGGCTGCTGAGAGCAGAGCAATAATTGTAGAGGACATCAACAAGAGTTTTGCAGGCCCATCCATTTCATATTTAGGCTGAAAGAAAGGTTTAATACTAGCATGTGGTGGGGGTCCAGTGACATAGAGTCTTAAGACTATCCTCCCACCTCCAACCTGATATGTCCTATTCCAAACGAGGGCCTTTCTGTTAGCTTAATTTACTATCGTGTGGTTTGTCTTCCGCACAGAGAGCATTTCTCCATGCAAGCTTTTATTTCAAAAGGGATTCTCTTCTGATTTTGGTGTCACTTCATGTTTCTGCAACAAGAAATTCTCTCAGCAGCTGTACTGACTTTAGAAATGCAAATGTACCTTGTTAATGTTACTTATCAAGCAAAGGTTTAAAAATACTTGCTAAACATTTGTTTATTTATATGGAAGATTTCAGAATTTTGCACAGTTAGATTTCAGGCATACAACAAACCCCATGAGTGTGTTAAGGAAACATGAGTGATCCCAGCAGATGGCATGGTCAGAGGCAAAGGCTTTGCAAATGCAAGCAACTGCACAGATCCAAGCTGAGGAGTCTGAATGGCTATAATTGTAACACATCTACAGTAGAAGGAGGAAGGTCATTTACATTATGTTAAGAAACATAAGGGCAGATTCTTATCTTCTGTAAGTGTGTTACACAAAATGGGGATTTGACACATGGGCTGCTATTGGACAATATACCACACACAGTTTTTATTTCAGTTCCAGCAGAAAAACAATATTGACAAATTTCTTTCTCTCTTTGCTTCCTACTTTATTCAATAGAAGAGGTAACAATAGCATCTGCTGTACTTGGCTGGAGCCTGGAATGAGGAAATTGTAGATGAGGAGCCTCCCAGGCATATGGCCACTATAAAAGCTCATACTACAGCCACGGGCATAGCCAAGCGAGAGCTCCAATGGGAGTAGCACATACACGAGGCAGCCTCTGCAAACCAAAGCAGGGCTGCCAAGACAGCATGCAAAGCCATTCTCAGTCTCTCTTGGCCTCCCTCTACTCTTTTCTCCTGCTCTGGCCTTACTGACCACCTGGGTCCCGAGCATTCAGGGTACTCCCCAGTTATGCACTTGCGCCTTTTTCCAATCAGTCACAACCTTGAAGATCTGTGATACTTAATGAACTCTTAATGCATCCAAGTTATCTACTCTGATCGTCTTAGTTCTCACCATAGCGCCTCCTTGCCATTACATAGGTTATACAGGTGCTTTCTGATTATGTTCCTAATTCAGCTAGAATATAAGCTGGGGAATCCTTAATTAAACTGATTTGAATACAATTAAAAGGACCATAATGCAGTGGGAAACATATTGGCTTAGCAGTTGGTAGACTTGAGTCCAGGAAGAATCTGTGGGGAAAGTTGTCAGCCTTCTTAGAGGAAATTTTATTTTCCTATCTCTGAAATTAAAGAGGAGTGGGGAAGGAAGGAGGGTGGGAAGGGAAAGAGAGAGAGGAAGAAGGTAGAGAGAGAAAGAAGTGGGGAGTGTCTGGGAGGCTTGAAATATCCTTTCCAGATCTATAATTCACTGTGAGTAAATAATGCTCCCTTAGTTTTTGAATTTAAGGAGAAGCCTATTAACCCAAATAAATCCTAAAGTATAGGAAGATGCAAGGGAAGTATTTTTGAGGCAGGATGAAATGGGAGACAAGAATATGAGTTTCTCCCACCACACAAGCTGATATCTCAGCAAAAATAATCAGTTGCAGTTGTGAAACAAATTACATTGACTTTTCCTCCACTTAAAAAAAAAAAGCAAAAAACTACTTCATATATTAAAAAACCTCTGTATTTTAGGGTGGACAGGAGTTGGGGGTGGAGGGAGGAAGTATTTTTTTCCCTCCCATCCAGCCTCGGGAGGGAAATCCAGAGTGGACTTAGCCAAGCTTGTGAGAGGTAAGAAGAGAGAGAAGAGCTCCATCAGTCAAGAAAAAAGGTTCGGCTAGGCAGTACTCAGTGGTGGGATAAATGAGGCCACACATTACTTGTTACTTCTCTCTGCTTCAAGAAGTAGAGTCTTGTTTCATCACTCCATGAATCTAAGCTGGCCTTGCTCCGAGCAAAAGAATGTGGTGGAAGGGATGACAGGTGACCTTCAAGCCTTGGCCTCAAAAAGCCTTGGAAGCTTCTCCTTTGATTCCCAGAACCCCGAGATCAACAGACCAGGATGAAAGGCCATGGGGACACAAAGGCCCCATTTTGTCAGCCTTTCTAGCTGACTGCACGAGAGAACTCAGGAGACGCCAGCAGATGACTCCTGCCCAGGCCCCAAGTGGACCCACAGAACAATGGGAACTAACAGACTCTGGTGGGTTTAACCCTATAAGTTAGGGTTGGTAATTATGTCAGTGATGGTTAAGTGATAGTTATACTCTCCTTTTCAGAAAAGATGCCAGCTCCTAAGACACACAGATTTACCAGACAGAAATATGGCTACAATTTGAAGAACAAAAAAACCAAAAAAACTCAATGCTCAAAACCAACCCAACCTGAAAAAAAAAAAAGAATAGAGAAGAAATACTTTCTCATAATTTTCATAATCCTCTCCTTTAAAATATTAAATTTGAACAAGAAAGTCTTTAGCCTTTATCATTAAAATGAAGGAACCACAGTTAAACCCGCCCCATCTCATCTAATTCTTTTTATATCAGAAACCATAGGCACTACAAGCTCCACTTTGGCCAGTAAAAGTCTCAACTACTGACCCTCTCTCAGTGGACTGAAAGAAAAGGATATTTTTGGAACGGGAGAAGGAGAATTATAGAGGGAGGTAAGATGAGGAGAGACTTCTCAGGTTCCCTTGGAAGAAGGTATAGAAAATAATAAAAGTATTTGATTATTTTACAAAAAAGCTTATCTTCAGTAAAAATCTAAAAAATAGAATGCTGTCCCAGAAATATCTACCCCCCAAAAAGAGCAAGAGATTTCAGGACTTGCAAGTTTGAGCAGGGGGTCTGACATTATGACTCACTTTTCTAATATCCATCTAATGTTTTATTTTGGCTTCCATTAGATTTTTGAAAAAGGGGGACAGCCACTGAGTCATAGGCCACTTAAGAGCATTCCGAGGGCTGTTTTGAACTGCCAGAATGCAGGACATTCATACCAAGCATGGACATGAAGCAATGTGAATGATATCCTAGCAAGAAAGATCAGCATAGCCCATAAAAGTAGCCACCTTTGGAGCCCAAAGATTGATTGCAGCTGTGTTGCCATGTCTCCTTTTTGGCAACAGAGTTGAGGGCCTATCACCTGTTCTTTTGAATTGCCTAATGGTGGTACATTTTTGTCGTTGAAGGTGGAATTAAAAAACAATTATTGGAGTTTAGTTGTTTTACAATATTGAGTTAGTTTCAGGTGTACAGCAAAGCGATTCAGTTATACATACACATATATTCATTCTTTTTCAGATTCTTTTCTCATATAGGTTATCACAGCATATTGAGTCGAGTTCCCTGTGCTAAATAGTAGGTCCTTTTTGGTTATTTATCTTGTATATAGTACTGTGTGTATGTAAATCCCAAGCTCCTGATTTATCCCTCCTCCCACTGTTTCCCCTTTGATAACCATAACTTTGTTTTCAATATCTGTAAGTCTGTTTCTGTTTTCTAAATAAGTTCATTTTTATCACTTAAAAAAAATTAGATGCGACATATGATATATTTCTCTGTCTGACTTACTTCACTTTATTTAGTATAATAATATCTTGGCCCATACATGTTGCTCCAAGTGACATTATTTCGTTCTTTTTAAAGCTAAGTAATATTCCATTGTTTATATGCACCACATTTTTCTTTACCCATTCCTCTGTCAATGGACGTTTAGGTTGCTTCCATGTCTTGGCTATAGTAAATAGTCTTGCAGTGAACACTGAGGTGCATGTACCTTTTTGGATTTATGATTTTCTCAGGATATATGTCCAGCAGTGGGATTGTTGGATCATATAGTAGTTCTGCTTTTGCTTTTTTTAAGGAATCTCCATGTTCTTCTCCATAGCGGCAATACCACTTTACATTCCCACCAACAGCACAGGAATGTTTCCATTTCTTCGCACTCTCTCCAGCATTTATTGTTTATAGACTTTTTTGATGATGGCCATTCTGACTGGTGTGAGGTGATACCTCATTGTAATTTTGACTTGCATTTCTCTGATAATTAGTGATATTGGAATTGGCTACTTTTTTTTTTTTTTTTTAAGTACCAAGAGACAGTTACAGTCAAGTCTTGGTATGTATCGTTGGTGATCAAGGTAGGGAGTATTGTTGGATGATTTTTCAAGTAATCAGTCTAGTTCTCTGTAAAAGTTAAAACGTGATTCTTAATGTAAGTCTCAGAGAGAAGTTCTCCTAGAGCTTAAAATAAGAGGAACCATTCAAAGAAGGGTTTTCAAGATTTAAAGCTTTGAGGTGGGCTATCACTTGGATGCATATATTCTGCTACAATCAAAAATCAGTTTCATTGTCATATAGCTATGGTTCTCAATTGGATTGACTTTACCCCCAAGGGGACAGTCAGCAATGGCTGAAGACATACTTGGTTGTTGCATCTGTAGGGAGTGGGCAGAGGCCAGGGATCTTGCTAAACCTCCTACAATGAATAGGACAGTTCCTCAAAACAAAAATTGCATGACTCAAATCTCAACAATGTTGAATTGAGAAAACTGGTCTTAAAGTCACAATCTGTTCTAATAAATTTTTTTGGTGCAATGAAATAAGTATTACAGTACTTCTGCATTTTTAGTATTAAATATTCTATCATCCTATATAATTTTTGTAGATAATACTATGAAGTATATACTATCATCATCCCATTTTACTGAACAGAAGTCAAGTCTTAGCTTAATTAACTTGCCGAAGGTTATAGGTGTAGTAAATGGTGCAGCTGAGATTTGAACTTCAGGAAGCTGATTTCAAATGCACAGTACTCACCATCATGCAATGCTGCCTCCAAAGGGGCTTTCCGACCTGCTAAAAAGCCACCTCTGTTATGGGTTGGGGCCAAGTCTGCTCTCATGTGTAACAAAAATTGAGCAAAATAGAGAACGGCAGTTAAGGTACAAACAAAGAGAAGACCTGGAATCATAAAATATTGGTTCTTGCCCAGATTTTCTACTAACTAGTTAAAAATGAGATATACAGCAAGTCACTCTAGCAAATTAAGACTGTTCAGTCTCAGTCTCCTTATCTGTGTAGATAGTAATATTGCAATCCACCATTTTCCTTATTAGAATTAAACTGAATAAATAGTGGGAGATGCTCTGTAAATTGTCACATGCCTACATAAAAGTGATTTGTTTGTTCTTGGGCATGGAATGAGAATGGAAAGGTGAGAGTTTCTCAGTTGCCGTAGAAGGCATTTTTTTATATTATAATCCCTAATGTATGACTCTGAAGTTAGCTCCTTGTAATATTGGTCTTACTTTTCATCTACTGCCTTTATAATGCTTCTTTTCAAGCAAACTTTCCACTTTAGATAGCCAGTACCCCAAACTCCTTCAGTTTGTGTTTTAAATTTTATGTCTATGGGGCAACTATGTAATTTCCGTTAATGCTTTCTTTTGATTCACTTTTAAACTACTTCAGGGAGGCAAGGTGTTGCTCTCTTACAGGATTGTGCCATCACAGTATGGAGGATCTGGCCTCCTGTTTTATATCACCATGTTGTTTCATTAGCTAAAAATTTGCTTTTTTAATGCAGAATTATTGATATATAAGAGCAGAATCTGGCATAAGAGTTTCCACATGGCATAATTATTTCTTCTCTCCTTAAAATGTTTCCATAAATTTGTATACTCTACCCATTTTCTTATCCAGAGATGTTGGTACTTTTAACAATCCAGTCTTTCATCTGTAGAAGGCTAGAGTCTCTTATTACTTAATTTATATGTGAAAATGAATCCCAGCTTCAAGGAAAATATGGGTCTATGGTTCATACTTGTCAGCATCTCAAAACTATCACATGCTTTGGCAATACTTATGGGCTTTGATCTAAAGAGATATTTGAATGGAACTGGGAAGAATAAAGGATGAAATTTAGAATGAATGGTTAAAACTGGATTAAATAATTTTCCATAGCACTCAGCCCCTTTAGATTACAAGGTCTTTTATTTTTATGCTCATATGCAATACCTTCTAAAATCCTTTGACCCTGAAAAGGCTTTTTTTTAAATCAAATTGGGTAGGAATTAGGAGTAAAGGGTTATGCTATGAATATGACCTAAGTAGTTCTTGGTTATGCTTTCACCTATAAAGTCAGGAAGTATTATGAAGATTGGATCTGAGGAACTGTTCCAATCCCATCTTGTCATTTGATTTTTACTGGGTCACCCTTTGTGGTCCATTGATGCTTCCAGGACATTAGCTACATCTGGCCCACAGTTCCTGTTCCTTTCAGTTTTGAAGACTGGTTTGATTCTATGATGTGAAAGATTTAAATTACTCTCAGAAGTTCTATTTTACTCTCTTTGGGAATTGTTTCATTTAAAAGACAGATGCAGAGAGGTCTTGATCTAACCTTGTTTCATATTTATTCATTAATGAATACATTTCTCCTATGAAGAAAGTATACTCCCTTGATCCTAAAAGGGGTTACTATGACTCAGAGTAAGTATCATGAGTCAAGATTTTAAGTAGACTCAGTGAAATTATAGCTTCATCCCAATTTATTCTGGAATGCAAAAGTAGAAGTCAAGAAATAGCTGGGGTAACAGTCAAATTTGATCTTGGAGTACAGAATGAAGCAGGGCAAAGACTACTAGAGTTTTGCCAAGAGAACACACTGGTCATAGCAAAAACCCTCTTTCAACAACACAAGAGAAAACTCTACACATGGACACAACCGATGGTCAATATCAAAATCAGACTGATTATATTCTTTGCAGCCAAAGACGGAGAAGCTCTATACAGTCAGCAAAAACAGGACTGGGAGTTGACTGTGGCTCAGATCATGAACTTCTTATTGCCAAATTCATATTTAAATTGAAGAAAGTAGGGAAAACCACTAGACCACTCAGGTATGACCTAAATCAAATCCCTGACGATTACACAGTGGAAGTGACAGACAGATTAAAGGGATTAGATCTGATAGAGTGTCTGAAGAACTATGGACGTAGGTTCATGACATTGTATAGCAGTCATGAATCAAGACCATTCTCAAGAAAAAGAAATGCAAAAAGGCAAAATGGTTGTCTTACAAATAGCTTTAAAAGAAGAGAAGCAAAAGGCAAAGGAGTAAAGGAAAGATATACTCATTTGAATGCAGAGTTCCAAAGAATAGCAAAGAGAGATAAGGAAGCCTTCCTCAGTGATCAATGCAAAGAAATAGAAGAAAAAAATAGAATGGGAAAGACTAGAGACCTCCTAAAGAAATTTAGAGATACCAAGGGAAATTTTCATGCAACGATGGGCACCATAAAGGACAGAAATGGTATAGACCTAACAGAAGCAGAAGTTACTAAGAGGAGGTGGCAAGAATACACAAAAGAACTATATGAAAAAGATCTTCACGACCCAGATAATCATGATGGTATAATCACTCACTTAGAGCCAGACATCCTGGAATGCAAAGTCAAGTGGGCCTTAGGAAGCATCACTACGAACAAAGAAAGTGGAGGTGATGGAATTCCAGTTGAGCTGTTTCAAATCCTGGAAGATGATGCTGTGAAAGTTCTGCACTCAACATGCCAGCAAATTTGGAAAACTAGCAGTGGCCACAGGACTGGAAAAGGTCCGTTTTCATTCCCATTCCAAAGAAAGGCAATGCCAAAGAATGTTCAAACTATGGCACAATTGCACTCATCTCACACGCTAGTAAAGTAATGCTCAAAATTCTCCAAGCCAGGCTTCAACAGTACATGAACCATGAACTTCCAGATGCTCAAGCTGGTTTTAGAAAAGGCAGAGGAACCAGAGATCAAATTGCCAAATTTGATGATCTACTGGATCATCAAAAAAGCAAGAGAGTTCCAGAAAAAATACTTATTTCTGCTTTATTGACTATGCCAAAGCCCTTGACTGTGTGGATCATAACAAAATCTGGAAAATTCTTCAAGTGATGGGAATACCAGACCACCTAACCTGCCTCTTGAGACATTTGTATGCAGGTCAGGAAGCAATAGTTAGAAATGGACATGGAACAAAAAACTGGTAGTAAATCAGGAAAGGTATACATCAAGGCTGAATATTGTCACCCTGATTATTTAACTTACATGTGGAGTACATCATGAGAAATGCTGGGCTGGAGGAAGCACAAGCTGGAATCAAGATTGCTGGGAGAAATATTAATAACCTCAGATTTGCAGATGACAGCACTCTTATGGCAGAAAGTGAAGAAGAACTAAAGAGCCTCTTGATGAAAGTGAAAGAGGAGAGAGAAAAAGTTGGCTTAAAGCTCAACATTCAGAAAACTAAGATCATGGCATCCAGTCCCATAAATTCAGTTCAGTTCATTTCAGTTGCTCAGTCGTGTTCGACTCTTTGTGACCCCATGAATGGCAGCACAGCAGGCCTCCCTGTCCATCACCAACTCCCGGAGTTCACTCAGACTCACGTCCATTGAGTCCGTGATGCCATCCAGCCATCTCATCCTCTGTCGTCCCCTTCTCCTCCTGCCCCCAATCTCTCCCAGCATCAGAGTCTTTTCCAATGAGTCAACTCTTCCATGAGGTGGCCAAAGTACTGGAGTTTCAGCTTTAGCATCATTCCTTCCAAAGAAATCCCAGGGTTGATCTCCTTCAGAATGGACTGGCTGGATCTCCTTGCAGTCCAAGGGACTCTCAAAAGTCTTCTCCAACACCACAGTTCAAAAGCATCAATTCTTTGGCGCTCAGTTTTCTTCACAGTCCAACTCTCACATCCATACATGACCACTGGAAAAACCATAGCCTTGACTAGTCTGACACTGTTTCCACTGTTTCCCAATCTATTTCCCATGAAGTGATGGGACCAGACGCCATGATCTTCATTTTCTCAATGTTGAGCTTTAAGCCAACTTTTTCACTCTCCACTTTCATCAAGGGTTTTTTAGTTCCTCTTCACTGTCTGCCATAAGGGTGGTATCATCTGCATATCTGAGGTTATTGATATTTCTCCCGGCAATTTTGGTCCCATCACTTCATGGCAAATAGATGGGGCAACAGAGGAAACAGTGAGAAGCTTTATTTTTTTGTTTTGGCTCCAATATCACTTCAGATGGTGACTGCAGCCATGAAATTAAAAGACGCTTGCTGCCTTGGAAGAAATGTTATGACCAACCTAGACAGCATATTAAAAGGCAGAGACTTTACTTTACCGACAAAGGTCCATGTAGTCAAAGCTATGGTTTTTCAGTAGTCATGTATGGATGTGACCATAAAGAAGGCAGGGCATCAAAGAATTAATGGTTTTGAACTGTGGTGTTGGAGAAGACTCTTTATTGTCCCTTGCACTGCAAGGAGATCCAACCAGTCCATCCTAAAGGAAAGCAGCCCTGAATATTCATTGGAAGGATTGATGCTGAAGTGGAAACTCCAATACTTTGGCCACCTGTGAATAACCGACTCATTTGAAAAGACCCTGACGCTGGGAAAGATTGAAGTTGGGAGGAGAAGGGGACAACAGAGGATGAGATGGTTAGATGGCATCAGCGACTCAATGGCTATGAGTTTGTGTAAACTCTGGGAGTTGGTGATGGATAGGGAGGCCTGGCGTGCTGTATTCCATGGGGTCGCAAAGAGTCAGACACTACTGAGTGACTGAACTGAACTGAACTAAAAAGAAACAAATACTTAGAGAAAATCAGCTGTCGTATCTCTTTGATACCAATAGAAATAAACCACCAATTCTAAAAAACAACACAAATAGGGCTGAAAAAGGAAAAAGAAAGTGTCTTTATTTCCTAATAGGATGACTGAAATAATATGATATGCTTAAATGCAATGTATAACTTTATGAAATATCCTGAAACTTCCCTTCCTTAGTCTCTTTGAAAACCAAATTTTATAAATAAGGAAAAAAATATGGCATGTCCCTAACACTGAGAAGATACTTGTAGCGATAATTGCAAATATCCACCTGGCAACCATGTGGTCAACAGATAACTACAAGACATTTAATATAGGGAACTAAGGTAAACTCGACAAGAAAAAGTCTGAACTGGATATAATGATGGGTAAGCAGGTCATGGACTTTGAAATATGGCCTTAGTTTATGAGCTGTTTGATTCTGGGCAAATTACCTATAACTTCCCTGTGCTTAAATATGACTCACAGGTAAAATATATTGTTTAGTAGATTAAATGAGTGAACACCTAAGGGCTTAGTATTAGTAATGGTGTGCTAATTTGTAATGTTGTGATTATGTTAAAAAGATTACATGGTAGAAGAAACTCATTTGCTAGCAATCACCTTTCACATGGAAAGAGTGAAATAAAGGCTAGCATTTCAACGTGATGTGGAGTCAGAAAGGAAGAAGTTTCTCCTGATGACCAAGTCATCAGGATGAGTCTAAAAGTGAAATGCCCTCCATATGGCTGGCCAAAGGAGAAGCTGAGAACAATCAAGTAATGGATAAACTGGAAAAGTTACTTGATTTATAAGACCAGTAACCCTGGGGCACATAATGGCTCTGGCACCATGAGTGGCAGGAGCTTAGACAATTAAGCTGACTTTTCTTGCTTTGTGGGTTTTTTTTGTTTTTTGTTTTTTTTGTATATGTGTGAGGTAAGAATCAGGATTCCTACCTCTGTAGACGATAAGGAGAAAAATACAGCAACGCACATAAAGCACTTAGAGAAAGGCCTCTCCAGTTAGAGGGAAGATTATCTGATGTGGATGAATGGTTCAATATCCTTAACTATTAATGTGGCTAAAAAAGCAGAGATCTATGTCTGTATTTAATTGAAGAATGAAAAGGGTATGTGGGAAAGAACATAAAGGGTACAGCAGTAGAAAAGGGGATTCAGAAATCTGTATTAGAAAGATACAGGCAACTTAAAAGTTACTGAAAAGTTACTCCACCATGAGACAAAAATATAGTCTCCTGTTAATAAACCAGAAACAGTCCAGCCTTGAAATTATCATACTCTTCCTGTAAATATTCCTAAAAATGCCATATGGAATCCAATTAACTTCATCAAGCAACTATTAGCGCCTACTACAATGTAAAAGCTGAGATACGGTCATGCATAATTCATATAGTCCATGCCCTCGGTGACTGCATGACCTATATGATCTGCAAACAGAGAGCTGAATAAGCTAAGTGTGAACCTATTTTATGAGAGCTCAGAGAATAAAAGATTCAATTTTTCCTATGAGAAGAGGAGTGGGGAATGAGCTTAAAAGTCTTCTCCAGGGTTTCAACTCAAATGTCTATAAGATGAAACAGTTCTTATAAATAGATCAACTGAATTGTGTGTTAAAAAAATGAGTGGTGAGAGTTTGGAAAACTGGATAGTGCATGCCAGCTTAAAGACACTCAAGTTCAAAGTTAAGAAAAAAAAAATTATCATGTATATTAGCAGGATCATCCAAGGCCAGTCTGCAGCCTTTGCTGCAGTACTTACATAGGAAGTACTATGTAAGATGTAAGTTAGATTATGAAGTAAGGTTACGCATCATCAGGTAGAAAAAGGAAACAGGTAAAATGCTAGAGTGGATAAAGTCATTTGCTGAGAGTCGGAGATGAAAGTATTACGCTTGGAATATATACCTAGTGGTGGGTGGTGCGAGAGTGAACAACAAGGCACTAACGAGGCCTCGATGATAAACGTAATACTAAGAAGTTCAGTCTTTATCTTGAAGGCCTTTAGAACCACAGCATTAATTTCTATGTATCCTTAACAGCTTCATTTTAAGAGTTCAATGGTTTCTTTGGTCTTTCTTGAAAACATATTTATTACTATCAAAGATTCTAAAGCCATAGCATTAAAGTATTCTCTGTCACTGTGAAATATCTGATGGTATTTCTTTGATGGAAAATACCTAAATTTTTAAATTTCTATTCAATTAAATAGTTGAATATTTATAAACAACTGGTTATTCATAGGATGAATGACTCATATCATATAGATAATATCCAAGTTCTTGTTGAATTTTTCTCCCTAAAGTTAGAAATATACATATATCTTTGAAAACACTCCACAATTCATGTATAAATGACATTCTTGCACACTTTATAAAATGCTCTGTCCTAAGTGCTTTATGTGTATCATTTCCTATCATTTCATTTAATCTTCATCAAATTCTGACTGCTAAGACTAATGTCACCCCATTTTACAGATGAAGAAACAGAGGCTCATAGATAGGAAGGAACTGCCCAGAGGCACACAGACAGTAAGCGAACAAACCAGAGTTTTTACTCAGGCAGGCTCTCTCTCAGAGTGTACACTCTCCCATCCAAGTAGTAACCCTGCTTTGCTCCCGAGATCAGAGTGTGCACTCTCATTGTGGAGACTACATGTTCTGTGTGAAGTGACTTTTTTCCCCCATACTTGTTGAACCAGACATTAGCTCTTTTAAATCTGCTGTTAAATCTGTCCGTCTCCTTGGCCTTCTAAGGTCTTGTCTCTGCTTGTACTAGTCTGTTCTCATGAGTCCTTTATATTACTGATCATTAGAATTTAGTTTACTCATAATGATTTTTTAGTCCTGCCACTTTTATTGCCTGGACAAAACTATTTAAGGGAAATTAATTTTCTCCTTTTCCAGTCCCATCCCATTTTTGTTGCCTGCCACCAGTCTTCTTTCAGAAACTTCTCCTTTCTCACAGGATCTATTTGGCAGAAGGCTTAGACTTACTCTGAGTTTGTTACTACTTCTTCATCATTTAGTAAAAAAGAAATTCAAGTCCATCATAAGAGAAATCATGAAGTTGAGTATTTAAACTCCAGAGTATTTTCTGTGACTATTTGCAACAGTGCCCATAGTAACTAATCAGAATCCCTTTGTGACGTGGATAGTGTCACTTTCTGCAGTTTCCTTCCTGCCTAGAGAAGCTTTTTAAACCAGTATTGCTGAAATACCACAGGAGCAGTTGCTATTTGAAATGATTATCCTCTGCCACTCCATCAAAAAATTTATGCTTGTGGGTTTTAACATACGGGTAACCAAGTCAAAGGTTCACGATGCTCTGCAAGTTGGCTGTGTGGACACTGCCTCTCTAAATCAAGAGGCCAAGATATCTTATCATACATGTGAGGTTTCTCTAATTTTTGTTTCTGTTATTTTGTATATATAAATGTATGTGTGTTTTTTGTGTGTAAGTATATACACCTGTGTGTATGTATGTATGCATCTGTGTGAACTGCATCTTTGCCAGGAGACTTATGAGGGCAACATTTCTTGAGTGAGGCCAAACTTCCTGTTTTCTCTCCTGCGGCCAAACTCCATCTACAAATGTTTCATGTGTGGTTTTCATAATTAAATTGATTTTGTGCCAAGCAGGGGCACCATGCAACCAGTTTCAATGGCTCTTTGAGGTCTGCAAAGATGTTTGTGTACAGAACACACAGACTGCCTGCTAAAACCAACCAGAAATCTGATTTCATGATATAAAAGCATTTGCTCAATAAATACTAATTTGCTCAAATTAATAACAATAATTTATAGTATTTCAGAATCATGCAAAAAAAAAAGAAAAACAACAACTTCAACATAGCGGCAGATTTTCAAAGACCCCTATTCTTGTTAAAGAGGAGCAAGAAGTTGATTGTAAGGTGAGGCTGATTGATTGTACCTCCAACTTCTCAACTATCTTACTTAAACCAAACTCTATGTTCTCATCTCTTGATCTGATATACTGTTGCTAAGAACATCAACCAGTAAAAGTAAAGCATGGTGCAGTGCTTTGGAATTTGTAAAATATTCAATGAATAAAGAGTAATGTTATTATCAGTTTTTGTTAGGGTAAAAATGCTGGAAAAGAGAAATAAAATATTATCTTGTTTGGAATTTGCCAGGCCATTGTTTAACATCACTCCTCTAGCATGGGTTAGTCTGGTAAATTTTATTGTTTTTATTCTGACCTATCCATGGTATCCAGCTTTTTATAAAAATAGATCCTATTTCTAAAATCTACTATATTATGCGATAGTATAATATGGGATATGAATGAAAGTTATACTGTTAAGTCATGGTAAAAGTGGTTTATGATAGATGCTTCTTTTCTTCTTTTATATAGTTTCTAAGTATTTGAAATACTTAGGTTACAAAAGACTACTATGAAGTTACATGAACTGTAATTTATATAGCAGTAAACAACTGACCGGATATCTTTAATAATCTGTTAGTAATGGTACTTCAGGGGAATTCAGAAAACTGGAAGAAATCAGTTTAGTATTAAAAATGTATGAACACATTTATAGTAGAATCTGAGTGGTGATATAGAGAATGTTAGAATTAAGTACAAAATAATAAATTATACATTAAGAAAAATGCAGGTTCATTACTTCTGAGTACATAAAAAAATTCTTCCAAACTCTAGGTCTTTGTACAAATTTTATTAAATAAAAGTTTAAAACTCAAAATAGGATATTTTTGTATGTAACTTGATAATACTAAATGCAGAAGGCATCTTTAAGCAGTAAGAAATGATCTCTGTAAGCTTGTATGTTTATAATGTTATTTTGTTCAGCATTTTTCCCTATAAATAGTAAAAAGTTTGTGTCAGCCCAGCCCACAAGAGTCTATCAAACAATAATTTGTATATATATATATACTTATACACATGTACACATATATATTTCAAAAGAATGTATTTATGTTTTCTCCAAAGAGAAAATAGCATGAACCATAGTTGCTTTTATCTCCCAGGGTTGGGAAGTCAGCTATGCACTCTATCAAATCCTTCCTATTGATGTTAGCATAGACCTCATTTGACCAAAAAATACTCCCTGTATCATTTATAAAGACAGTTACTCTCCCAGAGTATCAAAAGGTTAGAAAGAGAATATCCAGTGAGAAATCATTTAGTGTTGTGTTTCCCCACAAGCGTTGTGACTGTGAGGAAAATGCTCTCAGAGCTTCTTACCTGCAGTGTACAACCATCGGACCTGCATCAGGAGGGTTACAGGTTTTGACTCTCCGTAAGAAAGCCAGAAAAGGTGTTGGGTGTTCTGGAACACCATGATCAGGCCAGGCAGTGAACTGGAATTGTCTTACTTCTCTCTTCTCACTTGAACCATTCTGTAAAGTAAGAACAGTGGTTGAAATTCTGTGTTCTTAGCCTCAAGTTGTATGATGTGTAATAACATGGGAAAGGTAACATGTAGATGTGCTATCTTAATTCCTTCCCCTATCCTGTATTCCTTGGGGAGAAATACTCTTTGGAGTTATAACTACAAGCTATTTGTAAATGACAAATATTTGCTCAGGAAGACAAAATTCCTAGGTGAGAAGCATTCCATTTCTCAGGTTTAACTATCAGGAGCGCTCCTGTCATATTTTACCAAAAGAACTAGTTCTTCTTCATCCAGTCTTCATTTGCCGAAACTTTCATTCAGAGCAAGAGTTCCATATTTATTGACAAATCACTAACAAGGAGAAAAACTGCTGAGCGATAATGGAAGAATCATTTCATTCTTCATTGTTGCCAGTAGAATCAAGATTTTAGTAAAGCCTTGAAATATTTGATTTCTCAAAAGAAGCTTTCTTTAAATAACGGAAAGGGCAAAGATGGGGGAAGAAAGCAAACCTTGTAAAGTGCAAATGTTCGAACACAATACGTGGCCAGCTCCACTGTGTCGAGCAGGGTCACCTGGACCAGCCCATGGGTTTCTGTGCCTCTGCTGGGCCAATACTGGTCACACTTCACCTAGAAGACACAAGCGACACATTCAGGGCAGATCCTCATCAATTTCTCTATTAGCTTTATTTTGAGTTGCTATTGAAGGAAAACAGCTTTTCTGCATTTCATTTTATGTTGATCTTTTTCTGGCATGCATTCTTGTTATCCCAATATATGTAAATTACTGCTCTGATGCCAATGTAAACCACATTTTTCAAACTGGTAGGAATACTAAGCAGTAACAGATTCAATTTTCCTGGAGAAAAATAAATTGCAGATTGTCGCCAAGTAGAATAAGGAGAGAGGTATTTGAAACTTCAGAGAACTTGAAAAGAAAACACAAAATTGTTCTAGGATAGATGTTAAGAATCGCTTCACAAAGATTACACTTAGGCACTTAAATGACATGGTGAGATAGTTAGCGTTCATCCATCAACGTTTAAAAGGCACAAACGATTTCATCTTGAGCTATCTTGAAATATGCTTGTTTAAAGAAGAGTAGAAATAATTTGTAAATCTGTCAAAGTATAACAAACAACACAGCATTTTTCTTTAATACAAGATAAATGTGTATGTATATCAAAAACAAATGAAATATGTAAAGTCTGGGGGAAAAGAGCTGTCTGTTCTTTAAAAAGTCTCAGAGGGTCACACACTAGCAGTGGCAAAGTTTAAATAATTTAAAACCCATTCATTTCAGATGAATAATCTACAGTGATTATGTGAAGTTGGACAAGAAAAGCACGTAAAAAGTATTCAATGCAATTAGTTTAATATGCAACAAAGAGTAATTCCAAATCTGCTGTATGCCTCGAATTTACTGAGTGTGCCTTTGGGTATTAAAAAGCAAAATGAAAAATAGCAAAGATGACACTGTATTTTCTAGTAAGATGATACATCAGAATATATTTACCCTTTTCCATCTCAGATTAAAAGAAAAAAAATGGGAGTAGTTCTTAGTTGAAGCCAATTAAAATGCATGTCTCTAGGTAAAGAAATCTAGTACTATTTTATATTAGTACATCTTCTACTTGAAAAATACTTGAAAATTATGATCTTTGGATTTAAACAAAAGCAATGAGGCATTATCATAGGTACTTGGATTTCTGGCTTAGTAAATAGAATTATAGGGAATCATTTGCTTTTATGTTGAATATAAATATTACCATTCTGTAAATAATATTGTAATTTTCTGTTTCACAACTAAAGCATTTGCTGCTCAGAGTCAGCCTCTTTCTGTGTAGATATCAGACCTTGTGAAAGGGAGAGGGTTAATCCTCTACACAGTTTCCTAGACAAGATAAAAGAAAAAGTACCATTACACAGGAAGGCAGAGACTGCATTCTCAAGGTCTGCTACTATGCCTTTATCTCAACTGTGAGACCCACACAAACATTATCTATTTCAAGAAAAATGAACAAAAGTGGTAACATGAAAGTGGAGAATTATGTCTTAGTAAGATTTTTTTTAAAGGCTTGCATTTTCTAGATGCACAAAATATTCTTCTGTTTCATATTTCTATCATATGTTCTAACTTAAAAATAACACAAGGGAAAGATAGTTCTTTAAGGAGAATATTGATGTAGTAAGACCAGGGTTGGGTACCTCTGTGTATTCTCTGAAAGCAAAGTCACTCAGTTGCGTCCGACTCTTTGAGACCCCATGGACTGTGTGTAGCCTACCGTGCTCTTCCGTCCATGGGATTTTCCAGGCAACAGTACTGGAGTGGGTTGCCATAGCCATCCATTAAAACCCAAGTTGTACTTGGACAAACTTAGCAAAGGCTACTACCCTCATAGAGCCAACATTATTTAAGTAACCCTAATTCAGACAGAAAAAAAAAAATCACAAAAATGAAGTCAGAGGATCTGTTCTAAACCATGAAATAGATGTCAAGTTGATGTCTTGCTGCAAAAGACAAAAGAAACTGGAGGCCTCTTATTGCAACATTTGAAGGGATGCCAACAATGTACTGAGTTTAGGAATCAACAGAGAAACTCAAAACTCATGATTTAAGAGTTTCAGCTGAACACGAGCCCTTTCAAATAAAAACCGACAGGTCATATCCCAGGAGGACAAATACCACTAAGATGGGTACAAAAACAGCAAGTTGATGCAACAAAATGAACTAGAAGTTCAGTACAATTCACCAAACCCAATTTAATGTAATTATGTTTCAATGCTGAAGAATGGTTATCCTTAGACCTTTTGATGAGGTAAGACAAAGGAAAACAAGAAAAGAACCATAAGCCAGCATGTGACCTCTGGAAAAATGACTCCATTATTGAGTGACTTTCCATCTACAAAGCCACTCCATCCCTAAAATGTAGGAAAACCCAAACTTATAATGATTATTTTAAAGTTTGAGAACTGAAACTATTTTTGGCTTAGTTAGACTCTGACCTCTTTAGGAAAAAACATTACTATAAGGAGCAAATATTGTGAACATTTTTTAGCTAAAAGAATAAAGAAATAGTTCTCGTACTCATTTTAAAGAATGTATTCTAGCCTTACTCTTTACTTAAAAAAAAAAACCCTCTAAAATGTTTTAAGTGAAACTGCAAAAACTAGAAGCAACTTTTTAAAAAGTCAATATATTTAAACATCTGTGTTTTTTCTCAAGAAATATTTTGCAAGGGGAGTTTATGAAAAAATAAATGTTCTAATGTATGTGCACATTCACACGTACAGTCTCAGCAGTGGGATTAGAAGGGTTGCCTGAGCCCTCTGAGCAGCAGCACAGGCTTCCCTTCAGTGCAAGGACTGCAACACTTCTTTTCTCCACCTCATTCTCTGAGTAGACTGTATACGTTTCATTCTGAGGGCTAAATTTAAGGGCTTAGACTTACTGACAAATATTCCTTTAAGCCTTGCATTATTAGCCATACGCTAAACAAATAATTTCTGATTGTAATGTTAGAGAGGGAGTCAGAAGTCTAGTGAGGAAAAAAATTACAAGGATACAGAATAATAATATAAATTATATATATTTTTTTCCTAACCAGCTAATACAAATGAGCTAGCTCTGTTTCCCTCTCTTTTTTTTTCTATATAAAATGCCATTTATTGTCTTTCATCTATTATCTTTTTTTTTTTTTTACTTTATTTTACTTTACAATACTGTATTGGTTTTGCCATACATCAACATGAATCCGCCACGGGTGTACATGAGTTCCCAATCCTGAACCCCCTTCCCACCTCCCTCCCCATACCATCTCTCTGGATCATCCCAGTGCACCAGCCCCAAGCATCCTGTATCCTGTATCGAACCTAGACTGGCAATTCGTTTCTTACATGATAGTATACATGTTTCAATGCCATTCTCCCAAATCATCCCACCCTCTCCCTCTCCCACAGAGTCCAAAAGTCCGTTCTATACATCTGTGTCTCTTTTGCTGTCTCTCATACAGGGTTATCATTACCATCTTTCTAAATTCCATATATACGTGTTAGTATACTGTATTGGTGTTTTTCTTTCTGGCTTACTTTACTCTGTATAATTGGCTCCAGTTTCATCCACCTCATTAGAACTGATTCAAATGTATTCTTTTTAATGGCTGAGCAATACTCCATTGTGTATATGTACCACAGCTTTCTTATCCATTCATCTGCTGATGGACATCTAGGTTGCTTCCATGTCCTGGCCATTATAAACAGTGCTGCGATGAACACTGGGGTACTTGTTACTACTTGTTAGGCTTCATGCATAGAGCTGAGTGTGAGAGTTAAGATGCGCTGTACAGAAGGCTCCCTTTCGGAGTATACAGAAGGTGGGAGTTACAGTGCAAATACTGATGTCTGTCTTTTCTTATTTGCTTTTGAAGTGACTACAAGTGGCCTCCAGGACTGATTCATGGAAGGTCAGGCAGTTTCACTGTTGACCAGTAAGCTGCTTCTCTGTTTCCAGGACCAAAGCCTTGTGGCCTCTTCTATAAAATGGGAATGATTATCTCCTGCATGACAGGTTTATTATAAGGGTTGGAAATTGTATACCTGAAATTCTGAACCCAATGCTGCTGCTAAGTCACTTCAGTCGTGTCCAACTCTGTGTGACCTCATAGACAGCAGCCCACCAGGCTCCCCCATCCCTGGGATTCTCCAGGCAAGAATACTGGAGTGGGTTGCCATTTCCTTCTCCAATGCATGAAAGTGAAAAGAGAAAGTGAAGTCGCTCAGTCGTGTCCAACCCTCAGTGACCCCATGGACTGCAGCCTACCAGGCTCCTCCATCCATGGGATTTTCCAGGCAGGAGTACTGGAGTGGGGTGCCATTGCCTTCTCCATCTAAACCCAATGGCCAACACAAATAGGTATCCGGTGGGAATATTTATTATTAGTTAACCATGTTCTCAGCTTTTTGTGTTTGTTGTTATAAACCACTGAAATCATTCTGAATGTGAAAAGTTGAATATATTGTTAATCCTAGCAGATATGTATTTAGGATTTTCTAGATGGGAAGTGAGGTGCCAGTGGCAATGGAAACACCAAAGTGAAAAGCAGTCCTGTCCCCAGTCCATCTGCCATACAGACTAAATATATAGGGGTGCTTCTATCTCCTGGTTCATCAAATAGGTAGTTGTGACATTCTAAACAGTCCTTTAATGGACCTGAGCCCCAACTGGCTGTGAAGAGAGAATGTACTAGAATCAGAGTAGAAAAGGAATAAAGTACAACCAGGCTGTGGTTTAGAAACATCACCCTGTAACTCTACTTGAGGCCCAAATTGAATGAGACAGTTTAGATTCCTGGCTGAATATAGGGGAGATATTTCTTTTTATTATCACAAAGAGAATCCCTTTATGTGGTAAGCTTTCATTTTTTCCAAAATTATGGAAAGACTGGGTTGACCATTGCTACATGTAGGCTGTGGAATTCATTCATTTTCTCCCTTTCATGGCAAATTATTAAAAGTAAGTTGGTGGCATGATGGAACATATTTAAATGTATTCAAAAGAGCAACTCATTGTTGGAAATATCTCGTAGGATTTGATCCAGCAGGTCTACTGACTGTGCTTTAGGGAAATGCTCTCCTTGTTCCGTTTTCACTTCCACATGGCTTATCTTGGACGTGGTTTGGCACACTAAGGGCACTCAACACACGCAAGCCAACTTTATAATCAACTATACTGTGGTCTAGGTTGGCTTATTTTTAAACAGCCTGAAACTTTATGAAAACAAAACCTCATTTCAATTTAACAAAGCTTTATTGAGCCTGGCAGCATGGCGGAAGGCACCAGAATTCCAAATGTAACAAAGCAATACTCCAAAGAGTCCCAGCAATATTGAACCCAAACACATTTGCCACATAGTACTTGAGAAAGCCTGCCTAGGGTTATTTAGTCAAAGAAAGACTTAGAAGAGACAATAAATGATATTTGGAAATCAGTATTTAGTATGTTTGAGCAAAGGATTCTACTGTAAAGAGGGGACAGTATGTTAATATTAGAATAATGCAAATCAAGGCTGTTCTTGGGAAAAAGGAAATGTTACCAGGACTAAATATACATTTAATAAGAATACAATGAAAGAAAGTTTCAGGTAAATATTAGGATATATTTTAGTGGACAGAAAAATTACACACCAAACTGATTCTCTAGGCTATTATATCTCTTTTTGGCGTTTTTAAAAAGACCAGATTTAATACTTGATTTTCCAAAATCAGGAGATAATTCTCAATGATTCTCTTCTCTTTGAATAAAAGTGTCATTCCCTCCATTCAACTAATATTTAGTCATATCTATTTTCAGATGGCAAAACTACCTGGTTTATGAATTTCTTTCATTTTCTCTTTGCTGACCACTATTTAGTGAAGGATCAAAGGCAATGGAGTCCTTGAAATGAGAGTGATATTAAAGCATTTGACTATCAGTACAGTCATAGCTTTTCATAAATAAAACTATAATGTCAAAAATATTATTCTCTAAATAAACCAAATTTTGCTGCTTATCAGTTCACTGAACCATTCAAACTCTTACTAAACCATTTATTAATTTAAAAACTTGATAGTCATTTTCTTTTTTTTTTTTGATGTGTGCTATAGAATGAATATCTGTGCCCCTTGCCCCCATTCATGTTGTTGTTATTCATCACTAAGTTGTGTTTGACTCTTTGTGATCCCATAGATTGCAGCATTTCAGGCTTCCCTGACCTTCACTATCTCCCAGAGTCTGCTGAAACTCATGTCCCTTGAGCTTGATGCCATCCAACTATCTCATCCTCTGTTGCCCCCTTCTCCTCCTGCCCTAAATCTTTCCCAGCATCAGCATCTTTTCCAATGAGTTGGCTCTTTGTATCAGGTGGCCAAAGTATTGGAGCTTCAGCTTCAGCATCAGTCCTTCCAATGAATATTCAGGACTGCTTTCCTTTAGGATTGACTGACTTTCCTTTAGGTTTGATCTCCTTGAAGTCCAAGGACCTCTCAAGAGTCTTCTCCAGCACCACAGTTCTTTGGTGTTCAGCCTTCTTGATGGTCCAACTTTCACATCCATACATGACTTCTGGAAAAACCATAGCTTTGACTATATGGACCTTTGTTGGCAAAGTGATATCTCTGCTTTTTAATATGCTGTCTAGGTTTGTCATAGCTTTTATTCCAAGGAGCAGGCTTTTTTTGATTTCATGGCTGCAGTTACCATCCACAGTGATTTTGGAGCCCAAGAAAATAAAATCTGCCAATATTTGCATTTTCCTCCTATCTATTTGGCATGAAGTGATGGGACTGGATACCATGATCTTAGTTTTTTGACTGTTGAGTTTTGTTTTGTTTATTTTACATTTTTCATGCTGGTTTTTTTTCCCTACTTTTAAACATGTATTTATTTTCATTGAAGGATAATTACAATATAGTGCTGGTTTATGACTCAGGGAACTCAAACCAGGGCTCTGTGACAACCTAGAGGGGTGGGATTGGGGTGGGAGGAGACTCAAGAGGAAGGGGACATATGTATACCTATGGCTGAACCATGTTGATACAGGGCAGAATGTTGAGTTTTAAGCCAGCTTTGCACTCTCCTCTTTTACCTTCATCAAGAGGCTCTTTAGTTATATTCGCTTTCTGTCATTAGGGGGGTTGCTGTTGTTCAGTCACTCAATCATGTTCGACTCTTTGCAACCCTATGGACTACAGCATGCCAGGCTTCCCTGTCCTTTACCAACTCCCAGAGCTTGCTCAAACTCATGTCCATTGAGTCTGTGATGCCATCCAACCATCTCATCCTCTGTCATCCCCTTCTCCTCCTGCCTTCAACCTTGCATCAGGGTCTTTTCAAATGAGTCAGTTCTCCGCATCAGGTGGCCAAAGTATTCGAGCTTCACTATCAGTCCTTCCATGAATAATCAACGTCGATTTCCTTTAGGATTGACTGGTTTGATCTCCTTTCTATACAAGGTACTCTCAAGAGTCTTCTCCAACACCACAATTCAAAAGCATCAATTTTTCTTTGCTCAGCCTTCTTTATGGTTCAAGACTCACATCCATACATGATTACTGGAAAAACCATAGCTTTGACTGGATGGACTTTTGTTGGTAAAGTAATGTCTCTGCTTTTAAATATGCTCTCTAGGTTTGTCATAGCTTCACTTCACAAGAGCAATCATCTTTTAATTTCATGGTTACAGTTACCATCTGCAGTGATTTTGGAGCCCAAGAATATTAAAGCTTGTCACTGTTTGCATTGGTTCCCCTTCTAGTCACCATAAAGTGATGGACCGGATGCCACAATTTTGTTTTTTGAATGTTGAGTTTTAAGCCAACTTTTTCACTCTCCTCTTACATCTTAATCAAGAGGCTCTTTAGTTCTTCTTCACTTTCTGCCATAGGTGGCATCATCTGCATATTTGAGGTCAATGATATTTGACCCTGCAATCTTGATTCCAGCTTGTGCTTCATCCAGCTTGGGATTTCACCTGATGTACTCTGCATATAAGTTAAATAAGCAAGGTGATTATATATAACCTTGACGTATTCCTTTCCCAATTTGGAACCAGTATGTTGTTCCATGTCTGGTTCTAACTGTTGCTTCTTGTCTTGCATACAGGTTTCGCAGAAGGTAAGGTGGTCTGGTATTCCCATCTCTTTAAGAATATTCCACAGTTTGTTGTGATCCATAGTCAAAGGCTTTAGCGTAGTAAATGAAACAGAAGTAGATGTTTTTCTGGAATTGCTTTTTTGATGATTCAACGGATTTGGGAATTTGATCTCTGGTTCCTCTTCCTTTTCTAAATCCAGCTTGAATATCTGGATGTTCTTGGTTCATGTACTGTTGAAACCTAGCCTAGAGAATTTTGAGCATTACTTGACTAGCGTCTGAGATGAGTGCAACTGTGCGGTAGTTTGAACGTTCTTTGGCATTGCCTTTCTTTGGCCCTGGAATGAAAACTGAGCTTTTCAGTCCTGTGGCCACTGCTGAGTTTTCCAATTTAGGGTGGTATTATCTGCATATCTGAGGTTGTGGATATTTCTCCTGGCACTATGTTGAAATCTGATTCCCTATGTGATCGTATTAGGAAGTGGGGGCTTGAGGAGGCCCTTAGGTCATGAGGGCGGAGGCCTGGTAGAATGGAATTAGTGCTTTAGAAGAGAAACTCTTGAGAGCTCTCTCACCCCTGCATTGTACAGACAGTTTTCTATGAACCAGGAAGCAGCACCTTAGTCTTAAACTGTAAGAAGTTAAGTTTCTGTTGTATATAAACCATCCAGTCTATAGCATTCTGTTATAGCGACCTGAACAGGATAAGACAAACGCATCTGCTCGGAATTAACAGATGGAGCTGCACTCAACTTTTCTAACACCTTCTCCCATTATATCTCCACTTTCTAGCACGCTGTTGTAACCTGAGGGAAAATGCATGAAAGGTCCCTGTCATGGCCGGGTGGCACTTGCATACCAGGCCTTGCCCCTCAGCCCCAGACACTCCTGGCAATGACTGGGTACTCCACACAGATTTACTGCCACCTCTGCACCTGCCTTCATCTGCCCAGTGGCTGCCTGCGTTCCAACAGTGCTCCAGTGTCACTGACACCAAGCGATATCCTTATGTGACTTAAAGTTTCATTAAAAAGATGTTTGTATACCAGCCAATATGGATACATTTCAATATAGTAACTCCCAGTAAAACTACAGTGGTGCATACCAGCTGAATGTCTGCCTTGCCTGGGCACAGAAATTAACTCGCACTTCTCAAAATCTTAGAAATAGCCTAGACCAGCCCGGAGCACTGTAAGCATGACTGCGAAGAATCACAGGGGCTTTGCACATTGCCATTGGGAGCAAAGCTGCATCTCTTTCTCATTCCTTAGGTTGTGCTGCCTATAATTCACTTCAGTAGGGATGTTCTGAGCCATCATCTGAAGTCTTCCATCCTAGAAGACTTCTTCCATAGAGGAGGTGGGATGGACAAAGAAGGGAGAAATTCCAGGAAGCTAACAGACAGTAAGAAATTGGTGGGATCCTTTCTCTGTTATCTGACACGGTTGACAAAAGAAAACCAAGAGTGTGGAACTTGCTAGATAAGGACCCAAACATCCTTTAGGCTGCCAACATGAGTATCTTTCTTTTTGTTGCCAGTGTCCTATATACATTAAGTATCCACTGCTTTTTTAAAAACAATCCCATACATCATGCAGACTCCAAAGGCAACGTTTGTGCTGCAATCACAACAGTTGCTTGAGGAAAAAGCAGTTTCTGTAGCCTTAGATGGGCAGTGCTTCAGGTTACAGTTTGAGAAATTAAATGTTCAAGGCCTCTGGTGCTTCCAGTTCTGTTTGGAAGAGGACACAGACCTGGCATTTGGAAAGCATTTGCTCTCCATTAAACTTATTGAACCTTGACAAACCAGAGGGGCCAGGAATTAGTCTGCCACCAGCCAAGGCTGGGCCTTCCAAAACCGATAACGACAATGAAAACAATAACACTGCCATTTATAATCTTCAAAGGGATTCTGCCAACTTTTAACCCAAAAGGACCTCACAATCTGAAAAGTATCTCAAGCTTTGTTCTATAGAAAAACAAGAAAGTGTTTGATCAGAATCTCCTTTCTTGCTGCTTTTTGTCCAGCATTTCCCTCTTAGCTACAGAAGCAAGTGAAATATGTCTCCATCTCACTGTCACTCTCTGTTGGGGGTAAATTTACTATGATGACATTCAGGAATGGAGAGGAAACAGGAAGAGTGGGTGGTCTTTAGGTCTGAAGTGCTCCAGTGGCCAAGTGTCAGGTTTAACTCCCTAAACCATTAGCATAGTGTAGTTAACGCCAGCCTGACCCCTTTGGCCTTGACATCATCTAACCTCCATCCATTAACAACCGAATTTACTGGATTATGGATTTTCCCATTCCTGGCCTATCATAAAATAAGTCGTGTTGCACAAAATGTTTGATCTGCTCGAGCAATGGATGCCATTAACCAGGTTCGCTGGTTATCTATTTGGGAACAGAAAATGGGATTTAGAGAGTTTGGAAACTGAGTACTGACTTCTTCACATCTTATTCTAGGCTTTTACCACTAACAGAAGTGGCCCACATTGGATGATGACAATTCAAATCATTTCCCATGTCAGGGTGTGTCAAAATTTTACTCTCATTCTTGACATTTATAGCATTGAGTCCCACTACAATACTAACTCTTTAAGTGAATCAACTCCCACTATAAAGCTTGCAAGACGTGAAGCAACAGTAAGTGTCAACTATGGGAACTGACTGAAGGCAGGCTGGGAGGACACGTGAAAGACAAATGCCCCTTACCCTCACTTCTAACACTAATCAAGTTTGCTCAAGAATTTGTCAACGATAGGCCTACACGTTCCCTTCTGTACCTCAAAGCAGAGAGATAAAGGGGGAACAAAGTGAACAATCACCCATCAAATAATACAGCTTCCTGGGCCGGAATGGTCTTTGCGAATCCTCCCTTGGAGACCCCCAATCTTCAACCTAGGCGTGCCAGCCATGCATCCCAGTTGCCCACAAATAACACCCTTGTAGTGGAAATCCCAGCTGTATACATTTTACTCTCCTACCAGTGCTTCATTTTTTCCGAACTCTTTCTTCCCTCCATGTGGTTACCCAGACCAATTCATGTGCTTACTGGCATGTTATGAAACATGGAAACAATTAAAGACCACATTCTCGGGCACAGGAATAAGTTGCTGCAGAATCAGTGAACTACGCAGAACTTGAGACGATTTGGCAAAAAAAGATGGAAACTGTGGAATAAAACCCACTAACCATATCTCATGTCACACAGTATACAAGTCTTTAAATTTATTTGTGCATTTTCAGGCAGCAATCAAACTTCAACTTCAAAATCTCTAGTTTTTAGCATAATATATATATATTTAATATATCCTAATGAAACTCATAGAAAATATTCAACTTACACATTTTCTCCTCAGGCTTGGTATATGAATGTACACACTGTGCAAACAGTCTCTAGATTTAAGTTTGGGATTCTTGCAAGGCCACATTTAAGGAAGACTGATGGCATTTGAAAAATCAAAGAACTGAAGTTTTCAAATGGCCACCGTAAGCCCTAAGCCCTACGTTACACTTGTAAGCCTTTGTCAGTCTTCCAAGTGCGAATAATGGTCAGTTCTCTAACAAAAGATCAGGGAAATGTCTAACACATGCGAGAGTAAATTTTTTCTTGAGTGAACTATTCTAATTCAGCAAGGGTTACAAGCCCTGCTGCTGTGTCAACCACAGAGAGAAGTTGGGAGTGAGCCTTGGCACAGAAGAGGGCTAGAAAACAAAGGAGGTTGGTTCTGAGAAGAGAATTCCCTATTATCATAAATAAATAAGAAAGGGAAGGAGAATGAAAAGCTGAACCAAAAGGAAATGTTGTATCAAAACTATATTTAGTGGTAATTATTACTACATGTAACTCATGTTCATAATAATACTATTTTCACATTGTATTGCTTCAAGATAAGTGAAAGTAGCAGCCAGATGTTCTATAGTAGACATTTTACAGGCAGATTAACACACTTCCTGTGTCAGGGTCTCCATTCTGGAGATTCTGTCAAAGGCAAACGCAAAGGGACCCCATGTTCTGAGCTACACTCTTCTGTTGACTAGGATGCATGGCTGTGCAACCCTGGGCTGGGAACAGGGGGCAAAACTGACTACGTGGAGTGACTCTTGTGTTTGGTTAGGGTTCGCCAACAACCACAGAGAAACAGACTCATTTCATTTGGGAACAAAACTTGATTTATTTGGAAGCCAGCTTTAGGAGAAACTAAAGCTATAATGGTAAGGCCTCTAACTTCTCTATTTCAACCAAAAAATAATAGTGTAGACTCACTGAGACACCTTGTCACATTCTTTATCTAAGGTGATATCCACATTAACGTTTCCATGTAATCCAGAAAGACTTTGAGGTGTCCAGCAGCTCGCTTAATGTCACATAGCTAGTGTGCACTAAAGTTGGGCTCTAAACCCAGACATGTGACTGCAAGGCATCCCTGCTTGGAACTCTGTCAGGTAGATTCCTCTGATGGTGGGGTCCCCAGGCAATTCTGGGCAGTATCATGCAATCTTTTCTCCCTATTCTTTTCTCTTTTCCACTTCAGTTAATAGGTATTCCTGATTACTTGTAATGCACAGAAGTGTTTATACACATACACATGCCTTGTTTTTAATAAGCCAAGGGGATGAATTTTATTTTAGGAACCCAAGCAAGCCTTCATCAAAATAATGAAATTTTAAGCTTTAGCCCTTGGAGAAGTGATTTGTTTAAACTGCCTGGACCTTTATGAGAGAGACTACAGCAGTTTCTAAATAAAGCCAAGTAGATAATATGACTGCTTTGAAGTTGGCTGCTGGGAACTGAGAATTTAGTGAGTTGCAGGTCAGCCCACATAACCCTAGCAGTTCCCCAAGTATGGAGCTATATATTTCAGCAACAACTAACCACTGTTTAAAACACTGTTTGTACAGCAAAATTTAACCTGTGTTCTTGTTTTGAAAATCCAGGAATGCTTTCCCCTAGCTTCCTGGGACTTTAGGGGAAAAAGCAAGTGTACAGGGGAAATTGAGGTGGGAGGATGTGAGGGAGGAAGATGAAGAGCAGGTGAGATAATTTGGGGGTTCAGTGCTTTGTTAGATCTCTCCAGGGCATTTGTTCATTTATTTTCAAGTGTTCTAGACTGAGGAACAAAGGCTTTGGGGATCAGAGTATCATTTGTATAGCCAGGGTTGATGATGATTGAGATCTCTCAATATTGGCTTATGTGTCATAAGTTTGGGTACAGACAACCATCACAGAATAAAAAGCACAAGGCAGCACTTTATTCGGCCTCCTCAGGTCATTTAACAAAGGAGAGAGCTAACTTGCAAGAGCAAAGAGTAA
This sequence comes from Capricornis sumatraensis, assembly GCF_032405125.1. NCBI lineage: Eukaryota > Metazoa > Chordata > Mammalia > Artiodactyla > Bovidae > Capricornis > Capricornis sumatraensis. The sequence goes on along the minus strand of NC_091074.1, from coordinate 44,745,769 downwards.
TTAATGAAGGGAACAAACAGAGTTCATTTAGTAACTTCCAAATAAGTTTCTCTGTCTGAGGTGGGAGAAAAAAAGGTAGCCTGCAACAGAAAGATAAACCGTGGGTATTTAAGTCACAATGCCTTCCACCAAGAACTGCTCATTACCATCACATGTTGCACTGGCAGTGGGGCCAGTTAGAACTAACTTTATTATTAGAAGCAATTAGGGAGAAAAGGGGCAGAATTTCATTTGGTTATTTCAAAACAAGTTTCTGTGCATGGCTTAATGAAAGCCTGCAGTGTCAAGATAAAAATGTGTGTTTTACTGAAAACAGCTTTTGCAAATGACTGCTTGTTACCAGCCAGTATCTCTAGGCAGAGCAGTCTGGGTAGGTTGGATTTGCATGCATACTGTGTAACATAATAGTTCAGCTGCCTCTGCTTCACAGATGTGCTAACAGGCAGTATGGCCTCGTGGGTAAGCACATGTGTTGTGGAGACAGACTGTCTGTTTTCAATTCTTCATTCTGACCTTGGTAACTGAAAGAGCTTGGGTGACCTTCTGGAATGTCCTGGCCTCAGTTTACTCATATATAAAGTGGAAATCATAGTAGTGTTTATCTCGTGGATTGTTGTAAAATATCAATGCACCCAATATATGTTAGACATTGTTAAAATTATTAACAACTGTATCCAAGAATCATTTGGATAGGAGTTGCTTTAAGGAAAGGGCTGGTTATATATAGGGGTTATATAGAGTTTACCCTGAGTGTGAGTCAATAAAAGATCTATTTACATCTTTCAAATGGTATTTGAATGTAATGTGTAACACATATATATCTTCACAGTCATACAAGTTTTTTTTAATCTAAATTCATTTCAGACAATATTTTTGTAGAATTCACATTTGAAAAGATCTGATTGCTTTTTAGCTTTGCTAAACCAGTTGTGTTCCATGTTTATTGATTTCCCAGCTTTAAAGTAACAGCTGGGACTTTTTATTTTCTCCGAAGTCTGAGCTGTTTCCTTAGGGATCTCCTGGGCAGTTTTCAAGTCCTCTCTCATAGACACACTGGGGGTAAGAGAAACTGCCATGTATTGAGCTTAGAAGAATGTTTAAAACCTGGCTGTCACACAACAAATGAGGACTCAGGCTTTGACTTCCTTTTAAATATCCTTTTTGAGAATACTGTGACCCCAGTCAAAGAGCCCTCTCACTGTTAGTTTCAAACTCTGCCCCGAATGCCCCACACTTCAGGGAGAGTATATGCTGTCTTCAGTGATTTGTCAGACTTGTTCCTTAAATTCTCAAGGTTACAGACTGATTTTCATCAAATGGCTACAATATTTGCATGTACACTTGGGAATGTGGATACTGCTTACCCATTATGTTCTAGTTTTGCAAATCAAGAGCATTTAACCAATATGCCATGCTTCATAATATTGGATCCATATGATGAATAAAATTCCTTTCTTAGACCTTACTAAGCAGTGACTCTGTTATTAAAACCTATTCATTTTGGAGAAGGCTAAACTAGCAAAATGCCCTCTACATTTACATGTTTTCTCAGCTGTGTATTAACCCACATCATTTTTCTGGATGCCCTGACTTAATTTATGATAATTTGAATAATTTTTGAAAGGACCCTCTTTCACAGAATTTTAGATTTTCACTGCAGATGAGAAAGAAAAAGTTGAAAATGTCAGGAAGTACATATTATTGGGGTTTTCCCCCAAAGTCTGTGCATTGCTATTAAATGTGAATTTTAAAAAGATATCCAAGTCGATATTTATTTATCTAGCCAAGTTGCCTACTTCTTTGAGTGCTATTTCTTTTTCCTTTTAGTGATCATACACATCATGAGATAATTTCCTTTTTGAAAGATACAAAAGAATGTTAAAGCATGACTTAGTCTAAGCTGTTGATAGTCATATTTGCTGCTGAGTCGCTTCAGTCATGTCCGACTCTGTGCGACCCCATAGACGGCAGCCCGCCAGGCTCCCCCGTCCCTGGGATTCTCCAGGCAAGAACACTGGAGTGGGTTGCCGTTTCCTTCTCCAACGCATGAAAGTGAAAAGTGAATGTGAAGTTGCTCAGTCGGGTCCGACTCTTAGCGACCCCATGGACTGCAGCCTGCCAGGCTCCTCCATCCATGGGATTTTCCGGGCAGGAGTACTGGAGTGGGGTGCCATTGCCTTCTCCAGATAGTCATATTTAGTGGCTTTTAAAGAATCAAAACTTGAAACCTTAGATTCTGACCAGAACTATCTGAGGGAAGATTTTAAGAGGGAGAAGGTAGATATTCATCCTTACCCTGGACCGCTCTTCTAGTTTTGTCATCATAACAACTGTGGCACTCCGCTGTTCCCATATCATTCTCCAGAAGTCCCCGAATGTTTCCGGTAGAGATCCCTGTGTTGCGATATAGGCATTTTGTTTCCTGTAGCCGTCTATGTAGTTGGCATTCACATAGTCACTTCCTGGGATTCCTGTAAAGCAAGGAGTGTTATGCAACTATGTGAACATATCACAAAAGGAAACAGCCTGGGACATGGCCTGATGACAGTGTTATATTATTGTTTCATACTGTATTAAAGTTTGGGTCTTAAACAGGATTAAAAATGGTTCTTATTGGGACCATCACGTTAAAGAAATACAATGTCTGAAGTGTTCAATCTTTGTGACATGACAAGGTAGACTCCAAAGAAACGAAAACACAACTGATTGTTCATGGAATGCCTTTTCTCTCACATGTCTTCTCCATTGCATCAGCAAAATCCAGCTTGCAAAGCAATTATCTGGTCATATTCCACATTCATTCTCTTCTTTCTCAGACAAAAACCAAATAAAACAATGCCTGAGTCTGAAAATGCAGTATAGGGTGGAACATGTCCTAACAGTAAAAAATTCTTTCCAGATTTAGCTAAGAGGGAATTCATATATGAACTCATTTAGTCCTCACAACAACTCTCAGAAGTTCAGTCATGATCTTTCTTTCACAAAGGAGGAAACTAAGGTGCACAGAGATGCAAAAATGTGCCAGAATTGGTGGAGTCTGGTCTAATTATAGGCAGGCAGTCTGCTACATCTGTGTCTTAACCTCTGCAGGGTACTGCTTCTCCCTTAAACTTCAACGGGTTGTTGAATCACACAAATCGCTCTTTGGATGATGACAACTGCCTCCTAATTGGTTGTCCCATTTCTACTTTTGTCCTTTGCAGTCTGTTCTCTATTTCAATAAGAGCAGTTTATAAAAATATATTTCAGACACTGAATGTCTCTTCTTCAAACCCAACAATGGCTTCTCCTTATACTTTAAATAAAACCCAAATTCTCAACAATGGCTACAAAGCTCTGTACTTCTCCAACTCATCTTGTCGACTCATCTACTCACTTTCCAGTCTCTAGACCCTGTCCTGCTTCTACATGCTGGCTTTGTTAGAAAACATTACTCCGCTAGCTTGGTGCCATCCCATGTCCCACAACACACTCTCTGTCTCCTTCCCATCAGAAAACACTGAGCCTCCATCTCAGGGGCCTGTTCTTCATACCCTGGGACCTCAGAACTCTCTTGGCAACATTGTAATTATAAATTTAATTGTTCACTTGCATATTGCTTGTGTTATTTGCCTCTAGACCACATATCTTTTATTTACCTTCGCTATCCCTGGTGACAAAAAGAGTAAATAATTTGCCCAAGTTCCAACATTGAATAAGCGGCAAAGTTGTAACATAATACAGATATTCTGATTAAAAGTCTAATTTTCCTTCAGCACAGTGCCTTTATAAGGGTTACAGGGAAGTCTGAACTTCGAAGAAGAGTGACCAGAATGATGATGGAAATCAAAGCTATTTCATATGAGAAAGGAATATATATTAAAACCTGGCAAAAAAATAGGAGTTGGACATAAGTGTTGCCCATGAGTCAAGAGAGGTTGAGGATTACTTTGTTGAGACCCAAATCTTTCAGTTCTGAAGGATGTAACTACAGAGAGATGAGTTTCATCTCCAGTATAATAAAGCATTTTCATATAGTCATTATCAGAAAGGGTATAGATTTCCTCCAGATGTAATGAGTTGCCTATTCCTGAAGGAACAAACACTTTATTGGGATATTAGCATGATACAGGAGATAGCACTAGAACCTGTACATGGTCCCTTCTTACTTTGGGAAAATATGAGTCTTGGATTTATTTAAAAAAATATATTCATTATAATGGAACATATGTTCCCAAGCTAAGATTACTATATTTCAGTGATTGCCACTTGCAATTACTTTGACTGCTTTTCTGATTCCAGTTGTAAAATCGATCCTCTCAAGAAAAGTAATGAAAGTCAGATGGAGGCTACTGGGTTCCAAGATGAACACATGGATATGAAATACCAGCAGCACCAGTGAAAAGCCTTTTGAACAAAAACTGAAATGCACGGTTGGTTGTAACATTATTCATCTATCACAGCTACTCAAGAAGCTGTTGGGGTTCTGGCAGCCCTTTGTTGATAAAGATCCTATTCCTCCCTGACACCACATTACTGCAGATTCAAAGGACAGTTTAAATAAAGTCCTCAGGTTGCAGTCACTGGGAAGCATGCACGTCTCCATGTCTGCAGGATTTGGTTCTGAGCCAACAATGAGTCTACTTTATAACACAGGGAAAGCTCACTTTAAATAATGTAATTTAGCAGGTAACATTAAAGAAATGATAGAAAAGATTCTGGCTAAGGGCCTCACTCAGCTACCAATACACAGAAAACTTTTTTCCCAAGAAAATTCAAAAATGGAGAAATCTGGTTTAATGACTCAGAAAATACATCAGCTGGGCACTGTGCCATTTCTTCCTTATCAAGGGTAACAAATGTGTCTGAACAACGCATCTGAGGACAGAGGTGGTGAACGTGAGACACACATGTAAAGAAGCAGAATCAGACCTAGCCTGCATTCTTGCATAAACTTTAATCAGCTATTACATAATGAATTGTTTTTTGATGTATTGCTCAAGTTTGAACAGTATGTTGTTATTATATTTTATGGGGAATAGGTTGATACTGAATAAGAGTCGGGACAAAAATACAAAAATTCTGCTTGAAAACTATTATTGGATCCATATTGTATTACCAAATGCTTTAAGAATTTGGGACTTGATATTGTGCAAAGAAGAGAATTGAAAACAATACTTCAACACCTAGGAGAGCTAACTGTTAGGGTAATATTTATATCTTGAAAATAATGTGAGGATCCTCTTTATATAATTTGACACTTGTCTGTAAGTAGGTAATACCTAGAATAAAAGTCTCCTGGCAAATTGCTTTACACATTCTGACAAAAAGACACTTTCAGTAAGTTCTAGCGCATGTTCTTTGCAGTGTGGAGTAGTGAGAGACTACTGTTGTTCTCTAGCAGCTCTAAGACCAAGTGTGTCTTATATTCATACAACCCAACATAATAAGCTGTGCAGAAATATGAATGAGAAAAGATCTGAGAAATAATGGTGGCTTGTACTTCTAAAAAAAACATTAACCTCAGATTGAAAGCTAAGGTTAAAGAATAGTGTGTTTTGAGTAGACAAGACCTCTGTTTTCAATCTGACATATTTAGAATGATTTTTCAGCCAACTCCAATGGAAAAAAAAAATACTATATTGACTTTCCTCTAATGCAGTGCAAATCAGTGTGCACTACTAATTCATGAGAAGTGTGTAAGAATTAACTGAATTCTGGGGCTATGTTAAGTAGAAGTCTAACTTAAAATGCAGAACTGAAACAATATAGAATTACTGTCAATCAGCTGATTGCTTTTATTTCTTGGGTTTGTGAAGATTTGTCCAAAACTATGGTAATGGTGCCTTTTTTTTTTTCTTTTGAGAGGGAAGAGTTATTAAAATAGCAAGAACTTGAAAAAAACATGTCTGAAACTCTTCATAAGTAGAATCTTAGGATTGGTCCTGCTGTAGGCACTCTCTTGGTCCTAGGTCCTGTAGGCACAATTGGTCCTAAGGTCATTGTCCAAGAAAAACAGCTTAGAACTAGACCTTGTCCTTTCCTAGGCATCCATGGCTTTACTACATTTCTAAAAGTAAGTTTTCATGATTTTCTATGCATTTTTTTTTTCATTTAAAAATATTTATTTATGGCTGCGATGGGTCTTCATTGCTGCACACAGGCTTTCTCTAGTTGCAGTGACGGGGGCTACTCTTCTTTGACGTGTGCCAGCTAAGGCAATGGTACCCTACTCCAGTACTCTTGCCTGGACAATCCCATGGATGGAGGAGCCTAGTAGGCTACAGTCCATGGGGTCGCTAAGTTGGACATGACTGAGCAACTTCACTTTCACTTTTCACTTTCATGCATTGGAGAAGGAAATGGCAACCCACTCCAGTGTTCTTGCCTGGAGAATCCCAGGGACGGGGGAGCCTGGTGGGCTGCCGTCTATGGGGTCACACAGAGTCGGACACGACTGAAGTGACTTAGCAGCAGCAGCAGCTTCTCACTGCCATGGCTTCTCTTGTTGTGGAGCACAGGCTCTGGGGCATGCAGGCTTCAGTGTTTATGGTGCATGGGTTCAGTAGCTGCAGCCTGAGGGCTCCGAAGTGTGGGCTTAGAAGTTGTGGCATGTGGGCTTAGTTGTCCCCGCGGGAGGTAAGATATTGGACAAGGGTTCGAATCTGTGTCCTCCCCATTGGCAGGCAGACTCCTAACCACTGGATGACCACGGAAGTCCTGATCTCCTATGTATTGTTTCATGTGTATTCTCCAATTAATAATAGTCACGTATGCAATTCCAATACCAATAACAGTTATCATTCTAATCTAATCATCTAATAAGTGAGAAAACAGGCTAGATCTTGTCTTCATATTTTACCCCACTATATTCCACATTCCTATCTTCTAGTCTGTTTCATCAGTTAATGGACTTATTTTTTGTGGTACTTAAAAATACTACATACATGTTTTCCACTGGGTCTTTGTGTTTTGGACAAACTTACCTTGGAGCTATACAACTCAAGCCTTTAAGAGATATTGTGATTTAAACATGGTTGGGTCAGGTTTAGGCTCTCATTTTATTTACTGGGAATTGCTAGTTACACTGTTGGTGGAAAAATAAGCCTGGGTGTGAAATTTGGGCTCCCTTGTTTTTTCTGTCTGAAAAACTCTGAGAACTTTTGAGTTAAACATGCAGAGGAAATGCCATTTTTCTTCATTTAAGCATGGGAGCTTTATAATGATTTTCTCCCATATTATTTGAATATTAACAAATGGAGAGGAATTCTTGGAAAGATGAAGCTATTTGGTTTGAAAGAATATTCCTGATGAATAATTAACTCATACTGAGAAAGGCTTTAAAACCTTGAAAGCATGTTGAAATGTCAAAGAACATACTATCTGAGCTGTTTTGTCCTGACTGGGTTAAAATACTTTTTCTTTTTTTCCCTTTTTAATTTGATGAGAAATAATTGGGTCATGTGGGTCTCATTATAAAAAATAAATAAATAAAAATAAATAAACAACTTGCTTTGCACTCGATTTTTCAGGTCAGTAGATAATTTGATTTGAAGATTTCTCTTGTTGAGAGGTGTTTATAATTATAAAATGTTAATAATAAGACCTTATGCTCTTCAGTGAAAAAGCAGGACCCAAAACAGCACATAAATCATTTTATTAATGTGAAAGTAAGTAATCATACAGGCCAAGTGTGTACTTCTGTATCATAAAAGTTGTGATTCATGAAACAATACTAAGAACATGCTAAGACTTCAGAGACATTGACCAGGAAACTGAAACTCTGGGTTAGGGCTGCTGGGAAGTTGCTCTTTGACATCTGGAGGGTGGTTCAACTTGTCCAGACCTCTGACTGCTTATCTGCTAAACAAGGTGTGCTGGACAAATTGATTTCCTCAAGTCCCTTTAAGTTCTAAAATAAGATTGTGTCTCTGTGGTGTTCTTCTTGGATTCAGAAATCTCTGTAAAGTGATTTTAAGCTATATAGAGCCTTCAGTGGCTGTCAGAATAGGTAGGAACGCATTCTGATGATCGTTCAAGTTGTTTCCTATTTCTTCTACCTCTGATGAGCTGTGATGAGATTTATAGGTGTGATTTATACTTTAAATTTTGACTAGAACCCCGTCGGGTGAAAAATAAACAGATTCAAAAGCATGAGGAGGTGGTAGGACTAGGCTAGCACATGGTCTATTCAGGAAAAGCAGCTTTTCTTGACTTGAGGTGAGAATGAGGAAGAGGCAGAGACAGAGGCAAGGTGGGGAACCCCACTCACGGCTCTAGAGGACCAACTACTGCAGCCACCCAGAGCGGGCACCAGAACTTTAGCTCATTGGCTGGCTCTGCTCCAGCTCACAGTGTGGCATCAAAGCTCTAGTACTTTCATTTCCTTTCACTTCTACAAACCCTTTGTGAAGTTTGTGTCAAATAATTTTTTTTTTTGGTAAAGCAGTTTATTCCCTGTTGTAAGACAGAAGTACTCAAGACCCACTAGAGCACAAAAGCTACCTTTCATTTAATCAGTAATGTCTCCTGCTCCACTTCAATACACAAATAGAAAAGAAAAACTGTGTAACAACAATGAATTGCCAGGTAAGATCTAGACTGTAATTTTTTACAACCCACAATTCAGAAAAAAAAAAAAAACAAAAAAATGTTTACTTTGTTTGCTGACACCGGCAAAACCATAGAACAGAAAATAGATAAACAAAATCAAATAATACTTTACTAGTAAATTTATTTAATTTCAAGGGATACAGGCCTTCCTTCTCCTTCAACTTGCACCATGGCAGCCACTCACAGCTGCATCAGAACTAGCAAAACGAAGGCTTCTCTTTGCAATATGCCAGAAAAAACAAATGCTTCTTGCAAAGGCACAGGGTAATATCTGCAGAAGTCTCCCTGGATATGACTGCAGTTTGGCCAATGACCCTCCGTGTTTCTACCAAATGCAGGGCGATTCTTTTTAGAAGTGTGCCTTTATGTGGGTACTGCAGCTCGTCACCACTGTTGAGTTATGGAGGAATGGATACTTTCAGAGAGCCTGTGAACCCAGCCTTCACTCTCCCAGTGTGTTCTCCTTTCTTTGGTTTTCTATACCTTGGCACTGCTGAGGAGGCTGGGTCATGAGAGTGCCTACAGAGAAGGATTCCAAGATTAGACACGTATTGGGGACTTCTCAGCATTGTGGTGGAAGGGACTCATTTCTAGTTAGGGGACACTTTGCCCTGAAATAAAGCAGCGTTTGGGCCACTGCAGTATGCCTGTTCAGCTAAGTCACAGAGTTTTGGTCAACTTAGCTTATATTAATACACATATATGAAAGTTGCTCAGTCGTGTTCAACTCTTTGCGACCCCAAGGACTATACAGTCCATGAAATGCTCCAGGCCAGAATACTGGAGTGGCTAGCCTTTCCCCTTTGCAGGGGATCTTCCCGACCCAGGAATCAAACTGGGGTCTCCTGCATTGCAGGTGGATTCTTTACCAAGTGAGCTACAATTATTGTAGGGTTTTATTTCACAATGAAGTAGTTAAAATCAAATGCAGAGTATCAGCAGAGGTTCTGTCTGTACGACACTCAAAGTGCCCATCTCCTCATCTACATCCTTATATATGGGCAGCACTATCATAACATCCTTACCCAACACCCCTGTGAGAGTTTCAAATGAGTCAGTTAATTTGAAACGTCTAAAATACACATTGGATACTGGCTATTCTTATGATCGATGTGATCAACAAAAATGAAATAAACCTACTCATTTCTGAATACTATAGTGACAAAAAGAAACTGCAAATCTAGAAGGCCTCTTCCCTATTCTTATGTTAAAAAAAATAATGGAGCAGACAAAAATAGTCATTTTTTACCTTTCCAGTCATGTACAACCTGTGCCTATATTCTAAAAACAGAGCCATACACCACAGATGACACAGGTCTCTCTGCAGCGTTAGAGTAATGGAGTGTAGCTTCATTAGAACAACCTGCATAGATGTACCATACAAATGAAAAGAAAATCCCAATAACTGAACAAAGACAATGGAGATAAAAATAAACTCAGAGCTTTCTGATTTACTCTTCGATTAGCTCCCTGGGACCAAAAGTAAAGGAAAAAACCAACACAACCGACCATGCCTTAAAAATGTTTTTTCTCCTTTCTAGGTAAGAAGCACCACAGGGGCAGGCTGAGGTAGGTGCTGGGAATAACAGATCCCCACACACTTGCTCTGCTGCTCACAGGAGAGAGACGCCATTTAAATAGCTCTAATTAGTCTTTACGAAGGCTGCAAGCACCTTGTGAAATTGTTCCAAGTTTCCAGAGGTTAAATCCCATCTAGCTTTCAATTTAAGACAAATTAAGCTATAAAAATTTGACTGTGCACTGTTCCTCAAAAAGAAAGATGTCTTTATTTATTAAAAAAAAAGGATCACTCTGCAATAAAAGGATTAAATTTTGTCATGCTTGTAAATAATTAACTTGAAAACAGAAAGACTGAAAATGTTAAAGAAATGGAGCTAACTCAGTGACTGATGTTCTAAACAATGTGAGAAAAATGAACTCAACCAATATGGGGTGAGACTAGACATGTTTTTGTGTGTGAGTGTGTGTGTTTTAAGATGAGGCATAGTTTCTAACCAACTTCCTTCAGTGGTGTAAGCAGAATTTCAAGAGCAAAATAAAACAAACCCAGGTGCCCACAAATTAGTCATTAGTGTCTGGGGTATGGGAGGAGAGGAGTGAGGAAGAGAGAGAGAGAATGAACCAGGAGAGAGGAAAAGGAATCATATTAATTGAGTTGATGTGGGAAATATCACATAACAGCTATTAAAGGAATTCTTGACTGAGGAAAATGTATATGTAGGTACTTCATATGGAACATTTATATTCAGTATAATTAAACATTTATTAGAAAATTTTGGATAGATTGCAGCTATTGATTTTCTTGTGTTTGTTTTTAGTTGTTTTTACTTATTGAAAATATATACGGTTACTAGATATGGCCTGTAGAAAAAAAAAAAGGGTAACCCCAGCATGGGTAAGATATGTAACTGGAGAATGTTACCATGTGCTGACAGCTGTTTGAATGAATCAGTAGACATTTGCCATTTAACACTGTACAGAGGAGGCTGAGATAGGGCTTAAATGTAGAGCGCAAGTGTGGTGGCAAACGGCAATCAACAGTACAGGGGAGTAGCAGTAGTTTCTTCTCTTTTACTTTTTAAATTTAGATTTATCGTAGGAGCAGTGATTCTGAGAGCTGTTCTCTCATTTTAAAGGTGCTAAACTGCCCATCTCACAAATAATCAAGTTGTTGTAACATCATCTATTTTCTTTACAGTTGGAATTTTTTTTTTGAGTTGTCCTTATCATGCAAATCAAACAGCAGATAATATATTTTGGATTTCCATTTAAAAGAACACATTCTTCCCCTTGTTGAAATCTGTAATGCTATTATAGATCTGGTTTTCATCTATCAAGCACCAATGTTTTCTTTTGCTTCACAGAGTGCTGCAAATATATGCAGCTTTTTCATTTGGATAGTATTAATTTTTCCATAGATCATAAACAAAAGATATTCCATCTGTGGATAAAAGGATCTATCGATAGTAGTAATAAAATTCACAACAGTAATGATATTTCCCAGTATTTACTAGGCATTTTCTTTTTGCCAAACACTCATCAAAAGGCTTTATATGCATTAATTCATTAATTCTCCTAATAATTCTAGGAGGAAGGCATTATTATTAGTAATTCTATTGCACAAATGAGGAAACCAAGGCACAGTAACTTATCCAAACAAGTTTTTCAGAAGCAAAAAGTGCCTGGGATACTTTAATAGGAAACAAGTTCTTGAGAAATACACACAGGCCCTTATGGAAGGTACCCATTACAGAGATGAAGTGAATAATGATGAATGAATGGTTTGAAACTAAATATATTCCCCCAAAACAAGGAAAAAATAAAACAAACCCATATTTTACTAAGCTGCTTTTATCAGATTACAAACACTAGTGTTAAAAATGAGTATGGCGTGAAGTGCTTTATTCTTTGTCATTTCTAACTCAGATAAAACCATTTAAACCTGGTTTTGTAGGAGAGACACATACAAGCCAATAATTCTATTTGGGTAAACCCTCTGGATTAAATGTGTTCCCCTCCCCACTCAAAAGAGCTAATAATTTCTTAATGTCCAAGATTTAATATTTATCTATGATCTTTGGATTTAGAATCAACCTTCATAATTTTTCGGAAGAGCAGGGACAATCGTATACATTCCCATTTTAGGTAGAACCAGAACAATAGACACTAAGCGCTCCCTAAATTGAAGAATACACTTGCAAAGAGACTGTGTGTCCATGATCTCTATGAAATTAGTATACAGATGTGTGTAGGTGCCTTTTGTTTGCAAGTGGAATTTGAAATGTTCATCACATTTTAAGAAGGAATCAGCTCCCCTCAAAGGGTTAACTGAAGTAAATGACATGCCCAAGGTCATATAGCTGCTAAAACTGGGATTTAGTTTCCAGTCTTCAGTCTTACTTCTCTTTCTTCTTAAGATACCTCCAAAAATATAGTAATATTAAACAAACAAAAAATCCACCTGAAAGCCTTTTATAGTTGCTTATTCTTTGGAAAAATTCACTTTAGCTTAAGTCTAAGAACACAACTGAAGAACTCTGGCTCCAAGATTTCTACCATAAGTGTTTCAAAATATACATTTCAAAATTCCTAGACAGTTTTCCCAGTCAAAGGACAGTTTTTGAGTTAGGCTGACATGTATAGGCTCCATTATCATGATTCAAAAGTGGCTATAGTCCCAAGTTGCCTTTTGGAGAGAATAGCCATCTTGAGTCCAGTTGACTCATATGTGACAATTTTGGCTCTGCCAGTTACTAGCTAATGCCTATAAGAAAGTTACTTGACTTGAAAAAGGTTAACAGTTTCCTCATCTCTTAATTTTGTATGATAATGACTAGCTTTCGAGGTTGTTCTACACTATCAATAAAATCTATACATGATTTTATACACTATATATAAAATCTAAAACATGATGCCCATAAGATGGTAAATATCAGGACAGTCATGTCTATCATAATGTCTTGTCTTTGTTGTTTAATTTAAAAGGAGCATTTTAAATTTTGCTCTTGACACAGGCCTGGACAATGACTTAAAAAAAAATTCCATGTCAACATGGCTTTAAAGTGAAATGCTAATTATAATCCTACTAATAGAAATGTAGTACTGGCAGCAGTGAAGAGTCATAGTTTAGAGAAAAAAAACCTTTTTATTCTGGACTGTGATTGATAGTTACATACAAGGCATTACAATAAATAATCTGCCTCTAATTGATACTCCTGAACTTACAAGAAGTTTAAGATACATAAGAAGATATTTGAGCTAAGAAGATCACCTGTTAGGGACAGATGTAACATTCTGCAGCTGTAGGAGTCTGATGCATCCAGGTCACTGATGATTCCCTATTTTATGTTATAGCCTCAGGAAAGTTAGACCATAAAAAGAGAAAAGAAATACTAAAATGTGAACTTTGTGTTAATACGAGATGATAAAATGGATTATTTTAGTCAGAAAGGCAAGGCCGGGTGTTCGCATCCATGCTAAGTTACTTAGTTAAGTCACATCCTGTATCAGCAGGAAAGCAGGATGAGTGATGTGGGCCTATGGAAGCCTTGATAGAGGAATCAGAAGAATTCAATTCAGATGTAAGCTGTATTAGTTGTTCATCTTTTGCACTGAGACTCAGGGCTCATTCTCTGTTTGAGCTTCAGTTTTCTCATCTCTAAACATGGATACCTATCTATACCAATAAAATATTTATACTGTTGCTTCATCAGACTGTTATGAGTATGGTAAATACGATAGTTGATGTGAAAACTACAAAGAGCTAACTCTTAGAGAACTCAAAAGTGAAAGACATTAGCACTGTGAAAACTGATACTCAGAGAGGTAAAGGTGACATAAAGAGTGAAAGAGTTGTGACCCAAACCAGATTTCCTTGCTCTTTACATTTTGGTTTGGTCCCTTTCTCTTTTCCTACTTTAAGAAAATTGTACTTTCTAGACAAGTTTGGAGTCTATAAGATTAAGCATATTATTATATATTACATTATGCACATATAAATATTAATTTCCATTTAGTCTTTTTTGACAATATTTTAAGTCATTGAAGTAAGTCCTATCATATCTCTCTTTCAGGAATTATTATCTTCTCTTAAGTACTGCCTAAACATGTTGGGATGCCAAGAGGAACTGCACTGGTCAGAAATTCAATTGTGTTTTCATACTGCTTATCATCTAATTCAATAATTTTGAGCATTTTGTAATTAGGACTCTCTTAAATTTATTTTGCATTTTTCCCAGCACACATAATTGTAATTTGGAAATATACATCATGAAATGTCAGTATTTTCAAGGAGTTCAGTAAGCACATCAGTGCCCATACACAATTCCTTATTCTTTTAAGTTTTTCCCTTGTTATCTCTCAATGGAAGAATGTTAAAAGTTTTGCTTTATTAAACCAAGATAAAGACAATACAAGTCACTGTGACAACTCCCAGTTTTTTCTTTAATGTCATCAGATCACTCTGCAAAGTAATACAAAGACGGCGATCAGAAACACTGAGAGAAGAACAACAAATGGGTCCCATATAAAACACTCAACCACAGTCATGTAAGTTATCACCATGGGTGGAACCCAAACCAAGCACATTAAATTTCATAAATTGTACGTGAAGTCACATAGCATTTTAATATAGTCTAAAAATCTGGCTGTGAGCTATCAAAGATCCCTTTACAGGAGAAGCCTCAGTTACTGCTTCTGTGGTTCTGTGGATGCTGGCATTTTTTCTGTGCTTAAGACATAGGATGATTGCTTTTCCCCTTAAATATCTGCTGGCTAGGGCTTAGTCTAAGATAAAACTCTGTTCATGCTTGTAATCTAGATTAAGCTCTCTGTATAGCCCATAAACTTCAATTAAATGCTTCTAACCTTTTGCGTAACACTTAAAATTGAAAAAACTTTTGGTTTCTAGGTCAGCTCTAGATTTAGGGTGTATTTGTGGACACAAAACTACAAAAAGGCACATTTTAGTCTGATTCAAGTGCTTTGGATCTTATACTGTAAAAATAGCATGGGAATGAAATGTACATAGTTTCCAACTATTATAATAAAGGTACAAGGAGGAATATTCTTTGTCCTTTGACGTACTTTACTGTTATGATGGTGGAAAATAACAGGTTAAGGAAAATAATGACATAGCAGACAAAAAAAGCATAGGGAAGTGGTAGTATTGAGTGACCTAATTCTGAGTGGTTTGAAACAATGCTTCAGGGCAACAAACGGAGCTTGACAAGTTCTCCAGCCAAGATCATGCCAAATGGGTTCTCTGTTTCTATTCATTTATTTTATTTTTATAATTTACCTTGCTTCACTGATGACAAAAAAAGATTTTTCTCCTCTATGTGTGACTTGGTTTAGTTTCTATTTACCATGAAGATAACTTAAGAGACATGAGAAAAGAAATTGCTGTTGTTGTTTTTTACATTTTAAAATGGGAAGTAAAGTGTAAGCCCTACATGGTAATCATCCACATATACCATTCACAGTTTCTAACCAGGACCTCAAAAGAGGCAGCTACCAATGTGATGCTATCCTGCTTGAACTAGCATTGGTGAAACTTTGATAAAAGTGATCTTTTTTTTCAGTATGAAAACAGGTTAACCCCTGAACAACTAGTATCTTTAACTTCCACAGAAAGATTTATTATTTATTATTTTGTTTTGTTAGAACATTTTCCAACATCAAAGTAAAATCAATTGTGAGAATTTTACAAACTATATCTATGTCACATAATACCATTTTGAGAAAAGGGGACTGAGGTATGGACTTGCTCAAATGCTGAAAGATATAATAGTTCTTGTTCTAAAACTCAAATTAAACGTGCTGTTGCCTTTGGTGCTGACTTGGAAAGTCTTTAAGCAGAGACTCATTTTCAGATTAAATTTGGATACTAGGGAGGCAGGTAGGACTTGGTCAGGGTTATGAGATAAAGTGGTGGCCATCATAGATTTTGGAAGCAGAAAACAGGGAAAGATACTTGAACAACTATAGGTGAAAATATTTCAGTTGTACTGTTCTAGAAAAGGACTGGGTCTGAAGCTGGTATTATTTAATGTTTTATAAAACATCTGGAAGAGAGTAAGCAGTGACCTTTTTAAGTATGAAAAAGCCACAACGCACTCTGGGATGCCAGTGAGGATGAATGTGGTATGTGGTAGTTGGTGGTCCACGTTAGCTGTTATGACAGAGGGAAGGATTTAAGTGACATTGTAAACTACTTTTTAAGAAAAGCAATCCAATGCAGTGCTTCAGCCAAAAAGACTAACAAAATGCTGAGTGTTGAACACAAGCTCTTAGGTACTTTTTAATATGCCATGTGAGAAGGATTTATTATTGGAAAGAGATAAATGGATAATACTCTCATGAATCTTTAAAGCAGCTAGGTATATTTGAGGAGTAATCCTCATCTTCTAGGAGCAATCCTTCCTTCTGGGATAAAATCCTTAGTACAACTGATTACCAAGCAGTGCACAAATAGATGAGTCAGACATTTCTAATGTGCTTTGTTTTTATTAATCACCACATCACCGATTCCTAAACTTTTGATTGCCCTTAGTGATTATCCAGATTTATATGCAAACAAGCTTCTCACCATTTTTAAGTTACAGTCTGTGGGCATCTTCTGATAATCACCTGTTCATTCATAACTATCAGGAAGCATCAGTAAAACAGGCAACCTCAACTTGCTTCTCTTATATGAACATGAACCAAATGATCAACCTTTCATCCAGGGTGGAAGCAAGAAGGTATTGAAGGATGCCCTGTGTCAAGAATACTGTGTGCTCCAGTACTGGTATATTTGTATGAAAAAAGTGAGAATAAGCAGTGCCTAATTCTTAAGTAACTATGTTCATATATGACTGAACACCTAGTTAAAACTGTATTTTCATGCACACATTTAAAGCCATGGAAATAAAGGTATAAACATCATCTGCATTTCCTTACCTTCTATTGCTGATAGGAGAACTCGGGAATGATCATAAGCGATTACATTTGCATATCTATTCTTTGGTTTGTTTACTTCCAAGTTTGAATGCTCCCATGTGAACTGCTGGCCAGGGTCAATCGACTTTAAAAGAAAAACACACATACACAAAATCAATACTGAATAACGTCAGATTATAGGCATTTATCACAAGTAACTAACGTGATTTAAAAAGAAAATTTTGAAGTTGCACTTCATCAAGATGATCCTAGCTGTGAAGCTGAACACTGATATAACCAGCATAAGATGAAGTGATTAGTCATTGGAAAAAACAGTGATAGTCACCAACATTGATTCAAATGGGGGAAAAAATCAATATAGATGTTCTGTTAATAGTGAAAAGGCAGGGTTTTTTTTTTTTTTTTAAACTTTTCAATTTTCTTCTCTGTTGCTGTAGTTTACAAGCTATCTTGGTTCAATATTCCTTCCAGTGTTCTGTGAACGTTATTTTATCCTGATTCTTTTTCCTATTCTTTCCTTTCTGGACCTAACCTCACTCTTTAAGGTGACAGAACATTCACTGGATTCACTGGGCACAAACTTCTTTCACCTGCAGGTTTATATCTTGATGGTGACTTAGAATTTTGTCTGCGTCTCTGTAACATACTATGACCACCATCACAAGGCAATTTGTACAATTAAAACAGGTAAGAGTAACAGTAAGAAGGAAAGTCAGTTAAATCTAATAATCATCTTAGAATACTCATTTATAATCTAATACAGATAGGATCTAATCACTTTTTAACTTATCATTATATGTTATTATGTTTATAAAGTTTGCTCTTGATTCATTTTAAACTTATTTTTTTCTGATTTTTAATGCCTTTCCTGATGCCTTAATTCAACCAAAGTTGTTCTATAAAATATATCTTGCATAGCTATAAAATGATATATAAATTTCTTTTTATACAGAACCATTATTTTGAGACTGAATTCAGGCTTTGATTATAAAATACTGGGAAACTTTTTAATGTCCTGCAGTGTTATAGAAATGAAACTATTTTTTCTTTCATCATAGCATACTGACACTTTTTTAAGATATAATTTCATGGTATACAGAAACATGAGTTTAGTAATTATAGAAACATGATTTTAAATGACCAAAATCAAGTTTTTGGAACTAATGATATATTAGGTTTATATTCCCAAGATGAAATTCTTTAAAAAGCAAAAACACTTTGCTAAATTCATAGAATTTTTAAGTTATTTTCGATCCTGGATATTTTCCATGCTTTTATGTTGATATCTACAACTTGAAAGTAAAATATATCCAACAGCTGTTATAATATTAAGGATGTACACATTTTGTATATGATGGATAGAGTTCAGCACAATAATAAACTCACAAGTGTAAAGAGTAAAGCCTATTAACAGTCATGGATAGCCTCTAAACATACAGAAATTCTCAGCAGTATAGATTGCAGCCTCTAATTTACTACAGATTATAAGGCCCCTTTTCCTTTCTTAGCCTGTGCTAATCTGTACATAAACTAGTTAATCACTGAACAGTATTCAGCAAAATAATTATCCATGTCTTAAAAGTCTAAAGAATAAAGTGATTAGGGGTCCCTCTAGTTTGTTCTTCCAGAGAACCTCATTATCTTCCCTGCAGAATGTACTCCTTTCCGAGTACGCTGTGAGCTAAGTGGAGTTGAAGCATTCAGATGCCCCAACCCTGTGCCTTCTCCATACAAAGTAGCTCCATTTAGTGACCAAGCCCTGTCTTAAAAACTTATCAACTCCATCCCAAGTCTATCATTCCCTAAATTACAGCCCTTCAGTAGCTGATATCTTCTCTAAACTCTCACTCGAATCCATTCTTCATACTGAAGTAGACATTCTAAACCACAGCTCTGAATAGGTTAGGACCATGTTTAAAACTCTCCACAGACTCTGGGTGGCCTTTGGCTAAAACTCTGCAGTCCTTTAGCCACCATCCTACCTAGACACGTTTAGTCATCTTTGTATCTACAAAGATGGCTCAATAAATGGTTCAACAATTTTAAAAAAATGCTGCTGAGAAAAGTTCATAAAGAGAAATCATAGAGTAATTCTTTCTTATAGCATGGGTGTTAGAGAACAGACTTTGGAGACCGCAATGTGCAATGTATTAATTAGTTTAATACTTTAATATTCATTATCATATGACTTAGTAATTAAGAATGTGATCATGAAAGTACAACTACCACTGATATTCCACTTTACACTGATGAGCATTACTGAGTACATGAGCTTTTTACACAGTACTCTCCAAATATTCCATGAAGTTCTTAAACTCACTGATACACAGACATCCCTTTGGTGGAAGACATTACTCTCTCTGATGGCCTTGTTACTCAGATTATGGTCATTCATATGTGTAAATGGCATGCATTTAATTAGACCAGTGAAAATGCATCTATCAACTCAGAGACACTGTGAATTCATGGTCATTTCCACTCTTGCCACATATTTTCAGCCCTCAACATGATTTATTTGATACTTACATAGTCAGTTAAGTCAGTTCAGTCACTGAGTCATGTCCGACTCTTTGCAACCCCACGGACTGCAGCATGGGAGGCCTCCCTGTGCATCACCAAATCCCGGAGCTTATTCAAACTCATGTCCATCGAGCTGGGGATGCCATCCAACCATCTCATCCTCTGTCATCCCACCATCTCATCCTCTGTCGTCCCCTTCTTCTCCTACCTTCAATCTTTACCAGTACAGGGTCTTTTCAAATCAATCAGTTCTTCGCATCAGGTAGCCAAAGTATTGGAATTTCAGCTTCAACATCACTCCTTCCAATGAATATCCAAGACTGATTTCCTTTAGGATGGACTAGTTGGATCTCTTTGCAGTCCAAGAGACTCTCAAGAGCCTTCTACACTGCAGTTCAAAAGCATCAATTCTTCGGTGCTCAGCTTTCTTTATAGCCCAACCCTCACATCCATACATGACTACTGGAAAAACCACAGCTTTGACTAGATGGACCTTTATTGGCAAAGTAATGTCTCTGCTTTTTAATATGCTGTCTAGATTGGTCATAACTTTTCTTCCAAGGAGCAAGCATCTTTTAATTTCATGACTGCAGTCACCATCTACAGTGATTTTGGAGCCCAAGGAAATAAAGTCTCTCACTGTTTCTTGTTTCCCCATCTATTTGCCCTGAAGGGATGGGACCGGATGCCATGATCTTAGTTTTCTGAATGTTGAGTTTTAAGCCAGCTTTTTCACTCTCCTCTTTCATTTTCATCAAGAGGCTCTTTAATTCTTCTTCACTTTCTGCCATTAATGGTGGTGTCATCTGCATATCTGAGGTTATTGATATTTCTCCCGGAAATCTTGATTCCAGCTTGTGCTTCATCCAGCCCAGCGTTTCTCATGATGTACTCTGCATATAAGTTAAATAAGCAGGGTGACAATATACAGCCTTGACATACTCCTTTTCCCAGTTTGAAACCAGTTTGTTGTCCATGAGACTCTCTCTTGTTTGTTCCATGTACAGTTCTAACTGTTGCTTCTTGACCTGCACACAGATTTCTCAGGAGGCAGGTCAGGTGGTCTGGTATTCCCATCTCTTGAAGAATTTTCCACAGTTTGTTGTGATCCACACAGTCAAAGGCTTTGTAAAGTTTACAACTTGGTAACGGAAAGATAAGTTGTATATCATGTATGTTAATATATTTAAGCTTAAAGTGAGACCCATGAGATGAAGACTTGTAGGCAACAGGATAATGATAGTAATACCTGCCAGGTGATTATGCTTTTCCATGCAGTATCCTGTTTAAATTTCACAAGTTTTAATAGGTTTAGTATTTTTTTTTTGTTATGAAGATAAGAAAATGGAAGCAAAGAAAGACTAATTCAATCAATTTTACTGAGGGACTTCTCTGAGGCAGGCATTTTGATTGTTAACTAATTTGGTCACATGGTGAAATTCCATACATTAAGCCTGTAACCCAGGTTTGGGTGATTTCAAAATCCACTGATGATTAACAGCTGGTAATTCCTAATCCATGGCACCACTTCATTATCTAGAAAGCCACTGCAAAGTAAAGAAGCCCATCCTTTATCTTATCAGTCCAAATATTTCTTCTAACTGACCATCCTGTGTGTATGACCAGGCCACTCAAGATGTCTGTTCTCTTGCTCTCTGTATATTCCCTGATCCACCAATGCCTGCTTCATCTACCCCTATTCAGAGTCTGACCTTCTACACACTTGCCCCAGCCCACAGCCAGTGATTGTTCTAATCTTCAGATCAGAGGATCTCCACCTGACAGCTTATCAGAGAGAAGGTTAGGGGCATGCCCCTCTGCTAGTTTCCCTGGCAACCTGAAGTCAGTTCACCTGTAACTAGTTACCATCCCCTCCCTCATCATGAAGGCTGCTGCCATGTTCTGCCCATTACTGTCTGCCATCTGCAGTCAGTGGGGTGTTGCTCCAGGACCCTGCTTCAGACATGTAAGTCCCCCCATTCATTAAACCATTGATGTCTCTGTTGCCAACTCTGGGCTCTTTCTTCAGTCTTGAGACTGGGCAAGCATAGGTCTGGCGGCCCTGCAGGGTGAAGCCCAACAACTAACTGGTAGAGTGACCAGGAGACTGTGGAAACTCCTGTGAGTACCGGGATGCCAGGAAGGAAGGCCTGGGCATGGGAAGCTGTGGGCCCACCTTCTGATATGTGGGCCTGGAACTTGCAGATATGGTCCTGGGGTGGCTGTCCACTAATGGGGAGCCTGGAAGTTGCAGGGGTGATTCTGGGGTGGCCGTCCACCTGTCTGTGGGGCCCTGTGGTATCTGTTGTTGACGAATGGGGGCCACCAAGAGAGTACAGGAACTCATAGACACCCCAAGGCTGTTGGGGAGATGTTGGGTCCTATTACAGTGGGATAAAAGTGGCGGGTGGCTGCGGGCTGGCTATTGTTTTTTTTGTGCTCAGAAAGTCGAGGAGGCTGAGCTAACAGCCTAGTAGGTTAACTTTAAGTGTTGATTTGAGTTCCTCTCAAAAGTGAGCCATGTGAATGTGAGTGAATGATACCTATTATTGTCTATTACTGCTGTTTATTTAAAGTGAACTGGTTACTTAGAAACCGAAAAACAAAACAAAAAAAATCCCTGAAAATGTCCACGGTGGGATTCTATTGACCTTATAAACTGGTTTTTGTGTATGTGGTAAGAGGAAGTTAGCTTTCTAGAAGGAATTGGTATTTCTCTTCTTTTTCCTTTGATATTAAGTAATGGACCTGAGTTCAAAGGAACTTTAATCATCTGATCCCTGAGAGTGAAGAAAAAATAAAAGTAAAGGGGCCTTTTTAAACTCTGGCTGGAAACCTGTTAAATCTGTTTCTATATAGATATATATCTGTGTATACGTTAGAAATGGGCCTCTGCCTCTAAAGGGCATGGTCAGGACTGGTTTGTGGATGAGCTGTTTAACTGGATTAAGGGAAATTAAGTGTGTATATAAATTCATTGATATCTCTGTTGTTGACTCCGGGCTTTCTCTTTGGTGTTGAAGTGGGGCGAGTACAGGCCTTGTAGGCAAGTACAGGGTACAGAGTGCGGCCCCCCAGTGTCATTCTGGGGCAATTACATAAGAGATCAAGTTTTAAAAATGAGGCTGGCTTCACATGGATGATAAAGCAGATGGGATGCGGCTTACATTTATACTCATTTTACACGGATCAAACAAACATTGATTAAATAATGCTGACTTGTCTTTGTGCAACACACACTCATCCATCTGTATCTGTCTGTCTGACTGAACGTTTAGCAATACACAGCCTAGGTCATTATTCTGGAGCTTGTCAGGATGCGTAGAGCAGTAAACTCAGTAAAAAAGCATAACTACTGGAAGTAGATGAAGTATAAGAAAAGATTTTATACTAAAAAAATTAGGAAAATAAAATTTCAATTATCCATGTTAATGAAGCAAATATACCATGGATGAATAGGACTCTAATATTCAAAACCCAATGTTCAGGCTCTCCTTAGTGCTAAATGATGACACCATTGTTTTGCTTCTTTGTTTTCTGGCTTCTCTTATTGAGATCTTACCAAGGAAGAATGAAATGGCCAAGTGGACAAGGAGCAACACAGGTCTTAAGTGATACCCGAGTTATATCTTGGCTAATCCATCATGACCACACACCTACCTACTATAAAATTAGGCTGAGGTCTCCCTAATATTATTCAAAACAATCTGAAATAAGCACCCTTGTTCCTAATGTTCCTAATGGATCCAGTCATTTCTTGCTGTATTTAGATTTATTTCCTGAGTGTTTGGTTTTGATTCTCAGATATTTCCACTTATCCTTCTGTGTCTGTTTATCCAGACATTGAGTGGGATCTACCTCCTTCTTTGTACTCAATCCAAAATTCTACCCTCTTGAACCAAAATCTTGACCAGGTCATCGTCATCCTCCCCTAAGAGTTTTGCAAGTTGGAAAAGAAGAAAGGTTGATGTATTCAACCCAAAGCTGATTAATGGGATTTTAAATAATTTGTATGAATGTGGACATTACATTGTCACAGAATTTATAAACATCAATGCTATTTCATAATCTTTACTTTTGTTTCTCCAAATCAGTATGGCCCTTCAAGGTGTGCGGGATGAACCCTATGTGGCATCTAAAACTTGACCAAGATGCCAAACCGTTCTGCACTACCTCCCTATCTGCACCCTTGGTACATTACACAGGCCCCTTCAGACATGTAAGTCCTCCATCCATTAAACCACTGATGTCTCTGTCGCTGACTCTGGGCTCTTTCTTTGGTCTCGAGGCTGGGCAAGCACAGGTCTGGCAGGCCTGCCGGGTGCAGCCCAACAACTGGCAGAGAGAGCAGGATACCTAGGAAACTCCTGTGAGTGTCAGGACGCTCAACAGTTTTTGAGGATCTCAGTAGATTTTGGCTGAATCACTCTAATGCTAACAGAAGATGGCTAGCCACCTTCAACTCAATGGCTTAACCATACCGAGAAAAAGTGACAAAATAAAAGGAAGATCTCCTTGTAGCTTAGAGAAGGGAAAACACCAACTAAACACTTGCTAATATCAAATACTTTGAATCTATGCAGTCTTTAACTTGATGGTCTGAAAGTTCTAATTTTTTCTTTAATCAACTGTAACTTTGCCTTAAAATAGGTAAGAGAAATATATATGTAAGTGGAGATAAAAGCTACCTTTAACTTACGGATTTACCATTCTTCCCTGTGTTCTTGATGAAAAGTTAGAATTAAAATATATAAGTATTTTATACTGTAACTAACACTTATGGAATGGAACATCTAGTTTTCATTTACATTTTTTTGTGCTTTACCTATCTCCCATCATTTTATCTTCACAAAGACTCTGGAAATAGTTATCATCATTATCACAGTTCTGTTGATGAGAAAACTAAGGTATAGAGAAGTTAAATTACTTTCTCAGTTTCAGACAGCTACTAGGGAAGGAACTTAGATTTGGTGCCGAGGTATTCTGCACCCTGCCCTCATCTGAGTGACTAGCCACCATGATATGTGTCTCTGGCCAAGCTGGAAAGGGCTCTGGACTGCTTCACACATGCCTATCAATTGTTCTCCTGAAACACAATGGGAAGTCTAGGAACAAAAGTTTCTGTAGTGCTTCTGATCTGCATTTATAATTTTAAATTAAAAAAAATAGGAAGTGCTCATAAATTTGCAAATCAGATTACAGTCACTGAGTAAAATTACATCTTGATATGAGAATGACCTTTTTGGACAAAGCTGAAGTCATTTTACAGCAAAGCTCTTAACTATGGTTTAAAATTTCAACTTCTCTATCCAGAAGAAAAATATAATTCACATGTGCAGAACACCATACAAGTTGCTTCGTGTTTCATTTCTCATTCCACCAAGAGAAAACCTCAAAATATTCCCTTTAGAAACTCAAAAGAGAAACCACAAAAAAGATACATCCTGTTTTTGTAACTTTTGAAACTAACAACATTTAATTATATAGAACTAAAAAAACAGCTACTTGACTAGCCAAACTATGGGTCAGACTAAGTATCCTTTATACAGGGAGATGAACTTTCATTGACCTTAATCTTCAGAAAAATACTATCTTTCCACATAGTTCTCCATCAATAGGTTCATTTGGTCTTCACTGTGGTTTGCCCCCAGATATTCTCGTTTTTATTTATTTATTTATTGAGGTTTAGAAGAAGAATCTGCCATTGACTATATATTTTTGCAATGAAGCCTTTTTATTTTATTTTTTTTAAATATACTCTTTTGGGCATGTTTTTCTTTTTTAAACTTGAAATATAGTTGATTTAAAATGTGTCAGGTATATATCAAAGTGATTCAGTTATACATAGGTATATTCTTTTTCCAGATTCAGTTTTCTATTCAGTTTCTGTTTTGTAAAGAAGTTCCTTTGTATCATATGTTAGATTCCACATATAAATGATGCCATATTTGTCTTTGTCTAACTCACTTTATTTAGCATGATAACTTCTGGGTCTACACATGATGCTGCAAATGGCATTATTACATTCTCATTTTTGTGGCTGTGTAGTATTCACATCATCTTTATCCATTTATCTGTTGATGAACATTTAGGTTGCATACATGTCTTGGCTATTGTAAATAGTGCCATTATGAACACTGGGGTGCAGGTATCTTTTCAAAGTAGGTTTTTTCCCAGATATATGCCCAGTAGTGGGATTGCTGTATCATATAGCAGCTCTTTTTTTTTTTTTTTTTAAGAAATTTCTATACTGCTATATACCAACTTACATTCCTATCAACAGTGTAGGGGAGTTCCCTTTTTTCCACACCCTCTCCAGCATGTATTATTTGTAGGCTTTTTAAAGATATGGCCATTCTGATTGGTGTGAGGTGATACTGCATTTTAGTTTAGATTTGTATTTGTCTAATAATGGGAAGCATCTTTTCACCTTGGCCATATGTATGTCTTCTTTGGAGAAATGTCCGTTTGGTCTTCTGCTCATTTTTCTATTGGGTTGATTATTGTTGCTATGGAGTTGTATGAACTGTTGTGTGTTTTGGAAATTAAATCCTTATTGGTTGCAGGACTTACAAATTTCGTCTCCCAGTCCATAGGCTGTCTTTCCATTTTGTTTATGGTTTCCTTTGCTGGGCCAAAGATGACAAGTTTGATTAGGTCCCATTTGTTTATTTTTATTTCTATTGCTTTGGGACACTGAACAAAGAAAATATTGCCAAGATTTATCTTAGAATGTTTTGATTATGTTCTCTTTTAGGAGTTTTATCATGTCGTGTCTTTTGTGTATGATGTCAGGGTATGTTCTAACTTCACTGATTTATGTGCAGCTGTCCAGCTTTCCCAATACCACTTGCTGAAGACTCTTTTTCCCATTGACTCTTCTCTCCTTCTTTGCTGAAATTTAATTGACTATAGGTGTGTGAGTTTATTTCTGATTTCTCTATTCCGCTCCATTGACCACCTGTCATTTGTGAGCTGATACCACCATTTTGGTTATTGTAGCTTTGTAGTACTCTTTTAAGTCTGGCAGGATTATGCCCTCAACTTTGTTCTTTTCCCTCAGGACTGATTTGGTAATTCTGAATATTTTATGGTTCCATATAAATCTTAGAATTATTTATTCTAGCTCTGTGAAAAATGTCATGGGTAATTTGGTAGGGATCATACTAAATCTGTAGATTGCTTTGGGTAGTATGACCATTATAACAATATTAATTCTTCCAATCCAACAGCATGGTATATTTTTCCATTTCTTTGAATCATTGTTAATTTCCTTTATCAGTGTTTATAGTTCTCAGTATATAAGCCTTTTATCTCTTTGGTCAGGATTATTCCTAAGTATTTTATTTTGTTTTTTTTAAAGGGATCTTTTTTTAACTTTCCCTTTCTGATATTTCATTGCTAATGTAAAGAAATGTAGCCAATTTCTGTATGTTATTCTTATATCCTGCTACCTTGCTAAGTCTGTTTATCAATTCCAGTATTTTTTTGTGTTGAGGTTTTAGGATTTTCTACATATATTATCCTACTGTCAACATATAATGACAAGTTTACCTCCTCCTTTCCAACTTGGATACCTATTATTTCTTCTCCTTGTCTGATCACTGTGGTTAGAACTGTCAATACTACGTTGAATAAAAATGGGAAGAGTGGGCATCCTTGTCTTGTTCTGGATTATAGCAGAAAGGTTTTAAGTTCTTCACCATTGAGTACTATGTTAGATGTAGGTTTGTTGTAAATAGCATCTATTGAAATGATTATGTGGTTTTGTGTTTAATTGATGTTGTGTGTCCTATTGCTTGATTTATGTATGTTGAACCATCCCTGTGATCCTAGGATGACTCCAACTTGATCATGGTATATGATCTTTTTCATGTGTTGTTGGTTTCAGTTTGCTGATAATTTGTTGAGAAATTTTTTTTTTTTTTTGCATCTATATTCACCAGAAAGATTAGTCAATAACTTTGTCTTTTGGTAGTATCTTTGTCTGGTTTTGGTATCAAGTGGGGTGATGATGGCTTCATAGAATGACTTTGGGAGTGTTCCCTCCTCTCCACTCTTTTGGAAGAGTTTGAGAAGGATAAGTATAAGTTCTTTGTCTGTTGGATACAACTCCTTATTGAAGCCATCTAGTCCTGGACTTCTGTTTGCTGAGTTTTTTTTTAAATTATAGATTCTATTTCACTTCTAGTGATAAGTTTTTTCAAACTATCTTTCCTCTTGATTCAGTTTTAGGTGGGCTGTATATTTCTAGAAACTTGTCCAGTCTAGCTTGTCCAATTGGTATTTAATTGCTCATGGTTTTCTCTTATGGTTTTTGTGATTCTATGTCATTGGCTGTTATTCCTCCTCTTTCATTTCTTATTTTTGCTTATTTGGGTCCTCCCTCTTTTCTTCTTATTGAGTCTAGACAGAGATTTGTTGATTTTGTTTAACCTTTCAAATAGTTCTTGATTTTATTTTTTTCCCATTAAAAAAAAATTTATTTTCTCTCTGATCTTTATCGTTTCCTTCCTTCTGCTGACTTTAGGTTGTTTGTTATTTTTTTCTAGTTTTTTTGGTGGTAGGGCAGTTTTTTTTTGGGGGGGCGGGGTTCAGTTTGCTGTAGCTGTGAACTTCCCCCTAAGGATTGCTTCTGCTGCCTCCCATAGAGTCTGTCTTGTGCTTTCACTGCCATCTGTCTCAAGATATATATTTTCAATTTCCTCTTTTTCATCATTGACCCACTATTTTTTGTTTCCTTTAGTAGAGTATTGTTCAGTCTCTATGTAATCATTTTTTTTTTCTCTCCTATTTCTGTGGTTAATTTCTAGTTTCATGCCACTTTGGTCAGAAGATATTTGAAATAATTTCTAAAATTTGTTGTGGCTTATTTTATGTCCTACTATATGGTCTCTCCTAGAGAATGTTCCATGTCCACTTCAAAATAATATGTATTTTCTTTATACTTTTTTGGATGCAGTGTCCTGAAAATATCAATTATGTCAAACTGCTCTATTGTGTTATTTAGGGCCTCTGTTGCCCAGTGGACACGGAATGTTCTCTAGGAGAGACCACATACTAGGACACAAAGTCAGTTCAATCATCTGTGTCTGACTGCGACACCATGAATTGTAGCACACTAGGCTTCTCTGTCCATCACAAACCCCCAAAGTCTGCTCAAACTCATGTCCATTGAGTCAGTGATGCCATCCAACCATCTCATCCTCTGT
The DNA here is from genome assembly GCF_032405125.1 of Capricornis sumatraensis. Taxonomy (NCBI): domain Eukaryota; kingdom Metazoa; phylum Chordata; class Mammalia; order Artiodactyla; family Bovidae; genus Capricornis; species Capricornis sumatraensis. The sequence continues at coordinate 44,716,982 of NC_091074.1, read as the reverse complement.
TATCCCCTTCTCCTGCCTTCAACTTTCCCAGCATCAGGGTCTTTTCCAGTGAGTTGGTTCTTTGCATGACATGACCAAAGTATTAGAGCTTCAGCTTCAGCATCAGTTGTTCCAATCAGTTTAGGACTGATTCATTTAGGATGGATTGGTTTGATCTCTTGCAGTCCAAGGGACTCTCAAGAGTCTTCTTCAATACCACAGTTCAAAAACATCAACTCTTTGGCGCTCATCTTTCTTTGTGGTCCAACTCTCACATCAATACATGGCTACTGCAAAAACCACAGCTTTGACTAGATGGACACCTTTGTTGGTAAAAGTAATGTCTCTGCTTTTTAATATGCTGTCTAGGTTTGCCATACTTCTCTCCACAAGCACAAGTGTCTGCTAATTTCATGGCTGCAGTCACCATCTACAGTGATTTTGGAAACCAAGTAAAGAAAGGCCATCACTGTTTCCATTGCTTCCCCTTCTATTTGGCATGGAGTGATGGGACCAGATGCCATGATCTTCATTTTTTGAATGTTGAGTTTTTAGCCCACTTTGTCACTCTTCTGTTTCATCAAGAGACACTTTAGTTCCTGTTTGCTTTCTGCCATTAAGGTGGTGTCATATGACTATTTGAGGTTATTGATTTTTCTCCTGGCAGTCTTGATTCCAGCTTGTGCTTCATCCAGCCTGGCATTTCACATGATGTACTCTGCATATAAGTTAAATAAGCATGGTGACCATATACAGCCTCGACATACTTCTTTCCCAATTTGGAACCAATCTGTTGTTCCATGTCCAGTTCTAACTGTTCCTTCTTGACCTGCATACAGATTTCTCAGGAGACAGGGAAGGTGGTCTGGTATTCCCATCTCTTTCAGAGTTTTCCATAGTTTGTTGTGGTCCACAGTCAAATGCTTTGGCATAAGCAATAAAACAGAAGAAGATGTTTTTATGATCTCTCTTGCTTTTTTGTATGATCCAACGGATGTTGGCAGTTTGATCTCCGGTTCCTCTTCCTTTTCTAAAATCCAGCTTGAACATCTGGAAGTTCTTGGTTCATGTACTGTTGAAGCCTCGCTTGGAGAATTTTAAGCATCTCTTGTGGCTCAGCTGGTAAAGAATCTACCTGCAATGTGGGAGACGTGGGTTTGACCCTTGGGTTGGGGAGATCCCCTGGAGAAGGGAAAGGCTAACCCCTCCAGTATTCTGGCCTGGAGAATTCCTTGGACTGTACAGTCCATGGGGTTGCAAAGAGTCGGACATGACTGAGTATCTTTTACTTTCTCTTTCTTCGGCTAGTGCGTGAGATGAACGCAATTGTGTGGTAGTTTGAATATTTGGGGCATTGCCTTTCTTTGGGATTGGAATGAACACTGACCTTTTCCAGTCCAAAATTCCAGTCAATGGCTGAGTTTTCCAAATTTCCTGGCATATTGAGTGCAGCACTTTCACAGCATCATCTTTTAGGATTTGAAATAGATCAACTGGAATTCCATCACCTCCACTTTCTTTGTTCGTAGTGATGCTTCCTAAGGCCCACTTGACTTCACACTCCAGGATGCCTGGCTCCACATTAGTGATCACCCCATCATGGTTATATGAATCATAAAGATCTTTTTTTGTATAGTCCTGTGTATTCTTGCCACCTTTTCTGTCTTCTGCTTCTGTTAGGTCCATACCATTTCTGTCCTTTATTTTGCCTATTTTTGCATGAAATGTTCCCTTGATATCTTTAATTTTCTTGAAGATTTCTAGTCTTTCCCATTTTATTGTTTTCCTTCATTTCTTTGCATTGATCACTGAGGAAGGCTTTTTTTTTTAATCTCTCCTTGCTTTTCTTTGGAACTCTGCGTTCAGATGTGAATATCTTTTCTTTTCGCTCTCTCTTTAGCTTCTCTTCTTTTCTCAGTTATTGCTAAGAGCTTCTCAGACAACCATTTTGCCTTTTTGCATTTCATTTTCTTGGGGATGGTCTTGATCACTCCCTCCTATACAATGTTATGAACCTCCATCCATAGTTTTTCAGGCACTCTATCAGATCTAATACCTTGAATCTATCTGTCACTTCTACTGTATAACTGTAAGGGAGTTTTTTAGGTCACACTGGAATGGTATAGTGGTTTTCCCTACTTTCTTCAATTTGAATCTGAATTTGGCAATAAGGAGTTCATGATCTGAGCCACAGTCAGCTCCCAGTCTTATTTTTGCTGACTATAAAGAGCTTCTCCATCTTTGGTTGCAACGAATATAATCAATCTGATTTCAGTATTGACCATCTGGTGATGTCCATGTGTAGAGTTATCTCTTGTGTGTTGGAAGAGGATGTTTGCTATGACCAGTGCATTCCCTTGGCAAAATTCTGTTAGCCTTTGTTAGCCACAACAAGTTTAAGGTAGAAATTATTTAAAACATCTTTTCTGGCCACAGTGGCATAAAACTAGAAATCAACCACAGAAAAAGGAGCAATAACAATGATTACATAGAGACTGAACAACATGCTAGTAAAAAACAAAAATATTACATCAATGATGAAAAAGAGGAAATTAAAAAATATCTTGAGATAAATGACAGACCGATTTTCTGCCGGGATGATATGTCCATTGATGGAGGGTTAATATCTGCTGGTATAACCGTATTCCTGCCAATTTCTTATCTACTTAGATGCTCCTGTATTGGGTGCTTATATGTTAATGAATGTAATATCCTCTTCTTGTATTGATTCTGCTATCAATATACAGTGTCCTTCTTTATCTTTTTTTTATGGCCTTTGTTTTAAAGTCTATTTTGTCTGACAGGAATATTGTCACCTTTGCTTTTTTGTCATTTCCATTTGCATAATGGAAATCTTTCTATCCCCTTACTTTAAATCTATGTTTGTTCTTCGTCCTAAAGTGGTCTTGTAAGTAGCATATTATAGGCTCTTGTTTTATTATTCAAACTGCCACTCTGTCTTTCGACTGGAGCATTTTGCCCATTGACATTTAAGGACCACAAGGACTGTAGCCAGCCAGGCTCTTCTGTCCATGGGATTTCCCAGGGAAGAATACTGGGGTGGGTTGCTATTTTTTTCCAGGGGATCTTCCCAACACAGGGATCTAACCTGTGTCTCCTACACTGCAAGTGGTTCTTTAGTGCTGAGCCACCAGGGAAGCCCACTTATTCCATTAATTCCCAAAACAAGGTTTATTATTGTTGACTTACAGAAGTTTTTCAAGACCTAAAGTTCTTGTCAATATTTAACAATAACATACCAGGCAGTCCAGAACACTTGAATCGATACACTAAGTCACCCATTTACACCACTAGGAAAGATCAGTGACTGGAATTTTTTCTCTTTTGCCTCTTTATTAAGAATCCTGAGAAAGTCGATCATGAAAAAACAAAAACCAAAACGAATCAGGCAAGATATCACTACAAGTAAAAGAATTTAGAAATTCACTAAGTCATTTTAAATAAGATTTAACCATGAGAGAAAAACTAGAAGTCAACATCCCCAAGTATTTTAAAGGGCAGATAGTTAGTACCTTACATTTTGAGCTTAGGAATAAAATGGCAACAAATACCTGGGGGTCAAGTCCTAAGAAGTCACTTCATGCTTAAGTATTTCAAATCATGATGCCATTGAGTGAAATTGTGTCTGGTTTGTGTGTAGGTAATTTTACTGGACTTTGTGAAATTGTCCAGAATGTACTCTTAACTTTGAAAGGACAAAAAATTTGTGCTTCACTGTTTATATGTCTGAAATCACCCATTCTAATCATATACAAGCTTATTTACTGAGGAACTACAAGTTTATGTTTTGTTCCACAAGATGTGTTCCTATTTAATGTAGACTTAAAATCTCTTACTGCCTTAACAGAGTCCTGCATAGATCAGGCTGTGTGTATAACACCCATTGTTTATACCCAGAGTGGTCATTCATTCCAATTGCAATCACTGTGATCATGGTAGCCTCTATTCCTTCTCTCATGGATACTGGACATCTTTCTCCACATCAAGTTCCGATGGAAAGCAACACCTATGCTGTTTCTTGGAGATACTGTCCCCGGTCTCAGATTTCACAATTCCCTGGGCATGTGTTGAAGGCTGTGATTCTTGTCTAATGGTTTCAAGTGGAAAAGTCCTAAAGGCCAAATCTTTGCCAGCTAAGTCTCTGGAATGCAATGATGCAATGCAAATTTTCCCCAACCTTCTTTGTTTTTCCATACTGTAGCCCCCTCTCTATGGGCTTCCCTGATAGCTCAGCTGGTAAACAATCTTCCTGCAATGCAGAAGACCCCCGTTCAATTCCTGGGTTGGGAAGATGTGCTGGAGAAGGGACAGGCTACCCACTCCAGTATTCTTGGGCTTCCCTTGTGGCTCAGCTGGTAAAGAATCCACCTGCAATGTGGAAGACCTAGATTGGGAACATCCCCTGAAGGGAAAGGCTACCCACTTCAGTATTCTGGCCTGGAGGATTCCATGGATACTCTATGTAGCCCTCTCTCTAAGGGCAGGATATCTATATACTCTGGATTTTGAGTGTTTCAATCAGTAACAGTATCTGCTTTTTTTTTTTTTTTTTTTACAGTGAATATCAGGATGTTTTCTACTTGATTCTCCAATTAGGTTCCAATATTCTACTTCTTGTGGCTAGAGGGGACCCCTGCTGAATGCTCTATTTGCTTTAACAGGTTTTCCAGTTAATTCATATTTCTCCTTTTTTTTTTTTCCCTTTCCTTTTGTGATTAGGTGATTTTCTTTTTTGTTATACTGGTGTTCTCTTCTCTTTGGTTTTTGTGAACATATTGTCTATTTATAATTTGTGGTTACTGTGGTTTTTCAAGCATGTTAACCCATTATTACATTTATTTGCTTTAGAGTGGTAGTCATATGAGCTCAAACACATTCTTTAAAAATAAAGAAAGAAGGAGAAGGCAATGGCAACCCACTCCAGTACTCTTGCCTGGAAAATCCCATGGACGGAGGAACCTGGGTGGCTTCAGTCCATGGGGTCAAACAGAGACGGACACGACTGAAGCAACTTAGCAGCAGCAGCAGCAGCATGCAGTTACAAGCATAATGTAGATGGATCCTAAACTACATATCATGTGTAATTGATAAATGAGATAGTGCTTAAATAAAGAAATGATCCTCTTAAGTGTAGAATTAATGGACTTTTAGATACGCAGATGACACCACCCTTATGGCAGAAGGGAAGAGGAACTAAAAAGCCTCTTGCTGAAAGTGAAAGAGGAGAGTGAAAAAGTTGGCTTAAAGCTTACCATTCAGAAAACTAAGATCATGGCACCTGGTCCCATCACTTCATGGGAAATAGATGGGGAAACAGTGGAAACAATGTCAGGCTTTATTTTTGGGGTCTCTAAAATCACTGCAGATGGTGACTGCAGCCATGAAATTAAAAGATGCTTACTCCTTGGAAGAAAAGTTATGACCAACCTAGATAGCATATTAAAAAGCAGAGACATTACTTTGCCAACAAAGGTCCATCTAGTCAAAGCTATGGTTTTTCCAGTGGTCATGTATGGATATGAAAATTGGACTGTGAAGAAAACTGAGCACCAAAGAATTGATGCTTTTGAACTGTGGTGTTGGAGAAGACACCTGAGAGTCCCTTGGACTGCAAGGAGATGCAACCAGTCCATCCTAAAGGAGATCAGTGCTGGGTGTTCATTGGAAGGAATGATGCTAAAGCTGAAACTCCAGTACTTTGGCCACATCAAGTGAAGGATTGATTCATTGGAAAAGACTCTGATGCTGGGAGGGATTGGGGTCAGGAGGAGAAGGGGACAACAGAGGATGAGATGGCTGGTTGGTATCACCGACTCAATGGACATGAGTTTGGGTGAACTCCGGGAGTTCGTGATGGACAGGGAGGCCTGGCGTTCTGCGATTCATGGGGTCGCAAAGAGTTGGACACAACTGAGCGACTGAACTGAACTGACACAATATCCTTTCTGTGCTGGTGCTTGTATTTAAGACTGTAAATCGCATCAGCTTTTGCACAGTTAATGTCTCTATTAGACTCTTTAAAAAAGTATCTTCTATGGTTAATAAAATGTAAAGACTGCACCTGCTATTATGCTAGCTTTCATTCTTACATATTTTCACAGGGAACCTGCTTTAATGAATTTATTTTGAGAAGTTTTAAATCAAATTCTATATCAGGATTTTACATTAATGTCCAAGAGGTGGTTAGATTTGTTCAACGTTAAAATAGGTATTATGGTAACTTCCTCAACAGTTAAATTACTAATTTAAAGTATAACATGTTTTTTATTAAGAGAAACTAACTTATAGAGAAGTTTGGCTGAGAATAGACAACTTTTAAGGCCCTTTGTTGTACAGAATGCTGTGCTTTAATAAATCATGATGTTGTAATAGAAAAAAAAATAAAGAAAATCTACATTTTCTCGTTCCCTTCCTCCACATTTTATGATTTTTTTTTACTGTCCTCTTATATCTTTTTGTTATTCATTACAGTTATCATCACTTTCACAATATATGTATTTTAATTCTGTGTACTGCCTTATTGAAATGATTTATTTTCCAGCTGTGATTTTCTCTTTCCTATAGATTCTTGCTGCTCTTTTATTTAGACAATACCTTTCAATATTTCTTTTTGGGTAGGGTTAGTACTGCTGTACTCTTTTAGTTTTTGATTGAGAATTTCTTTCTCTCTCCTAAGTGACAATCTTGCTGAGTATCCTAGGTTGCAGGATTTTCTTTTTCAGGGATTTGAATATACCTTGCTGTTCCCTTCTAGACTGCAATATTTCTCTAGAGAAATCAGTCAATAGCTTTATGGGGGTTCCCTTGTTTATTAATTCTGTTTTTCTCATGTTGCCTTTAGAATCCTTTCTGTATCTTTAACTTTTAATATATCATGGTGTAAGTCTGTATTTAAGGTACACTTAAGGTAATTATTTAGATGTATATTCTTACTGTCATTTTGTTAATTGTTTTGGATTTTTTGTTCTTTTGTGCTTTAATGACTATCTTTAGTGTTATGTCTGGATTCCTTTTTCATTTGATTGTTTGTATATCTATTACAGACATTGGTTGTGGTTACCATGAGGTTTTTCTATAGCCCTGGGTATATGTGTGTGTGTGTGTACAAAATTATTTTGCTGATTTCTTAATTTCAAATGCATTTTTTAATACTTTACATTTCTACTCTCTTCTGCTTATGACTACTGCTTTTGATATCATATTTCACGTCTAATTATTCTGTGTGTGGATTATTTCCTGCTTTTACTGCATGTATGCCTTATTAGTGAGCTTTTCCCTTTTCTAATTTTCTCATCCTAGTTGTGGCCTTTTCTGTTTTGCCTAGAGAAATTCCTTTAACATTTGTTTTAAAGCTGGTTTAATGGTACTGAATTATTTTAGCTTTTGCTTGTCTGCAAAGCTTTTGATTTCTCCATTAAATCTTAATGAGAGCCTCGGTAGGTAGAGTATTCTCTATTGTAGGCTTTTACCTTTCATCACTTTAAATACATTGTGCCATTTATGAAACCTTGTTTTTAAAAATTCTCATGCATTTATATTCTTTCTTTCCATTTTGAGAACAGTAAATTAATATGTATCCATTTGAAAAAGACCCATGTTCACATGGTTGTGAAAGACTGTATTATGCACAATTAGCAGAGAGCTGCAATCGACATAATGAGCATTTGCTTCAAAGAAAACAGTGTGAGTTCTGTTGAATCTAATGATACTTTATAAACTGAAATGTGAGGAAGGGGTGGAAAGTATGGTAATGAGCAGAGTCTAGGATTCAGAATCTCGGGTGCTTGCTTTCCCTTTGACCCTAGTTAGCTTTGGCACATCATGTACTTGGGCCTGTTTGCTTTGTGTTCCTTTTCTCAGTTACTGTCAGCCAAGCATCATGTTTGTGCCTTCATTTTCTCTCTTTACCTAATTACTAAACAGAACTTCCTAAGTCTTCTCCTATAATTGTACATCTCATGTAGGCCACTGTTCAGAGTCCGAAGGACTGAAATAGGGACTTTTCAAGGCTCTCATTATTAACTAATGAATGGATGTGAGTATTTCCCTTTAAGAGTAGAAGTATGTATAATTTATAAACATATCACACTCACTGGAGGCATCAAAAAGTATTTCAGTCAGGTGTTTTCTGTATATAGTTAATTTTTTTCTTTAAGTGATAATACTGTACAACTTTAAATGCTGCCTAAAGATTTGAAATGAAATTATGACTATAACTTATTGTGTAACAAATAGTTATAGAAAATTACCTCAACTAATAATGTCTTTATTTACATTATTACAGTTGATAGGTAGAGAAGCATAAAGGCTATATTATAGTAGGGCTTCCCTGGTAGTTCAGATGTTAAAGAATCTGCCTGCAGTGCAGGAGACCTGGGTTCGATCCCTGCATAGGAAAGATCCCATGACACCCCACTCCAGTATGCTTGCCTGAAGACTCCCCAGGAACATGGGAGCCTGGCAGGCTACAGTCCATGGGGTCATATAGAGACAGACATGACTGAGCGACTAAATACAAGCACATAGTAAACATTCAGCATTATCAGGTGAGTAAATATTTGAGGCTGAATTAGTTTTTTTCCTGAGGATAGCATTTACTTCTACATGTACATGTGACTTACCCAAATTTACTGTGGCTTCAAAATTACAAAAACAGTAATAACAACAATAGTAGATTCTTTTCACTCAGTAGGACAAAGCTTTGTGATCTCAAGTATGCAGATACATTTTTTTCTCTTGATATATGTGACTCTGGAAGATTATTTTTTGAGTGACTCTTTCAAATAGGAGTTCAAAAAAGAGGATATAGTGTTAATATCTAAAGAATTAGAAGCCCAAATTAAAAAAAAAATGATACTTTTAAACCAAATGTTTTAGGTTTCAGCTGTTTATTGCTTGCTTCAAATTAAACTGAATAATAATAATAATAATAAATGGGGATGGACAATTATAGATGATCTTATAGACTAGAGCTTCATGGAGAATCATTTTATGATTCACAGACTAGGATTTCTGTTGTTATTTGGAAAAGCAAAAGGAATTAAGAATTTTCCAGACTATTTGGGGCAAGAAAATGTTATTAGAAATGTATTAACTGCTCTGATTAAAGAGATAAAAGTTGATTGAATTGGTAGAAAGTAATTACAATGTTTATAAAGAGAATTGTCTATAGGTAACAAACAAAATTACTAAATGCAATCGATGTGCAGCATGTAACTGAGTAATTCACAGTGGCATTTCTTTTCCATGAATAAAAGAGCACTGGATTTTGGTACTGATTTAACAAGATGAATGCATTTATTTCTCAACACTCTCTGTAAATGTTGACACATCTGTTTAGATGCAAAAGTAGTAAGTAAAATAAAATGCTTAAGACACCTGTTGCAAAATTATCACTAAAAGAAATGATAAGTGTTTCTACCCACTGACTTATGTACAAACGTGTTTCAGTTAGGGGCATCTTATTATCCCAGTTTATACCAGCTATCCCAGTTTAACTGTCAATAGGACCATCTTTCACCCTTATTGTGTTCATTCTCACTTTGAGGCATAAATTATAAGGTTAGAGCAGGCTCTAAGTACTTCATATCCACATCTACAACCACATCTACATCTTGGGATCTTGGTGATTTTCATGATACAATGTTATAGCCATCACAGCCAGGGGAGTACACATATATGGAAAGAGAGACAACAGATGGCAAGTCTGCTTACTAAGTTCACATACAAATTATCATGTGGGAAAAGAAAACACAGCAATTTCTGCAGAATAAGAGCTACTCTACTTATTTACTATGTTTACACAGAGTGGGATATGAAAACCAGAATGATAGAAAGTGGCTAGACTGACCCAGTGATTCCTATGAAACTGCACAGAAGACACGAAAAAAAAAAAAAAAACACCAGAACTTGATTCTTAATATATATTTATCTTGCTCTCTACTAGTCTAGCAATTTAGCCTATTCAGATTTTATATATATATATATATACACACACACATACATACTGGGGCAGGCTGGCAGAAGGGAGAAACCTGATGGTATATAAGCTGGTTGGATGTGTGTTCAATTGTGAAGGAAAAGAATGGAGTTAAGGAATTGACTTTATACACTGATCATTCCATACAAACCTTTAATCTTTTGTGTCTAACATATATTTTTAAACTATTATGAAAACAGGTATAATTAGCTATACTTTCTTTTTTTATGCTCTATAACTGGAACCATAGGTTTACTCTGTTGCTTGACTATCACTCAATTCCACCATCACATCCTCAAATAACACATCTTTTAAAGTATTAGAACATACATTAACATGTTTTGAAATCTGCATTAACATACTTAAATTCTAAGTCAGGGGTAGATAAATTGAGTTATAGATGCATAGAAAATGGAGGATCAGAGAGGATGGCAATCATGACTTTCTTATCCTCTCAGAAGGATGGTGGCATCCAGTCATCACAGCTTGATGACATGGCTATTAAAATCACACAGTTAATGAAGTTGAGGTCCCTGGAAATGAGTCAACAATCAGAAGTTTAGAAAACTAAGAATCTGGCTCTGGAGTAAAGTGACCTTATCAAAGGTACTGAATTTCATGACCTAGAAGATTAGTTTAGGATCACTTTTCCTTCCTCAAGTGACTCCTACTCATCTTACCCTGCACCTTCTTCAAACTAAGCTAGTCACTGATTCATCATCTCCTAGGGTTAGACATTAGAGATACCATCAGGCACTAAACTCTGCCTAAATGCCTGGAAAGTGAAAAACATGTTTGTCTACTAGACAAATGTATAGAGCAGGCATTATATAGTCCTTTGCAACAGGAAAAAATAGGTAATAGTTTTAATATATAATAGATGGTTATGGTATTTTTAAAAAGTATGAAACTATTGAAGTGTTCTGTATCTACTGACATAAAGATGTCCACTTTTACTAAGTTTAAAAAAATAAACTATAAAACAGTACTATTATTAAAATTCTTGGACTTCCCTGGTGGTTCAGATGGTAAAAAATCTGATTGTAATGTGGGAGACCTGGGTTAATCCCTACATTGGGAAGATCCCCTGGAAGAGGGCATGACAACCCGTTCAGTATTATAGCCTAGAGATTGCCAGGGACAGAGGAGCATGGTGGGCTACAGTCCATGGGGTTGCAAGGAGTTGGACATGACTGAGCAACTAAACACAAACAAAACAAATTATTAAAATATATAAATTTATATACACACACTGCAGATATGGATATAGATACATAGATCAGTATAAAAAGCTAGAATGTTATACATCAATGCTACCAGCACTTATTTCTTGGATGTGAGGATAGATAATGTTAATTAAACAAGGAGGAAATTAGATTGAGTGGCTCTAAACACATGGTAGTCTACGTAAGTAAACCAAAATATAAGCGTTTAAAGATTTCCCTTTTGGCTCAGATGGTAAAGCATCTGCCTACAATGTGGGAGACCCAGGTTTGATTCCTTGGTCGGGAAGATACTCTGGAGAAGGAAGTGGCGACCCACTCCAATACTCTACCCTGGAAAACCCTATGGACAGAGGAGCCTGGTAGTCTACAGTCCATGGGGTGGCAAAGAGTTAGATACGACTAAGTGACTAAACTATGTACTTTAAGGTTATGAAATCAAAATACTAGGGAAAACCAATCACACACAGCCATCGAGGCTTTAAGCCACAGCCCATCAATAATTTGTTTACTCTGCTTCCATTCTTTCGTTTTGTACGTCTCTCCCCAGCTGCTGCCTGCTGAGTGTTCCTAACCACTCTTGGTTTGGTGCTGCCCTATTTGCATAAACTTTTGCTCAAACTCTTCATAATTCTAAATGTACCTAAATGTATCTCTGTTTAACTGTAATTATTTTAATATTTTATGTTTATCTTGTTTTTAAATTTTTCATCTTGTAAACATGGTACTATGTCCAAAACGGGAAGAAAAGGGTATTGAAGGACATTCTTCACAACTGCATGTCTGATTTGCTCTTACTATGGTCAGAGGCAAAACCAACAGATTATAGGACTCAACATTCTGGAGTGTGTTTTGTGAAATCTATGTCCAGTTTTCTTTGGGACTGGGATGAAAACTGACCTGTGGCCACTGCTGAGTTTTCCATAATTGCTGGCAAATTGAGTGTAGCACTTTCACAGCATCAGCTTTCAGGATTTGAAATAGCTCAGCTCGAATTCCACTAGCTTTGTTTGTAGTGATGTTTCCTAAGGCCCACTTGACTTTGCATTCCAGGATGTCTGGCTCTAGGTGAGTGATCACACCATTGTAATAATCTGGGTCGGGAAGATCTTTTTTGTACAGTTCTGTGTATTCTTGTCACCTCTTCTTAATATCTTTTGTTTCTGTTAGGTTCCTACCATATCTGCTGTTTATTGAGCCCATCTTTGCATGAAATGTTCTCATGGTATATCTAATTTTCTTGAAGAGATCTCTAGTCTTTCCCATTCTATTGTTTTCCTCTATTTCTTTGCATTGATCACTGAGGAAGGTTTTCTTATCTCTCCTTGTTATGCTTTGGAACTCTGTATTCAAATGGGTATATCTTTCCTTTTCTCCTTTGCTTTCCGCTTCCGGTCTTTTCACAGCTATTTATAAGGCCTCCTCAGATAGCCATTTTGCTTTTTTGCATTTCTTTTTCTTGGGCAATGCCAAAGAATGCTCAAACTACTGCACAATTGCACTCATCTCACATGCTAGTAAAGTAATGCTCAAAAGTCCCCAAGCCAGGCTTCAGCAATATGTGAACCGTGAACTTCCAGATGTTCAAGCTGGTTTTAGAAAAGGCAGAGGAACCAGAGATCAAATTGCCAACATCCAAGCAAGACAGTTCCAGAAAAACATCTGTTTCTGCTTTATTGACTAAGCCAAAGCCTTTGACTGTGTGGACCACAAGAAACTGGAAAATTATGAAATAGATGGGAATACCAGAGCACCTGACCTGCCTCTTGAGAAACCTATATGTAGGTCAGGAAGCAACAGTTCAAACTGGACATGGAACAACAGACTGGTTCCAAATAGGAAAAGGAGTATGTCAAGGCTGTATATTGTCACCCTGCTTATTTAACCTATATGCAGAGTACATCATGAGAAACGCTGGGCTGGAGGAAGCAAAAGCTGGAATCAAGATTGCCGGGAGAAATAGCAATAACCTCAGATATGCAGATGACACCACCCTTATGGCAGAAAGTGAACTAAGAACCTCATGATGAAAGTGAAAGAGGAGAGTGAAAAAGTTGGCTTAAAGCTCAACATTCAGAAAACGAAGATCATGGCATCTGGTCCCATCACTTCATGGCAGATAGATGGGGAAACAGTGGAAACAGTGGCTGACTTTATTTTTGGGGGCTCCAAAATCACTGCAGATGGTGACTGCAGCAATGAAATTAAAAGACGCTTACTCCTTGGAAGGAAAGTTATGATCAACCTAGACAGCATATTCAAAAGCAGAGACGTTACTTTGCCAACAAAGGTCCGTCTAGTCAAGGCTATGGTTTTTCCAGTAGTCATGTATGGAGGTGAGAGTTGGACTGTGAAGAAAGCTGAGCACTGAAGAATTGATGCTTCTGAACTGTGGTGTTGGAGAAGACTCTTGAGAGTCCCTTGGACTGCAAGGAGATCCAACCAGTTCATCCTAAAGGAGATCAGTCCTGGATGTTCATTGGAAGGACTGATGTTGAAGCTGAAACTCCAATAATTTGGCCACCTGATCAGTTGATGCTGGAAAATATTGAGGGCAGGAGAAGGGGATGACAGAGGGTGAGATGGTTGGATGGTCATCAACTCGATGGACATGGGTTTGGGTGGACTCCGTGATTTGCTGATGGACAGGGAGGCCTGGCGTGCTGTGGTTCATGTGGTCGCAAAGTCGGACACGACTGAGCAACTGAACTGAACTGATGTTAAGTTTTCAGCTGGCTTCTGTGGCCATCTATGGAGTTAAACCGCAGTGTAGACTTACAACCAAGAAAAAACACTGAAAGGGCCAAGACAGGACTTAATCATCTCCCTGTAACCTCATCAGAGAGTGGCACTGAGAAGTAATCAGGTTAAAGTGGTTCTGATTTTGATTATGATGAGAGCATCATCATTATGCATTGAATCTCATGTAATTTTAAAACAAATTTAGGTAGATCTATTGGTCCAGACACTAAGTCCTGTCTGACTCTTTGCAATCCCATGGACTGCAGCAGGCCAGGCTTTCCTGTCCTTCACTATCTCCCTGAGTTTGCTCAAACTAATGTCCATTGAGTTGATGATGCCATCCAACCAACTCATCCTCTGTTGTCCCCTTCTCCTCCTGCCATCAATCCTTCCCAGCATCAGAGTCTTTTCCAATGAGTCAGCTCTTTGCTCAGGTGACCAAAGTACTGAAGCTTCAACTTCAGAACTTCAGCTTCAGTCTTTCCCATGAATATTCAGGGTTGATTTCCTTTAGGATTCACTGGTTTGATCTCCTTGCAGTCCAAGGGACTCCCAGGAGTCTTCTCCAGCATCACGGTTTGAAAGCATCAATTCCTACATGGTGAATCTTCTTTATGCTACAACCCTCACATCCATACATGACTACTGGAAAAACCACAGCTTAAACTATGGACCTTTGTTCTCAAAGTGACATCTCTGCTTTTTAATATGCTGTGTAGGTTGGTCATAGCTTTCCTTCCATGGAGCAAGCGTCTTTTAAATTCATGGCTGCAATCACCATCTACAGTGATGTTGGAGCTCAGGAAAATAAAGTCTGTCACTGTTTCCTTTGTTTCCCCATCTATTTGCCATGAAGTGATGGGACCAGATGCCATGATCTTCGTTTTTTAACAGTTGAGTTTTAAGTCAGCTTTTTCTTTCTCCTCTTTCACTCTCATCAAGAGGCTTTAGTTTCTCTTTGCTTGCTGCCATTAGGGTGGTATCATCTGCATATCTGAGGTTGTTGATATTTCTCCCAATGGTCTTGATTCCTGCTTCTGACTCATCCAGGCCAGCATTTCATATGATGTACTCTGCATGTAAGTTAAATAAGCAGGGTAACAATCTACAGTCCTAAAGTACTCCTTTCTCAATTTGGAACCAGCATGTTGTTTCATGTCCAGTTCTAACTATTGCTTCCTTACCTGCATACAGGTTTCTCAGGAGAAAGGTAAGGTGGTCTGGTATTCCCGTTTCTCTAAGAATTTTCCAGTTTGTTGTGATCCACACAGTCAAAGGCTTTCACATAGTTAATGAAGCAGAAGTAGATGTTTTTCTGGAATTCCCTTGCTGCTTCTATGATAGGATGTTGACAATTTGATCTCTGGTTCTTCTGGCTTCCCTAAATCTAGCTTGAACATCTGGAATTTCTCAGTTCACATACTGTTGAACTCTAGCTTGAAAGATTTTGAGCATTACCTAGCTAGCATGTGAAATGAGTGCAGCTGTGTGGTAGTGCAATTGTGTGGTAGTATGAACATTCTTTGGCATTGCCTGTCTTTGGGATTGGAATGAAAACTGACCTTTTGCAGTCCTCTGGCCACTGTGAGTTTTCCAAATTTGCTGGCATATTGAGTGCAGCACTGTCACAGCATCATCTTTTAGGATTTGAAATGGCTCAGATGGAATTTCTTCACCCCCCCCCCCCCCCCCCCCGCCCAGCTTTGCTGGTAGTCATGCTTCGTAAGCCCACTTGACTCCAGGGTGCCTGGCTCTAGGTGAGTGATCACCCCATCATGGTTATCTGGATCATTAAGATCATTTTTGTACAGTTCTGTGTATTCTTGCCACCTCTTCTTATTCTCTTCTGGTTCTGTTACATCCTTGCCATTTCTGTCCTTTATTGTGCTCACATTGTGTGTGAAGTGTTCCCTTCACAGGTATCCCTGAAGGATACCTCTAATTTTCTTGAAGACATCTCTAGTCTTTTCTATTTTATTGTTTTCCTCTATTTCTTTGCATTGTTCACTTAGGAAGGCTTTCTTAGCAAGCAGAGATCTCTGCTTGCTATTCTTTGGAACTCTGCATTCAGATGGGTATATATTTCCCTTTCTCCTTTGCCTTTTGCTTCTCTTCTTATCTCAGCTGTTTGTCAGATACTGTTATGTGTGTATTAAGAATAAAGAAATGGAGTCCTACAGGGGTTAAGTTACTCCCCCCTCCCCACACCCTCGCTCCCGCGCTGCCGACAGTCCATAAAGAACTGGAGCTGAGACCTGAATCGAAGTTTCCTGACTTTGAAGTCTGAGCTCTTAACTACTATACTCTAGTGCATATATATAAATTATGACTTTGAACTTACTATCATGAAGTTGAGTTCCTTATTTTGAAACTCTGGACAGTAAAGAAAATAGATTAAACACCAGATATACCTGTCAGTTTGGTTCAATGATTCATTCATCCTACTGTACTTTTCACTTCCAAACTTTTCTGAATGTAAAAAGCTATAGCTTTCTCTATAATTTAATTTTTCACACAATTCGTATCATATTTAAAAGAAATCTTCAATATTCACCCTATACAGTTAAGAACATAGAGATACAGGATTCTGGTTTCCATTCTCCCAACCATGCCCCCTTCCCTTCTATCTGTGCCTCTGCCTTATATACAGCCCCTCACTCCCACCCCCAATACACACAACCACATACATTCTCAAGAAAAGACAGAATGAAGAGAGTTCATTCCTTGGAAGTGAATAACCACAGTGGAGCAAAGACCATGATCATATTAGCAGAGATGACCGAGAATATTATGAGACCAATAACTCATGAACAGCAAGTCTGCAATAACTGTCTTAATGACCAGTCTAATAGATGGCACTTTAACAACATTTCTGGTACAATCCTTCTGTAAACTCATCTTCAATAAATCTATCATACAAAGAACTGGATTGCTTCACCACATAACCACAGTTTACTGCATCTGGACACAGAAGCATTATGTCAGTTGTCTTACCGTACTGAGTATTCTAACTACTGTGAGATAGACAACTACATGCTCAAAATGTAGGCTGTCAGTGAAAGAGAGATTTTTATGCTACAGAGATGCAGTGGACATTAAGTAAAACAGGACAGAAAGCTCACAATTATGTGTATGAGGGACAAAGTAGAAACAGTCATTGTCATCCAGACACATAGGAGTGTGAATACTGAAACTCTAGAGACTAACTGGTGTTCTTTTTGAAATGGCTTATTGAATTCTTAGTTTTTGAGTGCCTCGAGCACCATTTCTACATTTGTCCTATATTATTTTACACTGACATATTTCTTGTACTGACTTAAAGTTTAGAGTGAAGGATTGCTATGCTGTATTCCTCATTGTGTATGCCACCTCTGGCCCCAAATTCCAGCCCTTGGTTCCATTTTTCTCTGTCAGAGACTTGCAATTCTGACTCTCTAAAAATAGTAGAATACTTCTTGTCTGGAGAGAACTTTTTATCACTTGTTTTTTTAAATCCTACCTTTCTTCCAAGGTTCAGCTCAAATCCTGAAATTCTACTTCCTTGCTACCTGGAGATGTCTCTTAGCTGCTTTCAGATGAACCATCAGTATATGTTACACCATTGCCTATACATTTGACAATTAGTTATGCTTAGCCTTGTAGCATTGCCTCTTTAAAGTTTTAAAAATTCATTATTATAAATTATCCTTTCATTCAATAATTCCTTAGTTTTCCAACTCCACTATAAATTACTGAATGAAATATACTTTACTATTTTTCTTTGTAGTCTGTAAAACAGGACAGGTGAAAGTAAAATATATTGGTATAAATTTAATAATTTTTGTCTCAGTTGCTGTGAAAGTCTTTTGAAATTAGGAAAGTCATTTCTTTTGTAATTCTACTTTCACCCTGATTTATAATGCCGAGTACATATATACAAAAATTTTGAATCTGGAAGTAACAGGCTGATGCCCTCCCTCTTCAGATAATCTTCTCATCAAAGCTGAAAACTGGAAATTCATTGACCTTACAACAATCTATATTGATTTGAAAGACTACTAAAAATAACCTATTGGATAAGCTATGGTCCATAAAATTGCACAGTTTAAACAAGGTCCACAGTATGTTAGAGGAATAATAAGATCCTTTTCCCTATCTAATGCTGGAAAAAACTGAATAGATACATCCTTTCTAAGGGATCTATGTATGTCTATTTACAACTGATGTTACTGAGAAAAGACCATTTTTTCCAAAGTAAAGATATTATTAATCAAGCTATCCATACAGCTTCATTCTTAAAAGATAATTATGTATGTGCTTATTTAAAATATGCATTAAGAAAATATTGTACGTTCTTTTTATCACACTGCACAAATCTTATTTATTCCAACTTGAGGGTACGCTTTGATAGTTTAAGAAGACAGTAAACAAAATACAGAGAGACTAAACAGTCTTATAAATAGCAATATGGGTAATGTTCCAAACACAAAGGAAAGGTAATAGCAGATATAATCTCTTTTACAATATAGATACAATATAAAGCAAGTAGGTTTTACAATGAGGGAAGTAAAAAAAAAAAAGTTTATATGACATTTTTGCAGCTCATACTACTTCCTGGAGGTATGTATTTCATCCCATTAAGGAATTTTGGTTAAAATGATAACACAAAATATTGTGCTTGATACTTGTTTTCCTTGCTTACAGAAACATTAAAAATTCTGTCATGGGGAAATACAGTAAAGAACAAATTCTGTCCCATGATCTTATTTAAATATATTCAAATAACAGAACATGAGAAAAGGAAATATGCTTTCTCTAAAATGGGTCCAAAAACCTATGAGTTTAAAGGATTTATTTTTCAGTCCAAGAAATTAGCAAATACAGACTTTGAAAAATAGATTTTAGATAGCTGTTGGAACTCTAACTGGATTTCTAAATCCCTGAAGTTTATCGAATATTAGAAAAGCAAAAAAAAAAAAAAAATCATGTCTCACATGGTAGCTGTAACAAATATAGACAAAAAAAACCAAGTCCTATGAGAGTGGAGTAAAACTCACAGCTGCATGTTACTGGAATCCTGGCAAAATCCAGTTGCTGAAGTTGTCGTCAAAAATTTAGGGAATAAACTGGAAGAAACTCTAGACTCAGAATTCAAGGGCAACGATTGTGTGCCATTAGTTTTTGTATCCCCTGAGCTTAGCAAAGTAGCTGGTACACAGTAAGAATTCAGTAAATGACTATAATATGAGATGAACTGAATATAAAGCTAGAAGGGGAGACAGACCTCTAAAGGAATGGACATTCATGTGTTTGGAAATTTGTTTTAGAGCTAGCCAATATTTGTAGAATTGGTCTTCCACTGTTCGCAGGGATATTTGGAAGAAATGAGCAGCTTTGTTTCACAGAGTTCATCTGATTATTCTCTAAGGAAAACTATAATCCTCGGTCTGTGGCACCACAATTGTTTGTTGTGGGAATGATTATAGATCAAAACCAAAAAGATTATATCCCTTTTCAAGAGCAAATGAGTAGCAAGAACAGATGAAGTCTTAAGGAAACAAAGACGTTCTTTTCATGCAAATGTGTTTATGATAAAACTAGAGAGAGATAAATACTGAAACTACTAGTCTTTGTGAAACTTGCTGGCAGATTTTTAGTTTTGAGGAAAGATGATTTCCCCGCCCAGAGCTGGCCTTGAGCTATGAATAGCACAGATCATTTTTCTTTACAGATATAGAAAATAGGAAAAGTGAGTTCTGCAATGAGCTTTCTTCTGTGCTTATGTCAGGCACAGGAATGAATGAACGGATGAATGGCTTCCCTATCTCTGCACAGAATCCCCATCAGCTACTTGATCTCCTGTTATGTTGTTGTTGTTTAGTTGCTAAGTCTGTCTGACTCTTGTGACCCCATGGACTGTAGGCTGCTACACTCCTCTGTCCACGGGACTTCCCAGACCAGAAAACTGGAGTGGGTTGCTATTTCCTTCCCCTTGGGGATCTTCCCCATCCAAGGGTCCAACTCCTGTTTCCTGCATTGCAGGCAAATTCTTTATCACTGAGTCACCAGGGAAGCCCCCGATCTCCTGTACTGTCCCACTAATATATTACCCATGAGGGGTCCACCACGGAGAGCCGAAGGTGGATTTTCCCCCTAGACAGAGGACTGTTGGCCATGAAGTTGCTGTCCTTCTCTTCCCATAGGATCTATGCTGTCGTACAGAACATTTTAACTGAATGAAGCCTCTCTACTCATGACTTAATAAATGATGTCCATCTTGATGTTGTGCGACTATGTTTGGGAAGAGTGAGATGTGAAGAGCAGACTATGTTCCTGCTTCATGTTTTACACTTATTCCTATATTCATCGCAGAAACATTTATCATGCTAGTCATAGGTTAATAGTCCAATATTATCTGCTAGTCACAAGGATACCCCAATAAATACAGCAACTTTCCCTGCCCCAAAAAAGCTTTGCTTCCAGTGGAAGGCACACCGGTAAAACAATAAAGACTGTGATCCCTTGCAGTGGATTCAAGCATGGTGAAGAGTGAATCCGCTGCCACAGCCACAGTGACAGGCACTGTCCCACCTTAACACCGGCCTTTGACTCAAGCTTCCTTCAGACCCTGACAGGAGTATGTTCAAACAACTCCACGGAGACATCAGCTCCCTCTGTCAGGTGTTTAAACGTGATACAAACAAAAGCAGCATAAATCTTCATAAAAATGTAGGGGAAAAAATTTAGGTCTCCTTGACTCTTGATAATGTATCCATCAAATATTCAAATATAAAGTATATCCAGTGAATTGTTCACTTTAGAAAACTGTACTTTATATTAAAATATATGAATTCTCACTCAAAATAATAAAGAAAAATACACAAAATATATCACAGAAATTTCCTTTTGGCCTAAGAGCACCTTATTTCTTCCAGTAAATAAAAACCACTTCTTTTATCAAAAACGTTGACAGCTTCCTGAATATATAGCACTGTTTATAATTAGGGTTCTCATATAGATAGCAAAACTTTTTGTTTGCAGTACTGTACAGTGTTTTGTTTTTTGAATATAAGTCTATTTGAATCTAGGGAGTCTATCCAGAAAACATCAGCTGTTTTTAATGTCAGATGAGAAACTGGCTGAGTGACTGCAGCCACAGCTCTTAACCTCTGGGAAAATGTCACCTCTTCAGTGAAACCACAGACTAGATTTGAAGATTTTTGGAAATCCTCAAATATAATTCCCAGCGGAATTCTATGACACTAGATTCAAACTTCTGAAACTTTAGGACAGTGTTCTGTTTTTTGTTTAAGATAATGGGAGACTCCCTGAGCTGTGACAGAAGGATCAATATGGAAGGAATAGAAAAGGAAGAAAAAAGGAAATCAATGCCCAGTTGGTTGCACAGCAACACCCACCAACTCCAGTGCTCAGGCTGAAACTTTTTATTTCTCTTCATGTCTCAACTGATGACAGGGAGGCCAATTAATTACCTTGGGGTGGGGGGGAAACGAGACCAAGTTTTTCCACGGTCACTAATGTGACACCCTAACTGCTCCTAATATAAAGGGAGGCAGCATTTCAGAGTTCGTTAACTGTACTAATTATAGTTTCTCAATCACTTCAGCCATGCTTGCACTTCTAAGTTACAGATTTGGTTCTACGTCTGATGGGACGGCGTAGGGCTTGAGCACAGTGAGGGGGAAGGGAGCTCCTGATCTATGTGATACTTAGTGGTTCTTATGGAGAAGGAAATAGCAACCCACTCCGGTGTTCTTGCCTGGAGAATCCCAGGGACGGGGGAGCCTGGTGGGCTGCCATCTATGGGGTCGCACAGAGTCGGATGCAACTGAAGCGACTTAGTAGTAGTAGTGGTTCTTAAGGGACTCATTCATGTTACTTGAACATTGACTGTTTTGCAAGTAATCTTTGTCAAACAGATGAAGGCATTCAAACTGTTCCTTTTTTCCACTTTTTATTTTATACTAGAGTCTACTTGATTTGCATATACATATATCTATTATTTTTCATTTAGGTTATTATAGAATATTGAGTAGAGATTCCTGTGCTATACAGTAGGTCCTCTGATTATCTACTTTGATAATCTATTTTATATAATCTCTATACATAGCAGTGTGTGTATTTCTTATTTTTAACTGGAACATAATTGCTTTACACTATTGTGTCATACATCAACATGAATCAGCCACAGGTATACGTGTGTTCCCTCCCTCTTCAGCCTCCCTCTCACCTCCCACCTCATTCTACCCCTCTAGGTTGTCACAGAGCACAGGGTTGAGCTCTCTGGCTCCTGCTGATAATTCCCACTGGCTATCTATTTTACATACGGTAATGTGTATGTTTCAATGCTACTCTCTCCATTTGTCCCAAAAGAACTTAACCATGCTGTCTTCATCACTACTCACCTTCTAACTGCTTTCATAGAGCTTCTTTTCGGAGGAAGAAAGGAATGTTACAGCAGACAAGATGAGCTCTGGAACAAATTCAGTGCTAGTGCCTAACATATATTCACCTTCATACCAACTTTATGAGTAAAGACTAATATTCTTATTCTAACTAAGACAGAAGCAGGGCCACGAGAGGTCCAGTAACTGGTTCAAGTCAAGCGGCACAGTGCTAATTGGCAGAGTGAAAATAGGAACCTTGTTTTCCCTGACTTCAAAGCTCTCTGCTGCATCTGCTATTGTAACCCTCAAAGTACACACTTTTCACTCAGGCCCTAAAACCCCGACTTCATTTTAAAATCAAAATAAAACTCTAAAGTGGCCTCTCTCTCGCTATTGATCTCTTTGAAGTTGAAAGCTTGCTTTGGAAGTAGAGACACTTCAGGATTAACTGTTTCCTGAGAGCCTTGGGCTCCACATAGGAGCAGTAGAAAGAGTCTGGACAATGTCCAGTGATGGTTAAGAGCCAATCAGTTAGGACAGACTAGTGTGAGAACAAGGGTTGAGAGACAGAAAATTGAAGTTACATGAGATTCCCCCCAAATGCTGCTATGACTCCCAGAAGAAGAAAATGAGAAGTTTAAGTATAGAAGATATGGAGTTTAACCTTGCTACGGAAACTGTGCCAGGTTTTTGTTTTTGTTTTTTTTTTAAGTGGGTCTGTGAACATTAAAGAAGTCCAAATTCAAGTAAGTTTTGGAACTTGAGAATTTGCTTGCAATTTGAATTGTAACAGCTACAAAAGTACAGAAAGAATAAAAGACTATAAACACATATCTACACACCCTGGTTTTGGAAGCAACATTAACTTCTAAGGGGAGCTGCTGTGTCTTTGTGTCCTACTAGATTTGTTTACAAGATGCAGACTGGCAGCCAGCTGGGAAGGGACTCTCTGCACCTTCGTATCTTACTTGATGAGGCCAGTCCTCAGCTATGAACAAAGAAAGTGTCTTCTCAGACTGCCAGCTGGCAGGCTTGTTTTCACTCTAAACACTGCACTGGGAGTTTAATCAGTAGGTATATTTGAGTTAAAGCTGAGGGGTCTGCATTAAAATGCATTCACTTCTGTACTGTCTAAAGATAATGACAGTGTATTTTCTGAGAGAAAAGGGTCTGAAAATAAGGTTTCAACTGCTGATAAATCAGGTGGGGATGAGAAAAGCAGCTCTTTTTACAGAAAGACATTCTTTGTTCTGTTTGCTCCTGTTGTTCCTACTAGCAATTTTGACCACAACAAAGAGCTTCCATGAACTGTAAATTCAGTTAGAAATTGATCCAGACACACACTTCGGTTAATCATCTGCTGTGGGGCCAGTGGTGAGTGGTTTGCTGGGTGGCCAACAGCATACAGAGAAGGCCTAACACCTGACCAGGAGAAGTTAATATTCGAACGCAGGAGGTAAGTAGAATAAAAGAAATGACAGCCTAGTGCTAAGAGCATTGGTTTAAGTTAGCAAGTTTTCTTTTTTTTTTTCTTGATGATGATGATTTTTTTTTTTTTTTTCTTTTTTATTGAGTTCAGAAAAGCCCTACAGGTATGATCAATGACAGGGATGGGAAGAGGCCAGAGTTTCATTGATTCAAAGACTTTTTTTTTTCGCGTTTTAATTTCTCTGAAATTGACATGCATCTTAAAATTGATGGCATCTTTGATGAAAGAGGACCTACTCAGACTGCTGAGCACTTGTATCAGGGGCTCTGTAAGCTTTTTGTATGTATGTATTTATTTTTAATTACTTTCGAGGTAGGTTTACTTCTATTTTAGAAATGAAAAAAGGAAAGTACAGAGAGGTTCAGTTATGTGCTTAAGGTCACACAGCTTGAGACAAACAGCCTGACTCCACGAGCTGTGATTTCAGCCACTGGTGTCCTCCCACCCCACTGTTAGCTCAGGGAGTACAAGGTTCCGAGTGGCACGCAGGGGGCTTTAGACCTAATCTGAAACAGAAAAACTACTGTGTTTTTAAAGAAGTAGGTAATGATTCCCACACTCTTACCCCCAGTCAGGATGTTCCACTTTGGAATAGTAAATTCAGCCATTCATCTCCCCCAAAGGAGGTTAAATTGGTTTATCCAGCCCAGGTATGAAAAGGATACTAGTTTTTATATTATAAAATCATTCATTTTCTCATTCATTACACTAACCACCAAAATGTGTTCAAAGTTTAAAAAAAAAAAAAGACAAAACACTTTCTATCCCTGTGACTCATGTGTCAAACATAATTAAACATTTTCCCTGGTCAATTTTACTCGTCAACTCTGCATAAAAGATGAAAATAGATCTGTCAGCCACCACTTTTTTACTTGAGAAAGGCAGGGAAGCCACTCTGAAGAAAAATTCAGTGCATTGAAAGCTTGACAAAAAGAGAAATGTGCGTATATGTATGTTTGGTTTCTTGTTTACATCTCTGTAATGCCCTAATGAGTGTCCACTGTCATGAGTTTACACATAAATTAGAAATTAATTGAAAGCAGATATGACAAGTAGTTTTTGCATTATGAATGCTTGGAGGTTTACAAAACATGAGCAATAAAGGCTTTCTGCCTACAAATGCACTCTGGCACACAAACACAGTCAGATACACCTACAGCCTTTTTCTAGAGAAAACAGAAATGTTTTCTTTGGGGAACTTTGCTTTGATGACAGATAGTTTTGTCCCTCTGTGGAGAAAGACAAAGTTTACCACTGGAGATGAAAAAACATCTATGGAGAATGTAGAAAATGACAAAGGAAAAACCACTGGGTTTGCCCAGGGATAATGATGCAACACAAACTGGGGACTAAGACATTTTTACAAAATTTTTAGCATAAATATTGACATAGTTGAAGACTTAGATTTCTGGATTCTATAACCAACACATAAGAAACAACAGTAAAATCTTTGGTGTCTAGAGCAGGTGAGTTAAAATAGTGTTCTTCTTCAAACAGGAAGTCATGAATTTGTGAACTGTTTCAGCCACGTACCCGGTGTGTGACCTTGAATAAGTTGCTCTTTCTCAGTCTTTTGTTCCCTACCCCTGTGATGAGAAGGTTAAACTACATGATCCCTGAGGTCTATTCCAGCTCTAGCCATTTAAAAATAGGATCTAAGCAATGTTTTTTTTAACATCTCTATATATCTTGGCATCTCTTGATATGTTTCATCATTCATGAGGAAATAATATATGTTTTTAATTTACCTGTCTCACCAGTATTGTGAAGATTTTAGCCTATTAGACAAAGGTGCCACATACATGCTGTCATTAAAATGGAAAGACAGGGCACTTTTATCTGGAATGTTTCAGATAAGAGGCTCATTATCCTCTGCCCAGAATGGAGATGTGAGAGCGTTGCCATGAGTACGGGAAGAAACTTAGCACATTAGGATGCTAAATGTTGGAGGGCACACGGGCGCTGAGATTAAAGATAATACGCTTGCACAGATGGCAGCAAAGATCCTGGACTAGACCGGGTAGCAACAAAATAGGTCAAAGGTATCCTTCTGATAGGCCTTCTGTGAATCAGGTGTTCACCTTTCTCCGACTGCAGCAAAAACAAACCAAAACAAACCTGATCTTCAGAGGGTGTGTGTGTGTGCTCACTCATTGTCTGACTCTTTACAACCTCATGGACTGTACAGCCTGCTAGGTTCCTCTGTCCATGAATTTCTCAAGCAAAAATACTGGAGTGTGTTGCCATTTCCTACTCCAGGGGATCTTCCTAATCCAGGGATTGAACTTGTTTCTCCTGCATTAACTGATGGATTCTTTATCAATGCCCATTCAGAATAGTTTAGCTTTATTTCTTTCTACATTTATTTATTTATTTAATTGAAGAATAGTTGATTTTTTTTTTCTGGTGTACAGCAAGGGCTATACATATTCTTTTCCAGATTCATTTCCACTATAGTTTATTATAAGATTGGATATAGTAGTAGTTTCAGGGTATGTGTGCGTGTATATACATATAGATATAGTTGTTGTTCAGTCACTCAGTTGTGTCCGACTCTTTGCGACCTTGTAGACTGCAGCACGCCGGGCTTCCCTGTCCTTTACTACCTCCTGGAGTTTGCTCTATCTCGTATATACACACATGTTATGTATGTATGTGTGTGTGTGTGCGCGCGCGCGAGTGTGCACGTGTGTGTGTATTTAAGATGATACCACTAAAAGGCCTAGTGATGACAAATTTGAAAATATAATAGATATTGGATAAGTATTTATGTAACTGCCATGGGCAGATAGACTGTGGCCTAAAAAGTAATTTGTAAGTCACCTGCTTGGAACTTTGAAATCAGCTGAGTTAACTACCTTTAAAAGGGAGATGATTTCCTCAATGTAGAAAACAAAGGTATAGATTCTATAATGTACCTGAAGTACATTGCCCCCTGACAAAATGCTCCTCACTGCTGTCTTCCTATTTATGCTATCAGCTATTGTTGTTCACTCAGTTGTGTCTGACTCTTTGTGATCCCATGGACTGCGGCACACTGGGCTTCCCTGTCCTTTGCTATCTCCCGGAGTTTGCTCAAACTCATGTCCATTGAATCAGTGATGCCATCCAATCATCACATCCTCTGTCACCCCTTTCTCCTCCTGCCTTCAATCTTTTCCAGCATCAGGGTCTTTTCCAAGAACTTTTTTCAGTTCTTTGCATCAGTTGGCCAAAGTACCGGAGATTCAGCTTTAGCATTAGTCCTTCCAATGAATATTCAGGGTTGATTTCCTTTAGGATTGACTGGTTTGATCTCCTTGCTGTCGAAGGGACTCTCAGAGAGTCTTAACCAGCACCACAATTTGAAAGCATCAATTCTTGAGTGCTCAGCCTTCTTTAAGGTCCAACTCTCACATCCATACATGACTACTGGAAAAAATATAGCTTGGACTGTACAGACCTTTGTTGGCAAAGTGATGTTTCTGCTTTTTAACATACTGTCTAGGTTTGTCATAGCTTTTTCCAAGGAGAAAGAACTTTTTAATTTCATGGCTGCAGTCACTGTCTGCAGTGATTTTGGAGCCTAAGAAAATAAAGTCTGTCACTATTTCCATTGTTTTCCCATCTATTTGCCATGAAGTGATCAGACCAGATGCCATGATCTTTGTTTTTTTGAATGTTATGTTTTAAGCCAGCTTTTTCACTCTCCTCTTTCATTTTCATCAAGGGGCTCTTTAGTTCCTCTTCACTTTCTGCCATTAGGGTGTTATATCATCTGCTTATCTGAGGTTATTGATATTTCTTCTGGCAATCTTGATTCCAGCTTGTGCTTCATCCAGCCTGGCATTTTGCATGATGTACACTGCATATAAATTAAACAAATACGGTGACATTATACTGCCTTGATGTACTCCTTTCCCAACTTCGAACCAGTCCTTTCTTCCATATCCAGATCTAACTGTTGCTTCTGGACCTGCACACAGGTTTCTCAAGCGGCAAGTAAGGTAGTCTGGTTTTCCCATCTGTTGAAGAATTTTCCGCAGTTTGTTGTGATCCACACAGTCAAAAGCTTTACCACAGTCAATTAAGCAGATACTTTTTCTGGAATTTCCTTTTCTATGATCCAACGGATGTTGGCAATTTGACCTCTGGTTCCTCTGACTTTTCTAAACCCAGCTTGCACATGTGGAAGTTCTCAGTTCACATACTGTTGAAGCCTAGCTTGAAGGATTTTGAGCATTATCTTGCTAGCATGTGAAATGAGTATAACTGTGCTGTAATCTGAACATTCTTTGGCATGGCATTTCTTTGGGATTGCAATGAAAACTGACCTTTTCCAGTCCTATGGCCACTGCTGAGTTTTCCAAATTTGCTGGCATATTGAGTGCAGCACATTCACAGCATCATCTTTTAGGATTTGAAATAGCTCAGCTGAAATTCTATCACCTCCACTAACTTTGTTTGTAGTGATGCTTCCTAAGGCCCACTTGACTTCACATTCCAGGATGTCTGGACGCTCTAGGTGAGTGATCACACCATTGTGGTTATGTGGGTCATGAAGATCTTTTCTGTACAGTTCTTCTGTGCATTCTTGCCTCCTCTTTTTACTCTCTTCTGCTTCTTTTAGGTCCTTACTGTTTCTGTCCTTTATTGCACCCAAGTTTGCATGAAATGTACTATCAGTACTACCTTTTGTTCAGTACCTTTTCCAGTTCTTTATGCCACTACTCTCTCCCTTTACGGAAACTCAGCAACACGGCATTAGTTCTATGGATTAGCTTCTAGATGTTCTTGTCAGTATTTTGTGGGGTGGGGTGGGGACTGAGGTATGTAGCTAACATTGCCTACTCGACATCCTAGAAATGGAAGTTTCTTGTGACCTTTATATTCCTCTCAGTACTTAGCATGATGCTTTTCTGCAGCACTATGGTAGATAATTATTGGTTCTCCCTCCAGCTCAGAAGTAACTTTGTCTCTTCGATCCAAGGAAGGAATCAGATATATAGGGATGGGCTATTAGGAGCTATGTCCTAAAATGTGCCTCCACAACCCAGTGAGTCCATTTAAGTTTACAGTTTGTTTTCTGGCATTTGCAATTTGACAAGAAAAATTCTCTTTCTTTAGGGATTCTCTATGTACAAGAATATATGATCAAAGGATCTATTTTCTGTATGTGGGTGGGAGAAACAGGAGAAGCTGGCATGTACAGGCGAGAGAACAGTGCAGCCCAGAGAAAAACACTATGGGGAGAGTTTCAGAGGGGGTGTGGAAATCTCTACAGTCTTCCAGTGTCAGATAACAGTTCTGTTTTTAATGTATTTTTAATTTATTGAAGTATAGTTGGTTTACAATATTGTGTTTCTAATGTACAGCACAGTGATTCAGTTATATATCTCTATCTACCTATATTCTTTTTCAGATTCTTTTCCATAATAGGTTATTACAAAATAATATAGTTCCCTGTGCTATACAGTAGGATCTTATTTATTTTATTTATAAGTAGTGTGTATCTGTTCATCCTAAATTCTTAATTTATGTCCCTGCTCCCTTTTGGTAAGCATAAGTTTTCTGTCTGTGAGTCTGTTTCTGTTGTGTAAATAAGTTCATCTCTATCATTTTTTAGATCCTACATATGTGATATCATATGATATTTATCTTACTTCAGATAAAAGTTTTTGCAGCATAACCTAATGGATGGCATTTGCTTCCATATAAATATATAATTTATAATACATGTATAATAGATGATATACAATAAATACAAAAAATGGCCCTTTATTTTCCTTTAAGCAGACTCTAGGAGCTGAAGTTAATTTCTTGTTCAGTCGCTAAGTTGTGTCTGACTCTTTGTGATCCCATGGATTGTAGCCCATCATGGGATTTCCCAGGCAAGAACACTGGAGTGGGTTGCCATTTCCACTTCCAGGGGATCTTACCCAGGGATCAAACCTGTGTCTAGTTACTTACAGTCAATCTAATATAAACAGGATTCATGTATATGATATTGATAATGCTGATCGTGATGGCTATCAAATTGATCTCATACACAGATATATTTGCCATCTGAGGAATGGTGAAATGATGATTGGAGGGACATATGTGTATTGTGTACACACACACACACACACACACACACACACACAGTCTTAGATAAGATTCAGTCTTAAATAAGATTATTATCATCATCATTATAATAATATTATTCAGTCTTAAATAAGATTCAGTCTTAAATAAGATTCTGCCATTTGCAACAACACTGATAGACTTTGAGGGCATGGGCATCATGATAAAGGAAATAAACCAGACAGAAAAATATTGTATGACTTGACTTAGATGGAATCTAAAAAAAACAAAATTCTCGGAAACACAAAACAGATTGGTCATTGTCAGAGGCATAAGGTAGATGATGGAAGAAATGAGTCAAAGTGGTCAAAAGGTATAAGCTTCCATTTTACAACTGACTCTTGAACAATGTAGCAGTTAATACTATAATTTATAACTGGGTTTTGCTATTGAAAAACATCCATGTATAAATGGACTTGTGCAGTTCATATTCATGTTGTTCAAGGGTTAACTGTATAAGTCCTGAGGATGTAATATACAGCATGTGGCTATTTAACAATAATGTGATGTATATTTGAAAGTTGTTAAGGATAGATATTCAGAGTTCTCATTACAAGAAAAAATAATTTGTAGTTATGTTAAGTGATAGACTGTAACTAAATTTATTGTGGTAATCCTTTTGCAATATATGCATATATCAAATCACACTGTATGATAAACTAATACAATGTTAAATTTCAGTTATGTCTCAATATAACTTGAGATAAAGAAATAAAATAAACATTCATAATTAGCATGGTTGAATTACTAGACTAGAATTTTTGAAGTTCGGACAAGGAATTCGGATTTTAATTGGGCTTCCAAATGATCCATATGTAAACAGTAGCTAGGAGTTTGTTTGGCAAGATGTGCACATCGATTCTAAATCAGCCGAAACATTCACCAGCCTGATGTACTGACTTTTGACAGTGATACCAAATTTAATTTCTCTGCATTCTAGATGCTATCCTCATATTCTGGCCACTTAAATTCTAGTAGGACTTGGCAGTCTCATTGAAGAAAATAAAAACCTAATTGTAAAGACCTTCAAGATGCAGTTATACTAATTCCTCAGGTTTCTTCTTCCAACTGTCATGAATCTGACTTCAATTTTCTTTATAGTAAAGGAAGTCTCTCACATAATCTAATAATATTGCTTTATAATTTAAACTCACTTCCTCCTAGTCTAACCTCAGAATCAGTATAAACAGGTTTTCATGCATTTAACTCCTATTTTAATTTTAGAATCAGAGTAGCAGATTTAGCTTCACCCATCTTGAGAGGTCTGAGTAAACATTAATCTATAGTGATTATGCTAAAATAATTATGTTTGAAAGTAATATGACTTGTCTCTCCTCACTGAAAAACAGTGAAAAATCTATTCAAGTTTACATAGAGATAATATGTCAAAAAAAAAACGATTAAAAAAAACTTCTTCCAGTGTGTTGTTCTCTGGTCTAAAATACTATGCCGAAGTCTTTATCATATTATCACAGATGAACACAACACTTAAATATCCCCTTCATGGCTGTTAAGGCACAGTAGAGTCAATTCATGCCCAGGGAGCTTTAATCACAGATCATCGTCATGATAAACGGTGAAGTCAGTGTGGGCTATCATGTCAACGGCTACTCGGGGAGTTCTTAATGGGAGTGCTGCCAGCATGAAGTTCATAACTACTTTCAAGGAGCACTTCTAATCTAATGGCTAAATGAGTGTCATTAGAGTATCTTTACATGCAGCATTTCTAGAGAAATCTTGTATTTAAAGGAGGCAAGTTACTCTAGTCAATGCATACAACTGAGACTGCTTGAATAATGCAGATATTGTTAATGGTTTAAACTTATAAGCGTAGAAAGTTAATTAATGGCTTATTAACAAGTTGAGCTATCAAGTGTATTTCTGTGACCCATCATATCATTCATAATCACACATAATGTGTTAAAGTGGGGCCATGAAAATATCACACATAGAAACACACTAAGAATAACAATAACAACACTTACAATAACAATAAAGAGCAGGTTGGCAGTGCTAAAAACTCTGGCTAGTGAAAGCTAACACTTAACTATGTGATTTTATGTTGCCCCAAATGGCATTCATCATATACCTTGTTTTCTTTTTAAAACTCAATTTTCAATCTGAAGCCTCAAACCAGAAACTATTTTCAAGAATACTGCACAATGTAAAGAGAGCCGTTATGACTAAGAGGAAGAATAGGAAAGAAATAAGAAACAGACCATTTAGAAAATAATTCACAATCCAATGTGTTTCCTAAAACTGAAATATTCCCGTAAATGCTTGAAAGAGAATAAGTGAAAATATAATTTAACCAATGAGTGAGCAAACAAAATCTCCTTTGTGTTCCATCAACAAAGATGTTGGAATATGCAAACTGAGTAAAAGGTTACCAGCTCTTGAGACTGAATGTATATGGGGTTACAGATATGTTTTGCTTAGGAAGTACAATAAAATAATCAAAAATTGAATGTTTAAAGACTAGGAAATCCATGCAAATGTCCAGATTGCCACAGGCCCCACTGCTCCACATCCTCTTACATGGAGCTTCTTCATGTGGTTGATAACTCTCTAGCCACTTGAGGTTAGGGCTGTTCTTAGAGTTTTCTAACCAAATATGACAGGGCAAAATGTTAGAGTTGGTAGGAACTGAGAGAAATCCAGTTCATCAGCCTCATTTCAGGCCGATAATAGAGAAATCAAGGGCAATAACAAGGATGTGTTTTAAGATTCCCATTAAGTACACCAGAAGAACCTCTTCATGGTAGAAACTGAACAGTTTCAGTTTTGTTATCTGGCACAATTATAAGACTTTATTTGGACATTTTACTCTTATGCTTATGCTAGTTAAACTTGATCTAAAAGATAAATGATCATTCCGTTATAAATAATCCGTGAATTGGTTCCACTATGGGTCCCTGTTTCTGAGGAATACGATACTCAGGTTCACAATCTTCTGCTTGATAAATGACACAATATCCAAATACCCACACATACACAACACTTTTTTATTCATTTTCATCAAGGACTAACATACAACCTTTAAGGACTCTGACAATGTAAGATGCTGTTAAGTCCACCACTGCTTCTGAAACACGCAACAGCCTGGGAACAGAATACTGTCTTCATATTAGCTCGAATATGATTTTATACTGAATGGGTAAAATCACGTGTATGTCCTTAATAATTACAGTTTTCAGGCCATGTAAACTGACCAAGAACACTGGGAAATCTGCTTATTCTCTGTAATTTCTTTTTCAGTAAGCTTTCTCACCATAATTTAGTGTATCTGGCACTCATATGGTATACGGGGAAGCTTATACATTCAGTATATTAATTTGAAATCAGGAAAGATAAACCAACCTCATTAAATAACACTGAACAAACATAAAAAATTAGATACTTTTAAAAGTACGACTATTCTATTAATTATACAGATACTTTTAAGTTGGCTATTTGTTGTAAACTTTTGTATCAGATGCTGAGTCATATTTAAAGGAAAAAGAACTGATGGATATGATCCGAAAGAAGAGGGGAATAATTCTTGAAAATACTGACAAGTATAAACACACTGAATTACCTCATATTCCTGGGAAAACTTCAAGTTGTCATTTGCTTTCAACCTTTCAATGTGATCTGCAAGTTCCAAGATAGGTATTGGAGGATGGCTAGCCATACCTATTAAAAGGAAAGAATACAGACATTTGAAAACAGATGAAAGTAATGCTAACTATTCCAAAATACAGAGAATACTATAGTTAGAAATGGCCTGAAAATACGTGAGTAGTAAAGATGTTTAATGTGAAGAAGCAGGCAGATAGTTTGGTTACTCAAAGCAGGACATGCTCTGGAAGGATGAATTTTGTAGCCAAATGAAAAGTCACCAAGCATAATCTCCAAACTAATACTCCTAATGTGAAAGAAAGTGTTATTGTGCTATGAATCAATGCAGTTAGCTAGTGGAGAAAACTGACAGTCAGGCTTGATGTCAACTTCTGCTTTGAGTAATGACTGTTATGTCATTTCAAACTCCTTCTCCTGCACTGTGTGAAATGGAAATTGTGTGGAATTAAATGGTGTAAAGTGAACTAAGAAAATACACACTGAGAAAGGCCTAAAAAGGGAAAGAGTTGTAGCTTGATAGGAAACATAAAGTGACTTATGCAGAATCAAGGAAAACTAACTTGAAGAATGAAGGTTACCAGGGTAACCGGAATCATCTGAACCTGCAAAGGAAATGATGGTGTAAATAAAATAAAACAGAACAAATTTGTTAAAAAAAAAAAAAAAGAAATGGATAGCCTGATATACTTTTAAATAGCACTAATAAAAATGCTGCAGGTTTTAACAGGATTGATATACATTGTGACTAGATTAAGATCGCTTTAATATTTCACAAACCTGTAGGTGACTGACATTCACATGCAAACATGAACACAAAGAATGACATGCACCACAGACTATAGACAATAATCACTGATGACAAAATCAGACACAAAACTGAGTTTCAAAAATGTTTCCACTAGTAGCAGATTGTAGAGGTTGGGGTTGCAGCCTTCTCCTGGACATTTATCAATGGCCACACTGACAGCTTGGTGATATTTTGCCCCAAGTCCCCATTATTCAACCCCTAGCAAACCTACAATCTACTTCAGGTGTAAACATCTTTGTCCACTAATGGGAATTGAATGCAGGAAAGGGAGCAAATTGTGAAAGGATGAAGAGGAAAAAGAAGGTGGTAAAAGAAAGCAGTGACATGGGGGTGATACATCTTAGTTCAGTCTGCCAGCTGAAGGTATTCATCGATTCTGTTAAAAATAAACCACCACTAACTATGGTGATTCCAGTGTCTTTATAATGATTTTTCATTTTTCATATGATTTATATTTTACTTCTGATTAATTTTGCAAAAGCACCATAAGAGACCATTGCTGACTCATGTCTTATAGGTGCAAATTCCAGCTGAGTAGAAAGACTTGAACTAGCATGCCACCAGGGAGGCCTCTGAAGTGAAAAAAAAAAGTCAGGGAGGGGCTCAAGCTGGAGACCCTGTCCCTGTGGACATTCTGCTGTCCCTGGGACTCTCTGGAGGGTGTCAGGCTGAAGTATGGTGACCATTAAGTCAGCACAACATGCAATTACTTTGTAATTACTTTATGGGTATTTTAAATATTGTACTGATATTGAAAGCCAATGAGTTCCTTTGTCTCTAATGCCAAATCATCAATGGTTTGGTAAGTTAAGTAAAAAACTATCTTGCTTCTCCCAGACAATCATTTTAGCACTGTGCTGTGATAGGCAGTACTTTAGTATCTGGAAGATCCAATAAAAATGAGTCAGCTGGGAAGGAGAAACTCTTCGTTGCTGATGTGATTATGCACTTGGACCTAAATGCTGGAACCCGTTTCTAGAACGTTTCCCTGTAGACGGTAGCGCTGAACTCATCTCCATTTTGTGGGAGGAGCAGTTGAGAGACAGTGATCTAAGAATTCTAGTGATCTTATCCAGATGAGGCACCCCCAATGACAAGAATGGAAATGCAAAGGCACAAGAGACGGTAGGCTCGTTTGGAGATGAAATGATGTGGACATCCATTACAGTGCTTTAACAGAGAAAATAATAGAGACAAAGATGTTTAGACCTTTTCGAGCGAATCGTGGGAGAGAGTTATTATCATATATGGACTGAGTGGTGGTTTGGCTAGAGAGGGAGGACACAGAGCCAATCAGGGAGGCGTAGGGGACTGAATTACTGCTCAAAGCTGCAAAAGTAAAGCCAGTTGGAGATGGGAAAAGCATTAGTATAACAGCAGTAGAAGACCATCATAATCAACCAATATTTACTTCTGGCATGCACTGGCACGTGGTCTGGATGTATTACTTTGGAAGCTAATGACAGAGAAATCCAAGCAAATCTGTACTGATCCATTACATTCTAATTAAGCATATGTACATATCACAGGCAAAGATAACATGGCATTCAAGAATCATTATTTATGATCTGGCGATATTGCACCAAAGCACTAGGACCAGTAAAAATGTCAATATGGATGCTCCACAGAAAGGGGAGGAGAGCTTGTGGGAACCTGATGGTTCAGGAGAAGAAACCCTAGGCCAGTATACTGAACAGGAGTTCTACTTCTAGGCCTGCCATCTACTAGTAAGAGACAAACCTTCTGTTACCAAGCACCTAAATTTCTTTTTGTGTAAAAATAAAAGTGGGCAGCTAGATAAATTCTGGAGTCACTTCTTTATAACTCATTTCAAAATATTCAGGATTTCTGAGTCGAGAAGGGTCTCATGGAGGTAGTTCATATGTGAAGGTTTTAAATGTAACTGTATCTTTTCTTTGAGGGGTGAGGAACACTTAGAGTCTACAAAATAGAAAATTATGCAATTGTCAATTTTTTCAATGAAGTTTAGCACATTTTTTTAGCTAGCCAAATTACCTTATAAGAATATATGATGTATATATATGCATATCATATATGTATTCAAAATAAGTAAATGTCAACATAAAAATTATGCTAAAGAATAGATCTGGGATGAAACTCCTCTGACATGAAACTCGTTTATTTTCATTATTATTTTTAAAATTAAAGTGTAGTTGATTTACAGTGTTCTGTTAGTTTCTGGTATACAACAAAATGATTCAGTTATACGTGTATATATACTTTTTTATACTTTTTCCCATTTATTGTTTATTACAATATATTGAATATCGTTCCCTGTGCTATAGACTAGAAACTTGCATGTTGGGCTTCCCTGGTGGCTCAGCTAGTAAAATAGTCTGTCTGCAATGCTGGAGATCCAGATTCAATCGTGGGTTGGAAAGAGCCCCTGGAGAAGGGAATGGCTACCCACTCCAGTGTTCTTGCCTCGAGAATTCCATGCACAGAGGAGCTGGATAGGGTGACAAAGAGTGGGGCACGACTGAGCAAGTTTGTATTTGCTGCAGTTCATGGGGTTGCAAAGAGCTGGACACCACTGAGCAACTGAACTGAACTGAACTGAACTGAAACTCCTAATTTACTCCTCCCCCATCCTCTCCTCTTTGGTAACTATAAGTTCGCTTTTTATATCTGTGAAGCTGTTTCTGTTTAGTAAATAAGTCTATTTGTATACTTTAGATTTGACACATAAGTGATATGTTATTTGTCTTTGTCTGACATCACTTAGTACAATATGATAATCTCTAGGTGCATCCATGTTGCTGCAAATAGTATTTCATTCGTTTCTATGGCTGAGTAAGATACTCCAGTGTGTATGTGTGTGTGTATGTATACACACACACACACACACACACACACACACACAACATCTTCTTTATCCATTAATCTGTCGATGGGCATTTTAGATTTCTTCTGTGTCTTGG
This sequence comes from Capricornis sumatraensis, assembly GCF_032405125.1. Taxonomy (NCBI): domain Eukaryota; kingdom Metazoa; phylum Chordata; class Mammalia; order Artiodactyla; family Bovidae; genus Capricornis; species Capricornis sumatraensis. Next base: position 44,679,686 of record NC_091074.1, on the reverse strand, counting down.
TTATTGTAAATAGTGCTGTTATGAACATTGAGGGTGCGCGTATCTTTTCAAATTAGTTTTCTCTGGAAATATCGTCAGCTTTTTCTTAAGGAACCTCCACACCGTTCGCCATAGTGCACTGATTTACTTTCCCACCAACAGTAGGAGGGTCCCCTTTTCTCCACACCCTCTCCAGCATTTATTATTTAACATGAAGCTCTTTAGCTCATTTCAGAATATAATCACCAAGGATCTGTTGCAAAATGCTATTATATAATTCTTCCTAAACTTCTCCATTGTCCAATGTGCAAATAAAGTTTACAGGATATAATCAAGTATGTTAGAATCTGAATGAAACAGGAGACACTGAGAAAATTATGAATTTGACCTCACCAAAGTATTTTTTCACTCTTTTGTTTGGCAACCTGGTCACTGCTCACAGTCTGGGAACCAATGTTTTTATTAAAACAGTGTTTTCACATTAGCATCTTTTGAGGTGCTTTAAAATCCGTTCTTTCCAGGCTGCACACCTGACCAATTAACTCAGAATATCTGGGTACGGGAGCCAGACTTTGACATTTTTAGAATTCCCCAGTAATATGTTTCAGTCCTTTGAGGATTTTTGGGGGGAGGGCCTGAAACTTTTTTCATTCAAAAATCATATTAGAGTATATAAGAATGAGATCAGCTTTCTCCTGTTGATACCCTTGAATCTGCTTTAGGTCTCGCTTAGGAAGCTTTAGTGCTTTAGCTATTATTAGCAGCAAAGAACTTGAAGTGCAGTTCACAGCTGATGAGGACTTGCTAGGGTCTCGACCTCATCAGTTCAAAGCTACAAATGCACAACATAAATGCATTTTAAAGGAAGGCACCCATTGCATCAGAGCAGAGTTTTCATTATGGAGTTATGATATCAACAATGCACACTGTCAACATGAAAAATGACAGATGTAGTCAATGAAATCTGCCTTAGGTTGGAGGAAAAAACAGGATGGCTACTTTTTTTTTTTTTTGATAGTAACTGTGTAATGGTTTCCTTATGAGATGTAAAACTTTAAAAATAATGGTGCCTTAGACACACATTACTTTGCCGACTAAGGTCCATCTAGTCAAGGCTATGGTTTTTCCTGTGGTCATGTATGGATGTGAGAGATGGACTGTGAAGAAGGCTGAGTGCCAAAGAATTGATGCTTTTGAACTGAGGTGTTGGAGAAGACTCTTGAGAGTCCCTTGGACTGCAAGGACATCCAACCAGTCCATTCTGAAGGAGATCAGCCCTGGGATTTCTTTGGAAGGAATGATGCTAAAGCTGAAACTCCAGTACTTTGGCCACCTCATGTGAAGAGTTGACTCATTGGAAAAGACTCTGATGCTGGGAGGGATTGGGAGCAGGAGGAGAAGGGGATGACAGAGGATGACATGGCTGGATGGCATCACTGACTCGATGGACGTGGGTTTTGGTGAACTCCGGGAGTTGGTGATGGACAGGGAGGCCTGGCATGCTGCGATTCATGGGGTCGCAAAGAGTAGGACTTGACTGAGCGACTGAACTGAACTGAGACATTACTTAGTCCAGCATTTTCATTTTATAAAAGAGTTCTGAAGACTAGGAAAGTTAAGTGATCTGTATATTTTAGCCCATTATTATTTAGCCCATAGTAAGTAACAAAATCATATGTGATTTTGGCATTCTACTGTTTTATTTCTGGAATTGAGGTTATGATCGTCTAAAGCAGGGGGCAAAGTTTCCAGTGCTAAAGGGCCCAAGTCAGTTAGGAAAAGAAGTAAATGTGTCAACAGATACTGAATAGTAAACACTCACAAAAAATGTATTCCTCCCCATTTTTGTGCAACTAGGAATCGCCTAGGACTGGTTTTCATTTCTCTACTTTCAATATGAAGTCTCAGGAAAGAGAAATATTTCCCTATTTAAAAAAAAATACACTTGTGATGAATGGCAGCTGATATTCTCTTTCAGTGTCAGGATTATCCTTAGGGATGCTATAGACTGTGGAGAGCTTCTAGAAGGTTGGAAAGCTCTAGCAGATATCTTCCAAGTGATACTACAGAGCCAAGAGGATGAGGCTTCTCAGGCTTTCAGTAGCAACTGAAAACCCAGACAATTATGTTGCTTTCCTCTTTTTCCACTATTGATTAAAAATCTTGTTGAAATCCAGTGGGGGTCAAAGAAAAGACCTTTGGAGGCCACATGTGGCTAACAGTGACCTCTGTTTGAGAAGAGCGGAATGTTCCTTTGGTGTGTGAATTAAAACCTAAGAATGCTGAAAGTGAGAGGCAGCATATGTGTGTCACTAGGAGAGACACTGAGGATTGTGTGTGGGACTGGGCAATGTGTACCTCCCCCATGGTTCATCCTCCATCCCCACTCCTCTCCACGTAAGTCCACTAGGAGGGCAAATGAAGCTCAGAGGAGCAGAAGGACTTGATCAAGGCCATCATTATCAGTACACTATGGCACACCTTACCAGTTCTCATTTAGGGAACTTCTCATTAAGTTCCCTAATGCTATGCTATCTCTTAAATCATTGAACATCCCTGGGAGAGTGGTGTCACATACATAAATATGGAGTTGTGAAATTGGACTGTTCATGCAGTAACATGGCATCATAAACTATTCTCAGTTTGAGAAAGTGAAAGTGAAGTCACTCAGTCGTGTCCGACTCTTTGCGACCCCGTGGACTGCAGCCCACCAGGCTCCTCCATCCAGGGGTTCTCCAGGCAAGAATACTGGAGTGGGTGGCCATTTCCTTCTCCAGGGGATCCTCCCAACCCAGGGATCGAACCCAGGTCTCCCGCATTGCAGGCAGACGCTTTAACCTCTGAGCCACCAGGGAAGCCCAATAAATGTGAACTGAACATTAAATCTAAAGGAATTACCTCTTACTATGTGCCAGGTGCTTAGTATGCCTTATTTTGGTATATCTTTACCAGATTATCCTGAGTTACATCTGAGGAAACCAGAAGCTCAGACAGGGAAAGTGGCTTGCCTAATAACCCAGCTGGTCAGCAGCTAAACCCTGATGGGCCTCAGGGCTACCTGAGTTAAGATGCTGGCCTCAGGCCTGTCACCTCTCTGCACAGGGTCTCTTGAAGCTCATGGCCCAGTAGAACAGAGGCCAGACCAAGGTCACACTAAAATCATATATTAGCTTCATTTAGAAGGTATGCTTGTGTTGGTGGTGGGGAACAAGTAAAGGACACTCATACACACACCTGTTTTTTTTGTTATGTCTTACCAAGACATTGTGAGCTTCCATGAAAATGTTACATGTATACATTTAGTTCATGTTAAAACCTGTAGTGCTATACAGCACACATGTTTTCAAACCCCCCCGAAATATCATGTTTTTGCTTTTCAAATGTTCTATTTTATGAGGCCAGTACTCTAACCAATATTAAGTTTCAAAAGAATTTTTTATATATAGAGAAATGTTTATCAAATACTTGCCTTATTTTTTAAACACTGCATTAAATGCCAGTAGATACTTTAAAACCTCATAAAAACTTTGTTAACTGGAGGTTTTGGGGTCACTAATAGTAGTGGAACATCTCTTAGATGACTTTGCTGTTAATATTCATGTGTGATAATGTAGTAACACTGTCTTCATGGTTTTCCTTAACATATTGTGATAAAGACTGAAGAACAGGTCGTGGCCATGGAACAGAGAAACGTTATTTTGTTCATCAAATCAGAATTATACCTACCTGACTTAATAAATCATAGCAACTTAGTTTACAAAATATTTGACAGCTTTCCACATCATTTATGAACTACTTAGCATAACTTCAATAACTATAAATACTCTATGTTTACAATTTGCCTCACAAATGAATGGTGAATTAAAGACGAAAGAGAACATTGATTTGTAAGGTATAATTGCTTCTTAGTACAATGACATTTTGACTTAATCCATGACTAGGATCATCATTAAGGGAAAGGTACTCCAAGAGTGCTTTTTCAGGTGAGCACTAAATGACATTATTAAAATTCATTTTTATGTAGAATTTCTCAAAATGCAGGATTTGAACAAACCGTGTTCCTTTATATCGGAAATTTAGCATTTAGATGCAAAGAACCAATGTTTCTGAAATACAAAAAGAGTATATCTAGTATTATTCATTTAGGTATATGCCTACGCTTCCTACAGTACAAAATAAAATATAAGGAGATACGTATAAAAATTGATTTTTTTTAGCACTGATCCAGTTAATACTACTAGTGCATCAGAAGAGATGCCTCAAGAGCTTTCAAAATCACTCAGTTGCTATGCAGACATTTCTGTGGCTGATACTGCTATTTCTGATACGTTAACATTTTATGGGTTTGTTTTTGTTTTTCACAGCCCATCAATCATCTACCGTCCATGTATGCTTTAGGGCAAAACATATTAAGGTCATTCGTGGAATGAAAATGAGGTTTTTACATTGTACCATCTGATCAATTTTTAAATTTCTTTTCCTAAAAGGTGCAGGTACGAAGTCTAGAGTTTTGTTTTTGTGTGGGAAAAAATAAAAATTGGGAGTAGGGGGAGAGAGGATTCTAAGTAAGGGGTACAGATACTGGAAGAAAAAATTTTTTAGGAAAAAAATAAAAAATCTAAACAATTCAGAGCAAAGTGGATTGGTCTGAGGGAGAAGTCTGCAGGCACAAAGAAAGATGCTGACTAGCATGCCACAAGATGGTATTAGTTACATGTTCCTTTACGTTTTTTTTTTAATACTAGAAAGAAAGCTTATTTCTTTAAGATGCTGAACTTCTAAATTTGCTGTGTTGGAAACAATAGAAATAGGACCACATACCAGTAATGTTTTGGTTTTCTTAGAAATCACCATCTTTTGACAATATTATATTTTAGTCATTGTGTCCAATTCTAGAGGCCACCTCCCAGATGGGCTACTCAGTAGGTAAGGCTTTTTACAGTATTTCAAAAATATCCATCACTGACGAGCTCTATCAAAATGGTAAAGTAAAATGTGCCTGCCCTAGGGCTCAGCCATCACACTCCCAGGTGCCCATCATTCAGAAATAACGGCAATGTGAAAAGGTCTGGGCTCAGAACTGCTCAGTATAGTATGTTTTGTAAGAGCAAAATGCAGGAAATGAGTTAGCCTCCATTAATAAGGACTCAGATGATATATTTTGTGACATCTGTTCAACAGAATATCATCAATACCATCAGCCTTTAAAGGAGATAAAACTTCCTGTATTAGCTTGGAAAATGCAGTTAAATATTAAAATAGGAAATTTCATGTAAATGCATCTGTATCTATATACCTGCTATATATATATTATCATTTTAAAGAACTGTATACACAAAAAATTCTGGAAATATATGCATGAAACTCCTTATGGTAGATATTTCTGGAGAGTAAAATTGAGAGTATAGGAAATCATTTACATTTTATTTTAAATATGTCAAAAGAAGAAAAAGTGAGATAAAGAGTAATTTTTATTTTCCAAAGTATTTTTTTTTGCCTTTTACAACTTATAAAGATCACACACAAAATTTAAATAATACACTGCACAACTATATAGCCATAACCTAAGTATAACTATTGTTAAGTTTGCTGCTGCTGCTAAGTCACTTCAGTCATGTCTGACTCTGTGCAATCCCATAGACGGCAGCCCATCAGGCTCCCCAGTCCTTGGGATTCTCCAGGCAAGAACACTGGAGTGGGTTGCCATTTCCTTCTCCAATGCAGGAAAGTGAAAAGTGAAAGTGAAGTCATTCAGTCATGTCCAACTCTTCGCAACCCCATGGACTGCGGCCTACCAGGCTCCTCCGCCCATGGGATTTCCCAGGCAAGAGTGCTGGAGTGGGGTGCCACTGCCTTCTCCCATTGTTAAGCTTACTTTCTATTAAAAAAAATTTCCTCAGTAAACATGTGCTACTTTTATAAATAAGAAATATTGATGGGTCGATTATAAAGTAACTTAGAATTTCTTTTTATAAGAAAAGCTTTCTTCCCACCCAAAAAGTAGTTCACTTTTGTTTAACATGTAACTCATCTATCAGCCATCCTAACACATATCCAGTTACCACTGTCCACAGAGATGTGTAAGGCTTAATTAGGGGTTTCATTAAAAGCATCTTTTATAAGTGAGTATTTATCTTCCCTTCCTTCACAGATCTTAAAGATTTATAAAAATTGATGACTAGTTACTAATTCTAGAACATTCTTCTACTACATCTCTTCCCTCACTTACTCATTGTGTCCATTTTATTCCATTATCCACTTGAAGTTGTAAGTCTCACCTTAGCTAAATGATCCCTTCAATTGACATACTCCACACCAGTTCTGACTGTCCCTGCAGACCATTAAGTGATGTCACTGTTGTAAACCATGGTCTCTTAAAGAGATTAGGCAGATCAGGTTCTCACAATTACAACCTGGCTGCATACTGCCACCTGAAATCCTTAACAGACAGATAAATATATTCGTGGAAAATACCTACAAGCAGAGGTACCTGCTCTTAATTTGCAAAGGGCGAGCATTTCTAGTCCCGTCTAGATGCTTGAATACAGTGTCTAACAAACAGAAGGACCTGATTATCACCCCAAATTTGGCAAGTATGCTTAAAGCAAAGCTCCTCTCCACATCCCACAACTTCGCAGAGACGGTATCATGAGAAGAACAGATTTCTCTGTTTTCACTTTGTGTTCAACTGAGTGCCGAGAGACAAAATTCTGACGCTTTTTCCTTCCCGGACCCAGACATATGTGTTTGTGGTACTACAATTAGGGAAATAATTCTTTGAAGTACTTAATGCCAAATACTGTATCTATATGAAATTTTGTGTGTATGTTTCAATATCTTTTGAATATGAAGCAGAATTTGGGAAAAAGATCTGGCTCTTTAAACCCACACGCTCCAACAAAAATAAGTAACTCAAAATGTAAATAGATTTTTAATTTACAAGATGATTTTTTTTTAAAGGAAAGTAGAATTAAGAATCAGTGAACTAAGCAATAAGCTTCCTTTACCTTCTGAAAGATCTACTGAATTTCAAATGATAATGTTAGTTTGACATTTTATCATCCACAACAGACTCATCAGAAGTAGAAATCAATTTGCTTTCAAGATCAAATTCTGTGCTAGGGGCTGGTTACATAAATCACAAGTTTCTGATTTCATTGAAAATCATGGATTGTTATTAAGTAACATCGTCATATTATATAATAGTTGTACATAACTATATACACAAAGGTATGATGTATATAAAAGCACATTTCAGAAACTCAAGGGTGAATGGTTTAAAATCCAAAAATATAAGTAAAAATTAAAATTGCCTCCTGTGCAATACCTAAGAAAATTGCTTTAGAATAAAAGAATCATTTTATTTGGTCATCCAGCAAAGCCCTTGATTATGTACAAATCAGGGAGGATTAGCACAATAAAGCTACTTGGTTAACAATCCCAACTTCTACTCTTATCCTATCAGCAAGTAATTAAATTCATAGCCACCGGCTAGAATCCACACTGGCTGAAGCAAGCTGAAACATTCTCTACGAATTTCACATTAACACCTGAGTCTGTTTTCTTTGTTAACGTCAGATTTTCATGACAGCAGGCCACATTCTAGAGCTTGGGAGGCACACACACTAGACTGCTTAACTGAGCAGGCGGTGACAGCGTAGCGCTGCCTTGATGAATACACATGCTAGGATCTTGGGACAATTTCTCCTGTTTTATTTTATTCCTCTTAAACCACCTCTCTCCTTTTTACTGTTTGCCCACTTTATTCCATTATCCATTTGGGGTAAGTTTAATCTTAGTTAAATGGCTCAAATGGTATAGAATCTGCCTGCAATGCAGGAGACCCAGGTTTGATCCCTGGGTCAGGAAGATCTCTTGGAGAAGGAATGGCTGCCCACTCCAGTATTCTTGCCTGGAGAATTCCATGGACAGAGGAGCCTGGTGGGCTACAGTCCATGGGGCTGTAAAGAGTTGGACACGACTAAGTCCCCATTTTATTTTGTTAAAGCTGTTGTTGATAAAAGCAATTTCACTTCAATTATACCCCTACATTCTTTCTAGTGACTTATATGGAACTTAGTATGTTCTACTCTATAAAGGGATCTAATATTCCCACATACATTGGGGAAATTAGATTCTTATTAGCATTCTTGAATATGGAGATATGTGGGTTGAAGGCACTGGTATTTCCCTTGTAGCCACCAGCACTCTGCTAGTAACCCTTTCTGCATTGTAGCCATTCAGGTGTCACTCTCTTGGTGCTGGGGTGATGAGGGATAGCACTCCCACTGGCTCTATTTTGCTGCTAACCTTGCCTTTATACTAAGCCTCTTAAATAAATGCCCATCAGGAGAAATTTAGTTACATGGAAAATTTCTTTTAACTTTCATGCTGACGAAGGTATATCTTTGCTTTTTAAAGAATGAACCTCATTTGAGATAGAAAAAAATTTTTTTAAAAGCCCACATCTATGGTGATTGGTAGAGTCACATTTAAAATTCCAGGCATTTCTTTTAACTGGATAGTTACTAGTTACTATGGCATATCTACATGTAAAACAACACATATGCTAAATACAGTAAACTGTGCCCTTTCAATTCTAAGCAATTCACTGAAAATGTGTAGTTTAGTAAATCTGTGGTATACCATAATGAGTAGAATATCCATTTGACACAGAAAACTTTCAAACAGTTTGGCATACAATACTACCATCAAATTGTCATCAAATGGACTTCTTAGATCAGCTCTCTAATTTTTTTCATTTTCATTAGGTACTGAGACAGTGCTACTCAGTTGTATAGTTTAGCTCTCTCTACCATTCATCATTTTGGCATAAATAAGATTTAGGTGAAAAAAGGCAAAGTGGAGTTAGCCTTGCATTAACAATGCTGAACAAAGCACACCTCAGCAGGAATAATATTTTTCCTCTGTTGAAGCACTTAATGTTCTTTTAAGAAACAAGCATATATTTCTTATCCTCAATCACTCTGAGCATCTCCTCAGCAAGAAACCTAAACTGGTTACTGAAATTTAGTAAAGGTAACATAAAAATTTTTTCCCTTGTTTTTCTCTTCCCCTCCCCTTTCTTTCAGAATAACACAGACACAAATTAATAGGGAAATAGATTTTTTAAAAATGTATTGTTTCCCAATGAGACAAATGAGGTAACATTCCATCCATCCACTCATTCACTTTATAAGATAAGAAACTGGATTCTTTCTGGATAGGTGTCACTGAAAATAATCAACTGTGCTAATAATAAGCTCATAAAAATGGCAAATATTTCTAAGACTTTAGGTTTTCCAAAATTTGAAGGGAAATTATTTTTTTCCTTTTTCTACCCCACCTCAGATTTTCACAAAGAATATAATTTCCTTTCAAGACATATGTTTTGCTGAGTCTCAGTAATAATAAAGAAGGAAGATAAACAACTGTTTGAAATAAAGTGATACAGTCACCTCTCATGGCGATGTCACTGGGGCTATAAAACTTTCAGGAAACACTGTGTTCTGGACAAGATGAGTCGTGCTTCTTACCTGGTGTTTGGAAATTAAGGCGCCTCAGTTCTACTGGGTCTGTTGGATGGTGTGAAGGGACCTCCTTACTGTTTGGTATGCTGCTCTTTCTAGAGTCAGATTCTGCCCTCTTCCTATAGGGAGAGAATAAAAATTTAAGAATAAAACAACCAAAAAAACTGAAATCGATTTAAAAAAGCAAACAATTATGCGTGAGTTGCCACCCTCCCCCTCCCCCACCCGTCCCCATTTGTAGTGTGAAAACTTTCTGACCTTTCTGACTTTGTTAAGCTAACTTTTTTCTCTCCTGGCCTACAGTATTTCCTCAAGTCTGAAAATCTTAAGTGGATGATCTCTAAGTCCTCCTTTAGCTCTAGAATTAAATAATTCAGAGACTCTGCCTTTATAAGGAGGTGCTGGTGAGATAGGTTTGGCAACTTGTTCAGCTTTTCTTCCTGGTCCACTAGCTCTCTTTGGGAGGAAAAGGATAGAGCAACCCTAATAACCAATACTATGAGTGTAGTTACCATGGAAATAAACTCAGAAACTACTTGGCCTCAAGCTAAACAGCTAAATCTGCCCCCACTCCTTTTTCCTGCAGGATTCATGACCGGTGACTACAAAGTGGACCTGCATTGGATTTTCCCATAAGCAGATAAATACAGTAAGTGTATTTCTAAGAGTTCAAGTTACCCTAATACCTGGAAGGAGAATCAGGACCACACCAACCAACATCCTTTTTCTCTTTTAAATTCCAAGGAAAAAGCCATGTTGCCTGTTTATGGCGTCAAGGTAAGTATCTTTGCTTAAGGGGTCATGATGCAATTTTTAAAAATGTCTATGCAACAAATGTCGGGTTTTTCATAAGATTGCTTTATCCATGTTTTTTTCCAGACAAATAATCACAGAGTGGTACCTAAATATTTTCCTTAAGGTTGAATTAGATTAAAAACTCACTTAACTAAGGGAGAACTTTTCAAACAGTGGTTTCTTCCCAATACAGATTCCAGCAATCTCCAGGCTGGAGTCATAATCATAGCATCTCACCCTGCTCAGAGCAAAGACATTCTTATCTGGGCGGAGGGTGCAGCAGTGGGTGGAACTCTCTCTGTCCCTTTTTGATATGACTGTGGTACAGCTCATTAGTGTTGCTGTGGCAATGGGCTCTCATTCAGTGCCACCCAGGTCGTTCCATGGTTAGCTAGAGGGCTCCTGTTAAATAGCCCTTCTTCCCATCTCTGCTCATCTGTATAGAATGAAACCAACCAGAGGATGAAGGGAAGATTGATGCGAAGGGAAAGTATACTTGATTTGCTCAAGTGCAATGCCTTTGGCAAAACGTTCTCAGTGCGATGAATTTGGTGGGGGGTGAGTCCTGTTAGACACGTTGTTCTCTCAGAACCTTGGATTAACCTGTCTCAGGATTTACTGTTTCTACCTAAAATTCTCAAGTATAGCCTTAGGACACAGCATACTGCCAAATATACTACCAGTCAGGGGAAAGCAGTGAATTGGAGGCGTGTCAGAGGAACTGGCAGCTCCAGTTATATGGAGTGGAAAATGAGAAGGAAAGAAAAGGAAGAGATGGAAAGCTGGTGAGAGATAGATGAGAATGAAGAGAAAAAGGGGCTAAGAAGACGATGTGAAAGGAGGAGAGGACAACCACTTGCAGAGTAGAGAACGTGACTTGTTTATGCTGTGGGTGTTAGCCTCACGATACAGAGACATGCTTTACTATCGAAGATAAACTGGTTAACAAAACACCACCACGTTTGGCCAGTCAATCAATCTCAAGTGTAAAAAACATATGGTTGGTCTTTTCCAAGTAATCCCAGTAGCCCTTCTCAGGTTTTGATCTTTTCACAGACTGGCACTTTTTTTTTTTTTTTCCCACTTATGTGCCAGAACCGATGCCTAAAACCTGGATTTGTATCCCTTTTCAGAATCGCTCTACAGTCATTCTTGCAGTATTATGGAAGCCACATGAAGAACTATCTGGGCAAGACACTGACTATTACAGGTATTGGGGGACATCCTCCTTGTCTTCTGTTGCACTGAGGACACGATTGAGTGGCGGTGAGGCAGACGGAGAAAAAAGAACACTCTGTAAAGACATTTAGTCAATTTCTTTGGTAACAGGAAAGCTAAAATCCTATCTCGTTGCCCAGTGCGTCTTGAGAAACCCATATCATGAGACTAAAATGACAAGTCACTCTTGTAATAAGTGGGAGGGGTGTCCTGACATTTAATAACTAACTTGTCCCTCAATCTGTCGAAATAAGATAATCTCTAAGAAACCAGTTTGCAAAACTCCTAGCCAGCTAGGAAAATCAGCTGTTTAAATTTCATTCTGCTTCATTTAGTAGTGATGATCACCACACGGGTAATTCTGACTGCCCACACTTTACTGCATGGTTTCAAAACAGAAATGTGTTAAAATGTGAGTTTTCTAACAAAGAATTTCTAAGGAAGATTTGCAGGATGAAGAGTTTGATCATCATCAGAAACAACGATCGTTTTTAAAAATGAAATGTACTGTTACAAAGTATTAAATGGCATACAATGGTCTAACTCAAGCCCAGTGTGAACATAAGAGTGACATTTCTTTTTTTCTGCTAAGTTTTCAGAGATCTCATTATTCTCAACTAGAAAAAAATAACAATTGGTGACTAGAAACAGATTCTGAATATTGCCTTGCTATTATTTTTTCTATCAGAATTATGAATTCCTAGGGTAAGTTTATTTCTCACAGCGAGAAGTATCTAACATGGGCAGGCGTTATCTGCGTGAAAATAAAAAAGCACATGCCATTTCAGATATGGCAGAAAATCCTAAAACTGTATAAAAGTTTATTTGGGCTGTGAATAATGTACAACAAAACTGCTGCTCTATGGTCTCCGTGGGGTTTTATTTTCATCTAGTCTCAGCTGATCTACATGTAAAGTGGGGAGCAAAAACGCAGGGACATTGTGTGGAAGATCATATCTATTGTATTTGGAACAAAAATATTCAGACATATACATACAGGCTTTTGGAAAAAATGTATTTATTTACTATTAATAGAGATTTCAAAGAAATCAGTTCACAATGATTCTGACGTCATCAAGAACAGAAGCCCAACTTTGCCACTACTGGTCTGTATCTCCTCGGGTAAGTCAACTACAAACCTAACTTACTTAATTTCTTCACTTATAAGACAGGGGAGGAGGGTTAGATGTTAAGTTTTGGTCCAACTCTCTTGATAGAACAAGAAGGTAGTGATGAAATTGTGAAATGTGGACAGTTTTATAGTGAGAGGTAGATCTCTGAGCATATTAAACGGATTCAAAGTGTTTTGACTTTTGCCTTATAAAAACTATTTTGCATGTGTTTTTCTGCTGGATTAATGACAAGCATAGCTTCTCTGAGGTACTCAAAGTTTGCTGTCGGTGAAAGTGTAACACAGCTTGTTGACCAGTGTTACGTGGTTTTAAGGAAAAGAATGTAGCGGTGATTCTCTGGTATGCATCAGAGTCACCCAAGAAGGCTTGTTAAACTACAGGCTACTGGACTAACTCCCCAGAGTTTCTGAGGTCAGAAACTGGTCTGAGGTCAGTGGGATCAACAATTTGTGTTTCTATCAATCAGGTTCCTAGGTGATGCTGATGCTATTGCTACTTGTATTCCAGTGGTTCTCTATGGAGACAACACTGGAAGGGAGGCAGGTTAGATGGGCATTGAGATCCTTTGCTTAATTTTAATCAGGAATTCATATATAGGGGTGTGTGTGTGTGTTAGAAAGCTGAAAGGTTAGCTTGAACTGATCAGTAAATAAGCGTAAATAAGCAAGCAACATAGGAATGATTATTATTCCTATTATTCTTCAAGGCTGGAGGACAGGGAAAATAATTTAGAATTAAATATAAATTTTTCCTGAACTACTGCCATCAATATTAGGGTATAAAAATGTTAGTATCCCTGTACAAAGGGTCTTGAGATCATACTTTCAGTAAAAACAAACAAAACGAAAATGATTCACATTAACACATACAAATGCTCATTTAACCTTGACTACAAACAAAACTCAGAGACAAGTTTTACTACCTTCTAAATCTACCTTTAAATAATCTATTTTAGCATCATATATAGATAAAACTACTCCTTCCTGAATCATTTTAATATCAAAATTAATTACTTTTTATACCTAGGCTTTGTCCATGTTCCCTTTGCCAGTTTCATCTTTTATATCCAGCCTCCACCATTACCCCCTCAATACCTCCAAAGTCTACCCTTTTTTTTTTTTTTTTTTTGGACTGAGCATTAAAGGGGTTTGTTCTCTATTCCTCACCTGTCAGGTTTACTGCTCCATTTTAATGCAGCAAAAAAGAAAAAGAGAGGCTAAATGTTAGTTGGCCAAGGTAACCAGAGTAACCATGACAACCAAGATTTAACAGCTCATAATTAGGGACATACACTGACACACATTAGAAAATGATAGCATATCAAAATATTTCAAGGCCTCTAATCATGAAGCAAATGCAGGACATGCGAGTACATGGGCAAGCAAAGCATTTGTGTGTGTATTAATGTCAGACTCACTTTTATTCATCAACCTGCAAAACGCTGCCACAATTAATTATATCCTAGGAAGAGTTTGATGGTGGAGATATTATTTGATTTTTAAAAAACATGCCATGAGACAACAACTAATGTACTTAATGGGAAAATACCATTATCCCATATAAGAAATTTAGTTCATTAAAAACAAACAGTCTTCTGTTAAGAGGTACATTGTTCCTTTAAAATACCTGCAAATTGCACTGACCTGCAGAAAAATTTGCACAACTGTATAATATACCACAAGGTAATGAAGTGGCAGAGATGAGTTCTTCAAACACATTTTGGCAAGTAAGGTGATTAGAAATCTTTTTTTTCCAGTAAAAGCTTAAATACATGTTCAGTTTTGGAAAATATAATACTCATCATTGTATCTACAGAGCATAACCCATCTATATAGCTGTGCTAATCCAGAAAAGCAATTTATTACCAGCCACTGACATGACCCATATTTTCCTAGTCACAGAGGCACTACTGTATGTGAACACTTCCAGCTCACTCTCATTGGCACTTTCACCTGTGATAATAATGAGGACTGTTTAACCATGCTCTTTATGCAGAAAGTATAACCTTCACCTAAAAAGAATTCATCTAAATAGTCTTCATGTTGCGGCAAACTGCAAAATATTTTGTGAGTTCTCAATTGTAAGAAACAAAGGGCTACTTCATTGCCAATGAACTATACACCCATATTGCTACAATATCTTCCCTTAAGGTAATCCAGTCCATAGCTTTTGAAAAGTACAAAAAGTCCACAGTTAAACTGTACAAAGACACACACATATAAAGTGAATAATGAAAATGATAGACACACAGGTTCTTTGGATTCTTAAAGTGATTTAGCTAGTTACGCCAAGTTTTGAAAAATCCTACAAGTGTTCCTAACTTGGCTTATTTTTAATCAGTGAAGTCATCAGTGAATCCGTTGTAAGAAAACCTATTTCTCTGACAGAGTGAAATACTTTGTGAACTGCCAGTTTTGTATATGGAAAGGCTGTTGAATACTAGAATGAACCAGTGCATAGTCTCCGCTTCATTCCTCTGCCACAGAAATGTCAGCCTTACTGCACATGGGTACATAGTTTGTGCAAATATCTTTAAAAGTTTAAAATCTTTTGGAATTTAAATTGCAGGCTAAGGATTTCATTACAGCTCTTGCCAGTCAAGATGAAGGTGATAATGAGAGATGGAATAAATAAGAGGAGGGAAGTTTATCATCTATCACTGACTCTTGTAAATTTGATTATTTAGTAGCCCTCTGCACCATGCACTCGCCTTGGCACAAGGAAGTACCACGGGGAATAAGATGGAGTCCTTGACCTACAGTTTAGTGGGTGCAGAAAGCCAAGGAAATGGGCAATGGCAGTAATGCGATAGGTTCTATGATAAAGATAAGCAGAAAGTGCTTTAGAAGCATAGAGAAGGGGACCCTAAGGCAGCCTTAACTGCAAAAAGAGGACATGAGGTGGACACTCAGAAAGGCTTTCATTTAGTAAGTGGATCTTAGCTTACTTCTAAAGGGTGAGTGAGAGTTTGCTGGGTCAAGACAAGTGCCTGTGGAATGAGTAGAAAGGCTTTTGGAAGGACCTCCTCAAAGGTGAGAAGGCATAGCCCAGTGTGGATGCCTATTATTTCTTCATAGCATCTCAAAATATTCTGGACTCTATTTTTTTCCTTGATGATACCATGGAAATACATGTAGGGCTGATTCAAAAAGGAAGATTAAAGAGGTAGAGGCCACAGGGAGCCACTGTTGGATCTGGGAAAAGGAGAAATAGGAAAGGTCTATACCTTAGTCACATCTTCCTCATGGTCTTCACACATGAACATGCAGAGGTGGGGATGGAAATGATTTACTCTCTACAGCGTCCATTCACATTAGACTATTACTATTCAAGAATGATAATTTGGCCTAGACCACGCCTTAGTGCTTTCTAACATCCTAATCCATTTTTCCCTTTCATAGTATATAACAAATACTTATCCATTTTGAAATGCTTTTCATGGATTTACATTTTAAGAATATTTTCTATAGAAATAATTCCTGAACAGTTTTAGAACTAATGATTGAAAAGTCTTACAGATGTAGCAGATGTGCAGGGTAGATGAACATCAGAGAACATTCAACTACTTTATGAATTCCTTTTTCTATGTAGGGGAAGATAGATGAAGGGCAACACAGAGTCATTTAGAAAATGTACACATGCGCTGAAGGTAAAAATAATACAATGTAAGTGAAGAAACCAGGGCCTGGAGTGTTAGCATGACTTTGTATCTGCTCCAGCCAGCTAGTTACAAAGCTGGGACTTGAACTCAGGTTTCCTGCTTCCATATTTACTTTTTTTCTAAACCTTGCTACATCTTCTCTCTGAAGTTTAAACTGTTACATCATTGCACATGTATCACAGATACAGTCCAGAATTAAAAAAAAAAAAATCTTAGTGCAGGAAAATTAACAAAACCTACCAAACATTTCATTAATACTATTCTGATGGTCCTTTAAGACCCTTACAAAGCCTCAGTGATATGTTTTGTTATTGATTATCAATGTATTATGGGTTTTAGCACATTTAAAACAAAGTCAAATGAACAGAATGCAAAATGAAAATAACTGCTATTCCATTTCCATATTACTATAATTAATAAAAGTAAATCTCCTCAACCAACTCAGTGAGATTTATTTTTTTATATGGACAAACCATCCACAGCTATAGACCTATTCCTAACAAAGGTAGTCTTGTAAACAGGTGTATATTACCAACAGGATTATCGAGATACTGTGGAGTCAACAGTATTACATACTCATTCCCCCTTATTAAAGTATTATTTGCATACAGGAAGTAAAATACTTTAAGAATAGTAATGATGATAATCAATTCTGAGTGATTACCAATGACCTGTGTATAAACTGAAAAGCACCTAAAAAGAGACGTATAGTGTTTGTTATGTAATTTTCTTTGCTCAGATTCCAAGCTATTAGAGACACTATTCATTGCCTACAGAAGATTTCCTCTTGAACTGTTTCATGATAATCAGGAAGGACATTGTTGGGTCTACTTGAGTTTCAAGTCAGGAATGTTCTTTACTGCTGAAGCAAGCATTTCTATTTCCGAAACGCTTCATGGGCTTTCAGATGGTTAGCTAAATATACTTAGCATTTGAGGATGTGTGCATTTCCCAACAATTGCTTTAGACAATGCTCACATATGCATACAGTAAAATGCAACTTAAATAGCCATAGTATCTTTAAATATGATGCCTTTTTTGTAGGATTAGGAAAAATTAAAATAACTGAGTTGTTATTTTTCAAGTACATGTGGATAAAGAAAACTTAATTACCAAGGTTAGAATCTTATTTCTCCATATTTACATAACTAGTTTACAAGGCCATGCACATATCTATTAAGTGGCATGACTTAATGATAGCCAAATAGATCCTAATGAAATGCAACTTAAAAAGGTAAGCATCTTGTTCATTCTGAGTAATAACAAATGTCATGTGATGTGATCTAGAAATGCAGTTGTCAACAAGCAATTTTCTGCTTTGACCCCCACAGCAGGATGTCAACATAGAGTTGTTTTCTGTAAAACATGTATTTTTTTACTTTTTCCTTATTGTATTCTCTTCTGGTAATAAGTGCTGTACATAAGAAGCAAAGGGTACTAGCTCTTGCCCCTCTGGACTCACATAGGATCTTTTCCTGTTCTGGGGCATGTGGGAACCTTGAGCTTTCAGGCCTTAGCTCTTACACAAGACCCAAGTGATCAAATACAACAGGCTTCTTACCATACACGCTAATAAGATACAAACTGGAAGGCGGAGACTGAAACCATCAACTAAGATATTCTGGCCTGCAATCATTTGCCTTTTCAGCCATTGTAGGGGGTAGACAATTGAGCAATGGTAATGATTAGGAAAAATAATGATTTTTTTCTTCATTCTTTGTAATTCTGAAAGAGGATAGGTAATTTAATGCACTAGGATTATAAACTTCTTCAACTTGACTTTTTTTTTTTTTCCCCTCAGCCCTGGAATGGAATTGGAAAACAGCCTCAGAAGAGACTTATTCAAAGGAGCAGTGTCTTGAAAAGTAAAGGAAAAAAAAAAAAAAAAAAGATCTATTCAGAGAACAAAGGAATGCAGGTAGGAATAATTAATATAAACCAATGAAAGGAGTTACAGGAGTAGGAAAAAGAAATAATGAAGATAAGATTGTCAGATTAAACATGTAAGCCAGAGTCAAAATGAAGACACTCTCCTCTAATTTTGAAGGTCAAGGTTATGGTGATGGATGGTGATTTAGTCGCTAAATTGTGTCCAACTCTCGCGACCCCACGGACTATAGCCCACCAGCCTCCTGTGTCCACAGGCATTCTCTAGGCAAGAATACTGGAGTGGGTTGCCGTTTCCTTCTCCAGGGGATCTTCCTGATCCAGGAATCGAACTCGGGTCTCAAAGAGAAAAAGTATCTTGCAGAAGAAGGAGGGGAGTACCTTCACAGTAGCATTCTAAAAGATGACACACTACAAAGGAAAACAGGAACATAGATTGAAGTGCATGAAAATAAAATTTGGATTGGAAGAAGAATTGATATAAAGAAAAGTAATTCAGTCATTTTGAATATCATATTTTTTTAGTTTAGGAAGAAGTTAGAAGAAACATAATTACTGTGTTTTCTATCCAACTAAGCAGTGACCTAGGGGACAAAATCCTACATGTAATGGAGACAGATATAGGATTGACAAAACAGTACATTAGAAAATATGGGTTAGTGTGGATTATTTGCATCCCACCTGTGGTCAAAGACACTAAGAAGGAAAATGATACCTTGGATTTCCTCTTGGACACAGATGAGAATTCAATACTGAAGATGCGGAATAAGCGTTAGAAGAAAAATGGGAAAGGGAAAAAGTTCACCTTCTTCCTCTCTTTCCTTTCTTTGATCTTCAATGTTTAGCTACTTTTGCTAAATTTTGAGAAATAGCTACAGAAAAAGATCTCAGTACTCCGGCAAGTTTAATAGTGTTTCAGAATCCATGCTGACATGGAGCAGTTAATGATCTAATTTGCTTCGGATTATCTGCTTGGGAATGCAACAACGTCTCAACCGTCATGCAAAGAACTCATATTGTGTAAGTACCTCAGAAGATGGAGATTGGATCCATGCCTGCTGGGCAGCAGAGTCTATACACACTGAATGAGCTCGGTCTTTATATTTTGTTCTAACACTAATGGATACATTTCTCCCCCCGGTGATTACTGGAAATATTTGTACCAAGATCAACCACATAATGACCATGGAAGGATGATAAAGTCTTTGAAAACAAGGCAGCCCCCAAGAGGCACAGGGCGAATCTGCAACAGAGGCGCAGGGCGAACCTACCTTTTATAAAGAAGAATAGCGATGACAATGCAGATGATGAAGACCACCGCGAGCACAGGACCCACAACCCAGATCAAGCCTTCCTCTTCATCTGTGATGGGCTGTGGGTCCAAATCCATCGACACAACAGGATCAGAGTAAGGGCTGGTTGCATACATCTTCTGAGGAAAAACAGAGTCTATGTTAGTTATAAAATAATGACTTTCTAGACAGTATCTTTAGCATTAGAAGAAGCAAACATTCAGGACATTATGGATTTGACAGTAGTTTTAAACTATTTAAAAGGTGGAGGGAAAGGAAGAAAAAAGAGGTTTTGCAATCTAAATTTCTTTACGAAGTATTTAATAATAAAATAATTTTTGATGGTATACATTTTCACAGATACCTTTTCACTGGGATCTATATATTGGAATAGTAAATGATCTTATGAAGTGTAAGTACCAGTAAATTAACCAGTCACAAAATGTTCAATGAGCAACTTACATTGTGCCAATGTATGACATACAATATGAAAAATAAAAATATTATAGTTCCAACCCTTAAGATATAATCACTCATTAACTACTTATACAGCAAAATATAAGTATTTCATTAAATATTATATTTTAAAATATAATATACATTATATATTATATATAATATGTGCAGTCTTAAGTATTGCACATTGAAGTCTAAAACTTCAAAAGAAAAGTTCAGTGTTCAAACTATATAGATGCAAGATATATGAAAGTGATAATATGGCTTTCTAGAACATAAAATTTGGAGGACTTAAAAGGATTTAGCAGTTTCTATATAATTTTATTACAGTACTGCTCAGAGGTTGATATGATTATTCCCAATAGAAAACTGATAAAGAGAAAAGAAAACCTTATACACTGTTGAGGGGAATGTAAATTGGCACAGCTATTATAGAAAGTAGTTCTTGGTTCCTCCAAACATTAAAAATAAAACTACAATATAACCCAGCAATCCCACTCTCCTAGGTCTATATCTAAAGGAAATGAAATCACTGTCTCAGAGAGATATCTGCATACTTGTGTTCTCTGCAATATACTCACAATATCTAACACATGGAAGCAACCTAAAAGTTTCCTTTGGATGAATGGACAAATAAAATGTGATTACATATATACACATATACATATGTACACAGTGGGATATTATTTGGCCATCAAAAGGAGAAAATCCTGCCAATATCTTCAATGACAGGGATCAATCTGCAGGGTATTATGCTAAGTACAATAAGCCAGACCGAGAAATACATATTACAGTATGAGTTCTGAGGATCTAACGTGCAGCAAGGTGACTATAGTAAGTAACATAGTATCATATACCTAAAAGTTACTGAGAGTAGATCTTCAACTTTCTCACCATACACACAAAGGAGTTACTTATCTTGATCTTGGTAATCATTCACAGTATGTGTATATAAATAAATATATAAAATCATCACAGTGTACATTTTAAATATGTACCACTCTATTTGGCAATTAGTCCTCAGTACCGTTGGAAAGATATGTGCAAAAAAATTACTTGGTGAAGGAAGGGTTTGAATATACATAAATTCTGCTTCTCTAATATCTAGTTTTGTTCTGTCCTATTTTAGATTAACTCAGAAGAAGATTCTCTTGATTCTGCCCCTCTTTAAAATACTGGCTTTTTCAATAGAGACCAGTCCACAGTGAGCTGCCCTACATCTTAAGAATAATCTAACAGCTCATACAGCTCAAAAAGAAACAACCCAATAAACAAATGGGCGGAAGACCTAAATAGAGATTTCTCCAAAGACGACATACAGATGACCAACAGGCACATGAAAGGATGCTCCACATCACTAATTATTGGAGAAATGCAAGTCAAAACTACAATGAGCTATTGCCTCACACTGATCAGAATGGCCATCATCAAAAAAATCTACAAATAATAAGTGCTGGAAAGGGTGTGGAAAAAGCGAACCCACTTACATTGTTGGTGGGAATGTGGATTGGAATAGTCACTATGGAAAACAGTAAGGTGGCTCGATGGAAAACTAAAAATAGAATTACTATATGATCCAGTAGTCCCACTCCTTCATATTCAGAAAAAAACTATTTCAAAAAGACACATGCACCCCAGGGTCCATAGCAGCACTATTCACAATAGCCAAAACATGGAAACAAACAGTCTAAATGTCCATCAACAGAGGAATGGGTACAGAAGAAATGGTACATATATAATGGAATATTCAGTTCAGTTATTCAGTTATGTCTGACTCTTTGTGACCCCATGAATCGCAGCACGCCAAGCCTCCCTGTCCATCACCAACTCCTGGAGTTCACCCAAACTCATATCCATCGAGTTGGTGATGCCATCCAGCCATCTCAGCCATAAAAAGGAATGTGCTAAGTCACTTCAGTAGTATCCAACTCTTTACAACCCCGTGGACCGTAGCCCACCAGGCTCCTCTGTCTATGGCATCTGACAGGCAAGAATACTGGAGGGGGTTGCCATGCCCTTCTCCAGAAAAAGGAATGAAACAGTGCCATTTTCAGCAACATAGATGGACCTAGAGATTATTATACTAAGTGAAATAAGTCAGACAAAGTCAAATACCATATGATAGCATTTATATGGGGCACCCAAAATATGACGCAAACAAATTTATCTATGAAGCAGAAATGGATTCACAGACGCAGATAACAGATTTGTGTTTACCAAGGGAGGAGAGGAGGGTTGGACTGGGAGTTTGGGGTTAGTAGATGAAAACTATTACATTTAGAATGGACAGACAATAAGGTCTTACTGTATATTGCAGGGAACTATATTCAATATCCTGGGATGAACTATAATGAAACAGAATGTACATATGTGTGTGTGTGTATAACATATATTTATATATATGTATATATATATATGTATATATATGTATATACACTCACAACTGCCATCGCAAGAGACACAGGGGTTGGGAAGATGCCCTGGAGCAGGAGATGGCAACCCACTCCAGAAATCCCATGGACAGAGGAGCCTGGCAGGCTACAGTCCATGGGATCACAAAGTGCTAGACATGGCTCAGCAACTAATCAACAACTCTCTCTCTCTTATATATATACACATATATATACATATATATATACACACACACATATATACATATATACATTATATATGTAACTGAGGCACTAGCTGTACAGCAGAAATTAATACAACATTGTAAATCAACTATTATTTCAATTTAAAAAAAAAACCTGTTCCTCCTCTCTCACTCGAGCACCACCATAGATCCTATTTTCTCATTTGCTAATCTCACCTTATACAGTTCTTACACATCCAGACATCTTTTCCAGATTAGCCACAGTTGACCAAGCCTTTTCAAAAAACTTTTTCCTTTGTGACTGACAAGGGATTATGACTTCCAAATTAAACAAAGAAACAAGCAACCCAATTAAAAAAGGGCAGAAGATCCAAATAGACCCTTCCCCACAGAAGACATACAGATGGCTAAGAGGCACATGAAAAAAAATGCTCAACAGTGCTAATTACTAGAGACAGGCAAATCTTAACTAGAATGAGATATCACATCACACCAATCAGAATGGCCATCATCAAAAAGTCTACAAATAAATAAACACTCCTATACTGGTTGGTGAGCATGTAAACTGCAGCCAGTGGAGAACAGGAACTGTGGAGGTTCCTTAAAAAACTGAAAATAGAACTACCATATAACACAGTGTCCTTACTCTAAGACATTTATCCAGAGAAAAGTATAATTCAAAAAAATACATACACCTCAGTGTCTACTGCAGCACTATTTACAATAGCCAAGACATGTGAATAACTTAATGTCCATGGATAAATTAATAAAGAATGCATATATATACATATACATCAAAATATTACTCAAGCATAAAAAAGATCAATGCCATTTGCAGCAAAATGGCTGGACCTAGAGATTATCATACTGATTGAAGAAAGTTGGAAAATGAAAGACAAATATCATATGATACCACTCCATACATGGAAGCTAATTTAAAAAAAAAATTATAAAAAGTGACCCTATTTAGAAAACAGATATAGACTCACAGGCATAGAAAAAAACCTACAGTTACCAAAGGGGAAATAAGCAGGAGAAGGATAAATTAGTTAGGGACTATTATATATAAAATGGATAACCAACAAAGACTGGGATGGGAACTCTACTCAATATCTTGTGATAATCTAAAAGGGAAAATAATCTGAACTAGAATAGATACATATAGATATGTACAACAGAATCACTTTGCTAAACAACTGAAACTAACACGCTGTAAATTAGCTATTCTTCAATTAAAAAAATAAAAACACTCTCCTTTGGTTCTCCTAATTCTATACTGAACAGATCCCTTCCTGATCTTTCCAACTGACTATGTCTTGTTAACTGTCTCTGAATCCATTATATGAGCCAGTATTCTTAAATTCTATTCTCCGCCATCTCTTTTTCACTCCTGTGTAGCAAGGTGATCCTCAGCTTTAATTTCCAACCACCATGGAGATTACTTCCCCATTGATGGTCCTTAACTCAGTAACTCTGCTAAGCCCTAGACCTTCATTTCCAAATTCAGTTCCTAGAGATTGCTAAATCTATCCTCAAATTAAGAACTTCGGGTTATTTTTCCAGATACACCCTCCTTTCAACTTGCTAATTTCTCTTTCCTCTCAACATCTAGGAATGAAAACTTAATGATTTTATCTGATCAGTTCCCTCCAGTCTCAGCCCTCAGGTCCTCTTTCCATTGTCACAGTAGCACTTTTCACATTACCTCATTCATGTTTACCCAAACCATACCAAGAAGTTCTTTCCTCTAGCAGTCTCTACTGCTTCTAGAGCTATTATCCTAAACTGCAGCTGTAAAACCTTCAGGAGGCTCTCTGGTGATTCCTAAATAAAAATCAGACATCTTAGCATGATTCTTAAGGGCCTCCACAATATATATATATATTTTAACTTTACCACATATAACATCAGTTCACTTCAGTTTCTCAGTCGTGTCCGGCTCTTTGTGACCCCATGGACTGTAGCACGCCAGGCCTCCCTGACCATCACCAACTCCCCGAGTTTACTCAGACTTATGTCCATTGAGTTGCTGATGCCATCCAACCATCTCATCCTCTGCCGTCCCCTTCTCTTCCCGCCTTCAATCTTTTCCAGCATCAGGGTCTTTTCAAATGAGTCAACTCTTTGCATCAGGTGGCCAAAGTACTGGAGTTTCAGCTTCAACATCAGTCCTTCCAATGAACACTCAGGACTGATCTCCTTTAGGATGGACTGGTTGGATCTCCTTGCAGTCCAAGGGACTCTCAAGAGTCTTCTAGAACACTACAGTTCAAAAGCATCAGTTCTTTGGCACTCAGCTTTCTTTATAGTCCAACTCTCGCATCCATACATAACTACTGGAAAAACCATAGCCTTGACTAGACAGACTTTTGTTGGCAAGTAATGTCTCTGCCTTTTAATATGCTATCTAGGTTGGTCATAACTTTCCTTCCAAGGAGTAAGCATCTTTTAATTTCATGGCTGCAATCACCATTTGTAGTGATTTTGGAGCCCCCCAAAGTAAAGTCTGACACTGTTTCCCCATCTATTTGCCATGAAGTGATGGGACTGGATGCCATGATCTTTGTTTTCTGAATGTTGAGCTTTAAGCCAGCTTTTGCACTCTTCTCTTCCACTTTCATCAAGAGGCTTTTTAGGTCCTCTTCACTTTCTGCCATAAGGGTATTGTCATCTGCATATCTGAGGTTATTGATGTTTCTCCCAGCAATCTTGATTCCAGCTTGTGTTTCATCCAGCCTAACGTTTCTCATGATGTACTCTGCATAGAAGTTAAATAATCAGGGTGACAATATACAGCCTTGACATACTCCTTTTCCTATTTGGAACCAGTCTGTTGTTCCCTGTCCAGTTCTGACTGTTGCTTCCTGACCTGCATACAGGTTTCTGAAGAGGTAGGTCAGGTGGTCTGGTATTCCCATCTATTCCAGAATTTTCCAGTTTTGTGTGATCCACACAGTCAAAGGTTTTGGCATAGTCAATAAAGCAGAAATAGATGTTTTTCTGGAACTCTCTTGCTTTAACATATTCT
The DNA here is from genome assembly GCF_032405125.1 of Capricornis sumatraensis. Lineage (NCBI taxonomy): Eukaryota > Metazoa > Chordata > Mammalia > Artiodactyla > Bovidae > Capricornis > Capricornis sumatraensis. The sequence continues at coordinate 44,654,111 of NC_091074.1, read as the reverse complement.
ATAAAAATAGACGTCTTGTTACTACTACCAAAATGCTCTATTTTCTCTTTGCTGTCTCCAGTTCCATAACATTTAGTTCCTGAAATTTAACTCATCTTCAACACCTCATTTAAATTTTGCCTCCGTTGAAGCTCTCTCTCTTTAACTGGAAATAATCAGTCATTTCACAAAATGTAAGTAAAATAATTTTAACAATTTGAGGTAATCCTCTTTGTTTTTTAATGACAGTGGTCAATCTATATTGTGTTTTGATCTGTGTATATGCCTTATTTTCTTTAATGAAACTATAAACTCCTTGAAGGTACAGATTTATATAAAATTTATGTTTGTATGCTTAAAGCAGCCAGTACAGGACTTTGCATTTAGTGGGTTCCCAGAAAATCTTTGTTGAATAAAGTGCTCATTTTTGTCAAATGAGTGACATTATTAAAACATGAGACAGTATACTTATTTTTCCATGATCAGTAAATATACTTATTTTCAGTCTGCATTTTTTAAAAGGGCATATTTTCTGAATTTAAGTAGGATAAGCTCAGCAGTCATTCTGGAGCATACATGCCCACTAAATGCATATATGCTAGTCTCTTTTCCCATTTTCCTTACTATGTCCAAGAAAAAGATTGACTTGACTTTCAGATTTTCTATTGGCATTAAAAGATTAAAAACTCAATATATTCCAAAGCTTCTTAGAAGTAGATAAAAAAGGATAGATATGTACAGTATAAGGATTTACACAAAGGACTTGGCAAATACATTTTATATCCAAGAAACATGATTCTTTATATAATTGTTTTGCTTTAAATTTTCCCCTATTTTGTAGGTCACATTCAAACTATTTGGGAGACTGAAGTAAGCAAAACTCTGTGATGTGAAATTCTCTACCAAGAGCCTTTGAGATAATAATCTTGGTTAGTCAAGACAGAAATCTAACCAGAGATTTTTCCCAAAGTACATCGATTTCCAACCCAAATCAGGAAATAAGAGACATGTGAAAATGAAAAGAAAAATGTAAAATTATACCAACCTTATGAAAAGCAGAATTTGTTCAGTATGTGGGGGTAATGGAAAAGGTTAAATGTTAGTCATTCTAAACCAGTCCTTTGATACTCTTAATGAGGCAGTTAATTGGGGGACAGCTCACGTCACTGGTGGGAAGGTAGACATTTTCTGTATGCAAATTACCACCCCATCCTTTCATCACTTATGAAAATCTGGAGTTTACAAAAGACTGTATCCCTACAAGAGCATTATATGAGTTGAATGCAAGTCTCTTCTAATAAATGCTGACATGGACACATAGAAAACAAAGGAAATACTGTTAGTTTTGAAAGTGATGTTGAAAAAGATAATGAAGAAAGGGGCAATTTAGACAATTTACATTTGGAAGGAAATGCTAATTATATAATTTATTCATATGGTGATACTTTCCAACACTAGTAGAAACATTTGGGAGACATGAGCATGAGCTGATGAACTTCCTTTACGTTGGAGTCTCTGATCTGCCTCAACGCTCTGAACGTGCTTTAGGAAATGTCCTAGAGCTATTTAAAGAAAATTTCTTTAAATATCTAAAAATAATTTTAAAAAAGAGTATGATTCCAGCATCCCATGCTCTGACTTAAAACCTTCAACTAGAAAGAGAAAGCTTATCTGTACATTAAAATTCCAGGAAGCCTGTCACTTTGTTTTCAAATGACACCCTGTGCACAAAGGTAAACCAGGCAGAAAGGCTACCTTTGTGTTTTGATTTTCCACGAGGGAATTCCTTCAGTCATTTGATGAGAAGCCCCACTGTATATGCTAACACCTGATGTGGAGAAATCTTTGATATATCTTAGACTTCCTATAGAGGGGAAGGGCCTGGCTCTACCTAATTGCCATACCTGTCAGTTTTAGGCCCCCAAAGAAGATACAGTTTAGAATATATATATTAAATGTTAATGTGACCAGCCACTTCAAAATCTACCTCCCTCGCATCTACATTCTCGCCCTCTCTCTGTCTTTTTAACATTCAAAGCAACTGAAGTACAAAACAACGTAAGAGCAAGATGAATTACATAAAAGAAGACAACTCATTATTTAGAGTACCTCAGGAATCCTCTGTTTTATTGAATTATTTTCTAACTTCCTTGGCTTTTCACTGATAAAGTCACTGGTAAATTGCTATAATTTAAGATACAGGCTATGCCTGCCTTTTCCTAGAAAGAACTTCCCTTGAATCGGGGCAGAAAGCACGATGGGCTCACTGGCAGTTCTAGGAGAATAAAACACATACAATCACCACTCCCCTCTCAATCGATCTTTTCAAATACTTGGAAATATACTATGTTTAATCTCAGAGTTTGTTAGTTCCTATTGTAATCACACAGGCTAAGGTCTATTAGGCATTCTGCAACAACATACCTAGTATTAGGTGCACACACACACACACCCCCATGCACACACACATATATATCTACATATTTGAGAACAGTCAGTTTAAGAGGATGAGCGATGAGAAAAGAGATGAGCAATGATAGCTGTCACCTTTCTATCCAGACGTGTGTCACATTAAGATTCCTATAAAAGGCATCCAGATTGAAAAGGAAGAAGCAAAACTGTCACTATATGTAGATGATATTATAGTATATATAGAAAACCCTCATGTCTCCACCAAAAATATTATTAGAACTAGTAAATGAATTCAGTAAATTTGCAGGATACAAAATTAATATACAGAAATTTGTTGCTCTTCTATATACAAATAATGAACTATCAGAGAAGGCAAGAAAACAATCCTGATTAAAATTGCATCAAAAAGAATATAAAGCCTAGGAATAAACTTAACCAAGGAGGTGAAAGACCTATACTATAAAACACTGATGAAAGAATTTGAAAATGATAAAAAGAACTGGGACGATGTCACCTGTCCTTGGATTGGAGGAACTAATATTATAAAATATTCAAACTACCGAAGGTAATCCACAGACTTAATGCAAACCCTATCAAGTTACCCATGACATTTTTCACAGATCCAAAACCAAATAACCCTAAAATTTATACGAAACAACAAACGATTCTGAAAAGCCAAAATGATATTGAGGAAAAAAAAGAACAAAGTTAGATGAATCTTGCTCCCTGACTTTAGACTACATCATAAAGCTGCAGTAATCAAAATCGCATGGTACTGGCACAAAAACAGACTAACAGATCAGTGGAAAAGAAAACAGACTCAAGAAATAAGTCCATGCACCTATGGTAAACTATTTTGCCACAGAGGTGAGAATATATAATAGAGAAAAGATAGTCTTTTCAATAAGTAATGCTGGGAAAGCTGCTGCTGCTGCTAAGTCGCTTCAGTCATGTCTGACTCTGTGCGACCCCATAGACAGCAGCTCACCCGGCTTCCCTGTCCCTGGGATTCTCCAGGCAAGAACACTGGAGTGGGTGACCATTTCCTCCTCCAATGCATGAAAGTGAAAAGTGAAAGTGAAGTCGCTCAGTTGTGTCCAACTCTTCGCGACTCCATGGACTGCAGCCTACCAGGCTCTTCCATCCATAGGATTTTCCAGGAAAGCTAGACAACTACATATAAAAGAATGAGATTAGAACATTCCCTCACTTATTCCCTCCCTTATTCACAATAATCTTAAAATGGATTAAGGCCCTAAATGTAAGACCTGAAACCAGAAAACTCCTAGAAGAGAATATAGGCAGGAAATACACAAATCATATCTTTTTATTTTTCTCTAAGGCAAAAGAAATAAAAAAGAAAAAAAGCACCTAATTAAACTTTGCACAGCAAAGAAATCCATCAACAAAACAAGATAACCTACTGAGAGAGAGAAAAATATTTGCAAATGACAAGACTGCTAACTACTTAGTATCCAAAATATAGGGCTTCCCTGGTAAAGAATTTGCCTGCAATGTGGGAGACCTGGGTTTGATCCCCGGGTAGGGAAGATTCTCTGGAGAAGAGAACGGCAACCCACTCCAGTATTCTTGCCTGGAGAATTCCCTGCACAGAGGAGCCTGGCAGGCTACAGTCCATGGGATTACAAAAAGCTGGACAGGACTGAATGACTTTTACCTCACCTGACCTTATCCAAAATATAAACAGCTCATACAACTCAATATATATATATATATTTTTAAAGATAACCCAGTTAAAAATGAGCAGAATACCTGAATAGACATGGTTTTGAAAGAAGACATACAGACAATAGTCACATGAAGGGAGGCTCAACGTCTCTAATCATTACAGGTGAATGAGTAAAGAAAATATGATATATATATATCTATAAATATATGCAATGGAATATTACTCAGTCATAAAAAAGTATGCCATTTTAAACAACATGGATGACCCTAGGAAGAATCATGCTTAGTGAAATAAGTCAGAGAGAAAAAGCCAAATACCGTATGGTATCACTTACATGTAGAATCTAAAATAGTAAAACAAGCTAATGAATACCAAACAGAAACAGACTCACAGATATAAAGAACAAACTAGGGGTTACCAGTGGAGAGTCAGAAGGGACTTGGGGCAAGATGGGCATCTTGGATTAAGATATACAAATGCCAGAAGAAAAAAACAAGAAACAAACGGCACCATGCACTATTGATCTGGACTTCATAAACCAAAAAGCCACCTAAATGTCCTGTGATTAGAGACACAGCCTTATCTGTAATGAAATCACAAGCAGATTACTTAGCAACAGTCAAAGAGTAGACAGCCTGTTACTATACTACATTTAGGTCAAATCTCATGAGAAACAGTTAGGATGCATGTAGCTCCATATCCCCACATTCTGGTGAAACACGTATTTAAGAATACCATAGAAAATAAGATGGATGCCATCACATTTCACTTACAGACTCTGCGTGTTCCATCACTGCTAACACAAAGAAGACATACTCTTGACCACTTTGGAGCTGCTTGTTTGTAAATCCACCATAATGTTTGTCATCCCCCAGGGTGAACTCGGTGGGAAGGACATCAAAATGAGCGGCAATATATGGCTTTAATTCAACTTCTCTTCCATGACGGAGGCTTCTGCGTTTCCTAGATATCTCTTTAAGCAACTTAAAGAAAAAAAGTGGGAAACAGAGAAAGAAATGTAAACAATAATAACCCAACTTAATGACAGTTTAATAAGGGAAATTAATTCAGGGCTGGGAACAACCCAAATACAATGTGTCCACTTCTCACGCGTGTCAGCATTACTAAATCTCAGTCTGTCTTCCAAATGCCTGTCCTCCTGGTAAGGTAAGACACTGCATTGCGGGTGCAAGGCTCAGGCCATAAACACAGCGCAATTAGATCCTTTTCTGGTAGCTCACATCATTGTCCACTCGAATGAAATCCTTTCAAGGGACAAGAAAGCACTACAACTTGTCTATGGAAAAAAAAAGTCAGTTTGATTCACAAAAGCCTGTCATGCAGGCTTTATCACTGTGATTTATTAAACAAGTACTAACCTCAGATAAAGTCAAAGACCAACATTTTGAAGAGATTAGTACCATGTTAGACTGCTTTTAGTAATGACATAATTTGGATGATGTATAGTCCCTCAAATAAGCATAAAATAGACTTTGATGACCAATTTTTAATTAACATTTTAAAGAGACATTGTCATTTATTTAACAATTTTTGGCTCGGCTTGTCTCCTTGATTAACCATTTAGGGTACAATTCCTTGCATTTATCACGACAGCAAGTTTTTTCAGAGCTAACAGCTCTCTGGAGATATTAAATTATCTAGCTAGGTGATAAAGGCAGGTTAGAGATAAAATAATTATATTACCCAGAAACAAACATAAACATGCATATATACAAATCCTTCATGTATTTTGAAAAGGAAAAAAACAGTACAAATTATGGTTTGATACTCTCTTGTTTTTGGAGTCACTATTTGGAGAAAATCATGTTAATGATATGACAATTTCAACATGATGACTAAGTTCTCACCACTCCCATTAAATACTGATATTTTATAGGGCTTAGGGAAAGTTTATAGCAGTCTGAGATGCCTTTGAATCTAAGAGGCAACTTAACTGTTTTTTTGAAAGAATGCTGATTTATTTTACTACCTTTATAGAGAAGACTGTTTATCTGAGACCCTACACAATGAAAGCCAGGCTTCTGTAATAACAACAGCTGCAGACTATACACACGGCAAATACCAAGAGCTTCTGTTAGGAACTTGATGGTAAACTTGTCTCTAACACAAAGTTGTAAATGTGCTAAGCTGGTCAAAATTATAACCTAAAAATGTAAAAATTACTCTTTTGTAATTATTATATATAATTTGTGCCCATGTTATTGAATATTTAATTTATAATGTTCTCAAATTTTCTGTTAAAATTTGAGTTTATTGATACAATTATAATTATTTAACATGTAAGCTCTTTTATGAAAACCACAATAGACTTCTTTAGCAAAATTGGACCATCTCATGAAAAATTCAGACAGATTGATCAGTTATGGACCAGCTGGCCTAAAATAAAGCTAGTCTAGAAATATAGCACTATCTTTCAATCCTGTTGTCAAATTTAGGTTTTCTTATAATAATGCTAATGGCAATAATAATTGTATTTGTTAGGCACTTACTAGGTGCCAGGCACCATTCTCAAGAGACTAAACATAGCTTATTTCATTTACTCATAAAAACTCTGTAAGATAGATTATTATTACCTCTATATAAATGAGGAAACTGAGGCACAATAGAAAGTAATAATATTGGATTCAATTGGTAAAATGAAATTCTTTGTAAGATATTTTTTCCAACCATATTTTTGTTTACTTGGAGGCTGCACAATATTAAAGAAACACAAATGCAACATTAGGCTAAATTAATACTCTTAATTGTTTTAACTGAGTCTATACTTAAATATATAATTTTTGTGTATCTGCTTTCATTAACACAGAAAAATGCATACTTTCTTTTTTTTCTGGATTCTTTTTTAAAATTCTGATGTAAATGTTTAATATATACTTGAAAAGTCGCTACACAGGTTCTTGTTGATATGCAGGAGATGAAGGGCCATTAGTTTGAGAAGGACAAATGCAGTACAGATAAGCTGAAAAGCTTTTTGAAGTTGGTTAATCAGAAACATTTACCATCAGTTGTTTATGCAACTGTGTCCCCTCTTCTACTTCACTGATCAAACCCTACCTTGATTTTATTCATACTTCAGATGTAGGCAACTGTCATAATTCATCCATATCACTGTCATGAGTGAGTACCTTTTGCTGGGGTTTCTTTAGAAGACTTACAGGAAGTACCTTAAACTATTTCAGTGTTTTGGTCCTCCTTAGACCCAATGCTGCCATTCCCTAAGGTCAAACCTGGAACCTTAGGCTGCCCTAACCTCTGTGGGATGCTTCCTGTGTTATACTTTAAATGGGTCAAGTGTGCTCAGATGACATGAAGTGAGCTAATATGTTCAAGTTACAACCACAAACGACCACATTATTTTATAGCAAGCCTTTGAAGTACAATGCGATGAAAAACTTATGATATATTATAAGACTTGCCCCGAATTAAATATAACTAATATTTTTAGGAGTCATTCTGTCCAAAATTCATTTTGACTATCAAGGTCTGCTCTGCCCAGTCTGACCTTGACAACTAAGACTTCCAGTCTATGAATTTATTATGTGAAGATTATCCCCAGACAAAGGATAAATGAGCTCAGAAGACAATACTGAGAGTGACTCTGTTTAGAAAGCCTCTTTCTATTTTTTATGGGCCTCGATGTGAAGCACACATGTGGAAATCCCCTTAGGCCACCATTCTATTCGATGATAGGGTTTCAGTGATTTGAATTATAGGCCTTTCTAAAAAATCACTTGGTCAAATACATTTAAGAGAGGAACACAGCTTTGTCAAACCTGGCAGTACCAAGCTATAGATAAAATCACTAGAATGCTTTTATTATCCATGGTAGGAAAAAAAAAAAAACCTGTCTGTAGGAATCAGAAACTGGCTGAGTAAGCACAAAGTGAGGCCGTAGCCTACTTTCATTTGTTCCCCTCCACAATAGTTACAAGATGTATTGGAGGTAATTCCAGAAGATATATCAAGGGCTTTAGTTTTTTATCAGAAATAATTTTCATTTTCCAGTCAATGCATATCTTATTTCTTCCACCATTAATTCTACAATGTGGTCTCAATTATATCAGTAACAAAAGTAGGAAAGAACCCATCCTGACCCCAAAATTTTGAATTAATAAATGTTCTTTATCGAACTATTATACAGATTAATGCACCACAACTTGTGGGATGATTAAAATGACCCTTTGTTATGGGAATCAGCAGCAGAGACCCATAGAATTTAATTGCAAGAAAGTTCAATGTCATATAGCTCTATACTTTAATCCATTAGAATTGCTGTACATTTTGGAGGTTAAAACCTGGCTATAAAAGAGAATCAGCCTGTTATTACTTACTATCAAATGGCTCTACTTCTAAGGAAAGCTTTTTTTTTTTTTTAAAGTATTTGATGTCATTTTTGGCTTGGATCTTAACTCCTTGGAAACTGTTTTTTTCAATAGATAGAAAGAATCAGATTTTATAACTTGCCTTTCCATTTTAAATCCAATTCTAACTGAATTCTGTATTTTAGCTGAGAACTGATTAAAATAATAAAGAATATGTTAGGATTAACTGATCAGTTGCAAGTAAACCATGACTTGCTTCAGAATGTTTACAGAACAGCTCATCAGCTGGCATTTTCAGATAGACTCCTCTGACAGCATAAAAAGGGTTTAGTTCCTTTAATATCAGCAGAAAAGAAATGTAAAATATAAAGCCTATATTACTTGACAACATTATAGAAATGTGCTTCATTTTACCCTCCTTCAATGCTTATCTAATCACTACACGTTGACACAAAACACAGTCCTAACCTTGAACTCATCTCCCATTCCCAACTTGATCAACTTGAAGTCAGATAAATGAAATGGGTGATGAGGAACCATACTTCTAGGGATGACACACATTTGCCAAAAGAAGTTAACAGTCCTTATCTCTCAAGATCATAGTCTCCTTAGTACAGACATGAATGAAATAAACATCTCCCTGTAATGCAGTTAGGAAATTCCTGCTTTTCTTTACTTTGTAAGAACTAATTTGATGGCGAGAAAATACCTAAGAATAACAGGTTGAGTTATAAGATGTACAACATGCTGTAAATAAATTCAGTACATTAAAATATCATATTTCCCCAAATAGGGACTTTTGGCTTTTTATTTGACTTCGGAACTGGTTCAGACTAGAATCATATTAAAATCATAAAGTCTCTCCTATATGGTATTTCAAAATGTGAACCCCAGCCATTAATTTGCTGTGGTCCTCTGAGGGTCTGGCTTAACCCTTCCAATCACACTTTTCTCATCTAAATGGAAGTATGAAAAATTAGCTCTTGTTCCGTATTGTATGTATTCACTTTCAAAAAAAAGTTCTTTTTGCAAAAACAATACCAATGTACTTACTGTTGTTATTGTAAGATTTTAGAAATTAAAATCATACTACCTTATGGTACTTTTGTACCATATTTCTTGCTCAGATCAAAATTCTGTGATTTGTTTTGTTTGCTCCTAAAGTTATATGCATTTTTGATTCTGAAATACTATAAAACACAGAAGGTAGTAAAAATGTGCTAATCAGCACAATTCTGTCAGCAACTGGTCAAGAACACATAGTAGGTCAAGTGTTGAACTCTGGTGCAAACTGTAACTTAGCATTTTTAACAACCTCAACTACCACTGCCCAAATGAAGTGGACCTTGGAATTCCTAACAGTGGTGATTAAGTCTTTGCTGACAATTCACTTCTCCTTCCACACCTCTGCATTATGTTTTACAAGGAGCAAGGGGCAAAATATTAAAGCCAACAAAGATTAGATAGGTTGTAAGCTTTATAGCAGCTTAACGTCTTTTAATTAAAGAAAAAGCTCTTTGTTGGGATCCCAAGAGGTTAACATGCCCATAGCACTGAACCATCCAACTAGGCAGTTGACCAGCCAGCCAGCCATGTAGGAGCTGATCTGCCCAGATCAGATGCTGAAAGGTCTCCATAGAGAGGAGATATTTATTTTAAAAATTGAGTAACTAATGAAAGATACCACCCAAAACACAGTTTACCTCATCTAATTCCATTTCATCTGGACTCTCCCATGGCTTGATAAATTTCCCACGAGATTTCTTCAAAGGCACAATTATTATGTAGTAACCTCTGCATGAGAATAGACAGATAAAAATAAGGTTAGTTCAGAGGGAAAAGAAGATGGATATATCCTTAAATCTTCCACAGACCAGTGATTGAGATTGAAAGCAAATTATGAATATGGAGTGACTTGTCCATCAATGACAAATAACCACCTGTTTGTTCAATTTTAAAAACAACATGGGTAGACATTTATGTGTAACTTCAATGATCTTGTATGGTAATATTACTATGGTTGACTGCCCTTTATTAGGGATCATAAACAGAACAGAAAGAGTTTGTTAGTACCCTGTTGCTGGACACATGCAAGGCAGGTATATTGAAATCCACCACCACAGGCTGCTGAGCCAAGAATTTTCTATGACATTAATTTATAAGAGGGTTTTTTAAAAAGAAGATGTGTAATAAAAATTACTCTGTGCTATGCTTAGTTGCTCAGTCATGTCCGACTCTGCGATGCCGTGGACTATAGTCTGCCAGGCTCCTCTGTCCATGGGGATTCTCCTGGCAAGAATACTGGAGCGGGTTGCCACGCCCTCCTCAAGAATTACTCTAAGCTCATACAAATGCCTGTACAATGATGATGATTTTGTTTATACACCATATAAGTACTTTTTATTTGGAAAAAATAAAAGCATAAAAATTATTTATCTCACAGTTATTAAATATATAAAGGCATACAGGTTCTCCTTGCTTTCTACCCATCAAATTGCACATCTTAAGGTAGAACTGCAGAAATTTTGAGACAGTTACTATCTGAGGCTTTCAAAATAGATTTTAATATAATACAATTATAGGAAAAGACAAAAAGATTAATAAGCAAGTCCTCACATTGAGAATGGTCAACTTCACTTTATGTATAACAGAACCTGTCCCCAAACAGATACAGGTTATTTGTAAAATTATTTTATGATTTCTATATAGTGTATACCCTGCTCTGGTATTCACAGGGACTCTGTTCATACTGATTTTTGGTAGTTCCTATACAAAGACTTTGAACATAGATGTATAATAACAGTTAGCACATTAATCACTTCCTACTGTTCATGTATTATAGGAAATGCATAATTTCACTTTGCCCTGTTTAAAAAAAAAAAAAACACTTTAAGAACCGGTAACTGAACAAAATAAATAAATAAAATTCACAGAGACTGAATAATTGCTCAAGATAAAACAGTAAGGGGATATAAGTGAAAGTGAAAGTCACTCGGTCATGTTTGACTCTGCGACCCCACGGACTATACAGTCCATGGAATTCTCCAGTTCAGAATCCTGGAGTGGATAGCCGTTCCCTTCTCCAGGGGATCTTCCCAACTCACGGATCAAACCCAGGTCTTCCGCATTGCAGGTAGATTCTTTACCAGCTGAGCCACAAGAGAAGCCCAAGGGGAAATAAAACTATATATTATACCTACACACATATATTTACGCGTGTGTGTGTGTGTGTGTGTGTGTGCGCGCGCGCGCATGCGTGCTGCGCTTAGTCACTCAATCATGTCTGACTCCTTCCAACCCCATGGACTGTAGCCTGCCAGGTTCCTCTGTCCATGAGATTTCCCAGGCAAGCATACTGTAGTGGGTTGTTATTTCCTTCTCCAGAGCATCTTCCCAACCCAAGTACTGAACCCACATCTGCTGCATTGTAGGCTGACTCTTTACCACTGAGCCACTGGGGAAGCCCGTATGTATGTATGCATGTATGCATGTATGTATGTATGTATGTATGTGTATATATGTGTATGTATGTGTATATGTGTGTGTATGTGTGTGTGTGTGTGTGTGTATAAACTATGGCAAGAGTCTGTTTTTGTTTCATTTACTTTGTATCATAAAGCACTTCTTAGACTCTATACATTTTGTGGAAATTTATTGTGGAAATGAACACACACCTTTAGAAGAGAAGGCTGCCACTCAGGAAAGGAATGAGAACAGGATGGGCTCCATCAAGCTTGTGTCACATTCTATTACAGAGATTAATTACACACACAGGAGCCTTCATTGTTCTTAAAGCAAAATCTGTAATAAGTTCAGCAAATCCTGTGTGATTAAGAACTCCATTTCCATAGAGTCTAGAGCAACTCTCTGCAGTATGGTAGCCACTAGCCTCCAGTGGCTATCAAGCACTTAAAATGTGGCTAGTCTGAACTGACAGCTGCTCTATACAAGACAATGGATTTCAAAGACTTAGTATGAAAAATAAATGTAAAATATCATAGCAATATTTTTTAATAATGGTCACATGTTAAATGATAATATTTTGGATATATTGGGCTTCATAAAATATGTAATTAAAATTAATTACATCCATTTCTTTGTACTGTCCACCATACCTGCTAGAAAGTGTAATATTCCACATGTGGCTCTCATCACATTTGCTGGGCTGTGCAGAACTAGAGTGTTTCTAGTAAAGAATGTGGCATCTAGAGACACATCTAGCCCAGGATGTAGGTTCTGCCACTAATAAACCGTGTGATCCTGGGCTGATCATCTAACATCCCTGAATCTCAGCTGCACATTCTGAAAATGTGAGTAAATAATATCAGACTTACGGAGGGAAAATAAATGAACACAAAGTGCTCAGAACAGTGTGTATCACAGAGCACTTAACAGAAGCCAGCTGCTACTGGCTGGTACTGACCATCATAGTGGGAGAGACGGACGAGAACGCAGACACAGGGGGACAGTGAAATCCCCTGAGATGCAGATTAAAGGATTTATCAAACTTTTTTTTCCTCCCTGACCTAGAAATTCAGGTCAAACCAGACAGCAGTAGCTGCATTCTCTCCATGGTGGTCTGAACAACTCATCAGCAGGCTCATGGAATCACATCACTTAGCCATCCATTTTCTTTCCTACAAATAATCTTGATGAGCAAGGAGGGTGAGGAGAAGGAAGAGTAGAGTACATGAGCGAGGCCAATATCTTTTATTTTATGATCCAGAGTAAGCTTCCTCCTCTTCCTGTCCTCCCACCACCTGAAGGATTTGCCAAACAAGTCCATCATGTTAAATCAGCTTGGAGAAGAATGACAGGGGCTGCAACCTAGCGTACGAAATGACACTGCAGGTGGGCTTGATAAACACACTTGTCAGGGAAACTCTTGCTTTTCACTACCAATTGCACAAAGAATAGCTTCTCTTTGCCTAAAGCGATGATACTGCACATGATCAGGGAGTTCCCATTGTTTTCCTCCAGAATCTTCTAAATCCAGGTTAAGCTGATGAACTCTATTAATTTTCTTTCTGTTTTCGTACTCTGCGTTGCCACTCTTGTACCTGGAAAAAGAATTCATTCCTCCTTCTGCAGCACTCCTTGACTACCCATGTCATTTGTGGCTCAGATAAGAATTGAACAGCCTCCCCCATAACAATTAATTAACAGTGTGGCCAGACATCCATAACCTTTTCTCTCCAAGATCTCTAAAGCATTCAACGAGGGCAGGCAAAGTAGAACCTGCTTCAAAGTAGCTCTCACCTCCTGAAGAAATGAGGAGGCGGGAATTTGGAACTCCTGGGTCTAAGTCCATACATTTCAATTGTATTCTCAGCAATTACAATTTCATAAACCACCACTCATTAGCCTTTCCTGAAGCTTAACTGTCCCCTCAGGATACTGCTTCCACTGTAGACTTCTCCAGTAGTGGCATGTCACTTTACCCCTCTCCCTCAGCCATGAGCCTCACATTTAGGGCTTGGGGTTTCTTTCCTAGTTCCCTGTTGCTTCTTGCAGGTGTCTTTCCCTCTACCCTTTTGCTACAAAATACAATGTGCATGCATCTGTGTGTGCATGCTCAGACTTGTCTGATTTTCTGCAACAACATGGACTGTAGTAGCCCGCCAGGCTCCTCTGTCCATGGGATTTTCCAGACAGAAATACTGGAGTGGGTTGCCATTTCCTACTCCAGGGTATCTTCCTGACCTAGGGACTGAACCTATACCTCTTACATCTCCTGCATTGGCAGGTGGATTCTTTACCTCTGCACCACCCACCCTGGGTTGATGGTCTTTTTTTTTTTTTCCTCAAACTCTGCCATCATTTGGGGTGATTTAACCCTTCAGAGGGCTGGCCCATGAACCACCTAAGATTCAAAATTCCTTGAACTCTTTTGTTCCAAAACCCACATCCTCCACTCCACCTTAGCTGAAATCTATCATTGCCTTTCTCTGTGCCTGAACACAAGGAGCAGTATACAGTTTGAAAAGTAATGAACAGGGTAGAATGATGCTATAAGTTCATATTCAGCAAACTCCAATAGAAGTTCAGTGATGCCTATCAATATGACCACCACTTACCCAGTTTCAATATTCACAGAAACTTTTTCAAACTTTCTTTCCTGGCCTCAAATCCTGGATGCTCATGCCTCTCTGCTACAAGATGACTTTATGTCTTATATACAGAGGAAAAAAAAAATTTTAGACAAGAATACCCTCCCTCTCTGTCTAACAAACTACAAGACCACCTATATCTGGATGCAAACTGTAGTCTTTCTCAGTGGTACAGGAGAAGGGCTGGCTCCACTTTTCAAGGTCAGTTACTTTTTCTTGAATTGGGTTCCACATCTCACTCTTTGGATGCTGACCATACATCATACTCCTTGCTTTTGTTGATTAGTCGCTAAGTTGTGCCTGATTCTTTGCAACCCCATGGACTGCAGCATGCCAGGCATCCCTGTCCTTCACTATCTCCTGGAGTTTGCTCAGACTCATATCCATTGAGTCAGTGATGCCATCTAGCTATCTCATTCTCTGTTACTCCCTCTTCTCCTTCAATCTTTCCTAGGATCAGGGTCTTTTCCAGTGAGTCGGCTCTTCACATCAGGTGGCCAAATTATTGGAGCTTCAGCTTCAGCATCAGTCCTTCCAATGATACTCAGGGTTGATTTCCTTTAGGACTGACTGGTTCTAGTTTCCCATATGTCTGAATATCTCCATCCTCACTGGATTCTATCCATTAGATTTCAATCACTAGAAAGACAAAACAAACCACATCCGGATCCTGTCATCACTCTCCTACCTCTTGCGGCCCCAGTACTGAGAAGAACAGTCCTTGCTGTTCTCTAGGACTTTACCTTCCATTCACCCCCCCAGTCAATGGTCCTCTAGCTTCTGCCCCATCTGCCCCCTCACCACCTTCACCAGGGTCCTCAAGCTTGCATCAAAAGGAGAGTTCTGGACTCTCTTACTTGATCTGAATATTCATAAGACCCTACAGGAAACATTTTCAGTTCTTCCTCTGTATCCAGCTCTCATAGTTTTCTACTAAGATCTCCCACCATGTTAACCTTATGTCTTTAGCAGGATTTATTATCTGCTACCCAGCTTTTCAATAAGGGTGGAATTCCTCAAGGATCTGGCCAAGGATTTCTCTTTCCTTCCTCATTTCTTGCCATGTGATCTCATTCCAGCTCAGGGAATCAGTTAACCCCTCAATGTAGATCATTTACAGATTCGTATCTTCAGCCAAGAGTGCTCCTCTGAACTCCACAAGTGTCTCCCATTCCAACTTTATATTTCCATTTCTATGTCACAATAGTACCTCAAATTTACTGTGGTTAAAATAAAACAACAACAAAAAATGTGGCTCCAAAATAAATCCTCTTTCAATACTACACCATGATCCATTTTAGTGCATGCTGTAAACCTAGGTGTTATCAGTGACAATCTGAGTTAACTCTCTCCCTCTCTCATACCCAAGTTACCATCAAACTCTACTACTTTCAAACTCTCTATAGAGCGTTCATTTCTCCTCCTCCCTAGCCACTGCGTCAGCTTTATTCCATTGTCTCATGCTTGGATTACTCCTAAATTTCTCTCTCCATTGAATTTAACCTCCTTTAGTCCAATCTCTGAAATTTTACAATGTTCTACAATAGAAAATCAACTGTAACATTTCCATTTTAAAAAACTTTTCAATGGATCCTGGAATTTATCTCTCTGTGTCCTGTGAGCTATACCCTGCTGGGCTTTTAGTTTCTTGAATTTACTTTGGTCCATTCCATCTTTGATCATTCTGTACCATCTGTTTAGAAACTTCTGCCACTCCCAACAAATTCCAAGTTAACTCTTCTCTTTTCTCAAATAGCAACTCATTTTTTACTGCCAGACTGAAACCTTTCCTGACCTCCGATTAGATCAATGATCACAACTATATGGTCTTTAAGGAACCATTTTTTTTTTATTGATAATTTTCTTCTATGTTTAAGACATGTTTGCATTTTTCAAAATGCATACCTAAAGCAGATATACATATATTCCCCAAATTTGTTGACTTTGCCATTTTATCACCAAATTCTTCACTGAAAAGTAGAAGTGGGTGAAGTGGGTAATTCTTCGGGATTTATGCCTCTCCTAGGTCAGAGCAGTCAAAAACATTTTAGAACTCTTCTCTTGCACTAGAACTTTCCAACTTGAAACCTCATCAAGCTGCTTCTTTCAATCCAAACCAGCAACAACATACCTGAACAGAATTTGTGAAATATATAACTCCTTACTACAAAGGTTCTTTTCGATACAGCAAAGTTGTGACCCTAGTTACAATCTCACAGGATATAAGAAAAGTAAGATAACTGATAGGATGAGTAAATGAGGAACTAACATGTCCCTACAAGTTCGTAACAACCAAATCATATGAACTCAAAGAACTTGATCTAAATTTAAAAAAAAAAATGCTTTTGGACATAGATCAGCTTTATATTGGAGAAGGAAATGGCAACCCACTCCAGTACTCTTGCCTGGAGAATTCCATGGACAGAGGAGACTGGTAGGCTACAGTCCATTTGGTCGCAAAGAGTCAGACACAGTTGAGTCACTAACACATCAACAACAGTGAAAACACTCTGCCTGTCTAACTCAAGCTTGGCGTTTAGCCTTCAAATACTCTTTCCAACAGAGACCTTAACTATTAAACTAATAGAAAAATAAATAACTTGAGAATCAATGTATTTGAGAAAGCCCTGGACTACTTATAAAGCAAGCTGCGTTTTCCCAGTATATTAGATTTAATTAGGTAAGTTAAATCTAACCTTCAGAATTTTAATTATACTAAGTAAAGTTTTACTAATTTTATTTAATATGTTATCATCAAGGGGCCCAGCTCCATATAATTATATGGGAAGGTGAACTCTGGTCTTTGTGGAAGTCTCACTTCAAATTGAGGAAGGCTTTTTGTATTAACAGTCCATATTGCATTCTTGAACTCATTATTTAACTGGGAGGTCAAAATTTGTCTCAGAGTTTAATGATGAATGTCATGCCTTGCATAATTTTTTGATTTATATATATATATATTTTTTGCTATGGTCATTTGGGTATATATACTGTTTAACTCAAATTAATTAACCACAGAAAAACCAAAGCTGTCTGAATGATCTTTCCAGTTTCTGTGTTTAAATTAAGGTTTTTAATCTTTTAAGCTATGTGTTGTCAGACATTATTAATTGCCTTAAGTTCCATTTTCATCAGTTAGAAAATGGCGGGTGATAGTACTGTCCTGTGGGTAGCCTCTTTATTTCTTGCCTCTAAATTCACATGACAACCTACCAACTGTAGTGTTCCACATTTAACATATTTTTCTAAAATCTGTGGCTGAGCATTCGTAACTGATTCCTCTTGATTCTGAGGTGTGTCTGGGGCCGTCCTATTGATGCCTAATTGTCATGGAGTTCTTACGCGTTTATGATGGTCTTAGGAAAAAATGTCCTTGTTTGGTCAATACATTTCATGGTCAGAGGCACAGTTGTGGTTCAACATGTAGACTCTGGAGCCAGACTGCCTAAGCTCAAATCTTTCCTCTCTGCTATTGTGTTACCAGGACAAATCATTGGGTTGGCCAGAAGATTTGTTTGGGTTTTTCCGTAACAGCTTACAGAAAAGCCTAAACTTTTTAGCCAGCTCGATAGTACACTACCTTATAGCTTCCTCAGCTGTAAAATGATGAGGGCCCTTGGTGTGAAGATTATAGCAGTCACTGTGTGCAGTGTCCTTTGAAGAATACCTAGGAAGTTCTCTGTCCTTATTAACTATTAGCAGTAGCAACTCTGATCTTGCTTGGGCCACTTAGTGTCTCTGAGTCTCACCTTACTCATCTGTAAAAGGGGAGAACACCTACCTTATATGCGGGAAACTGAGTCAAATGATGTAATACATTCAGTAAATTGTAAAGTGCTATACGTATTTAAGCCTTTACCATGTCAATAATAAAAATATGTTTAATCAATCAAATACTAAATAGCTTATAAATTAAAACACTGAGCTGCTACTAGTGGTGCCATGTATCATGAGTCAATTTTGCTTCTAAGAATGTCTACTTTTTATTTTTGTAAAGAAAGATAATCTGAAAGCCAAATCAGTAAGATCAAAGAAACTTGAAATTTCATAGAATGCTCTTTTTCTTCATTTTTGTTTTTCAGAAACATGAAATTGTTGCTATGGAGTTAATTTACATTAGGTACCTTCTGGCAGCTTTTTCTCTGAGTACAATCTGTGTGGTGCTTCTTTCTTTCTTTTCTTTTTTTTAACCAACCAGAGTAAAGTCCTGCTCCACACAGTCACAGAAGTCCCCTTTGTTACCACAACTTGCTACTGTAGGATGGTGACATTGATCAAGTTCCTGATCAGCATCCTGTCCCCTTAGTGTATTCAAACAGAAGGTTGAAGTCCCACAAAATCCCTAATGCTAGAACCTGCAATACCCCCATGGCTGTTCCACAAGAAATCTGTCCTTTCCCTAAAGGATTGCTCAGCTTCTCCACACAAAAGCCAAGTGTGAAATACCAGAAGCAAGGAGCTCTACCTGCATTATGTTTAAAAGAGACAGATTTATGTTTAGATGGTGAGTTCAGGTCTGGGGATTAAGATCTCTCAGTTCTCTTGGCCAGAAACAAGGAAAACACAGTTTCTGTTGATAAAACAGCCTTTCAATAATCGAAATTGTATTTTGATAGAAAAACAAATTGGACTCATTTTTGTAGTTAGCTTTTACATAAATCCAAATTAGCAACCCGCTCCAGAACTCTGAAATCAATTCTTTTCTCGTCCCTCATTTTTTTCTGTAGAATATTTACCAGAAACCTCCATTCTAATATCTGAACTTACCAATGACTGCAAGTGGCACAGGCTGGCACACAGCTTTTTGTCATATCTGATGATGCCACATGAACCAACCTAAAGACTAGATGGGTAACTTTATGCTATTGCTCCTTTAGGAAACATAATGAATAGGAATTATCTGGAGTTTTTTGCTAACATATTTGCTTTCCATTTCCTATGGTTCTTATTCCCTTCCCCAGTTTTGTCTTTTGCTCTTGTTTTTTTCCCCAGTCTTTAGAATATATTTATGGGAATTTCTAGAGCATATTTTTTTTTTCCATAATGGTCTGCTTTCTTTTTCTGATCTGTAATAGTCTCTCATCTTTGTTATCAAACATTTTAATCCCTTTTCCTGACTCCCATTTCAAATGTTACAAAGAGTAAGTACATAAATAAAACAAAAAGAAAAATTGAACTACCTAAAGAAAAATACCAAGAGAGAAGCTCGATTTTGTAGTATAAATGTACTCAGAAATTGGAAAATGAAAGAGAAATATGTCACCATGAACTAAAATGTCATTCCAGTGGTGTCTAAGACATTCTACTAAGCTAATTTGGTAAATAGGCATTGAGATTTTTTTTTTTTAACTATATAAAGAAAAATTTTGCATTTAATAGTTAAAACCATAGATTATATGATACTGTTTTTTACCTTTCATCTACTCTTTCCCTGAATAGACAGTACATATTTTTTTTTTAGTACATAGTTTTAACAGATTGAATTCATAGCCCATTGTTTATAGTTCTTCATTGTTTGCAACTATTTTACCTTCTTTAAATCTTCCTCATTGTTCAAGACTCATTAGATGTCAGCTCCTTCTGGATCTCTCTCTTGACATCCAAGTTGGGCTAGAATTCTGTATTTATGTTTCCACAGTACCTGGCAGTACTTGCTCCACTATATTCTAATTATCTTTTCCCTGTATCTGTTTGCCCACTGTAGGGTAGGGTTTTCTCTCAATCATCTTCCTACTCTCAGACCTAGTGCTGGCAATATGGTATGTCTAGAATATATGTTTGTTGGATGTCAGCTGAAAAGGCTCAGTGGATGGGGCAGATGTGGCTAAGTAACAGGTGCTAGTCTTCCTGTTGTTTGTGAAATATTACATGTGCCGTTCTTTGCTTGAAACAGTGTCTTTCCCCTCTAAACCCCCAGACCAGCTTCTTGTCATTTTTAAACCTCAGCTTAGATGTTCGGGACTTCTTTCCTGAACTACTAAGCTGGGTTTGGGAGCTCCTCCCATGGCCTCCCTTATCTATCTAATTTTTGGTATCATAGGACTCCACTCCACTTGACTCTCTCCTTGTCCAAATTCCCCAATTAACCACCCTGTGTAAGAGCCGTGAGAAAGTCTGCAGCATCTCCACTGAATCCATGAAACATGGTCTGGCACTAGGGGGAGAGACCAAGTAATATTCATAGGCTATTTAAACAAATAAATAATCTCATTTTCATATTAAATTTCGCTGGAAGAAAAATCACAGTAATAGTCCGTTCTTGTTTCTATTTTTATGAATGACAGAACAAGAATAATGGACAAAATGGAGACTAATAAAAATGGAGACTGATTTCACTTTTACCTCATGTAAAATGTACACAGACTTAAACTCATTAATTTTCTCCTGATCACTCACCCTTCAGGATGAATGGCAGCACCATTTATTTCATTATCCGAGCTCAAATCTCTCAGCCATCTATGACATTTTCCTCTCCCCCTGATTGCTCCATGAAGGCCGTTGCCGTTTCCTACTTCTCTGTCTGCCTCTACATCCCATTTCTAGCATCACCATCTCACTTCAGAATCTTCTTTGTCTAGAAGTAACTAACTGCACGCCAGAGGGGGCGACGCATGATGAGATGGTTAGATGGCATCACTGACTCAATGGACATGAGTCTGAGCAAGCTCAGAGAGATGGTTAAGGACAGGGAAGCCTGGTGCGCTGCAGTCCACAGACTCACAGAGTCGGACACGACTTAGCGACTGAACAGCAGCAACTAAGTGCGCAGTGACTGCTCAAAACTTTTCTCTGTGGTGCTCCAATCTTCCGACACGCCTTCAGGAGCCATCTTCCCTAAGAACTGTCCTAAATTATGTCACCAGAATGCTACGAAATGTAAAGGCTCCAACCATCCATAAACTATGTCTGAATGCCTCTGCTTGACCTTCAAACCTTTCACAGCAAGTTCCATCCAAACTTGATCATGTGGAATAGAAGAAATGACAAAGGGTTTAGTCTTATCCCAAGCTGGGAGCATAGTTTCTAACATGCAGCAGACACACAATAAATATTTCCTAAAATGGTAATAGAGGAAACCTGGGCTTTATTATACACAGACGCTCTCATGTCACTCTGCTGTATAAAATCCTTTAATGGATTTTCACTGTCCACAGCAGCAGTCCCTAACCTTCTTGGCACCAGAGAACAGTTTTATGGAAGACAGTTTTTCCATGAACCAGGGGCTGGGGGATACTTTCAGGATGATTCAGGCACATTACATGTATTGCACGCTTTATTTCTATTATTATTACATCAGCTCCATCTCAAATCATCAAGCCTTAGATTCCGGAGCTTGGGGACGTCTGGTCTACAGGATACCATCCCCACTTCTGAGCACGACTTGGCTCTTGCACACCTACCTCTCACCACTCTTGCCCTGGCTCTCTCAGCTCCTGCTTACAGAATTGCTTGCTTCCTGTACTCATGAGCTTTTATGCACAATTTCCTCAGTCTGACTTTTTGTATACCTCTTATTTGTCCATCAAGATTAAATTCAGAAACTTTCTTGACCCAGACTCTATCACTAGCATGTATTACATCTTTCTGTTTCTCCGTACCCATCACCCTATGGTAAACTAAAGACAGGGACAATATCCTCTTTTTTTTCTTCCAGGGTTTACCACAATACTCCTACTTAATACACTTTGGTGAAAACACTTATTTTCTCCTACTGGCTACCATCAACTAGCTATATAAACCCAACAAACTACTTAATTGACTGGATTTAATTTCCACTTCATAAAACACTCTCATTAATGCAACATTAATGAGAATCTGTGTCAAAATGAACTCTAGGAAATGCAACAGAACATGAATAATAAAACTGTGAGCCTATGCAAAAGCCTCTTTCACTCTATATACGGCAATAAATTCTACACATTCTTTTATAACCAGGCAACACCAAGATGTAACCTTTTTTTTTCTTGTTTACATGCATTTCTGTGGTTCAGCCCTGACCTGCAGTCAACTTACTTTATGTTCTCATTTGCAGGTACTTCGGGCAGTTGCACGGTAATCATGCCATCCAAGTTAGTCTTCCCGATGAAGGCAGGCTTGGTGCGGAGAACGTCGGGTGCGGTCTTAGCCGTCACCCTGTGCTGCAGCCCCCCGGCGCTGTTGCCACGATTCGTCAGCACAAAGGAATAGGACTTCTCAGGCTTCAGGTGGACAATGAGCTTCTGGGTGGCACGGCCATCCACCTCTTCTACCATTTTCCCATCATCATAAAGAATCTAGAGAGACACAACCGATCAGAAGGATTTGGCTCTCGGTCAGGCAAGGAATATTTTCTAAACTAATGTGTACCTGCTTATGGAAAATACATATGGGTCATTTCTAATTTGGGGCATTTTGTAAGCCTGTAAGTGCTCCCCAAATTCTAGAGATGGCATCAATTTTCCTTTTTTTCTTATGTATATTCATATAAGTTTTATAAGTCTATCAAAAAACACAAATGTGCAATAACCTGTCAATATTTGGCCTGTCAGTTGTCTGTGATCTTAAGGGAATATATGCAGCAATGCTCTAAGTTTTCAATGCATCTTACACACCACTTTTTTTCCAAACACTTCCATTCTTGTTCCCCAGTATTTTTTTTTGTACTCATAGATGCTTCTCTATTCTTTATTTCACAGACTTGTACCTCTTGCTAACACTTTTCAGTATCTCTCTATGGCAAACTAGTTTAAAATATGCCAAGAAACAAATTACTGAAATCCCAGGATGCTGCATTATAAATAGGTAGAAACCATGTAAATTTCATTTTCTGATGAAAAATCAAAAGCACTAGTTCAGAAGTAAAAAGTTCAACTTGGAAGTGCTAGGTTACCCACAAGGAATGCAGGCCCTGCCTCCTCCTGAGAGGGGAAAGGTCACACTGGCCAAGAACCAGACTTCATCTATGATGTGAAAGCCACAAATGAGAACAATACATACGTGTGGCTGAATCAAAGCAGTCTGTGTGGTTTTTAAGTGATTTCCCCGGGTGACCTGTACCCTCCACGTTTACCCGTGATACCTTACACATTAGGAAACAACTTACTTTGAAAGGCATGGCAGAATTATAATTCTCTGGAATCTCCCAAGACAGCAGCACCGAAGTCTTCATTACTGCTTTGACATGAAAATTTTTTGCAAACACTGCTGGAAAAGGAAAAACAGTGTATTTAAACTACTCCTAAAAACATTCGACCAGTCCTCTTCCATGGACAAGAAGGCTTAAGCTAGATGCCATCTACTTTGATCAGAGAGAGAAGTGTGATTCGCCTACCTGTTAAAAGCATTCATTTTACTACCTCAATCTCACCAAGATCTCTCCTTTCTCTTCAACTGAGTCAACTCTATTGTGTTTTCCTTACCTGGGAACATTGGGGTGCTGTCAGCCAGACTTGCTTGGCATTCTCTAACTGAAATCTAAGGCATCCAAAACATGTTAAGTTTTACATACCTTACCTTTTTGCTTTTGTTGAACCTATGAATATGAATGAGCCGATCAGTTATCTATAGCTTCAAAATACTGATTTCCAAAGACCGACATTCCTTTAAAGGAGAAAGGCCGTAAGCAGACAAATCCTACCTTGATTCACAGGCAGTGTCCTGAACTGGACACTGGGACTATATGGCCCGGGCCCTTTGCTCGTGTGAGCACGTACTTTTACATCATATGTGGTATCTGGTTTTAAGCCACTGAGTGTCAGAGTGGTGTCAGCTGGAACAATAAGCTGCTCCACTGGAAGAAGAGGGATGTTGATATCCCTATACAGAAGGGTGTACTTGGTGATAATGCCATTTCTCTCGGCCAGGACAGGTGGCTGCCAAGATAACTGGGTGGAGGTTGCTGTGGTGCCTTCCGACTGGAGGTTTTGAGGGAATCCAGTTGGAACTTCTTCTGGAACGGAAATCTCCTTCACCATCTCCTCCCCAAAGCCCACTTTGTTTCTGGCCGAGAGCCTGAAGATGTACGATGCTCCTTTGTGGATGTCTGTCGCTGTGAAGTGATCTTCCTTTTCAGAGAACTCAAGAGTAGTAAGCGGTTCCACATCCTTTCGGCCAAATTTTAGACGGTAGCCCTGGAGGGGTCCAAATGTGTCCACAGGGGGGTGCCACTGAATGAGGGCTGTATTCATCTGAGTGTGGTTAATCACGAGCCGGGGTCTCCCTGGAACTGGAGACACAGGATGGAGGGGTAAGACCAACCTACACAGATGTTCATATTTCAATCACTGTTGAATGGGAATCCCCTTGGAGTGGCATTCCCGTTCTTACTAATAAAAATTACTTATTTCAAGTAATTCCACAGGCATTACCATTTCTTCACTTATAAAAAGTCCAAGGCTTGGTTTATATGCCTTTGTGGAAACATGCTCCTTCTCATACTCTTGAAGGTAAGGTGAATATTAGAATGTGATAATGGAGAGCAAATAGGAAGTATTACTGAAATGATAATTTAAGGAGATTTTTAAAAAATATCGTCACATTTCAACTCTTCATACATAGAGGTTCATGCCACACACAAATGAAGCTAAGTAAGGATTAGCCAGTAACATACAGCTAATAAGAATAATAATCAAAATACATTTAATCATTGAGTATATGCAGTGTATCAGGTACTATACTAAGAGCACTACCTGTAGTATCTCACTTGAGTACACTCTTCACTCCTGACTATGTGATCAGTTGTTATCTTCACTTTGCATCATAAGAAAATGAAACGGAAAACTGCATAGTCAGATGTGTAATAAGTGAGAAATTTATGAGACAAACACAGGTGTATCTGAATCCATAGCCAAACAGTTAACTATTATACTGAGTATAAGTTAGGAAGAAAAAAGGTAATACAAAATGTTGCTTAGACTTTCTGTGGACCTAATTTGCAATTTTAATTTATACTATCCACACCAGTCATCCCCATCAAGTTTTGCATCTACTAGAATGGGAATTATATTAAGACCCACCCCATGTTGTTGTGAATATTAATGAGAAAATGCATGTAAAAGCCTTAGAATACTATTTTATATTTCATTAATAATAATTATTATTAATAATCAGAATATTAAGCTTTTTGTGGCAAGAGGCTCATTTCTCATAAGTACATAATTTCCTTTCACGTTAAGTAGGTTGCTTATCTAACTTAATTAAGTTACTTTAACTAAGTTAAATAAGTTAGTTAACTAAGTTAAGTACGTAATTTAAAAAGTAATTTAGATATTGCTCCTTGGAAGAAAGGCTATGACCAACCTAGACAGCATATTAAAAAGCATTACTTTGCCAACAAAGGTACATCTAGTCAAAGCTATGCTTTTTCCAGTAGTCATGTATTAATGTGAGTTGGACTATAAAGAAAGCTGAGCACCGAGGAACTGATGCTTTTGAACTGTGGTGCTGGAGAAGACTCTTGAGAGTCCCTTGGACTTAAGGGAGATCCAACCAGTCCATCCTAAAGGAAATTAGTCCTGAATATTCATTGGAAGGACTGATGCTGAAGCTGAAACTCAGTACTTTGGCCACCTGATGTGAAGGGCTGACTCACTGGAAAAGACCCTGATGCTGGGAAAGACTGAAGGCAGGAAGAGAAGGGGACGAAGAGGATGAGATGGTTGGATGGCATCACTGACTCGATGGACATGAGTCTGAGTAAGCTCCGGGAGCTGGTGATGGACAGCTCTGTAGAGGCTAGACACAAGAAGAGAATATCTGAAATCTCCCCAAATGTGTAAACAGTAAACACAGTATAAATCAGCTAGGGTAATGATTGTGGGCCATCATGGTATTTCATCCAGGGAGTAATGGCAGAAAAGAAGAAAAAGGAATGAGGAGAATTCTATAACACTGCATGTGTGATTAAAAAGAATTCTACAAAACTGTACATATTGGCAATGGAACCCACTCCATTTCTTGCTTTCAGAAGTTCTATGTAGAAAACATTTACCAACTACTCACTTTGTGGAAAGACTTATATACTGGCACACAGGCATTTGGGTGGGAAAATGAAAGATGGGTAATGCAGGGACCTTGCCCTCTGAGCAGTGCATACTCAAAGCAGAGAAATGAAGACAACCGGTAGATGGTGCCGCACGTGTGGAGTTTGGGTTCAAGGTCTGTGATGCCTTAGGGTTACTATCTGGACCACTTTTAAAGGCCATCCAGTGGCAGTCAGGGTTTCCCAAGTAGCAGTAGTGGTAAAGAATCTGCCTACAGATGCTGGAGATGCAAGAGACACAGGTTTGATTCCTGGGTTTGGAAAATCCCCTGGAAGAGGAAAATGGCAACTTCCTCCAGTATTCTGGTCTGAAAAATTCCATGGACAAGAGAAGCATGGCGGGTTATAGTCCATGGGGTCGCAAAAAGTCGTACATGACTAAGCACACAGTGGCAGGCTCAATGGATCTGCTTGTTCCAATTTAGAAGCTGGAGGATTGGAAAAATGAAGGTGTCTTAAATACTTACCCTGGGGAGATTGGAGGGCATTTTTAGCAGTGAGCATATTAGAATAAGCAGAGAGAAGTCCTTCTGTAGAGCAAATAAGCTAATGCTTAAGTCACGATGTATAATCCATTCTCCCTTTTGCCTTTTGAGTTCTCATTTGCTTACCATATTCTTCCCTCTTAAAAATCTGTCAGGACTTCAGAAACGGCACACATGTGCTGCTGCCCTCTATTACTTAATAACAGCAATCACTGGAGATCCATCAAGGCACTCAGTCCCAATGGCTCTAAACTAAGCTTCAATTTAACTTAGCACCTAACTAGCAAGAGTCATAATTGACTGACCTAAGCCTAGAATTACTTTCAAATTCTTCATATCATAGTCACTTTTCTCTCATCCTTAAACACAGCTGTCAGTACAGTAGTGAAATCCATGTAAAAATACAGAGAAAATTTCAAACAAAAGAATTTGCCTAAAACTGCAAGATTTCAGGCAGTAGACTAATTACTATGATAAGAGCACGGGAGTATTAACAAAGAAACTACAAAAATGTCATAATCACTGAAACATAAAATCCAACATTTTATTAAAAAGCAGCCCTCAGGTTACATGAATCCTATGTGGATTGCTCAAGTTATGGCCTGTACTCTTTTATTTCAAAGATATGATTGTTTGCAGATTCTAGGAACAATGTATTATACATAAACCTATCCTAAAACCAGGAATTTTATGATTAAAGTAAAATTTAAAGGGAATTTGTGAATTTTCAATGGAAGCTATAATTAAATACCTTTATAACTATGCTTATTAGGAGTTCACATCTGTGAGATAAACTCATTAATCTTCATAGTCATATAAATACAAGTTTTTTTTTAATAGTATACAAAACAAAGCAAATTAATCTGTTCACTAATGATTAGGGAATGCTTTTTTACTACAGGTTGGCAGCAAAAAGAAGAAACAAAACAAAACACTAGAGCTTTTCTCTTTGAAGGATTATCAATCTCCTGGATTTATAATCCAGAAGATTATAAATGGATTCTTCAGATGGATTCTCCTATTTCCACTTCAAGAACAGTGAGGAGATCCCAAGAAAATAAACATGCAGACACCTAAATTATAAGCATTTCCTCAATAATGAAGTTTCCATTGATTAAGAAAGATCTGAAATCACGAATGTAAACTGTGAAATAATTCTGTGTGTAAGATCCACAATTCTAAATAATGTTCTGTACAGTGACTAAAAAGTGACGAGTTAATCTCAATGACGTTAAAGTAGGCAGTAGCATTCTTGTTCTAGGATTGACATCCCTTGGAGATAAATCCTCTACTTTTTCATCCTCATTATAAGACATCCCTCCCCATATTATGGGCAATAGGAGGTTGATGCTTCATGTAAGACACTTCAGTTTTCTTAAGACACAATTATAAATATGGGTGAAGGAAGTGTATTTTTTCATTTTGGGGTTCAGTTTTAGGGGTTCACTCTTAGCTGGCTACATTCCAGGAGAAGCTGGTTCCATAGCTAGATAGTCAGCATGTCCCACTTAACACGTACTAACATGTACTGTATCTCCTATGCAGGGTGCTGGATTAACCTGATACAATGGTATTAAAAAAAATAAGGCCCAGAAGATTTTGCCTTGAAGGAGCTTTGCCATCTGCGATCCTGCTGCTTGAGGCAGTTCCAGGTGGCGGGATATGAGTGAGGCAAATCTTATGACATTTAGACAAATTTGGAAGTGAGCACAGCACCCAGGAGGGCACTCAACATCACAGCTGTTCTTTGCTTTATGCCTTGACATAGAGGTGTGTTCCTAAAAAGTTGTGCCAGAAGTGATTCGGGAGGAGTAAATCAAATCATAGTTTAAATGTTCCATGGGAGATTTCTATATAAAGGGATTGAAGGAGAATCCTTCTGTAATTATCTCAATTTATTGGTTTTACAACGTCAGGTCTTCCTTCACGCTGTCTTTTCCTAACGTGGCAGATCAATGTGTAAGTCTCAATAGCGCTAAGAAGCTTTATTTTTCAGAAAGAAGCAATCTATATTAGTCTTTCTGCTTTCTTCATTCTCTTTTATTTCCCATTTTTGGTGCAATTTGTTGTCTTTTGATACCCCAGAACAAGGGGTCAGGAGGAGAAAATGACAAAAAATAAAATATTAAGTCATCAACCCAGCTCAAGATGGCAGCTCTTCTAACAAGGTTTTTTTCTTTTTAGGGGGGGCGTGGTTGGTGTGCTGAGGCTGTCACATGATTTTCCTCCCTAGATGATCTGCCTTCCAGACCCTCATGGGATCTGCTCCCTCACACCATTCAAGTCTCAGCTCAAATATCCTGCCTCTAAAAGACATCGCTGTTTCTAAAACTGCCCCTAGGAACTGCCTAAAGGTATGCCTGCATATCTTTCTTTTCATAATGTATCACTTCCCGGCACTTTATTATTATAAAACTCATTTGTTCACTTGTTAATTATCCAATCTCAGTCAGAAAATAAATTTCAGGAGGCCAGATTCTTTCTGTTTTTTGATTGTTCTTCAGGTACCAGTATAGTTCTTGATGAACAGTAGGTACTCAAATAATATTTGGTGAATGAGTGATTAAATAATGTGGCCAAAGCGGTTCTTCAATTATTTTGCCTTACTTAAGATATATCAAAATTCACAAAAGTTGATTACAGTCCATTCTCCCCTCTAACAGAAGCCACCCATACCATTTGGAAAATTATTATTGTTGCCTGAAACATACTGAAGACATATATATGCATAGACGTGGTTACCTGCCCCTGTGGTGGACACCAGCTTGGGTTTGCTGCGAGCTCCGTCTCCTTTAGTGGTGTAAGCTGTGACAGTGAGGGAGTAGGAAGTTTCAGGCTGTAGCCCAGAAATAATCATGTCCTGAAATGATACAACAGAATAACAATGATTCAAAACTATGCTACAGTTGCCCTGGGGGGAAACTAAGGCATCCGCCTTCATGCTGTGCATGCAAGCACATTCCCTGCAGCCATGCCAAGCACTGGACGCATCATGCCTAGAGCTCATGCTGTGGAAGATCGGTCTTCATGCTGACACTGAAATGGGGTCTTCAGCCATCCTCAGAGGCAGCTCTAAGGGGTAATAATCGAAACCACAAAAACTGGAGTCAGACCGCCTGAATGCTTGGATTTAAACTTGCCTTTCCTTATTTACCAGTTTGGTGACCCAGGGCAAGTGAGTTCACCCCATCTGTGCCTCAGTTCTCCATGTGAAAGTCGGGATGCTAGGACCCTCTAGGCTATTAAAGGATTAAATGAGTTATACTGGGTAAACACTTAAAACATGTCTGGCTTGTAGGGAGCAGTTCATACTCTAGCTGTTATGATATTCCAGCCACAATCCATGTGCTTCCATCGGAGCCTGGTCCTCAGACTGTTAGTGGCGCTGATGCCAAACAGTATGTTTAATCACGTAAATACTGATATCTTGCCAAGTGGCTTGTCTGTTGGACCTAGATAGCCACAGAAGTTTCTCAGGACTCAAATAATATATTACTGGTTAGTTGTATAGGTTATGAACTAAAATTATTATAAACTAAGGAGAACAATCTGTAGATTTGAGGCCTTGTCATAAAACCACATATCGGGATCTTGTTCTATCACATCACGGATATATGCTCAATCAATTCTGAAAATGTTAAATACCACAAACTATCCATCAAAACTATTAGCTTTCTCTTAGTAAGGACCCAAAGTTGTGACGGTTGTAAGAGTAGATAGTCTACGAATTATTCTTCCAAATTGGAAGTTACATGATTGTTTAAATAGAGTGCTGGCTATTAATGTTTTGGTATTTTCTTTGGAGCTACACACACACACAACAATTTAAAAAGTAACTTTTCAGATTTCTGGCACAGCGATGTTTTCAAATTCAATATGGACAAATTTAAGAAAATATTGACTGTCATCTTTTGCATCTAAAGACAATGCATGTGAGAGTTTAGTGAATGGATTTCATTGTGTGAATGGAAAACAGTGGGACTTTTTTGTGCAAGGCTGTAAAGGGCACCATAGAAATCAATGGTTGAACCTGAACCCAGGGATGACAGCTTTGGACAATGTGCTTTTCTCAAAAGAGTAGGAATCTCACCAGTGTGGAAATTCAAAAATTTCAGATACCATCCTGAAGAGACCAGGAAAAATTATTCTATCAGATGAACAGACTAAATTTGAGAGATAGATTTGTATCTTTAGGAATGGTTTCACCAACATCACAGAGAATATACAAATTAAATGAACCACACCAGAGTGACATTTAAAATTATGGTAGGCACACTGGAAATTCCAAAAACTAGCATGAGTAAATCTCAACATTATTATTTCCAAGGTCTCCCTCGTGTCACAGAACTACTGATGAAAACAGGCTAGGTTGGGAGAAAAAAGAAGCGAAGCTTGATTCTATCACTAAATTGAGAAGCAAGTAATTTACAAATGCTGAGCCTTCTCTAAGATTCTCATTTATAAAATTGAAGTTAACCATTCGCACATGACCTTCCTTCCACACAGGTTGTGATTGGATAATGTAAGTAGTGCCAGTCCAAATGTTCAAACCTTCAGTGGTCTAATCTCTAGCGTACCTCTCTTTGCTTGAATCACTTTAAGCTGTGGCTGTACTACCTTGGTGGTCTCCACACCCTCTCTGGCTGACATCATAACCACTATTCCTCTCTCTGTATCCTCCTATTCCATTCTGCACCCTAATTCTTGCCCCTGCTTGCTAATAGCTGTCATTCCCAAATGTCCTGACACAGTCATTTATCTGCTGCCTTTCTCCCTAGTCCTAAAAAAACCAAAAAAAAAAAAAAAACTAGTTTCATTTCTAAAACTTAGAGAATTTTGTCTGTTTATATCCTAAATTCATCTCTAGCCTTGACTTTCCCCCAGGGCCCCAGCAGTATATACATTGGAAATATCTGCTGGACAGTTTCCCTTAACTGTCAAATGGTACCTCAAATTCAATTTAACTAAAGTACATGTTACTCCCAGAAGTGGAGTCCCCTTCTTCCATAAAATATTTCCATATTTGAATGAATGACGAAGCATCTTCAAAACTTATGAACAATCTTTGGTCCAATGGTCTCCCTCAAATTCTTAGCTAGTTAGTATGGTTCTGTTCATTCTTCCTTTAAAATATTGATCATAACTTTCCCTTTTTCATTTCTGATACTCCACTTTAAAAAAAAATCACTTCATGATTTAGGAAAAGAACTGTTTACTTGTTTCCTTATCAACTGTATTAGTTCTCTTAATCTATCCATGAAGTTATTGATTTTTAAGCTGTAGGTAACGACCCATTTAGTAGCTGATGAAATGAATTTAGCCATTTAAGACCAGCATTTTTTAAACAAATGGATATAGTTGAACATTAAAATGTGAATATATTTAAAAGTAAGGTATTACTTTGTGAAACCTTTATTTTAAACATACACATGCATTGGTCATGGCAAATAATTCATTTTTTACTATGGGTTATGATCAAAGAAGTTTATAAAACACTGTTACAGTGTCAATTTCATGAGAAGTGATAACTTCATCATCATATTTACTAAGAACCCCTATAAGGGACCTGTGTTTTGGCAAAAAATATTTATTTACTAAATGAAAGAAAACCTCCTACCAGTCTTTATCTTATTGCTCTTTTTTAACAGTTTAAGAAATCTCTCAATTACTGAATAGTTAGAGATCAGGTCTTTAGCTTCAAATTTTAGATTTTTCCCCTAGAGAAGGGAAGGGCTAACCACTCCAGTATTCTGGCTTGGAGAATTCCATGGACAGAGGAGCCTAGCAGGCTACAGTTTTTGGGGTCACAGAGTCTAACCTGATTGAGCAGCTTCCACTTTTTCACTTTGGATTTTTCCAACATCATATTAAAATATACTGTATTTAATAACTTGAACTCTTCAGTTCTGTCAAACTGCCAAGCTCATTGTCAGCTGACTTTTGTCACACTCTTGTATCTATGTCTACTTCTGCTGAGTTCAGACTGAACTTCAGTAAGTACATTCTCACTTCCAACTCCGCAACATACACAGACACCCAGGGATTACCTCTTTAATCCCTACTCATCAGGGATGAATTCTCACATTAGCTTCAGGACGTCTACCATCCTGGTGCTCTGTCTCTAAGCTCATAGCTCTAACTGATATTGTCATTTAAATACTAATTATTCATAAATTGCTTGAGGGCATCACATTGGTTGTATTCATGGAACTTTTCTGAACTTTACATCCTTCCTAGCCACCCAGACTGTAAGCACTTAGTAGGCAGTGTCATCCAATATAAAACAACAATATAAAAACAGACAAACAGTCCACTCATTACAGTATTTTTAAAGAATTCTTCACTCAGTAATATACCTCCTACTTCTTGGTGTTTCCACTCACGCAATTTCACTCAAATTTGTATGGGTTCAACAGAGAACTGCCATTTCTAGATAGAATTATTTGGTGCCAGATTTAGGTCATATTATGCACTGAATATTCAACCCTGGAGCAGGATTTATGAGCAGTCCAAAACAAACTAGACATCTCCAGTCTGTGATACCTCCACTTAAAGCATGCCTCCTCTAACTGTGTCACAAGGCAGAGTTAGTAACAGCCATCAAACAATATGAACTCATGATATTTCTTATGTAATCAATAGCACCACATCAATTTCACAAAACAACAATGGAAAAAAATTTAAAAAATAAGTATACCATGTAGTGAAAACACTTTAAAAAATAATTTGTTAGTTCATGCATCCAAGCAAACTGTGATGTCACAGTACAAATAAATGAAAGGGGATTATCAGTAAAAAACAACCATTTATAATCTGTTTCGACAGAGCAGCCAAAAATTACTCACATGTTCAGTAGTATCATCAAATTCCCACTGATTGAGATTAAGAAGGTTGGGGAGGAGGGAAACAAAATAAAAAGAAATGAAGAGAAGTTTGTAGCCTGATAAAGGCAATGGTACCCTCCTTAGACTAAAAAAAAAAAATAGAAAAAATAAGCAACTGAAGAGGTGTGTACAATAAAATCCCAAACAGTATATGAGTGTTATGCTGCCACCTCCACTCCTAACTGAGAAATTTAAAGTAAATATACTCTATATTGTTATCACTAAAACCAACTAATTTTTTTAATATGTAATTCATTGGAACAGATCAATAAGGCATACAAAATGCTATGTACACTACATTGTGACGTTTATTTTGATTTCTATCTAGATTATGCAATTCAAGTTACTATTTAGATTAACATCTTCATTATATTGAAAATGTACATCAATGAAGTCCTATATGTAAAAAAAAAATTTCAATGAATTATCAGAACATGATATGAGCAAAAAACAAATCAACCAAAAACCAGAACAACAACACAAGGAAAATTAGCAAAATAAGAAAGGAAAGCCAAGGTAGAGGAGGAGAGAAAAAAAGACTGAGCTGACACTGAAGGCATTTTGCATTCCATGGTTTCATTGACTACCATATTCCCAATGAAAACAGCAAAAGAACTACTGATCCGTAATGTAAGCTTATCTAAGAACTGAGGAAGGACATCAAAACATGATGGTCATATCACTTTATTTTTCAAAACTACAGATGCACCAAATAAAACATAAGCATTTTTTATGCTATACTTTATAAAAACTTTCTGTTTTACGGGTAGTACAAAATAAATATTTATTAAAAGCCAAATCAATAGTGCTTTCTCTGGAATATTATGGGACACTATGAATCTCCAACTAAATTTATAGAAATGTCCTTCAACCAAAAACCATACAACTGGATTTTTGAGGTAAATAAGTCACTAAGATAGATCCCTTTTAGTTAGAATGCTTTATAGCTAAAGCAAATAAGCACCTTTGTGAGTTAAGACTTTGGGATAAATACGAAGTAAAGACTCTGGGGTAAAAAGCTGGGATATTTATTGCCCTGTTATTTTCACAGAGAAAAGAAGGTAAAATGTAGCAATTCAGTACAACAGTTTTCCACTTTGTTCATAATCTTCCCTACTTTCATACAAAAGAAGGAATTTTCAACTGAATTCAACTGAATTTCAAATTTGCATTAATCCCATCTATTTCCAGGCCCAGCTACCAATTTTGCTGAATAAGCAAAACACTCCATTCTCATACCCAATCACTACTAGAACAAGGTAAACTAGTCCATGGGATATGTATAATCCCTAGCAGGATGCTTATTAATTACAATCTTCCTCTCCTTTTCAGAAAAATATGTACAGGTAGATTTATTACGGTATTGCTTTTGATTCACTTCTAGTTTATTTTAAAAATTGAAAAAAATATAAAGTCCTCTTTTAAATAACTTATTACAAAACCAAGTTGTGACTATATGGTTATAAATCACTGCCTTTGGCTTGAAAGAATTTCTCACAAATTCAAATACACTTAATAATTTTAACTGGCTCAACATACAGGATCTTATTAATTCCCTGGGAAATTCTATAATTTTTGTCATTATCATTATCTCCATTTTCTGGGAAATGAAATAATTATTTTAATTAAATATGTAATTTGGTAAATAAATGACAGATAAAAATACTGTCTGGATACATTTCCCACCAAAAAATGTTTACTCTTCAGTGAAAGAAGGCATTCATTTAGAAATTACAGATTAATTGAGTTTCAAATACTTTTAGCACAGCAGAAAGTAGACTATAAGTAAAACTGCTGTTTAAAATTCTTCCCTTTGATTTAATTAAGTCAATTTTTTTTTTAAGTCAGAAAGGCAAACTGAGAAATAGCTGTAGAGAGCCAAGTATCTATATTAAAAAAAAAAAATGTTCTGTGTTTTGAATCAGAAGTGTCATTTCAATTCACTTCCTCACTTGAAGACAACTCTGAAAAGATAAATATGGATTGTGTGTTTTTAAAGCTAGAATGTTATGAACTTATCTACAAAACGGAAACAGACTCCACATGCATAGAGAACAGACTTCTAGTTGCTAAGTGGGATGCAGGGTCCAGGAAGATAGAGTGAGAGACTGGGATTAGCAGAGGCAAACCTTTGTATCTTTGTCTGTATCTGTATCACTGAATCACTTTGCTGTACAGTAGAAATTAACACAACACTGCAAATCAATTATACTTCAAGTTTCTTAAAAATCTAGAATTTTGTATAGACATTTTAAAATATCAAAGAAAAAATGAAAACAGGGCCCATTTTAAGGTACAGGCTAAAATAGATGTATCCTATAAAAGTATACCTATATAATTTTTCAGATGCTTACCTGTGCATCAGCCAGCATGACATCCTTCAGCATGGGCTGGCCCTTGGGCTCACCATTTTCCATCCTCACATAATGCACCTGGTATCCTCTTATCTGGCCATGCTGTTTATTGGGCACAGGTGAGCGCCATGAGACTTTAACAGATGTTGAGTTGACAGCCTCTACCTCGACTTTGCGAGGAGGACCACTAGGAACTGGAACAACATCATTGGATAAAAGAAAATTATAGGCACTTGTCCCACCCAGTCAGAGCATTTTCTTTACTTAGGTTTTAAAAAAAAATATGGGTAGACCCCACCATGTTTGTTTGTGGAATACAAACATTTTCAACCAATGAAAATGCTCAACCAATCTGCTCTACCTTTTAAGAAAAGATCAAAAAGCATGACCAATGCCAAAAAAAAGAAAAAAAATGGAAGAAAAAAAGAGTATCAGAGAAATAGAAAAACATGTAAAAAATGTACAAAAGCCAAGGAAGATGCTTTGAGGTTCAAAGCATTAAAGCACAAAGAAGTATAGCATTGAAATAATAACAAAAACTGGTTGTTGATTGCTGTGTGTGTTTTTTAGGTTTCTTTTTTAGCAGAATAAAAAGATTCTTGATTATATGGATTTTCTTCTTTTTTTTTCCCCATATCAAAGGTATTCCATACAACAGATGCCAAAAATTGAATGTCGAGCATCACTGTCTCTGAAATGTTCAAGACAAAAAGGCAACAAGAAGATAAGAAGGCGCTTTTGAAAAGTTAACATCAAAATGCAAAAGTAGCGACTACAAAAAGCCAA
Source organism: Capricornis sumatraensis (assembly GCF_032405125.1). NCBI lineage: Eukaryota > Metazoa > Chordata > Mammalia > Artiodactyla > Bovidae > Capricornis > Capricornis sumatraensis. Next base: position 44,617,049 of record NC_091074.1, on the reverse strand, counting down.
GAAAAACGCAGAAGACATTAGATGGAGGTACAGAGAAAGGCCTGGATTGCAAGGTCACAGGAGCAAACTGTTCTTTAAAAAGGAAGCAAATAACTGTGTTGAGATTTAAAAACAAAAACAAAAAGATTCCCAGGCTGTAGCAAAGATAGGTCTTTAGAAAAATTGCTGAAGTTACAGTGACACTGGGTAAAAAAAGATGAGCAGAGAAAAGCACATTACTGTTAGCCTAAGACAGCAGAGCAAGACCGTGGTAGAAGGGTGCAAACTGATGGAGCAGAGGCAACATACCATCTTCATCGGTTCGAATCAACACGGACAAGCTCTCAGGGCCAGGGCCGACGTCAGTGTGGGCTGTCACAGTGATCCGGTATTCAGTCCATTTTTCCAGCTGTTCCAAAAGGTATTTGGTAGTGTCCGAAGGGATTCCCAAAATCTCGTGAGGTTTGTCATCTTCTCCGTCCACTGCAGCATACTTGATGGAGTATTCAGTAATAATGCCATTCTGTTTGTCCACTGGTGGAGGTTGCCAACTTACCAAAATACTAGTGGAACTTGGACTGGTGCAACTAATGTCTTGAGGAGGAGCTGACGGCTCTTATTTTGGTAGTGAGTTAAAGGAGGGTTTGAGTGAAAGGACAGGAGTGGTTGGAAAAAAAAATGATAAAACAAAAGAAAAGGCGAAAATAAATAGACGAACAAGAAGGGCAACAAAATGAAAATAAGACTTTGAAACTTAAAATTTTAAAGATAAATTTATGAACCTTGGCTTAGTAATATGAATAAACCAAAAAATGAATAAATGACCAAAAATAATTGTTAAATAATGGGTGGGGGGAATATGTGAAAATGAAATCTTAAGGTAACAGAGCCTCAAATAAAGTTACCTACCTGCAATTTAAATTCTTCTTCTAAAACAATCCCTCAGTATTCCCCAGCCCTATTTTACAGACTATCGAACTTCATAAAAAGCTGCAAACAGTACAAGATTTGTTACATGAGAGTCTGATGATGTTTAAGAGATGCCATTTCAAGCTTTGGCTACTGAACTGCGTTCTGATTCATATACAGTATTTATTTGCAAAAAGGTTCTTCAGTGTGAAAAGTGGCAATAACTGTTAGATGCCCTTCTGCCAATTAAAATTTTAAAAAGAGAAATAAATAAAAGCCGAACAAACATAAAAGGGTTCCCTCTGACTATCTGAAAATCAGTATTCTGACCAGTTCTAGTAAGAAGTGTTAGCCTAATACTGATCATAGCCCATAGACAGTGAGCATGCAGATCGATAAAGGATGAAAATGCAGTCCAAGGTTTACCTACCCGAGGGTAAATTTCAGGCTGGTTGGTTCTGACTGTAACTTGTACTTACCCTATGTCAGCTTCCAGTTTTTTTAAAAAAAATTTAACTCTTCTTGGGACATCATTGCTAGTGAAGAATTAGATCCCACCAGCAAATTTTGATAAAATCAATAAAAATCATCTATCCCTTACAAAATGTCAATAACACAGCCATTAAAAAGAACTGTTTAAAAAAATCCTGAGAACCATCTGGGAAAGATTTGACATATCTTCCAATTTGTATGTAGCTCTTTTCATTTTGTACATAATTATTTATATAAAGTAGAATTTACATGAGAGTTAAAAGATAAACTTTCTTAATGCCCATTCTAATACAAACTAGTCACCTTCTGAGTAATTATTTTCCATCAAATAAATCAAACATATCATTATTTGAAAAAAAGCAAGAAAGAACAATGTGACTACTCTTATAAGTTACTTTTTCAAGTTAGTAATATATATTCCTAAAGAAGCACAAAGAATTTAGATGAAATATATGCAAATATGTATGCATATATATATTATATAAGACAATATATATGATTGAAGAGTAAAACATTTCTATTTTTTTTGTATTTGAACATGCAGTTTAAGTAGTTCTTTATATTCTGTGAACCTTAATAATATGTAGTGTCAGGTATATCTTATCATATAGACAATTATCAGTCTTTCTTAATTTACATGTCTTGTGTTCTTCATTATAGGCAGTCAAAATGAAAAGATCTTTGTACAGACAAAAAGAAAATTATCATTAAACAGCCTTGTAAATCTGGTATAAGATTTGCAAAATCACAAGAACATCATTTTTATTGATTCTGACTATAGGTTCTTATATCTCAAATTATGAAACTATTTCATATGCACTATCATTCATAATAAATTGAGTTGTTCATGTAACAGCAAAGACTCATTTGTAATTCTTTTTAAAAAACTGATTTGGTTTTCACTGCATTCCTACTTTCAGACCTCCTATTCTGGGAGAGTATATGCAACATCACTTGAAACTAATGAAGAGTAGATAAGCTTTTGATGTGGTTACAAAAGTCCATTCTGTCTCTTTGTATATAAGTATCTATATATGCATTTGCTGTGCTGTGCTTAGTTGCTCAGTTGTGTCCTACGTTTTGGGACCCCAGGGACTGTAGCCCACCAGGCTCCTCTGTCCACAGACTTCTCCAGGCAAGAATACTGGAGTGGGTTGCCATGCCCTCCTCCAGGGGTTCTTCCCAACTCAGGGATCAAACTAAGGTCTTCTGCAATACAGTCAGATTCTTTACCATTTGAGCCACCAGGGAAGCATGTATGTATACATTAGATGTATATATACAAAAAAACTTAAGTTTGTAAAAAAAAAAAAACATGCAAAATATAATAAAGCGTGTGACCTTCCTGTTAATTAAATGTCTGATTTTAAGAGTTATCTTCTGCAATATTACTTATTAGCCTGCCTGGAACTCAAAGAAGACATACAATACTGCACTGATTTACATGTTTCAGTTTTAGAAGAAAGGGAATGTTATAGGAATAAGCTATAATCAGTAAGGGATTAAGCAATAGAATACTAATACTTTTCATATGAATAATCATGTGTTGAGGAAAACTATGAATTTTATCATCAAAAATTGAAAAGATTTATTTATAGAAAATGAAATTCTGGAAGACTTGCTTATATGAAAGGAAACTCATTCTCTAAAAAACTGTAAATTTCATGTTTTCTGACAGGTCTAAAAATTAGGTCAATAGAACATCCTCTTTATGAAATTCCACATATTCATTTTATACATATCTATGTCACTATATCACAAATAACATAAAATATACAATACTTTTAAAATCTAAGGAAACTCCAAAATACCATTCAAGAAAAATGGTTGTTTAATAAATTATAGAAACTTATTAATAAAGAACAAACAGTAGTATTATATAAGCTGCCAGACTTTCCATCAAAAACAAGCTGCCATATGACACATTATACAGAACAGTCCTCCCTAGATACAATGAACTCCATTGTGATAAACACAACTATGCTTTAGAGTAATAGTCCTCAAATGAAAAGAAACCTGAGGAAACAAAATACAATTTAGGACTGCCACTATACTTGTGATTATTCCATTGTTCCTAAATTTGTCCAAATACAGATCTTCTGTGAATGTTTCAAATTTCCACATGAACTACTTGCAAAGTTAACAACAAACTGGGAACAAATATGTGACATGAAGACTTGGTCATTAGCAAAGTTAAAATCTGTGTCCTTAAAAGAGGTGAAAGTTTGGTCTTTTGTTATCTTTGCTAAGCCCTCCTCTGACTATTTTGCAGTGTTCTCAACTTGAATTTTGCTTTACAGCTTTATAATTCATTAACTGGGGCCTGATCCAACGCTTTTACCCATTATTCTCAAGGAGGTTTACTGTTGCTGCTGCTGCTAAGTCACTTCAGTCGTGTCCAACTCTGTGCGACCCCATAGACGGCAGTCCACCAGGCTCCCCCGTCCCTGGGATTCTCCAGGCAAGAACACTGGAGTGGGGTGCCATTGCCTTCTCCAGGAGGTTTCCTAACTTCTCTAAATGACTTTCGATTCCAGAAGTGAGAGAATAGCATCTGTCATTTGGGCCCAGCCTGAAAACCGAGGTCTTGATAAGTCTAATCTCTAAAACTGGACACTTGCTGGTACAGACTACCAACTATTGAAAGAATATGAATTAGCAAGTCTGTTGGTGAGGATAAAAGCCAGCAACACGGCCTAGTGAGAAAAAGGGACAGAAAATAAGCAAAGAGAGACACCTACTTGACTGCATGGTTCTGGCTGATATTTCAGCTGTGGAAGCACCCAGGCCTTGGGGAGAGCGTGCCGCCAGACGGAAGTAGTACAAGCTGTTTGGTCTCAGTCCTTGCAGTCTGTAAGATGTCCCTGGCTCAATGGTGATCCGTTGCTGTGGATATGTAACAAGGGAACTTGATCATTTTCATTAAGATCTGTGCATGTATTTTTATCACACTGCTCAGAACATCAGATTTCTGTCATGAGGGTTATAATGTTATCAAAATATCACAAACAGAATCAACAGTGAGTATCAAGAACCCCACTAATGGTATCACATAATGAAGATTGCTATTTTTAGTTGCTAAACCGTGTCAAGCATCTGCGACCCCATGGACTGTAGCCAAGAAGGCTCCTCTGTCCATGGGATTTCCCAGGCAAGAATAGTGGAATGGTAAGTTTCTACAAGTAAGACAACTAGAAAAAAGGAAGTCAAGGATCTATTTAATGATGTCACAGTGTTTCAAATACATCAGATAAGGGGCAGTGAGAGGCCACCACCCATGACGGCATTTAAACTTTAAGGCACGTGTGTGGTTGTGACATTGTCCACAATAGAAACTGACACCCATTCCTGACAGTGGCTATGCCCAACAGTCATTTGAAGAGATGTCTAGCTCATTTCCCATGACAGCCTGAAACCCAAGTATGGGCAAAGAAAATATGGCCAGAAGTAACATAACAATGGAAACTGGCATACAATTTACATGACGGTGTTATAAAAGAGATCTGAAATTGCCAAGGTTGGCAGGGATAAAAATCAGATGTTAGTTACTGAAGAAAGCTGGCTAATGTATATGAAACCATATCATTACTCTAGGTTGATTTCAAATTAATTTTTAAGTTATTTTTAATTGGAGGATAATTGCTTTACAATATTGTTTTGGTTTCTGCCTTACATCAACACGAATCAGCCATAGGTATGATGTATGTCCTCTCCCTCTTGAACCTCCCTCACTCCTCCCACCCCATCCCACTCCTCTAGGTTGTCACAGAGCACCAGATTTGAACTCCCTGCATCGTAGGGCCTACAGGAAGGAAAAAGAAACCACAAAATTTTCTATAACCTGACATCAAAAAGGGCTTCTGAAATAAGAGGGTTTTTTTTTTTAATTGAATGTTGTAACTCTTATTTTCATGCTTGAAATCTGCCTTTGCCATTTTAGTAAAAATATAGCTATCTATGGGTAATCAATCTCAGATTGAACATGAGTCTGTAGCAGACCTTAAAAAACATACTAATATGTAATCTTGTAATGGCATCAATAATCTTACAAGGCTTTTTATTAAGCAGTGTTTGGCGTTCACACAAACCAGAAATTGGGGAAGGGGAATTCAAATATAAAACTAGAAAAAACATCCTTAGGGTGTTCTGGCTTGCAAATAAAAAAGCTTTCACAAATTTTAGACTTACCAAATAATAAGAAAAAAAAGGAATTTCCTAAATAAACATTTGTAAAACAGAGTAGGGATGCCAACAATCAAATATCCAACCATTGCCAAAAGACCACCTGTCTCATAACTGTTTTTATTTTTAATAGAGTATGCAAGTCAGGAAGAAAGTTAGAAGTGGACATGGAACAACAGACTGGTTCCAAACAGGAAAAGGAGTACGTCAAGGCTGTACATTGTCACCATGCTTATTTAACTTATATGCAGAGTATATCATGAGAAATGCTGGGCTGGAGGAAGCACAAGCTGGAATCAAGATTGCCAGGAGAAATATCAATAACCTCAGATATGGAGATGACCCCAACCTTATGGCAGAAAGTGAACTAAGAACCTCTTGATGAAAGCGAAAGAGGAAAGTGAAAAAGTTGGCTTAAAGCTCAACATTCAGAAAACTAAGATCATGGCATCCGGTCCCATCACTTCATGGGAAATAGATGGGAAAATAGTGGAAACAGTGGCTGACTATTTTTTGGGGCCCTAAAATCACTGCAGATGGTGACTGCAGCCATGAAATTAAAAGACGCTTACTCCTTGGAAAGAAAGTTATGACCAACCTAGAGAGCGTATTACAAAGTAAAGGAATTACTTTGTACACAAAGGTCTGTCTAGTCAAAGCTATGGTTTTTCCAGTACTCATGCATGGATGTGAGAGTTGGACTATAAAGAAAGCTGAGGGCCAAAGAACTGATGCTTTTGAACTGTGATTTTGTAAAAGACTCTTGAGAGTCCCTTTGAGAGTCCCTTGGACTGCAAGGAGATCCAACAAGTGTCTCATAAAGCAGATCAGTCCTGGGTGTTCATGAGAAGGACTGATGTTGAAGCTGAAACTCCAATAATTTGGCCACCTGATGTGAAGAGCTGACTCATTTGAAAAGACCCTGATGCTGGGAAAGATTGAGGGCAGGAGGAGAAGGGGATGACAGAGGATGAGATGGCTGGATGGCATCACCGACTCAATGGACATGGGTTTGGGGAGATTCTGGCAGTTGGTGATGGACAGGGAGGCCTGGTGTGCTGTGGTTCATGGGGTCGCAAAGAGTCAGACAAGACTGAGCGACTGAACTGAACTGAACTGAAGGATTTTAAACAATTTAATGTTAATTTATGTTGTACTACAAACATTTGTAACACGAGTACTTAAATCAACGCTTTAGTTCTAGAATTTTTTGAGGTATTAATTGGAATTGGCTTTGTCAGCTAAACCTAAAAGCACTGCTCTTAGAACCTGCTCACTTCAGAGATGTAATAAAACAGGTTTATTAACATTAACTTTGTATAGCGCTCAAAGTGATGAGCTACAAGTTAATTGGTAATAGTTCACTGTGTTTGTGAGTCTTAAAAAAGTATTCTTTGTTAGAAATCAGGGCTGTTTTGCTTCGTGAAGTTGGCTTTTTTTAAGAAAAAGAATGCTAAGAGATATAATAAAATGGCTTGGTGAATCGAGTTTTCACATACAGTTTTATAAACTTTTTTGTCCTGATGTTACTTAATGAGTTTCATGATAAATGAAATATATATTATTATCATATATCCCCTTTCTGAAAATATTAGATGTATCTTAATAGTGATTTGTAGAATCTTTTCAAAGTATATCCACGGGCCAGTGTATCATGAAGTCAAGAGAACAGATTCTAGAAATTGTCTATATGAGGCTTTGGGCAAATACTTCAACTTATTTTTTTTGTATCCATTTTGTTAATATGTGAAACAGATTAATAATAGAGGCTGAGACAAAGTACTACTGTTGGATTGAGTTAATATATGTGAAACCCTTATTATAGTACCTGTAAATGTATGTTATTCTGATTTTTATTTCTCTTTTTAGTAACTATTAACAATTACTATTCTTCTATACTTATTTGCATAACAATCAAATTACGTGTGTGTGTGTGTGCACCAAGTTGATTCACATCTGATTCTTTGCGACCCGATGGACTGTAGCCCTCCAGGCTCATCTGTCCATGGGGATTCTCTAGTAGAGAATTCTGGAGTGGGTTGCCATGGCTTCCTCCAGAAGATCTTCCCAACCTAGGGATTGGACCCACATGTCTTGTGTCTCCTGCATTGGCACACAGGTTCTTTAGTACCACCTGGGAAGCCAATAGGTGTTGCTATAGATACAGATACATACTCACTCATATCAAACAATCAATGGCATACTAATGAACATTTGCTCTGGGGCATCTTTCTCTGAAACCAGTTGGGACAAATTCATCTACCCAAATCCTTGGAGCTCACTTAGTCAAGTGTTAACTGTGACTTAAGAACTTTAATGCAGAAGACAAAGAAATGCAGAAGACAAAGAAAGGAAATCTCCAAATATCAAGGAGTATGTTCTTTTACAACCCAATACTTCCCTAAGTATCTTGGAAACCTGAATTTAAAACAAGAAATCCATTAGAGACAATAGCTCTTTTTTTTGTCTCTTCTGTCCTACCCCCATCAAGTCTCCAAACACTCTTCTTTCCTTTTTTTTGGTCAATTTTCTCTTTTTATGAATAAATCTTTTCCACCAATGTCCTCAGTAGCTATCTGACCTTTCAATGGAACCTGGGCAAGTAAACAGAATGAGAGTAGTGTCTCGATGCCATGAATGGTGACAAGGTGAGAAGCACAGCCCTACCTCCTCTCCATGCTCCCCATCTTTGTAGACCAGTTCATAGTTGGCGATGGTGTCTGAACGTGGAGGTGTCCAAGAGAGCAAAATACTTGTTTCGGATTCAGGTTCTGCCTTGAAATTTAGTGGCTGCCCTGGGACTAAAAACAAGAAAGCAAAGGATTAAGCTCATCGTCACCAGAAATAATCAGAAATTCTTGCATTGACTGTTTAACCTTTCAGTGTTCACATGTATTAGTTTAGTGGAGAGAAAGGTTTCTTACACTGTCCAAGTTATCCTATGAGTACAAAGCCCACTTTTTCTCCTTTAAGGGATAAGGACAATGTTATGAATATTGTCCTGTCCTTGAGTGGTTTAATATATATGCAAGATGTGGAATTAGCAAATGTAAATATATCAGTTTCTGAGTTCAACTTTAAGGATAATATTTATTATAATATTGTTACAAGCAATAAATGTGATGATATTGTAAGCAATAAACATGATTTATATAGAGTACTTGGAATGAATACTGCCTAAATCACATAAAATGTTAAATACATAAAAGCTATTGCTATTTTACAACTTAGGAGGAACTTATTTTTTAGTACTATAGTTTACTTTCAAAACAATTTCCAATTAGGTTTATAAAATCTCACCTTCACTCCATTAGCAAAATCTATAGGCAAGCATAATGATTAGTATTTTTTTTTGTTACCAACCCATTTTTAAACAGATGTAAAATAAAGAGAATTTAAAAACCTAACACTAACAATTCTTTCTGACCTCTAAATGAGTTTATATGAGTTAATACACTAGACCAAATATAAATTTAATACTGTCCCAAGTGAGAAAGAGCTAAATTACTACACAAGTTAAAAAGTTATAGACTACACTTACAGTCACAAATATATGAATTTAATATAGGTTTCCCTGGTGGCTCAGACAGTATAGAACCTGCTAGCAATGTGGGAGACCAGGGTTTGATCCCTGGGTTGAGCCGTTCCCCTGGAGAAGAGAATGGCAACCCACTTCAGTATTCTTGCCTGGAGAACTCCATGGACACAGAAGCGTGGTAAGCTCCAGTCCATGGGATCACAAAGAATCAGACATGATTGAGCAACTAACACTTTCACTTTCATAGGAATTTAACGGAGGTCATCTATAATTTGTACCTTGGTCATGTAATCCATGCAATAGACAATTTGGAACAGCTATATATCAGATGAAATCAAGAATTGGATCTAGTTGAAAACACCTTACACAAATGTTGAATTAGAATAAATTTTACCAACACCAACCTCCTAGTTAGCACCTAATCCCACAAGGTCCTCTACCCATTATATACAAGGCTAATGCACTTCAGGGCATCAGTGGCACAATTACCCTTACTTACACTGTTCTTGCCCAATGTCTACTTTGGCTGATGCCCATGTCTTGTGGCCATTAAATATTTTGATCATTACTCCTGATATTATGGTATGTTTCAAAGTGCCATATCTGAATATATGTCCGTATGCCCACAAGTTCACATGAGAATTGTGTGTATATTTAAATTAAAAAAAAAGACAAGAATAATACTCCACACTAGAGGGGAAAAGAACACCTCAAGTATTTTTTTGGCAAATGAGCATAAGCATTCAAAAATATGTACAAACAATATAACTTGTAGCTGATGTATGACATCAGTTTCTTAAACAATAATTAAAGCATCATTTTCAGAAAGAAAGTCGCTGGAAATATAAAATGCAATGCTTCCTTTTCTTTCTGTAGTCATCTCTCTGCAGTATGACTAAAAAACTGCCTTTTGTTTGAAAAGGAGATTCAAGTTTAAAAGGACCTACAATGGTTTCTGGGATCCCTAATTATCATTTCATTCCTCATCTGGTCTGTTAACCTGTGAGTGTGTGTGTATGTGAACAAGTGCACACACTCATGTCTGGACTGATGCGTAAGGCCACCAATAATCAGTGCTTCATATTTCTAATTAATCTTCTTTTCTCCCCTGTTGTACCACAGGCTTTGAGATACTCATTAATTTGATGCCTCCAGAAATGTACTTTCTGAACTGGATATCTATTTTTTTTAAAGTACCTGCCCAATAGGTGACCTAACACAATCATTCACACTGAGAGGTGAGAGGTGGGGAGAAAAGAAGGGATCAAGAGCAGGTAGAACAGAGGGAAATAAGAAAACAATCGGGCAAATAGCAAATCAAAGAAAAAATGCATAATTTTTAAAAGGAAAATACCAAAATCACAGGCAGGAGCAACAGTGGAAGCCAAGAATGATCAGACAGATGGGGGAATGATGTTTGAATTCTAATATTCAGACGATGAAACACTTTCTCAACCTAAAAATACACATGCCTATGCATATGTATGCAGTCACTTCTTTTTCTCTAGTTTTATTCCAACTTCCACAAGTCTGGGAAAGAACACCTTGTGATAACTTCTGACATAATCCAAACTGAATAAAGTACTGTCAAGAATTAACAACACAGACAGTATTGAAAGGCTGCTCTCAGGATAATAAATGCTGGTTATATATTTCCTCCCTGCTAATGCTAATAATAAATTGAGTGACAGCGACTGAAAACATTGTGGGAATCTAATTAACTTTTTCTTACTTAAACTGTTTACTTTTTTGCTTTTAATTTGTCTCAAACAAATTCCTGGTAGGTCCCGATGTTTCATCATTGTTTAGTGCCATACACTTCCTTTAATCCCCTAATTCTGTTTGGTTTTACTCAAAGCCCTCTCTTTCTAAATAATGAAATAGCTACATCAAAGTCTCAGAGGGTGTAAATGTTCATTTTATCCTTGAACAAAGTAAGTAAGTAGTGATCACGCAACTGGATAGTTAGACTTTTTAAACAGTACAATGAGGTTCTCCTCCTCTGCTATATAATACAATGAGGTTCTCCTCCTCTGCTTTCACCATCTTCTTTTGAAGTGGGCTGGCAGATAATTTATTAGATTGTAAACTTGTAGTAGAAACACCAGTGCCTAGAAATGCCAGGCGGATGAGAAGGCCGTATGGACACAGGGTCACAGGAGTGCCTGGGCCACCAGAAGGAGTCAGTGATGCTCTGAGCCAGTAGACTGCTGCCTGTGGGATGTGGGTTCAGTCTTGCCCAAGCTTCTGATTTTTCAATAGAAGTTGATAATGAATCTTCTAGGTAAAATCTTTCAACTTCTTTATAATCTTAAATAAAATGAAACAGTTGAAATGAAATAAAAAATACTGTATTGGGCAAAAGATGTCTACAGACAAAATCTAGCATATGGACCAGGGCTTAAAAGATCTTTTTGTTATATCAGGCTCTGTGCCCACACTACTCAGACTTTTCTAGGGAATTTGAAAGTGAAAGTCACTCAATCCTGTCTGACTCTTTGCAAACCTATGGACTGTAGCCTTCCAAGCTCTGCTCTCTCTGGAATTCTCTAGACAAGAACACTGGAGTGGGTTGCCATGCCCTCCTCCAGGGGATCTTCCCGACCCAGGTACTGAACACAGGTCTCCCGCATTGCACACAAACTCTTTACGGTTTAGGCCCCCAGGAAAGCCCAAGAATACTGGAGTGGGTAGCCTATCCCTTCTCCAGGGGATCTTCCCAACTCAGGAATCAAACCCATGTCTCTTGCTCTGCAGGCGGATTCTTTACTGTCTGAGCCACCAGGGAACTGTGGGTTCACCTTATAAAGATATTGCTTCCTCAGTATCATTTAGTCAGTGCTGAAACATCCACAATGAAGCTGAGGCTTCAAAGGAAAAAAAAAGCTATCATAGTAATGTATTTACTTATATATTCCCCAAACAAATTAGTCCTAATGATCATAATATATATTTAGAAGAAAACACTTTAGTGGACTCCCAACTGTCATATTTATTTTGTTTGTGCCACTTGGAGACACAGGGAAATTTCATCATTGGTCAGAATTTTACACCAAATACAATGCTACAAAGGCTCTATTAACATTTACATCTGTCTTCTTCCATACCCTTTCCCCTCTTTCTCTCCTTCCCTGACTGTCTCCCTCCCTCTCCCCTTTCCTTCTCAATATATACATGTGTATATATATCTATACACACACGACTGAGCGACTTTCCTTTCACTTTTTGCTTTCATGCATTGGAGAAGGAAATGGCAACCCACTCCAGTGTTCTTGCCTGGAGAATCCCAGGGACGGGGGAGCCTGGTGGGCTGCATCTACGGGGTTGCACAGAGTCAGACACGACTGAAGTGACTTAGCAGCAGCAGCAGCATATATATATATAAAATACTCTCACAATGTTTACACCACAAACTTGCTGACATTCTTTTATCTCATTTACTTCATGTTAGACTACGTATATTTAAGTTTTATTCTATTAAGAGCTTTCCTGTTTTGTCCCATTTCTCTCACTAATGAACCTAAGATTCTTTTTATGGGAAAATCTGATTCTGGAAAATATACGGAAGAAGAAGAAGAGGAAGAACAACAAAAACAACAAAACTCACCCAGAAATGTAAGTGTAGTAACTGTGACCAGAAACCAAAAAATGTACACGTGGCAAGAGAAAAAGAATGTAGAAAAACAGTTTTTCTTTAAAATTATATTTAATAAATCCTTCTATTTGGTGAAGTGTTACTGTTATATCCTTCTTCTTGATTGCTTATTTAATGTCCACAAAGAAATATAAATATGGGTTATCAATTCCCTAAAATAAGATTATAACCCATTGAGAAATGTAAAATATTTGCACAGTAATACAGTTATACTCAATACAAATATCTGAAGGCAACTTAGAGAGAATGGAGAATGAATAAAAAGTGAAAAGAAAATCTGCATGACATCTAAACTTTGATAATTAGAAGCAATCAAATTTCAGTAGATTTTAGAAGAGAAACAGGTTAGCACACAAATAAGCTGGCTAAAAAACAATTTTACCTCACCATAGTATAAATATGAAATGTACCGAAGAGACAAAAAAAACCCTCAAATAATTTATTGTTAAAATAGCTAGTGCTCTAATAAGGCAATATTTTAAAATGTGAGTATCTAGCATATTGACAAACGGTAACAACAACAAAAAACAACAGCCAGAATTATAGTGGTGGTAAAACAAAATCAAATTCAAACAAGGAGTCAGATTTCTAAGTGCTACAGATATATTATTGACAAAAGCAGTACTTAGCACACATGCACCTGCATAAATCTTGTTCTCAACTGTCATTAAACATAAGAAAAAGTTAAATTTTATTACAGTTGTATTTATAGCCATAGCTCCGTTACTCATTGCTAAAATAACCTAGAAAAAGCATTTAAATTTTTGTTATTGGAAATCAGTCTTTTTTAATTTGCCTATATTGACTTGTTGATATATATTTAATAGTAATGAAATGATTTTAAAATTCTGAAAATCTAAAGCACAGTGTCTCTAAAATGTCATAGTTCTATAACAACTTTGCTCCTTCGAAACATTTAAAGTTGATATGACTCATTAATATTTATTTAGTAAATGCATATAATTATTTTCCTTTCAAAGACCTATACCATTAAGGTCTGCACATAAAAATCAGTACTTTCTCCAAGAATTTATTGAATGCATAGAAGAATTAGAGGTCAGATATGTTTTCTAAAGAAAGTTCAGAAAAAAGACACGCATTAGGATTTAACAGCTTTATGATTGTCCCATTAGCATGAACAACATACATTTATTTCAGTGCACAGGTTTAAGGTGTTAACTTATTACATTTCTTTAGAAGAGTTTTATTTGTACTTCTTTTGTAAAATATAGTTACCCTACATTCTTATATAATTACATACATGAGAAAACTTAACAGACATTTTTCCGAAGTGTTTTTCTATTGCAGAGTTTTTATCCAACATAACGCAAATACTTCCCTTGTCAGTGACCATACAGTCGACATATTTTCAAGGTGAACTAGTTGCAAGTAATTATAATGCCAGAAGTTAAAGCGATGTAAACTCTGGATGATTAACCCATACATTTAGAAAATAATCATTTTAACCGAAACTTTTTTATATTTAAAATCATTTAAAGATTATGTGATAGTTTCATCTGCACTAATATTCATAATTAAGAGACTATATTACTGACTATAAATAGATACCCAAGAAAAAGATACACAAAAAGGCAAAGTGGTTGTCTGAGGAAACTTACAAATAGCTGAGAAAAGAAGAGAAGCGAAAGGCAAATGAGAAAAAGAAAGATATACCCATTGGAATGCAGAGTTCGAAAGAAGAGCAAGGAGAGATAAGAAAGCCTTCCTAAGTGAACAATGCAAAGAGAGGAAAACAACAGAATTGAAAAAGACAAGAGAACTTTCAAGAAAATTAGAGATACCAAGGGAACATTTCATGCAAAATGAGCACAATAAAGGAAATGGTATGGTCTTAACAGAAGATAAAGATATTAAGAGGAGGTGACAAAAATTCACAGAAAAACTAAACAAAAAAGATCTTAATGACCTGGATAACCACAATGATGTGATCACACACCTAGATGATGCTGTGAAAGTGCTGTACTTAAAATGCAAGCAAATCTGGAAGACTCATCAGTGGCCACAGGACTGGAAAAGGTCAGTTTTCATTCCAATCCCAAAGAAAGGCAATGCCAAAGAATGTTCAAACTACCACAGTGTTGCTCTCACTTCACAGGATAGCAAAGTATGCTCAATATCTTCCAAGCGAGGCTTCAATAGTAGGTGAACCAAGACCTTCCAGATGGTCAAGATGGATTTAGAAAGGCAGAGAAAACAGAGGTCAAATTGCCAACATCTTTTGGATCATAGAAAGAGCAATAGAATTCCAGGAAAAAAAAAAAACAAACAACACATCTACTTCTACTTCATTGATACACTAAAACATTTGACTTTGTGAATCGAAACAAACTGTAGAAAATTCTAAAAGAGATGGGAATACCAGACTACTTTACCTGACTCCTGAGAAACCTGTATACAGGCCAAAAGCAACAGTTAGAACCAGACATGGAACAAAGAACTGGTTCCAAATTGCGAAAGGAGTACGTCAAGGCTGCACATTGTCACCTTGCTTATTTAACTTCTATGCAGAGTACATCATGCCAAATTCTGGGCTGGATGAAGCACAAGCTGGAATCAAGATTGCTAGGAGAAATATCAACTACCTCAGATTTGCAATGACACCTCCCTGATGGCAGAAAGCAAAGAGGAACTAAAGAGCCTCTTGATGAAAGTGAAAGAGGAGAGTGAAAAAGCTATCTTAAAATTCAACATTCAAATAACTAAGATGATGGCATCTGGTCCCATCACTTCATAGCCAAACAGAGGGGAAAACAATGGAGACAGTGACAGATTACATTTTCTTGGGCTCAAAAATCACTGTAGAGGGTGACTACAGCCATGAAGTTAAAAGATGCTTGCTCTTTGGAAGAAAAGCTACGATAAACCTGGACAGCTTATTAAAAAGCAGAGACATTACTTTGCTGACAAAGGTCCATATAGTTACAGTTAAAGCTATGGTTTTAACAGCAGTCATGTACAGATGTGAGTTGGCCATAAGGAAGGCTGAGCATAGAATAATTGATGCTTTTGAACTGTGGTGTTAGAGAACTCTTGAGAGTCCCCTGGACTAAAAGGAGGTCAAACCAGTCAATCCTAAATCAACCCAGAATATTCATTGGAAGGACTGATGCTGAAGCTGAAACTCCAACAGTTTGGCTATCTGAGGCAAAGAGCTGACTCATTATAAAAGATCCTTTTGCTGGGCAAGATTGAAGGCAGGAGGAGATGGGGACGGCAGAGGATGAGATGGTTGGATGGCATCACTGACTCAATGGACATGAGTTTGAGCCAGCCCTGGGAGATGGTGAAGAACAGGGAAGTCTGGTGTGCTGCAGTCCATGGCGTCGCAAAGAGTCGGACACGACTAAGTGATTGAACAACAACAATAGATAGATATTTTGATTGTCTGTATTACTAGAAATTACGAATTTACATCAACTCCATTTATATCAATATGTATGACAGTACTCTTAGAAAAGATCAAAAGTAATAATGTCTCTCTTAAACTCACTTTATTTCTAATTACTGTTTCTGCAGAGTCTGATTTTAAAGAAAAACAGAAATATTATTGTCAGGGAATTAAAGGTAATATAATGAATGTACCTTTCTGATTAAGTAGACATACAATGTATATCTCTCTGGATATAAAATTAAAATATATTTGAGAAGTTTATATAGATATATTACTGACCTGTGAATTTTTTTAGGTTCAGAAAAGACAAAATATTAGTGAGAATAATCATAAACTTAAATTTTATATAACCTAACTAAAATAATTTTTTATAATGGTTTTATGTTTTGCTGAGCAGTGGTTCTATGATTTAGCTAATCAAGAGCATCTCAGCATTAATTATATCAGAACTAACATCATTGTATTTGGCAGGTGTCCACTAACATCAAATGGCCTTTGTTAATTAAGTCTGGAGAACAGATCAAATCATTGTGCCATTTTGGAAGGTTTTCTTAGCCTATTGATCTTGGCAGGCACAAGTCATCATGTCATTATATATCTTCTCAATCAATGGGTATTAAAATCACAACTATTATGCAAGGTTCTTGGAAATATCTTAATGTAAAAGAAAAAAAAGTTAAACAGAAACTGATAACAGCTATTCCAATGCATCTGTGACCCATTTATCGAGATTTTTTTTTAGGTACCGAGTCCCTGGATCACATTAACTCAATTGCTCCTGCCACAATATTACCTTCACTGAGGAATGATTTATGTTACATTATGTCCCCTGGTAATATAGAAAATCAAAATATGGTCTATTGAAACATCAGTTCTATATCTTTCATTAAATTGTGACTGAAAGCATTATCGTCTGCCATTCCATGTTCTTAAGATAAGGATCTCATGATTCTCAAAGATTCTTATGTTTTGGTTGAATTTAGTTTCAGAAACTATTTGGTTTCTTAGCTAAATCCTCCTGTCATAAGAAAAAAATAAAACACTTTGATATTTTTAGAGACTAGTTCCTTATCCATTAGCCTAATACCAATTGGTGGGTTATCTTTTCCTTTTCTTTTTTGTCTCCTTTGCTGAAGCACCATTGTCTTTTAAATTAATAATTTACAAATATCTTTTTTTTTTTTTGGTTCCTACTGGGTTTTTGAACAGAGGCAGGAAATACAGGGTTTCAAGTATTGTATCCAAGAATTAAGTATGATTTACTTCTGAAATACTTGCAGTAGCTATTTGATTATCCCAGGACAGAGGTACACTAAACCATTTACATAGGAAAAAACAATATATTTATCTAAAAGAAGAAGGAATACCTTTTTATTTGGAGGTTATTATACTTAATCACTAAATCTGGTTCTTAATTTTCTAACTACAAATTTTAGCATATCCATACATGACCACAGGAAAAACCATAGCCTTGACTAGACGGATCTTAGTCGGCAAAGTAATGTCTCTGCTTTTGAATATGCTATCTAGGTTGGTCATAACTTTCCTTCCAAAAAGTAGGTGTCTTTTAATTTCATGGCTGCAATCACCATCTGCAGTGATTTTGGAGTCCCCAAAAATAAAGTCTGACACTGTTTCCACTGTTTCCCCATCTATTTCCCATGAAGAGATGGGACCGGATGCCATGATCTTTGTTTTCTGAATGTTGAAAAGGCAGAGGAACCAGAGATCAAATTGCCAACATCTGCTGGATCATGGAAAAAGCAAGAGAGTTCCAGAAAAACATCTATTTCTGCTTTATTGACTATGCCAAAGCCTTTGACTGTGTGGATCACAATAAACTGTGGAAAATTCTGAAAGAGATGGGAATACCAGACCAACTGACCTGCCTCTTGAGAAATCTGTATACAGGTCAGGAAGCAGCAGTTAGAACTGGATATGGAACAACAGACTGGGTCCAAATAGGAAAAGGAGTACGTCAAGGCTATATATTGTCACCCTGCTTATTTAACTTATATGCAGAGTACATCATGAGAAACGCTGGACTGGAAGAAACACAAGCTGGAATCAAAATTGCCAGGAGAAATATCAATAACCTCAGATATGCAGATGACACCACCCTTATGGCAGAAAGTGAAGAGGAACTAAAAAGCCTCTTGATGAAAGTGAAAATGGAGAGTGAAAAAGTTGGCCTAATACAGATGGCTAACAGGCACATGAAAAGATGTTCCATGTTGCTAATTATTAGAGAAGTGCAAGTCAGAACCACAATGAGATATCACCTCATAGCAGCCAGAATGGCTATCATGAATAATTCCACAAACAATCAATGCCAGGGAAGGTGTAGAGAAAAGGGAACCCTCCCACACTGCTGGTAGAATATACATTGGTACAGCAATGGTATGGAGTTTTCTTAAAAAAATTAAAAACAGAGTTGCCATATGACCCTGCAATCCCACTCCTGGGCCTGTATCTGGAGAAAAACAAGATTCGAAAAGATATATGTACAGCAGTGTTCATTGCAGCACTGTTTACAATACCCAATACCCAAGACATGGAAGCAACCTAAAAGTCCATTGACAGAGGAATGGATAAAGAGACATGGTACATATATACAATGGAATATAACCAGCCAATAAAAGGAATGAAGTAATTCCATGTGTAGCAACATGCATGAACCTAGAGAAGGTCCTACTACGTGAAGTAAGTGAGACAGAGAAGGAGAAATATCCTAAGACATCCCTTATATGTGGAACCTAAAAAGAAATAATGCAAATGAACTGACGTAACAGAAACAGACTCACAGAGTTGGAGAACAAGCCTATGGTTGACAAGGGTAAGGAAGCAGGGGAGGGGCAGTTAGGGAGTTTCGGATGGACACAGACACACTGCTATATTTAAAATGGATAACCCACAAGGTCACACTGCATAGCACATGAAACTCTGCTCAATGATATGTGGCAGCCTGGATGGGAGGGGAGTTTGGGGGAGAATGGATACATGTATAGGTATGGCAGAATTCCTTCACCACTCACCTAAAACTATCCCAACATTGTTTCTCAATCAGCTATACCCCATACCAAATAAAAATTTTGAAAAGTAATAGAAAAGAAAATGGTGCTTAAAAGAATCTAGCTGCTGCTGCTGCTGCTAAGTCATTTTAGTCGCGTCTGACTCTGTGCGACCCCAGAGATGGCAGCTCACCAGGCTCTTCTGTCCCTGGGATTCTCCAGGCAAGAGCACTGGAGTGGGCTGCCATTTCCTTCTCCAATGCATGAGCGTGAAAAGTGAAAGTGAAGTCGCTCAGTCGTGTCCGACTCTTTGCGACCCCATGAACTGCAGCCCACCAGGCTCCTCCGTCCACGGGATTTTCCAAGCAAGAGTACTGGAGTGGGGTGCCATTGCCTTCTCCAAAAAGAATCTAGAGTATCCAGATAATAACCTATGACCCAAAGGAAGTCACTGACTCTTTTCACCTTTACTGATCCTCAATTTACTTGAGATAATTCCACATCTATCTAAATGAGTAGGAAGAATTAATACACCCAGAAGCAGACTGCCCAGCATGTTAGTTATGATGATGATGATCACACAGAACTGAAGTTAGAAAATATTTCTGTCCATTATCTAATTGATAGTCTTGTTACGGGTTGAAGAGTCTCCCACAAAAATGATCATACGTTGAATTTCTAATACCAAGAACCTTATTAAGTGACCTTATTTGGAAATAAAATTACTGCAGATATAATCAGCCATTATATTAGATGTAATTAGTCATTATCAGGATTACATGGTATCATTAGGTTGGGCCCTAATCCATTATGACTGATACCTTATAAAAAAGGGAAATTTGGACAGAGAAACACACACCCAGGGAGAAGGCCATGAACAATGTAGGCAGAAATCACAGTGATGCTTCTACAAGCTGAGGAACAGCCAAGATTACCCGCAAACCACCAAAAGCTAGGAGTGAGCCCCAGGGCCTCCCTAACAGCTCTCAGAGGGAACCAAGCCTGCTGACACGTGGTTCTCAAATTTCTAGTCACTACAACCAAACACGATCCATTTTTGTTGTTTCAGCCACCCAGGAAGTAGCATTTTGTACAGCAGCCTTAGGAAAATTAAAACAAAAACAAAAACAGAAAAAAACTACTACTCCTAAACTCTATAAGGGGGTTGTTACTTTAGATGAGAAAACTGAAGTTCAGAGAGATGAAGTAACTTGTCAAAGGTTATAGAGCTAAAAATGGGACTTAAGGATTCAAACCTTGGTTACATTACTCTAAGATCAGAGTTTCTTTCCGTATAAAAGCTGAAAAACCTAAAAACCTAGAACTGGAGTATAGGTATACACTCTTCCTATATACTTTCTTATATCTTTAATGGTTATTTAACTGCTAGAATAGTATAATAAAAAATAATCTCAACAGTTGACTATTTTCAGTCAAGAAAAAGAATGAGATTCACTGATTTCTACATTTTTCAATGAGAAACTTATGAAAAACTTACTCTATAATACTTTCGTGCATATTAACGTAAGAATCACAGAAGAACTGTGAACAAAATAAAAGCCAAACCAAGAAGATATATGGATGAGTTTTAGTAGAACAATGATAAAACACTTCTACAGTCATCTTTTTGATATTTTAGTGATAAATCCATGAACAAACCAATAAGAGCCAAGTAACAGTATGAGAATAAAGGTAGGAGAGCTATAAACATACTAGATTTCTAGCAGCCTAGGCGAACGTTCCCAGCCACAAGACGCAGAAAGTCCACAACATAAAAACAAGTCAGTGGTTAAACATAAGTTTACCGACTTTTGACAGCTGAGAAAATGTAATGGTTCATTCTCAGGATTACCCATGAGCTATGACTACAGATTATAGACACATTTTCCAATTATATGGTCCATATGTGGATTTTCAGAACAAACCAATGGCACGCCGCCAAGACAATCACAGATTAATGCAGGTTTGAAAGTGTCAGTCACTCAGTTGTGTCCAACTCCTTGTGATCCCATGGACTGTAGCCCACCAGGCTCCTCTGTCTATGGGGTTCTCCAGGCAAGAATACTGGAGTGAGTTGCCATTTCCTTCTCCAGGGGATCTTCCTGACCCAGGGACTGAACCCGGGTCTCCTGCATTGCAGGCAGATTCTTTACCATCTGAGCCACCAGGAAGCCCCAATAACAAGTTCAAGAGGCTCCAACAAAATAAACAGTCACATGAACAGTTCTCAGATATTTAAACTTAAAAAGAAACCCACTATGGTTTATTCCCGTGTATGTGTGTGCATGCTCAGTCATGCCCAACCATTTGGACTGCAGCCACCAGGCTCCTCTGCCCTTGGGATTTCCCAGGCAAAACTCATCCCATGACAAACTGATCAATTTGAATCTAAGACCACAGAAATCTGATATCCTCTTATAAAAATAAAACTACTAGAAGGGCCAAGTTTTTCCTCATAAAATCACTGGTGTCTGCTCTAACATACAGTAAAATGGGTGAATAAGGCCCCAGAGTTTGATTTCAGATATTGGCAACTGTCTTTACCCATGAGCCCATACAAAGACAAAAAAATTAAAAACATTAATAGAATATTAATTTTTAAGCAAGCTGCTTCCTGGCAAATATAAACCATTTAAATATCCAAGGCCTCCCGACAAATGGTTTTAGTTTTAACTTTATCTTGAATTATCCACTCCTCCACAGATTAAATAAATTTTGGGACTATTCTATTAGAGTTGCTAATATAAAGGAGCACGGTTCTTCTATTCTCTAAATGCTGCATGGTGAATGCATTCATCCATCTCCTGCAGAAAGTCTTCAAGTCATTTGGATACAAAAAGAAAGGATGCTACAGACAGGGGTAGGAGAGTAAGAGTTATAGACGATTAGGTATACGCTATAAAGATATATTGCACAGCATGGGGGATATTTAGCCAATATTTTATAATAACCATAAATGGGGCATTACCTTTAAAACCTGTGAATCACTGTATGGTACACTGGAAACCTATGTAATATTGTACACCAACCATAATTCAATTAAAAAAAAAAGATGTTAAATACATCCTCTTTTCAAAGGACTGTATTATTTATAGTCTTTCAGTGTCCATGCCTGCTCCTTTTCACATGCCTTAACTCCTTACTTAGAAGCTCTAAATCTCAAAAACTAAACTGTCTACTATCTTTATTCTTTGTTTTTGCCCCTGCCATTTCTTCGCACCAACTCTTCTCCACCCTACTCCCCATTCAGAAGCAGACCTACCTCCTGTCTGAGTAATGACTTGAATGTCACTTGAAAGAGGACCATCTCCAATTGAGGTAAAAGCCAGAACTTTGACAGAATACGTTTTCTGGGGCACTAAGTTGCCTATAGTCGTGATTTGGCTGTCAGCTACATTGTGTTTCATCCAGTTGTTGACATGCTGAGTGGGATCCATTGTATAATAAACTCTGTATCCTTGAATCTGTCCATTTGGTTCTTCAGGCTCCTTCCACTGTACCAGAATGGTGGTTGAACTCAACATCCGTGCCTGGACATCCCGCGGGGCGCTGGACGGTGCTTGCTCTGAGGTCTGCGTCAGCACGGGCTCACTGGGAGGCCCCCGCCCAATGTTATTGACAGCGACGACCCTGAACTCATAATCCGAGTAGGGGCTTAGTCCGGCGACACTGTAGCGTGTCGTTGCCACTCCATCAATTTCTTTGTAAGGTTCCTCAGTATTTTTAGGTTTATGCTGGATGATGTAGTAAGAGACTGGCTCGGGGTTCCCAGAGTCCCATGTCAGCGTGATGCTTGTAGCTGTGCTCTCAGTCACGACAGGCGTTCCTGGAGGTTTGGGTAAGGCTTGAGGGAGAAAAAAGGCCATGAACACCCATCATCTTTAAGAAATCACAATATTCCATAACTGTAGTATTAGAGTGATGCGATTACGTATCTAGCGAAGATTTAATGAGATGAAATCATAGCAAAGTACAGTTTTCTAAGTGGTCAGGATGTACAGTAAGACATGCACAGGTGGCAAACCCCAGGTGACTAGAAGTGTATTATACAGCATTGCATTTGGGGGCTGATAATGAAATTCACCACTTATTATCTATGAGATTCTGGATACATTGCTTAAGTTCAGTTTGCTTTAGTTTTCTCATGTGAAAAATAGGAAAAAATGCATTATTGGAATTGTACAGTTGGGTAACTGTATTTCATGAGTTTGTGGTGAAGATTAATGAGCTAATCCAGTAATGCTCTTAGAATGTATCTGGCACCCTGAGAAAACAGTGGTTCCAGTTATTACAATTACTATAACCAAAAGCTTGGTCAATGAGATTCTCACTTCAAAAAAATGATACAACTAAATACTAATAAACATTGAAAAGAGCAAAATTTTAAATATAATGAAATGGTATTCAATTGCTATAAGAGCATTCATTATGTTTTCAAGATGTATGACATAGACAACAGTATTATAATTTTTAAAATAAATTAACCAATAATTTTAAGGTTAACAAAGAATAACAATTTCAAGTTAATCAATCAAATTCATGCTTTTTTACTTAATATTCAAAACATGCTGAAGGAACTAAATTAAAGCCTATCCAGAAATCTCTTTTAAAAATATTTTATTGTCATAATATATATTCTATATCCAATATCAGTAATATCATATTATAGCTACATGAAAAACATTTCAATTAACTTCATATTTTAGAAATCATGTTCTTTTTTTTTTTTAGAAAAAAAGCACAACTCAAAATGCTACTAAGAAAAAAGGCCATCTATACCAGTGGCCTCGTATTCAAGCACCTCCCCTGGACAGTGATTCAGAAAGGTATAGTGTTAGGGAAGAAAGGAGAATTTCACAAGCTGATTTTTTAAGAGAAAACTCAGAAAGTAACACTCCTATAAACAGCTCTTTAGTACTCTTCTTTCCTTTTCAACTTAAAGAAAATAAAACACTCCTTACAATGGTAACTCTTCAAGAATAACAAACTTGTATTTAATCACTGTTACACCAACAATACCTAGAACACTGTCTAGACCTGAGTAGGTTTTTAAGCAGCATTGTGAAATGACTACCTGAATAAATGAGTCCTTTCTCTAAGGTGCTTTTAGTTTCGATTCACTTTTTGCCATCAAGTTTCACCCTCATGTTTTATTATTTATGTTGGAGGAGGAGGGGGTAGGGAAGTAGCAAGAATCAGGAAAACAAAGATAAGAAATTGAACAAGATATTAGTTTAATGTGACTCCTGCTTTTGCATTCCTGAAGGTCTTTAGTAAATCTTCAAATATTTAAAGCTGACATGGTTAGTATGGGAAAGGTGATTCAATATTTGCATATGACTCTAAGAACCATGGAATGATAATATTTGGCCAAGGGATTTTATGGAAAATAATAATAAAAAGACATTTGTTTAAATATTCTGGTCTGGCATTTTGCAAGAAAGCGGATAATCTGAATTTTCCCTAGATGCTTTTCTGTATTCTTGAGGCAAGTAAAAATATTGCTAATTAAAGATGTGTGTTTAGTGATATTTAACAGATACTCTCAGTTTCACTAAGTGACACCGATTATACAGTACAGGTTTTGTGTCTGTAATAGTATGCTTAGTACAGTAATTATATGTAATGAAACATTACTCTTAATATTTTAAATGATGAAATATTGAAAACGGTGTGTACCTTGTTCTTATGTCACATTATTTTTATACGGTATATAGTAAGTATATGTATATCTGGTCAAAGGTATGGGACTGATTACATTATGTGTGGTCCATTTTTTTTTTAGGGTCACAATTCCTAGAAGGGGAAGATAATTTGTGTTCACTTTGCAATAGTTCCAGACATTTGCAGAAATCTAAAGTTACTCTCATACTGACTCATTTTAGGAAAGTTTTCTAAAATTCTATAAATACTTTGTAAAAACAGCTGGTTCCCTCACATATTCATTTCCCCTCCTTTGATTCAAAAGTAACCAAGGCATATAATTCATTGGTTATAGTCAGTACCCTTATTTCAAGAAAAAAAAAATTGTTGAGCACTTCACCTACACAAGGTGAGAGATGAAGCTAAAACAGAATATAATCACACTTACATTTTGCATTTTAATGGCAGAGTCTATAAAAAATTTAAAGCATCTATTATTAGATCATGTTGATTTCAACTCTATTTTTCTGTCTTCTGGGATTTTGAGCATTTATTAACACTTACTTGGATTTTTCTGTCATGTACCTCTTCTCAAGGTTCTGGATGAATGTAAAATCTGTACACAGCATCCCGACCATTACAGCTGAGCATTCCTCATTCTGCCCTGTTAGTGCCTGAGCCTGGCTACCACTTAGATATTTTGAAAATTATCATGACTTAGGTTGTCAATACTTTTAAGAGAGAATCTGCCTACCTAGATATGTGTATCTAACGTGATACCACAAATAAGACTATGTGAAACACTGCCCAATGAACGGATTCATTTTAGGATTTCAAGAACAGACTTTGTAGAGGCATTAGTCAGTTGATGTGAGGGGACCCAGATCCTCCAAGCATGAACTACTGAGCATACCTTTGACAGTGATCTGTGCTATTGCTTCAATGACACCCAGTGTTGACATAGCAACACAGGTGTAATTTGCTGACTGTCTTACATCATTCAGTTCCAGGACATTTCTTCCTATTGGCATATCATCTTCAGGTGTCAGATCTTCTGCCCCCAACATCCACTTCACATAAGGCATTGGTGACCCCACAGCCACACAGGTGATATTAACACTTCCACCTGGCATGATCTCATGATTAGTGGGTGGGATAGAGAATCTTGGTGGGACACGGCGAACTGGAACAAAACACAAAGGAAGATGATAAAATATACAAGGCGAGAAAAAGCAGCCTGATTCAACACATGACATGCACTGTACAGACACATATTGAAACATATTGTGGATTGTCAAAAAACAAAACGTGTAAAACTGTGGATAATACACACCATACAAGTATGGTATGTGTATACACAGAAAAAAATATTTTAGTCATTGATATCTTAGGCACATTCATACAAAAGTTGATTCAGACCTACAAGGGCCCCACAAAAAAACTATCTACAAACTAACAATACACAAACATCATGCATAAGATGAACACAAAAACATATACATGCATGCATATAACAAGGATTCTATGCATTCATGTATATGCAGGAAAGTGGGCTGGAAGGCCATCAGTAGGTTTATGTTGAGTATCAAAACCAACTTCAGTGCTGTGCTCTTCCAGGTGATGTGAATGCATGTGTGGGACCACACTGTCACATCTCAGTCCTGGAAAACATCATCTAGAGTACACTGAAAATGCAATTTATTTGCTTTCAGACTCAGAGGAGATGCAGCCTCAAGACCTCACACTAACACCAGAACAAACACAGAAATATATGCACATATCAATTTATAGGCATGAAAGAAACAAAGCCAATGCCAGTAGAGATACTGGATTGGGACATGCAAGGCATGCACAAGGTGATCTCAAGGCCATGCTTAGGATGACGGGAGAATGGCTGGCATCCAGGAGCAATGGCAGCAAAGGAAATAACAGGGGAAGAACTAAACACAAAGGGATGAGGGGTAAGTACAGTGACTAAGACAGAGATTTAGAGGAGGACAGTAGGATTAAAAGGAAGAAGATATTAGACGAAGGCAGGTTGTCAAAGGTATGGATTGCAAATTCAGGAAGGGAGCTGGGGAGTTCACATTCAAGATTCCATTCAGTTCATATCTAAGACAGAATAATACAGGTGATGACACAAAAATCTAGTCAGAGGCTTTTTATGCCTACATTCAAACTGAGGGACAATGGATCTAAACCACACAGTGAGACATGACATGAAGACAGTAGATCATATTAAAGCAATACAACACAGAAGAAAACAAGCAATTACAGTTCAGTGTTCCTGCTTCAGATAATCTGTACGTTTATGTGTGTTGAAGTACATGTGTCTCAAACATGGTACAAGGAGAGGGTAAGAGACATAGGATTCATCTTGGGCTTTTATTGGCAAAACATTATACCATGAGCATTTTAGGTTCAGAGGTAATCATTTAGAGCATACCTTAAATATGGATAATCAAGTGATTATTAAAATTATAAATGTTAATAAACAAACAACCACAGAACCCCAAGATAGTAAGTAAATCATTCTGTCTGTCAACTTTTTGGCTGTCCTTCAGAATGAGAGAAACCTCCATGGATTTGAGAGGGCTTGCTGCAGTGGCCTCACGGGTGAATGACAGGCAGAGGAGAAGAAAAGAGAGGGCTAGGCATGCCTCCTGCAGCCAATTCACAGGTCACACAAAGCAGACAGGAGCCAGTGTGGACTCCGAGGTGTCGAATAACATGTCAAGAAAAATGGAGGAGAGTTTAGTCTTCATGCTTGGGATTAGTGGAACCACTACGAAGTCATTCTATGGGCAGCAGGCATCTTTGTGAGACAGAAATTAAACGTGGGGCAGGAGACGGGAAAAGTGGAGCAGGAAGGAAAGCAGGAACACTGACCAAGTTCACCGGACCTGAGAGTTAAGTGTTACCCGTTACCATGCACCCAGGTTCATTCTCTCCCATCATGCACCACAGTTAGGAACCACCAGCAAGCACCGGAAGCCATGGCCAAGGGCATTCTCTGCTAGAACATACCATTAACCAAAAGAAGACCACAATGCAGCTACATTCATTTCATTTGTATTCTTTGTTATTGGTTTAATTAATAGTTTTGTAAGGTGGGTAAAAAGTAAAAAACACACCAACCTTCTCGCAGCTCTGAGGGATGTAGGGGGTTTGATGCAGAACACAATGAAATGAGGAAAGGAGAAAAACAAGGGAAACACAGAGAGAGTAAAAAGGCCATATCAAGGCTTTCAACTGCTACTTGAACATCTTTATCTGATTTATTTAATCTTTCCTACCTCGGCTGAAAACGTTAGCAACACTTCAAGGACTAACACAACAGTATTAGAAAGAATAGCTAGCGTCATTTTGAAATTTTTCCATTGAAGAAGGTACACATGCCTCATGCAGCAAAGGAGGTCACCACTGTGAGAAAAAGGATCAAGGGGCTTTCAAAGAATTTGGAGAAGAAATAGTTTTTCTTCATATTCTCCCACCCCAGACTCCAGAGAATGACAGGAGAGAAAAGCATCCCCAAGGAAACAAATTTATCTCAAACAAAAATTTCAAAATCAAGCTAGATATTTTCCTAAGGGAACTCATTTTATTGTAACTTAGAGCTTTTCCTGTC
Source organism: Capricornis sumatraensis (assembly GCF_032405125.1). Taxonomy (NCBI): domain Eukaryota; kingdom Metazoa; phylum Chordata; class Mammalia; order Artiodactyla; family Bovidae; genus Capricornis; species Capricornis sumatraensis. Next base: position 44,588,600 of record NC_091074.1, on the reverse strand, counting down.
TTTTACATATCCCCACCCCCAACCCACACTTTTTGTGGTTATTCATAGGCATGGAGATCAGGAATAAGAGCGCTTTCATTGGACAATAAAAGTACAGGAAGCAGCTTTGAGAACTCCAGGGAAGAAGAAGTATTTCTTTCTAGTTGAAATGAAAGGAACAGCCATTTATAAGCTCAAAATTTAATCATTTCTAATACTTTTAAAAAAATATGGATGTATCTTCACTCATTCTTCTCCCAAGGACAATGATATCATGATTTAAAATACAATCACTGTTCCCTGGCAATCAAGAGATTAAACTTTTCAGAAAGTGAATAATTTTAAAAAAAACCCTGTGTGTGTGTATAAATATATATATATATATGCATAGGCATATGCACATGATAATACTATGTGTTTATAAATAAGTATAAAAAGGAAGAAGACAATACAACTGTGCTAGTTGCATGTAGCACCTGTTTCTTTTTTTTTATAGATTAGCAGTTATATCCTTACAACTCTGCAGCAGAGATCATGAAGACATAAACACCTTTATGCTTGGAGTTGCACAGAGAACTGATTAGTGGCACACCAAGCAATTATCTCAGGGTTTGAAAAGGAAACAGAAGAGTCACAGCAACAGAAAAAAAGGAGAAGGAAAAGAAAACCTCAAACCAATGCAAAACACAGTTCAATCAATGCACCTAAAGTAATAATCAAGATGTCAAAATGCAAATATACTTACAAACTTCAAGCCTCAGGATAGATTTTACTCAAGAGTGGTCCACCTTTTTTTTTTAACCATATATTTAAAATATTTAATTCTCTACCCACTAAAATGCTTTAGCTACTGTCATTATTAGCACATCAGCTGATTAAATCCTGACACAGTCACACAGACCCTGTGGATATCTCAATTCCCCCTGAGCCTGAATGAACACTCAATGCCACAGTTACGTCATTCCTACCTCTGACATATAAATTGGCAGGGGCAGAATAGCGAGTGCCCGCGCTGTTGGTAGCAACACACTCATATTTTCCTTGGTCAGATTCTTCGCTCTGTTCGATCTGAAGGGCTCCTGCATGGATATAAAATATATTGCCAAAGAGATGGTCAGAGAAAGCTTTCTCAGAGCAGAAAGCTAAACCTCTTAACAATATGAAAAGCCCTGCAAAGGAAGATCCGCTCAACGTCGATTCAATCTCTTGCCAAGGTGCACAGACAGAAATGATGCGATGAGAAAAACATACAGAGATTATTTCTTCTTTTTTAAAAAATTTTTTACATCATCAACGCTAGCATAATAAAAACTTATCTTTTCCCAAGCAAGAATTCTACTCATAATTAATACGCTTATTTCCTAGACTAATAAAATGAAGATGGGTGAGACTGCTTCAAGGAAGTATGGCTTTTAAATCAAACAAAAGATTAATTTTTTGGTTTTTGTTTTGTTTCATTTTGGTAGCAAAAGTGGCGCAAAAGAGAGGTACTCTCAAAAAAAACCAGGCCGGGTTTTCAAGAAAGTCTTCTGCTGAAGAAAGCCAAAAATACGCAGCAAGCACAAAAAAGGCTGCATGAAGCAAAAAAAATTAAAATTAGTCATTATATATCATGAAAATATTACTTAAAGAAACAAAACTCCCTTAAGACATGCAGATTTTTTAAGAAAAGAAAGACCAGTTTGCCACGACTTACAATCATTTATTACGTTTGCTGAAAAACAAAGAGTAATTGAATTAGAAGGTTTTAAAAAAGTTAAAAAGCACGGCCTATGCCAGCCCGGAGAGCCAACCAACCACTGCTTGAGGACCTCGAGACGGATCCCCTAAGACACCCATCAAAATCCACCAGTGGGATTAGCAGTGTGGTGTCACAAAACCCCAAGAAAAATACAAAACAAGAATTATAAAAGAAATGCACACTGAGTCAAAGTCTGAAAAACCATCAATACCACATACCACCAAGAATACTCAGCACCTTTTGTCTCCAGAGCCTGAAGGACAGAAGTTCGAAAAATCCAGAGGCGAGTAATCCAAGAAAAAAAAGAAGTGGGAGGGGAAAAAAGCACTGTTGTCAGGTTGCAGGCGAGTGTGATCAGGTGGAAGGGGGAGTCATTCTTTGACTTTGAAGACAGTAAGAGAAAAAAGAATTGAAGAACAAAAGCAAAAACCTTTTGAAAGATAAAGACAAAAAGCAGGTGTTCCAGGCTGTCTTCTGCATGTCTGCCACTGTTCTCCAGACCATCTTGACTTTGGTCCAGAACAAGAACAGCTAAGGAAGAAAAAAAATGATCTTTTTTTTTTTTTTCTCCAGTTGGACAAAAAAAAAGGAAAAAGAAGAAAAAAGAAAAAGAAAAAAAGGAAAAAGGAAGAAGAAGAAAAGAAAAAAAGAGGGACAGATGGTACGCTGTGACTGGTCTGTGGTCTAAAGACCTGGATATGCTTTCTTTGAAGCATATCACAACTTAAAGAATCATTTTCATAAAGAAAGAAATGAACAAAACAAAGAGAAAAAGGAAAAAAGAAAGAAAAACTCACAAGATGAGAGTCACCAATCATAACCAAACAGTACAAAGGAAAATTATAAAGTTGATGGACATTATTGGAATGATTCTGAAAACAGGACAAAGATGAGCGTGATGAAAGGACAGAAAGAATGAGCAAGATCATTCTGTGAACGTTAGTTCAGCACTCTTACCTCTTATTGGTGTACCACCTGGGTGGATAATATGAATGCAAATAAGATTAGAAAGAAGAAGCATTAGTACGAGAAGAAGGAGGCTAGGGCTGGGGAGAAGAATTAAATTAGATTTACAGAATTAAATAAGGTCTTAAAAGAAACTTGAATTACTCTACTGGTAAAACAGGAATATATTAGATAGTATTATTAGATCATAAAAGCAAGTTGCATTAGACCACAGAGGGCAAAGACCACAATAGGCAGCATTGCCTTTATCAGAGAAGCAAATGAGTTCTTAGGTCTGGGATTATACAGGGTTAGAATTATATCTTATATGCCTCATACTCTTAAAAAAAAAGAACTAAACAATATTTTTAAAGACATAACTGGGGGAAATACTGGCTAATCTATTTAAGTATATATATAGATATGTATATATATATACTGTTATAGGAAATACTAAAGACTAACTAGAAACAAACACTGTTCATTGGATATATCTTACACTACTTACATTGCTACATTTGTGTGATATAACTTGTGTATTATTTAATTTTTCTACATAGTGTTCTTACAACAACAGTTCCGTGGATGTGTGAATGTGCACGCCACTAAGGAAATCTTGTGTCTACACTGACAGTTAGTAAAATGCATGCCATGCATTTTATTAATAATAATAATAATAGTAATCTGAATATGGAAATTAGTGGGGGTGAAGTGCGCTTCAGAACTAAGCACTTACCAATAGATTCTGGAGATTTAAATACGGAGAGAAGAAAGACAGCATAAAAATATTATTATATTCCTTATAATTTGGTACAAATTTTTCAGAGTTAAAGCTTTATATACTAAATCATCTATGTTACAGGTGAATAATTAATTCTTTATTTACAATAACAGAATGCTAATCTACACAATTCTGCTGACAACAAGCAAAAGAGGCAGTTAACAAGACGCTTTAACATCACAGGACAGGTCAAAAGCTGAGAATTCTGGGAAGACAGGCAGTTAAACAACTTAGAATTATATTATCAATAGTACTACCCATGCCAAAATAAACAGCTTACTAGTATACATCCCTGTGAAATTACCTAGGGACAGGCTCTAAAAATTAACAGATTTAGAATTATCTCTACTTTTAGTCTAAAGAGAGCAAATGAATAAACTTGGGGTGGGGATGGGAGAGGGAGAAAGGGCAACAGGTAGCAAGAGAGAGAGATAGGAAGAGAGAGAGAGAAGCAAAAGCTGGAGTCTACACCAATCAAAAGCAGACTTCTGTAGATCCAGTCACTGGAGGGTTTAAAAATCTTTAGTGTGGGTGCACACTACTGTGGCAAATGTGTAGAAAATACTCACTCATAATAACATTATAATAAGATTAATAAAAATCCCCTCCTTTCATTGGTACTTTGTAAAGGACTTTATAAAAAATACATCTGGATACTTATGAGATAACATTTCTGTGTTTTATGTATTAGTGAAAAGAAAGTAGATGTGCCCAAACTTACTAAACGTTGGTAGTTTGATGAGTTAAAATGTAGAGAAGACAGAGAAACACACTTTAATAAAACGGAATCATTTTAGTGTTTAATATGAACATTTTTGATTTTTAATGGATATAACCATTGGAACTCCTTGCAAGTTTCGAATGAAGTCCAATGTTGAAATAAGTTTGTTTCCAAAGAAAACAGAGAAATAAGAAAGAAACAGGAGAAAATGAATCCATCAAATACTGCAGAAGAGCAGTAAACTAAAAAATAAATTATCAAAAATACAGTCACAGCAGTGAGCAATGTGGATTAAACAGAAGCTGCAAAACACAGAGAAGAGAAGAAAGACAGACTCTGAAACAGGCTATGACATCACAGACATGGACAACACATTAAATAACAGAGAAAGAGAAGAGGGAGAAAAATTAATACCTAAAAAATAAAAATAAATAAAATGAAAATAAAAATAGAGAGAAAACTAAAAAGAAAAATTAAAATTCTCTAGGAGATCATGGAAACAGTAACAAGACCCTACCTGATCGTAACTGCTTAATACGGCCATTGTTGTTGCTTGTGTCGACGGGTAAGAAATCTTTGAACCAAGTGATTTCTGGATCCGGATTCCCACTGGCTGCACAAAGCATGGTGGCGGTGCGTGTACGCTCAACCACCTTCAGCTGTGGGCCCATATCAATAGTAGGGAAGCCCCGGGGAATTTGATCCTCTGTAAGACAAAAGGTGATACAAACGTGTCATGAAGGCAGATACCCAAGATTCAGGAGGTACTGACTGTTAACCTTCCCCATTACTTAGCATTTGTTGAAAAACTAACATAATCCAAGTAGCATTGCACTGTTAGGTTAGTGTATGCAAATAGCTCAAACGTGATTAAAAACCACGACCAGGAGATGAATCAAGTTCTCTGGCAGCACGGAAGCAGTCATTATACGTGTGTCTAAGGAGGTCAGTGAGCACCAAAAGAAAGCTATGAAATGAGCCATTAGGAAAGTCAGAATCAGTATCAGTTCAGTCGCTCAGTCGTGTCTGACTCTTTGAGACCTCATGGACTGCAGCATGCCAGGCATCCCTGTCCATCACCAACTCCTGGAGTTTACTCAAATTCATGTCCATTGAGTCAGTGATGCCATGAAACCATATCATCCATTGTTGAGTTTTAGGCCAACTTTTTCACTCTCCTCTTTCACTTTCACCAAGAGGCTCTTTAGTTCTTCTTCACTTTCTGCCATTAACGGTGGTGTCATCTACATATCTGAGGTTATTGATATTTCTCCTGGCAATCTTGATTCCAGCTCTTGCTTCTTCCAGCCCAGGGTTTCTCATGATGTACTCTGCATCTAAGTTAAATAAGCAGGGTGACAATATGTACTTGATGTACTCCTTTCCCTATTTGGAACCAGTCTGTTGTTCCATGTCCAATTCTAGCTGTTGCTTCCTGATCTGCATACAGATTTCTCAAGAGGCAGGTCAAGAGAGTTCCAGAAAAACATCTTTTTCTGCTTTATTGATTATGCCAAAGCCTTTGACTGTGTGGATCACAACAAACTGTGGAAAATTCTTAGAGGAAAGTCAAGTGGCCAGAAAGAAAGGCACATCAGAAGTACAAATATTCAGAAGGAAACTTTTCCTTGAGGGTAAATCGCTGATGTAGCACAGCTAATTTTAGGAGGGCATGGAGAACAAGCAGGTTAGCTGGACTAAGCTATTTCTATTTTAGTCTATTATGGTTTTCTTTTAACTTTCAAGTAAAACTCTATGTATTTTTTTTTTAACCCAAGTACAGGTTCAAGCTGAATTAATTCCTCTGTAGAGAGTTTTAATTTGTCAGAAAAGTATCTGAAAGTTTCCCTTACAAAAGAAGAAAAGAACAAAAGCAACTCAAGAGTGCAACATGGAAACATCCATTCCTTAGGGTAAGAGAATACCTTCCTCCATTGCAAAGTCCTGAACCACTTTCAGTCATTGAAAAGTTGAAATGGGTCAATTTTGAGTCTTCAACTCATCCAAAGTTCATTTCTCCCTTGCATGCATGCTCAGTCACTAAGTCGTGCCGACTCTTTGTGATCCCCTGGATTGTAGCCCATTAGGCTCCTCTGTTCATGGGATTTTCCAGGCAGGGATCCTGGGCTGGGTTGCCATTTCCCTATCCCTAATCAAAATTTCTCCATATCTTAGATCTTGAGAAACTATATTCCCCTTAAGTCCCTCAAGCAAGACCCACATTGATATCCTATATGACCAGTTCTTCCAGTCAGTGTTAGAAAGGTATATTCTGTTGAGGCACTGAAGGCATTTTAGTTATATGGGCAATAATATTTGCATTAGAATTTGGCTGTTTGAAGACTATTATGAAACATTTTGACTTTCAATTGGACCCTGGAGTTAATGTAATCATCACGTTCTCATGACCTTTGATGAACTGTCATCAGCCACCAGTTAAAATGACTCAAAAGCACAACCAGTGAGACAAACGGAAACAATCAGACATGATACCTACCTTCCACTTGGATGTCCCCGACAATTTCTGGAATAATTCTCAGTGTCTTGCTAAACATCCATAATTTCAAAGGAAAAGGTTACATTTTGATGACTCCACTGCCTTGCTGATCAAATCTACGTGTTCTCTACTGTCTCAATACTTAGAGTGAAAGAAAGTGAAGTGAAGTCGCTCAGTCATGTCCGACTCTTTGTGACCCCGTGGACTGTAGCATACCAGGCTCCTCCATCCATGGGATTCTCCAGGCAAGAATACTGGAGTGGGTTGCCAATACTTAAAGGGTAAATCAAATTTGCGAAATCTGGCTAGTGAAGTCTTTTAAAATCATGGCCCATTTTTCTTAGCCTCTCATGGATAAGCTTCCTCAGAGGAAACATTTCTTCTGCCCACACTGAAATTCTCACCATTCCTTATACAAATCATATCCAATGAGGACTCCATCTGTGTCTTGAGAAAGCCACACAATCAAAATCTTCTTCATTATAAAGCTTTTCAAAACTCACTCAGACTTAATCTTTTCCTCCTCAGATTAACTGTAGTAGTAAGTACCTAGATGCACTGTCTTGTGTTTTTAAAATACTGTTTAGTTTAAATATATGTATATTTGCTTAGTTGTGTCTGATTCTTTGTGACACCATGGACTATATAGTCCACCATCCTCCTCTGAGCATAGAATTCTCCAGGCAAGAATACTGGTGTGGGTAGTCATTCCCTTCTCCAGGGGATCTTCCTGACCCAGGGATCAAACCAGGGTCTCCAGCATTGTAGGCAGATTCTTTACTGTCTGAGCCACCAGGGAATCCAATTTATCTCCTCAGTTTATCCTTCTACAACACAAATTTCTCCATGCCTCAGTTGTATCCAAATCCCTTCCCATAAAGCTAGTCTGAATTAACAGAGTTTGAGAAATCTGTGATTCCCAAACCTAAACATGAATATATCACAGTGATTATAAAGGTTTCTACTACACATAGTACAAAACTATTTATGGTAGAGAGTTCATCAGAGGGAATAGTTCAGAACGAGGGAGGGAGATTTTGATCGTGAATAATAAAAGAATGTCAAAATACTACTCAAGAGTAAAGCTCCCAAGAAATGGATAGTATCCTGAACATTAAACCTGGGTGACTATAAGAGAAAATCACTGGTTAATGGGGAAAAGTAGACTCTAGCTGTCCTACAGCGTGATCGACGAAAAGTCCAAAAAAGTTGCTGAAGCAATTGGGTTTGACACATGGATTCACAAGAGAATATTTTCCTGTCCCATGGCCAGAGACTAAAAAAGAGTTAACTTCGATCAGCTATTATACATTTTACTTAAGTTGAAAGACATGGCTCTTTTGAGGAAGCAGCAATACCTTCTGTTTATCTGAATGCTCATATGCTGTCAGCCAGACCCACATCTACAGCGAACAAGTGCCAGAAACAGTGGTTAAAAGTGGAATTTCAAGATGATATTTCAAGGCTCCAAGCAAAGTTTAAAATTACAAATCAGGTAAAGAGTATTTTGAAAATTACGGTATGATTCTTTTAATCCCACTTCCTTCTCCAGGGAACTTCCTAACCCAGGGATCAAACCCAGGACTCCCACATTGTAGACAGCCACTTTACCGTCTGAGCCACCAGGGAAGTCCTACTTTTAATACTCTATTCCACTTGAATTTCATCAGGCTTTTTCTTTTTTTAATGGCTTTAAAGCTTTATTCAGTGTATTTGTAAATCTAAAGCTTAGTTTTAATGTTATTAGGGAGAATAAAGAAAATAAAGAAAAATGCTCAAAAGCCACTGCACCACACACATTACATTATTAAACATCTCACTTGGCAGCCATTGGTCTGGATTGCTTCAAAGTATAGAATAATTTACCTTAAGTGCCCCTAAGTCAACTACATGCCTAACTTCTTAGAAATGAGTTTCTAAAAAAGCTCTTAGAATTTGTTATTGTCAATTTCCATATTTAAAGCAACTGACTTCTGTTAATAAAACAGTTACCTTGGGATTCCTGAGCTGTTCTTGTCTTTCCCAGGGCACTGAGTTCCTCCATTGGCATCTAACTACTAGTTACAACAGCATGCATGAACACTGCTCTACCAGTCACTACTGTTCTTCAACAAGTTTGTCTCTCTAGAAAGCCATGCCAATATTCTATATACCCATCAGTGGCAAGTGTCAAAGACTTGAGATTGTTGAGCCACTTACTAAAGGCTCTTACCAAAGAAATTTAGAATTAATAACCATTTATAAGAAACGAAGACCTCACCTTGGGGAGCACTGATAAAACCGACTTGTGCTCTATGGAAAGCAGGCTAAAACGTCTGCATGACCTTTCTTTTCCTTCTTGGCTTATACAGAACACTCCAGAGCTTCCTCTCCATAGACACAGTGCACAACAAAGATAATGATTCTTGCATCCTAATCACACGAGAATGTAAAGAGAGCGCCTTTCTTATTTTTAATAAGGGTAATTACATTCTATCCATCCCCCTTTTGCACAAAACTCCTTTGAATGCATATTCTTCATTAAATTTTCATGAGAAACATCACAGTGTAACAGATTTACATAGCCAGAGCTGTTACACGTTGACAGTTGCGGCTTGTTTCCAATCTGACTGTCAGGTATTTGGCAATAAAACTCAGTATTCAACATAAAATGAATGGTAGAAATGATGAAATTTCTAATTGGTATGCTTATCTCAGTGGGCATATTTTAGAAGATGTTAATTGTTTTTTTGTGTTTTTTTTTTTTTCATCTCTACATGTATTAGTAATTTATATAAAACTGCCTTGGCCATTTGATTACATCAATTTGACAGATCATAAATGTATGGTACCAGAAACTTGGGAAAAGAAAAACCCAATATCCTTTATATGTTAACCACATGAACTTTTACAGGAAAATACAGAATCAAAAATTAATAAACTGTCATTATGTCAGTTGCTTTAAACTTTTACGTGAGTTGAAAAGAAAAACATTTTGTCCTGTTCATCAAAGTGCTCATTAAGATTTAAAATGCCTTACTTATCACTGTTCCATATTAATATTCAATCACGTAGAATTAGCTACTAATTCATCAACAATTTAAATCAGACTTGACCTTCACAAAGCCATTCCGTCTGTCATTTTGAGAGGCCATTAAAGGGCAGATTACTACATACTTGTGCTTAGTGAATCGTAGAAGTCATACATATTTTGTTTGGAATGGCAGCTATAATAGACCTGGAGATATAGCACATTCTTTGAATCTGTTTGGGGTCTTAATGAAACATGCTGATATGAAACTTATAGTTCCATTAAGGAAAGAGAAAAATGAACATCAGCAATTTTCAGAGTTAACTTTCCACTGCTGTGGAACTTTTGTTAAAAACCCTTGCCCTCCCCAGAACTTGAAAGGAATATGAGAGGAAGAGTCTTTTTTTTTTTTTCTGGTACAGAATTATGCTTTAGATATCTGTGAATGATCAAGTAATAGCTTTTGCATAATTTGCTCAAACTGCTTTCATTGTTCATCCATAAACAATTTTAATGATGCTTTGCTTTCACACCAATTCTGCAAATATTCAATCTCTCTCATTTGATAGGAAACACAAAACTGAATTGCCTGCTAAGACCACAGCCTCCTTCCGAGGTGGCCAGAAGCAGTTCCTCCTGCCTAATTTTACTAGGACTCAGTGAAGTCAATCAGACAGGTGCTTTGACTCTGGTCCCAAATTATTGAAAGAGTTTTCAGTAAGGGGCTGTTTACCATGATGCCACTTTTCTAATTTATGAATTTATAGCAAACATGTTTATGAAGGAAAAAACATGCCATTTATATCAACAGTATGCTCTTCCAAAAGACATATTAAAAGATATGCCAAATACACTTGATCGTCTAGGTGTAATTGACAATACAGTCAACAGTTCATAGCAGCCCCTCTTAAATGCTTTCAAAACTCACAGAGGGCATGGTTATATGTTATTTCCTTTTTAACCATTACAGTATTCATAAACACTTGGAATTAGACATGCTTAGGAAATTTTGACAATCATGTCTGCATTCATTCATGTGGTATCTCTGAATTTCTACTGGATTCATTTAACAGCAACTTTTTCTTAAAATAAAAACACTTTTTATAAAGTAACTTTATTTATTTATTGGCTACTACATGACCTGTGAGATCTTAATTCCCCAACCAGAGACAAACACAACCCATCCCCACACATACTCCAGCACCCACCCCAGCACCGGAAGCATGGTGTTTTAACCATTGGACCACCAGGGAAGTCTCAGTGGCACCTATTTAAACAGTTAATCATTATTTAATTGTTCTGGGGATATAGAATTGGTCTTCTCAATTTAAATATAATCTAGGAGGCAAAACTATCTTTTGCAGTGTTCATTGCTTAGTTGCTAGGTCATGTCCAAATCTGCAATCCCATGGACTGTACATACGTAGCCCACCAGGCCCCTCTGTCTATGAAATTTCCCAAGCAAGAATACTGGAGTGGATTGCTATTTCCTTGTCTAGGCAATCTTCCTGACCCAGGGATCAGACTTGTATCTCCTGCAGGTGGACTCTTTATCACTGCACCTATAGTGTCTTAAGTAGTACTAAACTTACAAACTCACAAAATAGTTATTAATTCACATTTTTATAGTCATAGGTTTTATTTAATTAGCAAACAACTTTCATTTGAGAGGTTCAGCTTATGCTTGGCTATTCCTTTAATTTAGTGCAGTTGCTGCACTGGGAAACACACGGTTCAGATCCTGCTTTCTTAATTTACAGGAAAGCGAAAGGGAAAAGTGGTAGTCACTCAGTCATGTCTGATTCTTTGTGACTCCATGGACTATAGCCCACTAGGCTCTTCTGCCCATGGAATTCTCCATGGCAGAATACTGGAGTGGGTAGCCATTCTCTTCAGGGGATCTTCCTGACCCAGGGATTGAAACCAGGTCACCTGCATTGTAGGGTGGACTCTTTACCATCTGAGCCATCAGAGAAGCCCGATTTTACAGGAAGCCTTCCTTCTTATGTTGGTTTTAAGTACCTACAAGTCAAAACGGCAACCACATAACAAAAACCTCAAGTGTGAACACAATGAAACTCAAAAGAACACAATAGAATGTGTATCTCTACTGTGCTATCCTATCTTTAGAATAATAGGATTCTTGATATTCAAACAAACGATAATATTCAAGTGAATCCATCAGCTGCATGTGAGGCAGATGCTGGGTCTTCTTTCACTTTCAGGATCAAACTTTTCACAGTGGCTGGATATTTTGAAGCTTTAGGCATTTATCTTGTAATGTTACAGAAGCACAACTATCTTTTCAAAGGATGAAACAGTTGCATAAGGTAAGTTTTTCTTAACCTATGTCAAATAGTAGATGGATAGTATGAAGAATAAATAAAGTGTTATACCCTTTATATATGTTGAAATTTATAGCCACCTGTTAGAGAAACAGTACTAAGATAGAAAAAAATTCACCTGAGAAATGTAAATATATATTAGTCTTAAGATAGACAAGAAAGTATCTTCAGATTTATGAAAGTTGCATTAGGCTGAAAGAAAAAGACCTTCTAAACTACTAGTTTCAAAAATCTACTGGACAGCCAATAGATTGTCATTCATTCTACAGATATTTATTGAAAGACTTCTCTGTGCAAAGGCTGGGTCAGGCATTGGGTATGAAGTAAACTAGAGAATCTCTATATTGCTGTGATTTAATTTTATCTGTAGGATAATTAGATTCTTTGGGAGTAAAAATAGTACCCGACTCATAGACTGGAAGATTGAATGAGATAATACATTAAATATTCCTAGTACTGCCTGGCACTAGTGCCTGACATCTAGTAAAATACCAGCTTATATGTACTTACTCTATCCCAAGCTCCCACAAAAGATTTAAACAGAACAGAAGCAAGTGACTGCAAGGCTTGCTGTAACAAGAGCTGCAGCAATAAACTAAATGGAAAAAAATTTTCTACAAGAATCATAAAGAAACAGGGATTATATAGACATACAAGTGAATTTAGAGGGTGGTGTCTGTGCCAAATAACTTCTTAAAAGGTAGTAAAAAGCTAGCTCATTTCATTTCTCACTCTGAACAAGATTTTAGGCTTTTTGATTAACCAACAGAACAAATAAAACAAATCATATTGTCACTGAATCTGTTCCCCAAAACAAACTTAAAAAGTAACCCTAAATGTTTGGGACAGCAAAGCTTTGTTGTTAATAATTGGAAGCACTGATACCACTGGAGACTTACTAGGGTTGCTTGAAGTGGGCAAGGGTGATACAATAATTACCATTTTTCGTAGACACAAAGCAAAGACTCAGCAAAACTGTTACTTGGTCTTGGTTATACACACAGTAAAAAATAATTTTTTCATTTCTTTTAACTCTAAGATTCGGTGTATTTTTACATCATCATGCATCATGTTCTCTCTATGGCAATTACTGTTCTTTGAACAAATATTCATCATGAACAGTGCCATAACTCAGTTATAGTCAACTCATAATGGAAAACACAACAAAAATAATTCCAAATACTTGGTCATCTTTTATTTTTTTTAAACAGAAAGCACTAACGACTAAAGTTTCATGAGATGTAATATTTTCATATAAAAGAATTCATCCTTTAATATATATCAATTGACGTCTCATTTTTTTTTAGCACTGATTCCAGGTAGCAACAGAATTCTGTTACGTGTATTAGCCAATAAAATATAGACGAGAAATGGAAGATTATGAAAATGACTATAAATGTCAATTTCCCTACCAAGCTCAGATTCAGCACTGTGTCTATGTCTTTAACCCTTCTATAATTTCTATTTCAGTTATCTACAAAAGGTTATAAATGGCAAAAAATTCCGTTTGAGCAGACACCCAAAGACAGTACCCGAACCAGAGGAGGAGGCAGATTCACACTCAGCAGATTGACCCTATGACCTAACACCACACAGGGGTCTCCTCTGTAATACGGGACAAGGAACGACTACCCGAAATGGCTTTGTCTGGGAGAGGAGACAGATCCTATCTCAGAGGCTGGAAGGCTGAAGGGTTAATACTTGGAGTATTTGCTACTTTGTTGAACAGCAAATGAGTTTTTAAGTCAAAATCTTTCAGGCTACAAACAAGAATGACTCCCCCCTCCCCCCCAACACAGTTCCTGAAGAGGGGGAAAAACATTCATTACTCTTTTCTTAAAGAAAACAGTGTAAAGGCTTCTATTTTCACCATTTCAGATGAGAGCAGGATATAATTTATACTGTTTTGACATCATGACCATTTTATTCAAAATCAATCTTCCTGCAAGTGAATTGAGCAAGAGACTGAAAACAGAAAAGTAAAAGGGAAAAGAAAGAAAAGTTAAATCAATGTTTCCTAGCAAAGTTAGGTTTCTGGGCCACTATCAAAATGACATGCATACGAATGAAACTGAAAAAATACATATAAATAAAATGGTGTCTGCTGCTGCTGCTGCTGCTGCTAAGTTGCTTCAGTCGTGTCCGACTCTGTGCGACCCCACAGACGGCAGCCCATTAGGCTCCCCATCCCTGGGATTCTCCAGGCAAGAATACTGGAGCGGGTTGCCATTGCCTTCTCCAATGCATGAAAGTGAAGTTGCTCAGTCATGTCCGACTCTTAGCGACCCCATGGAGTGCAGCCTACCAGGCTCCTCCATCCATGGGATTTTCCAGGCAAGAGTACTGGAGTGGGGTGCCATTGCCTTCTCTGAAAATGGTGTCTAATTATAAGTAAAAGGCTACTCTAAGTCAGAAAGAAATTATTGAAAGCAGGAAGAAACTGCCAGTTAATAAAAGATACGTCAAATGGAATAATAAATATAAGGTCTACTCTTCCAAAGTAATTATGAACAAGATACAATGAAGATCCTCTTTGAAAATTACTATGTACAGAGAGGTATGCTTGTGTTAATACAGCTATAAATCAATCAGAAAAGCTTTCATTTCTTAGTGGATTTAGGTATCTCTTAAGGATAGTTATTGGGGAAAAGGGTCTCCAAAGATTTCTCAGACAATTATGTCATGCAAGAATAGGAAACTGGATGCTGATAAGCTGATAGTAGTCTCCTTAGCAGCTACTAAATAGTCAACGTACTAACAAGCAACACACAGGCATTTCAGAGCAAAGCTTCATTTTCTGAAATAATCTTCACATGTAGAGGGGAGTGTAAGGAATTCTTGGCACAAAGTAAGCAAACTTGTTGAGAAGCAATGTATGCAATTATCCTATAAATCGCAAAGTAATGTCTACTGTCTATGTAGCAGAATACAAACTCAGATTAAATCACCCTTTGTATGAATGTAGTAGCTGCAATTCCACATGGCTTTATGTTAATCCCCACTGTTATTAGTGTCTGGTCGTAGCAAATGATAATACTCTTCGTGATCCAAAATGCATTGAGGGTTGGGAGAAGGGGAAAGGTCTTCCTATTTAGCAACTCTATTAATACTTGGATATTTAAGTAAATATTTAGAAATCAGGGTTATATATTGATTCCTGGCAAGGCAAATCTTATTAAAAATCCAGTAACACCCACTTTCACAAACCTCATTGCTCTCTATTATTAATAATTTATTTTTACTAACAAGTTGTTGTCATGATACTCATCCTCTACTTTGTCCAAATTGTTCTCTATTTTGAACATTAAGTTAACCACTTCATATAAATTTATATTAAAATCACACCAATAATTTTTTTAAAGGAAAAAGAAAAGCAAAACTGTATAATAGGCTAAGGTTCAGGAACTGAATTCCTGTTTGTTGCTTTTGCTTTTAGAAATAGACAAAGGAATAGTAAACATGGAAAGAGAATTCAGTTTGGCTCCTGTCTCCATTCTTCGCTGGCTTTGTAAAAGTTAGGAATTCTAATGAGTTCAAATCAAATAAAGCCAAGGAAAACATCCATCTTGGCTGCCTCATTGTATTGTGGTGAATGCAAATAAAAATAAATGTTTATGCAATCAAATTTTCCATAAATAAAAAAAAGTAGAATGAACTGTGTGGTTTTGGATTCAAATCAGAGGTATCAGTATGAACTCATGGTTTGCATCCTAATGCAGAAATAAATATTGTTGTGAGTGTGCATATAGACACATACATGCACTCCTTATATCAGCTTACCAAACACATTCTCCCTACCTGTGTGAGAAAGTTTTACATAAAAGATGAATTTTTTGATGAGTTTCCTTCCAACTAAAACATCACCAACTTAACTTAAAAACCAGAGTTGTTTCAAAAATCCAAGAGCAGTTTCCTAAGCCAGAGTTTTACAGTATTTCAGAAATTACCTTTGCCCTTCCCTCCACCTCTTCACAGTTCCCCCCTTGGACCTACAACATGGTAAAGACAGATGTTCATCATCCTGTCGTCTTTAATCATGTATGGGAACGGGGCAAGACGAGTAAGCACAAAAATAACATGATTCAGATATGTATAAATAAATTTTCTGAAGAGACTCTTTCATCGTTTAACTCTACTCAGTAGTATTTCTCACAGTTTTAAAGGCAATCTGTGGCTAGTATTTATTGGAGTGGAGAAGACAGATTCTGCAAACAGAGGTAATGGCAGTTTTATTTGTAGGGTATTGTGGAAAAAATAATATATATATGGTATTTCACTGTAAATAATGAAAACTACAAGGGCACACGAAGAAATCTTTAAAATAGGATGTGTGCTTCAAGAATGTATTATTTATCTACGGAGGAACTCTCCCCCTAAATATAAATCATTTTCTATGTCAAAAGTGAGCCTGAATTTAACACCAAAGAATTACCAAAAGGAACTACTTATATCTTTGTCGGTCTTAAGTCTTTGGAAAAACAAGCTGTCAATATGGGAAAACAGCCAAAAATATATATATAACTGTTTTCTTTTTTTCAATTTTTGAGCTTTTCTCTCTCTTAATAAAAATTATCGTATAAAGTAACATTACATTTACATGCAAACATAGGATACCTAATTATGCAATAGTTTTGAAATAAGAAAAATACAATAGTACTCAGTGGAAGGTCAGACATCTGGAAAATAACCAAATAGAAGAAAAACTACCCAAAATGGCCAAAACCACAATCAAAATTTTACATGAAAAAAAAACTCATAGTCTTTGTTCCTAGAAGAGATATCAGGCTTCCACGTACAAAATTCTAAATCTCGATTTTTCTTAATAGAGAGTTAAACCCATTAAAGTTAGAAAAAGGGTTTCCGGCAAAACTGATGACATATATAAAAACTATGGTCTTTTCTCTAAAAGAAGTCGAAGGTAAAAAAAAGTTTTCAAGGTTGGCTGAAGTGAGTTGGCACTCAAGTGCTTGCCAATGTGTACTGGGTAGATATGCTGTTTAACATTAAATTTTCATGAACACCATTTAAACTGCCGTGTGAAAAATGCATTATGGTATGGAAAAAAAGAGAGAGAGAGAAAGAAATCAAGAAAAAAAAAGGATGTGAGAGCAAACACCCTCTTCTAACAACACAAAAGATGACTTTACGCATGGACAAAATCAGAATGATTATATACTTTGTAGCCCAAGATGGACATGCTCTAGACTGTCAGCAAAAACAAGACTGTGAGCTGACTGTAGCTCAAATCATGAGGTCCTTACTGCAAAATTCAGACTTAAATTGAAGAAAGTAGGGAAGACCACTAGGCATTCAGGTATGACCTAAATCAAATCCCTTATGATTATAGAGTGGAGGTGATAATTAGATTTAAGGGATCAGACCTGATATTTAGACAGCCTGAAAAAATATAGACTGAGGATCATAACATTGTACAGGAGGTGATAACAAAAACCTTCCCCAAGAAAAAGAAATGCAAAAAGGTTGTCTGAGGAGGTCTTACAAATAGCTGTGAAAAGAAGAGAAGCATAAAGCAAAGGAGAAAAGGAAAGATATACCCATTTGAATGCAGAGTTCCTAAGAATAGCAAAGAGAGGTAAGAAAGCCTTCCTCAGCGAACAATGCAAAGAAACAGAGGAAACCAACAGAACGGGAAAGACTAGAGATCTCTTCAAGAAAATTAGAGACACCAAGGGAACATTTCATGCAGAGATGGACTCGATAAAGGGCAGACATGGTAGGGACCAAACAAAAGCAGAAGATATTAAGAAGTGGCAAGAATACACAGAAGAACTATACAGAAAAGATCTTCATGACCCAGAGAATTACAATGCTGCAGTCACTCACCTAGAGCCAGACATCTTGGAATGTGAAGTCAAGGGGGCCTTAGGAAGCATCACTACGAACAAAGCTAGTGGAGGTGATGGAATTCCAGGTGAGCTATTTCAAATCCTGAAAGATGATGCTGTGAAAGTGCTGCATTCAGTATGTCAGCAAATATGGAAAACTCAGCAGTGGCCACAGGACTGGAAAAGGTCAGCTTTCATTCCAATCCCAAAGAAAGGCAATGCCAAAGAATGCTCAAACTACCACACAACTGCACTCATCTTACACACTACTAAAGTAATGCTTAAAAATCTCCAAGTCAGACTTTAGCAATATGTGAATGGTGAACTTCCAGATGTTCAAGCCAGTTTTAGAAAAGGCAGAGGAACCAGAGCAAATTGCTACCATCTGCTGGATCATCAAAAAAGCAGACAATTCCAGAAAAACATCTATTTCTGCTGTATTGACTATGGCAAAGCCTTTGACTGTGTGGATCACAATAAACTGTGGAAAATTCTGAAAGAGATGATGGGAATACCAGACCACCTGACCTGCCTCTTGAGAAACCTGTATGCAGGTTAGGAAGCAACAGTTAGAACTGGACATGGAACAACAGACTGGTTCCAAATAGGAAAAAGAGTACGTCAAGGCTGTATATTGTCACCCTACTTATTTAACTTATATGCAGAGTACATCATGAGAAATGTTGGGCTGGAGGAAGCACAAGCTGGAATCAAGATTGCTGGGAGAAAGAAATATCGATAACCTCAGACATGAAGATGACACCACCCTTATGGCAGAAAGTGAAGAAGTACTAAAGAGCCTCTTGATGAAAGTGAAAGAGGAGAGTGAAAAAGTTGGCTTAAAGCTCAACATTCAGAAAACTAAGATCATGGCATCCAGTCCCATCACTTCATGGCAAGTATATGGGGAAACAGTGGCTGATTTTATTTTTCTGGGCTCCAAAATCACTGCAGATGGTGACTGCAGCCATGAAATTAAAAGATGCTTACTCCTTGAAAGGGAAGTTATGTTCAACCTAGACAGCATATTAAAAAGCAGAGACATTACTTTGCCAACAAAGGTCCGTCTGGTCAAGGCTATGTTTTTTCCAGTGGTCATGTATGAACGTGAGAGTTGGACTATAAAGAAAGCTGAGCACAGAAGAATTGATGTTTTTAAACTGTGGTGTTGGAGAAGACTCTTCAGAGTCCCTTGGACTTCAAGAAGATCCAACCAGTCCATCCTAAAGGAGGTAAGTACTGGGTGTTCATTGGAAGGACTGATGTTGAAGCTGAAACTCCAATATTTGGCCATCTGATGTGAAGAGCTGACTCACTGGAAAAGACCCTGATGCTGGGAAAGATTGAGGCCAGGAGAAGGGGACAACAGAGGATGAGATGGTTGGATGGTATCACTGACTCAATGGACATGGGTTTGGGTGGACTCCGGGATTTGGTGATGGACAGGGAGGCCTGGCATGCTGTGGTTCATAGAGTTGCGAGAGTCAGACACAATTAAGTGACTGAACTGAACTGAACTGAGGAGGCCTTACAAATACCTGAGAAAAAAAGGGAAGCTAAAGTCAAAAGGAGGAAAGGAAAAATATATCCATCTGAATGAAGATTTCCAAAGAATAGCAAAGAAAGATAAGAAAGTCTTCTTAAGTGAACATTGCAAAGGTATAGAGGAAAACAATAGAATGAGAAAGACAAGAGATCTCTTCAAGAAAATTAGAGATAGCAAGAGAACATTTCATGCAAAGTTGGGCACAATAAAGGACAGAAATGAAAAGGACTTGGTGGCAAGAATACACAGAACTGTACAAAAAAGGTCTTAATGACCGGGATAACCACAATGGTGTGATTACTCACCTAGAACCAGACATCCTGGAGTGTGAACTTAAGTGGGTCTTAGAAAGCATTACTACCAGCAAAGCTAGTGGAGGTGATGGAATTCCAGCTGAGCTATTTCAAAGCCTAAAAGATGGCGCTGATGAATTGCTGCACTCAATATGCCAACAAATTTGGAAAACTCAGCAGTGACCTCAGGACTGGAAAAGGTCAGCTTTCATTCCAATCCCAGTGAAGGGCAATGGCAAAAAATGTTCAAACTACCACACAACTGTAGTTATTGCACATGTTAGCAAGATTATGCTCAAAATCCTTCAAGCTTGGCTTCAACAGTACTTAAACCAAGAACTTCCAGACCTAAAATCTGGATTTAGAAAAGGTAGAGAAACCAGCGATCAAAATGCCAACATTTGCTGGATCACAGAAAAAGCAAGAGAATTTCAGAAAAACATCTATTTGGGTTTCATTTACTATGCTAAACCCTTTGACTGTGTGGCTCACAAACTGGAAAATTCTGAAAGAGATGGGAATACCAGACCACCGTACCTGCCTCCTGAGAAACCTGTATGCAGGTCAAGAAGCAACAGTTAGAACTGGACATGGAACAACAGACTGGTTCCAAATAGGAAAGGAGTACGTCAAGACTGTATAGTTACCCTGTTTATTTAACTTCTATGCAGAGTACATTATGTGAAATACTGGGCTGGATGCATCACAAGCTAGAATCAAGATTGTCAGGAGAAATATCAATAGCCTCAGATATGCAGATGATACCACCTTAATGACAGAAAGCGAAGAGGAACTAAAGAACCTCTTGATGAAGGTGAACAAAGAGAGTGAAAAAGCTGGCTTAAAACTCAACATTCAAAAAACTAAGATCATGGCAACTGGTTTGGCATGTCCCATTACTTCATGGCAAACACCTGGGGAAAAAGTGGAAACAGTGACAGATTTTACTTTCCTGGACTCCAAAATCATGGTGGATGGTGATTGCAGCATGAAATTAAAAGATGCTGCTCCCTGGAAGGAAAGTTATGACAAACCTAGACAGAGTATTCAAAAGCAGAGACATCACTTTGCCAACAAAGGTCTATATAGTCAAAGCTATGGTTTCTCCATTAGTCATGTATGAACTTGAGAGCTGGACCATAAAGAAGGCTGAGCACCGAAGAACTGATACTTTCAAACTGCAGTGCTGGAAAAGACTCTTGAGAGTTCCTCAGACTGCAAGGAGATCAAACCAGTCAATCCTAAAGGTAATCAACCCTGAATATTCACTGGAAGGACTGATGGTGAAGTATAACTGACAAAATTTATAAGATATTTAAAGTGTACATCATCATGATACTTGATATAGGCATAAACTGTGAGAGTTGAGAGAGGCTGAAGGCAATTTTTGCAGGGCTTGGTGATACTCAAAGGATGAGGGATGATGAAGAATTACTAAGTTTGGTTTTCTAAAGACAAGTGATGATTTGTGTAATAGATTCCCAGGCATTTCTCCCCTAGGTAACAATGGCAAACATCTGAGGGACCTATGCAAGAGCAGCTGTCCCTGGAAACTGGACTCCTGTTTTTTCTTTACCAGTATAGGCACCCCTGGGGTGGAGCAGAGCACCAACCACAGAGTAACTATATTCACCAGATAAACACTGACACACCTTCAATTTCATGAACTGATAGAAGGGGCTGGTATATTAAGTCATTTGTCTCAGGGTAAAGGCAATAAATGACTTTGTCTGCCTACACACATGAGCTCAGCCCTCTCACCAGCAGCATACTGGTAGCTCCCTGGCATCAGTCTAGAATGGGTTGGAGATATAAATGGTTTGTATCAATTTCCCTCACCAACTCAATCCCTGCAAACAAGACAGACGAGCATGCCAGCAGGGTTTCTTTCTAGCCAGAGAAAGAAACTCACTAAATATCAGAGTATGACAATCAATGTCCTTTGAAAAAAGGGAAAGCAATTTGAGTTACACTCCTATGAAGACATGCCATTAAGACTTGTCTTAAACATAACTTAAAGTTGTTGCATTTTAATACACTGCACACCAATTAAACCGGTACTAGTTTCCAAAGACAAGATACTTACTCGCGTTTCAATAAACCTTTTTCTTACATAATGAAAACAACCCAGAGTTGTTCACTTTCATTTAGTTGCAAGAGACTGACATATTGGTATAAATTTAAGAAACATACAGTCTCTAATTCCTTAACAAAGTGACAGCAACTTGACAAGTGAAAAAGTTATCTGTCTTGAATTCACTAGCATAGAAAGCCAACCTATCCTCCAGTTCTTCACACAGCACAAGTGGATGGTTTTATGTTTACTGCAAGACAAACGCTCTTTCAATTGCTCAGTGATAATGGCTATGAGGCTGCTGAGTAAATAATGTGTGTGCATTGACAAAAGGAAGTGAGAATGTGTACTTTCAGCCACTGATCCCTAAAATAACCAGCGCAATTTAGGTGCTTACTGTTATAGAGAGAAAATAATATACAAAACAGCTTTGTAAAATATGCATGACAGGTTTCATGGGCAAATTATAAGCAAATTGGCAAATTTTATAGCTTTTCAGGAATTAACTCAGAAGCATATAAAATATAATCAAAAGTGTTTACTCAGTGGGGGAAAAAATATATTTTCCATTTCATTTTTTTTTCTAGTGGCTATCACAGCCCTTGCCTCCAGTGCTTGTGACTTGGTCTTGAAAGTACACAGACCACTGTTTACTGAGTACCAATGGGGCACAGCAGAGGAACTTTGCTGTTGGAATCCTGACTGATTTGCTCCTTGGCCAAGAGCAGCTAAGTCACACAGTAAAGACAATCTTTGGTGACGCTTACATAAGCCTAAGCTAATTTCCTGAAACACGACGAGTGAAATTCTAGCAAAAAAAAGCTTTTTAGGATCTCAGTTATCTTGATGGGTTTGAATATGATTGAGATTTAAGAACATCCAAGCACACACTACCATTGTTTTTGAAATGTTTCTCCTGTTTTAAGACAAAAGAAATGAAGCAGAAAATTTAAGACTAGGTAGGCTCACCTTCACCTCTCTTTCAGACATAAATTCTTCCTTCATATTTTGAATTCATTTCCTGGCAGATAATATTTGACTTTTTTTTCTTTGTAATTTGGCCACATATTGTGATTTGTACGATCTTAGTTCACTGACGAGAGATCAAATCTAGTGACTGGCATTGAAAATACCAAGTCCTAATCACTGGACTGCCAGGGAATACCTGGAAATATTTGTCTTAATATTTATTTTTTACGTATGTCAAGAAGCCTACTGTTTGTTCAAACATAAGGTGACACATTTCTGACTGATCATTTAACAGCTAGTCATTATGTTTAACCCATGGCGGGGTTCGTGAGAGGTACCTGGATTGCAGAATCCCTACTGTGTTAATGAGAAAAACGTCTTCCTTCTGGGTTATTCTTCAAAAGGCCGACATTAAACAGAAAATTCCTCACTAAAATTATTTATGAATTGTAGAATATTAGATAATTCTCAGGGGAACTATGTCATGCTGATAAAATATATGATACTAGCCCCTATGACAGAGTCAGTTGTAACAAATCTTACCAGAGTGATTTTCAGAAGAAAATGGCTAAGCAGATCAACTAAAGTCAAAGTCACGTCTTCTGGTGGATCCTCTGATGTGTTTGACTGTTTTCAGTGACTGCTTCTATAGACATTACCTCATTCAATTACCAGAGTTCATGTGCTTCAGTGATGACTGATCACATGGTGTTGTGTGGAGGTCTTTTGTTTTAAACTTAACAAAATTTAAAAGTAGGATGGACACTTGCTATAAATTCTTACTTGTTTTTCAGGTTCAAGTTTTGATATTCATACTTTATGGCACAGATTGTTACTTGCCTTAATTTCTCACGAATCCTATTTTAGGAGAGATCCAACCTACTTCATATAAACCCAAGCTAAAATTATGGGTGTTCACTCTATATGCTTTAACAGGGAGGGTGGCTGACCTATCCAAGTACTTATTACCACCCCTCCTGATTTTCTTAAGAAGATGGGCAAAATTGGCTTTTACAGAGGGCAGCGTTAGAATTTGAAACTTCACCTAACCAACCAGATCATCTTGCTTTAATCTATACTTATCAAGGCTTTGGACCTCACTCTGATGGACAAAGCCTATGGCAGGTTGACCAGAGAGGCAATGACTGTAGATAATTAGCCAAAAGAATCCAACTTCATCTATTTCTCCACATAACATAAAAATACTCATTTGATTATCAAGAGGATCAGAGCCCAGGATACCAGAAAAATTTTCTATCGATTGCTGGAGAATAAATCTTCCTAAGTTTTCCTTGGGTATTATTCCCCAGCTTACACTGAGGGACTTTAATCAACAAGTGTCCTGTGAAGTTGCAGAGAATTAAACATGCAAATGAAGAAGAGAATATTCTTTACAACATGACAATGTCCTTGTTCTGAAGAACTATGTAAGGAATCTTCCCTGCACTGGTTTCAGTCTTAGGAATAGTTATGATTTGTTTCTTCTTCTGAAGAACAGATCTGTTTTTATTTTATGGATAATGTATGTACGTGTCACTGGTTTTTCTTTCTCATTTCCAGAGTTGTTAGGAGATTTAGAGCTAACGGGCTTCCCTGGTGGCTCCGAGGGTAAAGAATCTGCCTGCAGTGTGTAGGAGACCTGGGTGCGGTCCCTGGGTCAGGAAGATCCTCTGGAGAAGGGAATGGCTACCCACTCCGGTATTCTTGCCTGGAAAATCCTAAGGACAGAGGAGTCTGGTGGGCTACAGTCCATGGGGTCACAAAGAGTCAGACAAAGAGTGACTAACACGTTCAACTTTCTTAGAGCTAAAACTGTGGTTTTCTTCTAGCCAAGGTACAGAAGACCACGGTAGGGCTATGTGCTCCAACTGCACTCTTGACAACTGATTTCTCTCAACCCCATGTTTTCCTGTTGTGCCATCACATTTTTTCTCATCATAGTAAACATTCATTTGTAAACTAGTCGTATATCCCTTTGAAGCTAGGCTATTACAGACACATATATGTATTATAAATAAAATACATTTCAACAAATATTATAAATAATAACATATAATGAACAAAAGAGATAATCCACGTGGCATCAAGAGACATCCAAACAAATCAATGCTCACTGCCCACCATAGTCTATGAGAAATATCAGCTGCATACAGTTATGATGAATCAGAAACAGTGAGCTCAGTGAACAAGTTTCTGAGAAACAGAGCATAAAACTTTTGACTTAACGAACATTGACTTGAAGGGAGGAAAAAAGGAAAAAAAATTGAGAGAGTCAAAAGAACAAAGTGACTATATAAGTGTTTTATTTCTATTTTAGGTAAATCACTTTTAAATATTCACCCCATGATAAAATTAAATAAATGTATCTTATGGAGATATATGAATAACATCCCCAAATGCATTTGTATAAAGCACATTCTTACATTATTTGGAGATAATTATATTCACATTTAACACACATTAAGTTATAGTACTATTTGTTCAACTTAGAAAACATTTGCTGAACACCTCTCAGACTCTCTGTATGAAACACAATTTAGCACTGGAGGGCTCTAAGAAAGTCCCTCAAAGTTTTACAATATAATGGTGGAAATGTACATGTGAGCAGAAGGAAATAAATGAAAGAATCAATAGCTAAGAGAGCAAGAGAGGTGAATAATAAAAAACAGCTAAGAGAGCATGTGGGATGAGTAATCAACTTTGTAGAATATCAGGAAAGCCAAGACTAACAGCATGAATATAATTTGAAGGCTTTGAGGCACGGGGAAGAGTAAAATCAAGGTGCAAGGCTTCCCAGGTGGAGCTAGTGGTAAAGAACTCACCTGCCAATGCAGGAGACGTAAGAGATGCAGGTTTGGTCCTTGGGCCAGGAAGACCCCCTGGAGGAGGACATGGCAACCCACTCCAGTATTCTCGCCTGGAGAATGCCACGTACAGAGAAGCCTGGCAGCCTCCAGTGCACAGGGTTGCAGAGTCAGATACGACTGAAGTGACTTAGCCCACACACACAGACACACACCCTTGCAGGGACAGTGAATAGATAGTATATTCAGAGTGAAGTGTGGCTCCTGCTTGGGTACATGTAGGGGACAGGATTAAGAGGCCAGTGTGGCAACTTATGTGGCAGCATGACAAAGAGAGGGTCAGCTCAGTGAGTGTGAGAAACTGAAAGGCCTGCTGGGTCTATTTGGTAGGAAGTACAGAGCCAAATATTTTTAAATCAGGAAAGTAACAACGCAGTATTCTTGTTCTAAAATACTGTCTTTGTCAAGTAAGTTTAGTTTTGGGGGACAAAGACAAGATCAGTAGAAAGTTGATGTATTTGTTTTAATGTAAGATGAAGAAGTTTAATGTATACAATTCCTAAGAAGAGAATGGAAGAAATGGGTTAGATACACATTGGAGAAATGTTTCACAGGTGTAGGAAATATTTATTTTATTTAAGAAGAAGCCAGGGTAAAAGTGAGTTTCAAGTTTTTAATCTCCTAGTTGCTTGGTGAACAACTATGGCTAGGCAAGGACGGTTGATTTCACCTAATATAACAGATACAGGAAGACAAAAGGAAAGCTCATGATTTAAAATGTAAGTTTTGAGTATCATTCATATGAAAACAGTAGTTGGAATTCTATGATGGATGAGTAGATGCAAGGAAGAATTTACAGTGAGAAGAATAGGGAAATAACCATGTTTAAGGGTTTTGCATGATGAAATGATTTGCTTGCTGATTCTAATTTGTTGTATATACCTGACCCATTGTTTCATGTGCAATACTTTTATACATGTAAATCAAGAAATCTGTTGACAAATGCTCCATGTATTTTTTTCCCTACAGTATAGCATATTTATTTATTCCTCTTAAATATCAACAAATGTGATGAGTTACTACATTTTTCAAGATTGGAGACTTTAGAACTATGTAGGCACAGATAAAAATACATATGAATATCTGCCTCATAAGGAGAGGCATGTGAGAAAACAATGCAAACTGTGAGAGAAAAGGAAGTAAAACAAAATAAGTGAGAAATAAAATCTATACAAAATTATTTAAATAGGCAATATAAAATTATTTAAATTGTAAATCAGCCAGAACACAACAGCAAAAACCTCTAATGTTAACTTAGAAGATGAAATCAACTGGTTTTTTTAAACATTCAAAAGGACGAAGTATGCTTTTTTCAACAATTGCTTCAGCAACGTAAATCATCCAAAGAAGGCGCCAAGGTTTCAAACATTTTCATTTAGTGTATCTATACTCAGATCTCCATTCACAGACTATGTGAAGCCTCTGAAAGGAGATTAATAAGAGCCAGGCAAGTTAATCTAGGAGTGTTACATCAATACAAACATCACTGATTAACATGAATAGAGTCGAACTCAAAGCAAAACCCAGAATGGAAATCAGTTAGAGTTGAGGAGGACAAATGGAGTTTGCCCACTTTGTCGTCTATTTTTATAAACTTGAGAACTGAAGGCCCAATCTATGTTGTTTAAAAACATAAACTAGCAGTTCTTTTACACAAGTATGTGTTCTTGATGTTCTATAGGCTTATATATTGTTCCACTATCTAAAATAAGATGATATACACATTTTCAGTTCTCTAACATTAGCACATTTATTTTACACGCATACAACAACCTTCACATTCAAAGCGTTGCTAATATTAAATGATTTACTGTGTCATACAGTAAACACTTAATGTTTACTATTAATACCATGATACTGTCTCAGGTAAAAAGGAAAATTAAAACTATAGTCAACATTCTATAACTCAGTTCAGTTGCTCAGTCATGTCCGACTCTTTGTGACCCCATGAATCTCAGCACACCAGGCCTCCCTGTCCATTACCAACTCCTGGAATTTACCCTAACCCATGCCCACTGAGTCAGTGATACCATCCAACCATCTCCTCCTCTGTCGTCCCCTTCTCCTCCTGCCCTCAATCTTTCCCAGCATCAGGGTCTTTTCCAATGAGTCAGCCCTTTGCATCAGGTGGCCAAAACCAATTTGGATATATATAAAAGATATATATATTTAAAACTATATAGATAGGTAGATAGATAGATACACAGATAAATAAAGGAAGCATTCATCAGGCTGCCCTGCCAGGTGAAGCTGAGTTTCAGCTTCAACATCAGTCCTTCCATTGAACAACCGGGACTGATCTTTAGGATGGACTGGCTGGATCTCCCTGTAGTCCAAGGAACTCTCCAGAGTCTTCTCCAACACCACAGTTCAAAAGCAACAATTGTTTAAACTTAGCTACGAAGCAAGCAGCATCTGAACAGGGTATGAAAAGAATGTTCCTTCTATGGGCCTGCCTTTGATAGTAAGCTTATTCTAAAACTGTCATAATGATTATTAATCACAAACAAGAGCAAGTATCAGTTCTGGATTGAAAGTAAGGCTGAATAAACTTCATCTCTGACATGTCCATGATACCTTGATGACAAATTTCCTTTAAAAGCATAATCAATAAGACCATATCTGGGGGTGGTTTTGAATCTTACACCCTTCAAGTATTTTCTCTCTTCCCTAATTACTTCAAAAGGTATATTTTCCAATAACTGATTATCTAAGTGATCTTAAATTCTGCAAGACTTGGACGTTATGACTCACAGAACAAATGTATTTTGCCATTAGTTATTTGATAAATTCCAGAGGTCATGTAAGAAATTTTCTGCTTTGAATGATTTTTATCCATCAAGTGGCACACAATATGGGAGTTTTTATACACTAAACCCATTCAATTCCATCTCTTTGTGCTCCATATCTCATAAATTTATTGTTTTCAAAAGTAAAAACTCTCATTGTTATGGGTAAGAGCATGTATGACCGGTCATATTATTCTCACTCCTTTACCTAAACACAAAAATTAATGATTCTTGAAAGATTACCTAGGATGCAAGACTGACAGAATTATTTAGCTGCCTGACAAATCAGTCTTTATAAGTGGCTTCAGATTCCAATCTGTGTGGGAGATGATGTGATCGTTTTCAGTCACTTCACTATGAAGGAAAATCATTAATTGGCTTTCCCTGGAAATTGCTAACAACATTTCTGAAGAATTCATGGGTATAATAATTCAAATTTCCAAATTCAAAGATCTTCCCAGTGTTGACTCTGAGTCCCAATCAAAGAAGCGTCTCTTTGCTTGCAATAAACATGAACAGACTTCATGAATACACAAAAAAGCAAAATCAAGCCCTGGAATGGACCAAACCAGAAATAGAATCCGGCTAGCTTGTTCCAATCAAAGAGAGGACTATGTGTTGAACTAAGTAAAGAAATATAGAAAAATCATGCATGATAGGTTTTGGGTAGAACCTTTTCATTGTATTTCAATCTTAGCGAAGACCTAAGTGGAAAACAACTAGCGGGAATATCCAGGCCCTCCCCACCACTTATTTAAAATGAACTTATTATTACAGAATATTGATCAGAGTTCTCTGTGCTATACAGTAGGTCTTTGCTGGTTATCTATTTTAAATAGAGTAGTGTATACATGTCAATCCCAAACTCCCAATCTATCCCTCCCCTGACACCTTTTTCCCCCTGGTAAGCATAAATTCATTCTCTAAGTCTATGAGTGTTTGTTTTGCAAATAAGTGCATTAATAAAGTAAATGGAAAAGAATTTGAAAAAAAGATACTTTATATGTATAACTGAGTCACTCTGTTATACAACTGAAACTAATACAACATTGTTAATCAACTATACTCCAATATTAAATAAAAAATTGAAAAGAAACCTAAAAAAACAAAAAAAAACAATTTGGATATATATAAAAGATATATATATTTTAAACTATATAGATAGGTAGATTTATAGATAGATAGATAGATAAAGGAAGCATTCATCAGGCTGCCCTGCCAGGTGATGGCAATAGACATCTATTGACCTATTACCAATAACCACAACCCCAGTAACTCCAAATTCAATCTCAAATTTTCATATGAAAGGCAGAAAAAGGAAAGTCAATAGATACTTGGGAAGTACAGGATTGTTCCTTTCAGGGAGAATCAGGGTCTAGTTTGGGGTCCTGCCAGAAAGGGAGGGAACAGGTTTTTCTCATTGTTAGAGTCGACCAGGGTGAGACAGTTTTTGAGAGAATCTGATGCGTTTCTTGGATGTGATGTCCATTTCTGTCCCAGAGTGCTGAGAAAAGAAGTCTTATTTAAGGATATGGAAAGCAAATGGAGGCATTCCCACCAGCCCACCTCCTTGCATTCTTCAGAAGATGAGACATAATCCTAAAAAATTCCTGCAGCTTCATGAGCAGAGTCATGATAATACAGGAAGGTCCAAGCAACAGGAAATTCAACTAGAGGAGGGGTTGGGCAGCGTGCACAACTGCCAGGGACTAAATACACAGGACTCTGCTTCTCTGCAAAGATCATGAACAATATCAGACACAAGAGAAAGCCAAACAGGGCAAAAGGCTATGTAAACAAGCTGGAATCAAGACAGCCAGGAGAAATATCAATAACCTCAGATATGCAGATGATACCACCCTTATGGCAGAAAGTGAAGAAGAACTAAAGAGTCTCTTGATCAAAGTGAAAGAGGAGAGTGAAAAAGTTGGCTTAAAGCTCATCATTCAGAAAACTAAGATCATGGCATCCAATCCATGGCAAATAGATGGGGAAACAGTAGAGACAGTGTCAGACTTTATTTTGGGGGGCTCCAAAGTCACTGCAGATGGTTATTGCAGCCATGAAATTAAAAGACGCATACACCTTGGAAGGGAAGTTATGACCAACCTAGACAGCATATTAAAAAGCAGAGACATTGCTTTGTCAACAAAGGTCCGTCTAGTCAAGGCTGATTTTTTCCAGTGGTCAGGTATGGATGTGAGAGTTGGACTATAAAGAAAGCTGAGCGCCAAAGAATTGTTGCTTTTGAGCTGTGGTGTTGGAGAAGACTCTTGAGAGTCCCTTGGACTGCAAGGAGATCCAACCAGTCCATCCTAAAGGAAATTAGTCTTGAGTATTCATTGGAAGGACTGATGTTGAAGCTGAGACTCCAATACTTTGGCCACCTGATGCGAGGAACTGACTCATTGGAAAAAACCTTGATGCTAGGAAAGATTGTAGGTGGGAGGAGAAGGGGACGACAGGGAATGAGATGGCTGGATGGCATCACCAACTCAATGAACATGAGTTTGAGTAAACTGAGGGAATTGGTGATGGACAGGGAGGCCTGGCATGCTGCAGTCCATGGGGTCGCAAAGAGTCAGACATGACTGAGCTACTGAACTGAACCCCTTCCCCAACATTTTGTGGTAGATAGAAAAATGGCCATCAACTCTTAAATTTGACTTGGCCATATAACTAGCTCTAGTCAGTGAGACATTAGTAAGTATGCCACAAACAGATACTTGGCATATCATTGTGCACTGGGGAACCTGAGGATGGCGACTATGTGAAAAAGACCTCCAGAGACACATAGCCCAACTGCCTCTGTTGTGAGAAACAATAGCCTACCAAACCCCAGACATGTGAATGATCACACTCCACATCATCCAACCATCAGTTATCCCGCCTCATGACCACAGATGCAAGAGACAGTTGGCATCGCTCAGTCAAACTGGCCCAGACTAACATAACTACCCAACAGAATAACAGGATTTGGAAGATTATTAGAATGGCTGCCATGTTAATCTTCCTGTAACCAGAGGAAAACACAAATGCCCTGCTTTGCAAACATTTCACAGATGTCAACGGCATTCTGATCGTGAATCAACTTAAAAATGCTATGACAAAGTTATTTAAAAACCGTTCCCTTACAGAACTGTTAGGAGAAGATAAATGTACGAATATAAGAAAGCCTTCTGGAAAAGTAGGTAATAATCTATGTAGAGTCCCTTTGACCTTCGTTGATATGGAACAACTCAAACAGTGGATCTAAATCACATGAAGTGGTACAAAAATAAGGAGCAATTTGCTTTAACTTATCTTCTGGTGAGTTGAAGAACTGGAATGTATTCATCCCATCCCGAATTAATTAGCTCAATCCTTCATTCATCAATCATTCACTAGACACATACTTCATGCAAGCCACTATACATACCACCTACAAGGAGAAATCACAATAAATGAGACAGATTAGAAAAGAAGTAGAAGAGGGGAACTGAGGTGTATATTTATGATAAGTAGAAGGCTGGGCACTGTAAAATGTATAATTCATTTCAATAGCCATAAAACCTGTAAGAACCATCATTCTTACAGTTGTATTAATAGACTCAGAGAAGCTTCATGATTCTATTTTAATAAGGTCTGACCTTTAGGTTAGCCCCAAATTCTATCCTTCTGAAGAGGATGGGACAGGTACACTATGACACAAGAGAGGAAAAGGCAGGGCTCCTAAGTATTTCTAAAAAGAAAAAAGATTACAAAAGTAAAGCCTTATTAACAGGGAGGATTTTGATTTAGGCTTTGAAGAATAGAAAAAAAATCAAATTTTATTGGAAACAGAGGAGCAGGATCAATTTCTCATTTTTTCATATTACAGAACTATATTTTAATACAGAAAATTTTCAAAGATAGAAAAATATAGAGAAAAATTTCATATTCACCTAAATACAGCCATGGATAACCTTTGATCAAAGTTCTTAAATTTGGAGTATACTATGTGGAGGGTACTCAAAGAGGTATGTGAACAGATTAGACAAAGAACAACGGGTAGTTTGGTTTGACTGACAAAGAAGCCACCTATAGGGCAATGGTGATGCATGTTCTTCAATAGATTAAAACATGGACACTGAGTCGCAGGCTAATCAACTGCAACATGCAATGAGGTGAATTTAGATAGCTAGGTATTCACTGAAACATAATTTTACAAACATTATGTTAATAAATCAAGTTAACCCTGAGACTGAAATCCATTCATTATCCAACAGATGTCCATTCTGACCCTGTTGGAATAAGTACTGTAGAGGAGACAGTGGATTACAAGAAGGAAATTTAGGTCCACAAACCTCTTAACAAACATATTTGAGGTTTTATGCCTTTTCTATCATTTTTACAGGTTTTGGTGTGAGAAGAGTAAACGATCCAGGGTCAGAGTTCATCATCTTGAAACTGAAGTCTCATTACACGAATGAGCACATGATTTATCTTTTGACAGATTCAACTGCTTAGTAATTATAAATTAACACATACACACACATCATTGCTTCTTTAAGACAATAGCTTTCAATTTGCTAAAACTTAACATATCAAAATATATGATTTTCTTCTCTTTTGATATATTAAACTCCCAGAATAAAACAGTTCTTTCAAATTTAAGACTCAAAGAGAAAAAAAGCAAATAAAACTTTTACTTGGTAATCACCCCCATACTTTAGTTTCAGCAAGCTGAGAGTTAATGTAAAAGAAGTTACTATGCTTTTTGTCAGGAAGACTTTTATTTTAACTTGCATGAATTCCCTCCTTGCTACATTTCCCCTGGAGAAATCGAATATAAAATCCTAAATCCACATTTCTCAGAGGAAGCACTGGCTTTGAACAGCGGGAGTGTCATAAGGCTTGCTGCCATCTGGGTTCCCATCATCTTCCTTTGGACACCTCCCAAAATCGGGGTTTTATTTCTATTCCAGACACAACTTAGAATGCAGCTCCTAATGCTCTTGAAGGGACCGTGAAGTTGTCAATGAAATCTGAAGCTGGAGGAAAGAATACCCTGTCCACTTCCTAGAGAGCCTACACATGCAGACGCAGCACTTGAGCACAGAGATGCTAATGGACAAAATGTGGGCACCAATCAAGAATACTGCAAACACCCCACTTGACACAGGTCACGCTCATCCTAGACCTCGCATTTCTGCCTTCAGATCAGCATGGGAACAGAGAAATGGGACAGGGCAGATGCAGACCTGTGAAAACATCCTCATTTCTCACATGGAACAGGGGAAGATGGATGCAAAGAATGTGCCTTGGCTAATCTGGACAGAGCATGCTATCCTTTGGGAAAACATCTGGGTTTCATAGAATAGAAGGCAAGAATTCCAAGGTCTCTCACTCTGCCTGACTTCAGTCATTCTTATACTGTTGTCACTGAAGCAAAATGTATTTGTAAATTTCTCCAAAAGTGAAGATGCTTTGTATATATGTGTCTTGCCTCTATACACGGGTATTTGATAATTATATCTGTTGGGATAAATATGCATTCAATTAATATAATCATGCATTTACTTCCTGTCTAACAAATTCCACTCCTACATATACAAAGTTACAGCATATTTGGGGCCACTTTCACTATGCACATAGTCATAAGTGCTTCTGTCTTAGAATGTAGGAAATAATCATTTCTGATAGGTTAAAAAACTAAGCGTTTAAGGTCAAAAAACCTGCAGCTAAACAACTGTATTGGTAAGGTGGCTAAAGGAGATGGTACAGATCAGAGACCTGAACCTGTGTCTGTCACCATACAAAGGTGAGTTATCTTTGTTTCCCTTGTTATAAGATTAAGCTTTATCCATGGAATCTAAAAAACCATGACAAATGAACTTATTTTCAAAACAGAAATAGAGTCACAGATGTAGAAAACGAACTTATAGTTACCAAGGAGGAAAGGAAGAGAAGTATAAATCGGGAGATTGGGACTGACATATACACACTACCATATATAAAACAGGTAACTAATAAGACTCTATCGTATAGCATCTGGAACTCTACTCAAAGCTCTATAATGATCTATATGGGAAAAGAACTAAAAAAAAAAATGAGTGGATATACATACATGTGTAACTGATTCACTTTGCTGTACAGTAGAAATTAACACAACATTGTAAATAAGGTACACTCCAATAAATTGAAAAAATAAGCCTTGTAGTTCATAAATTTGTTTTATAACATATTTATAAAAATCTATAAATATATTTCACATATTCATAACATACTTATGTGGATAATACATATATATTTAAACAAAGAAACAAAAAAGCTAGGGAAACAAAGTAAAGACCACTATCCCTTAAGTAAGTGTAGTCGCTCAGTCGTGTCTGACTCTTTGCGACCCCACGGGCTGTAGGCCACGAGGCTCCTCTGTCCATGGGGTTCTCCAGGCAAGAATACTGGAGTGGGTTGCCATATCCTTCTCCAGGGGATCTTCCCGAGCCAGGGATTGAATCTGGGTCTTCTGCATCACAGGCAGGTGCTTTACCCTCTGAGCCACCAGGGAAGGAAATAAAGTTAGCTTCTTCCACGCCAACATTTTAAATTCAGGAAAACTTTATAGTTTATAAAGTGTGATACCTGGGGAGAACAGATACAACGATAATCTAACTAATCTATTACTTCTGCCTTCTACCAATTCTGAAATAATGGCAACATGCTTAAGACAATGTCAAAAATGAGGAAGAGAAAAACTATTCCTCTTCTTCTTACTGAAGTTTGACTGTTTTGAACTTCAAATTTTGAATACTCATCATTTCCCCAGGATCAGTAATTAGATATTTCCTTAAGAGGCCTCATCTTCCTCCCCTGTATGTTCTCTCCTTTTTGTTTTTCATCTAGCCTTGCCAGGAAGAATAAACATGAGCTGAATCACCTGCACTATTCTCTTACTGTGGATTTATTTTCAAGTAGCAGTGACATAATCACGTCTTCCATTTCTCCCTGTCAGGGCATGGTGCCCACACACATGCCATATTCTAACCTCAGCTTCTCCATCAGGCACCTCCCAGAAAGTCTGCATAACCCACACATCTTCAGGCCTGCTCTGATGGAGAGACCAGAAAAAAGCCTTCTAAATTGTGTCAAATTTTCACTTCTTTGAAAGGTATATTTAAACAGTTTTTATGATGGGCCAGATGAAACCTTGAATCTATCAAATCAGCTGGTTTGGGTTATTGTACAAAACTTTTCCTAATCAAAAATATATACCATTTTATTTTTGCTGTGGTCACTTACTTCAGACTAATCATTAATTTGCTTACATGCAATAATGAAACCAAAATAAAATGGTAGATGGCCACAAAATAGTGCCTGGGGATGAAAATATTTAAATATCAAAAAGGTCCAAGATAAGGAATTTAATAATTTAGTAATAATATTCATAAGAGGTATCAGTGCTTCCAAAAACAGAATGATAGGTCTGAGGTAATATATAATTTGATAGCAAAGTTTTGCTTTGTTTTCTTTTTTTAATATAAATTTATTTATTTTAATTGGAGGTTAATTACTTTACAATATTGTATTGGTTTTGCCATACATCAACATGAATCTGCCACAGGTATTTCTATTACATTTAAGCCAAACTGGCTTTTATTCACGTTGAAATGCCACTGGTAACTCCTAATGGATTTTCTTTAAAAAAAAAATAAATGAGGAAAAACACAGAATAATTGAAATATTTATACTGAATCACTTATTATCACATAATATTTAACACAAAGATTTCTCCCTTTAAAAATTGTTCAGGGGCAATATTTATGCCTATTTTATTTGAATAGAGAAGACAGAAGTTACCCTTTGTAGATGTTCCATGATATAATAAATTTCAGTTATCAAGCATCAGTTCAGTTGCTCAGTTGTGTCTGACTCTTTGTGACCCCATGGACTGCAGCACGCCAGGCCTCCCTGTCCATCACTAACTCCTGGAGCCTACTCAAACTCATGTCCATCATGTCGGTGATGCTATCCAACCATCGCATTCTCTGCTGTCCCCTTCTCCTCCCACCTTCAATCTTTCCCAGCATCAGGGTCTTTTCCAATGTCAGTTCTTTACATCAGGTGGCCAAAGTACTGGAGTTTCAGCTTCAACATCAGTCCTTCCAGTGAATATTCAGGACTGATTTCCTTTAGGATGGACTGGTTGGATCTCCTTGCAGTCCAAAGGACTCTGAAGAGTCTTCTCCAACACCACAGTTTAAAAGCATCAGTTCTTCAGCACTCAACTTTATAGTCCAACTCTCACATCCATACATGACTACTGGAAAAACCATAGCGTTGACTAGATGGACCTTTGCTGCTAAAGTATTATCTCTGCTTTTGAATATGCTGTCTGATTTAGTCATAGCTTTTCTTCCAAGGAGCAAGTGTCTTTTAATTTCATGGCTGCAGTCACCATCTGCAGTGATTTTGGAGCCCAAGAAGTTAAAGTCTCTCACTGTTTCCATTGTTTCCCCATCTATTGGCCATGAAGTGATGGGACCGGATGCAAAGCCTAATAGATTTATCCTTCCATTTCTGCTCAATAATTCCAGTGCCCATTTCAGTCACAACTTTAAGAAATGTGCTGTGGAGTTGTCCTGCAAAGAAATTCTCCCATCATATTTCAAAGTAACACCTATGCTGACTCCTTGATCCCCGTGGTTAAATCTCACAGCTGTTACTGACAGCCCCAGGAACAGCTGGTTTTAAAGAATACCATTTTGACTTTCAAAACACATTGCCTATGTGAATGTAAATCATATTAGAACAATTAACATGAATTTGTAGACGTCTTCACTGACAATACTTCAATTATTTCAACAAAGTAACAGTACACTGATTTCATTTCTACTTTTTTTGACTGTTATCAACAACAGGAAATTCTTAGGCAAAGCCTATGTGCAGTAAGCAAGCAAGATAGGTGGATATCAAGGGAGGTGTAAACTGCAAAACAGATGCTACTTCTCTTTTCAGTGAGGGAAAGATTCTGTTTTAAGCATGACTCAATTTGCATATGGAGAAGGCAATGGCACCCCACTCCAGTACTCTTGCCTGGAAAACCCCATGGACAGAGGAGCCTGGTAGGCTGCAATCCATGGTGTCGCTAAGAGTCAGACACAACTGAGCGACTTCACTTTCACTTTTCACTTTCATTCATTGGAGAAGGAAATGGCAACCCACTCCAATGTTCTTGCCTGGAGAATCCCAGGGACAGGGGAGCTGGGTGGGCTGCTGTCTATGGGGTCGCACAGAGTTGGACACAACTGAAGCGAGTTAGCAGCAGCAATTTGCATAACCTTAAAAGTAGAGCTAAAATTTGCTTTTTAAGGATTTACTATAGATTATACTCACTTTCATAGATTATAAGCTCTTAATTCAGTAAATTATAATCTATACATGGAAATAAATCAAGTTAAAAAGAAGAGGTGGAATTTTAGAATCTAAGTAAATTTTGTATTTGTATAGACCAAAGTTTAAAACTTTGTTGATAACAAGGCCAAATGTAAAATGGGGAATGGGGAATAAACAAACTAGGTAATTTAGACAGAAACAATTTACATGGATAGTGGTCAATATAAACTTTAAATATGCATATACTGTTTCAGTGCGATTGAGGTTCTTTCACATGAAGAGTTAAGATGAGTGTCTATATAACCCTAGAAAAGAGCTGACTAGTCAATCAGTAAGATAGTGTAGCAATGCTAAGGATAAAAATATTTTTATAGTTATTCCTTCCCTCAAGCCATCAAACCAACAATACCCTTCCAAGGCTTTAAGCCATGGCTTCTTAAAGTTATTACTCAGTATGCTGTGTCTGTAAGAGAAGCATAAAATAGTCTTCAATAGAGTTAAACAGTACTTAAGAAGGGGATCTCCACTAGTGTTTTTTCAGTTTAATGTTGATAGGATTCAGATGATAAATAAATTCTTCTGCATGCCCTACCCAAGGGCAAGTAAAGATGCAGAATTTCTCCTTCCTTTTATGGTCATGGATACAACAGTCTCAGTGATACATGGGTTCAAATTTCAAGGGTTTATTACTTTTACAAAGTCTAAGAAATGCAAGACTGGAAAGCAATGTTGGATCTCTTATAGACGGGAAGGGTGATACTGGAAATGTCTAAATATATATATTTTTTAATGATCTAAATGTTTCCAATGCTCAAGCCAGAAACTTAGCAAAACCACAACCGCATTAAAAGATGTGCATTTTGAAAAAGTACATGGGTCAGAGCACCAGAAGGTTGCTAATATACTTTATAGAGTTTAAAAAGCAGTTTTCTCCTTTTTAAACCACTGAACCAACGAACTGTGAACAAACTACATTAAAGCAAATTGCTATTAGATGGAAACAAGAGGAAATCAAAGATAGAGATATTTTAACACCCCATTTTTCAATTTTGGGTGACAAATACCAGAATTTCCTATGGACTTCGATTGGTTACAGATTTGACAGAAAATTCCACAGTTAAAAGTACTCAGGGCTTATTGACAGGCTATCAACCCTCATTCCTCAGTGTGTTTAGTTCATTCAAACTTTAAGCCAAATACACACTCTACAATAATCTCATGCAAGTATTACTTATGTTCTTCTTTGTATTTTTTCTGTATGTTTTAAAATTTAAATATTTTTGAAACTTTATTCAACATCTATGGCTTGATTTTTTTTCCCATTTACTCAATAATATCTTTTGAAGCGAAGCTAATTTTGATAATACTCAAGTCATCAATGCAATTTTTTTTAGAAACTGTGGTTTGGGGTTGTAAGGTTTGTGGTTTTATGGGTTTGTGGTTATGGGGAAATATTTCCTAATTCAAATCACAAAGATTTTCTTCTATGCTTTCTTTCAGAAGTTTTATGGGTTTTATGCCTTTTAAAAATGTGGATCTATGAGTTAATTTTGTATCTGGAGCAAGGTATGATTCAAAGTTTTGCTTTTTGACATATGGGTACGCACCTTTTCTAGTACCATTTTTTGGAAAATTGCATGGACAAACAAGTTGATAAAGACATACAATGAAATACTATTCAGCACTAAAAAGGAATTAACTATTGATACACACACCAACCTGGATTAATTTTGAAATAATTATGCTTTATGTAAAACAGGCAAAAAAGTATGTATATTGCATGACCCCATTTGTATAAAATTCTAGACATTAAAAAATCAACTATAGTGACAGAGAGGATCAGTGTTTGCTTAGGGAATGCTGAGTGCCAAACTATTAGAGGGAGGGCCACGATGGAGGAATTACCAACGTGATAAGGGTTTCACAGGCATATACATACGCTAAGGCTTATTACACTGTAGGTCTTTAATATGTGCAACATATTATATATCAATTATATGTCAACAGATATATACGGGCTTCCCTGGTGGCTCAGTGGTAGAGAATCTGCCTGTCAATGCAGGAGACTCAGGTTCGACTTCTGGGTCTGGAAGATCCCCTGGAGAAGGAAATGGCAACCCAATCCAGTATTCTTGCCTGGGAAATCCCATAGACAAGAGGAGCCTTGTGGGCTAGAGTCCACGGAGTCACAAAAGAGAAGGACACAACGAAGCAACTAAACAAGAGACATAAACACACATTTTCTAAGTGCATATATTCACACAAACACGAATATATAAACAAGTGCTTCTTAATAGTTCACATTCACAATCGATTCTTGGCACATTGTTCCCAACAAGGCAAGAATCTTTAGAAAATTTTGGTTCATCTAAATGTGTGGTTAAGTGTGGTTGGTTGCTTTGCAAGCTTGCTTCCTGAGAGGAGAATTTGAAGAAGGGTTTAAAAACAGATCTGAACAATGTAAGCAATATAAATAGCTATCATTTAATTAATCACATTTACGTTCCTCATCGTTTAGTTATATCACAAGTCAGAAGGTTCAGGAAAATTATGAGATCAACAACACTTAGCAACTAGTTAGATGAAAACCTTTAGAAAACTCTGTCACTATAAGTATAATAGATTTGTCACTGGAAAATGCCATTGAAGATAATTCTGAAGCTATTATAGCTAAGAAGACAAAAATAAAAAGTTGATATAAGAGGGAAAGATCAGAATGTGGCACCAAGGTCTGATGGAGTTCTGAGCTAACTGTAGCGACCCGGAGCACAAGAAACCATGGTGATGTGAACTTAGGGGAGGCCCAGAAAGGCCTGGACTGGAGGACTTGCAAGCTCACACTGCAGACGTGACAGCTCTTCATACTTGGATATTTACCCTGAGGTTATACACTTTTCTGTGATCACTGAACTGCTATTTAAACATGTGACTATTTCCTAGAATAGTAATTTCCTACACCACTGTTTTTGTATGAGAACCACATTTGGTTGCTTAAGTAATAAGCTATTAATTCACTACCCATAAAAAGGATGAGATTTATTTTCTCATCAAATATTAAGTGCAGCACATTGCATTAGACTTGAATTTGAAATGTGATTCCTAAGCATGGGTAGTGTTCCAGGAAGCATTTCCCTCTCACATTTTTCTCTCCTTGACACTTTATAATTTAAATCTATATTGCCATGATGTAGAAAATACAAACAGCTTTTTTTTTCTAAATACTCTGGGAATAAATATTATGCTTGACCTAAAATAAATTATAAACAAAGAGTACACCATTTTGTTATCAACAGGAAGAAAAAATACATAATGTTTATTTTCTTCCCTTCAATATACTTTTAAACTGCTAATCACATCTTAAAATATTTCAACTTTATCAGTAATTGATCTTCATGGTGTCTGAAATACATATCATGAAGTATCGGGCAGGTTAATCACTGCAGTTTCGTCATTAATAGCACTATCAGCAAAAATATACCTCTGGAAACAAGAGTATACTACAGAAATAGAAAGTCTCAGTTCAGCTGTTGTTTGTATACAGAGAGAAAACTGGAAGACAAACTTTATGAGACTCAGTTCTTTAGGACTAGCTTTGAAGGATTATAGATCATGTATGTGAAGGTTATAAACCAGGGTTCCCAGGAAAGCTGAATATAGAACAAAATCACCAGCAGAATAGGAATTGAAAATATCTCTTCTGAAAAGAAATACAGTGAATGTAAAATGTATATATAGCAAGTTTCATTCACAGACCAATACACTCTCTTTGGCAAAGGCCATTTTTAAAACTACTGTCACAAACCTATGAAAAAGGATACATGTGGGCGTACTGTTTGCTCTAGGGTTTAGGTGTATTTCTACTTCAAGGAAGAAGTCAGCCAAGAAATCACTGTTTAGGAATCTGTAGGAACAGCTGAGCCTCCCTTGTTTTCTTCAATCATGTTCCTAAAAAACAGACTGGCAAGTTTGGGAGATGAATTCTAACATTTTTGTTCAAATATAAGAATAGCAGCAGCATATCAAAAGCTGATGATCAAACCCTACTATTTTGATGATATGCCCACTGAAAACAGCTCAGTGAATGACAGAGGTTGGTCCCAAGGGTGAATCATTGAGGCCATACTTCCATGTCTGAAGATGAGAAGATCTGAAAGAACAGACCTGAGTAGACCATCAGTAACCCTCAGTATCTGAAGCTTCTTGAGGGCAGGGACTGTCTAATTCACCACTGTATCCTACATGCCCAGCACAGATCCTAAAACATGGTAAGTACTCTGCACCTATTTATGAAAAAAAAACTGTATGTGATGTGTACTGCCTAGAAACTATAACATTTTAAGAGGAAGAATGACTATGAAACATAGTTCAGCCTTTTTCTGTTGAAATTCCAGAGTGGACTTCAAAAGCCAAATGTTAAGGCTATAGTGCTCAAAGTCTCCAGCCTCAGCACTTCCTTATGTAGATGGCTCTGATCATCTCAGTTCTAGGTCTTGTGTAAAATGTCATCCCTGCCTTGGGGTCTTCTCATCACCTGGAATAGTCTCTCTCTAAATGTATTTCCTATGTCTCTCCCCATATAAATTCTATATAACCATCTCCTTCAAATACTACTTTCACCAGTAAGCTTTTCCTGTTTATTCTTGCTATAAGTAATTTCTCCATTCTTTTGAATGATAAAATATTTTATAAGTAGTTTTTCAGGAATGTTTCACATTGATTCAATTTTTTAAAAGTCTAGGGAAAAATTACAAAGCAATGAGGACATGTTCATGATGAATTCATAATGAACACATTCAGTTTCTATGCTGCTCTTACTTTCTATTCATTTTGCCTAAAATATCATTACTAGCCCCCAATTCTGCCCTTTCCCTCATACAAGTATTCTATGACCCAGCTAGACAGTCATTTTCTTCAAAATTACCTTCCCTGACTTCCTCTGTATCTCCAATCCCAGATGAATTAGGCACTCACTCATATGCTTCCATAATAGCATGAGCACATCTCCTTCTTTATTAAGTATGCTACGATAAAAAAGGAAAACGACTCTCACTGAACCAAGTCCCTTGAAGAAAGGGACGGCACCGTAGTCATCATAAAGTCAGTTTACCAGGCACCATAAGTGGTTGCTCACCATTTTATGAATACATAGATTTGCCTGTATTTATATATCAACTGTATTGGACTGTGAGCTCTTTGAGGACAAGAAATTCCTAATTCAATATGTTTGTGCATAGCAGGTATTCAAAATATCTCATCAATGAATAAATGAATCATATAACTTTCAAGACAGAAGTAATTATAGATACTTGAGATACAACTTGCCTCTTTCACAGAGAAGATATGAAGATTAAGCTAAGTTACATCAATTTATTCATGGAATCAAAATCTAGGCATAAGTCTTTAACATTTTTGAATGAATGACTGAATAAAATGAACAAATGAATGATTAATCATATCTGAACACTAAGCTATAAGCAGTCATCACTGATTAGATATTCAGAAATGAGACCTCAGTTTCATGAAAATTTAATAAACTTGCTGCTGCCAACATTTTTTTATGAATTCTCCTAGGATCTATGAAGGCCTGATAGTTATATGTAATTCATTAAAATAGAAACAGCAGCATGTTGTTTTCAAAGTACTGCAATTGAACCATTAAAAATAACTTTGAAACACAACAGGTTTTTGCTTAATCAGCAAAATATTTTAGGTACAAGGGGTCTATAGATTCTGGAGGTGCTAAATTACAAATAATACAATTTACAGCATCATAAAGAGTTAGCACTTGGGCCTGAAAATCTCAAAAGTATTAAACTAGGACTAGAAATGTTATGAATAAGATAGAAGGTCCCTCCTTCCCTACCTCTCTCTCTTCCCGCTCAAACTGACTTTAAGGCAGTGTGACAGCTACTTGAACATTACCTGTCAAAAATAAAGACTCAGAGTGGATCTCTCTGGAACCCTGCATCCCTATCTCTCCTAAATTAGCTATGAAGAAATTGGTAATTAGGCTACTAGGGACAATTGGGCTAAAGGCATTGTGAACCAAGTGGTTTTGAAAGGCTGATTATTAACCTTTGGTACAACACAAATAAGGGAACACAGTAGACTGATTCACAGATTGAATAGAGAGAGAAGATCAGGACTGCATGTCTTAGGTAGATTTGGTTTTTCTATACCACTATAAGACATTCAAGATTATTTTTAATGTGGTAAAAATAATCACTAATTCAAATGAATTTAAAATCAAAAGCCAAGTGAAAAATTCTAGCATATATCAGAGTGTTCCCCCATTTTAGACACATACAAAGGATCCTATTTTCCACAGAATTCAGAAGAAATGTTAATATTTAGAAAGTTTCTAAAATGTTAATCTTCTCAGTTCTAGGTACTTCCTAAAGTACACTTGATAATATTTGCCTTCTGGTGAGTTTTTGTATGTCATCAGCACAAATCTAACACTTCAGATGCAGCCGTACAAGCACTTATATCATCTCACTACATGTAAATGTGCTTCCCAAACTTAAGTTCAGAAACATATCTGACCCCTACACCAAGAGTTATAATCTCTTTGGGCCTCAAGACTTCCAGAAGAAAGAACTGTAACAGTCTAATTACAGGCAACAGGACCAATATTTAGCAGAAAATAGTACACCCTACCCAACAGTGCCCAAATTCTATCAGGCAGTCAATTACCCTCCAACTTATTTACAGTTTTGGATTTACAGAAATTAATGGTAAAATCGAAACACTTATAGTCCTTGCTGCAGACCAGCAAAGAAAAGATCTTTATTAACTGCTCCTTTTGAAAAGTTCTCTCTCTCTTTAAAGAACATCTCTGATATTACTTCCTATAAAAATTGGAAGAAAAACTGAGCTTTCTAATTATCACACATCTCCTTCTTTACCCACAACTAATAGTGAATCTCCAATCCCCTTTATGTAGGAGCAATTCATTTTGAAAGGATAAAAATTAAGAAGACTCACACCTTGTGATTTGGCTTGTTCAAATTCTTTTTGATTTACTACAACTGAGCAGTCACATAATATTCTTAGGAGAGACTTTAAAGTTCCCAATGCTTAAAAAATTCTCTAAAAGGATCTTGTGAATCTCCTCTATCAAAGAAAATTTACTGCTTTTACTTAAGGATGATATTAGTTCATAAAACAAAAAGACCAAGGCTTCTAATGAGAAATATTGTAAAATTCCTACTTGAATTATAAATCAAGA
This sequence comes from Capricornis sumatraensis, assembly GCF_032405125.1. NCBI lineage: Eukaryota > Metazoa > Chordata > Mammalia > Artiodactyla > Bovidae > Capricornis > Capricornis sumatraensis. The sequence continues at coordinate 44,543,615 of NC_091074.1, read as the reverse complement.
TTAAAACTGACAGAATATTCAAACATATTTTTATATACATCAGAATTCAAGATAAGGCAAACTTCTGGATATAAGGAAGATATTTCCATAAAAAAAATTCCATCAAATATGCTTTATCAACAAAAAAGTAGGAAGAAAAAACAAAACAAAACAATCTGCACCTTTTATCCCCTTAATTTTACCCTCCTTTTTCTGTCCAAATTGTAAATTTTCTTCCTGTGTATATCTTGAGATGAATCAGTTCCAAAAACAAGTGAAGGACTATTCCAAGCAAATGAGTTTTGATGATAAATGTTACATGCTATTGTTAAATTAGTGAATAAAAACAGAGAGTAATGCTATCAATGTCTAATACTCTACACCTTGTTTTCCTGTCCCTACACCACGTTTCCTGCATTAATTTGTACAGGTCAATAAATTTATATCTATGACCACATTAAAAATATTCTTACTTTAAAAAGTTGTTAGTTTTTAGTTCACCACTGATAACAATTGATGTTTGAACCTAGATAGACTGCTTTAAATAAGCAGAAGCCTTTTGTAAATATCAACCCCGAAAAAAGTACAGAAGACCCTTGTACAACATGGGTTTGGGCAACATCAATTCAGTGCAGTTGCTCAGGCATGTCTGTCTCTTTGTGACCCCATGGTCTGCAGCACGCCAGTCTTCCCTGTCCATCACCAAATCCCAGAGTTTGCTCAAACTCATGTCCATTGAGTCAGTGGTGCCATCCAACCATCTCATCCTGTTGTCCCCTTCTCCTCCTACCTTCAATCTTTCCCAGCATCAGGGTCTTTTCCAATGAGTCATTTCTTCCCATTAGGTGGTCAAAGTATTAGAGCTTCAGCATCAGTCCTTCCGAAGAATATTCAAGACTGATTTCCTTTAGGATGAACTGGTGCATCCCCCTGCAGTCCAAGGGACTCTCAAGAGTCTTCTCCAACACCACAGTTCAAAGCATCAATTCCTCGGCACTCAGCTTTCTTTATAGTCCAATTCTCACATACGTACATGACTACTGGAAAAACCATAGTTTTGACTAGACAGACCTTTGTCAGCAAAGTGATGTCTCTGCTTTTTAATAGGCTCTCTAAATTTTTCATAGCTTTTCTTCCTAGGAGCAAGCATCTTTTAATTTCATGGCAACCAGTCACCATCTGCAGTGATTTTGGAGCCCAAGAAGTTAAAGTCTCTCACTGTTTTCATTGATTCCCATCTATTTGCCATGAAGTGATGAGACCAGATGCCAGGATCACCATTTTTTGAATGTGGAATTTTTTAGCCATCTTTTTCACTCTCATTTTTCACTTTCATCAAGAGGCTCTTTAGTTCCTCTTTACTTTCTGCCATAAGGGTGGTATCATCTGCATATCTCAGGTTATTGATATTTCTCCAGGCAATCTTGATTCCAGCTTGTGCTTCATCCAGTATGGAATTTCACATGATGTTAAAAAACAGGGAGACAATATACAGATTTGATGTACTCATTTCCCAATTTGAAACAAGTCTGTTGTTCCATGTCCATTTCTAACTATTGCTTCTTGACGTGCATACAGATTTCTCAGGAGGCAGGTAAGGTGGTATGGTATGCCCATCTCTTTAAGAATTTTTTACAGTTTGTTGTGATCCATACAGTCAAAGTCTTTGGCATAGTCAACAAAGCAGAAATAGATGTTTGTCTGGAACTTTCTTGCTTTTTCTGTGACCCAATGGATGTTGGCAATTTGATCTCTGGCTTCTAAATCCAGCTTGAATATGGAAGTTCTCAGTTCATGTACTGTTGAAGGCTGGCTTGGAGAATTTTGAGCATTACTTTGCTAGCATGTGAGATGAGCGCAATTGTGATGTAGTTTGAACACTGTTTGGCATTGCCTTTCTTTGGGATTGGAATGAAAATTGGCCTTTTCCAATTCTGTGGTCACTGCTGAGTTTTCCAAATATATTGAATGCAGCACTTTAACAGCATCATCTTTTAGGATTTGAAATAGCTCAACTGGGATTCCATTACCTCTACTACCTTTGTTCGTAGTGATGTTTCCTAAGGCCCACTTGACTTCACACTACAGTATATCTGGCTCCAGGTGAATGATCACACCATCGTGGTTATCTGAGTCATTACGATCTTTTTTTGTATAGTTCTTCAGTGTATTCTTGCCACATCTTCTTAATATCTTCTGTTTCTGTTAGGTCAATATTGTTTCTGTCTTTTATTGAGCCCATCTTTGCATGAAATGTCCCCTTGGTATCTCTAATTTTCCTGAAGAGATCTCTAGTCTTTCCCAGTCTATTGTTTTCCTCCATCTCTTTTCATTGATCACTTGAACAACATGGGTCTACTTTATATGTGGAATTTTCCAATAAACATGTATATATACTGTAAACGTATTTTCTCTTCCTTATGATTTTAATACCATTTTGTTTGTTCTAGATTACTTTATTGCAAGTATATAGCACATAATACATATAATATATAAAATATGTTACTTGACTATGTTATCTATAGGTTTCTTGTGAAGAGTAGGCTCTTAGTAGTTAAGTTTTGAGGAAACGAAACATTATTACTGAATTTCTGACTGTTCGAAGGGTTGGCGCCCTTAACCCCTACTTTGTTCAAGGATCGGTTGTAAAGGAGGATAAAATAGTTTTGATAATAAAGGCTCATGGTTCAAGTAATTATCCCTCATGGTTCGTTATGATTATTTTGTACATATGCTTAGCCCTTATTCTTCTTTAGGATAAGGAAAGCTGCACAGACGAAGCAAAGCTTTACTTCAGGAAGTGACTCTGTGGAGCTTTGTGGTAAGAAGCCCTTATTTTTGCATAGTTTACATATCCTGCTTCTGGAACTTACTGGCTCTGCCAGTCAGTAGTTTGTACTACAGGCAGCTTTTCACTTTGAAAATATCAACTTTGATTCACACACCATTGTTGGACCACAAGGCCCTGCCTTACATCTAAGACTAAAAACCTACTGCAACACTTCCTATAGGCAGGCTCTTCTTTGTACAATACCCTATGGGCAATAATGTGTGTCTTTTACTTTGGTTTCCTCTTATTTTATAAAAAAAAATAAGCACAGACAGTCAAATTAAAGCAGACCCCAATGATAAAAACTTACGTCAATACAGTTAAAAAATTAAGGTCAAGATGAAAAAAATCAGGCCTGTTCTAAGAATGAAGCACTGTCTCTAATTAAATGATCTGTAAATGCAATTGATAATATTTTAAATGATTTTTATGAATCATATTTTATATGATTAAAAGCATTTTAGAGATTTTATAGTATTTTTTGTTTGTTTTTTTTTCTTTTTTTTTAAATTTTTTTTAGAATAAAAAATAACATGAATCCGCCACAGGTGTACACGTGTTCCCAATCCCAAACACCCCTCCCACTTCCCCCTCCACACCATCCCTCTGGGTCATCCCAGTGCACCAGCCCCAAGCATCCTGCACCCTGCATCGAACTTAGAAACCAATATGCATGGTCTAACTTTGGACACTGGACTACAGTACACATTTGCATAGAAACCCCAAGGGGTGAACATTCACATATATAATTTAAGATAACAAAGATAGTAACATTCTTCCCATCTTGCTCTTTTTTGCCTTTTGTTTCTGTCATACTCCTGACAAATTATAGAGCCATGACTTGAATAAGACACTCTCCCCAAGCAGCTCTGTAATGGAATATCATCCCTGTCTGCATACAGTTATATCTGAAAGGGATCCTCTTGCCATCCAAGAGGCAATTCTGTGAGGCTGAAGCCCCACTAGAGGAGCTCTTACTGCACTGCTAATTGTTGACACCAGAACAGAAGGCCCGCGTGCCTCTACTGAGGGATCTAGAATTCCTTCTCTGGGTCTTGGATCAGGAATTTCAAACTTGCCTCAGAACAAATACCTTATTTCCTGGTCTCTCACTATCCTAAGTTGTTATCTGACTGTGAAGTTTAGACCATGTTGGGTCCTACACATTGTTATTCACATTTTAACAGCTACAGACAGCAGGAGGAGAAGGGGATGACATCATCAGCTCCATGGACATGAGTTTCAGCAACCTCTGGGAGATGGAGGACAGGAAAGCCTGGTGTGCCGCAGTACATGGGGTCTCAGAGCTGGATATGACTGAGTCACGGAACAACGACAGACAGCTTGATTTTGTGAGATCCCATGACTTGGTCTCAGACACTTGTCATCTCACATTCAAATTAAGCCCACTATACTTAAATTTTATTTGTGTTACTAGTGTATATCTTAATTTAAAAATCCTAGCAAATATTTTCTTGGTTTATTTTTTTTAAATCTTCACTATAGCTAGATAAAATACAAGTCTATGGTTAAAATTTAATTAACCAGCAATGAATAAAACATAATTAATCTATTAAAGAAAATGATTTAAGATTATTGATTTGGGGGGCCACAATGATACTGTTCAATTAATATTATAAGTAAATGAACCTAAAAGAGTTAATCTGTATAAGAGCAGTTTTTCTCCCTCTACTGGAATATGAAAACTATTTGGACAGGTTTAGCAAATCATTCTCAGTGCACTTAACCCTATGCTTTGAACAGGATGCCCCTCATGCATAGCAGGTTGGTTGGGACAAAGATAAATGATGGGCAGAGAGAAATCAAACAGAAGAAATAGTGGATACCATTTACTGAGCAGTCATTGCACAATTTACAATGCAAGTACTGCTCTAGCCCCTTTTCCTACATTATTACTTAATTCTTAGAAAACCCAGTGGTAGTTGGATAGTGGAAGTTATTTCATATATAAGGGGGAAAAAGGAAGGAACTGGAGAGAGAAGAGGAGACGGGAATGAAGGAGGAAGTGAATGATTCAACCCTGTGTTTTGTCAGTGGGGAAGCAAAGCAGAGGCAGTGACCCTCTGTGGTCATGGCGGATTCAGTATTGGAAGAAAATCTTGTAACTTGCAATGGAGGGCTCTTTAGTTTTCAATACTGTTCCTAACAGTGAATTAGTAAAAGAAATGTGGAAAAGTCTAAAAAGTAATTTACTGCTTAGAACCAAAAACTGAAATAGGAGACACAGTGTGGGAGCATGAAAATGGAACCAGTGAATCCTGAGCATTATTATCATAAGAAGATGGGTTCAGTACTGCATGAGAGACTGCCTACTAGACAAAAGCAGAATTGCACATTTGAAATCCCAGTGTAAATATGAATGAAACAAAACTTAGTAGGCACATTTCTGCCACTGTAATTCTGACAGAAATAGGTAGCAATATTAGGTGAAAATCCATAAAGATGCTAATTTTTTAGACATAAGAAATCTATCTGGTTAAAAATCCTCCATAAGGCCATATTTCAGAATTTATAAAATGCAATTTATATTTTAGACTTTCCCACTTCTCAGAAAACAGATTCTTCCTTTGTCCTTTCAGAATTGTCAAAGAGACATATGCTACCTGATAGATTTTTCTTTCAGCATCTATTCTCTAGCTATCTACTGTCACTTTTGACTTCATAACATTTGAGTAGGTAATACAGTAAATTGTTAGGGGGAAAAACATTTTGCCCAGTGAATTTGTAGCTGAAGTACAATTGCAGTAACATGAATACATATTCCCTTCAGTTGTATGGTCTCTTTTAAGAACCAGGATATCTGTTCTTATAGCAGAAATCTAGTCCATTAGAATCTTAATGTCTGGAGAACTGGGTTAAGACTACATAACTTGATAATGTATGTGACTGTTATATTAAATAGTGGGACTTTTGATGTGTGAATTGAGATTATTACCCAGTAAAGGTGATAATAAATACACTAATTCTAATTTATTATGCTTCAATAACCTGCTATTTGCCATAACACAAACACTTGCAAAATCTTCCACAGACGTGCTCAAAACCAACTTGCAAAACAAACCACCACCTACTGTTAAAGGGTAGTTTGAATATTTCAAAAGCAACAGCTTAATAAAGATTAAGGAGTCTAATAAGCTTTCACATTTCCTTAACAAAAAAGCTTTCAGGAGACACTGAGGAAGAGAAAATCATAGTGTTCAAATGTGCTGTGTAAAGTATGGTAATAAATATATGTAAGAGAGGTGGATTTTAACAACAATGACAAATTCTGTTTTCTCACCAATGACTGCCCGTGAGGCACATTCTTAAGTCGACTTGCATGGCTGCTGCTATTTGTCAAAATTCGCTTCATCACTTACAGTCTCAGAGTTCTTTTCCTTTTAGCTCAGTGTTGTGATGCAATCAATACAAATCTGCTCTTAAAATATCTATCTCTGACCTGTGTTTGTTTTAAAGTGCATCATTCATAATAGTGATGGATAGGTTATGCTATTCCTCTTTGTCTGCACAAAGCGCCATAGCATAAAAAGTGCATATATTTTATGCCCAAGGTCAGGAGAAAATTAATGGATAAAGAGCTAGATAAAATGGAGTTCAAGCTGAATGGTCTGAGTGCGCTCTACAGGGTACAGACCAGGCAGGCGGTACAAAGCCCATTACACTTAAACGCTCTTGAAGCATTTCCGAAGTAGAATCGTTTCCACAGGCTAACACATAAAAGCACCAAGCTCTCTCATAAAAGCACCGAGCTGCCACAAAGAGCCCACAGGAATGCACAAAATGCTCCTTTTCCTGGGTTCCCATGGCATACTCCATCGAAGCAATAGCCTATTTTTTACCATAAGCAATAATCTTATTTGCTGTTTATTGCTAGGGTTGAACAAGTTATGCTTTCTTGTCATTAGTAAACTCTTTTATAGTAAACTCCTCTTTTAAGGCTTTCCTACTAATACTCTCTACTGCTCCACCCCAACTTTTCCTGGTGAGTGCTAGGTCTCCGTAAAGGGGTAAGGTGAGCTGGTTCCAACAAGAGCAACGCTTCATAGTGAACAGCTGCACTCTATTTTCTGGAATATTCAACTGCAGACATAGAGAAGCAAACTAAGAAGAAATTAAGGGGTGCAGGGAGGATGAGAATTCTACAATAAAAACCATCCATGAGTTTCAATTATCACTTATAGTATCTATATAGAAACATAGCAAAAAAAAAAAAAAGTATTTTGCAGAGTGAAGTAACTCAAAACCACTGGTTTTCTTCATGTACCTTGCTAGGAGAACAATATTACATTTCTGAGGCAGTAACAATTAAGCAAAGTCACAGTGGAATTTTTTTTTTTTAATCTGTCTTTCTAGATTTAGAAAACCAGTATGTGATGAACAGATAAGTGAATTTCTTCCCCTTGTGTTTGCTTTGTTTTAAGGGAAACTCATAGTTAAGAGATATGATTTGTCCCTATAGCAAAGCCTGTGGAACTGTATAAATAAACTGCTCTGTAAGCTGAGGAAATCGCCCATTATCTCTGAGAGCATGCTCTGATAAAGAGTCTATCAACACAAAGCCAAAACTCATCCTGAGGATCAAAAGAGGAGTTTCTGGTGACAGCTCTTGCTCACGGTCTCTTTCAGGCTGATTATACGGCACTAGGAAATTTTGTCAAAAAGCTAAATTAGAAAAGAACCAAAGTTGGTGGGAATAAAAATTACATTTTAGGTGGTGATACAGAAATTAAACCCAGCAGTCAACAATTGTGACTCTGAATACAAAATACTTTTTTTCCCCCTCATAATTTATAAACAGATACGGGTAGTATTCTGTGAGTTCTCTTATTAAATATAATAAGCAAGTTCTGGTGTCAGTAAAGCTGGATTAAACTCTTTAGTTAGCCACCAATGAGGTGTGGCTTTGACTCATAACTTTATTTTACAAATAAAGAAAGTGAAGCAAAAAGATTAGTAAGAGTCAGAAAATAATCTCTAAGATCTCCTCCACCCTAACAAACAGCAAAACCAAGCCTCCCCAAAATCTTCTATGATGCTCTTTTAACATAAAAAGGTCCAGGTTTATGATCTGAGGAGAGAGGGGTTTTCTTATCAATAGCATTGCAGAAATACGACTTTCTGCACCACATCCACAGGACAGTCATGTATATGAAATGACTTCAGGGAAATTCCTCATTTAGGGAAAAAGCAATTATGAGTAATTTGCAAGGACCATAAAATTTTTTTAAAATAGTAATAAAAGGCTGAGATGAAGAATAATGGTCCACAGCTACAAAGAGAATAAATTAAGATTAAACATCACAAAAAAATTCTACAAAGGGGGTTAACAGAAGAACTGCTCAGAGAGGTACTTGAGTCATCCTCATTAGAGGCACTGAGAAACAGATTAGACAACAACCTGTTGGGAAGACTAGACAAGCCCCTTCTGAATTACATGTGTACTTTCTGGCTTAAAAAAAAAAACAACAGTTAAAGGACAATGTAACAACATTTCCACCATCAAAAGAATGAAGAAAAGTTCAGTTTGTTGGGTTTCAGGAGACTGGGGAGACCCCGAATTATCTCATACAAACCTGCAGGCCCTCTTCAAAAATCAGTTCATTCTGGGTCTGTAGCAATTAGCCAGATAAGTCCCATTAATATTAAAACTTGCTTAAAGTCAGATTGAATGTGTTTTTTTTTTCTTTCTCAATTCAAAATAAATGGAGCCATCTTTCTTGACTATTAACCATATCTCTAACTTTCAGGAAAATTGCTTTTGTTTCACTTTTTCTACCTATAGTGAAGTCACTCAGTCGTGTCCGACTCTTTGCGACCCCATGGACTGTAGCCCACCAGACTCCTCCGTCCATGGGATTCTCCAGGCAAGAATCCTGGAGTGGGTTGCCATTTCCTTCTCCAGGGGATCTTCCCGACCCAGGGATCGAACCCAGGTCTCCCACATTGCAGGCAGATGCTTTAACCTCTGAGCCATCAGGGAAGCCCTTTTCTACTTATAATATGGAAATAATAAAAGCTCTTCTCTCTCCCCTAAAAATGCTGCATAATTTGTATCACTTAAGGAAAAACATCAGTAAGAGTATTTAGGAAGCACTGCTATCTATTCTGCAATTGTCACCTATGCAAAACAGTTTCTAACTACTGTTCAATATCATGACTACAATACGATGCAGCTAATATTTACATTTTGTTTATATTTCAATTCTAGCAGAATAATTTTAGAATTCATCTGTGCATAAACTTAGCAGAAAATAATCTAATGAATATTTTACATTTCATTTCATCCTTATCTGTGCTGATACTTGGCAGTTCCAGAGACAACCTTCAGTCTTCCTCAGTATAAAACCATTTCTGTCATATTCTATTAATGCTTCAGATGCCATCTCAACTCCTGTGCAAACCTGTTAATGCCTAGAGATACTGCCAAGGACAAGCTATACCATTCACCTTTTAGTCTTTCTGATTGAAACCAGTCTTGACTGATCTCAAAATAAACTAGAAGAAAAAAAAAAGTAGCAACTTCTTTAAATTACCAAAATCATCCTGATCAAAATATCAGTAACTGGTGTGTACTAAGTTGCTTCAGTTGAGTCCAGCTCTGTGCGAGCCTATGGACAGTAGTGTCCCATAATAACAAAAGCTACTGACGGTGTCAATCAAGAAGCACACATTTCCCAAGAAGTATCACTATAAGGTAATCAATTTGGATATTATCTGCTATTACAGCTGTTATAACACTGACCTCCCTCCTCCAATAGATTCATGGGGATACATTATTTCCTGATGGCAATATTTAGAAGGCCCTGAAAACTGCCTTAACTATTTCAATAAGGAAAAATGAATTAAATAAGATAAAAGGACATGAAATAACAAAATGTCCATTAAAGCATTTTAATCTCAGAAGTTTGAAAGCACCAAGGGGACATTCTATCTATTAGGTGTTTTTACATAGCAAAAGAAAGTTAATATCTGAGAGAAGAGATATTTTTCAGATATGTTCAGATATTTTGTTATCACTCAGAGCTCAACACACAGTTCCTGTGGGTTCTTTTCACTTCACTCCACTCAGTGAAATGAATATACATTTTCACCAGACATGCACTCTTCCCCCAGAGCTATTAAAACTCAGTCACTCAATTAATTGTCAATCTCACTTAAATGACTCACTGCTGAACTCCAAGCAAACTTTATCTAAAACCAAGTGATATGCTGACTTTCATAAGTAGTCACAATTTTAAAAATAAATTTAAAAAAGAAGGATGTTCATGTCCAAGAGAGGAAAGACTTTTATTAATTAGAAAATCACTATTATCAGAGAAATGCAAATCAAACCCACAATGAGCTACCATTTCACGCCAGTCAGAATGGCTGCGATCCAAAAGTCTACAAGCAATAAATGCTGGAGAGGGTGTGGAGAAAAGGGAACCCTCTTACACTGTTGGTGGGAATGCAAACTAGTACAGCCACTATGGAGAACAGTGTGGAGATTTCTTAAAAAATTGGAAATAGAACTGCCTTATGACCCAGCAATCCCACTGCTGGGCATACACACCAAGGAAACCAGAACTGAAAGACGCATGTGTACTCCAGTGTTCATCATAGCACTGTTTATAATAGCCAGGACATGGAAGCAACCTAGATGTCCATCAGCAGATGAATGGATAAGAAAGGTGTTGTACATCTATACAATGGAATATTACTCAGCCATTAGAAAGAATACATTTGAATCAGTTCTAATGAGGTGGATGAAACTGGAGCCTATTATATAGAGTGAAGTAAGCCAGAAAGAAAAACACCAATATAGTATACTAACGCATATATTTGGAATTTAGAAAGATAGTAACGATAACCCTGTATGTGAGACAGCAAAAGTCTTTTGGACTCTGTGGAGGGCGAGGGTGTGATGATTTGGGAGAATGGCATTGAAACATGTAAATTATCACATGTGAAAAGAATCATCATTTCAGGTTCCATGCATGATACAGGGTTCTCGGGGTTGGTGCACTGGCATGACCCAGAGGGATGGGATGGGGAGGGAGGTAGGAGCAGGGTTCAGGATGGGGAACACATGTACACCCATGGCAGATTCAATCAATGTATGGCAAAACCAATACACTATTTTAAATTTAAAAGTAAATAAATAAAACTGAGATTGAAACTAAAAAAAACCCCACTATTATATAAATAAAGACAAGTAAAAACAAATTAATCCAGCATCAGGCATAAAGTCACAGGGACAATCTAGTCATCTATTTTATTAAAGTGATGCAATTATATCACACATCAGATATGACAACAGTTATTGCACTCTGCGAACACCTCCATACTTTATAGTGCAAACAAGTAGAGGATCTCTAACTCTGAACTTAATAAGGCAAAGTTTTAAAGTTTGCCTTAAACTTTAAACTTAAACTACAGGTCTTATTTATGAAGAATGACTTAGATTTTTCCTGAATGTAACTCAGATTGGATGTGAACATGAGAGAGAATGAAAGAATATGATTATTTATCCGTATATATCAAAGAGGGCCTTACTAAATTTAGTTCACAGAATCAACAATTGAGTTTTGGCACATTTCTACACTTTCTCCTCACTCCCTAACACTTTGCCTCAAATTTTCACAGAAAAAAAACAACAACAGTGATTTCATTCTAAGAGTATAGCAAATTCATTAAATAATTCTATATGTAGCAACCAACATACACATTCATGTTATACTGAAGGACCCTTTTATGTGCTGTTTCTTTCTTAATTCTTCAAAATCAATTATAGGTCAATAAAGCAAGAGAGTTCCAGAAAAACATCTATTTCTGCTGTATTGACTATGCCAAAGCCTTTGACTGTGTGGATCACAATAAACTGTGGAAAATTCTGAAAGAGATGGGAATACCAGACCACCTGACCTGCCTCTTGAGAAATCTGTATGCGGGTCAGGAAGCAACAGTTAGAACTGGACATGGAACAACAGACTGGTTTCAAATAGGAAAAGGAGTACGTCAAGGTTATATCTTGTCACCCTGCTTATTTAACTTATATGCAGAGTACATCATGAGAAACGCTGGACTGGAAGAAACACAAGCTGGAATCAAGATTGCCGGGAGAAATATCAATAACCTCAGATATGCAGATGACACCACCCTTATGGCAGAGAGTGAAGAGGAACTAAAAAGCCTCTTGATGAAAGTGAAAGAGGAGAGTGAAAAAGTTGGCTTAAAGCTCAACATTCAGAAAATGAAGATCATGGCATCCAGTCCCATCACTTCATGGGAAATAGATGGGGAAACAGTGGAAACAGTGTCAGAGTTTATTTTGGGGGGCTCCAAAATCACTGCAGATGGTGACTGCAGCCATGAAATTAAAAGGCACTTACTCCTTGGAAGAAAAGTTATGACCAACCTAGATAGCATATTGAAAAGCAGAGACATTACTTTGCCGACTAAGGTCCGTCTAGTCAAGGTTATGGTTTTTCCTGTGGTCATGTATGGATGTGAGAGTTGGACTGTGAAGAAGGCTAAATGCCGAAGAATTGATGCTTTAGAACTGTGGTGTTGGAGAAGACTCTTGAGAGTCCCTTAGACTGCAAGGAGATCCAACCAGTCCATTCTGAAGGAGATCAACCCTGGGATTTCTTTGGAAGGAATGATGCTAAAGCTGAAACTCCAGTACTTTGGCCACCTCATGCGAAGAGCTGACTCATTGGAAAAGACTCTGAGGCTGGGAGGGATTGGGGGCAGGAGGAGAAGGGGACGACAGAGGATGAGATGGCTGAATGGCATCACGGACTCGATGGACGTGAGTCTGAGTGAATTCCGGGAGTTGGTGATGGACAGGGAGGCCTGGCGTGCTGCGATTCATGGGGTCGCAAATAATCAGACACGACTGAGCGACTGAATGAACTGAAGCATTACTTAGACTCTGTCCTTTTCCCCACCCTATCTGCCTTTATTAGATGAAAATTTCAGTCTGGACTGACATCTCTAAAAATGTGGCTGCAAAGTAGACTTAATCTGTTTATTTTGTGAGTGGCAAAGAAGTGTTTAAGCCCACAAAATTTCCATTAAAATGCAAGAAAAATTAGTAAGCATATCTATTGCTCAAGAATAATTTAGACAGAGAAAAAGTCACTGCCCAGATTTTCAAAAGGTGTTTAAATCACAAAAAGAAATAGAAGATGGTTGCAATAAATGTAGTGATTCTAAACATTTATTAAATACAGGTGACCACTGAGCAACGTGGGGGCTGGGGCACTGAACCTCTGCACAGTCGAGAATCCATAACTTATTGTCTGGCCCCCATATATGAGATTCTTCTGTATCTACATATCCACAGTTCCCTGGATCCTACAGTATTCTACTAACATGCCCTAAGCACTGTGTTAGGTATTAAGGAAGAAAAGACTAGCCTGGGCTGGTTCCTCACAAGGCTGAGCTTTGGATGTAGTTTTGCTTAACAGGAAAGGTGCTGCAAACATTTTAGCAGAAAAATGACTTGTGTCAATTTATATTTACAAATGAGATATCCCCAATAGCCTTTTAATCCTCCAATATTATAATGGATAGAATTCCATATGCATGCATCTTATGGAATAATATTTGCACAAACTATTTATCTATTCTTCTAACAACAAATCCCAAAATGTTGGAAGATTACTGAAGGCTTTTTTGTTTCCTCTTAAATATTAATGCATACACTTTTCAAGCAATTGTTTGCACATAATACCTGCAGCAATTTCTGATTCTATCGTGTTTGTAAAACATAATGTCAATATCTATAATAACTATAAACACATGATATTAAGTTTTGTTATAGCACCACTTCCAACTTACTGGAATAATTCTGCATTTCAAACAGGCTTCCAAAATAGATTCATACTATATGATGTTTGCTGGGGAAAATGGCAGTGGCTTTATGGTTATGATTTGAAACTTTAATAATTACCTATTATACTTTATGTTCTTTCTGATGTTTTCTACAATTTCACATTTCAGATTCTCCTAATATTATGAAGTCAAAATAAATAGAATTTCTGTAGATTGAGGCCATAATAATTAATTTAGTGTTATGTGTGATTCTGTTTTTGTCTAGGTAGCTAGATACAAGTATAGGAATATTCTGGTGTTAGATAAATATCTAAATACACCGACAAAATAATCCATATTTTCACATCCATGTTTCTCCCCTGAACATCTCTAGCTGCACATTTCACAGACAGAAAGTCAAATTATTCCCCACAGCCAAACCTTCATGAATATATGCTATTCTCTGAAGGCCCAATCTCAGTACATGCCTCCATCAAACCAGCAGGCCAACCTAAAAAGTACCTTCAGGGGTTATTTTTCCTTTGTGGCCATGTCCAATTGCTACTGATGCTGCCTTTTGAGTTACCCCATCTCCTTCTCCTCTTTAGCCCCACTGCTACTAACCTTCATCATGTACAGTCTATTTTAACTTCAGTACTGAATTCATCCCATCCATTCTGCCTCCACACTGCAGTAAGAGCCATCTTTCAAAACTGCAAATACTTCAACCTGGGTTTTCCTGATTGGAATATTTTTCCTTTAAAGGCTACCCCCAACCTCTCTTACTTTCCTTTTTCCACTTTCCCTGACATGCCTTGAACTGCCAACTATTAAAACTTAGAACTCTGTGAATACCCCACATTGCTTCTGCAAACGCCATTCTCTCAGCCAGGAGTACTTTAATTCTGATCTGCTTAGAGAACTCCATGGGATCTTTCATATTTAGCTCAAGTGTTCGGTTCTTTGAAAAGCCTCCCTAACTTCTTAAATCAATTGATCATCTCCTATTTCCATTCTGGCAGCATCTTCAATTCATCTTTGTCATTCTACTTACACTTAACCACAGTGGTTCTATAGATAGTCCCAGAGTAGCAGTTTCAGCATCACTGGGAACCTATTAGACATGCAAATTCTTTTGGGCCCCAACCCAAGTCTACTGAATCAAAAAGTAGAAACAGAACCCAACCATCTATGGTTTAACAAGCCTTCCAGGTGATTCTGATGCATATTTATATTTGAGAACTCCTGTCCTACTAAAATCATGATTTCCGTGTGATCTCTACATCTAATTGAGATTACCTTGATGACTTTCATCCCCCTTCCTTTTCTCTGAATATACAATGCACAATGTTGAACATAAGAGTAAATATACTGACATTTAGTTTTGGATTTTATCATGAATTTAGTGGTACTTTATACAGGCTCTTAACACATCCAAGCACTGTATATAGGTTATTCTTTTGAAATCTGAAGGTTATCAGTGTTAAACAGTAGTATACACAAAGTATTGTCAGAAGTTATCCCAGGACACATTTGCCATGAATAATGACTAAGAATCTGTGAAGTTGCTTCTATGCAAGACCATAGGATCAGGATTATTAACTCCAGTTTAATAAGTTTATAAACTGAGATATGTGGCAGAAAATACTAAAACATAATACAGGCAGAAGTTACTACCTGGTAGAAACTGATTTTTAAAGGAATAACACCATGCTATTTGAAAGGAATTCTTGCCATTCTACTAAAAATATTTAGTAGAGAAGAATTACATGGCAATCCTGTTTCCTCAGCATTTTATTTAATAATTACCATGTGCAAAGGCATTGTAAATCACACTTGGGGGTGGAAAATAGAGCACAGGATGTAACACCCAGTCCTAACTTCAAATACTTCACCATTTGGAAATATAACTTGAAAGATTTTAACTGCCATGGTAAGATCTTGATTAACACTGCTTAGGCGAGAAACTGCAGCCTTTCCTCTCCTCCACACATGTCTACGCCATAGCTGATAACCAGGATCTCTACAAGTTCTTCACTACAGAATTTGTTGTGCTGATACCCTACAGAGATTTTCTGAGAGAGCAGTTTGGTGTGCTTGCAACCACTGGATTGAATTCGAAATCAGACAATAATTACAGCGTTTTAATATTATAGACTTCTAAGAAGCCAAATGTTAACTATGTCTAATAAACACAAAGGACATAGAGGAGTCTGGGGCTTCTGAACAACTGCATCCTCAGTAGATGGTTTACAAACATGACGTATAAGGTGGCCCTTCACTCATAGTAACTTCTCATCACATAAATGTCTCCGAGGGATATGAGGGAAAAGTTCAACTAATATTAATTTGAATAACAAATGATGATAGGGAAATGAGGAAAAGAGATATTCTATGACATAATACCTTATAAAATCATTTTATACAGAACAGCATTTTGTTTTAAATGCAGAGGTGTTGCTTAACTAGTGTTTCTGAGTGGTTATTCATTTTAATGTTTCCATGAATCATTCTTTATGATACATAAGAATATATTATTTAAAATATATTTTTTATAATATACTAAAATATTTTTAAAGAAAGATAGATAAAAGAAGTGGCCAGGTGACCAAAATACTGCTCACCTGATATGAACAGCTGACTCACTGGAAAAATCCCTGAAACTGGAAAAGAGTGCAGCTCCAGCTTCTACCAATAAAGGGTAGAAGGAGAAGAGGGCATCAGAGAATGAGATGGCTGGACGGCATCACTGAGGCAATGGACATGAACTTGAGCGAATTTTGGGAGATGGTGAGGGACAGGGAGGACTGGCATGCTGCAGTCTATGGGTCGCAAAGTCAGACATGACTGGGCGACTGAACAACAACAAGATAAGAGAAGTAATATGCACACAATTTCAAAGTTGCTAAATATACACCACATACTGGACAAAGATTCTTTGTGTCAAGATATGCCCAACAAAAAAGCGGCAATAGGGACAGTGCATTTCACAATTAATTCATTCAGACTGATTTTATTGATCACATGTGTTCATGCCAACCATTTTGGTACTTATTAGGCAATAAAAAAACAATAAGAAACCTATTATACCCACAATAAAGAGCTCATATTTTAGAGGAAAAATGGAATACATATATAGTTGCAGATTAAAATGCATTAATGGAATATAAGGTATTTTTATAAAGGTATTACTCACATGAAAATAGGATACTGATCATATCTATCAAAGGCATTTAGAACAGTTTTCAAAAGAGGTTTCAAAGACTCAGGTGGTGACAGACAGGAAAGATTTACCAGATGGTGTGGAAAAGACCGGGAATTACATGGAAGGAATAGCAGGTGGATGTATACACTGGGAGAAACAGAGAATACTTAGTGGGACTGGACAGCATTTATGATGGGAAAAACTGTTGCTGGGGTTGGTGGGAGTCCAGAGGTCCTGCTAAACAGTTAGCTCCTCATCCCACTGGTAAACCATCAAAGATATGTAAATAGGCAGTGACATGATCAGATTTCATGCCTGTGCTGCAGTCATGAACATTTAAAGTGTTTCAGGGACTTAAAGAGCTCTTAAGTCATTCTACAAATGTGCAGCAAGAAAGTCAGTGTAAAGAGAGGAATACATTTCTATTAACAACAAATGCGTCCTGATAATGTCAGACATTAAGAGAGAATACATGAAATTAACTAAATATTTCAGGCAAAAGTGTTATCATTAGCAGTAGATATGAGAAAAGAAAATGTAGATGTGCCTTTGAAAGCTAAATAAGATACTATGCAAAGAAAAGAAGCACTGCAGTTGAGATAACTGGCAAATGAAGACAGATTTGAAGTAATACACAACTTTAAAACACTGAAGCAATAAGAAAATACCTTAGAACACAGCAGCACAATCACCTAAGTTAATAGACCGAAAAAGTGAAGTGATGAGAGCATTTAAGTTTTCCTTGTGCAATACTGACCCAAGATATTTTGCTTCTTCAGTTTTGAACATATGCTGCAGCTTGCAGTCCCGAATAAATTTCTTATTGTTGCAAATGAAAAGAACACCTGAACATAAAGGTAACATAGAACATGATGGCATCAAACAGTCAAGGTTGTTTTTGATAAATTAATACAAAATAATCTTAAATGGGAGTTGTCCATTACGACACCATTTTCAGCCCTATTTTAAGTAGTGAGCTATGATTTACAAAATTGTGTAATTATAGAAAATAGCTACCCGACCACGGAGCTACTTGCAAATACAACAAAATGGTTGTTATAAAATCATCTGTATAAAAGCACTTTTGTATCAGTTTAGTTCAGTCGCTCAGTCCTGTCCAACTCTTTGAGACTCCGTGGACTGCAGCACGCCAGGCTTCCCTGTCCATCACCAAATCCCATAGCTTACTCAAACTCATGTTCATTGAGTCAGTGATGCCACCCAACCATCTCACCCTCTGTCCACCCCCTTCCTCTCCTGCCTTCAATCTTTCCCAGCATCAGGGTCTTTTCCAGTGGGTCAGTACTTTGCACCAGGTGGTGAAAGTATTGGAGTTTCAGCTTCAGCATCAGTCCTTCCAACGAATATTCAGGACTGATTTGCTTTAGAATGGACTGGCTGGATCTCCTTGCAGTCCTAGGGACTCTCAAGTGTCTTCTCCAGCAGCACAGTTCAAAAGCATCAATTCTTTGGTGCTCAGCTTTCTTTATATTCCAAATCTCACATCCATACATGACTACTGGAAAAACCATAGCCTTGACTAGACAGATCTTTATTGGCAAAATAATGTCTCTGTTTTTTAATATGCTGTCTAGGTTGGGCGTAAATTTTCTCCCAAGGAGCAAGTGTCTTTTAATTTCATGGCTGCAGTCACCACCTGCAGTGATTTTGGAGAACAAGAAAATAAAGTCTCTCACTGTTTCCCATCTATTTGGCATGAAGTAATGGGACCGGATGCCATGATCTTTGTTTCCTGAATGTTGAGTTTTCAGCCAACTTTTTCACTCTCCTCTTTCACATTCATCAAGGGGCTCTTAAATTCTTAACTTTCTGCCATAAGGGTGGTGTCATCTGCATATCTGAGGTTACTGATATTTCTCCCGGCAATCTTGATTCCAGCTTGTGCTTCCTCCAGCCCAGCGTTTCTCATGAGGTACTCTGCATAGAAGTTAAATAAGCAGGGTGACAATATACAGCCTTGACATACTCCTTTCCCAATTTGGAACCAGTCTGTTGTTCCATGTCCAGTTCTAACTGTTGCTTCCTGACGTGCATACAGGTTTCTCAAGAGGCAGGTCAGGTGGTCTGGTATTCACATCTCTTTAAGAATTTTCCACAGTTTGTTGTGGTCTACACATCAAAGGCTTTGGCATAGTCAATAAAGAAGAAGTAGATATTTTTCCTGTAACTCTCTTGCTTTTTCGATGATCCAATGGATGTTGGCAATTTGATCTCTGGTTCCTTTGACTTTCCTAAATCCAGCTTGAACATCTGGAAGTTCACGGTTCACGTACTTTTGAAGCTTGGCTTGGAGAATTTTGAGCATTACTTTACTAGCATGTACGTAGCATGACCATCTAGGAATGTCCATGTGGTCAGGTGACCTTTGCATAGAATCATTATACACTCACACACACACACACACACACAAGATGTTATGGAAAGACCCAAATAAACTTTTTGGCTAACCCTATAAAATATGTATGGGGAATTCCCTAGTGGTTCAGATGGAAAAGAATTTGCCTTCAATGTGGGAGACCTGCATTCAATCCTTGGGTCATGAAGATCCCCTGGAGAAGGAAATGACACCCAACTCCCGTATTCTTGCCTGGAGAATCCCATGGATAGGATCTATGGGCTACAGCTCATGGATTTGCAAAGAGTCAGATACAGCTCAGCAAGTAACACTTTCTTTCTTTCTTTCATAAAATATGCATTTACATATTTATATATATGCATATACACACATGTATACATATACATATATGCATGCATATATGTGTGTGTGCGTTCATGTGTGTGTGTCTGCTCAGTCATGTCTGACTCTTTGCTGCTCCACAGATTGTAGCCCACCAGGCTCCACTGTCCATGGAATTTCCCAGACAAGAATACTGGAGTGGGTTGCCATTTTCTATTCCAGGGGATCTTCCTGACCCAGAGATTGAACTCCTGTCTCTTGTGTCTACTGCACTAGCAGGTGGATTATTTACCACTGCCCCACCTATATACATGGATGTGTGTGTGTGTGTGTGTGTGTGTGTGTGTGTGTGTGTGTGTGTGTAATGTTTTAACAGGTAGTTAACTGGGCTGAAATTTTCTTGAGCAATGAAGGAACAAACAACCGCTTTTGTAGTGGTTCTATGAAAGTTGGAAGCCAAACATGATTGATTATATATGCACTAATATCTTGTTCTCCAGTAGACTTGGTGAACAAACAACGAAAAGCAGTTTTGTGGTTGATATTAATATTCTAATTTTCAATAATTTGAAAATTAGATATTATACTGCCATATTCATATTTACATGGCATACACTGTACTAAAAAGAATGTTTTTAGCTCGATAACTGATTGCTACTGAGAACAGTCCAAAGAATCAGCTCTAGGACAGTGAGTACCCGGAAGCTGGATACACACAGATAAACCCAAAACGAATGTGCTAATCTTTCAGATCAATAAATAGAAAAAGACTCACTAAACCTAAAGAAAACAAAGGGTAATAGGAAAGATTAGAAACTAGTGAAATATTAAAAAAAAACATTAAAAAGAATAATAAAACAAAATTATCAATTAAACACAAAAATTAAAAAATAACTTCTAATGACTCTGGTTAAAATAAATGGAATAGAAAAAAAGGAAATAGGAATAAATATAACTCAAAAAATAAAAGGAGGGGTAAAGCAAAAGATAATTTACTTTTCTAAATATTAAACAGAATAATAAGAAAAAAAGTATGTGCATAAATTTCAAAAGTTAAATGAAAGTAAGGTCCCAGAGATGTAAATTATTGAAAGTGACAAGGTTTTAAAAATGGTCAGGTAAAGAAACTAGAAAAGGTTCCCATAAAAGTTTGGGAACTCACTCTAAGTTTGGGACAGAGGCAGTGCTTCAAATCAGAGAAAGAATGGACTAGTCAAGAAATAGAGTTGGAAAAACTATGTATCCATGTAGAGAAACAAAATTACATCACCACGTCACACCAGAGGAAAGTCAACTTCGAATGAGTTAAAGGTGTAAATATGAAAAGTCAATCTTGTTGATTATATTTATAACTTTAGCACAAAAATAGTTTATTAGACATAATGAGAAAGCAATAATCATTAAGACTGATATATTTTACTAAACTGAAATTAAAAACTTGAAATTGGTTAAGCAAAACAAATTATTACAAGGTAACAGGATAGCCTTAGACCTAGAGACTACATTTGCAATGTATCTAACTCAGAATTAGTAAAGGAACTTTTATTCACTAATAAGAATAATGATCTAATATGGAAAAATGGAAAACAACAATAACTAACAACTTACAGAAGATGAAATGCAAATTAAGTATAAGCATATATTCAGCTTCATTAGGAACCACGGAAACAATTTATTAATGAGACAAATTTAGAAATATCTATTAAAGTTGAAGAGTCTTCTTTTAAATATTATTTATTTATTTATTTATTTTTGCTATTCAGTTACACAAATTAAACAGGCAAATCTCTATAGAGAATTTCTCCCTTATGTAAATAAAGAGACACATATAAGAATAACAACTGCAGTACTATTTAGAGCTCAAAATAACCAGAAATCACCTAGAGGCTAATTAACTTAAAAAGGATTAACAAACTATGATTTATTAATTCAATGAAATATTTAAGGAAATAAAAATCAATGATCTGGACTATAGGTTTTAATAAAGATATTTTCTCCAAAGGAACTGACATTTGCACGTAATTTTGTCCTTTATAGTGTGATTATTTTATGGATTTTTAAAATGTAATATTGAACACACAAACCAAGTAGAACACCATATATGCAAATTATAATGTCAATTTATGTAAAGCTTTAAACACGAAAACCTATGCTAAATTTTATTTAAGACAAATGCATATGTATTAGGTATACAAACTTTCATATAGATAATATATACTAAGATTAGGTCACTTCTGTTCTTTGGTGAGAGAAGTGGGAGAAGTGAAAAAAAGAGAATGGACAAACTATAATGACTTTTTTTTTTTAAATCTAATGTGACACAACAGTAGGATTTAATAGATATCTGTCCATTATGTTATTTTCTGTACTTTTTAAATTTTCTATTCAGATAGCAAAGTTTATTTTACCAGCACCTCCCTAAAATATACATTCTATACTCAACCATAGGAATCTAAACTATTTCTGCAGTCATATCAATGAGAAAAGAAATCCTTACCTATAAACAAAGACTTTCAGTTACAGCTTACAATGAAGCCCTGGATCACTGTGGTGAAGGGAAAAGAATCTCAGATCCTAGCCCCTTTTTCAATTGCTTGTGTGTATGTAATATATACTGGTGTGGACAGTCCTTCTTTGTTTAGTTACTGTGTGAAAGTCTCTCAGTCGTGTCTGACTCTTTGGGACCACATGGACTGTAGCCTGCCAGGGTCCTCTGTTCATGGAATTCTCCAGGCAAGAATTCTGGAGTGGGTTACCATTCCCTTCTCCAGGGGATATTCCCAACCCAGGGATCGAACCCAGGTCTCCCGCACTGCAGGCAGATTCTTTACCATCTAAATCACCGGAGAAGCCCTGTTTTGTTACTAAAAATAACACACACACAGACACACATGTATTTCCCTAAATAACCATGTTGTCACTGATAATGCCATTCTTTCACATGTGAGCATTCTGGAACTCAATAAAAATAATATTGCCTTTTACTATCTCACAGAGGGAAAATATTACTTCTTTAAAAACATCCCCTTAAGATGTTTTCTCTTAAGAGGAAAGTTGTTCATTCACTTTTTCACATATTTAACAGATTTTATATATTTTTTCCAATATTTTAAAATAGTGTTTTACCTTCAGCCTTTACAGTCAGCATGCTAGTAGGTTGTGTGCAAATATAACAAATGTCACTTCTTAAATAGCAGGAAATAACTTGCTGCTTTCAATAAAATGCGTGTCATGTGAAATTTTCAAGATTGGTCTTAAAACGTGAAATCGAGTTAGCCAACTCTGGGCTGCGTTGTGCTTAGTTGCTCAGTGTCTGACTCTTTGTGACCCCATGGACTACAGCCCACCAGGCTCCTCTGCCCATGCAATTCCCCAGGCAAGAACACAGGAGTGGGTTGCCATTTCCTCCTCCAGGGAATCTTTCCAACCCAGGGATCGAACCCAGGATTCCTGCTTTGCAGGCAGATTCATTACCCCGTCTGAGCCACCAGGGAGGCCTTAGCTCACTCTAGAGAACAGAATTCTTTCAGCGTTTAACTGCAGGGTGACAAAAGGAGAGAAAAGTAAAGGCACAGCATTGAAACTGCTTGATGGCTAGAGGGTTCTTGGGCTCCAACGTGAAAGAGCATCACTGTCCAGAGTCAGTCTCCTGTGACCTGGCTCTGGCAAGGTTCAGTCACCGCGCTGCACTAAACAGTCACTCTATTACTGGTTTCCTTTCGAGCCATTCAGACAACACTGTCTCCTGTTCTTGAAGAGTCTCAGGTATGAATGTTTAAGGCATGAAGACAGAGTTTGGATGCCATCAGGATGTGAGTAGATATGTGGGATTTAACCTCATTTTGAGTCACATCGATGATTCTTCTGCACCAAAACCATCACCCTACTTTGAAAACAGACTTTATGTCAATGTTCATGATAGTCTTCACTTGCCCAGATGAAATGCATATATTCTAGTAAAAACATGAATTTCTGCCAATTTAAAAAGGCACCTTAATAAACAAAAAGATCAGTCCTGGGTATTCATTGATAGGACTGATTTTGAAACTGAAACTCCAATACTTCGGCCACCTGATACGAAGAGCTGACTCATTTGAAAAGACCCTGATGCTGGGAAAGATTGAGGGCAGGAGGAGAAGGGGCAACAGAGGATGAGATGATTGGATGGCATCACCGACTCAATGAACATGGATTTTGGTGAACTCCAGGAGTTGGTGATGGACAGGGAGGCCTGGCATGCTGTGGTTCATGGGTTTGCAAAGAGTCGGACATGACTGACCTAATGAGCTGAACTGAATAAACAAGAAAAAAAGAGAGAGAGAGAAGGAGAGGCAATTCTGTTGATTAAATGCTTGCAATGCACCAGGTACTTCTGAGTCTTTGCCTGAATTATTTCATTTAAAAAGTCCTATGGGTTGGGCCATAACCTAACTTTATAGATCAGGAAGTTGTGGCAGATCCAATCATCTCATAAATCCATTTGAGTAAAATTTTATTGTAACCAATTACACTTGTAAACAAATTGTGAATATCAATAGACACTAATTTGTTAAATCATTTATAACGTCCTGTGGGTTATCAAGTAAAAGACCATATAAACCACACTGCTGCTGCTTCTTTGAGTCTCCAGCAGCCCGGGCACACTCTTCTCTGATTTGTGTTCCACAGAACAGGCAGTCTGTACTAGCAACCTCACAGTGGAGACTTACACTGTTCTCTCTAGTGGCCTTGTTTCACCCACCTCTTCTAGACTGAGATCAAAGACAGCTGATCCAAAAAAAGAAAACATAACTAAAGTAACATGCTGACTTGGTTAAATCATTCCATTTTAAGTATTCAAAAGGTAAGTCCCCAAGACAGTGTGACTCTTCAGAGAGCTCATTAAGTGGGAATCAGAAAGGGAATTCTAATTCTCTCTAACTACTATTCACCTCAACAAACAACTTGCTTTCCCCTCAAGATCACTGCACACTCTTTTGGTTTCTATTGCTTCCCACAATATTTGCCTAGTGTTGGACCCAATATACACTTAGATTTTAATATTAATACAGGATTTTAAGGTCTTAGACATAGAATTCAAAGAGGTCCACCTGATCCCACAGAGAACCTGAAACTAAGACACAGCAAGAGACCACGGTCATACTTCATTATTTTAGGTTATTCAACCACTCACAAACCATATGTCAGCACAGGCAGCAGCTACAGGCACTGGCACATTTCTTATCATTATTTAGATTTTAGCTTTGATTTTTTAGGTTTCTAGGAAGTCTGTTCACTTCTAAACAATAAACAATTAAAGTAATACCAGAATTTCTTCCAATTTCACTAACCTCTTTCCAGTACTCCAGGAAGAGAATAAGTTTATATTGGCTTTTGCCACTGCAGCAGTTAAATACACTTATGAAAAATGTGAAAGTGTGTAATGACATAATAATTTGAGTAAAACTAGTAAAATATAGCCATTCTATTATCATACTCCTTACAAGTTTCCTAATCATATAAACTTTAATGGAAAATTGAATGAGAGGGAAAAGTCAAATTAAATTCAACAGACTGAAAGTTCTCTTATATCCCAGGAGGAAAATAAAGACATGGCTACTTTTGAAATACCTTGACCTCAATGGCCCTGGAAAGCTGTATGTGGTCTTTGCAGCCAAGGAACCAAGAAATCAGAAACACGTGTTACAAGAAAGGAACAAACCACTTAGTGAAAAGGGACAAAGCTTAAACAAAGTTCTATAAGTGCAAATTTCCACTGTGGCAAATAATTTTTTCAATGTATCTTTCCATTGATTGGATGAAAACCATAAATTCTCGAAGATGTCAGCAGACACTGGAAATAATCAAGCCACTAGGATTAAGCAGCAAATAATAGCTTTCTGTATCCCAGGGAGGGTCAAGTGACAACAATCAACCAGCGACTGGGCTCTTCTCCCCAGAACACACGCACCATACGTGTGAGAATTTTAGGTAAACCTGATCTTTGAATATGTGGTATAATTGGGTTTAAGGATTTTCTTTTACTGTGCCTTCTACCCATGAGAATGAAACCCAGTAAAGCTAGGCTAATTTGCATTTTGAAATTTCATTGTGTTTTATTTTCCTTTAGAGGTTTCTTGTTACAGAAGAGCTTCATTAACTCAATTAGGCATGATCCAGTGGGCCCGTACAAATTAGGCTAGCCGCAGTATCTTTAGAATGGACAAAAATAAGAAGCCAGCTGTACTCTTTATATTTTGAGGGGAATCATACCCGCTGACATTTCTTTGTGTTACAGTCATATTAAGCTCATGGCAACTGCAATAACCAAAGTGTGTTTTGAAAGCCCCATTTTCTAATACTAAAGACATATAACAGATACACCAGTGGAAAAGGAATACTTTTTTGTTTTTTAACCACAGATTTTTCATAGCAGTCGTCATAGAAATAATGATTCTTCGGCAAAGGCATATTCATGCATCAGCATACAACAACTAGTGCTACAGTAACTTACATTCTATACATGTCACATTTCAAAGAACCAGGTATCGGGGTAAAGGGAAAACTAAGAGGAAAGGCAGTTTCATCATCTTCCACACACACACAGAGCAAGTAACACCAACCAATGGAAAGGGTACATGGAACCTGCTTCCACTTGGCCTGTGACTATAGAAAGTTGCTTTTGGCCTTAGTTTCTTCATCAAGCAATAGATATAATAACACTTTTGAAGATGAGTCTTTTTATAGACAATTGACCTGTTTATAAGAATCACCTGGGAAATTATTAAAGAGATACTTGGACCATGTTTCAGACCTATTGAATTAGAATTTCCATTGAGGAGCTTAGGAATCAGTATTGTTATACAAGTGATTCTTACTGAGTTTCTATACATGAGAATATAAGGAATGTGAAAGCTCTATAAAAAAACTGAGTGACATCTGCATGAAAGGAACATTATTCAGAATGAGAATATCTACTACCAAGTACTACTGAGAAAAAAATCATATCGACAAATTTACTTTGGTTAACGTTTACACTGTAAGGAAAAGTAAATGAATCAATCGAACCACCAAATAAAAAGTGCTTTCAAGAAGCTAAATATATACTCTCCTGCCTTTGGAATAAGCACAACTTTTAATTGACAAACACTGGAAGTCTGCATCTCATGCGGTCTTATTTTAAGCAGTAAACTACTCTAGACAGAGTTCTCATTAATCCTGGGATAGAATAATAAACAATACAGCAGAATGGCACTTATTTTCTGACCTGTATCTTGATTTTTATGAGTGTACTCTCAGGAAACACAAGAAGAAACGTGGGAGAAAGAAAATATGAAAACCTACGAACCTAATTCTAAGTATCTGAACTAAAAATATTTTTTTTTAAATGATACGTGGAATAGGAATTTACTGTCCCCATAAGCTATTTGTGACTCGAAAATGAGAACATGGAGTTCGGAACACAATTCAATTTCTGTACATGACAGAGAGCTCCCAGCATGGGCTGTTCCTCTCCAGAAAACTGCCTTGGATAGAATCCTGGTACTTGGATGGCTTGGCATGTCTGCCACCTCACAAATCAATAAAGTCATGCTTCCGTTTGAATGAGAAACTTGACACATTCCTCTGATTCCTGAACTGTGCCCACACAACCTGCTACAACATTTTGCAAATTATGAGGAACACTGTGAAAATCTCATGGTGGCTAGTTGCAATTTCAAAAGTGAAGCGGCCAATTTGGGAAATTTAAATTGAGAAATTTCTTGAAAGAAAATCATGTTGGAAACAATACATAGTACTTGCTTTCACAAGGTCAATGAATACTGACTGGTCAAAGATTACTGGGCTTATGAACATTGATTCTTATAAACCAAATATGGTCATATTTAAGGGTATATGGATATTGTACAGTCATAGTAAGTTGGAATTGATTTTATTAAGGCTGATATTAGAAACCAGACGGTCAAAGGGTCTGAAACAGATATAGCTTTCCCTTAAGCTATGCTAGAAAATAGCTCAAGAAAAAAGGAATCAAGTTCTTAATACAACATTAAGATGTACACGGGTGATATCATGAAGGCTTTTAAGAATAATGCCTTGTTTTGCAGTAGGGTGATCATGCTTTCCATGTATTTTATCTCCAGGTATTTTAACTGGAGAACACTTTCATAGTTGTATGCTACATCCTGAAATATGGATATGCAACAGATTTATTAGAGGGTGGGTAGTTAAGTAGTTTTTCATGCTTTAGTATCTTCCATATATGGATGATATGTTACCATCTTTTTCATGTCCTTCTCTTCCCAGACTTATTTCTAAATTCAAAGACTAAAGCTGCTCTGTACCTAACTCAACTCCAACCTAAGCCCATCAGAGATTCTGTGTGCTCTATAATTGGCATTAGGTTGGCATTAGGTATGATTTCAATGGATGTTTCCAAACAAATGAACGATTCAAAAAACCTCTGGAAATGCCTTTTCAATGTCAGTGCAGGGGTCAAAAAAGCACATGGAAGGTAAATATGCCAATAATACTAAAGATTTGCATCAGGACTTAAGTTGTAAACTGAACAGTAGAAAAATTAAAGTACAAAATTAACTTCTTCCTGATGCTGTAATTAACTGCCACAAACCCAGTGGCTTAAAAACAACAGAAATTTATTACCTTACGTCCTGGACATCTGAAGTCCAAAATCATTCTCTCATTAAATCATGGTGTCAGCGGGAATGTATTCCTTTCTAGAGAGTCTACGGGAGAAAAACTGTTTTCTTTTCCAGCTTCTAGAGAGTGCCCACATGTCTTAGTTTGTGGCCTACTTCTAGCTTTAAACACAGCAAAGGCCAACTGAGTGTTCCTTAGATTTCATCAGTCTGACACTAAATCTTCTGCCTCCCAGTTAACAAACCTTATGACTACATTAGACTCACCCAGATGACCCAGACTACCTTCTCAACCTCAGGGTCAGTTGATGAGTAACATTAATTCTACCTGCAACCTTAATTCTTTTTGCCTTGCAAAGTAATATACTCACAGTTTCTATGCATTAAGACCTAGACATTTTGACGGGGAAGGGGCACTAGTAAGCCAATCACAATCTTTGTCATCAAAGTCATATTTTACTTCTGTTCTGCATTTGGGCAACACCTCTTCAAAGTAAGCCACACCTGCCACTCTTCAGCTGGGAGAATTCACTAAGCCTAATTTTAACTTCAGTGTCTTTCTATCCACTGATCCAAGGTGGTTCTTTATTAGCAGCCCTGCTTTAATTTTCAAAAGATACCTGCTTGATTGCAATCAAAATCAAACAATAATTTATGGAAAATGGGAGTAAGAGGAGAAAGAATGTGGGAGGGAGTGGATTCTTTTCCAGTGATTTAACTTGAGATTGTTTTAAGAATCTCTAAAGATCAAATTCATAAGAATAAGTTTAGTTAGCTAAAACGACAAGTCTGAGAGTAATGACAAAGTTGCCTTTCCATGAGCCTGGAGAGCAGGCCAAACTGTAGTAACAACCTCACTTATATCACAGAATTTCAGTTTAAGCATTGGATACAAATCTAAATCAAGCTTTAAATTTGAACTCTGTATTTATAATAAAAATATTCTAATTCTATAGACTGTACTCTAAAGAGCTAGTTGGCCATTAACAAGTCTAAGTTCAGTTCTCCTAAAGTTTGGATTTTGCTCAAGCTGAACAAATTTCTGAGCAGAGAAGAAACACATTTTGAACAGCTGGCTATTGGTTTTACAGAATTAGTCAAAGTTCAGCCTCATAATATCATATATTTATCAAAACAACTTTGAGATGACACGAGGTCAAAAGTATCAAAATATGAGTTCAATATTTAAACTTAAAAGAATTTGCTGTGATAATTAAAAATAAGTGGTGCAGACTTTTAGCAAGACACACTTGTATTGATGCTAAACTCTTCCAAGTGAAACAATATCCTCTTTCCAGGTTCTTTCTGAAGTTCAGTCGCTCAGTCATGTCCGACTCTTTGCAACCCCATGGACTACAGCACACCAGGCTTCCCTGTCCATCACCAACTCCCAGAGTTTACCCAAACTCGTGTCCATCGAGTCGGTGATGCCATCCAACCATCTCACCCTCTGTCGTCCCCTTCTCTTCCCACCTTCAATCTTTCCCAGCATCAGTCTTCTCCAAGGAGTCAGTTCTTCACATTAGGTGGCCAAAGTAGTAGAGTTTCAGCTTCAGCATCAGTCCTCCCAATAAATATTCAGGACTGACTTCCTTTAGGGTGGACTGGTTGGATCTCCTTTCCATCCAAGGGACTCTCAAGAATCTTCTCCAACACCACAGTTCAAAAGCATCAATTCTTCAGCACTCAGTTTTCTTAATGGTCCAACTCTCATATCCATACATGACGACTGGAAAAACCATAGCTTTGACTAGACATACCTTCGTTGGCAAAGTAATGTTTCTGCTTTTTAATTAGTTCAGTTCATCAAATTATTACCCAAATGTAGAAGCACTCCCTCAAAATCACCCTCAAACACTAAACCTGACTTGATCACATACAACAGCTTATTCCCTTTAGCTGAATAAACTTCAAAACAGTTGTGTGTCAATGACAATAAACAATAACGTATACTGTTTCGAAGGAAGTATACCTTACTCTTAGGTGACTGCTTGACATTCACATATAAAGACCTAAATAGCTCTGGATGTGCTCAGGTCTTCATTTGTAGAGTAGATATATCAAAGGTTGCACAGCTTTCATCTTGATTAGAGTCAACACCAATGGTATATACACTAGAGATATTGACTCCTCTGAGTTCACAGTTCTTTAAACATATCTCAGATACCTAATCAGCAGTTTAAAGTGTTTACTTCATTCACCCAACAAATGTTACATTTTCTGGTTACGGAGCAGTGGATACAGAGAAAAATGTTATAGCATAATCACTGCTGTGACTAAACCTCTTGGCTTATTTGATGCTTAATGATAAATAATTATAACTTTGTGTGCTAATGTTAAAGGGGTTATTATATAGTAGTATGGACTTAAGGAGGAGGAGAGAATAAATTCTACCAAAGAAAGTAAAAAACAGATTGTAATAGTTGAGTTGAAGTTTGAATGACGGGTAGGAGTTTGACAGAGACAGTAAAAGATGATAACATAGACAAATATAAAAGCAATTTCCCAGAAATATAAATAAACATAGCACATTTGGGAAACCAAGGATGTTTTTACATGGCTGGTATGAAAGGAAGAAAAAAAGGAATAGCAGAAGCCAATGCTAGAAAAGAAAGCTGAGGCCAAAGAAATGACCTATTTACTTTACTGATGAAGATACTCTCACAAGTGTTGGAAAATTATACAAGGAACTCAATTTTCAACTGATAGCTTTTGATTCAAGATGAGCCTTGCACAACTGATTACTCTCTTTGGGGAGGTCAAGTTTTGCTAAGAACAATGAGACAGTAAACTTTACCACCTAATATGGAAGATAGAAGTCAGAGTGAAAGTGTTAGTCACAAAGTCATGCCCACCTCTTTGTGACCCCATGGTCACAAAGCCCACCAGGCTCCTCTGTCCACAGAATTCTCCCTGCAAGAATACTAGATTGGGTCACCATTCTCTTCTCCAGAGGATCACTCCAATCCAAGGACTGAATCGGGGTTTCCCGTGTTCCAGGCAGATATTTTTACCATCTGAGCCACCAGAGAAGCCCAGTAAGGAAGATGTTTAACTATTAATTCATAATGTATCTGTAGTCTCCCTGGACCACTGATTTTATTGGCCAGAGAACCAGAATGGAGCCAAGATTTTCAGAGCTGATGAACATTCATGCTCTGCATACTGAAAACTCATCTTGTTGTTACTACTTTCAAGTAAGTAGTAAGTTCCAGACAAGTGAGCACATGATATTATTAATATTATATCTTTGAACTATATTAAGTTTCCCTTGTAAACACCTAACTCCTCAAAGAATTGAAGGGGAAACATCTTAACAAATTTGAGTAAGAGGCAGTGCTATTTCAGTGGTATATAAACACTGATTCACATTGGGTGGGTGGGTGGGTGAGGGTGGCGGTGGGGGTGTGGATGGGTGTGTGTGTGTGTGATGTAGAACCATGCAATCATTCAGAATTGATTCAAAGACCACACATTGGGGTGGGGGGAGGTGTGTGTGTGTGTGATGTAGAACCATGCAGTCATTCAGAGCTGATTCAAAGACCACAAACCTATAGTCCAGAAAGACAGTTTAGTCTTTTAAGTGTCACACAGGGTATATAGTGTTTAGAGGAAGTAAAAAAAAAAAAGTATTGATATGGTATTTAAACATTTACTCTAACTGTCACCTGGATATAAGTTGGGAATATAGAACCACAGTACACACACACATAGACCTTTCACACATATGAATGTATATACAGTATTGTTATGTATGTCTATGCATAGTCATGAATTTACAATTATACATACAGTATTTCATAAGTATGAAATAGAACAGGTCGATATCTGACAAAGCTACTAACAACAGATTAAGAAAGTATCAAGACAGACTTTTTGTGCTTACATAGTTTTGTTTAACACTCTATACAAAATGTATTTCAATGCTAATTTAGTTCAACAAACAAAAAAAATTAAATTCTCTCCCAAGTTTAATATACTAGAAAGCATAAAAATGTATCAGCAAAAGTTCTTGCTTTCAAAGAAAATGTAGCCTTCTTTATAAGTAAAATATATAGGTAACTAATCCATGTGCATTGATTAAAAAAGAAATTCTAGCCCTATGTATGTATATCTTTTTTGTGAAGACACAAATCAGTGTGTACTCAAGTAGAATAGTCCCCAAACTTTTAGAGCAGGGAAAATTCTATGCTGTAGTTGTCACCGCATATCGCTAATAACCACTGGGTGAATTCCCTGGGAGGAAATAAGATGTTGTTGATGGCTCTCTTAAAGGCTTCAATATGAACAAAAAGGTATAAGTATCATATTCTGAACCTGTTACTTTCTTAAAGGGAGCCATTCCATTGATAAAACTGTAGAATTTGCCGAAGCACTTTATGAATATGAGTCACTAATCACTATGAAAAAGAAGAAAATAACGCATATTATCTTCCATATCATGCTGCTGCTGCTAAGTCGCTTCAGTCGTGTCCGACTCTGTGCGACCCCATGGACTGCACCCCACCAGGCTCCTCCGTCCCTGGGATTCTCCAGGCAAGAACACTGGAGTGGGTTGCCATTTCCTTCCCCAATGCAGAAAAATGAAAAGTGAAAGTTAAGTTGCTCAGTCGTGCCCAATTCATAGTGACCCCATGGACCACAGCCCACCAGGCTCCTCCATCCATGGGATTTTCCAGGCAAGAGTACTGGAGTTGGGTGCCATTGCCTTCTCCTATCATGAATTATCTTAATTAATGAGTATAATATGCAATTTAAAAAATAAGTAGACTGATTTTAGACCAGTAATACTGCCTCAAAAATATATTAACTAAACAAACACAATAATTACTTTTAAGTCATTCTGTGAGAGATATGAAACAAATAATAATATATGATGTTATTCAACCATATGTAAACTACAATAGAATTCATGATTGTAGTTGTTTACTTAGAAGCATGAGAAGACAAAATATATGACAGAGGCTTCCAGAGGAGCAAAAACAATGTAGAAAGTGATAAACATAAATATTAAATCATTCTGAAAAATGAGGTTGTTTGAGATACATAAATTTCCCATCTTAAGAAAATGGGTTTTTATCAAGATATTATAATCAATTCAAAGAAAGTACTTGCAATATACACATTATGAAACTCTTTCTCACATTATATGAAATATATAATACACATAAAATATTACCAGGAAATTTACACACATAGGCTACATTTAATAAAATTTAGACAAAAGACCTAAGTAATGCTATATCTCAATTCCCATTTCAGCTATAAATGTAAATAAATTAATAATAACTATTAAGAAAAATATAGCTTCACTATGTAAAGTATTGGGAAACCAAATAAACTTTTCATAGCTTTAATTTTTAGTTTTAGTTTGCTGTGGGTGGACTCCATTTGGCACTTTCATTAAATGGTGCAAGCAATTTTTAGCTAAATATCTAACAAGATGTCATCCTAAAACCTCATGTTCCTATACTGCTGTAATGCTACAGAAACAGTTTGCAAAGATTTATGGCTTCTATTAATTACACTAAAAAATGGTAGATGTCTTTGCTCAAAGAAATCAATTGTAATAGGGACAAGAAAGTGTATTTTCTAAATTACAATAATAAATTACACATTGCTGTCATTATCAATTCCTACTCTTCATTTATTTTCTAAGTAAGGGGTTAAGTGGAAATTTTGTTTGTTTTACTAGATTTAATCCTGGAACAACAGACTTTGTGCTAGCACTCATT
Source organism: Capricornis sumatraensis (assembly GCF_032405125.1). NCBI lineage: Eukaryota > Metazoa > Chordata > Mammalia > Artiodactyla > Bovidae > Capricornis > Capricornis sumatraensis. The sequence continues at coordinate 44,509,708 of NC_091074.1, read as the reverse complement.
AATATGAGTGCTACAGGGATCCATATTTAGTCAAGAAACTAGAAAGAAAGGAGAAAAAACATCAAGACAAAAGGAATACCCAAATATCTAAACTTCTCTTATTCCTCTTTCGGTAAAGTAATTTTCTCCTCTCACCAATCACCTTTCAGTTCAAAGAAACTAACATTATCCCCACTCTGCATTAATCTTGGTTTTGTCTGTTTACTTACACATTTGTTAATATACATGCCTTGTTCCAGAAACAATTCAGAACACTTTACATTTATACAAACAATGAGAAAAATAATTTTAAAAAATTAAATTGGAGAAGAAACAAGAAGAGAAAATAAGGAAAAATAAAATAAATCCAGAATGCATTCAAGTTTACAGTTTAGAACTACATTTCAGATTTATGAAGCTTTTGCTAGGGCATTAAATCAATATCAATTTCAAGCTCACTGACATTCCCAAGCAGCTCTGTTGCTTTATCCAATGTGGCCCTGGACACTGTGAACCCTAGCTAGAGTATTATCTATACTCCCAAAGGCTTTTGTGGCTTGACATAACTACAGAGTCTGAATTGGTAACAACATTCAGATAATTCTTTTTATTCTTCATTAAACTCTTGTGATAAATATAATCCATTATCTCAGATTCTGGCTTCTTATTATTTAGAAGAAAAATAGACCCACTTTTCTTGAGCCAACATGTTTAAAGACACAAAGGATTCAACTGAATTCATTCAAAAAATTCAAATGATTTATCAATTTTTATATCATTTCTTAGCATATCTGTTTTGGGGAATAAGGTAGAAAGAAGCCTTTTTAATCTCTTTTAAGAGCGAGAGTAGGATTAAACAAGCATGCATAGAAAAAAGCCTCTAAGAATATCTACCAAAATGTTTACAATATTTATTCTAGATACACAGGATTGGGATTATTTTAATTTTCTTCTTTAGACATTCTTACATTCTCCAAATGTTCTGAAATGAGGGCATCATTAAAAAATAATGAGTATCTGAAAATATTAAAGTACTGGAAAAATATTATAAGATGGAATATATTATCAGCTAACATTGAAGACAGCCTATTTTTGAGCTGAGTTTATGTGCTCAGTCGTGTCTGACTCTGAGAGCCCATTGACTATAGCCTGCTAGCTTCAGTAGCCTGTATTCTTCCACGAAGAATACTGGAGTAGGTTGCCTTTTCCTTCTCCAGGGGATCTTCCCAACCCAGGGATCAAATCCACGTCTCCTGTATCCCTTGTACTGCAAGCAGATACTTTAGCCACTGATGCATCAGACAGAAAACTGGCTAGGAATGTGGTCCTTCTATCAGATCACGTGTTTTAACCCCAACAGTTCTCTCATAAAATCAATCACATCCACAGGCTAGCTCGTTTTCTGGGCACCATGAAATACCCTCCAAAGGGAGAGGACCGTTCAGTGGAAGAATCTCTTTTAAAGAAACCATAGTGTCTGACCTTCTCAGAGAACTGTTGTCTTCCAAGGAGTTAAAATGTTCAGGTTATAAATCTAGAAGCAGAGCTGGAATTATTAATCCCAGGTCTAGACATTTAAAGATCTTGATGCAAAGATTGCAAAGAATATTTGAGTATAGAGATTTGTTCCTTTGTGGGGAAAAGAGAAAAAGGTTAGACTTTAATTGGAAAGCAAAAGCAAAAGGTCCTAATGGTATTGAGATGTGAAGACCAGTACAAGGTAGTTATGAAATACTTGCTATATCTATAGAATTGATGCAAGCAGTAAGACTAGAAAACTGAATAATTTCCTTAGTATTATTGTTTCTTTTCTCAATTCCTACTTCATAAATTAACAAAACACAAACTTTACAGAGCCCAAAGATGTTCAGTTATTTATGTTTTCTCAGCTTTAGAACTCTGTTTATAACAAAAGCTATAAGATTTAAATTTAATTCAATAAGTGAATTTGTAATTAGTGTCTGAATGAACTACTATGCTCTAAAACTTAACATAACAACTCTGGTCATTTGAGAAAACCACAATATGCATAATGCATTTTAATATTTCTAAATTAAACAGAGACCTGAGATGTATAAAAGAGAAATAATATCACCTTATTTACATTTTCCCAAACATTCTTATTCAATTATTCCTCCAAATTAACAGGTCCATCTTAATTTCATGTAAATTTCAGAATGAGTTGCACTATTTACCCCCTAATGGGGAACATTGCACAATTATAACTTGAATTAGCTTTATCATATTGGTGGTGGTATTCTTCCAATTGCTTCTTGGTATTGTAAGGGAATAAATTTTTTAACTGCACAGAATTCAAATTATCAAAACCACATACTTTTAGGGTTGAAAAGTAAAATTTAGGAAAATTATTTATTTACCAATTACGTCAATCAGCCAAGAAACACATATCAAGCACCTATTCTGTGCCAGGCATTGTGCTAAGTTTGGGAATTTAGAGATAAAAGGCAAAAAAGGACAAGTCTTTAAGGACTATTAGTCTAGCAAAGACAATCAGAGGTTCCTACAATGTTGATACAATGCAGTATGTGCAAGGACAGGAAAGAGTAGGAGATAGCAGACCTCCAGAGTCATACCTACGCACTGAGAGTCAGCAGTGGGCTACAAACAGAAGATGCAAAGCAGCGAGAAATATATTAATAACATGAAGGGAACTCTCTCTCCACATATCTAGAGGCATAATACCCAATAAACTGTTTGAAAGTCAGGAAGCCAAATGCGTTCTATAAATCATTTTGGGATTCTACCCATTCAACTAGGCAGAGAGTTCTAAATACGAAACTGGTAACGCATTAAAGCATTTTGAACAGACAATACTGACGTGAACATTCCTCTCTGCCCAAGATTCCTGGGAATTTATAACACCTTGTCTTTGTTTATGAACCATGAAGTTTACCAGGAATGAGGATACAAAAGACCATAACTTTATGAGATGACAAATTCCTTAAACTTGTATGAGAGAGAATAAACAAAACACAATTTTTTAAAGTTTTTTCTAATAATCCAAATTCCAGAAGGAATCAGCATGTTTCATCTGACATGAAAACAAAAATTTCTCTCTTCAACCTCCCTTTATGATGTTCCCATGTGTTCAAACACTCCGGATAACTCTGAGTAAAAGACTTTCAATCTAAATGAACTCATTTGTATTAATTTTTTTGAAGTCAGCCCTATACCCAGACTAAGAAATTATGGAATGCATGTACATTTACAAACATAGATATATGCAAAATAAGGCTGTAAGCACATCTATCTATATCTGTATCACAGCTTTCCTGATGTTCAAGCTGGTTTTAGAAAAGGCAGAGGAACCAGAGATCAAATTGCCTACATCCGCTGCATCATGGAAAGGGCAAGAGAGTTCCAGAAAAACATCTATTTCTGCTTTATTGACTATGCCAAAACCTTTGACTGTGTGGATCACAATAAACTGTGGAAAATTCTGAGGAAATGGGAATACCAGACCACCTGACTTGTCTCTTGAGAAATCTGTATGCAGGTCAGGAAGCAACAGTTAGAACTGGACATGGAACAACAGACTGGTTCCAAACAGGAAAAGGAGTATGTCAAGGCTGTATACCGTCACCCTGATTATTTAACTTATATGCAGAGTACATCATGAGAAACGCTGGGCTGGAAGAAACACAAGCTGGAATCAAGATTGCTGGGAGAAATATCAATCACCTCAGAGATGCAGATGACACCACCCTTATGGCAGAAAGTGAAGAGGAACTAAAAACCCTCTTGATGAAAGTGAAAGAGGAGTGAAAAGGTGGCTTAAAGCTCAACATTCAGAAAACGAAGATCATGGCATCCGGTCCCAATCACTTCATGGGAGATAGATGGGGAAACAGTGGAAACAGTGTCAGAGTTTATTTTTTTGGGCTCCAAAATCGCTGCAGGTGGTGATTGCAGCCATGAAATTAAAAGACGCTTACTCCTTGGAAGAAAAGTTATGACCAACCTAGATAGCATATTCAAAAGCAGAGACATTACTTTGCCGACTAAGGTCCGCCTAGTCAAGGCTATGGTTTTTCCAGTGGTCATGTATGGATGTGAGAGTTGGACTGTGAAGAAGGATGAGCGCCAAAGAATTGATGCTTCTGAACTGTGGTGTTGGAGAAGACTCTTGAGGGTCCCTTGGACTCCAAGGAGATCCAACCAGTCCATTTTGAAGGAGATCAGCCCTGGGATTTCTTTGGAAGGAATGATTCTAAAGCTGTAACTCCAGTACTTTGGCCACCTCATGCGAAGAGTTGACTCACTGGAAAAGACTCTGATGCTGGGAGGAATTGGGGGCAGGAGGAGAAGGGGACGACAGAGGATGAGATGGCTGGATGGCATCACTGACTTGATGGACATGAATCTGAGTGAACTCTGGGGGTTGGTGATGGACAGGGAGGCCTGGTGTGCTGCGATTCATGGGGTCGCAAAGAGTCGGGCATGACTGAGCGACTGAACTGAACTGATGCATCTGTGTGTATATACATATATATATATATATATTTGTTCAAAAATACTCCTCTTTAGTCAAACCCATCAATGAATTACTTGGTTTTCTTCACACTGCTACCTTAGGAAGATAAAGATTCTGACAACACAGCAATAAAATTTAGCAACTAAGTCTAACTTAATAAACTGTTTGCTTTCAAAGAGCATTTTTAATCATAAATAGCATTCTACTATCTCCAAGCTTATTTGTGATTCCATGGAGACTGTTTTATAATCTACACCAGAAACTAATAATGATTTTAATGAAACTGCATTGACAGTGGAGGTTTCACCATTTATAGCTGCCTTATTCAGCCTTAGTAAAATCATTCATTACTCCTTGCAAACATCAGCAAGGGAACTATGTGGGCAATTATTAGATTAAACTAGATTTAAAGATGATTTTATTGTAATTGTGAAAGAAAAAAAATCAAAGACAAAAGTCAGCCTTTTCTTAAATATTATACTGTACTTAGTCTGAGGTTTAAACTCTGGTAGAAAGGGTAGAATGGGTAAAAGGCTGCTGTGTGGCCCTACAGACAGCTTTCTCCAGTCATTAGTTTCAAGACTATTTACTTTGTAACACCAGAGTGGCCACCTCTTAATGTGTTTGCTTCCTCACTAATTTGAGAACATTTGTCCATGACCTGAATAAAAAGAGAGAAGAACCTTAGCACCCCAAACCCCATTTCCTAAATTAAATACTTCATTTATTTGAGGATATGCTCTCAATTATAGTCGCCAAAGTTCATCAAGCAATTAGGTGATTGATCCCACTTAGAATATAAATCCAACAACAGCTGCTAACTATAAAGGAAACTGACATAAAGTACATGTCCTAACACTTATCCACCGATGTAATAAATCTATCAATAAATATATACTGATTATATAGATTCTGGGGAGTCTGGAGCAAACAAAGTATTATACATGATTTTTCAGTGCAAACATTTATATAAATATGCAGTATCATCATATTAAAATTTTACTGAAATTCCTTAATGAATAGCCTAACAGATTAGAAGGATGACCACTGATAAGCACAGAGCATGCTTTTGTGGTTCCCTGGCTCCTTATAATAACAACACGTGTTTTGAATTAAAAAGTGCCAGCACTAGAAAATATTTTTTACCAATTGTGCATCAAAGTCTCTACTAATTATTCTGGAAACATAATACAACTATCCTCACCACTGAGGACATTCAATATTAAATGTCTGCTGATGCTGCTCTTTCAAACTCAGTTTCCAGAGTATCCATTCTTTAATAAAACTCACTGATAATGTACTAAGTGCCATGTACTGCTGTAAAGTAAGACACTCAAAAACAAGCAGTGTATAGTCTCTAACCTGAAGATCTACCCAGGGGACTAGGGGAGACACACGTAGGAAGAAGAAAAACAATGGAGCAAAGTATCACAGTGGACAATCAGATTGCAGAGATGGCTGGAGAAGAAACACATGAGTTGGGATCTTTTTTTAGAGGAATAGCAGATTTTCAATCAAGAAATATTCACTGGATGAACGAAAGGAGGGTAAAGAATGAATAACAGGTGATAAGACAGAGACTTGTGGAAGGAGAGCATGAGAGTAGAGAACAGAAAGGAATTTAGTCTGAAAACAGCATGAACTATATTACATGAGATGAGGGTCATCCCAAGAAAGGGCTGCTGAGGGGCTCTGCGTGTCGTAAGGAACTGGGGTTTTATTCTATAGGCACTGGGGATGATATCAAAGTTGGCAACAGATGAACAGATACCAAGAACAGAAACCAGAAAACATCTCTTGCAGAAGTCCCCAAAGCAATGTGTACCCAAGCTAAGACACTGAAAGGTAGGATATAAAGAAAAGATCAAATGAAAGAAGTAAAACTGACAAAAGTTATTGCCTATGTAGTTATGTAGAATAAGGGACAAAAGAAGAGTCAGTAAGACTTAGTTTTCAGGCACATATAATCAGGAGAACGATGGTTTCATTTACTGAGTTGGAAAGTATAGGAAACACAAGAGTGAATAAGTTTAGCCTTAACGTGTAAATTTAGTCTGAGATTATTGCAATATATTTAGGTACCGAAATCCAATAGGCTATTGGAAATACTGGACACAGCATAGGGAAAAAAAAAAAAAATCAAGAGTTTGGCCTTATGTGCGCCATTGATGGGATTATAATTAACTGAAGCCACTAAGAAAATAAATAAAAGAAGGGGGTGTGGCAGAGGATGAGACAGTTAGATAGCACCACCGACTCAATGAACATGAATTTGAGCAAATTCCAGGAGATAGTAGGGGACAGAGGAGCCCTGCATGACACAGTCCATGAAGTCGTAAAGAGCCAGACATGACTTGGAGACTGAACAACAAGTAGTCACTACGGGAAACAGTGTGGATAATCCTCAAAAAATGAAAACTAGGCCTACTGTGTGATACAGGGATTCCATTTCCAAGAATACTTTCAAAATTTGAAAATACTAACTTGAAAAGATATCTGCACCACCCTGTTCATAGATACATTATTTATAATAATCAAGACATGGAAACAACTGAAGTGTCCATTGATGGAGGAAAGGATAAATTAATTGTGGCACACGCACACACACACGCACGCGCGCACACACACACACACACACACACACACACACCCCAGTGGAATACTACTCAACCATAAAAAATGAGGAAAATTCTACCCTTTGCAACAGTATGAATGGACCTTGGCAGGACTATGCTAAGTGAAATAAGCCATGCAAAGAAAGAGAATTCCGGAATTAAACAAAACAAAAACCAAAATGCCAAACTCATAGGAAAAAGAGATCAAACTTAAGGTTACCAAGAGGCAAAGTGTGAGGGGAGAGGCAATTAGAGGAAGCTGGTCAAAAGACACAAACTTTCAGTTAAAAGATAAATACATACGAAGTATGTAATGTACAACATGATGACTACAGCCAAAACTGCTCTATAATACGCAGCAAAGTGAAGAAAATAAATCCTAAAAATTCTCATCACAAGACTTTTTTTCTTTCCTTTTTATTGTATCTCTGAGAAAACTGATATTAGCTGAACCTACTGTAGTAATCACTTCACAACCCACATATATCAAATGATTATGCTGTATGCCTTAAACATATACAGTGATGTGTACCAATTATTTCTCAGTAATACAGAGAAAGGTCTCATACACAGTAAATGATCTTCAGTAAAACAAACAAAATTTATAGTTTCCAACATTGACAACAAAAAAGGGACTTTGGTCCCTGAAGCATGGGGGTGGTGACACCATATATGAAACATGGGCCCCAAGGTCTAGACCATTAAATACTAGTCAGGGGAGGGGGAGAAGGCATGACTAGGTAAGCAACTTACTTAGAAGTAATGGCAATTGGCTTCTGGGCTCCTAAGTTATTCATAAAACCAAACACAACTTTTATCTTCAGCTCTATCATTTGAATAACCATCAGTAACCTCTGGCCTGTCAAATGTGTCAGTGCTGGTATTTTCCAACTCAAGTCCACAAAGGAACTCTTCCATCAACCTCTTCAGCAACAAATAACACGTCAACAAAATATGTCTCACTACAGCTTAACACAGTGAAGTTGGGAGAATGTGGGGTGAGCAAATTTTGAAGTTTATTAAACCTGACAATTTAATATTTATGTAAGCTGCAAGTGCTAAGCATAATTGGACTTAACTATTAGCTTAGTTTTAATGGGATGTGAATTTAACTTCATTATCATAATTTACCAGTGCTCTGAGCTCATTTGACTGAACTTGGGAAAATGTGGAGAGCAACTTTCTACCTCCCCAAAACAACTAAGATGACCTGAAATCTATGGGTCAAAGAATGTGGAATCCCTCATTTCACAAAAGGGAACAGCTTCAGTGAAGGTCACCGGAAAACACAGAGGTTAGAATCAGAAAACTTGGGTTTTACTTCCAGATCTGCTAGTTACTGTGAGACGCTCTGCAAGTTACTAACCCTCAAGCCTCAGTTTCAACAGTTCGAGATCACTGTGAAGATGAACAGAGGCCTTTGCACGTGTCATGCAGCCGTCAATGCATGTTGTTTGCTCTTTGTAGTCCTCACGGCTTTTTCTGCTTCAACAGAACATAACCCAGTTGGAAGCCTTTCTGCTCATCACCATGAAATTCAGCAACATAACCGTATTCTACTTACTAGTTGTCCACCATCCAGCTGCTATTATAGCTACCTCTGTGATACAGTTGGTGGCCTAAAACTAAGAAGCATAAGGAAAACCACAGCATGGATGAATCCTTTCCCAGGGAAAGAGAGCAGTGCAGAGAAAACTGTACCTTCCTCAAAAACCTAAAAGGATGAGTCTTTCCACTTGCATTTTATGCCTTTTATATCCAAGTACAATGAATGGGTCCATATATGTGGATACAATCTCTATAAAGGAAAGTCTGAACCCTGGGAAGAAGAAAGGGGATTCTGAAGAAAATTACTCTGTAATTAGAGAATACTAATGTCAGCAGGGATCCAAGAGACATCACCTCAGGCTAGCCTTCTCATTTTATAAGGAAGGAAACAGCGACAAAGAGAAAGAAAATCGTTACCTAATGATAGCATCTTACGTGGATCTGTCAACCTTGCAGAAGATGTGAAGCACATGTAAAGACATCTGTTCCTTATGTGAAGGCATCGAGAATCCAGGTCACAAGACATTCAAGAGAGATGAAATACATTTTCAATTTACTTCCAGGGAGTAAATAAATAATTCTAGGAGGAGAAAAACCAGCCCCAGATGCCAGTGAGTGGACCAAGAGTGATTTTGCTACTTGGTGCTTGATATTCTGAAATCCATCCCGCCCTTCTCCCTTTTCTTCTAAGCCTCCCCCAACCCCTTGTTCTACAAGATCACACTACATATTAATTTTATTTTCTTCTAGAAAGATCATTTTTTTTTAAATTTATATTTTATGGGAGGATAATTGCTTTACAATCTTGTATTGGTTTCTGCCATACTGCGACATGAATCAGTCACAGGTATATATAAGTCCCCTCCCTCTTGAACCTCCCGCCACCTCCAACCCTACCCCAATTCTCTCAGAGCACGGGATGTGAGCTCCCTGTGTCATGCAGCAAATTCCCACTGGCTAACTATTTTATCCTGATGCTGGGAAAGATGGAAGGCAGGAGGAGAAGGGGATGACAGAGGACAAGATGCTTGGATGGCACCAGCTCGATGGACGTGAGTTTGAGCAAGTTCCGGGAGATGGTAAAGGACAAGGAAGCCTGGTGTGCGGCAGGGCATCGGGTCACAAAGAATCAGACACAACTGAGCGACTGAGCAACAGCAACAACTATCTGACGATGGTCATGTATGTTTCCAGGCTACTCTCTCAATTGTTCTCCTTCCCCACTGTGTTCACAAGTCTGCTCTCTCTGTGCTGCCCTGCAGTACGTTCACCCGTACCGTCTTAGAAAGATCATTCCTAATTTCTGTACAATAACCTTAACTCTTTTCCTTATCTTGTAGTCCCAATTTAAATTTCAGAAGCTTCCAGAATACTCAGAAAGCACATCACTTTGACTACAGTTCAATCCAAACTTTACAGGGAAGTTCTTTCACACAACAGTCATAACTTTCCCTTAGACTGATTTAAGGATCCTTCACCCTAGAGGGGGTCCTTCCCCAGTGGCTCAGATAATAAAGAATCCACCTGCAATGCAGGAAACCTGGGTTCAATTCCAGGGTCAGGAAGATATCCTGGAGAAGGAAATGGCTACCCACTCCAGTATTCTTGCCAGGAGAATCCCTTGGACAGAGAAACCTGGCAGGCTAAGTCCACTGGGTCACAGAGAATCAGACAAGACTGAAGTGACTTAGCACTCAGGCAAGCACATCCCAAAAGAGGACAGTAGCCTCAGTTAAGGAAACACTTATCTGAACACTTGATAATAGTCTGATAGGGGCTGAAATAGAACAATCCATAAAAACAATGCCAAAGTAAGCTGGAAGGGGCATGGTTCCTGCTCATGATGCTACCTGCAGTGGAGAATGATCAACCTCTAGGCTATTTCTGTTGTGAAAGAACTATTTCAATAATATAAGCAAATATTCATTTTATTAGAGTGTAATATAAATATAGGATCTGTAATTTTAAAGAAGCACTGAAATAACCTTGAGGAATATTTTCATGTCATGGCTGACTTTATGAGAAACTTCTTTTTTTTTTTTTTTGCAGCATGTTCACACATCAGATGTAACCTGATTCAAGTGAACATGGAGAGTTTCTACCACACTTCTGCAAATATCTGTGATTACAGGATGTCAGTCTTTAAAACTGACTGATTGTAACCATACGTCCCAGGGCAATGCTTTTCTGTTATTTAATTCAAAATAGAGCTCAGAACAAAACTTAGGATTTCCAGAAATCTTATAAAACTAGGTAGATTCTCATGTAAAATGTATCCACACAATTACAAAGTGAAGATCTTACCATTACCGTATTCACCTGGGCAGTATAAACAACTGAATTAAATTAATTAAGCCCCAAAGTAAAATTTGGAGATTTGAATTGTCCAGTTCAGCTATCTTAAACAGAAATGAAAAATTCCGTAGCATAAAATTTTAGCAAGGCATGTTGCTCTTGCTAGAGGAGAAACAGCGTAAGGTATCCCAGTAGGAATTTGGGTTAAGGGGAAGATGAGATAGTCTCAAATCCTGGTATGCCACTTAGCAAAGCATCACTTTAGGACTGCCTGTCACCCACAAAAGTACACTTTAGGGATGCTGTCACCCAGAAGAGCACACCCTAAGTGACTGTCATACTCTCAGTCACTGAGAGTCACTCACAGACCCTGAGAGTCCCACATCTTCTTCTGGCTCACCCTTTCTCTGCTGCACAGCATCTAGGATCTGATTAGTCGGCCACACTTAACAAATTAGCCAGAAAGCAGGCCGATCTCCACTGGGTTTAGTGAACGATCAATGACACCGATTAGACTAGTGATGGCAAATGGATGATCTAAATAAACTATTTAAAACGTTGTCTTCTAATCCATGAACATGGATATCCTTATATTTATTTGTGTTTTCTTTAATTCCTTTCATAAGTGATTTACAGTTTTCAGGGTACAAGTCTTTCACTGCCTTAAGTTTATTTCTAAGTACTTTATTCTTTTTCATGCTACTGTAAATGGGACTGCTCACTTAATTTCTTTTTAGATAGTTCACTGTTAATGAATAGATACTGTCTGTTGAAAAAACAAAATATAAACCTAAGAACTGTTTTTTTTTAAAGAAGAGAAATGCTCTCTTGATTATCTTAGTTCTGGAGGCTTTAATGGGTGCTTTTCTTCAGAGGTCATCATGAGTGGGGTCATATGTTCTTTACCTACACAAGTAATAAAGAATATGTAGCCGAAAGAGAATCAGCACAGGTCAACAAGGCTGAGGCATTTCACATACTGCTGAGACTCTGACATAACTTCTCAGTGAAAGAAACTGGTGAAGTACAGGCTTATCCGTGTTTTTCACACGGCACCCCTAAAGCCGGAGGGCCAAGGTCATCAGGAACAAAACCCAAGGTAACCATAAAATCAACATCAAAATTTCTTTGAGATGTCTCCTCTTAACAATGAATGAGAATTTTAAACTCACCTCCTCAATAAATCCAAACTAGTTTCACTCTGGATTGAAATGTTAATGTTAAATGTTAATATTCAATGTTAAAATAATGTTGCTTTCCTCTGAGTAAAATTGATGTTAAGGGAAATGAGCCACGCTAAGTTTGCAATTTCACATATGCAGGCTGAGTCAAGGAGCTCAAAACATTAATATGGCAGCAATGAACTAGATGGTTGGTATGTGTGTGTGTGAGTCGCTCAGTCATGTCTGATTCTCTGTGATCCCATGAACTGCAGCCTGCCAGGCCCCTCTGTCCATGGAGTTCTCCAGGCAAGAATATTGGAGTGGGTTGCCATTCCCTTCTCCAGGAGTTCTTCCCAAGCCAAAGATCGAACCAGATCTCCTGCATAGCAGGCAGATTCTTTACTGTTTGAGCCACTAGGGATGGTGAGGTGAAGTGAAGTCACTCGTCGTGTCCGACTCTTTGCCACCCTATGGACTGTAGCCTACTACGCTCCTCTGTCCATGGGATTTTCCAGGCAAGAGTACTGGAGTGGGTTGCCATTTCCTTCTCCAGAGGATCTTCCTGACCCAGGGAACAAACCCAGGTCTCCCGCACTGTAGGCAGACGCTTTACCATCTGAGCCACCAGGGAAGTCCCACTAGGGACGGTAGGTCACTTCAAAAAGGTAAGTAGCACAGGGGAAGGATGCAGGCTCTGAAGTTGGAGTTTTGTCAAGGCCAGAATCTGCACCTTACTTTGTGGGTTCTGGGCAACTCATCTTACCTTAATTCTTACATCTGTAAATTGTGGAAAATATGACCCACCTGGTGGGCTTATCACGAGAATAAACTGTGCTAATATGTGACAAAAAGTTGACATGCTATCTGAAACACAGTAGATGTTCAAAGCACGCCTGGTATCTCTCATGACTATGCGAAGGTCTCTGATCATGCAGAACAGAATCTACAAAACATGAGCAATGCAGCATTTCTCCTAAAATGGGGCACTTAAAAAGTAAAATAAAAACATTAAATCAACAAAAAATCCAATTTTGCTCATCACTATTTAACTCAATTTTATTTTACTAAGAAACTTTGATGGTAGTGAGAATTAAATAACCAAATGGTTTGCCAAAAAGTCACAGAAATAAAGAGCATCATGCAATGCCTTCTATTTCCCTCTTAATCACTTGGCATTTCCTTTCTTTTAATCATACCTGTTCCTTTCTCATACAAATAATGTACAGAGAAAAACATTTCAGGATATTTCCCACATTTAAAATGTCAACACAAATGTTGAATAAGACAAGCTTCTTAAGGAGATTGTGAACTGAGTTACTAAGATTCACTATACTTTAGGCTCCTTATTAAAAAAATTCTCTACATCAGTACTGGTATTGAGATTAAATGGGCTAATATGTAGATTAAAGTGGCGAAGAATTGATGCCTTCAAATCATAGTGCTGGAGAAGACAGTTGAGAGTTCTAGACTGCAAGGAGATCAAGCCAGTCATCCCTAAAGGAAATCAACCCTGAATATTCATTGGAAGGACTGATGCTGAAGCTCAAATTCCAATACTGTGGCCACCTGATGCGAAAACCTGACTCACTAGAAAAGACCCTGATGCTGGGAAAGATTGAAGGCCAAGGAGAAGAGGGTGGCAAAGCATGAGATTTTTAGGTAGAATCACTGACTCAATGGACATAAACCTGAGCAAACTCTGGGAGAAAGTGAAGGACAGGGAAGTCTGGTGTGCTATAGTCCATGGCGTCACAGAGTCAGATGCAACTTAGCAACTGAAGAATGACACCCAAGAAGTGGCTTGTTAAGTATAAGAACAATATGCATCTCAAGCATTTTGGAACAGTAGCACAGTTTTTTACGTCTATTGTTTTCGTTGGTTGCTATTATTATTAGTGGTGTAGACATTCCACTTTCAGAAGGTCTATCTCCCATCCATTAGGTAGAAGAAATAGGTCACAGGACTGCTGTGAGAAGCAAAAGAGATACTTCTGTAACGCACTTAATATAGTGTGTGGAACACAGTACACACTCAGTAAAGTGACCATTACTATCAATTTCAGTCTTCAGAAGAAAAAAACGTGAAATACTGGAAGTGCCTAGTTATCACCATTTCACCATACACTGCTGAGTCTCGGATAGGTCTCAACGCTTAGTCCAGAGTTGCACCTATACCATACGCCCTCCTGCAAATGTCTGAGTCCAGGCCAAACACAGGGTTGACAGTGCTTTCCCCTTTTCACTTTCATTAGACAAAATGAAAATTGAAACATTTAAGATAGTGTATTCACTATCTGGAGGGATATGGTGCGGAGGACGGTGGGAGGGAGTACAGGATGGAAGGGACACATGTATACATGTGACCAATTCATACTGATGTATGCAAAAACCATCAAAATATTGCAATTATCTTCCAATTAAAATAAATAATTTTTTAAAAGCTAAAAAAATTAATGATTAAAACCATATATAAAGGATATCTTGTGCTCGACAGGGAATATAGCCTACATTTGATAACTATAAATGGAGTATAACCTTTAAAAATTGTGAACCACCTAACATCTGAAACTTACATAATATTGTACCTCTACTATACATCAATAAAAAATTAAAAATATAATAAAATCAATAAAATAAAATGTTGTATTCAAAAGCTATCTTTTAAGGGTTTTTGTAGCATGCTCCGATTAGTATCATTAAGAATAAAATAAACTACAGTGAATTATACAGTGTAGCCTCATAGTGGTAGATCTATATGATCTGACTTGGAAACATAGGCGATATATTGTACTGCAAAAATAACCCCAAACTGAAGAACAATTCATATGATTCTATTGGCTAAAGCAAAACAAGCCTCAACTGTAAGTCCTATGTATGCGTTCCACAACTATTCAACTGCAGTATACTGAAAAAGATTTAGGGAGATATAAAACAATCTGCTACTTCTTAGCAATGAGGTGATGAAGATCTCTTTCACTGTTTTACTTATAGGTGATTTGAAATATTTTCAAAGAGAATGTGTTTATGGGTCATTTATGTATGTTTCAAAAGTAAAAAGAAATATATTAAAAATGAGGAAATTTTGCATTATTTTCTATGAAAGACTATTCAGATGGTTTAACAATTATCTCAGGAGTGATTACTTAAAATTAGAATAAATGATTTTAAATGATGAAATATTCTATAATTAGCTATAGCATTAATAAGACATAGTACAGAGTACTAGATTTCAAAATTTACATGAAAAAAATTATTAATGTCACATCAATAGCTAAGTTTTCATGTTTAGATTTACCATTCTCTCAATGAATAATAAAGACCTAAGATTTAATCAATTAATAAAGAGCTTATATTTTATTTATATTTTGTCTGTGTGGGGCCTAGTTTTAGTTTACTATTACAGTCAACACATAATAAGTATTCAACACACATGGCATTTGAAAAGACCAAGTAACAAATGTAAAAATTACATACATGTTAAGACAAACTTACATAGATAACATCTTAAAGGACAGATTGCATTCTTTTGTCTCAGCCGCCTTATCCATTTCTGGAAGAAGGGAGAAGAGCAGGAAGAGAGAAGGATGGACCCTAATGCTAAGGATATAAACATTACTATACACTACATGCCATCATCCTAGGGAACAGAGCCCTGTGATACTCAGAGACTGTACCACACTTAGAGCCTATTCTGTAGTGAGCTTTTATTAAAAATAAATTTAAGTGGGAATGAAGGCAGAGTAATATATTACAGCATTACATAACCTCTGACATCATCATGCTCTCATCTATCCAAAGCTTGAATCCTCTACATCTCCAGAACCCCCAGAAAATAACTGCTAATCTCTACCTCCTAAAACTGCCCTGCTAATTTTCAGGAAGCTGAGATCATTCCCGAGTTCTTCCTGGGATCAATCCAGAATCCTGCCACTTTCTGATCCTCACTGGGCTGTTTGAGCCCACTATGACTCTCATTCCTCCTCCATGTGACCTTCCACAGAGGCAGCCACCAACTCCATAACTGGTTTGTGCTACTTTTCTTAAGCCCCTGAGGGACCAGAAGAATCACATTTCTACATTTTCAGGCCAACTATATTCGCAATAAGAACTTTCTGAAATGAATAAATGGTATGTCTTCTTAGAAACAGTACCTATTCAAATATAGTTATTCTTGTACTTTTTTTTTTTTCCTATGGCATAATAAAATTGAAGGCCTTCGTAGTTTGGTAAATCGGGATGGCAATTAACGAGAATATGAGTTTCTCTCTTTTTTTTTCTAGTTTTCATACTGTATTATTATCTTTAATATACTGCCCTTCAGGCTACAGTCCATGGGGTCGCAAAGAGTCGGACACGACTAAGCGACTTCACTACACAGACACAAATATTATGTGAATGAATACATTATTAGTAAATGCCATTTGAGCCAATTCAGTTTCCAAAAAGTAGCAAGAGCATCACACTGACTGAACCACAATTTTGCTTTGGCTATCCTCATAGCATTCATTATTCAACTGTGTGGTATCTGTCAGACTGAATACAGGTTGAAAAGTTTCTCACTATGGACAAAACTATAGCTGGTCAGAAGATGATCAAACCTCTGACCTCACGAGTCTCATGACAACAACTGCAGAAGTCAGTTGCTTTACTTGACCTCAGCCAGGAACACATGCATTGGGTGACATAAATTTTTACCGCTCTAAGAAATAATCATGAAAGAGCTACGAGTACTGACTTGGGAGCTACAAATAAATTTTAACAAGTTGTTGAATTCATAAACAAGAAATCTATGAACAATAAGAATCAACTACTAGAGAACATAATCACTTAAATGTTTTAATAAGCGCACGTCAATTGCATCTCTCTCTCTTGTTATAGAAGCCAACAATGTAGACATCTGCAGAGACTGTCCTCACAAAGACAGCTTCTGCCAAAGAGCTGATGCAAAGGAGAAGAGCGGAAGCAAGGAGCATGGGAATGTAGGCTCATGGACATTGAGGATGCCCCTACATTCATCAAATCACTTACAGGGGCAAGAAGTTCCTCTGCTGTCTGGCGGCCAAAGTGCAAGGCAGAGCTGCACAATATTCTGCTCTGAAGTAGTCCTCACATTTCAGAAAAACGCGCAAAAAACTGCGCAAAGAGCAGGCACCTCCCCTGAAGGAGAGGCCCTCTTTCTCCCTCTCTGAACTGGTTTCCCAGCTCAAGCCACTCTAGAGGAAAGGAGTGTCCATCCTTGGATCCTTCTTACTCCTTCTTTTGTTTGATCTGCTAATTCTTTGTTCATTCTGGGAAAAAGAAAGGTTTTTTTTTTCTTTCTTTCTTTTTTTAAAGCTGCCTCTTTCACTGCCAGTCTGCTTTGATAATCAGCTGGCCTTACAGAGAATGACATTTTAAGACTACTTGAACTCAGCTTAGCCACTGAAGCTAAGCAGAGCTGAAGAAAACACTCAATTAGCAACTTCAACTTCAAAGGCTGTATTATGCTCTCCTCAACACACACGTGTAACTCCCATTAGCATTAATGGGAGCTGTGGGAGCCCACAGCTCAGAGAGTATACCTCCAAGCCTGTTTGCTTGATGAGCATGCAATTAAACCTTATGGCCCAAATTTTTCAAGGAGGCCATAGTAAGTACACTGAGTCCTCAAGCAAAATCAAGCGCATTCACTTTGAAAAAGAAAGTTATCACTTCTATTTAAACAGGAAGAAGGAGCTGTCCAAATTAGGTCTATTTTCATTTCATTTATCCCCCTTAGGGGTAGACAGTGGACTTTCATGATGTTTTAGAAAAAGAGTCACTCCTCAGTTTTAAAAGTTTGTCTGTATGTTTTCAGAAGCATTATTCCATGCTGCTTAACAGACTAACCTCAGGGGTAAAGATATCTAATAAGACCAAGACTGTCTTCAGTGAATTTTCTACACAGAAAGTCCAGCATGGCATCTACATACATTCAGTGCCTTTTCCTGTCTTCTATTTGATAAATTTACTGTAATTTTAAGTTAGGAAAAAACTAATTTCACATCCAAAAAGAAATCAATTTGAGAAGAAAATGCTTGCCTTAAATAATAAATTAGTTTATATTGGGAAATAGTGATTTTTTTTTCTTTCTTGATCTCATTCTAGAGACTTGCCCATAGTTTTCAACTATGGAATCAATACTCATTACAGCTTCAATAAAATATCAATATATATTAGGTAGTCTGTGCTACATTCACAGTCTTGATCATACTTCCATGAAGAAAATAATCTTGAATGAATGAATACCATTTAAAACAATTCATTTTCTGCTGTTCACACATTCTCCCCAAAATGTAAAGGAAAATTCATGAATAATAATCTTAATATTTTATAAAGAACATTTACTCAAGCAACTTCAAAGGTATAAAAATAAATTACTTATCTAGTAGTGACACATATTATTAACCTTTTTGTCCTTGAAATATCATGTCTGAACATTCTAATTACGTGAGAAATTAAGGCTTCCAAAGGTACTGGATGATAACTATAAATCAACTGAATTGCAATAGGCCAGGCAACTTGCCGGAAAGACAATACTGGCCCCTTCAAACCTACAAGAGTGTTGAGCTCTCAGGAGACTTTTCAAAGTGTAACCTGGTAGATGAGCTAGGTCAAAATTCCATTTTTTAAAATTTTATCAAGTATGCGGTTTTCATGACATCATTTTGTACTTAATATTTAATACTTTGCCTTACATATTTGCTAGCAACCATATCTTCACAGAATTTTAAAGCCAGTGTGTTAAAGAATGGAGCATCTCAAAATTGAACACAGTGATCCTCTATTTCAGATTCTATGGAAGACTGAAAAAAGAATGATAAACAGATGTGATAGTACAGTTAACGGAATTATTAAAACAGCAAATGTGAGAAGAATTTATCATTTCTTATCAAAAAAGATTGTGGACTGATTCTGTCACATACACAACTTAAATCATAAAGTTGATATTCTCAAGTAAAAATATCCTCTTTTCAAAGGATACCTCCTATCCAAAACCAGTTTTCAAGTGCAAGATAAAAGACTATTGATGTTATTAGAGAGGGCCTAGGCAGTTTAATTCTTAGAACTATAGGCTCTGAATACTCTGGCTAAATCTACTAACAATTTTGGTGTGCTATGAATCTTTCTGGAGTAATTATGTCTTCTATATTGCCAAGACTATCTTCACCAGCTAATCCGAAACTC
Source organism: Capricornis sumatraensis (assembly GCF_032405125.1). NCBI lineage: Eukaryota > Metazoa > Chordata > Mammalia > Artiodactyla > Bovidae > Capricornis > Capricornis sumatraensis. The sequence goes on along the minus strand of NC_091074.1, from coordinate 44,490,407 downwards.
ATCCAGAACTGTGACTGGCACAGACATAGTCAATTCCTTATTTAGAAGTAATTTAGCTGGTAACAGTCTAACTGGGGACAATCAGTGTATAAAATGGCATTTTTCAAACACTCACATGAGCACAACCATACTCTCTATAACTTTTCTCTAAAATGAACATATATACAATATTTTTAAAAATATGCTCTTCGATTATAGTTTATCCCAGAAGACTGGATACAGTTCCCTGTGCTACACAGCAGACCTGCTTTGTTTATTCATTTTAAATGTAATAGTTTGCATCTACTGATCCCCAGTTCCCAGTCCATCCCTCCCTCTCCACATCTCCCCCTTAACAACGACAAGTCGTATCTCTATGTCTGTGAATCTATTTCTACTTTATAGTTTTAAAATATTTTTAAGTCTCTATAAGAGAAATTTTCATCTGAGAATTCATGAAACATACATACATGTCATGCGATGTCATGAAAAGTGAAGGCATCATGCAAACTGATGGCATCACAGACTCAACGGACATGAGACTGAGCAAGCTCCGGGAGCCGGTGATGGACAGGCAAGCCTGGAGTGCTGCAGACCATGGGGTCGCAAAGAGTCAGATGTGACTGAACTGATCTGAACTGAACTGAGTAATACTTACCTAAAATCCTTTGGAAAGAAGGAATAGAGAGAGGAAATCTGGGAAAAGGGAAAAGGAGGAGGAAAATATCTACTCATATCTCTGATAAGGGCTGGTCTCTGGTACACCCATCTCATGAGCTGCAATTGAAACTGCTTACACTTCTCAGGAGAAAGAATAGAAGTATTATTTTGGAGAAATGTCTAATGGCTTCTCATCAAAGGGATGTACAAAGCCTAAAATAAGGAGGTCATTTACTTCTAGTCTTGATTACTAGGCTAAAGTCAATCTTGGACATGTCACTTGGACAATCCTAAATTGTCAAATTTACTGACATAGTATTTTAACAAATATTTGAACACATTGTAACCTCTCCTGTCCAGGTGCTGGGGATACAAGCATAGATGGATAAGTCAAACATAACCCCTATCCTCATGAGATAAAGTAATACCAAATTCATTACTGTTTAAAAGGATCAAAAAAATCTGAGTCTTTCGAATTAGAACATTAGGCAGAGTCATGGACACACTGAAATAATAAAACTGAGTGAATAAACTTTTATAAAAACAAGTATTTCTATGTATATCTATCCACATGTATAAAAGGGTCAGTTCAGTTTCTTCTCTTCATTTTCAGATTATTTTTGCAAAAGTTGCCATTAATAGGCATATCTGATAGGGCAGTTTTAGCACAGAACATACTCAATAGGAAGTAACTAACCAGAGAACTAAAGATGTGCTGTCTTTGAGTCTTGCTGATTTTTTTTTTAAATACTAACTCTGAAACTGGTAGGTTATCCCACTTAAAGCTCTTGATTTTAAATTGCCATTCTTTTTACACCCAATTAAACTGTCAGTGTAATGAAGAATTGTCCAACTGAGTAGAACTGTTAGGATCTTCTCACTGCTGCTTTCTGCAGTCTTAAACTGCAGATTCTTTTACCTAAAATAAGAATTTAAAATCACTTCCTCAACAATAAGACCTAACCATAAGCTTCCACCAACTGCTATTTAAGACAGACAATGAACAAATACTTGCTTCACACCATGACCCTCTGTGGAGTACAGCAAAGGGATATGTTCCCAAAATAAGATATCTGAGCTCTGAAAAAGAGATTATCATGCCCCTAATTCCCTGATAAAGATTAAATAAAGACCAAATATATAATGGCTTTGGTCCTTTCCAATTAACTCAGCAATTTTAGTAATGAACAGCATTCAAAAAGAACAAACAAACCAGACTCTAGACTGTTCATTTTCATAGAAATATACTGTGTACAAAATCCTGAATTGTGATCAAAGTTTCTTTGTACAATTTTCTTAATAACGGAGAACTATTTTTTTGTTAGATTATCAGATTGAGGGTGAGGGGTACTGGTAATCTCCATGAGATAGAGGTTTGAAAGAGAAAGTCACAAGGTCATAAACACTAACCCAACTCAGTTCCAACATGACTAAAATGACTAGCACTGACCTTCTCTCTTCCTGGGGTTACATCAGAAAAACATTTGGGAAGAACCCTTTTAGTGAGCTTTTGGGAGATTCCTAAGTCTTCCTTAAAGTAAACACTTTTATATCCACGTCATCCAATGCTTTAATGCATTCACAGCTCTTTTTATCCCCCTGATAAGAGAACTCAAGGTTGATGACAAAATCCCCCCTAAACTATCAACCCAGTGGTCCCGCTTGCTGCCATTAAGCAATTTTTTCACACAGTCCCATTCCTGTACTTGGGATCTCTCCATGTCACTTTATATCCAACTGTGCCCTTTGTAGCACAGCATCAGAGGGCAACACGAAGTAGAGAATACAGCATAGGATTTGTTCTCAGAGCACTTGGTAATCAACCTCATTTAATAGTCATGACATTTTGGTCAAGCAAATTCTAAACTCTGACTCCTGTAAACCTGTAGATCCTCCACAGCACAGACAGATCTTCTCTTGGTAAGTTAGTCGAGTACTGAGTCGCCTTGTCTTTCAGGGTTGAGGATCCCTCAGGCTCATTCATCAGTGCTCAGTCATATCTAACTCTGTGACCCCACGACGGTAGCCTGTCAGGCTGCACTGTCCCTGAGGATTCTTCAGGCAAGAATGTTACAGTGGGTTGCCATGTCCTCCTCCAGGGGATCTTCCAGACCCAGGGATCAAATCCACGTCTCCTGCATCTCCTGCACTGGCAGGTGGATTCTTTACCGCTGTGCCACATAGGAAGCCCACAGAGGGCTCTACCCATCCCCCAAGCTGATCTGCAAGTTCGGTGATTCTTAACTGCACAGGAATTTTTCTCTTTCATTATTTTTATTATTTTGCTTTTCCAATTGTCTGTAAAACATGAACATGTAAATAGGTTCTGTAATGTCTGCTCAGAGAGAAAAGCAATCTGAAGATCCTATAAATATTCATTTTACAGAGAAACTCAAGGAAGCAGCCTCCACCATGCCAGTCCTCCTCCTAGTCTCTTCTTTGGGATACAAGGCAACATGTCAGTCACAGAGAGTCAGTTCAGAAATTCATTTGATGAATTTTGGTAATTAACAACTCTAAACTTTATAACTAAATTATATTAAAATAAAAATGATGAATCATTCAGTGACTTGCAGAAAAGACTATTTTGCTTCAGGGATGGTATTGGTGTTTGTTCAGATAGAAAGAGAAACAAGAAAAAAAATGGTCTTTCAGAATGGAGGAATAAAACCATTACCAGATTAAGCACACCTAACAGAGATAGGGCGGAGAATCGTCTGTGACGTGTACAACCATTCTTAAGGAGATAGTAGTCTGTGTTCAGTCTATGAGTACACTAAAACAAAACAAAGATATTCTCCATAAAATTAGGGCCTCAGAATTATAAACACTGGGCAAAGTTTTTTAAAGCCTGTTGATCAATGGAGGGTGAGTTGGAAAAGTCATTTGTCCCTCATCTGTTAGACTCACATCCTCAATTAAAATTCTTTATCAATTATATATCAAATATGACTCTCTACCTTAGTTTCATCTCAGTGGTAGATCTAGGTTCCATAACATCTCAAACTTAGGATATTTTGGAGGTTTACTTTACAAAAACAAACACAAAAATACTACTTCTGTAAATTCAGGAAAAAACACACAATCATCTGCTCATCCGTCTAGGCCCTCCCAGGGCGTTGGTAGGCACTATGGAAGGGAGGCACTGGACAGTGAAGCATCTCTGGCTCTAGGGTGAAGCTATGTTCCTACCTCAAGCCCACATCAGATGCCTTCCCCTCCACCATTCCCACAGAGGCTTTCTGGCACCAGAACACAGCGATGGCTTGGCGAGGGCCTTTGACCAAAAGTCATGCCTGGAAGACCCAAGAAAGAGGGCCTCTAGGCTTAAAAAACACTGTTTGCATGCAGTTGGCCAGGCTTGTTTAAAACATGTTATATCAACATTTTTCTTGTTTGTTTTTAAGCTAGCATAGTCATAATGTAAACATGTTGATAGGAAATTAAGTCAATTAGTCTTACTGGGCAACATTTAATGTCCTCCCTGGCTCTTTATAGCCAGTTTATGGTGAATTACCGTAAAGAATAATTTAAGTACGGGTGAACTCTTCCTTCTTGGCAATGATTAACCTATTAGATAAGCTGAGATGAGAGAACTCTATGTGCTGGTGAGTGGAAAAGTGTTAACTTTATTCATACATCTTCAACACAGATTAATGGGATCCCCAGGAAGTCAGCTGTGGTATTTGTTGTCAGTTTATAACAGGCTTGGCAATACCTGGAAATTCATACCTACCATCATAAGATATAATGACATTCATAAAACTCAAGTGTAGAAGGTTCTAAAAGGTACAGGGCTCTAATCCAAGCTGTTAGGCCTTAGGAAGTAACATGTCTAAGCATGTTCCTACTTTGAAGTATACGCTAATGGATTTTCCTCGTGGGTAAAAACACCTAAACTTCCATTTTCAATACATAAATATTTTATTATGAAAATCAATTTTGTTGAAGGAAGTTTTCTGAGGAAGATGATGTTTTAAGGTATTTTATTATCACATGTTAAAATTATTTCCTTTCTAGGTATTCTTTGTCATCTCAACACGGAGCAAAAAGCAGTCATATAAAATGGCGCAGTAATAAAAACTCCTCTTACTATTAGTTGGGAGAGAAACAAATGGGAATATTACTTTCAAGCTAATTATTTAAGTATTTTTTATTGTACCAATTTTCTCAAAACCCAAGCAAAGTATATCTGAAATCTTTCCACAAATAAAATTTTTCCTCAGAACAATTTTACTCATCAGGAAAAAAAGGCAAGTTTAATTTTTCTGTCAGTTGAAGCTTCATATGTCAAACACATTTTACGTTTCAAGACTTTACTGTCATAGTGATGGAATACTCAAGGAGACATTAGTTCTTATGCAACTACTAACTTAGAAAGATATAAGCTGAATTACTGGGAGCACACCTCTAAAAATAGACTTCATTATCTCCAACTACAGTATATAACTGCCTTGTCATTTTAACCAAAATTACACTTTCTAGTCAAGCAGAGACTGTAGCTTTCTTGAAGGCAGGTGGTGATAATGTCTCTTCTTCTTTTATATTCCCAACATTTGGCACAATCTCTGGCATACAGAGAACATATTATCAAATGAAGAAATTCATGAATTAATACAAATGGCTTCTCAGCAACTGTGTGCTTATCCTAAATGTGGAAGCAATATGTACTGTTGTTTCTGATTTTAAAAAAATAAAATCTTAAATGAAGTAGCTCTGAAAGAAAAAATATTCAGAAACACCTTTGTCAAACTTGTCATTTTGCTCACTCAGTCAACAAATATTTACTGAAAACGTACAACATGTCAAACATTATGCTGGGTGCTCCACCTTGAGCAGAACAAAGTCCTGCCCATATGACACTTCTGGTCTAGGGATGGAGAGAAAACTCTGTTTAGGATAAAAGAAAAGTTTCCTCCCATGTTCTCTTAAGTACACTCCCCAATCACTTATGTCAGGATAACACTCAAATTTTAAACACTAAATATTCTGTTCATTTGGGTTTTCCTGTAAATATTCTTACAGGAAAACCCAAATGAACCTTTTGGCCAGCCCAATATTTTGTGGAACCACAACAGCGAATCGGTGGCGCGTGCATCTGGACCAAAGCAGCACAACTCAGTGACTACAAAGTGTGTGTTTTTCTAGCCTTACAGAGATGGTTTTGGCTGTGCCAGAAAATTCTACTTTACTAATAGGGTAGTGCAGGCAATGGCACCCCACTCCAGTACTGTTGCCTGGAAAATCCCATGGACAGAGGAGCCTGGTGGGCTGCAGTCCATGAGGTCGCTAAGAGTCAGACATGACTGAGTGACTTCACTTTCACTTTTCACTTTCATGCGTTGGAGAAGGAAACGGCAACCCACTCCAGCAGTGTTCTTGCCTGGAGAATCCCAGGGACGGGGGAGCCTGGTGGGCTGCCGTCTATGGGGTCGCACAGAGTCAGACACTACTGAAGCGACTTAGCAGCAGCAGCAGCTCTTTAATTTAATTATTGATACCTGTAGCATTACTAGTAGAAATCATTGGTGAGACAAATCATATCCTCCACAAATACTTATGTTAACTGAATACCTGGCACTTTGCTAAAAGCTTTATGTGGATCATCTCCTAGAATTACCTTCTCAAGTTTAGGCACTAGGTCTTATTATCTCTACTTGACAAACAAAGAAGCTGAAGTTTAAGAGAAATGTGAGCAAAACTACAGGGCAAATAGTGGAGTCAGGGTCTGAACTCAGAAGTCTGTTGGTAGAACCTGAACCTGTAATCACACCTTTTATCACTTCTTACAAAAAAGGTATTAGCAAAAAACATTAGAAGGGAAAAAATTATTTTCTATTACCTCTTTAAATGTTGAAACGATGTATGATTTTCTTGCTTCTAAAATGAATAACTAATGATGCTTCATTTTCATAGATGTTTAAGAAATTAATAATTTTAGTCTATTCTGTGACCTGCCATAATCCAGATGTAACGGAACAGAAGTTTGACCTAGGTAGTCCAAGCAATTGACTGCTGGATCCCAACATTCAAGAACTCTCAAGACTATGAGGATGTGTGTTAACACAAAATTAAGCACAAATATATGAGGGGGAAAGAAAAGTTCAAATTCTTAGGTGTTGCATATTAGAGAGCACTGTACCAATACACTTCAATTGTTCCAAATAACTTGGTAATGCATATATATTTTTCAGTCTTATAGTAGCTTATTTCCATGTGGAAAGCTGATATTCAGGACTTCGGGTTAAGCAATGTTTTATAAGGTATCAAAAACCTCATTTCCAGAATTGTTGACCCTATCCTCTCTGCCATCATCATAGCCAGGGACTATTCTAGATGCTGAGGATTCAGCAGTGGTAAGAGGGCCAAAGCAAAGAGTTCAGCTTTAGAGGGATAACAGAGAAGGGAGCATTTTTTTGTATCTGAGTCACTGTGCCACATGTTCTACTCATGTGATTAATTTCTAAAAATAACCCTTAAAAGTAGTTAGGATCATCCTCCACTCTACAGATGAGGAGCTTCAAGTTTAGCCATAAGTAATACATCTAAACCCATACAGTCAGAAACAGTGGACTACTGATACGAACCCACGTCTATCTAGCCTGTGAAGAGCATTCTCTTTCCATTGCGAATCCCTCTCTTTCACTCTTTCTCTTTGTAGTGTTTATTCCATTTGTCTTGGTTTTCTGGTTCTCAATTACACTCGCCATCTTATAATGACTAACGAAATGATGATCACTTTTGTCCATTATATGTAAAGTGAGATTAATTCCTGCCCAAATGGTCTCTTACTGTACTGCATGTATTTATATAACCATATTTACATATCCTTCTTTATAGCATACATTCATTCCACAAATATTTGTTGAATGCCCAGTAAATACTAGGAACCTAGGCCAGAGAAAAATATAATGGAGCTACAATGCAAAGGGAAGAGGGGCACATGAAAGGAAAGTTTCAAGAAATAAAGAATATAATTTCATATAGTGCAAAGTGCTACAAAGCAAATAGGTCAGACACACACCACATTATATACCATGTACAATATATATATGTAAGTGTGTGTGTGTGTGTATGTGTGTGTGTGTGTATATATTTCCCAAGCAGAGTCTTTAGTTTAACTATACAAGGTATAAGTATTGATAAATAATAACCATATACTAAAAGCTATCAAGTTTTTATGAGCTAATACTTTTCTACCATATTTAATATTCTAGTTGTCTGATAAATGATCCATCTGTGGTTGCCCATGGAATTAAACAAATATACAAACAGAAGTATTAATATAAACTTAGAAGTATAGAAAATATATGAAAACTATATTACTGATTTGCTAGTCTCATTCATGATGCAATTTCACTCTTTTAAACTCTTTTGGTGTTACATGGTGAAAAATGTAGGATCTCTTCTAGAAAAACCCAAACTGAGATCAAATTTTATTACCTGAACACACACATATCATCAGGCATGTGAGGAAAAAAAAATTGATATGCAATAATGTGGTCAAAATCTATTAGTTTAAAATAATCCACTGTGTAAAAACAATATATGTGTATTTAATACAACTATAAACATTAAAAATCAAGAATAAATGTTAAAGTTACAAAAATAAAAGTGTGGAAGATTTTGAGATATAAGTTAAAACACAAGGTCATTTAGAAAAATCACAGATAAGACAGTCTTTAAATTTTCTTACTATCTTTAATAAAATATATTAAGAACACTTGAATGTATGTCATCATATTTGTGTTTAATGTGGCATTAATTCACAAGTCATTGTTTTTTTTAATAAGATAAAATAAGCTATTTGCTGTTCTAAGGAGATACATAATTAGGATTTTGATAATTAAATCCTAGATGAGGCATTTGGTATATCTATGCCCTAAATCCCAATAAATTATGCATGCACAACTCTGAAAACTACATCTTAATTACTAGCTGAAAATAAAACTAATTTTGAAAACCAGAAAATTGAATTTTTAAAAATTGTTCAGATTTTATCAGTGAAAGACAACCAAATATTCAGATTAAAGTACTGATTTAAACATCAATTGTGTATAAAGGAACATGAAATGTTTGGTATGCTACTTTAAGTATTTTAGTAAACCTCTGTAAATTTCAACTCATGTAGATATGATCTTATATTAACTTAGTCACACGATTTCTCACTTTTGTAGCTTAATCTCTTTGGCCAATGAAGTATGTCCCAGTCTCATTTTCTTCTACTTCTACACTACTTTGAGCTACTATTGTTTATACTGACCTGTGATGGTTAATTTCATGTATCAACTTGACTGGGCTACAAGGTGCCCAGACATTTTGTTAAACCTTATTTTGGGTGTTGCCATATGAGTGTTTTGCGATAAGATGAACATTTAAATCAAAAGACCCAGTAAAGCAGATTGGCTTCCCTAGTGTGAGTGGACCTCATCCAATCAGTTGAATGTCTGAACAGAACAAGAAGAATGACCCTCTCCCACATTAGAGAATTCCTCCTACCTAACAACCTTCAAACTGGGATCCTGGCATACTCCTGCCTTCAGTCTCAAGTGGGAAACATCAGCTCTTCCTGGGTGGCAAGCCTGTTGGCATTCAAACTATACTATCAGCTTTCCTGTACCTCCAGCTTGTTGACTCGACCTGCAGACCTCAGGAGTTGTCAACCTCCGTAATGTTGTTTAGTCGCTCAGTTGTATCCGACTCTGTGAGACCCTCTGGACTGTACCCAGCCAGGCTCCTCTGTGGGATTCTTCAGGCAAGAATACTGAAGTGGGTTAGCATTTCCTTCTCCAGCCTCCTTAACAGTATGAGCTAATGCAATATAATAAATCTCTTTACATATATAAACAAAATAAGTATAAATATGCATACACTTAACATTGGTTCTGTTTCTCTGGAGAACCCTAATATACCACTCACAACCACCATCAAATATTTAGCAATTTCTTATGTATGCAAGCATGCTCATGAAACTTTATCCCTAAAAGCCTCTCATACTAGCTCTGCCTGGTAAAATCCTACATAGGTTTCAGGCCCCAACTCAGAGACCTCCCCATGATACATCATCAAAGTGGAGTTTCCCCACTTCACACATCCAGAGAATGTTTAGCACTATTTGCATTCATATCTGCTTGTCTGTGACTGGTAAGCTGGAAGAACACAGTTCTTCCTGGACAATGTGAATTGTCTTCTTATATCTCAAAAGGGGATATCTGAAGGGCTGGAAAACATTGTCACAACATAATAAAGCAGGGATTATTTCTGACTGGGTAAAAGCCAAAGGAAATCTTAGCTGTCTGACCAAGAAAAAAATCATTTCAAACTTTCTAGACATTGATTTATTCCATCAAACGTAAGTGATTCTCTTTGGTTCACCAAACTCCCTTCCAACTTGACATTTCCACATCTCCATCAACCAACCAATCAACAGTAAATGTTCATATGACTCAATATTCATTTTTAAATTATCTTAAATGATATAATATGAAGCCAAAAGTATAAACGTGCTCTCACATAAATTCAACAACTCACAAGTGCACCCATTCTCTCTCTTTCCCCAACAGGGAAAAACAAATGATAATGATTAAAATAAAGCAATATGCATCTCCAACAGGTAGATCCATAAAAGACTGATCACAAGGAAACATGAGTATCTTCATCTTCAGCTCACACACGCACTTTCTCCAGGATATTATCAGGTTTAGTGTCTCTCGGTCCTAGAATCTCCACAGAACCGTGCATGTGGGCTCCTGCCCTCCTCAACATTGATACATACTGATACGTAGAGAACAATTATTTGTAAGTACTCCTGAAAGTCAAACGTTTCTGTTTACTTATATGGTTCTGCACCTCTTTTCAGCCAGGAAATGCTGTAGTCAGGAAGGCTTTATAATGTTGTATCAACTTATTCCAAGTAGAAGACTATTTTATAAACCTTTCCAAATAATCTTCACTTGGTACCATAATTGTCAGCACGTTTGTTCTGTGTTGGCCATCCCTCCTTTAGTTTCAGTCTTTCATAAAAATCTTTTTGTGTGACAGTCAAGCAGCTGTGCTTTGTTCTTTAACGTTCCTAGCCTGGATCCCCAGCCGAGACCACTTTATAACATAAACGACAAAGTACCATTTTCACAGCGGGGACAACTGTGTTCATCTTCAAAAAGAGGCATTAATAAAATGAAACTGTAATGAACATGCTAATTCTGATCACAGGGTAGTATAACAATGGCAGAGAGAGTCGACTGCCTTCTCCCTGAAAGATGGAAAAGCTGTGTTTTTTTTTTTTAACTGCTATAATGGCTTATATTTTTTGAAACAGACATATTATGCAAACATTTCTCTCCATTTCCCAATGAAATGCCTTTTCTGTCTCACCCAAATGCTAGCTGTGTGTTTTACTATATTAGTAACAGTCGCCTTCAGGCAGCATATTTTTGTCATCTTGCAAGAACTGACTTGCTGAAAAAGGGATGTCACTGAAACATAGAAAGCCAGAGAGCAGAGATCTGAGAGATCACCAGTTCAATGCCTTCCCCATGCACATGACATCAAGATAAATAAATGAGCACAAGTACAGGAAGGTTAATAAGTTTGCTCAAGATGTCACAGAAATTCGGGGACTAGCCAGAGTTGGGCCTCAAATTATTTGGGACCTGAACTTGGGGACTTTGGGTATTATCTTATGCCTTGATGGTGATCATTCATAAACTATGATGCACTAATGCGGAGTAGATCCTCAAATGTAAGTGTCAATTCCTAAAATATGTAAAACTAAGCAACTCAATTGTCTCATATTTTGTCAGCTAACTTTTTGTAGACAATAATTTTACTTAGTATGTGATCTCGGAATAAGCTAGTAGTAGCAATCTTGTATATCATGCCCTGTTTTGTTGTGGGGCTTGCCAGGCGGTGCAGGGGTAAAGAATCCACCTGCCAATGCAGGAGAAGCAAGAGACTCAGGTTCGATCCTTGGGTTGGGAAGATACCCTGGAGTGGGAAGTGGCAACCCACTCCAGAATTCTTGCCTGGGAAATCCTATGGGCAGAGAAGCCTGGCAGGCCACAGACCAGGGGGTCACAGAGCTGGGCATGACTGAGCACACACAGGTGCTGTTTGGTTATGGTAGTGCTGGTGAGGGTTTGAGGAGCAGTATTATTTCAAAATGGGCAAGTCTCAGAAAGCAATCCACTAAATTTAGAAAAATGACACAGTACATGAAGTTTTGGATGACAAAATGTCCATTTTCTGATTACTACATTTTAAAAAATCTGATATTTAGTCACAGAGAGCTGACTAAATTTTTCTAGAACTTTCTCTTAGAGAAGGGGAGCTATGTGAGTAAGAAAAAAAAGGATTCTTGATGTCTTTCTACTTGCCTAAAACAGGCATATGATCCTGGATTCTTACAGGAAAGAAAAGTCTACGGATGGTGATAACTCATTTTCCCTGACCAGTGGGTGATAAGATGTATCTGAAAGAACATTTTCATCTCTGGATATCATTACTCAAATTTTCAGGCTTTCCCCTTGATATCTTTGGTCAGGAAGAAATGGTGGCCCGTGAACCAAAGATTCAGAAAGAACCAATTCCATCTGGATGATAATCACTCTTCTTAAAACACCTTCTCTGGTCCTATACTTTGCCCTTCACTGGAAGTCTAATATCAAATCCAAAGTCCTCAGTAGAATCCCACATTAGGCAAGGCTCAGCCCTTAATAACCTCTCAGTGAGATGTGAGGCCTCCACTTAAAGTTCTGCATAGGATAGAAACATGTACGACAGCTCTGCTCAGCCCCCTAAAGTGCTATAGAACTAGGGAGATGGTATTTGCCTATGTATCCACAGGCAAGGCAACCAAAATAAATCAATAAACGACCTGGAGTCTATAAATACCACATTCAGTACTTCTTCTATGAACTGCAGTCTACTCATATAAATGGTAGTTGCTCAAACATCTCATTCCAGGGGGGCATGTTCTGCCTGAGTTTGAAGTTATCCTTCCTTATGAAAACAGTTTTTCAGCATGAGGGTAATTTGAAATGAGCTACACAGGGCAAGTTTTCCCTGAAATACTCCCTTCGATACACATGAGCAGTCAGAGTATTATTTCAGTGTCTTCTGCATTAGTTGCACAGGTCAGATGACTAAATCTCCAATTAATCAGGTCCTCTAGTGGCCTGTGTGAAATAAATTAGTGTTCTCCATCCAGTCCACTTAGACAAAACCCATCACAACAGCTGGCACATTTTTGGCACTGTCAGCAAAGTGGGTAAAAAGTAAATGACCCATGTGGACAAAATGGGCATCAGACAAGGGGCAATGGATAAAAAGTGCAAAGCAGTTTCCACCCACTGCAGAGCAGAGAGCTTGGGTATCTGCCAACATGATTTTCAAGGGAAAGTGAACTTAAAATGGGCATAGTGCCCATCAACTATAGGGTAAAGCTTCTCATGTTCATCTAGTTAACTGTTTACAACATTCATAGTCTAGAAATGCAGTTTATCAACTGGAATATTTTTAAAGACTATTACTAATAAGATTACCAATAGTTATTTAGAAATTTTAAACAAAGAGGCAACTCTAAGAAACAGGTACTTCCCAAGCCCACTTATTTCATCCTGTAAGGATACATGAAAATATTCTATTTTAAGGTTATGTTTAGACTACTTTTTCATTATCCAAAATATCTTTGAGTTTTTCTCATGAAACATTTCCAAATTGCTAAAAATAATCTTTAAAAAATAAGGTTTAAGTACTTTACTAGAGTCATAAATTTTCATACAAATGTACTTATATATGACAGATATTCACATAGAAAGCTAAGATCAAATTAAAATCTCAAATGTATTTGCTTTACGGGAAGCTAGCTGGATAAAAGCAGATGAGATGGGAGGACCCCAATCAGCTGGAGGGAAGGACAATAAAAATCCATGTGCAGCTCTATGTCAAGTGATAGTTTCCTCCAATTTCTTATTAATGTCTTCATCAAACACAGAAAGATTAAGTCAAACCAAACAACTGTCATTGCTTCCTCTTAAGGGGTTTGTTTGTTCAGGAAACTCAGAAGGTGAAAACATCCAAAAAAGTTTCTAATAAACTTTACTTGATTGCATCTTCGTAATACATTTTCTACATGATAGCACTAGTTATAAACCACGTGAGTAAGAGAAGATTAAAATTTTTAAAGACCAAGAAATCAATCTGGTTTTGCTCCCCGTAAGAATATTCCTCCCAAATTACTCAACAGTCTTCGGACCTTTCATCTAAGTTTATGGGAACACACACAAGTATGTGCACACATGCGTATCAGTACATATTATAGTACATATAAACATAGTCTTCAAGATTCCTTTCAACTCCAAAATCTAGCTTCTCCTAACTGCTCTTTTTCCCCTAATGTCTTATTTTACCTAACAGATTTTACTCTTTTCTTTACCCTTACAAATATTCAAAATTCATTTCTTTCAGAACCCATTCATAGAGTTCAATTATCTACACTTCACAGACTATAACTTCTACTCTCAACAACTGGGCTTCCTGGCTCTCGTGTGTTGAAACTGGCATTCATGTTTTATTAGAATGAATACCAATGAGCCCGTCTGTGAATAAATGACCTTATCTGGGGTTGTATGTCCTGGACTGTGGAGGCGTCTTTAACTGGGTGGATCCTTACATGGCTCCATGCTCCACACTCCATGGGATTCACTGTTTCTAACCAGCTTTTTCCTTAGCTTCTGAGTTCTAAGTATTGTACTATAGAAATAGTGCTAGAATTCTTATCTTACCCAGAAAGCTGATCTAGCTCTTCTTCCCACCATCCTATTTAATATAGAGCTGTGTCATACTGGAGAGTTAAATCACCAGCCCTGTATCATATAGTCCATTTCGCTATTATCTTGGTTTGTAAGATTACAGTCTTTTATTTGGAGGTTCTCTCTTTGTTTTCAGTACCTGGAAATACCTTTCTTGTTTATAAGCCTAACCATGCATTTAATTTTATTTTCAAATATTTTATTTATTTATTCATTTTTCTATATTTTACTTTACAATACTGTATTGGTTTTGCCATACATTGACATGAATCTGCTCTGTGTGTTTATAGAGGGACAGAGAACATTCTATATTGAACACAGCTTATCATAATGACAAGAAATGTACCTCACACCTGACTTGCTTGTTTTTACGTAGCATTCTGTTATACAAAGTTCAAAGATCTTTATCTACTTGATCAATATTTCCCCTAAGACTTAGTAAGATGTTCCTATTACTTAAAACACATTTTAGGATGTATACATAAATCTTCTTTCCTAGGCTTCTCAGACTGATTAATTCTGGTACTAAGTAGATCTTAAAAGAAATGTTTTTGGTTTTATTAAACATACAAAGAAAATATATCTCTCAAAGCTGGGGGAGACAGAATGGAGGAGAAACGTTCTTAATCTATATATGTTTCTCTAAGATTATTTAATTATGGTCTCTTCTCTCTAATTCTCATCTGAAGGCTATTCTCCTAAATTGTGGAGTCACGCAAAGTGAATTTCAAAGCAATGCAAAGGAAACAAATGAACAAATGCAGGTTTGTATGAGAAAGGAAGAAAGAAAGGCACAGTAGAGTTCATCTAGAAATATCAACTCTGGCTGAAACCCAATTAGGCTATGTCCTTATCTCTACTCAGAAGACAAAATTATATGTGTTTTATACAACAGAATATTATTCATCACTAGTCTTTCTTCTTTTCCACTGCCATTCTAAAAGAAGTCTTGAAAACAGACACACTGAACTAAAGAGCTGGCAAATCATCCCATGCTTTGGACAAATTGCATAAGCCACATAGCTGGAAACACAGAAGGTATATACACTGTTTTCAATCCCTTTGCACCAACAGATATTAGTTCAAGAAATATAAAATCAGGAAGAAAACTAGTTTTTTGACATAAGAAAGGAATATTTGTCATTCATGATTCTTCTCATTAATATCAATCATCTTTAGGTAGAAGATATCCCTTTAATTTTATAAGCATCAATGTCAGTTTTGGTAATTTGCGAAAGTAGTTGCTGACCAATATATGAAAAATCCACACAGGAGTGAAGTTAACAGGCAAAAGAGTAACATAACCTGCTTGCTTTCGAGATTCTTTACCAAAAATCAAAATGGTATCTGACATTTGAAATCAGCACTTCTCTTTTTTTTTTTTTTTTCCTCTCCCTGACTAGCAGTTTTTAAGTCTTATGAGAGAAAGCGCCCACTGTCTATTTAAAGTTTGACCCTAACAAGTATTTGACTTCCATACATTTTCCAATTAAGTGACATGACAATGCTAGTCTTTCCAACGATCCTACGAAAGAATACTTGGGGTTCAGAATTTCAACAGTGACACAAGCAGCAGCTTTGTACTTTAATACTTACCACGTAAAACTGTGAGTCTGGTGGACACACTGATTTCTCCCACGTTATTCGAGGCCACACATTCATAAATGGCCTCGTCACGTGGAGTCCGTAAGGGCTGTATTCTGAGCACTGATCCAGATCCATCGTCAAACTCTATTACCTATTAGAGGAAACAATAGCTGTCACAGGTGTTGTTACTATCATCTGCGTCTCAGTTAAACCTCCTAATGCAGCGGTGGACCAGCCATTAGGCTCACAGTAAACTCGGAAGCATTTTGTGACTACATTTTGATACAGTGATGAAACAGAATAACTGGTCTAATGTAATGAGTCCTATAATGAACGATGGAAAGACATGAAACTACATATGCAAAAAATGTAGATTTCTTGTCACTACAAAAATCCATCCAAGGTTTACTCATGAAAATACGCCAGTATGTGTATCTAGGGCATTGTGATCCTGGCATTAATTCTGCAAGAAACGTGCTGCTGTGATGGGTAAACTTCTTAAATTATTCTGTCTTTGATAGTATAAATGCACGTGTGGACCCATTCAGTAACTGAAACATAAGGTGAAGAGATAATGCATGCCACCACTGATAGCTATTCTGCTTTAAAATGTCTCATCCTAAACAGTACAGATGAGCGAACTATGAAGAGAAACTGCATAAATCTAGTACTTAGGCAGCCAATGAGATGTCTTTCACAGCCCAAGAGACTGATGGCATGCATTAACTTTGCAATAAATCATTCCAGTATTTGTTCTAGCTTAGCATTTTCTGCATTTTTAGGGCATTCTTGCTGTAAAATGGAGGCTTGCTTCAGCAGGCAGAAAATTAATGTTCTAAACAGTAAGCCTGAATTCACTATCATTATGGACTGCACTCTGAAACAGTTAAGTAATCTTAGGTATTTGTCACCAAATTCAAATAGTACTTTTTAAAAATGATGATGACACTGATATTGAGGATATGATGATGATATTGATAATGATATGATAATATGAAGGTACTGATAAATATGTACACAAAACCGTAGTCCTATACTTTTCTCTAACTATGATGGGGTTTTTTTTTTTAATCTGCTCACTGAGATTCTGGATTTTTTTTTCCATTTCCCTATGAATAATACATCCATGTGCTTAAAAAACTGTGAATAAAGAATGCCTTGTAAATATATTTACAAGATGCTCAATCCCAGATTTTGCGTATAAGTGTCAACATATGGGGAAAAAGGGATTGAAAGTGTTTTAAAATATATCCATTTCAAGTCCTTTTCACATTCCATTTATGTTCTAAATTCACAGAGATAGCCAAATGTCCCACTTCTCAAAGTACCAGAATTTAGTTTCAACTCTATTAAAAATATCACACATTTTAGAAGGAATCTACTACGCATCTTGGGAGAATGAAGTTTTAAAGTTACTTTGAGACTGAATTTTTTGTCAAATATGCCATAATTTAATATATATGTGTGTGTGTGTGTGTGTGCACACGCGCATGTGTGTGGTGAGAGAATTCCCGTGGCTTAATGTAGAGAAGGGTTTAAACATTTTTAATACTAATTTTGATTTTGATTTTTTTGGTCGTATTGGGAAATATCTGACATACAACACTGCATAAAGTTTAAGGTGTACAGAATGAAAGTTTGATTTACATATATGGTGATATGATTACTACAGTAAGTTTAGTTAACATCCATCATCTCATATAGATATAAGAAAATAATTTTTTTTCTTCTTGTGATGAGAACTCAGTATCTAATCTCTTAATAACTTTTGATTCATTGTTACCTGTCATTGTATAATTGTATTTCAGAACTATTTCCTAGGCTTAGGCCTGAACAGTTCAACAAAAGAACTGTATACCCCATATTAGCACCCCATTAGGTGCTAATGTTGTAATTTCCAATTTGAAAATCCTATTTAACACCTGGTATTGATTATAGCATCTCTAGGCCAGATGCTATACTTGCCAGCGGAGACAGAAGGCGTAACAAAATCAGCCGCACTCACACTCTCACGGGCTTTAGAAACCAGTGAAACCAAAAAAGACAATATACTGTTACAGACACTAAAGATTCACAGCCCAAGACTCGATATTATTTGATATATCTGCTTTGTGTTAAAACGATTAATTTTTTCTGGATGTGCTTATATGATGCTCATTAGGACTTATGTACTGAGCAGAATCCGTGCATTAAAATGTTTACTATTATAATTTAATCTTTGTTACAAGAGTTTGTCAAGAAGTCATCATTACTAGCAAGCCTGATGTCAAAATTCTCTTTGACAAAAAAGTTCAATTTAATTTAGACTAAAAAGTCTATGTGCACCAGAGGTTACATACATACACATCTTTTTCTATATGATGTAGGAAATGTTTCTTAAAGATTAAGATATTCTTTTATGTTTAAATCATTATAAATATTGATCTTCAAACACAATTTTAAATTATCATTTATAAATTACAGTCCAGATTTCAATTTTACCAGTGTAATTAATTAGGCCCTTTATGCATTTGGTCCATTTATTTCTCTGTGAGAACTGTTGAAAAATGAGTAAAATCTCAATGTTCTGAGTTTTGTAGCTGCTATATTTCTTTTAACTGGGAATAACTTTAATTTGCCAAAATGTAAATTAGGCTATGAAGTAGACCAGAAACTCATGTAGGAGGAACTGAATGTTATATTAAGTATTAGCTGGAGGTTCCAGTACCCTATAAGAACCAGTCTATAAATTACAGGCATGATATTGTATGCTTCTTCTAATTTTCTTCTGTGCAGCTTATCACCTATTTTACACCTCCAGAATGAGTAAATTTATATATCATAAGGCTTCTTCAAAACACCCTGCAGAAACAATGTCTGATGTATGTTTCACCATCTTCAGTGCACTGAGCTTTCTTGAGTAATGCAACTGATTTCTTCAACAGGTTTATCAACTATCAACCTGTTTGAGTATGCTTCTTCCAGAGCAGTTCTTTACACAAACGCACTGGAGCAAAAGTTCTCATTCTAGTCCATGCTACTTTTAAAACACAGGTGTGAAGTATAGTGGTTAACTAAACTTGCTGCCCAGTATCCATTCTCCTTCTAGGTTACAGGAACTTGAATTCCCTTTAGGAAAACACTGCTCCTTCATTTCAAACCACAGGGTTGAATGGAACTGAGTTCATTCCCAGTACCTCAGGTATATTCTGATTAACTTAGTCAGCCTGTACCATCCAGCTGTCCACAAAGATTGGTTCTGGAATGAACATGTAACTCAGAAAGGTCCAATAGCAGAGGAAGTTCTCACTCATCCTCTAGTCTTAGACGTGGGAGGATGGGAGACTGCATCTTGCCATCTTAAGGGGAAGCAGTCTGAAAACGAGGTTACAGATGGATGTTAACGACACTATTTGAGCCCTGATACAAGGAGGACAACAGTCTTATGAACCATCAAATTCTCTTTTTTAAAAAAGTCAGAGCCACTTAGAGTGAACTTTTCCATCCCAAGCAACATAAAGAATGACACATCTCAGTGATTGTAACATCTTGTATCAGAGTGAAACAAGTAACATACAGACCAAAACTCCAACAGATACCTTCTTCCCCCAGAGAAACAGAACAATGGACCTAATACCTCAAATCTCTGATTGCTGACTTTCTTTCCTTTTTTGTTCCAGACAATTTTAGGTCTTGGGTCTCCTGTAGCTTGGCAAATGAAGGAGGCGACTCCGCCAGAGACCCCTGTCTGGTCAACGGGAGTTCGCGTAAATCTTGGAGGTGCTAAAATAAAAAAGAAATAGACATCATAATTAGATGGAAAATTGAAACACAGATTATTATCTCACCGCACTGCTCTCTCCACAGCCCTCAACCGTATTTCAGTCCATACAGATATAATACACACATAAATATACTGGGATGAAAAAATTAGGAAAGCACCTTTTAATTTGAGGGTAGATAAAAGGGGAAGGAGGTAACTTTCTGGTCAAGTTATCTGTTAGCACTTTTAATGCTGAAACCCATATTAAGGCAGAGATCCAATAACATTTGAAAAGCAACATCGCACATTAATTTTTATTACCAGTATTAAAAAAATCCAATTTGTCCTCTGTAACAAAATGAGCTCATCAATCAAAGTGAGTAAAATTTTAGCTCTTTGCTTTGATGCTGCTATCAGGACGCTGCCAGAAAGCAGCAATGCCACTGCTAAGCTATTAAAATAAGTGACATTTAAGAGAAATTCTAGGAAATTTTAAAGAGACTGGAAATACAGCCCTGAGTTAGAAGGTTTAGCAAGAAACAGAAATAGAAGAAAATGGTACAGTGACTCTAACCCAGATATTGCGTGCTGTCTTACTTGAAACTTAACTCCACAATTTGCATAAAAAGATGAGTCAAGAAGTCTCCAAAGTCATAGCAAGGAAAATAATTTCTGTAAAGAAAAATGTACACTTCAAGACTCTAGGACAAAAGGCTAAAAGTGTGAGGTTTTTGAAATGCCCTCCATCTCCTTTAAATGTTCCTAATATTTACTTTCCTTCTTAAAATCTGCTTGTTATCCATCTTCTATTTCCAGGTCTAGAAATTCATTAAATGAGAATTATATAAAATGTAGATAAATGCTTATGGACAAAATATCCACCGTATCTCTTATTTACAAAGATTATAAATACACACATGTCAATTTGGATATTTATAGGAATCCATAGTGAGATCAGCTAAGGCATAATCATCAAATAGTAAACATTATATTTATAAACATATGCCATGAGAAATACTTATGATTCGATGGTAAGCCAGAAAAGCACCACACAAAATTATACATGAGGGATAGCAGGTGAAGAAAACGTACCCCAAAAGAGACAGCACAAAATATGCTAAAATATTAACAATGGTGGGTGGGGAGAATGTGTTCTAATTATTTTTCCTCCTCTTCACATCTTTTTGCATCCTTGAGTTTTTACAATTATGTTATAGTTGGACATTTTTTTAACTCAAAAACATTTAACCTCACTATTTTATTTTCTATTTTCTTATCCCTACGATCAAAGAAAAGAATAATTTTCTCTTCTCTCTTGCCGTAGTTCACCTGTATGTCATTGAGATAAGGTTTTAAGTAACCATAGCTAATGCTTATTTTGAAAACTCTCCTTAGATTTTAAGAAATAAGAAAAGAGCAAAGTTCATCACTATTTGCTCATCACCACTATTTTCTCTGCCTTGTTTTCGTGTTTCCCATGTGATGCTCCTGCTGGCCCAACGATGTGTGTCCTGACCCTCATTTCGGTTTTCCTGAGTCAGGGAAGCCAGACTGCCCTCTCAGCTCCACTGGGCTACAGTTCACAGAGTCAGACACAACTGAAGTAACCTAGCAAGCGCACACACACACACACACACAACACACACGCACACATGCATCATTTTAAGATGCAAAACCTTCCTCTTTCTTAACTATAAAAATATGAAGTGTGAAATAATTTTGCAGAGATGCCTTTTGGGTTTAAGGTATTAACTTCCTCAATGAGGCAGAGAATGGAGAAGTGAGGGGAGTAGTGTATTTGCAATACTGATAAAGGAACATGAATCCTCACTTCATCAGCAAATTCAACTTGATAGTAGCCCTGGGTGAAACCCAGGCCCCTATTTGTTCCGAAACCCTAGGAATGAAAGCGAACTCTGACAATGCTGCTAGATATCACATCCAGGAGCATCTCAGGGTAGCAACACAAACTAGATGATTACCAGAACTGCGAGTGACGTTTAAAGTGATTTCAAATTGACTAACAGTGAGAGGAACAAAAAATACAGTATACTGATGTCAACTGTCTGTCACGAACAAAAAAGATACTAAACTTTTATGTTTTCATTCTGCTGTTCCAAATAATGTAAATGGATAATAACCACATGCTTGTCAGCATCTAATATGGAAATTATAATTATGGAATTGGAATTCCTAGGGAGTTTCCCCTGAAAAAAACATATTGCATTGCTATATTAAGTGATAAAACAGTATCATTTTTAGGTACTTTATTTTTCAAACTCCATAGTTTAAAAATTGGAAAACCAATTTTAATAACCCAGTCTCCCATTTAAGTTGAAATTTCTTGCAAGAATGTATGGACTGGGCAGAGGGTTGTTGTATACAATGTTGTATATATTATACTAATCAGAAATTGAATTAAAAAAGAAGGTAGGATGCCATTTTTCCTGCACTGGGATTTTTTTTAAAAGGGATAGTATCCTAGTTTGTATTCTAATTTGGAGATTATGAAAATCTGCAAAGAGGTAATATTCTGCCTGCCAGTGCAGGAGATGTGGGTTTGATCCCTGGGTCAGGAAGATCCTCTGGAGAGGGAAATGACAACCCACTCTAGTATTCTTGCCTGGACAACCCCCATGGACAGAGGAGCCTGGAGGGCTACAGTCCATTGGCTCGCAAGAGTCAGATATTGGCGACTAAATAACAACAACAAACTATTCAGCAAAGTGCTTCCTAGATACTGAGCCAAATCACTATAAAACTTATAAGTCTTATTTCTAAATGGAAAGCAAAGGAGGCAAGTTACCATCTTCTCAAAAAGAATGTTCAGATGTGTTTTTCATTTTCTGGTCATACCTTACAGTTCTCAGGCAAACACTGACAAGCTTAAGAATCTACCAAAGATATAATCACTGGATGCTACTGTAAGCATTTTATTTACTTTTAAATTTAACTGATAATTTTTTTAAATTTTTATTGGAGCATAGTTGATTTATAATGTTGTACTAGTTTCAGGGGTATAGCAATGTGATTCAGTTATATGTATACATATAACTACTCTTTTTTACATTCTTTTCCCATATAGGTCATTACAAGGTACTAAGTAGATGCTATAAGAATTTCATTTCAAAAGATGAAGTCAGTAGAGTTAACCTAATGAGTTGTGAACATTTTTTTTGGGGGGGGGGGGCGCGAACAGAATATGTTTCAAATCTGGGACTGTTTTTCTATATCCCACTACCTACCACTGTAGTGACTCAGCATTCTTCAAAAAACAGCCCTTAAATTTACTCTTTAAAAACAAACACAAGAAATGAAGTTGAAAACACTGTTTTTAAAAAGGCATATCAAGCATTTGCACACATAATTTTTATTTTAATTTTTTTCTAAATATAGAAATATTAGTTTTCACAGACAAGAAAATCATCACTTTTTAATGGGATCTGATGTCAATTTTTCTACATTTGTCCACCAAATCCAAACCACAGAATGGATAAAAACCATTACGCTATGATACAAAGTTAAGATTTTAGATAATATAGTAAATCCTTTCAGTAAGCATGTCTGTAGCATCCTAGGATGCTAATAATCTTGGTTGGTCAGCCTATGACAGTAACATTGTCAATGATGGCCAAAAGGTAAGAGATGAGAAAGAAAGAAGAGTAAAGTTAACTCCAGCAAACACTGGAGGCAAGTAAAAATCTTTATTCCTGGAGGAATCTGACAACACAAAGTGCCTACTCCCCCTTCTCTATATCTCTGCTTAATAGAAGAAACTAAATGCATCTTCTGGCTTGTTTTGTCGTGGATATACTCAAATTTAAGTCATGCTCAGACTTACATGCTCCGAAGGTGGGAAGAAAGAAAAAGAACCCAAGTAAAAGAACAAAACAAAGAATTCCACTGCAAAGTTACACAATAGGTTAGCCTCAGGTCTGAGCAATGAAAGTCCGGACGATTATCCTATGAAATACAACCACAAATGCTGTAGTTGGTTTAAGAAAAAGAGAAATATCAGGAGTGTAAAGACAGTGAAAGGAAAGTCGCTCAGTCGTGTCCGACTCTTTGTGACCCCATGGACTCTAGCCTACCAGGCTCCTCTGTCCATGAGATTTTCCAGGCAATAGTACTGGAGTGGGTTGCCATTTCCTTCTCCAGGGATCTTCCCAACCCAAGGATTGAACCCAGGTCTCCCACATTGTAGACAGACGTTTTACCGTCTGAGCCACCAGGGAAGTCTGTAAAAGATAGTGAGAAAGAAGTTAAATTTTACAGTTTCTGATATTCAGAGAGGCACTCTTCCATTTTGTAGCTAACTGCCATGGCTATCTACTTAGAGCTGCCAGCACTGTGTATGTCTGCTCAAGATGGTTCTGACAAGTGAGAAGTATGACCTTTTATTAAACTAATGCCAAGCAGAGGTCAAATTACTGTTAGACCCAGAAAGTTTATTTTCTAAATGGAAAACAGACAAGCCAAACATGCATATGAGTCAGAACAGAGGCATGGTGGATATTCTAGAACATGTCTGCCATGCCCACGTGTTGTTCAAAGACTACATTCCCGGGATGCATTCACAGAACAGACAGGAGCTCCAGGATTCCAGTAGGTTTTTACTTCCTACACAGCTCAAGATGAGCCACAGGCTGCTGATTTTTTTTTTCCAAGAGGTTAGATTGCTTTTTACAGTACAAGCAATGCATGGTGCCCTTAATGCAATTATTGTAATATTTGATGCTATATCAGGTCTACAGTTGTTAGGCTTTCTGAAGACAAGATGATAAGCCCAAAGAACACTTAAGGTGTTTAAATTCAGGAGATCCTACCAAAACCAACAAATTGCCTCTGACCATCCTAAACAAACTGCACTATTGAGGACAAAACCTCCCTTCAGTACATTGTTATACAGAGCTAGATACTAGCTGAGGAGAACCATTTAAATCCCCTAGCAACATCCATGGAAGGCAAGGATTTATGAAAAATTCTTAAAGGTTAAAAAAATGACTCAGATTTGTGGTAACTTGATTGGCAAACTGAGAATCATCTCTAAAGCAGGCCCTTGCAAAGGGCCACGTGCTACAAAAATGAAGACATGAGCCAATGGTGCCATTTGTCTAATTTAATTCTAATGAATAAGCCACTTCTGCAGACATCAAAGAAATATGTCTATCGCATGGGAAACAAAACTAACAGCATGTAACTAACTGGCTTTGTTTCTTTCAGCTGATTAACATTTTCTTAAGTTTTGTTTTTAAAGGCGCATTTGTCATAATAATGTACTTAAAATCTTGAAAGGGGAAGGTTAATAATGTCATTAAATGATACTGAGGGAGAGGATGAGGAAATGCTTAGTAAAAATAAATAGGCAGTCCTGTCTCTAGGAATCCACTTCCTCCCTAAAAGTTGTCTGTTGAATTTATGAGGCTGTCAGCTGACCTCATCTCTGTTCTCTCTTTCTCTGGAAGAATAAGGCTGAGGGCTCTGAAAGGAAGCTCAGGAAGGGAGATCCAGACGTGAGTGAGAAATGCAAAGCACAGGAGGTGAATCTGGGATGATGTTAAGAGCCATGGCCAGGTCTGAAGGTTTAAGCGGAGAAGAACCATTCTCATAGGGTTTACATTCCTGTCCAGCCATAATACACTCTACCATCACTGACCCAAACATACAAAATGGCCAAAGTCTGTGTGGATGATGGATTTTCTGTTGTGACTCATTGGAGTAGATGGGAAATACGGCCAACACAGCAATACAGGTGCAGAGGCTCATGACAAGGGAAGAGAGGGGAGGTCCCAGAGTTGATGTGTAACTCCTTAGAGAGCCAGAATCCTGGCACAAGACACCAGGCTCAACTGGTTTCTATAGCAAATGTTCTTCTACATAAAGCAGGACCTCTGGGAACATCTATTTTGTTAAAAGGAATCTGAACAGGGTCACGTCTGACATCCATGGCCAGGATGGACTTTAGAGACTATTTTTGAGTCATCAATGAAATGCAAGAGACCTGGGTTCTATCCCTGGGTTGGGCAGATCCCCTGGAGAAAGGATAGGCACTACCCACACCAGTTTTCTTGCCTGGAGAATCAGACGGACTGTATAGTCCATGGGGTCACAAAAGCTGGACACGACTGAGTGACTTTCACTTTCATTTTTTTTCTTTCTAAACGTATGTATTACTATAAAGTTTTCTATTATTCTATGAAATAAGAGCAATGGTATAATCTTACAGGACTATGGAAGAAATTGCACATAAGATATATAAAACATTTGGTCCAGTGCTTAGAGTTCACTGAAGAGTAGTTATTTCTTTACCCCATTTTGATGTATAATGCTCCTTAAATCATATTTAAAAGCTAAAATATAGTGGAGTTGTATTAAAAAGAAAATCTCACAGATGGCTCAAAAACAGTCTTTGAAGGTCCACCCTGTCCAGGGATGTCAGAGGTGACCCAGTTCATATTCCATGTGAAAATGGAACATGAAGTCCTGGTTTATGTAGAAGATCATCCGCTCTAGAAACCATTCAGCCTGGCGTCTTGTGCCAAGATTCTAAAAAACTCCAAGCACTGGACTGAGTATTTTACATATCTTATATGCAAGGTTTTCCAGAGTCCTGCAAGACTATATCATCAGTCTTACTTTATAGAATAACAGAAAGCTTTAGAGTACTACATACATTTAGAAAGAAAGAAAGAGGAAGGGAGAAAACAGGAAAAAGAAAGGAAGGAAGGCTCACTGAGGTTTACAGTGAGTCATGTACTTTTGATCTAATTGTGAAGTCCTGATATTTTTACTGTGCCAAATTAGAAGATGGAAAGCCACAAAGATGCTACACAGACAATATGGTACAACTCAATTTATTGCATATTTTCAAATAAAGTCTGTTTTAGTTAACCAGAAGAAGTATATTGGCTGTTTTCTCAAGGGTTTAGTGAGTACTTTGTACTTTATTACAGCAATTATTTTTCACCTGTTAAGTGAGAAAGTTCACCGGAAAGTCTATGGATGTTCTTTTTCCTCATTTCTAGTAGCCAGAGTACATCATGAGAAACGCTGGCCTGCAGGAAGCACAAGCTGGAATCAAGATTGCCGGGAGAAATATCAATAACCTCAGAAGTGCAGATGACACCACTCTTATGGCAGAAAGTGAAGAAGAATTAAAGAGCCTCTTGATGAAAGTGAAAGAGGAGAGTAAAAAAGCTGGCTTAAAGTTCAACATTCAGAAAACTAAGATCATGGCATCTGGTCCCATCACTTCATGGCAAATAGATGGGGAAACAGTGGCTGATTTTATTTTGGGGGGCTTCAAAATCACTGTAGATGGTGATTGAAGCCTTGAAATTAAAAGACACTTACTTCTTGGAAGGAAAGTTATGATCAACCTAGACAGCATATTAAAAAGCCAAGACATTACTTTGCCAACAAAGGTCTGTCTAGTCAAGGCTATGGTTTTTCCAGTAGTCACATATGGATGTGAGAGTTGGACTATAAAGAAAGCTGAGCACCAAAGAATTGATGTTTTCAACTGTAGTGTTGGAGAAGACTCTTGAGAGTCCCTTGGACTGCAAGGAGATCCAACCAGTGCATCCTAAAGCAGATCAGTCCTGGGTGTTCATTGGTAGGACTGATGTTGAAGCTGACTCTCCAATACTTTGGTCACCTGATGTGAAGAGCGGACTCATTTGAAAAGACCCTGACGCTGGGAAAGATTGAGGGCAGGAGGAGAAGGGGATGACAGAGGATGAGATGGTTGGATGGCATCACTGACTCAATGGATATAGGTTTGGGTAAACTTCAGGAATTGGTGATGGACAGGGAGGCCTGGCATGCTGTGGTTCATGGGGTTGCAAAGAGTTGGACACGACTGAGCGACTGAACTGAACTGAACTGAGTAGCCAGTTGAAATCAGGAATAGATTCAGTATGAAGCCTGGGCAAAAGACAAACATTAAAGCCACAAAATTCATAAATAAATCACACAAGCTCCAAGTGTAGTATGGTAGAATGCTTTTGTACTGTTCTACATATATATTTAATTTGTTCATGATGGCAAAAGACAAGAAAATTCTTGACACCCATTCCCTCTCTTCCTTTTCTAGGCATCTCAACAAAATATTCCATGCATGTCTAGACCATTAATTTATTAAGGTTTCAACTCCCAATCCCTGACCACTAAGATGGCTACTACAGTATTCTCCCACCAGATAGAGATGTCTATGCCTCTATACGACTATCAATATTTAAGGTAACTAAAGATAGATACGTATACAACAGAAAGGAAGGGGAGAGGGAGAAAGGAAAGGAAGAAAAGCAGACAGGAAGAGACTTGATTTCATGAAAAAGTATCCCCCACTTGAACTTTTCCTCAACGCCAGGTGGGCCTTATTTCTGATGTTGGAAAGATTATCCAGCAACATCTCCATTATGTTGAAAACACACCATGTCGTCTGTGTTCCCAGTCCTACTTCTCTTCCTAAGTTTCCATATGTGTTTGTGGCACTCCCATTCCCACCAACACCCAGCCCTGAAGCCTCAGCCTTTTGTCTTCTTGGAAATCAATATCTCACATCACAGCTGATCCTTCTTTTCCTTTTCCTTCTTTTTATTTCAGTTTTAAATACATCTATGACTAAAGCCCTTTTCCACTCAAAATAACTAAACAAACAAGCTTTAACAACTTCCTGTTAGCAAATAAACCAGAATTTTTGTTGGCCTTTAAGAATTTTTAGAGCTGTTGCCAACCTATTTTTCCAAATACGTTTCCACCATTGCCCAGCAAGAACCTAAAATCCTGCCTTGATGCCTTGGTACAAGCTATTCCCTTGCGTAAAATGCCTTCTCGTCCATTTAAAAACTTATAGAATTTATCCATTTTTCAATCTCTAATAAAATATCTTGACGTCTTCTTTGATCCTCCCATGTGGATAAGATTCACTATCCTTTAAACTTTCTTATCATACCTTCTGTATCTCTTCTATGAGTTTAAGCAGTCTATCATTTATTACAGCTCTTTTATACATATATATTTCTCTCTCTGTACGTTAACTGAATCCTGAGAAAAGCATCTGTGATCTGGTCAACTCTGAAGTCTCATTAACTCCTAGTCGCACCAAGCACATAGTAAGTGTCCAATACATACTTAGAACTGATAAAGGGCTTCCCAAGTTACTATACCCTCTAATCTTTGGCTGTACATTTTCAGTACTTAAGCTGGCTAATACTGTAATAAACATGAAAACCCTGCTTTCATTTGATTACATTTGCTTAGAGCTTGATAAATTAACTGAAAAATACTAACTTCATCTAATATATTGTACACTGACACAGCAAAGCACTAATGTGACACAGTGGGAGAATAATGGATCCATACCAGGCCTTAAGGTTGCAAAATACAGCATATCCAAATTACAGACTCATGCATCCTACTGTAGGATTCAATGTATGAACTGAGTACTGAATCGAATACAATGGATCTCACCTCACTCATGAATATCCTTTAACCTCATTGTTATCACAGAGCTCTTCTATTTTCTGCCACTTTTTGTGCTTTTTTAAATAAATTGACTTTATTGTTCTGACTGTACATTCTTAATATAAGTAAATTAGAAAACATAAATTAAAGGAAGGTATTTTAAAGCTTTTTTTCCAATGGTTTCTAATGTTTTCTGTGGTCATCCCTTTGATGAATGAAGATTTTTGTTATGTCTGCTCTCTTATACTTTCTACAAAAGAGATTAATACACTGTACAATTATTTTATACTCTGCTTTTTACTTAAAATATATTGTGAACATATTTATGCCCATACATATTTAAATGGAAGAGTATTTTATAGTATAAAGCATACAAATATATTTTTATTTACTGTTAAACACTGAGGTTGTTTCCAATTTTTTAATATTATAAAAACACTTAAGTGGTTATTCCTATAGTTATATCCCTATACATATGTCATTCTTATATGTAATTCATTTCTACATAAAAACTCACAATCATGATGAATTCCTATATGTAAAATTAAAGGATTAAAAAAATTCTACATTTCTAAGATGTTTTATACGTCTCAACACATTATCATAAAAAAACCTCATATTCATAGGAGGAATATACATGAGTGTCTAATTATCTAGACCATTGCTAAAGCTGAAAATTATCACTTACTCATTTGCAAAATTTTTATCCTTTTTAACATAGGGATAGAAGGCAGAGGTGAGAGGGTGGAGAGTTTAGAGAGGAAGAAATTGGAAAATTTACACCTTGAAAAAGAATCCTCTTCAGATACTCCTCAAATCCTGCCTTTTCCACTTCCCCTTGGGACAAAAGAACATATAAGGAATTCTTAGTGGTGAATGCGCAAAGGCCAATGAAGAAAGTGGACAAGGAAGAAGAATAGCTATCGAACTGAAACTACTGAAAGTGTACTTAAATGTTATAGAAAATAATTTTTGATTTAAGACAATCGAGATATGAAGTCCATTTTAGTCTTTTAAACTGTTTTCTAAATAACAACTGAGATGAAGTTTCACATGAATTAGTCAGTGTAGAGTAGTAAAATAAGTTTCACATTTGTTCTGTTTCAAAATATATTAATACCTGGGCCATAAACACTTGTTTTACAGCCGTAAAAGTTGTGTGGTCTCATTACTGTTCACATTATTTAATATGCAGTCATGGGGTATAATGACCAAAACAAACAATCCCCTACATTCACCGTGTTAGGGCCATGAAACATCTCTGAACTACTGACATTCTTAGTAAGACTGACCATACCCTTTGGAATAAGACACTGTAAACACTGCTTTAGGAACACAAACTTTAGAAAGGTAGTACCAGTGGTCCTGAATCTCTCTCAGATAGAATCAGTGGAGCCATTCTTACCATTCCTTATGTCAGACTCATGCATCCTTAATGAAAAGTTGTTATCAGCAGCACTATTTAGATATTCACTTAACATTTTCCACTTCAAGACTCCAGGTTCACATACCATCTACTTATGCATTCAAAATACATAAGTACATAATACACAGACTGTGTATCCATCTTTGTTCAATGGAGTGATAAAGGCCCTTATACTGACAGACAAAGTCACGCAGCCTCTGCTCATTGGTAAAGATGTAGGTGAAGAACACAGTATTTATTGGGGTTTTTTTTTCACCTTTCCTCTAAATGATAATGTACTCACAAGGTTATTTAACACAGACACTATATTTAATAAAAAAAAGAAACTCTTATCATCTTAGCATCCTTAGCATCTTTTCATAGTTAAGTTTTGAAATCAGATTCATTTACATCATTCACTGCTCATTTACTCATTAATCATAACATCACATCAGCTGTGCTGATCATCATTAAAAGTAATCATTTATTCTTCCTTCTAACCTGATGCTTATCATGTAAACTGGATCACACCGGAAAGGTAATTGGTTTATTTGAAAAGGAAAATGCAAAGATATAATTAAAGAGGCAAAGAAAGGGATAAATGAAAAAACAACGTCATCTTCGGCATTTTTTTCTTCTAATTCTTTCTCAATTTTATGTTACTAAATTCCATAATACAGATTCTTTAACCTCCCCTCTAAGAAATTTCCAGCAAGTCAACTATGTCAATTTTGTTTTATTATTAAGGGGAACTAGAGAGAGAAGGCAATGGCACCCCACTCCGGTACTCTTGCCTGGACAATCCCATGGACGGAGGAGCCTGGTGGGCTGCAGTCCACAGGGTTGTGAAGAGTCGGACATGACTGAGCGACTTCACTTTCACTTTTCACTTTCATGCACTGGAGAAGGAAATGGCAACCCACTCCAGTGTTCTTGCCTGGAGAATCCCAGGGAAAGGGGAGCCTAGTGGGCTGCCATCTACGGGGTCGCACAGAGTCGGACATGACTGAAGCGACTTAGCAGCAGCAGCAGCGGCAGAGTGATATGTGTACTGGCTTCAGTTTAGAGACCAGTAGCAAACCAGTTCCCCAAGGAGACCTACTGCTGTCATTTAAGTGTTTAGCAAAGCGTAAGCTTTGAGCCGGGATGAACCGCTATAACTCTCATCTTCCAATCAAAGTGTGATGTTACCACAACTGGCAAAGATCTGGATCATTTTTTGTAGGATAGATACATCTTCCAGGAATAAATGTGACCATAATCTTCCATTTATCAATGTCATACTGGTAAGTTAGCAAAGTAGTTTTGGAAATAAATAGCTGAAATATTCCCAGGTGCTAAACACAGAAAGGGTATATGTGCAAACACATGAGCATACTTTCAGTTAGTGGTAAAACAGACTGCAAAATGATTTTCTCTCCTTACTGGAGAAATTTAGAAGCAGTATCATAAGGAAACCTTGTTTATATAGACAAAATAGCCTCTCTACAGATACGTGGTCTTCGTATGTCACAGAAGCACTCTGTCTAGGACAGAATATTGTAGAAAATGAGCTGCCTGTGTTTTTATTACAAAGGCGATGTTAATTGTAATGTATAGAGTTTTATAACAAATATGACAGTATTTCCTAAAGAAAGTCCGTAATTAATACTATCTTCCAAATAAATGATGCAATGATTTTTAAGTGTTCCCAAAGATGAAACATTTTAAAGTTTCATTTTTAAAAATATTTTCTTCCATCTCAATGTTTTATATTAAGGGGTACTGACATTTGTTAATAAGCATGTAGATACATAATGGATAAATAATATAAAAAATAAAAAGAAAAATGATGAAAAAGTTAACTTGCCTATACACCAGAACTGTTTGACTGAAACTGATTTTAAAAATGCTTTTAAAAAGTTCAGCATTATTCAAATTTGAACCAATACTCTGCTAGAGATCAAGGTATTCTAAGTTTAAAAGGCTTATGTTATAGCTTCATTCTGTATAATGCGTAGCATATTGTAGGTATTTGATTCATTTTAAATAAAGTACAATTATTTCAGTCATATGGATAATTTAGATATGAATCTATGTCCTTCCATTAGTTTTTTTTAAATTCACTTCCCTGTAGACTCAAAGCCAAAAATTACTTGGCAATGATCTGCAGAATTCCAAACATACTCATTCAATATTAGGTAACTATTAGAACCAGTAACAATTTGTAGGATAATAAAAATACTCATCTGATATCCTTCCAACTGAGCACATGTAGCAAGCAAGAGTGGTATTTATTTTACATATTAAATCATTCTTTCTAAAATAAAAAATTTTTTAATAAGAGACAGAAATTAACACCTATACAAGCAAGTTGAATTTGGGCAAAGTGTTTCTTCCATAAAATGTCTCACTGAGCTTAATCTTGCCAACCACGATTGATCTCTGCATTCTGAAAAAGAGTAGCCTGTCACCCGCCCATTCTCAAATTCTCCCCAGTGAGCTATTTGGGGGTACAAAAGATGGAAAGATGACAACTGGTTCTATGCTAGGCTGTGAAGTCATGTACCGGCAAGCAATGATAATAATAGTTGATCACCCAGGGCCATGCACTGGCCCTGTCCACACAGAAAACTCAAGTTGACATTAATTGGATCCTGGCAAGAGAGAATAGGGTACAATTCCCTGGTTTGTAGATGAAAATAAACCTTTAAAGAACTTTAATAAAATGAGTCCAAAATGGAAGAGGGTATAATACAATAATGTAATTTACATTTTTTTTTAATATGCTACATCTCTGTCAAATAACCCTATCAGCATTTCCATGACAGCATGCCAAACTGAGGAGGAAATGTCTCATTCTTGCTGCCTGTGAACTGAAACACATACATATCACATATTTAGAAAACCAACCAGAGGAGGGGGAGGGACCTTTTCTGTCCCATCCTCATTGAAATCTGTTATGCTCCAGCCAGTCCTTTTGTTCCCATTTTCCAAACAGCATCAGATTTATCTACATAAATATCCATCTCACCTCTCTTGGTTAAAAGAAAAAAATAGATAACGCTTGAATCTAGATACAAGGTAATACTACTCACATATTCTGGAATTTCAGTTGAATTAATCTTCAAATATCAAGTCCCTGATTTGTATCCCTGGGCAGTACAGCCCCTGGTACCAGCTCATTCTGGTGCAGATTATGCATGCTTTTCTAGAGAATACATTCTCTGAGCCCCAGAAAGATGGGAGGTATTCCAAAAGAGCACAGACAGTGAGGACCTTTATTTGCCAACTGACTCCCCCCTCCCCCCCACCCAAAACGCTATTAATTCTTTAATTTACAGCTCAGGGTATTCAGGAAGAAAACAAAGGGTTTTCCCACACAGAAATAACCTTTTGGAAACAACCTGCAAACGAGATTTTAATTACACTATTTACCAGTTATAGACTGCAGGCAGAAATAAACTGAAACATTTCTTAGTGAGGCTTTTTCTTTTTTTTTTATAACTGTTGCAGGCAACATTATAGTAATTTAAGTTGGTTTTCTGACAAATTATTAGGACACTTATTTTAGAAGGAAAATCAACCAATAATTAGTGCCCTGGCACATGGCTATTGTTCAGAGCAGAAGCAGAAGCTGTGCCTGACAGCTGATGGGCGCAGTCCCCTGCTATCCTTAGAGCACATGTGCAGATACCCAGGGCCTCCTGCCAGACCGAGGCACATAGTAGCCACCCTTTCCATCCAACAGAGCTGCACTGACCAGCCTGTGCTGAGAACAATCAAAGGACACCATTTCAGGATCTCCTACAAGGTTGGGCCTAGCTTCAGAAGCTAAAAATACTGTTTTATTTATTAACAATTTCAACTGAGCCACAGCCATGGCCCTTGAGCATCATACCAAAATATCAAGGTGTAATGCTAAGCACTGCAAGTTCTAGACACATGCCTGAAAGTGTTTTCATTAGTGATTCCAGATCACTACGGATGGAAGAAAATGCTTCTTTTGTATTTGTGTGACAGGAGCATCTGTGAATACACACCAGGCCTCATGTGAGCACCTCATTTTCCAGAATTAGAAAAAAAGCCTATAGATTTTCCTAAGAAGCTTTACGCAGCACCAAATGAAAAGATAAACGCTCCAGGATGCCAGAAGTTAAGAGATGCAGACTAATTCCTACCCTGAATCATTACATAACTACCCATAGTCCCTAATGTAATCAAAGGAAATGTTGCTTTAAAGTTCTTTGTAGGAACTTTGTCAAAGTTTGCTGTCTGAAGTCTCTGGGAACCTAGAGAGAGTGCCAGCTGCTTTCGAGGTGGATCTAAAAATGCCGTGAAAGTAGATCTTTCAAAGCCAAGAGGGGAAAAACAAAAGAGGAGTCTAAAGGAATGGGCCACAATTACTAACTAAATATGTTATCGGTCACTCCAATTCATCAGATAAATGGAGTCCGGGGCTTCAGAGTGCCTTCCGAAGACAAAATAAACTACAGAGAAAGATAAAACTAGTGTTTAAAATCTGCAAGACTCTTGAGTTCCTTGGACTGCAAGGAGATCCAACCAGTCCATCCTAAAGGAGATCGGTCCTGTATGTTCACTGGAAGGACTGACGCTGGAGCTGAAACTCCAATACTTAGGCCACCTGATGCGAAGAACTGACTCATTTGAAAAGACCCCGATGCTAGGAAAGATTGAGGGCAGAAGGAGAAGGGGACGACAGAGGCTGAGATGGTTGAATGGTATCACCGACTCAATGAACATATGTTTGGGTAAACTCCGGGAGTTGGTGATGGACAGGGAGGCCTGAGGTGCTGGAGTCGGACACAACTGAACTGAAAATCTGCAAAGCAAAGCAATCCCAACACTGATAGAGACTGAAGTAAAAATGGAAAGCATCTAGGAATATAGACATCATTTTTGAAAGAGCTGATATGAAGGCTTATACTCCCCTTTACCAGCCAGGCAAGGGTCTTAACCATCCAACTGCCCCCACCAGTGCTGTGAACTCTCATGCATTCCCACACGAGGCATCTGCCTTAAGGATCCCCATTCACGTCAGCAGAGTGCCTTCCCCCCTTCCCGTGTTGAATGCTTGAGCCTTGCCTGAGAAAATCAGAGCACTGTAAGGGCTGAAGCCAATGCCAACTCATGACCTACAGCCTCCATGGGACTTGCATCACCTCTCAATCATCTGCCCACCTTTCACCGCTCTCCAGAAGTCTGCCCAGCACTGGCCTCTCTCTTCCATGAGACTGATGCTCTCACCTCCTACTTCAACAAGAGAAAATAATGCCACCCAGTGTGAACTTGATGGTAGCCACATCCAATCTGCTGTATAAGAACTTCTAACACAGAGACAATTCTTCCTTTCAGTTTATCCTCTTTCAGGCCCCAACTGCTTCACTTGTTTTTCTACTTCCCCTTTCACCATCATAGACAACTTGCTATATCAAATGTCGCTGCTGTCTACACAATCAACATCTTCAGTCTCTCCCTAATAGCTACTTCCCTTTAGAACAGGATCTCTCCCCACTGATATCCTGAGTCAAATCCTTCTTTCTTTGTGCATCACAGAAGCTTTAGCAAAATCCCTGGCCTCCGGTCAGTGGATGTTACTAACACTCTTTCCCCCTAGTCATGACAAGGAAACACTGCCAAAGTCCCCTGGAAGGACTTTCTGTGTTTTAGAACCAACAATGTACTGTATCTCGAGTCTGTTTCTGTTTTGTTATATTTATTTATTGTTTTAGATTTTCATGGGGAGACAGAAGTAAGGAGGGGTGAGACAGAGGATTAAGAGGTACAACCTGTGTGCAAAACAAAAAAACTGCAGGAATGTAACATCCAGCACAGGGAATGTGGCCAATATTATATAATAACTTTAGCTAGGATATAATCTCTAAAATTTTGAATCACTACACTGTACATCTGAAAATGATGTAAGATTGTAAATCAACCATAACCCCTCCAAAGTACTGCACCCCAGGAATCTCCACAATCCCTAGAGAACAGGAAGGCTGGACCCTAGCTGAGACCTCATCAGTCAATAACTCCCTACCCTACAACTCTACTCCTTTAAATATTCCTGCTGCTGCACATTTCACGTGGCTTATGGTCTGTTCATCTTCTCTCTCCCCTGCTAATCTGTAAGACAAAATAAAGGCATGACCTATAAAGCACTCCTTAATACATAACTCCAACCAAAGATTATGCCTCAACTGAAATTTATTAAATTACTAGTGATTTCAGGAGATTCAATATACGTACACCTTTTGTATACAAATATATTTTGGTTATGGTCAAAATGAGCAAACAAATACATATGAATTAGGTACCTACTTGAAATTATTTACTAAAGTCTATGAATATAAGCCAGGATATAGACTTACATATATACATATATATATGTATACATACACACACATAGATACACATACACAAATATATAGTTATTTCTGTGTATGTATATATATTATTGTTTCTTTCATATTCAAACACTAGTGGAAATTCTAAAAGATTTTCACTTCTTCATAAATACTAAGGCTTGCAATAAAGAAAAAAGTATCTTAATGAAATAACCAATAATCATGCTTGGTAAAAATAAACTTAATACATGGATATGGTAATTGGTTTCCCTTCCTATATACTTAAATGCATCCTTGGATTTTAGCCATGAGGACAGTATTATTATTCAAGACCATTAACTTGCAAGGTCAGCTTCAAAAGTTGATCATGGTGTGTGATACCATTAGTTCTCTCTTCTCTCTCTTATTTTTACCCCTGTTAGATATTTTACCAGCAGTATTTTTATCAGTCTTTCTGGCAAGATTTTTTTTTTAAGTAAAACAATTTTACAAATGTACACATAGAAAAATATTAATTTATTCAAGATTCCTAAGCATGATTTGGAAAGGTAAGGAGAATTATATTAGCTGTACAATCCATGGCCAGAATACTGGAGTGGGTAGCTGTTCCCTTCGCCAGGGGATCTTCCCAACCCAGGGATTGCATTGCAGGTGGATTCTTTCCCAGCTGAGCCACCAGGGAAGCCCGATATGCAAGTAATGAGAATCAAATTAAATAATCAATAGTTTAAAAAAAAAATTAAGGAAAGATGAGAACATGTTTATCATCAAGTTATAAAGCCAGTCTAGTTAAGAAAGTACTCAATTCTGTGGTTATCCAAAATGCATGGAAGGTTTGTGTGTAAGGAGATTTCACAAATGTTGTTTTTCCTAAAGCACCTAAAAAAATCTACAAACACAATCTCTGCTTTACTCCTCTGTCCCTGCAGGGAAATTTATGAGTAGAATGCATACTTTAATGGAAGAAAGGCTAATGTGGCTTTGGAGGCTGGAATTTATTGTGTTCACTTTTCACTCTCATGCATTGGAGAAGGAAATGGCAACCCACTCCAGTGTTCTTGCCTGGAGAATCCCAGGGATAGGGGAGCCTAGTGGGCTGCCTTCTATGGGGTCGCACAGAGTCAGACATGACTGAAGCGACTTAGCAGCAGCAGCAGCAGCAGGGCTGAAATAGCAAAGTGATCAACAACACAATTTGCTTTTAAGTGCAAAGTGACCCCCTCACTCCCAAATTATAAAAAAAAGCATTTTCTAGAAATAGTGTGCTTTGTTTTACCCACTTTAGATACTGAATTTCTAAACTTTAAGTAACAATAATAGTAATATGAATGTATACATATCAAAACATAAAGAGGATTGAAAAGCTCTGAAAAAAGTAAACGATGAGTGAGCAGATATATTTCCATCAATACCAAATGGGCCTGAAATTCCATATACATGAACTTTTTCAGTTTTTACATTTCTTTTACTCCCTGGAGAATGAACACTCTTGACACTTTCTATCCCCTTGAAATTATTTTTTTTTTCCTTTTTATAATGTCCCTTTCACCCACCTGTTTTACATATCACATCTTTGACAGGACTTCTTCATCTCTTAATAAGTTTTAGTTAACAAGACCCCTCGTTGTTGGTCTTCCCAAACTCACACAATCCATTTAACTGACAGAGCTGTTCAATTAAAGTACAGCTGCAATCATGCCATGATCCTGCCCAAGAATCTTCAATAGTTGCTCACTCAGTCTCAATCCAATCACTTAGTCATGTCCGACTTTGTGATCCATGGACTGTACAGCACACCGGGCTTGCCTGTCCATCACCAACTCCCAGAGCTTACTCAAACTCATGTCCATCGAGTCAGTGATGCCATCCAATCATCTCATCTTCTATCGTTCCCTTCTCCTCCTGCCTTCAATCCTTCCCAATATCAGGGTCTTTTCCAATGAGTCAGTTCTTCACATCAGTTGGACAAAGTATTCGAGCTTCAGCTTCAGCATCAGTCCTTCCAATGAATACTCAAAGTTTGATTTCCTTTAGGATGGACTGGTTGGATCTCCTTGCAGTCCAAGGGACTCTCAAGAGTCTTCTGCAACACCACAGTTCAAAAGTACCAATTCATCAGCGCTCAGCTTTCTTTATAGTCCAACTCTCACATACGTACATGACTAATGAAAAAACCATAGCTTTGACTAGACAGACCTTGGTTGGCAAAGTAATGTCTCTGCTTTTTAATATGTTGTCTAGGTTGGTCATAGCTTTTCTTCTCACTACTCACTACTACTCACTACTGCCTACTAAATATATGGCCAGAAGCTTTGTTGAAATAATTAAGTAAACCTAATCTTATACGTTGGAGAAGGAAATGGCAACCCACTCCATTACTCTTGCTTGGAAAATTCCACGGACGGAGGAGCCTGGTAGGCTACAGTCCATGGGGATGCAAAGAGTCGGACATGACTGAGTGATTTCACTTTCTTTCTTTCTATAGTTCCTTTTGGAAAGGGAAATGGCAACCCACTCCAGTATGTTTGCCTGGAGAATCCCATGAATGGAGGGGCCTGGTGGGCTTCAGTCTATGGGGTTGCAAAGAGTTGGACACAACTAAGCAACCAACACACACACAATCTTATACGTTAGATCCCTAATTTGCCTACCATGACCACAATCCTCACTACTCATAAACATGTCAGACTTAGAAACTTTGCCAAAAATATCATTATTTCATCACATTTTATTTTCAAAATACGGAGCACAGTCATCTGCAGCAGAACCACCTTTCATTGCTTATTAAAAACACACATCCTAGTAGGGAGACTCCTTTAAATAAAACTAGCATATTACCTAGCAGTCTCACTACTGGGCATATACCCTGAGAAAAGCATAATGGAAAAAAGACACAGGTATCCCAATGCTCATTGCAGCTCTATTTACAATAGCTAAGACATGGAAGTAACCTAGATGTCCACTGACAGATAAATGGATAAAGAATTCGTGGTACATGGATACAATGGAATATTACTCAGCCATAAAAATTAACTCACTTGAGTCAGTTTTAGTGAGGCAGGTAAACTCAGAGCCTGTTATACAGAATTAAGTAAGTCAGAAAGAGAAAAAAAAATATCATATATTAATGCATATATATGGAATCTAGAAAATGGTACTGATGAACCTATTTGCAGGGCAGAGATAGAGACACAGACATACAGACTTGTGGACCCAGTAGGGGATGGAGAGGATGGGACAAATAAAGAGAACAGCACTAAAATATATTCATTATCATATGCAAAATAGATAGTGAATGGAAAGTTGCTGTATAACACAGGGGCTCAACACAGTACTTTGTGACAACCTAGAAGGGTGGGATGGGGTGGGAGAGAGGATTAAGAGGGAGGGGCATATGGATACTTATGGCTGATTCACAGTTATACAGCAGAAGTCAATACAATATTGTACGGCACTTATTTTTTGATTAAAAAATAAAAAGAAAAAAAAGAAAGAAACATGTTCTATGTTCCAGTCCAGATCTGAATTAGAACATCAGAGTGAGGGCTGGTAATCTGTATTGCTAATATCTCCAACAGATGATATTTAATATACTAAAATGTTAAAACTTTCATGTATTTATTAAGACTGTTCCATTCTTCTGAAATAATTTCATTGAAACATCTGCTTCTTGAAAGCCTATTGCTCCTTCAAGGCTATCCCAAATGTCCTCTCCTGAGTGAGGTCTTTTCTAATCCCCAGTCAAATATGAGTTCTAAGGATCCTGAATTCCTTTATTACCATTTGACTTCTCTGTGACAGAAGCAGATTCACCTGGAACTTAAGAAAGCATAAGCTTCAGGGCCCTTCACCTGATAGATCTCATATGTCACACAGACAGGGTTAAACGCTTTGTAAAATCTGCAACAGTCAGATATTTCTCTCCCAATCACTTTACCATTACTCATGCTCCTCTTCATGCATGGCAGTGTTAGAGGGGTTGCAGGCAACTTCAGAGGGTCCAGTTAGGGAAGGTCAGTCGGGATGTATTTAGTCTGGATTTATCAGAATATAGGATTGTGGTTCACAGCTCAATTATTACTGGCCATTTAGTATATGGACAATTTCTAGGTCTCCTCCTGCTGCTCATCTTACCAACTCATCCAGTTCCTTCTATGTGGAAACCACTGACAAACTGACTCATTCACGTCCAAAAGTCAAGGAGTATTATAACTTGAAACTGTGCAAAAAAACTATAATGCCTTGAAATAGTACAGAAACTATATCACCAATAAAGTCATAAAAGTGAGAGCTTTCAAACAGTTTTAAAAATATAAATTTTCAACAGCATTGCTATAGAGAGGTCTGAACTATTTTTCTATTCTCTATATGAAAAATGGTACTACAAAGCTGCCAAATGAGGAAGCAATGAAAGATTATAACTGAAAAAAAGGAAAATAGTTTTACAAGTGTGACAAGGAGCTACTAAAAATATTTTCCTAGATTTCTATGGTATCTGTCAGCTTTCTCAATTGATAAATTATTATTTTCTCATTCAAAGTTATTTTAACTGTTGACCTTATTCCTTTATTTGTAATTTTAAATTATTTTTCTAAAAGCAAGCTCACCAAGTTGTATAAGTTTAAGGCCTCCAAACTCTATAGCCACGCTTAATTTTGTTCCTGAAAATAAGGTCTATGATATCAAGTTACATGCTCTTTGCTCTTATCTCTACTTTCTTTCAAAATGACAGACTGTGGAAAGGGAGGGCACACTTACTAAGTTTTGCATCCCCTGGAAATGTCATACTTACTTACTTGAGAAAACAGTACATAGTAGTTT
Organism: Capricornis sumatraensis; assembly: GCF_032405125.1. Taxonomy (NCBI): domain Eukaryota; kingdom Metazoa; phylum Chordata; class Mammalia; order Artiodactyla; family Bovidae; genus Capricornis; species Capricornis sumatraensis. The sequence goes on along the minus strand of NC_091074.1, from coordinate 44,448,587 downwards.
CTGATTAAAAGTCTATTTCTCACAAATTGATTTATTTACATGGTCATATCAATTTACAGATTCCAACTTAAATAATTCCTCATTGTGTTATTAGATATCCTTTCATAATATTTTAAAATAAACTCCCAGTGTTGGCAAATATAATGGATTCATTTTCTCTTGACCAGATTCTTGACAGCAAAATATTGTCTTGTTAATTAATTATGTACAGGAAATGCATTTTGTTCCTTTATGTTTCTTCCAAATATCTAAATTAATAGAATAATACAGAAAATGTAAAAGTCGCACTTTTTTTTTTTTCCAGTTTAGTTTGGACCTTGGCATGTTGTCTACTTTCCATTAAGTGAATATCCATTAATAATATGGCTAGTATTAGAGATTATAGGAATTTAATCTTTATAAGAAGAGATGCTGTTCTTATGTCAACTACTAGATTAACTAAAATGCAAGCTACACTCCTAAATCTAGGTTCATTGTGTATTTTTACATAGTGTCTACTCCAATTATTCAAAAACTGTTTTCTCTGCGGGTCTTTTGTTTTCTTCACCCTTAGGAAGACTTTTATTTATTCTCACCCTTCAGCAATTTCAAGAGGCAAGTGAGAAAAAAGAAAGAGAGAGAGAGAGAAAAGACAGAAACCAAGAAGGAACAATTCTTTCATTAGCCATCTTTTTATAAAAGCTTGATTGCGAAAGATGGTCAACCCAATTGCTGATGATTCTCAGGGAATATCTGGTGATTTTATTATAGCTGTTAGACCAGGATGGGCTTTAGAAGTGAACTCTACCAGGACTAGGGTTTACCTGTTGCTCAAAGACCCTGGGACTGAGCCCTGGGTCCTAATGGCCCTCTGCTCAGCTCTCAGCCCACTAGCAGGCTCCAGAAACCATAGTGTGAAAGTGAAAGTCGCTCAGTCAAGGCCTACTCTTTGAGACCCCATGGACTGTACTCCTGCCAGACTCCTCTGTCCATCAAATTCTTCAGGCCAGAACACTGGAGTGAGTAGCTGTTCCCTTCCCCAGGGGATCTTCCCAACCCAGGGATCAAACCCAGGTCTCCCGCACTGTAGGCTGATTCTTTACCATCTGACCCACCAGAGAAGCCCAAGAACACTGTAGTGGCTAGCCCATCCCTTCTACAGCAGATCTTCCCAACCCAGGAATCAAAACGAGGTCTCCTGCATTGCAGGCAGATTTTTTACTAGTTGAGCTACCAGGGAAACCCAACCCATTTGTAAATCTGCAGCACAATGAACCCTAAAGTCAATGAGGTTCATGATTAGACACCTTGACTTGCCCAGACGTTCTCAGATGTAGATGACTGTAACCTTGAAAGCTTTCTGTCAAAACTCCAGGTCCAGGTTTAATCCTGAGTGGATTTTAAATTAGCTTTCATTTTTATTTATAAGCACATCACACTAGTGTTTTATCACTGTTCTTAGCTTACTTATAGTCTCTTTTTCTAAATTTAGCAGGTCCACGGTTTTTTTTCAAGTTATTTTGGCCCTAGGCATACTTGAGATTATGCATTCTTTGCTGCTGAATTATTTTTAAACCTTAAGTCTCATGGTTTTGGTGATTTAAAATCATTTGAGAGAACTAGAGTTTTCCTTCTTTCAGATTATTTTCATACTTTGTGGAGTTTTGCTGTTTTAATCATAGTCTTATAATAGTTCTTATAATTTGTGTTCAGTTCTGGAGATATTTTGAGACTATCTTTGGGGTCACCACACAAAAGGCTTTCACTAAAGAGTTATGAAAATCACTAGGTCAATATGTATTTCATAGCATATGACAAAAAATAAAAGGAGGAAAAAAGAAAATAGAGCGTTCACATTCATTAATCCACTACCATGTCCCATGAATGTAGGAGTTCATAAACTTTAGCATATTTGACCTTCACTGCAGTCCTATAAAATGTGAAGAAGCTGAGACTATAAATGAATGGCCCATCACATTAATCCCTAGTTTATCCTTTGAAACAACCAGATGGTCATCGTCACAATTAGCTTTCACTGGAAAACTAATAGTTTACCTTACCACCATATAACAGATTATAATGACTCTGTGCAGAAAGATAAATCTCAGGAAGGAGACCTTTGGTACTGTGACTGTACTGAACTAATGGCAAAGTACATTAAACTTGAAATAGTGATTCTAGCAGAGGAGTGTATTCTATCAAATAGTAAGTTGAGTTTGTTCAGTCTCCGAGACTGTCTTTTCTCAACCAATAACACAGAGGGTTCATTTTTTTAACCTATCTAAATCTAGTGAAGAAAGCAAGATGAGTCATATGAAAAGAAGAGAGCAATGCCTACATTTGGAGTCTCTCAACTGCCTCATGATAAAGGCCGCTTAGTAAATAACAGCAGTAGGTCTGCCAGCTCAGAGAGGCTAACTCACATGAAACAAGGGGGCCTTCTTACCAGCACGTACGCTGGGTTTCCAGTGTACCTGTGGAGTGGCTTTCCGATAGGAAGCTCCAACTTTACCTGCCTCCCGTGAAGACTGTTTCATCAACAGAAATCAATTGAGTATTACTTTAATTAACATCTACTATCCCATAAATCTCCATTTGAGAAATGCTGCCCAGGTGAGAATTATCAGTGACCTGTTTCTCTGAAGAAATAACTGACAATTTAAAAAAAAAAGGATTTGTTGCTTCAACTAAAATGGTATCTCTTTAAACAAAACTCTCACAAGCAAAAATATATTATATTATAGTCTCTATACTTTCAAAATTTATTAGCCATGACAAATAAAATACTCTAGAAATACGTGTTAACTCTGATGAATTCCAAAGAAAGAAGTATTCAGTTTGAAGCTTCCATGCTTTTACTAATGCTATCACCTCTGCTTTTAAGTACTATTTTAATTAATTAATTAGGACTTACCGTGCATGTGGGATCTTAGTTTCCTGACCAGGGATCGAACCTGCGCCCCCTGCATTAGAACTGCAGAGTCTTAACTACTGGACTGCTAGGGAAGTTCCTCCTCAACTTTATATATATTGTGTCCATTTATTTGTTGAGGGCTAAATTTTTAATGAGGTATAATTTATAAGATAAAGAGGAAAAAATGAAGAAGGAAGGTGTGAGGGCAATTTCAATATGAGCAAAAAAATCACAGTATATGATTTTTAAGGAGAATGGCAAAGTCAGCCTGGGTGGTTGAAGCATGAGATGAAAATACACATATGAAAGGACAATGGAAGATGGGCTGAGAAGAAAAGCTGAGAGCCGTGCTCTCACTGCGCACCTGCCCACAAAGTCTGCGAGGGATGCAACTAGGTATTACATGATCCAGTCATTTCCAAGCAATGGCTTTTTGGTCCAGAAAATAGGCACCCTATTCAAAGTAATCTATCGGATATTCTTTCTCAATACTTTAAAACATAAGTTACCAAAAAGCCAGTCCCTAGTCAGCCATATGGACTTGGGGCTACTGCAAGCAGAAAAGCTCTCAAAAGAGGAGACAGAGGAAGTTAAAGAAAGGCAGTGATAAAGGGAAGTGTGTCACCTTTTGAAATAGATGTTTCTGAACAGAGAGGAACAGGATTCATTTCCTCATTTTTGGTAGCTGTGACCCTTTGAGGTCCTGGAGAGGTTTGAAAATGAATTTCTTTCAGAGAATGATGCAACATTATGGCTTCAAGAATCCTGAAAGATTATATTAGCCAGATGGTGGCTATCATTCCAGAGAAGTCATGAAATGTTCCAACTCAAAATTGACTTAAGACAGGAAAACTTGCACATATTTTATGAGCCAAAATACAACAAAATCCCTTCAGTACTTTCCAAATTTTTTGATATTGTCATGACAAGCAGCACGTGAATAAATAAAAACCAATCAAAAGGAAAGGTTTCTAATGCTCTCCATCCAGGTATGTGTCTCAAGATTTCTATCACATCCAACCTATTGCATACAACGTTCTGAAGAAACAAGCTACCTAAACTTCCCAGCTTCCTATCCATGGGATCCTGAACCAAAAAGAATACAGAGAGTAATTGATTGGGACAACCAGTGAGACAGGGGGACTCCATAAGAAAATACAATGTGATTCACACCATTTCATTTTAAGGGGATTTGTCTAAGGACAAGGGGTACCTGGGAAGTAGCTCAGTGGTAAAGAATCCACTTGCCATGCAGGAGATGCAGGTCGATCCATGGGTTAGGGAGACATTCTGGGGGAGGAAATAACAGCTCACTCCTGCCAGGAAACTCCCATGGACAGAAGAGCCTGGCAGGCTACAGTCCATGGAGACGCAAAGAGTCAGACACAAATGAGTGAGTGCGCACACACGCACGTCTAAGGACAAAGACTTGAAACTGAAAAAATTTCTATCTAAATTATTATATGTCATAATTAATATCCATCTCCTTTGGATTAACATTTATTTCTCTTCAATTATATTTGGGGAAGAATATGCCAGTGGCAGGGTAAAGGAAGTAGTCACCAAAAAAAGAACGTTGCAGGGGGCAGTGAGAATGATAATTTGATAACACTCTATATCCGATAAGAACAAAAATGATCAAAATAATACCATCTAAATTTGTGGAGATACCCTATGCTCCTCAGGCACATGATTAACATAGTCATCACTTCCTAACGAATGGAGAAGATGTTTTTTAGAAATGATTTTCTGAAAAAGCCAACATATCTATCTCAGTTTCTCCAAACATTGGCAAAACTTGACTGGAGTCTTTCTAGAATATAATATAAACATGCTCTTTTTCTAGACAAGGAATACCAAGATGAATTCACCTATCATCACAGCTGAAGGTCATCATTCTGAACTTCTCCTATGTAAGGTCTATGTCTACGTTTCCACTTTCTATCACATACTTAATGACAACTTTTCAATTCTGTGTCCACACAGATCCATATCCTCTTCATACCCTGATTTCAAGTTGTGGTGTCCAAGTTGTGCTAAACAGAGTGAGGAGCCAAGAAAATGAAGAACAGAATGCTAAAGAATCCATAACCTAAGCTATGAAAACCATATGTCTAAATGAGGGTTATTTTTTACTGCTGCGCATATCAAATGGTTTGTGTGTTTTCCTTGTTTTATTTTCCTATGTTCGATAATCTATGGCTCAGGATGTAGCAGAGATTTTCAGGGTGAGTCCCAGTGGTGCCAATGGCTGGGTCAGATGCTTTAAACAAGATAATCTCCACCTAAACAAGCTGGACTCCACACAAATCTCTTTACCACACTCTTGTCTCCTGTTATAGGTCTGCTTTCTTGCTTACTGATGCTTGGCTCCCAATTTCTGCTCTGTCTCCAGCATTCTCTCCTTCCTGGCTTCCAGCTTCTCAGGGAACTTCCAGTTTTGATCCTGGTTGACTGCCATGATTCCACCTTTGAGACCACAGACTGAGCTGGACTTATTCTTTCTTCAGCAATGACCTCAACTTACCCTGTATTTGATCCTGCTAAGCCCTATATTGTATCAGGAACATCAGTTAAAAAACAAACCTACAGAGGGGTAGGATTCTATACCCAAGAACTCTTGGTTTCCAGCTTATCGCTTACCTTCTTGAATCGAACTCTTTGCATCATCTTAGAAGATCTTCTCCAACTCTCCCAGCTGACCTGGCCGAGAGTTGCAGTAAGAAATATGACTCTGAAAACCTTCATGGAGCATTGCTGAATTCACAGAATACCATCATATTTATCACTAAAGAGCTACACACACACTAACACATGGACTCTGAAGGATATGATATTATTTCCTTTTTACAGTTGATAAATACAGGGCTTGCTATGTTCAAAGTCACACAATTTTGTAGCTGTAGAGCGGAGTCATAGGTTCAGATTCTGTTTCCAATCTCCCTACCCTTTACACTAAATCAAGCCCTTACAAGCTGAGGAAACAAAAATAACCTTGACATAAATACCTAACAATCTATTTTGAGTTTCTGTAACCATTTCCAATGTATCAGAGGTGGAAAATTTCCCCACAAACCACGGAACAATTCTCAGGAGACCAACAGACGGTCTTAAGAGTTCACTAAATTTAGTGAACTCTGACACTGTCTACCAGAGAAAGAATCAGATTCCATAGGCAGGGCTCACAAGATTGCCTGCCACCCTAAAACTCGATCAATTACAAGTCCAGGTTGTCACCTGTGCTTCAGACTTACTACTATATAAGTCAGCGTTCCCATGACTCCTTCCTTGAGTTTCACTGATTTTGCTAGAACAGTTCGCAAAACGCAGGAAACCCATTTGTTCATTAGGTCATCAGTGTATTATAAAAGGGTATAATTCACAAACAGCCAGATGAAAGAGATGCATAGAGCAAGGTGTATAGAAGCGGTGCAGTACTTCCTTGCTCCCTTTCCAAGGGTACTACTCTCCCTATGTCTCCAATTGTTCTCCAACCTGGAATGACTTCAGGGTTTTTATGAAGGCTTTACTACATAGGCAAGACTGGTTAACTCACTGGCCTTTTGGGACCAACGCTGCCTCCAGCCCTTCTCCCATTCCAGGAAGTCAGTGGTGGGGCTGAAAGCTCCAACTCTCTCATCAGCAGTTGGCTACACTAACCCTACCAACAGATGGGGTCCAAAAGTCATCATTAACATAACAAAGGATACCATTTTGCCCTCATCACTTAGGAAATTCCAAGGGTTTGGAGAGTTCTTTGCCTAGGTGGGGACATAAGATAAACTATATATTTCTTACTATAAATGCCAGTATCACTCTAGCAGTAAAGCAACAGAGGAAGTAAGGAGAACCACACCTCAATAAAATCTTTAGAGAAAATTCTCAAGGAGATATCTTTTCTGCATTATTGGGTCAGTTCTTAGTTAGGTCCAGAAATTTGATTCACTGTTTGGAGTATGCTGAAGGAACATTAAATATTCAAAATCATTGTCTTATTTCTTATTACTGTTTCAACAGAAGGTCTTATTTATAAAGGCAGCATTTCCACATTTAGGATGAAGGCTGTATAATTTCTAACCTATTGAGTTACTGGAATACAGCTTTGTATTCCAAAGGGAAATTTTAAAGTTTAGGAGCAATAGAAGTGTTGGAATATAAAATATTTACAAAGAAGTAAAAAGTTTACCAAAAGAAAAAGAAAATGCACTATCACACAATCAAAAAAAAAAATGAACGGCAAATTTATCCTATTTATTGTTTGACTTTAACTTTTATTATTTTTTAATTTAAATTTATTTATTTTAATTGGAGGCTAATTACTTTAGATATTGTATTGGTTTTGCCATACATCAACATGAATGCACCACAGGTGTACACGTGTTTCCAATCCTGAATATTTTGGGTATGATAAAACCAAAACAAGAGAGACAGAGAGCAAAAAATGGCAATACCAGCAGTTTTTATATCCTATTATAACTCTGCCATATGTTTAGAAAAGCACTATGAAAATGTTGCTTCATACTCTCACAGTTATTTCTGCGTTTGTTTTGTTTCCCCAACCACAAGCACTTAATGAGTACTTGTGACCTATGTAGTTATAGTAAAGGAATAACAAAAGCCTTCTTCTGGCTAATTCTAAAGCTTCACAGCATTCTGTATGTTACACTGAATGTGTGACAATGAATTATAAACGTAGTACACAATATGGGTTTAGGCAAGAGCCAAAAGTAGATAAATAATTTATGAGGAATATATTCATTTTACATAGATACGTAGACACACAGTCATGACTGGAACTTCAATTATGTAAATTGTATCAGCTTTCCTGGTGGCTGAGAGGTAAAGAATCCACCTGCAATGCAGGAGACGAGGGTTCGATCCTTGGATGAGAAGATTCCCTAGAGAAGGGAATGGCTACTCACTCCAGTATTTTCAACTGGAGAACTCCATGGACAGAGGAGCCTGGCAGGCTACAGTTCATGGGGTCCCAAAGAGTCAGACATGACTGAGTGACAACAATTAAAACTCAGAATGTTCAAAGCACGTATCAAGGCATGTATTCTAAATGTACAGTCCTAGACTAGATCCTAGAAGAGGTTGAAAACTGTCAATCCCAGAGGAAAATAAAAACCAGACCTTGTATCTGTTACTGAGGTGTGGGGAAGAAGGAATCACTAGTATGTTAAATATAAAACTCAGACTCCAAGAATGAGGACACCAGAGAAGCTCCAGGGAAGAACATCAATCTTGAGATCAGGAGACCTGACACTGAACTGCAAAGGTAACCGCTGCAGCCCAAACTCAGAAGGAAATACATTTAAATAAATAAATTATGAATGTGAGATGGGGCCTCAGGGCTGGCTCCAAGGGATCCTTCAGCCTGGGAGAAGCCCCAGCTGTACTAAAGACAGAAGTACTCCTTCTGTGTGCTACTTTTCCTAAAGCCCACCTAAACACAGTGACGGATTTTATTTCCTTGGGCTCCAAAATCACTATGGACAGTGAATGCAGCCATGAAATTAAAAGGCACTTGCTCCTGACGGAAAGCTATGGCAAATCTAGACAGCATATTGAAAAGCAGAGACATCACTCTGCCAACAAAGGTCCGTCTAGTCAAAGCCATGGTTTTTCCAGTAGTCATGCATGGATGTGAGAGTTGGACCATAAAGAAGGCTGAGCACAAATGAATTGATGCTTTTGAATTGTGGTGCAGAGTCCCTTCGATAGCAAGGAGATTAAACCAGTCAATCTGAAAGGAAATCAACCCTGAATAGTCACTGGAAGGACTGATGCTGAAGCTGAAGCTCCACTACCTCAGCCGCCTGATGCAAAGAGCTGACTCATTGGAAAAGACCCAGATGCTGGGAAAGACTAAAGGCAGGACGAGAAGGGGTGACAGAGGATGAGTTGGCTAGATTGCATCACTGACTCAATGGACCTAAGTTTGAGCCAATTCTGGGATATAGCGAAGGACAGGGAAGCTTGGCGTGCCACAGTCCAGGGGTCACAAAGAGGCAGACATGACTTAGCAACTGAACAACAGTGAACAACAATGGCATGGCCTGGGTGTCACAGGGAAGAGAGAATATACAATTCTCCTCTTTCTTTGCAGTTATTAACTCTAACCCTAGACAAGCCCTCAACCAGCTGGGAGACACAAAGACTCTTCATCCTGCGGCTCTCTTCTGTCCCCGACTACTCACTTGCACTCTAGTTCTACCTCCTGTCCCGTCATGCCCGGCAGCCTGGCTAATTTCATTGCTGGTTCTGAGCTCCAAAAGTTAAAAGACAGGCTCACAGGGCAAACGTTAGTATTAAGAAAATCCTAAGTTCATTTAATTAATTTTTCTGTAAACTAGAATAATCATATCATCATTGAATGTCAGTATAGGAAATTCACTGTAAAAGTGATTTTAACTGTAAAAGCACAGCTATAATGCAGATTTTACTTTGATAGTATATTTGAAATATGATAGTAGCATACCTGATTACAGGATATCAAAAAAAATAATAACTAAACACATTGTGGCTATCTCCAGTAACAGCCTGTCAACTTAAAAAATATTCACAAACTAAAAGCTGAGAGTTATATTTTATTTCGTGGGAACTGTGAGAACTTCAAGCCCAGGAGACAGCATCTGAAGTAACCCTAAGAGGACTGCTCCTAGTAGGAGGGCAGAGGGGAGGAGCCACGTAATACAAAGGGCCGATAGTCTGAATGTCAAAGTTTGGGTTTTTTTTAAATGAATTAAAGAAAATCAACTATCCCAAGTTAAGGAATCTATCGCTCTTCTACGCATGGAAACATCCCGGAGTGTGAAATAAAGTGGGACTTAGGAAGCATTACTAGGAACAAAGCTAGTGGAGGTGACTGAATTCCAGCTGAGCTACTTCAAATCCTAAAAGATGACGCTGTTAAAATGCTGTGTTCAATATGTCAGCAAAATATGGAAAACTTGTAAGTGGCCACAGGACTAGAAAAGGTCAGTTTTCATTCCAATCCCAAAGAAGGGCAACATCAAAGAATGTTCAAACTACCATATAACTATGCTCATTTCACATGTCAGCAAGATTTTGCTCAACATCCTTCAAGTTAGGCTTCAGTAGTTTGTGTACTGAGAAATTTCAGATGTACAAGCTTGGTTTCAAGGAGGCAGAGGAACCAGAGATCAAACTGCCAACATTTGCTGGACCATGGAGAAAGCAAAGGACTTTCAGTAAAACATCTACTTCTGCGTCACTGACTATGCTAAAGCCTTTCACTGTGTGGATCACGACAAACTGTGGAAAATTCTTAAAGAGATGGGAGTACCAGACCACCTGACCTGTCTCCTGAGAAACTTGGATGCAGGTCAAGAAGCAACAGTTACAACCAGATATGGAACAAGCAACTAGTTTAAAATTGGGAAAGGAGTACAACAAGGCTATATATGGTCACCCTGTTTATTTAACTTATACGTAGAGTACTTCATGCAAAATGCTGGGCTGGATGAATCACAAACTGGAATCAATATTGCTGGGAGAAAAATCAACAATCTCAGATGTGCAGATGATACCACTCTAAAGACAGAAAGTAAAGAAGAACTCAAGAGCCCCTTGATGAAGGTGAAAGAGGAGAGTAAAAAAGTTGACTTGAAACTCAACCTTAAAAAAAACTAAGATCATGGCATCCAGCCCCATCACTTCATGGCAAATATAATGGGAAAAAGTAGAAGTAGTGATAGATTTTATTTTCTTGGGCTTCATAATCACTGTGAATAGTGAAGTGTAGCCATGATATTAAAAGATGTTCCTTGGAAAGAAAGTTATGACAAAGCTAGACAGTGTATTAAAGAGCAAAGACATCACTTTGCTGACAAAGGTCCTTACAGTCAAAACTGGTTTTTCCAGGAAGGCTGCGGAGAAGGCAATGGCACCCTACTCCAGTACTCTTGCCTGGAAAATCCCATGGACGGAGGAGCCTGGTAGGCTGCAGTCCATGGGGTCGCCGAGGGTCGGACACAACTGAGCAACTTCACTTTCACTTTTCACTTTCATGCATTGGAGAAGGAAATGGCAATCCACTCCAGTGTTCTTGCCTGGAGAATCCCAGGGACGGCGGAGCCTGGTGGGCTGCCATCTATGGGGTCACACAGAGTCGGACACGACTGAAGTGACTTAGAAGTAAGGAAAGCTGAGCACTGAAGAATTAATGCTTTCAAACTGTGGTGCTGGAAAAGATTCTTCCCAGTTCCTTGGACTGCAAGGAAATCAAACCAGTCAATTCTAAAGGAAATCAACCTTGAATATTCATTGGAAGGACTACTGCTGAAGTTGAAGCTCCAATACTTTGGCCACCTGATGGGAAGAGCTGACTCATTGGAAAAGACTCTGATACTGGGAAAGATTGAAGGCAAAAGGCCAGCAGAGGATATAATGGTCAGATAGCATCACTAACTCAATGGATATGAATTTGAGCAAATTCTGAGAGATAGGAGAGGACAGAGGAGTCTGCCATGCTACAGTCCATGGGATCACAAAGAGTTGGACACAACTTAGTGACCGAACAGCAACATGTATGGAAAGATGCAAGAGTTTAGACTCACTGAAATCATTCCTTTGAAAAGCACCTCAGTTACCTGGGACCAATATCCTCTTTTCACATTTTGAGCATTGTTTCCTCCATATTCACTGTCGGGAGTGGCTGCAGTCTAACGGCTGCTGCATGGCAGGTATTCCTTTCCTTCTGAGTGCACTCAGGGCTCACCAGCTCACCACCTGTGGTGGCTGCAACCACTGGCAACGGTGACATTCTTGTTTACTGATATGGCAATATCAGTAAATGTCAGGAAATATTTCATTTTGCAATCTTTAAAGTGTAAAATAAAAATGAATAAGTCCTTAGGAGGTATGATTTTTTAATTAATTTATTTTTTAACTAAAGGATAATTGTAACAGAATTTTGTTGCTTTCTGTCAAACATCAACATGAATCAGCCATAGGGAGGTATGATTTTTTAAAATAATTGTGTTTCACAACAATCTTGTAGCTTCCTGCTCCAAGAGTCCCTCTGATATTTCTCAATGCTTACAACTCTTCCCTGATGCTATGGCCAAATGATATTTCCCCTGGCATTTTCATTATCTCATCTATATGATGACAATCTTAATTTTTATTATCACCAACATCATCTCGAAACTGAACACTAGAACAGTGTAAAATGAATCTACTTTTCAATCACTTTGAACTTTCTCTAGAAATGGAGATTTAAATATTCACAACCATTATCAAATAAATCCACTTGAGAGGAACAAATATGCCGCAAGCTATCTTAATAATCTTAACAAAAACTGACCACACAATACATCCCATTCCATTTTCAGTTACCACAGTATGTATCTATCACATGTTCTGAACCATATTACCAATGCTTGTCAAAGCTCAAGATGCTCTCAGTGAGGAGGGTATTTTCTTTTAGAGAATGTAATTGTGTCAGCGGAGCCAGGCCCATCTTTTCCTCACTGAAGGCAAGTCTCCATGTTAAATACCAGGGGTATGAGCATGAGTCAGGTACATAACCTCAAAAAGCTCATCAAGAAGCAAGAAAAACAAGAGCCCCTCATATGCACAGAATCAGTCAACCAGCATGACTATCATACCTGACAATCCATTTGTACACTCCTGGGGGCAAAAAAAAATACCAGGTCAAATACCTCAGGACACCTCTGGTATGACTCTAGTGTAAACAGAATACAACTATCTTAAATGCACATTTTCTGAAATATAATCATGATTCACATTGTACAGATCCTGCACTACACTATTCCTATGTACAGTCAGAAGCTGCTTTGATATATTTCCCTACTTACAGTCATATATAAAGACTTTTCATGGGTTTTCACTAAATCTCTTGTACCTCATAGCTGTATCAAAAATGAACACTTCAGCCTAATGAGGGGAAAATTAACTGCACAACTTCTAACAATAATGGATGGAGGCATAATTCAATATGCACAATCAAACATTTTTGCCAACTGCACATAACTGAATGATTAGGTAGTATAAGAAATAATTCGTGCTTTCTTAGCAAAACAGTAAAATCAATAAGAATGCACCTAAATGTTTTCAGACTACAGCAGTTAAAGCAAAGCAGCAAAAAAGAAACCAAAAATGAAGGAAGGAAGAAATTAAGAGAGGAAAGGAGGAGGAGAAGAAGGGAGGGAATGGGAAAAAATCACATTTGTTTTTCCTCAAAATCTGGGCTTCATTGGTAGATCAGTTGGTAAAGAATCTGCCTGACAATGGAGGAGGTGCAAGAGAGGCAGGTTATATCCCTGGGTCCGAAAGACACTCTGGAGAAGGAAACGGCTACATGCTCTAGCAGTGGGCCACGGTCCATGGGGTCGCAAAGAGTCGGACACGACTAAGAGAGTGAGCGTGCGTGCACACACACACACACACCCTCAAAAACTGAGTTTGGGTTCTTTGCTTATTTAGTTTTATATGGGCCAGTTCCATGGGGCTGTGCGCACGAAGAGCTGGACACAACTGAGTTACTAACACGCACACACACGCACATAAGGGCCAGTTATTTTTCCAGCAGTTGTAAACAGCAGGTAGACTTTTGTTTGTTTGAAATGCATATCAAAAACAGAAACACATGTTAAGCTAGCTATTCAGTCCCCACCCAAACGCAAAAGGCTGTAATCCTCTCCCAGTGTTCTGACAGCTACTTTCTGCCGCCCTTCCTCTCCACAGACCTTGCAGCATTTCGTTGATGAGACACATGATGTCCAAGTGGAACTGTATAATCTGGAGCTTCCTTTTAATATTACCTCCAAAGAGGGACAAGAAATAAAAGACAGCTATTGTGTTTCATGAGTTTACCCTTTGAGAGCTACTGTGAGGAGGATAGCTTGCCTGAATTAGACAGAAAAGCTGACCCTGTAAGTCACTTATCCTAATTAAGACCAGTGGCGATCCAGGGAGACAGTCGCTCTACCATCTCATGTTATAATGTTACCGCCCAACATGGCACTATGTGCGTCTCCTAAACCTGTCTGCACACTTTTCCCATTGTCTGTTTTTGTATCCTTCCTCCCCTCCTTTTATTTCTCTTCACAGAAATGTCTATCTACCTCATACATCTTAACAAAAGTGAAAGCCCTTTGGCATGAAGGAAGTGGCTTAGATTTAAACAGTTGTTCCCCTTTTAAGACTTAAACATCCAAAGAAATATTCTGTTATGATGGTGTCATTGCTGTTCAGACTTGTTATTATGTTTGTGAAAGTTAATTATCTGATAAGATACACTGTGGTTATTACCACCACTAAAAAAAAAAAAATGCATATGTTTATTAATTCAAAGTGTTCCATTAAAATAAAGTATGCTAACTAAAGAACTGAACAATTATTTCCTAATTATTACTGCACAATCATTAGGGCATTTTATAACAGCTTTTTCCTTTTCCTGAATGAATTATACTTTATATTTAAAACTATTAGCATTTATAGTGTTTTATTTTAATAGAATATGCTATTTCTGTGCCTATTTTTACTCTGAAGGACTTAGTTAAATCTAGTGTTTTAAGCCAAAGTTTCTTCCTCACTGAAGAAAAGTGTTAACATGTAAGCAAATCATTAAACATCCTAGAACAAGAACCCACAACTCAAAGGGTTACTATGATTCATGTTGAATATTTTAAGTATTAGGTAAACATTCAATGAAGGATGGAATCAAATGGTTTGTTCAGAACGAAGAATAAGATATTTCCTTATTACTCCTTCCATTTCTGTTGTCTTCCAGGAATAAACCATACATGTCTTATGTGAGAGAAAAAAACTTTAAAAATGAAGACCATAACTATAATGGAGTTAATGTGGCTTCTTATCCCACAGCCCTACAGTTGTCACTTTCTCATAAAATCCAAGCAATAAAGTTGAAATTAGATGTTGTCCTTTCACAGAAACTTCTTCCTGCAGAAATACCTATAAATCTGTGGTCTAAGACAAGTGGGAGGGGAAATACATGCATCCTTTTTTTAGCTAATAGGTGTGCAAAGTTTTAGGTGACTCAGGAAAAAAAGATAAAATTGTACAACACGTTAAATTCCATAATTTCTAAATCTCAGTAGTTCCCAGTACACTGAATATCCTGAGCCTTGTTCTCTGCAGACATCAAGCAGGCCACACAGTCCTCCCTGGGCATGCACGCCGTGCCCACTGCAGTCAACAGAGCATGTCATCTCAGCCGTCCACAACATCCATCCTCAACCTGCTATGCTGTGAAGATTTCTGATTTTTGCTGTCCACCCAAACCACAAACTTTCTGCCTTGTGTCACATACTGTCTATAACAAGTTATTTTAACACTTAGTAAAGGGGATTGAGAGTACAGGTTTTATACAAAACTGGAAAATTCAACTGTCTTCCATATTCTTTATGTCTAATTCTTTCTGTGTGTGTGTGCATAGTCAGTCGTGTCTGACTCTGCAACTCCACACACTGTAGAGGTTCTCTGCCAGGTTCCTCTGCCCATGGAATTCTCCAGGCAGTAATACTGGAGTGTTTTGCCATCTCCTTCTCCAGGAGATCTTCCCAACCCAGGAATCAAACCCGAGTCTCTTGAATCTTCCACACTGGCAGGCAGGTTCTTTACCAACTGAGCTAGCAGGGAAGCCCATCCTTTATATGCCACACCCTTTTGTATCTTGAATGTAGTTTCAAGATACAAATTAAGAAAATAGGTAGGCTACCAATTAGAAACAACCTATAAGTCTTCCGGTTGGGTTGGGCACTTATACTTAAATTTTTGCAAATTACCAGACGCCTACTAGCTACTGTGCTGCTAAAGGAAAATATAGTAGAGCGTTTGGGAAAGCAGTGCTGGGGCTACTGGCCCTTTCACTACCATTTCTTTGAGAGTAACTGCTACCAGGAGCAGTGTCATACTCATTAATCTTAATGAAGAATTATGTCTGAAAAAAGCCAAGTGTTAGTTTGTTCTTTGCAGTGAAATCTGCATTTTTTAAGATCACATCTAATTCTTCTAACTTAAAAGAGGATTTATGATATTTTAAAATACACCAAATTACATCAAATTCTTTTGCAAGCTTGGCCAAACTAGGCAGGTTTCATTCATAGTACATGTGGATAAATACATGGAGACACATATGTTCACTAGGGTTTTCTATGTGTTTCCTTTAAAGACAGTTGTAGGATTAAGCCAAACTCTTCTGTGTAGCATTCCAGAAAACATCACTTTATGTAGAATAAAATAATTTTTGTTTTTCCATAATTAAAAACTTAAAAACACCATCAAAAGATAGATTCTAGATTACATGCTTAAAGATTTTAAAAGTAATTAATTAAATAAATAAATAAATAAATAAATAAATAAGTTAGTTGTATAAAGAGACACTGAAATTATTATAAGCAACATGCAAATAATAATATAACAATAGTGGAAAATATTTAGTAGCTTGCAATATGTTGTCATCATGTTAAGTGATTTATATTAACTATTTTTCAATTAAAATTCAGAACTTTACCACAGTAGAATTCCAAGTTGAATTTTCCCTGCCTCAGAATTATGTCTGTGATTTGAAATTGAGAATAAAAAATATAACGTATCCTAGATGTAAGAGAGAGATTGTAGAGAGGAAGCCAACAACCTGTAAAAACAACCACACACCTACAGTTTGGACTGAAGAACACCAGAGCAGGGCTTGCTACAGCTGCTGCCGCTGCTGCTAAGTCGCGTCAGTCATGTCTGATTCTCTGCGGCCCCATAGATGGGAGTCCACCAGGCTCTCCGCTCCCTGGGATTCTCCAGGCAAGAATACTGGAGTGGTGATGCAGGATACAGGATGCTTGGGGCTGGTGCACTGGGATGACCCAGAGAGATGGTATGGGGAGGGAGGTGGGAGCGGAGTTCAGGATTGGGAACATGTGTACACCCGTGGCGGATTCATGTTGACGTATGGCAAAACCAATACAGTATTGTAAAGTAAAATAAAGTAAAAAAATAATTAAATAAGAATTAAAAAAAAAAAAAAGAATACTGGAGTGGGTTGCCATTTCCTCCTCCAATGCATCAAAGTGTAAAGTGAAAGTGAAGTCACTCAGTCGTATCTGATTCGTAGTGACCCCATGGACTGCAGCCCACCAGGCTCCTCCATCCAGTACCCAATTCCAACGAGCAACCCCTTTCCCAGTCGCCGCAAGAAGAGGTTCCAAGACGGGTAGGAATCAGCTTTATGGGGAGTTCAGTGTTTCAGGGAGAGAGTCCAGTTTCTTTCCTCTCTATGGAAAGGAGTGAGAGATGCTTTCCCTTCCACAAAGTGAGGAAATTTCAGAATCAGCATTCACAAGAGTAGGAGTGCCTACAGGTAGTGAGAAGGCCTCTCATTCCTTGGTGAAATGCCCATGGTGGCACTCCGGTGACTGAATTTCAGGGAGCATTTTCAGAAATAAGTCATTTTGTCTGTTCTATCATCCTTCTACTGCTAGGAAGAAAAGTCTCCTAGTATGCAAATCCTGAAAGCTGGGCAGCCCTGAACACGGACACTGATGCTCATTTCTACTACAGTGATGTCTGAGAGGGCAAGGCCTAGTGGGATAGCCAAACCAGAAAGACTGAAGTAGACTGCAGAAGTGTCCCTGGGAGGTAGATGTAAGAAACTCTGTTGAAAATTTGGAAGAAACCCGTGGTATTTCCCATCCACCTCTATCCACAGACCTGAAGGCTGGTGGGGGGGCATGGACTTCTGTGCTGTTCAAGTCATCTCAAGGACCAGTAGCAGGTACCACAATTCAGAGAGCACATAAATCTGAAAGATTCTTTCAGGACAGAGTAAATTAGAAGAGTGTAGCTAAAACAACAGGCCCATGTAAGAGACAAGTGAACGATAAACCAGGAAAAGCAGGATGGAATCAGAATGCAGTGATAAAGGCTATGAACCACGGAGGTGCATGAAGGTGCAGAGACATGGATGGAAATGAGAAATGAGGCAGGCAATTACCAAACTGGAGCTTTGCAGATCCTATGACTTGATTTCCTCTTTCTTATTTTTGTCAAGTAAGTTGAGATTGCTGAAGAGGAGAATCACTAGGTTAGGTGTTTTCTGATATTTTTTTTCCTTCAGTTTAACAAATAAGAGCTTTGAATAAATTATCTAAAAGCACTCAGCTAGCTACCAAAGGGAGTGGGTACTCTTTAAATACCTGATGATATTCTCTACCCACTGGTTTGGGCAGGAAGGAAAGGCAGCAAGAAGGGCAGAAATTCAGTGCCATGAAGGAATGAAGGCAAGAGGTCAACTGCGAAGGTACTACAGAACTAAAATTAGAGGTGAGACAACCACTGGGGGTGTAAAATGCTGCAGAGGGGTTACAGAGAATGAGGACCAGGGGAAGGCCATGTTTTCACTCAGAGGTTCACTGGTGACATCAGGAGCAAAGCTTCGGCTGACTTTCTGTGGAGGAAGCGAGACTGAAGGCAAGTGGGTGGTGAGGAACTGAGGCAATGTTTTTAGAAGTGTGAGGACAAACACTGCCTGTGTGTGAAGGGGAGTGGTCTCCTTTGTTCAATACTGTGGCAATGTAGCCATGCTTACATACTCCCACTATACCTATACAGAAGAATTGGGAGAGTATCATATTGCAAAGAATGATTAAAAATAAAAACAAAATATAAAATAAATAAATTCTAAATGAATTATCTCCAATCTGAGCTGCTTAATATTGCCCAAAAAACACAATCCTTCTAATTTAACTTTTTAAAAATGTAAGATAAAATCCAGGAAATGATATACAGTAAATTAATTTAAAATGACACTATAGTAAAATGAAAGTGGAAAGCATATAAAAAAGCAAGGCTTAGAAAGGTGTTTCTGAAAAGGTGAAGGATATCAGTGGTAGCAAATGTAAATCACTTAAACTAACATGTACAAGAGGAAGAGTAATTTGCCCAAGATATAGGAATTATTAAATATCAAAACAGTTTGGAAATAGATTCAGGAAAATGATAGCAATATGTTCTAAAGTCTATTTAAAAAAAAAAAAAAACAACCAAATAGTATAAGGGAGAAAAGTCTATATTTAATATGGAAATGCAGTAATTTCTGGTCATATAAAATGTACTTAATGTAAAGGAACATATGACACCCCACTCCAGTACTCTTGCCTGGAAAATCCGATGGACGGAGGAGCCTAGTGGGCTGCAGTCCATGGGGTGGCTAAGAGTCGGACATGACTGAGCGACTTCACTTCCACTGTACCTAAAAACAAACTCCGAAAGTTTTCTTTTTTTCTTCTACATATCTACCACTTAAAGAGACTGCTTCATTCAAAAGGTGGCAGCCTATGAGCCTTACAAGACACTCCCAACCTCAAACTGGCTTTTAGTTAACCAATCACATAATTTCCTTTCTTTGCACCTGCACTTTCTTTATATAAATCTTGACCAGTTCCTGTCTGCAGACAGGAGTGTTCCAAACTACTTACAGTTTCAGTTCAGTTCAGTTGCTCAGTCGTGTCCGACTCTTTGTGACCCCATGAATCACAGCACGCCAGGCTTCCCTGTCCATCACCAACTCCCGGAGTTCACTCAGACTCACGTCCATCGAGTCCATGATCCCATCCAGCCATCTCATCCTCTGTTGTCCCCTTCTCCTCCTGCCCCCAATCCCTCTCAGCATCACAGTCTTTTCCAATGAGTCAACTCTTCTCATGAGGTGGCCAAAGTACTGGAGTTTCAGCTTTAGCATCAGTCCTTCCAAAGAACACCCAGGGCTGATCGCCTTTAGAATGGACTGGTTGGATCTCCTTGCAGTCCAAGGGACTCTCAAGAGTCTTCTCCAACATCACAGTTCAAACGCATCAATTCTTTGGTGTTCAGCTTTCTTCACAGTCCAACTCTCACATCCATACATAACCACAGGAAAAACCATAGGCTTGACTAGACAGACCTTAGTTGGCAAAGTAATGTCTCTGCTTTTGAATATGCTATCTAGGTTGGTCATCACTTTTCTTCCAAGGAGTAAGCGTCTTTTAATTTCATGGCTGCAGTCACCATCTGCAGCGATTTTGGAGCCCCAAAAAATAAACTCTGACACTGTTTCCACTGTTTCCCCATCTATTTCCCATGAAGTGATGGGACCAGATGCATGATGATCAATTCTAATGGATGCTTGCTCAAATAAAAATTTTAATATGCTTCCGTTTTTTTTAACAGTCCTAGGAATATGTGTCTCAAATCTTTGGAAAGTGATCTTGGTTAATTTCAAGTATCCTGGAGGAACACTGGCAAACATGCCTTACCCAAACCGATGTTCAAAGAATTATGCAGGGAAGGCAAATTCATAGATAAAATGCCACAAATTTTATTCATGGATAAAATGCCACAAATTTAATCTGAACTAACTTATCAATTAATGCTATCCTCCTCAAAGCTGTATTAAGTAATCTATTTATGTTGTACCATCTCTGCCCATTTAATGTTCATGTTCATGACAATTTAGTCAACCTAACGCTAAAGAAATCTTTGATATAATCTTTTCTGTTTAAGTTATTGCTAGGTCTTCTCACTATGTCCATTTCTTCACTGAGATTGAGAAATAATTTTACTAGGGCAGAAATTCTGTAACTAAACAGAATGAGATTCAAGTAGTTAATGCAAATAAGTTTTCATCATTCAGTACCAAAGGCAAGATTAAAGGGAGAAAAATTTACCTGAGTTGAACGTTAATTTTCCCCCAAAGAATTTGACACAAAACATATTTACAGAGCATAGTGATTACAAAATTTTCATTTTAGCTCTCCAATTTTGTCTGATTGTGATTTTCTCATGCTTTATTAGGGTATAACAGGAACTCTCTCATATTGATAAATGACATTCTGGGGTGTCTTGTAATACAAACTTAATTCTTCTTGCAGTTACTCATTAATTTGTTATTTTGTATCTTAAAAAATAAAAAATAAACTATGCACAATTAGAAACCAAATAATACTTTCTAACAGATAAAACTTCAATTGTACTCTTAGGGAAGCATCATTTTATAACTAAGGAGGTCAGACCTTGACCCTGAAAGAGTATTCCTTTCAGACAAACACACTGAAATGCAAACTGATTGTGGAACTTTCAGTTAAGGACTTAAATATGATATCCATGGTTAGCAAGGAAAAAATAACATGTCTTCATTTTCCAACATTTTACTTTTGGTATTTTCTGTGTGTATTTTCACAAGTCTAAATCCCCTTAATCTTTCTATTCTAAATCTGCCAATTAAAAACAATAGATATAGCAAATAAAGTAACTGAAAAATTCATATTGAAAGGAATCAGAAACCTCCCATCTATCTCCTATATTAAAATGAATGTATCAAACTAGAAACTTAGGTATTAAAAAAAAAACCACTTGATATTTACTTCCTGTTAAGAATTCCTTATGTTTTCTTTGTGGCTCAGCTGGTAAAGAATCCACCTACAATGCAGGAGACCTGGGTTGTGAAGATCCCCTGGAAAGGGGAAAGGCTACTCACTCCAATATTCTAACCTGGAGAATTCCATGGCCTGTATAGTCCATGGGGTTCCAAAGAGTCAGACACGACTGAGTGCCTTTCACTCACTCACTCTTGATTTCCTTATATATTTTATGATGGATGTTTCAAGCTTATTCATATTAACTGCTATCTTTGAGTTTCTTTCTTTGATGGTATCAAATAATTTCTCAAAGCCTTTTTCTCTATGGTATACAGTAGGTGCTTTCATTTAAAACAAAAGAGTTTAACTGAAATGCAGGCAAAAATCACATGAAATCAGCCTTGGAGCTGTAATGTTGTCACCTATTTTTCCTTTCCTAGGCCTGAGTCTGCTCCATCTGCCTAATTATAAGCTCAAAACCCTCTGGGTGGTGAATGACTCTACATTCTACACTGCACTTAACACATTTTTCATGCTCTATATACTATTAATAATAACAGTAGTAATGACATACATTTTTCTTAATATAAAGGAAAATACGGACATCACAACTGTCACTTATCCACACTCCCTTTTGTCTTGATGATGCACACTGGAGGGATGGTTGCTAAGATCACATTACCTCTTCCTTCTATTCCAAACTTAGTTTTGCATTGTTTTTTCCTGTAGCTCACTTGTTTTTCCTCTGTTTTAGTTTATTCTTCTGCTTTCTTTACCCACCACTCCTATTATCTCCTCCTGAATGCCAAACAGTATCAGTATTTTGCACTTAGCTGCTAAGGAAAATATCTGTTTGTATATGCTTAATTGGCTTAACTATTTACTAAAGTAGGGTTTTTAAACAGCACTACTGACATGTCGGGCTGTACTTTTTTTTTTATATATAGTGGAGAGTTGTCCTGTGTATTGTAACATGCTTTCCCTGGTGGCTCAGATGGTAAAGAATCTGCCTGCAATGCAGGAGACCTGGGTTCGATTCCTCGGTTGGGAGGTTCCCCTGGAGAAAGGAATGGCTACCCACTCCAGTATTTTTGCCTGGAGAATTCCATGAACAGAGGAGCCTGCAGGCTACAGTCCATGGGATCGCAAGCAATCAGATATGACTGAGTGACTAACACTTCACTTTTTAGCACCATCCCAGGACCCTACCCACTAGATAGATGGCAATAGCATACTTCACCCCACCCCACTACCAGGTATGACAGCCAAAAATGTCTCCAAATATTGCCATCTATTCCCTAGAAAACTGCTGCAGGGGAAACCTATTGTAATAAGGTAAAACTATTCTTCTCAGTATGTCATACTGCTGGAATTAAACAGAGTAAAAATGAGATAAATATGAAATAAAAATTATATTAAAGCATTTAAAAAGCCTAAAGTTCTTACAAGCAAAAATAAGTAACACTCCAATATCAAGGATTATTTTACCGAAAAAAATTATTTCTGCTACTTTACTTATGAAAGCTAACCTGAAATAGAGCTCTAAGCAAAGCACTAGCTATGATTTAAGACTAGTATGTCTAACGTTCAATTAAAATAAATCCTTCTAACAGCACTTTTATAAAATCACTTAGCTTGTTAAAACATATAAAATGTTTGGCTCCCCTGGGCTACATTATGATTAAGGTACATTCGGAGATGAAAAAACACTTCTCATTTCACAAGGTCACAGTACATTTCAAAATGAGCTATACTTCACTATTTTCCAAAGATTTCTTTGTTTCCTTCACAAAACTAAGCCAAGGTCCTCCTACTTCTGAAATTTACTATAAATCTGGATACTGTCAAGAAGCATCTAATCTCCAATGCATTTGAAAAGCCTTGTAAATTACAACCAAAATAACCAAGGCACAACCTTTTCTCTTTTTATTTTTCTTCTAAGTTTTTTCCCAATGGTCAGTAAACATGTTTCAACATCCGCTTTCTTTATGTTAGGCACTAATGCAGAAAGCATGAAATAAATATCCTAGACACTCAGGTCTCATCAGAGGCAGTGCTTGAGTGCTCATGAGGTAGCGCATAAGTGTTCAGAAGCAGTTGACTCGAACTGAATTCCAGGGTCCAATTCCTCACTGGTTGTGTGATCTTAAGCATGTTAGCATCTCTAAGTCTCAGTTTCGCCACATGTAAAGGACAATAATATTTGACCTTATTTCATGGAACTGTTATAAATTTGGAAATTAAAAGCTTTAGCACATACTAGCACATACCTTGCACACAGAGAAGTGTTCACCAGCATTACAGATTCCCTGATCAATCAATGTGCTTCAAAGTCAATATTTTCTCATCTGAAAACTGCGAGCTCTCCCTCCCAAATCAGTGTCTTCCTGCACTTCTATCATTCCATTCCTCCAGCTAAAGACCAAAACCTGACAATCCTAAATCCCTTCATTATGCTCACTATCTCCACTTCCCACCCAAGAAATGATGCCCAGTACCTCCCCATCAACATCATCACTAACATTCCAGGCTTTTATCTCCATCATCTCATGTCACCTTCAACATTTAAGACACACTTATATCTGTCATCTCCTCTTTATCTCTGCTGTCCCCAATCTGATTCAAGCCCCTCTTCTTCTATGATCTAGAGAGAATTATAGGAACTAATTTATCTAATATCCAATTCTTATCCATCTTGCACAGTGAAGTCAAAGCACTTTTTTCTAAAACAGATCTGATCATGACTTCCCCATTATATACTGTTAGATACCATCCTGTCCCCAACCTTTATGATAAACTCCACCCCATAGAGGGTAACAGGACTTCAGGAGTTCAGCCCTGTCTCTCTACCCAATCTCGACTTACAGTGCTCTTTACATAAACCCATATGCCCACCACAGCAAACTACCTCCAGGTCCCGGACAAATGACATCCTGCCTAATCCTTTGCATGCATTGGGACTGCTGCCTGGCACGTCAATCTCTGTGCACCTGTACATCCAGCTCATTTTTGAGGTCTTTAAGCACCACCTCCTCCCTGCAGCAGTTTCAGAAGCCTCTAAGGCTGAAAGATGGCCCTTCATTTATATTTCCTCTCCACAACTCCCTGAACCTACCTTAAGAAGCTGACTACTATGTTATTACATATTGGCTTTTTCAATTATCACCTGCACTAAAAGATTTTGCTGGACAGTAGCATCGTTTTTATCTTTTTTTGTTCAAAAAATTATGGTATCAAATACAACCAAAAACTAAAATACAGAATTAAATGAGATTCATGAAAGTTATGACCAACCTAGATAGCATATTCAAAAGCAGAGACATTACTTTGCTGACTAAGGTCAGTCTAGTCAAGGTTATGGTTTTTCCTGTGGTCATGTATGGATGTGAGAGTTAGACTGTGAAGAAGGCTGAGCACCGAAGAATTGATGCTTTTGAACTGCGGTGTTGGAGAAGACTCTTGAGAGTCCCTTGGACTGCAAGGAGATCCAACCAGTCCATTCTGAAGGAGATCAACCCTGGGATTTCTTTGGAAGGAATGATGCTAAAGCTGAAACTCCAGTACTTTGGCCACCTCATGCAAAGAGTTGACTCATTGGACAAGACTCTGATGCTGGGAGGGATTGGGGGCAGGAGAAGAAGGGGAGAACAGAGGATGAGATGGCTGGATGGCATCACTGACTCAATGGACGTGAATCTGAGTGAACTCCGGGAGTTGGTGATGGACAGGAAGGCCTGGTATGCTGCGATTCATGGGGTCGCAAAGAGTTGGACACGACTGAACGACTGAACTGAACTGAACTGAACTGATGTCTATCTTACACACACACACACACAAATTGTGTGCTTAGCACACAACAGGCACCCAAGTATGTTTGTATAAACAATGTTTCATTGAGTGAAACAAATGAATAATATATATTTGGGGAAATTAAGAAGTTTCATTTTGTTTCTGAAGGGCCACAATGGACAAATGGCTCATATATCTGATATAGCCATAAAATATCCTGCCTATTAATATAAAATTAAATATTTTTAAATTAATTTTTAAAAATGTACAGTACAGAACTGATTTGCAAAGTTCCATCTCACAGTTTCTAAACTGGAAATCCCAACAATCCAGACTGTTCTCAGAAGCCAGCAAGACATAAAAACTGATATTGTCAATTATGACTTTTATTCCAAAATGTCTGACTTATTTGTGACATACTCTAATACACCCTAAATTATTAACAGACCCTGGCACCAGAAGCAGTGAGGACAGCACTTGGGAAGGGAACACCCCACCTATTTAGCACGAAGACTGATGATTCAGAGGGAAGGAAGGAGGGGAGGAGGAGGCAGTTATTTTGATCGGCTGGGGGTCTCGGCGCCTTTTGTATCTGAGCTTCTGCTGGTTTCTGTGCTTTTTGTGGGTGCAGGCCGGCAGGCCGCTATGTTTCGCTCTTGCTGTCTTTGCTGACAGCTTCTCTGTGTGACAACTTGGAACCCCAGCAGTGAAGTGTGAAAATAAAACACAGGGAACAATTGGAATGGAAATTTCAAACTGCAGATACAGTTTTTAAAGATCTGAATGTATTAAGCATCTAGAAAATAGCTTCTGTGGTAGGGCTCATGGATAGGGAAGAAGAATAAACAAAGACAAGATTCAGGCATCATCTCAGAGCCATGCCCTATGCCACCCTGACTGTCCTGACTCTCCGGGTTCCTTGATTAACTGTCCTGACTTAAGTCAGTATCAACTATTTGACCTTTTCAAAACCAGAGCGTCCCAGAGCTTATATTTCTTTTGTTATGTGGTTTGTTCTTTAAACAGAAGTTAAAATTTAAAAAACACTCTTTTGGAATAAAATGTGATGAAAGAAGCCAAACTCTGTTTCTTCATAATTTGGCTCATGTCTCCTCTCTTGCTCTAGCTCTCATGCTTTCCCCGCAGCCCTTCCACTCAGGTCTTTCTCCACATCTCTCTTAGGAGGGTTCCAGAGACCAAGTGCAAGGAGGGGGACTGAAAGCCTTGCCGAGGTCCCCAATAAATATTTTCAATAATGAAACCATATATCAATTTCAATCATAAAACATGGATCACAGTTTTTTTGATCCATGTGTGCTCTCAATAGGATAAAATTCCAGAGGAGAGAAGGAGGAAGTATCAAGCCCTATTCCCTAAAGCCCTTTTCAGTACAAATGGTTCTGAAAAGCTGTATTTTCGAATGGAGGTCAGAACATACCTGTATATGCAAAACTACAAATATATAGACATACATGATAAAAATACACAGCACATTTATACCCCTTTGATTAACAAAATCGATGTAACCCACATCTCACTGTGAAAGTGAAGGTAATTTAAATAACCTAAAATAAGATTTGATAAAAAAAATAAAATTAGGTACACAAAATGCATAAGCTGCATTTAATTTCCGTGTACTGGGTCCCAAAGATAGAACAT
Organism: Capricornis sumatraensis; assembly: GCF_032405125.1. Classification (NCBI taxonomy): domain Eukaryota; kingdom Metazoa; phylum Chordata; class Mammalia; order Artiodactyla; family Bovidae; genus Capricornis; species Capricornis sumatraensis. Next base: position 44,421,845 of record NC_091074.1, on the reverse strand, counting down.
ATGCTACTGCTGCTGCTCAGTCGCTTCAGTCGTGTCCGACTCTGTGCGACCCCATAGACAGCACCCCACCAGGCTCCCGCGTCCCTGGGATTCTCCAGGCAAGAACACTGGAGTGGGTTGCCATTTCCTTCTCCAAATGCATGGAAGTGAAAAGGGAAAGTGAAGTCACTCAGAATATATGCTATAACATACCTGAAAAGAGCCCTCTCAGGAATTTGTGAGTTAAACTGATAACCCTGCTGGAGACATGCGTAGTCTTGGGATGGAAACCAGTATGCAGAAGACCGGAAGATGATAGTACAGGGACAGAAACCCATATAGCCTCAACAGCCTATCGGAATCATTCCATCTTTACTAGAGCAAATCATAGTTGATTGTTACTCAGTTCTGGCAATTGAGTAATGAATTCTCATCAGATTCACAGCAACATCCCACCACCTCAAAGGAATTTTGTTCATTATTATACAAAGTAAACAAATCACATTGACTTGATTCCTGACCTGGAAATTGAGATATTTACATTGTTCTCCAAAATCCTATTTCTAATACTGTTTAAAAATGTCTAAACTTTTCACAACTATGAGAAAATAAGTGAGCTACAATGGCTCCCTCTCCTTCACTGTGATCAACGTCGCAATCTAACCATGATTCCTACCACCGCTACTGCATAATTTTGTTGTTGCTTAGTCAAGAAGTAGTGTCTGATTCTTTGCAACCCCATGGACTGTAGCCCACCAGGCCCCTCTAGCCACAGAATTTCCCAGCATGCCTACTGCAGTGAGTTGTGATTTTCTACTCCAGGGAATTCTCCCAACTCAGGGATCAAACCATGTCTCCTGAACTGCAGGTAGATTCTTTACCACTGAGCCACCAAGGAAGTCTTACTGGGTATGTATAAGGTTGTAATTTTAAAATGCCTTCAACTCTTGAGTAATGTTGCTTTAAAACGTTAAATACGTTCTTTTTCAAAGGAATCGCCAAATTCTATTGCTGAAACAACATGTGGATTATGAAACAAGTATTTATGACCAATAGTGAAATTCAGAAGTGAAAGAGCAAATCATGAATGATGTTCTCTCTAATGAGACATTTGCCATGATTGAGACTGTTGCCAAAGAAGGTTCTGTTCCCTCATAAGCTCTTCCTGCCCCCTCTTTCTCCACTACAGTTATACCTCTGTCTTTGAATAGACTAAAAGGGCTGAATAAATACCATGTAACATGCGCATTTTAAACCATTTAATAAAAGGTTCTCAAATTTATAAATTACTTAATTCTAATTACCAATATATTTTACTTTATGCTGCATCTCTATTAGAGAAAAGATAATTGATTGGCCAGGATACAGATATGTAAATATATTAATAGTCCCTAATATTAACTCTCGGAAGTAAATTAATCTCCTTCAAATACTTAATATAACCCATTACAAGGAAATTAAATACATTGAAGTATTCTCTATAAATATTATTTTATATATTATAACAACTATTATTTCTACTATATAATTGGAAATATATCATTTAAAATAATAACTAATATGTTGTAAAATGAACTAGAGAAGAAATAAGAGAAAATAGACAAATTGCTGCAAAAGGTATAAGAAGCACAAAGAGCTAATATCAGAAACTAATGTTGAAAAAAATTCAGTTTTCAATTATACCACCTGTTCCTTCTCAAAGGCTAATTAAAATGCACCTTAGGAAACATAATCTTCTACAACTTTAATTACATCTCTTCCCTTTCTTTATTCCTCAAAATAGAAAGGACTACAACACCCAGGGTACACTTTCTCACTCTGATAGCAGTATGCCTTCTCCCTTAATGATTCTTTCCTGATATCACGAGTGGCTGCCTGTCTTTTCATATAGATGTAATTATGAGATTCAAAATCCAGTAAAGGCATAATTTTAGAGCTTTTAAATTCAGTAATGATTTAACATTTATACCGTCTTCTCTTTCTCTATGTATATGTATATATTTATGTACATTCTAAGTCATTTCAGTCATGTCCAACTCTGTGCAACCCCATGGACTGTAGCTCGCCAGGCTCTTCTGTCCATGGGATTCTCCAGGCAAGAATACTGGAGTGGGTTGCCATGCCCTCCTTATGTACATATATTCAGTTCAGTTGAGTTCAGTCACTCAGTCATGTCCGACTCTTTGCGACCCCATAAATCGCAGCACGCCAGGCCTCCCTGTCCATCACCATCTCCCGGAGTTCACTCAGATTCACGTCCATCGAGTCCATGATGCCATCCAGCCATCTCATCCTGTGTCGTCCCCTTCTCCTCCTATCCCCGATCCCTCCCAGCATCAGTCTTTTCCAATGAGTCAACTCTTCACATGAGGTGACCAAAGCACTGGAGTTTCAGCTTTAGCATCATTCCTTCCGAAGAAATCCCAGGGTTGATCTCCTTCAGAATGGACTGGTTGGATCTCCTTGCAGTCCAAGGGACTCTCAAGAGTCTTCTCCAACACCACAGTTCTAAAGCATCAATTCTTAGGCACTTAGCTTTCTTCACAGTCCAACTCTCACATCCATACATGACCACTGGAAAAACCATAGCCTTAACTAGACGGATCTTTGTTGGCAAAGTAATGTCTCTGCTTTTGAATATGCTATCTAGGTTGGTCATAACTTTCCTTCCAAGGAGTAAGCGTCTTTTAATTTCATGGCTGCAATCACCATCTGCAGTGATTTTGGAGCCCCAAAAAATAAAGTCTGACACTGTTTCCCCATCAATTTCCCATGAAGTGATGGGACCAGATGCCATGATCTTCGTTTTCTGAATGTTGAGCTTTAAGCCAACTTTTTCACTCTCCACTTTCACTTTCATCAAGAGGCTTTTTAGTTCCTCTTCACTTTCTGCCATAAGTGTGGTGTCATCTGCACATCTGAGGTTATTGCTATCTCTCCAAGCAATCTTGATTCCAGCTTGTGCTTCTTCTAGCCCAGAGTTTCTCATGATGTACTCTGCATATAAGTTAAATAAGCAGGGTGATAATATGCAACCTTGACGTACTCCTTTTCCTATTTGGAACCACACAAATGTATGCAACATGCATGCACATCTATACAGTTATATACATATATTTATATTTATGCTATCTTATTAAATAAGGCTTCCCTAGTGACTCAGTGGTAAGGAAACCACCTGCAAATGATTCTCCAGGCAAGAATACTAGAGTGGGTTGCCATGCCCTCCTCATCTACATAAATCAGTTCAGTTCAGTCGCTCAGTCGTGTCTGACTCTTTGCGACCCCATGGACTGTAGCATGCCAGGCTGTCCATCACCAACTCCCAGAGCCTGCTCACACTCATGCTCATCGAGTTGGTGATGCCATCCAACCATCTCATCCTCTTTTGTCCTCTTCTTCTCCCGCTCTCAAGCTTTCCCAGCATCAACGGCTTTCCAGTCAGTCAGTTCTCCCCATCAGGTGGCCAAAGTATTAGAGTTCCAGTTTCAACATCAGTCCTTCCACTGAATATTCAGGACTGATTTCATGTAGGATTGACTGGTTTGATCTCCTTCCAGTCTGAGGGACTCTCAAGAGTCTTCTCTAACTCCACAGTTCAAAAGCATCAATTTTTAAGCATTCAGCTTTCTTTATGGTCTAACTCTCATATCCATACATGACTACTGGAGAAACCATAGCTTTGACTAGATGGACCTTTGTTGGCAAAGAAATGTCTCTACTTTTTAATATGCTGTCTAGGTTGGTCATACCTTTTCTTCCAAGGAGCAAGTGTCTTTTAATTTCATGGCTGCAGTCACCATCTGCAGTGATCTTGGAGCCCAAGAAAATAAAGTCTCTCACTGTTTCCATTGTTTCCCCATCTATTTGCCATGAAGTGATGACAGCGGATGCCATGATCTTAGTTGTTTGAATGCTGAGTTTTAAGCCAGCTTATTCACTCTCCTCTTTCACTTTTATCAAGAGGTTGTTCGGTTCTTTTTCACTTTCTTCCATACGAGTGGTGTTATCTGCATATCTGAGATTATTGATATTTCATGTACATATGTATATATACACACAAATGTATACAACATTTATGCACATCTGTGTGGTATATATTATGATGTTATATACATACATTTATATTTATGCTATCTAGTTAAATATTGCTTCCCTAGTGGTAAAGAATTGGCCTGCAATGCAGGAAACACGGGTTTGATCCCTGGGTCGGGAAGATCCTCTGGACAAGGAAATGACAACCCACTCCAGTATTTTTGTCTGGGAAATCCCATGGACAGAGGAGACTGGTAGGCTACAGTCCAAGGGGTCACAAAAGAGTTGGACATGACTTAGTGACTAAACAACTAGCTAAATATACTATACCCATATATGCCCATATCTGTATCTTGCCATTCCCTAGACAAACTGTTATATGTGTATTATCTGACATTGAGAACTAATTTGTTATGGAAACAGTATCACCAATTCCTAGGCTAGCCCTTCAAAGTCTATAAACCTAGTTTGTAGTTATACTATAGGCTCCACAGTACTAACTTGGGTTTCAGGGCCCTGGAAAAAGAAGCTATGTTGTGAAAAAATGAGTATGACCATGGAGGATGGTTAAACAATGAGGAGAAAGATGATGTCCTCTTGTTTCCTTGGTTCAAAATTCTGATATAGTCACTTTTTTGACATCTCTCCTCTCCCTTCCTCCACCCTGTCTCCTGACCTTGTGAAGTGCCTTCAAGCACCCTCCGTGTCAGCCTGTCAGCCTTTACTGAGGTCACATCATTCCCAATCATTCCTATGCCAACAATTCCTCAGTTGCCCTGACTCACAATTCATAGACCCAAACACTGAACTCTCATAGATGTCAGGAATTATTTTTCAATTCAGTAAAACACTATAATCACACCAAATACATTTATATATCTCTCCAAAAAAAAATGCTTGTAAATAAAGAAAAGAATTTGAAAGAACCCTAGTAAACAAAAAAATAAAATAATAAGAAAGAGAGAGAGAGAATAGATTCAGTAGATTACACACAGGTTAGTTTGGCCAAAGGCCTGACCATGAAGTTACTAACTTGGAGATGATCTTGTTATTTTCAGCTTTGACCTTTCCACTGAGAAAATCGATGTATCTTTAAAAGCTTCATTTCTCAATCCACACCCCACAACACAAAAACACACTTAAGGGGAAGCTTCTCCAACAAAGACCAGGTTAGCAGCAGAAGGAAATGGTGGTCAGTCAGTTCTAAAATAGCCCCCACTGTAAATATTCTTTTAATAATGACTTTGAAATATTCATCCTAGCATATAAATTCATTTTTCCACTGTCACTGCTATCTGTAGCTAAATATTCAATGAAAAAAAAAAAACACACAGCAATACCTGTTCAGTGATCACCCTGCACACCTTAAAGAACATAAAACTCTATTATATTTTTAGGAACCCCTACAGCACTAAAAGGGCTGGGGAACTGGTAACAGTAGGACAAGACAATGCACAATGACCTCCACAAAGTTCTGAGACTATTTCCTCACAAAACACACAGATAAATATATAAATATAGACATAAAATAAATAGTTATGTGTGTGTGTGTCTCTCTCTCTATATATATATGTGAAAGTGTTAATCGCTTCGTCAAGTCTGACTCTCTGCGACACTATGGACCATAATCCGTCAGGCTCTGTGGGATTCTCCAAGCAAGAATACTGGAGAAGGTTGTCATGCCCTCCACCAGGGGATCTTCCCAACCCAGGGGCTGAACCCATGTCTCCTATCTCCTGCACTGGCAGACCTGTTCTTTACCACTAGTTCCACCTGGGAAGGCCATATATATATGTATGTCCTTTATGTCCTTTATGTCCTGCATTTATGATCGTAACACACGTGTATCATGGTCAACAGGGCAGCAACACAGCAGTAAGGGCACATTTGTCATTTAGTACAAAAGGGGCCGTAACAATGTATACATGTGGTTCATCTAAATGCTATAAAAATTCTTCATTAAGCAAAACAACAAACTGTGTTTTACCACTGGAGAAGCCTGAGTAAGAAGGTACATTTATTTATTAAACCCCTTCAATAGGACTCTGACTCCTGCAGGGACATACAATCTTAGCATGTCAAACAAAAACCAACAACCAGAACTCCCACAGAGGAAGCTTGAACATGGGCTTTAAATAATTAACACTTTTCTCTTCCCTTAACTTACACCTATGGAGATTGCTTTGTCCATAGTTATAAGTAAAAAGTCAGCCTAGTCATTATAGCAGCTGATTTGTGGAGCTCTCCCCTTATTAACATATTGGGCAGAACAACTCACTAAAGGAAAATTAAGGAGAGTAAAACGGGATACAAAATATCTGCACGAGTATGTTCTCATTAAATATCAGAGATTTGATCAAAATACATCAAGAGGTGTTTCTGTTCTAGTCTTTAACTGCAGGGATCAGACACTCTCCAGCTCCTCTCACGTGGTCCTATTATGGTTATTTTGCGGTTCCGTCAAGTTATTATTTGATTTTTATAGTGGGGGAGTTTTTGCTGTGGCTATTTTGGTTTTAGCATTTGATGGTTTTTAACATTCAAGACTATTTCTTTCAGACTCTAAGTACAAAATTATCTAAAGGCATTTAAACCTGAATTCTGAGTAGATGAGTTTTCACTATAATTTCCACAGCAACATTTCAAATTATTGCTTTAATAACTCTCCGATGCTCCACATTTGATTTCTCCGAGAGGACTATAAAGAACAGCAAGCTTGGAGGAATAGATGGGGGCCTAGTTAAGAAAACCTGCCACTTTTAGCTGCCACACATGAAGCTATGTTTTCTGCATACGTTATGATGTCTGTCCAGTGAGATTCTCTTCAACACTATTCCAGTCCGATTCTGCATTCATGATTGGGCTGTCAGGTTTGAACACCAAATTTTCAGAAACACAGGGGAAATCTGAGACCCTATGAGGTCAGCTTCTTTGACAAATGAAACTTCCTAACTTGGATAAGCATCTCTTTCATGAAATAACTCCTGTCTCAAAAAATTACATATATTTCTGTATTGATATTGATACACACATATGTGCATAAACACAGACACATACCTAGAAAAAAAATTCCAGTAGCCTTCCATCGCCTGCAGAACAGTTTCACATTATGCAACCAAGCATTAATGAGTTTCCATATCTGGCCACAATATGCCTCTCAGAACATATCTTCACAGATACCAAAAAAAAAAAAAAAAAAAAAGGAGGAGGAGGAGACGTAGGGAGAGGGAGAGGAGGAGAAATAATAAAATAATAAAGTTCTTGATCCAAACACTGTCTTCTTACGTCAGACTGTATTTTCCAAAGATTCACATATCCCATCTGGTTCTCACTTCTTGATCTGGGGTGAGGGGTTGGGGCTGCACTGGCCACCAGGCATACTGGAAGGGATGCTACATGACTTTCGAGGCTAGGTTATAAAAGAATACAGCTTCTGCCAGTAAACCTCCTGGCAGTGTCTCCCATCCCTCCTTTCCCCTCACCAATGCACAATCCTCTCAGATCAGCTGCTTTAGGAGTCCTGAGATAAGATGTAGAGTTCTGACCACTTTGAAGCTGCCACGCTGAAGAGCACTCATGGAAAGGTCATAAACACAGATCAAGGGAGAGATGCTCTAGGACACCTATTTGTACCAGACTTCAACAAGCAAGGCTTCAGATGATTCCGTCTGCCTCCTTTATGGGCTTCCCTGGTGGCTCAGTGATAAAGAATCTGCCTGCAATGCAGGAAAGACAGGTGACTCAGGTTCAGTCCCTGCATCAGGAAGATCCTCTGGAGGCGGAAATGGGAACTCACTCCAGTATTCTTGCCCGGAGCATCCCAAGAACAGAGAAGCCTGGCGGGCTATAGCCCCTGTGGTAGCAGAGTTGGATACAACTGAAGTGACTGAGAGCACATTAGCTGTTACATCTCTCTCATTATACATCTCCTGACACCAGCCAGAGGATGAGCCAACAAGTAAACCTTCAGATAAGTCCATTTGCCCCCTCTAGAGTCTTCCTGCCACAGACTATGACACTGTGGAGGAGAGAAAAGCCATTTATACTGTGTCCTGTTTGAATTCCTGGCCTAGACAATCTATGAAAATAACAGATGGCTTTTTTTCTAAGGCACTAATTTTTGTGTGATTTATCAAACAGTTATGGTAACTGGAACACTTCCTCGATGCTATGTTATCAGCAAACCCAATTCTTCACGCAAACACATTCATTACATGCAAGAACCGTATTTTGTATATTGCCACTTCTCTTCACAACCATTTTTGCAAATCATTCTTACTTTACAGAAAATAAGAAAAAATAAGAAAAGCTGATAACTTGTTCACTGTCAGAGAAGGTTGGAGCCCAGATTAGAACTGAGATTCTCCTGACCATGATGCCCATGACCCTCTTTCCTTCCTTGCCTTACCCTAAAAGTCCACACTGCAGAAGAAACCATTGAGACCAATGTCCCAACTATTGTTCTGGGCTTAGAAACACTAACCTCACTCACTTCTCCCTTTTCAACTAACCTCAAATTGAACTATAATTTCATTGTCTTAAATCAAAGACAATGAATCATATCATTTATAGATAAACAGTATATTATAGTTATCCTAGATACACTCAAGTAGAATATTATACAAATTAGGGAGTAACGTTAAAGTTGATTAATAGGAAATCATTTAGGTAGAAGAGACTTATTTTGAACAATATTTAAGGATGCCTGCTGTGTTTTGATATTAAGGGTTACAAATTGCACTTTGACAAAAGTGCTCCTATGAATTATAATTACATTCATTTACTTCACAATGAATGTTTTCATTCAAAGAATTTTCCTGCTCTCTCTGGGCATATTATTAATATGCATGTGCTCAAACAATATTCACAAACTTCCTGGTCCTAGAGACAGAAAAAAAGTGGTCCGCTTCCCCCAGTCTGGGGTCATTCTGAATGAATTTCTGCCCCCATAAAGAAGCTCTTCTGGGAGTGGGCCATGTTGGCATCAGAAGCTGGATGTCAGAATACCCTTCTGTCTTGGTATCTTCAAAGGCAAAAGCATTGTATTTTTATTCCAATGGATAAAGCTTTAAAAAGAAGTCATCCTTATATTCTGGAGCCTTCAAGAGAAAGCTTTTCTTTGGCAGTGAATGAAAACAAAGGCAAAAGATGAAAGGAATCATCTTTTAAAGGAAATAAAAAGGCCTCTACAAAGCAGTGCATAAATGTAGAAAGTGGTGGTGGGGGGGGAATGCATTATATTTTGGTGAGACTGGAGAAGGAGGAAAGCCCAATGGACCAACTGTCTTCCTTTACTATTATTAAAGTTTTTTTGGGGAAAAAAATCACTTTTTAAGGTTCCATGAACAAAACTGACAGCCAGGAGCTTAAAATACTCACAGCCACAACATTTCCATTCTGTTGGGGTTCCAGAAGAACTCCTGTGGGCAAACTCTGCATGTGTAACAGACTGAACGTGAGGTATCTATCTCAAGGCAATAGAATGAGGAATAAGGTGGAAATCAGCCAATATTTTGGTTTTATATGATGTCAATCAACTGGTGGGGCCGATTTTTACCATAAATGGCCTATTTTTAAGCTGACTGAATGGTAGGCTTGTATAAGTACGGTACGAAGGCGAAAGACAGAGAAGTATATAGAACTGGTAATGCTCAAAAATGTGAAGCAAAACTATGGCCACACAAGAGGAATAGGCCAATATTAATGAACTAAGTCTAATCACATCATTTTCAGGCTGAAATCTATCCCAAACAGTACCTTCACAGAAGGGAGTTCTTGTTTCTAAAACCCACCATATCAACACCATGCCACACTTCTAGTAGCTGCCTTTAAAAATAAGACTGAAGCCACATTAGACATTTTCTTTTAAATTCTAGTTTCAGTTGTTCTCAGCAGCTCATTTTAAGAAACATCTGTCCAGTCTGGCTCTTGCGAAGATGTTCAAAAATGAATGTCCTCATTTGAATCCTAAGGGACTCTCCTAAGGGACAGGATAGTCCTTTGAAAGCAAGCAAACACTATCAAAATATTTACAATCCTTGAACTTCTTAATCAAGTTCAACATACAGTGCAAAATATGACCTAGTTTCACCCTTAATCAAAAAAAGACTTTTGAGTGCTTCCCTGACATCTTCTAAGACATCATGCTGTCTTCATGTTAAGTACCTAAGTACTGAGTGATCAATCAGTTTAAAGGCAATTGTGGTCAAGCCTAAGATTACAGAGAATATTACAGAGAATATTCAAGATTGCACACAGCTAAGCTGGAATCTGAGTTTTTCTACAATTCATATACACAAACCCACGTTTTAGACTTGTGTATGTAGGTGGAAAGTGAAAATTCTCCAAGTTCAGGTCCACAACACAGCTATCTCACAAATAATTAATACATAATATAATTCTTGACGAAAGGGATCCAAATAGGTTACTAAACACCTAATCCACTTCAGACACAATTGCACACATTGTCTACACATAAGGTTTTTTGATTTTTACAAAAATTTTGTTAAGGTGAGATGCAGCTTCATTTTGGAGATAAGTAAAAGGAGAGTTGAAGTTAAAAACATGATCATGTTCATATTGTTAAAAATGGCACAGTTAGGATCTAGATCAAAGTTCTTTTGACTGAGAGGCTCAGGAACTCGGCCCTAACAAGCAGCCTAATCCTAATATAAGTAATAAATAGTACCCAAAGAAGGAAAAGATGAAATACTATCTGTCATTTATTGAAACCATATAGTAAAAAGAAAACCAAGATAAGTTTTGATGCATTTAAAAATAACTGCCTAAGGCATAAGCTAAATGTTGAAAGCTACCTATCAGGACTTTGACTTTATATTTTATCAAGTCAGAGAACCAAACAAAAGTAGATCAGCCAGAGCACACCACTAAAACTTTTAAACTTATCTATGAAGCTAATGTATAAGATACACTATTTCCTTTGGGAGAGAAGAGCCTGTGTAAGATTGGTTTTTCACTCTGCTGATCGAAAAAAAAAAGTAAATTAAAGTTCTCCTGGGAGACTTCCAATACCATTTCAAAGAACATGAAACACCCTGGACACACTTCTGAAAGCAGCAAGTTGCTAGTCTACTCAAGAAATGGTCTATATATATTGTTTGTTAAATCAAATTCAGTCCTTGCATTTCACAAGTTTAAGAGAATATGTGGAACACCTGACAGAAAGCATTATATGCATAATACACACATACATATTTATACACACACACATATATACACACACATATAAATATATTGAATCCTACACTAGGTTTTAAAATATTTTCCTTCCAGCCTTCCCAGTTTCTTACATTAAACATTGTCATGGCCTGTCTCAAAACTCTGCCAGAAACTTATGGAAGGATGGGGGAAAAAAAGTCTTCAAATTGACTCAGAAAAAATTACAACATTCCCAAAAGAAAACCAAGATGTATGCCCTTTATAGAAAGTTCAGTGGGGACAACACAAACCATATGTTCCAGGTATGTGGTGTGAGCCACACGGTCTATGAGGTTCCCTGCACTCGACACGCTGCACCTGAAGCGCCAATATCAACAAACAGCAGTACTTACTGTGATTCCAGTTACAGCCAAGGTCGACAGGAGTGTGGGCTCTGTGAGCCTCAGTCTAATTTTTTTAATGTCAACCAAGAAATCTGACATTTGGGGGTACAATATCACTATCCAAAGCAAATATGTGGGCTAGGGAAAACTCAAACACCAAGTTCTGAATTAAACAAAATAAGAGGACTTTCAGTAAAGCAGGAGCAGACACTTGGCTCTTCTTAGTGTACAAACCCCCTGAGAATTTTATACACACCAGTTTCTTTATTTTGTAGATACTGAAGTTGTTTAACAGTTGAGAGGCTTGGGCTGAAATCTTTGCTCTTTAATTAGCCATAGGTGTAACCTCTTGGAAGGCAAAAAAATAAGCAATTGAGGTATGTCACTTTTACTGTCTTTTGAAATTCTGGATGCCTGAAAAATTATCTCTCTGTAATAAGAAAAAAGGTTCACTATATAGTGACAATATGAGAATTTGTTGCTTTAAACACTACGATTTCATTTGTATAAATAAATCATCCTAATCTACTTTGGGTTCTAATAAATAAATTTATAATGCTATATAATGTACCAAGTTTATATATGCAAAGGATAAATGTATTTTTAACTTTCCTTTATTTCCTTCTTATCCTTCTCTCTCCCTATAACCCATTATTATCTTGGTAAATATTTTAATTCCACTCCTCTTGAACAATGAAGATGTTTAAGTCAGGCTAAAGCGACTCAGAATCACCCTTCAGTTCAGTTCAGTCGCTCAGTTGTGTCCGACTCTTTGCGACCCCATGAATCGCAGCACACCAGGCCTCTCTGTCCATCACCAACTCCCGGAGTTCACTCAGACTCACGTCCATCGAGTCCATGATGCCATCCAGCCATCTCATCCTGTGTCGTCCCCTTCTCCTCCTGCCCCCAATCCCTCCCAGCATCACAGTCTTTTCCAATGAGTCAACTCTTCGCATGAGGTGACCAAAGTACTGGAATTTCAGCTTTAGCATCATTGCTTCCAAAGAAATCCCAGGGCTGATCTCCTTCAGAATGGACTGGTTGGATCTCCTTGCTGTCCAAGGGACTCTCAAGAGTCTTCTCCAACACCACAGTTCAAAAGCATTAATTCTTCCACGCTCAGCCTTCTTCACAGTCCAACTCTCACATCCATACATGACTACAGGAAAAACCATAACCTTGACTAGACGGACCTTAGTCGGCAAAGTAATGTCTCTGCTTTTGAATATGCTATCTAGGTTGGTCATAACTTTTCTTCCAAGGAGTAAGCGTCTTTTAATTTCATGGCTGCAGTCACCATCTGCAGTGATTTTGGAGCCCCCCAAAATAAAATCTGACACTGTTTCCACTGTTTCCCCATCTATTTCCCATGAAGTGATGGGACCAGATGCCATGATCTTCATTTTCAAAATGTTGACCTTTAATCCAACTTTTTCACTCTCCTCTTTCACTTTCATCAAGAGGCTCTTTAGTTCCTCTTCACTTTCTGCCATAAGGGTGGTGTCATCTGCATATCTGAGGTTATTGATATTTCTCCTGGCAATCTTGATTCCAGCCTGTGCTTCTTCTAGCCCGGTGTTTCTCATGATGTACTCTGCATTCAAGTTAAATAAGCAGGGTGACAATATACAGCCTTGACATACTCCTTTTCCTATTTGGAACCAGTCTGTTGTTCTATGTCCAGGTCTAACTGTTGCTTCCTGACCTGCATACAGATTTCTCAAGAGGCAGGTCAGGTGGTCTGGTATTCCCATCTCTCTCAGAATTTTCCACAGTTTATTGTGATCCACACAGTCAAAGGCTTTGGCATAGTCAATAAAGCAGAAATAGATGTTTTTCTGGAACTCTCTTACAAAAAGGAAATTTGCTGAAGTATAGTCCAGTACTCTTGCCTGGAAAATCCCATGGATGGAGGAGGCTGGTAGGCTGCAGTCCATGGAGTCGCTAAGAGTCGGACACAACTGAGAGACTTCACTTTCACTTTTCACTTTCATGCACTGGAGAAGGAAATGGCAACCCACTCCAGTGTTCTTGCCTGGAGAATCCCAGGGACGGGGGAGCCTGGTGGGCTGCCGTCTAGGGGGTCGCACAGAGTCGGACACGACTGAAGCCACTTAGCAGCAGCAAAATGATTATAGTTATAAGTTATGGCCAAAACATAACCAAAAAATGAGTGGCTAGGAAAATACAGGTAGAAACAGAGTATGAATAAGTCAGTATTTATTCTTTCCCTCTAGGCTGATTAGTTCACTTTCTGCTACCTGAAGACTTATTGGAGTGATCTGTGCAATCAAAGGGTGTGGGGAGTCATTATTTGGACAAAATTTGCAAATTCATCTCAAAATAATAACATTGAGCTATTTCCTCATATACATGACTAAGCAAATGTCTTCTTTAAAATATTTAAACCTAAAAATAAATTCACCAGTTTAGCAATGGGCTACTTTATTCAAGAGAATAAACAGCATATTCCTCAATAAAACAAAATGCCTCAAAGTGATGTTAACATTAAAAATAACACAGTAATGAAGTGAAGGAGAGGGAAAGAGAAAGTAAAAATCAGAGAGAAAAGATTGAGAAATATCAATTTTACAGTGATGCTGGAAAAAATGTCTGGGACATGTCAAATTCTGACAAAATTCGTGAGCAATTAATTGGTAAATATTTTATTTGGGTGAAATTTCTTTCTATACAAGTTTGAAGATAGAGAACCTGTTATTTAATTGCAATACTCAAAACATGACAAAGTACTTTGAATCTACAAGTACCAAAGCTTTTTTACAGTCGACAATTTTAATCTGCTCTCTTTAGCAGACTTGATAACAAGTAGAAATGAACTTGAGTGCAATGTCTCCTTTCTCTTTCCATATCGAGGGAGGCATTAATGAATCTTTAAAGGTATATCTGTAAGAACAACTGAAGGGAAATTACTAATCCTCTCAATTCAGAGTGCAGAGCAAAAAACAATTTAGAAAATAAGTGGGGGAAAAAAAGATGTAAAAAATTACACAACTTTTGATATAACCATTGCTCACAGCCTCAACCTCAAATATTCCCATGTAGAAGATGTACTGTCTCATTTGAATTGAGAAGAACCCAGCAATAGCTGGATTAAAGGAGTAGTTTGGACAATGAGTATCCGCCTTATTTCTCCCCGGGCACATCATTCTCCTGCTTCCAAGGATAATATTCCTGAGGGGAGAGTCTCGAGCACCATGTTCAGAATGACTGTGATGCAGTTTCATTTAGAGATAAAATAAGTTATTATAATCAATTAGTAGTGTCTGTCTTGAGCAAAGGAGGGAGAGAAAAGTGGCAGCTGTTTGAAAAGGAGAAAGAAATTAAAAAGCTGCTCCTAGTCAGAATTTTTATAAATTCTAGAATTTCACAAATATTTTGGCATCTTCAGTTTTATAAGAATTCTACTGAATTTGAAGGCACTCTGCTTCAACATACTTTTGGTACAAACAGCATTCTAAACTATCTTTGAAGTTGTAAAATAGTAACCAGTTTCCAGGAGGCCAAACAGTTTTTACTTCAGGATCTGCCAGTTTACTTAAAATAACCTGGTCATGACTTCTTTCATATTTTTATTGTGGTGTGATCAAATAGTCCTGTAATCTAATACTAACTTTCTACCAAAAGCAACTTTATGGAACTTTATTCGTTCCATTCCCTACTAGCCCTATCTCATGCCAAGGATAGACTGGCTTAGGTTTCAAAATGAAAGCACGGAAACAGTGCCATTCAACTGATAATCATGTTGTTTCTTCCTATATACCTATTTCTTTCATTCTCTTGCATATCCCCTGAGCTCAGAACTGAGGCATCTACTTAGTGGATTATTTCACGGTTCTCCCTTTGGAAGATTCAGACCCCATCTAATAGTATCTAAGAAGCCCTCTCCTTTGTCTGCTTGATTACATTATACTTCTTCACGTTCTCAAACTGCTTTACATTCATTTATAAAGAAAATGCAAGATTTTACTAGTACAGATGGGTAATGTGTAGTAACAGAAATACAACCGAATAAGGAGGGAGAAGGTGAATTAACTGCCATAATAAACAACCCACAATCTCAGTAAAACCTTGGCATGGTAAAATTTGTATTTCATTCATGTCACAGTCTAATGTAACTTGTAGGGAGGCTTTGCCCCATGTTGACATTCAGGAAACTCAGTTTCTTCCATCTGGTGGCTCCACCATCCTATACTCCCCCCAAACCTTCCACTGGATCCTCTACCTCCGGCCAACAGATGAGGGAACAGGGAGGGCATGTCGAAGTCACCCTCCATTCTTAAACACTTAGCCTAGAGGTGGCACAACTCACTCCCACATAATTTCCAATCATATTCCATCAATCAGGGTCCCACCGAAGTGCCAGGCAAGTTGGGAAATTTGGTTTGATGTATACTCATGAGTAAGAGAACACATCAGTGAGCACTAATAAACTCTATCATAAAAAGCTACTTTTAGCCATGAGCTTTGATTTCCAAAAATATGGTGCATTGATATTTGTTTTGTCAATCTCCAGGAACTTCTATGAGGGTCAAGTAAACAAGGGACAGAAACACTTTTTAAATTGTAAAGTGTTATTGTAAATATACAGCACATTGAGTTCTAGCCATTCAAAAATGATAATTTTTCAGGTTTCTCAGGATACTCCAATTTAAAACTATATAAAAATTTTAATAAGTTTTGAGTCTTCTCCTGAGCCGTATTTCCATGAGAAGTCATTTCTTTCTTACTCATAGTTTCACACTACCAATTAGCTTGCTTCTTCAACTGAAAGTCAACTTCCTTGTTGACAGCTGTTTTCAAAAAAGAAATTATTTTAATAGGTCTCAAGAGTTACCATAATCTTAGTCAAAAAGACAAAAAAAGTTAAATCAAGATGCAAATGTCTGAGAGTAAATGAAGTTCACTACTCAAGTCTGGGTCCTGTCCATTCACCCATACCCTGTTTATTAGGACAGTGATACGAATGTAGATTCAAAAGATTAGCAAAAGATGTGAAACTCATGTATACGGATGGCTGACTATACCACACCATTTTATATAAGAGACTTGAGCATCTTCTGATTTTGTATCCAAGAGGTTTCTGGAACCAATCCCTGTCGAATACCAAGGGACAGCCATTATCACATGTCACAGAACTTCACAGGAGCTTAAAAATAATCAAAATTGCACATGATAAGTCTATGATTGTTATGCCTACATGGTATTATGCTCTCGGAACTTTGGAGAAACTTACTCACGTCTTTTGCAACTAATATTTCAATGTTAAGTGTCACAGTCCCTTCCATTGCCTCCCAGTTCACCACATCTCTCACCCTTACTTTTCAAGCAGCAAATCCTATTTCCTAAAACCTTACTCAGCTGAAGAGCAGAAAACCTCAATCTTCTTGTCTCCTGTGGACCTAACAGAAACCCTCCCTCTGAGGACCATTCACTCTCCCCTCTCATGACAAACATATCCTTTTTCTCCATGATCATCTTTCTCAGTCAAAACAGACTGGGCTACCAGGGAGAAAGTGGGAAGAATCTGTGTCCTGCTTGCACGTGGCAGAATATAGGCACTGCTTAAACATTCCCTACGTTACATCATTTCTCTAAATTCTTACTCTTCACAAGCACATTGCCAGGAGAGAGGAAACAAAAGGGGTTCATCTTCCCTAAGGAGCTCATACTCCATGAGGGGCCCACATCAACCAACCGTCCAGTGTAGGTGATAGAAGTCTCAGAAAACCCTCTGTGCTTATGAGGAAATGTAACATGTTAACTGAGTTAATTGAGCTGTTCTACGGAGCAGAGTTATGAAACTGCTTTACATACATTTATGCTAGTTGCTCTGAGAAGTCTCAGAGTAAAGGCAAAACAAAATAGAAAAAGCAATTCGTCCACACACAACGAAACAAACAAATTAATTTGTGCTTCTTCCATACATGTATGTAGGGTGACATTTTCCTCCACATACCTGTTAACAGGGCCTAGGTGTTCCTAAACACCAAGTGGAGAAGTCCAGCTCTAGGACATAACAAGGTTTGAAGATCAAAAAGGAAGCAGATGCCTTAATAATTTAAAAGTAAATTTCTGCTTTTCAAAAGTATTTGAGATCACATCCTTCTAGGCACAATTCTCAGTATGCTTTTTGAAAGACAAGTTTGTTTAATTAATATTCTAGTGCTTGCACTACTTTTAAGTCTTATTTTAAATAATTATGCAAATCTCAGGATATTTTACCTAGACATGAAAAGATGATCTAACAATAGATAGTAATGAAATTTATTTAAAATAAGGGAATATACTTACAACACAAAGCTAATAAATGTTTAAAACTGTATGAAATAAATAATTTTCTGGTAAAGACATAAAATACCTAAATTGACTCAAAAAGAAACAGGAAACCTAAACAGAAAATAGCCATGGGAGAGAAATGCAAAAGTTGTGATTTTTTTTTTCCTTCTTTAGCAAAAGGAAGTGAAATCCACAGAGGTACCCAATTTAGAGAAGCCTCAAACCCCAAAGTAAATTCAAACCAATTACATTCACACTAACAGCAACTTCCAGAGTAAAAGTCTGATGGAAAATCTGATTTGCAGTCAGTACCACTGAAACAGAAATGGTCAGGGATTTGGTACTTTTCCTAGAAAAGCTGAATTAAGGAAAAAAATTTTAGAGGTAAGATCTCAACACACCCACTGGCAAAAAATAAAAATGCCAAAGAACAATACATTTTCTTCAGGATTAAAAACACTTGTTTCCTGCAGGTACCAAGATAAACTAATTCCTTTCACTTAGATATTTTTACAAAAATTCAGAAAACAAAGTTCACAAACTTAAATCCAGATGTCTTTTCAAGCTGTGTATACTAAATACTGATGTTGGTAGTCATCATACTAGCTCAAGTTTTCGGTGGTAGCCTTCAGAGTTGCTTAAATCTTAAAATAGCGTTTGCATTGATTTCTTTCTCACTTTGAAGCCTACTGATTTGAAATTGTAAGCTCTGCTAGGTCTTTTTTTTTCCCCCCACTACAACATGGAAGCACTTCTGCTAAGTTTTCACTAGTCCACCTGAAGGACAGTCATCTGTTGATACTGGGGGCTGCATGTAGAAGAAGCCCCTACTCAAAGTGATCTCAATAACAAGGATGTTATCCTACCTGAGGCAGAATAGTTTCCTCAGCATATCAGGGACATCCTCACGCACTCTGCCTCCCACTGTCCATCTGTCCACTCCACCCCCTCATTGTGCTGATTCACTCCTCCCGTGCGGATGTGTGCGATTGTTCCCAACACCACATGCAGAAGGACCATTCAGGGAAAATCCCTCTCTTGTATCCTTCTCCTGTGAGTGAATAAACTCTTCTCAAAGATTCCCCAGCAATTTCTCCATTTTTATTGGCCACAATCCAATTGCATGCCTGTGTTTAAGTGTAGCCATTAGAAGGGAAAGTAAGACCACTGCATATATGTATTTTAAACCAGTAAGAGTAACCACATAGGACCCAGACTTCTCTGTCAGACATAGACATTTATATTGGAGTAAAAACTGGGTTCTGTTACTAGTAAGCAAAAATTAACTGTCTACCAGTTAGGTAACCAATGTCTGTCATATAGTCTATTCATAGTCATCTGTGCTACCAAATATCCATTTACATTATAAAGAGCATTTCTTATTGGTAAGTCCGTTGCATAAATGATTACAGGTAACTCTGGATAAGTGACCTACATTTTATTCAGTTTCTCACCTGTAAATGAAACTAAGTTGTATCTTATAGAATCACAAAATTTTAAGGTAGGAGATACTTGACATTTGATAAACTGATCTGTGATAAATTAAACTATATTTTAAATTTATCAGCAATGCTTGCTACAAATGAGAATGTTCTGAATATCCATTTTTCTTAAAGTAGAAATAACTCTGCATAAACATGACAGTGATGCATGAACAGTCATATATTATTTATTCTCTCAATATCTTGCTGGACATTTTACTCAAACACCTGTTCCAAACCAACACTCAGATTCGATCAAATGTTGTTGGTTCCTTACTATATATGGGTTTTTCATTTGATCCCTTAAAAACACCCATACCACATCTGACCTAAGGAGTAAAAGTATAATCCAAGAAGCATTCAGCAAGTAGACAGCAAAGCTGTTCAGGGGCAACAGAACTCAGCTGGAAGGCAGATTAAAGTCCATGCTTATGATAGGTTTTACAAGGTAACATCACAGCCCAGTGGAGAGAGAGAGACACTGGATGGAAAACCAAGAGATCTGGCCACAGCTATCCTTGTTGTGCACCAGATTCACAGTGGTCAGGTCCTTTACTCTCATCTTACAGGTAAGGTAATATCTTAAACACAATCCAACACTTTCCCATAATTCACTGATTTATTCATTTAATTAACAAACACTTACTCAACAGCAACTTGTATGAAGAATGCATAAAATTCTAGGTGGTGGAGGAAAAGAAAGACACTCCCCCACAACCCTGTAGTTGTGGGGTGTGTATATGTGGATGAGGAATGGGTAAACACCAAGTAATCAAAATGTGAAGTGTTGGGAATAAGATAAACACAATGATGGAGAAGACAGACCTATTTAGGATGGTGAAGGAAGACCCTAGAGAAGAAGAATAATGAGAAAGAGTGAATTAGGATGAACAGAGGAAGAAATCCAGGAATAGGGAAGACCGTGCATGAAGGTGGCAAGACAATCAAAATACAATGAGCGAAGGAGAATCTGATGCAAGATGAAGGCAGAGAAAAATACAGGAGCTGGACTACCCAGGACCTTGTAAGCCATGATGAGTTTTCACTTTATTCCAAATTAAACAGAGAGCTGTTAACAATTTTATGAATCTAGTCAAACTTCTCCTGCTTCAGGTCCTGAGAACTATACAATTTGTTCTCTTTTAAAAACTACATCTGCCAAATTTGTTATCAAACATTCAGCTATAGTCAGAGATGCACAAAAGAGTAAGGTATTCCTTTGGAATTCACAGTGATGGTTTCTTCATTTTCGTTTGTTTTCTCTTTCTTTTTAAAATCAAATTATCTAACCAAATGCTCTTGGAAGCATGAAAACAACAGTAACATTTTCTGCCCTAGTAAAATTATCTTTTTCTCCCACTCTATAAACACAGGCCTGTTTTCTAATATTTGTTTGGCTGTTTTTTTTTGTTGTTGTTGTTGTTGTTGTTTTTCCTTAGTACCCAGGAAATCATAACCTTGGAACTCAGGTCAAAATTAAATAAAAGAGTTGATTGGGGGAAAAAAAAGGAGTGAGTCTCATTTCTGAGGACTGACCATACTTAGGAAAGAAAAAGGGGGGAAAGGATTTTTAAGGATCCTTCATGTACCATTATTGGTTTAATAAGAAGAGAAATCTGGCAGTCCAATGAGATGAATCATGGGGCTCTTTAAATACAAACTAAAGCCTTCTTGGTGGGGTTTCCAGACTGTAAATCAGTTGTTGATTCTGGCTGTTTAAAACTTTACTGTTTATGTGTGTCCATTTGGGGAAGAAGGCACACAAGTTTATAGCCACAACAGTATTGATAGAGTAAACAACTAGAACTACTTCTCAAGACTTTCTGACTGAACTTGTTGGTAAAGATGGAGTATTACTGTCCCTTAATCTCCCATCCATTACCTTCAAGCACATAAACTATTCAATTACAGGCAACCATGGGTGGCTATAAACCTCTCAGTTCACGGACAGTATCAGTCACATTCTCCTTCAGTTTCTGCTGTGAGTGAACAATCACCATGTCCACAGGAAGCACTCAATACAAACTGCAAAGTTTATATATGAATGTAAGGCTTACACGGTTTTCCATTTAAGGCAAGCAGTTTTAAATACACCTCACACAAGAAACAAGGATCAAAGCTGATCATTTAATTATAAAAACTATAGTTATAACAATACTTCTAAAATAGCTACTATATATTCAACACCTACTGTAAGTCAGATGTGTGATTCAGGGCTTTACTCAAGTTTCTGAGTAATTGCTCTAGAGCTTCTAAGAATGCATAACTTTTTGGAAACATAGATAAAACTCAGGGACCAGGAAGAGGAAGGATTAGAGGTGGGGAACAGTTAGAAATAGGAGCTGTCGTCACAGCGCAAGCTCCTGAGAAAGATCTATCAAACTGCTCAAATGTGCTAAGTATATCTCTTATGATCCACGAAACTATTGTAAAGGTGATGTGCATTTATCATTGAATAGCCAGATCTCAATATCGCTCAGCCATTTTCTGCTCAAAGTCTCATCTATGCTTGCAGTCTACCAAGCTTTATTTAATGCCCCAGAAATCACAAAATAATTATTTTTATCATTGAACACAGACATGCTACCATGAACTTATGTTCAATTGCATTCTGAGGGGACTGCATACCTCTGACCAAAAGACTCTGATGCTGGGAGGGACTGGGGGCAGGAGGTGAAGGGGACGACAGAGGATGAGATGGCTGGATGGCATGACCAACTCGATGGACTTGAGTTTGGGTGAACTCTGGGAGTTGGTGATAGACATGGAGGCCTGGAATGCTGCAATTCATGGGGTTGCAAAGAGTCGGACACGACTGAGGGACTGAACTGAACTGAACTGACCTCATGTTAAAACAGCCTGAAAACTGACCCCAGGGAAAGCATGCGGAAATATTCAGGACAATAGAAGAACCAGCTTTTTTGCAAGAAACTGGGTGGTTTGGTACCAGTTTGGTCACTTTCGTATAGTACCAAGCAATCCTATTCTTTCTCTCCTTTTCCCCGTTTTCAATGTGCTCAGTAAACAGCTTGTCACTGCTCAATAACCACAGCAACCTTCTTTAGTTACCAAAGGTAGGAACCTACGAAATCACCAAGGGAAAGTGAAGCAGCCTCTGGAACTCTCCGAGTGTCCAGAATGGAAAATGAAATTCACAATTAACCAAACACAGAATTACAAGGGCTGCAATCAAATGTATTCAACATCTCTGGGAAGTTATTTCCATATTTTCATTTTCTTGCCTATAAGAGAGGATTATACAGCCCTGTTCATGAGCATGTGATTCAGGCTGCCTCACGGGAGGCAGAGCACACCTACTGGTCATAGAGTTGGCCACATATCTCACTGCAGCCAATGGAATATGACAAAACATACATTAGATCTAAGCATTGGTTTTAAGTGTAATTGAGTGGTTCAGCCCAGTATCTTGCTTCCACTTGTTATCATAAGAATGGCAGATGCCAAATAAGGGCTGCTTCTTTGGTATGAGTCCCCAAACTAAAAGACAAACAAAGATCCACAACAGCCAAGCCACCACTGCCACGTATAATGTGAAAATAAAAAATGTATTTAATTACAAACGAAAGAGATTTAGAGGTAGATGGCTATGATGGTACACACATTATTGTCATCACAATGTCCAGTTGATAAGACACTGTAATAGTCAATTCATGGATGTTAGTTTTAAGTTAAAGAACGATGGCATATTCATTTGAGTTGGAGAGATGGGAATACCAGACAACCTGACCTGCCTCTTGAGAAATCTGTATGTAGGTCAGGAAGCAACAGTTAGAACTGGACATGGAACAACAGACTGGTTCCAAATAGGAAAAGGAGTACGTCAAGGCTGTATATTGTCACCCTGCTTATTTAATTTATATGCAGAGTACATCATGAGAAATGCTGGACTGGAAGAAACACAAGCTGAAATCAAGATTGCCGGGAGAAATATCAATAACCTCAGATATGCAGATGACACCACCCTTATGGCAGAAGGTGAAGAGGAACTAAAAATCCTCTTGATGAAAGTGAAAGTGGAAAGTGAAAAAGTTGGCCTAAAGCTCAACATTCAGAAAATGAAGATCATGGCATCCGGTCCCATCACTTCATGGAAAATAGATGGGGACACAGTGGAAACAGTATCAGACTTTATTTTTTGGGGCTTCGAAATCACTGCAGATGGTGACTGCAGCCATGAAATTAAAAGATGCTTACTCCTTGGAAGGAAAGTTATGACCAACCTAAACAGCATATTCAAAAGCAGAGACATTTCCTGTGGTCATGTTTGGATGTGAGAGTTGGACTGTGAAGAAGGCTGAGCACCAAAGAATTGATGCTTTTGAACCGTGGTGTTGGAGAAGACTCTTGAGAGTCCCTTGGACTGCAAGAGATCCAACCAGTCCATTCTGAAGGAGATCAACCCTGGGATTTCTTTGGAAGCAATGATGCTAAAGCTGAAACTCCAGTACTTTGGCCACCTCATGAGAAGAGTTGACTCATTGGAAAAGACTCTGCTGCTGGGAGAGATTGGGGGCAGGAGGAGAAGGGGACGACAGAGGATGAGATGGCTGGATGGCATCACTGACTCCATGGACGTGAGTCTGAGTGAACTGCGGGAGTTAGTGATGGACAGGGAGGCCTGGTGTGCTGCGATTCATGGGGTCGCAAAGAGTCGGACACAACTGAGCAACTGAACTGAACTGATGATAACAGGATTAAGAGTAGGAGAGGAATAATCCCATGATGTGGACTTAGGTAATCTTAGGTAAAAGGATTAAATTATGGGATAACTCATAAACATACATATTTCTCAAAATCTATTGAACATGCTACTTACAGATGACTAATCTATCTTTATAGTTGCCTTATAGGACTTCATTACATTATTGACTTTTTTTTTATCTGATACAATGAATGACATTTGGTCATATTTCTAGAGTCAAAAAGGCTAAATCTAATAAAACTTAGCACTGATGTGAGGAGAAATTATGCTTCATTGGAAAGCATTCCTTACTTATAAGTGACTATTATATGGGAAATCCCAAACTCAAAATACTAACAAAAATATTATAAATCTAATACACATCACCCCCAAACCAGCATCAGCATGTGTAACACTGGGAGTATACGCCAGACACTTAGCAAATACTTCATGAGGAAACAGCATCCATCTGAAGTTGCCAATCCTTTATTCTTTGTTAAAGGATGAATTTCTAAAACTCTTTCACAATTTTTATCACAAACTCTACACCTTTACATAACTTCTAAATAATGAAAAAATAAAGAATTGATGATGCTTTAAGTAAAATTCTAACAAGTAATGAAATTCAGAGGAACTGCATAATGACTCCTCATTTGAAACCAACTAGTTCAACTTTGTACCTTCAAGACAGATACTAAACAGTTGCTCTGGCTAGTTATAAAATAAATTTGATTTTTTGCAAGGACTTTCAACATATCCCTGACAAAAACATGAGGCTGACCAAGAAAATATCAAAACATTCCATATAATTAAAAGATTAATTCCTCAAGAATTTAAATATATGGTCAATGTTCTCAATTAACCAGTTCTTTTCATTATAAGCATTTGGGGATATTATTTCCCATTACCCTAAAAAGCCAGAATCAAATACTATTAAATAGGCCATTTAGAGTACATTAATAATATTGTTTTACAAAGGAAAAGGAAAAATGAACTAATTTTATTGGACACTTGAAAATAACCTTAAGAAAATTTATAGAAATTAAAACCAAGTGTTTCAGATTTATGATTCTATTTGGTTAAGTCAGCAAGTTTCATGAATATAATTTCATATTTTTGATATGAAAGCTTGCTATATTCCAAGTTTGAAGAAATGAGCTATTTTCTAAAATGTTACCCATCACAGCACTTCAGTGCAATCTTTACTGAAAACAAAGGCCAGTGCAATGGCCACAAAACATTCACTCTCTGTGGTAATATTCTGTGTTATTAGAAATATATTTTACATTAAACTCTACAGAAAACAGCAGATTTACCTGTTATGATAAGAGGATAAACTGAAATGGTCATGTTGTCAATCCTAATTAATGCAGTGCTGAAGCTGAAGCTCCAATACTTTGGCCACCTGATGCAAACAGCCGACTCATTGGTAAAGACCCCGATGCTGGGAAAGATTGAGGGCAGGAGGGTAAGGGGATGACAGAGGAGGAGATGGTTGGATGGCATCAGTGACTCGATGGACATGAACTTGGGCAACCTCCGAGAGACAGTGAAGGGCAGGGAGGCCTGGCATGCTGCAGTCCACGGGGTCAACAGAGTCAGACACAACTTAGCAAATGAACAACAGATTACTGTAACTATTTAAACAAGCCTATGAAAGAGATCCTTTCTGCTCTTCAAGTTATTGGCAGTGCATCTTTTTCAAAGGTCAGAAACGTTAGAAACAATTTTGAAATTTCTAACAGCTGAATTCTTTAAATATGGGCATGTAATAATAAATCAGTAATTTTTGAGTAACAATATAATGCTCAGTAATGTTTCTTTTTAAAAATCCCTTATTATCCAATGCGCTATTTCAAATAATTTGTTTTCCAGATTTCACTCACTTTTTTTTCATCACTGCATGTGACATTCTCCTAGTGTTTATTTTAATGGAAACCATGTAATTTTATCTTCATACCACAATATTACTTTCATTTAGGAAACTGTGCTGCCATCAGTAAAAATGCATCTAAATTATTATTTTCTGTATTGTAGTAAACTCTCAAATTCTACTTAGAAAAGAGGTCAGCCAAAAGGAATCAAAAGCAGCTTTTCTATTTCAGAACTTTCACAATCACCAAGCGATCGCTTTATCGTCATGAGGTACTTAAATTCATTTCTTCTATTGACTATCTCCCTCTGCAAAAAGTGTTATTCAATTACACAGTTTCATAGCACACTGGAGGTCAGTTGTTAATAGCAAAGATGTATTATGCTTTTATTATTTCTAAGGAGTGGGAAAAAATAATACATTGTAATACAGAGCTTCAGTCATAGTCAACGTTTTCATTCATTTGTAGAAAAACACATAGGCAATTGAATCTAGAAGTTCAGAGAAGGCTGGAGCAGGAGCCTTTTTTCATGGGTTGTAATTAGAGAAAAGTCCTTTTTTTTAACACCACTAAATAGTAAACACCAAAACAAAAACTGAAGTTGCATTAAATCTGACATACCACTTTCAAACAACCTTTGCTCAGTGTTTGAGTTGCTAAAACACTAACCATGTTTATTTGAGGTGTTTCAATCCTGTAAATACCATTGCCTTTTGGTCTGTCAATGATTTAACCTAAATTGAAAATAAGAAACACACAAGGTGGGGATTTTTAGTGAAAGTAAAACTTTTCTCTGTACCATAATTTTAAGAAAAAGAAGGAATAAGAATCATCTTAGTCACCTGGGGTAAAACAAAGTGTCCCAGCCTGGAAAGGTAAAATAGCACATTTAAAATGTTAACTCAACTATTATAGCAAGAGAAAATAATTGTATCTGTGTTAAAGAATGATAATTTCCCAAAGACCCCGAAGTCTGCTACATACTGTTCTTCCTTTTTATCCTAATTCTCATAATATCCATTCTCTCCATCCAAAGTATTTTAGCCTACCTGAATGCTCTATGTGTTTATTACTGTCATCCCTAGGAATAAGGTATCCCATAAAGTGATCAAACCCATCAATCCTAAAGGAAATAAACCCTGAATATTCATTGGAAGGACAGATACTGAGGCTGAAACTCCAATAGTTTGGCCACATGATGCAAAGAGCTGACTCACTGGAAAAGACCCTGATGCTGGGAAAGAGGGCGACAGAGAATGACTCAAAAAATGACATGAGTTTGAGCAAACTCCAGGAGATAGTGAAGGACAGGGAAGACTGGCATGCTGAAGTTCATGAGATGGCAAAGAGTTGGACATGACTGAGCAACTGCGCAACAATTCCACATAGAAGCAATTTTTTTTCAATAAACTATATGTATTTCCATACTTGATTTTAATTAATGAGCTGCAATGTATTAAATGCATTTCCATTTTTGAACTGACAGTATGCATGTGTGTATATGCATGCGTGCTCATTCGCTTAGGCGTGTCTGACTCTTTGCCACCGCATGGATTGTAGCCCGCCAGACTCCTCTGTACACGGGATTTCCCAGGCAAGAATACCTGAGTGGGTTGCCATTTCCTCCTCCAGGGGATCTTCCAAACCCTGGGATCCAACCCGCATCTCTTTTGTCTCCTGCACAGGCATGCAGATTCTTTACCACTACGGCCCCTGAAAAGCCCTCAGGTTTACTTATACCCTGTTTTAGTAAATTAGTTTATTCATTTGGCTTTAGACCTGATGGAAGGTCCTGGCAGGCCACTTTTTTCCTTATGAGCTCTCTCCCTTCTTTTATACAGTTTTAGTTCACTCTGCTATTTTTCATGGGTTTTGTTCCTATCTATTTTGTATAGTTTTTCATTTCCCTGTCAGTCAGTGACTTGTTTTTTTCTGAGATTTGTCAGTGGGTCAGGAGTTTGTCTAAGTTTATGCAGGTCAGTGTGACTGCCAAATAAATCAGGATTTTAGAGTTGTATGTGAAGTCAATGAAAACAGGCTCTGAGTGAGGCTTAAGGGCCTTAACTTTTAATGAAGGACTTTATTTATTTGTACCATCTCTGCTTTTCAGAGGACTTTTCTGCTATTGCTCTATCTTGTTTCTCAATTGGATTAGCCTAGCTGAAGTTCACCTATTCATTCAACAAACAGCGATTACTTACTACACTGTGAGTGAGTGAAAGTCGCTCAGTCATGTCTGACCCCTTGCGACCCCATGGACTGTAGCCTGCCAGGCTCCTCTGTCCATGGAAGTCTCCAGGTCAGAATATTGGAGTGGGTAGCAGTTCCCTCCTCCAGGGGATCTTCCCAACCTAGGGATCGAACCCAAGAGTCCTGCACTGCAGGCAGATTCTTTACTGAGCCAAACGGGAAGCCCTACTTACTACATTAGGCCATGAGAATACGTAAATAATTTCCTTCACTTCACGATGTTCCAGCCTAAGATGGAAGGAAGGGAGGAAGAGGGAAGGAAAGGAAAGGAGAAAGAGAGGAAGAAAAGGACATTTGGAGAATTTATTACAGAAATTTATACAGTATAGGAACACAAGAGGTTCTTTATGGGAAGGCATCATAAAGAGGGGCACTTGAAGGCAAAAGGCAGAAAACATTTCTGGCTGATTCAACAGCCCTGATTCAGATTCAACAATAGTGATCGGAGAAATTTTTAACCTTTATAAATGTAATCTCCAATTATTTGGAGAACTTTAAGTAGTGCAGTGTAATTGGAGTGGCAGTATAAGTGTGTGTCATCAAACAAAACACATTAAGAGCTGGTCAGAGACCGGACCATAAAAGAAACATTTTGGTGATGATACCAATCGTGATTTTGAAAAAACTCTTTAGATCTCCTCCCCAGACCAAATATGCAGCATGGTGATATACTGACTCTTCTTTAATGAGATCAGCAGAAAAGGGAAGAAAAATAATAAAGTCTAGAGGCCTAGATGCTTAAATATTTCTTTTTTGTTGAATACATACTTATGATACTGCATAAAAAGGATTCTGCTTTGAGTTTATGAGCTGAGGATGAATGAACACTTTCAGATTCAGAATCCTATGTGTATTCTACTTCTCCCTTAAATAATCCACTCCACTCCTTCGTTTTCCTTCAGTTCAACTCTTCCTAATGTCATCAATGTTACCGAAGTCATCAAATTCAATACACACTTTCCAGATCTTTCAGTAGATTCTCAGAGCATCTTTCCTCCAAACATCAATGCCTCTGGTCTCTAAAACACACCCCTCCCTGAATGTTCTCCTTTTTCTACAGTTATCTTTCTCCTTTCCCCCTTTGACCTCACATGCTGTAATCATCCTCTATAAATAAAGAGTTCCCAGGGGTTGCTTCTTAAATTCTCAGTCTTTGTTTATTCTCTCCTTTGGTGATATTGTCTATTCTCATTTATAATTTCAAGAGATTAACTTCAGCCCATAGCTCTTTTCTCATACGGAAGTTCATATATCTAGCTGCTTATTTAATTCTGCCACTAGGTTATTCAAGGTCAGGTCAAATCCAATATGTCCCAAACCAAGCTCTCGATTCTGCATTCACCCCAAACAAGTCCTCCTTCCCACTAGTGCTTTCTATCTCAATAAATACTACCATCACCCAACTAGATGTTCATAAGAGAGATCTGCCAATCATCCTTAACTTCTCTCTCTTTTCATATCTCTTAGTATTTCTGGCATCTATCCACTTCTCTCCAATTCCACTGCCATCACCAGAGTAGAAGTCACCATCCTCTCTCACCCTGATCAACTGTATTCCCATTGATAAACAAAGAGTTCCCAGAGCAATCTTTCTGCTCTCACTATTAGTCACAAGTCATAATTAAATAAAATCCATAGAAAGAAAATGATGACCAACCTAGATAGCATATTAAAAAGCAGAGACATTACTTTGACAACAAAGGTCCATCTAGTCAAGGCTATGGTTTTTCCAGTGGTCATGTATGGATGCGAGAGTTGGACTATAAAGAAATCTGAACATCAAAGAATCAATGCTTTTGAACTGTGGTGTTGGAGAAGACTCTTGAGAGTCCCTTGGACTGCAAGGAGATCCAACCAGTCCATCCTAAAGGAGATCAGTCCTGGGTGTTCATTGGTAGGACTGATGTTGAAGCTGAAACTCCAATACTTTGGCCACCTGATGCGAAGAGCTGACTCATTTGAAAAGACCCAGATACTGGGAAAGATTGAGGGCAGGAGGAGAAGGGGATGACAGAGGATGAGATGGTTGGATGGCATCACTGACTCGATGGACATGGAATTGGGTGGACTCCAGGAGTTGGTGATGGAGAGGGAAGCCTGGCATGCTGTGGTTCATGGGGTTGCAAAGAGTGGGACATGACTGAGCAACTGAACCGAACTGAACTCATACCAATGCCTCTCCTAACACCTTCTGATTTTCAATTAAGCTGTAAAAAGGTTCAGCCTCTGACCTCTCAGGTATCCCCAAAACTGTTAAGTTCATATTCTTCCTGCAAGTAAAATATCAATACATCAGTTTTCCTAATAGGTATAATCACTTTTCTAAAACTATTCTGAAACAAAAGTGTTTTTTCATCTTAAAACAAATATGAACAGAATACCTATAAGAAACAAATTAACTGTTAAAATATAAACAAATAATAGTTTTGAATTTTAAATTATTTCTGATTGTAAGAGGAGATTTTTCCATTCTGGAATCAGCATTTGTCTCAACATTACATAAAATAAGCAACAACAGAGATATACAAGATATATCTGCTTTCCAGGTTAGAAAGAAATTAAGCACATATATACAGAATATAGAATTATAATTTATCAGATTCATGCAAGAGTTTTAAAGGAAGTATATTTATGTCTAGATAGAAAACATTTTATAATTATGTGTCACATGTTAATGTTTATTGGATATAACTGTAGCCACAGTAAACTATGCATGATAGAACATTACAATTCTCTAAGAATTTATTTCGGTAGTGACATAAAGGACTCATTTGTTCGCTGTATTTTTCCACAAGCAGAGTTGTCTGAAAGCTATGTCAACAATGATTTTAAAAAAAACAAACAGCTAACTCTAATTAGGAGCATGCAGGGAGCATTATATCCATATGCCAGACATTCTTTCAACCTCTTTTGCTTCCTTACTATTGCTATCATATCAATCAGAAAAAGCAAGAACTTGAATTCTTCCAAAGACCTGCCAGACTCAGTTTATCCAAGAAAAGAGAATTTCATTACTTCCACACCAAAAAAAAAAAAAAAAAAAAAGGAAGGAAGAAAGAAAAGAAACCCTCATAGTATTGAAGGAGTTTTGATAAAACCAAGCTTACCACAGAAGTTTCTCTAAAATGAGATAGAACTGGACTAACAAGGAGATTTGAAATGCACTCCAAAGTAAAACAGCTTCTTACTGCCTTACCTTTTCCTTTGTTTAGTCTGATTCTAGTGTTATTGTAATTATCGGATTAGTGATTCATTTTAAAAGCCAACTTTCAGACTTGAAATAGCTCTGTTAAAACAGCTCATATTTCAGCACCTGAAGACAAGTATTCATGGTTTTGCCAATTCACTAGAAGCCTTCTAAGTCGGCATCTTTTCTCCCTCCCTTCTTCCCTCTGCCCTGAGGCAGCTTTGAAGTTTTAAAAGAGCTTCATATATTTAGGAAACAGAGTGATTATCCAGAGGCTCATGAATCTTGAGTAAGAAGAAAAAGTGCTCACCTCAGAAACACCGCGGCACAAGACACATGGGCACACACCAGGCAGGAAGGGCTATCAGAGCCCTTTGATGGAAATCCACAGTTTCAGAAAGGTACCCAAGCAAAGCACAACCAACAACAAAAGTTAACTGCCGGAGACAGGATGGTCTGCATAATGGATTGCTTCTGCGCGGTGGTTTACCGTCCAGTGTTAATTAGCCTCAGCCAGGCTTGGACTGCTGTCTGCTTCCACTGAAACGCATCTCACAGCAACTGTGTCCACAGGTTACTGTTACCCTCTAGTGCCCCTGTGCCCACCGTCAGAGTCTGTCAACACCACAAAAACGAGGTGAGTGAAGAACTGAAGAGGTAATTCTCATGGGATCAAGCAGAAAAGCATTGAGTTTTACCGTTTGTTAGCAAGGGATCAGCTTCAATCAATTAATGATTTAATTACCTAGACTAATTAAGATAATGAACAACAGCAAACCTACAATCAATTAGCTTTGTCCAAACTTTCTATTTTGAGGATAGGGCCTTAAGGACAACACTCTTTCTTAGTTGCTACAGTAAAATGCATGGAGCTACTACAAAATAAATCAAGGGGGATAATCCTACACAATTTTAAGCAAAAACGTAAGGTCCTACAACTGATTCTTGGCAACAGAAGGTTGTGAAAAGGTGTTACCTGAATAGGTAGTGTATATTTAACATTGTGTCAGAATTGCAGGTTTTAAGTGAATTACATCTCTCTAAAGCAAGCGATAGACCAAAGAGAGAAGTACATCCGTTTGGCTACCCTGTTTCTGTGATTTGAGTTACTTCAAAGTAAGCATGTAAGAATATAAAGCCTTTCAAAATCTATGAGAAAATAGCAGTGTTCCTTGATTACACTGTTCTTGGGAAATACGACTCCTTAAATTACTTAGTATAGCCTTACTTCATAAGAAAAAAGCACAGCCAAGAAGCAAACAGTAAAAAGAAGGGGACACAACCGTAGAAACAAGAGCAATCACAGTTCTAGACATTCTTCTCCACCTTCTAATTCTACTTTCGAATTTAAGGTTTTATAGTCTCATTCCCACTGTAATTCAACGGGTGTTCCTCAGAGAGAAAAAGGACCTGATACTATCATGTTTAATCATGGTCACTACTATAGCGTGATCAATTATTATTATCTAGAAAGAAACATTTTAAGTAACTCTTCCCCAGCAAAAACACTTGCCATGCAGGTCACATTACCGTAACTGGTCCCACTCACATCATCCCTAAGTTTTATCTACACTGGTTGTGCATTTTCTCTTCCAGAACAAAATCAACTTATAGAGTAGGTTTCCTTGTACCACATTTTATAATTATTAATGCATTATGCTTACAGAGGAAGTTCAAACTTACTTAAGGACAAAAGGTACTTAGATATTACACCTAAGCCAGCACTGCACCAAGCAAGAGAACTGGCTGTGTTTCCAAAAGCCTCCTGAGGTACCTCTGAAATGAAGAGGGGATCCCAACCCAACATAATGGGTGCTCTGCATGAATTTTACATCTGTTCTTTAATCAGCCAAGGAGTTCTCGAGAGCCTACGGAGTGTCAGGCAATGTGCAAATACTCCCAGAACAGAGAAGAAAGCGTCTAGACACCAACAGGAGGGTATGTGTATATAAACAAATACAAGAATCACAAATAAAACAGAATGTGTCTAGCATTATAAAATAAGTAAGATGCATGAAGGGAGCACAGAATAGGGTTTCTTTAAATTCAGTAAAGATGGGGCATATGATGCCTAACAGAGCGTGGCATAGCAATGAAGCCTGTGGTCTCTGAAGTCAGATTATCTAGGTATAATTCACAACTTCACCACTTAATAGAAACAACAACTTACTAAGGACAAATAACTTAACCTTTCTAATCTGTGATTTACCCTAACTTATAGTTGAGAATAAAGGTTTTTAAAGCACATGTGTTGGAATGATTAAATGACATAATTATGCAGCACAGTGCATGCACATTCTACCTGCTAAATACATTTTAGCTCTTTCTAATGCAGTACTAAAGTCATTGCTTTGTGTGTGTGTATGTTTTTTTCAGGGGGACAGGGGCAATAGAGAGCATTATGTGCCCCTGGTAATTAGTTTCCATACCACCCTTTGCAGGAAAGCACATCTTTGAAAGTCCTGGTGCCCCCAAATATTCTTGGCCAAGTATGTAAATAGCATATGGTCATTATCAATTAGAATCTAAGAGCTAAATCAAGAGAATATCAACATTATATCTCATTTCTTATCATAAATGTGTTTTAAAATCAGAGGTAATATTTATTCATGTAAATGAAAGTGAAAGTTGTTCAGTCATGTCCGGCTCTTTGCAACCCCATGGACTATACAGTCCATGGAATTCTCCAGGCCAGGATACTGGAGTCGGTAGCCTTTCCACTCTCCAGGGGATCTTCCCAACCCAGATATCTAACCCAGGACTCCCACACTGCAGGTGGATTCTTTACCAGCTGAGCCACAAGGGAAGCCCAAGAATACTGGAGTGGGTAACCTATCCCTTCTCCAGCGAATCTTCCCGATCCAGGAATTGAACCTGAGTCTCCTGCCCTGCAGGCGGATTCTTTACCAACTGAGCTATCAGAGAAGCCCAAATATAATCTATTAAACACTATGGAGAAGTACTTTATTAAAAAGACTTTATTTCTAGAGGACCCTTCCAGTTATTAGGTGGGGTGCTCCTCAATTAGATTTTTTTAAAGCCTCTATTTATTGCAACTTTATTTGTGAAAGCCCTCCTAACACTTGGTGATCATAGAATTATTCTCAGATTCTCCATCAACTGAATAAAAGTAGGCTTAGGGTTAAGACAGAAATGAAAATTCATCTTGGTAAGCATTTTGATCATTAAAGCACGTAGCTTAAAAAAAGCATTTTTAGTTAGTTCAGAGAAATGTTTGAAAACCCCATGTGTTCTTATGTAATTTATACTTGACGTGGAAATGTCTTTATTTTAATGTGAAATATCTGTTTCCCAATTCATAATGATTTTAATGTTGTTTTACTCTTTAACTCAACATAATTGTTGTTAAATATTGTGATAAAACATTGTAAGAACTCACTATCAATATATATAAGATAATAATACATTTCATCAACAATATAAAATAATTGACTTGGTGATTAAGGAAGCTCATTTCATTCTAGTGTTAGTTTATTCAAACATACAATCACACGGTATCACTAACAAGTACTCGTTTTAATCAAACATAATTATTAAAATATTTCTGAGGGATATAATTGGCATATTAATAATATATTTCTACTATGACTACTTAAAACCTCAATAAGTGCACCTTTAAAAAGGTCTTGGTCTAATCTGCATACACTAACTCTCGCCTTGAAATGAAATTAAATCCTTAAGAGAAACAACTAATTTGAAGCATAATCTTATACTACCTAAATATAATTACTACACCATGGCAAGTAAAAATAATAAGGAAACCCCTAGAGAGCTGATTTACCAAAAATACAATGATCACAGAGGAGCCTGGTAGGCTGCAGTCCATGGGGTCGCTGAGTCGGACACGACTGAGCAACTTCACTTTCACTTTTCACTTTCATGCACTGGAAAAGGAAATGGCAACCCACTCCAGTGTTCTTGCCTGGAGAATCCCAGGGATGGGGGAGCCTGGTGGGCTGCCGTCTATGGGGTCACACAGAGAGACACAACTGAAGCGACTCAGCAGCAGCAGCAGCACGTGTTTCCAAGCATTAATTCTCAACCCTGACTGCACAAGAGGACCACCTGGGGAGCTTTTGCAAAACCATTAACCCAGGCCCCATCCAAAGAAATTGATTCAATTGGTTGGGAGTGGGGCCCAGACATCTGTGTTTTTTGTTATTTTTGAAAGTCCCCAGAACCACTGCACCAGAGACTGATTAAAATTTACTTTTTACCAGTCCGTAAATGTTTATAGCAGCTTTATTCATAATCACTAAATATTTGAAACAACCCAGATGTCCTTCTACTGGTAAATGGATAAACAAGCTGTGTATATATACAATGCAATACCATTGAAGCGATAATCTATTGATTAATGCAACAAATATGGATGAACTTTAAGAGCATTTTGCTAAATGAAAAAATGCTGAACCCAAAAGGCTACATAGCAAGGTGCTGTGAAGGAATTTCTGGGGTGAAGCAACTGCTATGTAATTGGAGCAGTCTATATGCAACCTATGCATCTGTCAAAACTCATGGAACTATATACCACAAAGAATGGATTTACTGTACATACGTTTTTAAAAAATCAACCAGGAAGTCAGGGGGAAGACGGAATGTAGACTATGACAAATCAATCTAAACTGCCTCACAAATGTATCACATAACTAGACTGGAGAGAAGGGAAAAGCTGTCCTAAGTAATTGGGGAAAAACACTGTTTTGACTGGATACTAGAAGGCTAAACACAGCCTATAATAATGGCATTTTGTGTTATCAATAAAAAAGTCATTATTAATAAAAGGTTTATATTTTGTCATTTCTATAGCAAAATTTTTATTTATTCTTTATTGATCGTATAGCTATATTTAAGAACAAACAACATAAGGTATTCTTAAAATCTGAAAGTTTTTTTGCAAAAATCTTTACAGGTATCATTTTAACCACCGTTTGTCTTTTTATCTTTTATTTTAGAAGGGTGCTAGGCAGCATGGGGATGAAAGGCTCCCTGAAAGTGTGAAAGGGACAGAGACTGCTTCATAGATTCAGAACCACAGACAGTGACAA
Source organism: Capricornis sumatraensis (assembly GCF_032405125.1). Taxonomy (NCBI): domain Eukaryota; kingdom Metazoa; phylum Chordata; class Mammalia; order Artiodactyla; family Bovidae; genus Capricornis; species Capricornis sumatraensis. The sequence continues at coordinate 44,385,406 of NC_091074.1, read as the reverse complement.
AGACCAGGGCAAAGTGAGCTGAAAATGCAGTCCCAGCAGCAATCAACTTATTTAACCAGATAGCTGAACCTCGAGCTAAAATGCACTTTATTCCACTGTATTAGATTTTTATGTTAGCAAAATCTGAATATACAGAAACAATATTGATTCCTAAGTATGTCAGAAATGTCAGAATAAATAAACCCATTCTTAAGACACCTATGAGAGTGTTTTTGTTCAGTTAGAAAATAGGATTTGAGAGAATTAAAAAAGTTAAAAGATTTGAGGGAAAAAAATCCTCACAACCCCTCCTGCATTACTACTAGTCCAGTGCTAGAATTCCAGGCTCATACAAACAACTGATCTTAAACTCTGGGGTCTGGTTTGTTTCTGAATTGAGTCCCCATCTTGCCCACCTAAAAACCTTTATTCACTGCCTCAGCCTAGAGGACTATGGTGAGAATTGCTGAAGCCTTCCCTGTGAGGTCCATGGTAACTCCAGTGCAAACTCTGCATCAGGCAATCCATCAGAATGCTACAACTAACAGTATCCTGGGAAATTTACACTGGCCATAATAATGAGAGCTTGGCCCAATGCCTACAGCTAAGGAAATATGAGTGGTCAGGGGCAAAGTGGGCCACAAACCTAAAGAGATGGTCTACATAATCCATTTTTTTCCCAAGATCTTGCTCTGTATGAATAGAAATCCATAACTTTAGGAGAGGATTTTTGTGCCCGAGTTATTACTGTCATCAGGAGCAATCACAGATTTTCCATACTGTAACCAGAGTAATCCTCATGAGACCTAAATATAATCATCTCCACCTTCTTCCTTTAATAACTTATCATTTTCCTTTGCTGCAGTCCCCATTTTTCTGTCCTTTCCAGACACTAGTCATACTCCCTTGGCCTCAGGGCCTTGGCAGAAGCTCTTTATCCTGCTTGCAGGCTCTCAACAACTCAGTGGAATCTTAACTCACTTATGTGTCCAGGGAACCTGAATCCCCAACTAGGTTGATTCTCCTCCTTACACACACTCTGTACCAGATGCCTCTTAAAAGCCCTTGTTCATTTATTCCCCTTGCATTTCCTAGAACATGCCAAGCAAGCTCCTGCCCCAGTCTCTTTGAACTGAACTGGCTCCCAGCCTAGAATACTAACCCCTTCCATGATTAATTTGCCACCCTCTTTCACAACTATTTAACTGGTCCCTTCTCAATCGAGTTTACCTTGACCTGACCACTCAATTATAACAGTATCTGAATTCCCCCTCCTACACACACACACACACACACACACACACACACACACACACACACAGAGTCTTGATTCTTCTACTCTGGCCTCTGCACAATTTTGAGGCCCCTAGAAGGTGCCCTTCATGATGCAAAATTCTGTTGTTTTGGTCACTAAACAGTGTATCCCAGAAACCTAGCACAGGAATCTCGCTGGAATGAATGAACTGCTTAAGGACCATGCACGCAAAACATTCAGAAAGGAGAAAGGGAGGAAGCTCAGACTTCAAGACCTGAACAACATCTGTGAATTCCAATGTGAGAGTAAAAAGAAAAAAAAAAAAAAGATTTCTGGAAGAAAATTGCTTTGTGTAAATTTAAGGTAATGAATTGGATGGTACTGACAAATAAGCACAAGAGAGAGAAGCCAATCCTCCAGCTATATCTACCAATTATGAGCCCCTAATCACTACCTGGTACCTCACACACATTATCACAGTTAAGCCCCATGAAACAAGTGTAGAATACGGTTCTTATCCTCGTTTTACAAAAAAGAAACCTAAGATTAGATCAGAAGCTACAGTAGGGCATGGGTTCATCTTATTTACTACCACATTCCCAGCAACTTGCAACCTGCTACCAGGTAGCAGAGGCAGAATATATGTTAACTGAATAAAAAACTATCCTCAGAGAGATTAATATACTTCCGCAGGACCACCCACCTAGTAAACAGCAAAAGGCAGGCTCTAAAGCCATTTATTTTTTATTTAGAAGCTAATGCCTTTCCACTATACCATATTTCTTCAGAATGAAATTGTAAAACATATATGGACCTACAAAAATGCAGCAGTCTGGCCAACTATATGCCACCATAATTCTTCAGGGCATTTCAATATAACAGAAGGAAATAGAAAAATCAATATTCCTAGTGAGTGTCACTCAAATGATCAAGCAACAATCACACTTCATTGGATCTGTTTAATATGAAGAAGGGCAAGGTACATTCTAGAAAGAACTCCATCAAAACTGATAAAGCAAAAGCTTCCAGTACTACATCCCTAGTCTTCCTACAAAGAGACAGTCATTTTCACAGAAATATCGTATTACCCAGACAGGACTGTATGAGTAAACTCATCGGCCTCCACCCAGCTGCTCATTTGGGCAGTGCCCTCTGAGCATAGGCCTTTGAAATGCTAATTCACTGGCTGAACAACTGCTCAACTGCTCTTTAGCCTTAAACATTCAGAAGCAGTACACTGGGTAGCCAGAGCAGCCCCTGAGGGAAAAAAGCTCCAGCAACCAGGCTGGCTTGACTCCAGGGGATGGATGAAATCAGGAGGAGGGCGCGGGGGCCTCTCTCTCCAGCCCCCACTGATGAGGGACCACCTGAGGTCCTTAAACCTGGCCTCCTTAGAATGTACAAAACTGGGGACCAGAGGATTGAAATGAATAATTCATTGTCCTCAATTCACATTCACCAGAAGTATCTATATAATTGCAGTTAAAGGACTTTAAATTTGCCCTTCTGCTTTATATTTCAGTGTGAGATACCTGGTAATGGAATCCATTCTCTAATTAACTTTCCACAAACAGAATCAGCCCAAATGTTTGCTGCTGATGCTTTGCTATTTTAACCACCTTCTGGAAGTTTTTGCTTTTTAACCATTTTCTGCTATTGTTAACCACTGAAAGGGCTGGAAACTCTTGGGATTTAGAAATTCTCATTTCCATTTTACAAAAGTCTATGGAGACTCAACACAGAGATTGAAAACCTCTGACCCCAGACTAGATCCATCCCCATTTCCTTTGGCCTCTATGTTACTGGTACTTAATGATTTTTAATTTAAATGTGTGAAAAGTAGGGCTACTTCACCTATAAATCTGGACTTCAACTTTCTCTAGGAAAATCAGAAGACCCTGGACATGCATTCTCAAATGGCACAAAGAGGCTGGGTGGCTGCTTCCCTCATGAAATCCAGCAGAGCCTTTCCAAAGAGCTGAACTGCTGCTTCCATATGAATTTTACTAGACTGGTCACTATGGGAACTGAATTTGCTACCGTTGGCTGCATTCAAGGCTCAGTTTTGGGAAGAGGAAAAGAAGCAGGATCTGAGATGAGTAAATACACTTTCCCTGTGCATAGAGAGTGGAAATTTTAGACAATTTTAGATTTAGTTTGTCTATAAAGGCTGAATAAAAAAGTATGGCAACTATCATAACTGTTAGGAGAAACTCAAATATCATAATACAGTGCATTAGCTGCACTGGCAGAGGAGGGATAGGGTGGAAGAGAAATACACAAAGAAGTGCATACTTTTTGGCTACTTCTCTCTAGCTGTTTCCTCTATGACTCACTCTGTACTTACCAAGTTCAATCCATCACAAAATCCTGCAAGTTTTTAATCCTCTTAAATAAATGTTGTATCTGGCCCCGCTTTATCCTATAGCCACCATCTTGACTCTTATCCTGCTTGGCTTTACAGCAACTCACCCTGAAGTTCATCCTCTACACAGCTGTCAGTGACCTACCAAAAATGCAATTTAGACCACATCACTTTCTAGTTTAAAACATTTCACTGCTTCCCTTATTAGCTGGTAATGCTAAGCTGGGATTAGGAATCAATTAGGGAACATTAAAAAAAAAAAAAAAAACCTATGCTTGGTCCTTAAATTCGTATGTTTTGATTTAAATGTTCAGTGTGGGCCCTAGACAGCTATATTTTATCCCCAGTGATTATAAAGTATCACCAGGTTGAGAACCACTGATCTACCAGGCAAGCTCCAAGCTCTTTAGCTTTGCTTTAACACCCTCCGGTATGTTTCTGTCTCTACCATCTCTGTTCACATTCGCTACAAATTCCAACAGCCTGCTGCTGGCAACACCATATGCACGTGTCTACAGCCCCCTATGTTGTAATTATCTCTTTATGTCTCCCCCACTATTCTGAGAGCAGTGACTTAGCTCAGTCTTCCCCTTACCTATAAGTTACCTGGGACATAGTGGGCCAAAGCCAGCAGAAAAGATGGATCTGAAAGAGTAGGTACGATCTGCAATGCCAAAGCTGTTAGGTCAGAAAGGGAGAGGGGAAGAATACTAGCAAAGCTGGAAAAAAAGAAAAGCACTTTTTGAGCTAAACAAAGTAATGCGTGAAAGCTTCTCTCAGGCCACAAAGAGGAGCCTAGTGGCCTGAGTGGGCTTCCCTCATAGCTCGGCTGGTAAAGAATCCTCCTGCAATGCAGGAGACCCAGGTTCAGTTCCTGGGTCGGGAAGATCTGCAGGAGAAGGGAAAGCCTACCCACTCCAGCATTCTTGGGCTTCCCTCGTGGCTCAGCTAGTAAAGAATCCACCTGCAATGTGGGAGATCTGGGTTAGATCTCGGGGTTGGGAAGATCCCCTGGAGAAGGGAAAGGCTACCAACTCCAGTATTCTGCCTGGAGAATCCCATGGACTGTATAGTCCATGGGGTCGCAGAGTTGGACAGGACTGAGCAACTTTCACTTTCAGTGGCCTGAGTAAATACACCAAAGGAAAGAGAGCCAATTTATCCCCTGCCCAATAGTGGTGTCAGATCCATTTGTTAAACTGCAAACTCTCTAGAGGGAACAGATCCCAGAATACAAGCAATTGTTTTATTATAATTATCATAATACCCTTCCTGTTTCTATCTCATTCCAAATCAGTACAATTAAAATGCAAAAAGAATTATGTGATTTGCAATTGCTAAATGATCTTTTTATATCCTTTTGCTGATGTAGTCTTGATTATTTCAGAAACAGTAGTTTTCCACGGTGGTTTCTGCCACTTAGTTCAAATGATTCATGCGGTGGGGATCTCATTCTTTCCCTTGAGACTTTACTCCATAGTTGAACAGACTTAACCATTACTCATCGTCCTTCTTATTCAGCCAAGATTTCTGTCTAATCTAATTAGTACTCTTTCTTCATGCAACTCTAAACAAGCTCCAATCCTTATGAGAATATGGTTAGGCCCTTCCTACATTTTCAGAAACTTGTGCCTTCTACTAGCTGCCAGGACAAACTGGCAATAGCTGGTAATTTAAATTTTCCCAAGTAAGTCAGGGATTCCAACTGCTATCAACTGCAAACTGCCCTCTCTCCATGCCCTATGAAGGCCTTTCCACCTGATGACAGTGTGGATCAAAGTGTTATTTCCGAGCATTGCTGCTGGATCAATGGTGCTTTCTTGTGAAGAGTTTTATTTTGCTTTTGATTCATGAGTGCTGAGACGGTACAGAGGACATCAATACTACAAGCATCCATGAAGTGATCAAATTCACCATGATATTTCTGCTTTTGCTTGCCTTTATGAAACCAATATCAGGCTTCAATACCCATGATTACAAACCTGTTTCTTTACAGACCATGTTACAACATACCCATCAAACATAACACTTCCCAACACTTTTTATCCTAAGATGTTCATAGCTCCAAATGTCAGGCTCACAGTGCAATGAAAACTATCCCACAGCTGATAAATTATTCATTTGTCAGGAGTTTACAATCTGAAGTGGCACTAAACAGCTGAGTACCTGAAGCACCCCCCAAAGACATAAAGCACAACATGCAAAGCTTATTCTGCATAAATTCTAAAGGTTAAGTGCTATTAAACATCTCTGTTTATCAAGAGACGTGCTCCTTGAACTCATTTATTCTAATTAATCTGCTCCCAATAAACGTTACTAACAAAGCAAAGTGCTAAAAGAGACTAACCAAACACATCGCTTTCCCCTGACTAATCCCACCAGGTTAAAACAAAGTTTTCTGCTAATAAATATTCTCTAGTCCCACTATTTTTAGAGGAGAACTTGTGTGCAAGGGCACAAGCAGAGGTCACGACCATGACCCTCAGTCCAAAGCTGGCTCACTGCATGGGTACCTAAATAAAGTTTTACTGTAACACCACGTCTCCCACATATTTATGAATTGTCTGTGTTTGTCTTCTTGTTCTGACACAGAGTTGAACAGTTGTCACAGAGAATGCCTGGCTCACAAAATAAAAAAAGAAAAATGTTTACTATATATATGGTCCTTCACAAAAACCATTCATCGACCTCTGGTCAAAAGGCATGCAGAAATGTGGAAAGGTTTCAGAAGTCTACCACTAGATCAGGCTTTAACTAGTGTATATCAACATGTTCATCTCAAGAAAGGACTACCATTAAACACTTGTTAGAATGCCATCTGTGGTATGGAGCCGGAAGAGAAAAAAGAATAAATGACAGGCCCAAGCTAGTTCCTAAAGCTGGTAGGTGTTTCATTTTGTTGACAATAATCACTAGCATTCCAGTTACCTATTGCTGTGTTTCAAACCACCTCAAAACTTGCTTAAGACAAAGATTTCTCTGCCCAGGATTCTGCCTTGCAGGCTTCAGTTGGGTAGTTCTACTCAACTCATTTGAGATCACTCTCATGACACCAGGAGGAGGCTGGGCTCCAGCTAGAATACCTAGAAGGCCACAATATGTGCAGGCCTTCTGGGCAGTTTTTTCTTTCCATGGGCTCCCTCCAGCAAAACAGCTGGGCATCTTTCTACAATGACTCCAGGTACCACAGAGTGGACATGGAAGCTCCCAGACTTAAAAGGGTTAAGCCCAGGACAAGTACAGCATCTCTGCTGCAGCAGTGTATTCGTCAAAGCCCCTCAAGGAAACAAGCCCAATTCAAGGGGAGGAGAATCTGACTCCACCTTGAGAGGAGCTATAGAATAGTTTGTCCATGATTTTCTATCTACCAGAACATGACTAAGATGATCACACCATGCTTACAGTGGTTAAAGCCATGCTTAAAGTCAGAACTTACTGCTGACAATTTCAATTCAAACTGGCAGATGAGAGCAACCAGGAAGCCTAATGATAAGTGAAAATCATTTTATAATAAAATACTAGTTACACAGATGCAAACATTTCCAAATTGATAGTATTTTTTTTTTAATTCAAACAGGACAGAAGCCTTCCTAAAAGTCATTCAATGGTTCTCTAGTTCTTACACAGTGCATAAACTATGGGTATGGTGTAACCTTTCCTCCGTGATTCTGAATCCTCGCTCTGCTATGAATGAAGTCCCAGCACCACTGCAAGTGGAGATGGGCCTCTGAAATCTCCCTTGGTGGTGACAGCCCTCTGTCCCCTTGTCCAGGTTTCTGGTCACTAAGCATTTTGTTCTTGTGCCTGCTCTTTTTAATCACTCTGCCTCTTCCACAGACAAAGCATCAAGAGAGCTAAATTTTAGGGCTTTCTCCATCACCTTCTCATCTTTTTGCTCCAGGCAAGTCATCTGTTCTGACCCTTGGTTTCTTTTATCTGAGAAGTGACTGATGCTGAAGGTGAAGCTCCAGTACTCTGGCCACCTGCTGCAAAGAACTGACTCATGGAAAAGACCCTGATGCTAGGAAAGACTGAAGGCAGGAGGAGAAGGGGATGATAGAGAATGAGGTGGTTGGATGGCATCACCGACTCAACATGAGTTTGAGCAAGCTCCAGGAGTTGGTGATGGACAGGGAAGCCAGGCATGCTGCAGTCCATGGGGTCGCAGAGAGTAGGACATGACTGTGCGACTGAACTGAACTGCGGATGATAAAAGGTATCCTCCCTACTCCTAGAGTATTCAGGAATAAGGTAAGATATAAAATGTTTAAAAATTATAGAAGGGGATGGTATTTCCATGATCACTGCTATGAGATAAGGTGGATTTTATTACTAAAACAAAGTAAAATAAAAATAATAAATTAACAAAATTAATATACTATAAAGAATCTTATTGATGTAATAACAATGGCTAATATTTATTCAGTGCTTACTATGTGTAAGGTATAGTTCTAAGCACCTTATATTGGTTAATATTAATCTTCACAGCAACCCTACAACTATCATGCAATATTCTACGTAACAAATTGAGACATAAAGAAATTAGGCAATCAGTTCCTGGTTATACAGATATTAAACAGAAATCAGATATTAAACAGAAATCACATTTAGCTTTATCATTTTGCAGAGCTGATTTCAAGACCTCACAAAATGCCTAACATATTTCTGACAAAATTTCCCCCTTCTGTTAGAAGGGCAGAATCTCCCTCTTCTATTCTCTGCACCAGCATTCTGGACCAGAAAAGTGAAAAGTACTAGTCGTTCAGTTGTGCCCAACTCTCTGCGACCCCATGGACTGTAGCCCCCTAGGCGCCTCTGTCCATGGGATTCTCTAGGCAAGAATACTGGAGTGGGTTGCCATCTTCCCAATCCGGATGCTGAACGTGAGTCTCCTGTATTGCAGGCAGATTCCTTACAGTCTTAGCCACCAAGGAAGCCCATCCTGCACCAGCACTTACACATTATTAGTCTTCTTAACCAAGGGTCTCTTTGCCCCTCTGGGAACATTTAGCCGCATCTGACGACTTCTGGTTGTCACAACTGGGGGCTAGACTGTTACTGGGAATAAGCCAGGGATGTGGCTACACATTCTACAATACTCAGGGCAAACCCCACCCAACACAAAGCATTACCCAGCCCAAAACGTCAACAGTGTTAAGCTTGACAAACTCTGGGCTACACTGATGGCACAAATATAGCAAGGAGAGATTTAACTGAGTTCAGCATATAAGTTATAAAACCAATCTATGACATGGATGCTTTTTTCATTATGCTTCATTTGTTGCTGTTCAAGGTATTGCTTCATTCCTTGAGCTGAAAATCATCTCAGCTAGGAGAAAATGCAAGATAATTGATTTATACATACATCAGGCAAGTTGGCTTCTACAATGGGATAAAGATGAACCTTTACTGAATACCTGCCATGCATCAGGTATTCATAGCACTTTGCATAAAGGATTTCATTTGAATCTCACAGCAACTTGTAAGAGTTGCTTACAAGCATGAGCATCCCCAGACGGTCAGAAGAATTGAGAAAAGTTTTCAAGGTAAGCAGAGGAACCAGAATTTAAGCCGTATCTGGTTGCTAACCCTGTGTACTATTTTAGAGAAAACATATTTAAGTTATAGTTTAATAATCCTTAATTTATTTATTATCCTATAACTCCCCTGGGCTTAAAACTAAGTCCAATATGTTAAATCACATAAGCAATAGATTTCCTTCAAATAAAATAAATTCACCATGAAAAAGTGAATTAAAATTATTTCATCTATATAGAGGACATACTTTCCCTACAGGAGTCACTTAGGAATCCTATTGCTATGTGGTGGTGGTGTGGTTGCTAAGACGTGTCCAACTCTTGTGAGCCCAAGGGCTGTAGCCCACCAGACTTCTCTGTCCATAGATTTTCCAGGCAAGAATACTGGAGTGGGTTGTCATTTGCTTCTCCAGGGGATCTTCCCAACTTAGGGATTGAACCCAGGTATCCTGCACTGTAGGCAGATTCTTTACCAAATGAACACCATGGTTCTTAACTAAATGGAACCATATAGATGAAAGGCCTATAGAATCTCCCTTCTTCCCTGCAAAGGTATGCTGGCCATCACTTTCCAATAAAAAAAGCTCTGTTTTCATATGTACCTCCTTAGTCCTCTCCAGCTCTGGATATTGATGGAGTGTAGACTTCACTGCATATTTCCAATGCAGAAATATCATCTGCTTCAAAAGAAAAACAAATTATGCCAGAGCTAAAAGCAGATTATTTTTGCTCTTGTTAACCAAAGGTTTCAGTGTCCAAAGTCTACTTGGATGGCACAAAGGAAATTTCATTCAAGGAGCTTATTAGAAAATGAATTTAGAACCTAATCAGAGATTGCACCAACCCTTCAATGAACTATTTGAGAAAGAAACATTTACTTTGTCCCAGTAGAGGACAGTGTTCCCAACTAAGGTTTCATAGATAGATATCCCAAGAACACATGTGTTTCCCACATACTGGAGCAATCCAACACCTTTTAAGGCCCACAGGGCCACATGGTCTAGCCCCACCCTGCTGTCCTGCCCTCCCACCCGCTGTGCCTCAGACCCTTGGGCCTTATTTTTTCCTTTGAACATAGGAGGCTTCTTTTCTTCAGGCTTTTGTGAATCACTGTTCTATTTGCCTGGATGCCCTGAACTCTACTTTTTCACAGCTAGTGGCTCCCCATCACTCAGCTTAAGTGTTGTTTCTCACTAGGCAACACCTTCCTTGATAGAAAATGAAGCAACGCCCTGTCCCCTCCTCTAATACCCCCCTTACTTTCACAGCACATCACCCTGTTTCATTATCTCTGCTGCATTTATAACTATCAACGTCACGCCGTTCATTTATCTCTTGTTCATAACCTTGTGCTGCATGCTTCTCTCCTCCCTGCCCAGCGAGAGTGTAAATTCTGTGATAACAAGAACCAGGCTGTGGCTTGTTTGGGGCACACAGTAGGCATCTGAATTAAACATTAATTGTAAACTAAACATTGTGATTTAAATTTACTTTTAAAGGATACACATAGACATTAAAGAGGTGCTCTTTGTAACAACCTAAAATCACTACAGCTGAAAGCAGTGAATGCCTTCCCTTAGTCTTTTTTTTTTAATAGCTAATATTTTTATTAATAGGTGGTTGCAGTAACATTTGGAGAAGGCAATGGTGCCCCACTCCAGTACTCTTGCCTGGAAAATCCCATGGACTGAGGAGCCTGGTGGGCTGCAGTCCATGGGATCGCTAAGAGTCGGACATGACTGAGCTACTTCACTTTCACTTTTCACTTTTATGCACTGGAGAAGGAAATGGCAACCCACTCCAGTGTTCTTGCCTGGAGAATCCCAGGGACAGGGAGCCTGGTGGGCTGTTGTCTATGGGGTCGCACAGAGTCGAACACGACTGAAGCGACTTAGCAGCAGCAGCAGTAACATTTTGAAAATCAAGTTGTAAACTTTTGTTACCAATTAAAATGAGGTTCACAAAAATCTTAACTTGACCAGATATAAAACAATTTAAAAATCTTTAAAGGTGTACCGAGAAAAAAAACAGGCTCTTTTTAAAACATGTTTGTCATTACCAAAAATGTCTGTCTTTAGGTAAAAATAAAAAGTCCCATGCTGCATAAATAATACAGATAGTTCTAATGATCTGGTCAATGGTATGCAGAACTTAAGGTCTGCAATTTTTTGTGGTAAACAAACAACCACAATTTATTTTCTCTCACTCCTTTATGAAGTGAAGTGAAATGAAAGTCACTCAGTCATGTTCGACTCTACAACCCCATGGACTATACAATCCATGGAATTCTCCAGGCCAGAATACTGGAATGGGTAGCTGTTCCCTTTTCCAGGGGATCTTCCCAACCCAGGGATCGAACCCAGGTCTCCTGCATTGCAGGTGGATTCTTTACCAGCTGAGCCACAGGGAAGCAATTCAGCAAAAATAACAAACAAAGGAAAAACTAAGAGAGAAAATAAACTACTGGAATGCATTTAATCAGCTCCTTTTACTTCCCGCACTTATAGCCCAAAAGTAACGTACTATGCACTACTTTTTAAATATGAAAATATAAGTACTTAGTGTATTTTAATGTCACATTTAGTAACCGTAGTATAAAAGAACTGTCAGAACACTATGTTGTGACTATACAAAATCCATCACATTGTAAAGTGAATTTAAAAACTTCATTAGAGAACAAAAACTAAATTGAAATACCTTTTCTAGTAAGGTTTTAAAGTTCATTCACAGTTTTACACTAATTCTGGATTCCAAGGTACTTTCTTTTTTTACGAATACATTAATATAAAGGTAAGTTTAAATAAAATTGTCTGAACAACCAAAAAGAGAAATTATGAGCAATGATGTATTTAGGAGAAAAAGGACATGCTAAAAATAAAGAATTATATGTCCCTCTTTAGCTTTTACTTTCACTCAGAATTATGATAATCTGTTGTTGGTTCCAGTCGTAGAAGAATATATCTCAGTAAAATCAACTAATTTTTTTCTTTCCAGTTTCAAGGCCATCTGATCTTCCTAACTGCCTTCACTCTTCTCTCCTGCTTCCCATCTTTTAACTTTCAACAAGACTCTTCAAAGATCTCAAGGACATTTTTGCCGGCCTGGCTCCAAAGACTTTTCCATCCCTGCTACCATCACACTGCTGTTTTTTCACATCTTTCTGTTACTCTTCCAGCTGTCCTTGGAGTAAAATCCAAGATTCTGAACAAGTTCTAAAGCCTCGCATTAGATAGCCCTGCTTACTTGTATATTCTTATTTGATTACTTCCTCCTTCTCACCACCTGGGATCCAGTTACATCCCTTCTTTCAAGTCCCCAGAATACAGTAGGTTGTCCCTGTCTTGCCATATAAAAGTTTCTTGAACTTTAACAGCTTTTCAGGTGTAGTTTAGTTAACTTCTATTCATCCATCAAGTGCTAACTCAAAAATCATTCCCTCAGAGCTATGCATTTGACCTTCTTTAATAGAACTACAGCTTTTTAAAAAAATGATGTGAAAACTAGTAAAACCTGTAGTTAATAGTCTTGTGCTAATATTGACTTTCTGATTTTGATAATGTACTGCAATTATGTAACACATCATTACTGGGGAAATATGTGTGAAGTCTACATGGAAAATACTTTACAATTTTAATTCCTTTCAAGTCTAAAATTATTTCACAATAAGCAAAAAAATAAATCACTGCTTCAGAAACTTTTTATTACTCTTCTGAATAGCTGAGACACTAGCCTCCTTATTTTCTTCCCTCATAATATTTATCACTGAACATATAAAAATTTTGAGATTAATCATCCTTTTATGGGGTAAGGATCCTATTTCTTTACCTCATCCTTTTTTAGCCAGTAGTTATTTCAACACTTGACACAAGAAATATGTCCAATAAATAATCATTAAAGGGAGTATTAAATACATGAATGTACCAATCAGTCAATGCCTTTTGGTGGCAAAACCGTATATATAATAATATATATTTACAGTTTCAAAAGATACTGCTCAAATTATGAAGTTAATGGGATCACCAATGTTCTAAATATTGATCTAAATGTTTAGATCTACATACTTATGATTCTAATTTGGAAATGATGCAAATCAATGAGAAAAAAGCACAACAGCAACAAACATTTAGTGAATATTTAATCCTATTCTTCAAAATACTTTATAAGCAGTTCTCTATTTAATCCTTAAGATATCCATATCGAATGCATGCCATTTTTCATCTTCATTTTACAGATATGAAAATGGCCTACAGACTTGTAACTTGCACATGGTCAGAACACTTATACAGCAGAGGCAAGATTTGAACACAGGGCTTCACTTGGGGCTCAGCTTGTAAAGAATCTGCCTGCAATGCGGGAGACCTGAGTTCAATCCCTGAATTAGGAAGATTCCCTGGAAAAGAGAAAGCCTACCTACTCCAGTATTCTGGCCTAGAGAATTCCATGGACTGTATAGTCCATAGGGTCGCAAAGAGTTGGACCTGACTGAGCAACTAAGCACATTCGGCTTCCAAGTCTATATTCTTAAATACGACTTCCTGCCTGGAGATAAAGCCTGGGAGTGCTGCTTGAGAGGGTTTTGAAAAGTGAGCTAAGAAATCTAAAGGAAGATTACAAGTTGATGTGGAACCACACTTCTTTAAATCTTTGTATCCCCACCATTATACACAAAGCTTTCCATGGAGTACATGCTCACTCACTAGTGCTCTCTCTCTCACACACACACACACTGCATCACAAATAAATAAATCTAAAGCAAGCTAAGGGAAAGAGAAAAAGCAAAATTATACGTGAGAGAATCAATTTCCACCCAAGCACCAGTACTTTTAATTCTTTATTTCAAGATGGACCCTGGTTGGGAATTCTCTGAATTTACTGAAGCAGGACAACAAAGGCAGAAGAGTGGAGGCTCCCAAACAGATCAAACTTATCAGGTAAATAGTAACTACGTGAGGAAAATTAAAGAAACTAAGAATGTCCTGGGAAAGAAATTAAGGAATCACAAAACGGTATAGTCAAATATCACCAGGCTATGAGCAGTAACAAGAAGCAATTCACAAATATTACAGATGTTGTTCCATCTGTCAAGCTTAAGGGCCTCATCACAAGTAGAGATCAGAGATAACAAATACGTCCTATCTTGGACTAAAAATAAAGCAAGTCCCTCTATACACAATAAAATGCTTTGAAGTATACACATTTGTTGATTGTGTGACATAGTCTTAACCTTACTAGATAGGTACAGCTCTGCTGGGAGCAATTGATTGAGAAAGCTACAGAAAACTCTGCAAAGGATAAGTGAAATAGTTGGAATACTTTTCTTGCTGCAGACAGCTGGATGGTGCTAATTTAGCTAGCTACTTTACTGTGAGGGGAGGAAGGAGGGAGCAGTAAGGGTTTTTGTATTTTGTCACATCTCTGCAAATTCAGAGAAAAGGAAAACAAGGAAGGCATTGATAAGCATGGAAAATGAACTGGCTTTCTTCCTGCTTTCGTCAATGAGCATGTCTATTCTAACTGGCCCAAGGAACCAGTACACTTTTTATTCAGGTGACATACACCAAAGGGAATCTAACCAGAGAGCTGTGCTAAGCAGCAGTTTACCTTTTGTTTTTCAAATAGCTTTACTGGAATATGATTCACAGACATACAGATCACCCATTCAAAATGTCCTACTTCAATGGTATTTTGTACCTGTATATCCAATTAGTATCAGCACCCCAATCTAATTTTAGAACATTTTCATCATCCCTAGCAATTAATACATTTTAACAGATCGTTAAATGGTTTGTGATCTAAATACATAAATACATGCAAGCATATATACATATATCATACATACGTAAACACTCATAATCCAAAATAAAAACTAAAAGGACATTTCTGATGAGCTATGAATGCTCTCAGTGAAATAGCCCTGTCTACTGGAAGGAACACATTTTGATGACAGAAAATAGACAGTCTTTCCATTCCTAACTTCATTTTGGTGATCTAAGTACTTGAGTTAGGCTTCTTTGCAGAAGTAATTTCTGCAAAATACAAAAGGAATCATTCGCCCTGCCCTTCAAACTCATCATTTTCCTATTTTTTGGTTTTCTTCCTAAAGAATAATTTCTGGCCATATCAAAAGCCACTTACTCTCTTCATTACTGTGTTTACTTCCATCTCGAACTTTCCGGACCAGGGGCCCATATATTCCTGTATTTGGTTAGAGTAAATATCTCCAGCTCCTCCTTCTGAGCAGCTCAAGAAAATTCATTACAGGAAGGAACAAAACAGGAAGATGGAAACACTTTCCATTATCCATTAGACCCAAGCCAAATTAATTTTAAACGGGTAATATCTTAAGCTTGAAAAAGCAGATATGCTTCAAATTTTTCCCTCTTGATCTTCAGATTAACTTCTGGAACAGAGTTTATAAGAGTTGCCTATGTATAGGATTTTTTTTTTTTTTAACAGAGAGGCAAGCTGGGGACTTTAACACACTGCAGGAAAATCTGGTTTATCTGGCTTATCAATCATCCAAATTTTGATAATCTGTAGATCAAATTTAAATAATTTTAGCACAGTACCTAAACACAAGTGCTCAATGAAAAATGTTAGCTGAATGTTTTTGAATAGTAATAGATAACACTTATTAAATATCTACTGTGTGTTATCTGCTGATGTGTGTTTTACATTAATTCATTTCATCCTCAATAAACCTGAGAAGGCACTATTCTATGCCATCGCCATCATCACTCACCATCCACATTTTTAAGATAGGAAATTGAGGCAAAGAGTACGAGGCATCATGCTCCAGGTTACAGAAGGACAGCCAGAATTTAAAACCAGACTCTGGTTTCAGAGCTTACTTTACTGAGTAGCACAGAAAACAAGCAAGGAAAAAATGGTCATCTTACAATACCGCTGTCAATCTATTCCCTAATGTCAAAGAAATAATCCAGTTACACTGGACAGAGAGATACACTACCAGAGGGGGGATAAAAGAAACCTAGTTGCTTTCATATAAGACAGAAGTACTGCAAGTTGTTGGGGACTACATGGAGGTTCATTAACAGCAAGAAGGAAAATGAGGGTGTGTTCACCATCTGAGACAGCAAAGTGGCAAAAAGCAGTGGGAAAAAGACGACCTAAACCGTTTTAGGAACTCATCTGTCGACAGTTGTGTTTATAATAAAGATCCAGTAACACTCATGTCCAATGACAGTGGCCAAAAAGGATAAACTCAGGTCTAGACTGTAAATGATTTCATTGTAGTGAAACCAGTTTTATAGAAGAAGATTTAACAGCAGATTCTTGGTCTGCATTTAGTTTAAAAAACAAAAAAAATGACTGGTAAATAGCAAACTAATACTAAATAAAATTATCAGAAACTATTATGAAAACTCAACCAACAGAAAGATATTTACCCCAGGATTATATTAATATAATATATTCTAAATTCATCTAGAATTTGCACGCATATTAACACCAAATTGATCTCAGTCAAACCACGACAGAAAACTGGTCAGCCTGGCATGCAGAAGGGCTACTCCTAATACTGAGAGAGAAGTCCCACTTGACTCTTCCCTGAGACCGCAGCTCTACCATGTGTATGTGTGTTCAAGAAGCAATAAGCGACAACATTTCAAGTGTTACACACCTAGGACAAAAAGAAATAGGATCCACGCACACGTGCAGTCTTTCAAAATAATAGTGGAGATTGACCAGGCACTTTACATAGGCACTGCAAAAACTATAAATTTCTGCTAAAGGGATATTATCACAATTCTTCAACCTGGGTTTGAACCAAGGCTCGTGAGAGCTCTTCTCCTAAACGCAACATCACACCAGCACTTTGCTCTGGTGTTCCACACAACAGATCATAAGCCTAACTTCATGGCTCTTTGGAATTAATCATTTCTAAAGGGAGGGAGCTGAACACATAGAGGGTAACAGAGTTCACCAGAGTGGCTGCTTTCCACTCCCAACCTAGCATATCATCCCTTCTTCAAAAGAGAATAATATTTAAAAAGAAATTATTCCATAGTAACTGAATGGCTTTGACAAGCTACTATTAAATGTTGAAATATAACTTCCAATGCCTTGTACAAATATAAAATACAGTTAGGAAAGAGGGAAAAAATATAGCTAGATATTCTAATGAAATCATAGAGAAACAAATCAGTGGCCCAGGTAATACAAGCCTGAGAAATACCATCTTTATACAACGGTGAAGAATCAATTTTTTCTTCATTGTAACTTGTATCTTTATTTTTTTCGGTGTTTCAAGTGATGCTAATGGCACAATTTAATGGCTTACAGTCTAAATCCTATTTTATCCATTGTTCTTTAAACATTCTTAGTGGCTAAAATTATATCTCAGGCTCTATATGTGGTTACATGCACCATGAATATCCTCCAATAGATTACTAGGGGATGTTCTTTCTTCTTTTACAATGTACCTAAAAAAAAAGAAAAAGAAAAACCATGGCTGATTCTTCATTTCCCCAGGAATACTCAGGTTACATATGCTGTTCAACAATGGTAAAAGAATGTATTAAAGGGAAAATATCCTAAAGTAAGGTTGAGAAGACACAAACACTAAACAAAATTAATTTGGCAAAGAAGAAGCCTGCCCCTCCTTGTAGTGCAAAGGGAAGAGTGAGAGAGTAAGGATTATTTTCCAGATTACATCTTGAGGTTGAAAATTGGTATCACATATATATATAACATGGTAAATATCTTAATGTAACTAATAATCACTTACTCAGGCCTTTGTAATTTCTTGCTTAAGATTCTACTGGATAAGAAATGTGAGGAAAGAGTGGAAGAGAAAGAGAAGAGGGAGAACAAGAGGAGGAATAGTAGACTGTCTTTAAAAGATCATTTTAAATTTTAAAAGTACTTGTTCTTCAATGCTTGGTATCTGTCTGCCACTTTTCACCAGAGAATTAAGCAAAAGCAAAGCTTTTCAGTAGAAGAATATGCTTACTTATCTAGAACGATAACTTTGCAGATATATGATAATTAGGTGTAGTAACTTTAAGAAAATCTCTAAGATATGATATTAAAGTGAATTCCCATGGTCTTAATATGCTTTTGCCAAAAATTAAAAACTGTAGAACAACTAATTTTTTTTCACTCGAGCCACAACAGAGAAATAAATCCATATGCCTTATTTCTTTAATACACTAAATTTAGATTTCAATGTTAAAATAGGTTTTGACATAAACGGCTTTAAAATAACACAAGCGTCTTTCATTTGGGTCTTTTCCCAGTTAATTATTTGCTGGCATTGTAGTAGAAATTCCTTGGCTTCACCTTAAACCAGCACTCCCAAGTGCTAATTAGGAGACTATGTACATTATTAACCAGAGAATGTTGTGCTTAAAACATGTATGTTCCATATGTATCCTATCACTAACAATATTCCTTTCACTCCTGGAAAGCTCTCTTTAAAAACTAGAGCCCCTATTTAAACAAAGAAATTGGCTGCTATTGAGGAAAGTCTTGTTGAAATGCAATTAATAGGTAAGGGCCAACAGGACACAGGATGACTGTCTTTGAAACATCTTTAACATGAATCAAGTTTAATCTGAAATAGTCGGTGTAAGTAAAAGTTAACAACTACAGATGTTACACACTTTGATAGTACCAAGGGGACTCCAAAGAGAATGGTCAACTCTCATAAGAGCTAAACCACTAGCAAGAACCAGACATGTCGGTGAATGCAAGCCAGACGTGCCTTTTTCCAGTACTGTCTCTTCCCCAAAAGCCAAAGGACAGATGGAGAAAGAAACATAAGTAAACAAGGTAGGTCTAATGACTTCTGAATTACAAAGGAGATATGACAGTCTCATTAACTGGCAAGTTAATTGACCACAATCTTGGCTTCACAAACTGAGTCCCATAATCCAAACTTTGGGGTCTGTATGCCACAGAATTCTCCTCACACTTCCACACTCTTCACCCAGCCACAAGGTTGTCAGTTCTGCTTGATTTGTTTGAATACTGTACTCCACGACAGCTGTCGGAAATGGTACATTAGAACAGCTGCTATGACAGCTACAAGGGCTTGGAAGTTTAATTGGGCTCAATGTGACATTGTGCATTTTTCTAAACATAGACATAGCCACAAAACTAAAGAAATTTCTAATGGGTCTGAGCAATGTTTACTTATTGGCACCAACAACTGGTTAATCCCAGTTTGTGTTCTACCATTGGTCTCATAGTATCTTTTGCCACTGGGCTGGTAAGAGTATTAAAAAAAAAAAAAAAAGCCAACACAGTAGGAGCAGTTAGATGCACAAGAAAAAGGGCATTAAGCAAGAGAGGAAATGGTAAGAAAGTCACATCAATAATCTCTCTGAAAGGCTGGCTGGTAGCCAAGGAGGATCCCACAGTGTCTCAGGATTTACTTCCAAAGGAAACATATTCAGCAGCCCTGAGCATGGTGCCAACTGCAAACAAAACCACTCATTATGGTCCCAGCCCCCCAGGGAAGGGGAGGATGGCTTACTCTCAGCATCCGCGTGGAGGAAGAAGGCAAGGAGCAGCAGCAATGGCCTGGCTATGTGCACCATCCTGCAGCTTGGCACCAGCACACACTGGCAGCTTGGAATCACTGCCTCAGAAGCCGCAGCAAGTCAGCCTGATCTGAAATTTCAGCTGGAACACTTTCAGAGCCTGTGAGGGGGGCGGTAGAAGAAAGGGGAGAAAGACAAAGACACTTAAGACTCCTCACTCTTTTCACCTTGTTCCATCCCACCACCATGAGAGACGCAAGCCACTGTATATAGCCCATAAACTGTAACCGTGATGCCTTTGTATTAGGAAACAAACAACCTGGTTTGTGAAATGAGGCAGCCCAAGCTTATCTTATTCCCATGTTCAGGTCATCTTGAAGCCAACCATTTTGAATTTTACTCTCTGCTCAGGCCACCTTTTGGGCAATGCTTTATGAGAAGAAACTGTCACATCTTAGGAAATATTACACGAATACATCGGTGGAAGAAAGCACATCAATGTTATGTGTAAGCTTTAAGAGACGCTCCACCGTGCAGGATAAAAGTCTATTATTGGCAGAATAATGGAAGTTGCTTTTTTGGCACCAGGTGAAATGACAGTGTTAATTCAACTTCTCCAGCTAAACAGTAGAGGTTAGAATGTTTTACACCAGCACATTTGGCTTCTTCCCTAAAGACACATCACATTTAGGTCTAGTTTGGCTTCAATAAGTCAAAACAATAGCTAGCATAAGCCACTTTGATTTAGCAGGATGTTTATATGCCTCCTGGGCAAGGGCTTAGTTTTCTCAATCTTCTATGTAAAATCAATAAGCCACAGACTACTTTTACAGAGCCTACTGCGTGCAAAACATCAGAACTGCTACTCATTTGTGCATCTCAAAATACACAAATGAGTCAGATTCCACCCTCTGTGATTTTCCAGTTTAGGAGGGAAAATAAGCCAGGTACGTTGGATGATGAGTACAGGTTAATAAGTGATTAGTGCCAGGGAGGAAAGTCAAATAATGCCATGGAATACAGGGAGCAGGAATGACATCATGGAAAAAAAGCAGTGTCTCCAACTAGACCCTGGAGTACTGGCAGGATTTTACCAAAAGAAAGGCAAGGCATTCCAGGAATTCTAAGCAAAAAGCAGGGCAGTGAAAAAGGAACCCTGGCAAAGGTGAGTCACCTGACTGGCCTGGATCAGGACTTCCCAAATATCTATATGCATCAGAACCACCTGGCATGCTTACACCAAGGCACCCTCCCAACAGAGTCTGTGATGTAGTAGGTCTGTGGTGGGGGTCCAAAAACCTGCATTTCTAACGAGTTTTTGAAAGATGCTGAAGCAGCTGATCCCAGGTCGACACTGACACTACAGGATAGGTGTGATGGATCCGTTAGGAAACCAAAAGAGGATGAGGCAAAACACAATGGCTCAGGCTTAAAAAACAGCAGATCATAGAGAGCCATGGATACCAACCTAAGTCTACCAGCCTTTCTGCAGCAAACCACAAAGGGGATTATTTAAGGCTTTGGAGAAGAACAATACAGAATGAAGCTTTGAAAAGATTAAGTGACAGCTGAATGTGGGATGATTTACAGAACACTATTATCAAGAGTCACAAGTAAGAAGTAACACAGACCATAAGAGTGATGGTGGTCCTGGTGGGAACAGAAAAAACGGAAGTGATGACTGACTGGCTCCAAGCAACAATTGGAAGTATGGCTCTTTAGGTAATAAATAATAGTTCCTACAGAACCTTCAGTAAATTGAACACAACATTTTATACACAGTAGGCTCTTAATAAAGAAAGAAGGTATTTTTAACATTATTGCCTTCTCCTTTCACTGTGAGAGTAACTTAAGAAAGACAATCAGAACATGTTTGCCCATGAAATGGTTATCTCTAAGTTTTGCATGTTGCAATATGTGGAGACACATACAAAACTTGTGACAAGATACTAGAGATAGCCAGAAATACCCTAGAAACTTAAAATAACTTGTACTTTAAAAAAGAATTGCAATACAGATACCATAGTGCGTCTTTTATGAAACTGAGCACAAGAATAAAATTTTTTCTAAAAAGATACTTTTTCAGTGCTATACATGAATGGTGTGAATGCAAGAAATACAAAACCAAAAGGAAAGGAGTGAATCATTCTAAGTACCATTCCACTAGACTGCCTTTTTTTTTTTCTTTTCAACAGATTTGTGGGTGGCATGAAGAATCAAATTGTACACTGAAATGCACATACTTGAAACCAAAAGCTAGCCAGCTGCTCCAAATCAGCTATTGTTATCAATCTCATTTGGAAAACAACTTATCAAGCAGTTCACAGCTATCAAATGTTAAAATTCTCCAAACTTCATAGCAAAAGTGCTAAAGGAATCAGCTCTTCCCCTGCCCCCCTTTCACCACTCCCATCCTCACGCCAGCATTTCAAATGACAGCAAGTCCAGGAGACATCAGTCCTGTCAGACTCAATTTGTGTCTGTGCGAGCGTATCAGAGCCAACTGCTACATAATGCCTCCGTGCAATCTCAGAGATGGAGATGTATGGAAGGCTCTCTCAGGAAAGAGGTGATCTGGTTTTCCCCCTGCTTGACTAAAGGGACATAAGAAGACTAAATTCTTCCCAATGAAACTACAAATGTTACCTCTGGACTTGACCCAGCGACAGGATCTAGAAATAGACACAGATATGAACATACCTATTTTCACTTAAATAGGCTATGCCCTTGGCCGAGATATGACAAGAGGAGATCAGAGGTGTGAAGATAAAACCAGTTCTAGAGGTTCATTTTGGCCAATCTCTCTTCTGTATCTTGTTTATAACATAAACTTTGCTGAAAGGAAAATGCTGGCTTGTGTATCAATAAGATGGAATTTGAATTTTGGTACAAAAATGGGCAAAAGATCTTTCCTATTTTAGAATTTTTTTATGTGGGCTCTTCTTAAAGTCTTGACTGAATTTGTTACAACATCACTTGTTTTAAGGGTTGGTTTGTTTTTTGTTTTTTGTTTTTTGTTTTTTTTTTTCCGGCACGAAGGCTAAAATGTGGGATCTTAGCTCCCCAACCAGGGATCAAACCCCCACCAGAAGGCAAAGCCTTAACCACTGGACCTCCAGGGAAGTACCTGGACAAGAGATTTTTAAGGAAACATTTTCAGTGTAAATAATGCAGATAAATCAATGTTACAAGTACTTTCAATTAGCCTAAAGAAAATGTAGCCTTGGCTACTCTGCAATAAAAACAGCAAAAAAGGGGGGTTGGAGATACTAAAAGTACCATGGTCTAGTTTACGTCACAAATTATTCTGCATCTGTCCAACAGCCCTCAGCAGAGGCTAACTCTGTGATTTTTAACTACCCTGCCCTTTGTGTCTTTTATAAACTGGGACAGGCAGATAAAACTGAACCATCTAGATGAGCTGAACATAAAATTAAAAATATTTAAAACTCCCTGGTTTCTTACTGCTCACAGCACAAAGATGTTAGCAATAATTTTGCTGATTTCCATTTTCTTTTCTATTATGTACGTGTGTGGTTAGAGAAACTAACAGCTCAGAGGGCCAGTGTGTGCAATCTAATTTGAAATGGAACAATATATTTGCCCTGAGTCTTGAATTACTGCTTCAAGTGGTCTCATTAGCTGACACCTATCTAACCCTTTAACTTCGAGTTAACATTAGAACCATTTTCTGCAATAAATATATTCACATTCAAATTGATAAAATGCTTAAGGATTTTTTCAGCTTTCTGTATTGTGGGTATTTCTATAGATTATGTTAACAAAAGAGAAAAAAGCTTTAAAAAAATCTTTAAAGTTCCTAGAGAAATTATAGGTGATTATAGGTTTTTTGAAGGAAATGTTCAAAATAAACATGGAACATCTCGCCATACCAGCAAGCAAAGAGGCTTTCGGGCATTACCAGGGTTTTTCTTTGTTTTGTTTTTAACTTTTTATATTAGACTGGAGTATAACCAATTAACAAAATGCTGTGACAATTTCAAGTGAACAGCAAGGGACTCAACCATACATAAACAAGTATCCATTTTCTCCCAAACTCCCCTCACAGCCTGGCTGCCACATTAACACTGAGCAGAGTTCCCTGGGCTACAGAGTAGGATCTTGAGGAAGCCAGGGTGATGAGGCTTCTAACAGTCAAATGCAGGAAAATCTGAGTGGCAAAATGAGTAACAATTGCAATAAATCAAACTACATGAGCTTGTAATCTTAAAAATTATTTTCAAAAATTATACTCGTCAATCTACGAGTAAGTTAAAGAAGGAAACCATTATTCTGAAAAGAGGGAGACAAAGGTAAATAATTAGGTTTTTTAACCTCGATAAGAACTTAATGTTGCCTTCACTAGAAACTAGATATTGTTTATTCCTATACATTTTGCTTCTTTCTGTCTTAAAATAACCCTATACTTTCAATTCTAGACATCTTAAAAGGAATAATATGGTAATGGGATTTAACCTGAGTATATGCCCATTAAAGTAGGGAGATGGTGGGGTAAGAAGGAAATCCCTAAATGCTGTGACTTCTTTTATTCAACTTCTCAAACAGATCAGTTAGTGAGTTCAGTCACTATCCGACTCTTTGTGACACCATGAACTGCAGCATGCCAGGCCTTCCTGTCCATCACGAACTCCCGGAATTCACTCAAACTCACGACCATCGAGTCAGTGATGCCATCCAGCCATCTCATCCTCTGTCGTCCCCTTCTCCTCCTGCCCCCAATCCCTCCCAGCATCTGAGGCTTTTCCAGTGAGTCAGCTCTTTGTATGAGGTGGCCAAAGTACTGGAGTTTCAGCTTTACCATCAGTCCTTCCAAAGAACACCCAGGACTGATCTTCTTTAGAATGGACTGGTTGGATCTCCTTGCAATCCAAGGGACTCTTAAGAGTCTTCTCCAACACCACAGTTCAAAAGCATCAATTCTTCGGCGCTCTGCCTTCTTCATGGTCCAACTCTCACATCCATACATGACCACTGGAAAAACCATAGCCTTGACTAGACAGACCTTTGTTGGCAAAGTAATGTCTCTGCTTTTGAATATACTGTGTAGGTTGGTCATAACTTTTTTTCCAAGGAGTAAGCGTCTTTTAATTTCATGGCTGCAATCACCATCTGCAGTGATTTTGGAGCCCCAAAAAATAAAGTCTGACACTGTTTCCACTGTTTCCCCATCTATTTCCCATGAAGTGATGGGACCAGATGCCTTGATCTTTGTTTTCTGAATGTTGAGCTTTAAGCCAACTTTTTCACTCTCCTCTTTCACTTTCATCAAGAGGCTTTTTAATTCCTCTTCACTTTCTGCCATAAGGGTGGTGTCATCCGCATATCTGAGATTATTGATATTTCTCCCAGCAATCTTGATTCCAGCTTGTGCTTCTTCCAGTCCAGTGTTTCTCATGATGTACTCTGCATAGAAGTTAAATAAGCAGGGTGACAATATACAGCCTTGATACACTCCTTTTCCTATTTGGAACCAGTCTGTTGTTCCATGTCCAGTTCTAACTGTTGCTTCCTGACCAGCATATAGGTTTCTCAAGAGGCAGGTCAGGTGCTCTAGTATTCCTATCTCTTTCAGAATTTTCCACAGTTGATTGTGATCCACACAGTCAAAGGCTTTGGCATAGTCAAGAAAGCAGAAATAGATGTTTTTCTGGAACTCTCTTGCTTTTTCCATGATCCAACAGATGTTGGCAATTTGATCTCTGGTTCCTCTGCCTTTTCTAAAACCAGCTTGGTCATGTGGAAGTTAATGGTTCACATATTGCTGAAGCCTGGCTTGGAGAATTTTGAGCATTATTTTACTAGCATGTGAGATGAGTGCAATTGTGCGGTAGTTTGAGCATTCTTTGGCATTGCCTTTCTTTGAGATTGGAATGAAAACTGACCTTTTCCAGTCCTGTGGCCACTGCTGAGTTTCCCAAATTTGCTGGCATATTGAGTGCAGCACTTTGACAGTATCATCTTTCAGGATTTGAAAGAGCTCAACTGGAACTCCATCACCTCCACTAGCTTTGTTCGTAGTGATGCTTTCTAAGGCCCACTTGACTTCACATTCCAGGATGTCTGGCTCTAGGTGAGTGATCACACCATCGTGATTATCTTGGTCTTGAAGATCTTTTTTGTACAGTTCTGTTTATTCTTGCCACCTCTTCTTAATATCTTCTGCTTCTGTTAGGTCCATACCATTTCTGTCCTTTATCGAGCCCATCTTTGCATGAAATGTTCCCTTGTTATCTCTAATTTTCCTGAAGAGATCTCTAGTCTTTCCCATTCTGTTGTTTTCCTCTTATTTCTTTGCACTGATCGCTGAAAAAGGCTTTCTTATCTCTTCTTGCTATTCTTTGGAACTCTGCATTCAGATGCTTATATCTTTCCTTTTCTCCTTTGCTTTTCGCTTCTCTTCTTTTCACAGCTGTTTGTAAGGCCTCCCCAGCCAGCCATTTTGTTTTTTTGCATTTCTTTTCCATGGGGATGGTCTGATCCCTGTCTCCTGTACAATGTCAGGAGCCTCCATCTACAGTTCATCAGGCACTCTATCTATCAGATCTAGTCCCTTAAATCTATTTCTCACTTCCACTGTATAATCATAAGGGATTTGATTTACATCATACCTGAATGCTCTAGTGGTCTTCCATACTTTCTTCAATTTAAGTCTGAATTTGGCAATAAGGAGTTCATGATCTGAGCCACAATCAGCCCCCAGTCTTGTTTTTGCTAACTGTATAGAGCTTCTCCATCTTTGGCTGCAAAGAATATAATCAATCTGACTTTGGTGTTGACCATCTAGTGATGTCCATGTGTAGAGTCTTCTCTTGTGTTGTTGGAAGAGAGTGTTTGCTATGACCAGTGCGTTCTCTTGGCAAAACTAATAAGCCTTTGCCCTGCTTCATTCCATATTCCAAGGCCAAATTTGCCTGTTACTCCAGGTGTTTCTTTACTTCCTAGTTTTGCATTCCAGCCTCCTGTAATGAAAAGGACATCCTTTTGGGGTGGTAGTTCTAATAGGCCTTGTAGGTCTTCACAGAACCATTCAACTTCAGCTTCTTCCACGTTACTGTTCAGGGCACAGACTTGGATTACTGTGATACTGAACGGTTTGCCTTGGAAACGAACAGAGATCATTCTGTCGTTTTTGAGATTGCATCCAAGTACTGCATTTCGGACTCTTTTGTTGATCATGATGGCTACTCCATTTCTTCTAAGGGATTCTTGCTCACAGTAGTAGATATAATGGTCATCTGAGGTTAAATCCACCCATTCCAGTCCATTTTAGTTCGCTGATTCCAAGAATGTCGACGTTCACCCTCGCCATCTCCTGTTTGACCACTTTTAATTTGCCTTGATTCATGGACCTGACATTCCAGGCTCCTATGTAATATTGCTCTTTACAGCATCAAACCTTGCTTCTATCACCAGTCACGTCACAACTGGGTATTGTTTTTTCTTTGGCTCCCTCCCTTCATTCTTTCTGGAGTTATTTCTCCACTGATCTCCAGTAGCAAATTGGGCACCTACCGACCTGGGGAGTTCGACTTTCAGTATCCTATCATTTTACCTTTTCATGCTGTTCATGGGCTTCTCAAGGCAAGAATACTGAAGTGGTTTGCCATTCTCTTCTCCAGTGGACCACATAGTCAAACAGATCAGGCCTCTATAAACTAACTAGGAGAGATTTTCAATTATGTAAGAGGAAAAAAAAAAATCTGTAAGGAGGATGTGCTACCAGGGAACTCTGATTAATGAGACGAAAGCAGGGCTGGAGCAAACTTTGTAGTGAGTCTGATAGAACGCTGAGGGTGCTTCGTGAATTTCCTGTGCCCTCAGTACACAGTTATAACACAAGGAAACAAAAAGAAAAAACAAAATCAACTTTCAACACTTCGCTTATTCATGAGAATTTTGCAGCAGAAGATAGTCCCTTAAATATTTTTTTCATGGTCTAGGACAAGAATCCTTTAGCACTATTCAATAAAACCTTATGTAAGACAGAAATATTCTTTATCTGCACTAATGACTGACTATATTAAACACAGCTAGTGGAACTGGGGAAGTAAACACTTTCCTATATTTAAGTTTAAGTTAAAATACTCCCATGAGTATAGTGGGTGCCCCACTGTACAACTCAGACTATAGCTTCATTTTTCAACAGCTCTGGACAGCACAGCACAGCTGTAAACAATGCCTAGGTTATATGGGCTGTAAACTGAAACAATGAGGTGGGAGTCCTGGGTCCATGTCGACCTTGGCTCCCAAATAAATAGACCCTAAGGATTCACTCTGTTAGACAAGAAAACTCACCCAACCTCTGGGTCACTCAGTCCCCCATCCCTGACCCTCACCCTGCCAGAACAATTGTTACAGTGTTTCAAACTAATTCATATAATGTGGAATATCAAAAAATGGTCAGGCATATAACTGAAAAAAAGGTCCAAATAGAAACACTGTAGTTAAAAGCAAAAAAAAAAAAAAAATCAGCTATTTCATGTCACAGCTTTAAGTGTTGCATTCCACACTACTAGAAGATTCCT
Organism: Capricornis sumatraensis; assembly: GCF_032405125.1. Lineage (NCBI taxonomy): Eukaryota > Metazoa > Chordata > Mammalia > Artiodactyla > Bovidae > Capricornis > Capricornis sumatraensis. The sequence goes on along the minus strand of NC_091074.1, from coordinate 44,357,216 downwards.
GTTTGGGATATAACAGAAATGGGAACTCTTGACAGCAAAGACACACCACATTTCATAGATGAGAAAGGCAAGGATACTTCTACACATTCATATAAAGTCATATGTATAATGTTTATAAAATGGCCACATTCATTTAATTAATGAGGGATATGGAAAATGTATTCTTAAATACATGCAGCACCAAAAGCCTCATTTCAACTATAGAAAACAGTGCTGAGATTTAAAAAGGGCAATAGAACAATGTCTTTAAATTAAACAGAATGTCATTAAACACACTCAATATACCTCTGAATCTAAATAAAAAGAATTATTTTTATAAAATAAACTCAACTCAAATTATACTCTTTCACATCACAGCACACCATGTCATAATTCTATTTTGCCCCAAACATGTATTCATGACATAAATTGGAGAAAAAAAAGAAAAACCTCAAGAAGGTTTATGAGATATTATATATAAATACAAAGTAATAACTCAATCATCTCATTTTTGGCTTAGACTATGACTTAGTCTGAAGACAGCTGGTGACTATAAGTACATGATGACTCTGGTGAAATCAACTGGATTATAAGAACTGAAGAGTAAAACAAAGCCTATCAATATGGACACATTAATGACTTTTCATATGTTTAGTTTTGATACATAGAAAAAGCCAATGGTCTGAGTGTCTGTAATTTCACTTTTCAAATTACTCCTGGTAGAATCTCTGTAAGATTTCAAATAACTTTACATTTGAGGCACACATAAATATTAGTTCCTCTCAAAAATAGCAAAATGACATTATTAACTTTGATAGTTTCTTTCTCCTTCAGGAAATAAAAATGAAGTATGCCACAAGAAATGAACAGAGAGAGAAGGGGAAAACAAGAAACCTCATCTCCCTGTCTACCTACTTTTTTTCCTTACAAACAGAAACATAATTCTGATTTGAAAAGCAGGATAGCTTTAGAAAAAGCATCTCATGTCTTCAAGTGATTCTTACATGAGATAACTTCTATCCAGTTTTATACAATCCCAGTGAAACCCTGCAGTGGGAAAGGTAAAATACCAGTCTGTTCAATACGCCACTGGAGTCTGCCTTTTGTTCCATTCTTCCTAAAATATGCTTTAAAACTGAGAAATAGGTCAATCTTAGTTATAGACAGATACGTAACCAAGTCACTTCTTACCCAAAAAACAGAACACAGATTATATTACTTCAATCTTCTGTTGTCATTGTTGTCGTCTAGTGGCTAAGTTGTGTTTGACTCTTTGCAACCCCATGGACTGTAGCCTGCCAGGCTCCTCTCTCCATGAGATTTGCCAGCAAGAATGCTGGAGTAGGTTGCCATTTCCTTCTCCAGGGGATCTCCCTAACCCAGGAATTGAACTCACATCTCCCTGCATTGACAGGCAGATTCTTTACCTCTGAGCCATCAGGGAAACACTTTAATCTTTGGGTATTGCTAAATGGATGTGAAACCATCATTCCTAACTCATTACTCTTTTTCATTATGTTAAAAAACAAGAGAGTATCTTTTTTAATGCACCAAAGTAATTTCTGTTTAAAATATATCTTGCTTTTAAAATATACTATAAGTAATAAAGTTTTAGCTCTTATGTCCATTTGTTTTATTTACATCAATACATAGTAAAAATCTAGCAGTACATGACAATTGTTTTACTTAATTACTATGAAAAGTAGTAATATTAAATGCAAATTAATTTAATTTAAATAAAATTTAAAAGTAGTAATATTAAAAGTAAATATTAAAATGAATTTTGTGGAGAATTTACCAGTCCCTTTAGCAATCATTGGGATTCCCTGGTGGCTCAGATGATAAAGAATCGGCCTGCAATGCCAGAGACTCGCGTTTGGTCCCTGGGTTGGGAATATTCCCTGGAGAAGGGATTGGCAACCCACTCCAGTATCCTTCCCTGGAGAATACCATGGACAGATAAGCTTGGCAAGGAAAAGTCCATGGGGCCACAGAGAGTTGGACATGACTAAGTGTTAATACTTTAGCAATGATTATTTTTTTTTCTTAGGATTATTTTTAAAACAAAGAGTCTTTAAATAACAGTATTTAATAGCTTTTAAACACTTCATTACTAGAGCTCAACAGAAACTAATTTCCCTACTCACAGGTGTTTACATCAATCATTTCATCTTCAGAGTGATCACAGCCCTGGACCAATCACTCTCAGCTAAAGATGATTTTTCCCCTTCCCCAGGGACAACAAGCAAAGTCTGGAGACATATCTTGTTGTCACAACACAAGGAGAGTGATAATAGCGTCTAAGGGAGGGGCCCCGGGATGATGGTAAATACCCTATAGTCCACAAGACCGCTTTCCACACCAAAGGATTATCTGGACCAAAATGTCAATAGTGCCAAAGATGGGAAACAACGTCCTAGAAGAGTTCATTAATGCTGAAGAAAAAATTTACATTAAAAATGAGAATTTTCAAGGCCTGTGTCTAGAATATTACTTCCTAAATCTAGTGTACTACTTTCTAAATCCACTAATTTTAGGTGTTTCTAGAATAGCTTGAGTGCATAAATTCAGAGCCAATTTAAATTTCTGGGCATGGAAGTCAAAACACTATGGATGGCTCCTAAATTTCCCTTTCTGTCCTAAGTTATAACTGGAGTTGGCTTGCCTTATGGGAAGGGCAATTCACAGACTTAGATGACATAAATATTGTCACCAATTAAAAGGATGGATCTGTTAAATGGGGCAGAGACTGTACTGATGTCTGTCAGTGAATAGCTGTGGTTTCCATTTTTCATGATGGGCACTTAGCTCTTCTCTGAGGGAACATTCCCAGGATAGAAACATCCAGTTCCAAAGAATGTTCTTTCACGTCACTGTCAGCAACAAAGACATGCAGTAGAATTGTGAGAGGCCATCATGAATGGCTGCGGAATATGAAATTAAAGCATCTTCTCTTCATTTCCTCGCTTTGTCCTTATGACTTACTGCGTGTGTGTGTGTGTGTGTGTGTGTGTGTGTGTGCGCGCGCGCATGTACGTCTTAGTTGCTCAGTTGTGTCTGACTCTTTGCAACCCCATGGACTGTAGCCTGCCAGGCTCCTCTGTCCATGGGGTTTTCCAGGCAAGAATACTGGAGTGGGTAGCCATTCCTTTCTCCAGAGGATCTTCCCAACCCAGGGATCGAACCCATGTCTCCCGCCTTGCAGGTGGATTCTTTACCATCTGAGCCACTAGCAAAGCCCAGACATATCCCATGTCTCTGTGGAAATCTATGAACACCACATATAGAAGAGTAGTTAAGATCTGTGTGAAGAAACCAAATAAATGATCATTAGCCAAACAGAAACATAACCTAAAGAAAGGGTAAAGAGGACCAATATCAATCATACACATACATTATGCCCTCTCCTCCTCCCTTACCCAGCACATTTATTTCCTGCTATATTATACTCTTCTTTATTCTTAGTGCCTTCTTCACATCCACCTTTCTCCATGAATGAAACCAAAGATTAACAAAAATCAGAAACTATACATCTTGGGCCACCTCCTCATGTAGCAGACAATGAAGTGAAAGGACATAATGAAATTCATAACCTCTGGACACACACCTGGCTGGTCTCAGGAGAGGCTTTAGGATCCAAACTAATTTTCTTTCCTGTACAGCATTCTGCTTGTTTCTTCTCTGACTTACTATAATGCTAGCTTAGAGGAAGTGAAGTGAAGTGAAGTGAAAGTTACTGAGTCGTGTCCGACTCTTTGCAATGCCATGGACTATATATTCCATTGAATTCTCCAGGCCATAACACTGGAGTGGGTTGACATTCTCCTAACCAGAGGATCTTCCCAACCCAGGGATCAAACCCAGGTCTCCCACACTGCAGGCGGATCCTTTACCAGCTGAGCCACAAGGGAAGCCCAATTTACATGAGGTCATGATTAATTATAAAATGAGCAACACAAAGAAAAGTACTCCTCTTCAACTGGCAGAGAGACAATCTAAGATTGGCCCCAATGAAGGAGAAAGAGAACCTTAAAAGTTGGGTACAGGAAGGAATGATGAGAGGAGCTCACTGAATAAAATTATTTGAGAGTCATCATCTTAAATGCACAAAAGAAAACTCATCCCATGAGTCAAAAATCCTTTCAAAAAACATTCTTTAACTTAGGTACCCATTATTATGTACCTGGGGCTTCCCTGGTGACTCAGTAAGAATCTGCCTGCAATGCAGGAGACCTGGGTTTGATCCCTGGGTGAGGGCATGACAACCCACTACAGTATTCCTGCCTAGAGAATCCCCATGAACAGAGGAGCTTGATAAGCTACAGTCCATGGGATCTCAAAGAGCTGGACACAACTAAGCGACTTTCACACACACACACACACACACACACACACACACACACACACACAATGTACTTGAGTATCTTAGAGTCAACGAGTTTATAGGTGTTTTTAGAAGTAGAAATGATTAACCAAAAATAGATTTTTTTAAATTTTCACATGATATTAACAATAATAGAATTCATAACATCAAACACACACTTATAACACCTTGAGACACATTTATTTTGTATATTGTCATTAAGTTCTTTTTCTTATGGAGTTTTTTTTTTCTCTTTCATTTATATTTTAGCAGAATTACATGTTGACTAATTTGGAGTAGGTAGTAATGCATTAGATGGTGAATTCACAGAGATATAGGGGGCAGTTATCCAGGTGGAAAGATGCCAGCCAGAGTGTACTTTATTATAAAGTTGCTCAGGGCAAAACGGCCATATTGAAAGAAGAAATGAAGGCACACAATGGTTATTTTTCAAAAGCAGTGGCATTATAAAGTGATTTGATAACAAAGTATGAAAATTTCCTGCAGCAATAAAAGCACTATGCATTTCCCATACCAAAATGTGTCAGTCTAGGAAGGAAAAATATATATATTTTTTTCCCACAGCCACTCTTTCAGAAACTATATTTGAGATTTCTGGAAAAAGACGTTGCAAAATACTGTCATTTTTATAACACATCTATAAAATACTCAAACTACACAGTAAAACATAGATATCTAAAAAAGGAGTTTAAAGTCTTTAAAAGCCTCCTTGCAAAGGAGATGTAGTAACTTTCTAAATACCACACTTCCTAGATACTGACTGAATCTTATTCAAATGACCCATAGGACTAAAACAAAAGGAAATGCAAAATAAGAGCATCAACCAAATTTCTCCGCTGGATCTAGGCATCATCCTAGAACCTTTCAAAAACACAGACATCTATATTTTTAAGTAAAGGAGTACCCAGGCACTGCCATAGTAGGAGCACGCACGAGTTGGGAATGGCAGCAGCTGTGTGAGGACAGTGTGGTGTGTGGGGGGATCCCTAATTTTTATTTTGTGGGGGATCAAGTTCCAAATTAAAATGTCAACAATTTAGGAATTTCATTACATTTGCAGCATGCTCAATAGCACTTCCATCACAAACTGAATATATGGGCCCTTGCTTTTATTATGTTTCCTTTAATATTTTTAAAAGAGAAAGAAATGGCAACCCACTCCAGTATTCTTGCCTGGAGAATCCCACGGACAAAGGAGCCTGGTGAGCTACAGTGCATGGGGTCGCAAAGAGTCAGACAGGACTGAGCAACTTACATACACACAATATTTTTTTGAGCATAGATTTAAATATGATGCATTATCATATTACTTTATAAAACCCTTTTTGAAAGCTATGCTTTTAGAAATTTTGATCATTTCCTCCACAGATATTGTTACTAGAGTCAACACTCTTCACAGCATAAATCTTCATCACTTTCAAATCTAGATGGGTGAATACACACTATACAAAAACATGGTGTACCCAGCCATATATACATACAGCACATGTTCAAAAAATACATAAAAATATGTATTCATATATATTCCCATTATACTAATGAAGTATAAATACTGCCAAAAACACACAATTAATAACTTGTAAAATCAGACAGTTTTCATTCCAATCCCAAAGAAAGGTAAGGCCAAAGAATGTTCAAACTACCAAACTGTACCACTCATCTCACATGCTAGCAAAGTAATGCTCAAAATTCTCCAAGCCAGGCTTCAACCAAACATGAACCGTGAACTTCTAGATGTTCAAGCTAGAGTTAGAAAAGGCAGAGGAATCAGAGATCAAATTGCCAACATCTGTTCTGTTGGATCATCGAAAAAGCAAGGGAGTTGCAGAAAAACATCTACTTCTGCTAAAGCCTTTGACTGTGTGGATCACAACAAACTGTGGAAAACTCTTCAAGAGATGGGAATACCAGACCACCTGACATACCTCCAGAGAAATCTGTATGCAGGTCAAGAAGCAACAGTTAGAACTGGACATGGAACAACAGACTGGTGCCAAATTGGGAAAGGAGTACGTCAAGGCTGTATATTGTCACCCTGTTTATTTAACTTATGTGCAGAGTATATCATGCAAGATGCTGAGCTGGATGAAGCACAAGCTGGAATCAAGATTGCCAGGAGAAATACCAATAACCTCAGATATGCAGATAAAACCACCCTTATGGCAAAAAGTGAAGAAGCACTAAAGAGCCTCTTGATGAAAGTGAAAGAGGAGTGTGAAAAAGTTGGCTTAGGACTCAACATTCAGAAAACTAAGACCACAGCATCCAGTCCCATCATTTCATGGCAAATAGATGAGGAAACAATGGAAACAGTGACAGACTTTATTTTGCGGGGCTCCAAAGTCACTGCAGATGGTGACTGCAGCCATGAAATGAAAAGACACTTGCTGCTTGGAAGAAAAGTTATGACCAGCCTAGACACTGAGGACATTGTATGAAAATCTCAAACAACAATAATCTCTTTTCTCCTCTGTGTGTTACCTCATGTTGACATCAGCTGTCACATGGTGACTTTAATGTGTGGTGTTAACAGCAAGTGTTTGATTCTAGAAGGGGACTGGTGGACAAAAAGCAAATTGCCTATCAGTAAAAGCTTTCTGTTTCATCTACTGTCACATGAAATATATGTGAAAAATATCCACACTGCAAATTATCTAGGGCAGTGAAACTCCAGTGATTGGTGTGGCCTAGGAAAAAAATTATAGAACTTCTATGTCTGTATATTTTCATCTCATTTTCAGTTCAGTTCAGTCGCTCAGTCATGTCCGATTCTTTGCAACCCCATGGACTGCAGGACCAAGCTTCCCTGTCCATCACCAACTCCCAGAGCTTACTCAAACTCATGTCCATTAAGTCAGTGATGCCATGCAACCATCTCATCCTCTGTCATCCCCTTCTCCTCCCTCCTTCAATCTTTCCCAACATCAGGGTCTTTTCAAATGAGTCAATTCTTCACATCAGGTGGCCAAAATATGGAGTTTCAGCTTCAGTATCAGTCCTTCCAATGAATATTCAGGACTGATTTCCTTTAGGATGGACTGGTTGGATCTTCCTGCAGTCCAACGGACTGTCACGAGTATTATCCAACACCACAGCTCAAAAGCATCAATTTTTCGGTGCTCAGTTTTCTTTATAGTTCAACTCTCATGTCCGTACATGACTACTGGAAAAACCATAGTTTTGACTCAGTTCAGTTCAGTCGCTCAGTCGTGACCGATTCTTTGTGACCCCATGAACCGCCGCACACCAGGCCTCCCTGTCCATCACCAACTCCCAGAGTCCACCCAAACCCATGTCCATTGAGTCGGTCATGCCATTCAACTATCTCATCCTGTCCACCCCTTCTCCTCCTGGCCTCAATCTTCCCCAGTATCAGGGTCTCTTCCAATGAGTCAGTTCTTCGCATCAGGTGGCCAAAGTACTAGAGTTTCAGCTTTAGCATCATTCTTTCCAAAGAAATCCCAGGGCTGATCTCCTGCAGAATGGACTGGTTGGATCTCCTTGCAGTCCAAGGGACTCTCAAGAGTCTTCTCCAACAACACAGTTCAAAAGCATCAATATTTTGGTGCTCAGCTTTCTTTATAGTTCAACTCTCACATCCATACGTGACCACTCGAAAAACCATAGCCTTGACTAGACGGACCTTTGTTGGCAAAGTAATGTCTCTGGTTTTTATTATGCTGTGGTTGGTCATAACTTTTCTTCCAAGCAGCAAGCTTCTTTTCATTTCATGGCTGTAGTCACCATCTGAAGTGATTTTGGAGCCCCCCAAAATAAAGTCTGTCACTGTTTTCATTGTTTCCCCATCTATTTGCCATGAAGTGATGGGACCAGATGCCCTGATCTTAGTTTTCTAAATGTTGAGTTTTAAGCCAACTTTTTCACACTCCTCTTTCACTTTCATCAAAAGGCTCTTTAGTTCTTCACTTTCTGCAATTAAGGGTGGTGTCATCTGCACAGCTGAGGTTATCGATATTCCTCCTGGCAATCTTGACTGCAGGTTGTGCTTCATCCAGCCTGGCATTTTTCATGCTGTACTCTGTATATAAGTTAAATAAGCAGGGTGACAATATACAACCTTGACATACTCCTTTCCTGATTTGGCACCAGTCTGTTGTTCCAAGTTCAGTTCTAACTGTTGCTTCCTGACCTGCATACAGGTTTCTCAAGAGGCAGGTCAGGTGGTCTGGTATTCCCATCTCTTGAAGAATTTTCCATAGTTTGTTGTGATTCACGCAGACAAAGGCTTTGGCATAGTTAGTAAAGCAGAAGTAGATGTTTTTCTGCAACTCTCTTGCTCTTTTGATGATCCAACGGACTTTGGCAATTTGATCTCTGGTTCCTTTGCCTTTTCTAAATCCAGCATGAACATCTCGAAGTTCACATTTCATGTACGGTTGAAGCCTGGCTTGGAGAATTTTGAGCATTACTTTGCTAGCATGTAAGATAAGTTGAAAACTACCAGTATTTCACATATGTCTTTAAAACACATCATAGAGCACTGTAGTCTGTGTTTGGATGGCGTAGAAGGTAACCCCAAAATGCCACCTTCCTAAAACCGTATCAAGTGGGGGAGCCTATCCCTCACTGTTTAGCCTCATCCCTTTATTTGACCAGCAGAACATGACAGAAACAGCATTGTGTACATTTTGACCCTGAGTCTAAAGGAGCTGTAGAACCTTAAGGAGGCAGCTTTGTATGCTCTCATCCACTTGCTGATCTTGAGTCTCCTCTCACCATCAGCCCAAGCTAGCCTGCCAGAGGATGAGAGCTCATGGGGAATAGAGATGAGATACCCATCTGAGCTGTCTTAGACAAGTCATCCCCCACAGGACATGGCAACAGATCACAGATTCGTGAGCAAGCCCAGCAAGGATGAGCCTGGTATGGCCCACAAGAGCAGAACCAACTAACTGAACCCAGTTCAAACTGACAACCTACGGCACTATGAAACAAATACATAGATATTGGATTAAGCTACTAATTTGGGGGATGGTTTGTATACAGGAAAAGCTAATGACCCAAAGGATTATAAATGTTTCTCATCTACTCTTGAAGATTTTCTTTAATGTATTTTCTTCAGTACTTTACCACACTTTATATACAGGCAGGCAAATTGGCTTCTTTTAGCTGCAACTGATATTTTGGTCCTCTTCTGAGAGTAATCACTAATAAGATCACTGTCATGAGATTTCAGAAGTTTTAAGTAGTATATTGTTCTGTGATTTAGGAAAATTAGTAAGTTGGAACTATGCATGCCTCTCTGTTACTTCTTTGAATCATAAACATGCTGCCACACAGACTGGAAGGAGGAAACTGTTTTAAAATGCCTTGAACCATTGGCTAAAACCACGCAGCATGATGTTCCTTCTTGGTGATATAACTGAAGTGACTTATGTGTCTGAGATCTCAGCTGACCTAGCCACTGTACTGACAAGTAGTGTTTAGCATCATGTTATCTCCACAGATGCTAGTTTCCTTGCACAGTTTCTGCCCAGGGATAAAGCCTGCAATTCCAGTCAGGTTAACCATCTAAAAGAAGTAAAGTTTTCACTCAAGTTTTTTAAATGAATAGCATTCTGAACAGTCAAGTGTGTGATCCTTGGACCAGTGTCTGACAGCGCGCTGGATGTGTCTGTCTTTGGATAGGAAGTAGCCGATGTTACAAATTACTAGAATGTGTGAAAAATGAGGAGACGATGAATACTAAAATTAATAAGTGAATTTATCAACGCTGATGAATACTTGATCAATATCAAAAATATCAAAAATGTTCTGTTTTTTTTAGAGGAATAAATGTCAAGAGACTACCTGTTTAAGATAATCATACTAAGTGAAGTCACCCAGTCGTGTCCGACTCTTTGTGACCCCATGGACTATAGCCTACCAGGCTCTTCTGTCCATGAGATTTTCCAGGCAAGAATACTGGAATGAGTTACCATTTCCTTCTCCAGGAGATCTTCCCGACCCAGGGACTGAACCCGGGTCTCCCACAATGTAGGCAGGCGCTTTACCATCTGAGCCAGTAGGGAAGCCTAAGTCATACTAGTTACTTATTAAAAGACTTATTACAAAGCCACAGAAATTAAGACACTGAAGTACTGGACTCAGGGAAAAAGGGACCAGTGAAGCAGAATAATAACTCTAGAAATATAACCATGTGCATTCAGACAACTGATTTATAAACAACTGTGTCCTTGTTATGCAGTGGAAAAGAATAATAATTTCAGTTCATAGAACTGAGTCAAGGGATATTTATATGAATAATAACATATATTGACCCCCTGCTGCTGCTGCTAAGTCACTTCAGTCATGTCCGACTCTGTGTGACCCCAGAGACAGCAGCCCACCAGGCTCTCCCATCCCTGGGATTCTCCAGGCAAGAACACAGGAGTGGGTTGCCATTTCCTTCTCCAATGCATGAAAGTGAAAAGTGAAAGTGAAGTCGCTCAGTCATGTCCGACTCTTAGTGACCCCATGGACCACAGCCTACCAGGCTTCTCCATCCATGGGATTTTCCAGGCAAGAGTATTGGAGTGGGGTGCCATTGCCTTCTCCATTGACCCCCTACCTCACATTATATACAAAATTAACTCCACATAGATTAGAAACCTAAATGTGAAAGATAAACAGTGATTCTTATGGAAAATAACACAGAAAATGTTTTTGCAGCCTTGGAATAGGCAAAGATTCCTGAAACAAGGCAAAATCATAACAATAAAAATTAATAAGTTGGAATTAATTAAAATTAAAGATGTGTGTTCATCCACAGGCATTATTAGAAAAGGTCATTCCACAGAATGGAAGAAGGTATTTGCAAAACACATCCACCACAGGTGTGATACTATCTATTCACTTCTCATTGTGTCATCTGTCTTTTGCAGGGAGAAGGTGGAGGCAAAAGCCTTGAACAGGGGATTGACAAAGAAAATTGTCAAATGGCCACTGAACATACAAAAAGATGCTCAACAGTGTTCGTCATGGTAGTAACACAAATTGATATCACGATGAGAAACCACAATACACTCACCAGAATATTTAAAGTTAGAAATTGAGTAATACATGTTGGTGAGGTGGTGGAACAAATGAACACTCATAAACTGTTGATGGTGTTCAAACTAGTAAAAAGTGAAAAAGTGTTTTGTAGCACTTAATAAAGCTGAATATACACCAACCCTATCATCCAGCAGTTTCATTCATTTTCACTCATAACTTATATGCTCATCACTAACAATTGTTACTATAAAAAGTGGTATAAGCTATTAATAGACTAAATGCTCAACAGTCGCGTGAATAAATAAATTGTGGTATAGTCATAAAATCACATACTTGATTAGAGCAATGAAAAATTTTAAAATTCTGCTGAGAAAACTTAAGATAGTTTTTATAAAAACCTGTTTATCAGTTTTTTTTTAACCTTACTTACCCCCAATCACTCTGAAGAAAACAAAAGGAATTTGTCATCAAGACTAGCACAAATTAAAGTTACACGCAAATTAGAGTTGAGCTCAAATTCTCCTGGAAACACACAGAAGACAGAAATAGCAAGCGATCAGCCCAAAACACTGAGAATTTAAGTCATGATTTTCAGTAACTGAGATCAGATATGGCCTTCAGTTCTCAGGATAAAGAAGTGGTCCTGAAACATGATGAAGGAATCCGTGTGGAGAAAAAAGAATGGCTCCTGGGTCCAGGAGAGGCAATATAGTCCAAAGAAAGTGCAGACACAGCCAAGGGGCCAGAGTTCTGGACGTGCTTGAGTCCTCACTTCCATATTCAGCTTGGGCAAATCATTCCTGCTCTCTGCCTCAGTTTCCTTAGCTGCTCTATTTTACAGCCTGCATCACCAGCAATATTATCATCAAATGTATTTATTATGTTGATTACTTACTGTCTTCATCTTCAGTAGCAACCACAAGGATAAGGTTTTTAAAACCTAGCTAAATATTCACAACTTACATGAAAATATATACATGAGATATGTATAGGATAAGCTTATTTCACAAGAAACATCAAAAAGTGCAGTAAACCCAACTGCAGTTTTTCCAGGCTCACTGGGTGATGATGGTAGAAGTGACTTGGGTAGAGGCACCGTCTCTTCGTTGGGTAGCTGTACTGACTCTCTTCTTTGAGGGGCACAGTACTGAGCTACTCAAGAGTAGGTTTCACAAAGCCCTCGTCCCTGGGGTCCCAGGGAATCAGATGCGACTGAGAAATTGAGCACGTACACAGAGTGGTACGCTTATTAAATGAGGGGGGCCCGAGAGGAAGGAGATATGTACATACATACATATATATATTCACACTGATTCACATTGTGATCCACACTGATGTATGATAGAGACCACCACAACACTGTAAAATTACTATCCAAACATCAATGTTACTCTGGTCCTCCCAAAGTATGTACGTATAAACAGGTAAAAGGAAGTAATCCTCAACTAATGACCTGATTTCAGAGCACATTCTTTCTTTCCCTTCTATGTAATAGGAAGAAACTTGTTTAATGATAAAGTCAATTTGTTTAATGATAAACTCAATGAAGAATCTGTAAACAAATATTTATTCAACATCAACTCTTTGTATCTGACATTCTGCTAATACATGTCAGATGCGAAGATTAGACGAAGGCAACACCTCTAAGAAATGTGCTGTGTTTTTGGAAACACAGGAACATAAAATGAGAAGAGCATGATGTGTTAACCACCAAATAAATGGTTTGAATAATAAATATCCATATATGCTTAGAAAACAAAACTGTGCTGTTTGCGGAGATGTGGATGGACCTAAAGACTGTCATACACACTGAAGTCAGAAAGAGAAAAACAAAACATCATATATTAACACATATAAGTGGAATCTAGAAAAATGGTATAGATGAACAGATGTATCTGCAAAGCAGAAACAGAAACACAGATGTAAAGAACAAACATATGGATACTAAGGGGAGAAGGGGAGATGGGATGGACTGTGAGACAGGGATTGACATATATCCACTGTTGCTGCTGCTGCTGCTAAGTCGCTTCAGTTGCGTCCGACTCTGTGCGACCCCATAGACGGCAGCCTACCAGGCTCCCCTGTCCCTGGGATTCTCCAGGCAAGAACACTGGAGTGGGTTGCCATTTCCTTCTCCAATGCATGAAAGTGAAAAGTGAAAGTGAAGTTGCTCAGTTGTGCCCGACTCTTAGCGACCCCATGGCCTGCAGCCCACCAGGCTCTTCCGTCCATGGGATTGTCCAGGCAAGAGTACTGGAGTGGGGTGCCATATATCCACTACTATGTATAAAATAGATAATCAATGAGAACCAACTGTATAACAAAGGGAATTCTGCTCAGTGCTCTGTGGTGACCTAAGGAAATCTGGGGAAGAGGGATATGTGTGTATATATTGCTGATTCACTTTGCTGTACAACAGAAACTAACACAAAGTTGTAAGCAACTGTACTCCAACTAAAACAAAAATATTCAGAGGTGGATATATTCAAAATACTTTCAGGAACCAATAAATTGGCCATTGCATAGTTTTGGTATGCCAAGGATTTGACATATGGGTAAAGCCAGTTTGTGGTAGGCCTTTAAGGCAAGCGGAGTTGATCTGCAGGGCAGTAAACCTCAACCATCAGCAGAAAAAGTACAGATAAAGTTGGAGTTATTACCCCTCAAAGTGCGCATATAAACCTCAAATGTCTTAAAGCGGAAAAGGACTCTGCTGACAGCAAAGACTTCCTTTCGGATATTAGTGAACGAGGTAATAATAAATCATAGAACACTGTATTCACAAACTACTTATACAAGTAACCCCACTGCCATGATAATATAATCTCAATTTCGTCCTAAATGACATTACACAGTTCTGATTTCCTTGGGAACGATATCCATATAAAACACAGGATATCCATTTTACAGTTTGAAATCTTGATCCCCCAGAAGCAGTCGAGAGCTTGGGTTGAGCGGGTGTAACTTTCCTCACTTTGTCATTATCTTATTTCAAGAAGGCTCTGGAGACAATCCCTGACATCTCCATGCTCGACTTCCATCTGTGTGAAATGAAATAATGACTGCCTCCTCCCTACCTCATCAAAATCAGTGAGCAACAAAAGCACATTAAAATCAGGGATGCAGGAAGGATTGAAAGGAAAAAAGCTTCTGTCCATTGTCATTAAAAAACAAAATGAAGTTTAGCCAGCCTGACTCATCTGGGGTTCCATGAGGTAATTAGGCCCTACAGAGTATAATCTGAATGATTCTTTTTTCAGTTCTCCCAAGGATGTTATAAAGCTGGTACCATTGTAGATGCGCAGGCCAGAAGTTAACTCATTACACACAAAAAATGTGTTAGATCATTAGCACTGAATTTTCTTATGAACTCAGGATGGAAAGAGCTGACACTGTATGTGATACACAAATTAGGCCAAAGTATTTGATGTCATATTTAAAAAAAAAAAACCTCTATGTTTGCAGCCCTATAGATTCAAAGCCTCCCCATAGTCTAAAGAAAAATAAAATAGCCTGGAGTAATGCTAAAATGAATGGCCTATAAATGTGGAGATGTTATGTACAAGGAACAAAAGAGTAAATGCTCTCATACCTTACCATGTATAAAACATTTTTTGAAGAGAATTTGTGACTTAACACCTAATATTTGTGTGGCTCATTTAAAATTCTACAAAACATGCTTCTGAAAGAAACATTCTTCTTCCTGTTTTCAAGATGGGGACAATGAGACCAAGGAAAAATAACCTCCCTAATAACCTAAAGCTGATGTGAAGGAGAGGTTCAATTTCAAGTAAGGTTAATTAGAAGAGAGTGGTTCCTTTTACAGCCATTTTACAAAAACTCCTCAAAATAGGATTTATCCTCATGCACAGATGAGACAACAAGTTCAGAGGAGTCACCAGTGTCTGGTCCCAAAGCTCAGTGCTAACAAGTTTCTGCCTATGAATCTTACATAACCTGCAAGGCCATGGTTGCGGACAAAAGAAAAAATAAAAAACAGTACTTCTAAATGGCTTCTCTGGGTTGAAGTGTGTTCTTGCAAAAATTTATAACATGAAAACCTAATCTCTGGAATTTCACAATGTGACCTAATTTGTAGATGGCATCTTTACAGAAGTTATTAGATGAGTTCTCACTCAACATAACTGGCATCCTTATAAGAAGAGGAAATGGGGATACAGATACACTCAGAGGGAAGACAATGTGCAGACAGAGGATGACCAGCTCCAACCTGAGCAAAGAGAGGCCTGGGGCAGCTCCTGCCTCGCAGGAACCAGCTCTACAGACACTTCGGACTTCCAGCCTTCAGATCATTGAGACAGTTAATTTCTATTGTTTAAGCCACCAGGTAGGTGGTACTTTGTCTGTGGTAACCCTAGAAAGCTGACCAAAGCAAAATTAAACATTTATTGGTTCAAAATTCAAAAACCAGGTAAGTACAAAATGAATTCTTCTGTAAATTTGGTTCCGAGGCTACCAAAGCTTAAAATTGCACTAAGTCTTTTTGGAACACTTTATCTAAGGCAATAAGATAAAATCTCACTACTGTTTCGGTTTGAAAAAAAATAGATTTATACTTTTGTAAAAATAAAAATAAAAGACTACATTTAACCCTAGATTATAGGATTACGTACTTTAAAGTATTCACTTTATGGTGAATGGTAATATACATGTTTTACAGTGATAGTCTGATTCTTTAAAAATTATCATAATTACACATCATAAAAACTGGAAAAGATCAGTTTTCATTCCAATCCCAAAGAAAGGCAACACCAAAGAATGTTCAAACTACCACACAACTGCACTCATCTCACACACAAGCCAAGTAGTGCTCAAAATTCTCCAAGCTAGGCTTCAACAGTACGTGACCTAAGAACTTTCAGGTGTTCAAGAGAGATTTAGAAAAGGCAGAGGAAACAGAGATCAAATTTTGCCAACATCCATTGAATCACAGAAAAAGCAAGAGAATTACAGAAAAACATCTACTTTGTTTCACTGACTACACTAAAGCCTTTGATTGTGTGGATCACAACAAACTGCGGAAAATTCTTAAAGAGATGGGAATACTAGACCACCTCACCTGCCTCCTGAGAAATCTGTATGAAAGTCAAGAAGCAATAGTTAGAACTAGACATGGAACAATGAACTGGTTCAAAATTGGGAAAAGAGTACATCGAGGCTGTATATTGTCACCCTGCATATTTAAATTATATGCAAAATCCATCATGAGAAATGTCAGGCTGGATGAAAGACAAGCTGGAATCAAGTTTGCTGGGAGAAATATCAATATCCTCAGATATGCAGAGACACTACCCTTATGGCAGAAAGTGAAGAGGAACTAAAAAGCCTCTTGATGAAAATGAAAGAGGAGACTGAAAAAGCTGGCTTAAAAATCAACATTCAAAAAACGAAGGTCATGGCATCCAGTCTGATCACTTCATGGGAAAAAGATGAGGACATAATGGAAACAGTGGCAGACGTTATTTTCTTGGAATCCAAAATCACTGCAGATGGCGACTGCAGTCATAAAATTAAAAGACGCTGGCTCCTTGGAAGGAAAGCTATGACAAAACTAGACAGAGGATTAAAAAGCAGAGATATTACTCTGCCAACAAAGGTCTGTATTGCCAAAGCTATGGTTTTTCCAACAGTCATGTATGGATGTGAGAGTTGGACGATGAATAAACCTGAATGCCAAAGAATTGGTGCTTTTGAACTGTGGTGTTGGAGAAGACTCTTGAGAGTCCCTTAGACTACAAGGAAATCAAATTAGTCAATCTTAAAGGAAATCAGTCCTGAATATTCATTGGAAGCACTGATGCTGAAGCTCCAATAGTTTGGCCACCTGATTAGAAGAACAGAGTCATTAGAAAAGACCCTGAGGCTGGGAAAGCTTGAGAGCAGGAGGAGAAGGGGACGACAGAGGATGAGATGGTTGGATGGCATCACCGACTCAATGGACATGTATTTGAGCAAGATCCCAGAGTTGGTGATGGACAGGGAAGCCTGAAGTGCTGCCATCCATGGGATCCCAAACAGTCATACACAACTAAGCAACTAAACTGAACAGATGGTAACTACATATATGTAATATTATGGAATGTCTATAGATTTAAATTTTAGCAGGCTCTAATTATTTTATTATTCAATACAAAATCAATATATATGCTTTGGGAAGTACATTAAACAGGCCTATTTTCCAATTATCTACTTAATCCACAAAGGCAATTCTACATACTATATCAAGATTTAATACTAGAGATAATTTATAATTTTAAAACCTAAATCAACTGAACATTCTCCTTTTTCCAAGTAACTATATACTCTTTGCAAAAAGATATCATCTTCTAACCTCATTATATTCTGAGTTCTATACTGTCTTTTAATCGATAAGAGCACAATATAATTATTTTTACAAGTGAAGATGATGACAAAATGATAATGAATAAGATCTATTTCATTTGATGTCCTTTTGGATGATCTATCCATAGATTGATTAATGAAAGAGACACAGAATAATGCCCAATAAATGTTAGGTAATGCAATTATTCAGAAAAATATTTACTTCTGTTTAACTGACTATACTAAAGCCTTTGATTGTGTGGATCACAACAAACTGGAAAATTCTTAAGGAGATGGGAATACCAGACCACCTTACCTGCTTCCTGAGAAACCTGTATGCAGGTCAAGAAGCAACAGTTAGAAACAGACATGGAACAGCAGACTGGTTCAAAATTGGGATAGGATTGTGTCAAGGCCATATATTATGATTAACAGGCAAAAAAAAAAAAAAAGGCAAGAAACACTAGTGGTTAGATAAAGAATAATCTAGTGAAGTATAGGAGAAGGCAATGGCACCCCACTCCAGTACTCTTGCCTGGAAAATCCCATGGATGGAGGAGCCTGGTAGGCTGCAGTCCAGGGGGTAGCAAAGAGTCGGACACGACTGAGCGACTTCACTTTCACTTTTCACTTTCATGTATTGGAGAAGGAAATGGCAACCCACTCCAGTGTTCTTGCCTGGAGAATCTCAAGGACGGGGGAGCCTGGTGGGTTGCCGTCTATGGGGTTGCACAGAGTTGGACACAACTGAAGTGACTTAGCAGCAGCAGCGAAGTATACTGTCAGTGATAAAATTTTAACCTTCTATTTTTTCATTATCAGTGACATTTCTTTGTATGACTCTTTTCATAAAGCTATGTTCCACATGATATTGATACTTTTTGTAATGACAATGGAAGGAGAGGCTAATCAAACTATAGGAGAAGGAAGATTGATCAAGATGGTAGAATTAGAGGATGTGAAGCTCATGTCCCCCATGAAAATAAGAAACATCCATCTACATGTGAGCCAACTCTCACTGAAAACAAACTGGAAACTGGCAGCAGGACTTCTATACAACAAAGGCTGTAAGAACTCTACACGTGTAATCAGGTAGGAAGGAAAGAAAGTGATTGGGATGAGACCTGTGCCCTGGGAAGAGACTCAGAGGGAAAGGAGTTTGCAAGAGTAGGCATGTGCCCAGGGGAACTGAGGGGTAAGAGCCACAGATTGGGCACCCTAGTCCTGGTCTTATGTGGATAGTCAAGCCCCACTGTCAGGTTGGAAGGCCACTGTATTAACATCTGGTTGTGGGAAGCCTGGCTCTTCTCATGTGTAGTACACAAGCACAGCCTTGCCTCTGAGGCAGGGTGGACAGAGGTCTGCTCTACTGACTACCAGGATTTCACCACCAATTCAGGGCAGCCCAGTCGGATGTAAGTGAAAACGCCAGTTTCGCTTATGCCACGTTGGTGCAACTCAGGATTTAGGAACCGTGACCAGGGAGGAGATTCCACTGTGCGATGCAGATGGGACCTGATCCCAGGGCACAGTCTGAAGCTGATGTAGGGGAGGAGGTGGTCAGATTCAAGCAGCATATAGAAGCCAGCCCGCCCTCTGCTGACAGCCACTCCACCACAGCTCACCCACCAGTAACCGAGGAGAGTCCATGTGGACCCCTCCTGTCCTGCAGAATGGACCCACAGCAAGGCAGGGATGGCAGAAGGCAGGGAAGTGTCTGGCTGGAAGGCACAAAAGGCGACCAGCACCTGAGGCTGTGTATGAACGGAGCAAGTGGAACAACACTGGCGCCCGCACAGGAGGCACACTGGGGAAAGCTCAGGCCTCTGTCTGCCACTGGCATGAGCTGAGAGCCCGCACGGGCCCCATGTCTTTCAGCACTCCCCTGTCTATGAGGCAAAGGAAAAGGGAGAACGCACAATTACGGGAACAGAGCCAACTCAGGCCCAACACTAAGGGCTTCTGAGCCAGCCATCTGGACCAGACCCTAACCCTAAGAGGGTGACGATGGCCACTGAGCAGCAGGGAAGTCCTGCCTCACACCAGGGTCCAGATCTCACCACGCCATCTCCAGCCTCACCACTTACCAAACTGGCAGCTGCCAATACACCGTGAGGAAAGATATGACTTGTGTCCACATCAAATCCAGCTCTCCCTCCAAAGGAGTCTGCTCACACATGAGAACACCCCATCAATACCAAAATAGGTAACCATGACCTAAGTTCATAGAGGTGGTGAAAGTTATGCAAAATGAAAAGACAGAGGGACTGCTCTCAACTACAAGAGCAATAGGAAAAACAGCCTGAAAAATAAATGATGCAGAAATAAATAATTATGAGATAAAGAATTCAAAGCACTGGTAATAAAAAATGTCAACTAAATTATGGGGAAAAAAAGATGTATACAGAGAGAATTTTAACAAGGAACTAGAAAACATAAGAAAGACTCAATCAGAAATGAAGCATTCAATAGTCCAATCTGGAAAACAGAACAATGGAATTCCATAAATCAGAAGAGGATAAAAATAATGAAAGCAATGTAAGAGACCACTGGGATAACATTAAGCATACCAACATTACCTTATAGGAATCCTAGAAAGAAGAGAGTGAGAAGGACACTGAAAATGTGTTACAAGACATTATGGCTAAAAATTTCCAAACCCGAAGAAGGAAATATAACAGATATCCAGGTACTGGAAATACAGAGGGTACCAAACAAGATCAACTAAAAAAGACCCACATCAAGACAAACCATAATTAAAATGGCAGAGGATAAAGAGAGAATTCTAAAGACAGCAATGGAGAAATAAAGAGTCACACACAAGGGACCCCCCATAAGGCTATCAGTTGATTTCCCTGTAGAAACCTTGCAGGCCAGAAGGGACTGGCATGATATATTCAAAGTGCTGAAAAAGAAATATCTTCCACCTACAACATTCTACCCAGTGAGATTATCACTTTAAAATAGAAAAATAAAGAACTTCTCAGAAACACAAAATCTAAGAGTTCATCAGTATTAAATCTACCTGCAAAGAAGTGTTAAAGGATCTTCTCTAACTGGTAAATAAGCAAAAATCTATAGAAAGGTAAAGTCTCACTAGGAAAAGCAAACAGTAATACATAGTATAGACTGGGAATCAACATAGACAGAATACTGTTTAATAAAATAGTATCCCAGGGACAGGGAAGCCTGGTGGGCTGCCGTCTCTGGGGTTGCACTGAGTCGGACACAACTGAAGCGACGCAGCAGCAGCAACAGCAATGTATTTTGGATCTGTCTCCTAAAGCAAAGGAAACAAAAGGAAAAATATACAAATGGGACCTAATTAAATTTAAAAGCTTTTGCACAGCAAAGGAAACCACCCACCAAACAAAAACACAACCTCCAGAATAGGGGAAAACATTTGCAAATGGTACCATGAGCGACAAGGGGTTAATATTCAATACATATAAGGAGCTCTACAACTCAGCATAAGAAAATACAATCAAAATAAGGGCAGAAGATCTGAACAAACATTTTTCCAGAGACACAGAGATGGAACAGGAACCTGAAAAGATGCTCAACATTGCTAATTATAAGAGAAATGCAAATTAAAATAATAATGAGATACCACCTCATATCTGTCAGAATGGCCATCATCAAATGTTTACAAGTAACAAATACCAGTTACTTAGGATATGGGAACCCATGTACAATAACACTGGGGATATAAACTGGTACAGCCACTATGAAAAACAGTATGAAGTTTCCTCAAAAAGCTAAAACTAGAACTATTATATTACCCAGCAATTGTGCTCCAGGGTATATATCTGAGAAAAAATGAGATTATTCTGGCCAGCTGATGCAAAGAGCTGACTCACTGGAAAAGACCCTGAGGCTGGGAAAGTTTGAGAGCAGGAGGAGAAGGGGGCAACAGAGGATGAGATGGTTGGATGGCATCATCAACTCAACAGACATGAGTTTGAGCAAACTCCAGGAGATAGTGAAGAACAGGGAAGCCTGGCTTGCTGCAGTCCATGGGGTAACAAAGAGTCAGACATGAGTGAGTGACAAATCAACAGCAACTTGAAACTATATATGTAGCCCAATATTCATCACAACACTGTTTATAATAACCAAGATATGGAAGCAAACCAAATGTCCATCAATAGACAAATGGACAAAGAAGACACACACACACACACACACACACACACACACACACATAGGAATATTACTCAGTTTAAAAAAAAAAAGAATGAAATTCTGCCACTTTCAGCACCATGAATGTATCTGCAGAAAGATAAGTACTCTGTGTTATCACTTATACCTGGAATATAGAAAATAAAGCAAAAGAATATATATGAAAAACATAATCACAAATATAGAAAACAAACTAGTGATTACCAGTGAGGAGAGGGGCAAGATAGGGGTGTGGGATAAACAGATACAAATTACTACATACAAAACAGGTAAGCCACAAAGATGTATTATACAGCACAAGGAAACCATAATCATTATCTTATAATAACTTTTAACAGAGTATAATCTGTAAAAACAGTGAATCACTTAGCTGTACACCTGAAACTCACATAATATTGTATCAACTATACTTCAATTTTAAAAAATAATAATAATTACAGTAGAAATGCTCCTTCAACGGATTTTATAACCCAAAGTCTTTACACAAAAATTGGCAGGTGCAAGATAAGCTGAAAAGAACTAAAATATATCTTCTAAGAATACACACTCATAAGAACACAGTCACTCATTGCAAAGCTCGTTTACAAAGAAACTTATACAAATAAGTAATAATACTGCTAAAATAATTGTGGTGCAAGGAAAATAAATAAAAAGATAAAGGTTTCCCCCCCAAAATGGAAAAAGGAAACCTAAGGACAAAAAAAAATTTAAAGATTACTAAATTCTGCCACTGTGGTGGAATATGAGAGATGCAGTTACAAAGTGTGAGTTTTAAATATATGTGCAAAGTATCCTAAGAGTGGGAACTTTTTCCCTGCTTCTGTAGTCCCAGATGTGTCATTAACAAAGGAATCATAGAGGGTCAAATAAACCCAGATGTACACCCAGTTGTACAATTTAGATACATGAGAAATGATATGGAGGGCAAAAAGTAAGAAAAATAAGACTGAAGATTATATCCATTTGTTTTACAGTCCTAAATTATATAAGTTCAAGCGATATCTATGTCTGTCTGTCTATAATTTATAATAAAACCTTTATAGGAAAGCTTTCCCTACTGAATTATCAGTGTAATTTTCAGTGACGGTTTTTTTGGTATTCATTGAGGCAAGAGAGATTTAGATTTAGCTTTAAACACTAAAATGAGACTGACTTTTTGGATTTTATTTTCCTGTGAAGAACATAAAATAAGCATCATTATTTTGGGGACTCTCTCAGTAAAATAGTATACATTACCTTCATAGGAATTCTTAAACCCTCAGAGAAAGCAGCTATGCTGACAGGATACAGATTCACTACCAAAATAATAACAACGGCTCCTTAGCATAAATCATTTATCTTTTTTCTAATTTAATCCAATTCCTTGCATTTTCCTTAAATACACTAGTAAATAAATAATTTGTTCCTCAACATCATTACTCTGGCTTGGAGGAAAGAAAGCAATACAGACTAACCTATCAAGTCACCAGAGGAACAGACTCCTTCAATAGAACAGGCTCTTTCAAAATTAATGGCCTGCTTCAGCATGATGAGTGCCCAGGAAAGGAAATATTTATGGTTTTTCTCCTAACTTCTGACCCTTGAAATTAAAAGCACTTTCTCCACCTCCTCTGTTCCAGTTAACCCGTCGGAAAAATGTCTCTCTTTATGGCAGGGGGAAATTTTTATGATACCCAGAGATACAGCTAAATATATACACATTTATAGAGCATCCCTAAAAAGTTGCCTTCCAATGGTGAGGAAAAGTACAGGATGCCTTGGGACAAAGGGTCAGTGGCCTTTGCCACGTCCGCTTACCCCCAAGTTAAGACAGAGGTAACTCTGCAGAGTGACACTGAAACACTCACAAAACTTCTGCACTGTTCAACAGACCTCTATTGTTAATAACCAGTCTGAGGGTTCAGGAATCTCAGGATCCTGGTCTAGACAGACACACAGATGCCAGCAGTAGGCATCAATCCAATTAGGCTTCCTGTCAAACAAAGATGAATTCCAGCTAAGATCTACCAGAGGAAAACATTCTGCTTGTACTCATTTGTTTCAAGAGAGCAGAGCAGACTGTACCACAATCAAAATATAGAACTCCAATGATAAATAATAGTGGCAATGATAATGCATTGGTATACTAATATATATTATACAAAGTACAAATGCAATATTATAAATATAATGCATTGTTATCATTTCTCATATAAAGGTTAGAAAAAAGACAGCACATCTGAGATAGAGGTGTTCACAAAAATAAAAATGATGGTAGGCCAGTAAAACTGACTGCAGACTCTAGGTTCTAAAATCATGAAAGAATTATTTTCTGTTGTTTTAGGCCACCAAGTTTATAGTAATCTGTTACAACAGCTACAGGTAAGTAATAAACCAAACTTCAATCCTTACTGCTTTTGCTATATATTATTTCCAAGTTGCAAATTTAAAAACTGTTTGCATTGAGTACGTATAAACCATGGTTACAGAAAAAACAACCAAATTAATTCCATTTTAAAGACCACAAAACGTAGGTACCATCTTTTTTAAGTTTCTGAAAGCACTCCTTTTTTTTTTTTTCCTTTTTTGTTTTACTAAGGGGAAATGGTCCTAAGTTACCACTGTCAATGTATCAGATGAAAATTTGACATCAAAAACAAGACCATAAGCACAAAGACAAGCAAAACAAAAACAATCACATTTCATAAAATGCACAAAATACTTTTTTTTTTAATTACTTTTTTAAGCTCACTTCAACATAGTAAAGTCAAAGCTGAACTATTTTTCTCTTGATAATTTATTTGGGGAAAGCTAATGCTTTCTAAATGTCACAGTTTGAGGGTTCATTAAAACTTACTGGGGGATTTTTTAAATAATAAAATACACATATTAAA
The DNA here is from genome assembly GCF_032405125.1 of Capricornis sumatraensis. NCBI lineage: Eukaryota > Metazoa > Chordata > Mammalia > Artiodactyla > Bovidae > Capricornis > Capricornis sumatraensis. The sequence continues at coordinate 44,332,460 of NC_091074.1, read as the reverse complement.
AGTGAATGGAGTGTTAATTACTTGAAAATGTGAAACCATTTGCAGTATTTAAAACAAATTAAGAATACTCTATTACTCTAATTATTTCAGGACTGAAGGCAAGTCTTAGCTCTGTGTTTGCTGGGCATATGGCATTACATTAGACATGGCACATATGTGAAACATGTTTTTTCTCCTTCCAACTCTACATGTTTTACTGTGATGTAAGCCATATGTTTCATTACAAAGGGTGGTATGAAAAGGCTATTGCTAGAGAGGCAAACTCTTGACTCAGAACTCAGCAATATAGAAAGGACTCTTCATTAAAAACGCATTACTGTTTTTGCTTCAAGGCATTTACCTTATGTTCCCAGTAACACCCTGACAGTTTAGAGATTAAAAACATCTGGATTTTAGGCATTAAGATTTTAGGGATTATGGGTCTGATGCTAAAAATACAAACCATTATGGAATACTCAAAATAATGGGCTGTTTGGTGGAGAAAGGGATCATGTGATGAATAAATTAACAATCATTTCATGATTAAACACATCTCATGATTGAGCATGAAGACACATAGGTTAAAAATTTCAATGCCTGTATTATCCCTTGTTTATAAACTAGGCAACCTCTAAGACACTGTTAAGCTATCATCTTAATTTTAGAAGTCTATTTTAGCTGTGTGCCAATGATTAAATAATTATGTAGGTTCCCTTTAGGACCAGGAGGTAAAAGGAAATGCCCTTTGAGCTAAAATTATGACTCTTGCACCAAATGTTAAATAAATTTTAAACACATATGTAGGGGTTTAAAGATATCTACAATCTCTTTGCTACTCCTCCCCTCAAGAGACAGGGCATAATCCTACTCCCTTTGAGCGTGGGCTGGACTTAGTGACTCACTTCTAGAGAACCGATTATAACAGAGGTGATAGGATGATGTGTCCAAGATAAAGTTATATAAAGACTATGACTTCTAACTTGGGTGTCTACTCCACTGCTTGCTTTAACTCTCTTTTGAGGACTTACAGGCAGCCTTTGGTGGGAGCTACGTGAGGAAAAACCGAGGTTCATTAGCTACTGCATGTGAGCTTGGAAGTAGGTACTCTTAGTACTGCCAATGGCCATGTGAGTGAACCCAGAAGCTAATATTCTTCCAGTAAAGCCTTGAGATAATTGCAGCTGTAAAGTGACCTTGACTGCAGCCTCATGAGAGACCCTAAGTCAGGAATACACAGTTAAGTTACTTTGTATTCTTGATTCACAAAAAATGTGACATGATAAATGTTAAGTGATTAAATTTGGGATGATTTGTTACACAGCAGTAGCTAACTATTACAATACGTAATAAGAATAAAGTGAGCTGGGACAGAGGCAAGGCCAGAGAATGAATCTGGATCTCCAAACCAAGGACTATGACTTTTCAGTTGTAGGACAGTGAACAAGATCACACTGCTCCTCAAGGCGTCATTTGCCCATCTACACAAGAAAGGTGTTAAACAAAATTATTTCCAAGATTCCTTCTGGCCAAGAAAATGTAAGACTCCAAGCTATAGAGAGGCCGCTCTAATCTCCATATGAGAAAAGATGACCACTGGAACTTCCTGGCACTGAGAGCTAGCTGCTTTTCAGGCCCTCTTGAGAAGAGCCTGGATTATCATTGGTATTGAGCATACCAAGACTTTGCTTCTACTGGATAGGAAACGTAAGTAGATAACATACGATTTCTTACAAATCTGGTATGCTATATTTCTGACCTAGCCTTAAGAACAAAGAAAAGGGGTAATGCCCCTTATCAAATTAAATGAAAATAACCACATAAGTAAGGAAGTTAGCTAAAATATTTCTCTATATTCTTTGAATTGATACTTTCCCTTATGGGACTTACCCACAGATAATTTATATAAAACCTCAAAGATACATGTACATCTATGAAAGCATTTTTTAATGGCAAAATTATTTTAAAATGTGAATGCCATCAGTGAGGGTATATTTACTTATGGAAAGGTGGTCATGATTCATCCTGAATGCAAAGAACAAACTGCAAAAGCTATGTTAGAGATCTCAAATTTAGCCACATATTACCAGAGACTTTAAATTTTTCTCTTTTTCTCCTTTTCTCTCTCGCTTTTTTCAATTCTGATGCTCAGAACACATACCAGAATAGTTAAGTCAGAATTTCTCAAGGTGAGACCCAGATATTAGAATATTTTTAAAGCCTACTTGATAATTCCAACATAAAACCAAAGTTGAGAACTACTTGAGAATGGTCTCATTTGAGTTACTAAAAAAAAAAGGTCCACTGATGTATGTATATTTATCCACATATATTTGTGTATATTTGACCATGTATAGAAAAAGATTCTAAAGGAAACATATTTAACTAAAGAGAATGAAGACTGGAGGGCAAAAATCCTTTACCCCTTAACTTTTTTTCACAATGACTATATGTCATTGCTCTAACTCTCAGGAATTTAAAAGATCAGGAAGAAAGAAATACAAATTTCTCAAATAGTTATAGAATCTGGAGGAACAAAGATAATTACTACTATATGGCCTTAATTTGCATTTTTGAAAGTTACTGAAACCTTAAGCTACAAAATGACAAAATATTCAGTAGAAAGGAAAAAAATATATTTAACACTATAAAAGACTAGTCTTTCTGCTTTTTTCTTTATAAATCATTGTCCCTTAGTTCTGATGACGTGAAGTTATCATCTAAAGTCCTACACTAGAACAGAAAAAAAATAATAGTAAACTATGCATAGAATTTAGAACGTGGATATAGAGATAAAGCATTCTAGCTCTTCTTTTAAGATACATATAAGGAAATTGACACAGAATAAAATACTTGCTTAATAGTTTGTAAGAGACTAGTACATTGACTGACTTACACTAGTCCAATACTATTCCCATTGTATAATAATACTGCATAAGAAAGATATACTGCTCATGTTTCAAGGGTGGGGAGGGAGACACGGCAGGGAGGCACACGGAAGGTGTTCATCCAAAAGAAACCAATCCCATCCTTTGCACTAAGATAGGCCAAATTTTACTGTTGATTTGTGAATCAATCATCCAAGGATAATATACTATGTAACAGCTGAAATATTTGAATCTAACATCCACGGTAATTCATAAAGATGACAAAGTAGGTCCATGTTATAACATTTACTAAAAAATTATATTAGGAAACATTTATATGTCTACTGTCTGAGTTCATTCAAAATTTCCTTGTATGCCTTGTTGAGGTTCCTCACAATGCTACCGTTGTATAAACAGGACTGCAGAGAACTAAATGGAAATTGCAGTAGTGTAATTACAGCTGGATGAGAATGTTAAGCTTTCACTTTTTTTTAACCTGAGAGTGTCTGGGATGAAGAGCATATCAATCAATATGTACTGAACACTCACAGAGTACCTGATTTGGCCTAGGTAGTTGACAGTAAAGACATTGGTAGTTGAGTGGATTTCCCTTCTCAAACGTGATGGAAAACCGCCAAAAATCTAACATGATAGGTTAAAAAATGTGTCCTCAGCACTTATTTGAATACAAACTTTAATGAAACAGGTTTTCTTCTAAAACTTAGCTTTCAGTGTGAAAATGAAATTGCCCTACTGTGAGGATACTGATCTCAGAAGGAAAGGAACAGTTTTCTTCAGTTGTAAAAAAAAAAAAAAAAACTGATATATATATACTTTTTTTACAGTTGTAAAAGAAAAAAGCTAATTTTTAGAAGAAAACCTACTCCATTAAAGTTTATATTCAACGGTGGGCTTCCCTGGTGGCTCTCAGATGGTAAAGAGTCTGCCTGCAGTGTGGGAGACTGGGGTTTGATCCCTGGGTTGGGAAGATTCCCTGGAGAAGGAAATGGCAACCCACTCCAGTATTCTTGCCTGGAGAATCCCACGGACAGGGGAGCCTGGCGAGATACAGTCTATGTGGTTGCCAAGAGTCGGACACAACTGAACAACCTCACTTAGAAAAGGTTATGGTTTAGGTTTTCTTTAAAAAGGAAAAACATGAAGAACTTTTTCTTATAAATGGATGAAATTTACACTTTGATGCTCTTGAAAAATGCACAGAAATCCAACCCTAATCCCTCATTCCCAGTTCAAGGATGCCAGTAATGACAAGCTGGTAGATATCTAAAGGGTTAAGAAACGGATATTCAGATACACAGAAAACAAGAAGTGGTCTGCAAAATACTAAAGTAGTACTTTATCTATGATTAAAAACAATTTGCTTCAAAGCATCTCCTCAATGTAGCATGAGTAGAAGAGAAACAGGATCAAGAGGATGCGTCTATTCTAACCCAACAAAATAATCAGAAAAAAATAATGAGATGATTTCCTTAAAGAATAAAGAACTAAGTGCAATGAATTCTGTCTATATTCAAGGGCAATTCATTTTCTTATCATAAAATATGATCTCTTTGAACTGTATAATATGGAAGATTCAAAGATGATTAGACATCAAACCCTCACTCTAGGAAACTGATGGAGAAGCTTTCATTGAGTCTAAAGTATTACACTTTAAACTCAAAGAAAACCCAAAGAGAGATGTATTTGGTTGATTTTTTTTTTTTTTCGGCTGCGCCACGTCTTATTTGGAGCACACGTGACCTTTTGTTGCAGCATATGGGATCTAGTTCCCTGACCAGGGAACGAACCTGGGCCTCCTGCATTGGGAGCACGGAGTCTTAGCCACAGGAACAGAGGGAAGTCCCTGATTTTTTTTTTAAGTTGAATACTCTCATGGAAATATATATTGTACTTTTTAAACAGTGTGTGTGTGTGTGTGTGTGCACGCGTGCGCACACATGCACACTTAGTCTCTCAGTTGTGTCCAACCACTTGCAACGCCATGGACTGTACCCTGCTGGGCCCCCTGTCCATGGAATTTTTCAGGAAAGATACTGGAATGGGTTGCCATTTCCTTCTCCTGGGGATGTTCCTGACCCAAGGATTGGACCCACATCTCTTGCATCTCATGCACTTGCAGGCAGATTCTTTACCAGTAAGCACCACATGGAAAGCCTTTTTAAGTACTGTATATTTTCCTAATTATTTTCATGTAGTATTTTTCTAAAATATTCATATTAATGGGCTAAAATTTTAAATATGCAAACTCAATTAAAAGGCAAAACAACAGAAATCTGAACTGTAAGATTTAATCAGTATTCTGTCTGAATAAAAATTCTCATTGCATATTTCCCTTCATAAGTCTTTGTTCTTTAAAAGCGGTCTCCATTTCAGTTAAATGCATTGATTTGTATAATGTCTTTTTTCCTTAATATGTTCCTAGTTTTTTGCAAAATAGTTCCCATTATAGGAAAAATAACAAGAATATATACATGTCTATGTGTGTACATCCACATAATTCTAAAGACCATCATTGTACTTTTTGAAATTTTCAGATTTTATAATCAAGTACTTATTCTTTTAATATATCAACTAATAGCATTGTACCTGTCATAGTAAAACATGAAATATATCTTTTCCCACTAGTGACAAATGATGAGTTTAAATCGGAGTAGCAATGTGTATACAGTAAGAAAGACTTAAAGACCTTACGAATTTCCAGTGTAAATCTTGTCCCTGATTTGTCACTGGGGAATTTGTGGAGTGAGTCCAGGGATTTGATATTTGCTTTTAAAAGACACTTACTCCTTGAAAGAAAATTATGACCAACCTAGATAGCATATTGAAAAGCAGAAACATTACTTTGCCAACAAAGGTCCATCTGGTCAAGGCTATGGTTTGTCCAGTGGTCATGTATGGATGTGAGAGCTGGACTGTAAAGAAAGCTGAGTGCCGAAGAATTGATGCTTTTGAACTGTGGTGTTGGAGAAGACTCTTGAGAGTCCCTTGGACTGCAAGGAGATCAAACCAGTCCATTCTGAAGGAGATCAGCCCTGGGATTTCTTTGGAAGGAATGATGCTAAAGCTGAAACTCCAGTACTTGGGCCACCTCATGGGAAGAGTTGACTCATTGGAAAAGACTCCGATGCTGGGAGGGATTGGGGGCAGGAGGAGAAGGGGACGACAGAAGATGAGATGGCTGGATGGCATCACTGACTCGATGGACGTGAGTCTGAGTGAACTCCGGGAATTGGTGATGGACAGGGAGGCCTGGCGTGCTGCAATTCATGGGGTCGCAAAGAGTCAGACACGACTAAGCGACTGAAGTGAACTGAACTTCCTGTGAAAAATTACTCAAAGTTCCAATGTTCAAAGTAAGAAAACTAGTATCTAGAGGATAATTATGGTGGAACACTCTTCTCCAACAGCATGCGCACATACACCACATGCTTAGTGACAAGCATTTGACCTTTGTTCAGATGATAAAACTAGTAGCCACAGCTTGAGTGTGTATGGCTGAAAACTGTCAATTCCAGCATCAGTCATGTCCTACCATCACCTCATGAAGCCACCCAGAATACCTTATTCAGAACACCAGGATCTCAGTTTACCCAACAAGCAAAACTGGATCATAAACCAAATAAATGGGCTATTCTTCACAAAGCTTCATCAGTTACTCAACACTAGGAAATATCAGAATGTAGGACTTATTAACCACTGAAAAAAGTTTATTCCCCCTTAGAAAAACAAATGACAACAACCCAACTTGATGAAAGAATTATTTTGTTATTTTTTTTCTTATTGTTTCTATTTTGGATGGTTTATATTACTATGGCTTCAAGTTTGTTAATCTTTTCTTCGATAATGTCTTGTTAGATGTTTGCCCCCACCCAATATGTTTTCACTTCAGATGTCATAATTTTCAACTCGAGAGATCCCTTCTTGGTCGTCTTAATATTTACATGTTTCTTACTTACTTTTTGAACACAGAATACAGCTGAAAACATGTTTAAACTTTCTTGTCTGCTAACTCTAACATCTATGTAAATTCTAGCTCAGTTTCAATTGACTGATTTTTCTCCTTATCAATATGGGTATTATTTTTCTGCTTTCTGATAACAATATGAGATATTCAATAAAAGTTAATTGGACATTTTAAACTGTTAATGATAACATTATATCATTAATTTCATTCTGGAGATGTTGGATGTTTTTGTATTCCTGTAAAGACTCTTGACTTTTGGTTCTGGGATGTGATTAAACTTCTTGGAAACATTTTGATCCTTTGGGTCTTGCTTTTATGATTCATTAGATGGGATCAGCTCAGGATTTAACCTAGAGAAGTTGTTCTCTGTTTCTGAAGCTGGATCTTTCTGAGTACTCTACCTTTCTGAGTATTCAACATTCATGGTACCCCATAAATGATGGTATTTCCTTTCTGGTTGGTAGGAATAGGCACTATTCCCTTTCTTGTGCCCCTGTGGGGATTGTTTCTTTTAATAATATAACTTCTCAGTACTTTTCTCTCCAGCCTCCCAAAGTTCCCTCACATACATTACCTGGTCGCCTCTCTGCTGAAAGTTTAATGGAGCGCCTCTCTAGATCTCTGGAGTTCTCTCTGTGCAGCTATCTAATCTCTGGTCCCATGTCCTAAAAACACTAGGTGCTTTGGTCTCCCCTGACTCTCAACCCCACTCCCTCAACTCAGGAGTCTGCCAGGTTTCAACAGGGTTCCCATATCCCCATGCCACTTTCCAGAAATTCTCTCAAGGAGGTCACCTGGAACAGTTGGGGGATTCACTGCAGGTTTCTCATCACTCAGGGATCACTCTTTCACTACCTGATGTCCTCTGTCTTAAACACTATTGTTTTATATATTTAGTGGGCTTTTGGCTTGTTTCAGGTGGAAAAATAACTTCGACTCTCATCTCACTTCCAAAGCTAAAATCAGAATTATCTTTTCACAACTCCTGTACACTTCATTGAATTTCCATCATTAAAATAAAGTCCAAGCTCCTGAACCAGACTTAGAAAATGACTTCATAATTTAAACCTGTCTGCTTCTCTAGCTTCTCTAATCTTCTGTCACTTACTTTCAACAGTCACAGTTCACAAACAAAATAAGTTACAGTTTCACAAATACAAAATATTCTCCTAGTACATCTGTATTCGCTATTCCCTCTGCAGAGAACGCTCTTCCCTGTCTTTGTGGCTGGAAAAGTCCTTCTCATTCATAAATAATCAACACAGATGCACCTCTGTGTGAAGCTCTCCTTCCCTGACATATGTGGAACCACCATCTTCCCTCCCCTTTGCTTCCATGCAGAGAGGGGTAAATAAGCCCTCCTCAATGCACAGGAAAATTTAACATCCCTGTTCCTGTTAGTTGTTCATTACTTTGTACCACAGCTATATTTTAAACATCTACTTCCCTAGCTATGACCCTGGAAAGCTCCTCAGACACTTAAAATATTTTCTCATATATAAAATGGAAATGATACAGAGTGTGGGAAATTTGGGGCCTTTAGACGTGCTTGGACACTAAAGAATCTACCTGTAATGCAAGAGACCTAGGTTTAATCCCTGGGTCAGGAAGGTCCCATGAAGAAGGGAATGGCTACCCACTCCGGTATTCTTGCCTGGGGAATTCCATAAAAAGAGAAGCCTGGCAGGCTACATACAGTGCATGGGGTAGCAAAGAGTTAGAGACAATTGAGCAACTTAGCACACACACACAGATTGAATTTATTTTAAAACCATAAATGTATTAGTTACATTTTCAACTACTACATTTAATCTGTTTGTCTTACAGATGGTGGAAAATTCTTAAAGAGATGGGAATACCAGATCACTTTACCTGCCTCCTGAGAAACCTGTATGCAGGTCAAGAAGCAACAGTTAGAACTGAATGTGGAACAACGGACTGATTCAAACTGGGAAAGGAGTATCTCAAAGATGTATACCGTTACCTTGCTTATTTAACTTATGTGCAGAGTACATCATGCAGAATGCCTGCCTGAGTGAAGCATAAGCTGAAATCAAGATTGCCAGGAGAAATATCAATAACCTTAGATACACAGATGACACCACACTAATGGATAGAAAATGAAGAGGAAATAAACAGCCTCTTGGCTTAAGAAGGTGAAAAGAGAAGAGTGAAAAAGATGGCTTAAAACTTAACATTCAAAAAACAAAGATCATGGCATCTGGTCCCAACACTTCATGGCAAATAGATGGGAAAAAAATAGAAACAGTGACAGACTTTATTTTCTTCAATCCAAAATCACTGTGGATAGTGACTACAGCCATGAAATTAAAGGACGCCTGCTCCTTGAAAGAGAAGCTATGATAAACCTAGACATTGTATGAGAAAGCAGAGACATCACTTTGCTGACAAAGGTCCCTATAGTCAAAGCTATGGTTTTTCCAGTAGTCATTTACGGATGTGAGCGCTGGACCATAATAAAGAAGGCTGAGCACTGAAGAATTGATGCTTTTGAACTGTAGTGCTGGAGAAGACTCTTTAGAGTCTCTTGGACAGCAAGGAGATCAAACCAATCAATCCTAAACGAGAACAACCCTGAATATTCATTGGAAGGGCTCATGCTGAATGAAGCTCCAATACTTTGTCCACCTGACATGAAGAGCCAAGTCACTGGAAAATAAAAACCCTGATCCAAGGAAAGATTGGGGGCAGGAGGAGAAGGGGGCAACAGAAGATAAGATGGTTGGATGGCATCACTGACTCAGTGGATATGAATTTGAGCAAACTCCAGGAGACAGTGAAGGACAGGGAAGCCTGGCGTGCTGTACCCATGGGGTCACAAAGAGTAGGACATGACAGAGCAACTGAGCAGCAACAACCTTAAAATTGGGTCCAACTGCTATTCTTTTTTTTTAAAAAAAAGTAGTAAAAATGCTACAGGGAATTTCCTAAAATAGGAAAGACTTCAGTGACTTCAGGTGATGGATAGGGAAACCTGGCATGGGATCCTGAGGTCACAAAGAAGCCTGGTCCATGGGGTCACAAAGAGTCAGACTCAACTGGGCAACTGAACTGAACTGAGAGACCACAGTTCTGAGCTGACAAGACCAAGCTGTAACCGTGCAAAGGATGTCATCCTTCTTGTACATTCTTGTCTACAAAGGTCATGAAACTCCATGTGAAGAATGAAGAAAAAACACACATGAGAGATGAGCAATAATCGGCTTACTGATTACAGAAACACTTATTTACATAATAACTTATGTAAATAAGTTACTAGCAAATGAAATAACAGAGAATCTAAAGGGAAAAGTGGAGTTTCCACCCATCCACTCTATATTGCAAGGACAGGGAACAGAGGAGAGCAATATTTGGTAGTGAGTCACAGACAAAAATCAATCAGCCCATGTCCATTAGCTGTTGCATCCACCAATGCCTTAAATGAAGCAGACACTCTAACATCTTTAAAAGGAACTTCTAATCAATTGACTATATTGGTATTTAAAATACATAGCTAGAAAAAAGTCAGAGCAAAGTAAAAAGAAAAAAGTGCAGCGCAAACAGCAGAAGGTAGAGCACAATTTTAAAAAGAAGTAAGGGAAGAGGGGTTTTTGTGTTTTTTTTTTTTTCCCCTGAAAGGGTCTGTTTAAGATTTGTTTACTTTCTCAGCAAGAATAAAAGCCTTGGGCGACATTTAATTAAAATGCTCCCTAAGCTTTCACGCTTCCTGAGGCTGTAAGACTGGGGACACTGAGACATTCTTCTTGCTGTGGCCTGAGATGGGAACAAGGATGGATAATCTGAACTCCCCACACAATATGTAGAGGAAAGCCATTCCCCCGGAAATGTCAATTAGGTAAGACACCATACATCGTAGGTGTGAAATAGATACACTCATTGGGTTAGGAACCAAAAATTGCAAAGGCCTCAACCACATATACTTTGTATGATCTCTATTAAAAATCAGCAATTTCTAAGAGGCAAAAATTTGTAGGCATGAAGGACTGTATCAGTGTTATTAATTTTTATGCACACAAATAGCAGGGCACATCATTTAGGCTGCACAATTCAAATCTGGGTAGCAGCCAAAATTTGTGAAGACTGAATTTGAAAATGATTGAAATGTTGAAAATTATTATGAGTTAAAACAAAAAGAAATGAAGTTATGGTTTTCTGAGGGTTCTGTCTTATTTACTTTTAATTTTTAAAGGCAGACAATAGCAAATGTTTACATAGACCATCACAGAGTTTTCCTGATTCATCAACCAAACAGAATTAGGGAAGCTCTGATGGAAAACTAGAAGCATCAGATGTTAAGACAGTAAGAAAATAGGATCAGGTCCTAGGTGAGCCATGAAATTGTGCTCAGACTCAGTTCGCTATGGGCAAAATGAATGTTGCTGAAATTAAGTGAGATACTACAGGCAACAAGCATTCAACAAAACAGTAGCAACAATGGTGATGATCCAAGATGCTCTGTAAGATTATTCTAGCAACAGTATATGCGATATCCACACAACAGAAGAAATGGGAGGCAGGGACTCTACTTAGGGAGACATGTCTAAAATGTTAGAATAGTTTTTTCATTTTTTTTTAATAAGTCCTATCCTTTAAATTGAGGCTTTCCAGGTGGCACTAGTGGTAAAGAACCCTCCTGCCAATGCAGGAAACATAGGAGATGTGGGTTCAACCTCTGGGTCAGGAAGGTCCCCTGAAGGAAGAAATGGCAAGCCACTCCAGTATTCTTGCCTGGAGAGTCCCAGGGACAGAGGAGCCTACCAGGCTACAGTGAATAAGGTCGCAAAGAGCTGGACATGACTGAAGCAAATTAGCACGCACACACGCACTCCTTAAAGCATTTCCGTTTTCTTGTTAAATTAATACATTTTGGAATTAAACTTAAACAGAAGCATTGTCCAACTGGTTAACAAATTAACACATTTGTCCTTTATATTTCCTTCTGGGGAAAAACAGGCATTAAAGGGAAAATGAGTTCAAGGCACAATAGTAGTAATTAATTAACAGCAAGACTTTTACATAACCTTGCACATAGTTGACAAGCCTCCTTCACTAAATGTGTTAAGAAAGATTATTTTGTTTTCTGTGTAAAAAAATTCTGTAACTTAGGAAAGATAATAGAGCTGGTGTTTTTGCTTTTAAAAAATACCCAAAACTGTCCTGAGAATGTGTTTCCTATTGTGAGTGAGCCATACTTTGATTTTTGTGAGTCATTCCAGCACTTAGAAATCTTATATAAATTATGCATCTGTAATCATTAATGGTATCAACATCAGAGGTAAAAGAGAGATGATCATAAATTCAATTTCATTGAAATCCTGTTTACTACACTTCCTGATTTACGTAGTCCTACATTCATTTAATCTAAGATATGGCCTGACAGGACCTAATTTTAATGACTGGACTCAAGGATATTATATAACTCTTGTTTTTTATTCAATTGTCATCTCACATAAAAGCCTTCCACAATTCATCATGGAAACATCCTCAACATGAACTACAAAAGAAAAAACAAAAAAACTCTGAGCATATCCTGAAGTATGGACCAGTCCACAGAGCATCTTATAGAACAAAGCTTTCAAAATAAAAGGTGATGACTCTGATTGGGTTATTTACTTTCTCAAAAGAAGTAATTCACATAGGCCCTCAGATCTGAAACAACTGTGTCCTATGTACTAATAACTTGCATTTCCCTCTAAAAGCTTCATTCTACTTTTTAGTGTTTACATGTTTTCATTTCTATTCACATATATACACATATACATACACACACTAATTTTAGGCTAGCTTGACAGGCTGGACCACCCAAGCTAACGTACAATGGGTAACATTTTGACGGTGATAAGCCAATCAGCCATCAGTAATAAAAAGTATTCCCTGCTTACAATCTGAGATAATTTGCCTTTTTATTGTCGTTGGAATCATTAAGCCTCCTTCCTATTTTCAGCCTGCCAGTATCTGTCACAGTCCACACAGCTCAGTCTCCTCTCACTGTGAGATGCTTCCTTCTCCTTTGGCTAATACAGTGACAGTATCTGGACAGATGACTGACCCCAGATCTAACCAGTGCTGAAGAAGCATCCACGCTGCAGGATCTGGTCTCACCCTTACCCTAGATCTTGGGCCACAATGTCCCAGCCCCAAACGACCAACTTGGCTTTGTTAATGGAAGCACTATTGAATACTTAGAAGATGTTTATTCCATTGTTTGCCTAAGTTTACAATTCATCCTGCTTTCCACTGGAAACAGAAAGATCATCTGTGCTTCGAAAGAAGACCAGTAATATCACAACATGGCATGTAGCAGCTGCATAGACTCAGTCAGTCTGAATTTGTGCCACTTACCACTCTGGGATTTTGGATACAATACTCATCCCCTCCAATCCTTGGTTTTATCACAGAAAAGTGGAGATTACACAAAACAGGGCTCAGAGGACTGCTCAGTGGGATCAAAAGAGGGAATGCAGGTAAAGAATTCACAATAGTACTCGGCTCAAAAGCTATTTTATTACCATCACCACCACCAAAACTACTACTTTTCAAGAGCAGGGTAAAAAGCCAAAACTGATTCTTTATTACACCTTCACCCCAAATTGTTTAACATTATATGAAATGATCCACTCTGAAATGAAGAAGTAATGGAGAAGGGGACAAGGAAGACAAGATCTCAGATAAATGTATCAAGTGAGAGGAAAATGAGCCCCTTTAGCCCAGACTCAAAGCAATCTACCCACAGTTCACAACAGGAGATAGACAGGAAGGGAAGAAGGGGAAGAGGGAAGGGAGGGAAAGAAAGAAAGAGGGAAGGAAGACAGAGAGAAAGGAAGGAAATGAAGAAGGAAGGAAGAAATGGTGAAAAACTACTTACTGATCTGATAATCAAAATACAAAATGAAGCAACTTTAATTCACCCTTTTTTTTTTAATACACAGTGTCTAGTTCTATTCTTTTCTGAGCCTCTTATATCTTCAACCAAGGCAACGAAAGCCTTCTTCAGCCCTTTCTTTAGGAACTAACAACCTTCTCCCACCCACCTCTCAGCCCTTCCAACCTCACAGGTCTTCAGGGAAGATAAGCAGAGGAGGGAGAGGGGGAGGGAAGGGTCAAAAAGAGCCAACAAAGAATGTGCATTCCCAGGGTAAATTTCCCTCCCCTATTTAGGGATAGTTTTGAGCTGGCATTCACCAATCAAGGAGTGTCAAACACATCATTACAGCTACAAATACCATGACCGAGATCCTCCCCACCACACACATAATACACAAGTCAAAATGTCACTCTCTCCTCAGTTATTTCAGACTTTCCATTTAACCAGCACAGTAAACAAGCTTCTATGCCTCAGACTGGCATTCCACAAACTCAGCCAGATCCCCAGGTTTTGTAAAGGCTGCAGTCAGTGGGGCCCCAAGAAGGCATATCTGCTCACACATTACGTTGATGATTTTTTTTTTTTTTTTGTCCTAGGGATACTTCTTGAACAGAGGGTATGCGCAACAAGAGATGACATTTAACTTATACACACTTTAATTTCCTTGGGTTTGGATTAGCTGTGGTAGGTAACCAGGTAAACTGTTAATTACTATTATTAACTGTCACATTCTTTGACTCTCACCCCGCGATGTAATATCAACAGCCTAGTGAGGGTAGGGAGTTAGTGTCACATTTTCAGTCTTAAACCTCTGCTCCAGTTCTAGGAGTATCTGGAAAACATCTTCCTTCTGGGGGAAAAACTAAAATAAGATTCTTCCAAATAAATGGAAATAAAACTATTCTAAATTCACCAGACCATAATTATAGACACAAAATTATAAAGTATAATACTCGGTGTTCAATTAAAAATCTAGTCAATTATTCCACCACACCAGATCAGACCATCTATTCAACAGGATCTCATTTGATAAGTTCAGGGACTGCTTCAAGTCCAACCATTTCCCTTTGAGATGAGACGCAAACATGTAAAAATATTCCTTAAGCATCAATCCTGAGTGCCACACTGTACCAGGCACTGCAGAGGACTGCAAAGAATGAGAACACTGTTGCTAAACTCGGGTTTACAAACTGTCAGGAGCCTCCTGGTCTGCCCTAGGACTGGGTGATGGCTCCCTCAGACACTGGGGATTAACTTTTAGAACACTGGAAGAAGTGGTGTCCAAAGGTGTCTTAAGAAAAATGTCCATAGAGCTTCTGCTTTTATTCTTTACAGGAGGTACCTGCAGTTGCCTCATAGTCAGGTGGGCACTTCAGTGTCAATCCCTAGAAAGACCTACTAGAATCTTGGGCAAGGCCTGATGATCTTCCTCGAATGAACATGAATAATCGTGTCTGACCTTTAAGGCCAAGAGATACTGTATTCCCAAGAAGCCTGATATAAGTAAATAGAAACAAGCAAAGAATCCTAAAACCCAGTTTATAGATGCCAGAAAAGGAAGGAGACTGTGCCAAAATTAAGCTCAGAAGCGGCTGGATACATATCAATTCCTGAGCTGTGTTTGCTTACAGTATCGCCTGGGCGCATTCCTGCACATCACAGACTTGTTATTGATCTGCTGTGGTCAGATATTGTAAGTATAAATTAACCTGCTCCACTGAAAAATGCCCACAGGAGCCATTCCACTTTGAAGAAATCTTCTCTTTAGGTTTAACTGTAATTACTAGAAGAATTCAATGGGAGGGTGGGGGATGGTGAGCTCTGATTTCCCTGATCACTTCTTACAGCCCTGATTAAAAGATGCTGTAGTCCACGAGCTGCCCCACGCTTTGTCTTGGCACACCTTCAGACTGAAGGAATGGCACCGGAAGTACAGTGTATTGTAGCAGGCAGCAATCAGCTGTCAAGAGGCACTTATCTAAAGAATCTCAGGGGTTAAGGGGCTGCTTTTCAATCAACTTTTCTCTGGAAAGCTTAAAGGTGGTTTCTGAAGCCCAGGGTGAGGTGACTGTTCCATATGAGTTAAATATATCAGTTTCAAGGATAATACCCTTAGGAGATAAAGGTACTAAGTGAAAGAAGAGAGAGGTGGTCAAGAGATCTGCACCCCAACTGAGGAAAAGATGTTACAATATTTACCAAAAATGAAAGGCAGGTTTTTAACATTAGAGTACAACTAATTAGTATAGGAAAATAGGGAGAAAGTATTATACAGGAAGGAATAAATAGTGAACCTCTGTATTTTGCTACCAATTTCTAAACTTTTAAAGGTCACACAGAGCACTATGCTAATATTTTGCAATAATGGACTCCAGGGCAGTGCTTTAATTAAATGAATTCCAGAGCTCTCTGAATCTTAATCAGACTGTGCAGGGGATGTGGGAAGGTCAAGCTGCAGAGCAAATGATGCAAGCTATACTTACACATTACACCGAGCACCCTTTCCCTAAAGACGTTCAGCGCTTTATCTTTAACGTCCTAATAATTTCTGACAAGGTGAAAGGACCTTCCACTTCCCTCTGTATGTCTAACAGGTATGTCCAGCAAGTATATCAGGCCCATGGTCAGTCCAGGAGACTTTCCAGTAAGTCATTTTTTTTAAACATATGGTGTTTGCTGCCAACATTGTTGATTTCTTTTAATAACATCGCTAAGACATGCCCAATATACTCCTTTCAAGGACAAGCATGAAGAGAAGCCTCAACTGATCGAGAGCTGAAATGAGGATGCATGAAAACAGAAAGACTTTATACATCCTCTTCATATGAAACCCAACAGCCTACATAGTCAGAAATAATCTCCAAATCCATAAGCAGTGACATTTTACCTCAAAATAAGTTTCCACTCTAACCTTTGCCCATTTTTCTCTAGCCCACTGAATCTTACCAATCCTTGCAACAAACAGAAATGCTCATAAAGGTTAAGAATACAAAAAAGTACTTATAAAATGACTGTAATAATGGTTTTCAAAGTACATTTGTACAGTGACATTCAGAAATGTAGAATGATGTAAGCAGAGCATAATCATACATTAATTATCCACCACAAAATTAAAGACTCTTCCTAGTGTTGCAAGTAATCAGGTGCTGCCATTTTTGCTACGGGCTAGGCTCTGTGTTACGGCTTCCCCAGGGGCTCAGCGGTAAAGAATCCACCTGCCAATGCAGGAGACGTGGGTCAGGAAGAGCCACTGGAGACGACAATAGCAATCACTCCACTGTTCTTGTGTGGAAAATCCCATGGACAGAGGAGCGTGGTGGGCTGCAGTCCATGGGGTCCCAAAAGAGTAGGAGAGGACTTAGAATCTAAACAACAACAACAAGACTCCGTGTTAAAACTTGGTACGTACTCTCTCGTTATATCTCCTAGTGACTACTCTGTGAGATAAGTACTATTTAGTTCCACTTCGCAGATTAAGAAACTAAGACTTGTTGAAGTTAATTTGCCTAGGATGACACAAGGACAAAGCTGGAAATTCAGTCTCCCCACACCAATCATTCCGACACTGCCTCAAGGTGAAGTCTCCTGTAGCTTGAGAGTGGCCACTGGCTGGGTCTCTTACACTCTTAAGGTGACAAATGACTCCATTCCATTCTGACATTGCAGTACTGGTCTGATGACTGGGTTATACTATCATAGGCCTTTCACTTATATTTTGTTCCTCTAGAGATTCTCAGAAGGGGCAGGAGAGAAGGTAAAGAAAATATATTACTTTCCAAACATGGAAAAATTAAAAAATAAATAAAAATTTAAAAAACTCGAGAATCAAGACACTTCAATATTTATGTTAACCCACCAGTGTGATACATCTTAACATACTTTACGGTTTTGATTTTATTCACACATTCTGCTGTCTTGGTATTCCACAAAAGGTTTGTGTGTCTGACCTCTAATGATAATTCATCATATATCCTAATGCCTTCTTACTGGGGCTGTAAAACAATGAATTAGCAACAAATCCCCCACTCTTTGCCCCTTCAGCCCTTGGAGTTTAACTCCTCTCACATTACAGTATTTATTGAATTTCCCAGCCAAACGGTGTTCTGCTCCATAAAATTCTGACAAGTGGACTCTGCCAAGCTAATAATGGCTTCATTCTGCTGAAATAAACTTATTTCACTGCGGCAAACAAAACGACATGACCTGGAAAGGTTATTTTTAACTGGGTAATGACTCAGTCCCAACCAAGCATTTCTCTCAAGGTTCTCCATTTTAAATAAGTTACATTTCTTCAATATAAAATCTATGCTACGATGCGCGCTCTTGTCTGTC
This sequence comes from Capricornis sumatraensis, assembly GCF_032405125.1. Taxonomy (NCBI): domain Eukaryota; kingdom Metazoa; phylum Chordata; class Mammalia; order Artiodactyla; family Bovidae; genus Capricornis; species Capricornis sumatraensis. The sequence continues at coordinate 44,314,414 of NC_091074.1, read as the reverse complement.
AATCTTTCACAACAAAGTAAAAGCAGATGTTGTCTTTGCTTAAGGTATTTGATTCCATCGTTCAACAATTTGGTCTGCTTATTAAACTATCCCCAAGGATCCTGGCATGAAGAAAACCTCCAGAGAGATAAGACGGCATAAAGAAGCAAAGTCCCTTTAAAGCAGAATCTGGTTTTACTGCATCTTTTTTTCTTTTAATTAAACAGCATCAAAAACTTTTAATTCTGTTAAACTTTCAGAGTGTGCTTCTGAGAAATAATTAGCTTTCTTATCTCCCTGTTTTTAAAACACGAATAAATGTTGCCAAGATTGCTTAGCCCATTTACCAAATAAAGGTACGCCAAGATAAATTTTCCTACATTCACATGAGTTAACATTTCCCTCCAGTATCTTACATACTCCATACCAAAAATGTCGACTTCTAAAAAGTTTGAAAAGCTTAACAAAATTTCCTTCCTCTTGCCTTGATGTTTTAGAGTTATCATCCACATCTCTTTCTCTTGCACTGTGGGCCTATCAAGAATAAACAAATGAACACACGGAAACAACTGCTATGATAAGGTCAAATTTCTTTTCAAGTTTCAAATGATCAGGGACTCCGAGAGCACCATTACAACAGCTGGGATCTTGTACCAACATGCTACACCCTGCCAGTCCTGCCTTCTGAGACTAATAAAAGAGAAAACCCTTGACAGCTAACAGCTGGGCTCCTTATGAAGCTGTTCAATAGAAACGACTAGGCCTCCCACAGCCCACCAAAAATAAGGGCTTGGTGCATAGACAGAGAAATGCACGGGAGAGGAGCTTCGGTAAGGGGGAGTGTATATTTCAAAGAGAACTGAAATAAGATGACAATGAATAGCAGGGAAGAAAGAGGCTAATCAGTGGAAAAGACACCCTGTCACATTCAAATCTGGCGCAGCTACCTGAGATGCAGGAGTTTCAGGGCTGACTGTATTGTCACTTTGATTAGTGCAAAAGGATTCATGCATGCGTTTTAATCCAGCCAGGATCGCCGACTTCTATTACATACTATGAGCTACAACTGGAGGCAAACAACAACCCTCTCAGTAAATTCATGTAGTCGTGGTTCCATCCAAACCACAATAAACATCCTGAATACGCTTCTGATGACCGACAGTTTGTATTCACACTTGCACTAAGGGGAACTAATCTGAATGGATTTGCCATTGCTTCCTGCCAATTCCTCTGCCTCCATATTGATGTCCTTCCTCAAATGGGCTTTGACTACCAGCGTCAACTCCCCTAGTCAAAGCCACGTCCACAGTTCTTGTCAATTGGCTTAATGAATGAAGTGGCATAAAATAAAACCTCACTGAAACAGGATCAGTTCAGTTCAGTCGTTCAGTCGTGTCCGACTCTTTGCGACCCCATGAACCACAGCACACCAGGCCTCCCTGTCCATCACCAACTCCAGAAGTTTACCCAAACTCATGTCCATTGAGTCGGTGATGCCATCCAACCATCTCATCTTCTGTTGTCCCTTTCTCCTCCTCCCCTCATTCTTTCCCAGCATCAGGGTCTTTTCCAATGAGTCAGCTCTTCGCATCAGGTGGCCAAAGTACTGGAGTTGCAGCTTCAACATCAGTGCTTCCAATGAACACCCAGGACTGATCTCCTTTAGGATGGACTGGTTGGATCTCCTTGCAGTCCAAGGGACTCTCAAGAATCCTCTCCAACACCACAGTTCAAAAGCATCAATTCCTCGGCACTCAGCTTTCTTTATAGTCCAACTCTCACATCCATACATGAGCACTGGAAAAACCATAGCCTTGACTAGATGGACCTTTGTTGACAGGATAAGGTTGGGAAAATAAACAAGGAATGGTTATGCTGGGATTTTATTAAATTACCTACAAGCCCTGAAAGTCCAGTAAGTTTAAGGTAAAGCTTCCCACTAGGCTAGTTGAAATTATAGTCAATATAAGGATGGTACAAACGGAAACTAGCAAATATATAAGGGACAGAAAATTCTTTTGTAATGTATTACCAGGTTAAAAAAATACAGTTTCTAATGCTCCTAATAAGGAAAGGCTATTAAATCTTTTTCTGAATAACATGTGCACTTTAGATTGTAAAACAGAGTCATTTCTAATTGCTATAGATGTATAACGAACACCAGACAGGAAAGAGTCTGAGAAGCCTTTTAATCTGTTGTGAGTACATATGTGTGTGTGCATGGACACGCACCGTGTCTGCACACAAACACACCTCATATTGATACTGCGCCATCTCAGATACTCACCCAGGACATGAGGGGAACAATATGAAAGTCAGTGTTACTGCGGTAAACCACCATGGCATATTCATAAACCAAGTTCTCAGAGACAACTACTGTTCGCTGTTTAGTCATTAAGTGATGTCCGACACTTTGAGACCTCATGGACTGTCGCCCACCAGGCTCCTTTGTCCATGGGACTGCCCAGGCAAGAATACTAGAATGGGTTGCCTTTTCCACTAGTTCCTGTTTTGAGTATGAGGTTAGTTTTGATAAACAGACAATTTGGAAATTTCCCCCAAAAATCCTGTAAGCTCAACTTAAAATTATTGGAATGTGGTCAATACTGTAGTCATTCCTACTTGTGCAGGTGTGAGGTACTACCTCCTTTTGAGATTTGTCGCAAAAAGACAGAAAATGAAAAGTTTAGAATTCTGTATCTGAATCCTCAGGAAAAAAGTGTATATATTTTCACTGACAACTAGGAAATTATTCCCAGTGTTTGACACCTAATATTTATTTTAAGGTAGATAAAAATACTTATTTCAACTGTGACACCCAGGTTTCTGCTGAAGAACTATAAGGCATGGTAAGAAAACCATTCCAAACAGCCCAGAACTTACACATTCCTATGGCTGTTGAACCCTTTACCATGGTTATCTTGGGAAGCTAGATACTCATGATGCTTAATGAGAACTGTTCTAACAATTCAGCACTACCATTTGAGAACAATCATCTGCTGGCTTTATTCAGCTTCTAGTTTCTCTGCTTGAGCCACAACAATATGGAGTCAAAGATTATTTGATTAACATTGCTTCTTCAATATTAGAAATGGGTACTAACCCCCCAAAACATTCTGCATTTCCCTACTTAACAAGAACGATAACATTCTCTCCATTTCATCCAGAAGAGTTTTGTCTTCACATCTCTTCAGCTGACAAGTTCAGTTTGTGGAATCAATACATTTTTCTAGTCTATTAATGTCCAGAACAGGGGTGTGCACAGTAATGCATATTGCTACAAAAGATGTTGAATAAAGCCTAGATCCATCTGGAAATAGCTCATTCCTCATAGAAGAGTATGCAAAATACCAAAAGCTAGGAATGATAAAAGAGCAGGAGCAGAGGAAGCAGAAGGACACAGACTGTGGCCTTTATGATCTGAGTTCCCAGGGAACCAGCACAAGTGGCTTCAAACCCCTGACGTCTCTCAATCAAATAAATGGCTGATAAATGTGGTTTTAAGTTCATCCTACAGAAAAGAAGCTTTTTGCTCCTTGTGAGTGTTAGTCGCTCGGTCATATATGACTCTCTGCGACGGCATGGACTGCAGACCACCAGACTCCTCAGTCCATGGAATCCTCAGTCCGTGGAATCCTCCAGGTAAGAATACTGGAGTGAGTAGCCCTTCCCTTCTCGAGGGGACCTTCCCTACCCAGGGATCGAACCTGGATCTCCTGTACTGCAGGCAGATTCTTTACCATCTGAGCCACCAAGGAGGCCCTTTTGCTCCCTAGATCCAGACTTTCCCTTTTTATTATTTTACAGTTCTATCTACACTGCCATTCCCATTTAAAAGTTGCATTTTGTTAACTTTGGAAAGCAAAAGGATGCAGTTTAGTGGCTGTCTGAAAATAATTATGCCAAAATAAGGCAGAAGTTTCTTTTCTTAATAACAGGACATACTGAAAACATTCTGTGCTTGATCACATCTGTTATGTTGTTCTGCACTGAAAATTCATTTAGGACAATTGAATTGGCAAGAAGCAAACACTTATGAGTAGCAACAGTCATGGTGGAAAAAAGTTTACAGAAGATAACATTTTTGAACTTAACCTAAAGATAATTTTCTTAAAATCAAAAATAAAAATGTTTTGATAGAGTATTTGTAAAAACAAATACTTACAGTGATGACATTTCTTACCATTTAAGTTAGCTATCATTGTTTTCAAACACAAAATCAAATAAAAATGTATTGGGAAACTGAGTCTGAGTCAAACCCATTGCTTTAACATATAAAACCAATCTTTGAAGATAGAATTTATTTAGTGACCAACTACATACTCAGGGGCTGATGCAATATACAACTTGGGAAGTTATAACTTGGTGCAAAGTATAACTTGGGAAGTTTATGGGAATTCTAATCTAATGCAGGTAAAATGTCTCACATATTATAATGTTCTCCTATTGCCAATTTCATATTTATTGGACATTATCCATGCTACATTTTCACAAAAATAGCTATCTATGTCTCAGATATAGCTAAAAGAGACCCACAAGTAAGTCATTTCAATTACTCGAGGCAACTCTAAGAGGCCTCTGTAGCAGAGGAAGTCAACAGACTGCCTTTGGAACAACTAAGAAAGCGCCACCAAATATGCCATTTTAAGGGCAGAATCTCAGTCAGAAGCTCTACTGGTAAAAGCACCTGGTGGCGTGGACGTATTCCATGCCTCACCTATTCGTCCAGTAACTGGAGAAGCTGCTCGCTTCTCCCCATCACCCACATTTTACAGGAGAAGCTTTCACAGTTGATCAGCACAGAAGTGATCACCCGACCCAAAATGTTCCAGAGAAAATGCGGGACATATATGGAAATAAATTCCCCACAGTAATTGTGTATGTGGTATGTAAAGCTCAAGAACTATCAGTAGCCATCATTTCCATTAACCTGCTCTGCAGAGAAACACATGTGAATCAGATGTGCAAAAAGCAGTAGAATTCCAATCTGGCTAGCTATGTACATACTCCTATCTTCTATTTCAGCAGGCCCCAACCTTTCTGGCACCAGGGACTAGTTTTATGGAAGACAATTTTTCCAGAGACTAGGGTGAGGGGAATGGTTTCAGGATCATTCAAGTGCACTACAATTAGTGTGCACTTTGTTTCTAATCTAATGCCACCGCTATCTGACAGGAGGTTCTAGTCCATGGCCCAGAGGCTGGGGAACCCTGTTCTGTTTCGTTGTTGTTGGCCCTTCGTTTTTAGATATATCAGACTATGACTTTGTTTATAACTGATTCCACTGAGAATTTTAAAAGGTGGTTAGGTAAGACTGAAGCAGTCTCATTATTAGTAGAACATGAAATAAAGTTATAAGTCACAATCAGAAACATTTTTAAAGTAAAATAAAATAGAATTGGCCACACATACTAAGTAAAAAATTCAACTCCTTCCTCACAAAAATACAATTCCAGATGAACTGAAGACCTAAATGTGAAAATTCACACTATACAGCTTTTAGAAGAGACTATAGAACACCTTTGGAGCTGAAGAATAGAAAAGGATCTCTTAAACAAGATACAAGAAGAACTAAGCATGAAAGAAAAAACTGATAAGTTCTACTGCATTACAATTTAAAGTATCGTTCATCCAAAGACACTAATAGTATCACTAAAGAGTGAAATAAAAGCTACATATATTGAGAATATATATATTCAATACATACAGCTTACAAAGAATGGTATGCAGAAACTGTAAAGAACTTGTACAAATCAATGGGAAAATGGTGCCAATCAAATTAAAAAACAGACCAAAGGCTTAAACAGGCACTTCACACAGGATGAAATCCAATAGCTAATACACATAGGAAAGGGTATTCAATATTCAATATTTGTTTCTACTCTAATGCCACCGCTATCTGACAGGAGGTTCCAGTCCAAGGCCCAGAGGTTGGGGCCTGTTCTGTTTTTTTGTTACTGGCCTTTCGTTTTTAGATATCAGATTAGGATTTTGTTTATAACTGAGTCCACTGAGAATAAACATGCAAAGAAAAACTTCAAAGAGATATTACCATGAATTGGTCAAACTGACAAAAATTTAAGTCTGACGATCGCAGGTATTGACAACAACGTAAGACAAAAGGGATTTCATACATGTAAACTTGCAAAACCATCTTGGAAAAGAAGAGGCTTTTATCTAATGAGGCTGAATGCTGCATATCCAATCTTATGACTCAGAATTTAGTAACTCAGGACACACCACAGAGATATGTGTGCTTATGAATCCCAAAATAAAGGCAAGAATGCTCACAGCCACACTATTCATAAATATTCAAAACAAAACAGAACTATCAACAGCAGAGTAGATAAACTGTGGGATATTCATACGATGGAAGAGAATATACCCACAAGAATGAAGATACTAGAGATAAATGCAAAAATATCAATATATCTTACAAACATAATCTTTAACAAAAAAGTTACAAAAAGGAATTCGTACACCACCATTCTCTGTATACAGATTCAAGAATGCATCTATAAAGATAAACTGATGAAGAAAAGCAAGAATGAGATAATTATAAGAACAAGGATGGTGGTTCCTTCTGAGGGAAGGGAGAGGATTCTGATGGATAAGACAGACACAATTTCTAGAGTGCCTAACAGTAGACACATGTATTCAAGCTTATAAAAATATAGTCACTATTTCCACTGTTCCCACTACTCTGGTCCACGTCCACCCTCGCCAAAACTCACCACTCCTCTCACCTCACCCCCTCCATCTAGCCACCCTTCCTTCCTTGCTATTCTCTACACAAGTCAGGTACATTCCTGACCAGGACCTTGGCTCTGGCCCCTCCCTGTGTGTGGAACAAATAAGTCACCTCTAAACATCTGCTTGCTAACTCCACTTCCCTCAAGCCTTAGCTTCTCCTTGGGTAGGCTTACCCTGACCATCCTCTTTAATACTACAACCTGCTCCTCAACTCACCAGAGCTCCTGATTCCCTCCATCCAATTCTGCTTTTTCTTTTTCCATCACCCGCTAACACTATATAATTGACTTTCATTATTCTTATTATTTATTGTACATGAGTTCTCGTCAATAAAGTGTTAGATTCAAGAGAGCTGGGAATCTTATCTTCTTCACAGATATATTTACAAGGTTTTTAAATTTATTTTTAATTGGGGGATAACTGCTTTACAATGTTGTGTTGGTTTCTGCTGTACAATGACATGAATCACCTGTAAGTATACATCAGTTCAGTTCAGTCGCCCAGTTGTGCCCAACTCTTTGCGACCCCATGAATCGCAGCACGCCAGGCCTCCCTGTCCATCACCAACTCCCAGAGTTCACTCAGACTTATGTCCATTGAGTCAGTGATGCCATCCAGCCATCTCATCCTCTGTCATCCCCTTCTCCTCCTGCCCCCAATCCCTCTGGGCATCAGGGTCTTTTCCAATGAGTCAACTCTTTGCATGAGGTGGCCAAAGTACTGGAGTTTCAGCTTTAGCATCAGTCCTTCCAAAGAACACCCAGGGCTGATCTCCTTTAGAATAGACAGGTTGGACCTCCTTGCAGTCCAAGGGACTCTCAAGAGTCTTCTCCAACACCACAGGTCAAAAACATCAATTCTTCTGCACTCAGCTTTCCTCACAGTCCAACTCTCACATCCATACATAACTACTGGAAAAACCATAGCCTTGACTAGACAGACCTTTGTTGGCAAAGTAATGTCTCTGCTTTTCAATATGCTATCTAGGTTGGCCATACTTTTCTTCCAAGGGGTAAGCATCTTTTAATTTCATGGCTGCAGTCACCATCTGCAGTGATTTTGGAGCCCAGAAAAATAGTCTGACACTGTTTCCACTGTTTCCCCATCTATTTCCCATGAAGTGATGGGACCAGATGCCATGATCTTAGTTTTCTGAATGTTGAGCTTTAAGCCAACTTTTTCACCCTCCTCTTTCACTTCCAAGAGGCTTTTTAGTTCCTCTTCACTTTCTGCCATAAGGGTGGTGTCATCTGCACATTTGAGGTTATTGATATTTTTCCCAGCAATCTTGATTCCAGCTTGTGTTTCTTCCAGCCCAGCATTTCTCATGATGTACTCTGCATATAAGTTAAATAAGTATACATACATCCCCCTTTTACAGAGAGTAGGTGCCTCAATAAATATATATTGTGTATATACGACTATCTAAGCTTGTCTTAATCACAAAAAAAACAGATTTCTTAATGTGGATTAAAGTAAAAATGTTTCAAGTTCTACATTAGAAAATATAATTGGTATATATGCTTTGTGTGTGAAAACAGAAAAAAAGTGATACAAACAAGAAGGCTATACTTTTATCTGACAGATCTACACTGCCCAGTGTGGCAACCACTGGCTGCAAACAGCCGTTTCATTTTAATAATAAAAGTGAAAATACAGTTCCTTAGTTTTACTAACCAATTTTAACTGCTCAGTAGCCACATGTGGTGAGCAGCTACTATATTGGGCAGCACAGATAAGAGAATATTTCCATCCTTACAGAATGTTCTAGTGGTTACTGCTGATGCAGACAGTAAAACGACATCACTGTATTTTCAGCCGGGTGTGTGTGTGTGTGTGTGTGTGTTTTAAGGCTACTGTGTGTTTATGTGTTTTAAGGCAACTTAAAATGGAGAGAATGGACTGAAGAGAAAAGAAAGAGGAATACCATGACTATTAAAATGGCAAACAGGTGAGAGAAAAGGACAAAGTAGTCGGAGGTGGAAGAAGGGGGAAATTTATAAGGAATTGCAGAGTTAACGTCAGCATCATCAGCAATCATTGACTGGAGAGCTGAGAGGGAAGGAAGGAGTGCAAGCTGACTAAGGATACAGGCTGGCTAAGTAGGTTACTGGTGAGAAAAAGCTGTTTTTACTGGATGGAAACAGGGCAGGCTGACGTGGCTCTTTTGACTTAGGCTTTTCGACTTAGAAGACATTCCAAAAAGGTCAAATCAAATGCAAAAATGTGTTTTAAGGCCAGGGAATGACTGCAGTGGATGCCCAGATTTTCATACTTTCCCTAATATGTATCTCAGATATGAGATAATGTGAAGGTCAGGGACTGAGTACGTTAAGAAGCAAGAGATAGGCAAGAGCAGACAATACGTGAATTATCTGTTGTAATTATTTCTTGAGGGGAAAAGCGAAAGGTAAAATAGTCTTAGAAGTAAGATGATGTCTCCACAAATTAGATGCTAAAATGAAGCGGAAAGTCATCCATAGGGAAAATGAGTTCCAGAAAACACATTAAAAATGATAATAAATACAGCCACTTTCTAGATTCTAGTTTATACTGAGCCAAGGTCAGTGGCTTACGGAAACACTAATGACTATCTTACTGTTCTTTCCTAACAAATGGCAGAGCATTTATAATGGAGGTCCGCATTCAATTCTGGTTCTGATGAAGTAATGAGGGAGTATGACCACTGGTGATTTAAATCTAGCCTTTTTGATGACTGATTTGCATTCATTTGATTTTAATCAAATCTGCCCAAGCTAAGAAGAGCTCATAATAGCTTTTCTTTGTGCAATGCTCAAAAAGATGGTGTTATGAATTTTGAGGACATAAGCACCCATTTTGTGTGCAAACTTACAGACAAGAAGGAGGAGCAAAAACAGGGTAAAGACCTGTGGTCCCTGCTGAGATGCTTTCTTTTCTAATTCGTCATTCTCTCTTCTTTCTTTTTTTCCCATTTCCCTCTATTCCTCACTCCCTCATGTTTTTATTTCTTTTATCACTCCAAAAAATAAGGGCAGTCCCTTAATTAGCCCTCATAAATGGATGCTATTTTATGCTTACAAAGTGATTTTGCATCTATCATCTGATAAGATCATCACATTTCAGCTCATCAGTAGGAGAAGTGATAAGGAAACTGAAGTTCCTTAAAGTTGGTGACTTATTTAAGGTCATAAGTGGCATATAGATGAATTCATGACTATGCTAGACAGCCTCCAAGTTGGCCCTTAATCATGCCTGCATTTTGGCATTCACACACTTTGTGTAATAAATACACACTATAACTTGGTTGCTCCAATAGCATGTAGTACAATGATGCATCACTTCCACAAATAAGTTATACAAAGCACAGCAGCTCCCATCTTTGTCTCTCTCTCTGTCTTGAATCATTCACTTTGGAGAATGCCAGGGACAAAAGGTACTCAGTTGGCACTGCTGCTGTCGCATCAGTCATGTCCGACTGTGTGCGACCCCATAGACGGCAGCCCACTGAGGGACAAGGAATTAAAAGTTCTTCCAGACAACAAGGAACCAAAGACTCTTGTCAACAAGCATGTTTGAAATCAGATCCTACGGTACCAGTCAAACCTGCAGATGACTGCAGCCCCACCTAACATCTTAACTATAGTTTCATGAGAGATCCTGAGCCAGAAACACCCAGCTCAACCACTTTTGGATTCCTGACTCTCAGAAACTATATGAGCTAAAAAACGTGAGCTGTTTTAGCTGCTAACTTTGGGGTAATTTGTAAGATATCAACGGATAACTATCAAACTAAGTTTCCTCTTCTGACCCTATCAAACTACACCTGTATTCAGAACACAATTTTGGTTCCAGAGGTTTGCCAAATATTCTGTTAGGTACCATGTTCTAGAAAAATAAGTAAGATTGACAACAATTTGTACATGCAATTTTTAAAAATGGAGGTGTTTTATTTGTATCCTAGAGCAGGAAAAAATATATGGTAAAAGTACCTGTGCTAAAAATACATCCTGTGTGTATCTTTGTATTTATGACTTCATTTATAAGTCCGTAAATTGTCTAAACTCAGGTTTGAAACAGAAGGCTAGCAGAGGAGAGGTTTGGTTGGATTCAGGGTTTTGCCCAAGAATCCTAGAGGGAATTACCAAGAGCTGATGAAGTTCTTCAAAACTCAGCAGCACAGCTAGGATACTGATATCAAGTACTAGAAAACTAAGAAACAGTCTTGCTTCATTGCAGTTGTCATATTATCATGCATTACAGTGCGGCAGCCCAAATCAAAGAGATATGCAAAATTCACCAAGGACAGGAGCAATGCATTTTCCCCTGTATAGACAGAAAGCATGAGGAATAGGAAGGCGGGTACGAATGCAAAAACATCTGCTCCCTAAACCCATTTGAAAAATATCCCTGCAAAAATAAATGTGAATCATCTATAGACTACAGCAGATGGAAGTGCAATATGTTTAATTTAAGGGGAGAAAAGATGCAATTGAGGAACCAGAGAGTACAGAAATAATACTAAGCCCATTTTACATACTGCTGCCTATCAAGTTACACTCTACTTAGTAAGAAGATACATAGAAAATGACCTTTCAACTGTATCAAACTCTTATGAAAGAATTCCAGATAATTACAGTAGATTATCTAATGTTGTTTACAGTTTATAAATTATTTGACAGAAGGCAAATTTTGGGGCAGCATTATTTCCCCTAAAATGAGAAAGAAATTCTAGAGCTGTCTTTTGGTTTCAAAGAAACCAAAAAGGGACTTAACAAGAAAGAGCAAATAAAGGAATGAAATATCTTAGGTAACTGACAGCCAACAATGCAATGGCTCAGGATTTGGGGACACACTATACAATCTTATGATTAGCTTAAAAAAACCATCGAATAGTCCAAATGCTTTTGAAATGATTGACAGTATACAAAGAAATTTTCTATTGCAGATGACTTATTTTTGGTTCAATCTTGCAATAAAGTTGATTATCTTTTCAGCATGTACTTAAATCTCTTTAATTCACAGTATCATTTATCCTAAAGGATGGAATCTTTTTACATTTTCAGAAGTCATCTAAAGATTTTGTTAGATTTTCTTAGGCACAACCGAAATAGAAATAGTACAATTGCCCAGTATTGTGCTTATTTATTTTATATTATAAAAATAGGCTACTTAAAAATTACAACAAATAAAGAATGATTATGAGTTAATTTTTTTACATATTTGATAATACAACCAATTTATGAGTCACTGGACTGATCAATGAAAATTTTCATTGAATGAATAATGAATACTACCAATCATTATCATGCTTATCACTATCTCAGTAATATTTTAATCAGAGTCCACCTTAGAATAAACCGTTAAGGTGTTTTCAGTTGTTCAGTCACTAAATCATGTCCAACTCTTTGGGACTCCATGGACTGGAGCACACCAGGCTTCCCTGTCTTCACTATCTCCTAGAGTTATCCTTTTAGAACAGTCCAAACGTTTTAGTGGTAGAAAATTGCTACAAAATCAGGTTCTTGCAGGAAAAATGGATGACATCCCAAAGTCAAAGTATCTGCAGCAATTTCTGCTATTGTTCACCATGTTATATGTAAGATCTAAAGAATAGCAGTATATCTTCTTAATGCACTGTCACTTTGAAAAATAAACTCAAACAAAATGTACAGAAAGAATCCGCCAAACTGCACATAAGAAAATAAAAAGACACTTTTTATCTCATGTATGAGGTAGCAAAGAACCTTTAACACTGATCAGGAAATACATCTGAATAAATTAAGTACCAAACTGCCTGAATTTTTAATTGCCAAGAAATATTGAAAAATAAAGTTTAATAATATTGGAATGGAATATTTTATACTTTCTGGGAGGGTATTTAAGTATTTGAGAATGAACAGTATTCTATAATAGAGACTAGCGAAGGCCAGTGGAACAGCTGAACTTTAATATTAATACAATATGCTCTTCATCAGGCTGACACTCAGATGTAAGAACGGTCTCACTAAATTATAATGACCCTCACTTATCAATACCTTAGACAAGGTGAATAGTGCACTCCCTGGAATATTTATTAGTCATCCTAGTATCTGCAGCCATGAAACAGAAATATGGACTTAACCCCTGCTAATATTTAATTCTGTCAAAAATTCCATAGAATTTTTGGCTTCTTGATTTTGGCTATATTAATTTAAAAGCCATATTTATCACATCAAATCACCATAAGCTTGGTAATTTAAAGCTTAAAAGAAAAATATAATTCACATAATAGATTTACATAGTAGCTTCAAACCAGACACTCTTATAATTGAGAAATTCAAGTTTCATTAATCTAGAACTGAAATTACCAGAAAAGCCAAATGGCCATGATTTATTTCCTAGAAAATAAAGAATGACAGCCCCTACATCTTTTGGTAAATTAGAACACCTATAGAATTTCAAAGAGCTTTCTGAACAATTAAACAAGAAATCAAATTCAAGTTATGTTCATAATATTTTAAATATTATTTTCTTTTTTTCTTATATAGGGAGTTGAATAACCTATGTAAAATATTTCTGCAATCTCCTAGCTACCATATTAGATAACTGTAACATTCCATTTCCCAAATGGAATGTTTATTCAAAATAAACTGAAATTTTCCATAACACATATTATTGCTCAATATTAGTCCACATTCAAGAGACTTTGCTGCTGCTAAGTCACTTCAGTCGGGTCTGACTCTGTGCGACCCCATAAACAGCAGGCCACCCGGCTCCTCTGTCCCTGGGATTCTCCAGGCAAGAATACTGGAGTGGGTTGCCATTTCCTGCTCCAATGCATGAAAGTGAAAGTGAAGTCGCTCAGTCGTGTCTGACTCTTCGCAACCCCATGGACTGTAGCCTACCAGGCCCCTCCATCCATGGGATTTTCCAGGCAAGAGTACTGGAGTGGGTTGCCGTGACTTTAAGCAAACAAAATTGATTATGTTATAAAATAAATTCAAGTTGCCAGTGAAGGTAAATCCTAACATGATTGTGCTGTGGCCAAGAGATTTACTCTCACCTGTCCTGACTATAGCTGTAATATGCAGTCAGACCAAAACCTTGTTGGTTAGGCATGGGTTCCAAACTCTTTTACCACCAATTCATTTTCCAAAGTTATCAAAGAAATTGCTTAGCTTTGAGTTAAGTTCATTCTATGTCAACACAAGTCCCAGAATTAGTGAAATGGCCTAAAAGGAAGCTAGATGTGATGAGTTGCAAAGAAGGGCACTTTCCAATAAAGAGGTTTTTAACTTTCTTGTCAAATGCCCCACTATCCCGCAGACTCCATGGTACTCCCTCAAACACCACCACATTGGTGAAACTCAATTTTATCCACTGTTGTATCTGATTTCCTCTTTGCTGATTTCACATGGGTCAAAAGCTGAGTTACTTTGAACCCACTGTACTTCGTATTAAAGATGTTTATGTTTTGGCTTCTGCTCTCTGATAGCTTGTAAGGTCCTTGAGAACAGAGTATGAATTCTCATGTTTACACTTACTCTCTTCAGGTGTCTGAACAGTGCAGATTCTCAAAAAATAAATGTCATAGGATGTTTCTTTCAAGAGGCATTGCAACTAGGCTCAGAACTCTCAAACCAAAGTTGTATAAAATAGCCCATGATGGGCTTACATGGAGTTACACATTTTATAATTTACAGATTAGATTTCCTCCCTTTTGGGCTTCATTAATATGCTAATTAAACATTTTACATAAATCAAGAAGTATTCACCTGTATGACAAATTTTCCTTTTTATTCACTGGTATTTCTTTTTCCAGTCAAATCTTAATACATTAAGCCTTTAAATAAGTGAACAACTTGATGATGTAGGGTAAACCTAGGATCATTAAGTCCAGTTCTCTATAAAGTTTTTAAAGAAACATCAAGATAATAACCATTTAAAATACTTTTTAAAGTTTAAGTTCAGTTCAGTCACTCAGTCATGTCCAACTCTTTGCGACCCCATGAATCGCAGCACGCCAGGCCTCCCTGTCCATCACCAACTCCCGGAGTTCACTCAGACTCACGTTCATCGAGTCAGTGATGCCATCCAGCCATCTCATCCTCTGTCGTCCCCTTCTCCTCCTGCCCCCAATCCCTCCCAGCATCACAGTCTTTTCCAATCAGTCAACTCTTCGCATGAGGTGGCCAAAGTACTGGAGTTTCAGCTTTAGCATCATTGCTTCCAAAGAAATCCCAGGGCTGATCTCCTTCAGAATGGACAGGTTGGACCTCCTTGCAGTCCAAGGGACTCTCAAGAGTCTTCTCCAACACCACAGTTCAAAAGCATCAATTCTGCAGCGCTCAGCTTTATTTATAGTCCAAATCTCACATCCATACATGACCAGTGGAAAAACCATAGCCTTGACTAGACGGACCTTTGTTGGCAAAGTAATGTCTCTGCTTTTCAATATGCTATCTAGGTTTAAATCATACCAATGTGTCATCCTGTCATCTCCTGTGCCAAGAATGTGGTTAATCCGGCTTTCAAACAGAGATTATTTAGAAAATGCAAAACCAAACAATTCTGGGTTTGCTGGTCTAAGCACAATAAATCAGCAGAATCCTGATATTTACTAACAGGAAACAGATTATAAATAGAAAATGTTTAAATCTACCAAAATCATTCTGAATCATCTTTAATAAAGAGAAGCTTCCTGTTGCATTCTAAAGCTAGCATAGCAAGTCATCTAAAAGTGGTGACATTTTTTACTCACCCATTCATTTAATACATGTTTATTGAGCACTTACTCTATCTTGTGTATTGATTGCATGGTGGGGGGTGGGGTGGCAATTCAGGAGTTATTAATAATACAAGTTGTGTCCTATTGAAGTTTACAAGAAGTTAACTATATTTGATCTATAATACTGACTCCTACTAGGCTTTACCAGTCTTAAAGAAATACAGTTACTTTGGTCACAGACCTCTCATTGATATAAATTTACATTTTAGTTACAATTAGCTATGAGTCAGAGCACCTAGGTTCTAGTCTCATTTCTGCAGTTTGGGTGACCTTTCAGAAGCTTCATAAGAATTCCCAGCCTCAGTCTAACACGTAAAGTTGGGTGAGTAAGTTTCATTCTGCATTCCTTACAGGGTGACTATGAGGATTAATAAAATGATGCTATGAAGTGATAATACAGTGAACATATATGTATACATACAAGATATAATACTAACTTTACATACATTACTTTATTTAATACTAATTACAGTCCTACGCTATTGCAATAAGATACTCTTGCTGTCTACATGTCCAAGCACATAAGTATCTGTAAGAAACTTACCTTTTGAGTTTTTGTTTTTAAATGAATGCATCTGTTTACCTGCATATATTATCAATAGTCTGGTAGCAAAATACAAAGGTTCATATTCCTCAAGAAACCCCCATGTAGGTGACGCTGGAATGTGTTTCAATTTGGTTATGGTTGGTATGAGAAAGAATTTCGGCAGCCATCTCAGAATTCATAAAACAGTCCCTGAGGCGTTTTAAAGTTTCCCAGCTGAAGTAGACCAAGAAGTGCCTCGTTTAGAAGATATAAGCACTAACCATGTCACCCCAATGAAAAGAAAAGGAAACCATTTGACTGAAACATAAGTTGGGGGAAGGAGAGGGTTACCTTGCAAACTCCTAATATCTTTAATATTAGCAAAGTCAACATTTGCTTATATCTCTTCCCAGAATTAAACAATCAAGCTCAAAGACTTAGCAACCAACTGAAAATCCCAGCTGCCTTCCTAACTTCTGCCCTTCTCAAAAAAGATGGTGTAGCAGAAGCAGTCAGCTCCTATTAGTATGTAATTTTTATTCTTTTGTGTTTAGATGCACTCTGCAACGAATATCCATCATTCTTATTTACTCTACCAGTTCCTCACAAAGAAATCATCCTTCCTTATTTACACTTTTAATATTTGTTCCCTTCAACTCAAAACACACATACACACAGATTTTTTTTTTTCCCCAAAATGGTACATGATTCCAAGCCAAGCCAGGGCAGATTTTTTTCAGACTCAGTTTTTTGTTGTTTTTTCCAAACAAAGAATCTCCACTTATTTCCAGGCAAATAAAAATGAGACAGCTGTAAATTAATAATATAGACGATCTGAGAGAACAGCATTGAAACATATGTATTATCATATGTGAAACAGATCACCAGTCCAGGTTCAATGCACAAGACAGGGTGCTCAGGGCTGGTGCACTGGGATAACCCAGAGGGATGGTATGGGGAGGGAGGAAGGAAGGGGGTTCAGGATGGGGAATACATGTAAACCCATGGCTGATTCATGTCAATGTTTGGCAAAAACCACTATAATATTGTAAAGTAATCAGCCTCCAATTAAAATAAAATTTAAAAAAATAAGAACTATAGTACTACACCATAATCTTGTGTGAGGTGGTAAGAAAGGTTCATATACATGAGTTTTCAAGAAAAAAGCATACTAGTATAGGGAGATGGTTCCACTATTTTTCAGAGGCACAGACATGTAATCAGAGAATAATGGCTATTTCATCCCTTTTTGCCTTCTACATATATGTATAAATGTTTGTATGCATGCATGGATTTCTAATGACTGCTAGACATCAAACAGTTTTAATGAGCTTAATTATTTAATAAATGTATTAACTTATTTATTGGCTTATAATATATGCATATTTTTATTTTTAACTTTTTTCTAACTTTATTGAGATACAATTAACATGTTAATTGTGTGAAACTAAGGTGTATGATGTGATGATTTCATACATGTTTATACTGTAAAATGATTACCATAATAAGGTCAGATAACACCCCCATCACCTCACATAATTAAAATACCTTTTTTTATTTCTGTGGTGATAACATTTAAGATTTACTCTCTCATTAAATTTCAAATGTATAACACAGTATT
Organism: Capricornis sumatraensis; assembly: GCF_032405125.1. NCBI lineage: Eukaryota > Metazoa > Chordata > Mammalia > Artiodactyla > Bovidae > Capricornis > Capricornis sumatraensis. Next base: position 44,296,786 of record NC_091074.1, on the reverse strand, counting down.
GTTTACTATAGTCATCATACTGTACGTAAGATCCCTAGAACACATTCATCTTATAACTGGAAGTTTTTAGCCTTTGACCCATTTCCCTACCCCTTCCCATTCTCTCTTTCTACACGTACCACTCTATTTATACAAGTTCAACTCTTTCAGATTCCACATGTGATTGAGAACACAAAGAATATTTCTTTCTCTCTGACTTTACTCAGCATAATGTACTCAAAGTCCATCCATGTTGTTACAAAAGGCAGGATATTCTTTTTTAAGGCTGAATAATATTCTATTTTACATACTACATGAATATTTTTAAATTTATTCCTCTTCTACAGTACATCATACAAACCATTCAATTCTTTTTCTGAAATGATCAAAAGATAGAAAATAATATTAGTAAAACCTGTATGAAGGATATCACAAATGAATGAGCATGGAATTCTAGGTCAGACAGATCTGTATTTAAGCATCAATGCTATGGGGCCTTGAAATAAATATTAAATCTATCTGAGCAAGAGTTTTCTCACCTGAAAAGCAGAAGTAATAATAACTACACTTGTTTTACAAAGGACAAACATTACATAAACCTGCCTCTTAAATATTTGCTCCCTTACCAATTTCTCTTGCTGAGGTCATAAGATCATGAAGGTGGTATTAGGTACTATCGTTCAAAGGGTCACAAATGTATGAATAAATCCAGGAATAAAAATGCATTAGAAGCTATTATTAACTCATGTAGTAATTACTAATTCTCAAACCTTGCTATATTTAATTCATTTTCCATACTGATCGTTTTGGTATTCTCTTAAGAGCATTAAAAATGGTGCTTGGATAATTATTTTACTGATGTTTAGGAAACATATGAGACACTCTGAATAAATTTCATTAATTGTGATGGTGTGAAGTAAGGGTGGCTGCCAGTGTTGCATGTTCCACTGTGTTATGTTTGACCTCTCCTGAGTCTAAATTTTAAACATGAATGATATTATCACAATTCTTTGCACACTGCTGATAAGTCACTTCAGTTGTGTCCGACTCTGTGTGACCCCAGAGACAGCAGCCCACCAGGCTCCCCGGTCCCTGGGATTCTCCAGCAAGAACACTGGAGTGGGTTGCCATATCCTTCTCCAATGCATGAAAGTGAAAAGTGAAAGGGAAGTCGCTCAGTCACGTCTGGCTCTTCGCGACCCCCATGGACTGCAGGCTACCAGGCTCCTCCGCTCATGGGATTTCCCAGGCAAGAGTACTGGAGTGGGGTGCCATTGCCTTCTCCTCTTTGCACAGTAGAGACACTATACATCACAAGAAAGGAAGAAGAGAAGACTGGATATAGGCCTATACATAACAACATTTTTGGTCAAAAAAAAAAGAAAGCCTACAGCCAAAAATAATATCAAAAACCCACTGACTGCTAAAAAATACTCTAAAGCATACACCAAAACTGGCTGATCTTTTTTAAATTTTTTTCAGTATGTTTGATAGCCACCATTTATCGTAAAAGAACAAACTCTAGGTACTTTAAAAGCAACTAACCTGACTAGAGAAAAACATATGGCATGAACTTTCTCTTAATCAGAATATTGCACTCCTCCTTCTACTTCTTAATTCCATAGACCTTACACAGTGGCTGCCTCGCAGTATCCTGGAGGAGTAAGAGTAACTAAGGCAGGATTCTTGGCCACAGGAAGCTTGAAGCCTGGTAGAAAAGACAGATAAGTAAGCCTAAGGGCTGTGTTGGCCAATGAGATGTTTTAATACCTCTCAGATCATATAACATCATGAGCCTTCTAAATGTGAAAAAGAATCCTGATGATGCTATTCCATTAGAGATATGCTTTTTGGTTCTAGTGTAAGAGGGAAAAAAGGGAGACTGAAAAGGGACTTTATTACCCTGATGGTAGAAACTTCTGTTTCTACTAGACTTCTGTTCCATTAATGACAAGTGTGCTCATCAGATCAAAGTCATAAGATCAGAACCTGTACACTCAGATATTATCTATGAATATAAGAAGAGTGAAATAAAAGCCAATCAACATCATCTTCCTTCAGTGCAAAGCCCCATGTAATTTCATAATAATTCTTTGAAGTTGGTATAATCCAAATTATTATAGAGAAACTAAAGCTCAGAAAGTTTGAGCAGTTCAAATCCACACAGTAAGACAGAGTTGGGATTAAAATTCACTTTTTCCCCACTCGACAGTTCAGGTCAAGTGATCTCTCTCTAAAAGCTATGTATCCTTGAAGGCACGCAGACATCAAAGTAATCCAACCTCAATATCAGAAATGAAAATCTTAAGCAAATCATCTCCATACAGTGATCATGGTAAGAAAGCCACTAGTCTGTCATTTATATATATATATACACACACACACACATACATACATATATATATATACATATATATATAGTGAATAGTATAGTGAGATATATATATATAAACCTCAATTGCAGTATAAAATAATAGAAATAGAGACAGAGACAGAAAATCTTCTGGATGTCAATGCTATGAATGCATGCATTTCTTGATATCTTAGAAGATAACTGAACCATTTTAATGTACATAAATATTACCCTTTCATTTTCAAAGATTTTAAAATCCTGACATCACCATCAGTAGGTTAGTTTTAAAATTCAAATTACAAGGTGATTTTATTTTAAACACAGAACCTATATTCATGTGTAATAAACAGATTCAAACCTCCACTCATCAGCACTTCTAAAGATTTAAACAGTACCTTCCACACACAAACAAAAATTACCTCATCCCTTTTTACATTACCTTCTAGGAGTTATGCAGTTTAAAGAGTACATGGTCTGAGATTACTTGTAAATAACCAGCATGTACTGACAAAGTATTCTTGAAATTAACTGCATATGTTTATGGCAATATAGTGGCTTCCCTGGTTACTCAGATGGTAAAGAATCTGCCTGCGAAGCAGGAGACCCGGGTTAAGGCAATACAGTATTTTAATTTCACATTCTGGCTGGCTTAGAGATGGGGGATTACTCTTCTGCAACTAACACACAGATTTTATTCAGACTTTTTTTATGCATTCCATCTGATTAAAGGGGTTTTGATAAAAGAAATACCTGGACTACTAATAAAAATGTATTTTTAAAACCTCTGTTAAAACTAAGTATTCAGACATGCTCCCTCCTTTCGGTTGCTTACTGAGATATACTGTATTGGTGCCGGAAATATATTTGTACTGATACAACTTAGTCAATGGAAATAAAACCTAATTCTGTTATAGGAGTAACTAGGACAATGGAAATACAGAAATACCCATGAATTGCCTTTGTTCCATCACAATCACAGTGAGAAAAATATTTATGTGAAGGGAATAGCTGCTGACACTGAACAAAGTGGGAAGTATGGTTTTAAAGATGAAAACAGAAGCTGTGAGCACTCACTAACTATAATTTATTTGCAGATATGAACCACTGCACCTACCCAGTCAGCACTAATGAACACTATAATCACTATAATCAAACAAACAAAGCGACTACACATTAGGAGAGCACTGAACTATTATTTAGGAAGTTTCATTCCATTTCTGTATGGGTAATTTTACTTGTGAATAGTTAATGAGTTAAGAGTAGCTTTGTTTTTTGAAGGATTTGGCTTTTTAATATGGACTTAGTCAGAGCTCATTTCATATCTTTATTATCCCCCTGTAAGTTTATAAAATAAAACACAAAAGTCCATCACAGTCCCTCTGAACTTGATTTTACTAAAAAGTCCAACAATCGTGGTCTGTGACTTCGTTGATTTGCATTTCTTATCGACAGTCTTTTTTCCTTAGAGGTAGTGGTAGTGTTAGTCGCTCAGTCATGTCTGACTCTTTGTGACCCCATAAACTGCAGCCCACCAGGCTCCTCTGTCCATGGGATTCTTGAGGCAAGAATACTGGAGTGGATTGTCATTCCCTTCTCCAAAGGATCTTCCCGAACCTGGAATCAAACCGGGGTCTCCTGCACTGCAGGCAGATTCTTTACCATTTGAGCTACATCTACCTTAACAAAATACACAATGGGAATGGGCAGGAGTGGTGTGGGGAGACAGGGAGGCAACATGGATCTAAATAGAGTCTAGATTCCACTAAATACTCTAGTTCACTCTAGCATATAAAGTTTTACATAAATTAGAAACCTAAATGTCAAACAGCGCTTTGGGACACATTTGCTCTACAAAATAAAAATCATATACACTCTGCACAAGGCATCGACTGCTTTTCCCCTCTTTCATTCTTACCAGCATCCCACTTACAGCTCTAACTGATTTGGTATTTGGCAATTCAAAATAGTTCAGTAAAGGATGCCACCATAAAGCATGATTTCTTAAATCGAGGGGGATTGTTTGAGAATTAACCAAAAGCACCCACAATCTGGCCTCTACTCCTTCCCTTCACCATAATACTACTCGTTGCAGACAATGCATCACAACCTTTTTTCATGGTAAGCACTTCTGGGAAAGAACTAAGCCAATTTCACATTTACTCATGCTAACATGTCTATAATGAAACACCAAACACATACACAAAATTTATGTGCTAGTAGAATTTTAAAAGCACATATTGGTTTCATGGCTTTTCTGTTTTTGCTTTCATGGCAAAAAAAAAAAAAACTGTAAGGATTATAACTAAGTATACAAACCTTTAACATGCTACAGTAAACCTCAGAGACACTCAATAATCTTGCTAACTAGCTGGCCCACTGTATTTATCTAAAGTTAACTCAGCGATGCAAGTAAATAAGTAGACTCAGTTCAAAAGAGCAAGTGATCAAAACCATATCTATTTGATTTTGCAAATCATAATGTTTTATAAAACATATACATATGTTCTCAGCCAATGTTTTTCAAAGAATCACCTGCATCAGATTCAAATGGGATGCCTATAAAGACTTAGATTCTTGGGACCTACACTGGACTCACAGAATCACACTTGATGGATGTGGAGACTTGGAATACACATGTTTAAAGAGCTTCACAGATACTTCTTATGCAAGTAAGTACCACTGACTTTGGCATGAGCAGAATATCTGCACTTCATGATCACAAAAAAATGGAAGTAACACTGAGAGATGGAAGAGAAGTGCCCAGGTAGCCAGGTTAGCAAAAGGAGCCATGAGCCATAGAACAAAAAATAAAAAGAGAGAGAGAGAGAAAGGAAGGAAAATCAGAGACCACGGTCCAAGGAAGCTAGGGAAGAGCAAAGCACACATATCCAAGGTAACCAAACTAGTTGTTATATTGTTTGAACTTGAAACCAGATCCCCTGACTCTGGTTGTGATGCCCATTCCAGCTGCCTACTCTCCATCTGTCCCTACAAAATAACAGCTTGAAAACACTACTTGTTTAAACTTCACAGTCAATTATATTACTATCTCCATATTAAAAGGACTAAAACAAAGCACCATGTTATGCTCTTTACCAATCCTCCCAAAAAAAATATTTCCAAGTTTCTTAAAATTCCCTGATGTACCAGAGTAAGATAGCCAGGATGGGTATTAGTATCTCCATATTAGATATAGGAAAATTGAGGTTTCCAAAGGTTTAGTGACTTCCCTAAAGTCTCAGAGCCCTAAAACCCAGTTCAGGAATCCAATCTGGACCATCTCTCTCAAAGTTTAGTCTTCCTTCTACTCATACTATACTGAAATGTATACATACTCAGCTTAACCATAAAAGTTTTCTCATTTCTTAAACATTCAGTTCTCAAGCATCTCTTCCTAAAACAGATATATCTATCCTCCACCAGAGTCTCCATGCACATACCTGAAATTCTGGGTGATGATTACATGTGATCTCAATGGATTTCTATAAAAGAGTTGGGGGAAGGTTTCACGCACGTACAAATCCAGCAGATACTACACTGCTGATGAAGAAGTAGTGTTCATTGTATTATCAGTTTCAGTCTGATAATTTGATATGACGGGTGTGAGGCACAACCGACAAGTCTCTCCTTCTTAAAACAATAATTGTGAGTCTTTATTCTTCACCGGGAATATCAAGGTCATTGTCTGGATCAAACCTAAAAGGGAGCTTCCATCAGTGGATGTCATAACAGATAATCACCAATTTGACATGCTCTTGCAGAACTATCACCTGCTATCAGAGCTGCTATGACAGCTGTGGAGTAAGACAATGCGGGCCAATTCATCAGTCCTCTGGGCCCCAAGTGCTCCCCTGATGGGTATGACAAACATATGCCTCCCTGCCACACATGGGTGTTTATTACTGCAGGCTTGTTTGGCTAGCAATCCAATTAATCAGTGTTGATAATCATGTTTTTTGGTAATTGATAGAAAACCAGAATTACATAAATGTATTGAATGACTATTTTCACTGCCACAGTGGGATGGACTTTGTAAAGAACAAGATAGACTACTGCACATGTGTGCATACGTACAGACACAGAATCCTGCCAAGATATAAATTATATACAGTTATAACTAATTTTATTGCATTTCCCTTTGTGCGCTGCAGATACTAGGGTTTTTTGGGGTTGCTTTTTTTTTTTTTTTTAACAAATTGAAGATTTATAGCAACTTCTGTCGAGCAAGTCTGTCAGTACCATTTCTCCAATAGCATTTGCTTCACGTTTTGGTCATTCTTGCAATACTTCAAACTTATTCCCTATTATTATTATTATATTTATTATGGTAATCTCTGATCAGTGATTTTAGACATTATATTGCAAAAAAGATTATGACTCACTGAAGGTTCATAAGATAGCATTTGTTAGCAATACAATTTTAATTAAAGTATGTACTTTTCCAGTTATAATGCTATTACACACTTAAAATGTTACAATATAGTGTAAACATAGCTTTATATGCGCTGGGAAGCAAGAAACTTCATGTGACTTGCTTTATTGGGGTGTCTGCTTTATTGCAGTGGTTTGGAACAGAACCCACCATGTCTTTGAGGTGTGCCTGTGTGCCTATCATCTCCTCGGCTCTGCCCCAATCTTCTTTTCACCATGTAGTGCCTGATCCCTCTTGTCGGGCCAAATCCTGCTTTCTCTGCAAGACTCAACCCAAGTGTTACCCTGGGTGTAACATACCCCTGTTTTCAGAGCCGAGGCACTGGAACTCCTTGGATGGAGATGAGGCTGGACCAAAGAAGCCAGATTACCTCATCTTAACCAATAGCCACGCCTCTGCTCAGCTGGCTGCCACCATAGGAATCTGTTTTCAGGGTTACTAGATCCTCCTTGTTTCAAGAAACATAATAAGAAATCTGAATTTTTATTTGCTACCCTCCATTTCATTTTTTTTTTAAATTTTGCAACTGTTTTCCCCTGAAATTAAGTTTAAGGCAAGGACTTGCAAGTCAATTATTTTAGAAATGATTCCAAGAAGCAGGAGAGAGAAAAGTGAGGCATAAAATACATTTTAAAACCAGCCAAGGGCGCATCAGAGCCATGTCACCTGATGGCTCCGAGAATCTTCCCTGTGAATGACGGACAGCAGGAACATTAACCCCCAGCTTCTGTCCTCTCTCGGTTAAGGATTATTCCTCAGAGTCCTAACTCCCCTAAACTTTCCAGCTGTACCTGCCATAGCACCGAGTGGCTTCCTCAGTTTGAAAGAGTCCTGACGTGACAGGCAATGACTGCACCTCATGTAGGATGCAGTCGGTGTTTGCACACAGAGCCACAGCTACGACTGAACTGCACCAAAAGCAACAACTACAGCAACTAATAAGACTGCAAACACAGTGCAGGTCACATAACTAACGGACACAGGCCTGACCTGGCTCATGGATCCATCTGCTTTCATCTGGAGTAAAGCCTCCCTGACTACTGCCTGGAACAAACGCCCTTGGATGAAGCTCGCCCACCCTCCACGCTATCAGTATTTACACCACCGAGCTGGCCATGACTACTGACCTCCTAGACCATGAGCACCCTGAGCAAAGACTCCTTACCCTGTTCATTATTCCCAGGACCTGGTTTAACCAGCTGCTGCTGCTGCTAAGTCGCTTCAGTCGTGTCCAACTCTGTGTGAAACCATAGGCGCCAGCCCACCAGGCTCCCCCGTCCCTAGGATTCTCCAGGCAAGAACACTGGAATGTTCAGTAAAAATCTACTGACTGAATTAGTTCACAGAAAAGGACCATTAGTGCTTTGGGGACTAAATAAACAAATATGATATAATTTTTAATTGCTCAACTAGCTAGAACTATTACCCAAATTCAACAAGGAGAAACAGTCCTAAGGTCACTAAAGAATGAAACAATCATTTCTTGACTCCTGTACCCAAAGAGCCTCATGACTCAAAATCATTAATCACTGACAAAGATGAACTTTGTTTTCTGCAAAGGCTAAACCTCTTCAACTAATATATGTTTTAAACATGTGTGCTTTTTCAAAAATGTTAATAAAAATGTTTAGAAAAATTATATTTGCTCCTCCCCAGAAAAACAAAACAGTTATAATTCAGTTTCATCATCTTCTACCACTGAATCTGAATTTTCTTTACTTGTGACTTAGATATTCACCTTCTCTACCATACTAACTCCACCTTGACATTCTTACCCCTAAGGCTCTGACAGCGTTTTCTTTGAAAGACATCTGGTCTGGCTGGCCCTGAAGGGAGAAGCCTGAGTGGCAGATCTGCATAAGGAAGCTTCCGAAAGGTCAACCCAAGTGAGGGGAGTCTGGAACATTCCACAAAGATTAAGGCTTTCCTTCTACCAACTGAGCGGGTACCTCAACATAAACAGCAGAACAGGCTGATTTTTCTCTTACTTCTACATACGGTGGAAGCAAAACAGAAAACTAAGTACTTAATAGAGAAAGCCTAAAACACAATGAAAATATGCCCTACACTCTTCTGTTCTTGAAAAAAGGTATGGAAAGGAGTCCAGGTTACAGACCTGTTGTACTGTTTCTAGCAACTAGAAACAGTGTGAGTGTATATACAGGGTTTCCCTGGTGGCTCAGACAGTAAATATATACACGCACATACATACACACATAAAAATCAATATAAATGATTTTCTAAAGAAAAAACAAACCAGATCATTCTTGAATAAAAGTAACGTTTATAGAACTAGGAAGATTTGGGTAAAGCGTCCCTGTAATTGCTTTAAAAAATTACCAATTCCCTGCTTTAGTAAACTTATGTCCATTAGTCCTATATATTATTATTTTTACTCTTGTAGGAAGACATAATTTCTGTTGATAATAATACTCTCTAATAGATTCTGAAACATGTGGAACTCCTTCAGAAAGATCAGTCAAGACAGATAGAGGGTGGAAGAAGTTTGATAGGAATTCAATAAACCAACTTCACTCTAATCTTCTGTAGTCCACGCTGACCTTCAACCCATTGTTAAAGGAATTAGCCCATCCCACTGCAAAGTGATCAACATATAAACTCTTTGGGGGACTGTGTGTGCCTTAAAGGCTAATAAACTATGTAAACATATTTTTAAAGGTTATGATCTTGGCATTACCTCAGAAACATCATTTTTTAAAAATGCAGCTGGGCACATCTTCAAGAAAACAAGAGTACTGAGTAATAACAGATAGCCTGGTGCAGACCCAGTCTTGTCAAATAACCTGATCTTTTATGATGGAGTGACCAGCCCAGTAGATCAAGGGACAACAGCTAGAGACTATTTATATTTGGATTTTAACAAAGCTTTTGATTATGTTCCTCATGACATAATCATCAATAAACTGAGAAAATAGGATCCACACTGAGCAGCTCTGAAACAGCAGAAGGTCATGCCTGGCAAGGAGCTATCGATGGAGAAGTGTCAGCCTCAGAGGGAGCATAACAAATGCGGTTCCACTGTGGTCAATTCTGGGCGGCACACTGGTGGATCTTTTTCATTAATGATGTGGGGCATGGAATAATTAGTACCATCATTAAATCTGCATAAGAGACCAGACTAGAAGGAAAGGTTGGGGAAGGGAAGGAAAGAGGCAAGAGGGAGTTACCACCCATTACAGAGTATAGAATCAGAATTCAAAACAACCTTGAGAGTTTGAAGAAGCACAAACAAAATGCATTTCAGGGAACAAGCAAAATGCATGCTATTCTCTCTCCCAACATTTTCAGTTCACAGGCTCGGAGGTCTTCTCACATGACCACTTTAATTCATTTGGTACATATATATGAGACGCCAAGATGAACTCTGTTGAATGGGACAGGTTCTAGTTCGTAACATTACAGACATGGCTTCCTTATTGAGAAAAACAATAGAAAGGAAGTGACAATATAAAGGGTGGAATATTACAATAGGGATAGAACTTTGTCCAAAAGACTTTCTTCACAATCTTTCTCCTCCCTTCCCTGTCTGAGTCAGTTTCTCCTCTCAGGTGCTTTCATATTTCTCTTGGCCTTCTTCCTCCATCACTGAACACTACAGTGTAATCAGATTTATTTATGTCTCTGCCCTCTAAACTGCTAATCTAAGAAAGGGCATGGGCCATAGATTATGCACCTTTGTATTCCCAGAGCACATTACCTGACACTTAATGGATACTCAATAAATGTTTATTGATTTGGAACTGAAAATAAACTACACAAATGCAAAGTAGGCTTCGTGAAACTTGAAAAAAAAAAAAAACTAGACATGCTGTCCTGAAACTCAAGAGTTAATGCCCTCAACACCGACGGAAAGTCAAGGTTAAAAGTGTAGAGCAGGATCTCTTATATGTGTGTGGTGAGAAACCTATATGCAGGTCAGGAAGCAACAGTTAGAACTGGACATGGAACAACAGACTGGTTCCAAATAGGAAAAGGAGTATGTCAAGGTTGTATATTGTCACCCTGCTTATTTAACTTATATGCAGAGTACATCATGAGAAACACTGGGCTGGAAGAAGCACAAGCTGGAATCAAGATTGCTGGGAGAAATACCAATAACCTCAGATATGCAGATGATACCACCCTTATGGCAGAAAGTGAAGAGGAACTAAAAAGCCTCTTGACGAAAGTGAAAGAGGAGAGTGAAAAAGTTGGCTTAAAGCTCAACATTCAGAAAATGAAGATCATGGCATCCAGTCCCATCACTTCATGGGAAATAGATGGGGAAACAGCGGAAACAGTGTCAGACTTTATTTTTGGGGGCTCCAAAATCACTGCAGATGATGACTGCAGCCATGAAATTAAAAGACGCTTACTCCTTGGAAAAAAAGTTATGACCAACCTAGATAGCATATTGAAAAGCAGAGACATTACTTTGCCAACAAAGGTCCGTCTAGTCAAGGCTATGGTTTTCCCAGTGGTCATGTATGGATGTGAGAGTTGGACTGTGAAGAAGGCTGAGTGCCGAAGAATTGATGCTTTTGAACTGTGGTGTAGGAGAAGACTCTTGAGAGTCCCTTGGACTGCAAGAAGATCCAACCAGCCCATTCTGAAGGAGATCAGCCCTGGGATTTCTCTGGAGGGAATGATGCTAAAGCTGAAACTCCACTACTTTGGCCACCTCATGCGAAGAGGTGACTCACTGGAAAAGACTCTGACGCTGGGAGGGATTGGGGGCAGGAGGAGAAGGGGACGACAGAGGATGAGATGGCTGGATGGCATCATAGACTCGATGGACATGAGTCTGAGTGAACTCCGGGAGTTGGTGATGGACAGGGAGGCCTGGCGTGCTGTGATTCATAGGGTCGCAAAGAGTCAGACACGACTGAGTGACTGAACTGAAGAGGAGAAGCTATGACAAACCTAGACAGCATCTTAAAAAGCAGAGATATTACACTGCTGACAAAGGTCCGTCTAGTCAAAGCTCTGGTTTTTCCAGTAGTCGTGTATGGATGTGAGAGCTGGACCACAAGGAAAGCTGAGCGCCAAAAATATGTTTTTGAACTGTGGTATTGGGAAGACTCTTGAGAGTCCCTTGGACTGCAAGGAGATCCAACCAGTCAATCATAAAGGAAATCAATCCTGAATATTCATTGGAAAGACTGATGCTGAAGCTGAAACTCCAATACTTTGGCCACCTGATGTGAAGAACTGACTCACTGGAAAAGACCCTGATGCTGGGAAAGACTGAAGGCAGGAGGAGAAGGGGATGACAGAGGATGAGATGGTTGGATGCCATCACTAACTCAATCAGTTCAGTTGCTCAGTCATGTCTGACTCTTGGCGAACCCATGAACCGCAGCACGCCAGGCCTCCTTGTCCATCACCAACTCCTGGAGTCCACCCAAAACCCATGTCCATTGAGTCAGTGATGCCATCCAACCATCTCATCCTCTGTCTTCCCCTTCTCCTCCTGCCCTCAATATTTCGCAGCTTCAGGGTCTTTTCCAATGATTCCGCTCTTTGTATCAGGTAGCCAAAGTATTAGAGTTTCAGCTTCAAAATCAGTCCTACCAATGAACACCCAGGACTGATCTCCTTTAGGATGGACTCGTTGGATCTCCTTGCAGTCCAAGGGTCTCTCAAGAGTCTTCTCCAACACCACAGCTCAAAAGCATCAATTCTTCTGTGCTCAGCTTTCTTTATAGTCCAACTCTCACATCCATACATGACCACTGGAAAAACCATAGCCTTGACTAGATGGACCTTTGTGGACAAAGTAATGTCTCTGCTTTTTAATATGCAGTCTAGGTTGGTCATAACTTTCCTTCCAAGGAGTTAAGCATCTTTTAATTTCATGGCTACAATCACCATTGCAGTGATTTTGGAGCCCAGAAAAATAAAGTCAGCCACTGTTTCCCCATCTATTTATCATGAAGTGATATCACCAATGCCTGGAACTTGCTCAAACTCATGTCCATTGAGTTGGTCATCCTCTGAATTTAACTCAGATGACCCACTCAATGGACATGAGTTTGAGCAAGCTCCAGGGGTTGGTGACAGACAGGGAAGCCTGGCATGGTGCAGTCCGTGGGGTCGCAATGAGTCAGACACAACTGAGTGACTGAACTGGAAAGCAGTGGAGAAGCCCTCCTCAGGATGAATGTGGGTAGAAGGTGGGACAAACAAAGCTGATCTGTGGGAGAATTGCTCCAAGTGGAGGAGAGAATAAACAATAGGAAGATGGGGAAGAATCCGAAGAAGGTATGTTCAGGGAACCTGGAGAACAAGGGGACGCAGACAACCTGAAGGTTAAGACCTGTAAGAATCTCAGGAAGACGGAGACCAGCAGTGGCCCTCCAGGAGTACACTCTGGTTAGCTGCAGGAAGTCACAATATGTGAAACTGTGAGTAAAAAGAGAAGACAGACATCCAAGGACAAGGATAAGACATGGGAATGGACTTGGAGAACACAAAACCAACTGTGGCATACGCTGGTCCAAGTAACCTTAAATAATAATGATTAAGAAGAGACGTTCTTAACGGAAAGAATGGTGTCCATATAAAGACACATGCATTCATATACAGCATAAACGCTGCAACTACTAAGAGAATGTACCGAGGGTAAAAAAATAATAAACACAAGTTAGAAGAGAAATGCTTCACCCTAATAGAGGAGAGGGCTTCCCGGATGAACTTAAAAGTTCTGTTTGCATGTGCATTTGTGTAACCTTCTGGAAAGGGTGTTCATTTCGGTAGAGTAACTCCAAGCAAATGTATAAATTTTATCTGAAACTACCACTTCTTATTCAATCAATTCTGTTCTCAAATATGGCCAAATCTGTCTCAGCTTTCTTGTGGCTTCAATTCAGCAGATATATGGGAATTGTCCCATGCCACATTTAAAGTGGACATCACTTTATAGAATTTGGCTATTTTTTGCCAAGGTCCATCTCATTTTTCTTAAGGCAAGGAACAGTAGGAGGACAATGTGGAAAAATAAGATGAAGTAAACTGCTCATTTGAAAACTCCGCATCTACTATAACTTGTTTCCCAGTCCACACACGATGTTTCTGCTACTCTACTGTCAGAAACTTAACTGGCTTACCTATAATCAGAGAATGACATGCTACTGTAACATATATTTTCCAAGAGAAGCCACACAGTCCAAAATACACAATAATAAATATTTCAGTGAGTTGGATGAGTGTGAACCACTTTTTTCAAAATAGTTTAACTGCCAGGGACATTTCAGATAACTTAGATAAAAGAACTGGTTAGAAATTGAAAATGAACATCCATAAGTCATTAAAAAAACTTGAGTTCCAGCATTTACTCATCAAAACAAAACAATAACCCTAATATAATCACCTCACATTACTATATATGAATTTTGTTACCAATCATACCTATTTTGTTACCCATTTTGTTTGAAACTATGTCTTACAATCTTTAAAATATTCATATCAGTTTGAGGTTATGTTTTTTTCCCTCACCTTCTGCACAAAATTATTCCTAAGCAGCTTAAATCACTCTATTACTAGCAACAGCAGTACTGATACAATTTTTTAGTTAAACCATTAAGTTAATTTTGGAGGATCTAATTCCAAGAATCTAAATCAAGGAACCTAAACCAAGGACCTAAACCAAGGGGTGAAAATGAAAAATTACAAACATGGCTGATTAGAAGAATAGTTATAATAGCCTTTACTGCTGTTTTTATTGAATGTACAAGTGAAATAACCATTAGCCTGTTTTAACCACTGGAAAACACCCTATGGTGGTACTTGACTGATTAGATGCATTTTTGTACACAATTGCTGTGCTAATGGAGCAGACTTTTACCCTATAACAAAGGAAATCTCAAATGTAAGCCTTAGGGTTTATAGTAACTCCAGAATACCAAACCACCACTAAAGGATTTTAAATGAAGCCCCTGCTGATCTGTTTGTTGGTTAAACCCTTTCGTCTCCTCCAAAGGATAACATCACTCACAGGACAAATTATTGATAAACTGCAGAATTTCAAACAAAGATAAGCAAGGAATTAAAAATCCATAACAAGACATTAGCTTTAGGAAATGAGCTTAACATAATATGATCGTTGGTCTAGATCCAGTTTTTCCTTTTGTGTATTCTAACACATAAAGGTCTGTTCAAGACTCCTATTATCACAGTATACTGAAGAACAGAATTGGTTCAGCCATGGGAAGAATATGATGAGCCAAGCAGCCTTTTGATGGCTGAGGATAATCTATAAACACGAGACACCATGCTGACCCTTGAAGTCATCTCTTCTTACCTCCTCACAAGGGATGGCAAGCCAGCAATATCGTTATAGGGTACAAAACAGCATTTAGGAAAGGTTCCTAAAGGAAATCATTCTTCCATTCAACAGTGTTGCTATGGTAACCAAAGCAATCAAGCTTCTTCACAACGGCTTTTATGTCAAGTTCTGTTAGCAAACTCATATAGAAAGTATAACTCATCTAAATTAACACTACATTTGTTATCTTATTAGAGATAGGTGAGAGGCACAAATATGTTTAAAAATTAGGGAAATATGTATTCCTTCCATATCAACATCTTAAATTAGTCAAGTTCAGTCTGTTAAAAAAAAAAAAAAAGCCTCTTGAAGACACACATTTTGGAACAGGAATAAAAGGAAAGAAATTCACCTGGCAGTACTTGGTCTTTTAAAAATGGAATCTTTCCCTATCTTCTAGGGAACACAAAGAGAATTCCTAAATCTTGTTGAATCTTTTATAGTCATTTCCTTGCAAATAAAAATATGCATTCAAATACACATGGACTATAGGTATAACTTACATAAAAAAACTGCAGCATTTACTAACTAGCATTTTTAAGATAAGCAGAATAGATGGAGAAGCAAGGCAGATCCATTTTATTAAAGGATATTTTCCTTCACTATGGCTTGATGAAGCTATATTATTGATTATAGCGTTAAATCTGAAGACTGTTTTATAGTAGTGACATGATTTCACACTAGGGTAACTTCACTTCTATTGGACACTCCTCCTGTTAGTTAAATTTACTTATCAAAAGCATAACAAAAACTCTAACAATAACTTTAGTGAATTTAATAATTTGACACTTGGCTTTAAAGCCAATGGATTTTATAAGAAAATATTACTTCCCTGTATTGAGAAAATAATTTATATATTTTTAATTGTATTAAGAAATACTAAAAGAAGGCCTAAATCCCCATCCTATATTTTATGTTTACAGAAAGTACACCTTATATTATTTTCACAGAATATAAATGATGGAATTCTTTAGGGCCCCAACAAGGAAACTTGACTATGGAAGAAGTGTGGGGCAAGCCTCTGCTCCAACAAACACCTTCAGCTTTAAATAAGCATTGCCTTTCTCCTGGAATCATTGGCAGAATTTAAAGATTTCTGATAAGCAGCAGCAGCTGCTGCTGCTAAGTCGCTTCAATCATGTCCCACTCTGCAACCCCATAGGACCCCACAGACAGCAGCCCACCAGCCTCCTCTGGCCACAGGATTCTCCAGGCAAGAATACTGGAGTGGGTTGCCATTTTCTTCTCCATCTGATAAGCAGACGTTGCTCCAAAACACCTCATAACTGTGACCATGTAAGAAAAAATAACCAAGATAAGGGTTTGGACCACATAAAACTCAACTGCTTAGAAGTTTTTAAAAGGCTAAACATCCTCAATACCATTAAATATGTACGTTGGTACACAGATCTCTTCCGAAACAATTGTCTGGCTATGATCTGATGCACTGGTAGTTTGGCAGAAATATTAGCTTGAGTTAACTAACTCTGAATTACAATTTTAAAATCTGAAACACTGCATAAATTAAGATCGTTGATTTTAAGTTCTAGGCTTTTCATATGAATAAGCTACATGTCAGTTTAAAACTTTAGAAAATATCACTTTAATTAACTTTACTTTTAAACATAAAACTATACACTTAATATGAAATAATGATAGCACTTTACATTTGTTTGTTCACTTGAAATTCTATAATGTATATTCTATATCTCAGTTTATTTGATCCTGTCTGCAACTGCAGCAGATAGGTACGGAACAAGCAGTGTAGAAAATCAGGCTTAATTAGGTTTAATAACTCATTTACTTATAATGTTATCCTTCATAATAATAATTTTAAGAACTACTTAGTAAGCACCTATTATAGGCCAGATACTGTCCTAAGAGCTTTTCTCTTCATTGTTAATATATTTTAAATTATTAATACATGATAACATGTGTATTGTCTACTACGTATTATGTGATGAGTATATTCACATACACGTCTTCAATTCTCACAATAATTTTGAGATATGGTATTTTCATTTTACAAATGAGAAAACTAAGGTTCAGAGGTAATACATAGTCTGCCAAAAGCCACACAACCAAAAACTTTGTTTCCAGAATTCCAAGTCAGATCCACTGAACTGGTATTATATTCGTTTATTCTAGGAATAGATTAAATATTCACATGTGCTCCCTACAAGATCACGGTCTCTTATACATATGATATTTAATTGTTGCTCACAAAACATTTATGACATAAAACTTCAGACAAATTGTTAATTTGGCTCTGATAACTGCAATTTTGCCTTTCAAGGATATATCTGGCCATTTTTATAGCACTGTAAATGCAGTAATTCTAAACAGAGCTGGTTGTTCTAACATTAAAACAATTATTCATGAAGGAACCGGTTCCCCTGTTTTTATTTAGGAATATACAGTACCCTGTTACAAACAACAAAGAAAGACACAACCAACCAATTGCCACGTTTGACTGCTGTGTTAAATATGAAATATCACTATACCAGAACAAGCTATAGGAAGTGATGTTCAACAAGAGCTGCACTTTCAAAATGAAAAGGCACGAAAACATATTACCTTTAACCCTGTTAGTAATACGTCACAAGCTTTGTATAGAACACCAAGCTTTCTGAGTCCTGACCA
The DNA here is from genome assembly GCF_032405125.1 of Capricornis sumatraensis. Lineage (NCBI taxonomy): Eukaryota > Metazoa > Chordata > Mammalia > Artiodactyla > Bovidae > Capricornis > Capricornis sumatraensis. The sequence continues at coordinate 44,279,053 of NC_091074.1, read as the reverse complement.
TCTCATCGCTAATTTGAAAAGACTAATATCTATCAAAGTTTGTCACACATTTGACTCTGTTGAATAAATGAATCATATAAAAACTCTAAAGTAATATATTTTATATATTTATACTGATACATTTTACTACTAATGTAATAATTTATACTTTACATAAATGTCTCTTTCTAATATAAAAGGTTTATGGAAAACGGAACACATATTGACCTTCTACAGACATCTTAATCATTTCCAATAAAATTATCCAGAAGAATCTTAGTTAAGGCCAGATTCCTTTGTTACCCGACATCGTAAAGTTCTTGATAACTGGAATTACCCGATAATTCTCTCCCCTGACATATAATCAGAGAGCACAAGATGAGTAGAAAGATCCCTCATGGCCTCTCCTGTGTCCTGTTTTCCTGGTCTTCACAATGATACACTCTGGAAGCTAGCCTATTATAAAAGTATAACAGTAACAATTGTCAGTCCCATGACAATTGAGTTGAGTGCCCTTGATTCAAGATTCTTAAAGTAGTCATTTCACAGCAGACATTTCTTTTGAGGCAATATTTTAGATATTCTTAAAATATCCTTTTCTCTCTGTACTAACAGAGAAGGAGCTATAAATCAATAAATTTTTTAACAGCCAAGATAGAAGACAAAATTTGCTAACACTTTACATATATTGATGTTTTTATACACAAATTTAATGCAACTGCCTATAATGCAGATGCAGCTATTATGCCCATTGTTCAGATGTGGAAACTGAAGCACAAATAAATTAATTTGATTAAAGGTCACTCAGCTGGTACGTGGTAGAGCTAGAATTCTATCCTAAGCAATGAAGTTCCAAAATCCATTCTTTAAACTTCAGCATGTAAGATGAAGGAAGAGTTTTTGCCCTCAATCCAAGCTTTTTTGTTTGAAGAAAGGATAAACAGAATATATTCTTACTGTACAAAATATGATCATATTCACTAGCTCATTAGAAAATATTAGGATTTCAATGAAGAATTCTATTTCTCCATGAATGCTTCATTAAAGCTAAAAAACACGCACTATATAACACACACACATACATACATTTTTTTACATATTCAATAGGCCCTTTGTATCTGTGGCTTCCAACTCCAGAGGTTTAACTAACTGAGGATTCAGCCAATCTTGAAATGAAAATATTTTGTAAAAAATCAAAGAAAAGTTCAAAAAGTAAAACCTGAATGAATTTGCCAGGTTCTGGAAATTATTTATATTTACATTGTATTAGGTATTATAAGCAACCTAGTGATAATTTAAAGTATATAGGAGGATATGCATAGGTTATATGCAAATACTACTCCATTTTATATAAGGGACTTAAGCATTTAAGGGTTTTGGGATATGGGGGAATCCTGGAGTCAATCCCACAGATAATGAGGAATGACTGTATACATCTCTGGATCCATAAAGGGTCATGGAGTATAATCACAAAATGCTTTTACTTTCCACCATTCCTTTAAAATCTACCCTCTAGGGAAAGTTCTTCTCTGCCTAAAAAATAAAGCAGTCCAATAACTTTTCTAACTATTGAACAGCATGAGGATGTACAATTACTTTACTCACCAAATACATTCCTAATTAAGAAATGAGAGTGCTCAGTTAAATACATTATCCACAGTAGAAGCATCCTAGTTAAAGCTACTTCCATTTCCACACTAGAGTAGGCTATAGGCCAGCACCCAACAGAAAAGGATGTCAGTCTCTTCTTTTTCTACTTCTCCTTTCTTCCACTACTACTTGAATGGACAGCTACATTTCTCAACCACCAGGCTGAAACAGTGAGGAGGAGGAAACTTAACAGGAATGAGAATATTTTTAAGCGGCTGAAGTTGGTAGATGACCACATATCCTCAGGTTCTGGCTAATGCTAATAGCTTTTTCTCAGACCATGACTTCTTCACAGGGCACTCATTCCTGGAAGTCTACCCCGCCGTTACACTTAATGTAGGTGCTATCATCTCCCCTACCCATCACACACTCCTTACACAGCCCCTAGGAATCCAGGGCAAGGTCTGTTGAGATTGTTCCTATCTCTTGGCAGCAATCTAAACAGGGCCAAAGAGGGCCTCATCTGTCTTACAGGTGGGCCACACCTTGTCCACAGGAAACAGGGAGATCAATGCTCACAGTTGCCTCTTCTTTCCTCTGCTTTGTGATAAACAGCTAGCAGACCTGCTCTTAATCCTTTTAGATCTTCAAAGCAGGGATAAGGATAACTATTCACCAGATCCTTTAAACTTTAGGAAACATACAGCTTTAAAGAAGTTCCTTTGATTTTTTTTTTTTCCTAATTGGTTTAGACAAGGTGCTGGAAAAGGCACTCAGAATAGCTCTTATCAAAAACCCTGTCTTTGTGAATTCCATCCTTAAAGCCTAGCCCCTAAAACACTTTTCCAATATTTCTTTTGAAAATCAGTCTCTCTGTTTGGAATTTGAATTTGGTATCCAGTGTCTTTCTACTCTGGATCACAGCCAAAGCTACCATTTTAATATTGTTACCTATGTCCTTATAATTAATCCTATGGCCATTGTGATGTTATCCAAATTAAGTTTGAAATCAATTTTAAACCATAAGTTAATCTTTTTAAACATTTTATTATGCTTATTGTTATTGTGTGTATATATATATATTCTTTGGCTGTGCTATGCAGCATGTGGGATCTTTGTTCCCTGACCAGGAATCAAATCTTCATCCCCTGCCTTGGAAGCACAGAGTCTTAAACACTGGAACACCAGGGATGTCTCAACCATAGGTTAATCTTAAGTAAGATATATTTTAGACACTGGTGTTACTGCTTTAAGAAATATATTAAATATCAATTATGAATATGCCATTATAAAGGAAATCTGAGACTAATTTGATAGTTTACATTTTTACTCTTTGTTCATTAACATAACTGTATTTTCCACACATTTGTCCTGCAAAATAATGACTCATTATTACAGAAAAATTATTAAGAAATTAAGTGACAAATTACTGCATGGATACATATCATCTTCTACTTAGGCTGTATTTCCTTAGTCTCCTAAGAAAGCTAAGCCAGGAACAAAGCAAGAGGTTTTCAATATTCTGTGATCACATGTAGCTGCAGGATTGGTTGCCACCACTGTGCTAAACATGAAAGTCACTGCAAAAGTGGAAACCATGTTTTCAGTCATTTCTATATTGTCCTGCTTTTTGTTTTCCTTAGTAAGCATTTTCCAGCTTCCATTATTCCTTAAATGCACAGGGGATGACACCCCCCCATGTTTGTATTCTGTACCAAGGAGCGTCACTGCCAATTTCCCCAGTGATTTAGGACATCTGTCCTCTTTGACCTTGCCCTTGAAACAGTTAACTGCACAGCCTGGTAATGTCTGTGTTAGCCAGGGTTCTAGAATCCTAAGTGCTATAAAAGTAAATGTAGACCAAGAAATAAAAGGCTATAAGAAATGGGAATAAAATGTTAAAAGTACAAACCAATATAAACATGTGTTCTGTCAGAGAAAGTGCACTTTAAATTGTCCACAGCCAGGCACTCACTACAATTTAGTAATTCTCCCAGAGAGAGTAGAAATGTTGCATTTATCCCTTGGATAGAAGGTTAAGGACAAGCTTAGTGAAGACTAAAGTTAAAATACTTCCAGAAGACATGGGTGAAATGCAATGACTTAATGCGGTAAAATCATTTTTTAAAAAAGGCTTACCTTTTGCTTCCTATGCTGTATCAATGATAATAAGTGATGTTATTGAGGACCTATTCCTACTAGACATTAACCCTTATAACTCTCTGGTGGGGTATATTTTACCCCCATAAACACATCAGGAAACACAAGCTGACAGAGGTTAACCAATTTGCCCAATGTCCCATAGCTGACAATGGAAGATGAGTTGAATCTGGTTCCATTAAACGGCAAAGTTCCGCATCTCCCAAAGCCTGGTGCTGTACTCAGGTATGTCAGGATAAGGCAGTTTAACAGGTTAGAGAGCAGGAAGTATGTACAGGCTTCTGCTTCTCTACACTAAATCCAATGTTGACACAGCCCCTATTCTGATCTTTCTAAGACACACTTCTGGTCAGGTCAGTCCTCTGCATGAAATCCTTCAATGCTTTCATATCTACAATCTGAAGAAAGAACAAATAAATGTCCCAGTAACATTCCAAACACTCAGGGTTCTTTTTCCATCCTGCTAAACCTAACAGCCTACTCCCCTCAGCCTCCTCTTGAATCCCTCTTCTTTCTTGGTATCCTACTATGCAATACTATCCCAGTTTTCTATTATTTGGGCAGTTCTTTCCCCGGCCTCTTACAACTTGTGCTTTCTTTGCCTGGCCTCTAAATACTGGGTGTCCCACTGACCCTCCCTTCTTGACATTCCTGGGTCATTCCATCCCTTCAAACCTAGCTTTATGTCCCAATGATTCTCAAATTTTTATCTCCATGAAAACTGCACCTCTCATCTAGAGACTCCTACAATACACAGTTCCCCTTTTCCTGAATATTTTCACAGGGACCCCCAAACAAAAGTTTTCCAAAATGACTTCCCCATCTCTCAACATGTCGCTTGGCCAGCTTTCCCCATCTTGGTACATGACACTATTTCGGGACAAAAACCTGTATCTATCCTCAGTTTCTGCTATTCCTCCTCCACCACCACATACCGCTGAAGGATGGACATACCCCAGCCCATCAGAAATCCTACCTCAACTGCCATCATCATCTCTCAGCTGGATTGCCTACAACAGCTTCCTAAATGGCCTTCCTATGTCTGCTCTTGTACCTCCCAATCTATTCTTTACACGGCAGCCAGAGTGATCTTTTTAAAACAAAGATCCAATGTGTCTCTCCTCCATCTACAGCCCTCCTTTCTATAGTGTCCCACTGTGCACTAAATGAAATCCAATCTTCCCACCAAGGCCTGCAGACCCTGAGCCACCACACCTCCTGACCAGCTCCCTCCAATCTTAATCAGTTTCTCTACAAGTGCAACAGCCTCTAGCCCAGCTGGTTTCCTTTCAGTTCATCAAACAGCTATTAATATTTCCTGCCTCTTGTCCTTTATATACACTGATAGTACTCTCTATCCATATCCAGCTGATTACTTCTCAACCTTCAGATCTGCTCACATATTGCTTCTAAAAAGAGTTTACAAGACCAAGATTCTAAGAAGGCAGGCAACACTTTATTTTTCTTTCTTGTCAAAGGCATTAAGCAGTTTATAATTGTATGTTGGTAAGTTCTCCAATGGAAAGAATGGTATCTGCTTAGATCACTAGTAAATGTTCAGTACTTAGTGTCAGTCAGTTCAGTCGCACAGTTGTGTACGACTCTTTGTGACCCCACAGACTGCAGCACACCAGGCTTCCCTGCCCATCACCAACTCCCGGATCTTGCTCAAACTCACGTACATCAAGTCGGTGACGCCATCCAACCATCTCATCCTCTGTCGTCCCCTTCTCCTCCCACCTTCAATCTTTCCCAGCATCAGGGTCTTCTCCAAGGAGTCAGTTCTTTGCATCAGGTGGCCAAAGTTTTGGAGCTTCAGCTTTAGCATCAGTTCTTCCAATGAATATTCAGGGTTGATATCCTTTAGGATTGACTGGTTTGATGTCCCTGCACTCCATGTGACTCTCAAGAGTCTCCTCCAACACCATAGTTCAAAAGCATCAATTCTTCAGTGCTCAGCTTTCTTTATAGTCCAACTCTCACATTCATACATGACTACTGGAAAAACCATAGCTTTGACTAGACGGACCTTTGTTGGCAAAGTAATGTCTCTAGCATAATGCCTATGATATATAGAAGGCATTCTAATAAATAGAAATATTAGAATTCAAAGCCTTCCTTTGAGACAGAGGGAAAGGGGCAGGGCACAACCATTAGCCACTGTGCTGTGCTGTGCTGAGTTGCTCAGTCATGTCCAGCTCTTTGCAACCCCACATACTGTAGCCCGCCAGGCTGCTCTGTCCGTGGGGATTCTCTCCAGGCAAGAATACTGGAGTGGGTGGCCATGCCTTCCTCCAGGGGATCTTCCCAACCCAGGGATCGAACCCATGTCTCCCACTTCGCAGGTGGATTCTTTACCATCTGAGCCACCAGGGAAGCCCATTAGCCACTGAGGGTATGAAAAAAACTGGTTATAATCCATTAGTTCCAAGATGACAGAAGACTGGACTTACAGCAGACCTTGAACCTCATTACAGATTCACTGTAATACATCAGCATGCTACATGACACTCCCACAGGGGCCATGGCAGTTCTGGCAAACCACAAAAGACCAAAAGGTGGCCAATGACCCAGTTCCTGGAAATTTCTGCCCCTCCACCAAAATGGTTGGAATAACCCACCCACCTGTTGACCTGAGAAATTACCTAGTCCATAAAAACTAATCCCCCCCTATTTTTGGGGACCTTCGCTTGGCAGCCTATTCCAGAGACTCACCTAAGACCCAGAACATGATCATCCTCCTGCAACGGCATAATCTGGTCCCTGACTACCACTCCCAACTCTCCAACCCCTACTCCCATTCCCACTGTACCTTTCAAAGACTTGAGGGTGACCCAAGGAACACGCCTGCTTGGCATGTGCTGCTCCTTTTCCCTGGAATCCTCTTTTTCTCCTTGTTTAAACTGGTAGATTTCTGCTCACTCCTGGGATCCAATTCTGAGATCTTCAGAGAGTACTCTCTATACTTCTCTCAGAGTGTACAGAGAGATCTCAGAATTGTATCATCTCCAATTTATATTTCAATTCCCAAAGCTCAGCATACTCTATGGTAAAGGAATAAATGAATCAACCCACCAATCTATTTGGTACTCAAGGAATTTTAATTTCCTGCCACAAAAAGTCATCAAATTCCTACACCCCGCCCCCCAACCCTAGACTTTGCAACATAAATCAAATTACCGTTTACATCTCAAAACAGAGCACACCTTTAACAGACAGGATACTTATCATGTCCCTTCACTCAAAAATGTACTCATGCTCTAGAGGTTATTAAAATTTTTGAATTAACTAAATATGGTTCTAAATCAGTTAAGCCAAATACCTAGATGAACTTGAATAGGATCCATTTAAAATAATGGGCCTGAAATTAGGTAGAAGAGTTTCTTTTTCGGAAAGCTACATTTTCATAATTATTAGTGTAATACCTCAAAGTACATTTCATTAGTACTTATTGCCACCCTAAAAATAATAATAAGATGATAAGATATTTAATAATGTGGTGGGCACTGAGATCTATTTTGCCAGCAACTCCATTATCTAAAAAGGAAGCAAACCCTATGAAAGTCTGTTGTTTACATAATTGCAGGTGATGAATTTCATGCAATGATTATGAAACACACAGGACCTGGAATGGAATCACTTCCATCTGCAAAAGACTGATATTCAATACTTTGAAACTGGTGACATTTAACATGAGCATGTTAGTAGTACTATAGGACAATCAAATATCCAAAGTCACTAAAGAATATACAGAGTTGTTAAAGAATTGGTAACAATTTCTATGGAAGTTGCACAATTGGTTGTCAAAAGTGAGATGGTAACAGAGGTTATTATTGTCCATAAATTTTTAAAACCATAAAACATAAAACATGAAGGACATGTTTGTTGGGTTCACTGTAAATCTTTAACATTTGCAACAGGATACAATGAAGTCATATAACATTTCTGAAATGCTACACTCAAATAAACTGAAATAACTCAAGACATGAGAAATTTGTTAGTATTTTAGAATAACTCAGGGCGTTTTCATCTTTAGAGCATATGTCGGCAAGGGTATTCCATATAATGTAGCACTTGCAAAAAAAAAAAAAAATATTCTTAGAAAGACTCTACCATACTATACTGACAACACCATATGTCCTGTGCACCCTTTTTACATTTACTGTTGAGCACTTACCAAGTTGAATAAATACTTACAGTGTGTCATGTAAGATAGGAGAAACCACAAGGTAAGTAAAGTTTGCTAAAATTTTTAAAAACTGCACACTAAATCCCTTAAAATGTAGACTCAAAGTCCTGAATCAGACATCTCCAAATACAAACAAAAAAGAATTCATACAAGATATGTCTTTTTCATCCAAGTTAGAATGAATTTGATGATTCTGAAGACACTCTGCTATTCATCTCAACAGTGAATTACTTTTATGAGTCAACGGTATTGTAAACACTGCAAAACCTCAGAGAGAGTTTCACACAGCAAAGATCATTTACATATACTAATTTGGCAAAAACTGCTTTCCAAATCACAATGTTTTACAAAAGCCATATTCTACTTTTCCTTTAGTGCTTTTTTGACAGTTGGAAATGGGTACAAGTTGTAATTTACTTGCATCCGTTTCCTACTTTAGTAATGTCCAGTAAAATCATTCAAATAGCATGACAGATAAAAGGCAATACTGAAAAGTGTTTCCAGTCTTCTGAGAGCTATAATGTGCACTAAATGCAAATGGTAACTGATGATTAAAAAATATATATGATATATACTTATATATATAATATATACATATGCCTGATGAGTACTAAGACAGTGTCTCAATGTATTTAAGGATCCTGCAATATTAATGTTACGTAAAATTGTGTGCATTGATATAGTAATCCCCAACGCTCCTAATCTGACTTTAATTTACCTTAATGGAGGATTGCTTTGGGAAAAATCCTGCAAGACAGTGAAATCTGATGACGGGTAGTCGTTTGTTTTCATAGTCATGAAAGCAGAACCACAAAAAAAAATGTGTTTTTCATTAAAAACATTCCACAATTTGAAAATTATGGGGGAAATAGGCAATGAATCACAAGGAAGAGAGAAAGTCAATTATGGCGATTACCAAAACAGCCACACAACATTTCAGAAATGCCTGACTGAACAGGGTCACAATACAGTTGGAGTTATGTGAAACAGAAAATTAACCAGTGTTTGCGCCCAGTGTGTGTGTTTTGTTAACAAAGTGATTTTGATTGAGTTTATGGTCACATTGCAGGATCACAAGACTTCACAAAGAGGATTACTTTAAATATGAAATCTTTCAACTGTAAAAGTAATCATGTCTAAAGGAGGTTGGATATTAAATATTTCTCTAAATTGGAGTTATCTCTTTTTCTTTTCCAGGTTGCCTGAGGCTTCATTTTTTCCATGAACTGAATAACTACACATACCCTGCAAAGAACAGAAAATAATATCTTAAATGAAAAGAAATGCAACCCTTCACTTCATATTGGTACTCTCATAAATTTAATAGCCACTGTTCATTATACAGAGAGCTACATAACAAAAAGACATTCTCTTTTCTATTCTAACTTTGCACAAGAAAAAAACAATCAGTAGTACAACTGACCTGATATAATCTCTGTGGGCCCTAAAAATCTTAACAGTGGTAACATATCCAATTCATCTAGAGGCCACAGCCACACAGCTAATAGTGAGAAGAAAAAATAATAACAATCAAGGTTTAAAGGTTAAGATAAGATGTTTACAGCTTTTCTGACTTACTATCTAAGAAGACTTCGCTAAAATTTAATCTTATTGGATGGTACTCCTCGCCTTACATACATGAAGTGACAGGCAAAAAGATGGAGACAGAATTGGGTCCAGTGAGTATAAATGTATTTTAATTTATTCATTTATCACCTTAGTAGGTCTTACGTAAGAACTCTCATTATCCTCTAGATTCTGTAAAAAAATTTCAAATAAGCATGGTGAAAGTGAAAGCGTTAGTTGCTCAGTTGTGTTCGACTCTTTGCAACCCCATGGACTGTGGCCCACCAGGCTCCTCTGTCCATGGAATTCTCCAGGCAAGAATGCTGGAGTGGGTATCCACTCCCTTCTCCAGTGGATCTTTCTGACCCAGGGATCAAACCTGGGTCTCCTGCACTGCAGACAGATTCTTTACATCTGAGCCTCCAGGAAAGCCCATTAGCATAACAATTATAGCTAATAATACTGCATCAGATAGTTCAATGTTCCTAAGAAAGCAGATCTTAAATGCTCTTACCACAATAAAGAAACAGTAATTAGGTGATAGGATGGAAGGGTTGGAGAAGGAAATGGCAACCCACTCCAATACTCCTGGCTGGAGAATCCCACGGACAGAAGATCCTGGCCAGCCACAGTCCATGGGGTTGCAAAGAGTCAGACACAACTGAGCGACTAACACTATGACAGGATATAATTTTTATATCCAGAATCTTATAAGAAATTTAATAATTTTGCAAAATATTTTTGTTAAACATCTCACCACCTTTTATAATTTGTTCTCATTTGTTTCAGAAATAATATTATTAATAACTGCTTATACACCTAAGTTCTAAAGTTTTTACACAGAGAGCAACAGCAGCAAAAGTAATAATAATTGTAGCATCAATACTAATAAAAATGGCTCTATTTACTGAAAACTCCACGTGTCAGAGCACACTATTCATTAAATGCATCATCTCATTTAATGTTCACAGCAATATTAGGAGGGAAGCAGCTGTTCCTGTCTTTCCTACTTTAGAGATAAGAAAAAGGGGATCAAAGAGGCTATTACACAGCAGGAGTTTAAACTCCAGTCCATGTAGAGAAGATACAATGAGCTAAGATCTGCAAAATCAAAGATTTCTAACAAACACACCTTCGAGCGTTCCCTCTAGAGCTTTGGACAAGACATTGAAACTTTCCATTTTTCAGATTTTTTGCTATATAAAATAAAGGCAGAAAAGAAAGTGAATACAGAATTGCTTTATAGCAGGCAGCTTCGTAACTCCTGAATTTATGGGGCGGGGGGAGGGGTGGGTAGGGGTGCAGGGGGGCGTTATTCAAAGCACATAACAACTTGGAGCAAAGCTGGTACTTTTGCCTAAAGGGGTGAGCATGACTGAACTGAGGAATCCAACTGCGTGGAAAGGGCCAAGTTGATACTATCTAGGTTTTGAAAGGACCTGCAGGTTATAGTGAGTTACTCAGGAAAGGCAGTGGTCTAGGCAAATATTCAATCGGGGGCCAGTGCTGCAGACCCAGAGAGTCAGCAAAGCAGAGGTGAAGTGTGGGGTGGGTGGGGGGACCGGATGGCCTTGGCCCTTCTGTGCATAGACATGCCCCAGAATCTTGGCACCAGCTGGAGCAGGGGTGAAATCAGAGAGCAAAGAAGGACCTGGCGCTTCACTGGAGGTCTGGGGGCACAGGGAATCCGATAAGTCCAGAACTGTAGCCTCCATAAACAGATCTAAGAATAAAATTTGCTTTTCGAAAGAGCTGAGGAATGCCATCCCAGCAAAGGCCTGTCTCAGGATACTGCATTCACTAGTCTCTCTGCCTACCTTCTTTCCCAGGAAGTCACCTTCTCAGATACCCACCTTCATTAAAAGAGCCCTGTTCCCACCTCTCCCCACACACAATCATTTATATCCCTTCCAAGCTGTTGTCTTCATAGCATTTAATCACTATCTCATTTATTTTACACACTCTTGTCTGTTTATTGCGATTGATTATTCCCTACTGGAATGAAAGCTCCCTAAGAAAATAATCTCATCTTTGTTGATGCCTACTGTATCTACAATGCCTAGATCCATGTCTGGGACACAGTAGGAACTCAATAAGTAGTTATCTACTGAATACAAAGATACATTTCAAAGCAACATTGTTCAAATGCCATTCTTCATTTGCTAGAGTTTGGGGTTTTACGGGCTGCTACATGTTCTATGATATACATTAAGAGATGGCTAAATTGGTAAATAAAAATAAATATAATCAAAGTTAGTGACCTTGAAACTTGTGAATTAATTCAGGCGTAAATACTGCTCAAAATGCAGAACTTGAATGTTTTGATAGTTTAATAGGATACTGACAAAGCAAACTACAAGATATGCTCTATTTCACAAAGAAAGGGAGCCCTTGGCACATCTCTAAAAGACCAGAGTTACTGGTTAATCACTAAAAACCCATACTTCTCATGGACTGTTTTCTTTTTTTTGGTTAAAAATAAAAAGGTCTTTAATGTTAGGACATCTACAAAACAACTGATATGTACCACGTGCATATGTGCTAAGTTGCTTCAGTTGTGTCTGACTCTGTGCGACGCTATAGACTGTAGCCCACCAGGCTCCTATCCATGGGATTCTCCAGGTGGCAAGAATACTGGAATGGGTTGCCATACCCTCCCTCCAGGGGATCTTCCTGACCAGGGATCAAACCCACCTCTCTTACATCCCTTACACTGGCAGGCAGGTTCTTCACCACTAGCACCATCTGGGAAGCCCGATATGTACCACAGATATAATAAAAATGTTGCCTTATAAAAAACCAGAAATTAACTTTCAAATTCTCATCTTTTATATACAATTCTTAAAATAATTTTAGGTCCTAAGTTCAGAATTTTAATATGCTGTTTTTCTTCTAACCATAAAAAAAACTAACTGAAACAAGATTTTGAAATCATGAAAATTGAATTTGAAGTCAAAATAGGAATTTTCTAGGTAGACGATTATCCAGTATCTAACTTTAAAATGAAACAAGACTGTACCATTTAAACCAAAAGTAGTTTTATTTATTTGCTTTCTAATTTTGTTGTGAGGTTGTAAAGAGAAATAAGAAATTTCAAACTATAGTTAAACATTTGACTACAATTAAATTATATATTATACATATACAAACATGCATGTATATAAATATATGTGTATATATATAACATTACCATGTCTCAGAACATAAGTAATTTGCATGATATTATGTCAAATTCTGATTTAAGGCTTCTTGGTTTTTAACTCAAAATTTTAGGGTCAATTAAAGTTCATTGTAAAAAATAAATCAGAGAAATTAACAAAGAATAATCTATAAGATAAGTACAAGGGGTAAGGGTTCAGTCCAACCAACCATAATAGCAGGAAAAACCCACAGTAACTGAAGGACTATTATAACTGACTCAGTCATGGACTACAGAAAAATAAAACTGAATGAGCAAACCAGAGATAAGCCTTGAAATATCAACGGTTTCAGATTATTTTAAGGAACACTGCAAATAAACTGAGGAAGGAAGGAATGTTTAGTTTGAGGATAAGTAACTGGCAATTTTTTTAAATCTATTTAAAATCTTGCCCTATATTACAACTATTTGTCCCTTACAGATGATTTGAAGGTTAAGATTATTAAACTACATTCCTCCCTTTGAAAACATCCAGATACTATGAGCTACTTGAAAATGTCTCACTTTTAAAATCAACTAATAAGATCCTTTTGAAATTCAACTCAAAATTAACTCATGCAGATCTTTCTACTGAGCACAACACTTTTCTCTAATAAACTGCTTGAGACTAAAAAGATACCATTTATATACAGTGACAGAAAACACTGATTAAAAACTGGCCATTTAACTCGACATCTTTAAAAAAAATCTGTACACATATAATTCTACATTGGAAATTTATAACATGCTCTACTTACACTTTTTTCTAGCAAAGCAGTACTTTCTTTGTGTGCTAGAATTAAACATGATTATATAAATAATAATCATGTAATACTTTCAAGTACTTTACCACTTATATAGGAAATCATGTAATTAAAGAACAAATACCAAGTAGTAACAAAGAGAATAAAACACCAGAAAAACAAGATGAAAATCTCAGGAAAAGAGAAAAGTCTCCACTTCTGTCCAAGGACACTTCTTGTACAAGGAATAACAACACAGAAAAAGATCAACTATTTTGACTCTATAACATTAGAAATAAAATTCCATATGTAAATCAATTACTAAAGTAAGATCAATAAACATGCTCAAGACACACTTGTTACAAATATGACAAAGAGTTAAAATGCCTAATATATAAAGAATGTGAACTAATGAACAAAAATCCTTAGGCAAAGGAAATGTACAGATACTTCATATAACAGGAATAATTACTTGCAAACAAACATTAGGGAGAAAGCATCACTTCCAAAATTAAAGAAATTCATATTAAGACAATGAAGCAATGTTTTGCTTATTAAATCAACAAAATCTAGATGAAAATTTTTAAACTGACCAACTGGAAGAAAGAAACTCAGTAATTACTGGTAGCATTATTAGCACATACATCCTTTCTGGAACACGACCTGGTGAAATGTTTCAAAAGACATAAAAATGTTCATATTCTTTGACCTAAGGATACCACTTTATGTGTCAATACTAAAAGAAATAATGCAAAATACAGAAAAACCTATCCTGATTAAAATGTTCCTCAAAACGTTGAATTTGGAATAGTGAGGAAAAGGTGGCGAAAAGAACAGAAACAATGGCTACTGACAGGAAAATAGATAAATCTAGTCAACAAATTATTGGGTAGCCATTAAAGATGACAATCATGATGAGGCAAGATGAAAATATATATATATATATTTATTTATGCCAAAATAACTCACAAAGTGCTAAAAAAAACAAGCTCACCATACAGTATAAAGGTCTAGAAATTTTTCTCAAGTCAGAACAGTGGGTTGTTTTCAAGTGATGGGCTTATTAGTGACTTTTTTTAGTTCGCGTCTAACTTTCCTATAATGAGGTTATACCACTGTTATGACTTAAAATAGATAAATAAAAGTCAGCATATAGAAATGTGTAAACAATACCACTTGACCACTGTATCAGAGTAAAATATTAGAAAAGCTACTTTGGGTTCATGCTCTCTTTCAAATTGCTTCACTGTAACCCAATAAAAAAGTAAGAAAGACTTTTCTTAGTCTGCTATTTGTCAAACATACCCAAGTAGAATGTTCCATATGTCTGCGCTTTTCCGTTCTCTACTCTGAGTGTGAGCTATCATCGGAGCTCAGTATTTAATTCAGTAAGGCTATAATTACATACATTTAACATACTAAAACATAAACTGCACATTTCTGAAACCTAATCATGCCCATCCTTAATTTTTTTCAGATAATTAAACAACTGAAAATGATAAATTGGCCCTTTAACAGACTTAGCAACCCTTTGGCACCAAGTACATCAATTAACTACAGTACCATATCAGACCAATATTGTATCTCCTACAGTGCACATAACAATATGAACAAGAGACTCCCATCATGTCACCTGAACTGAGAGTTCTTACGATCCTTTCTGTAATGACAAATTTAAGTTCTACGTTATTACCTAGAGCACCGTGTCCCACAGCTGCCATGCGGTGGGGCTGAAGATTTAGAATATTAAATCTCTCTGGGGTGAGAATGTGTGGCTGTTTTATACAGCTTCTACCCAATCCTAATAGTCCTGTGATCATCAAGGTTTGGATCTATAATTACAAGAGGACCCTGATTTTCACCTCAGTTACTGATAGAGACAGTCCGTATAATCACAATAAAAAGCCAAGACTTGAAAAATGAGACGCTGCAAGAGGTCAGTGTCCCCAGGCTCCAATGGATTAATTGGCTCAGAGTCCTTGGAGCCCCTGCACTTTCCCATTTTGTTATGGGGGCTGAGGATGCGTGAAGAAGAAACACTTCCATCCTTGCCAGGAACCCTCTTTGCTAAGGAAATTTAAAATAATAATAATAACAAACCTGCTAGAAATAGAAACAAGCTTTATCTTTTTTAATGGACAAATTTTCTGGGGAGAGTAGTGGCAGATTCAGTCCATGGTTCTGAACCAACACCAGAACACCCTCGGCACTTCGTGTGTGCAGTTCCCTGCCTCTTCATAGCTTTCTCAAAGCTACAAGCATCACCTAATACACAGTCGATTGTATTCTTAATCAACTGTCTTTAAAAACACTCATCCCTTAGAAACCTGTTTTTGTTCATTTGATTATAAAAACTGGAGGTACACGGGGACAGTCGCAGAACCAATTAAGACTCAAACAACAACAACACAAAAAACCTACACCTAGCTGCTGCTACATACTTTCCAAAGCATACTGAAAACAAAACAATTCCTCGATATAACTGTAGTTATAGTCGACATTTTGCAATTCAAAAACAATATAAAAAGGCTACCTGAAAAAGACAAATGAAGCAACTAACATTATCAGAGACTCTTAGACTGCAAGGAGATCAAACCAGTCAATCATAAGGAAATCAACCCTGAATATTCACTGGAAGGACTGATGCTGAAGCTGAAACTCCATTATTTCGGCCACCTGATGTGAAGAGTCCAGTGATCAGAAAAGACCCTGATGCTGGAAAAAATTGAAGGCAAGAGGAGAAGGAGGCGACAGAGGACGAAATGATTGGAGGGCATCACCGACTCAATGGATATGAGTTTGAGCAAACTCCAGAGATAGTGGACAGGGGAGCCTGGCGTGCTGCAGTCATCCTTGGGCTCGCAAAGAATCGGACATGACTTAGCGACTGAACAACAAAATTACCAGACATGCTGATGCTCTCCATGGGAAGTGATAGTGACTCAGGATGTGAAAGGAGAAGAGAACAATCTGGGAACAATCACCTCAGGTTCCATGACCAAGAGAGAAGCCAGTTAGGAGAAAGCAGGGCTCTGTTCCCAGAATTGTTACAAAGTCCTTCCGCTTTCATCCCTCCTCCTTCCCCTGGCTGCTCTAGGACAGCTCTCCAGAAACCTGAAGTGGAGCCTTTAACCCTTGCCTCAGTGGCAGGAAATGAGTGGAGAGATGCGAGGTAGCAGTTAAAGTACAGCTTAATTCTGCCTCCACGGCGCTGCCTCTCATCCCCACTAGACTGGCAGGGGTGAGTCTGGAGGTGCTCATCTGCCTCCACATTTCTTTCAATGACTTCTAACAGGTTGCAGTGATATGTGTTTGTCAGCATTAATTACATGTGACACTGGATTGGCCTGATCCCTGACAAAATTCCAGAGTGTGTAATAAAGCAAAAGGACAGTAGGAAATATGGGCAAGTAGGAACGAGGACTAGAGAAGGCTCCGTAATGCTTTTGCCTCGCCAGGTTTGCCGTCAAGCTGCCCTCCTGATCAGCCCTGGCCAACCTAACAATACACATATTTGCTCTACTCTGCATATGAAGCTTTAAGATGTCAGATTTATGGGTCTGCTGACAACAGCCCGTCTACACCAGCTGCCCCATTCAAAGCATCCCCATTCATTCTCATAGCATCCTGTTTGAATGCTAACTGTATGATCACCTACAGCCCTTCAGTGAAAAGTAGCTGCAGACAGACAAAAAAATCACTTGGAGAACAACAGAAAAGACTCACTAAGAAGAAGCCTGAGACGTGATGTGGCAGAACTGATAAAACTGAATTTGTTTCCATATGTGACTTCCATAGAAGCGTATTTCTCCACATTGAACAAATACAAAAATCAGAGGGTATGCATATATGTCATTAGACAAAAAGCACAGAATCGGCTATTAATTCACTTCCCTTGAGGATTATTTCTGAGAAACAGTATCTTTCACTTACATCTGACAAGCAGATTCTTTGCTTGTAAGATCAATGGGTATTCTCAGTATACAAATGCCTTATCTTTACTACATATGTAACCTTGAAAATATCACGTGACATCTCAGAACCATCAGGCAGCTCAGTACTGTCCAAACCAACTTTGTGCAACAACAGAATTTTCTGTCTATACTATTCTATACAATAGCTCCTACCTACATGTAGCTATTGACCACTTGAAACACAGCTACTACAACTAAGTTTTTAATTATACTTAATTTTAATTAAGATGGAGATTTGTTTCCTGATGATTAAAAAATATATAGCATAAAGATCTGTCTCTTGTTCTTCCTTTGAGTGTTTCTGACAAAAAGCAGTAGGTCTCTCATCAAGCAGATGCTGTCTGATGCAAAACCTTCCTTCATCTGAGAACCAGCAACACGTCAGACAGAACCCCATTTCTTGCAGTATATGAGGGACAGCATTAACTACAAACAAATTCACTTGGGTTCTAGAGACCAAGCCAGAAGGGTTAGCTGGGACAGCGAAGTCTCCTCAACATAAAGTTTAAACTAACATCCTTTCTAGCACCCTTGGAAGATTTCCCACTCACTCTCTGAGAAATGGCTATCTTTATGACAAAGAGGCTACTGTGGTCCATTTTACACACAAAAATGGGTTTAGCTCTCATTGCAAGATATAAAAACATAATGTAATGTGTCACTCTGGTACCTAAAAAATTCAAAAGGAAAAAATAGAGTCCTATGCTTAAAATATTTAGAAAATCATTTATGTACCCTTTGTCTATCAGTGATACCACGTTCATGTAGGTTTGTGGATGCCAGCTTTTATTCATTTGTTTATTTCATTATTTTTCTCAACTCTAGTTGCAAAGAATGTTACTACTATAAAATCCTACCATGTCATGTGCATCTTTTCTTCCAAATGATGAAAACTACTGTGAAAAACAACACAAACAAAAATGGTAGCTGGCCTTTTAAAAACATTAATTTAAAAATATTATTCACCTCTATACTACTTTTACTTAGTACAGTTTTTTCCCATTACTACCAATAGTCACTACGTGGATAGTTTGTTACACTCCTTAAGGGGTTCTATTATTTTTTAAATGCTCTGAAATAAAATATCCTTCAGAAGGAGGCTAAGAAGATGCATATTTTTAAAAAAATTTTCATAGACACTAACCATCTATACAATAATCCATTGTCTGCTCTACCAAGGTGATTTATTAAGGATAATGAAGCATATGATTTAATAGCTGCCACAAATTCTTTCTCAAGTAAGACGGGTATAAATAATACAAAAAGATGATCCAATAATAGCCAAATCCTAACCTAAGAACTATTCTATATGCTGGATCACAGGAAATTAGATGAGCTCAATTAACTATGGAGCCAAGTGAAGGGTGGTTAGGCAATCAAGGCTCTAACCACCTCCTCTTATTCTAGCAATTATTATTCGTATTACTGAGTGAAACCTGTAAGCTTTCCTGTCATGGTAATCTGAGTAGCTTTTTTTTCCACATGGCAACATAGTGTTAGTCGTGTCTAACTCCTTGTGATCCCAAGGACTGTAACCTGCCAGGTTCCTCTGTCCAATTGCCATTCTCCACGCA
This sequence comes from Capricornis sumatraensis, assembly GCF_032405125.1. Taxonomy (NCBI): domain Eukaryota; kingdom Metazoa; phylum Chordata; class Mammalia; order Artiodactyla; family Bovidae; genus Capricornis; species Capricornis sumatraensis. Next base: position 44,260,100 of record NC_091074.1, on the reverse strand, counting down.
AGAATACTGAAGTGGGTAGCTATTCCTTTCAGTCTCCAATTAGAAATGTACATTATGCTAGAATTAATTTTCCGAAATCTTAAGAATTCAGATCTCTGCCTACCTGTCAGTGCAAATTGTACCTGGCAGCATTTGGCTCATCCTTACATTCCCACAGTGCCTTGCATTTAGGAAAGATAAATGTACGATCCTTTAAAGAATAAACACAAAAATGGGAGAGCAGGTAAGTGTATAAAATGAGATTTCTAAGACCCTTACCAGACAAAAAAAATGCATTTCATATCCCTGTGAGACCTGGTTCTAACACTTATCACTCAAACTTTTGAGTTCTGATGGCCAGTTGCCAAGAAGTCACTTCCTTTGGTGACAAAGCTCTCCTTAGGCCAGTTTCCTATAAAGCATGGGGAAAAAAAAATAAAACACAAAATGATATTCAGTGTTTAAATACAAGTGCCCAAACATCAGCTCCTGTTTGCAAGTTGACATACTCCTCTCCCAGCTCTCTTTGTTTAATTTTGAAGTCTTTGCAGGGCATTATGAAATCAGTGAGGCGAAATTTCTAACAGGAAATAGAAGCGGTCATACAAGCCAGCTGCTTGGCCTAAAAAGATTGTCTGGCTGTGCCTTACAGACATGGCACAGACATTCATTGATAAGCTGGCACAGCTAGTCCTGTCCCCATGCCACCCAGGGAACCCATCTAAAATAAGATTAGAGGTTGCAAATCCTAGTGTTCATATAATACTGGGCAGTGGAAAATTTCCATGGCTCAACATAAACAAGGGGCCTACGTGTGAGACATATGTCACCTTCTGAAAAATGTCTGCTTCACCGGGAGCATTCAGCACCAGCATATTTCCACGCTGCAGTGCCTACTGCTCCTGCTTATCCAAGCTGGGCTTGCCAGAAAGGAGATCAATTTTATTAGATACCATTAGTCTCTGTTAGGGCGGTCATTTGAATAACAACAGATTGGCAAGTATAAAACTAAGGCACCTGTTGTACATTTGGCAGCCTCATTGAGGCCCCTTAAAAAGAAAACAAATACAAGCTACAATGATGCCAGGCAATGGCTTTTGGTTCAATAATGACCATGTGTCAGAATTAAGTGCATCTGGGAATTCCTACCACAGCCAGATGTAAAGGCAGATTTGTCTTGTCTAGTGGCATATGAGGAGATACACTCAGTATACACAGATCTAGCTTTGTCTTGGTTTGGTAGGGAGCTAGGTAAGTGGAAGTCAGCTCAAGTAAAATAAAATTAATTACTTAAGAGCAACTGACAATATAATCATAACTGGTAAAGTTAAACATTAAACATATGGGTTGTAAGATCTGGGCTATGAGCTAAATGACCTCTGCTTTTTCTAGGCACATGAATTTTTTCACAAATTACTCAGTAACAATATGACAATATTACTAGGACACTGAGTCAGGCGGCCATGGGTTAGGTGTTAGAAATGCAATGGGAGACAGGATTTAGGCTTTGGCTTTGAGGAATTTGTAATGAATCAGGCCATTAACAAGCAATTACAATGCAGTATGAAAAGATGCCATATGTAAAAGGCATTTGCTTCTCTAAGTGCTGAAAGAAAGGGTATCCAGGTTTGTCAGGATGAGAAGACTTCCTGGAAGAGTTTTCAGCTCAGCTAAGCCCTGAAGGAAGAGGGGAATCAGGCAAAGATGGAAGCAGAAAGGAGTTTCCAGGAAAGGGAGAAAGCATGCTCAGAATTATACACAGAAGAGTCAAAGTAGCACATCAGGGAAATAGCAAATACTTTAGCATGGCTGGGCTGCAAGTGTGTTGGGAGTGAGGGAAAGGGAAACAGAAAAGACAATTATGAGAATGGCAAAGTGGCAAGAGACAAGGAAGGGAGAAGGACATCAAGGGCCAAGTGACTTTTGTTGAGTATTACAAGCTTTACATAGAGCAGAAGGGAGAGCCACTGGAGTATCTGAAGGAGAAGGGTGACATAATCAGATGTGAATTTCTTAATGAACATGCTGGCTACAGAGCACCAAAGCAACCACACTGAGACCCCAAGTAAACACAGAGAGGTTGCAGTGTAGGCAAAAGAGGATGAAGGCCTTGCCAACAGACGCCAACTAACATATTAAAAGGTAGTGAATAATTTGGCTGAAAGAAAGTTAACAGTTATTTTGGCATATTGGAGTAACAAGAGCTCATTTAGAGAAAACAAGTTTTAAATGATAAATTTAAAATCAAGATTTAAATAGCATATTTCCTAGTTTTTTTGATAAAAAGAGATCAGACTCAAGGTGAGTCTAGGCAAAAGTAAAACTCAGATTCGATTCAATTGCACTTAGCCAACCATTTCTTAAAGTAGTACCTGGGTATTTTTAACAATATTTATTGAACTTCTCACTCTTAATTTATAACTATTAGCATCAAAAGACACTTATTATGAGCCTTATTATGGAAGAACCTTCACTACATAGTACTCAAACCTTCACTACACAGTCCACACAGCTCCAGGCTCCTAACAGGTTTTTGTTTATAGATTAACCCACAGGAAAACATGACTAAATAGGGCAGTGCATGCATGTGAGAGACCTGGGCATTTCAGAAACCTGGGCAAAGATGACTCTTAATTGTTGACATACTGTAAAAGCCATAAATGACCAAAGCATTTTTCATGTAACTTTATGTACTATGTCTGATTTAAAACTTCAGTGTGCCTTGTTGTCAGAGAAAAAAATAATTTTCCAAATCAAACAAACCCAACATCCTGTCTTGTATTATTATTTATAAGACCAGAATTAACCAGAGATAGGTTATCTGTTACCTGATCCCTCTCCCACCAAAAAAGCTAAATTTTTATAAAGATGGGTTAAATGAGGAAAATGTTATAAATAAAATCATCCATTACTGAACATGAAATTAACAGGTGAGTTGCAAAAAGAATATTTTAGAAGACAGTATAACTGGCAAAATTTCCCAGATACAGTTGTGCAGGGTAAGCTGCCAGTAAACATAACACATACATATCAGTCACCTGGCATAATTCCATTTCTTTGACAGGAGGCTGTTCATCAGATATCTCTGCTCAATCTATAGTTCTCTTTGTAAAAATGCTTTTGATTCCCTACCTGTTGGGCAGCTATGAAAATGCACGCCTTTGTGATTTTAAAAAAAACTATTATTGGTGGAAATATTTTATTTAACCACTTCTACTCCAGGACTATCCCAAGAGCTCAGGAAGTTGTGTGACTGGCCTGAAAGCATATAATTTTAGAGCTGAAAGGCAACTGCAGAAAATAAAAAAAAAGTTAACCAGTCCAAACCAAACAGTTTAAGTTCAAAAAAAATTCAGTCCCAAGCAGAGAAACACAGAGACTCTTCAGAAACAATAATGGGAAAACCTACATAATGTTTAAGATTCTTCCTGAATTTGGTTAAGAAAGCACCGAGTTATCATGCCTATGTGCCTGGTATATATGAAGTAGTTTTTTAAAAAAAAAAATCCATATCATTCACAAGAATATATTGAGGGTTTAAGAGTGGAGTGGATAATAGTTGGGATCATAACTTAAAATCTTGGCTTTAAGTTACATCTTTATTATATCTAGCTATGCAACCTTGGGCAAATACTTAACCCCTCAAGCTGTCTCTTCAATGTGCCTGCTAAGTCACTTCAGTCATGTCCAGCTCTTTATAATTTCATAGACTATGTAGCCCACCAGACTCCTCTGTCCATGGGATTTTCCAGGCGAGAATACTAGAGTGGGTTGCCCTTTCCTCCTCCAGGGGATCATCCTGGCTCAGGGATCAAACCCACCTCTCTTAGTTCTCCTGCATTGGCAGGCAGGATCTTTACCACCAGCACCGCCTGGGAATCCCCTCTTGAATAACTGATGATAATAAAAGCATTTGACTTACTTAGTGTTGTTTTAGACATTAAACATGACAGTGAAAATAAAGTGCTATGCTGAAGGCCTAGAACATGTTAAGTGCTCAGTAAATTTTAGCAACCATCACAATTACAATTTTATATACCAATCACTATTATTGTACTTACAAATAAAGAAAATAAAAAGAAATTAGTTTTCCACCTATCTCAATGTCCTGAGTATCACCAAAGGTTTCAACTGAATAATTATCCTTCACATTCATGATTTCAATTAAATTCTACTCAAAATAAATTCAAAGCAAAGAACATGTAGCACTTGAGAATCAGAAAATGAGAGAATAATTAGGATTTCAACAGCTCCAAGTTAGGACAGCTGGCGAGAAGAGAAAGGGGATTCTAAGAACAGCACTGGTAGAACCAAAAAGGTGCCTGAGGGCAGGGGCTCTGACACCGCAGCAGGTCAGAGCTCTTGAGGTTCCAGGGAACAGAGGCTGGACACACAAGCTGGGATTAGACTGCAAGGGGCTTTGACTGCTATGCTGGGAATTCAGCACTTGAGGATGCAGAGTTGAAAGCCTTGAGTTTCAGAAAGCAAAAGTTTTTAGGAAGAACTGAAAAGGAGAAAAGAGAAAATAAGGTACCAAGAAAAAAGTATGGATGAAAGATTATATATTTTAGGTTTATAAAATACAGAATGTGGGACAAAGGAGAGCTTTCTACTTCTCAACTATCTCACAAGCAGATTTTTAAAAATTCAAATCTGGAACCCCAGAGAGAAGTTATAAATTTTATTTTCAGAGTCATCTATGCAGAAATTATTGCTTCTATGAGAAGTAGATAGGAATAGCTCATGAGACAGTATAGACAGTGATCTGAAGAGGGCCAGGGATAAAACAGTAAGAGTTTAGAATGGAGAAGGGACACAGAGGCCAAAAGCATACAGTGAAGGGAAAGCAATGTTGATGAAGAAAGTGAGGATCAAAAAAAGGACTCAGGACACCCTCCATCCATGAGATATTTCCAATGGAAGATGCTCCCCAAAATGCATCCCTCTAGTAAAATATTATAACTCCTTTCTTTTTCCCCCAAGAAAAATGTGAAAATCATTAGTTAGCCATTAAGTGAATTTAGAATACTTAAGACATATCCAGTAGATTACTATTATTACCAATTAGCCTACGACTCCATTTAAATTAAGATATACAACAGAATTTATAAATAAGGATATAAAACGAAGTATCTAAAAATCACACACTGAATTATTTCAATCAGAAAAGTCAAAATGAGTAGCTATATTTTCTCTCTTAAAATCCTTTAACAGTTTGTTAATTAAGTTACTAGTATTAGCAGTTCAAATATGTGTTTGCAGGAAGGCTGGGGTCCACTTGTGCAGTAAGAAACCATTAGCTCATGCATGATACGTCTTTTCAGTTAGGGTGGAAGGAGACTGGAGGGAAAAAAAAATATTTTAAACTTTGCGAACAAATGTCTTTTGGCCCTATAATGGAACATTGGATCAGCATTTGATGTGTCTAGTCTAATTTAAATTGTACTGGCAGATTTTAGGGACAGACAGAAGGCAGTAAATTCCTATCCTCCATCAATACATTTGACCTCAGAGCAAACCCCACAACTGGCTACAGGCACCCACCATCCATCATTGCTCTTGAAACCTGATCTTTCACGGAAGGACAGCTGCGCTGGGCAAAGAGCTAAGGCGCTTTCTAAGATGCACCACCATTTAAAAAAAAACAAAAGGCAATTCTGTCGGTTCTGTGTTTTAATTAAAGGCTTTTCTAAACACTTCTTCCTCGAGACTTAGCTCGACATCAAATATGAAGAATCTATTAAGATATTTTTCACTTTTAAGCAAAATTCTCTCTTTGTACGTTGTAGGTAAAATCATTTCTAGCTTTTCCTTTAAAAGCTTTCTGAGATAAACAGCGTACTATGGCAGACTGATGTGTACAGACTTCAGAAACGGTGCTGGACAGGAAAAGGTAATTCTAGAATCTGTAGTAATTACACCATGTACACAACAGAGTGTACACGACTCATACCCAAGTCTTCATTTTCAAATCAGGAAGCAACAATTTATAGTAGATAAAGATAGCAGGACACTATCATACAAAATCGCGTCATAGAATACAGCATGTCTGTTACATCACTCCTGCATCCAGGAATTTTTTTAATTTAAAATACAAAATAAGACAAATTCTTATCTAATTGTATCGTCATCACATCTATGGCTATTTTCTCCATGTTGTGATGGTGAAACAAGACCCTAAAATGTTATGTAATTTCTGCCAAGATTCCACAGAAAATAAGTGACAAAACTAAGGTATAAATTTAGTTTTTCTTGCATCAAATTTATGTTTTTTTTTACTGTAGTCAAAAAAAAAAAAAAAAGAAGCTGGTCCAGATTTTGCAACCTTTAGCATTATATTTATATACACTATACACCTACATGCTTAAACAAGACTAAATAACTTTTTCAATTATTAATAAAATCAGTATTAATATAAACCTTTTTGTTAATAAAAGGAATCCGCTTACTGAAGCTTAAAAAAGAAGTCACTTGTTACTTGGGACCCAATGATTAAAGATGACCATTTCATAGATCTGAAAGCACACTTTCCCCTAGTCCCGAAGCAATACTGAGAAACACAATTTTCTAAATGCAATTCACAAATCTCAATTTAGTTAGCTACTGCTACATTAAAGAATATAGCTTGAGGACTGTGGAAAAAGACAATTAAGAATTTATAAATTCAATCAACCTCATGACACTGACAGTTACAATGGTTAAAGCCAGTAAACAGCAAAATGGTAAAGGTCACAAGGCTCCTGACATTGTTATCTGAATGTCAAAGTTAAGTCCTGCTGCTGGGCAGTGAATTCAAAGAACTAGGAGAAAACCCAGCCAGACAGCTGCTTTTGCTCTTACATTTCGTTATAAATGCTGAAGAAGCCAAAGGGGAGCCTGCCACCTAAGAGTGGCCATTTGCAAAGGAGAGCAGAACTTGCTTGCTGCAGGTAGGAACCACAAGGACTATTCAAGTGGTCTCGACACTGTCTGTGTATGGGTGCACCTGATCTTCTGCCTCACAGACAGAATCAGCCATCTTAGCTTTCTAAATTGGCATCTCTTTCATTTAATTTACTGATCCATGACATATATGGATTTGATTTAGGGGGTAGCAGAGGTCGAAAAGCCAAGAAAAAGTTCCGTTTTGCTCTTTGTTTCTTGTAATTTTTTAAAAGTTATAGAGTAACTGACAAGTATTGATATGACCCTATTAAAGATGTCAGCATCAAACAGAAAGCAATGAACAGAAAGAAATCAAATGTATTAGTTTCAGAGGAAGGAGGCAGGACATAGCAGGCTATTTCAGTTATTCTTTCTTCCCAACAAGTTGACAGTATAACCAGACACAATATTTGTTACCTTAATGTCTGTCTTAATAATATCTTATAAATGTTAAGAAACTGCAAACCGCTGATTACATAAAAGCAAACAGGTGATTTATTAAACGGAAAATGAGGGGCACAGGCCTGACATGTAACTTTGTGAGTTACGTCTTTCAAGAATTCTATTTCATTAACGTTTCAGTCTTGTACCACTGTCATGACTGTATTATTTAGGTTACATTAGGTCAGAGACCTCTATAATGCATGAGCATTTGCTCTTTAACCTCCCAAGACTTATGACGTAAAGAAAACAGTAAACTTTTACATCTGAGGCTACAATTTCATATAATGAACAATCAGTAGGCATAGACTACTTATTCTTTTAGCTATCTTTCTTAGGGGCTTGACTATGGAGAGCTGGAAACACATTTTTATTTTTCAAATAGGGGTGGGAGAATTTGGACACTATAAATTGTCAAAACAAATGCAAGTCACACATGACATTTTAATAAGTGTTACCAGCTACTAATTAGAAGCAAATGAAATTATCCATACAGAAAACATATCCCCAAACAAACCTATCCTTTGGTGGAAATGTCACTGTGCCATGATATTATGGAAGCTTAAACAAGGGATGTTTGTTGCAATGAAATTTACTGATAATTCCCTCCTAAGTAATCTTCCTCCACATTTTCAGGTTTCTTCTGTTGATGCATTATATAGGAATCCTCAATCTTGTAGCTCACGGAAAAAAAACAACTCTTCTCTTTGCAAATCATTGATAATGTAAAAATTCTTTAAATGCTGATTTTGCTTGCAGCTGCAAGTTGTCTTTATGCCATCACAAGTAAGTAGCTTTCTTTAAAGATTTTTCCAAGAAATCAAACAGTACAAAGACCTGAAAAATAACTCCATAAGGCAAAAACACACTGAGTAGGCCTTGCTTAAAATATAACTCATTTACTCAAACTAACCTTTTCAATCAAAAACTACTGGCCCTTTAAGAAAACAGGGGAAAAAAAACAGTCTCTGAATATTCTGGAAAACTGAATAATTATATCTTTCTATTTAGCATTTCATATATTCATGTTTATAAAATGAATCCTAAAAGTGTACTTTGTGGCTTCTAAGTTGAATATATTACATTCAAGGTAAAGTTTATTTTCGTGAAGACCAGAAACTTTGGGAAAAGGGCACCCATGATCAAAGGTTAAAAGCATATTTAAAGATGTGAGCCTAAAAGTTTGATGCTCTCAGAATCATAAATTAGAGCATATGCATACTTCAACTCTCCGACTACCTACAAATACACACTGAAAGGGTATTTTTGAAGCCAAATCACCTTGAGAAATCCATCACTCCTGAAATGGCACTTTTAATACGTGATTGTGTTAATGAATTCTTATTTATCCATAGAATCCTTTTAAAAATAGAAATGTTCAATGACTTGATAAATCAAGTTTGGTCTGAAGGAAATTCAATATGCAAATACTTACAATGTGCTCTTTTACAAATAGTCACCCCTGTCAGTTTGAAAAACTGAAAATCAACAGAAGAACAGTGTAAGTATACTTGACCTTATTGCCTAATGTCTATCAAGATTGCCACAGCTGATCGATTTCAAATTTGTGAAACTGACACTTAAAAATGTACGGTGCATCCCCGGTGCAGGTCCCTCAAGTGCTGACTAAACTGTAGTCACAGCCTCAGATTCTCCTTCCACACAACTTGCACAGCACTTACAAAGCCAGGTTAATCACACCATCAATCTATGACTACACACTCCTTAAAGTAATTCTGCTTCCTTTCTCTTTTAACCTTACATTATGCAAATAACACCCTTTTCAGTCCAATCAGGAAAACTTAACGTTCCTACTTGTTTATCCTTGACATACACTGAGAACTTGGATCACATATGAATTTGCAGAAATACCTCTCCAATGTTCCACGCACTCTGTGAAAAGTCATCCTTGCACCACCATAGTGTAATGCTCTAAACAATATTCTTGAAAAACCCTTCAATCAATGTCTATGACTAACATCAGAGCATGAGTTAATAGGTTAAAAAGACAAAACAAAAACACAGGGGACTGCCTACCTGATTCTTTTTAAATGCTTCTCTAGGAAGGGTTTGCTTATGCCATACCAGGCTATCTCCTGGATATAAGAACAGTTATACAGGCCCCTAGTGGTTTAGCAAATAGCAGCAGATGAGGGGATTCCAATTCTTGGTTCTGGACTTTGAGATATTCTGACTATAAATGAATGTCAATCTTAAAAGGAAAATCAAATCATTGTATTTAATACTTTAAGCAGTTTTGCTTTTCTGATTATCCACTGAAATACATACATACTAAATAGAGCACTGAATTTCATTACTTTAACAACTACAACTGCACTGATCTAGGAAGAATTTGTTACATAACCTCCACAATAAAATATTTAATTCATTCACCTCTTTGCATGTCATTACAAAAGTAATATATTACTCATACAATAAAATATATTCCAGAGACACTTTTCCTCTTTGAATCTCATTTCTATTATACTAGTATTACTGAGAGCTATAAGAACAGATTATTTCTATGTAAAGTGCTATTTAAAGTGAAATATAGATACAAACTGAATGCCACTTTTAAAATAACAGAAATCTAAAATAAATGTGCTTCCCAACAAATAAAACCAATGTTTTATAAACAAAGCCGGTGATAAAACTTACGTTAGAGTGCACCTATTTTAAAAAATCTACAATTAATAACACCACTTAATCCTCATCCCCTAGCTGCCTTTCCTTTAAAAAAGAAAATTCTAGGCAGGCATTTTTACAGCTTTTAGCAATTTTTAACTGGACACAGTCTGACAGCTGAATTCATAGAACTGACCAGCTTGTCAATTTCACACTTTGAAAGTACAATAATAGCTGATAGCATGAGGGCGAATATAAGAAATCTGTCACAGAATTGCTAGCTCCATTGAAAAGCAAAGTATAGTATATACTTATGGGAGGTGGGAGGTAGGAAAATTTTCCTTCTATTGTCCATTTTGGAGATCTGTTTCAAGAATTCGGACATTGAGCACTGAAATTGTATTCTCTCTTTGCTAAGCTAATAACGTAACATCCATCTGTGGCATACAACAAAATGTTTTCTAAATACCTACAATATCTATTAAGCTTTGTCCTGGATATCATCATAATAACAACATGAGAATCTTTAAGTTGGTATCACTTAAATATTCCTTTAACTCAGAATATTTCAAATCTTGGCGGTAGATCACCCTGGTTTTACTCAAGTTGAGTGGTGACTGTGAACACTTTGAAACAGAAATAGAATAGCCAAAATGGTTAGAAGTATCAGTGGTTAGACTAACTCCCCATATGTGTGCTACAGGATGGTTGGAAAGAACACACCAAAAGGAAAGGTCCACGTTTGAAGCTCTAGAAGACCAGCAGCGAATCTATCTCAAGTCACAAGCAGTCACTAGTCTCTGACAGGCTCAAAATGTATGTGCTCTTCTCTAAGTCACTGGTACTATGACTGTGGGCATGTAAAAAAAAGTGTGGGGTTTGGGGAGGACGGTGGAGAAAAAAAGTTTAAGAGAAAATCCCTGACTCCCTTAGGAATCTTCCTGGAGGTTTAAAGCATCCTACAAAGTGTAAGCTGTTCTGGAGATCACTGTTAGGAAACAGAGGAGACATCAGACAAGTGATGTACTGGAAAAGCTGAAAACAATACAAATGAATTGTGATCATCCAGGTTTTGGCTAATGGAACAATATTGGAGCACCCAATTAATGAAAGCCAAGCTCACAAGATTTTTTTTTTTTTGAATCATAAGAAAAGTGACTTAATTTGTTAATGCTTCTAAAAGAAAATCAACCTCACACATAAACGATTCAAGTTTTCTACATGCCAGTGAGAAAGCTACAATAAATAGGAAAGCAAAGAACGTTTGGTTTGTTCTTGGTTTTCTTTTCAAATTGTTTCCTACAACTTGGACTTTGCATTATAAATTCGGCGTTACCTTCCCCATGGAATGAGCGTGTAAGAAAGGCAGATCGCCACAGCAAAACTACGAGCTTTGATCTTGCCACGGAAAGGTCTCCAAAACAGACCCCTCCTCTTTGGCAGCAGCGTAGACTTTCATTCCAGCTATTTCTCCTTCTCCCCAGTAGTTCAGAGGAAAGAAAGGAAAAGAAATCGCCCCCTCTCCGAACCAGCCCTCCTTAAAACAGTACTCACTGCCTCTTAAAAAAAAAAAAAAAAATTGCAGTGGCAGAATCTCTGGGTAGGGTCGTATTGCCCCGCCGCTCCACCATTTCCCCAATATTACGCCCACCCCAGGAGGAGAAAGCGGAGATGGCACAAACACACAGACTCAAACACCCTCATTCTCTAGAACTGCCACACTCCCAGGTCTGAGGTTTTAAGCGAGAAACGAACCGTGCAAGGGAGGACCTCTGCCCAAGGAGGTTCAGAAGAGCAAACTGTTCGCTCCAGTGCCGGGGCGCCGGGCTCGCAGACGCGGGAGAGTGTAGCTCCGGCCCCCGGAGCGCGGGCTGCGGGAGCCTGGCTCTGGCGAGCGCAGACCCGAGAGGACTCAGGGGGGCGGACCGGGTCAGCTCCGAGGACTCACCTGGTCATGTTGGCTCCGGGCAGCCGCCGCCACCGCCTCTCGCGCCACCACCAGCACTTTCCTCCAGCGCCTTCGCCCCCCGCCACGGCCGCGCAGCCCGCGCCTGCCCCAGCCGCCGGAGTCCGGGCGGCCGATTTAATCCCGCGCAGCTGCGGCCCCCGCCGCGGGAGCACCCCCAGTGGCTGCCGCCGCCGCCGCCGCCGCCTCCGCCCGGTCCTCGCGCGGCCAGCCCAGTCCAGAGCGAGGAAGTGGAGGAGAGTCTGCGAGTGAGTCCAAAAACCCGAAATCCAGCATCCAGAGGAGCGCGTCCCCCCGCCCTCCCTCCACCCCTACCCCCTTCTTCTCCTCCTCCTCCTCCGCCTCCTCCTCCTCCTCTTCGCGGGCCGTCCTCCCGGCCCTTCTGAGCCCGCGGCTTCCGCGGCGGTTTCACCTCCTCCCGCTCCTCCTGCTCGCCCTGCGCTCGCTCTCCGGCCGCCGCCGCCGCTGTGTGTCTCCTCCTCCTCCCGCTCCTCGACGCTCCGCCGCTCGCGGCTGGGGGGTCCGGGGCCGCGGAGCCTCTCCTCCGTCCGCCTCTCCTGTTTCCTCCTTCCCGGTGCTGCTTCTTTTAAAGAGGATTCTTTGGCCACAAATAGCAACTCGGCTGCCCCCCTCAACGCCTCCCTGTCCTTCTTTTCTTCCCCCCCAAAAAGTGAAGCGCACTCGAGAGGTAACCAGAAACTGAGGCCGGCGGGGGAGGGGGGTGAGAGGGGAGGCGGGGGAGAGGCGGCGAGGCGACGCCTGGAGAGCGGCCCGCGCGGAGTCAAGGGCCAGGAGAGGGGACGGCCAGTCCAGCCCAGTCCTCGGACCTGGCTTGAACCTGGCGGCTACGGTTGAAGGCGAGGTGGTTTGGAGGGGAAATTAAATGAAAAAATCTCAGGAAAGTGATTGGAAAAGCTCCTCTCTTTGTTTCCTTGTCTGGGTGATTTCGAAAATCCTCGTAACGTGCCGGGGATCCCACGGAATCGCGGTGCCCCAGCGCTGAGGGATTGTGCGTGCGCGTTGCCAGCGCGAGAGTGTGAGTATGGGTGCGCCCGGGCGAGGGGAGGGCCAGGCCCGCTGCGCCCACTGGCGAATCCCTGAATCTGGACCACTGACCCACTGAAAGGGCCAGAGAGCTGGACCGCGAAGGCAGGAGGCAGGAGAGCTGGGAGAAGGAGGCGCGCAACACACACACACACACAAACACACACACACACTTGCAGAGGAGGGGGCTGGGTGACGTCACTTCCCAGCATCCATCCAGAAAAGACCCCCTCTAACAAATTCATCTCCTAAGAGCTGCACACCCGGTGCTTCCTGCTCTGGGTCCTGGCACAAGGGAGGAAAGATGCTGGTCGCATCCCATTCAAGCAGCGATGACAATATAAGGCGCGGACGGTGATGAGACGGTTTGTGTCTACAACCCCAGTTCACCTTTGTAGCTTCCATTCAGGGACGTTTGGTGGATCCACTTTGGAATCAGGGAGGAAGAAAGGGAAGTATCGAATCAGTCTTAGTGGAATAACTCATTTGCTTCCATGCCACTTGATTTTATGATGTTGATAACGCAGTACTCCCCAGCTTGTCTGAAGGACACCATATAACCCTCTGCCTAGACATGCGTTCAGTTGTGGGGCCACACAGGCTTCATCAACAGAACACACTGTGTGGACTGTTAGCTGAAGAGGCACCTTTTTACCATTTTTACTCCTCAAGGATCTCCAGCAAGAGCAAAAAGTCAACAGTGGGAAGCCACCATTGGCAATTGGCCTACCAAAATTTTAATAGAAACTTGGTCAGAAAGGTTAAAGGAAAGTCAAGGTTTCCAGTCACCTGCCTTGCTCACTGTGTGCTCAAGGCAGCGTATACACATAATACTTATTCCTGCAGGCTGTAGGCAGTCTTTGAAAGACCAAAGGTAAGCCAACTCCTTAGACTGAATCAGCCTAATGATTCAGCTGTTGTCTCAAGCTGCCATTTGTTCCCACTCTTCGTATGTTGAGCACCTGAAAGCCACTAAAGGATTGGTCAGTAATCCTCTGCCCCCTTTGTGCTCTAGAAAGAAATCACACATTTTTGAAAGGCTTCTTGCTAAGTGAAGTTTCGTTTTCCAGCAATTTGTGGGGCAAGGGGGAGTATCATCCTAGCGTGACTATTCCTTGTTCTTTTTTTAAATGGTTAGCCTTATAGTCAGAATGAAGTAGACAGCTATTCCTGAGCAAGCCTCCAGAACTTTCTGATAAACCAAGGAACTGAAAGGCTGAGCAGGTTTGCTGAACACCTGCTCCTTATGCCCTAAGGATGAATTCAGAAAGTGGAGCCTCTGCACAGGTGATTCTCATTGAAGGTATAAACTCAAACTTGGCTTTCTCATTGAAAACCAGTGAGGCCCACTTTCCTCTTGCAAAGTTGGGTGTCAGAGGAACAAACAGAAAGTTTTTCAGAACCCTGGTATTTCCTCTGCTGTTGTCTTTGAAGGAGAGACACATATCCAGTTACCTCATTTAAGAAGATCTGACTAGTTTTGACTTTATTTGAGATCCTGGCTGGGAAGTCTGATTGCTGTCAAAGAAGAAATAGTATCAATATATTCCACCCATAACAAGTTAGATAGGCTAGAGAACTCAGTGATACTGGTTATCAAGGTGAGCAACAAGCAAAAAAGAAAAGGGATGCAGAAATAAATGATACAAGCCCAAGGACCCAACTTCATGACACCATGAGGTCCTCAATGTTCCTGCCCCACTACAACCAAACATCTTAAAGAAAAAAGTAGCAATGAAAGGAAGGGACTAGAGAGTCTGAGCTATTATTGTATTGGGTTGGTTATAAAGTTCGTGCGGGTTTCCCCCGTAACATCTTACAGAAAAACCCAAACGAACTTTTTGGCCAACCCAATACAAAAGAGTGTTGTTCAGGGTGATATGAGAGAGAGCATGCACAAGTAGAAGAGCCAAGCTTCCTCTGTACATCTAAGTCATGTTGGGAATAAGACTGCAGCCCCATATACATATTAACATATTCAGATCAGATTTGTAACAAACTAGCTCCCTGTGGCATCTACTACAGTATAGGAGAGTTTACCATTTGGAGCTTTGAGGTCAAAAAGCATCAGAGGGGGACTAATCTGCCAAATCACCTAATTTTACAAGTAAGGAAACTGAGTCCCAGAGAGTTTAAGGTGACCCAACTATTGGTTGGCAGAAGGAGAACAAAACCCCACATTGTCCAGTGTCCCCACCCCCTCAGCTACTCCTAATTGCTGCCCAGTTCTGGATCCAAGAAGCCAGTTTTTCAGCTTATCAGTGAGCAATAAATACAGAATATTTTAAAACTATAGATACTTCCATGAAGGAATGGTACTAGACATTCCCTTAGTTCCTTTCTAGCTCTCACATTCTTTGATGAACAGCACACAGAAGCTTTGCTATATAGCACAACCCCCTCTAGTGCATAATTCAGCATGCGATGAGTATGAGTCTATTTTGGACCCCATCCAAGGAAGTTAATTCCTAGAAGTACTGGGAAGATTTTATTCTTATCCATCATGAAGCATCCTAAAAAGGCTGAAAATAATGTTTAAGGACAATAACAGTAATCACTTGTATTATGTACTAAACATCGAGCTATCCCACTGTTTTTCAAAAAGCACATCATGACCTTTTCTGGGTCATGAATCTAGTGTGTCATGAAACATTTTTTAAATGAAACTAGGAAAGAAAGAGTGCATTATCTCTATTAAATATTATTTTGTAAAACTTTTGGTCCCATCATGTGGCTAGTGATTAAAAGAAAAAGTTTCAAAACCTCCAATCTTAACAACTGCCTTATTACTTAAGTATCATTAGCCCCACTGTATAACTGAGGAAACAGAAGCCAAGGGTATAAGTAATTTGGCCAATCTGACACAGCTAGTGAGTGGCCAAGCTAGAATTTAGAAACAACTGTTCTATTTCAAAATTTTGTGTTTTTACTTCTATTCTGATTATAAATTATTATCCAGGGAACTGCATTAATTGTTGTTGGTCATATTTCCTTTATGAAGACTACAATGATCTGTAGTAAATCCAAGTAGAGTGGAGAAATATGACATAGGTTCAAATGGCATGTTCTGAAGATATTAAACCCTTTCCTAAGGCACTGAAATGAGTATTTGAGACCTCTTCCTATAGGTGCTAGTTATGCCTAATATATTTCATTAATTTGCTGCTAAATGCACACATGGAATAACAATTAATGGTTTTAATCCTCAAATAACTTAAATATTAATCTCTACAAGTGTTAAAATGTTTGCGAGAGCTTTCCAAATTTAATTCATATGGCATTTCTCAGTAGCTTATTTATTCATCAAACACAGACCTGGCACATGAGAAATATAGCCACCGGGGAAGTCCATGAATACTGGAGTGGGTAGCCTATCCCTTCTCCAGCAGACCCTCCTGACACAGGAATCAAACCAGGGTCTCTCGCATTGCAGGCGGATTCTTTACCAACTGAGATACCAAGGAAGCCCCATATGCAAAACACAGTCCCTAAGCTAAACAATATTTCTATTCATTTCAGAACACAAGACATACACATAAAAAGTATTCAGACGACACTATAATTCTACGTAAACTGTGAAGAAGAAAGGAAGAAAACTCAGATGCCATGCTACTATTTTTAACTTACATGGAGAATCTACAGACCATTAACACTGCAGGTTTAGGTGCTGTTCCCATTCCTCAGATTTGAAAGCTCAAACTCGGAAGTAGGAGCTGATCAAAACGAGCCTCTAATCCTGATCTTTCCGATTTCACTACCTAAAGTCTAAAGTCTCTTTACAAACAGGTGGGCTTCCAGTAGACAAAGAGGTGGTTAGAGATGTTGAGACATGCTATGCAAACATTCCAGCTTTTCTCCATATGAAGGAAATGTACTTTCTTCTTTCTCCAAGGCAGCATTTCTTGTTGCTGTCAGGCAGCAATGTCTCTTTAAAAACTCCACATCTTTCTCTAAAGACAGGCCTAGAAAAGCCAGGCCCTCTCTCCTGACTGTTCCTCACCTGCTGTGTGTAGAGGACGTTATGGTACGATGCTATTTTCCATTGGCTCTGCTACTGGAGATTACAGCATGCGACTGTGACAAATGGATATTCCCATTAAATTCTTTAGTAGAGTGGGGCATTCCATTAACCACTGGCACTATCCCAACCCAAGTGAAACATTGGGTCATTTTTTTTCTTGTGAGCAAGAAGTGAAGGAGGGAAACAAAGGATAGACTCTAATTACCTTTCCTATTTTTTTGTGTTGCATGCATTATGATAGCCGTATATTACAATTATTTATAATTAATATATGACAAGCTGTCAGCTAAAATTTAACAGGTGATTTGTCAAGAAGTTGCATTAATTCATACATGAAGCTGTGGATTTCAGTATTTCCAGCAATAAAAGTGTGTTTCGGTTTTGTTGGCTTAAACTGATTGTGTTTAGTCAAAGGCTACCTCTCTATGTATGTGCAGCATCTTTAAAAAGACAACACATGCTAACACAAATGGGTAATTTGTTAGTAATTTTAAGGAATAAGCACATTCTTCTGAGACTTTAACCTTTAAATGCTAATGTTTTCACTGAAGAAATTAATTGCCTTGTGTTTATTTTGAAATTTTAAACTTTGATTTGTACACAGTTTCAAATGGTGTCTTTGGTAGTAAAGGTAAAGCCGAATGGTGAGAAAAGTAATTGCCATTACTTACATTCCATTTAGGGTTTGTATCTTACACTAGGGAAGACTATTTTAAAATACAAAAAAAAAAAAAAAGATTAAGAAGTCACCAGAAAGCCAGTAATTAATCACCAGTGAGGGGGAAATCTAGGGAGACCAAAAACTGATGGAGCAACCTCCATTTTGCTGAATGGCACAAGAATGGGGCAAGAATGGAAATGAATCACCGAGATTTCTTGGGAGTGATAACAAAATTCTTTAAAAAGAGAAACAGTTTGGTTGCAATATCAAGGTCATGGGACCTAACCTGGAAATGACGTTAAATTCTGAAACTACAGTTTTATTATTGGGTCCCTGGCCAACCAAAGTTGGTCTTGTGTAGGAGAATGAGAGAAAAATGAAGCAGCATTTGTTTAACATTTCTTGTGCACAAGGCTGACTCTTATCTGTCAAGACTAGAACTTGCTGCAGGATGTTAATGACTCACAATCCGCTACTGTAGAGGGTGCTGCATCTCCTTAAAAAAAAATGGGCTTTGAAACTCAATGGTTGGAGAGAGAGAAAAAAAGAATAAAACCAAGAGGGTAAAACCCAAAGTGCAGTAGCTTTTCAATGTGAGTAAGACTTCTGTGCCCACAAACCAAGTTCAGTCTTCACAGTTTTACCTAGAAAACCATGCAGAGTCACAAAGTTGTTTGTAAAGGGTCTTTCAAATGAGATTTCAGAAAGTGATTTTCAGAAACTCACTCAGAAGCAAAACACAACAAGTTGAATTCCATGGACGTATACCTCTTCACCGGAGAAGGCAATAGCACCCCACTCCAGTACTCTTGCCTGGAAAACCCCATGGACGGAGGAGCCTGGTGGGCTGCAGTCCATGGGGTGGCGAAGAATCAGACACAACTGAGCAACTTCACTTTCACTTTTCACTTTCATGCATTGGAGAAGGAAATGGCAACCCACTCCAGTGTTCTTGCCTGGAGAATCCCAGGGACAGGGGAGCCTGGTGGGTGCTGTCTATGGGGTCACACAGAGTCAAACATGACTGAAACGACTTAGCAGCAGCCACAGCAGCATACCTCTTCACAGGCTGTGAATTATAAATGACTGGTGACCAACCAGAGCTTTTATCCTCGATCGGGACCCCCAGTTACCAGATTTCACTTTGCTTCCCAGCATAGCTGTGGGTGTTTCTGAAGAAATTCAGGAGCAGTTTTCAAGACAATGAACACAGCAAAGACATTAAGATGACTATTTTTCAGCCACTTTTCAAACTTTTCTCTATCTTCATCTTATACTTCATTATGTGACTTAACAATTTCTACTGGATAGTCCATAATATTCTTTTTAGTTGTTTGACAGCAGATTCATGTCTGACTGGAGCTGAAAGCTCTTATAATAGACCTTTCAGCTCTCTATGTATTCCATAAATATTTGAGAAAGTAAAGGAAATGAAGGATGAAGCTAGGAAGAGAGAAAGAGGAAATGAATTGGTTGTCAATTAGTCTTTCCTTGAGAAACATCACTTTACTTACAAAGCTTCCTGTAGTTCACTTAAAGAGGATGAATTTGTCCTGCCTCTGGTCTCACATTCTTTTTCTTCTTATTTCCTGTTTCTCTGTATTTTGTATGTGTATATTTGCACCCTATTAATCTCTAAACATCTCCACACTCATATTTCACCATCAACAAGCAGAGAAACTGAACTATAAGCAAATCTCAAGACTTCTGCTGAATGACTCGATGGAAGGTAACATGGGCTTAGATATCCCTGAGGCTGGTCAGATGTTACCCTCACAGTCCCTCTTACTAGGCCTCTGCTGAAAGGTAAAATAACTGTGAGTTAGGCCTCACTAACTAAAAGATACCACAAAATGTCACAGATAAATAATAGTAGAATCTGAATAGGAGTGGATGAATTCATAGTGCCACAGAATTCTTAATATACTTACAAACGTCTATGGCTTCCTACTAGATGTCAGAATAACTGATCAATTCAGTAGAATGAAAATCCTTCATATCTCTGATTGGTACTGAACTTTTCATTTCTAACTAGGTACACTTCTATTAGGCAGATCAAGCATTCATTTATCTCTAAATATTCTTTTCCTGTATCATCATCTATTATTCCAAAACATCCTGATTTTCAAAACTCATTGATCACATCTCCAAGATTACTAGTAACACTAAACAAGTCCAGCAAAAATTTAAACAGGCAAAACAAAAACTTTTATTTCCCACATGTATGATTACTTTAAATCATCAATTCAAGTCAGTGCTTGTTTTATAAATATAGAAAAATCATTCTTGGTTATTATCTATTTTTTAATTTTTAAAGGTCACATTTTGTTTCCTTTTCTTAGCACCAAAACCCATTTTTCTAATAAAAATGTCTTTTTTGGACTCGTACAATAATCTTTTGTATATTCTTCTGCTCCTAATGTTTTTCTTATTGGCCCCAATCTATTCTCCATTGTGCTGCGCAATTAAATTTAATAGAGCACAAGTTTAATTACATAAGTTCTATGCTCAAAAAAAAAAAAAACCCAAAATCTCAGTGGTTCAGGACTATTGACCAACCTAAGTAGAAATACTCTAACAGCATTGAAAGGCCACCACAAATGGAATGCTACCCGACTCATTTTTCCATTCTAAATTTCCACTGCTTTACTACCAATACCTTAAACTCCAGAATTGTCTGAACAAAACTGTACATTTTTCTTAACTCAAGTTTCTTATGATTGCCTACATGTTGAACTCCTGCCCAGCATTTAAGGGCCATCTCATCAAATCTCATCAACTAGCTCGGCATTTCTTGTCTTCCTGATTCTTCTACCCAGGCATGAGTACTATTTCATTTAAAACATCTGATTCTTTGGGTTTCCCTACAACATTTTTTCTCTGTTGCATTAATTCACTATGCTGGATTCTAAACTCACATGATAATAAACTTGTGTATTCATTTAAAAATATCTAATTCTTCGAATTTCTCTTGTGCTAAATAACCAGTCTACTGAAGTAAGATGATAGATCACAGAAAGCACTCATGCCCAAGATGTGTTTCATGGCTTGTGTAATTGGCATCTATCAATGATTGGAACCGTAACATATTACAAATATGAGAATGCACTGGACAGAGTCAGTGGGAAATTACATGAACTTATGTCTAATCACGCCTTGAAAATTCTTTTGCCAGGTGACTGTTTAGGAAGATAACAATGAAATTCCAAAAATTCTGAGTTAAGACGAATATGAGGAGCTGAAGACTATGGAAACTTTTAACTCTTTTTCTCTCTCTCCCTTCCTTCTCTTCCCTTTATCCCTTCGTTCATCCCTCCCTCCTTTCCCTCTCTCTCTCCCTCTCTCCCTCTCTCTTCCACTTAGCTTTGCTCATTATTCATGCCAGGAGATAAACAAAACTGGGACTATTAACAATCTTTGACCTGGAGAAGCACAAAAGCAAATCAAGTCAGGCAGGAGCTTTTCTCTGTCTTTCCCTTGACAAAGAAATGTGTGAGACATCTAGAAGCGATCCTGAAATGGACCTTTGGCACCCATGCTTTCTCCACCAGAAGAATCTCCAACCTGGTGGCAGGCTCTAGGAAATGTCCTTCTTTGCACCAAGTGGGCTTCCCTGGTGGCTGAGATGGTAAAGAATCCTCCTGCAGTGCAGGAGACCTGGGTTCCATACCTGGGTTGGGAAGATCCCCTGGAGGAGGGGATGGCAACCCACTCCAGTATTCTTGCCTGGAGAATCCCCATGGACAGAGGAGCCTGGTGGGCTACAGTCCATGGGTTCACAAAGAGCTGGACATGACTGAGCAACTAAGCACAGCACACAGCAAATAGAGGAAGGAAAGAACATGGCACCTGTATTGTTTTTCCCTTTTATTCCTGCACTGCCCCAAAGCAGACTGTGTTCCCAGACTGTGCATATCAGAACTGCTCAATTTGGTCAGTTAGGCTGGGGAAAGAAGAGATGAGAAAGTAGAGCAAATGCTGAAAGCTATATTTTGTCCATGATTCAATCTTTCCTGTGTCATCCATAACACACCTGCTTTTTATTAAAGTTATATTTATAATTGTTGTTCTCATTCCTTCCCTGTGCCTCTGCCACAAGCAAACCCTTGGTATGTTTTCAGATGGCAAGAATATAAAATCTTTAAGAGACAGACTGGGCCTTAATCATCCATGTGTCCCCTGTATACCTGCAGAAGGTCCTATACAAAGAGGGCAAGAGAGAATGCTATTGAATTTTTCAGAAGTCTAGTGTTTTCTCTGATATGAATGTAAACTCTACTGGGCACAAACATATCCCAGTTTTTCCAATTTAATATATTCCATCATGTTGTCTCCAGAGAGTATAGTTTCATTTATCACAACACAAGTCTAAATGTTGGGAGTGTTGAACCCTTAGAAAGGTGGGTGCCACCCCTGGCTATACATTAGAATCACCTGGAAAACTTAAACCATATGCTCAGAGTCAACTCATATGATCTGAATTGGATTGTTTGAGAATGGGGCATTAGTGTAATTAAAAAAAAAAATCTTCCCAAGTGATTCAAATGTTAACCACGGTAAAGTAACATTGCTTTACAACTCTAGGAAACACAATTTGAAAAACACTAGTTTTTCTAACCTATTTCCCAGCTCCAGGATTTTTTGTGAAAGCACTTTTATAAGTGAAAAAGAAATGTCCGTGTAATTAGATTCCGTTTTTAAGTAGTAACTACAAATGAAACATAGTCCAAATTTTGAATACTGGTGGGATGTTTTTGGTATTTCTTTTTACTTAGTTTTCACTTTTCATTCATCCCACAGTTCACTCATTCAGGCCTCCGCTGTGTGTGAGGTATGTCAACTATGCGCTATTAAGTCATTCTAAAGAATGTGTTCTGTGAGTAAGGCGTACATATTAAGGAAAACCCTTTCATCCAAATACAATGCAAATGTCCCCTAATGATTTTCATTCCTTGCTGTCCAATTTAAAGAGGAAGCAATGTCATCAAATTAGCTTAAATTCTAGCCATCCCACCCCCAAATAAACCTGTGATTAAAATAAAGAATCAGAAAGATTGAAACCCCTTTCCCCTTGGAAAAAATCTGGAATTAAGTCTTGATGTTTATGTGTTATTTGTGAGTTAAATCAGGAATAACACAACTACTACTTTGAGAGAGAGATGTGGCTCCCAAATTTTTGCTTAAGGAATTCATTTTCTTGAGAGGAGAGTATTCTTGGTAAACGCTCATAGTAGAAAATGATCAACTGTGCAAACTACGCCACTATAGCAGACTTCCTTTATTTCTCTAAGAGTTCTTAGCACAGTAGCTAACAAATTCGAGGAACACTGTCCACACCATATTAGTTAAATATTAATATTAATGTGGCACTTTGCAGTTCACAGAGAATTTTAAGATGACCACCTCTTGCAAGGCTCCTAATAATTCTCTGGATGGTAAAACACCCATTACCCAGGGACCTCCCTGGCAATCCAGTCGTTAAGACTAGGTCCTTCCATGGCAGGGGGCGGGGATCTATGGCTGCTCTAAGTACTGAGATGCTGCATGTCGCACAGTGAAGCAAAACAAACAAAAACAGATAACCCATGAATTAATCTGGATGCTCTGAATCAGAACTTCTGAGCTAGTTCCTGGGAGTCAGAATTCGGGGCATGTTTTGGGGTCATTCTGAACACCACCATGATTAACTCAATTCAAATCCATGACTTGTACGTATTGCTCCTAGAAAAATGACCCTGTACAGCGGAGCAGATTTTGAGATTTCCAAAAAGGCTAGCTGCCTTTTTCTAGGATTTTCCTTTTTCTTTCTTCTATACTTCTTAAAAGGAAAACAAACAGGGCACTATTTTATCTAAATCTACGAGTTTTTAAATTCTACTCTGCACAGCTGTCTTTTTCTAACTGTCCATGCTCTGCAGGAAGTGCCTAGCTCCTGGCACTGGTTGGGGGTTGAACCCCACCTTCTCTCTCTCTCTGTCTCTTTCTGGCTATAACTAAGGTCTTAACAGCCTGTAGAGACCACAGGACTCCTTCAGCAGGCAGCTGTAATTACATGAAATTTACCGGACCTTGTAGTGCAAACCCAGTAGCCTGCTGGGACGTTTCAGTGGGCTTCAGCCTTCTATTTGGGAACATGCTGGTTCTAGCTTTGGATTCAGGGAGACTTGGCCGTGAAGTATTTGTGTTGGTATGTGTTTTTCTCCACCTGTTTTAAAAAAGCCTTAAAAGATACTCTCAGCTAACTATGTCTACCTCCCATCCTTAAATTATATTAGAACAGCATAATAGCTACCTTGGAAATATGATCTCATGTACAACCTGGGGCAGGGGGAATGTCAAACAGACACCCTCAATGAAATCTTCTTTAGAATAAAACTATGCATTTCAAGGGGAGGCAGCAATGTTATGTTTACCTTAGAATTACTCCTAATCCACGCAGCGACTGGAAAGAAGAGAATTTTAAGTCTGGAATGAAACACACTTGCCTGGAAATGACGATGCAAGGGGAAAGAAACCTCAAAAATTGAGAGAAAGTGTGTGTCAACCACCCATATCTTGTCGATTCTCAAACTTTCCAAATTCTTTTTGGAATACAAAAAGAAAATACAAAAATACCCTTTGTTTAACAACCCTCCAGCTATTCTGGTTACAGCTTCTGGGAAATTTGTCTGTCAAAAGTTGCCAAAGACTTTGGTATTTTCCCTCTTGGGCAACTGAACATCATAAGGGTTATGGCACCAACGTGATCGTCCTCCCTCTCTCTCCTCTAGTTCAGCACTCCATGGAGCACTGGTTCTTTTGGCCTTGAAGGGAACGCTATGGGAAGGAGGGAGAAGTGGATATACTGATTATCTGACATAAATGACTAGGAGCCTCAGAACTTTACCCTCTGTCCAGACAGTGCCTCAGAGTGACAAGGATACTGGGGGAAAGGGCCCCAGTTTGCCATAAATCTGGTTATCCAAAAGGGTATGAGAGCTTTATGCTTTTTATTTCCTGCATGCTAAGAAGAAAATGCAGCCATCCTACTTGAGACCCCCAGGTTCCACTTCTTTCTATTTTTGTCTTATACCCTTTAAACTCTGTACCCACCTTGCTAGGTTCATAATTAGAGTGTTGGCAATGCCTGTTCCTTTGTTTTCAATTCCATTTTATACAAATGTTCCCATCACTCTTTTTAAAAGCCCTGGGCACATTTTCAAAACATACAACCCAAACAAATAAACTGTACAAACTAAGCCAAACCCACCAACAACTGGACACCCTTCCCATTTTGGAAGGCCACCCTGAGAAGTTACTTAATTGCAATATATTCTGTGAATTGAAGTTCACAGAGCTGATAATGGAAGTTCTATGTTAGCACCTCTATCACCCAAGAAATGTATGACCTACAAATAAACCACAGAATCACCTACTTAAGATTCAATGGAGTGAATTTTACCTTGAGTGACATCCTTAGAAAAGAAAATTTTTAGAGAGGAGCAAAGTTCCTAAGGGGAATTTTAACATAGGGTTAAACTTTGGCAGAAGTTATTATTTGCAAGTGCTGAGAAAGTTTATATTTAGAACTAAGTTCTTGATCTTATCCAGTGATTGACTTTTTCGTGGCCTTTGGAAGTAACTTTGATAGCAAAATTCCTGTCTGTCATTTACCCCTAAAGCTGACATGATCACAGCAGTGGAAGCTGCTATAAACGAGGCCATGATAAGGAAAAAAAAAAAACACTTTACCAATGGCAAGGTTTCCAACATGTGAAAACGGAATAGCTCAACAAAATTCCAATTTTGATGTGAAATTTCCCCAACACAGAATAGGCAGGACTGCACAAATGCACTGTCTGGAGCAGTAAGGAAATGAGGATCTTTGGATGTGATTCAGGCTGGCACCATGGTCCTCAGGTGCCATAGGGGAAGAAACAAGTTTTCTGCAAGATGGCAACCTGTGGGAATCAGCAGCGGTGCAATTGATCAACAGCCGGAGCTGCAGCCTTTGCTTTTGTTTCTCTGACAGAGCAAACCACTAAAAAGTCAGCTCATAGCCCCAACAAAAACTGAAAGCTTATAACAAGTGGTACCCCCTGTGCTTGTGTCTCAGCTTGGCCACAATAATGTACTCTCCTGAGTCTTCCAGCGGCGGTGAAGGGTGAGGCATGAGCCAGTGAGAACGTGGAGATGAGGAAGGTTCCAACGTGGAGCCTGCGGAATGAGTGGATTATCACGGTCTGTGCTGGTGGAGATCAGCAAGTCTGTCTCCTTTACTCTGGAACAACTGTGTGTGATATGATCTCCCATCCCCTATCAAAAAAGGCTCTGTCTTCAGGAAAACAAAGACTTCTCTGCTCAGTGCTGTCCCCTCCCATGATTGAGCTTTTTTTAACAATGTTATATTATTACAAACTTTGTAAAGCTCGGGTCATGGGGATTGTATTAAAAGCACAATAAAGAAGTGCAGCTGTTGATACAAGCTAGTATTTTGACCGTAATTACACCTTTTTCTGTCTCCTTAATGATTTGGGACATTTTGATTCAGGTATCTGCACAAATCCTGATAGAACGAGGATAAAATGCCACAGCATCTAGAATGTGACCTACATTTATGTAAACCTTGTAGATACAAAGTGCTTCATCACTTGAAAAAAAAATCTAATTCTTTTTATCTTTGATTTTCATGAAACCCATCCAGGGACAGTCTAGATTTTCAGAAAGAACAAATTTTTCAGTACAGGAGGCAGTGTTTGCCAGTACAGCAACAAGAATCCAGCCAAGTTGCCTTGGAGGAGTTGAGCAAGTACATTTCAATAAGGACCCAAACAATCCTTGGCAACCAGTCGGAACAACCAGTCATCATTGCATTAAGGAAGCCCTCAAATATGAGGGCTGTCGGTGGAAAATAGAGTTACTCACCAACTGAAAATGTTTACTTGAAGTGAGAATTATTTTATGGAAACCACTGTGAGTTTTGGAATACTTACAATCTGTTCAGATCGGTGGCTGTGTACAATGTTACTGCCTCAATATGCCCTGAGACTTCTAATCTGTCTGCTTAATGGAGCAGGTGGCAAGATTCTCCACTGAGCTGTCAGCTCCTGGAGGGTAGGGACCATGTCTTATTCATCTTGGATCTCATACCGTATCAAGCTCTTCACAGGCAGTCAATAAATATTGAATGAAAGAATCTTTACCTGCATTGCCAAATTCTCTGACCCCAGCATAAAATGTGGTGATGACCTCCTAAAGGATGACCATCCTTTATCCTAAAAGGATGGTGGTGATCTCCATCATCCTTTATTGCACTGTTTTATTTTTTCTCTAAGGTATTGTTGCCAGCTGTCATGTGATATGTGGTTGTTTTTATTATTTGTGTATTATTTACTTATCCTCACTGGAATCTAACTTCCCTGAGGTTAGGGACTGGATAACTGATTTCTTGTATTTCTCTACACTGGTTTCTAGAATGGTGCCTGGCATATCACAGGTCATATATAAACATGTGTTTGATTTTTTATTGAAGCATGAAAGATAAATGGATGGCATTCTTTTTTTCTTTAATTTTTCTCTTCATTCTCATTTGTTTTATCTTAATAAAGCCTGAAAATTATACTATGAACTTAATAGTAACAAAAGAAAGTTTCTCTATTATATAGTGATTTATTCTAAAGAATGAAAAAATCAGGAAACCAGGTATCACTGGTGCCATGCTTATGGGTCTGCAACTTGCAAAGAACTATGAATGACAAGAAATAAGAAAGAGAGAGGAAACAATCAAAAGAGTCTCCTGGAGGCTATCAGTAGTGGATGCCATATGAACTGATGGGCTGCCCCACATGAATAGTAAAACACATTTGTGCACCATTTTTAAGATTCTGGGTGTGTACCTCATCATTAAAACAAAACACTGGGTTTTCTGTTATACTGGGCAGGGTCTTCATGTCCTTCAGGCTTACAGAAGCAAAACATCTTATTCAAATTCTGAGTTCTCTTAACACATGACTTTTAAACTTAGGGTAAAATTTTAATAAGACAATGTAATACTCTTCCCCTTGAGCATTTCTGCATTTTCCCCACATGTGAATGAATAACAATTCACAAGCTATTAATAATGTTTCATTTTACCACCTAATGTAATGGCTGATAAAATCAGTGACCAGATGGTTCAGTGACTGACCATTATTTACATGTGATTGGTGATCCTGCCAAATATAAAAACTTCAACTGCAAATTCCAGATATTATTTCTTTCTTTCAAGCCAATAGAGAGCAGAAGTTCTTTGTTCCTTGTAGACGCTCACGATGTGTGATGACAATTGAGCAGACGTGCTTTTGCAGTTTCTTAGGTTGATTACTACCAAATGAACCTGGGATAAATAGGAAAGTGGCCTAGCTGCAGAGCCTGACTCTGGGATAAATAGAGAAGTAGAAAAAGTCTTTATAGACTTTATAGCTGAGTGCTGAAGAATTGATGCTTTTGAACTGTGGTCTTGGAGAAGACTCTTGAGAGTCCCTTGGACTGCATGGAGATCTAACCAGTCCATCCTAAAGGAAATCAATCCTGAATATTCATTGGAAGGACTGATGGTGACGCTGAAACTCCAATACTTTGGCCACCTGATGCAAAGAACTGACTCATTTGAAAAGACCCTGATGTGGGAAAGATTGAAGGTGGGAGGAGAAGGGGATGACAGAGGGTGAGTTGGTTGGATGGCATCAACGACTTGATGGACATGAGTTTGAGTAAACTCCAGGAGTTGATGATGGACAGGGAGGTCTGGCATGCTGCAGCCCATGGGGTTGCAAAGAGTTGGACACAACTAAGGTGACTAAGAAAAAGTCTGTCATTGGCCTTCCCACTATGCCCCTTCTCTCCCTCAAGCATCTTACACTCTCTACCTTAATCCCAATCCCGTCAATACTTCTGGCCAACCATGCACTCAGCTGCCTTGCTCTCCTAATGAATCTTATCTCTCCATTCATTTCCAGAGTGGAAATTGCACTGGAGATGATAGTGCATAATCCCTAACACTGTTAATAACTCTGTATCTTGGAGTGAGCTGTTAAAATACCCAGAGCCCACATTTCTTTATTTGTAAAACAGAGATAATGATATTTATTTCATAGAGTTATTGCACAGACTACTTACAATTGTAGTACTTGAAACTGTACTTGAAACTGTCCTGCCTGTCTCCTAGGAAATATTTGATAAATGTTTAGCTTACAATGTCTAGATATTTGTTCTGACCTGAGATGGTGATTCTAAAGAAACTTTCAAAACAGATAAATGAAGGATATTTTTCTAGCAGATGATGAGGGCATTCCTTCAGTTGGAGCAAAAGCAGCATGGGGACAAAGTAGAATATTTAGGGGTATGTGGTGTAGTTGTTCAGTGTCCAACCTATAAAACCATACATGGGCACACTGAAGATAGACACATACTTATGAAGCAGATAATATGGAGGAAAAAAACCCTATTGGGGCTTGGGAGGGATAAGTAAATGAAATAGTGGACTCCAGTCACTAAATATATAAGCAGTAATTATGATAACATAATTGCTCATGTGTCTAGCTCTTTCTAGTGGATGGTAAATCTCTCTGAAAGTCCTAGTATAATCACAATAAACTTGACTGAAGACTAGCAGAATGACTTCAGAAACTCTTTACTTTTGCTTCCTTCATGACACAGTTCATGTTATCTCTAAGATGTTATAATCTTTGACAACTCTTTTTTAAGTATAGGTAAGCAATGTGTATTTTCGAACATGTTTAAAAGGACCAGGGTGTCAACAGTTGTGTAATAAGCAATCCAATTGTTTGGGTGCTCATGTATATTACTGCATTTAATGATAGGAATTACTCATTTCCTTAGATAATGTTTAACATCGATAACATATTCCATGGTTTCAGTGTAATTAGAAGAATAGGCTCTAGACTCAGACAGAGTGGCCTGATATCCTGGCTCAGTCGCTTACTGAGAAACATTATGCCTGTGTTTTAACCTCTCTGGACCTCATGATTCACTTTTTATAGTCGTGGTGAGATGTGAAAAGACAGATAAAAAATGTTTTATGATGCAGAACCACCAAATTAATGAATCCTAGTCCTATCCCTTGATTCCCTATGAAATAATAATCGTCCTTATTGTTTAAGAACCATTGTTATGGCTCTGATGGTCAAGAATCCGCCTGCAGTGCAGGAGATCCGGGTTCAGTCCCTGGGTCATGAAGATCCTCTGGAGAAGGGAATGGCTACCAACTCCAGTATTCTTGCATAGAGAATTCCATGGTCTGAGGAGCCTGGCAGACTACAGACCAACTTTTGGTGTCACAAAGAGTTGGAGACAACTGAACAACTAACACTTGTTAGGTTTTCTCTTACTTGGAACTCCAGTTATCTTACATGGCATATCTTTTTTCCATGCTTCAGTAAGTGAGGATACTCAAAAGAGAATGGAGCACAGAATGACCTTAATTTTCTCTTTTTACCACTTTTGCTTTACTGCTCTCTACCAGGTTAATCTAAATGAAGAGAGTTTATGTGAGTGAGTGAGTGTGTGTGTGTGTGTGTGTGTGTGTACATGCATGTACCTCTTGTTATTTAAACAACTCATGAGACATAGCTGAAAAAAATTCACTGGAACTGGTTTTATGAACTATATACCCTTGGTGTATATTGGGGAATAGTCATAAAACCAAATGAACTGATGAAAAGCCTGCATTCTAGTTAACATCAGTTTCCCTTCCCCTTTCAACTCTGGAAATAGACCAGGAAACCAGTTTTCTGTGGGAAAAATGTTATGAATCCTGAAAACTCCTTATGCCTCTAAACCTCCTTTGTATGTTCCTGTACTCTAATATTACAGGATAATCACTTTACTGCAATATCCTCAGAAGAATTTGGAGATTTGTTATTTCCTGGTTAAAGGTTTCATTATTTCTCCTGGCAGAAACCTAGTCAGAAAGAATTCATTGGCTGTTTAATTCTGAGTTAATATACTTTGACCATTTGAATCTGAGAAATTCATTTGCAAAAATAACTCAGCACATTTGGTGTTTTTAAAGACTGCAGTAAAACTTTACTGAGTGACCTGGTACCCTTTGCAAAGAGGGACTTGGTTTGAAGTCATGAGAGTGAAAAACACAAATATGTTTGCATGCATCTTTAAAATTTACAAAGTTCAAGATCATGTCATGATATATGGGCCATGCAAACGTATTTTAAATATATCCTTTTAATTATATCATTCTTGTCCCTTTTCTTACCATTCTGTTTCACTTTTTTAATAATTGTATTAGCCAAATTAGAAGAAAAAACCTAATCAGGGCCTTGTTCCAAAAAGTCAAACATGAATAACTCAGAGTAACTTCTATGTCAAATTAATAGTTCTAAAAGAATAGAAATTAATAGAACTAAAGGAAGTGTATCTACCTGAGTAAACATCTTATTTTTAGCTGTTTTTAGAATTTTATGACACACTGACACGCAAGGACTTTTGCAATGGTAGTGTATTTCTCCTATTGTAAAGAATTTCAGAGCAACAATAAATTAGCTTATTAAATTAATGTCTAAATAGATTTACATATTTTAATGAGCAAATCGTCTTTGGTTATTTTGGTATTTTTTTGATGACTCTTTTTCTGACAATAGGTCAAATTATAAAAATTCACATTTGCTACCACTTACAAAATGATAGAAGTTTATCAGGAAAAAATGCAAAAGAACTTTCAGATCTCACTTGACATTTTTTTCTGGCAATGTTTGCTAAGAATGATAACCCTCAGTGACATTTCACATTCACAAAGGAGACAGGCCAATAGACAAAGCTTCCAGGGGTCATCATTTTGTCCTTTGTCCCTTTAACATTTAAACACTACAAACAAGTGCCTCCAACTTTTCTCAGGTGATCCAGTTCTGAAAGATGAAGCCTATACAGGGCATGGGATGGAAATAAAGATGTCTACTGACATAACTCTGTGGAAGTGTTGCTCATGATCCACCTAAAATGGAACAGAAAGAAGGTCCATTCCTCCTATTTCTATTGATAGAAATCATCCTAAGGGACGTTTACAATACCTACCAGTGTACAGTTTATATGATTGGCTCTGCCGATTGACCAGAGTTCCCTAAGAATGAGCACTTATTAAGTGCATTATAGCAATTGGAAGTGGTATACATTAATCATACTTGGAAATGATAGTCAGCTAACATTGCCAGATGCCATTCACTTCTCAGGAAGCCATCTGAAGGAACTTTCTGAAACACTGTGTCTCTGTTCCTAATAGCTGGATGATTTGTACAATATTGGAAACAAGTGGAGTTGGTCCCCACTCTGTCCTTCTGTGCGGTTCTTCATTTCAGGCACAGACAATACTTGCAGGGAAATAAAATGACTACTGTACCTGCTGTATTCTCAGCTGCCTCTCTAACCATCCAAAGAGACTAAAAGGCACAGGACCAGCGTGTGGGAGCAGGGTAGGGGATGGTGGAGAACAAAAATAGAAGAAGGAAACTAAATAAAGAAAGAAGGTTTATAAATGCTTAAGAAGAAAAGAGAAGTGGTTTGATTTACTGCTAATTTAATCCTTTGTACCCTATAAGCCCTCATAGGGTATGTAATACAAGATAGAATGGCCACATCAGTGCCCTAAGGGATTCTAAGTAGTTGTCAATCCTATACCTCCTCCAGGTCACTGTTGGTTTTCTCTCTACATTTTCCATGTTCCTATGGTCAGCAGTATGAACTTTTACTCCGTTTGGTGTGGAACAACTCCTTTATACTGGTCAAGGAATAATCTGGGAGGCACAGGGTATATGCATTCAGACTTACATAATACAATACAGCTTTATTATTCCAGAGAAAGGCTTATATCCCCAGGTGTCTGCAAGCAAGTACTATCTTTTCATGGGTCCATTATGAGCTCAGGTAAGAAAGATATTGGCCATGAAATGGGTGAAAGGCAGGGATGGAGAACAACCTTCAAAGCTGTCCTCGATGTTTGCTTCCTTGGTTTCACAATAAATACAAGCGCTGAATGTAGGTGGGATATCAGTAGTGAATAAATAACATGATTGGGCCCAGTAGGTTTGGCTCTGCACTCATTCATTTGTTCATCCATTCATTCATTTACTCAACTATCTACTGAGAACTTACTAGGTACCTGGCACTCCGAAAAACATGAAGGGTGCAATAATGAGCAAAAACAGGCACAGTCAGGTCATTGGTCCATTATCATAGGGCTCAATGGCCACTTGCTGGCCAGTGAGAGTTCTGATTATTATTTTGGTTTTGGATGTCTCTTTAAAATTAACATCCTCTTCCTTATCCCAATTCTGAATTATAGATTTGTTAACAGAGTCTAAAGTTTGAGAAGGCTAAGAAGAGTCCTGCTAACTTCTTTTAATTTGGCAGGACAACCTTCCAGCATTGGCTTCCCCAGTGCCTCAGTTGTTAAAGAATCTGCCTGCAAAACAGACCACCTGTAATGCAGGAGTTCTGGGTTCGATCCCTGGCTGGGGAAGATCCCCTGCAGAAGGAAATGGCAAACCACTCCAGTATTCTTGTCTAGGAAATCCCATAGGCAGAGGAGTCTTGTGGGCTAGAGGCCATGGGGTCGCAAAAGAACTGGGTACAACTTAACAACTAAACTACCATGACCACCCTCCAACGTTAAAGTTCATTAGATTTTGCTTCAACTTTTCTCATAGAAATAGAAATAGACAGAGGCTGGACCAAATCTGGTGGCCAAGGCTCTGATCATCCATTTTCTGAGACTGCTCAATGACCCATCCTATGTTTCCTGATACAGTAAAAAGTGTAATGAGAGAAGAGTGATCTTTCCAAATCACAGAGGAGGAGAAATTTATTGACAGAGTGAACACTTTTGCTCTCTCTGCTTAAGTAAGAGTTTTCAAAGCAAACACTTTCAACCTTCCTCTTGTAACACTGTTTACAGAGAAAATACACGGTATGTTTGCTGTGGGGTCTGGAATGTAGCCTTCCAAATAAAGGCAGGAGGGGATTCCTGGGTGAAAAGAGGTCAAACTGGAGAAAAATTAAGACAGTCATCTTTTTTCCAGCCATATCCCTAAGCAACCCCACAGTATCTTCCTCAGGAATCTACCTGGTGATATTTGATATATGCTGGTATGGAAGCCACACTGACAATCACTAAATAAACAGCATATGAATGGCAAGTGTTTGAGAGATAAGGCAGGATTTTAGATCCTCAAGCTGCTGTTTCTAAGTGAGGCTTCACCTCAAGTCTTGGCTCAACCCCCATTCAGCGTTATCTGTGGAAATCACCAGCCACATGCGTCTGCTTTTTTTCTTTCATGAAGATGATGACCCAGCACAGCATCCAATCAACTCCTCCTCACTGCTTTTAATGTCATTATTTTTATTGAGCAAAATTCTGACTGCTCAGAGCTAACTATTACTTTAATCTGAGGCCACCTATTAACAGTAATGCTATTACTGCAAAGACGGAAACAAGAAAATGGCCCAGGTACCCTGCACTTGCCTATCAACTCATGCCTGCTCTTCCTCATCGCAGAGCATTAACAAGAAGTGACTATTCATGTGTATAGCAGCACATTTATGCACACACAATAAAGAGAATTAACATATTTTAATGCATTTTGTTTCATTGGTGATTTAGTCGCTAAATCGTGTCTGACTCTTGCAACACCATAGACTGTAGCCTGCCAGGCCTCTCTGTCCATGGGATTTTCCAGGCAAGAATATTGGAGTGGGTTGCATTTCCTTCAGCAGAGGATCTTCCTGACCCAGGGATCGAGCCTGTGTTTTCTGAATTGCAAGCAGATTCTTTACTGCTGAACCACCAGGAAAACACCAATTAGCCTAAAATAATACTACTAAGGTCATTTCTGATATGCAGCAGAGACTAGCAGCACAATGGTCTCTTTCATTTAAAATAATAGCTGTAATTGTTCATTCCTTTTCTCATTTACTCATTCTTTCAATAATCTTCATAAAGCACTTATTTTATGCTCTCATCAGGGGTGCAATGGAAAAAAAGTAAAAAAGGTTTCCTACTCTCATGGAGTTAAAAGACTAGTGAGAGAGAACATTCCTGAAAAAGTTGTATATTGATCAAATTTTTATACATTCATATGAAAATTCAATATGTAGTTTGGTCTCACAGCAGAGTACTCCATGAATACTATTGTAAGGTAAAACACTGACTTGTAACATATCTATTTGGTTAGGACAGACATATCAGGCTTTATTAAAGCTAGGCACATATTTCCTTTCAAATATGAGGATACCTTCCTTCTACAAGGTTTGTGCAAATGAGTATCATGTAGATACACGCTTTCATACAAGACAAGGAAGATGGTATAGTGTATCTTACAGTGCACTGATAAACTCACAGTGGTATAGATTTACATAAAGAGCAGACACATAGACAAGTAAACACAATCCAATGTATGTGCTTTACTAAAAGTATGAGCTTAGCTGAGCAGAAAGAGTGAGAAGTGGGGCAATGTGGGGCAGAGTATAAAAACGTAAATCTTCTAGGACCCAGACTTAAGGATTAATAGAACTGAGCAGAGAAAGGAAAAAATGATGAGAAAAGAAATAAATTCACAGAGGATTAAAGACATCATCATGGTTTTCTCAGTCATTCTCATCAATCCCCTCATGCAAGGAAAGCCTCAGTTACCTTTCTAGACATTATCTTCCACTCTCCCTGGGCTCCTTCCTGTCTTCTTATTCGGAAGAACAAGGACAGGAGAAGGATGATACCATTCAGTGTTAACTGACACACGCTGGTAGAAAAACAAAGACAGGGAGGAAAGAACCCTGGGATCCTGAGGATCAGGCCTCAAAGGTCAAACAGAGCACCAATAAAGCGGTCTGAAAAAAGCACGTTAGGGCAAGAACCAACAATTTCTTCTATTTTTTTTCCTTCTATTTATAGTATCAGGAAAGATTGGCTCTGGAAGAAATATTGTTGATTTATTGACTAAAACCAGGGAGGTGCCCCTTTCATTTTATTTCTCTTTGATTAGATTTATTTTGCAGCATCTCAGTTTTCACTTGTAGTTCTGGAGAGGATCTTTAAAATGGTTTAATGCAACCCCTTTGTTTCATGGATTAACAAATTACAGATCATAGTGGTGAGATAATTTGTTCAAAAACACGATTACTTCCGGGCAAAATTGAGACCAGAAACCAGATCTGTACCCCCCGCCCCCACTGCCAAAGTGGAAAGTGATTTAAAGTTATTCAGACTGGTTTAACTCTGGGCTCTTAGTTATATCTGTGTGCTTTTATTCCGTATAATGGAAATAATAAAACTTTGCAGACAAGTGATGAGAAATAGATGACAAAAATACATGAAAAACACCTAGCAGAGTACTCAAAACTTAGTAGCTACTCACCTATGAAGCATCACTTTTCTCCTCTTTACCCAACAAAAATCATGTGAGGAACTGGAGAAACTGTGATTAAGATATTTCAGAGCATGACTTCTGAAGTCAATCTAAAATCATGAACATTGTTAGTGGAAGATAAATGTGAGAACTGATTGAAATTCATACACACACACACAGTTTCTTTCCACGGTGAATAATAATGAAATGTTTAAAATTCTTGGGAATGCGTCAGTAATGCCAATTATATTAATAATGAATACCACTAATTGAACACCTACTGTGTGTCACTTGAATCACATGCATTAATTCTAATTCTGGCAACAAGCTTGCAAAACACTTCACAGATGATTTAAAAAAAAAAAAAAAAGAGGCACAGTGGTTATGTTACCCATGGTTTAGTAACTACAATGAGGATTCAGAAGAAAATTACAGAGGATTTTCAACTCAGACTTGTTCTAAGCAGATAAATAGAGAGAAGTGATTTCTTAAAATACTTTACAGCACAAATACCTAGATGCTTAAACTAGCAGCTGTTCTCCTTGGATATTCAATAGGAGGTGCTGTTAGGCTTTATCGGCCAGGACCATAAACTTAGGTGATTTAAAAATGGAACAAAGGGCACAGATGAAGATTTCTTCCAAGCATACACCTGCTGGAAGCTATGAGTAACTATCCCTTTGGTGAGACTTAATTGGATTTAGATCTAAATGAACTCTGACATGTTGATTATTCACTACTTGAAAGTAGAAGGAAGAAAAATGCTAAGGTGAGAGTTCAGCGGTGTAAGCTTTCTTTTTTCTCCCCTGTGGTTCTGAAAAGTCCCCACTGAGGCTTTCTTTTAGTTAGGTTTTGTATTTTCACTATTCAAGTAACATGGAGAAACTAAAAGGTTTGGTTCTAGGTGCATCCCAAATAAACATCTTCTTTCTTAACAGATTTGAGTTCTATAGCTTCTAGAATTAGTCCAGTAATGAATATAGGCGTCTACCAAAGGAAGCACACAGTGCTTGGGGATAAATATTCAATAATTCTCAGAACTTTTTTCTTCCACAGACTCTTAAGAAAGGGAAGTAGGTGATTTCAAACATGACAGGAATATTAGAATGAAAAAGAGTGAATGAATTGTCTGCTCTGCCCCAAGCTTTATATATCTTACCTCAGTTAATTCCCATAATTATTATTTCCATTTTATCACAAGTACAATTCTTATCCTCATTTCATCGGAGGAGCCATTAAAGCTTAGAGAAGTAAAAACAGCCATTTAACGCCATGCATCTATAAATGACAGTTGTTATTCAAAGTCTAGCTCTGTTTAACCCCCACTCTAGCTCAGTCAGAACTCTGAATGGATGGCTGTCTTGACATAGTCATGGTAGGTTAGACACTGGGTTGGACTCATCAGGGAACCCTTCCTAGAAAAAGTGGGCCCTGGGAAGGCAGAGAAGATAAAATATGTGATTGATGTCCTATTGCTAGTTATGTCTGGTCCTTGATACCGCAGATTTAGGGAGGACTAGAAGCAGGGCATGTCTTAGTTTAAATAAGCCAAAAGAAAAATAAGATGGAGTGAAGAGAGAAATCTGAAAGATTCAAGAGAAGTTTCTTTGGATTTAGAGCTGGACCAAGCAACAAAGCTAGAGATGACCTGTAGTTGTTTCAACACAGCAGGAGAGCAAACAGAGGCTTGAGACCCAAAGACCAGTATGGAACCCAGAATGTGATGAGGGACCGACTAGACTGATTAGTTGGTAAAAATCAACAGGTACACTGCAGATTCTGGAAAAGAAATATTTCTGTTTGATTCAAAAGATATTAATAGTAAGCAATTTGTGCAGTAAGTAAAGTGAAATCCAGGATAGAAAAGATGAATTTGTAGAGAAGGGCCATAGTTCAGTGTTCCCTTTATTGGTTCGTCATAATTCAACCAATATTTTTCTATTTTTTGTTCATGCATCAGTCTTTCATTTAACAAGTAGGCCCACTGTGTTTCAGGCTCACTGAGGGAAGCAGAGTGTCCACAGTGTTCATCTGGACCAAAGTAGCATACCAGGTCTGCATGGAAGAAACAAAATCATCCCTTAGATTCCAGGGAGGATGACATAAAGTTCATGACCACTGACTTGATGATGGAGAATACAATGTAGACACGTAAGTGCTTTGGGGAATGATATGGGATCAATTAGAATGACTCTCATAGTGCAAGTGACGTGTTGATTGTGTTGAATAAAATAGAAACAGACGAGCCCGCATTCTAAGAGGAAACAGAAGAGGAAATATGGATGAGATTTACAATGATGATAATAGTTCCCATTTGGGGACCCTATTCTTCTCAACTGCCAGATGCTTTACTTTACTCATCAGTCTGCACTGCAGCCCTTTGAGGAAGTTATTACTGCCCTTGTTTTATGGATAAGAAATACAGTGACCAAACACTATTTGCCTGGGACCGAAAGGTTTCCCGGAGACTGGACTCTTAGTGCTAACCTAAGGAAACTGGAGTGGTGGATCCCCTTCCAGGAAACCAAAGATCACAATGTCACAAGTCAAGGACAAAATCTGAACTTATGTCCAAGATTTCCTCATGCCCATATCTGTGTCTTTCCACTATACCACACTGCCTTGATCTCTAAAACTCCTGAACTTAGCAATAGCCAGTCACATGCTTTTTGTAAATACAAACAAAATGTTTATCTCACAAATCAAATAACCTTCATGCTGTCTCTTCTGTTAAGCTGTCCACTGCCGCTGTCTGGACTAATGATACCTGTGTCTCATCTAGCAGATCTTTGACTGACAGCCTCCTTTAACACAGGAGAAACATATTATATATAAACCTTTTTGTTTTTCAGTGATTCAGTTATAATCCTAAAGGTGAGTGATAGGACACAACTCCAAGAGAAGCTGTGACTAACAAACTAACATCTGGATGAAAATAAAATGAGAAACAAAAGTCCAGCTGTTTTGTCCATAAATGAAGCACATTGATATTTGGGGACATCTGGAGAGTTGAGTGAACTTTTCGATTTTCATACAGATGTTCAGTGTCACAGAGACAGAGTCATAACTATATACATGGAAAGATATGCATAATGGTATTTCACTACGTAATGACCATAGGGAACCCTTTCATAATGCTAATGTCTGTGGACAGAATGAAGACTCTGACTTATACTATTATATCAATTATATTTTATAGCATATGGTTATTATGTTCCAGGACATATATTTTGACCTGGATAGCTATGCCATGATGTAGATATTATGGATTTTGAAGTTAGTTACTTTATAGCCCTTTTCAAGTTCTAATTGGTTAGATGCAGGCAGGAAGAGTGGGACATTTACTGGATTGCCTAGACCTCCTTAAATAACTAAACTTATTTAAAACATTTAAAAAAATGATTCAGATAATTCACGTTTTAAAATGGTGTCACATTCTAACTAAAGATAGTCCTGGGGCTCCATTTTTTCTGCAATCAGTGCACCCTTTGGTTCGGCTGTTGTGTGAAGCAGCTGCATTATCTGCATTTTGCCAAGTAAACAAACTCTGCACCATGCAATAGTGTTTGTTGTTTGCTAATGTGCTAGTGGTTAGAAACTGCATAAAAACTCTAATTATACATTTTCATATAATGCAGAGGCGGTGTAGGGGTGTGCTTCATTACTTGAGGATATGCACACAAACTGCGCTTGTATCCTTTTTCTGTGGCATAGTAGGTTTTCAATAAATGCTTTGTAATTGCCTGAAAAATAATATCAAGCCTTAACTGATTGCTTACCATGTACTGGAGACTGGGTTAAACATTTAAAGTTTAAGTATTACTTAAGTATTAGTTAAATATTACATATATATTAGTTTAAGTATTACTTAAATATTAGTCGCTCAGTCATGTTCGACTCTTTGTGACTCCAAGGACTGAAGCCCGCCAGGCTCCTCTTTCCATGGGGATTCTCCAGGCAAGAATGCTGGAATGGGTTGTCATGCCCTCCTCCAGAGGATCTTCCCAACCCAGGGATCAAACCTAGGTCTTCCGCATTGCAGGCAGATTCTTTACCATCTGAACCAGCAGGAAAGCCCAAGTATTACTTAGTGCACAAAATAATTCCCTGAAATGGATTTATTATCTTCATTTATGTATGAGTCGACTGAGGTGCAGAAATGTTAAGTGACTCACCCAAGGTCATATCAACCTAGTATTTGGCAGAAGAGGCTTTTGAACCCAGATTTATCTGACTTCATAACCCCTGTTATGATCTGCTGCCTCCTCTTAAAATGAGTATATGATGGCAGAGACCTAGCTTTGCTAAACCCCCAAGGCTAGTTAAGATCACTGTCAAACAAAGACATGCACAGATCATTTTAAGCCTATCATCTTGGGAGAAAGTTGCTAGCTCCTGTACCTAGACGGAAGAAGTATACATTTGTTACACAAACCCCACTTGCACACATTCAAAACGATTCAGTCAGGGGGTTAGCAAAGGTTGTTTTAAGCCAAATGACACCTGTAAAAGAAAGTTATGTCACTGCTCTTTCCTTTTAAATCTGAGCTTCTTACTTACTGGCTGTGTCTGTTGCAAACATTGACATGTCATAAAAAATACAGTGTCTTATAAATCACATCTCTCCTGTAGGAGATTACAACATTTTTTATAGCCCATCTGAACCTCTTGAAGCTTTGTTTCTTCAGAATCTATTCCAGTTACAAAGAGATGAGATTTTTACTTCAAAGGAAGCACTTATGAAATCTGCACCTGCTAAATAGAAAACTACCACTTTAAGGCTTTTCAGTGGTTGATACCTCACTTAATTTTGCAGTTTCCATTTAAAAGAATCGCGCTGTACATAATGAAGTATCCACCTTTTATAATTATTCCACCACTAATTTCAGTGATGTATGCAAACAAGTTGGAAGAATGGTGAATCAGCCCTTTGACCTCAAGTCTAATCTTTTCAAACTAGAACTTACTGAAAGAACCATCACAGAAAAGCCACTGGTTCTAGTGCACTGAACATGTAGGGAATTAATAATGTCATTATATGTTTTCTTAGATCAGTCTCCCAAGGCAATAGAAATAAAAGCAAAACTAAACAAAGAGAGTTGAACTGTGAAGAAAGCTGAGCACCGAAGAATTGATGCTTTTGAACTGTGGTGCTAGAGAAGACTCTTGAGAGTCCCTTGGACTGCAAGGAGATCCAACCAGTCCATTCTAAAGGAGATCAGCCCTGGGTGTTCTTTGGAAAGAATGATGCTAAAGCTGAAACTCCACTACTTTGGCCACCTCATGCGAAGAGGTGACTCATTGGAAAAGACTCTGATGCTGGGAGGGATTGGGGGCAGGAGGAGAAGGGGACGACTGAGGATGAGATGGCTGGATGGCATCACCGACTTGATGGACGTGAGGCTGAGTGAACTCCAGCAGTTGGTGATGGACAGGGAGGCCTGGCGTGCTGCGATTCATGGGGTCGCAAAGAGTCGGACACGACTGAGCCACTGAACTGAACTGAACTGAAACAAACAAGAACTATAAGCTTTTGTACAGCAAGGAAACCCTAAGCAAAATGAAAAGACAACTTATAGGCTGGAAGAAAATAGTTGCAAATGATGTGATGGACAAAGGCTTAATTTTCAAAATATACAAATAGCTCATACAAATCAACAACCAAAAAAACAAACCTACTCCAAAAAAAAAAAAAATGGACAGAAGACCGAAATAGACATTTCTCCGAGGAAGACACCCATATGTTCAGAAGGCACATGCTCATTATTGCTAATTATGAGAGAAATGCAAATCAAAACTACAATGAGGTACCACCTCACACCAGCCAGATGACCATCATTAAAAAGTCTACAAATAATAATTGCTGGAGAGGGTGTGGAGAAAAGTGAACCCTCCTACACTGTTGGTGGGAATGTAAATTGGTGTAGCCACTATGGAAAATAGTGGGAGGCTCCTCAAAAAACTAAAATAGAGTTGCCATATGATCTATTTTATCTGGCATATAGCCGAGACATGGAAACAACGTAAGTGCCTGTCAACAGATGATGTGGTTATACAGGCAGCAGAGTATTACTCAGCCATAAAATGATACATGCCATTTGCAGCAACATGGATGGACCTGGAGATTATCATACCAAGCAAAGTAAGTCATAAAGAGAAAGACAAATACTATATATTATGTGGAATCAAAAATATGACACAAATAAATCTATAGAAACAGACTCAGGGACTAGATGTGTGGTTGCCAAGGGTTGGGGATGGAGGAGGGAAGTCTTGGAATTTTGGTATTAAGAGATACAAATTATTATATATAGGATGGACAAACAACAAGGTCCACTGTATAGGACAATGAATTCTATTCAATATCTTGTAATAAATCATAATGGAAAAGAGTATGAAAAACTATATATATGTATATAGAAATGTGTCGGTATACATCATACATACATGTATACATACATGCATGCCGTCACTTTGCTGCACAGCAGAGATTAACACAAGACTGTAAATCTACTACACTTCAATACAAAAAGGTCATTAAACACATCCACACAGCTGGGGATTTTTAGCCAAATGGTTGCATTTTTCGCTGTGAAGATTTAAAAGGAAGAATAATTACATAGATCACTATTTAACAGAATAATCACGTGGCATTAGTTAGGATGTTTTCCTTTCTTTATTTTTTGTTTGTTGTGTGCTTTCTTTAAAAGGAATGTTCATCAAATACCACATGAAAGACTGTGTTTACCTACCAACATAATAACACCTTTCATTTATGTCGCTATCTATTGTTTCCAAGTTGCTTTCACATTTATTATATAATTGGGTGATATCATTTGGACACTTGAAATTATACCTCAAACACAGTCCTATAACTGTTTTCTGAGTATTAAACTGAGGTAGATATGCTTCTCTGGCACTGCCTTGATTAAAAAAGTAACAGAAAATAATACTGTTCTCTTTCCAAAGAGATTTCAGACAAAGAAAAGAGAAGATGAATAATCGTATATCACCCACTGTGAAACCATGGTGAAATTTACAAGAACTTTACAGGAGGGGCTTTTGTTAAAGGGCCTTTCTCAACTGCACCAGGCTACAATCTAACAGTCTGTTCTTGTAAGATTAAGTGCTTCACCTTGAGGTTTTTTTATGACTGCTTCTAACTGTGGTGCCTCACCTTAGATATAAAATATCACCTCAAAGGGATGAACTAATGGTGTGTATGAAGGAGCTTCTACTGGGACTCTCCATGAATGAGAAGCACAACCAGAAGTATCAGGTTGGACTCTAAGCATGTGGCACAGGGGAGAGGACACAGCCTTTGAAGTCCTTTGATTAAAATCCAAGCTCTTCTAGTTACTACTTGAAGGCCTTGGACAGCTCATGTAAACTCTCTGAGCCTTAGTTTTCTTATCTCTACAATGGTGGTGATAATATTCTTTCTTCATAGGATTATTGTGAATATCGATTGTAATATTGAATGCAAACAATCAGTGGGGGTCCAAGATATTAAATAATGAGTAAAATCATTACCATTTTATTATTAGACCCATATTTTTGCTATTGCAATGTTCCAGACAGAAATCCAAGAGGGTGTATACCAAGGAATGTATTTTAGTGAAATGAGAAGAAAATAGCTTTAGTCAAGATGGTTTCCTGGATTGTAGTTTGGGGATGTAGATGATGCTGATGGTGATATTCAGTAAAACCAGAAATAGAAGGATATGAAGGAGAGAGAGTGAGCAACACTGGGAGAGAGAGATTACATCACATAATGCATTTCTCTTCTTCATCCATGTTGTAACCAGGTCTCTGGCACATATTAGGAAATATTATATGTATATAATATTTCCCTATACATATATTTTGAGTTAATAAATGAATGAATGATCAAATCACACATGAACTAGGTCAATCAGCCTAATTCTACAACTGTGTTTAAATGAATAATATATATCTCATTGACTATTCTTACCAGAAAATGTAAATATCTAACCTGGCATGTATGCTTTTAT
The DNA here is from genome assembly GCF_032405125.1 of Capricornis sumatraensis. Lineage (NCBI taxonomy): Eukaryota > Metazoa > Chordata > Mammalia > Artiodactyla > Bovidae > Capricornis > Capricornis sumatraensis. Next base: position 44,216,035 of record NC_091074.1, on the reverse strand, counting down.
CACCAGCCACAATAAAGGGCTTGCATTGCATTTCAAATAAAATGAATTTAAAATGAAGCATACAGAAGGATGACATTACTCAGATCAGTTACATTACTTAGATTAGTTCCTTTTCTAGGTTTAAAATGCCAGGGAGTAAGTGGCCTTAATTCTTCCCATTCCCCGTTCTTATTTGGATATGTACACATCTGGGAAGTCATTGGATTCTGGTTGAGAGCTTGTCAACTTTCATAAGTTTATAGTGTTTCCCTTCAACTCTGCCTGGAGACTTGCAAATGACACAGAACCCTTACCAAGTAGAATTCACCTCCTGGTAAGGGCCAAATCACTGCGGTAGGGTGGTTAAAAATGTGCATGAAACAGAGGGTACCTTAGGACTTTTGCATGGACAGGTCTTTATTTTCATGTACTTATTAGGTACCTATTTTCAGATGCCCTTAAAGATTCCTAGAGCTATCTCCATTTCCATTTTGTGCTACATTTGACTCTTTTAGAGAATCCTGTCTCTCACACCACCGTAGGCAAGCAGATAATCTATCTGCTATTTATATAGCACAGCAGTTTTTCCAGGAATGCTGGACTCTAGAAGGCAAGATGCTATTATAATTGCCTATTTTCATTTGTTATTTCATTGTGAAAGCAGGCTAACGTGGGATGAGGAGGCCACATTTGGCAGCTGCCTGTCTCAATGAGTAAATGAGTCAAAGAGGCCTTTGCAGTCATAGACCAGGTTCAACAGCATTTTAGGATTACTGATGGGGTGATGTTTGTCATTTTAAAGTGTAAATAAATCAGGGTTTTTTTGAAGTGAAATTTATTCCTTTAAGAATAAGGATCAAGGTCTCTGGAGAATCAATTAGCCCTTGTATTTGAACAGACAGGGTGCTGTACACCTCTCTGCACGTTGAATCAGTCTAACATTTCTTTTTTTCCCCTGGATATGCATTTTTTAGCACATGTGGAAAAGCACAGTATTTTTTAAAAAGCAACACTACCACATAAAGAGCCATTTGTTATGTGCACAAATTAGCAGCATACAATTTAATTCAAAATTAGCAAGTGATGATTCTGGAAAATAACAGTTTCTTCTCAGCAGAAGAGCCACACAATGGCCTGAATTTTCTGCTCCCTGCTAACTCACGTAGTGACGAAAGCAAGATCTACTCATATACCATACACAGCAGGATTGGGCCAAGTCATATGTTAACGATGCCTTTCACCACGTGTGAGATCCTGACAATGTTTATTAGTCAATGTTTATTAGTCAATGTTTACTAATAATGGTCACAGATTTCTAGGAACCATTTGAAGCAAAAAAGCATCAGTATGTGGCAGCTTAAATCGCCTTGGGACTCAGCAGTCTTAGAGTTGGGCAGACTTATGAGACTTAAATAAAAATCTAAGTCTCATAGATTTAATTTTTTCCTGCTCCTCTGAGGGGTCAAAAACCAACCAGCCAAACAAACAAAAATCCTTGTGAGTATCATCACCTTCTTAACAACCCTGTGTGAACTTTAATTCTCTTCTTATTCATTCAGACACTTCACCCTTCCCTCTGCCCTACTTCCCGTCTCCCTTTGCTCAGTGAATGGAGCCTGGGGAATGGAAGAGAAGAACTGGACTGCACAAGGGGCTTCATCTGCTTTTCTACCAGCCCCAACTCTAAAGCAGGGAGGATTCAGTGTGACTGACTCCTCTACCCTGGCTGCTGCGTAGATGCTCAGCTTGTGACAGAAATTTTGTCTGAACCAGTGTAGAACTTCTTGGGTTCTGACACAAGACTTTCCCACTGGGGAAAGGGTGATTTGAGGCTTCTTTCTTATCATTGTAGACTCTGAACTAGTGTCTTAGAACTGAAAGAGACCCCAGAGAAATGTTTGTCCAACGTATTGATTCATTCCACTAATGTGTCAGGACTCTCCATTAGGCACTGGGGATGCAGACATGTAAATCCTTCAGAACTCCTCTTATCATAGTTACTTGTAAGTACAAAACACAGGTTGCATGTGTGTATGTATACAGATATTTAGTTTGCATATCTGTAGTGCTGGCAAGGTTCTAGGGGGCTCAGAAAAAGAACCACACTTCTGAGGTTGGGAGGAGTTGGGAAATTTTACCAGGTAGTAGATTATGCAATGATTCAGAGAAATGGAAGGACAAAGAAGTATTTAATACATGAGGGAAGAGGGGAGGTATAGGTATGAAGTCCGTAGAAATGAAATAAGATGAGGACAATAAAGGGAGTCACAGAAATGAAGACGCCATTGGAAATCTTGTCAATTTCAGCGGAATGGCAGAGGCCAACTACAGGAGGCGAGAGCGAGACTATAAAGAGAAGTCAACAGAATCATGCTGGATGGATTAGCGTTATACTAGAGTACAATTCCTTTTTCTTAAGTAACAGTAGAGAGGAGGAAAAAACCTGCATCATCATCTGCAAAAACTGCAAGGAGTGAGGAGAAAGGGGCTGAATGTGTGGAAAAGAAAACTTGTAGAAAAACAGAAAGTGCGATGACCAAAACAACCATAATATTCAACATTCGGTTCAGTTCAGTTCAGTTTATTTGCTCAGTGGTGTCCGACTCCTTGTGACCCCGCAGACTGCAGCACGCCAAGCAGGCCTCCTTGTCTATCGCCAACTGCTAGAGTTTACTCAAACTCATCTCTATTGAGTTGGTGATGCCGTCCAACCATCTCATCCTCTGTTGTCCCCTTCTCCTCTCACCTTCAATCTTTCCTAGCATCAGGGTCTTTTCCAATGAGTCAGTTCTCTGCATCAGTTGGCCAAAGTATTGGAGCTTCAGCTTCAGCATCAGTCCTTCTAATGAATATTCAGGACTGATTTCCTTTAGGATGGACTGGTTGGATCTCCTTGTAGTCCAAGGGACTCTCAAGAGTCTTCTCCAACACCATAGTTCAAAAGCATCAATTCTTCGGCACTCAGCTTTCTTTATTGTCCAACTCTCACATCCATACATGACCACTGGAAAAACCATAGCCTTGACTCAACGGACCTTTGTTGGCAAAGTAATGTCTCTGCTTTTCAATATGCTATCTAGGTTGGTCATACTTTTCTTCCAAGGGGTAAGCATCTTTTAATTTCATGGCTGCAGTCACCATCTGCAGTGATTTTGGAGCCTCCTCCCCTGCAGAAGTCTCTCACTGTTTCCACTGTTTCCCCATCTATTTCCCATGAAGTGATGGGACCAGATGCCATGATTTTATCTTTCTGAATGTTGAGCTTTAAGCCAACTTTCTCACTCTCCTCTTTTACTTTCATCAAGAGGCTCTTTAGTTCTTCTTCACTTTCTGTCATAAGGGTGGTATCATCTGCATACCTGAGGTTATTGATATTTCTCCCAGCAATCTTGATTCCAGCTTGTGCTTCATCCAGCCCAGCGTTTCTCATGATGTACTCTGCATATAAGTTAAATAAGCAGGGTGACAATATACAGCCTTAACATACTCCTTTCCCTATTTGGAACAACTCTGTGGTTCCATGTCCAGTTCTAACTGTCGCTTCCTGACCTGCATAGAGATTTTTCAGGTAGTCTGGTGTTCCCACCTTTTTAAGAATTTTCCAGAGTTTGTTGTGGTCTACACAGTCAACATTCAACATTACCAGTCATCAAAGGCATGCCATTCCATGCCCACTCCCCAAATTGGCAAAAATCAACAAACCACAAATAAACATACAGAAATCTGTTAATTCTAAGTGTTGGCATGTGTGGAGCAGCAGGAGCTCCTATAGCTTTCTACAACGCAGCACCATGCAGTAAAGGTGAAGTGTGCAAACTCCCTCACCAATGACCATGCTTCTAGGTATGCGCCATGTATGTGCACCAGGAGAATAGAACCTCAGTGGCCATCGACAGGATTAGATGTTTAAATGTGGTAAACTTTCAGTGAAACACTATTCTGAAATGCAAATGGACTGAGTATGCATATATTAAAGTGGAAGCACATCTGTAGCAAAATATTGAGAGAGGAAATGCAAGCTTTTGAATGATATGTACAAATGGATGCATCTACATACATAGAACAAGTTAAAAAATAAAAGGAAGTACTCCTCAAACTTTATTACATCCTATATTTTATTTTATAGTAGTTTAGAAGATATATACAGAAAGGAATACTAGGCAGCAACAAGAATAAGTGATCTGCAGCCACATGCAACTGTCTGGATGAATCTCATAAGCATGAATTTGAAGAAATGAAACCAGAGACCAAGAGTACATCCTTGTGATTTATTAAAATAAAAAAGCAAAGCCAATGCATCCTACAGAGCAGGTCTTCTGGGTGCTGGAATGTCTTGTTTCTTGATCTGGATTCTGGTTACATAGATATTTTCAGTTTATAAAAAGTTGAATTGTACACTTTCTAAATGCTAACTTTTCTGAATGTATGTTATACTGTAATAAACTGTGTAAAAATGCTATTTGACAAAGGAAAAAGAGCTGAGGATGGTATGGCAAATTAACATTCACTTACTCTGAGTTGATGGGTTCCCAGGTGTTTTTATGATACTTTCTGTATCTTGATGTTTACTTGTAATATTTTATTACATATAAAGGAAACACAGAAGCCAGTTAAACGAAGAATTACAGATAGGTGATGGCGTCAGTTGGTAGTGTTAGGAATCTGAAGCCAGGGATCACAGCAGATCTGCCGAGGCAGAACCAAAACATGAATTCAGTCTGCTCATTTCTTACTCCAGTTTTGTGCTGTCCTCTTGCATATATTAAAGTGGATGTTGTCACAAGCTTGACATTTTCATTTTTTATTTTTGAAACAGATTTGGCTTCTGTCTTTAAGTCTTGTGTGGGGCTCTTACTCTATGTAATCATATCAACAATTAAAGAATATTGCAACCTTCCTAGTAGCCACTGAGATTTTAAAACACAGTCTGAGGTAGATGAAGGACAATGCTTCCATCTCTGGTGTTTACACTTTCCCAGAAGAGAGAGAATAGACCACGACAAGCTTCGGTGATATATTATTTTCTAGGATGCACCAAGATATAAGATCAAAGCCCTGGGAGAAAGTCTGGCATTCTCTCTCTCTCTCTGGTCCTCAAAATAAAAGTATAAGTCAAGTCCAACACTATTAAGAGGTAATATGTGTTCACTTTCTCTATCTTTATTAAGAACAGACTATGAGTTTCATATGAGAGACTCAGGGATAGTGGATTTGGTTGTGAATACGCCAAGTGTTTGGAAACTGTCTCTCAGATAATAAATCCCTCAAAGAGTGCAGATGATGTTTCAGGAAATTTCAACAGCACACAACTCACTCTGTGTAAATAAAACAAACTAAATGCCCTTCACATCCCTCCATGTGTACAGCTCTTGTGCGATTGCCCTTACTTTAACACTCAGATGATCCCAAGCTGTTTAATCCATATCACTTCAGCACATCACACTCGATTGTGGAATTTAAAGAAGACAAAAAAAATGTTGAAATGTGACAGATTCCTCTGGACTTCAACTTACTATGCAAAGATGAATGGGGAAAAGCCTTCTAGATTTAACTCTAATGTATCATGAAACCAAAGCTATGAGAACACTGTATGTTTCATGTTAAAGCTGGGCATTTCCATCAAGCAGAAGTTGAGTAGTCCAGCACTCCTTAATTCCAAGGTTTAGTATGATCCTCAGAGCCTATTAATATTTGCTGCCCCCTGTAGTTTGCTCTTGTAAAAATTCTTAAAAAAACATAAGAGAGCTATTTAAAACTTCAATTGCTCTTCTAAATCCTAAGCACTTCTGGAATTTCACTCCCTATCTCTTTTCCGCCTAACTTGACACATCAGAGTGATGAGATGGGGTGAGGCAGGGGAATACTTCTATGAGCAGTTGTGATTTCATTTAAGAGAATAAACTGGGAAAATGATTGCCTTTTAAACATGCAGATTGTATTATATAGAGAAAGCTGCTCAAATAAATATGATTTTCTTTAAAAAGGCAAAGGAAGCATCTGTTTATTAAACTACTTTCTCAATTTTCTATTGCCTTCAGAATTGGCTGTGGGACATGATTGCCTTTGTCTTCAAGCACAATAGCTTCTAATAACATTAAGCTTAAAATAATATAGTGGAAAACTACAGAATTGTGGTTTGTTCATTTGCTGAAACTAATATAAATGGTAGAAATTTTACCCAAGCTTAAAATAGCACATGGAACACTAGGAATTTAACACTGGCTCGGTGATGAATGAAATATCATTGTAAGGGATCACAATCTAATACCTAAATTTAGTAAAAATTTTGGAACAAGTTACTACCATGCACAAATGCTAGGAACAAAGTAATAAAACTCTTTATTTTTGCAATAGATTAATGAAAAAGAGTAGATTATTCTAAGACAGTATCATCACATGGTCTGTGTAACTTGCAAAATTTTTAGTTTAATTTCTCAATTCAATTGGCCTGTGAATACGTAACTCCCAGGTAGCTTATGGAAAAGTACAGTTAATTTGTATAGTGTTATAGCTTCCCTCAGACACACAAAAAAATCTCCTTAGTTTCTTCAGAATCTATATTATAGATTCATATTGTCTCACTAAAAGTAGATCAGAATATTGATAATTCCAATCAAACTGGTAAAGCCCAAGGGACAGCTATAGTTGTTTTGAGATCTAAATAGGTTAGCTCCAGTTTTATATAGTTAACTGAAGTGAATGAAACTATACTGCTTTCTTAAAAGTTAAAAAGAAAAGGTTTTAAAAAGCAGGATCTTTAACACATATAAAATCCTATTAAATGCATGATAATAAATCATATTTGTTGATGGTCATTTTAAGAATGAATTTAATTTTAGTATGAAGCTCTCACAGTATAACCATGCTATTTCATTTTGTTGACATAGAAACAGAGACCGAGATCCATTAACCAAGAAACATTTGTTAAAAGTCCATGGGCTTCCTGCTGTGGAGACTATAGAAGAAGCAGAAGATTTGGACCCTCTTCTCAAAGGTAATGAAGACTAATGGGTAAATGAATGAAAAGGCAATGAGTATATGAGAAGCTCAGAAGAGAAAGATAATATGTATTTTTTAGAATATTCATGAAGGTATGGCCGAAGGTGGCTACTAGGATTTAAATAGGAAGAAAACATGCTGACTAAACAGATCGGAAGCAATTTCTGAGGTCTGAAGCATGAAGAAAAGCTGTGAGGGAGCTGCCATACACCTGTCTGCCATAAAAGCAGACGCAGAAGAAATACGAAAGATTTTGGACCTGGACTTAGAGATTTCAGGGATCACCAAAGGGGTCCTCGATCATAAGTGACTCTGTACTATAAGTAAAACAACAGTGAAAGGAAACTTTTGAGTGAACCTATATTTCAACATTTAGCTGAACAGTGCTTTGATGGGTTCCTGAAGAAAGGGCCTGACTGAGAAGGAAAGAGCCTCCTCTGGAATCTAGGGAAAAGTTTGGCAACCTGAAAGGGTGGGTACACACACTGCAGGAGAGAATGCTGAGTTGGATGGCCAAGCATTTGATTCTAGCCCTGGCACTTTTTTACTGTGGAAATTAAAACTTGACCCCAAACTTCCCTACCCCTCACATCCTTTATTTTCCAGGTGGGGCTTATTAACACTCCTGTTCATATCATGCAATTCTGAAAAGCAAATGAAATAATGTAGGTAAAAGTACTTTGTAAGCTATAAGATGCTATATAAATTAAGCACTGACTGATTTCAAGCTTGCAGTCAACATCCAGGACATGATGTCTCTGATTCCTTGGCTGAATCATAGACATCAAAAGCCCTCTTCCACTCTTCTCAATTAACCCACGTCCATTTCTCACTTCCTTGCATTATATCCACTTTTGCCAAGAAGATCTCCATATCCATTGTCAAATTTACTTCTCACGCCTTCTAATCATATGCATGATTGATACCACATTTGCAACACTGGACTGGTTCAAAATTGGGAAAGGAGTATAGCAAGCTTGTATATTGTCACCCTGCTTATTTCACCTATATGCAGTATACATGATGAGACATTCCAGGCTGGAGGAATCATAAACTGAAATAAAAACTGACCAGAGAAATATCAACAACCTCAGATATGCAGATGATAGATACCACTCTAATGGCATAAAGTGAATAGGAACTAAAGGGCCTCTTGATGAGAGTGAAAGAGGAGAGTGAAAATACTGACTTAAAACTCAACATTAAATAAATGAAGATCATGGCATCTGATCCTATCATTTCATGGCAAATAAAAGGGAAAAAAGTAGAAGCAGTGACAGATTCTTTTTCTTGGTCTCTAAAATTACTGTAAATGGTGACTGTAGCCATGAAATTAAAAGATACTTGCTCCTTAGAAGGAAAGCTATGACAAACCTACACAGTGTATTAAAAAGCAAAGACATCATTTTGCTGACAAATATCCATGTAGTCAAAGCTATGGTTTTTCCAGTAGTCATGTATGAATGTGACTGTTGGACCATAAAGAAGGTTGAGCACCAAAGAACTGATGCTTTCAAACTGTGGTGTTGGAGAAGACTCTTGAGAGTCCCTTGGAGAGCAAGGAGATCCAACCAGTCAATCCTAGAGGAAATCAACCCTGAATATTCATTGGAAGGACTGATGCTGAAGCTGAAACTCCAATACTTTGGCCACCTAATGTGAATAACTGACTCATTTGAAAAGACCCTGATGCTGGGAAAGATTGAGGGCAGGAGGAGAACGGGATGACAGAGGATGAAATAGTTGGATGGCATCACCGACTCAATGGACATGAGTTTGAGGAAACTCAGGGAGATAGTGAAGGACATGGAGGCCAGGCGTGCTGCAGTCTATGCGATTGCAGAGATTCAGACATGACTTGGCAATTGAACAACAACATCCATTTTAACTCATGTCTCTGTTATGTAAGGATGTATTACCTCTCAATTGCTTTATAAACTCCTGAAGGAAAGGGAGATTTTTTTTAATTTTTAAAATGACACTGCTGCTGCTGCTACGTCGCTTCATTTGTGTCCGACTCTGTGTGATCCCATAGATGGCAGCCCACCAGGCTTCCCCATCCCTGGGATTCTCCAGGCAAGAACACTGGGTGGGTTGCCATTTCCTTCTCCAGTGCATGAAAGTGAAAAGTGAAAGCGAAGTCGCTCAGTCCTGTCCGACTCTTAGCGACCCCATGGACTGCAGCCCACCAGGCTCCTCCATCCATGGGATTTTCCAGGCGATAGTACTGGAGTGGGGTGCCATTGCCTTCCCTGTAAAATGACACTAGAACTCATTTATACTTGGATACCAAGAGTTGGGGATAAAGAGGAGTTGAAAGACCCTGAAGGTTCAGGGAGAGGAAAATCTAGGTGCAGGCTGACCCCATCACAGTCAGCCTAGCAATTCTGGTTCTTTTCTTGACATTTAAAAATGATGAAGTTGATCCAGATCTCCATTATGTATAAATTGAGTTAAATGAATACTCAACTGAAAATAATAAACAGAATTAATAAACATGTTGCTTTACATTATACACATACAAAAAACTAGATTTAGAAAAACAGAAGTTGGATGGGATTTATGTTTTCTGCATCAAATACTTTAATTGAATATCTAATCCATAAGACTTGGGCGAGGATAAGATCTGAGTGAAATATTTTTCTAGTTCTCAGAAACAATCAGCTTAAATTTCCCCACTGATGACATATATTGTTCAATTACTGCCAACCCTGACATGATGATACAGAATGAAGAAAATCATGCGTGTCAGATAAACATGTAATTTGTGAAAGGTCATATTCAGTAGGGGAAGTAAAGTATTGGATTTTACTATTCAACAAAATGCATTTATTTTATATATATATATATATATATATATATAAGAAACTACTTTTTACATTTATATCAACTCACTGAAAAGAGAAAAATATAACTATGAAGGAAAACTGGCAATAATATCATATAGTGTTTAATTGTACTTTGTGAAAATTTATTGTTTTGAATTATCTGCATCAGTGGTCCACGCATCCAATGTCTCCCTACATAAACTCTTGTGTCATGTCATTTTTTTTTTTCTTTCTTTAAAGCTACTGCCTTCTGGTACAGAGCTAATGGAGAACTAGATAAGATGAAAGGATTGTTCATCTGCTAAGCGTGGCTTATAAAGTCATCTGGTGTACACTCTGAAGAGGTCTAATCCAGAAGCGCCATAATAATCATTCTGAACCTGGGTCCCTCAAGTGGTGTTTCGCTTTCAACTTACAACACTTTAAAACTAAAGGTAACAGACCCTCTTGAAAGAAAGCAAGTGAGTTGAACATAACAGACCCGGTATTTCTGTAATTTAAAAATTGACTGTGCTCGGAGACTTTAATTCAAGCAGTGGCACAATTCAAGTGAACAGGATTTAGGTTTCTGCAGTTCTGTTGTTCAGTGCATCCCCCATTTCTGAGTGTGGATAGAAAGCAACTGCAGTTGACTCTTGGATGGTGGCATTAAGGTACTGAAGCAGAAATTTGCTGGAAAAGTGCTTGCAAAACAGATTGTTTCCATTTTTGCTCTCCCAATCCTGCAAGTGGTGCCAGTTTTGTGGCCAGAGCAGTTGTGGGAAGGTTGCTGAGGGTGGTTTAAAGGAAACAGCCTGTGTTTAGACTGGAGTAGATGCTTGGGACCCACAGAAATGAGCATTTCTTCTTAGCATTTGCAATGTGTCACCTTGGGGATTGCTAAATCTTGCCCAGATGCTAGTGTGTGCATGTTTTAGGTGTCCTTGTGGTAGAGGGCTTGGCAGTCAGCATGGTGGCTTAGACAGTAAAGTGAAAGAAGTTCATCCTGTTGAAATCTAGACTCTTAAAGAGCAATAAATGTCTGTTAAAGTTTTTAGGATGGGAACAAACAAAGGATTTGGAAACATGAAACTTTGTGAAAACAAATCCAAATTATTCCAAACATGCTTGGACACATCTTCTTTCTTTTTAAGTGCAATTTTATTACTTTTTGCAATGTTTTGTTAAGATAATTGGTGAATGTAGATGTGTATCAAAACATTAATAAGCATGGTAATATGCTCTTCTACTGAGCAGTTGTTAGCTACCTCTGATGCAGTGATTAAACTCACATAACAATAGCATATAAGTAATTTATTAATATTATGTGAGTAAAATAATTAAGGTTCAAGGGAATTACTACATGGAGAAAAAACATTATTAGAAGGTGATAAAGAAAAGTATCTTTTAATAAATCGAAACAGTATTCTTAAAGGTGGCAACAGGTTCAGTTCAGTTAAGTTCAGTCACTCAGTTGTGTCCGACCCTTTGGGACCCCATGAATTGCAGCATGCCAGGCCTCCCTGTCCATCACCACCTCCTGGAGTTCACTCAAACTCACGGCAATAGAGTCGGTGATGCCATCCAGCCATCTCATCCTCTGTCGTCCCCTTTTCCTCCTGCCCCCAATCCCTCCCAGTATCAGAGTCTTTTCCAATGAGTCAACTCTTCTCATGAGGTGGCCAAAGTACTGGAGTTTCAGCTTTAGCATCATTCCTTCCAGGTTATCATACCATTAAAATGTGCACAAGAATAGAGATACTGATTTTCCAAGAATCTGGCAGCAAAAGAACGTTTTGGTTTTGCTTAGAATTTTCAAATTTTCTAACTGCCCATCTGAAAACAGTAAAATAATAATTTTAAAAGCATAATCATATACCTAAGAAAGAAGAAATACAAATTCCATGTTCCAAACTTGAGTGGTCCAAATTATTTGGGTTGGCCAAAAGATTCATTCAGGTTTTTCCATGACACTTTACAGAAAAACGTGAATGAATCTTTGGGGCAACCCTATATGTTGAGTTACACTACTATTAACTTTCGAATCATCGACCTTCCACTCAGGTCACTGTTTAGCCAGAGTTTAATCCTAGAGGGTGCTACTCCACCAATTTCCAGTTGTTGTTATACTGATATGTTTAAGTAGATTGTGGTGGAAAAGACAGCATAATATGAGTGCTACAGTGTTTTTCTGTAGAGTTTTCAAAATGCCAGGAAAAGATTGTTATGTTTTTAGGTAATAAACCAAACTAGTACTGAAAGCAAATTAAATGTGGGAGAATATAGTCCCAAAGACTCTATCATTAAATAGGGTTGGAGTTGTAAAACAAATGCTCAGTTTAACATAAGATTCAGCAATGCTGATTTTAAATTAATAGCCATATTGATTTAAAAACTATTTTTGACAGTGAAAGCTGAATAATTCCAATTTGATATTTTTTTAATAAAATGAAATAAAATAGCCTACCGACATAAGAACAGGTAAGTGACAATTAATAGTGTTCATATCAGCAGGTGTTATCAGATTGGAAAAAAGGATACAGAAAAAAAGGAGGAAGAACACATTAGGAGCCATGCAAAATGCAAATTAGAATACTGAAAGGGGAAAAAGAGAATAAAAGGAATAGGAACAGACGAAGCCTAAGAGCAGCATTCTGTGATCTTGATGGCTTCGTTAGAACTCAATGGCTCTGCACATGTCTCAGGGAGGAAGCAATGGACACCATGACACAAAGCCAACATTTGTACTTTCTGAATCCATCTGATCGTCTCTGGTGGATAGGAACTTGAGCTCAGAGAGTTACCTAAATGGGCAGGGACAAGTTTCAGAAAAGAGAGAAGCAAGTAGCTTCAGAAAAGAAAGAAGTAGGTAGATGGCAAAATTTCCTTCCCTCAGTCATGGTATCTGAAAAGGCACTATTCATAAATAATAATGATGTCAAAAATGATACATTTGTAGAGCACTGTTAATCTGCACATCTGTTTCATACATTTCTTGCTTCACAAGAGCATGGGATAAGTAGGGCAATGATTTTTATCTTCATTTAACAGAGGGAACAAATACAAAATGCTTTGAGAAATTTAAGTAACTTGTTCAAGCTTCTGATAGTGAAACAGTGATAGAGTTGAGGCTAAAACATAGCACTCCTGATTGCCAGCACTTAGCCCTTTCCCCTGACTTCTGCGACCACTGCTCATCAACAGACCACACTAAGGCAATGGCACCCCACTCCAGCACTCTCGCCTGGAAAATCCCATGGACGGAGGAGCCTGGTAGACTACAGTCCATGGGGTCGCGGAGAGCTGGACATGACTGAACAACCTCACTTTCACTTTTCACTTTCACGCATTGGAGAAGGAAATGGCAACCCACTCCAGTGTTCTTGCCTGGAGAATCCCAGGGACGGGGGTGCCTGGTGGGCTGCTGTCTATGGGGTCACACAGAGTCGGACACGGCTGATGTGACTTAGCAGCAGCAGCAGCAGCAGCAGCAGCATGACTTAAATCAGAAACTAAATTGTTTGGAGTCACTTTGGAACAGCATCATAGTATTCACTGTTTCTAATCAGTGTATTCTCATTCTAGATCTCTTTGTTCTCCTTAATCTGACATCATAGTCCCCTTTTGTTATCTAACAAAACTAGTTATATTGCTGCTTTTCAAGTGCATAAAAGATTAGGCAATCCTTTCCTGAAATTAGAGTTGTGACCTGGGCACAAGTACCAGCTCTGTATGGTTTTATGTCAATAATTCTGAGTAAATCCATGAAATTCTGTGGATCTCAATTTTCTCACTTGAGAAATAAGGGATTCAGATTTAACACTTCACATAATCGCACACACACATATGTGCCATTCAGTTGTTAATTATTGTATTATTACATACTACACATATGTTTATCCATATATTATTTATTAATTTTAATATCATTTGGCCTTCCATCTGACTTTCCATGCATTTGTTTGTTTGTGCCATTGTCATGAGTTAGCTGCTTTTTTATTTAGCTGTTTAGTCACTAAGTTGTATCCAACTCATTGTGACCCCATGGACTCTAGCCCACAAGGCTCCTCTGTTCAGGGATTTCCCAGGCAAGAATACTACAGTGGGCTGCCATTTGATTTAACATTTCTCCACCTAATCACACACATGCACACATTCAACTGTAAGTTATATTACTACATACTACACATATATTTATTCATATATTACTTATTAATTCTAATATCTTTTGACCTGAATTTCCATCCATGTGCTTGTTTGTGGCATTGTTATTTATTAGACTCCCTTGTTATTCAAAGTGTGGCTGGTGGACCAGCAATATCAGTGTGTCCTGGGGGGATTCAGAATCTCAATGTCCATCCCAGATCTATTGAGCCATAATTGGCATTTTTAACAAGATGATTGGTGACTTGCATATTCTTTAAAGTTTGAGAACTACTGTCATATATCATGAATTTCTAGGAAGAAGGAGACACAAGACTTTATAAATCTGTCTATGTAATGCATGATTTAGAAACTCATTTGAAGGCAGGTATAACATCGATCTCTGTAATTTTTCAGCAGGTAATAGTAATTAAGAGATTAGTGTTTTTTTGTTTTGGTTTTTTTTTTTTTTTTACTGAAGATTTTACAAGTTTTTAAGGAAGTAATTGCTTTATTGACTATGACAAAGCCTTTGACTGTGTGGATCACAATAAACTGTGGAAAACTCTGAAAGAGATGGGAATATCAGACCACCTATATGCAGGTCAGGAAACAACAGTTAGAACTGGACATGGAACAACAGGCTGGTTCCAAATAGGAAAAGGAGTACGTCAAGGCTATATATTGTCACCCTGCTTATTTAACTTCTATGCAGAGTACATCATGAGAAACCCTGGGCTGGATGAAGCACAAGCTGGAATCAAGACTGCCAGGAGAAATATCAATAACCTCAGATATGCAGATGACACCACCTTATGGCAGAAAGTGAAGAGGAACTAAAGAGCCTCTTGATGAAAGTGAAAGAGGAGAGTGAAAAAGTTGGCTTAAAGCTCAACATTCAGAAAACTAAGATCACAGCATTTGGTCCCATCATTTCATGGCAAATAGATGGGAAAACAGTGGAAACAGTGGCTGACTTTATTTTTCTGAGCTCCAAAATCACTGTGGATGGAGATTGCAGCCATGAAATTAAAAGACACTCCTTGGAAGGGAAGTTATGACCAACCTAGAGAGCATATTAAAAAGCAGAGACATTACTTTGCCAACAAAGGTCCGTTGAGTCAAAGCTATAGTTTTTCCAGTAGTCATGTATGGATGTGAGAGTTGGACTATAAAGAAAGCTGAGCACTGAAGAACTGATGCTTTAGAACTGTGGTGTTGGAGAAGCCTCTTGAGAGTCCCTTGGACTGCAAGGAGATCCAACCAGTCCATCCTAAAGGAGATCAGTCCTGGTGTTCATTGGAAGGACTGATGTTGAAGCTGACTCTCCAATACTTTGGTCACCTGATGTGAAGAGCTGACTCACTGGAAAAGATCCTGATGCTGGGAAAGATTGAGGGCAGGAGGAGAAGGGGACGACAGAGGTTGGATGGCATCATCGACTCAATGGACATGGGTTTGGGTGGACTCCAGTAGTTGGTGATGGACAGGGAGGCCTGCCATGCTGTGGTTCATGGGGTCACAAAGAGTCAGACATGACTGAGCGACTGAACTGATTGAAGGAAGTAATGGAAAACATAAGAATTTAGAATAAGAATCAAAATCTGATCTTATCCTTTTGTTGTTGTTATTTAGTCGCTAAGTCATGTCTGACTCTTTGTGACCCCATTGTTGCAGCATGCCAGACTTGTTTGTCCTTCACTGTCTCCCAGAGTTTGCTCAGACTCGTATTTATTGAGTTGGTGATGCTATTCAACTATCTCATCCTCTGTCACCCTCTTCTCTTCTGTCCTCAATTTTTCCCAACATCAGGGCCTTTTCCAGTGAGTCAACTCTTTGTATCAGGTGACCAAACTATCAGAGCTTCAGTGTCAGCATGAGTCTTTTAAATGAATATTCAGGGTTGATTTCCTTTAGGATTGACTGGTATGATCTCTTTGTTGTCCAAGGGTCTCTCAATTCTTCTCCAGTACCACATTTCGAAAGCTTTGATTCTTTGGCACTCATTTAATTCTTTGATTCTTTATGGTCCAACCCTCACATCTGTACATGACTACTGAAAACATCATAGCTTTGACGAGTCGCTTTGACCTTGGTTGACAAAGTGATGCCTCTGCTTCTTAATACGCTGACAATTAATAGACAATCTTGTCTTAATTGTCTTGAATAATGAGAAGTCAATAGTGAAACAGTCTCACTAATTTCAGGAATCCAGGTTCACTGCAGAAAATGTGCCTTAGGTCACACAGTTAGTTAGTGGTTTAGGAGTCTATCTTATTCCAAAATCTACTTGTGTTCTTGATACTGGACAACTGACTTGTGAAAAATGTAACATAAGGAACATGTCTAAGGAAAACTGTATTATTGCTAGAAATACATGAAGTTCAGTTTTAGTTATCCATTATCCTATTAGGCTTTCTTTAATTTGTCTTGGAAAAGACTTTTGCAGGTCCTTGGACTGCAAGGAGATCCAACTGCAAGGAGATCCTCCTAAGGGAGATCAGTCCTGAGTGTTCACTGGAAGGACTAATGTTGAAGCTGAAATTCCAATAAATGGCCACCTGATGCAAAGAACTGACTCATTGGAAAAGACCCTGATGCTGGGAAGGATTGAGGGCAGGAGGAGAAGGGGACGACAGAGGATGAGATGGCTGGATGGCATCACCCACTCAATCGACATGAGTTTGAGGAAACTCCGGGAGTTGGTGATGGACAGGGAGGTCTGGTGTGATCCAGTCCATAGGGTCGCAAAGAGTCAGATATGACAGAGCAACTGAACTGGACTGAACTGAACCAAATTCATTTAATGAATATTTTTCCAAGTTAAATATTCTCCTGGAGGGGATATACATTTTGACCATATTAATTACTTTTCAGTCTTCAAATCATTAGGTTTGAAAATAGTTCCCAACCACAGGATGAATGGAGTATATGGAGTATAAATAACAGTTCTAAATTAAGTATCCTCAAACATTGCAGGATATTTTGTAAACCTCTTTATAATACAAATAAATAAGACATTTTAATGAAGAATTTAATTATATTAAGCAATTATCTTCTAGGGGCCTAACTTTCCATATCAGTAAAGCTAGCTGAAACTTTTATGAACCTTTACCTTTAAAATTTTTTGTGAAATTTAATTACTGTTTAAAAAACCACTCTATAATGCAATATGGCAGAAGTGAATTAGGTTAAGTTCATGGCAATAATGTTTGATCTAAATCTTGTTTTATGTTTCAATTATTTATATATTTCTATCACTTCCATTTATAAGAAAAAATTGATTTAAGGTGGTTTATAGTAGTAAAATTTTAAAGCAACAAGACTAAACTTGTCCATTTATGTGTATAATATGTTATGTTTCAATTATTTATTTTCTTCCAACATTTTTATTTTGAAAAATTTCAAGCCTACACAGAATATGCAAGAAAACTACAATGAACACTCATATTGTCTTTATCAACTGTGAGTATCGTGCCATATTTGCTTTATTACTCCTTTCTTTCTGAATAACTTTTGAGTTAGTTACAGTCACCATGACACTTCATAGTATAATAAATCATTATGTATCTCCTAAGAACTAGGCCATTCTGTCACATGCATACTGTGTGCTAAGTCACCTCAGACGTATCCAACTCTTTGTGACCCCATGGACTATAGCCAACCAGGCTCCTCGGTCCATATAATTCTTTAGGCAAGAATACTAGAATGGGTTTCCATGCCCTTCTCCAGGGTTACGAACCCAGGGATTGAATCCACACTTCTTGTGTCTCTGGCCTTGACAGCCATTTCCTTTACCACTAGCACCACTTGGGAAGCCCCATTCTTTCACATAACAAGTAAAATGATAAAGCTGAGAAAATTTAATATTGATATGATGCTATCATGTATATATAATCCACATTCAAATTTTCAATTTTACTGTTATTTAGTTCTCAACCTTGCATCTAATAAAAGGTCACACATTACATTTAGTTGGTCATGTTAAATATTACTTGCCAGAATCTAGATAAACATGTATTACTGTGATCTTTTGACATTTTTCTGAAAGAATAAATGCACTTTTAGAGAAATTGCCATCTGTGATCATGAGTCTACAATGCCCATTTTCATAAAATTGTGGTAAAAATAAACCCAACTAATTTGTTTCTGGTATGTAAACACACACATATTTTTCCACTGAAATGAGCATGTCTGCACATTTCTGGTGTGCATACACACTAAAATTGGCTAAGGATACATACTTGAAACTTGGCAAGATTGTAAGAAAATAAGGCCAGAGTTAGAAGAAAAACTCTTCAAGATTTAAATGACATAAATGGTTAGAATTATGAGTATGGAAATATTAAATGGAGCACTGCCTATCATTAAGGTCATCCTTTACCAGTCATCTCCTCTGATTGGGAGACCCAAAGTCAAGATGAAGTTTAAGGACTTACAGTAATGTGCAAGTCAATCCAATGTTTACGATTAAAGTGAATCAATCAGTTCTAAAGTAAAGAATTCTGTGGTGATTTTAATTCTATCAAGGTTTGCATTTCTGTTCCTATTTTTGTAGATTTGTATGAACTTGGCTTTTCCCTTGGCCTTTCTCCCTTGGGCATTCTCTGGTTGCCCTCGGCAGTGTTATTCTTTCTGTGTACATTATGGCTTTCCAGATGCATTTCCTTGGGATATGCAAAAAGATGAAGGACTATGGACACACTTTGGAGAACAGAGAATAAGTTTACCTTCCTCCTTCCAGTATTGGCCCAGGATAATTTGTATTGACACAGAATATTGCCCAGTGGACATATTTGCAATGATCTTGAAAAAACAAATCAACTTCTGCAAAGCCTATGCATATGTAGGGAAGACTTGGAAGGATCCATGGAAAAGAAAAGTTAGAACTGAAAATCTCTTGAACTTTGACATGTGCTCCCCCATCCACAAACATATCCATTAGCAGAGTGTGGAAGCTTTCCTACAAGTATCTGAACACACATTTGAGCCAAGCAGATGCTTGAGCAAAGCAGACATGGTGGCAACTCTTAGGAAGTTTGGCTAAAATTTTAAAATAAGGAGGGAATAACTGATCAGTATGCTTCCAGTCAGTACATTGCACACTGCAAGAGATCTTGTAGATTCAGCCCAGGAAAATTTCTTAAAAGCAAACTCATACACACAAACAAAAAGACAAAATGATGACTCTCAGAGAAAAAATAACCAGAATTCAGAATTAGTACATAGTATTATCTAAAAGGTCCAGTTGTCAACAAAAAATCTAGGATATGCAAAGAAACAGGAAGATGTTTTATTATACTCAGAGGGGGAGAGGGGAAAGCAGTCCATAGAAATTGTCTGAGTTGGCCTAGACACTAGATTATAAAGCAAAGGATTCGAAGAAGCAAGACCATCGCTATGTTTAAAGAAACTTAGGAAAATATAACATTGAATCAATAAGTGGTGACAATATATTCTGAAAGGAAAAAACTGTTGAAAGAACAGTTTTTGTATTGAAAGATGCAATAACAAAGATCAGAAATTCTCAACATGGACTTAATAGAAGACGTGTGATGGAAGAAAGAGAAACCTGTGATCTTCAAGAGAGATCAGTAGGAAAATTTCAGTCTGAAGAATAGAGAGTAAAAAGATAAAAGAAAAGTGAACACAATTTTAGAGACTGATGAGATAATATAAAGTCAGCCAACATTTGTGTAATATGAGTCGCAGAAGAGAAACAAATGAAAGGAACTTCATCAAAATTTGAAAATAAGTTCAATTTGTCAAAACTGAAAACTTTTTATCTTCAACTGTCATTAAGAAAATGAAATAAAAGGCCACAGATTGAGAGAATGGGAGGAAATTTTTGCAAACTATATTTGTGATAAGAACTCAAACATGAATATGAGGGAACTAAAAACTCAGTAAAAGACTGGAGGAGATGTTTCACGAAAAGATATATGAATGGTTAATAAAGATATTTAATTTCATTCAGTTCAGTTCAGTTCAGCTGCTTAGTCGTGTCCGACTGTTTGTAACCCCATGAATTGCAGCACGCCAGGCCTCCCTGTGCATCACCAACTCCCGGAGTTCACTCAAACTCATGTCCATTGAGTCGGTGATGCCATCCAGCCATCTCACCCTCTGTTGTCCCCTTCTCCTCCTGCTCCCAATCCCTCCCAGCATCAGAGTCTTTTCCAGTGAGTCAACTCTTCACATGAGGTGGCCAAAGTATTGGAGTTTCAGCTTTAGCGTCAGTCCTTCCAATGAAAACCTGGACTGATTTCTTTTAGAATGGACTGGTTGGATCTCCTTGCAGTCCAAAGGACTCTCAAGAGTCTTCTCCAACACCACAGTTCAAAGGCATCAATTCTTTGGTGCTCAGCACAGAGTCGGACACGACTGAAGTGACTTAGCAGTAGCAGCAGTAGCAGCTTTCTTCACAGTCCAACTCTCACATCCATACATGACCACTGGAAAAACCATAGCCATGACTAGACAGACCTTTGTTGGCAAAGTAATATCTCTGCTCTTGAATATGCTATCAAGGTTGGTCATAACTTTCCTTCCAAGGAGTAAGTGCCTTTTAATTTCATGGCTGCAATCACCATCTGCAGTGATTTTGGAGCCCCCCAAAATAAAGGCAGCCACTGTTTCCACTGTTTTCCCATCTATTTCCCATGAAGTGATAGGACCAGATGCCATGATCTTAGTTTTCTGAATGTTGATCTTTAAGCCAATATTTTCACTCTCCTCTTTCAGTTTCATCAAGAAGCTCTTTATTCTGCCATCAGGGTGGTGTCATCTGCATATCTGAGGTTATTGATATTTCTCCCAGCAATCTTGATTCCAGCTTGTGCTTCTTCCAGCCCAGCATTTCAGATGATGTACTCTGCATATAATTAAATAAGCAGGGTGACAATATACAGCCTCGATGTACTCCTTTTCCTATTTGGAACCAGTCTGTTGTCCCATGTTCAGTTCTAACTGTTGCTTGCTGACCTGCATACAGGTGTCTCAAGAGGCAGGTCAGGTGGTCCGGTATTCCCATCCCTTTCAGAATTTTTCACAGTTCATTGTGATCCACACAGTCAAAGGCTTTGGCATAGTCAATAAAGCAGAAATAGATGTTTTTCTGGAACTCTCTTGCTTTTTCCATGATCCAGCCAATGTTGGTAATTTGATCTCTGGTCCCTCTGCCTTTTCTAAAACCAGCTTGTACATCTGGAAGTTCATGGTTCATGTATTGTTGAAGCCTGGCTTGGAGAATTTTGAGCATTATTTTACAAGCGTGTGAGATGAGTGCAACTGTGTGGTAGTTTGAGCATTCTTTGGCATTGCCTTTCTTTGGGATTGGAATGAAAACTGACCTTTTCCAGTCCTGTGGCCACTGCTGAGTTTTCCAAATTTGGTGGCATATTGAGTGCAGCACTTTCACAGCATCATCTTTCAGGATTAGAAATAGCTCAACTGGAATTCCATCACCTCCACTAGCTTTGTTCATAGTGATGCTTTCTAAGGCCCACTTGACTTCACATTCCAGGATGTCTGGCTCTAGGTGAGTGATCCCATCATGATTATCCAGGTCTTGAAGCTCTTTTTTGTACAGTTCTTCTGTGTATTCTTGCCACTTCTTCTTAAATCTTCTGCTTCTGTTAGGTCCAGACCATTTCTGTCCTTTATTGAGCCCATCTTTGCATGATATGTTCCCTTGGTATCTCTAATTTTCTTTAAGAGATCTCTAGTCTTTCCCATTCTGTTGTTTCCCTCTATTTCTTTGCATTGATCGCTGAGGAATGCTTTCTCATCTCTCTTTGCTTCTTTGGAACTCTGCATTCAAATGCTTATATCTTTCCTTTTCTCCTTTGCTTTTCACTTCTCTTCTTTTCACAGCTATTTGTAAGGCCTCCCCAGCCAGCCATTTTGTTTTTTTGCATTTCTTTTCCATGGGAATGGTCTTGATCCCTGTCTCCTGTAGAATGTCACGAACCTCATTCCATAGTTCATCAGGCACTCTATTTATCAGATGTAGGCCCTTAAATCTGTTTCTCACTTCCACTGTATAATCATAAGGGATTTGATTTAGGTCATACCTGAATGGTCTAGTGGTTTTTCCTAATTTCTTCAATTGATGTCTGAATTTGGCAATAAGGAGTTCATGATCTGAGCCACAGTCAGCTCCTGGTCTTCTTTTTGTTGACTGTATAGAGCTTCTCCATCTTTGGCTCCAAAGAATATAATCAATCTGTTTTTGGTGTTGACCATCTGGTGATGTCCATGTGTAGAGTCTTCTCTTGTGTTGTTGGAAGAGAGTGTTTGCTATGACCAGTGCATTCTCTTGGTAAAACTCTATTAGCCTTTGCCCTGCCTCATTCCGTACTCCAAGGCCAAATTTGCCTGTTTCTCCAGATGTTTCTTGACTTCCTACTTTTGCATATCAATCCCCTATAGTGAAAAGGACATCTTTTGGGGGTGTTAGTTCTAAAAGGTCTTGTAGGTCTTTATAGAACCATTCAACTTCAGCTTCTTCAGCATTACTGGTTGGGGCATAGACTTGGCTTACTGTGATATTGAATGGTTTTCCTTGGAAACGAACAGATCATTATGTCATTTTTGAGATTGCATCCAAGTACTGCATTCTGGTCTCTTTTGTTGACTCTGATGGCTACTCCATTTCTTCTAAGGGATTCCTGCCCACAGTAGTAGATATAATGGTCATCTGAGTTAAATTCACCCATTCCAGTCCATTTTAGTTCTCTGATTCCTAAAATGTTAATGTTCACTCTTGCCATCTCCTGTTTGACTGCTTCCAGTTTGCCTTGATTCATGGACCTAACATTCCAGGTTCCTATACAATATTGCTCTTTACAGCATCAGACCTTGCTTCTATCACCAGTCACATCCACAACTCGGTATTGTTTTTGCTTTAGCTCCATCCCTTCATTCTTTCTGGAGTTATTTCTCCACTGATCTCCAGTAGCATATTGGGCACCTACTGACCTGGGGAATTCCTCTTTCAGTATCCTATCATTTTGCCTTTTGATACTGTTCATGGGGTTCTCACATAAATTAAACCTTCAATTAAGTATTAATATAGCCCCGCTGGACTATCCTCAGTAAAAACAGACTTACAATAGCGTGAAGATGTGTAGAAAGTGGAAGTCTCTACATTACACATGATAATGAAAAGTAGGACAGTAAATAGCCAAAATGTAAAATATTTTGACAGTTCTGTAAAAAGTTAAATATAGATTTTACCATATACCCAGGAATTTCATTCCTAGATGTCTACTTTAGAGATATAAAAACACAAGTCATAACAAAAGATGTGTATGCAAATATTCATAGGAGCATTATTCATAATAATAATCAAACTGGAAACAACCTATCAACTGGTGAACAGAGAAACATTATTATGCAGTATATTCATATAATGGAATTTTATCTAGCAATCAAAAGAAGTAAGCTACTGATAAACCATACAACGTAGATGAACCACAGAGACATTATGCAAAGTGAAAGAAGCCAGGCACAGACACAAAGGATCACACGCTGTATGATTCAGTTTATATGAACTTTCCAAAAAGAGCACATCTGTAGAGAAAGCAGATAGAGGTTTGTTTGGTACCAGGATAGAAACAGAAATTTACTGAAGGCAGGAAGTTTTGAAGTGATAGAAATATTGTGATGTATACAAAATTATAAACTTATGAAAAAGCATTGAGTTATACACATACAAATGGTGAATTATATGCTATGTAAATTATACCCCCAATAAACCAATTAACAACAAAAAAAAGTTCTACTAAAATCAAGAAAATGATTAATTCAGGAAATGTATAATTTCTTAATGACTACTTGTTTAGTTAAATAAAATAAAATAAAATAAAAACCAAATGTGGAGGAGCTGAGTTTAAATCTTGGTTCAGTACATTTCTACAGAAACCTGGTCAAGTTACCAAGGTTAAAGCTCAGTTTCCTAACTGATATAATCAGAGATTTTAATAACTATATGCCTATGGGATCATTGTTGTACAGATCAAACAAGAAATAAAAGTGCATAGTAAGCCATCAACCTCTACACAAATGTTAATCATAATGACGATGATATTGTCTATTAAAGAATCAATTTTGAAAAGTATATTTTGTTCTATAGCTTAAAGCCTCTGTGGTCACATGTGCTGCTCTGGTGTGAAGTTCAGTAATGTCACTTTTGAACGTACTTTCCCCTCCTTCAAAATAAATACTATAGAATTTTCTTTAAAAACAAAACAAAACAAAACAAAAATCCCCTCAGCAGCTTTATGAGCATAACTTGATCTTCATAAAGCATGTGTAGTAAAACTTTACCAGATAAATGGTTACTAGCAATTGGCAAAGAGATAAAAAGGAAAATACCATGTATTGTATAGCTATTTGTAAGATAAAATATGAATATTCCTAGCCTTTGAAGTCATTGCTATACTTAGAATCCACCCTCATAAGACATGTTGCTAAAGGCATCCCTCTGGTGGATGTTCACAAATGTATCAGAGGTTAAAAACACGAAAAAAACCCTCACATTTTGCCACATCAATCTGTTTTTATAAAGCCTCAAAAATCAAGTAAAGTATATTATCTACACATGAAACGTTCTATTCTGAGTCTGTGTACATCTGGTATAGCTCATATTTTCCCTTAATTTAAATAAGTGTTATAATGACTGCCTTTCATTTAATTGCTCTATATCGGTAAGCTTCTGTCCCAGATTTAGGAATATGATTAGCAAGAATGAGAGTCACATGAAGACATACTCTCCTTTCCCCACCTCCCCCCCACCCCCCGCCATTTCCCAAATGAAGAAAACAGTGAAGAAATCAATGTTACCAATATTCTTCAGTTAAATTATGATTATTGGTGGGCAAGGAAGAGAAGGTGCTGGAAGTCAGTGGAGCATAGCAGTTAAGACCAGCTTTGGAGTTAGATGGACCCACATGGAATCATGCCTCTAAGTTAAATTCTGAGTTAAATTTGCCCATTCCAGTCCATTTTAGTTCAGTGATTCCTAAAATGTCGATGAACTCTTGCCATCTCCTGTTTGACCACTTCCAATTTATGGGAATGCCAGACCACTTGACCTGCCTCTTGAGAAACCTGTATGCAGGTCAGGAAGCAACAGTTAGAACTAGACATGGAACAACTGACTGGTTCCAAATAGGAAAAGGAGTATGTTAAGGCTGTTTATTGTCACCCTGCTTATTTAACTTATATGCAGATTACATCATGAGAAATGCTGGGCTGGAAGAAGCACAAGCTGGAATCAAGATTGCTGGGAGAAATATCAATAACCTCAGGTATGCAGATGACACCACCCTTATGAAAGAAAGTGAAGAGGAACTAAAGAGCCTCTTGATGAAACTGAAAGAGGAGAGTGAAAAAGTTGGCTCAAAGCTCAACATTCAAAACTAAGATCATGGCATCTGGTCCCATCACTTCATGGCAAATAGATGGGGAAACAGTGAAAACAGTGGCTGACTTTATTTTTCTGGGCTCCAAAATCACTGCAGATGGAGATTGCAGCCATGAAATTAAAAGACGCTTACTCCTTGGAAGAGAAGTTATGACCAAAGTAGAGAGCATATTAAAAAGCAGAGACATTACTTTGCCAACAAATGTCTGTTGAGTCAAGGCTATGGTGTTTCCAGTAGTCATGTATGGATGTGAGAGTTGGCTTATAAAGAAAGCTGAGCACTGAAGAATTGATGCTTTTGAACTATGGTGTTGGAGAAGACTCTTGAGAGTCCCTTGGAATGCAAGGAGATCCAACCAGTCCATCCCAAAGGAAATCAGTCCTGGTGTTCACTGAAAGGACTGATGTTGAAGCTGAAACTCCAATACTTTGGCCACCTGATGTGAAGAGCTGACTCACTGGAAAAGACCCTGATGCTGGGAAAGATTGAGGGCAGGAGGAGAAGGGGACAACAGAGGATGAGATGGTTGGATGGCATCATTGACTCAATGGACATGGGTTTGGGTGGACTCCAGCAGTTGGTGATGGACAGGGAGGCCTGGTGTGCTGTGGTTCATGGGGTCTCAAAGAGTCGGACACGACTGAGCAACTGAACGAACTGAATTGAATTTGCCTTGATTCACGGACCTAACATTCCAGGTTCCTATGCAATATTGTTCTTTACATCATTGGACTTTATTTCCATCACCAGTCACATCCACAACTGGGCGTTTATTTTTGCTTTGGCGCTGTCTTTTCATTCTTTCAGGACTTATTTCTCCATTCTTCTCCAGTAGCATATTGGGCACCTACTGATCTGGGGAGTTCATCTTTCAGTGTCCTATCTGTTTGCCTTTTCACACTGTTCATGGGGTTCTCAAGGCAAGAACACTGAAGTGGTTTGCCATTCCCTTCTCCAGCAGACCATGTTTTGTCAGAACTCTCCACCATGACTCGACCGTCTTGCGTGGCGCTACACAGCATGGTCATAGTTTCACTGAGTTAGACAAGGCTGTGGTCTATGTCATCAGTTTGATTAGTTTTCAGTGATTGTGGTTTTCATTCTGTCTGCCTTCTGAGGGATAAGGATAAGAGGCTTATGGAAGCTTCCTGATGGGAGAGACTGACTGAGGGGGAAACTGGGTCTTGTTCTGATAGGCCAGGCCATGCTTAGTAAAACTTTAATCCAATTTTCTGTTGATGGGCTAGGCTCTGTTTCATCCCTGTTGTTGACCTGAGACCAAACTATGGTGGAGGTAATGAAGATAATGGCCACCTCCTTCAAAAGGTTCTGTGCATGCCCTGCCGTACTCAGAGCCCCCGACCCTGCAGCAGGCCACCCCTGACCCACGCCTCCACCGGAGACTGTTGGATACTGACAGGCAAGTCTGGGTCAGTCTCTTGAGGGGTCATGGCTCGTTTCTTCTGGGTCCTGGTGCACACAAGATTTTGTTTGTGCCCTCCAAGAGTCTCTTTTCCCAGTCCTGTGTAAATTCTGGTGGCTCTATGGCAGGGGTGAGTTAATTGCAAACTCCTCCAAGAGGGCTTATGCCTCTCAAGAGGAGATGGAAGCACTGCTGAACCTGAAACTCCAATAATTCGGCCACCTGATGTGAAGAACAGACTCACTGGAAAAGACCCTGATGCTGGGAAAGGTTGAAGACAGGAAGAGAAGGGGACAACAGAGAATGAGATGGTTGGATGGCATCACCAACTCAATGGATGTGAGTTTGAGCAAGCTCCAGGAGTTGGTGATGGACAGGGAAGCCTGGTGTGCTGCAGTCCATGGTGTCACAAAGAGTTGGACATGACTGAATGATTGAACTAACTGACTGACTAATTGATGCATATAAGTACTATCTGTTAATTTATTCATTCATTTAATAGACATGTATTGAGTACTCTCTTTATGTCAGCATTGTGCTAGCATCAATGCAGTAGCAAGTAAAAAGAAACATGATGTTACTCTCAGGTAGCAGTTGGTTTAACCAGGGGTTAAGATATTAATAATACAATCAGACTAATGAATATGGACTATAACTAACAGTAAGTGCTATGAAGGAAAGGAACATGATTCACATAGTGGCATTCCTAGAGATTTCACACCTGGAATAGATATTTTTAACACCTGTCTCATATGATGAAACTTTTCCAATAATATGGATACTATAATTATAAAGAATTTATATTTTAGTCATTCTTTAATTTTAAAATAAGCAAGAAAGAAGAATATATTCTAATTTTGCAGATATTACTCAAATCCAATACATTATTTCATGTGTGGACTAAAATCTGTCCTTTCTAGACAAAAACATTATACTATGTCAATTGTGTTTGGTTTTGCCATAGTTTTTATTCTTTGGCTGTGACATGCCTTATGAAAGACCCTAGTTCCTCCACCAGGTATTGAAGGTGCCTCTGCTATGAAAGTATAGAGTCTTAATCACTGGACCATCAGGGATGTCCTTGTCATGGTTTTGAAACAGAAACAAAAACAAAACTCCAAGTGGTCACACAGGATTATAAAACTGAAGTAACTCAAATTGTTTATTTTATTTATAATTACTAGACTATGAATTTACTCTTTAAACTAAAAAATATGTATAATAAGAGTTAAAATAAACCTGAAGTGAGATAAAATGATTGTGAACCACTGTAAGCTTATTCTTTCAACAAACATGTGTAGCTGAGTCCACGTTGAGGACTTACATGGAACTTGGAGTTTTCCAAATTAAATTCCATGCAGAACATATTCCTTATTGAAAGATAATTTTCAAATACTAATTTGAAGTGTACATAAATAGTACACAGTCGTAGTCACATCAATTGTTGAGAACTTAGACCAACAAAAGCTTTATTCAGGAAAGACATTGTTTAGATTTGCTGGCACAAGTCTCTAAGAAAAAGCAGACTTACATTTAATGTGTTTTATTACTGTTATTAAATTCTCTGCAGACAATACACCCCTTTATTGCTTGCACCCTGGAAGACTACCATCCTGTCCTTGGTACACCATAGATACAATGAGAGCATATAAATAACAAAAGGAACAGAATTGCAAAGCATGTGCCAGGCCCTTGTCTGAGAACACATTTTCAAGTAAGTGCAAGACATTCAATGAGAGCAGTTATATGGAAAACGGAGGAGAGAGTAATATGAAAATAGCTTGTAGAAATATGTATATGAGATGATGTATAGCCTCTTAAGTCATATACAGGATTTTGATCTTTATCCTAGAAACAGCTAAAAGCTTTTGAAAGTTTTATTTTTGGTGGGGAGAATAGTGTGGGTGGTGAGGGGATATCATAACAGATATGTATTTTGAAGAATTCATTCTAGCTACAGAGAACAGATTGGATGGAAATCAGGGTTAATGAAGGTCAAAGATGCTACATCACTAGTGTAAGTAGAAGATAGGATTACATTGGTGACAAAATGACTTGAAACAAGGTGGCTCATGACAAGAGGCATTTGTAGGAAGTAAGATTCGCAGAATTTGGGATTCATTTAATGTATAAGTCAGGGTATGTGAGAAAAAGTAAAAGGGAGAGAAATATTTATTCTAAGGATAACAGATTGGCTCACACAATTATAGAGGATAATAACTTCCAAGATCTATAGTCAGCAAGCTGGAGACCCAGAGTAGCCAGTAGTGTTCCAGTCCAAATTCTGGTAGGCTTGAAACTGGGGAGGAACCAAAGGCAAGGAGAAAATTGATTTCTACCTGACTGCAGGTAGGAGGATGTTCCTTCTCACTCATGAAAGAGTCAGTCTTCTTATTCTATTCAAGCCTTCAACTGACTGGATGGGGCTCACACTCATTAGTGAGGACAATCTGCTTTACTGAATCTACCCATTCAAATGCCACTTCGTCTGAAAACACACACATAGATTATGGCTCCTGGGAGGAAGGACATTCGTGTTATGTGGCAGCCTGAAAATGGGAGGGGTGTCTGGCGGAGAATGGATACATGCATATGTATGTCTGGGTACCTTTGCTGTTCACCTGAACCCATCACAGCATTGTTTGTTAATCAGCTATAGCTCAATACAAAATAAAAAGTTAAAAAACAACAACAACACACTCTGGAGGAGGAAATAGCAACCCACTCCAATATTCTTGCCTGGAGAATCCTATGGACAGAGGAGCCTGGCAGGCTACAGTCCATGGAGTCACAAAGAGTTAGACTCGACTTAGCAACTAAACAGCAACAACTATGCAGATATAGAAAATAAACTAGTGGTTACCAGAGGAGAAAAGAAAGGGTGGTGGGACAAATTAGGTACATGGGATTAAGGATACAAACTTCTATGTATAAAACAGATAAGCAACAAGTTTATATTGTATCAGATAAGGAATTATAGCCATTATTGTGTAATAATGTTCAGTGGAGTATAATCTGTAAAAATACAGAGTCACTGTGCTGTACACTTGAAACTAGCATAATATAGTAAATCTACTATAGTGTAATTTAATATTAAAAAAATAAGTAAAGAATAAGCAGGTAAATTTTCTATGGAGAATTTTAAAGACTGTACTTTCTGGATGGTACAAACCACCAGACATTTAATAAAAGGAATTTCTATGAAAATAAAAACACTCATAGATATGCCTAGAATAATGTTTGATTAAACATCTGGGCACATTGTGGCCATCAGATTGACACACAAAATTAACCATTACATTGAACTCAAGGGGGAGGAAGATAGAGGCATTTAGCAAGATTTCTATTTCTGATTTTAAAAAGTTGCTCTCTGGGTAGTTGCATTCACTAAGCTAGGAAAAACTGGAAGAGCACCAGGTTTTAGGTGGAAGATCAGAAATTTTACTCTGGACTTGCTGAATCTGAGATGGCTTAGCAATATCTAAGTGGATATTTTAATGGATATATAGTCGGGGACACAGAAGAAGAGCTTGGTTTAGAAAGAAAGATGTGGGAATCAACAGCCCACAGATGATAACGGAAGTCATCAGCATGGGCAGAGAAGAGATGGCTCAATATAGGAAGAGAGTCAAAGAAGAAGGCCTAAAATTAGTCCTTGTGAAATTATGATATGTAATCACTAGATCAGGAATATGCTCCCACAAACCAAACCACACCAAACTGAACCTGGGAATCACAGCCAGAAGAGTAGTGGGCCCACCATGGATAGGACTGTGTAATGGAACCTAAGGTAGGATTGATGCGGGGTGTGACACTGAGGGGAGGTTCGCTGCATGCAGAATATGGAGAAGGGGAAAGATGAAATGATCAGTGATAACTGGATACTGTGTAGAGAAAGCTTTTAGAAAACTTTGACTATAAGCAAGACCAGAGAAACAGGGTTATTATGGATTCCAAGGTTCTCAGTGATATAGAATTATCTTTCCTTACAAAATCCAGGGAAATCAACCACCTAATATAATCAGAGCAGCAAGATAGCTCACAAAGTGCTCAATAAATATGTGTTGAATGAATACATCCTTGAATATCTGACATTATTCCCTCTGGAAAACCATTCACAACCTCATGGCTTTGCTATATTTTTATTGGAAATGGTAGGCTATAAAATGCACTCTATTATACATAATGAATTATAGCAAATATTTATATGTACCATATGATTAAACTTTTCTCATAAAATCTCCTGTGGTATCAAATACTCAAGGCAAACTACACATAAACCACAGGGTTCAGGCAGATTCTGCATATAATAGTATTCTCTTTATGAGGCCTCATGGGATAAAAGTCTCTCTTTTCTCAGTATATAGAACAGACTTGCTTTATTGTAGAGGCAATGGGAAATGCATAAGTGTTTGTAGTTTCCTCTTTGGGGCAAGGAAGCTTAGGGCTAAGCTGTGGTCCATTTGTAACAATCAGAAACAGCAACCACAGAGCATGATTTTTGTCTATACATTTCTCCCTGATTTCTTTTTTCTTACCTTTATTTTCTCGGCATTTCAATTTTCTTAGTTGTTCTGAAAAAATTTGCTGTTTTATGGATTTTTGCAATATTTCCTAGTTTTTTGTACTGTAACAGGGTATAAATAATAAAGAATCAGCAGTCTGTATAATTTGGAAGGATGGACCTGTTAAGTGTGTTGCACTGCTTTATTCTAGAACATAGCACTGGCTTCTTTTCACTCCTATAAATGGAATGTTTGGCAACATGGCACGATTCAGACCTCAAAGCTTATTGCTAGAGGTCATTTGACAGAAAGGCAGAAAGGAATTTAGAGTTTAAAGACTGGCTTTGCATAGTCTATGCGTGAAGGCTCTTCTACCACATGCGTGTAGTTGTTAAATGAGCTTCTCCTTTCAGGGTCTGGAGGTATAATTTTAACGAGGAAGAGACATTAAAGGGAATTGGGGCCTCTTAGAATCAACAGCGTCACAGCAAGCTTCAATTAGGGGGACATCTGTTGGGAATATGGGGAGTCTCTACCCAAAGTCAGTTGCTAATCGCGTTCACTTGCAGGAGCAGACAGCCCTGTGTGCTAGGAGAGGTTGCTTATTTCCTTCGCGCTCAATCACACTGCATCAAGTGGCCACCTGGGTAATGTGTTCATGCACACCTGCTGACCTACACAGCCGAACAAAACGTACTGAAATCAAACTCCTAAAACAGACAGAAAGCAGATCCTCCCATGGCCTAGAAGGGGAGACACGATAAGCAAAGAAGACTGGAAGTACATAATGAATTGTCAGGAAATCAGCATTAACTTTGGGACTGGTTGTTAACATGTTCCACTGTTTCTTAAACACTGGATTTAAGAGATTCTTATTCCAGAGGCGGGTGGGGGGAAATAGATGTTTCACTTTCAAAGCAACAGTTATTCAATCTGGATCAGACCAAGTAACAGCTTGATCTGTAGAGATGAGACTAAGTAGCATTGAACATACATATAATTTTGGGGTATTACTTTTTACCTGTTTTGAAGATGTATTGTAGATCTTTCTTTTCTGAATTATAAAATGTACTTTCCCCAAAACATTCAATTTTGTTTAATTAGATACTGACTGATGAGAAGGAATATTGCAAATCTCATACATTTTAAAGGTATCAAACAAAGGATAGTTTATAACATAATTCTCTAAATCAAACTTTGTCTATTTGATGGATTGCATTTCTATGGCCACTTGCATTGTCATTTTTCTGACTGATACAAGTCACATTCATTGTAATTTTCTTTTTTTTTATAACCAGGACTGGTCTGTTGAAAAACCTCAGAACAACTAAGTTCAACTCCAAACTATAGTACATCCTAAGAAGCATAAGGCTTGTCTCTGGTGATTTCCAAACATACAGATACATGCAATTACTTTTTATCACTTTATTGTGGATCTTCTCTGTAAAACTAAAAGCCTCATTTATGAACTTACTAAATTCTGTTGGTAAAGCTTCATTCATCAAATTACTATTTATTTCTCCAGTTCACTTTGCCTGTTTAGATATAAACTTGCCATTTTCAAGTGTTCATTCTGGCAAACTGGCTTAAGTAAACAATCTAATGAGGGCATTGTGTATACTGAGAATACTCTGTGTCATGTATGAATATTTAACTTTTCCCAACTTTTCCATGTACAGATGTTAATCAGGTATATTCACATTTATAGCATTTTATAATCACTAAAGTATACGTGTATATACATATATGTACACACAATATTATAAAATATTAAATGCTAATATTTAATGATTACTAATATATTTATTTGTATGTAAAATGTGAACACAACAATATGTTCTCATATTTCAAATACATTTGGAATGTGGATAAACATCAAAAATATCTGATTAGGTCATATTTTATAGTTGAATCAAAATGATTAACAGCCAAACCAAACCTTTTCCCTAGGCGCTTATATGCAACTGATGCACTGAAGAAAGAAAACTAAAACAAGCTACAACAGAGCCCATAATTCCCATCAAGCTGCTCTGTTTTCTGATGGAAATAATCAGTAAGTAGATCTCCAAGGCACCTATTAATCTCTGTCAGTT
This sequence comes from Capricornis sumatraensis, assembly GCF_032405125.1. Taxonomy (NCBI): domain Eukaryota; kingdom Metazoa; phylum Chordata; class Mammalia; order Artiodactyla; family Bovidae; genus Capricornis; species Capricornis sumatraensis. The sequence goes on along the minus strand of NC_091074.1, from coordinate 44,182,654 downwards.
TTGACTAAGTGGAGATTCTGATTGGCTGCTCAGGAATGGCCAGCTGCTAAAGGAAACTAGAGAACCTGTGGCAACAAAATCCTTTTTGTCTGCATTGGAATAAGTACTAGGTAAAGGTACAAAACATCTTTAAATGAAAGAGATGGGAGATAATATTCTTCAGATAACATTTCTGAAGAAATAAAATGTATAGATCTGCTAGCTATACTATTATTTTATGAGCACCAGGAACACTTGTTTATTGCTGCATCTTAGAACACCAGAAAAGAAATGACAGTTAATACATGTAATGAAACATTATCTTGCATCATAATACATAGCTTCTTCTGGTGCTCAACAGCCTAGATCATATTTACATATGCATGTTTCTACTTATATATCTATATAATGTTGGTCTTAGCAGATGGATTTTGAAAATGTTTTTATCTATGTTGAAAGCCAGGATACAAATATCAGCTAAAAGTAGCATAATTTTTATTGTGGCTTTAATGTTTTCCTACAGCTAGTTGACAATATTGAAGTTTTTCCACACTTATCTATCTAGCTAACTAGCTATTACGTTTTGCATTCCACTTACCATACACGTGGCTAAATTACTTGCTTAGTACCAGGCTTCCCTAGTGGCTCAGTGGTGAAGAACCCACCTGCCAATGAGGAGACCTGGGGGTTCGATTCCTGGGTCTGGAAAATCCCCTGGGGAAGGAAATGGTAACCCACTCCAGCATTCTTGCCTGGAAAAGCCTGTGGTCAGAGGAGCCTGGTAGGTTACAGTCCATGTGGTCACAAAGAGTCAGACACGACATAGCAACTAAGCAACAACAGCGAATTTACTACTAGAGAAATAGGAACTTCAGTGATGGCAATAAATGTTGTATGAACATGCATTTGATTTTGATGTTCAAGTAATGAATGTATTTTCTCCTGTCATTCATTCCATCTTTTGTCCATATCTCCATCCTGATAAAGAACCGCTGAAGTTCCCCTCTCAGAGAATATACTCAGACCGCTTGGCTGATACGCTACTAGACTCCCCTTTTCCAGCCTCAGTTAATAGATACAGAGTGGGACAATCTAATTTTTCCTCCCAGTAACTTGGGATTTGAACATAGGAATTCCCTTTTGTCTCTGTGCTTGAACTGAAGAGATATTTGGAGTTGTAATGTATTACAGAAAGGTTTCTAGTGGAGGTGTAGAGAGATTGGGATTAGATACCACATTGTCCCAGAATGAGAAAGAGATGGAGGGAAAAATACTCTGACTTTGACCCAAAGTATTTCCATGCTGTGCTTGTCCCTGTGTGTGACCTGGCTACACTTCCTGTGCTCTTCTGTCATAAAATATTCTTGGATGTCCTCAAGAAACTCCTGTGTTGCTTCTCCTTAAACTAATCAGGTACACTTCTAACCTGCATCCAAATGATCCATCCTATGACACTTGAGATATCTGAAATTAAAGTCAAGTATTTGTTTGCTCTTTCTCTTTCTTTCCCTTCTATCTACCTACCTATCTATCCATCCATCTATATCTATCTATCTGATATTGACCATGGTCCTATCTCTGTGGATAAAAATTACTCTTAGAGGGTGGAACAAATGAAGAGAGTAGCATGGAAACATGTACATTACCATATGTAAAATAGATAGCCAGTGCAAATTTGCTGTATGACTCAGGGAAAACCAGGACTCTGTTACAACCTAGAGGCTGGGATGCGGTGGGAGGTGGGAGGGACGTTCAAGAGGGAGGGAACATATGTGTACCATGGCTGATGCATGTTGATGTATGACAGAGAAAAAACACAGTATTTTAAAGCAATTATCCTTCAATTAAAAATAAATTGAAACACCACATTTCAAAGAATAAAAAAATATTACTCTCCTAGTCTTTGTTTAGTTGATATTTATTATACATTCAAAGTTGTAATTTGCAGGTTGGAAAACTAATGGCAAAACCTCTTTTTGTTGTGATAGAACAGACTAACCCTAGTCACTGTGGGGAGTGTGTATGTGTGCTTGTGTGTTTCACGGGGGATGGCAGCATGTTCACTGAACACACAGTGAGGAGCACGGGTGACATGAGTCCTTCAGTAACTACTCAGCCTGGAAGCTATACTTTCCTTCTCAAACCTGGCAAGTCTAAAAACCCTGCCACTGGCATCTCTACAGCCATGCACTGACACATTGGAAGAGAACTGTATCACCCCAAGTAGGGACAAAATTATTAGTATATAAGTATAATAACATACAAATTCTTGATTCGGTCCTATGCAGTGATTCCCTCTGTGTGAAAGCTTGAACTTGCTCATATATACACACACATTCACACAGACTGTCTGCTGGGCGTATCTACATATCAGACTCAATTGAGGGACTTTTTAAAATGCTCACTCCCAGTACCTCTTTCTGGGCCTATTGAATCTGGACAAATGGGTGTAGGGCTCATGAATCTGTATCTTAAAAATGTTATCCCTTGACATTCTGATATGATAAATCCAGCCTGGTGTTAGCAAGCCCATAATCTTGTGCAACTAACATATGAGCTTTGGTAAACTAAATAGTTTAATGTGAATTAGAATGGACCAGAGTGAGACGTGGATCTAAGGGTAAACAAAGAAAAAGTGAAGTCACTCAGTTGAGTCCGACACTTTGCGACCACATGGACTGCAGCCTACCAGGCTTCTCTGTCCATGGGATTCTCCAGGCAAAAGTACTGGAGTGGGTTGCCATTTCCTTCTCCAGGGGATCTTCCTAACCCAGGGATTGAACCCGGGTCTCCTGCATTGTAGGCGGACGGTTTACTATCTGAGCCACCAGGGAAGATGATCTATAATCAGAACAAGAGAAGGGGAAATATGGCCAAGGGCCAAGATAGGTAACAAATCTAGTCTCTCTTAACTATGGGGCGGTCCTTTTTACACTAGCAAAAAGGAATTGTGGGAAGGAATTAGTACTTAACTCCAGATTCATATTGTAAACTGGAAGATATTCATGCACAATATACTATTTCAAATCCTCCTGTTAATATATATTTAAAAGCATATGTTTTGTGCCTTTTTCTCAACTATGTTTTTGTTTTTGGTTTGTTTTCTCTAAAACCCATTGTTTATATATCTTTTTCTGTTATACTGTTGCAGAAATCTTTATGAAATGAGTAGATCCAATTGATAATTTTTATCAATTCCAAGACTTTTAGAAAAGAGACTAATAAACTCATCTTATTCCTGACACAATGGCCCTTGAATAAGAAAGTTTTTTAATGCTTTTATCGTACAAAAGCACATATGCACATATCCACATATCATATAAAACACTATTTCTCTTTGCTCATATCACTTACTTTCTATGAAGAGGAGGATGGAAAGGTAATCATGGAAGTTCTGATTTCTCACACAAGTGTCAAAATAACATGCAGTGTTCTAGGTAGCTCTAATTTATCATCTTTGCCCCCAGCTGCAGGAGAACTGGTTCAGAGGCCCAAGGCCCAACAGGAAGGGATGAGAGCTTGGTTTAGAATGAACGTTCTGCATAACTCTGTAACTTCTAGTTGCTTTTTTTTTGACTGTGCCACACCATGAGACTTGTGGAATCTTAGTTCCCCAAGCAGGGACTGAACCTGGGCCACTGAAGTGAATGCACTGAGTCTTAACTACTGGATTACCAGAGAATTTCCCTAGACGCCTTTAAATTTAGAAATTGCTGCTAGTCATGTAAAATAAAAATGTGGCTTAACAACCTTAAATCTCTTTTAAACAATAACAGAACATAGCCACGTTCCCCTAATGTTGTCAGTATCTTTGGTAGACTGTTCATAAGCACATGATACCTAACTGAGGAATGATAAATACCAGCACATGTGGCTCTACCTGCCAGATGGATGTAACACATCTCTAATGTAGTCAGTGACTCCTTCAAAACAATGCAATGGGTCATATATGACTTTATATCCTGCATTTTTGAGTAAGCATTGTAAAATTTGGAAGATACAATCTATGTTTGAATAGTTCAATGTTTTAATTAAAAAAATTCTTTAAACTGTATTATGCCATTTACATAGCTAAAACAAACACTGAACTGTTTGGAAGTCATTATCATTTATAAAAAGAAGAGAGTCATTTTCTAAATTTGGAACAATAGAAATATTTTAATTTTATTATTATGTCTATAATCTGTCTTAATAAGCCATAGTCCCAGGGGCCTAAGATACTATTAAATTCAGCATTCTCTCATCACTCTTAAGATTCAGTGCCTTCTCAGAAAGGGAGTTCCTTAAGTAAGTCTACAGTACTGTGAAGGATTAACATTGGCAGTCTACCAACCAAAAATTTTAATTATTCTACTAATGCAAAAAGTGTTCTTGATTTTTTTCCCTAACAAGCAATACTTCAATCATGGATTTATTAAACTCCTAATAGCTGCTCAGCTCTCTGCTTAGTACATAAGGAAGTAGAAAACAAACAAACGAACCCCCCCAAATCAAAATCTAGTCCTTAATGGGACAGAAAGAGAAATATTTAGTGAGTGTGTCAAGTTTCCTGCTAGGTACTTTCAGCACACCACATCATTTTGTGGAATTTAGAGTTCATCTGGGGAGGCAAATACATTTCCTTTAATAATAAGGGAATCAAAAGTAGTACTTGAATTTCACAGAACTTGTCAGCCCCTTTCTCTTGTCTTAGGTTCGCATCACCTCAGCTCCCTAGACAGATGGGTCCAGGGGGCTCTTCATCATTAGACAATTCACCAACTCCCTCCTTGTAATTGCAGGACTGATCTTGTCTGGAGAAGGGCATTTTAATGATTCCTCATACCATTCTACCTTATCATCCTCATCCTTCTCCATTTCTGGTCATCCAGTTGGGCTTGGCATGAATCAGCCATCCAAATGTGATGAGATATAGGATGGAACATATATTTCTTATAACTTTTCTCAGTTAAAAAAAAATGACAGTACTTAGCATTCATGTAATTTCAAAATGCTGAATAACCTAAATTGGCCTAAGAAGCCATCCTTTGTGATATGTTACAGTTGCCATTTGCTTATTCTGTTGATGGCAATGAACATGAACAGCATAACTAGTTAGGAAGCATGTATAATGTTCCCTAAGTACTTTAAGAAGTCCTGGGGGTTCAGGTAACAAAGCTAAAACAACTATTCCTTCTCAGTCATCTATGAGTATTCATATTCTCCCAGGTTTCTGTGCTTGTCTAACTCTTTCCTAGACAGTCTTTCCTGTTAGTAATTTCATTTCCCTGGCTCTGATTACCCCCTATGTGGTAACATAATCCAAGTCTTTACCTCCAGTGTGGAGTTTTTTTTTTTCTTGAGACTCAAACACATACATACAACTACTTGATAGTACTCTTGCTACTTAAAAGGGTGCTCTTATCAGTAGGATGGTGTAGATGTGAAGGAGGAGATTGGGGAAGGTACATTTTGCTCTCTCAAATTTCTTACGTTAAAGAAATGCAAACATTAGAAGGCTAAAAAACTCAAAAGTGGGGACTTCCCTGGTGGTCCAGTGGCTAAAATGCTGCGTTCCCAATGCAGGGGGCCTGCATTTGGGGCCTGGGTTTGGTTCCTGGTTGGGGAAGTAAGATCCCACATGCTGCATCTAAAACAAACAAAAAAAGATCCTGCATGCTGCAGCTACAACCCGGTGCAGCCAGATAAATAAATAAAGTATTAAAAAAAAAAAAAACTCAAAAGTGCACAAGTTCACCTTAATATCTGAAGCATAAGACATGGATATATTTGTCCTGATGGAATAAAACAAACAAACAAAAAATCAGCAAAATAAAAAAGGCAAAACAAAACAAAAACTAACCACTACTAGGTTTAGGTAATCTGTGCTCTCCCAGGTAATTTTCATCAAATGAGGATGCTTACTTCCACATGGATATCTACAAAGACCACAAATTCAACATGGCACATATGCAGCATAATTCAATAGTTAGATGTCATCCTCAATGTTTCCTTTCCTTTGCCTCACACCAGTAGGCACCAAGTCCTAGTGCTTCCAACTTGGCATATCACTTTCTTCTTCTGCAGCCTCATTGTTAGAGAACTACTGCCAAGCTTAAGTTCTCCTCAATGTTCAAAACTGGGAAAGGAGTACGTTGAGGCTGTGTATTGTCACCCTGCTTATTTAACTTATATGACGAGTATATCATGCGAAATGCTGAGCTAGATGAATCACAAGCTGGAATAAGATTCCTGGGAGAAATATCAACAACCTCAGATATACAGATGATACCACTTTAATGGCAGAAAGTAAAGAGGAACTAAGGAGCCTCTTGAATGAAGGTGAAAGAGGAGAGAGAAAAAGCTGGCTTAAAACTCAACAATAAAAAAAACTAAGATCATGGCATCTAGTCCTATCATTCCATAGCAAATAGATGGGCAAAATCTGGAAACAGTGTCAGATTTCATTTCCTTGGTCTCCAAAATTAATGTGGACATTGACCGCAGCCACACAATTAAAAGACACTTGCTCCTTGGAAGAATAACTATGTCAAACCTAGACAGTGTTTTGAAAAGCAGAGACATCACCTCACCCACAAAGGTCCGTCTAGTCAAAGCTATGATTTTTCCAATAGTCATGTATGGATGTGAGAGCTATGAAGGCTGAACACTGAAGAATTGATGCTTTCAAACTATGGTACAGGAGAAGACTCCTGCGAGTCCCTTGGATGGCAAGAAGATCAAACCAGTCCATCCTAAAGGAAATCAGTCCTGAATATTCATTGGAAGGACTGATGCTGAAGCTGAAGGTCCAGTACTTTGGCCACCTGATGTGAAGAGCTGACTCATTGGAAAAGACCCTGATGCTGGGAAAGATTGAGGGCAAAAGGAGAAGGGGGCGACAGAGGATGAGATGGTTGGATGACATCACTGACTCAATGGACATGAGTTTGAGGAAACTCAGTGAGACAGTGATGGACAGAGAAGCCTGGCATGCTGCATTTAATGGAGTTGCAAAGAGTCGAACATAACTGAGCAACTGAACAAAAACAAAAATGTGTCCTCTAGAGACTATTGCAACAACTATCCAGCTGATCACCTGCTTAAAAGTTTGCTCCCATTGAATCCATATTCTATATTATAGTTAGAATAATAATTCTGCCTCGAATATTTCAATGGCTTCCTTGCTTTCAAGGCAAAACGAAAACTACTTAGAGTCTTGCCCTGGGAAGGAATGATAGCTTTTCCTCTTGATGTTCTTACCCTCACATGTTCTAGTCACATCAAGCTTCTTGGAGGCTCCTTAACCTGACATGCCGTATCCATCACTGCCTTTGCCCGGACTGTATCCCATGACAGGAATGTATTTCCTTGTCCTTGCTGTGAGATTTTGGCAAATCATTTTTGATGTGTCTTTCAAAACTTATTTCAAATGTTACCTCCCCTGGGAAGCCCTACCTGACCAACACAATCTGGATTCATTTCCCCATCTACAACTGGTTAAAGTTTCTTATGCTCACCTCAATAAAAATAGTAGTAATAGTAATAATAGTCAAAATTAATAGTTATTGAGTTAGATTCTAGACACTATAATAATCATTTTCAATAGAGTTCTTAATGCTTTACAGAGAATGTCTCTCAACATGATGATATCTCCCATGAGCTGCTGACATCTAAAAAGTAAGATCTTATGTCTTACTGATTTTTTTTTTAATTCTCAGAGCCTAACTCAGTGCATTGTGCATTGAATGGCTGCATGTCCTGGGCAGCTGTGATTATGTTCTTCATGGGATATTTCCTGATTATTTTTCTATTAGCAATAATCACTCCTGTGCCTGAATTCCACTTTGACAGGATTTGCATTCTTCCTTTGTTTATATTAATATTCTCACATATATAAATTGGCTGGCCCTATGTAGCCCATGCAGTTAATGGATGACTCCTTCTTTATTATCTTTTCTGACAATCTCAGCAGCTTCCAAAACCTTTGGGAATCAAGCTTTGATGTCCACTCAAATCTTCTCTTTCTGATATTTCACAATTTTAACTATTAAGATTATCTATGGTAGGAATGGCACTTGGACCCAGAAAAGAATGCTGAATCAGTTTAGGTTCCTTTCTTTTAGAATATGGAATTTAAATGCTCAAACAGAGCTATTAAATCATGTCATCTAATTCCTCTCTCAATCAGTCTCTCTCTGAATCTCTTTCTCTTTTTAACAGGGGGAGACTGAGGTCCAGAGAGATTGATTTGTACAAGATTACAGAGCAAGTTAGTAGCTACATTTGGACCAACTCTTAATTACACAGAAACAAGGCAACATTGTAGTTTAACAATGTGAAGCAAGATTCTTCCCCTCTATCTCCCTCCTTCTAAGACGTACTTCAATATTAACTGTTTTTATTTTCCCATGAAAAGGCTTGAGAGTAACATACAGATAATTATTTATTCCTTAGTCATACCAAGTTAAGCTTTTGTTCTGAATGATTTCAAAAGCATTAGCTGTAGCATACATGATTATATTTTATCAGACACCAAAAACATGCCTCTCAAGTTCACAGCAAAAGAATGAGCTGAATCAGTCCTCTAATGCATGTGACTGATTTCCAATGAGCTAATGGATACCTGATACAGTTATTCAAACCCAATATATTTTAAAAGTGAATGCAAAGTATTGTAATGCTTCTAACTACAGGAATATTTGGCTCAGAGCCATCACCTGATGTTCTACTTCTTATTCTTTCAGCCAAGTCTATTTTTGTGCTTGATACATTGACATCAGAGCTTCCCTGGTGGCTCAAAGGTAAAGAATCTGCCTCCAATGCGGGTGAACTGAGTTCAATCCCTAGGTCAGGAAGATCCCCTGGAGAAGGAAATGGCAACCAGTACTCTTGCCTGGAGAATTCCATGGACAGAAGAGCATGGCCGTACAGTACATGGGTCCACAAAGAGGCAAAGAGTCAGACACAACTGAGCAACTAACTTTCACTTTCACTTCATAGAAAGCTGAGGACTTTATACTTGGTAGTGTTTTGACCATCTGTAAGGAAAAAACTTGTGGTACAAGTTTATATCTTAAACTTCCTCACCATTAATGCTCAAAAGCTTTAAAGATTTTAAAAATAGTAAATCACAAACCAAGAATTCCTTGTGGTAAGTATTCTAGGTGGTCATATTTAGGTCTTTGCATTTCATTTCAAATAAGTGAGGCAGGATTAAACTTTTATCACATACATAAAAGACTGGGAAAGGAGGTGAAAGATTAGAGCCTAGAGCTTCAGACAAAAAACTTAAGGTCAATGATTTTATCACTCAAGCCTCCAGTGGCCCCAGTTATCATCTAGACTCCATTTCTCACCTCCAGATGTGCAAACGGCTAATGCTGAACTGATGAGGGAGAAAGAGAAAACTGATTATTAAGTAACATATTTGCAGATTGAGAAAATAGGAATACAGAAAACAAAATGGGAAGGTCAGAAAGCTTTTTGATGTGTAGGCTATTTACATAAAATCATGTGTGATTAAGAAAAGGCTCAAAACTCTAAATTGAGTTTCAACTTGAACAACCCAAATCAGGTCCCGCAGACCCCAAGTTTAGCTTGTCCCTACCTTTAAAGTCAGATTTTGGGGGATTTAAAGTATTGATAAGTAACAGATTTCTAAAATACCATTCAAAGAGAAAGCCTGTCTATTCTTTATCTTCATGCCCTTGCAATCATACTGAGAGATCTCGAGGAAGCCTGAAGAATGAATGTTTTTTTCACATGACCAGCTCTCTTTCCTAGAAGCCCTGGAGGAGAAGGCATCTACTGTTTGCTTCACTAGACAAAACTTTAGCACTGAGAAATTACACGAGACTTAATGTGGTATGAAATGAGAAGTTGGAAAAAGATATTTTTCAAAAGCTGTACTTAAGAACAGTATAATCAGTCTTACTCTGAGTAATTTAGTCCTCTTCTCATAATTAGTCTTTTTCTTTCTTTCCAAAAGTGTGCAGACAACTGCCCTTAGGGTTACATCACCAATTTGAATAATGATATACAATCCCTGTGTCTCAAATTTTGATGGAAGCCTCAATCCATGATGTGAACCTTGAAACTTTTTTTTCCCCCTCAGAGTTTTGACACAGCTCTGGTGGGGGCCAGCCTATTGGTGAAATGGCTTGACATTCACTCCATCAACTCCTAGAGAGATGTGTGTTGTTCTCTTTGCTTCTGACACATTATCTTGGATGACAGAAGGCTTCTTCAAATCAATTGATGGAAGGTTGAGAGAAACAGAACTTCCATATAATTTCTGATCTATGCAATCTTTGGTGTGTGAAACAAGTGATTTGGTGTTCAGATATGTGGTGATTATAATTGACTTAGTTTTCAGCAATTCACCGCTAAGACAGTGTTGCTCTGAGAAACCAGAAAGTTCAATTTATTCAAATGGAGTAGAAATGATCACTAGGAGATAGGAATGGAAGTATTAGCTTTATTTGTCTATGGTAAAATATTCATAATCATATGATAATATGAGCTTAATTTTATGCACCGATTCTAGGACTAACGCAATTTCTTTTTTAGATCCAGCTAAAATCAATTTATTGATAGATATCCAAAGGATAAGGATTATATGCTAATCATGGACAATTAAAAATGATTTCTTGAACTGAATGCCCTTTGGGATTTGCATTAATCTAAGAGAACGAAAAGTAAATAAGAACAATGGTACTGAGCAATTTAGATGTTATTTACTATTTTATCAACTGGTGTAGTGAAAGGAACACATTTTTTGGTTTGTTTTGGTAACAGGGTAAGAACTAAAATACTTGGATGGATGTCATGTATGTTATGTGCCTGTGTGCCCAGTCGCTTCAGTCGTGCCTGACTCTTTGTGACTCTATGGACTGTAGCCTGCCAGGTCCTCTGTCCCTGGGATTCTCCAGGCAAGAATACTGTAGTGGGGTGCCATGCCCTCCTCCAGGGGATCCTCCCATTGCAGGGATTGAACCCACATCTCCTGCATTTTTTGCATTGCAGGCAGATTCTTTACCCCTGAGCCACCAGGGAAGCCCCTGTTGTATACATTACCACTTTCCAATAATACATATTCCTAATATTAGAGAGCAGAGATGATGATCATCATAATTTATGAACCACCTGAGAAAAGTGTCAAATAGCTATATTATATTCCAGGCTAGATGAAGCACAAGCTGGAATCAAGATTGTTAGGAGAAATATCAGTAACCTCAGATATGCAGATGACACCAGCTTTATGGTCGAAAGTGAAGAGAAACTAAAGAGCATCTTGCTGAAGGTAAGAGTGGGGAGTGAAAAAGCTGGCTTAAAACTCAACATTCAAAAACCTGAGATCATGGCATCCAGTCCCATCACTTCATGGCAAAACAGATGGGGAAACAATGGAAACAGTGACAGACTTTATTTTCTTGGGCTCCAAAATCATTGTGGATGGTGACTGCAGCCATGAAATTAAAAGACACTTGCTTCTTGGAAGAAAAACTATGACACACCTAGACAGTGTATTAAAAAGCAGAGATATTACTTTGCCAACAAAGGTCTGTATAGTCAAAGCTATGGTTTTTCCAGCAGTCATGTATAGATGTGAGAGTTGGACCATAATAATGAAGGCTGAGCACCAAAGAATTGATGCTTTCAAACTGTGGTATTGGAGAAGACTCTTGAGAGTCCCTTGGACTGCAAGGAAATCAAACAGTCCATCCTAAAGGAAATCAATCCTGAGTATTCACTGGAAGGACTGAAGCTGAAGCTCCAAAACTTTGACTACCTGATGCAAAGAGCTGACTCATTGGAAAAGACCCTGATGTTGGGAAAGACTGAAGGCATAAGGAGAAGCGGGTGACAGAGATAACATCACTGGCTCAATGGACATGAATTCAAGTAAACTTGCCGAAATGGGGAAGGACAGGGAAGGCTGGCATGCTGCAGTCTGTGGGGCTGCAAAGAGTCATATATGACTGAGCGACTGAACAACAAAAAAGTTGAATAACAACTTTGAAAGTGTCCAATTTGAATGGCCTGCAGCCTACCAGGCTCCTCCACTCATGAGATTTTCCAGGCTAGAGTACTGGAGTGGGAAGGCAATGGCAACCCACTCCAGTACTCTTGTCTGGAAAATCTCATGGGCGGAGGAGCCTGGTGGGCTGCTGTCCATGTGGTTGCACAGAGTCAGACACGACTGAAGTGACTTAGCAGCAGCAGCAGCAGCAGCAGCAGCACTGTAACATTACTATTATCATAACATTACAGTAGTTAAGACAGTTATGAACTGTCCAGAATATAAGAACATACATGGAATTTGCATCTCGTCACATGCAAAGAAATGTTTAATTTCAAGCAAGCTCCCACCAGATTCCTTTTCTTATAAAGCCACATTTTCAAAATCACAGTTTGAGTATGACAAACATAAGCAGAGTTTAGGTTTTCAAGTTACCTAGAATTTGCATCCACTCACTCTTCAGTTCATCCAGAAAGAAACTATTCAGGTGACTGTTACAAGCTATTTCCAATGTTTGCTGTGCCTCTCCATCCTCATCTTCATACACCCAATGCAGTGTTTTAGCAGGGCTGTCCTTAGAGAGGGCCCATACCTTTCAGCTCTACAGCTTTACATGTGCTGATGAAAATGTCCTTAATCTTGACTTCTCATGCTTGGTAATCACTCCAGACTTAAAGTAACAATATATATAAATGTTTGAACTTTGGGCTTTCCTCCTCCTTTACTCTAAAGATTACAATTAAATAAATGTGCTTTTTTTGTTTTGTTTCAGTTTGGTTTCTGTTTATCTTTCTATCCATTGACTTAGAACATTTGGAAAGGAGACTTGAAGGACCAAGAATTTATGGCTATATATCATAATCTATTTTCTGGTTCAAATGATAAGTAAAGACTTACATAATGCATTTTCCACTGAAAATTAGGTCAATGTATAATCTCTTTTCATTCATTTGTTTCTGAGTTTCCCATTATGTGCCAATTTCTCTGATGATGGAGAACAAATGCCTAGTCTTAATATTTATAGAATAGACTTAGTTTTATACAGTCCTCAATAAATTTACAGCTTAGAGGGGGAGCAGATACATGAATGATTTTAATAATATGTCATGTTTCAAAAGAGACTACAGGGAGAAGTTTTGTAAGAATTAACAAAAGTCCAGGGTGATCAACCTGTTAATGGTAAGATGCTATGGAGTACATGGATGAGAGAGTTATTAAAGACTTAGGATCTAAAGGAGTTGTAAATTTACTGAATTTTGAAGGTGAGAAAGAGAGAGAGAGAGACAGAGGAGGGAGGGTAGGAGGGAGGTAAACCGGACAGAGAAACTAATTAAAAATACAGTTAGGATTGCTGAGTTTGGTAAAAGCACCATTCACTAAGATATGTAATATAGGAGTTGCAACATATAATCACATAATAAATGCAGCAACCAAGAAGCCTATATCTTTACCATTAATCTCAATATCGCAGTATCTGCCCTGTTGGTTCATAAGTGTTCTTGAGCTTGTCAGGATTTATGCTTGATTTATGCTTTAGGAATACATTTACCATAATATTTAGTATAGAGTGAAGTTGCTCAGTCATGTCCGACTCTTTGTGACCCCATGGACTGTAGCCTACCAGGCTCCCCAGTCTATGGGATTTTCTAGGCAAGAGTGCTGGAGTAGTTTGCTATTTTTTTCTCCAGAGGATCTTCCCAACCCAGGGGTCGAACCCAGGTCTCCTGCACTGTAGGCAGACGCTTATACTGTCTGAGCCACCGGGGAAGTCAAATTTAGTATAGCACATACACTATTTAGATACACACTGCCTCATAATTGAAAGTTGGTAAAATGCTACCGTTTAATCTGAGAACATATTAGTGAAGGACAAAGATGAAGGCTGCTAGCATGAACTTTCTTAGACAGCAATTTCTCTCAGTACAAAGAATCAATTAAGTGTCCTAAAAAACAGACAAAAAAAATCAGGACCATTACTCTGAAGATTTAAATCTCTCCCCGAGACACAAATTATGGACAAATTTTCTACAAAGTAAATTTGAGCTAAGCTTGCCTAAGCTTTCAGTAAAGATATTAGCTTAGTTAGCATATTAATTAAGACAAGTTATAATGCCCTCTTCTCTTCATTGCTATATGAGTATTACATGCTGAACATTTGTCTAGCACCATTCTATTACATAGAATCTGTCTGAGGTTGCTGGTGGTTATAGTTCTGCTCTAAAATTTCTGAAATATGTTAATGATTCCTGACCATTGGGTGCTTTATTTATGTTTTTGGACTATGTAATTGAATTTTAAATGCCCATTATGTGATTAAGAATTTAGAATACTGCAAAATCTTTCAGAATCTCTTAATGGGTATAATAATGTTGCTACTATTCATGTTGGTAATTTAAGTCTGTCGTTTATGCCACTGGAACTCTTGTTCACTCCCCATAGAATGGAGATACTTTCCCTTACTTCCATTGGTATTTATTTGAACAGGTTATGTAAGTTCTATGTTTTACATTGCTTGCAGGGAAGAAAATAGAATATTAGTAAAGGCTCTGGAGTCCCTTCAAAGTTTCCTTTTTGCATTGAGATGTAGATTAACTGCATGAAGTAAATAGGCAGGAGAAATACAGAGGCATGTTCTTCATTTTTGAAGGATAACAAATTCTCTAACACTGAATATGTCTCTATCATTTACTTTGAGCAAGAAATATTTTTTTCCTCCATCAAGAACTATAGAAATAAAATTTATAGAATCAGTGGAAATAACATATTATATTAGCTCTTCATTTATGTATTAGTTTTTCATCTATATATCTGTACATGTGTTATGTACCTGAGAACACACAGATACACATACGTATAGCTGTTTATTCCCAAATGTGTCTGTACTGCAAATCCTTCCAAATCTAATTAAAATGTAACCTGAAAAAGAATATTTCTTTCCTACCATGAAAAACTGAATAACAACTAGGTATCTTCTCAGCTTTCATTTTAAAAATGATTAACCATTTAAATAGAAACTGAAGCAAATCAACAGGATAAATACTGGCAATAATATGATCACTGAGGTCCATTTAAATGTGTACCCACCAATAGTCTCTTCAAATTCTTCTTTCAGTCTTCATTTTTTATAGTTGCTTTCTTAGAAAAATTGTAGTTTTCCTTAAAAATGCGAAACTGATATGTCTGTCTTTAGGTCTCATTTACAAAGCAATGAAAAATAAAATTAAAATAGGCTAAAATATTAGTGTCTAAAACTTAGGTCAATTGTGTTTCTAACTTGCCAAAAGAAAGACTGTTGGATTCTTATAAAAGCAAAGGTTTTGAGACTGTAGAATGTCCTGTATCTCTATCTCAATTCATTAAGAGCTGACCTTTCAACCTCAGCCTACATGGTTTAGTTCCTGACACTTTGCTTTAAATGGAGTAGTTTCTTTTTCCCAAGATTAAATTTTATCCCTCATATGCTCAGTCCCTGACTAAGGGTCTCTGCAGATCTCTGAAAGAGGTGATACCAAATACTTCAGTATCTCTTCCAAGTTAAGCACTTCATCAGTACTCTCCATTAGGAACTTTTTGAAGCAGGGATTGATTTGCTGGTTGGAGATCCTCTCCATCTTTCTCTTGCCAATACTTTTCTGGAATAAACTTGACCTCAGTACCCCTTTGGAACTGCAACTTCCACTGTCTCTTCTCAAAACTACCATTGCAAAATAATGGCAATAATGATGATGATAATGTCCATCCAACATTGTGCTATCTTAGTGACTCATATTACTGTCCAGATGTAACATTTCTTGTACCCTGTTTATACTGATGATAAGACTCAGCTTCAAGCAAAGAAACAAAAGAATGTTTATAGGCTGAAGGTTTGGCTTCGAGCTTGAAGATTAAGACCTTGTCTTGGCATAGTGGTGATCACTCATCAGGAACTCCTGATAAACCCATCTCAAAGTGCCGTTTGCAGAAGTTTACTTGACCCTTCCACCAGGCCAGGGTGCAAATGACCTTTATGCTCCCTTTGTTTGAAAATACCTCTATTACAGTAAAATGAACTTAAAATGTAAAATGAAAACAAAACAGTGGTTTACATTTATAAGTGCAACTGCTCCTAGAGTATAAACAAAATTATACATATGTGTGATATATATATGTATATAATTAAATGCATATATATGTGTATATAATTATAGGTATACACATATATAATTCACATATATAATCCATAGATATACATATATATATATAGTACTTAAAAATATTTCTTAGTAAAAGAAATCTGCAATTGAGTCCCAGCTCTGCTAATTCTATTAGTTATAAACCTTGGGTAACTAGCTCAACCTCATTTATTTCAGTTTCCTTTTTATCAAATAAGGAAGATAATTCCTTAAAGTATTGTTGTGAGGAGGGAGTTTATACTGAAGGTATAAATTCAAAGTACTATAGTAGTGAAAAGTAATAACATATTTGAAAAAATAAATAAAACAATTTTGATAGAAAGATAGTTGTCTATCAATTATGGTGGCTGAAATACATTGGACAGAAACCCTAGTCGAAATAGGACTTTCTTAAAGGGCTTTAATTAACTGGTCAATATGTAACAGATAATAAATGTCTTAATTTAATGTGCTGGCATCATTTTGATCAATGACTGAAATTAGAGTCTGGTGTCCACTTTTCCCATTGCTAGTCATTATTTTAATAATATATTATCACTTGCAGTTGTTAGGTTTAAGCTATTTTATAAAGCTGGTCTAAAACAGGTACAAGTCACCACTGTTGGCCCCATCCTCCAACCCCTGTTTATGTGACAGGGTGTTACTGTCCCACCTGATTTGTGACATGGACATTAAAATTTCATCTGGTGCACGGTGGAGAGGACATTAACCAGCAAGAATCAGCAGCCTGGGCTTGCTGTCAGTGATGATATCAGACACATGACTGAATGTAAGAAGGAGCAAATCCTTTTTAGGAACTAAAAGAACAGCTGTTACAAATTAACACTGAGGGAAGGCAAAGGAAGGCAGGACAATCCCATCCCTGTTACTAAAAGAGCTTCAATTTAATTAAATCTAAATTCTGAAAGAGATGGGAGTACCAGACCACCTGACCTGCCTCTTGAGAAATCTGTATGCAGGTCAGGAAGCAACAGTTAGAGCTGGACATGGAACAACAGACTGGTTCCAAATAGGTAAAGGAGTACGTCAAGGCTGTATACTGTCACCCTGCTTATTTAACTTATATGCAGAGTACATCATGAGAAACGCTGGACTGGAAGAAACACAAGCTGGAATCAAGATTGCTGGGAGAAATATCAATAACCTCAGATATGCAGATGACAACACCCTTATGGCAGAAAGTGAAGAGGAACTAAAAAGCCTCTTGATGAAAGTGAAAGAGGAGAGTGAAGAAGTTGGCTTAAAGCTCAACATTCAGAAAACAAAGATCATGGCATCTTGTCCCATTACTTCATGGGAAATAGATGGGGAAACAGTGGAAATAGTGTCAGACTTTATTTTGGGGGACTCCAAAATCACTGCAGATGGTGACTGAAGCCATGAAATTAAAAGACGCTTACTCCTTGGAAGAAAAATTATGACCAACCTAAAAAGCATATTCAAAAGCAGAGACATTACTTTGCCGACTAAGGTCCGTCTAGTCAAGGCTATGGTTTTTCCAGTGGTCATGTATGGATGTGAGAGTTGGACTGTGAAGGCTGAGTGCTGAAGAATTAATGCTTTTGAACTGTGGTGTTGGAGAAGACTCTTGAGAGTCCCTTGGACTGCAAGGAGATCCAACCAGTCCATTCTAAAGATCGGCCCTGGGATTTCTTTGGAGGGAATGATGCTGAAGCTGAAACTGCAGTACTTTGGCCACCTAATGCGAAGAGTTGACTCATTGGAAAAGACTCTGATGCTGGGAGGGATTGGGGGCAGGAGGAGAAGGGGACGACAGAGGATGAGATGGCTGGATGGCATCACTGACTCGATGGATGTGAGTCTGAGTGAACTCCGGGAGTTGGTGATGGACAGGGAGGCCTAGCATGCTGCAATTCATGGGGTTGCAAAGAGTCGGACACGACTGAGCGACTGAACTGAACTGAACAACTACACCAGAGAAGCCAATGGCACCCCACTCCAGTACTCTTGCCTGGAGAATCCCATGAACGGAGGTGCCTGGTAGGCTGCAGTCCATGGGGTCGCTAAGAGTCGGAGATGACTGAGCGACTTCACTTTCTCTTTTCACTTTCATGCACTGGTGAAGGAAATGGCAACCCACTCCAGTGTTCTTGCCTGGAGAATTCCAGGGACGGGGGAGCCTGATGGGCTGCCGTCTATGGGGTCACACAGAGTCGGACACGACTGAAGCAAATTAACAGAAGCAGCAGCAACAGCAGCAGCAACAACTACACACAGTCAAAACAAAGTTTAAAAAAAAGAGGCAGGGGGGATGCAATGGGCCTGAGTGACTCTGATTTCTTTCTTTTTTTCAAAAAAATTAATTTCGGCTTTATTGAGGTATAATTGACAAACAAACTTGTAAGATATTTAGAGTACACATCATGGTGACCTGACACACATTCACATTGTGAAAGGATTCATTGAGTTAATGAATCCATCTATCACCTCACATATCTATCCTTGTTTTTAAAAAAATGGTGACATATAAGTTCCACCCTCCCAGCAAACCTCAACCATATAACACAGTGTCATCAGCCAGAGTCACTATGCCTTGCACCAGATCCTCAGACCTCATTCATCCTATAGCTGACAGGTTGTACCCTTTTATCAACATCCCCCCACTTCTCCCATCCCACATTGCCTGGCAACCACTTTCCTCCTGTTTCTGTGAGTCTGACTTTTTTTTTGATGCCACAAATAAGTGACTTCCCTCTAATTTTTGCCCTTGATTAGTTAAACACATTCAGAATCTGAGCTTCAGTTTCATTATGAATAATTTGTCAGAGACAGGTTTTTTTTTTTAACATCTCTTTCTGCTTTTATTTCCAGAATTCTGGGAGGTGGATCATAGAGGATCCTGCTGTGGTTTATGTCGGAGAGTGTTTTGCCTATGTTCTCCTCTAGGAGTTTTATAGTTTCTGGTCTTACGTTTAGATCTTTAATCCATTTTGAGCTTATTTTTTTGTGTGGTGTTAGAAAGTGATCTAGTTTCATTCTTTTACAAGTGGTTGACCAGATTTCCCAGCACCACTTGTTAAAGAGATTGTCTTTACTCCATTGTATATTCTTGCCTCCTTTGTCAAAGATAAGTTGTCCATATGTGTGTGGATTTATCTCTGGGCTTTCTATTTTGTTCCATTCATCTATATTTCTGTCTTTGTGCCAGTACCATACTGTCTTGATGACTGTGGCTTTGTAGTAGAGCCTGAATTCAGGCAAGTTGATTCCTCCAGTTCCATTCTTCTTTCTCAAGATTGCTTTGGCTATTCAAGGTTTTTTGTATTTCCATACAAATCTTGAAATTATTTGTTCTAGCTCTGTGAAAAATACCGCTGGTAGCTTGATAGGGATTGCATTGAATCTGTAGATTGCTTTGGGTAGTATACTCATTTTCACTATATTGATTCTTCTGATCCATGAACATGGTATATTTCTCCATCTATTAGTGTTCTCTTTGATTTCTTTCATCAGTGTTTTATAGTTTTCGATATATAGGTCTTTTGTTTCTTTACGTAGATATATTCCTAAGTATTTTATTCTTTTCGTTGCAATGGTGAATGGAATTGTTTCCTTAATTTCTTTTTCTACTTTCACATTATTAGTGTATAGGAATGCAAGGGATTTCTGTGTGTTGATTTTATATCCTGCAACTTTACTATATTCATTGATTAGCTCTAGTAATTTTCTGGTGGAGTCTTTAGGGTTTTCTGTGTAGAGGATCATGTCATCTGCAAACAGTGAGAGTTTTACTTCTTCTTTTCCAATTTGGATTCCTTTTATTTCTTTTTCTGCTCTGATTGCTGTGGCCAAAACTTCCAGAACTATGTTGAACAGTAGCAGTGAAAGTGGGCACCCTTGTCTTGTTCCTGACTTTAGGGGAAATGCTTTCAATTTTTCACCATTGAGGATAATGTTTGCTGTGGGTTTGTCATATATAGCTTTTATTATGTTGAGGTATGTTCCTTCCATTCCTGCTTTCTGGAGAGTTTTTATCATAAATGGATGTTGAATTTTGTCAAAGGCCTTCTCTGCATCTATTGAGATAATCATATGGCTTTTATTTTTCAATTTTTTAATGTGGTGAATTACATTGATCGATTTGCAGATATTGAAGAATCCTTGCATCCCTGGGATAAAGCCCACTTGGTCACGGTGTATGATCTTTTTAATGTATTGTTGGATTCTGATTGCTAGAATTTTATTGAGGATTGTTGCATCTATGTTCATCAGTGATATTGGCCTGTAGTTTTCTTTTTTTGTAGCATCCTAATCTCAAAAATATTCAAGCAACTTATGCAGCTCAATTCCAGAAAAATAAATGACCCAATCAAAAAATGGGCCAAAGGACTAAATAGACATTTCTCCAAAGAAGACATACGGATGGCTAACAAACACATGAAAAGATGCTCAAATCACTCATTATTAGAGAAATGAAAATCAAGACCACAATGAGGTGCCACTTCACACCAGTCAGAATGGCTGCGATCCAAAAGTCTGCAAGCAATAAATGCTGGAGAGGGTATGGAGAAAAGGGAACCCTCTTTCACTGTTGGTGAGAATGCAAACTAGTACAGCCACTATGGAAAACAGTGTGGAGATTCCTTTAAAAACTGGAAATAGAACTGCCTATGACCCAGCAATCCCACTGCTGGGCATACACACCGAGGAAACCAGAACAGAAAGAGACACATGTACCCCAATGTTTATCGCAGCACTGCTTATAATAGCCAGTACATGGAAACAACCTAGATGTCCATCAGCAGATGAATGGATAAGAAAGCTGTGGTACATATACACAATGGAGTATTACTCAGCCATTAAAAAGAACACATTTGAATCAGTTCTAATGAGGTGGATGAAACTGGAGCCTATTATACAGAGTGAAGTAAGCCAGAAAGAAAAACACCAATACAGTATACTAACACATATATATGGAATTCAGAAAGATGGTAATGATGACCCTGTATGTGAGATAGCAAAAGAGACACAGATGTGTAGAGTGGACTTTTGGACTCTGAGGGAGAGGGGAAGCATCGGATGATTTGGGAGAATGGTATTGAAACATGTATACTATCATGTAAGAAATGAATCACCAGTCTATGTTTGATGCAGGATACAGGATGCTTGGGCTGGTACTCGGGGATGATCCAAAGAGATGATATGGGGTGGGAGGTGGGAGCAGCATTCATGTTTGGGAACTCATGTACACCCGTGGTGGATTCATGTCAATGTATGGCAAAACCAATACAGTATTGTAAAGTAAAATAAAGTATAAATAAAAATTAAAAAAAAATGTCTTTCTTTCCCTGATTCTCACCTCCTGCCCATTTCAGATCATTTCCAGTCATGCTCTACCTTTTAAAAAAAATTATATTTTACATTCTTTCCTTACTCTTCATTTCCACTGCTGTTGTCACTTCATTATGTCACACTGGACCACTTGCAGCAATTCATCCTCTGGACTAGAATCTTTCTAAAGTACAACTTTAAATACAACACTCTTGCAAAAAGACTTAATAAACTCCAGATTAGTAATGGATTCAGATCCATGCTCCATACCCTGACCTTCCAATGCTGTATCTGTTTATCTGATAGAAGATTGAAGATAACTCCTTCTATCTTCCAGTTTGATCACTACTTACTAGGCAACATGATTCTACAATGTCATTCACAATCCCATCCACACTGATGCCATGCACGCTACACTCAGGATCTTCCGTTGCTGTGCACTACCTCTCTAGTTTGGGTCATGCAGTCTCAGTAGTTGTGGAGAGCAGGCTGGTTGCCCCGTGGCATGTGGGATCTTAGTTCCCCAACCAGGAATCAAACCCCATGCCTCGCATTACAAGGTGGATTCTTAACCACTGGACCACCAGGGAAGTCCCTGAAATCCTATGTTTTCTTAAAAGGCCCAGTTTAGCCCAGTCCCTCTAGGAAATCTTCTTTGAATAAGCCAGTGAACAATTACAGAGTTACATTAAAATCACATTTTTCTTAATTCCTATAATACACTTCACCTCAGC
Organism: Capricornis sumatraensis; assembly: GCF_032405125.1. Lineage (NCBI taxonomy): Eukaryota > Metazoa > Chordata > Mammalia > Artiodactyla > Bovidae > Capricornis > Capricornis sumatraensis. The sequence continues at coordinate 44,160,473 of NC_091074.1, read as the reverse complement.
TTAAAAAAAAAAAAAAACACTTCAAGTTTTCTCAGACTTGTTGCCTTGGAAAACTATCCCTAAGTCATGTCACTTTTGTAGAAAGAGCATGAGGTATTGATCTAATATACTCATACAAAACTAAGAACATTCTTGCTAGTAAAATGTAATTAATTGCACACCTATAACACAATATAAAATAGAATCAAGTGCATTTGGGTTCAAGAAAAAGATAGCCAACCATTAAACCAACACTATGACCTAGCTATCCTTAAATTTTTACATCAATACTGCTTGTTTCTATTTCTTCCTTTTGGTGTCAGTTTACGATCTGTGTCAGAAAATTCACCAGGGCTAAAGGTCAGTTGAAAACAAAAAGGAGAAAATTTCCCCAAGGAGTCAGTGGAGTATAGGTTTGAAGTGTTGTTGGGGGCACCGGCTCCTCTTGGTGACCTCAGAAAAGTCACTTAACCTCTATGAGCCTCAATTTATTTATGGGGTTAATAATGCTGGATGTGGAGAAGGATTAAATGATGTAATAGGAGGAAAGCCCTAATCATATAATGTGGGCTTGCTGACTGCAGCTGATGGCCTGCAAAGGAGGCAGAAAACTCTTTACTCAGCACTCTTGCCTTCTGTCTCCTAGAAAGTGGAGTGCTGGTGAAGGCAGATGCCACCATGCTCGATTTGAGAGTAAAGGACTAGTCAGTGAGGTTGTTTGGTTTTCTTCTACCCTCCTTTGGAGTTAAAGGTAAATGGATCCCTAGTCTTCTCTCCTGCAGGAGCCTGGAGAAGACAAAAGCACAGTTCAGGCTGTGCTTAGATCAATCCCTTGCTCAGTCTCTCTGACCCTTCATCCCTTTCTTTCTAGATCTTTATCCTTTCCTCTTTGTCTCTATCCTCTCTCAGACTCTCCCTTTCTCTGTTGATCTCTTTTTGTCTTTAAACCTCTGTCTCTGTATGTCTCCCTGCATCTCTATCTCTGCTTTTTTTGTTGACTCTATCCTTTTACCACTCTTTTTCTCTTCTCTGTGTTTATCTTTGTTTTTATTAATTTCTCTTTCTATATTTCTTTTACTCCTTCAAATATTCTCTCTTATGTTTGGTATTTTCTTCTGGGACTCCCTAGAAAGCTATGCCTTTATACGGTTTTATTATTATTTTTTTACTCACTATAGTATGAACTGAGTCTTGGGTTTAGCTTTATGAAAAGTGACCAACATTGCCTTCATCCTGGTCAGTGTTCAAGGATATTCACACTGCCCCAGCATAGAAAAAACAAAAATAAAAAAACTTTATAGGCTCCAGATAACTTAAGAGGTCTGTACTTTTGCTTAGTTTGTGTTAGGTAGGGAGGTGGTATAATACCTCAGCTTATAATTAATTTTCAGTCTGTTTTATGGACAAATTATAGAATTCTTTCCATGGGTCTAAGAAAAACAGTGCTGTGACAGGTCATATCAGATGTATCTTTGGCAAAATAACAACAATAACTTGTATTTATGAAATTATTACAATGTGCCAAACACTATGTTAAATCTTGTGCTTCTACTGAATTGCCTGATCCTTACAATTACCTAGGAACTGGTGTTATCATTATTACCATTGGGCCCAGGTTCAGTGTGTTGTCCAAGGTTACACATAAAGAAATTATGTCCCAACAGTATACCCAGAGAATCTGGACTCTTAACCACCGTTTCCATACATCTTTAACAGTATGACTGATTATAACTGGTGTTCATTGTTTTAGTTTTATTTTAGATAAAATACAATAATATACATAATATATATATTTGATCTTAACAGTGGGACATTTTTGGATTTTATAAAACATCTCCATGGTGATGCAAAACCAAGTTATAAAGTACGATATACCTTATGAACAGGATCTGGAATTTGTGCATCTTTCACAATTTCTGTTAGAATAGATGCCCCTGCTTTAGAATGAGGGTCTTAAAAAACAAAAAGAATATAATAGACTTAACATAATAGATGACATGATAGATGTAACTCAGGCCATAGAAATCATGGCTGGATAAGGGCTTCCAGTTTTGTTTTTTGTTTTTTTCTAGTTTGAGCAGAAACTAGAAAGCTTTTTCTAGTTGTAAGAATAGTGTAGTAAGACTTATTTCCACCAGGGAGAGGAACTAAATGGCAGATAATACATGTTAAAAGTGGTAAAAGTAATTTAAGATATTAAATGTTGCATTACTACTTTTAAAACTACATTTCATCTAGAAACCATTTTATTTTATTTAAATTAAGACATTATCAACTCTACTCCCTAGTTCATGGCCTAATCTGCATGAAGAGCCTCTGTAGGAAAAATAGTAAAAATGAAGTTAAATTAGTCATAAATAATAATCACTTCCATTTATATAACACCTTTGAAAAGATCCCTAGACAGCTACTAACTTTTAAAATCATACACTCAATTTTAAATGTAAAGTGAAAGTGAAGTCACTCAGTCGTGTCCAACTCTTTGCGACCCCATGGACTGTAGCTCACCAGGCTTCTCCATCCATGTGATTCTCCAGGCAAGAATACTGGAGTGGGTTACCATTTTCTTCTCCATTTAAATGCAAAGCATCCTTCAAATATGATGTTGAGGTTACAAATTAAATGCAAAGCATCCTTCAAATATGATGTTGAGGTTACAAATTTAAACACATTAAGGTCAGCAAATGAGAGAGTTATGGTTTTCATTACAACATTATGTCACCCACAGAAGAATGCTTTATATTTTTTTTCTTAAAAGTCTTTATTTAGGAGTTCAACTGCTACTGAAAATATCACATCTATCCAAATATTTAGCAAAGACAAAATGTAAACATGGAGGGCACTGTTGCCCTCCATGTGTTGTTATTTTAATTATAGCATAAAATTGATGCTATTTGAATTTTTATTTTGCCTGGAATTATAAACTAAATGAAAATACTGATCCAGAAGGGAATTTTCATCTGCTCACCTTGCTTGCCTCCATTTGTCCATTCCTTGAGTTGAAAGGCAAATGGAGGTGTAGAAGGAAGGGTAGTGCAGAAACTAATATGTGTTGATTGCCTCCCACGTTTGAGACACTGTGAGGTATGTTGAAAATGCTAACTTGTCAACCCTTATGACAATTGCACAACCAGATATCAGTACATCTATTTGCATATGGGACTATGGAAAAGCAGAGGGATTAAGTGACTTGGCCAAGGTGAAACTATTAATGAAATCTAAATTTGTGAGTTTCTGATGTTGTTCCCACTTTTCTCACTAGATGAGGTGGGGGATGGAACCCAAGAACATCTCTGCTGACTGCCTGCCAACACGTCCTTAAGCTAGGTCTTAATTTAGAGGTTATGCATGTTTAGGAAACTTGTAGTAGAAAAAAAAGCTAGGACACAATGTTATGCTCAAAGTTAAAACTTCTCCAGCATATTCCTCACAAATGACATCCAACATTTTAATTTGGGAACATATGGAGAAGGGTATGTGAGTCCAGTTGAGGAGAAAGCTGTGGGGCAAGACCATCTGCTTATATGCACCAATTCAGTCACCTTCCGAAAAAAATAAGGAGCGTGATGTAGTTTATTAAACAGGTTGTCATCATACTGGAGGAGGAAGGTTTTCTCACATAATAGGTAGAAACTATCTGTAATGGAAATATATTTCTAGATATCACAATATAATATACCATGATGTCACATGCAGTTATAAAATGATATAGAATAGAGAAAGCATCTAATTTTTCTAGTATGTAGAACTCCCCAGAATTTTATATACTCTTTTGAAGTCACTGAAACTTGAATCACGTTCTTTCAGAGCTAGAAAGGCTCTCAAAGTTCTTTCTCTGCTACTATGAATCTCTTAAAGATATCAAAACAGGCCAGAGAGATCAGTTGAGTTTTTTAAGCTAATAATTACCTAGTCTAGAACCCAAGTCTCTTACTCTTCTTATTCCTATTTTAATTCCAGTTTCTAACCATAGCAAATAGACTTTGGAAGACAGCTCAGTGTTGAAACTTGCTTTGTGGTACAGAGTTATTTCAGAAAACTTTTGATAGTTTAATTCTATTTGGGACTACCTGGAAGCACTCCTTATTTAAAGGATGAGTTTTGGAGTGGTTGTATGAAGCCATTCATTTAGGAGAAGGGTGTGTGTGTGACAGAGTGGTGGTGGAGAGAGAGAGAAAACAGAGAGACAGAGAAAATGTTGCTAGAGATGTACTACTCCCCCACTCTGATTTAATCACATTTCTTAAATTTTCCTTTTATCTTTGGGCCACCCCTTCTTAATTACCAGATTTTCTTTATTCAGTTCTTTAAACATGGGAGTGTGTCGGGGCTCAGTCTTCAATCTCTTTTTTTTTCCTCCTTAACTATTGGGTTATGTAATCAACCCAGTATCACTTGTAGGCTGTTGACTTCACACAACTTCTAGCACTGAACTTCCTACTATAATCTTGATTTATTTAGCTAACAATACTAGGATATCTCTACTTTGCTATCTAGGAGCCATCCCAAATATAGTATGTTCTCAGCCAAACTTGATCTCCCAACTCCTATCTCCGTGTTTTTTTAATCGCAGTATATAGCCCTGCTATACACCCAGTTACTTGGGCCAGAAACCTTGAAATCATCTTTGACTCTTCTTTTCCTTTCCCATTCCACATTCAGTCAATTAAGAAATCCTATCTGATTTACTTTTGCAATACATCCAGGGACTAACTTCTCAGAACTTTTACCATAATACCCAAGTTCAAGCCACTATCATCTCCTGTATGGACCACAACAAGAATCACCTAAATGGGAGGCCTACTTCTTGCTTCCTATATTCTATGCTTTGCACATTAGTAAAAGCTCTCTTTCTCCAAAACCTCTAATGGATTTTTATCAAAGTCCTTATTATCATGTACAATAATGTTTCCTTACTTCATTCAGGTTTACACTCAAATCATTATATATATCTAATTCCTTCTCTACTAACATGTGAGCTTCATGACATCAAGAACTTCATTTGTCTAAATAAGTTGTTAAGAAACAGACTGATGGTGAATGTTTGTTTTTATATACTAAATTTCATGGAACTTGCAACATATAACTCAACATTAGTATATTAATATAAACAATTATAATCAAAGTATTCCATTTGTACAATCCTATAAAAGTGCCCAGGACTATTTTTCTTGAATTAACCATACAACAATTATTTTCCACCTTTAATCTTAAACCATATCAACTAAACATAAATACAAGTATTGGACTGATAATTTAACACATGCATACATGCATATTCACATACAATTTCAAACCAAAAGTATGGGTAAATGAAGCTTTCTTTGCTCCGTATCCACAGGAGATTGATTCCAGGACCCTGTCTACAGGGTCCTTAAGGAAACCAGAATCCACAGATGCTTAAATCCCTTAAATAATATGTGTAGTATTCACATATAACCTATGCATATCCTCCCAAATACTTAAAATCCTCTCTAGACTACTGATAATATCTAACACAATGTAAATGCTGTGTATCACTAAACAGCTGCAGGGACACACAAAAATCAAATTTTGCTTTTTGGAACTTTCTGGAATTTTTCTCGGATATTTTTTATCTAAAGTTGGTTAAATCCAGGGATGTGAAACCATGGACTGGGAAGGCTGATTATACTAGTTAGTATGCAAAGAAGTCCTTGGTCCCAGTCTTAATTTTGTTTCTTTCTGTTTTCTTGAGCATTTGGTTAACTGCTGGTGGTTTCTTCATTAGCTAAACAACGTGGATAAAAACAATGGCCTCAGGGAGCCACCCTTAAAATTTAATTAAAGAAAAATAAGCAATATAAATAAATAAATAATGTAAATAAACTATTTAAGAAATACGAATTATATTAAAGAAACCTACCAAAACTTATAATTACTACAGATGCAAAATACGGACAACCACATTTTCAGATTCATCTTCTCTAGTCCTGTGGAAAAATTTTATGCTCATTCTGGCCTGCTATACTTTAAAAAGGATGTTGAAAAATCAGGCAACATCTAAGGAAAGAGCAATACATTGATGAAGAGGACCCTTGATAAAAGGCTAGAGGAGTTTGCCTCATTTTGTCTGGAAGAGAGATGGCTGAAGAAGGATATTATAACTCTCTTCAAATATATGAGGGGCTATTATTAGGAAAATGTAGGCCAGCTGTTTTTGAGCTCCACTGAGGTCAGAATAAGAAAAAAGTTGGCTGAGTTTATTTAAACATTTGAGAGAACGCCTTGAAAGTAAAGGTTACTTATAGATTCCCGGAGACAGAAGACAGGCTGTCTTCTTAACAGGAGATCTTGAGATACCATCTGCTTGGATGAACAGATACTCAGAGGGATTGCTTCAGGCTCTTGGACTCACTTATTCTAGTATCAAAACCACTGGATAACTGGTAAAGGGGAGAGGGCTCATTTGGGAGACAATCACCTGCATAAATTCTCAGCTCTCAGGGAAATGCAAGTGCCCTTTTTCAAGTTCCCTCCAAGGTGTGCTTTTGATTGTAAATTTTCCCCCAGCTTTTTACAGAATGATATTTCCTCTGAAGAGGCTACTTCTACTTTTCACTGTCTTCCACAGAAGTTTATTTTCAAAACACAAGGCAAAAGGGCAAAAATCTTCTCAATTTTCATCACGATTTGAAAATCTGAATTTAAAATCTAAAACATGTGTCTTTTAATTAAAAAAAAAAAAAAAAAAGCCTTCACACACATTTAAGTCCTGCGACGGATATAGTGCTAATTCGTCAAATCATCTCAAATGTAACTGTCCTTTGGCTGAAGAAAAAAAAAGAAACTCATGTCTAAGACCTACATATAGCATCCATTTGCATATCTATGCATATACTCACACACCTTATTTTACATTAAATCTGTCTCTATACTATTTATATTTATACCCATTTGCTGAGTCCAAATATATTTGGTCGGTTTTGAATTCTACCAAGTATTCTTCAGAAAGTATTCTTAAGAAGTTATACTTGGTAAGACTTTGCAACAAAGCTGAATTATGGTAGAAATCCTATACAAATACTCAATCTCTCCAACAGCAATAAATTACAATGTCAGAAACAGAAGGTGCTGACCTCCCAGTGTGAACAGAGTGAGGGTGGTGATGAGGATAAAGCTCTTGATTAGAAATGTTTTTCTTGAAGAATCAAGCATTTATGCAAGGAAACAGCCATGAATAAATTCTATCACCTCTTGATATTTATCCATATAAAATACATGATGATTTCCCTTCAAGGGAAAGAAAAGAGGAAATAGAAAAACCTCATATTTCAGATTGATACGCAAAGTTATAAATGTTTAATGCATCTGATTACTATAATTTTAGCGTTTTTCCCCCTTGAAACTAATGAAGTAATCTTTTTTTTTTTTTAACAAGAAGCAAATGAACAATCCTGAAAGTGAAAATGCATTTTTAATGTTAGAATATAGAAGTGACTAGTGGGTTGTGTGCAAATTTTTTTGAAAAATAATAGCAAATTGCTTGAGTTGGATTGTATTTTCTAAAGGCAAGATCAAGGATCAGAGCTGTGTAATATGATCAAGTATTGGAGCTGTGTAATATGCCTCACAATAGGGGAACAGCCATCAAGCTCCTGAACTCCACTAACCATGAGAGAAGCAGACATTTCTTTCATTCTCTCCCTGCCTTTCTCCCTCTAAAATATCTGATAAAATATACCCTGATATAAAGAGAGAATGTTTCCTCAGAAACTGAACTCATCATCATCTTTCCCAGTGGTTCTTAATCCTTGACATAGTTTGCTTAAAAAAAAAAAAAAAAAATCAATGCCCAAGCATCAACCATGACATTATTTGCATGGGGCTCAAATAATAGCATTTTTAAAAACTCTGCATGTAATTATAATGTGACACCAGGGCTGGGAGCAACGATTAGCCCATTGGCACCCACTACCCTACTACTTTATTAATCGCATTAAGAATAACTCAATTGTATAGGCTAAAAATTTAAGTTCTAGTGACTCATTCCTTCTTGGTTCTCTGTGATCCTTCTGTTCCTCAATAATCTCTGTCACTTTCACAGTCAAATCTTTCCCTTGACATATTAGAACTATGAACATATTCTTTAATCTTGACTCTTTCCTCACTGAGGCTTTTCATAAACAGAGATCTTCTGGAGATGTGACTTTCATCATTTTATTCCATATACATAGTCTCCAAATTTTCTGTGACTCCCTACTCCATGAGGAAAAACATTTAAGTGTCTTACAAAGAGCATTCCAGGCCCTTTGAGATCTGGTCCCAATTTTCTTTCTACGTTGAGAGTTCATGATTCCATGGCAGGGATCTTCAATTCCTTCTAGTCTTGTCTATATCCAACATTTTGTGAATGCCTTACTCAACCCTACATTTTGAATTTTTTCCTCTGTTCTCTTCTTGAAATGCTCACCCTCTGCTCTGTCCAAATCAAACCCTGTCCACTCTACATCCTAGCTCAAGTATTCCTTCCTAAAGCATTTCTCAGCCATGCAAACAACCTCCCATCATTTCACTCTCTTTAGCTCTTATTCTGGGCATCATCCAATTTGCTTGGTTCTGTTCCTAATGTTATTGATACAATACATGTATCTCATCTAGAGCTCTGAGAACCCAGTGCAGCGCTTCACACATAGTAGGTACTCAATATTCATTTGCTGAAGGAATATAAAATGATTAAATGGCACAGAGCTAACATGATCTCATATCTTAGTGGCTTAATGCTGACTATGCAAGTGCTGGGAAGTGCTGCTTGGATCCCAGTGCCAGAATTATATTTATGAGGGGACATATGGAGGACAAAACAGAAAGGAAAGTTACAGTCCAAAAAGGAAAAAAAAAAATGTTCTCAGAAAAAGAAGACCATTTTTAACCTTACAGTGCATTTAGATCTCCAGAAGATCATGTTAAAAAAAAAAAAAAAAGTGATGGAAAGTATAACTTCAGCACAGAAGAAACATCAATTTTAAGCTCCTTAAAATGTAGTACTAAATGTCTCTTATGTGAAAAATTAATCTTTGTTTTAATTCAGCACTCTGAGGGACCACTCAAGATCCTTCCATCCTTTTGGTATTAAATGTGTTCTTTTGAATATGAGAGGGGTGCTAAAATTGACTGTTTTATAGAACAAATTGATTTATTTGTGGATCCACAACACTTCATTGCCTTCCCTGCCCTGCTTACCATGTCTATCTTAAGCAATAAAGTCATGGAGTCACAAATGTTCCTTAGACTTCTCCCTCATAAGGATAATTTCTACGTTTCTCCCAGAATGAATCTTGGTTTTGATATAACATTTTACTGAACTTTGATTTTTAGGCTTAAAAAAATATTAGTGGATATGAGAGTAATACTTCTGTAATCTTGAGTGTATGATAGTAGTAGGCCATTTCTCTCATCTCTGGCCATTTAGAATCAATAATATGATACTCCAGAAGAAGGCCCAGAAAATCAACCATGATAAACTCACTCCTCCCATATAAGAGATGAGAATGGTTGACCCAGGAACCAGGGCATAAATCAATGATATTTTCCCTTATAGAAAGTATGAGAAAGAGGCAAAGAGCTGAATTAGAGCCAATAAGATACAAATGAAGTAAGCCTAGCTATTTCAAAAAAAAAAAAAAAAAACTTGTTGTTTTTATGAGAAATTTAAAGAAGAGAGAGTCTCTCACTCTTTTCCACTAGACATGGCTAAAGAAGCATGTAGCCTTCATACTATAACCCCCAACCATAAGGGAACAAGACAGGATATTATGCTAGTACCACGGCTAGTGTCTGAGACATGAGGTGGATCAGATTATCCAAAAGCCCACTCTTCCTTCCTGTCTTCCTACTATGTGAGCCCATGAATTCTATCTTAAGTTGGTTTGAGTTGGGTTTTCTATGAATTACAGTCCAAGGTCCCTTAAGCAATATGATGACTGTGGCAACTAAGACAGATCTTACAGTGAGGGTATGCATGTTTCCAATGCCCAATTGGCTCACTAAGTCCAGATGTGTTTGCTTTAAATTGTCTGGTTTTAATAATGGTTATACAACACTGACTTTAGCACAGAAATGCCTTCAGTCATCAATTTATCAAATATTTCCTGAGCACTGACTATGTGCAATCATGGTGAAGGATTCCACGAATCATGAATTCATCCAGAAGATGAATGTTGGACATGTAGTGATAGGTGCTATGAGTGTTAGGAAGGAGACTAGGAGGCTAAAGACGCATAATAGGGGAGCGCACCTGTGGTAAGGGCTCTAAGAAACAATCCTTGGAAATTTACTTTTACCCCAAGATTGGGTTTGAAAAGAGGAGAGCTACGGGAAGACCGGAACAAAAGGAACAACATGTAAAGTCTTGGACAAACGAGTGTGGAAAAACCTGAAGAGCTCAAATGGAGAGAGTGAGACAAGGAGGGAAGCACCAAGGCGCTGGTGGCCTTGAGAGTCACGGCAGGCATTTTGTCCTTCATCCAAAGTCTTAAAGATGCCACAAGAGCACATGTCAGACAGAAATTTCACAAGATCAGCTTTGTTCCATTTGCACTTTTTAGTTGTTTAAAAGAAAATCTGTATTTATATATACGAAGCTGGGAATTCATGTTAATAAAAGAATCAAATGAGAATATCCATGGGAAGCAACTCAAATCCTTTAATAGCCAGATGGAAAAAGTTTCATGATCTTGAAAACTTCTGGGTGCTTTAGAATATTCAGAACAAACACTTAGCTCTAGGGCATGTAGATGAGGCCACTTAAGCATACTCAGTTTTATAAAGTTAATAAAATTAGAGATTGGAAATGAAGCTTTACTCCAATAGCACTTTTTGAGCACCTCATCTATCAAGTGATGAGTATGCTTCATCACCAATTTTTTTCCCAGTCATATTATTCATGTTATACCATTCTGTATATTAGTTGTTTTTATAGAAAATCTGGTAGATTATAAGCCATGGGGTTGCAGAGTCAGACCCAACTGAATGACTAAGCATGCATGCACAAATACTGTAAAGAAACCCTTCAGGAATTTGATTCCATTTAGTTAGAACCATCTTGAAATTTTTACTAGCTGTGTCAAGGGGGGCATATGTTACACAACTTCTCCAAGCATCAGTTTCTTCCTTTGTGAAGTGAATATAATATTAGTTCTCTGTCAGGACTTTGCTCTCAGGATCAAATGAGGTAATGCCTATTGAACACTCTGCTTGGAACACAGCATGCTCTCAGAAATGTTAGTAATTATGAGTAGTAGTCATTATTTTTAATCCATAAAACTTGTAGAAATATCAATCCATATGGAGCAGCAGTGAAATGGAAAGGTCACTGGGCTGCCCTGCACTGGAAGACAAAGTCTATTTAGAAAGAGACGTGGGGCCAGCAACAAAGATGCACACGAGGGCGTTGTGCTTTGGATAGGCAGAGGGATCAGTAAAAGCAACCCAGGCAAATGATACCATGTGTACCCAGAAACCTGAAATCCAAAATCCAAATACATGTGGAGGACAGCAAGATGTCAGGCACTGAAAATAAGAACAGAAGATAGGGTTTTGAAGGATTAGAGAAAGCCTTCCAACAGGCCTAGCTACATTTTAAGTATCTGGTGGCCCTGATATAGTGACTCTTGGCCAGTGAGAGAATTATATAGGCTCACATAGACTCTGGCTAAACTAAGAAGACCTGCTTTCTAGTTTAATCCTGATACTTATAGGCTGCTGATTCTAAGCAAAATACATATCATTTTTATGTTTCAGTTTTCTCATCCATAAAATGGGGATAATTATATCTGGTTTGCTTACCACACAGCATTGTTTGATTGTTTAAATGAGGTAATGGATAAAAAAGTACTTGAAAAATGTTAAAGACCTAAAATATATTAAATTACAAATAAATCCATTTAACAATATTTATTGACTCTTTATCCTTTTCCTGGGATAGTAGTACAAAGATGAAAAGAAACATTCTACTGCTTTATTCAGCGTGTCAAATATCAATAATCAACCATACTATATACTACATGCTGCATGTTAAGTCGCTTCAGTCATGTCCGACTCTTTGTGACCCTATGGACTGTAGTCTGCTGGGCTCCTCTGTCCATGGAATTCTCTAGGCAAGAATACTGGAGTGGATAGCCATTCCTTTCTCCAGGGGATCTTCCTGACTCAGGGACTGAACCCATGTCTCCTGTGGCTCCTGCATGGCAGGTGAATTCTTTACTGCTGAGCCACAGGGAAGCCCCATATTTGGGTCCTTAATGAAATCTGTATATGTACTACATAATACAATGAAATGCCAGATTTCATAAAGACATGCATAAGGACCCAGCGTGTGAGGAACATCCAGATCTGCTTAGGGAAACTTAGGGAAGAGCTCATAGAAGAGATAGAACGTGAGCTCATATGAGCACTGGACGTATTCCAGGTGGATGGGGGAGGGAAAGATGTCCCCAGGAGAAAGGGCAGAATGTATACAAAGCACAAAATTATCTTCTGGACTGAATTAGAAACAAAAGTTGCAAGTAAATCAAACCAAAGGCTACTTGAGGCTCTGCATTTTTTCCCAGTGTTATCACCGTCATTTCCGTTGTAGAATATGTCGGGAAATGACTGACCTTGATCCTGAAATATTCCTCCCGTTTGGCAAAGTTCTGTAATTCATTCAACTAGGTCTTTGCACCTGCAAAGATCACTGTCTCTAGGAATCAGCAATGAACATACTCTCTTCTCTGATCTTTCCAAAGTACAAGTTCTACATTCATCGAGGCAGCCCCTCCTCCAGTTGAGGATATTAACTGAGCATCTGATGTGGTTGTTTGCCTCATTTCAGCCCCCTGGCTAAACAGAAGGTTTCAGTTTTCCACTGCCTGCTAGGCTACTTAACCCTTCTAAGCAGAAATATTCAGATGAAAGAAACCCAACTGCTGTTACAATTTTGTAGATATAAGACATCTGCATACGACTTCATGGCGTCTGGCACTATTTGAAATATACAGAAGCCAGGGCTGCGATTTCAATTTTTATAAGTATGTCATGTAACAGTTTAGAAAACATTTACTTACCATGACAGCACAAAACCTCAGCTCTCAAACAAGGTGAAATAAGTAAAATTACAGAATCTGCAGAAATAATTATATAAGAATATATATAGAATGTATCATGTAAGGAAAAGTCTAGTCAAAGACAGGTTGCTGTATGCAATTTTAGATTTTATCCTCTTTACATAAAGATGGGTTTTTATAAAATATCCTTTACGTTGGGGAAAGTAAAAGGAAACATTTCTTATATTTCATTCATAAATAAACTTTTTTGAATACCTGATGTACTAACCATCTTGCTGGACAATGAGAATAAAGAGGGGAAAGGAAGGAAGATATAAGTGAACAAAGAACTACTTGATGAGAACAAGTTATGTATCTGCACAGATATCATTTCCTCTGTGGAACCACTCCATATTCTTGATAGAGTGGGCAGTCTGGATGGTCAATCCTTCTAAATCCTCACAATCAGGGAAGGTGAATGATACAGAGAAACTAATGTGTGCATGTTGGGACTTTCCCAGGAAAACATGCAGGGTAGTTTCTCTCTTTCCACATACATTGCTAAGGTGGAAAGATAGTACTCTGTGATTTCAGCAGTCATTTGCTTCAACACAATGACCATAGTCGAGACCTGGGGGGAGTGAGTGAAAAAAGACAAAGGGGGAGGGAATATTGGAGGACGAGATAAAAGAGAGAAAAGCGGAGAAAATCTTATTACATTACTTGTGCTTTGTATCAGTTCAGTTCAGTTCAGTCGCTCAGTCGTGCCTGACTCTTTGCGACCCCATGAATCGCAGCATGCTAGCCCTCCCTGTCTATCACCAACTCCCAGAGTTCACTCAGACTCACATCCATCGAGTCAGTGATGCCATCCAGCCATCTCATCCTCTGTCGTCCCCTTCTCCTCCTGCCCCCAATCCCTCCCAGCATCACAGTCTTTTCCAATGAGTCAACTTTTCGCATGAGGTGGCCAAAGTACTGGAGTTTCAGCTTCAGCATCATTCCCTCCAAAGAAATCCCAGGGCCGATCTTTAGAATGGACTGGTTGGATCTCCTTGCAGTCCAAGGGACTCTCAAGAGTCTTCTCCAACACCACAGTTCAAAAGCATCAATTCTTCAGCACTCAGCTTTCTTCACAGTCCAACTCTCACATCCATACATGACCACTGGAAAAACCATAGCCTTGACTAGATGGACCTTTATTGGCAAAGTAATGTCTCTGCTTTTCAATATGCTATCTAGGTTGGTCATAATTTTCTTCCAAGGAGTAAGCATCTTTTAATTTCATGGCTGCAGTCACCATCTGCAGTGATTTTGGAGCCCCCCAAAATAAAGTCTGCCACTATTTCCACTGTTTCCCCATCTATTTCCCATGAGGTGATGGGACCACATGCCATGATCTTCGTTTTCTGAATGTTGAGCTTTAAGCCAACTTTTTCACTCTCCTCTTTCACTTTCATCAAGAGGCTTTTTAGTTCCTCTTCACTCTCTGCCATAAGGGGGTGTCATCTGCATATCTGAGGTTATTGATATTTCTCCCGGCAATCTTGATTCCAGCTTGTGCTTCTTCCAGCCCAGTGTTTCTCATGATGTACTCTGCATATAAATGGTATGGACCTGACAGAAGCAGAAGATATCAAGAAGAGGTGGCAAGAATATACAGAAGAACTATACAAAAAAGATCTTCACGACCAAGATAATCATGATGGTGTGATCACTCACCCAGAGCCAGACATCCTGGAATGTGAAGTCAAGGGGGCCTTAGAAAGCATCACTATGAACAAAGCTAGTGTAAGTGAAGGAATTCCAGTTGAGCTATTTCTAATCCTGAAGGATGATGCTGTGAAAGTGCTGCACTCAATATGTCTCCAAATTTGGAAAACTCAGCAGTGGCCACAGGACTGGAAAAGGTCAGTTTTCATTCCAATCCCAAAGAAAGGCAATGCCAAAGAATGCTCAAACTACCGCACAATTGCACTCATCTCACATGCTAGTAAAGTAATGCTCAAAATTCTCCAAGCCAGGCTTCAACAATACTTGAACCGGGAACTTCCAGATGTTCAAACTGGTTTTAGAAAAGGCAGAGGAACCAGAGATCAAATTGCCAACATCTGCTGGATCATCAAAAAAGCAAGAGAGTTCCAGAAAAACATCTATTTCTGCTTTATTGACTATGCCAAAGCCTTGACTGTGTGGATCACAATAAACTGTGGAAAATTCTGAAAGAGATGGGAATACCAGAGCACCTGACCTGCCTCTTGAGAAACCTATATGCAGATCAGGAAGCAACAGTTAGAACTGGACATGGAACAACAGACTGGTTCCAAATAGGAAAAGGAGTAAGTCAAGGCTGTATATTGTCACCCTGCTTATTTAACTTATATGCAGAGCTTTGTATCAGGTGAGGCTAAATCCTTACTTCTTAGAATTTACTTCTAATAGCAGTTTCTTTCTTTAATTGATAATCTGAATATGGGATGTTTCAAGTGTCAGATCTTAAAATATCAAATTATCTTAGCTGAGGAGGGATGGAGAAAATAATTCATCTCTTCTTTACAAGAAATTTGGTTATACTAAGCCAAGAAACCAGTTAATCCATACTTATTACATTTCAGGACTCAGGGTACCAAAGACAGAGCTTTGAAAAACTGGTACAAGAATTATTCAAAAAATAATGGTGTGGCATCATCATCCATTAATGTCAGAGGCATGTATATTCTGTAAGCCAACAACTCATCTCCTTAGGTACCTGTATACATACATACATGTGTGTGTGTGTACACACATGTTTGTGCTCAGTTGTGTCTGACTCTGTAATCTCATGGACTGTAGCCTGCCAGGCTCCTCTGTCCATGGGATTTCCCAGGTAAGGATACTGGAGTGGGTTGCCATTTCTGGCTTCAGAGGATCTTCCTGACCCAGGGCTCAAAAGCATATCTCTTGCATCTCCTGAATTGGCAGGTGGATTCTTTACCACTGTGCTGCTTGGGAAGCCCTATATATACATTTATGTATATACATATATATCTACACGTCAGAGTGCATGCACAGAAGATTTTTTAGCAGAACCGGTTTATGATAGACAAGCTAGAAATAATAGCTGTCTACCAAGAGTAAAATGCATAAACAAATATATCATGGAATATTATACATCAGTAACAATAAATGTACTATAACTATATTTGAGAGCATGGTATAATATCATAATATGAAAATACAAATCTAGACCCAAGAAATATATAAATATCATTCCATTCATCTAGAGTTTAAAAAAGCAAGGCCAAAAATGTTATTTGGGCATATTGGTAAAATAATAAAGAAAAGCAAGGAAATGATCATCGGCGAAGTTAGGGTATAGTTACTTCTAAGACTTGAGTGGTTTGAGATCAGGAAGTAACCCATGGAAGGAGCTGGTGCTAATAAAATCTTACTTTTGATCTTGGTGTTCACTTCATAGTTATTCATTGAATTATGTTTACACAGGTTTTATGAACTTTTTAGTATGTGTGCTATATTTTGGAGTAAAATAATGTACTATGACCAAATGTATTTAGCTCAGGATTGCAAGGAAGATTCAGTCTAGAAAATCTATCATAATAATTTATCACAAAAGTTAATTATAAGGAAAAAATCATGAATTATCTCAATATGCATGTTCACAGAATTCTCTAGATTTCAGCAGTATTATGTGATCAAAAAGAAATGCTTATCAAAGAAGGAAACTTGATAAAGGTTACATACCAAGACCTAAGTGAAAGTTATACTCAGTAGGGAAACCTTAGATACTTTCCTTCTACACACAGCAGAAAGACATCACACTCATTATTATCACAACGGCTTAATGGAGACCTGGAGGGTCCTGATAACTCTATGATAAAAGCAAAATAACTAAAAGGTTGGAAAAATGAAAAAAGGAAATAAAGTTGTCATTACTAGTAAATGATATGAATAGTAAGAAGAGTCAGCATGATTAAATTCTGAGTATTTTTTATCTTCTTGTTGGATACAAAAACAACCTTAAAAAACAAATAGTAATTTCTTTTCACATCAGCATTATCCAAAGTGAAAATGCAATTTCAATAGTACAAAATTACACAGTATCTATGGGTTTTAACTTAACAACTTAAATCTTATCCCAAGATTTCAATGGAGAAACATTAATTTCTTTTAAAAAATATCAAATATTTGAAAGCAAAAACATTCTGTGCCATTATTTAGAATTGCTAAATAATAAAATATTTAATTTCCTGCATATTAATAGATAAATTCAATGCAATCAAAAGTTAAATTTCATCCAGATCATTTTTAGAATTCAGTGCAATCATTTTAAAATTTATATGGAAAGATAAAGACAAACAAATAGCTGTTTTTTTTTTTTCTCTTAAAAAGAAGAGTGAAGAATAGATGTTTGCTCTCTCATATAATAAGATAAAAGTTCTGGCAATAAAACCAGTATGGCTTTGGTTCAGGAAAACTCAAGTGAAACAATGAAACAAAATAGTGAGTTTACTAACCAATCTTTGAATATCTGGAAAGTCAATATCTGATAATCTGCCATCAAAAAATCCATAGGATATTAATGAATTTTTAGCATATGATGTTAAGAAAAATGTTTTACAGTATGTATAAAAATAAAACTGCATTCCTACTGAATATATATATATGTTCAAAATAGGAGCATATATGCAGTACTTACATAAACAGAGGGACAGTTTTTAAAGTTTTTTAAAATATGTTGGTTCCTTTGACTCTCACAACAATCTTATAAGTCCATTAGTATTACTATTCTCATTTTCATACACGCCATTTGTATAGAATTTAAGTTGTCCAAATATACTCAGCTAGTAATTGAATGAGCCAAGATGGTAAATTCAAATAGTAAGGATTGCAATAATCTTGGTCTTAATTACTATATTATAAAGGCAAAACCATAAATGTAAGAGTAACTTTTCATCATCTAGATTTGAGGAAAGATATCCCCAAAAGAATTCCAAAAACACTAAGGCAAAGAGATAATGAATTTTATAAAATAAAGATTAAAGATTTTTATTTGCTGAAGACCAAATGGAAAAAATTCACAATCAGATGGCAAATTGAGAGAGAAAACTTAATTTGCAATGTCCAAACCAGACAAGATTTATAGCTATATTAACAAGCTAGTCAATAGAAAAAAGAGAGCAACTCAATTGAAAAACAAGCAAAGGATAAAGAACACTCAATAAGTGAAAGGGAAACCCCCTGGAAAAATGCCTGGCAATCAAGAAAATGATGTCCAAATTCATGTAGTTAGAGAAATGGAAATTAAAACAGTGATGTCACTTTTTACTTATCCTATTGAAAAAAAAATTAGAAGGCTGAATCATGCCAAGTGTTGGCAGTGATACAAGAACACTCCTTAAATTCCTGTAGATGTTATATACTGAGACAGACATTCTGGAGAAAAATCTGGCTGCACTTTGGCAAATCCAGAATATGCACAGACTATGACCCAGCAATGACACTCAAATACGAAAGGATTCACATACGTGGAACTTCATCAGTAGGTTGTTAGTGTTAGTGAAGAGTTAGAGGTTATTGTAAATGTGCTAGTTCCATACAACAGACTATGTTAAATCAGTTAGAAGTAATAGACAATGGACTTACAGCAATATGGATGGAATTCTAAATCAGTGCTGAGCAAAAATAGCAAGTCATATAATGAGGTCTTATGTACTTTATAAGAATATGCACAAATGAAGCACATTAGAATCATTGCTTAGGGTGGATGGACAGAAATGGGAATGGGGAATGCAAATAAATGGATGAATAAAATCAACAAATGATGGTAGTATGCCAGTCAGTAGAGGAATCTGATAAAGTCCTACTTCTGCCCTTGACATAGATGAAAAGGAAAAAAAAAGAAATAAAGCAAAACCGACACATACTGGGACTTTATGGAGAATGCGTTCTAAGGAAGGAGACAGATATGAAACTAATCATAACATTGCTTTTTAAATTGCTATTTTGATAACTGCTATCCGAGATGAAATCACAAGGTGTTATGAGAGCATGGTAAGGTGTAAGCAAAAAGTAGTACATCACAGTTAAACAGAAGACATTAGATAAATGCTTATGTGATATAAGAAGCTGAACTATGAGTTAGATGGTTTTACCATTCTAAAACTGAGGGGTGTGTGGAGTTTCTGTGTGTTCAGTGCTTAACTCAAAATTTCACTTAATATATGTTATGAAGTAACATGACTGCTCTTGTAGTCTCAGGGCTAATGCTATGCACTTACTGGCATGATTAACTTATCAAATAAAAGAAGGTACGCCTTACTGTCTGCATATCCATAAAACATTATGGCAAGGAAATAGAATTATTTTTAAAATGATTATAAAATATAAGATTTCATGAGTTTATGAAACAGAAAAAAGTGACAAGGAAACAATAGGTTACCCCAAAAGACACAGAAGTAGAGATTAAAAAGATGATAAAAGAAACCACAATTACAATAGCTAAATGAAAATCTACTTTGAAGTAATAAAATGGACACTGCAGAAATTCAAATCAGTGAAGTAAAGAAAAAGCATTTCAAAATGAACTTGATAAATAGAAAGCCTAAATTCAACCTAAACATTTCAGTGGTTTTTGAGAAAGAACATTGAATAAAATGAAACTAAAACAAATGGAAGAAACCTTAAAAAATGTGATAATGGAAGTAGGTTATCTGAAAACATATTTCTGAGAAAATTCCAAGTTCATTCTACGAAAAAGGAGGAGGAGAAGGGTGGGAGGTGGGGAAGATGAGGGGAAAAGAGGTGTGGAGGAGAAGCAATACCAGCAGAGGCAGCATAAAGACTAAAGATATGTTTTTAGCACATTTTTAATTTACCAAGGTTTTAAAAAAGCTTAAAAGCATCTTCATAGAAATTTAGGTTGTTGACAAAGATATATCATGATGCCACTATTCTTTTCTTCTGCAACTTTAAACTGTTATAAGACTATGCTTCAAATTTGTAGTATTTCTCTCAAATCTACATAATTTTATTTAAAAAATATATTTTTACTCAAATGTTTTAGCTTGAGCCAAGCTCTTCTCATGCATAAAAGCAAAACAAAACAAAACTATATTAGAAATAAATAAACTTAGAAGTATGTCTTTATTAAAAATCATTAGCCAGTGATGATGGCCAATCATTATGGCTAAGATATAAATAATTCACAACTGAGAAAAATTTGAACTTGAAAGAAAACAAACAAAAATCCCTACCTCTCTCTGTCTGTTAACAGTCTACATCTTATGGTACAGTTGTTAAGCACACTGGGTCAAATGGTCTTCTAATTGACTTCTTTGCATCTCATTTTCTTTATCTGTGAGATGGTTGTGAAGTGAAGTCGCTCAGTCGTATCTGACTCTTTGCAACCCCATGGACTGTAGCCTACCAGGCTCCTCTGTCCATGGGATTTTCCAGGCAATAGTCCTGGAGTGGATTGCCATTTCCTTCTCCAGGGGATCTTCCCAACCCAGGGATTGAACCCCGGTCTCCCGCATTGTAGATAGACGCTTAATTCTGACTTTCAGAGTTATTGTGAATATCAACAAATTGATACATGTAAGTGTGTCAGAGGGTCTGGTACATAGTGAAGGTTAAAAGAATATGATCTGTAGTTATTGCAAAGCTTGGAACATATATTTTTAGATTTTAATGGAAAATTATGGCAAAGTTTCTTCTGGCTAATTTCCACGGGACAACCATCATAGCTAATGGCTTTAATGAAACAACAGAAATTGAAGTCATAATAATGTTAATGACAGTTATACCTGTTTTGAAACATTTATTATGTGGCAAGAATTTTGTGTATATTATTTCATTTAATCCTTGTAAAACTCAGGAGGTACTGTCATGATGCCATTTTACAGATAAAGAAAATGAGGCCTGAGAAATAAGCAACTTTCAAAGTCAGACAACTTGCAAGCAATGGAGCTGGGATTTAAACTTTTTCTTTGCTAGCTGAATACTAGTTCATTAAAATTTATTTTTCATTTTATCCTATACCAGAATTTGGTCAAACAAACCACAACATTGTATATTTTTTTAATTCAAATATAATGTAATTACAATAAACACCATACAGTTCTATAGCAAGCTAGTTAGAAAAACAAACAAAAAAATTATTCTTAAATATCCTAACATGAAACAACCCAATCAGGAGACAGTTCTAATGGGGCTATTTCACAGAATGATAAACTGACCCCAGATGTATGTCTATGACAGCATTTATTATACCTTCTGTCATGTATTCTTTTGCATTTTCAAAATTCTTTTAAAAATGAAAATGTATATATTTAAGGTATATAACATAACATTTTTATATATAAACATATCAAGTATACATATATGTTAATATATATGGTAAAAGGGAGGCTATAATCAAATTAACATATCTACTCATACATTTTTGACATGTCTGTCTTTCTCAGCAGACTAATGCAGTGTCTGCTACTCAGTAAATGTGTGAGGACCACTGACAACATTTTCTAAAGCCATTTGTCAATAACTCTATTAGACATGAATAATACACAAAATAATGGAAAATATAATGAAGGAATATAAACCAAGCCAATTTAAAGGATTTTCCCCCAAAAGTAATGAAAATAAAGACATTTAAGTGAAGTCATATATACATATTATTTATCTTATACCGTATTCAAAATCAGGAAGAATTTATATTGAAGGATTAGAAGGAAAGTAGAGAGGAAGGAAAGGGTAGGAAAAAGAAGAAAAGAAGAGCTGGAAATGAATATTTATTGAGGAATAACTGCTAATTAAGGATCTTGATATGAACATGCATTATCTCATTTAATTCTTACAAAAAAGTCTTCATTTGAGGCAAATGATTTCCTTTTTTATGACTGAAGACACTGAGACTAAGATAAATTTAAAGCTTCTAGTGATGCTTCACAATCAAGTTGAGTCTTGGGTTCTAGTCTGTAAATTTCTCAAGAACATTTAATGAAAGAAAATTTACAAATGTTTGCATGTTCTCTCTCTTGAGAAATAAATATATACTGTAGAAAAAATGATGACAACATCCAACTAGGAAACACATTCTCAACTTATTTTTGGATGGAACAGTGTTTTAGAGATCTTTAATGATCTACCATATGAAATTTAATTTTCTTTCTCCTTTAATTTGCAGGCATATTATTCTTCACTGACTACTCCTAGGAGAATATATTTCTTCTCATAGCAGAAAGTTATTGCTAGGAGGTATATGCATTATGATTCATATTAAGGAAATTGCCTCTATTTGCACCCTATCACTACATGCACTCCTGAATATTTTCCTTACAATCTTCGCTTTCCCAAGTTCATAGGGACTGTTTTCAAGATGGCACCTGTTGCCATCAGTTGGAGAAGAGTCCTTCCTCTTTATCTGACTTGACCACATATTTTACTTTCATTTATTAGTTACTTTTAACCATTTGCTTAGTTTATGCTCTTTATAACCAACTTTAGAAATGCATTAAAAGAATAAAGATGCAGGCAGAAATAGTACCTAAATAACAGTATACCCCTAAGAATCAAGAAAGATTTTTAGAAGTCATTCATCAAAGCAGCTCCATGGAAAATGTGATAGGGAAATGGACATATATTGATATATTTTTTTGTATAAATAACTACCTATGTTGCCTATCTATAGTACTTTAGTCATCATAAAACTTCACAAGGTAAATAATGATGATTGCTAATAATTACTGAATGATCATTCTGTTTTGAAAATGGTGCAACATGCTCTCAACACAGCTTTTCAGGTAAAGAAACTGAGGCCCAGGGAGTTTAGGTATCTTTTGTAAAGTAGGTGTTACTGTTCCATTTAAAGGCAACAATTCATTTATATAGCTGTGTAATTCCAAAATGAAGTCCCACTTTAAGCAAGACTATTTAATTACATGATGTATAGTCAAAATATTCACGTTTAGATTTTTTAAATTTGAAATTAATATTATGTTAATGACAATTTCAGGAAAATTCAGTGAGTTTTCTTCCAATCTACAAAGACTAAGTAAAAAACTAATACCCACACAGTTACCTTAATATACGTACTTACAGTATAATAAATATTTTAGATTAATATTTTCCTCTGATATTTTTAGGTATCTTAAAATATTGTTAGAGGCTTACATCTTCCTTGAAGATAAAATGGACCCAATACATATAAATGTCTAAAATTATTATAAATTTTATCTATTCATAGCTTTTTACTTTGTGTATGTGTGTGTCAGTTTTTCAGTCGTTTCCAACTCCTTGGTAACCCGTGGACTCATGAGACCCCATGAGATTTTCCAGACAAGAATACTGGAGTGGGTTGCCATTCCCTTCTCTAGCTGATCCTCCCTATCCAGGGATAGGACTTAGGTCTCCTGCATTGCGGGCAGATTCTTTACCATCTGAGCCATCAGGAAAGCTTAGTATCAAATCACAATAGTATTATATCACAAACTTAGTATTATATCACAAAGTAATACTAAGTAAAAAGTATTATATTCATAAACATGATTTTCAATGGTTTTATACTGTATAAATATGCCTTAATTCATTTAAATCATTCTTTATGGTTGTACATTTAGCTTGCTTCCAATTTGCCATTGATATAAAATAACTCAATAAAATAAAAATTTGCCCTCACTAGCCATTGTTTTCTTGGGATGCAAATAAGTATTTTTCAAAACAATTCTCATAAATGTAAGATTTATATGAATGTCATTATTTCTCATTTCAGTTCAACTCTCTTTGTACAACCTCAGTTCCTTTTGCCCTATTTGGATTACTCTCACTCTGTTTGTTTACATTCTCTGAAAGCCTGTATAATTACTACAATTAGTTTTGAGTCATATTCTGGTAACGAGTGGGCTTCCCAGGTGGCTTAGTAATAAAGAATCCACCTGCCAATACAGAAGCCACAGGAGATGCAGGTTCCCTTCCTGGGTTGGGAAGATCCCCTGGAGGAGGGCATGGCAACTCATTTCAGTATTCTTGCCTGGAGACTCCCATGGTCAGAGGAGCCTGGCGGGTCATAGCCCATGGGGTTGCAAAGAATCAGACGTGACTGAGCACTACTACAACTGAAAGGGCACAGTGTTTTGCACCTAGTAAGTGCTTCAGAAATGTTTGTGAAATAATGAGTTAGTTTCATGATTGCACAAGGATCTAATTCATACTTCCAAATATGGCTAAATAATCACCATCAAGCATGAAGCTCCATATGGTGTTTTGCAAGGCCAAGATAGTATGTAAAAGGACTATGTGAGTGATAATAACTTGCAATGCATTTGAGCTAGTCTTTTCATAAATAAAATGTAAAAACAAGCATATTAAGATCATATTCCCACAAAAAATTAACTTTGTTTAATCTTAGCTATACCAAGTAATTCCCAGATTTAAAACAATTTTATAAGATTGTCAGTGTAAAGAAATATTTTGTTCAATTCAGTTTTGAAACTGTGTTCTTCCTTCTCCTATTGGTATTGATCTGTATTTTGCTAATGTCCTATTGACAATACGGTTTTTAATAGACAAATATGATTTTCCCCAGAGCAATGGGACTGAAGAATATTTCTAGCCCTTTGCCTTGATTGGAAGTGGATATTGTTGATTTTGTGGAATCATTAGAAAAGGACCTCACTGACTCGATGGACAGGGCTTTGAGCAAGCTCTGGGAGTTGGCGATAGACAGGGAAGCTTGGCGAGCTGCAGTCCATGGGGTCGCAAAGAGTTAGGCACAACTGAGAGACTGAACTGAACTGAACTAGAGGAGGATGCTTTACTTGCCTGTAAAGGCGTAAGCAAAGATACTGTCTTCACTATGGGGATGATTTTGATCTCTAAACCTGACTTCTCTTCCAAGCTTTAACTCTACCTCTCATTGCCTGCTGGGCACCTTTACCTGACCACTGGCTCTACAATAGAAAAGCTCTATAATCATGAGCTCTTTCTCTCACCTCCCAAATATGCTTCTCTTCAGATATCTTCTCTTACTTGTCCTCCTTACCATCTGTAATGATCAATTATCAAGTTTTATTGAGCCTATACTCGAAAAATTTCTAATATATGTTCCTCTTCTCCATTCTCACAGCAACTTGAAATAACTCAGACCTCAAAAACAAACAAAAACCTCAGGCCTCTATTACCTCTAATACTTCCCACTGGTTTACTTGGCTAGTGTACTATACTCAAATTTTAACCATTTGGCAAAATTTATCCAACATGCTGTTGCCAGATTCATAGTTTTAAACTGCCATTTGTATCCTATCACTTCCTAATTAAGATACTTTAAAATCTCTCAGGCTCTCCAAAAGACCTAATATGGAACATACCAGCCTCGATGATCCATTTCTACCTTGTATTTCCAATTTTTCTTATTTTAGCTTTCTTCATACATTAGTTAACCTAGGCTCCATTTAAACTAAATCAGACTGCCCCTACAAGGGTTCCAAGCACTCTTGTTCAAGCGATCAGTTTTCTCTGAAAAACTCTCTGCCATTTAATCTTGTCATGCTATCATTCTTTTGATCCCTTAAGGTCCTGTTTAAATTCCATCCTAAATAAACTTTCTCAGTTTTCAAAATTCATAGAACATTTTAATCTATACTAGTCTGCAAGAAGGTTGAAAAAAATGTTATTTTATATGCTTTCTCTCAACTGTCTCTCAGGAAGATCACCATCTTCGTTTAGGAGAATACCCTGGTGAGCCACTTAGAGATAGGAAGTGAGGCCCCAAGGGCAACTTTTAGATAAGTCAACCTATCAGAGAAATGAAGAGACAACTTTGGCGGGCGGGGGGAGTGGGGGGTGGGGATAGGGTGCAAGAAAAGATTGCAGGGAGGGACAAAATGAGGATGAGGATGTAACATAGCAGGGGTCATATAGAAAAAAAGTGGCCAGTAAAATATTCTTAGTTAGAAATACCTAATACTCAATTTTCTTATATTGTCTTTTACACGTACAAATGCCTTGGGGTGTTTCATTTTATTTTCTTTCGTATAATCCAAGGAAAGAGTTGGCATGGAGCAGAGAGAAGGGAACAATTCTGGCTGATGAGACATGTGTGATATGAATCCCAAAAGAGACAGAAACTGGAAGCCGGAAGTGAATTTGAGCCCAGGGTCCTCCATAATTAAATTTTGGGCATGACGGTGGAGATGTCCTTTAAATTCTCATGTGGTATAGAACAGGATGTTGAGTTGAATTTGTCTCAATCACAAGGGCAGTGTGGCTTTAGCTGATGCATGGGGAACATCTTTGATAGCTAGTTTTCTTCCTGCCTGCATTATAGTTATTACTGTATAAGTCCCTTATCAGCCTAGAGTGCAAATGTCCACTTTTGCAGAACTTGCCTTTGTATCTTTCATAAAGTTTGACCACAGTAGGCTTTCAATAAATATCTACTTAACGAATTAATGGTAAACTGGAGAGGGAAATTTAGGTACGTGGAATCAGGATCACTAGGTTGCCTCCATGCAAAATTGAAAAAGCACTCTCTTTAGGGAGAGGCACCATTAACTGTTAAAAAAAAAAAAAAAAAAAAACACAAAAAACCCAGGTGTATATAGGCCTGATTCAATGTAGAGGTTCTGTGGCTGCAGTGTGGGCTGGACTTTAGCCAGTTTCCTCCCCAGACCCTGCCTGTTCTTGCCCTGCACACAGGTATAACTCACAGAGCCTTAGGTGGAAGCCCTGCTTGGAGTTAGAGATACAAGGGGTAATGGAGGAGAGTATTAGCCACAAGGAATCTTATGTGATCTGGTAAACAGGCCCCCCAAATGAAAAGTTTTTGATTTGGAAGTAAAAGCTCTTTACTGTGAGAAGTAAAGTAAAAACTCTTTTCTACTAGAGTTTCCAGGCAGTATCTAACATATCACAAGGTAGTGCACATCTGGTTATTTAGAACTGGCTTTGAGTGACATTAATTTCAATCCATGGAGGTTATTGTCTTTTTTTTTAAATCTTTTTTCATAGCTCTGTTTACTTTAGATTACAGATTCTTGTGAAGTTGAAAATCTGAACTTTGGCAATAAACTGAGATTTGCAATTCATTTTTTTGTTTTTATTTTTTCTTTTTAAAGGTTAAAAGCAGTTCAGTTGCTCATGTCCATACACACACTAGATAAGCCCACAGTCCTTTAAATTAAAAAAAAAAATCATTTTTCAAAATTAGTTTTAGATGGCTTTTGAAAGTCTCTATAGCTAATGAAATTATTCTAAAATATTCAGACATTCTCTGAAGTATTTTCAAAGTATTAGAGAAAAAATCTAACAGATAATAATATAATATAAAAATCTATTGTATAGTAACATTAGATTTCTAGATATTTTATCAACATTCTTAAGGATAATAAAATATCTAAGGAAGTTCCCTATGGACAGATTCAGACTTATGTTTTCCTAAACAAAGGAAATTTTCCCATTAGAGAAAATGGCTCTAGCATTCCATTAAGAAGACATTGAGCATCATCTTAAACATATGTAGCCCCAAACCCCTACCTTGAGTAACAGGTAATAACAAAGGCTAAACCTTCTGAAGGTGAATTCTGAGCTTAGAGCCCTTTCTCAAAGAGGATCTCTGGGGACTCACGGTATAGATTCATGAAACATACAGGGCAAAGGGTGGATCCAAACAGGAAATAAAAGAGACCATGAACTAATAACATATGTGTTTTTACAGGCCAAAATTCCATTGTGTGGATTTATATAGAGATAATAGGTATAAAACTGCCATTGACATCAACCTTGGTATTATAACTATTATAAGAGGCCTGGTGTGCTGCAATCTATGGGGGTCACAAAGAGTCAGACACGACTGAGTGACTGAACTGACTGAGTGACTGATTATACTTACAAGTATTATAAGTATAAGCCTCTTAGGAATCAAAACTAAAATCTCCCCATAATCTTTGATCAGCATTCTGAATTACTTGTCTCCCATCAACTTTCTAACAGAATTTCCTACTCTTTTATTTCCAAGAGCCAAGTGCTTCCAGGATCCTGATCAAATATGTGTGTTATTTGTCACCCAAATTAGTTTATAAAATATAAATTGTATTTTGTTCCTCAGTGAGCCCATTCTTCTCTGGTAGGTACTTAATAAAAGGCTGAGCATAATAAAAAATATATTTTCTATTACTGCTGACCTTACTGCTTACCATTAATGGGATTATAATTTTTTTAAGAAAAGTTTTAAATGTAGGGAGATGTGTCTATACACTAAATACTAGAGATTTACAAATGTACTCAAATTATTTCAAAGCATATGCTGTTATATGATTCAATTCTTTAGTTTGAATGCTTTTGAACTGGTATCATTTGGTAAAGCCAAGTGTTTACATTCTTTAAGGCATTCTCATGGAGCCATAGGATTTGGGTTTCAAATATTTTGAAAAGAATTATGGGAACACTTTGTAAGATATCCACCTTTGTGGAGTATGCACATGGCACAACTATATGTGCCAAGTCAGGACTCACATCCTCTGTTAATGAAGAAATAATAGCTAATTTAGGGGAAAAAAAAGGTCTACAAAAGAAAATAGGAATAAATAATTTTGTTTCTGAACTTGGTTTCTCTTTCTGCTTACTTATAGAAATTTTTTGAATACTAAAAGAGAACTCCTTATTGTCAAATTCAGACTCAAATTGAAGAAAGTAGGTAAAACCACTAGACCATTCAGGTATGACCTAAATCAAATCCCTTATGATTATACAGTGGAAGTGAGAGATAGATTTAAGGGACTAGATCTGATAGATAGAGTGCCTGATGAACTATGGACTGAGGTTCGTGACATTGTACAGGAGACAGTGATAGAGACCATCTCCATGGAAAAGAAATGCAAAAAAGCAAAATGGCTGTCTGGGGAGGCCTTACAAATAGCTGTGAAAAGAAGAGAAGCAAAAAGCAAAGGAGAAAAGGAGAGATATGAGCATCTGAATGCAGAGGTCCGAAGAAGAGCAATCAGAGATGAGAAAGCCTTCCTCAGTGATCAATGCAAAGAAATAGAGGAAAACAATAGAATGGGAAAGATTAGAGATCTCGTCAAGAAAATTAGAGATACCAAGAGAATACTTCATGCAAAGATGGGCAAAATAAAGGAAAGAAATGGTACGGACCTAAGAGAAGCAGAAGATATTAAGAAGAGGTGGCAAGAATACACAGAAGAACTGTACAAAAAAGATCTTCACAACCAAGATAATCATGATGGTGTGATCATTCACCTAGAGCCAGACATCCTGGAATGCAAAGTCAAGTGGGCCTTAGGAAGCATCACTACGAACAAAGCTAGTGGAGGTGATGGAATTCCAGTTGAGCTATTTCAAATCTGGAAAGATGATGTTGTGAAAGTGCTGCATGCAAATTTGGAAAACTCAGGAGTGGCCACAGGACTGGAAAAGGTCAGTTTTCATTCCAATCCCAAAGAAAAGCAATGCCAAAGAATGCTCAAACTACTGCACAATTGCATTCTTTTTGCACGCTATTAAAGTAATGCTCAAAATTTTCCAAGCCAGACTTCAGCAATACGTGAACCATGAACTCCCAGATGTTCAAGCTGGTTTTAGAAAAAGCAGAGAAACCAGAGATCAAATTGCCAACATCCACTGGATCATCAAAAAAGCAAGAATTCCAAAAAAACATCTATTTCTGCTTTATTGACTATGCCAAAGCCTTTGACTATGTATATCACAGTAACCTGTAGAAAATTCTGAAAGAGATGGGAATACCAGACCACCTAACCTGCCTCTTGAGAAACCTATATGCAGGTCAGCAAGCAACAATTAGAATTGGACATGGAACAACAGACTGATTCCAAACAGGAAAAGGAGTACATCAAGGCTGTATATTGTCACCCTGCTTATTTAACTTATATGCAGAGTACATCATGAGAAACGCTGGGCTGGAAGAAACAATAGCTGGAATCAAGCTTGCTGGGAGAAATATCAATAACCTCAGATATGCAGATGACACCACCCTTATGGCAGAAAGTGAAGGGGAACTAAAAATCCTCTTGACGAAAGTAAAAAAGAGAGTGAAAAAGTTGGCTTAAAGCTCAACATTCAGAAAACAAAGATCATGGCATCTTGTCCCATCACTTTATGGGAAATAAATGGGGGAACAGTGGAAACAGTGTCAGACTTTATTTTTGGGGGCTCCAAAATCACTGCAGATGGTGATTGCAGCCATGAAATTAAAAGACGCTTACTCCTTGGAAGGAAAGTTATGACCAACCTAGGTAGCATATTCAAAAGCAGAGACATTATGGTTTTTCCAGTGGTCATGTATGGATGTGAGAGTTGGACTGTGAAGAAAGCTGAGTGCTGAAGAATTGATGTTTTTGAACTGTGGTGTTGGAGAAGACTCTTGAGAGTCCCTTGGACTGCAAGAAGATCCAACCAGTCCATTCTAAAGGAGATCAGTCCTGGGTGATATTTGGAAGGACTGATGCTAAAGCTGAAACTCCAATACTTTGGCCACCTCATGTGAAGAGTTGACTCATTGGAAAAGACTCTGATGCTGGGAGGGATTGGGGGCAGGAGGAGAAGGGGACGACACAGGATGAGATGGCTGGATGGCATCACTGACTCGATGGACATGTGTTTGAGTGAACTCCGGGAGTTGGTGATGGACAGGGAGGCCTGGCGTGCTGCAATTCATGGGGTTACAAACAGTCGGACACGACTAAGCAGCTGAACTGAACTGGACTGAAAAGAGACAAAATCCAATATAATTATAATATACCATGTAAGAATGTACCTGGAGGAGGAAATGGCAACCCACTCCAGTATTCTTTCTGGAAAATCCCATGGACAGAGACGCCTGGCAGGCTTCAGTCCATGGGGTGCAGAGGTTTTGACACTACTTAGTGACTAAACAGCAACAACATGTAAGTAGGTAAAGTAATTATTTGGTTTTTTAACTTTCTACAAAGTTGGAAAAAATAATTTTTCTGCTAAGGAATAGGCTAAATTGAGAATCAATGTCAAAATAATTGATCTTTTTAATGTTTGAAATTTCTGTTTTTTCCATTGATTTTCACAAATCAGCTAATCTCATCAGAGAAAGAGGTAAAACACTTAGTAAATGTCTTTTATAACTGAGAATTAAAGTCTGAGTAAGAAAATTTCTAATTCATCACACACTGGGTCAGAGCAAAAAAGGCCAACAAATTGAATAACAAAAAGCCAAAAATGAAAATGAAAGTAGAGGTATTTCACAATCAAATTAATACACTAAATCAATAATTCTGCCTTGTAAAAGGGAGAAGAGGTTAAAAGTATTATTATGCAATTATCAAATCACACGTATGATCTGACTTACTTAGTATTGAATGCTGTTTAATTGAAATGCACATAACTCAATGACTTATTTTATGACAGTTCCTTCCATTTTATGCTCAGGATTTGTTCCAAATCCATGCATTAGCTTATTTTTTTTAAGGAAATAAACCATATAGGTTTTAAACCTTCATTTGCTTCTTTCTACAGGGCTCTTAAGAGAAGTATTTCTGTTCTGTTGCCAAAAATTACTTTTTAGATTAAGGAAATGCTTCCCCAGGAACTCTATCCAAAATCATCATTTTAATCATTATAAGTGAGTTCTGCCACATTTGTAGGATGGTTTTTAAATATGACATTAAAGTATGATTCTTACTTCATTTTTAAGAGAATGAATATACTACCTAAAGGGAAAGGACAGAAAGCAAAGCTAAACAAAAAAATTCAGAAATCATCTTTACCTTCAATTCTATAGCTCTTGAAGTAAGAAGTTTCTAATATTATTCCATTACACCAGTCTAGTTCATTCTTTCTACAAGTTCACTATTTCCTTCTAAATTATTGTTCATGTGCAGCAAATACCATATCTGTAGACTATAAATATACCCAAATATTATTCATTTTCTTCATAATTTTTAAAATGTTCAGGTTAATTATATTCAGATATTGTCTTTTGGTGGGGTTGGGGTGGGTAAATAGTCACATGCAAACCACTAGCCTGTAAGCGTCAAGTTTTTGCTGACGATGTGACTTGAGAAGTGAGTCTAAAATCTTTGGATAGTGATACATTTAGGGTTGACTTGTCAGATGGTTACAATGGATCATCAATTAACTTCACTTGCAGTAAGTCAAATGATATCATATTCTATTACTTTGTAATGTACTGTGAAAAAAAACTATTTGTCATTATACAATTTTCCTCTTTTCTTCATAAATCCTTTTTAACTTGCTTTAATCTACTGAGTGAATGAACTGAACTGAAACTACTTGCATCATGAGTTACATAATACTTTGGTAGTTTTCAATCACACATAGAAAACTGTGACCTGTAATAATTCAAGGGCCAAAATTAACCTAATAGACTGTAGAAGAAATCCACATTCTTTCAGTTCAATCAGTTCAGTCGCTAAGTTGTGTCCAACGATTTACCACCCCACGGACTGCAGCATGCCAGGCTTCCCTGTCCATCATCAACTCCTGGAAGTTTACTCAAACTCATGTCCATCGAATCAGTGATGCCATCCAACCATCTCATCCTCTGTCATCCCCTTCTCCTCCTGCCTTCAATGTTTTCCAGCATCAGGGTCTTTTCCAGTGAGTTACTTCTTCTCATCAGGTGGCCAAAGTATTGGAGCTTCAGCTTCAGTATCAGTCCTTCCAATGAATATTCAGGACTGATTTCTTGGTTGAGTCCAAGGGACTCTCAAGAGTCTTCTCCAACACCACAGTTCAGAAGCATCAATTCTTTGGCATTCAGCCTTCTTTATAGTCCAACTTCACATCCGTACATGACTACTGGAAAAACCATAACTTTAACTAGATAGACCTTTGTTGGCAAAGTAATGTCTCTGCTTTTTGATATTCAGTCTAGGTTGGTCATAGCTTTTCTTTCAAGGAGCAAGCATCTTTTAATTTCATGGCTGCAATCACCATCTGCAGTGATTTTGGAGCCCAAGAAAATAAAGTCTGTCACTGTTTCCATTGTTTACCCATCTATTTGCCATGAAATGTTGGGACCAGATGCCATGATCTTAGTTTTCTGAATGTTGAGTTTAAGCCAACCTTTTCACTCTCCTCTTTCACTTTCATCAAGAGAGTTTTTAGTTCCTCTTCACTTTCTGCCATAAGGGTGGTGTCATCTACATATCTGAAATTATTGATATTTCTCCCGGAAATCTTGATTCAGTTTGTGCTTCATCCAGCCTGGCATTTTGCATGATGTACTCTGCATGTATGTTAAATAATCAGGGTGACAGTATACAGTCTTGACATACTTCTTTCCCAATTTCGAACCAGTGTGTAGTTTCACGTCCATTTTAAACTGTTGCTTCTTGACCTGCATGCAGAGGTCTCAGGAGGCAGGTCAGGTGGTCTTGTGTTCCCATCTCTTTAACAATTTTCCACATTGGTTGTGATCCACACAGCCCAGGGATTTGGCATAGTCAATAAAGCAGATGTTTTTTCTGGAACTCTCTTGCTTTTTCTATGATCCAGTGGATGTTGGCAATTTAATCTCTGTTTCCCCTGCCTTTTCGAAAACTAGCTTGAACATCTGGAAGTTCACGGTACACACAGAGTTGAAGCCTGGCTTGGATAATTTTGAGCATTACTTTGCTAGCATGTGAGATGAGTGCAATTGTGCGGTAGTTTGAGCATTCTTTGGCGTTGCCTTTCTTTGAGATTGGAATGAAAACTGACGTTTTCCAGTCCTGTGGCCACTGCTGAGTTTTCCAGATTTGCTGGCATATTGAGTGCAGCACTTTCACAGCAAAATCTTTTAGGATTTGAAACAGCTCAACTGGAATTCCCTCACCTCCACTAGCTTTGTTTGTAGTGATGCTTCCTAAGGCCCACTTGACTTTGCATTCTAGGATGTCTGGCTCTAGGTGAGTGATCACACCATCGTGATTATCTGGGTCATGAAGATCTTTTTTGTATAGTTCTGTGTATCCTTGCTACCTCTTCTTAATATCTTCTGCTTCTGTTAGGTCCATACCATTTCTTTCCTTTATTTTGCCCATCTTTGCATGAAGTATTCTCTTGGTATCTCTAATTTTCTTGATGAGATCTCTAATCTTTCCCATTCTATTGTTTTCCTCTATTTCTTTGCTTTGATCACTGAGAAAGGCTTTTTTATATCTCTTTGCTATTCTTTGGAGCTCTGCATTCAAATGAGCATATCTTTCCTTTTCCTCTTTATTTTTCGCTTCTCTTCTTTTCTCAGCTATTTGTAAGGCCTCCTCAGATAACCACTTTTCCTTTATGCATTTCTTTTCTTGGGATGGTCTTGATCACTGCCTCTTGTACAATGTCACAAACCTTCATCCATATTTCTTCAGGCATTCTGTCTATCAGATCTAATCCCTTGAATCTATTTCTCACTTTCACTGTATAATCATAAGGGATTTGATTTAGGTCATACCTGAATTGTCTCGTGGTTTTCCCTACTTTCTTCAATTTAAGTATGAATTTGGCAATAAGGAGTTCATGATCTAAGCCACAGTCAGATATTGGTCTTCTTTTGCTGACTATATAGAGTTTCTCCATCTGTGGCTGCAAAGAATATAATCAATCTGATTTTGGTATTGACCATCTGGTGACGTCCATGTGTAGAGTTTTCTCTTGTGTTGGAAGACGGTGTTTGTTATCACCAGTGCATTCTCTTCCAAAGCTCTGTTATCCTTTGATCTGTTTCATTTTGTACTCCAAGACCAAATTAGCCTGTTACTACAGGTGTTTCTTGACTTCCTACTTTTGCATTCCAGTCCCCTATAATGAAAAGGACATCTTTTGGGGAGTGTTAGCTCTAGAAAGTCTTGTAGGTCTTCAGAAAACCATTCAACTTTAGCTTCTTCAGCATCACCGGTTGCGGCATAGACTTAGATTACTGTGATAAATGGTTTGCCTTGGAAATGAATAGAGATCAGTCTTTTGTTTTTGAGATTTCTTCTAAGTACTGCATTTCAGAATTTTTTGTTTACTATGATGGCTTCTCCATTTCTTCTAAGAGATTCTTGCCCACAGTAGTCGATATAATGGTCATCTGAGTTAAATTCACCACATTCTTTACATCATGAAAATTTCATTGAGATATTCCTGCCTTGAAGGAATGATGAAAAATATAATACTCCATTAGGAATTATAACCAATAATAATTTCAAGCTAATAGACGAAAACCTTCTGATGCTGGTATCAAACTTCCTCAATTCATATTTTTTTACTCTTATCTCATTGAGAATAATTATATTTTCCTTCAGCAATATCAAAAGTCTCAGCTTGTTCCTGTTCAGCATATTTGTCTCTTTAATACAAGATATTGCTTACATGCCTCTTTTATGTTTAGGAAACATGTTATTTATTTTATACACTTTCCCACAATATCTTTATAGATTTATAAGCTAAATATTAACATGCCTTTTTAATATACCAGAAAAGAAAGAGAGGTGCCAAAACTTTATATCATTGATAAATGATGTGAGTCTTGTCTCAAACCGGTCTGTTTAAATTTAAATACCAATATTTAAAAATTCTAAAATGAACCTCCATTAACTATAAATGTATTTCAAAATAATGATAGACAATCTCTGTACTATAATATACATTCAGTATATTTGTGTCTTATTTAATATAGAATATCAGTTAAAAAGTGTATCGTATATTTAAAAGTTCACTTTGTAAGCATAACTGCAATAATACAATAAAAAAAGAATTAAAATGTCTTATTAAAGTGAAATGAGCTATTTAACATTTTAGTATCAAAAACTGTAGAGATCTGATACTACAATTAGCAATTTTTAATGAGTTCTGGATTATAAAATGTGTCCTAAGGGGAAAGGTGAAGAGCAGAAGTGAATAATCTTCCTAAAAATAAATAAAATAAAATGGATATTTTAAATAGAGCCTCCAGTTTTGAGAGTTATGCTTCTTTTCCAGATGTATAAACCTAAAAACTATTTAGCTCACTTGAAGTTTAGCACAAAATGATAAAGCACCATATGATGGAAACTGAAATGTAATTTATGAACTGTTCTGAAGCATACAATAAATTCCTTTGGATGTGAGGACTTCTAGAAGCACAAGCAAGTAAGCCATGGTGAAATCCATCTTCCTTTTGACTTAGCCACATTAAACTAATTCCAAAAATAAATCCAGCCAATTGGCAAGTTAACCTCTCACTCTTGTCACAGAAGTCATCTACAGCCTTGAGTTTAACTGTTTTCTTTCTCCTTGGTCTTAGTTCTTTTTTTAGGGGCTTTGTATTTATAGTGCCACTTGGGAAATTTATGTATGATGAGAATGTGACCCAGAGAATCATTCATTTTAAAAAAGCATGGATAGAGGGTTCATATTTTAAACAAAATATCTTTAATTCCTTTAACATGGATTCTTTTTTCTACTGTGAGGTACACTAAGTCAGTAATTTGATAGTTGTATATTTCTAATATTCTTTACTTGGGCCTTATTTTGTTTGGGCTTTGGAAATGTTTGAAATGAGCTAGATAAAATTTACCATTAGATAAATTTTACTCTAACTTTTCCTGCAGGCTCAATTTTTAGAACCTGTTTCAATAAGCTGAAAAAAAAAGTTCCTCACTAGAGATATTTTTTCCCTTGTGTAATCAGAAATGCAAAGTCGTAAACAGGCACATATTTACGTAAAGCGTTTAGATTTAGAATATATTTCATTTAGACTTTAAAAAGCAGATAGGAGAATGCCTATCTTACATGCTAAGAATATACTAAACATATGTATACATATGTAAATTATTGCTGATAAATACTATTTTGTGGCAGAACTGAATGATTAGATGTTTTATTCAATATCAAATTTTGTATCTCATATTCTGTGAAATTATTACTTATTTTGAAATAAAGTCTCATACTTATCAACCTTTGATAATTATTGATTAACTATGACCAGCAATAGGTTGGCTAATATAGGTTGGAATAGCAAATAGCAACAACAGGTAACATTCACAGTGAACTTGAATGTGGACCTGGCTCTGTTTTGAGCATTTGGCTTTATTTATATCATTTAATCTTCCAAGAATTCTAAGTGCACAATGGTTCAACACTTGCTCAAAATTATAAAGGTATTACAATGGAATATCACTCAGCCATTAAAAAGAAAAGAAATAATGCAGCAACATGGATGGACCTAGAGATCGTCCTACTGAGTGAAGCAAGTCAGACAGAGAAGGAGAAATACTGTATGACTCCCTTTATATGTGGAATCTAAACAGCAATGATTCAAATGAACATACTTACACAACAGAAACAGACTCTCAGACTTCAAGAATGAGCTTATGGGTGCCGGTGGGAAGGATGGGACGAAGAGAGAGTTAGGGAGTTTGGGATGGACATGTACACACTACTATATTTTAGATGAATAACCAACATGACCTACTGTATGGCACATGGAACTCTGCTCAACGTTTTGTGGCAGTCTGGATGGAAGGGGAACTTGAGGGAGAACAGACACATGTATATGTATGGCTGAGTTCCTTTGCTGTTCACTTGAAACTATCACTATATTGTTTGTTAATAAGCTATACCCCAATACAAAATAAAAAGTTAAAAATAATATACAGGTATTAAAGGGTGAAATTGGGATGCACCTCATGCCAGTCTGTTTCCAAAGTCTATACGTTTTTAGCTATTGCATTTTTTAAAAATAATTTAAAAATAGCTATCAGATGCTATGTATGCTTTGATTAGATTTCCTATTTTTCAACAACATGTGGTACACCTGAAACCTGAGATTAATGAAGTTATTAAATGCTAGTTTAAAACAAAAATACTTGTTAGCTGACTATGTTCACACAAGCAAACTCTCATGAAAAAAATTCAACTGTAAAACAAAATGACTTTCTTCTATTAGCAAAATATGTATTTTTACTTTATTGTTTCTATTTTTCTAGTTTCTATCAAATATTAGGTATGATAACCTTTTTGTGATCAATTTAAACTATAAAACTAATATTTTCTGTATGTCCATAAGGGTTTGGGAGGATCTTTACAATTTAGTTATATAAAGATCTGTCTGTAATAATATCAAACTTTAAAGTGAGCTCTACAATTAAACTAGATTTTACAGCATGGGCTGAGTGCAGAAACTGGTTTTTGTTTGTTATTTTAATTTTGCTACAGATTTCTCTCTCTCAAGTTTCTATGAACTCTCTAAAAAGATTTCAGCATTATTATTCTTTGTAAATGCATATCTAGACTTTGATTTCATTTTTAATTTAAAGAAATATTATTTTTTAATTCATGAAAGTGATATAGAATCACTGCTAAAGAGTCAAAAATGTAGAAATTAAAATGAAACTACCTATAATTCAAATCAAAAGAAAACAGCTGGCTTCATTTTATATATTTTTCTTCCATATTTAAAATAAACCTATATACATGTTTTAGAAGTATACACGTCTATATATTTTTTATTTTGTATAATACCTCATAATCAGTTTAGTACCCTCATTTTGCTTCAATACTGTATCATAAAAAATCTACCCAAACTGTTGGTTTAAATATATATGTATATATAATATTTCTTCATATATTTTGACAATTTATAAATATTTATATCATGAGAAACACTGGGCTGGAAGAGGCACAATCTGGAATCAAGGTTGATGGGAGAAGTATCAGTAACCTCAGATATGCAGATGACCCCACCCTTACGGCAGAAAGTGAAGAGGAACTAATGAAAGTGAAGGAGGAGAGTGAAAAGTTGGCTTAAAGCTCAACATTCAGAAAACAAAGATCATGGCATTTGGTCCCATCACTTCCTGGCAAATATATGGGGAAACAGTGGAAATAGTGGCTGACTTTATTTTTCTGGGCTCCAAAATCACTGCAGATGGAGACTGCAGCCATGAAATTAAAAGACACTTACTCCTTGGAAGGAAAGTTATGACCAACCTAGATAGCATATTCAAAAGCAGAGATATTACTTTGTCAACAAAGGTCCATCTAGTCAAGGCTATGGTTTTTCCATTAGTCATGTATGGATGTGAGTGTTGGACTGTGAAGAAAGCTGAGCACTGAAGAATTGATGCTTTTGAACTGTGGTGTTGGAGAAGACTCTTGAGAGTCCCTTGGACTGCAAGAAGATCTAACCAGTCCATCCTAAAGGAGATTAGTCCTGGTATTCATTGGAAGGACTGATGTTGAAGCTGAAACTCCAATACTTTGGCCACTTCATGCAAAGAGTTGACTCACTGGAAAAGACCCTGATGCTGGGAAAGATTGAGGGCAGGAGGAGAAGGGGACGACAGAGGATGAGATGGCTGGTTGGCATCACTGGCTAGATGGACATGAGTTTGGGTGGACTCTGGGAGTTGGTGATAGACAGGGAGGCCTGGCGTGCTGAGATTCATGGGGTCACAAGAGACGGACATGACTGAGCAACTGAACTGAACTGAACTGAAGGTGTTAATATTTCTTTTTCTGTCAATTGTTCGCTTTCTAGTTTATATTTTTAATAGTAATCCAAAAATTACTCACTGAAACCTAAATAAAACATGAGCCCATTTCTCTTAGAAGGATAAGGTATTGCTAGAATTTATCTACCTTTAGAAATGTTCTAAACATTACCAGAGTTTGAAGTATATTTTTCATTTACTAAATGGACCCTCAAAAGAAAGATATTTGTTATGAATGCCTTTGCTATTAGTGCTATTAAATTTTCTTGACATATTTCATAGGCTGTCAGATTTCATAGCTTATCAGATGACTGGTTACTATTGAAGGGGTGTGTGTGTTGTGTAGGTATTTGTGGTGGTGGAGGGGGATGGGAAGAGAGAGATTGGAAATGCAGATAATTCTCAAGAATAGTGCAGATACATGATAGCTAAGATAAAAAAAAATGTCATGGAAGTAGCTTTAGTCCATTTATAAAAATCAAAGATATCACTCATAATCTCCTCTAGGGCCAGCAAAGAAAGGTGACTGGTCAAAAGAATCAATAACCAGACTGCAGACAAAATATATTTAAATAAAGTAATTAACCAGCCATTGTCCCTGCATACTTATATTTAAGATATTAAATCTGGAGGCCAATTAATGTGTTTCTTTTACTTTATTGATTGTTGCAGTAACATGTATCAGAATTTTTCTTTAGAAAAACTATAAAACAAAACAAAACAAAACCCTGGTTTTTATAATCAAAGCTATGGATGGTATCACTGGCTACTGTTCACTTTTAAGTTCAGATAGTAAAGCATTTTATTTAATGACTATATTTGTCAGTGTGACTTGGAATTTTATGCTACTGGAGATAAAAACAGGTTTTACCAGCCCTTCTCATGA
This sequence comes from Capricornis sumatraensis, assembly GCF_032405125.1. NCBI lineage: Eukaryota > Metazoa > Chordata > Mammalia > Artiodactyla > Bovidae > Capricornis > Capricornis sumatraensis. Next base: position 44,120,112 of record NC_091074.1, on the reverse strand, counting down.
TGGGTTTTATTTCCAAAAAGAAATCTCTATTAATTTTCATAGAAATGTTTTAGCATCATAATCCTCAAATTTCAGAACGCTGCAAAAACTGTTTTTAAGTCTTTTCCCTAACATATTGTTTTCTGAGAAGAGCTAAATTTCACTCTTTGCGTCTCTTTCATTGGCATGGGGTTTGTTTTCATTTGTTTGTCTTTGTGGTCCTAATTGGAAATTTAATATCTTTCTCCTGAAGACAAGAAAACATCAATGTTTTCTTCTACAAAGAATTATTCCAAAGGAGCAAAGTCAGTTCTTAGGGGTATCAATTCAGAGGAAAACTGGTATGAATTAATGGATATAGCTTCATTCAGAATTGGAAAAATTGAGTTCATTTTTTCTTTAGTACAAATATATTTATTCAAGTTGTTTTGAATTTCATAATTAATATTGGTGAATATTATGAATCTGGATTTTCACCATATATATTTCAGTTCCTAATCTGTAAAATTACACAACTAAACTACACTCCATGATATTAAAGGTTTGCGGTACGTGTGATAAATATTCACCATGAGAAAGCGTTCACTCAGAAAAATTAGATGTGACCCTCACTAATATGCTTTGATTTATTTACATTCCCACTGCTGGGCATGCACACTGAGGAAACCAGAATTGAAAGAGACACATGTACTCCAATGTTCATTGCAGCACTGTTTATAATAGGTAGGACATGGAAGCAACCTAGATGTCCATCAGCAGATGAATGGATAAGAAAGATGGGGTACATATACACAACGGAGTATTACTCAGCCATTAAAAAGAATACATTTGAATCAGTTCTAATGAGGTGGATGAAACTGGAGCCTATTATACAGAGTGAAGTAAGCCAGAAAGAAAAACACCAATACAGTATACTAACGCATATATATGGAATTTAGAAAGATGGTAACGATAACCCTCTATGAAAAACAGCAAAAGAGACACAGATGTATAGAACAGTCTGTTGGACTCTGTGGGAGAGGGAGAGGGTGGGATGATTTGGGAGAATGGCATTGAAACATGTATAATATCATATAAGAAACGAATTGCCAGTCTAGGTTCAATGCAGGGTGCAGGATGCTTGGGGCTGGTGCACTGGGATGACCTGGAGGGATGGTGTGGTGGGGGGAGGTGGGAGGGGGGTTCAGGATTGGGAACATGAGTACACCTGTGGTGGATTCATGTTGATGTGTGACAAAACCAATACAATATTGTAAAGTAAAAAATAATAATAATAATATATAAATAAGTAATAAAAAATAAAATTAAATTAAAAAAAATAAAGGTAGATAAAGTACTCCTGAGAATTAATATCCATGATACCAGGAAATCATGGAACTTTGCAAGGATAAACATTAAGACACCTTTAAAAAACACTATTTTCTCTTGAAGTGATATCAAATTGCCAATATGAATTTACTTCTACATTTTAATTCCAATATTTGCTCAGACACTTCTTTTTAAATAAAAGACATATTTGAAAAGAAACTACAATAAAATCATATTAATTTGCACCTCACTCAGAATTTAAAGTAGTAAAAACAAGTTTAGATCCCCCCTATAATTTATGAAGCAAGGATTTTTAAGCAAATTTAACAGTGCAAACAAACAAACAAACAAAAAAAAAAACATTGAGAGAATATCTTCAAGAAGCTCTATGCACACTGAGTACAAGTTCACACAGAATACACTTGACCAAATTCAATTAGTCTGTGAACTAAAGGATCCATTGAGAAAGGAAAGATAATAAAACTATCCAGAAGCAATGGAAAGCTTAGAAACAGCTAATACAAAGTGATCTTGTGTCAGTTACGTAAGCTATGGTAAGATATCATCTGAGAGAATAGGTCCTAGGTTTATAGAATGTGTTCTTCCACTTAACACCTAAAATGTACTTCATGGAGATCATGGACCTTGAACTTACCTACAATGCCCAATATAGTGCCTGGCACCGAGTAGGTGGTCAGTAAGTATCTGAATGAGTGAGCACTCAGTGTGGTTTAACTTTTCATTTTAGTCTATTAATGTTTATTTAGCAAAAAATACTGGCAGACCTCTGTGAAGAACTGATGTGTCTGTACATTTCTGGTTCATATATGTGAGAGTAAGAGGAAAAATACAGGCAAATGAAAGCATCAATTACTCCACAAAATGGATTGGGAAAGCTAATTTCTTTCTTGTTTTATTTATTTATTTTTTCTAATTGAAAGACTATGAGTACACATTAATTCTGTGCAATATACATGTTAGGGTAATTTTAACTAAGGTAATTTTTCCCTGTCTATCAGATCAACAATATTTAAAAATAGCTAATTTCCTGTTTGCTAGTTCTTAATAAAGCTTCTGGAACTCTGTCTATATGTCTTAATTCAGAGAAATAAATACATATGTCTTTCAATATCTAATGTGTTAGGCTAATTCCAAAAAATAGTGGCTTTTCTTTAAAAGCTGAATCTACTTTTCTAAAAAACAGCTTCAGCAACAGTTCTTCCAATGAATATTCAGGGTTAACTCAGAAGTGAATTCATTATTCTCCTCTTTAGGAGTGATTGGTTTGATCTTCTTGCAGTCCAAGGGATCTTCAAGAACCTTCTCCAGCACTACAGTTCAAAAGCATGAATTCTTCAGTGTTCAGCCTTCTTTATGGTCCAACTCTCACATTCATACATGACCACTGGTAAAACCATAGCTTTGACTATATGGACCTTTATTGACAAAGTGTTGTCTCTGTTTTTTAATATGCTGTCTAGGTTTGTCATCACTTTCCTTCCAAGGAGCAAGTATCTTAATTTCATGGTTGCAGTCAATGTCCATAGTGATTTTGGAGCCCAGGAAAATAAACTCTTACCATTTTCACTTTCTTTCCCTTCTGTTTGCCATGAAGTGATGGGGCTAGATGCCATGATCTTCATTTCTTTCATGTTGAATTTCAAGCCAACTTTTTCACTCTTCTTTCACCCTCATTTAGAGGTTTTTTAGTTCCTCTTCACTTTCTGCTATTAGAGTGGTATCATCTGCATATTTAGATTTGTTGATATTTCTCCCAGCAGTCTTGATTTCAGCTTGCAATTCATCCAGCCTGGCATTTAGTGTGATGTACTCTGCATATAAGTTAAATAAGTGGGATGACAATGTATAGCCTATACTCCCTTCTCTATTGTGAAACAGTCAGTTGTCCTGTGTTTGGTTCTAAGTGTTCCTTCTTGACCCACATACAGGTTTTTCAGAAGACAGGTAAGGGGGTCTGGCATTCTTGTCTCTTTAAGAATTTTCCACAGTTTGTTGTGACCCACACAGTCAAATGCTATAGCATAGTTAATGAAGCATAAATATATATATTTTTCTGGAATCCCCTTGCTTTTTCTATGATCCAATGAATGTTGCCAATTTGATTTCTGGTTCCTCTGCCTATTCTAAACCAAGTTTGTACATGTGGAAGTTTTTGGTTCATGTACTGCTAAAGCCGAGCTTGAAGGATCTTGGGCATAACCTTGATAGCATGTGAAATGAGTGCAATTGTACAGTTGTTTGAACATTCCTTGGTGTTGTCCTTCTTTGAGATTGGAATGAAAACTGACCTTTTCCAGTCCTGTGGCCACTGCTGAATTTTCCAAATTTGCTGGCATATTGAGTACAGCACTTTCATAGTATCATCTTTTAGGATTTGAAATAGCTCAGCTGGAATTCCATCACCTCAACTAGCTTTGTTTGAAGAAATTCTTCCTAAGACCCACTTGACTTCACAATCCAGGATGTCCAGCTCTAGGGGAATGACACCATCATAGTTATCCAGGTCATTAAGACCTTTTGTGTATAGTTATTCTGTATATTCTTGCCACTTCTTAATCTCTTCTGCTTCTGTTAGGTCCTTACTATTTCTGTCCTTTGTCATGCCTATCCTTGTATGAAATGTTCTCTTGATGTCTCTAATTTTCTTAAAAAGATCTCTAGATTTTCCCATTCTATTGTTTTCCTCTATTTCTTTGCATTGTTTATTTAAGAAGGACTTCTTATCTCTCCTTGCTATTTCTGGAACTCTGCATTCAGTTGGATATATCTTTTCCTTTTTCCCTTGCCTTGCACTTCTTTCCTCAGCTATTTGTAAAACCTCTTCAGACAACCACATCTCCTTCTTACATTTCTTTTTCTTGGGATGATTTTATTCACTGCCTCCTGTCAGGGTTACAAACCTCTGTCCATAGTTCTTTGGGCACTCTGTCTACTAGATCTAATCCCTTGAATCTATTTGTCACCTCCACTGTATAATCATAAGGGATTGGATTTACATCATACCTGAACAGCCTAGTGGTTTTCCCTACTTTCTTCAACTTAAGCCTGAAATTTGCAATAAGGAGCTCATGATCTGAGCCACAGTCAGCTCCCAGTCTTGTTTTTAATGACGGTATAGAGCTTCTTCAAATTTGGCTGCAAAGAATATAATCAATCTGATTTCAGTATTGACCATCTGGTGATGTACATATGTAGAGTCATCTCTTGGTTGTTGGAAAAGGGTTTGCTATGACCAGTGTGTTCTCTTGACAAAACTTTGGTAGCCTTTGCCCTGCTTCATTTTGTACTCTTGAGGCCAAACTTGTCTTTTATTCTGGGTATTTCTTGACTTCTTCTGCATTCTAAGACCTGTGATGAAAACGACATCTTTTTTTGGTGTTGGTTCTAGAAGGTGTTGTAGGTCTTCATGGAACCACTCAACTTCAGCTTCTTCAGTATCAGAGGTTGGAGCATAGATGCCTACATTGCATATTTACCTTCTCCTAATGAATAGTCTGGAGAAGGCAATGGTACCCCACTCCGGTACTCTTGCCTGGAAAATCCCATGGACAGAGGAGCCTTGTAGGCTGCAGTCCATGGGGTCGCAGAGAGTCAGACATGACTGAGTGACTTCACTTTCACTCTTCACTTTCGTGCATTGGAGAAGGAAATGGCAACCCACTCCAGTGTTCTTGCCCGGAGAATCCCAGGGATGGGACAGCCTGCAGGCTGCCGTCTGTGGGGTCGCACAGAGTCGGACACGACTTAGCAGCAGCAATGAATAGTCTTCTGATTGGGGGCTCAGATAAGGAAACTGAGGTCTGATGATACTGTTATGACTTGCTGATGCAAATAACTCTAACCCAGAATGGAGATTAAAAATAAAGAAATATTCTGAAATGTCATCTCAGCATATCAAACTGAACTAATAAAAATTAAAATTGACAAAGCACCCTCCTTTCTTAGAAAAGACTTTTTTTACACTGGCTTTTCTACACTCTTACCTGTTATCTTTTCCACAATTTACCTTATAATACTGAAAGAGTGAGATAAACATTTTAGAGTTCATTTAACCCTGGTAAGGAGGTGTGGTGGTTCTGGTTTGCTCAGAGGGTAAAGAATCTTCTTGCAATGCAGGAGACTTGGGTTTGATCCCTGAGTCAGGAAGATCCCCTGGAGAAGGGAATGGCAACCTGCTCCAGTAAGGGCTGATGAGAGTTAGTTAGCATTTGAGCTAGTGCTTAATTTTGCTTTTTTTCTAGCAGGATAGTTACTCTGAAGCCCAGACACTAGGGAGGCTACTACTATTAAAACTTTTGCTCTTTTCACTGCTAATCAACACCAGACAGTGAAAGCGTTAGTCTCTCAGTCATGTCCAACTCAGCCACTGCACGGCCTGCACCCTGCCATGCTCCTCTATCCATGGAGTTTTCCAGGTAAGAATACTGAAGTGGGTAGCCATTCCCTTCTTCAGGGGGATCCTTCTGACCCAAGGGTCAAACTCTGGTCTCCTGCATTGAATTTGGGTCTTTTGCAACACCAGAAGTTTGATTATTTAGCACACTGAATATAAAATGTGATTATTCTGATGTGACAAGGGTGGGTTTCCAAGATATCTGAATTGCTAGCAGTTTTACAGGGCCACTCTGAGCCTAGGAGACTATGCTTTTCAGAATATCACCCTGGGTTTAAGATTCTGATCCAGTTCTTCATTTAAATGTTTATTGGAGGATTTTGTTATCTGGTTATGACTAGAAATTTAGCTAATGATGCCATGTCTTGAACGAAACTTTCACACAAGATGCTATAAGTGGGCCTAAAAGGACATTTGGGACTTCATCAAGTTTATAGGTATATGGCTATTTTCATGTTTGTACTCCTGTAAATGTTAAATAAGTTGGCTTTCATCTTATACACAACAGAAAATATCATTGTTTACTCTATTTACACCCCATGGCTCAAAAATAGGCTAAAAGGAATACCTTGCAATTACTCTGCAGTGCTGAGAGAAGATGGTGGTGGTGGTGCATTTTAAAAATCTCTCCATATCTGCTCTCCTCCTTATGATTAATTAAAGTAATTAAAAGAGTTTCTGGATCTAGCTATTAGATATAGGAGACATGGGGGTAGAGAAACATTTTCAACAAAACCAACAAACCACAGAGATGCAATGAGAGAAATTCAATAGGAAGAGATACAATATTCTTCAATTATTTATTGTGATTTTTTAAAAAAGAGAAGAAACTTAAGAGACACAACAACAAAATCCAATGTTTTAGGAAAATTGGGACATGGGCTGGCATTAGGCAATGTAAAATAATTATGTTGTTGCATTAGAAATGATAATGGCACTACATTGTGGTAAAAAATCATTCGTTTGTATAAATTTGTCAACATTCAGAATATATATTAAAAATGGGTAAATTTTCCATGTGCAATTTATAAACCTGACCAAAAAGAGATTGAGAAAAACTCAAGACATCCTTCCCCAGTTTCCAGGACTGTGTGTGTGTGTGTACATGAAAGAGTCAATTTCAAAGAACTGGACAGAACTGAAGTGACTTAGCATGAGATTATAGTGAGGCCTCAGAAAAGAAAAATCTCTTCTTTTATTAAATACGTACTGCTAGACACAGATTCAATATATTTCCCCTGGTTAACCAGCAGAATTAGATATTATATACTTATCAGAATGGCTAGACTTTTTAAAATAGTAAAAACAATGGACATTACCAACTGCTGGAGAAAACTGGTGGGCAAACTGAAACTGACATCATTAAGCATTGCTGATGGGAGGTCAAGAGTACAGTTACCTTGGAAAAGAGTTGGTGACTTCTTATAAAGTTAAAGATACACTTAACATACAATCCAACTATTCCACTCATGTGACTTCTAAGTATTTACTCAAGAGAAAAGAAAAGTTATGTTCTCATAAAAAAATGCATTCAAATATCATGGCAGTTTTACTTCATCATCTTTCTAAACTGAAAGCAACCCCAAAGACTTTCAGCTGTGAGTGGATATATGAACTATGGTACATCCATACACGAAATGCTGTTGTTGCTCTCATTGCTTAGTTGCTAAGTGGTAACCAACTCTTTGTGACCCCATGAACTGTAGCCTGCCAGGCTCCTCTGTCCATGGGATTCTCCAGGCAAGAATACTGGACTGGGTTGCCATTTCCTTCTCCAAAGGATCTTCCCTCCCAGGGATTGAACCCACATCTCTAGTATTGGTAGGATTCTTTACCACTGAGCCACCCAGGAAGACCCATACATGAAATACTACTTATTTAAAAAGCAAAAACAAACTACTGATACACACATCAGTGATGCTGGATTTCAAACGCATTATGCTAAGTGAAAGAAGTCAAATCCAGAAGGCTACATATCGTATGATTATATTTATATAGCCCTCTGCTGCTGCTGCTGCTAAGTTGCTTCAGTCATGTCCGACTTTGTGTGACCCCATAGACGGCAGCCCACCAGGCTCCCCATCCCTGAGATTCTCCAGGCAAGAACACTGGAGTGGGTTGCCATTTCCTTCTCCAATGCATGAAAGTGAAAATGAAGTCGCTAGAAAAGAAAAAATGCTAGAGACAGAAAATGATAGCAATTGCTGCCAGGGGACAGAGGTTAAGGGAGGCAATGTCTACCAAGAGACTTGAGGGAATTCAGGGAGTGATTGAATTGTTGTATATCCTGGTAGAGATAGTGGCTGCATGACTGTATACACTTTTCAGTATTCAGAATATACACTAAAAAAAGGTTGAATTTATATATCTATAAACCTGACCAAAAAGAGATAGAGAAAAATTCAAAGCAGTTGGAATCCTTTCCATTTCCTGCATATTTTCCTTTCTTCCCTTGTTTCCTTATTTATAGAAAAGCTTAAAGGATATATAATAGTCTATCATTTGGGTGAATGGTCACTGGCATAACGATTCTTCCATTTGAAAATTTAAGCTATCTTTTCACTATTATAAAAAAAAATTGAATACAAACATACATGAATAATGGAATTATTTCCTCTTGAGCTATGTTAACATGGCTGGGAATATTTTGACAGTCCTATGTAATTGGTATTTCTAATTTGCTTATGAACCAGGACTTGTAGATTCTACACAAACAGAAAAAATATATTCAAAATATTCTTGTTAATTTTGAGAACATTGTAAATTCATATTTTGATGACCAACATTTGTAGAGTAATAGAATGAAATAAGGGGGTAGAACATTGACAGTTAAAGAAAAATAAGTGAAGCGAAGTGAAAGTCGCTCAGCCATGTCTGACTCTTTGCAACCCCATAGACTATACAGTCCATGGATTTCTCCAGGCCAGAATACTAAGCCTTTCCCTTCTCCAGAGGATTTTCCCAACCCAGTGATTGAACCCAGGTCTTCCGCATTGTAGATGGATTTTTTACCAGCTGAGCTACAAGAGATGCCCAAAGAAAAAGAAATCCTCCTCAAATTATTAAAACAAAAAGAATCTGGCATAACTAGATTCAAAACATCTGAGAAGCAGAATAACTTTTCAATGGGCTTCATTTCCTGATCAGAAATATTAGTTTCCATGCCAGAGTGCTGGCGGTTAATTTGTACTCTGGCCAAATGCTGATTTATGGCTAACTGGGGCTCTGTGTGTAATTGCAAGATCTACAATAATGGGCTTGTGCAAGAGATAAGTCAAAGAAGGTTGAGAGTATAGATGTCTCCACTGATTATTTTTAATTCCATCATTGACTCTAGGGGTAGAGATATTTTCTGAATTACTCTAGATGCACAACCTTTCAGAGCTGCAGTCTTGGTAATACCCAAGTCTCTCTAAAGGTCTTTAATTAGATAAATTACAAACAGCAACTGCACCAATGTTGACTCTATCAACGCAACTTTTCTATTTTTCAAAGCCATTTTAATGTACAATTTGGGGAAGAGAGATGGGTTCCTTGGCTGAAGATGAAATGGAATACATAGAGGAGACACAAAAATGAAATAAAGTCACATTGTGGTTCATCTCAAGATGTTTGTTTCAACTTCATTTTTGAAAAAGAAAGCTTCAACCTATTAACCTTTAAAAAAAAAATATTAGACTTCTGCAACCAGTAACAACATTTCTCTATTAAGACTCTCTGTGTGTCTAAGCATTTTTAATGACCCTCATTGCCATGGCACCATCTGGATACTTGACATTTTAAAAACAAGCATTTCAGCATAATAGATGAATCTACCTTGGGTGGCTATTATGCAGGTCTGACTGCTGAACATACAGGCTCATCTCACCATGTTATACCTTAGAAAGCAGAAATATCACACTGAGAGAATTAACATGAGTGATTTATAAAGAAAACTTAAATTGAAGAGTCCCTCTATAACAATGAGAGTGATGGTCCCAGAAACCCAAACCATGGGGAAAACAACCTGGCGGAGTTTGGACAAAGGCATCCTGACAATGAAGAGGTCATAGGGAGATGTCAGCATTGCAGACGAATAATCACTTGCCTTACAATCAGCTCCAGCAAAGAAAGCTCAGCCAAGACATGACCTAGTCAATGAATAGTCACAGTTATCCTGCCTTTTTGTACCAAAGGATATCCCTTTGGCTAGTACTTCCTTAAATCTCCACAGGTTATGGGAAAAGGTGGAAACATTAACATTAAAGGTCATCTGTTATGTATGAAGCATTTTTGATTAATGTAGCCATCAATTCAGTATAATCAACAGTAACATTTTACATAAAACTTCATGCAAAGTACAATTTTAGGTCCTGCAGATGCAGTGATAATCAAGACAGACTATATTTCTACATCTTTGGAACTTAAGTTCTATCTGGAGCCTGGGGGAAAGGGTGGCAGAAGGTTGGAGCCTTTAGACCATCTGTGGGTTTGTGAGTTAGATATTTTCCCTCTTCCACAAATCAGGTAACAGACTCAGGAAGACTGAATGACTTCTACTAGACTGTACAACTAGCAGGTCATTAGAAACTGCTTTAGGATCTAAGATTCCAACATAAAGCTTCTGTTATACAATCAGGAAATATGCTTCAGGCAAGGACTTCTTGCCTTATTTACACTAGGCACCTTGAGATAAGGCTTCTTGGGATCAGAGTTCACACATCAGAGATTTAGGAGACATTAAGGGGATGCAAGGAGATCCAACCAGTCCATTCTGAAGGAGATCAGCCCTGGGATTTCTCTGGAGGGAATGATGCTGAAGCTGAAACTCCAGTACTTTGGCCACCTCATGCGAAGAGTTGACTCATTGGAAAAGACTCTGATGCTGGGAGGGATTAGGGGCAGGAGGAGAAGGGGATGACAGAGGATGAGATGGCTGGATGGCATCACGGACTCGATGGACGTGAGTCTGAGTGGACTCTGGGAGTTGGTGATGGACGGGGAGGCCTGGCGCGCTGCAATTCATGGGGTCGCAAAGAGTCGGACACGACTGAGCCACTGAACTGAACTGAAGGGGATGCAGAATCTCTCTGTGCTTAATTTCACCTATTTTAGGACTATGATAAGATTTTTGGACTATGACTTTGAACTACATTGCTGCTATGGGAAATATACATTCAGAGTTTTAAATTAATGATTCACAAATCAACTTTTTGGAGTCCTTCACTCCAAATGGAAAGGCCATTTCTGATTTCTAATGGTCTGGTTTCTAAAATCTACTTTTCATGATAGTTTACAGTTCATGCCCATCTGAGCAAAAAGAGCAACTCAGCACAGTTTTTCTTCTTCTATTCTTATTCCTTTCAGAATTGTTCTCTTTCAATGAGTACCAATCTGTTGTTTCTTCCCATGTCACTTCTTGGATTCAATAATTGATTTCTGTCTCTTATGCCTGGTGTAAGGAGTAGGGCTTAAACCTCTATATTTCAATATTCTGGAACTCTAATAAAATTACTTTAATTATCATAAACTACGGTTTCTTTTTTTGCTTTATAAGGATTATTAATAAAGTATGATAAATAAAATCACATATATGTGTTGTATAGAATATAGAATATTTATCCTCCCCAAATGATTAGGGAAAAAAGAAGGTAAAGGGAAAAGCAAAATGTTTAACATAAAGAAGGACTTATTACAAGATTTTTCAGAAGAAGAATGTGTGAGTTTTAATATTAATTAGGCACTAAAGTATATAAAAAATTGCCATGTACAAGTTAACACATTAAAAGGAATTAAATGTAAGCATAGTGACAAAAAATTTATTAGTTCATATGAAAGATACATTTGCAAAAGCAAAATTCAAAGGGAGGCTACATCAATAAGAGTGAAAAATAAAATTAATTATCCTATTATATAAATGTATTTTTGCCCTCTTTAGAGGTTATACCTGTTTTTAAGTAACTAATATTTTATAAAAGTGGAACATTTATGATGTATGCCTTTATAAATAGAATTTTCTACATCTACAATAAGGTCCTTTATGCTGTATAATTTGTAATTTGCATTGCTTAAAATTTTGTATATAACAGGATTATTTTTTTCTAATTACATCAACTTACCTTTTGGCCTCAATCTGGTTACAGGCCTTCTGCTTACTATTCCTGCCTAAATCCATGTCTTGGTAACTTGCTTAATATCCTCTTCCCTCTGGAATTTAAAGTAGCTGCTCTTGATTGACAGCCTCTTTCCAAGACATTTTAGGAAAGGATGCAAAGGATACAAAGGATGTTTGTATCCCATCAAGGAAGGATTACTATGTGCTTATAGGCTTCCCTGATAGCTCAGTTGGTAAAGAATCTTCCTGCAATGCAGGAGACCCCGATTTGATCCCTGGGTCAGGAAGATCCTCTGGAGAAGGAATGGGCTACCCACTCCAGTATTCTGGTCTGGAGATCCATGAACTGTATAGTCCTTGGGGTGGCAAAGAGTCAGACATGACTAAATGCCTTTCACATAGGCTTTTCAGTGCAACCTCCATCCTTAGATTTTCTTTGTAAATTTCAGTGATATATTGGCTCAACTCTCACCAGCTTGCAAAGGTCAGGTTGGCACTGGCACTTGGAAAGATGTCATGGCCTAAGGAGAGAGACACCGATAAAGATTCCTAGAAAGGCATAATCTAGGGACATTTGGGGTAATCTACCAGCTCCTCCTTGTGCTCAGTGGTGTCTGACTCTTTGCGACCCCATGGACTTTAGTCTGCCAGGTCCTCTGTCCATGGAGTTTTCCAGGCAAGAATACTGGAGTGGGTTGCCATTTCCTACTTTAGGGGAATTTCCAGCCCAGGGATAGAACCCAAGTCTCTTGTGTCTCCTGCATTGTCAGGGGAATTCTTTACCACTAGCACCACCTGGCAGAGAAGGCAATGGCACCCCACTCCACTACTCCTGCCTGGAAAATCCCATGGATGGAGGGAGCCTGGAAGGCTGCAGTCCATGAAGTTGCTGAGGGTCAGACATGAATGAACGACTTCACTTTCATGCATTGGAGAAGGAAATGGCAACCCACTCCAGTGTTCTTGCCTGGAGAATCCCAGGGACGGGGGAGCCTGGTGGGCTGGCTCTATGGGGTCACACAGAGTCGGACATGACTGAAGTGACTTACCAACAGCAGCAGCAGCAGCACCACCACCACCACCACATGGGAAGCCCTAGCTTGCAAAAGCCTGGTGTTAAATATTCACAGATTCTATGAGGGGGAAAGCAGCCACAGTAAAAATATTTAAAGCAGGGAAATCATCAAATGCTTCTAACCCCTGGAAGGCTGGTTTATCAATACACCACAGAATCATTGTGGCCAAAAGGTAAGTTGATGCAATCCTTAGAGACATTAGATAACTGTGTTTCAATCTCTTGACTATGAACTATTACTGAAATGTTTCTGTCATATTCTAGTAGATCTTGTCTTAGTACTTTGAACTGGCCTTAGGTTAGATATAGAATATCCTAAAGAACACACAGAAGAACTATACAAAAAAGATCTTCATGACCCAGATAACCATGATGGAATGATCACTCACCTAGAGCCAGAAATGTTGGAATGCAGTCAAGTGGGCCTTGGAAAGCATCACTATGAACAAAGCTAGTGGAGGTGAGGGAATTCCCATTGAGCTATTTCAAATCCTGAAAGATGATGCTGTGAAAGTGCTGCACTCAATATGCCAGCAAATCTGGAAAACTCAGCAGCGGCCATAGGACAGAAAAGGTCAGTTTTCATTTCAATCTCAAAGAAAGGCAATGCCAAAGAATGCTCAAACTACTGCACAATTGCACTCATCTGACAAGCTAATAAAGTAATGCTCAAAATTACCCAAGTCTGGCTTCAACCGTATGTGAATCATAAACTTCCAGACGTTCAAGCTGGATTTAGAAAAGGCAGGGGAAACAGAAATCAAATTGCCAACATCCACCGGATCATCAAAAAAGCAAGAGAGTTCCAGAAAAACATCTACTTCTTTATTGGCTATGCCAAAGCCTTTGACTGTGTGGATCACAACAAATTGTGGAAAATTGTTAAAGAGATAGGAATGGCAGACCACCTGACCCGCCTCCTGAGAAATCTGTATGCAGGTTAAGAAGCAACAGATAGAACTGGACATGGAACAACAGACTGGTTGCAAATTGGGAAAGGAGTATGTTAAGGCTGTATATTATCATCCTGTTTATTTAACTTATATGTAGAGTACATCATGAGAAATGCTGGGCTAGATGAAGCACAAGCTGGAATCAAGATTGCCTGGAGAAATATCAATAACCTCCGATATGCAGATGGCATCACTCTTATGGCAGAAAGTAAAGAACTAAAGAGCATTTTGATGAAAGTGAAAGAGGAGTGTGAAAAGTTGGCTTAAAACTCAACATTCAGAAAAATAAGATCATGGCATCTGATCCCATCCTTTCATGGCAAATAGATGGGGAAACAATGGAAACAGTGGCTGACTTTATTTTTCTGGGCTCCAAAATCACTGCAGATGGTGACTGCAGTCATGAAATTAAAAGACGCTTGCTCCTTGGAAGAAAAGCTATGACCAACCTAGATAGCATATTAAACAGCAGAGATGTTACTTTACCAACAAAAGTGCACCTAGTCAAAGCTATGGCTTTTCCAGTAGTCATGTATGGAAGTGAGAGTTGGACCACAAAGAAAGCTGAGCACCGAAGAATTAATGGTTTTGAACTGTGGTGTTGGAGAAGCCTCTCGAGAGTCCCTTGGACTGCAAGGAGATCCAACCAGTCCATCCTAAAGGAAATCAACCCTGAATATTCATTGGAAGGACTGATGCTAAAGCTGAAGCTCCAAAACTTTGGCGACCTGATGTGACGAACCGACTCACTGGAAAAGACCCTGATGCTGGGAAGGATTAAAGGTGGGAGGACAAGGGGACCACAAAAGATGAGATGGTTGGATGGCATCGTCGACTCAAAGGACATGCAATTGTGTAGGCTCCGGGGATTGATGTTGGACAAGGAGGCCTGGTGAGCTGCAGTCTGAAAGAAACAAAGTGAAAGTAAAGTCGCTCAGTCGTGTCCGACTCTTTGCGACCCCATGGACTGTAGCCTACCAGGCTCCTCCGTCCGTGGGATTCTCCAGGCAAGAGTACTGGAGTGGGTTGCCGCTTCCTCTCCAGGAGATCTTCCCAACCAAGGGATCGAACCCAGGTCTCCTGCATTGCGGGCAGATGCTTTACCATCTGAGCCACCAGGGAAGCTGCAGTTTATTGGATCGCAGAGTCGGACATGACTGAGTGGCTGAACTGAACTGAACTCAACTGAACTGAACTACCTTAAAGTGACTACCTCACTTCAGTAAACCGTGTGGTTTTATATTTTTTTCCCCCTCATTTTCTCCTTTATTTTTCCATGAGTAACTGAGACATGAAGAGCTGAATATGAAACTATGAGCCTCTGAGCAGTTTGGAGAGTTTATCTCTTATAACTGGGCCTGTCATGTAAACCAAAGCCTCCCTCTGCTGGCCCCAACTATTAACATACTCCTAATGCAACATTATTAATCAAGTATACTCCAGTATAAAAAAAATTGTGGAAAAATATACACCTAATTGTATTTAGGCACTAAATTGCCACGGTGTGGTAAAAGCCTAAAAATACTTACCATGCTTTAATATAAATACATTCTGACTATGGCTTTGAGAAGTGCATACTTCAAGGGAGGTTAGCTAAGATACGGCTGGTCCTGAGATGACTGTCAACTGGATCTAAGTGTTCATTTTAGATGTTCTCGTTCAATGCCAGTTGAACAGTCTTCTACTCAATCTAGCATGGGGGTATTTTCAGGAATGGATAGTAAAATGTGGATGACAGGTTGAGCTTATATATCACTATCAGCAAGAAAACTGGCTACTTGCTTTTTTAAGCAATATCTCCTTAACAACCGTAATTTTTAAACTGGCCTGTGGTACCTGGCAAAAAGCGGTTCTGCTTTATCTTTCTTACTAAAGATTTACCTTTATAAGTAATTTTTTTTAAAATCACATTTTCTGAATGCTTGATAACATTATAACATGTAGGGACATGAAAATGTATCAGTAAAAACTTTCAGGTGAATTTGTTACCTTTCAAATAAGTCATGTACTTCCTGGCCATGGCACCCCTAAAAGAACCAATCCCTGGAATGACTCCACCCCACCACCATAAAGCACGTGCTGCAAAGACCAAGATGGAGTATACACACACTTTATGCTTCTTTAGAGAAATCTGTCCGTTCCCTTATGGACTCTTACACATGACAGTATTGTTCTTTAGAAGAATTTAAGGTAAACTGCTATCGTCAACCTAAACGCTCTAAATTATTATGTTTTACATTCAATATTATTTGTAATATATAATTTAGGA
The DNA here is from genome assembly GCF_032405125.1 of Capricornis sumatraensis. Classification (NCBI taxonomy): domain Eukaryota; kingdom Metazoa; phylum Chordata; class Mammalia; order Artiodactyla; family Bovidae; genus Capricornis; species Capricornis sumatraensis. The sequence continues at coordinate 44,104,020 of NC_091074.1, read as the reverse complement.
AACATTCATATTATCTTAATCCACTTTAAAGTTTAAGAATATTCCACCCCAGGCTTTCAAATATCTCTAGGCTGTCCCTGAAATATTTAAAATGAATTATCATATAAAATAAAAAACATATCCTTGTCTTCCTCCTACATTTCAAGCATCTCACATGAGTCTTGTTGGCGCTATATAAATAGTAATTTAAAGTCACCTATCTGCTCTAAACACTCTGGAATTCTAAACTTTTGGCACATAACCCTCTATAGCTGTTCTCTTACTTGGCTTTTGCTGGATAAGATGATCAAGATCCGGAATGACTGCATCCCATATAATTCTTCCCAAATGTTTCCTTTCCTGACATTCTTTAGCCATATGGATCATTCTCATTTTTAAAAGGTGAAAAAGTGCCAAAGAGGAAAGAAATTTATGCTTGGATGAAAATAACCATGTTGCAAATTAAAGGGCTGAAGGCAAAACTGCCCAGTAACAAGTAGGGGTGAAAATCAAACCTCCCTGGAACCTGTAAAACTCATCTCCTGTTGGAGCAAGAAAAGAGGAACAAGTTAATTAAATTACTCTAAATAAATTCACTGAACTGAGCTATAGCTCAGATTTAAAACATGTGTATACAAAAAAAAAATTGGACTTCTTTTCAATGCACATTTTATTCAACTGAACAGTGCATGGCGAAGCCAAAAATGAGCTAATTTTCAGTGCCATTTGCATTATCTGCCAGGTGTTAAACTCATTACAGACCACAGCATCATTTGCTGGAATCATCTATCCCTTCATTAACCACATTCTCTTTATGTCCTCCAGGGTATATATTTTGAGTGGACCTTCAGGAAGAAAGATCTACATAGTTTTGTTATGGCTACAGTCTGTTTGTACCGGCTGAAATGGAAGCAAATTCAACAAACTAGGAGACACTAGTAATAAGTCAGCCAACAATATGGATGGATCAGTGTCTATCTGCTTAGTTCATTACTAGACACTTTCAATGATAGAGAAGAAATAGAAAATTAGGTATGAGTTACAATTTCTTCCTCTGATAATTGGGGATAAAATAGCATCTACTTTGCCTGGCTGTTGTGGGAACAAAAACAGCATGTGTGAATGAAAGTAGCATGGTGAATGGCATTTATTAGATGCTTGATGAATAATATCTACTTGATGATGATAATTCTCATATGTGAGAAAAGAATAGCATGCCTAAAATAATTGATTAGCAAAATAAGTATGTATGGAATTAATTTGTTTCCTAAGTGAACCACCCAACTTTAATAGATGAGTTAAAAAGGTGACTGCAATTACACTCTGCCAATCCTTTTCATGAAAAGTCATTCTGTACGAAGCTAAGAAAGGCTAGTAGACAATTTTGCTGTTCTCAGCTGTAGGATGATGGGATTGCTCCCAAGGGTACCTTTCAATAAAGTTCACTTCATTATTCTCTAATACATTTTAGTAAGCTTCACTAGCTATAACCGCGACTTTCTTAAATGAGAGATACCTTTTCTTCTCAGAGGAGCGAATCAAGATTTCTTAGCATAATTGGGTATGTCTGGAAGACAAATTCATACCTCTCATTGTTCAGTGGCTGGGCTACTATTCTAGAAGAGTTAACTAGCTTCACTAAGCTATAGTCCTTGCTGTAGAAAAATAAAGACATTCAATGATTCTCTGGAAAATATAGGCTCTGGAATTTCCTTTATTAGAGAATTTTGGGTGCTTTTCTCTGAATAACCTAGATTTTTTTTTCTTCGCTGTAAATTAAATGACTTTTAATCTTTATAGAGCAAAACGCATCAGTGAACCATAAGCTGTCTGCTGTCTGGTTTAGAATGAAGCATAGTGCAATTGATTCAATGAAGACTTCTTTCACTTTCCTGTCTGAAGCACATGAATTTAACTGTCAAAAAAAGATTGGAGGTGTATCCAATTGGTGCTATACTATGATTTTTAACATTAAAGTCTGAATCTATCATTCCAGGTCCTCCTAAAATAGTAATTCTATGAGAGCAAATATAATGATGAATAATTTATAAATTTGACTTTTCTTCTTCCTCTTCTCTTCTTGTTCTTATTTTTCTTGTCATTCTTATTCTCAAGAATGAACAAAACATATCCTTTAAAAAGGGAACTCTGTGTTGGGGAATAGACACAGCAAGAGTTAATTCCCTTGCTTTTATGACATAAATTTGGAAAGGCTAACGTTAGTCTGAAGAAGCACTGATCCCCAGAGTTCTATCTGTAAGTGTTTTTTCTTGTTAAAATGGAAATTGAACTCTAAATTTGCAATTCCCATTGGGCTTCAATTACCATATTTATTCACATAATCTACCTGTTATGTTCACTCTGAATTTGGGAAAAGATATTAAGGAAGCATCTACCTGCTGGTCTAATCATTTATTTTAAGAAGCATTAATCATATTGTAAATTCACATCCCTGATATTTAAGGAAAAAATCACATTTTATTTTAAGTAATCAATGGTACAATTAATTGGCGTTTAAAGGATCTGATAGATTTTTTCCTATTCTTTTCTTTTTAATAGTAGAAAAATCTTATTTAATGTGGCAGTGTGTGTCTATGAGAAAAAAAGAGAAATGATTTTTGAAAGATTGCTGGGATATATTTACATTTACTACAGTGAAGTAAAAGTAGACATGACATGTAAACTTAGTAGCTTCTGTTTAGAAGAAGCTGACTGCTTGTAACATTTAATTATATGTATTTATAGAAAAAAAGTAAGTTCATCTTATATTAACTCTTCTGATTTCAAGGTTGTTTTAAAGCATAAAATTAAGAAATTGTGTTTACATACATTAAGAAAAAGAGAAATGGAAAGATAAATTAATTTTCATTTCAAACCATGGATAAAATTGTGAGTAGAGGTATACACAGAAATTTATGGTGTAGGGTCTTAGGAAAATATAAAAATTTAGTTCTAATAGGTCTTCTCAGCTCTACCCTTCCACCCTCAGGGCTTCCATAATAGTCAGTTGATAAAGAATCTGCCTGCAATGCAGGAGTGAGTGAAGTCACTCAGTCGTGTCTGACTCTTTGCAACCCCATGGACAGTAGCCTAACCAGGTTCCTCCATCCATGGGATCCCCAGGTTCAATTCCTGGGTTGGGAAGATCCTTTGGAGAAAGGAAAATCTACCCACTCTAGTACGCTGGCCTGGAGAATTCCATGGACTGTATAGTCCGTGGGGTCACAAAGAGTTGTACACAACTGAGTGACTTTCACTTCCACCCTCAACCACTTGTTTTTGTTTTCTATGCCAAATTATTTTGTGTTTTCTGGCAGTTCCAAAGAAAGCTCAGAGTGAAGGAAGAACAGGGAGAGTATATCATCCCTGAAGACTCTGCAAATAATAAATTCTAAGGGAAAATAATGTGTGTATTATACAAATGCATATTCTTTCAGTAAAAAAATCCCTGAATAATTTTGTTATGGAGATATAGTTGATGTCCAATATTACATAAGTTACAGGTGTACAATTGGAGAAGGCAATGGCACCCCACTCCAGTACTCTTGCCTGGAAAATCCCATGGATGGAGGAGCCTGGTGGGCTGCAGTCCATGGGGTTGTGAAGAGTCGGACACGACTGAGCCACTTCCCTTTCACTTTTCACTTTCATGCATTGGAGAAGGAAATGGCAACCCACTCCAGTGTTCTTGCCTGGAGAATCCCAGGGATGGGGGAGCCTGGTGGGCTGCCGTCTATGGGGTCGCACAGAGTCGGACACGACTGAAGTGACTGAGCAGCAGCAGCAGCACAGGTGTACAATATAGTGAGTCACAATTTTTAAAGGTTAAACTCCAATTTTTAATTATAAAATATTGACTCTACGTCCTGTGTAATGCAATGTATCTTTGAAACTCATTTTACACAAAATAGTTTGTACCTCTTGATCTTTTACCCCTGTTTTGTCCCTCCCTCTTGGCTCTCCTCAATGGGAACCACTAGACTGTTCTCTCTATATGGGGGTCTATCTCCTTTTTGTTACTTTTACTAGTTTGTCCTACTTTTTAGATTCCACATATAAATGATATAATACAGTATTTATCTTTATAGTATTATACAAATGTATATTCCTTCGGTACATCCCTGACTGCTTTAAATTTTTTTGTTTAGTTTTTTGTGTGCTTCACCCTACTTTTGTCTTTCTTACGTGGTTTAATAGATCTAACTCGACTGTTAGTATTTCTTTCTAAAAATTCAGAAATGACTGGAAACTTTCCATCAGTTCCATTCCCTTCTTGGATGTCTTCATGTTTTTACCTTCCTACTCCAATATAAGTCTGTTTCTTTATATGCTATTTTCTTGGGGCTTCCTTTCACCTCCTTTTTCTTCACCTCTGTATCTAGTTTCTTGTTTCTTGGAACATTTCTTTTTTTTTATGTGATTTACTCTCATGTGTTGCTTAAGTATACTCTCCAGCTGTATCTTCTGAACAAGTAGATGGAACATAATTCTTAAACTATTTTGCCCATCTGAAATTGGCTTTATTATAGCTTCACATTTTATTGATAGTTTGGATGGATATAAAACTGTAAATTGGGAAACTTTTATACCCTAGAAGTTTGAAGGTTTCCTGTCATTTAGCATCCAACTATTCAATATTGTTTCAAAAACTGAAATGCCATTTTTATTCCCTTTCTTGGTATGTGAGCTGTGATCACCTCCACCCTTTCTGCTGTCTACATTCTGTGGGTTTCACATCTTTAACTTGGTTACTCCATAATTTCCCCAACATGCCTCATAGTAAGCCTTTTCTGAAAACACAATATGTTAAGAAGTAATTGAACTTTTTTCAATCTGAGGATCAAGTTCTTTCATTATTCAGCAATTTTTTGGTTATAGCTTTGCTATTTTCATTCCTATTATTTTCATTCCTTAGTTATGGTCTCACTTTCTAAGAGTGATATTAGACAGATGTTGGATATCTTCAATTAATTTTGTCATTAAAATACTTTTGATCATTACGAGTCCTTTTTGCTCCTGTTTTCTCAATTTCATCATCCATCTATTTGTATTTCTGTATATCTACTATAAAATTTTAAATATCTGGGATTAAAAATTTTTCTCTGTTCTTTTTATGATTTGCACCTTTACTTGTTTTGTTCTCTTTTACACTGAAACTGTTCCTTATATATTGGTCATCTTTGACTATCTGAGTGGTGCCTTAAGAAGATCTTATGGAAATTCTGTGTTAGTGTGTGTGGGTCAAGGTTTGACAAAAGATTAATGCTGAATGAGATAGCTTGACTCTGGGATAAGAATTCCTGCATATTATATGTTGTTATTTTCTCAAGGACAATTAAGTTTATCAAAAGAACATTCCAATTTACTCATTGTTCTGATATCTTGGGAGTAGGGAGTTGGTGTCCAGGGAGGATATTTGAGTTTTTTTAATGATTTCTGAACAGTGCTTCATCTCTAGCCTTCTTTGTTTTGATAGTCTTAATTTTTAATCCAATTTCTCTAATGTTTTATACCTCTGGTGTCCTACTCTCCTTGCTATATACAAAGACAGGAAAGAATTTGGTGATCTAGCATATCCTATGACCAGTGCATTTTCTTGGCAAAACTCTATTAGTCTTTGCCCTGCTTCAATCCATATTCGAAGGCCAGATTTGCCTGTTACTCCAGGTGTTTCTTGACTTCCTACTTTTGCATTCCAGTCCCCTATGAAAATCCTAGATAGCATATTGAAAAGCAGAGACATTACTTTGCCAACAAAGGTCCGTGTAGTCAAGGCTATGGTTTTTCCAGTGGTCATGTATGGATGTGAGAGTTGGACTGTGAAGAAAGCTGAGCGCCAAAGAGTTGATGCTTTTGAACTGTGGTGTTGGACTTTTGAGAGTCCCTTGGACTGCAAGGAGATCCAACCAGTCCATTCTGAAGGAGATCAGCCCTGGGATTTCTTTGGAGGGAATGATGCTGAAGCTGAAACTCCAGTACTTTGGCCACCTCACGCAAAGAGTTGACTCACTGGAAAAGACTCTGATGCTGGGAGGGATTAGGGGCAGGAGGAGAAGGGGATGACAGAGGATGAGATGGCTGGATGGCATCACTGATTTGATGGATGTGAGTCTGAGTGAACTCCGGGAGATGGTGATGGACAGGGAGGCCTGGCGTGCTGCGATTCATGGGGTCGCAAAAAGTCAGACACGACTGAGTGACTGAAATGAACTGAACTGAGCATATTCTAGAAACAATCTTATTGTTTTGAAACAATCCTCTTATTTTAGTGTCAAGCACCTTCTGTTACTCTTACATACTTGATAACTCCAAGTCCTGCCTGCGGCTTTCCAGGTTTTGAGAGTGGTGGTTGAGTAGGTTTCAGATTTACGTACTTTGCTAAATCTCTACTTTGCATCTTCCAGAACTCTTTGACATCTCTGATAATTTGTATCCCTCTACTATTAACTTTGTTTGTATTATTGGGTTTTAAAAATTTTAAACTCTTATCTTAGAGGTGTTTTTTAAGGCAGCAGAGATAGACTTTGAATTCCATTTGCCATGTTTTACCTGAAGACTGTAGACTATATTTAAACACACGTTGATCATATGATGTGTATTATTTTGAGATTTAGCATCCTAATTAATTCCTTATACCATAATACCACCCAGACAGAAATGTTTCTTGATATGTTATATAATGGAATATAAGAATAAATTCAAATGAGAAATAAAAGAATAAGAGATGGGATAGTTTTATTAGCTATATGATATTAAAATTTGGACTGGGAATTACTTAACATGAAAGCTGAGTTTTTTTAGGAAATGATGACTTCATTTCTACCCAGTGAGATAAATTTCTTTACCAATTCATGTAATTTAATTGTTCCTCTTTGCAAAAAGTACTTAAATAATAATTTTTCTCATATATGAATGACCAAAGAATTTACAGGGCACAAATACAAAAATAAACTCTTCTACTTAAACTTTCCTTTTTTCCTAAAATTACCTGTTTTATTATTTAAAAAAAAATTTCATTTCTTGAATTTTTAAAAACTATTTTTCACATATTAAACTCTATATTTTCTTGACTGGGTGAAAAGATGCTGTAAATATACTAGGTTTATGTGTGTACAGGTGTGTATACTGAGTGTGTGACATATACATTATTTTTCTGTCCTCATTTAGTATTTTACTGAATTAATAATATATCAAATTTAGTTTAAGATCATATTTATAAGAATGTTACTTGAAGAACACAACCTTATCATTTAGAAGTAGAAAACATAGCAAATACACAATGTGGTGCAAATCTGCTAGCACAGCATCCCCTCACCGCCCACAACTCACAGCTGTTGGGTATCCATATAGCTAATTTACTTAGCAGTAACAGAAACTGACACTACATTGTAAGGCAGATATACTCCAATAGAAATTAGAAAAAAAAAATGGATCAACCAGACTTATAAGGCCTCAGCTTGGACCTGAATAGTGAGCTTATATCTATGATTTAAGTAGGGAAACTGATTCCAAGTTGTAAATTGGAAACAAACTTAAAAATAAGTACAATGAGTATGTGGTATGCCTAAGGATCGTTATGGATTCCTTTTGACTGATACTGGCTATAATAGTGACATTAAATCAATATGGCATTTATATTGTTTTATATTTACTAATTATATTTCCAAAAGTTCAAAATACAAGTTGATTAAATTGACAAAGAGTAATTTTTGTCTCTGTTACAACAGTGAAGCATAATGTTGCATTCTGAGGCTCTTTCCTTCTTGTCACTAGAAAAGACAGCAGCTGTCCTAGAAAACTATTCAAAGTTAGAGATCAGACCAGAAACCTATCTGATTTCAAACCAGAAACAAAAAAGTACAATTCCTATCAGTTAACCAAATTTTCACTCACTTTTCTACATAAACAATTGTGACTATGATAAAAATTTTTAGGTTGATTCTGTTTGCTTGTTAAAATGTCAGTACATTATTGCAGCTCATTCAGAAGCATTCTTCTAATTGTCTGTGATACAATTTACTTATTTATAAACAATTTTTGAACCCTACTGTATACTAGATATCCCAATGGCGATACAAAGAAGAATGAAATGATATCTCTACTTTCAAATTGTTCTCCAACATTTGGGAAGCACAGGCATTTAAACATATCATTAATATAGAGTAGAGTAGGGCTATTAGAAGTTAGAATGCCATGGGATTAGCTGAAGGTGATACATATATAAGTCAGTGTACCATAGAAGAAGCCAGTTTTTCTGGCAGCAATATGATGTTTAGTAGTGCTAAAGCATAGGACACCTGGAAGTGAAAGTAAGGTAGAAAGATAAAGCTAGACAAAGAGAAAGGAATCAGTTCATGAAAAGCCTTGTATTCTTTGTAGAAAGTGTGTGTCTAAGCAGGAATGAGATATACAATAATATGTAATTTATAACCATAATTTTAGCAGAATGAAAATAATTATAGAGAGAAATCAAGTCTTTGTTCCACAGAGACAAATCTATTCAAACAATGGTACCCAATTGTATAAGCATGGATGATCCTTATAGAAGAGCAGAGACTATCTTTCCTGGGAAATTCATTACATTCTTATTGCCCTCCGGATAAAATTTCTTAACCAAAGTCATGGAAGATGAGGCTAATTAAATCATTTAAAAATGGAAAACAAGCATCAGTTAAAAATCGGGATTTTAAAAAATCTTGAGGAAAAATGTATGAAAAAACTGATAATAAGACAAGGTAGTACTCTTGCCTGGAAAATCCCACTGACGGAGGAGCCTGGTAGGCTGCAGTCCATGGGGTCGTTAAGAGTCGGACATGACTGAGTGACTTCACTTTCACTTTTCACTTTCACGCATTGGAGAAGGAAATGGCAACCCACTCCAGTGTTCTTGCCTGGAGAATCCCAGGGATGGGGGAGCTTGGTGGGCTGCTGTCTATGGGGTCGCACAGAGTCAGACACAACTGAAGTGACTTAGCAGCAGCAGCAGCAGCAGCAGCAGCAGCAGCAGCAGCAGCACAAGAAGGTATCTTTAATATTTTTAAGCATTTTGGGTTTCTACTTATCCTGTGTGCTAGCTCAGAAAACCACAGTTCACAATAATCTGTCAAATGACCCATACCTTTTCCATTCTATTAGTAGGAGTGCTTTCCAGAGTCTCTGACCTGGCAGTTCTAAGGAAAAAGGGAAGGTACGAATCTTTTATATCACTGGTCTTTGGTGTTGATGAGGAAAAGGAAGCATAAAGAAATTGAATGGTGAAATTCTGGGTTAAAATATTTCAACCACTGTTTAACATGATTTTTGAAATTTTGCCAAGATTATTGACTAGCCTCATTAATCATATACTGGGAATGGGTAGTTATAGAATTAAAAAAAACACTGTATTAATACATCTATGTTCTGAAGAATTACATACAGTCTTATTTTTTTCCTTTCTTTTACTATAATAATAATGGAGTATGTATCATGTCAGGTAAAGTATAAGAACAATTTTGCTTAAGATACATTTTATGACATTGTGCTGAAAGAGAAAAATCCTTAATTACATACTTATAGTTAAAGGAGGAACCAAAGTAGGTTCTGGCATATTGCATTGGAAGAAATCCATGTATTCAAAATTCAAAACAAAAACAAAACACATGAAATCAAGCTCATGTACATATGTCTAGTAGACCTCTCTATAGAAGTACAAATAATTCTCCCATTCACCTAATAGCAATTTTGTAATTTTTTCCCATTATCCTCAATAGTTTGCTTGATATCTACAAAACACTATTTAAATGCACATTATCAAAACTAACAACAAAGGGGTACCAGAAACATCTATTTAATAAATGAGGAAATTGAGAATTAATAAAACTTGACTTGTGCTAAGATATACAAAGGCTAAATTTAAACCTAACAGTATCAAAATTTTGGGTTGCATAGTTGTTACAGTCCAAACATTAATGTTTAAACGATCTACACATTTCTAGGGTAACTTTTAATTTAAAACTGGAAGGGCGAAAGATTTTATGACGGCTAAGTCAGTTGACATGGAGAAAAACATGATGTAAAAATTTGTATGAGTGCTTAGAAGTAAAAAACAAGTCAAATAAATATTAGGATTAGAGTTAATACAATTTGTCAATAGATACAGTAGATACTTGCCTCTTCACTGGTAAAACTGGAAGATTTCATTCTGAACTGTATGTGCCATTTTTAATTCTATCTCACATCTAAACTGAAGTTTTTGTTTTTCTGTTTTTTATTATATTTTATTTATTTTTTTCTTGTGCATGAAGAGTAGCCAGGGCAGAATTCAAAAGTGTGTGTTGGTAATGAGTTGTTTTAAAGTTGGCCAGCTTATACAAAAATGGAAATTACTAGGAACTGCCTCAGGAGAAACTCCAGTTATGAATGGTTAGAAGAACATTCAATAGTTCAACAATCCTTTCTAAAAGCTCTATGACTTCTGAAAAGAGGTCAGAATATGAGTAATAAATGAAATATATCAATGCTGTAGTTCCTAAGAAATAAGCAATGGATTCAATATATCTTTGATTAATATTCCCAGGCATAAAAGGAAGAGACTGTTAGGAATCAGATGATGAACAAAAGCTAGAATTAAAAAAAAAACGGGGGGGAGGAGACAAAATTATCTACAGCTCTCTTTGTGTTCTGATGCACATTGCCATGCTGTCGGATAATCCCTGTTTGTCCCTCCTGATCCATTCTTCAACCTTTTACCCCTGCTTCATGAGGTTAACATTTAAGGATGGCATCAACCTGGCCCTCCTGCCTTTCAGTCTCTTATTGGTTCAATGTGAGGCATCAGTAGAATATTAGAAGGTAAAAGAAATGAGGAGTCATGGTGTTTATTTTCCTTGTTCTCTACCTGCCAGGACACGTATTGTCATATGTTTTTTTTGTTTGTTTTCTTAACTTAGTCAGGGTCTTGTTGGTTGGCTGTCTTTAATAATACAGGTCTCTCTGGCTTTTATAAGCTTATGTTCTATTAAGATTATGTGTGGCTTAATACAACTATAACTAGCTAGTTATATAACCTGGGTTACTTCACTGCCCTTTAACCCTAATTATCCCTCCATGTAAGTCACTTTACTAAAGGCTCTTCAACCTTTTTAAAGTGTGCCATCAGTTTTCTGACAGGATCCTGACTGATACATATACCCTGGACTGTCACATGATCACTGTTATATGTGACAAGGATTAGAGGTGGACTGAAAATGTCATGTGTGTACTATGCAACAAGTGCAAAGCGTATTCCCAAGACTTAATATGGATAAGACAATTATTTTTAAATTTCAATGGTCTATGTTGATTATTTTAGCATGGAAAACTTCCCTTTTGCATTAGGGTTCATATGTAGAACGTTTTTAAGTTAGATTGCCTGAGATGTAGATTGGTATGGAATGTGTATCCTGGTTACCTTAGAGACTGCTTTTCTTAAGTAGAAAGTGGCAATTATGGTCTGCGGGGGCCCTTAGAAAGTGTATGTTTTTGAATTCTGGGAAGATATAAATTTGGGGAGCTTTATAGAGATCACCAGATGTATATGCTCCAAGGTTACATGGTCCCACATGTCCCAGTACATTTTTCCCTGGGGGAATGACTTACTATTCAACTATTATTCTCATATTCTGGAAGACCAGTAAGCTTGGAGCTTTTGATTTTAATATTATAGAATTAAGTGCTTATGTGAGAAAACAGACCTATGGGTAAATAGATTGTAAAATGCTTAGTAACTGCAGTCTGTAATTACATAGTATATAATAATCTCCGTGGTTATTATAGGCCAAACAATAGTAGACAGTGAGGTGTACATTAAGAACAAGCTGTGTTATTCAAAGCCCTGAAACTCAGAACATACTCAGAAAGGAAAGAGGCTCACACACTACTCATTGTCAAAGTAAGCAAAGAATATGTTTCTATTCCCTGAAGATTTAGCCTCTTGCAATTGGGAATGCTGTGGATATGGTGCCTTTGTAAATCAAGTGTAGTGACAACTCTACAGCTATTTTAACAGCTATTTTACATTTTATTCAGTAACCAAATATGTTTTTTTCCCTAATGTGATTTTAAATTCTTGTTCAAAGTCGAGAATCAAGGTTGCTCTGATACTAGTTTTAATGATGATACCTACTTGGCAAACAGGCTTTAAAGAGGTCCCCAGGGCCTCTTCCACCTGGTGTCTATGCTCTTGTATAATCCTGTCCACTTGCATGTGGACAGGATCTGTGACTTCCTTCTAACCAATAGAGCTTAGCAAAGGAGATAGGATTTCACCACCTTGATTATGCTATATTATATAAAACTTCATCCTGCTCTGGTCGTAGGGGCTCTCCTTCTCCCTTGCCGGCTTTAAGGAAGCAAAGTGTCATGCTGTAAGAAGGCTCTGGACAGGGCCTTTAGGCAGTGAACTTCAGGTAGCCTCTTGGAGTTGAGCAAAACCTCCAGACAACAAGCATCAAGAAGCTAGAGTCCTCATTTTAACAGTAACAAGGAGGTACATTCTGCCAACAACCTGAGTGAACTTGGAAGTGGATGCGTCACCAGTTTAGCCTCCAGGTGAGAACTAAGCCCTTGCTGACATGTTGATTGCATTCTTGCAGAGGAGCCAGCTAAGCCATGCCTGTACCTACCCACAGAGACTGTGAGATAATAAATATTATTTTAAAGCCAGTAAATGTGTGGTAATTTGTTATACAGCATAGAAAACTAAAACATCTGTCCAGAACATACTGAGTAAGGACCATGAGCCAAGCATTATTCACAGTACTTGAGAAGATTACAAAAATGATACATTCATGCATTCCAGGAAGTTATGTTAGGTAGATGCTTTACTTCTACACACAGATACAGGGAAACTATTTACAATGTCAAATGACTATTTTGCTTTAAGTGGATATGAGAACAAAGTAGATTTATGAAATCATACTGAAATTTTTATCAAGCTCTATCAGTTAAAATCTAATGCCGTATGCATGTATTTTAGCCATTCTGCAATCCAGGAGAAAGGATCACCATTATCTGTGATGGTATATATCCTTGCCCTTGCATCCTATAACATCAGGTAGAAGAGCGAAACTTCACAAAATTGCATAAAACTCAGCGGTGCTTAAAGAAACCCCGTGATTTGTCATTGCTCAGGGTCCATGCGAACATTATCTATATGGTTCCATTTTTAGATTATGTGTTGTTGAAGGGATTACTGTCATTTGCCTTTGCACTCACAATCCACTAGCCTATACTGTCAAATATCTATATCAAATCTACATCAGAAAGTTGTCCACTAGATTAAGTTTTTCAACAAAGATTTCTGAGTATATGAATGTCTTGAACAGAATAGATAAATGCAACTAGCCACACTAACAATGGCAGAAAGAAAAAGAGTTAAAGATAAGGATGCAGATAATACAGATGTTAATTTTTAAAAAAATTATGCAATGATATTTGAAAACTTTTGCCAGGTCTTATGCTTGTTTGCTTTTGATTTTTGAGGCTTTAAGGACTTTACATCAAGGTAACACAGGAGTGGCTAAACTATGACATATTATAAAGAGCTTCTGCAGTAACAATTAATATAGAGAGCCACTGACACTGGAATTAATCTTGGAAACCACTCTCAAGGTGATGGGGAAAATAAATGTGCCACAGGAGTACCCCTTAGTGCTACACCATCATTGTCGTGTTCTATCATTGATCACTGATGATAGCGAAAAGGCAATCACTCACAAAACAGAACTAATAACAGTCTTCAGCTATGAAAGGATCCTCACTCACGTCTATGTTTGGAAACAATCCATGTTTAATCAATAATGGTGTTTTTATTTATTTGTGTTTCCTTCCCTCTTCCTTTCCCTAGTGCATTGTTAGTGGCACTGGAGGCCACTTCATTCACTATTCTGAAATAGCCTTTTTGGATACTGATTTTTTTCCAGATAAAAATATGTGGCTCTAAGAGAATATGGAAAATTCGAGTATTAGCACTGGCACGGTTACAAATATATGGGCACTGCCGACAGGACAACTTTGCTCTGAGCCAGATAGTCAAACTGACATCAAAATTCAGGGAATTCCTGGGTGTCACAGGCGCTGGGGGCTGCATACTTTGCTTTTTCATAGTGGTGGTGAAAATGCCACTGTCAGCATGAGTTCCACTACTCTGTCCCAGTAATTCAACTCTTCCTTCACAAAAGGACATTCAGTCACTCTGGGGGGTGAGTGCAGCAGCTGGGGTTCCTGGGTCACATGAATCCTTTTGCATCTTATAGTTTAACCAGCCTGACTATGAGACTGCACTCTGAGAGTTCCCTTTGACTTGAATTCCTCTTGGCTGCTGCACTTTTGCCCTCTCGATGCCTTTGGATCCTCATAATCAGTACTTGCTGTGGATAATGAACATTTTTCTACAGCAAGTAAACTGTAAGCTCTATGTAAGACTCACAGAGGAACAATAACTCTCCTTGGAAATAAAGAGGTAGATCATTTGGGTAGAGCATTATGTCAAATGTAAATAAGCAACTGTCATGTAAAATAAACAACTGTTTGGTCCATTGCTATTACCTCATTTCATTTTGGAAGCATTTATTTGAATTTCATGAACGAAGTTGATAATGTGAAGAAAACTCCCCCATGATCCCAAGATAACACTTAGTTTTCAGAATCTAGATGGAAACATGCTTCTGTGGAATAATTTATATTCTTTCTCATGTACTCAAAATGTTTCCTAATGACAACATCCCTGTTTCTCATCATGCCTTGATACACACCATCTAATACCTCACATTTGCCTCTGAACTTTTCCTTGCATTAAATCCAAAAGAATAAAGGATACCTATGTGATTACTTAGAAAGGATGAGATAATAATCTATCCAAAAGAAAGCATTAGGCTCCTCCAGAAATTCCTTACCAGGAAAACACCAAAGAGGAAGTGAGTGTGTTTATCTATGGTAATAAGAACACAGTTGCCTAGCAATCAAGTTAAGCTCCCTGTCATCTTTATCAAGCAGCATGTTTACACTGGAGACAATCTGAGGAAAGAGAAATCTGAGCTGTGATATCAGCACAATGAAAGCGTATTTCTAAACACAGGCAGCCCTCATTTATGAAACAAGATGATGACTACTTAAAACACAGTGTTTAGATAGGCGTAGATTAAAGTCTCAAAATGTCAAAACACATTTAAGGCTCAATCATTTCAACTCTTCTCCAAAAATCACTTTTTCAACATTATACATTCTACAAAACAGATAATATAGAATATTTCATTGGGAAGTGGAAAATTTTCGTCATAGTATGAGTGCAGTTGTGTGTGTTTGTATGTATGTCTGTGCTTGTGAATGTATGTGTGTGAAGGACCAGAAAGAGAAGTGTTTGATGACTTTATTTTATAGTCTAGGAGAATTTTTCTAACAAAAGAATAAAACAGGTTTATTTTAATGAAGTTAATTAGAAGCAGTTATTTTAAAAATGAATTGACTAATCATTCAGGAACTTCAGTTTTATTTTTTTCTAACAGCTTCTTTTTTCTTTCTTAATGATGTTCAAGAGGCTAGTCTCTTAAAGGGATTGTTCAATGTGCATTTATGTAATAATTATTTTCTTTCCTGACTTCAACAAGTATACCTAGATCAACTCGGAAAAACCACACACTTCACCCCATCAGCCAAAAGCAGAGTTAGAATCTTTGGGGTTTTGTTAAGAAGAAGAGTGCCAACAATTAGAAAATAAAGTTTCTCTCTGCTAAACTTTCAGAGGAATGCAGATGAACTGGCTCTTAAAGGTACATGTGGGAGGACTTCAGGTTCACTCTGCTGTCAACTAAGTAGGAAGCACTTTTTCAAAATGCTGCCTGATGCCTCCTCATAGAGCTTGTTCATGGCACAATACTGAGTTAGTGAGACTGTCTTTCTATTTATCTTCCAGCAGTCCTCATCCTCTTTTGGAACTAGCAATCATTTTTGCTTCCCCTCTTCTTTTTCATTAAATACTTTCTTTACACAAATATGGATAAAATCACTGTGATAGTACTTCTATGAATATTCATATTAAATTTATTATATTTCACTAAGGAAGGTACTAGAGTGTTTTGCAATGTACACAAACTGTGGGCAGAGTTCTTAGTCCCAATTCCAGTTGCTTCTCTTTTCTATCTAGGTGACCTCAGTCATGTTATTCAGCTGTTTTGAGAATCATCTGGAAAAGGGACAATCAGATATTCTTTACATGACAGATGTGAAGATTATCTGAGAAGATGTTTGTAAAACCACCTAGCCGAGCACTATTAAAATAAGACAGAGAGAGAGTTCTAGATTTTTTTTCCATTGAGAAGCATAAAGTAGCAGAAAGTAGGTGGAAATTTTGATGATGCTAAAGGACTCTGCCTGCACTCCAGATATAGAGACATGAGGATGACTAAAGCTTTTTAAATGGTAGGCTGATTTATCCCCAGAACAACTTTTTTGATGATACAGTCAAATCACAAGTACAAACACATGCAACAATCCTTGCAAAATCATTTGTATGGCTCATGGGATTTTGGATGGGAATCTTTAGGAAGTTAGAACCCAAGTGTCATCAGGTATGTCATCTACTAATGTTTGACAAGTCCCAAGTAATTTCAGGTTGATAAGTTGTTCAAATGCCACCACACCCGTGTGTAGGCAGTATTGTCCTTGTTTTTAAACGTTAAAACATTAAGGCCTCAGGAGACTAAGTGGATCGTAATGATAGTGTTGGGATTTTACTCAGTATTTTGGAGTTGGAATCAACAGGCACTTTCTACGCTACCAACATCAAAGTCTATGTTATAATTAGGAAAATAATGAATGATGGACTATTAATTATAACTTTATATATATACCATAATTAAACAAATTATTTTCCCCAAGATACTTCAAATTAAGAGACCTCTTATTATGATGATAAATGATTAACACATAATAGTCACCAAACAACAACAACAACAACAACAATGAACCTCAAGCAACAACCATAATCTCAAGGTTATACTTCCCAATTAAAGTACTGTGAAAATGCTGCTAAAAATTAACTTTTACTTACTTATGTCTTTATGGCAATAAAAGGGAAGGTTATTGAATCTTTATGATTTACACTTTGGGATAGAAAGACTATCAATTCTACAAGGTTCCTTGGTAAATCTGTACATTACAGTTGAGATCAGCACTGTGTTCACTTTCCCTTTGCCTGCAAATAGCAGTTACAGGATAACTACACGGTGAATCTAGAGCATTGTGTCCATGAATGCAGGAGTAATTTGAACTCTTCTGACTATAAATTTGAATTGTTTAGCATATGCTTTCTGTAGATTAGAAATACATTTTAATGACTTATTTCACCTGTCTAAATGCATGAGATTCCCCTTTTTAGAAGTCAAGTGATTTCAAGAGTAGATCAGGTTTAGAACACTCATAATAAACTTGAAACAAATCAAGAAACATTTTCTTCATTTCAGCATGGCTTAAATTGAGCATGAAGCAAGATGCTCAGAGACAGCACATAACGACCAGAATTTTTTCTTCTTCACTGAAGTAGATAAAAGTATTCAATGTTTCTATTTTTTAAACCACTCAAGTTCTAGTTTCAACTGACTAAATTGTCAAAGAAGTAGCAAAAATTAAGAGAGGAACTTTCTGCCTCTTTGGTCACTAACTATTTTATCTCTCCCCTTTTCTCAGCTACAACCTATTTATACCCTGTCTCTACCTCTTTTCAGTTGTCAGTCTACTGTTTGTTCTTCCTCTATTTCCTTTCTTCTAAATATTGACAATGAAGTATATGTAATCTGGCTGCTCACTTTCTTTATTCGTACAGTGACCTGCTTTCTTCCCTATTATTGTTTTCAATTTTCCCCTTCCTCATTTGCTTTCCTTTCATCTCTTATTTCACCTGTTCTCTTTTCTACTCCATTAACTGAAGGTCCTTCCCTCATCATCCCAACACATCTCATTCCAGTTTGGAGGATGCACCTCACATTGCCTTATCTCTGATTCTGAGTCATGATTCTCCATGAGGTAGGTTTGGGGAAGCAAATGAATCATCCTGTGACCTATTCTACTGGTAGGCAAGTAAGAAGAAGACAACTGCAGCAGTAGACATTTTACAAAAACAAATGTCTTACAAAACTTCACTTAAAGGGTTTCTATTCACTCAGCATAAAAGCATGCCCATTACTTTGGACATGGACTTTCACTTCATCTGTAATATTTTTCTATCTGCCTACTATACACAGAAAATTCATGTAGGTTTTTAAACCCTCCAAATAATCTGAACCTGTTGAAAGTTCACTTTATTCCTCATGCTCCAGAATAAAATTGCTAACAATTTTCTAAGAAGTTACAACTTATAGTAGTAAAGAAATACTGTTAAGTAATAAACAAACAAAATGTGAAAACTAGACCAGAAAAAAAAAAAAAACTAGTATGCTTTAAATCTTACGTGTTCTTTAGATCCCACGGCTGTTAACCAGAAGTCTCCCTAAAAGAATGAAGAAATGTGACAACAATTAAAATGTTGTGAAATTGATGCTATTAAAATACTGCTCATTTAGGTGATGTGTTTTTATATTACTTAGCTACTGGAAAATGTCAAATTTCAAAAAGAAGTGAAATTAGTTGTTTTTGGCATTTTCTTTCATTTTCATTTCTGTAAAGAACAATTTAAAAGCCACCTTTTAAAGCAACAAGAAGTAAAACATGCTGTGATTACTTTAGGAAGAGAAATTATAGTTTTAGAATATTAATTGAACATGCTATATAATCAAAACTATATATAATCTGAAATAAATGACACATATAATCATCATATATTATTAAATAAAAATTCTATTGAAAAGTCCATGAATAATTCTCATAAATGGAATATTATTTGCATTATGTGGAATTCCTTGCATTGTTAAGATTTAGTTCTTTGGTAAACACACACAAAGCACACTCAGTTGCTTTCACTAATATCACAGGGTCTCTAGACAGAATTTACCAAACCATGATGATAATGTTAAAAGAGAGAGACAAATCTAGATTTTAAAATTGGGCCAAGAAACACATTAAATTTCTAAATAGAAATGAGGGTTTATTATCAATAAAATTTTTATTAGGATGAATAAAGATTCAAGTACATAAAAGTGTTGAGGTGTTTCAGAAGTTTCATAAGTCATTTTGAAAACTAGACAACCATGTTGGTATTTTCCTGATGATTTTTGTTAAAATTGCTCCCCCGTCCACCCTGCCCCCAACCTTTGGTAAGAATGGAACCAGAGAAATCAACCTGGACTCAGTGAGTGGCTTAGGTAAAAGAAAAGTATTAATCAATTCTTATAAATTTCTAGAAAGGAAAGCTGATCGGTGATTATCTGTACATATGGGTGGGTAAAGGGTTTCCCTGATAGCTCAGTTGGTTAAGAATCTACCCGCAATGTGGGAGATTGCAAGTTCGATCCCTGGGTCGGGAAGATCCCCCGGAGAAGGGAACGGCTACCCACTCCAGTATTCTGCCCAGGATAATTTCATGGACTGAATAGCCCATGGGGTCTCAAAGAGTTGGACACAACTGAGCAACTTTCACTTTCAGTTATCATGGATGGGTAAAGAGGAGGGAGGTATTAAACAGGTTATACACTTTAGAAGTTAATAGATATCTTGCTATTGTGTGATGATGGCTTTATAGAAATATCAGTTCAGTTTAGTTCAGTTCAGACGCTCAGTCGTGTCCGACTCTTTGTGACCCCATGAATGGCAGCAAGCCAGCCTCCCTGTCCATCACCAACTCCCGGAGTTCACTCAAACTCATGTCCATCGAGTCGGTGACGCCATCCAGCCATCTCATCCTCTGTGGTCCCCTTCTCCACCTGCCCCCAATCCCTCCCAGCATCAGGGTCTTTCCCAGTGAGTCAACTCTTCGCATGAGGTGACCAAAGTACTGGAGTTTCAGCTTCAGCATCAATCCTTCCAATGAACACCCAGGACTGATCTTCTTTAGGATGGACTGGTTAGATCTCCTTGCAGTCCAAGGGACTCTCAAGAGTCTTCTCCAGCACCACAGTTCAAAAGCATCAATTCTTTGGTGCTCAGCTTTCTTCACAGTCCAACTCTCCCATCCATATATGACCACTGGAAAAACCATAGTCTTGACTAGACGGACCTTTGTTGGCAAAGTAATCTCTGCTCTTGAATATGCTGTCTAAGCTGGCCATAACTTTCCTTCCAAGGAGTAAGCGTCTTTTAATTTCATGGCTGCAATCACCAACTGCAGTGATTTTAGAACCCCCTCAAAATAAAGTCAGCCACTGTTTCCACTGTTTCCCATCTATTCCCCATGAAGTGGTGGGACCAGATGCCATGATCTTCGTTTTCTGAATGTTGAGCTTTAAACCAACTTTTTCACTCTCCTCTTTCACTTTCATCAAGAGGCTTTTTAGTTCTTCTTCACTTTCTGTCATAAGGGTGGTGTCATCTGCATATCTGAGGTTATTGATATTTCTCCTGGCAATCTTGATTCCAGCCTGTGCTTCTTCCAGCCCAGCATTTCTCATGATGTACTCTGCATATAAGTTAAATAAGCAGGGTGACAATATACAGCCTTGACATTCTCCTTTTCCTGTGTGGAACCAGTCTGTTGTTCCATGTCCAGTCCTAAGTGTTGCATGCTGACCTGAATACAGGTTTCTCAAGAGGCAGGTCAGGTGGTCTGGTATTCCCATCTCTTTCAGAATTTTCCACAGTTTATTGTGATCCACACAGTCAATGGCTTTGGCATAGTCAATAAAGCAGAAGTAGATGTTTTTCTAGAAACATCTCTTGCTTTTTCAATGATCCAGCAGATGTTGGCAATTTTATCTCTGGTTCCTCTGCCTTTTCTAAAACCAGCTGAACATCTGGAAGTTCACGGTTCATGTATTCCTGAAGGCTTGCTTGGACAATTTTGAGCATTACTTTACTAGTGTGTGAGCTGAGTGCAATTGTGTGGTAGCTTCAGTGTTCTTTGGTATTGCCTTTCTTTGGGATTGGAATGAAAACTGACCTTTTCCAGTTCTGTGGCCACTGCTGAGTTTTCCAAATTTGCTGGCATATTGAGTGCAGCACTTTCACAGATATATACCTATGTCAAAACACATCAAAGTGTGTGCTTTAACATGTCCAGTATATTTTATGACAAGTATAACTTCATAAAGCTCTTAGAAAACAACTAGAATCATGTGAAATAGGTATTTTATCTAGGGTATGAACTACATGGTTAGCCCACTGAAAGATTAATAGAGGTTGCTGTTATTTCAATTTTTGTTTAAAAGATTATCTGGCTGTGGTGTGATTACCAGTTTGGGGAGATGGTTATTGGAAGGGGAGATAGAATTCTGTAAGGAGGTTTGGATATATTGGCAGTGGAGCTAATGGATACTGGACTGATTCATTAGCAAGTACAAAGAAAAGGCTTCCTGAGGCACTGGATGTGAAGGTAGGAGCAAAGTAAGGAACCAAGGATGATGGGCAAGGATGATGGGCTCAAACAACTGGATGCATGGTGCTGTCATTTCTTGAGAGATTGAAAAATGAAAATATATTAATACTGAAGGAGAACAGAAGAGTTCTATTTTGGCCATATTATTTGTGAAATTCCACGGGACAACCAAACAGAAATGTTAAGTTGGAGAAAGGTTTCTAGAACTCTGAGGAAAGTTTGAGCTACATAAGTAACTTTGAGAATTCCCAGAATATATATGTAGATAAATGCTATGAAATGGAGGCAATATCGCTGAATGGGGATACAGAAGGAAAACTAGGGTCAGCATGGTACATGGCTTATCTACTGGGATAGTTATATCTCTATCTCTCTTCCTTTCTCTAAATAATTACAGTGAAGGTGAAAAGGAGCTTGAGGCTGATTTTAATTATTTTTTATGTTTAATTATTTTTTATGTTTAATTATTTTTTATGTTTTTATGTTTTATGTTTTTTTATGTTTTTTATGTTTCTTAGAGGCTATTTTCTAATTCATGGGTAGAAAAGACCACACTATAGATAGGATTTCCTGGGTAACTTAAATGGTGAAGAATCTTCTTTCAATGTGGGAGGACTGGGTTCGACCCCTGGATTGGGAAGATCCCTTGGAGAAGGGCATGGCAAACTACTCCAGTATTCTTGCCTGGAGAATTCCATGGACAAAAGAGCCTGGTGGACTCAGTCCATAGGGTCATAAAGTGTCAGACACGACTGAGCGATTTCACTCACTTTCACTCACAGATAGGGAAAAAATATAGTATTTTTAGTAAATTAACCAAATTTATCTCCAGTTCAATCTCAAAATTATCCTTAAAGATTCTTAGATATCTAATTAATTAATGTGTTTATAATTACCTAAAGTTCATCGGTTAAATGATCTTGATATGTCTTTTACTACATACAAATTTTTAAAATCAAATTAGAGGTGAAGAATAAAACTCTGCTAAAATTCTCAACAGGAAGTCAAAATTTTTGGAGAACAGTCTTTATGCAAAATGTATAGGAAATGTGGAAAAAACTGTGAAGATATGATTTGGTAAAGTAGTTGGAAATTCTTTACTGTACTGTGTCAGCAGCTCTTACAAACTCACAGAGATTGCTCATAGAAAAAAATGCAAAAAATTTTGAAATTAAGTTCATTAGCACAGGGAAAAAAAATATAAGAATTTCATGTCCAGTATGAATGTTCTCCAAAGTATTGCTCAGTATGAGAATCATGGTCTATGGTAGGCTTGGTTTTGTTTTCAGAAGCTTTGAGCATTTCATGGGTTGCTGGGAAGGCATGTAACCTTGCTAGATTTTTGTTTCCTCATTGTAAAGTGGAAATGACACAAACAACTTTCAAGTATTTTGATAAGAATAAATGGGAAAAGGACACAAAAAGATGTAGACAACCAGCAAAAACAAGACCAGGAGCTGCCTGTGGCTCAAATCATGAACTCCTTATTGCCAAATTCAAACTTAAATTGAAGAAAGCGAGGAAAACCACTAGACCATTCAGGTATGACCTAAATCAAGTTCCTTATGATTATACAATGAAACTGACAAATAGATTCAAGGAATTAGATCTGATCGAGTGCTTAAAGAAATATGGATGGAGGTTTGTATCATGGTACAGGAGGAGGTGGTCAAAATCCCAAGAAGAAGAAATGCAAAAAGGCAAAATGATTGTCTGAGGAGACCCTACAAATAGCTGAAAAAAGAAGAGAAGTGAAAGGCAAAGGAGAAAGGAAATACATCCATCTGAATGAAGAGTTCCAAAGAATAACAAGGAGAGATAAGAAAGCCTTTCTCTGTGATCAATGCAAAGAAATAGAGGAAAAAAATAGAATTGAAAAGAGTAGGGATATCTTCAAGAAAATTAGAGATGCCAAGGACTGAGTTGGCTGTAAGAGTGCTGCACTCAGTATACCAGCAAATTTGAAAAACTCAGCAGTGGCCACAGAACTGGAAAAGGTCAGTTTTCATTCCAATCCCAAAGAAGGGCAATGCCAAAGAATGTTCAAACTATCGCACAATTGTACACATCTCACATGCCAGTAAAGTAATGCTCAAAATTCTCCAAGCCAGGCTTCAACAGTACATGAACCAAGAATTTCCAGATGTCCAAGCTGGATTTACAAAAGGCAGAGGAATCAGAGATCAAATTGCCAACATCCGTTGGATCACAGCAAAAGCAAGAGAATTCCAGGAAAACATCTACTTCTGCTTCATTGACTATGCTAAAGCCTTTGACTGTGTGGATCACAACAAACTGTGGAAAATTCTGAAAGAGATGGAAATACCAGACCACCTGACCTGCCTCCTGAGAACTCTGTATGCAGGTCAAGAAGCAACAGTTAGAACAAGAGAGGAACAGCAGACTGGTTCCACACAGGACAAGGAGAATGTCAAGGCTGTATATTGTCACCCTGCTTATTTAACTTATATGCAGAGTATATCATGCTAAATGCCAGAGTGGATGAAACACAAACTGGAATCAAGATTTCTAGAAGAAATACCAATAACCTCAGATATTCAGATGACACCGCCCTTATGGCAGAAAGTGAAGAAGAACTAAAGAGCCTCTTGATGAAAGTGAAAGAGGAGAGTGAAAAATCTGCTTTAAAACTCAACATTCAAAAAACAAAGATCATGGCCTCTGATCCCATTACTTCATGGCTAATAGAATGGAAACAGTGGGAGACTTTATTTTCTTCGGCTTCAAAATCACTGCAGATGGTGACTGCTGCTATGAAATTAAAAGATGCTTGCTCCTAGGAAGAAAAACTATGACAAACCTTGACAGCCTATTAAAAAGCAGACACATTACTTTACCGACAAAGGTCTCTCTAGTCAAAGTTTGGTTTTTCCAGTAATCACGTATTGATGTGAGAGTTGGACTATAAAGAAATTTGAATGCTGAAGAATTGATGCTTTTGAACTGTGGTGTTGGAGAAGATTCGTGAGAGTCCTTTGGAGAGCAAGGAGATCAAACCAGTCAATCCTAAAGGAAATCAGTCCTGAATATACTTTGGAAGGACTGATGCTGAAGCTACAATACTTTGGCCACCTGATGGGAATAATTGACTCATTGGAAAAGACCGTGATGCCTGGAAAGATTGAAGGCAGGAGGAGAAGGGGACGACAGAGGATGAGATGGTTGGATGGCATCACTGACTTGATGGGCATGAGTTTGAGTAAGCTCCAAGAGTTAGTGATGGGCAGGGAAGACTGGTGGGCTGCCATCTATGAGTTCGCAGTCGGACGCAACTGAGCAATTGAACTGAATTGAGCACAAAAATTATTTTTACAATGCAAAGAACCATCGACTGCACTACAATAGTAATAATGATACATCACAGCTAATGGTGGCAACCTATTTTGCTCAAAAGAAATATTCAGTGAATTTAATTTTATGTTATGTATTCAATTTCATTTACAATTTTCCAAGTCATTAATGAAGCCTACCTAGAAAGAGATAACATCTTTTCAGATGTCAGTATAAAAAAATACACAGAAGAAACACATTTTAAAAATTTTTTATAAATTGTTGTAAAATTTTGGCATGTACAATAAAAAAATTATGCATCTAGTACCTGTTCACAGTGCATTTCTTGGACTGAAACAGTATTCTGAATCTCTTCCTTTGGTGCTTGTTTTAATAATTTTCTAATTTATTTTTCTTCTTTACTCCTTGTGATATTGCTCTTTTTTTATACTAGTTCATCTTTGATTGAGATTAAATCATTAATTTTATGTGTAGCTTTCATTTTATTTTTATATGAAATAATATGCATTCCTGAAATTTATATAAATACAATGAAGAAAATAATTTTTAAAAAGTCATTCATAATCATATTACCAAGAGATAACTGCTATTGATTTTTTGGTATATGGCCACATTGCCTCATTTCTATGTACTGATACATATTTTATGAACTCAATAATGGCTGCTGCTGCTGCTGCTGCTAAGTCGCTGGAGTTGTGTCCGACCCTGTGTGACCCCATAGATGGCAGCCTACCAGGCTCCTCTGTCCCTGGGATTCTCCAGGCAAGAACACTGGAGTGGGTTGCCATTTCCTTCTCCGATGCATGGAAGTGAAAAGTGAAAGTGAAGTTGCTCAGTCATGTCCGACTCTTAGCGACCCCATGGACCACAGCCTACCAGGCTCCTCCATCCATGGGATTTTCCAGGCAAGAGTCCTGGAGTGGGGTGCCATTGCCTTCTCTGCTCAATAATGGCATCATGTTGCTTTCACTTTTCCTTACTATCCTATGAATATTTTTAAATGATATGAGTGGTTTTTCTACCACATTTTTAGGAATTGCATATATATTTATTTTAAATTTTAATTTTATGGATGAACTATAATTTTTTAGACCTGTTAGAAAAGTTGCTGTTAGTTCTTTTTTCTTATATAAGCAGCCCTGTGATAAACATCTTAAGGCTATATATCTGCATGAATCATGATTGTACCCTTAGGATAAATTGCAAGACTCAGTCAAGCCTGCATGCCAAATTACAAAAATTTTAATATATACTGCAAAATTGAACTTCATAATATTCAACATTCCTACCAGCAAGATGTGAAAGTGCCTCCTTCCTCATACTATAGCTAATGGTAGATGTTGTCATTTTTAAATGTTTACATTTTTGTCAATTTGATAGATCAAATTATATCTTTTATCATGTTATTACATGTTTCTTTGGTTACTATTTGTATTGAGAAGTTTTTTTGTGCATGTTTTCTTCTGTATTTGCTAGTTTCTGAAATGATTATATAATTTGCATAGTTATCCATGTCTTTGGTATAATCACTTGTAATAACTTCTTATATATTAACAATATTATTCTTATTATTCATAAAATGTAAAATTTTGATTAAGAAGACTGATGATAACCTTAGCATTTTCAGGATTAACTTATGCAAAGTTTTGTCCTAAAACCCAAGAGAAAATGAAACAGCTTTCCTAGTTTACTGAGAAGCAAAAGTGATTATAAGTAGGCGAATAAATTTAGGGAATTTCAGTTTTATGCTTCATATTTTTATTGGTCTATTTTTCATTCAAATTTGAATCTTCTTAAATGTTTAGTCTATTCTGTACAGTGCCTTGAACAGTTTTTTGATTCTTTGTATCAACATATTTTTATTCATTCTTATGTCTGTATTTTACTTTACCTTTTGAAAATATCTTTTGAAACTGCATGAACATTTTTTTTTTTTGATACCCAAAAAGAATACACTGGTTTAACTAAATATTTCTTGATGCATTACCCTAAGAGGGAAGACTCACTGGTATAGCTAAGGTTAAGAGCAGAATGAAACTGTGTACTATCTTTGTGTAAGACTTTTCTGTGCTCAGTCAGGACCTTAATGCGCTGTCTGGTGTTGTCATCATTATATAGAATGTAACCTCTTTGAGGTCAGCAGCTGAACACAAATGTAATCACAAAGGAACTGTGATTCTATGCATGCTCCTTTAGAATTAACTTAGATATACTTAATCAGTGGTGATAACTAGAAAATTAAGAACTTAGGTAGTTTCAGAGGTTGTAAACTAGCTGATGTTCACTAGTGGTTAGCAAATAAGTGTGCTGTACCAATAATGAGAATTGAAATAAAATATCTTACCTTACTGTCATGTATTATAATCTGTTTCCTATCTCACGACTCTTTAAATAACTTGGAATCTTGTCAAGTCAACTAATCTTTCAAAAAAGTCAATCTCCTTTTTAATAAACTAGATTAAAAAACAAAATGATACTTATCTGAGTTATGAGTTTTGAAAA
Organism: Capricornis sumatraensis; assembly: GCF_032405125.1. Lineage (NCBI taxonomy): Eukaryota > Metazoa > Chordata > Mammalia > Artiodactyla > Bovidae > Capricornis > Capricornis sumatraensis. Next base: position 44,076,752 of record NC_091074.1, on the reverse strand, counting down.
ATGCAGTGGATTTTAGCACTTAAAACAGCTCATTCAGTCAGTCAACATGTATTTTTGAGCATCTACAATTATAGATAGTACTAATTACAGTTTCTGTAATTAGTAAAACAGTAAAAGTTTCTGCTATGGTATACATAATATGCTAACAGGTAACACAGGTATTAAACAACAAAGGTAGCTAGATGGACAGACACTCAAGTAGAAGAATGGTTACTTTCAAGTAGGACAGTTTGGAATGTATTGGGTAATGCTGAATAGGATAGTCAGGAAAATCTGTTGAGAACTAATAATCTGAGCTGAGACTTGAAAAGCAGAAAGGGCAGTCATGTAAAGAAGATGGGAGAAGATCTCTAGAAAGGGTGTATGTGTTCAGACTCTGACACAGGAACAAACTTCAGTGTTTGAAGAACACAAATGTACCCAATGTGGCTGCAGCATAGTGAGCTAGGAAAAGCCTGATGTGGGAAGAGTGGATGAGAAGATATAGATGGGATCATAGATTATGTAAGGCTTTTCAGTTATCCTAAGAGCTTGACCACAGTAAGGTAATCGGGAACTACCCTGATGATAATGATGAAGATGAAGATGATGGAGATGATAAAGATCATGTTGACTATGAATTCAACAGTTTAGAAAACTGTCTGTTTTTTACCTAAATATTATATAGCAAGCCAGTCATTGAGTCTGGTTTCTTGTTCAGACTCTCGTCAATTTTATTTTTTTCTACATTTTGTTACTGCCTACAGTGGTGATGGTTTTTCACCCTTTAAGCCTAAACTTGGTAACTGCTCTTGATTTAAGTTTGGTTCTCTTTATTTTCTCAAGGTGTTTGCCAGGTTTTGCCTTGATTTTAGTCCTGGAGAAGCATTTACAGGACTGAAGAGAATTATTTAGGAATTGTATAGATTTTCTGAAGTTTAAACTATTTTAATGAGCTATGATTAACAGACATTTTTCTAGCTTGCTCATTCTCTACCTATCACTCTATCCCAAACCAGTTTATTTTAAGCCAGGCTTTCCTACACACGTATTTTAGCCCTACCAGCCAAAACACACAAAGCAAAAGCTTGAATTGACAATCTAAAAAGGAATCTCCCCTTCTAATGCATTGTGTCCAGAGCTATTCCTTTTGCATGTTTTTAAGTCTCACCTGCTTGAATGCCTATTTCTTTTTCCCAGGTATGGCTTTTTCTCTTTACTGTAGTGTCCACCCTGTATCCTTTGCTTTGTTACCTGCTGTATTTAGTGTTCTCCCCATCACTATTTCAGGTTATCGTCAGCTTTCGGGCACAGCCTCTGGCACACATCATGCATCTTTCCCAGCCCATTTTCTACCAACACCTTCCCATTTCCCAGTTGGATTCACCAAATTAGATGTCAACCAGGATAGAATTTGCTTCCCCTGACCCCGGCAATCTTTGTCCTCACTTAAATTAACCACCTCAATTATATGAAGATAGGTAAATAAATAAATACACACCCACACGCACATATATACACACATAAACACGTCACGTATTCACAAATTAGGTTTTATCCATTTGACAATAACTGCTACATGGAAAACATACCCATCTATAAACTATACAAACATAAATACTCTAATTTTGCTTATAGTCATCTAGGAGTATATATATCAGAGAAGGCAATGGCACCCCACTCCAGCACTCTTGCCTGGAAAATTCCATGGACAGAGGAGCCTGGTGGGCTGCAGTCCATGGGGTCGCTAAGAGTCGGATATGACTGAAGCGACTTAGCAGCAGCAACAGCAGCAGGAGTATATATATACACACACTCATTGAGTTTACATGCTTGCTAAGTCACTTCAGTCATGTCAGATTCTGCGCAGTCCTATGGACTGCAGTCTGTCAGGCTCCTCTGTTCAAGGGATATTCCAGGCAAGAATACTGGAGTGGGCTGCTGTGCCTTCCTCCAGGGGATCTTCCCTACCCAGAGATCGAACCTATGTCTCTCACGTCTACCTGCATTGGCAGGCCAGTTCTTTACCACTAGCACCACCTGGGAACTTCCCCATTGAGTTTAAAAAGTATTTTTTTCTGAATTACTTTTAAGTTACTCTTGTAAATATTATAAGTTTTAGACTTCTGCACCGGTCTTTTTTTATGGTTAAATGATTTTTTAAAAAATTTAAAAATTGTCAGAGTATAGTTGTTTTACAACGTGTTAGCTTCTGCTGTACAGCAAAGTGAATCAGTTACACATACGTATACATACATCTACTCTTTTTTAGATTTTTTTCACATGTAGGACATTACAGAGTATTGACCAAAGTTCCCTGTGCCATAAAGTAGGTCCTTAATAGTTATTTATTTTCTATATAGTAGTCTATATAGGTTGATCCCAATCTCCCAATTTATCCTCCTTCCCTCCTAATAACCATAAATTTGTTTTCAACATCTGTGACTCTTTTCTTTTTTGCAAATAAGTTCCTTTGTATTATTTTTTAAATTCTGCATACAACTGATATATTTGTGGGGCTTTAACCTAAATTCGTTTCCTTAATGCCAATCAGTGTATTTTACATTTGTATCTTGAAATCATCTAACTTCAAAAGTTCTCAATAAAATTGGAATACACAAGAAAGTCCTATCACATATCATGGAGGTGACATGGGGTGTAAATGGGGAATGAATAGGCTTGAAGGGAGACCAGAACATTTAGTGACAGTTGAAATTAAGTCTCAAAGTACATATTTCATTTATTTAATAATTTTATGTAAGATCTGTTTTGTCAAACTTATCACGTTTTATAGTATGTTAAGTCATGCCCTTCAAACTAACCATTTTGTCTCCTGATAGTTTTAGTTTGTATAAAATATTATTGACATGAACAAAACCTCTATCTCAAGGAAACATTAGCCATGTTCAGCCTCTTTACCCTCTAGACCAGAACTCATTACTTTAATCAGAGATTCTTTGTGTGAAATCTCATCAAGCATTTCTCGTATATGTAAACCTACCACCATCACATCTTACCAATCCCTGATAAGCATTTGCCAAAGACTTTAAACATGCCCACAGAGTGTTTGTACAAAGCCTCCCTATGAAACATGGAGGACCCCAACACATTCTTTTATTAAATCTTCTAAATGTGTTTCTAAGAATTCCTCCAAACTGATAAGACAATCAGACAGTATTTGTTGGGGCTCACTAAATTATGTCTTTCATAATATCATCATGCATACTCTCTTTTAAATATCAACATTCTCATCACTCCATATACAAATAAATCACAGAGTTGAAATTATACGAGGCTCACTCAATTTTCCATTTAGTGTATATTATTCTTCTATTTTTAATATGTATCCTTCCAAAACAAGAAGTGTTATATTTTGGAAAATAAAACTTTACTAAAACCTGTAATGATAACCTTATAAAAAATTAGTAATAGGATAATGTGTTATCACAGTTAATGGGTAAATAGTAGCACAAGCTGGAATCAAGATTGCCGGGAGAAATATCAATAACCTCAGATATGCAGATGACACCACCCTTATGGCAGAAAATGAAGAGGAACTAAAAAGCCTCTTGATGAAAGTGAAAGTGGAGAGTGAAAAAGCTGGCTGGTCCCACCACTTCATTGGAAATAGATGGGGAAACAGTGGAAACAGTGGCAGACTTTATTTTTTTGGGTTCCAAAATCACTGCAGATGCTGATTGCAGCCATGAAATTAAAAGATACTTACTTCTTGAAAGAAAAGTTATGACCAACCTAGATAGCATATTGAAAAGCAGAGACATTTCTTTGCTAACAAAGGTCCATCTAGTCAAGGCTATGGTTTTTCCTGTGGTCACGTATGGATGTGAGAGTTGGACTGTGAAGAAAGCTGAGCACCGAAGAATTGATGCATTTGAACTGTGGTGTTGGAGAAGCCTCTTGAGTGTCCCTTGGACTGCAAGGAGATCCAACCAGTCCATTCTGAAGGAGATCAGCCCTGGGATTTCTTTGGAAAGAATGACGCTAAAGCTGAAACTCCAGTACTTTGGCCCCCTCATGCGAAGAGTTGACTCATTGGAGAAGACTCTGATGCTGGGAGGGATTGGGAGCAGGAGGAGAGGGGGACAACAGAGGATGAGATGGCTGGATGGCATCATTGACTTGATGGACGTGAGTTTGAGTGAACTCCGGGAGTTGGTGATGGACAGGGAGGCCTGGTATGCTGCGATTCATGGGGTCACAGAGTTGGACATGACTGAGCGCCTGAACTGAACTGAACTGAAAACACTATTAAAAGAGTATTGATTAATAAATTCCATTTTTACACATATTTTGATAATCGCTACTATCAACATTTCATCAACAAATATTTACTATATTTCCTCTGTGAAAGAGCTTCCCTGATAGCTCAGCTGTAAAGAATCCACCTGCAATGCAGGAGACCCTGGTTCAATCCCTGAGTCAGGAAGATCTGCTGGAGAAGTGATAGGCTACTTATTCCAGTATTCTTGGAATTCCCTTGTGGCTCAGATGTTAAAGAATTCACCTGCAATGCAGGATATCTGGATTCTATCTCTGAAGATCCCCCAGAGAAGGGAACAGCTACCCACTCCAGTATTCTGGCCTGGAGAAGTCCATGGGGCTGCAAAGAGTCAGACACAACTCAACAACTTTCCCTTTCCCTTTCCCTTTCCCTGTGCAAGGCAGTCTGCTAAACAATATCAGGGATTGAGAGAATTATCAACCCTCTAGATAGTGACAATCTGACTAGAGTGTAGTTCTCATTCATTAATTATAAAAAAGTAGTACATAAAAGAAAGGAGCACATAGGATATGCCAGCTACAGAGTATAACTAGTAAGTATAACTAACGCCTGTCATGAAATGACTGTAGTCTTGCAGTGATTATCCATGCAGAAGAGTCAGAACTTAAACTGCAAAAATCTTGGGATATTATCAAGATATAGTAATGCTGGTAAAATGAGGTATACAAGGGTAAGAGCATGAGCAAAGGAAGAAAGTGGAAGGCACAAGGAATATTGTAAAGATGCACTGCTCAATATGGTAGCCATAGTCATATATGGCTTTTGAGCATTTCAACTGTTGCTGCTACTGCTGCTAAGTTGCTTCAGTCATGTCTGACTCTGTGCGACCCCATAGATGACAGCCCACCAGGCTCCCCCGTCCCTGGGATTCTCCAGGCAAGAATACTGGAGTAGGTTGCCATTTCCTTCTCCAATGCATGAAAGAGAAAAGTGAAAACGAAGTCGCTCAGTTGTGTCTGACTCTTAACGACCCCATGGACTGCAGCCCACCAGGCTCCTCCATCCATGGGACTTTCCAGGCAAGAGTACTGGAGTGTATCTACTCTGAATTGAGATGTATGACTTCAAAGATTAGTATGAAAAAACCCAGTGAAATACCTCATTAATATTAATTATTACATATTAAAATGATAATGTTGGAGATATATTGGGTTAAATATAACAACAGTATTATTAAAGTTATTTTCAGCTGCTTCTTTTTGCATTTATAATGTGGCTATTAGAACATTTAAGGTACTTTTGTGTCAAGTTACATTTGTGACATGCATTATACGTCTACTGGAAAATATCAAGTCACTGACTAATTGTCAAGAGGCTGGGTTTATTAAATATGTATTTTAAAGGAAAGTAATCAGGCTGAAAAAAAAAAGTGTTGACTGATTGGGAGAGGCTAGAGAATAGAAATATGAATGATTACCACCTATTCAAAGACCAACACATGAAATGACAAGTGACGGGTTGGCAATGGAGGAAAGATGGCATGGCAATACATACTTTTCTGTGTCCAGTTACTTTTGCTGAAATATATATATATAAAGTTCCTAATGTCAGAGACATTATACAAGGAGACTTTTGGAATAACTAACTCTAGTGCCTAGACATGGAGATAGAGGAGAGAAGACTCCAATATGCCTGCCATTGCAAACTGAGAAGACAGAGAGAATGATGATGCCATCCATGAAAGTGAAGGATTTGATAGGGGAGCCTGTTTTGCAGGGAGAGGTTTTAAGCCCTGTAATGTATTGTAGTGGTGGAATTGTGATGATGATTAATCTCTGCATGGAATGAATGTGAGGAACAGGTAGATGGCTAAGTCTGATATATTATATATATATCAGTGAGTAAATGTACTCAAGGCTTCTGTAAAATACAAGTGGAATTCAGGGAGGGAGTAATCAAATTAATGATAATGATCAGACAACCATCTTGATAGAATTCAATACTGGATTGAAGGATGTTAGTGTAATTTCAGGTGGTAATTTTTCTGAGACTTCAAACACAGAGCCAAGAACTGAGCCATAGAGAATATGGACATTTGCAGGCTGGAGCAGGATGTTCTATTCAGGTAAACTGATCAGTTATGGAAGTAGGAAAAGAAAAAAGACAATGTGGGATTGCAGCGCCTAGGAAACTATAAAAATATCAAGAGAAGGAGCTAACAAGAGAAAATGTTTTAAGAAATGTATAAAAGACTGTAGATGGCATTTACTAATTAGCATCAATATATTAGTCAGTAGGAACATAATCCTTATCTGAGATCTAAGAGACACCAGATGTTCCATGGTCTGTCTTTCTGCCCTTGGATCACATGGCACATTTTCTGTACATGTGTTTGTCCTCTTATTATTCTCTGGTAAGCACACCTATTCCATAAAACTTCTCCAGAATAGTGTCAGATTTATTGTTTTCTGTAGCATTTAATATTGCATCCTCAACAAGCACTACTTTAATCAGACTGCCTATTGTATCTTTCTGTATATAGTACATTTTCTGACTCCAAAGCTACATTTTTAATATTCCACCTTGCTCTCTGTAGGATCGCCCTTAATATTTGAAATACTCCATTCTTAGAGGAAACAGAGATGATAAAGATTCAGGGCTTATGCTAGCAGGAATACTTGATCTGGACTTCTGAGAACAACACTGCTCCCAAGGACCCATACATCATCATTGGTTTTTCATTTCTCTGCCAGTTCATATCTCCACAAGGATACTTGGTTTCTATTTAGGGCCTTCACTGTTATTTATACTTTGGCCACCTGATGCAAAGAACTGACTCATTTGAAAAGAACCTGATGTTGGGAAAGGTTGAAGGCAAGAGGAGAGGGGGTCAATGGAGGATGAGATGGTTGGATGGCATCACCGACTCAATGGATATGCGTTTGGGAAACTCTGGGAGTTGGTGATGGACAGCAAGGCCTGGCGCGCTGCAGTCCATGGGGTTACAAAGAGTCAGACACCACTGAGTGACTGAACAGAACTGAACTGTTATTTAAGAGTGGAACCTGCATTCATTTATTTGTTCATTCAACAAGGTACTAAAATATTTAGAAGTAAATTTAATATGTATCCTACATACCTTCAATTGCAATTTTTATATACATGTTCACATGTCTCTCTTCCATACTTGAATGTAACTCCTGGAGAAAAGGAACTGGCTATTATACATTTTATCAATACTTTTATTCTAAATGCCCAAACAGTTCTTGGCATCAAGTAGACTGTCAACTCACAGTTGTTTAATTAATACATAAATCAATGAAAGTGTGAAATCCTTCCTTAAAGAGCTTGCAGGCTGAGAAGAGAAGCCAATATATGTATAAGTAGCCAGAGTACAAATAGGAAGGAGATGCCTGATAAAAGAAATACTCAGATAAAAACAGAGGAGCCTGGCTGCAGTCCATGGGGTTGCACAGAGTCAGACATGCCTGAGCTACTGATACAGATAAAACCATATTAGCAGTTAAGTGAAAGGGAAAAACAATGCCTCACTTAAGGGATGGGAGAAGGCTTCTCAGAGAAGCTGGCATTTGAGCAAGGCCAGAGGGAGGGTGAAAATGGGACCTTTTACTAAAGGGAACAGCAATTATTGGCCCTACCCCCAAATATTTATCCCTTTTTATTTATTAAGAAAAAACACCTATTTTACATGTCTGGTTAGTTTTTCTTTAAACTCGTGTGATCATCTTTCCTTTATAAAAAAGTTTTTTTTCCATAAAAAAAATTCCTTACAATATGTGGCTGCACAGCCACATTTTATTTTAGGACAATGGCATTTTTACCTCCTGTTTTGTGTGAGGGTCTGTGGGTTGTAGGAGATTAGAAAAGAGAATTCCCAGCTGCCAGAGCCCAACAAAACCCCTGAAAATGATGACTGCATCCATTTCCAGCCCATGCCACATTCTGAACGTGATCTTTTCGAAAGGAGGATTGCAAATAGTTGCTGCTTCTCAAAACTGCAATTGCTTTTCAGGATGCGGCCGTTGCCATCTCCATGCTGACGCAGCTCCTGTCATCGGCACCATCCTGCCTTTGAATGGTTTAAGATATTTCATTTCCAACAATAAAGTGTTCCACAAAAAGAAAGAAGTCTTGCTTTTAATAAGCTGAAATGGATGAAATAGGCAGTCATGAATTAAAAAGGATAATTAGGGAGGAAAGCAGAGACCTACAAGTGCCCTTCCCCCCCGTCCTCCAGGACAGGTGATGTTCTCTGTATGATGTTCTGAAAAGATATGCATAAGTATGGGTGGGGAATGAGTGCAAAGGGAAAATAGACAAGATTTGAAGAATGTGGCATCTCTGCACTTACATGGTATTATGCTGGAAAGAACTTGAGTGTTAGGACAAGGTTCCCTCCCAGTTCTGCCCCTTTAACAGTGTAATTTAAAGTTGCTGAGTTGCCTACTATTTCTAAGTTCAGGTTCCTGCATATGGAGCTTATGTTAATTACTTCTCAGTGGTGAAGTAAGAGTTTTGAGACAATGTCGGAAACTAGTCAGTTCATAAATATTGGTGTCCCCTTCTCCAGCTTTCCCTTCGTCATCTAATGCATGAGTAAACCTCTCTGTCAGGGACTTCATAGATCAGTGGATTCATTGCACACTACTGGAATAAGGGCTACATTATCCTTCACTGCAAAGACGGGTGCTACGCACTCACCATCTGTAGCGTTTGTGCACGTACTTTTCCATTCCTGATGGAGACACATTTGTATGCTAGGATAGGCAGCTGGACTCTTTCCCTCTGTTCTTTTTTGATCTTCATCTCTCATTTGACTCCATAGACATGACACACAACTTGGCAGTGATCAAGTCTGTTTTCAGGTAAAGGCTTTCATTTTCCAAGGATGTGATACCAAATGCTACTTCTGGAAAAGGCCTCGGAAAACATCTGATCTGAACTCTTCATACAGATGAGGAAGCAGGGGCCTAAGAACTAAAGTACTTGCCCAAGGCGTAAGGAAAATTAATGGTTGGGTTCAGATTGGAACTCATAATTCTGCTGTTCAGTTCAGGGAGCTTTCCAATTGTTCTCATACCTCCCAGAGAGCAGCATCTTGCCAACTTTTAAGAAGAATGTATAACCACAGTAAATCCAAATGTTACATTCAAGGCCAGTCACATAAGGATCTGCGAAGAGACAGTTCTGATTGTGACTATTTTTTGGAAAATACCAGCAATAACTTCTTAAAAGATTATTTTTTCCTTCTTTGATTGATGACAATTCTGAATGCACCCTTGTTTAGAAACACATGGGCACAGTCCCACGTGCATGCACACGCACATACACACACACACACACACACACACACACACACACACACACACACAGTTCTCCTGTTCTCTCCCAGGATTAGTTAGTTGCCCAGGTGGTCTCATTAATGACTGAACTCTCTCAGGCATGAAACACCATGACTTTTTGCTGTTGGGACTGCAGTATGCAAATTGACTAGAGTCAATCGTACCTGATTTTCTAAATTGCCTCTGCTATAACAATTCTCCCACCCAGTAATAAGCCATTGAAATCAAACAATGGGATTGATTACACATCTCTCACTCTGGGGAAACTCCATTAGTTTTACCTGAATAAAAACTACAGAACAGGGCCCAATTTGGGGTAAGTAGTGTACAAGATGCTTCAGGAAGCACAGTAAAAATAACTTTGAAGACGTTTAAATGTTACTCTCCAGCCACAGGGAATATCAAGCAAACAGAATTTTATTTACAAGTCACATAAAGGCATGCTTAAGTGAGTACTGCCTGGTGCAGTCCAGAATTGACAGAGCTCATACTTATTTAAGCTTGATTCTTGAGACAGACAGTGAGCTGCTGCTGAATCCTGGAACTTCTATGGCTCTATTAGAAATTCACATATACTATAATTTTCCAGTTTGAGATTTTCTAATGCCAAGCCACAGATAACTAGTAGTTGGGAGACCTGGAGAAGAGTCCCATATCTTAACTCACTAGCTGTATGATGCTGGGCAAGTAATTTAACCTTTCTAGAAGTGTAGGTTTCGACAACCTAATTCGGATTTTAAATCCCAACCCTGCTCATTTCCCAAGATTGTTGTGAGGATCAAATAAAACCATGTACAAAGTGTGACTTGAAAACTGGTAAGTGGAAGATGTGCCTTTTTCGAGTCAGTTGTTTTTATTGAGTTTATGCACAATTCTTCAAAATACAAATTTCAGCCAATGATGAGGTTGGCCTTCTTTTCCTGATCTGGCCTCATACACAATGGCTGAGGTATAGTTGAACTTTGGAGTCAGCTAAATCTATGTCATACCTGAATGGTCTAGTGGTTTTCCCTATTTTCTTCAATTTAAGTCTGAATTTGGCAATAAGGACTTCATGATCTGAGCCACAGCCACAGTCCCCTCCTGGTCTTGTTTTTGCTGACTATATAGAGCTTCTCTATCTTTGGCTATAAAGAATATAATAACTTGATTTTGGTACTGACCATCTGGCTATGTCCATGTGTAGAGTCGTCTCTTGTGTTGTTGGAAGAGGGTGTTTGCTATAACAAATGTGTTCTCTTTGAAAAACTCTGTTATCCTTTGACCTGCTTCGTTTTGTACTCCAAGACCAAATTTGCCTGTTACTCCAAGACCAACTTTGCCTGTTACTCCAGGTATCTCTTGACTTCCCACTTTTATATTCCAGTCCCCTATAATGAAAAGGACATCTTTTGGGGTGTTAGTTCTGGAAGGTCTTGTAAGTCTTCATAGAACCGTTCAACTTCAGCTTCTTCATCATTACTGGTCAGGGCATAGGCTTGGATTACTGTGATATTGAATGATTTGCCTTGGAAATGAACAGAAATCATTCTGTCATTTTTGAGATTGCATCAAAGTACTGCATTTTGGACTCTCTTGTTGACTACGATGGGTACTCCATTTCTTCTAAGGGATTCTTGCCCACAGTAGTAGATATAATGGTCATCTGAGTTAAGTTCACCCATTCAAGTCCTTTTTAGTTCACTGATTCCTAAAATGTCAATGTTCGCTCTTACCATCTCCTGTTTGATTACTTCCAATTTGCCTTGATTAATGGACCTAGCATTTCAGATTCCTATGCAATATCGCTTTTTACAGCATCGGATTTTATTTCCATCACATCCACAACTGGGTGTGGTTTTTGCTTTGGCTCCATCTCTTCATTCTTTCTGGAATTATTTCTCCATTCTTCTCCAGTAGCATACTGGGCAACTACTGACCTGGGGAGTTCATCCTTCAGTGTCATATCTTTTTGCCTTTTCATGCTATTCATGGGGTTCTCAAAGCAAGAATACTGAAGTGGTTTGCCATTCCCTTCTCCAATGGACCATGTTTTGTCAGAACTCTCTGCTATGACCTGTACGTCTTGGTAGGCCCTACACAGCATGCCTCACGGTTTCATTGAATTAGACAAAGCTGTGATCCATGTGATCAGTTTGGTTGGCTTTCTGTGATTGTGGTTTTCATTCTCTCTGTCCTCTGATGGATAAGATTATGAGGCTTATGGAAGCTTCCTGATGGAAGAGACTGACTGAGGGGAAACTGGGTCTTGTTCTAATGGGTGGGGCCATGATCAGTAAATTTTTAATCCAATTTTCTGTTGATGGGTGGGGCTCTGTTCCCTCCCTGTTGCTTGGCCTGAGGTCCAACTATGGTGGAGGTAATGAAAATGGTGACCTCCTTCAAGAGGTCCCATGCATGCACTGTTGCATTCAGTGCCTCTGAGCCTGCAGCAGGTCACTAACAATCCATGCCTCCGCTGGAGACTCCTGGACACTCATGGGCAAGTCTGGGTCAGTTTCTTGTGGGGTCACTGCTCCTATCTCCTGGGTCCTAGTGTACACAAGATTCTGTTTGTGCCCTCCAAGGGTCTGTTTCCTCAGTCCTGTGTAAGTTTTGGTGGTTCTATGGCGGGGTTAATGGAGACCTCCTCCAAGAGCACTTGTGCCATACCCAGGTCCGCTGGACCCAGAGCCCCTGCCCCTGCGGCAGGCCACTGTTGACCCGTACCTCCACAGGAGACACTCAGACACAGCTCTGGCTCAGTCTCTGTGGGTTGGCTGTGCCTTTTGTGCCTTGCCCATGCCTGAGCGGCTCAGGTGACCAAGTTCTTGGGGGAACTGTCTCAGACGGGCTGTGTCTCAATCACTGGCTGCTCAGTTTCCTGGGTGCACTGGGAGAGCACTGTCTCAGGTGTGCCGTCTGTCTCCTCTGGAGAGCTCATCTCAGGCTGTGGACCTCCTGGTGGATGTCAACCTTCCAGGCTCTCAGGAAGATGTGGTTAGCATCTGGGAGCCTGCTCACAGTTTGGTGGAGGATGCCCTCTCTGGGGCAAGATTGCAGCAGCCCCTTGCCTTCTGGGCGGGGAGGGGCCAGTACACAGCCAGCTAGCTCTCCTTTGGTATTCGCTCAATCCTTTTTTTCTGTGAGTGGGCCAGGCTGTGCACTAGGTTGTTAGGTTAGAGCCTTTCGCGGGAAAGTTCTCTTTTCAGCAGCTGCGGTTAGGTGTGTATTCTTTTTTTCCCTCCCAATTATGTTGTCTTCTGAGATTCCAAGATTCCCCGCAGACTCGCCTCTGAGAGGGTTTCCTACGGTGTGGAAACTTCTCCTCCTTCGGGACTCCCTCCCCAGGACAGGTCTCCATCCCTAACTCTTTTGTCTCTCCTTTTGTCTTGTATATTTTGTCCCCTTTTGAAGAGACCAGCTGCCTTTCTGGGCGCCTGGTGTCCTCCACCAGTGTTCAGAAGTTGTTTTGTGGAAGTTGCTCAACATTCAAAAGATCTTTTGAGGAATTTGTGGGGGAGAAACTGGTCTCCCCAACCTGTTCCTACACCATCTTGACCAATTATGGCAGAAAATGAAGATGAACTAAAGAGCCTCTTGATAAAAAGTCAAAGGGGACAGTGAAAAAGTTGGCTTAAAACTCAACATTCAGAAAACGAAGATCATGGCATCCAGTTCCATCACTTCATGGCAAATAGATAGGGAAACAATGGAAACTGTGAGAGACTTTATTTTCTTGGGCTCCAAAATCACTGCAGATGGTGACTGCAGCCATGAAATTAAAAGACGCTTGCTCCTTGGAAGAAAAGCTGTGACCAACCTAGACAGCATATTAAAAAGCAGAGAAATTACTTTAGCAACAAATGTCCATGTAGTCAAAGCTATGGTTTTTCCAGTAGTCATGTATGGATGTGAGAGTTGGACTGTAAAGAAAGATGAGTACCAAAGAATTGATGCTTTTGAACTGTGGTGTTGGACTCTTGAGAGTCCCTTGGACTGCAGGGAGATCCAACCAGTCAATCCTGAAGGAAATCAGTCTTGAGTATTCATTGGAAGGACTGATACTGAAGCTGAAACTCCAATAGTTTGGTCACCTGATGTGAAGAACCGATTCATCTGAAAAGACCCTGTTGCTGGGAAAGATTGAAGATAGGAGAAGAAGGGGATGACAGAGGATGAGATGTTAGATGACATCACCGACACAATGGACATGAGTTTGAGTAGGCTCCAGGATTTGGTGATGGACAGGGAAGCCTGGAGTGCTGCAGACCATGGGGTCACAAAGAGTAGGACAAATGAGCTACTGAACTGAACTGAAATCTATGTCACTTGAGTCTTCCATTTACTGACTCTGTGTCCAGGGTCAAGATAGTCAATAGCCAAGACTCACCTAAAAATGGGCACAGAAGTAATACCTCAAGGGCTGCGGTGAGAATCAAGAGTGCTGTGTATGGAACATGAGTACCATGCAATTAATGTTACCTATTATTATTAGCAGAGAATAACTGCAACATGCAGGGATATCCCTATCTTGCCTTGTTCTGAACCAAGCAAAAGATTTTGGTGCCTAATATAGTCTGAAGCATTGGCCAAAATTATTCAGATTTCTCTCTTAGGAGAGATGTCTAAGGACCTGTAAGAAGACTGATGAAACCTGCAGCCCATGGGATCTCATTCACTAGAGAGCAAGCTCACAGAGTATGGGATTAGACTTTTTGCACTCCACCAATATTAGCAGTCACAGTTGCTAGCACAGGGCCTGGCATACAAATAGATGCATGGTAAATGTTTTGCAAGGATGAGAAAAGAAATCTTTTGACTGTGAAAGGACAAATTGGAATGAAAAATATGAAGCTTAATTCCTCCTATTGAAAATAAGGAAAGATATTTCCTTTTCTTTCCTTTTTGTCAGAATACTGACCTTTGGAATTTAAAAATGCCATTACATTCACTGTCTTTTTCAATGTATCTTTTAAAATGCATTTAGATACATAAGCCTTTTGTTAACATTAGTTAGTTAAGTCGCTCAGTCGTGTCTGATTCTTTGCGACCCCGTGGACTGTAGCCCACCAGGCTCCTCCAACAATGGGATTCTCCAGGCAAGAATACTGGAGTGGGTTGCCATTTCCTTCTGCAGGGAATCTTCCTGACTCAGGGATCAAACCCAGGTCTCCTGCATTGCAGGCAGATGCTTTAACCTCTGGGCCACCAGGGAAGCCCCTTGTTAACATTAGGACCTAGGAATATCTCTCTAAAGGACCTGGCATCCATCTCCTGGAAATGTAAATATTTAGGGAGGGAGTCCCCTTACCTCCTAGTTTCTGCGGGGAGGTAGGAGCCTCATTTTGGTGGGGCCTTGCTCCATATCCTTTCCTATCAAAAGATTCAAATATTTTGTTTCCTCTCCATACTCCTTTAGGATAAAGTCAAGCTGCTTCCCTCATAGCTCAGTTGGTAAATCATCTGCCTGCAATGAGGAGACCTGGGTTTGATTCCTGGGTCAGGAAGATCCCCTGGAGAAGGAAATGGCAACCCACTCCAGTATTCTTGCCTGGAGAATCCCATGGACAGAGGAGCCTGACAGGCTAAAGTCCCTGGGATCACAAGAGTTGGACATGACTTGTCAACTAAACCACCACCACCACCAATGCAGACAGTTATTCCAATCATGAGGTAAAGCCAGAATGGGGAGTGATCAATAATGCTGTCGAGTCCTCTGTTCAGTTGTTCAGTCATGTCTGACTCTTTATGACCTCGTGGACTGTAGCATGCCAGGCTTCCCTGCCCTTCACTATCTCCTAGAGTTTGCTCAAATTCATGTCCATTGAGTTGATGATGCCATCCAACCATCTCATCCACTGTCGTCCCCTTCTTCTCCTGCCTTCTATCTTTCCCAGCATCAAGTCCTCTTGAGTGAGTGAGTGAGTGAAGTGATTTATTCGTGTCCTACTCTTTGTGACCCCATGGACTGTAGCCTACCAGGCTCCTCTGTCCATGGGATTTTCCAAGCAAGAATACTGGAGTGGGTTGCCATATCCTTCTCCAGGAGATCTTCCTGACCCAGGGGTTGAACCTGGGTCTCCCACATTGTAGGCAGACGCTTTACTGTATGAGCCACCAGGGAAATCCTCTTACTTGAGGAATAATTATTGTTGACCTTGAAAATACCTATGTGATGGGATGTATCTGCTTGGCTGTATCAAAGGGTGAGATTTCTTTCTGTTTGCTATCTCAGCAAATTGTCTGTGATGCATATCATACTCTGGTCTAATGTTAATTTAATAACAAGGGTATGTTCTTTCTCTACTTATTACCTTTGTGAAGAGGAATTTTGAGTTGGGAAAAGCTTTTTAAATTATATTTACCCAATACTTGCTAAGCAGAGCATCACATTTTCCAATCTAAATGGATACAAAGAATGGCCTGCAGGATTTCATATCAACCTCATTCTGCTAGGCTGTGTATCACACAATAAACTGTGTTTTTTTTAGCATCTTTCATTCAGAAGCTGCCATGGGTTTTATTATTAAAGTGGGAATAGACAGCCCTGGAGTTCCTGGCCCTTCCATCTGAAATAGATACAAATTCAATTTCGTACCTAGTTTAATAAATCTGTTGAACAGATTGAATGGGAAGCACTGAGAAGGTGTGAACCACGCTTAGTCCTTCTAAGGAGGTGAGATTTTTCAAGACTAATGATGGCAGTTTAAGTGCTAATTTAAGTGCTATTTCCTTATTTAACTATAAACATTATATAGTTAAACATGCCTACTTCTTTTGAAATTTAACTTGGTTATTCCATAATTAAGATTCAAGAGTTTTAACTGACTGACTCACTAATAAAGATTATTCCCGTTCTGCCATACAAAGAAAATCCCAGTTCCCTAATCATAAATTCTCATTGGCCTCTGGCTAGGGTTGCCCTCATTATTTGCAAGTTTTCTAGAAATTAAAAAAAATGCTTGGCAGTTAGTATGGGGATTCCCAGAGCTTTTCTAAATTGTGGGGGAAATCAGTAATGCTCTGCTAGATAGAGTAAGACTTAAGACTGCTTACACAAAGAAATTAAGCAAGTGAAGACACTGAGGTGAAAGGGAAATATATAATTTTTAAAACAAAGTGAGTCTTTTTTTTAGCCAAGACTGAAACAAGGTGAGACAGGACTACTAAATGTAACATGGTCACATGTTGGAATCCTGGATGAGAAAAAGGCCATTATATAAAAAACTAAGGAAGGCTGAGTAAAGTATGCACTTTCACGATGCATTAGTAATTATGCATTAGAATTAGTCCATTAATTGTAGTGTAATTAACTCTGCCATTCTAGCATTAGATGTTAATAATAAGAGAGACAGTGTGAGGTACCAGGGACACCTTACCAGAGAGGGAGTAAAATTTAGACAAAGACCCTAGGTGAAAATCCTAAAACACCTTTTTATTTTAATCGAAGTATAGTTGATTTACAATACTACAATACTTTCAGGTATAAAAGGCAGTGATTCAGTATCTTTAAAGATTATTATAAGATTACTGACTACATTCCCTGTGCTGCAATTATATCCCTGTGATTTATTTATTTTAAAAATTTATTTATTTTTTATTGAAGGATAATTGCTTTACAGAATTTTGCTGTTTTCTGTCAAACCTCAACATGCATCAGCCATAGGTATACATATATCCCCTCCCTTTGGAACCTCCCTCCCATCTCCCTCCCCATCCCACCCCTCTAGGTTGATACAGAGCCCCCGTCTTATAACTGGCAGTTTTTATCTCTTAATTTCTTTTGCTTATTTTGCCCAACCCCCACATTCCCATCTGGCACCACTAATTTTTTCTCTGTATCTGATAATCTGCTTTGTTATACTTGTTGTTTTCTTTTTTAGATTCCACATATAAGTGAAAATATACAGCATTCGTCTTTGTCTGACTTATTTCACTTAGCATAGGTCCATCCATGTTGATTTATTTCACCCATATCTGACTTATAATCATTCTGCTAGGTCTATCAGTGTTGTTGTAAATAATATTATTTCATTCTTTTTTATGGCTAACATTCCATTGTATATATATCACATCTTTATCTCTTTATCTGTCGATGAGTACTTAGATTGATTCTACATATTAGCTACTGTAAATAATGCTGCAATGAACACTGGAGTGCATACATCTTTTTGAATTAGTGTTTTAATGTCTATGGGGGTATACTAAGGAGTGGAATTGCTAGATCAGATGGTAATTGTATTTTTGTTTTTTGAGGAAACTTCATACTGTTTTCCATATTAATTGTACTAATTCATATTCCCATCAACAGTGTACAAGGGTTCTCTCTTCTCCATGTCCTTGTCAAAACTTATTATTTCATGTCTTTTTGATAATAGCCATTATCAAATGTGAGATGGTACCTCACTGCAGTTTTGATTTTCATCTCCCTGATGATTAGTGATGTCAAGCATCTTTTCATGTGCCTGTTGGAAATCTGTGTATCTTCTGTGGAAAAATATCTTTTTAGGTCTTCTGCCAATTTTAAAAATTGGATTATTTGTTTTCTCTGATATTAAGTTGCATGAGTTCTTTATATATTTTGGATATTTATGCCTCTCAGGCATATTATTTGAAAGTATTTTTTCCCATTCAGTAACTTGCCTTTTCTTTTTGCTGATGGCTTCCTTCACTGTGCAAACGATTTTTAGCTGGATTTGGTTCCATTTGTTTATTTTTGCTTTTGTTTCCCTTGCCTGAGAAGATGAATTAAAAAAAAAAATATATATATATATATATATAAATTGCTGAGACCAATGTCACAAAGAATATTACCTATATTTTCTTCTAGAAGTTTCATGGTTTCAAGTCTTACATTTAAGTCTTTAATCTATTCTGAGTTTATTTTTAAAGTATGAGAAAATGGTCTAATCTCATTCTTTTACATGTAGCTATTCATTTTCCCAATACCACTTATTGAAGTGAATATCTTTTCTGAATTGTATATCCTTACCTCCTTCATTACATATTAATTGGCCATATGTGCATGAGCTTATTTTTTGGTTTTACTCTGTTCTATTGATATATGTGTCTATTTTTGTTCCAGTTCCATACTGTTTTAATTGCTATATCTTTGTACTATAGTTTGACACCATGGAGTATTACACTTTCTGTTTTGTTCTTCTTTTTCATGATTTATTTTTCTATTTAGGATCTTCTGTGGTTCCATACAAATGTTAGAACCAGTTCTTCTAGTTTGGTGAAAAATATCACAGGTAGTTTGAGAGTGATTGCATTGAATCTTTGGCTTTCCTATCAGGGTAATGCTGAACTTGTAGAACAAATTTGAGGGTTTTCTCGCCTCTTCAATTTTTCAGAATAGTTTGAAAGAAAT
Source organism: Capricornis sumatraensis (assembly GCF_032405125.1). NCBI lineage: Eukaryota > Metazoa > Chordata > Mammalia > Artiodactyla > Bovidae > Capricornis > Capricornis sumatraensis. The sequence continues at coordinate 44,057,812 of NC_091074.1, read as the reverse complement.
AGATATTTACTCTTTAAATGTACAGTACAATTCCCCTGTGAAGCTATTTTGTCTTGGATTTTGGTTTGTTGAAACTTTTTTTTTGGTACTACCAATTCAATTTTATTACTAATAATTGGTCTATTCAGATTTTCTGTTTCTTCCTAATTCAGTCTTGGACAACCTAGGAATTTCTCCTAGCTTGTCCAAGCGGTTAGCAATAATTATTCATAGTATTTTCTTATGACTCCTTGTACTTCTGTAATATCAGTTTTAAAAATTAATTAATTTATTTTAATTGAAGAATAATTACTTTAAAATATTGTGATGGTTTTTGCCATACATTAACATGAATTGGCCACAGATATATATGTGTCCATCCCCATCCTGAACCCCCCTCCTGCCTCCCTCCCCATGTGATAATCAGTCTTACCTTCTCTTTCATTTATAATTTTATTTATTTGGGCCCCTATTTTTTCTTGATGAGTCTGGCTACAGGTTTACTAATATTTATCTTTTGATAAATCAAAAGATAAATTTTAATTTTATTGATCATCTCTTTTATTTTTCAGTCTATATTTTACTTATTTCTTCTCTAAATTTTATTATTCCTTTCATTCTACAAACTTTGGGCTTGGTTGTTCTACTTTTTTCTTATTCCTTTAGCTGTAAACATAGGCTGTTTATCTGAAATTTTAAACCTGTTTCTTGAGGCAGGCCTGATTCTTTATGAACGTCTCTCCTAGAATCACTTTTGCTGCACCCTATAGATAGAGTTTTGTTTCTATTTTCATTTCTCTCAAGGAATTTTTAAATTTCCTCCTTGATTTCTTCAATGATTCATTTTTTTTTGTTTTGATTTGTTTAGTAGCCTATTGTTTGGTCTCCACATTTCTGCCTTTTTTCTTTTTCCTTCTGTAATAGATTTCTATTCTATGTTGCTGTAGTTTCTGTGTGCCCATGTGTGGAAGTGAGCTCAGTATCTTCCTAGAATGTATTCTTTATACATTCACTGAAAATATCTTCTTTGTCTTTATGCGCCTAGGCTCAGAATAGTGTATACTGAATGAAAATCTGCTTAATATCCTCCCTTTTTCCTCTCCTCCCAGTCTCTACTTTCTGTTCCTTCCCACATATATATTCCATGCTGTTGATAAAAATCTATGCATCTTGGTTGACACTGTTCAGGTTTTGAAAATAATAAAGCATAGAACATAGTTATACCAACAACTTTGGCTCTTATTTTCTTATAGTTCAAAGAAAATGAAAGCTAAATTGGTGTGAACATGAGTGTACAAAGATTTAGGCTTCCATGGTGCAATATGAAAGACTGTGTGAAAGAGAAAGTGTTAGTCGTTCAGTTGTGTCCAGTTATTTGCGACCCCATGGACTGTAGGCTCCTCTATCCATGAGATTCTCCAGGTAAGAATACTGGAGTATATCACCACATTGCATTTAAAATAAAATGTTATCTACATGCTGATAAGTCCCTTTAATAAAACTATTAATATCGGGAAGTAGTTCACCATGTGCCTTGTATCAGGGCCTTAAGTCTAAGCCAAGTACAAAGTAGATAGCCTACCAATGTGTATCTCAGGATAGAACAAACACAGAATCTTGGAGGTAGAAAGGATCTTAGAGATTCTTATTTCAGTGTCTTCATTTTATGTGTGAGTAAACTAAAGTCCAAGGAGATTATCTTGTTTATCAAAAATCCCCCAAATTTTATGTTTATATGTCACTTTGTCCCATAAAGAGTATGAGGAAAGACTAAAGTAGAATGAAAACAGAATATATAGACAATAGTCTTTATGTTAGCAGAATTTACTGCAATTATTCAATTATTGAAATTAGCTTCTCAAGGGGGAACTTCACAGAAGTACTAAGTTTTATAAATATGATAGACAGCAGGCTGGTTTGCTCAAATACGAAGCATTGCCTATTATAACTTCAGAGTGTGAAGAGGGTTCCCTCTAAAAATTACTCTACCAACTGAACTTTGAGATTTCTTTAGTGGGCCACATCAATTGAATCCCATAATTAGGGGCTTAAAAGACAAATATGTATACCTATGACTAATTCATAATTCATGTTGATGTATAGCTGAAACCAATATAATATTGTAAAACAATTATTCTTCAATTAAAAATAAGTAAATTTAAAATATATATATATATCTTTGGAATGATTCTTTTTGTCTTTCCTTCTTTGAAAATTTCATCAAGTGGTAGAGAGAAGCCGAATAACAAAGATGGCCAGTGGGGAATCCAGAGATCACTAGAGGAATAAGCATTTAAATAAGCTTGGAAGAGAGGGACAAATCTGCTTTTTACAGGGGCCAAATTGTTAGGAGATCTGGTTTCAGGCTACCCAGGAGCACAGTGAGAGACAGAACTAATGACTGGCTGACTAGTTTAAGCAAGCACTTTGGTGGCAGGCATGTGTGGTATTGTAACTGGTGTAAGTTTTGTACCTTTAGGAAAATCAATTAAATTTTCTGAGCCTTAGTTTCATAATTTATAAAATGTGAATAATTTCACAGAACAGGATAAGGTATTCAAATTAACAAACTATGAATGCATAAAATTTGCAAACCCATAGCAAATGCTAAATACATAAAATGTGAACCTTTTTTTCCTTTCCCCTTTTCCATTCCTGCTTCCTGTTTCAAGTCTGGATGCAAAAACCTCAAGGACACATAATATTTCTAAATAGTCACTGGATGTAGGGTGAATAAGAGATCCAAAAGTGCATGATTGGGAAGGAAGGGAGAAAGTGAGAACGTTCTCTATGCTTGATAACATGGTAAAGGGGCGAGAGGGGAGAGAACCAGCTGAGGACTGGCCAGAGAACAATTTGACTTAGGCTAGAAGGACATTGTGTCCTGGGTCTGTTTGGAGGTCCGTCCATCTCCTCTGGATAACTTTGGAAATTATAGAGCATCTTTTCTTTCTGACAGCATGCTTTTCAGTGATTACTTTACAGATGAGGAAGCTAAAATTCAAAGAGAGGAAGAAAGAGAGCATTTATTGAACATCTATTCTTTTCTAGGCTCATAGCTATTTCTTATGTAATGCCATTTAATCTTTACAAATCCACACAAGAGATACAAAACTCAAGTGTGTATTATCACAGATGTGGAATTGGAGGCTTAGAAAGGATAAGGCCATACTAATTTGTCAGGAAAGCCAGGATCTGAAACCAGGTGCTCAGACTCAAACACTTTGTGGCATTTTCACTTGGCCTAGAATGCTTGACAGAGTCTTCTGATGCTAGGCTTAAGAAAGCAACACCATATGCCAAGGTCACTTCCTCCTACTGAGGTGTACTGATGCTCTTTAATAAACACCATTAAGTTAGAAAATCCTGGAGATTTTAAAGGTATAAAATTTTAAAACAAATCCTGAACATTAATACTGGAGTATTGAATCTTAGCCAACTACTTTACATATTCAAGCATGCTCCTGCATAAAGAAATTGGTGCCACCACAGCCTGATGTTCATAAATAACAGTTCCTGAAAAATTTTTTTTTTCAAAACTGGTTTTGAAGTGATTTAAATGTTGTACTTTGAATTCACTGCAGCAAGAACATATTTTAGAATTCCTAAAAGCTGAACAGCGTGGAAGTTTATCTATAATATGAGCATAATCACAGTCATAATATCTGTTTAAAATAAAACACTGAAAAGAGTTAAAATATTCTCAAGCCAAACTCAGAAATTTCAACATAAAATAGATGGTAAAAGTACAGTTAATGTTGCTTGCTGAGACCCATTCTTTAGGAGTTCAGAACCTCTGAAAAGCTTTTGGTTATTATTTTTCCAGTGCTACAGGAAACCAGCCTTTTGAGATAGAGTTCGTCCTACCCTCTCACACAATAACTGTGCACTGCCCTGGTTTTGATTTGTAAATATTCTACCTGAGTGTACTTCTTGTCTTACCTAGTTTGAAAACTTTTAGATGGCAAGGTGTGGTGTATCTCAATGACATTTGATTTACTGCTATGCAGATGGTGGGTGTTTAAAAACAACAATGCATAATACTGTTGTCAGAGAGATTTTAGACAAAATGATCAGAAGTGGAAATATATATGAAAATACTCAGAAAGAAAACTCTATGAAGAATTCATTTTACTAGTTTCTCCCTTTAGTTTTTAGAAATAGGGAAGCAGAACTAAACTGTGAGGAACCATAAAGTCAATAACTAGAAGTTGTTTGGAAAAGTCTGATCACACACAGTTTGTACAGGAAGGCACCTCTGAGACTGCCAAATTCAAGCCATTATACAAAGGCATTGCATGAACCCTAGAAACATGAAGAGATGAGTTCAAGGCCACAGGGTTCATTGGTAACCCAATGGAAAGGAGCAAGCAGGACTTCTGAATCCAAGTTAATCTCCTACTATAAGAGTTAATCTAAACTCTACTGTCTTTCTAGGAATAACAAAAGCTTATCATCTCACACGCTAGTAAAGTAATGCTCAAAATTCTCCAAGCCAGGCTTCATCAATACATGAACCGTGAACTCCCAGATGTTCAAGCTGGTTTTAGAAAAGGCAGAGGAACTAGAGATCAAATTGCCAACATCTACTGGATCATCGAAAAAGCAAGAGGGTTCCAGAAAAACATCTACTTCTGCTTTATTGACTGTGCCAAAGCCTTTGACGGTATTGATCACAATAAACTGTGGAAAATTCTGAAAGAGATGGGAATACCAGACTACCTGACCTGCCTCTTGAGAAACCTATATGCAGGTCAGGAAGCAACAGACAGAACTGGACATGGAACAACAGACTGGTTCCAAATAGGAAAAGGAGTACATCAAGGCTGTATATTGTCACCCTGCTTATTTAACTTCTATGCAGAGTACATCATGAGAAACACTGGGCTGGAAGAAGCGCAAGCTGGAATCAAGATTGCCAGGAGAAATATCAACAACCTCAGATATGCAGATGACACCATCCTTTTGGCAGAAAGTGAAGAGGAACTAAAAAGCCTCTTGATGAAAGTGAAAGTGGAGAGTGAAAAAGTTGGCTTAAAGCTCAACATTCAGAAAACAAAGATCAAGGCATCTGGTCCCATCACTTCATGGGAAATAGATGGGGAAACAGTGGAAACAGTGTCAGACTTTATTTTTGGGGGCTCCAAAATCACTGGAGATGGTGATTGCAGCCATGAAATTAAAAGATGCTTACTTCTCGGAAGGAAAGTTATGACCAACCTAGATAGCATATTGAAAAGCAGAGACATTACTTTGCCAACAAAGGTCCGTCTAGTCAAGGCTATGGTTTTTCCAGGGGTCATGTATGAATGTGAGAGTTGGACTGTGAAGAAGGCTGAGTGCTGAAGAATTGATGCTTTTGAACTGTGGTGTTGGAGAAGATTCTTGAGAGTCCCTTGGACTTCAAGGAGATCCAACCAGTCCATTCTGGAGGAGATCAACCCTGGGATTTCTTTGGAGGGAATGATGCTGAAGTTGAAACTGCAGTACTTTGGCCACCTCATGCGAAGAGTTGACTCATTGGAAAAGACTCTGATGCTGGGAGGGATTGGAGGCAGGAGGAGAAGGGGACGACCGAGGATGAGATGGCTGGATGGCATCACTGACTCGATGGACGTGAGTCTGAGTGAACTCCAGGAGCTGGTGATGGACAGGGAGGCCTGGCGTGCTGCAATTCATGGGGTCACAAAGAGTCAGACACGACTGAGTGACTGAACTGAACTGACTGATAGTCCCTTTAGAAGTGTTTGAAGAAGTCTCTAAAATGCAAGAAGTTTTTCTAGATCTCTTGTCCATGTGGTCACAAGAGTTGGACACGACTGAATGACTAACAGTATTGGCAGAAGACAATATATTTCTTAGAAGAAGAAATGTTCTTGATGTGAACAGAAATCCAATTTCTCCTCATTTGCATATTAAAGAGGGAGCTCACTGGCTCATATAACCAAATTATGTGTGGTGCTGGCTAAGGGTGATCTGACCCAGAGACTCAAACACCCTTAGGATCTGTCTTTCTACATCTTTCATCTCTGCTCTTTCAGATGCCAGTTTTATTCTCTGAGGCTAATTGTCTCTGCGAGGCTTTCATCAAAGTGTCAGGTAGCTTAGGCTTCATTTTTCCCACTTCTTAACTAAAGAGGAAACAGAATTCCTCTCTGCCAGTGTATAATGAGGAACATTCTGGAGGAAAATGTTGATGGATTCTGCTAAGAACAAATAATCGTCTCTGGACTAATCACTGTGGTTGAGAGGGTGGTTCTTGGACAACTCTAACTGTAATTATGTGCCAGGAAGCAGCAGGCTAGTAAGACTGACGCTCATCTCAAACTCACATTTGGGATGTGAGAGATGCAGCTTCCCTAAGGACCTAGGAGTGATGTTACCTAAGGAGGGAGGAAAGGTGTGTGGCCAGTCAAAACAGCAGGTGCTGAATGAGAAGCTGGATTCACTGAAGACCTACTTTGACCCTAGAGAATATTTGCTGTTGCTGTTTAGATGCTCACTCCTGTCCAACTCTTTGTGACTCCATGGACTGTAGTTTTCCAGGCTTCTCTGTCCATGAGCTTCCCCAGGCAAGAATACTGAAATGGATAGCCATTTCCTACTTGAGAGGGTCTTCCCAACATGGGGATTGAACCCTCATCTCCTGCACTGGCAGGTGGATTCTTTACTGCTGAGCCGCTAGGAAAGCCCAGAGTATATATTAGGCAAGCAGCAATCTCTCTCTTTTTTTTTTTTTTTTAAGTCTTGTCACCTAGAGTTTCTTCCCTTTTATGGAAGCATGGACGCATGTATCTTATGAATCTTAATGGGAGGCATAAGCTATTTTCTATCACCTATTTTCTAGAAAATTTGAAAATGCCAAATACTTGATTTCCTGCCCTGCTTTGAAACTAAGGTAGAGGAACATGACCTAGACTCAGCCAATGTCTTGGACTTTGAGTCAGGGAATAGTGATCCCAGTATTGAGTTCACAGGCAATAGCAGCTACAATATCCAGTCCAGGGGAAGCAGTAAACACAACGAATACAAGCTGGGTACCCAGTACTCAGGAGTAGTTACAGTGATGTCCGAACAGGACCAGAATTGTAGTTTGAATTAGAAGGTGATTATGCCTGTTACCCATCTTGGTATGTTCCTGAGCATTTCTGAACCTGGTTCTTTAGCCCTCTTGGTGATATTATAAACTCCCAGAAACTTCACTACAAATCAGTTCTCAGCTTAATCTATCTAGAACTAGTTTCTGTGGCTTACAACTACAATTGAAAAAAAAAAATCATGTAATTCAGTATCCCAACACCAAAAAACCCTGGAAGCACCCTGTGTTGTTGAGAAACTTAATATCTCTCTTCTTTGAGGAGTTTTGGTTAACAACTCACTTACATTAAGTGTAGGTTATATTTAATATGAATGTTACTTATGTCAATTCATATCAAATAATTTCAAAATCATATCTATTAGTCTATGCAATCCACAGGGCATTATATAGGCATTATCACTGTTAAACACATGGAGTTCAATATTTCTCTTGGATTTCACTATCAGGATGACCTCAGGGTCACCATAACCTCTATTTTTCTCTTTTAGTTCTACTAATTCATTGATATGAATAAGTAGTCCATTTTCAACTTTCAGCTGCCATCCCAACTGTGACAGAAAAAAAGTAACCTAGACTCAACCAAGGTCCTGAGTCCCAACTCCTCAAAAACTAAAAGTAAAATCATTAAGGAGAACACTAAAACTTCAGTGATAAACTGTTAATATAGAGTCCGTGTTTAATTTAAATAAGATAATATTTTCCTTAGGCAGATATAGTAGTGACAGAACTGTGTATCTTAAATTGCCACAAACAAAAATGAAGATTAAAAGCTGTCATTAATATGACAGCATGAACTTCCAGTCTTCTTTTTAAAGCTTTAAGTGGAAAGTAAGATTTAGACAGGCATTGCTGAGGAATGACAGGAAATTGTTTCTAAGGCTAAATACACATAGGACATGAAAATATCCTGCATGTCACCAAAGGATTTATTAATTTATCTTCCCTCCAGCCTTTGTTTGTTTGGAAAAAGAATACTTACACTCATGGTTGCTATGGGTAGATGTCATTGACCCTGTGAGTGGCTCCTGTTAATCTGCCCTAAGTATCTACACACGCTGGTTGGCCCAGTGCTGTTGAGGACACTTTCACAGCCAACGGGATGATGCGTGACTGCTTACTGCCACCTAGCAGATTATGAACCATATGTGTGTTTGGTGGTTGGCTCATTTTGTGAACATTAACTAGTTTAGGCATTTCTGTCTTTTCTAGGGCAGCAGCAAAATTAAAAAGAGTGGCTATCTAACTTAACAATAATAACACAGTTAAATAAAGGCTGCTCTTCAGAGAAGTAGGTCTTCACTTGGAATTTATCAGGAGCTATCAAATCACTACAAACTATCCACACTAGGAAATTCAAATCATTACAAACTATCCACACTAGGAACGTCAAATCATTTTTCACCATGGGAGAACACACAATGATTGCCTTTTACAAATATTTGCTGCCAGCTTCTTCTCTTCTGCTTTATTCTTATTTTACTGGAAGCTAATCACCTTTCAGAAGGAATGACAGATATCTTTGAGCCTCAGGAATACCAATGAAATATTAACTTTGAATATTTTGTCTTAATGGCTTCTAAATAAGCATTACTTAAGACAGAACCATTCAGACGATTTGCTGAGAAGTACCTAGGACCATAATTTTGCTTATAAAACATAATCAAGATAATGAACAGAAACTAGCAATGAATCTAGTGCAGACTCTTGATGACAGAAACTTAGCCAAGTCATTAAAAAAGAAAAAAAGATACTCAAGAAACATGATTGTCATTTCCAGCCACACAACTAGATATGTTCTGTTATGGTCCAAATTACAAGCATGAAATTCACTCTACAACCTAGGGGATTTTAGAGCACTTAGATGAATCACAAGTGACATATGGGAGCTCATTAAAGAAGGTGAAGCTATATGTACCAGGGGGCTGGCTGGAAAGCAGAGCATTTTAAAAAAGGCTTTAGGGGTCAGTCATACAGAGTGGAGGATGCTCTTCATGTTCCTTAGAAAGAATCCATTTCTTTTCACCATTTCTCAGATAACATGGTGCTTGAGTATTGGCCATTACTGCAAGTTTTTGTTGTGTGTGTGTTAGGAGCGGGGATTGGTAGTAGAGGGTGGAGGGTGGAGGGTGGTGATTTGACTGACTTTGATAGGCGAACAGTAAAAGCCACTGGAAAGAAAGATCTCAGTACAATCTGCTGCAGCCCAACTTCAAGGTAAGAGTTGAAGTTGCAGGAGCAAGGACAGCCTATGGTGGCCCCTATGCTATGGAAGTGACGCCTGTGAGATGAGCTCTGAATGACACATTATTTTCTGTGTGCACCCCAATCTATTTTCTGCCTGACTAAGCTTATAAAACTCTGCATAAATTCTCCCTCTCAGCTTGTTCTGTAATCCTGTGAACACATTGTCTTCCTGTTCATTCCTTCAGCCAGCAAGCACCAGCTGTTCGGTCCTGGAAACATTTTATATTAAAGGGGAAAAAAAGAGAGAAGATGATCAAAAAGCTGTAAAAACTGCAAACTCTTAAGATATGCAGAGGTTTTAGGGTGGTGACTATTTGACCTGCATAAAAGAAATGATTAGGCTACCATCAATCATTATACTGTTGAACAGTCTGCTGAGATAGTTTTATCTAGACACTTCTGAGCTGTCTTGGTTCTGCACAGTCTGTAAACTAATCCAGTTTTGTTTGTTATGTGCTAAAGAAAGGATAAACTCTGAGCTTAAAAATATGAAGAAAGATAGAATTATTTTTATATAGCATTCATGCCTTTTTTCATGTAAAAATGCCACAGCTTATTATCTGTATTTTTCAGCTTCAAAAGAATGTGGAAGTCACTTAATAATGTCTCTTTAATTACTTAAATGCACACTTCATGCTTCAAATACACAGGATGGCTAGTTGTTATAATTAGAAGTTATACAAAGACATAGTCTACATAAATTGCAGCCAATTACTTAACTAAAATGCTAGTATTTTGCCATCCTACACAGAAGATATTCAATAATATGTAATTTAAACAATAGATCAAAGTGGAAGATGCAATGGTTATAATGAGACATTTTCTTTAAAAATATAGGTGGCTGTTATTGGGAAATGAATAAATCCTGTTTCTGTTCAGATACTTAATTCAGGATATATCTGAAAAACACAATTCATATCTACACACCAAATAGTTTGAAGAGAAAATTTATGTACATTCTGTTGGTTATGTCTTCCTATTCATTATATTGATACTTTTTAGGGGGGGATTTAAAACCAATCAAATAGATGAGAATACTGTATATTATGGGCTGTATTTTTTCCCCTAAAAAACTAGATAGTAGGCTTTGCAGAACATGGGGTCTCTTTTGCAACATGCAAGTGACTTCATAGTTGTAGTGGGAAAGGAGCCACAGGTGCACATAAAGTGTGGGCCTGGCTATGTTTAAGAAAATAAAAGAGACTATTTTTAAAAATTGGTGGGCTACAGGCCAGAGTTTGCCAACCTTGTTCTAGACCGAGCATCTAATGACCTGGAAAGCAACGCTAGTCATTATTGCTCTCCTCAAGACAGTTTGGGTTTTTGCTTCCTTTCAACATCTGAGGTCTAGCACCCCATCTCCAGGGGCCTGCTTCTAGGGAATGAAGCTTTACTGCTTCAAGGCAGCAATGGAAGAAATAGGTAACTTCTCTTCGTGCCTTCAGAATGATAGTAACTATACTATCCTTGGAAGACTGAGAAAAGGTCACCCAAATTATTTTCTGTTAGGCTTAATTTTCTCATGGAACTCTATCTGAGATATGAAAAAATAGATGCTTTATCAAAACTATCTGAATCACTAAATATATAATTTTAGTTTGTGGCCCTTGGGGTATGGATATGGAGGTCATGTCAATGGAGCCCCTAGAGAGGAAGACCTCAGCGCAACCTGCCTCTGCTGTTTCAGTCCAACTTCAAGGTAACATTTCAAGTTGCAGGAGCAAGGACAGCCTGTTTGAAGACAGGGTGAAATGAATGTAAATACATGTCTTTCACCCCTGTTTCACAGATTAAACATCTCGTTAGATTTAAAATACATGGTAAGTCTTATCCTTATCCATCAGAGGGTAGAGAGAATGAAAACCACAATCATAGAAAACTAAACAAACTGATCACAAGGACCACAGCCTTGTCTAACTCAAAAAAATGATGAGCCATACTGTATAGGGCCATCCAAGATGGACAGGTCATGGTAGAGAATTCTGACAAAATGCGGTCCATTGGAGGAGGAAATGGCAAGCCACTTCAGTATTCTTGCTTTGAGAATCCCATGAACAGTATGAAAAGGCAAAAAGATATGACACTGAAAGATGGACTCCCAGGTCGATAGGTACACAATATGCTACTGGAGATGAGTGGAGAAATAAATAAAAGACTGTGATGCTAGGAAAAACTGAAGGCAGGAGGAGAAGGGGACGACAGAGGATGAGATGGTTGGATGGCATCACTGACTCTATGGACATGAGTTTGAGCCAGCTCTGGGAGTTGGTGATGGACAGGGAAGCCTGGCATGCTGCAGTCCATAGGGTGCCAAAGAGTTGAACATGACTGAACGACCGAACTGATTAAATATAAAAGACATCACTCCAAAATGGAGCTTATGGGATACAAGGGTATTGTTTTTAAGTGATAATATTATAATGACATAAAAGTTTCCAATGCTTATCTGCTGGTAGATATGACTATGATGTTTTGTTTTTTCCAGTAGTCATGTATGGATGTGAGAGATGGACCATAAAGAAAGCTGAGCGGTGAAGAATTGATGCTTTTAAACTGTGGTGTTGGAGAAGACTCTTGAGAGTCCCTTGGACTGCAAGGAGATTCAACCTGTCAGTCCTAAAGGAAATCAGTCCTGAATATTCATTGGAAGGATTCATGCTGAACCTGTAGCTCCAATACTTTAGCTACCTGATGTGAAGAACTGACTCATTGGAACAGACTCTGATGCTGGGAAAGACTGAAGGCAGGAGGAGAAGGGGATGACAGAGGATAAGATGGTTGGATGGCATCACCAACTGGATGGACATGAGTCTGAGTAAGCTCTAGGAGTTGGTGATAGACAGGGAAGCCTGGCATGTTACGGTCCATGGGGCTGCAAAAAATCGGACATGACTGAGCAACTGAACTGAACTGATGACTATGATGAATGTGTATTTGGGAAACATTCCTATATCACATCTCATTTTGATCTAGAAGGTGACAAGCTCTGATATGAAGTTTCGCAACAGGAAGGCAGCCATACTGAGCTAGGAAGAGAAGACACAGATTGCTGCCTTACTTAGCTCCATCAGTGGACATCTATGCTTACTCATGCAATTCAAACTAAGTTTCAGTTTCCCTCCTCATCTTCAAAAGCTATAAAACATATTGTCCTGCCACAGGAGGGAGGCATAGATGATATACCACATTTGAAAAGCCCTCCCTTTCACATTAATCCTGGAGGTAAAGCTGTATTCAATGTATCAATGTAAACATAGGGACCTAACACTGAGAAGTATATTAGTATAGTAGTTTCATTTTAGAGAGGAAAGCAGTAAAGTGCAAAAGTGTTAAGTTATGTAGTTAACGGAGAACAATGGGCCCGAACTTAAACCTCTTCTTCAAGTTCGAAAGGACTTCTCTGTTTTCCAAATTTGCTACATAGTCTCCCAGCACTAAAAGGAGATGTGTTCCCTGTCTCTAATCACCAAGGATAAACTGCTTATCATTCAAAGATGCTAAAACAAAAATTAGATCAGCTACATGGAATTTATTTATAGGCACAGTTTTCATCATAGAAGACCTAATATTCTGATTTCCAAATAGGAAATTTTTTACCCTAGCATATTGTCACCTAAGTGGGGCTTCCCTGGTGGCTCAGAGTTTAAAGAAACCGCATGCAATGTGGGAGACCTGGGTTTGATTCCTGGATCAGGAAGATCCATTGGAGAAGGGAATAGCTACCCACTCCAGTATTCTTGCCTAGAGAATTCCAAGGATAGAGGAGCCTGGTGGGCTCCAGTACACGGGGGTGCAAAATTTGGACATGATTGGATGACTAACACATTTACTTTCACTACTATCTCCTAGCTATCAAGGTCATTCTTGGTACATATTCGATATTTAACAAATATAAAGGGATAATAAATAAAAATATTATGAAATAATATTTTGATTTTATGAGGCTTAATAATTTCATAGTTTTATTTGTTTTTGAGCATCAAGGGGATTTATTTAAAATAGGAACTACTTTATTAAAAGAATGATTTCAAATTGCCCAACATGCATCGCCTGAAATGCTTCATTATGCAGTACATCATGTTTATTCAGGGGAAAGTATACAGAATATTGCATATCTCTAAATACATTGATCTAAATGCAAATGCAGTTAAATGTAAAATCCAACCTTGGTGTCATTTGGTTTTACATTCTGCCGTTAAAATTTAGAGGTATTCTTTCATTTCTTAACATAGAAATCCAGAAATCAATGGCAATTTTTGGAAAAACTGGTAAAAATAGAACATTTGAAATTTGTATTCCCAATCCATTTAGAAAACCTTTTATGCAAGTATAAAATATAAATTAATGTTTAGGTTGTAACATGGTTATTAGGGGGAAAATAAAAGATATGATTGCTTTTAGAGACCATGGTTATAGAGAATTTAAAGGTAAGAGAAGGCCAAGTTATTTCAAGTCTTTATTTCATTTAGTTGTAGGACTGACCAAGGTGTTTTCTATCAAATTCATTTAAACCAAATTGTTTTGCAGCAAACTGTACACAGGCACTCAAAAGGTAATGGATCTTCTTTCTCTTTTATTCCTACCTAGTCAAACTTATGTATTCTGGATCTCATTTCTCTATTGCCACAAAACAATGCCACAATGCATCTAAGATAAACATACCAAATTTGCCATCTAGACAAGTGAAATAAATACAACTAACACATTTTATAAATATGAATACTGAAATCCAGTAAAGCATATTTACTTACCTATGACTCTAGACTGAATTCAAGATCAGAACCTATGCCTCTGGAGTTCAAACCCACTGTCCACTGGAGTATAGTGTACACATAGAACCAAGCTGTAAAAGAGTCATTGGCTCTGTGTGGGTAACTATACACTTCCTTTGGAAGTTGCATTAGAAATTTCATGCCATTGGAGGCATATGTATCCTCATGGCACTACAAAATAATCATATTAAGCAGAATGAACATTGTAAAGGATAAGTCCATTCTAGCCAGTTGGCTGAGTTTGACTGCCATCATTCACCATCTATAGCAAATCACTTTACTTATTGAAAATTTATGTCTAACTTATGTAATGAGCTTAGTGTCCCTTGAAGCAATTTTAGATAGTAGATGGAATTTTCCAACTGCAAAAGAAAATGTAGCATCAAAAATGATTTCCTCCTTTCTAAGAGAGCAGATATTAAAAGTTCTCATTATTGGTAAATATAGCCATTATGAAGATCAGAATAGAGGTTCCCTAAAAACCTTAAAAAAATAGAACTACCATATGATCTAGCAATCCCATTTCTGAGCATATCCAGAGAAAACCATTCAAAAAGATACATGCGCCCTAGAGTTTATGACAGTGCTATTTACAATAGCCAAGACATGGAAGCAACATAAATGTCCATTGACAGAGGAATGGATAAGAAGATATGATACATATATACAATGGACTATCACTCAGTCATAAAAAAGAATGAAATAATGCCATTTGAAGCAACATGGATGGAGCTAGAGATTATCATACTAAGTGATAAAAGTCAGAGACAAACATCATATGACATCACTTACATGGGATCTAAAAAAATGATACAGATGAGCTTATTTATGAAACAGAAAGAGACTCACAGACTTTGAAAACAGACTTGTGGTTGCCAAAGGGGAAAGGTGATGGGAAAAATGGATTGGGAGTTTAGGATTAACAAATATACACTATTGTATATAAAATGGATAATCAGCAGGACCTACTGTATAGCACAGGGAACTTTGCTCAATAATCTTTAATAATCTATAGGGAAAAGAATTTGAAAAAGAATGGATATATTATATATATAAAACTGAATCACTTTGCTGTACACCTGAAATTGACATACCATTGTAAATGAACTATAATCTATTCAATTCAGTTATTGCAAAAAAGAAAAATCACCAAAAATGTTTTCATTTTATATACAAATGGTAATTCTGGGAGGAGACGGATGTGTCAATTAACTTGATGGTATTCATTTCACAATGTACATATTTATTAATTGTCACATAGGACACCCTGTGTGATTAGTCACTCAGTTGTGTCTGACTTTTTGCAACCCCATGGACTGCAGCCTGCTAGGCTCTTCTATCCATGGGGATTCTTCAGGCAAGAATATTGGAGTGAATTGTCATGCCCTCCTCTAGGGGATCGTCCCAACCCAAGGATCACACCCAAGTCTTCTGCACTGCAGATAGAGTCTTTACCAGCTGAGTCACCAGGGAAGCCCAAGAACACTGGAGTGGGTTTCCTCCCTTCTCCAGGGGATCTTCCCAATCCAGGAATTGAACCAGAATCTTCCACATTGCAGGCAGATTCTTTACCAGCTGAGCTACCAGGGAAGCCCTTGGACACCTTATATCTATATATATATAGATAGATATAATATATGCATATTTTAAATTTGCCTATATACCATGATAATGATGACAAATATAAAATTATTTTCTATAGAATGATGTTTTATATCTTAGGTATATGTGTACAGCCTAAATATGCTGAATTTTTTTTTTTTCCCCGAAGAATAGTAACATGTATTTGGTTGAACATTTTGCAAAGTGTTTGAATACTTACTGGCAATTTCATAATGTTTGACATAATAGTAAGGCAAAGTGGTTTAGATCATGGGATCTCATCACAGAGGGCTAGAGATTAAATTCTGTTTTTTTTTTTTCCATTTAAAATTGTACATGCTTAGTACTCTTGCCTGGAAAACTGGATGGAGGAGCCTGGAAGGCTGCAGTCCATAGGGTCGCTGAGGGTCAGACACGACTGAGCGACTTCACTTTCACTTTTCACTTTCATGCTTTGGAGAAGGAAATGGCAACCCACTCCAGTACTCTTGCCTGGAGAATCCCAGGGACAGGGGAGCCTAGTGGGCTGCCGTCTATGAGGTCGCACAGAGTCGGACGTGACTGAAGTGACTTAGCAGGGCTATTAAGAGAGAATATTTATAAAATTCTAATCCTTGTGTTAGTCATACAAGTGCTGAGGAAATGCTGTGTGTGAAAGCCACTCGATCATGTCTGACTCTTTGCGACTCCATGGACTGTAGCCCACCAGACTTCTCTGTCCATGGCATTCTCAAGGCAGGAATACTAGAGTGGGTTGCCATACCCTCCTCCAGGGGATCTTCCCAACACAGGGATGGAACCCAGGTCTCCTGCATTGCAGGTGGATTCTTTACTGTCTGAAACACCAGGGAAGATAGTCACATCAGGGATTGGAATTTTAATATGTGATTTTTGGAAGGACACAAACATTCAGTCGATGGTGATAGTAACAAATGTAATGGTGCTGATGATGTTGATGATGATAATTGATAATGTTCATGCTACACAACTAATTCATCGTGTTTGAATCAATGGGTTTAAGGTTGATGTGTTTGGAATGTCCTAAACACCATGATTACAGAAAAAAAGGAAAATGCATATGCAAAATTAGCTTGGGTTCTGTTGGGAACAAAAATTGGAGGCTATGAAAAATGTTGATTAATGAAGTAGGTTTATTGGAAGATTGGTTCTATAAAGTAATTCTAATGTATTCGTGGTCTAATCAGTTATTATGGGTTGAAGCCAAGATCTAGCTATTAGCTAGATAATTTTTATAAAGTACATGAGATCAGAAAGGATGCTCTGTTAATTTCCTTATTAAAAGATCTATATTACTCACAAAGTGAAGGACCAATTTGGTAATATTATAAACAAAAAAGCACATTTTTTTCTTTTTTTTCTCCTTTAAGGTCAAAGTCAAACAAGAACAACAATAATTAAAGCTACCAGTTAATGTAGTGTGTACCCAGTATAAGAGGTAAACGTCCCAGATATCATGTGAGGCATTTAAACACAACCTCTCACTTAATTCTCACTTCAATCCTATGAGAGAAGTTGTCATTATCTCAATTTTACATAGTGGAAAATAAGGCTCAGGGGAATTCAGTCATGTTCCTATTGTCATGAAGCTAATAAATTAGGTATTCAACTCAATATATCGACTTAGGTATTCATTACACCTTACAAAACTATAAAGATTTTAGCCAAAGTGTGTATGAAAGTATATGAGGTCTCTTTGGGAACTTTCCAATTTTTTGATGCCATTCAGCAAGTGCTTCTATCTGAATAAACACAAAATTGAACTATTAGATATAAAATTATTTTTACATGGTTTTCACTGGCTGTTGCTTGTAATCCCTCCTGCCCTTAGGCCTTCATGGCTTGCTAGATCTCAAAGCTAAATGTAAGTTCATGGAAAGATTCTTTGCTGTGGATGAGAGCATATAAGGCCAGGGATCTGGTGGTTACTCGTGATGTTCTCTTATCATTTCATCCAGGAGTTTGCATGAAGTATGCTCCAAATCTATTTGAATTTGGTTCTATTTGCTGTTGAGATATGGAGATATTTGAAAGAATTGTTCTTCAATGAAAGAGCACTGGAACCACTATATAAATATGGGAACCTAATTTTAAGGTAGTGCAGTATTAGGCATGAAGAACTCACAATCTGGATTCAGTGAATATTTCATTTGGAACCCATTATGTGTGTGTGCCAAGTCATGTATTCATGATTACATTTTAGTTAATTTAAACATACATTTACTGATTACATGAATGTGTATGGCATTGTTGTGTGAACTTGAAACTCAAAGATAAATAACAGGAAAAGGCACAGTCCTAAAGGCCGGACAGGAAGGACAACTGGTAATTTCAAGACTCTGTTTTATGTACTTTGCTAGAATTGTGCAAGGGAGTGCAAAGGAGATTGGTGAAAATGTCCTGAAAGACATGATTACTGAACTAAATTCTGATACATAAATAGGATCAGGAGAATGCATATACAACATGATATCCAGCCTCAACTATTAATCAAAATAGAGAAATATTAAAGAGTTGATAATATCAAGTATTTTGAAAGGTTCAGTCTTGTCATACATTGCTGGTGACAGTGGACATTACTGCCTCCATGGTGAAGAACAGTTTGGCAATATCCAGTAAAATTACTAATGCAAATATGTGATAACAATCTTTCCCAGGTATACATTTAGATAACATTCACTTGAATATTTAAGAAAATATGTATAATTGTTTTCTTAGGGATGTAAATTGGTAGAGCCACTATGAAGAATAGTGCAGAGGTTCCTTAAAAATCTAAAAGATATAGAGTTACCATACTCTACTGCAACCCTACTCTTGGGTGTATATACGGAGAAAACCATAGTTTGAAAAGATACATGCACCCCAGTGTTCTTGTTGGCACTATTTACAATAGCCAAGACATGAAGCAAATTAAGTGTCCATTGGCAGATGAATGCATAAAGACATGGCATGTACACATAATGGAACACTACTCAGTCTTAAAAAAATAAAGTAATCCTGTTGGCAGCAACATGGATGGACCTAGAGATTATCATATTAAGTGAAGTAAGTCAGAGAAAGACATATAATATTCCCTTGTATGTAAAATCTTTAAAAATAATATAAATGAATTTATTTACAAAACAGAAATAGACTCAAATACATAGAAAACAAACTTAAGGTTCCCTAAGGGGATAGCAGAGGGTAGGGGAAGAGATAAATTAGGAGTTTTGGATTAACATATACACATAATTATGTATAAAATAAACAACAAGGACCTACTGTATATTACAGGGAAATATATTCAATATCCTTTAACAAGCCATAAAGGAAAAGAATCTGAAAAATATAAATATACCTGAATCAATTTACTGTACATATGAAACTAACACAGCATTGTAAACAACTTGTAAATTAATTATATTTCAACTGTTTAAAAAAATGCTTTAAAAAAGAGAATATATATGAAGATATTCATTACAGCATCATTTATAGGACTTCCAAATCAGAAGCAACATCAGCATTCATCAGTAAATAGATAAATCCATATGCAGAACACAATACCAAACTTCAAAGTGATGGAATAGACAGATTTTATATCTCATTAGGCTTCCCTGGTGGCTCAGATGGTAAAGAATCCACTTGCAATGTGGGAGACCTGGGTTTGATCTCTGGGTTGGGAAGATTCTCTGGAGAAGGGAATGGGCTGCCCACTTCAGCATTCTGGCCTGGAGAATTCCAAGGACAGAGGAGCCAGGCAGGCTACAATCCACGGGGTCCCAAAGAGCTGGACCCGACTGAGCGACTTTCACTTTCACTTCACGCCCACTTCCATATACCTCATTATTGACAAATACTCAAAACATAATGTTGAGCAAAAATTTTTACTGAATGATAAATACAGTGTAGTACATTTATCTAAAATAAGCAATATTGTATAATTGTGGGTATGTATATGCAGGCTTCCCAAGTGGCACTGTTACTGAAGAATCCACCTACCAACGCAGGAGATAAAAGAGATGCAGTTTTGATCCCTGGGTCAGGAAGATCTCCTGGAGGAGGGAAGGACAACCCACTCCAGCATTCTTGCCTGAAGAATCCCCTGGTGGGCTACAGCCCATGGGATTGCAAAGAGTCAGACACAACTGAAGTGACTTAGCACAGCACACAGTGCGGGTATGTGTATGCATGTGTGTGTTTGTGAATAAAACATCATCTGTAAGAACAGACAACTATGCGGCAGAGGTTGCTTCTTGGGAGGAAGAAGGGCTATAGATAAAAGCTAAAGTTCAAAGGGACGTCAACATTGTAATATTTCTTCTAATAAAATAATAGAACAAGAATATAAACAAGACTAAAAATGTCAAGTTTCAAATCTTAAATTATGTTTAGAAATCTCAAAATGAAATGAAATAAGAGAGTGAGCCAAGAACAGGATGAGTGAATTGAGAAAAGTTGAAGTTGTGGGAGGGGAGTATCCGGGCAGTGGGAACAGTGTGGAAAAGCAGAGAGAGGTGTAAGAAAGATTGGTGTCTTCAGATGGTCCAAGATTCACTTCAGGAGTATGAAGCATGAAGTAGTGAGAAAGTGGAGGGGGGGGAGGGGCAAGGAATATGTGACAGGTAAATGGATGGATAGACTGTGGTGGGCCTTACAGGCCAAGTTAAGGTACTTGGATTGTGTCTGTTAGGTGTTGGGAAGCCTGTTTTGAGGAGGAGAACCATGATTAGATAAGTGTTTCTGGAAGATCACATAGACGGCTGCTTGAGGAATCCTGTGAAAGTGTAAGAGTTATATTAGGGTTCTCCAGACAAACAGAACCAATAGGGTGGATGTGTTTGTATGTCTGGAGAGAAAGGGAGCAAGAGATTGAAACATACACACGATTAGTTGATCGATTAATTGATTTTAAGGAATAGGATTCCCAGGTGGTGCTAGTAGTAAAGAAGCTGCCTGCCAATTCAGGAGACATAAGAGATGTGGGTTCAATCCCTGGGTCAGGAAGGTCCCCTGGAGGAGGGCATGGCAACCCACTCCAGTATTCTTGCTTGGAGAGTCTCATGGACAGAGGAGCCTGGTAGACTACGGTCCACGGGGTTGCAAAGAGTTGGACACAACGGAGGTGACTTAGCATGCATGCACATCACATGATTATGGAGACTGACAAGTCCACATCTACAGAGTGTGCCCACAGGCTGGAAACCCAGGAGAGAGCATCACCAATATTTTGGTTCAAGTCCAAAAGTCATTAGCATGGAAGGTCAGAGAAGAGCCGATGCTACAGATCAAGTCTGAGTCTTTCTGCTGGCAGAATCTTTCTTACTCAGGAGAAATCAAGTCTTTCTGTTCTGTTAAGGCCTTCAACTAATTAGCTAAGACCTATTCACATTATGGTGACAATCTGCTACACTCAAAGTCCACCAATTTAAATGTTCAGTTCAGTTCAGTCTCTCAGTCGTGTACGACTCTTTGTGACCCCATGAATCGCAGCACTCCAGGCCTCCCTATCCATCACCATCTCCCGGAGTTCACTCAGACTCACGTCCACAGAGTCTGTGATGCCATCCAGCCATCTCATCCTTGGTCGTCCCCTTCTCCTCCTGCCCCCAATCCCTCCCAGCATCAGAGTTTTTTCCAATGAGTCAGCTCTTCACATGAGGTGGCCAAAGTACTGGAGCTTTAGCTTTAGCATCATTTCTTCCAAAGAAATCCCAGGGCTGATCTCCTTCAGAATGGACTGGTTGGATCTCCTTGCAGTCCAAGGGACTCTCAAGAGTCTTCTCCAACACCACAGTTCAAAAGCATCAATTGTTCGGCGCTCAGCCTTCTTCACAGTCCAACTCTCACATCCATACATGACCCCTGGAAAAACAATAGCCTTGACTAGACGGACGTTTGTTGGCAAAGTAATGTCTCTGCTTTTGAATATGCTGTCTAGGTTGGTCATAATTTTCTTCCAAGGAGTAAGCGTCTTTTAATTTCATGGCTGCAGTCACCATCTGCAGTGATTTTGGAGCCCAAAAAAATAAAGTCTGGCACTGTTTCTACTGTTTCCCCATCTATTTCCCATGAAGTGATGGGACCGGATGCCATGATCTTCGTTTTCTGAATGTTGAGCTTTTTCACTCTCCTTCACTTTCATCAAGAGGCTTTTTAGCTCCTCTTCACTTTCTGCCATAAGGGTGGTGTCATCTGCATATCTGAGGTTATTGATATTTCTCCCGGCAATCTTGATTCCAGCTTGTGTTTCTTCCAGTCCAGTGTTTCTCATGATGTACTCTGCATATAAGTTAAATAAGCAGGGTGACAATATACAGCCTTGATGTACTCCTTTTCCTATTTGGAACCAGTGTGTTGTTCCATGTCCAGTTCTAACTGTTGCTTCCTGACCTGCATACAGATTTCTCAAGAGGCAGGTCAGATGCTCTGGTATTCCCATCTCTTTAAGAATTTTCCACAGTTTATTGTGATCCATACAGCCAAAGGCTTTGGCATAGTCTATAAAGCAGAAGTAGATGTTTTTCTGGAACTCTCTTGCTTTTTCCATAATCCAGCAGATGTTGGCAATTTGATCTCTGGTTCCTCTGCCTTTTCTGAAACCAGCTTGAACATCAGGGAGTTCACGGTTCATGTATTGCTGAAGCCTGGCTTGGAGAATTTTGAGCATTACTTTACTAGCATGTGAGATGAGTGCAATTGTGTGGTAGTTTGAGCATTCTTTGGCATTGCCTTTCTTTGGAATTGGAATAAAAACTGACCTTTTCCAGTCCTGTGGCCACTGCTGAGTTTTCCAAATTTGCTGGCATATTGAGTGCAGCACTTTCACAGCATCATCTTTCAGGATTTGAAACAGCTCAACTGAAATTCCATCACCTCCACTAGCTTTGTTCGTACTGATGCTTTCTAAGGCCCACTTGACTTCACATTCCAAGATATCTGGCTCTAGATTAGTGATCACATCATCATGATTATCTTGGTCGTGGAGATCTTTTTTGTACAGTTCTTCCGTGTATTCTTGCCACCTCTTTTAAATATCTTCTGCTTCTGTTAGGTCCATACCATTTCTGTCCTTTATCGAGCCCATCTTTGCATGAAATGTTCCCTTGGTATCTCTCAGTTTCTTGAAGAGATCTCTAGTCTTTCCCATTCTGTTGTTTTCCTCTATTTCTTTGCATTGATCACTGAGGAAGGCTTTCTTATCTCTTCTTGCTATTCTTTGGAACTCTGCATTTAAATGTTAGTTGCATGCAAAACAGTATCATGGATATATCTAGAATAACGTTTGATTAAATATCTGGGCACTGAAAACTAGTCAAGTTGAAAAATTAAATTAATCATCTTAAGAATAGAGATAGGAGACTAGTTAGAAAGAATGACTACAATAATCCAAGGTTGTAATTCAGAGCCTCAAAAACAGTAAATATTGCTGCTCTGCGGCTGCTAAGTCACTCAGTCTTGTTCAGCTCTTTGCAACCCCATGGACTGTATCCCAGCATATGCCTCTGTCCATGGGATTCTCCAGGCAAGAATACTGGAGTGGATTGCTGTTTCCTTCACCACACATGCCATGTATTAATGTGGCAGACTATACATTCTCAGTTGAGTGCTCATTAACTCACTTTGGGAGTATTTTGCAGGTTTTTTTATTTGCCGGGTTTTTTTCTGTGTCATTTGTGTGTTGTACAGGTGAACAGTTCTAATTCATAATATTTGATAAAATGTACTAGGGTACTGCTGGACTTGCCACAAAGAAAGACTAACTTTTGAGATTGCCAAGTGGAAATTAGTTGTTTTCTACATCTACAGATGTTAATAATCAGAAAAATCTTCCAACAAGATAAAATCATCTAAGTCTACCATTGTTACTGACCACAAGAGAGCTATCTGTTCAAGGAATAACATAATTGTAGGAGAAGATAAGGGCTTTCCTGGTAGCTCAGCTGGTAAAGAATCCACCTGCATGCATGTGAACCTAGTTCAACTCCTGGGCTGGGAAGATTCCCTGGAGAATGGATAGGCTACCCACTCTAGTATTCTTGGGCTTCCCTAGTGGTTCCCAGATGGTAAGGAATCTTCCCACAATGTGGGAGATCTGGGTTTGATCCCTGGGTTAGGAAGATCATCTGGAGGAGGGCACGGCAAATCACTCCAGTATTCTTGCCTGAAGAATCCCCATGGATAGAGGATCCTGGCAGGCTACAGTCTATGAGGTCTCATAGTCAGACATGACGAGCCACTAAGCACAGGAGAAGATAATTATCTGTTAATAAAATTACAGACAACCAGAAATACCATGGACCTTATTCATAAGAAGTACAAAGAACATATTAAACACCATCACTGAATGAAGCAAAGGAGTCATAGATTTTGAGTTTCTAAGGTTGACTTAGAAGTTTGGATCTCATAATTTGCACAATACAGACATTATCAGTGTAAAATAAGTGCTGAAAATCTACTTTGCAACTTGAATTTCTCATCTCCTCAAGGGAATTGTTAACATGGTCATTCTCAGTGTTCACTCCCCAGTTCCTTCTCAATGTAGATTTTAAATGTCATTTATAGGAAATGTATGCCAATGAGTATATTTCCCTTTTAAGAAGAGAGAAGTTTCAAGCTTCTCAGGCTCATTTTACTTTCTTATTGGGCAGTAAGACTCTAGGGATTTTAGGCTGGATGAAGTTTATGACTATAAAATATTTAGTGGCATCCAAGTTTTACTATCACCATTGCCAATTTTTTCATGTTTGAGGTAGAGCTGTGAACTTCATTGAATTTCTTTCTTCATTATTTATTTGACAATGCAAGTGTTATTTATTAAATCATATTTATTATATCATCTAAGTAAACAACTGCCTAGTAGGTATGTTGGAAGTAAAAATAATATATTATGAAGATATTTCCATCAACTATAAATGCATTTTTCAGAGAGTTCTGTGGGCACTGACTTCACTATTCACTAACTTGGTGACCTTAAGTAGATCTGTAAACTTTCAAACTCTTATATTAATATTTTCTTTTTCCTCAGGGTTATGTGTTGTAGAGAGGCTGCAATGATTAAAGGTTCCTGAAAGGCTCTTCGTAAACCTTAAAGGACTGTACAAATACAGTTAACAGTACAGATAGTAATCTTATTACAGGAAGCAGAGGATCATATATTCCAATGTGTAAATTTCTTTTTTTTTTTTTTCTCACTACACCAATGAACAAGTTAAAATGAATCAAAAGATTACTCTGAAAAAAAAAATTATTCTGCCATAGGCTTAAAAGTAATCCATTCTTCTCGGGATTGTCAGTGTTGGCAATGTTTTTGTCTTTTTCCAGAAGCAGAGTATATTTGAGCTGAAAGGAACCTTGGAAAGCATCCAACATAATGCCCTTAATACTCGCTTCTCCATTTTACCATAATGTAAAATTTAATGTGAACATAAAATAAAACTTTCTAGACAGTTTAAATGGATTTCTCTTTGAAGACTACATGTTAAAATGCATTTAGACTCTACTAGGACACAAATGAAGCCTGAAATTTTAGATTCAAGATTAAGAATCAAACTTCCTAAGGGATTTTGGTAAGTGATGAATGAAAAGAATTAAAATAGAAAGTTGTTGGGTATATCTAACCATAATATATATCTGACCATTACCATAATAATGTCTGGTCAAGTATTTCCACATAAAAAGGATATATAGCCACTGTCAAATAACATCTGACACGTATGATGGTGAATGAAGCTGCTGGGAATATGGAGAACATCAGTGAAATTCCTAATCCCATGTTATACCATATTGTTCATAGGGTATATGCTTAATTCCAACCTTTCCAGTACACCAAACATGCTTATGAGTACATATTCCCTATAATTAATCATAATGGATGTAAAGAATGAAAAACAATTTTAAATATTAGCCTAAGCAAGACATTATTGGGGACAAAAAAATTATAAAAAATAACATAAGCTGCATTCTTAAGGCAAAATAAGTAGATTCTATTCACATCTTCCTTTATTGTCAAATTTGCTAACATTTACAAAGATTTAAATTCCCTAAAATTTACAAAGAATAACCTAAAACAAAATTATAAGAAAAAAAGAAATTCCTAGAGCTCCTTAAACATGTATCATCTACTTTACCATGTTTGGAAAGAAAAACGTTAAAAGTTAAACAAATATTTTAATACTGAGAACAGAATATAAAGGAGCAGTGAAGGCTTACATTCATAACTATTTTTTTTTAGCATTATGCTTATGATGGAGTCACCACTTCACCCATCAACTAAGAGGAGTAAATTAGAATAAAGCAATGTTCTATGCGATGCAACGGTCTATAAAGTATTCAAGGAGCACTGATAATCGGCTTCAGTTCCAATTGGTATAAACTTGAATTGGACTGTTCAAATCTCCTGTAAGGATAGCTTAGAAGATAATTTCTCTGTAATACTGTGAGTCAGAGGAATAGTATAAGGGATGTTCCTTTAAGCAACAGGAAAGAGAGTCAAAGAGGAATTGGGAAAAGACAAGTCATAAAGGAACGGATGACAGTGATGTTAGCTTTGGAAAAGAAAAGAGACTGCTTCCTCTGCAGACAGAACAAAGGAGGAGAGACAAAGGAAGGATACCTAATATATTTATAGTAGAAAGACATTGTAATTGCTCAAAAATGTTCGTCTGGAATAGAGAGGACTTGGTGGAACCTAGAGCAGAGAACTATTATCTGAGTAAAGAGTAGGTCTTATGGTGAAGGCTGTATACTGTCACCCTGCTTGTGTAATGTATATGCAGAGCACATTATGCAAAATGCTAGGCTGGATGAAGCACAAGCTAGAATAAAGATAATCAGGAGAAATATCAATAACCTCATATATGCAGATGACACTACCCATATGGCAAAAAGTGAAAGAACCTCTTGATGAAAGCAAAAGATGAGAGTGAAAAAGTTGGCTTAAAACTCAACATTCATAAAATTAAGATCATAGCATCTGGTCCCACCACTTTATGGCAAATAGATGAGGAAACAATGGAAACAGTGACAGACTTTATTCTTCTGGGCTCCAAAATCACTGCAGATGGTGAAGACAGCCATGAAATTAAAAGATGACTTCTCCTTGGAAGAAAACCTATGACCAACCTAGACACCATATTAGAAGGCAGAGACATTATTTAACCAACAAAGGTCTGTCTAGTCAAAGCCCTAGTTTCTCTGGTAGTCAAGTATGGATGTGAGAGTTGGACTATAAAGAAAGCTGAGTGCTGAGAATTGATGCTTTTGAATTGTGGTGCTGGAGGAGACTGAACTGACTGAGCTACGGTGAGGGAGAAGAGATGGAGGAAAACTTGGTGTTCCTAAGCATTAGTTCAGTTCAGTTCAGTCACTCAGTCATGTCCAACTCTGCGACCCCATGAATCGCAGCATGCCAGGCCTCCCTGTCCATCACCAAGTCCCAGAGTTCACTCAAACTCATGTCCATCGAGTTGGTGATGCCATCCAGCATCCCATCCTCTGTCATCCCCTTCTCCTCTTGCCCCCAATCCCTCCCAGCATCAGAGTCTTTTCCAATGAGTCAACTCTTTGCATGAGGTGGCCAAAGTATTGGAGTTTCAGCTTTAACATCAGTCCTTGCAATGAACACCCAGGACTGATCTCCTTTAGAACGGACTGCTTGGATCTCCTTGTAGTCATGGTTTGAAATAGTGACTGTGAGTCATACAACATGGACGAAAATACTAGAAGAGAACAGAAAGGGTGGTGGGGAGTTCTGAGGATCCAGCTGAGGTTAGTGGAGAAGGCAATGGCACCCTACTCCAGTACTCTTGCCTGGAGAATCCCATGGATGGAGGAGCCTGGTAGGCTGCAGTCCATGGGGTCACTAAGAGTTGGACACGACTGAGCGACTTCACTTTCACTTTTCACTTTCATGCATTGGAGAAGGAAATGGCAACCCACTCCAGTATTCTCACCTGGAGAATCCCACGGATGGGGGAGCCTGGTGGGCTGCCGTCTATGGGGTCGCACAGAGTCAGACACGACCGAAGCGACTTAGCAGCAGCAGCAGCAGCAGCAGCAGCAGCAGCAGCAGCAGCTAAGGTTAGAAATCAAAAGGTATGTTTTCACTCAGTCCAGTTCAGTCACTCAGTCGTCTGACTCTTTGTGACGCCATGCAGAATCCCATGCTTCCCTGTCCATCACCAACCCCTAGAGCCTACTCAAACTCATGTCCATCAAGTTGGTGATGTCATCCAAAAATCTCATCTTCTGTTGTTCCCTTCTCCTCCCACCTTCAATCTTTCCTAGCATCAGTCTTTTCCAATGAGTCAGCTCTTTGCATCAGGTGGCCAAAGTATCAGAGTTTCACCTTCAGCATCAGAACTTCCAATGAATATTCAAGACTGATTTCCTTTAGGATTAACTGGTTTGATCTCCTTGCAGTCCAAGGGACTCTCAAGAGTATTCTCCAACACCACAGTTCAAAAGCATCAATTCTTTGATGCTCAGCTTGTGCTTCATCAAGCCCAGCATTTCTCATGATGTAATTGCATATAAGTTAAATAAGCAGGATGACAATATACAGCCTTGATGTACCCCTTTCCTGATTTGGAACAAGTTTGTTGTTCCATGTCCAGTTCTAACTGTTGCTTCCTGACCTGTGTACAGATATCTCAAGAGGCAGATCAAGTGGTCTTGTATTCCCATCTCTTTAACAATTTCCCACAGTTTGCTGGGACCCACACAGTCCAAGTCTTTGGCATAGTCAATAAAGCAGAAGTAGATACTTTTCTGGAACTCTCGTGGTTTTTCGATGATCCAAAGGATGTTGGCAATTTGATCTCTGGTTCCTCTGCCTTTTCTAAATCCAGCTGGAATATCTGGAAATTTATGGGATATGTACAGTTGAAGTCTGGCTTGGAGAATTTTGAGCATTACTTTGCTAGCGTGTGAGATGAGTGCAGTTGTGTGGTAGTTTGAACATTCTTTGGCCTTTGAAAATTCTTTGCATTGCTTTGGGATTGGAATGAAAACTGGATCTTTTCCAGTCCTGTGGCCACTGCTGAGTTTTCCAAATTTGCTGGCATATTGAGTGCAGCACTTTCACCGCATCATCTTTTAGGATTTGAAATAGCTCAACTGGAATTCCATAACCTCCACTAGCTTTGTTTGTAGTGATGCTTCCTAAGGCCCGCTTGACTTCACATTTCAGGATGTCTGGCTCTAGGTGAGTGATTACACCATCGTGGTTATCTGGGTCATGACGATCTTTTTTTGTATAGTTCTTCTGTGTTTTCTTGCCACCTCTTCTTAATATTTTCTGCTTCTGTTAGGTCCATACAATTTTTGTCCTTTATTGTGTCCATCTTTGTATGAAATATTCCCTTGTTAGCTCTAATTTTCTTGAAGAGATCTCTAGTCTTTCCCATTCTATTTTTTCTATCTATTTCTTTGCACTGATCACTGAGGAAGGCCTTCTTATCTCTCCTTGCTATTCTTTGGAACTCTGCATTCAAAAGGGTATATCTTTCCTTTTCTTCTTTGCCTTTCACTTCTCTTCTTTTCTCAGCTATTTGTAAGATCTCCTCAGACAACCATTTTGTCTTTTTGCATTTATTTTTCTTGGGGATGGTGTTGATCCCTGCCTCTTGTACAATGTCATGAACCTCCACCCATAGTTCTTCCACCCTTGAATTTATTTCTCACTTCCACTGTATAATTGTATTGGATTGATTTAGGTCATACCAGATTGGTCTATTGCTTTTTCCTACTTTCTTCAATTGAAGTCTGAATTTGGCAATAAGGAATTCATGAGCTGTGCCACAGTCAGCTCCTGGTCTTCTTTTTGCTGGCTGTATAGAGCTTCTCCATCCTTGGCTGCAAAGAATATAATCTATCTGATTTTGGTATTGACCATCTGGTGATGTCCATGTGTAAAGTCTTCTCTTGTGTTGTTGGAAGAGGGTGTTTGCTATGACCAGTGTGTTCCTTTGGCAAAACTCTGTTATCCTTTGACCTGCTTTGTTTTGTACTCCAAGACCAAATTTGCCCATTACTCCAGTTATCTCTTGACTTCCTATTTTTGTCCCCTGTAGTGAAAAGGACATTTATTTTGGGTGTTAGTTCTAGAATGTCTTGTAGCTCTTCACAGAACCATTCAACTTCCACTTCTTCAGCATTTTGGGTCAGGGCATAGACTTGGATTACTGTAATATTGAATGGCTTGCCTTGGAAATGAACAGAGATCATTCTGTCGTTTTTCAGATTGCATCAAAGTACTGCATTTTGGACTCTTTCATTGACTCTAATGGCCACTCCATTTCTTCTAAAGGATTCTTGCCCACAGTAGTAGATATAATGGTCATCTGAGTTAAGTTCACTCATTCAAGTCCTTTTTAATTCACTGATTCCTAAAATGTTGATGTTCACTCTTTCCTCTCCTGTTTGGCCACTTCCACTTTGCCTTGATTCATGGACCTAACATTGCAGGTTCTTATGCAATATTGCTCTTTACAACATCAGACTTTACTTCCATCACCTGTCACAACCACAACTAGGTGTTGTTTTTGCTTTGGTTCCATCTCTTCATTCTTTGGGGAGTTATTTCTCCACTGATCTCCAGTAGCATATTGGGCACCTACCAACCTGGGGAGTTCATCTTTCAGCATCCTATCATTTTGCCTTTTCATGCTGTTCATGGTGTTCTCAAGGCAAGAATACTGAAGTGGTTTGTCATTCCCTTCTCCAGTGGACCACGCTTTATCAGAACTCTCCAACTCGTTCATCTTGGTTGGCCCTACATGGCATAGTTCATAGTTTCATTGAGTTAGACAAGGCTGTGGTCCATGTGATCAGTTTGGTTAGTTTTCTGTGATTGTGGTTTTCATTCTGTCTGATGGATATCCATCCTCTGATGGATAAGCGTATGGAATCTTCCTGATGGAAGAGACTGACTGAGGGGGAAACTGTGTCTTGTTCTGATGGGTGGGACCATGTTCATTAAATCTTTAATCCAATTTTCTGTTGATTATGTTTTCACTAGTCAGAGCTAAAGTAACATGAACTGCTCACAGTAGGTAAACACCCAACAAGGTCAAGAAACAAACCATAATCAGGCTCAAGCCAGATGAGAAATAAATAACTGCAGAAAAAGCCTCAGAGCTTAAGAGGCCAGTGAGAGGTTTTAGAAGCGATGAGAAGCGTCAGGGTGGAGGCTGGATCATGATATGGGTATAGTCAGAAATGAGAAGCTCTAGACACACTAAGTCCAGTTAGAAATCAATAAGAGAAAAGGAAGAAGGAAAGAAATAGCCTTTCTATATGACCCTGTAGACTGTAAACTACCAGGCTTCTCCAGGATTTTCCAGGCAAGAGTCCTGGAGTGGGTTGCCATTGCCTTCTCCAGGGGGTATAAAGAATAACACTAAAAAAAAAAAAAACAAAACCACTCAATGAACACATTTATCAATGATAATAAAAATACACCATGTTAAACTTGTCAGATGAAGCTAAAATCATTCTTGGGAAAAAAAAAATAACTGTGTCCTTAAAAGTATATGTTAGGAAAAAAAGTTGAAATTTAATGATAATAATGGAGTAGGAAAAAACAGTAAGTTAAACAGAAGAGTCTGGTGTTATTTTGTATGTACAGAGATGAAATATCACTTCATAAATGAATGTAACTTTCTTGGATACAAGGGCAATATACAAAAATTATTTCTAAAGATAGGTAATAAAATAATAAATAAAATATTTAGAAAAACAATTATAAATGTATGAAATAAATTCAATAAATATATTGGATCTCTATATATAAAGTATAAATAATTATTAAATAAAAGAAGGAGTATATCATGCTTGTGAATTTGAAGATTCAATGTTGTAAAGATGCCAACTCTCTTCAAATCGTTGTATAAGTTTAATGCAAGTCCAATAAAATAAAACAGATTTATTTATTTGTGTTTATTGTTAGAACTTGACAAGTTGACTTTAAAATTTATATGGAAATCAATGGGATAAGGATAGCAAAAATATTCTTGAATAATAATGATGGGGAGGACTTTCTCAATCAGATATCAAGTGTGAGTTTGAAACTACACTAATTAAGACTAATATTGTTTCATGGATGGAAAAATTGACCAATGAAGCAATCAGAAGCTTGTTAGAGATCCATGCATATATAGATACTGGATTTATGAAAAGGTGCACAGCAGAACAGTGGAAAAAGAAATATCTTCATAATAAATTCATTTGACCCCTACTCACATCATAAAACAATCTTTTCCAAAAAAAAAATTGTGTCACAATATTAAAGGTAAAATAAACCACCAAAATAATGTATTAGAATAATTTCATAATCTTGGAGTACAGGAAAAATTTCATAGACTTAAAATATATAAATCCTATAGAAGTGGATAAAAGATACATAAAAATACAAACACATAATAGTTTCATATAAATTAGATGTTAGTGGATCACAATAAACTGTGGAAAATTCTGAAAGAGATGGGAATACCAGAGCACTTGACCTGCCTCTTGAGAAACCTATATGCAGGTCAGGATGCAACAGTTAGAACTGGACATGGAACAACAGACTGGTTCCAAATAGGAAAAGGAGTATGTCAATGCTGTTTATTGTCACCCTGCTTATTTAACTTCTATGCAGAGTACATCATGAGAAACCCTGGGCTGGAATAAGTACAGGCTGGAATCAAGATTGCCAGGAGAAATATCAATAACCTCAGATATGCAGATGATACCACCCTTATGGCAGAAAGTGAAGAGGAACTAAAAAGCCTCTTGATGAAAGTGAAAGAGGAGAGTGAAAAGGTTGGCTTAAAGCTCAACATTCAGAAAATGAATCATGGCATCTAGTCCCATCACTTCATGGGAAATAGATGGGGAAACAGTGGAAACAGTGTCAGACTATTTTGGGGGGGCTCCAAAATCACTAGAGATGGTGATTGCAGCCATGAAATTAAAAGATGCTTACTCCTTGGAAGGAAAGTTATGACCAACCTAGATAGCATATTCTAAAGCAGAGATAATAATTTGCCAACAAAGGTCCATCTAGTCAAGGCTATGATTTTTCCAGTGGTCGTGTATGGATGTGAGAGTTGGACTGTGAAGAAAGCTGAGCACCGAAGAATTGGTACTTTTGAACTGTGGTGTTGGAGAAGACTCTTGAGAGTCCTGTGGACTGCAAGGAGATCCAACCAGTTCCTCCTAAAGGAGACCAGTCCTGGGTGTTCATTGGAAGGACTGATGCTGAGGGTGAAACTCCAATACTTTGGCCACCTCATGCGAAGAGTTGACTCATTGGAAAAGACCCTGATTCTGGGAGGGACTGGGGGCAGGAGGAGAAGGGGATGACAGAGGATGAGTTGGCTGGATGGCATCACCAACTCGACGCACATGGGTTTGGGTGAACTCCAGGAGTTGGTGATGGACAGGGAGGCATGGCGTGCTACAATTCATGGGGTTGTAGAGAGTCAGACACGACTGAGTGACTGAACTGAACTGAACTGAATATTATGAACTTCTTCACTGGACAAAGTTAAGAAAGTTAAAAGGAAAGTTACAAGGCTTGGAGAAGATACTTTCAATACATGCTACAAACACAGTAAACAGGCCTCTTAGCAATCATTCAAAAAAAAGACCATCAATCCAACAGGGAGAATAAAAAAGGGGCAAGATATTTGAATGGACCATTAAAAGAGGGTATCCAAATAGTTGATAAACATGTGAAGAGATACTCAGTTCCAGTACTAAGAGAAATCACAGAGATAACGTTACTCAATATGATGGCTAAAATTAAAATCACTGACATATCACATGTTTCATATGTTGATGACTCTATGGAACAACTAATGTGCTCATCAATAAATACAATAGAAAAATCAAATCACACAATATTTCTACAATGAAAGCATATTCAGCAATAAAAATTAGAAACTACAGCTAATTGCAAAAATGTAAAATCTCACAAATGTTGAAAAAGAATCCAAACACAAAACAACGCATATATTTATTAAAGTTCATGTTTAAACTTGATGTAAAGCTCTAAATCAAGTCTATTGGAAGTCTCCTGTAAGACGTCATGGCAGTGAACATTTTTAGGAAGGAAGGGGAAGAGTCATAACTGAAAGAGAACCAAAGAAAGGCTCTCAGGGTAGAGGCTATGTCCTATCTCTTGACTAGGATGGTGATAATATAGAGCATTCACTTCGTAAAAATGCCTTCAGCTGTAAATTTGTTTTGTGCACTTCTCTATATGTGTCATACTTCAACAACAACAAAAAATGTTAAAAAAAAAAAAAGGAACATGTGAATGGGATTTTTGACAGCACATTTCTTCTTACAATGTGATAAATTTCAAATGCAATTTCCCATTTCTATCACAAGAAATAACCTTTTGTGGACTTGTAACCTTAGATTTTAGATTTAGAGGAGATTTAGAGGAGAGTTAAAAAGTTGGTTTAAGGCTCAACATTCAAAAAACAAAGATTACGGCATCCAGTCCCATCACTTCATGGGAAATAGATGGAGAAACAGTGGACACAGTGTCAGAATTTATTGTTTTGGGCTGCAAAATCACTGCAGATGGTGATTGCAGTCATGAAATTAAAAGACTTTTACTTCTTGGAAGAAAAGTTATGAACAATCTAGACAGAATATTAAAAAGCAGAGACATTACTTTGCCAACAATGGTCCATCTAGTCAAGGCTATGGTTTTTCCAGTGGTCATGTATGGATGTGAGAGTTGGACTGTGAAGAAAGCTGAGCACCAAAGAATTGATGCTTTTGAACTGTGGTGTTGGTGAAGACTCTTAGAGTCCCTTGGACTGCAAGGAGATCCAACCAGTTCATCCTAAAGAAAATCAGTCCTGAATGTTCATTGGAAGGACTGATGTTGAATACTTAGGCCACCTGATGTGAAGAACTGACTCATTTGAAAAGACCCTGATGCTGGGAAAGATTGAAGGCGAGAGGAGAAGGGGACGACAGAGGATGAGATGGTTGGATGGCATCACTGACTGAATGGACATGAATTTGAGTAAACTCCAGGAGTTGGTATGGATAGGGAGGCTGGCATGCTGCAGTCCATGGGGTTACAAAGAGTCGGATACGACTGAGCAACTGAACTGAACCTTAGATTTTAGAATCTTGACTTATTTAAAAAAATGAAAATGAGGGCTCATAAAAAAAACAAAACAAAATAACTACTGCATATGTTATAACTCTTCAGAGCAGCTACTCTAGGTATCTGCCTCCTTTTCACCCACAGAGAGCCCAGGCCTGCTAATATTTCTAAGAAGCCCAAGGCTGTTCATCAGTGGCTCAACTTTTTGGTCAGCTTGACCACCACTAAAATGTAGATAAGGGTCACAGCAGGACAGGATGAAGCCAGGCTCCATTAAAAATATTAATAAAAGTAGAGCACCAATTTATTAAATGAAAATCCTCTGATCTGTTCACTGTTTCAAACAGCTGTTGTTCTGTATCCTACTGAGGGCCTTGGGACCCAATGACACTAGCAGGTCTGCCTCTGTGCACAATTCTCTCAGCTGGTCAAATAAACAGCTCTCCTCTCCTCCTGTAGACAAGGCAGGATTGCTCTCAGTTGTCAAGCTCAAATAATCCCCTTCAAACAAAATTCCTGGCAAGTTCAAAGAAAACACACCAAACCCCACTGCTTTGAGGGATATGGACACTGAGAATCAGCTGCAGGAGCAGAAACAGAGAGATGCCTCTGAAGATGAAACAATAACAAACCAAGCATTATTACAATATGTTTTCCCTATCCAGTGACATTTTGCAAAAATCAACTCCAGTCCCCAGTGTTCCAGTCCTTTCTTTTCTACTAGGTTTCAACTTTTTACAGCTGAGGTTCAAGTTAGTAGCAGAAAATTCTACATATGTGTGTGTGTGTGTGTGTGTGTGTGTGTGTGTGTGTGTGTGCACTGTGCTGTGCTTAGTCACCCAGTCATGTCTGACACTTGGAGACCTCATGGAATAGCCCACCAGGCTCCTCTGTCCATGGAGATTTTCCAGGCAAGAATACTGGAGTGGGTGGCCATTCCCTCTTCCAGGGGATCTTCCCAACCCAGGGATCAAACCCAGGTCTCCCACATTGCTGGTGAATTCTTTACCATCTGAGCCACTAAGGAAGTCCAAGAATACTGGAGTGGGTAGCCTACCCCTTCTCCAGGGGAACTTCCAAGTCCAGGAATTGAACTGGGTCTCCTGCATTGCAGACAGACTCTTTATAAGCTGAGCTACCAGGGAAGCATATATATATATATGCTTCAGTTCAGTCACTTAGTTGTGTCCAACTCTTTGCAGCCCCATGGACTGCAGCATGCCAGGCCTCCCTGTCCATCATCAACTCCTGGAGTTTACTCAAACAAATGTCCATTGAGTCAGTGATGCCATCCAACCATCTCATCCTCTGTCATCCCCTTCTCCTCCTGCCCTCAATCATTCCTAGCATCAGGGGCTGTTCAAATAAGTTGGCTCTTAGCATGAGGTGGCCAAAGTACTGGAGTATCAGCTTCAACATCAGTCCTTCAAGTGAACACCCAGGACTGATCTCCTTTAGGATGGAGTGATTGGATCTCCTTACAGTCCAAGGGACTCTCAAGAGTCTTTTCTACAACACCATACTTCAAAAGCATCAATTCTTCAGTACTCAGCTTTCTTCACGGCCCAACTCTCACAACCATACATGACCACTGGGAAAACCATAGCCTTGACTAAATGGACCTTTGTTGGCAAAGTAATATCTCTGCTTTTCAATATGCTATCTAGGTTGGTCATAACTTTCCTTCCAAGGAGTAAGTGTCTTTTAATTTCATGACTGCAATCACCATCTGCAGTGATTTTGAAGCTCCCCAAAATAAAGTCTGACACTGTTTCCACTGTTTCCCCATCTATTTGCCATGAAGTGATGGGACCAGATGCTATCATCTTACTTTTCCGAATGTTGAGCTTTTTAAGCCAACTTTTTCTTCTCCTTTTTCACTTTCATCAAGAGGCTTTTTAGTTCCTCTTCACTTTCTGCCATAAGGGTGGTGTCATCTGCATATCTGAGGTTGTTGATATTTCTCCCGGCAATCTTGATTCCAGCTTGTTCTTCATCCAGCCCAGCAATATACTTTTAATAAGCAGAGTGACAATATACAGCCTTGAAGTACTTGTTTCCCTATTTGGAACCAGTCTATTGTTCCATGTACAGTTTTAACTGTTGCTTCCTGACCTGTATACAGATTTTCCAAGAGGCAGGTCAGGTGGTCTGGTATTCCCATCTCTTTTAGAATTTTCCACAGTTTGAGGTGATCCACACCGTCCAAGGCTTTGGCATAGTCAATAAAGCAGAAATAGATGTTTTTCTGGAACTCTCTCTTTTTCCATGATCCAACAGATGTTGGCAATTTGATCTCTGGTTCCTCTGCCTTTTCTAAAACCAGCTTGAACATCCAGAAGTTCATGGTTCATATACTGTTGAAGCCTGGCTTGGAGAATTTTGAGCATTACTTTGCTAGTGTGTGAGATGAGTGGAATTGTGCAGTAGTTTGACCATTCTTTGGCATTGCTTTTCGTTGGGATTGGAATAAAAACTGACCTTTCCCAGTTCTGTGGCCACTGCTGAGTTTTCCAAATTTGCTGGCATATTGAGTGCAGCACTTTCACAGCATCATCTTTTAGAATTTGAAATCACTCAACTAGAAGCTTTGTTCATATATATATGTATAAAACACACACAGAAACACACATAGTTTGAACAAAATCTAACCAAATCACAAAAGACACTAGGTAGATTACATGTCAAAACACACTTTGACCCTTATTTTAATAATTTGGGGAGATGAAAAAAATATTAAACAACTGATAATGCACAAATACCACATAGAATTTATCTACATACTTTGTAAGTGATAGAATAAATGGATTATTATTTTTCATGATTTGGATATATGTTTCTCAATTCTTGTTAATTATCACAGTCTTTCTCTTTGTTCCCAGAAACTCCATCTTAAAAGGACAACTGACATTGTCTATCTGTTGAATATCTATCTATCATCTAACTATGCTTGAAAAAATGAGGTCCAATATTTAGCTCATTTAGAAGGCAAGACTGAATATGTGTTTCAGTGGATGAATAATGCCAATAATGAACACGGCATAAGTGATTTAAAATGTCATGCTACTGTGCAAATATCACACAACTGCTTATATCTATCATTTGATTTCTGCCTTTACTCAGAATGAACTTCCTGACTCGATTTTAATAGGCACCACTGACTCATTGGAAAAGACTCTGATGCTGGGAGGGATTGGGGGCAGGACGAGAAGGGGACGACAGAGGATGAGATGGCTAGATGGCATCACTGACTCGATGGACGTGAGTCTGAGTGAACTCCGGGAGTTGATGATAGACAGGGAGGCCTGGAATGCTGTGATTCATGGGGTCGCAAAGAGTCGGACACGACTGAGTGACTGAACTGAACTGATACGACTTATTTCCCAATCCTGTTAAGCTATAAAATTTCAGAATTAAAAGACTTCTCATTATCTCATAAGAGTATTTTAAGAATAAATGTGATAACTTGCCAGAAAGCATTTGAATTTGTTGGAACAAAGGCAATGTGTCAAAGAAATGTGATACTACAATGGCTTTGAGTATCACGTGGTGATCCTGAATCTTATATTTATTGGGTAGGATATCTTGGGCTTCCCTATAGATGGAATGCCATCCTTAACTGTATGTCCTATGAGAGAGAAGTGTACAGAGAACACTCAGCTAGCACTCAGGAGACTCCAGTGTTTGTTACGGCTCTACTTCCAACCAGGGTAAATTTTTATAAAACTCTTCATGTCTCTGAGCATCTGGTACCTTATCTTTAAAATGAGGTTGAACTAGATATTACGTGAACTTGGCAGTAGCTTCCAGCTTCAGCATTCTGTAATTCTATTATTAAGTGTGATTCTTCATACTCAAGAAGGTAAGAAATTGTTTTTGAAAGTAAATAGAAAAATGGTGGTTAGGAGTTAAGCTTCTACTTTCACTGAAATGCCTACTCCCATAAAATAAAGTGAATTTAGCTTTGATGGTAACTCGGGATTTGAGAAAAGCCTTCCCAATTACCCCAGCGCATCATCATATTTATCTCCCCCAACTCACCATAATCTGTATCTTTTTCTCCATTAAAAAAAAAAAATTACCTTCTCAAATAGAGTTTAGGCTGTCTTACTTACTGTGGAATGTTTAGTGCTGAGAGCAAAGCTTAGCAAATGATAGGGCTCAAAAACATTACTGTTGTATTTAAAATACATATCAATGATGACCTACTGTATAGTACATAGAACTCTGCTTGATGTTATGTGGCAGCCTGGATGGGGGCGGGGGGGGGGGAATTTGGTAGAGAATGGAGACAGGTTTATGTATGACTGAGTCCCTTCACTGTTCACCTGAAACTTGCAACATTGTTGATCAGCTATGCTAAGTTGCTTCAGTCCTGTCTGACTCTGCAACTCTATGGACTGTAGCCTACCAGGCTCCTCCGTCCCTGGGATTCTCCAGGCAAGAATACTGGAGTGGTTGCCATGCCCTCCTCCAGGGGATCTTCCCAACCCAGGCACCACCCATGTATCTTACATCTCCTGCATTGACAGGTGGGTTCTTTACCACCAGTGCCACCTGGGAAGCCTGTTAATTGGCTATACCTCAATACAAAATAAAAGTTAAAAAAAAAAAAAAACTAGCATGTTGAATAACTTAATACATACCAGGATCATTTTAAAAAGTATAGCATGAGGCTAGATCTGTTTAAGAGAAAGATGTCTAGTGAATACTAGTACATTCAAGACTTGACTTTACTTAGACATGTCAAAAGGAAAGATGATGCACTGGAATTAGATCAATAAAACACATCTGGAAGGATTCCTAGTCTAAATCACTTTTTCCAGGTCACTGGAGAGTACACGGCGTGTGTGACAAGATTTTGCAGTAATACAAGGAGAATAGGCTTCCCAGGTGGCACTGGTGGTAAAGAACCCACCTGTCAATGCAGGAGATGTAAGAGACATGAGTTTGGTCCCATAGTCGGGAAGATCCCCTGGAGGAGGGCATGGCAACCCACTCCAGTATTCTTGCCTGGAGAATCTCAGGGACAGGGGAGCCTGGTAGGCTACAGTCCATAGGGTTGCAGAGTCAGACACGACTGAAGCAACATAGCTGATTAACAATGTTGTGAGTTTCAGGTGAACAGTGAAGGGACTCAGCCATACATATACATGTATCCATTAACACAGATTAATTCAATAGAAGATTTCATTAAGCCTAGAATAATTACTTTTATTGATAGTGGCATGGTTTTCAAAAATATACAAGTGAGATGCCAATTGCTACCAAAAAAATTCAGCTGAGTGTTTGAATCAGTTTCATTTTGTACTAATGATATATTATAATATACAAATTGTTATATATTATATTTCAGAAAAATAATTTACATCACTGGGCTTAAAACAAAATTTACGACATAAGAAATGACTTCTGCATTTTTCTCAGCATCTGTGGCCTCAGACAACATGTGGGTCCTATTTGTTACTGCTATTTATTGTGTGAATCTATTTTTAAGGATCCCAAGTTTGGCAGAATTAAAAATATGAATATCATCTGCATTGCTCCAGACCACTCTATTACAGCATAGTAATTTGTATATAGGTCATCAGGATTTCTTAAAAAAGGGAATGTATAGTTTTATTTTATGTAGTCAGAGAATTCACTGTTCCATGATGCCTTTCTCGGGTCATCTTGAGAACTGATTGTCACACAATGATCCAATCAGCTGTTTGATTGATTGTATTCAGTTCATCCATGGCACCTGGACTAAACATTTCAAGGTCAGGTTATTTCTGTCTGACACTGATGGACATGGCATGCAACATTGAGAGATAAAAAGGGTTCGTTATATTCAAAAACTGCCCCACACCAGATACATCTCAATCGTTTTGCTTAAAGATTTACTGAGACTCTCTAAAACTGAATAATATTAACTCTGTAATTTCATTTGACAGCACTGTTTAGGGTGGAGTTGCACAGTGTGGACACTCGGTCAAATTCCTGAAAATCATGATGGTAATAATGGTTCATTAAAGAACTGTAGTTTGGTGTTCAGAAGGTGATATGAATAGAGGGTTTGGAAAAACTAACACTGAAATGAGCACACAGCTTATGAACCCAGATAATAAGCATGCTGCTGCTAAGTCACTTCAGCCGTGTCCAACTCTGTGCGACCCCATAGTCAGCAGCCCACCAGGCTCCCCCATCCCTGGGATTCTCCAGGCAAGAACACTGGAGTGGGTTGCCATTTCCTTCTCCAATGCATGAAAGTGAAAGGTGAAAGGGAAGTCACTCAGTCGTGTCCAACTCTTAGTAACCCCATGGACTGCAGCCTACCAGGCTCCTCCATCCAGGGGATTTTCCAGGCAAGAGTACTGGAGTGGGGTGCCATTGCCTTGATCATATAATAAGCATGTACACAGAGAAGGGTAAAAAGAACAGTGTGGTATGAGGGAGAATCACAGAATAGACTGCTTAGAAATGAAAAATAGTGTCCAGTTGGGCAAAGGAAATTCAATGGAGGATGAGAAAAACAAGATGGACAATGTGCCAGGAGAAGGTGTTAAGTTTTCACTTCTTTGGTATCTAGCACATAGACCCTTTCTGCTGTAATAAGAGATTTATAGCTCCCTTGGCAGGCCAGCCTGGCAGAGATTACCACAAGACCTGAGACCCTGCTGCTGGTGCTGCTGCTGCTAAGTTGTTTCAGTCGTGTCCGACTCTGCGCAACCCCATAAATGGCAGCCCACCAGGCTCCCCATCCCTTGGATTCCCCAGGCAAGAACACTGGAGTGGGTTGCCATTTCCTTCTCCAATGCATGAAAGTGAAAAGTGAAAGTGAAGTCGCTCAGTCGTGTCTGACTCTTAGCGACCCCATGGACTGCAGCCAACCAGGCTCCTCCTTCCATGGGATTTTCCAGGCAAGAGTACTGGAGTGGGGTGCCATTGCCTTCTCCAAGATAATAAGCATAGAGATCTAATATAATGCCATGCAATCTCACATGTTTTAATACAAATGTACATAACTGTAGAGGAGTCTTTGATTGTCCTCTGAACTTTCAGTTTCACACTCAAATTTATTTTTTATATATTAGAACTTGTGGCTGAAGTACTCATGCCACTATTCACTGAGCACTTACTAAGGAATAGGCACTCTCCTAGAACTGGATATACATGTGTGTGTACATGTATATACCTACATACACTTAACAGAAGTCGCTTCCTTGTTGGAACGGAAATTCTACTTGGCAGAGATAGATAATAAAGATATTAATGAAATTAATTAAATCATGTGTTAGGAAGTAATAGTGTTATAAAAACAAAGCAGAATAATGTGGATGGGAATGCCTTGGTGTAAGGGATTCAATTTTAGAGAGATCACTGTAAACCTTGTTAAAAATGAGAGTGGAAGAGAGACTGAAAAGTTTCTGTGGAGGGAAATCTGTGACATCAGTGGGAAACACGTTCTATGTAGACTGAATAGCCAGTGCACAGAGGAGGAGGCGAGACTGTACCTGACTTTTATGAGGGGCAGTAAAGAGGTCGGTGTGACTGGAGCGCAGTGACACAGGGTGGGAGTAGTGTATCAGATCAATTCTGTAGGACCTTGTGAAGTCGCTCAGTCGTGTCCAACTCTTTGCGACCCCATGGACACCAGGCTCCTCCGTCCATGGGATTTTCTAGGCAAGAGTACTGGAGTGGGTTGCCGTTTCCTTCTCCAGGGAACTTCCCAACCCAGGAATAGAACCCAGGTCTGCCACATTGTAGACAGACGCTTTCCATCTGAGCCACCACTTGATCTTAGCCAAAAGGCCTGTAGACCATCACAAAGACATTGTCTTTTATGCCAATGCAATGTGAGGTTAATACATGGAGGAGAGGTGTTGAGCAGAAGAGTGACTATATCTGAATTAAAATTTAATTTACTCATCTCAAAATGAGTAAAAATAAATTATGGGGCTTCAGGTTAGGATGGAAAAAAGGAAAAGGAATATTCAGTTAGGAGTGAGATGTTAGTGGCTTGTACCCAAGTTTTAAACCACAACTGCTCATCTCACAGACATACTTTCTCTTCCTTGAAATCATATACTAATATATCTGGAAAATTCTAAAAAGTTTTTCTAGTAGTTCTCACTATTGGAATCCATTAACTGATATAGATATAATTCATTTAACCTCACTATATCTCAGTTTTCTTATTTGTTCACAGGGTTAAAAACAGTGACTAATCCATATGATAATGGTGTGAATTATATAAGAATATGTATGTATATTGATGAAAGTGAAAGAGGAGAGTGAAAAAGTTGGCTTAAAACTCAACATTCAGAAAACTAAGATCATGGCATCCAGTCCCATCACTTCATGGCAAATAGATGGGGAAACAATGGAAATAGTGACAGACTTTATTTTCTTGGGCTCCAAAATCACTGCAGATGGTGACTGCAACCATGAAATTAAAAGACGCTTGCTCCTTGGAAGAAAAGCTATGACAAACCTAGATAGCATATTCAAAAGCAGAGACATTACTTTGCCAACAAAGGTCCTAGTCAAAGCTATGGCTTTCCCATGGTAGTCAAGTATGAATGTGAGAGTTGGACAATAAACAAAGCTGAGTGCCAAGAATCGATGCTTTTGAACTGTGGTGTGGGTGAAGATTCTTGAGATTCCCTTGGGGAGCAAGGCGATCCAACCAGTCCATTCTAAAGGAAATCAGTCCTGAATATTCATTGGAAGGGTTGATGCTGAAGCTGAAACTCCAATACTTTGGCCACCTGATGCAAAGAACTGATTCAATGGAAAAGACCCTAATGCTGAGAAAAATTGAAGGCAGGAGGAGAAGGGGACAACAGAGGATGAGATGGTTGGATGGCATCACCGACTCGATGGACATGAATTTGAGCAAGCTCTGCGAGTTGGTGATTGGCAAGAAATCCTGGTGTGCTGCAGTCCATGGGGTTGCAAAGAAACAGACACAACTGAGCAACTGAACTGAACTGATGCACACACACACACAAAGCTATTGTAATTAAAGCAACAAGGCATTGATATAAAAACAGATGCATAGATCTGGGGAAAAGAATTAAGAGCCTAGAAATAAACTTAGATATACATGGTCAATTAATTTATGAAAGGAGCTAAGAATATGCTCCAAGAAAAGGACAATGTTTTCAATAAATAGTATTGGGAAAACGGGACTGTCATAGCAAAAGAATGAAACTTGACCACTAGGTCACACCAGGGTCCCTGAGCTCTAGGCTGCACACTAGTACCAGCTTATGACCTGTTAGGGAAGCAGTCCACACAGCAGGAGGTGAGCTGGCAAGTGAGCAAAGCTTCATCTGCCTCTCCCCATTGCTGCCTATTGCTCACATTTTTGCCTGAGCCGTCCCACCACTGTCCACGGAAAAAACCGTTTTCTGAGAGATATTTTCCTGGTACCTAAAAGGTTGGGGACCACTGATTTATACCATACACAAAAATTAACTCAAAAGGAATTAAAGACTTGAACATAAGACCTGAAACAATAAAACTAGGTGAAAACATAGGCGGTAAGC
Source organism: Capricornis sumatraensis (assembly GCF_032405125.1). Taxonomy (NCBI): domain Eukaryota; kingdom Metazoa; phylum Chordata; class Mammalia; order Artiodactyla; family Bovidae; genus Capricornis; species Capricornis sumatraensis. The sequence continues at coordinate 44,013,463 of NC_091074.1, read as the reverse complement.
TTGTTGATGTAAGTCTTGGTCATGATTTTTTAAAAAATCCAACACTCAAAGCAAAAGCAACAAAAGGAAAAAAAGCAAAAATTAAAAAAAAGCATCACAATATTATACCAAAAAGTTCTGTATAGCAAAAGAAGCCACAAACAAAATGAGAAGGAAACCTAAATTGGACAAAAATGCCTGGAAACTGTAAGAGGTTAATATCTAAAATATAGAAAGAATTCACATAACTTAGTTCCAGAAAAACATCTATTTCTGCTTTATTGACTATGCCAAAGCCTTTGACTGTGTGGATCACAATAAACTGTGGAAAATTCTGAAAGAGATGGGAACACCAGACCACCTGACCTGGCTCTTGAGAAAACTGTATGCAGGTCAGGAAGCAACAGTTAGAACTGGACATGGAACAACAGACTGGTTTCAAATAGAAAAAGGAGTACATCAAGGCTGTATATTGTCACCCTGCTTATTTAACTTATATGCAGAGTATATCATGAGAAATGCTGGACTGAAAAAAACACAAGCTGGAATCAAGATTGTCAGGAGAAATATCAATAACCTCAGATATGCAGATGACACCACCCTTATGGCAGAAAGTGAAGAGGAACTAAAAAGCCTCTTGATGAAAGTGAAAGAGGAGAATGAAAAAGTTGGCTTAAAGCTCAACATTCAGAAAATGAAGATCATGGCATCTGGTCCCATCAGTTCATGGGAAGTAGATGGGGAAACAGCGGAAGCAGTGTCAGACTTTATTTTTTGGGGCCTCCAAATCACTGCAGATGGTGATTGCAGCCATGAAATTAAAAGACATGTACTCCTTGGAAAGAAAGTTATGACCAACCTAGATAACATATTAAAAAGCAGAGACATTACTTTGCCAACAAAGGTCCATCTAGTCAAGGATATGGTTTTTCCAGTGGTCATGTATGGATGTGAGAGTTGGACTGTGAAGAAAGCTGAGCGCTGAAGAATTGATGCTTTTAAACTGTGGTGTTGTAGAAGTCTCTTGAAAGTCCCTTGAACTGCAAGGAGATTCAACCAGTCCATTCTAAAGGAGATCAGTCCTGGGTGTTCATTGCAAGGACTGATGCTAAAGCTGAAACTCCAATACTTTGGCCACCTCATGCAAAGAGTTGACTCATTTGAAAAGACTCTGATGCTGGGAGGGATTGAGGGCAGGCGGAGAAGGGGACGACAGAGGATGAGATGGTTGGATGGCATCACGGACTCGATGGACGTGAGTTTGGGTAAACTCTGGAATTTGGTGATGGACAGGGAGGCCTGGCTGCTGTGATTCATGGGGTCACAAAGAGTCGGACATGACTGAGCCACTGAACTGAATGGCAAAAAACCCCCAAACAATCCAATTTAAAAACGAGCAGAAGATCCGAACATTTTTCCAAAGAACACATAGAGATGGTCAAGAGATACATGAAAATATGTTCAAAATCATTATCAGGGTAATTCAAATCAAAGTCACAATAAGACATCACCTCATATTTGTTATAAAATTTCTGATATTTCTATCTTCCAATATTTTAATAACTTACTTGGTGTCACTGTAAACGATTATTCATTGGGTATTCAGTGAGACTTTCTCGTCTCTGTCTTGCAATTTATATTTTACAATAAATTTCTTTATGGGAAACTATTTGAATACTTTTAAATAGCTTCAGGAGATATAAAAATGACTTATTTTTGTTTTATAATAACTTTTTACATATAAAAAGGAAAATAGAAAGCATTTACTTAAAAGTAAATTAAGAATATGCTTTCATTTTATAATAAACAGTGTATATGAAGACATAAAGGAAGTTATACAAATATTATTATACTTAAATAAATTTTCCCAAGTTGGAACTCTAAATTCCCAAGAACTACTTTAGGTAAAATAGTAAGACATTTAAATACTATTGCTAAATAAATACTATTGCTAAATAAAAAATATCTTCAAATTATTTATTTTTACAAAATGAAAATAGCGTTATTATTTATACAGGAAATAGAATTGATTAGAAGAAATTTAAGCTTGATTTCAAAGTTTTAATGATGAAACACAGTGGTCACAAACTTAAAGCGAGAGAAGTTATGATGAGAGCTTAGCTATTAAATTACAACCCTAGGTTGCTGGATAGAGCCTCTTTTCGAGGACTTCAAGCCAGGAAAGTTATCAATTCTTTCATTAAGTGCCCATCATTTAACTTCTTGTAGCAATTAGTGTAGTACCTGACTCAGCTTCTCTGAAACTTGACAATCCTGAGTTTACAGAGACAGTGCTAGAATGTGAAGATGAAAGAAATGTGTACACCTCTTAATTTAATATAAAACCTCAATTTTTATCCACAACTGATCCTGCTGGAAGCACTGAAAGAGCAGCAGTATAAATATGAGTTCACTCCAGCAGTGACAGACTCAATCATCCAGTGATTGTGTAATCACTTGAGGCTTACACAGTTAGCTTGAGGATCAGTGATAGCCTATTATTTTACCAATGGATAAAAAGAATCCCTAAAATTATTATCACTTTTTAAAAGGAATTTTCTGTTGATCTAATCATTAAGACCCTGTGCTCCCGATACAAGAATACACCCAGGCCTCCTGCACTGTAGGCAGATTCTTTACCTCTGAGCCTGAGGGAAGCCCTCTCCCAATGCAAGGGTCACAAATGTGACCCTGAGTTGGGGGCTAGATCCCATATTCCACACAATGTGGCCAAATAAATCAATAAATAAAATGAAAAGAAAGAAAAAGAACATTTTCTTCGAATTATCTGTCAGACAATACAGTTTTAAGTAAGTCAACACTTTGTTACAATATGTTTCTCTAGATATTTCTTCCATGGACAAAGTCCTTGAGGAATCAGTCATGTATTTCAAGTATCAGCAGAGTTTAGGAGACCAGCTGAGTTGCATTACTCTCAGCATTTTATTTATTCACAAGGAAATCTTGACTTAAATTAGCCAGATTCTGCTTTGTTGTCACTTGATTATCTAGATTTACACAAGGGTTGGAGAAGCTATTTTTGCAATTCAAAGATGCCAACTTGTCAAAAACTAAATCAAGGTGATTTTCATAAAGCCAGTTTTACATGAAGGGTTCTGGGCTTCTACAAGAAATAACACACTATTTTTCTCTCATTCTTTCATAGAAGCATAGGAATATCATTGTAATAAATTATTACATGTACTCATTCTCATTTTTCTTGGATTATAAGTATCCATACTGTCAGGAGATCAAGCCAGTCAGGCTTAAAATAAATCAGTCTTGAATATTCATTGGAAGGACTGATGCTGAAGCTGAAGCTCCAAGCTTTGGCTACCTGATGTGAAGAACCGACTCATTGGAAAAGACCCTGATGCTGGGAAAGATTGAAGGCAGGAGGAGAAGGGGATGACAGAGGATGAGATGGTTGGATGGCATCACCGACTCAATGGACATAAGTTTGAGCAGGCTATGGGAGTTGGTGATGGACAGTGAAGTCTGGTGTATTGAAGTCCATGGGGTCGTAAAGGGTCAGACACGACTTAGTGACTGAACTGATCTAAATGATTTAAAAATTTCAAGTTGATCCAGTCACCATTATCCAAGTTCAAAAGTCATTAAATGCAAGAAGTTAAAAGTTGAAGGTAAATTCCATTTTGTATATTTCAAAAAGGACACAAAACCCATCTTGCTCTATACAGTTTTTTTTGATTAGTTGCAGTCTCTTAAAAGCACCAGACTCTTTTACTTAATCTTTGGAAATCCGTTATAGAGACATACATCTTCTACTATCTGACTGAAACTCCATTAAAGATCCTACAATTGTTGCATTTTGGCATTCTATGGATACTTCAAGACCTGTTAAGTTCAAGATTTGTATTTATTTTGTAAGTAAAACTCGTAATGTGCCAAACAACCAGTATAGTTTAACCAGCTAATACATGGTGACACTAAAGCTAGAAATCAGAGTACCTTCATTTCAGTCGCTTAGTCGTGTCCAACTCTTTGCGACCCCATGAATCGCAGCACGCCAGGCCTCCCTGTCCATCACCAGCTCCTGGAGTTCACGCAAACTCATGTCCATCAAGTCAGTGATGCCATCCAGCCATCTCATCCTCTGTCGTCCCCTTCTCCTCCTAACCCCAATCCCTCCCAGCATCAGAGTCTTTTCCAATGAGTCAACTCTTCGCATGAGGTGGCCAAAGTACTGGAGTTTCAGCTTTAGCATCATTCCCTCCGAAGAACACCCAGGGCTGATCTCCTTTAGAATGGACTGGTTGGATCTCCTTGCAGTTCAAGGGACTCTCAAGAGTCTTCTCCAACACCACAGTTCAAAAGCATCAATTCTTCGGCGCTCAGCTTTCTTCACAGAGTACCTTAGTGCTGCTGTTTGGTATTTACACTATTAACGCCAGCTTTAAAAATTTTGGGAAAACATATTTAATCCTTTCTGAGGAGGACAGACCCTAGAGTGACTCTCATGGCTTTTTCCCATCTACTCTCTTCCCTTCTGTTCACACCGGGTATGATCCTCTACTCCTAACGGTAGACAAGACACGTGACTTGCTCCTTATCTTCGACTACAGCAAAGATACAGAGATGTTGCTGCTGCTGCTGCTAAGTTGCTTCAGTCATGTCCATCTCTTTGCGACCCCATAGATGGCAGCCCACCAGGCTCCTCTGTCCCTGGGATTCTCCAGGCAAGAATACTGGAGTGGGTTGCCATTTCCTTCTCCACAGAGAAGTTACAGAAATGGAACTTAGTTTCCAAATATATTTTGAGTTAATCAAAAGGAAGATTATCCTGAGAAGCTTGACTTAATCAGGGGAAAGAAATTAAAGGAGTAGGTCCTCCCTGAGTTAGACTCTGAACAATAGAGAATTTCCCAGTGGACCTGATGAAGTAAACAGTCATCCTGAGGAAGCACAAGTGGCAAGATACTCAGGCAGTCCTTGTGAACTACAGGTGGTCTTGAGCATCAGAGATTGGTCTCTAGCCTACAACCAGCAATAAGTGAGGGCCTTCTGTCACACAGATAAAAAAGGTGTGAATTCTGACAGCAATCTGAATGAACTTGGAAGCAAATTCTTCTCATTATGCCTACAAATGAAAATATAAAGGCAATCTTTTGCAACTTTGTCAGATTTGAAGAAAGGACCCAGACAAGCCAAACTTGAAATTTTGACCCACAGAAACCGCAAGATAAGTGTGTCTCATTTTAAGGTGTTAAATTGTGATAATTTGTTACTCTGCTATAGGAAACTAAATTAGAGCATTTAGTTCTGTCATTTGAGAGTAAACTGTGTTTATAACCTGCTTGTTTGTAACATATATAAATGATTCACTGTTTGGAGTCTTATTTCTGCATCACAGCCCTTCTTCGACTGTGCTGTATGCTAGGAAGTGACTGTCCCTCAGGCAGCAGTTCCCAGACACATGATTTCATACACCAGAATAATTTAAAAATATGTTTTGGGGATAGACACAGTATTTTCAACCATTAGTTTAACATAATATCATTTTTAAATCCCATGGACAGAGGAGCCTGGTCTGGTGGGCTGCAGTCCATGGGGTTGCTGAGTCGGACACGATTGAGCGACTTCACTTTCACTTTTCACTTTCATGCATTGGAGAAGGAAATGGCAACCCACTCCGGTGTTCTTGCTTGGAGAATCCCAGGGACGGGGAGCCTGGTAGGGTGCCATCTATGGGGTCGCACAGAGTTGGACATGACGAAGCGACTTAGCAGCAGCAGCAGCATTTTTAAAACATCAAAAAATATCTAATCATTTTATCATTAAAAAATAAGCTATAACACCAAAACTATGGATATGATCTCAGAATAAAGGTGAGACTTTCACAAGAAAGGAAAGTTTGTAACTTATGTAGACATACACACCATCACATACCATACCCGCACCCACATATACCTATACATGCATTCACTCTTTCACTTTCCCATTTGCCCTAGATTGGAACAGACATAACATTGTCACAGATTAAAACCAGACTATAGATTTTCACTTGGAAGGTACTCTTATAAGGAAAAGGTTTAAAACTGCTGGGTAGTTTTAGGTTACTGAACTCAAACTTCAAAACATGGTGTTAGATGATCACATGGAGTCACCTTTGGCTTTGTGTACATTACTTCTTTTTCAATTTATTTTACACAAAGATTGAGGCAGAATATAGATGAAACAGAATATGATGGAAAGGAGGACATAAGAAAGCTACACTATGGAGCAAAGTTGTGCTTAGTCACTCAGTTCTGTCTGACTCTTTGTGACCCCATGAACTATAGCCTGCCAGGCTCCTCTGTCCATGGGATTTCCCAGGCAAGAATTCTGGAGTGGGTTGCCATTTCCTCCTTCAGAGGATCTTCCTGACCCATGGATTGAACCTGGATCTCCTGCATTACAGGGAAATTATTCACCATCAGAGCCACCAGGGAAGCCCAGAGCAAAGATAGCATCTTCAACAAGTACTGCCGGAACAACCGAACAACTAACTACATGCGAGGAAAAGTGAACCTAGACATAGACATTACACTATTAACAAAAATTAACTCAAAATGATCATAGACTCAAAACAAAATGCAAAGATATAACACTCCTAGAAAATAACATAGGAAAAAACCTAGATGACCTTGGGTATAATGATGGGATTTCTTAAAGATACAATGCCAAAGACATGATCCATGAAAATAAAAACTGATAAGTTGGACTTCATTAAATTTAAAAACTTCTGTGTGAAAGACAATATTAAGAGAATTAGAAGACAGGCCACAGAATTGGAGAAAATATTTGCAAAAGACATATTTTGCTAAATTGATGGACCTAATTTCCTAACATATTAAGTCTTTTCCACTGTTGACTTTGGTAATCTTATGACTGAGCAAAATGAATATAAGAGGTGGTTAACTGCGCTTGATTGAACACACACACACACACACACACACACACACACAGTAGAATCTATTCTTTTTCTCTATACATTTATAGGGATTCAAACAACTAGTTTAAAGAGACAGTTTTCTGAGACTAATAGAGGACAGTGTCACACAAAGATTTGTGAATAGACAGGTGTATCTATGTTCTACTTTAACCAGCCATAGCTGGGGAGCTATGTGAAATATCACATCACTGGAGTAGCCACATGTGATTGATTGGCTATTGTTAAACACACAGATATGTTTACATGAACATGATAAAGTTGAAGGAAATGGGAAATTATTTGGAAAAATGAAAGAGAAAGATGCAGCTTAACTTGAGTCAGTTGTGTGTTCATATGGTATGCCCTGCACCAAGCCCTGTGTCAGTTTTTTTCTTTCAAGCTTGAATGAGCTCTGTTGCAAGTATTGGAGGATGTAGCAACCTGCTTTAACTTAGAAAGAAGAGAAAAAGAGAAGATTTCACATTTTGCCTTTTATAAATGTATATTAGATTTTTGTTCAGATATATTCAAGGGCCTTAACATTTTCAGTGGCCTATGAGATTTTTCAAAGATCATCATACAAAATTTGAGTCTTTATAATTTAATGTCGGAGAAGGCAATGGCACCCCACTCCAGTACTCTTGCCTGGAGAATCCCATGGACGGAGGAGCCTGGTAGGCTGTGGTCCATGATTGGCTCCAGAAGATAAAAAAGAAAACCACAAAATCAAAAGGAATAAATGTTTAATTAAATGTCTGAATAACAATATTATGTAAACTTCATTAATTACTCAATTTAGTATTCATGAAAGTTTATTACATTTGAAAACAGTTTTGTAGACAATTTTTTTCCACTTTACAAGATTTTCCAAACATGCAGAATGTAAAAAATCATAGCCAATCACAAATTATATCAGTTATATATACTTAAATAATTTTGAAAACCAATATAACATTTCTTTCTCCAAATTTCACAATGAACAATTGCTGTTGAATGCAGGTATACTTTCCTGGGCTTGCTATGATGTGTGTTCTGACTTCTGTAAGGCCTGATCAAATTCTTAAAGCAGTTCTATTTTTAACTCATCCATTACCTACTGTGCCATGATGGGTAAGACATAGGTGTTTGGTCCATGATTTACTGTATTGGTCATTTAGTCAGGTCTGACTCTTTGTGATCCCTGGGACTGTGGCCTGCTAGGCTCCTCTATCCACGGAATTTTCCAGGCAAGAATACTGGAGTGGGTTGCCATTTCCTTCTCACAGGGGTCATCCCAACCTGGATATCTTGCATTTCAGGCAGATTCTTTACCATCTGAGCCACCTTACTACTCTAAAACTTTTCAAACTAGGGTAGGCCTGGGACTGTGTTCTCTGCAAGCTGTGTCTGGTCAGAAGTTTTATTGTGAAGTGTTCCTAGGAAATACACCCCCTGGGAAGGCAGAAGGCAAGCTCTCTACACTAGGATTGCAAGAGATGACCCAGCTGATACAATGAGCTGTGGTGCTAGGATGGCCCTTCAGAGTTGTCCCCAAACTGGGGCAGAAAGCAAAGCCTTTGGATCCCTACATCAGCCAGTTACTGGTCATACTCCCCGTGTAGGGGACATAACTTTGGGCAAGCAGCTCTAGATACCTGAGGAAAACACTTCAGTGAGCAACTGTGGACATGGAGAACCACGTATGTATGTACTTTACGGAGTGTTAGATTACCTCACAGCACAATCCAGCCCATATGTTACAGTGAGACAGAAGCAAATTAGGGGAGAGGTGGGATTTCACCCAGTTCATTAGTCTATCAGATTAATACAATGGTAACGATGTATTTCTGGGTAAGGGTTTCTACTGAACTTTAATATTAAGTAAAACCTGTGTGCTACATAAAGCTACCGATGCAATATTAAATTATCCAAGACTTCTTGAACCCTCTAAATTCTGAAATACTGTCATATAGTATAAAATAGTCATGTACAATTCTGGATTTAATCTAACTTGGGCATATCATAATCTGTTATTATCCATCAGGTATTTCTTATTGGGCTAGAACCCTAAAAGCATAATTGCTTTTCAGTTTATGACTCTTACTGTAAAGAACAGGAAACAAAATCTAGAGAGTTGATATAAGTTGGCCAAATTCAAATAAGTTGTAAGACATGAATGACAGAATTTATTCTATACATCTTTATTCCACAGTCCAGATTTTCTTCTCTAATATACCACGTTGCTACTTTAGTCCAGAAGATGTTGTTAAAAATCCTTCAAAATGCATGCAAAAATAATGTAAAATTATGCTCAACGAAGTGAAGAAAAGCTATACGTGAATACTAATTCCATTGCAAATTTAGCTTGCTACTCTATGCCGCATGCTGTCTGAAGGACTTTAATTGAATAGATGTTTCACAGTCTACAAAGGATATACTATCATTGTATTATGCACACACCCCCCCCCTTTTTGAGATCATTAAAATAAGACATAGATAGAGTTAGGTAATTTCTCAAGGTTGCACAACACTAAGCAGTAGAGTTGACATCAGACTCCTGTAGTTTAACATCAAAATCTTCCACTTAAACCACAAAGTTCTACACCTTTTTGGGTTAAGTGTTGATGTATTATATTTTAAGTGCTGGTGTACCACATTGCTTTAATAAAAAAAAAAAGTGTTCCCACTGATACATATTTCTCAGAGCCAAAGTCAATGTGTATAACATCTCAAAAATTTCAAGGACTGAGATGAAGAGGATTTGAGAATGTCATTTTTAAGCAGAGGTAATGCATCAGCCATTGTCCCTAACAATGGTAGTAAAAATGCACTTCAAATGACACACAGTACAGCCACAGTGGGCACGGCTTTGAAGAAGGCCACTCAATGAGAGAGGAAGAGTAGATAGTACCACAGCTTAAGGATGATTATTTTGAGCTCTCATCAAAAGAGCTACTCCCCTCCCCCAAAAAAGTTCCCTGCATCTATCTAAATATCAACACTGTACTTTCTCTAAGCTTATATATTTTTTTTAGCCACTATCTTGTATTTTTCAAGACTACAGGACATGCAATACACTTTTAACCTATCATTTTTGCACATACAGAGTAAGATAGTATTTTCTACGAAAATAATATTTTTTAAATTTTCTTTCCTTTTTACTGAATCAGTTCAGTTCAGTTCATTTCAGTCGCTCAGTCACGTCCAACTCTTTGCAACCCCATGAATCGCAGCATGCCAGGCCTCCCTGTCCATCACCAACTTCTGGAGTCTACCCAAACTCATGTCCATTGAGTCAGTGATGCCATCTAGCCATCTCATCCTCTGTCGTGCCGTTCTCCTCCCACCCCCAATCCCTCCCAGCATCAGAGTCTTTTCCAATGAGTCAACTCTTAACATGAGGTGGCCAAAGTATTGGAGTTTCAGCTTTAGTATCAGTCCTTCCAATGAACACGCAGGACTGATCTCCTTCAGAATGGACTGGTTGGATCTACTTGTAGCGCAAGGGACTCTCAAGAGTCTTCTCCAACACCACAGTTCAAAAGAATAGTCGAGAACAAAATGAGGATATTGCTTAAAGTATGAAGTTCTGTAATTTATAGTTATTTAATTAGAAAACATTTTTTCCAGCTTATACTCCTAAGAATACACACACACACACACACACACACACACACACATTTAGTGATTATTTGATCAACACTTAGTCTAAAGAGGGGCTTCCCAAGTGGCTCAGTGGTAAAGAATCTGTCTACAATGCAGGATTCACAGGTCCGACCATGAGTTAAAGGTCCCATGATCTTTCTCCCTTTTTCTGGAAAAGGAAATGGCAATCCACTCCTGTATTCTTGCCTAGCAAATCCCAGGGACAGAGGACCCTGGCAAGCCGCAGTCCATTGGTCACAAAAGAGACACAACTTAGCAACCAAACAACAACAAGTTTAAAGGGACTTTTCCCTATTATAATGGCACTGTACTAATGATCAACACTGAGAAAAAAGAGTGGAAACATGTACACATTACCTTTTAAATTATTTTATAACCACACAGTTAGGATTCCTAGAATATATATTCTATTCTTGCCAGTAAGCTCAAATATTTTATAAAGATTACCTCCTATATCTCAGAGAAATATTAGCAAAGTAAAAATATAGTGTGCCAATTCTTGCTTCGAGACATGTACTCTGTATGTGTAAGCTTTGATGAGTACTAATGGATACTTCTTAGTTTTGACCCTTAGGTTGAAAATAACAGCTTGTTGTTATTTTTCAGGAAGAATAAGGTCCATTTCTAAACATTTTAGAAATCTCATGGCTTTTTTTCTGCTTATAAATAGACAAATAAATGACCACATTAGCACTTGCACTTCAATATGAGCCAATGTCACAACTCGGGGTTAACACTTATTTTTGACATCTGGCTTTCAGATTTTTCTCTGTAATTGTCTGTTTGCTGCCTCATTGCCATACACAGGGACTGAAGGTCAAATGTATCTCTTTCCTGCATTTCCATAAGATATTAAGTCTCAAAGTTTTAAAGATTTCATGTATTGTGGTTACTGGATTTTTCCAAGTTCTAAACCAGTTTAAACATTTGAACATGGGAACGTCTTCTGCTTAGGTAAAAACTGCCCCCAGAAAGAATTGTAAGTCACTTGATTCCAACTACAAGCTGCTCAATTTTTAGCAGATGCTTGTGCGTTTGTCTCTCTAGACCAGGGGAAACATTTTGGCCCTAGTCTTACAAGAGCAAATATGAATGCAGCCCACACATGGCGGTATGCTCTTACATATGAAACTGAATACACTGTCAAGGGGATGTCATCAAAGATGAGCTAACTGACATAACTAGGAATCAAGTTTTCTTTTTAAATCAGGATCAATTCCAGAATGGCATCAAGTGAACCAAAATGTGCCCTCTACACAGACTCTCTGCTTGGGAGGTCTCAAATACAAAAAATATTCTAAGTCTATGGGCATGAAACATTGAACTTATTGCTCGCTCATATCATCCATTGAGAATAGTAGACAATGAAAACATCATATGATGGTAGCTTTAACATGGAAATGTTCATTTTAGTTCAGAAGTCACACTGTTCATTACCTGTTCAACAAGCATATTGATAATCTTTTTAAGTACTGCATATTGAGCTAGTTACTAGAGAAACAAAGAAAAAAGTTGCTTCTCTCAAGAAATCCAGGAGTCTAAAGGCTGGTATCTGTCTTGTATGACACTCTCTGTAATGACGTGTCTTTATCTTCCCCCGCAGATTATGATGACTTTTATAAACTATTCAAAGACCCAGAATGAAAACTAAATTAAATCCTTAAATGCTTTTTCAAGGGTATCCTGTATTTAAGTGCCAGTCCTCCTGTCCTCACTCCCTATCCTCAACTGCAGTCTGTTTTTGAAAATATGTGTTCAAATTCTACATATCAGGACTCTATCCCCTCACCCAGAGCTGAAATGACTAAAGATGAGCACCTATCCAAGCTTGACAGTTTGTTAGCTGAATAACAGCACCTGGTGTGGCTTTGAGCAAAACCTTTGATCAAGTATGGACAAGGATGATTGGTTAGGTCATTCACAAACTTTCTCTGGAGAATTTAAATCAAAGTAGGTGGAAAGTTCACCGTGGAAAACAGAACCAAAAAGAGACTGAGGAAAGACAACACATAGGAACTACTGAGCAGCTGAAGCTCTGAATATACAGACAGCATAACACAGTAGAGAAGAGAAATAAGGAAATACAGTCAGTGGGTGAAGTGATACACAGAGAGAAAGACAAGCTCATATTTTCCCCCTAATTGTATCAGAGGTGCAAATTTCTGAAAAAAAAAAAAATCCCCAAACCAAAACAAAACCCTGACTTCCATTATCTTTAAGTGGGCTCTGCAACTGCTTCTAGATTTCTCTGTTATTTTTCTACTGTAGTCTTCTAGTAAATATCCACTATTTTAAGGTGAAATTAGCGAGTCTTTGTTCCTTTCAATTGAAAGAGCCTAAATAGTTCATTATGACAAGTGTGCAAAATATTTATGAACTGCCCTAGTGAGTTACTAAACCAGAGTTTAGATCTCCGACACTGAAGTTTGTAATATCATAGCTAGAACATACCTAAAGAAGATGGGCTTCCCTCGTGGCTCAGATGGTAAAGAATCTGCCTGCAATGCAGGATACTTGAGTTCAATTCCCTGAGTCAGGAAGATCCCCTGGATGAGGGCATGGCAACTCACTCCAGTATTCTTGCCTGGAGAATCCCATGGACTGAGGAGTCTGGAGGGCTATAGATCATGGGGTCACAAAAAGCTGGACATGACTGAGTGGCTAACACTTTTAAAGGAAAAGATAAATCATAGAAAATAGAGGTAAAGATATACACATAATCCATGCTTAATCATTTTTTAATAATCTATAGATATATAGACATACATACAAATTCACAAATAAATCCAGGAACCAGGATCACTGTGATATGTTATCAAATGCAGCAGCTACTCTAACCCTGCATACCTGGCAGGGCATGTTTTCCCATAAAGAAATGTGCATGGTGTTTCAAGGAGGGAGAACTCAGAGTCAGCACTGAAATAGGATAAGGTGAAGGTGAAGTCGCTCAGTCGTGTCCGACTCTTTGCAACCCCGTGGACTGTAACCTACTAGGCTTCTCTGTCCATGGGATTCTCCAGGCAAGAACACTGGAGTGGATTGCCATTTTCTTCTCCAATTATATATAAAAGTTTTCAAGGAAGGTATGAGAGAATTTTAATTGAGTGCAAGCTAAATTTCTAACATTATACTAGAGATCATCATATATATGATCTCATTAAATCCTTACAAAAAATTCTGGGAAGTTTTATATTATAAATTATAAAAATAAGAAAATCAAGACCCAGGAAGTTTGAAGGAACTTCTCTAAAGTCACGTTTGAAATGGAAACACATTACTTTCTGGCTCTAAAGCCCAGATTCCTTTCATCTTACCAATATGACTGCTCTTCATTCAGCATAATCATCTGATATCAAAGAGAACACAATGACCTCATTCCCACTAGAGCCCTTGACTCCTGATTTTTGTGTATTTACTCTTTTCCTGAATTTTCCAGAAAGAAAATTTTTGCTAAATTCTAAGTGTTGTCAAGGATGGGACTGTCTTCACTTAACAAAGTGGAATCAGTCACACCAGAACTCATGTACACCCGTGGCGGATTCATGTCAATGTATGGCAAAACCAATACAGTATTGTAAAGTAAAATAAAGTAAAAATAAAAATTTAAAAAAAAGAAATATTTGTTGAACAAATGCTTCAAAGGAGGTTTATTTAACAGGTATTATTGCAGATTACCCCAAATCAGCCTTGGCAATCCAAATGCAGCTTAGCTTGGTGGTTTTTCTTTCTTACTTGTTTTTTTTTTTTTATTTTTGGAGAGACAAACTCGTTTAGAACTGAAGTCTGTGGACTCTGGAGAGACTGTATCTGAAACCTGACTGCCACTTCACAGATGCATTACCATAAATTACTTAGGTAGTTTCCTGAACTGTAAAAAATTAATAATAGATTATAGGTTTGGTGTGGATATTAAATTAGTTAATACTATGAAATATTTAGAACAGCATCAGGAAATTGATAAGCATTAAGTAAATGTGAACTATTTTAAGGAACCTCAGATTATTTTCATTCAATACCACTCCCATTCTTTATTTCTTAGGAAAGGGTAGGACTTTCTTAGATTATGTGTGACTTCTCAGGGGAGCCAACAGAGTCCTGGTAAGCTGACAGAACACAATGCGACCGTGATCCTGTGTTGGAGGGGTGGTGGTGAAGGATATTCCTATACTGAAGGATCTGACAGTTTAATAGTCTACTTTTGAAAAGGGGCCTTCAGAAAATGGTCTGATCATTAATAATTTTAGCTTTGTGAACCATATAATTTCTGCTGCAACTACCATACTCTGCTGTTGGACTATGCAGTCAGTCACAGATAACAGATGAACAATGAATGTGGTTGAGTTCTAATAAAACTTTATTGACAAAAACAGGAAGTGGACCAGATTTGGCCTAAGAATATTTGAAAACTTCTGTGGGCAAAGATGGGTACAGTGCTCAGATAATGAATATATCTCTGGGGCCTTGGCTTCCTGGATACACCTTGACTGTTACTAATTAGCAGCAGATCTTTAGACTTCATGATAAACGTTTCTCATTTGTGAGTTGGAGTAAATGCTCCATGACACTCCTTTAAGATTAAGATGCTACTAAATAAAGAAAAAAGCCTAGAAATCCCCTGTAGCAAAAATGGAATCTTGCTATTCCTACTTAGATTTTCCTCCCTTAAATTGTGTTCTAGATGATTTAAAGATTTTTATAATGTGATTTAAGTAGGAAAGGCAGAGGGCAGGGGGATAAGAAATAGTTTTCTGTAAGGTTCCCATGTGGGAAATCACATAATATCTATAAATGCAACATTGTATCATATCATACCATATAATATGTGAAAAAGTAAAATGGAAATAAAATACTGATGCTGTGGTCTATTTATTCTTCTCAACATGTCTGAAAATTGCAACACATTTGAATTGTTTTTTGATAATGACTTGTGTGTCTTTAATGAGAACATCATTCTGTCACTGGACCACAAGGGTGATTGTTTCTTAAATATTACACACTTTACACACATTACTCTAGATTGAAAAGTGAAGATAAATGATGATAAAGAAATTGGTAAAACCAAAAGTTAGTTCTATAAAAAAGATTAAAAAAAAAAGAGATAAACCTCTAACCAGACTGACCAAAGAAAAACAAAGAAAGACTATAGAAAATCAAGAATATAAAGGTCAACATAATCTCAGATTCTACAGGAAGGATCTCAGATCTGGCCCAGAAAGTGGGCCAGATTTGGCCTAAGAATCATATTTTATCACATTTAGATGTATATCTGATCTGTTCTCTATGACTATTTATTTACTTATTATTTCCATAGATATTTTATTATGGACTTTAGGTACTGTTGTATAGGGCTCTTGCCATAAAAAGCAGTTTTGTGAAGTGGAAGTTGCTCAGTCATGTCTGACTCTGCAACCCCAACAATTATACAGTCCATGCAATTCTCCAGGCGAGAATATTGGAGTGGTTTGCCTTTCCCTTCTCCAGGGGATCTTCCCAACCCAGGGATCAAACTCAGTTCTCCTGCATTGCAGGTGGATTCTTTACCAGCTGAGCCACAAGGGAAGCCCAAAGATACTGGAGTGGGTAGCCTATCCCTTCTCCAGCTGATCTTCCTGATCCAGGAATCGGACCAGGGTCTCCTGCATTGTAGGTGGATTCTATACCAACTGAGCTATCAGGGAAGCCCTGTGATAAACACTAAATTTGTACAAATTCCAAGTCATAAGAAACAAAACCTAACAAAGCAAACCAATGTAATAGTCTGTGATCCATTGGAAAATTGGAAAAGAGCTTTCTTTCAGGTTTGGGACAATTGGGATATTGCTTACTTTCAAGATTAGTCTACCCACTCCAGCACTCTTGCCTGGAAAATCCCATGGGAGGACCCTGGTAGGGTACAGTCCATAGGGTGGCAAAGAGTCGGACACGACTGAGCGACTTCACTTCACTTCACTATATACCATTGTGCTTAAAGGAAATGGCAACCCACTCCAGTGTTCTTGCCTGGAGAATCTCAGAGATGGGGGAGCCTGGTGGGCTGCTGTGTATGGGGTTACACAGAGTTGGACACGACTGAAGCGACTTAGTAGCAGTAGCAGCAACAGTGCTTAAAAACCAATCAGGTTTTGGGCAGAATATGGGAATAAGACTCAACAAAATCTCTAAATTAAAACATTCTTCAGTTCAGTTCAGTTCAGTCACTCAGTCATGTTCGACTCTTTGCGACCCCACGAATTGCAGCATGACAGGCCTCCCTGTCCATCACCAACTCCTGGAGTTCACCCAAACTCATGTCCATCGAGTCGGTGATAATGCCACCTTTCATCTGCCAGGATTATATACTGGCTACTGAATGATTGTCTCCGCAACCTTCTTTTCTCTCAGCTCACCTTTGGGATTCTCCTCTAGTTAGAAAATAATGTACCGCCAATGCCTCTTTAGAACATTCACACTTCCATTAAAGCTTTATTTGCCACAGGGAAGGTTAATAGTATTTTGGATGAAAACAAAATACTAGGTTCACTATTGTTATAAACATGCTAATGTTAAACCATTATCATGTCCTCCTACTTCTCAGATAATGCACCTTTTTCAAATGCTAAGGATATTGTCTATTGTAAGGCAAAGGTTTTCTCTGCAGATAATACTACTGGGAACTAAAACAGACACAGATATTGAAATGGCGATACTTTATTCATGACCATATGCTGCTACTGATTTTTGCACCAAATCATGTATCAATTTATTTCTTTTTTCTTCTTCTGTTTCAACAGATTCATACTGTTATTATGAAAAGTAAAACACATAAGGGGCAGATGATGATAAATGATAAGTGATCTAATATTCACTGATTGATATTCAGCAGCTATTATTATATAATATTCAGCAGCTACTATATTACTTTTATCCTGCATAGACATGAGAAATCATAATAAAATGTGATTTAAATTTACCTGTAATAGATATTCTATTCATTTATAACTTACATGAGAAAAATTATGATTTGAACATTCATACTATATTTAGAACAAATCAAGAATAGAGTGAAAAAGAATTGATTTGAAAGAAGTATAAACTTAATAAACTTATCAAGTTCATATTGTGTGCAAGGTGAATTAAATATAAAGATGTTAATAATTTAGAATTTAGTGAGACAAAGTAAAAGTTATTATGATTATCAATCATATCAATAATTTCATCAAATACAAGTGATTTAAACACATCGATTATAATATAAATATTTTTAAATGGATTAAAAAAATAGGAGTCTAGCATATGCTGTTGAAAAGAAATCTGACTTAAATACAAAGACACAGCTAAATTAAAAGTGCAGGAAAAGTTATATCCTTCAAACACACAAAAGAAAGTGATTATTTTAATATCAGACAAAGTAGGATTCAGAACAAGGTAGTGATATTGTGTAGATGTGTACACATGGTGTATATGTGTGGTCAGTTGCTCAGTCATATCTGACTCTTTGCGACCCCATGAACTCTTTGTTACCACATGGACTGTAATCCACCAGCTTCTCTGTCCATGGATTTCTCAGGCAAGAATATTGGAGTGGGTTACCATTTCTTACCCCAGGGGACCTTCCCAACCCAGGATCAAACCTGTATGTCTTATGTCTCCTGCGCAGGCAGGTAGATTCTTAACTACTGCGCCACCTGCATAGTGCTAAATGGGTCAGACCACCAGAAAATATAGCTATGCTAAATGTATAAGCATCTAAGAGCTTTAAAATATATTAAGCAAAAACTAGTAGAACTAAAAGGAGAATTAGATAGATCCACAATTATATTTGGAGACTTCAACAGTCTGTTCAACAGTTGATAGAGTGAGCAGACAGAAATCAGTAAGTTTGCAAGAGATGTAAAAAACACTATTAATCATCTTGACCTAATTGTTATTCATAGAATATTCCACCAATAACAACAGAATACTTAATATTTTCAAGTACACAAGAGATTTTATCCATGATTCACTATATCTTGGGCAATAAAATAAGCCTTAAAAATGTAAAAGAATATTATAATTTATGTAAAGAATGCTTTCTATGACTTTTTTTCCCCCTAAATCTAGAAAATTCCCCAGTATTTGAAATTAAACCACACATTTCCAAGTAACCCCTGGATGAAAGAAGAACTCATAAGGGAAATTATAAGCATTTTATATTGAATAAAATTTAAAACAGCATATCAAAACTTTGGGGCATAAAGAAATAGGTAAAAGGAAATTTATCATTAAATGCCTACATTAGAAAATAAGAAAGACTCAAATCATTTATCTAATTTTATCTTCAATCTTACAAAGCTAGAAAGAAAAAGGCAAGCAAAAGGAAGGAAATAATAAAGATAAGAGCAGAAATAAATAATGTAGAAAATAGGTAAACTGTAGAAATCAATAAAATCAAAAGTTAGTTCTATAAAAAGATCAATAAAATTGATAAACCTCTAAGAAGAAAAAAAAATTTTGATATAGAAAATCAAGAATGTAAAGTAGGCATGATCTCAGATCCTACAGACATTAAAATAAATAAATAAAAGAATGTTGTTGTTGTTTAGTGTCTGACTCTTTTGTGTCCACATGGACTGTACCCTGCCAGGTTCCTCTGTTCATAGGATTTCCCAGGCAAGAATTCTGCAGTGGGTTGTTATTTCCTTCTCCAAATAAGGGAATATTAGGCACAATTTTGGAGAAGGCAATGGCACCCCACTCCAGTAGTTTTACCTGGAAAATCCCATGGATGGAGGAGCCTGGTAGGGTGCAGTCCATGGGGTCTTGAAGAGTCAGACACGACTGAGCGACTTCCCTTTCACTTTTCACTTTCATGCATTGGAGAAGGAAATGGCAACCCACTCCAGTGTTCTTGCCTGGAGAATCCCAGGGACTGGGGAGCCTAACGGGCTGCCGTCTATGGGGTCACACAGAGGAGGACATGACTGAAGCGACTTAGCAGCAGTAGCAGCAGGTACAATTTAATGACCATAAATTCAATAACTTAGATGAACTGGACTAATTCTTTTAAAGATACAAAGTACCAAGTATCATTTAAGAAAAAACAAGTGATCTGAATAGTTTGATGTCAATTAAAGAAATAGAAGTTAAAGACTTCAACCTAAGAGGACTCCAGGTGCAGATGGCTACCTTACTAAATTCAAGTAAACATTTAAAAACAACAATAACACCACCAGAAAAATACCACAAAAATTCTTCCAAAATATTGAGGAGAAGGTAAAACTTCCTGTTATTTTATGAGGGTGACCTCATCTCATGCTGATACCAAAAATCAGAAAAAGACATCACAGAAAAAGAAAATTATAAAGCAATATTCTTATGATTCCAAATGGAAAAACCCTGAACAAAACTAAATAAAATCAAATCCAACAATGAATAAAAGTGATAAGACATCAAGATCAAATGGCCATATGTCAAGAATATAAGACTTACTAATTTGAAAATCAACTTGGGAGTGTTGATAATATTCATTAATAGTAAAGCAAATAAACCAAAAAACAAACAATAAAACCTGCAAAATGGCATAGAAAGCAGTATCTTTGCAAATACATAGTACTTCAAAAACAAAGGAACCAAAACTATAGCTAATAGAATAGAAATTAAAAAAAGATAAAATAGTCTTTATTTTCAGACAACACATAGTAAGTCTGAAGAAATCTTTAAAAAGAAACAAAACAACTGCTTAATTAAACTAAGTTAAAACTTGCAAAATACAAGGCCAATATACACAAATAAAATGTATTTCTATTTGTAAAATGCCAATTTCCCCAAACTGATCTATTAATATAAGATCAACACACTTGTAGTATAATAATGAATATGCACGGTGACAGGCAAGGCCCAAGAAGGTTTCCTGGGTCTCCTTGTGGTGAAAGACACTTGTGCAAATATCTAGAAGTTTCTGAGATCCTCCTGAGGTAGAAATTGCTAGGCAGTCAGTGTAGGACTCTGAGACATCAGTCTTGTTTTCAATAAACATTAGCCTAAAGCTATATCCTTTGTCCTGAATTCCTGGAATGTGTCGTCAGTGTGATAAATCATCAGCACGCAGAGGCAGGGATCTAAGTATCAGACTTTATTTTTTTGGGCCCCCAAATCACTGCAGATGGTGACTACAGCCATGAAATTAAAAGTCGCTTACTCCTTGGAAGGAAAGTTATGACCAACCTAGATAGCATATTGAAAAGCAGAGATATTATTTTGCCAACAAAGGTCCATCTAGTCAAGGCTATGATTTTTCCAGTGGTCATGTATGGATGTGAGAGTTGGACTGTGAAGAAAGCTGAGCACCGGAGAATTGATGCTTTTGAACTGTGGTGTTGGAGAAGACTCTTGAGAGTCCCTTGGACTGCAAGGAGATCCAACCAGTCCATTCTGAAGGAGATCAGTCCTGGGTGCTCATTGGGAGGACTGATATTGAGGCTGAAACTCCAATACTTTGGCCACCTCATGCAAAGAGTTGACTCATTGGAAAAGACCCTGATGCTGGGAGGGATTGAGGGTAGGAGGAGAAGGGGACGACAGAGGATGAGATGGTTGGATGGCATCACTGACTCAATGGACATGAGTTTGGGTAAACTCCAGGAGTTGGTGATAGACAGGGAGGCCTGGCGTGCTGCAATTCATGGGTCACAAAGAGTCAGACATGACTGAGCGACTGAACTGAACTAGATCCAGGGAAGAGTAGTAATTAGCTTTTGTTTCATATGCCTGAGGGAAAAGCAACTGGTAATCATTAATCAAGCCCATATATATCTGGTCCATTGTAAAGTGGCCAGGGAGCATGAAAAAGGGATCAGAAGAAGCCATAAAGATATTAAGTTAAGCACCTTAACCTTTCAACTGATTGGTTAGAAATAAGGATAGGAGTCAACCAAAAATGTACAGATTTAGGATATAAAAACTGCTGTAAGTCTCACCTTTGGGGGACTATTGACCCACTCTCAGTGTCTACACTGAGAGCTTTGTACTTTCCTTCTCTAATAAATCCCATTTGCTTGTTACTGTGAGTGTTTGCATGGTCCTGGAGTCCATTTTTGGGTTGCATGAACAAGAACTTGGAATTCCTATTTCACTCCTACATGTGGCCCCCTACTGGGGATATCTTTAAAATATGATGGATGTTAATTAGATTTATTATTATTTGTATATATTGTTTCACTATATGGTTTTTTCAGTGGTCATGTATGGATGTGAGAGTTGGACTGTGAAGAAAGCTGAGTGCTGAAGAATTGATGCTTTTGAACTGTGGTGTTGGAGAAGTCTCTTGAGAGTCCCTTGGACTGCAAGGAGATCCAACTAGTCCATCCTAAAGGAGATCGGTCCTGGTTGTTCATTGGTAGGACTGATGTTGAAGCTGAAACTCCAATACTTTGGCCACCTCATGCGAAGAGCTGACTCATTGGAAAAGACTCTGATGCTGGGAGGGATTGGGGGCAGGAGGAGAAGGGGACGACAGAGGATGAGATGGCTGGATGGCATCACCGACTCAATGGACATGAGTTTGGGTAAACTCTAGGAGTTGGTGATAGACAGGGAGGCCTGACGTGTTGCGATTCATGGGGTCTCAAAGAATTGGACACGACTGAGTGACTGAACTGAACTGAACTGAACGGAACTGATATATAAATATCAAATCAGTATGTGATACACCTGAAACTAATATGCTGCTATATGTCAATTATATTTTAATTTAAAAAAATTCTCAAGGATGCAAGATGATGTCTAAATTCCTTCTGAAAATAATATGCAATGGTGGCTCAGACAGTAAAGCGTCTGTCTACAATGCAGGAGACCTGGGTTTGATCTCTGCGTCGGGAAGATCCCCTGGAGAAGGAAATGGCAATCCACTTCAGTACTATTGCCTGGAAAATCCCATGGACAGAGGAACCTGGTAGGCTACAGTCCATGGGGTTTCAAAGAGTTGGAAATGACTGAGAGACTTCACTTTCTCTCAGTCTTCACTTTCTCTCACTTTCTATTATTTTTTGAAAATAATATACAATAGCAATTATAGAAAACAACAACGACAGGAAAACTTCAAACTCCACAAAAGACAACTATGTACACCATGGGATGTGACATTATAGTTGAAAGCAAAGTGTTGAAAATAATTTCTGAATGCTGTTTTCTACACTGACTAAAAATTTTTGTGTACCATTACACTTTTTATAATTCTGGAAGTAGATATTAACTCACAGAAAACTATATAACATATAAATTACATCTGTCAGGTGAGATAAATGATGTCTGTTTGGTACAGAAGGCTAATCCCAAAAGTTTCTGTTTAATTTTCTCTAGGACAGTGAACATATTTTATCTAAATTGTCAAAAAAAAAAAAAAATCAGGAACCTAGTGATACACTTTAGGAGAAAGGTATATAAAATGTTATGGAAGCTTTGTGAATGGGGCCATAATTGAGTATCAGTTCAGTTCAGTCACTCAGTCGTGTCTGACTCTTTGGGACCCCATAAATCTCAGCACGCCAGGCCTCCCTGCCCATCACCAACTCCCGGAGTTCACTCAGACTCATGTCCATCGAGTCCGTGATGCCATCCAGCCATCTCATCCTCTGTCATTCCTTCTCCTCCTGTCCCCAATCCCTCCCAGCATCAGAGTCTTTTCCCATGAGGTGGCCAGAGTACTAGAGTTTCAGCTTTAGCATCAATCCTTCCAAAGAAATCTCAGGGCTGATCTCCTTCAGAATGGACTGGTTGGATCTCCTTGCAGTCCAAGGGACTCTCAAGAGTCTTCTCCAACACCACAGTTCAAAAGCATCAATTCTTCGGCACTCAGCCTTCTTCATGATCCAACTCTCACATCCATACACGACCAGAGGAAAAACTATAGCCTTGACTAGGCAGACCTTAGTCGGCAAAGTAATGTCTCTGCTTTTGAATATGCTATCTAGGTTGGTCATAACTTTTCTTCCAAGGAGTTAGTGTCTTTTAATTTCATGTGTGTAGGAGGGTACATTACCAGTGAGATCCTAAATGTCATAACTTTTTTCTATTATTCCCTACAGTTTTGGGGCTGCATCTCACATTGCCGAAAAGTGAAAGGGTTAGTCACTCAGTCATGTCTGACTCTGCAACCCCATGGGCTGTGTTCCACCAGGCTTCTCTGTCCATTGAATTCTCCAAGCAAGAATACTGAAGTGGGTTACCATTCCCTTCTCCAGGGGATCTTCCTGACCCAGGGATTGAACCTGGGTCTCCTGCATTGCAGGCAGATTCTTTACCATCTGAGCCACCAGAGAAGCCCTCATATTGCTGAAAATATTATTAATCAACTTGAATTAATTTACTCACATTTGAAAATTGGATGATTGCATATCAAAATACAGATTTCTCTCTTCTCTTGGAACACTGGAATATAAGGCAACACTTTATTTGCTTGGTTTGCATATATACAGGGCAACAATGAGCTGGATATGAGCGGTATATGATTCATATACATAAGAGAAATGTTTTCTGATTCACAGAAAAACAGGAATTATATTTGCTTGATTACTGGCATGGTAGCTAAGCACCTGGGAAAATTTGGTTTTCTTGAAAGCAAACGTGGTATCAGCACTGAATCTCATTAGGAGATTCAGAATAGAGTGGCAGCAAGAGTTAGGGGAGAGTGAATTGGATACTGACGGATTAATCTGGGAAGGGTTTAACACAGCCACAGGTTAGGAGCACACCATGATTCCCAAAGGAAGCCAGAGTAAAACCTCTGTGAGGGAAACTGCTGGGAATAATTCTTGTTGGTTTCCTATTTCTGCACATTCTGTAAGCAGAAGTTTTAACTGTGTTAGAGAGTATCTTCTCCAAGATGTTTGTAGAGCAAACAGCCGTAGAAGAGAAGAGGGGGTATCTTCCTAAGAAAATAAGGTTATATTTGTATATTATCTAACACAATCAAGATAGTATCTTGCTCTGGAATATAGGACAGGTACGCCTACCAACCATGATAAAAGAGTCAGATTCCCTAAGCTCAAGGTTTTTGTCACATAACACACTAACATGTGCAGGTATCACTTGGTCCTCTTCACATGGCCATGAGGGTATTTGTACCTGAGAAATCTGCAAAAGAAAATGCAGATCCTTCGGCTGTGAGTAATAGTCCTTTGTCTCTGACCCAGGAGTATTGTGTCTTCTACCAGTATCTGTGAAACTGTGGTAAACTAATTTAATAACTTGCAAGTAGGGTGAAATGTCAGACCCTTTACAGTTCTAGCCTTTTAAGGGACATTTGGTTTTAACTGTTAACATTCAAAATGCATACACAATTTGACCAAGGCATTTCCCTTCTAGGTTTCTAATCTAGAGCAATATTCTGTTACAGGCATAAAGGCATACTAGTACATTTATTACAACATTGTTTGAACTTAAATGTACACAAAGGATAACTCTGTTGACTAAATTATTGGCTAAATTACAGAACATTTATCAGTTACATGAAATAACTATATAATGTCCTTTGACTTAGTCACACATGTTTATAATGGCTAAATTATAGGACACCTATTGGTCATAAGTCCAGTGATATAAAGAACAATACTGCATATGAACTTGGAATGTCAAGTCCATGGATCAAGGTAAAGTGGATGTGGTCGAGCAGGAGATGGCAAGAGTGAACATCTACATTTTAGGAATCAGTGAACTTTTTGGTCAACACCAAAATCAGACTGATTATATCCTTTACAGCTAAAGACGGAGAACCTGTATACAGTCAGGAAAAACAAGACCAGGAGCTGACTGTGGCTCAAATCATCAGCTACTTATTGCAAAGTCCAGACTTAAATTGAAGAAAGGAGGGAAAACCACTGGGGCTTCCCTGGTGGCTCAGATGGTAAAGAATTTGCCCGCAGTGTGGGAGAGTCAGGTTCAATCCCTGGATTGGGAAGATCCCCTGAGGAAGGGAATGACAATTCAAATTAGTATTCTTGCCTAGAAAATTCCATGGACAGAGGAGGAGCCTGGTGAGCTATAGTCCATGGGGTCGCAAAGAGTCAGACACAACTGAATGACTAACACATGTACACACACACTTACACACCTTCAGGGAAAACCACTAGGCTCCTCAGGTCTGACCTAAATCAAATCCCTTGCAGTTATGCAGTGGAGGTGACAAAATAGAGTCAAGGGATTAGATCTGGTAGACAGAGTGCCTGAACAACTGTGGACAGAGGTTGGTAACATTGTACAGGAAGCAGGGACCAAAATGATTCCCAAGAAAAAGAAATGCAAGAAGGCGAGGTGCTTGTCTGAGGAGGTCTTATAAATAGCTGGGAAAAGAAGAGAAGCAAAAAGCAAAGGAGGAAGGGAAAAATATACCCATCTGAACGCACAGTTCCAGAAAATAGCAAGGAGAGATAAGAAAGTCTTCTTAAATGAACAATGCAAAGAAATAGAGGGAAAAAAACCCAACAACAACAGAATGGAAAAGACTAGGGATCTCTTCAAGAAAATTGGAAATACCAAGGGAACATTTCATGCAAAAAATGTTTTTCTTGCAAAGAAATGTATTTCTTGGGCACAATAAAGGGCAGAAATGACAAGGACCTAACAGAAGCAGAAGAGATTAAAAAGAAGTGGCAAGAATACACAGAAGAACTGTACAGAAAAGGTCTTGATAACCTGGATGGTGTGATCATTCACTTAAAGCCAGACATCCTGGAGTGTGAAGTCAAGTGGCCCGTAGGAAGCATCACTACGAACAAAGCTAGTGGAGGTGATGGAATTCCAGCTGACTATTTGAAATCCTAAGAGATGATGCTGTGAAAGTGCTGCACTCAATATGCCAGCAAATTTGGAAAACTCAGCAGCGGCCACAGGACTGGAAAAGGTCAGTTTTCATTCCAATCCCAACGAAAGGCAATGTCAAAGAATGTTCAAACTACCACACAACTTCACTCATTTCATATACTAGCAAGACTATGTTCAAAATCCTTCAAGTTAGGCTTTAGCAGTATGCGAACCGAGGACTTTCAGATGTACAAGCTGGATTTAGAAAAGGCAGAGGAACCAGAGATCAAATTGTCAACATTTGCTGAATCATAGAAAAAGCAAGGGGATTAAAAAAAACATGTACTTCTGCTTCATTGACTATGCTAAAGCCTGTAACTATGTAGATCATAATAAACTAGAAAATTCTGAAAGAGATGGGAATACCAGACCACCTTACCTGTCTCCTGAGAAGCCTGTATGCGGGACAAGAAGCAACAGTTAGAAATGGACATGGAACAATAGACTGGTTCCAAACTGGGAAAGGAGTTTGTCAAGGCTGTATATTGTTACCCTGTTTATTTAACTTATATGCAGAGTACATCATGGGAAATGTTGGGCAGGATGAAGCACAAGCCAGAACCAAGATTGCAGGGAGAAATATCAATAATCTCAGACATGCAGATGATACCACTTTAATGGCAGAAAGTAAGGAGGAGCTAAAGAACCTCTTGATGAAGATGAAAGAAGAGAGTGAAAAAGCTGGCTTAAAACTCAACATTCAAAAAACTAAGATCATGGCATCTGATCCCATCGCTTCCTGGCAAATAGATGGGGATAAAGTGGAAGCAGTGACAGATTTTATTTCTTGGGCTTCAAAATCACTGTGTATGATGACTGTAGCCAAAAAATTAAAAGATGCTTTGTTCTTGGAAGAAAACCTATGACAAACCTAGACAGTATATGAAAAAGCAGAGACATCACTTTGCCAGCAAACGTCTATATAGTCAAAGCTCCAATAGTCATGTACGAATATGAGAGTCAGGCCATAAAGAAGGCTGAGTACTGAAAAATAGATGCTTTTGAACTGTGGTGTTGGAGAAGACTCTTGAGAGTCCCTTGGACTGCAAGGAGATCAAACTAGCCAATTCTCAAGGAGATCAACTAGTCAATCCTAAAGGAAATCAACCTTGAATATTCACTGGAAGGACTTATACCAAAGCTGAGACTCTGATACTTTGGCCACCTGATAAGAGGAGTCAGTTCACTGAAAAAGACCCTGACACTGGGAAAAACTGAGGGCAAGAGTAGAAGGGGGCGACAGAGGATGAGATTTCTGGATGGCACCACTGACTCAATGGATATGAGTTTGAACAGAATCTGGGAGACAGTGAAGGGCAGCGAGGCCTGGCATGCTGTAGTTCATGGAGTTGCAAAGAGTCGGACATGACCTAGTAACAGAATGACAACAATTGGTTATATGAAATGAGGTCAAGCTATATATACTTTAGTGGGAAGTTTTCCTGGACCTATATTAGGTAACAGAAGAAAACTGAAGTGATGCAAATTTGTATGATGCTTCTGGTACAATACCATGTGCATGAAACTATCTATCTATAATATTAGATATCTATATTTTAATGTATATATAACATCTATAACATATTATTGGGGAAGGCAATGGCACCTCACTCCAGTACTCTTGCCTATTTGTCCATAGGATTTTCCAGGCAAGATTATTGGAGTGGTTGTCATTTTCTTTTCCAGGGGATCTTCCTGATGCAGGGATTAAATCTCCTGCACTGCAGGCAGATTCTTTACCAACTGAGCTACCAGAGTGTATATAATATGTATATTATCATTTAAAGTTCTGAAATGTTTTCTTGCCAAATTCTTGACAGGTTAGTGCTAGAGAGAGGACTGGAATTGATTGTCAAGGGCCTTATTTACCAGAATTGAATGAATTTCTAATGATATCAATACATGTGTTATATTGATATAACAAAAACCTAGCATAGCCAAAATATAAATTAATTTAAAATAAATACATGAATTTTAAAAAAGAAAAGGCAAGTGACAGATAGTACAGAAATACTTTAATGAAATAAAAAAATTGTGTGTGTATAAACATGTGATAAAACTTTATAAATGCTAATACAATTATATCTGACCACAAAGCAGATCTTGTACATATTAGTTTGGGGCAGGTAATGGGACAGTTCAGAAGCAGTAAATGCAGCCACATCTGTGATACTGTAGTTCTTCACTTAGGTGCTGGCTCATGATTACTCATTCTCTTTTTTGCTTCATAATTTACAAATATATACAGCAAGAATATGTGTATACTTTCATATATGTCAAAATATTAATATTATACATCCATGTTAAAGTATCTTGCATAAACACCAATCATCTTTGCATTGAATAAATGTCCATGGCCTGGGATCTATCTCAGTGCTAAGAAGTTATTTTGCAATGAAATAGCTTATCATTTGCTTGATTGGGTTTTGTGTTTTGGAGGTAACTGACAATCTTTTGTATAGCCCAAAGGACCATATTCAAAGCTCCTCTTGAGTAACTATCAAGCAGACAGTAGGTATATGCTTATAGGATGCATTTTCACAATTGTGAATTATGGTCTTAAGAATAAAAATATTCTTGCTAGGAACAGCATAGATGCTCCTGGAAGCTTCATGCTGTGTAATGAAAGTGAGGATTACTTTTTATGCCCCATGGTTTCTATGAATAGAATTAACCAGACACCAATTATCACTTCATTGAAGGGATAAGTCACTGTGACATCTATAGCTGAGATCAAACTCATTGCTTCTGCAATGTGAATTAATTAGAGTCAGAGAGAGCTATACTGCCGGGTTAGTATGCACTGCAAACTTGAAAAAGTCTATATTTTAAGCAACACTGGGAAAAATGTGTTCTAATCAGCAAAAACATTAATGCAATGATCTTATTTATATACAAATGCTCTAAAGAAAAACTTTCAAAAGAAAATATTAAAGGAGCAATAAAAGTATCCCTTTCTTTGTGATGACTGTAATTGAATGGACACAAAATCTCAGCAATATATTATTTATTTTTAGCTGGCAAACAGGCTCTACAGAGAAGGTTATCTTTACTTGAAAGTGTATGTTTCTGGGTGGTGAATAAAAGAGATGGTTGGCTTCTTATCATAGCTCAGAAACATATCAGATAAATAAGCCCACCAGTCTATTTGGACACAGCAGTAGGTATTACCATCTGCTCCCAAATATGCCTGCAACCCTGTAGCTTTTCCATTTTGGCACCCAAATTTATGAGGAAGAGTATGACATCCTAAAATACACTGATTTCTGAAGAGCCTTGAAAAATATATACTTAGTGACATGGATTTGTGTGAATAGCTGTTTTCCTTCAACCACTATTGTTTCTTTTGGGGAGCACCACTCCCACCATTCTTCTTCTATGTTGGGACAGGATGACATGACCCAGAAAACTGAACATCCTATTGGAATGAACAGGTAGACAGGACATTATTCAGAAAGATGATCACCACAGTATTTGTTTGTACCAAATAAATGAAATGAACAATACAAAGCAATAATTTGATGACGAAAATGGATGTATTAGCATCTTTACAGGTAGGGTAAAAAGTCCTGGAAAATAATAGCCACATTCTGAAGGGAGTGTTCTTGTCCTGCTTCCAGGGATATTTCTAAGCAGGTCCATTCTTTTCAATATTTTGTATTGACAGTCTTAGAGATAAGAATCTGTAGTGAACTCACAGTGATGTAATATATAGTTCTTAATCTGAAGGACCTGCTGATCCCATATTATGTTACTTTGATTTCCAAATTCTTATTTTCTCTGTGTCTATAATCATTCATAGTAATCTGTTTAAGACTTCACAATGCAATAATTTGATTTCACATAAACTCCTTGATATGAAAGCAGGTTTATTTTGTTAGGTTTTATCATACCTGCTTGTTTAGAAAGAATAAAGAAGAAGAGCATGTAAAAATCAGAGTATCCAAGAAGTTGATATGAAATTTGAAACAATTGGCCAACATCAATGAAGAGAGAGAGAGACAGAGACAGAGAGAGAGTAGGGAGAAAGAGAATGAGAGGCTCAAGAAACGAGTGATCATGACGTGCAGCAAACAATTAACTAATATTGTAGGTGTACTAAAGTATTTTCAGAAAGACTGGTGCTTAAATAGATGCTTGAGAATCCAATTGCTGGATGAAATTTGGGATATTAGACAGATATTAATTTCTCATCTTCAAGAAGATAGAATATTAATTACAGACAGATGATGTTCTTGAATGAGCAGAAGGATTTTGCTGGCAGATCAACAAAAATACACCTGCACAGATATGATTAGCATCCTCACCTTCCATGAAATCAAGAGTGGGGATGGAAGAGGATTCTGAAGATATTCATGATGCATTAATGAGACAGCAGAGCAAGGGGTGATGATAACACCAAAGTGTCTACACTAGATTGTCATGACTGACATTTACAAAACAGAAAACTAGTAAGAGAATTATTATCTTTCATAACATTCAATTAAAAAAAATTGTGAAGCATTAAAACCATGCCCTTATCTACAAACAACTTGTGAGGCTGAAGACTTGAGATGTCACATATGTCTGTCACTTATGTATGGTACCCCACTCAGTTATTCTTAAATAACCATATGATTAAACTAGTTAGACTAGTAGGTATACTTTTATTTTTCATCTTTAATATGAGAGGAAATTATTCCTTGACTATACCCATAGAAAATCCCATTTTAATTATTCCAGAATTCTAGAATTAATAGATATTTAAAATGTGTTCTCTAAATCTACTATCTTGAGTAACTGATGTAAATTAAATAATGACAGTCTCTGATGAGCCAAGAAGATTTAAGGCCATATTTGGTATTTAGGAAAAAAAAAAAAGCAGAAACAAAATCACAAACCTTTGGAAGTAGATTTGATTTAGTGCTTATCATACATGATACAAAATGAACTATTAATATCTGTAAAGACAAAATTGTACTGATCAGTGCTTAAAAGGCAGGCAAATAGGACTTTCCTTTAAATATTTGCCTGGACATTTATATGATTACTAAACATCACAGCTAGGGTTTATTGCATTTATTTTACAAATATCTAGGTTATAGCTGCTACATTATTTCTGATAAATTTATTTTTATTCCTAAGAATTTATTTTTATTTTTAAGAGAGTCTCTTAGATGATTTCCTGTCATTCAGATAGGAGAATAAGAAAGAAAAAGTCTTGACATGCCCCTGTTTTCTTTTAAATGTACCATTTTATGATCCCCAACAGGGAGTGCCTGGGTACGGGCAATGATCAAAACAAAAACAGCCAATTTGAACCACTGAACCAGAGTCACGCTGCTGCAACTGTGGCTTCTTCCAAGTCATGCAAAGGTAACTGCCAGCAAAGGAGTGTCCAGAGAGGTGGCCTTCAGCCATTTGGCACTTACCAGCATGTAGGCCAGTTTGCTCCAGGAACCTAATCATCATCAATCAGCAAGATAACCACTCACCCTTGCATGGAATCAGAGCTGAAGGATTTGCTTTCCCATCATGGTTGTTCATGATATAGTTTGGCCCATGTGTAAAATATTTTCTTAATTATACAGACTACAATAGTTTTACAATATGATCATACAAGGAAGTAACCTATCATAAGTGATTCTGATCACACTGAACAAATGAACATTTTAGTGAATTAAGTTGGTGGAGATTTTTCCCTCAATTCTGAGAACAACACTGAGAAAAAAACTGACACATATAAAATAACTATAAAAATGTTTGTGAATTGCCAGACTTTATTTGATGGAGTTAACTAACTTTTAAAATCTAATCAACATTTTCTAGTGGTTTACTTCAGACACAATTTGAGCAAGGGGTTTAGAAGAATTCATTTAGTCACTTATTTTCATTGGAAGAGAGTTGTTTATTTCATTATATCAACTGCATAGACAGCATAATGATACTTTATAAACTGTCCCAATTCAATGTCTTTTAAAAAAGATTCTCCAGACTTCGTCTTAAATTAGAAGAAACTTGGTAAATCATTTTGGATTAAAACAAAGAGTGGAATGAATAAATAAATAGGTTATTAACATGAAAAGTTAAACATTATTTTTAAAAAAGTCCACACTTATTCTTGTTTTAAATTTCATAAAAATAATACAATAAAAACAACCTTTGACTATTTATATTGTTTAACACATCCTCTCCAATTTTACCAAAAATTTGAAAAGAATGATAATGTTCAATTCAGTTCAGTTTCTCAGTCGTGTCTGACTCTTTGTGACCCCATGAACTGCAGTACTCCAGGCCTCCCTGCCCATCATCACCTCCTGGAGTTCACCCAAACCCATGTCCATTGAGTCGGTGATGCCATCCATCCAACCATCTCATCCTCTGTTGTCCCCTTCTCCTCCTGCCTTCAATCTTTCCCAGCATCAGGGTCTCTCAGTTCTTCACATCAGGTGGCTAAAATATTGGAGTTTTAGCTTCAGCATCAGTCCTTCCAGTGGATATTCAGGACTGATTTCCTTTAGGATGGACTGGTTGGATCTCCTTGAAGTCCAAGGGGCTCTCAAGAGTCTTCTCCAATGACACAGTTCAAAAGCATCAGTTCTTCGGTGCTCAGCCTTCTTTATAGTCCAACTCTCACATCCATACATAACTACTGGAAAAATCATAGCTTTGACTAGATAGACCTTTGTTGACAAAATAATGTCTCTGCTTTTTAATATTTTGTCTAGGCTGATCAGCGCTTTCTTTCCAAGGAGCAAGCATCTTTTAATTTCATGGCTGCAGTCACCATCTGCAGCGATTTTGGAGCCCAAAAGAATAAAGTCTGTCACTGTTTCCACTGTTTCCTATCTGCCATGAAGTGATGGGACCAGATGCCATGATTTAGTCTTCTGAATGTTGAGTTTTAAATCAACTTTTTCACTCTCCTCTTTTTCTTTCATCAAGAAGCTCTTTAGTTCTTCTTTGCTTTCTTCCATAACAGTGGTGTCATCTGCATATCTGAGGTTATTGATATTTCTCCCGACAATCTGGATTCCAGCTTGATTCCAGCCCAGCGTTCTCATGATGTACACTGCATATGAGTTAAATAAGTAGGTTGACAATATACAGCCTTGATATACTCCTTTTCCTATTTGGAACTAGTCTGTTTTTCCATGCCCATTTCTAACTGTTGCTGCCTGACCTGCATAAGATTTCTCAGGAGGCAGGTAAGGTAGTCTGGTATTCCCATCTTTTCAACAATTTTCCATAGTTGTGATCCACACAGTCAAAGACTTTGGCATAGTCAATAAAACAGAAGGAGATGTTTTTCTGGAACTCTTTTGCTTTTTTGATGATCCAATGGATGTGCAGTTTGATCTCTGATTCCTCTGTCTTTTGAAATCCAGCTTGAACATCTGGAGGTTCACAGTGCACATACTGTTGAAGCTTGGCTTGGAGGATTCTGAGCATTACTTTGCCAGCACGTGAGATGAATGCAATCGTGTGGCAGTTTGAGCATTCTTTGGCATTGCCTTTGTTTCAGATTGAATGAAAACTGACTTTTACCCGTCCTGTGACAACTACTGAGTTTTCCAAAATTTCCAGATAAATAACAGGGATCGAACACAGCCCCACCCACAGAAAATTGGATTAAAGATTTACTGAGCATGGCCCTGCCCACTAGAACAAGACCCAGTTTCCCTCTCAGTCAGTATCTCCCATGAGGAAGCTTCCATAAGCCTCTTATCCTTATCCCTCAGAGGGCAGACAGAATGAAAACCACAATCATTGAAAACTAACCAATATAATCACATGGACCACAGCCTTGTCTAACTCAGTGAAACTATGAGCCATGCCGTGTAGGGCCACCCAAAATGTACGGGTCATGATGGAAAGTTCTGACAAAATGTGGTCCACTGGAGAAGGGAATGGCAAATCACTTAAGTGTTCTTGCCTTGATAACCCCATGAACAGCATGAAAAGGCAAAAAGATAGGACATTGAAAGATGAACTGTCCAGTTGATAGGTGTGCAATATGCTATTGGAGAAGAATGGAGAAGTAACTCTAGGAGGAATGAAGAGATAAACCAAAGCAAAAACAAACCTAGTTGTGGATGTGACAGGTGATGGAAGTAAAGTCCGAAGTTGTAAAGAGCAATATTGCATAGGAACCTGGAATGTTAGGTCCATGAATCAAGGCAAATTGGAAGTGGTTAAACAGGAAATGGCAAGAGTGAATGTCGACGTTTTAGGAATCAGTGAAATAAAATGGACTGGAAAGGATGCATTAACTCAGATGACCATTATATCTACTACTGTGGGCAGGAATCCCTTAGAAGAAATGGAGTAGCCATCATAATCAACAAAAGAGTCCAAAATGCAGTACATGGATTCAATCTCAAAAATGACAGAATGACTTCTGTTTGTTTCCAAGGCAAACCATTCAATATCACGATAATCCAAGTCTATATCCTGACCAGTAATGCTGAAGAAGCTGAAGTCGAATGGTTCTATGAAGACCTATGAGGCCTTCTAGAACTAACACCCCCCAAAAAAGTCCTTTTCATTATAGGATACTGAAATGCAAAAGTAGGAAGTCAAGAAATACCTGGAGTAACAGGCAAATTTGGCCTTAGAGTACAGAATGAAGCAGGGCAAAGG
Source organism: Capricornis sumatraensis (assembly GCF_032405125.1). Lineage (NCBI taxonomy): Eukaryota > Metazoa > Chordata > Mammalia > Artiodactyla > Bovidae > Capricornis > Capricornis sumatraensis. The sequence goes on along the minus strand of NC_091074.1, from coordinate 43,978,470 downwards.
CTAATAGAGTTTTGCCAAGAGAACGCACTGGTCATAGCAAACACCCTCTTCCAACAACACAAGAGAAGACTCTACACATGGACATCACCAGATGGTCAATACCAAAATCATATTGGTTATATTCTTTGCAGCCAAAGATGGAGAAGCTCTATACAGTCAGCACAAACAAGACCAGGAGCTGAGTGTGGCTCAGATCATGAACTCCTTATTGCAAAATTCAGACTTCAATTGAAGAAAGTAGGGAAAACCACTAGACCATTCAGGTATCACCTAAATCGAAGCCCTTATACAGTGGAAGTGAGAAATAGATTCATGGGATTAGATCTGATAGACAGAATGCTTGAAGAACTATGGATGAAGGTTTGTGACATTGTACAGGAGGCAGGGATCAACACAATCCCCAAGAAAAATAAATGCAAAAAGGCAAATGGTTGTCTGAGGAGGCCCTATTAATAGCTATGAAAAGAAGAGAAGTGAAAGGCAAAAGAGAAAAGGAAAGATATACCAATCTGAATGCAGAGTTCCAAAGAATAGCAAGGAGGGACAAAAAAGCCTTCCTCAGTGATCAATGCAAAGAAATAAAGGAAAACAATAGAATGGGAAAGACTAGAGATCTCTACAAGAAAATTAGAGATACCAAGGGAACATTTCATGCAAAGATGGTCACAATAAAGGACAGAAATTGTATGGACCTAACAGAAGCAGAAGATATTAAGAAGAGGTGGCAAGAATACACAGAAGAACTATACAAAAAAGATCTTCATGACCCAGATAATCACAATGGTATGATTAGTCACTTGGAGCCAGACATCCTGGAATGCGAAGTCACATGGGCCTTAAGAAGAATCACTACAAACAAAGCTAGTGGAAGTGATGGAATATGCAACTCTTGATTACCTACACAGGTAGGTGTTTTGTGAAGGCTGTTTGCTGGTAATAAGGTTTGTAAAACAGTTATTTCTATAGATATTCAAGCCTACTATAATTTTCACTGAAGGCCATTACTGTCAGCTTAAACAACAATCATTTTGTATGGTATCTTATTAGGTCCTGAAAATAAGAATAGAAGCTGAAAGAGAATCTTTCATGGTGAATTGCATTGAATGATTTGATGCTCAGTGTCTCTTTTATTTACTTTCTGGCTTACTGACAACAAACCTCAAACCTCCATTCATTTATATACGTAGTCATTCCTTTGTTTATGCCATCATTCCGGATTAAACGCCAGGTACTTTCCTAAGTACTGGGGAGACCGTAAGTTAGACAATTCCTAAACTGGAAGAACTCATAATAGCTGTGAGACAAGCAAACTAATAGCTGAACTTCACTGTGATAAGTGTGAGATATGAGAAGAGAGCCCCAGGATACCACAGAAGAGAAAGAATGTCTTGACAAGACAGAAAGTATCAAGGAAATCTCAGAGAAAGAATCCATTTTAGATATTGAAAGAAGGGAACACTTATTGCCAAATAGCCTCAGATAAAACATAGAATATTTATTATTTATACAATAGTGCAGCAACTGCCTGCGTGTATGATCATGAAATTTTAGGGTTATATCTTAGTGGTGACTCATTTGGATTATCACACTTAATTAATGACAAACGTGGCCCCGAGAAAAGTAAGTTCAAGGTTACCCAGCTCTTTAGAGGTGGGCTTATTAAACTTCTAAATTCTTTATGGCCAGTTCAATATTGTGTCCTCCACACCAAGCCTTTCTTACCTCCTCCATAGCTTTTTACTGATTGTACATTGTTTATTTTTTCTTTTCTATGTAGGTTCTCTAGTCAACTTGTAGAGCTCTTATCTTTTCTTTAGTGATTTCTTAATGACTATAGTTGTTAGAAACTGAGAAAATGAAATTGGAAATGATGCTCAAACAACATTACCTTTTTTGGATTTTCTGCTGATCTGAAGTAAAAACTCAATTGCCTCAGCTCTCAGAGTCAGCATATTGTTTTCTTCATTCCAGGTTACTCAATAAATTGCAATTATTGTCACCTGTGGCTCTCACAAGATTACAGGTGACTGAGTACTTCATCAACCAAAGTCAGAATTTCCCATGGCACAAAATAAAACCCTTGTATAATGATCTGGGAGAGTGGATTAAACATACAGAATGAGAGAGCTACACACAGAAAATGTTCAGGGGATTATCAGTTTAGCTTTTAAAATCTATTCAACTAAAGTGAAATTGATGTGGCTCTGCTTAAGTGTCAGTACCATTTTGGAGTTAAAACTTTTACATATTTTGCTTTTAGTTACTTAAGGTTTCTCCACTTCTAATGCTAAAGAGTAGGACAGCAAAAAACTCAAGTCATTGAGCAAAATCTGTGACTGGTGATTTTAATGTTCACTTAAAAATAGATATATTCCAATACATGGTAATTGTTCTCTCCCCTTATTTTATCCTGATATCTATGCCTTTCCTATTCCCATAGCTCCATAGATTGTAATTTTTATGTAGAGTTTCTTATTATCCTTGAAAATATTTCTGCAGTGACAGTGTGATATATGTGTGTGTGTGTAAATTCATCCCCTACGGGAGGTCAATTGCCTACTTGAGAGAACATATTCCAACGATATCTAGCATTTAAAATTTTCTAATCAAAAGTCCACCTTACAAAGGTATTCACATCAGCTATTTTATTGTTAATATTCTTATGTCTGATTTGTATAGATGAGCACAATGGGCATTAGAAATTATTTTTTGCTACTAACATGAGTGAGAGAAATATTGTGTAGGCTTTCTTGCCCTTGTAGGAAAGAGGTGTAAGAATCTAGAAATCAGATTATCTGTACCTTTTGGAAGGAAGCCTCAGGCCAGCTTCTGAAATGGTCTACTGTACACCCACTGATCCAGTGGAAATGTCATCATACTAAATTTTGCTGCTAGAATATCTATTGCATATGCTTCAAGCAAATCTTGACTGTAGCCCACCAGGTTCCCCTGTCCATGGGATTTCTCAGGCATGAATACTGAAGTGGGTTGCCATTTCTTTCTCCAGAGGATCTGCCTGACCTAGGGATTGAACATATGTCTCCTGCACTGGCAGGCAGATTCTTTACTGCTGAGCCACCTGGGAAACCCAATAAGGAACCTACTAGTTGTGCATGACTGACAGCCTTAGATCAGTTGGCAGCAGGAGTTTGTGCAGGCCAGTACACACGAGTGTGCATGTGTGTGCATACATACACAGGGTACATTAACAGGAGAATGGAGAAGCAGGAGGAATGGCATAGGAGACAGACTGGAGCTGCCAGCTGTTTATATACGGGCTTATTTTTCCTTGTCCCTTAGGTTGGAAAGTTTTTTATCCACAAATTCTCCTGAATTTCTTACCGGTGAGCAAGTCATTTGTCTTTTCGTTCTCGAGATGGTAACACGTGATTTATGATCCACACTTAACTACAGTTGTTCAGATCTCTGTCCTCTCTAGGATTGATAGTTAAAATGCACTCTACTTTAGTCTACCCTCTTCAGCTGACATGCCTTTATTTGTTCTTTGAAAGCCCATGCTGTGTATATTTCATGGAAAAATCTGGTTTAAGTGCTATTCTTTTTACTTTTTATGTGTGACAAATGTTCAAACTACTTTTCTTCCTCTAAATTTCCATCATTGGTGCTTTTTTTCTTTCTTCTAATGTTGCCATGCTTCTTTCTCATGTCTTTAAAATAAGAAAGCCATTTAGTAAACAATATAATAAATACTTCTCCAAACTGTTAGGACTTATATCATCCTGCACTATTTCCAAGCCTTTAGAGTCATGGTTTTCTTGAATTATAGGTTTTCACTTAATATCTGTGTCCTTTGCATTTGTCTATATGAATTAAGCATTCTGTACTCAAAATGTTATTTCTTGATTTTTTTCCCTCCCCTTTTAGTTTTATTTTGTGCACTGGGCTTAGCTGTGATCTTTTTCAACTAAGAGTAAAGATATATTATGGAACCAGCTGAAATCTTTTGACCCCGTCCAGAAAAAAATAAATTAATATTAACAAGAGCACTTGCCTTAGTTTAGATAAGCGATGCTGTACTCCAGCAAAATAATCCACAGTAACAAACACAGTATTATTTTTCACTTATAAAAAAGCCTACCCAAGACTGAAGGACAGTCAAGGATAGAGCTCTTCCAACTAGTAACTTAGGGGTCAAGGCTGTGTTTAATCTTGTGGTTATGACACTTAAAATCCTTGCCTTATGTGGTCTCTGAGTCCATGGCAGACAGACCTTAAGTGCTTCGCCCATAAGCAATACATCTTCCTTTTCAGAGTATGTGGTGCAAACCTAGTCATCAGTGCCTGCTTAACTGCAAAGGAAGTAAGAAAACCATGTGGGTAGTGATTGCCTCTGCCTAGTGTTTTCATAGAGAAAGAGCTGTGTGACTGCTGAGAACCTCTGATAGGAATGTAACTCAAAGCACTGGGACCCTAACAACTACCTGAGATGGGCCTGTAATCCACTGTTCAGAGTTATTCTTGTAATTGGCACATCTGCTTGGAGATATGTATGACTGGCCTCTCATCAAATCGAATTCACTTTTTACTTCCCTACCCTTACTTCTTGAGAAGTGCTAAGGAAAGGGCTCTTCTTTTATGCAGTAGTCAGCCTGTTCCTCTTTTTTAGACAAGACTCGTGATGTAGGGGTAGCTGGGGTGGGGCAGTTTTGGTGAGCACCTTCCTTGGCAGTAAGTGATGAGGGAAGTCTTCCAATTGGGCCTCCTTATCTATAAGATTGCATCCTGCTTTGGACCAGGATCTTGAGAACTGTAAAATAGTTTCTTAATTTTGGAAGCTTGCTAAGCTTGTTACACCATATCTATATCCATGTACAGATTAGCAGTAAAGTCCTTAAAAATGCAGCATCTGTGCATTTTCTTTAGATGACTATAGGAAGGATAAAGGAAATCTGTATTGAAGTATTGAAGATTGGTCAAGAGAATAGGTTTTTGTGCCAGTCCAGTCTAGGCTTAAATTCTCTCAGCATTACCTATTAGCCATTTGGTCTTGAGTAAGTTAATTAGCTGTGGTTTTTGCAGTAGTTATACATGGGTGTGAGGTTGGACCATTAAGGAGGCTGAACATTGAAGAACTGATGCTTTCAAACTATGGTGCTGGAGAAGACTTTTGAGAATCCGTTAAACTGCATGGAGATCAAAAAAGTCAATTTTAAAGGAAATCGACTCTGAATGTTCATTGGAAGGACTGATGCTCAAGCTGAAGCTCTAATACTTTGGCTACCTGATGTGAAGAGCTGACTCACTGGAAAAGACCCAGATGCTGGGGAAGACTGAAGGCAGGAGGAGAAGCGGGTGACAGAGGATGAGATGGTTGGATGGCATCACTTACTCAATGGACATGAGTATGAGCAAACTCTAGGACATAGTGAAGGACAGAGAAGCCTAGTGTGCTAGAGTCTGTAAGGTCACAAAGAGTCAGACATGACCTAGAGACTGAAAAACAATAAGAAGTTAGCCTCTCAGAATCTCTCTAAAATGGAGGTACAAATACCTATCTCAGTGGTAGATGTGAAGATGAAACAATAAAGTGTACATTACCAGTACATATACTTAGCAAAGCATTTAGCATTCAGTGAATTGTAGTTATTGATATATTTGTTAATTTAATAACTATAATAGCTATAATACAGAGTAAAAGGGAAGAACTACAGAAACAAAGAAAGGAAAACAAAGAGGACAGTCTAGACCTGAGAGATATTTCTGATTTTACTAGTTGAAAAGTTTACAAGAAGTTTCCTACAAATGTCAATACTTAATTAATATTAACAAAAATATTAACTACAGAGCTTGCAATTCCAGAGACTTGAGCCCTCCTCTTTTACTTCTCTCGCTTGACATCTTTCCAATATTTTTTCTTTGTCTTACTTTGTTTAACACCAATGTGTATTTTTTGTGTATTTTCTTTTCGATTCATCCTAGAAATGGTGGATTTCCCATCTCAGTGGAAAAGTCAGAGAGTGTGTCAGAAACACTGGACCAACTATAGAGAAGGTTCAGATATTGAGAATCAATACGTAGATTGAAGACGGGAGGATCGTTTGTACAGAGGCCACAGGAAGAGAGGAAAAGATATGTGAGATAAATCGGGTAGAACTGGATCAAATGAGCTTCGTACCAGAGCAGGGGGTCCAAGGAGATACTATCGGTGATTCTGATACACACTAGAGTTTAAGAACCATTGTTATAGAACACAGGTTTTTCACATTCAGTATGCTCCAAACATAATTCATCTCTCCTTCCCCACTTCTGCTAATATACCCAGTTCCACTCTTTTAACTTTCATGTCTCTTTCTTAAAGGTGGCTGGCTGCTCAAGCCAGAAAATTGTATTTGTCCTCTTCGCCTTACCCACTCCTCATATCAGATCACCAATCACCAATTACCCAATAGCTTTCAAATACAGTTAACCCTTGTACAATGTGTGGGGTTAGGAGCACAGATCCTTCATGCACTCAAAAATCTGGGTTTAACTTATAGTTTGCTATCCATAGCTTGGTTCTGCAACTGCAGATTCAACCAGTGATGGATTGTGTAGTACTGTGTTATTTACTATTAAAAAATGAATTGTGTTTCATTGAGTCTGTGCAGTTGAAACCCTGTGTTCAAGGATCAACTGTACATCATCTTTTCTTTCTCCCCATGGACTACCATCAACTCAGGCTATATTGTTGAAAAGCCTTTTTTGCTAAACCGGTAATATATGCTAGGCTTTGTGTCAGGCTACTCATGAAGTCGGCAAACTCATGACTGCAGGATCAATCCAGGCCATGATGTATTTTTGTGAATAAGATTTTATTAGAATACAGCCACATTCATTTGTTAACATATTGCCTGGGCCTCTTTTGCACTATGACAGAGCTGAATAGTTGCAAAAGAGACTGAATGCTCCACAAAGCCTAAAATATGTAGTATCTGGCCCTATAGTGAAAAAGTCTGACCACTGTGGTGGGCACTGGGCATTCATGGAGAGAAAGATGGATAGCATATGTGTCCTCATGGAATTTATAGTCCAGCATGACTCTAAATGTTTAGGGGAGAAACCTTCAGATCACTCCCTTCCAGGTGGTTCCCTACTGCACAGTGAATTCTAGTTCTAGAAGTGATTTGACATGACTCAGAGCAGCAGTGGGAATGCTACTTTTGAGCATATGAGACACTCCATATTAAGACAGTAAACAAATTTCTTCCTGAAAGCCCGATATACACTTCGGGACTTGCCTAAAGTAATGACTATCAGATTGCATTTTACAGCGGCTACCAAGTGACCTGGAGAGAGAATATTGGTCTAACACTTTTGCCTCCAGGGTCTGTAGAAAAATACATACGCACCACTGGTTTTTCAAGATAAATCTCATGCAAGATCTGAAATGGTTTTGGTTACACGTTCATCTTTCCCTATTGAAAAGTCTTTTTGTCTCTGTAGAGACACTTAAGGAAACGTTTAAAAACCCTCACAGACTCAGGAAAATATATCTGAAATAATTATAGAGCATTTACTTTTCTTTTACTTTTTTCCCCCTTTTAATTGCATGATACTAAATTAAAAAATCTCTCCTCTCTTCACCAAAAATGGGAACTTCATAAGCCCTTTTCCTATTTCTTCTTGGAGAGAGGACAAAAAAAAAAAAAGTGCAAAAACAGGGGGTCCACACCACTGTTGCTGAAAGTTGAGACTCCAACAATTCGAGAGCAGAGCCATTTTTCTTTTCATTTTGCTGTAACCTTATCCGCTTTTACTGCTGCCCCATCATCTCAGGTAAAACACATATCCCATTCTCTTTTCTGCCTACAGAGCCATACTAGAATAATTCCACCTGTTTTGTGGCTGGCACTGATCTCTTTTGGCATGAAAAATGGAAACACCGGGACTGTTAAAGCGCTGTCTACATTTCCAGCATCTCACTGGGTGCCCTCCTCCAGCTAAGAACTTGTTTCCGTCCAAATGGTGCATTTTCACTTCAGGCAGGGATGTCTTTGGATGGCTGTTTCAGAGGTAAACGTAGTTAGGGGGTCTGAGAGACTTCTAATTTCCCCCTCCTCTCCAACTTCTAGCATTCCTCATGAATCAGATCATTGCATGCTTGCTACTTGCTCACCTGCACAGCCTGCTTCCCTTATCACCAGCATTACTTTCAATCTTGTTGCAGATCTAGCTGATTAAAAACACTGGTCTTGAGAAAATTCTCTTTCTTGAAAGTCAGTGCTGCAGGAGATTAAGACTATTTATATTGTAAGGCACTCCCTTCAAAGCCTCTGGTGGCTTTACTCTCTTGACTGATGCAAACCTTAACTAATTCTCTTTATCCAGATAATCCACTTGCTTCCAGTATTCATCAAACAGCAAAATGAAAAGCTTTTAAGAAAGAGAATAAATGTGCAGGCTTAAAATCACATAGCGTTTTAGTCTTAATAAAATTGTGAAAAAAAATTATTAGGAAATCAGATGTCTGAATCTTAGGTCCAACGAAATAACTTAAAAGCCGAGAAAATCCAAGAGACCATACCAAATGTATTTTGTACTTTTTGAATTGCTTTAGCAGGTGTGTGGATCACTAACTTTTGATGAGGGAAAAGAACTGTGTTTTTTTCTCTCAGATAAGATGAACATAAGGCAAACCACCCACCCCCCATATGAGCCCGGCTTCTTCTCTTTATTTGTGTATAATTCTCCATTGCACGTGATATTTGATGTTTAAACTGAATTGATTTGATAGTTAATATACAGTGATCATGCACAAGGTACTAACAAATATACATATCTACCATGAATGGGAAGAACCTTGTCCTGAGGGAGCTCTGGTATTACAATAAGGACTGACAGAGCTATTCTGAGTTAGGGCCAGAAAATCAAAACATTCAAAGTCAGGCTTTCCCTTGATTTAATCACTCCTATGGCACTGGGGAAAAGAAATGTGGTGAGCAAAGGGACGTTTTCAAAGCAGTGACATCCAGAACTCTGGTTCCAAATTTATAGAATTGACAATTGAACAGATTTCCATGCCTACCTATAAGATATGTGATTTGGAAGAGGTGTAATTCAAGCTTCTTCATGTGACACTTTGTTTTAGGGCTGGCATGTGGACTGACACTGCAAGATTCTTACTGTTGCTTCCAGGATACCACCCAGGAATACCAAGTATCTGCCAAATAGATTTAGAAACTACTATGAGTGGTTCAGTGGTAAAAAAAATTCGCCTGCCAATGCAGGAGGCGCAGGAGATGTATGTTTGACCTCTGGGCCAGGAAGATCCCATGGAGGAGGAAATGGCCACCCACTCCGGTATTCTTGCCTGGGAAATTCCATGTTCAGAGGAGCCTGGTAGGCTACAGTCTATGGGGTTACAAAGAGTCGGACACAACTGAGCGCACACATATGCACGCACAGCAATTCTTTCATACTTTGAAAAATCCTGTCCAAGAGACAACAAAGCTTCAGTGTTCTTTCTAAATGACAGTGTGCTGTGTTTAGGTATCAAATGACTTAGTATTCACTAATAAAAAGGTCTGATATTTGTGGCAAGACAATGTGAGAAGAAAGGGCTATTCAGGGTACAAGCTCTCAGGTCTCCCTCCTAGGTTTCCTCTGTGTGAACGGGCTGCTTCAGACAAGTGAAATAAAATGGTGAGAATCAGTGTGAGAAAGCAAACAGGAGAGCTGTAGCCCACACCTGACTGGCCTGTGTCAAACACAAACTGTCATTTGAAACTTACTCAATGCAAACAAAATGAGCAGACCACAGACCAGTTATGTTACCTATAAGGTCTGATGTAGATCTTTAGAGTTTCTACGGAGTGATTTGGGTGCACACAGGGATGGTTACTGATGGTAAAACAGCTGAAATGAGTGTCTGCTTATGTGCCCTGTTATTTGATAGCTCCATAATGAAACAATGAATCTGTTGAGTTGTAAAACCACAAGGGTTGTCTTTATAAGGCTTAGCCTGGGAAAGGCCTCTTACCCAGGGAGAATCCTATTCAACGCCTGTCAGAGATAGAATCCCTTAGTGAGAACCTTTGGTCCTACAGATGGACACAATCCAAAAATACCTGAATAAAGGAGATGGGTGGACTGACTTCCTCTTGGAGAAAAACTTCTTAATCATATCAACAGCAGGAGGATTTTCATTTCTCCTAATTGCATTGTATGATCTTTGTATATGTGTTGGACCGTCATCCACTTCTGGGGATAAACAATGCTTGAGCTGCCTCCCTTCCCCTACAAAGAGTACAAGGCACTCTCTGATCAAGAATTTTACCTGCTCCAAAAAATAATGGAAAAATCAGTGAAAACCTTTTGCCTTGTTTTCAGTGTAGCTAGATAGGTGGCTGGCATTAAGGGGAGATGACTTTGCTATGACTCCCAGTTTCATATTTTGAGCACAACTCACAAGCTGTTTTCTGAGTAACCATGGGAAGTGCTACCTTTATTCTAATTGGAGGCCTTTATGCACATTATGAGGCTTTTAGAAGAATATTTTCCTCCTGAATATGAACTCTACTGAGCTCAAGGATGAGCATTGTTCTCAGAAGACTGGTTACAAAATGGGGTCTCTGCATCTCATGCTGACTTTAGAGAAGACCAGATCCAGAGTGACCAAATCTAGCCTGGATTGCTGTCAAGAGCTGGGGGTTAGAAAGATCATCCCCCTTATTCATAGTCTCTGATGCTGTTTTAAGCTAAATGACTTTAGGACATGTCTTCATGGTGGCTATTCTTTGCTGATTCCCTGAAGGGAAGACATATGCTAGAGGTGAAGAATGAAGAAGCAGGTCTTCAGGGGAGTGAAACAAAGTAGAAATTGGGATATATTCCTATGAGTAGTTGGTTTCATTTGAGATGCTCTCCTCATTGATTTTGGGAACAATCTTATGGTGTAAATAATTATTTCCATATTTACACACATTTTAGCAAAGTCTCAGTCAGTTCAGTTGCTCAGTTGTGTCTGACTGACTCTTTGCGACCCTGTGAATCAGGGCACACATGGCCTCCCTGTCCATCACCAACTCCCAGAGTTCACCCAAACCCATGTCCATCGAGTTGGTGATACCATCCAACCATCTCATCCTCTGTTGTCCCCTTCTCCTCCTGCCCTCAATTTTTCCCAGCATCAGGGTCTTTTCAAATGAGTCAGCTCTTCACATCAGGTGGCCAAAATATTGGAGTTTCGGCTTCAACATCAGTCCTTCCAATGAACACCCAGGACTGATCTCCTTTAGGATGGACTGGTTGGATCACCTTGCAGTCCAAGGGACTCTCAAGCATTTTCTCCAACACCACAGTTCAAAAGCATCAATTCTTGGGTGCTCAGTTTTCTTTATAGTCCAACTCTCATAACCATACATGACCACTGGAAAAACCATAGCCTGGACTAGATGGACCTTTGTTGACAAAGTGATGTCTCTGCTTTTCAATATGTTGTCTAGGTTGGTCATATCATAGCAAAATCTGATATAGCTAAAAATCTTGTATTGACTTAATTTTTGGAGAGGCATAATAATTTTCAAGTCATCTTTCTGATTTTACTTTAAATATCACTTGTATAGGAAAAGCTCTCCTATGCCCAGAGGATGAAGCTCTTCAATCATGTCTTACAGACATGGTTGTGGTTTTTTCATCCAAAGCATTTGCCACAAATTAAAATATATGTTTGTGATTATATCATTAATCCAGAAGCATAGTCTGATAAATGTTGGCTCCTCAGTACTTAGTGCAATGCTAATACACAGTAGAAGTTCATTAGATATTTGTCAAATAAATGATAAATACCCCAGAGAGGGAGTCAGAGTGGAGAAGAGTCTGAGATGGGAGCAGCAGGACAGATATGTGTCTAACTTTCTCCTTTCCAAATATATTAAAGGAAGGTGATGACTGAGAAAAGAAGGGCAATGGTTGGACACTGAGTAGAAACTTTGAAGTAATTTTCATTCTTCATAAATTTTTAGCATGTTATAAGTAAGTGAAATCTGATCTAAAATTAGTACTTTTTCTGACTGAGAGATCAGGAAATTGAGGGGTTTTTTTCAGAGTATACTCAACTTATATTCAAATAATAATTCTTGAGGGTAAAAAGACTGTTAGATTTGTAAAACAAAGCTGTAAAGTGCCTTAGTATTTTCATTAACATTTTGCTTTGCTTATGATTTATAATTTTTAATAACATAACATGCATTGTTTGTAAGCATAATAAAATGATTCAAATGAGATAATGCACATGAAATAGAGATATTCCACCAAAATTAGGGATGAAAGCTATTATAAAATTATTTTGTAATTGAGAATTGTGCTAAGTACCTTGCCCATCCCCAATGCAGAGCTGGTGAGTAAACTGAGAAGCCAAATTTTTTCTTACTCAATTACACTTTATCTTTGTATATGTGCCTAGACCCATATTGCAGCACAGTTACTGAATAAATGTTTCCTGAAGAAATAAATGTATGTAAGAAATGATACCTAGGTTTTCCTAGAATAAATGAATTTGGGAAATTTTATTTTAATGTTAATGTGTTGAGAAAAAAAGTATTTTACAGCTTGAAATTAGCTGTAATATCATGGGTAGTAATATTTTCAGAAATAATGAGGCTGTCATTTGTTACACTGCCTGAAAAATTAGATTGATGTATTACCTTGAATATAATGGTGCAGGTAAAGAAAAGAAAGAGACAAGAATAGACCCAGGTTTTGTGGCATCTGATATTTATATAATGTGGAGGTCCCTTGGCTAGAAAAATAATTTTGAAAATTACAACTTTAAATTTAGGTACAAGTCCGTAGTGGGGTCTGTGAAATAGAGGGACCTGAAGCAAGACCTTCATTAACTTTAGGCCACATCTGCCTCTGGCACCTAGACCAGAGAGTTGTCCACCCCTGTGTCTTTTGGTCATGGCAGAACTAACAATGTTACAGCCTTTGACAGTGGCTTTGCAGGATTTGAAAACTTAAAGACACTATAGAAGTATTTAAATATGTTTTCAGGGCAAAATAACATAGTAAAAATACTTTATCGATTATTAGCATGACTGAATGATCTCCCTAAGAATACATGGCAAGCTTGATCCCATCACTACAGGGATTCACAGGTTGAGTAACAACAGATGCAATCCCATTAACCCCACTTAAATGACCATTTTATACTGAAGTTAAAGTGGGAATAGAAAAATCCTACCTGATTTCACACTGTACATGCTATGATTTAGTGCCCAGCAGCTTTTTAGTCACACTCTGGTTTTCTGTCTACCTTCTAGGAATGTCCGTTTTTATTCTCCATCTAAATGGCCATCTCTATTGGCTTGCACAATGCAAAGAGACTAGAATCTTTCTGCTATGCTCATAGCATAGCAGAACCTTTAAAAATAAATTGAGAATAAGGCTCTTAAATGCAGAAAGATGCAGCCTCCTTCTGTTGAGATAACAGGGTTGAGCTGGTGGCCTGGAAGTTACTTGTAAGTATGGGCAGCTGTTAGTTGCACTAATAAGGTCATCAGAAAGCAGCGAGCTCAATAAACTATGCCCTTTTATTCTTTTAGTTTCCATAATTTTGATCCCATGTGATCAATGAAGGATGGTATGCTCATTCTACTGTAAAGGAAATTATGAGCACTTTATTTTTAAATAAAATGTAAACCCAAAACACCTGTGATTTTTTTTTTTTTTTTTGGTGCTGGTTATATGCAGCTCTGTTAAATGTCAGAGAATGTTACAATGCAGAATAAAAACAATGCTGGATACCAGTTCACTGCCTCTCCTTTTGCTATGAAGAAATAGCAAGTATTTCCATTTCTGACAAAGTTACTTACATGAAATCACATTCTTTTTTATCCCAGTAATAAAAGAAAGTTGGTGGGCCTAAAACTGGTGTAGTAGATATGGACATTAAACCGCTAAAAAGATATTAAAGTTCACATATTTCTACACCATGTAGAAGGACCAAGACACTCAAAATAAATGGCGATGTAACAAGACAAATAGAAAAAATGGAATCTATCTAAGCTAATGCACACCTTGGAAAAAATAAATGGACCCATGTACAGCTACAGGTTTGGGGCTTTGCTGGTAGCTCAGCTGATAAAGAATCTGCCTGCAATGCAGGAGATCCAGGTTTGATCTCTGGGTTGGGAAGATCCTATGGAGAAGGGAAAGGCTACCCACTCCAGTATTCTTGCCTGGAGAATCCTCATGGACAGAGGAGCCTGGAGGGCTACAGTCCATGGGGTTGCAAAGATTTGGACACTATTGAGAGACTAAGCACAGCACAGTTATAGGTTGATGTAGCCATTTTGTTTAAAAGGCAGGATCAGGGAGGGAACTATGAAAACTGCTTAAGGAATGATTATGTCTAGTAAAGGACGCATAAAGCAGGCAAGAAGAAAAGGAAATTTCTTCTGTGTATCTATACATAGGAAGCAAATACATTTAGCCATATCAGAGTTAAGTGCCCATCAGGCATGATGAAGTATTATGGTGTTGATGCCTTTGATGCAACAGTAGACATTTTCTGGAAGAGGTATTCGATAGTAAATACTTTGAGCAGGTCTAGAAAAGAAGCTAGACTGCTAAAGTCATTCTCATTGATGTTATTTGCATACACCAATAAGATTATACATACACACACATGCACACTTTCCTTCTGTGTTTCTTTGTGCCCAAATAAAAATGTCTGGCTTTCTCTGAATAACAATCTTGAAACAGATTTTAAAAATATCACGATGTAATCAATATATTTACTGATGCATTTCTAATATGGTTGGTCAAATGCAGACTGAAATTTAGCCCAGAGCAGAATGACAAAATGGCCAAAATTACTTTCAAGACAATTATAAGACTGAAGAAATCAAGCAATTATAGAATCTATGCTCTAAAATTTTCTTTTTCTTTTAGTAAAAAGAACTAACAAAACCAAACTATTCAGCTCATACCAAATCTGATTCATTTGATTCCTGGTGAGTTCAGACCCTGTGGCTGCTATTTCAAGCCTCATTTCTTTTTGACCTCAAATAATAAAGTTGAAGTCAGCCAGTTTCCATTCAGCCTTGTTGCATTGTTTGCCAGTTTATAAGGCTATATGCTTGCATCAAAAATGTTATAGGAGGAAAACCACAAAGAAATCACAAATCTGGGCAATTTTCCCTGTTTTACACAGAATTCAAAATTGTTACAA
Source organism: Capricornis sumatraensis (assembly GCF_032405125.1). NCBI lineage: Eukaryota > Metazoa > Chordata > Mammalia > Artiodactyla > Bovidae > Capricornis > Capricornis sumatraensis. Next base: position 43,963,295 of record NC_091074.1, on the reverse strand, counting down.
AACTTGCCAATACTGTACATACTTGATAGCAGAAAATAACCCAGACACTGAAAATCCCTGTTGCTATTTTGTCACTCCTTATAACAAGAAACTGCTGTACTCCACAACTGGTTCCTCCCTCCCCTCTCTTCCCTCCCTCCCTTCCCCCCCTTTATCTTTTTTTTTTTTTTTTAATTTTTAAATTTCCTTCCTTCTCTTCCTTTCTTTCCCTCCCTTCTCTTTATCCATCTGGCACCTCTTCTAGTTCTTTCTGTGTGCCAGGCTCTCTTAAGCTTCTCTCTGTCTAACAGGAAAAGACACCTCTCCCTAAAGAAACGCTAAAGTGTAAAATACTTGAGCCTGGGTTTCAGCAGTGTGGCAGCAATTATTACTAGAACTGACTTCTTACTTAGACAGACTGGGCACCTCCTAAGCAGAAGATGTCACAAAGCCCTGCTTCACTTTGGATTGCACAATCAAGCTGCCTGTCGTGGAAGTGCCATGCTGTCAGAGGAGGGAAGATACATCTACATTAGCGCCATTCCTATGAGCTATTAAGCCTCGGCTCAGGAATCACCTTCTGTGGAGCATTTTTCTTATTTGCTCTCCTGCTCCATTACCATTCTGGTTTAGTCTGATTCTCTTTCTTCCCATAGCACCTGTGCTTACCTCTAACTTGGCATTTCCCTCAGTGTAGCAGTCGTCTGATAAGAGAGAGATCTCCCTTTCAGATGATGCAGGCTTTCAGGCCACAGACTTTGCCTTTCATTTCAGTACCCAACACCTAACCAAATATTGGTACACAGTAACTGCTCAAGAAATACTTGTGAGGAAATCCATTAGAAACTATATTCTCCAGTTGAGAATCACTGATAAAATCATTCAACAAATATTACAGGGCATGCACTATATTCTAAGCATTTGATACAGTGATATAGCAGATCCATTTCTCATAGAACTATACGCCAAGAGAGGACACAAGCAACAAAGAAAAGACAAGTACATTGTGAAAATAACAATTAAAAAATAAAGGGAATAATCAAATAAAGACTGATGGGGGAAGGTTGTTTTAGATTATGAAGCCTCTTAAGAGGTGACATTTGAGTTGAGACTTGAAGAATGAGATGGAGTTAGTCAAGTGAACAGATAGGAGAAAATGGCCCAGGCAGAAGAGACAGTCAGTATAATGATAAATAAGATCTTGAAAGATATCTTTCAGGCATAGAATGTTATCTCTGGCAGGCTTAGAAAGGAGGCTGCTTTGCCTGAAGCCCTGTGAATTAGGGAAGAACAGTGAGAGAAGAGATTTATAGGCAGTGCCAGATTATACAGGACTTTTAAACCAAAGCTAGGAGCTGGGATTTATTCTGTAAGCAATGGGAAGACTTTGAAAGGTTTTAAGCAGGAGAGCAGTATAAGCCAATACTGTATTTATTTTATATAGATACTGTCATCATCAGTGATGTAGAAAATGGATGGAGGGTAACAAGAGAGGAATCAGGAAAAACAACTAGGAATGGGATTTGAATAATTTAATAACTTCTATAGCCTTTGACACATATCAGAAAAGTCACCAAACAATCAGGACAGACTGGCTCATAGGACATGATACATGAATGGAAGCAAGATAGATGGCTAATGTTGTAGCATGCAGTGAAAGAAAATGGTAGCATGAACTAAGTGGATAAAGATGAAGAGAAGCGAACAGATACTAAAGATATTTGTAAGGTATTACTGAAAGCATGCAGAGATAGAATGGATATAAAGGATCCTTGGACAGGGAGGGATTTTTGGTCAGTAAAACTGAAAGGTTTCACTTGAGCAATCAAATGCATGGATACATATTTCATTAAAATGAAGAATAGTCAAATTTGTCTGTTTTGGACCTGAGAAATTTAGATCTCTTTATGCCATTTCAAATGAATAGGTCAAATAAATAACAAGGCTTCCACATTTGAGCTGAGGGTAGTGGCCAAGGCTGGAGACATACATTTAGAAGTTATCATCAGAATTTATTCAAGCTTCTGGATGAGGCCATTTCAGGAGACAGCAAAGGAAAGAAGCTCAGAGAAAATAAACCAATGAGGATAAGAAGAGAGAATGCCTTGGGGCAGGAATTTAGCACCCTGGTTAAACTTCATTTATCTCCTAACTTTGTCAGAATTTGGTCTGGTCAGAATATCTGGTTAACAAAGTACTCGAAGCTCTCCATTCACCTTGGCACCTTCCAAATTGGTTGCTAGTTTTATTGCAAATTGAAGAATACATCCATAAACTCATCAATATACAACATGTCTGAAATATGTGGGTATGACAAAGGTTTTATATTTGTTTATTTAACCCTGCCGCTGCTGCTAAGTCACTTCAGTCGTGTCCGACTCTGTGTGACCCCACAGATGGCAGCCCACCAGGCTCCCCTGTCCCTGGGATTCTCCAGGCCAGAACACTGGAGTGGGTTGCCATTTCCTTCTCCAACATTTAACCCTAGATGTTTGTGTTTTAAGTACAAAATGGATGCCGGATCATCAGCTTAAAGCATGTATTTGACCGTGATGCTTTGGCCATCTCACTTTTTCATGAAACTCACAAACGAAGACCATTGTTAATAGGTCCTTCTGGATATGAGAAGGTGAAAGTGAAAGTTGCTCGGTCGTGTCCAACTCATTGTGACCACATGGACTATACAGTACAGTCCATGGAATTCTGCAGGCCAGAATACTGAAGTGGGTAGCCATTCCCTTCTCCAGGGGGTCTTCCCAACCCAGGAACAGAATCCAGGTCTCCCACATTGCAGGCAGATTCTTTACCAGCTGAATCACCAGGGAAGCCCTCTGAATAAGAGATATATTTATAATTCAAAATATTTCAACTAATTAGCCTCCTTATTACCTTCACAATCCATACATCCATGGACAGAGAACTAAACATACATGGACAAGCATCCATATGCTAATTGTCAGTAAATAGATGATTTGTGGTTCTAATTCAGAATTACATGTCAAAAACCTACATCCTAATGCACATTTTAAAAAATGCACATGTATACTATCATGTAAGAAAAGAATCGCCAGTCTAGGTTTGATACAGGATACAGGATGCTTGGGGTTGGTGCACTGGGATGACCCAGAGAGATGATGTGCGGAGAGAGGTGGGAGGGGGGTTCATGATTGGAAACTCATGTACATCCGTGGTGGATTCATGTCAATGTATGGCAAAACCAATACAGTATTGTAAAGTAAAATAAAAATAAATAAATAAATAAAAATGAGAAAACAACAACACACATTTCAATTATGTACACATGTTCAGTAGCATCATGGCCCATTATGTTACTTATTTTAATGTAAAATGATGAGATCATTTGTAAATCCTAGCATGTTCAGGAGTCAAAATGAACAGATCTTGGATTTCTGAGTATAATTATATATATATATACACACACACACATACACATATATATCTGCTTCTTAAAACATACATACTTTTTCTGAATGTTAAATGATTTTTTTGACTATTAAGATTATAATGCATAGGATGTGACTGATGCCCACCAAATGATTTAAAGAACTCAGTATAATTAGATACAAAGGCGTTTGGGCTTCCTATAAAGAAAAGACTAAATTGTACCAGTAGCTATGTTCCTGTGGGTCACTCTGAACCATCAGAACAGAGAAGTTAGCAAGAATCACATCTTTAGCACAGCAGTATTTTTCATTGTGGTCTGAAAACAATTTAAAAATTATGACTCTTAAAAAATGCTAAAGGCAACATCATTTCTATAATTCCAAACGGTATTAAGGAAGTCACACTAAATGGATACTTAGCAACAAGACAAAAGAGTCTACTTGGGAAATTTTAAGAGTTGTGTTTAATGTTTCAATGCATGTCCATATCAACCACATTCAGGGAGGTTACCACTCTTACAAATAGCCCTAACACAAGACTTTACTTAACCATCACTTAAATATTCAATTCTTGTAACTTAATTTTCTTCTTCTCTTGTTACATATTTAATTAATTTCTTAGTTATCATCCCCGGCCCTTACTCCTCCAACAGAACTATGGAAAGTGGCAGGGCTTTCAGCCCTGAAAACTGGTATGTCTTTCATTTGCTGATAGAATTTTAAAAATTTTATGTATCACTATAGGTAATATTCCATCTTCAAAAGGTAACTGCAATGCCCCAACAGAGGTAGGAGAGATCACATATCTAACAAATACTCTCTCTGAAGATCAGTTATGGCAGCCCACTCCAGTACTCTTTCCTGGAAAATCCCATGGACGAAGGAGCCTGGTAGGCTGCAGTCCATGGGGTGGCTAAGAGTCGGACACGACTGAGCGACTTCACTTTCACTTTTCACTTTCATGCATTGGAGAAGGAAATGGCAACCCACTCCAGTGTTCTTGCCTGGAGAATCCCAGGGACGGCGGAGCCTGATGGGCTGCCATCTATGGGGTCTCACAGAGTCGGACACGACTGAAGCGACTTTAGCAGCAGCTGCAGTTATTTGGCCTCATTCTATTCTCTTCTACTATGTAACTGAGAGGTGCTATTTTACTCCATTCTACATTCATAGTAAGATTACATTGATTTGTCCAATCAGCATATATTTATTAAGGATTTACTTATACTCTTAGGAATATTACAGAGTGTATAGGAGTATGGATTCCTAGTCTGGAATATTAGCTCTGCCACTGAACCAGTTCAACTCTGGGCAAGTTGCACAAGCTTTTGCTGCTTCAGTTTATTTATTTGTAAAATAAGTATAATAATAGCATTTGAGGATAAGTATTATTTAAGATACATTAAGCATAAGTACATAATACTTAAGATACATTAAGTATTATTTAAGATACATAAAAGAATATCTGACATATTAGGCTCAGTGTATATTGCTATCATTTTAATTGTTATTATTCAAATGTGCTTATCTATCTTACATTAAGGGTTAGGGACACATTTCTAAAAAAAGACAACCCTGCATTGAAAATATTTTCATTCTGGATGGGAAATGAATGAATGATACCTATTTTCAAAATAATGTGTATTTTTGTAGGAGTAAGTCCACATCTTGGAATATTTACTCTAAAACAGAAAAGTGATTTAATGATGAAAGCTGACAGGAAATGATTACTAATAAAAAGCAGCATTTACTTCTCATCTGTTTATAATTAAACATTAAATTTTTGATAAAAATTAAAGTTTCTTGAGATAATTTTCACTGGAATCCGAAGAAATCATGTGAATAGAATCATTTAAACTCTTTAAGAGTTCCACCTTTCTATTTTAGGGTTTTGCTAATTTAATGATCTGTGTTTAAAGCAAATTAGGTGTCATGTATTCCTGTGGAGACAAAGTATTCTAATAAATCCCAGAGAAATCATTATTTAGAAAACAAGGTAGGGATACTGCATATAAAGCTCTTATGGAGTCTCAATCATCTATTTATTGTTCTCTTATTCAGACTTACCCTAAAGTGAAGGGTAAACTTTGTAAGGAATATATATATATACACACACACATATATATTCCCCCTCTCTCTCTCTCTGTACACACACACACACACACATTTGTAGAATTATTTGCTTCTACATGTCTTTTCTATTGGCCACACTGTATTGTGATTACCTGAGTGTCTTGTATTAAAAACAAGTGAAACGAAATATTTGGTTGCTGACAAATGGTTAGTCATTTCACTAAGCTGGCCTTAACAGGTGCCGGTTTTACGATGATAGAGTTATACTCCACCTTATGCATCAGGAATAAGCTATGAAATCGCATATAAATCAAACATCCATTTAAAATAGCATTTTAAATAGTCTCTATGATGAATACTTCATTCTTACTTCATTTATTTATCTTTGAAAATTTGAATTTTGTAACTTGGATTTTTTTTTAAATGCAAGATAATAAATCTTTTACCTAAAAACAAATCTAGTGGTTTTCTAGAATGGAAGAGAAATCTGAAGAAGAGTGGGGAGGGAAAAAGGAAATAGAATGTCTGAGATAATAAATAAAATAAGCTGCAGCAATAAAAACTGATACTTAGGGAAAAGTCTACATATATGGACATTTTTAATGCCTTCTTTCTTTCTCATTTGTCTGTGCTATTTACATTTGGATACAATTTAAACTTTAATTATTTTTTTCTTTTAGATTTTCTTCTGAAAGAACAAAAATATGTTTTTGAGGAAAGTGTATTCAGTAGTTACCCTGTTTCTGCAAATAACTGTCTGTTTATATAATCAATATGTACAATTGTATACCATAAAAATGTGTATCAGGGAATCAGCAAATAAGTATGTCAGAAATATTGCTTATAAACAGATATGTTCAAACACTAAAATCACATGGAACACACCATAGGAGTGTGTCACTAGCATTATCTATATATATGTGTGTGTATATACATATATATATACATTCATTAATCACCACTTGTATTTTGCTTATAGAGAAATATATATTGTTTTTGAAATTAACCAAAATATCAATATATGCCCCAACTGTTTCTTCATAGACAAATTCCTTCTAATGTAAATATCACATATGAATAGCCAACTTAAACATCTGCTGGGAAAGATAAATGATTTAACTGTAAGAATTAGGTAGGGTGGGGGAGGTGTGTAGGTAGTGGTTCATGAAATAAAATGTGTTTCTCCCTATGACACCAAAAATGTTAAAAGCAGAACCAAGTTATCAGTGAGATAAAGGCTTTGTGAGTTTTGTTTTAATTAATTGGAAAGGCAGCTGTACAGTTTCTCTCATTTGAGCAGGACTTGTTTAGTCTGCTGAGCTTAAGAAAGGGCCAATCATTATGAAAGCTGTGAATTTTCCTAAATCCTTCATGATCTGGGTAAAGTCCATTTGTACCATCTGCAAGTATGCAAGTTACTACTGTATAAATTATGAATAACAACAATAATTTGTATAACATTTCATGCCTTCATAGTCTGTTCAGAAAACATTAAACTGGATGAGGCATGGGTCAGACTCAAGCTTACAGATAATGCAGCTGGATAGAAGTGACTTTATTTCATAGAAATCATGATACTTTCTTTGGAGACATAGTATTCTCATTCTATTAATGAAAATAAACAACATCTAAGATGAAGTCAGTCTCTTTTCCAGTTTAATTAAAGGGATGTTTGATTTTAATGCTTCATTGAATTTACTTTGTCCCTAACCAAATATGCAATCATAATTAAATGAACTGTAGGCAATGTTGCAGATTCCAAATCCTCTCCTTTCCATGCTTCAGGGAATGAATGTGCTACAGAATATTTGTGTGAAAACATATAAGACTAAATAAACACTTCTCTTCACCAAAAGGTGATGTATTATTAAAAATATGATGCAAAGAATGAGAATTCAGTGAAGGTGAGAATACATTGCATATACAATATAAATTTAGTTATATTTATTCTTGATATCAAATAAACCCTGACACATGAAATAAAAGACATTAGTTTTTACTTTGCTTTTAGTTTTGTTTTTAAGGTACTTTAAGAGTAGTGATTTAACAAAAGATATTTTATTTATTAATTTTGTTCCTGGTCCATTTCATACCATGCTATCAAGTTAATTTTAGAAACATTAAAGGGATGCTTTGGTCCAGTGGTGCCTGTGTGGCTGATTAGAACATGTGGGAAAGTATGTATGAAGTACAGATTCCCATCCTAGAATCACCAGAAGAGAATCTCATGGAGGTATGACTGAGGAACTGGATGGCAGATATGTGGGTGGGGATAGAATCTGAATATTTGACAACTTCTCCCTAGGGTATTATGATGATATTCCAGACTTGGCAAGTTTTTTTCACATGTATTTCACTAACAACCTCCTCCCCAGAGACATTTATTTTGCAGAACGTGGAGCCATTTAACTATTAATCAATGTGATATTCAAATGAATGACATTGATCTAGTGTTAATTTAATATATAGTGATCAATTCATTCTAAGAAACTAAGAATTAGAGTGTATGTACTAAAAGAAAAACAAATGGAGTTTCACAAAATATTTCACAAACAAAAAAAAGAGTAGTGTGCGTGATGATAAGCTTTTTAAATCCAGAGAGTTACTATAAGAAAACTCATTTTGAAGGCGCAGATATAAGTACATAAGATGTGAGTACTGGGTTAAAATCACTGTTGGATACATAGGTATCTGAGAATCATTATGTCACTGTACAATAGTGGTCATATACAGTCAGTGTATTTGTAATATATAGCATAGATTTCTTTGGGCTTATTATATACCCATGGACGGAGGAGCCTGGTAGGTTACGGTCCATGGTTTCTTGAAAAGTCAGACAAGACTGAGCGACTTCACTTTCACTTTTCACTTTCATGCTTTGGAGAAGGAAATGGCGACCCACTCCAGTATTCTTGCCTGGAGAATCCCAGGGACAGGGGAGCCTGGTGGGCTGCCATCTATGGTGTCGCACAGAGTCAGACACAACTGAAGCGACTTAGCAGCAGCAGCAGGGCTTTAGGGCATAGGGGGTGAGCTGCCCATGCAGAATGAAGATGGGCCCTACTTCTTCCTCCTGAGGATGTTAACACAAGCCCAGTAAATTCAAACCACAACAGTGATGAAAAGGATGAGGCAGAGTATAGCTTAGGTGAAAAGGAGATTTCAGGTTAAAATAGAACGTCCACGAATATTGTCAAAGCCCCACTTCTGTGCCCAAATCTTACTAGTCCTTCAGTTTTAATGGCAACTATCACTTTCTTTCTTTCTTTTTTTATATAGATAGCCATTTTCTACCCCAAAGGTATATAATATTCTCCTATATTTTCTAATATACCTTTATAATTTTTTTGTGTGTTTTTATTTATTTTTTAATTTTACTTTATTTTACTTTACAATACTGTACTGGTTGTGCCATACATCAACATGAATCCACCACTTTCAACAGTGTGTATAGAGTCATTTTGATTCCTCCCTCTCTTCATTTCAGTCAGTCAATCTATTAGCAATTCTGTTGACTTTACCTTCAAAACATAACCCCACTACCCCTCACACCACCATGGTTATAATCTTGGTCCAAGCTAACCATCACTGCTCACTTGGAATATTACAACAGTCTGCATATAGGCCTCTCTGTGTTGACCTAGCCAAAATGATAGATATAACTGGACGCTGTATCCTTTCCATGTAAGTCCAGTGATTTCCCAATCACCGAGAGTAAAGGCTTAGACATTTGGAATGTCTCACAAAGCCTTACAGCAATCCTACATCCCTCCTCCCCATAGTACTCCCTGCTTCCTTCTGGACACTTCGTTTTTATTCATATCACTGTTTATCATCTACCTTGCTTTATCTTTTACTTACTTATTTCATTATGTTTTGGTTCCTTGCAACAGACTACAAGCTGCATGCAATCAGGGATTTTTATATACAGGATATTTTGTGTGTGGATGTGTGACTGTATTTACTCTACCCCTCGATGGCAGTGATGGCACTCACAGAAGCCTTATCATGCTTCACTTTGGGTATTATTTTAATTTGATATAAAATGTCTCCATTAACCAGACTGTAAATCCCTTGAGGTTATGGGTGTCACAGCTACAACTACAACTTACCCAAGTTGAGAGAAATGCAGTGCTTTACCCCCATTCTCAGGAGACCTAAGAAGGGGATTTCATGTCTATCTACTCTGCTTTTACACTTTTGACTCAGAAGATTTTTACACTTCTTCACATTATCTCTCTAGCACCTAGTACAATGCTTTGTACATAGTAGAAAAGACATTAGCTATTTCTTGATTTATCTTAGATCTTGATTAACCATGTAATCTTCTTGTTCAGAGAAACATGACATCCTTAGTTTTGGATTGAATTGTTTGAGCGAAACAGCCAAAATCGATGTGCATATACACAGTGTCCAGAGATATTGAAGATGACTGGATCATTTTCTCTGCTACGGCTGCCACCATGAGATCTTCACGTTGCTGTCAACTAATTCTTATTGCAAGAGACAGTATGAAAGTGAAAGAAAAAAATCTTCCAAAGCTTTATTTTTCTGCTACATGCCCAGAGGGATGCAAAACATAATAAAGGACACTAAAAAGGGAAACAATTGGGTTTGAAACTAATTACCAAGGAAGTGCTGACATTAATTCAACAATGAACTCATTTTATGCAGAATTCTTTGGGTTGAAATATTATAAGCATATGTCATATGTTAGAAATTTGGTTACTAATGACAAGTTATAAGAAATTATTTTGTTAACTAATTTTTAAAAGTTTAAAGGTAGATTGTTAATTGTACCTGGTCATAATTAGAAATATTCAGGTTGAAAAAAAAAACCTTTTCTCTATTTTTCCTCTTATTATCCAGTAGTTGATTAGGTATTTTGGAATAAGTTCATTAGTTTAAGACACATTTAAAAGTGTAAAGTAGTAAAAGTGTAAAACTTTTGAAATTCAGTTTTTTTAAAATAAGAAATTGTCTTATATGTGGTCGTTATATACATGCATACATATGCATGCAATCATACATACTCATACACACACCCAGACACTTATCCAAAGTATTTTGAGAAAACAAGGTATTTATTTTGTTAATGAAACATTTCTATTAATATCAATATCATAAGGTCCATGTCCATAGAATTCTCCAGGCAATGATACTGGAGTGGGTTGCCATTCCCTTCCCTTTTCCAGGGAATCTTCCTGACTCAGGGACCAAAAGCCATGTCTCTTGAATTACAGGCAGATTCTTTACCATCTGAACCATCATGGAAGCCCCAATACCATAAAGTAGTGTTGTGATATTCAAAGTTAAATTTTCAGCTTTTGCGACCTCATCAAATATTGAATAGAGCGTAATTCACTGTGGCAAGGAGCTTATGTTCATATTAAGGAGAAGCAGATGGCAAGCATCAGGGTCTCAAGTATTTTATTTCTACCTTGATCTTTAAGTCTCTGTTTAACATCTACTTTTAATCAAGGTAGTTTTTAGATTAAAGTCATCTAACTACTCTAAGATGGTAGCATTCTATATGACATTTTCCTCTTGATTATTACATATACAAGTGAATAAAATTATAGTTTCATAGAATAAAACATACTTTAAAGTCATTATCTGAATTTCTCCTTTGTGTACATGTGATTGAGGGTGAGGAAAACTCAATTAACAAAATATAACTAATATTAGGCTTTAAGGATGGAAAGATTAAAAGGAAAAAGACGAGCAAATCTAATAATAATATATGAAATCAAGAGTGATAACTGTTCATAATTCTCCTTTGGCAAAGCAAATAAAATCTTGCAATTTTAGTAAGCCACTTACAGTGCTTCCATTTAACTGTCTAAGACTTTCAAATAAGAGTCAGTAGGCTAAATGTATATATTTGGCCCTGCAAAAAACTTTTTTGAAAAAAAACTGACCAAAAATCAATCATTAGGGTTCTTGCTGATATGGTGAGATTAATACAAATGTAAAGAGAGAATGTAATTGTGGAATAACTTTGGAAGTAAAATAAATGACATATCAGTATGAGTGGAATATTTCCTATTCGTGACATGCCCATCTGAGATCACTTTTAAGGTTTGTCGCTTGTTAAGGGATTTACCCTCTTTTTGGCTCACTCAGATATAAACTAGATCTCTAATGGCAGTACAGGGAGAGGAAGGCAGTATTTTTTCTTGTTTATTGTTTAGTCATTAAGTATAAAGCATCAGCTTTTTCAACAAACAATTTCAAAAGCCCAATAACATGATTTCACTTGCTCAAAATGTAATTTATTGCTAATGGAATCACAGAAAAATGTTTGCACGATTTATGGAATGCAGAGTCAAATAAGTAAGGCAAATTGCTATTGAAGAGGAATTATTGATTCTCCTGGTACAATAGGTGCATTTCAGCTTTGATATATGGAATTTTATTCCTATTGTAGCAGTAATTTATATTTTAGCCTCTAGTTTTCTGTGTCAACTTTGTTGGCCTATGTTGTTTTAAACCAGGTTTGACAATTGTGGTTGTACTTCCCATTCTCTTTCTCTCTTTTGAAGGCTTTATTGACTGGATGCTATCAAATCTGGCTCAAGAAGTTAAAGATCTACCAATAACTTTCTTGGAAAACTTTGGCAAAAAACGTTTTTCTTGTCCTTATATTTCTTGCTGAACATATAGGAGACTGGCCAAATTAATATATAGTTTTTTCTTCTCCCTAATGTCTCTGAGGTTATGAAACCACTATTTTTAACTCTCTATAGAATAACCACGGGAGCATAACAAAATCTGTAGGTGACTCTCTTCATAAATGTTATGGCTAAGGACTCAGATTTTTTTCCAATGAGGTTAGCTGATTTACTATAAGTATTAAACAAAAAATGTTAAGCAAGTCAGAATTAATATTTCCTTTTCTGTAATCTTACAATATACTATGCTTCTGTTAAAAGTGTTTCTTTGTCAGTTGTGTATTATAGTCGATTCCTGGTGCAAAAATCTATTTCACAAGATTGAAAAATTTATGAAGTTCAGGGGAATTAAGGAATTCTTTATTCCATTATATCTGGCCCCAATTCTGGTTTAAATAATACCATCTTCCATTTATTGAGCATCGCTCTTTGTGTATAATATCTTGACTCTCCCTAGGAAGAATAGGGAGAGCTATTCATAAAATAGCTCTTATTATCTTATTGTGCAGTGGAGAAAACAGACTCAGAGATATTTATTCATGTAATGAGAACAACACACCTAGCAAGGGGGAGAATTGGCTATTACTCATCTGTCTGATGCTAAAGCTCAAGACCCCTCTGCTATATTAGGCTTTGATTTTCAATGTAAATAAATTATACCAGTTGAATGAATTGCAACCCCCCCCCTTTTTTTCCTTCTGGAAACACTGTGTATCTAAAAACTTTTTATCTTCTTGAAAAATGCATACCTAAAATGTAAATTATTTTATCTGAAAACTATAAAAAAGAAATAAGCAAGATCAATTAAATCACCCAGGTTGAGCCTCAGCTTTATTATCTCAAAGATGGGGATGGCACAGGAAATGGGTTGAAAGTTAAATAAGTACAACCATGTGACATGAAATGTTCTCAATGACTACTAGATAAAGTTACTATCATCGCCACCATCATCATTCTTCAGCATATTTGTACACGAAGCAGAAATTCATCCTGAAGTAGAGGAAGTTCCTATTTTTAGGATGGCTCTACTGGAAATTCATAAATATCAAATATATTTCTTTTTAACTGCTTTTTAAGATGACTCGTGACAGTTTTCCATACATTTTACTTTTAATAAATGCCAACTGTTTTCAAAATAAAATTGCCCTAATATTAGAGTGTATTCATTGTGCTAAGGGAATGGACACATGGGATCTGTGTTTATGTGGGAAGGAAAGATGAAAATCCAAAGATTTAAAGGTAGTCCCCACTCTGCATTTTACCAGCTGAGCATAGAGAACTAGCATTTTAATACAGAACTATATTAAAGTCTATATTTTAATAGACAGCTATTAATATCTGGCAATAATAATCACTGCTAAATATTTTTCATGAAAGTGACAAATCATTCAAAGTCACTCAGTCGTGTCCAAATCTTTGTGACTGCATGGACTGTGTAGTCCATGGAATTCTCCAGGCCAGAATTCTAGAGTGGGTAGCCTTTCCCTTCTCCAGTGGATCTTCCCAACCCAGGGATCAAACCCAGGTCTCCCACATTGCATGTGGATTCTTAACAGCTAAGCCACCAGGGAAGCCCAAGAATACTGGAGCGGGTAGCCTATCCCTTTTCCAGCATATCTTCCTGACCTAGGAATCAAACCAGGGTCTCCCGCATTGTAGGCTGATTCTTTACCAGCTGTTTAATATAATGTTACCATAGGCTGAAGTGATAGTTCTTACATATTCAATATAGTACTCGGTAATTATAACTACTCTTGATGAAAGTGAAGGAGGAGAGTGAAAAAGCTGGCTTAACACTCAACATTCAAAAAACTAAGTCATGGCATCTGGTCCCATTACTTCACGGCAAATAGATGGGGAAACAATGGAAACAGTGAGAAACATTATTTTCTTGGGCTCCAAAATCACTGCAGATGGTGACTGCAGCCATGAAATTAAAAGATGCTTGCTCCTTGGAAGAAAAGCTATGACCAGTGTAGACAGCATATTAAAAAGCAGAGATATTACTTTGCCAACAAAGATCCATCTTAGTCAAAGCTATAGTTTTTCTAGTAGTCATGTATAGATGTGAGAGTTGGACCATAGAGAAAGCTGAGTGCCAAAGAGTTAATATTTTTGAACTGTGCTGTTGGAGAAGACTCTTGAGAGTCCCTTGGACTGCAAGGAGATCAAACCAGTCAATCCTAAAGGAAATCAGATCTGAATATTCATTGGAAGGACTGATGCTGAAGCTGAAGCTCCATTACTTTGGCCACCTAATGCAAAGAGCTGACTCCTTAGAAAAGACCCTGATGCTGGGGACAATTGAAGGCAGGATAGAAAGGGGATGACAGAGGATGAGATGGTTGGATGGCATCACCAAGTTGATGGAGATGAGTTTGAGCAAGCTCTGGAAGTTGGTGATGGACAGGGAAGCCTGGCTTGCTGCAGTTCATGGGGTCACAAAGAGTCAGACATGACTGAGCGACTGAACTGAACTGAATTGTAACTACACTAGGGATTAGTAGCAGCATAATAATAACAATAATATTTAACTTCATTATGTTATTATCTCTATTATGTTCCCTAACGTCTCCAATTTTTTCAAGCGATCTCTAGTCTTTCCCATTCTGTTGTATTCCTCTACTTTGCGTTGTTCATCAAAGAAGGCTTTCTTACCTCTCCTTGCTATTTTCTGGAGCTTTGCATTCAGTTTGGTACATCATTAGTTCTCTTTTTCCCTTGCCTTTCCCTTCTCTTTTTCCCCTCAGCTATTTATAAAGCCTCCTCATACAGGAGTCACTTTGCCTTCTTGCATTTCTTTTTCTTTGGGATGGTTTTGTCCTTAGCAAGGAGAGATAAGAAAGACAACTTAAATGAACAATGCGAAGAAATAGAGTAAAACAGCAAAATGGGAAATAATAGAGATTTCTTCAAGAAAACAGGAGATATCCAAGGAATATTTCATGCAAGGATGGGCATGATAAAGGACAGAAATGGTAAGACCTTACAGAAGCAGAAGAGATTAAGAAGCAGTGGCAATACACAGAAAATGATATTAAAAAGGTCTTAATGACCCAGATAATCACAATGGTATGGTCACTCACCTATAGTAGAACACCTTGGAGTGTGAAGTCAAGTGGGTCTTAGAAACCATTACTACAAACAAAGCTAATGGAGGCGATGGAATTCCAGCTGAGCAATTTAAAATGTGAAAATATAATGCTTTTAAAGTGCAAAGTGACCTGTTTCCTCTGTCTTTTCTAAACCCAGTTTGTAATGTAAGTTCTTGGTTCATGTATTTCTGAAGCCTAGCTTGTAGGATTTTGAGCATAACCTTGCTTGTGTCTGAAATGAGCACAATTGTACAGTAGTTTGAACGTTCTTTAGTATTGCCCTTCTTTGGAGTCACAGTGAAAGCTGATCTTTTCCTTCCTGTGGTCACTGCTCAGTTTTCTGAATTCACTGACATACTGAGTGTGACACCTCAGCTAGAGAAACTGTAACTTACTGCCCATTAGCCTTCCTTTCCTGTCCCTTATGGCAACTATTCTACCGGGCCTGATGCTGAATTCCTAAGGATGGAGGTATCAGAGTCCTCTGGAGGTGGTACCAGAATGCCTGCTATGCTGCTCTTCTAGAACTTTTTGAGGTTTGACTCATTCTTAAAAAAATGTTTTCTTCATAACTTCATTAACTTGGTAATCTTATTGAAGCTTGATGGGGATGTGGTTGCCAACCATAACTTTAAAATGTACTCACCCTTTTGCTATGAAATCAGTGCCCAGCAATCTTGTCTAAGATGGACAGAGGAGCCCAGCAGGCTACAGTTCATAGGATCACAAAGAGTCAGACAAACTGAAGCGACTTAGCATTCAAGCATGCAAAGATACCTATATCTTCTATAGACTGCTTGACACAAAAGAGAAGCACAACATTTATCTGGAGTCGCACAGTAGAAGAGGAAAGGAGAGTATTCAGAATCTCTGACTTCTATTAGAAAACTCTACACCTCGGGTGATTTATATTTTCAACTTTTTTCCCACGCCCTTTGTCCTGGATACATTCCATTTGCTTCTCAAACTCTGCTCTTTCCATTTTGCATCCTACTCTAGTCCTGGGAGGTGGACCAGGAGGGGCCACATTGTTGGAATTCTTAGCTCTGGCTTCCTGTTACGTTCAACCACTGGAAAGCACTGAAAAGAAAAGAGGAAGGGAAGGCTTGCCAGAGACTGGCTGTCTCCCTCCAAGGAATGAGGGAGCTCCCTGGAGTTTGCTCTCTCCACACAGCTCTTTCTGTCTCTAGTTCCAGCACCCACTGCTTCCCCTCATCCCTTCAGGTGGTAACACTTCACTATCCCTTGGTCCCTACGCCTCTCCTTTGCAAATTGTCATTTTATTACATTCCCATCAAATCCTGATGGGTGTGACGTGATACTGACAATATACGCACTGCTGCTACTAAGTCACTGCAGTCATGTCCGACTTTTTGTGACCCCATGGACTGCAGCCCACCAGGCTCCTCTGTCCATGTGATTCTCCAGGGAAGAATACTGGAGTGGGCTTGCCATTTCCTTCTCCACATACATGCACTATTGTATCTAAAATAGATAACCAACGAGGAGCTACTATATAGCACAGGGAACTCTGCTCAATATTCTGTAATAACCCAAATGGGAAAATAATTTGAAAAACAATGGATACATGTATATATGAAATCCCATGGACAGAGGAGTCTGCTGAGCTACAGTCCTTGGGATCACCAAAGAGTGGGACACAACTTAGTGACTAAACGACAATAATATGTATAACTGAGTCACTTTGCTATGCTCCTATATAAAAGAAAAATTAACAAAAAAAGAAAGAAAAATCCTGATGGTATCATGTCATTTGTTTGAGACACTCCCAGATCAACCATCTCATTTGATGTTTATGTCAATTTTACAAAAGATTTGCCCCACTTTATAATAGGAGGATTTGATATGCAGACAAAGAAAATGATTTGCCCAAGGTCACAAAGCTAGTCAGTGGTTGGACTTCGGAAAGTTTGATTCTTATTACAATGTTTCTTCTACACTCCTGCAATGTCTCCATTTACAATTATTTAATCATGTCAACCACGTTCTACTGCATAGACATTGAACTAGTTATCACCTTCTACTATATTTTCTCAAGTAAAGATCAGGCATTAAAAGAAAGCTTTTTTAGAATGAAAATCACTGATGCAAATCTTTTATGGTAGTGTGGATATTAATCAGTAATTTTTAAAAGAGTGAATGTTTTATAATGGCATAATTAATGATCATAAGAGATCATCACAACATAGATCTCTTCAAAATCTTTAATGTTAAAAGTTTAGCATATTAGGCATTCACAAACATTGAATGTGATGTGAAAATAACTTGTCCAATAATTTGGTCATGAATTTTGAATGAACAATTGACCCATTTTCAGAGGATGGAAGATTGAATACTACCAGTCCTTGTGGTTTCAACAGTAACATGTTCTATTATGAAAATCAAAGCAAAAGAAAACAAAAAACTTGGCTTGGTGCACCAAGTGATATGAAATGAACCAAAAATAATTTATGTCATGTAACATCTTAGTACAGGTTTTGTGAGGTTTTTTTATGTCATTCATCAAGAGGTGTTAAGAAGTTTCTTATTTTTCCTTCTAGGCACAGATGTTCTCTGTATAGAGCTATACAGCACACTTTTTCTAAGGTCAACTGTCACTATGACAGTGATATTTGGCAACCCAGCCAAATGTCTGATAAATGAATGTAGGAAGTATTTCCTTTCTTATATTACAGACCCATCTAATGTGTCAACATTAAAATGAATGTTAAATAAATTGAAGTATTAGGAAAGGGAACATCCCACCCTGACAGCTTTTTATTTGCTGTTTCTGCTCTGTGACAAAACTGAGTTGATATGTGATCTTCTGTGATTTACAAAGTCCTCGCAGTCCACCTTGTAATGGCTGCAGTGGTGCTGAGCTGCCTCAAGATGATTTACTGCAATTTGTCACATTTTGAAACTGTTCCAAAATAGTCTGCTGACATGTACTAAAGAGCTTTCAATGAAATCTGAAATGGTTCATTTGTTATGTCAACTGGAAACATTAAGTGATATCTGAAAATCACTTTAACATTTATTAAAGTGATTTAAAATATCCTTTAATGGTACTTTGGTATATCACAAAAGCGATATTGTTATGAAAAGGATGAGGAAATCTTTTCATCACATCTTAAAAATGTTTATATTATGTTCTGATTATAACTGCATCATTTTACCACTTGGGAAATCTATCACTTTAAAGATATGCTGAAAATTTAGCAAGCAACTTCTTAGCAAATATTTGCAAGTGGAAATGGATTACCATGATTTGCATAATTTAATATCTTTGAAAATCATAGGCCTGATAGCTTAAATTCCTGAACATATTACTAATGTAAAGTTATAGCTCATATCCTGTTTTTTTCCTCAAGAATCTAAGCCTGTGTTACTATGCAACATATCTATGCTGACCTCTGTGAATCACTGTCCAATTTACTGAACACACAAGTAAACCATACAGTTTAAGTGAAAGTGACTCTTTGCGACCCCATGGACTATACAGTCCATGGAATTCTCCAGGCCAGAATACTGAAGTTGGTAGCCTTTCCCTTCTCCAGGGGATTTCCCCAACCCAGGGATCGAACCCAGTTCCCTCACATTGCAGGTAGATTCTTTACCAGCTGAGCCACAAGGGAACAATTTATGTGCCTCTTAAATGCGAGTAGAAATTTCTCAAAGTTCTCTGAGACCACTGTCTCTGGAAAAATGAAACTAAGATAGTAGGTGACATGCTGTTTCCAGATAATTTCCTATGATTATTGCTTATGATAATATTCCTTTGAAAAAAGGGTATATACTAAATGCCTTTAGGTTTCAATTAGTAAGTGTGTTTTTAAGTTAGACTATGTAATTATCAAGGATACCTTTGAACCGTTCAACAATACCTGGTCTTCAAAACACTTCCATTTCTAAGCTAAATGTTATTTCAATAAAATATGAATTAAAATTTAACTCCCTCCCCCAAATTGACTGCTGACCAATAATAATAAGAATTTGTCTTCTTAGAGTTGATCTTAGGAGGAAATATAGAGTGATGTATCTTCCTATCTCACTTCATATCTCAGCTCGGCTATGAGGAGTTAGCTGCTTTGGCTTGAGCGAGTGGAATAAAATAGAAATAACTTAGAGTAAAGATTGGGACCATGTGCATGTGCTTGTTCCTTGTTCTTGTTTATAGGATATGATTTCTCTTTGTGAACATGCACTTAACAATACATACCAGCAACAATCAAGGAAAGGTAATGAACACAGTCAATCATCACTAATCAATGCAACTCAAGGAAAACACTGTGACTGAAGATATCCTGCTTTGTAATCAGCATGGAAAATAAGGCAACAGGGCTTGATACCACTCTCACTCACCTCACTCTTACAAGTACTCAGTTATATCAGACCATGAATGTGGCTTAAAGAAGTGGTTTAAAAATGTGGTTTTGAAAACCAATCTCCACCAGTCATAATTCATCAAGCTGAACAGAAGTGATCCAGAACCTGCCTGTTGAATTCTATGATTGAGATTACTTATTCTGTCGTCATTGTGCTAGACCATTGCTGTGCATGGCCCTAAGCAACTCTGTTAATTTTCTTTTTATTTAATTCCATTGTCAAGCTCAATTATATATTTGGTTGTAGTAAGTCAGTATCTCTCAAAGTATGATTTATGGACCAACTACATAAGAATTACCTAGGGTATTGTTTTAAATGCAATACTTGGAGCCCTAAACCCTTTGAATTAGCACCTCTAGGGTGAAGCCCAGAGTCTGCATTTGTAATAAGAACTCCAGGTGATTCTTATGCACACTGAAATTTGAGTACCACTGTAATAAGACATTTTCCTTTGATTAGGGCTTATAGTCACAATGAATAGATCTTCACAACTAATTTATTTTAAAGCTCAAAGGGACCTTGGGTATCACCTTGTTCGTATCTACATGATTAAATAAAGATGTGTTTGAAATTCCAAAAATATTTGATTATTTTAATGAGAAGCCAGCCTTATATACTGTTTCTGACCTAGTAAATGTAGTAAGCACTATTTATAAGACACTGAAAATATATTTGGTAAGTAGTATGGCATTTTTACTAATAAAAGTCATCCTCAGTCAGGAGAGTGATTTAGGAAGTGTAATTTATAAACTGATGGACATTTCAACTACATACAGTGGTCACTTATTCCACAAAGTTTTAAAAGCACTAATATGTAAGGATGCATATTAAGTGGCTATTGTGATAATGGGTGTCATTCAAAAATATTCACACTTAGGTGTTTTTGTGTTTTTGATTGATTCTTAAAATGATAGATTTTGAAATTCTTGAACCCATTGTATATGAAGATATATATTTAACTACCATCAAACTAAAATAGTAACCTAATATGCTGAGTTTTGAGAGTAGACCTTAACAGGAATGATCCTTATTTTCTGTCACTTGACACTACAAAATTCAATCTAGTTCCCTATCCAGGGAGTACTCTTAAACTATTATTTATAGGTGTCTGGAAACTTGAATAATGATAAATGACCCAATCTGTCGATTGGAAAAATTACTCTTTAGAGTAATCACTGCCAATTTGGAACTTCCAATTTTTTCTTTTGTAGTAGATAAGAGCCTGCTGAAGACATGAATTTTATCAATATATTTTTGTATGAGGTCTTTATTTATCATGTGCCATGAATTTTGATATTGAAGGTTCTACTCATTCTCTCCTTCTTGGTCCAGTGTGGGCAAACTCTAGTCTAAGGATAATATCCAGCCCATGACTAGGTTTTTGCACTGCCCACAAGCTAGGAATGTTTTTAACTAACATTTAAAAACATGTTTTCTTAAAGACATGATAAAATAAATTAACATGTTTTAAATGCTTGCAAAAAATTGAAAGAATATGTTTTGTCATGTGAAAACTGTATGTAATTTAAATTTCAGTGCCCATAAAGGAATTTTCCTTGGAAAATTGTCATGTTCATTTGGTTATCTATTGTCTATGTCTGTTTTTAGGCTACAACCAGAGACTTGAGCAGGTATGTGCAACAGAAACAATATCCCAGAAAGTCTAAACTATTTACTATCTGGAACCTAACAGAAAAACTTTGTAGTCTCCTCTTCTGAAATAGTGATTTTCAATGTACTCCTTGGACCAGCAGTATTAGTATTATAAGAAAACTTGTTGCTAGAAGTTCAGCCCCTATCCCAGACATGCTCAGTCAGAAATAGCAGGCAGACAGTGGGCTCAGCAGTCTGAGTATGGGCAGTGGACTCAGCAGTCTGTGTGTTAGTAAGCTTTCTAATAAATTCTGAGGCATGCTATTGTTTGAGGGCCACTGTCAGCCAGGGATTGTTGTAAGGAGGCAATAAACAAAATTATTTAAAATTATGAGTTAATATGCATTAACATTTGATTTATTTAGTTCTTATACTACGTTTGCAAGGAAAACATAAAAAGATATAAAAGAGAGTGATGAACACTGGGGAACATTCTGTTGGCAGAGAAATAGGTAGAGAAAAAAATTGCACATCTTGCTTTAGGGGTTACTTTAATTTTAACAGGCTTTATAAAATTACTCCAGAGTAGCTTTGATAAATCAGAAAAATGAGATGGCAACCTTTCTAGAAGCTGAATCTGAGTGGTACTTAAAAGGGCTTATCATTGGGTTTATAAAGAAGAAAATACAATATGCTTCAATTATTTATATGTGAAGTTAAAGAACCCACCCTGAAATTACATGTGGAAATCAAACTGACTTCAGTAGAAGGGAGGAAAACACACAGCTTCTTTTTGCAGAAGAACCTGTTCCTGATGTCCTGTCATTTGATACACACGCACTGTGAACACCAAGTGCTCACCCCCATATGGCTGACATTTTTGCATCCACTATTGAAGAAAATATTGCTTGGTCCTAATCTGAACTGAAACTGTGGGGAAAGATGAGGAAGAAAGGAAGTGCAAAGACTAATCATTTAAAAGCAAAATATAAGAAAATAATCCAGTCTAAATGAGGCTATTGCTTTGAAAAGCATGCTAAAGAAAACTCATTAATGATTCTTAATACTCCACTCTAAGGAAATGAATGGCTCAATGTACCATTCCATTCTCATTCAGTGATATTTATTTTAGGATATTAATGAATATTTAATTTCAGTTCTAGTTACTAGTACAATAAAACCAGAGGTGATAAAAAATAAGAAAATGATATGCTTACTAAAGCTAGAACAAAATATTGCAGTTGAAAATGGAGACTGTCATAAGGGTTGTGCTCTTAGTAGGCTAGAGAGCACGGCCTACAGAGAAGCTGATAATCAAATGAGACAATAGGTTTACTGTTTTAAAGAGCATTGCAAACTTACATTAGAGGCTTCATTCTCAGTGCTAGAAAGATGGTTTCAATTGGAGTAGTTAAGAGTTCAATTTCTGCAGTCTGTTTAGGTTGGGGGTCCCAGCATCACCCATTCCTATCTCTAACAATTGGCAAGGTCCAAAAGCAGTCCCCTATCTCAGTTTTCTAACCAGTAGAGAGGATAATAACACTGCCTACATCAGAAATCTATTGTGAGGAAGAGATATATGTATATAAAGCCCTCAGCCCCTGTTGGACACACAGTGACCACTCAAGAGCGTAAGCTCTTGCTGTTGTCACTTGTTAAGTGTTGATCACTTATCTGTCAGGCAGTAGTGGTCATAAACAAGGAGATACAAAGTGAAAGACTTTGCCAACAAACTCAGAGCTTTCTCATTAATCAGATCACTAAAAATACTTTCTGGATCAGCTTTGAAACCATTTATAGGTCCTCTTCTACAGAAGCTGTGTTGGCAACCAGTTCATGGTGACTTCAGAGAAAAAACTCAAACCTTGGAATCAGCTTCAGCACCATGTTCATCAAATACGGAGATCATCTGGGTGAAAACGTCCAGGCTCTGCCCCAATCCAAGTGGGTGATAACAGCTGTTACTCTTATATGAGAAGAAAAGTTCTCTCAGATTCTTTGCTAAAATTTCCAAATGGAAACAGACTCAGTGAAAACACTCTTGCCCTTAGGCCTTGACTTGTGAATTCCAAAGCTGTTTCCACCTTGGGGTGAGCAGCATCTGGATGCTGCCTCTGCCTTGCTGTGCCATTCTGTCCTAAGGGTATGTCATCCAGGCAGCTCTAATGCCTGACCTCAGTGCCCAGGCACCACAGAGAATTTCTGTTTCAGAGTCTGAGGTCATAAGGCTTAGTATAAAGAGTAACCACAGGCAAAACTTTATATTCAGGCAGGCTGCTATATACAAAGACTCATTTTATGGACATGGGTGGTAACTCTGCTTTGAACTAGTGCTGCTGCCCATCACCAGGGCAACAGCTATTTGATCCCCATATTCATGACTATTGCAGCAACAGAGCCAGACAGTACCTTATTTTTGGAAAACAAAAAGGTTGCTTTCTATCATGCCTAACCAGAAGTTACTGTGACCACACATATGTCCAATCTCTTATCTCTTACCATCAGAAGGTACAACTTGTGTTTTCTGGCATATATATGAGAAACCCCAGGATGACCATTCTGCCTCTTCCTGGAGTCCTAACATAGATGTCAAATATTTACTATGCATACATACTTTGTGCTAGTCTGGGTTTGGGGGATATAGTGGTAAAGAAGATAAGCTGGTTTCTCATGTCATGGAGCTTAATCATCTAATTAAAGTGTGAGACTTCCCTGGTGGCTCAGATGGTAAAGCATCTGTCTACAATGTGGGAGACCTGGGTTCAATCCCTGGGTCGGGAATTTCCCTGGAGAAGGAAAAGGCAACAGTACTCTTGGATGGAGGAGCCTGGTGTCCATGGGGTTGCAAAGAGTCAGACACGACTGAGCGACCTCACTTTCACTTTGTATTAAAACAAGCTTGGGTGGATAGACTACAGCTTAGAGTGGACATTTTCAATGTGTGTCTCTGATATAAGAAGGAAGCCCAATTAAATTCTCCCTGGAAAATCTGTTCAGGTCACTGCCATAGGGATATTTTAGTGGAAAACTGAAAAGCACAAGTTTACTGAGTCAGACGTACCTGCTGATACACTTTGAAAACCAGATCACATGTAACCACATTTTAAACGTCACCACCAGACTGAACCCCTTACTGCTATACATTCATTATCATTAAACATTGCCTTCCAAGTCAAGGACAATTACCCTCCTTTAGGTGTAGCAAGGGCTGTAGTCTCCACTCTCATCATCCTTTTCAAATGTTGTACTTTCTCTCTTGCACTTTCTTGGATCTTAAAGAATTCTAGCCCTTCAGAGTTATGATCACTTTGGAGCATCTGGGGATTTGGGGCATCTTCTGTGCTATAGCACTGGGTTTTCTTTTCCTCATCCTTGAACTTAGCAGCTCAGAAGCAGATGATTCACACCCACTAACCTCTAAGGCTTTCTAGACCCCAGGACCTTGCCTGGCAGAGGTGTTGAAGCCCCTATTCGTGGATGGGAGCAATCATCTGATATACTGCCAATGCCTGCAGGCAGGTATCTAGGGAGGGGTACAGAATGTCTCGCCAATAAGTTGGGATTGGACTTCATCTGAAGAACTTGAGATCAAGGGTTTACAAGTCTGTTCTGTTTATATGAGGCAGTTTTTCAAAATTTGGGGGTCAAATATCAACTAGCAAAATCTCTGAAAATATTCTCTCTGAGGAAACCATCCTGGAAGATTAATTTTAGAGGCTATTAGAGAATATATTTTAATGTAAAATGCTTTGGTTGTTGACGAGACAGGGTTTGTTTTTCAGTTCATCAGCAAGATGGCACTTTGATAAATCACAGATTGCTTACTGCCTAAAGAGGCACATTGTGACAGTTTTCATCACCATGTGATATAAAGAGGCAAATGAAGTGGTACTTCAGATCACACCAGGGCCAGTTCGGCAATGGCACCCACTGTGTCACTAAGAACTAGGAGGGGCTGTCATTTGCTAACAATGTGATCATTGTTCTCTGATCCACCTGTGAGAGTAACTTTTTCATCAATCATGTAAGGACTGAATTTGATTTATATCTCACTGCTTATAAATAGTTGAAAGAATGGGAGGTAGCACAGCCAGCCAGAAGATTTCTTTAAAAGGAAATGTACTGTGCAACATTTTTTTTTTCCTGCCTTGATGACTTAGACTGAGTCCTTCTATGTGATACCCATGTGTGTAAATGAAGAGTTGGTCACTGATTTACTCTTACACTCATTTGCGTGTACCAGTTAATACCAACTAGTGCCATGTCTAATCCTTTAGCCAAGCTTTCTGGCATATCAGAGTCATGGCATCATCCATGGTTATGTGATTTGAAGGTACATGTACAGACATCACCTCTGACTTCAAGTTTCTCTTTATGATACGCTATTTAGTCTTCATTTTAACATGCATAGCCTAGCATTCTCTCCTGTATACCTAGGTAAAACTGTCTCCCATTTCATCACTGAAAGTACATTCTAAAGTAAATAGTGAGCACTTTCACTCATTGATTTGCTTTTAAATCTTAAGGGGAATTTATGATATCCACACACTCTTTCCAGCAGACTGTAGAATCCTAATGGGAGTAATTAATGCTAAGGACAAATATTCAAACACGTAATTCAGAAAGAAAGAAAAGAAGTTATCAACCAATTTTATCACTGGGTGGTGGTGGTGGGGATATAAATGGCACCAAATGAATGGCATACCTGCCATTTTCACCTTTCAAATATTGCTGTGGCACTATGGAGACTTGTCCAAAAGCAACTGATTTCATTTGTCTCATCCTGGTTTCTTCTGGGCCTTGGACAAATGGGCCAAGACTTATTTTCAAGGCTGACCTCATCTTTTCTGGCAGTTGAGGAGACTTTGCACTTCAGTTGATGAGGGCATATGAGAAATGAACCAGATAAATTGCTTGATTAGAATCTCCATGAACCAGAACTGATGAGAGGGACATAGATTTACTTGTGAGTTAAGAAACAAATACATCTTTCTGGGACCGAATGCTGACACATATATTTAGCTTCTCCCCACGGTGTGCCATTCTCTAATTGTAAACCCTGGTTATTTTGCATTGCAGAATTTTTCCATCATTATGCAGCACTGGAATATTGACCATGCTTTTCTTGCAAGTCACATGTTAGTCTACAAATGGCATTCTGATTAGGGGAAACCTGGCTTTCCTCCTGTGCTTTTAAGAATTGTGAAGATGAGAACCAAACCTGCAACTCAGTAAGATTTGAAGTCAGCTTCTAATGGCCACAGTAAACTAACAACTAAATATAAACCTTCCCTAATTGATAGATGGAATGAACAAAAACAGACATATTTAACAGCTTTTTTATTTTAATTAAAGATAAAATTCTATTTAGCCAGAATGGAATAAGTTTATGTTCTTGGACTATACACAGCATCATAGGTCTGTGTGTGAGTGAATGCATGCTAACATGAGTGTGTACATGTTTTACGTGTGTGGATGTATGTTTTGAGGTTGATAAAGTGAGAAATAACATCATTTTCTTCTCAAGTGTTACAAAGCTGAGAAATAAAATTATATATAAAAATTATCAAATTTTTAAAGCATGAGGTCTTAGTTTCTCAAAATGCCATAAGGCAGAAAAATTAGTATCAATTTTGGCAGATTAAAGTGATCTATTTAATTTATTAATAATAAATGGTATTAGATACACATTAAAAATTTTATATTTTGTAAATATTAACAAAAGTGTCTAGATCGCCACAAAACTTTTCTTTCTAATAAGGAACACATTTGTTTAATAGGTATCAGAGTTTAAAAAGTCAGGATTCATTTACTATAGTTATAGTGTCCCTAAACTAAAAGCCAATAAAATTAGGGATAAAAAAGATAAAAATCTATCTCCTCAGACCATACTCTCTCATGGAATTTTAAGGGACCAACAACTATTAGAACACAAATTCTTATCTGATTTAAGTTGCTGATTATTGAGGCAGATAATATTATTGCTCAGCAAATATTCACCTCTTGCACTCCCATCCTTCCCAGATGAGTATACTACCCTGATACACTGATACTGAACTTAGGGCATCATTTGCTCTGGTCAACGGAATGTGTGTAGACATGACATAGATACCTCAGAGTAGAATCTTCCCTGGTGGCTCAGATGGTAAAGAATCTGCCTGCAATGTGGGAGCACCGTGCTTAATCACTGGGTCAGGAAGATCCCCTGGAGAAGAAAATGGCAACCCATTCCAGTATTCTTGCCTGGAAAAATCCATGGACAGAGGAGCCTGGCAAGCTACAGTCCATGGGGTCGCAAAGAGTCGGACACGACTGAACGACCAACACTCACTTTCAGACTCTTGGGCAGCTTGATTTTACTGCTTGCACTCTTGTCATCAGCCATAAGAACAAGATAATTGTGGTCGTTGCTGCTACTTCAGATCATCAGAAAGATCCAAGTGTGATCTTGAGCTTAGAATATATCTGTCACAACAGGTCACTGACTTGTCAATAATAATTGATACTTTATTGTAGCAATCTGAGATTGCTTAGAATTGTTTGCTACTGTCTGTCTGCTTGGGTTGCCATAATAGGATACCAGAGAGTGGGTGGCTTAAACGGCATAAATTTACTTTCTCACATTTCTGGAGACTGGAAAATGCAAGATCAAGTTTCCAGCAGAGTTTGTATCCTGGTGAGAACTTTTTTTCTGGCTTGCAGATGACCATCTTCACATTGTATTCTTAAATGATGAGACAGAGCAAGTCAGCTCTTGGTATCTCTTTATATAAGAATGATATCCTATGGGATTGGAACTCTATCCATATGACCTCATTTAACCTTAATTACCTCTGTAAAGGCCTCACCTCCAAAAGTAGTCACATTGTGGTTGGGACTCAATGTATGAATGTTACAGGGACAGAATCATTCAAACCATGACAGTTGCACAGTATCATTACAGCATGAAAGTGAAAGTGAAGTTGCTCAGTCATGTCCAATTCTTTGTGACACCATGGATTATAGCCCACCAGTCTCCTCTTTGCGACCAGGCTCCTCCACCCATGGAATTTTCTAGGCAAGTGTACTGGAGTGGTTGCCATTTCCTTTTCCAGGGGATCTTCTGACCCAGGGATCGAACCCAGGTCTCCCACATTGCAGACAAGGAATTTACTGTCTGAGTCACCAGGGAAGCCCCTCATTACAGCATAACCAGAAGCATATGTCAAAAGCTTGTCCTAGGTCTTGGCATCAGTTTTCTCCTAAAACAGCAAAAAATGAACCAGAGAAATAAAAGGAGCATGTATTCTTAGGTGGACAATGAAAACAACAAAATCATTCTGGTTTATGTGGCCAGTTCTAGTTTTATACCATTTTTTATATTTTATACTCACATAAATGATTTTTACCATTAGAAAATATTTTCCATTAAGTAAAATGATTGAATTCACTACATTTAGATGCACATATATTTTACTGCTGAAAAAAACCAGACTGATCTCATTTTTCTCTTGCATGCTTGTATGTGTGCACATTTGCAACATGAGATTGCACAGATTTTTTTAAACAAGTCTTATCTGTTGAGTACAGTCTGTTGAATGCAGAAATGCAACTGGGTGATATTCAAAATCAAATAATAGGATCAAGGAATGCAAAATAATATCAGTTTATTATATTGCCTGAAATGATTACTGCTTTATTATAGATGTCTACTCTAAGATACACTGAGGAGCGTCTTTCTCTTGATTTCAGGGGTTGAGTAATACATTGGCTTCTTTATTTTCACACGTACAAATCTAGTAACTAGGGTGCTATTTTTTTTAAATTAAAATTGTGTGTTCCCATTACATTGTCCTATTTATGCTAGAATTAGATCTCAATATGATGAATCATCTAAATCGTGCAGATGTCATCTAAGTAGGCACAGACATCCTAAAATATAAGAATTTAAGGGACACTTATACTGTTGAGGGAGGCAGGTAAAGGCAAAAGAGGACCCACTGGAAGATAATGTTCTCAGAAATAATTTTGTGGGTCACTGTATGTTGGTAGCTAAAATCATAAGAGTTATACATTTGACTAAACAATCAACCTGGTCAGAATAGCTTCTCAGCGTAGGACCTCTCAGTATGACTGTGCATTTCTAGCCTGACACTCTAAGCTAACACAGCACTTTCAGGTCTATTTGTCCTGAGAAGAAACCATCCTTTGTTTCATCTGTGATGCTGTATGGACCAATAGAGGCTCTGAATCCGTGGATAATCTTGACAGATATCAAAAGCCTGTTGTGAGGGACTTTCTTGTTGGTTCAGAGGTAAAAAGTCTGCCTTGCAATAAAGGGAAAGTGGGTTCAACACATGATCTAAGATCCCACATGCCTCAGAGCAACTAAGTCTGGGTGCTAAAACTAAGACCTGATGGAGTCAAATAACTAGATAACTAACTAAATAGCTAAATACATAATTTTTTAAAAAAGATTAATTTATTTTTTAAAAGCCTGTTGTAAGAGCAAGAGGTTACCCTGCAGGCCTGGTGATAACTCTTGCACATAGTTTGAAAACCACTAATTTATCTGAACAAATATGACCTGAACTGATTCATTCAGAACCCTCTAAAATACAGACGCTTCCTTTCAGCACAAAAACACAGAAGCTCAGATCCGACCCTTGCCTTTGTCTTTTTTTTTTTCCCAGAGAATTTTCTATTTTATTTATTTTTTTAATATAATTTTATTTATTTTAATTGGAGGCTAATTACTGTACAATATTGTATTGGTTTTGCCATACATTGACATGAATCCACCACGGGTGTACATGTGTTCCCCATCCTGAATCCCTCTCCCACATCCCTCCCCATCCCATCCCTCTGGGTCATCCCAGTGCACCAGCCCCTAGCATCCTGTATCATGCATCAAACCTGGACTGCTGATTCATTTCACATATGATAATTTACATGTTTCAATGCCATTCTCCTAAATCATCCCACCCTCGCCCTCTCCCACAGAGTGCAAAAGACTGCCCTATACGTCTGTGTATCTTGTGCTGTCTTGCATATAGGGTTATCACTACCATCTTTCTAAATTCCATATATGTGTTATTATACTCTATTGGTGTTTTTCTTTCTGGCTTAGTCTCCAGTTTCATCCACCTCATTAGAACTGATTCAAATGTATTCTTTTTAATGGCTGAGTAATACTCCATTGTGTATATGTACCACAGTACTTTGGCTACCTCATGCAAAGAGTTGACTCATTGGAAAAGACTCTGATGCTGGGAGGGATTGGGGGCAGGAGAAGAAGGGGACGACTGAGGATGAGATGGCTGGATGGCATCACTGACTCGATGGACATGAGTCTGAGTGAACTCCGGGAGTTGGTGATGGACAGGGAGGCCTGGCATGCTGCAATTCATGGGGTCGCAAAGAGTTGGACACGACTGAGCGACTGAACTGACTGAACTGACCACAGCTTTCTTATCCATTCGTTTGCTGATGGACATCTAGGTTGCTTCCATGTCCTGGCTATTCTAAACAGTGCTGCAGTGAATATTGGGGTACACGTGTCTCTTTCAATTCTGGTTTCCTTGGTGTGTATGCCTAGCAGTGGGATTGCTGGGTCTTATGACAGTTCTGTTTCCAGTCTTTTAAGGAATCTCCACACAGTTCTCCATAGTGGGTGTACTAGTTTGCATTCCCACTAATAGTGTAGGAGGGTTCTCTTTTTTCCACAGCCTCTCCAGCATTTATTGCTTGTAGACTTTTAGATAGCAACCATTCTGACTGGCATGAAATGGTACCTCATTGTGGTTTTGATTTGCATTTCTCTGATAATGAGTGATGTTGAGCATCTTTTCATGTGTTTGTTATCCATCTGTATGTCTTCTTTGGAGAAATGTTTGTTTAGTTCTTTGGCTCATTTTTTAAATGGTCATTTATTTTTCTGGAATTGAGCTGCAGGAGTTGCTTGTATATTTTTGAGATTAATTATTTGTCAGTTGCTTCATTTACTGTTATTTTCTCCCATTCTGAAGGCTGTCTTTTTACCTTGCTTATATTTTCCTTTGTTGTGCAGAAGCTTTTAATTAGGTCCCATCTGTTTATTTTTGCTTTTATTTCCAATATTCTGGGAGGTGGGTCATAGAGGATCCTGCTGTGATTTATGTCAGAGAGGGTTTTGCCTATGTTCTCCTCTAGGAGTTTTATAGTTTCTGGTCTTACATTTAGATCTTTAATCCATTTTGAGTTTATTTTTGTGTATGGTGTTAGAAAGTGTTCTAGTTTCATTCTTTTACAAATGGTTGACCAGTTTTCCCAGCACCACTTGTTAAAGAGATTGTATTTTCTCCATTGTATATTCTTGCCTCCTTTGCCAAAGATAAGGTGTCCATAGGTGTGTGGATTTATCTCTGGGCTTTCTATTTTGTTCCATTGATCTATATTCCTGTCTTTGTGCCTGTACCGTACTGTCTTGATGACTGTGGCTTTGTAGTAGAGCCTAAAGTCAGGCAGGTTGATTCCTCCAGTTCCATTCTTCTTTCTCAAGATTGCTTTGGCTATTCGAGGTTTTTTTGTATTTCCATACAAATTGTGAAATTATTTGTTCTAGCTCTGTGAAAAATACCATTGGCAGCTTGATAGGGATTGCATTGAATCTATAGATTGCTTTGGGTAATATACTCATTTTCACTATATTGATTTTTCTATCCATGAACATGGTATATTTCTCCATCTATTAGTGTCCTCTTTGATTTCTTTCACCAGTGTTTTATAGTTTTCTATATATAGGTCTTTAGTTTCTTTAGGTAGATATATTCCTAAGTATTTTATTCTTTTTGTTGAAATGGTGAATGAAATTGTTTCTTTAATTTCTCTATATTCTCATTATTAGTGTATAGGAATGCAAAGGATTTCTGTGTGCTGATTTTATATCCTGCAACATTACTATATTCACTTATTAGCTCTAGTCATTTTCTGGTGGAGTCTTTAGGGTTTTCTATGAAGAGGATCATGTCATCTACAAACAGTGAGAGTTTTACTACTTCTTTTCCAATTTGGACTCCTTTTATTTCTTTTTCTGCTCTGATTGCTGTGGCCAAAACTTCCAGAACTATGTTGAATAGTAGCGGTGAAAGTGGGCACCCTTGTCTTGTTCCTGACTTTTGGGGAAATGCTTTCAATTTTTCACCATTGAGGATAATGTTTGCTGTGGGTTTGTCATATATAGCTTTTATTATGTTGAGGTATGTTCCTTCTATTCTTGCTTTCTGGAGGGTTTTTTTTTTTTTTTCTGTTACCATAAATGGATGTTGAATTTTGTCAAAGGCTTTCTCTGCATCTATTGAGATAATCATATGATTTTTATTTTTCAATTTGTTAATGTGGTATTACATTGATTGATTTGCGGATATTGAAGAATGACCCTTGCCTTTGTCTTTACTCCTACTTTTTGCTTCCTTGAGTAGAGGTTTCAGGATGAGCTTCTACCTCATAATTTATAACTTGGCCATTCTTACTTTCTGAAACTCTAAAATAGTTTTCCTACAAATTAATGAAGAATATTTTTGCAGCCTTCAACTTTTGTTTCTGAACTGGGCAAAATTTATCTACAGTTCTTGTTATTTACTTGTAAAATAGATATCCTTTTTATTTGAGTCAGTATGAGAATCAAATACCTCACTTTGAAGGGTATTCAAAAAATTGCTCTGAGAAAAGCAATCTTTCTTTCAGATATGCATATGTCTTAAAGTAGTTTGAACAAACTACTATGACTATATTTTCAAGCTTCTAGACTAGTTCCAAAATTAAAAAGAAAAATACCTCCAGTCCATTTCACAATGCAGGAAAAGTTATTTTCTTATTTTTCTTGTCAAAACTGCATTTTCTACCTTCTGAGATATTTGTATGTATCTTCACATATTTAGGGCTTGCCTCATAGGTCAATGGTAAAGAATCTGCCTGCAATACAGGAGACCCTGATTTAATTCCTGGGTTGGGAAGATCTGCTGGTAAAGGGATAGGCTACCTACTCCAGTATTCTTGGGCTTCCCTAGTGGCTCAGCTGGTAAAGAAGCAGCCTGCTATGTGGGAGACCTGGGTTCAATCCCTTGGTTGGGAAGAGACCCTGGAGAAGGGAAAGGCTACCCACTCCAGTGTTCTGGAGAATTACATGGACTGTATAGTCCATGGGGTGCAAAGAGTTGGACATGACTGAGCAAATTTCACTTGTTACATTTTTATGGTAAAGACCTCAGAATGGTTTTAAAGTCACTAAATTTAGTTCTTCAACAAATAAAACACTTTTATATAAGAATGATTAAGTAAGAAGCACCCAGAACTTGGAAATAAATTAAGCTTTGGAAAAATGGATATAACCAATACACAATTGATTAGAATAAGTTGTCTATAGCAGTAAACAAGAGACATCAGTAAATGTATGGCTAAAGTGATTTAGGGGTATCTGTTTTAATGATTCCCAGAGGCTAGATATATTTTTGCTCACATCAAATTCATAGTAGGTATTCCAGATGCAGTCATCTTCTACTTGGATTGGTTCCATCTTATGGCTCTATCTTGTTAAGAATCTTAGAGTCTTCAACAAGTGGACAGATCAGGAAGGAAATCAGAGGGAAAACATATCTGATTCTTAATCATTTCAACTAGGAAATGTCACTCATCACTACCTATCATTTTCCATTGGTGCAAGTAAGTAATATGGCTTCATCTAGAGGTAAGGGAGTTGGAAAATATGTATTCCCTGCAGGCAGCTGCTTCTCAGGAACAACTCCACACTCCCCATCACAGGTTGGTTAGCTGAAGCCTCTTTGTATATTTTCTGATTTTCAGATGATACTAAGTAGCAAAGCTATTCATCTATTAACCTCTTCTCTATAAGAACATAAAGAGTAGTCATAAGATACAACTGGAGAGCTAACACTTCCTTTTCACACATAGAACACTTTTCCCTCTATTTATATCTAATTTGCTAACATGATCAAGAGATGAAGAGAAGATACTGTGTGGCTCTTATTTGGGCTCCAAGCCAGGTGGCTTAGTGGTAGAGATTTAATTTTTAAATTTAATTTTAATTAAAAGGAGAAGCTAGAGGGGTAACAAATTAAAGAAATGGAAATTAAAAAATAAGATCAAATCCTGGGGGAGCACACACAAAGATTTATGAAGACTTCTGAATGAGAACATCAGCATTTCACATTATTCTCCTCACGTCTACTGGTGATAAAGACAAAGCTGTACATTGACATCAGTGGCAAAATTATAGGTACATTTAAAATATATCTATACTTGTGTATCATACTACACTTTTATTTCTAAATGGCAAACTATGTAATGGAACATGTAATGGTAACATTACTGCATAAGCTATATACACACATATATCATAATTAGCCAAAATTTTCAATTTTCATGAAATGGGATTCAGCTTATTAATTTATAGCAGAGTCTTAAAAGGCATTTTATATGGAGATTCTTGGGTTTGAATCCTAAAAGAGCCACAGGATAACATAACTCTGCATCATCAAAGAAGGAAATATGAGGACCTGCCTTTCTGTTCTTGCCAATATCTGAGGATCCAATGACCTATTTGCCTTAGTCATTTTACACAGAAAGTTATATAATAGAAACTTATTTACAGTGACATTTTTTCCTTATACATGCCCATTTTTTCCTTATACATACATATAAGGCTTTTTAGCTCTGCTGAACGGAGCTAAGAAATGTCACACAAAGGGTTAGACTGGTACCTATATACACCCTTGATTGCTAATCTCACCCAGGCTCTCCATAGCATCTGTGAATCCTATTAGCTTTCCATTATACAACGTAATTCGCATTCCCCACAGATCCTATGTCAAACCTTCCCAACTCTCCTCAAATCTTCAACTCATCCATCTGCTCCCTCAAACCCAGAAGATTACTTAAAACCACTGGGGGAAACTCTTGGACTTCTCACTATACAGGATACCACCTACATCCATCTTTCCCTTCTTCCTGTTGAGTTGAGGAAGAATTGACTTTCCATCTGCATAATTGTTATACCATCTATCTTTACCTTGAAACTCTTCCTCTCTGGATTCCCTAGCAATATAGTAAATTCTCTGTTCTCCATCTGCTTACATCTTGAATTTTTCATTTACTTCTGGATGAGTCATAGCAGAATTTCATCCTGTATGGGTTTTAAGCATTAAAAAAGAGAAAAACTAAATAATCTTTCTTCAATCTAAATTACCTATGCAAATCATACTCTCTCTTGTCTCTCCTTCACAGTAAAAAATTCTTTATGGTGTTATCTATATTTTCTGTATGAGTTTCCTAAACTCATCCAGTGTTATTTCTTCTTGCAGCATATCATGGACCATGTCCTCACACAGGCTCTCAATGCCTACGTACTGCAAATATGGAGAATTTTAAGCTACTTTGCTTGACTTTCTATTTTTTTTTTATTTTTGCTTTTATTTTATTTTTTGCTTTTTTTCCCTTGACTTTTCAGAAGCATTTGATACTGTTGGAATCTTTTCTTCATGAACTTCTATCTCCTTTCCTCTTAAGGTAAAATCTTGGCCTCTCTCTGGCCATTTATTCTGCTTTAAAGGTTCTGCTTGCACTTTAAATATTGATGACCATCAAGACTCAGTTCCAGACTTTTCTTCCATCTCACTGTGAAGAGTTTATTAAGCTAATCCAGGAATCCCTTGATAAATCATCTATTCCCAAAGGTTCAAGAAAGATTTGTAAAACAATGACTGCTAAATATACTTACCAGCAGACTTCTTTTCTAGGCTCTGCATATATATATGTATATATATATACCTCCACCTGCTTACTAAATATTTCCATGTGTATATTTCATAGAAATACCTTCAGTCTAATATGTTGAGAAATGTACTCATGATTTCCTTATTCATCTTTCACATTTAATTTTCCTCTTGCATTCTGTCTCCCTGAAATGCTGCTATCCACAAACTAAAACAACTTTCACTTCTAGTAAACTACCAAGTCTTAGATTCTGTTGTAAAATTGCTCTCTGGATTCTTCTCTCTATTCCCTAGCAACCAACAATATCCAAGCATATACCACCTCCCTTCTGAATGATTGCCACCTCTTTTTGTTGTTGTTGTAAAATTATTGGGGTATAGTTGATTTACAATGTTGTGCTACTGTCAGGCACACAGCAAAATGAATCATATATATACATATATATATACACATATACATATATCCATTCTTTTTTAGATTCTTTTCCCATTCAGGCCATTACAGAGTAATGAGTTCCTCATGCAATACAGTAAGTCCTTACTAGTTATCTACTCTATATACAGTACTGTGTATACATCAATCCCAATCCTCCAATTTATCCCTCCCCCCTTTTCCCCCTGGTAACCATAAGTTTATTTTCTATATTTGTAACTTTCACAGAATTAGGACAAAAAAAATTCATAATTTGTATGGAAACACAAAAAACCATCACAAGCCAAAGCAATCTTGGGGGGAAAAAATGGAACTGGAGGAAGCAAGGTTCTTGGCTTAAGACTATACTACAAAGGTACAAAAATCAAAGCAGTATGGCAATGACACAAAACTAGAAATATATATCAATGGAACAGGATAGAAAGTTCAGAGATAAACCCATACACTGTGATCACTCAGTTTATCCCACCTCTTTTTAATTGGCCTTCCTTTCTTCGACATCTCTCTCCTCTATTCCACTCCCTATAGTGCATTAGGGATTATGACATTCCCTTGCTTAAAATCCTTTAGAACCTTCCCATTGCTCTTATGATTAAGTTCAAGCTTTGAAGCACATAATGATGATTAGACTCTTAATGATCTGGTCTTAGTACACTCAGCAGCCTCATCACTCTATCTCCTCCTAAATGTTGTTGTCCAGGCATATTGAATTTCTTCCATTTTTTTGAGGTATATTAATAACTTGCTCTTGCCCACCTCTAAGCCTTCACATATTATTTCCCTTCTTTGGCTTCTTTGGAATATTCTTCATTACTCCTCTTTCCTAGGTGATTTTATTCATCCTTTTATCTTAGTTTATATATCACTTTCTGAAGTAGCCCTTCTTGGATTCTTGAATTAGTTAAATAAATCATACTGAAATATGACTTCAACATTTATGTATTTTTCCTATCATATTTTATGTTTTATTACTGTTGCTTGTTGTATTGGTTTCCTGTTGATTCTGTAATAATTTACCACAAAATCTGTGGGCTAAAACAACACTAATTTATTATTATTACAGTTTTGGAAGTCAGAAGTCTAAAATGAGTCAGCAGTTCTGTGTTCCTTCTGGAAGGTCTGAGAAAGAATTAATTTCCTTACTTTTTCTTTCTTATCAAGGCTGCCTACATCACTTGCTTCAGGCCCCCTCCTCTATTTTCAAAACCAGCTAGATAACATCTTCAAATTTTTTTCTCAGACCTCTGTTTCTATTATCACATCTTATCTGACTCTCCCTCACCTCCCTCTTTTCCTTTAAGGATCCTGATAATTACACCAGGTTCACCTGGGTAACCCAAAATAATCTCTCCATCTCAGTATGGAGAGATTGACTTAATCATATCTGCAAAATCCCCTTTTCCATGCAAGTTAATGTTTTACAGGTTCTAAGGATTAGGATGCTGACATCTTGAAAGGGGTGGGCATTACTCTTCCTTGCACATTTGTTTAGATGTCCATTTTTCCTACTAGAATTATGAAATGTACTTTATTCCTTCCTTTATTTCTGGTGCTTATTATGGTGCCTGGAGCATAAGAAATGTTCAGGACTTATTTATCATAAAGAAATACAGGGTCCAAAATGTGATTCCAATCCACTGAAACAGATATAATAAATGACTATAACATTGAATAGATATAAATTATGAAGTATAATCTTAAAATAGCCAAATGTATTAACAAAATAGTTTTTTTCATACTCATTGACCTTTTACATTTTTCATAGGGGTCAATTCTGATTCTGTCCCCAGATGAAAATTCAGGCAGACATAACTGCTTTTCTGTCCACTTTTAGGCATTAAAACAACCTATAGTGACTCTAAATCACAAAACACAGTTTCAATTCAGTAATTAAAATACCTCATCTCATGAATGTGTCAAAATTCTGGGTTTGCTTTTATGTTGAATCACTTCTGTTCCTCTCACCTATCTTATTTACTGAGGTTTCTAACTCCTTTGAAGTTGGGATAGAGGAAAGGGAACACAGGAGAGCAAAACAAAGTCATTGCTTAGCTGAATCTGTGGAGGTGAGGCAATTTCAGTACTTTGTGAACCTTTGAAGATATCTAAAGCTGACTTTCCAGAGAAGGCAATGGCACCCCACTCCAGTACTCTTGCCTGGAAAATCCCATGGAGAGAGGAGACTGGTAGGCTGCAGTCCATGGGGTCGCTCAGGGTTGGACATGACTGAGCGAATTCTCTTTGACTTTTCACTTTCATGCATTGGAGAAGGAAATGGCAACCCACTCCAGTGTTCTTGCCTGGAGAATCCCAGGGACAGGGGAGCCTAGTGGGCTGCTGTCTATGGGGTCGCACAGAGTCGGACACGACTGAAGCGACTTAGCAGCAGCAGCAGCAGCAAAGCTGACTTTCTTGTGTTCATTTGTGTAATATGGGGGAGTTCCCCTCCTACTCCTGTCCCAGAGAGCTCTCCTGCACAGTTCCCAGGCACTTGGAATTCAGACCCTTCTTTCTGTCCAAGGGCCTTCACCCCTCTAGCTGAACTGCCTGGGAAGGTTTAGACTACTCTGCTGCAGCTTCCTCACCTGTGTATTTCCAAAGTGGTCATGAGGAAATGCTCACAAATCCATTGTCCCTACAAACTCCGAAGATGCCATTAACATTTTTGAATTCCCCTCTGCTCCAAGAGACTACCATAACCAGCTCCTCTTTCATAGACTGCTTATGCCTGGCTCAGACACTTGTCCACTACATCTTCTAACTGAAGGGATACATATTATGCTTCCTAACTGGTCTTTTTAGAGGCCCTTTAGTGTGTGTGTGCTTCTGTGTCTGTATGTGTGCACTAGGTAAAGAAGACATTTAGAAAACACCTTCTACAAAATACCTCTTCAAAAAAATCTACCTATGGATGTAAAAGATTTAGGAGTCATTCAGCTGGATCACAGACATCTGCCTCTGAAAACTTCCATCACAGCCCAGAATCTCACTCTGGAATATATGTACTAGCTAAGTTAAATACTAAGTACTAGCTATGTGCCTGGAAAATCCCAAGGACGGAGGAGCCTGGCGGGCTGCAGTCCATGGAGTCACTATGAGTTGGACATGACTGAGAGACTTCACTTTCTCTTTTCACTTTCATGCATTGAAGAAGGAAATGGCAACCCACTCCAGTATTCTTGCCTGGAGAATCCCAGGGACAGAGGAGCCTGGTGGGCTGCCGTCTATGGGGTCGCACAGAGTCAGACACGACTGAAGTGACTTAGCAGCAGCAGCTATGTGCCAGTGTACTAAGACTTGACAACACTTTCAACTCAGTGAGAAAGGCATTGTTACCATCTTCATTCTAAAGATGAAGAAACCAAGACAGACAGAGGTTAAGGAATATGCTAAAGGTCACATTGTTTATAAATAGTGGACCAGAAATTCAAAACCAAGGAGTCCAAATTCAGATCATGAGTCTCCTCATTATCAGAATATTCATTACACTTTTTAAAAAATTTAAAACCCATCTACCCTGTCAGGTTCTAATTCCTTTCTTATACTCTTCACTAATCCCATAATAATGTTCAGCCATGTTTTAACACTGATGTGGTTCTCAGCTTTTTAAATATAATGCAAGATAGTATATTGCTTCTTATGCAAGGAGAGTTATCTTTGCATTTGATAACAATGACAAGCAAAAGAAGCAAAGTGAAGCAGACTTAAGAAGATCGAAGATCCCCAATCATAAAATGCCATTGCCATAATATCCAATTAAAAATAAAGAGAACAATCTATTATTTTGGTTTACAAAAGACTAAATATTAAATTTAATGCTGAATTTTATACTTACTTCACAGATGTTCATGTGCTGCAACCAGCTGCTGCATGAAACATGCTCTTTTAATCACTGCAGGGATATAATGGACACTTTCCACTATCAAACTGTCCTTAGTGAACTTTGGCTCACATTCTGGGGTCAGAGAAAGCTACCATCCCTTGGAGTAGACTTTTACCTTAAAATCAGATAACTGACTCTGCTTTAGTTTCTACAAGAAAACTGGGCAAACCACAGTCCATAGGTTAACTTTGGCCTATTACTTCTTTCTGTAAATAGTTTTATTGTTGCAAAGTCATGTCTGCTGCTGCTGCTGCTGTTGCTTCAGTCATGTCCGATTCTGTGTGACCCCATAGATGGCAGCCCACTAGGCTAATCATTCTTATATAATTATTTTCATATAAAATAGCAGAGTTTACCAGGTTCTAAGTCTCTTGTTGCATAGTGTGTATGCCCCACAAGATCTTAAAATATTTGTGATGTGGCTCTTTAAAAACAAAAGAGGTAGCCAAGCCTTGTTCTAGAAAGCTTAGCAATCTAAGAACTATTGCCATTGTTTAGTCACTAAGAGATGTCCAA
Organism: Capricornis sumatraensis; assembly: GCF_032405125.1. Lineage (NCBI taxonomy): Eukaryota > Metazoa > Chordata > Mammalia > Artiodactyla > Bovidae > Capricornis > Capricornis sumatraensis. The sequence goes on along the minus strand of NC_091074.1, from coordinate 43,922,509 downwards.
CTTCTTGCACCCCCATGGACTGTAGCCCACCAGGCTCCTCTGTCCATAGGATTTTCTAAGCAAGAATACTGGAGAGGGTTGCCATTTCCTTCTCCAGTGGATCTTCCAGACCCAGGGATCAGACCTGCCTCCCATACGTCTCTTGCATTGGCAGGCGATTCTTTGCTAATGAGCCACCATGGAACCCCTAATCTAGTGAAGGCAAGTAGAATGAAAATGAATGCTTTCCTGTGTCTCTTCACAATAAAAAGTGATATATTAAATTGGACATGTGCTCCATTTCATGAAGTGTCATTTATCTAGAATATATGCTTCTTTTAGTATTATGGAAACAATCATTGGATGCTATAAATTATATACAATATACATATATAATTTATATAAATTATATATATTCATATAAATGGAAATCAATATGGACAAAATTACACTGACTTTCTAATCGAATGCTCCCATTTTGTTTAATATGCTATTCGCTTAGCAAATCTTAGAGCCCCTCTTTTTTTCTTTAATTTTCTCATCTAAAATTTTTAATATTTCTAAAAACTTACTAATTTATAAGATTTTAAAATATACCACAGATAATATATTAAAATCTCACATTAAAAATAATTCTATCTTGATTTTTAACCTACTCTATATCATATGCTCTCTGAATCTATACTATGAGGGCTCCTAAATTTTTTCAGTGACCCTTTGGTATTAATATACGATAAGTATTTGGAAAGAAAATATAAATTACAGGGCTATACTCCTGCAATTACCTTTCTTCAGTTTGTTGTAATAAAATTAGGAGCTTAAAGAGGGATGATTCTAATCTGAGTTTTCTAATTCAAAACAATGAACTTGATTAACTGGTGATAATTTTGAAATATATACAAATACCAAATCATTATGTTGTACACCTGAAACTAATATATGTCAATTATAATTTTATTTAAAAGTTGAGCATTTGTCTATATGGATTTTGATATGTTGCTGGTCAAATCATACCCCTCAGATGCCTGGTAATACAAAATGCACAGCTATGTCATTCCTCCTTCCTGTTTTCTGCCAGATTTAATGGAAATTCTTTTGTATTTTGCTTCCAACTTGAAAAACAAAAATTTCCACACTTAAATGTCCCTGGGCTAACTTTTGAGATTTCTCATTTAGACACATTCTAAAAATTTATCTAGTCAGAGGTTAGGGATGCCCAATCCAAAGAAAATTGATACACCAACAAAGGCTCAAACTTCCTGGCTAGCTTAATGACATATCATTATAAATATTTAGTCACTGGCTTTAGAGAAACCCTTGTCTTATTAACAAGATCTGTACTACTTGATGGTTTTGCCAGGAAGTGCTGGGGGGAGTTGGTATTTGTTGTCATTTTGCAAACATCACAGGTCCTGTATGTTTTTACATTTTTATTCATTTATTTTTTGTAGGTTTAAAACAGAGTGATCCATAGAGGTTTTCTGGAACTTATTTTAAAATTTTGAAATTTCAAAGGTGGTTATTTATCCAATATATGCCATTTTTTGATTATATAAGATTGGATCAAGGAAAGCCCAAAGAAGATTAAAAAACTAATTTTGTCATTTTTTTTTTAGATTTCTGAGAAGAGTCTAATGTTGAACTGAATTATTTTCCTGAAATCCATACCTAAAAGGTTCATTAAAATTCTTGTTCAAAATCACTGTAATGAATATGATTCTTTGTCCTTCAAATTCTTACATTAAACTTCACTCCAGTATCACTAAATAAGGGGAAAAAATAACAAAATAGAGTGGGCAGTTTGATTTTAGGGGAAAAAGTCTTTAAATGAGCCTTTGATTTGCCTGCTCTTGCTACCTCATTAATTCTAAATGGTGTCATTCAGTTGAGTCTAATAGCTGTGAGTGTTACTACCATGGTCAGTTCCAAATTATAGTATTGATTAATTGATTGTCTTCTTCCAGTTGTGAATTATATTAGTGCTGGCTCAGGCAGCTTGGCTTAGGGCCAAAATCTAATTTTCAATGGAAGGCAACAAGCAATTTCACTTTTTCACTGTTGTGGTTAAGTGGGTGCTGGGGAAACAAAAAGCTTTGGAAAGACAGTTGGACAAAAAATGATTGCCCTAAATATAATAAATATTCACTTACTGATGATCTCTCTCCAATCTAGAGAAACAGGCAGGAAGAGAGGAAGTGAAAAAAAAAAAATTCATCACTTCTCAACCTCAGACTTCCCAGTCTTGAAACAATTGACTTGGGGATGAGAGCAAATGGGCAGAAAGATGGTCCATAATAATAATAACCCAACATTTGGATCTATGGAATTAAGTCCATTCAGAAGAAGCATGGTGACTATGTAACAATTGACTTGGGGATGAGAACAAATGGGTAGAAAGATGGTCCAGAATAACAATAAGCCAACATTTGGATCAGTGAAATTAAGTCCATTCAGAAGAAGCATGGTGACTATGTACTTTCAAATCAAGTACAACTTAAACTGGATTATTGACTTGGCTACATCACAGGTACAGCTATCCAGGGAAGCTTAATGAGCACCTGCCAGGCTGTGGTACTACCAGGGTGGCGGTGCCATGTTCTTAGAATAATATACACATTATCAACTTGAAAGACAAAGCAAGAGGCACTCATTTTGTGTTAAATTTCTGCTTTAATGAGAAACATAAAATGAATGGGTGTGTTTATCATTGATTCTTGTGAAATGGGAAAAGCTAAATGGGGCATTGAGAGGTTAATAACTTTCGTAGATCCATAACTTTGCGTTTGCTGCCAGATCAATTCCTTTTTCCTACAAAATCTGAAGGGAAAATTGGTGTGGGATGGAGTAACTCTGATTATAAAATTATATTCACATTAAAGTGTATTTATAACCATTATTGGTCTTTCTTTTCAATATGAACACAATTATACTTGATTTCACAGAGAATTAGAAAGAAGAATCCTTATTCCCCAAGTAAAGGGAATGATCATGACAAAAACTGAAGAAAATGATTCCTGGGTTCCTGACTTATAAAGCTTTAAAATCAATGTTTAGACAAGCATGATAAATGGAAATTTATAAGTAGAGAAACAACTGTGAATATATGGAAAGCATATATTAATGTCAAATATGCTGATAGAAATTAGAATTCTGTGGAAGTATTTGCTATTAGAAAGGGGAGAGAGATTGCAAGTAAATGTGTCAATGAGGAGAAAATTAATCTTCTCTAAGTGGTAACTAAATTCAAGATTATTAATGATTGATTATACATATATGAAAAAAGCCCTTAATAGGAGCAATGATGTAAGAGCCTCTTGGCATAGATCCTATAAGTAAAGTTCATATTATAAATCTCCACAAAATATAAAAGTGTATAAAGTTTTCATGGCTGTCTCAATGATCTGTAGCAAAAATAGGCTAGAGCTGGGAAAGCCATATATTTATTACTTAACAATAATATCGTAGGCTACAACATTTAATAGGTGCTAAGGATATTTTTCAGGGGGTGATAAAAACAAACAGCATGCATTTAGGGTGATCTAATAAGTAGTTAGTAACTTAGGTAACTCATACCATGTATGGAATTATAAATGTAGTGTATTAGAGACTTGAAACAATAAATGCATATTTTAGTGAACTTAACAATTTAGATGTTAACTTAAGGGTAAAACTATATCCTAAGCTCCTTGAGGGCAGGATTCAGATATAATTCATCCTGGCACCCAGCACCCAGGACAGAAACTCAAGCACAAAATGGGTGATCCACAAATATTTTTTGAAAAACAGAATGTATTAGAATATAGCCTTTAAAATAACTTCCTGCCCAAAGCGATAAATAGTTTGATAAGGATATACTACTCTTAAAGAAACATAGTTATGAAGTTATTAATAAGCTATTAGCAAATTTCAAGTGTTTGGAATCAAAAGCAAATAAGTTCAGCACATTTTCCCTTTCCCCAAAGCCCTCTCCTCATTGAATGAATTAGCTTCACCCTTAGACTCAGACATCATTTTTTGTTCTTGAAAAAGCAGTTCCCCACCTATTTGGACTAGGTTAAGCAACCTTACCATGATCTCCAGTTCTTCCCATATTTAGGGACTATTTGAACTCTCTTGATTGTTTATTTACTTGCCTGTCCATCCTAGATAGATTATGTCTGTTTTATCCCCCTTTGTGCTCCCTAGGCACTAGTAAAGAGTTTCACATGGACAACTACTTATTTTTTCCAGATAGTCATCCCTGGCCTTACTTTCCTATATCCCACATCTGGTTTGTTGGCAAATCCAAGTGGCTCTTTCAAATCAATGCTGATCCAAAATTCAACTACCCCACCAACTACCAAAAACCTAATTTGATCCACCCCTTGCCTGCATTATTGCAACTGTTCCTGTCCTCGTATACCTGCCACTGATCCTGTCTCGATTAGTTAGTTTTCAACCCAGAAGCAAAATAAAAAAAAAATCCTCTTAAATATGACTAAATATGTCACTCTGCTATTCAAAACCTTTAGTGACAGAGTATCTCATGTAGAACAAAAGTCAGCGTTCTCACCAGGAGCTACAACGGTCCTCTTTTCCTATCACTTCAGCCATGCTGGGCTACAGCTGAGCTCTGCTGTAGCTCAGTTCATGGAAGCTTTCCCCTATGGCCTTTATACCTGCTGTTACCCTGTCTGCCACCAATATCTACATGAATACCTCTTCTCCTTTCTTGAGAGTTTTACTCAGAAATCATCTCTCAGTCCAACATTTCTAAAATTTCAGTGTTCTCTTAACTGGATACTTTAACGTTCCCTCGCCACTTAACTTTTCCTATCAGTGCTGATGACTATTTTCCCTATCAAGTCTGATATTTGGCAGGTGGAATAAACTTCCCTTCTGAGTAGCTACATGTCTATTTGACAGCTAGGTACCCATTTGTGCTGGTTGTTAAATATTTTAAATCTCACTCTTGCTCATCACTATGTAATATATTCTGTTTTTCTTTACCATCTGCCTCCCCCACTCCAATGTAATTTTTTTTGTTCAACTTTGTCACCAGCATCTGGAGCACCTGGTCCACTGTAAGGTACGGTAGCGGTTTGCCCCAGTTTTAACCTATGTGTGTTTTTACTTTCAAAGATACTATAAAACACTGTTTCACTTATTTTCTTTCATGTTGTCCCTGCCAAAGATTGTAAATTCCTCCTTTAACGGCAAGTTCCACTTTTTTTTTTTTTTTCATCTTTGTATCTCAATCATCTAGGGCACTGACCAGTTAATAAATATTCAAGGAATAGAAGAAGGAAGAAATGACTTTGTACACAATTACTCTAAGATAAACTATTACAAGTATGCCTTTATTATGTCTACCTACTTTTAATGAAGAGAAAATTATATATGCAAACATATTGGTATAAATATAACCTTATAAAGTATATATTTATAATATAAAAATTTATCTGTCTCAAAGATTTTTAGGAGCACAATCCTTGTGATCAAGGAGAAAATATTATACAGATGTAATCTTCTTTTGACATTACTATGGTTTTAAATTATAGTAATATGAAAATCTCAAGTAAACTGTAGACAGCTGTTTCAAACCAAAAATATTACATGGGAAATCTCATAATTCCATTTTGCAACTATAGGTGATTTCTGATCTTTTAAAATATGATTTTAAAAATATGGTTTTGCACAGAAAAATCTGGGATCAGATTCAGAAGTCTTTTTATTTCCTAAAGTTTGAAACCATTCCAAGATTTGTTAGAAAAATGAGATTTTTATATAAAAAAATCTTTAGGTCTATGCCATTCACCACCAAAATGATTAACCCCTAAAATCTTTGTTAATAAATTATCTAAGATCATTCATAGTATATTTTTCAAAATATTATCTTTTATACATATTCATACAAAAGATTTATACAAAAGATTATCTTAACAATTCTTAGAAACTTAGGACTCAAAAGAATACTTACTGCCCGTTTTAAGGAACATACCTCTCCTTATATAACCCTGTTTTGATGTTTATGGTGCTGATGATAGGAAATATGTTTAATTCTGTCAATATTGACTTAAACATGATAAAAACAAACAATCCAATTTTAAAATAAGTATGGACACATTTTTATAGCAAAGAAAGTGAAAGTGAAAGTCGCTCAGTCGTGTCTGACTCTTTGCAACCCCATGAACTATACAGTCCATGGAATTCTCCAGGCCAGAATAATGGACTGGGTAGCCTTTCCCTTCTCCAGGGGATCTTCCCAACTCAGGGACTGAACTCAGGTCTCCTGCACTGTAGGTGGATTCTTTACCAGCTGAACCGCAAGGGAAGCCTCCCCTTCTTTATAGTAGTCTATGTGAAAAATAGTTTTAGGTTTTAGTTGTTTCATGAGGGCAACCAAAATCATGCAAAAGGCACAATTTATTGAAAAAACTAAAGGTACAATAGTCAGATCAAGAGATAATAGTGTTCCCTCAAACTTATGGTAGCCTTTAGGTACCATATATCACATTCTGTTTAATTCTGAGCATCAACATGAAACATTTTATTAATACTGTAAGGAGGTGTCAGAGGATAAATATATCTGAGACTTGTGTCATAAAAGGAATGGTTGAAGTAGGTATGGATATTTTGCATAGAAAACAGAAGGCTAAAGGAAGAAATACAGGTGTGCATATTTTTGTATCAGTATGAAGATGATTTTTCTTACAATTAGAGCTACTCAGTAATGAAAATGAGATTTATGTATGGTTTTAGTCATAGACTGAATGACTATGTATCATGGGGAAGTTTCCTATAGAGTAGGAGACTGAATTATATGAACTCGTCTTTATGTCTCAACTTTTTTTTCCTCTTTTTTTTCATCAAAGGATAATATTGTTTTCAATGCAGAGTAAAGGAAGAAAAAATATCTGAATCACAGATATTGTACCAAATATCTCTGTGATTTCGGGTGGCCCATTTTTCTTCTACAGGTCTAAATTTATATACAAAGCATAGACTAGAGTCTTTAAGGTGTATTTAAGTTCCAATATTATCTATCCATACAAATGTACACATTAAATCTGACTCAGTCTACTCGTGATGAAGAATTGTTAACAATGAGAGACCTGGAGAGTATTGAGTCAACTCCCATAAACATCATTAGAATATATATATAGTTCCTAAACTGTCTTGCTAGTAAATCCTAAAAAGTCTTTCTTTTTAATACTATGTGTATAATATGAAAGTTTTGATTATTACCCCTGAATTAAAAAATAAATGTAATTCTCTCAGTAGAAATGACCAGAAAACATCCTGCTGAGCTTTCTTCTTGTGGCCATACAGTATGCATACACAATTAACCTTCTTTTAATTTGATTATTTTGTTTTTTATCTGAGATTGTCAAGTTAACACTGTAATCAAAAATCTCGAATAGAGACCTGAATAGATCACTGCTATGTGTAATATCAATTCAGTTCAGTTCAGTGGCTCAGTCATGTCCAACTCTTTGCAACCCCATGGACTGCAGTACACCAGGCTACCCTGTCCATCACCAACTCCTACAGTTTGCTCAAAATCATCTCCATTGAGTTGGTTGAGTCCTCTGTTGTCCCCTTCTCCTCCCGCCTTCAATCTTTCCCACCATCAGGGTCTTTTCAAATGAGTCAGTTCTTCACAACAGGTGGCCAAATCACTGGAGCTTCAGCTTTAGCATCAGTCCTTCCAAAGAAATCCCAGGGCTGATCTCCTTCAGAATGGACTGGTTGGATCTCCTTGCAGTCCAAGGGACTCTCAAGAGTCTTCTCCAACACCACAGTTCAAAAGCATCAATTCTTAGCCACTCAGCTTTCTTTATAGTCCAACTCTCACATCCATATATAACTACTGGAAAAAGCATAGCTTTGACTAGATGGACCTTTGTGGGCAAACTAATGTCTCTGATTTTTAATATGCTGTCTAGGTTAGTCACAACTTTTCTTCCAAGGAACAAGCATCTTTTAATTTCATGACTGCAGTCACCATCTGCAGTGATTTTGGAGCCCAAGAAAATAAAGTCTATCACTGTTTCCACTGTTTCCCCATCTATTTGCCATGAAGTGATGCAACCAGATGCCATGATTTTCGTTTTCTGAATGTTGAGCTTTAAGCCAACTTTTCACTCTCCTCTTTCACTTTCATCCAGAGACTCTTTAACTCTTCTTCGCTTTCTGCCATAAGGGTGGTGTCATCTGCATAACTGAGGTTATTGATATTTCTCCTGGCAATCTTGATTCCAGCGTGTGCTTCATCCAGCCTAGTGTGTTCTCATGATGTACTCTGCATATGTTAAATAAGAAGGTGACACTATATAACCTTGACATGTTCCTTTCCCTATTTGGAAGCAGGCTATTGTTCCATGTCCAGTTCTAACTGTTGCTTCCTGACCTAAATACAGATTTCTCAAGAGGCAGGTCAGGTGATCTGGTATTCCCATTTCTTTCAGAATTTTCCACAGTTTATTGTGATCCACACAGTCAAAGGCTTTGGCATAGTCAATAAAGCAGAAATAGATGTTTTTCTGGAACTCTTTTTATTTTTTGATGATCCAAAGGATATTGGCAATTTGATCTCTGGTTCCTCTGCCTTTTCGAAATACAGCTGGAACATCTGAAAGTTCACAGTTCATGTACTGTTGAAGCCTGGCTTGGAGAATTTTGAGCATTCCTTTGCTAGTATGTGAGATGAGTGCAACTGTGCAGTAGTTTGAGCATTCTTTGGCATTGCCTTTCTTTGGGATTGGAATGAAAATTGACCTTTTCCAGTCCTGTGGACACTGTTGAGTTTTCCTAAATTGCTGGCATATTGAGTGCAGCAATTTCACAGCATCATATTTTAAGATTTGAAATAGCTCAATCTGAATTCCATCACCTCCACTAGCTTTGTTTGTAGTGATGCTTCCTAAGGCCCACTTGACTTCACATTCCAGGATGTCTGGCTCTAGCTGAGTGATCACACCATCTTGATTGTGAAGTTTTTTTTTTTTTTAATTTCTTCTATGTATTCTTGCTACTTCTTCTTACTATATTCTGCTTCTGTTAGGTCCATACCATTTCTGTCCTTTATTCAGCCCATCTTTGTATGATATGTTCCCTTGGTATCTCTAATTTTCTTGAAGAGATCTCTAGTCTTTCCCATTCTATTGTTTTCCTCTATTTCTTTGCATTGATTACGGAAGAAGTCTTTCTTATCTCTCCTTGCTATTCTTTGGAACTCTGCATTCAAATGAGTATACTTTTCCTTTTCTCTTTTGCTTTTCGATTCTCTTCCTTTCACAGCTATTTGTAAGGCCTCCTCAGACAACAATTTTGCCTTCTTGCATTTCTTTATTTTGGGGATGGTGTGGATCCCTGCCTCCTGTACAATGTCAGGAAACTCTGTCCATAGTTCTTCAGGCACTCTATCAGATTTAATCCCTTGAATCCATTTGTCACTTCCACTGTATAAATGTAACTTATTCACTAAAAAAAACCCTAATATCAGGGTCACTAATTGGGCTGCCTTTGTTAACAGATTTGGTTTATTTCTCTAAAATAGTGCTAGTCAGAATTTTATAAACAGCTCTTAACAACACCTAAAGAAATCATAGTATTTCTGACTTTCTTAACTGATGAGATTCCAAAATTGACTAAAATTCCAGACGGTTACTCTTAGTTATATGAAAATATTTATAGGTATTGGCATTGGTCCTTATAGTAAAACATGGTGTGGCACAGCAAATATTCAAATATCCTCATTAACAAGACATTAAATCATGTTTGCCAAAATAAGCAAAACATTTGGCTATAGAATTCACAATAATGTGTTCACCCCACAAATCTGTGAATTTTCAAATTATGACATTTTCACAGTTTCTGGCTAGCATGAGCTTGATCCAACTATGAAACGTTAAACTGACAATTACATGAAGAAGAAAACTAATATAACCAAATTGACTAAACTTGATCAATGGCTTTAAGATAAAGTGTTTTGAACCTTTAATTACAGGATAGTGTATTTTTTATTGTGAGGAGCAGAAACATGAATAAAAAGAGGCAGACCCTCCTTTCAAAAAAATTTACAATCCAAACAGTTAAGCAGGGACTGGCAAGACAATGGAAGCCTCACGCTTTTGCCATCTAGTAGGATGGTTTTTGTTTTCTCAACCCAGAGCAATGAAGGACCATGTTAAAATGCAGAGGCACTTGTCATCTCTGGAGTTCCACTGGGTTTGAATTCTGATACGTGTACCACTTGTGTGACTTTGGGTAAGATAGTTTCTTCAGTTCTTCGGTCCCTCATCCTTATGTGGAAATAATTATAGTACTGACCTCAGAGGTTTAATGTAAAAAGTAAATAAGATAGGTGTGCAGATTGCTTGGCACATAATATGTGTAGCAACAAATAACGGTTAAATATATTTAAGGAATAAGGGATACATTAAATAAGAAAGCTGTCTTTTCTTTGGCAGGATTTAAGAAGTTAAGCACTTTGTAAAGTGTTAGATTTAGATGCCTACATTCAAGATGGATGATATAGAATTCATGGACTAGAAAGGGAAAGAAGAATTTCTAACTCAATGCTTTGAGGCAATACTATGACTGAGCTGGTGATCTTGGATAAATGAACAAGGAGACAATTTGGGAAATACTGATCAACTATCATACCCGAAATAAGTGTACTGGGCTTCACCCAATGGTTTGATTAAAATGTCTTAGATTTTTGTAGAAAACACAGAGAAAGCAGAACTACAAAGAACTAGATAAACTTGTTCAGTGGCAGAACAATTCCTAGAAAGACCTCAGAACATGTAAATATTAATCTGAAAACAACAAATATCAACAAACTTTTGGACTTGGCTTAGAGTGCTGTTTTGGGTAGAGTAGAAATACTATAAGATTGAAAAGTCAGAAAGGGGGTTTGTATTCTCACTCTAACTCTCATTAGCAATGAAAGATATTTGCCTCCTTGACTACCAATATCTTCATCTGTAATTGGAGGATGTGTGGATAACATGTAAAGCCTTCCACCTTTTGCCTGGCACATCCAAAGGGTTCAATAAATCATATGATTAAGGACCACTGCTATTTTTACTTTTGTTTCATATTTGTGATGAGGTGAAGATGGCTACAGTATTTTGTTTCCATTTTAACTCATCCTGGAAATACAGGTGTACTAAAAAAGCATTTGATTGGTATTTTATAGAAGAGATAGTTAGTTATGATCTTTCTGACATGAGACACTGTATTCTATAATTTTAGTATCTACCCTATCTATAGCAGATGAGCTTCTAAAATGTATTGCATATTTCTACTTTCAAACATGTCTATATGTGGGCAGATAAGTTCCTGATACTCCCAGATTCAGTGAAAACAATAATGATGACATCTATAGTTAACTTATACACACTTTAGTATAAGTCAGGTACTGATCTAAAGCACTGTTCATATATGAACTCATTAATCTTCACAACAGCTTAAAGAAGTTGGTATAATTATTTCTGCACTTTGAAAATAAGACATTTCAAACACATATATCTGAATGATTTGCCTAAGATTCAGCAGTTAGTAAATAACAAAGAATCCATGCAAGTACAGGTTTAGAATCTATGCAATTTGCCCCTGAGAATAGAATTGATTTGTTCTGGAAGCAATGTCAAAATGGAGGTATATTTGAAATATTTCCATTCGCACTAGATCAGACAGCAACAGAAATTAAAAAAACAAAAAGACAGAAGCATTATTTCTATTATTAGTCCTATGGGAATAAGTCATTTGGATTCCCAAACAACTGGTTTTTAAATTAACTCCGGAACATAACGTACTCAGAAAATGCTGATTCTATATAATAGCTAAACCATGAAGCAGAATCATCAGTATCATAAGTTATTATGAACAAAGGCATATAGGAGTTCAGAAGAAAAATAAAGCTTTGTTTTGATGGGGAACACCCAAGAAAGCTTTAGGGTGAAAGTGAGCTGAATCTTAATATATAAAATAGAAACACTGAGGAGCCAAAGGGGAAACAGGAGAGAATGAAATTAAATTTTCTACAATCTCCATCTCATTTGTTTGTTTAATCCTCATCTTATTTGACTTTAATGGCATTTTGGTTTCTGAATGATCTTTGTGTACCTTTTCTATACATACAGATACTTGCTTTTTCATTAGAGTCATAAACATTAATCCCAAAATAGGGTTCACAGGAAATATGGGAGGTGGGATCCTGTCTTTTATGCTGCGAATGCAATATTTTTAGCAGATAAGAGTATTTGAGTATGCTAGGGAACTTCTAAACTTTGTAACCTTCATTTACAAAATTTGCATTTAGAAACATCAATTAAAAACAGTTTGGATTATTTTGTAATTCATCACATATTTTTACTAGTAATTGTTTTAATGGTGAGCTGATGGATTAAATATCTTAGCAAGCATAGGAAAGAACTTTAAAGAATTATCATTTTAAGATTAGAAGCTAACTGTGAAGCTGCAATAAAAATGTACTTGGTAGAGAATTTTATCAAAAAGTATTATTATGATAAATAACACATTAGAGAAAAGATATGTAAGATAACAAAGCTGTGTTAATAGCAAAGTTTTGTTGCAAAGCAGTAAAAATTGATAACCCTGTAATTGTTTAACAGAGATTAGACATTTAAATTTTTTAATCTATTTGCTAATCTATTTTCTCACTTTATTCTCTCATTAACAATAAATAGCTTGTAGCTTCTAGAAGAACCAAAATAAAGTATGTAGGCGAGAGCACTGCTGAGGGCTAATAATTTCATAGCAGCAGCAGCTCAATTCAATCAACATTTAAATCTAGAGGCATCTGCTGCTCCAGATCAAAACATTAACCCATTGTTAGATTTCTCACATACTCATGATGAACACCATCCATGATTCAGAAATGAAAATTAAATCTCCCATTGAGAAATGTTTTCCTACTTGTTCCATTGTTTTGAGTGTGTTATAATTTTATTTAAAGAGAAGAAATGGCCATCCTAAGTAAAAAACAATTCAATCTTATTATATTTTATAAGGGGAATATCAAGTGAATAATACAATGTTCAAATATTTTATCCATCCATCCATTCAAACCAATATTTGTTGAGTGCCAATTACATATCAGGCATTACAACTGGTTCTAAGACCTAATGAAAGGAAGGAGTTCAGACGTGTTGTAGACTTACCTTGTGATAGCCACTGTGGTTTCAGACACAGTCCCTGGCCTCAAGAAGTTCAAAACCTAATTAGAAAAAAAGAAATAAAAACTTATTAAAAATTTTTTTTCAAACCCTAAGTTATCTTCACAATATATTTTCACCATTATTTTTTTAGGTGGGGGGACAGAGAGGAGAAAAAAAAACAAGATGGTTAATAAGAAGTTGGTATCAATTTTATGTCATACAATTTTTAATTGAAAGAGTGAAATATCAACTCAATATGAATGTCTGTTTGTTCAAATGCTGGAAAGTAATGACTATTGAGCATCTTTGCAATTTTGAATAGGATTATCATGTCTAACATAAAATGATTACCTTAGCTACTTACAACATCTATTTCATCAAGTCTAATGAGTGTCATAGTTGCTTCCTGAAATTACATAATACATTTCAAATTTCCCATCCTCTGGTCTTTATGGTGGTTCAAGCCTCTAAGGTTCTTAAGGGAATCACTTAAACCATAGCAGCCAATATAAAGCACATATTTGCCTTTCCTACTGATCTTGGGACTAACTCACATGGAAGAGTTCTAAATCTTATCAGCATTACATTTATGGAAAATAGTCTCATTATTAATTTTTCAAAATTCATACACTGAAATGTGTAAAAAAGCACTTTGTTTTAATTTCCTGATGGAATTTAGAATAGAATACCCTAATGATTCCTGTTTGTTTTTAGAATAGTTTCCTTCTGTCTAGACCACCTTCTTCTAAACTTTTTTCACATGTTCAATTCTTATTTCTTCTTCAATTCACAGAGAAGTCATCATCTCATGAAAAAAGAGATGATTCCTTAACATCCTGCTTCCTCCAAGTTATACTTTAATGTATTTTTTAGATAATGCAACAGCTCTGTGTATTTCCTTATCACATTATCTTGTGTCATAGAAATTGGCTAGTTGTTTAGAAAATGGTTTCAATTTCTTCCTGTTACAGAGTCAGGTTATATATATATATATATATATATATATATATATATATATATATATATATATATATATATATATATTTCTTTTTTTTTTTTTTTCCCCCAGATAGATGTGAGATGTGACTGATTCCTCACAAGGGAATACAGCTAGATATAAATCGTGCCATGTCAGTCCAGGCCTTAAAAACATCTTATACATGATTCTTTATTCTTTGTTCCTATCTGTAGCTGGAATCCCTGAGGACCTACAGAAGGAAAGAGTCCTAAGAAGGAAAGAACTTAGTCTTTTGTGCATGCGTGTGCTAAGTTGCTTCAGTTGTGTCTGATTCTTTGAGACCCAGCGGACTGTAGCTGCCAGGCTCCTCTGTTCATGGGATTCTCTAGACAAGAATATTGGAATGGGTTGCCATGCCCTCCTCCAGGAGATCTTCCCAACCCAGGGACTGAACCTACATCTCCTGCAGCCTTTGCATTGCAGGCAGATTCTTTAACATTAAGCCACTGTGGAAGCCCGCCTTGTCCTTTGGTCACATCTTTCAGAATCACTCCTTACTTCTACTAATAAAATCTTCATACCAGAGTATTACAAAGATGACTATCACCTGACCCTGACTAGAAACATCATTGGCTCTGGGATTTCATGTAAATAAGAACTAAATTTTAGCTATTTTTTTAAGTTTAGTTGATGTACAATGTTATATAATTTACAGATGTACAATGCGGTGATTCACAATTTAAAAGGTTATATTCCATTCATAGTTATTTTGAATGTTAATATGGAATATTGGTATATTCCCTATGTTGTACAATATTGCCTTGCAGTTTATTTTATACATAATAGTTTGTATCTCTTAATACCCTACCCCTATAATGACCCTCCACTATGCCTCTCCCCACTGGTAACCAATAATTTGTTCTGTATATTTGTGAGTCTATTTCTTTTTTGTTGTTGTTATCTTCATTAGTTTGCTGTAGCTTTTAGATTCCACAAATAAAGTGATATCATGCAGTATCTGACTTTCTCTGTCTTATTTCACTCAGTGTAATACCCTTGAAGTTCATCCATGTTGTTGCAAATGGGATAATTTCCTTTGTTTTTATGATTATAAAAGTAGTCTTTTGTGTGTGTGTGTGTATGTACGTATGTGTGTGTGTGTGTGTATACACACACACACACACACACACATATATATATAAAACATCTTAACAAATAATTTAAAAGTTTTCACGGAAACACAAAAGACCCCAAATGGCCAAAACAAAATTGAGAAAGAAGGAATCATGCTTAATGACTTCAGACTACATTGCAAAGCTATAGTCATCAAAACAGTATGGTACTTTCACAAAAACAGATCAATAGAACAGAATAGAGAGCTCAGAAATAAACCAATGCACTATGGGCAATTAATCTATAACAAAGGAGGTAAAAATATACAATGGAGATAAGACAGTCTCTTCAATAAATGGTGTTGGGAAAACTGACAGCTGCATGTAAAAGAATAAAATTTAAAAATTCTCTAACACTATATTCAAAAATATATTCAAAATAGATTAACAATGTAAATGTAAGGCCAGACACTATAAAACTTTTAGAGGAAAACGTAGGCTGGACACTCTTTGACATAAATCATAACAATACTTTCTTTCTTTTTTTGATCTGTCTCCTAAAGCAAAATAAAAGCAAAAATAAACAAATGGGGCCTAATTGAACTTAAAAGCTTTCTATATATCAAAGGAAGCCATTAAAAAAAAAAGAAAAGCCAACGTACTGAATGGGAGAAAATATTTGCAAATGCTATGAACAATAAGTGCTTAATATCCATAACATAGAAACAGTGGATACAATTTAACATCAAAAACAAATAAACAAAAACGCCCTGATTTTTAAAAAATGGGCAGAAGACTGGAATAGACATTTTTCTAGAGAGGACATGCAGATAGCCAACAGGTATATGAAAAGATGCTCAACACTGATGATCATCAGGGAAATGCAAATTAAACTGCAATGAGATATCATTTCACATCTGTCAGAATGACTATCATCAAAAAGAATACAAGGGGACTTTCCTGGTGGTCCAGTGATTAAGACTCTGCCTTTCCACTGCAGGGGGTAAGGGCTTGATCCCTGACCAGGGAATCAAGATCCCACAAGCTGCACAGCCAAAAAAATAAAAAACTAGCAAGTGTTGGCAAGGATGTGGAAGGGAACTCTCATACACTGTTGGTAGGAATGCACAATGATGCAGCCACTGTGAAAAACAGTATGACGCTTTCTCAAAAAATTAAAAATAGAAGTAACTATGATCCAGCAATTGCAATAAGGGTATATATCCAAAAGAAACAAAAACACTAATTAAAAAAAATACATGCACCCCAGTGTTCACCACAGCATTGTTTATAATTGCCAAGATATGGAAATGATGTAAGAGTTTGCCAATAGATGAATGGATAAATTATAGTTCTTTGAGCCATTAAAATAGTGAGTAAATTATTACAGCACTTAGCCTACACAGACTGTGATTGTTTAATCTGCTTGGTCTCCCCCACTATAAACTAGAGTACTCTCATAGAAACAGATTTTGTTCTGTTCTAGATTATGGCTGGAACACAGTATATGTTACATGATGACCATTTCTCTCTATTTTTAAATAAATTGAATAGTGTATGGTAAAATGTACCAGGAAGATTTCATAGGAAATATTGTCCTAAATACAGTTTTCACAGTTTTTATATTGGGGAGGGGTGATGCAAGACTTCATTGGGCACAGTCTTCAAAATACCTTTTAGTAAAGATCTTAAAGGTAGAACTTGATTTTACTTCAGAGTTCAAAGCAAGTGGTAACATTTAAAAAAAAAAAAATTGCAAAACTGTTTTCCAGACTTCTATTCGCAGGTTTGGGTGGGATGGTGAGAGCATTTGTAAAATATTAGTCAGAAGTAACTGACTCAAAAGCTCCTTGCTGTAGTTGCAGTGATTTGAAATGTCCTTCAAACCGCCACTGGGGATTTAGCGCCAATGGAGAGAAAATGAAAGGTAATTTTCTTTCCTTTTCAAAACAATAACCAATCACAGAATCCAAGACCTTCTGCTCTTCTCATAGTACAATGAAATAGCTTTTGAAGTTCAGACAAAATAGAGACACCTGACAAGCCATATGAGCCTCAGTCAGCAAGCACCCATATACTTATTGCCAACACATCTCTTTCTCCCCTTCATTCTACAGCTAGAAACACTTTATACACTGACTCCTTTTGGGAAACCACCTGTTTCAGGCCACTTTCAAAAGGGCCCTTCATAAATCTCACCCATCTGTCTTTTTTTTATCGTCCACATACTGGTTAAATTTAGTTCTGTTTGGCAGAACCTAGGTTTCAGACATATACTTCCTTTACTCTCAGCCCTACTTAAAAAAGGAAAATATAGGTAAGATGGTCAGATCTCCCTGCTTCTTTTCTGAAGAATTAAAAAGAGGAGGCTTTTCCTGCTTGACATGCAACTGCACTGCCTTTTAACCTGAGGTAAAAATCCTCAAGCCCTATTCCACAACTCATTTAGATTATTGCTGAATGACACCTTTAGGCTAGATTTTATGATAGCTTTCTTGTAGTTCACTTGCATCAGTGTTAATATATCATTTACATTGGCAAAGCACTTGTCTCTTTAGTGTCAGGTAAATGCACAACTGGGTTTGCCAGTTGAAGCCGTTTCTCAGAGTTTTTATAGACAGGAATGCAACTCTTTTGCTTCTCAGACTATCCCAAAGCTACCTTTCGTCTCTGAGTACAAATACCAATGTAATCGTAGAGGGGACAACAGAAAGTATATAACACCAGCTGGAAAGAGCAAAGATTCAATTCTTTCTAAGTCATGCTTCATGGTTAGGTCAACTGAACTTCGTACATGTGGCCAAAGTGCAAACTATTCTCAATTATCTTTTCTTTTTTGAAGGCTGAGGATAAAATAGATCACAAACTTTCCTAAGTGGTAGAATGGCAATGATGACCCTGTATGCGAGACAGCAAGAGAGACACAGATGTGTAGAGCGGACTTTTGGACTCTGAGGGAGAGGGAGAGAGTGGGATGATTTGGGAGAATGGCATTGAAACATGTATACTATCATGTAAGAAACGAATCGCCAGTCTATGTACGATGCAGGATACAGCATGCTTGGGGCTGGTGCACGGGGATGACCCAGAGAGATGTTATGGGGAGGGAGGTGGAAGGGGGGTTCATGTTTGGGAACGCATGTACACCCGTGGTGGATTCATGTCAATGTATGGCAAAACCAATACAGTATTGTAAAGTAAAATAAAGTAAAAATAAAAATTAAAAAAAAAAAATAACGAGGAAAAAAAAAAAAGAAAATGGATTTTTGGCAGTTGATTTCACCAAGAAAGCATGCCCTTCAGCTCATGGAATATGCCTGATACAGGTGAGAGAATGAACACTCATGAAAGGAACTGGAATAATGGGGTAGGTTCTTTCATCTCTGTGTATGTGTGTGTGCCGAGCTGCTTCAGTCATGTCTCACTCTGTGCAACTCTATGTACCATGGCCTGGCAGGCCCCTCTGTCCATGGGATTCTCCAGGCAAGAATACTGGAGTTGGCTTCCATACATTACTCCATGGGATCTTCCCAACCCAGGGATGGAACCCAGAATGTCTTAAGCCTCCTAAATTGGCAGGTTCTTTACCACTAGCATCGCCACCTAGGAAATCGAGTTCTGACTAATTGTTGCCGTTAAGGAAGCTGTAAGAGCTAAAGTTAATAACTTTCAACAGCAGACCTGTCCATGGTGAGGTATAATCTTGGCTGATGTACTTTTAGTATTTACAGATGTATACTGAAAATTGTTCTAAGAACTTCTGAAGGTTTCCCTTTCCTTTGGGAAAACCCCAGGGTTTGTTTTCTTTCCCTCCACAGAAAAAACAAACATCTCATAAAGAGCTTTTCTTTTAGTGTGTTTTACATCCAAAGACTATCATCTTTTATTTTATTTTTTAAACAGAGTGAGCTAGAATCAACTCATGGTATTTTACTTTTTTACTCATAAAAAATACTTTAGATTTCCTCACTGTAATTTTTATCTTTGCTATATGGCATCCCTTCTGTTATAATGTGAAAATTCCAAGTTTCATTAATAACTTGTAGCTTTATGTAATAGGAATATTTTAATTAAAATACTTCAAACTTTAAAAAGGCATTTTAACAGAAAATCTGGAATTCAAATATATGCTCTAGTGTGATGCATTTTACAACTCTAAATAACTAGAAAAAAAGTTTACTTCATATGAAAAATTTTCTGCTGTTAACCCTATTCTAAAACACCTCCAAATCTTGATTATCAAAATAGCATGTCATTTTGAAGCTGTTTCTACATTAACCATTAACACAAGTAGATGTGACCCTTTAAATTAATTAAAAATGACTTTTAATATCAATATTAAAAAGATTTCATCAGGAGAGGTTCACTTTTATTTGGAATTGTTTGCACATGTTTTTCTTTGATGCCATTTTCATAGATTCAGGTTGGTACTACATAAGCAATGGTAGGTAAGCAAACATTCAGGAAAAAATAAAACTTGAAATATCTAAAAGTACCTGTGTTGAAAAGTATCAAATCTGTTTTTCATACGCATATCATAGAGCAGAAAAGCAGGTTAGATCAGGAAGAGTATATATTTTACAGTTTTGTCTTGTCAAACATGTCAGAACCCCTGTTACATATTTTTGTCCCTTCCTTCTTGCCCTCTCTCTTTTTTATTTTGTTCCTTTTCTACTATATATGTAGTAGATTGAATGATTTAGAGCTTTGTTAACTGAACAATGAATCCTATCTTAAACCACATTGCAATTAACATAGAAACTGAGGGAAAATATTCTACAATAATGAAGGTTACTGTAGTATAAAAGTTTTATAACACATATGGCAGGATATACTAACTGGGATAGCAAGTGGGCCTCTCATCACTAAAAGATGAGAGGCTTTTTGACCATGTGTTCGCATATATATATATATATATTTAATAAGAGTTTTTTGGAAGCCCAAGTACTTTTTAAAGCATTCAAAGTACAGTGCACTTATAGAAAAGTGCATAAGGAATGAGTCACACAAAAGCAGACACCAGTGTAACCACATCCCAGGTCAAAATATAGAATATTTCCACTGCAACAGAAACCCCATGCTACCCCACAAGTCCATTTCTCCTCTTCATCAAAGGTAAACGAAGCATTATCTTCATTTTTAACCCTATAGTTCAGAGCTGCCTTGAACCTTAATAAATATAATCACATATTACTTATTGAATCGTGTCTTTTTTTTGTGTGTGTGTGTCCATGAGGCCCAACACTGCACCTACTGTAAGGCAAGTGAAGAGTCATAACCACTGGATTCCCAGGAAAGTCTCCCACACTTCCTATACCCTTCCTATTGTTGATGAACATTGGGTCATTTCTAGTTTAGAGCAATTACAATTAATGCTGCAATAAACATCCTTGTAAGTATTCCTTGGTACACGGGTTGTATATAATGAGTAGAATTGCTGAATCATCTGGTATGCATATGTTCAACTTTTAGTAGATAATGCCAAGCTGTTTTCCAAAGTGGTTGTAGCAATTAAATTCCCCTGAAATATATGTGTTCTTTGCCAGTACGTGGTAGGGGTACTTGCTTTAAATGTCTAGATCATATCAATGAAATAGGAGAGAAGGAATGGAGGCTTGAGGTGGAAAAAGGAAGACTGCTGATCTAGAGTCCAGTTGACTGGTAAGAGAACAATGACTGTGCTGTGAGGGGTCAAGATTTGAATGTCACTGCCAAGTATTTTCCCTTAAAGTTGGAGAACTCAAGAAGGGGTTGGTGAGTCAAGTGAAAAGCATGGTAATATGTAGAATTATGATGGTGCAAATTAATCTGGCAATATAATTTTTGTACAAAATAAATTGTGTGTGTAGAATAGACACAGTTGATGTTCTTTCACAGGTAAATAAAACCAATACATAAAATAGGAAGAGTCTATGTATGAGAATTATTAGAAATATCTAGAGTGATAGATTAAAGAGGAAAAATATCACAAGAGTACGTTTGCTACAAAGAACTACTTTAATATCATTCTATTCAGAATACATCTTATTCTTCTTTTGTGATCAATTTTGAACATATTGTGTCTCAGAAGGGATATCTAATTATACTATTTTTTGATAAGGGAATTTCCCATTGGTGCTTACGGAACTGTTTTAGTAAGTGATTGCTTTATAAGGTAGTTATTTTATGATTATCCAATAAAGTCTGCCTTTAAAAAATATCCTCTAGAGCAGGAGCAATCACAGGTTTTACAGTTGAAGGAGATCTCAGACAACATCTAGTTAAACCTTCTCATTTCACAGATGAGCAATCTAGGTGCACAATTGCCCAGTTACTTGATCAGGCTAAGGTACTAGTTAACGCGAACGCAGAAGAATCCAGGCCTTTTGCTCTATAAGATAATCATCATAAATTCACTTTATTAAAGAAACAGTGAAAAGTGTCTTTCTTGACTTTCCTTACCTGGCCTATTTCTATACATCTATCAGAACTCATCAGAGTTCATCTACTTTAAGATGTCCTGATCTCTTTACTTTCATCTACTTTAAGATCTCTGATCTCCTCTCTCCTCAAGTCTGAGTTAAATGTCATATTATGCCTTAACTGACATTTTATCATGACTTCTATCCTGAAATTAACTATATACTTATCTCTTTGCCCACCATGTTGAGAAACCAGAAGATAGGGACTGCGTTTTTCTCTGCTTTTAGGCCTTACCATTTTGTAAAAACTGAGTACTTGTTAAATATTTGTAGAAGCAGCTAAATGTATGAGAAATTGGCTCATAATCAGTTTGATATGTATTTAGCTAGAAATGGAAAATAAGATTTTACCCATTGTGTTAGTCTCTTGGGCTGTTTATTGATACTTCTCTTCTTTTCAGGCACATGGTAGAAATATAGTTACTTGTGCCCTTGAAATTAGTACTATTTGAGCAGAAGTGACACATGTTACTTAAATGAGAAGCCTTTAATTGTCATCAACTTGCTCTTCCCTCCCTCCAGTTCCAATGAACTTGGAGAATCTCTGGGTGAGGAAAACAGTCCTTCAGTTCAGTTCAGTTCAGTCGCTCAGTCGTGTCCGACTCTTTGCGACCCCATGAATCGCAGCACGCCAGGCCTCCCTGTCCATCACCAATTCCCGGAGTTCACTCAGACTCACGTCCATCGAGTCAGTGATGCCATCCAGCCATCTCATCCTCTGTCGTCCCCTTCTCCTCCTGCCCCCAATCCCTCCCAGTACTTAGCCAACCCATAATAGACATGTAGGATGACTGAGAAGTAAAATTTTATTGTTTTAAGTCAATAGGATTTTAGAGCTGCTACTGAAGTATAACCTAGCACGACCTACTTAATTGGAACAGGCAGAGACCAGGGACTCCAGGAGAAAGTGAGCCTTTGTATGTGGAAGAGGTATGAACCATCGGGTCCAAAGGGTGGACTGTGGTTGACAGCTTCTAAAATGTATCTCAAAGGTCTTCATCTCTGGCATTTGTGTGTTTGTGGAATTCCCTCTCCCTTGAATGTGAGTTAGACCTGGGATTTGTTTTTATACATACACATATATACACACACATGCATGCACACAGGATGCAAAAGTGATAGGATGTTGATTATGATTTAGATTTTTAAAAGACTGTGGCTTCCTTCTTGATCATTCTTCTGATGTTTTCTTTCTTGCAGCCCTTGGTCTGGAGAAAGTGTGCTGTCATTTGGTGAGTTAACTTATTGAAAAACCTACATGGCAAGTGATTAATGACTGACTCCGGTTTACATCAAGGAGGATGTAAGGTCTGTAAATGGTTTATGAATGAGCTTGAAAGTGGATCTCCTGAGCTTTGCCAAGAGTCATGATAGTATACTTGGAAATGGATCATCTTCTATTTGGGCTTGAAGTGACCCCATTCCTGGCTGATACTTTGCACTATTGTGAGAGATCCTGAGTCAGAGGCATCCAACTATACAACCTTAATTCAAAACTCACAGAAACTATGAGACAATAAAAAAAAATGTATTGTTTCAAGCTCTGTTTTGAGATAATTTGTTATACAGCAATAAACAGCTAGCACATTTTGTAATTCCCTGTGTAAGTATACAGTTAACAATAGTGAAAATGCATTTAGTTTATGTCAGAATTAAAAATTTCTATTTTAATTCTTTATTTATAGAAGAACCATAATATAGTTTATACCTTAATGGTGGATATATGAATCCAAAGCCATATCAGAATAAAATTCTTCATTAGTTGTTTGAATCAGCTAATGATATAAAAAAAATGTACAGATGTGAATAAGGATTTCTGAATCTAAGTAAGATAATTACAAACATAATAGTGATCAATATTTGGGATACTAGGAAGTCAGGTATTTAGGACCTCTTTGATTTTTCCAGATACCAGAAAACTTGATTTGTACATTAAGAAGAAACATGGGCTATATTAGACCATTTTCATGTCGCCCCTATATAAACTGATTTTACCTAAATAGCTAACCCAATTCTTGAACTGCTTCTGAAAAATTTATCAAAATACAGTCAAAGGAGTACAGGGACAGTAAGCAATGAGGGCTCTCAGGCTATTTTGAATCATATGAATCTGAAAATGAGGGCATGACACCTACACATTTTCCCATAGCTGTTCAATATCAAGAATCCAGGACAGTGCATATTCTGTAAATCAGAGTTAATGTTAAATCTATATAGCAAAGATGAAAAAAAAAAAAGCTCTGGGGAAAAAATTACAAAGTATTTTGGAGAAAGAAAGACAGCAGGTCTCATGTGAAAAAATAAACTCTCATGCTGAAAAATTTTCCACTAGCAACCTTATGACAATACAAAAAGGCTTTAACCCCACAGAGGGACGCTGCTTAGGCATTAAGCTATTAAGAGATTGGAAGACAGGTATCCTATCTATTAAAAGGATTTTCATTGGTGAATACAATTGTTTTCACATGTTTGAAGCCTACCCTGTTTCAATCCCACTAGGCATTCCTGATGAATACTGCATTTTCTGTGGAAGCAACAATTCATAATTTCCCTTTATTCTTGTTTGTTACTACAAAAGACTCAATCTCAGGGGCTTTGATTAAGACGATGAGACAAAGAATAAAACAAATAGAGTCTGTGAAATGTCTGCCTGAAACCAGAGCTGCACCACTTAATATGAAAGGCTCTTCAAAACCAATAATGAAATAATCATCCTTTCTGCAAGACTGATAAGAAAATGAAGACGAGATGTAGATTTGGGGAAACTAATTTACACTGTTGGAGGAAAGAGGAAGAAGAGCAACTACAGAAAATCAACTGTTAATAAATATCAGCGACTGCAGAGAAATCACAAGATAAGCTGTTAGCATATGTTCCTCCAGCTAGAATATGGCAATCATTTCTCTGAGAAGAGAAGCTGATAAGCCCCCCAACCCCCTCTAACAGGCAATCATTTTGCATTTTACATTATTTGAAAAGAGCTTGATTATTTTCCTTTGAAAGAAACCAGATTGATTCACATTTACCTGTCAACAGAATGTTCTATTCCTCTGTTTTGCCTGCCTATTTAAAGGCATATGACCTGACTATGAAATTCTATAGACAAATATTTCATCAGATGTAAGTAAATAATAATGAATGACTAGCTCATGTTTTTAATGTGGCTTTTTTGTGCTAAATTAAAATCCACAGCTTGGTAAATATAACTTGATATTCACAGTGAAGGATTGAGATCATGAATATTGTTTTATTCAAGGTCAGATATAATATTTAAAAATCATATCCAGAGGGAAAATTTCCACATGAAAATGATAATCATGTTATTTGAAGTCTAGTTTAAAAAGGGAACAACATAACATATGATCTCTTGTCATTTTGTAAACCTGTACACATATTCAAAGGTTGCTTTATCAAGTAGGGATAGACAAAATAAATGTGCAAAGACAAGAAGTAGGTAGCTTCCCAACCAGATTATATGGGTTTGATTTTACTTATTGAAGTAGAGTCCTGGGATCCAGAGTCTTCGTGAGATAGTGGTTCTAGAAGGACTTATTTGTGTAGTATTTCTAAATATTATACATATATTGTGCATTATTATCCATTCATGGATCAGTCTTGTGGGGAAGGGGCTTCTGTAACTTAATGAAGCTATGAGCCATGCCATGCAGGGCCACCCAAGACTGACAGGTCACATTGAAGAACTCTGAGAAAATGTGGCCCACTGGAGGAAGAAATGGCAAATCACTCCAGTATTCCTGCCTGGAGAACCCCAGGAACAGTATGAAAATGTGAAAAGATGACACTGCAAGAAGAGCCCCTTAGTTCTGAAGGTATCCAGTATGTTAATGGGCAGGAGCAGAGGGCAATTACTAATAGCTCCAGAAAGAATGAAATGGCTGGGCCAAAGCAGAAATGACTCTGTTATGGACGTATCTGATGGGGAAAGCAAACTCTGATGCTCTGAAGAACAATATTACATAGAAACCTGGAATGTTAGGTCCATCAATCAAAGTAAGTTGGATATGGTCAAGCAGGAGATGGCAAGAGTGAACATCAACATCTTAGGAATCAGTGAACTAAATTGCATGGGAATGGGCAAATTTAATTCAGATGACTATTATGTCTACTACTATGGGCAAGAATCCCTTAGAAGAAATGGAAGAGCCCTCATAGTCAACAAAACGTTCCCAAATGCAGTATTTGGGTACACCTTCAAAAACGACAAAATGATCTTGGTTCATTTCCAAGGCAAATCATTTAAGATCACAGTAATCGAGTCTATGTCCCAACCACCGATACCAAAGAAGAAGTTGATCAGTTATATGAAGACCTAGGAAGACCTTCTAGAACTAACACCAAAAAAGATGTCCTTTTCAGTAGAGGGAATGGAATGCAAAAATAGGAAGTCAAGAGATACCTGGAATAACAGGCAAGTTTGGCCTTGGAGCACACAGTGAAGCAGGGCAAAGGCTAACATTGATTTGTCAAGAGAACGTACTAGTCATAGCAAACACCCTCATCCAACAACCCAAGAGATGATGCTACACATGGATATCACCAAATGGTCAATAGTGAAATCAGATTTATTATTCACTTTGCAGCTGAAGATGGAGAAACTCTCTAAGTCAGCAGAAAAAAGACCTGGTGCTGACTGTGGCTCAGATCATGAGCTCCATATTGCAAAACTCAGGCTTAAATTGAAGAAAGTAGGGAAAATCACTAGGTCATTCAGGCATGACCTAAATCAAATCTCTTATAATTAAACAGTGGAGGTGACACATAGATACAAGGGATTAGATCTGGTAAATAGAGTACCTGAAGAACGATGTAACATTATACAGGAGTAAGGGAACAAAACCGTCCCAAAGAAAGAGAAATGCAAGATGACAAAGTGTTTGTCTGAGGAGGCTTTACAAATAGCCGAGTAAAGAATAGAAGTGAAAGGCAAGAGAGAAAGGGAAAGATATACTCAACTGAATGCAGAGTTCCACAGAATAACAAGGAGAGATAAGAAAGCCTTCCTAAATTAACAATGGAAATAAATAGAGGAAAACAATAGAATGGGAAAGACTAGAGACCTCTTCAAAAAAAAATTAGAGATATCAAGGGAATATTTCAGGCAAGGACGGGCTTGATAAAGGACAGAAATACTAATGACCTAATAAAAGCGGAAGATATTGAAAAGAGGTAGAAGAGTACACAGAAGAACTATACAAAAAGGGTCTTAATGAACCAGATAACCACCATGGTGCGGTCCCTCACCTACAGTAGGACATCTGGGAATGTGAAGTCGAGTGGGCCTTAGGAAGCATTACTACAAACAAAGGTAGCAGAAGTAACAGAATTTCAGCTGAGCTATTTAATGATGATGTAATAAATTGCTGTACTCAATACGCCACCGAATTTGGAAAACTCAGCAGTGGCCACAGGACTAGAAAACATCAATTTTCATTCCAGTCCCAAAGAAGGGCAATGCTAAAGAATGTTCACACAACCTTACAATTGTGGTCATTTCACATGCTACTAAGGTTTTGATCCAAATCATTTAAGTTAGGATTCAGCAGTTCATGAACTTAGAACTTGAAGATGTACAAGCTCAGTTTAGAAAAGGCAGAGGAGCCAGAGCTCAAATTGTCAACACTCAGTGGATCATGGAGAAAGCAAGGTGACCAGAAAATCATCTACTTTTGCTTTTTTGACTACACATTAGCCTTTGACTCTGCAAATTACAAAAAATTGTGGAAAATTCTTAAAGAGCTAGGAACACCAGACCGCCTTACCTGTCTCCTGAGAAATCTGTACACAGATCAAGAAGCAATAGTTAGAACTGGATATAGAACAAGAGATTGGTTCAAAATTGGGAAAAAAGTATGGCAAAGCTTTATGTTGTCACTTTGCTCATTTAATTTATATGCAAACTGTCATGCTGGATAAATTATAAGCTGGAATCAAGATTTCCAAGAGAAGTATCAACAATCTCAGATATGCTGATAATACCACTCTAATAGCAGAAAATGAAAAGGACTTAAAGAGTCTATTAATGAGGGTGAAAGAGAAGAGTGAAAAAGCTGGCTTAAAACTCAACATTCAAGAAATTAACATCATGGCATCCAGCCTTATCACTTCATGGGAAATAGAAGGGGGAAAAGTGTAAATAGTGATAGACTTTATTTTCTTGGGCTCCAAAATCACTGGTGACAGTGACTTCAGCCATGAAATTAAAAGATGCTTCTTGGAAGGAAACTTATGACAAACATGGATAGCATATTAAACAGCAGAGACTTCACTTCGCTGACAAAGCTCCATATAGTCAAAGCTTTGGTGTTCCCAGTAGTCATGTACAGATGTGATAGCAGGACCATAAAGAAAGCTTAGTGCTGAAGAATTGCTTTTGAACTATGGGGTTGGAGAAGACTCCTGGACTCTTGCAGTGGAGGGTTCTTTGGACTCCAAGGAGATCAAACTAGTCAATCCTAAAGGAAAGCAGTCTTGAATATTCAGTGCAAGGTGAAGCTGAAGCTCCAATACTTTGGTCATCTGATGCAAAGAGCCAACTAATTGGAAAAGACCCTGATGCTGAGAAAGACTGAAGGCAACAGCAGAAGAGGTTGGCAGAGGATGAGATGGTCATATAGCATCACTGACTCAATGGACATGAATTTGACCAAACTCCAGGAGACAGTGGAGGAAAGAGGAACCTGGAGTCCTGCAGTCCATGGGGTCACAAAGAGTCAGACACATTTTAGTGACTTAAGACCAACAACCAAGGGACAAAATGTTTCTCTAAGCATCTAAAAACTCGGGTTCTAATATGAGTTCTCCAGCTTATCAAATTGGTATATTCAGTCAATCAGTAAAACATTTTTATCTTTAGTTTTCTTATTTCACCAGATGAAAGATATAAACAAATGAATAATATCATCAGGGCAAATCTAACACTTGACAAATGAACCTGATATATCACAATGATAGAACATAACTTACATATATTATCTATGTATTTGCATATGTGTATGTGTGCATATATGTGCATATATATGTATGTGTATGCATACATATATATACACATATACATAGATATACACACATATATATGTACATATATATACACACATATATACACACACATGCACACACACACACCCCTTAAAAAACAAAACATTAAGCTGTCATTGTGACAGCATTCAAAGCTATGAAAACTTTACCCAAAATCTGAGTTAAAGATAATTCACATTGAAGCTCAATTTCACAATGCTACTCAAGTAATTCACAAATAAATTTAGCTTAAAGTTTAGGTTTACAAAATGAATCAGAATATTCTGTGTGTGGAATGCAAAAATGATCCTATGAAAATGGAAGAATTGTTTTGGTGACTGGAGCTCAGTGTCCATTATCAATAAAATATCAAATTCAACCTAATAAGAGGCCTACAGGAAGGCCTATTTCTACCACACCAAGAGGAAGACCTACTTCTAGGGGTTCACATAGGAATTATGGTTGCCTCTGTTTTAGTATGTTTCTCAATGAAGTTGATATTAATATGAACTTTTACCATATTCAGGTTTTTAATTAAAATATTGTTTTTTCTTTTTTAAATCTGAAGACAGCAAAAATGTTGAAACAGTGACAGCTTTTATTTTCTTGTGCTCTAAAATCACTGTGGATGGTGACTGCAGCCATGAAATTAAAAGATGTTTGCTCCTTGGAAGAAAGTTATGACATCACTTTGCTGACAAAGTCTGTATAGTCAAAGCTATGGTTTTTCCAGTAGTCATGTATGGATGTGAGAGTTGGACCATAAAGAAGGCAGAGCACCAAAGAACTGATGCCTTCAAATTCTGGTGCTGGAGAAGACTTAAAGAGTCCTTTGGACAGCAAGAAGATCAAACCAGTCAATCCTAAAAGAACTCAACCCTGAATATTTATTGGAAGGACTGATGCTGAATTTGAAGCTCTAATACTTTGGCTGCCTGATGCGAAGAGCAGACTCATTGGAAAATATCCTGATGCTGGGAAAGATTGAAGGCAGGAGGGGAAGGGTGTGACAGAGGATGAGATGGTTGGATGGCATCACCGAGTTGTTGGACATGAGTTTGAGCAAGCTCCAGGAGTTGGTGATGGACAGGGAAGCTTGTCCATGGGGTTGCAAAGAGTCCAACATGACTTAACGGTTGAACAACAATATTGTGGGTTTTTTTTCCCTCAAGTCATCACACAACTTGAAATTTTTCATCTGAATTGAACATTCTTCTCTTTCAAAGAGTATGCAACACTGTTGTTCTTAGCCAGGTATTAACAGTTTTCCTCAATCACAAACATTATTTAAATGAAAAAAAAAATCTGTGCATGAAAAGATACTTTTTCAAAAAATATAAATGGATTATTGATTTTTCACAGTGCTAAGGAAGTGAAATAACTGTAGGCTGTCAAGGGCAAGAGGGAACAATTACCTAAAAAGTAATGCTGGAAACACAGTTGTGGGCAGGTCATAGATAAATCATGACTAATTAAGTAGAAAGGTTTCATAAATGCTGATGTTTAGAAACATGAGAAAAACATTTTATTCAACCTGAAATTCATTCCTTTACATAAATTATTTTGGAAAATATAAGGAAAAAATGCTTCTCTATAGTCCATGGGACTGAAAATTGGGGAGGCCAGGAGTCTAGCCCATGTTTGGTCACTTACCAGTTCTGAGATTTTGAGTGAATATTTAACATATCTGAGCTTTCACATTCTTATATGGAAAATAAGATAATATTTCTACCTTTAAGAATATCTGCATGGCATTGTGTGGTAAAAATCACAAGCAATCAAAAAGCTAAATAATTGCTATCATCAACATTTTAAGGTTTCTTCCTACTGTCTGGATACAAAATGAATTGTATCAAATATGGGACTTCTGTGGCAGTCCAGAGGTTAAAACTCTACTGGTTGGGGAACTAAGGTCCCCCATGCTGTGCCATGTGCTAAGAAAAAAGAAAAGGAAATAATAAAAATAGATATTATATCAAATAGTCATGATTCTGATCAAATGTGAACTTTGAGTCCATCCATCAGTTCATCCATTACCCATCTAACCAATCATTCAATATTTATTAAGCACCACTGTAGGCAAGTCACTGTTTGAAAATTCAGTAATGAAAAATGTAGTATCTCTGCTTTCATCTAGACCATCATGGTCAAAGAGTGGTATTGTCTGATGTTGATATGCTATGAAAATATTTAGTTTCAACCAGAGAATTCTGAAACTCACAGCTGAAGACTAGACCAACCCTAAGGCCTATATAACAGTATCATGCTGGCTCCTAGACATGAGGTGCTGGTTTTCTCTTCCCTCAAAGGAAGCATATAAAAACCAGAGTCAGAAGAAGTGCAAAGAAATATAGCTATTTTTTTAATATTCACAACAGTTCAATGAAATAAGTACTATTTTAGTATGTGTGCTAAAATCATACACACAAAGCATTCAGCATAGTGCCTGGCATGCAATTTGTGTTCAATAAAACAAATAGCTATATTTCTTTGCACCTCTTCTTACTGTGATCTATTTTCATAGCATATCAACATCAGACAAGACCACTCTTTGACCATGATGGACTCGTCGAAAATAAGACCACTCCATAATCATGTCTGAAAATCAATGAAAATGTGAACGCTGTGAAAAGTAAAAAATGACCAAACACTCCCGTCTTGGCTCATATGAGTGATTGGACTGTTGCTTTCTGTCTAGTTACAGTTTAAGCCTTGCTTGGTCTTTCCTCCTTCTAGGTAAGATTAAGATACCCAATCCAAGAGTTACCTCTACTTTCTGGCAGCATCTAATGAAGAGTGAGGACCCATTTCTTATACCCTCCCCAAAAGTATTTAACACAAGCCAAAATACTATCACACCTTTACTAAAATATCCCATAATACTCCATGATATATGGTTTCCCAGGCTTAAAAAAGTCAATATACCCAGGCTTAAAAAAGTCAATATACCCAACTCTTCAAGTACAGGTATGTTCCTGGAGGACTGGCTGGATGGCTTGACACATCTGTGTGCCATCTCTCTTGCTTCCACATGTTATTATCTGTCTACCCTGCTGTACTGAATCTTTGTACTACTTTAACTTCCTTTTCCTGTCATTTCTCCTTTCATGTTAAATGGTTCCTGAAAGACAGAATGAATGTTTTCTTTCTGTGTATTTAATCGTTATGGTTCTTTTTCATAGCCTTAGCCTAGGTTGTGAAAAAATTGCTTCAGGAAAAAATTGACTCATCTGGCTCAGACAGTAAAGCATCTGTCTGCAATGCAGGAGACCCAGGGTTCAACCCCTGGGTTGGGAAGATCCCCTGGAGAAAGAAACGGCAGCCCACTCCAGTACTCTTGCCTGGAAAATCCCATGGACGGAGGAGCCTGGTAGGCTACAGTCCATGGGGTCTTGAAGAGTAGGACATGGCTGAGCAATGTCACTTTCCCTTTCTGTCAGACAAGGAGGAGATTACACAGCATCAAGATCTCTGATACTGAAGTCTCTTAGAATTCAGGCAAGAACTGAAAGAACATTGGAAGACTGCTAGGAGATTCTGAATTTCTCTAAGAGAATAAAAGCAAGCATATAGGTTTACTCATATTTTTAGTTATAAATCTCTTATATTTATTTGAGTTCAGTTACTTTAATTTCACTTAGATCTGTGGCTTTGTATTTCTTCAATCTTCCAGTGGGTGATTTTTGGAATTAACTTGGTTGAAAACATGCATCATAAAATCAAAGCAAACTTAAAATGTAAATTTTGTTAATTCTTCTCCACTATCCTAAATATCCAACTAAAATTTCACTGGAAATTAGCTCTCATGTGGGGGGTTTGTAGCCCTTTGTTAAATCTTTGTTGTTGTTGTTGTTCTGAATTTTATCCATTTAGTAAACATGAAACTGCTTAGAAGTTAAGGATGTTTTTGGATAGATAAAGCTGCTGGTAGACACATGAGATGTGGAAATATACCACTTTAGTTTTCTCTCACTCTGAAGAAAGTCAGTCTTGAGAATTTTAGATAATATATTCTCCACAAATATTTTTAGTAACTCAACTTGGAATGCCCAAGATTTTATATTTCAATGGGATAGTGTTACTGAGGGAAACTGGCCCAAATGGAAACATATGGAGGTAGTTTTAACCTAAACTTAATTCCTACGTGTTCTAAAATAAAAATGAACTGGACTGAGACCTTGTGGTTCCATTGGCTGAGGGTGTCCAAAAGCAGTGTCTCATCTTAACAGAAAGCATCTGAATTTCCCTTCTGTTCTGGATAGATGACTATACGGTATTACTTCAAATAACTGGGGGTAGATGCATCCAACTCTTTAATTGAGCCCTACCTGTATTCTATTATATAAGGTCTGCCTTTGATTCTAAGGTCAGGCTTCTGGCTTCCAGATTCATCACAGCTTGGGTGCTTTTTAGAGAATTTCTCAGCCACAGAGGAGGATCTAACTTATGGTTAATTATGTATATAGCACCAAAGGTATCCATTGGCCTGCAGGTTAAGCATTATCCAGAAGGCACAGGTTGAAAGTTGATTAAGCCTGGAAGGGGTTCCCTGAAAATGAGTGCTGAAAGAGACGTAATATCATCCTTCCAGGTAAGAAGACACAGAAGAGGCAATGATTATTGGCTGTTGTATCCACAATACTTTGCAATATGTGTAAAACTAAGCTGATTCCTCAAAGAAGGGTTCTGGGTGCTCTGCATGTGTTACTGCTGGGATAGGAACTGACTTTAGAAAACAAGGAAGACCTTTAAGCACAATTCCTCATTCAGGGACCTAGAACAAAACTCTATTGTGAAAAATACCTTTTAATTACCTTAAGTAAAACTATTAATCCAAATGTCAAATTATATACCTTCGTTCCTAGGAGGGATAAAGACAAGCAGATCAGAACCAAAGTATAAGTGGTAGGAAATGACAAGAGTACCATAAACAAGACCAAGATAAACTTAAACCTAAGGAAATTTTTAGCCATGGGTCACTTTGTTGGAAAGGTGAATGAAACATCTGAACAAAAAAAAATTTCAGAGATACACCAAGACTAAAACATTCTTGAACATTTAAGCTATATAGGTCAATTATTTAAGAAATAGGTAAAATAATTGAAAAAGTAACTTAAGATCTCAAAATTGATTTTATGAAAATGGACACTAACATTGTTTTACAGATACAATACATATATAGGTATGTATGTATGTATTTCTAATCCTAGTGATGAAACTGAATGTCCCTGCTATGATCACTGGACATGACATTGAAACTTGCATTGTGATTCCAACTTTCCTCCTTTTTGCAGTGCAGTCTAGCAAATCTTTGAACTTTTGACTGTATATTGATAATACTATTTACCTATGTAGGCTTCCCTGGTGGCTGAATGGTCAAGAAACTGCCTGCAATGCAGGAGAGGAGATGCAGCAGGAGCTATGGGTTTGATCCCTGGGTCAGGAAGATCCCCTGGAAAGGGAAATGGCAACCCAATCAAGTATTCTTGCCTAGGAAATCCCATGGAGAGAGGAGCCTGGTGAGCTACCAGGAATCTAAGGAGTTGCTATAGAGTCAGACAGGACTTAGTGACTGAACAATAGCAATAACAAAAGACCTTACCTATACAAGATTGTTATTGGTCCAATGTGGGCATAAGACCTGATGACCCAGTTAAATCAAAGGGGCAGACTAATAGGCCATGGTTGAGGGAGAATTTTGACCATCACTGCTTGTGATCAAGGAAATGAGCTGTCCCTGTTCTTTCTGGTGGCCATCTTGGGACTATGAGGAAGGAAGCTTGGCAATAACACCAACACGAGGAGGAGGAGAGAAGGGAGGAATCACTGTGAATCTGAGCAGAAACCATGATATCCTACATGAGGAGTCTTTCTGACCTCTAAACTTTTTGTTACGTAAGAACAAATGCAATCCATTTTATTGGTAGTTTCTTCTTAATTTCCAAAATGAGCACTCTCTTTCCTTTCTGTCTGGATCAAGCAGGTATT
This sequence comes from Capricornis sumatraensis, assembly GCF_032405125.1. Classification (NCBI taxonomy): domain Eukaryota; kingdom Metazoa; phylum Chordata; class Mammalia; order Artiodactyla; family Bovidae; genus Capricornis; species Capricornis sumatraensis. The sequence continues at coordinate 43,887,804 of NC_091074.1, read as the reverse complement.
AAATCTCGGAAAATGAAGACAGTCTATATATGTTAGACCCATTTATGGGCTAAGTACTAATTGATACCTCACATATGCAATCTTATTTAACTTTACAGTTCCTAAACTATACGATAAGACAGTCGAAGGCAAGGAGAGTGAAATGATTTGCCTAAGGTCCATGGGATTTTAACCAAGACTGTCTGGTTATAGATACCATTTTTTTTTAAAATTTTTATTCATTATGCCACTGATCAAAGAAATTATAAGTCTTTATGGAAGATATCCCTATTTGGTAGATGTCTGCTAAAAACTGATTCTTTAAAAGGTATCAAGGAGTACCCTGGATAATCATTAGTGCTTTTACAGTGAATAAAATAATGACTAGATAGTGGTGGCAGTTGCTTTATCCTTCTAACCAAAAGCTGTAAAAAGCCTCAGAACAAAGAAATTATTAAAAGCCTGCATAAAACCATCACTGATTACATTTCCCCATGTGGTTTCCCTCTCTATTGTAGAAATTCTCTCCTAATTCAAAAGAAGCTATTATTAAAAAGCTAATCTCCTCTTACATGAAGAACAGTATAAGCTGCAAATATCTCAAAATGTGTACTAAACATGATTCCACTGAAGGGTTAGAATAGCAGGACTATTATCAAGACATAAGCGAAAAGAATAGAAACCTCTGAATAATATAAGAAAATTCTTATCATGAAAAGTGGCTTATTTAACTACAAACAGTGACATCTTCAAAAAAGCATTCTTCTCTTTTTTGTAAGCAACACATAAAACTGTCAGATTCTACCACACACATGTCAAAAGAAGAAAACTAAAATAAATGTTGAAAATAGGGAGCATTAAAAAGCAATGCTGAGCTGAGTGGAAGGAAACAGGAAAATAGGAAATGGAAATAAACTTTTGTGTTGGCATCTGGTGTCAAGGTCCTTCCTATATTTATCTTATTGAAGAAAAGCATGGAATATGTTTGTCTAGACAAGTTATATTTGGTAAAGGTGAATGAGTCAAGCTTCCAAATCAATAATTCTGTTGATCCTAAGTTTATTTTGATCAGTCATTTTAAGAACAATGCAAATATTAACTGGAATGGCTTTAAGTAATAAAGCAACAGTATAGAAAATCCAGTGGTGAATAGAATACAATATTGGAGGCTTTGTGATTTAAAAGAAAGAAAAAAACATTGATTTGTTACTATAGGATTATGAGTATCCTCAGACATCGAACTTCTCTAACAGACTAAAAAAAAATAATCTTTCCAATAAAAACAATTAACAAATGTCTTATGAGAATAGCAATGCATTTAAAAAGTGAAGATAATGTTCTATTGACTCCAAAATATTATGCAAAACAATTCTGATTAATTTAATTCAAATAAACTGTTTATTTTGACTAATTTTGAGGTGATAATCATATCACAGTCCTTAAATTATTTAATGATAGTCATCAAACGTTTACTCATCACCAACATATACAAAACACAGGTCTAATAGTCACAGTACAAAAAAGACCATAGAGAGGAGTTATAGTCTTTACCTTTAAGAACTTTGTTGAATATGAAACACTTGTGATTATTAAAAGCAGCAGAACGTGTTGAGTTCACTAAGAGAACTTTAGTTGGGTTCTGGTGCAAGAAGTGCTTATTTTCAATTGGAACGTGAGTAAAGGCCTCATGGTAGAGACAGCATCTGGATGGACTTTGGATTGTGTGATGGGGAGGACATGTAGATGTAGGGATCATGTTGGCAGAGAGACTAGGGCTCTCTCAGTTTTCCAGCAAGAATAACTGATATTGGTGGAATCTCTTCACTATGCTGAATTTGTACTCTATTGTAACATGGATCTTCCTGCTTGATCTACTGCTCTCTTACATTTCTACAGATTGGTGACAAGGTCTGAGGTAAGCTGGTTAGAAATTAACTATGTATTTCCATTAGCATTCTTATGTATTTAAAAGCTTTTCATTTTATTCTGGAAATCTTTTGTATTGGGTATGGGCCTCCTAGGTGAATTAGTGATAAAGAACCCACCTGCAAAAGCAGGAGACATGAGAGACAGGTTTTGATCCCTGGATTGGGAAGATCCCCTAGAGGAGGGCATGGCAACCCACTCCAGTATTCTTACCTGGAGAATCCTATGGACAGAGGAGCCTGGCGGGCTACAGTCCATAGCTTTGCAAAGAGTCAAGCACTACTGAAGTAGGTGAGAAAGCACACACGTACAAGAGATGAAACTTGTCCCTAATAGCTGTTTTTCAGTCTTCTACTACTGTTGAACCCAGTTGACATTTTTTCTTACACCAAATTCCACAAAGAAAACTGTCATACACTTTTAAGTTCAAACTTTGAGGAAGTCAAATTATATCAGATGCAAGTTTGATCAATGGTCTTCTCTCTTATCAGAATCTTGTCTAATTGGAGGAAAAAGTGGTGTATTATTAGTGGCTACCTTGAACTTCAGTCTTACAGGTGTGAAGTCACAGCATGACTCACATTTGCATTGAGGAGATACAACAAGTGATCATCTGAACTGCAGCCCATATCATGACCTTCTCAGAAAGATGTGCTCAGTTAGCACAGAGCACAATTGCATAGCACAGGGACTTTATGGCCCCTCTGGTGTTGATCTTTGAACACTAGCTTCTTACTTCCATTTAATTAATAGTCCTTTTCTGACTCTTCTTTGTCTCTTAAACTTTAATGTTTCTTCACATCTCCCTTCCTTTTCCTCCTCTTGAGACCTAGACATGTGTTTCCAGCTGCCTCTCTGCCATCTCAATCTAGAAACAACAATCATGGTAATAACTATGAATTATAGAGCACATACTATGTGCTTGGGCACTGCCTGGGCACTTTACATTTTTCATTCAGTTTAAATGTCAAAGACTTCTAAAAATCAGATATTTTTCCTCTTTTATTTGAACATCAGAAAGTCTAGGTCATGCACTCAAGGTCAAACTGCTGGTGAAACTAGGATGTGAGTCCATCCTAAAATCTAACCCATGAAATCCATGCAATTTCCATTGTTTTACCATACATCTCTCAGAAATATCATTGTCTCTGTTTTTCACAGCATTACCATTGATCAAATTGCCAACATCCACTGGATCATAGAAAAAATAAGAGTTCCAGAAAAATATCTATTTCTGCTTTACTGACTACACCAAAGCCTTTGACAGTATGGATCACAACAAACTGGAAAATTCTTCAAAAGATGGGAATACTAGACCACCTGACCTGCTTCCTGAGAAATCTGTATGTAAGTCAAGAAGCAACAGTTAGAACCAGACATGAACAACTGGTTCCAAAACAGGAAAGGAGCACATGGAGGCTGTATACTGTGACACTGCTTATTTAACTTATATGCAGAGTACATCATGCAAAATGCCAGGCTGGGTGAAGCACAAGCTGGAGTTAAGATTGCTGGGAGAAATATCAATAACCTCAGATATGCAGATGACACCATCCTTATGGCAGGAAATGAAGAGGAACAGTGAAAGAGGAGAGTGATGACAGTGAAAGAGGAGAGTGAAAAGGCTGGTTTAATACTCAACATTCAAAAAACTAAGGTCATGACATTTGGCCCCATCACTTCATGGTGAACAGATGGGGAAACAATGGGAACAATGAGAGAGTTTATTTTCTTAGACTCCAAAATCACTGCAGGTGGTGACTGCAGCCGTGAGATTAAAAGATGCTTGCTCCTTGGAACAAAAGCTATGACAAACCTAGATAGCATATTAAAAAGCAGAGGCATTCTTTGCCAACAAAGGTCTGTCTAGTCAAAGCTATGGTTTTTCCATTAGTCATGTGTGGCTGTGAGAGTTGGACCATAAGGAAAGGTGAGCACTGAAGAATTGATGGTTTTGAACTGTGGTTTTGGAAAAGACTCTTGAGATCCCTTGGACTTCAAGGAGATCCAACCAGTCAATCCTAAAGGAAATGAGTCCTGAATATTCATTGGAAAGACTGATGCTGAAGCTGAAGCTCCAATACTTTGGCCGCCTAATGTGAAGAACTGACTCACTGGAAAAGACCATGATGCTGGGAAAGACTGAAGGCAGGAGGAAGAAGGGACAACAGAGGATGAGATGGTTGGATGGCATTACCAAGTCAATGGACATGAGTTTGAGCAAGCTCAGGGAGTTGGTGATGGACAGGGAAGCCTGGCTTGCTGCAGTCCATGGGGTCGCAAAGAGTTAGACCTGACTGAGTGACTGAACTGAACTGAACCACTTATCAATTCTCTCAAACTAGAAAACTTGAAATTATTTCTCCTATCCCTCTATAAATCATTAACTTAGTCTCTTAAATATCATTTTAATTCTCCTTAAATCTCACTGTTACAACTAGGTTCTTATTCCATCTTTTCTGAGCCTTCAGCCATTTTTCCTGTCCCTGAACTTTCCCCTCTTTAATCCATTCTTTCAATTTCTGCCACAATCGTATTCTCTAAAGCACCCAAATTGGTTTACAGGTAGTTACATTTTCTTCTTTATGTACCCTGCCTTTTCTTTGAGTTTCTGATATATCAAGGAGGTATTTTTTTACAAACCCAAACAAATCATAATTTAAAACACAGAAGAAGGTCCTTCAATTTTTACATAGGAAAAAAAAAGCCTCTTTCAGAGAAATGCTCTGAAAAGACAGTTGTACGATAGAGTTAAAGAAGGATTGGAAGAAGAAGAAAATGAAGCTATAGAAGCTGGCTTTCTCTGTTCAGTAAACTCTTAGTCTTTACAGTGTGGATAAATACAGGCACGATATGTCTCTGATTTGGGGATCAGATTAAGTTGAGAACACTGAGGATTTTTCCCCAAGTGATCCAGTGCCTTTCTGGGTCAACTCAGATTAATACTGATTAAAATACTGCTAAAAATTAATGTTGTACATTAGGGAACAGATGTGAGGTCATCATGTGAGTTCAAGAATAGGGACTTCTGATTTCTAATCCAGCCTGATATCCTCTTTAGCTTTGGGGAATTGAGTTGGTAAATCTGCTTTGCAGAAACATGGCTCGTAAACATGCACAGGCCGTTTCATTAGTTAATATGCCTGATTCTTCCAGTGACCACATTTTTCACTGTAAACATCTCTCTCTATAAACAGTTACTGGATTTTCCCCTCATTCTCTGGATTTATCTTTATTATCATCACAAAATCAAAATCATAAATTCATTGATAGTGTTAGTATGCTATTAAGATTATGTCGACTAATTTAATCCATTTATGTTTATACAAAGCCTACTTTAGACACTTTAAAAAGTTTCTTCACTTCTAAGCATTCTGGGGAACTCAAATTCTGCATGCAATACTCACAAACCCCTTAATTACAGCTATGGAGTAGGTAAGCCTGACATAGTTCTAGGTCAGTTTTGATAAAATGTACAGATGGATTGTTTAGATTGTATATATTTACACGATATTGCAACCAAATATTGAATCAGCCAATTAGAAGGTGGTTCTAAATTGATGGCTTTGAATGCATTTAGGAAGAATATAGTCAATATATTCTTGGCCCTGTTGCAACTTAGTGCACATAGGTTTGGATATACATTACCTGGAAACTGTGCATTTATATACATATACACATATGTATCTATACACATATGAAAAACTAAAAGAAACCTTCAAGAACCACTTCTAAATTTTTTAAATTAGTATTATTGTAAAACAATACACTGAACTAGGAATTTCAGAGCTTATAAGATAAATTATTGTTCTTGGAGAAGCATGTTAGCATAAGACATCCTAAATTATCTGTGGCATTTAAGAAAAGGTAAAGTGTGTGGCTACTGCAGAATGCAAATTAGTTTGGAGTAGCTTTGCAGATCTCTAGGGGTGGTAATTTAGTCTAATGGGAACTTAATAACTCATATTAAATACATTACTAATCTGATGCTTTGCTTACAGTAAATTAGAACCAGTGAAATTATAAACCACTTATTGAAAGAAAAAAAATTATCTTCTTGAATTGAATTTGAATCTTCTCTTAACTGACAAACAGCAGGTAGGAAGAATTATTGTTTCCAAATAAATTTTCATCAAGTTTCATATTCATGCTAAAACATTAAGTAACCGTATTTAATTCAGGCAACTCAAACCAGTGCCTTTCATGTAATCATATAATTCTGTAAATATCAACTAGGACCTTTTCCAGTTCATATTTAACTATATACTACCTCCTTCCACCTAATAAGCAGGGAATGTGTGTTTAATTCTAAATATTTAGTAATGCACTGCTCAGGATCCTCCATGCTCAATGGCTTCTAATAATGACAATAATAGTAATAATAATTATTATGCCCACCCAGATAATGGCCCAAAAAAAGTCTACAAAGGTATTCCAAAATTTCAATTCTGTGTAAATGATCATTCCATATAATTATATAAAACAAAGTAGTCATTAAGAGATTTTTATTCTCTTTGCATTATCCAAGGTAACATTGACCACGTTTTTCCTAAAACCAAGTATTCATTTATTGATCTTTCTTATAGACTTTAGTTTTTGTCATTAGGCTGGTTGACAGTTATTTCTGCCTGATATAATTGAAAAGGATATACAAGATAAAACTTTATATCCATCTGTTCTTTTATTCATTCATTCACTCTTGTATAAAAATTTAAAGAGTTCCTACTTTTGCCAGACACTATTCTAGAAGCTTCAGAACATCAGTGAAGTAGACAAAGTTCATATCTTCATGCTTAGCCTCTGGTTGGGGGGACAAAAAACAGACTAAACAAATCATTAGGTCAGCTGGTCCTAAGGTCTTGAAGGGAACAGCATGATGAGAGGAGTGGTGAGAATACCAGTGTAGGCTTATTATTTTGGGGTGGGAGGATTTCATGAAAGTACTTAGGGACTTGGTACATTATAAGCACAAATTAAAAGAAAATGAGAGAGTGAGCCACGGCGATACCCTGGAGGAAAAGCATTCCAGATACACAGGTGCTTTGGCAAAGGTTAAAAGGCTTGTGGCTAACATAAGATGCGTTCGCTCAAAAGACAACAGGAGACCTGTGTTACTGGACCTGACTGAGTGCTAGGGAATGGAGCAGGAGCTACGGTCAGAGAGAGGGTGATGGAATATGGTTGGCCAGAAGATGAATAGCTTTACAGAGCACTCAAAGGACTTTCAGTTTTATAGTGGGAGAGATACTGGAGACTTCTAAGTAGAGGAAGGGCATGATTTCACGTGTTTTTAAATTGACACTGGTTAATATGTGACGATCATACTGGGGAGAGGGCAGGGAAAGACAAGATAGATCAGCAGGAAGGTGTTTGCAATAAAACAGCTCTGAGATAAGAGCTCAATTTGGAGCTGAAGTAACAGATTTGAAGAGAAATGGTAAGATTTTGGATATATTATGAGAGTAAAATCATCTGACAATGTTGATGGAATCATCATGAAAATGAAAAGGAGGACAGTCAAGGATAAGCATTTTGGCCTGAAAAAACTAGTATGATGGAGCTGCTATTACTGAGTGAAAGAAGACTAGAGGGAAGTCTTAAGCATGCAGTGAGAAATGAGGATTTCCATCTTGTTAAATTTTAGATGCATGATAGATAACCACGTGGAGATGTGGAATAGAGTGTTAGATAATGAATCTGGAGTTTCATGTGGACGTGAAAGCTGGGCATAGGAATTTGAGAGGTGTTAGTATATGGATTGGGCTTATATTTCCTAAAATATAAAATGTTCCTAAAATTAAAATATATATATATGTATATCATCCTATGGAAAAATGTATTAGTAAAATAGTTCACAGGAAAATAAATACAAATGGTTGTTTACCTTATATAAAGACTCAAATCTTGCTCATAATAAGGAATACACATGAAAGCTTTTGGACTGACCAAAATGCAAAAGTTTGACAACATACAGTATTGATGGAACTTTGTGAAGATAATCTCTGTGGAGAATTGTTCTCTGTTACATTACTGGTGGAAAGGCAGAATGTTACAACTACTATTCAGGAAAATTTGGCAATGTCTAGCCAAATTGACCAGGAAATCTCAGTTCTAAAAATCTATCCCCAAAAAGTACTGGCAAAAATAACTAACAATATATATGTACAAAGTTATTCATTGTAAGACTACTTGGCTTTCCTTAGGGCTCATCACTAAAGAATCAGCCTGCCAATGCAGGAAATGAAAATTCAGTCCCTGGGTCAGGATGATCCCCAGGAGATGGAAATGGCAACTCTAGTATTCTTGCCTGGAAAATGCCACGGACAGAGGAGTCCGGAGGAGTTGCAAATAGCTGGACATGACTTTTGACACGTATCAAAGTGTCTTAATAATTATATTCTTAAAAAATAATTCAGTTCAGTTCAATTCAGTTCAGTCACTAAGTCATGTCCGACTGTTTGTGACCCCATGAATCGCAGCACTCCAGGCCTCCCTGTCCATCACCAACTCCTGGAGTTCTTCCAGACTCATGTGCATCAAGTTGGTGATGCCATCCAGCCATCTCATCCTCGGTCGTCCCCTTCTCCTCCTGCCCCCAATCCCTCCCAGCATCAGGGTCTTTTCAAATGAATCAGTACTTCTCATCAGGTGGCCAAAGTATTGGAGTTTCAGCTTCAGCATCAGTCCTTCCAATGAATATTTAGAACTGATTTCCTTTAGGATGGACTGGTTGGACCTCCTTGCAGTCCAAGGGACTCTCAAGAGTCTTCTCCAACACCACAGTTCAAAAGCATCAATTCTTCGGCACTCAGCTTTCTTCACAGTCCAAGTCTCACATCCATACATGACCACTGGAAAAACCATAGCCTTGACTAGATGGACCTTTGTTGACAAAGTAATGTCTCTGCTTTTCAATATGTTATCTAGGTTGGTCATAACTTTCCTTCCAAGGAGTAAGTATCTTTTAATTTCATGGCTGCAATCAACATCTGCAGTGATTTTGGAGCCCCCAAAAGTAAAGCCTGACACTGTTTCCACTGTTTCCCCGTCTATTTCTCATGAAGTGATGGGACCAGATGCCATGATCTTCGTTTTCTGAATGTTGAGCTTTAAGCCAACTTTTTCCACTCTCCTCTTTCATCAAGAGGCTTTTTAGTTCCTCTTCACTTTCTGTGATAAGGGTGGTGTCATCTGCATATCTGAGGTTATTGATATTTCTCCCGGCAATCTTGATTCCAGCTTGTGCTTCTTCCAGGCCAGCATTTCTCATGATGTACTCTGCATAGAAGTTAAATAAGCAGGGTGACAATATACAGCCTTGACGTGCTCCTTTTCCTATTTGGAACCAGTCTGTTGTTCCATGTCCAGTTCTAACTGTTGCTTCCTGACCTGCATACAGGTTTCTCAAGAGGCAGGTCTGGTATTCCCATCTCTCTCAGAATTTTCCACAGTTTATTGTGATCCACACAGCCAAAGGCTTTGGCATAGTCAATAAAGCAGAAATAGAGGTTTTTCTAGAACTCTCTTGCTTTTTTGATGATCCAGCAGATATTGGCAATTTGATCTCTGGTTCCTCTGCCTTTTCTAAAGCCAGCTTGAACATCTGGAAGTTCAGGGTTCACATATTGCTGAAGCCTGGCTTGGAGAATTTTGAGCATTACTTTACTAGCCTGTGAGATGAGTGCAATTGTGCGATAGTTTGAGCATTCTTTGGCATTGCCTTTCTTTGGGATTGGAATGAAAACTGACCTTTTCCAATTACATGTAGCCTATTTTGTAGAATAACAGATCATGGGGTCGCAAAGAGTCAGATACGACTTAGCAACTAAAACAATGACAACAATAGTAAAGTACACGAAACAACTCAGATGTTCATCAGTGGGGGACTGGTAGAATAAATTATGGTATATCCATGTGATAGAGTCATGTAGCTGTGAAAGGATTACTATCTACTGTTATGGAGTAATATTCATGGTATATTGTTGATTGAAAATGTCAAGGAAGAGACTAGTACCTAGTGTTCTACTAATCATCTGAGAAAGAAAGTGTATGCCTATAGGTATGTATCTGTTTATATATTTTTTTAAACTGGGAGTGCAAACCAGAAATCAGATTTTTAAGTTTACTGATGGAAAAATGTAGGACAGAAGAGAAAGAGGAGAAAGTGCAGAAACAGAAATTAAGATTTACACTTACATTTTAACTCATTTGGAAGAAATCAGATAAATGTACTATCTGTCCCCTTTGTCGGTTTTTGTTGTTTTTCACTTTGAAACTACATAAATATTTCATACAATTATAAAACTAAATTAAATATAATAATCCCTATAATTACCGTGAAATTGACACTAACAAATTATTTAAATGCTCCAGGGCTAAGTTTCCTTATAAGCAACATAAAGAAGTTAAACTATAAGATTTTTAAGCGACAGATTTTTGACATGTATCAAAGAGTCTTAATAAATATATTCAAATAAACAATTACATGTAGCCTATTTTGTGAAGTAGCAATACTATTTTTTGTGGTACTTATGCCGTCAATGACTCTGCTGTGTTATGATTTATTACCTCTCTTAACCCTCACAGCTACTCTAGAAAGTAGGTATTCATTATTTGATTTTAAAAATAAAGAACTTTATTCCCTAGACAGGCTAAGTAACTTACCCTAGGTTACAAAACTATTTAAGTGTTGCAGCCAGCCAGGATTTAGAAATAGTTTTATAAAATTTTAATATCTGAATTTTTCCCTTTCCAGTGTTTATGCTGCCTTCTCAAGCATAATGAACCATATAATTTTAGAAACACACATTTTTTTGCTACTCAGATATACTAGTCAATTCTGAATCTTCATAAAATCAACAGCACCAAAGGTACAGTATGCCTGAAAACAGAAGAATTATTTTGCTGTTTTAGATAATAAGGGCAATATCCACTCCTCAGATGGATGAAGATGTTTGTACTACAGTAATATCTATCACTGTTTGGTGAATATTGTATTCTTAGCAATGTTCTTTACTACTTAAAATAATATATTAGCACATATGTAGTAGAAAAAAATAAAATTAACAACTGCCATAACATCACTGCCAAAGACTTAGGAAAATCATAGTAAACTCACTAATCCACAGGCAATGTCCCCTGCCACCCACAGACCTCCGTGCAGTTTTCCCCTAGGCTACACTAGCTATTGTTTGCTAGATCTTATGATGTTTCCAGCCACTCTTTGCACTTTCCTATCATGCCTCCTCATGATTTAGTCTGGTTGTTTACAATTTGTGATTTTAAATCTATTGATGGTGTATTCCTGCAAGAGTTCTTGGGTCAAATCAATTGAGCAGCAAAGCAAATACTTATTTTAACTGCTTGCTAGTTCATTCCATCTTAAAAATGCCCTGAATGGCCAATCAATACAAAGTTGGGAGAAAAATGTAAGAAGGAGCAAGAAATCTGGCATGTGGAGGAAGAAGTATTTCGTAGGCATAGCCAAGGCCGTTCAGACTCAATGAACATGATCTGACCACCAGATAAGGAAGTGATACACAGATGAGTTCTGTGTATTGTGTATTGATGAGTACTGTCCTCAATATCCATCCTACTAAGACAGCAGTTAGGGTATCACTCTCCTATGATGCGATCTTTCAGCTGTTACAGTTGTACACAGTTTCTCCTTTGCTTTTAGGGAGTGGATGCGTAAAAAGAATACTGGAGCAGGAGCTAGACTGGCTTTCCTCCAGGACCATGTGCCTTGCTGTAAGTCACTTAGTCTTTTAATTCTCACCTTAAAAGGAGTGATGAACCTGGAACTCTATAACCATACAGAGGCTCTAACTTCCAAGATGGTGACTTATCTTTTTAGGTCAGGTTAAGAGTAAGATGCTGATTGAAATTTTAATTATTATTATACAACTATTGATTAAATGATGATAAAGCTAAGAGGAACTGAAGGGCCTCTTGATAAAAGTGAAAGAGAGTGAAAAAACTCAAATTCAGAAAATAAGATCTTAGCATCCGGTCCTATCACTTCATGGCAAATAGATGGGGAAACAATGGAAACAATGAGAGAGTTTATTTTCTTAGACTCCAAAATCACTGCAGATGGTGACTGCAGCCGTGAGATTAAAAGACACTTGCTCCTTGGAAGAAAAGTTATGACCAACCTAGACAGCAAGTAAAAAGCAGAGACATTACTTTGTCAACAAAGGTCCATCTAGTCAAAGTTATGGTTTTTCCACTGCTCATGTATGGAAATGAGAGTTGGACTCTAAAGAAAGCTGAGCACCGAAGAATTGATGCTTCTGAACTGTGGTGCTGGAGAAGACTCTTGAGAGCCCCTTGGACAGCAAGGAGGGCCAACCAGTCCATCCTAAAGGAAATCAGTTCTGAATATTCATTGGAAGGACTGATGCTGAAGCTGAAACTCCAATCCTTTGGCCACCTGATGTGAAGAACTGACTCATTTGAAAAGACCCTGATGCTGACTCATTTGAAAAGACCCTGAGGGATTGGGGGCAGGAGGAGAAGGGGACGACAGAGGGTGAGATGGTTTGATGGCATCACTGATTCAACGGACATGAGTTGAGTAAGCTCGAGGAGTTGGTGATGGACAGGGAAGCCTGGTGTACTGCAGTCCATGGGATCGTAAATGGTCAGACACGACTGAATGAACTGAACTGAACACAAAATATAGTGTTGCCCTATTATTTATATATGGTTATGGGTATTTAAAAGCACTCTGTGCTAAATTAAATGTATTATGTTTTAATTATAGTAAAAATAATTTAAAGCTGCACTTGAGAAAACAAATGCTGTTGTTACCTTTTTTCTTCTTCTTTTTGTTATCCTTTCTTGATTTGTAAGAGACCACCACTGATTAGGTCCAAATGACTTGGGCGATTAAGTTGTATTTATTAAGAACATATTGTAAAAGTGTAGATTTTAGTTTTTTGTATTCAGATATACTGGCACATCATGCTAAACAATGTATGTAGCATCCAACAGCGGGCCCCTAATGTTCCTGAATATGGGTCCACTTTCAAATAAGATGGATAGATAAAAGTGAAGTGCTAAAAGAAACTAAAGAACAACTGGTGATCCTTGCCTTCACAGCATATCTTATGATTAAAATAATGTTCACAGAGAAGAAAATACATGAGCAAGAAAAATGCAGCAAATCCTAAGGGCTTCCTTTCCATTTTCAATAGCAGAGCTTGCCCCTTGTTTATTTTTATTTTCTTGAATAGGTGTAGTTATGTGTAAGGCCTTGTCATGTTCCTGGTACATTTTCATCTTCCTTTATTTCTTACCTATTTTTATAATAAAAATGATAGCAAATATCTGGCAAACAGATAAAGGTAAACCGATTCTAGGGCTTTTTACCACCCACAAACCAAATGGGAACCATAAAAGAAATCTTATTCCCAAACCAACACAGTGCTGCCTGCCTCCTAGTAGCTAAGGAGAAGTGCAAGGTATCCAGGATATTTGTTGATGGACACCAGGCCTGCTCCAGCTGTCAAAAACACAGCTGTTGGGTTTCCTTTTGAGTGATCAGTGCTACCGATGCCTGCCAGCTAGTGTGTTCTCTGATAAGGTCCAGTGGAGAGCTGCAAAAGAGCTGAACACTTGGCTTCTAATAGCAAATGCAAAAACAAATTTCCCAACAAATTGCATTTTCAGCACTGCCTGATGCCATGCGATTAAACGGGCTGAATTTGTTCTAGTCCACTAACTCGGAAGACATCATGATGGAACAGTTTCTCTTGGTGACTGTTAAACGTTAAAGCAGTTAAGGGAAGGATCTTTTTTTTTTTTTTTTTTTAACTTCTGCAAAGCAGGGAGGTGGGGAGAGGGAAAGCTGATCAAGCTTCTTAGAGCTGCTCAATTAGGAGAAAGCAAATAAGGCCATTTAACATCTTCATGAGGGTGAAACCTGTCAATGAAATCTCCTCATGAGGTTTTTTTTTTTTTTTTGGGTGCACATTTATAAAGTTTTAAACTGGGAAATAGGAGATGGAAAATTCAATATTTAGTATTTTCATTTTTTCCCCAAAGCCCTGTGTAAAAATACACCATAAGCAGAAATACTGATAGATCCACTCTCAAAATGCTTCCTGTGTGGTTGGCACTATAGATAGATGTTAACTCATTTAATCCTCTCAGTAAGCCTCTGTGTCAAGTACTAACACTACTACTTTTTGACAAATGAAGGAACTAAGGGCCAGAGAGTGTAAGTAATTTAACCAAGACCAGACTTGTCAATGACAGTACCACAGCTTGAACCAGCTCTTCTGGGTTCAGAGTCTGTGCTCCTAATTACTATACACTGCCACCTCTTGAAGTCACAATACTTTGATATTTGTTTAAATACAGCACTACTGTTGGGCCCACTTTTGGGGAATAATCACTCAGTACAGAATCATTTTGCTGATTCAGTTGTGTACTAATGATAGGAGTGAACAACAACCTGGTGAAACCAGCCCATTCATTTTTGAGAAGGAAATTCCTTTAAAAATCATCCGCTGGTAGGAAACATACAATGCCTGCTTTCTCGTGTCTCTTCTGTGTGAGTCATGGCTTGTAGTGGTTCTGCAGTGCTTGTAGTGGAATAGCTGCATATGAACACAAATTCAATGGGAAAGTTATGAAGCTACCAGAGAACTGAATTTATAACCTGCCACTTACTGCCAATCCCTTCCCTCAGTTCTAGAGAGAAATAAAAATACCCTGTCTATTGCACAGTGCTGCTACATGAATTCAATGTGATAACATAGGTGAAAGTATTTGACAAAATGGGAGGTTTTACAACGGGTAAATTGTAAAATTGGTGAATTGCTCCATGGATTTGGCAGGTTGGGGCAGATATGGGTGGAATTTCCCCCACTGCTGTGGGAATTAGACACAAACATGAAGCAGAGAGACTGTAAGGCAGAGTTGGGATGAAGAAAGCAGCTCTTCAGGTCTTGGAGAAGCCACCAGGTTAATTTCAAACAATTAGATTAAAACCCTTCTTTGCAACTAACAACTAACACATGTAGTTGCCCATGGTTTTCGTCATTCAATCAATCATTGATTCATTCAAGAACCATGAAGACTTCTAGATAACAAGAATCGTGCTAAGAGGTCAGACCATCACAGCAGTGTAATAGCATATTATTTGGCCAACAGTATAGTGGAGAAGGCAGCTTAGTAAACAGGCAAGTACTATATACCCTGCTGGCTTAGGAGCAAACATGTCTGTAAAAGTTCATGTGATGATCTTGCCTCTGCCTTGACTGTTCCATGCATCACATATTGCTGGTGGGGTGATTATCAGCATGCACTCTGCTGTCATTCTCCTGGATTTGAATCCAGATTCCATGATTTGCTAGCTATGTGACCTTGGGATAGTTACTAACCTTCTAAGGCTTTTTTATTTACATTTTCAGTGAGAATTAAAATAGAGCCTACCTCACATAGTTGTAAAATTCACATATGCTTATGTATGTAAAGAGCTCATTGCAGTACTTGGAAAATGTTTCCAACAAATGCTAACTGTTTTGATAATGATGCCAAAACTGATAGCTACCTGCTGCCAAGCCCTAGCCATTTCTCTCTTTCAACCTCAGCTTCATCCTCTGTAATATGGGTTAATAATAATACCTACCTCACAGGGTTACTCGGAAGAAGGATCAAATGTGTAATGCTGGGTTTAGAAACTTAAAATTTCAAATTCTATATAGAACTGACTTCCTTCTATATAGAACTTGCCCCTTCTTCCTTCATCTCTTCTTTGCCTCAACTTCCCTAAAAGACTAAGCCTAATAATCCACACTGCCATCAACTTCCACATTCATAGTGATGTTTGAATAAGTAAGAGTGAGAAGTAAAGACGCTAAGAACAATGAAACAGGATTGGGAGCAAGCCTAAGAGTAAACTTGGAAATTATGGGAGTTCCTATAAAACTTTAGCTACACTAATGACTTAGATCTAGAAAATAAGTTGTGTTTTCTTTCTATTTTGTGCTTTATATTGCTTTTTCTTCTAATTTTCTTATTTTAGAATGAAGCAACCCTCTTTATTGAATTAAGAGTATAGATGTTGATATAATCAAATGACTTTATAATGTATAAGTGTGTTGACATAATAATATAATAAAACAATTTAAAAGAGGATAGTTAAGTCAATTATGATTACCAACATGTAGTGCTTTCTACATCTGAATTATTTCTCTTCTATTATTTCCTAAACTGAATCCCATGGGGCATGAGTTCTATGGAACTTTAAAATATAGGGGGAAAATTTTTTTATGAAAAAATGTGTTTAGGAAATGATAGAATTAGTAAATTAAAAAAAAAATCTTTAAATCCACTTAGATGCATTAATAAGCAGATGAGAACTGAAAGTCCCCTTGGCCTAAAGAGGTTCTATTAGAAGGCTGCGGGTCTAGTTTAGAGCCAGCAAGTTTCCACCAAAGTTCTACATCTTTCTAAGGTGGAATTCTAGGAAGATAAGCTGTGTTTCAACTGAAAAATGGGGCATGGGACCTCATAAGGTTTTAGTATGAGAATTAAATAAATGAGTCAATACGAGTAGTTACTTAGGAAGAGTAACTGGCATCTAGTTAAACGCTTTATGTGCACTATAAATAAAATAAAATAACATGTGATTCAGTATTTTCCAAACTTGTTCATCTTCAAAATCTCTTTTCAATGTATATCAGTCTGGACCAGAAATATTCAAATAAAACAAATAAACCCTCAAATTCACTATTACCTCTTCAATATCAGTTTTTGCCTTAGCTCAGCCATTACCCTCTCATCTGGTAATGCGTTGGCTACTTCTGACCTTCCTCTAATTCATTCAGGGCTCCACCTACACAGTTATTTTTCCAAAACACAAATTTGTATGTATTATTCCTCTCCTAAAAAAAAAAATTATCTTTCAGGATCTATTTTCCAAGAGCTGTATGAAATCCAAACTTCCTCTTGTAATAGTCAATGCTCTTCAAAATCTAGCACCAGCCAATATTAACATCACATTCCTCGGAGCCATTTTCCTCAATTAAACCTCATTCCCAGCAAAATGCCACAGTAGCACCTTACATTTCAGCCAGTTTCCTTTTTGCCTTTGTTTGGCCTGTACTGTTTTCTCCACATGTTTTCTGACAAAATACTTTAGAAATGGCTTCCTTTTGGAAGTCTTTTCTGATCCTATTCTCTCGTACAGAAGACATACGTTTATTATATCTCCTGAGTGCAATAGCTCTTTCTTCCTGTTGCTAACAAAGCATGCATTCCATTGCATGACGGTTACTCCTTCCATGTACACTCTGTTCCTGTCTAAACCCTCCAGGGTCAGTGGATGAAACATACTTGTTTATAGAACACCTGACTTTAGGCCTGGAACACAGCAAGAGCTTAATAAATTCTTGTTGTGGTGTACTGAATAAAGAAAATAAAATATCTCTGGGAGATTGCTTGCTTCATTTTCCAGCTCTATTGGCCCTTCTCCATATTCAAAAAATGTCAAGTTTTTGTTGCCTTTTGCTTTCAATTTATATATATATATATATATATTTTTAAATCACTCTTATGCAACTCATAGACCCAGGTGTAGATGAGCCTTGAATATTGCTTGATGCTCAGTTTAACTTATTTCTCTTTGTCATACTTCATTTTTAAAACATATTTCAAAGCTAAAGCAAGAGAAGTGGCGATTGGCTTAAGATCTCATCATTGCATTTAATCCTGCACCTCTCTTTCTCAGCAACAAAATATATTTCAGTCTCATTCTGACAACAAACATCAAATAAAGTATACTTCCAATATGAACACACCTGATAATCTTAGGTACAAAGAGGACATTTCTGTTTTTCTTCCTTTACAGAACGCTGCTAAATCAGATAAACTAAGGCCAAGCTCTCTAGTCACATGCATAATGGGACAGGCAAGGCATTGCAAATAAACCCAGGACTTTTGTCTGTGGTGGTATCATCAGCATTATTCTTCTGGTCTGGGAATACCAGCAAAGAGTAGCTTTCTCTGCTGTCATGAAAGCCAGCCAGTTGCAGCTGTGGTGGTAACAAACACCACAACCATATCCCAACCCACCTTCTTCAGAGGCAACACTGCGACCTCCCTGGGGCATCATCTTGGCATTACCTCAATAGGAGAAGCCAAATAGGCCTTTTAGCTATGTTTCATCTGAGTAGCCCAGCTGTTAAGTAGCAAAATAAAAAGCACAGATGTTGTCCAATGAAAACACACACACACACACACACACACACACACACAAAAGAGACTACCTTGGTACAAAGTTTTTCCACTAAACTGACTTTTCTTTTTATATGTTGCATGCCACCTACAATATATCACAGTATCACGTATGCATAAGTGTGAGTGGATATCCTCTTCAGATTTAAATTTAGAGATATTTATAAGTGAAAATATGAGAAACATACAGTTGTTAAAATAAAATTCCTAGGTGAAATAAGAGACTTAAACATTGCTATAGATTTTAAAATACTGTTCAAAAATATTTTTAGAAAAAAAATTCTCAAGATGTACAGACTGATACTTTATAGCTAATTTTCAGAGATTGCTCTGGTTTAAAGAGAAATAAAATACACTATATTTCAGGAACTGTTTCATTCAGGATACCAAATTTCACAGAAGATTTATTCCATAATGATAATGCATCTCCTGATGTTTATTAAATTAAAGAACTTTATATCCAGGAAACTAATATCGAAAACATGTCCTGAAACATTACAGCACTTGCTTATAATTCCTTAAAAGTTTAAAGCAGCTGTCTGGTTTGTATTCAGGAGAAATCACAGAGATAAATTAAAAATTCTTCCCAATGATTCTTTCACTATGTACCATCAAGCAAACGAAAACCGTCTGAATGCATTAAGCCATAAAACCTATATCAACACTGAACTCGACTCTGAAGGGAGGATTCAACACTGGCACAGCTGAACCTTTGAAGGAATTTTCTGTGCAGTAAAGGTGGAAGGTGGATCAAAATCCCAACCTCCACACCATGGGGTATACCAATTCTGCACATGGCAGAGAGTCAAAACCGACAGTTGCATGTTCCAAGTCTGCAATTCCCTCTGTAGGCAATGGGCATCAGCCTCATTTTCAGCTAAAGCCTGGTACTATGAGAAAGGCAAGATTTTTGTTCTGCATCATTTCAACAGGATATGTGTTTGGTAATTTTTTCATCCTTTTAATGCAGACTTTTTAAAGTGATGAACAAACTCATATTTAGGTATGAAAAATCATATTTTAAATATGCTTGGAAAAGCTTAGAATTTGAAGGACTTCAGTTCAGTTCAGTTCAGTCTCTCAGTTGTGTCCGACTCTTTGAGACCCCATGAATCACAGCACGCCAGGCCTCCCTGTTCATCACCAGCTCCCGGAGTTCACTCAGACTCACATCCATCGAGTCTGTGATGCCATCCAGCCATCTCATCCTCTGTTGTCCTCTTCTCCTCCTGCCTCCAATCCCTCCCAGCATCAGGGTCTTTTCCAATGAGTCAACTCTTCGCATGAGGTGGCCAAAGTACTAGAGTTTCAGCTTTAGCATCATTCCTTCCAAAGAAATCCCAGGGTTGATCTCCTTCAGAATGGACTGGTTGGATCTCCTTGCAGTCCAAGGGACTCTCAAGAGTCTTCTCCAACACCACAGTTCAAAAGCATCAATTCTTCGGCGCTCAGCCTTCTTCACAGTCCAACTCTCACATCCATACATGACCACTGGAAAAACCATAGTCTTGACTAGATGGACCTTAGTCGGCAAAGTAATATCTCTGCTTTTGAATACGCTATCTAGGTTCGTCATAACTTTTCTTCCAAGGAGTAAGTGTCTTTTAACTTCATGGCTGCAGTCACCATCTGCAGTGATTTTGGAGCCCCCAAAAATAAAGTCTGACACTGTTTCCACTGTTTCCCCATCTATTTCCCATGAAGTGATGGGACCGGATGCCGTGATCTTCGTTTTCTGAATGTTGAGCTTTAGGCCAACTTTTTCACTCTCCTCTTTCACTTTCATCAAGAGGCTTTTTAGCTCTTTCATCAGATGAAAATGGGACAAAAATCATGCTCTACACTTTTCTTTAGGTCACTTAAAATCAATATTTGGATAAAGATACATCAGATAGATCAAATCTATAACTTTTTTGTAATTATAAGGAATACTTATATGCAAATAATTTCTGTACTTGCTATTGAGCACACTATTCATGAGGTTTCATATTTCAAATAACACTTTTGATGAAGGGAGTTTGGTGCTGGGGAACATAAAACAAAAGGCTGTGGGTAAGTCTTGCCAAGAGGAGACCAATACAGCAACTAAATTAGCCCTTGTAGCTAGGATATTTGGTTTCAATACCCTGCTTTAATTTTCCTGTTTGTATCCTGTGCATATGTTTCTTACAAAGCTGTTTCTGAAACTTTTGGAAATAGATCTTTGTTTTTTAACAGCAAAGTACTCTATGATAGCATATAACATTAGCTCTTTCTGAAGTATAAAAAACATATTTTGAATTAGGCACTAACTTACATGTTTGGTTAAATTCAAATATTAATGTTTAATGTTCCCAGTGCAGAGTCCACTACATTTGACATACACTGCAAAATAATAAGAGTTTGACTGTATCCATCATGGCAAATTTCTACTTCACAGAATAAGTTGGTTCCATGGACATTTTTTTCCTTCATAACTCATAAGATATTCTTTATAGCCATGTTATTTAACAGATCCCTCCAGCTTTCTTTGAGAAGGTACTGTAATTTATTTCCCTGACACTTGCAGATTGATGGCCTGGTCTATGAGTGGGAAAGGAGGGGGAAGCTAACTGACTGGCAGCAGCCAGGATGGTGCCTCCTTATTTCAAGAAGTGAAAGAGACATGGTAACAGCCTCTAGCTCTAGTCCTCTCTCTGGTCCATATATGAATTGGGAGGATTTTGCAGAGGCTGATGCTCTCAAATCAACCAGGTGGAACTCTTCAACTAATCAGTTGGTGATCCCCTCTCTAGGGCTTTAGAAAGGAGTCTCAAATATTTACTTTGACAACATGAATAATGTAGTAACGAAAAGAAAATTAATTTTTTTTGTAAGGCCAAATTAAAAAAAATCATGCTTCATTTTCAGTCTAATGATATTGTTGCATGATAAAGTCAAGATAGAATTTGGAGCAACAGGTGAAACCATGCTTCTGCCTTGCTTACACTAGCTTCCTAATCTGGTTAATCACATTCCTTCATGGGGTATGTGGGATTGAGAAAAACAAAGCAAAAATAACCCTCCTATCAGTCTGGTCAGGTTCTAATAACAGAGTATCATAGACTGGGTGGCTTAACAATAAATATATATTTCCCACAGTTCTGGAGGCTGGAAATTCTCAGATAGGTGACAGTAGATTCCATTCTGAGAGCTCTCTTCCTAGCTTGAAGATCGCCACTTTCTTGCAATGTCCTCCATTGCAGAGAGAAACAGTTTGAGCTAATTCTTAGAGCTATCTTCTTACAAGAACACTAATCCTATCATATATCATGGTTGCACCCTTATGACCTAGTTTAACCTTAATTAGTTCATAGTGACCCTATCTCTGAATATAATAATATTAAGAGTTGAGACTTCAATACACACATTTTAGAAGGACACACTTCAGTCCTAAGTAACCACCCAGACCATAAGAAATCTGTTATGTGCATTATTAGGAGGCAAATCAAAGGAATGAAAGGTGAGTCTGACATAAAGCTTTTCAAAGGCCCTCCTTGAACTAGAAATATTGTCATTATCTAGAAGCTTGTTAAAGACACAGAATCTCAAGCCCCACCTATACCCACCAATTCCTCTACACGTTAAAGTTTGAAAAGTCACAGAATTCATAATAAAAACAAGAGTTAATTATGCCCATTGTGTTGGAACCTCTTCCTTAAATGGAATTGTCAAAATTATATATTATAACAATGTTGATATTGTCAGGAAAAACTTGGTCAGAAAATTCATTAGTATTATTTCTGCTATTGTAGGTAAAAGTAATCTATTAACTGAATTTCAAACATTGACTTTTTCTGAATATAGTCTGCAATAGATCACTAGAGTCCTTGCCCAGAAATTTTAGGAAAAAACCCTCTACGCCTGGCCATAAACTAAAACCTTGGTTAATTGTACTGTTAGCTTGAAAATATCCTATTCATCTTTTATAAGTGCTTTGTGGTTAAAAACGACATTAGTTTTGAAATAAATAACTCTTTAAACTAGGCATATATTTTCTATAACACAGGGAGTGTGACGTTACTTATAACAGAAATTTCAATTATGTAGCATTTCAAAGCAACTTTTAAAAATTTATTCCATAGTGTCAAAAATGTAGAAATATGCCCACAAAGCTTAATATTTTGGCATGCTCCTAGAAAAGTGTTTAGTAAATCAAAAGCCCTTCTTGCAGCTGACATTTATAGGTCCCTATATATATTTCCTTAATATTCTGCCTACACACTAAAATGGATGAAATATGTAAGAGAATACAACTTTTTCTGACAATGAGACATAAAAGATACACCCAACTATCACTTTTCAAAATATTAAAATAAAGAGATCACTGAAATCATCAATAGATATCTTTTAGATTCTAGTTTGAAGTGAATGGAAAATAAAAGTGACATATTTCTCATATAATAATTAATAAGAATTTGAAGAAATATATTTTAGTGTTAGTACACATTCTGGGTTATAGCACAATATTCAAATTTATGCTTGAATTCTTAATGAATGGTTCATGGAAAAAAGCAATGTAGATAATTAAGGGTATGATTTGCATAATTATTAATTATGAGCCACACTTCAACAAGTATACAGTCCATGTTGGTAACCGTGACTTTTTGTATATTTGACTATATTTTTGTTTGGTTTGTTTTGCATTGGAGCTACAGTGTAAAGCTATGATGATTTGTATTCATAAGAACTGTAAATAATATTACAGTGTGATACAGTATTAATACTGTGTTAGATCTCCTAGGTTATTTATAATATAGCTTGAAGTAGGCAGGTATTTTTGGAAGGACCCATTGAGTAATTGAGCAATAGAGCCATGTGGGGAGGAGGCATCAACATGTCATCATATACTTCGAGGGATTGTACAGCACAGGGCAGAAGTGTGATTATTTCATGGAAACCACACCCCACTGAGCTGCCTTATTGCTGTTATAAAAAATCTTTATTATAGGAAGCTCTTTTGTGCTGTAAGAAGATGAATTCCACACTTTAGAATGTTAAACAGCAGTTTCAGCAGAGTTCTGTAGTTCACACAGATTAATCTACCCCTTTGGAATATTCATGATTCAGTCAGAATGCTCTCTAAGTCTAGGCAATTTTACCATTGTAAAATAAACTAGGTACAATCTGATGAGACAGTCTGTGCCTAGAAAATGCCTTCATTAATTTTTTGAAGTATTTTATGGATTCTGTTACTATCAAAGAACATCTCTCTATGAAAGTAGACTCAATCCCACTAAAGCTAAATTAGTATTATTGAAAAACCTGGTACTTGAGGAAAATAGGATAAAACCAAAAGATTATGAGGCAAAGTACATTGACAATGCAAATCAAATGCACACCGTTTAATTATAATTGTGTATTAACTGAAGAACTAGGGATTATAAATGATGTGTCTCTGGTGAAAGGTTTGGGTGAGTACATTACATATTCATTAGCTTTCCATTTTTATTCACTAAATATCCAGTCCTCTCTTCTACACACCTGGTATTGTGCCTCCATGACAGAAATGAATAACTTGAATCCAGAATACCATGTTTATATATATTCAAAGGAAACAAAACTATTAAAAATATTTCTACTAATTTCATTTGCATCTGATTTGCAGACTGTTGGTTTTGTATGTCAGAATATTCTAAAATGACTAATCAAAGATTAGAGTTGGAAAAGGTTGAAAGAAAAGCTACGAATGCGCGCAAGTAATATCTCTGTTCTGGCTCAGAGGTTCTAACAGTCTACTTCAGAGTGAAATTTGGGAATTTAGACCAAGACATTACTAATGATTGAGGATACATGCATTAATTATTTTATTTGTATTTAATCATGACAAAAAGTAACTCATTTAAACTGGCTTACCAATTTATTAAATTCATTAACAGCTATTGTAACAGATAAGGCAGTTAAATTTTCTGAGTGTTTACTGAGTTATGTTTTCTAAAGAACATACATTATTTTATAGCATAATAATTTGGGGGAATTCATAAGACCTTTTTTAACCTTAAAGATGGTTATCCTTCATGATAAAATAACAATAGCAGGATTTAAATTAGTACATTTGCTAGTTGCTAATCCCTGTGTAGTAGCTATGATAGTAGCTATGAACTGAAATTTCCCAGACATTGTTTCTCCTAGGGAAGGTCATGATTAAGATCTTGTGAATCTTCTTGATATGAAATATATAATTTTATAATCTTACTATCAGACAACAAAAGAATAAAAAAGTTGGACCAGGGTAGAGATCTATAAAACTCCCCTAAATGCTTATATTTCTTTTTATTTTTGTAATCAACTTATCTGATTTATTTATATGTCAGCTTTATAAAACAGTAAATATGTCATAAGAAACAACCACAGAGAAATCACCTTACCAGGTAAAGTAAAGCACATGCCGAACTAGCATTTGTACCTTATCAAAGATATTAAGAAATATGAAGCTTGCTTGGTTCCCTGTACCATTTATCCCTAGGGGATCCACTTCCCTGTAAAACATCCAATGCTCTCAGGGTCCTGTGCCCAGTGTGGTGCTCACGACAAACCAGGGCCCTTATTGGCATATCACTTAGCTCAGAAACTTACGGTGAGAAGTCATCTTCCTGTTTAGGTGATAGAACAATTAAGAAAGATAGATTCTGATATTTGAATTGTTTTCATGAAAGGAAGACAGAAATAAAGGACAGCTTTTATTAAAATCAACAGAAAATTCTGTCCTGTGAATGCAAATTACGAGAGGAGAAGAAAGCACTAGAAGATTTTAATTGTGACTATTCTAGACAAAGACGATTACCTTGGGTGTCACACTAGAGTGCCTGACCCAGATTTGCCATCTTCAAATGAGCATGAACACCTCCTCTCCTTCACAGGATCAGACAGCAGCAGGCATTCCTGACATTTCTCTCTACCTCAGGGGCTTGTGGCTGAGAAAAATTTATGGTTCCCTCTTCTGGAATGCTAGGATCCTACCCTACATAGGAAAAGGATAAGCCATTTGGGTGAAATTTATCTAGGTCTAAAAATGAATTGACATTAGCTCTCCAGGACATTATATGCATTTTAATGGCTTCTTTATATGAGATAATCAACGTGGAGGAAGAATGCTGGTCATTTCAGGTCCCTAAAATGCTGTATTTGGGGATTAGGAGATACCTTGAGAGAAATGTAGCAGACAGCAGTCTGTTTCTCTGTCAAAGGGGTAGTCTCATGAGGAAATGCTTATGGGCCTTGGTTCAAAGCTATGATTTGGATGAAAAATCTAATAACAGCCCTTTCAGGCAATTTTACTTTTACTTAGACCCGTCTATTTGCTACCAATATATCACTTTTGGAATCCCTAGCTGTCTCAAAAGACTCACCTTTGCTTTACTATTTTTACTATTTTTATTTGGCTCACAAATATTTACTCTTACATTACTGATGATACCAAATCAACCAGGGTGATAAAAATCAGCAGAAGGAGTTAAGTGGGAAGTGAGGGAATGGGGGTGAGGGAATTGAATAAGAAGGGAGGTAAAAATGAAAAAAAAAAAAAATCCTGGCAAAGATGAGAGAACACACTATAATCCCAAGGTTTAGGGGAGTAGTTAGATCTTGGAGTTTGGCTGAGGCACTTGGAATGAGCCACAGTCTTCCCATCTATGGAGATAATAAGAACCGAACAGCTAAACTGTAAACACTATAATGGACATAATCTCCTCATCTGTGCTGTTTATCAGTATGTCCTCAAAGTATGGATATCATATTTTAGACACTTGATAAATGTTTACTGAGTTAAAGATATTTTTCCCATCCGATAAGGATTGCACTATCTTTCTAGTTTGAATTGAAAGCTACACCAAATGATAAATATATCTAAATTTTCCCTCCAAGATACTAAAAGGGGACTTCATTAGACAGTAAGAGAAACTTGAGCCTCTTGCTTTACTTCAGATTTTATTTTTACTTTACTTCAGATTTATACATATTTTTTGTTGTTGCTGTTGTTTTTCCAAAGTAGCATCATCATAATTTCCTTCTACTTTTATAATACCTCTGTGAAGTAGATTACGCACAATTGCACTCATCTCCCATGCTAGTAAAGTAATGCTCAAAATTCTCCAAGCCAGACATCAGCAATACGTGAACTGTGAACTTCCTGATGTTCAAGCTGGTTTTAGAAAAGGCAGAGGAACCAGAGATCATATTGCCAACATCTCCTGGATCATGGAAAAAGCAAGAGAGTTCCAGAAAAACCTATATTTCTGCTTTATTGACTATGCCAAAGCCTTTGACTGTATGGATCACAATAAACTGTGCAAAATTCTGAGAAAGAGATGCAAATACCAGACCACCTGACCTACCTCTTGAGAAATCTGTATGCAGGTCAGGAAGCAACAGTTAGAACTGGACATGGAACAACAGACTGGTTCCAAATTGGAAAAGGAGTATGTCAAGGCTGTATATTGTCACCCTGCTTATTTAACTTCTATGCAGAGTACATCATGAGAAACGCTGGGCTGGAAGAAACACAAGCTGGAATCAAGATTGCTGGGAGAAATACCAATAACCTCAGATATGCAGATGACACCACCCTTATGGCAGAAAGTGAAGAGGAACTAAAAAGCCTCTTGAGGAAAGTGAAAGTGGAGAGTGAAAAAGTTGGCTTAAAGCTCAACATTCAGAAAACAAAGATCATGGCATCCGGTCCCCCACTTCATGGGAAATAGATGGGGAAACAGTGGAAACAGTGTCAGACTTTATTTTTGGGGGCTCCAAAATCACTGCAGATGGTGACTGCAGCCATGAAGTTAAAAGACGCTTACTCCTTGGAAGAAAAGTTATGACGAACCTAGATAGCATATTCAAAAGCAGAGACATTACTTTGCTGACTAAGATCTGTCTAGTCAAGGCTATGGTTTTCCCGGTGGTCATGTATGGATGTGAGAGTTGGACTGTGAAGAAGGCTGAGCACCAAAGAATTGAGGCTTTTGAACTGTGGTGTTGGAGAAGACTCTTGAGAGGCCCTTGGACTGCAAGGAGATCCAACCAGTCCATTCTGAAGGAGATCAGCCCTGGGATTTCTTTGGAAGGACTGATGCTAAAGCTGAAACTCCAGTACTTTGGCCACCTCATGCGAAGAGTTGACTCATTGGAAAAGACTCTGATGCTGGGAGGGATTGGGGGCAGGAGGAGAAGGGGATGACCGAGGATGAGATGGCTGGATGGCATCACTGACTCGATGGAAGTGAGTCTGAGTGAACTCCGGGAGATGGTGATGGACAGGGAGGCCTGGCGTGCTGCAATTCATGGGGTCGCAAAGAGTTGGACACGACTGAGCGACTGAACTGGACTGAACTGAAGTAGATTAGGAACCTATCACCTCCATTTTATAGTAAAGGAAGGAAAACGCTTAATCAAAGACACTTTATGAACAACCATGGACATATGGCTTGCTTCCTTGAATACTTAACAGGCTCTTTAGTAAATTTTTCTATTCCTATTTTTATATATGTCACAACCCCTCTAAGACTGGGTTTATGTAGTGGGGTCAGTGGTAGCATTTGCTTGGCATGGGAGAAGACCGACGTTGGGTGTTATTTAATTTTTCCTCCAATGTGAAAATTAAATCCTCAGTCCCTAGCCTGAAACTATACATTTCATCAGAAATCTCATTGACTCTCTGTCCCTAGTTTCCCCCTAGTGATTTGGCTTTCAGCATCTTTTGGTAATTTAAAATCATCTGCTTCTCTTTGATAGTTCTTCCTACAAGAGATGGAGGCTTTAGTGTGGCCTGAACTTGTGGACTTCCTTCTAATGAATAAAGCGCAAAAGTGCCTGGAGCCAGCACAGGAGATCCCACCCATGACAAGGTCATGCGGAGAGACCTGACGGGCAAGGCAAGTCAGGTCTCAAGGGGTCCTCTTCCTGAGCATCTGCCCCCCCAAACCAGAGTCTGCCTGCCTTATTGTACTGTGCTTTCCACACATCACCACCTTTCTCTGGAAAAAGTTAACTTAGAGCTCCAACTGATCTCCTGGATATGAAAGGAATGTCTTGGCTTAAATCCTTCTGATGGCTCTCTAACTTGCCTGACAGTTGGAGACTTTTACAACTTGTGATTGTTTACAGCCCCCCAACCACGAGAGGCATGAAGCTTAAAACATCTTATAGATATAGAGTCCTTTAGAGTTAAGAATTAGCTTGGTGAAGGGATTCATTGGTTGAGTTAATGTTTGCCACCAGGCCTCCATATCCTTTATCTTTTAGGCACCTGGGAGGATATTAATTAATGTAATCGGGATGCAGAAACAGGAATATAGTAGTTTTGATGTTAGCAATACTAGACTTTTGAGTTAATTACTTTTCTCTTTGTTATAAATCACTGTACCTCTTTCATTGTTATAAATTGTTGTGTCCTTGCTATGTAAGAATGTAACTCTATTTAGTGCTTTCTGAGAGCGGCACCAGACTTTGGGAAGAACAACACAAATAAGTTCTCTGGTTGACAGACCCTTATCAGAAAAGGGCCATAAAATGTTAATTGGCCTTCTGGCCAGAAGATGATGTAAATCACCTAAGACTTGTGTATACAATTATGTATGCAGAGAGAAAGCCTGTTCTCGATAAGAGTCAGGGCTGCTGACGCTGCATAATTTTGTATTATCCATTGATCTCTATGTACAATCAAAAGCATAAAAGACCTTTCTGGACAATAGAGGATGGGCCAGTCACTGGAAAGACTGATTCCCCTGTGTCTTTTCTTACTCTGTCTTCAGGCTGAATTTCCATCTGGGGTGTGGAGGCTCACCATGTATACTTACTTGCCCTGGCTTCTAAGACCCACGAGAGAGGGAGCCCAAGGTGGGCACCCTCCGCTATTCAAACCGGCGCCAGTGGCCTAACATAGATGGTGTAAACCTCTTGTTCTGAGGTTTTATTAGTTCTCCATGTAAACCAAGTTATTCAGCATCTTTTCTCCACTAAATTTTCCTACTACACTATTTCTTCCTAATCTCTCTTTATATTTCTACATAAATAAGTTGTTCCTCACCACTTCATCCCCGCTTCAAATTACCCTGGATCCACCGGGGCTGGACCCCTGCACAAAAGATCATGTGTGACCTTGAGGAAAATAGGTCATAAAAACATACTATGATTTCTAACTTGGTCATTCTCTTTCTCCTGAGTAATTGCTCTGGGAGAGGGTAGCTTACTAATGGAGAAATCCACGTGATGAGAAAAAGGCCTCCTGCCAATAGCTGTGTGAATAAGACATGTTGGTAGTGGATCCTGCAGTCCTACCCAATACCTGATTGCAATGTAGTGAGAGACTGAGAGTCAGAATGATCTACCTTAGTTATTCTCAGATTCTAGGGCCATGAAATAATGAGATAATATTTGGGGATAATTTATTACTCAGCGTTGGATAATTAAATTATATTTTTTTGAGCATTTCTGTTTCTGTAGTGGGAGAATGTAGGCTGTCTAAATCACATCATTTGGTCACGCTGATTGAACTTTCTGGGCACAACAGATTACACAGTAAAATGTGCAAATCATAAATACATAGCTGAATTATTTTTACATATATTTGTATAAGCATGTACCTATATTTCTATGCTTATATATTTGCTCAGTTGTTTAAATAATTTCCATTCATACAACACTGAATACTTAAAAGAAGAAGTTGATATTCATAGTATTGAATTCAATTAAATATGATATAATCATGTTTCTTTCAAAGTGGCACTGGAAAGTTCCCAGATGAAATAAACATCAAGAAAAAATTTAAACTCACTCTTATTTCTAAACATATACAACTAAATTGTTTAATTATACCTACATATACATATGTGTGTGTGTGTGTGTGTATACCAGCTACATAATCTTTCAAAAGTTACTTGATCATCAGTTCCATGACTGACTACTATATTACCACATAATTGAGTTACTATAAAAATTAAATGTTATAATGTGTCTCAAATGCCTATCAGAGCAACCTGTTCATAGATATCACTCATAAAGTATAAATTTCCTTTTTCTTACCTTTCCTTTTTGTTTCTTGCATGTGTGCTAAGTTGCTTCAGCCATGTCTGATTCTTTGTGACTCCATGGACTGTAGCCCGCCAGGCTCCTCTATCATGGGGTGCTCCAGGCAAGGACACTGGAGTGGGTTGCCATGTCTTCCTCCAGGAGATCTTCCCAACCCAAAGATTGAAATCTACATCTCTTACGTCTCCTGCATTGGCAGGCAAGTTCTTTACCACTAGTGCCACCTGAGAAGCTCCTTTTATAATTTACCTGTTAATTATAGTTAATTAACCTGATTTACTCCTTAGGAAAAAAAGCTATGACAAACCTAGACAGCATATTAAAAAGCAGAGACATTACTTTGCCTCCGAAGTTTCATCTAGTCAAAGCTATGGTTTTTCCAGTAGTCATGTATGGATGTGAGAGTTGGACCCTAAAGAAAGCTAAGTGCTTAAGAATTGATGCTTTTGAACTGTGGTGTTGGAGAAGACTTGAGAGTCCCTTGGACTGCAGGAGATCAAACCAGTCAATCCTAAAGGGTGTCAGTCCTGAATAGACATTGGAAGGACTGATGTTGAAGTTCCAATATGTTGGCTACCTGATGTGAAGAACTGACTCATTAGAAAAGACCCTGATGGTGGAAATGATTGAAGGCAGGAGGAGAAAGGGGCAACAGAGGATGATGGCATCACTGAGTCAATGGACATGAGTTTGAGCAAGCTCCGACGTTTGGTGATGGACAGGGAAGCCTGGCGTGCTGCAGTCCATGTGGTTGCAAAGAGTCCAACATGACTGAGTGACTGAACTGAGCTGAACCTGACATTACTAATCAAAAAGAAAGAATTCTATTATGCTGTCTCCACAAGCAGTATATGAAAAGCATACAAAGAGAAGATAGTTTTATATGTGTATATTATCACCCATGCTTTTTCAGGAGAAAGCATGAAGGGTTTTATCTTTAAATGCAATACTGTTGTTCAATCACATGCATATCATTCCTTCTTGATAGAAATGATTCTGTAATGTAAATGGTCAACCCTAGGAGTAAAATGTCAACATGGACTGGCTTTTTTTCCCCCTATAATACTCATATCCCACACAATTGTTCCAGTAGAATTATACCACATTTCATTTCTATACTCTTTGTTTAATTGCAAGAATTTTTTTAAAAATTGACAATATTCAATTTGAAGGGCTATCTTTTTTTAAAATTATGCTTACTTAAATTGGATAAAACAAAGAAATAGCCTATAACTGATAGGTTATAGTCGTGTATCTTTTTTTGCATTTCAAGCAAGTGTCTCTCTAATTTAAGCCAAAGACAGATTTTTGGAAGGCTACTGAGGGACCAGATATCTACTGGAGACAGGAGGCCATGTAAGATGAGAATAGGAAGAACCGCAGTGGCTCAGAGCAGAAAGTCTGGTCCGCTTATTCCCGCTCTGACAAGCCATCTGTAATCTTTCCTGCTGCTGCTGCATCTCCCACCCAGATTCAAAGCCCAGTGAACCTACGTTTGATCCGCTGGGCTGAGGTCATATGTCCCCTCTTGGCTGTACCAGAATAGTGAGAAAAAGAATGTGACTCCTTTGGCCACTCTCATGGTTCATGAGTACCTGGGTTTACCCATATACCAAAATTAAACCTGACAGAGAGAGGCAGTTCCCCCAAAGCACACGACACTACATTAAGAGAAACAGAGATAGGTAGGCAGGCCAAAACAAAAAGACTTAAGTTTCTAACTTGTCATGTCTTGACTGACTCATTTGGAAGGAACAGAAGTTACACGTGCCAATAAGGTGACAGAAATGAGAGGGAGCATGAAATGTGGGGGCAGACTTTTATAATTATATTAATATTGATACCTCATGTTTGGTTAAAACACTGATAATAACATTGAATATGAAAATAAGAGACATTTGAATTAAGATAACTAGAATGGAGAACAACTAGAAAATATTAGAATCTTTGAGATTTAGTTTATTAAAAAATGTGCTTCTAAATAAAAATATCATTCAAGCAACAATAATACATTTATCTATGTTAAATCATAATTAACTAAGAGATGCTTTAATCAGCTGGCTAAAAATACTAAAGGGATAAATCTGTATCTTTTCTTTTAAAAAAGATTCTGACTAGGGAAATTTAGCTTGAGATTACCATCTTTTGTTGGATAATCTAATTAAAAATAACCCACTTCCAAACAGCTTAATCTTGTGAGCTAAGGCAAACAGATGTTTATCACTTTATACTGTTCAGCCCAAAATGTGAATACTTCAAAAAGCCAGTCTCACACTTGCTTAATCTACTAGGAGAGGTGAAACTTGAAAATCCTATCTCCTAGATTCTTATCAATGAGGTAGGTGGTGGTGATCTAACAAGTTAAGGACATAGTTAAAATGCCTGGTTTTCTAGTTTTGGTGACAGACTTTTTTCTCTACTCTGTTACATACAGGAAAGAGAATGAGTAAAAAGGATGGTTTCAGTACAAATGTTAATGAGATGTACTTATATACACAAAAAGAATTCTACCCCTCACCCTTTCCCAACTTAACCCCAAAGTATACTGTACTCTCTGGCTGGAGGAGCCAAATTAGCAATGCAATACATTTTCACGAATGACTACTTAGAGTAGATTATTGATGACAAAGTAGATTTTGTATGTATCTAGGAATTTGACAAATAGAACTCCTGAGAAGTGCTACAATAAATGGTAGAATGAGGTGCTTAAAATATTTGCATTTTAGTGTTTGTATATTCAAAGTATGTATTTTACTTAATATATTTATATATACAAATTATACAATTATATATAATTAAAATAGCAAGGCTTCCCATCTAAGTACTACTTAGCATTTTGAAAATTATCTAGTTTCCCAAACAATAATTATCTACACAGTACATACAATTAGTTATGTACCCAAGTTGGATATTTTATTTATTCTCTATATCATTTTTGTTACTTGCCATCTCTGTTAATAAAGTTTAGAGAAGAGTCATATTATGAAACTTCAATGAATATCTGAAAGTACTTCCCTTTTCTGATAATCAGGCCATTACCACTATCTTTTGTCATGGTGTCTGTCAAGAAAAGTGGTGATATGCAGAATAACATGTGACTGTCCAAAGACACATCTGCTTTTTGTTATTTCACATTCTTTACAATTTTATTTCACAGTTTTTCAAAAAAGTGTATTTTCCTGGCAATGTCATTATTTACCTATATTTTATTGTACAGTAGGGCAAAAGTTGCTCTGTAGAATACATAGATTGAAGACCCTTTTGTATGCTGAGCTTCAAAACTATGTTCTCTAGCACATAGAGTGCATTATGGCCACTTATCCTTTAAGCTACTGAAAAGAGTTTCTAGAAGAGTTGCACAAAATCAACTATAAAGATAACTTGTGGAACAACAACTGTTGTCTTTGAATCATACGAGATGACAACTATCAAGTATTAGAACACTCAAGTACTAAAGAACTATGAATCTTTTGCTATGTGCCATCATCACAAACAAGCCAGTTCAGTCAGTTCAGTTCAGTTGCTCAGTCATGCCTGACTCTTTGCAACCCCATGGACTGCAGCATGCCAGGCCTCCCTGTCCATCACCAGTTCCTGGAGTTTACTCAAACTGATGTCCATCAAGTTTGTGATGCCATCCAACCACCTCATCCTCTGTCATCCCCTTCTCCTTACACCTTCAATCTTTTCCAGCAACAGGGTCTTATCAAATGAGTCAGTTCTTCACATCAGACAGCCAAAGTGTTAGAGTTTTAGCTTCAGCATCAGTCCTTCCAATGAATATTCAGGTCTGATTTCCTTTAGGATGGACTGGTTGGATCTCCTTTCAGTCTAAGGGACTCTCAAGAGTCTTCTCCAGCACCACAGTTCAAAAGCATCAATTCTTTAGCACTCAGCTTTCTTTATAGTCCAACTCTCACTTCCATACATGACTACTGCAAAAACCATAGCCTTGACTTTGACGACCTTTGTTGGCAAAGTAATGTCTCTGTTTTTTAATATGCTATCTAGACTGGTCATACATTTTCTTCCAAGGAGTAAGTGTCTTTTAATTTCATGGCTGTAATCACCAACTGCTGTGATTTTGGAGCCCCCCAAAATAAAGTCTGCCACTGTTTCCACTCTTTCCCCATCTATTTGTCATGAAGTGATGGGGCCAGATGCCATGATCTTCATTTTCTGAATGTTGAGCTTTATTTAAGCCAACTTTTTTCACTCTCCTCTTTCACTTTCATCAAGAGGCTCTTTAGTTCTTCTTCACTTTCTGCCATAAGAGTGGTGTCATCTGCATATCTGAGGTTATTGATATTTTTCCTGGAAAACTTGATTCCAGCTTCTGCTTCATTCAACCCAGCATTTCTCATGATGTACTCTGCATAGAAGTTAAATAAGCAGGGTGACAATATTCAGCCTTGATGGACTCCTTTCCCTATGTGGAAACAGTCTGTTGTTCCATGTCCAGTTCTAATTGTTGCTTCCTGACCTGCATACAGATTTCTCAAGAAGCAGATCAGGTAGTCTGGTATTCCCACCTCTTTAAGAATTTTCCATGGTTTGTTGTTCCACTCAAGCCAACAATATTGTAATAT
Source organism: Capricornis sumatraensis (assembly GCF_032405125.1). NCBI lineage: Eukaryota > Metazoa > Chordata > Mammalia > Artiodactyla > Bovidae > Capricornis > Capricornis sumatraensis. The sequence continues at coordinate 43,853,017 of NC_091074.1, read as the reverse complement.
CTAACTTGTAAAATCTAGTTCAATGTTATTAAATTCTAACCAATTCACTATATACAAAGGTTACAATTTCAGGTTTCTATCAATTGTCAAAAGATCACTGTGGTAAAGTATGAGACAGTTTGCTACTTTTTGACATTTATTCTGGAAGTTTCATAATGCAAGCTCTTTCTAAACAAACAGATACACTAAACAATGAATTGCAGTATTAATATGTGCAACTTTGTATTTTCATAAAGCCCTTTGTATAGTTTTAAGTATTTATCATCAATATTCAGTTGCCTTTTGGTATCTTGAGAGGATTGGTTCCAGAAGTGCCCTCAGACACCAAAATCCACAGATGCTCAAGTCCTGTATATAAAATGATGCAGTATAAGCAATACAGTTGGCACTCAGAATCTGTGAATATGCATCAACCAAATTGAATCTTTAATTTCTTTCTATATACAGCTCCTAATTTCTCTGCCTGGAATGCCCCTGCTTTAACTTTTCCTGACCATGTCCTGTCCAGTTTAAGGCCCAACTCAAAACATGTCTCTCTTAGGAAGTCTATTCTCCAGCTTGAAGTCAACCCTATTGATTTTTAAATCCCACACAATCATAGTTCTCCATCCCTGGTTAAAAATATAGATGTCAGAGTTGCATTGTGGATCTTCCTAATCACAGTCAATGAGGACAGGTAAACTTTTACAACTATCTAAAGTGATGTGTATGTATACTGAAATTTGAGAACCACTGTCATCCATTTTGTTTGCATCTCTATCTCACTTATTCCTCTTTATTTTGCAATTATTTATATTATTTCATGGTATCCAGTCCCACCACTTCATGGCAAATAGATGGGGAAACAATGAGAGACTTTATTTTCTTGGACTCCAAAATCACTGCAGATGGTAACTGCAGCCATGAAACTAAATGATGCTTGCCCTTTGGAAGAAAAGCTATGACAAACTTAGACATCATATTAAAAAGCAGAGACAGTACTTTTCCTCCAAAGGTCCATATTGTCAAAGCTATAGTTTTTCTAGTAGTCATGTATGGATGTAAAAGAAAGATGAGTGCTGAAGAATTAAGGCTTTTGAACCGTGGTGTTGGAAAAGACTCTTGAGAGTCCCTTGGACTGCAGGGAGATCAAACTAGTCCATCCTAAAGGAAATCAGTCCTGAATATTCATTGGAAGGACTGATGCTGAAGCTGAAGCTCCAAATACTTTGACCACCTGATGTGAAGAACTGACTCATTGGAAAATACTCTGATACTGGGAAAAATTGAAGGCAGGAGGAGAAGGGGATGACAGAGAATGAGATGGCTGGATGGATCACCAAGTCGATGGACATGAGTTTGAGCAAGCTCAGGGAGTTGGTGATGGACAGGGAAGCCTGGTGTGCTGCAGTCCATGGGTTCACAAAGAGTTGGACACAACTGAGCGACTGAACTGAACTGATATTATCTCTTTGACCTCCTGTTAAAGACAGTTCTTGAGGATGGGCAGTGTCTTCATTACTATCTTTATACCCATTGTGGGACACAGCAGGCGTCGAGTAAGGGTTGAGTATATGGTGGAATGAATGAGCTCCAGAGTGAACTTTTTTTTTAACACATTGAAGTTACATTTCATAACATTTTAAATTATCTTTTTAAAAATGATCTTATAAGTAGCCTCAAATTTTCCAACAATAAGGCAATAGCTAGTAAGAACTGGAGGAGACTGATATTAGTTAATATCCAGCTGATGGTCAATGCCACTAATATTTGAATTTGGCTCTATACACAGGATAACAGATAGAGTTAAACTTATGTTAATCTCAGATTATTAGTGGTTATATGGTGATCTGTGTTGAGGAAGATTCTGAGGCTATACAGATTCAGTATTAAATAGTCCTGTTCACCATTGAAGTCATGGCCTGTATACTGGGAATGTTCCATCTCTTATCATCTTTAAAATATAATAGTGACCTTTGGGTGTTGTAAATTAAAAGACCCAGTTCCTTCAGATATCACAAATTAAATGACTTCAGGGACCATGGCAAATTAACACAAGCAAGTAAAACAGCTCAGGTCGGGGCTAGACTAATGGAAGAGAAATGCTAAAGTGAAAACACTGGCTTAAAACTCAACATACAAAAAACAAAGATCATGGCCTCTGGTCCCATCACTTCATGGCAAATAGATGGGGAAACAATGACAGGCTTTATTTTCTTAGGTTTCAAAATGACTATAGACAGTGACTGCAGCCATGACATTGAAAGACTTGCTCTTTGGAAGAAAAATAATGGCAAACTTAGACAGCTTATTAAATAGCAGAGACATTACTTTGCTTTCAAAGGTCTGTGCAGTCAAAGCTATGTTTTTTTCAGTAGTCATGTATGAATGTGAGCTGCACAACAAAAAAGGCTGAGTGCCAAAGAATTGATGCTTTAGAACTGTGGTGCTGTAGAAGACTCTTCAGAGTCCCTTGGACAGCAAGATCAACCTAAAGGAATCAATCCTAAAGGAAATCAACCCTGAAAATTCATTGGAAAGACTGATGGTGAAGCTGAAACTCCAATACTTTGGCTACCTGGTGCGAAGACCAGACTCATTGGAAAAGACCCTGATGCTGGGAAAGATTGAAGGCAGGAGGAGAATGGGTGGCAGAGGACAAGATGGTTGGATAGCATAACCAACTCTATGGACATGAGTTTGAGCAAGCTCTGGAGATGGTGAAGGACAGGGAAGCCTGCTGTACTGCAGTTCATGGGGTCACAAAAAGTCGGACATGACTGAGCGGCTGAACAACAATAACATGAAGCACTCAGCCCTGGATGGCCTGAAAGAAAGTGAAAATGAAAGTCACTCAGTTGTGTCTGACTCTACAACCCTTGGAATTCTCCAGGCCAGAATACTGGAGAGGGTAGATTTCCCTTCTCCAGGGGATCATCCCAACCCAGGGATCAAACCAAAGTCTCCTACATTGCAGGCAGATTCCTTACCAGCTGAACCACAAGAAAAGCCCAAGAATAGTGGAATGGGTAGCCTATTCCTTCTCTAGCATATCTTCCCAACCCAGGAATCAAATCTCTTGCACTACAGGCAGATTTTTTACCAATTGAGCTATCAGGATGGCCTATTGCATCACAAAGCCGCAGATTCCATATTATCAGATCATGGGAATTGCAAAGCAAGATTTCTGTGAGTAAATTTCCTGATTTCCGAACTTTAACTACCAATTTGGTTTTCAAAAAATATTGCCCAGGTCAAAGAAAAAAGAGTCTGCCTATCATGCTTCATAAAATTACTTGGAGTGCCTTTCTGTCTCTGCCCACCTCTAGTTCTCTCTTCTCTTCCCTGCATTGTCCTAATTTAATGATTGGAATCAATTATTAAAATTTCTGTTCTGTATTCTTCATAGAGAGGTCCTTCATTGTGGTCTTCTGTCACTGCCTTTGTCCCAGAAAAGGCAAATTCAAAGAGCCCTCTGTTGTATTTTTTGTTTGAAGGTCATGAATTTACACAGACCTTCTTAAGGCAAGGGAATGAATTAGGACCATCACCAGAAAGGATCAAATATTCTTTTTAACTCCATAGTCTCAGGTAATTGAATTATAGTTCTTATGCATTTAAAGTACTTTTTTGTCTCCATAAAAATGGATAAACAAATAGGCAGAAATTGAGCAAAACATGAAAAAAAAGTCTAAATGTTCTATATTCACTTTAAGTATTATTTGAACGACTATAGTTCAGTTAAGGAAAACCATTTTTATCATGACCAATAAAGGCAAAAAGCTGCATGCCTTGCAACTTGCCTCCTCTCAGAAGAACTTCTGAGCACACTGTTAACAGCTGTATAAACAGATTCTGCAGTACATGGTCACAGTGCTAAGTTGACAGCCTTACAATTACAGGAAGCTCCAGGACTTTGGTCAAAAGTGTGTGCGTGTGTGTCTTCATATTTTTCTCTTCCCTGGAGGGGTGTTTTCACCCATCACATATTAATGCTAATAGAGCTTTCTGACCCCAAAGTAAGAACACTTCACCTGTGAAGGAGTGTATGTGTTGCTTGAATGGTTTGCATATAAATACTAATACCTACCCAACCTTATTTAGCCCAGTAAATCTCTCAGAGGGTATAAGTCAGCCATTTTGACCACAAGTGGCTATAATTAGGTCAGATGAGGAATGCAAACCCTCTGCCATGAATCATATTTCTCAACTCTCCAGATTTTAACAAATACTCCCAACTGACCGAAGATTAACATACATGACCCAGTGTCTCTTCAAACAGCAGGTGGAGACATGATGTTCATTTTTCTCGAGTTTATTTAAAGTCTAATATGCACTGAGCGGGTAACATGATTTGCATTTCAAAATCAGAAAATAAGGCCTATCTCTTGGGTTGGCTCACCAACCTCTGGGTTTTGGGAATTTCTCATTTAGGGAAATGTGACGCCTGGAAAATCCCATGGAGAGAGTTGCCTGGCAGGCTACAGTTCGTGGGATCTCAATGAGTCAGACATGACTGAGAGCACGCAGACACACACCCAAAACTTAAAAAAAAAAAAACAATAAAAGTAAAAGCAAAAACAAAAAATAACAACAATAGACACATAATTGGCAATAAAGCAAGTCCCCAGATGATCATCATCCAGTGCATTCTGATGCAGCAGCCTTGTAAAAAGTCTGTCTGTCTATCCATCTATCTAAGTCACTGATTTTTATTTTTGGATCACATGTCGATGCAAACTCAGGAAAACAAGAGAGAACTCCACCTTCCTGTTCAGGAAGTGTGGATCAGTTTAAGAGTGAACAGCATTGAAATTGATCTCCTCTATTGCCTCACTATGTCTAAAGACCTCTGATATCCTATTTCATCCCTTATAGTATTTGTGATAGGAAAAGAAAGAAATTCAGGATCAGGAAGTCGAAGTGCCAGATTTGGGGTTGAGGGGCTAAGATGTGGAGCCCTGTAACAGGAATGTTGCCAATTATGGATTCCAGGGTTATGATCCCATTTCAGATCTATGTCAGGAAGCCCACTGAGCATTTCCCTGAGAGGGATGAGCACCTGAGTCTAGTAGCATGTAAAAGGACCCCCCAGTGACTCCCTATTCCACAAGGTAAAGTTAACATTTTTTTCCATGGTGCAAAGTTCTCTCATGGCTTGGCTTTTGCCTACTTTTCTAGCAATATCTCCCCCACTATCCTAACACATGTTTGCACATCCCCAGGTGTGAACATCTACTTGCTAGCAAATTTCACCGCTCTATGGTTTGACGTATGCTATTCCTGTGTGTGTGTGCTAGGTCGCTTCAGTTGCATCTGACTCTTTGCAAAACTACAGACTGTAGCCCACCAGAAACCATTAACCTAACTTGTCTGTTGCTTTCACAAGCTGTACAATGTCATTCACCCTATACTTTAGGGAACGTTTTATCTTAGCAGCTAAAGAGTCCTTGCTATGGGAGTCCTTGCTTCTTAGGGGGCGCTATCATTTAAAAAAAAAAGAATGGCATAAAAACAAATCTAAAAATCATTTGGAAATTAAATTTTAAAACATTCCACAAAAATAAGAATATTTGGAATAATATGCCTATCAAATAAGACCAGATTTAGGGAATAGAAGAAAAGTAAAATAACTTTGAAATTTCTGAAAAGAACTATCACAAAATTTGCAAAGGCCAAGAGAGTTTCAGGAATGTCCAGCTGCAATATCTGAGAACTCATATTTATTTTAATTTTTGAAGTACATACTCACTTATTGATATTTAGGTGTGCTTTCTCCCAGGATAAATGCTCTCAGAAGGTCAAAGGCATGACATCTGATTTTTCCCCTAAGGACCTAAGGTATCTATGAATTCTGTGAGCTTTCAGTATAAGCTTATTAATTGAAAATTTAAGTCTTCTTCATTGACTACTTTTTAAAGTTCTAAGTTGCCAACATTGAGTCTGGGAATTATTGATGAAATGTTATTTTATTTGTTAATACACAATAATTACTCTTATTAAAATTACACACAAATATCACATTCATTATCTATTTTAATGGATCATATTTTTGAGCTTAATTGCATGCATTTTGCGGGGTAAAAAGGGTATGTATATACTCTTATTTATTTCCTTACCTAAATCCCTCTCAAACTGCTTCAGTTTGAGTGATTTTTGATATGTTTGAAATTTCATTTGGGTTTACAGTCTACTGGAGTAAATTCCAATTTATGCCAAAGCAATAAGAAATCATTTGAATAATTCTGAATGAGGAACTGCAATCTTAATAGTTCTCTTTCCTTTTAGTGAAATGGCCCTAGTTGTACTGAGATTCAGTGATTGATAGAATTCATGCTATCCTTGTTTTTCAGGACTGCCATAACAAATTAGCACAAGTTTGGTGACTTTGAAGAAAAGAAATGAGATTGGTTGTAGAAATAAATTCATTTAGTGAGGAACTCTGTATTGCTGCTTTTTGTTTGCTTGTTTATTTGCTATCTTTTTGTTTGCTACCTAACAGAGTATTGCAGTTTTACTTATAATAAATTGAATTATTTGTAGATAGATATATTTTTAACATGTAAGGATGGCCAAATGGAAGATTCTTTTTCATTTCTGAATTATCTGTCAGTTTATATAACTTTCGATAGTGAAAGGATAGAATCCCAAAGATGACGAGGATTTGGAGTTGGTTTCAATAATATTCATGATGAACATCTGGAAGTCTTAGAAGTGATTTAGGAGAAATATCAGCACATGTTTCTTGTTGGATAAATCTCAATGGAAGAGGCATACAAACATTTGAAAATAATTCACTTCTTTTTATAACAGTCTTATAAAACCCTGCACACTCTTACTCCTTTCTCTCTTCGTTCATGTATACAGGTCCTAAATTTGAATTCCTCTATCTGTAGACACCATAGCTATCAAATATTCTCAACAATATAATATCTCCACTTTCCATGGCTGTTAGAATGTTTCTGATTTATTGCTGTTTTATATCTACTCTACAGAATTCATGACTTAGAAACTGGTTGTAAAACTCTGACAAAGATCTCTTTCTGATGCTTCCATGATATAAATAAGCTTTGCTGGCTCCATAAAGAAGAAAATTCAAGTAGGTAACTAACAACTGCACTAAGCACAATAAATAAACAGAGCTCAAGTCAAATATAGACGAGATTTTGCTATATGCAAACAGACATGGGAGAAAAACAATGAACATCTATAGTTCAGTGCCATTGGAGCATTAATTTGCTTTTAGGTTTTCAAGGACAATAAAACTGTATTTGCTTTGATTACAATGATGATTTTGTTTAAATTTTGGTCTCAGTATTGCTGACTTCATCTATATCAATCAGTTTTCTTAAAAGTCATTTGCCTTTTAAGCTGACCAGAAAATACTGTTTCTAATGCCTACTTATAAACTCAACTGAAGAGAGGCAAGGATAATGAAAATACCTTTGTATATCCAAAGGATTACTATCTATTTTCAATAAAATGACAGTGATCCAACCTGACAGTGATCTCACTGTCTCTGAAAACTCACAGTGTGATTCTAACAAAGAGAAGGTATGTAACATGAGACAACTATCTCTCCTGTCCTGCAAGCAGTCATATAAATGGAGTGGTTGGACCACACTGTCTCCTAGCACTGATAGGTTTATTAAGAGAAGGCAGAATAATTAGTCTGAAGGGAATTAGTCTGGCACAAACAATACTTAGTCTGGCACAAATACTAAAAAACATTGTAAACCACCACCAAGTTACAGGTTTGTAATAGGGGAAACATGATGGTAAAATGTAAGCCAGTTGTCTACTATTAGAAGAAAAACAGCCATGAGGGCATAGATTTTGTTCATTTTGCTCCTGACTATAAACCCTGTACCTAGAACAATCCTTGGCTTATGAAAGATGCGCTCAAAATATTTTGCTAAATTAACATTTAAAAGTGTTACACATGTGAGTAATGAGACATACACACTTACTCTACAGTGAAAGCTATTGCTTTGGGCAGAAGGTAGACTATTTCTAGAAAATAGTTCAATTTGCTTTTAAAGGTCTTTAGTTAGAAAAACTAACACCCTGCTTGTCTGACCCAAACTTTTTCTGTTGGTCTGCAGTCTTCTCTTTGACTCCATGCTTCAGAGAGCTAGCCCAAACCTCTGTTTCAATGACCTCTGTACCTAAGATTCCAAGAAGGTGGGTCGACGACTTTAGTCTTTAAACTGCTGAGCCCCTCTCTCGCCAGGCGTCCTCGTGTGAGGACACCATCTTTAAACCCTGCATGGCAATCCCTGACACACTGCCGTGATGCCCAGGGAAGACAGGGCGACCTGGAAGTCCAACTACTTCCTTAAGATCATCCAACTTCTGGATGATTATCCAAAATGCTTCATTGTGGGAGCAGACAACATGGGCTCCAAGCAGAGGCAGCAGATCCCTATGTCCCTCTGTGGGAAGGCTGTGGTGCTGATGGGCAAGAACACGATGATGTGCAAGGCCATCGAGGGCATCTGGAAAACAACCCAGCATTGGAGAAACTGTTGCCTCATATCCGGGGGAATGTGGGCTTCGTGTTCACCAAGGAGGACCTCCCTGAGATCAGGGACACGCTGCTGGCCAGCAAGGTGCCAGCTGTCGCCCGTGCTGGTGCCAAAGTGGCGTGTGAAGTCACTGTGCCGGCCCAGAACACTGGTCTGGGGCTCGACTAGACCTCCTTCTTCCAGGCTTTAGGCATCACCACTAAGATCTCCAGGGGCACCATTGAAATCCTGAGCGATGTGCAGCTGATTAAGACCGGAGACAAGGTGGGCTCCAGCGAAGCCATGCTGCTGAACATGCTGAATATCTCCCCCTTCTCCTTCGGGCTGGTCATCCAGCAGGTGTTTGACAATGGGAGCATCTACAACCCTGTAGTGCTTGACATCACAGAGGAAACTGCATTCCCGCTTCCTGGAGGGTGTCTGCAATGTTCCCAGCGTATGCCTGCAGATTGGTTACCCGACTGTTGCCATCTGTACCCCATTTTATCATCAATGGGTACAAGTGGGTCCTGGCTTTGTCTGTGGAGACTGATTATACCTTCCCACTTGCTGAAAAGGTCAAGGCCTTCTTGGCTGATCTATTTGCATTTGTGACTGCGGCCACCACCGCAGCCCCGCCCCAGGCAAGGTTGAAACAAAGGAAGAGTCGGAGGAGTCGGAGGAGGATATGGGATTCAGTCTCTTTGACTAATCACCAAAAAGCAGCCAACCTGGCCAGCATTATTTGTGAAATGAGAAAATAAAGCCTTACTTATCTTAAAATAAGTAAATAAAATAAACTGCTGAGCCTTAAAAAGGTTCTTGCCAGGAGCAAAGTCCCTCGAGGCAAGAACAGGACTGCCTTGAACTTTAAAACATGGAAACTTACATTACCACATGTAAACTTAATAGCCAGTGGGAATTTGCTGTATGATACAGGGAACTCAAACTGGGGCTCTGTAACAACCTAGAGGGGTGGGATGGGGAGGGAGGTGGGAGGGTTCAAGAGGAAGGGGATATATGTATTCCTATGACTGATTCATATTGATGTTTGGCAGAAACCAACACAATTCTGTAAAGCAATTGTCCTTCAATTAAAAAATAAAGAAATAAAAAACAGAACAGTAGGAAAGTATCTCAGACTTCACCCAGTTAATATCTTCATTGTTGACAGTGAGAAAAAATTAGAAGAAAGGCAACTTGTCCCCAGTGACTCTGGAAATCAGTCATAAAGCCAAAGACTAAAATCCAACTCCCTTGCTGAATCCAACTCCCTTGCTGCTTGGTTCTAAGACCACAAAAAAGAATGACCATAACATTGCTAGCCTTTGAAATTATAAAGATCTCAAGACTTTCAGACTGCATCACTGAAAAAATATAACTGGAAGACCCCTTGAAAATATATCCCAAATCATATTATTCCCCTTCTCACTTCCCTCACACTCATCTCTCACTTTCTCTTCTGAGAATATCTGCATTCAGGCTCTTACCTTTGTTCTTTTCTTTTTTCTCTTTTTTTTGTATTTTATTGTTTTCTGCAAATGATTCTAACATTCTTGCCTAAGTGATTAATGTTTTTCTAATCTAATTCCAAACACTGACCTTATAAAAATTCATCATTTTTCTCAAGAGAATGAGAATGAAATGACTTGTAAAAATGTTTCAACCAATGACTGACAGTCTGGAGACTAGAACCCAGATTTCTTGTGTTCCAGTCTAGGTTCTTCTATTATAAGGCATTGTAAGAGAAATAACAATGTCCTGATTAATTCCAAGAATCCCAAAGATGGATAAAATTACACTATCAAATTCCATCCTCTTATATAAAATTGACAATTTCCCTGTCCTCTTACAAAGGAAGAGCCTGAATACAGAAGACCAAACTGCTTCTCCATTTATAATTAAATCCTCAAATTTCTTTTCGTCTAACTTTTGTAGACTTCTACATTCAGTGGGTCTACTATATTTACTTCCCTTTCAGGATCAAGTTGTTTCATTTACCATCCCAAGAACAAACAAAGCTCCTTACTTTTGCCCCAACTCTCCAAGATAACTCAATTCAATTCATCCTCTGTCAGTCTCTCTCTCACCCCCTTATAATGTATTGAATATAATTAAAATATCCAAAAGAAATTTATTGATATCTCAATTGTGGGCCATATGTTGTCATATTAAAAGGACACCTGGATAAAAGAGAAGGACACCTGCAGATGCCCTAGTAAAATCTCTTTGAGTGAGTCAAAAATAAAACTCTAGAGGAGTTATGTGGTTTTGTAAAGGATTCCAGGTACTATGGAGAAATCTGAGGAGAAGAAAGAAAATAAATGCAATTTCTTTATATGGCTAGGAAATTATAGATAATATATAGTTGCATTTCCATTTTACATATTGAGAATATGGTAGCTATATAAACTGTATGAGATATGCTTTGGGGAATGAAGATCTGGTTTTCATTTTTTCCAAGCCCAAGCTTTTATTCATTAAATCAATCACACCTTAATTTTAAGAGTGATAGAAAGATACAAAAATAAGCTTTTTATACATAATATTTAATAACCTCTGTGCCAGGGAAAAGAAGGTGTGAAGTTTATCTATTCGTGGGGATATTCAGGACAGGCAGTCTAAAGAAGAGTTTTCTGAACTGATCCTCTGAAATAGGGACTTCATAATGAAAAAAGCACAGGCAGTGCTAGTAGAGGAGCATTCATTCCCACTCTTAAAATAACGGCTTTTAGCAATAGTGGTTATGAAAGGATCTAAAGAGTAACGCAGAGTACGAGCAAATTAATACATATTTTTAACTCATATATACAACATGCATATATATGTATATATCTTTAAAATAATAGCTACAACAGGCTACTAGATAAACAAAACAGCCGTAAACATTGCAAGCCTGACAGCTGCAAAAATAAGAACTGAAAGTGACAGTAGCCAACACTACTACTCAAGGCTGAAGCACGTAATTTACATCTTAGTGAAATTAAACATACTATAATAGCTTAGCTTCCAGGCAACAATACTATTAGATTTGCAGTAGTAGTTTATGACATCATCTGAAACCCCAGGATACACATTTGAAGCTGGCTATGATGGTTAGTAATCAGTAGTGCTGTTCTGGTTAGTTTTTCATTTAATTCATTGCAGGCTTCTATTAAAAAAGAAGACAAATATCAGCAGTTGAGGATGCTGTTTTTTTGCAAAAGCTGTTAAGCCTCAGGTTGCAGTGATGTCATATTCTAAAATCAGTAATAATAGCTTATATTTGAATAGCATTAAGAGGTCAGAATTATATTGAAAATATGATAATTTAAGCATTTCAATAGTCAGTAAGTATAATTTGGGGATTTCTAACTCAACTTTTCCAAAATGTTTCTTAACAAACTGTCAATAACTGTACACTGGAAGAGTAACAATAAAACCTAGGGCTGTAAGTAATGGTTTTATATTATACAGCAGAAGTCTCAACCAGATATACTGTAATCAGACCATTAGAAGTGCCAACACCTCAGGGGAGGAGTATCTATGAATTTTAAAAATGTTTCCAATTTTTGGTGTATAAATTAATTTCTTTGGAGATGGAGAATATAAGTCACTACATAATTTTTCAAAATATCCCTTTTTCCAAAAAGTTTATGGACTTCGTTAATCATAAGAGTGATTCTCAACGGTTAGGGAAAGCTTTTTAGAATCTCCTGTGGTGAGTATGAGAAAGGACCATTTAGTTAAGTGTCATCTCTTTCCACTAGATGATTCTAAAATCCTTGATTTTCAAGGATTTCGTGGCTTTCTTACTCAATCTCGAGCACTGAACTGGTAAAAATTCTACCCTGATTGCAAGATCACGCTTGAGGACTAGGGAGATGAAAAAGACTTGGTGAAAAGTCTTTGACAGGCTCTTGAAACTGTCACAACATTGTTAACCAGCTAGACTTCCTGGCGCTAGTTGTGAAGAACTTGCCTGCCAATACAGGAGACGTTAGTGATGCAGGTTCAATCCCTGGGTCAGGAAGATCCCCTGGAGGAGAGCCTAGCAACCCACTCTAGTATTCTCACCTGGAGAATCTCATGGACAGAGGAGCCAGATAGGCTGCAGTACAGAGGGTCACACAAGAGTTAGATACTACTGAAGTGACTCAGCATACCCATGCATGCCAAAATAGAATACAAAATTTTAAAAATATATGTTTGACTAATGATTTCAAGATCTGGAACTTGACAACAATTTTCTAGAGATTCTTTGCCTTTATTTATATTTGACTTTTTCCCCCCTCACTCAATGAATGTAGCTACATATATAAGTGAGAAGCCTCAGAGAAATGGAAGTTTAAGTGGAAATATTGGATCACATATTGAGTTAATCTGGTCTGAAGTAGATGACTACCATAAGTAACCAAATTGAAAGAAATCCGCCTCAGGTATCTCACTGAACAATGCATAAGCTCTAGCATCCTTAGGAAAGTAATGAAAAAACCTTCATTATAAGGTTTTTGGAAACTTAATGGTTCTGCCTTTAATGCCTCCCTCTGAGTCATGTTATATAAACTCTATGTGATTATCACTAATAAGCACCAAGTGCTTAGAAATAGTAAGTTTAGAACAGGTGGCAAGGAGAAAAAAAGGTTCAGAGAATTGTGTAGTAATGCACTTTTAGGATCTAGAGATCTGTGAATATAATGTTTATGGAGTAAAACTTGCCACTCTAAAATATTTCCTTAGGAATATTTTGAGCTGAAAACAATCAAGGCCCAAAGGACTTTCAAAGAAACATTGACCTTTCCCCTAACTGTCTTAAGAATATAGAGGACCTGTTTCAGTGAAGTAGCTCTCACTACAACTAGGTGTTCAGTTCAGTTCAGTCACTCAGTTGTGTACGACCCTGTGTGACCCCATGGACTACAGCACACCAGGCTTCCCTGTCCATCACCAACTCCCAGAGCTTACTCAAACTCATGTCCATCCAGTTGATAATGCCATCCAACCACCTCATCCTGTGTCATCCCTTTCTCCTCCTGCCTTCAATCTTTCCCAGCATCAGGATATTTATTTTCAGATGAGTCAGTTCTTTGCATCAGGTAGCCAAAGGATTGGAGTTTCAGCTTCAGCATCAGTCCTTCCAATGAATATTCAGGACTGATTTCCTTTAGGATGGATCTCCTTGCAATCCAAGGGACCCTCAAGAGTCTTCTCCAACACCACAGTTCAAAAGCATCAATTCCTCAGTGCTCAGCTTTATATTATAGTCCAACTCTCACATCCATACATGACTACTGGAAAAACCATAGCGTTGATTAGACGGACCTTTGTTGGTAAAGTAATGTCTCTGCTTTTTAATATGCTGTCTAGGTTGGTCATAACTTTTCTTCCAAGAAGCAAGCATCTTTTAATTTCATGGCTGCAGTCACCATCTGCAGTGATTTTGGGGCCCCAAAAATATAAACTAGGTGTGGCAGGCAGCAATTAGCAGACTCTGTTAAAATTCCTTTCTAAGTCCTATTGTCTCTGGAAGGTTCAGCAAACATTCATTTAGGAAACTTTTGCTTTTCCATTTCCATGTCAATTTCCTTCCTCCCCTTTTAAGTTCCAAACCCCCAACATTCTGTATTGTCTTGAGCTAAAGGCTGTAGTTAAGGTGAGGTTAAAAAGGCAGTACTTAGCAGCAGCAGCAGCAGCAGCAAGCTGAGGGAAATCAGTCCTGAATATTCATTGGAAGTACTGATACTGAGCTGAAACTCCAATACTTTGGCCACTGGATGTGAAGAACTGACTCACTGGAAGAGATCCTGATGCTGGGAAAGGTTGAAGGCAGGAGGAGAAGGGGACAACAGAGGATAAGATGGTTGGATGGTATTACTGACTAGATAGACAAAGAGTCAGACATGACTGAAGGTGAGGGTTCCTGCCATTTTGGTGAGTTATTTAATTTTTCTGCCTCTCTCCCACATTTACATGTTATTTAACTTTTGTTTGATTTTATGCTGTTAATCTGTCTCTCATCACCTTACTTCTTAGACCAACCAGAAGAATCTAGAAGGGTAGAAGAGAATTTCTTCCTCCCTCCCTCACATGTCCCAAAGGATGGCAGTCAGAGGTCACTAAATGTCTAGGAAAGATGAAATTATGAAAATTGACGTGAACAGAGTTTAAGATAAAACATCATCAACCTCCTAGCCTTGGCTAGACCATGCCTTAGTGACTGTCAAAGAGAAAACCTCAAGTGATAAATGGTCCCCTGATATTCACCCTAATTACTCAGAATTTAACAGACAGAGAATGGAAGGGATACCAGAAGAGAACTCAACAAGAAAAATTATTTTCTTGAGCTAGCTTTAAATGACATTGCTAACTATAATTTTGAAAATAAATGCTATACATGAAAATAAGGCAAGTAGATAAAAATCACCTGCCTCTTGACTCTCAAAAGTGAAAAAGGCTAAAAGAAACCAGTGGTTTAACCCAGAACAGTAGTCTGAATGAAAGATTAGCTAAATTCCTGAACTTGAAATATGAGAACATTAAGAACAGGAGACTGAGGCACATGGTCTTGACTCTAGAGACTGCTGTAAAGGGAATATATTGAAAGCCATGATTCAACAGAAAAAGAAAATCATGTTTACTAAAACTACCTATTTCTTCCTCTAGGAATGCAACGTCTTTCATCCCTTGCATGAGGGAAAAAATATCCTTGGACAGTTTTAGCTAAAAACGCCAATATGTACAATCACATTTTGGGGCAAAATTTTTGGCATTTTAATATTTCATTCCTAGGCCAGCTTCCCTGTGCTCTTTCCCATGACCTTTTCTTTTTTTTTCTTTCTCCCAATTCTTTTGTTTCTTTATTTGGATTAGAAAAGATGACATAAATTATAGTGCAAATATGTTGCTGTTAGAATTCGAAAAGACTTGGTTTAATAGTACTATGACATGCTAACCCTAAATATTACAATTTCAACAGATGAAAGAAAAGGAAAATGTATCAGAAATGTCAATGAATAGAGTAGACTCATGGATAAAACTAGATGACAGACTACAGTTTTCATGTACTTACTGACAATCATTTTCCCCTGTTTTCCTTTAGGACAAAAAGTGGAGAAATACTGGGCATGATGTTTGCAAGTCTGTCCTTGAGGGGGTCTATAATTATACTGTCCCATATTGCAGTCAGGAGCAACTCAGAAGCAGCACAAAGATGAATCACTTAGCTAATTCTTTGGTATTTTCTCACAATTCTCTTTTCCATGTAGAATTTATTCTTTAATAGCCATCAGTACTGAAACTTATGTTTGCAAAAGTGAGTGAGTTGATTAATAGGTATTTTATACATCTGGTATTTTCTCATAAAAGACTGGAAAACTTATTTCAATTATCATACCACCAACAAGGATGCAATCTGTTCACAAGGCCTGTTTACGAATGGCTGCTTTGGGTAATGGCTGTTTTCTTAGCACGGGAAATGAAATATAATATTATTAAACAGAGATATGCAGAATGAGGTGTCAAGTTATCCATCTTCCTGATGTTTATAGGCTTCATTTTTTAGAATGTTTATTTTATTTTATGGGTCCACACGTTAAAATATCTCCTATTTGAAAGGATCTAATTTCTTTTACTCTGGGTTTAATGTCCTTGAATATTAACATTTTCAAACTTGTAAGCAATCAGCTAAGAAAACCTGTGGTAGGTACCTTATTAATTCCATTTAGATACATGTGCCATAATGAGACAGACAATAAAAGTGAACATTTTATCTTTGCATGAGAATAAGAACTGGTCTTTGCCAGGAGGATAAATGATTTTCATTTTTAGAGACCACCTGTGACAATATGGAGGGAGTGGATAAGGACTGGTGGGAAAAAAGAAAAAAAAAAAACATCAAACAACAAAGAGTTTGTGTGTGTGTGCACGTGTGTATTTCTGGAGGGAGGGGTATGAATCATGACACTGAAATGGAAATAATCGAACTCAGTTTTGAACAGCATTAGCAAAATCATTGGAAGTGTTTAGGTCTATCTACTTTGGACTCAGTATGGCCCTTTAATCCTTTCACTGTCTATTAATTGCCAATTTGAGGGGTGGAAGCAAGAAAGAATGAACCATTAAATTTTCATTATTAGTATTATTTTCCCAAGAAGGCATGCTACTAAGAAGTGGATCTACTTGTAGATAAAGGAAAGCAAAAGTATTTCTTTTTTATACTAAAGGAAATAAACCACTCAGACAATGCAGATTGTAGAACTTTACAAAAGCTTCTTACAGAAAATATGAACTTTAGTCAATAGTGTAACATAACCATTCTGAATATATAATTGCATGTTCCATTTTCAAGTAACCCTTGTAAAGACTCTGCATAGTTGTTGTTGGTTTTTTTTTCTTTTTAATACATTGTAACTTCTTCATGAAAGCATATTCTTGGTACTTAGCATACTGTCTGGCTCACAATAAATATGCAATTTTTTTCTGAATTAATTAATATGTATCACCTTTCAAATATAACCATTCCTGTTTAAAGCTGCTATGTTGAACATATCATCTACCAATTATAGTTCTGTAATTTTGTGGTTTGTTTGTCATAAGAATCCTCTCTGGTATACTTTGCCAAAAATTAATTCAACAAATATCAACTCATTACATACCATTTTTCAATCTTTGTTTAGGTAATGGAAATGCAACAATGAAAGTATCAGAGAAGACTCTGCCTAATGGATATTTATATTCTAGTGGAAGAAATATGTCATAAACAAGTAAATAAACAAGGTGATAATTCGCTCAGTTGTGTCTGACTCTTTGCGACCCTGGCCAGAATACTGGAGTGGGTAGCCTTTCCCTTCTCCAGGGGATCTTCCCAACCCAGGGACTGAACCCAGGTCTCTCACATTGTGGGTGGGTTCTTTACCAGTTGAGCCACAGGGAAGCCCTTTCACTATTAAGTAATCATTGATGAGTTAGGGAGTAATCAGGGATAAGACAGGGAAAATATTTATATGAGGTGTGAGGGACAACATCTCTGAAAAGGTGGCATTTGAGCAGTAGAGACGGGGGATAATAACCCGGTGCTGCAAAGAAGGGCAAGGAGTGTGTTCCTGGCAGTGGGAAGAGCAAATATAAAAGTCTTCAGGTGGCAAAGAACTTGAAACATTCAAGGAAATGATAGCTCAAGGTAGCTGAATACACAGAGTATAATGTGTTCATGTTGGAGGGTTAGGAGAGGCAGGTCAGGGCAAAGACTGAAGGAAAAATTTGAATATGAGTAAAGGGACAGTCTAGAAGGGGTTTAGGCAGAGGGACGGAATGATCTTATTTATATTGTATAAAAATTTCATGGCTACTGGATATAGAATGAAATATAGCAAGAAATATGGATTCAAAGAGACCACTCTGAGATACCTGGTTGAAGTAGGTAGCAGAAAAGATGAAGAAAAGTTAACAAATTTGGGATGTATTTGGAGGTAATATCAAAAGAACTCACTGGTGCAATAAATATAGGGGGTAGAATCTAACTTAATTTGTTCAACTCAGGCTTTCCTCAAACTAATTGGACCATCAACGCTTCTTTGTATCCCTAGATATCCGTATTAATAGTACATGCTCTGCAAAATTGAATTGGGAAAGTATCTACTTGTGATTCCTCTTAATCATTGACTTGATGGATTTCAAATAGCGAGGATCAGTTGGAAGACACTCTCAGGTTAAAACTTCTGTGATAAGACATAATATGAAAAAAAAACAGATGTAGCATGCATGTTTATCTGTGTGTGTATGTGTGTGTGTTTGTGCATATGAATACACATTTCCCTCAAGAATGGCACAGAGTTACCTTCCTTCACTGACAGAGGCACTGTGATATTGAAAACATCTCTGGACCCACACTGAGGAGGATGGAACTATTCTTTTTGCTCTTAGACGTCTCAGCCTTGAAACACATGTCTGCCTATTCTGCACCAGGTTTTACTGGTCAACACAGACTGTTAGGAGCCTAGATTACTGTTCTTGGGCTGGGTTAGTCTAAGTCATCAGCCTTAAGAGTTAGGATGGCTTTGGTTCCCAAGATAAGAGCCACTAGCCCTGGGAATATTGCCTTCCTTCCTCTGGGTATATTGCCATTCGAAGGTCAATCCTAATATGTAATCAAATGACCCATCTGTGTCTTCTCTAAAGTGTGAATTAGTGTACACACTCATTACTCACCTCCTTCCTTTTAGAACAAATTGCTTCTGACAACAGTGAATGAAACAGCTGTGTCTGTGTGTGTCTGCATGTGTTTCTATAAAAGGAGGATTCTCGGACTATACCAGAATGTCCCCAGGCCGTGAAGGAGATTGAGCTGTGTAAACCAACCGTGCCTTATGTTCCATGGGGAAAAAAAGAAATGAGGAACAGAACACCTCAACTGAATTTATTATAATAAATTTCTTGGGGTAATAAAAGATATCAGTTCAGCCCTAGAGGGAAAGTAGGTTACAGCTCAGCTAAACGTCCTTATCTAATGTTGCTTGACCCTAGCTAACATTTCAAGCCTAAGTAAAGTCCTATCACTGGTACATTTTTGCCTGTTTAGTAATTTCATCAGCGGCATTGATTTAAATGTCTCTTTGAAATTGTCTGACAAACACTCATAGCAGTCATTTTCAGATCACATGCCCATAACGTGACGGTCTCTCCTTTAAGGCATGTTCTCTTCCATGATGTAAGGGAATCTTTCTAAATCCCTAATTCTATATTTCACTAACTGGATACGAAAAAGTATGTCATACCAATATTTTACAGCCATTGTAAAGAAAAAGAGACTCCTTGCAAATTTGTGGATGTATTGTGTTCTGTGTCTGTACATGTAGTCCCTTTGACTGCAGCGCCCTTCCTCCATTCCCATATGCCAGAAAAGCATTTTCAGTATCTCTGCATTTGTGAACCTCTTCATAATATCTAAGGAGAGCTGAGAACTATGCTTTAGTCACCACTGTACTTAAGACAAGCTTCTTTTACCTCATTCATTAAACCAGGATTCAACATATTGTCTGCATTTACAAAACCTAATTTTTAGTATTAGAATGAAGTAGATTAGCATTAAATAATACTAAAAATTAGGTTTTGCAAATAAAAAAATTGTGTTGATTCAGACTCATCAGAAATATGAAATTCCTTATTTTTACATGTGGTTGTATATATGGTTATACAAAAGGATCTCATGAATGAATATTAAACAACAGTGTTACTTTATTTATTGTACACAGCTATCTGCAACTGTCCCCAAATAAAACTATACCTATAATAAACCATGAAAAATGATAGGTGGTAATGAAAGTTTCCCATCTGGAAAAGACCCTGGTCCAGATGGATTTGCTAATGAATTTTATAAGATGTTTAACCAACCTTTGAAGAATATCTCAGACATGTTTGATTACTTTAAATTACCAACATTTTTGGAACTACCGCTGTGGGTTCTCAAACTAATCTTTATAAACTGCCAAGAAATGCTAAAATCCAGAATCCATTTCTTAAGAACACACCTCTTTCATAAAAATGCTGAAAAAAAAATTCAGCCCAGTAATACAATGTTTCCTCTTTGAAAGGATACTTTTTTAGGTCAAAAGATCGGCAGAATATCTTAGTATTGATTAAATAATTTATTCACAGAACATGATCTCTTATTTGAAATTAACCAATATGCTATTTATAAAGGCTTCCCAGGTGGTCCGGTGGTAAAGACTCCCCCTGCCATTGCAGGAGACACGGATTTGATCCCTGGGTCGGAAGATTCCCTAGAAAAGGAAATGGGAACCCACTCTAGTATTCTTGCCTGGGAAATCCCGTGGCCAGGAGACTGGGAGGCTACAGGACATGGGTCACAAAGAGTCAGACATGACTTAGCGAATAAACAACAACGATATACTATACGATGCTACTGCTGCTGCTAAAGTCACTTCAGTCGTGTCGGACTCTGCGCGACCCCATAGACGGCAGCCCACCAGGCTCCCCCGTCCCGGGGATTCTCCAGGCAAGAACACTGGAGTGGGTTGCCATTTCCTTCTCCAATGCATGAAAGTGAAAAGTGAACGTGAAGTCACTCAGTCATGTCTGACTCTCAGCAACCCCATGGACTGCAGCACACCAGATGCCTCCGTCCATGGGATTTTCCAGGTGAGTACTGGAGTGGGTTGCCATTGCCTTCTCTGATATCATATTCTAAATTATTTATCCGATCAGTTTACTCTTATGCCTAAAATCTTGCAGTTAGCTATTTATCTCTTCAAATAAGGCTTTGGCTTCTTTCAGTTCAGTTCAGTCACTCAGTCGTGTCTGACTCCTTGTGACACCATGGACTGTGGCATACCAGGCCTTCTCATCCAACACCAACTCCCTGAGCTTATTCAAACTCATGTCCATTGAGTCAGTGATGCCATCCAACCCATCTCATCCTCTGTCGTCCCCTTCTCCTTCCGCTTTCAATCTTTTCCAGCAACAGGGTCTTTTCAGATGAGTTAGTTCTTCACATCAAGTGGCCAAAGGATTGGAGTTTCAGCTTCACCATCAGTCCTTCCAATGAATATTCAGGACTGATTTCCTTTAGGATGGACTGGTTGGATCTCCTTGCAGTCCAAGGGACTCTCAAGAGTCTTCTCCAACACCACAGTTCAAAAGCATCAATTCTTCAGTGCTCAGCTTTCTTTATAGTCCAACTTTCACATCCATATATGACTACTGGAAAAACCATAGCTTTGACTAGATGGACCTTTGTTGGCAAAGTTAATGTCTCTGCTTTTGAATATGCTGTCTAGGTTGGTCATAACTTTCCTACCAAGCAGTAAGCATCTTTTAATTTCATGGCTGCAGTCACATCTGCAGTGATTTCAGAGCCCCCCAAAATAAAGTTTGTCACTGTTTCCACTGTTTCCCCATCTATTTGCTATGAAGTGATGGGACCAGATGCCATGATCTTAGTTTTCTGAATGCTGAGCTTTAAGGCAATTTTTTTCACTCTCTTCTTTCACTGTCTTCAAAAGACTCTTTAGTTCTTCTTCTCTTTCTGCCATAAGGGTGGTATCATCTGCATTTCTGAGGTTATTGATATTTCTCTGAGGTTATGGATATTGGCTTCTTTAGAACTTTTTGTTATTGCCATGTCTATTAAATGGAATAATATGCTAATTAGAGATACATAGCTGATTGTGCTCTTAAATATGGTGGGGAATTTACTATAATGCCTGTTCAAATTTCATGGTATTGTGAAACATAAAATAACCCTAGAATGACAGCAGCATAATAATATATTATTTGCAAAATCCCCTCAGAAATTCACTTTCTAAAAAATTAGCATTCAGTGCATCAAACCAAAGAAATGTCTGTTTTAATGTAGGATGATGGGTTTGGGAAGTTGAGAGCGTGGATAAGCAGGATTTTGCCAGGTGCAGAAAGATAGTATTTGAGCAGATAAATAGCAGCATGAGTTAAGTTGGCTGGATGGAGGAAGCCTATGTTGATATAAGAACTTTTAAGTGTCCTGAAATGTCCACACATTTTTAACGTTAATCATACCTGGCTTCTCTGACTTTCCATTTTCTCATTTATAACATGGACATTATAATATTTACCTTAAAGTACTATTAAATGAATTAAATAATATCCTGGAATGTGGAAGGTGTATTTAATGTTATTTTTCTCTGTCACTATTAGATATCTTAGATACACACACACACCACACACAATGTATTTTGATTAGAGCAGAGAAGGTTTTTTGCAAAACAGGTTGCTATAGCTCTTTGCCCTCTTCATTATTTATATGCCCCCAAACACTCCAGTTTGTACTTGAACAACAACAAGGCAGGAAAAATATTTACTCATTTATAAATTCAAGGGGATAGATCATAGCATATAGTTGCCTAAAAAGTTAATGTTTAATGTAAAAGTTTACCTTTTGACCATATCTGGCAGGCATGATCATAAAGACAGCAATAAGTTTCATTTTCAGATAATAGTCCCATATTAAGTTTACTTAATAATGTATAGGATTAATCATATGTGTATATGATTAAACACATGCACATGTATAGCTAGTAGTAGATATTTATACTGAATAAAGGATTTATCTGCTAATATAACCATAGAAGATAAAGCCAGTTACACATCCTTCTTTTCTCTTTATCAAGAATTAGGAAACACACAAAAACAATTTAAAAGCCATAACATGCTCATAAACTTAATTTGAACATTATTTTTGTTGTTTTTCTTTTGTAAGAATCAGTACTTCTATTGAAGATAACATTACAAATAATAAAATTTTGCTAAGTGATAAATGGAAGGACAACTGATTTTTTTTCTTCTTAAAAAAAGATAGATATTTTAAAAATGCAGTAACTACCATTTTATATAAAAGTGAAAATAATCTTCAACTTTCCATTTGTCTTCTTCCTACTACTCTCTAACTATGAAGGAGTCAGCTTTAACAGCATAGTCTATTACTCTCCAGATAGTTTTTTCTTAAACTATGTAGTTTAATATATGTTAATACATTACTTTTTTCTTTCCAAAATCGGGTCAAAGTATACATTCAGAGTAAGAGACAATTCATATGCTTTTTTGTTGTTGCTGCTGCTCCACTTTTAAAAAATACACAGAATATATAGATTTGCCCTTTTTTTGAAACAGTTGCCTATTTTTACATTATGGGAATGCTCAATGATTTAATTGGATCATTCTATACTAGTTCTGCTGGGGTATATCCAGTATGCCATCATTACAAATAATGCTTTACATGGCAGGACATTTTTAGGAAAGGTGTTACTATTAGGAGCTGAGTGAATAGAGAAACTATATTCCCACTTGGAGTCTGAGGAGACTTGCACAGAGAAACATTCTCATGAGACATATGAGGGTTAATTAACTCAGTAGAAATGAGACTAGGCCTAAAGTTCAGAAATCAGGTTGTGAGAGGGCGACTGCAGAATGAGTGATTCCAGGACCTCAAAAATTACTTTATGACACTGATTGAATTATATATATGAGAGGGAAAGCAATAAATATAAACTGGAAGGGATAAAAATGATAATTCAAAAAACAACAAAAAAACGTCCTGGAATCTATAAGTGACTATACACAGTAGCAGGACACACTGTTCATGTAAAAGAGGTTACTTCTTGCACTTTTCTATATATCATCAGTGCATA
The DNA here is from genome assembly GCF_032405125.1 of Capricornis sumatraensis. NCBI lineage: Eukaryota > Metazoa > Chordata > Mammalia > Artiodactyla > Bovidae > Capricornis > Capricornis sumatraensis. The sequence continues at coordinate 43,829,373 of NC_091074.1, read as the reverse complement.
TATACAATAAATAAGTAGAATATGAAATTGAAAACATTATTTACATTATCACTACAATGAAATATGCAAGTATAAGTATAGCAAAATGTTTACAAGATCTATGTGTATGAGAAATACTACAAACTGATGACTGTTATCAAAGAATGCAATAAACAAAACAATATTTTATGTTCATGAATAGGAAGACTCAATATTGTCTAGATGTCAATTGATCTAGAAAACTGATCTGAAGATCTTCCAACTTGATCTACAGACTCAATGCAATACTAATCAAAATCCCAGCAAGTTACTTTGTGGGTACTGACAAATTAATTCTAAAGTTTTATGATTCTTGCAAAAGAACCAGAATAATCAACACAATATTTAACAAGAACATCAATGATGGAGGGCTTCCCTTGTCTAACTTAAAGACTTACTATAAAGCTACACCAATCAAAACAGTCTGGCATTGGTGAAACAATAGAGACATAGATAAAGAGAATGGAATAGAAAGAACAGAAAAAATAAAATACACACATAGATACAGTCAACTAATCTTTGACAAAGGAGCAAATGCAGTACAAAGGAGCAAAGATAAACTTTTCAACAAATGGTGCCAGAAAAACTGAATATCCATATGCAAAAAATGAATCTTAGACATAGTCTTCACACTCTTCAAATATTTACTCAAAAAGGATCATAGACGTAAACATAAAACACAAAACTATTAAAGTCTCACAGGATAACATAGGAGAATAACTAAGTGATGTTGGGTATGACATTGACTTTTGGATATAACACCAAAGGTGGGATCCAAGAAAGAAACACTTGATAAGCTGTATTTCATTAAAGATAAAAATGTCTGCTTTAGGAAAGGCAATATCAAGAGAAGCCACAGAGTGAGAGACATATTTACAAAAGACATATCTGATAAAAAGCTATTATCCAGAATATGCAAAGAACACTTAAAACTCAACAATAAGAAAACAACTTGAATTTAAAAGATGAGCCAGTGGTATTTGAGAAAGATGGTGGGGTAGGAAGTATCATGAATGTATCTCCCCACCTAAACAACAACTGCACTGGCAGAATTTGTTAAATGTAATTATTCTGGAACATTAGAGTTCATTAAAAACTTGCAACTTCTAAGGGAAGACTTGATTGATAAACTGGCTAATTTTGGTCAATTTCAGCTCAGTGCAGTAGAAGCTATTCTCTCCCTACTCCTAGTCACATGGTAGGAAGTTATGCACATATTTCTGGAACACCTAGTACATAACTTTCAGGAGCCAGGCAGGCTAAGAAAGACCCTGTATTCTGAACATCAGGGATCGGTGTTCTGATTTTGATTGGTGTTTCTCATTTTGGATGTACAAAGAGATGGGCAACCACTGTCATATCTTTTTGCATTGTTGAAACTCCTCCTCCTCCGACTGAATTGACTTCCTGGGGATTTATAGAACCTGCACCCTCTTTTATCCACTTAATTTTATTTTTCTTTCCTTTTGGGAACCATATATTAAAAACTATGATATTCAAAAACAATTTCACACACAGGGGAAATTATAAGGTGACCATGCATGTCCAGGAAAAGGCTCAGAAGAAACCTGAAGTAAATTTATGTTTACATCTCTGGCTGATCCTTAGCACAGAGAGAGAACTATCCAAAATAAAAACAATAAACAAAATAACAACAAAAGAGCAAAATGGGAAGACTGTTTCATAGCTATTTGAAACAGTCTGGAGAAAAAAAGATATTAATAAAGGTACATATATGGGCAATTATAAATGCTAGTATTGTTCTGTACTTTTTATTTCCTACATGATTTAAGATATTAATAGATTTAAAGAAAAAAGTTACTAGCCTAAAAACTGATATTATAAATTTGGTTTGTAAGTACAAATTGTGCTTTCCACAGAATTAAGATAATAATTATTAAAAAAAATTATTTGTTTAAGTGTTTAAGGATACACAATATATAAAAGATGGAATAATGTGACCTCAACAGACAAAAATGGTGTGTATGGAACTATAGAGGATCAGAGTCTGTATATGTTACTTAAATTAACTAGTTGGACACGACTGAGTGACTTCCCTTTCACTTTTCACTTTTATGCATTGGAGAAGGAAATGGCAACCCACTCCAGTGTTCTTGCCTGGAGAATTCCAGGGACAGAGGAGCCTGTTGGGCTGCCATCTCTGGGATGGCACAGAGTTGGACATGACTGAAGCGACTTAGCAGCAGCAGCAACATAACTTGGGAAATTAGAGTGTTATAACTCTAAAATGTTAAACTTAATCCTGGAGGAAACCATAAAATAACTATAGATTACACACAAAAAATGAAAAAGGAATTTAAACATTTCACTACCAAAAAAAAAAAAAAAACACTATGAAGCAAAAGGCAAAGGAGAAAAGGAAAGATATACCCATTTGAGTGTGGAGTTCCAAAGAATAGCAAAGAGAGATAAGAAAGGCTTCCTACGTGAACAATGCAAAGAAATAGAGGAAAACAATAAAATGGGAAAGACTAGAGATCTCTTCAAGAAAATTAGAGATGCCAAGGGAACAGTTCATGCAAATATGGGCACAACAGAAGACAAAAATGGTATGGACCTAACAGAAGCAGAACATATTAAGCAGAGGTGACAAGAATACACAGAACTATACAAAAAAGATCTTAATGACCCAGATAATCATGATGGTATGATCACTCACCTAGAGCCAGACATCCTGGAGTCCGAAGTCAAGTGGGCCTTAGGAAGCATCACTACAAACAGACCTAGTGGAGGTGAGCTATTTCAAGTCTTAAAAGATGATGCTGTTAAAGTGCTGCACTCAATATGCCAGCAAATTTGTAAAACTCAGCAGTGGCCACGGGACTGGAAAAGGTAAATTTTCATTCCAATCCCAAAGAAAGGCAATGCCAAGGAATGTTTAAACCACCTTACCTGCCGCCTGAGAAAGCTGTATGCAGGTCAAAAGGCAACAGTTAGAATAGGAATTGGAACAATGGACTGGTTCCAAATTGGGAAAGGACTACATCAAGGCTGTATATTGTCATGCTGCATATTTAACTTATGTGCAGAGTATATCATGTGAAATGCTGGACTGTAAGAAGCACAAGCTGAAAACAAAATTTGTGTGAGATATATCAATAACTTCAGATATCCAGATGACACTATCCTTACGGCAGAAAGCAAAGAAGAACTAAAAAGCCTCTTGAGGAAGGTGAAAGAAGAGAGTGAAAAAAGCTGACTTAAAGCTCAACATTCAAAAAAGCTCAACAAAGATTATGGCATGTGGTCTCATCACTTTATGGCAAACACATGGGAAACAATGGAAACAGTGATAGACTTTATTTTCTTGAGCTCCCAAATCACTGCAGATGGTGACTGCAGCCACAAAATTAAAAGACGCTTGCTCCTTGGAAGAAAAACGATGATAAAGCTAGATAGCATATTAAAATGCAGAGACATCTTTGCTGACAAAGGTCTGTCTAATCAAAGCTATTGTTTTTCCAGTAGTCATATATGGATGTGAGAGATGGACCATAAGAAAGGCTGAACACTGAAGAATTGATGCTTTTGAACTGTGGTGTTGGAGAAGACTATTGAGAGTCCCTTGGACTTCAAGGAGATCAAGCCAGTCACTCCTAAAGGAAATCAGTCCTGAATAATCAGCGGAAGGACTGATACTGAAGCTGAAGCTGCAATACTTTGGCCACCTGATGGCAAAGAGCTGACTCCTTAGAAAAGACCCTGATGCTGGGTAAGATTGAGGGCAGGAGTAGAAGGGGATGACAGAGGACAAGATGGTTGGAAGGCATCACTGACTCAATGGACATGAATTTGAGCAAGCTTCGGAAGATGGTGAAGGACAGGGAAGCCTGGCATACTGCAGTCCATGGCATCACAAATAGTCAGGCATGACTGAGCGACCGAACAAGAACAACAATAAATCAACTAGACACAGAACAATATAGTAATGCAGGAAGTGATGGACAAGTTAGCTATAAGGTGTAGGAATAATAAGCAACTAAATAACAAAGTAAATTCCCACTTATGAGCAATTACTTTAAATGTAAATGGGTTAAACTCTCTACACAGGAAAGGGATTAGAAGAATGAATGAAAAAAGCATGAACCTATTTACAATATCTTCACTTTATATTCAAAGATAGAAACAAGTCGAAAGTGAAAAGGTGGAAACAGATACTCCAGGAAAATATTAATTAAAAGAGGGCAGGGGTGGTTATACTAGTCTCAGACAAAATAGACTTTAAAACAGATAGGTTTACAAGAGACAAAGAAGGACATTATTTAGTAATAGTTCAACACAGCAAAAATACATAATAATTATAAACATTTATGCCCCTAATGGTAGACCATCAGAATACATGAAGAAAAATTTGACAAAATTGAATCAAGAAATAGTTATATAATACTTAAAGACTTCAATAACCCACTCGCAATAGTGGATAGAACAGCCAGACAGAAGATAAGTATGGAAAAAAAGAATTTAACACAATAAATCAACTAGGTATAATAGACATACATAGAGTGCTCTATGCAACATAACGATACTTGTATTCTTCTCAAGTGAACATGAGGCAGTTTCCATGATAAACTGTATGTAGGGCTACATAAAAACCTCAAATCAAAAACTTAACTTTACAACTTAAGGAAGAAAAAAAAAAGGAACAAATTAAACCTCAAACTAGCAGATCTAAGGAGAAAATAAAAAGTAGAACAAAGACAAGTGGACTTGAGAATAGAAAAAAAAAAGAAAGAAAAGAAAATCAATGAAACTAAGAGGTGGTTCTTCAAAAAGAACAACTAAATTGACAAACTGGTAGCTAGGTAGACTTGAAAGGAAAAAAAAAGATAAGACTCAAATTACTAAAATCAAAAATAAAAGTGTAACACTGTTACTGATTCTACAGTAATAGAAAGTATTATAAGATAGTTCAATGGGCAGTTGTACATCAACAAATTGGACAGCATGGATAAAATGGGCAAATTTCTAGAGACACAAAATCTGCAAAGACTTGAAAATAGAAAATCTAAAGAGATCTATAAGCAGCAAGGAGATTGACTCAGTAATTCAAAATGGCCCAACAGAGAAAAGTTCTAAACCTAGTAGATTCATTGGTAAATCCTAGCAAGCATATAAGGAAGAACTGAAAACAATTCCCAAGCTTTTCTAAGCTTGAAGACAAGGGGATATTTCCTAGTGCATCATATGAGGCCAGCATTTCCCTGAAACTAAAGGCAGACAAAGACATTGCAAAGAAAGAAAACTACAGACGAGTAAAGCCAAATTCAGCAGCTTTCTAATTCAATTAGAAAGATTATATACCTTGACCAAGTGAGATTTATTTCTGGAATACAAGGATGGTTTGATGTATAAAACTTGATAAACATAGTACATTAAAGTAAAGGAGAAAAAAAAAGGGAAAAAATGACTGCCTCAATTGATGCAGAAAAAATTTAATATCTCATGATAAAATAAAAATAAAAAAATGATAAATAGAAGGAAACTCTTTCAATATAACTCAAGCTATATATGAAAAATTCACAGTAAACATCATAACCAATGGTGAAAATTTGAAGACTTTTCCTTTAAGAAGAAAAAGGCAAGGATAACACTTCTATTCATCAGAGTACCAGAAGTACTAGTTAGATAAATTAGGCAAGAAAAAAGAAATAAAAGTGACTGAAATTGGAAAGGAAAAAAGTAAAAATATCTGTGCAGATATAATCTAATATGTAGAAATATAGGACAATTAAAACTATACAACATTACTGAAGAAAATTAAGGAGACATGAATAGAAGCATCCCGCATTCGTAGACTGGAAGACGATATTGTTAAAATGTCAATACTACCCCAAAAGATCTACAGAATCAGTACAACTGCTATTAGAATTTCAATGGCATTTCTTTAGCAGAGATACAAAATTACATCAAAAAATTCATATGAATACTTCAGGTATCCTGAAGAGCCAACATAATCCTGTAAATAAGGGCAAAATTGGACGAATATCACTTTCTGATGTCAAAACTTACTATAAAGGTACAGTAATAAAAATAGTGTGGTACAGACACACAGACCACTGAAACAGAACAGAGTGCCCAGAAATAAACCCTCACATATATAGTCAAATGATTTTAAACAAGGGTGCCAGGACCATTCAATAGGAAATGAATATATGGTGCCCCAAAACCTGGATATTCACATGGCATGAAAAAGAAGTGAAGATGGGCACTTGCCAAACACCATGTTCAAAAATTAATAGGGACCAAAATCTTCAATGTAAGACATTAAACAATAAATATTTAGAAGAAAACAGGACTAAAGCTCCAAAACATTGAATTTGGCAATGACTTCTTGCATGTGACATGAAAGGCATAGGTAACACAAGACAAACAGAAATTGAACTACATGAAATTTAGAACATTTTGTTCACTAGCATATACTATCAACAGAGTAAAAAGGCAACCCACAGAATAGGAGAAATCATGTATCTGTTAAGGAATTAATATCTGGAATATACAGCAGGGTAAAACTCAATAACAAAAGAAATCTAACAATTCAATTCAAAAAAATGGGCAAAGAATTTGAACAGATACTTTCCCAAGAAAAAGATATACAAATGTCCAATAAGCACAAGAAAAGATGCTCAGCTTCATGAGTCATGAAGAAATGTAAGTCAAAATTATAGAAATTTAAATTGTAGAACTGCTGTGATAAATGGTAGAGTTTCCTCAAAGAATTGAAAATAAAATTTCCATATGATCCAGCAATTTCTCTTCTTAATGTATATCCACATGAACTGAAAGTAGGATCTCACTGTAACATAATATCACATGGTATGATATTCTAGGAGTTTCAATTTTCAGTTTATAATAGTCAATTTGTTTTTTAACCAAAAAGAATGAGAATATCTGTCACACTGCCTTTTAACCAGAGGGATGGTATGGGGAGGGAGGTGGGAGGGGGGTTCAGGATTGGGAACACGTGTACACCCCTGGTGGATTCATGCTGATGTATGGCAAAACCAATACAATATTATAAAGTAATTAGCCTCTAACTAAAATAAATAAATTTAAATTAAAAAAATAAAATTACTATTTTAAAATTATTGTACTTTTGGCTTGTGAAAACTGATGGTGCAAATAATAATACTGAACTTAAAAAAGAGAGCGGGGGATCTAAAAGAGATAGTTGTACACCTGTTTCCATAGCAGTGTTATTCATAATTTAAAATGTGGAAGCACTCACACGTCCACTGTTAGATGAATGGATAAATAAAACATGGCGTATATATATAAATACAAATACATACACACACACATATATATGTATCTGCATACAATGGAATATTATTCAGTCTTATAAAGGAAGCAGATTCGGCAATATGCTGCAGCGTAGATAAACCGTGAAGATACTACACTAAGTGAAATACACTAGTCACAAAAAGACAAATACTATGTGATTCCATTTCTATGAGTTACTCAGAGTCATCAAAATCATACAGACAGAAATTAAAATGGTGGGTACCAGGGAATGGGATGAAGTGGAATGGGAAGTTATTGTTTACTGAATATAGAATTTCAGTTTTATAAGATGAGCTATGGAGATGGGTGGTGGTGATTTTTGCACATTACACATATATTTAACATCACTAAGCTGGACAATTAATACTGTTAAAAGATTAATTTCATGTCATGTGTATTTTACCATAATAAAAATAATTGGGGAAGAGAGAAGCCAAAGATCTGAATACGCACCTCACCAGAGAAGACATGTAGATGGCAAATAAATACATTATAATATGCTCCACAACACATATCACCAGGAAATATGGATTGAAAAGATGAGATACTACTACACACCAGTTATAATGGGCGAAATCTGGATTACTGATGATACCAAATGGTGGAGAGACTTTGTACCGATAGGAACTCTCATTCATTGCTGGGAGTAAAGCAAAATGGGACAACTATGTGGGATGCCTCTTAAGCAGTTTCTTACAACACTACATATAATCTTATGATCCAGTGATCATGTTCCTTTTTATTTACCCAGAGGCGTTATAAACTAATGTCTAAACAAAAGCCTGCTCATGGGTGTTTATAGCTGCATTATATGTAACTGCCCAAACTTGGAAACAAACAAGATGCCTCTCAGTAGGTGAATGGGTGAACAAATATCCAGACAATGGAGTACTATTCAGTGCTAAAAAGGAGTGAGTTATCAGGCCATGAAAAGTCATGGAGGAAACTGGAATGCATATTACCAAGTGAAAAAAGTCAACTCTGAAAAGGCTACCTATTGTATTAAATGGAAGCAGTGATAGATTTTATTTTCTTGGAGCTCCAAAATCACTGTGGATGGTGACTGCAGCCATGGAATTAAAAGATACTTGCTCCTTGGAAGGAAAGCTATGACAAACCTAGACAGCATATTAAAAAGCAGAGACATCACTTTGCCGACAAAGTTTCCTATAGTCAAAGCTATGGTTTTTCCAGTAGTCATGTACATATATATGACAGTTGGACCATAAAGAAGGCAGAGAACCAAAGAACTGATGCTTTCAAATCACGGTGCTGGAGAAGACTCTTGAGAGTCTCGGACTGCAAGAGGATCAAACCAGTCAATCCTAAAAGAAATCAACTCTAAAATATTCATTGGAAGGAATGAAGCTGAAGCCGAAACTCCAATACTTTGGCCACCTGATGTGAAGATCCAACTCATTGGAAAAGACCCTGGTGCTGGGAAAGATTGCAGGCAAAAGCAGAATGGGGTGGCAGAGGATGAGATGGTTAGATACCATCACTGACTCCATGGACATAAACTTGAGCAAACTCTGGGAAATGGTGGAAAACAGAGGAACCTGGGTGCTATAGTCCATGGGGTCACAAAGTGTTAGACCCCACTTAGTGACTGAACAGCAACAACAAATTCTATGACATTAGAAGAGGCAAAACGATAGACAGCAATCAGTGGTTGCTGGGGATGAGGGGGTAGAACGATGAACAAGCAGAGCACAGACTTTTAGAACACTGAATCTCTCTATATGATAGTATAATGAGGCCATTCGTCTTTTGTATAAAGCCATAGACTGTACAATATCAAGAGTAACAACTGTGACATGAACTATGGACTTTGACTGGCAATGACGTGTCAGTGTAGGGTCATCAACGGTAACAAATGTACCTACCACTCTGGTAAGTTCAGTATTCCTGTGGAACTGAAACTGTGCTAAAACATGGAGTCCATAAATTTGTTTTTTAATAATGTAAAATGAGAATTTAAAGTTCAAAATTATTCTATTGAAATTAAATCTTACATATTTGAAAGCATTCAGATGGTTTATGTTGTCCTATTTCTATTTGACTATTTCAATTTGTGTAATTTCTGTTCTACATTTGATTCTGATTATATAAGTAATTCCAGAATTTGTTCTCCTGAATACATGGTATTGATTGCATGAAGTTATATGGTTTATCTCTTCAAATCTAATTCAGCAGTTTAATTAAACTAATTTACCACTTAGCAATTTAAAGAAATAGTGAACATAGCTAATTAATTCTTTTCCTTTAGAAGTAGCTGAAGACTAAACGTGGATGCTGAATTTTGCAACCTAGATACAGTCAAAAATTGTGGTTAAAGCTCAAATAAACTAATATTAAGTAAGGGGGTCCCAACATTTAGGAACACATTCTAATTATTTATCATTTTAGCAGAGGCAAGCATGTGCACTTTTCAACATTGTTGTCTATCCCATTCCAAAATTGGGTATGATGAAGCATTCTTTCACATGGGACAATATCTACTGTCATCTGACTCTTATCTTGAGGTTAGAAAGGATGGAGTGAAGGTATTCAACCTTTCACTAAACTTGGTGTGATTTCCAACAATACTTCTGTCATGGCGGAATACATAGGAAAGCTATTCCTTCTTTGCTTCATTTCCCATTTATAATTAGACCTCTGGGCAGTGAAATAAGACAGAGTGGCTTGATCTATGATTTCAATGTGGAGATGAGGTACAAAACTTCACTTTCTGCTAAGGTTAAGTTAATTTTACTTCCAAGGCGCTGATAATTCAGTTGTACAGTTCATCTTCTATTGTGAGCACTGTGTTGGATAACCCACATTCAGAATTAATTACCATAAATCAGAAGTATATTCATTGTACTGCTATAAGATATTTCATTTCCTAGGAGGAAATGTCCCAACTACAAATGAACCCTTTACAGGTTCAATTATGTCTTCTCATTTCTTTTCTCTCTCGGGCTCAGCATAACCTCTGTAATTTAGTTTCATATTTTCTTTCATACAGAAAGTATCCAGCTGCTAGAAAGTAATCCCAATTATTACCAGTGATAGGACAAATAGAAAAAGAATTGTTCCTCAAAACTATTTGCTTAGTTATAAGTCTGCTACTGCCTTTTCCTTATGACTATTTGGTTCAATTAAGTGAACATCATTTGAAATTTGTTACTGTACAAAGAAAAAATTTAAGCCAAGGCTAGGAAAAAAAAAAGTGTTTCTCTTTACCATAAAATGAATCTTGCCTCTGCCTATACATACATCTCTCTAATTGTACTGCATTAATCAGTGAATACATTGAAGTATATTGACCCTGTGTGATAAATAGCTCATATTGAAGAATTCCGAGTACTTCATGATTTTTTGTTTAATATATTTACATAGAGGGAAACTGATAAGCTAGCAATAATTATAATTTCCTTCACTATATTCAATCTTTCTTTAGTTTTGTGACTTTTCATAAATGACTAAGCTTTGTATCTGGAAAAATAACTGTGATGCAGTATTACTGGCATGCCCTACCAGGTTCTTTGGTATTTTGAAATGAGTGTAACATTTCCAAAGAAATTAACCTAAACATTGCTGATGTTCTTGGTTTTGCAAATAATGCTCAGGATTAGTCATAGGAACATGATATTCAATACAAGTAAACCTAAAATAATCCTCTTCTCAGGGTTCCATCCTAACTTTCTGTGTGTGGTACACCTGTCCTATAGATACAGCTTAATCACAGTAACCATAATTGAAGTAATGTAGTTTGCTGGTTCCGGCCCTTCCATGAACTTTATTTCACAGCATCTTTAAAACTTTTTGATTCTAACATGATTCTAGCATCATAAATATGTTCCTGCCCTTGTTACAGGTTTAATTTTTACTTTCCTCCCTCTTCATGCCCTTGGTTGTTTTGTAGTAAGATATCTCCAGAACTAATCAGCTTGAGAAGGTAAATGAAACCATGTTAACAGTATCCAAATTTGCTAGTCCCCTGCTCCTACCAGTGAAGAAAAGTCACATATCCATCTCTCCAACATTTCCTTCAACCATTTCTCCATCAGGCCACATACAACTTTTTGAAGATAAAAATCTTGAAGTGACACTTTTAGTCATTTCTCATGAAGGTATTTCCTAAAATTTTAATTTAAAGGTTGTATTAAAAATGTAGACAGCCCTACAGAGAAAAGTACCCTGGTGTAATAAGAAGCTCACAGATTCTCATGGTGGGATCTTGGTGCTGATACTATCTAGTTATATGACCACAACCCTAATCTTTCTGAGCCTAGATTTCATTTTCTGCTAATATGGACAACAGCACTTTTATCAAAGTGCTTTTGGAAAACATGAAAAATAGTACATGTTGCAGAACAGAAGCTCAACAAGCATCAATTTTTTAACTGCTCTTTGTTACAACAATTATTTGACAATATCAAGCTACAATGGAACAAAGCCTATTAAACCAGATAGCTATCATCCTTGGGTGGATAAGAAAATAAATTTTCACCATTAGCCATAAAAGTAATATTTCACTACCATTTCTCACTACTTAAAGTTTCATATAAAGCTTTACATATTTGCCATGAATAGCTTGGAACTGAATTATTATACTGAATTACAAATATCATTGTTTAACTATACTCTTAAAATAGAAATGTTTCAACTTTTTAAATCCTTTTTTCCTCTCTGTGTTCTGGAAATAGTACCTGTCCTGTTAACTTTCTCTCCAGCCTTAAAGGAAGGTGTGCCTCACCTTTTGTCAAAGTTAAATCCCATTCCACCTGCCTCGTCTATTGCTCCATCAAATCTCCCTATATTTACTATAATGCCAATGATTTTGTCTCTTCCAACTTCTCTTCAGTTTGCAAAGAATAATCAAGACTCACAATTTTTCTCAAGCTGCCACTCAGTCTTTCTTCTTTTCTTCATCACCAACTAATCAGAAGAATAATCACTTAATGGCTCTACTTCTTGCTGTCTCCAGACATCCCTTAACACCATTACATTCTGATTTCTGACCCAACTACTCTGGTTCAACTGCCCTGGGTAAATCCCTAGTAATTTAAAGTGCTATATTCATTGGTCACTTTTACTCAGACCTCTATTTCTCCTCTCACTTATCAGATGAGTCCTAGGAGGGCTATAAGTTATACCTTTAACAACAAAGACCAAATCCCTTAGCATCATCCACATGACCCTCCTTTTACAACTTTGCCACAACCACATTGCTAGCTCACTTGACTCTGCTCTTGTTTCCACCATTCATTCCAAACTCCAGTTATATTGGAATTATCACAGAACTTACAATGTCCACTCACAAATCTGAGTTTTTGCACATGTCACTTCTGATAGATATCCATTTTCTTAATTTTTTTCACTTGAAAAAAAATCTTATTTTCTTAATGTCCTTCAGAAGAATCAAGCTCTGAAGACTCTCTGACTATCTCAAGTCAATTAAGTTGTTCACTGATATGTGATCCATTTGGCTCCTGATTCATTTTCTTATTTTAATTCTAACCATATTTTATTGTAATTATCCTTCTGTACCTCTACATCCTGTGCTGAAATGTGAAATCCTTAACATCATTTATCTTTGATCTCTCTGTGTATAGCACTGCTGCTGCTGCTGCTAAGTCGCTTCAGTCGTGTCCGACTCTGTGCGACCCCATAGACGGCAGCCCATCAGGCTCCCCCGTTTCTGAGATTCTCCAGGCAAGAACACTGGAGTGGGTTGCAATTTCCTTCTCCAGTGTATAGCACAGTGCCTAGCAAATAAATGCTCAAAACTTATGAATGAACACATGAACAAAGAGACTGTACACAGTCATGAAGCTACTAAGAGTTTTCTGGTATTTTAAAGGCTTTGTTAGTACAGAAACTTGGGGAGAAATGTTTTTACGCCATTCCCATTTAAAAATGACCTAGTCACCATATGTCTTTTCACTGTTTCAATGCCACTTTTTCCATCTCAGTGCTATGATATATAATCAGCAATATAAAAATGTAGTGTTATATTACACGATGTGTCTCAAGTTTGGAGCTTGCCAGATTATAGGGTACTTTATAATTTCTCCATCCAGCCAACCTTCATGAGGATTAGTTATATTGGACATACAGGGGGAAGTTATTTAGTACACTATCATTTGTGGTAGAATTATGTTTAAACTCAAGATTCTGAAAGTTTTCTCAGTTATTTTGTGAGCTTAAATGGTCATGGACCAATATATTGGCTAAGCTAAAATTATATTAATGAAATGGATAATCAAAGGGCTTACTGTAAATCAAATTTATATCTAAAGGATTTTTTATTTATAATACTTTTGAGAGTATTAATAAAATAATATTTACTGTTGAAGATAATCCTGAGAAACATATCTGAAAAATTTGTATTTTACATCAAGATATGGCTAAAATAAGTATTTCATATTCAGCCTGTGAAAAGATTTTAGGAAACAAACTTAACATGTCTCTCCAGTAAGAATGTGTTCTTGTACCAGTGGAAAAATGAATCCATTTTTTTGTTGTTGTTCTCAGATGCCTTTAAAAGCATGGTTTTATTTTTATTACCATTATTTTCTTTTTCAATTTTTTGCTTTCCCACCTGCTTTACAAACTCTGAAGTAAAATGTTGGGAGGCAAATTGAGGCTGCCTAGTAGGAAACTCTCAGAGAAGGCAATGGCACCCCACTCCAGTACTCTTGCCTGGAAAATCCCATGGAAGGAGGAGCCTGGTAGGCTGCGGTCCATGAGATCGCTAAGAGTCGGACACGACTGAGCAACTTCACTTTCACTTTTCACTTTCATGCATTGGAGAAGGAAACGGCAACCTACTCCAGTGTTCTTGCCTGGAGAATCCCAGGGATGGGGGAGCCTGGTGGGCTGCCGTCTATGGGGTCTCACAGAGTCAGACACGACTGAAGCAACTTAGCAGCAGCAGTAGGAAACTCTAATGGTTAAATAAAGCACAAGATTCCCTATTAGGATTTTTTTTTTTTTTTTGCTATTTTTCAGCAACTCTTGGCTTTATATGGGAAAACACAAGAAATGAATAGCTAGGTCACATAACTCTATTCCTTCTCATCTCAAGAATTTGATGGTTTGAAGTGCAAATGTTACACTGTGATATGAATTCTTCCACTCGTTTTATACCTATAGGGTAACACAAAATCAAAGTTTATTTACTATAATTATGTTTTCCAAATGTCAGGAATGTCCTTTGGGAAAATTATAAACATAGATTTTAATATGCTTCCCAACAGTTCTTACATTTTTTGACTTCTTCCTGGAAAGATCTTATCTCATAGAAGATTAAATGTGTGCGTGTGAATAATTTATATGCATATGCAATTACATCATGCAAAATATGTGATACTGTGCTATGCTATGCTAGGCTATATTATGTATAAAATCACTGTAACCTCCCCCATTTTTTCACCTTCTCCAGTCATAATATCTCTATTCTTATGTTTTCCTAAACAATTTGAAATAAATTTTCTTAATATAACTATCATAATAATACTATAAAACCATGTACAAACTCACATGAACCCATAGTAATTAACTAGCATTTGGTCTTTACTGTATCAGATAAAACTTGAAAAAATACTTGCAAACAAGAAAATGTTCAATAGTATGAGAGTTTTCCTTTTATTGTTAATTTTAATTGAATTAAGATGTCTTTAGTTAATCACTAAAATCATTGTCTGACAATAAGAAATAATGCGCCTATGTTTCATGGGTCAATGAAATGGATGCTTTGTATTTCTTGGTTGTCATTGTCATGCAAGCAGAGTTCACTGAAAAGTGCCCTGGGCAGGCAAAATAGTTACCGTCTAGAACATAAATGCAAATGGAGTTTTAATTTTCAAAAGGAACATATTTCCTGTTAATGATTAGAAATATCCTTTAGAAATTTATAAAATTGCCATGTAAATATATACCCAGACACATGTGCATGGTAAAGATAAGCTGGTTGATGCCATAAGTTAAATAGTTAGCAGCTTATTTTTATATGTTAGACAAGAAAACAGCTAGATCTTTATTAACTACTAATAAGCAATATTTATAAACCATTTATTAACCACTTACATTTTATAATCAATTTTAACTACTACAAATCTTGATTTTCATGTTAGGGAGCCAACTTATTTAATGACTTTGTATGAAACTCTGAATCAAAGTATTACAATTAGCATGAACAACTAATGTTAAAGTTAACATTTGGAAATGACATAAACATGGGAGATTAGTTTGATAACATTTTTCCAGTGATGGACATTAAAATATCATTTAGACAGTCAAAAAATATTTATTTTGTATGTCAAGCACTCTTCTACGCTGTAGCAATAAGACATACCCTTTGTCACCAGTGAGTTTATATTATAAAATTTAAAAATAAGAAATTGTCCTATAAAGCATCCAGTGATTTTGCTATGCTTCACAGACTAGAAAATTCAAAACCACGAGGGTCTTATATAACTTAAGACCACACAAATATTAGCATAAATGACTCAATATATGTTAATTAACATTTTTTTTAGCTATAAAATATATATTTCTAAAACTTGGTGGGTATCACTTTCTTTTTAAAAATTAACAGATAATATGAAACTATGATAATAACTGAATAATTTTTCTGCGGCATATGCTTTAACTTCTGAATTTATGTAATTACTTCTTGTAATATTGAATCATGAATGGCGATGATGCTTTGTAATACAGTAACAGCCTTCAGGAATAAAACCTTACACTTTTCTTCAAAATGTGGAGCATCTTATAAGATGGTCCTTTCAAATGGGAAATTTAAGTGGCTGCTTTCCTTACAATTAAACTCAGACATAAAGAACTTTCAGGATTTCACATCTCTTGAAAAAGATGCCACCAACAGAGGTGCAAATAACTCTGGTTCCTTAAATAATTACAGGAAAGCATCTTAACCTTTTGCTCTGTAAATTCATTAGAGGTTTTGATTAGATTTTAACATATCAATAACATAAATCAGCATTTCCCAACAGTGTTCTCTGGAAGACCTGATTTAACAGTATTCTATTAACTTGTTAATATTCTGTTATAAAATGTGGGATGACTACAGCAAGCAACTATGATGTGTATATATTGTTTATACTTTCCATACAAACTATCTCTTCTATTGGTTTATCACAAGGTAATTTGAAATGAAAATTTATCTACTATTATTACAATTTTCAAATGTAAGAAAATGTCTCTTCCTTGGGAAAATCCATAAAGTTAAAAGATTTTCATAGTATCTGCTTTAGATTTTATTTTTTTAGGTTTCCAACTAAAAATATCCTACCCCAAAGTGGGGGCAGGGGAGAGAGGGTGGGAGGTGAGAATATAATGTATATATAGATATAAAATTAAGTCAAGCATCATAAATTTCTTGATTTTAAATTTATTTACTTAACCTAATCTATCTTCTATTATATCCTAAAGGACATCAACCCTGAATATTCACTGGAAGGACTGATGCTGAAGCTGAAGCTCCAATGTTTTGGCCACCTGATGTGAAGAGCTGACTCACTGGAAAATACTCTGATGTTGGGAAGGATTGAAGGCAAGAGGAGAAGGGCGACAGAGGATGAGATGGTTGGATGGCCTCACTGACTCAATGGACATGAGTTTGAACGAGCTCTGGGAGATGGTAAAAGACAGGGAAGCGTGGAGTGCTGTAGTACACGGGGTCGCAGAGTCGGACACAACTTAGAGACTGAACAACAATCCACTGTTATTAATTTCTACATTAATGTGTTTTATTTTCTGTAGAGCCTTCTGTAGAGGCTTCCCAATCTATTAGCTAAAGTGAAATGTATAATTTCCCTAGTCCATAACCATGGACAACTCATGAAGTTACACACGAGATGAGAAGCCTATTGAGCCTTCTGTAGAGGCTTCCCAATCTATTAGCTAAAGTGAAATGTATAATTTCCCTAGTCCATAATCATGGACAACTCATGAAGTTACACACGAGTTGAGAAGCCTATTGCTAGGCCAGAACAGGATGAAGAAACATAATGACACAGAAACATTTTTAAAAACATTCCCTGCTATTTAGATTCCTAGTAATGCAATGGCACCCCACTCCAGTACTCTTGCCTGGAAAATCCCATGGATGAAGCAGCCTGGAGGGATACAGTCCATGGGGTCGCTAAGAGTCAGACATGACTGAGTGACTTTACTTTCACTTCTCACTTTCATGCATTGGAGAGGGAAATGGCAACCCACTCCAGTGTTCTTGCCTGGAGAATCCCAGGGATGGGGGAGCCTGGTGGGCTGCCATCTATGGGGTCAGACAGAGTCCGACATGACTGAAGGGACTTAGCAGCAGCAGCAGCAGCAGTAATGATCACATTAGGCTTCCTTGGTGGCTCAGATGGTAAAGAATCTGCCTACAATGCTAGAGACCTGTGTTTAATCCTTGGGTTGGGAATATCCCCTGGAGAAGGAAATGGCAACCCGCTCCAGTATTTTTGCCTGGGAAATCCCATGGGCCGAGGAGCTTGGAAGTCTACAGCCTATGGGGTTGCAAAGAGATACAACGGAGTGACTATCATTCACTCATTCAATGATCACATAATATGTTCCTCTTTCCCACATCTTCCCTCTCTCTCTCAGCATCATCTTACTCACTTGAAATACCTACAAGTTAATTGAGGCATAACGTTCTTCATCTCTATGCTGCAATATACAGCTTCAATGTCTAGAACTTAAAATTATTTGTCCAGGGTTATCTCTGCTATTTCTCCCTGGATGTAGGAAGCTTTATAATTTACCAACAGGTGACTGAAAAGTAACATAAAATAGGGTTTCTTTTTTTGATTTTACTGAGGGTGTGTGTTTTTAAAAATAGTTTTTCAATTTAAAATAGTTTTAGATTTACAGAAAAGTTGCAGAGATAGTATTAAGAGTCCTTATATGTTCCCCATATATTTTCTCAAATTCATCTTAAATTAGTAGTATTCATCTTAAATTTACTTGCCACAATTAATGAACTGATATTGATACATTACTATTAACTGAAGTCAATACTTCATTTAGATTGCCTCATTTTTTACCTAATGTCCTTTTTCTGTTCCAGGATTCTATCCAAGATGCTCCATTACACTTAACAGTCATACCTCCTTAGACTCCCCTTGGCTGTGAGAGTTTCTCAGACTAACCTTGTTTTAGAAGACCTTGACAATTTTGAGTACTGACTAGGTATAATGAAGGAAGCCTCTCTATTGAAATTCATCAAATTTCTCCACTACAGAATTACTCCCTTTCTCCGTCTGCGTAATGCACACTCTGGAAGGAAATCACTATGAGCAGCCCACACTGAAGGAGTAGGGAGTTCAGCTTTACTTCCTTGAAAGCGTTGTGTCTATACGAATTATTTAGAATTCGCATGGGAGATTAATCTACATGGGAGATTAATCTATGTTCATCCATGTATTTATTCATTCAGTCATTTATTCATATTAGGATGGATTCATGAATATTTATTTTACACTTTGGGTTATAAATTAATATTATGTTACTTATTTTGTTGAACAGATTGTTCCAGTTTGGGAATTGGGAGCTGTTTCAATTTTATCCTTTTTTCCTTTGGCATTTCCTTGTTACTGTGGATTTTTCTAAGTGCTTCCTCACTTCTATGCACTGAAAGATGTTCCAGATTCAGCCTGTATATTTCTTACCCAAGTCCTAGAATCACACATTTCTCCAAGGAAGTATTTTGATTGGAAAACTGTTTTAGAAACCAGAGCTAGTATCTAGATATGCTCATTGTTACCGGGGGTCATTGTTTCTAGGCCCTGTCAGTTGATAAAGATAATAAACATGTATATATATATATATACACACATATATATAAAACTATGGATATTTCTATCTGTAACCACCTTTCTTTCTATCACAGACTTCCCTGATTACTCAGTTGATGAAGAATCTCCCTTCAATGCAGGAGACCCCAGCTTAATTCCTGGTCAGGAAGGTCTGCTTGAGAAGGGATAAACATCCCACTCTAGTATTCTGGCCTGGAGAATTCCATGGACTGTAGATCCATGGGGTCACAAAGAGTCAGACATGACTGAGCGACTTTCAATTCTGTATATTAATGTAAACATGAATTTAATCTTGAAGAGGTAATTTTTATGTGGACCCTTATGCCTCATTGAGTAACTATACATTTAAATTGCTAACATCCGCTAGATCATCAAAAAAGCAAGAGAGTTCCAGAAAAACATCTATTTCTGCTTTATTGACTATGCCAAAGCCTTTGACTGTGTGGATCACAATAAACTGTGGAAAATTCTGGAAGAGATGGGAATACTAGACCACCTGACCTGCCTCTTGAGAAACCTATATGGAGGTCAGGAAGCAACAGTTCGAACTGGACATGGAACAACAGACTGGTTCCAAATAGGAAAAGGAGTCCGTCAAGGCTGTATATTGTCACCCTGCTTATTTAACTTCTATGCAGAGTACATCATGAGAAACGCTGAGCTGGAAGAAGCACAAGCTGGAATCAAGATTGCTGGGAGAAATATCAGTAACCTCAGATATGCAGATGACACCACCCTTATGGCAGAAAGTGAAGAAGAACTAAAAAGCCTCTTGATGAAAGTAAAAGAGGAGAGTGAACAAGTTGGCTTAAAGCTCAACATTCAGAAAACGAAGATCATGGCATCTGGTCCCATCACTTCATGGGAAATAGATGGGGAAACAGTGGAAACAGTGTCAGACTTTATTTTTTGGGGCTCCAAAATCACTGCACATGGTGACTGCAGCTGTGAAATTAAAAGACACTTACTCCTTGGAAGAAAAGTTATGACCAACGTAGATCGCATATTCAAAACAGAGACATTACTTTGCCAACTAAGGTCCGTCTAGTCAAGGCTATGGTTTTTCCTGTGGTCATGTATGGATGTGAGAGTTGGACTGTGAAGAAAGCTGAGCGCTGAAGAATTGATGCTTTTGAACTGCGGTATTCGAGAAGACTCTTGAGAGTCCCTTGGACTTCAAGGAGATCCAACCAGTCCATTCTGAAGGAGATCAGCCTTGGGATTTCTTTGGAAGGAATGATGGTAAAGCTGAAACTCCAGTACTTTGGCCACCTCATGCGAAGAGTTGACTCATTGGAAAAGACTCTGATGCTGAGAGGGATTGGGGGCAGGAGGAGAAGGGGACGACAGAGGATGAGATGGCTGGATGGCATCACTGGCTCGATGGACGTGAGTCTGGGTGAACTTCGGGAGTTGGTGATGGACAGGGAGGCCTGGCGTGCTGCAATTCATGGGGTCGCAGAGTCAGACATGACTGAGTGACTGAACTGAACTCAACTGATACACTTAAAAATTATGGTAAAATAAGGAAGTCATTAATCTGAATAATTGTTTTTAAGATTCACCAAAAATTTTAAATGAAATATTAGTAATTGAAGAAAAGCTAGGGTCTAATTAGTAAGTACTTGTATCAGTGAACCTTAAGAAGGTAAAGACTGTATTATTCAAATCAAAATTGATTTCTTTATTATCCTAATCAAAAACAGTGATCAAGAATTTTAGTTTCCTAAATGTGAGCTTTTTGGTTCACAATGAAACACTGAATGGGTGGGAAAACATCCTTCAAAGCAGATTTTAGAAGGGAATTTTCTAAATTTCATTTAAACATTTAAAGTAAAAGTTACCCTTCTTCTAATTAACACCTTCTATTGAAAACACACTTTTTTTTTTCATATGTATAAAGCTGAAAGTGAAATTATGTCAAAATATAGTGTATATTCTAAAAATAACATGAGTACAAGTGAAACTTTTAAGCCTACTCTATTTTTTTTTCTGCACTATTTTCTCCTTAAAATAAAATGCAACTATCAGTTTTCTCAACACAAGAATTTATTGTATCATCGTTGCTTAAAGAAACATATAATATAGTTCTATTTTATAGAAGTATAATGTAACTATGACATAATACAATATAAGTATTTTAAAATGATACTGAGGAGAAATCCATTGTTTTAGAAGTATATCAATAACCAAATAATTATCGGATTGTGTAGTTTTATAAGAGTAGCTATGCTCTGACAACAAAAGTGGATTTCAAGAGACTATTGGAGAAATCTTTGTCTCTTTTGAGTTCTTCTGGAAGAAAAAAACTAACTTTTTTCCTCAGGAGTAGTTACATTTTATTATATGAGCATGTGATATTGTGTATCATGAGAAAAAGTAGAACAGCAGTAGGTTTATTTTAGATGAGCACTGATTTCTTGGAAACATTTTCTCCCATGGTAGTTTGAAACACGTAGGCTTGTGGGTGGCTCTCCTGCTTGAGGTGACCTCGGCCCCAGAGAGTGACTCAAAGGTAATGCTCCTCTTATAATACCATTTTCATGTTGTAAAGCCTCTTATTAGCATATTACAGTTTATGACTTTACTACTTATGAGATTGGCTTGAGTGCCTGGAAATTAAACTTAAAATAGCTTCTCAACATGAGATGGCACCTCAGGTTTTGGTTTTTATTTTTGTTTTCGTTTTGTTTGTTTTGTTTTAAAGAGTTCTCGGATGAACTCATCAGATACATTCTCAGCTTTGAGCTCAATTCCTAGAGTATTAGACTACCAATCCTGGCTGGTTGATGGGGTTTAGAGTTATGAAACAAAATAAATTCTATGATTTAACACAAGGGCTATAAAAATCTCTAGACTACTGGTTCTGCACCATGAACTTGTACTCATATTAGACTTCAGGTTTATATTCTGAGTTTACCATTTTGACTTTATGTCTCCTTGGAACAAATGTTCTCTCATGACCTTTAATTACTGTACTGCCAGTGGAACCTAGGAAATGGACATCATTAGCAGTCTTGCTTGGATAATTAAGAAATAAGTTCAGAGGGATAATTGCTCCATCATTATTTCTCTTTACCTTCTGACAAATTAGATTTTAAAAAAATAATTGAGTTGACCATATGTTCAAATCTGTGCAATTAACAATGCATTATTTTAGTTTAAAAATTTATACACACACAGACTATGGTTATTTCCTTTCTCTACTCCTACACTTTAGACAGGTGATGGGGATGAACTGAGGGTGGAGTTTAAGTTAGTTCCAAATAAATGCTAAGGATCTATTTTGCATTCATCTCCTAGGAGTTATGACTACATCAGTGAGTAGAGAGAATGCTGAGTGAAGAAGAATGAACCTTATAAATGCGGCTCTGATTGCTTTTGACATTTTAAATAAAGAAGTTTCTGTGTTATCCTACTGCTCCCTAACAGACTCACATAGATGAATCAAGACAATAAAGAAATGAATTGAAGCCAATTTTTACAGTGCCTTTGATTGTCCTAGCGGGAGTCCTAAAGCAAAGCCTATGCTAAGTGATGTGGGAGGTTCTAGAATATATTAAAGGGCACCATGAGACAGTTCTATCTAAAGCAATTAGTGTTAAAATCTTACATTGGTGATAGGATTTAAGACTTTTATAAATGTTTACACCTCTGCATCATTAAGCATACGGACTTTGAGAATGGATTTTTTCCTGAAATAGCTCTGTAGCATTAAAATGCATTGTATGTTTTAGTAGCGCCTTCTGGCTTTAGACTATAAAGACACAAATAAGAATCAGTGGCCACAGTATCTCCAAATCTGTCCAAAAATTACCCTTTCATCTCTAGAACTTCCTAGTCTCTTACCTGGGATTCAGAAATTCACTGTTAATTGCAAGTCTGGAAACAGGCTTGTGGTTAGAAACAAATAATTTAAAAAATAGTTTCCATCTTTCTGCCATTTTTATATGAGACAAAATAGAGCTTGGCATATGGTGTTATGAGTACAGTGAAGAAGCAGAATGAGATGAATGAAAAACCCAAAGAACAGCACGATTTTGCCTTCTCCCACCATTTCAGAAGGAGTACTTTTCAATTCATGGCATGAGTTAAAAAGGTAGAAAAACAGATGTACAAAAATCCAAATAAATACAGCAAAAGCTAATTAAGTATTTGTATTTATTATATTTAATTGTGTATATACCCAAAAGGCTTATAGATTGGAAGAGAGAGTTATTTCAACTAGTTTCCCAAGCAATATTTAAAAATAGTCCTAATAATTGAAGTTTTAAGTAAGAGTAATCAGAATATTTCATTATCATAAAATAAAATATAACCATCACTACTGATGGTTGGCTAGGGAATTTTAAAGTTTCTCTTTATCAGTAGGTAGAATAGGAAGAAACATTGGAAAATTCAAAGTAGGGAGATGAGAATAAAGGATTAATATAAGGGTTAGATGTTAGGGTGAACATGTTGGCAGTGACATAGGGTGGTAATTGCTATCAGTGACAGTTAAGTCATATAAACCTAACATGGCCCTATTCCAAATATTTTAAGACTTATTTTAAAGTTGGCATGGATGTATCCTAGTACAATACTTGCATATAGTAGCTGCTTAGTGAAATCACTAAGTAAACTAGTGACTTAGAATGTGAGAGGCAGTTAAGAGTAAGAGGGGAACTGGGAGAATAATAGTGTTACCATTGCTGCTGCTGCTAAGTCGCTTCAGTCGTGTCCGACTCTGTGTGACCCCGTAGACGGCAGCCCACTAGGCTCCTCTGTCCCTGGGATTCTCCAGGCAAGAATATTGGAGTGGGGTGCCATTTCCTTCTCTAATGCATGAAAGCGAACAGTGAAAGTGAAGTCGCTCAGTCATGCCCGATTCTTAGCGATCCCATGGACTCCAGCCTACCAGGCTCCTCAGTCCATGGGATTTTCCAGGCAAGAGTACTGGAGTGGGGTTACCATTAGAACAACAGAAAAAAGTTTGAACTTGGGAAACTGATACATTTGTTATTAAACAAGTTATAAACATAAAGCATGCAGAAATAGAGTTTTAAGAAAAACAGATGGGAGTAGAGTTTTATCTGTTAATTTCTTTGGTTCTCCATAGCATCTGATAAAATTTAAATATTGCTCATGGATGAGATTTGGATATATGCTGATTACTGGGACTGTTTCTTTCTAATCCTTGGAAACTATCTTTTCTTTATAAACCTTTTCTTTTTAAAATCAGATTTAATTTCATCTTACATTTTAATTTGTACAGCAGATAGACTATAGATAGAAAAATTCAAAAGTTGTAATAGTGCAAGATACCAGCTTAAATGGGACAGAAAAGCTAAAGGAATATTTAATTATAATATGTTTAATAGCCATTTTCATTGACTTTTTTGGAAGGTTGCAGAAGGAACTTGAAGTGTTTTGCAGTTCTGCAGAGATTATGATAACCAAATCAGTAGAGGAGCAATAAAAATGCTGAAGCAGGAGGGAAAAGATAATTGAAGGAAATACATAAGCATGCAAGAGAAAATTCCTTAGCAATGAGCTGTCTATATTTAATTCCTCTCTTTCTCTAAATTGTCCTGAATTATTTACATATTGAATAATTAGAAGCTAAACCATTAGCTATTCAATAGAAGTCCATTATAAACTTGTATATAATAAAAACTTATAAAATATGATTAGACAGGAAGGCAGTTATTAATCCTGCCAGCAATACTGGCTTAAAAATAATGTTTCCATTACAATGAGCATGAAATAGAAAGGAGTCTATTTTTCTTAATATAAAAGATTTAAATGTGTTTGCTAATTAATATACTTTGACTAAGCTTCATAGTTTCTGTGCCAATTTTATTATTACCCTAATCATTTCAGGTTCTACTGTAATTATAATGTAGACTGTGACTATCGGCAGATAAAGATTATGGATAGTTGGAAAAACAAATTGTGTCTCCAGCAAATACAAGGAGGTATGCAGTAAATCAAATTAGAATAGCAAATTGATCAACTACATTACATATTACCTTTGAAAATCAACCCAAGATTTTATTTTTTCAATGTTAGTTAATGGATAGAAAAGCAAATATGCAGAAAGGTAGATTTACAGCACTGTTTAACAACCAAGTTGATTTTGACCAAATGTCTGGAGACATTTTTGATCATTGTTATGATTTGGGGAATGAATGTTGCTACCAGAACTAGTAGGGGTGATAATGTACAGGACAGTCTCTCTAGAAAAGAATTATTCAGTACAAAATTTCAATAGTGCTGAAGTTGAAAAATCCTAATTTCCAGCATGTATTTCTTTTAGTTTTTAGCCCTCAGACTTTCCTTATTTGGGATCATTTATATAATACCATGGACTTCAGATTATCTATAATAACTCTCAAAAAAACCCTTCCTCTTTGTAAGAGTCGCACAAGTAAGATGATCTTATATGTCTTAATGATAATAAAATGATAATAGTAACTTAATATCTAAAACATTTTTTCTCAAAAGTGAATTTCCATTAGTATAACCTAATTATTTTCTCCATTTTATGTCAACAACAGGATAGTATGGTGTTTGGGAAAGACATACAGATGTAGTTAGGACAACCTATATCTTCATGTCCTTGAGAAACAACTGCTCATTCATTAACCTAACTGGGAAGCTCAGATCTGAACACTTCTATTCATTTTCATTTTATTTGACAACTATAGGTCTAAATATTCCTCCACAATAAACATCAACCTACATATGTTTTCGGCATACAGATTAAATTCTGATTTTATAAGTGTCTTATTTTTTTGATACACGATTCACTTTTTAAACTTATTTATTTAAGCTTCTGTTCAATTCTCTTCACTTCTATAGCCACTGTGAAATGTCATCCCAACTAGATTTATTTTGCTTAGTCTTTCTTGCCTTTCTTTAATCCATGGATCACAAAATATTTAGAATGCTTTTAAAACTACTCAATCATGACTACTTTTTGTGTCATGATTACTTAGACTCCTCTAATGATCACCACTGTACTTAGGATAAAATTTGATATACTTAAAATGACTTACAGGGCCTCTAATAATCTGGTCCCTGCTTCTCTGTTTTGTGTCTCAAGTTATTTCTGAGATCAGTGTGTTCTGATGACACCAACTTTGCTCTTCCTGCCTTAGAGACATTGAATATACTGAGTGCCCTGTGTAGCAAGCTTCTCTTAATCATTATGATCTCTGTCTAGATGTCATTTCCTCATACAAACTTTGTATGAATTTGCTCATTTAAAATTAGGGACCCTTGCTTTAATATCTTATTTTGCTATTCATAGTATAACCAGAGTATGCAATTATCGATCATTTTATAAGTGTTTGAGTGATATACCTCTCCAACTACAAAGCAAACTCATCAGGGCACTAACATATCTCAGTGTTGTTTATCTTTATCTTAACAGAGCCCAACACAGTATTTGACAGAAAACAGGCACTCAATAAGCATAGAATGACTTGATATAAGACTATTATGATTAAATAATTAACTTTTTAGCATACAGGATAAATAATGCAAATTTAACCTTATTTTATGCCTAATTTTACAAATATGTTTAGAACTATAGTAAAAAAAAATTCCTTTAGGCAACGCAAAATATAGTTTTCAAGGAAACTTTGCATTTGGATGACATAATCAGAAGCTGTCAAATCACAAATCATGCCTACTCTTAGTCAGAGACGACTAGTCGAGATGTACTCCATCTAAAACAATCATGAGGCAATTTGCTTATAGTATTAAGATGATTAGTGAGAAAACATAACCTAGTTACTCTGTAATAGCAAGATGCATTATAAAGATGGCACACAACTAAACTGAACTAGAATTAATCAATGATAAATACAGAGGTAAGGATACATTTTGTTATTTTGGAAATTTTATGGGACTGCATCGAACTGCTAATTCATATTCACTTTAGACTATAATGACTTTACTTTTACAGAGAGCCCTCTGTAGCAAGTCCTCTTAATCATTTATACCATTTCACTGTAGCTTGTGTTCTTTATTTACAAAACTGTTCACTTTGAATCTTATGCTTATCATTTTTCCTTTGAAAACTATGTTGATTAAATCTTTCATTTGGTTGAACACTAATTTGTCTCAATTTTTAATGCATTAAGAAATAAGGTTTGCTAAAAATACAATTTATATCTAGCTATAAGATTGTATTAGGCTAGTCATGGGCTTGTTAGCATCATGAAGAAACTGTTGTCATGGGTCCAGTAGACTACATTCTTTTGTAAGAGATATGTCCCCTAAACGTTCCTAAATCCCTAGTGTGAACACCAGAAAAGTTCATCAATAGGATCCTGTTTTCCTATTTCTATATATTAATTTATACTATTAATAATAGTAAAAACAAAGATGAGATAGTCTATCATATGGATTGGAACTGAGATTTTCAAGGGCAATGGAAGAGCGGAAAGCTGGAAGTATATATTCTCGCATACTTAGCACAGGGTACCTGGCAGAATTCCAAAGTAAATCACAGATATAAAAATCATTCATGTGGTCTCAGATGGAAAGGGAGAATGTTGTCAACGATAGCACAAGCAAAGGAACAAACATTAACTACTTCATTGCCCTTGTTTGTAGATCATCTACTAAATGGAAAATTCATTTCTTTTTTTTACTTGAAGATTTAGTTAACTTTTCTATAAGAAATGTTTGCAAAAACATTTTAAAAAACAGATAGTACAAATGGTCTTATAGAAATCACATTTGGCTCCATTTTTTTTCCACTCCCCAGATGGGCTGAGAGAGCCAACCCCTTTCAATTCTTTTATCTACTATTTCCATGTCTTAAAACTAATGCAATTCAATTATTCAATACATAGTTAATGTTGCTAATTTCCCAGGCTCTGTTTTAGGCACTTGGGACAAATCAGCAAACAAAGAAGACACCTGCTCTCATGAAGCTTGTAATTTAAAAGTGAGGGACATAAAGAATAGATCTGATAAATTAGTAGATTATAGTCTGTAATCCATATAGTTCAATCGAAAATAATTGCTATGGGAAAGAAAAAGAATAGGGCAAGATGGGTAGAGAGTACTGGAGGAAAAAGTCATGCACAATTTTGAATAAAGTGATTTGGGTAACCTTTCAGAAAATATGATATGTGATCAAAGAGTTGATGATGAGGGAGTTGCCATATGGATATTTCCTTAGAGTTCCTATACTCTTTGCTACTTTTATTCTCTGTTTTTCCTGTTTTAGATTTTCCTGAAATATCTGTTCATCCCTGAAGATTCATTCGGATTTAATAGTAAGGGACTTAAGGCATTTCATATGTTCTGTGTCGCATGGATAGAGCTTATTGATTGGTAGAATTCATTTTAGGGTGATAAACAGCAAATCATCATTTTTACTGGAAACTCCCAAATATTAGTATCTTACTTTTTTTCTGTAGGGTGGGTCAGATTCTATAGAGAGAGAAAAAAAAAAAAAAACTATCTATATGCATAGTTTCTGGCCTTGGAGCATAAGTATGGCTGTTGGCCTTCAAATGGATGAAAGAATAGAGTGGAGGGTCTTACTATTCAATTACAGAATCTTTGTCCTTCAATATCCCTGGTGTTTTGCATTCAGGAATTTTCTCAGTAATTTCTCCATGAGAGAAGGAGACAATCTAGCAGCTCTTGTAGATCTGGGTAAGATGGTCACTGGCTACCGGGGAGGGGACTGCATATCCTGAGTCTAAGGGTACCTTAATAGGTCTCTCCACTAGTTCTCTTATTTTCAAGCCCATTCTTTACTCTCACCTTCCAAGTTACCTGGTCCTTAAATTCCTAAGTCTTTCTGGGAATCTGCTGGAAAATCACCTTGCTTCCTTCTTTACCCTTTCTTTCTGCACATTTTGCCTTTTTCTGTTTCACCAATTCAGTTATATTTCAGACTAAGTTCCATCTTCCAAAACTGTGTTTAAATCTTGTCCAGCTGCAACTTCATTTTCTATTCTGTCATTACAGATATTTACATTTTAATTATTTTTAAAAAATAATATAGGTAGAGTTCCCTGAGGGAAAGTAACTTATATGAAGTCAAAAGACTATGTTTAACCAGAAGTCAGTACAATTTAATTAAATATTTATCTGGACTCTTTTTAGGGAGAGGGAATGTGCAAGATGTTATTGGGGATATACCAGTTTGGAGAAGGAAATGGCAATCCACTCCAGTACTATTGCCTGGAAAATCCCATTGTCAGAGGAGCCTAGTAGGCTACAGTCCATGGGGTCGCAAAGAGTCAGACACGACTGAGAGACTTCACTTCACTCACTCTAGGGCTACACAATTCCAAAGGCTTCTGTAGGGGAAAAGTATAATTTCATGCAACTCTAACTCAAAGCATATTGATAAATATCATATGCTGAATTGAACAGTGTCCTCCAAAATGCATGTCCACCAAGATCTCCAGAACATAGCCTTATTTGGAAATGGGTCTTTGCAACTATAATCAAGTTGAGGTTATTGTGGACTGGGATCCAGTGACTGGTGTCTCTAAAGAGAAACAAGAGGGACATTTGGATATAGAGACCCAGAGGAGACATGGTGGGGGAGAGGCTGTGTGTGATAAAGTCAGAGACTGAAAAGGCAGCTGCAAAATAAGGAACTCCTGGGGCCACCACCACAAGCTGGAAGAAGCATGCAATGAGTCCTCTCTAGAGGAGACAAGGCCCTACTGAGACCCTGATTTCATATTTTTAGCTTTCAGAATTTGAGAGAATACATTTCCATTGTTTTAAGCCACCCAGGTTGTGGTATTTCATTATGGCAATTTTAGGAAACTGAAACATGTCATAACACCAGTAGAAAGGGTAATGGGAGAATATAAACAGAGCCCGGGCTCACCACACATAACATAGGGCAGACAAATACTGAATTTACCTTTGGTCAAGTGGAAATTCTAAACATGAAAATGAGTTTGACATTATTAAATTATATGGCATCAGCTCTTGATTATTTAAGGACTGATTTTTCAGTGATAATTGCTAAAATGAAAAATTTACC
The DNA here is from genome assembly GCF_032405125.1 of Capricornis sumatraensis. Taxonomy (NCBI): domain Eukaryota; kingdom Metazoa; phylum Chordata; class Mammalia; order Artiodactyla; family Bovidae; genus Capricornis; species Capricornis sumatraensis. The sequence goes on along the minus strand of NC_091074.1, from coordinate 43,799,199 downwards.
GCATGTACTCATTTGCATTTTAAAATCACATCTTTTCTCAAAAATAGTCACTAATACCTTCTGAATGTATTTGAGCAAATAAAAGCATACACATTTAACATCATGTAATCATTACTTCTAAAAGAAAGTTGAATGCAATTAAAAGGCATTCTTGGCTCATGAATTTCTTTTCGATCAGTCACCATGCCTTCATTATATTTAGGATGGCTTTCTAACTTCATTAACATTGAAAGTAACTTTTAAATAAATATTCTATTTCATTATTATAATTCAAATTTTTTCTGAGATCATTTCAGCTGAAGCAAGAGTAGTCGTTTTTGGCATATGATTTGGAAGCTTTGGAAGTGGAGATGAATGTTTAAAATTTGAAGTCTAGAAAGAGACAAATCTTGTTTGACAAATTCTAAAGACATATGTAAAAAATGAGAAGTGCTAGTGATGTAAGATTCAAGTTGCTAACATTTGTTCAGTGATTGCATATAGTTAACCAACCCATTATTATAGAATTGATGCTCCTAAGACATTTCCAGTAAGCTGTGCAATCTAATTTTTAAAAGTTAACCAATATCTTTAGAGAAGCTAAACTGGAGAAACCAGCTATGGTTGCAAGCACATGGCAGTTATCTGAAAATTGTTTGGATAGAGAGGAAAAAGACTTCATTCATCATTTGTAAGATAAAACATTTCCACTTGAGTAACTGACAATATAAAATAAAAGAGTTTGGTTCTGTTTCTCTTTTGAAGGCCAAACACACACTGGCGATGCTTTTTCTTTTTTTTTCCAAGCTTAGAAAGTGAAGAGTCTTTATTTTCTTCTAAAATCCTACAGTCTCATCCAAAAGTAAACTGTAGCTTGCCTCCAGGCCTATATCTCCTCCTGTATTCCCTTTATTGATAAACTGAAGCATGCAATTGCCAAGATAGAAAACTGAGTCTTCCTAAGCTATTATTCAGCCCTAAGATCCAATCAGTTGCTGAATTTTTAAACCACTAATCTCATGCCTTTGCCTTTTCTCTATTCTCTCCACTGCTGCTCTAGGTAGGATCGCATTACTTCTTGAGTAAATTACCCAGTGGTCTCCTGGGTGGTTTCTCCTAGACAATTCTCTACAGCACTGCAAGAGTGGTCATACTGAATTACAAATCTGGTCAAGTTAAGCCTTGCTTAAAATCCATCAATGCTCCCTGCAACTTTCAGAATAAAATTCACACTCCTTAGCTTAGCACAGAAAGCCCTTTATAATCTGGCATGTTAATAGTTCAGCATCACTTCCCAAGACATCATCACACTGTTGCTCTGGTTGCACTGAACCATCAGATCAAAACCTTGGGGGCACATTCTGTTCCTCTTCACCATGGCTTTGCCCCTATTCTCTTCTTAAAGTGTGACTACCCCTTTCCATTATTTACCATAAACTAATAACACATTATCTTAGTAGCTCAGACGGTAAAGCACCCACCTGCAATGCAAGAGACCTGGGTTCAATCCCTGGGTGGGGAAGATCCCCTGGAGAAGGAAATGGTGACCCACTCCAGTATTCGTGCCTGGAGAATCCTGTGGACAGAGGAGCCTGGCAGGTCACAGTTCATGGGGTTGCAAAGAGTCGGACAGGATTAAGCAACAAAACACACACACACCCCTCTTTATTATTTATTATAAACTAAGGACACATTATCTTACAAAACCCCTTTCAAATGCCATCTCCTTGGTGGGTTTATCAAGTTTTTGTATAGGCAGGTAACCAGCTTAATATTTTAACTTTTAGTCTGGAAACAAATAAACTAGGGAATTGATAAGCATGGTGTGGATGTATCTGAGTTTTTGTGACCTCATGGACTGTAGCCCACCAGGCTCCTCTGTCCATGGGATTTCCCAGGCAAGAATACTGGAATAGGTAAACATTTCCTTCTTCAGGGGACCTTCCCAACCCAGGAATCAAACTTGGGTCTCCTACATAGCAGACAGATTCTTTACCAACTGAACCACCAGGGAAGCCCCACAATTACAGTATTTTTAAGTAAATTTTACTGTATATGATCTAATTTGTGTTAGACTATATTTAACATAATTGCTAATGCACAGTATTAATAGCTAAGAAAAAGTTTAAGTGCATGGTCTCTGAAACAGTCATCCTTTGTTCAAACACTGGAACTACCATTTTCTAGCTATGTGATTTGGGCACATACTCCTCTAAGCATCAAATTGTGACAAAGTACTACCACTAACTGATGGTACAGTGCTCTTATTTATTTTTAGAGCATTCACAATTTCATCATGCAATACGAGAACAATATTTTAAAAGGAATAGATTTATATATACTTAAAATTGGTCTAGATCCTAAATGAAGTGAATGGTAAACATATTGTTTTACTATATGTTAATACCTGTTACAATAACCTTTGCATCCAAAGATTAATACTAGCCAAATAGGAATACTAATAGGACTCAGCACCACCTGAAGTTATGTTGCTTATTGAAGCACTATTTCTTGAGAATAAATCCCTGGAAAGAGAAGCAAGAAGTGGACTTGGTGGTGAGATTTTCTCTTTGTAGTTCAGCTCAGTTGCTCAGTAATCTCCAGCTGTCTGTGACTCCATGGACTGCAGCATGCCAGGCTTTCCTGTCCATCACCAACTTCTGGAGCTTGCTCAAACTCATGTCCATCCAGTCAGTGATGCCATCCAACCATCTTATCCTCTGCCATCCCCTTCCCCTGCTTTCAATCTTTCCCAGTATTATCAGGGTCTTTTCTAACGAGTCAGTTCTTTGAATCAGGTGGCCAAATTTCTTTTAGTAATTGCTCACCTGTTCTTACTAGGAATACAGCCAATCTACTTTGGACTGGTATTTGCTAACTAGGGTTGTTATTTACTGCCTTAGCTTTATCAGCAGAAAGAATCCAAATAATGAAATGAGAATAATTATATCTTCTATTTAACTGTACATGATTAAAATACATATATAATTAGATGCTTATTTTTGTAGATTAAAGTTATTAAAATGGATATTTTGATACAATTTAAAACATAATTTATTCTACAGAAGAAATAATATTTTTGTGTTGAATTTTCATCACATGAATTTATTTCAACTGCAATATTCTCAAACACTGTGAAACATGCTGGGTTAATTAGTACTAGAGAACAAAAATATCATTACATGTTATTTGTGTTATTTAAAGTAGACTCTTCAAACTATTTTGGTGTGATTCATGTTGTAGCAGATTTTCCAGAAATATTTAATAGTGCTACATGGTATAAGAGACATGAGTTAAGCTGAATCATGAAATAAGTCACTTATTTTACTTCTCAGCCTTTAGGCTGAGAAAGAAAAGTCAAGAGAAAGAAATATTAATTTATTTGAAAGTCTTTGTTCTTTTATTTAATGAAAAATATTATTTTCACATGAAGTTCTTGCTTTGGAGATGTAGCTCTGAGACAAGCTCGTGTGCTTGTGTCTGACCTATAATTCTGTATCCCTGCTGTATTTTTTTTTTCTGTTTCCTCCAACCTCCAACCCAACACAAACATTTAATTTTCCTAAATGGTGTAAATGAACTCTTAAAAATGTGCTTTAAATGGATCAAAACAACTTATAGCAGAATATCAGCTTTCTAGAAAATGTCACAAATCAATATTAGGTGGTAGAAATATAGCAAAAGCTATCCAGCTGCTAGAATTATCTATTTTACCTTACCTCATAGGTACATCCATATCCTTGCCTCTAAAGTCTTACTTTTAGGTCTGACAAAGAAAGACTCTTTCTTCCTTGACCTAACTTGAATCTGGCTCTCCTGAGCCCCTAATTGGACAAGGTCTGACTTGAGCTTCCCTCTCTGTACCTAAAGAATTCAGTTTGCACAAGAATACTTGAGTCAGCTTAGTGAACATTTCCTACCCTTAGTATTTGCCCATTTTAGATATCTATTAATAATATGAATTCCTTACCCCCCACCCTCAAAGTCTTTCACCCTAGCCTGTCTACAACAACAAATCTAATGAGCATACATAGCAAGAATCTCCCTTATCTTGCTATTTCCTCTTAGTAAGTTTTCATCCTCTGACCTCCACCTGTTCCTTAATTATAAATCCCTACTTGTCCTCATTGGGGTTGGAGTTTAGTCCCTTCTCTTTCCCCTAGTACAAACCCCAATGTAGTAGCTCCCTTGAATAAAGTCACTGTCTTTAACAAGAATCATGAATAATCTTTCTTTTCAACAAGTCCTCAGACCAAGTATTTCCTCTTTCCTGGTCTCACAGAACCAGGACACATTGCTCTGAGGCTACAGAATTACAGAAAACTCTCCCTTAGCACATCAAAGAGGGTCTCTGAAAAAATACTATTGCACCACAGAGTAGAATCTTTGATACTTTATACTATCTATGCTGTCTCATAAATTTTTCACATAGAATCTTTGAAGACAAAACATGGCATGGATTTATTCAGTTCATCTACTCTCTCCTCTGTCCTGCCATTATCTTACAGAGTGAGTGATCAAAAATATTGATCAAATGGATTTCAGTAGTTTATTTGTAAAAAGTAGAAAAATCCAACTTATTCTTTCTCTCTATCTGGAAATAGAATTTTCTATTCCTAATTCAACTCAATTTGAATATAGAATAATTTAAATAGGTTACTGTCTTCCTGAGGTGGATCATGGGTTTCCCCTTAGAATGGCGTGAAGATTTTTTTTTTTCCCCCACCTAGGATTTAGAATCATGTTATAAACTTTCTCTACTACCCCAACATTCTGTAAATTGGTTGGGGAAATAAAATAATATCCTTAAAAGAAACTCTCATTCAGGATTCCCTGTGGGTCTCATTTATTCCAAACTGGATATGCCAAGGCAGCAACCTCATGTAGGTGGTTGCTGTTTTGGTTCTGCAGATGTTTGTGTAGTGGTGCTTAGAGAAAGAGTAGGAGGACAGAAAGCATTTGTGGATTTAATGACCAAGCATGGTGGGGCATGCCATAGAGAGGGCAGCTTGCAAAATAGCCTGCTTGCACACAGATGCACACTTTGCAGTACTGAGTTCTTATCTCATTTCCACACCTGTCCTATCACTGAGTCGCACACTCTCAGCATGAGGCCTTGTCTGTTGCTTCTCTCCTTGCTTCTTAACCTTTCTCCTATCACTGGCCTATATTATCTGCAAGTGAAATGTGCTGAAGGTAACTGATAGTCTGTGGGCTTACTTCCTCTAAAAGAAATCAGCACACCTGATTTAACAGCCATGTTTTTAGCAAAAAAGGCAGACAAAAAAATGCTCTAATTTGTAGTCTATTTAATGAATAGTTTTTGCATGCCTACTATGTATTAAAGCACTTTCACATATGGTATCATTTTTATCATTTAGTGGTAGATCCATGTTTGGTATGCAAATGTATATGCTTTTGATTATTATTTACTCCAAGGGAGGAAATAATTAGTAACCATGGTAAACATTACTACCAGGATTCAAACTCTTGTCTCTTTGAGTCAAAGTTTGCCCAGGGTACAATAAGAAAAGGCAGATGTCAGTATGTAATTACTAGTATTTATAGCATATTTTAGTTACTTTCATTAAATTGTTCAAAAAAGCACTATGAAGTAGATATTTTCATTTCCAGTTCCAAAGAGAAACTAAAGGTTCACATAGATTAAATAACTTGTGTGAAGTCACAAAGTCAGAATGTGGTTGAATTGGCACTTAATCCACATCAAATGCTTAATAGGCAGGCTATGTTATTATGTAACAAGAGATGTTCAGAACTTCAGGAGAGGTCTTAATATTATATACAGCTATGATCAAACTAAAATAAACACTGATAAGAGTTAAACTGGACAAGGTCACCAAAAAGCTTCAGACACAAGGCAATTGCTCCAGTGTCTTTCTATTCACTAGTTTGGGTAACTCTCTAATCCTGAATTACATTAACAAAATACTCCCCAACATCTCTATTGCAAAGAAAATAAGCAAAGGTTATTATCATTTTACCTAAGAACAAAAAAAAGCTCCTTTCTTGCATGTGATTTTCTAAACTTATCTCAAAATTAGCTGTGAAAATGAGATTAGAAACTCCTATCTCTGACAACCAAATCATTCCTTAATCTAAGCTGAAATCATTATAGAGATTTAAGGCATGGAGATCCACCATTGTTTTAAATAGAATAAAGGAATCAAAAATCTCATTATCCATTTGAAAAATCACTGAAACCAATTGACCTGTACTTTGCAAGCAATTGTGTTCATTGCCTGTATCCTTGGTAGGTAAAAATAGAATATGTAAAGCAATTAATTAAACTATAATCAGTAAACAATAATCCTAACCTTGCACATTAACCTTTTATCCTAGTATCAATAAGTTTAAGAGGAATTATGAATTGCAGATAAATGTAGTCAAATATATTGCAATTTTAATTTGCTAGCTCTCTTTTCTCAACAAAGGAAGCACACATGTGACACCCGGAAAATGTGTTTCCTAATTAAGCATTCATTTTGTTTAAATAGTACCTTATGTCACAAGCATTACATTTGACTCCATTTGAATCAAAAGATTCAATTTTATCCTTAAAAAAGCTGAATAAAATATGAAGGACCAGCTTTACTACACCCATTTAAAAATTGTAGAAACTGAGGATAAGAGAGTTCTTTTGTATAAATAATCAAGAGAGAAAGAGCATTTCAGGTTGCAACTCAAGTCTAATTCCCAAACTATGGTCTATCAATGTGAATTAGATCAAGAAAATTCCAAATTAGAGAGGTTTTTAGAAGTTGCTTACTCGACACAGATGTTGGTTTTTACACTGTAAATGAGAAAATAAAAAAGAAAGAAGGTCCTTTCAATGTATGGAAGTGTATATAGAAATCTCAGTTTGAGTACTTGGGGGTGAGGGTGGCGCAAATTTAGAAGAAAACTCTTCTGGGAGGTTATACAATTGATTGTACCTGTGAAACAGATCTTGTACATGGAAAGAAAGCATTAGTATATGGAACAGGTACAGAAGAGGAAATCTGACCTCTGATTTTTCCCTCTGAAAGGAGGAGAGACTGCAGGATCAGTCTGCAATCTAGCCTTCTAGCTGCTTCTGCTTTAAGCTGTATTCGAGAGAATCCTACATCCAGCTACTTAACATATAATGCAGTCTTCTCATTTCTCTTAAGGGTAGTGATGGTAAGTACTTATGGGATGTACCAATCACAAAATGAATGCTTTGCTAGGCCTAGGATGCATTTAGATTACTTATCTCTGAAAGGTCCTTCAGTAAAAATCCACTCAGACTGGTGGGTCACTGCATGGAGAAGAATAACAATGGAATTTCAGTTTGCTGCGCTGTGCTGTGCTAAGTCACTTCAGTTGTGTCTGACTCTGCGACTCCACGGACTGTAGCCCACCAGGCTGCTCTGTTCACGGAATTCTCCAGGCACGGATACTGGAGCGGTTTGCTATTTCCTTCTAGATTACTTATCTCTGAAAGGTCTTTCAATAAAAATCCACTCAAACTGGTGGGTCAATGCATGGAGAAGAATAACAATGGAATTTCAGTTGTTTAATAACTTCAAATGGTGTTTATGACAGCTTTTGAATGATTATCTATTTAATCCAAATTTTGTTAAGATTTTATGTGTTGACATGTTTTTATGTGTGCAGGCATCCCAAAACATGCATGTGTGTAAACAGGGCACCTCTCAGTGTCTCTCCATAAATGTTTTCTACATATTCAGTATATTCGGATGTTCAAACTCTAGACATCTTTTAAAGAAGTTATTTTACTCTATGAAATAAGAGGAAACCGGTTTATTTCTCAATAATATTTCTTAGCTATTGTCATTGCCAGCATAATTTTCACCATTATTTGTTTGTTTGAAGGTAGGGAAGATATTGGCATGTGCATTATTAAGATAGTCTGAATATGGTAATTTTCATAATGAGATTTATTGTAAACGTCTCCTGGAATAAAAAGAAGACTGTTCTATTTTAAAGCATTGAAATGGCTATAGGATAGTTAGAATATTCCATTATTTTTAATGGAACAAAATTTGTATTCTGTTCATTAGAATGTTAAATGAGTTAAAGAAACAGGTTCTGTTCTTACATCACTCATGTAATGAGGTAGTATATAAAAAAATTCAGTTTTGTGGTGTCGAACACATGACTGGAATTTAAATGAATATAAATTAATAGCAAATACCCCATCAAAGAATGCAGGTGGCTCTGTTTTTTTTTTTTTCCTTCTGTTTTTGGTAGTTCATGATTTCATGGCACACATCCCAGCTCAACAAAATTTTATCAAGTGAATGTAAAACTGCCACTAACATTTGAGCGATTTAAAAGGCTTCTTATTTTTCCCTCACTTCTCTCATGCCCTGTGAGGTGTTTTGTTTGTGGTAGAAATATAATGAATGCCTGTTCAATTAGCCCAAAATAACTTAAGATGCAATGGGATTGGGTTACAATGTGACTGAACAATTTGTCCGTAAACTCTAAACCAGTGTCAAGTGAATGGATTGCATTTTCATTGTCTAATTTACCAAACTGAATCTAAAATCTCTCTAGGGCAATTTCCTGTGTTTTATTTATTTATTTTTAAAATACGTTTGAAAGAACTGATGACATACAGTAATCACAAAGGACCACGACAGTCTTCCGTTTTGTTTCTTTAGTTCTCTAGACACCAATAGTATTTATTACGGCCATTTAGTTTGTCAATTTCAACTTCCTGATCTTTCCTTTTCGCTCATTCCAGCTCCTCATAAAATCTTACCACTAAATATTTGTAATACAACCCATATAGAGTTTATTTATCTTTGCTTGTAAATTATAGAAAAACCAGATAAACTTGACTTTTAGAAAGCTGTTGATCTTAAACAAGTTTCCCTACAGTAAACAAGACTTTTCCCCTTTTTTTCCCTTTGTATTGCTTTTTTTGTAGTAAATGACATAGAAGTTGGACTTCACCAAGCTTGCCTAATTATTGAGATAAGGCTCCTAAAACTTCTTGTACCTTTACCCACAGAAATTTTTGCTGGAGACAAACACTTAAATTAGAATAGGAACTACAATTTATTGAATCTGTTGAATGTGACTATATCACAATGGTTACACATATATTTCACAATATCTCTGTGAGGAAGAAATGACTATTCTAGAAATTTAAACTATGTTAAATACTTATCTAGAATCACTAAATTATAAAGCAAAAAATAGAAATGGAATTTTAGGAGCTTTCTTATTCAGTTCAAAAGTCTGTATTCTTTCTGCCATGCATGTGTCATAAGTTGCTTCAGTCATGTCCGGCTCTTTGTGAGCCTGTGGCCCCTAGCCCATCACGCTCCTCTGACCTTGGGACTCTCCTCCAGGAATTAATACAGGAGCGGATTGCCATGCCGTCCTTAGGGATCTTTCCACCCACAGATCCAACCTGTATCTCATACCTTTCCTGCATTGGCAGGCAGCTTACTAGTGCTACCTGGGATGCCCTCTTTCTACAACACCATATAATAACTTGAAAGTTTTGAACTAAGGTTGAATGGAAACCTAGTCTGATGAAATCCATTCTTTTGTCAGTATACTTACAATTCTCCAAACATATTAACTAATAGGTAATACTGCATATATATTTCTCTTCCACTTTTTTGTAGTCATAAACATATTTATTACTGTAGAATATTGCTTCTTAGTCATTAAATGTCAAAAAGACAAGAGAAAGAAAAAAACTCAAAGGGAAACCTGAACCTGGGGTGAAATCCTTACATTATGAATAACATGAATGTTCTTTAAGATAATTTTCTGCATTGTATTAATAGTCACCCTGTGCTTGCCACATGTGAGGTACTCAAGGTCACAGAGTCAAAACACACACAGAGAACTTAAGATGCTGAGAGCTTTTTTGTGTGTGAATTTGTTCAATAAAAATTCTAATTAATTAACATTTATGTATATGTGCCTATGTGAACCTTATGGATATTCTCATAAACAAAATAAGCTCATCAGCATACAGTTTATACCACAAAACTTGATATTTGATGCACACCCCTAAGTCTGTAAGCATCCTGAAAAAACTTTAAATGTTCACAGTGAGGATATGTTTACTTAGAAATAGACATCATATCAGTCATGAAGCGCATTTTTGTACGAAATTTTCAGTCTATGAGATTCTAACATGAATAAGTTTGGCTCTTACACTTTCTCTCCCTCTCTCTTCCTCCCTCTCTGTCTCCTTCTCTTTGTCTCCCTCTCTGTCTCTGATCCTCACTGTTTTCACCCTAGTATAACATCTGACAAGTAAACAGTTCCCCAGATTGACTGGATTCCAGGTTAGGAATCTGTGAAACTCTGCTATTAGAAAATCTTCTTTAACATAAGTATAACTTCTGAAATAAAATTATCTTCAGGTTAAAATCAAGACTTTGATTAACATGATTAATAGATAAGTTAAACGAGATACTTCTTGACTCAAGTGAAAAACTGAGTTCATTATTAGCCAGTTATTAACAACTGTTTGTAACAGGTACATGCAAGATTAGTTTTTACCCTTTCATGAATCATCCAATGTGGTTTTGTAGCGGAAGAATGTGTTAACAGTAAAGTAATAATCAACTATCCCAGATATTGCCGAAGAGAAATACAGAATGGAACTAAGTGAGAAAAGCTGGATGCATTATTTCTACATAAAATTACATTAAACAAAATAAATTACAGATACATTTACCAATTACAGCCACTTTTTGTTCAATGATTTCCCCAGAATTCGCAGGGAACATGCAACAATCCTTTTATGAGTCTCCGGTGAGTGACCTCTATGATTCTACAGATATTCCTATTTTTACTGAGCATACTGAAGTCATCAAAAAGAAACTCTCTGCTTCTTAAATTATCAACTCATTGACATCTGAATTTGCCTAAATCTCTTCCTCTAAAATGTTGACAAAATATCACCCTTTTCTCTTGTAATACCAATCTTTCCACTGCTCTTGGTTCCTTCTCATTCACCTATATTAATCTAGAACCTTGGTCCAAAGTTTATTCCCTAATTTAAATGTCATCCTCTTTATAGTCTACCTCTTTCTTTAGTATCTAAAATTTCTCACTTCTCCAAAAGTGGTAGTGTTTAAATTTCTGTGCTCTGCTCACACTATTGACTTTCAAAGGATGGCACCATTCACGTCCATGTTTTGCCCTATACCTTAACTTCCTACCCAGGAGCTTGAGATGAAGCCCTCTTTGTCAATTACCCCCTGAATATCTCCTTTCTCTTCGAAGATTCACAGACATGTCAAACTCAATATGCAACAGATTGCTTTTCCCTAAAACTCACTTATTGCTTCTGAATTCTTTATGTTAATAAATGCAGTCCCCTAAGCTTTAGTCAAAGAAGTAATTCTCCATGTGTCTTTTCTTTTTTTTAAAAAAAATTCTTCCCATATTGAAGTTCTGTCCATCCCATACTCTAAACTTCACATCTATTTTCCCCTCATAATCTACAGCTATTTCCTTTATCATCTGCACTAATTAGTCTTTTAATTGGTCTCTCTACATTAAATCTTGACTCCTGAGAGTTTATGCTCCACATTTCTGCTAATATTGTGTTTGGAAAATAGCAATTGTGATTGCTTTTTAAAATTTTTAAACCTTCTGATATCTCCTTATTTTCTATAAGATAAATTGTAGACATTCATCTGATAGACAAGACTCCACCTCAGTCTCCAGCTCATTGTTCAAGAATCACTTGTAGAAGAACCCCAAGAACCAAGATATTTCATATCTTCTGGCTATTTGTCCAGCAGTTCTTGGCAAAAAAACACCTTCAACCAACACTCAAAAAGCAAGCATTATACTGAACAAAATGTGGCAGAAACAGCAAATTGGCTACCAAATATATGCTTTCACTTCCGTATCATAGAGTCATTGCTTGAAAATTATCTTGCATTTATTTTGATCATGCCATAGGTCTTACTAATGGACTGGAAGTTAAATTGGTCTGTGTCACTTTTGATTCAAGTTATTCAAGGATCATAGTGCCTTATTTATACCCTTTCTTTTCCCCTTTCTGTTGGCCAGATGCAGGGAATAATGAATTATTAAGGAACAGCATAGACATAAGACGAAGTAAGTCTGAATTCCTGATACACTGCATGAAGAAAAGCTGCCTGGAATCATCTACATTGCACTGTTAATTGAGGGAGACATAAACCTCTCTTGTTGTAGACCACTGACATTGCAGCAGGTCATATTTTTTACAACAGCTAGAGTAACCTAGATAATAGAAGAGAAAAAATGAGTCAAGTAAAATGGAATCTCTGTTATTTAGAAGGCTTCAGTTTAGTTATGTCATATTTTTCTACAATGTCAGTCAGTATAATTTTAATAGCTGTATAATATTATATTCAAAGAACAGAGCACCATTTGCTCATTTTCTTATTATCTGACATTTCATTTCTAACTATTCACAGTGACAGAAAACCATGATTAATAGCTGAGGGAATGTGATTTGTTTCTTTTTCTATGTTATTACCATAGTCTAACTCCCTGAATAAGATTGCTGATCAAATATTAAAAGATCTAGATGGATCCTGATAACTATGGTTTGATCCACTATAGAAGGCTGATAACAAGCATCTCTGAGCTGGAAGGTTGACTGATTCTAGAAGGTTGTTTTTCAAAGTTTATGACATTGATACACAACATCATACAAACGTTTATATTTAATTATGTGAAGGCACTTTATGGCATCTTTATTTTTTCTAAAACATAGCTTGCATTTACTGAAACAAACTCTGGTCATTTTCATATCAATCATCTGTCAGGTAAGAAAACATTATTAAGCTCACTAATCTTGATCAATTGCATGTTATATCTGAGGTGATCTAAAGTTAGGGTTTTTAAAAACTGATTTTGCATTAATGCTTGTTAGAAGTGGTTTGCAACAAAGTATACAAATATGAAACAGCTTTCCAATGTGCCATTTAGAGGCTAAGAAATAGTAGAATTCATTGTAATACTGAATTTAACATGATATTCACTGAACTCCTATAAAGTTGAGAAGTAAAATTCTAAAATCCTAAGATGTAATCATAGCTTAGTGAAGTAACGTCATTTTGTATCTTCTTCTCATTTCCAAGCACTAATTTGTGCAAAGAGATCAAGGCATTATAGAAATGTAATAATACTATCATATAAATATTTCAGATTTGTCTTGAAAAACACTGCATTTTGACTTTTATGTTTTTTGTTGGCAGACAAATATTAAGGACATGAAGTAGAATCATCTTTCCCTTTATAAATAGAGACTTAAGATTAAAGATTTAATAAAAATACTTTGATCTCTGGTTATGGTCTACTGTTTTAACGCAACACTGATAGTATTAAAATAATTTTACTTTTAATCTCATCTACTTCTTTATCATAATATAAAATCATGAACAACAGGTAGGTATGAGTAGAGGTTCCTGATCGAGATCCTCATTGACTTTCAAATGTGATGATAATTAAAGTGGTTAAACTCTCAGCTCTTCATCCCACCTGCAGGTTCTTGGATTCATGTGTTGATTTGTGCCAGCTCAATCTTCTGACTTTTCATCAAGATGTTCAATACACGGTGCTTTCATTATAAGCTATAGTTTTCTCTATCATTAGAAGAAACACAAGTTAAGTAAGCTAAGCTTTCCTCAAACAGCAGTGATTGCTTTCAAGTTCCTGAACATGCTGTTGGAGGCTTGACGAGAATGATTGATTTATCACTTTTTAAATAGATCTTTAATCTGCAAATCAATAAAAATGTTTCACTTCAGCAGTGGCACAGGGTGAATGACTCACCCTTGAAAGCAAAATGAACTAATGCTGCCTTTCTTCCTTTCTTTAATACACCCAGATTGCATTGTTCTGTTTCTTCGCTTGGATTACTTTCTAAACTCCAGTGCCTGGGAGTGCATAAGGTTTCAGCTTGGTTTCTCCACAAATCAAGTCAGGGATTAAATGTTAATCAGCTATGACTGTTATTTCAACACTGTTGTTCTCTTTGTTGTGTAATAAAAAGGTTAAAACTGAAACATTCTTTAGCTGTTCAAAACAAAATAAAAGTTTAAAACACATACAATGCCACCATCACCTAAGGATGTGGAGAACATTGTACCAAAGTGACACACAGTGTTTGCTAGGTTCAGAAATTGTAGAAATTATGGAAATTTAAATAACAGGAGGTTAACCAAATTAAGTCTACCAAGGAATAAAACTGAAACACATACAGCATCCTATTAATTTCAGTATTTATATGTATTTTGAAGTGGTCAATATACAAAGTTATTAAAATGTTACTATGTTCCCTGAACTATATGCTATATCCCCATGGCTGACTTATTCTATAACTTCAAGTTTGTATCCCATAAATTCACTTCACCTGTTTCACCCATTCCCAATGCCCTTTCCTTCTGCTGCTGCTAAGTCACTTCAGTCGTGTCCGACTCTGTGCGACCCCAGAGACGGCAGCCCACCAGGCTCCCCCGTTCCTGGGATTCTCCAGGCAAGAACACTGGAGTGGGTTGCCATTTCCTGTGTGAATCTACTGCTGTTTTCTTTTCTTTTCTAGATTTCACATGTAAATGAAATCACATGTTTGTCTCTGATTTATTTCACTTAGCCTAATACACACTGGGTCTAATCATGTTGCAAATGGCAAGTTTTCACTCTTTCTTAATGGCTGAACAATATCCTATTATACATACATAATATATTATATATATCTATATATATACACACACCACATTTTCTTCAATTCATCTATCAATGTTGTTTTCATATCTTGGCTACTGTAAATAACATTGCAATGAAGAAACAGGTGCATATATCTTTTAGAGTTAGTTTTTTCATTTTCTTAGGATAAATACCCAGAAGTAAAACTTCTGTATCATATGGTAGTTATAATTTTTAATAACCTCTATACTGTTTTCCATATGGGCTATACCAATTTATTTTTTTTGAAGCATCTCCATACTGTTATCCATAGTTGCTATAACAACTTACATTTCTACCAACAGTGTATGAGGCTTCCCTTTTCTCCACACCCTTGGCAACATTTATTATTTCACATCTTTCAGATAATAGTCATTCTAACAGGTGTGAGGTTATATCCCATTGTGGGTTTTATTTGCATTCCCTGAGGACTTTTTTTTATAAAGAAAGATGAACACCAAGGAATTGATGCTTTGATTTAGGCTCTTTCCATGTTGCTTTCTTTAACCATCCCTTAACACAGGAGGCCTGGTGTGCTGCGCTTCATGGGGTCACAGAGTCGGATATGACTGAGCAACTGAACTGAATTAACTAATTCTTATGAGAAATGTTTATTTGGTTCAGAAACTGTCATAAATACTTGAGAATTCCAAAGAAGGCATATCAGCCTTATAAATGCCAAATGTTTCTTAAAAAATTTCAAGCATTACTGATAATTAAGAGAAGAAAACTCAAAAGAACCCATTATAACTTTTAGGTTTGATAAAGAGATAGGAATACCAGATCATCTTACCTGCCTCCTGAGAAACCTGTATGCCTGTCAGGAAGCAACAGTTAAAACCAGACATGGAACAACAGACTGGTTCAAAATTGGGAAAGGAGTACATCAAGGCTTTATATGGTCACCCTGCTTATTTAGCTTATATGTTGAGTACATTATGAGAAAGGCGAGGCTGGATGAAGCACAAGTTGAAATCAAGATGGTCTGGAGAAATATCAATAACCTCAGATATGAAGATGACAACACCCTTATGGCAGAAAATGAAGAGGAACTAAAGAGCCTCTTGATGAAGGTGAAAGAGGAGAGTGAAAAAGCTGGCTTAAAACTCAGCACTCAAAAAACGAAGATTATGACATCTGGTCCCATCACTTCATGGCAAATAGATGGGGAAATGATGGGTAGAGTGACAGAGTTTATTTTCTTGAGCTCAAAAATCACTGCAGTTAGTGACAGCAGCCATGAAATTAAAAGATGCTTGCTTCTTGGAAGAAAAGCTATGACCAGCCTAGACAGTGTATTAAAAAGCAGAGACATTATTTTGCAGACAAAGATCCATATAGTCAAAGCTATGGTTTCTCCAGTAGTCATGTATGGATATGAGAGTTAGACCATAAAGAAGGTTGAGCACCAAAGAATTGATGCTTTTGAATTGTGGTATTGGAGAAGACTCTTTAGAGTCCCTGGGACTGCAAGGAGATCAAACCAGTCAATCCTAAAGGAAGTTAATCCTGTATATTCATTGGAAGGACTGATGCTGAATCTGAAGCTACAATATTTTGGAAACCTGATGCAAAGAGCCAACTCACTGGAAAAGACCCTGACATTGGGAGATATTGAAAGCAGGAAGAGAAGGAGACGACAGAGGACGAGGTGGTTTGAAAGCAGGAAGAGAAGGAGATGACAGAGGATGAGATGGCTTGATGGCATCACCGACTCAATGCACATGAGTTGAGCAAGCTCTGAGAGATGGTGAGGGACAGGGAAGCCTGGCGTGCTGCAGTCCCTGGGAGTCCCTGGGATCACAAAGCGTTGGACATGATTGAGTGACTGAACAACAACAATGAACATTTTGTAGTAGTTTACATTTTTTTGACAAATTCTCAGTAACAATTTTTTTTGAAACACTTTGAAGTAAGTATGCTTTTGTAAAGTCTTTAAAATATTGTAGTGGCATTTTACTTCAATTATATCACTGATACTAAAGAGAAAACCACCTAAAATATATTAGATAAGAAGTATAGCTTTAACTTTTGAAAACTTTTAAGAAATAACCTTATTATTTTGTCCAAACAATAGTTTTATTTGAAAGAAAATAGAACAGAAGTTGACTCAAATTAATAAGATTTCTTTTTTAAATCTTAAAAACATTTATTTATGCTGGATTTAATTAAACCATATTTTCTTCTTTATTTCTTTTATTTTCATTTTTTTCCCAGTCATAATATAAAACCCAGTTCTTGCTTACCTACTTTTGTTCACCTACATGTCAGCATCCAGAGACAATGTGAGAAAGGAAGTGACACTGAGTATTCTGTTTTTATTAAAAAGCTATACTTGCTGAGAGTCCAGTCCAGTGAGGATAGAACTTATATTTACAGAGTTATACCTATTTATAAGTATCCCCATTAAAATATATCATCCATCTTGTAATTAAAATAAGGAAGAAAGCAGGACAGAAAATCAAACATCACTATGAATGTTTAGTCTTCCTAGCCCCTGGCTATATTTGAGTGACATTTCAAATACACACTGGTCTTGATATTGACTTTCTGAGGGATGCCACTGTTATTACCCTTCATGAATGACTTTCCTGATTTTATTACACTACCTGGATTGGGTAGACCTTCTGGTAGCCAGTCAGCAAGTTTAATTCAAGACCATACAAGACCATTGTATATTCATGTTGCAGTAGAGTGGTAGATATGTAGTGGTTATTAAGAAAAAGTTTTTTTAAGTAAACTCATAATGCAAAAATTTTATTGACCTGACTTTTGAAGTGTAGGAGAGGTAATGTTCATATATATTCACACAATTCATAATTTGAAGATATTGCACAAAGAGTTCACATTAAGGCCTTTGAAGGAAGAGTTTATGTCATAGGGTGACCCTAACAAAAACAGCCAAAGCACAGAGACCTAAACTTCTCATACTTTATTATTAATCTTCTAGTCCAATAAGTGTCTCAGGTAAACATTTCACATGAGAGACTATATCATTTGCTTCTAAGATTATCTACTCTTATGTTACCTTCACATCACGTTAAATGGGGAGGCATTGAGAAGGCTCCTGTTTCTAATCAACCACCCATTTTAAAATTAGACTGAGCAGTTCTATTTTGTTCAAAAGCAATATTCTAAATGAGACTTTGGTTTCATCTAAATTACCTAAACAGACTTTACCTTTAATCAAGAAAGTGAAGAGACACTGCCTAACTTCAACACCTGTTAGTAAACAATATGAGTAATGGATAGTCAAGAAATTCAAGCCAATGATTATAGTGTCAGTGGAAAGCATACAGTGAAAATTCCTATAAGACCAACATTAAGTTACAAGTTGGCTTCACTTCATGCATTAGCTATCTTCTTGTAAAAACTACACATGGTATGAAAGTATAAAATTCAAACTATATTTTCTTGTTTGACTTTTCTCATGATTCTCACTATATGTGACACAGACACTGTTTTGACCCTAAAGAAATTTAAAACATCTTTAAATCCCAGAATTTATTGAAACAAAGATCCTTTTTGTATTGAAATGTAGTCTATCAAATGCCATGCTATTGCTTATTATGTGGAATCTAAAACAATGATACAAATGAACTTATTTAAAAAACAAAAATAGAGTCAGAGATGTAGAAAACAAACCTACGGTTACTAGGGGGCAGAAAAAGGAAAAGTTGGGATATTGGGTTTGATATATATACACTGCTGCTGCTGCTGCTAAGTCACTTCAGTCGTGTCCGACTCTGTGCGACCACATAGACTGCAGCCCACCAGGCTCCCCCATCCCTGGGATTCTCTAGGCAAGAACACTGGAGTGGGTTGCCATTTCCTTGTCCAATATATATACACTATTAAACATAAAACAGATAAATAATAGGGACCTACTGTATAGCACAGGGGACTATACTCAATACTCCACAATGACCTAATGGGAAAAGAATCTAAAAAAGAATGGATATATATATTCATTCATGTGTGTATATATATATATATACATACATACACCTGATTCACTTTGTTGTGCACCTGAAACATAAAATTGTAACCAACTATACTCTAATAAAAATTATTTTAAAAGTTCAGTTTATGAGTATCCGACTCTGCTATAAAATCAGAAATAAACTACAATGGTTAAAATCTTTAATTCCAGAGACCTGTCACTTGCATTTACATTCTAATTTTCCTATATTAGTAGCTACTTGGTGGCTTAGTGGTAAAGAATCCACCTGCAGTACAGAAGATGCAGGTTTGCTCCCTGGGTCAGTAAGATCCCCTGGAGATGGAAATGGCAACTCACTCCAGTATTCTTACCTGGTAAATCCATGGACAGAGGAGCCTGGTAGGCTACAGACCATTGGGTAATAAAAGAGTCAGAAATGACTTAGCAACTAACCAAGAATAACAGCAGCACATGATATAAGCAAAATGACTTATTTTCTCTCATTCTTAGCTATGCATTTGTACAGTAAGAATAATAGTATGGTCTATCTCATGTGGTTGTTGAGGGTTAAAGGAGATAATAAATGTGTTTTGCACACAACAAATGTGTATTTTACTAACTTTATGGTAATAGCTCATAAACTTGACTTAGATTGAGGTACTTTATTGCCCTCATTAAAATATACATTAATCCATCATTTAATATTTATTGGCAAGGCACACTGGTAAGCAATACAGTCTTAAAAGTATTTGCTATAAATAATTACCAAATCATAGGAAATTTTGACTTTTCAAGGTCTGAATAGTTAAGCAGTTATTCAAATTATGCAAAGCTCCAAGTGTACAGGCAAACTCATGACCTGGAAAATCGACATGCTTTTGTTGACAGTCAACAAAATGGTATGAAAGATACTACAGCTTAAAGATCTTTTAAAAGATTTTATACCAGTAAAGAGTCCTATGACTTTCATCAGTGAAATACATTGCCTTCATAATAGTCTGCATTTTGAAATAATAAAAGCTACCAGCCATTAAGTGTTTGCTTTTGGGCCAGGGATTATATTAATGTTTTATGTACATGGCTGCATTTAATTCACAACTGTCCTATGAGAAGAGTATACCAGTCATTTTATAATTAAGAAAGCAAAAGACCAGGGAATTTAAACAATAAGATTTGAAGTCACACAACTAGTGGCAAAAGCTGGAATTTGATCAGAGTATACATTAGACTAGTCGCTATACCATGCTACCTCACAAATACCTATTCCTTCTTTAAGAGGTCATTTTGGTGCCATCTTCCACAACTGGCATATGTATAAAGGAGCAAAGGTCTCTGAGTAACACAAGTGGGTGGCAGGACCTCAGTCATGTGACCTGGATTACTGCATTGTGGATTACTACATTGTTTTATTAATGAGTAAATCAGTGCAGGACTAAATTACATTATACATCTTTGGTGTTAGAGAACTTGGCAGGTACAGTTTTAACTTTTTGCAGAGGTTTCAAGAGTCTATGGAGTCTACAAAATGGATTAAAGATCTAAATGTAAGATCAGAAATGATAAAACTCCTAGAGGAAAGCTGAGGCAAAAGACTCTGACATAAATCACAGCAAGATCGTCTATGACCCACCTCCCAGACTAATGGAAATAAAACCAAAAATAAACAAATGGGACCTAATTAAAATTAAAAGCTTTTGCACAAAGAAGGAAACTATAAGCAAGGTGAAAAGACAGCCTTCAGAATGGGAAAAAATAATAGAAAATGAAGCAACTGAAAAAGAATCAACCTCAAAGATATACAAAGAGCCCATGGAGATCCATACAAGAAAAATAAACAACCAAATCAAAAAATGAGCCAAAGAACTAAACAGACATTTCTCCAAAGAAGACATACAAATGGCTAACAAGCACATGAAAAGATGCTCAACATCACTCATTATCAGAGAAATGCAAATTGAAATGACAATGAGGTACAATCTCACACGGGTCAGAATGGCTGCTATCAAAAAGGGTACAAGCAATAAAGGATAGAGAGGGTGTGGAGAAAAGGGAACCCTATTAAACTGTTGGTGGGAATGCAAACTAGTACAGCTACTATGGAGAACAGTGTGGAGATTCCTTAAAAAACTGGAAATAGAACTGCCATACTACACAGCAATTCCATGCTGGGCATACACGCCAAGGAAACTAGAATTGAAAGAGACATGTGCACCCCAGTGATCATTGCAGCACTGTTTACAAGCGCTAGAACATGGAAGCAACCTAGATGTCTATAAGCAGACAAATGGATAAGAAAGTTGTATATACAGGATGGAATATTCAGTCAGTCAGTCATGTCCAAATCTTCGTGACCCCATGGACTGCAGCACGTCAAGCCTCCCTGTCCATCACCAACTCCCGGAGTTTACCCAAACCCATGTCCATTGAGTCGATGATGACATTCAACCATTTCATCCTCTGTTGTCCCCTTCTCCTCCCACCTTCAATCTTTCCGAGCATCAGGGTCTTTTCAAATGAATCAGCTCTTCGCATCAGGTGGCCAAAGTATTGGAGTTTCAGCTTCAACATCAGTCCTTCCAATGAACGCCCAGGACTGATCTCCTTTAGGATGGACTGGTTGGATCTCCTTGCAGTCCAAGGGACTCTCAAGAGTCTTCTCCAACACCACAGTTCAAAAGCATCAATTCTTCAGCACTCAGCTTTCTTTATAATCCAACTCTCATATCCATACATGACCACAGGAAAAACTGTAGTCTTGACTAGACGGAGCTTTTGTTCGCAAAGTAATATCTCTGCTTTTTAATATGCTGTCTAGGTTGGTCAAAACTTTTCTTCCAAGGAGTAAGCGTCTTTTAATTTCATGGCTGCAATCACCATCTGCAGTGATTTTGGAGCCCAGAAAAATAAAGTCTGCCTGTTTCCACTGTTTTTCCATCATTTGCCATGAAGTGATGGGACCAGATGCCATGATCTTAGTTTTCTGAATGTTGAGTTTTAAGCCAACTTTTTCACTCTCCTCTTTCACTTTGATCAAGAGGCTCTTTACTTCTTCTTCACTTTCTGCCATATAGGGTGGTGTCATCTGCGTATCTGAAGTTATTGATATTTCTCCCGGCAATCTTGATTCCAGCTTGTGCTTCCTCCAACCCAGCATTTCTCTTGATGTACTCTGCATATAAGTTAAATAAGCAGGGTGACAATATACAGGCTTGATGTACTCCTTTCCCTATTTGGAACCAGTGTGTTGTTCCATGTCCAGTTCTAACTGTTGCTTCCTGACCTGCATTCAGGTTTCTCAAGAGGCAGGTCAGGTGGTCTGGTATTCCCATCTCTTTCAGAATTTTCCACAGTTTATTGTGATCTGTACCATCAAAGGCTTTGGCACAGTCATAAAGCAGAAATAGATATTTTTCTGGAACTCTTGTTCTTTTTCAATGATCCAGCAGTTGTTGGCAATTTGATCTCTAGTTCCTCTGCCTATTCTAAAACCAGCTTGAACATCTGGAAGTTCACAGTTCACGTATTGTTGAAGCCTGGCTTGGAGAATTTTGAGCATTACTTTACTAGGGTGTGAGATGAGTGCAATTGTGCAGAAGTTTGAGCATTCTTTGGCATTGCTTTTCTTAGGGATTGGAATGAAAACTGACCTTTTCCAGTCCTGTGGCCACTGCTCAATTTTCCTAATTTGCTGGCATACTGAGGGCAGTACTTTCACAGCATCATCTTTTAGGATTTGAAGTAGCTCAACTGGAACTCCATCACCTCCACTAGCTTTGTTCATAGTAATGCTTCCTAAGGCCCACTTCTTCACATTCCAGGATGTCTTGCTCTAGGTGAGTGATCACACCATTGTTACTGTCTGGGATTAGAAGATTTTTTTTGTAAAATGGAATATTACTCAGCTATTAAACAGAACTGATTTGAATCAGTTCTAATGAGATGGATGAAACTGGAGCCTATTATACAGAATGAAGTAAGTCAGAAAGAAAAACACTAATATAGTATATTAACACATACATATGGAATTTATAGAAGATGGTAATGATGACCTTATACACGAGACAGCAAAAGAGACACAGATATGAAGAACAGACTTTTGGTCTCTGTGGGTAAAGGCGAGTGTGGGATGATTTGAGAGAATATCACTGAAACATGTATATTGCCATATGTGATGGCAAGTTCAAGTTCAATGCATGAAACAGGCCACTCAAAGCTGGTGCACTGGGACAACCCAGATGGATGGGATGTGGAGGAAGGTGGGAGGGGGTTTTGGGATGGGGGACACATGTACACCCATGGCTGATTCACGCCAATGTATGGTAAAAACTACCACAATATTGTAAAGTAATTAGCCTCTAATTAAAATAAATCAATTAATTTATAAAAAGAGTCTATGGAGTCTAATAACTTATATTTTGTTGAGGTAGAAATTTAAATATGTATTGCCACTCTGTTATGTAAGAGTGAGACATTTTAAAAGTGTAGAAATAGAGCTAAAACAACATCTACATGCTGACATATTCTACGGTATTTCTGTGCAGTTACTTGGATCAAGTGATTATTTTAGCTATTTCTACTATGCTATTTTTTCACAGAAAAATTACTCTTCCAAGAAAAATCACTAGAGCTGGTCTGAAGAATTAATGAATTTTTTATTTACTCTTTCCTGTATTTCAAAAAATAATTAAGATATTTTGAATATATCAGGATTGATTCATTCTTGAGAAACTCTTGTTATATTTTAGAACAAGATTTGAATATGATTTTCTTAATTATACCGTTCAAATTGTTACTCTGTGCATTAACAAATTGAAAAAAATCATTTTATGAAAAAAAAAAGGAAGAGGAAACCTTATATGGTGAGTTAAATCAACAATAAAATAATGCTTACAAATTATACTGAGACAATTTACCCAGATATCTTTCCTTTATCACTTATTTTCATTCTTGAAACAATAATGGTAGGTAGGTAATGCTATCAATTTTCTAACTTTAAAGGTGGAATGATTGAGACTCAGTGGAGTTAAGTAACATGCCCAATGGTAATATATTAAATCTGATTCAGATAGGTCATCTAACCCCAATTTCTGTGCTCCATTTTGTCAATATACCCTACTAAAAATCATTTTAAAATGCTTAACCAGTTTTCATACATGAAACCAATTAAAAAGAAAAAAACAAGTACAACTCTTCCCCAATCCACTTCTCTAGTACTAATTATGTCACTAATGTTGACCATGGAGGCATCTGCTTTCTCTTTGGCAATTTCACAAATACTTTATTAAATTAACCCACAATAATTAATATTACTATTAGGGCCGAGGAAAATTAAGCACAGAGAGTGTGTCCTCATGAAGGGAAAGAGAGGAACCTATTCAGGGAGACTTATCTTTTAGCTCTAGATGAGGATGAGATGGCCGGATGGCATCACTGACTTGATGGATGTGAATCTGAGTGAACTCTGGGAGTTGGTGATCGACAGCGAGGCCTGGCGTGCTGCGATTCATGGGGTCGCAGAGTCGGACACGACTGAGCGACTGAACTGAACTGAATGTGATCTTTCCACTTAAGGCATCTCTATGGACAATGGTAATATCTAATAATTCTTAAGGATAACAGAGTGGGCAAGGTCATATATTTCCAAAATTAATATGCACTGACAGAACATGTTTCTGAGATGGCGCTGAATATTTAAAAACTTAAAATATAACAAAATCTTCAAAATAATATAATTTGTCATGCATATAGCTCTACATTTATGCTCATTTTATTAATTAAGAAACTGAGATTCAGGGAGGTTGAGTGATTTTCCTAATATTGCAGAGCTAATAAGTAGGGAAAATTCAAGAGTAGAAATCAGATATTTGGACCTTTTATCTTTTAAGTATAAAGTCAAGAAAAACAATGAAAAATACATATATTATTGTAGAAACAAATTTTGAATAAAAATGAAAACTAGGAAAGAATTAGAAGTATTAAAAAATGAGAAAATAAGGTAAAGACAAAATCAACTCTAAAGCAAACTGAATAGGAAAATAAATGTCAGGGGAAGAAAGTAGGGGGACCTAAGAGAGAAATATACAAATATCCCAAAAGGTAGAAGAAAGAACAAAATTACTTTTACATAAATGACTTACTCAATATTTCATGATTAAAAAAAAAAAACAAACATAAAGGCATTCAGCTTTTGGTTTAGTAGTTAATACCCATGAGCAGCAGCCTACCTCTCTTGTCCAAGAAGGTCTTTACTTTTGCATCAAGTCTCATCACTAAGTATCAATGGCTTAGTCATTACTAAGCTGGGAGGGGTCCATGACTTCAAGAATAAGTCACAAAACTAAATGGACAAAGTAAAAGGAGGTAGGCCTGTGTTTACTGAATTTAAAAAATGAAGCTGTTCTACAGTTTACCAAGAAGTCTTACACAGATTCCTTGGCAAAAAATGCTATCATTTACTAAAATTCATGGTAAATTATTAAACACTTGCACATTTATATTGTGCCAACCATACTCATTTATATTGACTATACATAAAAAGACTAAAACAATTCCACATACAAATGACAAAAATGTCAATTAAATCTGCCTCTAGCCAAGCCTTCAGTGCTGCTGCTGCTTTTGGAATATTCCCTCTTCTGGTCAATTTTCTTGATAAGCAATCAAAGTATTAAACATGCTTGCCATAGAATCTAAAGTTATCAAAAAGGAAACAGTTATTTGACTTTTGCTTCAGTAATTTTCTTCCACCTTGTTTTTCTCATTAAAAATGTTACACTTGTACTGACAACTCAAGATAATATATGGTAAGCCTATGAAAATTTTCGTAGAAATTTGGAAGAATTATATGAAAACGTATGTAACAAAGCTCAGAATATGAAAGAAAACACTTTCAAGTAGCCATATACATGAGAAATAGTTATAATACTTTGTGTTTATTCTAATTTAGTTTCCACTCCAAGAGGTTTACCTTAAAACAAGGCAGAAAATGAGAAACTTGGGTGGTGGTAATAATAAAAATAGACATTTATGTGGCTTGGTAATTCAAGAATATAGTTCAAGAGTACTCTTATTTTCCAACCCAGATAATATATTTCAGTCAAATCTATGTGCAGCATAGAATTTAGGTTAGAATGCACATGGTGCTTGTAGTTTATGTTGAATCAAATAATGCTATTTATGGTGATCCCATTTAACGTTACTCAAAAGTGTGTGAATTTAGATTTAGTGAATGTGATTCCAACATTAAAATGAAGAAATTAGAAAAAGTAGTTGAGTTTTTAAAACTTTATTTTTTATATTGTTTACTGAGGCTAATTATAAATAGGTTGAATGATAAAATTTTGAAAAAAGAAGGATGTTATCAAAGGACAGGATATAGGATCATACATGTAAAGTTTTCTTTATGAAGAGAGGGAACAGGAAAATATTCTACTAACATGATTCATTCTTAGATGGATTGTGTGACTGCTGCTTTTCATCAGGTTCTTTAAAGTAAATATCAGTTTAGGGTATGTATTCATATTGAAATATCAGGGAAATTGTGGACAAAACTTGTTCACTTTTTCTTTTCTATCACTTTGGTTAAAGTGATGAGGGTGGGGATTGAAAGTACAGTAAATGCTGACACTAAGAGTAGACACTTTTTTCTTTTCTCTTTTTAGTTTTTTGATACCATCCCTCAGGTGATAATAAATTGCAACTCGGGAAACACCAATTATCCTCTTCTTCAAATCTCCCTGAATTGTGTAAGAAAAATCTCTCAATAAACCTGGTAACAACAGGAAAACTTCTCCCTGTAAGAAGCATGGAGGCCAGATCATAGAGTTGGCTACTTACTGTTTATAAGTTCATGCCAAAAAGAAATGTGAACAATTTTTATTTCCCATAGGAAAACATCATTCATTGATGGCAGTCTGTATTTTCTCATTTCATCTTTTCACAAATATGAGCTGGTTTTGTTTGTTTTGGTTTTTACTTTACTAATTTTAGAAGAATATAGATCCTATATCTTAACAGTAGACTGTATTAATAGATTTTACCTTACAAAACACTTTGGATGATGACACTGAGTTTTATCTAGGTTTAATACAGTTGCATTTGTTGCTCTGCTATTCTTGGGCTGGATATATACAAGCCAACAAACAGTGATAATTAAAGGCAACATCTCTTAGTCCCACTCCACAGCCTGTTATCAAACTTTGAAGAGAATGCTTCCATTTTTCTATTTTGTTAGAACCAGATCAAGAATTGAGTTAGGAGTGTTGCAGAATGATACTATCATAATAAACTAGGTAAGTGTTCAGTATCCCACTATGGTTTAGAGACTCAATGCTTGGTAGCTGTTAGTTTCATTTTCAGAAATGGCTTATTTAAGATGAAAGCTGTATAGATAGAAATGGGTTAACTGCTAATTTTTCTTTGGCCTCTGAGACTTAAACACCACTTTTGAACCTATTAATCCATGTTGCATATAATCCCTTCACTGAGAATCCCTAGGGTTTACATTTCCAAGTCAGTTCTAGCTACTAATTCTTGTTGTGGGTAATGGAAAGATGGCTTTTCTTTTATTTTTTTGCTACCAGTTCTCATAAAGAGCTTTGGTGTACTAAGTGGATTTTACTGAAGGTTTAGGACAATGGAGTGGGTCTATATGACAGAAGCAAAGAACTTACAAATGAACATCAGATTTCCTTGTCACTAAAACCCGTTAGCCATTATTCTGCTGGGATTACTCAATGACCATCTTTTGCCTCAAGCTCCATATTCAGTCATGTTGCCTGACTTACTTCTTTACTTCCTTTTCTTCCTTTTTTTCTTGAATACCTCATATACAAAATATACATTCAATCTGTAGATAAGTTTTCTTACTGTTTCCTTCCAAATCATTTGCTCAGGTCTATTTTCTATTCCCAAAATATTTCCCTTTAAAAAAAAAAAGAGTTCAAAGAGGAACAGTTGACAAGTAGCTATTTAAAAAGAAATACACACACACACACACACACACACACACACACACACCAACAACAACCAACAACCATTGTTTACACAACACAAGGGTCTGTTCTGATTGTGAAGTAATGACTCCACTGTGGGCAGCCCTTAGTGAAAGTGTTGAAAGTGTTAATTGCTTAGTCATGTCCAATTCTTTGAGGACCCATGGCCTGCCCTGGAATTCTCCAGGCAAGAATATTAGAGTGGGTTGTCATTGCCCTCTCCAGGGGATCTTCCTGATCCAGGGATCAAACCTGGGTCTCCGGAACTGCAGGCAGATTTCTTTACCATCTGAGCTAGCAGGGAAGCCTGGTAGCTTAATATATATATATATATATATATAAATGTATATTTTCATCCACTGCAGAGATTTTTTTAAAAGTTTTTCTTCAATGAAATCAAGTATAGTAACCTGTAATGATTTCTATTCTATATATATCATTGGATTTATGACTTTTCAACAAGCAATTTTAATGTATGGTCATATTAAGGAGGAAACATGTATTCAATATGAGAACTAATAGTCAAATAATAAGTAGAATATAATGTTATTAAAAATCTAGTCAGTACATCTTTACTCTTTAATTGTATAAATGTGTGATGTATAATATTAGTAATATATATTGATCCATTTTTATTAAATTTTGACAAGGAATTAATTTTGTCCTAGTATAAATCAATACCTTTAAATGGAACCAAACTCTTATATGCTATTGATTTCTGGGAAGGGAAATGTCATTAAGTTTTTGCTTAGGGGAAAAGTATAATTGTCCATAACATGAATTTTGAAAATACTAATTCATATTTTTCTAGAAAGAAGGAAACATGGCAATTTCTAGTAATACTGATTTATAGAAAATCTCAATAGGAAC
The DNA here is from genome assembly GCF_032405125.1 of Capricornis sumatraensis. Lineage (NCBI taxonomy): Eukaryota > Metazoa > Chordata > Mammalia > Artiodactyla > Bovidae > Capricornis > Capricornis sumatraensis. The sequence continues at coordinate 43,770,681 of NC_091074.1, read as the reverse complement.
ATTTTTGGAGACAAGCACTTTAAAAACATCTTTGATTTCTTTGTGGCAAGTAGAAGAAAGCTTTGACTATACCAGGTGCTAGATAGGTGCTAATTAATGGAATATCCTGGGTCATCTGGTTTCATGGGATAGATTACCTGGCCAACCTAAGATAACAATCCAAGAAAACATGAAGACTAGCAGTTAGGCTGGAAAACAATCATGCATGAGTAGATCCAGGGACAAACCACTCTATTCATCTCTTCCATAGGCCATATATTTCTTCCCAAGTATTATGTTCATGTCTCTCCAAAACTAGCTTCCATATAGTTGCTACTCCCTTATGTAGTCTGCACAAGGCTTAGACTTACTACTATCCCTTGGACTCTGTATCTTACAGCAGTCTTGATGTATCCTGACCTCTTCTCCTGTTTTCAACTAAGTTGTCTATTTTCCAATTAAAATCCTTCTAAATAGTAATTTTATTGCCCACTGGTTTTTTTCTCAGGTGGTTCATCATTGGCAGAACTATGTACAGATTGATTTTCTTGGATTAGATGCTCATCTAACCTATCAGTTGAGACTAGAGCAGTAGAGCACAGGTTTTGTTAGATTTCCCTTAAAAAGGGGTGTTGTCAGAATGCACCGTGTGACATCTCTCAGGGAGCAAGTAACTATGGATTGATCTCTGATCAATAAAAAGGATATGCTTTACAAATCATAAACCAGATAACACTGTCTTGTTCAGATTCTTAAACTGAACCAAATACCCATGACTATCAAACAGACAATAACATCCACTAAATAAAATTCTCTCCTTGTTCCTTACCTCCCACCTTTCACACTTACTGTCAGCACTGACTCAAACTATCTCAAATAAGTAGGTGCAGTGACACAGTAGAAGTGCAAACACAACAGGTGCTGTGCTGGGTTTGGGTAATCATCCAGCAGGTTGGACATGCATAGTAATTAGTTCACTTTGATATGCCCAACATCATAGCAAATTCTCCTGGGGAAACCAGAGGGGGACTTCAGGGAAAATTAATATGACCTTTAGTTGTTGCTTAGAGAATACTTCCCCTTCTTCTTTTTTTTCCTTTTTTCCTGTCAGTGGAGGGGATAAAAGGCTATGCTAATTACATATTTGTTCCCTCTCTAAGGAGTCTGCCTGACAGCTAGTCTGTTCACATGAAGCGATCAGGAGCTCTATTAAGGAAAATGACAGAGAGCAAGACGCAGAGGATAAATTCCTGCTAAAAACACCAAATGGTATCTCACATAAATGTTTATCCATCATTTGTTTGATTTTCTCTCTCTGAGATAGTGAAAGCCAATGGGGCAAGTGGGGAGAAGGTCAGAGTGTAATTAATGCCAGAAAGGGCAGGCAAAGCACATGTGTTTGTTTTTCACATTCATACACATACACTTACAATGCAGATGGCTTGAGGAAGTATTTATTCCTTAGACAAACAGGTAGATCTATATGCCACAGAGTGTGTGTCCTTTTATCTAGTTGCTATCAGTAACTAAAAAACAACCACATCATATATTCAAATGAGTATGCAAAACAGATACCTATTATCACTCTGTACCAAATATAGAAAATAAAAGCTATAGTAGGGGAAAGAAAGTGTGTCTCATCTGTGCTTGATATGGAAACAAAATGTGAAACAAGAAAAAAATTCTTTGTACTGAGCCTGGGAGTCTCTCCCCAGGATGGCGCTCAACATTTTCTAGCAAAGCTAAGGATAGAAACAACCAGCTCTTGAACTTTGAAGTAATTGGTTCACAGCTGTGCTTATACTGAGATGGAAATATGGAAATACATTTTGTACAGAAGAAGGATTCTTTTTTTTTGGTAGTTGTAATGAGAGAGTTGTCAAATTAAACCCAAACTGCTGTAAGTAAAATAAATTACATGTGGAAATTCAATTCCTGATACTTTCTTTGGGTGGATGCATGTGCTATGATATCTAAAAAGAACTCTTAATGTTATTCAAAAGTTTAGTGTTAAGGAGACAAAAGTGACCTAAAGTAAACTTTAGACATTTTTGCATCAAAAGCATGAGAGGACACTCTATCAGTACAATATGGTGACCCTCAGGAACTCACTAAATGTGTGAATGCTTGAAGCAGGACACAAAAGAAATAAAGATCAAATTTCTGTCTCTAAAGGTACTTGAAATATACTTGGGAAGGCAAGATTAGCACATCTGAAAGGGGAATTATATTTAAAATGCAGATAATCAAAAGAGAAAGATCACTAGAGGCTTGAATAATAAGAAAAGGCTTTGTATGCAAGGGCTTGAAGTGGTGAATGTAAAGTAACACAAAGGCAGGCATTTTAGGGAGCATATGAACAACCAACTGTGGAACATTCTGCAAGAGATGGGAATACCAGACCACCTGACCTGCCTCTTGAGAAACCTGTACTCAGGTCAGCAAGCAACAGTTAGAACTGGACATGGAACAACAGACTGCTTCCAAATAGGAAAAGGAGTACATCAAGGCTGTATATTGTCACCCTGCTTCTTTAACTTATATGCAGTGTACATCATGAGAAACGCTGGGCTGGAGGAAGCACAAGCTGGAATCAAGGTTGCTGGGAGAAATATCAATCACCTCAGATATGCAAATGATACCACCCTTATGGCAGAAAGTGAAGAAGAAGTAAAGAGCCTCTTGAAAGTGAGAGAGTGAAAAAGTTGGCTTAAAGCTCAACATTCAGAAAACCAAGATCATGGCATCTGGTCCCATCACTTCATGGCAAATAGGTGGGGAAACAGTGGCTGACTTTATTTTTCTGGGCTCCAAAATCACTGCAGATGGTGATTGCAGCCAAGAAATTAAAAGACACTTACTCCTTGGAAGGAAAGTTATGACCAACCTAGATAGCATATTCAAACGCAGAGACATTACTTTGTCACAAAGGTCCATCTAGTCAAGGCTATGGTTTTTCCAGTAGTCTTGTATGGATATGAGAGCTGGATTATAAAGAAAGCTGAGCACCAAAGAATTGATGCTTTTGAACTGTGGTGTTGGAGAAGACTCCTGAGAGTCCCTTGGACTGCAAGGAGATCCAACCAGTCCATCCTAAAGGAGATCAGTCCTGGGTGTTCATTTGAAGGACTGATGTTGAGGCTGAAACTCCAATATTTTGGCCACCTGATGTGAAGAGCTGACTCATAGGAAAAGACCCTGATGTTGGGAAGGATTGAAGGCAGGAGGAGAAGGGGCGACAGAGGATGGGATGGTTGGATGGCATCACCTACTCAATGGACATGAGTTTTTGGGTAGAGTGTGGGAGTCAGTGATGGACTGGGAGGCCTGATGTGCTGCAGTTCATGGGGTCGTAAAGAGTCGGACATGACTGAGCAACTGAACTGACTGAATATGGGTGTGGCAAATGGAGAGAAATGGAGTACAGACCAGGAACACACGCGTCGTTTAGGTGAGAGTAAGTCTAATCCTCCTGAAAATGAAGTATTCCTTCGGATTGTGTTTGGAGAAAGCTACAAAGAGAGCTTTGGTTCTATATGGTCCACTTGAAAACCACGAAATATGTATAATCTTCTGTAATGCAATCATAGGTGGTGGAGAGAGAACTGTATCTGGCACACAATAAAAACCTCTAGAAAGATGAAGAAAACTTGGCACTTGATTTCAGCTATCTGATTGACATATATAATCTTGAACATGTCACTAGGTAGTTTGTTTTTTTTTTTTTTTGGTTGTGTCACACAACTTATGGGACCTTAGTTCCCTTACCAGGGAGCAAACCTGGACAATGGCAGTGAAAGTTTTGAATTCTAATCACTGGACAGACAGGGAATTCCTGTTACCTAGCTTATACATAGTTCGTGGAAACTTCCCACTATAATAGTTACAACTATTTTATTATATGTTCACCTGATGTCACAAACAATAAAGTACCCGTGGCAGATTCATGTTGATGTATCGCAAAACCAATACAATATTGTAAAGTAATTAGCCTCCAATTAAAATAAATAATTTATATTAAAAAAAGTAATTTTTAAACATTTATATACTTATACTTAAGAAAAACTAATTTTATATGGTTAGAAAATAATTACAATAAATAAGATAACTAGGAAATTGTAATGCATTTGCTTACTGAATCTTTTAAGAGAAACGGTACATAGTTAAGAAATTGAGCATCTACTGATGAAGGGGAGGAAGCACAGATGAACTAGAATATTTCAAAATCCTTCCATTCTCCAAGCTGTTCTTTCTACCAGAATCTCCGTAAAAGGGAGGAACTGGGACTAATGTAATCTAGTCTCCTTATAGTAACTGGTGCATAGAAAGTGCTTAACTTGGCTAAGTGCTGACATGAATACGATTGAATGTCCATGCCCATAATGTATACTTTAATTTAGCTTTGATAAAAATTTTTTCTCTTAATTTATTTTTAAATGCTCACCTCAAGATGATAATTCAATAAAAGTTAAAAATAAAACAGATATAATCTCAGCTGTACCTGTACTTCAGAAACCTACAATTAAAATAGCTCATATACAACTAGTGGCTCAGTGTTAAAGAATCCTCCTACTAATACAGGAGATACAAGAGACTTGGGTTCGATCCCTGGGTAGAGAAGATTCCCTCGAGTAAGAAATGGCCTGGAAAATTTTCATGGACAGAGAAGCCTGGTGGGCTGCAGTCTGTGGGGTCACAAAGAGTCAGATGCAACTGAGCAACCAAAATTTTAAAAATAAAGAATAATAATAAATATATAAATTAACCAAGAAACAAAAAGAACACTGATGCAACCAATGAAATAAGTGTCTGTTAGGTGAAAGTGATAATCCAGCACTCAGCCCTTGGGGATTGGGGTGGGAGGTGGATATAGCTGCACTGAGTACTTATGTGCCTGTTAGCTGTACTGGCTTTCAGAACAAGATACTTTGGGGGTTCATCCTGTGTTTTGGAGTCTAAAAATTTGGAGTGATAAATACCTACATTTAATAAGGATTCAAATCCTTTCTTCCTTTGGGAGGTGATGGGAGTTGGGAATACACTTCCAACTGTTTGGCAGAGCCAATAGTAAGGTTTATGGCTTGCCAGGAGAAATAACAGCAACCTCAGATATGCAGATGATACCACTCTAATGGCAGAAAGTGAAGAGGAATTAAAAAGCCTTTTGACAAGGGTGAAAGAGGAGAGTGAAAAAGCTGGCTTAAAATTCAGCATTCAAAAAACTAAGATTATGGCAACTGGTCTCATCACTTTATGGCAAATAGAAGGGAAATAAAGTGGAAATGGACTGATTTTATTTTCTTTGGTTCCAAAATTACTGCAGACAGTGACTGTGGCCATAAAATTAAAAGATGCAGGACTTCCCTGGCAGCCCAGTGGTTAAGACTTTGCTTTCCAATATAGGATATGCAAGTTCAATCCCTGGTGGGGGAGCTAAGATCCCACATGCCTTGCAGACAAAAAAAAAAAAAAAGAAATCAAACATAAAACAGAGCAATATTATACCATATTCAATAAAGACTTTAAAAATGGTCCACATCAAAAAAAAATCTTAAAAAGGAAAAAGAAGTTTGCTTCTTGGAAGGAAAGCTATGAAAAACCTAGATCGCATATTAAAAAGCAGAGACATCACTTTGCTAACAAAGTTCTGTATAGTAAAAGCTATGATTTTTCCATAGATATGATAGATATGAGGGACCATAAAGAAGGTTGAGCACCACAGAATTGATACTTTCAAACGGTGGTGTTGGAGAGTCTTTTGGAGAGCAAGGAGATTAAACCAGTCAATCCTAAAGGAAACTAATCCTGAATATTCATTGTAAGGACTGATTTCAAAAAGCTGAATCTCCAATATTTTGCCCACCTGAAGAGTCAACTCATTGGAAAAGACCCTGATACTGGGAAAGATTGAGGGCAAGAGGTGACAGAGAATAAGGTTGGAGGGTATTATTGACTCAATCGACTTGAGTTTGAGCAAACTCTGGGAGGCAGTGAAGGAGAGGGAAGCCCGGCATGCTGCAGCTGATGAGGTCACAGAGTTGGACATGACTAAGTGACTAAACAGCAATAACAATAACATGGCAAGACTGTGGACTGTGTTTTTGTCTTTCCTACCCCTTCTGACTTAGGTATTTTCTCATTCACCTGATGAGGAGTAGCTCAGCTAGTTTCCAGATTTCTTTCAGAGGGAATTGCTCTGTGTACAGCTGTACATTCAATGTGTCTGTGTGAGGAGGGGAGTCCAGGAGCCCGCTATGCCACCATCTTGGTTGCCCTAACCTACTGGATATGTTTATCTCTCAGTACCTCTATTTACTCATTATGTAATCATAGTACCTTCTTTATGGGTAAATGGCAGAGATAAAATATGCAAACCTCGGAGAATTCTGTCTGGCACACAGAAAGCATTCAAAACATAATAGATTTTATCATCATTGTGGTCATCATCCTCATCACTATCATCATCATCCCAACCACATTGCTTTTTTCAGAACCGGAGAGAAGAATACAGATTCTCTGAGGTGCCTTTAGGATTGATAAATGATTACTAAGTGATAAATCAGTATTAAAGACCTGCTAAACCCACTCCAGTGTTCTTGCCTGGAGAATCCCAGGGACGGGGGAGCCTGGGGGGCTACCGTCTATGGGGTCACACCAAGTCGGACACCACTGAAGCAACTTAGTAGCAGCAGCAGCAGTGTAGGCATTTAAGTCAAAAGATAATAATAATAATAATAATAATAATAATAATAAACCTTTGTAAAGGCAGAGTAATTGGAAGTGTAATCTTATGTTTCAGCTGACATATGAGTAAAAGACATGGTTTCAAATACTGTGACTCCACTAGTCTGTATGATTTTCATATATACTCATCTTGTAGTCAACTACAATTCCTAGACTAATATTGATATTGCCCAAATGACAAAATTTCATCTACTGAAAATGTGATTTCTGCCTGGTATTCTGTGTTAACTTTTCTATTTTACACTCAAATAGGTAGTTTGGAAAAAAGCCTTAAAAAGTCATTGTCATTCCTGATCACAGTTCATTTTACATTACCTGTAGAATTGCATCCCTAGTTGAATTGCTCATCACCAATTTGATCATCTTTCCATAATTAGACTCTTTTGGTAAAGGATAAACTCTGAATATTAATACCAGAAAATTAGATTTAGAACAAAGAACAGGGTGGAAGGCAAATTTGGAACTCATCATTAGGGCTTTCAGCATTATAGTTATAGAAATTATCCCTTATATGTATTTTTCATGGGCAAACAATCTATAATAGATACAAACAAATCCATCTTTTCATTTATTATATTCAGTTAAGACATTTTCCTACAGTCTTCTTGAACTAGCTTTCCTGAATATTCTCGTGACTGTAGCATTTATTTTAAATTAAATTGTCAATAAAGACACCCTAGGAATTTAAAGTAAATAAAACAATAATTTTGAGCAAATGTTATACTTTACAATCATGTATTCAGTGTTTTTGTTTGTTTGTTTGACTTTCTTAGCCCTTCCTGTTTCATTTTTAGCACAAGAAGCATGGATATGAATTGGACCTTGGAGACAACTTAATTCAATCCTCTCTTCTCACAAACAAGGCCTCAGACACATAAGTAATATCCTTAAATGTGAAGGCTTGGACATTTGTTACAAAAGCTAAATCTCAGCATCCAATAAAATCTAGTATTTCTGAATCCATATTGAAAAGAGCATGATAACATAATATTTGATTGCAATACTAGGGGAGTCTATAAACTTAGGCAAAATTCCTTTCATAAAAAAGAATGAGAAATCAAAGAATTTGGAAATTTGGTGGAAAAGTGCACAAACTCAAAAATTTGTATTAAAGAGAGAACTCACAGAAACTTAACTCTAATTGGAATCCACATAGAAACTTCAAAGTCTAAAATGAATTCCAGAAAAGGTATAAATGCTACAGTAATTTTATCTTCTAAATTTTTAGTGTCAAAATAGGTATAATCAAAAAGAACACAAAAAAAACAAATGATGAGGATGTGAAGAAAAGGTTTCCATAAAACTAAAATAGAACTACTAATGACCAAGCAATTCCATTCCTGGGTGTGTAGTTGAAAAAAATATAAAAACTTATTTGAAAAATACATGCACCCCAATGTCTATAGCATGTTACATACAATTACCAAGATATGGAAACAACCTAAGTGTCCATCAACGGATCAATGGATAAAGGAAAGGTAATATATCCACACACAGAGTTCCAAAGAACAGCAAGGAAAGATAAGAAAGCCTTCTTCAGCGATCAATGCAAAGAAATAGAGGAAAACAACAGAATGGAAAAGACTCTTCAAGAAAATGAGAGATACCAAGTGAACATTTCATGCAAAGATGGGCTCAATAAAGGACAGAAATGGTATGGACCTAACAGAAGCAGAAGATATTAAGAAGAGGTGGCAAGAATACACAGAAGAACTGTACAAAAAAGATATTCATGACCCAGATAATCACGATGGTGTGATCACTCACCTAGAGCCAGACATCATGGAATGTGAAGTCAAGTGGGCCTTAGGAAGCATCACTATGAAAAAAGCTAGTGGAGGTCATGGAATTCCAGTTGAGCTATTTCAAATCTTGAAAAACGATGTTGTAAAAGTGCTGCACTCAATATGTCTCCAAATTTGGAAAACTCATCAGTGGCCACAGGACTGGAAAAGGTCAGTTTTAATTCCAAGCCCAAAGAAAGGCAATGCCAAAGAATGCTCAAACTACCACAGAATTATACTCATCTCACAAGCTAGTAAAGTAATGCTTAAAATTCTCCAAGCCAGGCTTCAGCAATACATGAACCATGAACTTCCAGATGTTCAAGCTGGTTTTAGAAAAGGCAGAGAAACCAGAGATCAAATTGCCAACATCCTCTGGATCATCGAAAAAGCAAGAGAGTTCCAGAAAAACATCGATTTCTGCTTTATTGAGTATGCCTAAGCCTTTGACTACGTGGATCACAATAAACTGTGGAAAATTCGGAGAGAGATGGGAATACCAGAGCACCTGACCTGCCTCTTGAGAAACCTGTATGCAGGTCAGGAAGCAACAGTTAGAACTGGACATGGAACAACAGACTGGTTCCAAATAGGAAAAGGAGTACATCAAGGCTGTATATTATCACCCTGTTAATTTAACTTACATGCAGAGTACATCGTGAGAAACTCTGGGCTGGAAGAAGCACAAGCTGGAATCAAGATTGCTGCGAGAAATATCAATAACCTCAGATATGCAAATGACACCATCCTCATGGCAGAACATGAAGAAGAACTAAAGAGCCTCTTGATGAAAGTGAAGGAGGAGAGCGAAAAAGTTGGCATAAAGCTCAACATTCAGAAAACTAAGATCATGGCCTCCTGTCCCATCACTTCATGGCAAATAGGTGGAGAAACAGTGGAAACAGTGGCAGACTATTTTTCTGGGCTCCAAAATCACAGCAGATGGTGATTGCAGCCATGAAATTAAAAGATGCTTACTCCTTGGAAGGAAAGTTATGACCAACCTAGACAGCATATTGAAAAGCAGAGATATTACTTTGTCAACAAAGGTCTGTCTAGTCAAGGCTATGGTTTTTCCAGTAGTCATGTATGGATGTGAGAGTTGGACTGTGAAGAAAGCTGAGCACCAAAGAATTGATGCCTTTGAAGTGTGGTGTTGGAGAAGACTCTTGAGAGTCCCTTGGACTGCAAGGAGATCCAACCAGTGCATCCTAAAGGAAATCAGTCCTGGGTGTTCATTGGAAGGACTGATGTTGAAGCTGAAACTCCAATACTTTGGCCACCTGATGCAAAGAGCTGACTCAGTTGAAAAGACCCTGATGCTGGGAAAGATTGAGGGCAGGAAGAGAAGGGGTTGACAGAGGATGAGATGGTTGGATGGCATCACTGACTCAATGGACATGGGTTTGGGTGGACTTTGGGAGTTGGTGATGGTCAGGGAGGTCTGGTGTGCTGCGGTTCATGGGGTCGCGAAGAGTTGGACACGTACTGAGTGACTGAACTGTATATATACACACACAATGGGATATTACTCAGCCATTAAAAATAATTAAAATTTGCCTTTTGCAGCAACATGGATGGACCATGAGGATATTATGCTAAGTGAAATAAGGTAGACAGAGAAAGACAAATACTGCAGGGTATCACTTATATATGGAATCTAAATGTATATATATAACAAGTGAATATAAAAAAAGAAACAGGCTCACAGATATAGAGAACAAACCAGTGGTTACTAGTGGAGATGGGGAGAAAGAAAATACAGGAGTTCAGGATTAAGATATACCAGTTATTATGTATTAAACAAATAAGCAACATGGATATATTATACAACACAGGAAATATAGCCAATATTTTAAAATAAATATATAAGAATATAATCTTTAAAAATTGTGAATGACTATATCATACACCTGTAACTTATATAAGATTGCATATCAATACTTCAAAAATAGATTTTTAATAAGAGACTGCATATATAAAAACATGAATAAACACTAACACATACATATATACTTCTGAGAAATTAAACTTTCCTCATTTTAGGAAAAACTAAGTCAGAATTTTGATACATCTTTCTAAAACAACACCCTCTAGGGAGATATACAAACATTTGTCTTTGATGGTTTTTTGGAAAGAATGTGAGGATGTTGGTTATATGGATATGAAAATAACATACATTTTCAGTCATGTCCGACTCTGTGTGACCCCATAGACAGCAGCCCACCAGACTCTCCGGTCCCTGGGATTCTCAAGGCAAGAACGCTGGAGTGGGTTGCCATTTCCTTCTCCAATGTATGAAAGTGAAAAATGAAAGTGAAGTCACTCAGTCGTGTCTGACCCTCAGCAACCCCATGGACTGCACCCTTCCAGGCTCCTCCATCCATGTGATTTTCCAGGCAAGAGTACTGGAGTCGGGTGCCAAGGGCAGGATCCTTTATGCATGTGCTCTTGTATTCAGAGAAGGATGTTACTCTAGACATGTTTGAACTCTAACAGGAAACTTTGAATAATAAAATTTTCATGGGAATATGGTCTGAGTTGCACACTGGGCTTGGTGTCCAATCAGATGATGATGGTGGATAGACTGCTAGCATAGCTTTTACTTCAGTACCAATTTCTATGTTTTTCCTGTAGTTCTACAGAATAAAGATCACCACTTTGGCCTGTATTAAACAACCTACACTATACAGTCTCAGGCAGTTAACACCTGCTAGTGGAAAATCATGCTGCATTCACAGAAAGCATATCTGATTCAGATAGAATGCTGACAATATTTTATAAATAATAAATACCTACTCATGCTATCCCTACAAAGTAACTTCAGTCATCTCTGACTCTTTGTGACCCCATGGACTGTAGCCTGACAGGCTCCTCTATCCATGAGGATTCTCCAGGAAGGAATATTGGAGTGAGTTGTCATCCCTCCTCCAGGGATCTTCCAGACCCAGGGACTGAAGTCACATATCTTATGTCTCCTGCATTGTCAGGTATGTACTTTACTACTAGCTCCACCTGAGAAGTCCAAATACCTATAAGATATCCTATAATATAATAATTGCTTTACCTTATATATGCCTGCTAACTTCAAAAATAAGCTCTTTTTCAAAGTGACCCTGAAATGTACATGTGAATAACTGGTATGTCATAAATTATGATTATATTACTTAAGTATGAGCCTCATTTTATTTATTATTTATTTATTTATTACTTATTTTAGTGAAACATTTTTTCAGTAACAGCTCCCTACTGTTGACTACTATAGCTATTATTATATTTTGTTGACATTTAGAATACATTATAAGAGCTATACTCAAAAGTTTTTTGAAATATATTTACATAAACTAATAGCTCTTTGATGGCAAGATCTATCTATGAGTCATTTTAGTATAGTTTTAACAAAATACATTGGCAAAAATATCTATTAAATGGAATATAATAGGCAGTCCTGAGAGTCACTAGTGTTTACCCTTGCGTTTTCCCAAACAGGGAAACAGAGAAAGGGAAATGCTTTGTGAGAATGAAACTATGAAATAAATAAGTAAGAGACTGGGACAGAAATATGTGATACCACTATTGAGAATAATGCCATTATTCCCAACCAACATACTTAGATAAACAGTGTGTCTGTCAAAGCTTAGTCAGCAGTGCAAGCTGAGAAAAGGGAGTCTGAGGCAGGTGGTAATAAAGCGTTTTCTCCTCCTGAAGGTAGATGGCGCTCAGCCCCAGGCCTGTCTTCAGAAAGAGTGTTACAGAACAATAACAGGAGCCATTCAGTTCAGTCCAGTTCAGTTCAGTCGCTCAGTCTTGTCCAATCTTTGTGACCCCATGAATCGCAGCACGCCAGGCCTCCCTGTCCATCACCAACTCCCGGAGTTCACTCAGACTCACGTCCATCGAGTCAGTGATGCCATCCAGCCATCTCATCCTCCGTCGTCCCCTTCTCCTCCTGCCCCCGATCCCTCCCAGCATCAGAGTCTTTTCCAATGAGTCAACTCTTCTCATGAGGTGTCCAAAGTACTGGAGTTTCAGCTTCAGCATCATTCCTTCCAAAGAAATCCCAGGGCTAATCTCCTTCAGAATGGACTGGTTGGATCTCCTTGCAGTCCAAGGACTCTCAAGAGTCTTCACCAACACCACAGTTCAAAAGCATCAATTCTTCAGCACTCAGCCTTCTTCACAGTCCAACTCTCACATCCATACATGACTACTGGAAAAACCATAGCCTTGACTAGATGGACCTTAGTCGGCAAAGTAATGTCTTTGCTTTTGAATATGCTATCTAGGTTGGTCATAACTTTTCTTCCAAGGAGTAAGCAGCTTTTAATTTCATGGCTGCAGTTACCATCTGCAGTGATTTTGGAGCCCCCAAAAATAAAGTTTGACACTGTTTCCACTGTTTCCCCATGTATTTCCCATAAAGTGATGGAACCGGATGCCATGATCTTCGTTTTCTGAATGTTGAGCTTTAAGCCAACTTTTTCACTCTCCTCTTTCACTTTCATCAAGAGGAGCCATTAGAACATCTAATTCACATATGCACAAAAAATCTCACATTACATTTTTCTTATCAGATAGCCAGGGATGGTTTACTTGTAGTTATATCTCTCATTTTTAATTAACAAAATATTAGTTTTAGATACCAGTCTGTGAATTTGCTTCATATGAACCTACCCATAACTGATGAACAACCTGACAAATAAATATCTGAACCTGAAAATTTAAGGGTCGGGACTTGCCCTAGGGTGACTTTGTCAAAAAGCAAAGCTAAATAATGGCATTTTATGAGAAACTTTCTTGGCAGATATCTGGTTTTAAGCACAAGCCAACTTCCTGCATGATGTTCCTTTCCATTCAAATTGTTTCATATAAGCCATCATCTTATATTGTAAGCTTTTGCATCAGAGACAGAGACTGCCTCATAATTTGTGTCTCTGCCCTTAACAAGCACTGAGTGGATAGCTAGAAATTGTTTTGATTTAATAAAATGTAACCATAAGAAATTCTAAAAATGCAGCATTTTTCTTTCTTCATGTTATTTTCCTTTCCACAGAAATGGATGCATTAAGAGCAAGTAACTTTGATCAAAACAAGATCCTGTGCATTTATTCAGAAGACTTGTTTCACACAAATTGTTCAAGTAAAAAGTACATAAGTATAATACCTTATACAATGACAAAGAGTCATTAAATAAGGGCTGCTAATTTCCTGTCTATTTAGTATTCATCAAAACTTCTGGAGTAATGCTCCGAATTAGCATAATAAATTAGTCTTATATTTCTTGTTGTATCATATTCAGAAGGCAAAGTTCAATAGCATATGTAGTCTTCATTGTATTATTCTTCATTAAGGATTCCATTCTTTTTTTTTTTTTTTTTCCTTCATTGTTCTTTAAAGAATTCCATGCTAAAGGATAGTTGTCTCTCTGGCACTATGTTCTAACTCAGACTGTAGAAGACCTATTTTTAAAACAGACACTGACTAAATTTGCATATTAAAACCCAAATATTAATATGAAACTATTTTAAGAAAATGCTTCATTTTTTTCACACAATTTTGCAAGATATTTTCCCTTTGACACAAACTTTATAGAACACATAGGAAAAATGAAATTATCCAAAGATTCCCAGCAAAACTGTTGGTATAAAGTTAAACTTCCAAGTTTTATGAAATTTCCTCATTATTTGAATACTTGTTTTCAAAGCTTCCTATTCAAAGATGCTGTTAAAGTTCTTAAATTTGAAAAAAAAAATCTTTTTTTTCATATGTGGACTCCCCCAAAACAAATGATCAAATTAACAAAATAGAAACAGACTCAAAGACACAGAGAATAAATTAATGGTTACCATGGGGGAGACAGATGGAGGGGATGGGCAAAATACATGAAGTGAATTAAGAGGTACAAGATACCAGTTATAAAATAAGTAGGTTACAAGGATGGAATGTATGACACAGGCAATATAGTTAAAATTTTGTAATGACTTTATACAGAACATAATCGATAAATATATTGAATTACAATGTCATATACCTGAAACTAATAACATTTTAAGTCAACTATACCTCAAAAAACGGGCTTTCTGTTGGCTCAGATGGAAAAGAATCTGTCGGCAATGCAGGACACCCTGGTTCAATCCCTGGGTAGGGAATATCCCCTGGAAAGGGGAATGGCAACCCACTCCAGTATTCTTACCTGGAGAATTATATGGACAGAGGAGCCTGGCAGGCTACCTTCCATGAGGTCGCAAAGAATCAGACACAACTGAGTGACTAACATTTTCAGTTTCATACTTCCAAAAAAATAGAGAGATACAAACTGTGATGAAAAAGTTAACTACAGATGATCAACTCTTCTTTGCAGTGGCCACAGGACTGGAAAAGGTCAGTTTTCATTCCAAGCCCAAAGAAAGGCAATGCCAAAGAATGCTCAAACTACCGCATAATTACGCTCATCTCACACACTAGTAAAGTAATGCTTAAAATTCTCCAAGCCAGGCTTCAGCAATACGTTAACCATGAATTTCCAGATGTTCAAGCTGGTTTTAGAAAAGGCAGAGAAACCAGAGATCAAATTGCCAACATCCTCTGGATCATCGAAAAAGCAAGAGAGTTCCAGAAAAACATCGATTTCTGCTTTATTGACTATGCCAAAACCTTTGATTGTGTGGATTACAATAAACTGTGGAAAATTCTGAGAGAGATGGGAATACCAGACCACCTGACCTGCCTCCTGAGAAACCTGTACTCAGGTCAGCAAGCAACAGTTAGAACTGGATATGGAACAACAGACTGGTTCCAAATAGGAAAAGGAGTACGTCAAGGCTGTATATTGTCACCCTGCTTATTTAACTTCTATGCAGCGTACATCATGAGAAATGCTGGGCTGGAGGAAGCACAAGCTGGAATCAAGATTGCTGCGAGAAATATCAATAACTTCAGACATGCAGATGATACCACCCTATATGGCAGAAAGTAAAGAAGTAAAGAGCCTCTTGATGAAAGTGAAAGAGGAGAGTGAAAAAGTTGGCTTAAAGCTCAACAGTCAGAAAACTAAGTTCATGGCTTCTGGCCCCATCACTTCATGGCAAATAGGTGGGGAAACAGTGGAAACAGTGGCAGATTTTATTTTTCTGGGCTCCAAATTCACTGCAGATGGTGACTGCAGCCATGAAATTAAAAGACACTTACTCCTTGGAAGGAAAGTTATGACCAACCTAGACAGCATATTAAAAAGCAGAGATATTACTTTGTCAACCAAGGTCTGTCTAGTCAAGGCTATGGTTTTTCCAGTGGTCATGTATGGATGTGAAGTTGGACTGTAAAGAAAGCTGAGCACTGAAGAATTGATGCTTCTGAACTGTGGTGTTGGAGATGACTGTTGAGAGTCCCTTGGACTGCCAGGAGATCCAACCAGTCCATCCTAAAGGAAATCAGTCCTGGGTGTTCATTGGTAAGACGGATATTGAAGCTGAAACTCCAATACTTTGGCCACCTGATGCAAGGAGCTGACTCATTTGAATAAGACCCTGATGCTGGGAAAGATTGAGGGCAGGAGGAGAAGGGGACGACAGAGGATGAGATGGCTGGATGGCATCACCGGCTCAATGGACATGGGTTTGGGTAAACTCCGGGAATTGGTGATGGACATGGAGGCCTGGTGTCCTGCGGTTCATGGGTTTGCAGGGAGTCGGACACAACTGAGCGACTGAACTGAACTGAACTGATACCTCTTCTTTTAAGATACGTACATTTAGCCATTGATATCTAGCTCTTGACATGTTGCCTGCATTAGTAAAACACCTACTTTTTATTTTATTTTCAGCTGCACGTTGTCATGTATTTCTGCCTGTGGAAAAGTACCAATGGCACTGGTGAATTGGCAGAACTAAAGTGTATTTTTCACGTATAGCTAAGAAAAGAAGTAATAAGTTATCCACCACCACCACGATTCTCCTCCAGATTCTTCTTTTAACACATGCTTTTCCTTTACTAAGCTGGAATTAACTTGAGGAATAGCACTGTGTCTTACACATTTCTACATCCTACAGTAAATGCCCAGTATAGTCCTGGCACACAGTTATTGCTTAATGCATGTCTATAGAATAAACCATATGTATAAAGAGTCTAGCAGTTTTACTCAATTATTTATATCAACTGGATTTGTAGGAAGTACTTCAGACACTTAATATTTGCTTATTTTAGCAATTACATGGTTGGTTCCCTCAAATCTTAAGATCATTGCTTGTTACCCCAATTAATTATTTTAGAATGAAAAATGTTAATGCTTTGAGGCACTATCAATGGAATATCTTCATGGAAGCTTTCAGTATCAATATGAAGTATAGCAAATATATAGCATCACTTGTTTTAGGTCAGTTTATATCTATATATATATTTCACAAGCATGAACATTTAAAAAATTGCTAATCTATTTTGAAAGCACCTTATCATTTACCACTTAACATTAATTGAGTGAACTATGCAAATTTATTTTAAAATGAACGTATCTGTGAGAAGTCATTAATGACACAAAGACTCAGTAAGAAAGATAGATAAAAAGCACTTAGGAAGGAGGAAAGAGCTACAGATTTCATTTGAGCTAAAACACTGAAAAATCACTAAAGATAGTAAAGTGATACTGACCAAATGGGATGATTGATCAAGATGAAGAAAAATTAACAGCCAATAATCAATAATCCACAGCCTCCCATTCAAGAGAGAAAACATATGTTAGAGCAGAGAGCCTATGATACAACACTTAACTAAGATAAAGAATGGAACATCAAAAAACATAAGAAGAAACTATTTTCTCAGAATATTGAGGATTGCTACGGGTGTGATATTAGTTTGTGACTGTATAAATTTCTTTAATCTTTCAATTATACTCATTATACTCATTATGCATCACAGACAAATGATTCAAATGCAGGGATGCCACGTGACGCTGCAAGTAGTAGTTAACCCGAAATACATTATTCAAAGTTGTTCAGTTAATAGGATCTATCTTCTTGTAATCTATTAATTACTGTTAGAAACTTGGTGGGTGTCTGATCACACTGTGAGTGAATATATAGTATAGAATTCAAAACCTGTTAGGACCAAAGAGCTGTGAATTAAAGCAGGTTGATCTCAGCTGGAAAGATGCTAGACATACCATGGGAAAACAATTATATTTCCTTACTAACGTGAATTAATACAAACAGAATTCAAAGTAGAAAGGAAATAATAAATATAAGCATCAATTTCTTTAGTAAATGATTTTTCTTGAGCTAGTAGATTTCTGGGGAAGAAAAAGCAGTTCCCTTACTTAGTTAATCATCAGTAAATACTAGTGATACAAATGGTGATATTAGGAGCAAATTATGAGGCTAAATGCATTCAGCTCTTCTAGAAACAAAGTTTAGAAGTTTTCTTATGTTCAGTAAAAAATAAGGCACATATATGAAATATTTTCCTATTGATAGAAATATATAAACATGTTTTGTTTCTTATTTTTTAAAAGAAGAAAGGGAGAATACAATTATAGTAAATAAATCTATCACAAAACATATATTACAGTTGTAGGCTGTAGCCATTTCAGGAAATGATGATGTTTCTGGCTTTCTTCCTGGCCCCACAGATATTTCACCCTTGCAACTGTTCCATTTAACCTCCTCTGGGTGTTTGGCTTGACCCAAGGACCTGAGATGAGTGTTGCTTTAGGCAGATGAGCTCTGAAAGAAGTCATTTGTCAGAAACCCTTGACTCAGTTGCTGCTCCACAGTGACCTCAGTCTCTCTCCAGGGTCCAGGCATCAGCTAGTATCCCATCTCCCTTGTGAAATCCAATTCCCACTGACTGCATTTCCATTCAGTGTCTATGCTTCAGAACAGCCACTAGCCGACTGGTTTTCTGGTACTTGGTCTGCTGATGTCAGATGGGCATTCGTCAATTTCAGATGTTTACTGCTCTGCTGACCCACTTGAATTGACATTCTGGTTTTACACTTTGAGTTTAAACCTTGGATAATAGTGCTTGTGCCCAACGTGACTTTGGGCTGAACTGGCTTCACAATTGATTTTTAGAATGATCATTAGCTATACCCCATTGCGGATAAAGGGATAGCTTCTTGCTTTTATAAAATAATGATAATAATAGTAATTTATTATTATTATTATACTCTCAGAATTCTCAAGGAAACATTAAAAAATTTAAGAAAGGCAGTCCTTATATTCTGGTTAATAATGAAACAATTGAAAGATATCATTGTCAAGAGGTAGTCAAGGAGTACAACACTGCCTTTCAGAACTCACTTGGTTTATTGTAATCTACTTCTATGTGCATTATGCCACTTTACTTGGAATTTAGAAAGATAGGAGGAAGATAGTGAAAACAAGTTTGCATACTTTTTTAAAAAGATGACTAAATTGGTTGAAAGCAAAAGCAGGGAGAAAACTGCAAACAGGAGTAATATCAACAGATAAATTCCATCCCAAAGGAGTTTGATGCATAGTTTGGCTCTGTGCTCTCTAATGTGGTCAAAGAAATGCAAGTTGTGTTATTCATTACATGTATCCAGAAGGAAATGTTAAATGTGTTGGCCAAGGAAGAGGCACTGCTTTTAGGAAAAACAGAGTCCTTATGGACACTTCAGGAATCTTGATGTGGTATTTATTATGAAACAAATTTTGGTCACCTTAATATCCACTAAAGTAGCTCTCACAAACTGCTTGTTTCTGACTTTTCTCCAAGTGATGTTTGAGTCTAACACAATCTAACAAAATAAATAATTCCATATATCAAAGTTTAATGTAATGAAGAATCTATTTTTCCCAGAGTTGGAAACATCACAATAAAACTATATCTTAAACAAATAATGTTAGGGAAAAAGAAATTTAGAGGACAGGACAGGAAACTTTTTTTGGTGGGGGGGTCCTTTGAGTTTGAGGATTATAAGTCTACTCCCACAGTGACATTAAGTGAAATAAATATGCTCCCTTTAAAAACAGAGATGAAATTAAAAGGGGGATGCTCCTTTTTTCTTCAAATTTCCAGCAAATGCTTATTTCCTGGGTTATTTATAGCCCAGTACCAATGAAAAGAGACAGGTTATCTAAATTCCTGGGAGAGTATCCCAACTTTCTCTTGGAAGTTAAACTTCTTACCTTTCTTTCTAATTGAGCTTAAGTATATCAATGATATGTATCTTAATGGGTTATAAATAACTTCTAGATAACCAAGCAGGAAAATGCCCACCTTTCAGTAAGCAAATGCATTAATTTTATGCAGAATGTTTTATTACATTGACAACAGATTTGAACAACTTGTATGAAGAAAGTTAACTCATTTTAAGAAACAAAATATGTATATGCATTTAATTGCATATATAATATATATAAATATTTGTGTATATATACACGTGCACATACACATACACACAAACTTTATTCATTAGTTTTCTGGCACAGTCACTTGCTGAAGTGAGTGTGTGTGTGTGTGTGTGTGTGTGTACACATATACATGGGCTTCCCAGGTGGCATTAGCGGTAAAGAACCCACTTGCTATTGCAGGAGATGCAAGAATCATGTGTTCGATCCCTGGGTTGGGAAGATTCGCCTGGAGGAGGACACAGCTACCCACTCCAGTCTTCTTGCCCAGAGGATCCTGCGGACAGAGGAGACTGGTAGTCTACAGTCCATTGGGTCGCAATGAGCCAGACATAACTGAAGTAACTTAGCATGCATATGTATGTATGTATATGTGTGTGTATATATATATATATATATATAGAGAGAGAGAGAGAGAGAGATGGAGAGAATGAGAGTGAGTGCCTTGTGATGATTATGTTCCACTTGGATTCATCCCTATACCTTTTTTGGATTCACAAAAGTAGAGTAAAGAAGATACATGATGGTCTACATGCAAAGTTTTCACAACCTGAAAACCAGCTTGCCTTTTAAAAAATGAAGTTAAATATTTCATATGGTAGACACAATGCAAAATAGGGCTAATGATCTGAACATATCCAATATCTTCTAAACTGATAAAATTTTACCTTTTATTCAAGAAGGAAAATATTATTTAACAAAAAATTTAAAACATACCCTAACTAGCAAAAAATAAGGTGCACATAATATTATCATTTATAAGGCATAATGAATATATTTGTTAATTTTATCAATGAAAAAAATCTTTGTAAGAATTATGAAAAAAGCCAGTGGGTAGCCTGTTAAAACTACTTTACTACTAATAACAGGACTTGGGGTACTGATGGGGATATAATTATATTCTAGGACTCATATATTTGAAGTTGGTAAATTAAGCAGCCACCCACTAGGAATTACAAGTATCTACTGATTTCCCAGAGAGGAAAGTGGTTCATCAAGAAAGTCTCCTGAGACTTTGACTTACAAAGTGGAATTTTACAATAGCTAATTTCAGGTCAATTGTGTGGCCTAACAAATGGATATTTTTCAGCAATGATAAGACCTTGTCTTTAGAGATAAATTATTTCCTTAAACATTTAAATAGTGAATTCAGTTATTTCAGTAAGAATATATCATCCTAGGGCTTCCTTGGT
The DNA here is from genome assembly GCF_032405125.1 of Capricornis sumatraensis. Taxonomy (NCBI): domain Eukaryota; kingdom Metazoa; phylum Chordata; class Mammalia; order Artiodactyla; family Bovidae; genus Capricornis; species Capricornis sumatraensis. The sequence goes on along the minus strand of NC_091074.1, from coordinate 43,749,615 downwards.
GGCTCAGAGAATAAAGAATCCACCTGCAATGTGAGAGATCTGGGTTCGATCACTGGGTTGGGAAGATCCCCTAGAGAAGGAAATGACTACCCACTCCAGAATTCTGGCCTGGAGAATTCCGTGGACAGAGTAGCCTGGCGGGCTACAGTCCATGGGATCGCAAAGAGCCAGACACCACTGAGAGACTTTCACTTTCACATATCACCTAAACCAAAGCAACCTCCCTGAGTTCAGTCTCCCTCTTTAGGTCATATCCTCTCAGTAAGGGTTGTTCTAGTTCTTTGTGAAGCTGAGCAGTATGGGTCTGGGCAGAATGGCATGGAGGTAAATGCTTAAGTCCAAGTCATGGCCAGGAGGTCATTCACCAGCATTGTACCATGTACTGCAATGCTGACTTCCAAATTTCCTCACAAAATTTAATTTGAATACTTTCATTATATGACTGTCAAAAATGCTTCATTTAGAAGTTACAAATCTACTTTGGAATTTGCACTGTTATTTATCATCCCCAGGTTATTCCATCCTAGATTAGTACTGAGGCTAAAATAATTATAGATTCTGGAGGCACATTCAGTTCAGTTCAGTTCAGTTCAGTCACTCAGTCTTGTCCGACTCTTTGCGACCCCATGAATCGCAGCACGCCAGGCCTCCCTGTCCATCACCAACTCCCAGAGTTCACTCAAACTCACGTCCATCGAGTCGGTGATGCCATCCAGCCATCTCATCCTCTGTTGTCCCCTTTTCCTCCTGCCCCCAATCCCTCCCAGCATCAGAGTCTTTTCCAATGAGTCCACTCTTCACATGAGGTGGCCAAAGTACTGGAGTTTTAGCTTTAGCATCATTCCTTCCAAAGAACACCCAGGACTGATCTCCTTTAGAATGGACTGGTTGGATCTCCTTGCAGTCCAAGGGACTCTCAAGAGTCTTCTCCAACACCACAGTTCAAAAGTATCTATTCTTCAGCACTCAGCTTTCTACACAGTCCAACTCTCACAACCAGATGCAATCCCAATCCTGATGTTGGGTTGGTTGGACAAAAATGTAGCTTATAGAAAAATCTGAATGTATGTTTTGGCCAAATCAATGCTTCTCAGTTGAAGGATCTTGGTAGGTTACTTAAACACACTCTCTCTTCTGTTTTCTCTTCTAAAATGGTAACAGTAATCATACTAACCTCTGAAAATTCTTGTAAGCTTTAGGTTTAGTTAATAAATATAAAGTATCTGGTATATAAAACATTACATAAGTATTTTCTACTATTTTTCTAAATAGAGGCTTTATAATATTTCTGTGTATTTCTTTATTCATTAATCCATCCATAATATTACCAATGGAACACTTTCTTGAAGTATTAATATAATTTTAGGTGAAAGTTTCAGCATGCAAAGAAAGTTCTGGTCTTGAAAAGGCTAGAATACGGACTATGTTCTGGAAGTTACTTTGTGTATTGACACGGGATACTCTAACTACCCACAGTAAAGGTAGAAAATAAATTTCTTAAAAATGAATCTGAAATATAGACTCTATCTCCTTAGCTATAATCTCCTCAGATGACTAAAGGCATTCAATATTCTAGTAACCATGATGACTATGCTTTTCTAAAAATTGAAGTATAGTTGATTTATAATGTTCATGTCAGGTGTACAGTAAAGTGTTTCACATATATATATATATATATATATATATATACACACATACACACACACACATATATGACATTTTTATAAAAGAAAAGATTCCTTCACATATTCAAGGAAGGGTATTACACAGTAGACATAAGCTTATAATAAAATGGCAATAGAGGAGAGTCAGTAATCATATGACATATATAATAGAGTTCAATCTTGAGAAGTAATTTAAAGAAAAGGAACTGAGAATTAATTAGAAAGAGGTATAAAAACCACACAAAGTCATTACCATAATAATTACAAAAAATAATTACTAACATCATTAAAAAAGTCTATAATATAATTATAAATATTACTATTTAGTGATGCTTATTTCTAAAATTTGAAAAGATGGAAGACTTTTCAAAGTCAGTTAAAATGCACAGTTTAAGGGTGTAATCCTCTAGTTGTTAAATATATATGTATACAAAGAATTCTATGCTTTCTGTGTCTCCTTATTTCTTCATTTACATGTTGCGATTTGTGTTATCACCCTTTAATCTTAATGTGAATATCCTTCATGATGGGTCAAAACATGGTTGTGATTTTATTTTACAAATGAACTCTCATAACATAGATTATGCATCTATCTGTCTCTCTGTAAACTTTACACTTTGTATACTTCAGTGGAATTTAATCTCTCTTCATATATATGTGTTTTACATATATTCATATTGTACATGTATGTGTATTTACCTTAGATGGCATTCTCATAACACAGTCTTCAAAATGCAGAATAACTGTTTCTGCTGCTTCAACATTATATTAAATGATGTTTTTATTTTCTTTTCTATCCCTCAGGGTAAAAACATTTGTCAAGTGGCCCTTATTGTTTATACTGGTGCAGGGTTTTTTTTTTTTTTTTTTCATTTATTTGTCTGGCCATGCTTCATGACTTGCAAGATCTTAGTTCCCCAATTAAGGATCAAAACTGGACCCTCGGCAGTGAAGGCACCAAGTCCTAACCACTGAACCACCAGGGAATTCCCAGGAGGGTGTGTTTCTGTTAAGCCCATTTAAGCTATAAATTTTCATTTTTCTTTAGCTATAACAGAGAAAGAAAAAAAAACACAGGCACTATCTATTGAGTTACTTTATATGATTAGACTGTAACAAAAAGTTAAATATACAGCATGAGGTATTAGGGAAGAGGGTGAGGTTGTGATTCATGGTATATCTAAATTCCGTTAATAACTGGGCAGGTTACAGCGGTATTCTTTTGGATTTTAACACTGAGTACAACGTGAGTAGCACTTGTTGAAATTTACTTATCATCCTCTGACTCTGTGAAGGTACTCCATAGTGACTTGAATCAAAATCATCATTACCTTGGATCCTAGTTCTTTAGCACTGCTGCTCAAATCTCCTTGAATTACTGCTTATGTGCCTTTTAAACATCATAAGGATATCAGTAACTATTCCTGCCTAAAATGTGGCAAAACATTTTTCAATAATGCATCTCAAAATTTTATACTTCTGTTTCAGCATGCATATTCAAATCTACTTGGTTTAACAAGCAAAATCCAAGTCTGTACAATCAAGCTGGTGAGCTGATTGAATGTATTGTTAATGCACTCTTGCAATGTTCCCCAAACAAATAGCATATTTGAATTTGATTTGGTATCCATAGAAAAGAAACCAGAATGTTACCTGTTATACAGGTGAGAAAAAAATAGGTATTCTGTCGCTCTCTTTGTGTGATCTCAATTTACTTAAAAAATCATCTGGCAAGATAGCTATAATGTTTCTGGGACTGAAAGTTGTGACTGGAAAATAGTTTTCTACTTTAAAACTACATGTCTTGGCTTCATTCCAACATTTATTTTCAATAAATGTCTGAGCATTTATCTTGAAGCAAGAGACCATTATCCAGTCACAACATTCAATTCCTTTGACATTATCTCTTAAGTAAAACAGTAACGTCAAGAATAAAGGACTCACTTATTGAAAGAGTATGTTAGTATGCTGGGTGTGAACAAATACTGTGGTGAAAATCATCCCTTTAATAGTCATTTGAAGTAGAAAAAGCGCGGATTCCTTCTCTTCATATACACTTTTTTTGGGTCTTGTGGTAAAGATCTTGACCAGGGGAGCCTACAAAATGAACACTCCGATATTTTCTAGATTAAATGACATCTCTCATATAACTGATTTCACTGTCATGCTTTGGAGAAGGAAATGGCATCCCACTCCAGTGTTCTTGCCTGGGGAATCCCAGGGACGGGGGAGCCTGGTGGGCTGCCGTCTGTGGGGTCGCACAGAATCGGACACGACAGAAGCGACTTAGCAGCAGCAGCAGCAGCATATAATTGAACCTCTGATATGACTGGTTTACATGGTCTCTCTTGAACATTTGTGTGTAGTGGAGGTTCACATGGTTTGTACCAGCTCTGAAGATTCAGGCTTAGCTTACTTAAGGTCTGGTTTTTGAGAAGGTCCACAAAGGATGACAAGCCTGTGTGTGGTTTCTCTTCCAATTGTCAGTGGAGACTTTGGTTTCCCAGAATTTTAATCAATTCAGGAGGCTACACAGATTTTGATAGGAAGCAGTTTTTGAGGTGACCAGTGTCTAAATTCATTATCAGATTTATTGCCTGTATTTCATAACCAATCACCACTATTACAGTGAGTATGTGCATGGCGGGGGGTGGGGGGGGTGGTAGGTGGTGCTTCACAGTACCCTTGAGAAGAATTCTAATCTGAAAAATCAATGCATCAGTGGGTACATTTAGGAAAAAAAAATGCTGGATACAGATCTGATAATATCACTCCTCTGCTTAAATATTTTACTTTAATGAACACTGTCATTTACAAATAGCTTCTTAACTCTTAAATAACGAATGGCAAGGGGCTTAACATAGAATAAGAAGTGTCAAAGCAAAGTTGCTCAGTCGTGTCCGACTCTTTGCGACCTCGTGGACTGTAGCCTACCAGGCTCCTCCGCCCACAGAATTCTCCAGGCAAGAATACTGGAGTGGGTTGCCATTTCCTTCTCCAGGGGATCTTCCTGACCCAGGGATCTAACCGAGGTCTCCTGCATTTTTGGCAGGCGCTTTACCCTCTGAGCCACCAGGGGAGCATAAGGAGTGTCAAGGACTAGCTTAAATTTACCAGTGTACTCCTTTGGCAAAGTATCATCAGACTATCAGTCCCTACACTCTCACCCCTCATCTTGGACATAGACCATAGGCTGATGATTTTTCTGTCTAACATAGTTAACATTGTAAATAAGCTTTAAGACAAGTCCCCTTGCCTCCCCATATGACTGCTGCCACCGTTAGAGTGGCATAGAAGTGTCACCTATCTTACTTATATTTGTGACTTTGGAAACTCATTCAAAGTATAGTAATCCTTACTTTCTGTGAGAAGAAAATTGAAATTGGATTTTTCTTTTTTCCATTTCCATAGTTGATTTTTTTTTTTTTTGCATACTAAAGTTTAAATAACTGTTCATGGCTCTATTAAATTCTTTTTCCTTCATGGAGCCAATATATCAATCTCAGTCACATTGGTCTTTCCCTTTCCAATGTCTACATAAATTTTTTTATACCACTTAAATGACAAGTATCCCATCCTTCTCTGTGCTTCAATTATTGGCAAACATGTCTGATCACCTTTGGAGATGGGTTCTGTATCTCTCATATATTACCATCTCTTCAGTACTCAGCCTGGAGCTTGGCATGTTGTAGAAAGCCATCTCACAATCACAGAAAAATAACATGGTAGCACTCGCTATATTCACCATTCAAACTATAAGGATATCCCGAGGTCAAAGCTAAATAACATCAGTGTAGGTGTTACCTTAGTTCTTGCAGTTCCTTTTTCAGCAGACTCCTTTCAGCCATACAAATGCCTAAGAAGGTAGGGATGAAAAGGGGACCAGGAGTTATGCTGCAGGGTGGATATGAATACCGTGTTGATCAAACAAAATCCATATTCATCCTTATAGTCACAATTGTAGTACTCAGGCTTCCATATTTATAGGACAGGTCATTACAGACACACTTTGAGAAACTAAGTGAGAAGCAAACCAAAGTGGTGTGTTCTCAGGTGTAATCTAACACCCCTGATTTTGTAGACAGTTCAGTGTAGCAAATTAGTAAACCAAGGTTGGCCATACAAATGGCAAATATTCTTTTATTTGAAAACTCTTGGTGGTACAAGAATACATGGAGTCATGTTATAATGAAAGTTATCATAGCCATCATTATAAAAGAGAGAATACTGTTCCCCAAAATATAGACACATATTGAAATATAAGATTTAGCCATGAAACTTCTTAGGTATGCTTAAGGGTTTCTTATGAGAACCATTGGGAAACATCATTTTAGGTCTCAGTATAATAAAAGATGTGCTTTTCCTAACTAAGTAGTTATTTTTAAATGAAAAGAATAAATCTCAGCCCGATATCTAAGATGTTCTGATGTTTCTTTGGACAATTAGAAGGTTCAGAAGCAAAGGAGCAAGCTAATGCTAAAAAGTGCTGAGGTATATTAAGTGGATTTCTATAAACTACTTTTATTTCTGACTTTATTTTTGTACTTTATGGCCTTGTACTCTGACTTGTTCAGTAGCTTTACAATTCTTTTTTACTATATGAATTCTTTTGCATAATCACCCGGAATTCAAATAAACAAGATAACCCCAAATTCTTTACTTCTTTCTTCATGTCAAGTCTAATTTCTTCTGCAAATTGTCAGGGTTTCATTCTTCTATTTTAATTCCAATATAAATTGATAGTGAATATCTCTGGTGATTAAAAAAAGACTCTCATATATTTTAAAATACATTTTCCCCAGAGAAGGACCAGAAATGCATCTCCACTGTGTTTCACTCTATTACTCTTTTACTTTGAAAATATGACATTTAAAAAGAAACATGAAACATGATCGTATCATCTACATTCAGAAGAAATCAACTTCACAATAATAAATGTTATATTAAAAAAGCAAAAGTAACTTATCCTTCAGAAGATGAGATTAGCTAATTTCAATCTTTTAAAATCCTCTTTCCTAACTCAGAGTGTCCAGCTGTCATCAAAACTGAACGCTGATGATCTTTCAATTTCAGTGCTCTGTACTTTTCTTTTTTTTTTTATTGCAAAGTTATTTCTGTGAAAGCTCACAGGACAACTGGCACCCTGAAGTCAATTCTCAATTACCTTGGGCATAGGAGATAAGATTATATGGACATTTGTTGACAACTTCCAAACATCCCTCAATCACAGTTCTCTTAGTATCTCCAAGCTTTTCTGAGAAGGTCCAGAAAGATGAAGCAAAATGTATAGATTTGATTTGTACCTTGTTTCACCTTTGCAAGCTTACAGAGGAAATAAATTTCTAAAGATATCTTGCAGAAAACAGAATATGAAGAGAGGAAATAAAGCTAAAGCAGACACTGAATAACCAGCTCTTGAATTTCTGAGTATAGCTTGTACTGGAACATGCACTAGAAATATCCAAATTGATTAATAAACATTTGTTGAGCTTGCCTCGAAAGAAAGGAGGAAGAGAAAATAGCATTTAGCAAAGAGAACAGTGACAACGCCATCTATGTAGACTACATCTTCAAATCCCAAAGGACTCACTATCTGAACCTTTCAGGTGTTCAGGTGAACCTTACTATAGAAGAAACATTATCAATCAGCAAGACAAAATATATTGCCTAGGAGCATTGGGACAGAAAATATTAGCAGAGCAAACCAAGAGCCTTTAGAAAGACATATGTTAGCTGGAGATTAAAGAACACTGAAGAGCTTGTCCTATTTTCTCTTTTCAAGTTAAAAATGATCTGTGGGCTGCTAATATCTCAAAAATATGTTCTAATGCCTGTATGTGCAATAGATTGTAATGAATAAAGGTATAAGTGATGGAGTAGGTCACATAGCCCAATCAGGCTATGTGAAGATTAAATGAGTTAGCCTGGCATATAATGAGAGTTCAGTTAATGAGTGCCACATCTTCACATCACAATACTATACTAATGCTAACATACAAAAAAAGGAAAACTTAGAATCAATCTATTAGCAAGATAATCCTTGATAATAACGAAAAACACAACTAAAACAATCAAACACCCAAAAAAATCCTCTAATATATATACAGCATAAAATTGCAAGCCAATATTGTTAAATGAACAGGGAAAGTGAAATACATCTTTTTACCTTTTACCTCTTTTGTCAAGAGTTTCTTACAAGGTATTTCAGGAAAAAATATATAAATAGCTATTACACACCTTTTAAACTATTTACATAAAAGTGATCATGCTCCCATTATACACATTTTTCTACACTTTGTCTTTTTTTTGTCCCCCATATAATAATATGTATTAGAATTTCCCCTATCAGTACACACAGCACACACTCACTTTTTATCAGTTGCATAGTATTCCATATTATAGATGTAAAATAATTTAATCAACACTATTTTTGGAAATTTAGGTTATTTTGGTACCTAATTACAAACTAATAATATTGCAAAAATATCTATAATATATATTCACAAATTACTTAGAGTGTTTCTCTGAAAAAAAGTATTAGGCATACTCCTAGAAATAGAATTTCCAAATCAAGAATATGAACTTAAAATCTGACATCTTGAAAATGCCCTCCAAAGAATTAATATAAATTAATTCCTCAGCTTCACTGTCAACAGCATCTGTGCAGTCTTGCCCTAGAAATTGTCTAAACTTTAAATTTTGCCAATCTGGGTATGTTAGTGTTTAATAAAGGATGATGAACAGTCTAAATATTTTTTTCTATGCTAGTTAAGAGAAAACAATGCATTGATTATAAAACATGCTGTATTGTCATTTTTATAAAAAATATAAGCAAGTAAAAATAGTAGTTACTATTACACCAGGTGTTTTTGTTTCACCCAATGGAAGATTTTAAATGCTATTCTTCTATGAAATTTTTATGAACAAGAATTGTTAGCATCTTGAATGCAGAAACATCTCTCTTTCTCTCATTTTCAAAGTATTTCTTTCTTTACAGGGTTATTATACACACAGAGAGACACAATCACACAAGTACACACAGAAAGACACCCAGGAAGCTCTGTAGCATCAAGAAACAGAGCACAGCTACTTCAGGGCATATTACCACTAGAGTTATTGTTTAAAAGAGACCTAACAGATTAAGGATTTAGTAAAGTTAAATCACAAATTTGCCATTCATCATTACAAATGAAAGGTATATGCCATTACATGTACAAGTGATATTTTATGTGTTTCTTTCAATGAATGAAACATATTTCTCAAATTTGAGGTTATCCATTAAATTTCACCAGGAGTCTATGTTTAATAAACCCAAGAGAAATCTACTAAATTTTTTCTTCTAGAAATTAAAAAAGGAAATAATTTATTTTCTTGAAATTCTGTGCTCATTCAGTCTCTGAAATCAATCAGGAATCAAACTCTTCACTCTGTTGCCTTCATACAAAATAGCTGGTTAGTTTTTATTTGTAAATCTCAGTGGGGTTCTAATACATTCAGAGAAAAAAATATAGCCAACTTGGGATAATTTACCAAGTGTGAATGTAGAGATTTTCTTATGAGCTTGGCAGATTAATGACTACTATGAATCATGCCTATATATTTCATATTAAAGCACAATATTCTATAGAATAACTTGACTTTCCTCCATGTTTTAAGAGATTGAAAATAAATCATATATGCCAAGGGTAGAAGTATTCTCAGTTGCTTTATGATTTGAGTCTTTACTCAATGATTTTATACAAAATAATTTTCTACAAAATAAGAGATCATTATAATGTATTCAAAAAGAGAAAATTCTACTTGTTATTTGTATTGCTTGGTGATACATTATTGTATTTTCAGTACTCCAATTTCCAATTATAAAATTTAAATAATTCTTCAAAATTTTATCCAAGGATAATTATGTGGGGGCCCTCTGGTGGCCATAACAATGCTATTATATTTTCACTAGAGAAGTACAGGGTTGGTGAGTAAAAGATTCTCCTGGAAATTCTAAAACTTTATTTTGAATCTACTTTATATTGAATATATATAAATATATTCATATTTATACTATATTGATTCAATTTATAGGTTAAAAATTGCTAACATATTTTAATACCTTTACCCAACTTCACAAACTAATATTTCATGCACAGATTCAATATTTAAATTATATGGAAAAATATACTATTTCTATTTGAATAAAGAGAATCATAGATTATCGTAGAGTCACAGAATTATGAGTCATCAAATTTTATAGTAGGAATGGAATCAATTTGAGAATTAATTTAGTGAAATTCCCTCATCTAATGAATAAGGAAAATAAGGCCAACGTAGGTTAAATGCCTTGCATATATAGTTATGGAGTAATTACTGGGAGTTCTGGAGTTAACCTTTCTGGAGTTAGCCATTTCTATATGTTGTAACATCAAGTACTTTGGAAAAATGTGGTCATTTAACTTTCTTTCAAACTGTTTCTACTCTTTACATGAGATTTTTACTTATGGTTATTTTAATCTATTTTAATACTTTCAAAAAAAGTTCTTGCTTGGGAAAATTTTTCCAGGTTAAGATATAAGCCTCAAGTGATTTGCAATTTAAAAGTAAAGCAGGGAAATAAAAAGCAAAAGCAAAACAAGAAATACATCAGTTTTCTAGTGCTGTACAATATAATACCATTAATTCAGCAGCTTAAATCAATATGCATTATTGGTTTAATAATAATGTTAAACTCACATTCTACACATCAGAAGTTCAGGAACAAACTTGGTTGGGTTCTCTACTCAGGATATTTCAGGACTGAAATAAAGGTGTTGGTTGGGCTTTGGTCTTCTGGAGGCTGTGGGCAAAAATCGCCTTTCAAGCTCATCCAGCTTGTTCAAAGAGATTAGTTCTCATGATTGTAGGACCAAAGTCATTCTTGTTTGCTAATTTTGGCCAACGGGTTGCTCTCAGCTCCAAGAGACTATTCTTCATTCCCTGCAACTTGGCCCCCTGTTTTTACAAAGCCAGCAATAGAGAATCCCCTTTTGCTGAATCCTTCTCACATTTCAACTCTCATTTTTAGAAGGTACCTGGTTCCTTTTAAGAAACTTGTGTATGTTCATGGGACTATTTATATGTCAGTATTACTCACTAGTTTTCCTTCTTAAAGTCAGCCATATAACAGTCTAATCATGGTAGTAATTACCCCATCATATTCACATGTCCTGGGACTGAATAGAGCATGTAGGTGCATGGATCTTGAGGGTCACCTTAGAATTCTGCCTTTCACAGCAAAATAAAGCTATCATAGTCAGACATGCCTCATTTAAGAGAATATTTTACTTTTGCAGTGGTCATGATTCTTCCACTATCTCAATGTATAATTCCAACAGAGGTTATACACTAACAAAGTCCTATAATATTAAGATATACTCTTTATTTTAATATTATAAATAAGTAAGTAAGCAAGTATTAGTCGCTCAGTCATGCCTGATTCTTTGAGACCCCATGGACTGCAGCCCACCAGGCTCCTGTGTCCATGAGATTTTTCTGGCAAGGATAATGGAGTGGGTTGCCATTTTCTTCTCCAGGGGATCTTCCCAATCCAGGGATTCAAACTTGGGTCTTCTGCATTGCAGGCAGATTCTTTACCAACTGAGCTACAAGGGAAGCCCTTTAATATTATATTATAGGACTTTATTAAATTTTAGAAATTTATTAAATTTTCTAATGAATTTTTAAATATACACATTTGCCATGGTAGGCTGTCTTGTAGCTTGGGGTTCATCCATGAATAAAGCAAAGATTTCTACCCCTGTGGAACTTATATTCTAGTGAGAAGAAACAGTTAATAAATAATACATATAATCAGTAAGTAAATCATCTAACATAGGTGAAACTGCTATAAAGAAAAAGCAAAAGTTATCAGGGTAAGAAGGATTTGGAGAATGAAGGAGGAAATAGGTAAGTAGAGTTTCAAGAATAATCTTTATCAAGAAGGTGAAGGAAGTAAGGGAATTATTATATGAAGGTATATGGGTGAGAAATAATGAAAGCAGAGGGAGCTGCAAGTGCAATGGCCCTAAGGAAAGATCATGCCTAGCTATTTCAATACAGCAGGGAGGAACGTGAGACTACTGGGGGAAAAAAAAAAAAAAAAAACAAGAGGCAAGAGATAAGGAGGAACATGTGGTGCCATCGTAGACTTAGTGAAATGGAAGCCCACTGCAGGAGAGTCCCACATACAAAGTAAGTTTTAGAAGGGCCAATCTGGCTGTTTTATTAAAAGTAGATTATAAAGGAGCAGGAGTTAAAGTAGGGAGGCTAATAAAGAAGCTATTATTTAAATTCAGCTAGAGATACAAGGGTCTGGACCAGAGATTTAGCAATAGAGGTGATAGGAATTGGATTATGAATATATGATGAAAGTAAGTATGTAAGTAAGTGAAGTCACTCAGTCGTGTCCGACTCTTTGAGACCCTGTGGACTGTAGCCTACCAGGCTTCTCTGTCCATAGGATTCTCCAGGCAAGAATACTGGAGTGGGTTACCATTTCCTTCTCCAGGGGATCTTCCTGACTCAGGGATCGAACCTGGGTCTCCTGCATTGGAGGCAGAAGCTTTAAGCTCTGAGCCACCAGGGAAGATGATGAAAGTTCAACTAATAGTATTTTTAAGGATTTTTCAGTCTGAGTGACTGATTAGATGGAATTGTTATCATTTAAATAAGATGATGGAGTAGTTGAGAAATGTCAGAAATTACCTTTTTAGACATCTTGCATTTGAGATGTTCAAGCTGATATCCTAGTGGATAAGTAGGCAGCTGGATACATAACTCTGGAGTTCATGAGAGAGATCTGGCTTGAAGATACAAATTCAGAAATCATTTAGAAGACTCCCAAAGAATGTATGTTAAAGTCAAGAGACAGGATGAAAACACAAGGGATGAGTCAAGGCAGACAGTCAAGAAAACTAATGACTAAGCCCTGGAGTACATCAACAATAAAAGGTCAGAAGGTGAAAAACAAGTAAAGGAGATGACAGAAGAGAAACCAGAAAAAAGGAAGGAAAGCCAAAGCATGTAGTATCAACTAAGTCAAGGAAAAATGAATCAAGGAACAGTGATCAGCTGTATCAAATGCCACCAACAAAATTAAATGAAGTGGGCTCTGAGATTGGGTAACTGGATTTAGCAATCTGGAGAACATTGGTGAAACTGCAAGTCTGGATAGAGTGATGCAGTAAAAAACTTACTGGGGCAGTTTTAAGAGAGAAGGTAAGAAAAGGGTTGCAGAAAACGAACATAGCAATGCAAAAAGGAGACAAGAAACAGGAAAGTGTATTTGGCAGAGCAAATGAATCAATGGAAAGTTTGTATTTTTTTTTTTTAAATCTTGGTTACTTTTCTACAACCTAGTGATAAGGAAATGAAAAGTTGATATAGGACAGAGAGGAGAACTCTTAGGGCATTAGATGTCTTTAACCATGTGGTCAAGGAAAATCTAATGTAGATTTTTCTTGTTGGATAATAACAATGGCCTTATTGTTTTTCATGTCTACCAAAATCACCATAGCCTAAGCTATAATAAACAAATTTAAATATGAACACATTTAAAGTCCACAGAACATTTTTATTATGAATCATATGGGTGAGATCACACTTAGCACATAGTTTTTACTAAACACTGCTGATTCAAGATACAATTTTCTTTGTTTCAGTCACATTAAAAAAAATTGAGTTATGTTGAAAGGAGTAGTGAGGGGGGAAAATAAGTGTGAATATTAGTAGAACTAATCAGGTTAATCAGTGCAAGCATATCAAAGAAGCACAGTTTAAGAGTCAGAAGACTCAGTTTGGGGCCCCAAATAACACTGACCAGCTCGATTACATCTGCAAAGACAGTCTCCCTGTAGATTTGCATTTCATTATTTCAAACGTAAATACATTGTGCTAGATGATCTCTTAGGTCCCTTCTAATAAATCTAATATAGAAACATTTCCTGAATTTCTACTATGCACACAAGTTAAGATATAATGCTGGCTCTTCACCGTGAGTGATGAAGATGGAGTTACAGTGAGCTAACAGAAAGCGAGAGGCAAATAAATCTATAAAATAGAGCCAAGTAACCGGTATAAGACATCCCGAGGGAATCTGGCTCTTAAATGCAATAAGCACTCATCTGAACTCTCTTATTTCTCTTCCTCATTGGTTAACTCATCAGTAGACTCAATTCTCTTGTGTCTGGATTCCTTTCTGATTACATATTTGAGAGTTTTGGAATTAGGAAGTCTCTTATTTTAACAGTTTTCCAACAAATGGCTGATTTAGACATGAGCCAAATCTGGTTCCATAAATGGTGTGAGAATATATGGGTAACTGGAAAAGATGATTGAATTAAATGTTTTCTTTCTGTGGGAATTTATGTGATGTTAGATATTAATCTACATTGAAATTTAAGTTCTTGCAGATCTGAATTTAGACCAGATAAAATACATTTCAGTTTACCTATTTTTTTTTTCCCCCTAAAACTTTGTGGACTTCCATCAAACTTATTTTACAGAAAGAAAAACTACATATGCTATCATTAGATTTAAAATGAAGCAAGATTTAGGGCCTGGTGAATGCTTCAAACAGTTTAAGGTCTCATGGCTGGGGATCATATATGGGTCTCTTTGCAGTTTCCAGAAGATCTAAAATACAGCCAATTATCTTTAAAGAAGAATCATAGAATAGTTTTAAGTAGCAAATGAATGAGGGGAAGAAAAAAGGTAGTTTAATATAGTTCTTCTGGCCAAAAATACTTGCAGTATCACTATTAAATCAGACAGCATGCTGCTCAATAGCTTTAAAGCAAGAAAAATCTTTGCACACTTAAGGGGGCAATAGCGCAGACTATTTTAAGAAGATCCTGTCTCAAGCAATATGTACTTGACATTATAAAGGTATTATAAATATATTTATTGATGATTGAACTTGAAATTTATGCCTTTCTCATTTTTTTTTCAGATGACATCTTTACTTACCACAACTATTTGTCTCTTCTCTTTACTGCTAAATTTCTATTCTGTGATTCTCTGAAATTTTCACTTTATTCTTAACAGATAAACTACTGCTTCAGTGTTCAGCTGAACTGACTTCTTCCTTCATCTTGTGAACAGACTAGACAGAGAAGAATACGATTTTACATAAGAATATATATTTGCTATCTTATAAATAAGGCACTAAACATATTTAATTAAACTACATCCACTAGAATACCTGTTTTTCAAAGAATTTTCTGAAAGAGATGTGCTACTATTTTTGCACTCATTCTAATGCATTTGTAACATTTTGAAAAATACAGTAAGTAGGCATGCTTACTTTTTTTCCATTTAATTTTGAACTGGTTGTATTCAATTTGTCTATTGAGAAATAAAGACAGATTGAAATCACCTATATTTTACCATGTGCTTATTACTTTTCCAGGTATTAAAATAATTTTATTTCAAATCGTATGTGTTATTTTTGATGGTTAAAATATATTTGTTTGATATAATGAAATCATAGCAGTGTATACAGACTTGTTTACATGTGCATGTATATCTGTGTGTGTGTGTGTATGTGTGCACGTGTGTGTGTGCTAAGTCCCTTCAGTCATGTCTGACTCTTTGCGACCCTATGGACTATAGCCTGCCAGGCTCCTTTGTCCATGGAATTCTCCAGGCAAGATTACTGAAGTGGGTTGCCATGCCCTTCTCCAGGGATCTTCCTGACCCAGGGAACGAATCTGCATCTCCTGCAACTCCTGGGCTGCAGGCTGATTCTTTACCTCTGAGCCTCCAGGGAAGTGAATGTCTGTCTATAATATTTTAATAAATATTGCTAAAACAGTTTAGCTTCAATTCATCCAGAAAGAATTTGGAAAGACAGCTTCTAAGGAGTTCAGAACTAAAATAAATGCCAATGTTTTTGCCTGCACAGAAAACCTATCCAGTTGTATTCTGAGTATACACTTTTAAGCATGCCAATGGTCACAAAAGAACTGATTGGCTCCTATGCTCCAGAAAACAATTTGCCCACAAGCTCAGTCATTCTCCATCTCAGGAATCACTGCAAAGACCTAGTGAGCCTCGAAGAAATAAAAAGTACGTACTGAGAAGGGCCTGTGCCTGAATCAGATTCAGACTTCTGATTAATCCAACACCTATATGTTCTGAGTACCAATCGTTAACGTCATTAAGCTGCTTGTTTCTTAATTGCATTCTAGTGTAAGGCTCAAGGCAAAAATGAACCAGCTCTGAGAAGCCCACAATCAAAGCTGATTGCGTCCAACCTTACTGTTGCACCTTTATTAACCTACAAGCAGTGTGGGCAGGACTTACAAAAAGCACTTTGGGAGAAAAACTGTCTCCTTCAGATTTTGCTACACTTGCATTTATTATGAATTTTCTGGAAATTATGAGGTAGAATTGCTAATGACCCCTGTCAGAGACCGTCATTATCTCAAACTGTGAATACTGGTTGTCATTTTCAGAGTCAACAGATGTTGACCTTAGGGTGGCAACTTTTCCTTCATTCCATGAACTCAATCAACATTACATCCTTCAGCTTTCTATAAAATGCACTATCCAATTAGAAAGTAAGCTTTCTAAAAAGAAAGGTCTAGGGTTAAAATCTCATTTAAGCTGCATTAGGCTAAATGTGGCTTTGGGCTATTTGTATTAGCAGAAGCTATTTATGATTTCTCTAAAGGAGAGGAAAGGACACTTTGGGGAATACAAAGAAATTGATTTAATGGTATGCATGACTTCACATTCAATTTCTATAAAAATGGCCCTTCATAAGAGGTTCTGAATATTTTTAACAATATCCCCCCTTTTCATTTTTGTTCTGATCTTCATAAAAACACTGTTTGTAAATATGTAGTTAAATTGGCAAAGACATAGCGAAAGAACAGTTCTGCAGTAGAGATGGATGCAGCAATTATTACTTCTGCAAATTAAATTGAACTTGAAATTCACTAAACCTAGTCACTATTGAGGTGGAAATGTGCTATGAATTCCTGAGCCCACTCAGCTTTTTGGGGGAATTATATCCTATCTTCATACTTGCTTCTAAGCTCATTTTCTTTGTGTGACTTTTCTAATCAGACTCCATTTGATGCTGATAATGGCTTAAACGGCATTTGACTCAGTTTAATTTTCACATAACCATTCATTCATTTATCCGGTAAGTGTACTGAGTGCCTACAATGCAGAGGCAGGAAACTGGGCTCTGGTCAGCAGTGAAAAGAATCACAGACCCAAGTTTCACAGTTCTCACAGACTAGGGGAAATATAGACAAGAAATCCATTTCAACAAAATGTAAGCATAACTTTCAAAAAACATTTTTCCTAACTTTGTAGATAATCTATAGCAAAGACACTTTAGTGATTTGGTTAAAGTACATTACATACACTTAAAATTCTATATGTTTTCCTTGTAGGAGTCAATTTTCATAACAAAAATCATTATGTTTTCAAATTTAATATTTACGGTAGATATACTCAGTTTAGATCTTAATTGCCCTTAAATGGAAGTGATTCTAAAATTCTGACAGTTTGATATTTTTCATGTTGGGCATTAGACAGTTGAAGATTATTTCTTGAAGAATTAAATGAATGTATGATGGGGGCAGGGGGGTAGAGTTGATTTGCAAAGCCATAAGAAAAAAAGGTAAAAACAGGTGGTCTTTCCACCTTGTAACAAGTACAAATAAAAATACCTGACTCTATGAAAAATTTTTGCTTGGAATAACACAAACTATGCAAACAAAATTTTACTTTCCAAAGGGAGGTTTTGGAAACTTTATATTCAGTTCAGTTCGGTTAGTCATTCAGTAGTGCCGACTCTTTGCGACCCCATGAATCGCAGCATGCCAGGCCTCCCTGTCCATCACCAACTCCCGGAGTTCACCCAAACTCATGTCCATCAAGTCAGTGATGCCATCCAGCCATCTCATCCTCTGTCATCCCCTTCTCCTCCTGCCCCTAATCCCTCCCATCATCAGGGTCTTTTCCAATGAGTCAAATCTTCGCATGAGGGAGTCAAAGTATTGGAGTTTCAGCTTTAGCATCAGTCCTTTCAATGAACACCCAGGACTGATCTCCTTTAGGATGGACTGGTTGGACCTCCTTGCAGTCCAAGGGACTCTCAAGAGTCTTCTCCAACATCACAGTTCAAAAGCATCAATTCTTTGGTGCTCAGCTTTCTTCACAGTCCAACTCTCACTGGAAAAACCATAACCTTGACTAGACAGACCTTTGTTGGCAAAGTAGTATCTCTGCTTTTTAATATGCTATCTAGGTAGGTCATAACTTTCCTTCCAAGGAGTAAGCATCTTTTAATTTCATGACTGCAGTCACCATCTGCAGTGAATTTGGAGCCCCCAAAAATAAAGTCTGACACTGTTTCCACTGTTTCCCCATCTATTTCCCATGAAGTGATGGCACCAGATGCCATGATCTTCGTTTTCTGAATGTTGAGCTTTAAGCCAACTTTTTCACTCTCCTCTTTCACTTTCATCAAGAGGCTTTTTAGCTCCTCTTCACCTTCTGCCTGAAGGGTGGTATCATCTGCATATCTGAGGTTATTGATATTTCTCCTGGCAATCTTAACTCCAGCTTGTGCTTCTTCCAGCCCAGCATTTTTCATGATGTACTCTGCATAGAAGTTAAATAAGCAGAGTGACACAGCCTTGACGTACTCCTTTTCCTATTTGGAACCAATCAGTTGTTTCATGTTCAGTTCTACAGTTGCTTCCTGACCTGCGTCTAGGTTTCTCAAGAGGCAGGTCAGGTGGTCTGGTATTCCCATCTCTTTCAGAATTTTCCACAGTTTATTGTGATCCACACAGTCAAAAGCTTTGGCATAGTCAATAAAGCCAATAAAGCTCAGATCATGAACTCCTTATATCGAATTTCAGACTTAAATTGAAGAAAGTAGGGAAAACCACTAGACTATTCAAGTATGACCTAAATCAAATCCCTTATGATAATATAGTAGAAGTGAGAAATAGATTTAAGGGCCTAGATCTGATAGAGTGCCTGATGAACTATGGACGGAGGTTCGTGACATTGTACAGGAGACAGGGATCAAGACCATCCCCTTGGAAAAGAAATGCAAAAAAGCAAAATGGCTGTCTGAGGAGGCCTTACAAATAGCTGTGAAAAGAAGAGAAGAGAAAAGCAAAGGAGAAAAGGAAAGATATGGGCATCTGAATGCAGAGTTTCAAAGAATAGCAAGAAGAGATAAGAAAGCCTTCCTCAGTGATCAATGCAAAGAAATAGAGGAAAACAGCAGAATGGGAAAGACTAGAGATCTCTTCAAGAAAATTAGAGTTACCAAGGGAACATTTCATGCAAAGATGGGCTCGATAAAGGACAGAAATGGTACGGACCTCCAGAAGCAGAAGATATTAAGAAGAGGTGGCAAGAATACACAGGAGAACTGTACAAAAAAAATCTTCATGACCCAGATAATCACAATGGTGTGATCACTAATCTAGAGCCAGACATCCTGGAATGTGAAGTCAAGTGGGCCTTAGAAAGCATCACTATGAACAAAGTTAGTAGAGGTGATGGAATTCCAGTTGAGCTATGATGCTGTGAAAGTGCTGCACTAATTATGCCAGCAAATTTGGAAAACTCAGCAGTGGCCACAGGACTGGAAAAGGTCAGTTTTCATTCCAATCCCAAAGAAAGGCAATGACAAAGAATCCTCAAACTACCACACAATTGCAGTCATCTCACATGCTAGTAAAGTAATGCTCAAAATTCTCCAAGCCAGGCTTCAGCAATATGCAAACTGTGAACTTCCAGATGTTCAAGCTGGTTTTAGAAAAGGCAGAGGAACCAGAGATCAAATTGCCAACATCCAGAGGATCATGGAAAAAGCAAGAGAGTTCCAGAAAAACATCTATTTCTGCTTTATTGACTATGCCAAAGCCTTTGACTGTGTGAATCACAATAAACTGTGGAAAACTTACATTAAGCTTTATTTTTCTTAATAAAGGATTATTTGAGGGACTAATCATTGATTTGACAAGGTCAAGATTATTTTTGGCACAGTGGGGGGTTGGGGGGATGCAAATTTGACCTGAAACAGGTCAATTTGAAAGTGACCTTGAAAGTAAAGTAAATAATGGGAAAAATGTTTTAAAATTCTCAACTTGAATATAAAGATGTGATATAAGTACAATGGAATAAACTTTTAGGACAATACAAAAAAATGTGGCTAACATAAAAAGTTAAACATTATTTAGCAATCACAGGTCCTTTTTATTTTTATTTTTATTTTTTTTAGTGGTCAAAAAATGTTTATTGGGTGAATGGATGATTGCAGTTATAACAATCCATACATGTGTCAAATAAGTACATATTTTCTAGCATGTGCTACAGAGGAGAAGAATAAGAAAAAAGCAGTAACTTCAATTGCAGATAAACCATTTAGGAGTTTAAGAGTGGGTGAATTCCATATTTAAATTTCACATGACATCATTTTAATGTTAACTTCTACAATAATGAATGGATAGTTTTCACTGTACACAGTTTATATTGTACACTCCTAAATGATGACATCCAGAAAACATGATCATTTTAAACATCTTCACCAAAATCCCAAAGTTTCCTACTTTAAGGACATCACTTTAAACTGATCAAAAGATGTCATCTCACTCACTTCTCAGGAGGATAAATTTTCAAAACTATATAATATTTCAAAGCATATGATATTAAAATAATCATTTGATAGAGTCTGATTTGCTTTGGATTTCAAACTAACCTTTCAAGTATATAAAGATGCTACTCAGTGTAACTTTATGATGTTATCTTTCACATCTGCAGTGTTCCAAAAATATTTCATCTCACCTAGACCTCAAATCCTTTTAGCGCAAAGCTTCATCTTCCACTTATTCTGCCTCCTCCACCACCCCAGTGTACGTTCTGATGAGTAATACTCTCTACTGATTAACAAAATCAGATGAGGTGGGAGGGAAACACTTTCTCCTCATTCCAATCTGTGCTCTCATTCACATCCCCTATAATCCATTCCTCATTCAGCACCAGAGGGATTTTCGTTAGGCACGTGAGATTATATCGCTACTCATCTTAAAGCTCTCCAATGGCTTCCCCCCACTCACTCCTATAACAATTCCAAATTGTTACTGTGCTCTTAAAGATCCTGCCAAGATCTGGGGTCTGACCTCTATGACTCTTCTAAGACCTTGTCATTTGGTCTTTCAGTCCTTTAAAGAAATTCCGGTCTTGGGGCTGTTGCATTTGCTCTTCCTTACACATGGAAGAAACTTCACATGTCCACCTTCTTTTTCATCATTAAGGCCTCAACTCAAATGTTATCTCTTCTCATACCTTCTCAATCCTCCTATAATGTATAATAAGTATTTCATCTCCTTAATACTTCTTTGTACCCCAAATTTTCCACTCACTAATTTGCATGTCTGCTATCTTCCACACTAGACTATAGGCATTCTAGTCCCAATAAACAGCAGGTTGATCAGCTGGCTAAACTCAGAGGAATAAGAATGGAAAAGCAACAGAAAACTAACTTCTTTAGAAATGCCAGATACTTAATATATGTAGGAGCACAGAGAGATCTGAGGGGCTGCTTGTGTGCACCAAAATCTTCTGTCCCATTAAAAATGATTGTACCTATGGCTGATTATTGTTGATGTATAACAGAAAACCACAAAATTCTGTAAAGCAATTTTCCTTCAATTAAAAAAATTTTAAAAAATCTGAAAAATACAAATTCAAAAGGATTCCAAGTGTAATTAGTAAAACAGTAATCTAAATCACACACAGTCTGTTATTTTAACAAAACAACAGTGTGTATTGTGCAAACAGTGCATTTTCACATGAAATCATGGTTTCCCAACTGCCAGCCACATCCACTGAAATTAGGGGTCACTTATCACCTAAATCGGTAGAGATGTCTGCATTTCAAATTGTGGAGTTTCAAATCAAGTCCTTCTGCAATACGGTGATTCTCATCTAATAATCCCATGTTTCTATCTTACATGGAATTATCTTTTCAAGCACTCAAAAATTATTTTTAAAAATTCATGTTGATACACAAGGGAAAAGACGTATCTCATGGCTGTGGACAGAAATCAAGGGAAAGAGGAAAAAAGCAAGAGTAGATCCAAGGATGCAAGGTGAACACCTTGTCTGCCTCCTGGGTCTTTTCTTCAACTGTCCGCGCTGCCACCATCTGATGCTTCTCCTTCATGGATAAAACATCCTTGAATAGATGGTCTCCTTTGCTCTTTCCTTCAATGAGCGGCATATGCGGGGCTTTAGCTGGGCTTCTCAGGTCCCTTCTGCCATTACCATCTTGTACCATGGCAGCGCTCACAACTCCAGGGCCTTGTGCTGAAACCTCCCCAACAGGGCCAGGAATATCCTTCATAAGACTTTGGTCCACAGCATCAATCGGAGCTCCATCTAGACTCCTGGAGACCCGTTTACTAGAAGTGCGTTCGAAGTGTGGCGCCGGCCGGTCAATCAGGCTGCTGGCCTGGCGGGACTGTGCCTGTGTACGGCCACTGTAGCGGAATTTGGACCCTAAGGTCAAGAACTTGGCCTTTGGTGGCTGCTCTGGAGACACAAACCTGTAGAAAGTATGATGTTCCACACACACCTTCCATAGCCTTTTTGCTGCCCGATGGTTTGGCAGCTTGAAGCCAATGGTGCTCTCGAACTGTTCCAGCTCTGCTGGCCTAACTTTAATGTAGAAGTTACTGCGCTTATAGGAGATTTTCAAGATTTTCGGCCAAGCAAAGCGATTGATTCTCAGCCTGTCTTTGTAGATGAGGAGTCCATTAGCACATACACCCAGCTTGATGTCCACGCCTTCTGAGTCCTTAGCATGGTGCAGGTCAACGCCGTACATGGAAAGCCTCTTCACACAGGTCCTTTTTATTAGCCTGTACCTTCTTTATAAATAATGATAAATTTCTGCTTGATCATATATATATATATATTTATAATTTTAATAATAGATAAAATAGTAGGGAAAGATCCTTAGTCGTGTTATGTGAGAAATTAGACTTGTTAAGCTATTACTCATTAATATCTTTTATGTGGTTGTAGAGAAATTCAAATTACTACAAAGTAGTGCGGAAGTTAGATATATAAATCATTGCTAGAAATTACCTTAAATACTACTAAAATGAAGTAACCATAAAGAATGACAGTATAAGATAAGGATGAGCTGCTTGCTATTATAATACATGACCAAATATTATTTCTAGTTCTGAGGTGCTTAATCTATTTTATATAAAGTCATCATTTCCAAGGGGAAAAATAGCAGATTATGGTATGTTTCCAAACATCTCATTCTCTTTCACTGGAAGGCCAGATCATTTGAAAGTCACAATGTGTGTCAAAGGTTTATAGATAAATTTTGGTGGAAACTTAAATGCTTATAGCATCCTTTTTTCATATAACATTTATACTTGAAAATGTCCAGTTTTCCTTCCTTTCAATTTATCCTCCAAATTATCACCAGAGACACTGTTGCAGGGAAGTACCAATTCTGACTGCTTGTTGGAGCTGTCTCTTTGACTTGCTTAATGATTATAATCACACATAATGTCCTAACTCAGAGAATCTTCCCCTTTGCCTGACTAGTGCTTTTATTCAAGGCACTTTTGTCCACCTGTGGATGGAGGAAGAAATTAACACATCCCCTGCCCAAGGCTTGCCCTTCTAGAAGATATTTATAAGATTAACCGTATTTTCACTTTCTTTCTTTACCTCCCCCCATCTCTGGTCTATAAAAGAGCCTGGCATCCAGACCCAGAGAAGATGATTATTTTGAGACATTAATCTATCATCTTCTCATTCAGCCAGTTTTCCAAGTAAAGTCACATTCCTTGCCTCAACACCAGGTCTACTGGATTTATTGGCCTGTCATGTGGTGAGCAGAGCAAGCTCGCACTTAGCAATAATATCTTTCAAACTATCCATTTGATCAAGTCATACGCTTCTGCTTATTAACATTCAGTGATTTGTTATCATAATATTTAGAGCCACTTATAATTTGATCCTGGACTAATACTCTTTTGGGCTTCCCTGGTGGCTTAGATGGTAAAGAGTTCACCTACAATGTGGGAGAACTGGGTTCCATCCCTCTGTTGCGAAGATCCGCTGGAGAAGGGAATGGCTACTCACTCCAGCATTCAGGCCTGGCGAATTCCATGGACAGAGGACCCTGGTGGGCTACAGTCCATGGAGTTGCAAAGATCAGACACGACTGAGCTACTTTCACTTTCACTCAATACTCTTTGACAGGTCCTATATTGTGCCCTTTCCTGTCATTTCTCAATTTGATAACCAATTGCTTTTTTTTCATAGTATTTTCTAAAATGAACCTAATTTCTTCAACGTTGTATTCAATCCCAGTGTCAATCTATTAAGGTTGAGCTTAACTATAACATTTCCCCATATCTGCATGGAAAATTCAATTTCTCCCTTGGTATTAATATGTTATTTACATAATAATGGGTTTGTCAACTATGTATGTTAACACACTGATTTACTGAGTGCCTACCATGTATGAGACTTTCTTCTAGAAACTGGTAGACAGGAATGACTGTGTCAAACTGCGTTCTCTTCTGCATTTTTTTTCATGTATGTTAAATACCTATATGTTTACCATAACAATTCATGAACTCCTTTTGGAAGAGGTCCAATCACAGAGAGTTTAGCTGAGTACATAGAATATGTTTAAAGGTTGGCTATATTTTTTAAAGACTGAGTGAAATTAAATATTTACTTTAGAATCTCTTGGAAAATTGTTTTCCTTTTATATCTTGAAATTGATTTACCCCCAAGAGCAGTTTTTAGCTGACTCCCAGTGGGTCAGTATAGGCTCACAGCTTGTCAATATCATCTCCATTCATTATTTTGAAAATCTATGATACTTTTGAAATCTATAAAGTAGGACTTTCTTGATAGGAATACAATAGCAAATTATCAGGCTTGACACACTCTATTTTAAAAGAGATGGTAAAAGCTACCTCAAATTTCTGTGAGGGAAAAGAGGTCGGTGTTGTAAAGTATATACTTGGTATGTCTTTTTAATCAAAGCTTCAAGAATTTATCAAAGTAAGAAGCAACAGCTCTCATTTACTAAATGTTATTCAAGGTCCTAAATTAACTCCCCTTTCCTTGGCACTTTTGGACTTTTGGGAAAATAATCACCTGTAATATTTTTTTTGTTACTATGCTGAAGCCACATTCAAACTAGATATAAAACATGTATTTTTTGTTTCTTGTCATGTATTTGTTGTTTTGTTGTCATCCAGAATGGGAACTGACAAGGCCACAATAGCAACTACAAGTCAATACTTCAAAAAGGCATCATAGATACCTTTGAAAACCATAACAAGTCTTGACATTGTAGACAAAGATAATGGGCTTGGACTTAGAAATCCTCATGTAACAGCTGATCTTATGCATCTTTTACTTGAACAGAATCACAAATTAGGACACCTGGAATAAATGAACTCTCAAAAGTTCCAATTATACTTAGGAGGCAATTGTATTTTTCTTATAGTTACAGATTTTCATTTTTAAGGGTTGTGGAAGAAGAACCATGCCAATTATAGACTGCTAGAGCATTGGTGTAGTTTCAACTAATTTTTTGGAAAGTGAAACTAGGCTCTCTTTGCTGAAACAAAACCTTGGGCATCAGTACAACAGGTAAAACTCACAGATGTGGAAATTTTCTAGTAGAAGGGGGTGTTATTAGCATATATACAATGTCTGAGACCTTAATCTCAGGTACTCAGAGGCTTTTCATAAAGGAAACTACTCTAAGAAGTTTAAGGGAATTTTAAAGTGATCTTTTAAGGGCCCATAAAACAAACAAAATCTTAAAAACAATTGATTTTTTTCTCTCAGATACACTTGACAGCAAGGGAATCAAGGTTCAGTGAGAATAAATGAATTGCCTGGTGTCAATATTTAATTATTTATTATTGACTACAGTTTTCAAACTTTTTCTTTATTATTAATTAAATCATGAAGAGAATTCATCCTTTGAAGTTCATTAAATCCCTATACTGTCTAACATAGGGTCTCCTGTAATAAGTTTTCATCAACAGTTGATTTTATTTCATGTCTTAATTCTCATCGATATGATCTCTATAACATTTTCATGTACTGAACTTTGGATAAAGGCCCATGGTCTCTCATAAATTGTGTACAATTAACTTTGAGAATGAAAGTTAAGTTTACTTTCAATGAAACATAGTTTCATGAAACTAAGCCATGCAGTGTGGGGCCACCCAAGATGGATGGGTCATGGTGGAGAGGTCTGATAGACTGTAATCCACTGGAGAAGGGAATGGCAAACCACTTCAGTATTCTTGCCTTGAGAACCTCATGAACAGTATGAAAGGGCAAAAAGACAGGACACTGAAAGATGAACTCCCCAGGTAGCTAGGTGCCCAATATGCTTCTGGAGATCAGTGGAGAAATAACTCCAGAAAGAATGAAGGGATGGAGCCAAAGCATAAACACCACCCAGATGTGGATGTCACTAGTGATAGAAGCAAGGTCCAATGCTGTAAAGAGAAATATTGCATAGGAACCTGGAATGTTACGTCCATGAATAAAGAAATTGGAAGTGGTCAAACTTGAGATGGCAAGAGTGAACATCAACATTAGGAATCAGTGAACTACGATTGACTGGAATGGGTGAATTTGACTCAGATGACCATTATATCTACTACTGTGGGCAGGAATACCTTAGAAGAAATGGAGTAGCCATCATAGTCAACAAAGAGTCCAAAATGCAGTACTTGGATGCAATCTCAAAAATGACAGGATGATCTCTGTTCGTTTTCAAGGCAAACCATTCAATATCACAGTAATCCAAGTTTATGCCCCAACCAGTAATGCTGAAGAAGCTGAAGTTGAACAGTTCTATGAACACCTACAAGACCTTTTAGAACTAACACCCGAAAAAGATGTCCTTTTCATTATAGGGAACTGAAATGCAAAAGTAGGAAGTCAAGAAATACCTGGAGTAACAGGCAAATATGGCCCTGGAGTACAGAATGAAGCAGGGCAAAGCTTAATAGAGTTTTGCCAAGAGAACACATTGGTCATAGCAAACACCCATTTCCAAAAACACAAAGAAGACTCTCACATGGACGTCACCAGATGGTCAACACCGAAATCAGATTGATTATATCCTTTGCTACCAAAGATGGAGAAGCTCTACACAGTCAGCAAAAACAAGCCTGGGAGCTGACTGTGGCTCAGATCATGAACTCCTCATTGCCAAATTAAGACTTAAATTGAAGAAAGTGGGGAAAATCATTAGACCATTCAGGTATGACCTAAATCAAATCCCTTATGATTATACAGTGGAAGTGAGAAATAGATTTAAGGGACTAGATCTGATAGACAGAGTGCCTGATGAACTATGGACGGAGGTTTGTGACACTGTACAGGAGACAGGGATCAAGACCATCCCCAAGATAAAGAAATGCAAAAAAGCAAAATGGCTGTCTGAGGAGAAGTCGTGAAATAATAGCTGTGAAAAGAAGAGAAGTGAAAAGCAAAGGAGAGAAGGAAAGATATACCTATTTGAATGTAGAGTTCCAAAGAATAGCAAGGAGAGATCAGAAAGCCTTCCTCAGCAATCAATGCAAAGAAATAGAGGAAACAATAGAATGGGAACGATTAGAGATCTCTTCAAGAAAATTAGAGATACCAACGGAACATTTCATGCAAAGATGGGCTCAATAAAGGACAGAAATGGTAGAGACCTAACTAGCAGAAGATATTAAGAAGAGGTGACAAGTATACCCAGAAGACTATAAAAAAAAAATCTTCATGACCCAGATAATCATGATGGTGTGATCCCTTAGCTAGAGCCTGACATCCTGGAATGTGAAGTCAAGTGGGCCTTAGGAAGCATCACTACGAACAAAGCTAGTGGAGGTGATGGAATTCCAGTTGAGCTATTTCAAATCCTAAAAGATGATGCTGTGAAAGTGCTACACTCAATATGTTAGCAAATTAGGAAAACTCATCAGTGGCCACAGGACTGGAAAATGTCAGCTTTCATTTCAATCCCAAAGAAAGGCAATGCCAAAGAATGTTCAAACTACCGCACAGTTGCACTCATTTCACTCGCTAGTAAAGTAATGCTCAAAATACTCCAAGCCAGACTTCAGCAATATGTGAACTATGAACTTCCAGATGTTCAAGCTGGTTTTAGAAAAGGCAGAGGAACCAGAGATCAAATTGCCAACATTCACTGGATTATGGAAAAAGCAAGAGTCCCAGAAAAACATCTATTTCTGCTTTATTAACTATGACAAAGCCTTTGAATATGTGGATCACAATAAACTGTGGAAAATTCTGAAAGAGATGGGAATACCAGACCACCTGACCTGCCTCTTGAGAAACCTGTATGCAGGTCAGGAAGCAACAGTTAGAATTGGACATGGAACAACAGACTGGTTCCAAATAGGAAAAGGAGTTGTCAAGGCTGTATATTGTTACTCTGCTTATTTAACTTCTATGCAGAGTACATCATGAGAAATGTCGGGCTGGATGAAGTACAAGCTGGAATCAAGATTGCTGGGAGAAATATCAACAATCTCAGATATGCAGATGACACAACCCTTATGGCAGAAAGTGAAGAAGAATTAAAGAGCCTCTTGACAAAAGTGAAAGAGGAGAGTGAAAAAGTTGGCTTAAAGTTCAACATTCAGAAAACTAAGATCATGGCATCTGGTCCCATCACTTCATGGCAAATAGGTGGGGAAACAGTGGGTACAGTGGCTGACTTTATTTTTGGGGGGCTCTAAAATCACTGCAGATGGTGATTGCAGCCATGAAATTAAAAGACACTTACTCCTTGGAAGGACAGTTATGACCAACCTAGACAGCATATTAAAAAGCAGAGACATTACTTTGTCCTCAAAGGTCCATCTAGTCAAGGCTATGGTTTTTCCAGTGGTCATATATGGATGTGAATGTTGGACTATAAAGAAAACTGAGCACCAAAGAATGGATGCTTTTGAACTGTGGTGTTGGAGAAGACTCTTGAGAGGTCCTTGGACTGCAAAGGGGTCCAACCAGTCCATCCTAAAGATCAGTCCTGGGTGTTCATGGAATTCAGTTTGGGATGATGAATAAGCTATGGAAATGCATAGTGATGATAGCTGCACAACAATGTGAATATATGTAATGCTATTTATTATACATTTGAAAATGGAAGAAATAGGAACTTGGATATTATATATATTTACCACAATACAAAAGTCTGTGAGAATTGAGAAGACATTTTTCTTGTAAAGGAAGTGGTATTAAATCATTTTCATAATGTAATACATGAGGAAGAAAAAATGTTCAAAGGAGATTTTATTATTACACCTTAATGGTTGATTATACTATGATTCCTCTTGATTGTAACTCATATTTCACTGTTAAAAACCTGTAATTCATATTTCACTGTTAAAGATTATTTAAAATAATCTTTACTGAGTGCTTTCCATGTACCTGGAAAAAATCTACACTCAAAATTCTTTTTCTAACATAATTTATATATATAAGGTATATAAGACTGTTTTCTTACCAGCAGTCAAATGGCTAGATAACCATTTTGCAGGAAAATTTGCTGAGGCTTGAACTTCCTCAGTTTTACCCTGTTGTAAAATTTTATTTCACATACAGACAACTTAATCTGTGATTACTAAAAAGCAAAACTTCCTCCATTAATCAAATTATCTTTTAAATTATAAAATGTAACCAATTATTTCATGAAATGTATTGACTTAAATAGTGTTTAGGAGTATGAATTAAATTTCACCTATGAGCCCAAATCCATTAACTCAGCTTAAAAGAAATTTGACAGTAGGTATTTAATTGCTGATATCCTACTGAAATTGATATTTAATAAAGAGAAACATTTTCTAAATACTAAAGAGCTTTGAGATATGAAATGAAATAGTCTATGTCTTAAAAATAAACCTAGTCTTAAAAGGAAGATAAATTAATAGAGTCATGTTCAAAAGCATTAAACAGGTCTATAAGACTGAAACAGATCCCCTTGGGTCTGTCATTATGATATAGTATAACATTTTGCACATAGACTCAAGGATTGAAAAAGAAAGCCTGGCACTGGTAAAACATCATATTATACACAGACTATAATGTGCAGAATAACATTTTTAGTATTCAGTAATGATCATAGCAATCTTATCTCAACAGACACCAAGAACACTTTTTCAGGTCTACAAACTAGAAAGAACTAAATACAAATTTTTCACCTTAAATCTCAAGCAAAGAAAGAGTTTGGCCAGAGAGTTGAGGCTGTGTTATGTGAACACAGCTCTTTAATTTCCAAAGGAGATAGAGCATGTAGAAATCTGACCCAATGATACATTTTTTACTGAATAATTATGCACACATAAGATACACTTCTATATGCACTAATTTATACACTCAGTGTCTCTGTGCATTCATTATAGATGATGCAAGTGCTATATGAGTAATAAAGAACAATCTTCCATGACAGAAAAATACTCTTCTCGGTAATTTTTCCTGGTATCAAAAATGCCACAGATGTTTTCCTGTAATTCTCAACAAATTATTTTCATCAAGCAAGAATGGTAAATTAAAATGTATATATTTTTCAGCTAGTGAAGATCAGAGAAAAAAATGATAATCATGTAAGCTAATTTACTGAGTACTTTTTATGTGCTAATTGTATCTTTTTGTTTCAAAACACAACATCATAAGCATGGCACTTTATTGACCCTATTACATTTATAGGGAAGCAGGAGTTCAAAGATATCACGATGCTTGCTCACAGTCACATGGTCAACAGAATCATTTTCAAATTCCAGCTTTCTACAACTCCAGACTCTTTGGATGGATCACTGTGCAAAATATCTTCCAATACTGCCTCACTACTGATTAACAGCAAGAGACTTATAGGAACAAATATTAGGAGAAGGTAAAATAGAAGAGAAAGGGATGAAACTAATTACAAGTGAGAAAAATGATTATAGATGAGTGTCTAGCAAGCACAGGTTTTAAAATACTATTTTAACCTTCACAGTGTGCCTTCTTCGTTTGAAATAGAAATGTGTTCAAAAGTCACATGCAAAGTACTCCTTCTAATTGTTGAATATATTCTTAAATTTCCCTGCCATATCATCAACAGAGTGTTTTTATATTTCCATAATCTGAGAACTGTATTTTCAGATCAAAGAATTTTTTTGCAATTATAATATTTTCTTTTGTGGTTTGGTATAATTCAGATTCTTCTGCTATTGTAACTTTCATATATTTCTGGAATGATTCCCCAACTAGATTACACACTCCCTGAAGACAAGGCAAATGTCTTATGTTCAAGGTAGAGTTGACCCTTGAACAACATGGGTTTGAGCGGCGTAAGTCCATTTATCCTTGAATTTATTCAGTAATATGTGTTACAGTACCACACAATTTGCAGTTGATTGAATTCATGGGTCTAGTACCACAGATTTGGAGCAAATCCTTATACGGAGGGCAGACAATAAGTTATACTCAACTGTGTAGAGGGTGATCACTCCTAATCTCCATGTTATTTGAAGGTTGACTTTTTTTCCCAGTGAACCAAATACTTTACACACATAAATAAGCACCACATAAATATTTGAGATTCTGATAACAAAATAATTGAACAGATGGAAATAAAATTACAAAAGCCCAAGAATTCTTTTCAAATATGAGTGTGCACACTGAAGATACAAGTTTACCATTGTATACTCTTAAAGCAACTTGGACGTAATGTTTTAAAAGATATTAATACAACTAATTAATTTTGGGCTCCAAAATCAACATAGATGGTGACTGCAGCCATGAAATTAAAAGATGCTTGCTCCTTGGAAGAATAGCTATGACAAACTTAGCAAATCAAAAAAAAAAAAAAAAAAGAGAGAGAGAGAGAGAGACATCCAATATAAAATTAAAAGTAATTAAATAAATAAAAACAGAGACATCACTTTGCCAACAAAGTCCATATAGTCAAAGCTATGGCTTTTCCAGTCGTCATGTATGGATGTGAGACTTGGACCATAAAGAAGGTTGAGCGCCGAAGAATTGATGCTTTTGAACTGTGGTGCAGGAGAAGACTTTTGAGAGTCCCTTGGACTGCAAGGAGATCAGACAAACCAGTCCTAATAGAAATCAACCCTGAATATTCATCAGAAGGACTAGTGCTGAAGCTAAAGCTCTAGTACTTTGACTACATGATGTGAAGAGCTGACTTATTGGAAAAGACCCTGATGCTGGGAAAGATTGAGGGCAAGAGGAGAAAGGGTCGACTGAGGATGAGATGGTTGGATGGAATCACTGATTCAATGGACATGAGTTTGAGCGAACTCCAAGAGATAGGGAAGGACAGGGAAGTCTGGCATGCTGCCATTCATGTGGTCACAATGAATAGGGCACAACTTAGTGACTAAACAACAACACAACTAATGAGCTTGCCAGGTGGCACAGTGGTAAAGAAACTACCTGCCAGTACAGGAGATGTGGGGTCATTCCCTGTGTCTAGAAGATCGCCTGGAGTAGGAAACGACAACCTGCTTCCGGATTGTTGTCCGGAAAATTTCATAGGCAGAGGAGCCCGGCGAGCTACAGTCTAGTGGGTCACAAAGAGTCAGACACACACACATGCATACAATACAACTAAGCAAATTTAGGATAAGGAGAGGAAAGAATAAACTTGTTAAATAACTTGTTCTTAATCATCTTGAGTATTTGAAGGAGGCATTGGCCAAGCTTGAAAGTTTCTTAATGCATTATTTAAATCAAATGACTTAGCCAAGGAGAAATTGCAAATTCAGATATTAACACATTTTATACTTACTTATGCCTTTAACTTATTCCTACATACTTATAAAATTTTTGTGACTATATGGGGCCTTCTTCTGTGAATAAGTAAGAAATTTTTAAGAGGGATCTTATTGTATTTCTAAGGATAGGCCAAGTTATGCTACAGTAACAATCAGGTCCAAATCTCAAACATTTATTTCTCCTAAAATAGCTGTCTGGGGAGGCCTTACAAATAGCTGTGAAAAGAAGAGAGGCAAAAAACAAAGGAGAAAAGGAAAGATATAAGCATCTGAATGCAGAGTTCCAAAGAATAGCAAGAAGAGATAAGAAAGCCTTCTTCAGCGATCAATGCAAAGAAATAGAGGAAAACAACAGAATGGGAAAGACTAGAGATCTCTTCAAGAAAATTAGAAATACCAAGGGAACATTTCATGCAAAGATGGGCTCGATAAAGGACAGAAATGGTATGGATCTAACAGAAGCAGAAGATATAAAGAAAAGGTGGCAAGAATACACAGAAGAACTACACAAAAAAGATCTTCACAACTCAGATAATCACGATGGTGTGATCACTCACCTACAGCCAGACATCCTGGAATGTGAAGACAAGTGGGCCTTAGAAAGCATCACTAAGAACAAAGCTAGTGGAGGTGATGGAATTCCAGTTGAGCTATTTCAAATCCTGAAAGATGCTGTGAAAGTGCTGCACTCAAAATGCCAGCAAATTTGGAAAGCTCAGCAATGGCCACAGGACTGGAAAAGGTCAGTTTTCATTCCAATCTCAAAGAAAGGCAATGCCAAAGAATGCTCAAACTACCACACAATTGCACTCATCTCACATGCTAGTAAAGTAATGCTCAAAATTCTCCAAGCCAGTCTTCAGAAATACGTGAACTGTGAACTTCCAGATGTTCAAGCTAGTTTTAGAAAAGGCAGAGGAACCAGAGATCAAATTGCCAACATCCACTGGATCATGGAAAAAGCAAGAGAGTTCCAGAAAAACATCTATTTCTGCTCTGTTGACTATGCCAAAGCCTTTGACTGTGTGGATCACAATAAACTGTGGAAAATTCTGAGAGATGGGAATACCAGACCAACTGACCTGCCTCTTGAGAAACCTGTATGCAGGTCAGGAAGCAACAGTTAGAAGTGGTCATGGAACAACAGACTGGCTCCAAATAGGAAAAGGAGTACATCAAGGTTGTATATTGTCACTCTGCTTATTTAACTTCTATGCAGAGAACATCATGAGAAACGCTGGACTGGAAAGAACACAAGCTGGAATCAAGGTTGCTGGGAGAAATATCAATAACCTCAGATATGCAGACGACACCACCCTTATGACAGAAAATGAAGAGGAACTAAACAACCTCTTGATGAAAGTGAAAGAGGAGAGTGAAAAAGTTGGCTTAAAGCTCAACATTCAGAAAATGAAGATCATGGCATCCGGTCCCATCACTTCATGGGAAATAGATGGGGAAAGAGTGGAAACAGTTTCAGACTTTAGGTTTTGGGCTCCAAAATCACTGCAGATGGTGACTGCAGTCATGAAATTAAAAGACGCTTACTCCTTGGAAGAAAAGTATGACCAACGTAGATAGCATATTCAAAACCAGAGACGTTACTTTGCCAACTAAGTTCCATCTAGTCAAGGCTATGGTTTTCCCAGTGGTCATGTATGGATGTGAGAGTTGGACTGTGAAGAAGGCTGAGTGCTGAAGAATTGATGCTTTTGAACTGAGGTGTTAGAGAAGACTCTTGAGAGTCCCTTGGACTGCAAGAAGATCCAACCAGTCCATTCTAAAGGAGATCAACCCTGGGTGTTCTTTGGAAGGAATGATGGTAAGGCTGAAACTCCAGTACTTTGGCCACCTCATGTGAAGTGTTGACTCATTGGAAAATACTCTGATGCTGGGAGGGATTGGGGGCAGGAGGAGAAGGGGACGACAGAGGATGAGATGGCTGGATGGCATCGCTGACTTGATGGACATGAGTCTGAGTGAACTCCAAGAGTTGGTGATGGACAGGGAGGCCTAGTGAGCTGCAATTCATGGGGTTACAAGGAGTTGGACACAACTGAGCGACTGAACTGAACTGAGTGCTAC
This sequence comes from Capricornis sumatraensis, assembly GCF_032405125.1. Lineage (NCBI taxonomy): Eukaryota > Metazoa > Chordata > Mammalia > Artiodactyla > Bovidae > Capricornis > Capricornis sumatraensis. Next base: position 43,714,985 of record NC_091074.1, on the reverse strand, counting down.
AGTTTCAGAGTTAAAGGTATTTGGCTCACCATGGCTACCCATGGACCAAGAATAATAGAGGTTAGCTGCTCTCAATGACTTGACAGTCAGGTTCCAAAGAGAAGAAAGCAACAGCATTTAAACATTTGTCCCCATGGGGATATTTCACCCTCTTCACAGTGTACTGTACTCTGCAGCACTCAGTCGCTCAGTTGTTTTCGACTCTTTGTGACCCCATGGACTGTAGACCCCAAGGCTCCTCTCCCCATGGGACCCTACAGGCAAGAACTTGAGTGGGTCACCATTTCCTACTCCAGGGAACCTTCCCCACCCAGGGATCAAACTCACATCTCTTGTGTCTTCTGCATTGATAGGTGAATTCTTTGCTACTAGTGCCATCTGGTCATAATGTATTGGCCAGAACTAATCTCAAAGTCCTCTTCACTTACAAAAAGTTTAATAAGTACAAACCTACCCACTGGACATATTTGGCAAACAATCAGATTATAGTCAGAGCACACTGAATTCAAAGTATGAGACATTTTATCAACTTTTTATATTCATTCCTTTGATCAAAGACATATATATTTTACAGATAAAGAATACATATCTAAGTAGTTTACTTGTCCATGTCATTTATCTTATTGGCATAGAAGATGAAAACTAAATCTAGATTTATCAGGATTTTCAAATTCCCATGCTGCGCATTATAAGAAACCACGTCCCATTTGCTTTGTGTATGAAAAGATAATATTTGAATGAAAGACTGGGAATTTCTGTGGGTCAGACAGCTCCACTCAAAGAGCTTATTCAGTGTAGAAACATCATCTTGTATGACTCCAATGTAGATCACCTGGTATGTTGAAGCTAGTCTTTGAGTTCTTGCAATAGGAATCCAGCATATTTCCATGTAACTTATAAAATATGTCCCTTCCAAGGTTTTGGCACTTGTAACAACTTTTCTAACTAAACTAACTCCCAGAAAATAAATAGTAGACTTTTTGACATTTTAAAATTGATTGTTTTTCACCCTGGTTGTTACTGTTTCTTTTAACTTGTAGGGGTAGGTTGTTTGCCAATACTGTACAGTACGATGAACTCCTTGATCACTAAGTGTTACTGTTGGGACTTTCCAGTGTGGTATGTTTTCTCATCACTGATTGGTTCATGCTTCATTATTGTTACCCAGATTCTCAATGTTGTTTCTAAATTTCCACATTGGAGATGACATTCAAAAATACAGTTCCTCTGAAACAACTGCCCATCCTGAAACTCTCAAATAATTTAAAAGCAGTATCCTTTACAATTTACTGGACATGCATACATTCCATATATAATTTTTTCTGAGCAAAGTATTTCAAAGTTTGAGGCATTTACATTTTTTTTTTCCTCTAAGGTGCTATCTGAATGATAGGAATTTTATTTTCTGACTCAAGCTGTTTTGTAGGTTGAACAAATACAAGTCTCCAAACATAATGCCATAATGTAGACAAAATATTGACATAAAAAAGAATAATGAATCTACATGTTCTGTCTTCATTTAACAAGCACCCCCATGTTTGAAAGCCTGTAAAATTGTTTGGTGTTTTCTCCCATTTTCATTTGGGCTCACAGGCACTGTGAAGTCAGTCAGAGGCTCAGTCAAATATCTATTCTCCACAGTTTTTTCCCCAGGATATAGATTTTCTCCCTCTCTTTGATAAACAGCCTTCAGACATAGGCCCAGAGAGTAAGATAAATGAGAGAAAAGTGAAGTTCTAGACAATCTTATACAAGTAGCTCAAAATGCTTACAGAGTCTGCCTTTTCTCTAAGCCTAACCTAGGTCAGTAATTACAGTAAACCAATCCTTTCATATATATTTTCAAGAAAGAAGTGAAATAAGATTGCTGGTTCTTTCAGTGAACACATATTTCACCCCAGAGGGCTTCAAGTTACTCTGTAGCATGACTCTGTGTGTGTGTGTGTGTGTGTGTGTGTGTGTGTGTTCAGACTTCATAAAACTTAGTGAAAGTGAATAAAGCAAAGAGGAATGATTATTCCCAATATGTGGAATGAGGGAGCAGTCAATAAACCAAACACCTCCCTATTCATACTGTTTACATTAACCAATTTAATCTACACAAATCTGGCATGGATACCACCTGTGATTTGCATATTTCATTTAAAGACACAGCCGCGTAATTAAAGTGAATAGTCCAGAGATACAAGGAAAGCAAATGGCAGAGGGACAGTGTGAATCTATAATTCCAGTCACATATTCTTTTAAAATACACTGTTTCATAAAACAATTATGATCACCCACTAGGGCCATATTTGCATACACGTCCATTTCCTTCTGTGACATCTGTCTAAAGAAATTTCAGAAGCCCAATGTGGCCTTCTTTAACTTATAAAAAATATTTACCTCAGGAAAATTTAGACTTCCACCTAAAAAAAAATTGGAAGATATTTTTCTACTTTGAGCTCACATAGGCCCTAGTGTGTAGGTGTAATTACAAAGGTAGCTTCCACTGTACATCTGTGATGTCAGGAACCGTCTAGATTTCCCTAAGTGGCCAATATGAAGTCTGGGAACCTCCAGCAGTCACGTTAGAGGCCCAAGCACCATGCAGGAACTTATCATGTAGCTGAGCTGCTAGTCTGCCTCACAGTGAAACAAAGGGGTATAACACTTAGTCAAGGTCTCCAAGTGTCTCTGGCAGATCCAGTAATGTATTGTAGTAGAAAAGAAGTAATTAGCATCCAATTAAAATAAATAAATTTATAGTAAAAAAAAAAAAAAAAGAAGAAGTGAAGCAAAAGTGTTAGCCACGCAGTGATGTCTAACTTTTTGTGACCCCATGGACTGTAGCCACCCAGGCTCCTCTGTCCATGGAATTCTCCAGGCAAGAAAACTGGAATGTGTAGCCATTCCTTCCTCCAGGGGATCTTCCTGACCAAGGGATGGAACCCAGGTCTGGTCTCATGCATTGCAGGTAGATTCTTTACTGTCTGAGCCACCTGAAAAGACCCCATAAATGAAACTAACTGAGGACTGAGGGGGTGTGAGGGAAATGAATTAAGATTTCAGTAGCCTTACTGGGGGCTTCACAGAGGTTGTGGTGAGATTCTTAAAGATATTTCAGTCATCTGAGAAAGCAATTAACTAATATGAAGACAAATAAATATTTTATAGCAGTGGATAGAGCAGGAATCTGGGGAGTAATAGAGAAAAGAGTAACAGTAAAATGTACTTTAAATAGCAAAATATTAAGAAAAAATAAAGTCTTTTCTTTTCCATACAATTAAAATAGTTGCATGTAAAAAACTCACAAATATTGTGATTAATGTTTCTGTGTTAATTTCTTAATTAGGTGCTTGAATTAAAGGAAATAAAAAAGGCAGGAAGTAGGTTATAGGTCTGAGATGTTGTGGACAGTTGGCTTTATTCTTCAGAATACTATGGAATGTATTAATATTATGGAATATAAGAGAAATGAGTGGCAGTCTCAGGATCCTGAGCCCCAGGACAGTAAAGAGTTCCTTCTAAAAGAGGGGGAGGTGGCAATCTACAGATTGAATGCATTCCCCCCCTATCAAGCTAACAGAGGTATTTTTCAGAGAGCTAGAACAAATAATTTCACAGTTTGTATGGAAATACAAAAAACCTCGAATAGTCAAAGCAATCTTGAGAAAGAAGAATGGAACTGGAGGAATCAACCTGCCTGACTTCAGGCTCTACTACAAAGCCACAGTCATCAAGACAGTATGGTACTGGCACAAAGACAGAAATAAACATCAATGGAACAAAATAGAAAGCCCAGAGGTAAATCCACACACCTATGGACACCTTGTCTTCGACAAAGGAGGCAAGAATATACAATGGATTAAAGACAATCTCTTTAACAAGTGGTGCTGGGAAAACTGGTCAACCACTTGTTGAAGAATGAAACTAGATCACTTTCTAACACCACACACAAAAATAAACTCAAAATGGATTAAAGATCTAAATGTAAGACCAGAAACTATAAAACTCCTAGAGGAGAACATAGGCAAAACACTCTTTGACATAAATCACAGCAAGATCCTTTATGACCCACCTCCCAGAATACTGGAAATAAAAGCAAAAATAAACAAATGGGATCTAATTAAAATTAAAAGCTTCTGCACAACAAACGAAACTATAAGCAAGGTGAAAAGACAGCCTTCAGAATGGGAGAAAATAATAGCAAATGAAGCAACTGACAAACAACTAATCTCAAAAATATACAAGCAACTCCTACAGCTCAATTCCAGGAAAATAAACGACCCAATCAAAAAATGGGCCAAAGAACTAAACAGACATTTCTCCAAAGAAGACATACAGATGGCTAACAAACACACGAAAAGATGCTCAACATCACTCATTATCAGAGAAATGCAAGTCAAAACCACAATAAGGTACCATTTGACACCAGTCAGAATGGCTGCGATCCAAAAGTCTACAAGCAATAAATGCTGGAGAGGGTGTGGAGAAAGGGGAACCCTCTTACACTTTTGGTGGGAATGCAAACTAGTACAGCCACTATGGAGAACAGTGTGGAGATTCCTTAAAAAACTGGAAATAGAACTGCCTTATGACTCAGCAATCCCACTGCTAGGCATACATACTGAGGAAACCAGAATTGAAAGAGACACATGTACCCCAATGTTCATCGCAGCACTGTTTATAATAGCCAGGACATGGAAGCAACCTAGATGTCCATCAGCAGATGAATGGATAAGAAAGCTGTGGTACATATACACAATGGAGTATTACTCAGCCATTAAAAAGAATACATTTAAATCAGTTCTAATGAGGTGGATGAAACTGGAGCCGATTACTCAGAGTGAAGTAAGCCAGAGAGAAAAAAACCAATACAGTATACTAACACATATATATGGAATTTAGAAAGATGGTAATGATAACCCTGTATGCGAGACAGCAAAAGAGACACAGATGTATAGAACAGTCTTTTGGACTCTGTGCAAGAGGGAGAGGGTGGGATGATTTGGGAGAATGGCATTGCAACATGTATAATATCATATAAGAAATGAATCACCAGTCTAGGTTCAATGCAGGATACAGGATGCTTGGGGCTGGTGCACTGGGATGAACCAGAGAGATGGTATGGGGAGGAAGGTGGGAGGGGGGTTCAGGATTGGGAACACGTGTACACCCGTGGTGGATTCATGTTGATGTATGGTGAAACACATACAGTATTGTAAAGTAAAATAAAATAAAATAAAATAAAAGGCGGGGTGGGTGGGAAACCACTTCATGTGAAATCTACAGGCTGGGCCTTCCAGGAACCTGTGTCTCAACAGAGCTCAAGCAGAAGACTATTGCTGGCTATGTGCTTATTCTACACCAGGAGGTGCTAAAAAGAGTTTGGCTGTGAATCCAGGTGCCAAGGATGATTGGAAGTTTGATTTTTCCTTTGCTGGAGCCAGCAGGGCCAAAGAAGAGGTTCACATTTGATTGAATTACGTGGAATAGTAAATGGAACACAGTATTTTAGCTACTTCTTCTTTAATGCTTTCAGTATGTGTTTATGTGAATTCTGAGCAATAAGCCCTGAGCAATAAAGCTAATGCTTAATCCTTTCTAGCAAAGATTAATTCTTTTAATAATTCAAGTTGGTTTATCAGATTCGTTGAGGGAATTTTTCTAAGCAAGTAGAAGAATAATTCAGACCTGCTTAGTGTGTCTTATTTTGGTGAACATATGTTATTTCCCTCATCTCTGTATTTTAATTTAGTGATTACTTTTGAAATTAAATAAATTTATTGATGATACTTAATCTTCCTTTTTTTTTTTTTTATACCTCTAGGGTTAAGACTTTTTGGTAGTATCTCATATCCGCCTTAAATAGGGGAACGTAAAATCTGTTGCCTATGCTAGACATTTTTCTAGACATGCTGCTGCTGCTGCTAAGTTACTTCAGTCGTGTCTGACTCTGTGCGACCCCATAGACGGCAGCCCACCAGGTTCCCCCGTCCCTGGGATTCTCTAGGCAAGAACACTGGAGTGGGTTGCCATTTCCTTCTCCAGTGCATGAGAGTGAAAAGTGAAAGTGAAGCTAGACACTTTCAAAAATGAAAGTGCATATAATTATTAATAATTCTTTATATATATTTACACTTGGAAAACAGATACCAATTGAAATGGTTCAAGCAATCTAGGACATAAAGTTACCTTAGTTTTAAACATTAATCCAAACAAGTATTAAGAAACGTGACTATAAACAATTCTATTTCACTATGAAGCTAGTTTTCGATCATAGACTTTTTCTCATTTATAGGTTTATGAAGAAACACGATTCCAAAAATGCATCTTAACATGAAAGGCTTAAATACTCTGGCTAAAACTGCCATGAGAGAAAAATAAAAGGAAATTTTTATTCCTGTAATTATAGGCATTAATCCGGGAAAGTGTGCAGCATGTGTATATTAATGCATTTGCTAATTCCTCTAAGATAATTTCTGAGACATTAGAAAGAATAAAGACAGCTTTCTTAGATAAAGGGTGCAAAGGGATGCAATTATATTGCTACTCTTGGTGGATGAAAATATCTGAAAATGGGAAATTTAATCAAGATCGTTAGCGAGAGTTAGTACTGAGCAATAAGTCACAGTGTGAAAATACTGTTATGAGAGGCTATAGAACTGTATGACTTTGGGAAATTTACTTAAAATCCCAGTACTTCAGTTTTCTTGTCTATGAAATGGATATAATAATAGTATTTCCACTATAAGGTTGTTGTGAGGATTAAATTATACATGTCTAACATGTAAAAAGGGATGATGCAGAGTAGACAATATAATGTCTAGCTATTGATTTTATTTGCTGTTGTTTAGTCTCTCAGTCATGTCCCACTCTTTTGTGACCCCTCTGTATAGCACACCAGGCTCCTGTGTCCATGGGATTTCCCAGGCAAGAATACTGGAATGGGTTGCCATTTCCTTCTTCAGGGTATATGCCCAATCCAGGGAATGAACCCATGTCTCCTGCATTGACAGGTGGGTTCTTTACCACTGAGCCACCTGGAAATCCCATTGACTTTAATTGGGTTCCCTAAAATAATAAAACTCTGATCATATTTTATAATTGTTTATCATGATATGCAGTAACTTTCTGTTCCACCTCCTTTGCTTGTCTCATGTAACATGACAGTAACCTTTGACAAACACATCTTTATGCGTATTACTGCTGTAAAGAAAATCATTTTGTGTTGTACCACACATTCGATCATTCTGACAACAGCTAAGTAGGGAATAATTTGCATAAGAACACATGTATACCTATGGCTATTCATGTTGTACATGGCAGAAACCGATACAACATTGTAAAGCAGGGATCCTCTAATTAAAAATAAATTAACTAAGACAAAACAAAATAAACCTATGTAACAATTAATTTGTGCAACAGTTAGTTACTTAGTATGTCCTCTGTACCAGGGTCAGAATATACGGGGAATATTCTATTCAAAACCACTGTCTTCTTATACTTTCTATAGATTGCAGAAGGAAAAGTTAGACAAATAAACACCTTTAATAGATGTAGTATGTAAGTGCTCTGGAGGCAAGAGAAAATAGATTAAATGGTACAAGAAGAGGCAGAGGTGGGAGAAAAGAGCATGGTGATGAGGTGACATTCAAGAAGAAACTTGACAGTCTCAAGGGGAAACCAAGTGCTGTTACACTGGGAAAGCATTCTAAGAAGAGAAGCATGCACACAGCACCTCAGGCCTGAGGGTGCTGGCAAGATTCTAGGAAGAACCGGGATGCTGCATCAGACTGAACACATGACAGTGGGGGATGCAGATAGAAGACCAGGTCTGAGAGCAGGCCAGGTCATGAGTTACCCTGAAGTCCATAGTAGGAACCTGAGCTTTCCACCTGAGTAAGATGAAGCAGCAGTTGGAGAGTTTTAAGCAAAGACTGTGTGAAACTGGAATACAGCGTGCTTAGATTTTGCTTTTAATATGGTGATCAAGAGACACAGGAAATGAATTCTGAGCTCCGTGAAACACTGGCCACAGCCATCAATGGGCAATTTCATCCTCCAGCTCTCCAGGCTCTCAAACCTGTTTTCTGGTGTCCTAGATCCTGCCTTTAAGGGATAGATGAAAGATGAATAAGAAAGTGGGAGAAAAGACAAGAAGAGAGAGAGAAGAGCAAGAAGAGATACTTCCTGTACAAATAGGTCTCATTACAACTTGTCAGACAGTTACAACTGTCTGAAAGGAGCAACTGAAGCAGAGTTTGTGCTGCTTCTAAGGACGGCAGCCACACTGACCACATTCTGAATTTCCTAGCTTTTCCATGTAGTTGCTTCATGACCCTAGTAGAATCACATGATTTTTGTCTCAGTTTCCTCATCCTTAAAATGAGGTAAATCTTCATCCCAGGCTGGCTGTGAAATGGTAAGTGTCTGACATATAATATCAAGGTTCAGTAGATTTTGCTATTGTTTTTTACAACAACATGAGATTTGTAATAAGGTAGTATTGGTTGCAAGATGGTACTTATGAAAATGTCTTTTTTGTAAGTTAAAATGCACCATTAAGGTGTACCATAAGCCTAAATAAGAGACTGCACTAAATGTTCTAATTGATTTTTAAATCCATCTAATTTCATATTTGTTAAAATGTTATTGAGACAAGGAGAAATGTCATCTTTAAAATGATAGTAAAATGATTACCAAAAATGAAATAAGAAAAAGGTAGTATTTGGTTAAGACTTAAAACATAAGATCCAATAGCTAAGACTATTTCTGCCATCAAGCTACCATAAATTACCAATCACAAATTATGTATGCCTGTGCCAAAATACAACTGCTTCAGCAAGTAGTGCATTTGCATATACAATAATTTTAATCAAAAGCACCTAGTTGATTGCACAATTATCTGTTTTGCATACACAAAATTTGAATTCTGTACATGCACCCAATTATTTTGTTGGTGCAACTTAGGAATCCCTGTTTAATATATTAGGGCATTAGTTATCTTCCATTTATAGCAAGACGGATTCAGTTTTTATTGACTGTATGACAGAACTCCTTGAAGAATATGGGAATGGATCCTGGTTCCACTCCTGACAGAGGGGAATGCTACTATACTTGCATTTTGTGCTAAGAAAAAAATGTAAAAAAAAATATGTTTTTCCACACACACTTTCGCTTTTTGCCTTGCTATTTAGAAGGTATTTCAAAATTTAAAGAAGACTTTAGTTCACAGGGGGAAGCCTTGAGTGGTGATCATAACGAGTTCCCTCAATTTTCCACATTGTTAGTCTCTAAATGACAGGAGTGGGCTGTTGATCCAGCTACTCTTAGGCATTAGAGAAAATTTAGAGCTGGTAAAAAGTACCAAATTTATAGTCCTATAGACAGAAGCTTTCTATGGAGCATCTAAACAACAAGAACAAAATAGCCTGAAAGCAGTGAGGCAAAACTCTCTATGTTATTATGGATTTGCAGGACAATCAAGATTCTAGTAAGGCCCAAAGTGAGGGCGATGTGATACATCACAGGCTGGGAAAACTGATGACCACAATAATAAAGTTCGAGATAAGCAGGAAGTCTATTTTCCAACTAATTTATTCTGAAGTCCATTAGGACACAAGCCTGTTCAAAATCCAAAATTATTCACAAACTCATATTAAGAGGTTGCTCTGTATTACAGATGGGTCATTGTTAATAGCAGGTGTCTTTTGCCATTTGAATCTTTCAGATGCAGGTCTTTTCCACATGCTTTTGGGATCAGCCTTGAGAATCCAACTAAGATCCAATTTAGTAACCTAAACAGACATTAAACATCACCACTGTTTCTCCTACTATTTACCCAAATGCAGATATGTACTTGTAACAAGCAGATTCTATATTAGAGCAAGAGTAGAAATCCAGTGTGGGAATATTCATGATTTTGCCCACTATATACTGATTCATCATGGTAGTCAGACTACAGAGAGATCCTTTCAAGTGTTCTGAATTCTTGAACTTTGAACCCTGTCATCCAGTTCAATATTGAATGGTGTATATATAATAAATTTCCTCTCAAATACTTAAACGTATTTATTACTGTTGCTTTAAACTCAGATCAAGTCTAACTATAGTGACTCTTCAATAATACTATATGGTCTGTTTCTTCCAATGTTCACTTTCATTATCTCCTGGAAGGGAACATGCTGTAGTAATTAAAACACAGCGGTTCTTAGAGTCAGCCATGTCTGGTATGGGAGACTGAACCATGCCTCTATTTCTGTTCTGGATTTATTCCTTCCCACACTGACTTTGAGTTTGGCCTTTATTTTGACCAATGAGGCATAAGCAAGCATGCTGCACAGTGAGGCATTTGCCATGGGGCCTGTTCTCTGGCGCACTCCCTGGAACTGAATTGCATGATATGTGAAAGTTTAAGCTATTCTACCGTGGAGAGCTGTGAAGAATGACTCATCATGTAGGAAGAAGGGACACATGAAGAACTGAGCCCAACAGTTAAGCTTCTACTTGAGTATAGACACAAAAGTGGCCCCAGCCAACTTCAGGTGGAGCAGATAACTGCCCAGTAAACCTGCAGAATCATGACAACTATAAAGTGGTTATTTTAAGCCACTGAGATTTAGGGTAGTTTGTTACACAAAAATAGATAATTGATATATCTTGGATCAAATTCAGGTTCCATTACTTGTTTAGCCATTCAAATTTGGCTAGTTGTTTAAGCTTTCTAATTCTTACATTTTTCAGCTCTATGTTACAGGTAATAATTGCAGTACTTCATAGGACTGTGAAATAGAACAAAGTAAAAAATATAAATAATTTACTGCAATACCTGAGCTATTATAAGTGCTTAGTGAAAGTCACTCAGTCACATCCTATTTTTTGTGACCCCATGGACTATACAGTTCATGGAATTCTCCAGGCCAGAATACTGGAGTGGGTAGCCTTTCCCTTCTTCAGGGGATTTTCCTAATGGTCTCCCGCATGGCAGGCAGATTCTTTACCAGTTGAGTCACGAGGGAAGCCCAGTGAACAATAATTTTTATCATCAGTTTCATCACCTCAACCATCATTGCTATTACAACAATCATCACCACTAACACCAACGCCCATATGAATGAACACTGCCAGAAACACTTTCCTGATATCTAATGCTTTCATGATGCCCTTTGTGTCTCTGGTCTCTAATGAAAATCAATCCTTTTTAACTAAGACATTTTTAATGCTTCATATACAGGCAAAACTTCTTTTTTAAGGTCAATGATAATGTAAAGTAATGAAAATAACTCATTTAGGTAGCCCTTCACATTATTTCATTAGTTTACTAAAGAGATTTGGCAAAATCACTAAAAGTAAATTTAATAGTCCTATTTGAATTTTTGTCTTATTGTCATGAATATTAAGTCTTTAAAAATTCTGGCTATTCTAATAAAAAGAAAAAAAGAGCCTGTGTCTCCCATGAAAAAGGAATTTTCACAAAGGAATAGATTTTGTTGTGTACTTTGTATATAAGGACATAAAATAAATTATTAACCTGAGAAGAGGAATATTTATACATATTGAATGAAAGCCAGGAAAGAATGTAGTGTGTGGTCTAAAACAATGGCTTCCAAGCTCTATTCCTGATTAGGAACATCTGGGATGATTAATAAAATTCAGATTCCTGCACACTTCAGTCTTCTCTCTCAATCCTCATTTATAACAATTGTACCAAAGGATAATATTTGCATAGTCAGGTGAGGAAAGTATTAAAATCAGATTAATTTTAAAAATGCAAATTCAGATACCCTATGATTTGATTACATTCTTTGGAGTACAGGGATTTTTCTATTGCTCTTCAAATCCAATCAGGTGGGGAGTTGAAAATTCTACCCAGGGCCCACCACACACAATTTCAATGTCTCTTCTCTTCTTTCTACTTCTTCTTTCTTTCCCCTCATACTTAGACAGAAGGTAAGTACTCCTAAGTGATACTGATTCTCCTGAAATATGAGGAAAAAGTTATGGAGTTGTTAGGCCTTTGCTGGTATTCCCTGGTGGCTCAGTGGTAAGGAATCCTCCTTGGAGGATTCAATGCAGGAGATGTGAGTTTGATCCCTGGGTAGGGAAAATCCCATGGAGAAGGAAATGGCAACCTATTCCAGTATTCTTGCCTGGGAAATCCCACAGACAGAGAGGCCTGGTGGGCTACAGTCCTTGGGGTTACAAAGGAGTTGTTGTTAGTCAAATCAGCTACTAAACAACAACAAAAACAATAGGCCCTTCCTACTCAAAGTGTGGTTCATGGAGCAGTAACACCTACAGTGTGTCAAAATGCAAATTTCAAGCTCTGATAACAGGGCAGTGGTTCTCCATTCCAGTTCCCCATAGAATCACTAGGAAGCCAGAGCATTAACCTTTGGATGCCAGGAGCCACCCAAGAGACTCTGAGTGGGCCCAGTAGGTAACTTTTTTTTTTTTGCCTTAAATTCTTGGGTGGGTATAACATGTAGTTTGGGTGGAGACACACTCATCTCAAGGAAAGAGAGCATAAAATTTCAGACTGATTTTATTACTTCTCCTTCCATGGCCTTCTCTAGGCTCTTAGGGAAATCCTGCTTCTGGAAATTAGTTTAGATTTTGTTTACAGCACTGGACAAGGAACTCTTGGCTTATTATTCAGGGTTTCTTGACCCACCCTGCCTAGTCTGATTTCTACCCTGCCTTCTTGATAATCTCCTTGGACTCTGAATAAACTTAACTAGATGCGTAACTTTCATAGTATCAGTAGGACCCAGTACTATGCTTTCAATACAAAAGTCGAGTGTTTTTAAGCACTGCAATCATAGTAACGCTTACATTATGGTTAGGACTCCAACCCCCATGGCCATTTTTGCTTTTTATAATTTTACTGTTGCAGGATAATGATATGATTGTCTCTGAATATACTTCAATATTTTTAAAAATGCCTTTTTTGGATAAAATCTTATACCTCATGCACTTGAAAACTATTCAACTGAAAAAAATTGACTTTCTTTAATCCTTCACAGTTTACTGTGGATTAACCAGTTAGTGAGAGGGAAAATAGACCTTGGGAGCAAGCAAGATCCAGTCCTCTTTGTGTGCGACTGAACTAAAAACTGGCATTTTCCCCCTGTAATCTTAAACTTGATCTTTAAACAGTGAAGTAAGAGCATTAATACATCTGAATCAAATACTTGAGAAGTAATGTTTTGACTGAAATTCTTGAATAGGGAGCAAACAGAGAGAATTCTTTATATGATAGTAGTTAGTTCTTGAACTGGCAGCTCTAGCCTTGCGTGGGAACAGAGAAATGCAAAATTCTGAGCTTTAGTGTAGACCTACTGCCTTAGGATCACATTTTAACAAGATAGCCCAAGTGGCTCCCAGGCACATCGAAGCTCGAGAGACACTGATGTGTCCTACAGTAGGACTCACAAAGTTTTCCTCCAATATTTGTTCTTCCCTAAATCCCACCCCATACATCCCAAGTGAAACTTCTCCATCAACTCTAAACTAATAAACTCTCAAAGAAGTAAAATAGGCAATGACCTGATGCAAAATTTTCTTATAAGTCTGACAATGCAGAGTCCATGAAAATACCAGCTCCTCCGTATTGCAAAAACACACAAACGTATTGAGTTTGTTCTTCCAAGATAGAAATAAAAGGATACCAGTTTCTCAGAGATGAATTAGATTGATGCAAAGCACACCCGCTCATCTTAGTTTTCAATGAACAATCATAGTAATCCAAGGCAATTATGGAAGTTAAGGTATTCATTCTTTTTTAGTATTTACATCTTTTAAGAATAGTAGCAAAAACAAAATAATTATCTGTGCAGTAATGATTGAGTGCTCCATTTTCAATAGAAACACTATAGTATTCCTTCTAAATATTTAGACACTAACAGGGTACTTACTACTTTTCTAATTTGATTGAGAGATTTTGAATGAGTGTGTGAATAAGTGAAGTATCTACAAAAAAAACACCTCTCCATTGACATAATGCAATTGAAAACTAAATTCTTTAATTGGAAAAGAACAGAAAAAACAAAACATCTTTAAAAAATCTATATATTGCAGAGAAAACCTCTAACTTTTCTTTCTTGAGAGCACACCACTGTAGCCTACGTTTTATTATTACTATTATTTTGCACAACATTTAGTACCATGTTTCCTTCTGCCACATATAGCATTACCCAGGAGAAATCCCCAAAAGGAGCCACAGTGCATTTGTAACAAAGAAAAATTCTGCTTTCCCATATAATGATTCAACTAAAACAAAGTTGGATTTAATCAGCTAGGAAACTGTAAAAATGAGAATCAGCCTGCATATCATGACTAAGTTCATTAACACCTCCATGAATTGCAGGGGGAAAAAAAGAGAAACATCTGGTTCTTATCAAATTTCTATATAGTTTTAAGTTTCTCTTAAAAATTATGTCTTTAAAATACATTGTACTCCCTTTGATAGCATGAATATTAGCATGTTTTCTCAGGATCATCCTGGGCAAACAGATGGCAAAAGTGAAATGGAAAACATTTGGAAAATAGTAGCCTTTCCCAGGCTCCTGGTATAAGTGTACAGGAGGTTCTCTGAGTTCCAATTTTGGCTCCAATCAGAAGAAAAAAGGGAAGGGTTATATCCCTGGAAAAACAATGCAGCCTACTCTAGAACATGCCTTTCAGTCCGTTTAAGTTCTTACATTTTTATAGGTTTTATATGGACATAAATCATTTTGAATCTTAGAATGAAAAACATTCACTGTAGATTTGGAAAGAGAAAAACCGACTTACCACAGTAGTTTAGTTAATTCACAGGCACCATCATCTGAAACAACAAAAACATATTTTGATATTGCAATCATAAAAATGCCCAAAAACATTCAAATTGTCTTAAAACACATATTGTGAATTTATCTACAGAATCAAAATTAAATAAGCAATGAAAATACCTTGTCTAATCTAAATCATTTAGTTATTTCAGATGAAAACATTGCATCCCTACTATTCTACATCCAAATTAGATAATTGTTTGCTTTCAATATCTTTTGCATATGCGTACTGGCATATGTATATTTCACAGTGTTTTCTTCTGGTATTCACATTTAAAAGTAGGCAGAAATGCAGAGTCTATTGAATAATACAACCATCATTCTGGCATGAATACACACATCCTAATATACAGCTCCGAGACTGCCATATAAATCCCTTTGCTGAGCTCAAAAATCCTCTCTATTGTCTATAGAGAAAAAAAAAGCTGAAGTATTTGTCCCAGTGTCTAGCATGGTTCCATCAGTTGCTCCTATTCCGCCTAAAAATTTTCCCCCAAAACTCTTCAATGCACCCTCATTCTCTTTTTCAGGTTTATCTATCACAGAGACTTGTGCCATATCTTCACACCCTATCTTAAACACAAATGTTTTCTTTAGCAATATTTTAATTTTTTCCCTTTTCCTCTGGTTCAATATTCTTTCTACTCATTCTTCAGTTCCACTTCAATTAGCATCTCCTCCATGAAGCTTGTCTTAATGCCCAGAGAAGGAATTAATCTAAGTGTTCCCACCATATTTTGTAATTTATGGCCATCTCCCATCATTTAAAAGACTAGTTGTATTGCACCTATTTCTGCTAATAAAGTTTTAACTTTGAAGGAATAGTGATGCCATTCTGAATTAAACACTTTAGTTTCATGAAAAAACAAATTAAGGAATTGAAGTTGAAGGAAATTTCCTCTATCGATAAATGACATTTTAGGCAAGTTGTTAAAGTCTTTTTGTACCATATGGGAATATTTTCTCTTTTTTTAAATTTAAAAACATCTTATTTGAAGGTTTGAATTTTGTACAGAAAGGTGATAATAACACTGGACCTCTATTAGTACAGTATATGTTTGAAATTAGTATTTTAAAGAACAGTGACACATTTGCCTTGAACAATTAACATGGTGACCCCTGCAGCAAGAATGACAGTAGCAGATTCTCAGGGGGAAGAAAAATCTCTTTATGTAGAATGAAACGACATTACTTTGTTGGTAACCTTTTTATTCCTGGCCAATTTAATTACGTCAGATCAGATTGTGTAATTGCATGGGCTTCCCTCGTGGCTCAGAGTGTAAAGCGTCTGCCTGCAACATGGGAGACCCAGGTTCGATCTGCGGGTTAGATGATTCTTTGGAGAAGTAAATGGCAACCCACTCCAGTATTCTTGCCTGGAAAATTTCATAGACGGGAGAGCCTGGGAAGCTACAGTCCATGGAACTGCAAAGAGTCGCACATGACTGAGCAACTTCACTTCTACACATTCACACTGTCTTGTTCTTTATTCTCCTTCTGGATTCATACTCACTTTCAGCTTTAAAATGTTGACAATTCCATGCAACTGCTCCTATCAGGTTTTTTTTTTCCTTTCTAGATGAGTATAACTTGGCTACACATCTGTCTTATTAACAGTTTTCTTATTGTTTTCATATATTAAATATCCAGAAAAAAATATTGAGTTGAATAATTAAATTTTAAATTATCAATGTAAATATTTTAATGTGGATATTTAAAATAACAGCTGCTGCTGCTAAGTTGCTTCAGTAGTGTCCAACTCTGTGCAACCCCATAGACGGCAGTCCACCAGGCTCCCCCATCCCTGGGATTCTCTAGGCAAGAATACTGGAGTGGGTTGCCATTTCCTTCTCCAATGCATGAAAGTGAAAAGTGAAAGTGAAGTCGCTCAGTAGTGTCTGACTCTTCGCGACCCTATGGACTGCAGCCTACCAGGCTCCTCGGCCCATGGGATTTTCCAGGCAAGAGTACTGGAGTAGGTTGCCATTTCCTTCTCCAATGCATGCATGCATGCTAAGCTGCTTCAGTCATGTCCGACTCCGTGCAACCCTATGGACAGCAGCCATCAGGCTCCCCTGTCCACGGGATTCTCTAAGCAAGAATAATGGAGTAGGTTGCCATTTCCTTCTCCCAAAATAAGAGCAATGTTTCTTAATTTGGTGAGAGGAAGAACTATATTAGATTATTTGTACCTAAATCTAAACTGTGATATTTCATCTTCAGAATTATGTGTTATTTCAACCCTCTATAGTTCTTCTCACAGGAAGAACAATGGTATAACACATAATTAAGAAATACATATGTATATATATATATGTGTGTGTATATATATATATATTTAAATTTGTGATTCAGCAAAGCTCCTAAAGTAGAATAATACTCAGTGATTGAACATGTACTGGTAGTCTGAGTCTACCACCAGGTCAATAGTAGACACGGTCCCCTATAAGAGTCAAAGCTACCAAAGTGTTTTAACATGAGTAAATCAGATATCATTATGGAAGCAACTTTAGAAATATTAATAATGTTAATATTATCAATAAAAATTTCATTTAATTGAGTTTAGATATAATTATTAATATCTGTCAACCTATGACTTTGATTTTCTTAAAAAAATAAGAGTGCGGACTTTACACACTGATTGGTTAGGGCTATCACCAGTAGCTAAAGAAACAGAGAAATGTCAGTGGTGGGCTTCTCTGGTGGCTCAGCAATGAGAAATCCATCTACCAATGCAGGAGACACGGGTTCAATCCCTGATAAGCCCATGTACTACAACTACTGAACCTATGCTCTAGAGCCCAAAACCCACAACAACTGAGCCCTCACAATGCAACTACTGAAGCTCATGTGCCCTAGAGCCCATGCTTCACAACAAGAGAAGCCACCCAATGAGCAGTGTGCACAACTAGAGAGTACACCCCATTCTCTGCAACTAGAAAAAAGTCCATGCAGCAACAAAGACTCAGTTCAGCCAAAAATAAATACATAAAAATATATATATATATATATATATATATATATATATTTTAAATACATGTCTTTGGTAAGCAGCCTGGAATTTACTGTTGCATTGTTCTTCTGTGCCAGATGTAATGCAAACATAGCTGGACTAGGGACTATAGGGACAAACAGCTCCCTGAGAACAATGACCTGATGGTAGTCTCCTATTTCACTCAAAAGGCAACCAAAATTTAGCAAAGAGACTCCCATTAAAATAAATGTTTATTAGGGAATGCTTAATTGATATCTGTCCCAGGGATATTTAAACAAATATTTTCTTTCACATGACTGGAATTGCCAAAGAACAGGACAAATCAAAATCTCTAATTCTAGTAGCAAATTATATTTCCAATGACCTATATTTTCTAACATGTTCAGGTAATTAATTCACTACCTTTATTGATCCATATTTTCTATATTTCTTTTTTTTCCCCAAATATATTTTCCATTTCCTTCTCTCTTTCTTCTGCATTTTGATTAGGTCCTGATAATGGCATCCACAAAATATAGGAATCCTTCCAGATAAAATAGATAACTTACTAAGTGTATAACCAACTGATGAAGAAGACAAAAGATTCTATCAAAAACTTTAGAACTTTTGTTTTGACTCTAGAGTCACTGGTACAAGTATGAAAATGGAATCATTCCAAATAAAGTGGTTTATGGATAGAACATGCACCTATGTGCTTATTATGGCTTAAAAGAAGTTTTCTGAAGATTTTTCATATGCAAATTTATTCAAATAGCATTTACAATTAGTATCTACCTCTCTATATTTGACCATTTAATTCTCATAAAGGGTATCTATTTTCTATGGAAGAACGCCAGTGTTTGAGTACAGGAACAGAATACTAAACTAGATATCATTCCAATACTGTGATCATATGATTTGTTAAAAAATGAAGTGAAGAATAAATTAAATATGTATTATTGCCTTCTCTATATATCCATACTAAACAGAAGGTAGGAATAAGCCAGCCATTTCTATATTTACTTGTAGGACCAATTATAGAAATAATTATGAAAACAAATGCAAATAGGTACCCACTCTGGGCATAGAAAATTATTTTAGCAGTTAAATTCCTGAGTTCCAATAATATCACTGAAACACATGCATGCTTATACACTACATACATATGTATCTTTATCTTCTATACACATACACACACACACATGCATATACAGATGCAGATATACACATAGCTGGTCAGAGTAATTCTCCTTTCTAGTTTCATTAGCTTTTCTCTTAGCATTTCCTGTTCTTCCTACCAAAACTCCAGTTTACATTTCTCATATCAGTAATGAGCAAGTGAAGGACGTGAAGCAAGTGTCTTCAGTGACAGAAGATGATGGTAACAGGGGAAGGAACCAAGAGTGAACTGGAACTGGTGTGACTGAGCCTCACTACATACATCCCAGGAAGAGCCCTGGGCCAAAGCCCAGAACAGATTTTGTTAAAAAAAAAAAAAGGATAAATATTAGGTTTTATTAGAACTTTTTTGTTCTGAAATACAAACAAATTTTATTTCAACCATAAATAACTGGTACCTCTGTTTTAATCATATTAGGCTGAGGTTTTCCTTAGTTTTGTGAGTATAAATGTCAACTAGGAAGTTGAATGTGGAAGTCCATGGTTCAGTGGGAAGGTTAGGGCTAGAAACACACATTGGGAATGGAATCATAGAGATGGTATCTAAGATATGGAAATTAGACGGCATGTCAGTAACAAAGAGTAGAAGGTTTAGGCTAGAGCCTAAGGAAGCCTAACATGAAGAGTGACAACTGAAGACAAATCACAATCAAATTCTGTAAACTCCAGGAGTAAACTCCAGGAGTGGGTGATGGACAGCGAGGCCTGGCCTGCTGCAGTTCTCAGGGTCACAAAAAGTTGGACACGACTGAGCAACTGAACTGAACTGAACTGAACTCTGTAACCTTTAGCTAGAGAGGAAGATTTAACTGGGTCTTTATCAAGTCTCTGCTTAATGCCACATTCTGTGCTAGGTACCCTAATGAACAAAATTGACTCCCATTTGATCTGCCTTATGCTTTAGAGCAGTGATCCCCAACAATTTATGGAACGAGGGACTGGTTTTGTGGAAGACAGTTTTCCCACGGATCGGGGTGGGGTGGTTTTAGGATGATTTGAGCGCATTATATTTATTGTGTACTTTATTTTTATTATTATTACATTGCAATATATAATTAAATAATTAAACAATTGTCACTTGTCACTGACTAATAGGGTTTTGATACGATTTCTGCAAGCAGTTCATTTATCATGGTCTCTGTGCAGTCAAACCTCTCTGCTAGTGATTAACTGTATTTGCATCTGCTCCCCAGTGCTAGCATCATCACCTCAGGCTCACCTCAGATCATTAGGCATTAGATTCTCATAAGGAACATGCAACCTAGATCCCTTGCACTTGCAGTTCACAGTAGAGTTCAGGCACTTATGAGAATCTAATGCTGTCACTGACCGGACGGGAGGAAGAGCTCAGGCGGTAATGTGATGGGGAGCAGCTGTAAATGAAGAAGCTTCACTCGCTGATCACTACTCACCTCCTGCTTAAGCCCAGTTCTTATCAGCACACTCATCAGTACCAGGGGTTAGGGACCCCTGGTTTAGAGTCCATAAAACTATGTTTCTCCAGTATTTCTATATTCACAAAAACATCCCAGTGGCATTCTAAGATTTTTCAGCTTCAACCAGCACTTTATTATTCCAGTGTCAAGCATTTCTTACAACCACCACTCCCTCTCATTTCTTCTCAATTCCTTTCAAAATCTAAAACCCACAGATTACAGCTTAAAAAAAATGGCTCTATGATATTGTTTTCCCTTGAACTATACATTTCAGGAAAAGGAGATACTACAACAGATTTGCAATGTATTTGCAACTTAGTATTATTCTACTCACTTTATTTGATTTCATTTTTTCCCTAAATTATAACTGTGCAACATGGGAACTGTAAAGATTTCTTCAAGAGAAATGATTAAGGTGTTAGATTCTCAGATTTTTTGTGTTACCAATCACTAGAGAAGTTACAGGCAAAGCAACATTGTGCATCTAACACACAAGTAGAAGAAGTAAAGAAAATCTTAGAATTTCTTTAATCTTGAAGAAACTATGTAGACAGACAAGGCTTGAAACAAATTTTACAGGCAGTGTCTTGCTCCAGGGGATGTTTTATAGCATTAGCCTGGGTAAATATGCTTCAGTTTTAATTAACAAAATTATAAATGTAGGATCTATGTTTCAGCAAAGTTACAGTATGGGTTTATGCAATGTTAAACTAAAGCAAAATAAAGCCATAAATTACCATACCCTCTGAAATACTTTAATATGGTTGGTTCAAAATTGAATTTTTATCCCATTACTCTAGGGAGATAAAAGGCATAAAAAGGCATTTTCACTCATTTTCATCATTGTCTTGACCTAAGTTTTTTTCTTCTAATACTGAGATAGTTTTTAAATGTAGCTTTTGAAAATTGTATTGTTGTTTGTTCTTTGGCTTTTCTCTTTCTTGAGATAATTCTTAATTTGCTAATATATTGCTAGCACTACAGCTATGCATATTTTTTGCTTGTTTAATCTATTTGTTCTAAAAAAAAATCTAGCAAATTTTCCATCTAATTTTGCTATTCTTTTCAAAATGCATTCAAAAATGCATTCTTAGGTTAACTTTGGTTTGAAATATGAAGTGCTAATGTAAAATTTACTTTTGCATTATATTTAGAGGAGTAGAATATATTGAGAAGATTGAATAACTAAAGCAGGATTTTAAGGAGAATGTTCACACACTTAAGAAGATGGATATTTTTAAAACATATTATTCTCTGAAAATTGCCACTGCAAAGAAAGGACAAATCATTGTTCACACTATTTCCTTGGTTTGGGGTTGGGAAAGCAGAAACCAGACATTTTTATTGTCTCTAACTCTGAAGTAGATGTCTTAGAACATCAAGCTCAAATAAACCCTGGACGCTTTGGTACCATTCAGTGAAATAAATAAACTGAATGAACAGTAGGAAGAGGTGGAAGGAGAAAGTTTTGTGGTTGAAAAATGAGCCTTTAAGTATTATTAAGAAAATTGTGATTCTATATAACAAGGAAATCCATAATGTATAATGTTTTTCAAGTTCACATATTCCTGGTGTCCTGAATCCCTGGCTTTGTTCAAGGGTCTCTTTCTTCAGTCTCTCCTTATTAGAGCTGTAGGATCTGGTGCTTGGTAGGAGTTTGAGAAAGTGTTACTAACATGTAAATATTTCAACTGCAATCTCTGTCTATTCTTTATATATATAAGTATATTTCCCTTCTTGAGTCCCCCAGTTAACATGAAATTTCCTCTACAGCAAATTCTGTCCTATTTACCTCTTCTCTCCCTAGTTTCTACTCAAGGGCAAGTATCCCAGTATATAGTACAATGTTCCCCATAAAATTTTCTTCATTTTCTTGGCATATCCTCTTTTCTACTGTGAATAAACTCAACTTGTCCATAAAGTTCTACTCTTTCACTAAAATCAAGATTTCTATTCATAATACTCGCTCATTTTTCCAACAGAGCCCACCTCCCTTGCCGCAACAATTCAAAATGTTAGGAGAAGGGGAAGAATTTGATATATGCTTCCCTGGTGGCTCAGAGAGTAAAAGCGTCTGCCTGCAATGCAGGAGACCCGAGTTCGATTCCTGGGTCGGGAAGATCCCCTGGAGAAGGAAATGGCAATCCACTCCAGCACTCTTGCCTGGAAAATCCCATGGATGGAGGAGTCTGATAGGCTACAGTCCATGGGGTCACAAAGAGTCAGACACAACTGAGCGACTTCACTTTCACTTTCCCAGAAGTAAGGGGGTTAAAGCAAGTCTGGGAGATCATGAAGTGGATACTAGAACTGCAAGAAAATGTTTCAGTATCAAAGAGACTTTGCCAAAGTTGAATACTTAAGAGAGGAGTGTACAGGGAGGGGAATGATTAATGTGTAAGCTTCTAGTGGAGATAAGAGGGGACAGGGTTGAGGAACCTTATAAAATATCTGATATGAACACTTTCCTCTACATTTCAAAATATTCCCATTATCATTCACTTATTCTCTTTCTTACATCTGTTGCAGAGGAAACCTGAGGTCAATTTGATGATTATCAAATATAAGGTTATAAAGTTTCAATGAATGTCTCTTGATTTTGAAATTAGTTAATGATTGAAAATCTTTCTCTTATTAAACTGTTTGCTGCTACTGCTGCTAAGTCGCTTCAGTCATGTCTGACTCTATGTGACCCCATAGATGGCAGCCGATCAGGCTCCCCCATCCCTGGGATTCTCCAGACAAGAACACTGGAGCGGGTTGCAATTTCCTTCTCCAATGCATGAAAGTGAAAAGTGAAAGTGAAGTGGCTCAGTCGTGTCGGACTCTTAGCGACCCCATGGATTGCAGCCCACCTGGCTTCTCCGTCCATGGGATTTTCCAGGCAAGAGTACTGGAGTGGGGTGCCATTAACTGCCTTCCAAAACAATGTAATTTTCTGCTTCTTTTTTATTGTAATGTGAAATAAAAACTTGAGTTCTAGAGCTAAAAAGAGATTAGATTCAAATCAAGACTTTGCCACTAGCTAACTGTGTTCTCAAGAAAAGTAGCAAGTTACTTAATCTCTCTGGACCTCAGTTCTCTCATCTGTAAATGGGAATAATAATGGTATTTATTCCATAAAATATTATTTGTGTGCAGATTTGAGGTTTGGCACAGCCTCAGCTTGTGAACATTGTAATGAACTTGTACAAAGCCATTCCTCAAACACTCCTCCTGTTTTTTCTCTTTCTTCCAGTTATTATGTCCAATATTTCTCTAATAACTCTTACATTCCCTATTTTTTACTTCTTTATTCTTCCCAACTCAGAAAACAAGAATTGTCCAAGATCTTGTATTTGTCTTATTATTATTCTGACAGCCTTTTCTTTGGCAATTTTACCCATTACCATGGCTTCAGCCTTCATGGGGGCTTCCCATCCAGACATCCCATTGCCACCATTGAGTCACAACATTCAAGTCAATATTTATACCCTATATGCCGCCCTTCCGGTTTTCCCAACTTTTATTACTCCTGCTTCTTGCCAATTTAACTGCAGAGTTAATCTTAGCTTCTCTTTCTCTTTTTCACCACATACACACATATTTTCATATTCTTGTTTAATTTTACTCTCTCTCTCATTCTCACCACCACCATTTCAGTTCATGCCCTTCTTTGTTACTGTTTAGGCTCTAGGTCATGTTCTACTCTTTGCGACCCCAGGGACTGTAGCCTGCCAGCTCCTCTGTCCGTGGGATTTCCCACACAAGAATACTAAAGTCAGGTTGCCATTTCCTTCTCCAGTGGATCTTCATGACCCTTGGATCAAACCTGCATCTCCTGCATTGGCAGGCAGATTCTTTAGGGCTGAGCCTCCAAGGAAACCCCATGTCTTTATCACCTGATTTCAAACACTACAGACTGACTTGTTTATTTCTGGAATTTACATAAATGAATCGTAGAGGATGTCTGATTTTGTGTCTGGTTTTTTCTACTCTATATTATGTTTGAGAATCAACCATGATGATATATATGGCAGCAGTTTATTTTCATTATCATGAAGGAGTCCAACATATGAATATACAATGACTTATTCGTTCAACTATTGAAGATATTTAGGTTGTTTCCACTTTAAGATGATAAATAATGGTTCTATAAACACACTTAAACATGTTTTGTGAAATACACACAATTCTATTGGATAGATACACATAGAAGGCATAAACATCAATGCACAATAAAGACATTCTTATTTTGTTGAAATAAGAGTGGCTACTTCTAAATGGTGGTGGAATACGAAGAATTTTATGTCTTATTCTAAGCTTTATTTTTTTCACAGTAAAGAAATTGGAAATTGGTAAACAAATTTATTTAGAATATGAGTTCTGGCATTAAAAAGCCTGATTCATGGACTTCCCTGGTGGTTCAATGGTTAGGAATTTGCCTGCCATTACAGGGCACATGGTTTTTAATCCCCTGGTCCAGAATTAGGATTCTGTGTACTGTCCGGCAACTAAGCCCTCATGTGGCAGTTAGCGAACCAGTACAGGAAATGAAGACCCAGTGCAGCCAAAATAAACCTAAAATAAATAAATAAACTAGAAAGTCTGAAGTGTATATTCAGGGAAAAAAAATTCTTTCCATTCAATAACTAAATCATCAGCAAAAGAAAAAAACAAAACACCTAATTCAAACACCAGTGCTACTATCTATCTCTTCTTATTTACATATTAATAGAAATTCCCTTGGAGAAGGCAATGGCACCCCACTCCAGTACTCTTGCCTGGAAAATCCCATGGACCGAGGAGTCTGGTAGGCTGCAGTCCATGGGATAGCTGAGAGTCGGACACGACTGAGCGACTTCACTTTCACTTTTCAGTTTCATACATTGGAGAAGGAAATAGCAGCCCACTCCAGTGTTCTTGCTTGGAGAATCCCAAGGACGGGGGAGCCTGGTGGGCTGCCGTCTATGGGGTCGCACAGAGTCGGACATGACTGAAGTGACTTAGCAGCAGCAATTCCCTGGTAGTTCAGTCAGTAAAGAAACTGCTTGCAGTGCAGGAGACCCAGGTTTGATCCCTGGGTTGGTAAGATCTGCTGGAGAAGGAAATGGCAACCCACTTCAGTATTCTTGCCTGGAAAATCCCATGGACAGAGGAGCCTGGCCAGCT
The DNA here is from genome assembly GCF_032405125.1 of Capricornis sumatraensis. Classification (NCBI taxonomy): domain Eukaryota; kingdom Metazoa; phylum Chordata; class Mammalia; order Artiodactyla; family Bovidae; genus Capricornis; species Capricornis sumatraensis. The sequence continues at coordinate 43,689,429 of NC_091074.1, read as the reverse complement.
GCAGTCTAGGGGGATACAAGAGTCAGATACAACTTAGCAACTTCACCACCATCACCACTGCTATTTTAAGTTACTTAACCTTATAGAAGTTCAGATTCTTCATTTGCTCATCTGTAAATTTGGGAAATCTGAACATTGTTGCAAGGAATAAAATGCCTATTCCATATAAACTCCAGTTCAGTTCCTGGAAAAACTAACCAAACAATAAGTATTCATTGGGACTATATCATTATATTTATAATAAGAGGACACTGTTTTGTCGCTCATGATTTTTGGCTTGTGAAATTTGGGTTAGATACTTAGAAGAATTTGTTGTTGTGGAGGACTCAGAAGAATATGCATTATTATTGAACCAAGAATAGGGGAGCAAACTGTCTGTAATCTACCCAGAAGTGGGGCTGTAGATCTCGGCACCAAAACAGTAAGAGTAACACTGGCAATAGAATTGAGGGAATTTACTGTGTCAGTGTACTGACTGAAACATTACTGATGCTTCTCATGTTTCTTTGTATGTATATAAATATTATGACATCAAAGGAAATGATTATATGTGCAAATTGGGTATCTCCTTCTTAAAATTTTAGATCAGCTGGAACTATACTCAACTGAACCAGCAAAATCTAAAACAAATAAAAAACCATTTATAAGAAAGCACTTATGAAAATCTATGTATGACAAGCAATTTTTTTCAACCCATATTGCTCTTCTATGATTCTAAGATATATGTGTTGTGTTTACAAATCTGTTCCTATTGAGATTCATACTTGAATTGCTTGTCTGTTCAGAATCCTCGAAAATTATAATAAAATGGAATTTTACATCACTGTCAATTGGAGATTCAGTCCAATTAAAAATAATAATTTTCATCAGCTTCTGCTTATTTTTCTGTAATACTGTGATAAATTATTAAACACACACACACAAATCCCCCCCAAAACTAGAAGAGGGCTTCTTAGACGTATGAGGTTACATACCAATAAACTCATCCTTAAATTGAAAATACCATAAATTAAAAAGACATATACTACACCTAGTCTTCTAAACATCAAAGCTAAGCATAGTCTCCCTTAAACATACTCAGAAATATCAGCCTACAGGTGGACAAAATCATCTAACATACAGCGTGTTTTATAGTAAAGTGCTGAGTATCTCAGGTAACTTACTGAATGCTGTACTGAAAGAAAAACAGAATGGTGTGTGGGTACAGAATGGTAGTTAAGTGTATTGGTTGTTTCCTCTCATGACTATGTGGTTGACTGGGAGCTCGGGCTGGTTGCCCTGACCAGAATCATGAGAGAATTCCATACCACATATTGCTAACCCAACAGAAGATAAAAATTGAAGCTGTTTCTTCTGATTACATAGCACCTTCACACCACTGTAAAGTGGAAAAATCATAAGTCAAACATCATAACTTGAGAACCATCTATATTAGATTTTTAAAAATGAAAGAAAAAATGGTACAGAATCTGAGCGCAATGCAGGAGACACGAGTTTGATCCGTGGGTCAGGAAAATTCTCCTGGAGAAGGGCATGGCAACTCACTTTAGTATTTTTGCCTGGGATATCCCATGGACAGAGAAGACTGTCCTGCTACACTTCATGGGGTTGCAAAGAGTCAGATATGACTGAATGACTAACAAAATCAGCACCATTGCTTACTGATATTTGACTTTGGGTTAGCTCTCTCATGTGTAGGAAGAATGATTGTGACAATTAAAGAAAAAAACAACATAAAATATTCTTACAAGCTTGACACAAAATAGGTCGTATGGAATATTATGTTTCCTATTCCTTATTACTCTATTTTGAAAGTATTTCCTTCTAAGTAAAAGAAATTTCCCAGTTTTTGGTGTTTTTATCTTCTTCATTAGAGACTTTTTTTTTTTTTTAAATGCTGTTGTTCTTCAGTCACTAAGTAGTGTCTGATTCTTTGTGGCCTCATGGACTACAGCATGCCAGGTTCCTCTGTCCTCCACTATCTCCCAGAGTGTGGTCAATTTCATGTCCATTGAGTTAGTGGTGCTATCTAACCATCTCATCCTCTGCTGTTCCCTTTTCCTTTTGCCTTCTGTCTTTCCCAGCCTCAGGGTCTTTTTCCAATGAGTCAGCTCTTCTCCTCAAGTGGCCAAAGTATTGGAGCTTCAGCTACAACAACAGACTTTCTATTCAATATTCAAGGTTGATCTCCTTTAGGATTGACTGGGTTTTTTGGATACTACTCATTATATGGCTGCACGGCGGCAGGAGGGCCTAGAGGAGCTATTCCACTTTTAAGGTCAGGAGGGGCGGTGGTGAGGAGATACCCGTTGTCCAAGGTAAGGAGCAGCGGCTGCACTTTGCTGGAGCAGCCATGAAGAGATACCCCACATCCAAGGTAAGAAAAACCCAAGTAAGACGGTAGGTGTTGCAAGAGGGCATCAGAGGGCAGACCACTGAAACCACTGAAATCCTAGTGTGATTAGATTGAACAGAAAACTAGTCAATCGAATCACACTAGGACTACACCGTTGTCTAACTCAATGAAACTAAGCCACGTCCCTGGGGCCACCCAAGACGGGCAGGTCATGGTGGAGAGGTCTGACAGAATGTGGGCCACTGGAGAAGGGAATGGCAAACCACTTCAGTATTCTTGCCTTGAGAACCCCATGAACAGTATGAAAAGGCAAAATGATAGGATACTGAAAGAGGAACTCCCCAGATCAGTAGGTGCCCAATATGCTACTGGAGATCAGTGGAGAAATAACTCCAGAAAGAATGAAGGGATGGAGCCAAAGCAAAAACAATACCCAGCTGTGGATGTGACTGGTGATAGAAGCAAGGTCCAATGCTGTAAAGAGCAATACTGCATAGGAACCTGGAATGTGAGGTCCATGAATCAAGGCAAATTGGAAGTGGTCAAACAAGATGGCAAGAGTGAACGTCGACATTCTAGGAATTAGCGAACTAAAATGGACTGGAATGGGTGAATTTAACTCAGATGACCACTATATCTACTACTGCGAGCAGGAATCCCTTAAAAGAAATGGAGCAGCCATCATGGTCAAAAAAAAGAGTCTGAAATGCAGTACTTGGATGCAATCTCAAAAACAACAGAATGATCTCTGTTCATTTCCAAGGCAAACCATTCAATATCACAGTAATCCAAGTCTATGCCCCAACCAGTAATGCTGAAGAAGATGAAGTTGAACAGTTCTATGAAGACCTACAAGACCTTTTAGAACTACCACCCAAAAAAAGGTGTCCTTTTCATTATATGGGACTGGAATGCAAAAGTAGGAAGTAAGAAACACCTGGAGTAATGGGCAAATTTGGCCTTGGAATGCGGAATGAAGCAGGGCAAAGACTAATAGAGTTTTGCCAAGAAAATGCACTGGTCATAGAAAACACCCTCTTCCAACAACACAAGAGAAGACTCTACACATGAACATCACCAGATGGTCAACACCAAAATCAGATTGATTGTATTCTTTGCAGCCAAAGATGGAGAAGCTCTATATAGTCAACAAAAACAAGACCAGGAGCTGATTGTAGCTCAGATCATGAACTCCTTATTACCAAATTCAGACTTAAATTGAAGAAAGTAGAGAAAACCATTAGACCATTCAGGTATGACCTAAATCAAATCCCTTATGATTACACAGTAGAAGTGAGAAATAGATTTAAGGGGCTAGATCTGATAGATAGAGTGCCTGATGAACTATGGACAGAGGTTCATGACATTGTACAGGAGACAGGGATCAAGACCATCCCCATGGAAAAGAAATGCAAAAAAGCAAAATGGCTGTCTGGGGAGGCCTTACAAATAGCTATGAAAAGAAGAGAAGCGAAAAGCAAAGGAGAAAAGGAAAGATATAAGCATCTGAATGCAGAGTTCCAAAGAATAGCAAGAAGAGATAAGAAAGCCTTCTTCAGCGAGCAATGCAAAGAAATAGAGGAAAACAACAGAATGGGAAAGACTAGAGATCTCTTCAAGAAAATTAGAGATACCAAGGCAATATTTCAGCAAAGATGGGCTCAATAAAGGACAGAAGTGGTATAGACCTAACAAGCAGAAGATATTAAGAAGAGGTGGCAAAAATACACAAAAGAACTGTACAAAAAAGATCTTCAAGACCAAGATAATCATGATGGTGTGATCACTCACCTAGAGCCAGACATCCTGGAATGTGAAGTCAAGTAGGCCTTAGAAAGCATCACTACAAACAAAGTTAGTGGAGGTGATGGAATTCCAGGTGAGCTATTTCAAATCCTGAAAGATGATGCTGTGAAAGTGCTGGACTCAATATGCCAGCAAATATGGAAAACTCAGCAATGGCCACAGGACTGGAAAAGGTCAGTTTTCATTCCAATCCCAAAGAAAGGAAATGCCAAAGAATGCTCAAACTACTGCACAACTGCACTCATCTCACACGCTGGTAAAGTAATGCTCAAAATTCTCTAAGCCAGGCTTCAGCAATACGTGAACTATGAACTTCCAGATGTTCGAGCTGGTTTTAGAAAAGGCAGAGGAACCAGAGATCAACTTGCCAACATCCGCTGGATCATCGAAAAAGTAAGAGTTCCAGAAAAACATCTATTTCTGCTCTGTTGACTATGCCAAAGCCTTTGACTGTGTGGATCACAACAAAGTGTGGAAAATTCTGAAAGAGATGGGAATACCAGACCACCTGACCTGCCTCTTGAGAAATCTGTATGCTGGTCAGGAAGCAACAGTTAGACCTGGACATGGAATAATAGACTGGTTCCAAATAGGAAAAGGAGTATGTCAAGGCTGTATATTGTCACCCTGCTTATTTAACTTATATGCAGAGTACGTCATGAGAAACGCTGGACTGGAAGAAGCACAAGCTGGAATCAAGATTGCTGGGAGAAATATCAATAACCTCAGATATGCAGATGATACCACCCTTATGGCAGAAAGTGAAGAAGAACTAAAAAGCCTGTTGATGAAAGTGAAATAAGAGAGTGAAAAAGTTGTCTTAAGGCTCAACATTCAGAAAACGAAGATCATGGCATCTGGTCCCATTACTTCACTGGAAACAGATGGAAAAACAGTGGAAACAGTGGCTGACTTTATTTTGGGGGGCTCCAAAATCACTGCAGATGGTGACTGCAGCCATGAAATTAAAAGACACTTACTCCTTGGAAGAAAAGTTATAACCAACCTAGATAGCATATTCAGAAGCAGAGACATTACTTTGCCAACAAAGGTCCATCTAGTCAAGGCTATGGTTTTTCCAATGGTCATGTATGGATATGAGAGCTGGACTATAAATAAAGGTGAGTGCCAAAGAATTGATGCTTTTGAACTGTGGTGTTGGAGAAGAGTCTTGAGAGTCCCTTGGGCTGCAAGGAGATCCAACCAGTCCATTTTGAAGGGTGTCAGCCCTGGGATTTCTTTGGAAGGAATGATGCTGAAGCTGAAACTCCAGTACTTTGGCCACCTCATGCAAAGTGTTGACTCATTGGAAAAGACTCTGATGCTGGGAGGGATTGGGGGCAGGTGAGTGGGGACAACACAGGATGAGATGGCTCGATGGCATCACTGACTCAATGGATGTGAGTCTGAACGAACTCCAGGAGTTGGCGGTGGGGAGGGAGGCCTGGTGTGCTGCAATTCATGGGGTCACAAAGAGTCGGACACGACTGAGTGTCTGAAATGAACTGAACTGAACTGAACTGACTCATTATATCCCAAATACATTAAGGCCTTAAAGTCAGTATTTATCAAGAGAGCCAGAGGCTACGATTCCTTAGACAAAAACTTAGACATAGTTGTTTTAAGTATAAGTTTTCTGAAATGTGTCTCTATTTCACTCTAAAATATATATGTGTATCAGGATAAGTGCACATTATTATTGTATTAGCCTTTCTGATTTTATTACAAAGGTTATATATTATATAGTAAACTTGTCTCAGTATATTACTCTCATAGTAATTTTTCAAAGTCAGTATTTCTCTACCTATGATGGTATTTTAGGTATCTGTCTGCTCCTGCCACATATATAATATCCAATAGCAATTTTTATTTTTTTCAATGAACCTATCATTTTTTGACTTCAGTTCATTTTTTATTTATCTGAATCCTACTTGAGCTTCTCCAAGTCTGTGTTCTTTGGACTCTACTAGCAATGATTTCTGAAGCTAAGATTGAAACCCTTTACCTATAGAAATAAAGGCACTATTGATATAATCTTATTAGAAGTCAGAAAATGTCATATCAAAATAATTCAAGACCATTAACACATCTCTTGAATTAACAGAACAAAATAGAGCACATGAACACTTCTACGAAGACCACTCTTCCAAATAGAAATGAGCTCACAATATAAAAATTACAAACCGAAGGAGTACAGGAATCAGCTATAAAGGAGAATCAGTAGATGTAGAAAGTGAAAGAAAAATTACATTCCAAGAAAATAACAGAAAAGCCCAGGACAGATTATCTCAAATCCTAACATTAATAGATTCCCAGGGATGTAGTTGAATTTCAATTTTAACAGATGACTGGCTCTCATAATTTTATTCCATATACAAACATATATTTCAGGTTAAAAAATATTAAGGTTTATTTTATTTTTGGCATATATGATAGAGTCAAAAAAAGAGGAAAAACTTCTACCTAATATTGGTTCCAAATCAAAGATTTTATATAAAAGTATATGAATGATTGAAATGTAATGTCTTGAGTCCCTCCCTGATTCCCATCTTTTGCTACCTGTAAGAGGAAAATATGAAAATATGAAAACTCATTTTAAAAAACCTGTTGCCAAACACATTTGTGACACATGTAACACATGTATCAGTATAGCACAATGAAAAAACTACAGTAAGGTTCACTAAGCGGCCTTATACAAATTCAGTAAGTGCCAGATTTCTTTAGAGACAGCATCAGTTGTTCAGATAAATGAAGTACCTTGCAGAAGAGAGGTTACTGGCACAAATCAATACACTGAAATATGCATTCAGTCCATATGGTATTTCAGTAATGGGTGCTTGAAATTCAGCACACAGAATTGCTATAAATCACAAGCAGAAATTATATTAAAGGAAAGTTAGTTCTGTGATTTGTACTCAGAAATCAATGGAAATGTGTACCGAAAATAAGAGGCTTTAAGACATATATGTCAAAAGAAAAATGATTTGTGTCATTGCCATTCATAATTCATATTTTTGCTTCCTGTGTCCAGTTGAAGTTGGATTTTTTCCATGCCTCTTTTTCCTTACACAGGCAACCCTTAAAGTATATAGGAATCCCAAATTAGGAAGAAACCCACACAAGTGACCTTTATTAAAAACAAAGGAATCACAAAATCCAAACTCACCAGAACCTGGAGAAGAAAACACTTGACTAGAGGAGTATTTTGGAATGGGATAACCATAGTTGCAGGTACATAGTGGGAAAAGTAGGACTTAGTTAGGATGAAACTGGGTTGGAGAGGACCTAAGTGGTAAAGATAAGAGGCCAGAATTGATCAGGCAAGAGGAAAACAGGGAGCTCTAGGTATCACTGATTGTGGAAAAGACACCATAAAATAACTGTGATCCTTATTAAATGCACTTTTACATTTATCTGTCTACACTATCTATCTATCATCTATCTATCTATCTATCTATCTATCTATCTATCTATCTATCTATCTATCTATCTATCTATCTATACCTACACACACACAATCTCTCTAGACTTGAATCATTACCAATATTTTGCTGTTGTCTGTTAAAGCTACAATTTCCACATATCAGGAACAACCCCCACCCCAAACCCAAATGCATGCCTGCATACACATGTGCCTTCATACCACAAGCATGCTGAGTGGAAAGTGCTGTGATGAACTGACTGGATGATGTTCAGTGACCTAAATAGGAGCTTAGAATATTTGTAGGTGTGTGCATGCCTTAATCAAATGAAAAGTAGGCCAAATCTATGTGTTTACTTTTTTTAAAACCACAGCTGAGAAACCTCTTTTTGTGTGTGTGCGCGCGTGTGTGCATGCATATGTGACTGTAAAAATAAATAAACCATTACCCTGAAAAAGAAATGAACCATAGGTGGATTTCTATCAAAATAGACATGAAATGGATTAAAAATTAAACTCCAGAACGGGACAAATTTCGTGTTTCTTTTCAATTCCCAATAATGCATTAGAATACATAATAAAATCCCCGAGGATATGTGGCACTGACTGTCCTTTTCTTGATAATCAGGGCATGGTTTGGAACAAAGACTTTATCTCATGGATTTATGCTTTCTAAGATTAACACTCAAATACCAAATAATTTCAAAGCTAGCAAACATATGCCACTTTGTTCAGAATTTTGACCATTTTCTGTGACTTTGTATAGAAATAATCCCTATAAATGTCACTATCAATATCTAGAGATGCACAAACTAAGCAACAAAAATATACTATTTCTCTATAGTATGGCAGAATATCATGCAATGCTACTGACTACATAAGCATCACTGAGATCATTAAACCTGAAGTGGAAGTGCTTTTTGCTAAGATTTTAAAACAAGAGCAAAATTCTCACATGCTGCCCACTTGAAAGGGGATATTTCCCTTCTGATGCCTCAGGAAAGGAGTATAGAGTGACTTCCATTACCATCTGAATGGAGAGGGATGAGGGTCTTGTGTGTTAGACTGACAATGTCTGGTCTTTTAAATTAACCAAAGAATTCACAGCTACACAAAAGAATGTCAACACTAGGAAGAAAAAGATCCCAACAGAATTAAATGTGTTTGAAGAGCTTCTGTAGTCAAGGAAATAAAATACTAAATTTATAATGAGCCCATGTCACTAAACAGAAAATGGACATAAGAAATCTCTTAAAGCAATCCAGACATTTGACAGATGAAGAAACTGAGGCCAGAAAAAGGTAAGTGAACTACAACAGGGTTACCTAGTGAATCCATGTTTTCTGAGCACAATTCAGTGGTTCTTTCTGCCGCACCTGTGTCCCAGCAAGCAAAGAGCACAGCCAGAGGAAGATTATACAGTCAAACCTCAGATGTAACTCAGTTTTATCCCCAAATCATGCAGGCATCAAATTTTTATTTATTTATTTGGCCAGAATTACCTAGAATCTATTTCTGTTTTACAAACAGAGATTTTGCTCACTTTTGTATCCATGCATGCATGCTAAGTTGCTTTAGAAATGTCCGACTCATTGTGATCCTATGGACAATAGCCCACCAGGCTTCTCTGTCCCTGGGATTCTCCAGGCAAGAATACTGGAGTGGGTTGCCATGCCCTCCTCCAGGGGATCTTCCCAATCCAGGGACTGAACCTGTGACTCCTCTGTCTCCTGCATTGCCAGTCAGGTTCTTTACCACTAGCACCACCTGGGAAGCCCTTTGTATCTTAATAAATAAGTCTTATTTTATCATATTATGACATTCTTTTTTTTCCCCTAAATTTGGTATTTGGGGCTTTAAAGTAAGAGATAAGGATCATATGATATCACTGGACAGCTCAAACACCCTGACCCATTGGAGTTGTTGCTTAATTTTCTACCTATGTAGCTTTCTATTACTTTATTTTCCTTGGCCAAGACTGCAGTCATTTCAACCCCTTTCCCAGCTTTAAGTCCTCACAGATGTGGGCACTTAAAAAGACTTTCATCTCCCTAATGAAAATATTACTATTTCCATTTACCCCCTTCTTTAGTCAACTCCTTTTCATGTTCCCCACAGTTTCAAGTCACTCTTGTTGAAGTTCCTATCGCATGCTTGTCACTTCATGAAGACTGTTTAGGCTCTCTCATTCCACCTTCAAATTTATCTTCATCAGCACTCATCTTCAATCTCTTAAATATGGTTTTCTGACATTCATTTCTCTCATGCTCATTGCAGCCTATTTACAATAGCCAGGACATGGAAGCAACCTAAATGTCTATCAACAGAGGAATAGATAAAGAAGATGTTGTACATATACACAATAGAATATTCCTCAGTCATAAACAGAAGCAAAATTGTGCCAGTTGCAGACATGTGAAAGGAGTTTCCAAGGTGGTTCAGTGGTAAAGGTTCTACCTGCAAATGCAGAAGATACAGGAGATGCTGTTTGATCCCTGGGTTGGGAAGATCTCTGCAGTAGGAAATGACAATCCTCTTTAGTATGCTAGCTTGGAAAATTCATGGACAGAAGACCCTGACAAACTATGGTCTATGGGCTCACAAAAAGTTGGAGGTGATAGAGTGATTAAGTAAGCATGCAGGCATTCAGGTGGATGGACTTTAGGTCTGTTGTACACAGTGAAGTAAGTCAGAAATGGAAAACAAATATACTAATGTATATACATGGAATCTAGAAAAATGGTGTAAATGAATTTCTTTGTAAAGAAGAAATTGAGAGACAGACATAGTGAACAAACCTATGGATACCAAGGAAGGAAGAAGGTGGGATGGATTGGGAGATTAGAATTCATATATACACTCGATTAAGAAGAGGTGGCAAGTATACACAGAAGAACTATACAAGAAAGGTTTTAATGACCCAGATAAACACAGTGGTGTGGTCACTCACCTAGAGTCAAATATCCAGGAGTGTGAAGTCACCTGGACCCCAGGAAGCATTACTACGAATAAAGCTAGTGGAGATGATGGAATCCAGATGAAATATTTCAAATCTTAAACAATGATGTTGTTAAAGTGATGCATGTTCAAGCTGGTTTTAGAAAAGGCAGAGGAACCAGAGATCAAATGACCAAAATCTGCTGGGTCATTGAAAAAGCAAGAGAGTTCCAGAAAAACATCTATTTCTGCTTTATTGACTATGCCAAAGCCTTTGACTGTGTAGGTCACAATAAACAGTGGAAAATTTTTCAAGAGATGGGAATACCAGACCACCTGACCTGCTTCTTGAGAAACCTATATGCAGGTCAGGAAGCAACAGTTCGAACTGGACATGGAACAACAGACTGGTTCCAAATAGGAAAAGGAGTACGTCAAGGCTGTATGTTGTCAGCCTGCTTATTTAACTTATATGTAGAGTACATCATGAGAAACTCTCGGCTGGAAGAAGCACAAGCTGGAATCAAAATTTCTGGAATTAATATCAATAACCACAGATGACACCACCCTTATGACAGAAAATGAAGAACTAAAGAGCCTCTTGATGAAAATGAAAGAGGAGAGTGAAAAAGTTGGCTTAAAGCTCAACATTCAGAAAACTAAGATCATGGCATCTTTTCCCATCACTTCATGGCAAATAGATGGGGAAACAGTGGAAACAGTGGCAGACTTTGTATTTTGGGGCTCCAAAAATCACTGCAGATGGTGATTGCAGCCATGAAATTAAAAGACGTTTACTCCTTGGAAGGAAAGTTATGACCAGCCTAGACAGCATATTAAAAAGCAGAGAGATTATTTCGTTAACAAAGGACTGTCTAGTCAAGGCTATGGTTTTTCCAGTAGTCATGTATGGATGTGAAAGTTGGACTATGAAGAAAGCTGAGTGCTGAAGGATTGATGTTTTTGAACTGTGGTGTTGGAGAACACTCCTGAGAGTCACTTGGACTGAAAGGAGATCCAACAAGTTCATCCTAAAGGAGATCAGTCCTGGGTATTCACTGGAAGGACTGATGTTGAAGCTGAAACTCCAATACTTTGGCCACCTGATGCAAAGAGCTGACTCATTTGAAAAGACCTTGATGCTAGGAAAGATTGAGGTCAGGAGGAGAAGGGGATGACAGAGGATGAGATGGCTGGATGGCATCACCGACTCAATGATCATGAGTTTGGGTAGACTCCGGGAATTGGTGATGGACAGGGAGGCCTGGCATGCTGCCGTTCATGGGGTCACAAAGAGTTGGACATGACTGAGCGACTGAACTGAACTGAACTGAAAGTGATGCAATCAATATGTCAGCAAATTTGGAAATTTTGGAAACCTCTGCAGTGGGCATAGGAGAGAAAAGGTCATCTTTTATTCTAATCTCCAATAAAGGCAATCCCAAGGTATGTTCAAACTATCATACAATTGAACTTATTTCATATCCTAGCAAGATTATGTTCAAAATCCTTCAAGCTAGGATTCAGCAGTACATGAACCAAGAACTTCCAGATGTACAAGCTGGGTCTCCAAGAGGCAGAGGAACCAGAGATCAAATTGCCAACATTCTTTAGATCATGGAGAAAGCAAAAGAGTTCCAGAAAAACATTTAGTTCTGCTTCAATGACTACACTAAAGCCTTTTACTTTGATATGGATCACAACAAACTGGAAAATCCTTACAAAGAGATGGAAGTACTGACCACGTTATCTGTATCATGAGAAAATTGTGTGTGGATCAAGAAGCAACAATCAGAATGGAACATGAAACAATGGACTGGTTCAAAATTGGGCAAGGAGTATGGCAAGGCTATGTATTGTCACCCTCCTTATTTAACTTGTATACAGAGTATATCATACGAAATGCCAGGCTGGATGAATGACAAGCTGGAATCAAGACTGCCAGGAGAAATACCAATAACCTCAGATATATCAGTGATACCAGTCTAATGGCAGAAAGTGAAGAGGAACTAAACAGCCTCTTGATGAGAGTGAATGAGGAGAGTGAAAAAGTTGTCCTGAATTTCAACATTACAGAAAACTAAGATCATGGCATCCAGTACCATCACTTCAGGGCAAATAGAAGGAGGGAAAGTAGAAGCAGTGACAGGTTTTCTTTCCTTGGGCTCCAAATCACTGTGGACAGTGACTGCAGTCATGAAATTAATAGACACTTGTTCCTTGGCAGGAAGGCTATGACAAACCTAGACAGCGTAATAAAAAACAGAGACATCATTTTGCCGACAAACACCCATGTAATCAAAGCTATGATTTTTCCATTGGTCATGTATGGATGTGAGAGTTGGACAATAAATATGACTGAGCACCAAAGAATTGATGCTTCCAAATTGTGGTGCTGGAGAAGACTCTTGAGAGTCACTTGGACTGCAAGGAGGTCAAACCAATCAATCCTAAAAGAAATCAGCCCTGAATTTTCATTGAATGGACTATTGCTAAAGCTGAAGCTCCAATACTTTGGCCACCTGAAGTGCAGAGTCAACTCATTGGCAAAAATCTGATGCTGGGAAAGATTGAAGGCAAAAGGAGAAGTGGGTGGAAGAAGATGAATATATTGGATAGCCATCACTGAGTTAACAGACATGACTTTGAGCAAAGTCTGGGAGATAGTAGAGGACAAAGAAGCCTGGCATGCTACAGTTTATTGGATCACAAAGAGTCAGACATGACTTAGGGACTAAACAACCGTGTGTAAGATAACTAGCAAGAACTGACTACATAGCACAGGGAATACTCTGTTTTGAGTAATTAGAGTGGAATACTCTACTCTGTCCTCTGTGGTGACCTAAATGGGAAGTAAATCCAAGGAAGAGGAGATGTATGTATATGTGTGGCTGAGTCACTTTGTTGTACAGCAAAAACTAACACAACATGGTAAAGCAACTATACTTCAATAGAAATAAATAAATATTCCTCTCAGAGAACCTCATAGACATCTCTGTTCTCTCCTACCAATGCCAAGAAAACCTGTATTTTGTAACATACTTTCAAGTTTTTGATAAGATAATCTAATAAATTGTTGTGTTCTGATACACAAAAGTGTTAGCAACCTCTGAGACCATTTTTGAACTCTCTCTAAACCTTCTGAACATAATACATTCAAACAGAGGAATGAGTCCCACTGAGAGTATTTCAGGAGAGGAAAGACCAGCTGAGGAATGCAATTTCAGCAGTAGCAGTGGGGCTTAACATGTATCTCACATGATGCCAACTTGCATCAGATATTCCATCCTGACAAAGCTGTGATATATCACTGCTACAAATGGAGCCATTTGTGAAAGGGAAGAGTAATCAAATTATAAAATACCTGGAAGCACTTGGCTTTAACTCCTGTTTCCTCATTTAGCTGGTTACTAGTTTGAAAAAAAGAAAATGATTTGCACAAATCAAAAAAAGAGAGAGAAACTTAGAGTTGACTAAATTATAAAAATTTTACTTATGGCAAGACTATTTGGAACTTTGAAAAAATAAGAAAAATTAGAAATTATCATGAATATAAATTCTCTGTTCAATCAAAACTGTGATGTCACATAGCATATTTGTTTTTCAACTCAAATTTGTCTGTAATCTTAGCTTTGTTCTTTTTCACTTTGTGACATTGGTCAAAGTATTTAATATCTTTAAGCTTTGATGTCTTTACATCTCAAGTAGGGGAGAGAGGATTAAATTAAGATTAAATTTAAGATTGTTATAAGGATTAAGTTAGAGAACATTTTTTAAAGTAGTTAAGCACATTGTGTGGCACACGATGGACCTTAACAAATGATAGATTTTCTTATTATATTTTAGTTGCAAGTTTGCCTTTTACAAGTAGTTATATAATCACTAATACCAAGGTGATTTTGGACCCCAGGAGACTAACATACATCTATAAAACTGAAAGACACAGTTTTGGGAGAAATAATAGAATTTTCCCTTAAAACAATTTTCCGCACCTGTTTTAGAAATGGATGCTGTGTAACTATTGAGAATTCACCTCCTATTATTTAAAACAATGTTTGATTGGATTCAAATTACCTTTCAACATTTTCTCAAAGGACAATCCAAACTCTTCAATTACCTTTTTCACATACATCTCAGAAAGTATTTTGAGTGCCTGAAAGGCCATAATTCTTTATTCCTGAAGTTTTGAATTCCATCTGATGAAGATATCACACTTTGTGAAGTAGCACCATGTCACAGAAACAATAGTTTAAATTAACCTCTTACTGCCTTCAGTCAGGTGCTTTCTTTTCCTCCATAAAAGTTAATTTAATGCTTTTGAAAGAAGCAAGATTGGCAGGAATTGAGAATTAAGGTCTTTACGTCACAAAATAAGCACTGACTTGATTGAGTAGCAATATACTTAAAATTGTTGGCTATTACAGAAACTCAAATACATTTAGAGAGGGACTGCCTTAAGGGAGTGATGGTAATTGAGTCTTCCTGGGCCATTCAGTCCATGGATACATCCTAGGGATGATAATTAGAGCTATTCAACATGGCGAGTGTTGTATTTTAATTTAAAAAAAATCACTGCCATCATCTCTGATACATTATGTAGCAGAGATCAGAACCACTGTGTGAAATTACATGGAGGAAATGGTTTTGTCTGGGCAAATGCCCTCAAAAGTTTCAAAATGTGAAATGCCAATCTAAAGCCATTCTTTTATTAAACAAATACTTATTAGGTAGTACCATCTGCCAATTTCTTTTTCCTGTAAGCACTGGATAAAAGAATGGTATGATCCCTGCTTTCTTGGAGTTTAATGAAAAAGGAGAAAGATTTGAAACAAAAAAATACAAAAATTTAAAAGATAATTTCAGATCCCAGACTGGCCTCATGGGCATGTAACCTGTGCAGTCACACAAGGCCCTGCTTTAAAAGGGCTTCAAACTTGGTTTAATTAATGTCAATTGCTTTCTGGAAATTCTTAGTAATTTTTAACAAGATGCCTGTACTTTCATTTTGTACTAGACTCTTCCAATTATGTATCCAGTCTTACTCAAATAGTAATAAGTTTTATAAAGGAAATAAAATAATGAGATAGAGAAAGACAGGGGTCATGATTTACAAAACTCCTTTAGACGGGAGTCCAAAAAAGCCTTTCCCAGGAAATAATTTATGAGCCATGAATTATAATATTTACCAAATTAGTGTATTTCACAAATGAGAAGAAACTGTATTGAATCAAACTCAACAGATACTAATTTAACACCTATTCTGTGCAAGAAGACATTAGATTACTCTTTAAGGAATAGTAGGATGCAGTTTTTGTCCACAGTAAATTTGAAGTGAAAAAAACAAAGTACACAGGGAGTTCTCAATATGCTTTTCAAGAAATGATGAGAAATATGAGGATTCCAGCAGTGGAAAATACCACCAAAGTTTGGGAAAATAAGTGAAACTGTCAGGGGAAGCACACTGATTGAAAACGCCCAACCTGGCCAGGCACCATAGTAACTATTTGCATGCATTGTTTTATGATAGGAGATCCTAATAAGGAATATGGAATTAATAAGCCACCACCAACCAGAAGAGTTAGGGAAAGTTTGAAAGGAGACACTGCGTGTCCGTCCACTTCCCAGAATCCCTCTCGCTAGCATCCATCGTGGCTAAGTGATGCATGTGCCACCAGGAAAGACTCTGAATCAGAATGACTGGCCAAAGACCACCCGGAAACTAATCCCATCACCATAAAACCCGACACTGCGAGCCACGTGGCAGAGCTGTTCACCTGGGTTCTCTTACCCTACTATTCTCCACCTGGATGCCCTTTCCCAATAAAATCTCTTGCTTTGCCAGCACGTGTCTCCTCGGACAATTCATTTCCGAGTGTTAGTCCCAGTTTTGGGCCCTGGAAGGGGTCCCCCTTCCTGCAACAAAACCTTTTAAAACAGGGAGGTAGGATTTCTTTGCCACGGTTAGTAAAGTAGGTGATGTAGAGACACTGTTAAAGAATAGAAGTTCCCTGTGGTCACCACACAACAGGCCAATAATCCAAGAGACAAGATGTTGAGGTTAGGAATATGACTTTATTTTGAAATCTGGCAAACCGAGAAGATGGCATACCAGTGTCTCAAAGCAACCATCTTACGGGGTCTAGATGCCAGATTCTGTCATAGAAAAGAGATGGAGGGGAAGTGAGGAGTCGCGGTAGAAAGGCCATTAATTTTGCAAGAATCTCCTGGAATGGCCAGTCTTGGTAGAGGGATGTTTTAAGGATGTGTTAATTTCTTCCTTCCTGTAGCCATCCACAGGTGGACAGGTTCCTGAACAAAGGCATTTTCATTTAACATTCAGGCAGAGAGGCAGGGTTCCCTGAGGCAGGCCATTATGTATGGGCAGTATCGTTTTAGTGAACAAAAGCAATAGGAAGCAAAGTTTAAAAAAAAGAAACACATCCAACATGGAGTCAAAATTCGCTTTTCCCTATAACAAGGCTTCTTTACCAGGCAGAAGAAATAGCATAATTAAAGGCTCAGAAGGCAAGCAGAATACCCATGAGCATTAACATTAAATACTATTTAAAAGTAAAGCTACATTATAGAATGGATGGAGGAGAACACTAAAAAAAAAAAAAAAAAACAACACCCTGGGTGGATTCATTTATTTATTTTTTCTTTTCATTTTAAATTGCTAAGTTTTATTGATTCTATTTTTAAAGTATATCTTGAATACAATGTCTCTCTACCTTACTTCTGGCTACCATCTCATTTCTACATGACTGCGTCAGCTTTCCCCTGGTCTGTCTCCAGTTAGGCCTCTTTCCCAGATTAGTTCTCTTCCCCAAAGTCAGAGCACACTTTCTTAAAAGAAAATCTGATCATGATACTCTTGGATTTGATATTTTTCAAAGCAGAGTTATGAATGGATAAGCCCTGATTCTGAAATCAGGCAGAACAGGGTTTGAATCTTGCCTCTTCAACTTACCAGCTGTGCTATATGAGGGTTTTTTTTTTGTTTTTTTTTCTAGCATTCTGGACCTCAGCATCCTCAAAGCGAAGTTATGATAATTCAATAAAGCATTGTATGCAAACTGATAACACAGCAAGGAAAACACAGAGAACACCCAGTAACTGTCACTGTTGTCAAGATGTAGTCAGATTCCTTTGTGTGGTGTTAAATGCCCTAAATCAACTGACTTTTTTTCTCTCTAGAGTCATTTCCTGCCTTATTCTACATGTCCGCATCCACAGAACTCAGCTACATGACATGCTCGCCTTTTTTTCCATGCTGGGCCTTCTCCCAGGAATGCTTCTTTTCCATTACCTATTTGTCTCATTCCTTCAGCCTACTGTAGTCATTCCCACTTGATGACTGTGAAGACTCATATCCAGATTAGTCCAGTGACTTTTCAGTCACACAGTAAGTAGCAGAACAAAGCCCTGAACCAGCTCAAATTCATACAAATCCTGTGCTCATTACTCTCTGTATTTTTTGTCTCACACATTTCAGATATTCTCTGGGAAAATATTTACTTTAAAAAAAAAAAGATTGTTCCAAAAATACAATACAGTACTTTGTTTTCTGCGTTTTCAATTCCCTATCTTTTCCCCTTCATTGAGAATTAATATGGGTTTCCACAACAGCTTATTTATGTGAAGTAAAATCAGAACACAAGTAAATGAGCAAAAATCTGACTTGCTCTATAGCTACCAAGAATAAAATTCGCTTTGGGGATACATGGGTCTATTACCCTCTTTTGTGGGGGAAACTGAGACAGTCATTTTCAAGCAGCACTTGTTTCAACCATAAAAAGCACTGTCATTTTGAAGGCATTTAGGGAAATCTGTCACATACAAAAATTTTAATGGGATGCTAATCTGCTTGGTAAAATTAAAGTTTTAATCGTAAAGTCTGAGCTAAAGTAAATTCAGATTTATATAGATTCACTCCACAGACATCAATAATTTTCCATTATGTTAAAATCAATCCCAATTTTACATGCAAACAGCACATTCAAGTAAAAACCTCAGAGGTTTGTATCCTACCAAAAAGATACTTATTTTGGATCTCTGGAAAAACAGCTGTGTGTTTTTAATAAGAAGGACACCATTAAGCTTTGATACCTCCATTCCTGGAAAAATCCAGCTCATACTTTCCAATTAGACATCACAAGTGGTTTGCTATTAAGGACTAACAGGGAGAAAAAAAATCAAAAGAATCCTGAGGGGAAATTGGGATAAAAAAATTATACTAACTACAAAACTTGATTAAAAGCACATGAAACTATCTGAAAGTGGCATATATGTATAGTGCTATAAAATATGCTTCTCTTGGGATGCCATTGCCTTCTCCCATATAATATGCTTCTCTATCTTAGGAAACAGGTGGATTTAGAAAGTCATTTAACCTCTTCAAAACTCATTTCCTCATCTGCAAAATGGAACAACAATCTCAGCCTTGTCCATTCTTCAGAAATTTTGTAGAGACTAAACTGTTCGGTAGTTACAACAGGAAAAAGGAGTCCAAAATAGCGGTGGCTAAAAGACAAAGAAAGGAAAGACTGAGAAAACAGAACAAAGGAAGGTCTGAGGACTGGAGTGAGAACCTCAGGTGAAGCAACAGCCCTCCTGGCTAGCCTAATTTACATAGGGCAGGCTCAGGGGGTGGAGAAAAACCAAAAAGAAGAGCCAAAATAGAACGGTCTCTTCTCTTGTCTTTTGGGTCAGCCCACCCGCCTACTGCAAGGATGTATTTTCCCTTTCTTGCTAAATAATACAGAGCTGTAACTGAGCTGTAACACTGGTCTGCTGCTTCAAATTTTTGCTGCAGAGAGACAAAACTTAGGAAATTAAACCCTCCCCCAACATCTTTGGTGTTGTTTCTCAGATTTAACCTGGCTGACACAACCTCAGCTTGGGCCAAGCACAGCAGAAGACCAGCTCAGCGAAAGCTCCTGCAGTGGAAGCTGAACACAAAGAAAACCCAGTGCAGTGGAAGTGACAAGAAGCCCAGTGTGCTGGAAACCGGGACAGCAAAAACAGACACAACAAAAAACTCACATGGCTCAGTCTTGGATTCCAGAAGACCTCCGATTAAAGTAGGAGGTCCTTGCCCCTATGGCTGGAAGGACATATGGCCAACAAAATCTTAATTGCTTTACAATCTCTCCTTTCTTATTTCCTTGAACACCCTGCAAACAGGTGAGTGGCAGTGGGTACAATTGAGGGACCCTGGCAGGGGCTGCTCACCAGTGTGTCCCAAAACTCCACTGTCTGCTGTGCCCTAGTAGCCGTTGCCCAAGCCAGTGAGGGTTCCTCTGTCCTTAACCTTGGTGCCAAGGATCAGACCAATGAAAATTGTGGGCACAGGTCAGGTATTTAGCAGATTTTCCAGCAGGTTATGAAGGGGATTCCTCATTTTTCCCACTGCTTATTCCTCCCAACATTCAGCTCCTCTCTCCATCTAGGCCACTGCTTACAAAGTATTGGGCAGGTCATCATCATTCCATTTCTAAAAGTTGTGTTTGAAACTGTTTACCTAAGATTGGGATTCAAACCCACATGGCAGGGACTCTGTTGCTATGCCTTGTCACTCAGTTGTAACCAACTGGGACTTGGGCCCTGCCAAAACCCATAGTATGAAGATCATGGCATCTGGTCCCATCACTTCATGGGAAATAGATGGGGAAAGAGTGGAAACAGTGTCAGACTTTATTGTTTTGGGCTCCAAAATCACTGCAGATGGTGAGTGCAGCCATGAAATTAAAAGACGCTTACTCCTTGGAAGAAAAGTTATGAGCAACCTAGATAGCACATTCAAAAGCAGAGACATTACTTTGCTGACTAAGGTCCGTCTAGTCAAGCCTATGGTTTTTCCAGTGGTCATGTATGGATGTGAGAGTTGGACTGTGAAGAAGGCTGAGCACTGGAGAATTGACGCTTTTGAACTGTCGTGTTGGAGAAGACTATTGAGAGTCCCTTGGACTGCAAGGAGATCCAACCAGTCCATTCTGAAGGAGATCAGCCCTGGGATTTCTTTGCAAGGAATGATGCTTAAGCTGAAACTCCAGTACTTTGGCCACCTCATGCGAAGAATTGACTCATTGGAAGACTCTGATGCTGGGAGGGATTGGGGGCAGGAGGAGAAGGGGATGACCGAGGATGAGATGGCTGGATGGCATCACTGACTCGATGAATGTGAATCTGAGTGAGCTCCGGTGATGGACAGGGAGGCCTGGCGTGCTGCGATTCATGCGGTCGCAAAGAGTCGGACAAGACTGAGCGAACTGAACTGAACTGAAGCTCAGGTTCTTGATGTCTCATGGAAAAAAATTCAGTGAGAGACACAGTGATGGGTAAGAGGTAGATATGTTCAGATTCAAAGAGAAGCACACTGCAAGGGTGTGGGCCATCACAGAAGGTGAGTGTGGTGGCCATCGAATTTGGTGTGGTTAGTTTTCGAGAGCTGGGTGATTTCATATGCTAATGAGTGGGAGGATCATTTCAACAATAGGGGAAGTACCCACTCCTTGGTCTTTTGACAGTGCCTTGGAACTATCCTGGCACCTCTGGGTGTGTCATTTAACTTGCAGATTGAGGATTAAGGTTTGGTTGAATTTGATTTGTCATCTTGGACCCATTTGATTTTAATTGGTTTCGGTTATGCCCTTGGGCTATGTCACTCTTTCAAAAGTTGTGCCCTGCCCCCTTTGCTCTTGTTTCATGCTCTTTTCCTGAGCCCCATCCAGGCCCATAGGGTTGCCTCTACAATCTTCTGGAGGAACAACCAGAAAATAGCTGGCCCTTGTGAGGGAAATATTGTATAATATCCAATCTCTGTAGAGATTCAGGCCTTCATCTCCCATTTCCTACAACATGTGCAACAACAGCATCACTTAGTGAACATGCTATGGTGGGTGACAGGCACACAATGCCTGCTAGAAGTCCATCTGTTGGTGGCATGACTTCAAGAGCAATTGGGCTTCCAGGGATAATGTTTGCCACTTTGGGAGTTATCCCTGCAGGCCTTTGGGACCCAATCCTTACCACCTTTCTCCTAAAGTTACAAACATACCCCTGGATCAAAATCTCCACTCCACTTTTATGGACCATCTGGTCTGTTGCCTCTTATCAATTTGTTCTTAAGCCACTTACTAACTCCTACAGCCAGGACCCTGCCCCCTGGTAGGCAACATCACTCCACTCCACTTATTATTAAAATACTCTAATATTCCTAACAGGACCAGGTAACACACTCCTTTGTCTTTACTTCTGTTATTACTCAGAGTGGGTATATGACAATGAAACGTTTACCATTGGACACACTCTAAACTGCTCTTATGGAGGACTAGGGGAGGAAATCAGTGACTTACATTCCTTTAGGACAACAAGAGTATAAGGCTTATGTCTGTTTCGCCAGGTTCCCAGTCTCAGGGAACAAGCTTGGACTGTTTTACATCGTGGTATGTATTCCCATCCACATTGGACAAACTGGCAGTGAGTTAAGAATACAATCCCTTAATCCTACCCAGCACTAGTCACACTGGAGACTTTAGGGATGCCCAACTCCAATCCAGGTGTCCCAGGAGGTCGACCTGCCTCAACCTACCTAGGGATCTGGTCTGCAGAAGGTTGACATGCCTAAACCTGCTCGGGGATCTACCAGGCCAGGGGTCTCAAGAGACAGACATATCTCGACCTGCCCAGGGACCCAAATCTCAGGAGGCCGACCTGCCTCAACCTGCCTGGGGATTCGATTTCCAGGAGGCTGTCACGCCTCAGCCTGCCTGGAGATCTGTAACCTGACCTGGGGACGCCTGGCTCTTAAGTTGCAACAGTACTGGGTAGGATAAGCTTCAGAAAGAGTCACCTCTAAGGAAGTCCACCAATAAAATAGAAGAAGGTCTATTAGTTTTTTTTCTTTTTTCTTTTCCTCCCTGTCATCACTGACTTTCAGATGGGAAGTAACCAATACACTTCCCGACAGATGCCCTAAAATGCATCCTAGGTAACTGGAAGCTGTTTGATCCTCTAACTCTAAGGAGAAGTCACTTAAAATTCTTTTGTGCCGTGGCTTGGCCATGGTATCCCCTGGGGGATAAGGAACACTGGGCTGAGGATGGGAGTTTAAATTATAATACCATCCTGCAGCTAGACTTATTCTGCAGAAGACAAGGACAATGGACAGAGATCTTCTATATCCAACTTTTCTTCTAACTTAAAGATATGAAGGGACTCTGTCTTAACTATGGTGTTGTATGCCCTAAAAGTGAGCCTAGTAGGCAAATGGTGTTAGGCACAGACAACCAAGAGAAGGAAGCTCCTGGTGAAATCTCACCTCCCATGGCTCCTGAATTGCCTAGTGCTCCTTCCTTGTATCCAAACGTGCTGCCACATCCAAGAGCAGCCCCTCCACAAAAGCCAACTCGAGTATGTCCCTTAGTTGAAACTGGAGGAGAATTTGGACCAACTCTGTCCATAAGACCTTCTCCCTCTTAGAACTAAGACAGATCAAACAAGACCTGTGAAGCTATACAGATGACCCAGGCAAATATATAGATACATTCCAACAAATTACCTTGGCCTTTGACTTGACTTGGAAGGACATCATGGTCATATTTAGTCAACCTTTATCTGACCTTGAGCCTGAAGGTAAAGACCTTAAAGGAAGCCCAAAGGTATGCCATGGGGCTTCGCATGTCAAGCAATAAATCCCTCATGGGAGAAACCGCGCTCCCCTCCTCACATCCTAGTTGGAATTATAGTGATGCTGAGCACATCTGGGAAGGGGATCATTTTCTGATCTGTGCAAAGGCAAGACTAAAAGCAGCCCCACAAAAACTAATCAGCTATGCCCACATCTCAGCAACAACTTAGGAGCCCAATGAGAACTCCATTGCCTTTCTGGAAAGGCTAAAAGAGGCCCTCCAAAAGTTTACCCATCTGGGCTTAGACTCTTATGAGGGACAGGTGATTTTAAAGGACAAATTCCTGTCCCAGTGTGCAATAGACAACAGGATAAAGTTACAACAGCTACAGCAGCAGGAGCCTGCTGCTTCTTTAGATGAGATAGTCCAGACAGCCACCAATACCTTTCCTAACAGAGAACAGGAGAGAGAGGCCAAGGCCCAGGAAAGGGAGAGAAGGAAAGAAACAAGGCATGCCCAGATGCTGGCTGCCCTCCAGGGAAGCCCTATGGCAAACCCCAAGTCCTTAAAGGACAAGGCACAAGGCAAATGCCTAATCTGTAGATGGGCGGGATATTGGGCCATGAAGTGTCCAAACCATGACAAATCTCCTAAAATGGCTTGCTAAAAACAGCATCAATTGGGACATTGGGTGGCACTGTGCTCCCGGAACCCAAGAGCCTCAAGGTCAAGTGCCAAGCCTGCCCTCGCAATTGTTCAACAGGACTGAAGTGGCCCGCTCCAGTCAGCCCGCCTGTCACAGATAAACAACATGGACTCGAGCCATGGGTGCAACTGGATGTGGCAGGTAGGTCTGAGAATTTCTTGTCCCTCTACTCTGTCCTGACTTCCTACTCCGGAGACTTTTCCTCCCAAACCTGTACCATTTTGGGTGCTACAGGAAAAACAATTACAAAAAGATTCACCCAAGCACTTCTTTGTTGCTGGGAGGGACAAATATTTTCCCACCAGTTTCTTGTGGTCCCCAAGTATCCTACTCCCTTATTGGGAAGAGATATACTCACTAAACTGGAGACTACCCTTGTGATGGGAAGCTTTTCAGCCCCTAGAGCCCTACAGCTTCTGATTACTACTGAGGAACCCATTACACCCTCTCCAATAGGGAGGGACCAAAAACTATCGGAGGACAAAATTAACCCCCAGGTGTGGGACCAGGGGACCCCTGGATGAGCCGACCATGACAAGCTGAATCGGTCATCATTGTCCTCTGATATCGCACTCAGTTTCCAAACAAGAAACAATACCCCCTCAGAAGAGAATCTCAGGAAGAACTACAACTCTAATGAGTAAATTCCTTGCCTGTGGGCTATTGGACCCCACCAATTTGACCAGTTCTACAGTGTAATACCCTGATCCTCCTTATAAAGAAAAAGAATGGGACCTGGTGAATGGTTCAAGATCTTCAGATCATAAATGAAGCTGTAGTCCCCCTCCATCCCACCATATCCAATCCCTATGTAATCTTGGGAGAAATCCTGCCCAGTGCCAAGTGGTTTACAGTCCTGGATCTCAATGATGCATTCTTTTGCATACGACCAGCTAAAAATCCAAATATATTTTTGCCTTCTAGTGGGAGGCTGCAGAAGAAAAAACACCAACAGATGACTTGGATGGTATTACCTCAGGGGTTCAGAGATAGCAGCCCCGTCACCCCCCTGGCATTTGGACAGGCTGGTAGGTGGGATGTCCTAGATCTGGACCTGGGGCCTAATGGGAAAATATTACAATATGTAGATAACCTACTAATCTGCTCTCCAGATGAGAAAAATGCCCAACAACATGCAATTCAGGTTCTAAACTTTTTGTCAGAGAAAGAATATAAAGTCTTCCATGCTAAGGCACAGATGGTCAAGACAAAGGTCACTTGCATGAGAGTTCAGATTACACATGGATCCAGGAGGCTGTGCTCTCATGGAGTACAAGGAATCCTCCAGTTGCCCTCCCCCACGACTTGAAAACAATTGTGAGCTTTCCTGGGACTAACTGGGTACTGTAGAATCTGGATACCCAACTATGGTATAATTGTCCAGCCCGTATATGAAAGTTTGAAGGGATGGGATGATTCAATCTCACTAATGTGGGGTGCTCCACAAAAGAAGGCAGAGGCTACACTAAAAGAGGCCTTAACTCAAGCACTTGCCTTGAGGTTGCCAGATCCAGAAAAAGCACTCCAACTTTATGACCATGAAAAGGAAGGAATAGCCTTGGGAGTGTTAACTCAAAGGTAGGGACCTGAGCCCCAGCCTGTACCTTACTTATCCAAGAGGCTCAACCTAACTGCCCGAGGCCGGCCTCCCTGCCTTCGAAATCTTACGGCTATTGCAGTCCTGATAGAAGATACTCTAGAACTCTTTTTTGTGGGCAAACTATTTTTACCAGCCACCAAATGAAACAACTCCTGAATGGGAGAGGTCATTTATTGATGTCTGACCAAATGATGCTCAGATATCAAGTAGTGCTGATGGAAAATCCAGGCTACACTATATCCCTTTTTGAGGTTCTTAACCCAGTTACCCACCTGCCTACCCCTAAGGGCTCTCTCCCCTTTCACTCTTGCCTAGAAATTTTGGACCACAGGACAAAACCCCAAGAGGGGTTGCCAGGAGAACCTTTGACCAAACCTGAGTTAATTTGATACACTGATAGAAATAGCTTTGTCTTGAATGGAAAAAGAATAGCTGGATATGCAGTAGTCTCCAATTTTGAGACCATAGAGGCTAAATATTTGCCAGCCTAATTGGCTGAGCTCATAGGCATAACTCAAGCTTTAGAACTGCAAAAAAGAAAAAGAGTAACCATTCACACTGAATCCAAGTATGCCTTTCTGGTGTTACATGCACATGCTGCTATTTGGAAAGAAAGAGTCCACTTGACCACCTGAAGGTCCCCAATCAAGTATGGTGATCAAATCCTTAGACTCTTAGAGGCAGTCCATTTACCTGCTGAAGTTTCAGTTTCCCATTGTAAAGGACACCGAAAAGGGAGCATAGAAGGGGCATGAAGGAACCAAGCAGCTGATCAGGCAGCTAAGAGAGCAGAATTACTGAACAATGACCCAATAGGGGTTACTATCTTAGTTCCACTGACTAATTTGCCAGAAATTCCTTCACATACTGAAGGTGAGACTCTTAAAGCTAAGAGTGAGGGCTTTCAAGATGATCATAAGGGGTGGTTTCAAAAGGAGGGACTCCTTTTTCTTCCTGGGACCCTCCAGTGGAAGTTGGTTAACTCCTTATATGTCACCACTCATTTAGGGGAGAAGGCCCTCCAAATATCACTAGAAATGTCCTTCAGAGGGACAGGCCTCCACATGACTATATAGCAAGTGGTCTCCCTTGTCCCACTTGCCAATTAAACAACCCTCAAGGAGCTCAAAGACCCCAGCTGCCCCAGCCTGTCCATTGGCAGGGGACCTACCCAGGAGAGGACTGGCAGATGGACTTCACCTAGATGACAGTTTCTCAAAAGTACAAATACATACCAGTTATAGCTACATTCACAGAGTAGATTGAAGGCTTTCCCACCCTGACTGAGAAGGCTGAGGAGGTGGTAAAAAAAAACTACTCCATGAAATCCTTCTGAGATTTGGTCTGCCCAGGTCATTACAAAGTGACAATGGGACCTCATTTACTTCTAAGTTCTTCTTTACTTCTAAGTTTACTTCTAATTATTATCTCCATTGTTCCAGGAGGCCTCAGTCTTCAGGAAAAGTAGAAAGAGCCAGCCAGTTCTTAAAATCAGCAATAAAAAAGATAACCCAGGAGACCTCCCTGGGATGGAAGGAGGCTTTGCCAATAGCTCTCCTCTGCACCCATATTGCCCCTAAGGGACAAGTTGCCCTTTGTCCTTATGAGATGGTATGTGGGAGAACTTTTGTTTATGCCAATGATCTCTTCATAGATCTAGAGGCTCAGATCCTCCAGGCTTATACCATGGCCATTGGGCAGTGCCAACAGGATATATGCTTGAGGGGTGTCAAACAAGACCCAAAAGATTCTGAAGGGTCACCACTATATGCTCCAGAGACTTAGGTCCTAACTAAAGTCTGGAAAGATGGACCCCCCCAAAGGCTCAACTCCAGCCCACATGGAAGGGCCCCTACCCTGGAATACTTTCTACCCTCACAGCAGTCAAGGCACCAGACACAACTCTTGGATTCGCTACTCAGGAGTCAAACCATGGAAGAGCACAGAAGAGGATACCCAATATACCTGTGAGCCCCTGGGAGATCTCAGATACCTATTTAGGACTACACATGAGTGCCATTCTAATGAACATCCTCCAAATTAAGTTTCTTGGGATAAGATTTCTCAGGATAGCTCTAAAGAGCCAACACAGCTTGGCAGGGGTTGTACTCCAAAACAGACAGGAGATAGATCTCCTGATCTTTGAACAAGGAGAGTCTTGAGCCATCTTGAATGACACATGTTGTTCTGGGTAAATACCTCCAGCTAAGTTAAAGAAATTCTCACAGTCCTCAAGGAAAAAACATTCAGATCCTATGGGATCTCAGTATGAGCAGGAGAGTTCTTGGGGTGGCTACAATCTCTCTTTGGGGCATCCTTCTCCTGGTGAGGGGGAGTGTGGAGTTGGCTAATGCCCCTACTAATTCTGGTTATCACCATATTGATGCTGCTTATAATTGCTCCATGTATCATCAATTGTTGAACCTGTTTTGTCTCTGCTCAGGTCAACAAGCAATAACATGCAGTACCAGTTCAACAAGGATGTATAAAACTACACATACCACTCACCCTTAGATGCTCACCACTATAAGGACTCTGAGGCTTGAAATTAGCAAGAGGGGGAGGCCCAATGCCCTCATTGTCCCAACTCAGCAGGAAGTAGCCAGAGAGACCCTGATGCTCCTACTCCCAAAGAATTGGACCTCCCATCTCTTGAGGGGGGAATGTTAGGTAGTTAGAATAGGAAAAAGAAGTCCAAAATAGCAGTGGCTAAAAGACAAAGAGAGGAAAAAGCCCACAAAAATAGAACAAAGGAAGGTCTGAGGACCAGAGTAAAGACCTCAGGTGAAGCAAACAACCTTCCTGGCTAGCCCAATTTACATAGGGCAGGTTCAGAGGGAGGAGAAAAAGAACATAAAAAGAGGAGCCAAAGTTGAGCCGCTCTCTTCTTTTCTCTTCATGTCTTTTGGGTAGGCCCACCCTCCTGCCTTGAGGATGTGTTTTCCTTTGCTTGCCTAATAAAACGGAGCTGTAACCGAGCTGTAACACTGGTCTGCTGCTTCAGATTTTTCTTGCAGTGAGACAGAACCAAGGAAATTACACATTCTCCCCAACAAAATCAAGTAGTCAATATATATATATATATATAAAAAACAAAACACCACACTTTAAACATATACATACTAATCAAATATAATGTGATATCACTTCACACTAGGAAAGAGACATACATCCTTCAACTCTCTTTCCAACTGGTAAAAGAAAAAAAAATCACTTAAGTCTTCTCTCTGATTGTCACTTAAATCATCTGCCTTACCAGGAACACTGTTTTTTTCCTCCTCTCCTGCAAAAATCTAATGAGAACACACTTATGAAGATATTGCAAGAGGATTCTATCGTAAAACTGAGTGAGCACAGCTTTATGAATTCTAAAGAAAGGCCCTTTATCTCACACACATGATATATATATATATTATATATATATATATATATATATACACTACGTATATACACATATATAATATGCATATATCTAATATATATATTATGTATATATTCAAATATTTTCATTATCATCCTTCTGTAACATGGTATATACCTTTAAAATGAAGACTTAGCCCCTTAGAAATGAGTAATATATTCAGATAATTAAAAACTGTAAAATTTAATGTCAATTCCTAAACAATAAAATAGAAGTAGATGTTTTTTAAATAGTTTATGATCTCCAATTCTGTAGTTATTTTAATGACAAGTCAACAGTTAGCTTTGATTTCTTGATAAGTGAAATTAATATTATCTATTTCAGAAACAAAAATCAATTTAAATCAGGCCTATACAATTTGAAAAGTTCGAGAATCCTACAATGCTGCTTAGAAATGAGTAGATTTTTCAGGGGAAAAATGGATGTGTATATTATTTAGAAACTAACAACAGAAATGTATTATCCTTTCTTGCTTTGTGGTTTTGGTGGTATAACAAATATAAGACTCAATTTTTTGTATTTATTTATTTATTTTTGGTCATGCAGTGTATGGGATCTCAGTTCCCCACCCAGGGATTTAACCTCAAGCTATAACAGTGAAAGCATTAAATCTTAACCTCTAAATCACCAGGAAACTCTCTTGGAAGATCAACTGCTCAGTCATGTCCGATTCTGTTTGATACTCCATGGACTGTAGCCCACCAGGCCCTTCTGTCCATGAGATTCTCCAGGCAAGAATACTGGAGTGGCTTGCCATTTCCTCCTCCAGAGGATCTTCCCAATCCAGGGACTGAACCCATGACTCCTATGTCTCCTGCATTGGCAGGTGGATTCTCTACCACTGAGCCACCTGGAAGCTCAGGGAGCTCCCTAAAATCCAGCACATTAATTATTGGAAATTGCCAAGGCATTTTCATGGATAGATACATATCAACACAGAAAGGAAAATGGCAGCTTGTTGTCACAGACGAATTCATTCACAGCAAAGAACAGTTTATAAAGGTGACTGTAAGGAAAATAAAACAATGTTCAGAGATGTTCATATTTGAAAGCTAGGAAACAATAAAATTTAATCTTAAGAAAAATATTTTGTGAGTAGAAAAAGCATTTTGCTTTGTCAACACAAAACTTTGTAAATACCACTGAATAGCATTAAAATACTCCTGATTGTGTGTGATCTAGTAAAGATAAAAAGCATTCATATGTAATGTTTAAATGTTGATAGTAAGGGAGGGTTGTTACTGAAAAAAAATGACTAAAACCAGGTTAAATTGGTGTTTCAAAGTCATGGAGTTTAATGACTACAAAACCTTATAATAAAGATTCTGAATTTATATATATAAGGTTTGAAGGGAGTAAAATGCTCCTCATCCATGTTTACCTAGAAGAGACCAAGTGTTTAATCACTATTTAATAATAGTTTACAAAATAATTGCAACTATTGTTATAAATATCATAAAATATTAATTGATACTTTCTAGATCTATGAACTATTTTAGTTTACAGGACAATTAACTTTATTCAATGAACCAAAAAGTATTTGGCAAAATGTTTTAATATAAAGTGTATTTCTTCATTGTTAAAAATAAGGATTAAGATATCGATTTTGTGGGCAACTAGCCAGAACTAAATCCCCTAGTTGATATCAGGATAAGTTCTATCACAGTTTGGTGATGACTCTTAAAACAGTACTTCAAAACCATTATCATTATATTTTAAATTACTGATAGGGAATCTTGGAAACATATGTAAATAACTTTAGACCTAAAAAATTTATTAGGAAATTAAAAGACTCTTGCTCCTTGGAAGAAATGCTCTGACAGACCTAGGCAGCATATAAAAAAGAAGAGACATCATTTTGCTGAGAAAGTTCTGTCTAGTCAAAGCTACGGCTTTTCCAGTTGTCACGTATGACGTGAGAGTTGGACTATAAAGAAAGCTGAGTGGTGAAGAAATGATGCTTTTGAACTGTGGTGTTGAGAGCCCTTTGGACTGCAAGGAGATCCAACCAGTCCATCCTCAAGGAAATCAGTCCTGAATATTCATTGGAAGGACTGATGCTGAAGCTGAAACTCCAATACTTTTTGGCCACCTGATGCAAAGAACTGACCCATCGGAAAAGACCCTGATGCTGGGAAAGATTGAAGGCAGGAGAGAAGGGATGACAGAAGATGATATGGTTGGATGGCATCACCAACTCAATGGACATGAGTTTGAGCAAGCTCCAGGAGTTGGTGATGGACAGGGAAGCCTGGCATGCCGCAGTTCATGGGTTCGCAAAGTGTCAGACATGACTGAGTGACTGAACTGAACTGAATCATACAATTATGCAAATGTATGCATGCAGTGATGTTTAGTGTAAGGATATTTATATTACTAGAGGTTGGAAACAACCAATATCTATCAAAGGGAGATTGACCGAATGAAGTATACACCTCTGCATGCATATGATGACATGCAGCATAACCACTAAAATTATAATGCAGCTCACTACTTATGACATGAAAAAATACTTATGACATATTAATGAAAAAATTAGAATACCATATTGCATTGATTTTATCTGTGTATTTGTACATCAAAATACCCTTCCAAATATGCACATAGCTTTGTGACACATGTAACTAATATTTGGCAGTGATTTTTTTTCTCAGTGATTTTATTGTTGTGCTATTTCTTCACTGTTTTATGCCTTGCTAAGACTGACATTTGATAATACAAGTGACTGTCCATGTTTGAAAAAGGAATAACTTCCTCATCTTATTGTCATATATCAGAAAACAGCCATATTTAATGAACATTTGTCTATTGCCTAAGGTTGTTCCATGCATAATCGCCAAAGCCATACACAATGGCCCAGCATTTACATACTACCTTTAAAAAGTATTTTTTCTTTAATAATAACACTTACATTCTTAAAACAATTCCTTAAGTGGTAGATAATTATATTCTCCTTGTCAGTGTGTTTATATCAGTTTTATAGAAGTTACAAACAGATAATAAAAAGGGAATAATGTTATAGCAACAATAATTTTGCAATAATTTCCTCTCCCTTTCTTTTAGGAATCAGGAGAATGAGTCTAAGACTGGGTAAGCCATAAAATATTTCTGAACATGAGTAGCTAAAACTTGAATTGCTTGAAATGTCATTGTGTGCTTCACCTGTGGTACTACCAATTTCAAATGCCACAAAAATGTTTTCATATTCTTCGTTCTGGACAAAGATAATCTGAGCTCAGGAATACAACCCATGTCTCTGGTTTAACAATATACCACTTGGGACTTAATGTCCTTTTTAATACAGATTTTGTCACATCATTTTATAGTGAACATTGAACCAGCCTAAAGGTGAAAATAATGCTAACCAAAAGAAGACATCCATAAAACACAATTGTTAATAGTTATACTCTTGTTAAATGTTTCACTTGGTATTGCTATTAATAGGATTTGACTCTGGCTAACCAGCCATCCTGGGACATTCTTGGCACATGTCTGGTGGAGTGTATAGGAAAGGACACCAGTGTTAAAGCAAAAGAAAAGAGTGGAGAATGTGAAAGAATAATGGAAGCTTTTGACAATTAAGAACAAACATTTAAATTGCCTATTTGAGAATAATATATGTAAGTATTTACTAAGCACTTTCTAGGTTTTAACACAATACTAAGAGCTTTGTATCCACTATTTTAATCAGTATTTGTAAGCATGTAACATAAGTACACTTACAGTCTTCATTTTATAGAAGAGGAAACTCTAGCACCAAGAGGATCATTGTGGCTTGTCATAGACCACATAGCTGAGCTCTCAGCTCTGCATGATTGCAGATTCTTGGTTGTCAGTCATTATATTATTGTGAAGAAAGGAATGAGGTAGCAATCAGACTATAAGTTAAATTGTTTCTATATTTAGGCATTGTGGAGTAGCTTTTAATACAGCCTGCTTACTGGGGCTGGTGCACTGGGATGACCCAGAGAGATGGTATGGGGAGGGAAGTGGGTGGGGGGTTCAGTATGGGGAACACATGTATACCCATGGCAGATTCATGTTGATGTATGGCAAAACCAATACAGTATTGTAAAGTAAAATAAAATAAAATCTGGAAAAAAAACTACAGCTTGCTTAAAACTACTAGAAAAACCACATGAAAATACACATAGATAAGAAGCTGTCTTCTTACAGGTACTGCAAGCTCTGAGTCTGCTCAGATTTTAGGGCCAAGATCTTGGAAAGGAGAAAATCTCACTGGAGGCAAGACTCATATACTTTAGGACATGTGCTCATTGTTAAGTAGTCACCAGCATCAGGCAGAAACTACAAACAACAGAAGGTACCAGAGCATTCTACGATGTCAAACAGTGAGGGCAACACAAATTAGGGTTTATATCAGCTGAGGTAGCTATAAATGCAGGAGCCAGATCTTGAAGAGACAGAGGAATAGAGAAGTGAACCCAGCTCTCTTGAGATAGCCTTCCTTAAGAGGCCTTTGCAATTTTCAACCTTTATAAGACAGAAGACAAAGAAGCCAAATAAATAAATAGCTGAAAATTGGAATGGAACTCTTGGCAGTTTTACCCTGCTAAGGAGATAAATATTGGTTTTGAGAAAATATTAGGAAGGACTAGAACAGGTAAATACCCCAAACTCTAGTTGTTGTTGTTTTTTGAGTTTATTCCCTCTTTCAACAACACAAGAGATGCCTGTGCACATGTACATCCCCAGACAGTCAATATCAAAATCAGACTGATTATATTCCTTGTAGCCAAAGACGGAGAAGCTCTATACAGTCAGCAAAAACTATACTGGAAGCTGACTGCGACTCAGATCATGAACTCCTCATTGCAAAATTCAGACTTAGTTGAAGAATGTAGGGAAAACCACTAGATCATTCAGGTATGAACTAAATCAAATCCCTTATGATTATACAGTGGAAGTGAGAAATAAATTTAAGGGACTAGATCTGATAGACAGAGTGCCTAAAGAATTACAGATAGAAGCTCATAATATTGTACAGGAGGTGGTGATCAAAACCATATCCAAGAAAAAGAAATGCAGAAAGGCAAAATGGTTGGCTGAGGGGGCCTTACAGATAGCTGAGAAAAGAGAAGCTAAAGGCAAAGGAGAAAAGAAAAGATATATCCATCTGAAGACAGAGCTCCAGAGAACAGCAATGAGAGATAAAAAAGGCTTTCTAACTGAACAATCCAAAGAAATAGAGGAAAGTAATAGAATGGGAAAGACTAGAGATCTCTTCAAGAAAATTAGAAACTCCAAAGGAAAATTTTATTCAAAGACAGCACAATAAAGGACAGAAACTGTATGGACCTAACAGAAGCAGAAGATATTAACAAGAGGTGGCAAGAATACACTGAAGAATGATCCAAAAACGTCTTAATGACCCAGATAACCACGATGGTGTGATCACACAC
Source organism: Capricornis sumatraensis (assembly GCF_032405125.1). Classification (NCBI taxonomy): domain Eukaryota; kingdom Metazoa; phylum Chordata; class Mammalia; order Artiodactyla; family Bovidae; genus Capricornis; species Capricornis sumatraensis. Next base: position 43,655,127 of record NC_091074.1, on the reverse strand, counting down.
CTAGAGCCAGACCTCCTGGAGTCCGATTCAAGCGGGCCTTAGGAAGCATCACATGAGCAAAGCTAGTGGAGGGGATGGCAGTCCATCCAGGCTATTTCAAATCCTAAAAGAAGAGGTTGCTAAATTACTGTACTCAATGTACCAGCAAATTTGGAAAACTCAGTAGCGGCCACAGAACTGGAAATGGTCAATTTTCATTCTGATGCCAAAGAAAGGCAGTGACAAAGAATGTTCAAACTAGCACATGATTCTACTCATTTCACATGCAAGCAAAGTCATGCTCAAAATCCTTCAAGCTAGGCTTCAACAGTATGTGAACCAAGAACTCCCATATGCACAAGCTGAATTTAAAAAAGACAGAAGAACCAGAGATCAAATTGCCAACATTCGCTGGATCATAGAAAAAACAAGAAAATTATAGAAAAACATCTACTCCTGCTTCATTGACTACACTAAAGCTTTTGTCTGTGTGGATCAAAATAAACTGTGGAAAATTCTTAAAGAGATGTGAATACCAGACCAACTTACTTGTCTCCTGTATTCAGGTCCAGAAGCAACAGTTAGAACCGGATATGGAACAATGGACTGGTTCAAAATTGGGAAAGGAGTTATGTCAAAGCTGTATATTATCACCCTGCTTATTTAACTTATATGCAGTGTATATCATGCAAAATGCCATGCTGGGTGAAGCACATGCTGGAATCAAGATTTCTGGGAGAAATATCTATAACCTGGGATAGTCAGATGATACCACCCTTATGACAGAAAGCAAAGAAGAACTAAAAAGTCTCTTGATGAAAGTAAAAGAGTGAAAATTTTGGCTTTAAAATCAACATTCAAAAAATTAAGATCATGGCATCCGGTCCCATCACTTCGTGGCAAATAGATGGGGAAAACAGTGGAAACTGAGAGACTTTATTTTCTTTGGCTCCAAAATTGCTGAAGATGGTGACTACAGCCATGAACTTTAAAGATGCTTGCTCCTTGGAAGAAAAGCAGTGACACACCTAGAGAGAGTATTAAAAACCAAAGACAGCGCTTTGCCGACAACGATCTGTCTAGTCAAAGCTATGGTTTTCCAGTAGTCATGTATGGATATGAGAGCTGGACAATAAAAAAAGCTGAGCACTAAAGATTTGATGCCTTCAAACTGTGGTGCTGGAGAAGACTCTTAAGAATCCCCTGGACAGCAAGGAGATCAAACCAGTCAGTCCTAAAGGAAATCAACCCTGAATATCCACTAGAAGGACTGATGCTGAAGCTTCAATAGTTTGGCCACTTGGTGCAAAGAGTTGAATCATTGGAAAAGACCCTAATGCTGGGAAAGATTGAAGGCGCAAGGAGAAGGGGATGACAGAGGATGAGATGATTGGATATCATCAATGATTCAATGGACATGAGTTTGAACAAACTCCAGGTGATGGTGAAGGATAAGAAAGCCTGTCACGATGCAGTTCATGTGGTTGCAAAGAGTCCGTTATGACTGAATGACTGAACAACAACAACCACACAGATGGAAAACAGGTAAGCTAAACACCCTAAACTCTAGTTGGTAGACTCTTGGGTTTTATTCCAGGGTGAGGGAAAAACAGAAATAAATAATAATATCCCCACCTGCTAGCCTGTGTAGTCATTGTTTGGATTAAGGTGTTTTTTCTAATCTAGTTGAGTGCTAGAAGATAGAATCTTCTCTGCAGCTTCTTTAGTGCTTTTTTTTTTTCCTCCAACATCCAGTGTTATGGACAGAATGTTTGTTTCCCACACAAATTCAAATATTGAAGCCCTAAAGTCAAATGTGATGGGTAGAAATAGGACTTTGAGAAGTAATTAGGTTTAAATTAGGTCATGAGGGTGGAGTCCCATGATGAGATTAGGGTCCTGTTGAGGAAAGAAAGAGAGACCAGAGTCCCCTTTCTCTATGCTATTTGAGGACACAGCAAGGAAACAGTTTTCTGGGGAAAAAAAGTGGGGAAATAAGTCAGCTGACACCTCCTTCTTGGACTTCTAGCCTCCAGAACTGTGAGAAATAAAGTACTCTTGGTTAAGCCATCCAGTGTCTGATCTTTTATTAGGGATGGAAGCCCAGGCTAATATGCTGTATAAAATAAAACATCATGGGGCATATGAAGGAAAAATAGCATAAGGATAACACAGACAACAAAAATAAACTCATAGGTCATCTAGATAATGGAATTTTTAGACAGGTACTTAAACTGAATGTGATTAAAACATTCAAAATGACAATAAAAGAATTGCATCAGAGAGATGAAAACTAAGAAAAATAATCAAATAAAAGTCTAAAATATAAAATATGCAATAACTAAGAGCCCACTATCTAAGCTGAGTAATGGATTGGACAGAATAGAAGAGATTGGTGACTTGAAAATGTCAGTAAAATAATCCTGATTTATTCACAAAGGGAAAAGGATGAAAAAAAAAAAACACACAAAGAAGGGTATGAGAGACATATGAGACAATGAAAAAGTCTAACATAATTGTGATTGGAATCCAAGGGTAGCGACTACTGTGTGGACATCTCAAATCTCCCCTTCAGTACTGTCACTCACTTTCTTAGGTTCTGGAGATGCTGACAACCCAAGCCTCTTAGCTCAGTCCTGCTTCAGGAATTTCTCTGCATCAAACACACATCCCACCCAAGGTCACTCCTCTGTTCTGAAGGCTGCCTGCCTCCAGTGACCAGCTGATGCAGAGCCATCAGTATCATATGGCCCATATGGAGGGACATCCCTGGCTCAGAGGTCCCCGTGGAGTTAGCTGAGACTTTTGATTCCATTCATCACTGCTCTACTCCTTCCTTTGAGCATCTTACTTCCTCCATTCCTCACACAGATGCTGATCCTGAGGGCACCCCCCAAATCCTCATCTCAGAGTCTATTTTCTAGGGAACTTGTTCTAAGACACTTGGTACTAGGAACGTTCCAGGAAAACAGATATCAAAAGGTTATTTTGGAGTTGTATCACCTTCCAGCTGGCTGGCAATGAAAAATCCATTGCTGGTAGAAGGAAAAGTGCAGAAGAGCCTGTGGCAAGTTGTAACAGTGGAGCCGTTTACTGGCATATACCATTGCTGTTATAGTAAAAATGATAGAATTGGAAGGTTCTTCCTAAGTGCTCATGACGCAGTGGAGAATGAAAAAGGCTAAGCATGAATAATCACCAATTAATCAAAAGTAAAAGTCAGAACCCCATTAAATATCATATAAAGATAGATGAATATCTATCTAGTTTAAAGAATCTGCTAACAATCTATTACAACTAGATTTAGCAAAGACACTAGATGCAAACATACACATAAAAAATTTGCATTTTCACATACTAGCAAAAAGAAAACATTTAAGATGTAAAATATTACATCTATCCACACACACACACACACACACACATATATATATATATATATATATATATATATATATATATATATATATAATATATTATGGTAAATTGGCTGCATAGATGGCTACCAACAATATCTTCATTTCTGTATACATATTCCACTCTGCACATCAAGAAGTAGATTGTTTTCCCCTCCACTTGAACCTGGGCTGGGTTAGTGACTTGTTTTAACTACTAAAATGCTGCAGAAGTATCATTAATATGACTTTGAGCTTAACATTCATGAGGCCTTACGTTTCTGTGTTAATTCTTAAATCTAATCTACCAAGTATAAAATATTATTGTCAACTCCTTAACGGTGATAATTTTCATGGAGTGGGAGGTCACGAACAGGAGAATTTATGCACCACAGAGGACAGGTAGTATTTAGGTCCCCCTGTGAAATCATCCTGGATCCCAAAAGAAACATAGTGTCAGATAATCTGAGCCCATAATCCCTGACATACAAAATCCTGAACAATAAAATGGATATTTTATAAAATAGCCACTGAGTTTGTGTGTGTGATTTCACTGCTACTAATTTTTAACACAGATGTAAAAAGAATATTATTGAGTTGATTTCTGCGGCTGCTGCTAAAATGCGTCAGTCGTATCCAACTCTGTATGACCCCATAGATGGCAGCCCACCAGGCTCCTCTGTCCCTGGGATTCTCCAGGCAAGAATACTGGAGTGGGTTGCCATTTCCTTCTCCAATGCATGTATGCATGCTAAATTGCTTCAGCCACGTCCGACTCTGTGTAACCCCATGGACAGCAGCCCACCAGGCTCCTCTGTCCACGGGATTCTCCAGGCAAGAATACTGGAGTGGGTTGCCATTTCCTTCTCCAGAGCTGACTTCTATGTAATACTAACTGAAAGAAAAAAATGAACAGACCAATAAAAGAAAACTAAAACAGAATAATTAAAGAAAAGAAGGGGCAAGTGATATGTATCATGTATTGCCTGAACTACTTTAATCATGAAGCAGTTTTGTTGAATTAATTCTGAATCAAAGTAGAGGGTGAATGGGAATGGACGTCTAGCAACCCAGCATTAGAATGGAGAGTTTCACACAGACACTGACTCACCATTTCTGAGGTAGGTGAGTTTCTAATTTATTACCCTCTTAACTGATGAAGTTTGGGCCACTTTTCCTTTCAAGTTAAATGTAGTTCACTTGCTTAGTTAACATGGCAAACCAAAGGAGCTAATAAACAAGCTTATGATGTTTTAAAAAATAATTCCCTAAACATTTGGGTAAATATATTATTATTTGTAGTCCATACACCTCAGTTTGAAAAAGCATAATTTTGTGATTTACTGAAGAGCTCTTTTTATTTACTTTGCAGCTCTCCGTGAGTATCTTCTGTTCTTTCGAATAATGTTGAAAAATAAACTCAGCAGTGCAGACCTATGCCTCTGCCTAAGGGAGAAGTGCTTTGTTCAAATAGAAATCAGCTATCATTTTTAGGATTTCACAATGCTGGGTAATACGTATGGAATTTCAAAAGTATCCTTTAATGAACGATGAAGCCACTCTAATACCTAAGAGAAGAATAAGCCTTCAAACATTTCAAAGAATCAATTTAATTTGATTTCTTGTAGTTCCTGTGGTAGAACAAAGGATGGATTACAACTAACATTGAAGAGAGAAAGTGGAGTTTTAGTGGGATCAGGAAATCACTATAAATCCACAGATGTAGACAATGCTTTGCTTTCAAATATTCACAAACAGCATCCCTGATTCAGAGGCAATTGGAATAGTCCCCAGAGTAGAATCAGAGGAGTACACAACATGTGTGTGCATATGTGTGAAAATGTGTCACACAAAATCACGTACGTGAGTGTGCTCACTAGAGATTATAAAAGATAGGAAGAAGTAGACTTGGGGAACAGGGGAAAACAAAGAAAGACAAGGAGAACTTCCAAAGCAAAGGTCCACTTTATCCTAGCATACTTTACAGTGCCAGGCATCCTACTGACATGCTTTATGAAGGACTTAAGATGCCTATATACTTAAAACAAGTCTGAATCTCAACAGACACAAGCTTATTGAATTGTTGATCCTGGATCAGTAGGAAATCAGTTTTCTTTTCAACACTGAACTGACATATACATATGAAGTTGGATCAGAATTATGTTGAAGATTTACAGGGGAAAAGCAGAACTACTTTCCAGGAAACTGGTTAAGTTTAATCTTGCTTTATTAACAAGGCTTATGTACATAGGCTACTCACTCAAAGGAATTCCAAAGATCTGTCCTAATTCATGAGAAACTAGCAATGCCAAGGCAAGCTGTTTTTTTTTTTTTTTTAAATTATCAAACATTTGTACCTGTCTTCTCTCCCCTATATTACCTATTAACATTGAGACTTAGTAATAATTGAAAATACCATGTACCTTATTCTTTGAAAGTCACAATCATATAGAACAAAAAATATCTTAAAATTCTTGATTATTACTGAAAACTTACAAGAGGTAAAATAAAAGTATGCTTTTAAAATTTTAGTAGTACAATGGCCACCACATTTGCGCACATATCATCAAGTCACTAAGCTGAAAAATTCTTTCTGGAAATTGTAGTCTCAAGATTGGGTCTAATGAAAGCCAGCTTCTGACTTTCTCAGTTTTATTTGGCCAAAGTCGGACATTGTTTTATATGATTGCTTTAGTGCTTATTTGCTTGGTTGCTTGCTTGATTGATCAGGCTTCAAGGAATCAATGGATTGATTGATTCAGGCCTTGTTCATGACACTTCATCATCTTTGGTCAATGTATGGACTACTTTCATTAAACTTTTCAAGCTCTTTATTGTCCTGCAAGCACATGTAAGTAAAAAAAAAAAAAATGCATATAAGAAGTCAAGATTTTGTTTGAAATATTTGGAGTGAAGAAAGAATATAATTAAAATTTTAATTGCAATATTCAGTGTCTAGTATACAGAATTTATAATGAGTAATTAAACTTGGTTATCAATACCTAGCAACCTATGGGTGGTTATCAGCTTGAAAATTATTTTTTCTTCTGAGATTTTAAAAACTGAAATTTTTCATAAAATTCAGATTTTGATTTTCCTAAAAATCAGATGATGCAACAATCCAAAGTCAGTATTTTTAATTAGCAAAGAAGGACAGGTGCTGAGAAGCAGATAACACCCTTAAACAGGGTGCATGTTTTTTGGTTTGTCAGAGTTTTCATCAATCCTGTGGTCTAAGTTTCCTGTACTCCTCACATTACCTATCTGACTTTAGAAAGTATTTGAGTGTAAAAATCATAAGGCAAGAATCATGCTTTCAAAATCTATTCATATTTTACCTCTAATATAATAAATTAACATCTTAATTGATATTTACTTAAACTTGTTTATCACAAAAAGTTTTATTGCTGTTGAAAACAAAGCAATAGCAATCAGATGTCAAAATAATCAATATTTATACAAATATTACACTTTGTGTATGTTAGAAACCTCTTTAGCCTTGTTTCCCATTTAGTTAGCACACCTTTTACTCTATTTCTGCACAACGAGCTTCCTGCAGGTATACATCCTAACAGACCTGCTCACTGTATTTCTGCCTTAGATTTTTTCAGCCTTTTAGCACATAATCATGCATAATCTAGAAGGGCAAAGGAATGAAAAGCTCACGGGATGACTGTTGGTTAATGAAGACAGTAGCTGTAAATAAATGTTCTTTTCCTATTCCCTAGGTGAACAGCTTTGTGGTGTTTCACCTTTTAAAGGTCTCAGTGTGATAAGCCCCTGTTGTCCAAAGTGTTGACCCATCAGTGAACTTATCCTTCAATAGCCTTTCATTCCTTCCTGGTTTCACTGCTTTCAATCCCACACCATGCATACCACTTCCAAAAATAAAGAACCTGCAATGAAGCTTTTTCTTAGGCTCTGTTTTTCAAGGTAAAGAAACTAAGATACTGGATATATTGAAAATTTAATTAGGGTTTTAAATACAGACTTACTAATAAGAAAGATGAGAATGAAATCCTCTTAAATTTTATTTCTGATCTTTGGATGGAGTTTACAGAAGCTTTCTAAAATAATTTCACTTAATTCTTTCTGTAGAATGCAAATACTTTAATAAATGTTATACTTATTCAATAATAAGAAATCTTATAAGAAAGCATATGTGTATGTTGTCCTCCTTCAAAATACTGGAATTCAGGAATTTAAAAACAAATTCTGTATGAAGGAAGCAGATGTTGAAATACTTTATGAACATTTAAATATTTAGCAGAGTCATTAATTTTACACAGCACATGTGCATACATTTCAGTTAAGCAAATTTGTGCAGCAGAATTTTCCATGCAAATTTCCATAGACTTCGGGTTGGTGAATCTACCCCTTGCTGCCCATACAACCAATAAGTGAACTAACACAAGAAAAGTGTGTGACACCTCGATCATGGCAATTGTATTAAAAAAAAAAAAAAAAAAAAGACAGGAATCTGCTACCCTCCCCCTGACTCTTTCTTCATTTCTTTTTCTATTCTTTGTACTATTTATAGCATGATATAGATTTTTTTTCTTTAATTTGAAAATAGTATCTCACTTTCTTAAAGCTATATAATCAATTCTAATATTTCTTAGGGCAGCCTGAGTCACTGGAATTTCTGTATCTGTGTGTACATTTTGCCTTTTTTGGGTAGATGGCTGAAAGGGCAGTGCTAAAAGTGGGAAACAAACCTTGGAATTTCAGGGAATGAACTCTTCTACAGAACAGATTTTGTAACAAAACCAAGTGCTATTTTTTAAAAATCTAGATTTTTATTTCAGTCTACTCTTACTAGAAATCTTTCTAAAAGGTACTGTTACTTATTTTACTGATGTCTTTCACAAAACAAGCTGAATACAATTTACAATTTTTGATGGTTATGTCACTAGGAATTGTTGACTAGATGGTTGTAATCACAATAATAACCTCAGAAACTAATGAAGTATGGCATGATTTTTATCCCTATGTCAAAGAATCTGAGATTGTCAGGTTTTTTAATAGATAAATTTCAAGTTTTCATAAATTCATTCTTTATCATCGGACAAAGTCCAACCAGAATTTTCTACCACCTTGGGGATTAGAGTATTAGACCTTTGAGAATCTGCTGAACCTCTTTCGAAAAATATATCATTTACCAACTTATGACTCATATTTTTAATAAAAGTATGCTTTAATATCACTTGCAACCCATGGCAACATGGCAGTATGATGGGATACAAGATTAAGATCTGCTACTCTAGTTGTAAACTTCATGGCTAACTTGAGGTAGGATGATGCTTCTCTTAACTTGGCCAAGACTTATCAGTCAACAAATTCTTTTTTTTTAATTTTTGGCATGTGAAATTTTTTTTTTTAATTTTTGGCATGTGAGATTTAATTTACCTATTTCAAGTGTTGCTTCTGCATTTTAGAGTGCTTTATTAATTTGCTAGAGAAGCTGTAACAAAGCACCACAAACTGAAGGCTCACCTAACAGAAATAATTGCCTCACAGGTTTGGAAGCTTGAAGCTGAAAGTCAAGCTTCCAGCAGTTCATTCCTTGTGAGGACTGTGGGAGAAGGATCTATCCCAGGCCTCTCTGTGTTGACGTACTGATGGTTGTCTTCACTTTTCTGTGGCATTCACCCTGGGCATGTGTCTCTATATCAGAACTTCTTCTATGTATAAGGACCACCAGTGATATTAGGGTAGGGTCCACCCTAATGAAGACCTTTAACTTGATTACCTCTGTAAAGACCTTATCTCCAAATAAGTAGCTCAAATAATTGAGGTACTTATATCTGAGGTGCTAGCGGTTAGGACTTTAACATATCAGTTTCAGGGGGAGCACAGTTCAACTCATAACGAGTGCATACAACCGAAGACTACTATTCATTTAACACATATTTCAAACAGATACTTTATCCAGTTATCACACTAGAACCAACACTGAAGATGAGATGTTCTGTGTCACTGAGGAACAAACAACTGCATTCATAATAGAATATTTATTGGGATAAAATTCCTAGGCCTTCTTTCTAAATTTGCACTACCTAATGATCACGCTATTCTCTATGGAGCTTTACTATTATGATAACAATTAATATAGGTGCACTCAATTCACAAACAAATCCAAATAAAGGTGTCAACACATTGTATTAACCAGTTAGTTTGTGATGTATTTGGTCAGGAAAAGCACCTCTACCTCTGAGCCTGGGAAATGTGATACATGGCTTTAAAAAATGATCTTCCATTGTCCACTATGGTCACTATGGTGTTTTTAAAATATCTTTAAACATTAAGCTTTATCTTTTTGGGTCTTCTTAAATTGCAATCTGAGCATAAAGTTATGTACTAATATTGGCATCAAAACTCTTGTGCTCTTAGGTATTTGGTGTATGTGAGCAATGATTCCTCTAAAATTGTAAGGGTAATATTCTATATTGTGAATAAAATGTATCATATACATATAAATATAAATTTATATAAACTTTACCATGTATCGAATATGAGATGGAAGTACTGTAGGACAATATGTCAAATTCAACTCCACAATTATTAGTTCAGTTTTAAGTAAATATGGAACTAATGTCCTATATGAATATCCTATATGAAATTATACACAAATAAAATATAAAATACACTTCTTTGAAACATTGCATGATCACTTCATAAACCACATCTCCTGTTCTTCTTTTCTGCAAAAAGAACTCATAGAATAATATAAATTAGCACTAGAATATGAAATAATATGATTAGTCCAAAAATACATAAGTCCTATAAAGACATTAGAATTTTCAATTCAGTGCAAATAGGAAACATAAGAAAAAACTAATGAGCACCACCCCGCAAATACAACCATTTTTCAGGACACTCCTCTTATTGTTAAGTTCAAGCAAAAAACAGTACACTCTGTTGAAGTAACTCTTATTTTAGATGCCAACACACACAGGCAAAGGAGAATGAGAACTGAGAGTTTTGCCTGCTTTCACTCAGATTTTATCAGGGGGACAACTTATAAGATGGAACACCATGATAAACTTCTTTGTATCAGTTTCTGCTTTCATTCCAACCTGGGACAACCTACTGAACGTAGATTGCTGGAAAGAAACCTTTTTTAACAAGCTCAGCAATAGTATGTGAGTAAACACAACAGGAGACTCTTTCATCATTCTTTTCAGCTCCTCAAATTAGGAATGTTTGCATTCTGTTAGAAAGCAAACAAAGCTAAATGCACTCAGATCTTTTGCTTGTTTCTGATAATATCAGCCTCTATACAGGGACAGTGGCAAAACAGCAGAGGTAGTTTCACTACCCAGAGGCTATAACTATGAAGAAAAAGAGCTTTAATGGTAACCAAAAATACCACTACCTTGTCTATATAATTTCAGTTTATTATCTCAATAATTCTAGAGACTGGTATAATATTTAGTCCATTTTCAGATAAGGAAACTAAGTCCCAGTAATTACTAACTTAAGTAATTTGCCCCAAATTATGCAACTGTCAAGCAGCAGCATGTCCCTGTGCCCCTGTGTTGGGTATGTGGCTCCACACCCCCGAGTGTTACTCTGTCCACGCCAGGAAAGTTCCTGACAGACTTACGTTCACTAGAGCTCTCCTACAGAGTAAAGACGTGTGGATGTGGTTTTGGACTTCCCCATATGCTTGGGTCACCCAGTCATGTCCAATCTCTGTGACCCACGGACTGTAACCCACCAGGCTCCTCTGTCCAAGGAAATATCCTGGCAAGAATATTGGAGTGGGTTGCCATTTCCTACTCCAGGGGATATTTCTGATCCAGGATCAGATCCACATCGCCTACACTGGCAGGCGGATTCTTCACCACTGAACTGCCTGGGAAGCCCCACTAAGTGGCAGAGAAGGATTCGAAACCAAGCAGTTTGATGTCAGAGCCCAGACTGTTAACCACAATGTTCAAGACATAGGAAAGTCACTACCAACAGAAATCCATACCTCCAAACTCTTTGGAAAAGTATGCTTGAAATTCTCTGAAGAATAGATGATACTACATATTAAGGGAATAGAAAGTCAAGTTTTGCTGGAGCACAAAGTAAGAAGGCTTCAAAAGACAAGATGTGATGCTGGAGAGAAGCTAGGCAACAAAGTGAATGATCCATTCCCTGCCACCTATAAATGAGATATTAGTTTCAGAAATAATCAAGCTTCTCTTTCCATGATATATGTGGAATGGTATCTATATAACATTTACGTTAAAATCTGAGCCAATGTGGCCACTTTGGAACAATTTAGAATTAAGAGCATAAAAAAGTTCCATGTTTGTATGGAATGAAAAAAGTTTGGATGTTTGGATGAATTTGGCATTAGTACCTTTTTTGACTATCTCTGTGTTAAAAATGTATATATATATCATTCACACAGTGCTATTAGGATATCATTCAGCCTTTTGAGAATTATGTCATGTTGAGCAATATTGTTGCAAGTGATAAAACTGCTTCTACTGAAACACTGTGTCTACATGATATGGTATTTTAGCAAAGACAGGGGCATTTTCCTCTGTTTTAGATTATCTTTACCAAAAGATTATCTTTATCCAAAACAAGTAGTAGAACATATTTCAAAATATTTTTTTATTGGTGATGTGCTCATCTCCAGAGCTTGGATTCAGGAATCTATTGTCTTTCTGAGTGAGGATTCTGCAATTCTCCTGGTGTCTCCTAATTTTTTTATAGTCACAGTTCCTTTTACCTCTCAGCTCATTACAGAGACAAATATCCACTAGTGACAGGTAACTTTTCATTCTAATGCGCCTGTACTACTGATGTCTGGGCCTCTGCGATATTCTATTTTGCACCTGAAATTAGTTTCTATGTTACAGCTCTGAATGTGTGATAAGAAGAAAGATACAGTAATTTAGATAAACTCCACTAAATGGCTTGACTGAAATAAAGCCAAAAGGAAGGTATCAATGGCTGAAGTGATTAAGACTGTCAAGTTCTCTGGAGTACAGTTGGAGAATAAAATTGCTGATGGATTATTATTTATCCATGAATGTGAGTTTGGGGGATTTAATTAAAGATGTTCTATTATATTTTTCAAAGCTTATTTGAAGCTGTAAGTCAAAAGCCGCATAACAGAGAATGTTGCCTCTGATCAAAAAACTGAATGTCTAGGCATATTGGGGAAGCCCTCTTCTTGAGGTTCCTTTATTGTTTTACCCTATATGTAAATATTGAAAAATAAAATACTATCGGTATAACTGTTCCTTAAAGATTTATGAGCCATTCGATGGTCAATTTATATCCATATATATATATGTGTGTGTGTGTGTGTGTGTGTGTGTGTGTGTGTATGGTATGAATATCTATATTCTTATATGCATGTATATATTTACATATATGCATATGTATGTATATTCATACATATGTGTGTGTTTCTGTATACACATATACATATGCGCTTTTCTTATGCTTGTTGACAATGACTCAGTGATTTTATTTATTTACTTTATATTTGTCTTTGCTGGGTCTTTCTTGCCGCACAGGTTTTTCTGTAGCTGTGGCAAGTGGGGGCTATTCTGTAGCTTTGGTGTATGGGCTTCTTATTGCAGTGACTTCTCTTGTTGCAGATCACAGGCTCTAGGGTACATGAGCTTTGGTAATTGCAGCACATGACTCAGCAGTTGCGGGCTCCCCCGGGCTCTAGAGCACAGGCTCAATTAGCTGTGACACATAGGATTAGTTGTTTGCTGACATATTGAATCTTCCCAGTGCAGTTCAGTTCAGTTCAGTTGCTCAGTCGTGTCCCACTATTTGCAACCCATGAATTGCAGCACACCAGGCCTCCCTGTCCATCACCATCTCCCAGAGTTCACTCAAACTCATGTCCATCGAGTCGGTGATGCCATCCAGCCATCTCATCCTCTGTTGTCCCCTTCTCCTTCTGCCACGAATCCCTCCTAGCATCAGGGTCTTTTCCAATGAGTCAACACCTTGCATGAGGTGGAAAAAGTATTGGACTTTCAGCTTTAGCATCAGTCCTTCCAAAGAACACCCAGGACCGATCTCCTTTGGGATGGACTGGTTGGACCTCCTTGCAGTCCAAGGGACTCTCAAGAGTCTTCTCCAGCACCACAGTTCAAAAGCATCAATTCTTCAGCATTCAGCTTTCTTCACAGTCCAATTTTCACATCCATAACGACCACTGGAAAAACCATAGCCTTGACTAGACAGACCTTTGTTGGAAAAGTAATGTGTCTGCTTTTGAATATGCTGTCTAGGTTGGTCGTAACTTTCCTTCCAAAGAGTAAGCATCTTTTAATTTCATGGCTGCGGTCACCATCTGCAGTAATTTTGGAGCCCCCCAAAATGAAGTCTGACATTGTTTCCACTGTTTCCCCATCTATTTCCCATGAAGTGATGGGACCAGATGCCATGATCCTAGTTTTCTTAATGTTGAGCCTTAAGCCAACTTTTTCACTCTCCACTTTCACTTTCATCAACAGGCTTTTTAGTTCTTCTTCACTTTCTGCCATAAGGGTGGTGTCATCTGCATATCTGAGGTTATTGATATTTCTCCCAGCAATCTTGATTCCAGCTTGTGCTTCTTCCAGCCCAGCGTTTCTCATGATGTACTCTGCATAGAAGTTAAATAAGCAGGGTGACAATATACAGGCTTGACGTACTCCTTTTCCTATTTGGAACCAGTCTGTTGTTCCATGTCTAGTTCTAACTGTTGCTTCCTGACCTGCATGTAGGTTTCTCAAAAGGTAGGTCAAGTAGTCTGGTATTCCCATCTCTTTCAGAATTTTCCACAGTTTATTGTGATCCACACAGTCAAAGGCTTTGGCATAGTCAATAAAGCAGAAATAGATGTTTTTCTGGAATTCTTACTTTTTCAATGATCAGCAGATGTTAACAATTTGATCTCTGGTTCCTCTGTTTTTTCTAAAACCAGCTTGAACATCTGGAAGTTCATTGTTCACGTATTGCTGAAGTCTGGCTTGGAGAATTTTGAGCATTACTTTGCTGGAAACATGTGAGATGAGTGCAATTGTGCAGTAGTTTGAGCACTCTTTGGCATTGCTTTTCTTTGGGATTGGAATGAAAACTGACCTCTTCCAGTCCTATGGCCACTGCTGAGTTTTCCAAATTTGCTGGCATATTGAGTGCAGCACTTTTACAGTATCATCTTTCAGGATTTGAAACAGCTCAACTGGAATTCCATCACCTTCACTAGCTTTGTCCATAGTGATGCTTTCTAAGGCCCACTTGACTTCATATTCCAGGATGTCTGGCTCTAGGTGAGTGGTCACACCATCGTGATTATCTGAGTTGTGAAGCTCTTTTTTGTAGAGTTCTCCTGTGTATTCTTGCCACCTCTTCTTAATATCTTCTGCTTCTGTTAGGTCCATAACATTCCTGTCCTTTATCGGGCTCATCTTTGCATGAAATGTTCTCTTGGTATCTCTAATTTTCTTGAAGAGGTCTATAGTCTTTCCCATTCTGTTGTTTTTTTCTATTTCTTTGCATTGATCACTGAGGAAGGCTTCCTTATCTCTCCTTGCTATTCTTTGGAACTCTGCATTCAGATGCTTATATCTTTCCTTTTCTCCTTTGCTTTTTGCTTCTCTTCTTTTCACAGCTATTTGTAAGGCCTCCCCAAACAGCCATTTTGCTTTTTTGCATTTCTTTTCCATGGGGATGGTCTTGATCCCTGCCTCCTGTACAATGTCAGGAACCTCCATCCATAGTTCATCAGGCACTCTATCAGATCTAGTCCCTTAAATCTATTTATCTCTTCCACTGTATAATCGTAAGGGATTTGATTTAGGTCATACCTGAATGGTCTAGTGGTTTTCCCACTTTTTTTGGTTTAAGTCTGAATTTGGCAATAAGGAGTTCATGATCTGAGCCACAGTCAGCTCCTGGTCTTGTTTTTGCTGACTGTATAGAGCTTCTCCATCTTTGGCTGCAAAGAATATAATCAATCTGATTTCGGTGTTGACCATCTGGTGATGTCCATGTGTAGAGTCTTCTCTTGTATTATTGGAAGGGGGTGTTTGCTATGACTAGTACTCTTGCCTGGAAAACTCCATGGATGGCGGAACCTGGTAGGCTGCAGTCCATGGGGTCACTAAGAGTCGGACACGCCTGAGCAACTTCACTTTCACTTTTCACTTTCATGCATTGGAAAAGGAAATGGCAACCCACTCCAGTGTTCTTGCCTGGAGAATCCCAGGGATGGGGGGGCCTGCTGCGCTGCCATCTAAGGGGTCGCACAGAGTCAGACACGACTGAAGCGACTTAGCAGCAGCAGTGCATTCTCTTGGCAAAACTCTATTAGCCTTTGGCCTGCTTCATTCCGTACTCCAAGGCCAAATTTGCCTGTAACTCCAAGTGCTTCTTGACTTCCTACTTTTTCATTCCAGTCTCGTATAATGAACAGGACACCTTTTTTGGGTGTTAGTTCTAAAAGGTCTCGTAGGTCTTCTTAGAACTGTTCAACTTCAGTTTCTTCAGCGTTACTGGTTGGGGCATAAGCTTGGATTACCGTGATATTGAATGGTTTGCCTTGAAAATGAAGAGAGATCATTTT
Organism: Capricornis sumatraensis; assembly: GCF_032405125.1. Lineage (NCBI taxonomy): Eukaryota > Metazoa > Chordata > Mammalia > Artiodactyla > Bovidae > Capricornis > Capricornis sumatraensis. The sequence goes on along the minus strand of NC_091074.1, from coordinate 43,639,170 downwards.
GTTGTTTTTGAGATTGCATCCAAGTACTGCATTTCAGACTCTTTTTGACCATGATGGCTGCTCCATTTCTTTTAAGGGATTCCTGCCCACAGTAGTAGATATAATGGTCATCTGAGTTAAAGTCACCCATTCCAGTCCATTTTAGTTCACTGATTCCTAGAATGTCGATGTTCACTCTTACCATCTCCTGTCGGACCACTTCTCATTTGCCTTGATTCATGGACCTGACATTCCAGGTTCCTATGCAATACTGCTCTTTATAGCATCAGACCTTGCTTCTATCACCACTCACATCCACAACTGGGTATTGTTTTTGCTTTGGCTTCATCCCTTCATTCTTTCTGGAGTTATTTCTCCACTGATCTCCAGTAGCATCTTGGGCACCTAAATGACCTGGGGAGTTCCTCTTTCAGTATCCTATCATTTTGCCTTTTCATACTGTTCATGGGGTTCTCAAGGCAAGAATACTGAAGTGGTTTGCCATTCCCTTCTCCAGTGGACCACATTCTGTCAGGCCTCTCCACCATGTCCCACCCGTCCTGGGTGGCCCCACATGGCATGGCTTAGTTTCTTTGAGTTAGACAAGGCTGTGGTCCATGTGATCCGATTGGCTCATTTTCTGTGAGTATGGTTTCAGTGTGTCTGCCCTCTGATGAATCTTCCCAGACCAGGGATCAAACCCAGGTCTCCTGTATTGGCAGGCAGATTCTTTACCACAGAGCCACCAGGGAAGCCCAAAAGTGATTTTAAAAATAACTTTTCCTACAAATTTGCCATCAGTAGAATTAATGTACAAAATCTGTACTATAGGAAAAAACTAAACTCAATATAACATGGATTTCCACAATAGGATGATTTTATATACTCTAATCTTCATTCTTTAAGAAAACTTGTCCTGTTTTTAAAACATGGTGGAAATGCCACATGGGTCAGATATATCTGGACAGATCATATGGCTTAAATGAACAAATAATAGGCATGAATAAGATCCCAAAGGATCAACTACACTTTTTTTCACTCTGTTCCCTATTTCTAATTAGGATCATTACATGTACACTGTTATTAAATCAAGTTAGAGACTAAACATGAGCTACAATTCTATAGATTAAATGTGATACATTTACTTGATATTCCTCAAGTGAAAAGTAGGGTCTATTTTCTTTGCCCTTTAATTGGAGCTGACCTGTGATGGCTTTGACTAATTTTATACAGAAGAAGTGATGTTTTGCTAGATCAAAGTGCAGCCTTTATGGGGACTGGCAGCTTTAGCTTTTATCCTTGGAGACTTGGCTGCCATTTAAGAAGTCTGAATTCTATGTTGGGAAGACCACATTTGGAAGCCATGAGTAAACATAGAGAGATGGGCCCATCTGCGCCCCACCTTCTAGCTGTGCTCACCAAGCTGCCACATATCAGTGAAACTATCTTGGACCTTGTAGACCAGCCTGATCCTGATGACATCCATGGAGTAGAAGTGTGAATCTGACCCTTTCCTAAGGTTCTGGTCCACAATATCAGTAGAAAATGTTGGTTTAAGCTACTAAGAATTAAAATATTTTGTTACACAGCAGTAAATGACTAGGTAATCTTTAAAGTAAGATGCAACATGTGCCTATAGTGATTAGTGTTTTTACATTTTTGGTAACTTTTATAGTCTAGTATACATTATGCAATTTCTCTAATTACACTAATAAAAGAATACATATGGATTTTTATCTTCACTACTGCTTGAATCAAGGAAAAATAGTTTGGCTACTTTTTGACTAAGCAAGCCTGTTAAACACTGATAATAAACAATACTATTCAATTGTTATTTGGTTTTTCTGCTGATTTATATTAGTGCCACTCAGCGTATTCTTTGGTTTTGTGTGCATGCTGTTTTTTTCTGGGAACAACTAATCTGATAGAAGAGTATGATACAATGTTGCTTTTGTTTTTGTTAATGAAATTTCAGTTTTATTCTTTAAAGGAATCAGAGATGTTCTTGAAAAAGATGTAGCAAAGTAATAAAATTCCTCAGATGAGCATGGAAGGCACCTATGCTTACTTTTCCCTAGAACTTTCATCTATGTTTTTAAATTAAAATCCCTAAATGCATTCCCTTCTATGCTTTCGCATATTTAACTCTCAAACCTAAAGCCCTCAATCTATGTTTTGAGATACTGTGCCTCATATTTCACTTGGGGGTTATCAGATGTTCAATAAATTAATAGAATACATTAACTTGATTCAAGTGGTAGTCTACACTATAGCAAGTATATATATATTTTAAAAAATGATATGACAGTACTTCTAGCATTAAGATATATAAGATAATCACTATCAGTGGCCTTTTTATAGTCATTCTAAGGAGGATTTCTGATTTTATGTAATATCAGAATAGAGGTTACAAGAGATACAAACAGTCCTTTGTCTTTTCTCACTCTTCTAAGAAAATTTTTAACATTTTGTTTTTAGGGACAGTATGGCATTGCTTCATAATTTCTATATGTTGTACCATATTGCTCTTAATTATAGACAAAATTATTCAAAGTAAAGGAAATTCTCCATGTGGGATCTATGGAAGAATTCAACTAAATAATATACTGTGTTCTGTAAAGATACATTTTGTAAACAATGTTTTTTTTTAAACATTTTCAGTATTGATATTTCAGACCAGATAATCTGTGTTTATAGGAGGCTGTTTTGTGCATTGCAATATTGTTAGCAGCATCCCTGGCTCTAAGCACATGATGCCAGAAGCACTCTGATCATCAAAAATGTCTATGGACATTGCCGAATATCCCTAGGAGAGAAAGGGCAAAATCGTCTTCCAGGGATTGGGAATCACTGCCTTTCATCAATTACTAAGCTGTGTGTTGTGTGTTAGTTGCTCAGTCATGTCCAACTCTTTAGAGCCCCATGGACTATAGCTCGCCAGGCTCCTCTGTCCATGGAATTCTCCAGACAATACTAGAGTGGGTAGTCATTTCCTTCTCCAGGGGTTTTTCCCAACCCAGGGATCAAACCCAGGTCTCCTGCACTGCAGGCAGATTCTTTACCAGCTGAGCCACCAGGGTTTCACTAAATTTGCATGTGACTGAACATTATAAAGAACTATATACACTATTTATATGAATTACTGTATAAGAATATATGCATTTAATTAATTTATTTATTTAACATTATGATAATTTCAAATCATGCCGTCTAGAAACACGTTTGATCTACAGATATTGATCATTTAAGAAATCATTTGCTCTGTTGGAGATTAAATGCACCTTTATCTTAGCTTCTGACCTTTTCCCCCATCTTCTATTTAGATCATGTTAAGAAACTAATTTTAACTCAATTTCTTGCTTTATTATATGTGCATCTAAATACTATTTTGAAGTATTTATAGATAAAATATAAATAAAAATAAATGATAAAAACAAACAAATAAACTGGCCTTTTCCATGACAAGTTGGGATGCTTCTGCGCATGTTAATATTTTATAAGTTTAGTTGCTAAATCCTAATTGGTATCAGCTTTTCAGTTAGAGACTATTCTGGATGATAAATGAGTAAGTCAAACTGTAGCCAATTCATCTGTCTCTATGACAACCCTAAAACCATGTACTAATGCCTCTTACCACACTTAGCTCAACTGTCCCATGTTTACCCCTGCATAGACAATAATACTTAAAGCTAGCTTGTTATGCATTTTATTGAAGAATCTGTTTCCTTGAGATTTGAGAAAAATGGTTCTCCTTTTTCACACTTTTTCCTTATAGACAGTTAACTTTTAGAAACAAGAGTCTCATTTTCCTGAGGTCTTTAGGTAGCAGAGTGGTATAGTGGGATGATATTACTTTTGCTATCATAAGTTCTGGTCATAATTTCTGGTATTTGTGAATTTTCAGATCTGTAAGAAATAGCCCCTTAATGCAGGTGTATAGACCATTGGTTAGATATAAGAAAATAATAAAAACAAGCCCAAAATAGCAACCTTTTCCATAAAGTCAATTCTACCAAACTGAAGGGATTACCCTTTAGAAAATAGAAGAAAACTACAGACCAATATAACTGATGAATATAGATGCAAAAATTCTCAACAAACCATAAGCAAACCTAATTCAACAACACATTAAAATAATCACACACAATGACTGAATGAGATTTAACCCTGGAGTGCAAAGATTTTGACATATACAAATCTATAAACATTATATATCATATTAATAGAATGATAGATAAAGTAATATGATCATCTCAATAGATCCAGAAAAAAAATTTGACAAAATAGAACATTCTTTCATGATAAAGGCACTCAGTATTGAGTATGGAAGGAACATGTCTCAACACAGTAAAGGCCACAGACAAGTAAACCCACAGTCAATATCATATTCAATGGTAAAAAGTTAAAAGCTTTTCCTCTGAGATCAAAAACAAGACAAAGGTGTTCACTCTCATCACTCCTTTTCAAAATCCTAGCCAGAGTAATTAGGCAAGAAAAAGAAAAATAAAACATTCAAATTAGAAATGAAGATGTATTGAAAAAAAACAGTAAAGCAGTCTCACTTTCCTGATGATAACCAAAAACTGCTGCAACCAGTCAACAAATTTAGTATAGGATACAAAATTAACGTCAATGTATGGCAAAACCAATACAGTATTGTAAAGTAAAATAAAGTAAAAATTAAAAATTTAAAAAATAAATAAATAAAATGAAAAAAAAATCATTTGCTTTTCTGTATAGTAATAACAAACAATGTGAAAACAGAAATAGAATAATTTCACTTACAACAGCACCAAAGTTAATAAAACAATTTGTGCTATTGTGATAAGTTCTTTACCACTAGTGCCACCTGGGAAGTCCCGATAAATACGTTTAACCAAGGAGATAAAAGATCTGTATATTGAAAATCACATGACTTTGATAAAAGAAACTGAGGAAGACATAAACAAGTAAAATATACTTTGTTCATAAATCAGAGTAATTAATATTGTTAAAATGTCCATACTACCTAAAGCTCTTTATAGCTGTTTATTGTCTCTTTTCAAAATTGTGTTGGGAAAATTGGGAATCATACACAGAAAAATGAAATCGAATCACTTCTTTTATTACTACCACTCACAAAAATGAACTCAAAATGGATTAAATACTTAAATGTAACATATGAAATCATAAAATAGATAATGAAAATGTACGAAGAAAGTTCCTTTTCATTGATCTGGGCAGTGACTTTCAGGGGGCTTCCCTGGTAGCTCAGCTGGTAAAGAATGCACCTGAAATGCAGGAGACCCTGGTGAGATTCCTGGTTGGGAAGATTCCCTGGAGAAGGCACAGGCTACCCACTCCAATTCTTGGGCTTACCTGATGGCTCAGTCAGTAAAGAAACCTCTTGCAATGCGGGAGACTTGCGTTTGATCCCTAGGTTGGGCCAGTCCTCTGGAGGAGGGCATGGCAACCCACTCCAGTATTCTTGTCTGGAGAATCCCCATGGACAGAGGAGACTGGTAGGCTACACTCCATGGGGTTGCAAAGAGTCAGACACAACTGAGTGACTAAGCACAGCACATACCAAATACACAGGCAACAAAAGCAAATATTAACGAGTGAACTAGAGTAAACTAAAAAGCTTCTATAAGCAAAAGAAACAATCAACAAAATGAAAAGACAACCTACAAATGGGATAAAATATTTGCAAATCATCTATTTGTTCAGTTTAGTTCAGTCGCTCAGTCGTGTTCGACTCTTGGTGACCCCATGGACCATAGCACGCCAGACCTCCTTGTCCATCACCGACTCCCGGAGTTCAACCAAACTCATGTCCATTGAGTCGGTGATGCCATCCAACAAGCTCATCCTCTGTCATCCACTTCTCCTCCTGTCCTCAATCTCTCCCAGCATCAGGGTCTTTTCCAATGAGTCAGTTCTTCGCATCCGGTGGCCAAATTATAGGAGTTTCAGCTTCAACATCAGTCCTTCCAATGAACACCCAGGACTGATCTCTTTTAGGATGGACTGTTTGGATCTCCTGCAGTCCAAGGGACTCTCAACAGTCTTATCCAACACCACAGTTCAAATGCATCAATTCTTTGGTGCTCAGCTTTCTTTATAGTCCAACTCTCACATCTATTTGTTAGGAGGTTAATATTGAAATATCTAAGGGACTTTTACAAATCAAGAACAAAAACAAAAACAGTCCAATCAAAGAATGGGCAAAAATACCGAGTAGATATTTTTTTTCTAAAGACTACATAAAAATAGCCAACAAGTACATGTAAATTTATTCAACATTACTTATCAAGAAAATGAAAATCAGAACCACACTGAAATATCACCTCACATTTGTTAGAATGTCTATCATCAAGACAAGAGCTAGCAAATATTGGTGAGAATATATAGAAAAGGGAATGCTTGTGCACTGTTGGTGGGAGTGACATTGGTATAGCCAGAATGGAAAAGAGTATGAACACTTGTCAAGAATAAAAGGCAAGCAAACTAAAAACATCCAATAAAGCTAAAAATAGAAAAGTCACAGGATCTGACAACCCCACTTCTGGACACACAATTAAAGGAAATAAAAACAGGATCTGAAAGAGTATCTGCACTCTTATATTCATTATAATTCTATTCATGATAGCTGACATATGGAAATAGTCTAAGTGCCCATCAAGGAATGGATGAATAAAGATGTCATATGCACACATAGACTAGAATATTATTCAGCCATGAAGAAGAAGGAAATCCTGCCATTTGGGACAGCATGAATAAAACTCAAGACCATTAGGCTTAACGGAATAAGTCAGAGAGACAAATATAAATACTGTATGACAGTACTTCTATGGAATCGAGAAAAGCCAAATTTGTAAAATGACAAACAGTAAAGTTAGTGAATGGAAATGGGACGATGCGGATCAAAGGGTACCAACTTTAGTTATAAGATGAATAAGTTCTGAGGATCTAATATAAAATATGATGATCATAGTTAATAATACTGGATCATTTACTTGAAAGTTGCTGAGAGCAGATCTTAGATGTTCTCACTCCAAACTAGAAATGGTAATTATGTGATATGTTGGCAGTGTCAGCTAATGCTATGGTGGTAATCATTTCAAAATATATATCTATTTCATAAACACACTGTACAACTTCAGTGTATACAATGTTATATGCCAATTATATCTCATAAAACTAGAAAATAATACGCTATATAAATAAATAGGGAACTACCTTTGCTTATTTATTTATTTAGGGGTTTTAAAATGTTTTTGTTAATGTAAAATTTTAAGGTATAGTAGAGGATATGTAGGGTATAGTAGAAGATATGTAATGTATGGTAGAGGATATGTAAGGTTTGGTAGAGGATATTTTGATATACATATGCACACACATATATAATTTTGTCATATATAGATTTTACATACATATATATAAATACATTTTTTATATTTGCACATGGTACCCAAGCTGTTTTCCCAAACACAATCAACAAAAAGTATAGAACACTATGACCAGAAAGTTCAAATCTGGAAAGATTTTATTTAATTTTTTCTTAGAGTTACAATCAACTTAAGGTTGACTTAAATTCCTAAAGTACTTATAAGCATCTGTCTTCCCTAGTGCTGAAGTTTTAATAGTGCCCTAAAGAGAATATTCATTCCCTCTTAAAATAGAGAAGAGAGCAGAGTACTCTGTCTTCCCGCATCTCATTTCCACAACATATTTACTTAAAATATCTCTAAGGGAAGTACCATTCCCTTTCAAGATGCTAAGCTGAGACTTGTGTCCAACCTATTACACACGATCTGAGACTTTCATGGGGCTTTAACCGTAACATTCATGTGTTCTTTAGCAAATCATGAGAGAGTCATTTCCTAGGCAGGTTGATAAGAAGTCTAGGGGTCCCCAAGAAGAGAGGGGTCTGGAATTCTCAAGGAGGAAGAAGGGATAAACTTTTTTTTCCTTCTCTACATTCCTTAGGATTATATAACAATAATGTATCCTGCCTGAGGACAGTCTCTGGATTAAACCTTCTGGCTAATTCTGTTATCTTAAAATGTAAATTATGGGAGTGAGGTCTTTACAACCTCCAGACATTCTTTGGATTCATTGGAGAGTATATAACTATATGCAAGGGGGTACTCTTTCTGCCCCCTTCTGATGCCTATGTCAGAAGCTTTCTCTATCTCCTTTATACTTTAATAAAACTTTATTACACAAAAGCTCTGAGCGATCAAGCCTCGTCTCTGGCCCTGGATTGAATTCTTCTCCTCTGGGGGCCAAGAATCCCAGTGTCTTTGTGTGATTCAACAGCAACCTTTCAATTATTTGACCCAGTTGGACCTCTATGTTTTCCTACATTTGTTCCTCCAGTATCTTTACTGAAAGCATATAATTGAACATTCAATCAATTATTGTCGATGGTGACCCAAAAGGAGCAAAATGGATACAAATTCCTGTTCTCATGGGACTTCTAGTAAAACAGAACAGTAAAAACAGTGGAAGAAATGACATTCATCATTTGGTGACAAATACTATGGAGTGCTGGGATGGGGCAGAAATTCACTTTCTAATACCCTCCTCATGGAAGGCCTCACTGAAAACATTTAAACAAAAACTTAAAAAAAAAACCTTGAGCACACTAGTAATCTGGGGCAAGGGTGTTCCAGGAAAAGGACTGCTGCTGCTGCTAAGTCACTTCAGTTGTGTCCGACTCTATGTGACTCCACAGACGGCAGCCCACCAGGCTCCGCTGACCCTGGGGTTCTCCAGGCAAGAACACTGGAGTGGGTTGCCATTTACTTCTCCAATGCATGAAAGTGAAAAGTGAAAGTGAAGTCATGTCCGACTCTTAGTGACCCCATGGATTGCAGCCCACCAGGCTCCTCCGTCCATGGGATTTTGCAGGCAAGAGTACTGGAATGGGGTGCCATTGCCTTCTCCACAGGAAAAGGACAAGATAGGTCTAAAATCATTAAGGTAAGAATGTGCCTGACTTGTTCAAGCAACAGCTAGGAGAACGGGGCTGCTGGGCAGAGTAAAGAAAGGACTGATTGGTGAATGGTTAGATCAGGGAACTGTCAGGGGCCAGGCCAGAAACGGGTTGGCAGGCTGTTTTAAGTTTTATTTTCCTGAGATGCATGCCATTGAGGGGTTTCTAGTGGAGAAATGAAACAAACTGACTTATGTTTTGAAAAGATCACTCAGCTTCTCTGATAGGAACAGGCTTTGCTGGTGGCTCAGACGGTAAAGAATCTGCCTACTGTGCAGAAGACCTGGGTTCAATTCCTGAGTTGGGAAGATCCCCTGGGAGAAGGGAATGGCTACCACTCCATTATTCTTGCCTGGAGAAGTCCATGGACAGAGGAGCCTAGCGGGCCACAGTCCATGGAGTAACAAAGAGTTGGACATGACTGACTAATATGTTCACTTCATGCAGAGGAAAGGGAGAAGCAAGACCAGGTAGGAGCCTGTGTTTAAATCAAGGTGGTGACAGGTTGTAAGGAGCAGTAAAATCTAGAAAATGAAAGGGTTGAACTACTCATTCATTTAGTGAAACATCATTTATTAACATTCATCAGATGCTAGATACTGTTCTAAGAGTTATATATGCAGCGGGGAAGAAAACAAAACAGATCATACCTAATGGAGTCCTTTAAGATGCAGGCCAGCTCTAACAGTATAGTTCAGAAATATCCAGAACATGTACTCTTTTCAGTGAGGGGATAAAACGAAACAAACACATAGTGGCACAGGTTGCAATTGAAAAACAGAATGGCTGATATACGCTGCTTCTAATAATTGCCTCATCTTCCATCAGCATTTCAATGAAAAGCCAGCGAAAAAGGAGGCTGGTGTACCTAAAAAAATGTTGATCATCTGCACAGATGTCTGCTCTTTCTGAGTAATTCCTATCCCCACTTTCAGCTTCGCAAAGCGTGTCTCTTTATGGACCATGTTATTAATGAAATGGAAAAGAATGCACAGGAAAGCCTGCTGTTGTCTGAAATTATCTTTATTTCTGTACTGCCACTGGCAATAACTGTCTCCTCTCCAGAATTCCGGAACAGTGAATTCTTTCTCCACCAGATTAAAAGCAAAAAACAATAAAAACAGAACCACAACCACTGGGGGAAAAATATCTTATCATTATGAAATTATAATTTTGCCGTTGTATTTTGAGTAGGGTTGATGTGAGCAACTCTTAGGCAGTTCAGCTTGTTTTTAATAACTCAAGTTACTTTGAAGATTATCAACAGACTATCTGGTGATTAAGACCACTCCCCATAATGCTTACTATTCCAAACTCATGTCAGTTAGAAATATGAAAAGCTACAATTTTCCAAGATACCAGTAGTGAATTCTAGTTGCCATATGGATGTCAATTCTATTACAGTATGTCATAATAGTCTCAGAAACTGAGAGAATATAAGGGATCTGACTTGCCGGTCTATAGTCTTTGTGCAGGGAAAAATCATTAAGGTTTTTCTGAGATCTGGAACCAGATCCCTTGGAATCATGTAGGGTAAAAAAAGAGGGGTTCTACATATTTTCATTTTAAATAGTTTGGGAACAACGCTAAAATGCTTCTAGTGTAGCATTCTATATATACCTATATAGAGTATAAATTTTTATATAGATTTAAATGTGTATTTATATTGTGTATGCATGTTTATACATAAATAGTTGCATACATGTTCAATCTATATAGATTTAAAATCTATAGCTATATCTATAATTATTATTTTACTTATGTTAGATATAACTTCAGTCTTATTCTTAACCAAAAGTATACATCAGAATCACTTTTGAGATTTGGTATATATTATATATATATATATATTATTTGTATATATAAATATATACATATGGCATGAGGCTTAAGCATTTCCAATAAAGAAGTGTCCACAAAATTTAGCTTCTGACAATATTGTAGACTTTGTTACTTAAATGATTCTTCTGATAGAAGCAATTCAAAAAGCTAACATATCTTAAAATACATCACTGAGCTGGTACAAAAGAAAGAATTTATGGATGGATTAAAAATCAAAGTGAAAGCAGAAATATTGGGAGGTTACTAAGTGCCAGTAGAAGTTTTCACCCTCTTGGTGTCTCCAAATCTTGATAGCCTTGAGTCTCTGTTTTGACAAAGTTCAGTACACAGGAGATGAAGCCCAAGTCTCACTCCTTATAGTGAATATATGAGAAAACACCGGTACATATACACAATGGAGTATTACTCAGCCGTTAAAAAGAATACATTTGAATCAGTTCTGTTGAGATGGATGAAACTGGAGCCGATTATACAGAGTGAAGTAAGCCAGAAAGAAAAACACCAATACAGTATACTAACACATATATATGGAATTTAGAAAGATGGCAATGATGACCCTGTATGCAAAACAGCAAAAAAGACACAGATGTGTATAGCGGACTTTTGGACTCAGAGGGAGAGGGAGAGGGTGGGATGATTTAGGAGAATGGCATTGAAACATGTATACTATCATGTAAGAATCGAATCACCAGTCTATGTCCAATGCAGGATACAGCATGCTTGGGGCTGGTGCACGGGGATGACCCAGAGGGATGTTGTAGGGAGGTTCATGTTTGGGATCACATGTACACCCGTGATGGATTCATGTCAATGTATGGCAAAACTAAAACAGTATTGTAAAGTAAAATAAAGTAAAAATAAAAATTTAAAGTATATAAAAAAAGCAAACAAACAAACAACAACAACAAAAAAAAACCTAAGGGATGGCAACTCAGCATAAAGTTTAATGATAACTAAACACAGAAATTCAGAACAAGGAAATATGTCTGCACTGACATTGGCAATGAATATAAAGATAAAAATCCAAAGGTTAAACAAAAGAAACTTCCTGGAATTTGCATAATCACAAAGTGGAATGCAAGTCATTTCTCAGTTTGTGTTTCAGTTTTTATGCTACTTGTTTGAGCATAAAGCTTTGTAAGAATAATTTAACATAGATTCCAGTTTGTTGGGGTCCACTGGTAACCATGGTCAATTTTAAATTTTCACTGAACAAATGCAACTTCAATAAGTCTTCAAATAATTTCTCCATAAATAATTTTCCTAGGAAGATAAGCCTGAAGCGAAAAATCACACAATAAGGAAGGAAGGCCCTATGAATGAGAACAGAAATAAAAGAAAGATCAAACTCACAAAGACGTTTGATATCACAATTTAACTAAATTACGAAGTAAATATTATGTTCCCCAAAAAGTGAAATAATGCACAAGGAACTAGAGAGCACTGAATCAATAAAGTATACTTAAAATAACAAAATTGATATGCAAAATATGTAATAATTAATTTTAGAAATTGAACAGAATGGGTTAAATTTTATTGTAGATGCAATTAAATTAAGTTGTATGAGAAGAAATTTAGCTCAGAGAGAAGACATGAAGAGTTTACGAAAGGACAAGGTATGTGCAGGATAACATAACAACTTAACAACAATTTAAATTTCTGGAAGGAGATAGTGGAATAAATAGAAATAACATTTAAATATGCAGTAAAGTTTTCCATAATTATATTGTTGAATGACAGAATACTTCAGACAGAGAAAACACAAAAGTTCTCTAGCAGGAAAAACAATGTGATACTATACCCAGTACATTATAATAATAAAGGTGAAAACCAAACACAGAAAAAAAAAAAAAAAAAGTCTTTTTAAAAGTGGCCAAAGATACATCAGCTCAAAATATGGCATTTAAACAGATCACTATTATTTCATCAACAAAAAAATGAAAACTGGAAGACAGAAGAATAGTATTTTCAATGTGATAATAGGTCATTCTCAATCTAAGATTCTATACCCAGTAAAAGTATCTTTTGAAAAATCACAATGAAATCATGAGAGTACTACCAAGCATTTCTCACTGAAGTAAATTTAAGTCAAAATAAATCTTTTCAAATTAGAAATCTAAACTGTAAGAATGAATGATGAACAAAAACATTTATGAATATGTGGGTATACTTAAGTAAACATGAAAATATATATCAATAAAGATTATGGTAAATTTGTGGATAAAATAAAACAGGATAGAAGCATTCTGAGTATCATAGAAGTTGGTTTAATCTTTGAGGAGAGAAGGGAAAAAATATTAAATAGCATTCTTCTTCTTTATAAAGTTGCTAGTTTTAAATCACATTTCTCCTTATAAATCCTTTCTCTGATTCTTTTATTTTTTTATCTTTGATTTATTAAGGATTTAGAGTTTTAAAATCCTTTTTTGTTTTTTTTGGATAGATTTTGCACAGGACTAGGGGAGCTAAATCTAACTTACACTCATTTTGATGTCCTATCATGCCAGCTGCCTCAGTTGAAACTGAGACTGAAAAGTCCATCTTCAGACATTATTAGGCCACAGCAATTCTTTAACTCTGAACTTCCCATACATATGTTGTAGATTGCTTTATTACCTATCTTAGCATAAAACAATAATCAGCTATATGGCATAATTATAATATGAAGTTTACATATCCCTAAAATAAATGAAAAATAACTTAGTATTTATAGAAATTAAAATTTTGAAGACTATTGAGCTGTTTCTTTTCCAGGAATATTTCCTATTTATTGGCTCAAATGCTTGAGAAAAATTCCAAAACAGTCTCATCCTTTAAAATGTATGCATAAAATTCTGTTTTCAATGTGCATGTCTTATGTTTTTTGACGCAAAATTAAATTTGTGTGGTAAATATCAGCTGAAGCATCTTTGATCTTTGTTACTGTATGTACCTATTAGGAATTTCATATCCATAAAATGTAGGGTATTGATACATCTTAATTGCCTCAATGGAATAGAAATCAATACTGTTATTAAAACAAGGCTTTTTAAATTCTCCTTAGCACTGCCTATAAAATTAAACAATATTTTGTGTGGCATGCTTGTTGGTGTGAACAACTACTCAAACCTCTTTACGAGCCATTTATTTCATGTCATTACATGTGCAACATCATTTTATTGGGTTGGCTAAGAAGTTTGTTCAGATTACAACTCAAATGAACTTCTTGGTCAACCCAATAAAATCATTATACTAAATTGCATATTTAAAGATTACCACTTTTGTGTTAATAAGTAAACATCAAAACTAAAACAGGATACTTTAGACTTTCAAATCATTTATGAAATCCAAAGGGCAATATAAAGTCATAATTACATTTTACAAAAGTGATTGAATCACATACATTCCATATGGTGCATTTATAAAAGTATAACATGCAAAGCAAGATGAAATGTGATCTGGAAATATTAATTATAAAATAAAAATGTATTCTTTCAATTCTACTCCTTAACTCTCTTCCTTTTTCGGATGAAAGCAAATCCATGCCTGGGGACCTCTTCATGCAGAGTACACATTTCAAAGAAAGATTCTGTAAATGGTAGACTTCTTAATACCAAAGACAACTACTGATAACTACCAATACGAAAAAAAATAAAAGAAAACTACATTTAATAACTAAATCAAGAGTAGGGGTGTGAGAGGTATATATTAATTTTTTTCTTCAAAAAGCCAAAATAAATATGGATATATCTTAAGTGGCAAAACTAATGTAAACAAAAATGTGAGTTTTTTTAAAAATCTGATGCCTAAACTTAAAGGAGAAAGAAGTTTCAAAATTTAAGTATCTTTAAGTAAATCTCAGAAGCTATAAAAGTCTAAAAAGAGCTTTTATAAGAAAAGATTGTGAGCACCGTACTAGTCTAATTTGTCATTGCTCCATTTGTCACTGTATTATTCCCCATGAGATTCTTTGCTAAAAATGTGTCTTTCTTGTATTCTTTTCTCTATGTCTGTCTTAATCCTACGTCATCCTTGTTTCCTTAAAGTTTCATTCACTTTATGTGTTTTATTACCCATGTTTTCTGAAAAAAATACATCATAAAAATTCTTACAGAAATAACACATATATACAGCCATGTGTATTATGCAAAATATGAAAGACAAAAGTATCCATTTTTAAGATCATAAACAAGATTGGGCATCCTTAGATTGTTTAACATTTCTGGTTATGAGCTGGCAAATGTTTGACAGCTTGATTGCCAGGAAAAGTGACCTGATTTGTAGCATTTGCCCATTTCCATAAGGAAATACTGTCAATGTGGCCATTTTCAAACTACTAATGTAAAGTCACTGAACATAGGAATTGAAAGAGACGCTAGCAACTCATGATATAGTCCAGTATGAGTTAGCTCCAGTATACCACAGTAGTATTCTGTTATAATGCAGTTGTGGCTCTCACAATTCCCAGGGCACTCCAGTGATATGTAAAGACTGAGTTAATATGTCTTGAATAAAAATTCATAATTAAACTCTAGTACAATTACACTGAATTCACCACTCCTAATCAGAAATTCAAGTGTTCCCATTAGTTCAGTAAGAATGCTCATGATAAGCTTTTTAGTACTACAAGACATTTTAAGTGGCCATTGAAATTTTCTATACACCAAAACCAAATACATTACAGTGTTTACATAGTTCTACTATGTAGGTTACATATAGTTTATTGTTAACTGTGCACATCTGTGCAGCTATTTTGCAACATAAATGTGCTGGAAATTCAACATTCCACAAACATTTATTTAGCAGTAGTTCCTGTGAGAGATGTTTGGCAAAAAATGGGTGAATCAGATATAAATAATTATATATATATATATATATATGTATACACACATTATTCATGCCGACTTTTGGCTATTAAATGCATGTAGAACAAAGTTTTGTTGCTTAGTTAGAATCTAAACAATCATTGCCTAAGTGAAAATTTTCAAGATGATCCCTAGAAACAGAACTATTCAATTTCCCACAGAAGAAACAAATACTGAATTTTTCATCTCTTTTCTTTATTTGTTAGAGTTTTAAAAATAAAAGTATAAAGCATCTATGTTTGCTTTCCTTAAAAGACTTACTTTCATAAATGCAGTAACATCTGGTACTAGCAGAAGTGGTTAGAGTTGACGTTCTAAGCAACTCTTTCTATCAGTTATACTGGATGACTTTGAACTGTATAATGGGCAGATGAAGCAATTAGATCCTGTTGCAATTCATGTAAGAAATGTCTCATTAATTTGTGAAACAATGCACTGAACATATTACTGGCATGCAGTGAATGAAAAGTGCACACATAGACATAAGAGATAATTATTAGTTCCTACAATTTCATGTGTATTTTGTATACAATATGGTACATATCTAATAATATCAACATTGCAGAACACTGACAATACTTTCAAAACAATGTGTTAAATAACAGATGTATGATCTTATCTCACTAGGATTACTTCAAAAACCTAGAGTTTACTCTCATCATGCTCCCCAGGAGGCTTTTCAAGATTGGAGTTTTCTCAAAGAAGAGAATCTTGGAGTCTAGATTTTCAGTACAAAAGGATAAAGGAGTATGGTTGCAGAACAAAACATACAATTTCTTATTGATTTTGCTGTCCTAAATATTAAAAATATTATAAAATAATATGCTACTGTGAAATAATTTTCCATAAAGTTCAAATTAAATAAAGAAGCAGAAATGAATGCTACTTAAGATCAGGGAGAGGAACCACATGAAGCAAGTGAGCCAGGTGTGGTTTAAACTGAAGGTCTTCCTAAGAGTGCTCCCTGATGAAGACCTACCTTGATATTTAATGCTTTATTATTATTTCTTATTTTTATTAGGTAAATTTTGCCAAAGTTCAACAACCAATAATAAAATATTGAAGAAAATAATAATCTAAGTCTAAAATATTATATTTCCATTAATTGTTAAAAAAGAATAAATTTATTTCCAAATCAAGCACATAGTATATAACATAATTTAATGACAACATTAGTGCATATGTAACTACATTTTAAAACATAACTCAGTATTAATCATCTCTTTAGTTCAATGAAATAGCAAACTAAAGGACTTGGAGTGAAGTGACCCAACTGAAAATTATGAACATGGATCCCAAAAAAGTTTGTTGCTTTTTAAATTGTATAAAACTTTATGCTATTGTGGAAAGATATATATTTTGTTGACTCTTTTTAATGTCTGAATGCTTCAAGGTAATAATTAAGGATAAAAGATATAGATCGTAAAAACCACACAAATTTATTTAGAATTTGATGCCTCCCAAAAAACTGTGAGTCTTATTCTTTCAAACCCTTTTACCTGTGGCTTCCCTTCTCTCACATGCATTCACTTAAAAACTCAACTAAGTGAGGAAAAGAATGTAAGGTTAAAAATGTTTATGCTCTCTCTGGTCACATTGGGCCCCTATCACATCTAAATCTTAATATGTGGTTAGCAGCTAACATTTATTAAGTGCTTATTATGGTCTATGCCTGTGAAAAGAAGTTCTGTATTATCTCATCTACTCTTTTCAAATTCCTGTTTCCATTTCATAAATGAAGAGTTTGAGGAACAAAAGTGTTAGGTAACTTTTCTAAAGTCATGCAATTGATGAATTTGGGGTTGGAATTTGAACTCCTGAAGTTTTATTCCAGACCTCAAGCTCTTTACTAATGTATTATATTTCCAAAAGAAAGGAGAAAGGAAAAGGGGAGAAAAAGCAACTTAGTAAGTAGTGATTAGCAAAAGATTGTGATATATCACAGTCTATAATATATGAAAACAATAATATATGACAGATTTGAAAAACAGTGTTCAAATGGCATTTCCAGTCTCATAGTAAAACAGTCTGTGCAAAGTCAATGAACGGTCTCCTGGGATCTGTAAGCAACCTATCCAAAAGAGGACAGCAGTAAGGTCTTGAATGAGTGAAATAATAGATGAGACAGGACAAAGGAAAGGAAAAGAAGATTGAAAGTAAAGCAATTAATGTTTATTTACTCTATTACCCTTCCTAGCTTAAGAACATTGGGTTCATTATGAAGGTAAGATTTGCAAATGTGAACCAATGTCTAAGATTAGTGCTAAAAATTTAGTAGATTTGAAATTATACACCACATGTAAACTTTTACTCCAGAAGAAACCATATAAATTCAATATATTCCTTCACGTTAATCCATTTTTCTAATCTTAGTTCTAGGATTCAAAGAAGTTTTATCAAAGTGTTCTCTTGAGCACAGCTGTAACTTCTATTTGATTCAGTACTGGAATTAATTGGAGTGACAGTGTAATATTTACTGAAAACGTAACTCTATGCTATATATATATCTCAGCCTTCACATTTAAAGAATAGAAATTTAAACATTCTGAACATCAGAACAATCAATGCAGTTACACATACATTTCAGGCACAATGTGCTTCCTGCTCTAGAGAAGGCTTTGGGTGGTTCAGTTTTTTTCCCATTTTCCTTACAAAAATTTCACTGTGATGTGTATTTTAGAGATGTTTTCATGTAAACCATCATTTGTACAACATGTGTATTTAATTCTAGTAAGTAATCATTCAAACTTTTCACATATATCTAGTTGTGTTACTAGTATAGGGTTAAACAAGTATAACTACTTTTAAACAAGTATAGGGAAAAAAAGTTGTGACTGGAACAAATTGGATATGTTCCCTTCTGTCCTACCCCAGAGAATTTTTTTTCACAGGGAGAATAGAGCAGGCTACTCTTACTGTAAATTATATTCCTACCACTATTATTTGTAGTGTTTCCAGAGAGTATGTATTTTTAGATCATCATAAGTATGAATTAATTTTGAAGTAAAAAGAATATGTCACTAATAAATAAACATTGCATCATAGTATGATTATACATTATGTTTAAATATTTGGGGGAGGCAATTTGTGCTTTCAAAGTATTTGCTGAATTCAGCCAGACTTTATTCTAAGTTAAAAAAAAAAATGTAGATTACTAAACATTTAAACCTTAAAATATTTTCAGGATATAAAATTCCTTCAAGTTAGCCATCTACCTGTGATTCATGGTAAAAAATCATTCAGTAATATGTGGCTTCAGTAAAAATTTGAACTATAATATATACACACACACATATATAATATGGGGAAATTATTTTCTTAGACATATTCATTATAATAAAGAAAACAAAAATGTTTCTGTACCTTAAGATTTAAACTGTTATTATAATGCCACATAAATGTATGCTTAAAATGGGTTCTTTGTTAATAATTTTCATATATTGCCTTAAGGTTTTATTTTTCTAGACTAACTTTATATGATGAAGAATACATACCTTTATTTCCTAATGCATAAGAAAACTGGAAAATATTGTGTAATGGAAAAGATAATTATAAAACTTTCAAGCTAATTTGTAAGATACTTTAACTTTAGAGAAGCTGGTTGTATTCTCTATTGTCAAAATATGACTGAAATTAATATAGAAAAATCAACCCCTCTCAAAGCAAGTAACTAAGGATGAGAATAAAGTCAGAACAGATAAGAAATAAAGGAATATGAAAAAATAAGGTTACAATTGGTGGGAAGAATTGGTCTGAAAAATGTTCTCAACTATTTGGGTATATTTGAATCTTCTGAAAGCATTGTGAAAGGTAGGATTCTATCCACAAAAATATCCACTTACCCCTACCTTCAGAGTTCTGCAGAACTGCAAACATCAGCATTATTTCTATTATTTCAGCTGCCTGGCTTCATGAAAATAGTTCTATCCTCTAGGTTAAAATTCTTGGCTCAGATCAAGGTTCCAAGCCTATCGTGAGGGTTAGATATTAAACACTAAGGATGTTAAATAATATAGTAAATAGGAGTATACAATATGACCCTCTTAAAATAGAGAGCCCAAGGGGATGAGCTGCCACCAAATTGCTTGAAGATCTTCAACAGACAGATTTTACTGTCCCCAAGAATGGCCCAATTACAGCCATGAGGCTAAGGTCACTGGTTCAGGTTAAATAAGCTGATTAAACCAAGTATATAGAGAACGTTGCAAGAGATCCACATTTTAGCTCCAGGACCTACAAGCAGAGCTGTATAGATCTCAAAAAGAGGGAAAGAGACCCACTAACTATTGAATGTCAGTCACATTAGGAAAGGAAATCGGCAAAGGCATCCTGGAATCTCAGAGGTCACTATCAGGCAATGCAAACAAAGAAAGCCTATTCCCACCTTAGGCAAAAGGTAAATGACCTACTGCCCGAAAGTATTAGCAATCCTCTGGCTCTAACTCCAGCAGGTAAGCTGCTGCTTCTAAGTCACTTCAGTCGTGTCCGACTCTGTGCGACCCCATAGATGGAATCCCACCAGGCTTCCCCATCCCTGGGATTCTCCAGGCAAGAACACTGGAGTGGGTAGCAGGTAAGCTTGTTAAATGCAAATAAGTTCCTTGTTGTGGCTATTGCTCTTACTGTGTACAGCCTGGATAATAGGGTTGCCAGTTGAACACTCAAGCCCAGCCCTGTAGCAGGAGAGAAGCTGAAGAAAAATCAGCCAGGTGTTCCAATGTATCACAGGATGGCTGAGTGCCACGTGCTGGCTAGCCCTGTTAAAAGGGCTTCAGCCAGTGTGCTGTGCGGTGTGGATTCTGACCCAGAGCTCACATTCCTCTGTATTTGACAGTGACAATAGAAACCATGTCTAAACCAGCCACTCTCTCCTTATACCATGCCTCAGATTTTATTTTAATCAGAATGGCTCTCCCCATGTAACCAAATCAGACCCATCTAGCTGGCAGGTTTGAATTCTAATGATCTTACTATAATATTAACAAAGTGATGTCTGGATTATGAAGTTGCCATCCATGAAACATCCTACATTTAGGACATCACTGTGCCCAAAGGTGTACGCATTGTTAATGAAGTCCCCACAAAGCTAGATCACAGGCATGATGTACCTGTGATGATCTGATGGAGCTCACAGAGATCTGCTCAACTAGTAGTAGAGGCTAGACTACTATCAGTCCATCCTCAGCCAGGCCTCTAGCACATACACTTAAAATTTAACAGCAGCCAACCACTAATGCCCTTCATGCATCTCCACTGGAAAAGACCACCCTCCTCCTTGACGGGCCTTAGTCACCTCTAAGTACAACCACACATCAGACAATGTCTCTGTAGCCCAAAAGAACGCTGTTGGGGATAACCGCATCTCAGATGTGAGGCTACAAATAAAGAGAACGATGAGAACTAAAGTATCGCCTGTAAACAAAGGATGCTGTGGCCATCAAGCCATGACATTATAGCCACCAGGATGTGTGGCTCTGAGGAAACTCAGGGCAGAAACAGGATGCCAACTGCTGTGATCACCCCCAAAGGAAGCTCAAGATAAGGAAACGCAGGATGCTGGCCCCAGATAGCTGAAGTGCATATCAAAGGGATACTTTCAGTGAGCCCACACTCTTAGATCTTCCCACAGAGAGAAAAACACTCTATTTCTTACCTTGAGACATCTGGCTTCCTTTTATTAATACCAATTTTTTGATGTTCCCACAACCTGGTTTTGGTGCAATCAACTCCTATATTTTTTGGCTTTATTCTTCCTATTTGGGATAGTGTTTCATTATCTGAGATGCTATCTCTGGGCTTAAAGTCCTAAGAATGTCTGCCGAATATAACTTTAACCTTTGGGTTGCACATTTTTCAGTCAACAATTACAAGGTAGTTAATGTGCCCCAACTTCACTGGACTCTGGGATTCTGCCCACACCTTATCCCCTGTCCTCCAGGAGGAAAATGAATGACTGTGGTGACTGGCAACTCAGAGACCAAGTGGCAAAACTACCTTCAGTTGATGAACCCTACAAATTCTATTGGTCTGATGTAGCTACTGCTGGCCTCATGAAGCTTGCCTCAACTGAAATGTTTGCAAAATCTTAAATCCCCTGCCAACTGGTGAGCTACATTAGCTATTTCATGTTCTGGCAAGCCATGTATTCTCAACCACACTAGCCACAATAAGGCATTTTCTGCCTCCCCCCTCATGAGGCCAGCTTAGATCCGCAGGTTAGGGGCCTCTTGATGCTGTGTTCATAGCTCAGTGTTCTAGATGACAGCTTTTGCTTTCCACATGATGTATCCATGACAGACCTTATTGCCCTCATTGTCCTCACCCCCACAGGCACCTCTTTTATACCCCAAATTTTCTCTTTACATCTCACCCATAAGCCCCTCCCCACTGTACATAACAACCCTGGCACAAATAGGTCAGATTTCTACATGAATATATATTCATACAAAATTCCAAGACAGAAGCTCAGGCCTTATTAAAAAAAAAAAAAAATGTTGGATCTGTCACCATGCAGGGCTAGACCTACAGCTCTTCCTAAAGATCAGCCTCTCAAGATCATTCCCTCCAAAGCACTGGGAACCTCATTTAAGCTTACCAAACACTTTTCCTTTTAGTGAATGGACCAATCAGACCTTATCTGGGTAATGCCTAAGTACTCCACCCAAGGATCTTAATAAATGTGTGTCCCAGGTCCTGTTGCTCTGCATGGCCTTCCAGACATGCTGAATGCTTCCTTCCAGAGCCTATGGTAAACAGCTCAATGTCACTTTCCCTTATGATCTTTTGTGGGAACATAGTTCACCATAGGTTAGGTGAAGTTGCTCAGTCGTGTGTGACTCTTGCGACCCCGTGGACTGTAGCCCACCAGGCTCCTCCATCCATGGGATTCTCCAAGCAAGAATACTTGAATGAGTTGCCATTTCCTTCTCCAGGGGATTGAACCCAGGTCTCCTGCATTGGAGGCAGACGCTTTAACCTCTGAGCCACCAGGGAAGCCCATAGTTCACAAATAATTCAAGACTCTAGTTAACTAATGTCACTCTAACAAAGACTTAGCCAGGAGCCTAGGACTTTTCTACTGATACATGACCCTCTCTTGGTTCTTTTCATGGGTGACCTCTTATTCTTCAAATCTCAATTTACATATTTCCTCAGCCTCTTTGACCATCATATTTAAATAAAGACCTTCACTTTATTCCTCCTTCATGGAATACTTTTCAATAAAATTACCTTGTTTTGATTCATCATAGTACTTATCACAATTTATTAACTTGCTTACTTTTCTATTATCTGTTCCTTTGAAATACAGTGTCCGAATTTTGTTTACTATCATGTCTTCAATATTTGGGATCATGATCTGTAAATAGTAGCCTCTCAATAAATATCTGAATCAAAAAGAATGAGTGAGTGGATGCTCCATATAGAACTATGAAGAACTTGAAAATAGCTTCTGTATTATAATTCTACCTTCAGGCGTCTTTTGGAATTTATAAGAGAAAAAAGAGTTTATAAGTAGAGCTCAAGAATTTTAGTCATTTCTGCCAGTGAATTATGCAGCTAAGAAAGGAATTTATATCCATTTGAAATGTGAAATAATAGTCCTCATTTGTCATAGTCTTGGATATTCATATTCATGTATTTGTAACTAAAAGATTTTACAGAAGGCAATAAATGGTTCACCAGAACTCATCATAAAATTATATATTTAAAGCTTCTAGCATGACTTTGAAGTTATTTTCGATTGAAGAATGCAGATAAAGTCAGAATCCTCTCCCCAAATTGTTAATTTAATCAATGTAGAAGCAAAACAAAAACAACCCAACAATAAAACTAGGCAGCAACTCTTCCAGGGTCCTTTCTGCTAGTTGTTTATTGTAGAAATCCTTTTCCCTTATGTTCAAAGCCCTTTCTTATCCTCTTCCCTTCTGATCTCCCTACATGATGTATTCTTTTAGCTTCTGCAAAACAAACAGGCTGGTGACCCTAAAAATCTAATAGGAACAGCAACAGTACCTACATATTGGGTGTCTAGCAAGTAACACAGCAGATGGCAAACACAGATGGAAATGTTGCCACTTTCCTGGTATCTGTGAATTTTAAATACTAAGAGACACCTTCTCCTGCCTCCACGCCCTTTACTAATAGCTCCTGTCAGTTGTCCAGCAAAGAGGAAAGAGTGGTTGTATCCATTTTCTTTGTTATTCCTTGTGCAGTTTAAGAGATTCAAATATGATTTTCAGACACTATGCTTTAAGGGACAGACTACTGAAAGATAAACAAAAGATCATTTCTGGCACCTGTTTCTAAGAGATTAAATGTAAACAGTAGTCCTCATGGCCCCTTCAGATTGACACACAGGTACTACTATTAATTCAGCTGTCTGCCTTGCTGTCCCAGTTGTGGGGTGATTACACTGAAGGATTAGAACAACATTCCTTTGGATATTTGCTTTAAGAAATAAGCAGGTAGGGAGGCATCACCAAATCGCTGAAGTATAAAATTAGACAAGCAACAGCCATGATCACACAATAAAACAGCAAAAGGTTGTATTTACAAATCCAGACTTTGCTTTACTCTGTGATGTATCTTCCAGTTTCCCTTAGATGAGAGGGGGGATGGGAAGAGTGAGTGAGTGTATGTGTTGCAGTCGGGCAGGTAGGCAAAGGAGACCAAGAAAAGAAAAATTCCAGCATGTGTAGTACTATGGCGCTTAAGGTCTGTTTCCTATCATCTACTCCCTCTCATTTCTAAGAGAAGATCACCAAATTACAATCAAAGTATAGCCAAAGGAAAAATAGTGAAAGATTGTGATTAATCCTCTATTTATTTTTTATATATAATTTTACGTTTTTCTATCCTTTCAATTTTAAGTTGTTAAAGTACAGAAACAAAGGTATCAAATTTTGTCTAATATTCAGTTCCTTGCGAATATATATTTCTCAGTGTTAAAAATGAACTTTTTTGCATGATATGCCTGAAGTCTAACATAACAAGAGACACATTTATTACTATGTTTTCTTACTTGCATTCATAAAAGTTTCCATGTTGGTCATGCTTTTCCTACTCTTAAGTTGATCACCTTAACTTTGGAAAGTATATCAAATTTCATATGTTCGTTTATTCCCACTCTGAGAATCACATTAACCAGCCAAATATAAAATCCAATCTGTAGCAAATCGGAGTTTTCAGCAACCAGTATCTTTCACCATGATTATTATTTCAGTGTTTTATGCATCTTTTACTACTAGATCTTACAGGTACAGCATAAAGTGACCTGATACGGTGGAAAGGAAAGTGTTCAAACAGTATTCACTTAGTGGAAAAGGGAATACGTATTTTAAAATGAAGACAACTGATGTCTTCTCCAAAGATTTGGCTTCACTTTGACAGGAATGAAACTGTATGAGCCCAAATTTTCAATTCAAATAAAGGACAACTGGGATATGGTTACATTCTTCCCTACCTTAATAAATTGCTACATGGGTTGGGTTGGAACTCAGGAGATAGGATTTGAAAGTCTCATTCATCATTAGTGTAGAGGGACTAGAATCAACGTGAAAGTGCTATGCTGTCTCACATAGCCAAACAGTGATTTGATGGGAGACTTAAAATTCGGTAAAATCAAACTGTATAGATTTAGCGTCAGTCAGTTCAATCGCTCAATCATGTCCGACTCTTTGTGACTCCATGGACTGTAGCACACTAGGCTTCCCTGTCCATCACCAACTCCCAGAGCTTACTCAAACTCATGTCCATCGTTTCAGTGAAGCCATCCAACCATTTCATCATCTGTCATCCCCTTCTCCTGCCTTCAATCTTTCCCAGCATAAAGGTCTTTTCTGAAATGAGTCAGTTCTTTCCATCAGGTGGCCAGAGTATTGGAGTTTCAGCTTCAGCATCAGTCTTTCCAGTGAATATTAGGACTGATTTCTGTTAGGGTTGACTGCTTGATCTCCTTGCAGTCGAAGACTCTCAAGAGTCTTCTCCAGCACCACAGTTCAAAAGCATTAATTCTTCAGTGCTCAGCTTTCTTTATGGTCCAGCTCTCACATCCATACATGACTACTGGAAAAACCATAGCTTTAACTAGATGGACCTTTGTTGGTAAAGTAATGTCTCTGCTTTTTAATATGCTGTCTAGGTTAGTCATAGCTTTTCTTCCACAGAGCAAGTGTGGAGAGGTTTACCCTTCTGTCATAAATGATTGGTAGGATTGGAACTTGGATTGTAGTATTTAATTTTTTTTTCTTACAAATGGCTCATAGACCCGAATTCTGATGGGTGGAGTTATCTATTTCAATGGGAACTATCAAATCGTAACTATGTAGGTCTTAGGATCTAGCAAGAAGACTGACACATCCATGATATTTAAAGTATCAAGTACTTGAATGGGAGAAGATATTTGCAAATAATATGACTGATATTAATATATATATATTAATATATATATAGGTTAGTATCCAAAATATATAAATAGCTGTTATAATTCAACATGAACAAAACCAACAACCTGATTAAAAATTGGGAAGATGATCTGAATAAACATTTTTCCAAAGAAGGTATAAGATGGAAAATAAGCACATGAAACAATGTTAAAAACCATTAATCATTAGAGAAATGCCAATTAAAACCACAATGAGATATCACTTCACACCTGTCAGAATGACTATCAAAAAGAACACAAATAACAAATGTTGACTAGGATACAGAGAAAAGCCCAGCAATTCCACTCTTGGGTATATGTCCAAAAAAACTGAAAACACTAATTCAAAAAGATACATGCACCCCAATATTCACAGCAGCATAATTTATAATTACCAAGATACGGAAATAACCTAAGTGCCCATCAACCGATGAATGAATGGAGAAAATCTGACATATATCTGTGTGTGTCACACACACACACACACACACAATGGAATATTACTTAGTCATAAAAGAAATGATTTTGCTACTTGCAACAACATGGATAGACTTAGAGGGTATCTAGTGAAAGTTACTCAGTCGTGTCAAACTCTTTGTGACACGATGGACTATGTAGTCCATGGGATTCTCCAGGATAGAATACTGGAGTGGGTAGCTATCCCCTTCTCCAGGGTATCTTCCCAACCCAGGGATTGAATCCAGGTCTCCCACATTGCAAGCAGATTCTAGAGGGTATCAGGCTAAGTGAAATAATTCAGACTGAGAAAGACAAATACTGTATGATATCATGATATCACTTATATGTGGAATATAAATAATACAACAATCTAATGAATATAACAAAAGAGAAAGACTCAAAAATATAAAGAAAAAACTAGAGTGGTGAAGAAAGGGGTGGACAGGAAAAATGGGACAAGGGATTAAGAGGTATAAACTACTATATATAAAATAAATGAGTAACAAGAATAGATTATGCAATACAGAGAATACAGCCAATATTTTATAGCAACTATAAATGGAGTATAACCTCTAAATTGTGAATTACTATGCTGCACACCAGAAATTAACATAATATTGTTAATCAACTACACCTCAGTTTTAATAAAGTATTAAGTACTCTGATTCAGTGACTCTATACATTTAATCTTTCTTTTCTTTCACAGTCCAAAGGCAATATGACACTGCTGTTGTTGTCATTTAGTTGCTAAGTCATGTCCAATTGTTTTGCATCACTGCTATAGGGACATCTTAATTTACAGATTGATTATATATACATATATATATGTATACACACACACACACGCCAACAAATGCATATATATGATATTTCTTTAACTAAATGTCAAAAGAAACAACTGGCTGTTTTAGCTGAACTTATCATAGAGCTAATAGTGACAATGAAAACAGGAGAGCTTTTCATGAAGGAACCTACACACCAATCATATTTCATTTTGACAACTGGAATCATAAAACTTCAATTTTAAATAATAAATCAAATTGTTGACATTTTACCTAAATCAATAATTTTCTCATTTCAAAGAAAAAATAGATACGCCCTTAAATGAAATTAAACAATTTATTGCTTAAATAGAAGAGCAACAATAAAAAAGAAATGTCAAAATTTCTATATTTTATAATTGCCCTCATATATTATGCCCTTTTATTTCTGACCCAGTTTTTTAATTTCATTAGATTCTGATTTTCAAATTTCATTGTAGGAAATGTATTGCTTCCATGTACTTATTTTTAAAAATTCAATACATTTGAGCCACTTTATGTTTTCTTTGCCAAACTTTTAGACTAATTGAAATGCACTTTAGACATTCACAAGTTGTATGTCATGCAAAATGTGATTCGGTCACATAGCATATGGCAGTCACATTTACAGTGTTAAGCATTTTAATTTTTATATTTTATGTTTTAAAGGGACAAGTATCTTGAGACACATATTTAACAATTTTTTGCCCATAGTGTTGCTTCTATAATCATACTTCCTATAAATGAAAAGTATATTGAATTTACCAGAAAAGTTCATTTATAAAATGTACACCACTGACATATTTATGCATCAAATATTTAATGTACCTATCTGACATACTGATAGACATAGGACGGTGATCTATGCCTAGATTTTAATTTTAAAATTTCTATCCTGCTTCATTATTTTAATTGCATAAGTACATGCCTTTTTTGCAAGTTAACATTTGGCCACATAAAGTTGTTGGCAACATAACCCTACCTCAACCTCTAGCCACTATTAATCTCATACTCTTGAGGTAACCAAGAGCAGCTCTTCACAAGGTGCCACAGCCTTTAAGGAAAAAATGGGATATTTCACGTTAATTAAAATAATGGTTCATAAAGTTGCATAATTGTTGACGTGACCAATTATCACCATAAAGCAGGTGCTAAACCTAATTTTACACACTCCTGGCAAAACAACTCAATTTATCAGAGTGGTGCTTTTTAAATTCAAAGGCTCCTCATGAGCTTAGAATCTTGGAAGTTTTAAGCTGAGAGGAGGCCTCTCATCTTCCCTATCCTCTCACCTTAACACAGGAAAACACTTAGACTAGCCAATGTAGATTAAACATGAGTTTTTGGTGTTTTTTCCTTTTTTAAAAATTTATTTTATTATTATCATTTTTTTTTACTTTAAATATTGTATTGGTTTTGCCATACATCAACATGAATCTGCCACTGAAGTACACGTGTTCCCAATCCCAAATCCCCTTCCCACCTCCGCCCCTCCACAACATCCCTCTGGGTCATCCCAGTGCACCAGCCCCAAGTATCCTGCACCCTGCATCAAAACTAGACTGGTGATTCGTTTCTTATATGATATTATACATGTTTCAATGCCATTCTCCCAAATCATCCCACCCTCTCCCTCTCCCACAGAGTCCAAAAGACTGTTCTATACATCCATGTCTCTTTTGCTGTCTCACATACAGGGTTATTGTTACCATCTTTCTAAATTCCATATATATGCGTTAGTATACTGTATTGGTGTTTTTTTCTTAGTTGTTTGTTTTCTTTTAAAGATTCTAGCTAAAAGAGTCCACAATTGATTTTACTATACTCAGAGGTAATTCCACCAATTCAAATCAGACAATCATTCTCAATAGAGTTCCCAAATATTTCTATTACATAATGCAATTTGTACTTTTTTTTTGTTTTTTTTTACTTTTTCAACATCCAGAGGAGGTAGCAATAAGTATAATAATAGAAAACTTGCTTTTCAGTTTGGCTGACACTCAAAATATTTAGCAAACTGTGCATGGACAGTGAACAGACAAAACAAATACTTGAAGATTAATAAAAAGGAAGGTCTGAAAACAACCTGTTAGCCTTGCTCTTTTCGCACATATCTCTATAGGTGGCTCAGTGGTAAAGGGTCCACCTGCCAATGCAGGAGACACAGTTACATTCCCTGGTTTGGGAAGATCCCCTGGAGAAGGAAATGGCAACCCACTCCAGGTGTTCTTGCCTGGGAAATCCGATGGACTGAGAAGCCTGGTGGGACTATGTTCCATGGGGTTGCAAAAGAATCAGACATGACTTAAGCAACTAAACAACTATAGGAATAGTCGCTTCTGTGGAAGATTTTGGCAAAAACTCTACATTAATAGAAACATTAGAAAGCGGTAGAAATTATACTTGAAATGAGCAAAGATAGATTTTTATTGACTTGTAAATCCTGGAATAGTGCTAGTTTCTTACACAACTATTATAGATTTAGGGATCACTCAATGTCTTCAGAACTCAATCTTTCTCACTCTCTTTCCCAGTCTTGCCCACTTCTGTGTTGGATTCATGCTCAGACAACGTGCTTACCAAATGGAAGACATCATCTCATATCTTTTTCACTGAAGACACATCTGACTTGATAGGTTCTAGGAAAATAATTCCCAAGTGTTTCCCTATGTGGATATACCTGGGCTGAAATTAGTGGAAGTTGTCTGGGGATGCTCATGACCCTCACTGGTAGGATCACTATAGTATATATCTTACAAACTGGGATGTGTCAAGAGTAAAAGAAGGAGTTATGGGTAATCATGTTGTGACAGTAAGAGTAAATGAAGAGTCATGCAAAAGAGGAGGCATAGTCATGGCCTTCTGAGGAAAAGCAATAGAAGCTATGCTTTTTAAAAGTCCAAATATTCATTTTAATGTACTTATTTTCTTTACTATTCATTTCAGTGATATGAGGCAGGTATTTTTAACCTTCATTTTGAAGCTGAGGATAGTGAGGCCCAGAGCACTTAGGTAACAGTAAGTGAAAGAACCAACATTTGTGCAATGATCTATTGGACTCTGCACCACATATTCATTTCTCAATACCAAAAAAGTAATGATAAAATTAACTTGGTTACTTACTATATGACACAAAGAATATGAAAAGTTAATGAAGACTATGGAAAGAATATTACTGAAAACACATATTTTCACTATTAATGTTTCAAAATACAACACAACAAACGCTAGAGGCAGTGGAATGATGTTCCTCAATCTTTGGTGATACCTCTTTTATAATAATAGTTTTCACACATTTAAGGTAGGATTGATCTGTGTATCTTCTAAAAGATTCCCCAGAATTGATAACCATTGGCCTAAAAACAGGTAGTAACACAGTCATAGAAATACAGCATTTACATTTATACCATGTGTGTACCATCCTGAAAAATATACCATCCTAAAAAAAAAAAATTAGGTTTGTGTTTGCTTCTTTCAATTGTCTCAAAGAATTTGGATTTCATTCTTCAATAAAAACATTCTCAACAAGCAAACTGTTTTGATAATCTGAATAATCAAGACATTGGCATGAGGGCTCTCTATAGGAATTTACTCTAGATTAACTGCATGGGTATCAAAGAAGGCAGTGATGTTTAATCAAGGACTAAATGATTTTAGACTATAAAAGAGGAAGTGAAAGGAAAGCATTTCCTTAGTTGTCAAAAAGTCTTTAAGGTCTTGGATTCTGATATTCTGAAAGGTTAATAGCTTGATAACAATACTCAATACAGTTCAGTTGCTTGGTCATGTCCGACTCTTTGCGACCCCATGGACTGCAGCACGCCAGGCCTCCCTGTCCATCACCAACTCCTGGAGTTTACTCAAACTCATGTCCATTGAGTCGGTGATGCCATCCAAAATAATAATAATAGTGAAAATTAAAACAATGTTTTTCATCATTTATGGAGTTCATGCTAATAGCACTAAGTACTTTGTGTATATTATCTCTCATTCTTACAAAAAACTTCTATTCTGCAAATGAGAAAATTGAGACTGAGAGTAGTTACATAAATTGTTCAAGGTCACATGCACAATGGATCTTGCCTTAAATTCAAGTCTGAGTTAATTCCTAACTCATCCCATTCTCCCCATCCCAGATAGTTTTCACTTCTTACGTGTTAAAGATGACACTTGACACTTGTTTGTAGAGCACTGAATAGCACATTAAAAAAAAAAAAAGTATGCTCTGAAACACTGAAAGAAGATTAAAAAATCTCAGAATATTCACATCTCCTTTTTTTTTTCATTTGTTAAATAAAGATGATGCTTGAGTGTAATCCTCAGTATTTTACCTATGCTGGAAATAAACCCAAAGTGCAAGTACGTTTTCTCCAGCATTTGTTTTTGTAGTTCATTTTTGAGCCACATTTACATACTGTGAGAATGATTACTTTTCAACTTCTTGTTTGTCGTAGTGAATATGACCTAAAAATCTGAAGGATAATTACATCATAAATCATGAAGACACAGTCTGGTAAGTTGTGGGTTTTTTTTGTTTTGTTTTGTTTTAATTTACCTTTTAATTGAAGAAAAATTGTTTTACAATGCTGGTGTGGCTTTTTGGAGTGTGGTAAAATACATAATAGTTTCAGAGGTCTGCATTTTTCTCCATGTTTCTTTCTGCTGGAAAGTGTACTGTCCTCAATGCCTTTAGATCATCTTCCTCTAGGGAGTACTATTCATTTTCTAGCATCTTAAAACAGTCCCTATGGAAGAGTGAAAACAAATAAGTTTGACATATACACATGTCCCTCTCACATTTAGTAGCATGAAATGTTTCTAGCAAATTACATCTCCATTTTAATGAAAGTAAATAAAAACTTTCTAATCCCTTGAGGAAATACAGTAAGTAATAAAAATACTAATTTTTAGTGGACTTTATTAAAACTAATTCAGAATTATGTCCAAATAATAATAGTTTCCAGTTATTGAGGGCTTGACTCTCCACAAACACATTGTTTAATTATCTGACACTGTCAGGAAGTAGGTAACATTGCTCTGCCAATTTTATAAGCGGTAAAAATAAGCCAGTGAGTTTAATT
This sequence comes from Capricornis sumatraensis, assembly GCF_032405125.1. Taxonomy (NCBI): domain Eukaryota; kingdom Metazoa; phylum Chordata; class Mammalia; order Artiodactyla; family Bovidae; genus Capricornis; species Capricornis sumatraensis. Next base: position 43,606,759 of record NC_091074.1, on the reverse strand, counting down.
AACTTGCTGTGTCTATACAGAACTCAAATTTGAACCAACACTATTAAATACTTTTACATATAGGTCTTTCAAAGAACAGAAAGTATTTAACTGATGACAATCACTCTTGTTCATAAATTGAAAGCCTTAAGTAATTAAATCAGTGAAAATAAAACTCCTGAATTCCTCCATTGTCCTTTTCAGAAACATTCAAATTATATGGAAAGGACTGCAGTCTTAAACACCAAGTAAGTATAGTGCAAATTTTCTTACAAAACTACCGCAGGGTTAGACAAATTGAATATATATTAGGTTTATAAATTATACAATGAAAGTAAAACTGAGAGGCTACTTAAAGATTGTCATACCACAGACAGCTACAGTTATTTTTCTTTTTGTGAGCAAAGAAAAAAAAAATTGATAAAGTTTGATGGTAAGAGAATCTTGGATCAATTGTCCTGCCATACAGTTTTACTATTAAAAGTACTATGAAGATACTGCCCACAAAATTTATTCCTGAGCACAATGAGAGAGTAAGGATATTCATATATTTCAGGGATTAAATGCATCAGTCCAAGGATGCATGAATAATATGTGAATAATTCTGTTGATGGTGAAGGAGATGGTGATTGGTGGTAATCACAACTTTCTTAAATCATGTGCTGACGTTAAAAAAGTATATTTTCATTTTAAGTTTTTCTGCTTGAGACATTGCTTATGAGGGGAAAAGCCTGGACTGATCTTAAATGAAAACATACACTCAGTTAAAACTGAAAGTATCTTCAAAATATAAGCTCCTTTTCAAATTTAATATCATTTTCTTTCAGGTCTCAGAACACAAGAATAGACAATGGATTCACTGCAGACTATGAATATGCAAGGCCATGAAACTGAGCTGAAACTCCAAGAAAATGGTCAAACATTTTAAAAGGTGAAAATAAAACATTATTATTGATTTTGTAGTACTTTCTTGCAATGTTCATCTTTTTTTTCTATTGTTCCAGCTATAGTGACATATTTTCTTCAACAAAATTATTTTATGTAAAACATGGAAATAAACACCATGTATTTTTTACTGTACATAGTGCTTTGGCCATGGAAGATCAATCTGTCTTCAGGATGTTAACATTCTTATTGAGGAGACAAGAATAGCTTCCATCAATAAATAGAGAAAAAGATAAAAGTATATGACAAAATGCTAAAACATGTGATACACAGATTGCATTTAACCTAATACTGAAAGTCAATTCCCAGCCAGGTTAATAAGAAGTCCAGAGTCCCCAAGGATGGGAAAGGGGTCTGGGCCTCTCAAAGTGGAGATAGGGGTCTGGGGTTCTCAAGGAGGAGGAAAGGCCAAACTTTTTTTTTCCCCCTCTACATTCCTTAGTCTTAGTCTCATAAAGCATTTTTTTCTTTAAGCCTAAAACTGATGATTACACAACAGACAACTCAATTTAAACTCTTATAAGGATTATATAACAACAATGTATCCTGCTTGAGGACAGTTTCTCCTTTCTGAAAACCTTCTGACTAATCCTGATATTTTAGAATGTATATTATGGGACTGGGTCTGGTAGGATCTTTCTATTGTTAAATTCTAATCTTGTTATCCTAAAATGTAAATTGTGCGAGTGGGTCTGATAAAATTTTCACAAACTTGAGACATTCCTTTGATTTATTGTAATAACTAATTAAAAAGTATATAACTCCCTTGCTAACACTAGCGAGGGGGGCACTCTCCATCCCCCTTCTGATGTCTATGTCAGAAGCTTTCTCTGTCCCTTTTTATACTTTAATAAAACTTTGCTACAGAAAAGCTCTTGAGTGATCAAGCCTGGTCCCTGGTCCTGAAGCTAAATCTTCTTCAGAGATCAAAAATCTGACATCGTTCACTGTAAGTTATCAATACTTGAGAGAAGACTTGTTAAGACTAACCAGAGGGTTAGTCAAGCCTGGAGAGGCTTTCTTCATATATCATGAAGAGTCTACTACTTGCTACCTAAGCCAAGTGGGCCAAGTTATTCTGCATCTCTGGATGTTAGTTGCTTATTCTCTTGAAGATATAAAAATAATTCTGATATGATAGATTTTATTTTAAGGAGTAAATGAATTGGTATAAATTGAAGTGTGTACTTTGCATGCCTTCATGATGAAGATGATAATAACAGAGATGACTTAAGTATTGTGTGATGGAGAGTAGAAAGAATAGGTGAAGAATGAGCAAGGGAGTGCTAAGATGATGAAAAAACATTTTAAATATTTATTACCAAGAAAGGGAATTGGACTTGGTAAAGTGGAAACCAGGGGGTAACAAAGTCCAACACAGGTGGGTTTAACTTGACTCTCACAATTAATAATCAGTGTGTTTTCAAGCCTAGATGATCCTCTATTTTTTCATCATGGAATTCAGGGATAGGAACACAAAAATATGAAAAGAAATATGTTGAAAATCATATGAAAAAATATCAAAAATATCTGTTGTGTTTAACAAGGTTGATTTATCTCCATTAGGCACAAGACCTACAAGTATTTAATGTCTCCAAAAATGTTTTAATTTTATTTCTTCTAAAATCAGCAGAAAAAATGAACATAATAAGCATCACTATATGATAATAACCCAGCCTTGATTATAATTTTTTTAAATACCATTACAATCATAAATGTACCTTTCAGTATTTTTTAATGCAGAATGTGATCCATGAAGGCTAAATGCCTGGGGTCTGCAAAAGTCACAATGTGTTCTGCTGTTCAGTTCTGTTCACCACACATTATACCTTGTAACCTCATGAGAGACATGGCTTAGTTAATATTTTCATGCAATTAAATATCTAAAGAATAAAAACCAGTAAACACAAATAACTGTGTACCATCAATATAAAGCTTAGAAAACCATGATCCAAGGAGCCCAGGTCAGAGAGGATCTGCATTAAAATTACTCAGCTTAAAATTGTTTCAAACTTTACTCACTTTTCCCGCAAATATATGTGTCCATATATATAACAAACACAGAATCTTATGAAATTCCATATGCAGCATTATCTGGTAGCACCTCAAATCTCCCCAAAGGATTTCACTTTTGCTAAGCTGTCTACACCATCTTGATCTCTTCCTTACCTCTGTTCTCAATACCACATTAGCCCCAGTCAGCATGCACAGGTCACTCTAGCATCTCCCCACAGACAGTTCTTTGGAGAATTTGTAGCATTTGTCACCTTCATTTTCCAAATGATTGAGTAAAGGGAAGGTTGCTATATGGAAGAGAAAAGCCTGAGAAGCACTGCAAGTAAATGCACAGTAGCCAGTTAAAAGTACAGGACCAGAATTCAAGTATTTACTGCCCAATCTCTTCTTTTGAGGACATTGGCTACAATTATTATATGACAATAGTTCCAGTCAGGATTTAAATAGCACTTCTATAATTCTTAACATATACTTCTTTCTAAATAGAAATTATAAATATTTATGTAAAATAATTAAGACTAAAAAGAAAGAAATAAGGGCTGTTTTTTAGGATAACATTTTGCTTTGTTATATATTTTACTGGAATGATTTAACTAGAATACTACAATTATGCATAAGAAATTGCTAAACTTCTACTTTGCAAGGAAGTTTAACTGGCAAATGCCTCTGAAATTAGGATCCTACTTTATTAAATGGTTTCTTAAGTCAGTAAAATACTTGGCAAATTGCATATTTACAAGTTCATTTTTCTTCTTTATTTAAAAGATGGTTTTAAAGTCTGCAATTCTCTGATAAGGAAAGAAAAATCTGCATTCACTCAGTATAACTAAATGCTTTCTAATATATCGATATCTAAGACTAAGATCTGTCCTCTAAGAGCATTGTGGCATAATCAATGCCTCTTTGTCTTAGAATCCATGGACAGAACATGACAGCAGAGAGAGTCAGCCAAGACAGACCACTTTAATTTTTATTGACAATATGATCACAGGTGTGTTTTTAATTATCTTGCCACATTGCTTTCCCCATCAACTGTCACTAATAATTTCATGCAGCAAGCATGTTGCCCCTTTTGACATTACAGAATACAATTTAGAGTCACTTAGGATGCTTGTAGATTGACAAGTGGCCTCACCTTTTGTGAGACTACAACTAAGAGAGTCAATGGACTTAGAAAATTAGATGCCAGTCATCTTTGTAACATAAAAGTGAGGACAGCATGAGTAAAGTAATCGAGAACATGGAAACTTTTAGCACTAGTCTAATGGCTATGGCTAAAATCACTGCAACCTGAGACAATTTAGGCAAAGGAAGTAACTTGTTAGAATAAAGTGGAAGATAGGCAGAAAAATGTGACATTTTGGTTTTTTTCTGCTTTAGAGTACTTAAAGAATCCTCCCCAATAACTGGTACTTTCAATGATAATACCCCCAAATAGAGAAGATCCTGGATGCTTTTTACTCAAGGAATTAATGATTCATTAACTAAGTTTAAGGCTTTATGGCAAAAGGAGAGTGTATATTTTTTAATCAGGTTACAACCCTATCTATGAAGATTTGTTTTCTCTTTGGTGTGTATAGAAACTACCCACTTTCTCTGAAGTTAAAAAAACAACAACAAAAATAAAACCCTGTTGCATTTTACTATATTTATAATGTATTATAAAAATAAAATATTTTATCTTCAGTGTTAAACAAATAAATTATGGTCTATATCTTCTATGGCTGACTAATATTTTTACTCTTTTTTAAAACTAATGAAAAGCTACACTTTTATATTAGAATGAAGAAGATTACATCATGCGGAATGACAGGCTGGATGAAGCACAAGCTGGAATCAAGATTGACAGGAGAAACATCAATAACCTCAGATATGCAGATGATACCACTCTTATGGCAGAAAGCAAAGAGGAACTGAAAAGCCTCTTGATGAAAGTGAAAGAGGAGAATGAAAAACCTGGTTTAAAACTCAGCATTCAAAAAACGAAGATAATAGCCTCTGGTCCCATCACTTTACAGCAAATAGATGGGGAAACAATGGAGACAGTGACAGACTGTATTTTCTTGGGCTCCAAAATCACTGCAGATGATGACTGCAGCCATGAAATTAAAAGATGCGTGCTCCTTGGAAGAAAATTTATGACCAACCTAGACAGCATATTAAAAAGCAGAGACATTATTTTGCCAACAAAGGTCCATCTAGTCAAAACTATGGTTTTTCCAGTATCACATATGGATGTGAAAGTTGGACCATAAAGAAAGCTGAGTATCAAGGAATTGATGCTTTTGAACTGCGGTGTTGGAGAAGACTCTTTTGAGTTCCTTGGACTGCAGGGAGATCCAGCCAGTCCATTCTAAAGGAGATCAGTCCTGAATATTCATTAAAAGGACTGATGCTGAAGCTGAAACTCCAATACTTTGGCCACCTGATGCAAAAAACACTGACTCATTTGAAAAGACCCTGATACTGGGAAAGATTGACGGCAGAAGGAGAAGGGGATGACAGAAGATGAGAAGGTTGGATGGCACTACCGACTTGATGGACAGGAGTTTGAGCAAGTTCTGGGAATTGGTGGTGAACAGGGAGGCTTGGAGTGTGGCAGTCCATGGGGTCCCAACTGAAGAAGAATATATAATCATTAGAAATAATGGATTAAGAAAAGTCTAACTTAAACAGCCAGAATATCAATTACTAAGAAAACAAAAATTTCAGATGTGGCATACTCATAATAGAAGGGAAAACAGCCGACTTAGTGGTACCTATATATTAACCCAACGAATCTCAAAAACTTCATGTTGAATGAAAGAAGCCAGTGACAAAAGTGTATACCCTGTCTGCACATCCTGTATGTATGTATACACAATTATATGAAGTTTAAGAACAGATGAAATCAAATCATGGTGATATAGTCAACATAGAAGTTATCTCAGGAGAGGGGTGGGGCATTTTAGGGAAGGAAATCTAAAGAACTCTCTTGACATATGGAATACATATTAATCTGGGTGGTAATTACATGGATGTATACATATGTAAAATTTGTTCAAGCTGTACACTTTAGATTCATGCATTTTGCTGGATGTGGGTTATATTAATACTTCAATTACTAAAAAGCAGAATAATTAACTTTCTGCTGTGGTTAACATTGACTAACATTCATTCAGCACTTGTAGGCATTATTTTCTTTAATCCTCACAATCACCTTACGATAGAGACATGGTATCAGTCCCATTTTTAAAAATGTTTATTTGGGCTTTCTCAGTGGCTCAGTGGTAAAGAATTTGCCCGCCAATTCAGGAGATGTGGGTTCAACTTCTGGGTGGAAGATTACCTACAGAAGAAAATGGCAACACATTCAAGTACTCTTGCCTGGGAAATCCCATGGACACAGGAGTTTGGTGGCCTATAGTCCATGGGGCTGCAAAAGAGTTGGACGTAACTTAGTGACTAAACAATATTTATTTATTCATTTTAGCTGCTTCAGGTCTTAGTTGTGGCACATGGAATCTTCCTTGAGTCTCAGGCTTAGCTGCCTCATGGCATGTTAGTTCCCAGACCAGGGATCAAACCTGTGTATCCTGCATTGGGAGGCAGATTCTCAACAACTGGGCCACCAGGAAGTCTCATTAGTTCCATTTTTAAATATAAAAAGAGGCACAAGAAGATACGAAGTTTCCCAAGTTTACTTAGTTAGTACATCACAGAATTAAGATCAGAACTCACTCTGGTACCAGAGCCTACAGTCTCAAAGTACACAGTTTTCCCTATCAAATACCTGATTTTAATTTGCTAAGGAGCTTCATGTAAGAAGACAACAGGGTTGTGAAAAGAAAGAAAGCCATTAGAAGCATCAAAGCAATGGAAATGGAAAGCAAAACCCATTAGTCAGTTTTGGGGCTTTAACTAATTTTCAGTTTATGAATTATACATATGGATGTATAATGCTTTTAACTGTAAATATCACATTGTTCCCCAAAGTGCATACAAGATAAGCTTGTTTGCCTACTACAGTTTTTTCTAAGATCAATGGATGTTAAAATGTGTCAAACAGCTGTTGTTTCAGGACTTCTCTCTCCACATTAAAAATAATCTGCACTACATTATCAGAACACTTCTACATGTCCTGAAAACAAATATGATGGGTATAAAAAATGAACTGCGATCCATTATCATAGAAATTCTCTCAGCATGATTTACAAAGTAGTAGAATAAATGTTAGAGCCCTAAAAATAGATTTTCTATTTCAGGGTAAAAAATTTAGTAAAATTCAAAGGAAATAATTTTTGAACAAAAAATGATATACACAAGTGCAGCGAGTTAAATAATTATGAATAAATTACCACCATATTTATGTTCACCATTCTTAAACGTTTGACCTTTAGGTTAAATTCATGACAAACCTTGCTTCAGTATGCACTGCTTGGGATTCATGTACCCAAATTAGCTGAAACTGGCTCTTTCAGTTCATCCTCTTCCTAACTTTGAGCACATAGATTGGAGATGTCTTATTCTCTATCTTACTCTGAAGTCTCATTTTTTTTAGTCTACATGTATATAGGGCTCACTCCATTTTCCTCCAACCTCCATCTGCTTTTGCTACTAGGCAGATTATCTAGTTTATTATTTAGCAAATAAAAATGATAAAAAATTTGCTTAATTTTATGCTATAACTCCATAAAGTTCCATGACTTCTCTTCTATCATTTCCTCTTTTTTCCTCTAGTGATGTCATCCTGATACAAGATTTATTCCCTCAACTTTACTCTGGACCTATCTGATCTGTGCCCAACAGGTTCTTCTCCAGCAGCATCTATACCTGTCCAAATCCCTCCAACGTCACACACCTTTCTTGTCTTAAACTTGCTGTATGGCCTCTGCCCTGTCATTTTGCTTTGCTTTTACAGAAAATCTTGACTATGTTGTGAACATTTTCTATCTTCACGGCCTCAAATAAACATCTATTCTGTCTCCTACAATCTCTGCTTCAACTCTATCATGTCACTGGAAATAGTATTCTCAGGCACCAGTGTTCTCCTTACTGCTTCTTTGGGACATTTCTTATTTCTTGACTTTCTGATTTTCAGTGTAATTTGGTGCTTGTGGACAACATCCACCTAGATAATTTCCCTCAGATTTTAGATACAATATACTTTCCTGGATTTTCTCCAGCATCTCCAAAGGGGTGACTTCTTAAATTGTTTTTTTCTTTTTTCTCTGCCTCCTTCTCAAATGTTCTTTTTTAAATTACTTTCACCACTCTCGTAAGCTTCAGAATCATACCCCCTTCTGGCAACAGGCTATTTCAGAATCGAATTCCACCTTCATTTGGATAACTTCCACTTATCTTTAGACCTCAGATTAAATTTGACTTGTTCTACCAGGCATATAATCACTCTTAAAGTGTACTATTTTCCTTATTATAATTTTAATATATTGTATTGTAATGGTATGTTCTTTGTATTTGCATCTTATTCTCCAGCTCAAATAAAGTATGAGCAATGCCTACCTTTCTTTTCCAGCTGTATCTCCCATACTGACCACAGTGCCTTGCAAATGGCAGGTCTCAAAATGCCAAAAGGAATTTGTCTTTTCTGGTACCAGTATAATATCATTTTCAATATTATAGTTTATTAATAAAATAGGAGGCTAAATAAGGGCTGAATTGCCATAATCAAAATATATTTTAGTTTTTCATTCATATTCCCAAATTTGCTTTCAGATAACCCATTGAGATTTTGACTGGAAGTTCACTGTATCTATAATCCAACTTAGAGCAATTAAAATCTTCAAGATATAGTATCTAGTTTTCCATTTCTAGATTGTGTCTTTATATTAATCTATGACGCTTATGTCAGAGTAAGTATAATGTGACTTTCTTTACATATGTCCCACTTATTCTTTAATATTTGTAAGCTTTCTATGGGCTTTGTCACTTATTATAAAAAGGGGTTTTCATTACATTTACCAGTGAGATGCTGATTGTTTGTATAGATGTGATATGGCTTAGTGTTTAATACAGGCTTAGAGCTAAACTTCCTAGACTTAAATATAAGCTCCTCTACTTACAAACTTTAAGACTTTAAGCAAACTACTTGCCTTTTCTTTGTGTTAGGCTTTTTGTTTTTGCTCTGTTTATTCTGATTCGTTTGTTCTTTTCGAACTGTGGTATTGAAGAAGACTCTTAAGAGTCCCTTGGACTGAAACAAGATCCAACCAGTCCATCCTAAAGGAAATCAGTCCTGAATATTCATTGGAAGGACTGATGCTGAAGCTGAAACTCCAATACTTTGGCCAGCTGATGAAAAAAACTGACTCATTTGAAAAGACCCTGATACTGGGAAAGATTGAAGGCAGAAGGAGAAGGGGACAATAGGATGAGATGGTTGGATGGCATCACCGAGTTGATGGACATAAGTTTGAGTAAACTCTGGGAGTTGGTGATGGATAGGGAGGTGTGGTGTGCTGCAGTCCATGGGGTTACAAAGAGTCGGACATGACTGAGTGACTGAACTGAAAATAATATCTAATATAGGATTTTCAGAAAATCTTCTTGAATAAAGAAGGTTCTTGAATAATTAATCAATACATGGAAAGAGCTTAGAATCCTGACAGATATAAAGGGAAGTGTTCAATAATATTGAGGATTATGAACCAGCAACTTTGCTCAATACTTACTGATATACATTCACCCAAACAACTGAATTGAATTCATAATCTTAATTATTTTATTATTAAAATAAGAGTACTCCTAAATAAATAGTACTATTTTCACTGATAGGAGGGAACATTTTCCAGGTGTCAACTCAACAGACAAATGATAGAAGACATTTTCAAAGAAAGGTAGAAATATTATCTAATTTATTAACATGTAATCACCATTTTATGCTTCATTACCCTGATCCTACAACATGTGTATGCACACACACATACTCTAATTTACTCATATTGCAATGATCACTATGTGGAATAACGGAAGCTTAAGGGGTCTGATTGCTTGAGTTTCATATCCTTTTCATTATGACACAGAATTTGTCTGTGATCCAGTTTTATTATCTGCCAACTGTATATAACAATCTCTCCTTGTTTTAGTGTGTTTAAAAAAAGACAAGATATGAACAACTTAGCATAGGACAGAGTACACAGCCAGCTCCCAATAAATGTTGCTTTTATATTGTGGTAGCAATAAACTTCATTCAAAGAGTGGCAGCATGACGGAGTGAGAACAGTGAAACAGGCCCCACCTTGGCTCTCATTCAGCACGTCCAAATATCTGGGTCTCAGTTTTCTCATGTAAAAACTGAGCAGGTTAATTTAGATGATTTCACAAGTCTTTTCAGTACCATTTTTGATTTCTACAGAATAAAGAACATCTCCTGTCAACCTGAGATAATAGTTTGCTTTGCACATTGGAAGGTATCTATGTTTTTACTGGAGTCCATGAAAAAGCCAAGAAAAAGTTAAATTACTAATTAGTCTTCTAGCTCCTTCCTTAAAGCAGTAGCTATCTTTGTTCAGTATTTGCAGTGGTACAGTTCTAGGATTTCAAATTAAAAATAAAAATAGGCTATTGTGGTAGTGTTCCACAGGAAGAGAAGTGATTTTATTGCTTATGAGTCCTCCTATATTATGCAATCTTGTAAGTCAAGTATGAATTTTGACAGAAATGATGTATTACACAAATACAGACTTCACGGATAGAGATGTGACTTCCAAAGATCCAGAAAGATAAAAAGTAAATCCGTGCTGTAATTTAAATCCAGGTTATAAACTTGGACTCCACCTGGGATTCTGTGTAGATTTGTTAAATTATCATATCTCAGCTCAGGGAACTTTTTCCAGAGCCTTTCATTCTCACTTCATTGACATTTCAGTAAACAATATTTAAGAAGTGGGTATGAAATTCTCCTCAGTTGGCCTTTAGTGGCAGGCAGATTTGCCAGGAGAAAAAAAGAATTTTAAATAACAAATACATTATAAGGGGAAATTATTTTGAGTTTGCAGAATTGCATATAAATATTTACTTGCACACATTTACCCTGTTAGAATTGTCATTCAGGAACATTATGCCACTGATTTGAACAATAAAATGCTACACAACACAAATAGAATAATGAATATTGACACACTGAAATATAGTGAGTAATTATAAGATAGGAAATTGCCTTTGTGGTAATTAGGGAATGGTAAGACACTCACACATATCTGTTTCATTTCAGTGTCCTTTAAAAAATTAAAATAATACTTTCAGGTATTTCATAAGTACCTTTTAAAGAAAACAGCTTATGCTTATATTCTGTATGTCTCTTTCTCTATGAGTTGTTTTCCTATGAGCTCAAAAGAGTAGGTATTTCAGTTATTATTTAAGATTTGAGAAACAGAACTAAATTCTTTCTCAAGGCAACTTAGTAAATCAATAATAGGTACACACTAGAAGAAAAATCCCATTGTTTCTATTCTATGATAACCATGGCATTCAGCTATTATAGTACTTCACATATTTCTCATCATGCTGACAAAACCACTGTGGTGTAATCAAGATATATGATAGTATTCCCTTCTTAGTGAATGAAGAAACATTTCTAAGAATTGAAGAATCTGCTCAAAATTTGTGTACCTTGTAAGGAGCAATGGGAGAGCATGAATTCTGACCTCTGGTTCTATACACTTTTTATTACATCACTATATATTTTCTTCTATTAGACAAAAACTTTAAAATGCATCAGTTATATCATATTTCATTTAATGGCAATCTATTGCTGTTACTCAAATCTTGACATAACAATATCACACAGGTTTGAGTTATATTGGTATATATTTAAAAAGTCATTTATTGTCAAACATCTAAAATTAAGTCATGATTTTTGGAGTGACATTGGCTTGTTTTAAATGCTACTCTTAAATATTGCTTTAAGTATCAATAAATCAGACTCGAGTGTGGAGAAACAATGCATATAGAAGGCACTCAGAAAAATAACATTGTGTTTTTCAGAATATAGGACCTTCTTCTTTCTAAAGTCCTGAAAAAATACATTTAAAGAAAAATAATAACACTGACACTGTTAATACACTCTAGCGTACAGAACTCTCCAACAAAAAAAATACACAATTTACTTCTTTCATTTGACACTATCTCATAAATAAAAAATAAGAGGGTAATGAATTATAGTTTGCAAACACTAGAGCCAAATAATAACTGCTGATTGCTAATAAACTGCAATGAAATGTGATCCATATCAAACAGAAGTGATACTGTAGCAATAAACATTTAGGAAAGAACTGTACATTAATAACAATTTTTGTCCTGTCAGTTGAGTATTAATTCTTCTGTGTGCAGCTTTTGTTTTAAAAAGTTTACAAAATTATTCTTTGAATTGGCCTTTAAAAATCTGTCAAAAAGTTTTTCTCCTTTTTTCAATTGTTTCCTATCACTGATATTTTTCAAACAGCTACTAAAAGGAGCTATTTTATGAAAAGAAATAAAACATTAAATACAACCATCTAAAATTAAAGTGTAACCTCCTCTTCCAGCCATAATAGAGAAAGTGGTACTAGGGTTGCCCTGCTGGTGTAAACAACAATAAAAGTGCTCAACTCATACGAAGGAAATATTTCAGGCACTGGATAATACACAGTTCAGGACTGATTTTTGAGAAGAACAAAATAGGTATTTTACATGCCCTCAGATTTCTTCCAGGGAATGTTTTCCTGGCACTGGTAGAGAGATGTAGAGCCCCAGAACACAGCAATGCCACCAACTTGAGAAGACAGATACTGGAGTCTGTTGCTGCTAACATGACAGGCTTTGGTCAGCCAGGGTACTGAATCAGAGAGTGCCCTGCAGATGGCATCACTGAAGTTTGTGGAAGGGTTCATTATGGGCCCTTGGGCTGTAGGGAAATAAACAAACTTTTGCTACAAGATACACTAAAGGAAGTTTAGACAATATTCCAGACAGAGGCATGGGTCTGTAATATCTATATTCATGTGAATATATAATGATAATTTTTCCTCCTTAAATGACAAATCATTATTTGAGGTGAAAATAATGAAGTTGCTTTTTTGAGGGTTATAATACTTGTGGAATTAAAACATTTGACCACAGAATAAGGGGTGATGGTAAATGGATTGTTCCTATTTTGTAGTCCTTATGTTTAATATAAGGTTTCTCAGTATTAATTCTAATTACGCATTAATAAAATAAGGATATATATCAGACTCTCTAGAGCAGCCATTTGCAAAGAACTTAAAGACTGACTCAAAAACTAGTTTAAAAAATGAATTACTAAAAGATATTCAATTGATGCTTTTGAACTGTGGTGTTGGAGAAGACTCTTGGGAGTCCCTTGGACTGCAAAGAGATCCAACCAGTCCACTCTAAAGGAAATCAGTCCTGAATATTCAATGGAAGGACTGATGCTGCAGCTGAAACTCCAATACTCTGACCACCTGATGGGAAGAACTGACTAATTTGAAAAGACCCTGATGCTGGGAAAGATTGAAGGAGGGAGGAGAAGGGGACAGCAGAGGATGAGATGGTTGGATGGCATCAATGGACTCAATGGACTTGAGTTTGAGTAAATTCTAGGAGTTGACGATGGACAAGTAGGCCTGGTATGCTGCAATCCATGGAGTCACAAAGAGTTGGACATGACTGAGCAACTGAACTGAACTGAACTGAACTGAACCCAATATAGGAGAGGAAAAAAAGAGTAACAAATAATTGAACAAATAGTAAGGTGAAAAGTTTCAGCTCAGTTCATTCACCATCTGCAGCAATTTTGGAGCCCAAAAAGATAAAGTCTGTCACTGTTTCCCCATATATTTGGCATGAAGAGACATTACTTTGCCAACAAAGGTCTGTCTAGTCAAGGCTATGGTTTTTCCAGTGGTCATATATGGATGTGAGAGTTGGACTGTGAAGAAAGCTGAGCACCGAAGAATTGATGCTTTTGAAGTGTGGTGTTGGAGAAGACTCTTGAGAGTCCCTTGGACTGCAAGGAGGTCCAACCAGTCCATTCTAAAGGAGATCACCCATGGGATTTTTTTGGAAGGAATGATGCTAAAGCTGAAACTCTAGTACTTTGGCCACTTCATGCAAAGAGTTGACTCATTGGAAAAGACTCTGATGCTGGGAGGGATTGGGGACAGAAGGTAAAGGGGACAACAGAGGATGAGATGGATGGATGGCATCACTGACTCAATGGACGTGAGTTTGAGTGAACTCCAGGAGATGGTGATGGACAGGGAGGCCTGGCGTGCTGCGATTCATGGGGTCACAAAGAGTTGGACATGACTGAGTGACTGAAATGAACTGAACTGATAGGACTAGATGCCATGCTCTTAGTTTTCTGAATGTTGAGCTTTAAGCCAACTTTTTCACTCTCCTCTTTCACTTTCATCAAGAGGTTCTTTAGTTCTTCTCCACTTTCTGCCATAAAGGTGGTGTCATCTGCATATCTGAGAATATTGATATTTCTCCCAGCAATCTTGATTCCAGCCTGTGCTTCATCTTGCCTAGTGTTTTCTCATGATGTACTCAGCATATAAATTAAATAAACAGGGTGACAAAAAGTTTAAATCAAACCATATGAGTAATGACATAAAGTGTGAATGAATGAAGCATTTCCTATAAAAGTCAAAGATTGACAAAGTGGATAAACAAGTATCACATATATTAATTTTGTAATAAAATAACATCTTAAATTTAAAAATCACAGACACATTAAGAGTTAAAAAAAAAAAAAAAAAACACTGCACAAAGATATTCCCTGAAAACATTAAGGAGAATCAGAAAAAGTAGCCTTCAAAACAAAAATCATTACCAAAGACAAAAGGGAAAAATTTACTAATGCAAAGCAGTCCAATTCATCAGGAAGATATAGCCATCACGGATGTATGTGAACCTAATAACTGAGTTTCAATGTGTATAATAAGAAAAAAAATGGCCAGATTAAAATAGGAAATAGGTAATATCTCAATAGGAGATCACGTTTTCTAAGCATTTGTAAAACAACTAGCCCCTCAAAAATCAATAAGTATATAAATGATTTTAATAACTTATGCATAGAGAATATTATATTCAATTGTTTAAGATGAAAATATTCAGAAAAATTGACTACACATCTTCAGTAATAAAGCAAAAGTCAATACTTTACAAAAGATTAAATCTTACAGGGTATATTTTCTGACCACATAAATAAATAGAAAAGAAGATATCAGACAAGACTCAAATCTTTGAAAAGAAACAACATAACTCTAAATAACCTCTGACTTAAAGAAACATTCTCAAAGAAAATTAAAAATATTAAATAATAGGAAAAAAACACATACAGTTTGGTAGGATGCCTCTGAAGCAGTGGGTGAGAGGGAGCAACAGGAAATCTTATGTTACTGTTATAAGTATGAAATGATCCAACTCCTTTGAGTAACTATTTGGCACTTTCTTATGCAGCTAGATATTCACTGAGTATATGACTCAGTAATTCCACAAACAGATCTTTAACCATGAGAAATAAAAACATATGTTCACTAAAACAATTACATACGAATGTTTATAACAGCTTTATTCATATTAACCCAAACTGCAAACAACCCAAATGTCCATCTGCAGGAGGATGGATAAACAACTTGTGGAATATTCATGTAACGTTTACTAAGAAAGGGGCCAGTTGGTGATATAACAACATCCATGCATTGTAAAGCCATGTTGAAGGAAAGATGCTACACAGAAAAGAATACACAATATATGATTCCATTCATTCAATCCTCTGGAGACTAGAAGAGAGTTGCCTATGAGGATGAGGGGCTGACTGGGAAGGGGCTCATGGAAACTTTCTGGATGGTGGAAATATCCTATGTATTGACTGGGGATTTGGGTATGCAGGTGTATGTATTTATTTCATTTAACTAAATTATGTCCTAAGACCTTCATATTTTACTGATTATAACTTTTTGTCTTTAAATAAACAAATACATGAATGAAGCCAAAGCAGGGTCTTAGGTGGTAGGTATTTTAAATATATCTTGCCAAGCTTATCATTATCCCAATGTTCTTTTTCTTCAGACATTGAGTTATATCTCTCTATTTTTAGCACTTGATTTTGTATAGACTGGTTTCACTTCCAGTACCTATAAAAAGATCCTTGGTCCTCTTTTCTTATAATTATTGGAGATATTAAGGCACATCATACATTTTAGACAAGATGTGTAGGTTGTGTGTGCATGCTCAGTCGCTTTGGTTGAGTCTAATGCTTTGGGACCCCAACGACTGTAGCCCGCCAGGCTCCTCTGTCTATAGGATTCTCCAGGCAAGAATACTAGAGTGGGTTGCCGTGTTCTCCTTCCAGATATATAGATTACTCTAAGGTAGAAAGCTAACTCAAAATTTTCAGTGGTTTAAGGCAACAGAATTTGTTTTCTACATGACACACCCCATACATGTCAACTAGGAGAGTGAGTGGTAGACTGCGCTCACATAGACATTCAAGGGCCTTGGTTCTGAACAACTGCACCAGCTTGTGAGGCTGTCTTATCAGCTTCTAGTATCCAGGGTCACAGGAGGGAAGAAGAGAGTGTGAAGAGCTCATAACTTGGTCTAGAAATAACATGTGCCATTGCTACATAGAGCTCATGCACTATAATTAGCTACATAATTGTAACATGACCACAAAGGAGACTGAAAAATGTACAGGGGGAGGTGGACATTTGTTGAATGCTGCCATCTTGCCACAACTACCATGGCTAATTACACTTCTGTGATAATTATCAGATAAGAAATCAATGAGACTACAATAGCATCAAACCCAGGAATCCTGTGCAGGGCTGTGGTAGAGCTGCAATCCAAGGTAGACTATAGTCAAAAACTTTTTCTAAAATTTGCTAAGATACTCCTAAACCAATGAGCTTTTACTGTTTTTCCAAGTTACTTTAAATTTTATGATCTATATTTATTTAATAAACTAGGTGTTAAAACAGAAGGCAATGGCAAGCCACTCCAGTACTCTTGCCTTTATTTTTTTTTATTTTTTATTTTTTTAATTTTAAAACCTTTAATTCTTACATGTGTTCCCAAACATGAACCCCCCTCCCACCTCCCTCCCCATAACATCTCTCTGGGTCATCCCCATGCACCAGCCCCAAGCATGCTGTATCCTGCGTCAGACATAGACTGGCGATTCGATTCTTACATGATAGTATACATGTTAGAATGCCATTCTTCCAAATCATCCCACCCTCTCCCTCTCCCTCTGAGTCCAAAAGTCCGTTATACACATCTGTGTCTTTTTTCCTGTCTTGCATACAGGGTCATCATTGCCATCTTTCTAAATTCCATATATATGTGTTAGTATACTGTATTGGTGTTTTTCTTTCTGGCTTACTTCACTCTGTATAATCGGCTCCAGTTTCATCCATCTCATCAGAACTGATTCAAATGAATTGTTTTTAACGGCTGAGTAATACTCCATTGTGTATATGTACCACAGCTTTCTTATTCATTCATCTGCTGATGGACATCTAGGTTGTTTCCATGTCCTGGCTATTATAAACAGTGCTGTGATGAACATTGGGGTACATGTGTCTCTTTCAATTCTGGTTTCCTCGGTGTGTATGCCCAGCAGTGGGATTGCTGGGTCATAAGGTAGTTCTATTTGCAATTTTTTAAGGAATCTCCACACTGTTCTCCAAAGTGGCTGTAGTAGTTTGCATTCCCACCAACAGTGTAGGAGGGTTCCCTTTTCTCCACACCCTCTCCAGCATTTATTGCTTGCAGATTTTTGGATCGCAGCCATTCTGACTGGTGTGAAGTGGTACCTCATTGTGGTTTTGATTTGCATTTCTCTGATAATGAGTGATGTTGAGCATCTTTTCATGTGTTTGTTAGCCATCCATATGTCTTCTTTGGAGAAATGTCTATTTAGTTCTTTGGCCCATTTTTTGATTGGGTCGTTTATTTTTTCTGGAATTGAGCTGCATAAGTTGCTTGTATATTTTTGAGATTAGTTGTTTGTCAGTTGCTTCATTTGCTATTATTTTCTCCCATTCAGAAGGCTGTCTTTTCACCTTGCTTATATTTTCCTTTGTTGTGCAGAAGCTTTTTACTCTTGCCTTTAAAATCCCATGGATGGAGGAGCCTGGTGGGCTGCAGTCCATGGGGTCGCTATGTGTCGGACGCGACTGAGCGACTTCACTTTCATGCATTGGAGAAGGAAATGGCAACCCACTCCAGTGTTCTTGCCTGGAGAATTCCCCAGATCCCAGGGATGGGGTCGCACAGAGTTGGACATGACTGAAGCAACTTAGCAGCAGCAGCAGCATGTGCTAAAATATCTTTACCTAAGATAATGTTCCTCAAATCTGAACATAAGAGATTTGGATGTAAAAATTTAGTAAGGCTTCTCCTTGCACTTCATAGATAATTTGTATACCTTATGATGGCCAACAAGGCCATAGTTTCCTCTATTCCAAATCTTCTGAAAATCCTCTCCCAACACCCGCTGATTGTGCTTCAGAAGTACTTTTTCATATAATGGAATATTCCTCTCAGGCTCCAAAGTATCTTTCTCTCTCAGGCTGAAAGACTCTCCCCCAATGCCTAGTTTTACATTTTCACACTTGTCTCCTCACCTTTCACCTGCTGATATAAAGAACAACATTGTCCCTCTATCCCTTGACTCAAATGCTCCTTTAAAAGCACCACCCATGATCACAAGGGTAGGAACCAGGTTGGATTTGCTCTCAAGCACTGGCACATAGAGGACATATGTAGGCTCTTGAATGAATAGATCTAGCACACAGAACACATGACTATGAAGTAATGAGGCACAGTCAACTTCAGAATTTGTCTCAATAACAATATCACTCTGCAATTGCATAAAATAATTTAGAAAATTTAAATAATCTCACTGTATCCCTTATTATAACTGATTTTTTAGACAGTATGTTTTTGAATTAAGTAGATTGGTATAATTTTCTCCACTTTACAGGTCAATAAACTAAAGCCTTTAGAATGTCTGTGAGTTAACTGGAGCCTATTATACAGAGTGAAGTAAGTCAGAAAGAAAAAGACCAATACAGTATACTAACACATATATATGGAATTTAGAAAGATGGTAACAATGACCCTCTATGTGAGACATCAAAAGAGACATAGATGTAAAGAACAGTCTTTTGGACTCTGGGAAAAGGCAAGGGTGGGATGATTTGAGAGAACAGCACTGAAACATGTATATTATCATATGTGAAACAGATCGCCAGTCCAGGTTCGATGCATGAGACAGGGTGCTCAGGGCTGGTGCAGTGGGATGACCCAGAGGGATGGGATGGGGAGGGAGGTGGGAGGGGCGTTCAGGATGGGGAACACATGTACACCAAAAATTAAAAAAAAAAAAAAAAAAAGAAAGAATGTCTGTGAATCTAGATTACAAAACCAGACATTTATAAAGTTTGACAATGACTGTTAGCTGCAAACCAAATATGTTTCTTTTTTCCTCTAGGCCTGAACTTGACTTCATTCCCCAACTTCTGCATTGAGTGCAGTTCTGTTTCAGATTTCTAGAAAATGGAACATGTGAGCAGGTACAGTGTTTCACTTTCAGGTATAGCCCACTATATTCTCTTATGTGCTATCTTTCATCTTTTTTTTTTTTTTTTTCTTCAGCAAACTTGGCACAAACAAATGCAAAGACGTTGAAAACCAGGGGGTAAACTATAGAAGAAGGTTAAATCTCTAAGAAGCCACTTGATGGACAGGTCTCCATTAATTAAGAGCATATATTTCATCCTTTATTGACAAAGAATACATTTATAATATGTTTAGGCCATTCTATATATTTTAGAGTTCACTGTTTAGAGTAAGTAGTACAGCCCATTTTTTGAAGTTCCTTTTGATAGCTGTTATTTTCTTACTCTGGTATTCGAATATGTACTCCCACAGGCAAAGACACATACACCCTATACACATACTACAACTATGGAAGACAGAGACTGTACCTTGCAGATTCGTAGTGCAGCCATCACACTTGACCAAGAGCACCAGCTTGTGCTGTGAAATACATTGCTCAATTTGCTATGAGAACAAACCACTCATAGGCCACTCCTGGTCAATGATTGAGTGTAACAAAGACTCTAAAAATGAACCACTCCTAGAAGATTCAGGACTCCTTTACTGACAGACTTAAGTTCAATGACTACTTAGATTAGATGGCAGTCCAATATATTTCTAAAGCCCTTCTTCTTCACCAGAGGTCAGACTTGTGTCACAATCTGATGACTTTTCTTAGCTTTTCTGACTTCCTCCCTATTTTGTTTCACATAGGACATTCCTCTAATTAAATCTTTGCATGTTTAATTCTGTCTTGGCTTCTTCTCAGAAGACCTGGACCAGCAAAGTTGCTTAATTCAAGGCTAGAACAGCTGGGCCTCATAGATTATAGTTGGCCTTTAGTAAATTTATTCCCTAGCACCATTCTTTCTCAGATCATTTTACATCATCACAGGATTTTTCAGTTGTCTTAGTGTACTTTGGCATCACAATATATTTTTTCTCTTGCAAAAGTGGCTATGATTTATTACTTAAGATATAGTCTGAGCAATTAGAATCCAGTGCTCAGAAGATACTCAGCCTCACTTCAAAATATCTGGAATTTCTGAAATTAATTTGATACCAATCACAGTATGAAGAGAAATTTGTAGCTTTTCTTATTATTTGAAATGTCCAAATATTTCAAAATGTTTATAGATATGGTACAAGAAATAAGGGATATATCCCTTGTTAAGTCAAGGGTCTCATTTTGAATTCTCTGATGAGTGGCAAGGTTTTATTCAGACTTTTTCCCATAAGAAATCATAATAAAAATAGTAATATTATCCGAGAGAATTTTTTTTCCTTTTGGTGCTCATCAAGTTAAAAATATTTCTGAAAATTTGGTTTTTAACTGTGATTGGCCTTCTAAACTTCCTTCAGTTCAGTTCAGTCACTCAGTTGTGTCCAACTCTTTGCGACCCCATTGCAGCATGCCAGGCCACCCTGTCCATCACAACTCCTGGAGTTCACTCAAACTCATGTCCATTGAGTCGGTGATGCCATCCAGCCATCTCATCCTCTGTCATCCCCTTCTCCGCCTGCCCCCAGTCCCTCTCAGCATCAGAGTCTTTTCCAATGAGTCAACTCTTCGCATGAGGTCGCCAAAGTATTGGAGTTTCAGCTTCAGCATCATTCCTTCCAAAGAACACCCAGGGCTGATCTCCTTTAGAATGGACTGGTTGGATTTCCTTGCAGTCTAAGGGACTCTCAAGAGTCTTCTCCAACACGACAGTTCAAAAGCGTCAATTCTTCGGCACTCAGCTTTCTTCACAGTCCAACTCTCACATCCATACATGACCATTGGAAAAATCATAGCCTTGACTAGACGGACATTTGTTGGCAAAGTATTGTCTCTGCTTTTCAATATGCTATCTAAGTTGGCCATAACTTTTCTTCCAAGGAGTAAGCATCTTTTAATTTCATGGCTGCAGTCACCATCTGCAGTGATTTTGGAGCCCAAAAAATGAAGTCTGACACTGTTTCACTGTTTCCCCATCTATTTCCCATGAAGTGATGGGACCAGATGCCATGACCTTCGTTTTCTGAATGTTGAGCTTTAAGTTAACTTTTTCACTCTCCTCTTTCACTTTCATCAAGAGGCTTTTTAGTTCTTCTTCACTTTCTGCCATAAGGGTGGTGTCATCTGCATATCTGAGGTTATTGATATTTCTCCCGGCAATCTTGATTCCAGCTTGTGCTTCTTCCAGCCCAGCGTTTCTCATGACATACTCTGCATAGAAATTAAATAAGCAGGGTGACAGTATACAGCCTTGACATACTCCTTTTCCTATTTGGAACCAGTCTGTTGTTCCATGTCCAGTTCGAACTGTTGCTTCCTGACCTGCATATAGGTTTCTCAAGAGGCAGGTCAGGTGGTCTGGTATTCCCATCTCTTTCAGAATTTTCCACAGTTTATTGTGATCCACACAGTCAAAGGCTTTGGCATAGTCAATAAAGTAGAAATAAATGTTTTTCTGGAACTCTCTTGCTTTTTCAATGATCCAGGAGATTTTGGCAATTTGATCTCTGGTTCCTCTGCCTTTTCTAAAATCAGCTTGAACATCTGGAAGTTCACGGTTCACGTATTGCTGAAGCCTGGCTTGGAGAGTTTTGAGCATTACTTTACTAGTGTGTGAGATGAGTGCAACTGTGTGGTAGTTTGAGCATTCTTTGGTATTGCCTTTCTTTGATTAGGATTCCAAAAACAAACTGTTTAGGAGAGACCAAACTTTTTTTTTTTTTTTTCTAATACAGAGTTGCAAAACACAATCGACAACACTAAAGAGATAGCTACTAACAAATATCATACTCTTATTTTTTTTTGGTAATAATTTTTTTCCTTTATTTTAATTTACAATACTGTATTGGTTTTGCCATACATTGACATGAATCAACCACAGGTGTACATGCGTTCCCAAACTTGAACCCCCCACCCACCTCCCTCCCCATAACGTCTCTCTGGGTCATCACCGTGCACCAGCCCCAAGCATGCTGTATCCTGCGTCAGACATAGACTGGCGATTCGATTCTTACATGATAGTATACATGTTACAAAGCCATTCTCCCAAATCATCCCACCCTCTCCCTCTCCCTCTCCCTCTGAGTCCAAAAGTCCGTTATACACAGCTGTGTCTTTTTTCCTGTCTTGCATACAGGGTCGTCATTGCCATCTTTCTAAATTCCATATATATGTGTTAGTATACTGTATTGGTGTTTTTCTTTCTGGCTTACTTCACTCTGTGTAATCGGCTCCAGTTTCATCCATCTCATTAGAACTGATTCAAATGTATTCTTTTTAACAGCTGAGTAATACTCCATTGTGTATATGTACCACAGCTTTCTTATCCATTCATCTGCTGATGGACATCTAGGTTGTTTCCATGTCCTGGCTATTATAAACAGTGCTGCGATGAACATTGGGGTACATGTGTCTCTTTCAATTCTGGTTTCCTCGGTGTGTATGCCCAGCAGTGGGATTGCTGGGTCATAAGGTAGTTCTATCTGCAATTTTTTAAGGAATCTCCACACTGTTCTCCAAAGTGGCTGTACTAGTTTGCATTCCCACCAACAGTGTAGGAGGGTTCCCTTTTCTCCACACCCTCTCCAGCATTTATTGCTTGCAGATTTTTGGATCACAGACTATCATACTCTTAAATTGGCAATATTTTCATTTCTAAGTAAGCAGGTAGGGAATAAAAGGTGAGAAAAGATAATCATAAAATACGTTCAAATTTCTAGATTTAAGACATAAGAACTTAAAAGGTAAAAAATTATGAGCTTAAATTCATGTGGAAAAATATTTCCACATGTTTCTAAAAGCAAATTGGGCTAATATTAACATAGTCTTGTTGCTGCTAAGTCACTTCAGTCATGTCCACCTCTGTGCAACCCCATAGATGGCAGCCCTCCAGGCTCCTCTGTCCCTGGGATTCTCCAAGCAAGAATACTGGAGTGGGTTGCCATTTCCTTCTCCAATAGTCTTGCTATACTTTAAAAATTAGCTTTAATAGATTTCAGATACTCTATAGTATTTAACCTACATAGATTAAAAAAAAAAATCACATAATAACCTACAAAAACACAAAAAAACTGTTTTTATGAAACATGTTCCCAAATTTTCTCATTAATACTGAAGGTGAAAAGAGAAGACTGTGCACTTAATTTGAAAAATATTCAAGCTCTTATCTTAAAGAGTGAACTTTAGGGAAGAAGAGTTTGTTGTATAGGTAAAAGAGACTTTCTTAAGAATCAAGATATTTTATTCCTTGGAGATTAGTTCCAGTAAGATGGGTCCCTCCAATCTTTAGAGTCCTGCCTTTATAGGCTTCCAACTATATGTTTCTAAGATTATGCCTTTTATATAGTCTCGTGTTATGGAGGAAATGGGAAGTATTTCTTTCTTTCTCCTATCTGTATAATGTTTAGAAGATAATATAAATGACCTGAAGATGAATATATAAGATTGTCTCTAGACATCCTTTCTCATCATATTCTCTTTTTTATATTGCTCTTAGAAATGTACAATGTGAAATGGCTTAGACTAACTTGGAAAGAATTTGAGGAAATTCATATATTGTAACAGAAAGACACATTAAGAAGTTATCAGGAACAATAAAAGTTACATGGCTCTGGCTGTGACCTGAACCAATTGTTTGGAAGCATTTCTCAGTTATATCCTGAGAATCAATAAGAAAAATCATAGGATCTAGGTGAGTTGAACCAAGATTTATTATTAACAAGCATGACAGCTGGAAAATAATGATTGTGTCTTAACACAATGGTAAACTGAGTAACCCTGTAAATCTGCTTATAGAAGTTAAAATATGTACTCAAAGATTATGCTGAAATGTGTTGGTGCTATATATCATGGTCCTATAATGTTTCAATAATATGTGAGACCAATGACAGAGACATAGCTAAACAAGTTATCATCCACACAGATGATTGAATCCTTAGGAAACCATTAAGAATAAATTTTTTTAAGAATTAGAGTAACATTAACGAAATTATTGTATATGTTTTGACAAAAAATACACTAATAGAGATTATAACATAAATTTCATAAAAGGGAAAAGCAAGATGCACGTTTATTCATTTTTTTCTTTATATGCACACAACACACACTCATACAAATGAAAATATCGCCATTAAATTTGCTATGTATTTGAGAGTGCTACATAGATGATAGAGCTTCCCTTGTAGCTCAGTTGGTAAAGACTCTGCTTGCAATGCAGGAGACCTGGGTTCAATTTCTGGGTCAGGAAGATCCCCTGGAAAAGGAAATGGCAACCCACTGCAGTATTCTTGTCTGTAAAATCCCATGGACAAAGGAGCCTGGCAGGCTACAGTCCATGGGGTCTCAAGAGTCAGACATGACTTAGTGACTAAACCACCACATGATGATAAAATAAAAAGTTTTATTACTTCTTTATATATAATTTCTTGCATTTCATTTTTTATTGTATATTTGTATAAAACTGTAAAGCTCTGTAATAAGAACAAACATATTGGTGTTTTAAAAGAAAAAATAATA
Organism: Capricornis sumatraensis; assembly: GCF_032405125.1. Taxonomy (NCBI): domain Eukaryota; kingdom Metazoa; phylum Chordata; class Mammalia; order Artiodactyla; family Bovidae; genus Capricornis; species Capricornis sumatraensis. The sequence goes on along the minus strand of NC_091074.1, from coordinate 43,581,708 downwards.
CTCAGCTAAAAACGTTTGGGAAAAGAAATGAATACAAAACAAATTGTAAAAGTATTAGATTCCAGGCCATCCCCTGCCCCACACCTTGTCCATGGAAAGGCAGATAGAGAAAGTACTAAGATGATGATTAAGAAAGAAAAAAAACTGAATCCTTTATGTTTCACAGAAATGCATTACATCCAGTTTTGAAATTTACTGAGTTGTGAATTTAATTTAAAAAAGTTATCTTTCCATCATTAGTAAAGACAATTGGGTCATTTTGCTTGTAATGGTGACTAATTCTGCAAAGCAAATTTCTAAAATCTTGGTGAATAGCCATCCTGAATGATCTGTATATGGATCAAAAACTGTTTATAAAAATGTATTTTAGACATAGACACATCGTTCAGGTTGCTATGGTAACTATAATCCCAATTGTGCCTCCCTAAACCAAAGTCTATTTGATTTTTGTCATTCTTGTCTAAGAGTGCTCCTACTCTGAGAAAATTTAAAACTTGTTTGGAGACAGGGAAATAAGTTATTAAAATCTAGATCTTTTGTTATTATATCTATAGCCTAATATGCTACATTATTGCATATGAAAAGCATCAGTATTTACTTGATTAAAGACTAATGCATTTTAATTTATATGATGTTTTAATAATGCCTAAGGATGCTCAGCAAGCTCACACTTTGGAATTTGTACTGGTATCTGTAAGTGGTCTCTAGCTCTTGTCTTCTCTCTCTCTCACACACACACATATACCATACACGCAAACATATTCTCAAACTTACAAACAGTTCTGTTTATGAAGACAACTTCTAAGTTTCTGGTTTGGAGCTCCATATATAAGCAGTTTGGAGCTTTCTAAAATAAGCAGGGGCCCAGTAGCTTCTAGTATGTATGACCAATAGGTAGGCAACAAAGAAAACTAGGCATTAACATGGTTCTTCCCCATGTATTGTTTCTTCTACTTTCCAGTCCCATCAGATAGTCTCTAATTAATAGAAATTACTTATTTTGCATAATGAAAATGAATGAAATATAATCCACGCATATTTCATAAAAAACAATAAATCGAATGAATTTTCCTTCATATCTATCCCTCACATTCTAATTGGCAAATGTGCCAATATTTAAACTTCATCACCTTATATGTCTTAAATTCCTGATGCCTCACTATTGCTTTCTAGGTAAACCCCACACTTTATAAACTATCTCTTGACTCTTCTTCTCCCAACACATTTTAAATCTTTTCTGACCTCCAAAAATATTTTTATATACTTTTTCAAGTCTTTTTACTTGTAAATCCTTCTATCTGGAAAAACTTTCATCCATAATTAGATTCCCCTGCTCTTACCACCCTCCATTGGCCTTCTTTTGTCTCCTATTTTTCAGGACTCAACAAGTTGTATCAGTTTCTGTGAAACCTACCATCACTGACAAAGCATCATTTGGTGGCCTTCCTATGTACTCTCAAAGAGTGCAAGCATCGTCCTCCTTTGCATTTACCAGTTTACTGAAATTGCCTCTTTTACATATTATCTTGCTCTACTCAACTGGGGCTTCCCTGGTGGCTCAGAGGTTAAAGTGTCTGCCTGGAATGCAGGAGACCCGGGTTCAATCCCTGGATCGGGAAGATCCCCTGGAGAAGGAAATGGCAACCCACTCCAGTACTCTTGCCTGAAGAATCCCATGGAGGGAGGAGCCTGGTAGGCTACAGTCCATGGGGTTGCAAAGAGTGGAAAACGACTGAGCGACTTCAGTTTCACTTTCTTTCTACTCAACTATTTCCCAGATTTTCCTGTTCAGTCTTAGATCTATTCTGTACTTACTCTCTCTGCTCTGTATGGATATACATTTCCTAGATTTCCTTACTAGCTGGCTTCCTCAGAACACTGATAAAAAATTAGAAAGAAGGAATAGACAGAATCCCCCAAATTTCTGTATTTCTGCAGTGACAGGTGTCTCTAGTAATTCCCCTGTAGACCATCCCTCATGAAATCACTGCTGCCTCCATGGTCCCACCTCTTGCTAGAAAAATCTTCACCTTGGTCCCCTAGAGTTAGAGTAGTTTCTTGTTTTCACTAACCCAGGTTGCCTCATTAAACCCTGTTTGGCTTCTTTAGTTCTTTCATTTTATGCCACGTTCTTATATTAAAAGTCTTTCTGTTGGTAATTCCTAGGATAATATCTCTTTTCCAGATTAGATCTTGACAGATAAAACTATTAACTTTTTTAAAGCATAAGATGCCTTCTTCTTTTAGTTCTCTCAGCAAGAAGCACAATTATTAGGTGCCACTAAATGTGTGTTAAGTTAAACTGTGCTTAAATTCCTGTATAGAGATATAAGTATTTAAATTAAGAAGGTTTCTTTGGTTGCTTTGATATTTGAAATGATAATAGTATCTATCAAGGTACTCCATTTCCATTTAAAAATATCCAGTCTCAAAAAAACGCCCCTCTTAAGGACTTGTTTCTTTACTTTTTAATGTTTTACTACCATTAATTATGAAAATACAAAATTACTTTCTTTTTTCTAGGGAAAAGAAAAACAACTGCCATCCATTCTTCTCCATTGTCTTGCTCACCTATTTGAGCTGCCTCATCTGTGGCACTGTCTCTTCAGGCACAGCTAAGTATCCTTAAATGACCACTTCATTAAGCAATAAAATTAAATAGTGGCAAACAAGTATTTTTTTCAATCTGAGCAAATTAAATGCTCTATTTTTTTAACTTATTTTACTTAATTGGCAAAAATGCCCCAGAGCTAAAAAATAAAGTTTAATCACTGCTTGGTTTTAATTTTTTCCATTTTAATTTTCTAATGAAAGATGGAGGATGAAAGCAGCATGGACCTCTGGGAGTCACTACAGATAGCAACATTTCTGCCAAAATTAATAAAGTGGAGCAAAATACCGAAACCAAACAGGCTCTTGGATAATAAAATCTATGAACATAGGCGATGGCATATGCTGTTCAAAAGAAATGTGTGTGCTTTGGAGATAACTTTTTCCTTGGCTTTTTCTAAGGTTGGACTTGGCCTCATTTAGTTAAAAAAAAATATCACATTGTTCATCCTGAAAAATATTTATGACTGTGATGTGGACATTTTCCAAATGCTCTCATCATAGAGTAGATATGATGGTCACTCCACAGGCCTTGACAAATTGGTAACATGCATTGCAAAGCTTTTAGTATAGAAAAGAATCTGGTAAAAGAGCTCCAATACAGCTGTTGCCTGGAAGCACATAGCTGATGTACCTAGGCCAAATATTCAGCTGCCAAGTGGCAAGATCATTTGTTACTCATATAATGAATAATTAAGATGATAGAAATTTTTTTAATACATATTGCTTGCCTAACAAAAACAAAAGAAAAATTTGGTGTAAAGCTTTAATATTTAAGCAAAAGGAAAGCTATTTCTGAAAATTTATGTGTCAAAAATTAGAAAACTGTATAAAATACAGCAACAGTAACAACAAATCTCTTGCTTTGCATTTTTTAAAAAAATCAATTAGCTGAATTCTCATAAGAAAAAAAATAAGGAATTATATGTATTCTCATGTATTAAAAATGTTCCTAAATGTTTATCAACCCTTTAAGAATATATTAATAGTTTTAAATTTGCTGTACTCTGGCGTGCTGCGATTCATGGGGTCACAAAGAGTCGGATACAACTGAGCGACTGAACTGAACTGAACTGATACCTTAGGTAATTATATTCAACACAAGATCCACTTCATTATTTCAGACATGTAGCTCAAGGGTCCAAAGACATTTGACATAAAGCTAGAGTTAGACCATTCTAAACAAATTTAAGAGTTCTCCTAATAGTCAGCAATAAAATTTGATTTGGAGGGCATACATAAAATTGCCACTTTCATTCTTCTCATTCCTCCTTCTCTACCAGACATATGGTATATAATCGAGAATGGGAGTACGTCAAGGCTGTATATTGTCACCCTGCTTATTTAACTTATATGCAGAGTACATCATGAGAAATGCTGGACTGGAAGAAGCAAAAGCTGGAATCAAGATTGCCGGGAGAAATATCAATAACCTCAGATATGCAGATGACACCACCCTTATGGCAGAAAGTGAAGAAGAACTAAAAAGCCTCTTGATGAAAGTGAAAGTGGAGAGTGAAAAAGTTGGCTTAAAGCTCAACATTCAGAAAACGAAGATCCTGGCATCTGGTCCCATCACTTCATGGGAAATAGATGGGGAAACAGTGGAAACAGTGTCAGACTTCATTTTTGGGGGTTCCAAAATCACTGCAGATGGTGACTACAGCCATGAAATTAAAAGATGCTTACTCCTCAGAAGGAAAGTTATGACCAACCTAGATAGCATATTGAAAAGCAGAGACATTACTTTGCCAACAAAGATCTGTCTAGTCAAGGCTATGGTTTTTCCAATGGTCATGTATGGATGTGAGAGTTGGACTGTGAAGAAAGCTGAGCACAGAAGAATTGAAGCTTTTGAACTGTGGTGTTGGAGAAGACTCTTGAGAGTCCCTTGGACTGCAAGGAGATCCAACCAGTCCATTCTGAAGGAGATCAGCCCTGGGATTTCTTTGGAAGGAATGATGCTAAAGCTGAAATTCCAATACTTTGGTCACCTCATGTGAAGAGTTGACTCATTGGAAAATACTCTGATGCTGGGAGGGATTGGGGGCAGGAGGAGAAGGGGACAACAGAGGATGAGATGGCAGGATGGCATCACTGACTCAATGGATGCGAGTCTGAGTGAACTCCGGGAGTTGGTGATGGACAGGGAGGCCTGGCGTGCTGCGATTCACGGGGTCGCAAAGAGTAGGACATGACTGAGCGACTGAACTGAATTGAACTGAACTGAACTGAGACTCCCATCCACGAGAACAGATAATGATAAATTCTGGAAACCCTTAATCCAGTTCTGTAGTAAAGTGTGTTTTCTCTCAGGCACTTCACTAGAACTTTAACAAGAAAAATTGATAAGGACTTATTGAACTCATGATCTCTTTTATTCAAATAGACCCAACAGTGTGTAGGAAAGGCATAATTACATGATTAGCTATTGAAAATACAAAACCCATCACTTCAATTAGTATGCAAGCTTCTTCCTGACAGAATAAATGTAGAAATCAAATATGATTGGGCAAAACGATTATTGCTATTTTCCTGGGTATGTAGATGAAGGAGTAAAAGGTTATTTTAAAAAGGCTTCTTAGCAAAAAAATGGAGAAGGAAATGGCAACCCACTCCAGTGTTCTTGCCTGGAGAATCCCAGGGATGGGGGAGCCTGGTGGGCTTCCATCTATGGGGTCGCACAGAGTCGGACACGACTGAAGCGACTTAGCAGTAGCAGTAGCAAAAAAAAAAAAAAATATATATATATATATATATATACACACACACAGACACACACGCATATATATTTAAAGAGATAAACTATTCCTCTGTAAAGGTACAAGGATCATCCTCTCATAAAGTGATCAAGATAGTCACTTTTTAGTAACTTCCACTCTTCTAGCTTTTGGAGAACACCTGAGGCTTTTCAGTGATAAACGTGCAATTTAGCTTTCTAATCAAAAAGTTAATATTTGTCATATCTCAATCTCTTTTTGGCCAATATTTACAATGCCAATAAAAATTGCTGTATCTTGTATTTATAAGGGATTCCTTCTTAAATTTTTACGTATTAGGTGATGGGTTAGCTTCCATTGTTCTTCCACCCCTGGAGATTACACAGGACTATATTTGAAGTCACAGAGACAATTTAATTGTATTGTTCAAGAGACCCCAAATGTCTATTCTAAGCTTAAATCTTGAGTTTCTGTGCTGTTCTTTACACACGACAAGGCAGACCACTTGCTTTCTATGGTGAAGAAGTAAAACAGTATTAATCACTAGTGATCATTATTTTAATGAGAAAAATGGAAGATTTTACGCATTCTTTCAGTGATAATAGTTCAGGAAATTAATTTTTTCTTTTTTTCAAATAAAATTTTCCTTTTGGAACATAAATGTGTTACTGGCCAAGACATCCACTACTGACCTTTAATTAGTGTTCTCATAAATCCTACCAGATGGACTGATCTTCTAACCTACTAAAATAACAAGATGGTATACGTCTGATTTATTTCCTATTAAACAGTATCAGTAAATGGCCAAGATATACAACTCTACATAAAATCCAACCAGGATGTCAAACAACACACATTGACGACACTTACAGATAAAAATATGTAAGTGCTCAAGTATCTTACACAGCATGATAAATTAAATGTTCAGAGTTCATACTGTTATCTTAATGTTTTTTTCCTTTGATCACTTTCTTATATATATCATGATTTACCTGACAATATTAAAACTAATTGAAAGAAAAAAGAGATATTATTACTCAGAATGTTTTTTGAGAAGCATAAAATTGTACCATAAAACAGGTTTCCTATATGTAATTTAGTCTCATATATTAACATTTTGTTTTTTCTTAAAAATATAAAAATTATTCACATATATTACATTTAATCTCTAAGCTTGTAGTAATAAATGATTAAAAATATATACAAAAAGCAAACAAAATAAAACCAAAGATCTTGGTCTTATTTCTGGCAGATTAGAGTTTTTCCTGAAAATGTTAAACGTCCATCCTCCAATCTTTCCTGAAACACACTGAGAGATATGTGGGTCAGAATGGAAGTAAATAAACATGTTTATTGAAAAGATAATACCAAAAGTCCATAAGAGAGTATATCTATATGCACATGTGTGTGTTAAGTTGTTTCAGTTGTGTCCGACTCTTTGTGACCCTATGGACTGTAGCCTGGCAAGCTGCCTCTGTCCATGGGATTCTTCAGGCAAGAATGCAGGAGTAGATTGCCATACCTTATTCTTGGGGATCTTCCTGACCCAGGGATGGAACTCATATCTCTTACGTTTCCTGCATTAGCAGGCAGGTTCTCTACCACTAGCACTACCTGGGAAGCCTGGTATTATTTACAAATAAATTAAAGAATGTTGTTCAGTCACTCAGTCATGTCTGCTTCTTTGTGACGCCCCACCCCCACCCCCCCATGGGCTGCAGCACACCACACTTCCTTGTCCTTCACTATATCCTGGAGTTTGTTCAAACACATGTCCACTTAGTTGATGATGCCATCCAAACATCTCATCCTGTTGTCCCCTTCTCCTCCTGCCCTCAATCTTTCCAAGCATCAGAGGGTTTTTCAGTGAGCTTGCTCTTTACATCAGGTGACCAAAGTATTGGAGCTTCAGCATCAGTCCTTCCAATGAATATTCAGAAATGATTGGTTTGATCTCCCTGCTGTCCAAGGGACTCTCAAGAGTCTTCTCCAGCACAGTTCAAAAGCATCGATTCTTCAGTGCTTATCCTTCTTTATGGTTCTGTTCTCTCATCCATTCATGACTACTGGAAAAACCAAAGCTTTGACTATATAGACCTTTGTTGGCAAAGTGATATCTCTGATTTTTAACATTCTGTCCAGATTTATCATAGCTTTTCTTCCAAGGAGCAAGCGTCTTTCAATTTTATGGCTGCAGTCACCATCTGCAGTGATTTTGGAGCCCAGGAAAATAAAATCTCTCTCTGTTTCCATTTTTTCCCCATCTACTTGCCATGAAGTGATGGGATTGGATACCATGATCTTAAATTTGTGAATGCTGAGTTTTAAGCCAGTTTTTTCACTCCCCTCTTTCACCTCCATCAAAAGGTCCTTTAGTTCCTCTTCACTTTCTGCCATTAGGGTATTTCTCCTGGCAATCTTATTCCTGTTTGTTCTTCATCTAGCCTGGCATTTCACATTCTGCATAGTAGTTAAATAAGCCTGGTGAAAATATACGGCCTTGACTTACTCCTTTCCTAATTTGGAACCAGTCTATTTGTTCCATGTCTGGTTCTAACTCTTGCTTCTTGACCTGCATACAGGTTTCTCGGGAAGCAGGTAAGGTGGTTTGGTATTCCCACATCCTTAAGAATTTTCCACAGTTTGCTGTGATCCATACAGTCAAAGGCTTTAGCATAGTCGATAAAGCAGAAATAGATGCTTTTCTGGAATTCTCTTGTGTTTTCTATGATCCAAAAGATGTATTTACAGTCAAAGGGCAAAATATATTCACTCTTGCTCTTTTTAGGAGTTAATCTTCTCATGCTAGTTTCCATTAAAAATTTAAATGAAAAGAGAGTGTAGATCCATATTGAGGGCAAAAGACAGCAGAAACACAGCCTTGTAGATAAAGGCTCATGGGATAGGGTCAGGCTTTTACCAATTTCAGGCCACAAAGGAAGCTATGGCCATCCACACTGCATAAACCAACTTCCATAATTGAGAGCTCTCTTTCTCTCTGCCAAGTCTACGTCTGGAATAAGCAACCCAAAGCAAGAAGTTCTTTGTGTGTTGTGCTCTGAAAATAATGAAAAGGCTTCTCCCTTACACATTCCTCTTGGCCTGCTTTGGTAGGTAATAGAAATTAGGATTCCAGGTTTGTATTAGGAAGGGACTGTTCTTTCTGGAATAAAATTTACCTCCAGGTCAGGTTGCTACACCTGCCATATTAACCCTTCACTGTGACTGAATTTAACAGACTTGATTAGGTTGAAGACTATTGAGAACCATAATTGAAAGCTTTTGATAGAACGCAAGCAATCTTAATGCACAGAACTCTGAATAGTTAGAATGACCTGAAAAGCTATCTGTTTGGAGCAAGTGTCTAAAACACTAAGTAGCAAGATGGATGTTAAGAACAAAACACAAACACTTGTAATCACATGCACTGTGATTAAACTGTTCTTCAAGATTACAAAGAGGATCAAAATTTAACACAGAGGAAACTTGATCTGCCATCTGAGGAGCTCTCAAGTGATAAATGTCCAAGTCAAAATTTCTAAGTCCCATTAACTTCTGTATGTTCTATTTTTAGAAGATACTGCTCCATTATATTCTTAAGGAGAAATGAGATATAATTAGCTACTTCAATTTTCATTTTTCAACTGACACATAAGGTTTAAAAATTAAGGCCCTCTTCAGTCCCTCACTGGTAAATTTCTCCCAGGACTAATCTGGTTCTGCTCTTCAGAATCCATGAAATTCCTACACTCTGAGGTTCTGGTGGCCTTTGTGTCATCATAAGAAATGGGCCCACCATGCCCAGTTCCCTCCCATTAGTAATATCCAGTGAATTGCTTTGCCTCATACCTAATCAAACACTTATTTATAAATTGTCTAATCAAGGTCTGGTTTGAGGACATCTTTATTCACCTAAATTTTCATCAGTAAAAGTGGTCAGAATTGTTTTATCATTTGTTGCTGCTGCTTCAATACTGCACTCATGAATTGGATGCATGTATATGTGCATGCTTAGAGAAGGCAATGGCACCCCACTCCAGTACTCTTGCCTGGAAAATCCCATGGGCAGAGGAGCCGGGTAGGCTGCAGTCCATGGGGTCGCTAAGAGTCAGACATGACTGAGCGAATTCATTTTCACTTTTCACTTTCATGCATTGGAGAAGGAAATGGCAACCCACTCCAGTGTTCTTGCCTAGAGAATCCCAGGGATGGGGGAGCATGGTGGGCTGCTGTCTATGGGGTCACACAGAGTCGAACATGACTGAAGCAATTTAGCAGCAGCAGCAGCAGCATGTGTGCATGCTAAGTCACTTTCAATTCAGTTCAGTTCAGTCGCTCAGTCGTGTCTGACTCTTTGCAACCCCATGAACTGCAGCACGCCAGGCCTCCCTGTCCATCACCAACTCCCGGAGTTCACTCAGACTCATGTCCATCGAGTCGGTGATGCCATCCAGCCATCTCATCCTTTGTTGTCCCCTTCTCGTCCTGCCCCCAATCCCTCCCAACATCAGGGTCTTTTCCAATGAGTCAACTCTTTGCATGAGGTGACCAAAGTATTGGAGTTTCAGCTTCAGCATCAGTCCTTCCAAAGAATACCCAGGAATGATCTCCTTCAGAATGACTGGTTGGATTTCCTTGCAGTTCAAGAGACTCTCAAGAGGCTTCTCCAACACCACAGTTCAAAAGCATCAATTCTTTGGCACCCAGCTTTCTTCACAGTCCAACTCTCATATCCATACATGACCACTGGAAAAATCATAGCCTTGACTAGACAGATCTTTGTTGGCAAAGTAATGTCTCTGCTTTTCAATATGCTATCAAGATTGGTCATAACTTTCCTTCCAAGAAGTAAGCGTCTTTTAATTTCATGGCTGCAATCACCATCTGCAGTGATTTTGGAGCCCCCAGAAATAAAGTCTGACACTGTTTCCACTGTTTCCCCATCTATTTCCCATGAAGTGATGGGACCAGATGCCATGATCTTAGTTTTCTGAATGTTGAGCTTTAGCCATGTCCAGTTCTTTGCAACCCTGTGGACTGTCGCCCTCGAGGCTTCTCTGTCCATGAGATTCTCCGGGCAAGAATACTGGAGTGGGTTGCCATGCGCTTCTCCAGGTGATCTCCCCCACCCAGGAATTGAACCCGCATCTGTTATGTCTCCTGCACGGGCAGGAGAGCACTTTACCACTTCCTGGGAAGCCCTTGAATTGGGTGCTTCTTACCAAAGCCAGAGTCTAATCTATTTTCTCTTTCTGTCATGCAGAAAGCTACTAAAATCCTCTTATTTCCACAATCTCATTTAACCAGTTGGTGGATTGTTTATATTGTTTGTGGTGCAGGGGCTGGTGTAAAAGCCTTTTCTAAACATTTCAATCTTAACTGTACCTGCAGCTCTTGTGAGTGGGTATGTCCTCACTTTATACCATATTAACATTGGTTGCCTCCTCTGTTTACATAGAATATCATGTTTAACTTTCATTTGTTTAGAGTTTATACCCTTGAATGTGTATGGGATTTTAAAAATGTGTGGCTAATAAATCTGATAAAATCCTGAAAATTTGATCACAGAAAAGAAAAGAAAAAATCTATACGTTAATTCAATTGAATTTTAATCAGAAGAATGTACAGTGCCCCAGGCAGAGAATGAGGATAACTAATTTCTAGTTTCCAGGCTGTCTTTTCTCACAGACAGGCCTTTAAAATGCAATATGAGGGTGAAAAAAAAATCTATATATATAAACTAGTTCTATGCACCACCATATATAAGAGAATGGTGGAGACAGAAAAGTGTCCTTCTCTTGGGAAGGCTGCCAAATGAATTAAATTTTATATAGTCTACAGTTATAATTAGAAAATAAAGAAAAACATGAAGAACTTCATGAGGTAATAATAAATCATAAAAAACATAATGCAAAGTAAAATTATATATATATATACTTGGAAATAGTTATACATACAGTCACACATATTTATCAAGAACTGATAGAAAAAATGAAAAAGTCAGAAGTTCTAGAATAGCCTGGTAAGAATTATTGTGCTCCCTTTTGTAAGCCTATAGTTTTGTTATAATTTTATTTGTAAGTTAATCAAGAATTGAATAAAAATTAGTAAAAACAAAATTATAAGGAAGTCAAATATTGCCCCCAGCTAATTGTCATAAGGATATTGACTATGTTAGACTTTTGGAAAACCAAATTGCAAATAATTAGTTGAAAAATGAAAATGAGGAGTTTACTGATTTGTACCCAAATTCAAACACCAAAGAGTCTCACAACATTTATGCTTTGTGCTTGGCCTTCAAGCTTCCTAGGATCATTTGATGACACGCCACCTCTCATCTTTTAAGATTAAAACTGATTTTTCCTCTCAGTCTCTTTGTTTCACTACATCTTACCATTTAGTTGATTCCCAAGGGGAAAAAGAAAAAAACCATACCCATACAAACAGAGGAAAGGTTAATTCTACAGTTCATCTAAGTATATTCATACTGCATCTATTTTAAGTTCTCACATAACTTACTTTGGCAAAATAGCACATAGTGATTTGAACTGTAATACTGTACACCTTTCATTCTCATGTGAAAAAAATGATCCATAACTCAAGACAGATGGACTGACTTATGAAGGTCAGTCCCTTGTATAAACTTGATTAAGAAGAGATGGGGTAAAACAGTATATGAGAATGATAATATCTTACGTAAAAGATTTAAAAATTCTCTAGTGGAAGTTGACCACGTTGGACAGGTCATTTTTAAGATTAGAAACTTGGTTCAAGAAATATATTCTTTTAGCCCCTATAAATTAAATTACTTCAGTCCATTTAATCTTCACTAACAAATAAGAATAGCTATGAAATAGTTATGAAATCCAACCAAGTCAAAGAGCAATAAGCTGTCCAATCACCCGGTCAAACATCAACAGAGACAATAAAATATGATTAGTACAAAATTCTGTTTGCATGGGGTAGGAAAGATCTCTAAAATGAGTGGTGGCTCATTTTAAAAATTAGTAAAGGAGTAAACTTTATGTGCAGATAGGTTGGGGAATTGTAAGATAGACATTTTAAGGGTGAGCAAATGGCCTATGAAAAACCACTGAGACAAGTAATGAACTTATTAAAATTTCTTCCTCTACCTACAGTAACACTGAAGACACCTCAAGTAGTAGAAACAGACTTGTGGCTTGAGATTTCCAATGAGATGTTAGACTACCACTTACAAAGCATAGCAAGATATCACTGAAATTAAGGAGAAAAGGAACACTTGCTAACATCATCATATAACTTTTTCCCTGGGATTTAGAATGCAAAGCTTTTCAAAACTGTTGTGTATGTACATGTGCTCAGTCCTATTCAACTCTTTGTGACCCCGTGGACTGGAGCCCACCAGGCTTCCTCTGTCCATGGGATTCTCCAGGCAAGAATACTGGAGTGGGTTGTCATTTCCTTCACTATTTAGAAGTGTTGGTGCACAATAACTTATAAGGACAAATATCAAGACATGTGGTCCTAATTCTAAAAGAATTCACAGTATCTGGGGTCAAAAGACAATGTTTATGCATACTATATGAAGATTTACTGAGAAAAGTGACTTCAATTCAAAATTAGGATGAACAGTTGTTTAAGATTTTGATCTGGGTCGTGTTTGCAAAGAAAAACCTTCAAAATTTAATTGTATTGAATTTTAATATTCTATAAAGTATTCCTTTTGTACTTAATATATTAATGATTATCTCTCTCTTATATATATAATTATACATATCTTAATTTTTAATAAAAGTTGATACTACTATGGTCGTGCTAAGTTGTTTCAGTCTTGTCTGATTCTTTGTGACCCTATGGAGTGTAGCCCTCCAGGCTCCTCTGCCATGGGATTCTCCAGGCAAGAATACTGCAGTGGGTTGCTATGCCCTCCTCCAGGGGACCTTCCCAACACAGGGACTTAACCCCTGTCTCTTATGTCTCCTGAATCGGCAGGTGGGTTCTTTACCAACAGAGCCACCTGGGAAGCCCACTACTATAGTCATTAAGAAGTTATTTTGGAATTAATCACTGTTAATGGAACATAAAAATTTCTCTATAAGGGTTTACTTGAGATTTTTACCTTACTGCAGCAAATTCAGTGGTAAGTTGGCACCAACTGTCTTTAATGTTAAATCATAAATATAATTTAGGAAAAAAGCAGAACATGATAATCTTTTTATGTACTGTTAAGAAGTTTAACTTTATCCTTAAAATTATGAGGAAAGTTTTTCTTAACATAGATAACACTATTTCAGAATGAGGGAAAAATTTATTCATACCAATGAAATTATAGCAGCATTGTCAAAAATATTTAGGTGGATATCATTTATGGATTTACATGGATAAAAGATAAATGTTTTGTTATTTTAGTTATATAATAAAATGTATACTAAGTTCAAAAAGCAACTTTATAATATGGCATAGTAGGATTGGTTAATTCAGAAATTTATATTCTGGAAATTTAATTAAGAATAAAAAATATTGTATCTGGTTTTTCTGACTCTAACATGGGGTAACAGTAAAATCTGGGGAACTAAAAAAAGGGCATAAAATACTTTCTTTTGAAGGCAAAGCTTTACAGCAGAAGATCATTAAATACAGTTGACTTGTATGAGAACATTTTACCATAATATGTGCCACTTTAATAGCATTGACACAACAAAGTAATAGAGTTCTAAAAAGGAAGGAAACTGTAAGAAAACTATTAATCATTTGAGTATAGTCAGGAAGAATGAGGCATGTGAGAGTCAGGTAGCATCTCCCTGCTTTTACATTATAACTAAAAAGAACTTTACAAAATATGTCTGCCCCTGCTTTCTTAAAGTGTTATGTCTTTTCTCTATTTAAAATAAATATTTATTCTATCATGAATGGTGCACTACTCTTTCTATATGGACCATTAGCTATTTTTCAACAAATTTCAAAAATTGAAATCATATAAACACTAATTATACTGCAGTTAATCTAGATATAAGCAGCACAGAAAACAATTATTCTCCATGCAGGGAGATTAAAATATCTTTTAAATCATAAATTTAAAAGGAACTACAATGAAAATTTTAAAATATTTAAAGCTGAATAATAATGAAATATTACCAATCTAAATATGTGAAATGTAATTATGCATACTGAGTATTTTTAACCTCAAATGAATACATAAGAAAATCTCAAAATAAATTGTCTTATCATTCATTTCTAGAAAACAGGAAAAAAGCACTCAAACAAACAAAAAAAAAAGAGAGAAAAAAATAAAGAGATAAATAAAATAGAAAACCAGTGATAGAAAGAACTGACAAAGCTGCAGGCTGATTCATTTAAAAGAGTAACCAAACTGATAAAACCTTTCAAAGCTGATCTAAGAAATGGAAAAAAAGAAGGAAAAGAGAAATAATTTCCAGGATAAAAAGGAGACATAGCTATAGACACTACAGACATTAAGAGCATGAACATACATAATAAACAAGATCATTCAAGGAAATTTGAAAACATTGGTGAAATAAATACATTTTTAGAAAAATTAAAACATGCTCAACTGAATGCAGACTTTCAGAGAATAGCAAGGAGAGATAAGAAAGGCTTCTTAAGCGAACAATGCAAAGAAATAGAGGAAAACAAGAGAATGGGAAAGATTATAGATCTCTTCAAGAAAATTGGAAATATCAAGGGAACATTTCATGCAAAGATGGGCACAATAAATTAGGACAGAAACGGTAAGGACCTAACAGAAGCAGAAGAGACTTAGAAGAGGTGGCAAGAATACACAGAAGAACTATACAAAAATAATCTTAATGACCTGGAGAACCGCAATGATGTCATCACTCACCTAGAGCCAGACATCCTGGAGTGTGAAGTCAAGTGAGCCTTAGGAAGTATTACTACGAATAAAGTTAGAGAAGGTGATGGAATGCTAACTGAGCTATTTCAAACCCTAAAAGATGATGCTGTGAAAATGCTGCACTCAATATGCCAGCAAATTTGGAAAACACAGCAGTGGCCACAGGACTGGAAAATGTCAGTTTCATTCCAATCCCAAAGAAGAGCAATACCAAAGAATGTTCAAACTACTGTACAGTTGTGCTCATTTCACATAGTGGCAAGGTAATGCTCAAAATTCTCCTAGCTAGGCTTCAACAGTATATGAACCAAGAACTTCCAGATGTACAACCTGAATTTAGGAAAGGCAGAGAAACCAGAGATCAAATTGTCAACATCTGTTGGACCATAGAAAAAGCAAGGGAATTCCAGAAAAGCATCTACTTCTACTTCATTGACTACACTAAAGCCTTTGACAGTGTGGGTCACAACAAACTATGGAAAACTCCTAAAGCAATGGGCATACCAGACCACCCTACATGCCTCCTGAGAAACCTGTATGCAGGTCAAGAAGCAACAGTTAGAAACAGACATGGAACGACGAACCGGTCAAAATTGGGAAAGGAGTATGTCAAGGCTGTATATTGTCACCCTGTTTATTTAAATTATATGCAGGGTACATCATATGAAATGCCAAGCTGGATGAAACACAAACTGGATCAGGATTGCTGGGAGAAATATCCACAACCTCATATATCCAGATGTTACTACCCTTATGGCATAAGGCAAAGAGGAATTAAATAGCTTCTTGGTGAAGGTGAAAGAGGAAAATGAAAAAGCTGGCTTAAAACCTAACATTCAAAAAGTTAAGATCATGTCATCTGGTCCCATCATTTTATGGCAAATAGATGGGGAAAAAAATTAAAACAGTCACAGATTTTATTTTTCTGGGCTCCAAAATAATTGTGGATGGTGACTGCAGCCATGAAATTAAAAGACACTCCTAGAAAGAAAAGCTTCGACAAACCTAGACAGCATATTGAAAAGCAGAGACATCACTTTGCCGACAAAGCTCCTTATAGACAAACTTATGGTTTTTCCAGTAGTCATGTACAGATGTGAGAGTTGGTTCATAAAGAAGGCTGAACACTGAAGAACTGATGCTTTTGAACTGTGGTGCTGGAGAAGACTTAAGAGTCTCCTAGACAGCAAGATCAAACCAGCCAATCCTAAAGGGAATCAATCAATCTGAAATATTCATTTGAAAGACTAGTGTTGAAGCTGAAACCCCAATATTTTGGTCACCTGATGTGAAGAGCCAACTCATTGGAAAAGACCTTGATGCTAGGAAAGACTGAGGGCAGGAGGAGAAGGAGGCAGCAGAGAATGAGATGGTTGGATGGAATCACCAAATCAATGGACATGAATTTGAGCAAACTCTGGGAGACAGTGAGGGACAGGGAAGCCTGGCATGCTGCAGTCCACAGAGTCATAAAGAGTTAGGCATGATATCTAGGAATGTATATAATATGTGCTGGTTCTAGTGCTCATTTGCTCAGTTGTTTCCAACTGTTTGCAACACCATGGACTGTAAAGCCTGCCAGGCTCCTCTGTCCATTGGATTTTCCAGGCAAGAATATTGAAGGAGGTTGCTATTTCCCTCTCAGGGACTCTTCCCAACTCATTCATAGAACCCAGGTCTCTTGCAATCCTGGAAGACTTTCTACCACTGAGCCACCAGGGAAGCCCCATAAAGGATGTAATATGCAAACAAGTTCTCAGGCACTTTTATTATCTACAAAAGCTATGATTTTGCATTATTTTACTTTCCTACATGCAATTAATTTATCTTTATTTAATATATCAGTAATTTGAAAAAGTTTTTTGAGTATGTATCTTTTGTACTTAGCCCTTCAAGAGAAAAAAACTGAAGTAAAAGTATTTTTTTACCACAATATACTTAATGACACAGTTATAGTGTCTGTTGAAATTTGATGCTTTAAATTCATATTTAATATAATGTTCTCTGCCTCAGAGCACAGAACTTTCTTAAATGTAAAAATAAATTTATAGGAGTGATACATATTGTATAACTAAATTTATCATAACACGAGAATGAATTTTGGACATATACAAATACTACTACAGAATTCTATATACATTGAAATCTGTTGAGTACAGTACATGAACAGTTTGCATATGGGAAATACACTTCCATTAAGCTGAGGAAGATATATTTAAGGTTAATTTACATATTCCCATGCATCATGCATCTTTTGTATTTTCCTGACTTAAAGAAATGGAGTTCTTTTTTCCACTTAGTTGTTGAATATTTCAGGCTTTTTTGCTTGCTCCACAATAACTTTCAAAGGCACAGACTAATTTTAAAGAAATCTGGTCAAGAAATAATTATCAAGATATAAATTATTTTCTACTTTTGGTATAGTTTACTATTCTGTGTAATTGGCAGGTGGAAAAACCTCTTAAAAGCAAACACTTTCCCTTATCTTAATTGAATATCAGTAAAATGTTCAATGTCAGCATGGATTATAGAAACATGGACTTTCATAAAGTGGTTGACAAATCATGAAATCAGCGGTTTAGTGCTATTTAAACAAATAAATCTTAGCAGGCAGCAAGTAGTGTTTCTGACCTGAAAAAAGAATCTCTAAATCTTTCCAGCAATATTTTGCAAAATGTAGTCCCAAATCAACTGCATCAGATTCATCTGGGAGGCTTGTAAATTTGACAAATCCTAGCTCACATCTGAATTAGGTGATGAACTAGAATCTACACTTTGAACAAGCTTCCAGCTGATTTTTATGCACACTAAATTTCAATAATCCAATCCATAACCTTTATTTTTCAGACTGTTAAATTAATGGTAGGCCATAAGACTGAGGTGGTACTAATGCCATGGTGTAAGTAAACAAACTCAAATTTAAAAGTGTAAATGCCTCAAAGTTAGAAAATCACATGCTAAGGACAACCAATCTCAGACATCCAGGTGAGGTTTAAGATATAACCAATCAATCATTTCCTTTCTTTGCTTCTGCACTGTCTCCATGTTCTTTCCCCAGTTCCTATCTGTTGAAGCTGCTTAAGTCTTCTGGTTTAATGTTGTCTTGAATAGAATCAACTTTTAGTCAAATAAACTTAGACATTTTTAGTGACTCAGTTTATCTTTTAAGAGGAAATTTAAAACTTCTTCATAACTACTCAAGAATTCAGGACTTGCAGTGCGGTTGCCGAGACAGATGTCCCTTATTAAGGTGGCTACTGATCAAGGAAGCCTGTTACTGCAGGTCTGAATGGTATTTTCCTCTTAACATCAGATTCATAGTCTTAATCCCAGTACATTTCTGTCCCTTTTTTCTCACCTGATATTCCAACTCTGCTTTTGAGTGCTGCCTACTAAACATTTATAGTATATTCGTCATCCACTTAGCCACTTGCTTGTCAACCCGAATGATAAGAACTCTAAGAAGGCAAGGAAAAGAGAACCTGTCACCTTGTTGCTTCAAATTTCCCAGTTATACCATCTGTATGTTAAAACTGGGAGAAACCTTGGTGTTCTTCCCAAGAATGCATTTTTTTTCCCCTGAAATCAAGGGATTGTGCATGATACCACAGTTTACATGAGAAGGACAGGTACTGTAAGTGGCCAAAGAAAAGAATATTTTTTTATAAAAACACAAGGGAACTATTTCTGACAAATGACATAAAACTTATGCTCACAGCGATAAACAGTTCTACTCAAATAGGAAATTAAGCAAAGTTAATAGTATAATCATTTTTATGGGTACAGGGACATTGTTATTCTAAGGTACTAACTGCATTTCAACTATAACCAACTTGTTTCATGCCTTTTCCAGGTTTATAATCACTACAAGTAAGATTCCAAATAAAATTTCATACTAAGAAAAAAAGTAAACCTTTGAGTTAGATTCTTGTTACATCATTTTAAATATCAGTTAGTTTGCTATTTAACTAGTCTACAAATTAACTAAAAATAAAGCTCAATCTTCAGTCAAAACACATACTAAGTGAGAGAATGTGTGTTTTGGGAGGAACTCTTAAGGAACATTTCTAAAGGGAAGCATCTGGGCATGATAAAAATATAACCCATTTAACCAGATAGAAGGAAAACAGGTAAATGGGACTATAGTAAGTGCTTGAAAGAATACTGCTGATTGTGTTGCAAGGCAACCCCAGAAAAGCTTCAAATTTCATTATTAAATAATAATAAAATTTTTAGGATAAGTACTTTAGATAACAAAAGAATTTGAATTCTGTATACCAGTTCCTGAGGAAGAAGAAAGAAAAAGGCCAAGAGAAACTCATTTGCCTGTTGGTGAAATTTGCTGTCCTTCTTTTTCTAAAAAAAATGAAGAAGAAAACAGATTTTTGCTGGATAGTAAGTGCCTCAAAACAAAGAGAAAATCAGTTAAGAGCTTTAAATTCTAAAACTTGAGGTTCTTCAAACTTTTGAAGCAACTAGGGTGAGTAGCAGAAAAGATAGTTGTGAAGCGGCAAATCCCACAAATGTAGCATCTACACCTGGCTTATAAGCAAGTTTCATGACACCTATAACCTGAATATTTACCAACCTCATGACAGAACGCTAGACAGGAAGGAGGGAAGAACTTAAGCATACAATTTTATCTACAGAGGAATAGGTGTATATGGCAAAGAGTGGCACTACTACTATTTTTAAAGTTACCTACAATAATAACAATTTCTTCATGTTGTTAAAAGCACGTCTCTCTCCACACGCAAAAAATGTAAGTAATCAACTTTGGGGCTTAAATTTAATAATTTAGAGAAACAGTTCCTTTTTTGAGATTATTATAAAGTAACACAGATGTAGATAATTACTACTTCAGGCAAGGATTATATTTGATTACTGACAATTTTTCTTTGAATATTCAGGGTTGATTTCCTTTAGAACTGACTGGTTGGATCTCCTTGCAGTCCAAGGAACTCTCAAGAGTCTTCTCAAACATCACAGTTCTTCATCACCCAGCCTTCTTTATGGTCCAACTCTCACATCTGTTCATGACCACTGGAAAGAGCCAGAGCTTTTACTAGACAGACCTTTGTTGCTAAAGTATGTCTCTGTGTTTTTAACTGTTTTTCTTCCAAGAAGCAAGTGTCTTTTAATTTCACGGCTGCAGTCACCATCTGCAGTGATTTTGGAGCCCAAGAAAATAATATCTCTCACCGTTTCCATTGTTTCCCCAACTATTCGCCATGAAGTGATGGGATCAGATGCCATGATCTTAGTTTTCTGAATGTTGAGCATTAAGCCAACTTTTCACTCTCCTTTTTCACTTTCATCAAGAAGCTCTTTAGTTCCTTTTTGCTTTCTGTCATAAGGGTGGTTTCATCTGCGTATTTGTGGTTATTGATATTTCTCCTGACAATCCTGATTCCAGTTTTTGCTTCATCCAGCTCAGCATTTTACATGATGTACTCTGCATATAAGTTAAATAAGCAAGGTGCCAATAAACAGCCTTGATTTACTCCTTTCCCAATTTTGAACCAGTCAATTGTTCAATGTCTGTTTCTAACTGTTGTTTCTACCTGCATACAGGATTCTCAGAAGGCAGGTAAGGTGGTCTGGTATTCCTATTGCTTTAACAATTTTCCATAGTCTGTTTTGATCCACACAGTCAAAGGCTTTAGCGTACTCAATGAAGCAGAAGTAGATGGTTTAATGGAATTCTCTTGCTTTTTCTATGATCCAATGGATGCTGGCGATTTGATCTCTGGTTCCTCTGCCTTTTCTAAATCCAGCTTGAACATCTGGGAGTTCTAGGTTCATATACTGCTGAAGCCTAGCATGAAGAATTTTGAGCATTACTTTGCTAGCATGTGAGATGAGTGCAATTATGTGGTAGTTTGAGCGTTCTTTGGTATTGCCCTTCTTTGGGATTGGCATGAAAACTGACCTTTTCCAGTCCTGTGGCCACTGCTAAGTTTTTCAAATTTGCTGGCATATTGAGTACAGCACTTTTACAGCATCATCTTTTAGGATTTGAAATAGCTCAGCTACAATTTCATCATCTCCACTAGCTTGTTTGTAGTGATGCTTTCTAAGGTCAACTTGACTTTGCTTTCCAATATGTCTAACTCTAGGTGAGTAATTACACCATTGTGGTTATCTGGGTCATTAAGATCTTTTTTGTGTAGTTCTTCTGTGTATTCTTGCCACCTCTTTTTAATCTATCCTGCTTCTATTAGGTCCATACCATTTCTGTCCTTTATTGTGCCCATCTTTGCATGAAATGTTCCTTAGTATCTCCAATTTTCTTGAAGAGATCTGTAGTCTTTCTCATTCTATTGTTTTCTTCTATTTCTTTGCATGATTCACTTAGGACTGATGCTGAAGCTGAAGTTGCAATATTTTGGCCACCTGACATGAAGAGTTGACTCAATAGAAAACACCCTGAGGCCAGGAAAGACTGAAGTCAGAAGGAGAAGAGAAGAACAGAGGACAAGAAGTTGGATGGTGTCTTTACTCAATGGACATGAGTTTGAGCAAGCTCTGGGAGATGGTGATGGACAGGGGAGCCTGACATGCTGCAGTTATGGAGTACAAAGAGTAGGACATAACTGAATGATTAAACAACAACTTTTCTTAACTATCTTCTAGCTGATATTCTTCTGTATATAATGGAACAAGCAGTTACCACATGCATTTGATGAATCACAATTGCTAAATATTTATGTCTCCTGTGAATTGGAGGGGACGTATTTGATTTAACTCAGTAACAAACATTAGTTTCATGAAAGAAAGTGATGTCACTCAGTTGTGTCCAACTATTTGCAACCCCATGGACTGTAGTCTACCACACTCCTCTGTCTATGAGATTTTCCAGGCAAGGGTACTGGAGTGGGTTGCTATTTCTTTCTCCAGAAGATCTTCCCCACCCAGGGATCGAACGCAGGTCTCTTGCATTGTAGGCGGATGCTTTACCATTTCAGCCACCAGGGAAGTTCATGAACTGAATACAATTCGCTAAGGGCATATTAGTAGCAAATAAATATATTACTATATTGTAATATGTTTAATCTTTCTGTGACACAACATACTTATTTAACTAGTATTCTATCTTTTTTGCGTATCTAAATTCTCGAAATGTTTTCCTGTCACAGCACTCTGACTTCTGTGTTCAGTGCAACTGCCATTGCTAAGGGATTTGAATTTCCAAAGGACACTCTGAAGGACTGTTTTCAGTTAAACTCATTTACTTGGGGCACTTGATAACTTAATGACTCTCTCCTTAAATTTTACTTCTTCAACTTGTGAGATAATACTCCTCAGCTTTCCTCACATCCATTCTCTGGTCTCTGTATTTTCTCTACTCATCCCTGCAATCTTGTTATTTCTCACAAAGGATCAGCATTGTCCCTTTCTTTTGCAACCACCTCATCTTTACTCTCAGTCCATATGCCTTAAGTGGGCCAACTTGAGAAGTAAGCAGGTAACCCAAGACTGGCCAGAAAGAACAGTGAATCTCCGTAGCCATAGCTATCAGCCATTCATTGTGGACAAATGAACCAGGGTAGTTGATGTGAAACAGGATCAGCATATTTGTCTGAACTGTGATAACTGGTGGATAGGAATTCTTACCAATACTAATTATCATGTATCGACTTTATATTATTCATAGTTCTTTGAAAGACTTGAGTGCCTGGTCTTCTTTCAGATATTTATGATCAATTATCTTGTATACCTGGATTTTCTGTTATTTTCCTCTCTGCTGCCTATACTCCTGCCATTACCCACAAAGCACATAAGTATCTCATTTCTGAATCTTATATTTTAAACAAAGAACGATCAGAGATTGTAATACATAATCAGCAACAGTATAATGTGGTCTCCTTGCTCTTTTCAAAGGTAAAGCTTAATAAATTGTAAATAAAATACCAAAACAAAAAAACAAAAAAAAAACCAACAACACATTGCCATAAGTCAGGGTAATGTTCTACAAGTGAAATGGGAGGTATAGTAGTAATGAAATCCATGCTTTTTCCTATCAATTTGAAAGGAAAAAAATTACTCATAGTTAATTAAAAGCAACATATGGGAGAATTGACAGAGCTGCATTTGTTAAATTTTGTTCAAATGAATAAGATTAAACCATAGGTTAATCTGCTTAGAAATATAGACAGATGCTTAATATGAGCATAGCAAACTATAAAAAATGAGGTGAAAAAATCAATCATATTGCAATTAAAAATATTTTAAAATATATACTATGGTTTTCCTGCATATATATTTTATAAGTTAATATAACTTGAGGAATAAGTTGATAGTTCTCAGGGAGGTATAATCAACATTGACCTATAATAGGGTGTGACTTTTTAGGCCACAGTAAATTACTAAATATCTGACAGATGCCTTAGGAAGGATCACTACAAACAAAGCTAGTGGAGGTGATGGAAACCAGTTGAACTACTTTAAATCCTAAAAGATGATGCTGTGAAAGTGCTGTACTCAATATGCCAGCAAATTTGGAAAACACAGCAGTGGCCACAGGACTGGAAAAGGTCCATTTTCATTCCAATCCCAAAGAAGCGCAATGCCAAAGAATGTCAAACTACCACACAATTGCACTCATCTCACATGATAGCAAAGTAGTGCACAAAATTCTCCTGGCCAGGCTTCAATAATACATGAACTGTGAACTTCCAGATGTTCAAGCTGGATTTAGAAAAGGCAGAGGAACCAGAGATCAAATTGCCAACATCTGCTGGATCATAGAAAAAGCAAGAGGATTCCAGAAACACATCTTCTCCTGCTTCATTGATTACGCCAGACGGGACTACCAGATAACCTTACCTGCCTCTTGAGAAATCTGTATGCAGGTCAAGAAGCAACAGTTAGAACAGGACATAGAACAACAGTCTGGGTCAAAATTGGGAAAGGGGCATATCAAGGCTGTATATTGTCACCCTGCTTATTTAACTTATATGCAGAGTACATCATGCAAAATGCCAGGCTGGATGAAGCACAAGTTGGAATCAAGATTGCCAGGATAAACATCAACAACCTCAGATATGCAGATGATACCACCCTTATAGCAGAAAGTGATGATGAACTAAAGAGCCTCTTGATGAAAGTGAAAGAGGAGAATGAAAAAGCTGGCTTAAAACTCAACATTCAAAAAACAAAGATCATGGCATTCAGTCCCATCACTTCATGGCAAATAGATGGGGAAACAATGGAAATAGTGAGAGACATTATCTTCTTGGGCTCCAAAATCACCGCAAATGGTGACTGCAACCATGAAATTAAAAGACACTTGCTCCCTGGAAGAAAAGCTGTGACAAACTTAGACAGCATATTAAAAAGCAGAGACATTACTCTGCCGACAAAGGTCCATCTAGTTAAAGCTATGGTTTTTCCAGTAGTCGTGTATGGATGTGAGAGTTGGACAATAAACAAAGCTGAGTGCTGAAGAATCAATGCTTTTGAACTATGGTGTTTGAGAAGACTCTCTTGAGAGTCCCTTGGACTGCAAGGAGATCAAACCAGTCAATCCTAAAGGAAATCAGTCCTGATTCTTCATTGGAAGGACTGATGCTGAAGTTGAAACACCAATATTTTGTCCACCTGATCTGAAGAACTGATTCACTGGAAAAAACCCTAATTTTGGGAAAGATTGAAGGCAGGAGGAGAAGGGGAAGACAGAGGATGTGATGGTTGGATGATATTACCAACTCGATGGACATCAGTTTGAGCAAGCTCTGGGAGTTGGTGATGGTCAGGGAAGCCTGGAGTGCTGTAGTCCATGAGGTTGCAAAGAGTCAGACATGACTGAGTGACTGAACTGAACTGAAATGACAGTGTCATTCTTATATCTTTGGAACATACTATTTCCTGAAATATCCCTCTAAAAAAAGTAATTAGTTTTTTATAGCATTATTTTTTTTTTCTGGTGGTATTTCCAAATGGATCCAAATGGATAATTATTAAAATTTCTCAGGATACTTAGTGTAATCATTCTGTATGTTTCCCAATTACCTGAAGTTTGGCAATTTAAGCATAATTTATAATGTTCCATGTATCTGTAGTTTTACATTAATTCAGATATTCACCTATTGTTTTAATCATCAACTTCATCTTCCAGTGAATCATCAAAGTTGGAATCAAGGACATATTTTGATATATATGGACTAAGGTGCTAATATATATGGACAAGGACTAAAGGTGCACAGTTTTACATGTGTTTTACAATATTTTTATCTAGTCAAGTAAACAGAATATTCAATAATTTATATAAATTATTTTGAGTTTAACAGCTGATTTAATTTAGTATCATTTCAATAATACTATAAAAGTGTATATATATAATTATTCTTCTGTTGAGAACCCCACGAACAGTAAGAAAAGGCAAAAAGATATGAAACTGAAAGATGAACAGCCCAGGTTGGTAGGTGTTCAGTATGCTACTGGAGAAGAGTGGAGAAATAATTCCAGAAAGAATGAGAGTCGGAACTAAAGTGAAAACAATGCCCAGTTGTGGATGTAGCTGGTGATGGAAGTAAAGTCCGATACTTTAAAGAACATTATTGCATAGGAACCTGGAATGTTAGGTTCAAGAATCAACATAAATTGGAAATGGTCAAACAAGAGATGGCAAGAGTGAACATTGACATTTTAGGAATCAGTGAATTAAAACAGACCGGAATGGGCAAATAATTCAGATAATCACTATATCTACTACTGTGTGCAAGAATCCCTTAGAAGAAATGGAATAGCCCTCATAGTCAACAAAAGATTCTGAAATGCAGTACTTGAGTGCACTCTCAAAAATGACAAAATGGTCTCGGTTCATTTCCAAGGCAAACCATTCAACATCACAGTAATCCAAGTCTATGTCCTAACCACTAATGCTGAAGAAGCTGAGGTTGAATAGTTATGAAGACCTACAAGACATTCTAGAGCTAACACCCCAAAAAGGATATCCTTTTCATTGTAGGGGACTGGAGGCAAAAGTACAAAGTCAAGAGATACCTGGAGTAACAGGCAAGTTTGGCTTTGGAGTACAAAATAAAGTAGGGAAAATGCTAACAGAGTTTTGCCAAGAGAACACACTGGTAATAGCAAACACCCTCTTGGAACAACACAACAGATGACTCTAAATATGGACATTATCAGATGGCCAGTATCGAAATCAGATTGATTATATTCTTTGCAGCTGAAGATGGAGAGGCTCTATTCTGTCAGCAAAAACAAGACTGGGAACTGATTGTGGCTCCGACTATGAAATCCTTATTGCAAAATTCAAATTTAAATTGAAGAAATTAGGGAAAACCTCTAGACCATTCATTTCAGTTCAGTTCAGTTCAGTCACGTCTCACTCTTTGCGACCCCATGAATCGCATCACGCCAGGCCTTCCTGTCCATCGCCATCTCCCAGAGTTCACTCAGACTCCACATTCATCGAGTCGGTGATGCCATCCAGCCATCTCATCCTTGGTCGTCCCCTTCTCCTCCTGTCCCTAACCCCTCCCAGCATCAGAATTTTTTCCAATGAGTCAACTCTTCACATGAGCTGCCTAAAGTACTGGAGTTTCAGCTTTAGCATCATTCTTTCCAAAGAAATCCCAGGGCTGATCTCCTTCAGAATGGACTGGTTGGATCTCCTTGCAGTCCAAGGGACTCTCAAGAGGCTTCTCCAACACCACAGTTCAAAAGCATCAATTCTTCGGCGCTCAGCCTTCTTCACAGTCCAACTCTCACATCCATACATGACCATTGGAAAAACCATAGCCTTGACTAGACGGACCTTAGTCGGCAAAGTAATGTCTCTGCTTTTGAATATGCTATCTAGGTTGGTCATAACTTTTCTTCCAAGGAGTAAGCGTCTTTTAATTTCATGGCTGCGGTCACCATCTGCAGTGATTCTGGAGCCCAAAAAAATAAAGTCTGACACTGTTTCCACTGTTTTCCCATCTACTTCCCATGAAGTGATGGGACCAGACGCCATGATCTTCGTTTTCTGAATGTTGAGCTTTAGGCCAACTTTTTCGCTCTCCTCTTTCACTTTCATCAAGAGGCTTTTTAGCTCCTCTTCACTTTCTGCCGTAAGGGTGGTGTCATCTACATATCTGAGGCTATTGATATTTCAGGTATGACCTAAATCAAATCCCATATGGTTATACAGTGGAAGTGATAAATAGATTCAAGGGATTAGATCTGAGAGGCAGAGTGCCTGAAGAACTATGGGCAGAAGTACATGACATTGTACAGGTGGCAGTGATTAAAACCATCCCTAAAAGAAGAAATGCAAAAAGGCAAAATGGTTGTCTGAGAAGGCTGAGAAAAGAAGAGTTAAATGCAAAGGAGAAAAGGAAAGATATATCGATCTGAATGCAGAGTTTCAAAGAAAAGCAAGTTGAGATAAGAAAGCCTTCCTAAGTGATCAATATAAAGAAACAGAGGGAAAAAATAGAATGGGAAAAACTAGAGATCTCAAAGAAATGTAATGTCAAAGAATGTTCAAACTATTGCACAATTGCACTCATCTCATGCTAGCAAAGTAATGCTCAAAATTCTTCAAGCTAGGCTTCAGTAGTATGTGAACTGAGAATTCCTAGATGTTCAAGCTGGATTTAGAAAAGGCAGAGGAACCAGAGATGAAATTACCAACATCCATTGGATCATAGAAAAAGAAAGAGAACTCCAGAAAAATACCTACCTCTGCTTTACTGACTATACTAAAGCCTTTCACTGTGTGGATAACAAACTGTGGAAAATTACCAAAGAGATGGGAATACCAGACCACCTTACCTGCCTTCTGTGAAACCAGTATGCAAATCAAGAAGCAACAGTTAGAACCAGTTAGGACATGGAACAACAGACTGGTTCCAGATTGGGAAAGAAGTACATCAAGGCTGTATATTTTCACCCTGTTTATTTAACTTATATGCAGAGTACATCATGCAAACTGCCAGGCTGGATGAACCACAAGCTGGAATCAAGATTGCCTGGAAAAAAAGTCAATAACCTCAGTTATGCAGATGACACCACCCTTATGACAGAGAGCAAAGAGGAACTAAAGAGCCTCTTCATGAAAGTGAAAGAGGAGAGTGAAAAATCTGGCTTAAAATTCAACACTCAATAAACAAAGATCAAGGTATCCGGTCCCATCAATTCATGGCAAATAGGGAATCAATGGAAACAGTGACAGACTTTATTTTCCTGGGCTCCAATATCATTGCAGATGGTGACTGAAGCCATGAAATTAAAAGACACCTGCTCCTTGGGAGAAAAGCTACAACACACCTAGACAGCATATTTAAAAGCAGATATGTAGTTTGCTGACAAAGGTCCATCTAGTCAAGGATACGGTTTTCCAATAGTCATGTATGGATGTGAGAGACCATAAAGAAAGCTGTGTGCCAAAGAATTGATGGTTTTGAATTATAGTGTTGGAGAAGACTCTTGAGAATCCTTTGGACTGCAAGGAGATCAAATAAGTCAATCCTAAATGAAATCAGTCATGAATATTCATGGGAAGGACTGATGCTGAAGCTGCAATACTTTGGTCACCTGATGTGAAGACCTGACTCATTAGAAAAGACCCTGATGCTGGGAAAGTTGAAGGCAGGAATTGAAAGGGATGACAGAGATGAGATGGTTAGATGGCACCACCAACTCAACGGACATGAGTTTAATCAAGCTCCAGGTACTGGTAATGGACAGGGGAGCCTAGTGCGCTGCAGTCCATGGGGTCAAAGAGACACAACTAAGTGACTGAAATGAACTGATACACATGCACATATATATATGTGTGTGTGTGTGTGTGTGTGTGTGTGTGTGTACTGAATGAATTAAATTGCTGTTCAAAGTTTTGATCTTATCTTTATGAAAGATCTGTGGATAATTCTCTTGAACAACATCTAATCCTCTGAAATGAATTGATTCCTCTGTTTACAGTATGCTACAATATTATGCCCTATATATCCCTTTTGTGTGAAACCTATGTCTAATCAGTGTTCATATATCAAGGTGTAATTCCTGATACAAACCTAATGACAGTAAAAAAAAAAAATAATAAGTTTAAGATGTTCCTTCCTGTCTAGACACCATTTGCAATGTGGGGACTTGTGGCACCATGTCACTGTCTTGTCAGCAGGCACAAATGTTTGGTACCAACTGTTTCTTCATTGGAAAAATAACATCCCTTTCAAAAATTTTAAATCAAGAACTGGTTGAATTTTTAGAAAAAAATGAGGACAAGCTTCTTCCTTCACCCGCCAACCAATTATTGGAATGACTTCAAAAATTCTATACAGTTGTTTCTGCTTTTGTCCACATTTGATACTCTGTCTTTTATAAATCTTTCTTCTCTTATGTATAACTCCCCCAAAACACATCTTTAGCCTTTTTCTTATTTATTTTCAATTATTTAATTTTATAAATATTTAGAAAATTTCATATTAAAAATAAGCCCTTCTCCAAGCATCATGTTTGTCTTTGACTTCTTGCTATATGTTCCACCACTTTAAACTCAGTACATTACATTTGACTAAAGCTTCACCCTCTGATTAGGATGAAATATCAAAGAAGCTTCTGCCATAAACAACTAGACATTAGAAAATATACGCCATAGTATTTTCAAACACTGGACAATGGGCAGTACAGTACCAGGACCCCCAAAATAAGTGAAACAAAAATGATAAGCCGTTAAATTGTACCAACTAACTACCTAAAATCAGTTTCTAGGCTACTAGAGAGGGTCATCTAAAACAAATTTTAGTCACCTTGTTTAGTTGCAGAGAGAGGAATCAAATTTTGTGAAAGTCAAGGAAATCAGATTTTGAAGAAATCAATAAGGGGGAGGAATAAACAATAGAGAAAGACAACTCTGTAAAACTTTAAGAGAACCCTCCAAGTCATTCACTGAGTATTGCTCTGCACATTCATGAGCAGAAACCACCAGAGCTTAAAACAACCAAAAGAAGGGAGTAAATAGAAAAACTCCTGGAACACTCACAGGACTAGGAGTAATTCATGTTTCTACATGACACAGTGGAAAGATCTCACAACACATAAGACATTGGGTAGATTCCTAAGAATATTGTCTTAGTTTTGAAGCTTTATTAGTCTTATTCTAGAGGTTTCTCAGAACTTTCCTTACAAAAGCTTAAAAAGCAAGACTTAAAAATATTTACAGAGCATAAATTTATATAATTTGATTCCTAAAAAAAGAAGACACAGAGAAAATATATTTGAATAAACAATAACCACGAATTTTTTAAGTAGCTGAAATGTATAGACACATAGATTCAATAAAAGTGAAAGAACCCCAAACAGTATTAAAAAAAACATTCCAGAGAATGTCATAATGATGCTACTGAAGTCAGCAATGAAGATAAAATATTAAAGTAGAATGAGAAAAAAGAAATATTGAATATAGGCAAAAAGAAAGAAAGAAAAAGACAGAAAGGAGGGGAAGGGAAGGAAGGAAGAAGTCTCATCAGAAACTATTCAAACCATAAGACAGTGGAAAGATATCTTCACATTTGTAGAAACTAAAAAAACAAAAACAATCCCTGTCACCCTAGAAATTTTGACAATCTCTGTGACCCGACATTAGGAAACATCTTAGATTGGACATAAAAAGCTTAAAAAAAAAAAAAGATAAATTGAACTCATCAAGATTGAAAATGTTTAATCTTCAAAAGATACTGATGACAAAAGTCAAGCCAAAGATTGAGTGAAAATACTGGTAATACATATACGGGATAAAAAACATGTAATGTGAATATCTAAAGTACTTTACAGCTCAGTAAGGGCTTTCTGCATGGTTCAGTGGGTAAAAGGATCTGCCTGAAATGCAGGAGGCATAGGAGATGCAGGTTTGATCCCTGGGTTGGGCAGATCCCCTGCAGGAAGAAATGGCAACCCACTCCAGTATTCTTGCCTGGAAATCCCATGGACAGAGGAGCTTGGCGGGCTATAGTCCATGGGGTCTCAAAGAGTTGGACATGACTGACAGACTAAGCATGCACAGCTCAGTAGTATGAAGCCAATGCAGTTAAATGAGGTTTTGATTTTAGTAAAACCTCAAAGAAGGTATGCAAATGAAGAGTAAACATATTAAAAAGATGGTCAACATTACTCAGCATCAGAGAAATACAAAGTAAAAACACAATAAAATAGCACTACATATGCAGAAGGGTTAAAATTAATTAAAATAACAATTTCAAGTTTGTTGAAGATGGAAAGCAACTGGAATTCAATGACAGTGAAAATGTAAAATGTCATTGTACTTCAGAAAATGGTTTGATAATTTCTCATAAGGTTAAACAGTGTCCTAATAATCCAGCAATTCCTCCCATAGGTGTTCACCCAACCAAAATGAAAACATGTTGACATACACACAAAATTTAATCTGAATATTTAAAGCAGCTTTATAAACGACATCCAAAATCTAGACATAAAACATGTTAACTAAACAAGAAATTGTGTAATTTCCACACAATAGAACACTACTCAGCAGTAAAAAAGAATGTACTGCTGACGTGCACAACAGCACAGACAATATATGGAGTTGACAGAAATGGCAGTGATGAGGAAATGCGGGGGGACAGTGTATGTGGCATATAGTAAGGCCCTGTTAGATAACTGGATACATTGTTCTTATATGTAAGTGATTTGGGTTGAATGTGAATCAAACGATATAGGCAGCTCACGATACAATTCAAAGTTAGATTTTCTGACGTTTGGAAGGATTTTGCCAGGGAAGGCAAAAATCTTAGAGAATTATTGTGATGATTATATGAGTCCTTAATTGCAAAGTTCTTAGAACAGTGCCTGGAACAGAGTAACCACTATATAAATGTGTGTTATCATCCTTATTAGGACAAATTTAAAAAATTTGTCTTTTTAAAAGACCTACCTTCTCAGAGTATCAGAGTGGGTGCCATTACACACTGAAAAACATTTAGCAAGATCTTTTCAATCATCTGCAAAGGAAATATTGAAATCCTGAACTATTTTCTATCTGTCTAGACACTTGGAATGCTCACCATCCCATCTCACTTTAGTAAACTATCAGAATATTATCAGTTCTCCTAGATGCATGTTAAAGTGCATGTTTCTCAATGAAGCTCATCCAGATTCATCAGGATCTCAACATAGTCTCTCCTTTTATGAGAGTCACTCAATACCTTTCCTTTCGTGTTTATGACTCCGTTTTTTGTCATATTAATTTACATATTGATTTTCTTTCTCTGGTGGCATGGACTGTTAATGACAAATAATGTTAATGATAAATAATATTTATGTTAATACATGAACTATAATGCAAAGGTAAATATGTTTTAATTTTTTTGAAAAAATATCAGAAAAACTTTTAGATTTTCAAAAAGCTACCCATGAGATCAGATATTACACTAAAAAAAGAAATAGATGAGCTATGAAAGATAACGCATGATGTTTGACAAGCAGAATTAGTAACTGTTATATTTTCATACATACAGAACAGTGGTTTCAACAGACCAAATTTTCATAAAGTTCATCTTCGTTAAGTAAGTCATCTAAGCCATAACTGCCAGGTTACACTAGAAAAAGTGGCATGAGTTCAATACTGAGAGTATTTTAAATCTATTTTTATTAAATAGCAATTTGGGCAGAAATACTTCTATTGCAGTAAAAAAAAAATAAACATAATATGAAATTTACTATCTTAACCATTTTAAAATATAAAATACAGTTGTATTTACATTTAGTATATGCACGGTGTTATAAAAGCATTACCTCTGCCTAACTCCAAAATATCTTCATCATCCCAAAAAGAAACCACCTATCTATTAATTCTGCTTTCCCTGCTCAGTACAGTCTCCAGTAGCCACTCATCTACTTGCTGTCTTGATGTGTTGGGCTAGGCTGGATATTTCATATAAATGGTATCGTATAGTATGTAACTTGTGTATCTGACTACCTTGACTTACTACAAAGTTTTGAAGATCCCTCCATGTTGTATCATGTGTCAATACTTTATCACTGTATAATATTGCTTGTACAGGAATGTATATGTGTCACAGACTGTTTATCTGTTCATTAGTTGATAGACATTTAGATTGTTTCAACCCTCTAGCTATTGCTAATCTTGCTGCTATCGAGGTACAAGTTTTTGTTTGAATATTTGTTTTCAATTCTTTTGATTAGATATCTAGGGTGAATTGCTGGGTCACATGTTAATTCTATGTTTAACATACTGAGCACAAATCTTTTTTTTTAAAGATGCATACTTGTGGTGTAGATATGGTTAGTGAAGTTGAGAAAGAGTGTACGTATACATATATATAGGTAATACTTCATGTACAAATATATATTGATATGTAGACATATACATGTATGTATATATACAAATTCATTTTGAATAGTATATATCTGGAAATATCTATATTAATAGGAAAATATTTTTCTAATGATATGTATTAACATTAGTGTTAATGATCAATCACTATTTTTCCCAGTCTATACTAAGCAATTAGTATATCAATATAAATAAGGCAAATTATTTTATGGGATTCTTCCTTTAAATAATTTTAAATCTAAATAAATATAGAAAAAATAACCACAGGAACACTAGGGAGAAACATATGGTGAGGGTGATTTATAATGGAAAGGGGTGAAGAATTCTTGTGTTTGGATTTAAAAGTCAAAGTCTGTGTAGCATATCAAGACTGCAGAGACTTTTCTGAGGGGAGGATGTATATACCTCATGCATTCAATTTCCGCTTTTCCAAAGCCTGGGGCAAGGGACAGGTGGAGTGCTTCAGAGTCTAGGAGTAAACTACAGCAACTTGTCCTTACTGAGCCTAGATCCAAACTGGCATCCTGCCCAATCCCCTCTGAAACCGGGAACTGGCCTTTCTACATGCTGGTTTTTAAGACCCAGTCACACTTTGGGTAGGTCCCCACCCAGATGGAAGCACAGATGCCACAGTAGCTGAAAGATTATTCTGAGACTGACAAGCCAGATTTCCTTGAGATTCAGGAAAGCTACATTCAATGATTTTCCAACTCACTGCAACTTTGGGTCTGTGCTGCTGTTCCCTATAAATATGGGAGAGAATGTTAGAATAGATTATGTGGTTCAGATCATTTTACAGGCTGGTGGAGTTGAAACCCATACCAGATGGATTTCAAATAAGCCTTCCATCTCAAACTTGTTTCCATGTTTTCCATCCAGAGAGTACATATTGGCACTCTTGGTGCGATCACTGAAAAAGGTACTTACAATTGTATAATCAACTGCGAAATATCTTGGTAGAGTTTATATAACTGGATGCTTAGGAACTAGCAAAAATCTCTATTGAAAGAGCCATTGTGTGACTACTTAAGCATTTTGGTTTTACTGTCTTCTTCCCTTCAGTTGTTTTATAACTGTCCAGTAACAGCGAAGAGCTGGGTAAAAGTGGTGCTAAAGAACTTTGAAGAGGTAGTCAGCATCCAAAGCTTGATTTAGGGGTATAACCTCTGACATGAGTATATAATAAATAGATAGTATTTATAAGCATTTTATGTATAGATAATTGTCATTGCTATTATTTATCCATATTTTTCTTTTGTTTGTTTGGAAGAAGTCTCCTTAAGGAAGACCTGTGTTGTATTCACTTTTTTTAATCCCAAGAACTAACAGAAGTTCAAGCTACTAGTGACAGAAAAATGATTAATTGAAAATGAATAAATTATGATACAGTTTCTAGGTTTCTTAATGGTTCCCAGTGATGACTTTCAGTCTATCTATCTAGATTCATCTTTCCATTTTCAGACAACACACTGTTTATAATGGGTTCATTCATACATCAAAGGAATGGTCTGATTACCTTTTATTGTATCATGGTTTTTCCTGTTTTGATTTTGAGGCTCTGGGTGTTGAGGAGTTTTTTTGCCTTTTTTTTTTTCCCTAATAAATTTTGCCTAATTTAAAAATGCATTATTCAGGGTTGCTTTTCCTTTGAACAAAATGAATAACACATAAAATGACCTTCAGATTTTACAAATAAGCCATGCTTCAAATGATACTTAATTCTTTACAATTTGCTATATCTAATTCAATGTTCTTTTTTCTTTGCCCTTATGAAACCACCTTAACGTTAATGATGTTTTCTTTCAATCACTAACCATATAAATTCACAAATACCATATCTGAACTCTGAGCAAATATTTTCTAAATAATTATGTACATGTGCACCATTCTTTTTGCAAGAGGATAAAACAGAAGGAAGAATAACAGCAGATTCATAATTTTTCTTAATTAATATCTTGGAAAAATTAATGTGCACTTATACATACTTATTTTTTTCTTTTGATTATCTTTTAGATGAAGCTTGGCTCAAAATAGCTAATTCTGCTACAACATGTCTCAAACTCAATAACTTTCATCAAAACAGTGATAAAATTGCTAAATAAACTCATAGTGTAACCAGAAAGAAAACACAGATACATGAACACAAACACAAATTAAATAGTTATATAAACCATAGTTTAAGCCAGCAGAGAATTTAAAAATAGAAGCA
Organism: Capricornis sumatraensis; assembly: GCF_032405125.1. Taxonomy (NCBI): domain Eukaryota; kingdom Metazoa; phylum Chordata; class Mammalia; order Artiodactyla; family Bovidae; genus Capricornis; species Capricornis sumatraensis. Next base: position 43,545,988 of record NC_091074.1, on the reverse strand, counting down.
AAAAGCAGTTCTCTTTAAATTGCTGATCTCCTCATACGTCTAGTTGCTGTTAGTTGTTTTGGTCAGTAAGGAGGATCATTCTGACAGCTATAACTTGTTAGTGTTTTTTAATAAGATATGAGCAGAAATATTATAAGACATTCTTAAGATCTGCTTGATGTTTTTAGGCTATTATTTATACAATACTGAAAGAATGGGGACACAGTAAAATAGTCACATGTTCTTTTCCAAAATTGGGCATCCTCAATTACCTCCACAGTAGCATCAAAACTATTTCTTATTTGGCTTTGTTTAGACAGGCAAAATCAATTCATTCACTTCCCATGAAGTACCTAAAAATAGGACTGGGAAATAGAGGGCAAGAGAGATCAAGTGGTAATATTTATTGAGCAAAGGGATTACAGTTTAATAAGATGATTATGTATTACATAATAAATAAGTTAATGCTATAGATATATTATATGATATATAAACATTATAAACATGTATAACATTTGCATTAGTTCCATAAAATATAAATATATCCTAACTGACATTGTGTGTGTACCTGTATGTATGGTTAGGAACAGGTGCTGTATTAAATGCAGTTCCTAAATAACATTCTAAGACATACATTCTAACTATCTGAGTTTTGTCCTAGAGCTATAGTTTTGAAAGTTTTCTGCTTAAAGGATAAACGGTGGAATGCATCCCCAACTAATGCTAGTTAATCAGTAAGGTAGAGGACAGGGTTTATAAAGCTTCCTGTTCTCATCTAGGACCATTTTCAATTATTTGTGCCCTCCTTATCATTTTTAGTTTTGCCATTAGAGATAGGAATCAGTATAAATGAAGTTGTCTTTAAAATCTGGCTACAATTCTGTTCCCCTTCTTTATTCACAGCCCCTAAAGATATTTATCCAGTCAATATTTGTTGAGTCCTTAGTGTTTGGTCCAGGTACTGAGATGTAACTAGAAATGTGACAAACACAGTCCTGCCCTCATGGACTTAATAAATTAAAGGCAGACTAGGAAATAGCTAAATAAAATGCAAAATATAAATGGCAGCATCTATAAATGTGGAAAAATAGGTATTTGTTTTACCTTGAATGGCCAGTTTGCATACATGCAGCCTTCTGGATTGAAGTTACACAATATGTGGTAGAATTCATACCAATCCAGGCATAATTTTTTCTGGGAATCTGCTCACAGATAGCAAATAAATATGTGGCTAAGATTTTCTAGCCTTATTTACTTTTCAGGTAGAGGTGAAATATTGCAAAAGCTATGTATTATGGAAACCAAGTTTTATTTATTTATTTATTTGGAAACCAAGTTTTAAACTATCCCAAAGTGTTAAACTTGATCAGATGCTCTGAAAACAGAGTATGACACTTGAAAGTCAATTGAAAAGCTGTGAACCTATTGCCATTTTCAATCTGAATGCTAGTTTGTGGATTGAAATTAGTGTGAAAAAGAACAAATACCCAGTGATTAAAGCTCAGAGCAGTAGTGCTGTTGCTAAAACACTACTCCAGAGGGGAGGGCTCTGAAAATCTCTTACAAATGCATGCAAAAATAGATTTATTTTCGAAAAGCAGAAAATGTGGTGAAACATGTATTTCCCCCTTCACATTGTATGCTCTCTTAAACACTCTTTAGCTGTATGATTATTATATCAGAGCTTAATGTGGAAAAACACGCTGAGTAGAAAAGGGAACCTGCATTAAAGAGCTTGAAAGGCTAGAGGATAGTAGTTTCCTTCCTGTGCAGTCAATCACAGAAAGACATGGGCTGCTTCAGTGTATAAAAAATTAACTTGGGTGTGTTTGGGGCTGGGGTAGTAGAAATGAGGAAGGATAGAAATTTCAAGCCCTTAAAAACTTTCCCCCTTTTCCTGTAAGATTCTCAATTTGAATGTGTCTGTTTCACTATTTCTAAAAAGGAAATCTTGTTGCTCCTAGTCAGGGAGGGTAACGTCATATCAATATAAATATCCAGCTATACAAAGGATTTGCTGATTTGGTAATAAGGAATAAGAATACTGGTGAGACATGCACTATTTCTGTTACTGGCTTCTAAGACGTATCAGGATAATTGCTTTTTGTGTTTCAGTAATAGTCTAAGCATACCATTTCACTTGCTGCATGATTTTATAATTACCTATTTCTGTCTCCCTGCTTGAGGATAGAAACTCCTATTTGTCTCCAAATTCCCAGCACCTTCTCAGTGCTGGGCAGAAGGCAGACCAAAAACAGTGTTTAATTTAACAGATGACTATGCTAACTGGCAGTTCAGCTTTCTCTAATAAGTCATCAGTTACAGCATTTTTTTTCTCTAAACACATCCTAAAGTATTCTATACTAAATAGAATTTACAAGTTACAGGACAAAAATTAATCTTAATAATTTGCCTAATAAGTCTTACGATGGCATGCACCTAATGGAATCAATAATATTCATACTTCTTTTGCAAATCTATAAACACTTTAAAATTTTCAAATTACAATATAAAATATGAAAATGATCTGTTGGAGATTATCAAATCCACTGAGCTGGACAGAGCAATATGTCAGCACCTTTGCTCACATCTACAGCCTGGAGCTTTGTGAAGGTAAGCAGCACCTTCATCATTGTGGCATTCTATTTTAGTCTAAGTCTACATCAGAAGCCTGCCAGGGCTCAGTGCTGATAACAAAGCACTATCGCTTTTCAAAGTGACAGAGCACAGTGACATATCAACACTAGGACTTAAATGAAAAGCCCCTTCTAATTTAACTGGGGATCTGCTGAAGCTGTATTCAGCCCAGTACTCTTGTTTTCAATTAAAACTTTCTTGTAACAAGAGAAAAGTTTGGCGTTTCCTTTCCTTTTTTGAAGCAGTTATGGAATTAAGTGGAAAGGACAATATAGAACAGAGATGACCCAGTACCTGCTAAGTACCTATCAGCCTTTTTTTTATCTACTAATTGCAGTTTCTATGGTTCAAGGAAAGTTTTACCTACTTCACTTCATGCTGCTGAAAGGATCCTTTCTTTCAATATCCTGTTCTTTGAGGATTTTCTTTTTTGTTACAGTGCATAAAGCAGAAAGGGTACATCAGATATCAATTTCTGAACACCTGCTGCATGCCAGGTAGTCTCATTATGGGGATGGGGGGCTCTTACCTGTGCTAGTTCGTAAAATTTCTACTGATGTTTCATTATTTGTTAATACCAAAAAAGGAACACATGAGCAAAGAAACTAACATCTCTGTGGTCACACAGTAGTAAACAGTAGAGGTGGAATTTGAGCATATATCCCTGTCCTGCAAGTCTTGCATATTAGCTACAACATTGCTAAGGTATAAAAGTGAAGAATTATGGGTAATAGCAACTCTGTCTTGATTAGTTTTTATTTAATATTACTTCCAATTTGTACTTTTCTCAGATGAAATTTCTTAGAACATATTTAGCCAATAGTCTTTTATCCTTAAACTGATTAAGATCACCTCAACACACTGTAAATTTCTAACATGAATTCATACTACATCTTGAAACCTGTTTCTGAAAACTGCGTTGGTGTCTGTTCTTACTTTAAAGGCATAGTCTGAGAGATTGCCACTACTTACTGTAGAAATGTGGTTAACGGTATGTGGTAAGGACACAGGTAAGACCTATGTCCTCTTTATAAAGCCCTATAACATATCTCTCAAGACTCAGTGCTAAAAAGCAAATAAATAAAAGCTTTGCTTTTCTTAAATAGCTGATATTTTAAAACTACATAACTCATGGATGCTATAAAACGTTTTTACTATTTCTGCTTCATCTAGTAACAATCCCAAGGCCAAGTTCATTAACCATGTTTACAATTTTTTGGAATTATTTTTCATTCTTAAGTTTACCTTTAGGTTAACATATACATTATATATATGCATACATTATACATACATTACATGTGTGTATACATATATATGTATGATTTTATTTCTGTATGCCTTCACATTTACTCTATGCTCTTACATATATCATGTATATCTTTATAATTACCTCTACTACTTTTGAGAATGAGATAAGTTATCAATAAATAACTAAATGGAAGTTGGACTAGAGTCAGAGGGAGGGTGTAGATCAGACTTCTTGATGCATTTTTTAACACCATTAGATCATAACCAGAGCATCCCTCAGAGCATTTCCTCACGTTTGTTGCATTTCAAATCACTAAACCACAACACTGGGTTTTCAGACTGCTATCAGTGAAAGAATAGACTACCCTACTTCAGGGTATAAAGCCCCTTACTGCTGCTGTTAAAGAATAATTTTAGTCACACACATATGGGTACAGCACCAGTTAGAATTTTGGAAGGAACATTCCGCTTTAGGGATAAAACAAGTTACTGGCAATTTGTCTCTGAGACAATCATTAGGTACAAAGTGTATTTTTGTATATATATTTATTTAGTATAGCTTATGCTCCCCTATTGATGCTTAGAACATTTTTCTTCAAAAAAATGTTCTGGTGAATTGGCTCCACCTCAAATCTCTATCTTCTCTAAAATGGCATCAGTCAGTCTGCCATCACTTGATTGATAAAAGCTTGGACCAAGGAAGGGCAGCCATATGGCATGAAGCTCAATGATGCTATGCTGCAAACTAGAAAATCTGAAATCAGCAGATGCCAAGAAGTGGAATGCATAGTGATGTATGAATTAATGCAGGCAGACAGGAATAAAAATATTGATGCACTTCTAAATTGATATTGGTTCTTGTGTATCGATGAGTAGTTACAGAATCATTTTCATTTCCCAAACAAATGCTCTAAAGAAAGATTTTCAAAGATTTTGTTTTAAAAAGTCATCTGCAATTGAATATATATGTAAATACATAATCTTGAGGGTTTTTTTTTTTTTCCTCTTTAGAAGCATTGTAACCAGACTGGCATCACAGATACCATAAGAGTAAGTCATTCAATCACTCAGCAAATATTTACTGAATGCTTTCTTGTGACAAGTGATGTTCTAGACTCAAATAATATCGAATCAAGGAAGACAATTACTTTCATGGAGGTTAGGTTCAAGAGTGAGGAGAAAGAATGCAAAACAAATTAATGTGCAAGATAATTTTAAGTACTCTGAATAAAAGAAAATAGGGTGATGTGATAAAATAATAGGGAGGAGAGAGGATGAGTTTACTTGAGCCAGAGTACTTACAGTGACATATTAATTGAGACCTGAATGGAGAAGAGTCTGTTATGAAAAGATATGGGAATTAAATGCCCCTTGCATAATCAGGGATTGCACTTGAAACCAGCTGGTGCATAAGTTCTTACAGAAAAATAAGCTTAGACTATCTGAAGGCAGAAATAAAGCTTCTGTGGCTTGAACAGAGTGAGTACAAAGTGGGAGGTGGTAGCAGAAAAGAAGAAAGACATCTTGACAAGATGGAAGGCTTCTGTTGCATATTACTTTTGTCTCTTGTACAGACAAAACTTACCAGGGCCTTATGTTTCTAATACGTCATGAGCTGATCTTTGGAATCCCTCCAGATCTAAAATATTATGTTGAAGTATTTCTACTTAGAGTTCTAGGTATTCTTTGGTAATTCATTCACATTACCCATCTCTGGCATTTAGAAATGGTTAGAAACACATGGAAACACAGTTCAAAACTAAAAGGGTTAAGGCATCTGTCTGTGTTAGTAATGCACTGAAATTTTAAAGCACTAGATAAAAATGTATTTGTAAAATCAGTTGTCCCGAAGTGCTCATTCCATTAACTGGGAGTGTTGTCCATTTTTGGAACCTGTTTAAACTATTTTAGGGTGTTAGGATGCTACTTAGTAAATTGTTGCTTTGCTTCAGTGAGCTAAAGTTTAAGCATATATAGACTATATAAAACCAAGCCATATTTAACAATCTACTTTTAAAAATCAATGATTTTCAGCCTTTTCCCAAATGTCATGCCATTGTCGTATACCTCCCCCCTAGTACTATTCATTAGGGTGGAATGGGAATTACTCCCATGATGACATTTGGGTAATTTTCTCTCCTTTTTTGGGATGAGATTCCTCCCAAAGGAAAGGGTTACCTTTCATTTAACCTTCTCCAAGATCATTACTTTAAGCTATTACTTAAAATAAATAAAATTCGATCAGTTTAAAAAGCAACTTTTTTTTTCTATCACTGAACATATAACTTTGTTTTTATACCATTTTCACTGAAAATTCTTAAAGAGAGGGGAATATCAGACCACCTTACCTGCCTCCTGAGAAATCTGTATGCAGGTCAAGAAGCAACAGTTAGAACTGGACATGGAACAACAGACTGGTTCCTAACTGGGAAAGGCTGTATATTGTCACCCTGCTTATTTAACTTGTATGAAGAGTATATCATGCAAAATGCCAGGTTGGATGAATCACAAGCTGGAATAAAGATTGCCAGGAGAAATATCAATAGCCTCAGATACCAGGATGGCATCACCTTTATGGCAGAAACTGATGAGGAACTAAAGAGCTTCTTGATGAAAGTGAAAGAGGAGAGTGAAAATTCTGGCTTAAAACTCAACATTCAAAAAACAAAGATCATGGCATCCAGTCCCATCACTTCATAGCAAATAGTTCGAGAAAGAGTGGAAATAATGAGAGACTTTATTTTCTTGGGCTCCAAAATCACTGGAGAAGGTAACTGCAGCCATGAAATTAAAAGACGCTTGCTCCTTGGAAGAAAAGCTATGACCAGCCTAGGCAGAATATTAAAAAGCAGAGACATTACTTTGCTGACAAAGGTCCGTCTAGTCAAAGCGATGGTTTTTCCAGTAGTCATGTATGGATGTGAGAGTTGGACTATAAAGAAAGCTGAATGCTGAAGAACTGATGTTTTTGAAATGTGGTGCTGGAGAAGATTCTTGAGAGTCCTTTGGACTGCAAGGAGTTCAAATCAGTCTATCCTAAAGGAAATTAGTCCTGAATATTCATTGGAAGGACTGATGCTGAAGCTGAAACTCCAGTACTTCGGCCACCTGATGTGAAGAACTGACTCATTGAAAAAAACTCTGATTCTGGGAAAGATGGAAGACAGAAGAAGGGGATGACAAGGGATAAGATGGTTGGAGGGCATCACTGACTTGATGGATATGAGTTTGAGCAAGCTCTGGTAATTGGTGATAGACAGAGAAGTGTGCTGTAGTCCATGGGGTTGCAAAGAGTCAGACATGACTGAGCAACTGAACTGAACTGAAGTGAGTATCTCCCAGGGTTTTGCAACATGCAGGTGTAACATGATCACATGAGAAATGTGTTATTTACACACACATTTATGTTTGACATGTACATGAGTGTCAGGCACACTCCTTAGTGCTGGGGATACAACTGCAAGGTATATATATAATTTCTACCTTGTGGAGCTCATAGCCTAGGATGTATATGTATGTAGAGCTTTGGGGGACGGGTTATAGACAGGTTAATAGTCAAGTGCAATATGCAGTGATAATGTCTATGGTGGGAAAAGGACTAAGTAAAGTACGAGCACCAAGGAAGGGTACCTAAACTCATGTTTAAACAACCAGAGGACATTTTAGAACAAGGGACAACCAGATAGATCTTAAGGAAAGAGTAGCAATAAGGCAGACAAAGTGGCACTTGCAAGATTTCCAGGTAAAGTATTAAAAAAATAAAAATAAAAAGCTTGGTGGTAAGAAAATAAGTTCTATTAGCTTATTTATATATACTAGGTTATATTACCGGAGAAGGAAATGGCAACCCACTTCAATACTCTTGCCTGGAAAATCCCATGGATGGAGGAGCCTGGTAGGCTGCAGTCCATGGGGTCGTGAAGAGTCGGACATGACTGAGCGACTTCACTGTCACTTTTCACTTTCATGCATTGGAGAAGGAAATGGCAACCCACTCCAGTGTTCTTGCCTGGAGAATCCCAGGGACGAGGGGGCCTGGTGGGCTGCCGTCTATGGGGTCACACAGAGTCGGACACGACTGAAGCGACTTAGCAGCAGCAGCAGCAGAAGGTTACATTACCTGAATTTACACATCTGGTGAAAGGAAGCTGAGATAAAACATCCTCTACTGACTTGTTTTTTCTGTGATATCAGAAGATAAGATTATTCACTTAGCTTAAGGGAGAAAGTTATGTGGTCCTAAAATATTGAAGATGGTGAGAAAGTGTGAAATACAACTAGTGGGCAATGGTTCCACTTAGAGTTTAAATGTAAAACATTGCAGAAAATTTCACTTCCATCTTAGTCACAAAAACAAGTAGATATTCTACAAAATCATAACTAGCTTTTACTTTGTTTTCTAACTCCTCAGACAGTTGAGGTATCAGAAAAAAAAAAAAGATTAAATAATAAAATAAACATATCTTTCTAGGAGAGAAAAAATCTACAGTTCCTTTCATTCCTTGCTGAGTGGCAGGGGGATCTACTTGTCATAGATATTCAGAAATAAAGTAAATATTGCTTTATTAATCCATGGGATGGGGGGAGGTGGGAAGGAGGCTTAAGAGGGAAGGGATATATGTATACTTATAGGTGATTCACTCTGTTGTACAGCAGAAATTAAAACAACACTGTAAAGCACTTATATTCTAGTAATTAAAAAATAAACCCTGCTAGGCTATCCAATATAACTTGCTTTGGTCAAAGCAAAGTTGTAAGTGTTATGCATGCAGCCTTGAAAAGTACCTGCATATGAGAGTTTATCCTTTTGGAACACTCCCCCTTGGATCCTGGCTGCCATGATATAAAAAAGTTCAGTTTTAATGCAAAAAAGAGAGGTCACACAGAGCAGGCCAGTAAGATCAAACACCTTGTGAATAAGGAGGCTATGTGGAGAAGAACTGAGGCACCATCTGATAGTTTGTATCAAGGTACCAGAAATAAGAGAGAGGTCATCTCAGAATTTTCATTCTAGCCCAACTACCAGCTGAATTCAGTGATATAAACCATCATATGGAGGAAAACTGCCTCATCAACCAGAATCATAATGAATACTAATGTTTAAGCCATCATTTTGAGATTGTTACACAGCAATAGATAACTGATAACACTAGTTACACTGTTAACAAACTTAATTCCCACATGTGGCAGGCATGATGAATGAGAATGCCAGGGAGATGTTGTTACAGAACGAGTCTGAATCCAGCCAGTACTTTTCCCCAACTGCAGAGAAGTGGGCTGATTAGGATAGAAGAGAGGAGGGAGCTTCCTTTGGGCATGTGGCATATTTCCCAATGTCAGTGCCTACTGAGGAATGACAGCAGGACAGGGATGCTGAAATAACAGCTATGATGTATTTTGAACTTGAACTGATTGGCTAGCTAAGGTTGGGTGAAGCAGAAAATGAGCCCTTGAAAGAAGAAACATTTAAAATCAATGGCTTAAGTTTCTATTAAGAACGAAAGAAAACAAAACAGAATAATAGAGCAAAGTAAGGCAAAAAAAGAGATGATAGCAGAGGTCAACAAAATTGAAAAAGAACAAAAGTAGATAAAATTGACAAAGGCATAAGTTGGTTCTTTTAAAAGAGCAATAAATTCGACAAAATCTGAGTTATTCTAATCAAAAAAAAGCAGATACTGAAACAGAACAAATGAGAAAAAGAAACAAATACAATTTGACAGTATTAGAAATGAGAAAGCAGATATCACAACAAATCTTTCAGTTCAGTTCAGTCACTCAGTCATGTCCAATTCTTTGTGACCCCATGGATTGCAGCACAACAGGCTTCCCTGTCTATCACTAACTCTGTTGCCCAAACTGATGTCCATTGAGTTAGTGATGCTAACCAACCATCTCATCCTCTGTCATCCCCTCTCCTCCTGCCTTCAATCTTTCCCAGCATCAGATCTTATCCAATGAGTCATTTCTTCAGATTAGGTGGCCAAAATATTGGAGTTTCAACTTCAGCATCAGTCCTTCTAGTGAAGAATCAGGACTGATTTCCTTTAGGATTAACTGATCTCCTTGTAGTCCAAGGGACTCTCAAGAGTCTTCTCCAACACCACAGTTCAAAAGCATCAATTCTTTGGCACTCAGCTTTCTTTATAGTTCAACTCTCACATCCATACATGACTACTGGAAAAACCAAGCTTTGACTAGATGGACCTTTGTCAGCAAAGTAATGTCTCTGCTTTTTAATATGCTGTCTTGGTTGGTCATAGCTTTTCTTCCAAGGAGAAAGCATCTTTTAATTTCATGGCTGCAGTTACCATCTGCAGTGATTTTGGAGGCAGAAAAAATAAAGTCTCTCACTGTTTCCATTGTTTCCCCAGCTATTTGCCATAAAGTGATGGGATCGGATGCCATAATCTTAGTTTTCTGAATGTTGAGTTTTAAGCTGACTTTTTCACTCTCCTCTTTCACTTTCATAAAGAGGTTCTTTAGTTCTTCCTCACTTTCTGCCATAAGGGTGGTGTCATCTGCCTATCTGAGGTTATTGCTATTTCTCCTGGCAATCTTGATTCCAGCTTGTGTTTCGTCCAGCCCAGCATTTCACATGACATACACTGCATATAAGTTAAATAAGTGGGATGACAATATACAACCTGATGTACTCATTTCCCTATTTGGAACCAGTCTGTTGTTCCATGTCCAGTTCTAACTATTGCATCTTGACCTGCATAGGGATTTCTCATGAGACAGGTCAGGTGGTCTTTTATTCCCATCTCTTGAAGAATTTTCCACAGTTTTTGGTGATCCACACAGTCAAAGGCTTTGGCATAGTCAATAGAGCAGAAATAGATGTTTTTCTAGAACTCTTGCTTTTTCGATGATCCAGCGGATGTTGGCAATTTGATCTCTGATTCCTCTGCCTTTTCTAAATCCAGCTTGAACATCAGGAAGTTCACATATGGTTGAAGCATGGCCTGGAGAATTTTGAGCATTACTTTGCTACCATATGAGATGAGTGCAATTGTGTGGTAGTTTGAGCATACTTTGGCATTGCCTTTCTTTGGGAATGGAATGAAAACTGACCTTTTCCAGTCCTGTGGCCCCTGCTTAGTTTTCCAAATTTGTTGACGTATTCAGTGCAGCACTTTTATAATATCATCTTTTAGGATTTGAAATAGCTTAACAAATTTTAAACACATTAAAAGAATGAGAGAATATCATGATCAAATTTATACCAAAATCCTAGATAATTCAGATAAAATGAATAGATTCATTTGAAAACATAATAGACTACTGTTCATTTCAAGCCAAAAATTAATTTAAGGTAGATCACAAACCTAAATATAAAGTTAGAACTATAGGAGAATATCTTCAAAGCTTGGATTAGTCAAATATCTCTCATGAAGCAGAAAAACATTTTTACCCTGAACATAAAAGCACTAACCATAAAATAAACTATTATATGGAAATTAATAAACATTAAAAATGACTACTTATCAAAGATACCAACAAAGTGAATAAATCAGTCAAGCTACAGAATAGGAAGAAATATTATCAGTACTTATATCTGAAAAAGAGCATATATACAGAATATATAAATATCAGATCAACAATACAAAAATAAATAAGCAATTAAACATGGGCAAAAACTTGAATAGAAACTTCACAGAAGATACTTGAATGCATATCAGTCATATAAGAAGGAACTCAACATTATCAGACATTAGAGAGATAACAGTTAAGCCATAATAAGATATCATTTCAATTTACTAGAAAGCCCATAATCCACAATGCCAACAATTCCAAATGTTAGCAAGAATGTAGAACAACTGGAAAGTTTATAAAATGCTAAGGGTTACACTGGTAGACATATAAAATTATGCTATTTTGGAGAACTGCTAGGTACTTTCCTACAAAGAAATAGAAACTTACACTAAAATCCAACTACACTAATAGGTATTTATCCCAAATATATGAAAACCTACATCTGTAAGAAACTTCTATCAAAGTTCTCACAGCAACTGAAAGCAATTCAATTATCTATCTACAGGAAAGTGAATAAATAAATAGTGATATATTCAAGGAGTGAATTAACTACCCAGTGATTAAAAAAATGGAACTACTGATAAAAAACAGCAAAACAAAGAATTCTCAAAGACATTCATTTGAGCAAAAGAGACCATATACAAAATAACAGATATTTTGAGATTCTATTTACAGAAATTTTTGGACTAGGCAAAAGTAATTATGGAAATAGAAATTAGAAAAATTGCCAATGGTAGATAACTGGATTTGTGCAGGCAGTTTTCTAGAGGGATGCAGATATTTAATATCTTGCCTCAGGTGGTAATTCCAGGTAAATATAATTATCAAATTCATTGGACTTAGTATCATAATGTCATGCCACATTGTCAAATCAATAAAATAGCTCTATATATGACTTATTTTAATTAAGAAACAAACAACAAAAGAATGAGCCAGAGAAGAAATTAAGTTTAATTTTGGCTTTCTTTATAATCCAGTCCCTGCTGTAGTGTGTATAGTTGTTTTTCTAAAGGGTTTATTATGTTAAAACTAGTCACTAGAGTGGAATCAGAAGAATATGTGGTTTTACTATTAAAAAATATGTGTTTATTAAATGCATATTGTTAGAGGCAGCCATTTTTCAGAGCTCTTAAAAAAATTTACTTTGAGTCTACATTTTATCAGGTAACTGTCAGATTAGAACTTCTACCTTCAATTTTGTAAGCTATTCCAAATTTCAAAAAAATCCCTGGATTTAATCTGTTCTCTTGTAGGAAATGCATCTAAGCTATTGCCCATATCTCTGTGATATACTTCAAAATAACCTTGGTTTGAATTAAGCTTCGGAAAAATGGTGAGCATTTAGAAAGCCTATTTAATACCAAAGTAACACAAAACTGTTTCTTTTAAGATAGTACTTCATTTTATTCAGTTAAATCTTTAGCTTTTACCTTTTTCTCCTAATATTTTTATCATAAGGATCAAATATAAAAGAAGCAAGTATTATTTATAATACTCATTTTAATTGATTATATCAAATTTTGATTTTTTATGCTTTCTTCTCTGAAAATATTGTTAATAGATGTTGTCAAATGATTATACTGCTTAAATAGTTTAAATTAGATCATTTTGATTTGCTACCTACATATGACACACACACATTTTAAAATTTTATTTAGGCTTGCAAATTCAATTAAGAACTATCTCTTTCAAAATACTTTCTCATTATGGGCTATATACTTAATCCAGTGCTTAAAATGTTTTGAACACTTATATTGAAATTGCCTTCAGACCAATTTTGAAGCAAAAATAACGTCAGTCATCTAATTTTATAATAATTTAGTTTAATCAAGACTATTATTTTAACATCTAGAGGTACTCTTTGCATGCACACAAATTAGATTCATATGGGTTTTTTCTTTGCATACAAATAAAACTTACCTTGGATTGTACACTTTAAAAAAACCTACTTTTTTAGAGGCAAGGACAAAATTTTAGTAATAATTTTACTTCATATATTTTAATGTATCACTTGCCTTATAGTTTAATTACAATAGTAAGGTAGAAAGTAGGAATTCAGAAGCAACCTCAGAAGCAATCTCACCGTTCACATTTCTAGTTAGGGTAGGTTTTTTCCTAACTCCAAAGAAGTTTCAGTTAACCCAAATCCCATGTTATTTAAGTCAAAATTAAATCTCAGCTCTCTCATTCATTGCAGATTCTCATGTATTTCTGTTTTAGTTTTCTATCTTCATTCAGGTTTTACATTTTTCTATTTAATGTCCTTTTATAATTTGTGCCTTAGATGATTTTTTTTCTTTTCTTCATTTAATTTCAATTTTGTTCCTCTTTTTTAATGTATCCAATATTAACTTCTAGTAGTATCTATTTAGCACTCTGGTATTCCCCATTACTGATTATTTTATATACATAATTGCCTCCTTTCTATGTAAAATCCTAGCAGGACCATCCTTATTTAAAAGTGCTCCTATTTATCCTACTATATCCTGCATTTACAACAATAATAATTGCTACTACTTCTGCTTATTGACTACACTAAAGCCTTTTACTCTGTAGATCACAACAAACTGTGGAAAATTCTTAAAAGAGATGGGAGTCCCAGACCACCTAACCTGTCTCTTGAAAAACCTGTATGCAGTCAATAATTAGACCCGAACATGGAACAATGGACTGGGTCAAAATTGAGAAAGGAGTATAAGGCTGTATATTGTTACCCTGCTTACTTAAGTTATATGCAGAACACATCATGTGAAACACCAGGCTAGATGAACCACAAGCTGGAATCAATATTTTCTGGAATTGCCAGGACAAATATCAACAATCTCAGATATGTAGATGATGCCACTCTAATTGGGCACAAAGTGAAGAGGAATGAAAGAGCCTCCTTATGAGGGTGAAGAGGAGAATGAAAAAGCTGGCTTAAAACTCAACATTCAGAAAAAAAGAAAATCATGGCATCTGGTACCATTACTTCATCACAAACGGAAAGGGGAACAGTAGAAGCAGTGACAGATTTTATTTTCTTGGGCTCCAAAATCACTGTGGATGCTGAGTGCAGCCATGAAATTAAAGATGTTTGCTCCTTGGAAGGAAAGCTATGACCAACATAGACAGCTTCTTAAAAATCAGAGAAATCACTTTGCTAAAAAATATCTGTATAGTCAAAGCTATGGTTTTTCCAGTAGTCATGCATGGATGTGAGAGTTGCACCATAAAGAAGGCTGAGCACTAAAGAATCGATCCTTTTGAATTATGGTGCTGGAGAAGACTCTTGAGAGTCCCTAGGACTGCAAGGAGATCAAACCAGACAGTACTAAAGGAGATCAGTCCTGAATATTCATTGGAAGGATTAGTGCTGAAGCCAAAGGTCCAAACTTTGGCAACCTGATGTGAAGAGTTGACTCATTGGAAAAGACCTTGATGCTAGAAAAGATCAACAGCAAAAGGAAAAGAGGGCGAGAGAGGATGGCATGGTTACATAGCATTACTGACTCAGTGGGCATGAATCTGAGCAAACTCCAGAAAATACTGGAGGATAGAGAGCCTGGAAAACTGCAGGCCACAGGGTCACAAAAAGTTGGATATGATTTAGTGATTAAACAATGACAACCAAGATTTAATTGGTCTTGAGACTTAATGAACTTGAAATCTAAGAAAACTCATCTTTAAAATGTGAATAATAATAGAGCCTACTTTAAACTGTTTTAATAATTAAATATGTAAAATGATTGCTTCAGTAACTGTCACTCACCTAGCAAGGGCTCCATAATAATTGTCCTTAACAACCTCAGAAAGGCATGCCTTCGGGTTGTCAAGAGACAAAGATATTTATCTGTGTTTTAGCATATTTAATGTTAGTCCAAAATAACTCGTGCTGAGTTTTCTATTTTATTTAATGAGTGGTATTAAATATCTACATTACTTTTCATTTCCAATGAGGGTTCCCAGAACAATTCAAAGAAAATACCCACCTTTATTCTCCCAATTGTCTGCATTTTACCTTTGTGTATGTGTGTTTCTGTGTATTTGAACATTTCTGTGTATTTGAACATTTCCTTAAACATGACATCAAGAGCTAAGGCTGGTAAAGCTATCTTCCAGCTCAGATAAAGTATTTAAACATTCATGGGCCAGTTAAAATTTCCAATTTGACAGTTGATAAATATGTCTTGTTTCCAGTAAACTCACAAAGAATTCCATTTATTTACCTAGTTTATTTGAAAAATGAATAATCTTTGAAGTGAAAGAAAAATGGGTATGGAAATGAATTATGCACAGAGCTTGAGAACAGAAAGCAGAGAGTAATTATGGAGGAGTTATGAGCTGAATGGACGTCTTTCTAGATCACACAATGCTGAGAAAGTGGAATTCTAATCATCCAGAATGCAGGCCCCTTTATGAGCATTATAGCATTTTCCTGAGATTTCAGAAAGCGTAGAACCTCAATGCTGGAGAGTAAGGGCTGCTCTAAACACACTCTAATAAATTCTAAACTCCATGCTCACATAATCATGCTGAACAATCAAAAAATTAACTGACAGAATTAAAGTGTTTAAAAGTAGGTAACATAATCCATTTTCTCTAAATCTTATCATTGTTCTGGAATAGCAAACATAGAAGCAAAAACTGTTAGACATATGAAGAGATAGAAAAATACATCCTGTATCCAGAAGGAAAAACAAACAAAAAAAATGCAGTCAATAGAAATACACATGATGGAATTATCAGACAAGGACTTTAAAACAGACACAGTAAATGGGATGAATAGTTTAAAAGAAATATAAATTTAACAAATGAATAGATAGGAATTCCAAGCAAAGAAATAGCTGTATAAAAATGAAACAAATGAAAGTTGAGAATAATGATAAAAATAACCTAATATAAAAAGCTAACTGGATATGTTTAATATCAGACTATATGGTATAGAAAAAAACAATCAGTACTCATATAAGCAAAATAGTAGAAAATGCCCAAACTAAAGCTCATAGAGAAACAATGGTTGATATCCATCTCTGATATTGTAGGAGAATATGTCAATAATACAGTTTAACTTACATTTGGCTGAAGTGTGAGAAAAGAAGGAATGAAAAAGTTTGGGGCAAAAAAAAATTTGAAGAATATTTTTCAAAAATTTGCATAAGTTCTGCCAATTTGATGAAAACATAAAGCCACTAGTCTAATAAAACTCACTGAACTTGAAGCATGATGAGCATAAACACAATCACACACACACCCACACATACATAGACACAAACACACCCAGAAAATGCCTAAGACATATCAGGCAAATTCCTAAAAGTGAAAGAAAATGAGAAAATTCCCAAGCCCTCCCAAGAAAAAGGATTATTACAGTTAAAAGAACAAAGATTATTTTTTTCTGACTTTTTTCTTAAAAACAATGAAAGACAGAAGACAAAGATATAATATCTTTAAAATGCCAAAAGAGTAAGGATAAACAGTCATCCAAGATTTCTCTATCTAGCCAAAAATGAAGGTGAAATAAAGACATTTTCTGAGCAATATGACGTAATTTGTCATTAGCAGATACATACTTCAAGAAATGATAAAAGTAGCTTTTCATACTAAATAGAACTGATAATAGATAGAAATTAGAATCAACTTGAAGGAGGATGAGGATTGCAAATAACATCTAGGACAAACAGAAAATAAAAGCTAGAATATAAGCATAAAGCCAAATTTATCAATAATTATATTGAATGAAGATAGACTAATATTTAGGGTAAGCAATCAACAGGCAAGGATTTTCAGAGTGTGTCATAGAGCAAAATGGAACTATTTGTTGTTTATATAAGTGCACTGCTATATGAAGACTCAACTAGGTTAAAAGCAAAATGATAGTAAAATTATACCTTAAAAGCACTACTTATGAGAAATTTGGAGTGCTGTATAAGATGAAGTTGACTTCAATAAAAGGAACATGACCAAAGGTAAAGAAGACTATTTTATAATAATAAAATGGTCAATTCATCAAGTAGATATAAACAATCCTAAATGTATCTGCACTTAACAGAAAGCTTCAAAATAAATGAAGGGAAAATTGATAACAGTAAAGGGAAAAATTAAAAATTATAGAATTACATTTGTTTATGCTTATGCTCATTTCCAGTAACTAACAGAAAAAAATAAAAATATAATTAGCATACAGAGAATTTGCTTAACACTATCCAACAATTTGACATCATTGGTATTTTTAGAACATTATACCAACTTCAGAATATATATGTATTTACTTGAAGAAAAGCTTAGGCAGGTATCCTTGCAATCTTTCAGCTGGCAAAAATTCTTACCTGAGATGCAGAAAGTTCAAACTTATAACTAAAAAAAATAACTGAAAAGTTGGATTTTATCAACTTTGTAAAATTATGTTTACTAAGAAGACACTGATAAAACTAAGTAGAAAAAACACAAATTGAGAGAAAATTAGGTATAGTTTTGTAAGAGCACAGATGACAAAAGACTTACACCAGAATGTATAAACAACTATAACCCAATCAAAAGACTAAGAGCATAAATTTTTTGAGTAAAAAAGGTCAATAGCTACTTCTAAATGGAAAGTATCAGAATAGCGAATTAACACATAAAAAGGTGTTCTACACTATTGGTCATCAGGAAAGTGCAAATTGAAATCATGATGAGATGCTACTTAATATCCAATGTGAAAGAATAAAGTCAACAAGACTTATCATCAACTGCTGGTAGGAGCGTATCAAACCCCAATATGCTCTGCTGCTGCTGCTAAGTCGCTTCAGTCGTGTCTGACTCTATGCAACTTCGTAGACGGCAGCCCACCAGGCTCCCCTGTCCCTGGGGATTCTCCAGGCAAGAACTCTGGAGTGGGTTGCCATTTCCTTCTCCAATGCGTGAAAGTGAAAAGCTCTATGATCCAGCAATTCCATGATGTGGTATTTATCTTGCCTAAATGAAAACATGTCACAAAAAATGGTTTTATAAATCATATTCAACCAAATGTACTCCACTGATTTTTGACAAAGGTGTACAACTAATTCCATGGAAGAATGATTCAATAAATATATTGAAGCAACTGGACATCTATATGCAAAAAAAAAAAAAAAAAAGAATCTTGTCTTAAGCTCCACGTCTTATACAAACAACAGACATTATCTCAAAGTTCAGCATAGACTCAACTATAAAATAAAGAATGATACTTTACAGAAGAAAATCACAGAATGTCTTGGAGGACAAGGGCTAGGCAAAATGTCTTTAGAAATGACAACTAAAAACATGATTGATAAAATGAAAAACTGATAAATCGAACTTGTGATGGTTACCTTTTCGTGTCACCTTGGCTAGACTATGGTGATCAATTGTTTGTTCAAATACCAATCTATAAGTGTTGTAAGGTATTTTTAAGGATGTGATTAACATTTAAACTGGCAGACTTTAAATAAAGAAGATTATTTGACACGATCCCATCAGTTAGTAACTTTGTAGAGAATTAAAAAAAAAATAAATCAGACTAAATATTGGTTTGCTTTTTATTAAATAAAAAAAGATTTAAGTTTCCAAAAGGAGAAGGAATTCTGCCCCAGACTGCAACACAAAATTTCTGCCTGAATTTCCAGTTTTCACAGCATTCAAGACTATACCATTAATACTTATATGAAACTTTACTATACTATCTTGCCCTATGAATTTCAGTCTTGCCATCTCTTGAAACCATATGAACCAATTAAAAACAATCTTTTCCACTCCCGCTCTCTCTGTCATATGTAGGTATATATATGATGGAATTATGAATTATATTTGTATGTATTACAAATAACAATATATTATACAAAATATATGTCTCCTATTGGGTTTTATTTCTCTGCAGAATCTTGACTAACAGGGCACTATGAATATTAAAAGTGTTTGCTCTACAGATGCTCATGAAGAGAATATAAAGGTAAGACATATCCTGGGAGAAACTCCTAATCACATATCAGGCAAACAGCTAATGTCTGGTATAAACAAAGAACTCTCAACACTCATGAGTTGAAAAAAAACTCAAATAGGAAACCAAGCAAAATACATGAGCAAATATTTCAACAAAGAGAATATAGAGATGATAAATAAATATACTGAATTATGTTCAAAAGCATTAGCTATCAGGGAAATGTAAACTATAATCACAATAAACTATCACTATACACTGATCAAAATGGATAAGGAAAAAAAAATAGTGACAACACCAAACACTGGCAAGAAAATAGAGAAACTAAACCACTCATATATTTGCAGGTATGGATGCAAAATGGTATAGTCATGTGGAAAATAGTTTGGTGATTTCTTATAAAACTAATTGTACAAATACCATATGACCCAGTAACTGTACCAAATATGCAAATTTTTGTATAATCCACATGACAATGTATGTTCACACAAAAACCTATATACAAATTTTCAAAGCAGCTTTATCAAGAATAGCCCCAAACTGGAATCTGCTTAAATATCCTTCAATAGGTTCAAAAAATTTGGGGATATCCATACCACTATTCAGCAATAAAAAGGAATGAATTCTTGATAGCACCACTACTTGGATGAATCCTAGAGAACTAAGCTGAATAAAAAAGCCAGTCCTAAAATGTTATATATTACTTGATTCAATTTATGTATCATTTGAAATGACAAAATTTTAGAAATGGAGGAGTGATTGGTGGTTGGCAGTAGTCTGTAATGAAGTGTGGATGAAACAAATGATAGAGAATGGATTGAGGAAGGGAACATAGGTGTGCATATATAAGAGCAACATGATGCATACTTGTTGGAACTGTTGAGTCTCTTGATGATGGATATTCAGTCCACTCAGTGTGGTGGATACTCTACATGTGATAAAATTGCATCTATATAAAAACATAGGGGCTTCCCAATGGCGCTAGTGGTAAAGAATCCCCCTGCCATCGCAGAAGATAGACAAGGGGTCCATTCCTGGGCGAAGGAGATGCCCTGGAAGATATGGCAACCCAGTCCAGTATTCTTGCCTGGGAAATCCCATGAACAGAAGAGCCCGGCGGGATTTTGTCTACAGGGTCACAAAGAGTCAGACACGACTGAAGTGACTTCGCACAAACACATACCAGTAAAACACATACCAGTAAAACTGCAGCAATTTGAATACGGTAGGGAGATTGTATCAATGTCAATATCCTGGTTGACATTATAGTATATTTTTGCAAAATGTTACATTGGGAGAAAGTTGGCAAAATGTGTAAAGATCTTTGTATTATTTCTTATACTTGTATGTGAAATCTATAATTATCTCAAAAAAAGTTTCAATAAAAAAGAGATACAAGATTGATACATAGATTGTTAAATTTTCATACAACAAATATTACTTAGAAATAAAAATAAGTAAAATATGTTTAAATCACAAAACCATAGTATGATGAGCAACTAAACTCACAGGAGTACCTATTGCATGATTCCACTGATATGAAGTTCTTTCACAGTCAAAATTAATCTACAGTAACAGAAAGCATAACTGGTTGCTTTTTAGTGGAACAGAGACTGTATGGAAAGGTTGTTGGTAATAGCCTACAATTTGATGGAAATGTGGAATATGCAGGTATACAAACTTTACAAAACAACAAACTGTGCACTTAAGGTATGAAAATTTTACTCTATACATTATTCCTAAATTTAAAAAATGCAAACTAGTATTTATATAAAAGATATGTAAAAATCAAAGAAGTTTTCTGCACTAAGACAATATCCTGAATCATAGATTTTTCCTTGCATCTTTAACTCTCATCTTTTCAGGTCACCTGCAATTTATTTAAAGGTACCCTTGTCTTTCTCTTTAAGAAGATGGTACAGCTTTAGACAAAAAATGATATGGGTTTTAATAGAATATCTACTTCCATTTTGTGATATGTCAGGGATTCCAAATTTAGTGAATTTCTAGACTTCCTTTAAAATGGTTCATTTTAGGATTTCAAATAGCATAATGGATTTCATACTTTTGTGTGTAACTCCTTTTTATCCAGCCCACACTCAGTAGCCCCATTTCTCTTCCCTAACCTAGAAAGTACTACAGAACAAAAATGGGCAATAGAGGGAGTAAATTTTAATGCTCCCAGAGAGTATCTGTTTTGGTGAAATACATATAGTTTTAGCCCTTGAAAGGCTATAGTTCCACACTGAGTCCGGAATGCATCTTAAGACAGTATTCTTTGTATTTCTAATTTGATGGCATTTCAAGTAGCCAGGGCAAGGTGAATGGGATGATTTCTGATGATAAACAACCAGACTTTTAAAAACCTTTACAAAAATTACAATGGTAGAAGCACTAAATCCTTAATTACAAAATTTTGTAAAGCTGACAAACTGAGATCAAAATGCTACAACATTTAGAAATCTAAATATTTAAAATAAAGGTCTCTAATTATTCAGGAAAGCTAGCATAGTTCCAGTTTCCCAATGATGGTATTGGGGACATTGTTTATACTTAATGTTACATCAATACATGTACTTTAGTTTTTATGTGATAACACAGAGGGCACTGGTGCTGGAATGGATATAGTATTTATGTAGGATTTTAAAATAAATATATCTAAAATTTCTCTTGAATGTTGATGTATTCAGAATTTTTACAAATACATATAATGTCAGCCAATTCACTCTTTAACCACCAGCTGGAGTCCTGAGACAGGTTTCCATGAAACTAAATATAAATTCAGGAAACAGGCTGAAGATATTTACATTCATGTTTGATTCCTATGCAGGTCCAGCTACATCTTCTGTCCTCCTTTCATTAAGCCCCCTTTACTTCAGTTGGAGAGCTCATATCAGTGGTGAATATGTAGTACCAATCAGTCTTACTGCATAAAGCTGGTGATAAAAAGCTGATCATCTGACTCCACCAACAAAGTCTCACCAGCCTTCACCGCCAGAGTTAGGCACAATGCTCCAAGTCAATTTACATATCCTGCCAGTGGTCTGTAAGTTGGAATGTTGCAGCTGATGATCTAATGGGAAAGACTGATTGAGAACAACAAGATCACCTCCTTGAAATGAGGTAGAAGCAGCAGCAAATATGCAAAACACATAAAGAAACATATAAGCCTGACTGCTCATCACCATCACTTTGAAGGCTTTCTAGTGTATGGATCTGTATGCCCATTTCAGAATCTACTCTAAGTCTGAGAACCATCAATATTCAGAATATCATTTATTCTTCATGTAAGACAAATATCTCACTTTTACAAATATAGAACCCGAGGCTAAGGGATTTAATTAATTTGTCCATTTTAACTCCAAAGCCCACACCATTTTGTTGTCCCATGAAATCTTTAAAACAAAACAAAATCGAAGGGAAACAATAGGCAGAGGATATGGAAAAAGAGGGAAATTAGCTTGAGGTCATAAAATCATGCTTTATGCATTTGTGAAATAATTTCATTGTCAGCTGCTATATTCCAAATTTAATTTTATCTCAAAACATAAGGAAAACCTCCAAATCTCTAAAACTGTTTTACTCCAAACAATGTGTTTGTCAATCAGATTCTCAGAAATCAGTAAGTTTATTTAGTTCTCCTTATAATTTAGTTCTACTTATAAAGTGAAATGTGCCAATTTGCAGTATAGCTTCCTCAATTAATGTGCAAATATTGTATACTTCCTTCTCTGTAGTGAATATACCACAAGCCTGTTCTAACTAAAGACCTAAGCACAGTCTGAGATTTAGCTACTAATTTTCAGATGTTGCTCCCAGAGCTCAAGGTTAGTGCTTAAGAAGGCTCCAGAGATTCCTGCATTTTAATGGAGCAAAATCACATGGAGACATGGGTTCCATTCAAAGGCAAATACTTCCTGGCAGTTTGCTTCACTTCCTAATACAATTGGAGTCCTTTGCTGACAGTAAACCAGTGGCAGGCGTGCTTTCATGGTGACAGCTGCAGTTCTGACATGGATCACAGACAAGTTCTGCTGGCAGTGCTAGAACATCTGGAGCATTTGGTCCAATTTCAACAGTCAATTTGAGTGAACTGTCTTCTTCCATTTCAGAAAACAGAAGTTCTGAATGCTGAGGCCAAATTTGCACTGAGGTAGCACAACAACTCACTATATTTCTTATTTATTAAATATGGAGGCAAAGGCCACAAAGCATTCCAACACTTTTAAAGTCTGGGAAGATAGTTTGTAAAACAGATTATGGGGGCCCTTTCCTTAGGATTTCCTTTGATAATGTGAAAGTATTTGACACAAAGAAGAAAGAACTAACACTTATCCCCAAGAAATTAGTGAGAAGTTGTTACATTGATTTGTAATAGAAAATATTTCATACTTATTGAATGGTGAATGAAATATTTTTCTAATCATTAAGAAAAATATTCAATGCTAACACATTAAATACCATTCTGCTAAGATTACACAAAACAATCAATGTCACTTAATTTCTCAGACTTAACTGTTGTGTAGGAGCAAATGACTTCATTTCCATTTAACAGATGAGGCTACTCAGACTCAAAGAATTAGACAATTGCCCAAAACCTGTAAGTAGGAAGCAGGAAATCGAGATGCTTTCCCAGATTAGGATTGCAAATATCACACTTCTAATGTGTTTTAATCTTTTGAGTACAGTGTGTATACTCTTAGCTTGCAGAACTTATGAGGTTAGAGAGGAAAGCATATAATTTTTCTTTACTATCAAGTAATTGCAAATATGCCAGGCCATATTGTGGGCACTAAGGAAATCCTTATCAAAATATTCATTGTATGAGAATTTAGGACAGAAAATTTTAGAAGAATCAGGCAAAGTAGCTTAATTTGTTTTCAGATTCAATAATTACATCTAGACTAAACAAACAATGCCCACAATTTCTGAACTTAATTGATGATTATCGAGCCCTCTGGGAGTGAGGAAGAAAAGTTGACAACTATAGAGACACACTCTCCAAGAAGAGAGTTCACATATGAGAACTTTGCCTGTTCCTGATTTGGTGGCTTTTCAACTAAATGAAACAGATACTGATGGGAACATGGCATCTAAGGATATAATTTTTGAATATTCTATTATGGATTGGGTAGAAAATTTAAATTCAAAATTTACCTTCCACTTTTTCATATGACAGTATTTCAAGGGATAAGTGGGAAAGAATCCAAAAATATTAATTGCAAACTCCATCACTGTGCTCATGTGGGTGTATGAAATACGGGAAATGCTACCAAGTAATTTATCTTCAATGTTGTGCCAACAAGGACATGACTTCTTATAGTCCACATGCCAAGGAATGTCCTTTCAAATGATATTTGAGCATTTTATGGATGAGTGTGTGACTAATGGATAGAGACTAATACATTTTCCTGCCACAATATTATTGAGACCAGAGTAGTTACTTCTAGTACACACTGACAAATGTTGCTGTTTTAGTTTTTTTTTTCTCTTTGATTTGAATCATTCATTTCTTCTATGATATTGGTAGCTTTCAGGGGGAAAAAAAATCTTGATGTGATTTTTAAGGGGGAGGCATGTCAAGCAAATAGTGTAGAGCTAAATATCTTTACAGAAACGTGTTCTGGCAACACCCAAGAGAAAATGAACAATCATACCCTCTCTGGCACCTGAAAATGTTGGTCGATGTTTGGCACCTGAAGAAATTACCCATGAAATGAATACTTGGGGCTTGACTCATTAGAATTCAGTGCCTGTGTCTTCAAATGAATAAGAATCTCTCACAGATACTGAGAAATAGAGATAAAAAGGAATGCAGAGAAAATGACAACACTTCTTAACTATGCAGGAAACTTAGATTTAATGGAATTTGCTTCCTAACACACACAGTATGAAAGCATGATTATAGGTTCACAAGGTCATAAATTTCAACACAAGGAAAACTATGTATGTTTAATTATTCAAAGAAATAGCCAATCAGAAAAATATAACTTTTAATTTAACTGCCTTGCTTCTAGCTCTATATTTATGTATTATACAAGTTTTATTTTATATCTATAACCTAGTTAAATGTAGGTTGGAATTTTTAGTATTTTCATAAAGAGAAACATAATTTCATATATTCAAAATTCAGATGCAATTTTTAATTTTTTAATTAATTTATTTTTCCTGCTTCTGGCAGACTCAATTTTTAAAGATAAATGTATCATAATGACATATTTCACAGTTTCAAGTGTATTTTAGGAGAAGTATATGTTATACTACTACCAACATAAATATGTGTTTTTTTTTCCTATAGAATATTTAATATGTATCATTGATGCTCATATTCTCTGCATCATTTAATTATGTAAACCTGTATTTTCCCCATACTTATTGACCCTGTTCACCATCTGTATAATGTCACATACTATCGATGGGATTCACTAGAATGAGGGAGAAAATTGCTTATAAAGCTGGACAGAACTAACAATGTCATATTTTTGAGTTTGACTTCACTGGAATATAGTCTTATCAACTCTGCTAATATACAAATAAATACACACAATTACATGATATCTCATATTTTATCTGCAACTATATATCAGCAACACTGCATAATGAAAAGCATCTTTCACCAAATGATTTCTTCCTATTTGCTTTCTATTTTAAAAATAGGTTAAATTCAGTGTCTCGTGGACATAATATATATAACTTCAGAACTGTGTTTTGCATTCCAGTAGTTACAAAATACATTTCAAATTCATGTGTTCTCATGTATACAGATGAAAGTATATGAAATATTAGCTACTAACTGATATTTTTCATTACAATGCATAAGAAGAGAATAAACCTGAATCTAATTTTCTTACAATATGTAACATAAATTTAATAAAAATTTTAACATTAAAAGAAATGCAAAAACTAACAAATACCTGCAAAAGTTTAAAAGATTGTCCTCCTCTGAAAGTTTACATATAGAATAATAAATAAATAGGAATTCTGCTATTACATTTATTCTTTTTATCTTAAATTATCCTTTCTATAGCCTTAAAGTGAAGTCACTCAGTCGTGTCCAACTCTTCGCGACCCCACGGACACCGGGCTCCTCCGTTCATGGGATTTTCTAGGCAAGAGTACTGGGGAGGGTTGCCATTTCCTTCTCCAGAGAACTTCCCAACTTAGGGATCAAACCCAGGTCTCCCACATTGTAGACAGATGCTTTCCGTCTGAGCCACCACTTGATCTTAGCCAAAATGCTTAGCACATACTTATTACTGTTCATAATTATTGCGAATAGACTATAAACTCCTGGAGGGCTGGCAGTTATGTTTTGTTCATTGACTCTAACTTGCCCCCAGCTTTTTTGCCCAGTGCCTTCTTGTTGTTGTGCAGTTGCTCAGTCGTGTCTGACTCTTTGTGACTCTCATGGTCTGCAGCACACCAGGCTTCCCTGTCCATCACCATCTCCTGGAACTTGTGCAAATGCATGTCCATTGAGTCGGTGATGCCATCCAACCATCTCATCCTCTGTCATATCCTTCTCCTCCTGCCTTCAATCTTTCCCAGCATCAGGATCTTTTCTAATGAGTTCACGTTTCGCATCAGGTTGCCAAAGTATTGGAGCTTCAGCATCAGTCTTTCCAATGAATATTCAGGATTGATTTCCTTTGGGATTGACTGGCTTGATCTGCTGTCCAAGAGACTCTCAAGAGTCTTCCCCAACAGCACAGTTCAAAAATATCAGTTTTTCGGTGCTCAGCCTTCCTTATGGTCCAACTCTTACATCCATACATAACTACTGGAAAAACCATAGCATTGAATATATGGACTTTTGTCAGCAAAGGCCCCATGCCTTGCCACAATGTAAATACTAAGTATTTTAAAATTAGTTGTTGGTGCCGAATCAGGTGAAAGAAAGGTTTAAAGATTATAGCTCTGTTTTAATTTCTCAGAAGTAACAGAATCTGAAACCCTTGTTTCTTACATGGTCGGGCTATCAGAATAAGTAATTTACATAAATTCTTAGGAATCCAGCACCTCATTCACAAATTCTGATTGATTGGCTGTGATGAGCATAAGACATAATGTCCAAAAATAAAAAAAAGAATATTCTTCCAGCACACTGGCCCTCAGTACCATTCAATAAATAGTCACTAATTTTTCCATACTACTTGAAAGAAAATGACATTTTCACAAAGAACAAGCATATGACATGATGTGTGTGAGCATGCTAAGTTGCTTCAGGTATGTCCAATTCTTTGCGACCCTATGGACTATAGCCCACCAGGCTCCTCTGTTCATGGGATTCTCCAGAAAAGAATACTGGAATGGGTTACCATGCCATCCTCCAGGGGATCTGCCCTGCTCAGGGATCACACCCACATCTCTAATGTCTCCTTCCTTGGCTGGCAGTTGAGTTCTTTACCACTAGCACTATCTGGGAAGCTCTAGTAGGTACTACTCAATTAGTAAAAGAGATTACCCTCCCTCTAGTTTCAGAACATAAATTAGAAATGTGGGTGAGAAAATGTACTCAGTTCAAAGCTTAGGTAAAATAGAGTCTTCTGTTACTTTCAAAAGAGTTGGTGTCTGTTAATCTATACAATATACGTGTTGATAACAACTCTTTATCTTCAGAAGCACTGGGATGTTCTCATTACTTCACACATATCACCCACTTTAGGTTCTCTTCCTTGTCAGTCTCATTTTGTTGCTGTTGTTCCCTCTCTTCTCTGCAAACTCTTAATGTTAGAATGCTCCAAGGCTCAGTCTTAGATATGTTTCTTTATGCACACACAGTAAAGATTTCATTTCATCTTATGGATTGAAATATCATCTTTATACTACCAACACCTATATTTTTATCTTCTACACTGACATAACTTTCAAACCTCATATATGCAAAGGCTTGCTTGATATTACAATTTAAACAAAGACTGGAAGGGTTCATCACTAACAGGCCTTTGTTGCAAGCTAAAATCAAAGGGTGCTAATTAACATTATAAAATATATGAATCTGGAAAAGTCCCTGGTAAAGTCAAATACACAGTAAAATCAGATTGTCTGTTACTGTATTGGTAGTACATAAGTCATTTGCAATTCTATTAAGACAGGTAGAAAAAGCTGTATTAAAAACAACTATAACTATAATAATGTTATTTGATGCACACTATAAAAGGATGTAAACAGTAACATTAAAAACCTAGAAGGAGAGTGAGAAGTGAAAAAATAAATTTTCTTTTTGCTTTCAAAGTTAAGTTGTAATAGCTTAAAATAGAATGTTATAATTATAAGATACTTTATGTAAGCCTCACATTAACTACAACAGAGACAAACAAACAAACAAACAAAAAAATAACTATGGTAGATATGCAACAGATTATGTGTACAGGAGTCATAAAAATGATGATAAAGGAGTCAAAGCATACCACCACATGAAATATTCAAATCACAAAGGAAAATAGGAAGAGAAAAATTAAGGTACAAGGAAGGGATCTACAAAAATTTGAGGAAACAATTGACTCAATGACTATAGTATTTCTTGTTTAATTGCTAAGTCATGGCCAACTCTTTTGTGACTCCATGGATTATGCCCTGCCAGCCCTCATTGACCGTGGGATTTCCCAGGCATGAATACTAGTAAGTTTCCATTTCCTTCTCCAGGAAATTTTCCCAACCCAGGGATTGAATCTGCCATCTCTTGCACCAGCAGGAGGATTCTTTACCACTGAGCCATCTAGGAAGCCCATAGTAAATACTTACCTATCAATAATATTCTAAATAATAGATTAGATTCTGCAATCAAAAGATACAGAATGACCAAAAGAATTTTAAAAATAGCAATAAAAAATATCCAATGATACGCTGCGTGTAAGAGGCTCATGTTAGCACTAAGGTTAAGAATACACATAGAGTGAGACTGAAAAGATAGCAAAATATATCTTAATGAAATGTTTGTTTTTGTTTTAAAGCAGTTATACCTATTTATATCAGGAAAAAATAGACTTTAAGTGAAGAAACGTCACATGACACAAAAGACTGTAACTGTATAATGAAAAAGGGTCAATTCATCAGGAAGACATAACAAATATAAATGTTAGTGCACCCAACATAGAAACACCTAATTATTAATAGCAAACAACAATAGAACTAAAATGAGAAATAAATAGCAATAGAATAGTTGGGTACTTTAATACTTCATATTCAGTAATGGACAGACCATCCAGAGAATCAAAAGGGAAACAGCAAATTTGAACAACACTAGAATACAGAGACCTAATGGATAAGTAGTATACAATATTCCACCACCAGCACAAGAATACACTTTTCAAGGACACATGGAACAAGCATAGATCATATGTTAGGCTCATAAAACAAATCTAAGACACTTCAAAAAGACAAAAAATTATATCAAGTATCTTTTCTGACCACATAAAATGAAGTTAGAAATGAATAACAGGAGGAAAGCTGCAATGTTCACAAACATGTGGACATTAAACAACACATTTCCGAACAACCAACCAATGCACCAGAAAGAATTCCAAAGAGAAATTTTAAAATATCTTGAGACTAAAAGGAAAAAAAAAAAAAAAGAAAAGAAAAGATAACATACTAACACTTATGGAATGCTGCAAAAGGTGTTCTAAGAGGAAATTTTATAGCAATAAATATGCACATCAAGGAAAATAAAAAAGATCTGAAATTTAAACCTAACTTTACCCCTCTAGGATTGAGGAGAAAACAATAAACTAACCCCTAAGTCAGTGGAAGGAAGGAAATAATAGAGATTAGAGAAGAAAGGAATGATATAGAAATAGGAAAACAATAGAAAATATTAATAATGTTAATATTTGGTTCCTTGAAAAGAAAATGAAAAAATCTTTAGCTAGACAAGAAAAAAGGAGACGATTCAAATAAATAAAATTGTAAATGAAAAGAGACAGTACAATTTATATCATGGAAACATAAAGAATTATAAGAGACAGTTATAAACAATTTTATACCAAGAAATAGAATCATCTAGAAGAAACTGATAAATTCCTAGAAACATGCAACTATTAATACCAATACTGAATCATAAGTTTTTCCAGTAGTCATGGATGCTTTTGAACTGTGGCGTTGGAGAAGACTCTTGAGAGTCCCTTGGACTGCAAGGAGATCTAACCAGTCCATCCTAAAGGAGATCAGTCCTGGGTGTTCAATGGAGGGACTGATGCTGAAGCTGAAACTCCAATACTTTGGCCATCTGATGCGGAGAACTGACACATTTGAAAAGACCTTGATGCTGGGAAAGATTGAGGGCAGGGGAAGAAGGGGATGACTGAGGGTGAGATGGTTGGATGGCATCACACACTCGATGGACATGGGTTTGGGTGGACCCTGGGAGTTGGTGATGGACAGGGAGGCCTGGCGTGCTGTGGTTCATGGGGTCACAAAGAGTCAGACACGACTGAGTGACTGAACTGAACTGAAGTGAATCATAAATAAAATGCCTGAACAGATGAATAATGACTAAGGAGATATAAACAATAATTAAAATCTCCCCCAAATAATCATCTTTCAGTGTCATATCTTTTTGCCTCTTCATACTGTTCATGGGGTTCTCAAAGCAAGAATGCTGAAGTAGTTTGCCAATCCCTTTCCCAGTGGACCAAATTTTCAGAAATCTCCACCATGGTCTGTCCATCTTGCGTGGCCCTACATGGCATGGTTCATAGTTTCATTGAGTTACACAAGGCTGCGATCCATGTGATCATTTTGGCTACTTTTCAGTGATTCTGTCTGCCCTCTGATAGATGAGGATAAGAGGCATGGGCAAATTTCCTGATGGGAGGGACTGGCTGTGGGGGAACCTGGGTCTTGCTCTGATGGGGGGGGGCATGCTCAGTAAATCTTTAATCCAATTTTCTGCTGATAGGTGGGGCTGTGCTCTCTCCCTATAGTTTGGCCTGAGACAGCCCAGTCCTGGAATCTTGTTCTAAGATGGCAGTTAGAAGGATATGCACTCGTCTTCTCCTGTGAGTGTCTGAGGCTCTCTTGCAGGGGCATGGGTCAGCAGTGACCTGCTGCAGGAACAGAGGCACTGCCATCAGCAGTCCTGGGAGGTGCAGCATGTGGCATAAAGTACGGAAAGATGAACACCCCAGGTCTATAGGTGTCCAAGATGCTACTGGAGAAGAGCGGAGAAACAGCTCAGAAAGAAAGAAGAGGCTGAGACAAAATGGAAATGACGCTCAATTGTGGATATGTCTGGTGGTGAAAGTAAACTGTGATGCTGTAAAGAACAGTATTGCATAGGAACCCGGAATCTTAGGTCCATGAATCAAACATGAAACTATTAATTAAGGTAAATTGGAGATGGCAAGAATGAACATTGACATTTCAGAAATCAGAGAACTAAATTGGACAGAAATGGGCAGATTTAATTCAGATGACCATTATATCTATGGTCAAGAATCCCTATAGTCATAGGTCTAATGAGTCCAAAATGAGTCCAAAATGCAGTACTTGGGTGCAATCTCAAAAGCAATGCAATGATCTCAATTTGTTCCCAAGGCAAATGATTCAGCATCATAGTAATCCAAGTCTATGCCCCCAACCACTAGTGCTGGAGAAACTGAAGCTGACTGGTAGTATGAAGACCAAAAAGACCTTCTAGAACTAACACCAAAAAAGATGTCCTTTTCATCATAGGGGATGGGAATGCAAAAGTAGGAAGTCAAGAGAGACCTGGAGTAACAGGCAAGTTTGGCCTGTTACTCCAGGTCAAAATGAATCAGGGCAAAGGCTAACAGAGTTTTGCCAAGAGAACACACTGGTCATAGCAAACACCCTCCTCCAACAACACGAAATAACTCTACACATGGACATCACCAGATGGTCAATACTGAAATCAGACTGATTATATTCTTTGCAGCAAAAGATGGAGAAGCTCATAGAGTCAATGAAAACAAGACCTGGAGCTGACTGTGACTCTGGTCAAGAATTCCTTATTTCAAAATTCAAGCCTAAGAGAAGAAAGTACAGAAAATCACTGGTCTGCTCAGGTATAACCTAAATTAAGTTGCTTATACAGTGGAAGTGACAAATAGATTCAAGGGATTAGATCTGATAGAGTACCTGAAGAACTATGGATGGGATTTGTAACACTGAACAGGAGGTGGTTACCAAAATAATCCCCAAGAAAAAGAAATGCAACAAGATAAAACGGTTGTCTAAGAAGGCCTTACAAATAACTGAGAAAAGAAGAAAAGAAAAGGCAAAGGAGAAAAGGAAAGATATACCCAACTGAATGCAGAGATCTAAAGAATAGCAAGGAAAGATAAGAAAGTCTTCTTAAGTTAAACAATCCAAAGATATAGAGGAAAACAACAGAATGGGAAAGACTAGAGATCTCTTCAGGAAACCTAGAGTTACCAAGGAAACATTTAATGTAAAAATGGGCACAATAAAGAACAGAAACAGTACAGACTTAACAGAAGCAGAAGATATTAAGAATATGGCAAGAATACACAGAACTATACAAAAGAGATCTTAATGACCCGGATAACCATGATGGTATGCTCACTAACCTAGAGCCAGACATCCTGGAGTGTGAAGTTAAGTTGACCCTTAGGAAGCACGACTATGAACAAAAGCTAGTGGCAGTGATGGGCTTCCAGCTGAGGTATTTTACATCCTAAAAATGATGCTGCTAAAGTGCTGCACTCAATATGCCAGCAAATGTGGAAACTCAGCAGTGGCCACAGGACTGGAAAAGGTCAGTTTTCATTCTAATGTCAAAGAAGGGCAATGCCAAAGAATGTTCAAACCACTGCACAATTGTGCTCATTTCATATGCTAGCAAGGTAATGCTCAAAATCCCTCAAGCTAGGTTTCAACAATATGTGAATTGAGGATTTCTAGCCACAAGAGCTGGATTTAGAAAAGGCAGAGGAACTAGATGTTAAACTGCCAACATCCATTGGATCATTAAAAACCAAGAGAATTCCAGAAAAAACAAGAAAAACTGTTTCATTGACCACACTAAAGCCTTTGACTATGGGGATCACAAAATACTATGGAAAATTCTTACAGAGATGGGAATATCAGTGCATCTTACCTGCCTCCTGAGAAACCTGTATGCAGGACAAGAGGCAACAGTTAAAACCAGACATGAAACAACAGACTGGTTCAAAACTGGGAAAGAAGTATGTCAAGAATGTATACTGTCACCTTGTTTATTTAATTTATAAGCAAAGTACATTGCGTGAAATGCAGGACTGGATGAAGCACAAGCTAGCATCAAGATTCCCATGAAAAGTATCAATAACCTCAGATAAGCAGATGATATCATCTTAATGGCAGGAAACGAAGAGGAAGCAAAGATCCTTTTGATGAAGGTTAAAGAGGAGAGTGAAAAAGCTGGCTCAAAACTCAGTATCCAAAAAATGAAGATCATGGCATCCAGTCTCTTCAGTTCCTGGCAAATAGATAAGGAAAAATTGGAAACAGTGGCAGATTTTATTTTCCTGGGCTCCAAAATCACTGTGGACAATGACTGTAGGTAGCATGAAATTAAAAGATGCTTGCTCCTTGGAAGGAAAGCTATGACAAACCTAGACAGTGCATTAAAAGGCAGAGACATTACTTTGCTGACAAATGTCCATCTAGTCAAAGCTATGGTTTTTCCAGTAATCATACACAGATGAGAGAGTTGGATCATAAAGTAGGCTGAGCACTGAAAAATTGATCCTTTTGAACTGTGGTGTTGGAGAAGACTCTTGAGAATCCCTTGGACAGCAAGGAGATCAATCCTGTCAACCCTAAAGGAAATCAAACCTGAATATATATTTTTTAAATTAATTAATTAATTTATTTTTATTTTACTTTAAAATACTGTATTGGTTTTGCCATACATTGACATGAATCCGCCACGGGTGTACATGAGTTCCCAATCCTGAACCCCCCTCTCACCTCTCTCCCCATATCATCTCTCTGGGTCATCCCAGGGCACCAGCTCCAAGCATGCTGTATCCTGTATCGAACCTAGACTGGCGATTCGTTTCTTACATGATAGTATACATGTTTCAATGTCATTCTCCCAAATCATCCCACCCTCTCCCTCTCCCACAGAGTCCAAAAGACTGTTCTATACATCTGTGTCTCTTTTGCTGTCTCGCATACACATTGGAAGGACAGATGAGAAGCTGAAGCTCCAATACTTTGGCCACTGGATACAAAGAGCCAGCTCACTGGAAACGACCTTGATTCGGTGAAAGATTGAGAGGTGAAACTCAATGAACATGAGTTTGGGCAAACTCCGGGAGAGAGTGAAGCACGGGGAAGCCTGGTGTGCTGCACTCCTTGTGTTTTCAGAGAGTCCAGTATGATGGAGTGACTGAACAGCAACAAATAATGAAGGCTCACAATCAGATTTTTTGCTAGAAAATTCTACTAGATACTGGTTTGGCCAGAAAGTTCACCTGGTGGCTTTTTCTGTAAGATGGCACTAAGAAATGAACAAACTTTCTGGCCAACTAATATATAAAGTAGAATTCATGCTAACAGTTCTCAATGTCTTTCAATAAATTTAAATGGTGGCAACACTCCCAAATCCATTTAAGAAGCCAATATTACCCTGAGACCACAACCAGATAAGAACACTATAAGAAAAGAAAGCTACAGACCAATATCCCTGATGAATTTAAATGCAAAAATTCTCAACAAAATTCTTGCAAATAAAATTCAACAGCACATTAATAAACTATACACCATGATCAAGTGGAATTCACCCCTATGTATCATGGATATTTTCACATATACAAATTAATATAAAAAGACATACACATAAAATAGAAAGACATCCTATTTTTATGGATCATAAGTTGAATGGATTAGAAAAATCAGTTAAAGAAAGAACAACAAAAGTAGAGGCATTGCATTGCCTGATTTTTATCTATAAATACAAAGCTTTAGTAATCAAAACGTGGTACTGGTATAAAAACAGACACATATTTCAACCTAAAGGAAGCAAGAGTCCAGAAATAAATTCATATACATATGGTCAACTAATATTTGACAAGGGAGCCGAGAATACTCAATGGAGAAAATAGTCTTTTAAAAAAATGGTGTTTGAAAAATTGGATTTTCACACGAAAATGTCTGACAGTGATTGCCTATTTTTCAGGATTTAAAAAATTAACTTGAAATGAATTAAAAACTTAAATGTAAATCCTGAAACCATAGAACCCTTAAGAAGAAAACTGAAGGAAAAAAGATTCTTGACGCTGGTCTCAGTTATGATGGACAACAAGAGCACATATGAAGAAAAAGCAAAAATAATCAACTGGAATTACATTTTTTTAAAAAAAGCACAGCAAAGTAAACCACTAACAAAATAAATTGCAGAATGGGAGAAAATACTTGTAAGCAACATATTTTTTAAAGGGTTAATATCTAAATTATATAAGAAACCCTAAACTAGATATTAAATAAAACAAATAATCTGATTTTAAATTGTATTAGTAATATTAGTAAATGAATTAATAAACTGGAAATATTTATCTAAATTGATAACTGTAAAATAAGGTATTTGGTTAATTTCCCTCATTCTTTGCTACTCTAAAGACTTTTTAAACCCAAATCAATTCTGAATATTCATTGGAAGGACTGATGCGGCAGGTGAAGCTCCAATAATTGGGCACCGGATGCGAACAGCCCACTCACTGGAAAAGACCTTGATGCTGGGAAAGGTTGAGAGCAAGAGGAGAAAGATGACAGAGGATGAGATAGTTGGATAGCATCACTGACTCAATAGACATGAGTCTGAGGAAACTCAGGGAGATAGTGAAGACAGGGAAGCCTCGCGTGCTGTAGTCTATGGGGTCACAAAGAGTTGAATATGACTTGGTGACTGAACAATGAACTCTGCCTTGATCTCTTCTGATAGCAATCATGAACTGAAGTAATATGCAGTCTTTTAAGTTTACAATTTGAAGGCTATATAGAAATGGATAACATTTCTTAAGGGTAAAAGTATTTATTACATTTAAATTGGGAAAAAATGCATGTCTTAAATGATGGTTTCTACATATGAATCAGCATAAGGATGAGAAAGAAAAGCATGACATCTATTTAAACCTTGATATTTCAGAATCTGTACCCTAGGATGACTAATGAGGATACTTTTCTTTCATAGTTTCCTTTTTTCTTGTATTTTTGAAACTAGTTCTTGATATTGCCAAACTGCCTTTTGAAGGATATGCAAATAATTTTGGATATAAGAAATACAGTGAAATGCTGCAAATATCCACATATGTCAAGAGTAAACTATAGGTCTCCTTATTTTTCAAAATTGCATTTTATACTTTCCCATAACGTATTTCCAGAACTGTACACATTATTCATTTTTT
The DNA here is from genome assembly GCF_032405125.1 of Capricornis sumatraensis. Classification (NCBI taxonomy): domain Eukaryota; kingdom Metazoa; phylum Chordata; class Mammalia; order Artiodactyla; family Bovidae; genus Capricornis; species Capricornis sumatraensis. The sequence goes on along the minus strand of NC_091074.1, from coordinate 43,509,295 downwards.
GTGCAATTATGAAAACAATCAAATGTCCTTGCTAGAAACAAAACAAGAGATTAAACTTTGGCCCTGCTTCCTGGGATTTTGAAGACATGTGTGAGAAAAGTCCAGAATAGAATGAAGAGAAGTGAGATAAATGGATATGGCCAAATAGCACTCTCAAACCCTCTTTGTTGATGTTGTTATCTTTAGTGAGAAGTCTGTAACTTCATTTTTCGGTCTTCTCATAGACCAGAGATGTCAGATGGATTTATAAGTACACTCTGATGGACACAGGATGAATCACTTATTGGCTGTTTCCTCATTTGCGACAACTCAAACACTATACTGCTAGGTTTTCTCCCTAAATATTTTTTTCTTCCCCAGTGATTTCATTTTGAAATATTATTTTTCTTGTCCAATACTTATCTGAAACAATCATAATCTACTAATTGTTACAATTTATAAATGGACAATGCAAACTATTCTTGTATTTAAAAATTGTTACATATCTGTATGAATCTTTGAATTCAAAGTGATGAAAATAATTTGTACGTGCTACCTTTGCAAACACAGTGATACATATGAAGGTAAATTATAATAACACAACCATAGGATTTATTTGTTTTTTAATGTGCAGTGAGGTTAGTTACTCAACGAATACAGCAATTAACAATGATGTCATTGATAAAATGTTTCATCTCAGGATTTTTTTCCCTTTTTATCAAATCTATGATTCTTCATTACAAAATTCAACACTTCACAGGGTATATACTGGCTTTGGATAGGAAATCAGAATAAACAGGGTGATTCTGGAAATTGATCTTGCATAATGACACATAAACATTATTTTATTTTAAACAAAATCAGTATTTTATGGCAAAGAATACACATTTATCAGGAGTTTAACAACTGAACATGAGAGAATATAAAGTTAGCAAAATTTTAGAAGATTAAAAACCATATTTAAAGAAAGTCTGCATGTGCATTAGGTAATTAATAGTGAGATTCTGTAGACTGTCTCTTGGAGGGCAAGTTTTTGGTTAGGACAATATTTTGCCATTTGAGGAAAATGTTGTGAACCACTTCTCTAGGGTAACTTATGTCCTTATCATGGGAAAAAAAAAGATGTCCAACTACTTTCTTGGCTTATGTACACTGACTCCCACACTACCTGTTTCCCAGGCATACAGTCGAGTACACAGATAATAAACCTATGTTCATTATTTGAGAGTCAAATACAAAAGCAGCGAGAACACCAGCCTGCCTCTCAGAAGGTAAAGTCCAGTAAAGAGATCACCAAGTAAATGTAAAACCATAAAATAATCAATCTAATAGAAATAGAGCCATAGTTCAGTGGGAAAATGATAGAACAATGGGTTATCTGAGGACTCACAACTTTACAAGGAAGGCTGCGAAACTTGAAAGAATGAAGCAAGAGTAGCTCCTTTTCAGTTAAATATGCATAAGCTGGTCAGGTATAAGGGAAGGTTATAAGGAGGATAGACGGAGTGAGGGTTGCTTCTTGGAGTGTAATTGTCATGTTTTTGAGAGACTAGCATGGGCGAAGGCAAAGCTTGAAAACAAAAGGCCTGCGAATGCATTGTGAATGGGAACAGGGCTGTGTGATTTTGTGAGATCAAATTTTTATTCTGTATACTTTAAAATTATTCTACTGAAAATGAGTTACTAAAGAATTTTGAGAAAGGATGTACACATAAATACTAAGAACTGCTTATTTACTAGGCAATTACCTACTTAATTTGATTTTTGCATCTCTGGAAACTTTTCATTCTGAAGTAGAACCATAGTTTATCTATTTTGTCCTCAGGGAAAATAAAAATATGCGTTCTGGAAGAATGTAGTATACCAACAAAGTATAATAAGTATAAAAGTTACCACTGGATACCTGAACAAGAACCATCTCTCCTTTCCATCTTCTTAAAGGAACTTGAATATTTTAAAGTTCTTTCTTTCTCTGCACAGACCTGAGACTCTGGGGAAGCAGGACACATTTTCAGATACATAGCATAAACATAATCTGTTTATGCCAATAGGAATTTAGACTGGGTCATGTGACATGTTTGATCAATGAAATGTGAAGGAATATTTGTGGGCAGTAGGCAGTCAGGTGGGACTTATTAAATAGCTTCCTTAACCTACAAAGACAAAGAAAGTGAAGTCTCTTATCTTCTGTTAGGTATCTTGTATCTGGGTGGGAAACCTGAGATTATGGTAAGCATCTTTCAACACTGAGGGAAACTTGGCAAGGACAAGGCTATGAAAAGGGACAAAGTACAAAGATGGAAAAAAATAGGCCCTTGATGATGTTAGTGAGTCACTAAATTAATCATTTATGGAACTATACAACTGCTCAACTTCTTGTAAAGTGTAATGATAAACCTTTTTTAGAGTTTAAGCAAGTTAGTTTCCTATTACTTGTGACCCAAAGTATACCAACTAATACAGAAAGAATAACAAAATGTAAAGGGATTCAAAATTCATAGTGTTATTTTCCTTGTTTTGTATTTGAACAAAAGGAAGATCTGAGAAAATGAATGACTTGGTAAGGTCACACATAATTATAGGCAAAGTCAGGATTCTTAAGTGTCACAAATAATTTGCTAACTCACCTTTGGCATATTTTAATTTGATCTCATAAATAACTCTCTGATACTCTTGTATAAAGTCATCTAGCAGTGTATAGTGGGTGATTAAGTGCTTTGGAAATGCTGATAAATACCTGACTGAGAGTATGGGTTCTTGATTTTAGTTTTGCCTGATAGTTTTACATTCGTCATCCAGTTATGACAATGAAAATAATATATGCTACATACATACAACCAATTCAGTCATACATCTATTGATCTACAGCTGTTTCTACTTGCTTTGGCCTCTCTATAATGTTATGTATGCGTTCTTTACCATCATCAGATTCTGTGTTCCTTAAGCACTAATTATAACTTACAGTGAGGCAATTCTTAACTTTCCTCTGACAGTAAGCTAAAGTTTTGATGGAGTAACAAGGAGATATGCAGCATAGAGAACTTCATAGGTGATGACCCCTTTATATCTGCAGGATAACCTTAGACCCTTCTATAATCTCTCAGGAACTGTACATTTCCTGCAGGCTCTGTTCACTGTCTATCAGTTTTCCTAGCACAATGCCTATTTCATAGAGATGCTCAATGTGTTTCCGTGGATTATTGAAGGTATGGGTAGTAGAAAAAGGCTATCTACAACAGAGATAAGCAAATGAGAGAAAAGGCATAAACATTGGGGAAAGCTACTAGAGGAAATGAATAAATCCTCTTAATTTTTCCTCCACCTTGCCTTCATCAAAACAACAAACAAATCTTTATCTAAGCAAAAATCACATAATTCCCTAGTAATTTTTCAAAAATGCTACTATAATGAAATTGAAACCATTAATGACATAATAATTGCTATAGAAAAGAAAAAATGTATTTAAAGGAAGAAAGTGGCTCACGAGGTAAAGATTGCTTTTAAAAATCACATTTGAGTTTCAAGTACAAAAAAAAGACAGTCACCAAAGACTGGTATCAAGAGATAACAGTGGCAGTTTATTAATAATCTGTCATGTAAAGCTGACATATTAGAAGCTGAATTCTGCTCAGCTTTACAATGAAATCCCATCCATTTTATTACTGCCAGAATTAAATATGTTCTGTTGAAAGTCTTAAATATCTTTTAAAGTTTTTTTTTTCAGTGCATTTAACTGCTTTAGCTACCACCTTGTTATCAACAAATCAACAAAAGTCTAATCTTGATTTCCATGATATATCAAACAGAGTGCAAGATAGCATACACTTTCTTCACAGAGGTTGATAAATTTGCATTTAGACAAATGGAAAAGCCTTAGCAACTAAATTACTTGTTTCTAACATGCTGGGAACAGAAAGAAGGCTAGATGTAGTGTGGAAATAATACAGAGTAAGTAATGCTTGTCTCCAAGCCAGGCTTCAGCAATACATGAACTGTAAACTTCCAGATGTTCAAGCTGGTTTTAGAAAAGGAAGAGGAACCAGAGATCAAGTTGCCAATATCCGCTGGATCGTTCAAAAACCAAGAGTTTCAGAAAAAAAAAAAAACACATCTATTTCTGCTTTATTGACTATGCCAAGCCTTTGACTGTGTGGATCACAATAAACTGTGGAAAATTCTGAAAGAGATGGGAATACCAGACCACCTGACCTGCTTCTTGAGAAACGTGTATGCAGGTCAGCAAGCAACAGTTAGATCTGGACATGGAACAACAGACTGGTTCCAAATAGGAAAAGGAGTACGTCAAGGCTGTATATTGTCACCTTGCTTATTTAACTTCTATGCAGAGTGCATCATGAGAAACACTGGGCTGGAAGAAGCACAAGCTGGAATCATGATTGCCGGGAGAAATATCAATAACCTCAGATATGTAGATGACACCACCCTAATGGCAGAAAGTAAAGAGGAACTAAAAAGCTTGTTGATGAAAGTGAAAGAGGAGAGTGAAAAGGCTTAAAGCTCAACATTCAGAAAATGAAGACCATGGCATCCGGTCCCATCACTTCATGGAAAATAGATGGGGAAACAGTGGAAACAGTGTCAGACTTTATCTTTTTGGGCTCCAAAATCACTGCAGATGGTGACTACAGCCATGAAATTAAAATACTTTTACTCCTTGGAAGAAAAGTTATGACCAACCTAGATAGCATATTCAAAAGCAGAGACATTACTTTGCCAACAAAGGTCCGTCTAGTCAAGGCTATGGTTTTTCCAGTGGTCATGTATGGATGTGAGAGTTGGACTGTGAAGAAAGCTGAGCAGCGAAGAATTGATTCTTTTTAACTGTGATGTTGGAGAAGACTCTTGAAAGTCTCTTGGACTGCAAGGAGATCCAACCAGTCCAATCTGAAGGAGATCAGTACTAGGTGTTCATTGGAAGGACTGATGCTGAAGCTGAAACTATAATACTTTGGTCACCTCATGAGAAGAGTTGACTCATTGGAAAAGACCCTGATGCTGGGAGGGATTAAGGGCAGGAGGAGAAGGGGATGACAGAGGATGAGATGGCTGGATGGCATCACCGACTTGATGGACATAAATTTGGATGAATTCCGAGAGATGGTGATGGACAGGGAGGCCTGGCGTCCTGTGATTCATGGGGTCGCAAAGAGTCGTGCATGATTGAGTGACTGAATTGAACTGAACTGAACTGAAGTATTAAACTATAATACAGAGTAAGTAAACCCATAGGATTCAGGTATAGATAATTTATTTAATCAAAATTATGTGTGAGCTAGCCAGGTAGGAACAATCTACTCAAAGGTGTAAAAAGCTGATATTCCATACATATTTAAACTAAAATATTTCAGTTCAGTTCAGTTCAGTTCAGTCCAGTCACTCAGTCGTGTCCGACTCTTTGCGACCCCATGAATTGCAGCATGCCAGGCCTCCCTGTCCATCACCAACTCCTGGAGTTCACCCAAACTCACATCCATCAAGTCGGTGATGCCATCCAGCCATCTCATCCTCTGTTGTCCCCTTTCCTCCTGCCCCCAATCCCTCCCAGCATCAGAGTCTTTTCCCATGAGTCAACTCTTCACATGACGTGGCCAAAGTATTGGAGTTTCAGCCTCAGCATTAGTGCTTCCAATGAACACCCAGGACTGGTCTCCTTTAGGATGGACTGGTTGGATCTCCTTGCAGTCCAAGGGACTCGCAAGGGTCTTCTCCAGCACCACAGCTCAAAAGCATCAATTCTTTGGCGCTCAGCCTTCTTCACAGTCCAACTCTCACATCCATATAAGATCACTGGAAAAACCATAGCCTTGACTAGATGGACCTTTGTTGGCAAAGTCATATCTCTGCTTTTTAATATGCTATGTAAGTTGGTCATAACTTTCCTTCCAAGGAGTAAAATATTTAGATGAGGCATTTTATAAGTAAACATCATTGAATGAGTTTTTCATAAATATTAATTGAAATGCCTATTGAAGTTGAACTCTATTTTCTCTATGTATTGCCCATCACCAATTATTCAACATATTCTTACATGACCTATGTTAGCCTTAGACTTCCAAAATGCTATGTTGACAAGCAGTATTTGGAGGAAAATGAGCTAAAAAGCATATGAGCTATTCAAACAATTTGGAAAAATATTAAGGCTTGGTATAGAATTAAATAATAAGCAGAGTTCAGAGAGTTCGATTAAGGATTTGGTATGGCAATTAACAAAAAACATACAATACTTTGTATTTTGTGCTGAGTTAGACTGATAGTTTTCATCCATGAGATAGTTAAAAGTATGTACTCTTATTACTTAATCCTAGGGTTTCCCTGGTGGCTGAGCAGTAACGAATCCTCCTATAAAGCAGAAGACATGGTTTAGATCTATCTACACATTTGCACTTACCAATTGCATTGCCAATGACTGAACAACAAGAGAATTTGCCATCTGCCTCTATGGAGACCAACCCACTGCTGCCATAGCTGTTGACTTTCAACATCCTCTGAGGGAGTTCAGGGTGGAGTGAACTCCCACCCTGAGTGCACCCAAAAGCATCAATTCTTCAGTGCTCAGCTTTCTTCACAGTCCAAATCTCACATCCATACATGACTACTGGAAAAACCATAGCCTTGACGGAGATGGACCTTCGTTGGAAAAGTAATGTCTCTGTTTTTTAATGTGCTATCTAGGTTGGTCATAATTTTCCTTCCAAGGAGTAAGCATCTATTAATTTCATAGCTGCAATCAACATTTGCAGTGATTTTGGAGCCCAAAATATAAAGTCTGATACTGTTTCCCCATCTATTTCTCATGAAGTGATGGGACCAGATGAATGTTTCTGAATGTTGAGCTTTAAGCCAACTTTTTCGCTCTCCTCTTTCACTTTCATTAACAGGCTTTTTAGTTCCTCTTCAGTTTCTGCCATAAGGGTGGTGTCATCTGCATCTCTGAGGTTATTGATATTTCTCCCGGCAATCATGATTCCAGGTTGTGCTTCTTCCAGCCCAGCGTTTCTCATGATGTACTCTGCATAGAAGTTAAATAAGCAGGGTGACAATATACAGCCTTGACATATTCCTTTTCCTATTTGGAACCAGTCTGTTGTTCCATGTCCAGTTCTAACTGTTGCTTCCTAGCCTGCATACAGGTTTCTCAAGAAGCAGGTCAGGTGGTCTGGTATTCCCATCTCTTTCAGAATTTTCCAGTTTACTGTGATCCACACAGTCAAAGGCCTTGGCATAGTCAATTAAGCAGAAATAGATGTTTTTTCTGGAACTCTCTTGCTTTTTCCATGATCCAGCGGATGTTGGCAATTTGATCTCTGGTTCCTCTGCCTTTTCTAAAACCAGCTTGAACATCTGGAAGTTCACAGTTCACGTATTGCTGAAACCTGGCTTGGAGAATTTTGAGCATTACTTTACTGGCGTGTGAGATCAGTGCAATTGTGTGATAGTTTGAGCATTCTTTGGCATTGCCTTACTTTGGGATTGGAATGAAAACTGACCTATTCCAGTCCTGTGGCCACTGCTGAGTTTTCCAAATTTGGAGATATATTGAATGCAACACTTTCACAGCATCATGTTTCAGGATTTGAAATAGCTCTACCAGAATTCCATCTCCTCCACTAGCTTGTTCGTAGTGATGCTTTCTAAGTGCCACTTGATTTCACATTCCAGGATGTCTGCCTCTAGGTGAGTGACCACACCATCATGATCATCTTGGTCGTGAAGATGACATTGGATCCTCATAACTAGTAGAAACAGTTCTAAAATGAGTGCTTAATGAAATTGAACTCTATCTTCTCCAAAACCTTATATATTGACCTTCCTCTTTGGAGCTGTTTCTCAGAGCTATATGAGGTGCTGTCTCTCAGGCTGCAGTCCTTATTTTGCCCCAAATAAAACTTTAACTCACAACTATGAAGTTGTGCATCTTTCTTAGCCAAAAGATCCCTGGGTAGCAATATGCCGGCAAATTTGGAAAACTCAGCAGTAGCTACAGGACTGGAAGTCGTTAGTTTTCATTCCAATCTCAAAGAAAGGCAATGCCAAAGAATGCTCAAACTACCAAACAATTGCACTCTTCTCACACACTAGCAAAGTAATGCTAGCTTAAAATGCTACCTTAGGCTCAAAATTCTCCAAACCAGGCTTCAACAGTGTATGAACCACGAACTTCCAGGTGTTCAAGGTGGATTTAGAAAAGACAGAGGAACCAGAGATGAAATTGCCAACATCTGTTGGATCATTGAAAAAGCAAGAGAGTTCCAGAAAAACATCTACTTCTGCTTTATTGACTATGCCAAAGCCTTTGACTGTGTGGCTCACAATAAACTGTGGAAAATTCTGAAAAAGATGGGTGCTGGGAGCCATCGTGAGGAATCCCACCCATGACAAGGTCATGAGGAGAGGCCTGATGGGCAAGGCGAGTCAGGTCTCAGGGTTTCCCCCTGGAATTTCCTGAGCATTTACCCCAAAAACCAGAATCTGCCTGCCTTATTGTACTGTGCTTTTCCATTCTTCTGACACACTCTGGAAATGTTACTCAGGGCTTTAGTCTTCTGCATTTGAAAGGGATGTTTCAGTTCAAACCCCCTCTGATAACTCTCTAGCTTGCCTAACAGGTTCCCCTGGAATTTTTACAGCTTGTGAATTGCTTACAGCCCCCCAACCGTGAGAAGGACAAAGCTTAAAGCATCTTAAAGATACAGAGCCTTTTCTAAAGAGCTAAAAATCATATTGGTGATGGATTTCACGTTGACTCAATGATTGCTGCCAGGCCTCCATATTCTTTATCTTTTAGACACCTGGGAGTATGTTAATCAATGTAATCGGGATATGGAAAAAGGTATATAATAGTTTTGATGTTAGCAGCACTAGACTTTTGAGTTAATTACTTTTCTTTTGTTATAAATCACCACACTCCTTTTGCTTGTTATAAATTGCTATATCTTTGCTATGTAAGAATGTAACTTTATTTAGTGCTTTCTGAGAGTGGCACCAGATTTTGGGAAGATCAACACAAATAAGTCTCCTGGTTGACAAACCTTTATCAGAAAAAAGGCTGTTAAATGTTAATTGGCCCTTTTGGCCGGAAGATGATGTAAATCACCTAAGACCTGTGTATACAACTAGGTATGCAGAGAGAAAAGCCTGGATTTGATGAGTCTGTGCGGCTAACGCTGCATAACTTTGTGTTACCCATTGATCTCCATGTACTATCAAAAGTATAAAAAGCCTTCTGAACAATAAAGGATGGACCAGTTTCTCGGACTAGTCTCTTGACCTAGTTTCTTGGAAATCTGGCTCCCTCTGTGTCTCTTTCTCACTCTCCCTCCCTCCCTCTCCTTTTCTGGCTGAATTCCTATCTGGAAGAGGGAGGCTTGCCACATCTACTAACTTGCCCAAGCTTCTAAGATCTGTGAGAGAGAGAGCCCAAGGCAGGGCACTCTCCAATATTCAAACAGGTGCCGGTGGCCCAATGTAGATGGTGCAAATCTCTTGTTCTGAGATTTTATTGGCCTTCCCCATAAACCAAGTTATTCAGCCTCATTTCTCCACTAATTTTCCTACTACACTATTTTTTCCTAATCTAATCTTATATTTCTAATTAAATAAATAGATAAGTTTTTCCTCGCCTACGCCATCCCCACTTCAAATTACCCTGGATCCCCCGGGGCTGGACCCTGGAAGATGGGAGTACCAGACTACCTGACCTGCCTCTTGAGATATCTGTATGCAGGTCGGGAAGCAACAGTTAGAACTGGACATGGAACAACAGACACGCTCTAAATCAGGAAAGGAGTACGTCAAGGCTGTATATTGTCACCCTGCTTATTTAACTTCTATGCAGAGTACATCATGAGAAATGCTGGGCTGGATGAAGCACAAGCAGCAATCAAGATTGTCAGAAAAAATATCAATAACCTCAGATATGCAGATGACACCACCCTTATGGCAGAAAGTGACAAAGAACTAAAGAGAATGTTGATGAAAGTGAAAGAGGAGAGTGAAAAACTTTCCTTAAAATTCAACATTCGTAAAACCAGGATCATGGCATCTGGTCCCATCACTTCATGGGAAATAGATGGGGAAACAGTGGAAACAGTGACAGACTTTATTTTCTTGGGCTCCAAAATCGCTGCAGATGGTGACTGCAGCCATGAAATTAAAAGATGCTTACTCCTTGGAAGAAAAATTATGACCAACCTAGACAGCATATTAAAAAGCAGAGACAGTTTGCCAACAATGTTCTGTCTAGTCAAAGCTATGGTTTTTCCAGTAGTCATATATGGATGTGAGAGTTGGACTAGAAAGAAAGCTGAGCACTGAAGAATTGACGATTTTGAACTGTGGTGTTGGAGAAGCCTCTTGAGAGTCTCTTGGACTGCAAGGAGTTCAAATCAGTCTATCCTAAAGGAAATCAGTCCTGAATATTCATTGGAAGGACTGATACTGAAGCTGAAACTCCAATACTTTGGCAATCTGATGCGAAGAACTGACTTCTTGGAAAAGATCCTGATCCTGGGAAACAGAATGAGATGTTTGGATGGCATCACTGACTCAATGGACATGAGTTTGAGTAAACTCCAGGAGTTAGTGATGGACAGGAAGGCCTGGCATGCTGCAGTTCACAGGGTTGCAAAGAGGCGGCCACAACTGAGCGATTGAACTGACTGACTGACCCTGGGTAGTGAGGATCCCCTGGAGAAGGAAATGGCAACCCACTCCAGTATTCTTGCCTGGGAAATCCTATGAGAATCGGACATGACTTAGTGGCTAAACAACAAAAAAGGGCTGCTGCTGCTGCTGCTGCTACTGCTGCTAAGTCGCTTCAGTTGTGTCTGACTCTGTGCGACCTCACAGATGGCAGCCCATGAGGCTCCCCCGTCCCTGGGATTCTCCAGGCAAGAACACTAGAGCGGCGTGCCATTGCCTTCTCCAATGCATGAAAGGGAAAAGTGAAAGTGAAGTCGCTCAGTCAAGTCCAACTCTTAGCGACCCCATGGACTGTGGCCCACCAGGCTCCTCCATCCATGGGATTTTCCAGGCAAGAGTGCTGGAGTGGGGTGCCATTGCCTTCTCTGACAAGAAGGGCTATGAATATCAATTCACTTTTCTTTGTTTTGTGATTAAAATTTGTTTTAAATAGACCTGAAGGTTTTATTTCTTTTTTTTTTTAATTTCACAATTAAAGCATAAATCCTCTTTAGAGATCTCACACTTGAATTCCTCTCATCAAGTGGGCAATACTTTAGTACCTACTAGCATACAAGAGTCTAGGGGGAGAGAAGAGGAGAAAAGGGATTCCAGGATGTAAGTACACTACCAAAAACAAAATTTTACCACAAATACCAAAAATAAAAGCCAGTGTATGTGTGCATGTATTTTTCTCATTCCTTGGAGAAAGCATTATGTAATAGTGCTCATAAATGACTTTGTAAGGAGAAGAATTTTAGAAGTTCCAAAAAAGTAGAAATAGAAGTCATTCCCTCTAAGCTTCAGTTCATACACTTCCAAATTAAGGCAATGGGAAATAATTTTTAAAGTTTAAGGACAGATGATTTCAAACTGAAGCAGCTAAGTGGTTAAATGTTTACTCAGTCAATGTAAATAAAAAATTTTAACCAAAAAAGAAGTGCATTTTCTATCAAATGTTCTGAAGATCAAGGTGAGCACAAATCTAAGAAATTGGGTTTATTGGCATGGCATTATGTGTATACAAAAGTGTTAAAGGGAAAGTATATGACATTAGATTAAGGAGAATGTGTGAGCATCAATAATATGATGACTGTCAATGACACAACATTATATGTGTTTGCATTCACACACTAGGTTACTAGGATAGTTGCTTGCATTTGCACTTAGTCCCTCAAGAGTGTCTTATTATTTGGGGACCCCATGAACTGCAGCCCTTGAGGATCGACTGTCCATGGTATTTCCCATGCAAGAATACTGGAGTGGGTTGCTATTTCCTTCTCCACGGGATCTTCTCGACTTAGGTATCAAATGTGTCTCCTGAATCTCCTACACTGGCAGATGGATTCTTTACCACTGTGCCACCTGGGAAGCCAAGGGTAGTTGGGTAGGCACCTTTTTTTCCTTTCTTAGTCCTTAACAAATAACTGTTACTTGGCTTTTATGGATCTTCCCTGGTGGCTTAGAAGTTAAAGTGTCTGCCTACAATGCGGGAGACCCGGGTTCAATCCCTGGGTCAGGAAGATCCCCTGGAGAAGGAAATGGTAACCCACTCCAGTATTCTTGCCTGGAGAATCCCATGGATGGAGAAGTAATTAACACATACACAAAAAACCTATTTGCCTCTATTTGAATTGCTACTTTAATGATTCCTTTCTCCACTGTTACTTATTCCCTCAACTTTGTTTAGCAAAGTGGAAATAGCATGAACTCTGGTAATATATCATGTTGGTAATATATGTAAAAATCCTTACTATCTTGGAATTTTAGATTTTTATCCTATGATAATACCTCTCTCAGAGATTTTGTGAAGATTAAACAAAATAGCAAGAGATTTATTTTAACTACCAGAGTCCAATTTTTCCTCTTAGTAATGCTCCTTCTACAATTGTATTTTAATGTTCTGTGTTATCTACCTACTTTTCTTTTCATATAAAAATATATCATTCATTTCTCTCAAAAACAGCTTTCCCAAAAGTGATCTAAAAACAACCTGTTTTAGAATCACCCTTGCAATGTTTGATTAAAACATCACTCCCAGATGTTACTCCAGATCTACTGAATCAAACACCCTGGATGGCAGGAGTACCTGAAAATAAATGCAATGTTTTAACAAGCTTGCTCTGGGAAGTGCTTTGCATGTTAAATTTGCATACAACTAATTCAAATCATTATGCTTACACAATGGGCTTAATAATCTTGTATTATGTTCTATCACTTCTTTTTAAAGAAAATTTTAATCAAAGATAACAGGTTGCCTACTACATTTGCCATAAGAAAAGCTAAAGGCGGGAAGTGGAATTAATTTCATTTAATAACCCAGCTTGAACAGAGCGAACGATGGGAGGAGTTTATCCACTAAAGCACTTATCAAAAACCTATGGTTGGCTCTGCTTTTGGTGACTTCTGCTCTTTTTTCTGAATTCTTTGTTACTAAATACTAATCAATTGTATTGCTTTTTTATCTTTTTGTTTTCAATCTTAATTTTGAGAGAAAAAAGTATCTTACTATGGTACAGAAATCATGAAGGAAGACATCTGTAGTTTAGAAGCCAATTTTGTTATTGTTCTCTGAAAATTTGAGCATATAAATGGCAAAGCAGTAATATGGTGAAATAAATATTTTTATATTTGCATTTATAAAAGGTCTTCCTGAATATTTCTATTTATGTTTTTATAGATGAAAGGTAGAATTGCTCATTACAGTAAGATTAATATAACATGTTTGATGCAAAAGCAATTCATTTCAAACCACAAGTTCAATCAAGTGGATGAAAATACATATGAACACTGATTTTAGGCCCATAAAGATGACTTTCAAAGATTACATGAGAAGATTGCCAGAGTATTTAGTTATACACTTATTTTTTCCTAGGAAATTCACACAATTTTGAATGAGTAAGCTAAAAGCATTTTGCTAAGCAGTATATTAAAAAAATTTTATTTCAGATTAAGTCACTGAGGCTGGTTGGAAGAAAAATAATTAGCTTTAATTTTCTAGTTTCCCCATTCTAAGTAAATGTAAGTTAATCTTGACTTTCTTTTGATAAGCAGAGAATAACACAGGATTTAGATTTTTTTTTTTTTTTACATATAGCCCTTTTTCTGTTTCCTTTGTTATTTTCCCAACCTCATTGGCTTTTTCTGGGAGACTAGTGGTTATCACTGCCCAGCATGTGATACAGCTCTGTGAGGGCTATAAATACCTTGACTTTTCAAACATGGCAATGGGAAATCTTTCAAGGTATAAAACATGAAATTTTCCCACAGCAACTAGAAAACATTTGGGGATAAAAAGCAAAGAGAATCCTAACTGGGATAGAATAGAATCCTGAGTTATCAACTACCACAGATTTGTCAGTCCCCTCATTTATGACTTTCAATCTCTTTAAAGGGGGAAAAAAATCTACTCATAGCTGGTTATTGTTGGAGAAAAAAGATAAGGTTTAATCCATGCACAGGATAACAGAATAAGTAATATAGTCTCAAAAGTCTCAGATGCTTCAGCATTAACTCAGAAGCCACTTCTTTTATTTTTATGTAAATATATAGCATCAGAAAATTCTAGAACTCAAAAAAAAAATCTTATAAATCATGTTGTCCCACTATCACATATAATAAATGATAAAATGAAGGCCAGAAAGCAATACTCCAAGAAAATCTTATTAAATGGAAATATTCCCAAGGGGGATCTGCCTTCAATTTCTTGCAAAGCTCATAATCTTTCTGTAATTTTACAACCTGCTCAAATTTTACACCCATAAGAGAAAATGCCTTCATAGACTCTAGTAGGCATCTATTATAATCTTAGCCTCTTCTATAAAACTTTCTCCATGTTCTAATAGGATGTATCATCTCTAGTCTACTTCTCTCTGGTTGTCCAGCCTTGAGCAAGCTGCATACTTTCTCTTAATCTCAATTTTACTGGAAGCAAAAGTCCTTTCTCACAGAGGTGTTATGAGGATTAAAAGAGATAATCGCTGTAAGGAATTTAGCACATGGCCTGGCACATTTTGCATCCTCAATATATCTTACTATTGTTGTTGGACTGACTTATGATATATTCACACATATTTGTCCCTTTCACCCCTCAGGGTGTTCCAAAATGAGCTCTTATTCAGTTTGCAGGCTAATGATTGGCACTGTGTTATGCATATATTTACTTTCAGTAAGTCTGTGTGGAACACATGAAGGAATGAACACTCTCACATGCTTGATCCCTGGTGACATTCTTTTTCCATATGTCCTCCAGAATAGGTATGGTGTCTTTTAATCCTTTATATATATATATTCTTTACTGAAATCACTTCCAAAAGTTTAAAATGAAACACTGAACAAGCCAGTGCTTTTGTTATATGTGTCCTTAATAAGGTTAGGTTTCTTAAGTTTTACTTGAGAAATTTCATACCAAGTTTAGGAAGTGTCCTTCTTTGATTTCTCAAGAAGAAAATGAAGTCCCTCCCAAATATATTGGATTCATTCTTAATTTATGTTCAACCTTTTCCTGATACTGTGGTTTGACCTGAAAATTTTGTAGTTATGTTTCTATTTCATGCGTGGGCAAATGTTTTAGTAATAGTATTCAAAATAATTTTGCATGGTAAGCCTTTTATACAACATTTTACTTGTCATGCTTGAAATTTACATTATAAGAACAATTGACTTACTAATGATACTTTTAAGGAGTTGTGAAAGTTCATGAATAAAATTAAATTTTATGAGTAATTTGAACTAAAATAGTTCTACTTTAAATGATTGGATTAATAGGTAAAAGATATTTAAATATAATAAATATGTGTCAATGTGTTATAATTATCTCTGATTTTTAAAAGTACATCTTTGCAGTGACAAAATAATCAATGATCACAGTGATAAGCATGTTTATTCTGCTATTAACAGACTCATTGTGCAATAATGATGCCATGGCAATTCCATCTCTATAACAGATTTATATGCTAGTAGATGGACAGATCCTATGAACATGGGAAACCAATTTTACTAAGAGATCTGTTAGAACCTCTTGAGGTTAGAGATGAACCTCTTGAGGTTAGAGACAAATCTCACAAATTTTTTGTTTGAATTTAGATAGAGGGTTGATTAAAAACATTATCACTTGTAAGAAAGAAGTACACTTTAATCTCTTATTGGTTTCAGAGATTTATTAAAATAACAAGATCCTCTTACCTAGTATTTTTCATACAATACTTTCCAGGAGAGAGTCTACCTTAAGTATATTCACTTTATAGATTTTATAGCTGGGGCAAAAGCTTAATTTAAAAATCCATACTTGGAAAATAAACTTACCCTTGCTCCTAAATTGTAGATGTTCAGAGCTTATGATTTGTCCATTGATTCACAGATATTATTAAATGGTGTTGTTTTTAAGATAGTGGGAAGGTGGGTCCCAATTATGCTGCTTCAAAATACAGTATCTGTAATCTCTATTTTCTCGGTCTGTCTGTCTCTCTCTCTTCCCATTACCTCCTATAAATGTCCAATACAATGGAAGTATCATCAGAATAATAACTATTGAATCTGTTAAAAGTTGCTATATAATAAGTATTTTGGAATAATAACAAAATTTCCTCAACTCCCTCAGCTTTTTCCATCCTCCACATTGTTTAATTTCCTTTTACAACAATATAGATCATTGTCCATTCAAGAGCATGTGGCAAGAGTGGGAGGAATCAGCAGAATGTCTGTGCCAAGTTTTTAGTGATACCATTATAATTTCTGATGGTAATTTACTTATGTGTTGAAATAATCATGATTTAACTTAAGCATATAACAGAGACATCAAATTAGTTTTAAATACCTTCTACTTTTCAATTTATTTCAAAATAATAAGGTATTCATAATGACATTATCATAACTCCTTGTCATCCACCAGATTGGAATGAGATGCATCAGTTGAAACAAATTCATGTTCTGGTATGTTTATAGAAAATATATTTGCATTCTTGCAATAACTATAAATCAAAATAAACTCATTGAATATGTGACTATCACAAATAACAATAGAAATCAAACAACCATAGTTAGCCCATTTATTAGAATCTGAGACTGAAAACTCAATATATGTAATTGTTAGATTTAAATATCTGAGATCCTTAAAGTATTAATGTTCTTCCTTTTACCATATCATAATTCTTCAGTTGCTGATGTAAAGTATGGTTATCATGTGTAAAAAGAAACTCTTTGAGAAGCCAACTGATAAAGTGCCAAGTTTTTCTGTATTTGTTAATCAAGGCTAAATATCATATGGTCATCTCAAGATTATAGCTAGCGACATGCTGGACTAAAATACAAAACTGCCAGAGGTGATGGTCCCATGAGTGCTTCTTCCCTTAAATGGTAACATTCAGATCTCTCTGTTGTATAATCAGATAATATCTATTTTCCTTAGCAGTGGAATGGTTTGAACTAAGTGCAAAAAAATTCCCAAGGTCAAACTTTCAGGGAAAGTGGATCAGAATGCAGGTCAGACTGTGGTCTTGTGAATGGATATCCACTATGATAACTTTAGCTAGTAAATATGTGAAAGAAGGGATGTCATGATGCAAACAAAGCAATCAGTAGTCCCACCTCCAGAGACAGAAAAAGAATGACAAAGCTTCCTATGTTTTCACTCTTGTTAAAGTAGGCAGATACGGATGTATAGAAACTTCTTTGCAGGTTAACAAAATGAAAGAAAACACTGTTTCTTTACACTTGGATTCCTTCAAGTTGAGAGATGCAGTTTTCTAGAGAAGATAATAGTAAAGACAGAAGTTTATAGAGACCTTTCAGCTTCTTTTTATTTTAGTAAATTTATCCTGTTTAATTTTAATGTTTGCTTATGTTTTCCTGTGAGAATTCACATTAAAATTAGAAATTCTTTGCTCCTTGGAATAAACTCTTCCTATTTTTTTCCCAATAATTTCTTTAAAGAATAATCAGCCATTGCTACTCCTTTCATTGCATATACTGTCCAGATCTCACTGTAAACTCACATTATAACCCCAGAGCTTAGTTCGTTGCACTACATGCACATTTAATGTCAGCCTCATTCCACAGAATGCTTGGGTCCCAACAGTTGCCATATGCCTTTGCAGCATCAATTCATACATACTTCTATAACCATCAACCCAGGACTGTTAGCTACGAGAAGCTGCTTTGCCAGATCATTGGCTTTAATGAATACTTAGAATATACAGCATTGAATCCTCATTTCCTACTTCCCTTCAAATGGTTTTTGTTTGAAGTAATAACTGCAAAAGAGAGGGAAGACAAGATATTCTTGATTCCAAATGGAGTTATTGATTCTGTTACTAAAACCTGCCTCCCAAATCCGTCTTAACCAACTTAGTTGTGAATGGTTTTGCTACACAACCAATTGTTCAAATGTAGGATTCATGCTTGCCATTTTTTCTCTCACCATCTATTTCAAATCAAATAAGTCCTTTTGGTTCTGCATCCAAAATACATTGTAAATTCATCACAGAGATCCCATCCTAGTTAGTTATCACATCTCTCTCTAGAACTCTGCAAATGTCTCCTCCTAAAAGACCTTCTTTCCACTTCTAGAAATACTTCCCACTAATTCATTCTCCACAAAGAACTTATCTTAAAACACTTAGGAAAAATGATCAACAACTTCCAATGGTATGTACAACAAAATCCAATACACTTATCATGACCTACAAGACTTAAACTTTGTCATGCCTCCATCCTTTGTACTTACTGTGATCCGTGCACACTATTATTTACCCTTTTCAAACATTCCAAGCTCCCCTTTTCCTCAAAGGGTAGAAATCTATTTATACTCCTTTTTCTCTTCATTCCCTCATATGGGAAACTCTATTTTTCCTTTGAAGCAGTAAATATCAAATTCTGTACCAGTTATTTTATATTTGAGAATGTATTTCTTCATAATATTTATCAAAATTGAGACTTGCTTTACCAATAATCCTTTTTCTTCTCAGATGGTAAAATTAATAAATATATATGTCTTGTCTGTTCTACCATTGTAACATTAGCTAGCCATCTTCACAATGCATAGTAAATCCTTCACAAATGTTGGAATTTGTGGGATAAAGGAAGGAAGGGAGGAAAGGAGGATGAAAGGAAAGTTTGGAAAGAGGATGTATTTCAGAAAAAAAAATGGCTTGTTTAGCAAAAGAAACTAAAACTTCTACCTGGTTTATATAAACTTGATTTTCTAGATAGCAAAGATTCAGAGAACATCTGCTGTTGCCAGATATTGGGCCAGGAACTAAAAATATGACTTTTCAGGGAGAGAAAAAACAATATTTTCTTTAACAGTTAAATGAATATATCATTAAATATGAACTAAAAATATACAGATGATATTTTGTGTGTCCAATAATTTTAATCTAAGTTTAGTAAATTTAAACTTATGTGCATTTTACTACAATAAAATGTTAAAAATAAAAATTAAAATAGCATTTAACTACAGAAAAGAAAAAAATTCAGTCTTCATTTATAGTACCAAAACATCTTAGTAGTTTGGATTTTTTTTTTCTGAATATATTTCACCATTTTTTTTTTTCTTTTTAAAGGGTGTTTGTACTCTCAGATTATAATTTCATTGCATAATTCAATTTTGTTTTAGTTTGGGGCTCAAATCATATATAATAAAATATTCTACATGCTGACATCTCTTCAGTTTCTACTGTTTTTCTTCCTTCAATAAGTCAGCTGTGTATCTTTGAACTTTATTTGCCCTTAAACTCTGTAATCTCTGTGTAAAAGTATATTTAACTGTTATCTTCTATCCAGTGTCTGTCTTCACTGGATTTTTTTTTTTCTGTAACTATCATTTATCTTCAGGGACAGACAGATTCATGAATTAAGGTTTGTGTAAGCTGTGCTGTATTTCACAGATAAACTCATTATTTAGCTATTTAAAAAGACTAGCACAGGATTAGACTTATTATTGCCATGTAAAGTCTTTGCACCAATCTTCAAGACACCTTTCAGTTTTTCATTCACCTTTGTCCTTCCTGCTTTAATTATCCCACAGTGATTAGTAACGCTGTAACAGTGTAAATCAGCTAATTAGTTTATAATTAGCACACACTCCATATTTTTTCATCGTTGGCTATCTAAAGCAGGCAAGATGATTCAAAAGAATAACAACTCTGGGATACTAATCCCAGGCTGTCTCCAAATATATGAAAATAAATCAATGGCATCTTTCTTTAATTTCAAGGATTAATCTATAAATCCTCAATTTTTCTCAGCAGACTTCTCACTATTATAAAGATTTGAAAATTAGTAACTAGTTGTTAAAACACAATTTTATATCATTTACTTTTGCATGTCCATTGTTTGAGTTATGAGTTACTCTGAAGTCAATGAAGTGGCCTGCAATAAAAACTCAGATATTAAAAAAGAAAGTCTATTAGATATGTGTGTATTGAAACTATTGAAATTTCCATTTGAAAAAATATTTAATTCCAGTATGTTTCATTAAATCTCTCAAATATTTTGACTACTATAGGGAAAATTGAATGTATTTAAATCAAAAACATTACTTGAAGAGGAAAAAACACATTCAATTCACAGAACTGCATAAAAAGACAATACAATCTGTGGCAAACATATAGACATTTATAAAATTTACTCGGAGTTTTAAGAAAAAAAAAATACTGTGTTTAGTATTATCATTCCTGTTAGGCAAAAAACAAGCATGTGGTAAACTACTGTATTCCATCAAAAATTTAAGTCACATGTCTATATTGATATCTATCTATTTATGTATGTGTACTCAGTCATGTCCTATTCTTTGCAGTCCTGTGGACTGTAGCTGGCCAGGCTCTTCTGTTCATGGGATTTTCCAGGAATGAATACTGGGGGGAATGCCATTTCCTCCTTCAGGGAATCTTCCTGACCCAGGGATGGAACCTGCATCTCCTGTACCTTGTGCACTGACAGGCAGATTCTATTCCACCGAGCCACCTGGGAAAACTTATCTATCTATACCATCTCTACCTTTGACTATCTTAATGAGGTTTACACAGCCATACTCTGTAATTAATCCTTCATGATCAGTGTTCCTCAACTGCTGTCCGACTCTTTGCAACCCCATGACTGCAGCAAGTCAGGCTTCTCTGTCCATCACCATCTCCTGGAGCTTGGTGATGCCATCCAACCATCTGATTCTCTGTCATTCCCTTCTCCTCCTGTCTTCAATCTTTACCAGCATCATGGTTTTTTCCAGTGAGTTGGCACTTCGCATCAGGTGGCCAACATACTGTAGCTTCAGCATCACTCCTTCCAATGAATATTCATGATTGATTTCCTTTGGGATTGACTGGGTTGATCTTCAGCGGCCCAAAGCATCAATTCTTTGGCACTCAGCCTTCTTTATGGTCCAACTCTCACATCCATACATGACCACAGGAAAAACCATACCTTTCACCTGAGGGACTTGTTGGCAAAATAATGCCGCTTTTTTTAAAATATGCTGTCTAGGTTGGTCATAACTTTTCTTCCAAGGAGTAAGCATCTTTTAATTTCAGGGCTGCAGTCATCATCTGCAGTGATTTTGAAGCCCAAGAAAATAAAGTCTGTCACTGTTTCCATTGTTTCCCCATCTACTTACCATGAAGACATGGGACCAGATGCCATGTTCTTCAATTTTTGAATGTTGAGTTTTAAGCCAGCTTTTTTACTCTCCTCTTTCAATTTCCTCAAGAAGTTCTTTAGCTCCTCTTCACTTTCTGCCATAAGGGTGGTGTCATCTGCATATCTGAGGTTATTGATATTTCTCCCGGCAGTCTTGATTCCAGCTTGTGCTTCATGCAGCCTGGCATTTGTATGATGTTTGCTAAATGTAAGTTAAATAAGCTGGGTGACAATACACAGCCTTAATGTACTCCTTTCCCAGTTTGGAACCAGTCTACTGTTCCATGTCTGGTTTTAACTATACAGGTCTGCGTCTTGACCTGTATACAGGTTTCTCAGGAGGCAGGTAAGGTGGTCTGGTGTTGCCATCTCTTGAATAATATTCCACAAAATTTGCTGTGATCCACACAGTCAAAGGCTTTGGCATAGTCAATAAAGCAGATGTTTTTCTGGAATTCTCTTGCTGTTTCCATGATCCAGTGGATGTTGGAAATTTGATCTCTGGTTCCTCTGCCTTTTCTAAATACAGCTTGTACATCTGAAAGTTCTCAGTTCATGTACTGTTGAAGCCTAGCTTGGAGAGTTCTGAGCATTACTTTGCTAGCACGTGAGATGAGTGCAATTGTGTGGTAGTTTGAATATTCTTTGACATTGCAATACTTTGGAATTGGAATGTAAACTGACCTTTTCCAATCCTTTGGCTACTGCTGTTTTCCAAATTTGCTGGCATACTGAGTGCAGCACTTTCACAGCATCATCTTTTGGGATTTGAAATAGCTCAGCCAGAATTCTATCACCTCCACTAGCTTTGTTTGTGGTGATGCTTCCTAAGGCCCACTTGATTTCCCACTCCAAGATGTCTAGCTCTAGATGAGTGGTCACACCATTGTCGTTATCTGGGTCATTAAGATAATTTTTTGTATAGTTCTGTGTATTCTTGCCACCTCTTCTTAATATCTTATGCTTCTGTTAAGTCCATACCGTTTCTGTCCTTTACTCTGCATATCTTTGCATGAAATGTTCCTTTGGAACATTTTTCTTGATTTTCTTGAAGAGCTGTCTAGTCTTTCCCATTCTATTGTTTTCCTCTATTTCTTCACATTAGTTACTTAGGCTCCTTGTTATTCTTTGGAACTCTGCATTCAGGTTGGGTATATCTTTCCTTTCCTACAGTTATATGTTTATTCAATTTAGATGATATAATGTTTTGGATACAAGAAAATATATTTTGACAATAATTTTATTTGAATGCAAAAAGATTAGCCTAATATTCTGAGGGCTGTCTTTTTTTCCCCACTGATTCTGTAGAATATTTTTCAGACTTGGTTCATTCAGTAATATATGATGGAAATAAATTGTCTACAGTTAAGGTTAAAGTTACATATTAAGTTTGCTATGCTGCTAGATACTTGGGGGCTTTCCAGGTGGTGTAGTGGCAAAGAATCTACCTGATAATGAAGGAGATGCAAGAGAAGTAGATTCCATCCCTGGACTGGAAAGATTCCCTGGAGGAGGAAATGACAACCTACTCCAATACTCTTGCATGGAAAATTTCATAGGCAGAGGAGCCTGGCTGGCACACTACAGGGGGCCACAGAGACTCAGACATGACTGAGCACCAGATATTTAATTTCAAAATAATAGCCATCTGATTATGTTATTTGAAACTTATAGGGGACAATGCACAAATACATATACTATTTTCATAAAATATGACAAATTACTTATAAACAGCTACATCAAATTATTAAACACAAATATCAGTGTTGTCATGTTTATATATGAATTTTACATTAAAAAGGTAACATTATCACAGAGCATTTACTATCCTAATGAAAAGCTATCCAGCTAACTATCTTAAGTATACAAGATATTACCACAGAAGAATTATCTTTAATATCTTGAGATGATTAAATGTGAAAATTCAAATGGTAATTCAAAACTATAGAAAAATATCTTAACAATCACTGCTAAGGTAAATATTTCTTAAAGAGCCCATTAAAACTCTAATCACATAAGAAATAAACTTAATAAACTAGAATAAATTAAAATGAAGAATTCTATCCATCAAAAGATACTATCATGAGATAAGAAATTCCACCAAATGGTTTCATACATAGTGTAAGTATCCAGTGTCATGCTGGGTAAGTTTTTAAAAACTAGCTTTCCAAGAAAAAAGTCAAAGCCTGGTTTCAAACGTTTGCCAATATATGTGATGTAAATGTTTCTATCATGGCACCTTTTCAAACTAATAAACAGCTTTCAAAATTCTTCACACAACAGTTGGCTCTTATGAATCAAGTTGATCCACTCCAGTATATTAGCGAATGTATCCAGTTTAGGATTCAATTTTCATATGTATATAATAAAAAAGGATACATACCATAATTATATAAGGATATATAATATGACAAATAATTATAAAATTTTTAATATCTTTAAGATATTCAAATTTAAAAAATCACTCTATACACATCAAATGAACTGAAATAGAAGGAAAAATCTAAAGTATTACTGAGATACTGTATACTCAAATATACAGAGCAACTGAACTGACATCCTGCTGCTGAAACATGATATAACCCACTTTGATAAAATGTCAGTATCTACTAAAGCAGAACATATATATATCCTATATATCCAATAAAATATATAACAGATTCCCTAAAAAAGCATGTTCCAAATGTCTATATAATCATTACTTATAAGAGCTGAAATCTACCCAAATGCTTACAAATGCGGGAAAGGACCATAATCTGGATACAGTTTAATATTACACAGCAATGAGAATGAGTGATTTACCAATGCATACAATCTTACAAATGTAATTTAGAGCAAAAGAAGCAAAGCAGTACATACCATATGTTTACATTTATAAAATGTGATTAAGTAAGCAAGGTAATCTATCCTTCTAGAATTCAAGATAGTGCATATGCTCTGTGGGTTAGTTGCTAAAAAAGTAACTATATGAGGTGGGGTTTCATGTACTCTTTTTTTATCCTTTTGTTTTTTAATTTCTATGAGTGCTTGTTAAATGGGTATGTTCATTTTATGGCAATTCACGGAGACTGTGCCCTGAGATATGAGCAATTCTTTCTATGTATGATATGCTTATATAAGAATATTAAAAAGACTAGCAATTCAAATAAATCTTACAAATATTTTGTACCATTTTTTAAGTTAAAATAATTTATCATTTCATTTAGTTATATTTGTAAACTACAAGCTACAAATTAAATAACAAATTCTCAAGGATGAAATTATTGCTCTATTCATATCCAAAAAACATCTTCCATTATTAGCAGAGTTCTTGTGGTAGAGCAGATAATTCTATGTGGTATTTTTTTTTTCTTTTTTATAATCATACCTGGAATATTTCTAAGTAGCCTCACCAAAGAGAATACCTTTGAGTGCCCAGAGGTGGTTGCTGCCTATAGTCACTTAAAACAATTTCTTTGATATACATTTCAGTAATGCTGTTTTATCATATGAAACAGTAATGCTGTTTTATCATATGAAACAGTAATGCTGTTTTATCATATGAAACAGTAATGCTGTTTTATCATATGAAACAGTAATGCTGTTTTATCAGATCAAGAAGAGATTTAGTTCATTGTCTCTGTGTTTCCAAAGATGTCGTTTTTGCCCAAATATGAAATGTATGATACAAATGCCCATACTATAAGCAATTTATATCTCAATTACAAGCTAAATCTTTATCAAGTTTACTATTAAGGAACAGATAGGTCCTGAAAATTCTCTTACTAAAATAACCCAATTAGCTTTACAACACAAACATATGTTTAGTTATATTCTGTAGTAATCAATTATAAATGCAATATATCTTCACACTTTTAGCACATTATTGAATGTATTAACCACATAAGTTAACAAATAAATAACACCCCCCAAATCACCTTAGGAGTTACTGGTTATTTCTTATCATTTCTATTTCTATAGTTATATGGTTTGCTTTTAACTCTCTAAAGTTCCAACATCAAACCTTCATAGAAGAACCCAATTTTGATAAATCCTGACAAGTGTTACAGTTAATTTTCAATAACTCATTGCCCTATTCATTGGGATCAAACAAACCTCACTATAAAAATTTTAATATATAATACTGTCATTCATAGTCAAACAATTTTTCTCCATGGTATAAATCTTTACCTTTCTGAGCAATGCTTCAAATTCACTTAGGAGTCTATCCAAGACTCTATCAAATGACTATCAGTTGACTATATTACTATAATCTACTCAAGAACATAAACATTTGATAGAAAATATTGCATAGCTTCTTCAACATTTATGTAAAACTAAGGTAAAGTATCAAATTACCTAAGCAAATTCCCTTTACTGTTATTAATCAAGCAGAGGTGACAGGTAAATAAATCATATAATTTAGTATATTAATCATAATCTTACCACAGGCTCACAGGTTAGGAATTCAAAGAAAAAGTTCACCACCCTGAGACCTAAATAAAGTACAACCAGAAACATTTTGTATTAGTAAAGATATTGCATTTTAATTTAAGATTCATAAAATGTTAAATAGTGATTCAATATCATGAAAAAATTTACTGTATGTGTAATTAGTGTATATATTTTGACTACAATATTTGTCTAAAATAGCATTGCCATTACTCAATTCACATCAGATTATTGTGATTTGAGATTAATTACTCTAATTTCAGCTCTTTAATGAAGGGATGACAAACAAGTAGAGAATTTTTATTGTCTCTTGCTTCTTGTGGGACTATGGGTGAGGGATATATTTGTAAACAAAATATATTTTGCATATATTATTTTAGAAAGTCTTCTCAGTTACACTCGGTTAACAGTGTCAAATACACACAGACATATGCTATCATACAAATGCATGCACACACATGTACAAATATGGATATTACACCATTGTCCAGTTGATGTGTTTTAATCAGTGGGTAATATATAGCTATTCATGAATATAAATCTTTTATTTTTCATTTTAAAGGTCATGTAGTATTCCATAGTTTGTTATACATCTTAAATTGTTTAAGATATTTAACAATAGCTCTTCATGAAATTGGTTGTTATTTTCACTAAATCAAGACGTTTGATTACTATCACATATAATCATATTTAGTAGTTAACATGCTTTGCAACAGTTTTATCATTTTGATGCAGTGGTAACTTACTATTCAACACACGTTTACTAAGCCCTTAAATTTGCTTCCTGATAAGTAGATACTGTTTTCTATCAACAAAATAAGGAAACTGAAGATTTTATTTCTACCCTCTAGTAAAGAAATTAATAGCATTTATGAACCTTTTAGAAAACTCATGAATGACATATATAGGCAGGTACACTATTGTGTAATGTATCATCATGTTGGCTAAAAAGTTTGCTTGCGTTTTTCTGTACTGTGCACTCTGGAAAAATCCAAATGAACTTTTTGGTCAACCCAATACAAATTCATAAAACATAAAAATTGAAATAGATTGAATCTATATATTGTTCCAGTTCCTTATGAGTGGTGTTGGTTTGGAGGATATGTTTCTCTCAGGATCCTAACCATTAAATCTTTTTTACTGCTAATGAAGGAAACATTGTAGAAATTGTATGTGGAAACGATCTTGACAGTACTACGAACCACTTGAAGAATGAAATAAAATATTTCTAACATTCTTCTGATCAAATATTAGTGGAAAATAAACTAGTACTATCAATTAAGTGTAAATATTTACATTATTTTTTATGCAAATTGAAATGCACATGTGGAGTTAAATCTTCAATAATGCACGCTCAGACTTTCTCAGTCCAAGTCACTGAACCAACTGGGAGACTTGACTGCACTCTGAGTCTCTGATTTTCTGAGTCTCAGTCCATTGTGTTTCACTCCAGTTACTGGCCATGCCTTCAGGTCTGCTTGCCCCAAGTCATTATTCTGTTTAATAGCCCTCTATGGATGTCTTTGCTGCCTATCCTTTTTGCTAATTCCAGTGCACATGGACTAACTTTGCAGATGTCCTAAACTCACTATTCAACTACTTTCTGCTTGCATTTTCCCTACAGGAGCAAGGAAAGGAGATGACTTGAAAAAGTCTACTTTCTACTGATGTTGATTAAAAGGGAAACCTTTCCTAGTTGATCTGAATGCTAGTTGATCTGAATGCTTATACTTCATAAAGTCATTCAAAGAATTATAGTGACTTTCCCCCATCCTTACCTCTTTAATCAAGAGGTGCATCCAGTTAAATTTGAGGCACATGTTAAAAAAGTCCATCAGCAGATGAATGGATAAGAAAGCTGTGGTCCATATACACAATGGAGTATTACTCAGCCGTTAAAAAGAATACATTTGAATCAGTTCTGATGAGATGGATGAAACTGGAGCCGATTATACAGAGTGAAGTAAGCCAGAAAGAAAAACACCAATACAGTATACTAACACATATATATGGAATTTAGAAAGATGGCAGAGATGACCCTGTATGCAAGACAGCAAAAAAGACACAGATGTGTATAGCGGACTTTTGGACTTGGAGGGAGAGGGAGAGGGTGGGATGATTTGGGAGAATGGCATTGAAACATGTATACTATCATGTAAGAATCGAATCGCCAGTCTATGTCCGATGCAGGATACAGCATGCTTGGGGCTGGTGCACGGGGATGACCCAGAGGGATGTTGTGGGGAGGGAGGTGGGAGGGGGGTTCATGTTTGGGAACACATGTACACCCGTGGTGGATTCATGTCAATGTATGGCAAAACCAATACAGTATTGTAAAGTAAAATAAAGTAAAAAAAAAAAAAAAAGTTAAGTATTAGAAACAATATTTGGTTGAAGCTAAGTATTGCCATTGGGGAGTGAACTCCTTAGATACATCAATTGAAATTTTTAATTGTTATTATTATTTCATTATTAAAATTTAAATTCAAGCTTTAAGATTTGACATTATACTATAGAAACAATAATTTCTTTTAGCACTATCAGATGCTAGGTTACTCCTGCAGGTACTATGTTACAATTTGCAATATAAATTGACACTTTCAATCAAATAATACAATTTCTACATAAAAAGCACATAAGGTTATTTACATCCAGTTATGCATAGATTGCTTATCTCCATCTAAATGTGAGTACTCAGATATTCAGTCAATCCAAAGGACATCTGTGTTTGTATCACTGACACTGTTATACTGATCAGATATGTTGGATACTCAGACTCAAAGTCACTGCTGCTGCTGCTGCTGCTGCTAAATCACTTCAGTGGTGTCAGACTCTGTGCGACCCCATAGACTGCAGCCTACCAGGCTCCCCATCCCTGGGATTCTCCAGGCAAGAATACTGGAGTGGGTTGCCATTTCCTTCTCCAATGCATGAAAGTGAAAAGTAAAAGTGAAGTCGCTCAGTCGTGTCCGACTCTTCGTGACCCCAGGGACTGCAGCCTACCAGGCTCCTCTGTCCATGGGATTTTCCAGGCAAGAGGACTGGAGTGGGGTGCCATTGCCTTCTATGCTCATGCTTAAATTCAGGGATTCTAGAAATGACATTAAATATATTTGCTTTTTGTTTTTCAATGACAAGGTCAAGCCAGGGATATGATTTTAGGCATACAAGAAAGCCAAAGCAGAAACATGGCCTACCCCAACATTAATCTGGGGCTTCCCTGGTGGCTCAGAGGTTAAAGCATCTGCCTGGAATGCCGGAGACCTGGGTTCAATCCCTAGGTCGGGAAGATCCCCTGGAGAAGGTCAGTAAATTACACATTTATCATATGTCTACAATCATCTTGTGTGTGTGCTAAGTCGCTTTAGTCGTGTCCAACTCTCTGTGACCCTGACCCTATGGTCTGAGTCCGTCAGGTTCTTCTGTCGATGCGATTCTTCAGGCAAGAATATTGACATTAGTTGCCATCCCCTCCTCCAGGGGACCTTCCCAACACAGGGATCAAACCCTCATCTCTTATGTTTCCTGCATTGGCAGGCAGGTTCTTACCACTAACGCCAACCTGGGAAGCTCCTACTATCACCACTCAGGAAGTCCCTACTAACAGCTTAGTGGATCCTAATATTAATAGTAATATTAATAGTTGTTAACATTGGTTGAATAACTACTATGTGACAGGAAGTAGGTTAAATACTTTAGGTTCAACTCATTTAATCGTTAGAACAATCCTATCAGATATGATTACCATTATTGTATAGATAAGACAATAGAGGGCTTCCAGTGTGGCTCAGATAGTAAAGAATCTGCCTGCAATTCAGGAGATCCAGGTTTGATCCCTGGGTCAGGAAGATCCCCTGGAGAAGGGTATGACAACCCACTCCAGTATTCTTGCCTGAAGAATTGCATTGACCAACGAGCCCGGTGGGCTACAGCCCATGGAGTTGCAAAGAGTTGGACAGGACTGGTCAATTAACCTACACACACACACACACACACACACACACACACACACAAGACAATAGAGAAATTTTAAAATGTATGCAAGAGCACAGAGGTAGAAGTGGTACAACTAAATTTCAAATACAAACTCTCCTACTCCATTAGTTACATGCAGCATAGAAATTCTGATTCTTTTAATGAAGAGGAATTGTGAAAGAAATTGAGTTTTCATTGTATTCTATTTAGAATGAAACTTAAAACTTCAACTCCATAAAGCAGAGATACAACTATGCTCTCAAATTTTTAAAATAAATCTACAATAAATGGTAAATAAATTCTTCCCATCTTACAACTCTAACATATTACGATTAATTTTAGATAGATAGCTCCATAGTGCCTAGTTTATTAAATGATAAATTGAAACGATACAGTATTTAACAGTATGCCAATTTCTAAAATTTTCTGCCAATGAATTTTAAAATACATTAGACTTTATAAAATATGTACATTTTGTGCAGTATATATGCAGTTTTTGTATAAGTTATCAGAAATGCTTTCTTGGGAAACCAGATAGCCATCTATTTAGTTAGAAAATTGCAAATAATGTGTTTTATTTTAAAAAAGCCCAAAGTTTGAACTCTTAATTCTTTGAAGACTGTCAACCTTATCTACTCAGAAATACAATTCCCATTATAATTGCAGAGTACATGTATGAGAAAAAAGAGAGTAGTTTCAGTGAAGCTTGGCATATTGTAAAATCTCAGTAAATAACTAATAAACACCTACATAAATAATGCAATGCTTCAATAAAGAAATAATTGCTAGACAGTTCCCTAGTAAGAAAACAACCCTGTATTTAGGTGTTAGATTTTTACCTTAGCTCAGTAACACCCAAACTTTCTCAATGTCTTTTCAATGCCTAGATCATTTCTTTCAAAACAGATCTTAAATCCTGGGAAAGTTAGAGTGATAGTGATAAGTTTTGAATTATCAATTCATCCTAAGATTAGATAATTTGTACATATGTTAAACTCTAACTGTAAACAACAGATACAACTACATGAAGTTAAGTCAATAATCCACTTACTTATTCAATAAATACTTACTGAGCAACTATTTGTCAGTCACAAATTATTCCAGAATATGAGGTTAAATGATGAACAAGATAAATATAGTCTTTTCTCATCCTTTTTATATCCTGGTTACAAATATGGCACTTAATGATTTTATATTTCATTGCCACTATCAAAAGCCACTACATATGTTCCCCTAAGAGTCTAAAATCTTTCATAAGGATTGTTCTTCAGGTATTCCAAATCTTAGCTTAATGCATTTTAATAAGTTCAAGTGGCTTTACAACTATGACAGAGAGTTCCAGTTATCCTCCAATATTTATCTTTCCCCATTTTCAGTAAAGGGCTGCTGACTTCTAAGTAGGTTAATGGCTACTTGGAAAAAGATTCTTAGTCTTGGTGTTATGAGGCTAAACTCTGGAAAATGCATGTGTGTGGAAGTACAGCAAGTAACTTCCAGGAAGTGGCCCTGAATATAGACAACATACCCATCTTTTCCCCCTATTCTCATTAATTCTTTAGCTAGAAAGCAGTATTAATGCCTGAAACTCTAGCTCCAGAGTTTTTCTTTTTTTCAAAAATCATGAGAGGATACCTACCACCCCCCACCCCTGCTCCCTTCAACTCCACTCTGTAACGGTACAGTAATAAGATATGGACTGAATCCTGGACAAGGTGTCATCTCAGGCTTGGATGGAAAACCATTTGAATATCTGAGAAATTCTATAGACACGGAAAGCAGATTAGTGGTTTTCAGGGACTGAAGGGTGAGCAGAAGGTGAATGACTGCCAATAAGTACAGGATTTCTTTTCAGATCATGAAAACATTATAAAATTAGATAGTGGTACTGGTTCTGCAATGCTGACTACCTGTACACTAAAGCCACTGATTGTACACTTCAAAAAGTTTCATGAAAATAATCTTATGGTATGAGAATTATATCTTAATAAAGCTATTATAAAATCACTTGTACCTTGCATCACCTTATTAGTTTAATATGATCTCAAAGAATTTGGATACATTTTACTGTGACAGAAAACTAATTGTACAGCATATTCTTTGGGGATTCAAATTTGTCTGAACCTATTAGTTTCTAACTATGCATTAACATGTTTGTATACATTAGAGAAAATTAAAATGACAAAAGATGACAATCTTTCTTCCATGGTTTAAAATCTACTGAGGAAAGATGTTATTTGTGAATTAACTCCACAAACCATAATCTCCCAGGGCTTCTGCAAGGATTTCATTATATAATTGGAAGTTATTTGAAAACTGCTATATGACAAAATAGATGACTAGGGGAAAAAATTTGCCAAAAACATTATAGACTGGAATTTGTGTTTTAGGCTGTTGGTAGAGGTGCCTTTGATATTTTTGCAACTGAACTATCTGCTTACAAAAATGCAAAATGTTAAAACCTCTAACTAAAGTTTTATCCTCATTAAAAAATTATCAAATTAAAGTAATTATTACAAATATTTCTGGTGTCAGGGAGGGAGATATAGAAATAACATCAAGCAGTCCATACTGAAAGTGGGTATTTACATGTTTTAAACTAAAATGTATAGACCCTTACATTTAATATTTTGACTCTTAAATATCACTGTCCTTAAACATATCACTCCAAATTATTCAAAATATTAAAATTTTATAAAAAGCTTGTTGTATTCTTATGATCGGCAACAATAACTTCCAACTACAAATGGGGGCATTATAAAGAGATTATCCAAATTCTTTTTCATGAGTGACAATGTCATGCCATAATTTTCCTAAGTTGACATTCAGCTGTATTAATTAATAGAGTTTCAAAAATAATAATGTTCATCATAAAAGTTGTTGTGTTATAGATATCTATACATTTGGGTGAAATTAAAATTGTACACTGTAACTTCTGGAATAATATCACAATCTTTTCATTACTGGAGTTGGTTATATTGAGAAATCTGTAAGAACCTATGAAAGTTAACAGAATTCGTTTAACTTTATACATATCATTTGGTAGCTATAGAAACATTAATTTTCATCTCACATCAGCTGTCGCCAAAGCCCTGATAAACTCTAGAGCTTCAGTTCTGCAGCTGCCATCACGACTCTTAGCTCCTTCTCTCTCCCTGTTCTCAAAACAGAGCTGTACTGGGGCCTCATGGTGCCTGTCTAGCTATTTCCGCACAACTGGCTACTTGAATAATCTCCTGGAAATACCGAGTATTCCTCCTGCTTTCCCTTTTACCATTTTCATGGCAATTACCAACACAGAAGTCGAAGTAAAGTGTATGTCAGCACCTCTCAAACTGAAAAGTACAGACTTCTGAAACATGCATGAAAATCACTTGTGATTCTTAATAAACTGTAGATTCTCACTGAAGTTCTGGACTTGTTAGAACCAGACTCTCATGGCCTGCTCCAGAATTAAGGATCAGAAACTTCATTTTAATCATACGGGCAAGGTTTTTAAGCCACAGGTCCTTTATCTCTTAAAATGGGGTAGTTTTAGATCATGTACTCTGAAACCTCTCTGTTTACATTTAATCTCCCTTTCACTCTAATCCTCCCCAGCTCAATGAAATGATGTTCCATAATATTGTCTCCTCTAATCGTTGGGAAAGAAAGTTGCTATACCAAAGTGTTTGCTTCCTGCTTTGCTATTCTACCACACAACTAGCCATATGTATTGCTCATGTTTCACCATTATTATAATTTCTTAACAGTTACCTAACCATTACATTCCTAATGGCCACTAAAGTGAAATATTTCTAATCTCTTCTCTTTTTCTGTCCTTTTCCTATATTTCATTTTCTCTCCTGCTATGCCATAATTTGCTCATACATTTTAAGTGGATTAAAGTTATTCACATTAACAACTTCAATTTTTCTATCTCCAGTTAAATAATGTACCTATATATTCATCTGTTCCTCACTTATTACTTTATATTCAAGAAAACAAAGATCCGTCTAGTCAAAGCTATGGTTTTTCCAGTAGTCATGTATGGATGTGAGTTGGACCATAAAGAAAGCTGAGTGCTGAAGAATTGCTGCTTTTGAACTGTGGTGTTGGAGAAGACTCTTAAGAGTCCCTTGGAATGAAAGGAGATCCTACCAGTCCATCCTGAAAGAAATGAGTCCTGAATATTCATTGGAAGGACTGATGTTGAAACTAAAACTCCAATACTTTGGCCACGTGATGCAAAGAACTGACTCAGTGGAAAAGAGCCTGATGCTGGGAACAATTGAGGGTGAGAAGAGAAGAGGACAACAGAGGATGAGATGGTTGGATGGCATCACCGACTCAATGGATTTGAGCTTGAGTGAGCTCCGGGAGTTGGTGATGGACAGGGAGGCCTGGAGTGCTATAGACCACGGGGTTGCAAAGAGTCAGACACGACTGAGGGACTGAAATGATTCAAGAAAAAAGACTTTCTCGCCTTCTTGTATTCTTATTTTCTTTTGCCTGTCCTAACTTCACCTTTTATGCTTTTTCTAATGACAATTTCTCATTCTCCATTTAACTGTTCCTTTCAACCTGTAATTTCAAGCCTTTTGTTTCCTGGAGAACTTTGCCTTTGACCCACTTCTTCAAGTTTCCATCTTTTACTTTCCCTTTGGGTGGGCAGTCTATACTTACTTGCTATACCTAACAATATGTTGTTTACCCTAATAATGATAATGACATTCTCCATCGATTATCTCCAATCGTGCCAACACACTAGATCATGTTCTTTTTTAAAGTCATCATCACCCTCAAATAACAGCAGGTGTACTTGTTGACTATCCTTCCTTCCTTCAAGTCTCTTATTCCAGTGATTCCATCAGTGCCTTACTTTTTATTTTTAGGTTTTGTTTTTGTATTTAATATTCTGATGAATACAACTTAAGGATTTTGCTTTGTTTTTTTTTTTTTTTTTCTCCTTCCTAAGGATCTTTAAATGTAGGCAGTCTTGCAGCATGTTTATGTTCAGCACCAAGCACAAGGCCCAGGCGCGGAGCTATGCTTGGGGATTTTCAAATGAATTATGTGAATCAGAATGCTGGTGTATTTTATGACTCCCATGTTTCTACATCTTCCATATCTGAAATTATCCTCATACTCATGACTTCAGTACCAGCTCTATGGGTAGTATTTCCAAACCATTTTTTATAGATCTGCCTGGAGTCCCCAGTTCAAGTTCTAGTTTCCAACTTTGTGCTTGACATTTCAACTTACCTATGGCATAGTTAACTTGAAGTCAAAAATGTCCAAAACAAAATCCATTCCTGTGTTGCCAAAACCCACTCTTCTCTGGATTCTACTGATAGCTCTAATGTCATTTTTTCAACTTCTTTGGCATATAACATTACAGCATATAACACTAAAATATATATAACATATATTATATATGATATTATATAACACCTTAAGGTATACAATGTGTTGAATTGAAACATTTTTGTATCACAGTAAGATTACAACTAAAACCTCAGCTAACATCTCCATCATACAACAAGATTATCATTCTTTTTTGTGTGGTGAGATCACTTAAAATCTATTCTCTTAGCGATTATTTTAATGTATAATATGGTATTGTTAACTATAGTTACAATGCTGTGATTAGATTCCTGCAGCTTATTCCCTTTTTAACTGGAAATCTGTATTATTTGACGTCACTATTCTCCCTACCTCCTAAACCATGTATGCCCTGGTTGGAGGTAGTAAGGGAAAGCTGGAGGTAGGTTGACTAGGGAAGGGCACTCAATGCGATCGACTGGGTAGCATTTTTGGCTTTCTCTAGTTGGTTTTGAGTTGGAAGCAGGAGACAAACATTAACAAAGTTGGTAATCACTCACTTGAAAATATCCTGAAAGTACTGGACTTTCCTAACCACACTGAGCCAACTGAGGCAAAACTTGTGGCTTGGATTCCTAGGCTTATTGATCGGAGCTTTAGTGTCATACATGGTCTTACTGTTGGCCACTTATGACTCCACTTATGTCTCTCATGACTCATTTTTCTCCTCCAATCACAGGGAAGTTCAACTTATTAAGTGAGCCATTTATAATACATTGATGAATGTTTGTTAATACAACAAAAGTCTAATTCAATTGGCACCCTGAGAATTATGTGGCTATAAATGCATAATAAAGTTGTAATTTCTGCAGCATACAGGCTCCGTCATGGTTCATTGACGCTAGAGCGTGGGCTCAGTAGTTGCGGCGCATGGGCTTAGTTGCTCCAGGCATGTGGAATCTTCCAGGACCAGGAATCAAACCCTTGTCCCTTGCATTGGCAGTGCTGAAGTTACTGAAGCCCACCAGCCTGTGGTCCACAACAAGAGAAGCCAGCACAATGAGAAGCCCACATATCACAAGGAAGAGTAGCCTCCTCTGGCCACAACTAGGGAAAGATTGCACAAAGCAACAAAGACCTAGTGTAGCCAAAAATAAGGTAAATAAATATTAAATAAATAAAAAAGAAAACCAACCAGAACCTAGTGGATAGCAATGGAACTCTGCTTAATGTTATGTGACATCCTGGATGGGAGAGGAGTTTGGGGGAGAATGGATACATGTATAGAAGTTTGAATCCCTTGCTGTTCACTTGGTACTATCACAACATGGTTAATGAGCTATATCTCAATAAAAAGCTAAAAAAATGAAGATGGGATAATTTGAGTACTAACAAAGTAATAAAGTTGACATTTTTATGAATTGAATTTTATGTACCAAAGTACATTTTTGTTTAACATCAAAAATGTTTTTATTGAACATTCTTATGTCTCCTAGTTGTCAACTGTTCAATATGAAACATATTCAAACTGCATTAAAGATAATTTAATTTGTCTCAATACTTAAGATTTTTTCCCCATGATTCTATGAGGGGAAATATCTTTCTTTTAAATACTAGGTTTCTTTATTTCTTAACTAGAAGAACCCCTGAATATTTTCACACTTCTCCACCTTTTCTATTACATAGGCTAGACGTTGTTAAGTAAAAGAGATCTACCCAGATCTAATGCAACTACTTAGCCCATTTGTACGCTCTTGACAACTGCCTAATAAAAATAGAGAGAAAAAAAGATTTTTTTCTTTAATATGATTTCTATAATCTTTTATTCAATAGCATAGGAGATATATGTTACCAGTGTTTGAAGAAAATTTTAGTCATGTCCTTGTTCTCACAATTAGCATGTATTTATTGAACATCTATCATGTATCTAAATATAATATCAGACAATGGGAAACACAAAGCATTACCTGTTTTTTTTATGATGTTTTGTTAGAGAGGACATTTAGTTTAGAGAAGCCAGTCTATTAGATCAATGTTAAACAATAAAGGAGGAGAAAATGTGTATAAAAAGACAAAATATATGGTACAAATACAACTTTTGTACATAGAGGGACAGGGGAGGAAAAAGCAGAACTTTATTTAGAGGAAAACAAACTTGGGATCAAATCCTAGCTGTATCATGTCTAGCAAGTCATTTAACTTACTGAGGCATCATTAATAATTATAATTGACAATAATAATGATGGTAGCAAACACATGTTAGGATTATATGTGTTTCAGGATTTTTCATATGCTAGTCAATTTAATCGGTCTTCCAAACAACTCAAAGTGGTAGATACTTATATCTATTTTATAAATAAATTAACTGAGGAACACAGAAATAAGGAACTCAAGGACATAGATCTAGTCAGGAGAGAAGTCTGGTAATGATATAGTCTCATTGGTCACCATAATTTATTTGAAATAATTTAAAGGACCTCTATGGTAACTGACTCTTGGTACCTGTCCCCACAAATATCCATTTGTTTCCTTCCAACTGAGTACCAGTTACCATGCATGCTTTCTCAACCTTCAGAGTATATCAGAATGGCTGAAGGGGTTGATTGTACACAGATATCTGGGCCCTGCCCCCATAGTTTCTGATTCTGTACTGGGGACTGCAGTCCAAAATTTTGAATTTCTAACAAGATCCTAGGGCCTGCTGCTGCTGCAGCACCCTGCTTTGAGAACCACTGAGTCAGTACTTACTAACAGAATCACACTTATCTGGTCTTGGCCTCTTAAGTTCTAAATCTAATGAAATTCTGTTTTGAAAACAAAATACATACAATAGATTAGTTAGCAAATAGAAACATGCCCATGTAAGTTATTTACATTTGTAAAAATCAAATCTGGTTAAAACTTATAAAATAAAACCCAAATGGAAACAAAACCCAGTTGGCTAAATGTGCCATACCAATCACTTACTGTGGGATAATTTATAATATTTCTACTTTTTGAAATACATTTATAAATTAGAATCATGGAGCAAATATTGTTCTATAATCTTTTTTTCCCATAGTGCAATCTATCAAAATCATTTTCTGTTCTGCTACAATATGAGTTCCATAAGAGCAGAGATTTTTGTTTCCTTTGTGGATGAATATGTTTGAATATGTTTCATATTGAACAGTTGATAACTAGGAGACATAATGTTCAATCTAAGTATTTAGGACAGCATCTAACATGTAGAAGTTGTTCCCAAATGTTTGCATGTCTCATTATTTCTTTTGGTTTACAGGAATTACTGAATTTAAAAATATAAATGGTTTACAGCTTTGGATTGGTATTACCAAATCACCTCCAGGAAGACTAGTCTCCACTCTCACCAGCCTGGGGGACTTGTGCACATGTCTCTTCCTCCTAAACACCCCTGCATCAGCCAATAGTAACATTTATTGCTATGTGTTTACCATATGTTGTTTTTCAAATTTTAGCATCTTTAAAATGAGGATGTGTACACAATGGAGTATTTTAGTTTTGTTTTTTGTTTTTTTCCTTTTGTACAACTCTATAAAATAATGATTTATCTTTATAATTCCATCACATTTTAGGAAAAAAAAATCCAGTGACACATAAATCTTAGTGCTGCATTTGTAAACACTAGTCATAATTACTTCAAAAGCTATCTAATACTGTTAAAATTTTGAAAGATCACTGGAACACTAGGTGATGAATGTTGTCATAGGCTGCTGATTAACTTCCTGAGAAATATCTTACTTTCCGTGTGCTTACTGAGGAATCAAAACAAGAGGACCTGTCTTAATGACTACAAATCAATATTATGTATCCTGTGCTTTAAAAAGATAGGAGATAAAGAGAACATGTTACAAGATTTAAATTAAAAAAAAAACTTTAAAATAAGAACATGTTAAGAAATAATTGAGAATATGTTAATACAGATGCAACCAAATCCCTGTAATATTTCCATGGGAAGAAAATGTATGAAGTCTTTAACAGAAGATATCTCAGTTGGTAAAGAACTCTCCTGGAATGCAGAGAACCCCAGTTTGATTCCTGGGTCAGAAAGATCCCCTGGAGAAGGGAGAGTCTACCCACACCAGTATTCTTGGGCTTCCCTTGTGGCTCAGCTGGTAAAGAATCTGCCTGCAATGAGGGAGACTTAGGTTCAATCCCTGGGTTGGGAAGATCCCCTGGAGAGGGGAAAGGCTACCCACTCCAGTATTCTGGCCTGGACAATTCCATGGACTGTATAGCCCATGGGGTTGCAAAGAGTCAGACATGACTGAGTGACTTTCACTTTCACTTTACTGAATTTATCTGACATATGCTATAATGGCAGTGTTGATTTTACTCTCAGATATTAAAACTAATATCATACCTGGTGGGCTACAGTCCATGCGGTCACAAAGAGTCGGACACAACTGCCCAACTAAGAACAGCACAATAACATCAGATAAAACTATTGTATGTTTTTTCACCATTACCTAATTTTCAATATTTTAAATCTTTAAAAGTAAATATTCATTTGGTCAGTTACTTAGAAATAAGAAAGATGAAATGGTGTGGATTGCTTCATAATGAATAAGCATAAGAATGGTCAAGTTCATTAGTGATACATACAAAAATTTTTAAACCTGATAATTTTTTTACCACAAAACTGAAAATATCTTATTGGGATGAAATATTAATTTTTTTCCTAAGCCTCAGTTTCTCCAAATGGGATACAAAGAGTTCATACCTCATTACCAGAACTAATGGATATAATGCATGTAAAGCGTGTAGAAAAGTTAGGGTGTATAACAAGTATTCAACAAATAGCAACTATCTCACAATGACATTGATGATTAAAATATTTAGAAAATCAATCTATGTGCCTGCTCTAAGCTTTAATTTCTCTTTTCATGTTTACTTCTGTAATTAACAGAGGATTCATAGCAGTAGTGGTATAATTGCCCACCTTCATAAACATGGACATAGAAAAGAAAAAAAAAAATTAGCTTCCTTTCCATTGCTGTGAAAGGGGGAAGGAATGCAAATATGCATAGGTATACCAAAGATTATATCTATATTCACCTCTGCAAAGGTTTAATTACTCAGCAATTTTTCTCACTGAGGAAAGGGAAATGTGTTTTGTTGTTGTTATTTTTCCCTTGGATTTTGATAGTCAATTAAGGACTCCTTGTAAGAGAATATGATGAGAATGGGGTTTGAAGCAAGAGGGAATGCCTCTGAAGGAGATGTTGAGAGTATGGGAGGGAATTATTGCAGATTACAAGCAAGTTGGAGGACAAATGTCAAGTGATTGAGCACGAGGGCATTCCCAGGGAGCACCCTCAAGAACCAAGGGAGTTCTCCTAAGAAAGGAGAGAGTTCTCTGTCCTACAAGTCAGACCTAAGGAAGAACCAAAGTGAAGGTAGTGGAGGAAGGTCAGCCATTTTCCACGTGATCATTAGTCTTTGTTGGATTGAAATTCTCCAGTAATCTAACTGTCACTTGGAGAAATTGTTTCTTCTTTAACACCACATGCCACCAACTGACTGTGCAGGAAGAGTGCCCTTTATGAATTAGTTCAGTATCCTTTTCATTACTTTCCAAAAGCATCTACTTCCCAAAGACCTGCAACTAGACTAAACGTGGTGGGAGTGCTGTCCATCCACTGACATAGTGTAGGATGACATCTGTACATGGGCAGTGGATGGCAGGTGATAACACAGTCATTACAATTCTACAGCATTTCTGTGCATGAAAGATGTCAGTTCAGTATGAACCAATTTAGAATCAAAGAAGGAACACTTGATAGTCTAGAGTCAAAAATAAAAATGAACATTCAAAGATAAGTATATTAGAGATATTTCCTTAGACACAAATGTTAGAGTGTCTTGCCAGTTCTCAAGATGAGCAATGTAATAGAATTAAGGAAAAACACCATTCCAATTAGCTCCATTGCCAAATATTTTGTCCTTTGGAGTTTGTGTGTAATCCCGTGAACATACATGTCCTTTGCAGGAGTTTGTGTTTAATTAGGAAAAAATGTATTTGTACTTTAGAACACATATATTTATGTATGTGCAAAGGAATACATGTGTACATTATTTATCACTGTGCTTAAGTTAAATAGGTATTAATTTATATAGATTGTGTTTATTCTAAGCCTTGGTCAAATGCCAAGCTTAAAATATAGGTAATATTAAAAGTATCTTTAGTGAATACTTTCTGAGCAGAGAGGCCAGATAAAATAAACAGCATGATAACAGAATAACCCCTGAATAATTCTTATCTGAGTGTTCTACATGGTACACATGTATTATACATAAACACATTTATATAGTCAATAAAATATTCAGAGATACACTTTCCATTTGCTTAATGTTTCTTGAAGAGATGATGTCACATTATATCATCTCTATATTTTCCATTGTACATTTTATAGAAAACCTTATATTCTCTTCTATTTAGAGAGGTTGATGGTAACTGTTAATACACAGAAATATATTTTAAAACGCCACTAGCACTTCACTTTCACTTTTCAATTTCATGCATTGGAGAAGGAAATGGCAACCCACTCCAGTGTTCTTGCCTGGAGAATCACAGGGACAGGGGAGCCTGGTGGGCTGCCGTCTATGGGGTCGCAAAGAGTCGGACATGACTGAAGTGACTCAGCAGCAGCACTTCATATATAATTTGTGATGTTAGCATGACTAGCATGACTTTCCTAAGACTAGCAAAATGTACAAAAAATGATTGATTGCTAATATTCTTTCATGAATCAGTGACAAATCAAAAGCTGAAATAATATAGTCTAGGATATGGTTTAATATTAAGACTTTATTGTGTGCTAGTCCATATTCTTCAAACCAAGATCTAAATTGCCTAAGGGGACTATGTGTATGAATTGGACAGTGAATTGAACTATTATTAGCTTAAATTCATTTTATTTATTTATTTTTTAAATTTTTATTTTTACTTTATTTTACTTTACAATAAATATTTGGATATATATATATATATAACACATTCTGCCCTCAATTTAAAAAAATGTCATTCAGATTATACATTAGTATATATGATATTATTCACAATCACAGAACTCAGTACACAAAATTAATCATGAAATTTGTATCCATTATTTTGGTAAGATTATCCCGCTATGAAGTAACTGGATGGGTCAGAGAAAGAAAATGCCTCAGACCAAGAAAGTGAGTATTTAGTCGGAATGGAGATGCAATGACTTCTGTCAAAGTAGCTGGAGGTGAGAAGCTCTCAGTGGTCTCTCAAAAACTAACAAAATTGAGAAGAGAGAAAACAGCCCTTAAACACATGCCCAGTCTCCAACATTGAATGGGGGGAGAAGGCAAGGAGAAAGATAAAAATCATACTTAAGAGCAAAGAGTTCACCTCCATTGCTGAATATCAGCCCATCCAAATGAGAATGGGGGAAAGCCCTAACTCTGAAAAAAGTTAAAAATGTTTATTACTATAGTATAATAACAGCATGTTAATTATGCTGAATGAGGAATATTTTCTATGTAAAAGTGACAGAAAAGTTACAGACCCTGGTTTAAAT
This sequence comes from Capricornis sumatraensis, assembly GCF_032405125.1. Taxonomy (NCBI): domain Eukaryota; kingdom Metazoa; phylum Chordata; class Mammalia; order Artiodactyla; family Bovidae; genus Capricornis; species Capricornis sumatraensis. The sequence goes on along the minus strand of NC_091074.1, from coordinate 43,466,708 downwards.
TTCACTTAGGAATAAAGAACTAGTCCCATATATTAGCCATAAAAAAAAGGAAACAAAAATACTAAAGTTGCTTCAGGATGACATTCTTTGAGTATGGACTTTTTATGATGATTACAGAAATAATTCATACTTAGAGAACTACTTATGAGCAAACGTATCATACAGTTGCAAAAACTAAAGTAGGGGAGAATTTTATAAAGCTAGGGAAAGTCAACAGGGTGAAGTATGGCAGAACAGCCAAGACATAAGGACAGTAAAAAAAAAAAAAAAATTGGTGGTTTGTGGGGGAAAAATGTCATTGATAAAGATGGAGAAAGAAATTTGGTTCCAGAGTGCAACTGGTGAAATGAAACAGGTGGACAAGGAAGAGAGGCAACAGAAATACATATATTTGTAAAGTTGGCAGTAAAATAGAGAAGTAATAATATATATAATAGAATGGACAATGACAAATACTAAATTAGTAGTGTTGGTAAAAGAATACACTGCTGCTGCTAACTTGCTTCAGTTGTGGCCAACTGTGTGACCCCATGGACGGCAGCCCACCAGGCTCCCCCATCCCTGGGATTCTCCAGCCAAGATCACTGGAGTGGGTTGCCATTTCCTTCTCCAATGCATGAGAGTGAAAAGTGAAAGTGAAGTCACTCAGTCGTGTCCGACTCTTAGCAACCCCATGGACTGCAGCCTACCAGGCTCCTCCATCCATGGGATTTTCCAGGCAAGAGTACTGGAGTGGGTTGCCATTGCCTTCTCTGAAAGAGTGCACATCCTTCCCTAAATTTCCTTACTATTCAAACTAAAATTTTTTTGTTGTGCCATAGTTTTCATTATTCCTGCTACTCATATAAAGGTTAAGTGCCAAAAAACATATGTGTCTAAAGATTTTTTTCCTACAAACTATTACATAGTCAGGATTTCAAGATTTCAGCAACTCTAAAGAAATTCCAAATGGCTCTCTTAGAAATCAGATTTCATGGTAGCTTATTCTGTTCACCTATGCTATAATTCATTTTTGCCATCTTAAGTTATATTCATCAGAAAATGCCTGAGATGATAAAAGCCTACGGTTTTATGCCAAAAAGTTCAGGTGATTTATTCCACAGAAACAAAAGAACTAAGATAAAGCAAATAAAGGCATAAGCAGTCAAAAAATACAACACAGTGTGAAAAGTACCATAATGGAACAATGGGAAAAAAGAAATAGGAAATCAATTCTGTTAACAAGAATCAGGGAGGTGGCGTTTAGATTGGATAGGGATTGAAAAAAAAATAGGAACTATTCCAAGTGTGGAAATTGGAAAAGGCTTTCTAGGTAGAAAAATCACATGCAAAAAGGTATGGAAATCTGAGGAAACAGCATGATTCAAAAAGTGACAAGAAGTTTTGTGTACTGGTTGCTTAAATGCAGGTGGAGTCTATCAAGAAGGTTTGGAAAAGCATCCCACATTTCATGCATCTTTGTAAATGACTAAGCATGTGCAAGATGTGAAATTCTCAAACTGATTACTTGGTTATAGGAATACATTTTCTCTCAACCATATACACTTGCCATATGGCTAAATTAATTGATTTTGCCAAGATTATCCAATTAATGAATACTGGAACTTGGATCCCTACCTAGGCACTGGTCACTGTATTATACTGCCTCTCTGTTACACTGCGATTTCAGTAGAGAACACCTGTTCTATGTCTCCATGAGAATTCAAATTTTCCATGTTGAAATAACACATTTTATACTATTTCCCAAATATGTTTCATGAAATACTAATCCTAGAGATATCTGGTTGGGAAATGGTCAAATAAGTCTGGAAACTCGTCACCAAAATATTTTCTTGGAGATGCACAAGTGATGCTCATTTCTTTAAAGTTCTCAAAACTCTGACGAAAATGAAGCCTATTTAATTATTTTAAAAGAGTATTATGACACATTTCATTCTGTTGAGTTATTTTCAACTGGTTTCAACTTTATTTGGGGTTATTATGCTTCTAATTGCTCTTAACATCTCACTGAATGACTCATTGAGAAGTGTTAATCAAGGGTGAAATAATTGAATCTTTTACTCATTAAAAATTGGCTTAACCATTACAGACATTATTCTACAAAGAAAAGCATCCACACTAAGGATGCACTCTAGCTCTGAAAAATCTCATATTTATCATGCAGGTGAATAAAAATGATAGAATTCTTTCACCAGCAGATAGAATTTTCTTATTTTTCTTTTGCTAATGGAGATTCTCTTTATTTCTTCACTTTCTTCTTATTTCTAGGTCCTGTGACAAACCTTATCCTGTCATTATTCCTTAACTTCCTCTCCACTTTTGGCCTTTCCCAAATATTGCTCCTGACTTAATCACCACATCTCAATTTCCTGCTGATATTCAGAGGATTGAACACAAAGGTAGAAAGTATAGTCATAGGACCTTGAGATGAAATAAAAATCAAAATGAACCTAGGCATATTTTAGTTTAATGGTTACTTAATTGGTCACTGTCAACTTCTGATGACCAGCCCATGCATTCTTCATCTTCAAGACTCTTATCTCTTTTGTAAAACTTCTTGAACCATCACTGCACAGTAAGTTTGTCAGACTTCCTGGGCCAAATGGATTTTTGATGTTGTGTGTTGTCTCTGCTACTTTATGACCCATTTTGAACTCAAATAAAAAAGCTGCTTGAGTTTGCCTTTAAGAAGTGTTGAAACTGGAGCCGATTATACAGAGTGAAGTAAGCCAGAAAGAAAAACACCAGTACAGTATACTAACACATATATATGGAATTTAGAAAGATGGTAATGATAACCCTGTATGCTAGACAGCAAAAGAGACACAGATTTATAGAATGGACTTTTAGACTCTGTGGGAGAGGGAGAGGTGGGATGATTTGTGAGAATGGCACTGAAACATGTATACTATCATGTAAGAAACGAATCGCCAGTCTATGTTCGATACAGGATACAGGATGCTTGGGGCTGGTGCACGGGGATGATCCAGAGAGATGATATGGGATGGGAGGTGGGAGGGGGGTTCAGGATTGGGAACTCATGTACACCCGTGGTGGATTCATGTCAATGTATTGCAAAACCAATACAGTATTGTAAAGTAAAATAAAGTAAAAATAAAAATTAAAAAATTAAAAAATTTAAAAAAAGGAGTGTTGCATTCAATATGCCAGCCAATTTGGAAAATTCAACAGTGGCCACAAGTCTGGAAAAGGTCAGTTTTCATTTTAATTCAGAAGAAGGGCAATGCCAAAGAATGTTCAAACTACCAGACAATTACACTCATTTTGCATGCTAGTAAGGTTACGCTCAAAATCCTTCAAACTAGGTTTCAGCAGTACATGAATCAAAACTTCCACACGTAGTAGCTGGGCTTAGAAAAGGCAGAAGAACCAGAGATTAAATTGCCAACACTTGTTGGATCATAGAAAAGGAAAGGGGATTCCATAAAAACATCTACTTCTGCTTTATTGATTATGCTAAAGCATTTTACTGTGTCAACTTCAAAAAATTGTGGAAAATTCTTAAAGAGATGAAAATACCAGACCACCATACCTGTCTCCTGAGAAATATGGATGTGGGTCAAGAAGCAACAAAATAGAAACTTACATGGAACAATTGACTGGTCAAAACTGTGAAAATAGTACAACAAGGCTGTATATTGTCACCTTGCTTATTTAACTTATGTGCAGAGTACATCATGCAAAATGCTAGGCTGGATGAATCACAAGCTGGAATCAAAATTGCCATGAAAAATACCAACAACCTCAGATACACAGATGATAGCACTCTAATATCAGAAAGTGAAGAGGAACTAAGGAGTCCCTTAATGAGGGTGAAAGAGGAGCATGAAAATGCTGGCTTAACACACAACATTCATAAAACTAAGCATATGGTATCTGGTCCCATCACTTCATGACAAATAGAAAAAGTAGAAACACTGACAGATTTTATTTTCTTGGGCTCCCAAATCACTGCAGACAGTGATTGCAGGCATGAAATTAAAAGATGCTTGCTCCTTGGAAGGAAAGCTATGACAAACCTAGACAGTGTATTAAAAAGCAGTAACATCATTTTACCGACAAAGGCTCATATAATCAAAGCTATGGTTTTTCAAGTAGTCATGCTATGAATGTGAAAACTGGATTATAAAGAATGCTGAGCACTGAAGAATTGATGCTTTAGAATTGTAGTGCTGGAGAAGACTCTTGAGAGTCTCTTGGACAATGAGAAGATCAAACCAGTCAATCCTAAAGGAGATCAACCTGAATATTCATTGGAAGAACGGATGCTAAGCTGAAGCTCCAATACTTTGGCCACCTGATGGGAAAAGCCAGCTCATTTGAAAAGACCCTTATGCTGGGAAGATTGAGGGTAAGAGGAGAAGAGTGCGGCAGAGGATGAGATGTTTAAACAGCATCATCAACTCGATGGAAATGAGTCTGAGCAAACTCCAGGAAATAGTGAAGGACAGAGGAGCCTGGGATACTGCTGCCCATGGGATAGCAAAGAGGTGGACATGACTTCGCAACTGAACAACAGCAAACCAACCTTCATGGACTAAATGTCTCACAACCTGCATACCCTCCAAACCTCACCTAGCTTAGACAAAACATCACAAGACTCTTTTAGATCTCCTCTATAGATGACACTTTTGACAAATGGATCACTATAGTAATGGCTGCTTAAGATATTTTTTAGAAGTAGAGAGCTAGATTTGCATAGTTTTAACCAGTCAGTACCGCAGACCACCCAACTAGACCTGTGTGAATTTTTAATAGATGACATTTTGTCTTCAGGGGACCAAAAGCTCCACCCTCAGATCATGTCAATCATTTTCCAATCATGTCCCATGAAGAAGCATATATCCAATAAGCCCGGACAGAATATAGATTACTCCACCTTTTTCCTTGCCTCCAATCATCTTTCCCCACACTCAGACCATGTTGCTTCTTTACCCCACAGATGTCCCAAGTCCCTCACCTTTGGGGAGACAAATTTGAAACTTATTCCTCCATCTCCTCATTGGCTACCTCATGAATAAACCCTTTCTCTGCTGCACACCTTGACATCTCAACATTCAGCTTGTTGTGCATCAAACAGATTTGGTTCAGTAACAACATGCCTAGGGTCATGCATATAATACAAATTTGAGCTTGTTTTGAAATAGTCATTTTCTGATTGCTAATTCAGTACCCGAGTGATCTATACTGTGATAAGCAACAGAGACAAGGAAGGGGGATAAAATAGCATTCTGCCTCCTGAGCAGGACCGTGCAGTTCACCTAAGCCAATGGCAACTTCATTGTTAGGACTCGTACTGCCAACATTCTCACCGTTCTCACAACATCAAGAGTCTCACAACTAAAGCCCCTGCTTCTACCATGACACAGGCATGCAAGAATGAGTTCAGGGTCATCGATTCATAAATGGCTTTCTTACCCCACTGTAGAGCTAAATTAAAGCCCTTCTATATCCTCTTGGGTAAAATTCCTTGTATAGTTACATAACCTCCACTACTGTATATGTTAGGAGGGAAAAGGGGAAAATGAGAAAGAGGGGTATGAGAGCCAAATTCAGAAGGGAGGGGAAAGCCTGGTCTTTTATATTTTCTCTAGCTTGAATTCATTATAATTAGCGATCACAAAATCCCTCTTAATGCCTCCATTTTTCTCTGAGCTTGGTGAGCATCTATATGAGTATTACTTTGAGTTCTTGATCTGATAAATTGCTTATCTCTGTTACATTTATTTTTTTTAAGGTTTTATCTTTTTCTTTTTGTCTTTGTCTTTTTAATGTTTTGTCATGATTGCTGCAGGTTCATTGGAAGACAAGGCTGGACCCTCAGACTGCTGGCTGTGAGGTCCATCAGGCCCACTGTGGGCACACTGGTGGTCAGGGCTACCTCCTGGCTTTCCTATGGCTTGATCACAAATACTGTGGCGTGCTGGTAGACAGGCTGGCCCCCATCCTGTCTATCTGTAAGGCCTGGCTACAGCTTTTGGGAGCACTCTAGTGGGTGGTTCTTTTCCCCAGAGAAAGAGCTACTTTAGAGAGACATCCACACAAGCTAGGGGTCCTGCTAAGGTGGGCTGTGTGGGGGTCTGCTTTGGAGATCGCACAGTGTTAGGTAAGGTGAAGAGTGAAATAAATGTCACCTGCCAGCACTGGCCCAGTTAGGTTGAAAGAGAGTGAAAAAAAGGGCTGGCCACCAGTGCTTCTGCCCCAGAGGAAGTTCTCCCAGATCACTGCCCCTCTGGCGCATACCCTGAAGTTAATGAATCTCCTTCTTGCATAACCCAGTGGCTTTCTAATCTGTAACTTTGCACTGAGACTTAGACGGAGGGAGGGAGTTTGTGTGTGAGCCCTTCAAGAGCAGAGTCTTAAGAAGGCTTCCCCCAGTAGCCCTCCAGATTTCCCAAACGTAAGTCCCACTGTTTTTCAAAGACAGGTGGTCTGGTGGCTTATTTTCCTGATGCAAGCACCCTGGGGTGGAGAGCCCAGTGTAGGGCTTGGCTGCCTTGCCTCTCAACAGGGCTTCTGTGATTTTAGAAGCCTCCCAGAGGAGGATTTTGACATCTTCCAACAATTCTGACTTTCCTGTGTCTCTGCCCTTTTTACTTGTCTGGACATGTGTTTTTCTTTATATTTGTAAAAGATCTGTTTTGTGAGTCTTCAGGTAATTCTTAGAGACAGTTGTTCTATATGGAGCTTCAGTTTTGCTGTGTCTGTCGAGGCAAGGTCTGTATCTTCCGATTTTGCCATCTTAATACAAAACCTGAGTGTCAGTATTTTTTGATTCAAAGTGCCCCCTGACCTGAAATTTAGCTCCTCAAATTTCTTGGTCCTTAACACCACCCCTTAAACTAAATACTTTTGAACTGATAAATGAAAATAATACCGTTCTAGTATCAGGATTAGAGCAGTGTGGATATGCAGGATAAATGCCTACCCTGAGAGTACTGTTATCTAATAATGCTGTGGTCGGGTTTTAGAGTATTATTTAGTGCCTACATCTCTACGTATTAATCATTACCGCACTTCTAGAATCCTATAACAGGCGGCATTCCCTGAGTGCTCACATTCCAGGCACAAGGGTGAGCAGCACTCTCATTATCTCTGAGACCCGTGACAGTGCCACACATCAGGGACCATAACATGGAGCCCTTTCATAGCAAAGGGAGGCTAAGCCCTGAAAAGGACACATACTGTACATAAGGCCACTCACTCCCCTTTAGTAAAGAGCTACATTTGGACTTGGGCCGAAGTCCATGCACTCATGTCTTCTTGGACCTTCTTGAGAAGCATTAAGATAGTCTAAGCTTTCTTGAGCCAGATTTGGACCCTGCTAATTCTTCAGTATCTACAGTATCCCCTTTAGGAGCTTTTTTATCATAGGCTAATTCTCCTATTCCAACCTCCATGTCTCTCAGTTTCTTTTTCTCATATTCTTATCTTTAACCCCGTGTGTTTCATTCTGAGTAGTTTTCCAAAATTTATCTTCTAATTTATTGATTTTCTATTTAATTTTCTTTATCTATGATTTAACCCTCATTTCTAAAATTCAAACTGTTATGAATCAGCATTTTGACAATTTCTGTAAACTTAGAAACTCATTTATCTATACTTCCATTAATATTGGAAAACACAAAAGAATATGTGCTACCATCCACAATAGAAAAAATAGTTATAAAATATCTGGTCATTAATCGAATACAGAACGGTTACAGACTTTATGAAACAAATTATAAACTATTGAATGACATTAAAGAAAACCTGGATAGAGAAATATATGATATTAATTGACCAAATTAGCATTGTTAATATCTCCTAAATTGCCCCTAAATTATTTATTTTAATCTTTTGGCTTAAGTCTTTGATAATATTTAAAATGCACTCTGAGTTCAAGCACATGAGTTACAGATGAATTTTTAAAACCCTGAATCTTGTTAACTAAGGACTGCTTTTATTTTGTGTCATATGCATGTGGGATATACAAATTGATAACTGAAAGAAAACTCACAAAGGTACAAAACAGCACAAGTACAAAGGGACTTTCTAGCTAAGTCTTTGTAACACAATAATTTGAGAAGGTAATAATGAACTTTTAATTTGAGACTGAATAATGACAGGGGAGAATACAGTTGACACATTTAGTAAGTCATTAAGTTTTGGTGGAAAACTTACACTCCAGCATGTTACTTTCTTTATAATGAAAATATGCAAAAATAATAAACTCTTCCTCTGTGGATATTACTCACCAATCACCACTCATTCATTCACTCCTGTCTGCTGCTCAGGCCAGTTTTAATGATTAGGCACATCACGGAGAATAAATGTTCTAGTCAGGCACACTGACACTGTGAAGGGAGTCATTTTGTGCTGTGTGAGAAATATCTAGCGGCGTCTGCGGCATTGTAGAGGAAAGAGTGATGAACATAGGAGGAAGCAGGCAGATGTCAAAACAATCAAACAACCAAAAAGCTCTCGCCTACAAAGAACATCGACTGTTCCTTTTAATGTTCTTTTTCCCCTTATCCTCAGGCTGAATCTCAGCAGCCATGCCTAGTATTCTATAACTACCGCAGAACTGTTCATCCTTCTGTTTTCATTCACTGACTGATAAGTTAGCAACATATAAAAATTCCCTTTGTACTCAAATTTAATGAATAGTTCCCAAGTGGAAAAGTGTTTTTCCCTTCCTCACAAAATGTGAACTAGCTTGCCACATTTTAGAAGCCTGTCTTATAAATAGGAGCTGTGGTAAAGATACATTGGCTAGTGAGGTTACAGATTTTGTGTGTGTGTGTTTCATAATATATTTGGTTGTTCAGTTCAGTTCAGTTGCTCAGTCGTGTCCGACTCTTTGTGACCCCATAAATTGCAGCACACCAGGCCTCCCTGTCCATCACCAACTCCCAGAGTTTATTCAAACTCACGTCCGTCGAGTCAGTGATGCCATCCAGCCATCTCGTTCCCTGTTGTCCCCTTCTCTTCCTGCCCCTAATTCCTCCCAGCATCAGAGTCTTTTTCAATGAGTCAACTCTTCGCATGAGGTGGCCAAAGTACTGGAGTTTCAGCTTTAGCATCATTCCTTCCAAAGAACACCCAGGGCTGATCTCCTTTAGAATGGACTGGTTGGATCTCCTTGCAGTCCAAGGGACTCTCAAGAGTCTTCTCCAACACCACAGTTCAAAAGCATCAATACTTCGGTGCTCAGCTGTCTTCACAGTTCAACTCTCCCATCCAACATGACTACTGGAAAAACCATCGCCTTGACTAGATGGACCTTTGTTGGCAAAGTAATGTCTCTGCTTTTCAATATGCTATCTAGGTTGGTCATAACTTTTCTTCCAAGGAGTAAACATCTTTTAATTTCATGGCTACAATCACCATCTGCAGTGATTCTGGAGCCCAAAAAATTAAGTCTGACACTGTTTCCACTGTTTGCCCATCTATTTACCATGAAGTGATGGGACCAGATGCCATGATCTTTGTTTTCTGAATGTTGAGCTTTAAGCCAACTTTTTCACTCTCCTCTTCCACTTTAATCAACAGGCTTTTTAGTTCCTCTTCACTTTCTGCCATAAGGGTGGTATCATCTGCATATCTGAGGTTACTGATATTTCTCCCAGCAATCTTGATTCCAGCTTGTGCTTCTTCCAGCCCAGTTAGGGTGACTTTTTTTCTTAGTTCATGGTATAGCTAAAGCTATCTAACAATTATTTTAAAAATCTAAATATTTTAATTGATTAATAGCCCAAAATTATGATAGAAAAAATACAATGCTGGAAAATAAAACAATGAAAACCAATCCAGAAAACAAGCAAAGAAAAATCAAGAGTCAACTGACCCAGGGTCAACACACTGAAGGATAAAAGATTCAATTTTGTATATATATATGATGCAGAATTTAATAATTTATAACCCACTCTAGTACTCTTGCCTGGAGAATCCCATGGATGGAGGAGCCTGGTGGGCTGCAGTCCACTGGGTCTCTAGGAGTCGACACAACTGAGCAACTTCATTTTCACTTTTCACTATCATGCATTGGAGAAGGAAATGGCAATCCACTCCAGTGTTCTTGCCTGGAGAATCCCAGGGATGGGGGAGCCTGGTAGGCTGCCATCTGTGGGGTCGCACAGAGTAGGACACAACTGAAGCGACTTAGCAGTAGCAGCAGCTATAATAATGTTTGATTTACAATTCCTTATGTTAAACATTTTCTTTTCCTTATGAAGCAGTAAAAAATCAATTCACCCTTTAAAGAAAATTCCTGTCCAAGTTAACACCTAACATTGTTGGTTGATAATCCTCTGGGGAATGGTGCCCTTGTTGAGGTTGAAATAACAGAGGTAGAGATATTCAGATCAAAAATTCAATGCCAGGCTCTTAGCTCAAATCCGGACCCTTATTCTAAATGTAAGGTATCTTGTCATCATAAATCTATTCATTTGTTCTGGAAATAATGAGGGACTACTTTGTGTCAGGAACAGTTCTAGATGCACTGTGAATTAAATAGACAAAGATCACTGTCCTGGTGGAAGATACAGGATAGCATGTAGAAGAGACAATAAACAATAAATATAAGGCATGAGTAAAGTATACAGTATGGTGATAAGTGCTAAGAAAAACAAACAGTGGAGGGTATAAGAGATGAGGGACCTTTGGTTTGAGAATGAAGGTTGTAGGGAATAAATAATTAGAGGATCGCTAGTCATCATAAGCCTGTGTATTCTGTATTTCACACACATTAAAGTGGCCTTAACTGAATGAAGATTAGACGATTACTGTGCGTGCACATGTGAATCTCCTCTGGGGAGATGATCTACTGTTTTCATCAGACTCCAGAAGTGATCATGTTCCAAAGTCATGTTAACTACTATCCTTTCATGTAAATTACAACTGATACAAATCAGAAAATACAAGTGATTAGAAAGTTATTTGATTATTGCCATATATTATATTTTTAAACTGAAAATTGTATAGCTATCATTAGTTTGATTAACAGCATTTTGTTTAATATCTAAAGGTTCATTTTTTTTTTACTGGGAGACATGTGTGTGCTTGCGTGCTAAGTCGATTCAGTCACATCCGACTCCTCACGACCCTGTGGACTACAGCCTGTTAGGGTCCTCTGTCCGTGGGATTCTTCAGGCAAGAATATTGGAGTGGGTTGCCATGCCCTTCTCCAGGGGCTCTTCCTGACCCAGGGATGGAACCCACATCTCATTATGTTTCCTGCATTGGCAGGTGGGTTCTTTATCACTAGTACCAACTAGGAAGCCCATAAAAGTGTGTTATTTGAGAGTTGGTCCCCAGTTTATCAGTCATTATCAGTAACAGTAAAAACTACACTACTTGACGAATGCATTTATCAACATCTCAATGAAAAAGCCTCAATTATAGGTAGAAGGTATTGATCAAACAACAGAAATGCATCTAGTCAGTTCAATACTATTTCAGTGACAACACATAAAAATATAAAATCCATTTAACAAATTTAAATGCACTTCCTTTAGTTTACTGTGTATGATAGAAACAACTTTGAAAATCAAATTCCACTTGCCAATGTCAATTATGATATAGTCTAAGTAAAAGCATATATCAGATTTTATGAAAGGGATGCTGGTCCTTTGTAATCTAAATGATTTATGTATAAAAATAGATTAATAGAATTTTAGTACTCACTATAATAATATAATGTATTTCTTTTGGAATTAATGCTTTCGTTATAGAAAGATATTATAAAAGTCAGAATAAAAATCATTTTAACTTTATAAAACTATAATGATTTATTATGTTCCATGAACTGTTCTTTGAACTGGAAATTCTTCACTGATTCTGTCATAAGCACCAGTACTGTTATTCTTTACACCGTACTGTTGATCATTCATCAAAACATATTTTCTTTTAATAGTTTGTGTAGACATTTAAATCATATATGTATGACTGGCAAATTTTCAAGAGGATATGTTAGACAAGATCAAAAAAGAGCCATTTCCATGGCAAATACATTTACATTTCTAGTCTTTAATCATATGTTCTGTTCTTTAGCTTACTAAAATGAACACACCCCAAACACTTGATGGCCAGGAAATAGATATAATTCACAGACTAATATATACTACAAAAAAAACTAAAAGAACAAAAATAAATATATGAGGTGAGGTATATTATAATTACTTTCTTATAAACTTCCCTATCATGCTTAAACAAGAAACTAACCATGCTATTATTTAAGTAAAATCTAATAGGCCAGAGCTTTTTTTTTAACTGTGAAATATACACTCAAAAATCCAGATTTTTTTTCTTTTAAATCTGTTTGAATGGAACTTGCACAGCATTCTATTTTTATCTAGCCAAACATTTCCTTCCCATTTGCCCATTATTTTCACATAATTTATACACTGGAACTATACCATAACATCATTCCAAGCCTTTATGGCAATTCCACATTAGACAATTTGTTACAATGCTTCTCACATTGAAATAAAGTAAAATTTAGAAAATGATTGTTAAAGGCTTATTATATCCAAAGCACTGTGCTACAACTGAAAAAAAATGAAAACTTATGTGATTACATTTAAAACATTTTTCGTACATCTGTTCAATCCCTGACCTATATTTTCTATGCCATTGGCAGATATGAACTCTCCATGTTACAAAGCAAGCTAGGAAAAAAGCCTTGCAAAGATTTACAGCATCTCCTCCTCCTTATATTACCAATACATTTTTAAAACATTCTTTGTTCATTTGTATGTGTGTGCGTATGTGAATGCATTATGAAAAACCTGGTTCTCTATAACAAATATTCTCTATCCTATATAGTTTACTAATGATTTAGATTGTATCATATGCAGGCAGTAAGGAACAACTGCAGATGTATAATCATGTACCTGATATGATTAAATTTGTATTTCTAACCATCAATATAGAAAACAGAAAGTAAGGAGTTCAAACCAGAGTCAGAGAGAACAATTAGGAAGTTAAGGCAAAACTACAAGGGCAGGAATTATATATATATGAAGATCATTTCTAAATTTCAAAGTCTTTACAAATGTTAGTTATTATTGTTAGTTGGATTAATGCTTCTGGTAATTAAACCTCCTTGGATTAGGTACAAGGATGAAGCCAAATTTCTCATCATAACAGGCTTGTCATAATGAGACTCCTTTATGTTATAAGTAAAGGCCAGAGTGCAAAACTAAGCTGCTGGCTGACTGTTTTGCACTACAATGGCCCAGCTGTCTATTTAAATAACTCTTATGATAAAATGAAATCTGTTATTATGTTAACGGCCCTTGGTGCTGCGGAAAACTATCTAAAACTGTTCCACAAGGAGTCACTTTTAAGAGCAGGCTTTCCAGGTCAACCAGAATGAATTTTTCTAGATGTAACCTAATTTAAATGGCATATAAATCTCCAATTTGCCATTTGCTACGTAGATAATCATAAGCATTCTAATAAGAAAATGTAGGTGTCATTGCACTCAGTCAAATTCACTATTAAGTGACTAGCTAATAGACTTGGAAAATTTTACATCCTTTATTAATAGAGATGTCATTAAAAACAGACCCTGGAGCTATTTTCTGAATTTCATTCTAAAATCAAAGTATATTATCAATATCTGGTTCTGTCTCATTATAATTAGTTTGGTTTTCAGTAGAAGAGCAATGTCTTTAAAGCTTATTGTATGTTAGAATTTAAATCTGATTTTTTCAATGACACACAGCTTTCAGGTATTTCCTCCCCCCATCTATGCCCACCCATTACTGCATTGTCATCTCATACGGCTATTACAGAAATCTCCCACCATTTTGGGAAGTTATGTCTGGGAAATCTTAGAAAAACAGCTATGAATCAAGATGTTAAGCAAAAAAGTTGCTGACCATAAAAATTTCAGGAAAAAAGCCCTAATGCCCCTGAATTTTAGCCTGCAAATAGTGGCCTATATTACACACTTATAATATCTACCACCTGAGGGGTAACACAAGCCACAAAAAGGTTGTCTGACATCAAAAATACAACTGAAGTTCCTACTAAAACACTAGATTGAAGCAGACAAATTTCTTAAGGCCCAAAACAATAACTGATCATGAAGCACATAGATTATGTCTGAGTATACACCACACACAAGCCTGCAGGCTATACTTTAGAAAAGAGTGGTCTTCGTCAATGATTAAGGTAGGTAGAGCTATGTGGAAAGATCATTTTGGTGGGGAAATCTGACTCCTCGGCACTGCTATAAAAATGATGTGCTTCTGCCACATCAGAGAGCAACACTGAATTCAGAGGAATTTATCCTCAGATGAAAACTTCCCAAAGCAGAGCACATGACTGATACCACCATACAGACTGAATGTAATGAGTTATTTAATTATGTACATTAAAGCCTCTTGAAGGTGAAGATTAAAAGGGCAATGATATACTTGTCGTGATATAGAGCATACGATGAAAAAACCAAAAGTAATTCTATCACACTGAAATCTATGGGGAATGCTGGGCATTTCTATTTTTACTGATAGGTCTTTAACCTGATAATAAGCTCTTTGTAGGGAAAATCCTCAGAGAAGGCAATGGCACCCCACTCCAGTACTCTTGCCTGGAAAATCCCATGGATGGAGGAGCCTGGTAGGCCACAGTCCATGCTAAGGGTTGGACACGACTGAGCAACTTCACTTTCACTTTTCACTTTCATGCATTGGAGAAGGAAATGGCCACCCACTCCAGTGTTCTTGCCTGGAGAATCCCAGGGATGGGGGAGCCTGGTGGGCTGCCATCTATGGGGTTGCACAGAGTCGGACATGACTGAAGTGACTTAGCAGCAGCAGCAGAGAAAATCCTACACATACACACACACAAACACACATATTTAAGCCACCTGATGCACTAGACACTGTTGTTCCCATGCTCAGTTGCATTCGACTCTTTGTGGCCCTATGGACTGCAACATGCCAGGCTCCTATGTCCATGGATTTTCCCAGACAAGAATACTGGAGTAGGCTGCCATTTCTTTCTCCAGGATATCTTTCCAACCCAGGGATTGAACCCAGTCTCCTGAGCCTCCTGCACTGACAAGCAGATTCTTTTATGACTGAGTCACCTGGGCACTATGCTACATGAATTTAGCTAAGTTTATCCTCAAAACAAGCTTAAGAAACAGAAATCATTAGTACCTTTATTATATAAATGAGAAAACTAGCTCAAGGTCACACAGCTATGGTGAACTGAGATTTAATTGCCTAAAGTCTGATAACACTGTCAGGCTTCCTTAAGAAACCTGTTAAAGAGGAAAGTACAGTCTCAATATGGTGTTAGTTGAGCTAAAGCCCATGACATTAAACCTAGATTTCATACCTTAGCTAACTGCAGTTTTGACCTTCCCCCAAAATTTAATCTCAATTGACCATTCTGAAATTTCTGGTCAGGAACAATGATGTAATCTCCCTGTGGGTCCTCTCCAACCCTCAAAGGAAAAATAGGCAAGTTTCATGATAGACCCTCACCCTTCTCCCAAAAGAAGACGACCTGGTCTAAAACAAATTTTCTTTGTCTTTTCCTAATAACTTCTTTGTTCCACCTTCCTTCTATAAAAACTCTCCATTTTATACAATTCTTCTATTTATTAGATGCGATGTTCCCTATTCATGAACTGTTGAATAAAGCCTACTAGATTTTCAGATTTACTTGGATGAATTTTGTCTTTTAAACATAGGGCCACAAGTGGGTATTTCATTTTGTTGTTGTTGTTAGTTTCAATCTGTTAGGTAGTTAGAATAGGAAAAAGGAGTCTAAAATAGCGGTGGCTAAAAGACAAAGAAGGGAGAAGCCTGCAAAATGGAACAGAGGACTGGAGTGAGAACCTCAGGTGACACAAACAGTTCTTCTGGCTAGCCCAGTTTACATAGGGCAGGCTCAAGGGAAAGAGAAAACCCGCACAATAAAAGGAGCCAAGACTGAGCCCCTCTCTTGTTTTGGGTTGGCTCACCCTCACACCTTGAGGATGTATTTTCCTTTGCTTGCCAAATAAAACTGAGCTGTAACCAAGCTATATCACTGGTTCTCCATTTCAAATTTTTGCTGTAGAGAGACAGAACCATAGAAATTACACACTTCTTTGATCTATCAGGTGCTATTTCTTGGATTTAACCTACCTGAAACAACCTCAGACTGGCCCCCGCAAGGTAGAGGCCAAGCACAGCGGAACCCCAACTCGGTGAAAGCTCACATGGTGGAAGCTGAACGAGAAGAAAACCCAGCACAAGGGATGTGACAAGAAGCCCAGTATTCTGGAAACTGGGACAGCAAAACTAAACTTGGCAGAAAGTTCATGTGGCTCAGTCTCAGATTCCAGAAGACTTCCGGTTAAGGTAGGAGGTCCTCATCCCAGTGGCTGGAAGGACACATGGCTAATAAAATTCTAATTTCTTTACAATGTTCTTTATGCCAAGGATTAGGCCAGTGAAAATGGTGAGCACAGGTCAGGTATTCAGCAGATTTTCTGCCAGGTTATAAAGGGGATTCCTTGGCACATTTTTCCCACTGCTTTTTCCTCCTGTCCTTCAGCTCCTTTATCTGTGCCACTGCTTATAAAGATTTGGGCAGGGCATCATCTTTCCATTTCTGAAAGCTGTATTTGAAACTTTTTACCTAAGATTGGGACTCAAACCCACATAGCAGAGACACTGTGCTTTGCTTAGTCACTCAATTGTATCTGAGTGGGACTTGAATCTAGTCAAAACCCCTGGTGCCTTGGTTTCAGGACCTAATGAAGCTCAGGTTCTTGATGTTTCATTGCAAAAAATTCAGTGAGAGACACAGTGAAAGGTAAGAGGCAGATTTGTTCAGATTCAGAGAGAAACACACTCGAAGAGTGGAGGCCATCACAGAGGATGAGTCAGGTGACCATGGAATGTGGTGTGGTTAGTTTTTTATGGGCTGGGTGATTTCACATGCTAATGAGTGGGAGGATCATTCCAACAATTGGGGAACCACCCACTCCTTGGTCTTTGGATAGTGCCTTGGAACTGTCCTGGTGCCTCTGGGTGTATCATTTAGCTTGCAGATTGAGAATCAAGATTTAGTTGAAACTGACTTGTCTGTCATCTTAGACCCATTTGATTTTAATTGGTTTATATTATGCCCCTGGGCTATGTCATTCTTTCAAAAGTTGTGCCCTACCCCCTTCGCTTCTGTTTCACGCTCTTTTCCTGAGCCCTGTCCAGGACCACAGTGTTGCCTCTACAATCTTCTGGAGGGACAACCAGAAAATAGCTGGCCCTTGGGAGGGAAATACTGTATATTAGCCCTGCCGGCTGTTTGGGCCCAAACCCTTACCACCTTTCTCCTGAAGTTACAAGCATACCCCCAGATCAAATCTCCACTCCACTTTTATGAGCATCTGGTCCATTGCCTCTTACCAATTTGTTCTTAGGCCACTTACTACCTCCTACAACCAGAACCCTGCCCCCTTGTAGGCAATGTTGCTCCACCCCACTTAAAATAAAATACTCTTAATGCCACTTACAGGACCAGATAACCCACTTCTTTGTCATTACTTCTGTTATTACCTAAAGTGGGTCTATGACAATGAGATGTTGGAAAAACCCTAAGCTGCTCTTATGGAGGACTAGGGGAGGAAATCAAAAACTTATATTCCCTCAGAGAAATAAGAGGATAAGGCTTATGGCTGTTTCACGAGGTTCCCAGTCTCTGGGTACAGGATTCGATTTCTTTAAATAATGTGATCTGTTCCCATCCGAGGTGGACAAACTGGCAATGAGGTAAGATTACAACCCCTTAATCCTACCCAGCAATAATCATGCTGGAGACCTTGGGGATGCCCAACTCCAGTCTGGGGGTACCAGGAGGTTGACCTGCCTTGATCTTCCTAAGGATCTGGTCCTTGGGAGGTTGTCAAGCCTCAACTTGCCCAGGGATCTGCCAGTCCAGGGATCCCAGGAGGTCGACATGCCTCAACTGCCCAGGGACCCAATTCTTGCATGCCTTGACCTGCCCAGGGATTCAGTCTCCAGGAGGTTGTCATGCCTCAATCTGCCTGGGAATCTGTACCCTGACCCAGGGACACCTGGCTCTCAGGTTGCAATAGTGCTGGGTAGGATAAGCTTCAGAAATACACACCCCTAAGGAAGTCTACCCATGGAAATAGTAGGAGGCCTATTAGTTTTGGGATTGTGCTTGGTCTCAGCAATAACTCAGGAGACCAAGAAGAACCCCACTGCCTTTCTGGAAAGTCTAAAAGAGGCCCTCCAAAAGTTTATCAACCTGGACTTAGACTCTTACGAGGGACAGGTGATTTTAAAGGAAAAAACTCCTGTCCCAATGTGCATCAGACATCAGGATAAAGTTACAACAGCTAGTGCAGCAGGACCCTTCTGCCTCTTTAGATGAGACGGTCCAGACAGCCACCAATGCCTTTTATAACAAAGAACAGGAGAGGAAGGCCAAGGCCCAGGAAAGGGAGAAAAGAATAGAGATAAGGCACGCCCAGATGCTTCCCTCCAGTGAAGCCCTATGGCAAACCCTGAGTTCTTAAAGGACAAGGCATGAGGCAAATGCCTAATCTATAGACGGGCAGGACATTGGGCCAAAAAGTGTCCAAGCCATGACAAGTTTCCTATAAATGGCTTGCTACAAATGCCATCAGTTGGGAGACTGGGTGTCACTCTGTCCCTGTCACCCAAGAGCCTCAAGGTCAAGCACCACGATGGTTCAATAGGACTGAAGCAGCCTGCTCCAGTCAGCCCGCCTGTCACAGATAACCCTCACAGGGCTAGAGCCAAAGGTGCAACTGGATGTGGCAGGTAGGTCCGAGAATTTCTTGGTTGACACAGGGGCTACCTATTCTGTCCTGACCGCCTATTCTAGAGCCTTCTTCTTCCAAACCTGTACCATTTGGGGTGCTACAGAAAAAACAATTATAAAAAGATTCCAAGCAATTCTTTGTTGCTGGGACAGACAAATATTTTCCCACCAGTTTCTGGTGGTCCCTGAGTGCCCTACTCCCTTATTGGGAAGAGATATACCCTCATAGCTCAGTTGATAAAGGATCTGCCTGCAATGCAGGTGACCCGGGCTCCATCCATGGTCAGGAAGATCTCCTGGAGAAGGAAATGGCAACCCACTCCAGTATCCTTGCCTGGAAAATCCCATAGACAGAGGAGTCTGGTGGGCAGCAGTCCATGTATTATGAAGAGCTGGGCACAACTGAGCAACTAACAAACACAAGGCATTCTCACTAAACTTGAGACCACCCTTGTGATGGGAAGCTTTTCAGCCCCTAGAGCCCTACAGCTTCTGGTTACTACTGAGGAACCCATTACACTGTCTCCAATAGGGAGGGACGAAAAACTATAGGAGGACAAAATTATCCCCCAGGTATGGGACCAGAGGACTCATGGTCGAGCCCACCAAGCTGAAGCAGTTATCATTGTCCTCCGAGATCCCACTCAATTTCCAAGCCAGAAACAATACCGTTTCAGAAGAGAAGCTCAGGAAGGATTACAGCTTCTAATGAATAAATTCCTTGCCTGTGGGCTATTGGACCCCACCAATTTAACTAATTTCACAGTGTAACACCCCGACCCTCCCTGTAAAGAAAAAGGATGGGACCTGGTGAATGGTTCAAGATCTCTGGATCATAAATGAAGCTGTACTCCCCCTCCATCCCACAGTACCCAATCCTTATGTAATCTTGGAAGAAATCCTGCCTGGTGCCAAGTGGTTTATAGTCCTGGATCTCAAGGATGCAGTTTTTTGCATATGACTGGCTAAAGAATCTCAATATCTTTTTCCCTTTGAGTGGGAAACTCCAGAAGAAAAACACCAACAGATGACTTAGACAGTATTACCTCAGGGGTTCAGAGATAGCCTCCACCTGTTTGGACAGGCTCTTAGCCAGGATCTCCTAGATCTGGACCTGGGACCTAATGGGAAAATATTACAGTATGTAGATTACTTACTAATCTGCTCTCCAGATGAGAAAAATGCCCAACAACATGCAATTCAGGTTCTAAACTTTTTGGCAGAGAGAGAATATAAAGTCTCCCATGCTAAGGCACAGATGGTCGAGACAAAGGTCATTCACTGGGAGGTCAGATTACACACGGGTCCAGGAGGCTGTGCTCTGATGGAGTACAAGGAATCCTCCAGTTGCCCTCCCCCACTTGAAAATAATTGCAAGCTTTCCTGGGACTAACTGGGTATTGTAGAATCTGGATACCCAAATATGGTCTAATTGCCCAGCCCTTATATGAAAGCTTGAAGGGATGGGATGATTCAATGCCACAAATATGGGGAAATCCTCAAAAGAAGGCAGAAGCTACACTAAAAGAAGCCTTAACTCAAGCACCTAACTTGAGGTTGCCAGACCCAGAAAAAGCACTCCAACTTTATGTCCATGAAAAAGAAGGAATAGCCTTGGGAGTGTTATCTCAAAGGTTGGGACCTGAGCCCCAGTCTGTAGCTTACTTACCCAAGAGGATCGACCCAACTACCTGAGGCTGGCCTCCCTGCCTTCAAAATCTTGCAGCTATTGCAGTCCTCATATAAGATGCTTTAAATTCTCTTTTGTGGGCAAACTATTTTTACCAGCAACCAAGTGAAGCAACTCCCGAACGTGAGAGGCCATTTATGGATGTTTAATCAAAGCATCCTCAGATATCAAGTAGTGCTGATGGAAAATCCAGGCCTGATCATATCACATTTTGAGGTTCTTAACCCAGCTAACCACCTGCATACCCTCAAGGGCTCTCTCCCCTTTCATTCTTGCCTAGATACTTCGAACCATTGCACAGAACCCCAAGAGGGATTGTCAGAAGATCCTCTGACCAGTCCTGAGGAAATCGAGTACACTGATGGAAGCAGCTTTGTTCTAGATGGAAAAAGAAGAGCCAGATATGCAGTAGTCTCCAATTTTGAGATCAATAGAAGCTAAACATCTGCCACCAGGTACTACAGCCCAATTAGCTGAGCTCATAGCCCTATTTGAGCTTTAGAGCTGGGAAAAGGAAAAAGAGTAGCCATTTTCATTGACTCCAAGTATGTCTTTCTGGTGCTACATACAGAAGCTGCTATTTGGAAAGAAACAGGCCACTTGACCACCTGAGGGCCCCCAATCAAATATGGTGACCAAATCCTTAGGCTCCTGGAGGTAGTCCATTAGCCCACTGAGGTTTCACTCTTCCATTGTAAAGGACACCAAAAAGTGCGAACAGAAGGGACATGAGGAACCAAGCAGCTGATTAGGCAGCTAAGAGAGCAGCATTACAGAACAATGACCTAATAGGGGTTACCGCCTTAGTTCCACTGACTAATTTGCTAGAAACTCCTTCATATACTGAAGGTGAGACTCTTAATTCTAAGAGTGAGGGCTTTCAAGAAGATCATATGGGATGGTTCCGAAATGAGGGACTCCTTTTCTTCCCGGGAACCTCCAATGGAAGTTGGTTAACTCCTTATATGCCACCACTCATTTAGGGGAGTAGGCCCTCCAAAGATTACTAGAAAGTTCCTTCAGAGTAACAGGCCTCCACACAACTATATGGCAAGTGGTCTCACTTGTCCCTCTTGCCAATTAAACAACCCTGAAGGAGCTCAAAGACCCCAGCTGTCCAAAGACATGGGATATATCTAGGAGAGGACTGGCAGATGGACTTCACCCAGATGCCAGTTTCCCAAAAGTATAAATATGTACTAGTCATGATAGATACATTCACAGGATGGATTAAAGGTTTTCCCACCCGGACGGAGAAGGCTGAGGAGGTGTAAAAAAAAAAAAAGCTGCTTCAAGAAATCATTCTGAGATTTGACCTTTCCAGGTCACTACAAAGTGACGGTGGGGCATCATTTACTTCTAAGGTCACTCAAGGGCATTACTTGAGTATCACTAAAGCATTGGGCATTACTTATTATCTCCATTGTGCCTGGAGGCCTTGGTTTTCAGGAAAAGTAGAAAGAGCCAACCAATTCTTAAAATAAGCAATAAAAACAGATAATCCAGGACACCTCCCTGGGATGGAAGGAGGCTTTACCAATAGCTCTCCTCCGCCCCCACATTGCCTCTAAGGAACAGGTTGGTCTCAGTCCTTATGAGATGCTATATGGGAGACCTTTTGTTTATGTCAATGACCTCTTCTTAGATGCAGAGGCTCAGACCCTCCAGTCTTATGCCATGGTCATTGGGCAATTCCAGCAAGATATATTCTTCTGGGGTGTCAACCAGGACACAAAAGATTCTAAAGAGCCACCACTATATGCTCCAGGGACTCAAGTCCTAATTAAACTCTGGACAGATGGGTCCTCAAAGGCTCAACTCCAGCCCACATGCAAGGGCCCCTACCCTGTAATACTTCCTACCCTCATAGCAGTCAAGATACCAGGACATGACTCCTGGATTCACTACTCACGAGTCAAGTCATGGAAGAAAACAGAAGAGGACACTCAATATACCTGTGAACCCCTAGGAGACCCAGATATCTATTTAGGACTACAAATGAGTGCCATTCTAATGAATACCCCCCAAATTAAGTTTCTGGGGATAAGACTTCTCAGGATAGCTCTAAAGAGCCAACACAACACAGCTTGGCAGGGGTTGTGTTCCAAAACAGACAGGAGATAGATCTCCTGATCTTTGAACAAGGAGGGACTTGAGCCATTTTGAATGAGTCATATTGTTTCTGGGAAAATACCTCCAGCTAATTTGAAAAAGTCTCACAGTTCTCAAGAAAAACATTCAGGTCCTATGGGATCTCAAAAAATCAGGTGGAGAGTCTTCAGGAGGGCTACAATCTCTCTTTAGGGTATCCTCCTCCTGGTGAGGGGAAATTTGGAGTTGGCTAATGCCCCTACTACAGCCATGAAATTAAAAGATGCTTACTCCTTGGAAGAAAAGTTATGACCAACCTAGATAGTATATTCAAAAGCAGAGACATTACTTTGCCGACTAAGGTCCATCTAGTCAAGGCTATGGTTTTTCCTGTGGTCATGTATGGATGTGAGAGTTGGACTGTGAAGAAGGCTGAGTGCCAAAGAACTGATGCTTTTGAACTGTGGTGCTGGAGAAGACTCTTGAGAGTTCCTTGGACTGCAAGGAGATCCAACCAGTCCATTCTGAAGGAGATCAGCCCTGGGATTTCTTTGGAAGGAGTGATGCTGAAGCTGAAACTCCAGTACTTTGGCCACCTCATGCGAAGAGTTGACTCATTGGAAAAGACTCTGATGCTGGCAGGGATTGGGGGCAGGAGGAGAAGGGGACGACAGAGGATAAGATGGCTGGATGGCATCACTGACTCGATGGACATGAATGTGAATGAACTCTGGGAGTTGGTGATGGACAGGGAGGCCTGGCGTGTTGCGATTCATGGAGTTGCAAAGAGTCGGACACGACTGAGTGACTGAACTGAACTGAACTGAACTGAATGCCCCTACTAACCCTGTTATCACCATATTGGTGCTCTTTATGACTGCTCTATGTAGTATCAATTGTCTAACCCATTTTGTTTCTGCCCAGGTCAACAAACTACAACATGCAGTGCCAGGTCAATAAGGATATATAAAACTACATCTAACCATGGAAAATATCACTCCCCCTTAGACGCACACTGAGGCTTGAGACTAGCAAGGGGTGGAGGCCCAATGCCCCTTGCCATCCCAGCACAGCGGGAAGTAGTCAGAGAGAACTTGATGCCCCTACTCCCAAAGAAGTGGGCCTCCATCTCTTGATGAGGGAATGTTAGGTAGTTAGAATAGGAAAAAGGAGTCCAAATTAGCTGTGGCTAAAAGAAAAAGAAGGGAGAAGCCCACAAAAATGGAACAAACCAATTAAATAAATTTAAAAAAAAAAGGTCTGAGGACCCGAGTGAGAACCTCAGGTGAAACAAACAACCCTCCTGGCTAGCCCAGTTTACATAGGGCAGGCACAGGGGGAGGAGAAATACCATATAAAAAGAAGAGTCAAGATTGAGCCCCTCTCTTCTTTTGGGTCAGCCTGCCCTCATGTCTCCTTTTCTTGCCAAATAAAACTGAGCTGTAACCAAGCTGTAAAACTGATCTGCTCTTTTAAATTTTTGCTGTGGTGAGACAGAACTGTGAAATTACACACTCTCCTGACAAATCTATCTAAAGAGACTGGAAACGATATACCCTTAAAACACTTGGGAAGAGAACGTATAATCCCGGAAGTTGTGTCAAACTCCTGTACCTAAATACATAGATTGCTAATTAGAGAAATTTCACTGGTGAGTGTTTTGAGGAATTTTTCCTGGTGGATTCCAAAGGTTTGCCTCAGAAGTGAGGCAAAAGTGACCAAGAAAAGTGGAACTGAATTTGCACCCCAGAATATACACCTTTGACTTAAGCATTATTTTTAAGAACCAGTGTACATAGGAGAAACTGATAACCAAGTAGAAGTGCCCTTTTGTAAGAGACATTTACATTTATAAGGGAAATCTCCATCTTTAAGGGTATCTCCCTCTGTGTACCAGGGAGAGGGAGATAGTTCTTTATCTCCAGAAACTGTCATCAAAGGGGAAGGCAAAGACTTAAATCAGCATAACAAACATACCCTACTTTACTGTATCATGCCTGATAACATCACATAAGATAACCCCATATGTTTTCTTTTGTCTTTAGCTGGAGATGGTTTTTAAGGTCGTGGCTTGGGCACTTCTGGGGAGTTGTTCAGTTTTCATGGCTATTTCCCAAGAATACAGGATATTATTAAACTTGTTTTTCTTCTATTAATTATTATTTTTTTATTACAGCAGTTTCTCAGTCAAGAACATGGAAAGGTAGAGGGAAAATTCTTTCCTCCCCAGACAGTGGCAGAGGAGCAGCCACTGACAAAGCAAGATGACAAAAAGCAGTTGCTCCCTGAAATGTAAGTCAAAAACAGGGTCACCCACCCTTTGCTGCAGCAGAAATATTGCCTGCACTATGCTCTATAGACTGTGATTGAAACAGAGTTAATGTATACTCCCAGTACACATATACACTCCCACTCTTGAAGACAGAGAGGGAGATTTCAGGGTTTTAAGTCACCAGTTACATCCTACAGATTCCTTATTTGTAGAGAAGGTAGTCTGGCAGAGTGGAAAGAGCTTGTATTTTGAAGAGCAATAGACCTAGATTAAATATGGGTTAAAATCAGAATCCATTATCTACCAGGTAAAACATATAACTATAATGAGACTCAAAGAAGTTAAGATCACTGCCTTTAGGATCAGACTGATCAGGATCATAATCCAGCTCTGTCCCTTACTTCTGTATTTTCATGTCTGAAAAAGAGATGCAGTGATCGTAGCTGCCCCATAGATTTCTATAAAGATTAGTCAAGTTTTGAGGTACAGAACATATTTCCCTACATGAGCTTACTAAGCATTAGTTACTATTGCTGTCATTACTGGTATTATTACATAAAACCAAACAATTACTTTTAACATATTTTTAAATAAATTAAGTCATAAAATCAATTTTAAAGCACCTAGAGCATAGTATTTAATCTTTGCAACGTGTCCTTTTCATTAAACAATCATCTAAAATATAGTACTAAAGTTTTTGAATCAAGGCTTTCCAGTTGGAAAAGGCCTTTCTTTTCTTAAAGAAAAGCTTTTTCCTTTCTTAAATCAAGATGGGTCCTCAAGTCTAGCATTCTCCATCTAAATACCTCCTTCCCTCAAATGTGATCAGTGGTCCTTTGCCAAGGGCATCCCTGCTTGAAGGCTAATACGGATGCACTTTAACCTACAAGAGTGTTCCATGAATAGAATCTAGAGATGTAGAAAAACAAAACTCCATCTCTGATACTTGAGGAGTCTGAGATGAGCAAAAAAGGCTTCAAACCGTTAATAACATGGAATTCTTCCAACTTCTGTTGTTATGCTTTGCATCTACTCAGAATTTCATCCCTGTCCTCTGGCGACAGTTGTGGCACATAAGTTGACCCTACTTAACTTGCTGTATGATTCCTTGTTCAGTGCTTTGTTAACAATTTTAAATTTATTAGAGTCGACAGTTTGCCTAAATATATTATTCTATACATTATTTTCTAAGAATTGTCCTCTTCTGTGGCTTGCCACCTTGCATTCACAGTCTCTAGGACTTGGTTTATTCTTGGTTTGGAATAAAATAGCTCCCCTTTGTTCTGGTTCTTTATTTCCCCTGTGCTATCAGAGATGCTATGACATTGTAATTACACCTAGCATTTCAAATTTAAAATAATGTGTTTAATTTTTGTGAAAGGTCAGAGCCTAGATCCAAGAGTATATACTGTGTAAGAAGCAACGAAAGTGGATGTGAGATTTGTGTACATGCACTCGATTTCCTGATATTCTCATAATGTTTATCCATGGCATTTATAAACTTACACTGATTTATTATCAAATGAAAGTCTCAAACACCCAGTAATTTTAAAAGCAAACATATATTAGAAGTAATAAAATAGAATTGCCTAATTGAACATCAATAAATCAGACAATGGTGTTTCTACACACATATGCATGGAAATTATGAATCTTCCTTTAAAATTTTTGTCTGCATGACCTTAAAATACAAAAACAAACAAGAAGAATATAGCTTTGTCAAGAACATCATAATAAGCAACAGTGTGTAAGTTCATAAGCTTGAATTCTTCTTACTGAAAACCAAATCTAGTTCACTGGCATGCTGTGTTAAGTCAACTCAGCATTTTTTTTATCGGAAATTTTACATTTAATAACTAGATTTTTAATTTTTTAAAAGTCAGAAGATTTAGGCTACTATTCCTGATTGGCAAACAAGGCTGAAAGTGAATACTGCTGTTCCTTTACAGCATATAATTTGCAAATGCCTCTTGGCTCTCTTCTTTCCCAGCTTTCGCTCATTTATGTCAGTCATCATCTACTCTGTCTGTATTTATGCTTGAGACCACAGACAGAGAGATGCCAAGAGAAGATGCCAAAACCTGACAGTCCGCAGTGTATAAACCTAGTAGACAGAGGTTAGGAATCCTTCAAGAGGTTTTATAATATAGGTTATTTCAATATAATAATAGCCACAATGCAAATGAGAATAATTACCCACTTAGCACTTGAACAACTATGACATTATGCAGCCATTAAACATGATGTTTTGAAAAAATGTCATATGCAAATATGAAAATGATTTGGTTAAATGACAAAATTACAGATAGATCACACAGTTACAGGTAAATGAGTACTGGGTATATTACAGAGATCATTGGAACTAGATGTCCACTATCAAGACACCACTCTCATCAATGAATGGACAATCAGTTAGAATTGTACTGCTAAAGTGGGCCAGGGAAACCAATCCTATGACCAAAACTTATATCTACATATTAATTTCAACTAATTATGTTTTCATTGAGATTTTTAAGGAATAAACTAGTGAGACTACTATGCTCCTTTGAATAGAGAGAAGTTAAAAAAAAGTATTGTGTAAGTATTAGCTGAAGTTTAAGGTCTGGAGGGTCTAAAGATCATGCTTATCTTTGGGGTTAATGAGTCTAGCACTAGTTGGAGAAGGCAACGGCAACCCACTGCAGTACTCTTCCCTGGAAAATCCCATGGACGGAGGAGCCTGGTAGGCTGCAGTCCATGGGGTCGCTAAGAGCTGGACATGACTGAGCGGCTTCACTTTCACTTTTCACTTTCATGTACTGGAGAAGGAAATGGCAATCCACTCCAGGGTTCTTGCCTGGAGAATCCCAGGGATGGGGGAGCCTGGTGGGCTGCCATCTCTGGGATTGCACAGAGTCGGACACGACTGAAGCAACTTAGCAGCAGCAGCACTAGTTAAGCAATGGTTTTACTAGCACGATTATTTTTCTGATTTTTTTTTTTGCATTTTTAAGTAATTGCATTTTTGTTACCATAAAAGTAATTCATTATTAATATAGATGACTAGAGGGCTTCCCAGGTGGCTCAGTGGGTAAAGAATCCACCTGCAACGCAGGAGATACAGCATATGAGGGTTTGATTCCTGGGTCAGGAAGATCCCCTGGAGGAGGGCATGGCAACCCACACCAATATTCTTGCCACGAGAATCCCATGAACAGAGGAGCCTTGGGGACTACAGATCCCAGGGTTGCAAAGAGTTGGACACAACTGAAGTGACTGAGCACGCACACATAGATGATTAGAAGATAAAGGTACAAACTAGAAAATACAAATCATTTATAATGCTATTATGAAAATTTTACTAGTAAAAGTTTTGAATCTTGAGTTTCTAGTCCTGTTCCTGCTAAAACATATGCTATATGAGGATCAGGGGCTTCTGTTTTACTCACTAATATTCAAATACCTAGACAGTACCTACAAAAACAAGCAAAATGGAGGCATTCAATTGTTACTGAGTGAACATATGATTTCACAATTAAGTTTCACTGTACTTTAAATTTTGTGTCTGTTAATTCATTTAATATCATATTGGAATCAAGCTGGAATCAAGATTGCTGGGCAGAAATATCAATAACCTCAGATATACAGATGACACCGCCCTTATGGCAGAAAGGAAAGAACTAAAGAGCCTCTTGAAAGTGAAAGAGGAGAGTGAAAAAGTTGGCTTAAGACTCAACATTCAGAAAACTAAGATCATGGCATCTGGTCCCAATCACTTCATGGCAAACAGATGGGGAAACAGTGGAAACAGTGTCAGACTTTATTTTGGGGTGCTCCAAAATCACTGCAGATGGTGACTGCAGCCATGACATTAAAAGATGCTTGCTCCTTGGAAGAAAAGTTATGACCAACCTTGTCAGCATATTAGAAAGCAGGGACATTACTTTGCCAACAAAGGTCCATCTAGTCAAGGGTATGGTTTTTCCAGTGGTCATACATAGATGTGAGAGTTGGACCATAAAGAAAGCTGAGCACTGAAGAATTGATGCTTTTTAATTGTGGTGTTGGAGAAGACTCTTGAGAGTCCCTTGGACTGCAAGGAGATCCAACCAGTCCATCCTAAAGGATATTGGTCCTGAATATTCATTGGAAGGACTGATGTTTTTTAAGCTGAAATTCCAAAACTTTGGCCACCTGATGTGAAGAACTCACTCATTTGAAAAGACCCTGATGCCAGGAAAGATTGAAAGGTGGAGGAGAAGGGGATGACAGACGATGAGATGGTTGGATGGCATCACTGACTCAATTAACATTAGTTTGAGTAAACTCCGGGAATTAGTAATGGACAGGGAGGCCTGGCATGCTGCAGTCCATGGGGTCACAGAGTCAGACATGACAGAGAGATTGAACTGACTGACTGATTGAATGTCATATTTTAAGAATTTTCCTATCTTTAAATGTTCTAACAAGGTAACTTTTAAAATGGCTACTTGATGGGTTATAATTTCTGCTACCAAAAGCTTAGATCGTCTTCAAATTATTGCTTTCCTTCAAAATGTTTTAGTAAACATCATTACACACAGACTAGATTTGTATATGATTGTTTAATTATGACATATAAAGGACAAAAGGAGAAAATGTAGATCAAAAGAGACGATTTAAGGCTTCTGCTCTATATACCATACATATATTTCTACCAGCAATAAACTGACTTAAGTTTATCTCTTCAAATTTTATAGAAAAAAAGGTATTTGTTTTGGTTTGTCTTTACTTGATTACTGACATTACTGAGTATTTTTGTATGTTAATATAGCACTACCTTTAGTTAGAAATGTTGCTACTCTAAAAATTTAATAGAAAATTCAATATATATACTGAAAATATCAATATATATATATCAATATTTGGCTATGGTCTTCCATGGTAGCTCAGACTGTAAAGAATTTGCCTGCAATGTGGGAGACCTGGGTTTGATCCCTGGGTCAGGAAGACTCCCTGGTAAAGGGAATGGCTAACCCCGCCAGTATCTTGCCTAGAGAATTCCATTGACAGAGGAGCCTGGAGGTTTTGAGTCTATGGGGTTGCAAAGAGTCAGACACACTGAGCAACTAACACTTTCACACACATATATTAAAAAAGGAACACATGGCATCTTTTGCTATACAATTATATTAATTATATTATATTAAGTCACCATGTCTCAGAATATACACACACATGTATATTTATATATAAAATGTGCATTAATTG
Source organism: Capricornis sumatraensis (assembly GCF_032405125.1). Classification (NCBI taxonomy): domain Eukaryota; kingdom Metazoa; phylum Chordata; class Mammalia; order Artiodactyla; family Bovidae; genus Capricornis; species Capricornis sumatraensis. The sequence continues at coordinate 43,436,601 of NC_091074.1, read as the reverse complement.
TACATTCACTAACACATATGAATATTGTCTGATAACACAGACATATTCAATTGATGTAAAATTATTTGAAGAATAAAATTATTAATATTGGTATATAGATTTGAAGTATAGAATGGTATCTCTTGTCTATTTACATATCAAAATATATTCATGCCTCATTCAGATATCATTTATTACACTATGCTCATTCTCTCTCTCACACACACATATACATACACATTTTGAGTTGGATGGCATTATTTGCTTTAGTAATTCTGTATAAGTAACATGACAGATATTAAATACCTTCACAAATACTTAGAAGTGTCACCTATTTTGATAGCAGCACTGAAAAACTAATACATCTGTTGCGCAGGCATATGAAGTCATTTCAGTTGTGTCTGAATCTTCGTGACCCTATAGACTGTCACCTGACAGACTCCTCTGTCCATGGGATCCTCCAGGCAAGAATAATGGAGTGGTTTGCCATGACCTCCCCCAGGGGATCTTCCTGACCCAAGTATCAAATCCACGTCTCTTATGTCTCCTTGCATTGACTGTCAAGTTCTCTACCATTAGGGCCACCTGGGAAGTCCAATATATCTGTTTTAATATATTTTAACCCTTCAGTTTTGGCAAGCATAATTTATCTACGCTATATTGGTAAATTTTGTATTTAATGAGGATAAATATGCAAATATTTATCAGTATGTAATAATTCAGATACCTATTTATTTAAGGTTCCTTTTTCCTTTTTTTCATTTGGAGAAAAATTTTTAATTATACCTAAATGCAGGTGGGAAAATCAGTATTAAAGTTCCTGAAATGAAGCTGGAAAGGTGGCCTTGACTGAGTGCTCAGATGGAAATAGCATAGTCTGTAAGTATCCTCACTGTTCATAGAAGCCCTCTGCTCTGCCACTCCAGGACACAGATCTTGTTGCTGCTGGTCATCTTTGAAAATGAGACTCATGTAACCAGACCAGAGGCAGATGTGTCTGTCTGTGACTGCAATAGGATCCATCTGCAGTTTGCACCTGTTGTTTTGCTGAAACCAGAGTGAAGGTGTGAATATAAAAACTCAAAGAGCAATTCAACAGCAAAATTAATGAAGCGGTTTTTCTCAAGATTTTTTTTCTTCCCCTTTTCTCCATCAGGTCAAGATGCTGATGGAATAATAACCCACAGTCAGCTTCAACCAATTATTCTAAGTCAGTAATTATCATAATTTTTTCACTACAATACAAAAATAAGTTGATAAGATAAAAACAAATCTGAAAGCCAAAAAAAAATAAATAAATAACCCAGAGAGATAAATTATTATTTAAGGGTAGACTCTGCTTGGACTAGTTTGATTCTTGTTGAAATAAGAAATATTTTGCTGTTAACAGAAACACTGCCGTGTGATTACATATTTAGTGTTTCATTTTTTCACAAAACATATTTGGTTTAAATATACTTCTAAAAATAATATTGAGATATTTTGGGGAGTCTTTCAATAGCTGATTATAACTTAAAAATCAGATCTGTAGAAGAGTAATTCTCAAACTTTTCTGTGTATATTAATAATTGTTTGTATTGTGGACATGAACATTCAGATAAAATAGGTTTGGGCTGGGGATTCAGATCAGACTTTCTAACAGACTCTCAAATGATACTGATGTTGCTGGTTCAAGCAGTCTACTTTGACCAGCCAAACTGCAGATTATAGGTATGAGATTCCATAACATACGTGGAATAATTCTGAAAAATATAAACAAGAACCATATAACAAATATAAACAATTTAAGTATCAAATTATTATAGGTTTCTTGTAGGCTATAGGTTTTCTGTAGTCTTTATCAATTTAAAAAACATTCCTCTCTATTCCTCCTTTATTGAGTTTTTACCACACATGGGTGTTAGATTTGTTAAGTTTTTGCTGCATCTCGTGGTATCATCATGTATTTCCCTTGTGGCTCAGCTGGTAAAGTATCTACCTGCAATGTGGGAGACCTGGGTTTGATCCCTGGGTTGGGAAGATCCCATGGAGAAGGGAAAGGCTACCCAGTCCAGTATTCTGGCCTGGACAATTCCAGGGACTGTTCAGTCCATAGGGCCACAGAGAGTCGGACATGACTGAGTGACTTTCACTTTCACTTTTCTCTTTTAGTCCATTGATGTGTTGGATTATATTTATTGATTTTCAAATGTAGGACGAGACTTGCATACTTGGGATAAATCCCACTTGGTTGTAGCGCTTGTTCTTCAGTCACACAGTTGTATCCGGCTCTATGCGATCCAATGGACTGCAGCAAAGCCGGGCTTCCCTGTCCTTCACCATCTCCTGGAGCTTGCTCAAACTCATGTCCATTGAATAGGTGATGCCATTCAACCATGTTGTCCTCTATCATCTCCTTCTCTTTCTGCTTTTAATCTTTCCCAGCATCAGGGTCTTTTCCAGTGAGTCAGCTCTTCACATCAGTGGCCAAAGTATTGGAGTTTAAGCTTCAGCATCAGTTTCTCCAAAGAATATTCAGGATTGATTTTCTTTAGGACTGACTGGTGTGATCTCCTTGCTGTCCAAGACTCTAAGAGTCTTCTCCAACAACACAGTTCAAAAGCATCAATATTTTGGTGCTCAGCCTTCTTTATGGTCAAACTCTCACATCCAAACATGACTGGAAAAATCATAGCTTTGACTATACAGACCTTTGTCGGCAAAGTAATGTCTCTGCTTTTTAATAATCTGTCCATGTCTGTCATAGCCTTTCTTCTAAAGAGCAAGGGGCTTTTAATTTCATGGCTGCAGTCACCATCTGCAGTGATTTTGGAGCCCCCCAAAATAAAGTCTCACACTGTTTTCATTGTTTCCCCATCTATTTGCCATGAAGTGATGAAACTGGATTTCATGATTTTCAATTTTTGATTGTTGAGTTTTAAGCCAGTTTTTCACTCTTCTCTTTCACCATTGTCAAGAGGCTCTTTAGTTCCTCTTCACTTTCTGCCATAAGGGTGGTGTCATATGCATACCTGAGGTGATTGATGCCTCTCCTGGCAATCTTGATATGTGTTTCATCCAGCCCAGCATTTAGCATGATGTATTCTGCATAGAAGTTAAACAAGCAGGGTTACAATATACAGCCTTGATGTACTCCTTTCCCAATTTGGAACCACTACACTGTTCCATGTCCGGTTCTAACTGTTGCTTCTTGACCTGCATAGGTTTTTGCAGGAGGCAGATATGGTGGTCTGCTATTCCCATCTCTAAGAATTTTCCAGAGTTTGTTGTGATCAACACAAAGGCTTTAGCATAGTCAGTGAAGCAGTGGATTTTTGAGGTTGTGGTACATAATTCTATTTATATATTTTTGGTTTCAATATGCTAATATTTTTTGAGAATATTTGCTTCTATGTTCATAGAGATACTGTTCTGTGTGTGTTTTCTTGTACTTTGTTTGTCTTGCTTTGCTGTATTGATAGAAAAAAATTAGGAAGGCCATTTATTTCTGATGCATCCTTCCCTTGACTGTGAGGTACTTTATGTTGAAAGCAGGAACTTCCAAATTTTTCTCTTGATTTTTTTTTTTTTTAAGCTCAGGAACTACAAATCATATTTTTCACTTATCTCTATTTTTTCCAATTAATTTAGCAATAATACTCAAATTTGGAAAACTCAGCATTGGCCACAGGCCTGGAAAAGATCAGTTTCATTCCAATCCCAAAGAAAGGCAATGCCAAAGAATGCTCAAACTACCACACAATTGCACTCATCTCTCATGCTAGTAAAGTAATGCTTAAAATTCTCCAAGCCAGGCTTCAACAATACGTGAAATGTGAACTTCCAAATGTTCAAGCTGCTTTTGGAAAAGACAGAGGAACCAGAGATCAAATTGCCACATCTTCTGGATAACTGAAAAAGCAAGAGAGTTCCAGAAAAACCTATATTTCTGCTTTATTGACTATGCCAAAGCCTTTGACTGTGTGGATCACAATAAACTGTGGAAAATTCTGAAAGAGATGAGCATATCAGACCACCTGACCTGCCTCTTGAGAAACCTGTATGCAAGTCAGGAAGCAACAGTTAGAACTGGACATGGAACAACAGACTGGTTCCAAATAGGAAAAGGAGTACATCAAGGCTTTGTATTGTCACCCTGCTTATTTAACTTGTATGCAGAGTACATCATGAGAAATGCTGGGATGGAAGAAACACAAGCTGGAATCAAGATTGCCGGGAGAAATATCAATAGCCTCAGATATGCAGATGACACCACTCTTATGGCAGAAAGTGAAGAGGAACTAAAAAGCCTCTTGAAGAAAGTGAAAGAGGAGAGCGAAAAAGTTGGCTTAAAGCTCAACATTTAGAAAACTAAGATCACGGCATGCAGCCTGATCACTTCATGGCAAATAGATGGGGAAACAGTGGCTGATTTTATTTTTCTGGGCTCCAAAATCACTGCAGATAGTGATTGCAGCCATGAAATTAAAAGACGCTTACTCATTGGAAGGAAAGTTATGACCAACCTAGACAGCATATTAACAAGCAGAGACATTACTTTGCCAAGAAAGGTCTGTCTAGTCAAGGCTATTATTTTTCCAGTGGTCATGTATGGATGTGAGAGTTGGAGTATACAGAAAGCTGAATGCCGAAGAATTGATGCTTTTGAAGTGTGGTGTTGGAGAAGACTCTTGAGAGTCCCTTGGACTGCAAGGAGATCCAATCAGTCCATCCTAAAGGAAATCAGTCCTGGCTGTTCATTGGAAGGACTGATGTTGAAGCTGAAACTCCAAAACGTTTGCTACCTGATGCAAAGAGCTGATTCATTGGAGAAGACCCTGATGCTGGGAAAGCTTGAGGGCAGGAAGAGAAGGGGACGACAGAGGATGAGATGGTTGGATGGCATCACTGACTTGATGGACATGGGTTTGGGTGAACTCTGGGGGTTGGTGATGGACAGGGAGGCCTGGCATGCTGTAGTTCATAGGGTCGCAAAGAGTCGGACACGACTGAGCGACTGAACTGAACTGAACTCAAATCTTAAAACTATTAGAATTCCACTATTATCTTTTTCTGTCCAACCACATTGTTCTTTTAAAATTTTCTATAGTAAGTGTGGTTCACTGATTAGTAACATAGGTACAAAATGAGATCTTGTTAGAATCTCAAGTCTCACTCCAGACCAAGGAAATTACACCCTGTATTTTAGGAAAATCGTCAGGTGTTTATGAAAGTTTGAGAAGCAGTGCTGTCAACTCCAACACTGATTATTATGAAATATAAACCTCTGCTTAACCTAGAGTTAGAACTATGGCTATAATAATTAGGAGGTTTGGAGAAGGATGACTATCCAAATCCTAGCCCTCTGCTTCTGAGATGGCTCTCTTGAATGGGTAACAACTCTCACTTTCCTCATCTGTGAAATTGCAATAATAATACCATGTTGTTGTAATAAAAAGATTGTGATGAAAATATATAGTACTCAGCACAGTATGGCACGTTATAATCAGTTGTTGATAAAACATTGCTATTATTTTCAGAGAAAAAGAAATTAGAGGAATGATAGGTTGTATTGTCTGAGATTCAAAGTGGTTAGGTATAGACCTTTGTGAATCAAAGCTGACCTGATAACCATTTTGATTTATTCTAATACCACATAACTGTGCCATGATATAGTAATTTTCAGCAGTTCAATTAATTTTATACTTTCAAGGATTCTTAGTTTTCCCCCGGCATCATGCTCAGCATAGTAATTTTTCTTTATTATTTTCTCTGAGAAACATTTTTAGGTAATGGAGAAAAAAAAATGAGCCTTCTTTTACAATATATCAAAGCAGTATAAAAGACTGTTTAAAATATATTTCCTTGCAAAACATATTAAATGGGTCAGTATTTACATAATATTTTAAAAAGTCATTACAGCCTATTGTGCAAATTTTAAACTGACATTGGATAGGTAAATTATGTTAAGGCAGTTTTCAAAAACTGGATTTTTTATTCAATAGACCATAGCATCTCTTTGATGTGCTATTCTGTAATTCATTAAATTATTTTCCAGCATAAGCAGAGCTATCATGATGCTAATGGATATTCATATTTAAATTATGAACTAAAGCTATCTCACACCTATATAAGTCAATTTTTCATATAAAAAACTTGGGACTGAAAGAGCTATAGAGCAGAACGCAGTATTTGAACACATTTTTACAGTGTTGTGATTTCTAGATCATCTCTGTATTTGTTAAGCATGTCTGCTGTGCCAGTTATCAATTTATTGCCTCTTAGTTCTAAATGTACTCTTCAAAGTGATAAACAACAGAATTTGTTTAAGCATTTCTCCTTTAAAGTGCATACAATGTTAAACGTTCTCAGTAGAGGGCAATGAGGGGATATTGCAGGAGGTGGAGGCTTTCTGCGGTTTGCCCCACAAGCAAGGAGTGTCAGCAGTGTGGGAATGAGGACATCTGCTTAGGAACTACCCAGCAGCGATGAGCCCAGGATGTGGTGTTTGACCTTGTACCCTGACCTATCAATTTCTGCAGACTGCTTGGACCCTTCTGATAAGCCCCGAGTAGCCTGCATGTTACCATCTGTGTCCCAAAGGGTCACACACCAAGTAGTCAATCCTTCTTCAAAGAGCAAGCTCTTAGAACCTTTTGTTCATATTGGCATCTGGGCTCCCACTATATGCCTAACCATCAGGTACCAATCATCTGCTCCTTCCATGCATTGTGGAAGGTAGCCTGTTATTTGCACAGCAGCTCCAGACCAGTTTCAGAATGGCCAAACCAGCAATCACCTCTGTCATCCAGAGTCCAAACTACATCTTCTCCTGGAAGGACTTGGAAGTCTTATCCTTCCTGAGGTACTCTCTCCACCTTAGAAAATTCCTTTATATCTTATAGCTGCTTTCATCAATAACTCTTTGTATTAAACAAGCCCTCCTTAACCTACTGTATGGTTGCTGTCTCCTGACTGGACCTAGACCACTAATGTGGCTTTCTCTGCTAAGTTGCTTCAGTTGTGTCTGACTCTGTGCGACCCCATAGACGGCAGCTCACAAGGCTCTGCCGTCCCTGGGATTCTCCAAGCAAGAGCACTGCAGTGGGTTGCCATTTCCTTCTCCAATGCATGAAAATGAAAAGTGAAAGTGAAGTCACTTAGTCGTGTCCAACTCTCAGCGACCCCATGGACTGCAGCCTACCAGGCTCCTCTGTCCATGGGATTTTCCAGGCAAGAGTACTAGAGTGAGGTGCCATTGCCTTCTCAGTGGCTTTCTCTAATTAGAAGTAAAAATTGTTCTAGAGCTCATTTTGTTACAATAAGGGCTACTACTTAATGTGAACTATCTATGGGCCAGGCTTTTTACAACACTGTCTCAGTTAATCCTCTCCTCTCTCTCTCTTTCTCTCTCTCTCACACACACGACATACGAAGTGGGTACTTTGTTGTATAAATGAAGGAACCAAGATTTACACTTAAAGTAGCTTATTCAAGATCAAGACTGACTAGAACTTTAAAACCAGTCTTCTCTTAGTACTATGACTGTGTCTACAATACCAACTCTATAACTAACAATCTTTCCTTATCAGTTTAGTTCAGTCGCTCAGTGGTGTCCAACTCTTTGCGACCCCATGAATTGCAGCACACCAGGCCTCCCTGTCCAATACCAACTCCTGGAGTTCACTCAGACTCACATCCATCGAGTCAGTGATGCCATCCAGCCATCCCATCCTCTGTCGTCCCCTTCTCCTCCTGCCCCCAATCCCTCCCAGCATCAGAGTCTTCCAATGAGTCAACTCTTCGCATGAGGTGGCCAAAGTACTGGAGTTTCAGCTTTAGCATCACTCCTTCCAAAGAAATCCCAGGGCTGATCTCCTTCAGAATGGACTGGTTGGATCTCCTTGCAGTCCAAGGGACACTTAAGAGTCTTCTCCAACACCACAGTTCAAAAGCATCAATTCTTCGGCACTCAGCCTTCTTCACAATCCAACTCTCACATCCATACATGACCACAGGGAAAACCATAGCCTTGACTAGACGGACCTTATATAGCTTCAATGTCCAAGAGTACTTCACCTTTCTTTGGGAAATGGCTAATAAACATTTTTTATACAGCTTTATTACCCAGATAGAAATAATCAGAATGGATAAATTGCTCAAAATGGATAAATGGAAAAGAGAGACTTCTTATAACTTGTTTGTCTAAAAATTAATTCAGATCCCTTGCATTAATTACAAACATACTACTGGAGATATAGTTATGAGAAGATGGTGAACTTCCAGAAGAGGTTTAGTGAGAAAGGCATATTGGAATGTAGTTAATTAGAATAAAGTGAGTAAAAGTATCACAAATAACATATACACAGCTTTGAAAATAGATAGGAGAGTCTTGGGCATAGAGTGAAAACAAACAGGTAGGGAAAGGTCAGTAAAGGTCAAATCCTGAAAACTCAGTAGATACTTAGTTTAAGGAGGAATCTAATAATCTAAGAGGCCTGTGAAAATGTAAATAGACACAAGAAAACATGACATCTTGGAGACAAGATACATATTTCTGAAAAACCAGAACACAACTTGGGAGGGGTAGGGTAGGGTAGAACTAGTGGTAAGATATTTTAATGTAGAGAGCACCTCCTAAGACTTGTTAGAATGCTTTGTTTTGTTTTGTTTAACTTTGAAAGGAGTTTCACCACTTAGACTATCTTAGAAGTAAGATTCTCTCTTCAGGTTGGCGATTAGGTTGGAAAAAGGCAAGACTGGAAGCAGAACAAAAAAATCCTTACTGAAAAAAAAAAAGCCATTATCCTTTCTCCTTTGTGAGGGGCACTGCCCTATGCCTTTAATATGTATCCTTTTTATCGTTACACCAAACTGAAGTTGAGATTTAGCAAAATTAGGGACTTACCAAAGCAGAGATGTTTTGGACTCCATATCTATAGAGTCAGAAAACTCAAGTCATGGCACTGTTTTATATGAGCTGCATTAAAAATTAACTTTGCCAAGTAACCTAGGTAAGAACGTGAGCAAGGTAATAGCAGGAACTTCAGAAGACGCAACAGGTAGACGATATATTAAGAAAGGGAAGACAACTAAACTTGATGTGCAGGGGGTAGGATAAAAAAGAAAAATATCTCAATATTTGGTAACTGCACTGCCAGTGAGGAAATAAATGGGAAGAAGAAGCAAAAGGAGGTGAGGTAATCTCTATTTTGAATATGTTTCCTGTGGGATGAACACTGGATATTCAAATGTTAACATCAACTAGGTATTGACTCTATACTTCTGAAACTTGGGAGAGTAGTTTAGGTGGGAAATAGATTTTGAAGTCATAATTTCCTACATTGTACTAGAAAGCATAGCTATCAATGGAACCACTTAAGGAGAACATAGAAAAAGATAAGTCAAGAAAGTTGGGTAAACCATAGGCAACACTGCTCTTAAAGGCACAAACAGAGGAAAGGAAATATCTAAAAGGAACTGAGAGTATATAAAATAACTTTTTCCAAAGGATAGAAAAAAGTAAGAGGAATACTATCCTAAAGGAAAAAAGAAGAGACTGTGAGAAGTGAAATCCTGCTACAAAGATGATAGAAAAAGTGTGTTCAACTTTAGCAACACAGAGGTCACTGGGGAAGGGTGGGAGTAAATTTCCCTTTATAGCAAGGTGCAGGAACAAGTAGTGACAAGGTTTAAACTTTGAGCAAAGCAACACTTGCAAAATTCTTGACTATGAAAAGAAAGGTGACAGCTGTAAAGATACGTAGGACCAAGAAAGTGGTTTGGGTTGTTTGCTATAAGAAACAGGCTTCAGAATGTTGAAACTGAGACATTTTGAGAACTACCTGTAAATATATAGGAGTAAGGAAACATATGATAAAGCAAAATCTTCAAGACAAAAGGTACAGACAGGTTTCAAATAGCACTAGTTAAAGTCAAAGAACTCTTAGTCTTGAGGATTATTCATATCAACTTTGACATTTACTGATTTTGATACTGATCAAACTCAACATAGTTGAGTTTCATGATTCCAGTATGATCAGTATACTGTCTACTGAGCATACTGTCTATGGAGGTAGACAATATTTGTTTTCAATATGTAGGGTTAGTTTCATTAACTATATATGGTTTTCCTTGGCTTTAAAGTCCTTCTAGTAGAATATTCTAGTTGTTTGTGAGCCATAAATAAACTCAACTCTTGAAATTTCTGATTTCCTACTCACTGTGGTGTTCTCTAGTTATTCTAGGTAGCAGAAGTGCTGAATATACAAAGTTTATACTATCACCGTAAAAATATCAAACTTGCAAAGAAAGGATATACATAATTCAGAACATAAATGATGTGGATAACTATACTCAATTACACTATAAGCTATTTGAAAGAAAGACCTATGTCAAATCACTATTAACGAACCTATTTTTTCACAATGGATGTATAGTTAATTAAGATAGTTTGATAACCAAACTCATCCTTAGCTAGTGTGTGAAGAGGTTTGGCTTCTATAACGGCTTATATAAGAGCTGTATCTATCATAACTGAGTTCTTCCAATTTTAAACTAAACAAAATATTAAGCCCTCTCCCATGGCAGAGTGCTCCAACTATCACAACACTCCTCTATCTTTTTATAGTCCTTATTCTCATTCAGCCAACTCCTTCCCATTCCGTTTTCAAATTTGACCTTTCAACATAAATCTGCATGCTCCGACCTAACTTACACTGGGATAACTCTTTTTCACAATTTTGACAAAATTAAAGTGGGTTCCTGGCTTTAAGAAAAAATATATATGTTAGCTTTTCCTTTTCGTGTAATTTTTGAGATCCAAGTGGTGACATAGTGCTTTATTGTTAGCTACATCAGCAGCTAGCTTTGCCAAGTAAGGTTGCTAGCTCTTCTAAATGCAAATTAAAATAGAAAAAAAAAAAGGAGCAAAGCATTAGCAGGCAGCGAAAGGCAGCAAAAGGATATGGTACCCAGCCAACAAGGTAATAGCCTTTATTGCAATCCAGTGGCCCAGAGATGGAGACTTATCATGACAACATTGTTAAACTTAAGACCCAGTTCCCCTTGTGTTGGTGTCACTGGAGGGCAGGGGTTGAGATGGAGGGGGAGATAAAGAACCTCTCACTAAACTGGTTATCAACGTCCGTCCTTCATTAAGAATAACAGAGGGGCTCTTAAAATCCATGAGGGTAGTTGCTGCCCAGACTGTAAGAATAGGCAGGAGGAGGTGTGTAATGCTCATTTCTTCTAACCATGAACACATTTGGCAACAGGAAGGAATCTGCAGTGCCCTCCTCATTCCCCAAAAACAATATGCCTATATATTATTGAACAGTGGAGATTAGCAGAATATCTCATCTATTTTTAGAGTTTTACTTCATGTTTATAAAAACATTCCCATTTTTCTCTCCCTGAAAAGTGCCTCTTGAACTGAAACTGCCAGTGACTTCCCACATCCCTCATCCTATTTCATTACAGAAACACTCATAAAGACACAATTTTCTCCTATTAATAAATATGTTTGATGTTACATAGAAATTCTGTGTAATACAGGCAGAACAATGGAGTCAGACTCTGGGATAAATTATTATGAAAACTTGAAGCATTGAGCCTGCCTCTGGATGCTTTCTTGCGGATGTAATGTGGATATGCAGCATGAAAGCAGGCTGAGCAATAAAGACTGTGAGTAATAATCATAAATCCCAAAGAGGCATCACCCTCTCTTAAGACATTTTTTAACTCCTTCAAAAAGATGACTGTAAGGTGCAATCTGCTTTTAGAAGCATTAAATATGTTTAAAGTACATTTAAAATTTGAAGTTGAGCATGCCTGGACTGCAGTGGCCCACTGATGCAGGAGACTCAGTTGGCAGTCCCATGGATTGTGACGGTGCTGTGAAAACACTGCTCGTGCTGCTGCTGGTGTTTCAGATGGGCCCTAATCATTTCCTTTATTTAGGTTTTCTTTTATTTTTATAATATATTCCTAGTAAAAGTTTCTAAAATCTTCTAGCCATAAAATGTCTCAAAACATGGAATCTGTATGGAAAGTATTCAAAGACAAAGAATGATTTAATGCAACTTATTTATAGGATAGGGAACAAATAAAAATAACTTTTTTTTTTCTTTTTTCGAAAATAGATCCTTGGGTCTGCTCTATTCAACTGTTTTTATCTGCTTAGCACTCATTGAAAACAAAATTCAGAGTACTGACTGCCAAGATAAACAGCTTTATTGCATGTTTCATTTTTTTTTCACACAAAGATACATATAAGTCAAGTAGAAATTTCAGAACTAGACACATTGTGTGGAAAATGTTAAGCTGGATATGTCTCCACTAGTACTATCTACATGAGCTCTTAGGTTAACATACACAAGACTAACATTTCTTCCTTTTGCTTATCAATTTGTGTCATTTACATACTGCACAAGTAAAATACCAGTCTATGTCAAAGGAAGAAAAGAAGAAGTACTAACATATTTGTCAACCAAAACTCCTAGCAATTTATCACTGAAATTTCCAACAATGTTGTTCTTTCCACAAACATTATGCAAGTTCAATGAGTATTTCCAAATCCACTGTCATGTAAAGTTTGGATGTTACTGGGATCCCAGAAAAAAAGTTCATGCTGCCCTTTCTAAGTATTAGTAAAATATATTTATAGTGTTCAAATACCAAGGATACAGTGAGGCAATTTTTAAGAATCACTGGACAACAGTATACATTTGACAGGTTTGTTAAGGGATACATTCTCCCTAGGCATCTAAGAACAGGAGTCTTTATTACTTCCAGCAGCTCCACCAATTATGGAATTGCTATGATACCTCAAAGGAAAAGATTCTAAAAGTCCAGGTAGAAAGTCACTGGCATACAGTCCCAAGTCTTGCAGATTTCATGCCACAGAGATAAGTGACATATGCCTTCTTTTATAGAAAATCAGTCAGAGAGATCCAGTCAATAGAGTGAATAGGACTAGGAGACCTAAATATCTCTACAAAGGGGAAAAGCTTTATAAATACTATCACTTGCATAAATGTTCCCTTTTGCAATTTACTAACTTACTTTCACATAACACATCTAATATAAAGTTATGCAATGGGCAAAACATTTTTCTATTCTTTAATTGTTGTCACTTCTCTGTGTACTTACTGCTCTAACAAGACCTGAATATTATTATGAAAATACTGAGCAGACGTCATGCTCTTTGGAGGCACGGAGTACATACCAAGTTTCTTTTCATAACTGTAATGCACACACACACACACTGCTATAATACTTAGTACATGACAGCTACAAATTGAACACTGAAACAGTTAATCCCAGGTGAATGAATGAGTACCTCATGTTGCCCTGTTTCTATTAGCACTTTTGGTGATCCATTCAATTCATTTCTTACTAAATACCTAATACTGTGCTACACTACAGGGTATAAATGATATAGCTATCAATTGAAGACTTACTCCAGTGTGGTCCAATGACCCACCTGCTGCCGTCTGGATGCTTGAAAAAACTTCAAATTCCTGGGCCCCATCCCAGATTTCCCAAATTAGAATCTCATGCATACTGAAGTCTGAAAAGCACTGCATAATAAGCTAACAATCTTTTTGTGAAAATAAGTTAAAGGATTTTTAAAAAATAATATTCAAGGAGCAGTGTTTCTTACATGAGTATTTTCTCTGTGCAATTTCTCTTAGGTATAGATTGGGTAAGATTAAAATTGGGGGGAATAGGGGAAATGGCAAACTAAGAACAATATTTAAATGAAAGTTCAAAGTCAAGGTGAAGGGTGAACTAGTTTAGTGGGTAAGGAACTTTTTAACAAACATCACCTCAAGGAAACTATCCTCCTGAAAAACATTGATATTACAGCAAATCAGATGGGGACCAACCAAGGATACAGGGTAATAGGCCAAATGGCAATTTATGTCTTTAATCATGGCAATGGAGAAAATGAAAATATTCATCCCCAGTAGTGGGAAAAACAAGTCTTAGTTAATTAAATTATATTTTATCATTGGCTTACAAGATGTTTTATTTTTTAAAACTGTATTATTTACCAATCTCTTCCTTTCTGCCAATTGACCATTTATATTACTCTATGCACACATGCTAAGTCGCTTCAGTCATATCCAAGTCTTTGAGACCCTATGGATTGTAGCCCTCCAGGCTCCTCTGCCCATGGGATTCTCAGGCAAGAATACTGGAGAGTCACTGCCATGCCCTCCTCCCGGGGATCTTTCTGACCCAGGAATTGAACCTGTGTTTCTTACATCTCCTGTACTAGCAAGTGGGTTCTTTTACCACTAGCACCACTGGGAAGCCTACAACTTCATATCTCTAAATCACCAATATTTTTCATTACTGTGATCGTTTTGAAACTGTTAGAGTTTGGATTCTTGAGACCTAACACAGAGTTTAAAAGCCCAGTTTATTTACTATGTCCAACACGTTTCAGTAGGATTGAGTCAGCACTAGCGAATGCAATCAGACATGGGATCTTCTAGCTGTTTCAGAACTCTGATGGTGCTGTTTTAGGATCAGTTGCTACATATAAACTGGATAAACTAGTGGGGAAAAAATGAATTTTAGAGCTGGAATTTTTTATAGCTCTGTCGGTAACTAACAATGTAGCCTAAGGATACTTATGAAGTTTCCTCTCCTCTAAAATTTGGTCATCAAAATGTAAAACAATTATTTCAAGGAGAAAAGATAGTTATTTATCTATTGTCTACTGAATAGTAGGATTAAAAATAATCACTACTGTTAAACAACTCTTAAATCCATAATAATGACTTGGAGGCCCAGAAAGGCAAATCAAATTTAAGTCACACAACTGATAAAGTGAAGTGTGTTTGGACTTGTCTTTACTTAATCTTTGCTCAGTGTTCTTTCCACTCTAAAACCTTTCCACCTAAATTCACAGATGGGTTGCAGTGGGGTTACAGACAGGACAGACAGGCTATGGAGGCCATGGAAGTGGACATGAAAGTTGCTTCACCTGTAGATTCTATTTGAAGAACAGCAGAATAAAAAGTGGAGAAGGCAATGGTGGAGAAGTACTGGAGAACCCACTCCAGTACTCTTGCCTGGAAAATCCCATGGACGGAGGAGCCTGGTAGGCTGCAGTCCATGGGGTCGTGAAAAGTAGGGCACGACTGAGTGACTTCACTTTCACTTTTCACTTTCCTACATTGGAGAAGGAAATGGCAACCCACTCCAGTGTTCTTGCCTGGAGAATCCCAGGGATGGGGAGCCTGGTGGGCTGCTGCCTATGGGGTCGCACAGAGTCAGACACGACCGAAGCGACCTAGCAGCAGCAGCTGCAGCTAAATAAAAAGCAGTTAATCGTTAATCGTAAGAGGACAGGACTAATTATAATGCTGCATTGCTGACTTGTTTGGAAAGACAGGACTATGATGGGAACTGATGGAAAGAAGACTTTTTTTTTTATTCCAGTTCTGCAAATTACGCGGTTTTGCCTTTGTAACTCAATAGCAGCCATAGATGATAGGTAAATGAAGGAGCATGTCCATGTTCCAAAAGGACTGTTTTCCAAACAGGCAGCAGCCCTGATAAGGCCGACCAGTTCATAGCCCATCCATTTTTGCTTTAGACTAGAAAGTTCAAAATGAGGAAACATTCGTGATGATTCTAGTGTCCCTCTCCCAAGTGAGACACCTGAATTTTTCATGAAGCAAAACCCTTTCCATGTAACTCAGAAATCTGCATGTGTTAGTGCAGTGCTTCAGTGTGGGTAGTGTGCTGACAGCAAAGACTATTTTTATAATGAAGCTTGCAAAGCAGACTGAAAGGTAAAGCTCTGCCTGATTTTATATCCTGCTGTTTCTCAGCACCCAGCACAGTACCTAACAAGTCAGAGGGTTTTACAAATTTCTAATAAAGGAAGCCATTCACATGCATGCAAATTCAGATGAGAATTATGAGGAAGAGCTCACTTCAAATGACTTCAAATATGAAGTCTGTATTTACACTTTAAGCTGAACTATTTAAAAGTTAAAAAACCAAAATGGAAAAAAGAGAGAAATGGAGAGGATGAAGAGATAAAGAGAGAGAGAGTGAAAAGGAGCAGGGGGAGAAAGAGAGGAAAGAAGAAGGGAAAAAAGGTAAATTTTCTTGAAAAATTCACATGGATTCATGTGTGTTTGAGACTCACTGATAAGAGCCACATTTTTCTGATTCTCAAGTATTTTGCATATGATATATAATTTGTAGTAATTCAGCTCTGTAAGGTAGGGACCATAATTTCTTTTGTAGAGAAAAGATTTTCAGAGGTAAAAAAAAAAAATGACTTAATAAAGATTAATTATCTAACAAGTGCCCACATAAATACAACTTCAAACATTCTTACTACAAATCCATTTGACTGTCCATGAAATTGATGTTGGGTGGAAGAAGATAGAGGAATCAATGGGAGAAACAAGTTGAAGGATATAAACTTGCCAACATTAAGTATTTATTAATTTAATATAAATTTTAGGATAATTTGAGAACACTGTTAGATAGACTTAGAGCTTTCCATGATTCAAGAAATATTAAATTCTCTTTTATAGAAGCCATGCCAAAGCTTGTTGTACACTTTTAGTCAATTCCTCTGCCTGATTGTATTCAATTTATTTGATATGTTAATAACATTATTGGTTGCTATGATGAGAGAGCTAGAGATAAATGAAATCAGTTTGAATCAATTTGATAGGCCTTTTCCTCTAAAGACTAAATACTGTCTTGCAATGGTAGAATTTCACAGCTTACACAGCTCTTCTCAGTAAGATGGGTCTGGAGGGCAAGGTCTCTGTTAATGAAGTGAAAGACAAAATCCATTTAACCAAATAACACATAAACTGCTCTGCATAGTTGTTAAATAACTGAACCTCTCCTATTTCTTTCAATTCAGACTATAGGGAACAGAGGGAGAGGGAGAGGTTTCTAAGAGAGATTACAGGGGAAAGGATGTGTTGGAGAAGGGAGACACTGCTAAGTCCATTTTAAAACGTGATAAAAAGAGTGCATTAATTCATTCTAAAAAGTCAGGAAACAAACTTACTATGATATTATAAAGTAGGAATAGTAACATATTAGAAGACTACGTTACCCTAACAGATGACAGCACAGACTGTCACATAGCCTCTAACAGTGATTTCCCAGCTAATTTCACCAGCTACCATGTTTCTCAATAGCTTGCCTAGTACTTAATTACTAGTAAGACCCCATTACATTATGTTAAAAAAAGGGCATTCACCGACTTTATTTCTTTATTTTTCATTTTTATGGAGCTCTCCTTGATTTCTTCAATAACCTCAAATTCTTTACCTGGCATGTGTGATAACTTCTAAGTCTGTGGCCAAGCCTGACAAGTCACATCCTAGCTTTACGCTTGCAATATCTTACTTCATACGCAACAGGCGGCCCAAACTCAGCATTTCCAAAACTACCATCATCTCTCAGCTTTCACTTTTCAGTTCCTCACTTCTGTTGACTCTTCCTGATTTCTCCTCATATATCCGCAGGTGAATTCTGATCATCTCTCAAGATCGACATGTCTTTGCCTTTTCCGCATGCCATTCATTGGTCTTCAGGGTCTGAACACAGCTACCACAGGAAGTCCCTAAAACACGGTCTGAATCTTACTTCCCTTGGCAAAAAAGGTTATTACTTCATAGATATTTTAGTTTAAAAGTTTTAAAAGCATAAAGTAACAATTACTGTCTTCATTAAGAGATACTGAATGGAACAAAAGTCCCCAATTCTAACTACTTCTTTAGCAAACTTCACTAGAGGTAAGTTCTACTAATAATTTGGTTTCCAGATTTTCTTGGAATTATATAAGAGCTTTATGAGCTCTAAGAAATTTATATATACTTTAAATATTAAAACAATTGTATATTTATAAAATAAAATTGATTAAAATCATTGTATACTTACATTTCTATGGATATACTTAGAGATATATTTTACTATTAACATATCTGTAGGTGCACACATATTTATTTAATTTTATTAACTATATTTGTTTATTTAACTCTTTTCAATTATATATCAGTAATTATAAATCTAGAGAGCATATTAAAAAGCAGAGACATTACTTTGCAAACAAAGGTCTATATAGTCAAAGCTATGGTTTTTCCATTAGTCATGTATGGATGTGAGAGTTTGACCACAAAGTAGGCTGAATGCAAAAAACTGATGCTTTTGAAATGTGGTGTTGGAGAAGACTCTTGAGAGTCCCTTGGACTGCAAGGATACCAAACCAGTCAATCCTAAAGGAAGTCAGCCCTAAATATTCATTGGAAGGACTGATGCTGATACTGAAGCTCTAATACTTTGGCCCTCTGATGCAAGGAGCTGACTCACTGGAAAAGACCATGATGCTGGGAAAGATTGGAGGCAGAAGGAGAAGGGGACGACAGAGGATGAGATGGTTGGATGAGTCCTTATCACCGACTCAATGGACATGAATTTGAGTAAACTCCGGGAGTTGGTGATAGACAGGGAGGCCTGTCGTGCTGCAGTCCATGGGGTCTCAGAGCTGGACGTGACTGATGAACTGAATGAACTGAACTGAATGTCTATACCTGGGTGATTAAAAGTACAAAATGCTTTACCTTTTTAAGTTTCAAGACCTACTAATCTTGAGGGATGGACAACTCCATTGATGTCTTGCATGAGGTGACAGATGGGAGAACTGACTCCAGTGAGGTACCACCACTCATGCCCTATGTCTGTCCCCTTCCCTATGTCAATTGACAGAGTGTAAAGGAGGGAGGAAATGCTTGAGGGGAAAGGAAGGGGATGATTCTCCTCCTAAATTGAAAGTGTTGGACGGATGATGCTTTGAGCGAATGACTCAAATCAATTTGGAGGGTACACAGGGAGAAGATAGCATTCCAGTTCTCAGCGGATGCCTTAGTAGGCAGTGTTCTTGCCTTGTCATGTAGCAAAAAAGCAGGGAATGTGAGAAAGAGTGAGACTTGACAAAGTGAGAGATACTCAAGAAGGTGGCAGTGAAGGCTGCTGCCTGATTTTGGTTTCTATTTTCTGAGGAGCAAGAAAGATTACTTTTATGTGTGCCCCTGGAGCTGAGAGTTACTCCAAGAGGAGTCTGGGACTGGGATTGGAGGCTGTGGTCCTTCTGGGAGACCCAAGCATCAGGGGTGAGGCACCAGCAGGTCAGCCAGAAGCTGTGCTTACTCTTGCAGGTCTATTGTTACAGGTTACAAATTCTGAAGAGACTTGAATAGAGGTGAGCTTCTCTTTATATGGACTGGTTTGAGGTTGCCACTCATTGACATTTAGGTCACAGAAAATTTGCTGGGCATTCATTTTGGATAGCAAAAGAGAAGAATTTGTCCTTACCACAGTCACCTAAAAAGAAGTTTGCTCTTTTCCTGATTTTATTCACTTAACAGAGGAGAAGGCAGGGAAAACATGATTTCTAAGATGCAGCCTAAGTTCCACTTCTCCCAAACCTTCCACTTAAAATCACTGAAGCTATAGCACTAGGCTGCAGAGAGGAGAGGAGAGGAGAACAAACAAGAAATAACCTGGGAATTTTAAAATGCACTGAGATTAGTCTCAAACACTCAAATAATAAACTGATATTAACCCAAAGCAGCTAGCAATGTATAAAATCAGAGCACAATGCTTCCAAAAGCAAACAAGGAAGTCAGTACATAAAACCTGGGAGGAAGATAGTGACTGAAAAAATCAAGCTACTTCCCTGTCATTCCAAATAGTAGAGATTTTTCAATAAAGTGATTTCACAATATTCACAGGTTCATTTTATTATACTTATTTGTATATATGTCTACTGTTTCCAATCAGACTGTAGATATTTTAAAGTCAGGGATTAAACTTTATACAACTTTTTCTCCTTAGAAACTAAAATATATATAAAGTGCTCAATATGTATTTGTTGATTTAAAATAAAGAATTAAATGTGAATAATTAGAAAATAAGTCATTAAAGAGAGTAAATACAATAGTAGAAATAGATGTAATGTTTATAGATTAATTTTGTTTTATATGTGTTGAGTGAAGGGGCAGTTGACTATAAAGAAGCATATTTGACTCTGCCATGATTTTGAAGCAACTAAAGATTAAGATTGTAATCACAGGGGCAGGAGGTTAATTCCTTGTCCTCTTACTTCCTAGCTGTGCGGTCTTTGAGAAGTTGCCTCATTCGTTAAAAAAAAATAAAAAGAGTAAGGTCTAGGCTATAATCCTTTATTATCCTCCAAGTAATAAAATTCTACAAATCCATGAAAATTAAAGGAGTGACCACAGTCTTAAGCTGTAAAAACTATATCAAGGGTTCCATTTGGAATGCACTGACTGTATATTGACAAATGGCAAAATTTAATCTTTCAAATGTTACATCTAACTCATACGGTATATTATAAGTAAGATGAAAATGTTTTTCTTGGTTCACTGGATTATTCGTTCAGCATTCCTTTTTTTCAAATAATTGTTTGTTTTCTAATTTTTAAAAAACATAGTCTGCATGATTCAGCAGGTTTCAGGATTATGTTAGGGAATAACTTGCAAATCAAGGAGATAAGACTCATCCTGATCCCAGCACAGTTGTCAACAAGCCAGGTATCCTGATCCCAGCACAGTTGTCAACAAGCCAGGTAACTTAAGCAAAGGAGTGAGTTTTCATCTGTGTGTTTGAAGTGCATTTCTGTCTTTTGTTGATGACACTAGACACAGCAAAGCATAAAAACAATCATCTAAAGTTAGCAGGGAGCATCATCTTACAATAGAAAAATAATCAGAGATTCATTTACACCACAAAAACAAACAGCCAGATTCAACCATCTGCTGGGGCAGTTAAAGCAAACTTTTAATTATTGGAAGACGTAAATAATTGGGAAAGATAAATCATTATACCTCAGTAACAGTACAATGACGACATATTAATCCTCTGCAAGAAGTTCATCAAAATGATATAACAACTAAAGCTTATAATGGAAATATAGTTTGTTTTAATAGTGAATTGAGTTCCTTTCAACATGCCAAATCAATCATTTCAATACAAAAGATACTAGGAAGAAAATAATGTTATGATACTGAGTTAATGATTTCCTCATTTTTTGTTTCAACCTCTTATTATTAGAACTCTCCAACCATTATGTGGGTTGTAAACCCCCATCTCAGACATTTCACCAGGAGGCTAAAAAGGATGCCTGATAAACTACATCAACAATGAGACATTTATATGGATAGAGATATAGATAAAGACATACATGTGGCTATGAGAGACTGGAAGTTTGTGAAAGAATTCCCAGGATATGTGATTTTGTGCAAGACATTGATGGATGAGGAGGAACTGTTAAGTTTAACGGAAAGAAAGCATTCTGTAGAGGGAATGTCAGCGCCAAGGAACAGAGGGAGTCCTTGGGAAGCATGGCCAGCTGGGAAGGCATGGGAGAAAAGATGGAATCAGAGGGAAAGGTTATCACCAGTGGGTGGGGAAATTCAATATAACATTTACTGAGGCATTTTAACTTTATTCTAAAGATAGCAGTTGTGTGTGTATGCTCAGTTATGTCTGACTATTTGAGACCAACCAGGCTCCCCTGTCCATGGGATTTTCCCGGCAAGAAACTGGAGTGGGTTGCCATTTCCCTCTCCAGGGGATCTTCCTGACCTGGGAATCAAAACCATGTTCCCTGTGTCTCCTACTAAGTGGATTCTTTACCACTGAGCCACCTGGGAAACCCCTAAAGATGGTAAGAAGTTACCAGAAATGACATGAAAATGTAGTTGTAAGGGAGGAAAAATGTCTTTTTACCTTCTGAGGTGCTGTGGGTGAATCTAAGAGTTAAAATGACATAAAACATATTAACAGGGATAAAAATTGCCCACATTTTATCTAATATTTGTGTGTCCATGTGGAGTCTTCAAAAGGAATATGAAGACCCCCAAAAGTTGTTAGGCCCAAACAACTTTCTAAATATAGCAGAATGAATTATGGGACTGTGATAAGACAGAGCAGCTTGGTTAGGGGGACAGCAAATTGTGGGATGGCGACTAGAAAATATATGGGGGCAATAATACAAGTGAGGATTATTTTAACGGGTTGTTTGCTCGTGTTTTGACTCCCAGTCTTAGTGATAAGAGTGCCCTTTTCTTCCTGGTAGAAGAAATGCAACTTTCTCATGGAAAGTTTTATGACCAGCCTTTAATTAGAAAGGGGGAGGTCACAGAGCCCTTCCTGAGTCTGTAATTTCTTAGGTGCCTTCAGCTCAAAATATTCAGTATGCCAAAACAGTGTATTTTTGTATACATGCTCTGAATTCCTTTAGAGTTCAAACTACTCCCAAGCATTATTTCAAAACATCACCTATATTAATTCCTTTCATTGCCTTTGCATATAGAATAAAGAAATAAGGTTCAAAGAGATTAAGATCATTATTACTTATTTACAGCTATTGAAAGTGAGGAGTATCTGCTCCATTCCCTGAAGCCAGTCTAGTTCATATGATCTCATCATCCACATTCTTAGAGGAAAGCAAATAAATAAAAATGTTTCCTGAAGGTTGTAGGTTGTCTTATAATAGTTATAGGATAAGGCTCAATGAACTTAGAACAGGAAGAAATCTCTTTCACCAATCACAGAGACATTTTTAGCTGACAATCTAAAATTGCAATTTAGAAAATTTGTTTTATCTAAGAATATCCTCAGAATTTGTGTTGTTTTTCCACTGCAAATCATTACCATAAATAGACTATATGTACACACAATACTCCACATCCAGACAACCATGTACAAACACATACTAAGCCAGAATTGAACTTTACAAGGTTAAGTTTTCCCTTAAATCTAACTATCACTGAGGAAGAAAATATATTATCTGGATATGAAACCTTATGAAATAGAGTATAATCAGATCTTAATATTTTTATGTAACTTTTAATTATTTAAAGAACGCTCAGTATTAACAGTCAGCAATATGTTCATCTTGAAAAAGCATCTTAAATTATATGGGAAAAATGTAGATCACAAAAGTAAGATGATAGTCCCTATCAAATTTATATGTATCAAAACTCTGTTCACATACAGATGTATCAGAAACCCAGGCTGATTCTACTGAAAATCTTGTGACTATTCAAAATACTTGAAAACACCTATTATGATATCTGATAAATAATAGCTAATCAATAAAAGTATCTTTCCTTCATTTTTCGATATAACCCATTATCAAATTAAAGTGAATTTTCTCTACTTTTGCATATTGGAGGTCCATATTCTGAACATTGCCACCATCTTTTCTTTTTTTTTTTTTCTTTTGCTATAATATGAAACCAATTTCCTATAATCTCCACTAGTGCAAATATTACCTTCATCTGTTCAGTGCTGTATCATCAGCACCTAGACCCATGCTTGGTATGTAATCGCTCAATAAATAATTGTTGAGCAAGTGATTAAACAGCCCCAGGTATGAAAGTTAATTGCTGCTTTTAAAGTCTAAAATTGCTTCCAAATGGAATCTCCTAGAGACATAAATGTAAGAGTTTGAAGGATTATAAAAAAGAAAAGGGGAAACAAATGTCCAGAACGTAATATGGCTCCAGCATACAGAAAAGAGCGCTTCCCTGGTGGCTCAGACAGTACAGAATCTGCCTACAATGCAGGAGACCTGGGTTCAACCGCTGGGTCAGGAAGATCCCCTGGAGAAGGGAATGGTTACAATCCGTGGAGTCACAAAGAATCAGACATGACTGAGCAACTAACACACACAGAGAGAAGGCAAAACTACCTGATTTGGGAAATATTCCCAAGACTATTAAGCTTGTTTTGACACCTTAATATATCTTTTATCTTCTCATAAAAAATTAGCTAAGGAGGAGGGGGTTATAAATTTCAATGCTAGAAATACCTGAGCAACTCAGGAACTCAGGGATTAAGCAATAGATGAGAACAACAGTAATAAAAAAAAACACTAATTGTGATCATTTATTATATCAGATGAGTCTCTGTGTGTATTTGTTATGACTATAAGAACAATCGACCCGCAAATTATTTAAATTCACACAATTACCAGTATCATAAAAGGAAGGAAATAAATGTTTGGTTATATCTTTTTCAGGTAAAATTTATGTTTTATAATGCAATCACCACAAATATGAACATAATAAACTAACATATTTCACAGCAGTAGTTTCTTTCTAGTCAAAAGGTATAATCTGAAAAGCAGTCAATTCTAAAGGCTCAAAAATCATGGTATCTGATTTAAGAGTGGATTACTGGCATAGTGCATATATACCCTCATTGGAATGAATGTAGAGTTACATGTTAACTTCCAACTGTGTTAATGGGACACTAAGTACCTGTTTCCACAGAGTGGGGATTACAGTTTACTTTCATGTTGAGTACTTGAGCTACTTTGAATGTTAGCTACATTGTGGGATAACCAGTAAGAGAGGTAAGATTGTGCAAAGCTGTAGGATGAAAGAGATTTAAAATATAATAAGGAAATACAAATCACAAATAAATAGATGGATTAAATGGCATCTGATGTTTAACAATATAGTGAGCAAATGATATTTAATGTCTGAACAACAGAACACATTTTTACTAGATTTTTAAAGGATGGATTAGACAGACTACTGTTTATCTCTCTTCAGCTAAGGATGATATCTATAGCATTCAAATTAGAATAAAGTTGTGTGTTTTTCCTTCAACACATGAGATCATCCATAGAAAATCACAGTTATGATATATTTGGATGATTTATGCTTTCAAATGATACTGAGGGTCTGCTATATGTTAGTTATATTTCTTTCAGCCATTTGCCAGTAGAATATTTTGCCCAAATCTCAGCTTAGACCATTTTTCCTCCACTGAGTGCTCCCCAGTGTAGTTATATGGTCCTGTGCTTTGCATGGAAAGAACTCCTATTTCGGCACTTACAAATTTCATTGGGGCCAAGAGTGATTATTGACTCAAATTCTTTGGATAAGGAACTGATTGGTTCTATTTTTATAGTGAACAGAAGACATTCTCATCTTTGGAGCCACTGTTAACTTTTTTACAGAGCACTAATGCAGGGTGTCTCTGTAAGGTCTTAGCCTTGTTGCCGCTCCTTCTCATCCTCTGTTATTTCCAACTGTACCCTAACATGGACCACTTCCTCTAGCTGTCAGTTACTTCAGCAAGCATGAAACTCAGAAATTAGTGTAAATAGCAAACATTTCCTTGCTCCTTGAACTACTACTCCCAAACCATATCAAATCTACCTCAAGTCGTGTTAAGTTTTTCTTCTAAATATTTACCAGGCACTTCTCTAAATCTGTATCACAATATTTAAGTCAAAGTATCATTATCTTTCACTATGAAAAATTCTCATTTTCTCCCCTTATTCATCTTGGGTTCCCTTTACAGAAGGAGGAATGATGTCTCTATGATTTCACTACTCTCTGATTCTTCACTGTCCAGCCACAGGGCATTCTTCACATGTTCTTCCCAGCAGAAACCCTTCTGTCTGCTCCTTATTCATTCATATGCTATTCATTTTTTCAGTCTCTGCTTCAGCTTCCCATGCAAAAAATTTTTTATATATCATGTTTATTTAGCAGAAGCTTTCAAACATACTATAGGATTCTCACATTTTGTAACTTTTAATTTATTGATTAAAGTTTGTAGGAGACATTCTGGTTCATTTTCAACATCTGTGTCATCTATGTGTATATTTCAGGCCAATCATCATAATTCCTTCCCTCTATCCCAATGATGGATATAAGTATGTATGTATGAGTATGTGTTTGTGTGTATATGTGTGTGCATGTGTGTATATATGTATACACACACATATACATATACACACACACACACATATAGACCTGGTCTTCCCTGGTGGCTTCAGTGGTAAACAACCCACCTGCCCATGCAGGAATATGAGTTCAATTCCTGGGTTGAGCAGATCCCCTGGAGAAGGAAATGGCAACCCACTCTAGTATTCTTGCCTGGGAAATACCATGGACAGAGGAGACTGGGGGGCTACAGTCCATGGCGTTTCAAGAGAGTTGCATATAACTTAGCGACTGAAGAACACCACCACCTGGTCTATGAAATGCAAGACAAAAACTAAACTGACAGGGGACTTCTGAGAGTCTTAGACTTCTGAGAGTCTTCACTGTCTATAGACAAAATGAGAGACAGTCTTTTCCTCTAGACACTTTAGGTTTACGTGTAGCCTCTGAAAGTGCATTAGCTTGTATCCAGTTTGAAGATGAAGCCAACACCAAGGGTGGCAGAGTAACATCACTGAGACATTTTATCATTTAACCTCAAACCCTTTCCTACATCTGTACTAACAATTTTATGAGTGAATACTTTCCTAATTATTAAACCACTTAGGGATATACAGGTAAAAGCACCTAGCTAGTCTTATACTGTAAGGTTCATGACAGCAGACCTCACAACTGCTTTTATTCACCACTTTAATACTAGTATCTAGCTTAGTGCCTAGAATATTATTTGTACTCATTGAATTTTAATGGGTAAATGAATACCAACTTTTTTTTTGGAAAAAATTCACTGAAATACGGACTTTTTTTCCTTCTAGCTGCCTAGTTTTATTATTTATGTGGACAATTCCTTCTGTTTCTCAAAAGGCACAGTTTTATCGTGGTCATTTCCCTATGAGTAGGCTATATTTATCTCTGCCCCTCTGAAGTATCATACTTTATATTAGGTAAAATTCTTTCGCCATTATCTGGACAGACAGATAGATATATCATGTCTCTCATTCAACAAAGATCAGTATTTTATAAATGAAATTATGGATGAGAATTACTGTGAAGCCTTTGAAAAAATATATACCTCTGCAGCATCCCTCTAAATTCTGGGTTGGGAGAGCTGTTGTGATTTATACACAGGCATGCTTACTTTTTCAGTGTTCCCTGAAGTAATTCTGATATGATATTAGATCCATTGTTCTATATACTAAACTTTGGTAAACTGAACTTAAATTTGCATTAAAACTTAAACGAAACTATTACATTAACTACTCATTCTAAACATTACAGCTTGAAGAAAGGACACGATTGTTTCTTCAAGAATCAAAAGGTTGCAGAGAAAACATAAACAGGCTTTGTTCTGTAGATTGTGAGGAAGCAAATATGGATTAATGAGAGGAGTTTCCAAGAAGTTAAATTTTGTTCCACTATACAGAAAAAAGACATTCCCCCCATTTGCTTCCTCTTTTCTTGATAACTCAACCTTGATATCTTCTTAGAGATCTGTCCCAGAACTCTCAGCCCATAAGGCATGAGGAGTGAAAATCAAACCTGCACCAAAGGCAGATGTGTGCTTGTTGAAATAAACCAGAGCACTCCATTTCTTTCTCCAGAATGATGGGCTTAGTGACATTCAAATGATCTGAATATAGTCAATAATGTTTGAGACAAGTCTTGCCAGGAATGCTCAAACAGTGGTTGGCACTCTTTCCTGCAGTTTTTGAAGTGAAGAAAATGTGAGATCCTAAGGCAAGAGCAACTATTTTATGAATTTAAAGAAGAAAGCCTCTCTGTAAGCAATGAAGCAGAACTGGGAGACCACGAGAGAGGAACAAGGGCCCAATGACATTGTTTTTGATCTCTATATTCTGCCATGCCTGAAGCCTTTGCACTTTTCATTTAGTTGGGGCAATAAATCACCATTTTATTTAAGACAGTTTAGATCAGATTTTCTGTTACTTGGAGCAGAGTTATAACTTGCCATAACTGTTACAATAAGGAAGAGTATTTTAAATTATTAAGCATATTCATAAAGAAGGTAGATCCTTAGTAGGTATCAAGTTATCAATCCTTAGTAGGTATCAATATTAAAAAATTCATATTCTAACATTAGGCAATTACATTAAAGGGATGATTTAAAATGGACCATGCATCAGAATGGAGATTGGTCTTGATGACATTTATAATGCTTGGAAGCCAAGGGGTGATGCCAGGCAGCACAAAGTAAAAAACAAGGAAGAAAAGAATCGTAAGGGGGTGTCCTTTGCCCCTGGGTCACTTATCTGATTCTGCTGTTGCTAAGAGGCTGTTGTAAATAACAGATACTTAAGGCAAGCACATTATATGCCAGCCAATGCTGGCACTAAGTGATCTGAATTGACTGATCTGGTCTGAGTCAACTTTAGACCAAATCCAACTGGTTTACTATCAAGATTACTCTACAGGCCTACAGGGTGTGATGCTTCACATGGACAAGCCTGGATCAGCAGAAATTACTAATGATTTTGGAAGCTAACAAGTTCTATGAGGTAATAATGAAAACTATAGCTTTAAATAGCCTGGTGGATAAATGCAATGGGGCAGAAGGGAATTGCAATGGGCTCCCTAAACTGTTCTGTTGATGTTACTGAGCAAATATAGCTCCTTGAGTTGTTCTTGTTTCATCAAAATCATGATACTCTTGAGTGTTGGCAAGGAAATATCAGGTAATGAGAATTCAGTGAACATGCCTTTCATCAGCTGAAAATCTTTAATTGTAATTGCAGCATGTAATGGTGTAATTAGTTGTCTAAGTGACAGGATAGGCTTAAATCTTTCCTAGTGTTTTGCAAAAAAAGACCATTATGTTTCCATAAAACCTTTCTTCAAATGAAATGAAGGGCAGGTAAAAATGGGAAGGCACTGATTTTTAACCCCATGAACTGAGCAACCTCACAAATAGAAATGGTAAGAGTTTATATGAAAGTAAAAAAAAATAGATTGCTACTAGATATATTTGGGTTTTAAAGGAGCAGTGGCTGTGCAGCGCAGGAGTGCCTGAGAGGAGATACTCCACGCTGAAGGTAAGAGAAGCCCAAGTAAGACGGTAGGCACTAAGAGTGGGCATCAGAGGGCAGACACACTGAAACCACGATCATAGGAAACTAACCAATCCAATCACATGGACCACAGCCTTGTCTAACTCAATGAAACTAAGCCATGCCTTGTAGGGCCACCCAAGATGGACTGGTCACGATGGAGAGGTCTGACAGAATGTGGTCCACTGGAGAAGGGAATGGCAAACCACTTCAGTATTCTTGCCTTCAGAACCCCATGAACAGTATGAAAAGGCAAAAAGGACACTGAGGATGAACTCCCCAAGTCAGTAGGTGCCCAGTATGCTACTGGAGATCAGTGGAGAAATAACTCCAGAAAGAATGAAGGGATGGAGCCAAAGGAAAAACAACACCCAGTTGTGGATGGGACTGGTGATAGAAGCAAGG
The DNA here is from genome assembly GCF_032405125.1 of Capricornis sumatraensis. Taxonomy (NCBI): domain Eukaryota; kingdom Metazoa; phylum Chordata; class Mammalia; order Artiodactyla; family Bovidae; genus Capricornis; species Capricornis sumatraensis. Next base: position 43,407,398 of record NC_091074.1, on the reverse strand, counting down.
TCTGATGTTGTAAACAGCAATACTGCATAGGAACCTGGAGTGTTAGGTCCATGAATCAAGGCAAATTGGAAGTAGTCAAACAGGAGATGGCAAGAGTGAATGTGGATATTCTAGGAATCAGTGAGCTTAAATGGGCTAGAATGGGTGAATTTAACTCAGATGACCATGATATCTACTACTGTGGGCAGGAATCCCTTAGAAGAAATGGAGTAGCCATCATAGTCAACAAAAGAGTCCAAAATGCAGTACTTGGATGCAATCTCTGAATCAACAGAATGATCTCTGTTCATTTCCAAGGCAAATCATTCAATATCACAATAATCCAAATCTATGCCCCGACCAGTAACACTGAAGAAGCTGAAGTTGAACGGCTCTATGAAGACATACAAGACCTTTTAGAACTAACACCGAAAAAAGATGTCCTTTTCACTTTAGGGAACTGGAATGCAAAAGGAGAAAGTCAAGACATACCTGGAGTAACAGGCAAATTTGGCTTTGGAGTACAGAATGAAGCAGGTCAAAGGCCAATAGAGTTTTGCCAAGAGAACACACTGGTCATAGCAAACAACCTCTTCCAACAACACAAGAGAAGATTCTACACATGGACATCACCAGACGGCCAACACAGAAATCAGACTGATTATATTGCAGCCAAAGATGGAGAAGCTCTATACAGTCAGCAAAAACAAGACCAGGAGCTGACTGTGGTTCAAATCATGAACTCCTCATTGCCAGATACAGACTTAAATTGAAGAAAGTGGGGAAAACCACTAGACTATTCATGTATGACATAAATCAAATCCTTTATGATTATACAGTGGAAGTGAGAAATAGATTTAAGGGACTAGATCTGATAGACAGAGTGCTGATGAACTATGAATGGACATTCGTGACTTCATACAGGAGAGAGGGATCAAGACCATCCCCAAGAAAAAGAAATGCAAAAAGCAAAATGGCTGTCTGAGGAGGCCTTACAAATAGTGTGAAAAGAAGAGAAGCGAAAAGCAAAGGAGAAAAGGAAAGATATAAGCATCTGAATGCAGAGTTCCAAAGAATAGCAAGGAGAGATAAGAAAGCCTTCCTCAGTGATCAGTGCAAACAAACAGGGGAAAACAATAGAATAGGAAAGACTAGAAATCTCTTCAAGAAAATTAGAGGTACCATGGGAACATCTCATGCAAAGATGGGCTCCATAAAGGACAGAAATGGTATGGACCTAACAGAAGATATTAAGAAGAAGTGGCAAGAATACACGGAAGAACTGTACAAAAATGATCTTCACAACCCAGATAGTCATGATGGTGTGATCACTCAACTAGAGCTAGACATCCTGGAATATGAAGTCAAGTTGGCCTTAGGATGCATCACTATGAACAAAGCTAGTGGGGGTGATGGAATTCCAGTTGAGCTATTTCAAATCTTGAAAGATGAGGCTGTGAAAGTGTTGCACTCAATATGTCAGCAATTTGGAAAACTCACCAGTGGCCAGAGGACTGGAAAAGGCAATGAAAAAAAATGCTCAAACTACCACACAATTGCATCCATCTCACATGCTAGTAAAGTAATGCTCAAAATTCTCCAAGCCAGGCTTCAGCAATTTGTGAACTGTGAACTTCCAGATGTTCCAGTTGGATTTAGAAAAGGCAGAGGAACCGGAGATCAATGACAACATTCGCTGGATCATCAAAATAGCAACAGAGTTCCAGAAAAACATGTGCTTTACTGACTATGCCAAAGCCTTTGACTGTGTGGATCACAATAAACTGGAAAATTCTGAAAGAGATGGGAATACCAGACCACCTGACCTGCCTCTTGAGAAACCTGTATGCAGGTCAGGAAGCAAGAGTTAGAACTGGACATGGAACAACAGACTGGTTTCAAATAGGAAAAGGAGTACGTCAAGGCTGTATATTGTCACCCTGCTTATTTAACTTATACCCAGAGTACATCATGAGAAACGCTGGGCTGGATGGTGCACATGCTGGAATCAAGATTGCCGGGAGAAGTATCAATAACCTCAGATATGCAGATGACACCACCCTTATGGCAGAAAGTGAAGAGGAACTAAAGAGCCTCTTGATGAAAGTGAAAGAGCAGAGTGAAAAAGTTGGCTTAAAGCGCAACACTCAGAAAACTAAGATCATGGCATCCGGTCCTGTCATTTTATAGCAAATAGATGGGAACACAGTGGAAACAGTGTCAGACTTTATTTTGGGGGGCTCCAAAATCACTGCAGATAGTGACTGCAGCCATGAAATTAAAAGACACTTACTCCTTGGAAGAAAAGTTATGACCAACCTAGACAGGATATTATAAAGCAGAGACATTACTTTGCCAACAAAGGTCCATCTAGTCATGGCTATGGTTTTTCCAGTAGTCATGCATGGATGTGAGAGTTGGACTCTAAAGCAAGCTGAGCCCCGAAGAATTGATACTTTTGATCTGTGGTGTTGGAGAAGACTCTTGAGAGTACCTTGAACTTGCAACAGATCCAACCAGTCCATCCGAAAGGAAATATATCAGTCTTGGGTGTTCATCAGAAGGACTGATTTTGAAGCTGAAACTCCAATACTCTGGCGGCCCTGACGTGAAGTGCTGACTCATCTGGAAAGACCCTGATACTAAGAAAGATTGAGGGCAAGGAGAGAAGGGGACGACAGAGGATGAGATGGTTGGATGGCATCACTGACTTGATGGACATGAGTTGGAGTAAACTCCGGGAGTTGGTGATGGACAGGGAGACCTGGGCTGCTGCGGTTCACTGGGTCACAAAGAGTCAGACACGACTGAGCAACTGAACTGAACTGAGCAGGAAATAAAAGTGGCATGCTTTAGAGAAACTGAAATATGTTTACATACATAAACACATATACATATACACATGTATTATTTATTTTCTGTATCCTAGACACAACTTTGCAAGATAGGTCTCTCCCCCATTTTACACATGAGGTAATTGGGGCTCACAGAGATGGACCAACGTACTTAGGGTTATACAGCTAGTGTGATGCACAAGCATGCTGTATTGCTATAGGACAAAATCTGGGTCTTTGAGACTTCAAAGTCCATTACCTTGTCCTTAGAATGAGCTACCTTTGACTCTTCAAACTCTTAGAATACAAGTTTTCATATTTCTGTATATATAAGAATTATAGTAAAGTTTATTAAAATGTGAGTTTCCATGTAAGAGAGACTTGAGTTGGAAAGTTATGGAAGAAGCCAAGATACTCTCAATTTTAAAATAATTCCTCAGGGAATTTTGAGGTAGGCATTTTTTAGAGCACACGATCTGGAATGTCTTTTGCAGAATTCTGTGTGAGAGAGGCCTGGAGACTCTTATGCAGGGAAATCCTATTCTGAGGATTATAAGAGTATCTTGATGACAAAGAGCAACATGTAAAAATCACAGACTTATATTTAATCAGAACTAGCCACTTCAAAGTCTCTAGACTTTGCAGAGTTAAACTTAAAAAAAAAAAAAAAAAAGACATGGGGTCTCAGTCACTAAAATCAAATTGGATTTGTAACACCAGGACTGTTAGGAAAACAGCTTTTTCCTCTGTATCTATTACAGTGTAGATGATTCTTGAATGAGCAGGCTGAATACTAGAAAATGTTTTTCTTCATAAAGCAAACAGTGCTCTAGCCACTGTAATCGGTGGTTGGGATAGTGGATCTTCCCTTTGTGTTCTCTCCTTACAAAATTAATCCTATCCTCTCTTTTAGACATAGGAGCAAAAATAGAAAGGAGAATAAAACTAACAAAATATATTTTTCTAAACTGAAAGGCTTGAAAAGCTCTACTTGCTTTGTCTATCAAAATGGTATCATTGGAGCACAGCCAAATCCAAATCAGAAGCTATATGAATGATTGTTCTTAGATAATAGTTTCCTTTAGTAAAATATAAAGCTCCTTTCCCCAAAAATCTTATCATGAGTTTCCAAACACAACAAATCCTAGTTTTCTAAAATAGATGTTTCATTTGGAATCAATTTTGCCTTAATTTTACCACTGTCTGCTAAAGAAGTATATCAGAGAAACTCATATGCCTTTCAATATGATAGTGTAAATTCTACTGTCTACTTAGTAATTCTATCAAAGTCATTCATTTTAACAGGAGGATGTATGTATCACAAAGGTTTGGTTTTCAAACTGCTTGTCTTTCAATGTTTTTTCTCTCTTTTTCATAAATAAATGTAAGCATTCTGTTTTGCTCAAGAAATACAAATGAGTTATTAGAAATTTTACTCATAAAATATTTACATAGAACTATTTGGTATGGCAGAAAGTATGTATTGTTTTAGCCATAGTTAACTCTCCTGATATTTTGGATTTACCTTGTATAGGAAAGGGGAATGTTTCAAGCAGTGAAGAATGGATGAAACTGGGAAGGAAAAAGAAGGAGGTTAGGGAACAGCAAAGCTTTTTTTGTTTTGTCTGGGCTTTTCTGTTACTTGATTTAACACAGCAGAAATCAAATATCCAGGACGCTCATTCATGATACTAGTGCAATCTCTGCTGCTATGCTTCAGTTGTTCTACTCAGAGAATTATAATTTCAAATTATTTGGTCTGAATAAAAACTTAAAAGCCAGTTAAAACAACATTCTCTATCTTGCATTTCAGCTGTGGAGTAATGAAAATAATAAATATAGCTTTCTGTAAAGTTGGCTTTGAATCTTGACTCTTTTACTGTGAAAGTTTGGGTGAGTTATTTAACTTCACTGAAACCTTAGCCTTTCTCTTCTCCATGGGATCTTCCCAAACCAGGGATTGAACCCAGGCCTCCCACATTGCAGGCAGATTCTTTACCAGCTAAGTCACAAGGGAAGCCCAAGAATACTGGAGTGGGTAGCCTATCCCTTCTGCAGGGGATCTTCCCAACCCAGGAATCAAACTGGTGTCTCCTGCACTGCAGGTGGCTTCTTTACCAACTGAGCTATCAGAGAAGCCCCAACCTAGAAGCAATAGACAAATTTTTAGAAAGGCACAATCTCGCAAGACTGAACCAGGAAAAACAGAAAATATGAACAGATCAATTATCAGTAATGAAATGGAATCTGTAATTTTAAAACTTACAATAAACAAAAGTCTAGGACCAGATGGTTTCACAGATGAATTCTACCAAACATTTAGAGAAGAGTTATTAATAACACCTATCCTTTTGAAACTATTCCAAAAAGTTGCAGAGAAAACTACACTTCCAAACTCATTCTATGATACTAGCTTCACTCTGATTCCAAAATCAAAGATACCACCAAAAAGAAAACTACAGGCCAATATTCCTGATTAACAATCAATGAGGATGCAAAATCCTCAACAAAATACCAGCAAACTGAATCCAACAATAGTTAAGAGAATAAAACACCATAAGCAAATGGAATTTATCCCAGGGGTGCAAGGATTTTTCAATATCCAAAAGCCAATTAATGTGATATACCACATGAACAAATTGAAATAGATTATCTCAGTAGATGCAGACAAAGTTCTTTTAATAAAATTCAACATCCATTTATAAAAATTTCTCCAGAAAGTTGTCATAGATCTAACATATCTCAACATAATAAAGGTCATTTAAGACAAACTCGGGCTTTCCAGGTGGCACTAGTGGTAAAGAACCCATCTGCCAATGCAGGAGACATAAGAGACTTGGGTTCAATCCTTGAGTCAGGAAGATCCCTTGGAGGAGGACCTGGCAACCCACTCCAGTATGCTTATCTGGAAAATCTCACGAACAGAGGAGATTGGTGGACTATGATCCATAAGGTCACAAAGAGTCAGACACTACTGAAGCAACTTAACACAGCACAGTACAAGGCAAACTCACAGCTAACATCATACTTGAAGGTGAAAAGCTGAAAACATTTCCTCTAAGAGCAAGGATAAGACAAAGATACCCACACTTGCCTCTTTATTCAACATAGTTTTGAAAAACCTAGCCACAGCAATCAGAGAAAATAAGGAGTATAACGAAACCAAATTGGAAAGGAAAGAGTAAAACTGTCATTGCTTGCATATGACATGATACTAGACATAGAAAATTCTTAAGATGTCACCAGAAGACTACTGGAGCTCATCAGTGAATTTGGTACAGTTCCAGGATACAAAGCTTATATACTGAGATCACTTACACTTCTATACACTAGCAAGAGAAATTAAGGAAACATTCCCATTTATTATCTAGCCACAAAATATAAATACATAGAAGTAAACCAACCTAAGGAGGCAAAAAGATCTGTACTCCAAAAACTTTAAGACATCAATGAAAGAAATGGAAGGCAACACAAACAGATGGAAAGATATACAGTATTCTTGGATTGGAAGAATCAACATTGTTAAAATGATCATACCACACTATACCACACAAGGTGATCTACAAATTAAATTCAATTTCTATCAAAATATATTGTTCACAGAGATAGAAAAATAAATTTAAAATTTGCATTGAAACACACAAGACCCGAATAGCCAAAATAACTTGAGCAAGAAGAATGGAGCTGAAGGCATCATTCACCGTGACTTCAGACTAAACTACCAAGCTAGAGCAATCAAAACATTACAGTGCTGGCACAAAACCAAACATATAGATCAATGGAATAAGATAGAAAACCCAGACACAAACCTATGCACTTACAGTTAACCTACAACATAGGAGACAAATATAGTCAGTGGAGAAAAGAAAGTCTTTTCAGTAAGTGGTGCTAGGAAAACAGAACAGCTACATGTAAGAGAATGAAATTAGAACATTCCCTAATAACATATTAAAAAACATCTCAAAATGAATTAAAGATCTAAATGGAAAACCAGATACTGTAAAACTCCTAGACAATAACATAGGCAGAATGCTCTTTGTCATAAATCACAGTAACATGTTTTTGTATGTTTCCTAATGCAAAATAAAAGCAAAAATTAACAAATGAGACCTAATTAAATTTAAAAGCTTTTGCACAGCAAAGGAAAACATCAACAAAATGAAGTGACAATCTGTTGAATGGGAGAAAATATTTGCAAATGATATGACAGATAAAAGATTAATATTTAACATATATAAATAGCTTATACAAATCAACATTGCATTTAAAAATGGGCAGAAGAAATGAACAGACATTTTTCCAAAGAGGGCATACAAATAGCCAACAGGCACATGAAGAAAATGCTCAACATTGCTAATCATTAGGTAAACAAAAATCCAAACCACCACATACCCATCAGAATGGCTCTCCTTACAAAGAAAATGAATTAAAAATCTTGGCAAGGATGTGGAGAAAAAGAGAACAAATGGATTATTAGTGGGAATGTAAACTGATGCAGCTACTGTGGAAGACAGTATGAAGGTTTCTCAAAGAAACTAAAAATGGAACTATCATATAACCCAGCAATGCCACTCCTGGGTATATATCTGAAAATAACTAATTCCAAAAGATGCTTCCATCTCAATGTTCATAGCGAAATTATTATAATTGTAAAGATATAGAAATGTTATTTATTTGCTTGAAAAAAAATCAAAAAGTTAAAATGTTTCCTATTTAACTCTTCAGTACTTTATCTTGAGAAATGAAGCTACTTATATTCTAGGGTTTTGGGCGTATTCAAAAGGTGCTACAATAAGGATAAACTCTAGAATCAGACTCAGCTGGATTTCCCCCATCTCTTGCTTTTGTTTTTTTGAATGATCTTTCCTTTTTATTATTTCATTTTCTCCTTTATTTTTTTGGAAGTTATAATCTTCATGTCTAATCTTTTAGTGTTATTCCTTGCCTTTATCATTCATGTTTATGCTTCCCTTTAACAATACAAATAAAATAAAGTATTTAAATGCCAACAACTTCCACCAAATCTACATCCAATAGAAGTAGTTTTTGTGTAGGTTTAGAATACACTTCATGTTTATTTATATTTAGAGACATATTCACAATTATATTTATTTACCAACAGCTTTCTATTTTACATCTTCCATCTAGGATAACATTTATTCTGCCAAAATTACTTATTTAGAATTTCATTTACCAAGGGTCTGTTGGTGGTAAGCTTAATATTTATCTTTTTTATCTTTTAATATCTTTATTGTACCTCTGGCTACTGGGTATAATTTTATTGATAATTATCATAATTTTACATAATTTTACTGGGTACTATTAGGGCCTAGAATTCTATCTTAGATTTTGGTTCATGTACATGTGTGTAAATGAGTGTGTGTGTGTTTATGTTGCTCAGTAAATTTAAGACACAATTCTACTGTCTTCCAATTTCTATTGTTGGAAAATTTAGAATAATCATTGAATAAATAGCCATCAGTCATTTGAAGGAAATCTGCCTGTTTCTTCTGCCGGTAATTAAGATCTCTTTTTGTTTTTCTGCTGATTTATAGGCATGTATGGATGCAACTTCTATTTATATGATTTTGCTTTGTTATTTTTAAGCTTGGGTTAAATATTCCGTTTTCCAAAGAATATTCATGCTTACTTGTCCCAGTTTCATATGTATACTCCCTCTACAGTTCAGTTCAGTTCAGTTCAGTCGCTCCGTCCTGTCGGACTCTTTGCGACCCCATGAATCGCAGCACGCCAGGCCTCCCTGTCCATCACCAACTCCTGGAGTTCACCCAAACTCACATCCATCAAGTCGGTGATGCCATCCAGCAATCTCATCCTCTGTCATCCCCTTCTTTTCCTGCTCCCAATCCCTCCCAACATCAGAGCCTTTTCCAATGAGTCAACTCTTCGCATGAGGTGGCCAAATTACTGGAGTTTCAGCTTTAGCATCATTCCTTCCAAAGAAATCCCAGGGTTGATCTCCTTCAGAATGGACTGGTTGGATCTCCTCACAGTCCAAGGGACTCTCAAGAGTCTTCTCCAATGCCATAGTTCAAACGCATCAATTCTTCGGCGCTCAGGCTTCTTCACAGTCCAACTCTCACATCCATACATGACTACTGGAAAAACCATAGCCTTGACTAGATGGACCTTTATCGGCAAAGTAATGTCTCTGCTTTTCAATATGCTGTCTAGGTTGGTCATAACTTTTCTTCCAAGGAGTAAGCTTCTTTTAATTTCATGGCTGCAGTCACCATCCTCAGTGATTTTGGAGCCCATAAAAATAAAGTCTGACACTGTTTCCACTGTTTCCCCACCTATTTGCCATGAAGTGATGGGACCAGATGCCATGATCTTCGTTTTCTGAATGTTGAGCTTTAAGCCAACTCTTTCACTCTCCTCTTTCACTTTCTGCCATAAGGGTGGTGTCATCTGCATATCTGAGGTTATTGATATTTCTCCCGGCAGTCTTGATTCCATCTTGTGTTTCTTCCAGTCCAGCATTTCTCATGATGTACTCTGCATATAAGTTAAATAAGTAGGGTGACAATATACAGCCTTGACGTACTCCTTTTCCTATTTGGAACCAGTCTGTTGTTCCATGTCCAATTCTAACTGTTGCTTCCTGACCAGCATACAGATTTCTCAAGGGACAGGTTAGGTGGTCTGGTATTCCCATCTCCCTCAGCATCTTCCACAGTTTATTGTGATCCACACAGTCAAGACCACTTTATTTTTCCATATAATATGAAAATGGGCCAAAAATCAAATTTAGCTTATAGTCATAAATTCTCATTGGAAACCTGTCTTTCCCTTTATCCGATGCCAAGATCAGGATATGTTAAGCTTTCTCCCAGGAACTGTGTGAGCAATGGGTTTACTTCTTATTCACCCTCATTGTGACAGAATCTTGGCTTAGTTTAGCACATTTCCTGTTAACCTCCATATCATGAGAATGCCCTATATTTTAAATCTCTTCTGCCATCCCCCAAGAAATCAAAACTGGAAGCTCAGACTATGGGCTCCTGAAACTCTCTGACAACCACTTCAGTTCTCAAGGGCACTTACAGCCATGGTGTGTCCTCTGCATATTCCTTCATTTCAGAACAAAATTTACTTTGCAATGAAACTGTAATAGCAGTTATTTTTTCCCTGACTCGCTCACCCTCTTGTGAAATTTGGATTTTTTGTTTTCTGACAGTTATTATGTTGATTCTGAAAGAATTGTTATATATATAGTTAATAAATATATGTATATATATTTAATAATATAGTAGTTTGGGTAAGTCACTGAGGTGTTTAGAGGCAGAAAATATTTTAGAGATTACCCAGATCTAACAACATCTGGGCAATGCAGAGGCTTGCCTAGTTATGCGTGGTGACAGTTGGGACTTGACTTCAATATTGCTTGAATTTATTAATGAGGTCAATTTTATGTTCTGTATAAAGCAAACCTAAAATATAAAGATATATTTGCTATATTTTCTTTTTCACATTTCTAAACTTTTCTTGAAACAAAAATTCAAACTAAACAAATAGTCCAAACCCTCAAATGAGCTGTTGGTAGAAAACAGAAAAATGAAATCCATCAGAGAGGCGTGAGCTAAAATAGCTACCAAAGAAGCAAAGTTCAGGTAACAGTGAAGACTAGCAGCAGCAAGCAGGTTCACAAAGGAAGCAAACATCACAGGGAGTGTCTGCATTTCTGACCAGCCAAATGATGGGGCCTAGGTGATAAGGTCTGAATTTCCCAAGTCCAAAGAATGAGCCGGGGGAATTTGAAAGGCAGTAAACAAGCCAAGATGGAAATGTTATTCAGGACCTTAAAATAAGTAAATTGAAACTATATACCCTACTGTAATGTATCAAGAATTGTCAAGAAGACTCATTTCATATGTATGATCCATGTTATATATTAATAGGATACACCAGAATCCCAAATTTGCTTTTTTCTATTGTATAAGTAAAACTACTTCTAGAACACAACAATTCATTCTCATACTACATATTCACTGTGAGGCAAACAAAAAAGAATATGCAATACATCTCAAAATTAGCAAAGTCTGGAGAAGAATGTTAATGGCAGCAAAGATAATAAACTGCTTAAATTCAATAGCACTCATTTACCCATAAATATATGGAAAAGAAACTTAGTATTTAACTGATTGCATGATCTTAATGTGGGCAAGAGTTTTATAAGCAAAAATCATAAACAATTGATAGATCAGTCTACATTCAAAATAAGCAAAGAAAAAAATCAAGATGTATTAACATATTCATTCTAGTTTTAGTGAGACTAAATCATGTTACAACCATAGATAACTAAAATATTGCTCACATTAACTGTCATTATATATGAAATTCTTAAAAGCAGAGGTACTATTATATATTACTTACATAAAATTACAACATATTTACCTGATTTTTCTATCAGTATTATTGTCAAAATATAACATTCCAGATTTAAGATTGGCTTGAAAACCTAATAAATGATTCTGCATTTTATTCTGTAAATATGTGTCTTTATTTTTTTCTATCTTTTAAAGTAAAACTGGTAAGTTTGGAGAATATGTATTAGCGTTTAGATATGTGGCAGCATACTGTGTTTCCTTTAGGAAAAGACAAAGTAAAGTATGGAGGATTGACAAAGTATGCCTATTTTACATTTCTGATTAGCACTGTGAGATTTATTATATTCACATGGTTCTAAAGAACAATCTCCTACACCTAGTAGTTGATTAGCTGAACCATCCATATGTCACCACATTGCTCTGAATAAGTTCTGGAAGTTAAGTGTTAAAACACTTGTTAGTTTGACTCTACTCCATTCAGGATAACATAATATTATTTTTATTTTTTAATCAAAAATATTAATGTGCATGAGTGTTAAGTTGCTTCAGTCATATCCGACTCTTTGCAGCACTATGGACTAAAGCCCACCAGGCTTCTCTGTCTATGGGATTCTCCAGAAAAGAATACTGGATTGGGTTGCCATGCTTTGCTCCAGGGGATCTTCCTGACCCAGGGATTGAACCCACATCTCCTGTGGCTTCTGCATTGCAGGCAGATTCTTTACTGCTGGCTGGAGAAGCCCACATATTCACTACATTCATCAAAACATTTTGTAGTTTTGCTGTAACATTCAGTACATTCATGCAGTACATTCAACTAAGAAAATCAAAGAAACGCAAATCAAAATAAGATGCAACTTTTCAGCCATAATATTAGCAAAATAGCAGCAGAGTTGCTCATAAATAACCTTCTAAGTGTTAATCTTCCTGATGAGTATGTTCTGGGGTACCTCCTCTTCATAAACTTTCGATAGAAATCTGACCTCATACATTCATATGAAATTTATGTATCAGTTTTATATCTCTGAATGAGAATTTGCTTCTAAAATTTAAACTCACAGTCCCAGATGAGAGATAACTGGTAGGTCTCAGATGATATACCTCAACATTCAACTTGCTCCACAAGAAATTTCCTCTTTATTCACAAATTTTTGATTTCTCCCTTTCCATAAATATCTATAGCATATTTAGTTCTATCATTTGTATTTTCTTTACCTACCATCTTTGTTGTTGCCAACAGTTTTTTTTTTTTTTAACTTTTTATTTTTTATTGGTGCATAGCCAATTCACAATGTTGTGATAGTTTCTGGAGGACAGCAAGGGACTCAACCATACATATACATGTATCCATTCTCCCCCAAACTCCCCTCCCATCCAGGCTGCCATATAACACTGGACAGTTTCCTGTGCTATACAGTGGCATCTTGTTGGTTATCCAGTTTAAATATGCAGCAGTATGTACATGTCCCAAGCTTTTCTATCACTTCGCCCTTTTTCTCCCCGCTCCTTCTGCCAACCTGATTTGTTGCTCCAATTCTTTCACTTCCTCCTCATCTATTTTCACATAACAATAAACATGAATACCTAAAGAATGGTATTTGTCCTGCTGATTTTGATATTTAATCATATTGTTTTTTCTTTTGGATGAAGAGAATTCTTTTTTTAATCTAACAAGCTGGGTCTTGAATGGTAAATACTAATTTTCCCAGCAAAGAATGAGGAACAACTTTCCAGAATATAGTATTGTACCCTGGAGAAGCACATTATACTCAAATACTGAAGATACATTTCATGTATCATTAGAAGATATAAAATATGTTTGAAGCAGTGATTTCTTAGTAAGCAGGTATTATGTACAAATTGTTGACGCTACCTGGAATTAGAATTAGAAGGACTAGTAGGAGTCCTTGTTGTGCTATATGTCAAGTGAATGAGTATTTCAATGCTGTTTAACAACCCTAAAACATTTGCAGCCTCATTTGTAGATTGTAAATAATAATGTGTAATCTGTGAAATAATCCAATATATAGTAATAAGTAAAAAACTGTCAAAATAAAGGGAATGTAAGAAAAAATATAATTCCATTTAAGACAGCATCAAAAATAATAAATTACCTAGGAAAAACAGTTAACCATGGAAGTGAAAGACTTGTATGCTGAAAACTATAAAAATAGTGATGAAGGAAACTGAAAATAATATAAAGAAATGGAAAACTATCCCAAGCTCTTGGACTGGAAGAATTAATTTTGTTAAAATTTCCATACTACTCAAAGCAGTCTGCAGACTTGATATAATCCCTGTCAAAATACTCATGACCTTTCTCATAGAACTAGAACAAACAACCTTAAAATTTTTATGGAACTACAGTGGCACTAGTGGTAAAGAAACCACCTGCCAAGGCAGGAGAAATGAGGACCAGGTTCGATCCCTGTGTGGGGAAGATCCCTTGGAGAAGGGTATGGCAACCCACTCCAATATTCTTAACTGGGGAATCCTTTGGCAGAGGAGCCTGATAGGCTACAGTACATAGGGTCACAAAGATTCGGACATGACTGAAGCAAATTAGCATGCACAAAAGACCCAAATTTGTCAAAGTGATCTTGAGAAAAAAAGAACAAAGTAGAAGTATCATACCAGACTTCACACTACTCTACAAAGCTATAGCAATCAAAACTAGATGGTACTGGCACAAAAACAGACACACAGAGCAGGGAAACAGAATAAAGGTTCAGAAACAAATTTATGCTTATATGCTCAATCAATCTCAAAAAAAAAAAGAAAGAGGAAGGTAGGAGAAAAGACACAATTGGTACTGGGAAAACTGGGTGGTGACTACATGTAGAATAATGAAATCAGAACATTTCCTCCTACCACATAAAAAAAACAAACAAACATGGATTAAAAACCTAAATGTAAGTCCTGAAACCGTAAAACTCCTAGGAGAGAACATAGGAAGAACAAGAACAGTCTTTGACATAAGTCATAGCAGTATGCTTTTGGATCTGTCTCCTAAGGCAAAACAAGTAAAGGCAAAAATAAACAAGTGAGACCTAATTAAATCCACAAGAAATGGAATCCAGTGATGAAACAAAAATAAAACCTACTGAATGGAAGAAAATGCATGTATGATATGACCAAAAAAGGGCTAATACCCAAAATATTAACCTGGCTTCCCTGGTGACTCAGTGGTAAAGAATCTGCCTGCCAACGCAGGAGATGCAAGTTCAATCCCTGGGTCCAGAAGACTCACTGGAGAAGGAAATAGCAACCCACTCCAGTATACTTGCCAGGGAAATTCCAAGAACAGAGGAATTGAAGGGCTACAGTCCATGGGGTCACAAAACAGTCAGACACAACTTTAATGACTAAACACAACAAACATCCAAAATGTATAAATAGCTCATACCACTTAATATTTTTTTTTAAAAGCCTGATTAAAATTGGACAGAATGTCCCAATAGACACTTTTCTAAAGATGAAACAAAGATGACTGACACATGAAAAGATGTTCTACATCACTAATCATCAGGGAAATGCAAATCAGAACCACAGTGAGATATTACCTTATACTTGTCAGAATGGCTATCATCAAAAATAACACAAATAAGAAATGTTGGCAAGGATATAGAGAAAAGGGAATACTCATACCTTGCTGGTTGAAATGTAAATTTGTGTACTTAGTATGGAAAACAGTATGGAGGTTCCCAAAATACAAAAAATAAAACTAGCATATGATCCAGCAGCTCCGCTCTTAGGTATATATTTGAAAAAGATGAACCTACTAATTTGAAAAGATACATGTACCACAATGTTCACAGCAGTATTATTTACAATAGCCAAGATATGGAGGGAAACCATCTACTCATCAACATATGAATGGATAGAATAGATATGGATATTTACACAATGAAATATTATTTATCTACGAAAGTGAATTTCTGCCATCTACAACAACATGGATGGACCTAGAGATCATTACGCTTCCTGAAAAAAGTCAGACTCAGAAAGATAAATGCAGTCATGTTATCACTAACGTAAGGAATCTAATAAGTAAAACAGATCAATATATTGGTATATAACAAGACAGAAACAGATTCACAGATGAAGAAAACAAGCGAGTTGTTATCAGTGGGGAGAAGAAAGGCAGAGGAACAATATAGCAGGATGGGATTAACAGTTAAAAACCACTCTGCCCAAAATAGATACACAACAGAAATATTGTACAGCACAGAGAAATACAACCATTATCTTGTAATGCATCTAAATGAAGTATACTCTTTAAATACATTGAATATTATGTTGTACTGCTGAAACTAATTTTGTAAATCTACTTCAATAAAAATTTTTTAAGAACATCACACCTCTATTTATACATATACATAGACAAAACCAGCCTCAAGTTTCTATCATAATTGGGCATTCCAATAGGCTGCTTATCTGTTTTCATATTTAGAAACTATACTGAACATCATGAGAAAATTATTACTCAAATACCATGTTATAAATCAGTGGCAGGAAGAAGCAATCCAAACAAAAGCCTTGAAATGGTTTGCTTATAGACACCAAGACCAGCACTGAAAATTAGTGTTTCAGATGTTGACAGTATTTTACTCTTTGATACACTTCAGAGTCTCCTTCCCCTAAAGGTATTCGGTTTTGATAGATGATTAACAAAGGACACATGGTATCTGAAGTAATAAAGACAAATTAGACTCTTCTTCTTGCTCCTTTATAAAAGTCTTGAAATCTCTTATTATTTTCAATAGAAGACTTATTTAAATGGTGCTTTTGGTAATTTCTACCACATATGAACTTTTTTTCTTTTGCTTTGATGTACTGAAAATATTACAGACCTCACTTAGAACATGATGAAAGGAGGGTTAAGGTTACAAAATTGAAATCTTACAAGGCCACTCTCTTAGATCAAAGACTTCAGCTGAAAATAATGGACTGGGTTCTGATAACTCATTCTTACAAAGTATACTCTTTTTATTCAACCCTAGGCTACACTATAATGCTTCTTCAATATCATGTAATGGGCAGGTGATCATACAGAAAGACTTAAATAAACCTATTGTATCAATATTTTTAGTGAGTAAGAAATACAGAAATACTGAAGTATGGCAGGTATAATTTCATGAGCAGTAACAAGTTTTATACTCTTGTTTAATCCTTGAATAAGTAATGATTTCAGTATGAGAAATATGTAAATTATATTTATACCCATGTCTAAGTATATACTTGCAAATATCAATAAATTACACACACATACATTAAGCATAAGCAGTTCATGACAACACTACATTTAACTGGTAATTACTTATCTATTATAAACACTTTCAGAATACATATGTGAACCGTGAACTTCCAGATGTTCAAGCTGGTTTTAGAAAAGGCAGAGGAACCAGAGATCAAATTGCCAACATCTGCTGGATCATAGAAAAAGCAAGAGAGTTCCAGAAAAACATCTATATCTGCTTTATTGACTATACCAAAGCCTTTGACTGTGTGGATCACAATAAACTGTGGAAAATTCTGAAAGAGATGGGAATACCAGACCACCTGACCTGCCTCTTGAGAAACCTGAATGCAGGTCAGGAAGCAACAGTTAGAACTGGACATGGAACAACAGACTGGTTCCAAATAGGAAAAGGTGTACGTCAAGGCTATATATTGTCACCCTGCTTATTTAACTTACATGCAGAGTACATCATGAGAAATACTGGACTGGAAGAAACACAAGCTGGAATCAAGATTGCTGGGAGAAATATCAATAACCTCAGAAATGCAGATGACACCACCCTTATGGCAGAAAGTGAAGAGGAACTAAAAAGCCTCTTGATGAAAGTGAAATAGACTGAAAAAGTTGGCCTAAAGCTCAACATTCAGAAAACGAAGATCATGGCATCTGGTCCCATCACTTCATGGCAAATAGGTGGGGAAACAGTGGAAACAGTGTCAGACTTTATCTTTTTGAGCTCCAAAATCACTGCGGATGGTGACTGCTGCAAGGAAATTAAAAGACGCTCACTCCTTGGAAGAAAAGTTATGACCAACCTAGATAGCATATTCAAAAGCAGAGACATTACTTTGCCAACAAAAGTCCGTTTAGTCAAGGCTATGGTTTTTCCAGTAGTCATGTATGGATGTGAGAGTTGGACTGTGAAGAAAGCTGAGCACCGAAGAATTGATGCTTTTGAAGTGTGGTGTTGGAGAAGACTCTTGAGAGTCCCTTGGACTGCAAGGAGATCCAACCAGTCCATTCTAAAGGAGATCAACCCTGGGATTTCTTTGGAAGGAATGATGCTAAAGCTGAAACTCCAGTACTTTGGCCACCTCATGCGAAGAGTTGACTCGTTGGAAAAGACTCATGCTGAGAGAGATTGGGGGCAGGAGTAGAAGGGGACGACCAAGGATGAGATGGCTGGATGTTATCACCGACTCAATGGATGTGAGTTTGGGTGAACTCTGGGAGTTGGTGATGGACAGGGAGGCCTGGTGTGCTGTGATTCATGGGGTCGCAAAGAGTCGGACACGACTGAGTGACTGAACTGAACTGAAGAACACATAAAAATAGCACCTGAGCATTCCAAATAAATTGTGCAAAATCATTTCAATAAAAAAATTAATATTTTCATAGAAAGTTCTTCATCTTAAAGTTTGGAGATCTACTTCTTTTCTTCTGCTGCTGCTGCTGCTAAGTTGCTTCAGTAGTGTCCATCTCTGTGTAATCACATAGACGGCAGCCCACCAGGCTCCCCCGTCCCTGGGATTCTCCAGGCAAGAACACTGGAGTGAGTTGCCATTTCCTTCTCAATGCATGAAAGTGAAAAGTGAAAGTCTACAGTAGGTTAAAATAATATGATTATGAGATTGGTTAGAAGCAGCTACCATGTCAAAAGTAATACAATGTCAACTGAGGTCTACACATGCATGTAGCATGCACATATACACCTCAGATTTGCTCGGCAAGTTTATGTGCTGCGCTGTGCTTAGGTGTTCATTCGTGTCCTACTCTTTGCAACCTCATGTACTGTAGTCCCCCAGGCTACTCTGTCCATGGGGATTTTCCAGGCAAGAATACTGGAGTGGGTTACCATGCCCTCCTCCAGGGGATCTTCCCAACCCAGGGATCGAACCCAGGTCTCCTGCATTGCAGGCAGATTCTTTACTATCTGAGCCACCAGGGAAGCCCTGGAAAGGTATGAGTGATTTACCCTCTTTAAGAAATACTGAAAGCATCTCTATAATGGAGCCTAACATAAAAGTTGGTCGTAGCAATGACTTTAAGAAACTTCTAAATGATTTCATCCAGTTGGCATTATTACAAGTGTATGTGCAAGTTATGTTTAAGAATAACCCTTTTCCACAAAGTGAACTATTTTTTGAACTGAAGATTGCATGTAAATTATAGTTATCTGAAAAGGCTGTATAGGCCCCTTTGAGATAGGGATGATATTTATTCTAAACCTAATTGTCTTTAAGTGGGGATCATAAAAATCATTCTATAATATTACCATAAAATTTTATGATCAGAATAATCAGAAGACAAGCCATGGACTGGGAGAAATTATTTGCAAAAGACACATTTCATGAAAGATTGTTATCCAAAACATAAAAAATACTCTTTAAAATCAATAATAAAATACACAACCCAATTAAAAAATGACCAATACATCTGAATCAATGCCTCATGAAAAAAGACATACAGATGGAAAACAGGCATGTGAAAAGATGTTCAACATATGTTGTTAGGAAATTCAAATTAAAACAATGAAATGCCACTACAGACATAGTAGAATGGTAAAAATGCAAAATGTTAAAAACACCAAATGTTGGCTAGAGTATAGAGCAACAGGAATTCTCATTCACTGTTGGTGAAAATGCAAAATGGTATAGCCACTTTGGAAGACAATTTGCCAGTTTCTTACAAAGCTAAATACAGTCTTATTGTAAGATCCAACAACCAAACACCTTAATATTTACTTAGTTCATTTCAGTTCAGTTGCTTAGTTATGTTAGACTTTTTGCAACCCCATGGACTGCAGCACGCCAGGCCTCCTTGTCCATCACCAACTGTCAAAGCTTGCTCAAACTCATGTGCATTGATAAGGTGATGCCATCCAACCATCTCATTCTCTGTCGTCCCCTTCTCCTCCTGCCATCAGTCTTTACCAGCAATTTTCCCCCCAGATATTTACCTAAATTATATGAAAAACTATGTCCATATAAAAACCTGGACACAGCAATTTAAAGCAACTTCACTTACAATTGCCAAAACTAAGAAGTAACCAAGACCTTCTTCAGTAAGTGAATAGGTAAAATAAGTGTGGTATATTCATAGAATAGAATATTTTTCAACACTAAAAATAAATAGCTATCAAGCCATGAAACGACTGGCAGGAATCTTAAAAACAAATTATTAAATGAAGGAAGACAAACTGACAAGGCTACTTAATATATTATTCCAACTACATGACACTCTGGAAAAGCCCGAACTTTAGAGAGAGTTAAAATATCAGTAAGGAATAAACAGGTAGAACACAGAAAAAAATTTATAGCTGTGAAACTATTCTATATACATTAATAGTGGATATATGTCATTAAACATTTGTCAAAAGCCATGGGATGTACAATTTACGGTAAACTATTGAGTTAGGATGGTAATGGTCTGTCAATGTAGGTTTATCGCTTGTAACAAATGTAGCACTCTTGTGAAAGAGATGTACTACTTTGGCATTTAGGCTTTTCCATAACATCTTAGGAAAAAACCTGAATGACCTTTTTGGCCAATCCAATAGATAGTAGGAGACCTTGTGGGTTTAGAGGGGCAGAGCACATGTAGAAACTATCTGTACTGTCCTCTCATTTTGCAGAGAATATAAATATTTTTTAAAAAACAATCTATCATATTAAAAAAACTTATATGAGAAAATCATATCAAGAATTTAGCACCGTGTCTGGTGCCTAGTGTGTACTCAATAGCAATTGCTTTGACTCATCAATAATGTTGAATCCCAAATACCTAGAGGAGAGTCTGACATATAATAAATAGGTGCTTGGAAAACAATTTGGCTAAATGAATGAATAAAACATCTATTCTTCCAGCTATGTAATGTAAAAAAGAAAGAAAATGAAATAAAGTCTATCATCATTATAATACAAACTAGTAAATTATCTATGATTTCAAATGTGTGCTGTCCAAAAAATAATCAACCAAAGTTACACATTGCTGATAACTACATTCTTTTCTTTTAATCGGCAGATATTTTTTCCTCCTAACAATACAAGGTGAAAGACATAAAAAGCATACATTCACTTGTGACCACGGGCTTGCACCACTGCAACAAACCAATGAAAGGGAATCATCTTTCCTGTGGCAGTGGTTGCTGCAATATGCTTTAAAGTAAAGCAAACTACAGACCTTTCACAAAGCCCTTAATTAGGCAGTGCAGCATAATATGGTAGGACACTTATCCTTGACCTAAAGAGAAGATGGGACCCGAAAGCCCTTACATATTTAATCCAGGCAAGAAGAACTCTTTTACTTTTATGCTTAATTTCATTTGGAACCTTGCCAAATTATTTGCTTCCAGAATACTTCCATCCAGCAATGTGTTTTTTTTTTTTTTTTTTTTTGTGAGGTCACATCAAATTCTCTACATGTTACAGGTGCTATGTTTTTATTGATATTTAGTGACCATAATGGGCTTCCCTGGTGGCTCAGTAGTAAAGTACCCATCTGACAATGCTGGGTTTGATCCCTGGGTTAGAAAGATTCATGGAGAAGGAAATGGCAACCCACTCCAGTGCTCTTGCCTGGGAAATCCCATGGACAGACGAGTCTGAAGAGCTACAGTCCATGGGGCTGCAAAAGAGACATGACTCGGCAATTAAACAACAACGACTGTAATATCCACATTATTTAAAGGAAACATTTAATGACCAAGGCAATGAATGAATCTGGTCCCAAGTGCTTTTTAAAATAGTTCGATTAAATTAAAACTATGGATATTTGTCTTTCATTTGTTTAGCCTGTTAGGTGCTAACAATATATGCACACTTCAAAAAAATTCACCTAATTAATAGCCAGTGAAAGGAGAATGAGAGCAGACAGTTTACAGAAGTACCTGGGTACAACAACCTAAATATTTTGAAGTTTATCAAGTCAAACTGGAAGATGCTGGAGGGTTTAGAGTGAAGGAGTGACATGGTTTGATTCATTTATTAATAGCATCATTTTATCTCTGGAGAACAGTCAATAGAAGACAAGGATAGAATCAAATTTGCTAGCAATGAGACAAGTTAAAAAGTTCTTTCAGTACCCAAGCATGAGGTTATGGTGTCCTGGATGACTGGACAATTGAGATGCTGAGGATGGTGGAGTCTTAAATATAGTTTATTTTGCAGTACCTTTCAAATTCTTGATTTGGGTTGTGCTTGGGATGTGGGAAGTAGAAAAGAGAGGCCAACATGACTATGTAACTCTTGACATGTTCTGTGTTTTCTGAAACTGGTAGTTGTTCTAATATGATCATTTACATGACCATCCTAAGAAGCTGAAATTTCTCATTTTACCAAAGAAATGAAAAATAACATTTTATTGGGATCTTGAAAGAGTTTACAAGTTTTGGGCTTCACACCTTGAGGCATGTAATAAAGCAATTTCTACCGCCTTACCAACATCTATTCAAACATACACATAGATTATATGTAGAAAATTAAGTATTTTAGAAAAAAATCAAACAATGTCATAGACTTTACCATCCTTTCCATTAAAATAAATTTGGAAATAGAATTGGAAAGTTCTATTTTTCCAATTCTGGGATTCAGTACCTTGTCATCATTATGTGTCATATTTAAATAGTGACTTTCAATAACTAAGAATTTTAAAGGCTTCATGGGCAGCTTCATAGGAACATGATGTTTATTCAGCTAATTATCTAGCAATCCTGTTGCTGAAGAATCACCACATAAACTTCCCCAAGGAAATATAGCTCTCTACATTAAAAGGAAAAAGCCAGACACTAATATTAAAGGTTTCCTCTATGTGGGAGCCTTAAGCATAAAATGTATGCTATATACTTTCAAAGGGAGAATATTTAGATGATTAGTAAATAATCCAGAGGGACCTGTGACTTTCTCACTTCTACACACATCATTTTCTAATTAAGACTATTTTCACATAAACAAACGAATCGCTAGTCCAGGTTCAATGCATGATACAAGATGCTTGCGGTTGGTGCACTGGGCTGACCCAGAGGGATGGTACGGGGAGGAAGGTGGGTGAGGGGTTCAGGATGGGGAACACGTGTACACCTGTGGCAGATTCATGTTGATGTATGGCAAAACCAACACAATATTGTAAAGTAATTAGCCTCCAATTAAAATAAATACATTAATATTAAAAAAAGACTTTTCACATAAATAAAAGTAATTCTATAAAAATACTATCCAATAACCTGAAACTAGTATTTTTAAACTGTTACTTCAAATGAATTACACTGTTTACTTTAAAAACTGATACACTGTACTGTCTCCTCTCATTCTTTTTCAAATATTTTTCAAATAATGTTTTAATGCTTCAGTCTCAAAGCAATTTTATTTTCTATGGACAAATAATGGCTACCATTTAACAAATGATATTAAGCTGTGTTATCATTGGCAATACAGAATACTTATTCTACCTCTACGGAATACTTACATATGCTTTATTTGTTCACATTGTCTTTCCAGCACCTCAAGTTCCATGAAAACATGGAAAATGTAACTAAGTTTGTCACTATTCATCTAGGATATTGCACATAACACAAGGCACGAAACAGGATTTCAAGAAGAGGAGTGATAAATGGTTACATTTTAATCATCTCAGGAAAAAAAAAGGGGGGGGGACAAAGAAGGGAGGAAAAGAGAGAGGGAAGGAGGAAGTGGGGGAGACAAGAAGTCAAGGAGAGGCAGAAGATCCTGTGGAAACTGGGAGATTTGAAGGTTTGCTTCAGCTTGGTTTTAGAAGAATATGTATGTGCATATGTGTGTGAATGTACACACTATATGATATGATTAAGCATTATATCTACACACACGTGTAACACATCTATGAAATATATACCTATGATTATTGATCTAATTTAAACACTATCAATGTCTGATTTTACAAAAGTAGTCAAATGCCACCATTGTACATAAGAAATTACATTAACAGCATTCTTCTATTTAATAATAAAGAAATGGAATATCCTGAAAATTTCATATAGTTACGAAATATCTTCAGAGACTGGGAAGGCAAGGTCTTCTTTAGTATTTACATACATTATCACTGAACTTCTGATGTAGAGGATCATAACAAACCTATTATCTAATTATTATGAAAACTCTGTGTGTAGTAGAAAAAGACAATTGTTCAAATATACACTTTAGGGAGTTAAATTGGAAAATGCAGTTGCATTTCTTGAAGGAATGCAATCATCATCATTTTATTGGTACCACATTACTGCTACAATAGCAATAGGCTTCTTTTTTAGAGAAAACATTCTGTGCTATAAACAAGCGATAAAGTATAAAAAAGCCATCAACGATATAAGAGCCAACTTTTGTTATGGTATTTCTTATTATTTTACACCACATGAAGTAATAATATTTCTACTTCTAATAAAATATCGAGTAGTATCAGAATGAAAAGGCTAGAAAAACACTTTCAATCACCACTTCAAGAGATTCTATAGTCCATACAAAGTAAGATTCCTAATAAAACAAAATAAAATGTCTAAAATGACTAGATATTTTCCTGTTTTAGAATTACATGAATTAATCCACAGATGGGATTGGATCAAGACATCAAAACCACTTGGATCTTGGTGTCTTGCATATGACGCTTATCTAAGACTAACTTGGCTCCTGGTTTATGTATACATGTTTTATCCCTCTCTAGACTGTAGAGTGTTAAGACCAGGCTTTTAGTTGTGTTTCTTTTTTTTCTCAGTAATGTGGTTATTATAAGCATCAATAAATGTCATCACTTTAATTGAGGCAACAGCCAGATTTATTTTCCCTTTATTTATGAGCTTATTTAAACATATTTTGTGTATATGCAATTCCTGTAACTCCCATCTAATTTGGCAGTATAGAAATAGAAAAACTTGATTTGACATTAAACAGAAACTAGCACATGTGTTTATATGCATGTGGATGTTATAACTAGCAATTTTATGATAATCAAAAGCTCAAAATTGAAATTAAATATTGGCATGGGTTGATATCGTTAGACCATTTCACCCTTACCATTTCTTCTGTACTCAACAATGTCATGGAATAGAAATATTATTTTTAAATAGGATTAACTAATTATGCTGAACAACATATAAAATAAAATACAATCAATAAAGAAATATCTATATATGAATTTGCTAGGTATATTAATAAACTTAATTTACAATAATACTTAGTAAAGACATATATAATTCAATGTAAACAAAAAAAGTGACATCACCCCAATTACATAACCTTAAGATAGAAATTGCACCCAGACTGATAGTAACAATTATCCACTTAACTTCTTTAGTGGTCTTCTCAAAGGCAGTTCAAACATAAGCCAAACCTAATTATACTTCCAAACCTAAAAAATTTCTACTCCAGCCTCATCTATTAATAAGAAATGTCATCATCAAATCAATTTGCTTACATAAAAAAAGGGCATTATAAATGATCTCCCTCTTCTTCCTTTTTCATATTCAAATGATCACTAAGACAAACTTTATTTTTTGTGTATTCATTGGAAAAAGTGCCATAATAATGAGATTTTCACAGCACTGTAAATATTAAGCAAGAATATTTGATACCTAGCATTGTTTTCTAATAGTTTTGATTAACAGCGTAACATCTGATTGACTTCATACTCTAAATGTCAAAAGCAAAGTTCAAAGTCATTTTTTTAAAAACTAGTGTGGTAACTGAATTTGGGTCATTTTAAAGGTAAAGCTTTAGAAACTCAGAAAATTTGGTTTTTTAAACAGATACTATGTCACACATTTCAGTTCAAAAGAGCTTTTATCTGCATGAGATTACATTAAGTACAATTAGTTTTAGTAGAATCTTTATATGGATACAAACATTTAGACATATGTAAGAAAAGGCACAATATGCATTTAAGAAGAAATTCTACAAATTATAGAGTCTCCTAAGTTTTAAAGATGTAAGTCTTAACCATTAGTATATTTACTAATTATTATTGATAGTAATAGCCATCAATGAGCTTAATAATTGCTGCTGAGGTGTAATTATTGATACAAATATGCTAGAATCTTTTTCTAAATGATGCTGCTGCTGCTGCTGCTGCTAAGTCGCTTTAGTCATGTCCGAATCCGTGCGAACCCATAGACGGCAGCCCATGAGGCTCCGCTGTACCTGGGATTCTCCAAGCAAGAATACTGGAGTGGGTTGCCATTTCCTTCTCCAGTGCGTAAAAGTGAAGTTGCTCAGTCGTGTCCAAGTCTTAGCGACCCCATGGACTGCAGCCTACCAGGCTCCTCCGTCCATGGGATTTTCCAGGCAAGAGTACTGGAGTCGGATACCATTGCCTTCTCTGTTCTAAATGATGAAATAAGGATAATTTACTTCTAATATTTCTTCTGCCTTTAAGCATTGCTTCTTTTGTCATATACTAACTTTATTTACGAACTAAGCTAGAATTCAGTGCTCATAATAAACAAGATTTGACATATCTGCAATTAGATAAGCTCTTTTTTCCATTTTAATCTTAATACAAGGGTTTTTAATTTAAGCACTGGAAGCTAAAGGGAACCCTATAAGGTCTGTCAATTTCATCCACAAAGCTCTTCTATTAGATAGTTCTATCAAAAGTTAGACAATTCATTTAACTAGGAAAAGAACTGATCAGTAGAAAAACAAATTGCATCCTTAATGCATGGACAGATCATTGGATTACTGCTAATCTATTATTAGTCAAGCAGAATCTCCTTTTGAAGGAGCCTTGCAGTCCATGTCATAAACTGATTAAAAGTCAGTGAACACGTACCTTCTACCTTTGTTGTATATTAATGAGAAATATTTTATCCCAGAAAGCTTTTTGAACTAGTACTTTTTAGCTTCCTGAAACTAGGGCATATTGGAGCCATGTAAGCACAAAATAAGTTTCCCAGTTGTTAATATAAAAAATACATTTTTAAAATTGATTTAAATTAGAATTTTCTTTTTTATGTTGTATTGTTAGCCTTTCTACTCAAATGCTTAAACCTGAGCATGTAATGCAATAGTATCACTTGTCTCTTCATGTGTGAATATTTGCTTGTACTAAACCAAACTAGACAAAGAAAAGGGCATTGCAGGTGTGTTTGTGGAGGGGGAGGGGCACAAAAAAATAATTATGCAAAAACTGACAACTATGAGAATAGTGTTCTTACTCAAAAAGATGAATAGCCAACTTTCTGTTATGGATAAAAGCCTTAGGGTGGGTTATTTAAAAACTGCAAATAATCGATAGCCTGAGAAGCAAGATATAGATATATTCAGTACTACTGTTTCTACTCAATTTGTTTGAGCTATATACATTTACAAAACAGTTGCTAAATAAGATCATGTTAGAGTAGAACATTTTTGGAGGTGATAAAAGATTATTTTCATTCAGTATTAAAAATATATAAAACGTTTACTGTGTTAGAACACAAAAGAAGTGAAACTAACATTGATCGATTTCTGACTATGTCCTTATTTTCTGACATATATGAGATCCTAAACTAAGATCATGGCATCTGGTCCCATCACTTCATGGGAAATAGATGGGGAAACAGTAGAAACAGTGTCAGACTTTATTTTTTGGGGCTCCAAAATCACTGCAGATGGTGACTGCAGCCATGAAATTAAAAGATGCTTACTCCTTGGAAGAAAAGTTATGACCAACCTAGATAGTATATTCAAAAGCAGAGACATTACTTTGCCAACTAAAGTCCGTCTAGTCAAGGCTATGGTTTTCCCTGTGGTCATGTATGGATGTGAGAGTTGCACTGTGAAGAAGGCTGAGCACCGAAGAATTGATGCTTTTGAAGTGTGGTGTTGGAGAAGACTCTTGAGAGTCCCTTGGACTGCCAGGAGATCCAACCAGCCCATTCTGAAGGAGATCAGCCCTGGGATTTATTTGGAAGGAATGATGCTAAAGCTGAAGCTCCAGTACTTTGGCCACCTCATGCGAAGAATTGACTCATGGAAAAAACTCTGATGCTGGGAGGGATCAGGGGCAGGAGGGGAAGGGGAAGGCCGAGGATGAGATGGCTGGATGGCATCACGGACTCGATGGACGTGAGTCTGAGTGAACTCCGGGAGTTGGTGATGGACAGGGAGGCCTGGCGTGCTGCGATTCATGGGGTAGCAAAGAGTCAGACACGACTGAGCAACTGAACTGAACTGAAATATTCAGCAGAAAACACTGAGATTACATGAAGTAAAATATCTCACGCAGAATTTCCTCAGATACTGGATGGAGCAAGGACTCAAACCTGGTTGCTCAAGATCCATGAGTAAGCTCCGGGAGTTGGTGATGGACAGGGAAGCCTGGAGTGCTGCAGTCCATACAGTCACAGAGTCAGACACGCCTGAGCGACTGAACTAAACTGAACTGAAGGTCCATTCTCTTACAGCAACAAACCCAAATCTCAAATATGAAACACCCCACAATGTCTGATATTTTCCAGATATTAAAGATATTGGTACAAAAGTAAATTCTTCAAATGACTGATTTTTCAATGAAGTATTTCTTTCACAGTAGTGAAGTAAACTAGGAACTATCTATGCCTGCCGAAATTCCAGGCAGCATACTCTGAACATTTGGCTAGCAATTTCATTGAAAGGATAAAGCATATTTCAAATGTTTATTTTTTTAATTGTTTTAATAACCAAAGAATGGATATAAACTCCAAAAAGAGGAAGAGGAAAAATGTGAAAGAACCCAGTTATTCAACTTCTCGACTTTTAAAGAGGCAGATGCTGTCATATACAAAAATAGACAAATAAATAAAATGTCAATGAGTTGGCATAACTTGTCTGGAATTGACTTTTTCAACAGCTATTTACATGTCAAATATGTTTATTTCTTGACACAAAAATTCTTCATCTAGGCATTTATACCTATGAAATAAATATGTATGGGGCTGAAGTTCTATTCATAGCATCAAACAAAGAAAAACAATCAAGTGTCATTGGTACCAGATTAGCTAATTAAAATATTGATCCTTTATAAGATGGTATATTGTTCAACCATTAAAAAGGATATTTATTGATATATGAATACATCTATGGCCTACTGTAAAATTATAAAAGCTGTTTCCAAAACAAACAGTTCATAAATTATGGCCCACTTGTATAATCTATCTTTCATAGAGAGAATGTTCACCTTCTAAAATATTTCTTCTCGCTGGTGGGTGTTTGTGTGATTTCTACTTTCTTCTTTTAAAAGTTAAAATTTTAAAGTTGCACACAGTTCAATTTTATTAAAAAAAAATGTCAGCAGTTAAAAACAATAACCAGATGTTACTACTGTTCCTCCTTCTACTGATACTAGTAATAATGGAATGTGGATTTTAAATCATTGATCTTGTATTTAATCAGTTGGCAACTTTTGTTAATCATTCTCTTTAAATCTTATTTTTTGGCTTATAATATTCTACCTAAGGTCTTTATTTTATTTCATCTACACAGTAGCAGTAGTCCTTCAATTCCACAACTAGTTTCTTTCATCTTCCATGAATTCAATACGTAGTCATTCTAAAAGCAAGAAA
This sequence comes from Capricornis sumatraensis, assembly GCF_032405125.1. Lineage (NCBI taxonomy): Eukaryota > Metazoa > Chordata > Mammalia > Artiodactyla > Bovidae > Capricornis > Capricornis sumatraensis. The sequence continues at coordinate 43,378,451 of NC_091074.1, read as the reverse complement.
TGGTTGAGAAAATACCATAAGAATTTCAGAATGATCTGGCTAGAATGTTAAAAATGATATCATATTCCTCTCTCATCTTTTTTCCTTGTTCTTCTCCCTTTCCATGGATATACTGTTGGATATGAATCATAGACAAAAGCCTGGTTATAGGTTGTTTGAACTACTGATAAACATTTTTATTAATATTCTTTAAAAATAAGCAAAACCCATAATTTCTTTAAACACATTTCGAGTTTACTCATAAAGTACAAACACACTGGAATACAAAAACTGGAATAGCCTGGCCTCTAAGATTATGATCTGATTCATTATAGCTTTATTTTCTTTTCACTCCCTTTTCTCCATGTGCTTCATTAGTAACTGATGAATCACAATGGTAAACACCAACTCTGCTTCTCTAACTTCTGAATTTTCTTATGTTGATTCCTCATCCAGCAAAATCTTCTTCAAAAATTTCCACCTCTGTCAAAGCTCCAAATATTTCTACCCTCTATCCAAATTCTAGTATCTTCCTAAACCTTCTGAGAGTCTTATATACACAATTAGCATCTCTCAGCCTCACTTTCCAGTCAGATATTTTATTTTTCTTAAAGAACAGTCTTAATAAAGTAACAAGTATGAATACTGTGACCAGAGCAAGAAATATCTGCTCTCCTTTACTCACTGGTTTTCATAAATGTCACGGGACAATGTATATTCACACAGTTCATAGGCTATACACTGGTACTAAATGTAAGAGATTATTATTTTAATTATATGTATATTACTTTCTACTTACAAAGTGGTTCTATCCTTATATGTGAATTCATTAAATAGCCCAAGGATTTTAAGAAATGATCAACTGCTAATAGCGAAGGCCAAATGACCTAAGCAAAAGCTGGACAATGTTACAGTTCAGTCTGTAGTATCTGGTAAATCCTGGCAATGCTTAGAGAGCTGGTTACCAAATATGAGCATGCTTCTGAATCCTTTGTGATGCTTACCAAAATGTGCATTTCCAGTATATCAGTCAGAATCATTTATTCAGATATCTGTGGGGTAGGAAAGGGAAGTGACAATCTGCATTTTGTGAAGTACTCCCACCTGATTTTGAGTGAGTGGTCTGGGGGTGGTCCCACTTTGTAAAGCATTCTCTCAACAACGGGACATTCATAACTATTTCTAAATAAAGATTTATAGCCTGCAGAGATTACTAGAATAACTTGTAGTTAAATAAAATTCTTATGAAAATGGGACAACTATTGTTCACTTTCCAGTTCAAAATCAGAGCTAGAATTTTAGGTTCTCAAACTCAAATAATCGTTTGCTTTGTCAAAGTTAAAACAAAATAACCTCCATATATCTTTTGAATAAGCCCTCAGGTCTCATGCATGGAAAGCGGAAGAAGCTCTTAAGAACTGATTAAAAGCACAACTGATAAAAGGAAATGAATTCCAGTGTCACTTTTTTTCTTATGCAACACTATTGAATAACCATCTGGACCCGACAGTTTATTTCCTGAATATCTTCAGTAAGACTTCACATTTCCTTTCCAGAAATAAAAAAATAAAAAATAAAAAACAGTTTGAAAGGATTTTGCTTATTAGTGGAATTTTTTGCTAATTGCAGTCTTCAAAGTCTAAATTAAGTCTGATTTGGTTACCCTGAGACACACAATATCAGAGTATATTGTATTAATCCTTAAATGCCTTCTTAATTACTACTGCCTTTTTAGTACATAGTTTATCTGTTTTTTCCTCTAAATGATTCCAATTAAGTTTTGATTGGCCTTTTTTATTCCCCATCCTCTGAAATTATAAACTAAATCTTATCTTCTTTTCACTTAATAGATTTGTTCATTCAGCATAAAGAGAAATTCAGTTGTCCTAATCATTTAAACCATAAACTTGCCCCTGGAAATTGTTAACACTCTAAAGGTATTTGTACCTATTTGTTTTTACTATTATTATTTTTAAGCTGTTAATCAGTTCTTCTGATTCTTTCTTCTTAGACCTCTATTGTTTTATAGATTCATGACACCAGTGTCAATAATGGGCCTTTCAAATTGCCTTTACTTTCTCTTGCACTCCCAGCTCAATATTTTTAACCAGAGCCTTCTTTGGGAAGCAATTTCTCTTTGGGGACTAACTCTAAATTTAAGTCTTAAATGACATTTTGATTCACGTGTTTCTTTTAAATTAACTCTTGTTTAGCTGTTGTAATGAAAAATAATAGTGAAACAGCAAATTAATAGCCATTTTGTCTTCCCTGTTTGCTCCAATGACAACAAAGAGTAATTCTAACTTCCCGTCACTGAAATGGACAAGGAACACAGCCAAAAGAGATTCTACTAGTACAACAGAAACACTCCCTGCTCCTGATTATGGATTATGTAGTTGCTTCTGGACTGCATAAGGAAATCTGTTTTCTATCCCTAATGAGTTGATGTTATAAAGAGAAGACCCAAAAGATCAAAGTGGGCATATAATAGAGTTCTTAGAATCATAAGTGAGTGCTTTAAAATAACAGATGATTAGCTAGCATTTCTACAATACCATTTTCAACAAACTTTGAAAATTGATGTAAATCTAATGTTTTTGGAGTAATAAAAAATTGAGTTTTATTCTAAAAATGAATTTTAACATAAAAACATGATCTTTATCAAATTGTATGAAAATAAATTGTTTTAACATTTCAAATATATAAACTAATGTATTTATTGCATGCTTTTGGGAATTAAAACTAAAATTTCATAGGAATTGGGTCAATTTCAATATTACTTTATTCTCCTTTATATACTTTTAAGTCAGAATTGTCCATAGAAAATATTGAACCAGAAAATAACTTGATGATAAGACACTATAAAATCAGAGTAGCTGAGAGAAAAGAGACTCACTGTCACCACAAATATGCTCACATGAAACATCCAAACTAAAGGAGACTATGATTAGGGAGTTTTTATGAAATTTGATGGGAAGAATAAAAATTGCCATAGTACATTAAACCATCAAGACTTGTCAGGGATACATTTGTGAAGATGAGCGAATCTTTCCTGTAACTGCTGTAAAAACTGATCACTGTAGGGGAAAGAAGAAGATACTCATATTAAGAAGTGTAGAGAATAAACAAGGAGAATATTATTTATTTCAATATATGTAAATGAAAGAAAGCAGATATAATTTTACATGCTTCCATAATATAACCGCAATATACTTTCTAGAGAATAGTTGTAACAAATATAAAAAGATATGATCATTAGTAAGTTTCACCATCTAGAAAAAGCCTATTTTTCAGTAAAGTAAAAAAAATTGGTAGATTATTTACAAAGAGCAAAAAATAAAGTATCATATAGGTGAACTGTTAAAATGAAAGTATTAGCTGCATTTAGATATTGGTTATTTGTGCCTACTGGTATTTTAAGAACTTTTTGAAATCTTAACTAATTTAATATTCCAAAGTATATTATAAAGAATACACTATTATTATTCTTATTTTACATATGGTTTTTAGAAACAAAGAAGTTAAGTAACTTGTCCGATATCACATAAATAATAAATGGCAGAGATAAAATTCTTTAACCCATTATTATTCCTAGAGCTCATGGATCTGAATCATTATAATTAGCTAAACAAAATGAGGCCTCACAAAATGAGGCCAAAAACATTTAAAACATTTTAAAAATATTTAAACCCATTTACTCCTGGAGCTCAAGAATCTGAATCATTATACTTAGCTAAACAAAATGCAGTCTCACAAAATGAAGCCAAAAATATATTTTAAAACTTTTCCTATCAATCTCCCTCTCAGACTTCAGTTTAGTCTCTATAGAGATACTGAGAGAAAAAAGTTTTTAGTCATTCAATTTCACTAGTGACAAAAAAGATTTAGCAATCCTAAAGAGCTAGTAAATGTAGTCTACAGGCTTCCCTGGTGGCTCAGCAGTAAAGAATCCAGCTCCAAAGCGGGAGGCCTGGGCTCAGTCCTTGGTGGGGCAGATTCTCTAGAGAACGAAATGATAAACCACTCCGGTATTCTTGCTTGGGAAATCTCATGGACAGAGGAGCCTGTAACAGAGGTTACAGTCGATGGGTTGCAAACAGTTGGACACAACTGAGCAAACACGTGCACACCTCTGGAGTAAACAGGTTTACAAAATATAGATTTGGAAACATACAAGCAACAACAAATGCCTCAAACTATTGCCAGATAGCAGCAGGTACAGCACCCACACAAAAAAACCCAATCTACTGAGTGGATGATGCCATCCTCTGTCATTCCCTTATCTGCCTGCCCTCAATCTTTCCCAGCATCAGAGTCTTTTCCAGTGAGTCGGCTCTTTGCATCAGGTGACCAGAGTATTGGAGCTTCAGTTTCAGTATCAGTCCTTCCAGTGAATATTCAGGGTTGATTTCCTTTAGGATTGACTGGTTTGATCACCTTGCAGTCCAAGGTGCTCTCAAAAGTCTTCTTCAACACCACAGTTCAAAAGCATCAATACTTTGGTGCTCAGCCTTCTTTATGATCCAACTCTCACATGCATACATGACTGTGGAAAATCCATAGCTTTGACTAGACAGATCTTTGCTGGCAAAGTAATGTCTCTGCTTTTTCATATGCTGTCTAGGTTGGTCATAGCTTTTCTTTCAAGGAGCAAGCGTCTTTTAATTTCATGGCTGCAATCACCATTTTCAGTGATTTTGGAACCCAAGAAAATAGTCTGTCACTGTTTCCATTGTTTCCCCCTGTATTTGCCATGAAGTGCTGGAACCAGATGTCATGATCTTCGTTTTTTATTTTTTAATGTTGAGCTTTAAGCCAACTTTTTCATTTTCCTTTTTCACTTTCATCAAGAGGCTCTTCAGTTATTCTTCACTTTCTGCCATAGGGTGCTATCATCTACATATCTGAAGTTATTGATATTTCTCCCAGCAATCTTGATTCCTGCTTGTGCTTCATCCAGCCCAGCATTTCGCATGTTGTACTCTGCATGTAAGTTAAATAAGCAGGGTGACAGTATACAGCCTTAATGAACTCCTTTCCCAGTCTGGAACCAGTCTGTTGTTCTATGTCGGGTTCTAACTGCTGCTTCTTGACCAGCATACAGATTTCTCAGGAGGCAGGTCAGGTTGTCTGGTATTCCCATCTCTTGAAGAATTTTCCACAGCTTGTTGTGATCCACACAGTTGAAGGCTTTGGCATAGTCAATAAAGCAGAAATAGATGTTTTTCTGGAATTCTGTTGGTTTTTCTATGATCTAACAGAGATTGGCAACTTGATCTCTGGTTCCTCTGCCTTTTCGAAATCTAACTTCAACATCGGGAATTTCTTTGTTCATGTATTATCGAAGCTTCACTTAGAGAATTTTGAGCATTACTCTGCTAGTGTGTGAGATTGAGTGCAATTGTGTGGTAGTTTGAACATTCTTTGGTATTGCCCTTCTTTGGTATTCAGAGAAAAATGACCTTTTCCAGTCTTGTGGCCAGTGTTGAATTTTCCAAATTTACTGGCATATTGAGTGCAGCACTTCAACAGCATCATCTTTTAGGACTTGAAATAACTCACCTGGAATTTCATCACCTCCACTAGTTTTGTGTGTAGTCATGTTTCCTAAGGCCCAATTGACTTCAGGCTCAAGGTGGTCTGGCTCTGGTGCTTGATCATACCATCATAGTTTCTGGGTCATTAAGATTAAGATATCTAATAAAAATCATGGCAAACATCATAGTTAATGGGAAAATGACATCATAGTTAATGGGAAAATGCTAGAGGCATTTTCAATGATTTGCCAACCATGGTGGTTACTCAGGTTCACATCTCTCCATATGTCTTCTAAAAAAACTTACAGAACAATAAGCAGGAAAATAACCCCCAAACTCCCACAACATAAGTGCTCTCAGCACAACAATACAGTCTCCAATTTTAAAACAACTCTCTCTATATATATATGTATATATATAAATTTCTAGACAGAAAGAGAATGTTACTCTATGTGAAAATACTACACACACACACAAACACACAGAGTTCCTGATAGAGGAGTGCTGATACTAGCAAACAAAATTGTTACTCATTTGCTCAGTCATGTCTGACTCTTTGCAACCCCATGAATTGCAGCACTCCAGGCTTCCCTGTCCTTCACCATCTCCAGAAGCTTGTTCAAACTCATGCCCATTGAATTGGTGATGATATCCAATCATCTCATTCTCTGTTGCCCCCTTGTCTTCCTGCCTTCAGTCTTTCCCAGCATCAGGATCTTTTCCAATGAGTTGGCTCTTTGCACTAGGTGGCCAAAGTATTAGAGCTTCAGCTTAGTCCTTCCAATGAATATTCAGTATTGATTTCTTGTAGGATTGACTGATTTGATCTTGCAGTCCAAGGGACTCTCAAGAGTCTTCTCCAATGCCACAGTTTGAAAGCATCAATTCTTTGGTGCTCAGCCTTCTTTATGTTGCAACTCTCACATCCAAACATAACTACTGGAAAAACCATAGCTTTGACTATACATATCTTTGTCAGCAAATTACTGTCTCTGCTTTTTAACATGCTGTCTAGGTTTGTCATAGCTTTTCTTCCAAGGAGTGCCTGGACCCCTGCAGTGAAAGCACAGAGTTCTAACCACTGGACCATCAGGGAATTTCCAGCAAGCAAATTAAAGAATACATAATATTAGCAGAGAAACTTTAAAGCTTACACTGAGACATATAGGCAAAAGGAACAGATATCTTAATTCAGTGGTGAAGAGGAGAAATAAACAAAGGGGAAAACTGATTCCTTAATGAAAAAATGAATTAAAACAAAAATCAGAATGTAAGCATGCCTCATTGTCTCTCTCTGTCTCATCCCTCCTTTCCCTCTGTCCTCTTTATTCTGCCACTACAGACACATTTATAAGCACAAACATTTTGCTATATAAAAGAGGGACACTTGATTTAGGAATCTTGCAATGTACAGATACATTAATACTATGAAATACAAAGAGTCTGTGTGTGTATATATATATAAACTTCTGAATATATATATACACACACACACACACACACACACACACACATACACACACTATCCAAAGAAGAAACAAACTGTAAAAGGCATAAAAATAGAGACCATGTGCAACCTGATGGAAGTATATATCAGTTAGGAATTAATCTTACTGAAAAATAATAATTATATCAATCAGTCCTCTATATTTAAGTAGTAATTTTCAGAGGAATGCAATAGACAACATCACAGTATGACATCAGCAAATTTCAAATCTGGAACTTTTATGTAGTAGACACTCAATGTAGACCAGTGCAAACCAGATGAATGTCCTGGAATCTCCATTCTTATAATGAACAGAATACAGGTAAAAAAAAGTGAGGAAAGGAAGTATCATAATTGTGAGGACTTGATCTGCCAATTCAATTGAATTTCAGTACAAACTTAAAGACATTTTGATTAAAAACAAAATGAATATGTAAAAAACATTTATTTCTGCTGATCTTTCTAGAAATCCAGAGAGTCTGTCAATAACTTTCAGAATAAATAACAGCACACAGAAGCAAAGTGTGTTTACTCAAGTAGAAAAATTGATTAAAGATATGCAAAATCTGTCACAAGAACATCTAAATACATCTCTTGCTTTTGAATAAAAAATAATCTGTTTATTCCTGTTGAGAACAATATTTTAAAAATAATACTTCCCTTTCAAATTTTTCAAGATAAATATGGTATCAGGGAAACAACGAATACTGCTAAGACTTGCTTGCATTTGACAGTTATATGTCTCATAATAGCTTCTCAATCTTACAAAGATATTTTATTTCAAGCAATCCTGTCAAGGTAATTTTTCATCTCAACTATTTTTCCACTTAAAATGATAAAAAGCCTTTATCTTCTGTAATCTATGAAAGGATAAATAAATTTTCTTATTTGAAAGATTGGAATGTTTCAAAGCTGAGACTGTAAAGTATCTAATTCACATTTAAATATAGTGCTTCGGAAATTCGAATATGAACATAAAAGCTCATTTCTGTATCATTCATACATCAATTCCAAGATTATACAGTTCCAGTTTTCAGAAACTGCTAGAATTGCTAGTACTTAAAAAAATTATATGTATATGTTATTTTTATATAATATGTAACTGAATCACTTTGTTGTATACCTGAAATTAAACACTGTAAATGTCATTTTTCAATTAAAAAAAATTACAACACAAATTGCTTTATTCCAATCCTGTGAACCTCAGTGAGAAATAATTTTATATTTAGTTCCCAAAGCAGTAAATTCAATAATAATGATAATAACATTTTAGCATGTATTTGTATAAGTGATATGAAGAGGTAGTTCTTTTTTCTCCAGTTTTATTGATATAAAATTGACATACAGCACTGTGTTAGTTCAAGGTGTATAGCAAAAATGATTTGACTTACATATGTCATGAAATGATCAAAGTTTAGTGAACATCCATTATCTCACATAGATATAAAGAAATCAATTTTGTTGTGATGACAACTTTTAAGATCTACTCTTAACAACTTTCACATGTAACATGCAGTAGTGTTAATTATATTTATCATGTTGTGCACTACATCCCTAGTACTTTATAACTGATGTTTGCACCTTCTGACCACATTCACAGAGTTCCTTCTTCCCCCACAGCCCACCAGTTAATCACAAATCTAATTTCTATGAAGTAAAACTGATGTACAATACTCTATCAGTTCCTGTTATACAATATAGTAATTTGATATTTCTATATATTTCAAAATGATCACAGTAAGTCTAGATACCATTTGTCACCATGCAAAATGTTACATACTTATTGATTATATTCACTATACTGTATATTTAAAATCCATGACATTTATTTTGCAACTGGAATGTTGACCTCTTAATCTTCCTCATCTGTTACTCTTCTTCTTTTACCCTATCCCTCTGTGGAAACCAAGGATACGTTTTCTGTATTAATAACTCAATTTCTGTTTTGTTGTGTTCATTCCTTTGTTTTTTCATATTCCACGTATAAGTGAAATAATTCTTAAAATCCGTCCTTTCATGTCTCATTTTACTTAGCATAATACCCTCTATATCCATCCATGCTGCATGCTAATGGCAGGGTTTCCTTTTATGAATGATTAATATTCCACTGTATATATATACTCAACCTTCTTTATCCATTAATTTATTATTATTTGCTTCCATAACTTGGCTACTGTAAACAACACTGCAATGAACAAGTCTTTTCAAATTAGCATTTTTTTTTACTACTTTTGCTTTATATTTTCCTTTAACAATGAGACTTTTCATTTCATACTTTTCATATTTCTAGTTGTGACCTCTTCTACTTTGAGAATTCCCTTCAATAATTATTGTAAAGCTGATTTCATGGTTTTGACCTCTTAACCTTTGTTTGCCTGTGAAACTTTTGATTTTTCCTTCAAATCTGAATGATTGCCTTGCTATTAAAGCCTAACATTCTGTGGCCCATTTCCCCAGGGAAGGACTCTTGGGATAGGACTAGGAAAATTTGCCCAACAACAACTTTTGGGAACCACTATTTGATCGAATTAGAATAGATATTTCAAAATAAATATATGTTCAGTTCAGTTCAGTTCAGTTGCTCAGTAGTGTCCGACTCTTTGCGACCCCATGAATCGCAGCACGCCAGGCCTCCCTTCCATCACCATTTCCCAGAGTTCACTCAAACCCACGTCCATCGAGTTGGTGATGCCATCCAGTCATCTCATTTTCTGTTGTCCCCTTTTCCTCCTGCCCCCAATCCCTCCCAGCATCAGAGTCTTCTCCAATGTGTCAACTCTTCACATGAGGTGGCCAAAGTACTGGAGTTTCAGCTTTAGAATCATTCCTTCCAAAGAACACCCAGGGTTGATCTCCTTTAGAATGGACTGGTTGGATCTCCTTACAGTGCAAAGGACTCTCAAGAGTCTTCTCTAACACAACAGTTCAAAAGCATCAATTCTTCAGCGCGCAGCCTTCTTCCCAGTCCAACTCTCACATCCATACATGACCACTGGAAAAACCACAGCCTTGACTAGATGGACCTTTGTCGGCAAAGTAATTTCTCTACTTTTTAATATGCTTTCTAGGTTAGTCATAATTTTCCTTCCAAGGAGTAAGTGTCTTTTAATTTCATGGCTGCAATCACCATCTGCAGTGATTTTGGAGCCCCCCAAAATAAAGTCTGCCACTGTTTCCACTGTTTCCCCATCTATTTCCCATGAAGTGATGGGGCCAGATGCTATGATCTTCATTTTCTGAATGTTGAGCTTTAAGCCAACTTTTTCACTCTCCACTTTCACTTTCATCAAGAGGCGTTTTAGTTCCTCTCCACTTTCTGCCATAACAGAGCAAAAAATATAGTCTAATGATGGAAAGAATGATCAAAGCTGATTTTTCCACTTAATTGAATCTGTAATGTATTTAATTTATGTAATAAATACATTTATATTTTCAGTGTCTTATAGTGAAGCACAATGTTCTTTCTGTAGTGTGATTCTAGGGTGTGGAGTCCTATTTCCTTGGTTAACAAATTGTTTGCTTCAATAGCTCTATGTTCTTATACAGCACTGAACCACCATCTCAGCTGAAGATATTAAAATATCTGAACAGGTATGTGCACTTTAGATTTTCCCCTGGCATTATTGATGTTCTAGTCTTTAACAGCCTGGGTAAATACTGTTACCCAGTATTAACTGGATAAATCTGAATTTTTAAATCTGAATAATATCAAAACAGATGGTACATAAAGATAGGATCTCAATACATAACCCTACTGGAAGCAATATTATCTAAACCCAGCATGCCCACCACATGTTGACCCTCTTGCCTCCCTGTGTGACCTTTTGTACACTTTGATATCTCTTTTAATCCTAATACCGGAAAAGAAACAAATACCATATGAGGTTGGGAGAGATTACTTTCCCTCTCCTTGCATTTTGTATCTCCTTGTGGAAATTTAATCTATTTCATGTTATCCCTGTACAACAAGTAAGTCATTTTAATAACAGAAAAGTGAATGTTGAGTTTAGCAATTGCTTTAATTAAAAGATGATCACCAGAGGGTTGATTTCCTACCTGGCTGTTGACTTACAAACAGAAAATAATTGGCACAGAAAAACCAGCATGAGGGACACCACTCAGGACACAGAAGCTATTGACAATTAGAAAGTAAAATAGAGTAAAACAGAGTAAAATAATTTACATTTATATAGGGGATTCTCTATTTATGTCTATTTCTAGCTATTAGAATTCTATAGCTTAGAAAAGACATCACCTTGAACTTTCTTTCTTGTCATTGTCCATTCTCTTTCTTTGACAATTGATGAGCTTGACAATCTCATTAAACTGCCAAATACATAATTTGCAGAGGTTCTAACTTAGGCTTCCCTGGTGTCTCAGAGGTTAAAGCGTCTGCCTGCAATGTGGGAGACCTGGGTTCAATCCCTGCGTTGGGAAGATCCCCTAGAGAAGGAAATGGCAACCCACTCCAGTACTCTTGCCTGGAGAATCCCATGGACAGAGGAGCCTGGTGGGCTACAGTCCACAGGGTTGCAAACAGTCGGACACGACTGAGCGACTTCACTTTCACTTTCTAACTTGCAAGCCCCTGGATAAGAGCAAAGAAGTGGTTTAACACAAACCTGGCACAGAGCTTAATGAAAAACTTGTTTTATAAGGCAGGTTACTGGCCTGTCACCCTCTTTGAAGTTTGCACTGGCTTGAGGTAAAACTGTGAAATTAAAAGATGGAGACAGGATTAGGTGATCTTTCAAGGCTCCTCTGACCTGTTTCTCTAGTCTTATTGTGGTACTGGATCCTCTTCCCTCTACTCCTAATGATACATATTTTTTTTTTCCTAATGACTTTCCCTGGTGTCTCTCTATGTACTGAGAATGATCACATTTTCTAATGATCACAGTTAACTAATGATTTAGGATCTGTATTTAGGAGATTTTCAACGTTTATTTCTATAGAACAAGAATAAAATATGTGTTTTAAAATTTCTGTTATTTCTTTATTTCTGGTGGGGATAATTGATCAATACAAGTGGATATGAGAAGGTGAACGTAAACCTTAAAGAGGATTCAGGCAAAAACAAACAAACAAACAAAAGATGGGGAAAATGTTTACTGCCTTCGGAGTTGACCCATGAAAGTGCTTGGAGAGAAAAAATCTTACTGCCCAGGCACTGTTGCAGAACCCTGGAATATGCTTGGGAACTAAGACATTGTCTGGAAGCCATTTGGCCTTCCTCTGAACAAGAACTTTTCTCTCTGGCACTCAAAATCTTCTTAGTAAACTACTAAAAATACATAACTTAGGAGACTGTTCAGCATGAACACTGCTGATCAGTTCTACAACTTTTTACCTAGTCCCACAGAAGCTCCAGACCTCCTAGTTTTGTAAAGAGACTGATCTTCATCTCTAGTTAGGTGGTGGTGGGGAAGGTCCCTGGAAGTAACTTTGACAAACAAGATATGGACACCCATTACTGACAGTCTCATTCCTCTGTATAGCCAGATCAACAAAGATTTATTGACAGAATGTAAAGTAGCAACATTCTTAAGACAAGGGACTTCAAAGAAATATAATTATCTGAATGCCAATATCTTCCAAGCTAAAGTCTTGAACCCCACTTTGAGAGCAGTTACTTATTTCTGCCATTTGGAGGAAAGCTTTAAAGTGCTAAATTAGGCAATCACTAAAAGTATAAAAGATTTATATTCAACAAGTTAAATGAGCTATTGTTAATTAAGAGTTTTAACATGAAGTATTAATGAGTCTTAGTTGAAAGGGGGACAGGGAAATTTTTCTAGATATGCAAGAAAAGACTGATTTTCTTGAAAGCCTACACTATAGGCTATTGGTAACGCACAACACCATCAAGTAAACAGCACAGTTCCTGGCATACGTCTGAGATCTGGGGACAGATACTAGTCCCTGGTGAAACAGACTAGTGAGAGAACAGATGACAATCCAAGAAAATCAAAGTACAAATATCAACAAAATATATGTTATATTCCATCTTATCAGAGCAATTGAAGAAGTAACAATGCATGTAAAAGACAATATCCCTATTTTACTTTCAGAACGAATGAAGAGGGCTAATAAGAGCTCCAATGAAAACATTTTCAATGATATGCAAATCTTTAATATAAAGGTAAAAACTGATTATTCTTTTGCATGTTTTCTTCCTCTAAATATAAGAGCAAGCACTCAGAAAAATAAACTAAAAATGCAGAATATGAACTTCAAGGTAATGAGTTTATTTCTGTGACGCACTTTAGCATTAGATTGTTAATAATCACAGGAATTTACAATAAAAAATGAAAAAGCACATAAAACATAAGATAAGCATGTACTTAATTTTTTAGGATAGTAGTGTGAGATAATTATGTAATATATCATCTCATATGCATAAAAATCACAAAACAGATATGTAAAATTCAGAGGTGATTATTCATTTTAATACATTAATATTTATAATCTCAAAAGCAACTCTCTGAAGATTCTAGATTAACTTGGGTTCTAAGGTACAGACTATCTGAATTCTAAAAGCAATTGTATGACCCCAGCAATCTATGCTGGCAGAAACAAGCAAAATCAACATTCATGTTCTTAAAGACAAGAACATGCTCTGAAAATGACAGTAAGAGCTTCTTCTTTGTAGCTTAAAAGAGATTCTATAGACTTCTAGCAATCTGTTTTCACAATCCTGACAGGAATAAGATCAGATACTCCAATCATAATTGAAGAGACCACTTATTCCACATTCAACAAGGCAGTATGAACTCATAACATTTGATATGCAGTGTTAGCAATAAAAGTCCATGTAACATTCTATATTATTCAAGGAATCAAATATTCTTTTAAATACCAAGAATAATTCAAAATTAAGCCCCTACATAATCTAACATTACTTGGCTGACTAATTACTGCAGACTATAATAGATGACATTTTATCACTTCCCAGCACTGATTCTGTGTGTTGGGCAGATTTTCATTTGTAAGATACTTGAAGGCACTTTGAACATCAGATGTCAACTTCCTAGATCAGTCTAGTCCTAAATATATCAAATGCCTTATTCTCAGTGCCACTAGCCAGATTTCCCTTTGCCATTCAATGCAACTTCTACAGTGGACTAGTTGCTTACTTTTTAGCCAGCAACTAAGTAAAAATGCATAGGATCAGGTAGAGGAAGTCAGTAAGAATTTACTTTTTATTCAGTAAATACATATATATAATTCTTCAACAGTAGATAAATCTCCTAGAAATTGTTTTTTGTTAATTAATGTATTAGATCAACATGGCAGATTTTGTAATATTTTTCAAATTTTGCAAATGGATTATTATTTGGATGGATTATTTATTCTACTTTAAGCATTTCAGAAATGTTGTAGTCAGTATAGGAGTACAAAATGAGTGATTATAATTATAGAACTAAAAGTCACACTACTTAGATTCTAATATTTTCTCCATCACTTATTAAGTATTGGTCCTGGGCATATTATTTAAGCTCCTCTCTGTGTATCAGTTTCTTCCTCTCTAAAATAAAAATAGGCTATACCTCATAGTGTTAAGAATTTTATTTAAGTTGATAACTTGAATGTATCTTCTTGAAACATAATAAACACTTTAAGTATTGTCACCTATTGTTGATAAAAAATCTTTCACTATTTTACAAATTGAAAAAATTAAAGCAAAACTTTAGATATATAATCCATTTGTATTTTAATTATCAAGCATTTTTATTATAGCTTTTTATCAACTTATAAGAAAAAATATGAAAATAAACCAGTGTGTGGCTCATAAACACACAAGACCCTTAAATGTGCAGTTATATTTATATGGTGTGTGTATATGTGTGTGTGTATATACAGCATGTGTGTATGTACATATCTCCTATCTGTATACATATATATATATGTGTGTGTCTGTATATACATATATACATGTATATGAACCTATATATGTATATGTGAAAGTGAAATTCACTCAGTTGTGTCCATTTCTTTGCAACCCCATGGACTGTAGCCTGCCAGGCTCCTGTCCATGGAATTCTTCAGGCTAGATTACTGGAGTGGGTAGCTATTTCCTTCTCCAGGGTATCTTCCCAACCCAGGGGTTCAAACCCAGATCTTCCACATTGCTGGCAAATTCTTTACTGTCTGAGCCACCAGGGAAGCCCGTGTGTATACATATATATGTATATGTATCAATAAATGGAGAGATAGTTTATGGTATATTTGCTTTAGAGACTTTACTATTTTAGAAGAATGCTAAACTAATCTACATGCACATACATACATATAAACACAAACTGAAAACAAGAAGAGGCTCTCTGAGTTCAAATTTAAGTTCAGAAAAATTTTATTGGATTTATAATTGAAAATAAAGTTATTTTACTTTAGGGAAAACTATTAGCGTCACATTCTTTGATTTAGATTATTTTAAGTGTGTGACTCCTCTATCACTTTAAACATATATTTTGAACTTAATTTTTTTCTCATAATGCTTTGAAATAATGGAAATCACCCAATCACTAGGGCAGACAGAAAGAAAAATTTAAAAAAGAAAAATATGTAAGATCTATAAGATAATATAAAGCCACAGTAATCAGGTGAGAAAAAGAAGAAAAATGTATTCAAATTGTGTAGGAAGAGGTAAAATGATCACTATGTGCAGATGACATGATACTCTATAGAAAACCCAGAAGACTCCACACAAAAACACTAGAAATAATAAATGAACTCAGTAAGGTAGCAGAATACCTGATTAATATACTGAAATCTGTTGAATTTCTGTATACTAATAATGAAAGATCATAAAATATAAATAAAAAATAAAAACTTGTTTAAAATTGCATCAAAAATATCAAGGAATAAACTTAACCAAGGTGATAAGAGATCTGTATGCTGACAGCCATAAAACATTGAAAGAGAAAACAAGATGATTCCAAGTCATGGAAAGGTATCCCACGCTCTTGGAATGGAAAAATTAATACTGTCAAAATGACCACACTACTCAAAGTCATCAAGAGATTGAATGCTTTTCCCATCCAAATTTCCTATGCCATTTTTCACTCAACTGCAACACATTCGTATGCCACAAAAGACCCAAAATTGTCAAAGCAATCCTGAGAGAAAAGAACAAAGCTGAAGGCGTAACACTTTCAAACTTCAGACAATAATATCAAGCTACTATAATTAAAATATCACATTGGCACAAAACCAGACATAAAGATCAATGGAATGGTAGAGATCCCAGAACTAAACTCAATCAGCAATAGTCAGTTAAGCTATGATAAAAGAGACAAGAATATACAAGGGAGAAAATGCAATGTCTTCCACAAATGTTGTTGGAAAAGCTGGACAGCCACATGAAAATCAATGAAATTAGTCCATTCCTTCATACCATATACAAAAATAAACTTAAACTGGCTTAAAGATCTAAATATAAGACACGATACCATAAAACTCCTAGAAGAAAACATGAGGAAAACATACACTAACATAAATCATAGCAATAATTTCTTAGACTGGTCTTCTCAGGGAAAAGAGCTAAAAGCAAAAATAAACAAATGAGCCCTAATCAAACTTAAAATCTTTTGCAAAGGAAAGAAAATCATCAACAAAATGAAAAAGCAATCTTTCTTTGGAATCAGAAAACATATTTATAAATGATGCAACTGATAAGAGATTAATATTCAAAATATAGAACTCAATATTAAAACAAACAAAAAATAGCTATATCAAAATATGGGCAAAAGACCTAAATGAAAGATGACATGCAGACCAACAAGTATAAGAAAAGTTGCTCAACATTGTTAATAGAGAAATGCAAACCAAAACCAGAATACCATGTCACCTCACACATGGCGAGAAAGGCCATTGTCAAAATTTCCACAAACAATAAATGCTGGAGAGAGTATGGAGATAAGAGAACCCTCCTACACTGTTGGTGAGAATGTAAATTGGTGCAACCATTATGAAAAACAGTATGGACATTTCTTTAAAAAATCTAAAATAGAGATACCATATGATCCACCAACACCACTCTTGGACTCATACCCAGAAAAATGATGTCTAATTTGAAAAGATACATGTGCCTCAATGTTCATAGCAGTGCTATTTATAGTAGCCAAGACATGGAAACAACCCAGTTAGCCATCAACAGATGATAATTAAGAAGTATATATATATACATATATAAGATGTGTGCATACATATATATAGACACACACACACATATAGATACACACACACACAAACACAATCAATATTGCCATTTGCAGCAACATAGACTGACCTAGAAAATATCATACTAAGTGAATTAAGTCAGAGAAAGAAAAATATCATATGATATCCTTATATGTGGTATCTAAAAAATAATACAAATGAAGAACTCATTTATAAAACACAGACTCAAAGACATAGAAAATAATTACATGAATACTATAGGAGAAAGAGGGGAAAGGACAAATAAGAGTATAAGATTAATGGATACAAACTACTATATGTAAAATAGATAAGCAAAGGGAACTATATTCAGTAAACAATAACCTATAATTGAAAAATATAAATGTATATATATAACTGAATCACTTTGCTGTATACCTGAAACTAACACAATAAGTCAAATATACTTCAATTGTAAAAAGAAATGTGTGTACACAGAAAAACTATCTGCATGTAGCATGTATTTATAAGGGTTAAATGATTAGGCATATATACAACTATAAAGAAAGACATTCTTAGAAGTCAAACTTAATTGCTATGAGAACACAAATGCAACTTTCAGAAAAATGGTTCCTAACTACATGCTGACTTCTAGTATTCCTCTCCTTTCGTTTTGGTAGTACAGGAAAGAGAAAGATGAGTAAGACAAGATTCCTGTCTTCCAAGAATTTCTACTTTGACATTAGGTCATGAACTCATTGAGTACAGAATGTTATTAATCTCTGTATACTACACCTAAGAATGCAGTGTTCAAAATAAGTATTAAATAAGTTTATAGAAAATGAGCTTAGTAGAGGGAAAGGAAAAGTGAGCCAAATACATAAACACACAGATCTTCACACCATGTCATTAACAAGGCAGTTCAGCCCATGATTTCCCAAGAAATAGAGAAAACTTGTGTTAAAAAAAAAAAAAAAAAAACACTCAGGACGCTTGTCTACAAAAATAACACAAAAATACAGACTTTGCTAAAATAAAGAAATGTGGACTACCTTTACACAGGTGTAAGAATAACATGCTCAGGTGACAGAATAAGTGGAACCCCCTTTGTGTAAGCTTGAATAAGAGGGTGACATGATAGACATGAGTTTGGGTGAATTCCAGGAGTTGGTGATAGACAGGGAGGCCTACCATGCTGCGATTCATGGGGTCACAAAGAGTCAGACACGACCGAGTGACTGAACTGAACTGAACTGAACTGATGCTCTAAAGATATGTTTCACAAGGCTTCCCATTAGTAAACAGCCTTAGACTTCCCATTAGTAAACAGCCTTAGACTTCCCATTAGTAAACAGCCTTAGACTGTCTATAAGAAATGGTCCCAAATGCCAGAGGCTGGCTGTGTTCTCTGGTCCTCAGTGAAATTAAAAACAAAAAAAAAGTGGAACATGCAGAAAAAATTCATAAAGTTAAATGTATGTATCCCAAAAAACAATTACTTTCCTTTAAAAAATAAGCAAATTATAAGGTGCCATTAAAATAAAAACAAATGGGCTTTCATAGGTTTTGCACACATCTTAAACTTCTCAAGTTTCAGAGATATTTTATAGAACAGGTATTTTAAAAATATGGCTAGGAGAGATATATGTTTCTTTTAAGTGTATGATGTTATATCTTGGTTATTGAAAGATGAATAGATGCTTCAGTTCAGTTCAGTTCAGCCACTCAGTCATGTTTGACTCTTTGCGACCCCATGGACTGCAGTATGCCAGGCCTCCCTGTTCATCACCATCTCCCAGAGTTTACTCAAACTCATGTCCCTTGAGTCTGTGATGCCATCCAATCATCTCATTCTCTGTCGTCCCCTTCTCCTTCTACCTTCAATCTTTCCCAGCATAGGGTCTTTTCAAATGAGTCAGTTCTTTGCATCAGGTGGCCAAAATATTGGATTTTAGCTTCAGCATTAGTCCTTCCAATGAATGTGCAGGACTGCTCTTCTTTAGGATGGACTGCTTGGATCTCCTTGCAGTCTAAGGGACTCTCAAGAGTCTTCTCCAACACCATAGTTCAAAAGCATCAATTCTTCAGTGTTCAGCTTTCTATATAGTCCAACTCTCACATCCATACATGACTACTGGAAAAACCATAACTTTGACTAGATGGACCTTTGTTGGCAAAGTATTGCCTCTGCTTAGCTAAGTAAATAGTTGATATGCAAATATATATATATATATATACACACACACACACATATATTCAACATCAGCAGAGAAAAAAACTGCAAAGTTGAAAATAATAAATACATGAATATGAATATATATAAACAAATCAAGTGCAACTTATTTCTTATATAGCTAAATAAATGCTACATTTAATGTGTACCCTTATCTGTTAGACTCTCTTGAGTATCAGCTCTATGGTGATAGATAGCACATTTGGGATCTCAGTTTTACTACCATCCATATTTTATTAACTTTCTCTTGGGCTTTCTTTCCTCATTTGCAAAAACAGTATATTTTATTAAATCCTGGGATAATAACCATTTTGATAATAAATATATGGGATAGTTATATGTAATTCAGTTCAGTCGCTCAGTCGTGTCTTAGTCTTCGTGACCCCATGAATCACAGCACACCAGGCCTCCCTGTCCATCACCAACTTCTGGAGTTTACCCAAACTCATGTCCATCGAGTCGGTGATGCCATCCAGCCATCTCATCCTCTGTTGTCCCCTTCTCCTCCTGCCCCCAATTCCTCCCAGCATCAGGGTCTTTTCCAATGAGTCAGCTCCACATGAGGTGGCCAAAATATTGGAGTTTCAGCTTCAACATCAGTCCTTCCAATGAACACCCAGGACTGATCTCCTTTAGGATGGACTGGTTGGATATCCTTGCAGTCCAAGGGATTCTCAAGAGTCTTCTCCAATACAACAGTTCAAAAGCATCAATTCTTTGGTGCTCAGCTTTTTTCACAGTCCAACTCTCACATCCATACATGACTACTAGAAAAACCATAGCCTTGACTAGATGGGCCTTGCTGACAAAGTAATGTCTCTGCTTTTTAATATGCTGTCTAGGTTGGTCATAACTCTCCTTCCAAGGCATAAACTTCTTTTAATTTCATGGCTGCAGTCACCATTTGCAGTGATTTTGGAGCCCAAAAAATAAAGTCTGACACTGTTTCCACTGTTTCCCCATCTATTTCCCATGAAGTAATGGGACCAGATGCCATGATCTTCATTTTCTGAATGTTGAGCTTTAAGCCAACTTTTTCACTCTCCTCTTTCATTTTCATCAAGAGGCTTTTTAGTTCCTGTTCACTTTCTGCCATAAGGGTAATTAACACCTAAATATTTATTTTCACTTAGGAACACTAAAGAGTTAGGAATTAAAAAAATAAATTTTATAAACCCTGAGGCGAACAGCAAAGGAAAAGCCACTTGTTGGAAAGCTTCACAATGTGTGAATTATTTATCAGATAAATTTAGTATTTTTATTATCATTTATGTTACAGATTTATCAAAATGTACAAATTAAACAAGTTATAAAATGTAATACATCACTTATTTCTGCCCACCTTTATAGTCATAAAGTCATTTGTACATAATATCTCTTTGCTGCTATAAAATTTTCTAATATGTCTTCATTCTGCTTGTGCTACCTGTGAAATGCACTCTTCAGTTAAAAAAATTCAAATGATAATTCAAAAAAGAATCTATAATTGTATATTTTGGGTGTGGTAACGCTAGAAGTAATCTTTAGTTCTGGTACCTGCATTTTAGTCAACCAGATTCTATGGAATGTAACCAAACACAGCATTTGTGTTCTACATGTATGACTTCCACTGAGTTCTATATTTTCAAACACAATGGTATATTGTTAAAATTTGGTAATAACCAATATCTAGTTACTTTCCTTTCATTTCTGAGTTATTAATCACCATTTTTAAAAAAAAACATTAAAAAAATCTTGTTGATTTCTGCTTAACTGACGGTTATTTTCTATTTTATTTCCTTATTTCGAAGGAGATAACTAAATTATGTAATTGAGGTCTCTATGTCCATATCCTGCCAACATAAGGGAAATAAGTGTCTGTGATGCTATAACAAATAGGTAAATTAATTTAGAACTCTAAGAGGAATTATCTCTGTTAGAGCTTTTTAAAAGTATCAGCAAGTTAAGAATACCCCATTGTTAAAAATTCTCACTTGGAAGAATCTGAGTCTTGTTTTTACCAACCAAGTGTCATGAAAAGGTCACAACAGTGGGGCTTCTATTTGCTAAGAGTCCTGTTTCTTGCCGTCACTGAAATCAGAGGGACAATTAAAGTTTCAGCAGTTGAAAATTATCCATTAATTAGAATTAGAAGCAAGAAGCCGTGAAGTATAAGTGATAACCATAAATTAGAACGATTAGTCTGTCTAGAAGAACAACATGATCTAATCAGAATCAGCATACCAGCTGCTCATTTAATCTGGGGTTGTATTTTATTTTTTTACTCCTTGTGAGATAACCCTGCAGAAGTAGCTTAGATCTGACAAATATACATTCTTCAGAATTATTCTTTACTTCAAGGTATTAGTACAATAATATCATTTTTACAAAAGCTTTTGAATTTGAAGAGACATATATGACATTCAAAATGTGAAATTCCCTAACTATAATTACACATTTTAAACTAGGACCAATATAGCACTTAAATTGGAAAAGATACTGAGCCATATATTTTTCCAGTTTTTGATATTGATTAAAACTAATATATTACATTGTTTATTATGTTGCCATTTTAATACTGGCTTTGGGCTATATGTAGGCTCTTATAAGGAAAATTATTTTATAATTTAAAAAATCGATGTTTCTTAAATCATTTTTACATTCCTTATTTTCTCAGAGATTCCTGTGAACTTTAAGTAGGAAAATAACTGTGTTAAATGTGTACACATTGAGGACATTAAGAAATACAATAAGAACAGTTCCTATACAGATACTGAATGATGTGTATTATTCATTCTGAGAAGAGCTAAGAAGTTTGATATAGGAAGATTCAGTTCAGTTCAGTTCAGTCGCTCAGCCGTGTCCAACTCTTTGCCATCCATGAATCACAGCACACCAGGCCTCCCTGTCCATTACCAACTCCCGGAGTTTACCCAAACACATGTGCATCGAGTCGATGATGCCATCCAACCATCTCATCCTCTGTTGTCCCCCTCTCCTCCTGCCCCCAATCCCTCCCAGCATCAGAGTCTTTTCCAACGAGTCAACTCTTCACATGAAGTGGCCAAAGTACTGGAGTTTCAGCTTCAGCATCAGTCCTTCCAATGAGCACCCAGGGCTGATCTCCTTTAGAATGGACTAGTTCGATATGGACTGGTCCCTGCAGTCCAAGGAATTCTCAAGAATCTTCTCCAACACCACAGTTCAAAAGCATCAATTCTTCGGCACTCAGTTTTCTTCACAGTCCAACTCTCACATCCATATATGACTACTGGAAAAACCATAGCCTTGACTAGATGGACCTTTGTTGGCAAAGGAATGTCTCTGCGTTTTAATATGCTATCTAGGTTGGTCATAACTGTCCTTCCAAGGAATAAGCATCTTTTAATTTCATGGCTGCAGTCACCATCTGCAGTGATTTTGGAACCCCCCCAAAATAAACTCTAACACTGTTTCCACTGTTTCCCCATCTAGATTATGGATATGCAAAAAAGAAATTAGGAGATGAGCCCCAAAACACAGAGTAAAAAAAAATAGTGTTTTATAATATGGTGACAGTTGTATCATATACAACAGTAAGCCATTACAAACATAAAATATAGGTTTGTAGAGTCGAAAAACAGAATTTTATTTAATTTATTTAAAGAATATCACCTGACAATTTATAGAGTAGATGGGAAGCAGATAAACTGGAGACAGAGAACAATTAGATTGGAAATGTGTGGGGGAAATCTGGAGAGTGTGTATAACTCTGATTTGTAATAATGGTGATGAGTGCTAATAAGGTTTAAATGAGGCAGAAGCCAAATTTACTATAAAATGAACTTTTTTCTTGTACTTAGTATTTGTAGAAACACTGATAAACAATTGGCATTTATACAGTCACTGGTCTTCCGAATTGTAGAAGTGTGGCCAGGGAATAAGAGATATGAAGGAGAGACCATGGAGAGGAAGAGTAGATAGGATTTAGAAGTTTATTATGTATCAAAGATAATGCTGAAGCTGAAATCAGTCAAATAACTCATTTTTAAATGAGATGGATAATTATGCTTTTAATAAAACTCGAGAGTCCACAAGGAAGAGAGTTTTCTGAGGGAAGAATATAGGTTTTGCTTTATGCACAGAATTTATTTGAAATCTTAGGTCTTGTACTGAAGGTAAAGAAAAAAGCTGAGAGAATTCAAGTAACCATTTGAATGAAGAGGCAGTTTAACCAAGATTAAGAATGAATTGATAATTGAAAGTTACAAACATCTAGTGAGTCATGAAGATATAATCAAACTAATATTATGCTATAAGTGAATTATATACCAACAAAACAAAACATGAATTCACTTTGGGAAACAATATATAAATTAGGGGGTAATCTAGAGAAAGACCTTCTGTCATGTTGATACTTATAGAGTTGATAACAAAAGAGGAGTGCAGAAAGAAAATGACAAATCAGAACCCTTCATGTATCACAGCCTTGTTGTGAAGAAAGAAAGAAAGCCATTCAGTCGTGTCCGACTCTTTGTGACCCCATGGACTGTAGCCTACCAGGCTCTTCTGTCCATGGGATTTTCCAGGCAAGAATACTGGAGTGGGTTGCCATTTCCTTCTCCAGGGGATCTTCCCAACCCAGGGATTGAACCTGGGTCTCCCACATGGTAGCCAGACATGAAGGGACTTGTATAATTCAATGAAGCTATGAGTCATGCCATGCAGGGCCACGCAAGATGACTGGGTCACAGAGAAGAGTTCTGGCAAATTGTGGCCCACTGGGAGAGTAAACAGCAATCAACTCCAGTATTTTGGCACAAGAACCCCATGAACAGTATGAAAGACAAAAATAATGATACTGAAAGATGTGCCCCCAAGGTTGGCAGATGTTCAGTATGCTACTGGGGAAGAACAGAGAGCAATTATAAAGGCTCCAGAAAGAAAGAAGTGGGTGGGCCAAAATGGAAATGTCGCTCAGTTATGGCTGTGTCTGGTGGTGCAAATAAAGTCTGATTCTGCAAAAAAAAAAAAAAAAAAAAAAAAAAATATATATATATATATATATATATATAAAATCTGAATGTTGTGTTCATGAATCAAGGTAAACTGGATGTTGTCAAGTAGGAGATAGCAAGACTGAACATCAACCTCTTAGGAATCAGTGGACTAAAATGGATAGGAATGGGAGAATTTAATTTAGATGTCCATTAAATCTAGTACTATGGGCAAGAATCCCATAGAAGAAATGAAGTAGCCCTCATAGCCAACAAAAGAGACTGAAATGCAGTTCCTGGGTGCAATCTTCAAAAAAACAAAAAGATCTCAATCTGTTTCCAAGGCAAACCATTAAACACCACAGTAATCCAAGTCAATGCCTCAACCACTGATGCCAAAGAACTTGAAGATTAGCAATTCTGTGAAGACCTCCAACACCTTCTAGACAAATCCCCCCAAAAGATGACCTTTTCATCATAGGGGATTGGAATTCAAAAGGAGTAAGTCAAGAGATACCTGGACTAATAGGCAAGTTTTCCCTTGGAGTATAAAATGAAGCAGGGCAAAAGCTAACAGAGTCTTTCCAAGAAAACATATTGGTCACAGAAAACACCCTTTTCCAACAAGCCAAGTGGCTACTGTACACATGGACATCACTAGATAGTCAATTTCTAAATCAGATTGATTGTGTTCTTTACAGTCAGAAATGAAGAAGCACTATACAGTCAGCAAAAACAAGTCCTAGAGCTGACTGTGGCTCAGATCATCAACTCCTTATTTCAAAATTCAGCCTTAAATTGAAGAAAGTAGGGAAAACCACTAGACCATTCAGGTATGACCTAAATCAAATCCTTTATATATATATATATATATATATATAGTAGAGGTGAAGAATAGATTCAAAGGATTAGATCTTTTGGAGTGCCTGAAGAATTGTGAAAGAAGTTCATAACATTGTACAGGAGGCAGTGACCAAAGTCATCTCAAAGAAAAAGAAAAGAAAAATGGCAAAGTAGTTATCTGAGGAAGCAAACAAATTGCTAAGGAAAGAAGAGACGTGAAAGGCAAGGGAGAAAGGAAAAGATATCCCAACTAAATGCAGAGTTCCAGAGAATAGCAAGGAGATAGAAGAAGGTCTTCTTAAATGAAAAATGCAAAAGGAAAATAACAGAGTGGGAAAGACTAGAGATCTGTTGGAAATATCAAGGAAACATTTCATGCAAGGATGAGCACAATAATGGGAAGAAACGGTAAGGACATAATAGAAGCAGAAGAGATTAATGAGGTGGCAAGATACACAGAACTATTAAAAAAAATGTCTTAATGACCCAGATAACCACAATGGTATGGTCACCACAATGGTATGCCAGGCTGGATGAAGCACAAGCTGGAATCAAGACTGCCAGGAGAAATATTAACAACCTCAGATATGCAGATGATACCACTCTAATGGCAGAAAGCAAAGAACTAAAGAGCCTCTTGATGAGGCTGAAAGAGAAAAGTGAAAAGGCTTGCTGGAAACTCAACTCTAAAAAACTAGGAGCATCACATCCAGTTCCATCACTTCATGGCAAATAGGAGGAGAACAAGTGGAAGCAGTGACAGATTTTATTTTCTTGGGCTGCAAAATCACTGTGGATGGTGTCCACAGCCATGAAATTAAAAGACATTTGCTTTTTGGAAGAAAAGCTATGACAAAATTAATGTATTAAAAAGCAGTAACATCATTTTTCTGATAAAGGTCTGTATATTCAAAGCTATGGCTTTTCCAGTAGTCACGTACAGATGTGAGAGTTGGACCATAAAGAAAGCTAACTGCGGAAGAACTGATGCTTTCAAATTGTACTGGAGAAGACTCCAGAGAGCCCCTTGGACTGCAAGGAGATCAAACCAGTAAATCTTCCAGGAAATCAACCCTGAATAGTCATTGAAGGACTGATGCTGATACTCCAATAATTTGGCCACCTGATGCAAAGTGCTGACTCACTGGAAAAACTCTGATACTGGGAAAGATTGAAGGCAAAAGGAGAAGGGGGTGGCAGAGGATGAGATGATTAGATAGCATCACCAACTCAATGGACCTGAATTTGAGCAAACTCAGAGAGACAGTGGAGGACTAAGGAGCCTGTGGTGCTGTAGTCCATTGAGTTACAAAAAGCTGGACAATGACTTAGTAACTGAACAGCAACAAGAGGAGTGTGAAAAGAGAATGATCAATCAGAGCTGACCAAAATACGATATTATGGTACCCAAGGAGGCCCAGAGTTTCTTAGTGGGCTCTTTCTGCTTCAGATGTTCCAAAGTTACCAGTAAGACTAAGAAAGTTCTTACATTTAATGAATAGAGGTTTCTAGTGATTTTCCAAGGAAGTAATATAATTTCATCTGGTGGAGTGGGACTTGGAGAGGAATAGATTCTAGGTGAATAACTAATGGAGAGAAGACAAATAATGGAGTTAGTAAATCCAAACCATTTTTTAAAGAAAATTAGTAATGAAAAAATGGAGGAGAATGAGACATTTCAGAGGGATGTGCTTTTTGAAATAGAAATTCATTTCAAATATGTCTCTCATAGATCAAGGAATTGGAGAAGGCAGCTTAGTCAAAAATAGTGGCAACTCATTGTTTATTGAGTGATTTCAAAAGAAGGGAAGCATCAAGGCATTAATTAGTGTAATTAGTGGCTAGCTTCTTATATAATTTACAAGAAGAAAGTGAGATGGAGGAACAAATAAAAAAATAAAGATTCAGAGTCTCTGACTCCATTTTGGTGCACACCATGGAGACAATCTATTATTTCCTTTGTGAATAGAATGCATTTTATCATCCAAACTCAAACTTTCATGATACCCTAAATCCTTTTGTTGATTTATTTTAACACATAAAACCTTGGTAGCCAATGTGTGATTCGTATACCAGAACATTAGTATCATCTGACAGTTTACTAGAAATGCAGAAACTTAGGTTCCACCCCAGACTTACTGAATTATCAGCTAAACTTTTATAAAGAATACAGGCAATTAATATGTACATTAAAATCATGAGAAACAGATTTATAACATAATAAGGCAAATAATATATTACCATTTGCATATGTATAGCTGATGATTTGGCTATCTGTTAATTTATTATATACAGTCCACTTTTTTGGAAGAACATTTGTTGATAAACAAGTCTTCTTTATTTTATTTTATTTTTTGGCCAAGAACCAACACAAATTTAATTTGTTCTTAGAAACTGGGAAGATTAAAAACATAATAATATAACCATAAAGAGCTAAAGTTTGAGCAAAAATATATGCTATATCATAAAGTAGAATTACAAACATATACAGTGAGCACTTTTCTCTTTTTGAAAAATAAATCCTTGATTAATTTTAGTTGTTTATTAAATGGTTCTCCAAGATGACTGACATCAGACTGGCTTTGAAAATGTAGGTGTCAATTACTTGCACATTATATTAGCATTTCTCAAACTCAAGTATGGAACATCCACAAACAGCAGATTAGTAGTTATGGTTTAGGCCAACAAAAGGATTGTGGTTTACTGTAGCTTACTAAAAAAAGGTTGAAAAATCTTATTCCTTTACCTGAGTTTATTCATAGATTA
This sequence comes from Capricornis sumatraensis, assembly GCF_032405125.1. NCBI lineage: Eukaryota > Metazoa > Chordata > Mammalia > Artiodactyla > Bovidae > Capricornis > Capricornis sumatraensis. The sequence goes on along the minus strand of NC_091074.1, from coordinate 43,350,491 downwards.
AAAAAACATTTAAATCCACTAGACATATTATTTCAAATTAATATTCACTACTCTATATCTGTGGCTAAGGCAAATCAAAAGAAAATGTTGAAAGAGCATCTCGTTTGTGATGCCCCACAGGCTTCCCTGATAGCTCAGTTGGTAAAGAATCCACCTACAATGCAGGAGACCCTGGTTTGATTCTTGGGTTGGGAAGATCCCAAGAAGGAAAGGCTACCCACTCCAGTATTCTGGCCTGGAGAATTCCATGGACGGTATAGTCCATGGGGTCCCAAAGAGTCGGACACAACTGAGTGACTTTCACTTCACTATGGATGGTGAAAGAAAGACAGCCATAAATTATCTGATGATTCTCCAGTTAAAGGGTTCAGTGTAATTCCTCTCACTCTGAATGTAGTCTAGAATTTGTGACTAACTTGAACAAAACAATGAAGTCAAAGATATATTATGGGATTTTCAAAGCTATCTCAGAACTACTCCTGCAACTTCTGCCTGAGTTTTTTGGGAGCCTTGATTCATCTGTCGTCTACCTGAGACCACCATGATGGAAAGTTCACAGGCAGGTGCTCTTGTTGACAGTCTCTGCAAAGTCCAGCCTACTGATCATATCCATCAAAGCACTAGACAAAAATGAAACCATCTTACACACTCCAGATCAATCATCGTGTAGGTAAATACCATTGCATAATACCTGTTGATGCCTCATAGAACAGAAGAATATCCAACCAAGCCCTGTCCAAATTCTTGACCTCAAAACTCAAGGGAGAAAGTAATATGGAAGTTCTTTTAAGCCATGAGTGTTTGGATAGTGTATTAAATAGTGATATATAAATTAACTCTGGTTCCTCAAGTTACATGTTTTTTGTATGCCATCCTTTCACTCTCCTTTTTAATGGGATGAATGTGAGCAATTGTTAAATGCTACACAGAGCACTTCACATAGAGCTAGAAATTAATCTTACATACTTGGTTGCATCTTAGGTCAAGTACTATTCAGTAAACATTCACCAAATTGCATATGACAGGTAATATTTCAGAATAGTTTCTTCATTTTTATGCTGGTGAGTTCATGCTACTGAATTCCTATAAATGAATTAGGATTTGAGAATAATTTTGAAATGTAGAATTAGACATTTTCCATTATGATTAGCTTAATTAAATACAGAACTGAGCCAAGGAAGTATGCAGAGGCTGAAATCCAATATTTTGAAATATAATTATATTGAAATAAAAAGTATATTTTTCTACATTAAAACAGTCTCAAATAGCATTAACATACATACAAAGTATTTTTATATTTTAATCTATAATTGCCAAGAATGAGATAAATGCTACTATATAAAATAGACACTTGAGGCCTATTCAAGTACTTGAGGTTTTTGTTCTTTATGGTCTTAATAGCACATAATAAAATATTAATGATAGAATATGATGAAAATTGAAATTATCAATTTTCCCTATTAAAAGTATTTTACATTAAAACATAAGAAATATAGTAACATAATATTAAAAGTTAATTCAACTATGTTAGCTAGTTTTGTAGGACATACTAATATATAAAATGGTCAAAGGAGTTTTATCTCATATTTTTTGTTATCTGTGCAGAATGACTTTTCAATTTAGTATTTTTATCATCTTGCCACATTCCTGAGAAAGTCTGACTGTAAGATACATAGTTAATATTTACTCAATCATTTTAAAATTTATTCTATTTTTCTGCCAGTGATGTCAGATAAGACAAAGAGAAAGGCAGCCTTGCTCAGTGGAAAGAGTATCCTAGGCTTTAAAGTTCAAGAAGCCATGATTTGCATAGCTCTTGGCCAAACCACTGCATCTCTTTGAGTACCAGTTTTCTATCTATAAAATGAGAATATCATCTCCTTGCAAAGTCCTTGTTTTAAGCTAAATAATCTAGACAGGGGCTTTCCTCATGGTCCAATGGTTAAGAACCCACCTTGCAATGCAAAGGACACTGGTTTGATCTCTAGTCCAGGAAGATCCCATATGTCATGAAGCAATTAAGCCCCCATGCCACAACTACTGAGCTTATGCTGTAGAGACTTCAAACCACAACTACTGAAGCCCGAGTACCTAGAATCTATGCTCCACAACAAGAGGAGCCACTCCCAACAAGAAGCCTGCAAAGTGCAACTAGAGGGTAGCCCCCTCACCACAACTGGAGAAAAGCCTACACACAGCAGTGAAGACCCAGCACAGACAAAAATGAGATAAATAAAAATAAACAAGCTAAGCAAAACTAACACAGTTAGTGGCACATGAATAATCCATGTTGTTGTTCTTTAGTCACTAAGTTGTGTCCAATTCTTTTGTGACCCCATGGACCTTAGCCCTCCAGGCTCCTCTGTCTGTGGGCTTTCCCAGTTAAGAATACTGGAGTAGATCATACGATAGTTTTATTCCTAGTGTTTTTTAAAGAATCTTCATACTGTTATCCATAGTGGCTGTATCAATTTGCGTTCCCACCAACAGTGCAAGGGGGTTCCCTTTTCTCCACACCCTCTCCAGCACTTGTTTGTAGACTTCTGGTGATGACCATTCTGACCAGTGTGAGATGATACCTCACTGTAGTTTTGATTTACATTTCTCTAATAATGAGAGATGTTGAGCATCATTTTATGTATTTATTAGCCATATTTACATCTGTTTTTGGAGAAATGTCTGTTTACTTCTTCTGCCCACTTTTTGATTGGGTTGTTTGTTCATATATACTCAGAAAACCATAACTTAAAAGACACATGTACCCCATTGTTCACTGAAGCACTATTTACAGTTGCTAGGACTTGGAAGCCGGAGAAGGCAATGGCACCCCACTCCAGTACTCTTGCCTGGAAAATCCTATGGACGGAGGAGCCTGGTGGGCCGTAGTCCTTGGAGTCGCTAAGAGTCGGACACAACTGAGCGACTTCCCTTTCACTTTTCACTTTCATGCACTGGAGAAGGAAATAGCAACCCACTCCAGTGTTCTTGACTGGAGAATCCCAGGGACAGGGGAGCCTGGTGGGCTGCCAACTATGGTGTCACTCAGAGTCGGACACGACTGAAGTGACTTAGCAGTAGCAGTAGCAGGACTTGGAAGCAACCTAGATATCCATCGACAGATAAATGGATAAAGAAGTTGTGGTACATGTACACAATGAAATATTACTCAACCATAAAAAGGAACATTTTGAATCAGTTCTAAATAGACAGATGAATTTATAGCCTATTATATAGAGTGAAGCAAGTCAGAAAGAGAAAGACAAATATCATATATTAATGCATATATATGGAATCTAGGAAGATGGTTCTGATGATCCTATTTGCAGGGCAGCAAAAGAGACACAAAGCAGAGACATTTTGATGACTAAAGTCCATCTAGTCAAGGCTATGGTTTTACCTGCAAGAAGATCCAACCAATCCATTCTGAAGGTGATCAGCCCTGGGATTTCTTTGGAAGGAATGATTCTAAAGCTGAAACTCCAGTACTTTGGCCACCTCATGCGAAGAGTTGACTCATTGGAAAAGACTCTGATGCTGAGAAGGATTGGGGGCAGGAGGAGAAGGGGACGACAGAGGATGAGATAGCTGGATGGCATCACGGACTCAATGGATGCGAGTCTGAGTGAACTCCGGGAGTTGGTGATGGACAGGGAGGCCTGGCGTGCTGCAATTCATGGGGTCGCAAAGAGTTGGACACAACTGAGCGACTGAACTGAACTGAACTGAACTGAAAGGAGACACAGATATAAAGAAGAGACTTATGTTCATGGTAGGGGAGAGGGAGGGTGGGATTAATTGAAAGAGTAGTACTGAAATATATACATTACCATAAGTAAAATGGATAGCTGGTGGGAATTTGTTGCATGATGCAGAACCCAAAGCTGGGGCTCTGTGATAACTTAGAGGGGTGGGATGAGGAGGGAGGTGGGAGGGCAGTTTAGGAGGAGGGGGATATTTGTATACCCACTGACTCCATGGACATGAGTCTGAGTGAACTCTGGGAGTTGGCGATGGACAGGGAGGCCTGGTTTGCTGTAATTCATGGGGTCACAAAGAGTCGGACATGACCGAGCGACTGAAATGAACTGAACTGAACTGAACTGATATCTGATCCATGCTGATGTTGGGAACCATCACAATATTGTGTTTATCTTTCAATCAAAAATAAAAGTAAAATTAAAAAAAATAAATGGGTAGAAAACAGTACAGTATATAGCAAGTGCTCAATAAAGTATTACTGCGTTGAAGAATTTCTCTTCAGTCATATAATTGCATTTTTTAATCTTTTTTTTTTTTGCCATTTTCTTTTTCAGGAGCACTGATTGTATGCACTGTTTTAATTACTATAGCTTTTTAGATGTTTCAGTTCAGTTCAGTTTAGTCACTCAGTCGTGTCCGACTCTTTGCGACCCCATGAATCGCAGCACGCCAGGCCTCCCTGTTCATCACCATCTCCCGGAGTTCACTCAGACTCATGTCCATCGAGTCCATGATGCCATCCAGCCATCTCATCCTCGGTTGTCCCCTTCTCCTCCTGCCCCCAATCCCTGGGAAGTGTGAGTCCCTCAACTTCATTATCAAGATTGCTTTGATTCTTCTGGTCCCTTCCATTTCCATATTAATTTTTGAATCAGCTTATCAATTCTGGCAAAAAAAAAAAAAAAAGACAAGATTTTTATGGGGATTCAGTTAAATTTGTAGATAAATTGGGAGAGTATTGTCATCGTAACAAATTAAGTCTTGTTCCATGGACATAGGATGCCTATCCATTTATTTATTTCTTTCATTTATTTCAACAGTAATTTGGAGTTTTCAGAGCATAATGTTTGAACTTATTTTTATTATTTTAAACTTTTTGATACTATTATAAGTGGAATTATAGTTTTCATTTAATTTTCAGATTACTCATTGCTAGTGTATACAAATAAAAGTGATCTTTTTATACTGACTTTGTATCCTGTAACCTTGTTGAAATCATATTTTATACTTTCCGTGTGTAAATTGCTTAAAGTTTTCTATATTCAAGATTATGTCATCTGCAAATAAAGTTGTTTTGCTTCTTCTTTTTTGAAAAAAGAATACTGGAGTGGGTTGCCATTTCCTTTGCCAGGGGATCTTCCTAAAGAGCGATAAAACTCACATCTCCTACGTTGGCAGGTGGATTCTTTACCACTGAGCCACCAGGGAAGCCCTGAATAACCAATAGCTATTTGTTATCATGAATACTACCACCTCTCTCAGAACTAATTTTATTACCATGCAATTCATTTTGCAATAGTCACTAATCTGGGGAAAAACACAGTTGCAACATAAGGTAACTACAACATACTCTGTCTATAATCTCTTAATGATGACTATATATGAAATGTTTTGAATACAAAGTCTTTAATAAACAATCTTGATTATTCTATAATATTTCACTGAAGTGATCAAACCCAGTGCACATCCTAATTTATCATTAAGTTTTTCTTCCAAAGCATTAACAGACACAAAAACAGGTAAAGGTTACATTACAGTATATCATTATACATCAACATATGTTTGCTAATTCTTAAAGACTAAAGTATGTATCTAAATATTTCAAAACAAACCTAAACAAAAGATAAAGAACAAGAGAGTGTGAAGGGATCCTAGAATTCATGTATTATATAGAACCGTGGTGATTTATTTCCTAAGTTGTGTCTGTCTCTTGCAACCCCATGGACTGTAGCCTGCCAGGCTCCTCTGTCCATGGGATTCTCCAGGCAAGAATACTGGAGTGAGTTGCCACTTCCTTCTTCATTTCTCTCTTCCTGACCCAGGAATTGAATTTGGGTCACCTGCATTTCAGGCAGATTCTTTGCTAACTGAGCTACAGGGGAAGAACCATATAGAAGCCCTATATAGAACCATATATTTATAGAACCATACATAGAACCTATATAGAAGTCCTATATAGAACCATAGAAAAAGACAAATTAAAAAATCTGAAAACTCTTATATTCATTCAAAAGACTTTCTGCCCATATCCACTGAAATAATTAGATACCAGCAAAAATAAAACAAAGAGCTATTTAAAAGAACTAAAAATGAGAAATGTTGCTCAACACTGATAATGTGTGGTCACAGATAAATTAATATCTAATATTTAATTAAAATGATCAGCTGTCAAAGCAACAATGACCCTGTAAATCAAATATTTTTGAAATATCATTAAGGATTGTGTAAATAGTATTTTCCCATTTAAAAAATATATATTAGTTAGTGTTTTGAAGGCAATATTAAATGTCATGTATATATACACAAAGTATATTCTGAAAGCTAGGGATATGGTTATCAAACTAAAATAATTTATTGAATGAAATATTTTACTGGTGGCCCTCATATAAGCTAGAGTCTTTAGGGACCACATACCTATGAAAAATTCTTATTACTCACTATCCAGCTTATACAAGATACCAATCACCATGTCATGAACAAGACATAATCTAATTTATTTTTAACCCATTTCTAATAGAACCTAATATAGAAGAACAGTTGAGACTACTTGTTTTGATAGAAAAATAGCCTCTGATGTGCAAAATAATGGGTATAAATAAGTCATTTCTAAATAATGCTGCCATACTCATTTTACTAGCACTGGGAGTATTGTTTATATTATCTAGGATGTGATCTGTAAAATAATTCAAAAATCCACATTTTCTGAACTCATCGAGTGGAAAAAGTGTCACATGTGAATAATCAAAAGAAAATTAAGCTTTTCCTTTAACATATGCATTTTCCCTAAAATATGTTAAGTGTTTAGCTTCTTTTACCTCCATGTTGTAAAAGTTCATATTATTTTTGGTGACATGTTTATAGCACCCCTACTCCACTGGGCTTCATTCTGCTAAATTAAGGACTGTTGAGAACTAGAGTTATTTGTCCACACAATCAAGGGTTCCACATTGCTATGCTTTTAAATTGTTGTTGCTGCTTAGTCACTAAGTCATGTCTGACTCTTTCAAAGCCCCATGGACTGTAGCCTGCCAGGCTTCTCTGCCCTTGGGATTTCCCAGGCAAGAACACTGGAGTGGGTTACCATTTCCGTCTCCAGGGGATCATCTTGACCCAGGGATCAAACCCACGTCTGAATTGGAAGGCAATTCTTTATGTCTGAGCCAAAAGGGAAACATGATTTTCTATGTTTTACGCCTATTACAGTTCTTTCTGATTTTCTCTTTCAATGTCAGTTTTTATTTCCCAAGGACACATGTCTACCTCTAAGAATTCTCTCACTTACCTTCTATGTGCCCTGTTTAAATCAGTAATATGAGATAAAAATATGACTAATCTTGGAAGGATTTGTTCAGAACTAAGAATGGGAGACTAAACGGCACTCAGAGAAGTTTCTCTGTAAGAATTCAGTACCTTTCAGTTCAGTTCAGTCGCTCAGTTGTGTCCAGCTCTTTGCGACCCCATGAATTGCAGCATGCCAGGCCTCCCTGTCCATCACTAATTCCCAGAGTACACTCAGACTCACGTCCATCGAGTCAGTGATGCCATCCAGCCATCTCATCCTCTGTTGTCCCCTTCTACTCCTGCCCCCAATCCCTCCCAGCATCAGAGTCTTTTCCAATGAGTCAACTCTTCACATGAGGTGGCCAAAAGTGGCTGGCATATATAGTGTATGTTTTGGCTACAGAGTTCTACCTATTAATACTTTGGGTTATTCACTGGGTTTGTCATAGTCAAAGAGGTATAATGGATTTGTTGAAAATTATGTTTACAGAAAGTTCTGCAATTATTAAGCTTAATTTTACTAATTTTAGGGCATATGCCACTGATACAAAAATAAGTATTTACTCTTTCTTTTCACCTGGAGGTTCTTTTCCTAGTTTCAATTTCCTTCTTACCTATTTTTTTTTTTCTCGTAGAGTTTATTCAGACTGAAAAGAAGGAAAAGAAGACACTTTCACTTGTCAGCTGCAAATTCACTTAAAAGTTTTATGGAAACTTGCATAGTATCTGGCTTCCCAGCCATATAATTCAGGATGCCTCTGAAAAGACAACATGACATATTTTCTACATTCCTATTTAGGTGAAATCTCATGACAAATTAAACAAAATACAATTCCTTAAAGCTATAATTTCATTAAAGTGAATTTTTCCTCTATTTTGCCAATGCTAGATCTTTATGGGTTATATTTGGGTTATATTATATAGCATCAACTGTATCATGGACTTCTTGAAAACAGTAATCATATCTTTTCATATCCATAGTCTCAATTTCACTAGTAAATGAATATCAAGAGTTTAAGACCATATAACATGTTTCCTTATTTGGAATAAACTAACATATAAATTTTAAGGTAAGAGTACATGGTTTTGCAAGGATTCAAATACCAAAACAGAGCAATATGAAGAAAAAATGATTAGTCATGAATGCCTTATTTTTGTTTGATATTTAATTTTTTTCTTCCAGTTTTACTGACAGATTGACATATAACACTATCTAAGGTATACAACGCAATGATCTGATTTACATACATCATGAAATGATTACCACAGTAAGCTTAGTGAAGACACATCAATTCATAGAGATTTAAAATTAAAGAAACAGAAAAAAGTATTTATTTCCCTACGATGAGAACTCTTTGGACTTATTATCTTAAAGAAACTTTAAATTCTCCTATAACTTTCTGGATCCCTATTGTATTTCTATTTATTTTACAGGTTATATCGCTTATTTTGAAGCATTTTCTTCATTATTTATAAAATGGGTGTTATAGTTTTTTATAAATTTTCTTAAAATATTTATAAAATGTCAGCAACATTTACTAAATATCATTGAAACATAATCAACTGCTAGAATTAACTCAATAATCTCTATCTCATATTTGCAATTGTAGGATAATATATATGCACTGTTTCATTGTGGCAAGGGCATGCATCCAACAAGAAGGCCTGCATTCAAGTAGTAAACACAGACCTAAGCCGAAAAAAAAAAAAAAAAGAACTGATAAATTACTATTAAATAAGAAGTGTATAATGAGCTATTTGATTTATAGCATTCATTTCCATTTCATATAAGTACTCTATCTTAATATATGCTACAAAACCTTGCATCTGTTTTAGTAAGTAGTAATTTCATTTCAGCTCTTCTAAAGGGGACAGACAGTATTCGGGTAATGGAGCAGATCGTTTCTATTTAGCAGAGGGTAGACTTAAATGAACTTTAAAGGGTCAAAAATAATAGTATGGTTTGTTCTATGTTATCGTTTCCAGTATGGTTATCACAATTTATATAGCAGCAGCCATTTTACCACATTTTGGAGATTTAGAAACACTCTGTCCACATAGGTTGATTTGCCTGTGTCTGTATACGTATGGACAGAGAAGCCTGGCATGCTACAGTCCAAGGAGTTGCAGGAGTTGGACACTGAACTTACATATGCATGGATGTGCTTACCCTGGGAACTTAATAATTAAGTCCAACTAATAATAATAGAATATTTTTCTGCTTTGTAAATGGACTTGTATATTTATGAAACTATCTTCTGAGTACATTGTAACTCAGTAGAAAGCAATTGTTTTGATCACATTCAGCAAACATAAGCTTTTTGCAAGTAGAAAAAATTTTTTAACCTCTTATGTAAAAAATTTTTTTTATGTAAAATTATATAGCTCTCTAGTGTCACTACAATGAATGCCATTTTACTAAGTGTAAAATATCAGAATGAGCTCAATCTGTGTAATACAATCTGCAAATACACTATAGTGAGTATAGTTTAATGTTTCATTTGATCTTTGTTACAAAGTTGGGTTTCCCTTGTTGCTCAGCTGGTAAAGTATCTGCCTGAAATGCAGGAGACCTGGGTTTGATCCCTGGGTTAGGAAGATTCCCTGGAGAAGGGAGAGGCTACCTACTCCAGTATTCTGGCCTGGAGAATTCCATTGACTGTATAGTCCATGGGGTTACAAAGAGTCAGACAAGACTAAGCGACTTTCACAAAAGTATAAAGTATTAATAGAGGGCATATCACTCCATTTTGTTTTCCTTAAGGAGAGTAAAACTCAAATAAGGTTAAGTAGTTTGGCTTTTTAAAATAGCTGATTAGTAGCAGAAGGAGGGCAAAAACTCAAAACTCTAAAATTTAAGTCTTTTGCTCCTTCACATACCAAGAGGTAACTAGAGTTAACCCTTGAATAACAAGGGTTTGAATTGTGCTGGTTCACTTATACATGGATTTTTTTTTTCAGTAGTAAATACCACATGACCCAGGGTTGGTTGAATCCAAGGAACAGGAACCTCAATAGAGTAACTGCACATATGGAGGGTCAACAATACATTATATGCAAATTTTCAATAGCACTGAAAAAGGGTCCACATTCCTAACCTCCATTTGTTCAAGGGTCAAACTGTGTAATGGAAAGGGTGATTAAGAAATCTATTAAAGATTTAGACCTATGATAATGTAATTTAATTCTTATAAAGAAAGAAATTTGACAGATCTTATCCCAAGTACTTAATTCCTGATTGTGAATTGTGAAAAAATTCAGTCAATTTAAAGGGTTGCTTCTTTATTCTGGATCATTCTAGCATCATTTAAAATATTTTTGTACTGTTAATTCTAATAAGATTTTTTTTGGTATAGTTTTGATTGCTAATCAAAAAGACACACAAAGAGAACTAGAAAAATGTATTTACCCAAAGGAAATTTTGACTGAATCTATTTTATTTTGAAATCCTTCTTTTAAGTTAAACAAGATTATACTAGTTTAATTTGAAAGCATGGAAGGAGTTACCTAAGTCACTATAATGTGTGTGTGTTAGTCACTTCAGTCATGTCCCACTCTTTGTGAACCTGTGGACTGTAGCCCACCAGGCTCCTCTGTCCATGGCATTTTCCAGGCAAGAATACTGGAGTAGGTTGCCATTTCCTTCTCCAGGGGATCTTCCTGACCCAGGGATCGAACCTGGGTCTCCTGCATTATAGGTAGATTCTTTACCATCTGAGCCACCAAGTTAGATATCAATATAGATGTGTCAGTTGGTATATATATATATATATATACACACAGATCATATATTCACATATGCCATATATATATCAATATGTTGAAACCAAGTGCTTTGTTGCTATCTACATTGTAGCTTTCAGTGAATAAACATATAACTCTAGCAACAACCAAAATAAAAAAGGTAAGTCAAACGATGATCTAGATTACTTATCATCTTATTTTAAGGGTTGATTGTCAGAGATAAAATATATACTGAGAATAAATGATTTCTATTAGTTGGACCCATTTTATTCTAGTAAGTCTCACAAAAGGAAATTGAGCATCCATGTGCACAGTGGCAATGTCTAGAGACACTTTTGATTGTTATAACTGGTAGGTTGCTCCTGCATATGGTATGTAGAAGCCATGGGTGTTGCAAAACTTTCTACGATACACAGAAAGGTCTTCAGCATAAACAGTGTGAAGGTTGAGAAATACCAATCCATTCAAGTAGCTCTTATTGTGAGTTACAAATGAGATGAATTTACACAGCCTAAATTAGACGGGTTTGCTTCAGAGTTGTGGCATGACTTCTAAGCTAAACAAATATGTCCAACTATATGAAGAGCTGTTCACTGGGAAAATAAACCAGTAATAGTTCCCTCAATACTAATACTGCCATTTCAATGCATGAACATACATGATTTCTCCTTTAGGATTCATCCCAGCGTTATTGTTTTGTGATCTTGCACCAGGCTTAGTAATACACACAACTCAAAAATAGCTTTTAACTTAATTTAACCTGCAGAAGTTAATTTTGAATTTCTACAATATGAAACCAAATATAAAATAGCTATAATAAAAGAATAATACCCATTGAATATTTTCTCTCGTTTACTTCTGATTTCTTTTATTAGTGAACATGAAAATAGTAACCATCTGGACTGAAAAGGAAACAATAACATTTCCCTTTGCTAAAAGAAAACAGCAATAACCATAAGCCTGAAGAAATAAAATTCATCACATTTTCTCCCCTATTGCTCGAGCCTAAAGACACACAGACAGGCTGACAAGTCTGAGATATGAACATAAACCTTGATTGTGACTTTTAAAACAAAGTTTATTTTAGTTTTTACCTCAGTTCATTAATATTTTTAATTTCCACAATGCCAAAAGCTGATTTTCTCCATCAAAAACAAATTAAACCCTCAAGGAAGGAGAAACCCTAACCTATGAGAAAGTTTCCTTTTCAGCTTGTCAGGACAGGCATACCTAACTACTGGAATGGCTGACAGCAACTCTCTGCTAGCTAACATAATTATTGCAACACATTACCAGTTTTGAACATGCATGTATCCTTCAGATACTATAATAAATTATTAAACCAATTATTCTGACAAAAGCTTTTATCCAGTTTATCCAGTTGGTCCCAGAATAATGCAAATTTATTTGCTCTATTTGAGCACTTGAACCCAGTAATATACCAGGATGACCTAAAAAACACATTGAAAATAATCTATTACCTTATCTAGCTTCTTAAAAACTTACATAAAACATTCTCTTATGGTGCTTATTAACTGTTTCCAGTAGAAGGTTATATGATTGCTTTAGTAACAGAACTGAAAAGATAAAGCCTATGATGGATGAGAAATATATAATTAACTAATAAACAACTCGTTTGCTAAATTAGCCACTAATCTTGTCCAGTGTGACTTGTTCATATCTTTGAAAAACAATCCTAATGTTCAGCATCTCTTAATCCATACACAAACTTCTAAATAAAATAGCTATACATGGGGAAGACTATTTCATTTGATAAACGACCCACTGCATTGATGTTCACACTTGCTTCTTTAAATATAAAATGCTCACAGTGTTGCACCTTATTTACATCAGATATGCTCAGACTTTTTAATGCTTTTTTCATTTAAGAACAAAGCTTAAAGGCATAAGTTTTTCTTGTATGTTGTTAAAACAAGGCAGAATCAGAGACTGAGGACATTTGAGATGAGAAAAGGAGATTATCATTTTAACCACTGAAGAATGATAAAAGGCATCAAAAATGTCACTAGCCCTAGATCTCTAGCTCTTATACTATACACTATGAAGAATAGCAAAAAAATTGTACCACACTTTAGTCCTTGTTTGCTTACAGTGAATGAGATGGAAATTTATCACAAACAATAAAGAAACTATAGATTATGCCAAGTGCAAGATACAGGGTCCAAGCCATAAAATAATGATAATTTAAGGCCAAAATAGAATATTTGTGACATTTTCAAGCATTATAGAGACCTAAAATAGGACTAACCCTGAAACATGGTTCTTTAAAAAAAAAATAAAGAAAGAAATACAAAGGGTTCCAAATCACTCTGTCTAGATCAGGGAAGATATTTAACAACTATTTTATTCATACTCTTTTATTTTAATGATTTCCTTTTAGTGGTAAGCTTCTGAGAAATATATGAGAAATTGGTCATATATCTACACACTCCACTGGGATTCTGCTACACAAACTATTGCTTGGAAACTTCATCACGTAAGGAGGAAATTCAGGACTTCCTGAGGCCTTGGAACGACTGTGAATGTTTATGCTTGTCTTAGATCCTTCATTGATAGAGCAAGAGGCTACAAATGCTCTACAGCTAAGGATGCACTGTAGGACAAGAGGTAGAACTGTGAAAGAAACAGCAGCGCCCAGCAGAAGCAGGAGAGGCCCCATAGTGGGCCTGCCGGACTGCCACCTGCCAGCACCCATTCACATTCTTTTTAACCACAGGGACAGTACAGAACATAAGAACAACATAGTGGTAGAATAAATCTTCAATATAATGTTGGGAAGTTGCATTAAAATTATAGCAATTTGTTTCAATTTTATAGTGTGGGCCTTTGGTGAGGCTTAATTTCCTACCGTTCCTTATTAGTCACAGTTTTCTTCTCCAAAGTTGTGTCTCAACAATGTAAGTGCCGGGAAACTCTCTCAAGAAACTTCTGAGAAGCTAAATGATCTTCCTAACTTCTAGCCACTCACAAGCCAAACATTTACTTTACATAAATTTCATATTCAAAATAGAGTGCCTATGACATAGCTTATTCAGATACATAACAATATAATGAGACAAATGTATCTTTAAAAACAAGTGGTCCATTTGAGCAAAAATTTATTATATACAAATTATTATACAAAAATAATGAATAGTGATTTGCCTCACCAGAGCTTCCTATATGTACAGCTAAGATTAAGTTGCATTTTTTAAACTCCTAATTGATATAAATGCTTCTCTTACCAAAGGATTACAGTATATTTAGTCTTATAATTATTTTTCAGTGGAGAACCACTAAATTAATACATTTTTACATACCAATTATATAAACTACTTTGATAAATCATTGCAACACTAACTACTAATCTAAAATAAAACTGAAAGTTTCAAGGACTGACTTGGTTTCTGTCCATAATCATACAATTCTGGGCAAGCATGAGACAATTTTGAGAGCTCTTACAATTTGCATGAAACATATTTTGGCATATAATATAAAAATTGGAAATTATAATGATAATAAGGACACCACGTCACTAGTTTAAATCACTGAGTGAAGTATCCATTGCTCAGTAATGTAGCTGAGGTAAATAGCTAGTTCTTGGCCAAAGAAATTAAGCTATTTCTTTTTGTACTCCTTTTGCAGCAAAGTTAAGATGAATCCAAAGCAGAAATAAATTAAACACTTAAAAAAGCAAAAGAAAAGAAGTGAGTCAGTATAGAATCTTGAAATGGGGAAATTCTAAGTGTGACATGAAAACCAGAAATAATAGAGGAAAATATTAGAAAATTTAATAACATAAAGATTCTGAGTAGCAAAATACAAAATTGACACTTGTTTGTATAGTATGAACAGAAGGCTAGATTTCTATTTATATTCACTCAAAACTTTGATATCAGTTCAGTTCAGTTGCTCAGTCGTGTCCGACTCTTTGCCATCCCATGAATTGCAGCACACCAGGCCTCCCTGTCCATCATCAGCTCCTGGAGTTCACTCAACTCACGCCCATTGAGTCAGTGATGCCATCCAGCCATCTCATCCTCTGTCGTCCCATTCTCCTCCTGCCCCCAATCCCTCCCAGCATCAGAGTCTTTTCCAAGGAGTCAACTCTTCGCATGAGGTGGCCAAAGTACTGGAGTTTCAGCTTTAGCGTCATTCCTTCCAAAGAAATCCCAGGGCTGATCTCAATCAGAATGGATTGGTTGGATCTCCTTGCAGTCCAAGAGACTCTCAAGAGCCTTCTCCAACACCACAGTTCAAAAGCATCAATTTTTTGGCGCTCAGCCTTCTTCACAGTCCAACTCTCACATCCGTACACAACCACAGGAAAAACCATAGCCTTGACTAGATGGACCTAAGTCACCAAAGTAATGTCTCTGCTTTTCAATACGCAATCTAGCTTGGTCATAACTTTTCTTCCAAGGATTAAGTGTCTTTTAATTTCATGGTGGCAATCACAATCTGAAGTGATGTTGGAGCCCAAAAAAATAAAGTCTGACACTGTTTCCCCATCTATTTCCCATGAAGGGATGGGACTGGATGCCATGATCTTCATTTTCTGAATGTTGAGCTTTAAGCCAACTTTTTCACTCTCCTCTTTCACTTTCATCAAGAAGCTTTTTAGTTCCTCTTCACTTTCTGCCATAAGGGTGGTGTCATCTGCATATCTGAGGTTATTGATATTTCTCCCGGCAATCTTGATTCCAGTTTGTGTTTCTTCCAGTCCAGCGTTTCTCATGATGTACTCTGCATAGAAGTTAAATAAGCAAGATGACAATATACAGCCTTGACATACTCCTTTTACTATTTGGAACCAGTCTGTTGTTCCATGTCCAGTTCTAACTGTTGCTTCCTGACCTGCATACAGGCTTCTCAAGAGGCAGGTCAGGTGGTCTGGTATTCCCATCTCTTTCAGAATTTTCCACAGTTTATTGTGACCCACATAGTCAAAGGCTTTGGCATAGTCAATAAAGCAGAAATAGATGTTTTTCTGGAACTCTCTTGCTTTTTCAATGATCCAGCGGATGTTGGCAATTTGATCTCTGATTCCTCTGCCTTTTCTAAAACCAGCTTGAACATCAGGGAGTTCATGGTTCATGTATTGCTGAAGCCTGGCTTGGAGAATTTTGAGCATTACTTTACTAGCATGTGAGATGAGTGCAATTGTGCGGTAGTTTGAGCATTCTTTGGCATTGCCTTTCTTTGGGATTGGAATGAAAACTGACATTTTCCAGTCCTGGGGCCACTGCTCCCTGTCTACTGTACAATGTCATGAACCTCCATCCATAGTTCATCAGGCACTCTGTCTATCAGATCTAGTCCCTTAAATATATTTGTCATTTCCACTGTTTAATCATAAGGGATTTGATTTACATCATACCTGAATGGTCTGGTGGTTTCCCCACTTTCTTCAATTTAAGTCTGAATTTGGCAACAAGGAGTTCATGATCTGAGCCACAGTCAGCTCCTGGTTTTGTTTTTGCTGACTGTATAGAGCTTCTCCATCTTTGGATGCAAAGCATATAATCAATCTGATTTCAGTGTTGGCCATCTGGTGACGTCCATGTGTAGAGTCTTCTCTTGTGTTGTTGGAAGAGGGTGTCTGCTATGACCAGTGTATTCTCTTGGCAAAACACTTTTAGCCTTTGCCCTGCTTCATTCTGTATTCCAAGGCCAAATTTGCCTGTTACTCCAGGTGTTTCTTGACTTCCTACTTTTGCATTCTAGTCCCCTATAATGAAAAGGACATCTTTTTTGGGTATTAGTTCAAAAAGGTCTTGTAGGTCTTCAAAGAAACATTCCACTTCAGCTTATTCATGGATGGATCTTGGGGCATAGACTTGGATTACCGTGATATTGAATGGTTTGCCTGGAAACAAGCAGAGATCATTCTGTTGCTTTTGAGATTGCATCCAAGTACTGCATTTCAGACTCTTTTGTTGACTATCTGGCTACTCCATTTCTTCTGTGGGATTCTTGTCCACAGTAGTAGATATAATGGTCATTTGAGTTAAATTCACCTATTCCAGTCCATTTTAATTCACTGAGTCCTAGAATGTCAGTGTTCACTCTTACCATCTCCTGTTTGACCACTTGCAATTTGCCTTGAATGTAGTTTTATTTAAAAGAGTATGCTTAGGATTAAATTTAACCAAAGAGGTAAAAGCCTTGCACAATGAAAACAGTAACACAATGATTCAGGAAAATAAAGACAATACAAATACACAGAAAATTATTTTGTGTTCATGAAGGAGGAATTAACATTGTTAAAATATATGTACTATCCAGAGCAATATACAAATTCAATGCAATCCCTATTAAAACATGTCATTTTTCATAGAAATAGAATAAATATCCTAACTGCTAAAAACACTGCATAGCCAAAGCAATCTTTAGACGGACAAGCAAGCTGGAAACAATATGCTCACTGATTTCAAGCTATAGTACAAAAGTATAGTAATCAGAACACTATGTTCATTGGCAGAAAACACACAGAGATCAATGATACAGAATAAAGAGCCCAGAATAAACCCATGTGTGATCAATTAACTTTTGACAAAGGAGCCAACAATGTACAATGAAGAAAGGACAGTATTTTCAATAAATGATGTCGGGAAAACTGGACAGCAATACACAAACAAATACAACAGTCATTTTCGTACACCATGCACAAAAATTAACACAGAATAGATTGGAGACGTAAATATATACCCTGAAAACATAAAATTCTAATGAAAAACAAGCAATTAGCTTCATGACATCAGTCTTGCTAATCGTTTTTTGGATTGGACCCCAAAGGCCAAGGTAATAAACACGTAGGATTATATCTACTGATTAGAAAAACTACAGCAGAGGAATAGAAAGCATCAGTAAAATGAAAAGGCAACCTATGGAATGGGAGAAACTCTTTGCAAATCATATATCTGATAAGGGGTTAACATCAAAAATATATAAAGAACTTTTACAACTCAACAGCTAAAACATTCTGATTAAAAAATGGGCAGAGGATCTGAAGAGAAAGTTTTTCAAAGAAAATATACAGTTGGCCAACAGGCACTTGAAAAAGAACTCAACATCACTAATCATTAGGAAAATGCAAATCAAAACCAATACTATCAGAATGACTGTTATAAAAAGGGTAAGAACTAAGTGTTGATGAGGATGTGGTGAAAAGGGAACCTTGATTCACTGTTGGTGGAAATGTAAATTGGTATGCCACTATGGAAACAGTATGGAAATTGCAAAAAAAAGTTAAAAATAGAACTACACTATGATCGAGAATTAACTATGATTAGATAAATGCATCTGGGTATGTATCTACAGAAAACAAAACACTAATCCCAAAAAACATCAGCATCCCCGTGGTCACTGCAGGATTATTTACAATAGCCAAGATACAGAAACAACCTAGGTGTCCATCAAATGGATGGACGGATAAAGAAGATACGGTGCATGAGCATGCTTAAATACTTAAAAATAAATGTACGGTGGAATATTATTAAGCCATAAATAAATAATGAAATTTTGCCATTTGCACCAACATGGATGGTCTTGAAGGCACTGTGTTAACTGAAATAAGATAAAGTGTTTTGGCTCATTTCTAGAATCAAAGAGGAAACATCTGTTTCAGATAAGACTAAAAAAATAGAATATATATTAAATTCATGAATTGTCTCTACATCAAAAAGAATACAGACAGTTGATATGCTGATGAAGAACTTAATGCATGACAATAAGAATCCATTCACGTGTAACAATGAGCACTTTCACCTCAGTATGAAAAACTTTTAAAATCCTATTCCAGGCAGATGTTAAGTGAAGTGAATAGCATGAAACACTTATCAAACAAGTGGTAATAAATTTTAAATGAGCTTACCTTTCAAAGAAAGAATGTATTAAGCTCACTCATCTTGTTGACATTATTTTGGTGGCCAATTTCAAAATCACATTTTCACAGCTTCAGTTTTATAACAGAAATGGAAGGAAAGATTTTAAGCAAAAGTGATTTGTGATCCCAAAGGAAAGTTTACCATAGATGTGAGCAGCAACACTTATTCCATAATTCAACCTGCAAGCCTTGGACAATGTAGGGAATGACGAAAGAATGAGAGAATTTTTGTGCAGTTGACAGAAATAATTGTATTTGGTGTGGTAAACTCCTCCCTTTGAATTATCAGACACTGCATTTACAAAAAGAATGTTGGAACATGAACTATTTGATACTTCTGGGTGTAATACCCTTATGGTAGAGAGTACATATTTGTAAGTCTCAAAAAGTAATTTAAAATAACTATAGTGAAAGACTTGAAATTAAAGGTCCAAATTTTCTCTAAGTCAATTTTGAGTGAAAATTCTAATCATTCTTAACCTCTCAGAAAATACCCTCTTTAAAATTTCCTTACATATCTGTAGTGAATTGAGCACTGGTGTTAAATCATGAGCAGTTCGAAGAATTCTGTTCATTTCTATTATGGAGGCTTGAGAGAAAATAGCGTACGTCTTACAAACATGAAATTTGTCTTACAAACATGAAATTTGTCTTACAAACATGAAATATGTAAAAGAATAGATGTAAGTATAAAGGAAATATCTATCCACTGACATTCTGTAAAGGAAGAACACAAAAATATCTTCTTTTATAAAAGAAAATGACATTGCAAGCATGAGAATGAAACAAAAAGATCTACAGTAAAGATAAAACCCCATCATGCTGTCAGGATGTTCATGCTCAACTCTGCATGAGCTTTGGTGAGAATTTGAGATGGCATCTTGTAACTATTTATCAGATACAAAGACAGAGACTTCTATTCAAAATAGATCATCAGATTTAAAAATAATTTTGGTAATAATTACATGTAGACTCATGTTATAGAGGAGAAAACTGAGACCTAGTGATTGTAATTTGTTTGTCAGACGTCACAGGAAAGTCGATAGTAGAGCTGGCCTATAATTCATGCTCAAGGAAAATGAAGGTACTCCTGAAGCACAATATCATTTTGATATCTATATTTTTTCAAGCCAAGAATAAGTCACCTGGTGTTTTAAGTTCTTATTTACTTAAGGATATGAGGGCAAAAATCTTAAATCAAGACAAACAGAAAATCTAGGCAGTATACTAAGCATAGAGAATGACTATGCATTGTTTTAAACTAGGTAATTGGAGAAACTTAAAAAAAAATTAGCATTGTCTCCATATATGACTTTTATTCCCATACAAATGACTCCCTCTTGGGAAGTCTGGCTTCAATCACTACATTAAAACAGTGGGGAGAAGTTGCAACAGATGATTATAAAATACTCTCCAAGAATATATTTAAGATTTTCCTTACTAAGTTTTAAAGTCATAAAGTATATGCTAAAGCACTGCTACATGGTGAGAATAAACACTGTAAAATAATAATAGCATAAAATAAATCCTCTAAAATGATGCTCCTAAATGTGACAAATGGAGAAGAGAGAATTTAAGGGCTATTTTACTTTTAATCAAGAAAAAAATAGTCTTATTTTTTAATAGGAATTAATCGGAACAGATTTTAACCTTGATATTCTAGACTTGACAAGCACAAAGTAAAATGAAGTGGTTTGATAAAAGGCAATGATACTACAAAGAAGAAAAACATAAAAGTACAACTTCCCTAATATATTTTTAAGTCTGACTTTAGGATTCTAGGATGCTCTCATGTGTTTCCATTTAACACCACAGAGTTTTTTAAAGAGATGGACATGAGTGTGTCCATGTGTTCTTGGAAAGTGTCATGAGTTCTTCTGGAACCCTCAGTTATCTGCTGCTCAGATCATTTCTGTGTTCATTTGAAGGGTGTAACTATCAAATTATTATTAAAAATTATGGTAGAAACTATTTTAGTGCACTGGAATGTAGAATGAAAAGTCATTTAAAAAAGCACAGAAAACAAAATAAAATTTTAAGTTGTGAATACTAAATAAAACTTTTGGATGTATAATTTAAAAGGTATTTTGCTTATTTCTGAAGTAAGGTATCAGTTCAGTTCAGTTGCTCAGTCGTGTCCAACTCTTTGTGACCCCATGAATCGCAGCATGCCAGGCCTCCCTGTTCATCACCATCTCCCAGAGTTCACTCAGACTCATGTCCTTCGAGTCAGTGATGCCATCCAGCCATCTCATCCTGTGTCGTCCCCTTTTCCTCCTGACCCCAATCCCCCCCAGCATCAGAGTCTTTTCCATGAGTGTTAATGAGGGAGGCTTGCCACTATAATCACCCCTTTACGTTTTAATGTAGTTCTTTTACCCAGGTTTCTTGATTTCCTTTTTAGGATAGAAAGTATTTGCAAATATTCAGATACACATAGATAGAAGAAAATGTCCACATTTTCTTTTTCTTTTTTTTCAAAAAAGAAGAAATATTTGAGAAGTTTTTCTGTGACAAATACTTTTGTGAATATTAACGACAAATTGCAGAACTTTTGGAAATTGAACTGAATGTTTTAATATAAAATAATTACTCTTTTAAAATAGCAATAAAAACCCAGAATTATTTATATATGGATACATATATAAAAATAACTGGAAGTTTTATTCCAAGTCTTTTCTAGCAAGAGACAATTTTAGAGAAGCAGGGATCCATATGGTAACAGTGCAATTACCGTGGACATGAACCAAGCCTTCATGTGTCTTCAATTTTTAGGAACCAGCACAAACTCTGGTTAAAAAGGGAATCTCAAAAACTAAAATAGAGGCTGCGGTGGGTAGCCATCAGCAGAATAGTATAAAATCCTCTGTATTTAATCCTATTAGCATAGCCCTTGTCCCTTAAAGCCCACCTTGACACTTACCATTTCTCAGTACCTGCAACAAGATGCTATGATTCTCATTAAGCATGTTTTTTTACCTAAAACTTAACAAGTCAAGTAAGTTGCATTTTATCCTCAGATAACTCTATAGTTGCTACAGGACTCAACATTAGGTTGGTTGGTTTCTGTCTCTGCTCTTGCCCAATTGTCCACATATTGTGGAGAATTGTCTCTCTTCAACCTCATTTTATTACTTTTCCATGTTTTTTGTTCATGGGCAACATTTTAAGGCATTTATTTTCTTTTTCTGATACTAGAGTTTGTATTATAGGAGTGGTTTTCAGATTGGGTCAAAGTAGAAATGATTGTTCAAGTGTCTCTTTCAGAAATAAAGGGAGAGGGATGAGTAGGGAAGGATATCAGCTCCCATTTGTAGAGTTTCCCTGATACCACTTGATATTTCTTGGACAGTAAATCCAGTGTTCTGAAAACCTCAGACAGAGGAAGTAACATACAACAAATAGAACAATAAACAGGCAATTTTAAAAATTAATAAAAAATAATCAGGATAGTGTTCCTATTTTTTAATGAGCACCTGGAGAAGTATTGCTTGACTTAGGACAGCAGGCAAGAAATAAAGCAAGGAATGTCATGCTTAATAAATTACAAAACATTCTTACAATATGTTAGTACTAAGAGAATGTCAGTAGATTTACCAGAATCCCTATTTAAATAATTTTCAAAAAAGCACTTATCAATATGTGTCAGATGAGAGTGGCTTAAATAAAAATATAGATAATGCACTTTTCCACTAAAAGGACACTTCACCATGTAGTCCAGTTACTGACAATTGTAGAACCCAATTCAGGGTGGTTATTAGCAAATATGCAAGTCTTATGCCATGCTAGGAAGCAAATTACTAATATGACAATTTTTGCTCAATTCTAAGGATGTATGTTTAACAACTGCAGCCAAGAAATTAAAAGACGCTTGCTCCTTGGAAGAAAAGCTACGACCAAGCTAGACAGCATATTAAAAAGCAGAGACATTACTTTGCCAAAAAAAGTCTGCCTAATTAAAGCTATGTTTTTTTCCAGTAGTCATGTATGCATGTGAGAGTTGGACTATAAAGAAAGCTGAGTGCTGAAGAATTGATGCTTTTGAACTGTGGTGTTGGAAAAGACTCTTAAGAGTCCTTCAAATTGCAAGGAGATCCAACCAGTCAATCCTGAAGGAAATGAGTCCTGAATATTCACTGGAAGGACTGATGTTGAAGCTGAAACTCCAATATTTTGGCCACCTGATGCAAAGAGCTCATTCATTGGAAAAGACCCTGATGCTGGGAAAGATTGAGGGCTAGAGGAGAAGGGGACGACAGAAGATGAGATGGTTGGATGGCATCACCGACTCAATCGACATAAGTTTGAGCAAACTTTGGGTTTGGTGATGGACAAGGAAGCCTGGTGTGCTGCAGTCCATGGGGTCGCATAGAGTTGTACATGACTGAGCAACTGAACTGAACTAATGTTTAATAACTAGCCATCTTCCCAAAATGGAATATACTGCCTTGTAAAGCTTTTCTTAACTCTGATCCTGAAGGTGAAATTAGGTGAGAGGAATAAGCATATACAAAATTAATGGAAGTTGAAATGATGTACCAGTCAAGTCAGCCTGAATTCCAGATGTGATGACTCTGATTCTTAAGAGTTGAATCAACATTATACTGATAGATTTTACTCTCCCATGACCATTTTAGAGGCTTTTAATGACTGCCATGAAATAAAATTAGGCACTATTTGTTGCCTAATTTACCCTTCCATGGTAGTGGAATTAAATCATTTCAGTTCTAGGTAATTGTATACAACTGTTTTTGATATTCATTCCTATTTGTTAACAAAAGAGGTTATGTTTAATTAATTACTGCATAAATGATATTAGTTGGCATGTTTGTGGCACTTAAAGTATTACATCTCTTAAAAAGTAAGACCAAGCTAACACATGGAAGCTTCCACCACACAAAGAAGAAAAAAAAAAAAACCAACAACAAACTGACATAGGAGAGGGTGTTGTTTCATATCAATTCAAAGAGTAAAAAGTTGAATAAAGATGATGCTGAAAACCCTACCAAAAGAAACTCATCTAAGACAAGGAGACTTTTAACTTGGGAAAATGAAATGATTATCTTTATGGCCCTTAATATGAATCTTATTCTATATCAGGTAAGATTGAAGAACTAAAAGGATTATTACAAGAAAGTTACTCATTTTCAATTGGAAAGTGTACCATTTTCAATTTAGATACTTGTTTTGTATCTTTTCCCTTCTTAGTGTTGTTTGGATCTAAAGATATTTGGGAAATGAATAATAGTTGATGTAGATGTATAGTGTTTCCAAGGCTTTTGTTTCGGGGGCCTATGTTACTGCTATGCCAAGCAAATGAGTTGTACCTCAAATTACCTGGTGACAGAAGAAAACTATTTTTAAATAAAAAATAATATTTCCAAAATATGCCTCTGGAAATGTGACTCCAGATTTCAAATTACATAAATACTATGATGCTCATTTTCACAATAACCATTTGATTGATTTGAGCAGACTTTAGGCTGCTGTAACAAACCAAAAACATAAGAACAAACAAAACACAGCAACTCAGTGGCTTAAGACAAACAATTTGCTTCTTGATCTTTAAACTGGTTCTGGACCTTGCCATAGCAGCTCCCTTCCATGAGATGACTCAGGGATCCAGGATTATATACTGCTGTGGCTCTGTTATTTCAAACTGATGCCACTTCTGTAGAGGCAGAGAGAGACTAAAACGTTTATAGTGTTTTCACCTCATCTGCCCCAAGGTGGTACACTTTTTTAGCTTCAAAGTAGAGGATAAACAGCATCTCTCTATTACTCAAGAATGAAAAGAAACCCTAATATCAGTGGATACTAACAAAGTCTCTCACACTGTCCAATGATCT
This sequence comes from Capricornis sumatraensis, assembly GCF_032405125.1. Lineage (NCBI taxonomy): Eukaryota > Metazoa > Chordata > Mammalia > Artiodactyla > Bovidae > Capricornis > Capricornis sumatraensis. Next base: position 43,325,750 of record NC_091074.1, on the reverse strand, counting down.
TCTATCTCAGCAAGGCAAATAGAAACAATGAAAAGCCTAAAACAAACATTGAGAAATTTAGTCAATACCTATTTTAAACATAAAGAAATAAAAGCACCAGAATTACACAGAACACGCAAAATGACAGTATGTGAACTCAGTCATAACATTTTTAAATTACCTCAACTCTATTAGATTGTTTACACAAATAAGTTACTCAATAAGATGTGAGAGAACAATTAAATGAATTGATGATAATATGACTCCTCTCTTTGGTCTCTAAACATGTATTTTACATTCACATCATAGAAAACTAAATTGAAAATAATTTTAATAACTGTATATGGCTTTAAAATTAACAAAGTATTTCTTTTAAATTTTTCATTGAAGTAGAGTTGATATACAAAAACATTCTGATTAAAAATGGATAAAAGGGACTTTCCTGGTGGTCCAGTGGTTAAGAATATGCCTGAAAATGCAGGGGACACTGATTCAATCCCTGGTCCAAGAGCTAAAATCCCATATGCCATGGGGCAGCTAAATCCACACACCACAAGTACTGAGCCTACACACTTTAGAGCCTGTGAGTCACAACTATGGAAACTCGCATGCTCTAGAGCCCATTCTCTGCAACTAGAGAAGCCACTCCAAGTAAAGAGTAGCCTCCACTTGCCACAGCAAGTGACTATAGCCACGAAATTAAAAGGTGCTTGCTCCTTGGAAGAAAAGCCATGATAAACCTATATTGCATATTAAAAATCAGAGATATCACTTTGCTGACAAAGATCCTTAGAGTTAAAGCTATGGTTTTTCCAACAGTCTGTATGAATGTGAGAGTTGGACCGTAAAGAAGGCTGAACACTGAAGAACTGATGCTTTTGAACTGTGCTGTTGGAGAAGACCCTTGAGAGTCCCTTGGACTCAAGGAGATCAAACCAGTCAGTTCTAAAATAAATCAATTCTGAATATTCATTAGAAGGATTGATGCTGAAGCTGAAGCTCCAATACTTTGGCTACCTGATGCAAAGAGCTGGCCCATTAGAAAAGACCCTACTCATTAGAGAAGACCCTGATGCAAGGAAAGATTGAAGGCAGGATAAGAAGGGGATGAGAGGACAAGATGGTTGGACGGCATCACTGACTCAATGGACATGAGCTTGAGCAAGCTCCAGGAGATGGTGATGGACAGGGAAGCCTGGTATGCTGCAGTCCATGGGCTCACAAAGAGTCAGACACAGCTGAGTGACTGAACAACAATAACAGTTATCTAGCAGTTCTACTCCTGGGAATATATTCATAAAAATACACTAATTCAAAAAGATAAATGCACCCCAGTGTTTACAGCAGCTTTATTTAAAATTGCAAACATAACAAAAGCCAGCACAGTGTCCATCAACAGGGGAATGATAGAGAATCTTAAGTATATACTGGCAATTCAATAATATTCAGCCAAAAAAGAAATGAACTTTTGCCAACTGAATCAACATCAATGGACTTGAAGGTATTGTGCTGAGTGAAATAAATCAGAGAAAGGCAAATACTGTATGATATCAATTATATGTGGACTCTAAAAATACACAGTGAATCAATGAATATAACAAAGAAAGAAGCAGACTTACGGATACAGTCACCACTAGAGAAGGGCGAGAGGCAAATAGGGGTAGGAGACTAAGGTACAAACTCTTAAATATAAAATAAGCTACAAGGATATGTTGTACAATATATAGGGGATATAGCCAATGTTTTATGATAACTACAAGTGGAGTAAGCAAAGTATTTATTTATGTATAAATGTTTCCTAATGCAAAACTGTGAGGTAGGCATATGTGTATGGTTTGTTTCTTTCAGTTTTTATACACAACATAAGATCTTTAGAAAACAGATAGTATTTTAACACCAAATATATAATTCTTGATGAGGGAATACTGTACAATGTACAGGTATTTTGGTATATGTCCAAGAAATATTCTTAATCCCTCTATATCAGAGACAGCACTCAGTTCTTAGAAAACACAATACTCATTTTGAACATTTTATATTATTATTATAAAGAAATTTCATGACTAATTCTAAGCACATGAGTGTAATTTGCAGGTTGTCAATAATACTATTTAAAAAAATCAGGATGGCCGAACTAAAAGTTTGTGGTAGTAAACTGAGAACACAAATGAGAGAATGAAACATGCATTAATCACCATAGTCTAACTAAAGGGCTATGTGAGGCTCCAGCATGTAGATTCTGTTTTGGATAATAATGACCTGAATATGAATATTTATATATATTAGGTATATATAAATATGACATAAAAGATAAATATATATGATATAAAATGTATATGCAAACACACAATTTGGGTGTAGACTATGACAAGCCACCCACCTTGGATTTAAAGTAAGTAGGCTTTTCATCCTCCTAAGGCATCATCAGCTCAATGGACATGAGAATGAGCAAACTCCAGGAGTTGGTGATGGACAGAGAAGCCTGGCATGCTGCAGTCCATGGGGTCACCAAGAGTCAGACATGACTGAGCAACTGAATTGAAATAACTATACAGTACAAAAGGCTAAATCTCATTTTAACTACTTCGGTATCACTTTCCTTAAAGACTGCAACTAGAGTTGTTATTAAACATGTAGAAATGGATATTACCAAAAGTATACTAGGGTAAATCTTTTTTGAGAAGACAGTGAAGTCTTTGGAAGCCTAGAAATAGACTGAAATCTCAGCACCATAATTAAGTGATTGTAGATGAACTAACCAAGCTCTCTGACCCTTTGTCTCCTCAGCTATAAAATGGAGATCAAAATGCATGCCTCAGAGTATGATCGGAAGGTACAAATGAGGGTACGTACATTAAAAAAGAGCACCTGGCAAAGCACCTGATACACAGTGAATCCTTACATAATTATGAATGTGTTATTATTTTGACCTCTTAAAAGGTCCAAACTCCAGGTGCAGAAACTAAAATTTATGAATTGGAACAGATTGCTGCAATTGCACACACAGATACAAAATTCAGTGAATCATAAACCTTAAACACATTATTTTATGTAAGTGAAAAAATGCTGCAATAAGGCTTTCTGTAAATATTTTCAACTACAATGTGGGCAATGTTAGCTCTTCATATGGAAGCAAAATTTTATTACTGGCATTTCATTCCAGAGCAAATATTATTTTTTTAGCTTGAGAGTTATACAATAATTGAATAGAATACATTTGATCTATTTAATTTGTAACAGTTTGCATATTATCATTTATACTTCAATACTATTCCAGTTTGAATTTTGATTTTACTTTCTTTTCTCTGAATTACACTCCAAAAGCAATTTTGTAGACTATATCAGTATTAACTGAAACAAATTATGAATTATATCTTAAACATCCTCCATGTTCAGGTCATTTTTTTCTATTAAAACTCATAGAAGCAAACAATATAGAAGTTAAATATTAGGTCTGAGCTTTTAGTAGAGTGAGTACAGGTGAGATCCTAAATAAGTTAATTAAAAATATTTCTTGGGGAACTACTAAAAACAGAGCAATATTTAAAGGAGGCTGTGGTAAATAGCCTAAGAGGCTACTGCTACCCCATTTAACAAGCCTGCAAAAATGCTAAGTAGAAAATACACACACAATAGGGCACATAATAGCATAAGTTAAAGTGCTAAACTTTGTGATCCTGAAAATAAAGAATTCAGAGAGGGCACAATCAAACCACAATATTTAAAGCAATGAAGAATTCCAGGAGAAAATGGGAGTTGGAGTTGAACTTGGCCTTGAGGGATGAATGGAATATGGGTGTACAGGCAGTTTGTTCACAGAAGGAAATAGTGACAATGGGGGCTGTGCAAGGAAAGGTTCAGCTTTGAGTTTTTTTGGTATGTTTTCAAGGAAGACTGCTTTTGAGTTAGTGTGGCCGAACTCAATTACTACATATACAACTGTTTACGGGTAAATATCCTTACAGGCAATATGGCAGGATATAGAAGTATGAAGATAAGTTGCTGATGTGAGGAACCATCTGTTTTATGAGATGGATTAGAAATGAGATAAATTAGAAGATAGACCCAAAAGATAAGTGTGATGATGAAAACTGCTCAAGAACACACTGTCGACTTAAATGAAGAAAGGCTGGTAGAATTTAGAGAAGGATAATTACAGAAGGCATGTCCAGATCCCACAGATACAACCAAGAGAAGGTTTAGGATAGAGAAAATATCCAGGAACCACTGGTGTTACAATTCTGTACCCTAGTTTTCTTCACAATAAATCAAATACTTAAGCAAAGTTTTCTACAGTATTTGTAGAAAGTGCTGAAGGGATTGAATGTTAATCCTAATCCTCATCCTAGAATAAATTGTGTCAGCTGTGTTATCATTTGACAGATGGTATAGACTGGATAGGGCCTGAAGCTGTACAGAATAGTCATGCTAGAATGACCAGAAGACACAGGTTTGAAAATCCTAGGAAGTGTTTGTGAGCAACAGGTAATGAACAATAACAGAGACATGTGGAACTCTCACCACCCTCCTATGTATCCCAGCAATATCTAGTCAATAGTAAAGAGTGATATAGAAGACTGTACTCCTGTAAGGTATCTAGTTAGAATTTTATACTACTCTTGGCTGAGTATTATAGAAAGGGTGACTCTAGTAATCAGGAAAGTTGTAGACTCTCAGACCACAAAAATAAAAATCCAAGCCAGAGTATTATTGAGAAAAAAATAAATAAGATTTAAACAATGGGATTAACTATGTTTTACAGTCTTGCATAGATTCAGAATATTGTAGAATCCAATAGATGAATTTGAATGTGAGGAATGTTTCTATAGTATATGGAGGGGAAAAGGAGACTGGATGGGGGTGTAAGATGAATATAAACCTGAAGTTTGGAAAAATATATCTTATAGAAAAACTTCTATCTCAACTAATCATCTTTTTAATTAAACAATCCATCTTTTCCATGTATGTACCAGGCAGATACTATAGAAATTTTAACAGTTTTAATGTTGAAAAGTGCACTGCTTTCAGTGTATTTCTATCTCTATAATACATAAAGTATAATATCAACATTGTAGCAATAAAAACCTTTTTAAAAATTCAGCTATCATACTCAGGTTTTCTGTGGTTTTTATTTTGTTGTTGCTCCCTTTTAAAAGAGAAACATTTCAAGTTGATACTCTCTGCCTTTTAACTGAATAACCTTTTATCCTATCTGAGACTCTTCCAGTGGTGATTTCTGTTTCCGTAAGAAACAAATGCTACCCCTTCTTGGAATATTCTCCTAACCCATAAAGTCGATTCTTCAAGAAGTATCTGGACTTAACAGATGATCCCATATGAGTTAAGATGGAATTGACCTTCTCCTAACAGCCCTAGGAGATTCAGTCTTAGGTGATGGAAATGAGGAGAGAATTAATAAAAAGGATTAAGCTTGAGATAGGAAGAAAGATAAGCTCCAAAAATTTGTGGCTAAAGAAATGAATATATTGACAGTACTATTAAAAAAAAAAAAAAGTGTCTTACCAGAATTCTGAAGTCACCAGATGATCCAAGAGTCCAAGCCTAATTAGAAAAAAAGAGGGAAAAAAAGTTACTTTTCTGTTTTAAAAATATGTACACAATATTTTTTATAATTCTATAATATCATTGCATTTTTAAAGTTGTAGATTGATGAAAATAGATTAGGAAACCCTTTTTTCTAGGCTTTCACTTAAATTGAAGTATTTACTTAATCTCATATTGTGCCATACAAAGACAAAAAAATACAGTTTAGATCTTGAAAATACATTTCCAACTATTCAGGTGACCGTAACTATTCAGCATAATTCTTTAAAATCTCTAAAAGGTAGACTGTTACTAAATAAACTTGAAATCTCATGATAGTTATTACATGCATTTATTTTTCTTATGGGAGAGGTGATCTAAAGCTTCATTTTAAAATATGTTTTCTCATTTTTCTGCCTTTGTTGATTATCAGACATTAATTAGCTTTGACTTTGATTCATTTTGAAAATTAAATCCATGGGATATTATAATGACAAAAACAAAAATGTTTTAATTTCATATTATATCAAAATGCAGCCTCTATGTTTTTAAGGTATTTGAAGTTCAAATGAAAGGCAGTATCTGAACAGCACAAATCCCTGAAAAGACCTAGCACCTGCTGTGGGATGCAAAGGTTTTAAAAATGTTGTCTTGTGTAAAGGCAACGGCAAACACTTTGAAGCCTTTTGTAAATATGACTGCCCGCCTCTTTGTTTGAGCAGAAATATTGAACTTCTAACCACTATTACTATAAAATAAAGGAGATTATTTTTTAAACATATGATCATCTTATCCTTTTGTCTTGGGAATTAAGTTGGAAATTATATATCATACAAGTATTGAAAAAAAACTATGTAAAATAGAATGAAAAATAACAATAAACATGACAATTTAACACTGTGTATACAGTTTGCTGTGTCAATAAATATGTGTTCGCCTCTTTTGTCATAACATTTAAATTAGGTTATCTGGTCAGAATTAAATACATAATGCTGGACCACTAATTGGTAACAACCTGGCCAGAATGAATCTATTACAATTCCTTATCTAGGGCTTAGACTCATTGAGAAGACTAGTGGTTCACTTGAGAGGAGCAAGCCGTGGATTTTGTTGAACTATAATAAAGCTTTTTGGAATCTCTAGCCTGGCTTCAAAGGTACAAAATCTCTGTCCTTGGATTTTAGTTCTTCTTATGAGAGGCATAGAAAATACTTGGTATATTTTCTTTCCTTTTCACAAATATGTTATTGATTTATCAGTTCAGTTCAGTTGCTCACTCATGTCCAACTCTTTGCAACTCCGTAGACTGCAGAACATCAGGCTTCCCTGTCCATGAGCAACTTACAGAGCTTTCTCAAACTCACATCAATTAAACTGGTGATGCTATCCAACCATCTCACCCTCTGTTGCCCCCTCCTCCTCTTGCCTTCAGTCTCTTTCAGCATCAGGGTCTTATTTTCTAATGAGTCAGTTCTTCGCATCAGGTGCCAATGTACTGGAGCTTCAGCTTCAGCATCAGTCCTTCTGATGAATATTCAGGACTCATTTCCTTTAGGATTGACTGGTTTGCTCTCCTTGCAGTCCAAAGGACTCTGAAGAGTCTTCTCCAACACCATAGTTCAAAAGCATCAGTTCTTTGGTGCTTAGCTTTCTTTTGGAAAAGGAAATGGCAACACACTCCAGTATTTTTGCCTGGAGAATTCCATGGGCAAAGGAGCCTGGCTGGTTACAGTTCACGGAGTCACAAAGAGTCAGATACAACTGAGTGACTATCACTCACTCAACTTTCTTTATAGTTCAACTCTCATATCCATACATGACTACTGGAAAAACCATAGCATTGACGGCAAAGTAATGTCTCTACTTTTTAATATGTTGTCCTAGTTTGTCATAGCTTATAAATCATGCATGAAACTTGCAAAAGTGCAAATGTATATAGCTCAATAAATTATCACAAAATGAATGCTCATGTAATCAACAATCAGCTCAAGAACTAGAATGCAACTAACACATAGAGGCCCACAGCATGGTCTGTCACTGTATATGTGTGTATACACACATGTATATACACAGCATGCATACAAGTACTATATATATATATACACACACACACAGGGCATATACAAAAACAGTATACATGCATATGTGAAAATGTTAGCTGCTAATCATGTCTGACTCTCTGTGACTTCATGGACTAGAGCCTGCCAGGCTCCTCTGTCAGTGGAATTCTATGCAAGAACACTAGACTGGGTAGCCATGCCCTTCTCCAGGGGATCTTCCAGACTCAGGGATTGAAATTCTGTCTCCCACATTGCTGGAATATTCTTTACTGTCTGAGTCATCATACACACACATAAATACATATAAACTCACTTGATGACTTCTTGTGGGTTATGCTAAAGCACAGATTCAAATAAAATGCAAATCATTTGAGGCAATACAGATGCATATGATGTGACTGTGGAAATGCAGCACTAATGTCACAAATTCATCATAATTTTGCATGGCATATTGACAAGGTGTTGTCAGAGAGGGGCAACATTTTGGACATGTCATTGAGCATATTGTATATTGTAATCACTATATATCTATATCTATATATGTCTACTTTGTTTTTTGCTCATCCTATAGTTTTGCCTTAGTTTTGAACTTTATAAAATTGAAATAATATACCATATTTTTGTCTATATTTAGTTTCTTTCCCTTAACATGTCTGTGATTCATTCATCTTGTTGTTTGTAACTATAATTATTTTTTGTTACTCTATAGAATTTCACTGGATAAGCACTACATAATTTATATTTTCAATCCTCTATTGACAGTATGGATTGTTTCTACTTTCTAGTTATCATGAATAATTCTATTAGAAGCATCCTTTTATACATGTACACATATTTTTTCTTGGATATTTCCTAGAAATAATTTACTAAAGTAAAAAAAAATGCATATGTTCTTCTTTAGCAGACATTACCAAATAGTGTATCAAAGTTGCCATTGTTGTACAGATTCACCAGAATATACTTTTATTTTGCTTAACTTTATTCTTCACTTTAGTTTACTATGTAGTATAATTATACTTTGATTTCCATTTCTGTATTAATGTGTTTTAGTGCATTTTCACATATTTCCATATATTTATACATAATTCATACAAATATAGTTTTTCATTTAAGAAGACAGTTTTCAATTTGCTTGTCCACCTAATGTGGGTTGTCTTCTTCTTATTAATTTGCTGAAGTGTTTTATGTAGTCTAGATATGATCCTTTGTTGATTATATTCAGTGAAATATGTTTCCCCCTCCATATCTCACCCTTTTATTCATGTTTTGTGCCTTTTGTTGCAAATTAGTTCCAAGTTTTACAGCAAATTTAACTGTCTCTGTCTTTTTGTGGCACATGCATTACACAAAATGATCATATATAATATAATCTTTTCTATCTTCTTCTGAAACTAAAGTTTGTTATCACATTCTTCTGCCTCTCACATCTAATCCAAAACCTACCTGAAATTAATGTTTTGCTCTGTGTGATTTGTTATAAAATGTTACTATTTCCCAGAATGATACAATAAAATTTACTGAAAATATCTTACTTCTGTCACTGTTATGCAAAGATAATTTTTCCATAAATTAATTGTTCACAGATACTTGGGTGTTTCTATTAATAGATATCAACATATCCCATTTAACTATTTGTCTGTATCGCATGAATCTATATCATGTCTTATCTCAACATGATGTAGGTAGAGGAGTGGGATCCTCAACCTTTTCCTTAACAGTGTATTGACTATTTAAAAATATAATGCACATAACATAAATTCACTGTTCTAAACTGGACAATTTAATGGCTCATATTATGTTTACAATGTTTTGTAAACATTATCACAAATTCCAGAACATTTCCAAACTCTGAAAAGGAAACGCTATACCTATGAGCAGTCAATCTCATTTCTCTCTTATCCACTTCCCCTGGCAACCTCTAATCTGCCTTTCTGGATTTGCCTATTCCGGACTTTCATACAAATGGAATCACACAATTTGAAGGCATTTCTGTCTGTCTTATTTCACTTAGCATAATGTGTTCAAGGTTCATCTATTTGTAGCATATAGCATTATTTATTTCACTTTAATGGTTAAATAATATTCCATTGAATGTATGTAGTATTTCTATTTTTCATAATACTTGTCTGTAAGAATAAAATTGGCTTTCTATTGACCTTATATTGAGCAAACTTAATTTACGTGTGTATTCTTTTCAATTTATTATCTGCACTCTCACATTATACACGATAATGGTTTCATATATTTCACTTAAATCTCTGAGTTTTAAAAACATGCCTATATACATGTATTTATGCATTCATGTATTTATGCACATGGACATGAATGTGTGTATGCATTTTGAATCACTGCACCCACTAGGAACACCAGAACAATGAACAGTAGTGTTCCTAGACACCCTTCTTTTGATCTCAAAAGTAAACCTACCATTAAGTCCACTGTTTGTTGTAGGTGTTTGGTAGATTTTTTTTTTTTTTATCATAAAGAGAAAGATTCCCTCTATTTCCTTTATTATGAGCTTTAGCTATACAGGACTTTTTATTATTCATTGCATTAATAGAATGCAACCACTTAGATCATCTTATTCTTTCATCACATTTTGGTTAAGTTAAATTTTAACTGTAAGTTTACTTTAAGCAACATTTTATTTTTTTAAAAGCTATTTCCAACATCTTTTAGCATTTTCAGGATTTATAGAGACTTAACGTCTATTCCTGATATGAGTTATTCTTGATGCCTCTCTTTTTTTTTTCACTTGGTCAGTAACATTGATATCTATGACTTTTATCAGTTTATTCAAACAGCAACTTTTAGTGTTGCTGATCATCTCTACTGTATATTTGGTACATTGTACAATATTTTTCATTATGTTACCTCCTGATTTTTATTATTTCTCTCCTTCTGGATTTGAATTAAGTGCACTGTTTTCCCTCAACTTGAAGTGGATGTTAATAAACAATTTTCTGCCTTATTTTTTCCTTATATGTGTTTTGAAATACGTTTCACTCTAACATTGGTTTTACTTTTTTAAATACAGTAGTTTAATTTGTATTCATTTCTAAGCATTTTAAAGTTAAAAGTTTACTCAATAAGGGTTCCAAAAGAATATATTTTAATTTCTTAATAGCTAGAGGTTTTCTGATTCAAATAACTTGTACACAAAGCACTTACTCAACATGTCGATCCTCTAGAGTGTATTGAAACTTGTTATATGATTCAGCATCTGATCAATTTTCATAAATAGTCTTTGTGTCCTTTATAATGATATATATTCTGCAATTATGTGCATTGATCTATACACATAAATTAAACATGTTAATAATGTTGCTCATTCAGATACTGGAAGATACATATTGTATACCCTCACTGTGATTTTAAGGTTGTCTTTTTTTTCCTTTTAGTTTCACCTCTTACAGAGAAGGCAATGGCACCTCACTCCAGTACTCTTGCCTGGAAAGTCACATGGACAGAGGAGGCTGGTGGGCTCCAGTCCATGGGGTCGCAAAGAGTCGGACACGACTGAGCAACTTCACTTTCACTTTTCACTTTCATGCATTGGAGAAGGAAATGGCAACCCACTCCAGTGTTCTTGCCTGGAGAATCCCAGGGATGGGGAAGCCTGGTGGGCTCCTGTTTATGGGGTTGCACAGAGTCGGACACGACTAAAGTGACTTAGCAGCAGCAGCAGCAGCAACAGTCAGAGTTGCCATCTCATCCAGGGATAGTCAAAGGAGGATTTAACTGAGGTGCATACATATACCAAACAGGGAGAAAAAAAAAACAGCCTGTGCAATAACCCAAAAGGCAATGTATTCTGTGTAGCTAGTGCCTGAGCAGGTGGTGAAAAGAGGTATGACTGATATTTGAAGACACGACTTAAAACCGGATATGAAGCGCTTGATAATAGTAAGACTTTAATAGTTAGCTAGCAATTTCAAGATAAGGCAGAGAAGATTTTGGAGTAGGGTTTTGATGAACTAAACTAACATGAAGCAGCCTAGAGTAGATGGTAGAGAAATATGAAAAGTAAAATTTTAAATGAGTTTTAGAATCCAGTAGTGTCTCTTTGCAGGTTGCTCTAGTAAACTACTGGACATGTAGGTCTGGAGTTCAGGAGAAAGTTATAACTTTATAATCTGACCTAGATTTGGGATTTATCAGTGTTTTAGTGGTAAATGAGGCATGGGAGAAAAGGAGGACACAAAAGTGATGATCAGTAATGGATACTTAAGGGAAACTCAACAATTACTGGAATAGGCAGCAAAAATGTAATAAGCTAAATTGGTCGAGAAACTTAATAGATGTAGAATGAGCAGTGAGCCAAGAACAAGTGACGTCAGCAATTTGAAATGTTTTTCGGAGTGTTCCAAGATGATGACAACAAAATTTGGCCTTCACTATTGCCTACAGTCAGAGACATTCAAGCAGAATGTTGAGATTAAAAGTTTTAACACTTTGAGTGATGAATGGTAGCTTAAAGAAATAGTTCACCAAATGTACGATTTCTTTTTTGAATTTCGTTGAAAAAAGGAAGGGACAGAATCAGGGATAGAGTGTGGTGATAGAGTCAAGGAAAGGTGCCTCTTGTTTATGCACAAGTTATGTTCAAAATTTTAGGTCATCAGAGAACCTCATCTTAGTCTGCTTTAAAAATATCTGGCAGACTTCTAAGAATATTCATTGTAATCGTTTCTCCTTTTCTTTTCAAATAAGTGTATAACTTAGAGCTTTCATATTTAAACCAGTGGCTTCCACCATGTGGATATGTTCCTTAAAAATATCATCTACTTCCACCCCTTTTATTAGCTGGTGTTGATCAAGGATATATGTCAAGTAGCTTTCTCTGCTACTTGTGGGGTTATATTAACTACACTTGCTGAAATTTCAAGTATCTTTTTTGTGTTATACATACTCGTTATACAGCTATACAGAGACATAAAATCAATCCTATTGTCACTGTTATTCTTTAGTTTCTGATAATGACTGAGCATAATTGTACTTTTGTCTAAGTCACTCCAATTATTCCAAATAGTGCCCATTTTGTATTTGTTTGGTTTTTAGTCACTCAGTTGCATCTGACTCTTTTTGTTTTTTGTTTTTTGTTGTTTTTTTTTAATTTTAAAATCTTTAATTCTTACATGTGTTCCCAAACATGAAACCCCCTCCCACCTCCCTCCCCATAACATCTCTGTGGGTCATCCCCATGCACCAGCCCCAAGCATGCTGTATCCTGCGTCAGACTGAAGCCCCAGGCTCCTCTATCCATGGGATTTCCCGGGTAATAATACTGAAATGGGTTGTCAATTTCCTTCTTCAGGGGATCTTCCCAAGCCAGGGATCAAACCTGCATCTCCTGCATTGGCAGGTAGATTCTTTACCACTACCACTGAGCTACCAGAAGCCCATCCATTTTGCATACTCTTATTGTGAATATATATATATTTTCCTTTCAGTTAACCCTTAGAATACTCTATCCCTCTATCCCTTAACTTTCCATCCTTTCTGCAGTCAGAGGCTCACTGATATTCAGTAGGCATTTATTAAATAAATCAGTAAGTTGGAATGAATAAAGTAAATGTACAAAGGAATAAAATTGTTTTATGTAAATGGAAAGTCACCTGCCAAATGCATATTTCAGTTCCTTCAGAGGAAAGTGATCATATTATAAGGCTAAGGACACTGATATCAAAAAGAGTCTGTGTTTTGACTCTACTGTTTTTGAATTTTATTAATTTAGATCACTTTTCTAACCTTCTGTTTATTCACCTGTAAATGGATTTTCATTTGCAATTGTTACAGGATCATTTCATAATTAAGCTATTTCTATGAAGATGCCTAAGATAGTTCTTGCACTTTAGTAGGGATTCATAAGTTGAGAAAAACCTGGATCTGAGGTACAGTCTGACCTTCCTAAGAGCCCATTTTTTAGGTACCATGAACAATGATCTGTTCCTCAATACCATCTGTGTAGTCAGCTGCTCACAGTACATATCACCTTCTCTATCCAAAGCCATGACCTTTAACTGGAAAAGCAGATTAAAACAACGCATGAAGTGAAGTGAAAGTTGCTCAGTCATGTCTGACTCTGCGACCCCATGGACTCTGCAGTCTACGGAATTTTCTAGGCCAGAATACTGGAGCGGGTAGCCTTTCCCTTCTCCAGGGGATCTTCCCAACCCAGGGGTTGAGCCCAGGTGTCCCACATTGCAGGCAGATTCTTTACCAGCTGAGCCACAAGGATATCCCAAAGCCCAAGCCTTGGTGCTTTTTCCTCAAAATTTCATTTATATAAAATAAGTGTATATTTAAAATTCTTCTGACTCACTAAAGTGCCCTGGATAAAATTGAGTGGGTTTGATGAGCATCTCTTTAGTTCTCAGTTTTGTCTTAAATTTTTATTCAAGAAGAAAAAAATCACAGGCTAATGTATGAATAGTCAAATTAACAACCAATTTACTCCTACTTTTAACATTTATATGTCCTTCATAATTTATCTAATTAGGCAGTATTTTGATGAGCATATGCTATTGAAATTTCTAAATACATTTCTTTGACTAGATAACAGAAAAACTTTGAAACTTTAAGAATTCTCTTGCATATAGAGTTCTGATTTCTATCATTCTGAAGTTGAATTTAACTCAGTTGGGTAACTTAATTCAATTTTCCAAATTATTGCACTCCTCAAATAACTAATAATTTATGATGGAAATTCAGGCAATTATTTACATTGTCTGATGAAATAACTTTTTTAAACTTTTTTAAAGGGGAACTATAGTTGTTTTTAGAAGTAGAAAGTGGAACAGATGGATTAGTGGCAATAATTCTATTAAACACCAGTATGTTCTACAGATCTTCTACATAGATGTTAAAGGCTAAATATATTTTTATCATGGAGAATGAAATGGTAACCCACTCTAGGATTCTTGCCTGGAGAATACCATGGACACAGGAGCCTGGTGGGCTGTAGTCCATGGGGTTGCAAAGAATTGGACATGACTTAGTGACTGATCACACACACACATGTTCTTATCAAATTTATTATTTACAACTATACAAGACTGAATTCAAATAACTGATGATGAGTTGACATATATGCCATAGCATTACCTTGGTTTAGTTTAAATGGCTCTAACTGATCACCTATTTTGATACACAAAATCTTTTCTATTACAAGCAATGATTTCACTAGTGATATACCTTGATACTTTCTCAATTTTGCTTTAAAGAAAGATGTTTCTTTCAAATGTATTTTATGAAAAAGATATACTTATTACTGTATCCCTCTTCTTAGTATCCACAATGCACATTAGCAAACAAAGAACTATTAGATGACTCCAAGAGGAAGAGATGTAATTTGGCTTAATTTGCCTTAAATTTCATCAAACTATGGAAATGGTTTTTTGTTTGGATTTTTTCATGTAAATCAAAGTTGCTTATACCGAATGTGAATATGACTAGATGTAATATTAAATGTAGTTTGATGTGGAAATAACTGAGTTCATCATATTCTAAAAATCCGCACTTTTTCTTCTTTTTATCTTATGTTATAGTAGTATCTATGGGTTTATGCATCTATTCAAAAAAATATGAATCAGAAAAAAATACGACTGAGACTCAATTTCTGCTTTTAAAACGGCATCTTAGTTCGTAAAAGCTGTAGTAAATAATTGTCAGGTATGGTATCCATTGCAAGTGTTGGTATGCAGAAACACAAACTACACAGATATGTTTTGTGATTCTAGTGCTATAGATACCAATTCTCCAAATTTTCAAAATCAATACCTTTTTCAGGGCTCCCAGGCTCGTTTGCCTAATCCTTTTGCTCAGAGGGATCAATTACAGCAATACTTTAATTTCTCTCCCAACCTTGACAATCCTAAAGGCTAAGCAACTGAGAGGAAGAAGTAGAGGAGTTTTTTTTATCATGGATGAATTTCACGAGGATCCTGTGTAATTTTTGTAAAAATCTGTTTCAGTCTCCTACTAGAAGGCCAACTGCGTTCATTTTGTCTGCCTTATTTACTGCCACATACCTGTGCCTAGAATGCAGAATCTAACACTTGGAAGGTACTACATAAATGTTTGTTGAATCAACTGCTTTTTTCAGGCTGAGTTTTTGGTGCTAGCGATGTCTCCTCATGAACCCATCACCTTAATACTCCAGGCACTTCAGTTCTCAATATTCCGACTTCAATCACAGCACCATCGGATAGAGGTAACCTCTCCCAATAAGTCCCTAATGGTAACAACTATGGAAACCCTATCACACGTTCTAACTCAGTAAAATGGGACGAGCCAGTTAGAAAGGTCTCATAACAAGATCCTTCATTGCCATTATATTCAGAGAAAAAGTTCCCAAGTTTAACAATGTGACAAAGAAACTAATTCTGAGTTATTTAAGCTCTGCTGAAGTACTAAGAGAGAAATATCATTTTCTAGGACCTAAATCTCTGACTCTGATACCTCGAGTGTCCCATTATTCCCAGTCTGCGTCCTCATTGCCAAATATGCTAGTGATCTACTTGACTTGCCAGCCCTTTACCCTGTTTAGTTCTACTCAGTGAAGATGCCATAATAAATCCCTTGAATATTTATTTGGATGGCCGGTTCCACTAAGAGAATTCATCTTCTGTGAATTTTTCATCTTTCCTCTGGTTGGCTGGTCTGTTTCTGCATGTCTTTATAGCACAGTGAGACCTGTTAGAGCCTCATATTTGGATTTCCAGAGTTTGAATTTCCACCTGCTTGAAAATAAGCTTTTACAAAAGAATAATATAGAAAACCCTATTTGTGTGTTTATTTTTCATGTTTAATTGAGAATACATTTTGAAGAAAAAAAAATCCCTTTTTAATCCTTCTGTGGAGTAGTTTATTGGGAACTGAACACTTTTTATTTCTACAGAATAAAGTATAAAGGCAGGTGTTTGGAGTAACTAAATGCATGGAGAATAATCACTGAAGTTCTTGGTATTCACAGCTAGCCCGTAGACAGTGTTATACAAAGTGATTCATAAATACCTAAATGAGCTACAAACAATTTTCAGTTAGTTGGTGTTCATGGTGACTCAGATGGCAGGTGATAAAAGATGGAAATTGTTTCAAAGAATACGTTTCCAACAGTAACCTACTGTTTTCCTGAGTGATTCCTGGAGAATTTTTTTTTTTACTTCCTGTTTTCAACAAAGGGATAGAATGATAAACAGAACCAATCATTTTATCACTATATATGTTTAAGGTGCACAGCATTATAGTTTAAGATCTATACACACTACAGAACCATCACCATTACAAGCCTAAGTTATGCCCCCACCACCATACACCTGACTCCCTTCACCTATTTCACTCACCACCCATTTCATCCCCAGCCTAAATTTCTTCCCCTCGTGTAACTACTATTCTATTCTCTGTATCTATGAATTTGTTTTTGTTTTGCTTTTTATAGATTCCGTATATGAGTAAAAGCATGACACTAGTCTTAAGACAGAAAAGACCATAACAACAACTACATTTCGCTTTCTTAATGTCCTTTATTTTGCCATACATAAGTCTGGGGATTAGGTTGCTTTAGATTAGAAGAAGAGTTTTTTTAAAAAAGGAACTGTGATGCTATTTCCCAGGTTTCAAATAGCTATCACTACTTTGAAGAGTGGCTTCTGGAGCTAGATTTTATGATAATATCAACCAAACGATGGAACTTTCATCAAAGAATGGGGTACATGTTTATTGGTTATTTGGTACACATGTAAGCTCATTATGGACCAGGCCCTGCCCTGTTATACATATTAATTTATTTTGTATTTAAGACAGCTTTAGCAGGTACATATCATCACCATCTCCATTTCACAGAAAGAATGCTAAAGCACAGAGATTAGTAGTCTAGTCCTGGTCACACAGCTGCTACTGCTGCTGCTAAGTCACTTCAGTCATGTCCAACTCTGTGCAACCCCATAGACGGCAGCCCACCAGGCTCCCCCATCCCTGGGATTCGCCAGGCAAGAATACTGGAGTGGGTTGCCATTTCCTTCTCAGTGCATGAAAGTGAAAAGTGAAAGCGAAGTTGCTCAGTTGTGTCCAACTCTTAGCGACCCCATGGACTAGAGCCTACCAGGCTCCTCCATCCATGGGATTTCCCAAGCAAGAGTACTGGAGTGGCATGCCATTGCCTTCTCCAGGTCACACAGCTAGTAAGTAGCAAAGCCAGAATTTGAAACCCAACAGTCTAGCACCATAGTCTGTGTCTTTAGCCATTTTATTATACCATCCCTCAAGTGGCCTAATGAAAAGTAACGAATGAAATATTGTACCATTTCCCAGATCTGGGAAAAAGTCACAAAGAAATCAAGCTTCAGCAACATCACCGCAACGAAGCCTGAACAGGCATTTCCTTGTGAGATGATCAGTGCCACTCCCCCTTATCAAAGATCAATACCTGAATAGCCTTATGAGTTATAACTGGATACCCAAATAGAAAACAGTTTCCTTTCAATAGTCCCTCTCTTTCAACTGCCTGGCAAAAATTACACCGTAACTAAAACTTGCATTCTGCTGTCAGCAGACTGGGTTTTAGATTTTAACTCTTAATCTTACTGTCACTGAGCAACTTATTTATTTCTTCAAACATTTACACTCACTACAATTTAATTAAGCAAGTACTATCTTTATACCCATTTATACATGACAAAACTGAGCCACAGAAAGTTTTAGTAACTTGCCCAAGGTCACACAGAAATGGAGGCAGAGAAATGTTTCCTATCTAGACAATTTGGCACCCGAGTGCAATCTCCCTGAGTCACATTGAAAATTAAATGAGCAACGCCTTCTCTGACATCCCTCAGTCAATTTTTTCTTTTAAGCAGCTGTATCTCTCCTTGTGAGAACTTGCAATACTTTTTAATGTTTTATTTAGTTAGAAAGAGATTTTTTAAAAATCTGTCCTACTGTGACCTAACATGTTGAAAACAGAGACATTGTTGATTTGACTCAATGAGCAACTAAAGATAATGCCTGACATGCAATAGTTGAATGAAAGGATTAAAGAGTAAATTAGTCAAGAAATGATAACCTGAAATGCGTGACAATTAGTAAGTGATCAATCAGTAACAATTATTAAGACTATAAACTAGAGCATAATCTAATTCATTATATGGCTTTTATGTGAGTTCTCCAGCAACTTTAATAATATCAAATTTTGGAAACTATAAATATACCCTTGAAAGTAACATTCACATGCAGTTCCACTGCAGCACTGGAACACTATCAATCAGAAATCAATTAAAGAAACTCCTTTGAAGCTGGCTCCCCTGTTAACTAAAATCTGTGTAGAATAAAGAAGTGGTTTTGATTAAAATATTTTTTAATGTCCAAAGACAAGTAGATTGGTAAAGCATAGTTAACATGAAAAATACATAAGTCTTATAAATTAAAATATGAAATAGTTAACCAAAACAAAGTATTCAATACAATTCATCCTAGAACAACATAGGTTTAAACGGCAGGGGTCCATTTATAAGTACCTTTTTCACTAAATACTTATTAAGCAATCCACATGGTTGGCTGAATTTGTGGATGCAAAGCCATGTATGGAAAGGACCTAATGCAAAGTTATTGCAGCTTTTTGTCTGGAGTTTGATGCCCCAACGGCCCACATTGCTCAAGGGTCAACTGTAGACTCAAACTAAGATGCAGACATTTGGAAGGAACCAAAAAGTTCATCATGCTTGTACATATTCTTTAATAATTATTTTAACTAGATATGTATTGAGTGGCTATGTCTTAGATGCTACATGGGAATAAAACAACTTGATGTCTTATGCTATATTAAACATAAAATTATTGAGGATTAATTCAATAATTCTATAATTCTATTTTGAGGATTAATTCAACCAATTCTATCATTGGTTGATAAGCTGTTTCCTGGAACTAAAACCACCTGGAGAGATAAGTAGAGCAAAAAAAGAAACAAGAAAAGACCCTTTCTTCTACAATATGACTCACAAAATGAGATCAGAATTTGGAAAACATTACTCCATTCCATTCCCCTTTCTTCAATCACCATCACTACCCGAATAATTTTGGCTGAATCCAGCTTCCTGGACAATCTCTAGATAAAAGGTTATATAGTTATGGAAAATGCACACAGACAGCAAGATGTTGTAATTTAGTCCAGTGGAAATGGATATCCTTTAGCTAGAGGTCATTCTTATAATTTCCCCAAAATACCAGAACAAATTACTATTTGCTTCAACAGTATTGCCAGGACTTTTGCTCCTTTACATATCAAAACATCTCAGAAAATTTTACCTGCCTCATTCTCCTGCCCAAACTTTCTGAAGATTCTAAATTAAATTGCAGAGTATCCCTTATTGCTCATAATCATTACAGTCTATATCATTTTGCACAGTCTGGCCTTTTGCCTATGTTTATAACCTCAATTTCTTTTCCACGTTTGTACTGTAGCCATATGGGCCTTTTTTCCATTTCTAAAAGTCACTGTGTTCCATAACCTTTGCATATGGCATGGTGAAGCAACAGTACCGTATAGAGGCCAGGTCTGAGTTATATAGTCTTCAGGAGTTTATATCCTGGGCAAGATTATTCAATGTTAGAAGGTGACATTAAAGAAGATGTGTTCAGAAAGAACTTCCTTTGTTACAGAGGTAGTGCTGATTTATTTTTTTAACTTTTGTAAGACACTATCTAGAGAAGTACACTGCCAAAACAAACGCCTGGAACACAGAGCAAAAAAAGAATGTTCTGAACCTGCAAACAGTACCAGTTCTATATGTGTTTGAAACGGTTTAAGTTGACCATGAAAAACTCAGCTGAGCCTCCTAGAAACCTGTAAAAGAGCAGCAGGAAAATGAGCATTATTGACATCTCCATTGCTACAGAGAAAATTACCACAGAAATAAAGAAGTTTCTGATGTTTCTAAATGTATAGATTTTTACCAAAGCTTGGAAAAAAGGGAGGGGTCGTTTTTTTCAGGCCTATCCGTAGTTTCAGATCAAGCTGGTTTTCCAGATGAAACACATGTGAGGGTACAATGAACTTTTCCAAGAAAATATGTTTCATAGGCTTAAGTATCTCCTTAACTGAATAGAGTTAGTGGTAGCAGTTGACACAGCACAAAACAGTATCCCTGCTCACAAGAGAGTGTGTCAACTACATCATAAAGCAGAAGCCAGATTTATTAGAACATTGGGGTTCTAGAGATCTTGAGCTCAGAAAAGAAACGGAAGTTAAAAGGTTTTGATCTGAAAAGGTTTGGGGATAGAAAGTCACCTCAGTTTATACTTAATGACTGAATCTGCCATTTTTACAAGATTCTAAACTTAGCAAAATGACCAGAATGTTTCAAATTGCACTTTGAGAAAGGATTGCATGTATAGGCAGATATTCTCCAAGGCCAATGCAGTGCAATGATTAAGTTAATGACAGAAGAGATCTTGTAGGAGTTCAGAGGTTTTGGAAATCACAGATCTGACTGGAATTAACAAGGCTGATCAAAGTAAGATCTCATGTAATACCTTCTTTCTACAAGTTAACACTAAATATCTGATTCACTGCTATTGGATATGTGTTTCATATTTTCTAAATTCAGTAAATATAAAGGCTGTGCTATAATAATCTAC
Source organism: Capricornis sumatraensis (assembly GCF_032405125.1). Taxonomy (NCBI): domain Eukaryota; kingdom Metazoa; phylum Chordata; class Mammalia; order Artiodactyla; family Bovidae; genus Capricornis; species Capricornis sumatraensis. The sequence goes on along the minus strand of NC_091074.1, from coordinate 43,304,535 downwards.
TGATTCACTGTAGTTTTTAAAAACTGAGATCTCACACTAAAGGAATTCTTGCTTACTTCCATGAGTGTTCACAATAGCACTGTTGTTAATATCAGGAATAATAAAAAAGGAACAAAGATCCATTGGAGGTGACAATTTGTGGCATACACTACCAATGAACCACATCTACTGCATTAAGACAGATGATTCAGAATCAAGAGTAACAAAAGAAAAAGGACAAAATATTAGGTCCAGCATGATTTGATGCATTTAAAGTTCAAAAACGTGCTAAACGAACTGCAATATACTTAATGAAAACTATGGAGATCAGAATGATGGTTACCTAATCGTGGAGCAGAACTTACAAAGTGCTAAAGGAAGTAGAAGCAGTTTCACTAAGTGACAGCTGGTGAGGTTGCCTGCACTATTCATGAATCACAGGAGTTACCACTGACTAACTGGCTGAGCAAAAACTCGTTTTGGATTTTAATTTTTCAGACTTAAAGAATTTTGGCTTTTCATATACTTGTGGTTCCACACTGCAAGGTGATGCAATTAGGGAATTTCAGTCAACTTCTGGGAATTTGATAATGGAAGAATTATATTGTCTCTATTTGAGGCTTCCTATAACAGAGACTTCTACCTCTGCTTCAATCACTACGCTAAAGCCTTTGTGGATCACAAGAAACTGTGGAAAATTCTGTCTCCTGAGTAACCTGTATACAGGACAAGAAGCAATAGTTAGAATAGGACATGGACTGATTCAAAATTGGGAAAGGAGTACATCAAGGCTCTATACTGTCACCCTGCTTACTTAACTTATATGCAGCGTACATCATTCAAAATACCAGGATGGATGAATCATAGGCTGGAATCAAGACTGCTGGGAGAAATAACAACAACCTAAGATATGCAGATGATACAATGATAATGGCAAAAAGTGAAGAGGAACTAAAGAGCCTCTTGATGAGATGAAAGAGGAGAGTGAAAAAGTTGGCATAAAATTCAACATTAATAAAAAAGATCATGGCTTCTGGTCCCATCACTTCATGGCAAATAGATGGGGAAAATGTGGAAACAGTTACAGATTCATTTTCTTGAGCTTCAAACTTACTGCAGATGGTGACTGCAGCCACAAAATTAGAAGATGTTTACTCCTTGGGAGAAAGACTATGACAAAACCACACAGCATATTAAAAAGCAAAACATCACTTTGTCAGCAAAGGTCCATTTAGTCAAAGCTGTGGTTTTTCCAGTAGTCATGTATGGATGTGACAGCTGGACCATAAAAAAGGCTGAATACTGAATAATTGATGTCTTCTAATTGTGGTTCTGGAGAAGACTCTTGAGAGTCCCTTGGACAGCAAGGAGATAAAACCAGTCAATCCTAAGGGAAATCAACTTGCTGAAGCTCTAATACTTTGACCACCTGATGCAAAGGGCCAACTTAGTGGAAAAAACCCTGATGCTAGGAAAGGTTAAGGGTAAGTGAAGAAGGGGACAACAGAGGATGAAATGGTTGGATGGCATCACTGACTCAATGGACATGAGTTTGAGCAAATTCAGGGAGATGGAGAAGGACAGAGAATCCTGGTGTGCTGCAGTTCATAGGGTCATAGAGAGACACAACTTAGCGAATGAACAGCAATAACAGAGACATTATATGCTTGCATACTGATACATTTATCAAATATTATTTTAATCTATAATTTAAAACATGGGTGGCAATAATTTGAAATGGGAGGACTTAGTACTGTGAGAAAGCCCAACAAGTTAAGAGAACCCTAGATGGACGATGTTGGGTAAAAGTCTTCCTTCTTCCTCTTGCTTGGGGTATCCATTAAAGCAACCCATCTGGCCTTCTCCCAACTCCTCTGATCCCAAAGGTTGTCAGAAAATACTGAGCATATGGAGCTTAGTCTGCTGTGAGCTGTAGCATTTCTCAATGCCTCTTGAGGTCCTCACAGCTCAGTCAGTTTCATTGATAACATCTGAAAAGCTGAGGGGCCATCTTGTTCCTGTAAGGAATTTGTTTACCTTGTTCAACTGTGTCGATGTCCAAGTTAGAAAGTCTGCTTAAATCAGTGATGGGGTATTGAATCTATTTGCATACACTTTTAAAACTATATTTCCTCATCCTCTTTATAAGAAAACTAGCTGTTTGACCTCTATTTCTCTGTCTCCTAGGTCTTAATTCTGAATTGATTCTAAACTCAGGAGGGGAAGAACAAGGCATTAATTATTGATCCCCTACACCCCAACAGCAGTGAATTTTTAAAAAAAACTGGTTGGCATTATAAGATATGTATTATTATCAGATCAATCATTGTTTAACAATCTTAATTCAAGATTCCATAACAAGACAATATTCTATACATTTAATAGAATCCACAGATTATTCACACCCTGGGGTCAGTGGAGTAAGTATGCCTTTTTAATAATAAATCATTGTGTTTTTTTTTTTTTTTTTGAGGAAGGAAGGCCTCAGGGATGGATTTATATTAAATGTCAGGCAGATCATTTGGAAACATCAGAGGCAGAAGGTAGGAGTATAGGAGTATTGCTATCAGGATAATTCTCACTTAGAAACAAGCCCTGCCTCTATTCCCCTTTATCTATTAAAAAGTTTTAAAAAAGAAAAAATAGGAAAAGAAGCTGGATTTAGTTAAAGTTGGATTCAGCTAAACTCACTTCAAATAACCAGCGATCTTTCCTTAGAATCCAAATAAAATAAAAGACACTGTACATTGATAGGTGTTTGGGAAACTACTTATACAGCACTTCATAAGAAACAGCTATGTGATTTTGGAAATGAGTATTTTAACTGGTAACAACTCAAAACATTAACTTTTGTATGATTAATGTAAATGTATTTTGTATAACATTACCACTAGTACGCCAATCATTACCAATACAAATTGCAAAGGTTTTACCATTATATCAACTCCTTTACTCATGTCCTCAATGCATATCCTAGTGTGATCAAAGATGATACTTATTTAGATGCTTAAATTTATTCAACCAATTGTATATTTCAAGTATCTCTTATGGAAATTCTCATAAACAAAACAATGTTAACAGCACTCAGAAAAAAACTCTTTTTTGCTTTTCTTCAATTTTAAAGCAAACCAAAATATGGCTGAAAAGAAACAGATTATACTTCTAGTCTATATCACCAATATAAAAGAAAATAGGCTCCCTGGCTTACAAATCCACAAACCAAGATGACTCTACCATAAATTCTCTTTGCTGAGAACCACTTATTCCTTTTTTTGACCCAGACCTTTATTAAGATTTCCACTGTTTCACTGTAACCAATTGGAGTGTTCTTTAAAGCAGATTGAACATAATAGAGTCCATAAAACTGTAAATGGATAACTGTAAATGTCTCTTAAATTTCCACAGATAATTGTACTTTAAAAAAAATATATGCTTATTAATGTAATTCCCCATTTAGGGAATTTAGCATAATATCAGGCATTTAGAAAAAGTGACATTTCTAACCACTGCCAAGATATCTTGTGAAATGTCTTTTTATGAAACTACTGGGATAATAGGGGTTATTCATTGGATGAACTTAAGTATTCCAGGGACTCAAGGGCCTAATGGAAACTTTCCTATTTATTCCAATTTCTAAATGCAGGTGCTCCCTCCCTTCTTGAAGCCCATCTGCTTCCTCCAAAGGCCTAAGACTCTGCCTTATTCACTTCTGTATGGGATACTAAAGAGAGGTGCTCAGGGCAGAGCCAGATTAATAGGCAGCCCGGCAGTTTCACAAACACCAATCATTTAAAAACAGTAAAGTACAACTGAGGAAAAGAATCAGAAATGCTATGCTGGTTAATTTTGATCTTCTAAGGTAGGTTTCATCTCTGGGTCAGGAAAATCCTTCAGAAGGGGGCGCAGCAATCCACTCCACTATTCTTGCCTGGAGAATCCCATGCATAGAGGAGCTTGGCAGGCTACAGTCCCTAATCTCAAAGAGTTGGACACCACTGAAGCAACTTAGCACGTGCATGTGGCAAGGCAACTCCTTATATAGCTGTGGAATATTCACTATCCCTCTCTGCAGCCATACTTCAATATAAAATTCTCAGTTATTATTAATATAAATCTTCAAGATGACTTGGGGTTCAGGCTTATTTTAAATCTCTGCTCAGACTTGGAGAACTGAAGGGTCAGTTCTGACAAATGCACCTCTGAACCCTTGATGTTGGCTAGTGTTACTGAACCCTCTATATCACTGAAGGTACCAGAAAGTTTATGCTCAGTATTCTTAGTCCCGGGACATTGATGCAGCCTGTTTCCTTTGTGAGTTCTACAATTACTAGCTAAATAATGAATAACATCGTCAAATGTTGATGTGAATCCCAGATCTACCATTGACTAGCTTTATGACCTTAGGAAAATCAATTCAACATTGTAACCTTAGCTAACCCATCTATTAAATGGGAATACCATCTATCTCTAATGAACTGAATTAAATTGAAGCATTAACTGCCAGCACCTCAGATTGTAACTATTTAGAAATAGGGTCTTTCATAGAAATAATCAAGGCAAAATGAAATCATACTGAATTAGGGCCCTAATCCCATTTGACTCACTTCCCTATAGAAAGAATGCCATAACAGATATGACATGACAAAATAACAAAAAGACAGACACCCAGAAAGAAAGCCCCATCAGGATGAAGGCAGAGATTGGAATAACACATCTACAAGTCAAGGAGTGTCAAAATTGCCAAACGAATAAATTATAAAAGAACAAATAAACAAAAAAACTTAAGCTAAGAAAAAAGTATGTTAATTCTCTACCACACTCTTAGAAGGAACTATCCCTGTTGATATCTTGATTTCAGATTTCTAGCCTCCAGGGCAATAAGACAATAAATTTCTATTGTTTGAACCACTCAGTTTGTGCTACTTGGTTATGTCAGCCCTAGGAAACCAATACACTAGCCAACAAAGGGATCATGAGATTTAAATCATTTGCAAAGCAACTGACATAAGATAAACTATTAATAAATTATGATGAGTAACAACAGTGTTGGAGTAGTTTTGCAACATAACCCACTGGAAGACTACACAAGAACTATTCTTCATCTATTCATTTCTATTTTTGGAAATCAAGATGTTAAAATATTCTGGTAGGAAGGCAGTGAGGAATTATAAAGAAGATAAATCTCATGCCAGTGTGTGCTAATTGTTTGAATCCCCTGTAAATGGTCTGGCAGAAGAGGAGCTTGGAACACTTAGCTAAATTAAAGTTTGGGGATTATCTACAAATTCAAAGTATCCATGCCATTTTGGCCCCTATTAGTACAAGTAATTGAGAGGAAAATCTTGCCAGTTATGCTTTTCCATAAGGCTTAATGTGGACTTCAATATTTAAGTAATTCATTAGCAGGCTTAAATGGTGCCGTGGAACAACATTAAAGGACACAGAGACAGTCTGTGACCTTCATTTTAGAGACGAGCAGATCAGGGCCCGTAGAGGTTATAATGAGCTCAAGATTATATAGTTTACATTGAAAAAGCTAACACAACAACCTCTGTTTCCTAATTTTCTGTTGAAAATTGTGCCTTTCAGAATTCTTTTCCAAATTTTATGGAGCTTTTCTAATTGTCAGAACTCCAACTCTGCACGTGGAAACGTAAAATCACAATTGGGAATATTCAGATTCAGAGAGAAGAAAGTGACACTGTAACATGTTCAGTAAAGAAGCCTCAAAAATTGCATCTGGTGAAGTGCGAAGTAGTAGGGATAGAGGACAATGATTTTTACAATAAAATTACAAATTGTAGAACACATTTACAGAAATCTGTTTTACATTGTTTGGAATACTCATTAAATATCGCTTGACAGGACCTTTCTAGGACAAGTCATTAAAGCTCTAAATGGTATTTGGAAATGTGGCTACCTACGATTGAAGTCATTTGCATTTCATTAGAAAACACATAGGACACTTGGTCATCAAGATCACTGGGGTGGTTGAACTTTGCCCCATCACATGATTTTGAAAATACAGAGTGTACTTATAAACTGCTTAACAATTAACCCCACTTAAATGAAAGTAGCTGCCCTCATTCACCTCTGGTGTACTCAGCTTTTAAGTAGACCTTGTCTGAAGAAATATCAGACATTTAATAATAAACTTTGTTTCATTGTTTGCTGTTTTCACTTTGTATTATTATTTTATATTTCTCCATCTTTAGAGGACATTTCCATTTTGCCTGCCCTAAGGATACCGGTACTGTAATTGAGGGCCCCAGTTCAGAATTTATTCCAGAGAGAAACATCCAGTTTTATTTTGTAGCTTCATAGCCCAGAACCAGAGCTTTTCAAAAGACACTCAATAACACCAATGCAGGGACCCCTCAAGACAACATATCAATTTGTATTATGAAGTGAATTATGGTTGTACCCACCAGAGCTGATATAGTTAAGTATCTGTCAGTGTTTCCATTATGTTTTGTGGGCTTCTTGCTTGGCTGGAAAAATGCCCTTCAGGCTAAAGCATACAAGGCCAGCCTAGCAAGTGAGTGCTCTTTTTGTTTAGTATGATTTCTTAAAAACACCAGCTCTTTTTTGTGCTTGCTTGCATACATCTTATAATGAGAAGAGGTTTGATTTTCTAATCAAAAAAGGATGCCAGAATAGTGATTTTTTTATGAGGGTTTTAATGGGATGCGATCACTAAAGGTCTCATTTCTGGGTATGATCCAGCTCTCCATGAAGGATGCCAAGGCTCCAAATCTAAGGATTCCAATGGGGTGAAAACACCCTCCACAAAGTGCACTTATTAGGCCTCTAACTTTTAAATCCAGGTATCGCTGTTTATATATTGGATGGAATAGGACTACGTTATGCTTAGGGTTTTCCTCTATCCTCCCCTTTCAATGATCTTGTCCTTACCTCAAATCCTTGTGAATTCTTAGCTTTCCTTCAAAATCTAGTGCAGATTTTCTAACTTCTGAGAAGACTCCCCCAGTTCTCTCAAACAGACTCAGAGATTCTTCCTACAAGCTACTTTGTACAGAACTCATAGCTCTAAAATAGCTATTATCATAAGATAGCATTTCTGTTTTCTTATCAGACTGTACAAACTGAGAACAAAGTTTACGCCCTATTTATTTGCAGAGTACTAGACATATTACACAAGATCAGTAAATGTTGATTACATACTGAATGAAGGAAAGAATGGAGTAAATTTTCTATGAAATACAGACAGTGACAGGAAATTTGAATGATAAAGCCATTTTTGAAAAGAATTGTCTTTAATATGGTTCCTCATGCTGGGAGAAATATCAATAACCTCAGACAGGCAGATGATACCACTCTTATGGCAGAGAGTGAAGAACTAAAGAGCCTCATGGTGAAAGCAAAAGAGAGTGAAAAATTTGGCTTAAAACTCAACATTCAGAAAACTAAGATCATGGCATCTGATCCCATCACTTCATAGCAAATAGATGGGGAAACAATAGTAACAGTGACAGACTTTATTTTTGCGGGGCTCCAAAATCACTGCAGATAGTGACTGCAGCCATGAAATTAAAAGATGCTTGCTCCTTGGAAGGAAAGTTATGACCAACCTAGACAGTATATTATAAAAGCAGAGACATTACTTTGCCAATAAAGGTCCATCTAATCAAAGCTATGGTTTTTCCAGTAGTCATGTATGGATGTGAGAACTGGACTATAAAGAAAGCTGAGTGCCGAAGAATTGATGCTTTTGAATTGTGGTTGGAGAAGACTCTTGAGAGTCCCTTGGACTGCAAGGAGATCCAACCAGTCCATTCTAAAGGAAATCAGTCCTGAATATTCATCAGAAGGACTGATGCTGAAGCTGAAATTCCATCATTTGGCCACCTGATGAAAAGAACTGACTCATTGGAAAAGACCTGACTCATTGGAAAATACCCTCGTGCTGGGAAAGATTGAAGGCAGGAGGAGAAGGGAATGACAGAGGATGAGATGGTTGGATGGCACCAACGACTCAATGGACATGAGTTTGAGTAGGCTCTGGGAGTTGGTGATGGATGGGGAAGGCTTGTGTGCTGCAGTCCATGGGGTTGCAAAGAGCTGGATGCGACTGAGCAACTGAACTAAACTGAACTGATGATTTCTCACTTCCAATTTTCAACATTCCAAAGGGTACAAGTTCTCATATTCCCCATAATGAAGAATCCCCCAGAAAGCTGACTGTTTTATAAATTCTTACAGGAAGAATTATAGGAAACAGAATTTGTCCAGAAAATTACTGATCAAGGAATTAGGAGATCATGTGTTTGTTCTGACAGTCACTGACTCTGTGACCCTATTCAAGTTACTTAATAGCTCAGCGATTCAATCCATCTGCAAATGGTGATAAATAGCAGTTCTTGTCTGCTCCTCAGGTATGTTTGGGGGCAAATATGTTAGCACATATGAGATACCTTAAAGAAAATACTTCAACTATATATATATTATATAAATTACATTTTAATATTGTTGCATTGCTATTACAGCTATTTACTAAATACTAATTTATTTCAAATAAGACTCTCTGGTGAATTCACATTGACAAATTCACAAAATCTAACTGGAGATTTTATTCCATCACATGTCATGAATGATTGGATTGCATCCATTCTATAAAGAAGTAGAATGTAAAGTATATTGTTCAATTGTTTCTGCAGTTGGCATTTGGGCATGGCCCATGTGATTATGATACCTAAATTGTCATGTTCTACCTGAATTATTAGACATATTTTCAATGAGAAGAGCTTAATAGAATAGTAGATAATTTTATAAGTAAAATGACTGTAAGAAATTATTGCTTTTTAAATCACAGGTTTGCAAACAGATTAAACATTGAGGGCTATAAACCTTCCAGTGTTTCTCAATCAATGAATTATACACCTCAGTATAATCTGGAAATGCCCAAACTTCATTATATATGTAAAGAATAATAAACTTTTGGGTGGAATCAAAGAACCTACATTTTAAACAAGGTCACTAGATGGTTTCTACAAAGATACTCAGGTTTGAGTATTACTGTAGCAGCTTGCAGTAGTAGACTAGAGCTTCCTCTGGTCCAGGAAGCAAATGAAGCAAGTACATACTGCCAAATATCAGAAACCAAATACTGAACTTTCCTGTGCAACAAAAAGTGATAAACTCTTCCCCTTTAAAAATCACTGAGTATGCTATCTTTTGGGTAAACGGTAGACAAATTAGAAAGTAATCATATAATCCTATTTTGGGGGGTGGGGGGATGTTTTGGGAAAATGTGGGTAGACTGAACTAAAAAAAAGGAAAGAAAGAATTAAAACTCCAGTGTGCTGTATTTTATGAGGATCCACAGGTATTTGATTTATGGAGAAAAGTAGGGCTCAAAATTTTTTTCATTCTCTTTCTTCTTTAAGGTCCTGAAAGCAAGCCAAACTGCTTTAAGTTTTCAAACATTTTGATACATTTATTAAGGGTTTGTTCTTCTAGCAACTATCAAGACAAACTGGATAAAAATATCAAAACAAAGTATGGTTGTAATGTCATTATTATTAAGTGGATATAGCTTTAATATTTTGCTTCCATTTATAAGGTCATGCCATGTGGAAAATTTCAATAATTAGAGAAAAGAATATAGAGGCAAATGAAAAAAACATGAAGATGTGATACCCAGTGGCAGCTAGTGCTCTCACTTTGGTGAAAATTCTTCTATGGCTCTACATCAGTTCAGTTCAGTTCAGTCACTCAGGTCATGTCTGACTCTTTGCGACCCCATCAATCACAGCACAACAGGCCTCCCTGTCCATCACCAACTCCCGGAGTTCACCCAAACCCATATCCATTGAATCAATGATGCCATCCAACCGTCTCACCCTCTGTCATCCCCTTCTCATCCTGCCCTCAATCTTTCCCAGCATCAGTGTCTTCAAATGAGTCAGCTCTTCGCATCAGGTGGACAAATTATTAGTTTCAGCTTCAACATCAGTCCTTCCAGTGAACACCCAGGACTGCTCTCCTTTAGGATGGACTGATTGGATCTCCTTGCAGTCCAAGGGACTCTCTAGAGTCTTCTCCAACACCACAGTTCATAGTCGAACTCTCACATCCATACATGACCATAGGAAAAACCATAGCCTTGACTAGACGGACCTTTGTTGGCAAAGTAATGTCTCTGCTTTTCAATATGCTATCTAGGTTGGTCATAACTTTTCTTCCAAGGAGTAAGCATCTTTTACTTTCATGGCTGCAATCACCATCTGCAATGATTTTGGAGCCCAAAAAAATAAAGTCTGACACTGTTTCCACTGTTTCCCCATCTATTTCCCATGAAGTGACGGGACCAGATGCCATGATCTTTGTTTTCTGAATGTTGAGCTTTAAGCCAACCTTTTCACTCTCCTCTTTCATTTTCATCAAGAGGCTTTTTAGTTCCTCTTCACTTTCTGCCATAAGGGTGGTGTCATCTGCATTTCTGAGGTTATTGATAATTCTCCCGGCAGTCTTGATTCCAGCATGTGCTTCCTCCAGCCCCGCATTTCTCATGATGTACTCTGCATATAAGTTAAATAAGCAAATGAAAAGGGTGAAAATATACACCCTTGACTTACCCCTTTTCCTATTTGGAACCAGTCTGTTGTTCCATGTCCAACTGTTGGACATGTTGCGTGTCTGACTGTTGCTTCCTGACCTGCATACAGGTTTCTCAAGAGGCAGGTCAGGTGGTATGATATTCCCATCTCTTGAAGAATTTTCCACAGTTTATCGTGATTCACACAGTCAAAGGCTTTGGCATAGTCAATAAAGCAGAAATAGATGTTTTTCTGCAACTCTCTTGCCTTTTTGATGATCCAGCAGATGTTAGCAATTTGATCTCTGGTTCCTCTGCCTTTGCTACACCAACTATACAACAAATCCAGGCCTGTTGCATGGATTTTAAAGTTTTTCTAACAACTGTGGAGATTTCAGGGCATGTGTGCTGAATGTAAAATATCTAGTTTACTTGGCAGTCTCTCGTGTAAAGTACAGTAAAACAAGCAAATGAAATTTAAATAAAAAAGTAAGTTTGATCACAAAATGCCAAAAAACCACTACCAACTGTAGAATATGATTACATTACAATACAATTTTAACTATAGTTAAATTTACATATATTTACATATATAAAGATAAACATAGACAATACATATTTTAATATTTTTAATATGAATTTATTTTAATTGGAGGCTAATTACTTTACAATATTGTATTGGTTTTGCCATACATCAACATAAATTCACCACAGGTGTACATGTGTTCTCCATCCTGAACCCCCCTCCCACCTCCCTCCCCATCCCATCCCTCTGGGTCATCCCAGTGCACCAGCCCCAAGCATCCTGCATCATGCATCAAACCTGGACTGGAGATTCATTTCACATATGATATTATACATGTTTCAATGCCATTCTCTCAAATCATCCCACCCTCGCCCTCTCCCATAGAGTCCAAAAGACTGACTGTTCTATACATCTGTGTCTCTTTTGCTGTGTCGCATACAGGGTTATCATTATCATCTTTCTAAATTCCATATATATGCATTAGTATACTGTATTCGTGTTTTTCTTTCTGGCTTACTTCATTCTGTATAATAGGCTCCAATTTCATCCACCTCATTAGAAATGATTCAAATGTATTCTTTTTAATGGCTGAGTAATACTCCATTCTGTATATGTACCACAGCTTTCTTATCCATTCATCTGCTGCTAAGACATCTAGGTTGCTTCCACATCCTGGCTATTATAAACAGTGCTGTGATGAACATTGGGGTACACGTGTCTCTTTCAATTCTGGTTTCCTCAGTGTGTATGCCCAGCAGTGGGATTGCTGGGTCATATGGCAGTTCTATTTCTAGATTTTTAAGGAATCTCCACACTGTTCTCCAAAGTGGCTGTACTAGTTTGCATTCCCACCAACAGTGTAAGAGGGTTCCCTTTTCTCCACACCTTCTCCAGCATTTATTGCTTGTAGACTTTTGGATAGCAGTCATTCTGACTGGAGTGAAATGGTACCTCATTGTGGTTTTGATTTGCATTTCTCTGATGATGAGTGTTGTTGAGCATCTTTTCATGTGTTTGTTAGCCATTTGTATGTCTTCTTTGGAGAAATGTCTGTTTAGTTCTTTGGCCCATTTTTTAATTGGGTCGTTTATTTTTCTAGAATTAAGCTGCAGGAGTTGCTTGTATATTTTTGAGATTAGTTGTTTGTCAGTTGCTTAATTTGCTATTATTTTCTCCCATTCTGAAGGCTGTCTTTTCACCTTGCTTATAGTTTCCTTTGTTGTGCAGAAGCTTTTAATTTTAACTAGGTCCCATTTGTTTATTTTTGCTTTTATTTCCAGAATTCTGGGAGGTGGGTCATAGAGGATCCTGCTGTGATTTATGTTGAAGAGTGTTTTGCCTATGTTCTCCTCTAGGAGTTTTATAGTTTCTGGTCTTATGTTTAGATCTTTAATCCATGTTGAGTTTATTCTTGTGTATGGTGTTAGAAAGTGTTCCAGTTTCATTCTTTTACAAGTGGTTGACCAGTTTTCCCAGCACCATTTGTTAATATGATTACATTATATGTTAATATGATTACATTATAATATAATTTTAACTAGTTAAATTTACATATATTTACATATATAAAGATAAACATAGGCATCATGCCATTTACTTTTTAAAAACATCTCATCATCATGAGTACTAATATTAACCAGAAAATAATTAGACCTTTAAAGCTGCTGCTTGCTGTTTCATCTCTTTCATTTATTTCTAAGAAAAGGATTCCCTCTTAAAAAATTGCTCTATAGTCCTCTTATTTTCAGATTGATATTTCCTGGGAAATTCCCTCTTGCCCTCAATATCTCTCAGCCCTAAATTCTACCTTTAAACCATAATATGTAAAGAGAGAGAACATGAGTGTTAATTATCAATTTCTAGAGCAAGAGGATATCAGTGATTCACTAGCCTCTAAGTAAACCAAGGTGCACAGCTTCTTTCAGTCTTTCCCTGTTCTGATGACTTATAGGAACACTTCTTAGAGTTATTTACTACATTTTTCCTTGGATGCTGAATAGGACCAGATAAGCTTAACATTTCATTTAACAGGTATTTAAGACACACAATGTTCTAAGTGGACTGTATGGATTATTTTACTGACTTCTTAGAACCATCATATAAGGTAAAAGTCATTCCTGTCTTTATACGAATAGAGGATTACTGATTCTCAAGGAGAGTAAGTTGAATGTCTATACAATTTGTCATTGTGGAACAGGTGGGTGAAGCAGGAATGGGGAAGAACTACTCAATGGGTAATGAGTTGTATTTGAGGTGGTAGAATATTCTGGAATTATACTGACATTGTGAATGTATCACTAATGTACTAAATGTCTGAGCATTGCAAAGTCGAGGCTTTTGAACTGTGGTGCTAAAGAAGACTCTTGAAAGTCCCTTGGACAGCAAGGAGATCAAATCAGTCAACCCTAAAGGAAATCAGTCCTGAATATCCATTGGAAGGACTAAGGTTCAAGCTCCAATACTTTGGCCACCTGATGCAAGGAGCTGTCTTATTGGAAAAGAACTTGATGCTGGGAAAGATTGAGGGCAGGAGGAAAATGGGGCAACAGAGGATGAGATGGTTGGATGGCATCACTGACTCAATGGACATGAATTTGAGCAAACTCTGGGAGAGTTCCCTGAAGGACGGGAAGCCAGGTGTGCTGCAGCCCATGGGTCGCAAAGAGTCAGACTCAACTTAGTGACTGAACAACAACAAAAAATTTATATTTTGTGAATTTTCACTCAATTAAAGATAATATAGCAGAGATCAAATCCAGTCTGACTCCAGAAACCACATTCTTTAGCATTATGTAACACTGCCTCTTACATATATTTTGTGAATTTTCACTCAATTAAAGATAATATAGCAGAGATCAAATCCAGTCTGACTCCAGAAACCACACTCTTTAGCATTATATAACACTGCCTCTTACATGGCTCTATTAGTTTTCCCTGGTAGCTTAGCAGTAAAGAATCTGCCTGCCAATGCAGGAAACATGAGTTCAGTTCCTGAATTGGGAAGATCCCCTGGAGAAGGAAATGGCAACCCACTCCAGTATTCTTACTTTGGAAATTCCATGGACAGAGGCATCAGGTGGGCCACAGTCCATAGGTTCACAAAAGAGTCAGACATAGTGTTTAACAGCTAAACAACAACAATTTAAAAGCATAGCAATGTGAAGTCTTGATTGTGTGGGCAAATAACTATGAAAGCATATATATATATTTCCCTGTTTCTCTTAATAAGACAGGAACTGCCTTAACCATTAATAAAAATACACAGAAGCTAATTCTGTGGGAGTAAAAGGCCTTACGTTAAATAATGTCTGATTTCTTATAATAAAATAAATAGTGCTATTTTCTTTTAATAGAAAAAATTAAGTCTGGTATGGGAGAGTGTCATATGTTTGGGAAACCCAAGAGTTTGAAGGGGTCATCCTGTAAGATTTGCTCCAATAGCTTTCACTAGCTCATCCTTATGAAAGTGAAAAAGAAAGTCACTCAGTTGTGTCCAACTCTTTGCAACCCCATGGACTATACAGTCCATTGAATTCTCCAGGCCAGAATACTGGAGTAGGCAGTGGTTCCCTTCTCCAGGGGATCTTCCCAACTCAGGGATCAAACCCAGGTTTCCTGCATTGCAGGTGAACTCTTCACCAGCTGAGCCACCAGGGAAACCCAAGAATACTGGAGTGGGTAACCTATGCCTTCTCCAGAGGATCTTCCCAACCCAGGAATCAAACCAAGGTCACCTGCACTGCAGGAGGATTCTTTACCAGCTGAGCTATCAGGGAAGCCCTGGTATCTCTGGTATAAGGAAGGTATCTCATCCTTATAATAGACTTCTATTCTTGATATTTCCCCAAGGCTTCCAACTTACATGTAAAACTACCTTCTTCCTGTTTCCTTATCTGGACTTCTAGATAATATATTTTTATTTTCTCCACCATCTCCAATCAGCCGTCATATATATATTACTCAGCATACTAACCATAAGAACTCTTAAATCTTAGCAGTTAAACAGTAGCACTCCTTCCATGAAAAAATACATAAAGAGGTATTTCACTGAAAGGATACAAAGAAGCCATGTAAACACATTAAAAAATGTTCAAACTCACTAGCCATTAGGTAAGCGAAAATTAATACTACAGTGAGATATCACTATGCATCTATCAGAATGGCTACAATACAAAGACTGATGACACCATATGTTGCCAGGGACGCAAAGAGAAAAGGTAGGTGTCACTCTGAGTTTTCTTCTGTTGGCTTGCAGGCAGCTACCGTCTTCCTCTGTGCTCACATGACTCCTTTTTGTGCAAACAAAGGATGGTGGAGTAGTGGGGGTAGATTCTTCTAAAACCGTGAATACTATCAGGTCATGAACCTACCTGTAGGTCATGTACTTTAATTACCTCCTGAAAGCCCAGCCTCTAAATACAGTCATATTGGGGTGAGATCTTCAACATATGAATTTGAGGAGGACACAATTAAGTCTGCAGCAACTACTTTCCTCTGCTGTATAACAAATTACCACAAATTTAGCAGCTCAAAACAAACATTTATTAGCTTGAAGTTTATGGGCATAGGCCCAAGCATGACTTGGCTTAGTCCTTTGCATGGCTGCAGCTAAACTATCAGGTTCTTATCTGAAAAATCCACTATCAATATATCCACTTTCAACTTGTATGGGAAAAGCAAAGTGTTCTCCTTTACTCTCACTCACAATGCTTCTGACACCAGATGTGTGGAATTTTATATCAGGCATTTCTCAGATACCAAGTCGGGATCCTAGAACAAAACCTTATAGGTTAAGGGCTCAATTTCATAAGACTTTCCCCACTTCCCCAAAAACACTGAGATGCCAGTCTCAAATCCAGACTGTTACCTGTGCTTTTAACCAACTAGCAATAAATCAGAAGTTCCCATGACCCTTGTCCTTGGATTTGATTAATTTGCTAGAGTGACTCACAGAACTCAGGAAAGCAGTTTACTCACTAGATTCCAGGAGATCTCCCCAACCCAGGGACTGAACCCAGGTCTCTCACATTGAAGGCAGATTCTTTACCAGTTGAGCCATAATTTGAGCCCTTATTACAAATATTGATCTATTAAAGTGTATGAATGAACAACTAGATGAAGAGACATAGCATGAGATCTAGACGAGCCCTGAGGGCAGGAGCTTCTGTCCAATGGAATTTGGGTGTGTCACCATCCTAGCACGTGGATTATTCACCATAAGCCCTCCAAGTCATTTATTTGAGTGATTTTTAAGTTTTCATCATGGAGATATGATCAATCATAACTCAATCTCTAGCCTTTCTCCCCTTTCTTGAAAAAACAGGAGGGGAGACTGAAAGTTCTAATCTTCTAATCATGCCTTGGTTTTATTTATTAATTTTTTTAGTGACTACCCCCATCATGGAGCTATCTAGAAGTCACATCACTAGAGTGAAAAAAGACTCCTGTCTCCCAGAAAATTCCAAAAGGTTTTAAGAATTCTGCATCAGGAACAAGGGTCAAAGAACAAATATTACAACAAAAGATACTCCTAGTACTCGTAGGAAATTACAGTGATTTTAAGGTTCTGTGCCAGGAATTGGGGGCAGAAATATATGTGTGTGTGTGTGTGTGTGTGTGTACATACATATACATACGTACACATATACATATATGTACATATATTTATATTTGTTATTTCACACAAGTTTACTCAGGGTGCGCACACAATATACCTTATGACTATAGGAATTACATCCTTGACTTCTTGCTGGCTGTCATCCAGAAGCCACTGTCAGCTATAGAGGTTTTCAGTTTCTTGCCATGTTGCCCTCTCTATAGACACTCTCCCACCATGGCAGCCTACTTAAAGGCCAGCAGGAGAGCAGGAGCCAATCTTCTAAAAAATATATAGTCTTATATAATGCAATGTACATGTGGGAGTGTAAACTCATCAGTGCTGTCACAGAACAATCACAGGAGTGGTACCCTGTCACCTTCTCCATACTCCATAGACTAGAAGAAAGTCAGAGGTTCTGCCCACATCTATGGGAAGGGATTACAAAAAGGTATGAACATCAGCAGTTAGGACTCAGGAGTATCACAAAGGATGTGTTCAATGCAATTATATAAAATATAAAAGACATAAAAGTATAAAAAAAAAGTCACACATATATCTACCACATAAACATAATCACTGTTAATGACGCTGAATGCATTTCTTTCTAGTCTTTTTCTGTGTGCTCTCCTTGATCCCTGTCCCCTAACAAAAGCACATCATGTGTTGAGTATTTCTGTGTTTTCATGTTTTATATAAATATGTGTATAAAAGCATATGCATAAAAGAGACATGGTATTATAATACTACTTCAGAGTTTGACCTGATTTTTAAGAACACAGCCTCCTTAAATGATCTTCAAAATAATGAATTTTACTATTATGTAGTAGTAAAATTTTTACAATTATGTAGTTGTTTATTTATAACATTTATTAAATGTCTTAAATATAATTTATTTGACAGTTTCCTTATAATTTGACAGCTAATTTTTTTCCTATTATCATGTTATAAGTAACACTATGATAAACATCTTACTCCTACAAAAACAACCTTCAAATATAACTTAAATTTTACCTTCAAGAACAGGTGGGAGGATTTCACTTTCCAATTCCAAATTCATACTATCGTCTCTCTTTTAGTTCAGACAACAGATTTCTAACTGATTTTCCTGCCTTTTTTGACACCTTCCCACCATTGTGCTTCCACATTTGACTGATATCCAACCAATTGATCATCACCTTTTAAAACACCTGAGTATCAAGCCCTCTGGGGAGCCAGACTGATTAGAATGACCTTTTCATAAGGTCCTCTCATTGGCATCTCACCCTTGTATTATGTTACCACATCGTTTTAAAATGTCATGTTTCCCAGTCTTCTGCTTTTCATTTCCCTGAAGGCAGAGAACCTCTATTTAGTTTCTTCTCTGCACTCTTAGCACCTAACACTCTATATGAGATACAGTAATTTCTCAATAAGTGAGCTGAAGTAAACTATGAAAACTAAGATAATTTGGGTGTGTAGGAAAGATGTATAATTTTTCTAAGCCATCTACATTTTACAATATGGTTTTTTGTCCCTGAGCACACTAACAAGGGCTAAAATTAAATCAAAGACATGCAATACACTCTTGTACAACATAAAGACCCTTTTTATCAAGGGCAAATTTTTTGGCTATTCCACACAACTTGTGGGATCTTAGTTCCCTGACCAGCAATTTCACCCAGGCCCCGGCAATGAAAGACGGTCCTAATTACTAGACTGCCAGGGAACTCCCTCAAATGTAATATTTTTAAAAAGGAACCAATATAAAAATGGTTAAGAAGTTCACAACACTTCCTTTATCAAAAAGATTGTGCAAGGATAAAGACATATCATACAGGCTTATATAACCTCAAATTTACAAATGCAGAGTCATTTCTCTTCTATTCACAGAATGATAGAGATAATTATTTACAAGTTTAACAAAAAACTGAACTCATTATAGAAATGGAAAGTGGTAAAAGAACATTTATTAAATGTCTATTATGTAACATGTATAAAGATGTGCTTTATGACAAATCTATCATTTTAATAGTCACAAAACCTCTGTGAAAATTATTGCTAAACCCATTTTATATCTGAAATAACCTGGCCAGGACAGCTAGTGAGTGACAGAATGGCTCTTAAAACTCTGGAAGGTCCGGTTTCAAAGCTACAATCCTCCCACTTCCTCACACTGTGAGGACACCTAGGAAATGCCCTAGTTTTCAGTTCATTATCAGAAATACTGCTCCACGGATTATCAGGGGAAAAAGTAGTACTGACTAACAGCAGGCTTGAGGTTGAGGCTGCACATCTATTGGAAACCGAGATTATTTGCATTGTGCTATTTGATTTAGTTCCCTGCCAAGTGTCATGCCAGAGCCCTGACACAACAGAGGTTTGTGCCTGGAGCCATTCATTCCCTGTCTGGCAGAACACATTGGCTGGCATACTTTCCTCGGATATTCTAAAGTCACACTAGTCTCTGAATAGAGGCTGAAAAATGACTAAGAGGAAAAGCTTATGAAAAGAGGAAAAAAAAAACAAAACTAAGTGTATTTCAATTTTAAAATCTCCGAAAATTATCCAGATATGCAGATGAGTAGTTTATTCTTTCCTGGAAGGGTAACATGTGGAACACATAATTTAGAGCCAAATTTAAAACATAAAAGTGTATATAAGCCTATTTTCAAAAAATAACTATGCATAAAATAGAACAGACATCAATTATTATTCATGATGTCATATATAGCCACAATTTTTCTTATAACCACAAAACAACTTCCAAGTTTTCTTTCAATGTAAAGTTACTTTATCATGCAGAAAAATAAAAAGAACTGCCTTGCCAAATTCTGTGTGGGGTTGGAAGGATCCCAAATAGAATAAATGATCTAGAGAAGATTTAGAGAAATTATAACAGACATTTGTGAATCCATTTGATATTTAAATATCTCTAAATGAACAACATCAAAGCTTGTATCAATACTTTATCACTTGAGTTCCTCATGTGTTAGTTCATCTTTCCATCCTACTTTCTCCATAGCAAAGAACTGGGTTTAATTGCTCCTATCTGTGAGTTTCAGTTTTACTTTAAATAATCTTCATCCTGTCCACTACAGTCCTTGAGGATCTCAGTCTCTACGGTCCTAACTCAAATTTCCCACCAAGTACTTTTTATTTACAGTACACATTTTCTTTTCAGCTCTCTCTTAGGATTCAAGGTTAGTACAATTCTTGATCTTCGCAATGTTCTTTGTTCCATTTTTTTTTAATAACAGAATTCAATTTTGAAATCATAGGCATCCTTTATCAGCCTGGTACTGACCTCCTTATCTTTCGGGTACCATATTAACATCTTATTTCGCTATATGTGTACTTATTTTCCTGCTTGCTTCCTATTTTCATGCTGATTTGTAATTTTTAACTGATTTCAACATTTGATTTGCCAAAACTAGACATATGGGTAGTTTTTGACAGGCAATTTAACTAACCTATATCCTGTTTCAATAATTTACTCATCAGCATCATTAATGACTATGTTAAATACCTTCCATCAGCCTTAGAATAGCTCCACTGCTTTGTTAACAGGCACATTAGCAACAATAGTTCTTTGAATATAGGTTGTGTGGATTAAGGCATCGTGTGACAAGGCAATACTATGCATTTAACAATTAGACTTTTTAATTCTGTTACTTTATCACTAGAGTCATATTTTGCCAGATCAAAGAGTATATATCATATACATAAACATGTATTACAATTCCATACAGCTAAGCCTGAGACAATAATGCAATTATTATAACATTTGTATATATTACTCATGAAGAAAGTTTGAAATATATTTTAAATAGGCATACCTTTGACCAAGGCACATCCTGCTGTGGTCTCAGGACAGGAACCTATTGTGAAAAATACATATGCATACTTATTAATACACTTAGTATTAAAAACAGATTGAGAAATACCAATACATAAAACAGGAACATGCTTTAAACTCAAACATTGCTCAAAATAGGAATCTGCCCATTAACTTCTAAAAGATGGTCTTTTTGTCTTTTATAGATGAAGTTCATTAAGAAAAAGTAGAGATAAATACTCTGATATAACACTCAATTTGAATCTCCAAATGAACTCTATTCCTTTATATCTTAAAATAAATGTTTTTCCCAGAAAGAGCTAAACCCTGATACATAAATTTTAAGCAAAAATTGAGACATTATTTTTCAAAAATGCTAAATGAATTATTATATTCAAAACAGGAAAATTAAGAGACAAGTTTCACATGTTTTATAATAACAAAAGCCTTAGAATATTTGTTGATCAAAAATGGCATCAGAGCATCAATTCGAATTAACAGAGAATCATTTTCACATCAGTAATGTTTCAAACTTTCATGCAGTGAAACTAAAATATGTGCAGATAATAGATTTAAATACATTCAAATCAATTTGAGTACTTTAGAAACCAAAAGAGGAAACAGAATCACATATTGCTACACTAGAGCCCAATATTTTCATCACTTCTATTTCATTATTCAATTAGATGCAGTGACACACTTCCAAATGTGTCCAAAGACCCATCCACTCACATGAATGTACAGATGTAAGTGTAAGAACTCTATTTCTTTGCAGGGAATGAGGCGTTTGAAGTGGTATCTAATAGCTATAATTCTAGGTTCTGTGTTTTGCTTATGCTCCGGCATGACAGAGGAACAGAAAATCTCAGTAATGACAGGGAGGCACTTAAAGTTTTCCACCAGTCAAGCAAGAATCCAACTGCCTAACATTCATGGGAGTAGAATTATAGGGTGAAGAGAAAGTACAAACTCTAGATAGTCAGCGTTACAGCCAGGGTAATGAATTTATCACAGAAAAGCATAGTGTCAACAAAGTCAGGGCTGAATTCACAAAAAACACCATCTCCATATCCTAAAATATCCACTTCTCTGGCCAGATAGGAATAATTAGGGTTTTAAACATAGGATTAAGGGTACTTGTTTTGATTTTTCTGAAAGGAACATATACTCCTTTAAGTGGAAATAAGTTGCAAGAGGAAAGAAGGAGACATATTTCAAAATAGTGGTTTAATTGAACTTAGCATAGGTTAGAATTAAAAGGGGAGAAAAGACTTCAGATGAGAAAATGGGGGAAAAGGGAAGAATAAAATGACAAGAATAAAACACCTATAGACTCAATAAGGAAAAATTTAAATATCAAACCTGATAGACAATATATTTGGAAAGCTATGTTTTGATCGGTTGTTATTTTTTATATATCATGATGGTAACAAAGGGTTTTCCCTCATAGCTCAGTTGATAAAGAATCTACCTGCAATGCAGGAGACCTGGGTTTGATTCCTGGGTTGGGAAGATCCCCTGGAGCAGGGCGTGGTAACCCATTCCAGTATTCTTGCCTGGAGAATCCCATGGGCAGAGGAACCTGGCGGGCTATAGTCCATGGGGTCACAAGAGTCAGACACAACTTAGCAACTAAACCACTACCATGGTAGTGAAGGGGAGGTGGTGACCTATCATCATTTCATTGACATTGTTTAATTGTATTTTTGTATGAAGTTTTTTTTTTTTGTATTTTTCCAATGCTGTATAGGTTTCTGTGGTACAACAACATGAATCAGTCATAACTATACATATATCCTATCCCTCCTGAGATGCAGATGTAGAGAACAGGCTTGTAGACACAGTGGGGGAGGGAGTGAATGGGACAAAGGGAGAAGGTAGCATCAACATACACACTATTGTGTGTAAGTGGACAGTGGTGCGAAGTTGCTGTATAACACAGGGAGCTCGGTCTGGTGTTCTGTGATGACCTAGAGGGGTGAGATGGGAAGTGGGGGTGGGAAGGCTCAAGAGGAAGGGGACATGTGTACATTTAATTGTTTTAACACAGGCATTTTCTACCAGGTGTAATGTCCTTCCACTCTCATGGCCAGAGACATTTACCAAACCCTGGAGACATCTTTGGTGTCCTAACTGGGGGCAGGGGTGGGGTGGGGGGCTATAGGCATAACTAGTGGGTAGAGGCCAGGGATGCTGCAAAACATCCTACAATTCACTTGACAAGCTTCCACAATAAAAAGATTTTTCAGCTTAAAATATCAATCATGTTCTTAGGTTGAGAAACCCTGTTTGAATTAGCAGGGAATATAGGAGCCTCCTGCTACATAAGCTCTTCAAAAACCCTTCCAAATGATGAGATTATATCATTTATGTAGAGTGAGTCTTCAGCAAAAGAGTACTAACCCTAGTCAACAGTCCTACTTAAATACTGCACACCCAGTACTTAATGAAGCCATGCATTGAATTCAGGTTGATCAGATAATAGCCACAATGTTTTGTGTCAATCTGAACCCTATAGGGAACTACATCCTCATTCCTTTACTCAAATGTTATTTAAGGTCAGAAAATATTTTAGTGGATTATCATTTTTGTTAGTCTTGATCTCAAAGAACACTAAATTCAAGGTCATATATCACGATGCTTGAAATAATTCAGTTTAACAGATACTAGATTTGTAAAATTATATAAATATCCTAATACATTAAATATTAATTCAATAGTTAATCAAAATAAAAGGTTTTTGAATATTACTGTTCTATTTTTTAATGTACAGAAAATAACAACTAAATTTCGTTAAGGAAATCTAAGATATATGGCTATTGAATACTTTCATAAAAAAATATGTGTATGTAGTGACTTTGACTAAAACTAAACTTTGAAAACAGTTGTTACTATTTAAGATAAACTAAAGTATAATTCTGCACCATTCTCATTTTGTTCATTTGAGAGTTTCTTTATCCCATTGCTTAAGGGTATTTAACCTGTAAACTACAATGTTTCCTTGATATTGATTTAGTGATATTTACAAACTATAAAACATACCATGCTTTAATTTGTTGGCTGCCTTCAAGGAACTTCTCTGCAAAAGCCAAAAATCTCAGGAGGAAATTCCCTAAAACCAATCATTAATTACAGATGAATCTGTACAGCTAAAAGTGATGCACTAGGGAAATAAAGAGGAATGTTTTTATTTTTGTAATTCAGAAGAGAAGCCTTAATTTAAAGAAAGCTTGCTGCTAAGTTGCTTCAGTC
This sequence comes from Capricornis sumatraensis, assembly GCF_032405125.1. NCBI lineage: Eukaryota > Metazoa > Chordata > Mammalia > Artiodactyla > Bovidae > Capricornis > Capricornis sumatraensis. Next base: position 43,280,807 of record NC_091074.1, on the reverse strand, counting down.
ATGTCCGACTCTGTGCGACCCCATAGACGGCAGCCCACCAGGCTCCCCCATCCCTGGGATTCTCCAGGCAAGAACACTGGAGTGGGTTGCCATTTCCTTCTCCAATGCATGAAAGTGAAAAGTGAAAGTGAAGTCGTTCAGTTGTGTCCGACTCCTAGCGACCCCAAGGACTGCAGCCCACCAGGCTCCTCCACCCATGGGATTTTCCAGGCAAGACTACTGGAGTGGGGTGCCATCGGGAAATGGTCAAATATGCATAGCAGTGCAATGCCACAGGACCTATAGGTCCTTACTATGTTTTGAGCACAAGAAGTGTTCTTACCAAAGTATATCTAAGCCAACAGTTACTTCACCAGAGCAGAAACACTGTTTTACTCCAAAATAAACAAACAACACTGTGATTTATGCCCTTATATTAAATATGAGTGCTTTAGAGACTTTGTTATTACTCTCACCTTTACTAATGATTAGTGTCCAATAAATTTAACTATACAATTATATTTCAGTAATTTTCAGATACAACATATTTTAAACTATTGCTTATTCCTGTCTTTTTCTTTAGTCATATCAAGTAAATAGTTGTTAATGTACACATGAGTCAGTGCATGTATTTAAAAGCTACATTTAATTTTTCCATGCCTTATTCATACTGTGATGTATGGAATAACTTTATGTCATTTATGGTTACAACTGGATGTATTCATTTCCATGTTACATACAATGGGTTTGTAAGCATAAGCCATAGAACTTATCATGGAAGACTTTCTCCAGACTATATCATTTTTTCCTGTCAAATCTGTCAGAATATCATAAGGGTAGGGGCAGAGTTATTCCACACTACCATATTTAAATGTTAGGTCCCTAAAAATGACAATGTTTCAACCTATCTCAGAGAAAATTTTCACTCCATTTTCATTTCCCTACTGATGAATGACCCAATTTCAGGAGCAAGTTCAGTAGATATGTCCTTTTAAGTATATTGCAGCTTTACACAAATGTGTTACAAAGGTAAATCTTATCTTAGACAGTCTTCTGTTTTTCCTATTAATACTTATCTTTCTCTATAATGGGCTTATTGCATAATCAATGTTCTCCTAATGTTCCCAGGTTTCAAGGGCTTGTCTATCAGTGGACACAGCTTCTCTTTCTTGCCTCCCTAAACGTACTCTTAAAGTGATTCTCTCTTGACTTAAAGAATCTAACACAAAGATTCTAATTACTGAAAATAGGTTGGACTGTATCTATCTTTGAGGGTATTTGTTTGCAAAAAGTACATAATACTGTTTTTATAGAGCAGCTTTGTGTGGTATTTCATTTTGTTTTGATAGTAATGAACAAGTGTGGTACAATTGCCATCTTCTCTCATTGATGGCAGTAGTATAAACTGGAAAACAATTTTCCAGCATGCATCAAAGACTAAAAAATATGTGCCCCCTTTCACCCAGTTATTTCAGTTCTGGGACTCTCTCAAAAGGACATATCAACAGAAGCTGACAAGCATTTATGTATTCTGATAATCCACTCCACTACTATTTATACTAGCTCCTCTCCCTGCAAAATGGCAATAGTTTAAATATCTCCTAAGAGAGAAACTGAATTACTCTCATGGGTGAGGAAATATTATATTTTAATTTGCAACCATACTCTCAAAAAATTTTAACAGCATGGGAATATAAAGTGAGCTTCAGAATTTTAGGTGAACATCACAATACAATAGGGTTCAGTTATATAAAACTAAATCCACAGTTTCAGGAATTCCCTTTAGTCTTGCTCCCCTTAAAACAGAGAGCCAATGAAAAACTCAGTTCCAACCAGTAGACATAAGTTTTTCAGCAGAATCCTTCACTACTTTGGAAGGAATAGGGAGAAAGAGATTCTGCCCAGTTACAATCTGTGACTACAAAGTGGCAACTGCTTCACTCTTGAAATGACCTGTCTCTCCCTCATTACACCCAAAATAATTGGCAAAGATGACATCCAATTGCAACTTTCCTTTCTCATTTGGAGGATCAAGGTGAAGTATTTTTTTCTTCCCTAACAGAGGTATCACAAAGCATCCCATGGCAGAAGCCATGAAGACTAAATAATGTTCCATACTTTGACCTATCCTCTTTGTCATGAGGTACATGCATTATTTTATTGGAATGCAACAGGCTAAACCTTGCTGTACCATGATCATCAAATGAAAGTTTAGCAATCTATATTTTCAGAAATAAAACATTGTTTTATTCTTTTGTAACCTATGCTCTTGGGCAAATCACTGACCCTCACTAGGGATGATGATTGTCTGAATAATTAATCTCATAGTGAACATTATCAAGTATAACAGCCCACTAAAATCATCCACCTGAATAAATATATGTACCTGTAAAGTGATCTTCTCTATATGAACAACTAATTCTATTTATCAGACACTGAAATTTTCAGTCTGAGAGAGCCAGTAGCAATGTGGTTACCAAATTATATGTATCAATGTGATTTAGGCGCCAACAGAAGTCTCAAGCTGGTTATATATAAAAAAAAATTCTATGTAAATGCTAAGCACTATAGTAGGTTACACTCCATATATATATATTTTTTTGTTTGAATTTTGTGAACATACTGCAAATCTGATAATTCCTAAGAAGGGTTGCTTATAATCTCTCCCCATTATGTTCATGATTGCACTTCATAAATGTCCAAATTTCAAAAAAATCAGAACCTACAACAGAAAACAAAGCAATGGATTTAATGTCGAGCAACAGCAGCACTGCCCTTATGCTGGGTTTGCACATCATTATTCAGAATGTAGTATTAGCACCTTGCAAGGAGGCAGGATAGAGGGATCAGGTCCCTCATTATTTCCGAGAGCGGGACTTGAGCACCAGTTAGTTTGAAGATTTCAATGTTCCATTACCATCAGTCAATAACTAGCATTTATAGATCTGACACCCCACTGGATCATCAACTAATTACATTAATAATCAGATCTCATTGTCCCTTGTCTTCTTAATTGTAACCACAGAGAGTTTTGTCCATGAAGGTCACTTGTTTTATGGTACTGCACAGACATATCATCATTAATGCTTTAGTTAAAATATTTCTATGAAGCTGAAAGCCTGGCTCCTTGTGAATTTTAATCTGTGTTTTCTGAGAAAGTAGAAATCAAGTTCCTAAGTTACAACTTTGTCAGAAATTCTGTGTCTTTGGGCAAGTCATTTAAACTGTCTGACCTCATTTTCTGAATTGTAGAATGAAATAATTAGAATTTCAATCTTAAGATTCACTTAGTCTTGAGTAGTTGTTCTACCCTTAAACTTTCCTTAGGGAAGAAGCGTGGAGTTTCATACAACACCCAGAAGCCAGAATCTTCTGATTAATCTGTCTTTACGTCTTTACTTACACAGTCTTTTGTTTTGTAATAGGCATATTATCCCAAGAATGAATTCTATTTGTGTCCTTCTTCCACTAATGTCCTAAAAGAGCTTTTCATCACCCAAGACAATATATAAACTCAGTTTTGGCACTTTATGAAAAAATAGTTCCTTTCTTGCTTATCTCCCACAATTCACTTATGTCACCCTTCTGCTCCTGAAAAAATAAAAATAAAAACACTTGCTGTTCCCTGAATATGCTATTTTCTTTCACTTCTGTGTCTTTCATATTTGTTTCTTGTTTTCTGAATAATATTTTCCCATTTTCTCTTCTGGCTAAGTTACTACTCAGGCTGAGTCCTTCATAGCTCATCTCATACCATGCCCCTTCCATCCTTTCCTTGAATTTATTTACATGACCCTAAAATGTATATTTCTTATATGCCTTGCATTTCTGTATCATAACCCTGAACTCCCAATTTTTGCTTTAAAGGTGAGTCTCTTCCAAATACGTCTCAGTTTCTAAACAGGAGGGACTTTGCTGTTTGAATTCTCTTATTTAGCACCTAGCACAATGTTTGGCACATAATAGACACTAAGAAAACATTTACTGAATAAATGGATTAAAAATTAACCATGTTTCATATAATAATTTATTATTACTTGCTCTTTTTTATATATAAAAAGTACCCCAAACAGTCTAATCCTTTTATTTTATAATAACGAATATGCTAGTTTAGTAACTAATCAGCCATTACATGTTAGAATACAGATGGTAACTTTCACTGGACTTTCCCTTATATTTAAAATTATTTTTTTCAAAAAATTAAGTTGAAAACAAAAAAGAAAGATCGATGTAGTTTGGTTAGGCACCATTATCCTCTTTCCAACAGCTGTTCACTTCCACTTCATAGCACATCAGACAGCAGACCTTACCTGTTAACTAGATAATAGCTAGCTAATTTTACACACACATTTTCCAAAGAGTCAGCATATACTTCCTCACATCTTCTTGGTTGAAAGGCATAAATTCAGAGAACCAATTGCCTAGTCATCCTATAAAAATACTTTTTAATTTAAGCATCCACGTGAGGATATTCTGGATACCACTGAAAAGTAGTTTTATAAATGTGTACCTTGTCATATATAAATTCACATCTTAAAAGAGATAGGATATCATGTCTAACCTCTATTAGGTATGTTAAGAATACTGGAACTTACAGGAAGAAAACTAGATACAGTCTTATCTCTGGGTTTCAGATTTTAACTATAAAATGAGATGACAAAAAAATTTTTTAAATCAAGTTTAGAATTCCTATTTGAGCAAAGAAAAAAAGCCATGAGTATCTGTTTCCAATTTCACCTAACATATATCCAAAATACACATAAACATGTATGTGTCCAATCACACAGATAAAGGAATAGTTGTCAAAAATTAAATATACCTCTTAAATATGTAATTTTAGAAACATCAGTATTTTACACTGATTTCAAAGAAAGATCTTACTGTTCTTTATAAAGTATATTATAATAAGTGAAAAGCAAAAATTGCAAGTGTCTGCAAAGAGAATTAGAGTACCATTCGGTTCCGTTCAGTGCTCAGTCATGTCCGACTCTTTGCAACCCCATGGACTGCAGCACACCAGGCCTCCCTATCCATCACCAACTCCTAGAGTCTACCCAAACTCATGTCCATTGAGTTGGTTATGCCATCCAACCACCTCATTCTCTGTCATCCCTTCTTCTCCCCCTTTCAATCTTTCCCAGCATCAGGGTCTTTGCAAATGAGTGAGCTCTTAGCATCAGGTGGCCAAAGTATTGGAGTTTCAGCTTCAACATCAGTCCTTCTGATGAACACTCAGGACTGATCTCCTTTAGGATGGACTGGTTGGATCTCCTCACAGTCCAAGTGACTCTTAAGAGTTTTCTCCAACACCACAGTTCAAAAGCATCAATTCTTTGGTGCTCAGCTTTCTTTATAGTCCAATTCTCACATCCATACGTGACTACTAGGAAAACCATAGTCTTGACTAGACGGACCTTAGCTGACAAAGTAATGTCTCTGCTTTTTAATGTGCTGTCTAAGCTGGTCATAACTTTCCTTCAAAGAAGCAAGTGTCTTTTAATTTCATGGCTGCAATCATCATCTGCAGTGATTTTGGAGCTCAAAAAGAATAAAGTCTGTCACAGTTTCCATTGTTTCCCCCTCTATTTGCAATGAATTGATGGGATTGGATGCCATGATCTTAGGTTTCAGAATGTTGAGCTTTAAGTCAACATTTTCCACTCTCCATTTTCACTTTCATCAAGAGGCTCTTTTAGTTCTTCTTCACTTTCTGCCATAAGAGTGGTGTCATCTGCATATCTGAGGTTACTGATATTTCTTCCAGCAATCTTGATTCCCGCATGTGCTTCATCCAGCCCAGCATTTCTCATGATGTACTCTGCATATAAGTTAAATAAGTGGGGTGACAATATACAACCTTGACGTACTCCTTTTCCTATTTGGAACCAGTCTGTTGTTCCATGTCCAGTTCTAACTGTTGCTTCCTGACCTGCATACAGGTTTCACAAGAGGCAGGTCAGGTGGTCTAGTATTCCCATCTCTTTCAGAATTTTCCAGTTTTGTGTGATCCATTCAGTCAAAGGTGTTGGCTTAGTCAATAAAGCAGAAATAGATGTTTTTCTGGAATTCTCTTGCTTTTTCTATGACCCAGAGGATGTTGGCAATTTGATCTCTGGTTCCTCTGCCTTTTCTAAGACCAGCTTGAACATCTGGAAGTTCACGGTTCACATCTTGTGGAAGCCTGGCTTGGAGAATTTTGAGTATTACTTTACTAGTGTATGATATGAATGCAGTTGTGCAGTAGTGTGAGCATTCTTTGGCATTGTCTTTCTTAGGGATAACACACTTTTCAACAGAATCAGACCAAAGTGGTTTGTCTGTGAACCATTGTATAAAATACTCTCTGAATATAAGAAGTGAGAAAGCCTGGATACAGAGGATACTCCAAGAGTAGGGATAAGGTCTAACTGATTCTCTAATTAATACCAATGGTGAGACCAGAGAAATCTAAAAGGGATCACTCTAAACAATTATTCATAGTTGCCTAATTGAAGAGTTACCTGTGAGATCTTTTGAAGAGCTACATGGAGATATGTAACATGTCAAGTAACAGAACAAGTGTAACTCACCAAATACTGCCTAAAACCAAGTAGATTCTCAACAAATATTAGTTTCCTTTCCCTAAACTGGGCTAAAATCTTTGATATTGGAGTTTATCCTTAATGAGCTTTCAGAATTTCTCAAAAGGCCCTTTCTCTCTGTCCAGGAGGTTTTTACATCCTTCCTTTTCCTAAAAATAGTACTTCTGCTATTATCTACTTGCTAATTTTTATTTTTTGCAAAATCTCAATTTAGCTAATCTTTCTCCAGAAATAAATGTTGGGGTGTGAGTGTATATATACATATATATGTGTATGAATGTGTGCAGATGAACATGGTGTTTTCTCAGTAAACACATGCTAAAATCGTAAGATACATTCTCTATTGCCATATAGATAGATATAGATAAACCATTACAATGTATTTTGATACCATTTTACTAAGGTTATTATTGAAAAGCAGATAAAATTAAGATTTTTCTGAAATCCCTAACTCCTTCAGACCCACTGAATTAAGGAACACATTTGCCTCACCAAAAACAAAGACCTTTCAAAATTGAAGTAAGTTACTAATTTATTAATTGAGGGAAATTCAAAGTATCTTTTCAAAAACTCATTTGACAGAACATGATACCTAGGCTGAGAAGTTATGAAATTTATCTAGCCTTACACAGGTAATTTTGGCAGATCTAAAATTGGACCCTTAACACTGACCTTTCTGTGTTGTACATGCTGTTTTGTTGGAAGAACTTCTACAATGAGCTTAAGTAGCTGTGAGTTATTCTCATGGAAAACAAAATGAGGACAGTCAACAAAGGTTGACTCAGTAATTTTACCTGCTTAACTGTACTAGTCTATCAATCCCTCAAACCTGTTATAAAGCCCCATTGTTAATTCTCAATTTGAGGTCCAAATACTCTATTTGAATACTCAGGAAATCTTCAAAATGAAAGGAAATTTTATTATTTTGTGGTTGTTATACCTTTGCATAGTATTTTTCTAGTTTAATGTTATTCTTCAGTAATACAAGTACCTGTTAACTGATTTATTTGGTTTAAGGTATAAGTAGACAAACCCCAAATATAAACTAATGTAATTTAAATACATGAAGGTAAATAACCAAATTACTGTGGAATTTGCTATTCTCTCTTTATATTTAACCATTTTATCTAAATGCTTCCCAGATTACCAGGGATGGTTTCTATTTTTTTTAATTTTAAAAAAAAATGTATATCAAAAGCTTTCTCCCATGCAATGTTAAGTATTAATTATTTTAAAAGTACAGTTGCTTTAGATCCTGTGTCTGTATTATATTCTCAAATGATATTTTCTTGCTCATTATTGGAGATATGCATTTCATATATCTTTAGTCAGTGCATTGTACAGTGCAATGAGAAAAATTAATTTTCAATTTCTCTCTTGCATGAAATATCTGAGCTAATAATTTGACCCAGAAGTAGAATCTTTTTTTTTCTTTTCATTAGACTTCCCCTTCAGGAAAAGCTTTGTTAGCCTAGTGAGTCATGACAAGTAATCCCTTACATGCTAGGGTACACTGTTATTCCTGATGAACTAACAAATTAAAATGTAATGTGAAATGATGACACTGAGTATACTGAGAAATAGCCATTGATATAGGAAGGAATCCATGATTAAACCAAGATATATATTTTAATTATAATTGTATCAAATTGATAACAGAATAAAATACAATCTGAAAGAAGCCGAAGACACCATAATGAGCATAAGAAAAATATCTCATAGCTTTTGCTGTTTCCCATCGCTCCTGCTGTGGGGCCTCCTGTTACCCTCCACCTCTCCAAAGTCTTGTTTCAATGTATCTTGTCAAGAATTATGAAGAAATAAAATGGTTTTCATCACCTCATTTCAAATTAAGGTAATTATTGGTCTGGAGTTTTGATTTTTTTCTCGTTCCCCCTGCCCCCGCTTAAACTTGGTTTGCTTAAGAATAAAATGAACCACAGCACTTATCAGCTCAGTGCATGCACAAGGGATACTGAAGGCAACTGACTGAGAGTGAAGTCAGAAGTTAGCTGCAAATCGATTAGTGAATTTAAATAGTGTGTGTATTGGTGGGGGTGGTGCCTGAGTTTTTTCATGAGTCTGTGATAAAGCTGAATAATTGCAGAAGTCACAAAATAAGGCAATGTAATTTGCATTAATATGTCATCAGATTGATTCACAGAAAGCTTAAAGAGTACAAAGTTTTCCTGTAAGATGACCAAAGCCATATTTGTTCATGTATCTAAAAGTAAAATTTCTTATGTTCTGACATAGGTTACATTTAGTACCTGTACAGAGCAAGAAGCTAACATATCTGGAAAAAAATTTTATAATCTCTGAAGCCTTTACATATCATATAAATATCTAGAATGTGTAGAATATATTGAAGAAATTTATGAAGTATATACTGGGCATATTTCAGTTCAGTTGCTCAGTCGTGCCCAACTCTTTGAGACCCCATGAATCACAGCACTCCAGGCCTCCCTGTCCATCACCAACTCCCAGAGTTCACTCAAACTCATGTTCATCGAGTCGGTGATGCCATCCAGCCATCTCATTCTCTGTGTCCCCTTTTCCTCCTATCCCAATCCCTCCCAGCATCAGAGTCTTTTCCAATGAGTCAACTCTTCTCATGACGTGGCCAAAGTTGTGGAGTTTCAGCTTTAGCATCATTCCTTGCAGAGAACATCCAAGGCTGATCTCCTTTAGAATGGACTGGTTGGATTTCCTTGCAGTCCAAGGGACTCTCAGGAGTCTTCTCCAACATCACTGTTCAAAAGCATCAATTCTTTGGCACTCAGCTTTCTTCGAAGTCCAACTATCACATCCATACATGACCACAGGAAAAACCATAGCCTTGACTAGATGGATCTTGTTGGCAAAGTAATGTCTCTGCTTTTGAATATGCTATCTAGGTTGGTCATAACTTTCCTTCCAAGGAGTAAGTGTCTTTTAATTTCATGGCTGCAATCACCATCTGCAGTGATTTTGGAGCCCCCCAAAATAAAGTCTGACACTGTTTCCATTGTTCCCCCATCTATTTCCCATGAAGTGATGGGACCAGATGCCATGATCTTTGTTTTCTGAATGTTGAGCTTTAAGCCAGCATTTTCACTCTCCTCTTTCACTTTCATCAAGGTTATTTAGTGACATAATATTCAGTTAAATTTGCATGCTTTTTATGATGTATCTGATGCTAACAAACTTCCAACCATGGTATCTACATATATTTAAGGAAAAATGTATCTTTATGACCTAATCTTACCTTCTAGAATTACAAGTCACTGTACTGTTTGCTTTTTCCTGTTTATTTATTTATTTCAAAGCTATGGTAAACTTCAATAAGGGAACTCTCAGGACATATATTTTGTCACCATTAAATCATCACAGCACTTACTTGAAGAATTTTTAATTAACAGATTAATGACATAATAAAGACCATATTGACTCATTCAAAGCAATTACAAAGCATTGGTTCTTTAACTGGTGCTGTGCTAGCTTAAAACTTGAATAAAATTGCAATGTCAATACATATTTGCTGATATATAGTATTAGTGTAAATATGTTCTTGTTCAGTCACTAAGTTGTGTCCAGCTCTGCAACCCTGTGAACTGCAGCATATCAGACTTCATGAGCTTGAGCAAACTCAGGGAGATAGTGAAGGATTATATCCTGACTTGGCTCAAACTCATGTCCATGAGTCAGTGATGCCAATCAACCATCTCATCATCTGGCATCCTCTTCTTCTCTTGCCCTCAATCTTCACAGCATAAGAGTTTTTTCAAATGAGCTAGCTCTTTCCATCAGGTGGCCAAAGTATCAGAGCTTCAGCTTTAGCATCAGTCCTTTCAATGAGTATTCACAGTTGATTTCCTTTAGGATTGACTGGTTTGATCTCCTTGTTGTCCAAGGGATTTTCAAGAGTCTTCTCCACCACCGCACTTTGAATGCATCAGTTCTTCAGTGCTTAGCTTTCTTTATGGTCCAACTCTCATATCCGCACATGACTACTGGAAAAACCACAGCTTTGACTAGATGGACCTTTATCGGCAAAGTGAGGTCTCTGCTTTTTAACATACTGTCTAGATTTGTCAGAGCCCTTACGCCATCCACAGTGATTTTGGAGCTCAAGAAAGTGAAACCCTATACTATTTCCAATTTTCCCCCATCTATTTGCCATAAAGTGATGGGACATGATATCATGATCTTAGGCTAGCTTTTCATGCTCCACTTTCACCCTCATCAAGAGGGTCTTTAGTTCCTCTTTCTTTTCTGCCATTAAAATGGTATCATCTGCATATCTGAGATTATTGATATTTTTCCCATCAACCTTGATTCCAAGTTGTGAGTCATCCAGTCCAGCATTTTGTATAATGTACTCTGCATATAAGTTAAAAATAAGCAGGATGACAATATACAGCCTTGACATACTCCTTTCCCAATTTTAAACCAGTCTATTTTTCCATATCCAGTTCCAACTGTTGCTTCTTGTCCTGCATACAGGTTTCTCAGGAAGCAGTTAAGATGGTCTGGTATTTCCATCTCTTTAAGAATATTCCACAGCTTTTTGTGAGCCACACAGTCAAAGACTTTAGTGTGTGTGTGTGTGTATACACACATGCCCATGATATTATGGACAGGGTTTGGTATGCAGAGGGTTTGAGTGACTGCAATGCACCGTCACAACAAAACTTAGCTAAAAACATATGTTGAAAAAGAACTTAGCTAAAGTCTTTGGAAGGGAAGCTAGTCCTAAATAATTAATAGGAACAAAAATAAAAACAATATATTTTTGTCATTTCTTAATATTAATAGCAATCAATAAGAGACATAAGGCCTATTATATAATAATAAGTAGGGAAAATAATTGAAATACAAAATTACCATCATGTAAACATCACAATAACACTTACTGTAGGCAAAATTTACCAATGAATGCTAAAATAATTGTATGAAGCAGGGTATTTTCATAGCCTTAAAGTATCTCTCCCAGCATATATTTTAGTTCAAAGGGAAGAATAGTAAATATAAAGTAGAAAGCCCTGGCACATGTTACCTTAATTGAGAACATCCTAAGAGAGATTAAATATACCATATACTTCCTTATATGATGCACTGAGAAGGATACAGTGCTACTCCTCTGGCATTGCCAAAAGTACTTCTCCTTGATCTAACCATGAACAGTATCACACAAACTCAAAGCAAAAGATGTTCTAATACAAAGAAATTGACCAGTATTCAAGAACTGCAAGGTCATGAGAGTCAAAGGAAAATTTAGCAACTCTCATAGATTAGCAGAAACTAAGAAAACAACTACTGAATATTTATAATCTGGATCTTATTTTGGATTCTAAAACAGAAAGGAATGACACTTGTGGGAAAAACTGATGAAATTCTAATAAGAACTTCAGATAAATTAATACTGCTGTTCCAGTGTTAACTGTGCAATTATACAAAGAAATTATTATGATATATCAAGTATTAACATTATGGGAGTCTGGATGATGGATATATGTGTAACTATTTTTGGAACTTTTTTGTTGATCTAAAATGTTTTTAAAAACTTGTATAGCTATTATAACAGATTTAGGCAGATAATTACATAAATCAAGCCAACACATATCAACATTTTCTTTGTAGCTACCAAATTATTCCAATGTCACCATTTCACTGAATTTTATAATTATTCACTTTTCTAGTTCATTTTTCCTCCAAAGAAATGGATGAGGATATATGATATAATCATATCTCATAAGCAATGACATGAACCAAACCAATTGCTTATGCCTGTGCTTTTTATTTTCATAACTATATTTGCCTATTTCAAAATATTACCTTATTTATATTATTTCTACAAACAAGACAAGTATCTACCAACCGCTACTACATGCCATATACTGAAGATGTGTGATGATTACACTACATCTATCTATCTAGATTAATAAGATCTAAAAAAATAGTTAATGTAATTTGCATCTTATATGTCTACTCTAAACCCTTATGATATAACTGAAAATTATTTGGGAGATCATTGATAAACATTTGCATTTATTTAATGGTTATACTCTTGGTAGAAAAATACATTGTATCATTGAGGAAAAAGTGAGAACCTGAAGAGTTTTATCATCATTATTTTGGAAAATAATGGTATAAAATCATACAGGCAGAAAGGAGGAAATAAATAACAAAGTAATGAAAATTTTGTAGTGTGATCTTTACACTTCTGGAAGAAAATGTGAACACGAGGATAGAATGTCAGAAGCACAGTGGAAAACTCCCAGCTGGGATTAGCAATAAGAAGTGTATTTAAAATCTCTTCTAGGTGAGCCGTTCTAGATTCTCACTTTAATACTGATTTTATTATCTCTGTGTTTTTATTCACAAATGCTACATTTTCCTCCATAGTTTACTGAAAAAACTTATACTATCTATTATTTCCTAATAGCACAAACAGTACAGTATAATGTAAACACTGTCAGTAGAAAATGAGTAGGTGGTAAAGAGTACCATATTTCACCAAACATAAATGTTTGTTAGCTGCCAGTTGAAAGTTCATATTTGTTTATGAGATTTGGAATTGGAACACTGATAAAAAATAGAATACTGTATGCAGTACACAAATTGAAAGTGGTATGTTGTGACTTTCCCATGCTGTGGGTAAGTAACTGAAGATGATGACAAATAAGCATTCATAAGTAAATGTAAACATATACAACCATTTCAATAACATTCAAATCTTTCATTGTGCAAAATTAATTTATTTGTTAAATTTAATTTTCTCTGTTATTTTTTTGGTCAGTTTTCTTTACAATTGATGCCCTAAGTACATAAATTTGTGAGAGAGTTAAATTAGATTCCAGGAAAAAAAAATTAAGGAGACTGGAAGGGTAACAGGTATAAGGGATTTGAGACACCTAACATAACAGATAAGGAAAAAAAAAAAAAAAGGGTAGAAGAATTGCATCACTAAAGGCCAATGACTTGGGAAAGATCCCAGGGATCTTCACAACCCAGGGATCGAACCCAGGTCTCCCGCACCACAGGCAGACGCTTTACCGTCTGAACCCCCAGGAATTTAGGCAAAATTAAGAGTAGGAAGACTCAAATCTGCCCAACATATGTAACTTGTAGATTATAATTATCACAAAACCTTAACATCAAGTACAAATAAATTGTGACACTTTAATTTTCCTAAAGCTGTTTCCCCTTTTTTCTTGTTATGCATATCTTTATATGTGGAAGTAGAGTACCTGGAAATAGTCTACTCTAAAAAGTGATGTCATAAAAAATAAGACTCCAAAAGAGCTCTTTCTTTAAAGGGCAGTAACATTTTATTCTAACTCCACAGATCAAAATAACATGTTAGTCTGCTACAAGAACAAAGACATTTAGCTAAAGGAAGAAAGATAATAAGCAAAGAGCAACCAGCCACCAGGTAGGCTCCATGCTTGCAACATTTTAATATCTGGCCACATTTGATCAAATTTTAAAGATGTATTATTCTCTCCACCTAAGGTTGATATATAAGGAGTAAACTGTAGGCGGGGGGGGGGGGGATACTTAAATCTTTCATATTCTTCATCTGGAGTGAAAATTATATCTCAGATGGGAACAACTAGAAGCAACCAACACTTAAGTCATGGATTTACTCAAAAGTCTTCAATGTTTTTCTAATGCTTTCAGAAATTGATCTGAATTCCCTTACTGAATTTGCTATACTCCATTACCTAGGACAACACCTAGTGCATTGTTGTTGCTGTTGTTGTGTTTTTCAGTTGCTCAGTTGTGTCTGATTCTTTGCAACCCCATGGCCTGCAGCACGCCAGTCTTCCCTGTCCTTCACTATCTCCAAGAGTTTGCTCAGACTCCTGTCCATTGAGTCAGGGATACCATTCAATCATCTCATGCTCTGCCATCCCCTTCTGCCTTTGTCTTCAATCTGTCCCAGCATCAGGGTCTTTTCCAATGAGTTGGCTATTTGCATCAGGTGGCTGAAGTATTGGAGCTTCATCTTAGCATCAGTCCTCCCAGGATTGATTTCCTTTAGGATTGAATGGTTTGATCTCCTTGCTGTCCAAGGGACTCTCAAGAGTTTTCTCCAGCACCACACTTCGAAAGCATCAGTTCTTTGGCACTTAGTCTTCTGTATGGTCCAACTCTCACATGTATACATGAGTACTAGAAAAACCACAGCTTTTTGACTAGATGGAACTTTGTCGGCAAAGTGATGTCTCTGCTTTTTAATATGCAGTCTAGGTTTGTCACTGAGCACATAATAGGTGTTTGATAAATATTGATGGGGGGGAGTGTGCTGGCTGGCTGTTTTCTATAACATCCTTGCCTTTATACATATTTAGAATTTACTGTAGGCTACTTTGTATCATTAATTATTTTTTATGGTTCCATATATTTCTTTGTTAAAAGGAATTGCTAATTAGAACATGTCAGGAAACAAGCCTCTATCTGTGGTGGAAAAAAATACTAGGTAAGACTCAAATTAGAATGACTAGCCTGTATTTAAGACTTTTTTTTTTTTCTTATAGCCACTCAGTGAGTTTCTCAGTACAAAAGTATCTGAGCATGGAGGTTGCACTGGATGTCATTCAAGGTGTAGTTCATAGGGTCTAAAAAGATCCAAATAATTCTTTGCTTCAAAATATTTCATCCTGAATTGTTATCTTTGCCCACAAGGCCATGATCTTCCACTGAGGGGGAAAAAAAATCAGCATCTTACCTTGGAATTTTTTCCCAAGAGAAATATGAATCAAAGTTAATGTGAACTAATCATCCTGACGACTGAAATCACTTTTTTAGTATAAATAGCACGGAAAAGCTTTGATTCTATTTTTGTCTTCAAACATGGAGCCTAAGCACTTAAGTAAATAGTTTGTTTATATTTCTAGGATATCTAAAAGAATCCAAATAATTTCTCAACTTCAAAGGATCAAAGATTGTTTTTGCAGTGCAGAACTTCTTTCTGATTCTTTCCCAAATTTCCTCTATTCTTAATGCAGAGGCAGGGACATCTGGCTCAGCATCCTGACTGCTTTTCATTAGCTCTCCATCCTGAGGTTTACCTTAACTGGATCTCAAGTCACTCAACTGTAAAAAGTGACCATTTTTATAAAAACTTTTTTAATGAAGAGGAAAAAAGGTAAAATACTTTTTAAAATATAATCAAAATTATCATCACCATCATCATTTAATTTTTAATTTGTTTTCCTGTCCCTAGGACCTGCAGCCCTGACAAGAACACCTGTATGATGATTGAGCAGTTGTTTTGCTCTGTTGTTCATGTTTTCCTTTTCTCTCAGAAATCGAAAAACCTGAGGCTCTGCTGCCCACTGCAGGATGAAGAAGAAGTCATCTCCCTTCTGCCTGCATTCTCAGGTGGCTTTATTGTTAAGTGCTTCGTTTTTTACTCTGCGATTCATTACTTGAAGAATCTAGCTTATTATTTTCATACTATGAACTCAATACTAATTTACTATGTATAAGGATAAGTTTGATTAACTATTGTTCTCATTATACAAAACTAAGAAAAATAACAAATTCAAACAGCACATCGTAACAAACATTTTTTGTTGTTAGTTATAATGACTATATAGACATTTCTACAAAATGTTGGGCATTCCGATTCAGTTCCTGTATCTTCTATTTTCCTGATATAATTAGTTGATGGATCTATTCAAAACTTGCAATGCATTTCAGTTATTGCCTAGAAATGAGCCAACTATTATAGTAGGCAATAAATCAACTTTGGATAAGTAAACTGATCTACAAAAATATATTAATACATGTGAAAAACCCAATCTAGCCTCATAATATACAAAATAACCAGTTCATTTTGAAAAGGCTCTAGTGTGTTTTGGAAGAAGAGTGAGGATTCAGTATATATCACAAATTCATAAAATGAACAGGAAAATATAATAGGTAATATTCTGAGTTTTATTTTTAATAGCTCATTATGGAATATATCATGGAACTTTCCTCAAAATTTCTAGTATAGTAAAATTGTATTACATATTTTTCAGGGACTATAGAAAATATGTTTTCTTATTATGCTGCATATTTCTATAAATATGTGAACTTTTACCTGATGTTAAAAGACATTTTTTTCATAGCTAAACAAAAATCCTAAGTTAATTTTGTTAGTTATAATGGGATTATACCTTTAAAAATAAAAAAGAGTGTATTGGAGTTCTTTGCAAACTGTTTACATATTTGGTCTATAAAAGATCTATACAATCATAAAATCACAGGTGTATTTTTAAAAGCTGAAATGGACTTTAAAGATGATAAATTTAAGGAGTTTGGTTTGAACCTGTTCAATTACGATAATGACCTTTAATTCTTCCCTAATGGCCTAGATGGAATTAATTGGTTATTTCAATGCCAGGGGCTCATCTTGTTTGGAATTTTAGAGAGTATCTTCTTTCCCGTAATGGGTTCTATCAAGCTTATTTAAAATATTCTGAAAGCGTATTTTTAAGAGCTGTGACATTCTCCTTTTACTATCTCTTTCATCTTTCTTCATTATTTGCAGTAAGAAGAACCCATTCTTGTTCCTTTGTAATTCTGCTTTGGTCAAGCTATCATTTAGATCTTACTAACAGTCTTTTCTTAATTATGTTTCCTATGCAGAGAAAATTTTGTGACTGGAAAGTGGATACTATTTACAAAAATCTTGAAACTGTTTCTGCTTAATGGATGGTACAAAGTACCAAATTTCTAAACAGCTGCCATGCTGCCATCTTCTGGTTATTCTGTAACAATTTTTTAAAGCTTATAAATTTTATTATAAAAACACCTCAATGTAGTTTGAATAAATTTATATTAAACACAACAATTTGAAAGATTAGAGTCACTATATCTAGAGTCCAATTGCCCTGAAATGCTAAAGGTAATGCATTATATGTTTAAGTGTGCGTCCCAGGTGGCAAAGGAGAGATGTGGGTTCAATCCCTGGGTTGGGAAGATCCCCTGGAATAGGAAATGGCAACTCCAGTATTCTTGCCTGGAAAGTCCTATAGACAAGAGGAGGCTGGTGGGTCGCAAAGAGTCAAACACGACTGAGCAAGCATTCACACACACATATTTAAGTATAATAACTGAATGGATCCATGATAGGAAAGTGTTTTATACTATGATTATTTACCCTGGACATTAATGAGAAGGTTTCATGACATCTTTTTTTTTCTAATCAGACTGCTTTTTATATAATTTCACTCACACTCTTTCAATGTGGTTTCACTGAGCATGTAACTTTCCAAAATCTACAGTTCCTCTTATTATTAATAAGTGAGGCTATTTAATAGCATTGTGAGTAGAACTGAAAGTTTTATTCCAATTTAATTGCCTAGTTGTTGCTTTAAAACTTTTCTAGTATCTCTAGCAGTACAGGCCAAAAGCCCAGAAGATGGCTAGAGAAAACAGGGTTTCACATCTTTAAGAGGTTTTGTGTTTTAAGGGACCATTAAAACCTATAGAACTTTCTTTTTGTTTATGTTTATTCTAATGACTTTTCCTTTTTGTGTGTGTGTGTGAAAATACCTATTTACTAGTAATATAATTTTGCTGCTGTTGCTACTAAGTCGCTTCAGTCGTGTCCGACTCTTAGTGACCTCATGGACTGCAGCCTACCAGGCTCCTTCGTCCATGGGATTTTCCAGGCAAGAGTACTGGAGTGGGTTGCCATTTAGTAGCTTTTAAAACAATGATTTTATATAAGATAAATTGATGGTTTACACAGAAAAATTATTTCAGAATGTGAAGTATTACAAACATGATTTTATTTTTTTATTTTAAAAATTCATTTATTTTAATTGGAGGCTAATTATTTTACAATATTGTATGCCAAAACATGATTTTAAATTCAAATAAGAAACAATGTCTTTAGGTTCTATGCTTTTTCAGATGACTATATGAGTATAAGTCATAATAGCACATTGAAAATCAGAATGCAAATAGCCCCAGTGAATGTTTAGCAACAGAGGATTCTCTCAGTTGTTTATTAAGTGCAATCCAAAATCTAAAGCAGCTGAGACAGGTGCTAATTTCATTCCTGTTATTAGTAATTAGTGATGAAATTTAATGGTGTTTGTAAGTAGCTCTCGAGCATTTGCCATATTAAATAGGGTTTAAATATAAGGGGACATTAAAATGTAGTTTTTAAGCTTAATAGACTTGGGCAAACAGGTAGTTTGAATAATCAACACCTCTGGAGCATATGCCAAGTGTAAATGGCAAAATTAGTCCATTTATTGTGGGCACAGAGGTGACCTTGTAACTACTGAACACACTGCGTTTACAGAGATTGAACGGCATCCAGATGGGTGATAACTATTCTGTTTACTAAACTGTAGATACCTGAACTCCTGTCATTGTTTTGCCATGACAGAAGTATGTTTTTAGTCTCCTATATTCACAAAAACTGCCATTATCATTGCAATTGTCTGTTGACAGACAGCGATCAATTGAATGAATATTTCATCATCCCACACCTTTCCTATGAATTAAACAGACATTTATAAAATACGGTGTTTGATTCATTTGAGTTTTCTGTTTGTTCTCACTGTTGAGAGGGGAAAGAGTCTTTAATATCCACAAATAAAAAGAAACACTCTTACCTGGGTCAAACCCATACCTTTGTATTCATTAGTAGCACAATAGCTGAACTAAATGTATTGAAACACCCGTAAGTCTGTGTATGTTAACACTATATGGTTGGAAGTTTGGTATTATTTAGAATAACCAACAAAGGCTTCCTGTAAAAAAAAAAAAACTGCTAGATAGATAGATGGATGTAATTGTCAATATGCTGTACTATACCTCTTTTATGTTGTTAAGACAGATTATCTCAGTTTGGGAAGCAACATGACAAAGTAATAGGAAGTGGAGCTCACCTTGACTTACAAACACAGCTAACATACATCTACCTGCAAAACAATTCTCAAGGAAAACTAACTGAAAACTGGCAGAAGAATGCCTAAACAACCAAGGCTATAAGAAAGATTCCCACAAATCAGGGAGCAATGGGGGGAAAAAAAGCACTGGGGTAAGGAGTTGTGCCCCTGAGAGGAGTCTACGAGTCTAGAAAAAGAAAGAATACACTGGAGAACACTCACCTTAAAGAGAGAACAGCTCAAGCCACAGACTTAAGTGTATATACAGAATAAAAACAGACTAGTAGACATAGAAAAATTTGTGGTTTACAAAGGGAAGAAGGAAAGGAGAAGGGACAAATTAGGAGTATTGACAGATACAAACTACTATATATAAAATACATAAGGACTTACAGTGTTGCACAAGAAATTATACCCGTTATTTTGAATAACTTAAATGGAACATAATCTGGAAAACCTCTGAATCACTATGTGATTCAGAGTATACTTGTATACTTGAAACTAACACAATATTAGTAAATCAACTACACATCATTTAAAAAGAAAGATTATCCTTATCAATAAAAACATGACCAATTATTATACTCAAAATTCATTCCTCTTGAACATAAAACCAGAGAGGGATATAAGAATTTTATTCAAAATATGAAAAATAATTTCAAATTCAACTCATGTTT
This sequence comes from Capricornis sumatraensis, assembly GCF_032405125.1. Taxonomy (NCBI): domain Eukaryota; kingdom Metazoa; phylum Chordata; class Mammalia; order Artiodactyla; family Bovidae; genus Capricornis; species Capricornis sumatraensis. The sequence continues at coordinate 43,260,683 of NC_091074.1, read as the reverse complement.
ATTCTAAAGTGATATATCCTATATAACAGCCAACGACTCTCATCTGTTCTTTCTCTATGTTATTAGTCCCTATTGGATTTCCATGAGATTAAATCCAAAATTCCAGTTAATTTTAAGAAAATATAAAGGGATCAATATTAAGATCAGGCTTTCCCTGTGGCTCAGCTAGTAAAGAATCTGTCTGCAATGAGGGAGACCTGGGTTCAATCTGTGGGGTTGAGAAGATTCCCTGAAGAAGGAAAAGGCTACCCACTCCAGTATTCTGGCTTGGAGAATTCCATGGACTGTATAGTTTGTGGGGTCACAAAGAGTCGGACACAGCTGAGTGACTTTCACTAATATTAAGATCAATATTAATAATCAATAATATTAAGATAAAACTTCCATCACTACAAAGTTTGAGGGAGAAATTGGTTTTTAGTTATGTGATATTGAAAATATTTTATGAAATACATCCCACTATTTCTTAAGATGAATAATCAAGAGAGCTACAATCAAAAAGGAGTAAGAAATATTGGGGCTGAATGTAATTGCACCAATGTGTATTTATCACCTGCTGCTGCTGCTGCTGCTGCTGCTATGTTGCTTCAGTTGTGTCCGACTCTGTGTGACCCCATAGACGGCAGCCCACCAGGCTCCCCCGTCGCTGGGATTCTCCAGGCAAGAACACTGGAGTGGGTTGCCATTTCCTTCTCCAATGCATGAACGTGAAAAGTGAAAGTGAAGTCGCTCAGTCGTGTCTGACCCTTAGCGACCCCATGGACTGCAGCCTACCAGGCTCCTCCATCCATGGGGTTTTCTAGGCAAGAGTTTGGAGTGGCTTGCCATTGCCTTCTCCAATTTATCACCTATTCTATGCCAAACCCTATCCTAGGTTAGAAATATCACTGTGCCTGGCATATTTCCTGCCTTTAAGGTATTCAGAGTTCATCAAGAGAGTTAAAGGAACATCTAACTACCAAACAAGCATATGAATATAGTCTTTCAAAAGTATAGATGAGAGGCTTCTTAATTATGCCTGTAATGATAAATAGGATAAATAGTCTAGGCCTTAAAGGATGACTGCACTTTTACAATATAAAGGGCTATATCTCTGAAGAAATAAGAGGGTCATATTTAAGGATTTGGAGTCCTAAAAGTTGATGTATTTGTTGGGTAGGTAATAAGGACAGTGAATTTGTCCATGTGGTTGTTGCAGTGAAGTCCTATGGGTTAAGGGACAAGAATAAAGGCAAGAGAAAGACCTTAAAGGCTAAGCTAATTTGAAAACAAGGAGAGTGGCAACTCTTTAAGGAGGAGTGTGTCTTGATAACAAGTAATAAATGCCATTTGTTGTCCATTTTACATGTGTGATCAAATCTGACCTTCATAGTAGTCAAAGAAAAAAAGAAAGTACTCTGTTCTTCATTTTACAGAAAATAAAATCAAGGCATACAGATATGCCTTGATTTTATTTTGCCTAAATATCGTGTCTAAAACAGGTAGTAAGTGATTCAACACTGATTTCTCTATAGAGGTCACATTCATCTACTCTGCACAATTGCCCATTGGTCCAGACTGGTGTTTTAAAAAATCTTTTTACTGGTAGAGCTGAGTGAGAATAACTTAGAGAGAAGAGATACTAAAAAAGCAAAGAGAACAGTGAAAATGCTGCTGCTCTAACTAATCAAAAGCAGACATATCACAGGTCTAAATGAGTGCAGCAAGTAGTTATGGGGGAGGTGGCCTTGCCTTGAAGCCAAGAAGCTTGAACTTCAAGGTCCTCGGTGGCACTGGCCACGGCCAAGCCCATGGAGTCCCAGCAATGATTCACATAAGGTTACACATTGGTAATATTTAAAATGCATTCATCACAAATGGTTAAGGCCTTTCTTCTCTGCCATCTAATCTTTCCTAGTTTTTTTGCTCCTATCCTATGGTGTTGAAGAGGCAACTTGTATTTGACAGTCCGGCCAAATAAATATTTGTGGCATATATTTATCTTGGCAATAGTGGAGTCTATGCAGTTTGCAACAATGCCTTTACCTAAGTCAGTTATAAAAAACAACTGCATTGTAAAGACAGTTAGAAGGAATACTCCTGTGCTAGATCATCCAGCGTTTTGATATGAAGTTATAAGGCCAGAGGTCTGATCATAACGTGGAGGTCCACTGTCAGTCAGCACAGGAAGTATGTGAATAGTGGAGAAGGAACAAACAAATGGAGCCAGAACAAGTCTGAGGAAAATTCTCTATCATCATTCAAGTAAATTGTAAACAGAGCATCATGTTCTTACTGATATTTAGTTGAAAAGGGTTGCCAAAAAAGTAATATACTTTGCAAGGTAATAAACTATATGCAATTACAATGTAAACAGACCATCATGACTTTTTCTTGCTTTTTGGTGTTGTAGGACATAAATCTACAGTAGTACTTCAAACAGCAAATCTGCCTTGTGTGAAATAGCATTTTTTTTTTCTTTTTATCAGATGCATTAGTACATCGGACATATCTCTTGACAATATATGGTGGTTCCAGACTAAACAGCAAGTAAAATAGTCACTGAGAGAGCAAGATGATTGTATCATACTGCTGCTGCTGCTGCTAAGTTGCCTCAGTCATGTCCGACTCTGTGAGACCCCATAGATGGGAGCCCACCAGGCTCCCCTGTCCCTGGGATTCTCCAGACAAGAACACTGGAGTGGGTTGCCATTTCCTTCTCCAATGCGTGAAAGTGAAAAGTGAAGGGGAAGTCACTCAGTCGTGTCTAACCCTTAGCAACCCCATGGACTGCAGTCTACCAGGGTCCTCCGTCCAGGGGATTTTCCAGGCAAGAGTTCTGGAGTGGGTTGCCATTGCCTTCTCTGGTATCATACTAGAGGAAATTAATTATGTTTTCATTTTCTCAAAAAATATTAATATAGGATATATAATATCATAATATGAATTACAATATTAATATCGTCATATGAATAGGTGATTTATGGGTATGCAACCAAAATGTTATAGATATCAATATTGTCATTTGTTGAGCAGTCATACAAATTTGAGAAAAATAAGCATTTGAAAATAGCTCAAGCTAAAGGCTTCCCTGGTAGCTCAGCTGGTAAAGAATCTGCCTGCAATGCAGGAGAGGCCTGGGTTTGATTCCTGGGTTGGGAAGATCCCCTGGAGAAGGGAAAGGCTAACCTACTTCAGTATCACAAGCTAAAGAAATAGATGAGAATGCCTAGAGAGGAAAGGTACAGTTAGAAGAGATGAATAGAAGGCACCAAAACTAAAGACTAGACTGAGAATATAAAGGATGTTGAAAATAGGGAAAAACAAACAAAACACAGGTAGAGAATACCGTAGAGTCCTTTCTGACTGTGGAGTGTCAAATTTGGAAACTAAAGTCAGAAAAGGACTTTAAGGCAAATCTTTAAGATCTTCAGGGATGCAAAGAAAACTAGGGCTGAGAAAAAGACATTGATGTTAATATACAAGACCCTACTGGTAAAGTCACTAAACTAACTTTTGTCAAGTAATTGAAATTAAAGTCTGAAAATAATTATTTGATTAGTAAATAAGAGATATGAGAACAAATGCAATGGCACACTCTTTACTTTCAAAAAATATGTAGGGAAAGAATAAAAAATATTCTAGAAGAGAATGTTACAAACTATTAGGTATAGTATGAGCTCAATTTTGTAATTAAATATATATAACACTCATATATATAAGTGATCATTTATATTATATGTAATCATAATGAATGACTTTAAGCTGAAATGCTAACACTTATGCCTCCAGGTAAAGAACTTTCAGAAAATTTTGTCACTTTTAATTTTGTGTGTGTGCATGTTTTTCAAGTTTCCTACCATATATGGTTGCAATTTTTATAATAATAAATACTAAAAGTAACATTTATAAAATATGTATTAAACATTTATAAAATATAAAAATGTATAGAGCAACTAGTAGCCACTTAAGAGTCAAGAAATAGGGAAGAAGGTAGATTAAATAATGCAAAAGTTAAGGTGCTAGCCTCAATAAAAGGTACTCAATCAATAAAAAATGATATTTTCCTCTCACAAAGTGGGGAAGGAAGGAATAATGTAGTTAGAAAACAGTGGCTTTAGGGTAAAGCGGAAAACAGTGGATTTAAGATAAAATGGAAATTAAATGGTTAAAGTATGAATGTACTAATTTTCCTAATAGGACATTCAGATGTTAGCAAAATTTGAGAAGGTCAAAATAGTATAGAAGTTGCATAGAATAGCCGCTAGAGAGAATAGACAAGAGAGGAAAACACAAAAAAGAAAACCTTTTCCAAGTATTATTGACAGCTCAAGATGAGTCTGGAGCACATTAATGTCATTAGACCATTTTCGCCAATAGTATGTAGCAGCCTAGAAGCAGAAAAAGTCGATGTTTGGAATATGCCATACATAGAGAAGAGTCAACAAGAAGTAAGGTATTTTTTGAAAGGGCAGATGCAATGACTGATTTGTGAGCCAGACCCAGCAAAGATGGAAGTAAAACCAGTAAGAGCCTTTGGAAATAAGGAGAGAACCAGAGAGTAGAAAAAATATCATCCAAACAACCGAAGTGTGATGGGCAGCAAACAGAGCTCGAGAGAAATGGAGGAAAAATACTTCATATTCAAATAAAGTTGGAAAAGTTTATCTATTAGAACCACAACATAGGAATTCACACAGCATAAGTCTATTATAAACTATGAATTACTACAGAATTGAAACTTTGTATCTCACCAACAGTTTTTCAAAGGCCATCAAGTTCCTTCCACCAAATTCGTTTTAAGTAAAAATAATAACTTTCATTTGGGAAATAAATAAAGGCTAAAAATCAGGTTGAAGTGTCTGTTAAATGCAAGTTTTGGATAGAGTGAAATTTCAAGACTAAAGATTTTAAGCAGAAAGCCATTATAGACTATAGATCTATAATAGGCTAACCAATAAACTAAAAACGACCATTGGCATTTGAGACTCTTAAGTATGGAATATCATTCAAAGAAACTGCAATCGCCCATAATCTTCTGAAGACATAAGATTAGAAAGGAACACTGCAAAGCCATCCAATAACCACTAAGAATAAAGACTGCTGCTGCTAAATCGCTTCAGTCATGTCCGACTCTGTGCGACCCCATAGATGGCAGCCCACCAGGCTCTGCCATCCCTGGGATTCTCCAGGCAAGAACACTGGGATGGGTTGCCATTTCCTTCTCCAATGCATGAAAGTGAAAAGTGAAAGCGAAGTCGCTCAGTCATGTCCGACTCTCAGAGACCCCATGGACTGCAGTCTACCAGGCTCCTCCGTCCATGGGATTTTCCAGACAAGAGTTCTGGAGTGGGGTGCCATTGCCTTCTCCGAAGAATAAAGACAACCATCTATAAATTGGTAAGTATAAATTCTGAAAGAATGATACACTGTGTTCTATAGGCTACAGTAATGTCAGTTCAATATTCCATAAACTCAACGAGAACCAAGCAGAAGTCAACTGTTACTGAGGTTGAATTAATCGAAAAATAAACAGTTCTATTTGCCATTAAAAAGGGGGAGGGCAGGGATAGAGGGGCATAGAAGAAGACAAAGTTTAGATAAGATAAAGTATTAGTGTATGTAGAAAGTATCTGGGGAGAGAATGCCCCAATAAGCATCAACAAAGAGTTAAAAATACAAAGATAGTTTAGGGCCTTAATTGAAGGACAAAGCAAGGAAAACAAAACAAAAAACTAATAAAAAAGGCATTGCGTCTACTAGAGAGATTGATTGAATCAAGGGCTTTCAATGAATTCTGATATTAACAAAGACAAAATAAAATATAAACAAAAAATCTTAGAAACACAGAGAAAAAAGAAATTGACTAAACCTGCTTTGTAGTTCAAATAGAAACCTATTCTAGTCTGCAAATGTCCTTGCTCAACTATTCCAAAGTGGGACCACCCACTTGAAATTTCTAAATCATTTGTCAATAAAAATTATGTAAATATTTATTATTTAACATATATATATTATATAATTGTAAAAAAAAAACTATCAAAAGAAACAAAGTAAAATTTCCAGAGTACAATGTATTCAGAAATCCTGCATTCTACATCCCTTTTGGACTACCTTAAAGTCCATTTGTGTTATAAAATGTCTGAGACATATTAAAGTTAGAAAAAAAATGCACTTCAATTTTATTTAACATTCTTCAAATTTATATGAACTTGAGCCATTTGTAAAAAGAAAGGAACAAGAGTGGGAATCACAGATTCCTGGGAGGGAAATGGTTTAACAGCAACAGATCACTTCATTATTTTCAAAGTACCTTGAAATGATTTATAACTATGAGATATGGACCTGTAAAATAAAAATACATGAGTTGAACATAGATGGATGAAATCATCACTGTCTACAGATCCTAAGTTTCTGGAATAAAGAAACCACCTTATGCGATTTTTGTAGCTCCGTCTAACACATATTAAATGGCCAATAAATGAATTTTGGCTAATTGAGTGGTACCTCAATTATAGTGGGTGTTTAATTATACTTTCTCTAGTTTATGTACTGTTGAAAGGACCATGAATATACTGTAAAGATCATGCTTACTGTTTGTGTCAGTAAATGTGGTCATCCACATTTCCAGCTAATAAAGAAATATTTACCAATCAATTAAAAGCTTGTAAAGCAATAGTCACTCAAAAATTTAATGAAAATTTCTTATGAGATGCAGCAGAAGCATTTATATCTCTAACATATGGAGATAAATGATTAGTGAAGCTTTCTGACAACTGCTCAGGCATAATCACTTGGTTGTATATAAGAGTTTAGATTGCATTTAAATAAGAAATACTTATAAATGAAAGAACCACTTGACTGATTTTTTTTATTTAAGAAGAAATAAAGAATTGAACATATTTCAAAGTCATCTTCTATTAAGATTAAATATTAGGCACTTCAGTCATCTAACAAGTTTGAATTTTAAAGGTCTTTTTAGCAACAAATATACATGATAATTTTTTTTTTAATGGTGAGTTCCCAGAACACATTCAAAGTAAGGAAGATGTTTTCATACACATAAGTCTTTTCTGATGAATTAAAACACCAGCATAAAGCTTTTCTCTATGTTTCATCAAGTCTAAGCAAGCTAAAGAGGATAAAAAGTCTTTTCAAATACGAAAGAGGAACGAAAATGCACTGCACTTAAATTTCAAAGAGATTTTTCTTTTGGCAAAGGCTGTCCTTCCATAATCTAACCTGAGTTTAAAAATCATGCTAATCTCATTGTGGCTGTTATTAACTCCCTTTGGTTGTTAATTTTAAATAATCTGTAGAAAGGTAAATTTCTCAAAGTAAATGAAGGAGACATCCATAGCCATTGGAAAGTAAGGTAATAAAACCTTTGTTGGATTAGGAAAATCAGTTTCATTTGTGATTGTGAGGCATCTAGTCTCATCACTTAATGGCAAATAAAAAGGGCAAAAAATGGAAATAGTGACAGACTTTATTTTCTTGGGCTACAAAATCACTGCTGACAGTGACTGAAGCCATGAAATTAAAAGAGACTTGTCTCAAAAATATACAAGCAACTCCTGCAGCTCAATTCCAGAAAAATAAATGACCAAATCAAAAAAATGGGCCAAAGAACTAAATAGGCATTTCTCCAAAGAAGACATACAGATGGCTAACAAACACATGAAAAGATGCTTAACAACACTCATTATCAGAGAAATGCAAATCAAAACCACAATGAGGTACCATTTCACGCCAGTCAGAATGGCTGCTATCCAAAAGTCTACAAGCAATAAATGCTGGAGAGGGTGTGGAGAAAAGGGAACCCTCTTACACTGTTGGTGGGAATGCAAACTAGTACAGCCACTATGGAGAACAGTGTGGAGATTCCTTAAAAAACTGGAAATAGAACTGCCTTATGACCCAGCAATCCCACTGCTGGGCATACACACTGAGGAAACCAGAATTGAAAGAGACACGTGTACTCCAATGTTCATCACAGCACTGTTTATAATAGCCAGGACATGGAAACAACCTAGATGTCCATCAGCAGATGAATGGATAAGAAAGCTGTGGTACATATAAGGAATGGAGTATTACCCAGACATTAAAAAGAATGCATTTGAATCCCTTCTAATGAGGTGGATGAAACTGGAGCCTATTATACAGAGTGAAGTAAGCCAGAAAGAAAAACACCAATACAGTATACTAATGCATATATATGGAATTTAGAAAGATGATAATGATAACCCTATATGTGAGACAGCAAAAGAGACACAGATGTATAGAACAGTCTTTTGGACTCTGTGGGAGAGGGAGAGGGTGGGATGATTTGGGAGAATGGGATTGAAACCTGTATAATATCATATATGAAACGAATCACCAGTCCAGGTTCGACGCATGATACTGGATGCTTGGGGCTGGTGCACTGAGACGACCCAAAGGAATGGTACGGGGAGAGGTGGGGGGTTTAGGATGGGGAACACGTGTATACCTGTAGAGGATTCATGTTGATGTATGGCAAAACCAATACAATATTGTAAAGTAATTAACCTCCAATTAAAATAAATAAATTTATATTGGAAAAAAAAAAAAAAAAAGACTTGCTCCTTGGAAGGAAAGCTATGACAAACGTTGACAGAGTATTAAAAAGTAAAGACATCACTTAGCCAACAAAGGTCCATCTAGTCAAAGCTATGGTTTTTCCAGTAGTCATGTAGAGATATAAGAGTTGGACCATAAAAAAGACTGAGTGCCAAAGAACTGATGCTTTCAGACTGTGGTGCTGGACAGCAATGAGATCAAGCCAGTCAATCCTAAAGGAAAACAACCCTGAATATTCATTGGAAGGATTGATACTGAAACTCCAACACTTTGGCCACCTAATGTGAAGTGCTTGCTCAGTAGAGAAGACCCTAATTTTGGAAAGGATGAGGGGAGAAGAAAGGGGCGACTGAAGATGAAATGGTTGGATAGCATCACTGATTCCATGGACATGAGTTTGTGTAAACTCCAGGACATAGTCAAGGACAGAGAAGCCTGCACGCCGCAGTCCATGGGGTTGCAAAGAGTCAGAAAGAACTTAGCAACTGAACAACAAATCAAAAGTCATTTTAAATTTACAAGGTTTAACAAATCCATTTGTTAGAGAAGACAATTTAACTTTATGGTTTTTTAACAGAAACAAACTAAGTAACCACTTCTCAAGAAATTGGTTGGCCATAGCACAGCTAGAGAGTTCCCTGTAAATAAGAGATGCTTTCTATGGCATTTCCATTAGATTATATCTCGATACAAAACTCAAGTATATAGTACTCACTGTTAGAAGATCATAATCATTAGTCAGTGGCTATGGTTCAGTTTACATGCAGAGAATAGTGTCAGCTTGCCTAATTTTCAAAATTTAAGGACACAGAGTAACAAGTTGATGGTTGTTGAGAAAAACAGTATTTCTCTCAGAATCTGAAGTCAGCCTACTCCATCACATAAAGCAGTAATGTGTTCCTCAGATAACTGCATAATCCAAACTTAATATCTGGCTTCCAGCTGTGAAGTTTGCTGTTCTAGTATTTGGACTATCTCTGCTTAATTACATCTCTTCTCTACATCCCAGAGATCTCTTACATACATCTGTTCAGAGACTTTTTGTGGGTAAGCCTAACCATACATTAACTCACCTCACTAAACTATAAAACCCAAGAGTTCAAGAACTGGTTCTTCTATTCAACTCTGCATCTCCAAAATCTAGAAGAGAGTATGGTTATAGTGTGTTTTTAATAAATATTTTTGAGTGACAACACCTGCTATTCTTTTATATTTTTTCAGAACCTATGACATGAGGTGCTGTATATATACACACATATACATATAAGCCTATATATATATACATACCATGAGGAAGATATAGATACATAGATATATACAATTTTGGCTGCCAGATATATGCTGATAATATATAAATATGGTCACGTAATAAAATTTATTATTTTTAAACCACACAGAATTTACTTGGAAAGCACAACTTCATATAGTTTAATATGATCGAGCAAAATCTTTCTAAAACATACTTTGCAGCATATTCATTTCTGTTTAATTATTATAAATTTCAGAATCTATCATGAAGAAAATGTGCTGCCAAACATGTAAAGATTATACAAGTAGAAAAGATATATCATATCACTCATAATATCTGGTGAATATTAGGCAAGTGATTTGGGAAAAATGCTTGTTAATACTTCCTCAATTAACTGATCTCTCTGATAAACAAGTTAAGTTCATAAAATGTTAAGTGGTAATCCTCAATAGTAGTAAAAAAAGGTCAAACTCCTGTAAAAAATCAAAATATTTACCATTTTCAATTTTCTTATAGACTTCAAGAAACTATTTTTTTCATTATATCACTTCTTAATATCTGCAATTCAGAAATAATTATCTATTGTCTCATATGTTAATGGGACATTAACTCTAACAATATTTAGCAACAGTTTTTCCATTTCAGACAGCGCAGCAAAACTTTCACTCCCCATAAGGACAAATCTCCCAGCCATCAAGGTAAGCACTATTTTAATTAAGAAGCTTACAATTAAATGTAGTTGGTGCCTTCTTAATTTCTAGGATCTCTGTTCAGTATATCAATAATTACTTTAGTTGGAAAATAGAATTTTTTAACTTGCAAATGCAATTTGTACCAGGGGCTCTCTGGTAAGGGACTATTTCTCCCTCTTATTATAGGAGAAAACACATAGCAAATCAGAAAAAGAGAGACTCATTATTCAAAGGGAGCTCATGAGTTTTCTGATAGTAGACTTGAAGTCTTTTAAAGGGACATAGGAGAGTGATATAGTAGTCTTACAATAAATAGGAGAAGACAGAAGATAGGCTTTATTGACTGTTACACCAGCTTAGAAGAAATGTTCAGGCACCTATCTGAAATGAGCTCTTTTATTTGAACAGTAGAAATAGGACTAGGGCACACACAGATGCCTGGCACAGTCCAGTGGTAAAATTTACATAATCAGAAATACAGGGTTGTTTTTAATATACAAAGGTTATCATATCTGATAGCTGTTTTCAATCAGGTTCTATGTTTAGAAAGAACTATTTTTCACTTGAAATAAGTCCCATAATTTACATTCAGTCCCAACCCTCTACACTCAAATAACATTTTCCCTCTTCCACTCTCTCAGATATTTTAGCCAAAAGAAGCTCCATTTCTGGGACAGGATAAAATAATTATGTAATTGTGTGATATTTTATGATTTGAGAGTACAATGTACTTTATTCCCCATCTCTAAAGCCCACCTGTGAGTCAGCTTTCCAAACTTGTTGAACCATACATTAATGTATCTGTAACACAAGTAATTGATCTCTAAAAATATTTAAAAGAGTAAATTTGATGTCTACTGATGTTATGATTTCATGAAAGCATTTTAAAATTCCTATGGTGTAGAAAATTTGATATGGCTTTTAAATAACACTATAAAATTCAATTAGAAAGGTACAATCACTTTCTCTTGACTTTTTTAAGGTAAAACTTCTCAATTTTTATTCCTCTTGATGCTTAGCATGATTCAGGTGGATCAATATTTAATGAATATATAAATTCATTACATTAAAAAACTCATGAGTAAAAAGGCATATAATCTAAACAAGACTTGTAGTTTTAACACATGCTTCCTTCTTTAGCACACTATATACATGGAAGAGACAGGCAGAGTGAAATTTTTATAAGTAAGTTATTTGAATATAACTCAGTGACAAAATAAAAGTTTTAATCTTGCTCTTTTTACATATGCATTTGAAATACTACATAGAAAATTATTTGATGATTATCATGATATCCCTGTTAAATGATGATTATATATAAATTATGTCTTAAATTTATTAATGGTAATACTGTATATTCATAAAATACTGTATAGTTTATATAGTGTCATTATGTAATATCTAGGAAATGGCAACCCACTCCAGTATTCTTGCCTGGAAAATTCCATGGACAGAGGAAGCTGGTGGGCTCCAGTCCACGGAGTCACAAAGAGTAGGACACGACTGAGCAACTGAGCATACACATAATGTAATATCTAAATTGATTATAAACACTTTGCAGTTAAGTATGTACACCCCCATATTAATGAGGAACAAAAACAATAGTTAGGAGCATGGCCAGGTATACCTAGGTCTAAACCCTGATTCTGCCATTTACTCTGTGACCTTGAGCAAATGTCTCATCTCCAAACCACCAAGTGAATGATATGAATGTTCATTTAGGATTGGAAGAGTAAAGGCATGCAGTGCTCAGTTCAGTGTTCTTTACTGAGCAACTGTACAGTAATGACTTCATTAGTTATTGTTAGTAAAAGATTGGACTGTTGGTTAACTGACTTGCCAGGCAACAACAGTGGTAGAACACAGGCAGCAGATATAGAACAGTCATGAACAGATTAAATTCAAGTCAGTCTGACTTGAGAGATTTTGCTCTCAGACTAATACTCTATCAGCTCATTTAAGTGGAAATCAAGTCAATTATAAAAATGCTATCTGCAGAAACACTTTCAGATTTTCACAAAATAAAAGTGTAATTTAAATATTTAAAACCTTTTTCATCTATTATAACTCACAGTTTATATATATGGAGATTTCTCACTTTTATGCATTCATTATTTGTGCTAGGAAAGCTATTTGTCAGCAAAAACAAGATACTAACTCAGCTTATAAAGCATTTTGGTTAAAATGGTACCTAATTGCTTTATTCAAAAAGGAAGAATGACCTTTCAAACATGTGTATCAGCCTCTTGCTTATGAACATTAACGCTTCTCTTAAACAAAAAAAAAACTACTCTTGTATTGAAGGAAAAATAGAGCTGAAGAGCACCATCATCAATGGACTTCTGTAACAGAATATAGGAAGCTGGAAAAGAAAATGACAAATTATTGATAGGAAAGAAATACACAACATAATGAATTTTAAAGTGAGCCAAATTAATATATCCACTCAACACACAGTGGCTGAACTGACAGCAATCACCTAATCAGATCGTTTATGTTTAAAATTGTTCACAACTTTACAGGTCAGCTGCTCAGTCGTGTCCGACTCTGCAACCCCACGGACTGCAACACGCCAGGTTTCCCTGTCCTTCACCAACTCCCGGAGCTTGCTCAAGCTCATGTTCATTAAGTCTGTGATGCCATTCAATCATCTCATCCTCTGTTATCCCTTCTCCTGCCTTCAATCTTTCCCAGTATCAGGATTTTTTCCAGTGAGTCAGTTCTTCGCATCAGGTGACCGATGTATTGGAGCTTCAGTATCAGTCCTTCCAATGAATATTCAGGATTGATCTCCTTTAGAATGGACTGGTTGGATCTCCTTGCAGTCCAAGGGACTCTCAAGAGACTTCTCCAACACCACAGTTCAAAAGCATCAATTCTTTGGCACTCAGCTTTCTTTACAGTCCAAATCTCACATCTATATTATGACTACTGGAAAAATCATAGCTTCGACTAGATGGACCTTTGTCAGCAAAGTAATGTCTCAGCTTTTTAATATGCTGTCTAGGTTGGTCATAGCTTTTGTTCCAAGGAGCAAGTGTCTTAATTTCATGGATATTTAATTTCACAACCATTTGTTTCACGACTATTACATATTCCATAGTCATTATGGATTAGAGGTAACAATGATTAAAGATTGATTGAAGAAGTGGATATGAAATGAACATGGTGACTCTCATGTTGGATATGTATTTGCATTTTGAATGAAATATTCATAAAATTGGAAATTATAAAATATATTAAGAGACATATAAGCAATGGGGGTATCAATGTAAAATTCATCAGCAATTTGAATTACAAGATAAAACTATAAAAGTAAATAGATGATAGAGTCAAAAAAGAGTCAAGAGCCTAGACAGTGTTCACCCTTAGGAGGCTGAATGGAGAAGTCAGCTAAAGAACTAGAAAAATATACCTGACAATGGAATTAACTGCCTAATGAACTGTAGTCATATTTGTAGAGACCAAATCATTAGCAGTCATTTACAATGGATGCATAATTTGATCTTTAAGAAATCAATCAGAACAAACAGCAGTGTTAATTATTGCTGCCAAAAGGGTTTCCAGAATATTGGGAAGGTGATGCTGTCCCTTTTGTGCATAACATTATGCACTGTCCATGGTCTTCCACTTCTACCTACTACCTCAGCTATAATGGTTCAACTTGTTCTTCAGATATTAAATATAGAAAGCTTATCCTTAATCAAACCTTCTACATTACATAATTATACTTACTAGTATTTAGTGTACATTAATATATGTCAATTTGTCTGTATTCCCTGTGGATATATAGGTGGCCATATCTACTTGGTGACTCTGTTGGTAAAGAATCTGCCTGCAGTGCAGACCTGGGTTCAATCTTTGGTTTGGAAAGATCCCTTGAATAAGGAAATGGGAACTTACTCCAGTATTCTTGCCTAGAAAAATCCCATGGTCAGAGGAGTCGGGCTGGCTACAGTCCACAGGGTCACAAGAGTCAGATACAACTTAGCAACTAAACCACCATCACATACATATATCTCTTCCTATATGAAATACACTAGTCTTTTCATTATTGTATTTCTGAAAAGAATGATTTGAGTGAAACAATTCTGATTAAAGGATTTCAACTTACTAATTACCACCACCACCCTCCTCAACTTGTCTGTCCTCTTAGGCTTGGAGTAGTTCATGACATTGACATGGAGGGAGCATGGGATTGTGTAAAAAGATCTGTTTCGATGCAAAAAAAAATCTGTTTATAGTCCTGGATATCCCACTTATTAGATTTTGGCCTCAGGCATAATACACAATTATTTTAATTACTTGAATACCCTTCTATTAAAATAGAGATGATACTAGCTTCTATCCTCTATTGTTCAGGATTATAATAGTCTTAGAGAAAATATGTATATAAGAGTTGGTCTATTTTTGAAACACAAATTGTAGGTAAACTGTGGTCAAAACAGGTAAGTAGAAGCTGTGGTGGTAGACAATGATGCTGATCTTAACTCACAAATCTTACGTTGCTTATATGATTCCTACCACTTGAGAACACTTCTTATACCAGGCAAATTATTTCAAAGAATAATCTTTGTTGCAGAGTCATCATGCAAACTCAGCTGCTCAGTCATGTCACACTCTTTGTGACCCCGCAGACTGTAGTCCACCAGGCTCCTCTGTCCATAGGATTTTCCCAACTAGAATATTGGAGTGGGTTGCCATTTCCTTCTCAAGGAATCTTCCTGACCCAGAGAGCAAACCCATGTCTCTTGCACTGGCAGGCTGATTCTTTATCACTGAGTCACCTGGGAATCCCTAGAGGCATCATTATAGCCTATAAAAATAATTGAAATATTAGTTCCTTCAACCAGTCTGAGAGAAGCTGACAAATTTCATGTCTAAATCCATCGTGGTTTATGCTAAACAACTTTTCTGTTAAAAAATCTAAATCAATACACTTAAATTTAGGAAATTGTTTTTCATGAAGACTTGTTAATGGATATTGCCACATTAAAACAAACAAAATCCATCTTTTGCTGGAAACATCTTCAGTCAAATCAACCACTTTACATATTTTATAAATAGCCTTATGTTTTACCACAAATGAAGTGCCAAGTGCATCATAATTGCTAAAGTGCTTTGTTACATTTATATACATCTCACCATTTGGATATAATATATTCCTATGAACATATTTAAAGGAACTTTTTCCCTCAAAATGCCCTATTTACTGAAAAAAAGGAAAGACCTTTTGCATAATATCAAGAAGCTAAACAACAAGTTACTTAAACTTTTCTAGGTTATCTCATCCCAACAAAACAACAGTAGCTAAAGCACCATCTCCACTGAAATTGTTCATAAAGTACAAATCCATAGTAATAGCTGGTGAACTGGAAAAGAATCTTGCAATGTTAAAGGTAGATATCTATTATCCTATGCATGAAATAATAATCACTATTACATTGAGATGATGTTAATGATAATGATGTTGCTGAAGAAAAAAACTAATCTGTTTTCTCTTAGTGGGGTAATTAATAGGAAATAAAAATTTTTTAACTGCAGGTTGTTAGTTTATATAACTAACTGTTGCATTAGAAGATCTATTAATAATCAGTAAGATGCAAATAAGCAAATTACCAGCTGTCAAAACATTACCACTATCAAATTAAAGGAGTTTCCCCCAAGCAAGCTAACATTGCTTTTGCCTGAAGACAAGCCCAAATATGAATCATGAGGGAGATAAGTCACATAAATAAAATATATTTTAAATTAATTCCTTCTGTATAGATGTACTTAAAAAACACATTTTAAAACTCATTTCTAAATTTGGTAACAACAAAGTAACTGTGATGATGGCTGACTACTGTAGGCCAAATTAACCATTCCTCAATGACCTTCTTGCTTTTAAATTACCAGAAATATGAGTATATAATAGCAAATCCACTAGAACACATAGCTATCCCATAGGGCAGACTAAAAAGTTATTTTCAACAGGAAAAGCTGTAGATAAAAGCAACATTGAAATTTGTATGTATTTGCTGACCTGAAATTCAATTGTTTAATATTACCCTGGTTAACTAGTCAAAAAAAAATTGATTCAATAATATCTGTAGAAGTCAAATATATAAGGAATATATCTCTTTTTCTCATTCTACCAACTTTATTTTATCCACTATTTACACAGGTATATCTCTAACAAAATTGAAAGAATTTAAAGTATTCAATTATTTACAATATTTTAGTCTACCCATTAGTTATAAAAAGTAAAATGAATGGTTGAGGAGTGAGGGGAACTTTTGTAAAGATTTTGAAAAAAAAGAAAAAGAAAAAAACTGTCCATATACAAGGGTATCTTAAAATCACATTGGTTTCTTTATCAGTGTCAAAAAGTCAAGGGTTCCACCTAAAGGTTAAACAAAATTAACATTAGCCATCTGTGTCTCAGGGAAAACAGGGAAATTGTGTCTGAACTGTGGGGCTAGTTGACAAGATCAATGTGAAGGACAAACTATCATTTCTGGGAATGCTATGAGGATTTTGGAAATGGAGTTTAAATTTGATCTTCTAAGGGACTTCTTCAATGTGGTTACAAGAGGTGATGTTGGGAAAAAGAATTTAATGTGCTACTTTTAACTTTTTCTTTCCCCCCACAATATCCTATCAGCTTGTTTCGGGACTCTACTCAACTAATCTCCCATCCTCAGGTTGTCAACCTCATTCAGCTGTCCTCTAAGTCTCACTCAAGTAGTGAATGACAAAGATTTTTAAACAATGCAGTTTTTTAATGGAGACCACACCAAAATGCCATTTAGACTTAAAGAAATGGATCTTTAAATGGTGGGATGCGTGGTATTGTGGTAGATTTTGTACACTGCTAATGAGGGAAGAACGAAGGGAAAGCAGGAGAGAGAAAGATCGTTTTAGAAGACAACACTGTAATTGAGATTGCCTTTAGAACAGTAACTACAAACATTATTATTCCAGAAATGAGAACACAAATAGCTGGTTGCTGTGTCTTTTGGTTGTTTGTAATAACTGACAAAGATTGATCATCATATATTCACTTAAATACAAAGAGCTTCACCATCATTTATTATCTAACTTTCCCATCATAGGCCTGAGAGTTCTAGAATGTGCCCTGACAGGTAACACTGGGTTGAATTATGAAGTTACACATAGTGATCAAATGAGATTCCTGGGGTTTTGGGAGGCTGGAGGAAAAGATGTTAGTAAGCAACACTGAGATTCTGACTCTGCTTCCTCCTGCCCCTCACATCTTTTCCCCAGTTTGAGAAGTCTCTTTACTGATACTAATTTTGATTGGAGAATAAGCTGGAATAAAATCTCTGTAACTATTTCTTTTTAAAGGTTTACATAGTGTAAATTCCCCAGAATTGGAAGAAGCCCCAAGTGAATTTACATGCAGATTAACAGCTGCACTAATCTGTATGATTCTACCCTAGAGTTAAGGATTTAGGCAAAATGATTACCAATTTCTGTTGCATGTATATAGGCAGTGCTGTTATATCTGTCATGTGATGGAATGGCCCTAAAAGAGAGTTCTTTTAATTCTCCAACCTTACCTCTAATAAAGAACCTGGGACTGGGAAATAGTAGTTATTTATTAAGGTCACATAGAATTTTAGTGGGAAAAACTAAGAATAGAATGTATTGAGTTGGCTTAAACTTTGTTCAGGTTTTTCTGTTATGAACTTTTTGTCCAACCCAATAATTTTCATTACTTTGCCAATAAAGGTCCATGTAGTCAAAGTTATGGTTTTTCCAGTAGTCATGTATGGATGTGAGAGCTGGACTATAAAGAAAGATGAGTGTCAAAGAATTGATGCTTTTGAACTGTGGTGTTGGAGAAGACTCTTGAGAGTTGCTTGGACTGCAAGGAGAGCCAACCAATCAATCCTAAAGAAATCAGTTTTGAATATTTGTTGGAAGGATGGAAGCTGACGCTCAAATACGTTGGCCACCTGATACAAAAAGCTGACTCATTTGAAAAGACCCTGATGCTGGAAAAGATTGAAGGCAGGAGGAGAAGGGGATGACAGAAGATGAGATGATTTGATGACATCACTGAGTCGACGGACATGAGTTTGAGCAAGCTTTGGGAGTTGGTGATGGACAGGGAAGCCTGGCATGCTGTAGTCCATGGGGTCGCAAAGAGTTGGACACAACTGAGTGACTGAACTGAACTGAAAAATTTTCATGAGACATCTCTTTTCTCTATCTGATATATCTCACAGCTTCTCAGATCTATATATAAATACATATTCAACACACATTGACCATAAGGATGTAAATATACCTTAGCTTACCTACTAACATAAATATTTAGAATATACTTGTGAAATCTGAAGAAAGATGTATTGCATTTTTATTTTAATACTTGTCATGACTTAAATACATTGGGAAATACATGTAAGTACTCATGTTAAAAGCTATGTATTTTTATGTTTGCTTGGACAAAGAATAGAGATGAATATTTAATATGTTTATGAAAAACTATAAATGTTTAATATTTAAAAAATTGTATTTTTCCCTTAAAATAGCTAAGGGTGAATATTTTAGATGAATATATACATATTTATATACTCATGTATATTTTAAACCACAAATGAAAATAGAGCAAAATATTGAGAGAAATAATGCTTAAAAGAATTTTGAGTTCGAAGACTTTTTACATAATCTGTATTTCTTTTAAACCAACACACCTATGGCTCTCTGCTTGTAGTTATTGTAAGCAGCAATAGCTCAAAACATAAACATTCAAAGTCTAAAATCAACTGAAAACAAAACACTTTTTCTTTGTATAGAAACAAAGAAGCAAAAATAGAACAAAGCGCTATACAGAAACACCAAAGGATTATCCACTTCATTTCGGCCTTCATAAGTGAAAAGAGAAATTAAATCCATGTTAGGACTGATAGCTATTAGTTAAAACTGTTAACTCAAGAAAGTTTGAAGGGGGGAAAGTAGGGAGGAAGAGAGCAAGCAGGGAGGCAGGAAGCATGAGGCAAGAAGGAAGGAGGGAGAAAGGCAGGAAGGCGGGCAAAAAGACTTAGGAGGAAAAAAAGAAACCAGACATCAGTATTAATGCTAAAAGCAGTGTGGTTGTTATTATCTCTTACTCCACTATAAAGGAAACTGTCTTTTTAAGTAACATACCAAGTAAAAGCTAACCAAATATTTCAAAAGAAAAATTTTTTCAGGTTATTGCCTTATCAACTGTATCTAGGTAAGTGTTCAGTGGAGTTCTTCACACACCAGAAGGTGGGCAGGACAATCTTTATGATGTCAAGTAAAATTGACTTTCTACCTAGTATTTTATTTGTTCCTTATACTATTTTGTGCATGTTTCATACTGAAGAAAACAACAGTGATATTTGTAAAGTCCTATAAATAAGTAAAATCACCTATCAGGGATATGCACATGAAACCATTTAAATGACAGTCTATGTGATCAGTTCAGGGATCCCTAGTCTAAACTGTAAAGCAGGGGTTAGCAAACTTCAGCCAGCAGGCCAGATTTTGTCTCGCATGTTTTTTGGTGTGTAATAAAGGTTTATTGGAATATAGCTATACTTGAACATTGTCTACAAATGCTTTTGCACTGTAACAAAAAAAATTAAGCAGTTTCAACAGAAATCTCAAGGATTTCAAATCCTACATTTAGTTTTTCTTCTGGCCATTTACAGAGAACTTTTATCATTCCCTTGAGAAAATTACAATGCAAAAATTTAGGTCAAAGATGCTTGTGGGCAAGAAAGGAATCTTAGTATCTCTTAGGGACATGGTTTCCAGAGTTTATAAATAGTTGTTACACCTTGGAATTTTCCCAGCTAACAGAAAAAGGTGTCAGTGTATCGCCTTTTTTTTTTAAACCATAAATGCAAAGTACACTTGATATCTCTTTCCCCAAATTATGCATTTCTGTCTATTTCCAAAGAAGACTGATGACCTTGGCAAAGTTACTTATACTCTCTAAGCCTTGGTTTACTTGTATTTGAAAAAGTTAAGAACTATAATATCTTATAGAATCTTGTGTCATGTCTGCACGTGCTTCATGGTTGGCAAATGAATCCTCAGTTAAATAATAATTGCTGCTCTTCCCACATACTTTGACAAAAAAATTTCTCAAATAGGTTGATTTTATAAAGCAATACTAACACATATGTATTTATTGATCTTTGACTACACATATATAGTTACACACACACATATATATACGTGTATATCCTTTTTATGTCTAAAAATCAATAAAATAATAACAGAAGGATATCTATTACTAATTCAATAACACAAAAATGAAAGTAGAAATATACAGAAAAATACAGACAAACTGGCTGATGTTTCATTAGTGTTAACCTACTGATGAGATTTAGCCAGGATTTTGGCCAGTGGTCTTAGTATTATTAGACCATGACAACTAGGTTCAGATTGCAGGCTTAAGATGTATTTCATTGTTTTAATTTGGATATCTTTATATTTGAGTGTTTTGGTGCCAAAAACTTCATTTAAAGCATGTTCCTTTGATCCTTTGAAGATTTTGAATTTTATTCATCAGAATATATGATTTTAAATGGGAAGATTATTGAATTTCTCTTCACAGTTCTAATATTTAGCTGAGTGCCTAGAAAATGCAAGGTTCTTAATATTTATAGGATAAATAAAAGATAAAATTTATATTTTGTGGTAATTGGAAGGAATTGGTGAGAATGAACAAAGAATTACCTCTCATACCTATAAAAAATTATTAGACCTAAGTTGTATTACATTAATTTCATTACCTTTTAATGTTAAATATTACACACATATAAATAAATCTAAAATTTACTTAAAATACAAGTTCCTGGTAGAAAGCCCAGTACTTTTATGGCAATTGAGACCTATCCTTCAGCTGAGCATCTGCCATGGTCAAGGCTAAAAAGGTAAAGTTTCAGAAATTAAAGCATTTTATTTTATCAATTTTAAAATATATATGTAAAACATGTGAACGAGGCTTGTTAGCATAGAAAATCTCTAATGCAGATATTATGCTGCAGCTGGGATATAGCTACATATTGACTTTCAGTGTCATTTTTAATAAATCATTAAAATATTATCTTTGCCATCTATAGATATAAACAGTGATTGTGACTATTCTATTTATCACATTCCAATATCTTCAAAGAGAAAAGAAAGGTGTATTACCAAGTCAAAAACTCTTATCTGCCATTTCAACCATTTTGTTTATAAGAAAATTCAGTGGTAGATCCACATTCAAGATGTGGAGACAAGGACCAGTGAGGATGAGACAGACTTTCTGTCCTACAGAGTGTGTCCTTCAGTGCAAATTACAGAATCTCATGAATGTGTGTAAAGGGAAGAGAGTAAATTCAAGTGAAATCTGAGCTCTTTTCAATACCCAAAGACTTCTAATATGGTTTGAGTTTTCAAATAATTGGGTCTTTCAGTCAGCAGTAATATTCAAAGTCATGTCCTATTTTGTATGACATGTTGGACTGAGTCAGTCCTAAGTAATGAACTTGAGGTAAAAAGACAGAATCTATGAATGTTTAGTAGAGAGTCCTCAGCAACAGGACATGAATTATTAAGAAAAAAGAAAATTTAGAATCCCAAGCAAAGAAAAGGCAAGTCATAAAGCCAGTTTTATGAACTGGGTTGACTGTGCAAACCTGGCAATGTTTAGCAAAAGGCTGCAGTTAAATAAGTGAGCAGGCTGACAATTACAGAAATACTTTAGGCTCCACTTCTTCAGGGTAGAGTGTCTCATATGTTTAGGTCAGAGCAGGGGAGACTGAAGCAGAAGACACAGTTTGATGAACTTTAGGAACAGAAAGTGGGAGAAACAAGTTACTGAGAAATTAATCTACTTGTGTCTTGAGGAAGACTAATGTTGAGCCTAATATAAATTATATAGCTAGGCACAGAAATTAACTTTCTATTGTTAGTATTTGCCATTTGGAAATTATCTTAGTGTTAAAAAGATGATAATAACACCTCCCCACCAGACAAGATATTTAATTTATCAATTTAACTCTTATCACTCAAATGATTTCCAGATTGCCAACCTTTACACCTGTGCATAAAGCAGTACAGAGAGGGATATTTTACAGTCTGTATATCCAGAAACATTAAAAATAAAAATTGTTCAATATCTTCTCCAATGTTTCAAGTTTTTGCAAAGTTGATCCAAATGTTAAGGTAAAAAATTAGACTCTACATAAGTGTTTAAAAAACTTAAGCAAGATGATGTTATAGAAAATATACAGCTACTCTCTCTTGAAACTTCATCTTTATAGCAATTCTGCCCCTAAAACTATACTAAGTAATCTTTGCTACCATTTCAATGGAGCTTTTATAAAATAAATTTATTTATAAATTTATTATAAAATAGATTTACCCATGAGAGCAAAATTATTTGCACATACAAGCTATCTGGGTCTCAAAAAATGGTGTACAGACGAACTACCAAGGAAGTTCATTGATTTCTAGACTCCATGTCAAGGGGTTCTGATTTTGCAGTTTAAAAGATAAAGCTTGGAAACCTATTTTTAAACAAGTCACCTATATCATTACTCTGCCAAACACCAAATAAACCAGAGATGAAAGAAAAATGAAACTGAAAGGTCTTGGTCCTAAAACTGTTTGGACAGTAGAAATGGAATATTAAGGATTGGAGGGAAAAGGATTTCCTTTTGATTGACTAAAAACTGCCAAAATCATCTCCGAAGGAAGCCATGTTTTGTACCCACAGGAGATTTAAAGAGAGTGAGAGGTTATGATAAAGCTTTTATCTTGGGCAAAACTGATGCAGTGACAGTGCCGTGATGTGTGAAGCTAGCAAAGAAAATAGCGTGCTCTAAAATATAAAATTGCCCGAGTAAGCCAGGAAAAAGAGGTAACAGAGAAGTAATCAGTTTCATTTTCTAAAGAGTTATGGTTTTAAAATATTATTAAATAATCCCTTCAAGAATCATCTTTAGCTTAATTCTTGAACACAAAGAATAAAAATTAAATGCAATACTAAATGTTCTTTCAGAATAGTTAAAACTAAGCCACACTTTTCTCTATCCCCATGCATGATTAAAAATGAATAACTGTAACAACCAAACCACATTTGACTCTTTACCCCAAAAGTGATTAGTCATTTTCACTGTAATGAGACACATATGCCAACCACAACAAATTACTAATGTGTCTATGATATTCTGCAAATAAATACAATGTATTTTTACTTGTGAGTACCATCTGCAGGATTTCAAGCATGCAAAATATTTTGATGCTTCAGGGAATTTTATATAATTGATGCTATATTTTTCTGAGAATGCTTCAAATGACTGATTATGAAAGATTTGCCCAGTTTCGCTTACGTTAACTCTTGAAAATAATATCCCCATTCTCTGACTTGAATTTGGACAGTTAACCCACTTCTTCACCAGTATCCCCTTTGACCTCCTCCAAATCCCTGCCATATTATAGGAAAACAGATCAAATTCCACAGTTGATCTAGGTAATGAAATAGGATTACCTTCAGAGGTATTTGGTTATTTTCCAGTAACCATTAAAACAGACAGATAAGAGGCTTCCTAACACATAGTAGCCAGATACTGTGTCATCGCCACTATTCCCTTCTTTCTGTTATCATGAACATTCTCCAGGCAATGCCAAATCCCCTTGCCAGGTAGCTGCTCTGGAATAGGAGGCCTGCTAATCATCCCAGACTTACCAGAACCATCTGGTCCTTGGGAAGTTATCTTGGAGCATTTTAAAGGGGAACTTGTCGGACTGTCTGTGGAGCTGAGACCTCAAGCTGGGAAATGAAATGGCTTCGCCTTTTCACTGAACCAACTGAGATACCTGTCTGTAGGTGATGTACATCACACTTTTTCAAAGAGGCAGCTCCACGTGATGAAGCTACATCCTGCCAGAGCAGCCCCCAGCAAGAAGTGCCAGAAAACAAAAATCACACAAGGATAGCAGCAGCCCACGTGATTCACAATCAGCATTGAGGTTTTTTCTCATATGGAAGGACTTGTGAAAAAGTCAGATGAGCTGGGATCCAAATTGAGAGCAGTGGAAGTGGGGAAAAAATTCTTTAAAAGGGCCTCTGAGTAGTTACACCCCTTGTAAGAGTCTTCTATCTTAGTCTCGTCTTATGAGTTAAACCATGCATTTTACATTACAATTTTCAGAAGCAATACCTGCAGAGCCAAAGATTCTTCAGTGTTTGTTGTTGTTGTTGTTATGCTCATTTATACCATTATATTAAATACCCAAATCCCATTAATTCCATATCCTGACTTGGGCTGTAAATGACTACAGAGACATATGACCAATAGACTACATGCTCCCTGAAGCCAGCAGAGCATTGCAGCAGTAGAATCCAAAATTTGATGGCAAATATTCAGGTGTATATAAAAGAGATGACATTTGTCTCATTAATAAGCATTTATATAGGTAATCATTGGGCTTCTCAGGTGGCACAGTGGTAGAATTCACCTGCTGATGCAAGAGATGTAAGAGATAGAGCTTCTATCTCTGGGTTGAGAAGATCCCCTGAAGGAGGAAATGACATCCCCGTTCAATATTCTTGCCTGAAAAATCCCATGGACAGAGGAACTTGGCGGGCTGCAGTCCATGGGGTGGGAAAGAATCAGGCACAACTGAGCATGCACATATGCATGCGCATATAGTTAATCTCATTTCATCATCACAACTACCCCAAAGGCAGGGGATGAGAAGAACAGAAGGCTTAGAGAAGTAAGTATCCTGTACAGTATGACACAGCCTCTCATAGTGGGTAGATCCAAGCTTTGATACTTGGCAGTTTGACTCCAGTGGCTATTGCCTTAACCAGTATTTCTGTGCACTCAGTAATACATGTTAAAGAAGAAACTATCACACAAACAGGTAATGTATGAAATAACTATACCTTTATATCTTTATTTATTTCAATAAAAGTGTTTTTTGAAAAGGTCTCGTGTGGACAGATGTATAGTCTCATTTTCCTTGTAAGAAAAAAGGTATGTCTCTTTGATCTTCAAGGTTCCCAATCACTGAATATAAATCAATTGCCTTGTTAATGTCTCTGAAAATCAGTTGATCAAATATGCTCATTTTATTAATTTCTACTCAATAACCAATTTATCAGGAATTCAAAATATCTTCTAAGTTGAGACAAAGAAATGTCTGAGCATGTCCAAATATATGAAAACCAGGATATGGGTGTATATTAAATATTTGGAAGGTGGTCACATGAAGAGGGAAGTTATTAATAAACTGTCTAGAAAAATTTGTAGTGGAGGAAAAAGCTGTGTTTATTGGGGAAATTTTCCTCTGGACTACTCAATGACTTTCATCTGATCCCCCAAGATCAGCCTCTACAGGCACAGTCTATACAAACTATTTTCATAAGGAGGGATTCTGAAGAAAAACATACATTCACATTAAAATAAAAAGCAGATAATGAGAAATAGATGAAACAATGAACACAGGCACCAAATAAATCAAACTGAAGGGAATTATGATTAGTAATGTTCAAAGGTTTTACACCAAAATAGTTGATTCACTTTACATGCACAGATTTGTGTGAAATTAAAACAAAAAGTCAAGCTACCAGTATCTTCTTAAATTTACATATGAGATTCTGGCTGTAATGCTATTGTCT
Source organism: Capricornis sumatraensis (assembly GCF_032405125.1). Lineage (NCBI taxonomy): Eukaryota > Metazoa > Chordata > Mammalia > Artiodactyla > Bovidae > Capricornis > Capricornis sumatraensis. Next base: position 43,234,498 of record NC_091074.1, on the reverse strand, counting down.
ATTCTAACTTTTTAAAACAACAATGATGGGCAAGAAGGGCAAAGAATCTCCATGTATAACATAGTGAACTGTTGTAAATCATCCTAGATATCATGGAGAAACACATTTGTCTCAGATGGGATTGCTAAACTCTTGACTAACACTTTGATATCTTAGTTCATGATATTCAGATGTCACTATCCCAGTGAAAGCAACACTAGCTGTGTGTGAATTTAATAGCTGAATCTTACATCCAGTTGATGCTGCAACCCAAATCAGCAAACTTTTAACAACCAAATTAAAATCTTCCAAAACTTTTTCTGAAGACAGCAATACATACAAACTGTGGTTAGCCAGCTACCTTTTAGAGCTTAATGTAAAATTCAGAGAAGAATCCACCAAAAAATATCTGTTCACCACCCAACTCACTCGAGAAGGAAATGGCAACCCACTCCAGTATTTTTGCCTGGAGAATCCCATGGACAGAGGAGCCTGGCTGGCTACAGTCCATGGGGTCACAAGAGTTGGACACGACTTAGTAACTAAACCACCATCACCACCCAACTTAAACTCTTCATCAATATAATTAAAAAAAATAAATACACAAATAGATGGCATTCACAAACAAGATTCAGATCCAGAGCAGGGTATGCTGTCAATACTCACTAGTAGGCAAGATAATGCAGATTAACAAACAGAAGCCTGTCACAACCCCACTACATCCTCCAGATGACTTAAACTTAACTCTGCAACATTAGGTTTCCATTGAGTTATATTGAATTCTTCAAGAATATTAAAAGCAGGTTCTTTTCTTCTTCATTTTAGACACTCAAACTTTGATGTTTCCAATGATTTGTGTGTGTGTGTGTGCGTGTGTGCATGAATAAGATGCAATATAAGTCTTGTGACTTTAAAGGTCAAGAATTATGCTGAAGACAGGAAAGAATCTTGGCTTACATTTTAGTACAGATGAGGAGCTAACATACAACTATAAGTTATTATTGCTGCTGTTATTGTTAATATTATTATTGACACTGCTATCATCCTGATTTGCTACTCAATTCACTGACTGAATAAACATACAAGGGCTTATGCAATGTTTTCTAGGACCATATGATGAATTTCAGACAATCCACAACTAAAATAAGAAATGAAAAGGGGAAGGAGAGATTCAATCTTAAGGAAAACCCTTTGGCCAAGTTATACAAACCCAAAGGCACAATGTTTAAAAATTTGTCTTTGGAATCAAAGAGACCATAGATTCAACCCACTACCCATGTGGTTGTTAACCTAACTTCAGGAACTTCATTGGAAATTGATGATCACAATAGCTACATTAAACTTATCTTAGAATAAAATGAATTGTGGTAGTTAGATTTCAGAACTTAGCATGTAATAAACGCTGCTGTATTGGTCTTTATTATTTTACTAGAGATAATATGAGCAAAAGTAGGATCAGCATAATATTAATAGATCTCTGTTGGGTATTTTGAGCAAAACTTATCCTGGCTAGATTTTTCCAGTACTATATGGCTGATGATGACATAAAAATGATTAAAGAGAGATGCTCTCACCAGGCAAGCCTTAGCTTGGCTTCTTCTACTTATACTCTTTTGGCTGTTTCATAGAGGACTGATCATATTTGAGAATATACTCAACACTGTCCCTTTTTTTGGTTCAACTAAGGTTATACACACAGGGCTTCCCTGGTAGAGCGCCTGCCTGCAATGTGGGAGACCCGTGTTCGATCCCTGGGTCAGGAAGAGACCCTGAAGAAGGAAATGGCAACCCACTCCATTATCCCTGCCTGGAGAATCCCATGGACAGAAGAGCCTGGTAGACTACAGTCCACCGGGTTGCAGAGAGTCAGACTTGACTGAGTAACTTCATTTCACTTTAATGTTACACACACAGGACTGGAAAAAAGTCAGTTTTCATTCCAATCCCAAAGAAGGCCAATACTATAGAATGTTCAAACTACTGCAAAATGTGCTAATTTCACATGATAGCAAAGTAATGTTCAAAATCTTTCAAGCTAGGCTTCAACAGTACAGGAACCGATGATTTCCAGAGGTATAGGCTGGATTTAGAAAAGGCAGAGGAACCGGTGATCAAATCGCCAACATCTGTTGGATCATAGAAAAAGCAAGGGAATTCCAGAAAAACATCTACTTCTGCTTCATGGACTATGCTAAAGCTTTTGACTGTGTGGATCACAACAAACTGTGGAAAAGTCTTCAAGAGATGGGAACACCAATCCGTCTTACCTGCCTCCTGAGAAATCTTTATGCAAGTCAGTAAGCAACAGTTAGAATGGACTGATTCAAACTTGGGAATGAAGTATGTTAAGGCTGTATATTGTCACCATGTTTACTTAACTTTTATGTAGAGTATATCATGAGAAATGCCAGGCTTGATGAAGCACAAGCTGGAATCAACATTGCCAGGAGAAATATCAATTACCTGAGATATGCAGAGGACACCACCCTACTGGCAGAAAGGGAAGAGGAACTAAAGAGCCTATTGATGAAGGTGAAAGAGGAGAGTGAAAAAGCTGGCTTAAAATTCAACACTCAAAAAATTAAGATCATGCCATCTGGTCCCATCACTTCATGTCAAATTGGGGGAAAAAATGGGAACAGTGACAGACTTTATTTTCTCGGGCTCTAAAATCACTGCAGACAGTGACTACAGCCATGAAATTAAGTATTCTTGCTCCTAGGCAGAAAGCTATGACAAACCTAGAGTGCATATTAAAAAGCAGAGACATTACTTTACCAACAAAGATCCATATAGTCTAACTTATGTTTTTTTCCAATAGTCATGTATGGATGTGAGAGACGGACCATTAAGAAGGCTGAGTGCTGAAGCACTGACGCTTTAGAACTGAGGTACTAGAGAAGACTCTTGAGAGTCCCTTGGACTGCAAGGAGATCAAATAGTAAATCCTAAAGAAATTAATGTTGAATGTTCATTGGAAAGACTGATGCTGAAACTCCAATACTTTGGAAATGAAGATATGAAGATATGAAGAGCTGACTCATTGGAAAAGACCCTGATACTGCAAAAGACTGAGTTCAGGAGGAGAAGGGGGTGACAGAGGATGAGATACTTGAATAGCATCATTGGCTCAATGGGCATTAGTTTGAGCAAACTCTGGGAGATAGTGAAGGACATGGAAGCCTGGCATGCTGCAATCCATGGGACTGCAAAGAGTCGGACACAACTGAGTCACTGAACAACATGTTACACCAGATATGCAGAATCTGAAGATCCATATTCCTCAAGCTATTATCTTTGTGACATTATTTTATTAGATTTAGATTCTTTACAAAAGATCTAAAGATAAATGTAATGTAGACACTTTCAGAGAATATATAAACAGTATATATTATAATTTTATTGGAGATCTAAATCTGTCTTGCTTATTGAAAATTGTCTTAACACAAGCAATGGTTCCTCACTGTCAATGATGGCTACATCAGTGTCATAAAATAATTAAATCACAAAGTTGATTGAGCTACTTCTTTCCAGTTAAATGTTATTTAATTAGCAAGTTAAGTTTCACAGCATTTTAAAACTTCAGATTCTATCTGGAAATTTCCAATACTGTTCATTGAAATAGACTCTATAATAACTCTTTTTATGCACATGGCACTAGACAGGAACCACAGAAACACACTGATGGAAGATGGATGCCTCTTGAAATTCTCAGACACGACAAGCTTTTAGGCCAATGTATCTGAAAGAAGAAAAAAAAAATTCCAAGGAAATCCTGCCTTTATAAGTTAAATTCACAGATAAAAAGTAAGATAATCTTCCTTAGAAAGAGTTCATGAGGACAATACATTTAAAAGCAGAATTTTGAATCACTGTATGCCAAAACACTGAAAGAGAAGTTTTGGTTCCTATCATTCTCCTCAATGAGGAAGCCACACAAGCATCCAAAATAGTGTAAAACTAGGACAAATGGCAGTTAACAAAGACTTACTCAAAACTGAGAAAAGAAAAAGGGGAAAATTGAGACCAAATAGAGATTTTCTTCCTTCCTAAAACAGATTCTTAGTGAAAAGAAATTAAAAGTCAAAAATCAGAAATCTGCTATAGTATATAGGATCATATACAAATAACATTTAATTATATAAGAACTAGATAAAGTTTTCAATTTTCACACTTTCATTTAAATGTGGCAATTTTTATGTAAATCTTTTTGCATTATCATCATAAATTTACAGGTTAAAAATCATTTGATGTGCTTATATTTATCTATAATTTTAAAAATAGCAATTACTAAATTTACAATTTACTAGACATAATACAAAACAGAGGTAAGATTTCCTTTATTCTTAATGATAATCCTATGAAGTAAATACTATTATTTTCTTATTCTTCAGATGATGTGACAAGAGCTTTGGAGAAATTTAATGATTTTCCCGATTATATAAGAATCTATCCTAGGTAGGTAGATATCTAATGGAACTACAGACAAGCATTTAGTGCCTTGAGGAACCAAAAATGCATCACCCTTATTGCATTAAGTATGTCACCACATGGCCTCATTATTTATAATGCCTGAGTGTATTACAAATTACTCAAGTCACAATTTCAACATAGACTTTAATGTAGAAGACCTCTTGTCTCTATGGTAAAGACAGGCAAATCTTTCTGTAAAGGGCCAGATGGTAAGTATCTTGAACTTTGCAGGCCAGCATGCTCTGGTGTAACCCCTCAACTCTTGTTATAGTACAAAAGAAAAACAAATTTTAGACAACACAGAATTAAATGAACATGGCCATGTTCCAGTAACGTTTTATTTACAAACACTGAAATTTGAATTTCATATAATAGTTACATGTTACAAAATAGTCTTATTTCTCTTAACCATTTAAAAATGTAAATAAAACAAAAAACTTCTAAGCCCTGAGAACATTAAAAAACAGATGTTGGACTCAATTTGGCACACAGGCTATAGTTGATTGACCCTCTGCTCTACAGTGTCTAAAGTTCTTGCTAGCAGTGACTTAGGTGCTTGATTATTCATAAAATATGGTATAATTCTATGTTACTATTTACATCCAACACAAGTGTTAACAATGGCCCATTTTTTAATACGCTATTCAGTTTTAAAGTGATACAATTAATTAAGCCCATAAAACACAAGTAATTCCTAGTTATATAATAAGGAACAAATTATAAATCTTCCCTGATCATTGACACTAAGTAGTACTTTCTACATTAGCATTTAAACAAAGAACCTGGGATCAAAAGATGATTTTGGGACATTCTTGTACATTTGACAGAAGAAGTTTGGAAATTTTCATTCTAGCAAATCTTGAAAAGTTTATCAAAGATATAAATGTCAAGATTTCTAAGCAATAAATTATAAAATATCTGATTGTTTCTCTGGATCATTCTACTGGTACTTACAAATTTAGCTATCTATAATAAATAATTTTATTTGGGTATTATTTATGCTTTCCTCATTATTCTTTTAAGAAATTTTCACCATATTTTCTTTGTTTTGGTCAGTTTTCTATTTAAAATTTAAATGTTACCTGAATTATAATCTAGTTTCAAAAATCCCTTTCAACTTCATAACTTCTGCTAAGTCAATACCCCAGAGAAGCCATTAAAATTACAGCAGATTAGCTGATCCATTGCTCATTTTGACAGATCAGACCAAACAGTAAGCGTTCTTGCATGTAATTGCACCTTTTGGCATATCTATGGATGATATTCAAAAAGCCCCAGAAGCTATCATTGCTATCTATCATTTTCTTGTAACAGTTGCATTAACCAAATAAGGATTTTAGGCCACTTTTGCAATAATCTTTAAAACTACTGGAAGAAACACAATTATATTTCTTTTTTGCTTGTCGAATAGCTACAAATCAAGCAAAATGAAAATACATTTAATAAAAACAAGACATTTACCAGATTTTCCCATTGCTAATGACTTCTTCACAGGCATGTAACTGATTCAAGATTTGAGTGGTCCTGATCTTTTCTGTTTTGTTTTGTTTTCTTTTGAGTGGTCCTGATTTTAATGCTGTGCCCATTCATGCCATGATGCTTTGAGGTCAAGTCAAGGCAGCCCCTCTTTTCTTTTACAGAAGCAAAGGCTGTACAGCATTTAATTATTAATATTCAAGCAGCTACAAGCTATAATGAAGAATTACAGGGAGACCATCAAAAAATAAACAAAAGCAAAACCAAGCCAGAGATATCATGACTTTTACTTTTACAAAGCTTTATACTGATCAACATATTTTCACATTTTCCTTTGTTGATTCTCACAGCAACACCCAGTAAAATAACAGGGAGGCAATCTTTCCAAAATAGCAAGATTTTCTCTGCTTTGCCACATTATGACTGACCTAATTAGAAATAAAAAGAAGCTAGAACTGTACATAAGAGATGCTATTTGAAGTACTAAGAGACAAAACCTACTTAAGAAATATAGTAACAGAAATATTTCAAGTGTATAAGGCTAAGGAATGAAATCTTAATTCACCAAGATTAGCAGGATGCCAAGCGGAGTGATGTTGTATAACAGGATTCCCAAAAGATGAGATGGGATTGGCAACAATTGCCAGCAATCGTAGGAGAAATGAATTCTAAGAAGAGGGAAATTTAAAGGAAGAGAAATTTACTTTCAGAACTTTGGTAGAATCTGTTAGGCTGTTCTAGTTTTCCGACAGTCCCTGTCACTGTAGGAATACCTTTCTCTGCAGAGCTTCACCCTCTTCTTTATTTAATTTGCTCTGTATTCCCCATTCCTTCTTCAACAGATACCCCTATGGAAAATGACATTGCTCAATAGAACTGTAATAGCTCTATTGATCAGTGAGCTAGGGAGGAGAAAGGAGTGATTCAGGGATAAAATGTATAAGAAAAGAAATTCAGGGAAATAAGCTAAAATAAAATGTGAAATTAATCACAGAAGAATGGGAAACAGAAGAAACAGTGATTGTTAAAAGACCTATATATTCTTTCTTCTCCCTCAACGTTGGTTATAAATAAGTCTTGATTATAGGAACTTTGGTAGCAGGCTTTAAATCGATAAGCATGCTACTCACCAGCTTTGTAGAACCTGTGCCTGGCTTTAGTCCATCTACCCAGTAGCTATTACAGTTGATTATGCTACAATTTCAAATGCTTTGCCCTCAATGTCCAACTCTAGAAACGGAATGAGGGACATCATGGTTTTGTCTTTTTGCTAATGACAGCTTTCTAAAATCCACAGATTTCTGCCTCACTGCTGGGGTGTGAAACATTGTCCTGTTTCTTCCCATTTGGCTTGGCATATATTAGGGAGGTAGAAAAAGGAATAACTGTTCATTGGAATGGAGTCCTGAGTAAGTTAAATGCCTCCTGAATAAATGTGCAGTATCTTTTTCCCAGGCCTAGGTAATTGCTTTTTTATTTATCTCAAACTGTTTTCATCCTCTCCAATAGCCTAATAGAGTTACTCTGCGCACACAGTGGATTTCCATCACAGACACTCACAGGATACAGCCTTTGCTGATAAAAAATAAATAAACAAAATCATGGAGTCCATATTACAGCAAGTGGAAGCTGAAGTTTTACATTTATATATTAAATTAAAATTGCCTTCTGTCCATTTTATACAAAATGTAAATTATAGTTCAGTCAGGCAGTAGACAGAGGTTGACTGCTTTTTGAGCAAGATGTCTGAGTTTTATTTCAGGGCAAGCATCCCTCATGGGTCATACAGACATTTATTAATAAGTTAATATGGCGGTATTCATTCTAATCACATTTAGAATCTGCCTTGTGCACAAGTAAAAGTCTGTGTGAAGGAAGAGGACATTAATATATTTTAAATGAGCATGGTTGATGAATACTCTCCTTAAAGTAAATGAAAAAAAAATCAAATGGAAAGGAATACTTTTAAAGGAACAAAAAATCAAAAAATTGAAGATATGAAGAATGCTTTATCACTGTACATGGAACCATTATCTTTGTCAAAAGATTCACTGCTTAACACCAATCAGAACTTCATATTTTTCCCCTTAACCAGAGCACTCAGGCAACTGTGACCTGCAGTCTGAGCAATCATTTTAGTGAATAGACAACCACAGTCCTTGAATAATAAAAACACATTTCAGTAATGAGAGATCTTTTTCATCATTAAAATATGGACTATTTCATGGTACTCTGGAGGCTCTATGACTAGAAAACATTTGCTACTACTAGACCTATATTGACAATAGATATGAATACACGAAACAGTTATATTTTGTCTATAATTAGCCAACATAATAGAAATATGACTGATTTTACTAACACTTTTGCAGAAATTGGACTTCCCTGCTGTCTCAGACGGTAAAGCGTCTGCCTACAATGCAGGAGACCTGGGTTCAATCCCTGGGTTGGGAAGATCTCCTGGAGAAGGAAATGGCAATCCACTCCAGTATTCTTGCTTGGGAAATCCCATGGACGGAGGAGCCTGGTAGGCTACAGTCCGTGGGGTCGCAAAGAGTCGGACATGACTGAGCGACTTTACTTTGGAGAAATTAGTACATGTGACTTCAAACTTGCTTCAGTTTTTTCTGCTCTCGGACTTGACAGCTGATAACTTTTCAAGTGAAGTGAATACCTGGGATAGTAATCCATCTACAGATCCAGCATGGCAAACACTGGCAAATGTATCAACATTCTTGCATTCTGCTCTCTGAACAGACATTATAATTCATATGGCACTCTTGCACCAACTCAATATTTGGACATAGATGATAATTCATGTGCACACAAGATGGTGGCTGGCAATTGATCTATATCTCCATTTCTTTATGACATACACAGCTAAAAGCTCTGACTTACAGTTTCAGAAAAGAGTTACAACTTTTAGTCTATATTTGAAAAAGATTGAGTATAACCTTCTCATTTTTAAGGTAGAGAAATTAAGACCATAGTCATCTGCTTAAACAAGCAGAGTTATTTGTAGAGCAGAACAGGACATGGGAGGGAAAAAAAAAAAAAAACAGTCAAATTCATTAATTTCACAGAAAAGAAAACAGGCATAGAGCACAAAGGTTTACCCACAAACAAGTGTCAAACCCTGTGCCAATCCCAATCTATTGAGCTGGCTTCTGGAACATCGTGTTGAGGATTTTTAAGCTAAATCTTAGCTTAGTGGATCAGTTGGTCAATTAGCAATAATCAATTAGCCATGTCTCTGAGGTTTCGGGGAAGGGCAAAATAAAGCACGTTACATGATATCTTTTCTGTAACCTCCATAGTCTGAGCCTGCTGCTGCTGCTGCTAAGTTGCTTCAGTCGTGTCTGACTCTGTGCAACCCCATAGACAGCAGCCCACCAGGCTCCCCCGTCCCTGGGATTCTCCAGGCAAGAAACTGGAGTGGGTTGCCATTTCCTTCTCCATTGCATGAAAGTAAAAAGAGAAAGTGAAGTCACTCAATCATGTCTGACTCTTAGCGACCCCATGGACTGCAGCCTACCAAGCTTCTCTGCCCACGAGATTTTCCAGGCAAAATTACTGGAGTGGGGTGCCAGTGCCTTATCACACCAAAATAACTTCAAAATAACCATTTAGATTCCTCAATAGTCTACCTCAAGGAGAGAAAGTTTTTGTTCTGTTTACATAACTATTCAAGTTAATATAAAAACAATGTGTTTTTAATAGCTATAATTAAGTCAGTATTCTGATTTAATACAACAGTTCCAATAACTTATAATGCTCCTGAGATTTAGTCTTCTAGTGCTGACAAATTCAAATTGCTGAGCCTGCAAGTTTCAAGGTCAGACTCGAATACAGTAACATCACAAGGGTAATGCAAGGCCATCTGGGAAGAGGCCAGCTGGCTCTCTCATGTGCCACACACATCATTTTCTTTAAACTTTCATCTAGTTTATTTGCACCTCATTTTAGATAACAGTATAGAAAATCACAGCTTACAAAATAATTTAGAATATTTCACTTTGAAGAAGTGTTTATCACAAGGTCCCTAATAATAACAAACTCCTCTGGTACATTTAAAATAAGATTTGATTCTCCCAAATTATTTAAAAATAACTTTTCAGTAACAAATCTACTCCATAATGCAAAATTCACATGTTCATAAACAGTATCTACTGGGGAAAAGGGCCAAATAATTGATAATGTAAAACTATTTTTCATCCTAAGAATCATATAGCATATGGAGATTCACAAGATCTGCTTTAGAAAAGTGTCATGATTATTACTCCAGTCAAGTCACTAAAGGCAAAACAGATGCAGAAAATGGATTACAAAGTCAGTTAGGGAAGACATCACTGTTAACAAATTTTTTTTGATGCTTCAACTAAAGAACAGCTTCAGCCAAGATTGAAGACATTTCATTTCTTTCCTGAACAGTGTTTGATTTTATGTAAGTGGACATATTTGCCTTTTCTGGGGTTGTGGACAGAGGCAATGTAGTCTTTCATGATTTCTTATTTACTCTTCATATGTTTACAGGAATACAGGTATCCTCTGCTTTTCAGAAGCTTGCTTTATGCCCCTTCACTTTTTAGAAAGCCCAGGTACATTAAGTACCTGTTTTGGTAACCAAGATAAATCCAAAGAGAATTTTCACTTTTGTGAGAAAAGGCAAAAAGCAAAAACGGCAATTAGCATTTGTTTTGCAGCCAGCCCTATAAAGGCAGCCTGAACCCTAAGCTGTGCGAGTGGCACCACCAAGCTCTTTCCCCAGGAACTACACTTGGATCTCAGCATCAACTCTGTAGCTTTAAGTTGCATGTGAACAACTGGCTTTGTCTCCATTTGTGCTTCCCTTAGCAAGATGTGTCCTAAGGTAATTGCTTCTTTCTTTATACCATTTCAGTTGATGAAAAGTTTCATAGAAATGGGCTATTTTGATATAGCAAGGAAAATCTGTCTAGGTATATTAAGTGATTCTTACCAGTCTTTCTAAACACTTGTTATTTCCCATCAGCACCCTGATCTCACTGTGTTGTATTGCCTTCCTTCTGTCTAAGTTGCAAGAATTCCAGCCTAAGGCTATGACAAATACATTTCACATCCTGAAGGAAACCAAAAAAAGCAAAGATTATGATATGAAGCAAAATACATCTAAGTCACTTCGACTATCCTATTTTGGAAATATATTTGTGAGGTTTCGCTAGTACCACTAGTATTTCTGATAAATTATTTACTACATACTACAATGGCCTTGTATCCAGTATATTCCTTAGTCAAACCTTCATTTGTAGCTTTTATAACTGTAACAGGAGATAAAGTGATTTGTTTAGTTACAATTTTCTTCAACATTACAAAATGACTACTACACTTGTAGTATGAATCTGAAAATTGGCATCTCCCCAAGAAAATGCAGTGTTGGAAAAATAAAACTAAAATTATGTATTGCATTAGCAAGAAATACCAGAACTGTTGTCAAAATAGACACTACAGTTGAAAGTTGTTATTTGTATAATTAGACAATTTTAAAAATATTTATTGTATCTCTTCCAACAATAAGAGGTATCTCAGCTGGCATTTTTCAATCCTATACTTACATAATGAACTGATGTTACATTATGACCATTTTTAAACTATGTAATTGGAAATGTATGCAATTGGGGGAAGGAGAGAAGGAGGAGTAGGAGAGAAAGATGGAAAGAGAGGGAAAAGAGGGGAGGGAGAGAGGGAAGGAAGGAATTTTTTAACTTAGTATTTTTATTTATTTTTCTTTACAGTCCTATTAATTATCTAGAATGAATTTTTGCTAGGGAATTCTACCTACTATTCCAATCACATGAACGTACTGGGAGAAATAAATTTTATTTTACCCAAGTAAGACTCACTCACACCATCAGACTTTACGGTATGAGAAGAACTGAAGTTGACATAGTCATTTCTTATTTTCAAAACTGATGGAAAGAATATTTGGAAAGATTTTTAATTAGTCATATAAAACATTTTATTCACAGTAATGGCATTATTCACATAGTTAGATGAAAGTTAAGACAGATACTGAAGTTACACAGAGAAACCCTGATTAAAATAAATTCATAAATTAGTTTTGGGCTTCCCTGGTAGCTCAGCTGGTAAAGAATTCACCTGCAATGCAGGAGACCCTGACTTGATTCCTGGGTTAGGAAGATCAGCTGGAGAAGGGATAGGCTAGCCACTCCAGTATTCTTGGGCTTCCCTGGTGGCTTAGCTGGTAAAGAATCCGCCTGCAGTGTGGGAGACCTAGATTTGATCCCTGGATTGGGAAGATCCCCTGGAGAAGGGAAAGGCTACCCACTCCAGTATTCTGGCCTGGAGAATTCCATGAACTTTATAGTCTATGGGATTACAGAGCTGGATGTGACTGAGCAACTGAGTGTGTGAAGTGTAAAAAGCATCTCCCTGTGTGCAGTAAGAAGTTTCTCAAAAGGCTTCAATCCTCATGGAAATTTTAATTCTTTGACATTGAAAGGAAGCGTAAATCAACACCTTCTTGTGACTGAAAATCAAAGAAATCCCCACTTAGAAGTATAAGAGTTTGTATATGGAAATATTTGTCTTTGGTACACTGAACTTCGTTTCCCAAGTTCTCAAAAGGCATTTGCAACACATGCTGTCTTCACAGCATAATACAAAGCAGTTCCCACTAAAATTAGGGAGGGGAAGTTTTCAGCTCTGACTGAAACTAACCTTGTTAATCACTGCAGATGGTGACTGCAAACACGAAATTAAAAGATGCTTGCTCCTTGGAGAAAAGGCTATGACCAACCTAGACAGCATATTAAAAAGCAGAGGCATTACTTTACCGACAAAGGTCTGTTCAGTTAAAGCTGCCATTTTTCCAGTAGTAATGTATGAATGTGAGAGTTGGACCATAAAGAAAGCTGAGTGCTGAAGAATTGATGCTTTTGAACTGTGGTGTTGGAGAAGACTCTTGAGAGTCCCTAGAACTGCAAGGAGATCAAACCAGTCAATCCTAAAGGAAATCAGTCCTGAATATATTGGAAGGACTGATGCTGAAGCTCTGATACTTTGGCTACCTGATGCAAAGAACTGACTCGTTGGAAAAGACCCTGATGCCAGGAAAGATTGAAGGCAGGAAGAGAAGGGGACACAGAGGATGAGATACTTGTGACATCACTGACTCAATGGACATGAGTTTGAGCAAGTTCCGGGAGTTGGTGACGGATAGGAAAACCTCGCATGCTACAGTCTATAGGGTCACAAGAGTCAGACACGACTGAGCAACTGAACTGAACTAAACCTCCTCCTAGCTGTGTTATATTGCAGGTTTGCTGGTGCTGAAGAATCAAAGCTACTCCATTTTGTACGGTTCCGGGAAAAGAGCCTTTGGAAATCCCCTGACCTCACCCCACCACCTGCAAACCAATCAGAACCCTTGGCCAGCCCGGGAAATTAGAGTCAAGCCCAGGAAAGGAGTACCAATCAGAACTCAACACCTAACCCTTCACCAGAAGGTGACCAATCAGACCCGGAGACTCCCGTTTTTTTAATTTTTCACGCGATAATACCCTATATAAGCAATGTAACCCAGAGCTCAGGGCTCCTCCCTATAGCTGCTGCATCGGTATCGGTGGGAGCCCCAGCTCGAGCTTGGTAATAAAAACTCTCCTGCTTTTGCATCGGATATCGGCTCCCTGGTGGTCATTGGGAGATTTCTCGACTTGGGCATAACAGTGCCTTTTCAATGATAATCCAGTTGAATACAAAATATTTCAGACATGAAATTTTACCTGATTTTATTATAATGTTACTCTGTAAAATATTTTTAAACTTTTCAATAGCAATTGTTTGTTCACTGAAATGGGTGGGAGACTTTGTATTGAATAATTGCTACTGAGACCATCATCTGTTTTTCTCATCAATGTTTGCTAACTTCTTGCTCAAAGGATATTTTCTTTACTAAAAACAAAAACAAAAAAAGACACATTTATTATAAATATGTGACAACAAAAGTGACATTTTACTATCATATTTAAGATAACTGATAATATAGTGAGTTTTTTGTTTGTTGTTTTATTTTAATCGCTGGCCTTCTAATATTGATTCCATTATGTTATTTTCCTGTGTAAGAACCCATACTTACTTCCAACTGCCTGGAGAATGAAGATATTTCTCAATATGTTCCTCACATCTGAACAATATGGCTAACCATCTAATAGTTTTTTCTTCTGGCATTTTCAGGGTTCTCTTCACACACACACATCATCCTTTGCACATGTGTGTGTATATACCTAGGCTTCACCAATGGCCCAGCAGGTAAAGAAACTGACAGCAATGCAGGAGACTTGGGTTTGCTCCCTAGGTTGGGAAGATCCCCTGGAGTATGAAATGGCAGCCCACTCCAAATATTCTTGCCTGAAAAATCCCATGGACAGAGGAGGTAGGTGGGCTACAGTTCAAAGGGTCACAAAGAGTTGGACATGACTGAGCGACTAAGCACAAGTGTTTATACCTATGAATCTGTGCCCTTGAAACCTTCTCCCTCATTTAAGATTTGTCCAACACTTAACATTTAGTTCATGTTTTACCCATTTTCCAGAATGGTCTAAGCTTATGTTACTTTTATTAACAGTTTATATCATACACTTTGGAATCTGCATATATATTCTAGTGCTCATTGGTTCTGGTTTTGTTCATGTTATTCTCATGAAAGTCTATCATATATGCAGGACAAATAATGTTTCATAGCACTTTTATACTCCTGTATTTTGTAGGAATGGTTTAATTAAATTTAAAAAAATAACTAAGCAGAGAGATACTCAAGACTTAGTTTGGTACTATAGACATGCAATCCAATAGTAGGAAGAGGTATTTTGGCCTTCCAAGCAAAGGAAGTAAGTAAAGCTCTTTTGGGCTATTTTGTGGCTGGTGACACACAAGGACAAAGAATAGAGAAATAGGTATGAGAAGTGTTGGTATGAATAATATACCCTCAAAAGTTTACAGAGGAGAATAATATGGTGAAAAAGAAAAAAAAATGTTAAAGGTGAGAAGAGGTTATATTTTAGAGGATTCTTAGCTCTCAGGAAATTTTCTTTGTAAATTTAAATGCTTCTTTGTGATTTTGGGGTTGACTTCTATGGTTTTTAGACAGTTATGACTATGACTCCTTGGAAAACATCTTTTACATATGATCAAAAGCATCAAACATTGTGATAAAAACAGTATAACTCTAAGTATTCCCTAGTTTAATGCCTAAATAGAACTTTAGCAAAGGTGGTAGATAGAACCGGAAAATATTTCATATTTACACAAAACAGTTTTTATTCAGTAACCAAGGCTCCTGTTTTTGTGATTTTTGTTCCTGAGGTGGAGGCCAGGTAGGACTTATATCATTATTTTATATTCTATTTGGATATAGTTAATTCTCAATAACCTCAGATATGCAGATGACATCACCCTTATGGCAGGAAGTGAAGAGGAACTAAAAAGCCTCTTGATGAAAGTAAAAAAGGAGAGTGAACAAGTTGACTTAAAGCTCAACATTCAGAAAACGAAGATCATGGCATCCGGTCCCATCACTTCATGGGAAATAGATGGAGAAACACTGGAAACAGTGTCAGACTTTATTTTTTGGGCTCCAAAATCACTGCAGATGGTGACTGCAGCCATGAAATTAAAAGACGCTTACTCCTTGGAAGAAAAGTTATGACCAACCCAGATAGCATATTCAAAAGCAGAGACATTACTTTGCTGACTAAGGTCCATCTAGTCAAAGATATGGTTTTTCCTGTGGTCATGTATGGATGTGAGAGTTGGACTGTGAAGAAGGCTGAGCGCTGAAGAATTGATGCTTTTAAACTGTGGTGTTGGAGAAGAGTCTTGAGAGTCCCTTGGACTGCAAGGAGATCCAACCAGTCCATTCTGAAGGAGATCAGCCCTGGAATTTCATTGGAAGGAATGATGCTAAAGCTGAAGCTCCAGTACTTTGGACACCTCATGAGAATAGTTGACTCATTGGAAAAGACTCTGATGCTGGGAGGGATTGGGGGCAGGAGGAGAAGGGGATGACCGAAGATGAGATGGCTGGATGGCATCACTGACTCGATGGACGTGAGTCTGAGTCAACTCCGGGAGTTGGTGATGGACAGGGAGGCTTGGCATGCTGCGATTCATGGGGTCTCAAAGAGTCGGACATGACTGAGTGACTGAACTGAACTGAACTGACTGAATTCTTTTGTCTTCATAGGTCTCAACCTTACTGCTCATATTCAAAGTTATGTTTATGCAGATTGAGAAATTTAGAAACAAAAAGGGTCTAAGTTTTCACCTATATTGTTATTACATTTAGCGGATGAGAAACAATATTACCATGTTTTTTTTTTTCCCCAAGATCATAAAGTTAACTGGTAACATCATCAAGATTAGAATCCAGGTATCCTTACAAGTTGAGTTACTTATTTTGCTGATCACATTTTTGGCTTAGTGAAAACATTTTATATTCTACTCTTCTCAAAATGGAAATGTTTTAAGATATGAATGATCAAATCATTTTATATAATCTTAAATTATCTTCCTATTCAATTGGGAGAGATTAAAATTTCCTTTACTTATTTATAACCCATACTTCCAAAAGAATTCAAGACAGTCTGCATAATTAAATATGACACAAAATAAGCATATTTTCCTCAATATATTGCCTTTATAAGTAAGGTAATATGAATAGAGAGGATATCTCAATGATTTGAGATCCAAATCAAGTTTTCTCCCAAATTTGATTCAGTTCTATGTCATAGGCAAATAACTAATAAGTTCTTAACTTTTGTGACAAAGAAAAAAAAAAATTGATACTCCAAGAAACAATCTTCCAAAGACTAGTAAAAAATACATATGCCCTTCAATTCTCAACTTAAAGTCATTCTATTTTCTTAGGCCAAAAAATTACTGGACCTGGCACATAAATGGGTTTAAGTTCAGGAGTCAATAAGTATCTTCCCCCTCTCTGGTCCATATGAAAGCAGGGGAACCAGCAACAGAGACTGAGAATGTGACAGAATCTAAGTGATCCTAGCCCCTGGGTATCCTAGGATCTTCCCCAAAGCAACCTGGAATCAATTTGAGTATGATTAGTTTTCTCGCTCTATGAAAAGCTAACAAGAAGCTGAACAGTTGAACCAATTCTGCACCCCTTATTGAAGGAAAGTACAGAGAGATTCAGTAGCTAAATGGTTTCTTCTTGGATAACCTGATTTATGATGTATCTCCAGCCTGCAGGTGCTGATAGAACACTGATCTTTCAGCACTCTATATCATTGTCCTCAATTCCAAGCTACCAAACATGGCAAGTAGGAGGAAAAGAGTTTCAACACTTTTGAAAACCTCATATCCATAGAGAGAGCAATCAAACAAAATATCAGAATGGACCTCTAATGAAACAAAGATATAAAGGAAGACAGAAAATATTGAAAGAAAACTTTCTAATTATAAAATAATAAAAATAACATCAACTGTAGACCAACATACTTTATTGGAACAAACTGTAAAAATTTAACATATACACTGAAGAAAAGAATCATCTCTGATATGAATAAAATTACTGGTCTGGAAGATCAAGTCAATCATAAAGCAAAATTAAAAGAGAATGTAGTCTGGAGAGAAATATGAGATTTGGAGGGTAGATACAGTAATTGTAATTTAAGAATAGGCTTTCCAGAAGAAAAAGTAGATTAGATGAAAATAAAACCAATCATAATTTTAAAAATTTCATCAGCTGAAGAATATTCCAGCCTATACTTTATAAGTTTTGGCTAGTTCCCAGTGGGATTAATGAAGTTACAAGCATAGGGATATATTGGTTAGATACTTGAATTCCTTGAACAACAACAACAAACTTTAGAACTTTCCAATAGAAAGAAAAAAGGATAAAGAAGTTTTGTTCAATTGCTCATCTACAATGTTGTATTTAAAAGTTGATAAAGAAATTTCTAAAACAACTAACAGAGAAGCTTGAAATCAGACTCCCCCTACCTAGGAAAACTATTCTTCCCTCATTGGGGAGAAAAGAGAAATATTTGCAGATACACAAGGATGCACCCACCTACAGAAACCCATCTAACTGAGAGAAATACTTTGAAAATATGGTGTAATAGTTAAAAACCTGCATGTAGCATCGACTATATCAACTAAACATATACAATACAACTATTTAAAATGTGAGAAATTCACAATTGGAGGTAACATGATAAACTGATTAATGAGAATAGTCAAGCGTTTATCCTGCTTTTTCTGAATAAAACAAACTTGAAATATTCATATAATCAAATGGATGAGGAAAAGGTCTTCATGGAATAAATCATGCTAACAAATGCAAATGTGCTTAGTCACTCAGTGGTGTCCAACTCTTGGCAACCCTCTGGACTATAGCCCTTCAGGCTCCTCTGTCCATGGGATTGATTCTCCAAACAAGAATACTGGAGTGGGCTGGCATTTCCTCCTCCAGGGGAATCTTCCTGACCCAGGGATCAAAGTCACATCTTCTGTATCTCCTGCATTGCAGGCAGATTCTTTACCTGTGGAGCCATCAGGGAAGCCCAAACATAGCAAAAGAGATAATAAATATAGAAGATGCACCATTTTGCAAAATCTAAAGAAATAAAGGATCCAGGCTATGACTATTAATGAATTCTAAAACCATTAGATGAAAAGTTGATGGAAAATTTCATAAAGAATGGTTCAGAATGATACCATCTAACTATACAGATCAATCATAGCTTTTCTCATAGTAGAACCATAGGATACAGTATGCCTCCCGGTGTGATGCAAACAGCAAGTACATAGTCCCACCAATGAAATATTCTTTAAAAAAGAAAGGTGAGGACTTAAATCTAACAAAACCTCTAGATATCATAATCAGTGAATAGAAAATCTGAGTGAATTAGGGATGTTTAAACATCACCAAAAGAAAGTCTGCAGCAAATATATTGACTAGAGTATGGGACACACTAAAGATAAGTGGCAAAAGTATTTTCTAGAAGTAAATGGCATGAAAAAAGGTAAATGAAAAGAGACACATACATATATCCTGTTAGACATTTGTATTGAAATATCTACAGATAAAATGATGTGATGTCACAGATTTGCTTTAAAATACTATTCATACAAAAAATAATGGGGAGAGATGTGTAAGACTGATAAAATGTTGATTATCATCAAATAGGGATGAATGGGTACATGGAGACATTGTACTATTGTTCTCTATCTGGGGATATGTTTGAAAATTTCCTCCAAACAAAATGATTTTAAAAATTCAGGGAAGCTTTATATGAAAATACAATGGTTAACAATATATCATCCTTCTTTAAAATCTAGATAGATTTAGTAGACAAAGAAGGAAGAACTGTGAAATAAAGGAAGGCAATCTACAATCTGCATTTAAAGTAAATATAGAAAACTTTGTTAGTTGAATGTAGGTTATTTTCATATATTTGAGAAAGTTTACAGTAAACAATGAAATTGCCCATAAACTTTCACATCTTCAGAAAATTGAGATTTTACAGCAACAGCCTTTGATCATGATGTATTTCATCCAAATTAAAAATTGTAGAGATGATTACAGACACTCGAATAGAAACTTCATGTTAAATAACATTATTTCTATTTCTCTGATATTAAATTTCTTGGGTGTTATAATACTATTATGATTATGTGCAAAAATGTCTTTATTCTTATTAAAGATTTGGGGATGAAATGTACTTCCCATTCCAATTTAGTTTCAAACAATTCAGCCAAAATATTTCATATACACATATATATGGTGTTAGAAAGAAAAAAGTGAAGAGAAACTCAAAATTTGAAAAAAAACAAAGCAATAATTGGTAAGTCTGAAATGAGTTAAATGTGTTATTATACTATTCTTTCAATTTTTCTATAGATATGAAGTTTATTGTGGTAGAAGGTTAGAAAGAGAAATACAGGAACAAAAAGTTAAATAAATAATTTTTACAGTTAAAAAGTTAAATACATTCATTTGATCACTTGAATTAAAGATAAAAGAAAAACTAGAAAACTTCATTCTCTAGGCTAGAGAACATTTCATATGAATATCTTCCTTTCTAAAAGGTCAAGAGGGCAAGATTTGACTAGATCTTTAAGGTACTTTTAACAGCAGGAATGCATTAATTTAAATATCCCAGAACAATCACAATGAGAGTTAAGGCAAATGTTTGCTGGCAATTTACAATTACCAGGCAACAAACTACATATTCTATATGTATGACCTCATTTAATTCTCACAACAGACTCATGAGTAAGAGCAATTAGCTTTTGACTTAACAGTGGTCTCATGGGATAGTCAGTAATGGAGTCAAGATCACTGCCCTTTATACTATGCAAAGCTTGATTACTCATCAGTTTCATATTGCCCTTACCCATCAGAGCTGGCAGTTATCATGTTCCCCTAAATGAAATACCTATCTTAGAGTAATGATTAAGAGGGTAGCAAATTAAGCTCATGTTTAACACATTAGTGGTATGACCTTGATCAAGTGATTTTTCCTCACTGTTCTTCATTTTTCTTAACAGTAAAATGGAAGGGTTAACCTGTGAGGCTGTACTAAGATTATTTGTGATAGATGCACTGAAAGAACAAAGCAGAGTGTGTAGTACATAGAAAGTATCCAGTAGATATTAGATATAGTATAATGGGGACATTCGTCAGTGCTGCAGCTTTATGTGATTAAAAAAAAAAAAAAAAAAAGCTGACTATGAAAACAATAGAAGGAGAAAGACTTGAGATCTCTTCAAGAAAATCAGAGATACTAAGGGATCATTTCATTCAAAGATGGGCACAATAAGCACAGAAATGGTAAGGACCTAACCAAAGCAGAAGAGATTAAGAAGAGGTGGCAAGGATACACAGAAGAACTGTACAAAAAAATGTCTTAATGACCCAGATAACCATGATGATCCAGATAACCATTAGTCACTCACCTAAGCCAGACATTCCGGAGTGTGAAGTCAAGTGAGCCTTAGGAAGCATTACTACAAACAAAATTAGTGGAAGTGACAGAATTCCAGCTGAATTATTTCAAATCCTAAAAGATGATGCTGTGAAAGTGCTACACTCAATACGCCAGCAAATTTGGAAAACTCTGCAATGGCTACAGGAATGGAAAAGGTCAGTTTTCACTGCAATCCCAAAGAAGGGCAATGCCAAAGAATGTTTAAATTACCGTATGATTGCACTCATTTCACATGCTAGCAAGGTAATGTGCAAAATCTTTCAAGCTAGGCTTCAACAGTACATAACCTGAGAACTTCCGGATGGACAAGATGGATTTAGAAAAGGCAGAGGAACCAGATATCAAATTGCCAACATCCGCAGAAAAAACAAAGGATCTCCAGAAAAACATCTACTTCTGCTCCATTGACTATGCTAAAGCCTTTGTGTGGATCACAACAAACTGTGGAAAATTCTTAAAGAGATGGGGATACCAGACCACCTTATTTGCCTTCTGAAAAGCACAATTAAAACATGAAACAACTGACTGGTTCAAAATTGGGAAAGGAGTACATCAAGGCTGTATATCGCCACCCTTATTATTTAACTTATATGCAAGGTACCTCATGTGACATGCTGGTCTATATGAATCACAACCTGTAATCAAGATTGCCAGGAGAAATATAACAACCTCAGATATGCAGATGATACCACTCTAATGGCAGAAAGTGAAGAGGGACTAAAGAGCCTCTTGATGAAGGTGAAAGAGGAGTGTGAAAAAGTTGGCTTAAAATTCAACATTCAAAAAATGAAGATTATGGCAATCAGTTCCATCACTTTGTGGCAAATGGATGGGGAAAAACTGGAAATAATGACAGACTTTATTTTCTTGGGCCCCAAAATCACTGCAGACAGTGACTGCAGCCACAAAATTAAAAGGCATTTGATCCTTGGAAGAAAAGCTATGACAAACCTAGATAGTGTATTAGAAATCTTTAACAACAAAGCTCTGTAGAGTCAAACCTATGGTTTTTCCAGCAGTCAGGTACAGATGTGAGAGTTCAGTTCAGTTCAGTTCAGTCGCTCAGTCGTGTCCGACTCTTTGCGACCCCATGAATCACAGCACGCCAAGCCTCCCTGTCCATCACCAACTCCCGGAGTTCACTCAGACTCATGTCCATCGAGTCAGTGATGCCATCCACCCATCTCATCCTCGGTCGTGCCCTTCTCTTCCTGCCCCCAATCTCTCCCAGCATCAGAGTCTTTTCCAATGAGTCAACTCTTCCCATGAGGTGGCCAAAGTACTGGAGTTTCAGCTTTAGCATCATTCCTTCCAAAGAAATCCCAGGGTTGATCTCCTTCAGAATGGACTGGTTGAATCTTCTTGCAGTCCAAGGGACTCTCAAGAGTCTTCTCCAACACCACAGTTCAAAAGCATCAATTCTTCTGCACTCAGCATTCTTCACAGTCCAACTCTCACATCCATACATGACCACAGGAAAAACCATATCTTTGACTAGACGGACCTTAGTCGGCAAAGTGATGACTCTGCTTCTGAATATACTATCTAGGTTGCTTATAACTTTTCTTCCAAGGAGTAAGCGTCTTTTAATTTCATGGCTGCAGTCACCATCTGCAGTGATTTTGGAGCCCCCCAAAATAAAGTCTGACACTGTTTCCACTGTTTCCCCATCTATTTCCCATGAAGTGATGGGACTGGATGCCATGATCTTCATTTTCTGAATGCTGAGCTTTAAGCCAACTTTTCCACTCTCCTCTTTCACTTTCATCAAGAGGCTTTTTAGTTCCTCTTCACTTTCTGCCATAAGGGTGGTGTCATCTGCATATCTGAGGTTATTGATATTTCTCCCGGCAATCTTGATTCCAGCTTGTGTTTCTTCCAGTCCAGCGTTTCTCATGATGTACTCTGCATATAAGTTAAATAAGCAGGGTGACAATATACAGCCTTGATGTACTCCTTTTTCTATTTGGAACCAGTCTGTTGTTCCATGTCCAGTTGGACCATAATAAAGAAGGCTGAGCACTGAAGAATTGATGTTTTTGAACTGTGGAGCTAGAGAAAACTCTTGAGAGTCCCTTGGATAGCAAGGTGATCAAACCAATCAATCCTAAAGAAAATCAACCCTAAATATTCACTGGAAGGACTGATGCTAAAGCTGAAGCTCCAATACTTTGGCCAACTAATGCCAAGACTGATTTATTAGAAAGACCCTGATGCTAGGAAAGATTGAGGGCAGAAGGAAAAGGGGATGACAGAGGATGAGATGGTTGGATAGCATCACTGACTCAATGGACATGAGTTTGAGCAAAATGGTTAAGGACAGGGAAGCCTGGCATGCTGCACTCCATGAGGTCAGAAAGAGTCAGACATGACTTAGCAACTGAACAACAACAATGTTTCAAAATAAAAATCATAAGGCAGTATTAGGGGAAAGGGAGTTACTAAAACTAGCAATATTTATCAATTTGGTAGAGGATAATGTAAATTGAATTATATCTCCAAGCACAGTGCCTGCTTAATATTAAGCATAAGCTTGGTAAACATTTGTCAAATAACAGAAATTAACAATGTCTAAGCTATAATTGATGAATTGAATGAATTTAATTATAATAGGTTTTGATTTATGAATTGAGTCATGATATTCAGAAGATCAATATTATTTTACTTATTTTAAAAGTACTGGTAAAATAACAAGTGTTAAGTATTTAAACTTAAACTTCAAATCAGAAATTAAAAAAAAAAAAAAAGCAAGATCATTCCATGTAGTAAATGGATCTCACCAAATCTCCTATCAGAGCATAGAAAGATCAGACAGAAGAAATATTATCAAGGAACTGTTCATCATGGATGTTTTGGGAGTATTTATCACTAACTACTCAACATGGAAAGATAACCTTTTCCAACCTGTCCTGTAAAGAAAAGACCATTTTCTTTTGAGCTTTCTGCCTTCCACAATGGAAACATTAGACATAAGTGGCTTTTGTATACCAATCCTGTTTTTTTTTTTTTTTTTTAAAGAATAACTAAGAAATGAAACAATCCTTAAAGCACAAAGCATGGTCAATATATTTCCCATCTACTTACAGAAAAAGCAATTATGTAGAAAGTCAAACTCTTACTAAAACTTGGGTCCTAACTATCTCTTTTTTTCTGTAAGCAAACTTAATAAGAAGTAAAGATTCTCTGGGTAATTTACCATAGATTCTAAGGAGGAGGGCACAAAATTGAATAGGAATTCTGCTCCCAGCCTGCATTCTACATTTTCATTAATGTCATGCCTGAGGTTATATAAGAACCTAAAAATAACACATTTGAACACAGTTTTGCTGTTTTAAAAAACAGGCTGTGTAAATACCAAAACGTGGATAAATAAGCAGTCATTCTTAATTATTTTTAACTACAATATTCTTTCTTCAACCTGACACTCATTTTTTTTTAGTATCCCAATGGTAAAAATAATTTTTAGAAGGAAAACTTATGAGCCTATAGGGAAATAGAGTTATGAGACTAAAACTTTGCTTGAACATAATACATTGGGAATTCTCTGGCAGTCTAATGGTTAGGACTCCTACTTTTACTGTCAAGGGCATGGATTTAAACTCTAGTAGGGGAACTAAGATCCTGAAAACCACACGACATGGCCCAAAACAAAAATAAACAAAACAAGCATAGTATATTATTTTAATAGGTTTAATATTTACTGGAACAAAACAATAGCTAACATATTGAAGAATTAATGGCATTATATATAAAATGGGGGAAAACATCATGAGTAAGATATAGATTTTGGGGGGAAGAGGATTTTTTTTTTTTCTAAATGGAAGTCTCTTCAAAGAATCTTGCCCTAAAAGAAAACTTAGGGAGTGGTCTGAATAAGCAAGAGCAGGAAAAAAAAAACACACACACACACACACACAAAACAGGGAACTCTCACTGTGCATAATAAATAAATAGGAATCTACTGAGGGGGGCTGCCAGTGGACTGTGAGGGTGAGAAAGGAAGTTAGAATGGGGAGCGGGCTGGAGACATAGGAAAAGACTGACTGAGCATTTTACCCTTGAAGGGGGATGATTCAAACTATATAAAAGGGTGTTTACTATTATTATTAAAATGATTACTCTTTGATTTTTTCTAATCTGTAGCCACAACTGCGAAATCTTCACAGAAATTCTCCTGAAAACAATCAACCCGCTTACATGAGTGGTTTTTATGAAGTATCAATACTGTATGAATTTGGGTCAGGAAAAAGATAATAACTGCAAGAGATGAAATGTGAAATCAGTAAAAACAGGGATCACTTTCATGAGTGATTGTAAGCATCTCCTTCTCCAAATCCACAGAGATATTGAAAGGAATGCTGGACTTACACCAACTTTATCTGAGCACCCAAGAAAGGTTGAAGAGTCCAACTGACATTACCTTATCTCCTCAAATCCCCTTTCCCTTCAGTTGAAAGAAAAAACTTCAGAATGTTTTGCTTTCTGTCTGGTACTATTCCAAATCATCTTACACTACCCACAAAAATCAACTCAAGACGGATTAAAAACTCAAACATAAGGCCTGAAACCATACAAATTCTTGAAGAAACATGAGAAAAGCTCATTGACAACAGTCTTGGTGGTGTTTGGTGTTGTGTTTATTTTTTTGGTCTGACATCAAAAGCGATGGCAACCGAAGCAAAATAAGCAAAGGGCATTACCTCCATCTAAAAAGCTTCTGCACAGAAAAGGGAAAAAAATCAACAAAATGAAAAAGCAATCTATGGAATGGGAGAATATATTTGCCAATCATATACTGCGAAAAGGTATCAATATTTTACACACACACACACAGACCCAAACATAAATTAGATTATTCAACCATTAGAAGGAAATCTTGACATGTGGGGAAAAAAATGGATGGACCTTGAAGAATTATGGTAAGTGAAATAAGCCAAAGAAAAACAAATAATGCATAGTATCATTGAGATGTGGAAAAAAAAATTTACAGTTAAGTTCCTTGAAACAGAAAGTAGAAAAGCAGTTGCCAGTGGTTGGGGTGAGAAAATACCAACTTTCACCTATAGGGTGAATGTAATCTGAGAATGTAATGTAAAATATGGTGATTATAGTTGGTAACACTGTTGTACAACTGAAATCTTGGAAGACAGCAGCACTTAATTATCCTCACCAAAAAAAAGCAAACAAAGAGAAGATAAATATATGAAGTGACAGATGTGTTAATTAACCAGATGGAGGAATTCATTCACAATATACATACATTAATTCTCCATGATATATACTTTATCTTACAATTTTATTTGTCAACTATACCTCAAAAATGAAAAAAGATAATAGTTAAGCAAACAATGGAATACTACTCAATGATAAAAAATAATGAAATCTTGCCATTTATGACATGGATAGATCTGAATGGTATTATGCTAGGTGAAATAAGCTAGAGAGAAACAAATACCATATGATTTCATTTACATGTAGAATCTAAAAAGCAAGTGAATTAATATAACAAAATAGAAACAGATTCAGATACACAGAACAAATTGGTCACCATAGGTGAGAGGGTTGGTGGGGGAAATGAATGAGATAGACGAGGGGTATTAAGAGGCATCAATTTCCATTTATACAATAAAAATAAGTCATGGGAATGTAATATATAGTAGAGGGAATATAATGAATAATACTTTAATCACTTTGCATGGTGACAGATGGTAACTAGGCTTACACAGTGATCATTTTGTAATGTAAAAACAAATCACATAAGTATGTTGTACACTTGAAATATAAGTCAATAATACTTCAATTATAAGGAGAAAAAATATAATAATCAAGGTATATCAAAAAGTAAGCAGTATGTCTACAGTCTTCCAGCCAAACATAAGTGATTTTTTAAGTTACTCAGAACATACAGAGAGTCTCTCTAAGTTATAGAATAGATAGTTACTTTACTTTTACCTATGAAAGTATTGGAAACTTGGAAAATTATGCAAGATAAATCTGAACTTCATGTCCAGGGAATTTATGATTAGTGACAAATAATCCTATGGTGTATTTTGTTGCCTAAATATCTTAAAAAAAAAAAACTCAGATGTAAATTTTACAACTCTGAGTTTTATAATAGGTAATTTCCTCTGTGCGACCCCATAGACGGCAGCCCACCAGGCTCCCCCTTCCCTGGGATTCTCCAGGCAAGAACAATGGAGTGGGCTGCCATTTCCTTCTCCAATGCATGAAAGTGAGAAGTGAAAGTGAAGTCGCTCAGTCCTGTCCGACTCTTCGTGACCCCATGGACTGCAGCCTACCAGGCTCCTCTGTCCATGGGATTTTCCAGGCAAGAGTACTGGAGTGGGGTGCCATTGCCTTCTACTTAAACTGAGTTTTGTGAAATCTTTATAGAACATGATGACTTTATGCTACAAAGAGTTCTGAGAACTATAAAGTAGTTCAAGTGAACAAAATTGGTAAAATATCAACTTATACACCATTAAAGTATTTTTTA
The DNA here is from genome assembly GCF_032405125.1 of Capricornis sumatraensis. Taxonomy (NCBI): domain Eukaryota; kingdom Metazoa; phylum Chordata; class Mammalia; order Artiodactyla; family Bovidae; genus Capricornis; species Capricornis sumatraensis. The sequence goes on along the minus strand of NC_091074.1, from coordinate 43,207,063 downwards.
TTGTTTTGACTCAATTTTAAATATTTTATTGTGGTAAAAGCTACATAATATAATACATATTATTTTAACCATATTTAACTGTACAATTCAGTGGCACCAAATATGTTCACATTGTTATTCAACTATCATCATCCTTCTCCTGAAGTTTTCACTTTCCTAAACTGAAACTGTGTTCCCATAACACTAACTCCCTAGTTAATAGAGTTAGGTTGGGGACCTCCCCAAACCCCTCAACCCTGGCATCTACTGATGTACTTTCTGACTCTGAATTTGTCTGCTCTAGGTATCTTTTATAAGTGGAATCAAACAGTATTTGTTTGCACCTAATGTATATTGGGAGAAGGCAATGGCAACCCACTCCAGTATTCTTGCCTGGAAAATCCCATGGGCGGAGGAGCCTGGTAGGCTGCAGTCCATGGGGTCACTAAGAGTTGGACACGACTGAGTGACTTCACTTTCACTTTTCACTTTCATGCATTGGAGAAGGAAATGGCAACCCACTCCATTGTTCTTACCTGGAGAATCCCAGGGACGGGGGAGCCTAGTGGGCTGCCATCTATGGGGTCGCACAGAGTCGGACATGACTGATGTGACTTAGCAGCAGCAGTAGCAGCAATGTATATTGGGATAAATTTTTAAGGTTAATATATGTCCTACAAACAGACTGTACCTATTTTTTGCCCTATGCTATACAGTAGGTTCTCATTGGTTATCTATTTTATGCATAGTAGTGTATATATGTCAATCCCAATCTCCCAATAAATATTGATATTTTAAACTGCTGAGGAAAAAGTTTTAAAATGGCTAGATAATTTCACCTAGACTGAATATCTGTTAATAACCTAAGTATTAATAAGCTAACTAATCAATGATTATCTTGCTAACGTTTATTGTCTTTTGATTGTACCTTGTACATGCCCTACACTCAGGACACTGAAGTCAGGCAGCTATCATTAGTATTTGTAAAGGTCAACAATGTCTCCTAAACTTGGGAAAACAGTTTGAAATCTAGTGATTAGTAATAACATAGATTCTATGGATTCATGCTCTAGACAGCTGACTTAGAGGCAGAATTCTGAAATTCTTTAGAAAGTGAAAACTTTCAGGTTTAAGACAGAATAACAGTCCACAGTAACAACTAAGCTTAAATCTTTTAGCCAACTGAGATAAATATAAATTAATTGACAAAAAAGTAGAATATGAATAAAAACAAACAAAAAACAAAGAACGGTCCAGACAGAATCCAAGATAATGGTATACTCCAGGGGATGGAGGCAGGGAGAAGGATAAGGGGGAGGGATGATTATCCCTGGAGACAGCAGCTTTTTTGGCATGGTGTCATTTCATTACTATGAGAGAAGGAAGGAAGGAATGGAGGGGGGAATCAAGGAAGGGAGACTGCCCATTCACAGACCAACAATGATTATGTTTTAGCCAAGGATCATGACTAATACAATTCTGATCATTTAAGTCTAAAGATGGGTGAAGCAGATTTTAGAAGTCATCTTTGCTGTAAAATTATAGGAAACAGTCTTACACAATCAGACTATTTTTGTTTTATTAACATGAATGAATGTTTTTCTGTGTAATGAAGAAATCTAATAAATGAAACAGCATCACTGAAGGGTCTTAGGAAAATACTTTTAAAATTGCTTTGTCAAGTAGGACTTGAGAGGCAAGTATACATTTAGAAATTCTGGCTAACATCTGTGAGATTTCACTTATATTTAAACAGAGCTGTGAATATCTCTTCAGGACACCTACCATTCTAATTATGCTGATTAAAAAAATGTTAACATCTAACAAAGCACACATGATGTGAAAATACTTGTTAAACCACCTACGCAGTTTTAACAATAAGACAAATATGAGATCATTGCATTTCTTAAGGCTCATTATATTAGAATTAGTTCAGTGGCAATATTTTGGGGAAATATTTGCACTTGATATTTTTTAATACACGTTTTCCATTTGCTGAGCTCTTTTTTTTCAAATTCACTTTGCACAAATTCTATGTTAGAATTATGATGTGCAATAATGTGTTATACGATATTGGTGACAAATACCTTCTTAGGAAAATTAAGAAAAAAATGGCCTGCCATTCATTGAGGATGGCTTTAGGTCATTTTTTTGAGTCACACTATCAGCCTAATAAACAGTTTTTGCTCATGTGTATCATATCAAAGACATCTTTTAAATATGCCATTTTTAAGATTAGTTTCCATGTGGTTCAGTTGTAAAGAATCCACCTGCCAATGCAGGAGATGCGGGTTTGATCCCTAGGTCAAGAAGATCCTGTGGAGAAGGAAATGGCAACCCTATCCAGTATTCTTGCCTAGGAAATCGCATGGACAGAGGAACCTGGCAGGCTACAACCCATGGGGTGTAAAAGAATTGGATATGACTTAGCAACTAAACTAAAATAAACTTAGAGATTAAACTAATTTTAAGATATTCAAAAACAGATTTTATGTATGAGTAAGTTGAATTACTAACCCTTGGGAGAAGTTTAAAGTTATACTCCTCAAGTCATTTGTTAAGATATATTCTACTCTAATACAGAGAATTCAACAAAATTCAAGGGAAATTTGAGGCAAAGAATTAAATGCCTTCTCTATTCACTCTTGAGGATAGGGGAGAAACTTTGAGAAATGGATTAATGATGAAATCAGGAACTTTTAGGTAATACATTGGGACCACCAAACAGGGATAAAGATTCTTTTCTTCTTTACAACTCACTCACATGGTCAAAGTGAGAGAAAAACCCAAGAAAGGAGGCATAAGACTGTCTTCTGCTCTAAGTTTTACAGTAGAAGACAAGGAGTTACTGTATGTTCTATTCAGTACATTCTAGATGACCAAGATAGGAAAACAGACCTGAGTTAAGAGCTTTTGAAGAAACGCACTTTGGTCTTTCCTATCATTTCCATCTGATACTTCCCAGATTTAAGCATAATGACATGGGTGGTTAAAAGAGACAAAGGACCCTATGACTTAGAGATCCAAGACCCCAATCTCTCCATAGGACAACCAGCTAGAGAAAATGAAGGGCTTTATGAGACTTTGTTTCCTTTGTGTATATTTTTCTAAAATATATACATATACATGTGCATGTAAGCTAAGCAGCTTCAGTCGTGTCCAACTCTTTGTGACCCCATGGACTATAGGGTCATGGGATTCTCCAGGCAAGGATACTGAAGTAGGACGCATGTCCTCCTCCAGGAGACCATCCTGATGCATGGATTTGCTCATGTCTCTGATGTCTCCTGCACTGGCAGCAGGGTTCTTTACTACTAGTGCCACATTAGAAAAAAGAATATCTCAGACACAGAGTCATAAATCTAGTCATAGAGGGACATACATGCCAATTACTAAGCTGATTACTGAGAGTTTGAGTGAATGAGAGAGCCAAGGAAATTATATTCTAGAAATATGAGTGGATACAGGTTATTGCAGTACACTGAGATATGAACCGTGGTTGTAGAAGTACAGGAAACATGTTGAAGAGGTGATTTATTCAGACTTGCAGAGAAGGCTTATAGGAAAGAGTCATCTACTAAGACCTCAAGTATGAACAGGCATTATCCAGGTAAAGGAGTATGAGGCAAGAGCCAAATAATCTGAATAGGAGAGACTTGGCAACTTTGAGATTAGAGGAAACCCTGGACCTTTGAGACCAAAGTCTGTCAAGCTAAATCTTAGCTGAGTTACAGTTTCTCTTGGGTTGTTTCCTAATCTTCAAATAACATTTTAGGAGAATAAAATGATGTCACAAGTAACTCACCAATATGACACATTAAGTTTCTCATATTTATCAGATTCTTTCTGCCTTTACATTTTTACATCTATATTTCCATCTATATTCCTCTGTTTTTGTGGTCTTTGTATTATTAGCACTTCCACAACTAGGAAAACAAAGGCAGGAAGAGGCATTTTATTTTCTCTCTTCTATTCAGCCCTTGCTTCCACAATCAATGTTAAGTAATGTGCCAGATTCACTGTGTCCACCCCACCCCATCCTACCACTTTGGACTGTATTAAGTGCTCCAGGTTTATAGTAGGTTTGAAATGAAGAAGTGAATGAGTGAATAGGAAATTTGTTACTCTATTTTCCCTCAAAATGGATAATTTTACATACCACCAACTTTTTCCATTTAACGCTCACTATATTTTTTGACAGTCCCACAATGACTGTGAAATCCTTTTTCTGAAAGTAAATGCATGGTTGAGCCTTAGGCTCAATTCTCCTCTAGGGATAAAGGGTAAAGAATTGGAGAAGTAGAGGTCAGTGGTATTTGCCTTTTTTCTTTTGTTTATAGGATAGTTTCTAAACCTGAGCATTATTAACAATTAGAGCAGATAAATTGGTGTCATGACATGCTGTCTTATGCATTATAGGTTGTTCAGCAGCATCCCTGGTCTCTATCCACAACATTCCTAGTTTAATTTCATTTATAGACGTGGCAAGGAAAAATGTATCCAGATATAGACAAGTGTACAACACCCTTCTCCTTTTGAGAAACAAATCTGTAAACATTTAATTCCAAAGAAATTTCATCACAGAGGAAACTAGCAGTTTTTTAAAAATTAATGCAAACTGGTGGGCTGCAGTCCATGGGGTCGCAGAGTCGGACACGACTGAGCAACTTCACTTTCACTTTTCACTTTCATTCATTGGAGAGGGAAATGGCAACCCACTCCAGTGTTCTTGCCTGGAAAATCCCAGGGACGGGGGAGCCTGGTGGGCTGCTGTCTATGGGGTCACACAGAGTCGGACACGACTGAAGTGACTTAGCAGCAGCAGCAGCAGGCTCAATTAAGGTTTGAGAACAGGAAAAAAAAAATAAGTTTAAGGTATTTGATACTGCAACAATTACATCTTGAAAATGTGGGCAATTCTCTACTCTCACCTGTCAAACTGAGAACACAGTGGGTCACCTAAGTGAAAATGTTAGGTTTGCTGATTTAGAGGACAGAAATCTCAAGATCAAGAAGTAAGAGATGTCTAAATTAAGGTAATCTCAGGAGATAAGAAGCTTGAAGGGATATAAAACCGTTTACCTCCTGGTTTGATCAAGTTAATACCTAAGAACAGCTTGAGTTTCCAGTTCTTGCTTCAGACAGCCTGAAGACCAAGAATAATCACTGACAGTTGGGTCAATAGTGACAAGAAAATATATTCAAAACTTGAAGTAAGAAAACACCTGAATTTCTCCCCTACAGTTTCTAAAAGATAACTATAGGGCTAATTGCTAGCATTTAAATGAAAATGTTATGTACTCCTCAGATGTTAATTGGCTTACTTTTCAGAAATCTGATAATCAGATCTCACCATCTCCATTGGGTATAATTCTAAACAGTATTAGAATATATATTCAAATTCAAATTAGCATATATATGATCTCTAGTTTTTATCTGTCTCTTCTGTCAGGTGTGAGCACCAAGTACACCAAGTTTCAATGCCCTAGAGAAGGATTTAATTCATCTCTTTGAAATGTTATATATACATATGTGAGTTTGTGTGTGCATGCTTATATATGATACCCAGCGTTTTACGTGCAGTGGTACAGTGATAACTATGACTTTTTTTTTTTGTAAATATGGTAGACATTTTTAGACAGATGCTTTTTAGTGCTGAGATGATCAGAGTCAGCTGAGCATGTATTTCTGTTGATTTATTAACTATGCAGAGCTCCAATGATATTGCTTTGACCTTAGCAGCAAAGGTCAGAAGCTCTAAATGTATCTTCTGGCAGTTTTATTTTAGAAAATAATCAGATTTATATGCGCTCTAAACAGTTTAAGTGAACAACAAACCTTCCTTTACACTTATATCTTTGTGCAACTGAAAACAATTTTCTATACTAATATTTGGAGACCCTGCATTGACAGATATTTCAAGTATGAGACTGCTCAGCAAAATTCTCACTAGCCATTTTGGAAAAGTGTATGGAAATCCTTGAGCAGTGAAGTGAAACTTCATTCAACAAAATTCCCTTTTTAAATTCATTCTCTACTGGAAAAAGTAAGCATTAGGTATTTCAAAATTGGCTAATACTGCAGAATTTAGACATTTAAAGAAAAAAATCAAACAAAAGCAGGTACACTGGGGCACTGGGTCGTCCTTTGGATCACCATCACAACTAGCACTAAATAATGGGCAGCTATTTTCACACTGGGGTCTCTACTATCAACTTGTCTCACTAACTTTTGCTGTTTTTTATTATCACTGTCTTGCCCATCTCCAACTAGGAGTAATTTTCACCTCTTTAGTACTGTGCTTTTCTAACAAGATTAAGAGCTTTGTTTGATTTGGGTTTGAGTCCAAAGTCATTGAAGCCATAGCATCTCTTGGCCTCAGTATCTATATCATGTTTTAAACAGAAAATACCTAAATAACTGGTGTGACATAAAATAAAATAGTTATATTCCTTGAACTTCTTGACTCATCAGTAAGTTTTAGGGCCACAAACAATGGTTGGAAGGATTTATACAGTCATGTGTGGTAGATGGGTTATATTGAAGGTCCCACTTCATGTATCCCCTCCTGTATGTATCCCTCTGTGATAACACAGAGCCCTGCAACTGGACTCTCAGAGGTGCTGTGCAAATCATGTTAGCCACAATGTTAGCAAAGCTAAAAAATAGAAACTTGAAATATGTGTGAATGTTTGAGTTTGCATGCTTGTACACCTCCTGTATTCACGATGGGAACAGGTCTAAGCTAGCTTGCCAAAGAAATGTGAAATATCACTGCAGAAGAGTCAGTCACCCAGGCAACCCCTGGACTTGTGAGCAACATCCAGCAGCCATTACCCCACCACCAACTCCACCATGGACTCCATATCTTTTCAGATCCTCTGCAAGCTCTTTAATATGTCTAGAATTGAAATAAAAATATGACAAACTAATATAAAGAATGTCTAGAAGCTTTACCCTTGATATTACATGCTGCTGCTGCTAAGTCGCTTCAGTCATGTCTGACTCTGTGCGATCCCATACATGGCAGCCCAACAGGCACATCAATTTAATATCTACTCATAATACATGTAGGGATTCCCCGGTAGCTCAGGTGGTAAAGAATTCACCTGCAGTGCAAGAGACCCCCTTTCAATTCCTGCATTGGGAAGAGTCACCGTTCCAGTATTCTTGGGCTTCCCTGGTGGCTCAGCTGGTAAAGAATCTGCCTGCAATGTGGGAGACCTGGGTTCGATCCCTGGGTTAGGAAGATCCCCTGGAGGAGGAAATGGCTACCCACTCCAGTATTCTGGCCTGGAGAACACTCCATGTGGTTGCAAAGAGTTGGACAGGACTGAGTGACTTTCACTTTCAATACATGTATATTAAAAACTTAACTTAGATCCCACTCTTCCAATCTGCTCTTCCCACCACCTGTATTTATCCCCACCTTTCTTCCTATTTTAATCCAGCCTCTCATTTTTCTCAACATAATAGTCAGCAAAAAGGCCTAAACTGGGACATTTTCCAGAAGCTTCATAAGCACTGGCTGAGCTGACCATGAAAGAATAGGTTAAGAGCCATTTCCTGTACAGTTTTGTTACTATCTACTTACTTTATTCACTGTTTATGTCTGGCCAATGACTGACCAAAGCAGTGCTCCAAAGAATAAAGTCGGTTTCTTCTGTTAAGAAGTGAATATACCCTCCTTTCTACGGTTGAGGGAGGAGGGATCCAGCATGTAATTTTCCCTTCCACAGAGGGTTTTAATTCAGAAATTTGGGGGATACAGAATTGAGATTTTACCTAAACTAAGTACTTTTATGAGGAAGAGATTAGGTTTTCGTTGGAGGCATTTCAGATTCTGAGTATCATCTTTGAGCCTGCTATTGTGTTTGGATTGTCCCACAAATGCCTTTATTTTTCTATTGTTAAGCAGGGAGCTTTGTGCACAGATATGTATACACACATGTACACTACACCAAGACTCAAAGTTCTGCCCTTCAAGGTGCTTGTGCTTATACTTTAACAGAAAAGGTAGGCCCATGCTATGTTTTCTTTTCATATTCCCTTTGTTGCTGTAAAAAAGCCTAAAGACAAATTCAATTATTTTCTGTTCTTTGAGAGACCCTGACATTTCTTTATTCTAAAAGAAAAGTTAGCGAATAGAGATATTTTTATAAGCAGAACAGTTTTTTGGAAAAAAAAAAAAAAACCCTTAGTAACTAACACACAATAAATAGAGAAAAAGCTCTGAAGAGAAGGTCAACAAGGGGACTAGGAATGTATAGCTGATGTCTGGCAGTCACAGGATATCAAATGTGCAGAGATGGTTCAGGTACTTTCTGGTTTTCTCTCTCAAAACTACCTAATCTCTCCAACAATTATGAACTTTAAGAAAACATCAGCTTATACCAAAATGAAAATCATACATCTGCTTTCATTTTGAAACCATTTTTTAAAATGTGTGTTTTTGTAATGTATCAATTATAATCCACTTCATTAGACAAAATTCATATCCACAAATCTGTTTCCAAGAACTCTAAAAATCACCAAGAACTCTAAAAATATGTGACACACAGCCACTGTACTATATCTGACCTCTCAGGCAGCCTTTATTCCCAGCATTAAAATAAATGTATTCTTCATACAGCCATATACTGTGAAATTTTCCCATCACTTGGTTTTCTTATTTTCCAGGGCAAACTTTTCAAAACCCAAGGGAAAGTAATTGAAGTAAAGCTATACCAAAGTGCATTTCCAATGTGATGCAGCAGAAATAACACTCAACAAAAATACTGTTAGTAGTGCCTGGGAAGTCAAGCTGAATATTCTATGCTTTCAATGAGTATTTGACATTTGTTCTTTTTCTTTTTTTCAATTCCAGGACTTTCATCCTTTGTTTTATTCCTTAACACATATTTATTTGGAAAACATGTATCATATAGAATGATGTCTAAATATTAACTTAGATATAAGAAGCTAAAGGATACTCAGTACTCAAAGCTAAAAATATGATTGCTCCTATGCCAAACTCTGGGGTAGATGAAGTTTATTTGGGGCCCTCTCAGCCTCCCTACCTGGAGAAGGAAATGGCAACCTATTCCAGTATTCTTGCCTAGAGAATCCCAAGGATAGAGGATCCTGGTGGGCTGCTATCTAAGGGGTTGCACAGAGTCGCACATGACTGAAGTGAGTTAGCATGCATGCATGCCGTGGAGAAGGAAATGGCCACCCATTCCAGTATTTTTGCCTGGAGAATCCCAGGGACAGAAGAGCCTGGTGGGCTGCTGTCTATGGGGTCACACAGAGTTGGACATGAATGAAGCAACTTAGCAGCAGCAGCAGCCTCCCTACCAACCAGCAAACATTAACTATGGTCTCTGTTCAGGACATCACATCTGACATTGGGGATAATGGAATTAGAGATGAAACACAGAGTTCAGGCCTTCTACCTCCATATTTTACATTCTTCTACAATTCTGGTCTTTTTGTTTGTAATTTAACAGAAAAGGTAGGTCCTTGCTACATCCAACAACCATTGCCCTACCACCAACTCCACCATGGACCCCATAGGATATTACATCCTTTAAGAAACTCCAAAGGATAATATATCCTTTAAAAAAGATCCTCTGCAAGTCCTTTGATATGTCTGGAGTTGGAAGAAGAATATAGACAAAATAATATAAAAATATATACCAGCTTTATATTTGATATTACATGCACATCAATATCTACTCATAATACATTTATGCTAAAAACTTAGATTCCACTCTTCCAATCACCAGCATGCTCTTCCCACCACCTGCACTTCACCCCTCAAAACAGGAAAATAACAACTTCAATTCTTTCAACTTCTTTGTGTATTTCAGGTGAGAAGTTGCTTCTTCTCATTTCAATTTTAAAAGGTAGCATTTCTTGAATATTATAGTAGAGCTCATTGCTTACTTCCCTTGCTTACAAACACAACTACCAAACCATGTAACATGCCCTTGTCTCCTGAAACACATAACATATGCCCTGGAGCTATACGGCAGGTGGAAGCTAGTAGGCCTTAAGGAGACTGGAGTCTGGTTGGCCTCTAAGAGGCTGTCCAGAATGCAAAGAAAACACTGTTGGTACCTGGAGTAATGGAGACCTTTATAATACAGTGGCAGGAAGTTTAGCAAAACTGTTATTTAAAAATAGCAAAACATGCCTAAAAACCCAACCTATAGCTAAGTATATTTCTAGGCAGAGTGTTGAAGGCAATGTCTGACTTCTACCTGAAGTGAAGTGAAGTTGCTCAGTCGTGTCTGACTCTTTGCAAGCCCATGAACTGTAGCCTACCAAGCTCCTCAGTCCATGGAATTTTCCAGGCAAGAATACTGGAGTGGGTTGCCATTTCCTTCTCCAGGGGATCTTCCCAACCCAGGGATCGAACCCTGGTCTTCCACATTGTAGGCAGACGCTTTACCATCTGAGCCACCAGGGAAGCCTACGTACCTATAATAAGAGATCAGCTAAAGAACAAAGTAAATTGAATGGAAATTAGAAATTACTGGACTGAAAAGCAGGGACCTAGACCAATCATTTCAGGCAATAAACTGTCCTGTAAGTAAGAAGGGGACAAGATGAGACTAAAAATTTATATCAGAAACCTAGCAAAGATCTAAGGTGTGCTTCATAGATGCTTTTGCATGAACAACTCAGGATTTTCTTCCTGAATTTTTATGTTTATAGAAATAGTTGCTGTGCAATTTTTTCCTAAGATTTTAAATTTTTAGAGAAGTTTCAGGTTTACAGCAAAATTGAAGGAAAGGTACAGAGATTTCCTATATATCCACTGACTCTGTGAAGGCATTGCCTCCCTCATTATCAATCTCAGTCATTAGAATGGAGCCTTTATTGGAACTGATGAACCTATGCTAACACATAACCACCAAAAGTGCAGTCTGCAAATTTTAAGGACACATCTCACAGAAAACCTCAATACATATAGGGCTTCTAAGGAGAGTATTCCTTTAGCAGCCTCAAAGGGGAAGGGGGCTGCTGTGGATATGTCACTTGGATGATAGAAGGGACTTTGTAGCTTAAATGATTTTGAGATGGGGAGATTATCCTATATTATCTGGATGAAGTTAATGTAGTCAAGAGAGTCCTTAGAAGAGGAGTCAGAGATAAAACAATGAAAGCAGAGTTTTCACTGACCTAAAGCTATAGGCAAAGGAGTATGGGCAGCCCTTAGAAAAGAAAAGGAAATGGAAACAGATTTGTGGATATGAATTTTGTCTAATGAAGTGGATTATTATGGATACATTACAAAAACACACATTTTAAAAAGTGATTTCAAAATGAAAAGAATATATTGCAAAATGAAAGCAGGATTTTGGACTTTTGAACTACTATGGGCAAGAAATAAGCTGAGTTCCTTATTGATATGTATCAGTCACTCCTAATGGAAAAATAATAATGTCTCAGGGATATATAGCCAAAAGATGCCAAACGACGACTCCAGAGAGCAAGACTGAGCTCTAAGAAACTGACAACACTGTCCAGCAGTGTGTCAGAAGTGCCTCTTACCAGCAACTACTGTGGTTCCACAGTTTTATCTATTTGGAAATTATTGCCTTTACTGGTTATCTTAGTCTTTTTGATTCACAAGTGTTCTGACCAATGAGAATGATACTCAAAGAGCTGTATCTTAGGAATTGCATAAAATAGTTTTACTAACTCAGAGGTATAGTTTAAATAAAAGATCTCATATCTTTAACCTGAAATTGCTGCTGTAAAAACACAGTGGGGGAGAGAGGAGTCTTGGAGAAGGAAGTGCCAATGGGAGGGATATAAATTGTGGCCAGAGAACTGAGTGTGGCATGATGTAACAACATTGTGTATCATAGAGACAATTTTACAAGGTGATCCTGACAGTTCTCCCATTGAAAACAGTGGTCTATATTCCCTGCCCTTTGAATCTAGGCAAACGTGTCACACTCATGTACCAATCCAGTGAAGAAGTGACACTGTTTGACTTTTGTGGCTAGGTGAGAAAAGGCACACAGCCTCCACTTTGTTTGTTGGAATATAAGCTGAAATCTAAGTCACCATGTAAGGTGCCCAGCAGCCCTGAGCTACCCGGCTTCAAGGGAGGCCAAATGAGCCCATGTGGAGACTCCACACTGGCAAACCTGTAGAGCACCTGACCAGAGGGAGGCCTGCCCAGCACTCAGCTGCTCTAGCTCCTCTAACTTGAATCCACACACTGTCTTCAAGCACATCCCAAATATCTGATCCACAAAACCAGTGAGATAACCAAGAGATGACCAAACAAGTCCCTTCGCTTAAACCCTGAAAACAAGAAAACACTGGATTCAGTTATTTACATATTGGTGGTAACTTAGTTCTTAGACTTTTACCTTTCTCTAGAAAGTCTTCCCTGAATATTATAGCTGACCTGGATGTTCACGTCACCTCATCTACCAACATCAAACTGAAGTTTTCCCTCAAAATTACTGTACTAAGTATTATTTACAGACCTTTCAGTTTTTCCTACTGAGATAGGAAATCCTCAAGGGAAAATACCCTGAGGAATTCAAGTTTATGTCCCCTGCAATGAAAAGCATAAAGGACACATAATTGCTGATGACTGCAAACCATCACTGTTATGTGAATGAAAGATATTTATTTGAAAAATCTTAATTTTGAACAACAAAAAGAGGGTCTTGTTCCCTTTAAGTGATCTGCACCCTTACAGCACAGCAGAAGAACAGTTTGTTTGTTTCACACTGTTGGACCGTTACTATAATTCTTAGTTCCACAGAACAGTGACCTGAGAGGTTAAATTCATATGAGAAAGTGTAATATGTGATATATAATTTCATATATTGTGATGACTAGACATTTGGAAGGAACAAGAAGTTGACCGTATTTACCCTGTGGTAGAGGGGCAGAACAAGGTTAGCTGTTCAGCTTCCTGCAGGAGAGCAGGAAGGAAGGACACCAAAGTGAAAGCATCTGAGTACTGACCTCACAAGTATACTGAGTCAAACCTGAAGACTCAGCTGGTCGTATGTGTGGTGGTAGTAAACTGGTTTCTGAAGAGATGTAGCTTCTACCACCTCAAAAACATTTCTTGGAAAATAGAAAAATTAGGAGAATGTAAGTGCTCCCTACAGGACTGGAAAGTTTTACTAGTAGAGGAAGATTAAGGAGATGATACTTTTGAAATGTCCCTAAGAACCATCACTCAATTGACAATATTTTATGGAACATCTACTCTGTTGTCTGAGGGAGTATGGCTATATGCAAATGAGACACATATGCCCCATGGTTCATGGAGGTTTAATTCTAATAGAACAAGACAAACTTACAAGAAACGAATAAAATAGGATAAATTCAGATGACATAAGTGCTATAAAAGAAAATGACAGCTGGCAAAGGGAAAGACAATGGTTGGGGGACACGTATACCTTAGCTGGAAAGGCTAGGGGTGAAGGAGTAAACGTGGTCGCTTACTCGCCCCATCCACTCCCTGAACTCTCAAGTTCTAATGGAAGATCCCATATCTTGCCATGTACTTATATTCCCATACCCCCACAGGAGAGGTGGAGAGCATGAACACTGTTCAGAGGCACTATGGAGACATCTGTTGGGGTGACAAATCACTCACAATTGAAGCATAGATGCTTCTAAGAAAGATTCTCCTGTTTGATGTAGACAGTCTCACGAAGAAAGTCCTTGAACATTGTTCTGTGAGCACAAGATGCACAGAGTTACTGTAGTCATTTGGTGATGTGATGGGCAGAGCAATGAATCTTGCAAAAAAGCCAACCCCAGGTCTTGATTTCATTGTGCCAAAACCAAACCTTGGATCACAGACATCAGTGCATCTCTTGTAGGAGAGAGATCCTCATTGTTTAAGCCACATTTAAAATACTTGTAACCTGAAATATGCTAATATATTGGTTTGTTAGGGCTGCCATAAAAAAGCATCATGAAGCTTCAATAACATAAAATTGTCTCAGTGTTCTGAAAACTCTGTGTGAAATTAAGGTGTCTTAAAGATTGGTTCTTTCTGAGGGCTGTGAGGGGAAAAATCTGTTGCAGGTCTCTGGTTTAAGATGCCCATTTGTTCTCTCTGTGTCTTCCATCTTCTTTCTTTTATGGGTATTTCTATGTTTAAATCTTCCCTTGTTATAAAAGCACCAGTTACATTGAATGAGAGTCTGCTTCTAGTGACCTCATTTTAACTTCATTATCTCTGCAAAGACACTCTCTTCAAAAGCCACATTTCTAGGTACAGAGAATAAGGACTTCAGCATATGAATTTTGAAGAGACACACTTCAACTCATAAACCTAATACATACAGAAGTTTTCACTGAAGCAGAAAGAAGAGGAGTGCAGAAGCAGCAGATTTGCATCACATATTTGGGTTCTCATGAACCCAGAGAAGTTCAAATGCCTAGGCTCTGCATTGGTGATTGAGTAAGAGTTCAGTTGCACATGTGTACTACTGATTGACCTATTGCTTTCCAGACCCAAATGTATATTCCATTGCCTATTCTGATAACTGAACTGAACTCTGAACCCTTCTCCTTTGCCAGTTGGTACACTGCTGATTTTGCTTTGGCAGTAGAGGGTGCTGGAAGCACCTGGCAAGATGCAGAGCTTCTCTTTTTACATCCAGTGTTCTCTTCTCATCAAGTTGCTACATGGTAAAGGGTCTCTTCAGGGTCAGGTTCATGAAGTGTGTTAAGTCTCTGTCCCACGGTAGACAGTCTCCTAAGGAACCCCAAAGTGCAAATTAACTGCAATTCTAGATTTGGTGACATGACTATATCCTCTCAATGAGGCCTGGATCTCAATCCTAGGGGTTGAGTTATTTTAGATTGGATTCGTTCTTGGATGTTCTATGTCATCCCTAAAGGCAGTGACTACTCTAGATATGCTATTCCCGAGTATTTTAGAGAGTTATATGTTCCCACTAGGGCCGCAAAGAGTCAGACACGACTGAGCGACTGAACTGAACTGAACTGAACTGAACTAGGTAATCACCATTACTATAATCTTGTAATGATTAATCATCTTTATATTAAATTTGTCCTGCTGAAATTCTGTGTGATTACTGCCTCCTGATGGGGCCCTGACTCACCCAATATGCCAGAAATTATTCACAACCTCATCACAAGAAGTAGAAAGGATCACACTCTAGGATAGGGCTCAAAGAATGACTCCTAGAATAATGCTGTGGACTATCCCACAGAGAAGAAACTATCATTGCCTAGCGAGGAGTAATTAGGAAGCTGCTAATGTATTTTCCAGGAACATTTCTGCTTAGCTTCCACCCAAGGGAGAGGAAGCAGATCATGTCTCTAAAAAAAAAACACTGTGTTTTTTTAGGTGGCCATACAAAGTAACACATTTCCTTGGTGGCCCAGACAGTAAAGAATCTGCCTGCAATGCCAGAGACATTGGTTTGATCCCTGGGTCAGGGAGATTCCCTGGAGAAGGAAATGGCTACACACTGCAGTATTCTTGCCTGGAGAATTCCATCAACAGAGGACCCTGGTGGGCTCCATGGGGGCTTAATGAGTCCATGGGGTTGCAAAGAGTCGGACACAACTGAGTGACTCTTTCACTTTTCACAAAAAGTAACACACCCCTTGCACATTGCTGATACTCCTTCCCCTTGTCCTTGTGTCACCTAACTCCAAATTTCAGTGTTACATGAGAACATCTGAGCATTTGAATCTAAAAAACAGTGGACATCACATCTATATTACCAGGCAGTAAGTAGTAGAAAGGAAAAAGATTAATTGGAAATGCCAGCTGATTTTGTTCCGGCCCAGAAACTTCCATGGCCGTCAGTGTCTTTGATTATATCTCACTGACTGGGCCATATGGCCATGACTTGTCCAGCTGCTGGAAAAAGGGAAGTGTGGAGGGAGTAGAGTCCCCAACCAATGGTATATGCCCACCTGCGTGTATTTGTCCTGCTCTCTTCCCCAAAGCAAACCTAACTGAGCTTTCGCAGTAGTGTGGGGACTAGGATGAGGTAAATTTTGCATGAAAAAGGTCATAAATTCTCCATTAT
Source organism: Capricornis sumatraensis (assembly GCF_032405125.1). Taxonomy (NCBI): domain Eukaryota; kingdom Metazoa; phylum Chordata; class Mammalia; order Artiodactyla; family Bovidae; genus Capricornis; species Capricornis sumatraensis. The sequence continues at coordinate 43,191,032 of NC_091074.1, read as the reverse complement.
GTTAGACTTTGGGGTCTTAAAAAAAATAAAGTGAAATTGTTAATCACTCAGTCATGTCCAACTCTATGGGACCCCATGGACTGTATCCCATCAGGTTTCTCTGTCCAGTGGGATTTTCCAGGCAAGAATACTGGAGTGGGTAGCCATTCCCTTCTCCAGTGGATCTCCCAATCTAGGGATTGAACTCATGTCTCCTGCTTCCCTAGTGGCTCAGAGGGTAAAGCATCTGCCTGCAATGCAGGAGACCCAGGTTCAATCCCTGGGTTGGGAAGATCCCCTGGAGAAGGAAATGGCAACCCACTCCAGTATTCTTGCCTAGAGAATCCCATGGACAGAGGAGCCTGGCAGACTACAGTCCACGAGGTTGCAAAGAGTGGGACACTTCACTCCTGCACTGCAGGCATATTCTTTATCATCTGAGCCACCAGGGAAGCCCCCTCCAGATCAAAACAAACAAACAAACAAACAAAGAACAAAGAGATAATGCTTAGATTTAAAGTACTGCTTAGATTTAAAGTAATAAATGCCATCAGGAAAACATTTAACTTTTTAAGCAAAGACACAGTTTCTTATGAGGATTGTGAGCTATTTGTCACTTAGCACATAGAGAAAGCAATTACTAGTACATAGGCTTTTATTTCTTCTTTCATATAAATGCTATTGTACCTGGTTCTACAGCTTTTCAGCTTAACAATATATACAACCTTACTTTCTTGACAACACATTCACACTTACATAATTATCTTAGAAGACTGATACAGATCTATTTATCGATTAGATTTTGATGGTCATTTATAAAGAAACTTTTCTATTGAGACTTAACACAGGTCACTGGTCAAATATATAGTATTACATATTTTAAGAAAAAATTGGATGTTTCAATAATTGTGTGTTTTGGCTTTGTGTCATAGGCACATGAAACCTACATGAAAGGCTAAATACTAAGTACATATGACTGGAAAAGTTAATAGCTTTTGAGTCACACATTTAAATTTTCATTAATGTATAATATACATAATTCCAATTCTTTTTCACTAAGCTAGAGTTAAAAGGTCTGTAAATTTAGTTTAAAAATTAAAAGATTTACCCCATAATTTTATAATTTATTACCAACTTCCAAAGTTAGATTGAAAATATAAATGACGTTTTTGTCTCTATTTTATCAGATATAAAAGATCGAGAGGAGACTAAACTGAAATTTACTTTTAGGTACCTTTGTTTATACATTGATTCATATAATAAGCATTTATGGAGTGACTACTATGTACCATGTACTGTACATAAACAAGTAAATAAATAAAATATATTTTATCTGACATGGTTAAGTTCAATGGAAAAAAGAAATGAATCAGTAAAAGAGGCATGGAGTAAATGAGAGAGGGATGAATAATTAAATAGTCATGAAAGGCCTCACTCAGATGTCTTTGAGCTAAAGAAGGGGAAGGAAAACATTAAGTTGGCATTTTGCAAGAGGAACAATCATGCATGGGGGTCATAGGGGCAATTTGTGCACAGCAAATGCAAAGCCCTGAAATATATGCGCACTTGCTCTGCACCAGGAAGAACAAGAGGTCTCTAGCACAGTGAGCCAGAGGGGAGGCAGAAGTACAGGAAGCAGAGGAAGCCGATATATCCAATATAGAAGTGAAATAATCCAGAACATTGTGAGCACTTGTATGACATTGGTCATTACTCTAAGTGAGATGGGAAGGGACTGAAGTAGTTTGAGCAGAGTTATGACATGATTCCACTGTCTGCTGATCAAAGATAGGCTTTGATAGGGAGTGGGGATGGACAGAGAGACAGAGAAAGTACATTAGGAGGAGACTGTTATCATAATGAAGTGGTTACCATAACCAGAAAATAGTTGCTTGCCTATGGAAATATCAGCAGAGGGGTTGAGAAGGGATACCATATTGGACAAAATTTAACCATAATACTAAGATATAAATATTAGTTTTGAGATATGAGAGAAAAGGAGTCAAGTCTGCTTTAGTCAGAACAAATAGAAGGATTGCTTACATTTGGAAAAACCGGACAATTCAGTATGGATCTTGATAAACTTGAAGTACTCATTCAACATCCAAGTAGACATACTGAGCACGCAGTTGGAGACAAGAATATGAAGTGTAGGATAGAGTTCCTAGTTAAAGACATACATTTGGGAAATACCAGCATACATACTATATTTAGAGTTAGGAGACTAAATAAGTCACTGCAGATAAGTTTTAAGATTAGATAGGTCACTGCAGGTAGTGTTGGTAATGCCTATTATGTGTCAGTCATTCTGTTAATCCTCACACCAATTTTGCAATGAAACTGAGACTGAGAGACTAAATAAATTTCCACAGTCACATAGCTAATAGGCAGAAGATGTAGTAGTCAGTTCAAGGTATGCCTGAAATTAACACCTACTCTTTCCTGCAGCATAGACACATGGCATTTCTTGCTCTGAATGTACCACATGTTATCTCTTATGTGGCTACAGAAAAGTCACTAGTATTTAGGTCTATACACCACCAGTGATGGTTGACTAAACTGCCTTCTACTATCCCAACTCACAGAACTCTTGTTCAATTTTTGGAAATGTTAGCATCCTGTCTCTCCAATTCCTTCCAAACATTACCACCCTTGCTTAGAGATGACCTAAAATAATTACCTGCTGCTTCACTAAGGGAAACTATCATAATCTAGATATAGATCTTAACACATGGGCAGTATTATTGGAAATTTATAGTGAATAGCAATTTAAAACAGAATTTAGCTGACTGAATTGTACAATATCAGTTCTTCCCCGGAGCTTCTAAATAATAAGGCTTGGGTGGCAAATATATTTGTTTCTATTCATGTATTACTTGTGTTTCTTGCATATATAAAAGAATGTAGATGTATCTGTCTTAACAAATGCACTTATGGTATCATAGCTACTTTGAAATTTTTATCACTATTTGAGTTTATAAAAATTTAAGACATAATTATTAGTTTATGCAACAAAAATATTATGGTAATATAAAATAATATAGGAATTTCATCAAAAGCTTAAGTTCAGTTCAGTCACTCAGTCGTGTCCTACTCTTTGCGACTCCATGAATCGCAGCACAACAGGCCTCCCTGACCATCACCAACTCCTGGAGTTTACCCAAACTCATGTCCATGAAGTCGGTGATGCCATCCAGCCATCTCATCCTCTGTTGTCTCCTGCTCCTCCTGCCCCTGATCCCTCCCAGCATCAGGGTCTTTTCCAACCAATCAACTCTTCACATGAGGTGGCCAAAGTTGTGGAGTTTCAGCTTCAGCGTCAGTCCTTCCAATGAGCACCCAAGACTGATCTCCTTTAGAATGGACTGGTTGGATCTCCTCACAGCCCAAGGGCTTCTCCAACACCACAGTTCTAAAGCATCAATTCTTCAGTGCTCAGCTTTCTTCACAGTCCAACTCTCACATCCATACATGACCACTGGAAAAACCATAGCCTTGACTAGACAGACCTTTGTTGTCAAAGTAATGTCTCTGCTTTTCAATATGTTGTCTAGGTTGGTCATAACTTTCCTTCCAAGGAGTAAGCATCTTTTAATTTCATGGCTGCAGTGACCATCTGCAGTGATTTTGGAGCCCCCCAAAATAAAGTCTGCCACTGTTTCCACTCTTTCCCCATGTATTTCCCATGAAATGATGGGACCAGATGCCATGAGCTTAGTTTTTTGAATGTTGAGCTTTAAGCCAACTTCTTCACTCTCCTCTTTCACTTTCATCAAGAGGCTTTTTAGTTCCTCTTCACTTTCTGCCATAAGGGTGGTGTCATCTGCATATCTGAGGTTACTGATATTTCTCCTGGCAATCTTGATTCCAGAGGCAGGTCAGGTGGTCTGGTATTCCCCTCTCTTTCAGAATTTTACACCGTTTATTTTGATCCACACAGTCAAAGGCTTTGGCATAGTCAATAAAGCAGAAATATATATTTTCCTGGAATTCTCTTGCCTTTTCCATGATCCAGTGGATGTTGGCAATTTGATCTCTGGTTCCTCTGCCTTCTCTAAAACCAGCTTAAACATCTGAAGTTCATGGTTGACATATTGCTGAAGCGTGGCTTGGAGAATTTTGAGCATTACTTTATAGCATGTGAGATGAGTGCAATTGTGTGGTAGTTTGAGCATTCTTTGGCATTGCCTTTCCTCATAAGCTTATACATATTTAATTATCTGCATTGCAGGCAGATACTTTACCATCTGAGCTACCAGGGAATCCATAAATGAAAACATTATGAAAAGATGGCTGATAAATTATGGTTATAAATGTTATTTAAAATGTAAACTTGCATAGAAAGAGTATAATTCTGTATTTCAATTTAAAAAAAAGAAAAAAATTATATACCAACGTAGGTAGCTGCTAAACTGGAATAGATTGGAGCATGTTAATATGAGCCATGACATGCAGGGCAACCCAAGATGGACAGGTCATGGTGGAGGGTTCTGACAAAACATAGTCCACTGGAGAAGGGAATGTAAAACCACTTCAGTGCTCTTCCCTTGAAAATCACATGAAGAATATGAAAAGGGAAAAAGATAGGACACTGAAAGATGAACTCACCGAGTTGGTCGGTGCCCAATGTGCTACTGGAGATCAGTGGAGAAATAACCCCAGAAAGAATGAAGAGACAGAGCTAAAGCAAAAACAACACCCAGTTTGAATGTCACTGGTGATGGAAGAAAGTCTGATGCTCCAAAGAGCAAGACTGCATAGGGACCTGGAATGTTAAGTCCATGAATCAAGGCAAATTGGAAGTGGCCAAACAGGAGGTGGCAAATGTGAACGTCGACATTTTAGGAATCAGTGAAATAAAATGGGCTGGAATGGGTGAATTTAATTCTGATGACCATTATATCTACTACTGTGGGGAAGAATCCCTTAGAAGAAATGGAGTAGCCATCATGGTCAACAAGAGTCTAAAATGCAGTACTTGGATGCAATCTCAAAAATGACAGAATGATCTCTGTTCATTTCAAAGGCAAACCATTCAATATCACAGTAATCCAAGTCTATGCCCTGACCAGTAATACTGAAGAAGCTGAAGCTGAACGGTTCTATGATGACCTACAAGACCTTCTAGAACTAACACCCAAGAAAGAGGTCCTTTTCATTACAGGGGACTGGAATGCAAAAGTAGGAAGTCAAGAGATGCCTGGAGTAACAGGCAAATCTGGCCTTGGGGTACAAAATGAAGCAGGTCAAAGGCCAATAGAGTTTTGCCAAGAGAACACACTGGTCATAGCAAACATCCTCTTGCAATACTATAAGAGAAGATTCTACAAATGGACATCACCAGAGGGTCAATACTGAAATTAGACTGATTATATTCTTTGCAACCACAAATGGAGAAGCTCTATACAGTCAGCAAAAAGAAGACAGGGAGCTGACTGTGGCTCAGATCATGAACTCATTATTGCCAAATTCAGACTTAATTGAAGAAAGTAGGGAAAACCACTAGACCATTCAGGTATGACCTGAATCAAATCCCTTATGATTATACAGTGGAAGTGAGAAATAGATTTAAGGGACTAGATCTGATAGACAGAGTTCCTCATGAACTATGGATGGAGATTCATGACATTGTACAGGAGGCAGGGATCAAGACCATCCTCAAGAAAAAGAAATGCAAAAAGGCAAAACGATTGTCTGAGGAGGCCTTACAAATAGCTGAGAAAAGAAGAGAAGTGAAAGACAAAGGAGAAAAGGAAAAATATACCCATTTGAATGGAGAGTTCCAAAGAATAGCAAGTAGATATAAAAAAGCCTTCTTCAGTGATCAATGCAAAGAAATAGAGGAAAAGAACAGAATGGGAAAGGCTAGAGATCACTTCAATGAAATTAGAGATACCAAGGGAATATTTCATGCAAAGATGGGCACAATAAAGAACAGAAATGGTATGGACCTAACAGAAGCAGAAGATATTAAGAAGAGGTAGCAAGCATACACAGAAGAGCTATACCAAAAAAAAAAAAAAAAATCTTCATGACCCAGATAACCACAATTGTGAGATCATACCTAGAGCTAGACATTTTGGAATACAAAGTAACGTGGGCCTTAGGAAGCATTACTGTGAACAAAGCTAGTGGAGGTGATGGAATTATTGTTGAGCTATTTCAAATCCTACAAGACGGTGCTGTGAAAGGGCCACATTGAATATGCCAGCAAATTTGAAAAACTCAGCAGTGGCCACAGGACTTGAAAAGTTCAGCTTCATTCCAATTCCAAAGAAAGGCAATGCCAAAGAATGCTCAAACTACTGAACAAGTGCACTCATTTCACACGCTAGGAAAGTAATGCTCAAAATTCTCCATGCCAGGCTTCAACATTACATGAACTGTCAACTTCTAGATGTTCAAGGTGGATTTAAGAAAGGCAGAAGAACCAGACATCAAATTCCGAACATCCGCTGGATCATTGAAAAAGCAAGGGAGTTCCAGAAAAACATCTGCTTCTACTTTATTGACTATGCCAAAGCTTTTGACTGTGTGGATCACCACAAGCTGTGGAAAATTCTTCAAGAGATGGGAACACCATCTGACTTGCCTCCTGAGAAATCTGCATGCAGGTCAAGAAGTAACTGTTAGAATCAGACATGGAACCGACTGGTTCAAAATTGGGAAAGGAGTAAGACAAGCCTGCTTGTATACTGCTTGTATATTGTCACCCTGCTTATTTAACTTATAACCAGAGTACATCATGAGAAACGCTGGGCCAGAGGAAGCACAAGCTGGAATCATGATGGCCAGGAGAAATATCAATAACCTCTGATATACAGACGATACCACCCTTATGGCAGAAAGTGAAGAGGAACTAAAAAGCCTCTTGATGAAAGTGAAAGAGGAGAGTGAAAAAATTGGCTTAAAGCTCAACATTCAGAAAATTAAGATCATGACATCCAGTCCCATCAATACATGGGAAATAGATGGGGAAAGAGTGGAAACAGTGGCAGACTTTATTTTGGGGGATTCCAAAATCACTGCAGATGGTCACTGCAGCCATGAAATTAAAAGATGCTTACTCCTTGGAAGGAAAGTTATGACCAACCTAGACTGCATATTAAGAAGCAGAGACATTACTTTGCCAACAAAGGTCTGTCTAGTCAAGGCTATGGTTTTACCAGTGGTCATGTATGGATGTGAGAGTTGGACTTCGAAGAAAGCTGAGCACTGAAGAATTGATGCTTTAGAACTGTGGTGTTGGAGAAGACTCTTGAGAGTCCCTTGGACTGCAAGGAGATCCAACCAGTCCTTCCTAAAGGAGATCAGTCCTGGGTGTTCATTGGAAGGACTGATGTTGAAGCTGAAACTCCAATACTTTGGCCACCTGATGTGAAGAGCTGACTCATTTGAAAAGACCCTGATGCTGGGAAAGATTGAAGGCAGGTGGAGAAGGGGACAACAGAGTATGAGATGGTTAGATGGCATCACTGACTCAATGGACATGAGTTTGAGTATTCTCCGGGATTGGGATGGACAGGGAGGCCTGGTGTGCTGCATTCCATGGGGTCGCAAAGAGACACGACTGAGCGACAGAACTGAACTGAACTGAACATTACTGCTAAAAGACTAGAAAGTTTATTATCTTAGTCATTTAAAAGAAATTTGAATGAGGCTTGAAACTTCTAATACAATTCTGAGAATATAAAGAATCCTATGTTGTTTAGAGAACAAACAAACAAGGAATTAACATTGATAGAGTGTTACTAAAGCACAGATTTTGTAAAAGTACTCCCAGAATACTCTTGAAAGGTAATAGCATACCAGAAGCACAGTGAACTATACAAAATATTGTTTTTCATAGAAAAAAAATGTATTTATGCCCCTTTCCCCAAAATAATACAGAGCTTCAGCCCTAAGACTAAAGCCCCTTCTATCTGGCAACCACATCTACTCTTTCAATAATTTCTTCCATCTCTGAAGCACTTGCTGTGGCTCCTGAACCCTCTGTGCTTTCTTAAGAACTTTATTTCTGTTTTGTGTTGTATTTTTTCTGTTCAGTTTTTTAAATATTTTACTTTTTTATGTTTAATGGGAGGATAATTATTTGGCATCACTGTGTTGGTTTCTGCCAGTGACAACTAGACGGATGGGATGGGGTAGGAGGTGGCAGGGAGGTTCAAAGGGGAGAGGACACTGTATATCCATAACTGATTCATGCTGCTTCTAAGTATTTAAGCGACCTTTCCCCTCTTAACTGGATCCTTTTCAACGACTTTAAGCATATTCAATGTTCTTACATTAAAACAATAAAATGTGTGATTCAGTAGCTCCTTCATCCTGCCCTCTTTTAGCGGGTTTCTTTTTCTTGTCAAATATTTAACATAACTTTCCTCTTCTCTCTACCTCCAAGCAACGAACAGTCATCCCTGTCGAGCTTCTCCAATGGCCACCTGGTCGGTTTCTCTCTCTCACTTTTGCTCCCCTCAAATCTGTTCTCCATTCTGCCCCAAACAGACCTTTTAAGATGGTGATTCACAGCACATTAATTTCTCACACTGAAATCCTTTCCACGATTCCTGTCCACATACACATTTAGACTGACTGTTTAAAGTCTCATCAAGACCCTGTGTGATCTCTGCTCTCTATCTCTAATCTTATTCCCACTGATTGCCCTTACCGCTTTTAATTTTCAGTTTATTTATACTCAATTTTACCTCCTGCTATGGTTTTTCCCTTTTTCCATATGAGTTTAGCCAGCTTTCACTCATCCTTCAAACTGCAGCTAAGCACCATTTTATTTTCCATGAGATTCTTCACTGAATTCACTGAGTCAGTTAAAACCCCTCTGTATTCCCAGCCTCCCTGTCCATCGCCAACTCCGAGTTCACTCAAACTCATGTCCATTGAGTTGGTGATGCCATCCAGCCATCTCATCCTCTGTCGACCCTTCTCTTTCCACTTTCAATCTTTCCCAGCACCAGGGTCTTTTCAAGTGAGTCAGTTCTTCGCATCAGGTAGCCAAAGTATCAGAGTTTCAGCTTCAGCATCAGTCCTTCCAATGAATATTCAGGATCGATTTCTTTTAGGATGGACTGGTTGGACCTCCTTGCAGCCCAAGGGACTCTCAAGAGTCTTCTCCAACACCACAGTTCAAAAGCATCAATTCTTCAACACTTAGCTTTCTTTATATTTCAACTCTCCCATCTATACATGACTACTGGAAAAAACATTGCTTTGACTAGACAGACCTTTGTTGGCAATGTCTCTGCTTCTTAACATGCTATCTAGGTTGGTCATAGTTTTTCTTCCATGAAGCAAGCATCTTTTAATTTCATAGCTGCCATGACCATCTGCAGTGATTTTGTAGCCCCCTAAAATAAAATCTGTCACCGTTTCCACTGTTTCCCTGTCTATTTGCCATGAAGTGATGAGACCAGACGACAAGATCTTAGTTTTCTGAATGTTGAGTTTTAAGCCCAGTTTTTCAGTCTTAAATTGAATAGGGAAAACCACTAGATCATTCAGGTCTGGGCTATACAACAGTATTAAATATTTGTTGAATATAGTCATCTATGCTATCCCACTGACACTGCTATTTCTTTTGTACTTTTTGAGATGTTGCTGTGCTTTTAAACTGGAAGGGGAAAAAAATGAAGTGCCAAAATTCAATTCTTCCCTTGATCTCTAATTCCTTTTACTTATTTTTTTTCCCTTTAAAATTCTGCTAAGAAAAGGTAAAGCTGAGTTTCCAGATGCACAGAGGGTTGAAAAGCATGTGTGTACTTATTTCTCAATTTCATCAAGATGAATACGTTGGACTAGGGACAATTTGGGGTGTTGTCTGGGTATCAGGGGATATAGTGTTAAGAATGAACATTGTTTTTTTTCTCTTGAGTACTTGTTACTATCCTAAAGATACAATTAGCCCAAAAATCAAGAAGAGAAGTGGATAGCAATGAACACATGGTATTCTGGATACTACTAGGAAGAGGAAGAAATAGGAAAAAAGAAAATCTTAAGTATCAGCCAGTGAAAAGAGGGAAGAATTCCACTAGTATTCCTAAAATGACAAAAATGAGACAGAGGCAAAGCAGTAAACTCCAGACTAAAACCTTATATCTAGTTGAATATTTTTCATTTTTGCAAACTGTTAAGTGAAGGACCTGTAGCAGTGCTAATTTCAATTTAGGACTCATGAAATGTAGTCACTTAAAATCTCAGTGATTTATATACTTGCTATTCTTTTTTATAGTTATGATAAATAACTTAAAAATTGAGTCTATCACAATGGTGGTGTATAAGGTCATTTTTCATCTTTAATGGAAAGCTTGTCTTTCTTGAGGTTATGTGGCACACAGGTAGAACCTGAAACTTAAAACATGAATGATGGGTAGCTAAAGGTTCTGTTTGTCACAGTTCGTCTGCTGCCAATGAGATGGCTACACAGCTTAGGGCCCATCCATTTATTTACACAGACAGATTAATTTTTTCCACCTTTCATTTTCTCTTTGGAACCTTAATTTACAATGAAGGGGGCTGAAGTCTTCCCTGAAACACACACATTAACACACACACACACATACACAGAATGTGTAAATGTAATAGTCTCTCTTAAAATTTTTTTTCTTTTCATAAAATAAAAGGAATATGTACAATGATTGGCAACAGAAGAGGTTAAAAATCATAACATTTATAGTTTTTTAATTAAAAAAACTAAAGAATTAGATCGAAGAAATTTATTTGAAGAGGATCAGCCTAAGGAGTTGACGTATAGATTATAAAAGAATATTTTAAATGCCACATCAGAAAATATAGTCTTTGGGGCATCAACTAAAAATTAGCAATTTTCATAATTAACAACATTTTCAAATATAATGCAAATCTGACATCAGTTGCCATTTATTTGGATCACAATGAGAAACCATTTTAATAACACATTAGAAAAAATAATTAAGTGGAGATCCATTAACTAAGTGACAATAATAAAATTGATGTGTGAATGTGAACATATTAATATTTGCAATCTTAAAGCTTTCTGTAATTTCTCATAAATAATCTCTGAATGTATAGTATTTCTCTATGGAGGCTTTAATGATATCCCATCTTCTTTGAAACTGGCTACATTGCAAGACTTTTGACTTTCTTCCTTCAAAAACCTTTCTTATACACAAACACCTTTTCAAAGGTGACTGAGAATTGGAGACGATAATGCCCACTTCCTTCAGAATTGTTGCTAAAACTTACAGGTAGAGGAATGAGCTTCTAAGCCAATGGTCCACAATTATCTCAAAATTACTGATATGCTATATCAAATTTAAACTAAAGAAAATACATAAAAAGACAGTATTTTGAACCTACACATTTCCTACAAGAATTTTAGAAAGGAAATAAGACAAACAGTAGCATACTTTAAAGTAAAAAAGGCATATTTGAAGGAAAGTTAAATTCGATGGTGAATATTTAAGAAAATGAAAAAATCTATTTGCAAAGTATAATTATGTTTCCTCAAATAGGAATATATCCATACCTTATTTCAAAATATGAAGATGATACTTTCTAACCTTGTTGAAATGTATATTGTATTTCTAATAATAGAAAATAAGCAGAATTTAAATTGCAGATGTTGGTTTTCCTGTTTACAAAGAGTTTAAATACCCTGAAAAATAGATTATTACAATGTTATACGAAATGTGTGCTCTGTTACAATCAGCATACTAAAGCAATCAAATATTTAGCATTTTATTTTTAAATCTGTTGATTTCTAAGGTAGACAATATATACTCAACTATTGCTTTCTCAGGCATCTGAATTAAGCATCAATTACTTTTTCTCTAAAGAGCCTGTAGTACATAGTCTATGCTTTTCAGGTCCGGTGATATCCATTGCAAGTATTCAACTCTGCCTTGGTCATGTAAAAGCAGTTATAGAAACTGATCAACAAGTGAATACAGCTGTTTCAATAAAATTGTATTTACAACAGATGCCTTTGGTACCTAGTCATGCTTTGCCAAAAGCTGGTATAAATGATGAGATAAGAATGTCTTCAATAAGACAGATTGGCTACATGAAGAATTCTACTGCTTTGCATAAAACTTCTACAGTCTGAAATGTATTTCAAAGATAAATAACCTACTCATACTAATAGCAAATGCCCCACAGATACAGAAGTATGTCCATATGACCTTTTAAAATATTAATAAATGAAAATAAATAACCATTTCATTTTGGGGCCAAAGGTAGTCAAATATTATTTGATGGTTCAGTTCAGTTCACTCACTCAGTCATGTCCGATTCTTTGCGACCACATGAACCACAACACGGCAGGCCTTCCTGTCCATCACTAACTCCCGGAGTTTACCCAAACTCATGTCCATTGAGTCAGTGATGCCATCTAACCATCTCATACTCTATGTTCCCTTCTGCTCCTGCCTTCAATCTTTCCCAGCATCAGGGTCTTTTCAAATGAGTCAGCTCTTCTCATCAGGTGGCCAAAATAATGAAGTTTCAGCTTCAGCATCAGTCCTTCCAGTGAACACTCAGGACTGATCTCCTTTAGGAAGGACTGGTTGGATCTCGTTGCAGTCCAAGGGACTCTCACGAGTCTTCTCCAACACCACAGTTCAAAGGCATCAATTTTTCTGCACTCAGCTTTCTTTGTATTCCAACTCTCACATCCATACATGACTACTGGAAAAACCAGCCTTGACTAGACGGACCTTTGTTGGCAAAGTAATGTCTCTGCTTTTGAATATGCTATCTAGGTTGGTCATAACTTTGCTTCCAAGAGTAAGTGTCTTTTAATTTCATGGCTGCAATCACCACCTGCAGTTATTTTGATGATATTTGATGGCATTATAGCTTAATTAATGAAGGGGATGTGTTTTAATTGTTTATATAATGATGCCTTAATAATAGTACTTGAGTATCAATAAAAGTAGAACTCACACTCCCCTATTCTCACATAAAAAAAAATGATTTTTCAGACATTTGAAGGTATTGCATTGTTTTTTTTTTTCCTTAACAGGGAAAGATACCATGCCAAGGACTACTTCATGAGACTTCATATGGATCTCTGGATGATCCTCTATAATGGAATTCAAGTTGAGATATTTGTAGGTCTTGGGGAAGGAAAATCACATCACGGTTTTTGGGGGTGGTTCCTGCACTTAAATTATGGTGGTTTCATGGTGTCATATACTCTATGAACTGCAAGAGTAGACTGAGATATCTGACATGCAGATATATTTAAACTTCTCTTTATTGACCTCGAATTCTTAAACTTTGATTAGGAAACCATGTAAAGTTTTTGTAAAGTGTGGTCCTTAGATCTATTGCAGTGGAATAAAATTCCTATAGATAATGATTATGATTTCATATATACATACATATATAGAGATGCATACATTCAGTATTTTCTGATATAATCATCACAACTGCATTTCTCAGATAAGGCTCTTGAGGTCATTATTTTAGAAAGGTTTATTATATTCTTCAAATGTGAATATATTGCTATTATAAAATGATTGTAAGAACCCTTCATTGACATTTCCTGTAGAGGTTTTGAACTTTCAGTGTTCAATCTCCTGGAATGCTACTTGAAGTCTAGAGGTTAATTCACACAACAACTGTCATAATTGTTGATGAGATTAAAATAAGACCAAATCTTAAGAAATAGATTCCAAAGGTGATTCTTCCATTATAGCTTTATAAAATATGATGCTACATTGAATAGGATAATAATTTATGACAAATGAAACATATTAAATCTTTGAGAATTAACCATTATGGATTTTAGCTTTGATAACCATGGGTCCAAATGCCTGAGAATACTCAAATTGATTCATAATAAAAAAACAAGGGAAATCTGATTTTTTTTTTCTTTTCCCAGAATCTCAAATAGTAAGTTCATGAAAGATTTACATGTGGAATTCTCTAAGTATTCCAGGTTAATAACTATTTTAAACAGATTTAGACTTCCTGAGACTAGAGCATTTTCTTGCACAGAGTTGTTAACCAATTCAGGATGGCTGAGCTGAAAATAGGATATGAAAACTCAGTTAAAAAAATAAAAGGTAACAATGGCTTGATTTTGTAAAATATTAATTGGATTTAATAACCACATTTTTTACTATTTTCAATCATCACTGATTATAGGTCAGCTTTACACCAAGTTGGGACAATTTTAAGCCCTTCGGAATATAGCACTAACAGTGTTTACTAAACAAATATGTCGTTTTTGTCAGAGTGGTAATGTCTTACCTTGACATCTGAAGACATAATTTTAAATGGAAGTTGATCATCACATAAAATATTAGTAAAATTCCTAGGAGATGAATGCTTATGTAATCAGGGATGAAGTATCAATGGTCATAACTTAATTTCAAATGATTTAGCAAAGCAGATAAAATACTTGTGGTAAAATTTAGAAGTTGGTGGGCCAAATTTTTGCATATTTAAAATTTTTCAAAGTAAAAATATTTTTAAAAGTCTTGAAATTCTTTGACTATTAGCATAAACTCAACTCGTTTATGATCATGACTTATGAAAATACAAAGTTGTAACCAATTAGTCAATAAATATTTATTGTACTCCTACTCATAAACCAGCAACAACCATACTAGATTCTGGGAACTATTGTGGTAAAAACTAAACATGTTTTCTGCTTTCATGGGGGAAAAAAAAATTATTAGATAGGAAAAAATATTAAAAACATGAAGATTTAAGTTGGAAGAGAATATAAAGTAAATCACACGCATTCATCCATATGCATTCAATCTCTGTGCTACGTTAGATTTACAGTCATTAGAAGAAAGTGATTCGATTCAACAAATCAGGTGTTTCTTCCATTTGATGTCTTATTTTATGGCACAAAAGGTTAAATAAGCATGTATGTTTAAGCACAGATATATATGTACATATGTAAAACCTTTGATTTTTGCTGGAAACACACAGTCTCTTTACTCAGGCAAAACTCCTTTTAAACCATAAGGAGTAAGTAGGAAATTTGAGATGCTAAGTTTTCTTTAAAGAAGACAGATTGAGACAATATTCTACTTTGGTTGTGTGAAGTGAGGGGTGCATTTTGACCCTATTAGAGTGAGTTATGCCCGCTCACCCCACTTCAATGGCAACTAAAATCACACTAGTGTGAATTTCTACACTTGGATTTTTATTGCTGGAGGATTTACAAAATAGAGCCCTGTGAGCTGGAATTGCCTATCACCTAATATGTTTAAATGTGTCTGCATGTCCAAAAGTGTTGCAATGTGCTTGGGGAAAAAGTATTTGAAATAAAATAACTATAATTCATTGCTGCATTCCCAAGTACCCAAAGTTCTCTATTTTGTACCTACCTACATCTGAGTTCATCAGGTGACCTCACTCTTTTGAATGTATCATCAAGCACACAACTTCACAAACCAGTATGCAAAAAAAAAAAAAAAGACACACACTAGTCACATCATCAAAACTAATAATTATCTCTCCAAATATAAAAATTTACATTTATCTAAATACAAAATGAACTTACACAGCACTGGGGAAACAGAATCTTGGAGGGCACATACAGAACCTTGTACACATCAGGACCCAGGAGAAAGGAGCAGTGACCCCACAAGAGACTGACCCAGACTTGACTCTGAGTGTCCAGGAGTCTCTGGCAGAGGTGTGGGTTGGCAGTGGCCTGCTGCAGGGTTGGGGGCACTGAGTGTAGCAGTGTGTGCATGGGACTTTTTTAATGAGGTCACCATTGTCTTCACAACCTGTGCCACAGTTTGGCCTCAGGTAAAATAACAGGGAGGGAACACAGCTCCCCCCACCAACAGAAAATTGGATTAAAGATTTACTGAGCATGGCCCCGCCCATTGGAAGAAGACCCAGTTTCCCCCTCAGTCAGTCTCTCCCATCAGGAAGCTTCCATAAGGCTCTTATCATTTTCCATCAGAGCAGAGAGAGACTGAAAACCACAATCACAGAAAACTAACCAATCTGATCACATTGACCACAGCCTTGTCTAATTCAGTGAAACTATGAGCCATGCCATGTAGGACCACCCAACACAGACAGGCCATGGTGGAGGGTTCTGACAAAAAAGGTCCACTGGAGAAGGGAATGGAAAACCACTTCAGTGTTCTTCACTTGAGAACTCCATGAAGAGTATGAAAAGGCAGAAAGATAGGACACTGAAAGATGAACTCACAAAGTCGGTAGGTGCCCAATATGCTACTGGAGATCAGTGGAGAAATAACTTCAGAAAGAATGAAGAGACAGAGCCAAAGCAAAAACAACACCCAGTTTGAATGTCACTGGTGATGGAAGAAAGTCTGATGCTCCAAAGAGCAAGACTGCATAGGGACCTGGAATGTTAAGTCCATGAATCAAGGCAAATTGGAAGTGGCCAAACAGGAGGTGGCAAGTGAACATGGACATTTTAGGAATCAGTGAAATAAAATGGGCTGGAATGGGTGAATTTAATTCTGATGACCATTATATCTACAACTGTGGGGAAGAATCCCTTAGAAGAAATGGAGTAGCCATCATGGTCAACAAGAGTCTAAAATGCAGCACTTGGATGCAATCTCAAAAATGACAGAATGATCTCTGTTCATTTCAAAGGCAAACCATTCAATATCACAGTAATCCAAGTCTATGCCCTGACCAGTAATACTGAAGAAGCTGAAGCTGAACGGTTCTATGATGACCTACAAGACCTTCTAGAACTAACACCCAAGAAAGATGTCCTTTTCATTACAGGGGACTGGAATGCAAAAGTAGGAAGTCAAGAGATACCTGGAGTAACAGGCAAATCTCGCCTTGGGGTACAAAATGAAGCAGGTCAAAGGCCAATAGAGTTTTGCCAAGAGAACATACTGGTCATAGCAAACACCCTCTTACAACAACACAAGAAAGGACTTTACACATGCACATCACCAGAGGGTCAATACTGAAATTAGACTGATTATATTCTTTGCAACCACAAATGGAGAAGCTCTATACAGTCAGCAAAAAGATGAGGAGCTGACTGTGGCTCAGATCATGAACTCCTTATTGCCAAATTCAGACTTAAACTGAAGAAAGTAGGGAAAACCACTAGACCATTCAGCTATGACCTGAATCAAATCCCTTATGATTATACAGTGGAAGTGGGAAATAGATTTAAGGGACTACATTTGATAGGCAGAGTGCCTGATGAACTATGGATAGAGGTTCATGACATTGTACAGGAAGCAGGGATCAAGACCATCCCCAAGAAAAAGAAATGCAAAAAAAACAAAACAGTTGTCTGAGAAGGGCTTACAAATAGCTGAGAAAAGAAGAGAAATGAAAGACAAAGGAGAAAAGGATAGATATACCCATTTGAATGCAGAGTTCCAAAGAATAGTAAGGAGAGATAAGAAAGCCTTCATCAGTGATCAATGCAAAGAAATAGAGGAAAACAATTAGAATGGGAAAGAGTAGCAAAATCTTCAAGGAAATTAGAGATACCAAGGGAACTTTTCATGTAAAGATGTGCTCAATAAAGGACAGAAATGGTATGGACTTAACAGGAGCAGAAGATATTAAGAAGAGGTGGCAAGAATACACAGAAGAGCTATACAAAAAAAGATCTTCATGACCTAGATAATCACGATGGTGTGATCACTCACCTAGAGCCAGACATCCTGGAATATGACGTCAAGTGGGCCTTAAGAAGTATCACTATGAACAAAGCTAGCGGAGGTGATGGAATTCCAGTTGAACTCTTTAAAATCCTAAAAGATGATGCTGTGAAAGTACTCCACTCAATATGCCAGGAAATTTGGAAAACTCAGCAGTGTCCACAGGACTGGAAAAGGTCAGTTTAAATTCCACTTCCAAAGAAAGCCAAGGCCAAAGAATGCTCAAACTACTGAACAAGTGCACTCATTTCACACGCTAGCATGGTTATGCTCAAAATTCTCCTAGCCAGCCTTCAAAAGTACATGAACCATGAACTTCCAGATGCTCAAGGTGGATTTAGAAAAGGAAGAGATCAAACTGTCAACCTCCATTGGATCATGGAAAAAGTAAGAGAGTTCCAGAAAAACATTATTTCTGCTTTACTGACTACGCCAAAGCCTTTGACTGTGTGGGTCACCATAAACTGTGGAAAATTCTTCAAGAAATGGGAATACCAAACTGTGTGACCTGCCTCCAGAGAAATCTGTATGCAGGTCCAGAAACAACAGTTAGAAGCATACATGGAACAACAAACTAGTTCCAAACAGAAAATGAGTACATCAAGGCTGTATACAGTTACCCTGCTTATTCAACTTATATGCAGAGTACATCATGTGAAATGCCAGGCTGGATGAAGCATAAGCTAGCATCAAGACTGCCAGGAAAAATATCAATAACCTCAGATATGTAGATGATACCATCCTCATGGCAGAAAGCAAAGAACTAAAGAGCCTCTTGATGAAAGTGAAAAAAGAGAGTGAAAAATTTGACTTAAAGCTCAACATTCAGAAAAGCAAAATCATGGCATCTGGTCCCATCACTTCATGGCAAATAGATGGGGAAACACTGAGAGACCTTATTTGGCGGCGGGGGTGAGGGGGTCTCCAAAATCACTGCAGATTGTGACTGCAGCCATGAAATTAAAAGATGCTTGCTCCTTGGAAAAAAGCTATGACCAACCTAGACATCATATTAAAAAGCAGAGACATTACTTTGTCAACAAAGGTCCATCTAGTCAAGGCTATGCTTTTTCCAGTAGTTATGTATGGATTGAGAGTTGGACTATAAAGCTGAGCGCTGAAGAATTGATGCTTTTAAACTGTGGTGTTGGGGAAGACTCTTGAGAGTCCTTTGGACTGCAAGGAGATCCAAACAGTCCATCCTAAAGGAGATCATTCCTGAATATTCATTGGAAGAACTGATGTTTAAGCTGAAACTCGAATACTTTGGCCACCTGATGCGAGGAACTGACTCATTGGAAAAGACCCTGATGTGGAAAAGATTGAAGGCAGGAGGAGAAGGGGACGACCGAGTATGAGATGACTGTATGTCATCACCAACTCAATGGACATGAGTTTGTGTAAACTCCAGGAGTTGGCAAAGGACAGGGCGGCCTGGTGTGCTGTAGTCCATGGGGTCACAAGGAGTCGGACACAGCTGAGTAAGTGAACTGAATATAATCAAAATAATAATCCCTCAATCACTGAAAATCTAGTCTGTATCTATATTAACAACACTGTTCATATCATCTTATTTCAGTCCTCAAACAACACTGTCACATATTACATCTTCCTTATTAACATAAGGAGTTTGGGTGAGTTTTTCTAACTTGTTCAAGTCAAGTTAGAAACTTGTTTACCCATAAGTGGAATCAAGACAGTGACTCCAGTATGTACTATTCATGTCTTCTGCTAGCAGGAACTTCAGTAACACAAGCCCTGCAACTAACACCTTAATTTATGAAATGAAACATTTTAAATTAAGCATTATTTTGTTATCTATTTAATACCAATCCTGTGACAGGCAGTTTGCTAAAAAGTTCTACCACAATCATTTAATGAATCCCACTCCAGATCTCTGTCTGTTGCCACACCATTAAAATGGAAATAATCATAGAAACAGCTTTATGCATTTGTGAGCAAATAGTCACGATGCATTCAGATCTCCACTGGGCACAGATCAAGCACCCAATCAATTCAATTCAGTTCAGTCACTCAGTCACATCCGATTCTGCACCCGCATGGAGAGCAGCACGCCAGGCCTCCCTGTCCATCACCAACTCCTGGAACTTGCTCAAGCTCATGTCCATCAAGTCGATGATGCCATCCAACCATCTCATCATCTGTCATCCCCTTTTCCTCCTGCCTTCAATCTTTCCCAGCATCAGGGTCTTTTCCAATGAGTCAGTTCTTCACATCAGGTGGCCAAAGTATTGGACTTTCAGCTACAGCATGAGTCCTTTAAATAATAGCTATTTCTCTCATGACACATAAAGTTTATCTCATTTTATATGTATAACATAGACACATTGTTTGAGATAGGAAAGCTCAATAAGTATTTTTGAGATAATAGATTAAAATTAATACAATTAAATAGAATACAAGAAATATAAGATCATTAAAGAAATCAATGTGTTTGATTTCTGGAAATTCAGATTTTATAACATATTCTTTCCTGTTTATCTCCATCTCATCTGTCTTGGGGATGACAGAAAATTCAAAAGTACTTGAAGCTTTTTATTGGATCTCTCCAAGTCTCTAACTCTTTCTATCTAATTACCATGCAGCACCATTATGACTGTGCATCTCATTAAGTCTGTCAGAACAATTGCATCCTAAGTTTTATTTGATCATAACAATAAACTCAGTTTTCAAAACTCATTGATCAACTAAACAGGGTCATTGGCTCACAACCTATAGACAGAGGGAACATTAGCCTTTATCTTAAGTCAATGCCTCTGCTTTCACTTCTGGTATCATCAGCAAACCATGGGTGATTCCTGGCAAAGTTCAGCCCTCCAGGAGCACTGATTACAGTGAAAGACAGTTTCTGAAGCAAAGCCTGTTCTTTTCATCATCTCACTTCTCTGCTCACTAAGAAATGCTGTGTGTCAGACAACAACAGGGTGACACAGTGTGTCTGGGTCTACAGTTTGAAATGTGTTTCTTTTCTAAATCTTGACTATGTTTTAGGCACAAACCTTTGATGAGCTGCAGGAGATAAGATCACCTCCTGGAAGTCAGATGCTCACTGAGATGAGGCAGGTCTCTTCTCTAAGGTTATCATTCACTGGTTACTTATATGTGACAGAGATTATTTTGAGAAGGAAGGAGAAAAACGTTAAGAGTTTCAAGATGGGACAAAACATTACCTTTATATACTTGTTTTGGAATTGAAATATCTGCAGTATTATTTTAGTAAATTATTTTAGTTCACTTTTTATTCTGAATCCTCAGTTAGAATGCCATAACCTCAAAGGCAAAAATTATAATTTAAAATTTTTGCTTTCATTTGTACCATTATATATGGCTATAAATAAGTAATTTTTCTGAGTCTCAGGTTCCATATCTACAAAAATAATAATAATATGTTTTTAATTATCTAAAAGCAATTAAATTCACATTTGGTTTGCCATAATGCACATACAAAATACTCTGAAAAAGGCAAGCCATGAGATAAATGCAAGGTATGATACAAGTACCAAAAGGCAAATGATAAAGCTTGACCTTTCTTTTTTTCCTTAACCATGAAAATTTAATCCTACACTCAAACTTTTTTGGAAAATAGATGAGGTAAAAGAGGTTCACTTATGTTTGGTTTGCCAAAGATCAAACTCAGACAGATCATAAGTGGGCAATGATATACGTTGTTGAAATAAAAGTAGGGCTTATGTTCTCATGCTGGAAGTGCCTTTAATTTGTCACATTTTTATTCAGTTCATTACAGAACATGCATAAACATGGATTTTAAGTGTGTTTAAATCACCATCCTAAAGATTCAAATCAGTGAGGCATACATTATCGATGTTCTCTTTAATATTCATTGTGATCTACTCTGTGGTTTTCTCTCTAATGAGAGCTTATCCTCTGAATAACTCACCTTCTCATATCTGAATTCAGCAAATTTAATCCTATTTTTAAAAGTTCTTGTTCCGCTATTCTGTGTGTTTATAACCATCTTCAGTATCTTCTCATCTACTTTGTATACATTGCACACATTTAGTCACACTAAATTTGCTTTTTTTGGGGGGACGGGGGGCTATTAAAATCACATCTATATTTTTGTAACCAGAACTGCATTTCTGGTACCCTTAAATAATCAGCTCAATTTTCATTAATGACTAGCAGATAAACACTGCATTCTATTCATTAAAGAGTGAATATATTCCCTTTTGATCACTTTTTTAATTGGACAATAATTGCTTTACAATATTGCATCGGCTCCTGCCACACAGAGCGAATCAGCCACACATACATATGTCCCCTTCCCCCCATCTCCCCCCACCTTCCACCCCATCCCACCACTCGTTCCCGCAGAGCGCGGGGTTAGACTCCCTGTGCCCATACAGCAGCTTCCCACTGGCTATATGTTTCACATTTGGTAAGGTATACATGTCAGTGCTACTCTCCCAGTTTGTCCCACCCTCTCTTCCCCCTGCTGCGTCCAAAGTCTGTTTTCTATGTCTGCATCTCTATCCCTGCCTTTGTAAATAGGTTCATCAGTACAGTTTGTCTAGATTCCATATATATGCACTAACTCAAAATGGATTAAAAACCTAAGTGTAAGGCCAGAAACTATAAAACTCTTAGAGGAAAACATAGGCAAAACACTCTTGAACATAAATCACAGCAATATCTTCTTGGACCCACATCTAAGAGTACTGGAAATAAAATCAAAACAAACAAGTGGGACCTGATACACTTAAAAGATTTTGCACAGCAAGGAAAATTGTAAATGAGATGAAAAGACAACTCTCAGAATGGGAGAAAATAATTGCAAATAAAACAAATGTATTCTTAATGTTTTCAAATAAGTCTGTTTTCATGTTATTATATAAAGGGAACATTTTATGCAAAGATGGGCTCAATAAAGGACAGAAATGGTATGGACCTAACAGAAGCAGAAAATATTAAGGAGAGGTGGCAGAATACACAGAAGAGCTATACAAAAAAGATCTTCAGGACCCAGATAACCATGATGGTGTGATCACTCACCTAGAGCCAGACATCCTGGAACATGAAGTCAAGTGGGCCTTAGGAAGCATCACTACAAACAAAGCTAGTGGAGGTGATGGAATTCCAGTTGAGCTATTTCAAATCCTGAAAGATGATGCTGTGAAAGTGCTGCACTCAATATACCAGCAAATTTGAAAAACTCAGCAGTGGCCACAAGACTGGAAAATATTACTTTTCATTCCAGTCCCTAAGAAAGGCATTGCTAAAGAATGCTCAAACTACTGCACAATTGAACTCACCTCACATGCTGGCAAAGTAGTGCTCAAAATTCTCCAAGCCAGGCTTCAGCAATACATGAACCGTGAACTTCCAGATGTTCAAACTGGTTTTAGAAAAGCCAGTGGAACCAGAGATCAAATTGCCAACATCCGCTGGATCATTGAAAAAGCAAGAGAGTTCCAGAAAAATATCTACTTTTGCTTTATTGACTATGCCAAAGCCTTTTTTTGTGTGGATCACCACAAACCATGGAAAATTCTGAAAGAGATGGGAATACTAACCACCTGATCTGCCTCCTGAGAAATCTGTATGCAGATCAAGAAGCAACAGTAAGAAGCAGACATGGAACAACAGACTGGTTCCAAATAGGAAAAGGAGTATATCAAGGCTGTTTATTGTCACCCTGTTTATTTAACTTATATGCAGAGTACATCATGATAAACGCCAGGCTGGATTAAACACAAGCTGGAATAAAGATTCCCTGGAGAAATATCAACAACCTCAGATATGCAGATGATATCACCTTTATGGCAGAAAGCAAAGAACTAAAGAGCCTCTGGTGAAAGTGAAAGAGGAGAGTGAAAAAGTTGGCTTAAAGTTCAACATTCAGAAAACAAAGATCAAGGCATCCGGTCCCAACACTTCATGGGAAATAGATGGGGAAACAGTGGAAACAGTGTCAGACTTTATTTTTTTGGGCTCCAAAATCACTGCAGATGGTGACTGCAGCCATGAAATTAAAAGACCTTTACTCCTTGGAAGAAAATATATGATCAACGACTGAGCGACTTCACTTTCACTTTTCACTTTCATGCATTGGAGAAGGAAATGGCAACCCACCCCAGTGTTCTTGCCTGGAGAATCCCAGGGACGGGGGAGGCGGGTGGGCTGCTGTCTATGGGGTTGCACAGAGTCAGACACAACCGAAGTGACGCAGCAGCAGCAGCAGCAGCAGCAGCAGTTAGCATATTACAAAGCAGAGGCATTACTTTGCCTACAAAGGTCCGTCTAGTCAAAGCTATGATTTTTCCACTTGTCAAGTATGGATGTGAGAGTTGGACTATAAAGAAAGTTGAGTGCCAAAGAATTGATGATTTTAAACTGTGGTGTTTGAGAAGATTCTTGAGAGTCCCTTGGACTTTAGGAGATCCAACCAGTCCATCCTAAAGGAGATCAGTCCTAGGTGTTCATTGGAAGGACTGATGTTAAAGCTGAAACTCCAATACTTTGGCCACCTAATGTGAAGAACTGACTCATTTGTAAAAACCCTGATGCTGGGGAAAGTTGAGGGCGTGAGGAGAAGGGGACAACAGAGGGTGAGATGGTTGGATGGCATCACCGATGTGATGTACATGAGTTTGAGTAAACTCCAGAAGTTGGTGATGGACAGGGAGGCCTGGCATGCTGCAGTCCATGGGGTCACAAACAGTTGGACACGACTGAGTGACTCAACTGAACTGAACTGAAAGATAAGGTAAAACTTTAGGGTTAGGATAAATTTGATTGTCAGAGAAAAAATTTAAAACCTGACGCTGTAGGCAATAGAAGTTTTTGTAATTTTTAACACAGGTGAGAAACACGATAAGGCTTCAGAAAAATGCAGGATTGGTAGGAGGCAAATTCCTAGAATTTAGTGGAGACAAAGCAATTATTAAAATAATCCAGTCCTGGCAAAGGAAGAAAGTGTTGTACTCCAGCAGAAAGGGAAAGGAAAAGATAGATGTGAGGATCTTTTCAAAGCATAACCAATCTCGTGATATATTTATAAAATGTTTCTAAAATACAAAGGCAGGAAAAGAAAGATTCATTCAAAGTTTTCAGCCACAAGATGAGAAGGTTCATTTTATATGATTCTGAAACATAGCTCTAGATTCCTCCAAAACGATTCCTCATGTATCATTTTTTTCTGTTTTATATAGATTATGCTAAATAAATAACCATTGCTTTTATTTTTCACAGATTATCTGAATGTTTTCCCCATGTAATTAATATGCTAATTGTTTTAAGCTTTCAATTCCTCTTATTTCTGTTATATAACAATGGTGGTTACATTCTCCATGTTCAATAAACTTAAGTGAATTAAGTGATAGACCTTTCTCTTACAGATATAGGTAAAATCTTTAATTTCACAGAGAACTTTCTTATGATGTTTCAACTGTCATATCTTATAGTCAGCACTTCTTAAAGCCTAGGGTGTATTCTATCTAGACAATTCCTAGGCAGGGGAAAAAAAAAAACACATTACTTTTAATTAAACTGGAATCCATTTTTTTAAAGAATATGTAGATAGTTTCCTTGTTATATACCACTACCAATTTCTTGTTTCTTTCAAATATCCAGAAGGAAATCTCATATTGTATAGGATAAATTATTTCTGAATTGAAATTTTGCTTAATACCTTAATGTGAGATCTGGTTCATGAAACTTATTGAGTTCCCTGCATTTGTGACCCTCTAAGATTTCAGCACTGCTGATTCAGGTAAAAAAGAATCATTGTCAGGAGTAAGATGAACCAAAAAACATTTAGGTAAAATTGTCTAAATTTAAATGAAGTATGGCATATTATCGAATGACAATATCTTCTTATTTCCTTCCCTTAGCCTCCAAACACCTGATCCCCCAACGCATACACCAAGTCCTTATGTGGCCAGTACACAATGCAGGGAGCTGTTTAGGTAGCAGTAGCGAGGGAAGAGTTCTGTGTTCTACCTTGTCTGTTTCCCAAGCTTCAGGGTGGTCTTTTTTGCTGTGGGAAGTGAAGTCTAATTAGGTCATTTGCCATCATCCCATAGATGATAGTGATCAGGAGGTTTTGGAGCCTGGTAGTTCTCTCTATGGGTTCTATGAGCATTATTGTGTTAAGATATAATAATAGTCATATTTGTCTTCTAGGACTGCCAGAAAAAGTTTTACAGACTACATGACAAAAAAATAGAAAAGAAATATCAGTTTATCTTCTCTTAGTTCTGGAGGCTGGTACCTTTTCCTGTTCTATAACACAAGTCATTGAATTAGGGCCCCACCCTTATGACATCATTTATCCTTAACAACCTCCTTAAAGGTCTTACCTTCAAATGTAATCATATGGGACTTACAGACTTGGGATATAATTTTAGGGGGATATAATTCAGAGCACGATAATACCAATTTCAGAAAGTATTGCCATCTCTGCTAATACTATTTGTAAAAAGATCCACACAATCCTATTAGCCATAAATATTCTTTGCAATCAAAACCTTTCTGATTCTGTAATGAACACAAGGAATCATCTAATAGTTATTACTCATTTTCTTCATTCTTGGCAGTAACAAGTAACATTATCTCAGAAATGTAAACTATCATTATAAAGTTTGGTGGAAAACAGGCATAAAGACCCCTGGCAGCTTTCAAATTGCCATTAGTCGGATTCTTAATGTGTCATGTATATAACCTATAATATCTTATACTTAAAAAAAGTTAACACCTATTCATTATGAAAACTTCAAGAAAATAAGGAATTAAAGGGAAATTCATCCACTTGATAAAGGCATCTGTGAAAAACTTGTAACTAACATTTTGGACTTCCCAAAAGGAAATGGCAACCCACTCCAGTGTTCTTGCCTGGAGAATTCCAGGGACAGAGGAGCCTGGTGGGCTGCCATCTATGGGGTCGCACTGAGTCGGACATGACTGAAGCAACTTAGCAGCAGCAGCAACACTACCTGCTGCTGCTGCTAAGTCACTTCAGTCGTATCCGACTCTGTGTGACCCCAGAGATGGCAGCCCACCAGGCTCCCCCGTCCCTGGGATTCTCCAGGCAAGAACACTGGAGTGAGTGTTAGTGGTAAAGAATCCACCTGCCTTGCAGGAGAGTAACCGATGTGAGTTTGATTCCTAGATGAGGAAGATCCCCTGGAGAAGGACATGGCAACCCATTCCAGCATTCTTGCTTAGAAAATCCCATGGACAGAAGGGCCTGGCCGGCTACGGACCATGGGTTCATAAAGAGTCAGATACAACTGAAGCAACTAGCACACAAGTAGCAGGCAATGTCATTTTTTTATTTTTTATTTTTGAAGTATGGTTTATTTACAATGTCACATTAGTCTTTTTTTTCTTTTTTAATTGAAATATAGTTAATTTATGTTAAATTAGTTTCAGGTATAAACAATCATTTAGGGTGTATGTATGTATAATTTTTGAGGACCATACATAATTTACTGCTGCTGCTACTGATAAGTCGCTTCAGTCGTGTCCGACTCTGTGAGACCCCAGAAACGGCAGCGCACCAGGCTCCCCCATCCCTGGGATTCTCCAGGCAAGAACACTGGAGTGGGTTGCCATTTCCTTCTCCAATGCATGAAAGTGAAAGGTGAAAGGGAAGTCGCTCAGTCGTGTCCAACTCTTAGTAACCCCATGGACTGCAGCCTACCAGGCTCCTCCATCCATGTGATTTTCCAGGCAAGAGTACTGGAGTGGGGTGCCATTGCCTTGATCATATAATAAGCATGTACACAGAGAAGGGTAAAAAGAACAGTGTGGTATGAGGGAGAATCACAGAATAGACTGCTTAGAAATGAAAAATAGTGTCCAGTTGGGCAAAGGAAATTCAATGGAGGATGAGAAAAACAAGACGGACAATGTGCCAGGAGAAGGTGTTAAGTTTTCACTTCTTTGGTATCTAGCACATAGACCCTTTCTGCTGTAATAAGAGATTTATAGCTCCCTCGGCAGGCCAGCCTGGCAGAGATTACCACAAGACCTGAGACCCTGCTGCTGGTGCTGCTGCTGCTAAGTCCTTTCAGTCGTATCCGACTCTGTGCGACCCCATAAATGGCAGCCCACCAGGCTCCCCATCCCTGGGATTCCCCAGGCAAGAACACTGGAGTGGGTTGCCATTTCCTTCTCCAATGCATGGAAATGAAAAGTGAAAGGGAAGTCGCTCAGATGTGTCCGACTCTTAGCAACCCCATGGACTGCAGCCAACCAGGCTCCTCTGAGACTTCTCCTAAAGTGAGGACAACAAATCAATAACTGGCATGAAGAGGATGTACCATGCAAGGGAACAGAGGCTGTTTCAACTGCCAGAGATAAGGAGAACTTTTTCTAGGTCTAACGACTAGTCCTGGGAAAGTAGTGGACTGTCCTTGCCTACAATTCCACTGTGGGCCTGAAAAAGAACAGAAGTATAGATGCTGGGAGTTGCTGCCATCCACCGGGGTGTTGGTCTATATTATTGCTCAGATGCCAGTCCAGGTAGGAAATAAAGTGTCAAAGGTGTGAGTGACAGATATGGGCCTTAAAGATTTAATTTCCCAGGCAGATTCTAAAACTGTAATCATTACCTCTATTTGCTATTTAACATGTATTTTCTGTTAACATACTGCTTATATTTCTCCACGTTGAGTTGTTAACTAGTAAATAAGTTACATCTAGGCGCGATGGACAAAGAAAATATGCCAATTTACTTTAGTCTATGAAGTATCTTTGGAAAATGTACACAAATATGCATGATACAAATGCTAAAATTATCAGTAAAACTGTCTTGATAGTCATCAATTTCAAGGTAAAAATAATTCAAATCATTATCATATGGAAAGAAGATATAAGATGAATCCATTGATTTAACCAAAGCTATGATATTAGAATTTATTTTAAAATTTGGCATATGACATTATATTTTATCAATATCACTAAGGTAAATAAAGCATATTTTTCCCATTTTTCCTAGGAATAAAGAACAAATAAACTATAGAGCACAAGTTTGCTTTCTTATTCTGAAGGAGGGAATGGATATAATATTATTTTTTAACTGCATATTTTTTGTTCATCAAAAAATAAATGAAGCAACACTTTTCTACCTGAAATGGCATATTTGGCAATTGAGTGATTAGTGCATATTTTTTCCCCTCTCACATAATGTTGGTATGGATGAAAAACATGCAGATGAGTAGGATTTTAGGTTGAGGTTTTAACCTGAAATATTTTCAATGTTTCTCCTACTAATATACTACCAATAATGCTGGGGGCTGAGAAGTAGTATCGGGAGAGTTTAAATGCTTACATTATCTGTATAAATGCCAATTTACCAAAAAAATGACAACTGGAAAAAACACAGTACAATACTGAATTAAATAAATGTCATAATCTCTTAACTCCAAATGCATCATTGTTTAATATACTAAGCATATGGATCTAACATTAGGTACCACCTTAGACATCACTGTAAAAAGTTGTATAAATTTCAAAGCAGTTTAATTGATATAAACACCTCCAAATGTAAAATCACTTTAATTTTTCATTTTGATATTGGAAGTCTCCTTGTCTTTTTAGGCTGTTTATATATTGATGAACTAATCAAAACATTGACTAAATTGGTTAGAACATGTAGAAATGTAAGCCTTTGGGACATCATTAGTTAATTCTATATTTTCTGGGCCATTCATTACTTACTAGATCTGACTCAACATCTGTCTTTGCCTATATGTATAATTATTTTCCCCCTAACATGCAGTTAACTTTGTAATGTTTCTTAATAGAAAAGTAATACATACATATAATATGTTCAGAAAATACAGAAGGTATACATAAATTGACAAAAAAAAGAAATGTTTTAATACCCTTTGTGTGTCTATTTTAAAGTAAATATTATGATCCCAGGAGTTATAGTGCAAGGGTTCAGCTTTTGGCTTTGCTGCTTACTGCTGTCTCAGCAATTGATTCAGTCTGTCTCTACCACAGCTTCCATATCTGTAAATACAGATAATGACAATGTCTTTCCCACAGAGTGATCAGGATTAAATGAGCTATCATAAATAAGAGTTTCTGGTATACAATAAGCATAAACATTGATGTGAAGTATATTATTCTAAGGTTATGTATGAACCCACAACATTTTTATAAAAATTGACATACCATATGAACTTTTTTCACTTAATATAATGTGTTGGCATTTTTAAATTTTTCCTCTCCTTATGGAGATGTTTGTCTGTGTAATCTTTCAAAAATCTGCACAGCAATTTGCAATGAACATCAGTCTACATGTTTGTGCATCTGTTTG
Source organism: Capricornis sumatraensis (assembly GCF_032405125.1). Classification (NCBI taxonomy): domain Eukaryota; kingdom Metazoa; phylum Chordata; class Mammalia; order Artiodactyla; family Bovidae; genus Capricornis; species Capricornis sumatraensis. Next base: position 43,161,095 of record NC_091074.1, on the reverse strand, counting down.
AATGATCCCTTCAGAATAAATTCCTAGTTGCAAATATATTAAGTTGAAAGTATTTGTGAAGACTATTTTGAAACAGGTGTCATGCCTTCAATAGTACAAGTATATGACCATTTCTCTTCACTTTTACTAGCACAAAACATTGCACTCTTCTATTTTATCAAATTTAAAATCTATTGCTTCATTTTACATTCAATTACCTGTACAATTAGGCAATATTTACTGCTTATCATTTAATTTTGTCTTTTATCCATTTTAGATATATTTGTCTTTTTCTTACTGATTTTGAAGAGATCATTCTATAATGAAATATTTTCTGAAAATATTGGTTAAAATGATCAAATAAATAACTATTTTCAAAGTTCCAGTATACAGTAAGGAGGCTTTTAACTGTCTAGATAAAATCTGGAAAGCTGGGAAGATCTTATCAATTTGTTAGCTCCAGTAATAACTTTTCTTGAGATATATTCAAACAATGTTGTATTTGTTCCAGGTATACAGCAACATTATTTGGTTATACATATACATGTTTCTATTTTTTTTCAAATTATTTTCCCATTTAAGGTTATTACAGAATATTGAGCAGAGTTCCCAAATGCAGGCCTTGAGTGCCACCTTAGACAAGATAGACTTAATTGATATTTATAAAGCATTTGAGCCAAAAGCAGCAGAATACACATTCTTCTCAAGTGCATAAGAAACACTTTCCAGGATTGACCTCATAATGGGCCACAAAGCAAGTCTCAGTAAATTAAAAAAAAAAAAAATGAAATCATATAAAGCATGTTTTCTGACAACAATACTATGAAATGAGAACTCAACTACAAGAAAAACTGTATACACACACACACAGACACAGACACACACACACTAAACAATGTGATCCTAAATAACCAAAAGATCACTGAAGAAATCAAAGGGGAAATAAAAAAACACCTAGAGAAAATGAAAATAAAAGTCAACAACTTAAAACCTATGGGATACAGCGAAAGCAGTTCTAAGAAGGAAGCTTATAGCAATAAAACCTTACCATAAGAAACAAGACAAATCCCAACCTTACCCCAAAAGCAGCTAATGAAAGAAGATAAAAGCGAGCTCTTTGAAAAGATAAACAAAATTGATAAACCTTTATCCAGTAGAGATTTCAATGCATGTAATGTTGAGCATTCTCATTCTTATAGGAATCATTTCCTTTGGAAGCTACTTGCTTTGGGTTTGTTTTTTCATTATTGGTTTCCACTTCATTGCTTCATACCCCCTCTCTGTTGATATTTTATCCATCCATGTCCTGTCTTTGCTCCTGAGTATTATTTGCTTCACACACAACAACCCTATTCTCTCCTCCTACAAGTCATCCACATTCTCAGATATATTTGGGAAGGTGTTAAGATAGCTACAATAACTACTATTACCCTGATTAGAGAAAAAATTTCCGAGGCTGGTAAAACCACGGGTCAGATCCAACACTACACTGAGATAATTGTTATAGTTGAATGTGAGATCTTTATTTATTTTTTCTTAAATCAAAACATAGACTCTATATTTGAGCCTACCTAGCTAAACAGAGAGCTTCCCTGGTGACTCAGTGGTAAAGAATCTGCTTGCCAGTGCAGGAGATGTGGGTTTGATCCCTGGGTGGGTAAGATCCCCTGGAGAAGGAAATGATAATGCACTCCAGGATTCTTGCCTGAGAAAACCCATTGACAGAGAAGCCTGGTGGGCTATATAGCCCATGGGGTTGCAACAGAGACACAACTTAGAAATTAAGCAATGACAACAAACTAAAAAACATAATTTCCAAACATGCTTGGATGAAAATGCACATGAAAATGAACATTAGCCACATGCTTAAAAAAAAAAAAAAAGAAAGAAACCTTAGAAAAAAACAGCCAAACCTCATCAGAGTTAACTTCCAGCAAATCCCAAGTAAATCACTATACAAGTTACCCTACTAAAATAAGATGCAGTATAAAATTTTACAATAATTTCAAAGAAATTAACATTCTGGAACCCTACATTTTTTTCATTTTCATAATAATTTGCATTTTACCAACAGAGTCCAAAAGTATTGCTTTCATACTTCTATTTAGTTACAAACTTTCATATTATTCTAAATGCCAAGAAATTGGGCTAAATGACAGAGGGGTATAAGGAAAATATATTTTAATTCTTATTTTGGTTTTAAGTAAAATTTCTAGGATAATAAAATACAATAGTGTTACTAAACTGATATATTTTTAAACTTCTCCTATGACATTATTGTTTAATCAAAGTACATTTGAAAAGTAATATTCTTGAAAATGACTAAGGCATTTTACTTGACATAAAACAGATCATCTGTTTCTTCTTGTCCATTTTTTTGGAGCCAGTATATACCACCATAATTTACTATACTTAGTAAAAGATCTTTATGTTCTTTATTTAAGAATATTGGGCAAGAGAAGCAAGAAAAATGATACCAATAATATAGCCTTGCTGATATATCTGTAATATATACAGAAGGTGAGAGAAAGCAAATAAAAAAGTAAAACCCACAAATTCAGCAAATTTCCAAGTAAATTTGTAAGTAAAAATGAAGGCTGATAAATACCAATGATATTTTGTCTTTTAATTTATATTTGAGCAGGTGAGCCCCTCTGGAAAACCTGCCACTTAAACTGAAAAGGCATGGCATTTGTGGTTGTTGCCAAATTAAAATATGCAAACTACAGTGTTTGAGTAAGACATTTGTCCAAAATTGAAAGAGTCAATTCATTTATTGTGAGGTAAAGATCTTCTTTGCCAAACATCAGCTTTGATTATGCTATAAATTTTACTATTTCTCTGGGGTTATTATATACCAAATTGCATAAAATAATGTTCTTTCTTGTCACATAAATTTAAGCTCAAAATCACAGTAACACTTCCCAATGGCAACATGTTTTGCCTTATCAATGTCTAGAAGTAATTTGATAATGAAGCTTCCTGAGAGAGACAGTTAAATATTACTAAACATTTACACTGACAGTCAGTGAAGGGCCCTGCATGTGACTTTTCATCTCCCTCTTGTGGGAAAAAGAAATAGGGAGAGGATAGGAATTATAATTTAGATAATTGAGGTAAGAAGCTAGTAACACCAGGCTGATAATAAAATCATGTTCCCATAGACTTTTCTGACTGAAAGATTTTCTTTTTGTAAATTATTGTGATTCAACACCACTTGGAATACAGCAAGAATTTTTAAACATTGGTAACATTCCAACTTCCTTATAGCAAAGAGTATAAAATTGGTATAACACATGCTGTAATCAAGATTGTCAGGAGAGATATCAACAGCCTCAGACATGCAGATAATGCAACTCTAATGACAGAAAGTGAAGAACTAAAGAGCCTCTTGAAAGAGAAGAGTGAAAAAGCTGGCTTAAAACTCAATATTCAAAAAATGAAGATCATGACATCTGGTCCCATCACCTCGGATTTTCTTTTCTTGGGCTCCAAATTAACTGTGGTTGGTGACTGCAGCCACAAAATTAAAAGACATTTGCTCCTTGGAAGGAAAGCTATGGCAAAACTAGACAGTACATTAAAAAGCAGAATCATCACTTTGGTGACAAAAGTCCATATAGTCAGAGCTATGGTTTTTCCACTAGTCATGTATGGATGTGAGAATTGGACCATGAATAATGCTGAGCACCAAAGGATTGATGCTTTTGGATCATGGTTCTAGAGAAGACTTTTAAGAGTCCCTTGGATAGCAAGGAGATCAAACCAGTCAATCCTAAAGGAATACAACCCTGAATATTCACCGAAAGGATTGATGCTGAAGCTGGAAGCTCCAATATGGGCCACCTGATGTGAAGAGCCGACTCATTGGAAAAGACCCTGATGCTGGGAAAGATTGAAGGCATTGAAGGCAGGAGGAAAAGGGGGTGAGAGAGGACAAAATAGATGGCATCACCAACTCAGTGGACATGAGTATGAACAATCTATGGGAGATACTGAAGGACAGGGAAGCCTGGCATGCTTTAGTCCATGGGTTAAAAAAGAATCAGACGCGATTTAGCAACTGAACAACAACAACATGTACTATAATTTTTTAAATATTTACAATTTCTTTTCATCTTCTTTCCTGTCTCCTTTTATAAATGTAAATCAAGACAAGCACATTGGATAACATTCAGACTCGCTATGAAAATTTAATGTTGCTCACAGCTGATTTTCTGTGTTCTAGGTTGAGAAATACTGTAACAATTTCTGTTTCACAGATGAGGTTTTTTTTTTTTTTTGAAGTTTAGAATACCAGAAGATCTCATTTATCTTATTTTATCATAAACCATCGCATATTGAAGGGAAAGTTATATTTTTAAAAAAGCAACAGTTATAGTCCTGAATGCAGGGGGTATTTTCAAATACTGCTTAAGGTGTTCACTTCATATTTTGAATATCAACCTGCCCCTTTAAGTTAAAAGCAGTTATATGCGTCTACTTTAACATGCCTCCTTCAATATCCATTGAACATCTAAGATATCCTAGTATTTCTCGGATCTTTGAACATTTATTATACTTTACCATCCATCCTGAGAACCTTCCTAAACTCTAGTTTCATGATGAAATGTGGAAAAAATAAGAGTGCCTTTGCAGTAGTGTTCTTTCACTTAACACACATAACCTTACACATTTGTCTGCTTCTCTGAGCCAAAGCGTTTTAATCTATTATAAAATAGGGCTATCACTACACAGAGGATTTCTATGAAGATTAAGTGAGATAAGGTACATCAAAGTGTACAGAACAATGCTAGCAAATAAATGCACTTTTTTCTTTTGTTCTCTCATGAATGTCTCAAAACTTGGCCATGTCTTGGAGTATACTGCTAAGATGTTTTTCTCTAAAACGGCTAATCTCTCAAACACTCCTTCCAAGGATCACTTTACCCTGCTGCCTCTCTCATGCCTGTGAGTCCTCACCTTCTGCATCATAGCACTCTCCCACGTTTAAGCCTATCAGACCATTCTGGTTTCACTTCTTCCTCAGCCCTGTCTGAACTCCACCTTCAGTGCTGCCTGAGATGTATTTTCCAGCATCCTGGATTCCTTCACTCCATCATCAGCCTGTCTTATTTTGGAACATCCCAAACCTGAATTAAATACTTCTTTCCCTTAGCCAGTTCTCCTGTTTATAAGATACAAAGCAGAGTCCAGGTATTTCTACATAAAACTTCCTAGATATTTCCAGTACCTTTATCACACTCAAATGTGTGTTATGTGGAAATCAAAAATTAAACCAGAGACATCATGCATGACCCCAGGGCATTGGCAATATATAATACAACCTGGTTTTCCTAAAACTGACTGGATTTGCCATATATTCTTCAGGCTTATAGAAATATTTTTGTCTTTTCACAGAGAAATATTTACAGCAACTTAATCCTCCCAAAAGCTAGAATTCAAATAGATCAGAGTTATCATTCACAACTGGAATCCTGGCAGAGTCAGCCATTGCTGATACCTGCCACTGCTGAACCCATTCCATTTTTTTCCTCTCTTCAAATTTTCATTCTGTAGGTGTGGTTTGAAGCTCACTCATTTTACAAAGACTATTTTTTAAGGCCCTACATGTGGAATTACAGTATGCCACAAGATGGCACCATAGAACTGGCTACTTACATCAAAATGTTAAAATATTCCAGTTGTGGCTGGGCAGAGGACATATATAAGTCTACTTTGGGTTCATCCTATAAAATGGTCATTAAAAAAAAAAAAGAAGCTTATTCAGTTTAGTTCAGTGGCTCAGTTGTGTCCAACTCTTGGCGACCCATGGACTGCAGCACACCAGGCTTCCTTGTACATCATGAACTCCTGGAGCTTACTCAAACTCATGACCATTGTATTGGTGATGCTATCCAACCATCTCATCCTCTGTCATCCCCTTCTCCTCCCACCTTGAATCATTCCCAGCATCGAGGTATTTTCAAATGAGTCAGTTCTTCTCATTAGGGGGTCAAAGTATTGGAGTTTCAGCTTCAGCATCAGTCCTTCCAATGAATATTTGGACTGATTTCCTTTAGGATGGACTAGGTGGATCTCCTTGCTGTCCAAAGGACTCTAAAGAGTCTTCTCCAACACCACAGTTCAAAAGCATCAGTGCTTCAGCACTCAGCTTTCTTTATGGTGCAACTCTCACATCTATACGAGTACTGGAAAAACCATATCTTTGACTAGGTGAACACTTGTTGGCAAAGAAACATCTCTGCTTTTTAATATGCTGTCTAGGTTGCTCATAGCTTTTCTTTCAAGAAGCAAGCATCTTTTAATTTCATGGCTGCAGTCACCATCTGCAGTGATTTTGGAACCCCCCAAAATAAAGTCTGACTCTGTTTCCCCATCTATTTGGCATGAAGTGATGGGACCAGATGTCATGATCTTCGTCTTTTGAATGTTCAGTTTTAAGCCAACTTTTCACTCTTCTCTTTCACTTTCATCAAGAGGCTCTTTAGTTCTTCTTCACTTTCTGCCTTAGGAGTGGTGTCATCTGCATACCTGAGGTTATTGATATTTCTCCCAGCAATCTTGATTCCAGCTTGTGTTTCTTCCAGTCCAGCGTTTCTCATGATGTACTCTGCATATAAGTTAAATAAGCAGGGTGACAATATACAGCCTTGACGTACACCTTTTCCTATTTGGAACCAGTCTGTTGTTCCATTTCCAGTTTTAATTGTTGTTTCTTGACCTGCATACAGATATCTCACTAGGCAGGTCAGGTGGTCTGGTATTCCCATCTCTTGAAGAATTGTACACAGTTTGTTGTGATCCACACAGTCAAAGGCCCTGAAGTATTCAATAAACCAGAAGTAGATGTTTTTCTGGACCTATCTCATTTTTTGATGATCCAATGGACATTGGCAATTTGATCTCTGGTTTCTCTGCCTTTTCTAAATCCAGTTTGAACATCTGGAAGTTCATGTTCATGTACTGTTGAAGCTAGGCATGGAGAATTTTGAGCATTACTTTGCTAGTGTGTGAGATTTAGTGCAATTGTGCAGTAGTTTGAACATTCTTTGGCATTGCCTTTCTTAGAGACTGGAATGAAAACTGAGCTTTTCCTGGACTGTGGCCACTGCTGAGTTTTCCAAATTTGCTGGCATATTCAGTGCGGCCCTTTCACAGTATCATCTTTTAGCATTTTAAAGAGCTCAACTGGAATTCCATCACCTCCATTAGCTTTTTCATAGTGATGCTTCCCAAGGCCCACTTGACCTTGCTTCCAGGATGTTTGGCTATGGGTGAGTGATCACACCATCATGATTATCTGGGTCATGAAGATCTTTTTTGTATAGCTCTTCTCTGTATTCTTGCCACCTCTTAATATCTTCTGCTTCTGTTAGGTCCATTCTGTCCTTTATGGTGTCCATCTTTACATGAAATGTTCCCTTGGTATCTCTAATTTTCTTGAAGAGATCTCTAGTCTTTCCCATTCTATTGTTTCCCTGTATTTCTTTGCATTGATCATTGAGGAAGGCTTTCTTATCTCTCCTTGCTATTCTTTGGAACTCTGCATTCAAATGGGTATATCTTTCCTTTTCTTCTTTGCCTTTCGCTTCTCTTTTCTCAGCTATTTGCAAGGCCTCCTCTGACAACTATTTTGTCTTTTTGCATTTATTTTTCTTGGGGATGGTCTTGATCTCTGTCTCCTGTACAATGTCATGAATCTCTTTCCATAGTTCTTCAGGCATCTGTCTATCAGATCTCATCCCTTGAATCTATTTGTCACTTCTGGATAATCATAAGGGATTTGATGTAGGTCATACCTCCATGGTCTAGTGGTTTTCCCTACTTTCTTCAATTTAAGTCTGAATTTGGTAAGAAAGAGTTCATGATCTGAGCCACAGCCAGCTCCTGGTCTTGTTTTTGCTGACTGTGTAGAGCTTCTCCCTCTGACTGCAAAGAATAGAATCAATCTGATTTTGGTGCTGACCATCTGGTGATGTCCATGAGTGAGTCTTCTCTTGTGTTGTTGGTAGAGGGTGTTTGCTATGACCAGTGCACTCACAATATTTTTAATAAAAATTTTTAAATTTTAAAGATAATACTTTAAATATTTTAAAGCTAATACTTTAAACATTACTTTGATAATTGACTAGCTAACCTTAGGGGCTTCCCAGGTGGTGCTAGTGGTAAAAGACCCACCTGTCAATGCAGGAGATATAAGAGATATGGGTTCAATCCCTGGGTGGGGAAGATCCCCTGGAGATGGGCATGGCCACCCACTCCAGCATTGTTGCCTGGAGAATCTCGTGGAGAGGAGCCTGGTGGGCTACAGTCCATAGTGTCTCAGAAAGTCTGACACGACTGAGGCGATAGCCGCTGCAGCAGCTAACCTTAGTCTTTTCTGTCCTGCTACCTTTTCTTTTCCCTGTATTGATTAGCTCATTTGCAAAACTCAGAGCCTTGCAAGTCAATGTCACAGGGCCCTCCTCCCTCCATAGATGCCCACTCTACAAAGCTCATCACCATTAGGATCAAGCTGATTTGCTTCCTCAGAACTCCTAATTAACTTGCTAGTCTCTTTTATACCTTTCCATTCCACACCCAACCTCTTTTGTAAGTGCAAATGTGTTTGCTCATGTGTCACTGTCTTAGCTTCCTGCTGTTCCAGGTTATTTTAGTTATGATTATCAAGATTAAAAAAGCTAAAATATAAAAAATTTAAATGAAAGAATACTCTAGTTCTACAAAGTCCCTAATGCCTTTTATTTCAGTCAAAAAAAATCTATTTATATATTTCCCTTCTTTTAAAGTTCCCCATTTGTTGTAAAATCAATTTACACAGTTTTTCTAAAGGTTACATTCAGCTAACTCAACCCACCGCTTACTAGTCCTGTAAAGTTCAGGAATGATGGACATGACAGGGGACTCTGGAGTCCAATGGCCTGGGTTTAAGCCTGGCTTTGCTGTCACTAGTTAGGTGAGCTTCAACAGCTTGCTGAATTTCTTCAGGTATCTGCCTCATTTATAAAGGAGGTCATAGTATTTTAGGAGAGTTATGAGAATTATGTAAGGGGCTTTGCTGGTAGCTTAGATGGTAAAGAATCTACCTACAATGCAGGAGACACAGGTTCCATCCTTAGGTTGGGAAGATCTCCTGGAGAAGAGAATGGCTATCAACTCCAGTATTCTTGCCCAGAGAATCCCATGGAGAGAGGAGCTTGGCGGGCTACAGTCCATGGGTTGCAAAGAGTCAGACATGACTGAGCAACTAACACTTTGACACATATAAGGCTTACACAGTGCCTGGCACAAAGTCACTAGTGATTATCAAATTTTACCTGTGTCCATTCTATTATGTTTAATCACATGAAGGGCCAACATCCACTTTTTCTTGAGGGATGCAAAATACAGATGCAGAACAGTAAGCACAGAATGCAATAATTAAAACATTTTTTAAAAAGTAAACTTTTGTACACATGCTTTTTGTACACAGATTCTTTCTAAAAGAATATGCTTACCTAGAAAACATGTTTATCTCAAAACATAATTGAGGAAGTAAAGGGGAGGAAATAGGGGAGGAAATGTTACTTTTCCTTCTTCCCCTTTGAGATTTTTTTAAAAGTATGCAGTTACTTTTAAAATTTCAAAAAAAAAGTGAAGAGGATAGTATTTTAAAATAAATATTGTTACACAACGATTTTAAAATTCCAAGTGTTGTCAGTCTATTTTCATTTCTCTGCCTGAATGGAATGGAGATAAAGATCATCGTGACTTGTGCGTGACCAGCATACCAATCCAGTTCCAGTAATCAAAGCACCATTGGACTCATACTGGCGGCAGCAACATTGAGAGAGCCGGGACTAGGCAAATGAGAGAAGCCATTCATTTAGGAGTCCCTCTCTTGAAAGTACATGTTCATTGTCAGCCAAAGTTGATCTAGCCCTATTTGATTCAATAATCCCAATCAATTCATTCTCTTTTCTTTCCACCATCTTCCAGATTTGGAATATTACTAGAATAACTCAATTTACTTTAGCATCTAAGTCACTTCTAAATTATTTTAGCATTTCCTTCTTTAGCATTGAAAGACATCACTTAAAAAAAAAAAAACCCTCTTTAGTTATATCAGTCACTCTAACTTTGGTAATTTCAAATTAAGAGATTGGACATTTAAAAAGCCAAAGGAGGATACAATCTTATTAGTGTAAATGGCTAATTGGTGGAAATGAAATTTATTTTAAAATTCTTTGATTTATTGCAGTGCCAATAAAGAAAAAATCACTCTAAAAAACGGCAAGCCTCATTCTAAAATGCGATTTCCAGAAATTCTCCCCTCAGCTATTTAATTACCTCTTAAAGCTCTTGAAGTTTTAGAGCAAACTCAGATTTATTTATTCACTTTTTTAACTAGAACTATGTGTAACTGATAGTGACTGAAAAGAAACTTATATCCAGAACTGCAAAAGGTGTGGGGGGAAGGACTTATATGGGGTTTAGAGGGAATATAAACCAGCAGAGTTGCCTGGAGGGCAATTTGATAGGGTAAGACATACATAGACTTGGATCTAGCAGTTCCACTTCTACTTTTTGCAATATATCCTGAGTAAATAACGGAATATGTTAACAAAAGTGTTTCTCCAAGTATCCTTATTAGAGTACTGTTTATAATTAAGAAAAGTTAGAAACAACAGACTTAAAAAAGGGAAACAAGTAAAAAAACATTTCCAATGAATCCATGCAATAAATTTTCATAAGACCATTAAGAATTTTATACTTTAGGAGACATAGAAATATGTTTATAGTATGTTTTTACTGAAAAGAATGGTTTGCAAGACACTATAGCAGTTTAAAAATACCCTATTAAATACATATCATTTATTCACTAACATTAAATATACAGCCAAACAAAATTATAACTCATGCCTGGATGAAATTTGTCTAACGCATATTTTCTCCACAAAGCAAATCTGTTATCTTGCACCTAGGAATACTGACAACACTTCAAGACTCTACAACTGTGGGCCATTTAAAATAGTAAGGATACCATAATATCCCCCCAAAATGAGGAAATTTCTTAAAAAAGGTCACACTTAATAGACCATGAAAAGGATACTTGTTTATCAATATGAATGTCAAATGAGAAGGGAAGGTACCACCTCATTCCACCTTAGCTGGGAGGTGTAAGGGGAGGGAGACTCGCTTTTACTCTTCTGTGCATGTCTGGGAATGACAGCATTTTAGAAGCATTGATTTAGGGTTACCAACAAATTTTAGGCAGTAGGAAAATTCAGAAAATATGAAATAAAGATCAACAGTATACGTCTGAACACATTCAGATACAGAGTTGATCTACATGAATTTCAGCAATGGAATAGTTTATAACATTCAGTTATGCCAAAAACCATGTTTTAAGTAAATGGTTTTAACTCAAGTTCATGTTTAAAGATAGTGTGACAGTAACTATTATTGTGCACCTCCATGCATCATGGCAACCATTTTTATAGAAAATCATATAGTGCTATTGGCCATCGCACTTCATAAGGAATTATGATCACTGTTAAAAATGCAAATTTTTTTTCTTGCCATAATCTTAAGGCAAAGTGGACTTTGTCCCAACCCAAAATATTCTAGAAAGATTCAAGCAATATCAGCATAGTTTAAGTATCACATAAATTTTGGGGTTTATCAAAATGTTATTTTTCAAAAGCAAATAGCAAAGTTGTTCTAATGAGCAAGCAGATTATTATTTTAGGGAATGAGTGAAGGCTGTAGAATTCAACTTCCTGACTTTGCCACTGAGCTTTGTAGTTTTCATGGGCAAGCAAGGTCCTTAAATTTGAAACACAATACTATCTTGATATTTAAAATAGGATTAATAGCTTATATGTTAATACATTTGGAATTCTAGAAAAGTGTCTGATACATAGTCACAATACAATGAATGCCATTATTTTTGTTAGTACAAAAATATTAATACTGATGTTGAAATATTAGAGGTAGAAAGTTATTAGCAGCCTTTCACTGGTTTATGTACAAGAATGGAAAATAGCTTTAGAAAAAGCTAAAAATATGTAAATAAAACATTACCACTCATCTGAATGAGTATGAATAAGCTTATCATTTGTATTTCCACTATTTTTTACCTCTAATTTCTCAGTACTTTTGCTCCTCACACTGATCTCCTACCACCTTTTAAAAAAATTCTTTCATTCTCCCTAATTTCACTTATACCATTCTCTTGTGATCCTCATTTTGAAAGTCCATTTCTCTTCCTCCTAAGTAGTTTCAGTTTCTATCATGTTGACCCTCAGCAGTCTCTTTAAGTCAATCTCATTGACCAGGATGATGGATGGTGTTGCGGCCAGAGTCCCACCCCGTTCTCCTGTCAGGTGGGAAAGTCCCTGCCCAGCAAAGAGTGAAGCGTTCAATCTGCCTGCCTTTTTCTGAAGAAGGCTCTCAGACAGCCCCCTTCCCTGCTGTCTGTTTCTTGCATCTTACAGTGCTGTGTAGTCCTGCATGTGCGCAGGACAATCATTCAAATAAAGCATTTCATTCTCTAAAGGCCCATTGATCCGTGTGACTCCACTATCAGCACAAACGGGAAGCTCCTGCCTGAATGTGGCAGATGAAAATGGAAATTACATACTCTGGTAACACTGACTTTATTATAGCAGAATGATTTGCATTTTGAAAGTTCAGTGTTCTTGCAAAACCTAAAGGGAAAGCCAGAATACTGAGCTTCTATGTAGGTCCAGGTGCCAGCAGTAAGGTAGTTGCATGGCCTAGTGCTCTTCATTTAACCTGTCTGAGCCTCAGTCTGCCTTACTGTTGCAGTTGTAAAGCTGTCAGTGCGCTGTTTGAGCTCATGTCTTTTTAGGATTGCTGCCAGGATTGAGTGACATAATGGAAACAAATTACTTCACAAATTAGAGTATTTCATAAATGCAGTAATAATCTGTTACATTCATAACATCTAGACTCATCTGTCTCCATTCTCATCAGGACCTTTAAGCTCCCATCTTAATCAAAGATCCTTCTTCAGGTTAAAATGAGTAAAATGAAAATCATAAGCAGTGGTATCAAGTAATTTTCAGGAGGACTGCTAACTATATGTAAATTTTTTTACATTTAAATTGGGGATAAAACTTTCAGTTTTTGTTTGCTTCTGCTACAACAGAATCTTTAGCATGTGCTTTTCAAAAGGACACTATAATCATAAGATATTAGAAAACAAAACAGTTTATCTCAGCTTTCTCTGATTAATCTGTATACAGCTTTTCAATATGCTGCTCTGTCTTGTCTACATAGGCTGTGCTACAGCCATTTCAAGTTCAGAATTACTGCAAAAGGAGTAATTGATCCCCTATTTCAATATGCCTGCTGTTTCATGAGCTCTCTTACAATTCAGAAGAATCTATTTCTCATTGATGTTGAAAAACATAATAAGGTCACAGCAGGGAGGCTTTAGCTTCATTAAAGAACATTATTATAAAAATAAAATGATCAAGGGCAAATTGTTTCTGTCCTTGTGGTACGGTTTCTGCAGATTCACATTAATCTGAGCCTTTAGAGCCACAATAAATTTGTTATCTTCTCTTTATCATTCACTTCACTATTCACTTTCACACTTCACTATGGTAGCCCCTAGTGGTAGAAAGATGTCAATTGCTCATGTTCCAGGGCAATTCTTCCTCTGTTGAATACAGAAGAATTAACCCTCCCATGGAGATAGGAGCCTGGCAGGCTACAGTCCACTGGGTCGCAAAGAGTCGCACACGACTGAGTGACTTCACACACACACACACGTTGCCCAGAAATGAGGACTAAAATATGTCAATAACTGAATTTATTTCTGTTTTTAAAACATCATAGAGAATGCTGTTGTCCAGCAAATGTAGATGCCAGCATTACTTAAAAAGCAACTGAGCAGAAAAATGAATTGAAATTTTAACCCACTCAGGCTTTCATCTATCATGGGAGCCTATAACCAGGGAACAACAGAGAAGAATTTAAGATAGAGAATCAGTGATTGCTCTATTAATCTACTTTAACTGACACTAAAATCTGACAGAGCACATTACAAGCTGTAGGCAGTAAGGCTTATCAATTCATTACTACTTTCAAGGTTCTTCCTGGCTTTCTTTTTGCCTTAAGCTCCTAGCAAAGGACAGCCTTTTACAGCTCAATTTCTGTTTATTTTTGACTGCTTTTAATTATATTTGATGGCCTATTTCTGCACCAGTGAAGTTATTGGAGTGGCAAAGCACTTTGTTGTTATAATGATAGCTCCCTTGAAGTCTGTTCATTATTAATTGCTTTTTGAAAGTGCTGCTTGCTCTCAACTCACTTTTTATAAATATTTAAATAACTGAATTTCTATAACATAAATATCTATGCACATAAGATAGGGATTCTATTGCCTGTTTAATAGGTTACAGATAGCAGTAGAATAAATTTTTTAATAAATTTCTGTAGTTTAATTTAATTTGGAATGTTTCATTAAGTCATCTTGTAGTAAGTTCTCATGAATAGTTATGTCTCAAGACAATCAATGATGTCAGCATTTGACATTTTGAACCTAAAATTTTAAAAAAATGTTTATAAAATAGAATGAGTACTTTTTATAAAGATGAATAAAATCCTATAATTAATCTAGGTGTATTAGAAGTTACAATTCTTAGTTTTTTAAGATGAAATGAAGGAGTTTACTAAAAGAGATCTTAGCACACAAATATATTATTGCTCAAGAAAAAAAAAATGTCAGGAGAATGAGGATAATAAGACTAAAAGCCTTAATAATGTTTTTTTAAAAAAGACTGATGGTTTGACCACAGGCATTAACTTCTTTTTCTCAAACATCAAGCAAATGACAGCAAAATAATTGTTTTAAAAAATCAACTTAGAGAGGTGATACCACTAGAAGAGAGATGATGATAGCAGCAAGGTGGAGTGGGGCAGCTGACAGTGTGTCAGGCACTGTTCTAACTCAGTAACATCCTTATCATTATCTCCATTTTATAAATGTAAAAATAAAGGCACAGAAACATCAAGCAACGTACTAATCAAATATTCATTAAGTGATACAGCTAGGAGTCAAATCCAGGCAGTCTGGTTTCAGAATCACACCCATAATCATTGTGTTATATTTAAACTGTAGAGGACTAGAACCATAGAGAAACGATGATTGATGTGGTGGAGCAGACAAGGTACTGCCTTATGTGCCCAGAGTGTGGGGCACATACGAGAGTCAGCTTATCACCCCATGAAACCACCCATTCACTAGAAGGAGTGAATGTTTAGAACAAAGGGGTGTGATGCAGTTTGAGAAAAAAAAAAAAATCCTAATACTATAAAGTGGTTGCTCTCTCATCCCCCACAGCTGGCAATTGTTTCCCATTCTTCAGCATTTCCCATCCAGAAACCCTGAATTCTAAGTATTTGCTTTGGACACAATAAGCCTGGTACACTTTAAAGAGAACCCTTTTTTCAAGCTGCATACTTAACCAAAGAAATTGGAATCCCCTTCTCCTTGGTTTCTAGAACAATAGCAATCAAATTGTATGACCACAGATCCTACTCTAAAACCCTTCTCTAATATGTAAGCGAGAAAGAAAAGGTCACCTGAGCAAAACTGCAACATGACTGTGAATTTTAGCTAAATCCTACAGTAACAACCAAAAACACTGACACAAAAGAGAGACAATGCAGAAGCTTAAGAACATACACCAAAAACATCACTGGCACCAGGGCTGAGCCTGAATAGATTATGACATTATGAGAAGATATCCTATGACAATAAAAGCAAGGTTTCCCTGGTGGCTCAGAGGTTAAAGTGTCTGCCTGTAATGCGGGAGACCTGGGTTCGATCCCTGGGTTAGGAAGATCTGCTGGAGAAGGAAATGGCAACCCACTCCAGTATTTTTGCCTGGAGAATCCCACGGACAGAGGAGCCTGGTGGGCTACAGTCCATGGGGTCGCGAAGAGTTGGACATAACTGAGTGACTTCACTTTCACTTACAGTAAGTAAAACACAAAGTTGGAAATTAGAAGAACTTTTAAAAACAGAATGGATGAACCAAAAATGTTCTCATTTTTAAAAGGGAGACTATTCTTTAAAAAAACATTGTCAGAAAAGACAAAGAAGGCTGAGGCAATGTTTTAGCTTGAAGGAGTCTGCAGAATAAGACACCTGTTATTTTTACAAGGAGGCTGTTAGTCTGAGGTGGCCTAACGCCATGAAGGTATTTGTAAGCAAACCAGAGTCCAAGGCAATAAATGCCTCAGAGATTACAAAATCAAAATCTAAGTCAACCAAATAGTAAACTATGCTTTAAGCTATAGCCAATCAATAACCTCCTTGCTTTGCTTCTGCCTTTTCTCTATCAAGTCTCTCCCCAACTCCTCTCCATGGAGCACGGTTAACCACTTCTGGTTTGATGCTGACCAATTCATATCGATTTTTCTTCACTCTTGAAATTTAACATGTCTCAGTTTACCTTTTAACTTAAGTAAATACAATGCATGATTCTAGGCTGGATCCCATACTTGAAGGAAAAAAGTACCATGAAGAATTGGCTGATAACAGTTGATAACACTGATATAATCTACTTGCTGGTGCTCCAAATGTTTCATTGATTGCACATTTACTGAAGCTGATTGTCTCCAGTTTTGCTTCTTCTGCATGTGTGCATGCACCCTCAATCATTTCCAACTCTTTGCAACCCCATGGACTGCAGCTTGCCAGGCTGCTCTGTCTACGGAATTTTCCAGGCAAGAATACTGGAGTGGCTTGCCGTTTCCTTCTCCAGAGGATCTTCCTGACCCTGGGATGGAACCTGTATCTCTTGTGTCTCCTGCACTGGTAAGCAGGTTCTTACCAGTTGAGCTACTGGGGAAGCCTGAAACGGATTACCCTACTGTAAATATGTGAGAAATTATTTTTGTTCTTCAGGACAAAAAAAAAAAAAAAAACATTGAGGTAGTTAGAGGTGAAGGAAAGTCATATATGCAACCCCCTCTCAGAGGAAAGGAAAGAAGGAAAGCATAGAGATAGTGTGTTTGGGTTACTGAGTGTACTTTAAGAAGAAAGTAGATGAGGCAAATGTTAACTACAGGTAAGAAGTACTGAAGTATTTCTTGTATTTTTATCACAACTTCCCTAAATGTTTAATTTTGTTCCACATCCAACTATTTCCTAAAAATCAATAGAAAGGTAAAAGATAAAGCCAAGGAAATGTAAAATAGAGAACCACCCCCGAAAAAAAAGAGAGAGAGGGAGTAAGAGTTGAAAAACTTTAAGACCTGAATCTAGAAGGTTCAATAATTGAGTAATGATATAAAGACAGTTGATAGGATAAAGATATCAAAGAAATTACATATGATTTTTAACATCAAAGAAAAATCACTCTTAAGTGGAATTAGTCCCATATCAAGGCACACCATCATGAACCTTAAAAATCATAAGAGGTTCCTACAAAGAGAAAAGTAAAACAAAAGTCACCTACAAAAGAAAAGAGATCAGACTGGCATTAGAATGATCTTATCATAGTCATGAAGGGGAATCCTTTTCATCCCAGATACTAAAGCATATACTCAAATATCAGTCACATGGGAGGGTGGAAGTAAGCCCTCTGAAGACAAGCATGGGTCCAATATATGTACTTTTCACACTAGTTTTTAAGAAGCTACTAGAAACTTGTTTTGTTTCTGCAAAAAGAGGGAGAGGTCCAATCAAGAAGGAGTAGTAAATACAATTCAGGAACAAGAAATTAAGAGCAAAACAGACAGGGGGCATAAAAAGGACAGCCAGATAGATGGGAACAAAATGATGGAAGGCTGGGGGAATACAATCTCAAAATAATGGAATTTGTCACACATGTTAATAATTTTGTACATTTGAAATTTGAAGACATCATAATCTGTTAAGCTTCAGGAAAACAAAGATCTTAGCCCTAAACAATGTAAACCTGAATGCAGTATCTACAGTCATTAAGTAAACACTGAGTACTGAGTTCAACACAATTTGATTCAACATATTGAGAGGAGATTGGAAAAAAAAGTTATGTGATCAGTGGCTGGCCTCTAAAGTATCATAGCAGGAAATTAGTAGATTATGTTTAGAACTGATAAGTCAAGATAACAATAGAAACATAAAATAAAAATAAGCAAAGTTATTACCAAGATAAACAGGAAGAAGTTGGACCTTTTTCTATTGAATGTGGCTATAGGACAGACAATGTGGAGCAAGATGCTATGATTCTGTTGCTATTCTAAGGCCCTTTAATACTATCCAATTACTAGATGATCAGTTTCTCTCCTATTTAGAAAACAGTAAGGAGAAGAATTCTTAGGGCTCTGCAACTGCTTCAACCATTTCAGCAACAGTGTACGCTGAAGACTGCACAGAGATGTCCACCCCCTGCCAGAATTACGTAGAATCTTTTAAAAAGAAACACCATCTAGTGTCATGACATACTTCCAAAAGGAAAACCACCTCCTACCAAAAGAAATTTCCAAGAACCCAGCAGATATTCTTGTTGCCTTCTCATTTCTAAACACAGTTGCTTTAAAAAATAACATTTACTCTCTGAAATTTGAAAGCTAAAATTTTGTGGGTTTAATACAGGGTAAGAATATCCCATATCCCTCTAGATTTTGTAAAATAATTTGTTTCCACTGTTAAAAGTATTTGAAAACAAAGCACATTCTGCCCATGCTTTCAAGGCCTACCCTGAGTATGTGCTATTTATCTCTGTTAGCAACAGAATTTGGAGAAGGCAATGGCACCCCACTCCAGTACTCTTGCCTGGAAAATCCCACGGACGGAGGAGCCTGGAAGGCTGCAGTCCATGGGGTCGCTGAGGGTCAGACACGACTGAGCAACTTCACTTTCATGCATTGGAGAAGGAAATGGGCAACCCATTCCAGTGTTCTTGCCTGGAGAATCCCAGGGGCAGGGGAGACTGGTGGGCTGCCGTCTATGGGGTTGCACAGAGTCAGACACAACTGAAGTGACTTAGCAGCAGCAGCAACAGAATTTGAGAATTTCCACATGTCCAGTGTTCCAGTATTGAGCTGCCAATACTGACTACCATTACCTCTGACTGTAGCCAATGGTATGTATAAATCTAAATTCAGATGTTTTTAACTGTTTCAGCATATTGCAACAAAAAGTATCTGATAATCACATGTGTAAGACATGATTTTAGTGTTGAAGTTCACTTATTTATTACAGAAAGGCAACAATTGCTTAAGTGATACCTAAAAATGAGAGAAAATTCCTCTAATTTATTAAGATAAAAGAACATTGCCATATCAAACAGGAATTTGTATCTTCCCCTCTACAAGAAATAAATTACATTTAATATATACTACTGCCAAGTTCTTTTATACAGTTCATGAGGTTCTCATGGCAAGTATACAGTGGTAGTTTGCCATTTCCTCCTCCTGTGGGGTCTCAAAGAGTCAGACACAACTGCGCAAGTGAACACTGTCAAGTTCTAAGTTTTCACCGTAATCATGTCATCTTCAGCATCTGACAGTAATCTAAGGGGAAAGAAGGGCAACTTCTGACATTTCTGTATTTGAGGCCTCATGTATGGTAGATCTTTGAAGGAGACTGATTTATGTTTCTACATAACCAGAAAATTATGCTTTATCTCACATATTAAAAAAATAAAACACCACTTCATTTTAATAAACTACTTTTTTGCCATCCAGCAGATGGCACAGATATTTTTAACCTTTTCCTAAACTTTCCTACATCTCTTTAATCATCTGGGATAATTCCTTCTCACTCATCTTTATCCTTTTGTATTCCAATGTCCATGTCTCCAAACACATTTATATTAGCACCCATTTTCCTGCTTTTGTCTTCATTTGTTTCACCCTAACGTAAAATCACTTGTGGGGATTTCTCAAATCTAAATACCAAGCTCCAACTGCTAAGTTTTTCAGTTTCATGCTTCTAACTCTTGTCTCATGCTTTTTACATACTGCAGTATTCTGCCACCATGTCAAGCTCTCAAAAATTCAGTATAAATACAATACCATAACAGGACAGGGAATAGTAACTATAAAATACTGCTGTATCTTAGAAGAATTTCTATGGTAACAATATGATAAAAAGGAGAAACAGTGATTTTTAAAAATTGGTCAAGGGGGAAAAATGAGCTTAAAATATTGATTAGACAGGAAAATATATATAAAAAATATAAAAGATGTGAAAGACTTTCAGGATTCAGAAAAATGCTTTACTTTAACAAACATGTTCTGAATGAGTAGGATGGAAATGAGGAGAAAAAGGAAAGACTTATCTAAACATTTTAGTAAACATGAAGACAATTTTATGACTAACATAATTGAGAAAAATTAGAAATAAAAATTTTAAGCCTCAAATGCATTTGACTCATTCTTTACTGAAGTGATAATTGAAACTGGAGGCCAAAATTTCTAACTAGTGTAAACAGGAAATTTACAGGTTTAAGAATGTGATAAAAGTGCTTTGAGAAGACAAAACTATGGTTTAACCTACCAGTCTTTGTTTACAAAGATAAAGATTATTATCTACCTGTTACCATAAAATTTTTGTTTTAATCTATTCGCTCAGTTCAGTTGCACAGATGTGTCTGACTCTTTGCAACCCCATGGACTGCAGCATGTCAGGCTTCCCTGTCCATCACCAACTCCCAGAGCTTGCTCAAATTCATGTGCATCGCATCAGTGATGCCATCCAACCATCTCATGCTCTGTCATCCCCTTCTGGTCCTGCCTTCAATCTTTCCCAGCATCAGGGTCTTTTCAAATGAACCAGTTCTGCACACAGGTGGCCAAAGTACTGGAGTTTCAGCTTCAGTATCAGTCCTCCCAATAAATATGCAGGACTGATTTCCTTTAGGATAGACTGGTTTGATCTCCTTGCAGTCTAAGAGCCTTTCAAGAGTCTTCTCCAACACCATAGTTCAAAAGCATCAATTCTTTGGCGCTCAGGTTTTAAGTTGTACCTTTTGAATATTCATCACAAATTTGAATTTATATGTGTTTAGTACAAATGGTATATTACAGGAAACATTTTTTCTAATATTACTTTTAAAATTGCAAGTACTGTTGCTTTCTGACCTTGACACAAACGTTTATTGTAGAAAATCATACGTAATTGAGTGTGGTAGAAAAATGTTATGGCATGTAAAATATAAAACTTTGGAGGTCGACATTGTTTATAACTGATATTTAAGTACTACTATAAGCATCAGATTAGTAAACTATGATATGATTCATGGGTATAAAAGATATAGTATTTCCAAATTAAGTCAGAAAAAAATGTATTTGTGACGTTATGGGGATTTAGCACAATGGGAAAATCCACAGATCACTGGAGGAAGATCATAAAAATAAAGACACTTCTTGAGTTAATATTCAAGTCCACGAAAATTAATCATCCTCCTTTTCGGTACTACTGAAGACGAAGTGAAAGTCGCTCAGTCGTGTCAGACTTTTTGCAATCACATAAACTATACAGCCCATGGAATTCTCCAGGCCAGAATACTGGAGTGGGCAGCCGTTCCCTTCTCCAGGGGATCTTCCCAATTCAGGGATTAAACCCAGGTCTCCTGCACTGCAGGCAGATTCTTTACCACCTGGGTCATCAGGTAAGCCCAGTACTCCTACCCTTTATAAAAAGGAGAAAACAAAGGGATTGCTAACTGTCCTTAATATTTGTCTTCTACCTTTGAGGTCATTGTTTGTAAATGTATTGTTCCCTCTATCCACAATGCCTTTCCCAGCCTATATATAATCCCTGTTATTTATATCAGATTCAGTTTCAAGAAGCCTTCATAATTGCTTTAATACAAATCAAAATATCTGTCTTCCAGCAAACAAGACTCTTTATCATGCATTATCTTTAGCATCTAACACTAATAGTTACCTAACATATTAAAAATATGTGCACCTGCATTATAACATAACATTGAATACTATCTGTGTATACAGCATATCTTCTTTCCTGGAGAAAAGTCCCTTGAAAGTAGAAATGCTTTATTGATATTTATATCCCCCACAGGTCTAGAGAAATACAGTGTTGATAGTAGATGCTTAAAGTTTTGTAAATGATTTCAAGTTTTAGTTATTGATAATCATGAAATTAAAAGACACTTACTCCTTGGAAGGAAAGTTATGACCAACCTAGACAGCATATTCAAAAGCAGAGACATTACTTTGCCGACTAAGGTCTGTCTAGTCAAGGCTATGGTTTTTCCAGTGGTCATGTATGGATGTCAGAGTTGGACTGTGAAGAAGGCTGAGCACCGAAGAATTGATGCTTTTGAACTGTGGTGTTGGAGAAGACTCTTTAGAGTCCCTTGGACTGCAAGGAGATACAACCAGTCCATTCTGAAGGAGATCAACCCTGGAATTTCTTTGGAAGGAATGATGCTAAAGCTGAAACTCCAATACTTTGGCCACCTCATGAGAAGAGTTGACTCCTTGGAAAATACTCTGATGCTGGAGGGATCGGGGGCAGGAGGAGAAGGGGACGACAGAGGATGAGATGGCTGGATGGCATCACTGACTTGATGGATGTGAGTCTGAGTGAACTCTGGGAGTTGGTGATGGACAGGGAGGCCTGGTGTGCTGCAATTCATGGGGTCGCAAAGAGTTGGACATGACTGAGCGACTGAACTGAACTGAACCATCACTAACAGTCAGTGTCTTTTTCTAACCCCCCCAGCTCTGGTCTATTTTCATGTATCTCACATTTTCTTGAGAAATGTGAATAAAAGACAGAGAGTAAACCTGGTTGCAACTTTTGGTTTGCAGTAATCTAATTCTTCCAAATTTTACTACACATTATTTGACACTAAAAGTGATTTCCATGTGATCAATATACATTATATTTTGATTTATCTTAGGCATATATTCATGAATGACTAACGAACACTGATTGATGTAAACAAGTTCTCATCTTGTGGTAATTTCCAGTATTTTATTATAGTTTGCAAAATATCCTCATCATATTACTTCAGCAAATATAATTTCAGCCGCTAAAAAATTCAACATGACTTCGGTTGTTGGTGATATTAAATAATTCCTGTTGCCATGTGATGTTAGCTGAAGCTTACACTAAGTCATGAAGGGTTATTAATATTATATGGTTAGAAATAATTTCCAGATCAATGAATCAATGCTATCTTAATATTCTGTCTTTAATTTTCATACCACATTTATTTTGTGAGTGGTTTTCATACAAGAAAGTTGCTTGGTGTTGCCAAACTCATTATCATAGGATTTTCTCCAGAGCTGAATTTCCTTTGTGATCAAAGGGCAACACGAACACCTTCTAAACTATTGAACCATCTGATTTCATGGGCAGGCCACATAGAATAGAGTGAGAAGGAGGGAACTTTCTCTGCAAATACTTAAGGATACTTTACTGGAAAGCAGAGACATTTTACACAGGAACAAGTAGAATAAGCAGGCGCATATGCCTCCACTCATATGCACATGTACACGTGTGTGTGCGTTTTGTTAAGTAAAATAAATACTGTTTTTTTTTTAGAGTTGGTAGGAAGCTGCAACATGCTTAAACATTTATAAAAGGCTTACACAAACATTCTATTAGTTGACTTACAGAATGGGAATGATTCATATCAACAAGCAATTTCAGTCTCAGAGGCTTAAAGAGAAAATTATGCTCTGGGTTACATAACTCATTCACAGCAGGGTAAATATTTGAGCCCAATTAATGCCGTATCTGTCCTCCCACACACATGTGGATATGTTGATAACTTTCAACTACCATTATATACGTGTTTTCTGCTGCTCTTCTAGTTTCCACCTAATGATAGCTCATACATTTATAATATACATATTGGAGGAGAGCATAGAAGGTCAATTGTGAAGAGTAAATTCATTGATGGTAACATTTTTCTCCCTTTTTCTATGTTGATACAAAAAATCTTGCCCCTTCTCCTGTCTACTAAGGATGATTCAAGCCTATTCAGTAAATCTGGGCAGCCCCTCATATACACTCTTGCCTATCAAGCAAGGTTTTCCTTTTTCAGATTTAATATTGGGAAGGGTGAAAAGAGGAGATCCAATGAGAGGCATCTGAAGGAAAGAGGGAAGAAATACAGGTGAAAAGATACCTGTGGTTCATTTCGTATATAGACCTAGTGGCCAAATAGACTATGGTTTCATACAGTTATAAATTTGGGTATATTGAAGACTTGGGTGCCAATGTCATCATCCAAACAGAATATTCAGTAGGAATTAGAGGGCAAAGGATGGGCTTAGAGACATAGTCAAAGAAAAGTTTGAAAGAATACTGCCAGTATTCTATATAAAGTTTCTCTTTAAAAGATGTTCACATAAGAAATTACAAAATTATCTCAATTTTTAGATAACAGTACAAATTATTCATACATCATCGAAGTAAAAAAAATAATGAAAGAATATGGTAATGAAAATAAGTAACCGAGATATTTGACAAATATTTTATTACTGTGATTACTTATACAATGAGGAAGTTTTTTAAAAAAGGCATTGATGTTTGCAAAGTGTATGATAAGAGACAGAATAATCAATTTGATATACTAAAAACTAACTTTAAACAAAAATGTTAATATCTAAACTTATTCAATGTGCAGCCTTTATGGTATAATCTTCTACAAAATGAAAATTAGAATGAGGTAAGTGAGCATATGTGCATTTATCCATTTCAACTAGTCAAATTTAGTAATTATCAATACTAATGAAAGCACATTTCCATATATTTAACCTTCAAGGTCCTACTCAAATTTTATTCCTTCTTTGGTGTCTTTGCATGTTTAACTAAATAGGAATCAATTGGCTTCATTATCTGAAACTCTCATTTACTTAAATGAAAAAGTTAATTTTTTTCTTATTATGAATTCATGCATATAATAATATATGTAAGCATGCCATTATGTTTAAACACAGAGTTTTACTTTGATTTATCTTTTAACCTCATTTTTTTTAATCTCTGAAAAAATACAGTGATTTTATTTTCATGACCATCTGTAACATTTTCTTCTGAAAAAACCTAATGATTATATATTTTGTTTTGTTTCTAATCATCAAAATATACATTGTGAAGACATCAGAAGTGTTAAAAATTTTTTAAAAAGCAGTCTCTTTTCTATATCATTTCTCTATAGATTTATAACTGTTCTCCTATGAAGAATTTTTAATCTCCTTTTTTAGTTTTAAAAATATACCTGCTCCTTCTTCTATGTCTTGAGTATTCTTCTAAACCATTAATACCTATTTTAATAAATCTATAGAATGCTACTCTCTGGAACAAAATCTATGTGATAAATATGATTCAATTAAGTATTTGGGCTATTCATTATTTTCTCTGATATAACAACAGACTGAGAAGTATCCTCTAAATCTTTTCAGATACCCATAAATATTTTCTTACATTAAGTCACTAGATATAGAATTGTATTTATTAATATATTTGATAAATAGACTAAATATTCATTGCATGTTTCTTATATATTTTATAGCACTTGCCCTACTAGTCTGGATTGGCTTATCTTTTTTACTAATCTTTAATTTCTGAAAAGCAGGTATTCTATAAAACTAAGTAAGACATATTGGTTCTAGTTTTTAGACCTTATGAAGTATGAAATGTTTTGAATGAAATATATTCCATCTCCTAAATCTATAGTGCATCACTCTTTTCAACTCACAAAAAGTTTATATTCATGACTCTAGATTATATATATATTCTGGTTTTTGGGTTCATGAAGGTACAGACTCAGGGAAGATCATAAATATAATCTGTGCAACAGCATTCAGTTCAGCTGCTCAGTCATGTCTGACTCTTTGCGACCCCATGAACCGCAGCACACCAGGCCTCCCTATCCATCACCAACTCCTAGAGTTTACCCGAACTCATGTCTATTGAGTTGGTGATGCCATCCAACCATCTCATCCTCTGTCGTCTCTTTCTCCTCCTGCCTTCAATCTTTCCCACATTCACAATCTTTTCAAATGAGTCAGCTCTTCACATCAGGTGGCCAAAATATTGGCGTTTCAGCTTCAAAATCAGTCCTTCCAATGAACACCCAGGACTGATCTCCTTTAGGATGGACTGATTGGATCTCTTTGCAGTCCAAGGGACTCTCAAGAGTCTTCTCCAACATTATAGTTCAAAAGCCTCAATTCTTCTGCATTCAGCTTTCTTTATATTCCAACTCTCACATCCATACATGACTATTGGAAAAACCATAGCCTTGGCCAGACAGACCTTTGTTGACAAAGTAATGTCTCTGCTTTTTAATATGCTGCATAGGTTCATCATAACAGTGTATTTGACCCTTATTTATGATCTCTTGAAAACCAGACATCAGAAATTCTTTTCAATTACTGGATTGTCTGCTCCACTGTGTAATGACTCTACAGTTGACAAAATCTGGGGTCCTGAAGGGTAACTCAGCCAATTGATACCTGATACTAAAGAGGATCTGGAACAATGTATCCATCTGAAATGATTCATGGTAACTCTGGGTTTCCACTGAGGTCTCTTAGAGAAAGAGCCTTCCCTCCTTACCCCCAAATACTATGTGAAGTTTTATCTTTCATAATACTTTTAGTTCAGGCATTTTAACACTTGGTTCAGAAGGAAACCTATCTTTAATTACCTGTTCTACTACTGAAAGTTAAAAGAAGAATACCCAATGACTTTTAAAGCACTATAGAAGTTCACAACTCTAGTCTTTTAAAGAAATGCTATAGCCTGATATTTTTTAAATGGTAAAAGGCTCAGTGGAGTTATTTGAGGAACTCTGTGTGCAGAAGCAGGAAAGATGCACAAATTGTGTCTTGGTGCACCAAACTCACCTGGAGCTGAAGCTCATCACTTCCTCCAATGCTGGTGCCAGCATGCCATCAGTCAGACATCCTAGGCTGGAGTATTGTGGGCCAGGAACTGCTTGCTTTTTATTCCCACCTGGAACAAAATACAGTGCCAGTCACTTTTTTTTCCCCATGTTCCTTCAAGCATAATAACATATTCATTATGTTATCTTTTCCTGTCACATTAGACTCTCATTTATCAGAATGCTCAATACAAAGGAAAGAAGCATAAACTCTTCACCTCTATAATTCACACCTCAGTGATTAATATAGCACCTGTGTAAGTCACAGGGTGCATTCGTATTTTATTTCCTATAATGTTCTTTATAAAAGATTTATTATTTTAGCACAATTATTACCATCCATTTGGTTTAATTGATGTGTTAATTTTGGGAACTATTTTCTATATATTTTCCTCAGAGATTGTAAATCAAAATTCATTTTTAAACCCCAGAAAGAAGCTAGTGTTAAAAATATTACATTTCAGAATTCCTTTGTTCCCATCACAAAAAGGAATCTCAGAAGGAAACAGAATTTAATAATGCAATTCCATTTAGTTTTATGCCTGCCTTATTTAAAATCCTTCAACTTGAGGGACACTGATGAAGAACACGCATGTTTCCCCAAATGAACAATGTTGCTGCTTTGGAACATAAGATGAAAACAGACCTTTCAACTACTTGATAAAATTACAGGCTTCCAAAAAATCTCAGAGCTGAGTTGCCTTTGTGAATGGGGTGTTAGGGCCTCTCAGTTATCATCCACCTGACCTCCAGAGCTCTCAGCCGTGCTCTAGTCCCGTATACAATTGGGAGGTTTAAGGAAATATCCAAGAGATACAGACAGAAACTGAAAGTGTTAGTCACTCAGTTGTGTCCAACTCTTTGCAATCTCATGGAACCCTCCAGGCTCCACTGTCCATGGTATTCTTCAGGCAACACTGAAGTGAGTTGCCATTCTTTTCTCAAGGGGATCTTCCCAACCCAGGGGTCAGTCCTGGGTCTCCTGCATCGCAGGCAAAGTCTTTACTTGTCTACACCACCAGGGAAGCCCTAGCAATATGCCAGTTGTGCTGCAGCTTGTCCAGCAAGCACTTCCTTCACCGTCATCCCCTTCCCCAGGATCTGGAGTTTTGTTTGCTGACCTTCCTCCTTATGATCACTGTATCCTGAACTCTCAGAACCTGGGCTGAGCAGATTGACATACTTTCTTGCCTGATCCACCTGCCTGGGCTCCCTCTTCTTGCTATACCTTTTCAGCACTAATTGCTTATTTGACTCACCACTTATCACCTGGCGCCACCCTCCATGAATGAATAATGTGGCTCCATGTACTTCAACACATACAAACCCTAAATGTCTTCTGGTGTCAAGTTAGCAACCAACTGTTTTGTTCTATCTCGCTATTTACTTAGGTGAAGAATTTGTCTATATAATGAAATGGGAAACTTGCAAAGAAAGGTCTATTTGGATTCCTTTATAGAACTCAAACCTTAAGAATGATTGTTCTTTCCTTAAAGTCCTCTTAAAATCCAGATTTGTCTCTTTCTGCAATCTAGCCTGTCCCTTTCACCTTAAACTTCAGTTCAGTTCAGTTGTGTCTGATTCTTCATCTTAAACTACTGCCCCAATAGACTTTCATCAGCTCTCACTTAGATAACAACACAACTTCCTAAATGTTGATATGGTGCCAACTGAAAACAGATGGCACTTTAAAATTAGGACAATTTGAAGAGATTTTAATAAAAGTCCTATTTAAAAAACAGTGGGTGGCATGTAAGGAAACCACAAGGGAAGGTGTAGAAGAGTTGCTCTCACCCCAGGGCTGCAGGGACAAGAACAGAGAACAGTTACTGTCACCTGGGAGCTAGGTGGGCTTCCCTGGTGGTTCAGATGGCAAAGAATCTGCCTGCAGTGTGGGAGATTCAGGTTTAATTCCTGATTTGGGAAGATGCCCTGGAGAAGGGAATGGTTACCCAGTCCAGCATTCTTGCTTGGAGAATTCATGACAGAGGAGCCTGGAGGGCTACAGTCCACAGGGTCACAAAATATCGGACATGACGGAACAACTAACGCTTTTTTCACTTCAAGAGTCAGGCGTGCACAGAAGGCCTCCTGCATATCAGCTGTGATCTCTGCTAAGGATACCAGGTAGCACAAGCAGACAGAACAGAAGGGAGCCCTGGGATAAAATACTCTTCTCTTCCTCTCCCTCTGGTTTCCTGTCTATGCTACCTATGGGGCTGAACACATAGGAATTGTAAGAGCATAAAAGCCTGTTGATAGACTTCAGCCAGGCTAGTTTCCAGCTTTACAGAATAGGATGGAGAATGGTAAACAGGGCATCTGAAAGGCAAACAGAAGACATCTAGCAAACACTCTTATTCATACTTTTGGAGCGTCAAATTCGGAATCAGATGTAAATCTGAGTCTTAGCTTTACCTACATGTGTAACTCTAGACAAATTATTTTATTTCTCAGTATCATTATCTGTACAATGGGGATAATATATACTTCAGAGTGTTTTTTTAAACAGCATAATGTACCTAGAGCACACACTAAGTACTTAAAATTAGCAGTAATTCTCTCAAAATGTCAACACACACCACACAGACACACAGACACACAGACACACACACACACACACACACACACACACACACACACAGTCATGCTAAACTCTTTAGCTCTTGTTCCAATAGACCATGTGTTTAAGTCTGACTTTCCTAAACGTTCTTCCTTCTACTTAAGAGCTTTTTTCTTCCCCTATGACAACCATGTTACCTAGAAAATTCACTCAGATTTTGAAGTTTGTAATATGATATGAGGGGCTTCCCAGATGGCACTAGTGGTAAAGAACATGCCTGTCAGTGCAGGAGACTTAAGAGACTATCCCCGATTTAGGAAGATTCCTTGGCAGAGGGCGTGGCAACCCACTCCAGTATTCTTGCCTGGAGGAAGCAATAGACAGAAGAGCCTGGTGGGCTACAGTCCATAGGGTTGCAAAGAGTTGGACGTGATAGAAGTGACTTAGCACTTGCACAATAATAAGATGTGAAGGCTCTCTCCAGTCTCTCTCAAGAAAGGGAAACCATTCTTCGTTTCTCTATAGCACACATATCACTCTGCAAAGCAATTAGACCGTGCTTGTCCTCTTAGCTGACTGTGAGCTCTCTGAGGGAAAGATAAGCTTCTGGCTGACAGATTTGTATCCTCAGAAGGAGGTTCACTGCCAGGTTCTTAGTACTCAATAAATATTAAGTGAATAAATGAATATGTATTACTAGATTAAGTCTGTTAAAATGTAAGGAAAAGGCTCAGTAATTTCTTCATTCTTTGCCCAAAGGGCATATCAATCTGTAATCAATCATTCATACTGGGGACTAAAGAAAGTTAGAAAGAGGTCCCAAAGGAAAATCCAAGCAACTTTGCCTTTTTTTCTTTGGACAACCTTTGCTGGAAAATTCACCTCATGCAAGCATGCCAGAAGCACTAGTCCTAATAGAATTCATTCAGTAACTCACAGAATTAGCTAACTCCAACTAACATTTCTATGTATCTGATGCATTGAGTGGTGAAACAACCAGGTGAATCACCAACATTTTCTCAATGAGTAACCTAACATTTTTCCCCACCAATTAAATATAGTCTGCTTTGTGAGTAAGTAATTAATTTGCATCAGTCTAAGTCTCAGAAAAATGGTATAAAATGGTCTTACTCCCATTTGATTTCAAATCTTTCCATTTGTCATCCTCAATAAGACATGTTCTAGCATCTGTGTGCCCTTGCTAAACTTCTTTCTGCAAATACAGTGGTGTATGTGTATTTTCACTCCTCATTCCCTTCTTTAAAAATTCCACACTTTATCTACTATTATGAGCCTTTTTTTCCACCTAAAGTAACTTTGAGATCGTTTGTATTATCAAGTAAACAGTATCTTAATCATATCCAGTTTCATGTATTTCTATTGTTCTGAAATACGGTAAATTCTTTAACCTAACTTCCTTATGGTTTGTTTTTCAAAACTTTCACTGTTATTAAGAGGCTATGATAAATGACTTAGTAAAAGTAAGTTAGTATCTCATAGGTTCATCTGTAGGAAACATTCCTACAGGCATGGGGAGCAAGTTCAAAGATGAATGCATTTGAAACTTTCAGATATACTGACCAATGATCCTCCTTGAAAATCAAGCAAATTTATGCTCTCATCAGCAGTCTTAAAAATTATGGGTGGGTTTGGAATCTTGAGATAACAAGGGATATTGCGTATATTTTCATGTGAAATTTCTATCATCAGACTTCATCATTTGTATTACTATAGCCACAGTTCAACACAGTCTTTCTTATTGTTTTCAAAATGAAGCAAAGTCATTAACGACATGAGCAAAATATTCCTCCATGTTTATGGGTTTTTAAAAAGCTTCCCAAGCTTCCGCAATCTTATACATCCTGGAAAACTAAACCTCGCAAAGAGGTACCACAGTGCCCTCTGGTGGCGATCTGCTTCATTGCATCGTCCCTGAATTGGGGCAGAAGCTTGAGGTCAGACTTGGCAAGCCTCTAAGGGAAAATTCTGAAAGAGATGGGAATATCAGACCACCTGACTTGCCTCTTGAGAAACCTATATGCAGGTCAGGAAGCAACAGTTAGAACATGGAACAACATACTGGTTCCAAATAGGAAAAGGAGTATGTCAAGGCTGTATATTGTCACCCTGCTTATTTAACTTCTATGCAGAGTACATCATGAGAAATGCTGGGCTGGAAGAAGCACAAGCTGGAATCAAGATTGCCAGGAAAAATATCAATAACCTCAGATATGCAGATGACACCACCCTAATGGAACAAAGTGAAGAGGAACTAAAAAGCCTCTTGATGAAAGTGAAAGAGGAGAGTGAAGAAGTTGGCTTAAACCTCAACATTCAGAAAACCAATATCATGGCATCTGGTCCTATCACTTCATGGGAAATAGATGGGGAAACAGTGGAAACAGTGTCATATTTTATTTTTTGGGCTCCAAAATCACTGCAGATGGTGATTGCAGCCATGAAATTAAAAGATGCTTACTCCTTGGAAGGAAAGTTATGACCAACCTAGATAGCATATTCAAAAGCAGAGACATTACTTTGCCAACAAAGGTCCCTCTAGTCAAGGCTATGGTTTTTCCATTGGTCACGTATGGATGTCAGAGTTGGACTGTGAAGAAGGCTGAGAGCCGAAGAATTGATGCTTTTAAACTGTGGTGTTGGAGAAGACTCTTGAGAGTCCCTTGGACTGCAAGGAGATCCAACCAGTCCATTCTAAAGGAGATCAGTCCTGGGTATTCTTTGGAAGGACTGATGCTAAAGCTGAAACTCCAGTACTTTGGCCACCTCATGGGAAGAGTTGACTCCTTGGAAAAGACTCTGATGCTGGGAGGGATTGGGGGCAGGAGGAGAAGGGGACGACAGAAGATGAGATGGCTGGATGGCATCACTGACTCGATGGATGTGAGTCTGAGTGAACTCTGGGAGTTGGTGATGGACAGGGAGGCCCGGCGTGCTGCAATTCGTGGGGTCGCAAAGAGTTGGACACGACTGAGCGACTGAACTGAACTGAACACAACTTTGTCTTCCCTGGTCGCTCAGATGGTAAAGAACCTGCCTGCCGATGCAGGAGACATTAGAGACGTGGGTTCGATCCCTGGGTTGGGAATATCCCCTGGAGAAGGAAATACACTCCAGTATTCTTGCCTGAAGAATCTCATGGACAGAGAAGCAATCCCACAGAGAAGCCTGGTAGGCTACAGTCCATAGGGGCCTCAAAGAGTCAGACTTGACTGGAGTGACTTAGCATGCACACAAACCTGGTTCAAATCTCCTCACTTGGTATACAATACGAAACTACACCTACAACTTTACTGCAAAGTTAGCCTTTAAGGAACCAGAACTAGGCTAGCAACAAATTGGTGGGTATCCTAACAGGCAGAGTTCATTTCTTTTGGGTTTTTTTCCTTTCTTTTTCTCCTAGTTGCTTTTTATTATTTTTAATTGAAGGATAATTGCTTTACAAAATTTTATGATTTTCTGTCACACATCGACAAGGATCAGCGATAGGTACACCCATATTCCCTTCCTTCCAGACCTCCCTCCCATCTCACTCCCCACCCACCCTTCAGCCTGTCACAGAGCCCCTGTTTGAGTTCTCTGACTCATACAACAATTCCTATTGGCTATTTATTTTACCTATGGTAATGTAAACTTCTATTTTCCTCTCTCCATGCATCTGCCCTTCTTCCTCCTCCCCTCCCCGCACGTCCATTTGTCTGTTGTCTGTGTCTGGTTCTCCACTGCTGCCCTGAAAATAAATTCATCAGTGCCTTCTGTTTAGATTCCACATATATGTGACACCAGTTGCTTTTAAATATGTACTGGAGTATATTTTCAGTGAGCTGCAGTGTAGACTTGTATGGGCAGTCAGGCTCTGCTTCGGCCTTCCCTCTCTCTATCAGTGAAATCCTAAGGACAATCACCACTCCGTAGGAATCCATGTACTAAAAAATAACAATGTCAATCAGAAGCTTGAGACTGACTTCATTCATTCATTCTACAGGTATTTGGAATACCATGTGCAACGTCCCAAGTGCCTATGAATTTTTCAGTAAAGAAAGCAGCCAAAAAAAAATCCTTCCTCTTGAAGCATATCTTCTACTTGGAGGAAACAGAAAATACATAATTAAGCAAATACACTATATTAACAGGCTTGAATCTGAGAGTATGAGGAGGTGGAGGTCCTTTTCAACTTGAACTAGAAAGGGTAGGCATCTTTGAGACTCTGAGACTGTGGTAATGTACCCAGAAATGTAAATTTCCAAGTCTTTAGAACATTGTGGTTGTTTAGTCACTGTGTCTTGTCTGACTCTTTGTGACCCCATGGACTGTAGCCCACCATAAATGGCATTTAAAAAGTCCTGAGATAAGCAGTGAGCGTTGTTTGGGAAGAAAGATGTCCAAGGGCTGAACTCTTGAACACTTCAGCTTTCAGAGATTGAAACAGTGAAAAGAAACTAGAAATGAAGAATGAAGGGACTAGTGAGGTGTGCAGGTAAGTTACAAAGTGGTGTTTCAGAAGCCAAGCAAAAAGTGGATCAAATAGCAGAGCATGTTCAACCGTGTCAGCTATAGCCGATAAGTCACACAAGATGAAGACTGGCTATTGTCCATTTTATGTACAATGTAGAAACCGGGGGTGACTGTGATAAAATGGGTTTTAGTGAAATGATGAGGAGGACGTTAGAACAGAGTAATAACGACAAGTCCAGAGGGCACATACTGAAGAGCACATATACTATTTTCATGTACAAGTTAATGTAGCCCAGGTTTACCTCCGAAATCAAGCCTTAGTAAGTCAAGATGTCGAGATGCTACAAATAACATTCCCTCGATACAATGGGAGTAAGTTGACAGTCAGTAACAAAAGGATACACACAAACAAACAACCTTATGTTTGCAAAATTTTTAATGTAAATAGCCAGGCAAGAAATTAATTTAAAGCAACATAAACTGAATGACAATAGAGCTACTACATATTAAAATCTGAGAAACCTTTTAGATCCTTATTTTGTCTCCCATGTTTCCCTTTCACAGGCAGAACAGTGCTTCTAGAAAGTACTTAGATTTGCCACACAGACAAAAACCACAGTTTTGTTTGTTTGTTTGTTTTTTGCACCATTTCTAAAAAAATTTGACTATATGCTCATCTTCCTTACTAGGCTATAGGCAATTTCAAAGCAAGTATTTTAGAAATATTTAGCATTTGCCAAAATAGCTAGTAAGTGGGTAGTACTCAATACATGCCTATTTAATGAGTGAATGAGATGAATTTGTGGACACCTACCTGTATTACAACTTGGTAAGTAGAAGTGAGGGATGTACAAAGCCAATGTATGTCTGAAAAGACCTGTTATTGAGTGGCATCAGATAAATTGATTGGAATTAACTTTAAAAAAGATTCATTCTTCAAATTTCATGCAAAAATAAATTTACAGAAAAAGTACCGGGTTAGTAGCTGCTTATTAGTTCCCAAAGAGATCTACTCATTAGACCTGCTTTGACTTTTGCCTGCTCTTAACTGAGGTATATTCATACTGTAGTAGGAAAACACACTCGTTTTTAAATCACAGGTCTCCTAATTACTGCACCCCCAAACCTCCTCCTCTGTAGACTTTAGTTTCTTGAAGTACAATTTGGTCAGTGCAAAGGTGGGAAAGATTCTCATGTAAATATCTTAATGCCTAGACAGGCATCAGCTATCTAAGCTCTAGAGCCACCAGTGTTGTTGTGTTTTTTTCCCCCAATTCATGCCTACAAAGAGATCTTCACAATAAAATTAGAAGTAAAAACCTATTCATGTCCCCTGTAACGTAAAATGCTTTAACTGAAGCAAAATGTCCTGTGAAGAAAAACTATGAATATGTGCTGACTCATTAACATTTTATAATATAAATGACAAAATGAGTAATGATTATATGCATGAAAATTCTGATTTTGTCAGCCATGCAGAGTTCTATTTGCTCGTGAAAACCAGAAAATATCTGAAAATATAAAATGAGATTAGACCAAAAATAGAAATCAACTTTTATATCAAAATTTATCAATATTTTAATTAGCTAAAGGGTTGACACTTCCCTTTATCATGTATTTCTACATTTAGAAGTTTATTCAACATGGTGAACAGTTTGATTCTACTAGTTCTTCACTTAGCTTCCAACAAGGAACCTTGATATGTTATGCTAAAGTTTAGGTGTCTAATTCCCTTGTTTATTACATGTAACATGTGTTCTCAAGATGACTATAAAATTCAAAATGACATGTGGGTATAGTGAAAGGCCAATTTAGAATCATCCCGATTCTTGGTTCCAAAAACCAAAATCATTATCCAAGAAGAGACCTTTTCTTGTGAAACTATATAAACTTTTTTTTTTAACAAATAAAAATGCCTACCAAGGTTATTTTATTAAGTTGGACATCCCTGAGAGTAAATAAATCTATCTCTAGAGAGAAAAAAATCAAGAAAGGTAGCAATACAGGAAGACAAGTGCTCGGGAAATTCATTAGTCGGGAAGGAAGCTATCATTTCCTTGTTGGAAGAATATCCTGTTGGCAAAGTACCACTTTTTTTCCCATGACTTCACTAAGAGAACAGAGAGAAAGCAAAAATGAAAATTCAGAGCATGACAAATTGCCAAGATGTTTATCGGTGATCCTCAAATGTATTAACGGTTTGCCTTCTGTGATCCTCATGACTCAAAACTATTCAAAAGTCATCTTTATGGAGATGAAGCTACTCCCCTCACAGTAAAGGTACTCGCTCCCTTTCCTGTACTTATGAACTGCACTGTCATTTTTTCTATCAGCACAATTATCACTGTAGTTTTTTTAAACAGGGCTGTGTTCCCTTTCAGATTAGGACATTGCAAGAAGAGATATGCATCCCTTATGGTTGCCATTCTTTCCTCCTGCTATCTGCCCTCAACCCACTCCATCTCCAGTGCCTAATATCATGACAGGAACGTGTTTAAGCTCTTTTGAGTGTTTAGTGATAAAAATGACTGAATAAAACATGAAAAACATCATAGTTAAGGGCAAATAGAAGCAAAAATTAAAGATAAGTTAAAAGTCATTAAATAGCTACATGCTTCCAGCTCCTCTTTGGTCATGAACTTGTTTACCTGATTATCCAGTACTCTGCTACATCTGTGTCTTACAAAGGTATAATTTTAGGGATAAAGGTGCAGTACTTAGCTGAGTGTTTTAAGAAGTGTGCCCAAGAAATTTCCATGATCCGTGGCAGTGACTTCAGAACCACTTTTATAAGAGAAAAAGGAGAATATTATCAGCCTAACAGACACTCCCCCAAAGTAACAGTACTGTGTAAGACATGCTGTTTGTAAAAGCAAAGGAAAGGAGAACTGAGATTTTATGACAATGAAAAGGTAATTGCAAAAACAAGACTGACAGTCAAATTATAAAAGCTATTCTAATGAAAATAAATCATCCAATAGTAGAGTTATATTTTGTAAATAAAAGACTATTAAACTGCAGTGAGCACCACTGTAACTGAGGCAATAACAAGGTGGTGAGTGAAAGATTTCTGCAGTAGGGTGAAGGGTATCTGATAAAAGAAAATTACATGTTCAGATAGAAAAATCACAAGTCAGATAAAGGTCAAACAAAAGAGCAAAAGGACAGAATCAATGATTTTCTGATACATAATTTTACCCTCTAATTCGGTTCAGTTGCTCAATTGTGTCCGACTCTTTGCGACCCCACGAATTGCAGCACGCCAGGCCTCCCTGTCCATCACCAACTCCCGGAGTTCACACAAACTCACATCCATCGAGTCAGTGATGCCATCCAGCCATCTCATCTTCTGGCATCCCCTCTCCTCCTGCCTCCAATCCCTCCCAGCATCAGAGTCTTTTCCAAGGAGTCAACTCTTCCCATGAGGTGGCCAAAGTACTGGAGTTTCAGCTTTAGCATCATTCCTTCCAAAGAAATCCCAGGGTTGATCTCATTCAGAATGGACTGGTTGGATCTCCTTGCAGTCCAAGGGACTCTCAAGAGTCTTCTCCAACACCACAGTTCAAAAGTATCAATTCTTCAGCTCGCAGCTTTCTGCACAGTCCAACTCTCACTTCTATACATGACCACAGGAAAAACCATAGCCTTGACTAGAGGGACCTTTGTTGGCAAAGTAATGTCTCTGCTTTTGAATATGCTGTCTAGGTTGGTCATAACTTTCCTTCCAAGGAGTAAGTGTCTTTTAATTTCATGGCTGCAATCACCATCTGAAGTGATTTTGGAACCCCCAAAATAAAGTCTGACACTGTTTCCACTGTTTCCCCATCGATTTCCCATGAAGTGATAGGACCAGATGCCCTGATCTTCATGTTCTGAATGTTGAGCTTTAAGTTAACTTTCTCACTCTCCTCTTTCACTTTCATCAAGAGGCCTTTTAGCTCCTCTTCGCTTTCTGCCATAAGGGTGCTGTCATCTGCATATCTGAGGTTATTGATATTTCTCCTGGCAATCTTGATTCCAGCTTTTGCTTCTTCCAGCCCAGCATTTCTCATGATGTACTCTGCATAGAAGTTAAAGAAAGCAGGGTGACAATATACAGCCTTGACATACTCCTTTTCCTATTTGGAACCAGTCTGTTGTTCCATGTCCAGTTCTAACTGTTGCTTCCTGACCTGCATTCAGGTTTCTCAAGAGGCAGGTCAGGTGGTCTGGTATTCCCACCTCTTTCAGAATTTTCCACAGTTTATTGTGATCCACACAGTCAAAGGCTTTGGCATAGTCAATAAAGCAGAAATAGATGTTTTTCTGGAACTCTCTTGCTTTTTCCATGATCCAGTGGATGTTGACAATTTGATCTCTGGTTCCTCTGCCTTTTCTAAAACCAGCTTGAACATCTGGAAGTTCATGGTTCATAACTGCTGAAGCCTGGCTTGGAGAATTTTGAGCATTACTTTACTAGCGTGCGAGATGAATGTAATTGTGTGGTAGTTTGAGCATTCTTTGGCATTTCCTTTCTTTGGGATTGGAATGGAAACTGACCTCTAAGTTCTTTGCAAAATCTTCAATTGTAAAATGGTCTATTAATTCATGCTTGAATTTCTGATTCTCTATACTTTAGGCAAGTAGTAGATATCTTTAAAGATATGTAAGATTGAAACTAAAGCTCAGCATTCTCCATACTAGTACTTCTTGCCTTTTAAAGTATATTTACTTTTTAAAATTCTTTACTCCTATTTCCTCATTTCACTTGTCTTTTATTCCTGTTACCAAGAAGTGTTCCTCACAATACTAGT
This sequence comes from Capricornis sumatraensis, assembly GCF_032405125.1. Classification (NCBI taxonomy): domain Eukaryota; kingdom Metazoa; phylum Chordata; class Mammalia; order Artiodactyla; family Bovidae; genus Capricornis; species Capricornis sumatraensis. Next base: position 43,122,399 of record NC_091074.1, on the reverse strand, counting down.
AGGACAATTTTTTGTTCTGACTTCTTAATAAACTGGGTTAAAGACAGTGGAAAACATATAGGAAACTAGAAAGACTCTGAGGAAAGGATCTAGGGACTGTTTCACTCTTGGTATGAAAGTAAGAATTCCACTTTCAGTTGTGTTTAGTGTGGTAAGAATCCATGACATACAAACACATCACAAATACTAAAGCTTTTTACCTATGGTTCAGTTCAGTTGCTCAGTCACTCAGTTGTGTCCGACTCTTTGCAATTCCAATAATCGCAGCACGCAAGGCCTCCCTGTCCATCACCAACTCCCAGAGTTCACTCAGACTCATGCCCATCGAGTCTGTGATGCCATCCAGCCATCTCATCCTCTGTCGACCCCTTCTCACCCTACCCCCAATCCCTCCCAACATCAGAGTCTTTTCCAGTGAGTTAACTCTTTACATGAGGTGGCCAAAGTAATTAGGATCAAACATAGGATGAAGGTGAAACATTAGTTATTTGTAGCCTTCTAATAGTAGTCATGTATGGATGTGAGAATTGGACCATAAAGAAAGCTGAGTGCCGAGGAACTGATGCTTTTGAACTGTGGTGCTGGAGAAGACTCTTGAGAGTCCCTAGGACTGCAAGAAGATCAAACCAGTCAATCATAAAGGAAATCAGTCCTGAATATTTATTGGAAGGACTGATGCTGAAGCTCCAATAGTTAGGCCACCTGATGCAAAGAACTGACTCATTGGAAAAGGACCCTGATGCTGGGAAAGATTGAAGGTGGGAGGAGAAGGGGACAACAGAGGATGAGATGATTGGATGGCATCACCAACTCAATGGACGTGAGATTGAGCAAGCTCCGGGAGTTGATGATGGACATGGAAGCCTGGCATTCTGTAGTCATTGGGGTTGCACAGAGTTGGACACGACTGAGCCACTGAGCTGAACTGAGCCCTCTGATAGCACATGGACAATGATTTTTGTAGAGAGATATGGCTGCTGTTAAATATATTAGAAGCCTTAAGATGAAAGAAATAGGCTCAATAGGCACATGAAAAGATGTTCACCCTTGCTAATTATTAGAGAAATGCATATTAAAGCTACAATGAGATCACCTCACACCAGCCAGACTGGCTATCCTTAAAAAGCCTACAGATAATAAATGCTGGAGAGGGTATGGAGAAAAGGGAACCCTCCTACACTACTGAGGGGAATGTAAATTGGTACAGCTACTCTGGAGAACAGTATGGAGGTTCCTTAACAAACTGAAAATAGAGCTACCATATGACCCTACAATCCCACTCCTGGGCATATATCCAGAGAAAAGCATGGTCTGAAAAGATGCTTGCACCCTAATGTTCATTGCAGCACAGTTACAATAGCCAAGACATGGAAGCAACCTAAATGTCCACTGACAGAAGAATGGATAAAGAAGATGTGGTGCATATATGCAGTGGAATATCACTCAGCCATTACAAATAATGAAATAATGCCATTTGCAGCAACATGGATGGACCTAGAGAATGTCACTGGAGAAGGCAATGGCACCCCACTCCAGTACTCCTGCCTGGAAAATCCCGTGGATGGAGAAGCCTGGAAGGCTGCAGGCCATGGGGTCGCTGAGGGTCGGACACGACTGACCGATTTCACTTTCACTTTTCACTTTCACGCATTGGAGAAGGAAATGGCAACCCACTCCAGTGTTCTTGCCTGGAAAATCCCAGGGACGGGGGAGCCTGTTGGGCTGCCATCTATGGGGTCACACAGAGTCGGACATGACTGAAGTGACTTAGCAGCAGCAGCAGAGAATGTCACATTGAGTGAAGAAAGTCAAACAGAAAAGGAGAAATACCATATGATATCCATTATATGTGGACTCTAAAAAGAAATGATGCAAATGAACTTACCTACAGTACAGAAAGAGACTCACAGACTTAGAGAATGAATTCATGGCTTCCAGGGGAAAAGATTGTTAGGGAGATTCGGATGGTCATGTGCACACTGCTGAATTTAAAACGGATAACCAATGTAGCACATGGAACTCTGCTCAATGTTATTTTCAGCCTGAATGGGAGGGGGCTTAGGGGGAGAATTGATACATGTATATGTATGGCTGAGTCCCTTCATTGTTCACCTGAAACTATCATAACATTGTTAATTGTCTATACCCCAATAAAAAATAAAAAAACTAAAAATAAATAAAAGGAATAGGCTTAAGGCATCCAACTCTAGCCCAGAGAAAGCCACAAAAGCATAGAGCCTCTACTGAAGATTTAGAAGTTATCCTCAACTGAAATCCTGAATTGAAAGGCAGACTGGTTAGAAAAATCAGAACTAGGATTTAATCGCAAAGGCAGAAGAATTGCAGAGGAAACTAAGTGTAGAGAGACCTGTAACAAAGTCATGGCCCTTCAGTGGTACAGGAAAGGAACTCTTATGAGGGGTTTTGAGTGGATGAGCCTGTGATGCTTGACCTTCTGAATTTCTCCGAATCCTGTGGGTCAGAAAAAGTAGTGCCCTGAAACTTTGAAGAAAGTCACAACTCCCCTTGCCTGAGCAATGTATAAGGATATTACTTAAAATAGATTCTTCAAAAGATAATGTTATTCTCCTCAAGATCCCTGCCTATAATCTTGCCTTGCCTTCCAATAACTAGGGTGAGGTCTCAGCACAATCTGAATGGAGAAGCATGATCTCTGCTTTGTGATGAAATAGCTTATCTACCCAAGGACTACAGTACCTAGTTAATAAACTATAGCAAGGGCCAAAATTAAACCTACGGGAGTCTACTCAGTTCATTAGTCCAAAGTCAAGGAGGAGGCAACATACAGCTAGATAAGCAGAGAATTTGATTCACAGAACCTACTCATGATATGAATTCAATGTTCAGGCAGAAACACGTGGCCCAAATGCACGTATTAGGACAACTCCTTGAAGCTTGCCTTATGGCCCACAGCAAGTGAAGTAGAGGTGTTAGGACTGTTTTTGGTAAGGCATTGGTGAAGTCCAAAAGTCTGTGCTGATATGAAGGTTTTATAAGATATGATATGAACAGATTTATAAGATTAGAGAACTTACCACCTCATTTGTGTCCATAGGGCAACCCAGAAGATCCGAAGCTATTCAAGCAGGTGAAACAATACATTAGTGACAAGGCAAAGAGTAACAAGGAAAGGCTTAAAAGTTGGCTACATTCTGGAAGATGGGAGATCACTGGACTCTGTAGTATCAAGAAGGATAATGTAGAACAGAAGTCGGGTAAACATCAGAAGCAAAGCTGAGCTAAAAGCTATAAATACTCTAATGCTTAGCAACACTACACTGGCCGTCACGGTACCTTGTTCCACAGGCATTTTTGGCAATGATTAGTGCACCATGGTTCTCCTTGTGACAAGATTCATATATAACTTACTAGGGTATTGTTCAACTATATAATTGGAAAAAAAAAAATGTGAGTGGAAACTTGACATAAGTCACTGCAATGGAAAACTACTGTCCCTCACCCATTTTCTACAACCGAGTTGGTTCACTGACTTGTGAGTCCATAGACTGGCTGGAAGGCTGGCACCTATGGAGGGAGTGCTGTGCAATACCATTGTACATTATATACTTGTATTCCCCAGAGAGTCCCAGGGCCATTTGCCAGACTGTTTACTGGGAAAAGGATACTACACTGAATTCTGACTGTTTGAAGTTAGATCTGACACTGAAAATAAAGTACCTGAAGTACTACCATGTTAGAGTGAGGGCTTATGGAGACCAGAGGATAAATTAAGTTTATTACAAGTCCGTCAAACAGTGTTCCTGATAGGTCTACAGATCCATCTAACAATTATTTATCTGAGAATTAAACATGAAAATTTCATAAGTTCATTCATAGGAGTTAAATACTTAACTAGAACTCCCACATTGGTTCACAAAGCTGTGGAATAAGGGATATTATGGTGTGCAAGTCCCAGAAAATGCCCCTTACCATTTTAGCCAAGAGAGTAAAATTACATGCAGTAATGAATCTTATAATTATAGGAATTAGTGGTACCATTAAAGACCCAAAGAATGAAAAGGTGATGCTTTATCTGCTTTGCTCACGAGCTTTTTTTTAAAGTCATAACTGAAATGGTTAATTCTGTGTGCCAACTTTGCTGAGCCATGCTACCCAGGTATACGGTCAAACATTTTGTATATTTCTGCAAGGGTGTCTTTGGATGAGAGGAAATGGGAACCCATTCCAGTATTCCTGCCTGGAAAAGTCCATAGACAGAGGCCTGGTGGACTACAGTCGATGGGGTTGCAAAGAGTAAGGCGTGACTGAGCAACTGAGAATGCACTATTTATATTAGGGGATTTTGAGTAAAGAAGATCGTTCTCCATAATGTAGGCAGGCCTCATCTAGTCCACTGAAGACCTGAATATGACAAAGGACTGCCATCCCCCTAGCAAGAAGGAATTCTGGCAGCAAGATGGCCTTTGGAGCCACAAACTGCAACATCAACTCTCTACTGGGTCTCTTCCTGATGGCCTTCACATTGGAACTTCAGCTTTTAGACTTAATAATTATATAAGTGACTTCTGCAAAGTAAATCTCTGTATATAAACACACCCCTCCATGCACACATACACTTTGGGCTCTTTCTCTGGAGAACCGTGATATTGGGTTGGTTAACAAGTTTGTTGGGGTTTTTCCATGAGATGTTATGGAACTAGTAACATTGGTCAACCCAATACAATGATGAACTGCTGTGCAGAATGTAGTACAGAATACACTAGTTTAACTCCCTATGATATTAGTGGATCTGACTTACACACGGTGACTAACATCTCATTCCCGCCACACTGCAATCATTGCTGAAGCAACCAGTTTTGTGTGCTGGAACCAGTTTTTTGTAGATGCCACTTGAAATGCTTTATTGAAATGCTCATTCCATGTACTTCACACCTCCTGTCATAGTTTTATTGACATGTGTGTGCCTATAGACCTAGAATGCCATTAAGAAATAGGTGTACACACACACAACATTACAGTAAAGCTTCAAGTTGCTGTGTGTATAAGTGCATGGTTTCTTAGTTATGTGTTATAATAATATATTTCTTTTCATCCAAATATTACCTTGAAGGACTCTAGGTATCTAAGGCCCTAGAGTGAAGGTCATTATTCTATGAATAGTCCCAACTAACTCTTCTATTTAGAAGAAGTTAATTTTTTTCATATTTTTTTCCTCGCTAAATTGATAATTTTTGAATACAAGCTTTAAAAATTTTATTCTAACATTTTGAACATGTCACTATTGCTCATAAGAACACAATTACTAAAATATCTAAGATAGCAGGAAATAATTTTTCTTACTAGTTTAAAACAATATCAAATAATTTGCAGGAATAGAAAGTCTATTATTTCTGAGGCTATGAATTAATAACTAGCTCACATTCATGGATTCCTTTTCTTTCCAGTAGATAACAACATGCACTTTAAAAATTCATATCATGTATAATAATAGTTACCTCTCCTCCAGCCTCAAACAGTTCACTTTTACCTGCAGTAATTTCTATGTGTTTTCAGAAATATTTGTGTATATCAACACTAATAGAGTAAGCAGTACAAGTAACTATGATGTATATACATAATGATAAAAATTCTTATAATAAGGGCTATATTGACTAGCTGGGAAGTGTTACAAATGCATGAGATTGAATTATATCTTATTTAGAATGAAATTCTACAACAGGATAAGATAAAACCCAGTTTTAATATTAAGCCTTTTTAAAAAGTAAGCCACTTTTCAATTAATTTTATAATTAATCATAAAAGGAAATGTTACAGGATTCACATTTAAAAAAAGATAACCAAATATAAGATTAGATAACCAAATTATCAGATTATAACAAAATTATCAGATCAAGGAAAGATATACCCATTTGAATGCAGAGTTCCAAAGAATGGCTGGAGAGATAAGAAAGCCTTCCTCAGTGATAATACAAAGAAGTAGAGGAAAACAATAGAATGGGAAAGACTAGAGATCTTTTCAAGAAAATTAGAGACCTCAGGGAACTCTGAAGAAGCTGAAGTTGAATGGTTCTCTGAAAACATACAAGAACTTTTAGAACTAATACCCCAAAAAGATGTCCTTTTCATTAAAGGGGACTAGAATGCAAAAGTAGGAAGTCAAGAAACACCTGGAGTAATGGGCAAACTTGGCCTTGGGGTATGGAATGAAGGACGGCAAAGGCTAATAGTTTTGCCAAGAGAACACACTGGTCATGACAAACACCCTCTTCCAACAACACAGGAGAAGACTCTACACATGGACTTCACCAGATGGTCAACATCAGAATCAGACTGATTATATTCTTTGCAGCCAAAGATGGAGCAGCTCTATATAGTCAGCAAAAACAAGACCAGGAGCTGACAGCGGCTCAGATCATGAACACCTTATTGCCAAATTCAGACTTAAATTGAAGAAACTGGGGAAAACCCCTAGACCATTCAGGTATGATCTAAATCAAATCCCTTATGATTATACAGTGGGAGTGAGAAATAGATTTAAGGGACTAGATCTGATAGAGTGCCCGATGAACTATGGATGGAGGTTCGCGACATTGTACAGGAGACAGGGATTAAGACCATCTCCATAGAAAAGAAATGCAAAAAAGCAAAATGGCTGTCTGAGGGGCCTTACAAATAGCTGTGAAAAGAAGAGAAATGGAAAGCAAAGGAGAAAAGGAAAGATATAAGCATCTGAATGCAGAATTCCAAAGAATAGCAAGAAGAGATAAGAAAGCCTTCCTCAGTGATCAATGCAAAGAAAGAGAGGGAAAGAACAGAATGGGAAAGACTAGAGATCTCTTCAAGAAAATTAGAGATACCAAGGGAACATTTCATGCAAAGATGGGCTCGATAAAAGACAGAAATGGTATGGACCTAACAGAAGCAGAAGATATTAAGAACAGGTGGCACAATACAAAGAAGAATTGTACAAAAAGAGCTTCATGACCCAGATAATCGCGATGGTGTGATCATTCATCTAGAGCCAGACATCTTGGAATGTGAAGTCAAGTGGGCCTTAGAAAGCATCACTATGAACAAAGCTAGTGGAGGTGATGTAATTTCAGTGAGCTCTTTCAAATCCTGAAAGATGATGCTGTGAAAGTGCTGCACTCAATATGCCAGCAAATTTGGAAAACTCAGCAGTGGCCACAGGACTGGAAAAGGTCAGTTTTCATTCCAATCCCAAAGAAGGGCAATGCCAAAGAATACTCCAACTACTGCACAATTACAGTCATCTCACATGCTAGCAAAGTAATGCTCAAAATTCTCCAAGGCAGGTTTCAGCAGTTATGAACCGTGAACTTCCAGATGTTCAAGCTGGTTTTAGAAAAGGCAGAGGAACCAGAGATCAAATTGCCAACATCTGCTGGATCATGGAAAAAGCAAAAGAGTTCCAGAAAAACATCTATTTCTGCTTTATTGACTACGCCAAAGCCTTTGACTGTGTGGATCATAATAAACTGTGGAAAATTCTGAAAGAGGTGGGAATACCAGACCACCTGACCTGCCTCTTGAGATGCCTGTATTCAGGTCAGGGAGCAACAGTTAGAATTGGATATGGAACAACAGACTGGTTCCAAATAGGAAAAGGAGCACGTCACGGCTGTATATTGTCACCCTGCTTATTTAACTTATACACAGAGTACATCATGAGAAACACTAGGCTGGAAGAAGCACAAGCTGGAATCAAGATTGCCAGGAGAAATATCAATAACCTCAGATATGCAGATGACACCACCCTTATGGAAGAAAGTGAAGAGGAACTAAAAAGCCTCTGATGAAATTGAAAGAGGAGAGTGAAAAAGTTGGCTTAAAGCTCACCATTCAGAAAACTAAGATTATGGCATCTGGTCCCACATCTTCATGGGAAATAGATGGAAAACACTGTCAGACTTTATTTTTTGGGCTCCAAAATCACTGCAGATGGTGATTACAGCCATGAAATTAAAATACGCTTCCTCCTTGGAAGGAAAGTTATGACCAACCTAGATAGCATATTGAAAAGCAGAGACATTACTTTGCCAACAAAGGTCCGTCTAGTCAAGGCTATGGTTTTTCCATTGGTCATGTATGGATGTGAGTTGGACTGTGAAGAAGGCTGAAAGCCAATGAATTGATGCTTTTGAACTGCGATATTGGAGAAGACTCTTGAGAGTCCCTTGGACTGCAAGGAGATCCAACCAGTCCATGCTAAAGGAGATCAGTCCTGGGTGTTCATTGAAGGACTGATGCTGAAGCTTAAACTCCAATACTTTGGCCACCTCATGCGAAGAGGGGACTCATTGGAAAAGACCCTGATGCTGGGAGGGATTGAGGGTAGGAGGAGAAGGGGACAGCGGAGGATGAGATGGCTGGATGGCATCACTGACTCGATGGACATGAGTTTGAGTGAAATCCGGGATTTGGTGATGGACAGGGAGGCCTGGTGAGCTGTGCTTCATGAGTTCGCAGAGAGACACGACTGAGCAACTGAACTGAACTGAGGGGAACATTTCATGCTGGATGAGCACAATAATGGACAGAAATAGTATGGACCTAACAGAAGTAGAAGATATTAAGAAGAGGTAGCAACAATACACAGAAGAACTATACAAAACAGATCTTCACAACCAAATTAACCATGATGGTGTGATGACTCACCTACAGCCAGACATCCTGGAATGTGAAGTCAAGTGGGCCTTAGGAAGCATCACTATGAACAAAGCTAGTGGAGGTGATGGAATTCCCGTTGAGCTATTTCAGATCCTAAAAGATGATGCTGTGAAAGGGCTGCACTCACTATACCAGCAAGTTTGGAAAGCCCAGCAGTGGCCACAGGACTGGAAAAGGTCAGCTTTCATTCCAATCCCAAAGAAGGGCAATACCAAAGAATGCTCAAACTACTGCACAATTGCACTCATCTCACACTAGGAAATGCTCAAAATTCTCCAAGCCAGACTTCAACATACGTGAAACATGATGTTCTAGATGTTCATGCTGGATTTAGAAAAGGCAGAGGAACCAGAGATCAAATTGCCAACATCCACTGGATCATTAGAAAAGCAAGGGAATTCCAGAAAAACATCTACTTCTGCCTTATTGATTATGCCAAAGTCTTTGACTGTGTAGATCACAACAAACTGTGGAAAATTCTTCAAGGGATGGGAATAACATATTACCTGACTTGCCTCCTGAGGTTTCTGTATGCAGGTCAAGAAGAAAGTTAGAAGCAGACAGGGAACAACAGACTGGTTCCAAATTGGGAAAGGAGTACATCAAGGCTGTATATTGTCACCCTCATTATTTAATTTATATGCAGGGTACATCATGTGAAATGTCGAGCTGTATATAGCACTAGCTGGAATCAAGATTGCCAGGAAAAATATCAATAACTTCAGATATGCAGATGACACCATCCTTATGGCAGAAAGTGCAGAGAAACTAAAGAGCCTCTTGATCAAAGTGAAAGAGTAGAGTGAAAAAGCTGGTTAAAACTCAACATTCCAAAAACTAAGATCATGGCAATTGATTCCACCACCTCATGGCCAAAAGATGGGGAAACAATGAAAACAGTGACAAACTTTGTTTTATTGGGCTCCAAAATCACTGCAGATGGTGACTGCAGCCATGAAATTAAAGGACGCTTGCTCCTTGGAAGAAAGCTATGATTAACCTAGATGGCATAATTAAAAGCAGAGACATTACTTTGCCGACGAAGGTCCATCTAGTGAAAGCTATGGTTTTTCCAGTAGTCATTATGGATGTAAGAGTTGGACTATAAAGAAAGCTGAGCACAAAAAATCGATGCTTTTGAACTGTGGTGCTAGAGAAGACTCTTGAGAGTCCTTTGGACTGCGAGGAGATCGAACTAGTCTATCCTAAAGAAATAAGTCCTGACTATTCATTTGAAGGACTGATGCTGAAGTTGAAGCTTCAATATTTTGGCCACCTGATGCGAAGAACTGAAAGGACCCCAATGCTGGGAAAGCTTGAAGGCAGGAGGAGAAGGGGGTGACAGAGGATGAGATGGTTGAATGGCATCACTGACTTTATGAACGTGAGTTTGAGCAAGCTCTGGGAGTTAGCGATGGATAGGGAGGCCTGGCCTGATGCAGTGCATGGGGTCACAAAGAGTAGGACTTGACTGAGCGACTGAACTGAACTGAACCAAATTAAATGCTGAAAAAACTTACATTTTATCAAAGCAGTGGAATAGAGGACAGAGATTTAACCTCCTTTCATCATAAACTAGGCATTGAAAACCTAAGTAGTCAGATCCTCTTAACAGTTCTCAGCCAAGGGGTCAAAATATCTACATTATGGCACTAAATGGGAAACATCTAACTGAAAAAGAATGAATGAATGAGTGAATAAGTGAGTATTAAGTAGCAGAATTTGGAGTGGACTATCATCCTAAAAGTACTCGAGAGATTATAAAGCAATAAAGAATATGTATTCATTTAAGGCAGATTCTCTAAATATTAAAATTCTAATGTATGTGATGTTTTAAATTTTATGAATCACAAAATGATTTTATCCTCCTACTTTGTTACCTGCCAGTTTGGTACTCAAACTTTGTTTCTCTATCATCAACCTTACCCACAACAAATAACTCTGAATATATTCTGTACCATGAAGAAAATAATGTTCCTCTCAAAGGACAAAGATTTTTCAGGACTGAGTGTAACTACATGTTCCTGAAACAGCATCAGAAGTACTATTCAACAGACAGCCAAGATATTTTGAATAGTAACATTATAATTAGAATAAAACCTTTTAAGATAGCATATTTCCCACCAAGCCTCCTGTTTTGTTTGCTTTTAATCTTTTACAGTATATTAAATGCAATTATTCCTAGCCTTTGTTTATATTTCAAAATTTTTCAGTATCATGAATGATGTCCTGTTCTTTAAAAATGACTCATTCTGAAGAAATACTTTACTTTTCAACTTGGGAGGGGAAATTATCTCAACTCTGACTTAAACAAAAAACAGACAAAAGCTCTGAAAATTCCCAAGGCAGAAGTATTATAGAGATTGAGTATTGAGATTATGGATCAGATGATCAGAATTTCTACATGAACACAAAAGCTTAAAACACTCAAGCACTACCTGGATTCAGAGGGTGATTGCTTTTAATACGTGCATATGACTTTTCAAAACTGATTGACTATATGTCATATAGGAAGAAGCCAATACTACTACAAGAATTAGACCTAAAACAAAAAGTTGTATGACATGATTTAGAAGGTTGCCATTTATTTAGTGTTGTGTTCCTGAAGTATCCATTTTCCACAATTAATCATTTCAGATCAGTAGCGTGGGAAATAGTGAGGTGAATGAGACATGGGAAATATCTTTAAGGAGGTAAACTTACATAGTGACAGACATATCCATGTTTCAGTAAAAGAAATGTCAAAGCAATGAAAGACCTCATTTTCTAGCAATGAAGGAATTAAACAAAATTTCTTCCACACAACCACAAGAGAAAACATAAGTTTATGAATGAGAGTTATAGTAACCATGAAGTATCAATATATGTTCAGTGAAAATTTAAAGAAAAGTAGGTATGTAATAAGCTAACACCAATGCTAAAAAGTTAAATTGCCAGTTTTTTGAGCCAGCTAAGAGTAAAAATAGGATGAGATAAAGGCTTAGGATCAGGTTAGGTTGAAAGTCTGAGAACTTTGTAGCAAGCTAAAGCCCATAAAAAGCTGTACATTTTGTTGGAAATGAATTTTGATTAAAAAGAATTCTTATTGACAAGGAGGGTAAAAATACAAAACTTGTTTATATTAGCCTTCTATGAAGGACCTCACCAATTAAAAACAAAGTGATACAGAACTGTTAATGCCCAAGATAATCTCAGCCTAAGGTAATTAATAAATCCAAACATAAAAACAAAAATCCCACAAATAAAGTTCTGTCAAACAATGCACAATCCAAAATTACAAAATACCAGTTGATACAAGTGAGAGTCCACATAGATAGAGACTGTAAAATGAATTATTAAAGTTGTACACAAATGAGAAAAACAAGAAATCACCAGGCAAATTTATAAACATATTCAAATGGGGCATCTGAAAATAAAGTATGATCATTGAAATTACAAACCAGAAACAAACAGAACACTCACTGCCTCTTTCTAGGAGACCATAAAATACCACAACCAGATAAAGAAATTTCAAGAGAAAACCACTGGCCAATCTCTCTCATCAACAACATGCAAAAATTCTCAAACTATTATCAAATAAAATTCAACAAAGTATACAAATAACTATATACCATGGCCAAGTAGAATTTACTCCAGGTATACATGTTAACCTAATGTAAGAAAATACAACATAATCCATCATATCAATAGGCAAAAGGAAACTGCCATCAACTGACACAGAAAGATCATACAGTGAAACTCAGCACCCTTCATGATAAAAGCTTACAGCAAATTAGGAACAGAGGAAAACTTCCTTAACTTGATAAAGGATATCTACCTCAAAAATTTGAGAAGGTAATGGCAACCCACTCCAGTGTTCTTGCATGGAGAATCCCAGGGACGGGGGAGCCTGGTGGGCTGCCGTCTATGGGGTCGCACAGAGTCAGACACGACTGAAGTGACTTAGCAGCAGCAGCACCCCAAAAAAGCTACAGGTAGTGTATTTACTGGTGACAAACTTCTCCCCTAAGATAGGGAACAAGTCATGGATGCCCCTCTCACTATCACCCTCAATATCTTAAGGGAAGTACTTCCAAGTGAAATAAAGGTACATAGATCTAGAAGGAGCAAATACAACTTTTGTTGACAGAGGACATGAGTGCCTCTATATGAAATCCCAAATAATCTAAACAAAAACTACTGGACTAAGCAATTATACTAAGGTTATAGAATATAAGGATATAAGGTTAACATACAAAATGTAATTGTTTATCTATAAAACACTGCTGCTGCTGCTGCTGCTAAGTCACTTCAGTCACGTCCAACTCTGTGCAACCCCAGAGATGGCAGCCCACCAGGCTCCCTCATCACTGGGATTCTCCAGGCAAGAACACTGGAGTGGGTTGCCATTTCCTTCTCCAATGCATAAAAGTGAAAAGTGAACGTGAAGTCGCTCAGTTGTGTCCAACTCTTAGCGACCCCATGGACTGCAGCCTACCAGGCTCCTCCATCCAGGGGATTTTCCAGGCAAGAGTACTGGACTGGGGTGCCATTGCGTTAGGGACTAGGAATTTGAAAAGGAAAAACCAAGTACCACTTATAGACTAAAAATTGAAGCATTTATAAATTTAACAGAAGATTTAAAATTCTATTGGAAAAATCAATGAAGATTTAAATAAATGAAGAGATATTCCATGTTCATGAATGAGAAGATTCACTTGTTAATATGTTAGTTCTTTCCCAACTTGATATATATATATGTAATGAACTCAATCAATATTCCAGCAAGCTATTTTGTAGATATTAACAAATTCTAAAATTCATGTATAAAGATGAAAAGATCCAGACCTGAAAACACGATAAGAACAAAGATTGAACACTGAAACAACGCAACTTCAAGACCTACTAAAAACCTACGATAATCAAGATAACATGGTAGTGATGAAATAACATATATAGATTAAAAGAACAGAATAGAGAGATCAGAAAAAGATTTGCATGAATCTAATTGATATCTGATGAAGATGCAGTGACAATTGAATCAAAAAAGGATAACTTTTAAATAAGTTATACTGGAACAATTGGACACTCATGTTAAAAATGCATATTTCAAATCTAGACATAGATCTTCTTTCAAAATATATGATTAAAATTGGATTATAGATCTAAATAGTAAACAAGTCTGTAAAACTTCTAGAACACAGAAAATTTATGTAACCTTGAATTCAGCAGTGATTATTTAGCTACAACCCCCAAAACATGATATGCCAATGGGGGGCAAAAATGATAAATTGTACTTTAACATAACTAAAATAATTATATTCTTTAAAAGGACTAATGATAGAATCGAAGAAGCTGCATTTTGGGAATATTAACAAAGCACTTATCTGACAAAGAACTTTTATCAAATATACAAAGAAGTCTTAAAACTCAATGGTAAGTAAACCAGTCTAGTGAAAAACAGGTATCTGAACACTTCAGAGAAAACAAGTAGATGGCAAACAAAAGACAATATCATTTGCATTAAATAAAGAAAAAAATTAAGACAACATACATATTAGACACAATACATCTTCCTTCTAGAATGGCTAAAACTAAATAAATAAATAAATAAAAGTGTTGAAAATGCAGAGCAATAGCTAGGAATGTAAACTGATACAGTTACTACAGATGATTTGTGTGACTAGAAATTGGTGATATTATCAGGGAATCTCAAAGGTAGGAAAAGCAGTTTTGGAAGTGAGTTTAATTGGGATTTTATAATTAGACATCAAAATTATCCAGGCAAACTCGTCCTTAGGCAGGTGGATGAAAGGACCTGAATTAAGCATATGGGCTAAAATCAAAGGAAAATTGAAAGCAGGCAAAAGTACATTTTGGGCATGTCTCCCTAAAGGGGAAATAGATTACATGGAATGCATTTTGGAGTGAGTTTTTTCTGCCCATGGTGCTATTTCAATCCAGCATGTTCTCTGCCCAGCAGTAGGATAGGTACACAGGGTAAGCATACATAGCAGACATAGAACTGAAGTAGTGAGCTGTAGAAACCCTAAAGTGTTAACATAGTTTATTTCTCTATTCGATTCTATAGTATTGGTGGCCCATAAGGGGTAATAGAATCCCTTCTTTATAAAAAGATTCTCTTCCTGAATCTAAAGCAGAATTGCTCGATGGTTTGAATATTAGAGGAAGAGTATGGCCAATTTTGTTTTGTCTCCATAATTCACTTAGAGAACTACAAAAAAATGGCAAGTTGTTCACACAAATAGAATTTTAGAAAAAAATATTGAAAATAAAATGCAAAATCCAAGAGTTTTACAGCTTAAAATGCTCATCAATCTATGTTTTAAGATGAAAATAATCACAGTGGAAAGTACTCAAGGAAGAGCCATTTCTATAATGTGCCAGTAATTTAGGTGGGCTCTTTATTAACATTTTAAACTATAATTCACATGCAATTACATGGAGAAACAAGGATCTTATAGTGACAAAGATAATTCAGGGTTATCTGCTTTAAACTAATTTCCTGAGTTCACCCTATAATTGCCATGCAATTTCTATGTGGAAAGGACATGTTTCATTGATTAACAGAATCTCTAATTTAGGGTAATGGAAATACAACTCATCTTTCCCCTTACAAAATATCACTGTTTTTACATTTTAATTTGTGTTAAAATTATTACTTTATCTTTGCCCATTCCTTTGAAACCTAAAATCTGAACTGTATTAGAAAAGTTTTTTGATAAACAACTGAGAGGGCAACAGGCAGGAAGGCCAGGGGTCTCCAAACGGAGGAAATAGGCTGCAAGTGTCAGACATTTTTCAGCTCTCTCTTAAGCGGCAGCAGGACATAAACCAGTGATATATTTTTTCCCTTCTCTATACAAATTTAAAAAGGAGGTTTCTCTTAAAATATTGTGTTGCCATAATGGCACCTCGTTCCACCTGAAGTTAACTATTCTCAAACCTTGAGTTAACCAATGTATTTTTCTTATGGAAATGTTTGTATTAAGCTGTTAATATACTATGCATTTACCCCAGACTCTAATGGCTCAGAACCAACAAACAATTATGTAATACTCAGACATTGTTCCCCTAATCTATGTAAATGAAACCATTTGTACGTTAGGTAGTCTGCCTTCCTACAAGATTCAAGTCAGTCATTTTGTGGCCCGGGATGGCTCACCTGGTGCCAAGATTATCTATCCCAAAACACGTCTTATGGATGAGGGACCTGGTGCCATTTTTTGACTTTTAAGACATTCCTTTCTTTCATTAACAGACTGCTAGTGACTATATAACACCCAGCTAAAAACTAGCAGGGGGGCATCTTTCTGATGCCTACATCAGAAGCTTTCTCTATCTCCTTAACTTTATTACACAAAAGCTCTGAGCAATCAAGCCTCGTCTCTGGCCCCGGATTGAATTCATCTCCTCCAGAGGCCAAGAATCCTGGCATCTTTTCATGGTTCAGCAACAACCTTTCACAACAAGGTCCTAATGTATAGCACAGGGTATATCAACAGTGATAAACCATAACAGAAAATATAATAAAGAATACACGTGCGCGCGCACACACACACACACACACACACACATATATATATGGTTTTCCTACTTTGGCCACCTGATTCAAAGAACTGACTCATTTGAAAAGACCCTAATGCTGGGAAAGATTGAAGGCAAGAAGAAAAGGGGACAACAGAGGATGAGATGGTTGGATGGCATCACCAACTTGATGGACATGGGTTTGAGCAAGCTCTGGGAGATGGTGAAGGACAGGGAAGCCCAGCATGCTGCAGTCCATGGGGTTGCAAAGAGTCAGACACGACTGAGCAACTGAACTGAACTACTGACTTAGATAGTAAAGAATCTGCCTGCAAAGTGGGAGACTTGAGTTCGATCCCTGAATCAGGAAGATTCCCTGGAGAAGGAAATGGCTACGCACTCCAGTATACTTGCCTGGAGAATCCCATGGACAGAGAAGCCTGACCAGCTACAGTCCATGGAGTCATAAAGAATCAGACACAACTGAACAATGATGCTTTCACACTGAGTCACTTTGTTGTGCAGCAGAAATTAAAACATTGTAAATCAAGTATACTTCAACAAAATTTTTAATAAGTAAATTAAATAGCAACGTGGGGGGAAAAAGCAGTTTATCTTCTGCGCAATTTATTTGGGGGGTGGGGGTGGCACATCGAAAAGGAAGCAGAACATCAGTCTTGGCCATGAAGCTTTCCTCAGTTCTATTAACATCATTCTTTCCCCCATGCTAGATGAGAGCTTAGCCCTCTTCATAGTGCATCTAAAATTCTGGAAACATAAAATAAAACCTAACAAAATGCTGAATACAAGAAGTCAAGAGGCGATTTTGAAAATCTTTGGATACAGATTATTTCTGTACTATATATATATATTAATTTTTGCAAACAAGGTAAAATAGAATGTAAGAAGATTTAGACTGTCTACAATTCACTGCTTCAGCTGTATGTCTGATATGTACCCACTGTGGTACTGTATGTAGTCAGAGTACATTAAAATTCCAGAATGGATTATTTAAAATAAGGCTTTTGATATATTCTTGGATCCATCACTGAGTCTCAGTTGTCTCACATGCATAATCAAGATAAAAGCCCCAGTATTGCCCCTACAGTGAGAATTTCATTAAGATAAAAAGATGATGTTTCAAAACCCTTTCATTTATCTTTTAGCTTTTCATTTAACATTTATTGAATCATATATGAGCATAAAACATATCAAGACATAATCATTTCCCTTAAAACACTTAAAACTGTTTTAGTATAATAGAGTATAATATGAGACAAGAGCAATGTAGGGATGTGTGGAAATGTATAATATGATAAAAATAATGTAAAGATACAATCGAAACACATATACCCCAAGTAATATGCATGAGGGATCCTAACCATCCTGGGAGGTTTTAGCATACTAAGTGATGAATGCATACTATGGTGAATTCAAACAAGAGGTTATTCCCAGTAGAAGAGACAGCATCACCAATGGTAGTGGATTAGAAGCATCAAAGTGTGTTCTGAAACAATAAGCACTTTAATGCTCATAGAGCATATATCTTAAGGCAGAGAAGAGATAGTGGAAAGATGGAAACATATGAAGTGTCATGTTCATTTGACATTGTCATAATTATGACTGCAAGGAGATCCAACCAGTCTATCCTAAAGGAAATCAGTCCTGAATATTCTTGGAAGGACTGATGCTGAAGCTGAACTCCAATACTTTAGCCACCTGATGCAAAGAGCTGACTCATTGTCAAAGACCCTGATGCTGGGAAAGACTGAAGGCAGGAGGAGAAGGGGATGACAGAGGATGAGATGTTTGGATGGCATCACTGACTCAATGGACATGAATTTGAGTAAATTCCGGGAGTTGGTGATGGACAGGGAGGCCTGGCATGCTGAGGTCCATGGGGTCGCAAAAAGTTGGACACGACTGAGCAACTGAACTGAACTGAAAATGGATATATATTTACATGTTATTGGCTAATACTATTATTGTTGAAGGCTTAGCACGAATTTTCTCAAAATCCTCAAAAAATCTATTAGTAGTTTAATACCAATATTCCCTTTCACCAATGAATTAAAACTTGGGTTAAGTGAGCATTCACTATCACTTAAACATATGTATATATTTATAATTTGTATTTTTAAGTGTCTCACAAGGAGACATTATTTTCTCAACTATAATTGCCAACGTATGTATCTTCCAACTCTAGAATTACAAATTAAAAAAAAAAAAAACAAGAAATTTGAGATACAGCAAACATGCCTTCCTCATCTATTCCTTGTTTGAGAAATGGTGGACAATATATTTGCTGAAATGGTTTTGACTGAATCTTGGAATAAATCAGAAAGACATTCTAGTGTCTTTTTTTTTCTATTTTTTTTCACTCAGGAAAAGTATGATAAAGTTAGCCTATTTCCACAAAAGGTTTAAACTTCCCAACAGATTAGTAAAGATTCACTCAAACATTATGTGAAGCCCACAAAATAACAGGCACTGTGCTCCAAACTGTGAACTAAAGCCTGGATCAAGTATTGCTTTTGCCCTGATGATGATTACTTAATTGACTGGTAATACAGTATGATAAATGTTATGACACTGGGAAGCAGCAGGCAGTCAAACCTGAGTATAAATGCATATTATGCTATTATAAAAATCAAATGAAATAATAAATAAGCCATGCAATATAGTGTTTGGTAAATCTGATGACCATTTATACAAAGTTATGATAAAATTTTTATTTGAGATAGAACTGGGGACTGCATATATCTATGTTATCATTTTCTATGATATTTGCAGGGAATGTGTATCATCACTTATTTTAATAGCTTTGAGTTGTTGACCTTGTAGATAAGAAGCCATCTATGCCAACAATTCTTGTATACCTAGAGAAGAAAGTGGGACACAAGACTATTATTTTAGCATGACAGGAAAGTTTCTTCTCAATTCCTGAATTATATGTAACATATTCTAGACTTACTCATATAGGCAGCCATGTACGTGTGTCCCTTGCTATTTAAGGGGGATTGGTTTCAGACTCTCATGAATACCAAAACCTATGAATGCTTACGTCCCTTTTATACAACGTGGAATTTGCATATAATCTATATACATGATTTATTCTTTACATTAGATATAAGAATTTAAGTAATTCTCTAGATTACTTATAATATCTAAAATACAAAGTAGATGCTATGTAAATAGTTATCAGAATGGCAGACTCATTATGCTTTTGTGACATTCCCTGGGATGTTTGAAAATCTTTGATCCATAGTTGCAGATGTGGAACCTGCAGATACAAAAGGTCAACTGTTTTCCTCGGTTTTACCATATGTACATTGTAGATATAAATACTGACTCTCAGTTCTTGTAAGGATTACCTGCACCTGCAGTGAGTGTTAACAGTGATCATTATCAGTAGTAGTAGTAGTATAGCAGTAAGATGATATAAATAAGGGTCCTTACCAATGAGAAGGTAAGCCAAGTTGAACTCAAGCACAGAAGATAAAGGGGTGTCTAGATCTGTAAGTTTCTTCCTACCCTGTTTTAAAATAACCTGTTCACTAAACTGTTAACAATCCTTTTTCTTAATATACTGAAGATCGTACAGGGCAGAGGTTAAGAGAGGGAAGGGATAGCATGAGACAATTATGTCTAAGAATGTAAGCCCCGTAATTGTACATGTTGCATCATGTAACCCATAGTGATCCTGCTGCTGCTGCTGCTAAGTTGCCTCAGTCGTGTATGACTCTGTGCGACCCCATAGATGGCAGCCCACCAGGCTCCATCGTCCCTGAGATTCTCCAGGCAAGAACACTGGAGTGGGTTGCCATTTCCTTCTCCAATGCATGAAAGTGAAAAGTGAAAGTGAAGTCGTTCAGTCACGTCGGACTCTTCGCGACTCCATGGACTGCAGCCCACCAGGCTCCTCCGTCCATGGGATTTTCCAGGCAAGAGTACTGGAATGGGGTGCCATTGCCTTCTCCATAGTGATCCTAAAGATGATTATTCAGATGAGGAACCTGGAATTCATGGGCTTTGCTAAAGTCACACATAATTCAAAGTTTAACAGGATTGGAAAAGATTTAAAAAGTATTAACTCTTTTAATGCCATTAGGTAGCTTTGATTGCCCATGTGATATCACTTTTGCTATTTCAAAATTAAAAATGATGATCAACATCCACAGCTTGAAGGAATGAAAGAAGTTGAAAGGCAACTCAGCATCGTTAACTAATATTGTTTTATGCACACCATGCCTGAAAAATGGCAAGAGATGGAAACTATGCTTGAAATAAATTGATACTTTTTTTTAAATCTTGCACAGAATTTTAGAATTTTATATTCATATTAGAGAATCTTCTATGCAAAAATCCCAATTAGAATAGTGAGAAAAGTTTTCTCTAATGCCCATGAGAATAGTTATACACATAAAGAGTTAAGGATTTTACACTAGGTAGAAGCAAAATTTTAAATCTTACAAGATCTTATTTTACGAGCCAACCTGCTATCCCTCAATAAAACGATGAAGGCATGACTGTGAGGACTGACTGCATGAACAAGTGCCAAGTCAGGACATTTAAAGGCCACTCATCAACTTTCTGTAGAAGGCAATGGCAATCCACTCCAATACTCTTGCCTGGAGAATCCCAGGGACAGAGGAGCCTGGTGGGCTGCAGTCCATTGGGGTTGCAAAGAGTCGGACACGACTGAAGTGACTTAGCAGCAGCAGCATCAACTTTCAGTGAAGCTAGATATTTGATTGAAGGTGATGGTGATTTCCAGTAGCCTCATTCAAGAGGGCAATCACTACAACTTCATTTTGCAGTAAGATTAGAAAATCGAATATTATTAGAAATAATAGAAATTTTTTTATTATTAGAAAATCATATATTCTATTGCCAACAATAAGAAAACATGATGTGTGAGGACAAACTACTTGAATTGACAGCAAATAGTTAAATGTCAAAACTCAGAACAGCTAGTCAAAGGTCCTAAAATGATGGTCTGGAGAATGGAGTTCAGAAGCCAAAAAGCACAGAAGAGATGAAGATGGCTTTATTTTGTTTTTTGTTTTTGGAATGGAAGGAGGGGCAAATACCTCACCACATTGTAAGACTTATTTCCAAAAAAATTAGGATTCCCAAGGAGACAAAAGCAGAGGACAGTTTCTATCCAACAGAAAAGTCACATAACAAGTAACAAAACATGTAGTCACAGGGCCCATTATCTCAGCCTTTTCTCACAGTTTGGCATGACAGTGAGAGAAAGGAGAAAAGAAACAGTAAAATCGAGCTGAGGTGGGGGTTAACAGAAAGCTGTAGCAGGAAGGAGGATCACACGCACATTTATCCTCAGCCTCTGTCAAACATTTCAACTCCTTCCTCCAGCTTGCTAAGTGTGTTTTCTCATTGCCCACTCCTTTATGATTCAAAATGCATCAGGACTATCATATCTTGGATGACAGAAAAAAAAAAAAAAGGGGGCCACATGGGGACAATGACATAAGAGTTTAAAGGAGGAGAAACGACCATTTGTATTTCAGAGGCAGGAAGCAGTCCGGTTGGGTAGTACCTAAAGATTCAAGGGAGGTTAAGAGAAGCACACCCTGGTTATACAGGATTTATAAAGCCGACTTAAAAATATTAGGTTTTATTCTGATGATAATTAAAAGTCATCAAATAATTTTAGGCAGGAAGTCTCCAAACATAAGAGGATTACTCTGGTAGTTGAATTACCTCATGTGGAGGAGGCTACATACTTCAGACACGACTTTAAGAGCAGCAGGCTTGTACCTAGTAGGGGAAAAAAGAATCTATCTGTTCCTTTCCTTCTACACATGACACAGCCCAGGAGTCTGTACTACAGGATTTATCTGGGTTTCTGTTTGGGTAGTTACTGAGAACTTAAGGGAAGAACATTTCCAGACTTGGCTCAAAGTCCTTCTGTTAGTCCTCTATAGAGCTCCCAATCAGATCTAACACCTAGGTTTAGACAAATTGGATTAGAGCTTCTGAATTATCAAGATCACAGTCTCTACATTGCCTTGGACCACAGGAACTCCCGAGTTGAGAAGTTGTCCTGGAATGTCACAGTGGACATGGTTCTGATTTAGACAGCCTACTACTTTAAGAAACTGGAAATTAATACACTGTTCTAAATTTGAATTTTAAATCCAACCTTGTTGCTCTGAAGTTATTCTTAAGTATTTTAAAATAGAGGTCCATTTAAAAATCTCAACAGTTTAGTAGAAAAGATGACTCTCTCAAGAGCTATCAACCTATGCAAATAGAAAATCTGTTGTAGGTTCTCTCTAAAGGATTTTTTTTTTAATATTCAGTATGAAAAAAGAGAAATTAAACAATAATATGGAAAGCAATTATGTGGTTGACAAAATAACTGGAAAAAAGCTAAGAAAAAGAACAGACTAAAGTTTCTTTAAGAAGGTAATTTTTAAAAGCTAATTATCAGAATCAGCTGAAGAACTCTGAAGCTATTAGGATGATAAAAGCTGGAGTATAAACCAGCAAATTAGCATGTTGAGAGTAGTTGGAAAGAAAGGGATAATAGATGACATGACACAAAATAGGCCATAAGTAGATAGCCATTGATGCTGGAACACTGGAATATTATCTATTTTTGTGTATGTTTTGAATTTTCCACTAATTTTTGAAGCAACAGTCCCAAACTTCTTTCTGATAATCTCACCTCTAGAAACTGGCAAAGTATATTATGGCATAGGATTTGATTATTTTGCATTGGATCCTGTATAAAGCCAAGAGAAACTGATTTCTAGTATGTTTAAAAGGAAGAGCATTTCACATGCTTAAATAAGAACCCACGCACTGGTGCAAACAGCACCACCAAGCTGCCATCATGATTCACAGAGAATCAGCTTCATTTGCATGTAATTTCTATCCTATATCACTTGGTTTACTTAAATTGTAGACACGATTAAAACTTAAGTGTTTTTAGAGCAAATTTGGGATGGATCACACATTCACAGATGATAATTCATATTAACCAGAAACAGTGCTTCATAAGTAACACCAACTTTACAAGTGCTGTTAGTAATTTATACAAGAACTTCCCTTTAGTAACAAAACTAGCACCATAATGAAAATTTTAAGAAGTCTAGTGAACTTCTCAAATTAGAGGTCTGTTTCATCTGAATTAACTCTATTTCTTCCAGGAGTTCAAGTCACAATGACAACATTTGCCAATAGGCAGAAGCACATCTTATGCTATGCGATTATGTAGACTTTATCAGTCAAAAATGCCCACATCATGACCTGGTCCACAGAGAAAATAACCACGTGTTTAAATTTTCAGGAGGTTCCCCAATGTTTTTGTACCACCACATTAACCAGCAGACATTCAGTGTTGAATGTGCACATTTCTTCCTCACATTTCTTGAAAAAAGTGAAAACTTGCCCCCTCAACTTTACAGTTAACAAGAGGTTGGATGTTTCTGTATCTGGTTTGAGTAACCATCAGGATAGTTACAGTCGGGCTAGGGTGAAAACTCCTACTTTTCCCATGCTACATTTTTAGGTTAGCATTTGAAATTAAAAACATTCTTTTATTTCATTTAATCTCCATTATTTGAGTAACTAATTATGCTACAACTAGATTATTACTGTTTTATTACTGCTGTAACAAACTACCACAAACTTTGTGACTTGCAAGAAAACAGTTTTACTACCTGAGAGTTGGAGGTTAGAAATCCAAAGTCAGTCGTGGGGTGTCGAAGCCACGACGTCAGGAGAGCTGCTACCTCTTGGAGACTGAAGAAGCAGCGACTTCTTTGCCTTTTTCAGCATCTAGAGTCAGAGGGCATCCTTTGACCCATGGCCTGTTCCTTGCTTCACCTCCCTCCTGCTTCTTTCCTCCCATCTCCCACTATTAAATTCGAGCCTTCTGCCTCCTCCCTACAAGGTTCCTGGTAATTACATGAGCCCACCTGGATGATTCAGGGTAGTTGCCCCATCGTTAGAGCCTCAATTAATCACAGCTGCAAGATTTCTTTTTTGCTGTAAGATTATATCCATAAGTTCTAGAATTAAGGCTTGGGCATCTTTGGGAAGTGATGGAGAGCATAATGCAACCTAGCCCAAAAAGAAACTCAAAACTAATGCTGCAGGGTAACTTAAGAAAGTCCAGTAAGCCTAGTAAACAGTTACACTGACCATAAAAAAGAGTACACACACTAACATGGTTCATTTTCTAAAAACAATATTTATTACAAATTGGTAGATATTTTGATGGCAACTGGAAAGAGACTGACTTTGTCTGAATTACTCAAAAAATTGCTTTAGCTTCTTATTCACCTTTATCATTCTAAACCTAACTTTCCAGACAGAGAAAGAAAGAATCTATATTCTTTATCTATGGAGAGTACATGTCTGGGACATGGGAATATGAGCCACAGGTTAGGTAGTCTGTGGGGGTTTGCAGCTTAGCTTTAATCTTTTCACCTTGAATTAAGAAAGGATATATGGATGTGAAAATATGTCCCTTTGAATAAAGGATCTCTTATTTTTTATTTTTATGATCTTGGACAATTTTCTAGTTATCTAGCCATGGCAAATACATTCATCTAAAGGGGCCAACCAAAAATTGAAGGGTGATCACAAACTTTCCATATACCTCCAAAATTGCTTTGATGTTTGTAAAGAGGAAGAGCACATGTTGTTTGCTCTATAAATAGATTTGTCCATATCATAGGAAGTTAGAAATAATAACCCCTGGGATAATATGCTTTCAATTATGTTATAAAGCAGCTTTCACTACAGGCAGCTGAAAAACAGGCTTGCCAAATGTTTTTAATTTGAAGAACAAACGGAGATGGCATCCTCATTATCTCTGTTCTATATATTAGAGGGTATTTTTTCTCTTGTTTTATTTTGTACAATCTATAATACAACAGCTCTCTATTGACTACGTAACCTCAATGCATTATTTTTAAATGGTTTAGGCCTCCAGAGGTATTTAAACATAAAACCACCAATTAAAAGCATTTTATTTTCTCCAGAAGTATGCACAGGTGGCCTACATTGAATGATGCCAAAATGTTTACAAAAATATATTTCTCCTTTGCTATTAAAGAAGTTGCCTACAGACTCACACAAATAGTGAATAAAATTTACTTAGCAAATATAATCTAGACAGACACCATTCTCCCCACCCCAATGTCCTCCATCTGCCTCTTGTTTGTGGAAAAAAACTGTGGCCTCCTAGGCCTCCCCTAGTTCATAGGAATAAACTTAATCAGAGAAATGAGAATACACAGAAACAAAGAAAATAGTCATGCAAGACAAAACAATAGTTTAGCCATTAAACAAAGTCAAGGAACTTTAGTTTTATCTCAAGAGCTACAAATAATATTCTGAGACATGATCTTTGAACTATTTAGCAGATACTGAAATCCCATCCAGGTGGATGAAGTTAATCACATTCTGAGTACAAGCATGTAGACCCCAGAAGGTTGATCATGACTGTCAATTACCTTACCATCAACCAACTAGAAGAATGACCACACGCTAATCACACAATCCACAACCCTCTCCCACACCCTGTGTTAAAAAACCTTTCATTTAAGCCCATTAGGGAGTTCAGGTCTTTTGAGCATCAGGTGTCAGGACTCTTTATTTGGTACCTTACAATAAACGTTGCATTTTCCTTTATCATAAGCCAGTGTCAGTAGATTAGCTATACTACATGCCTACAAGTAGAACCAAGTTTGATTTAGTAACACAAGTAGTGTTTAATTTTGTATCCTTTTCACTAATTGGTATTTTGACTCTGTAGCCAAGAAGGTCACTAGGCTTAGAAAGAAAAAAAAAAAATGCCATTTCGAGATCTATTTCAAATGACCCATTTAAATAAACCTATGCTTGATTTCTGAACCTAGATCTACTTCAGTTCAGTTCAGTTCAGTCACTCAGTTGTGTCTGATTCTTTACGATCCCATGAATCACAGCATGCCAGGCCTCCCTGTCCATCACCAACACCTGGAGTTCACTCAAACTCACATCCATCGAGTTGGTGATGCCATCCAGCTATCTCATCCTCTGTCGTCCCCTTCTCTTCCGACCCCCAATCCCTCCCAGCATCAGAGTCTTTTCCAATGAGTCATCTCTTCGCATGAGGTGGCCAAAGTACTGGAGTTTCAGCTTTAGTATCACTCCCTCCAAAGAAAACCCAGGACTGATCTCCTTTAGAATGAACTGGTTGGATCTCCTTGCAGTCCAAGGGACTCTCAAGAGTCTTCTCCAACACCACAGTTCAAAAGCATCAATTCTTCAGCGCTCAGCTTTCTTTATAGTCCAACTCTCACTTCCATACATGACCACAGGAAAAACCATAGCCTTGACTAGAGGGACCTTTGTTGGCAAAGTAATGTCTCTGCTTTTGAATATGCTATCTAGGTTGGTCATAACTTTCTTTCCAAGAAGTAAGCGTCTTTTAATTTCATGGCTGCAATCACCATCTGCAGTGATTTTGGAGCCCCCCAAAATAAAGTCTGACACTGTTTCCACTGTTTCCTCATCTATTTCCCATGAAGTGATGGGAACAGATGCCATCTTCGTTTTCTGAATGTTGAGCTTTAAGCCAACTTTTTCACTCTTCTCTTCCACTTTCTTCAAGAGGCTTTTTAGTTCCTCTTCACTTTCTGCCATAAGGGTAGTGTCATCTGCATATCTGAGGTTATTGATATTTCTCCCAGCCATCTTGATTCCAGCTTGTGCTTCTTCCAGCCCAGCGTTTCTCTTTTTACTTTGTGAATTTCAGAATAAACTTCCTAGGCTGGGTTCTTCTTCATGGAGACTCTGACATCCACTCAAAATCTCTTCAGGAAACTTTCCTGGCAGTCCAGTGGTTAAGAATCCACCTTCCAACGGAGGATTTGATCCCCAGTCAGAGGTTGCTTCCCTGGTGACTCAGAGGTTAAAGCATCTGCCCACAATGTGGGAGACTCCAGTTCGATTCCTGGGTTGGGATGATCCCGCTGGAGAAGGAAATGGCAACCCAGCCCAGTATTCTTGCCTGGAGAATCCCATGGACAGAGGAGCCTGGTAGGCCACTGAGTTGCAAAGAGTTGGACACAACTGAGTGACTTCACTTTCACTTTACAGGGAACTAAGATATCACATGCTTCTGAACAACTAAGCCCTTGCGGGGCAACTACTGAGTCTGTGCACCCTGCACGACAATTTGAAAGAAGCCTGTGCACTGGCAAAGAATAATCCTGCATGCCAGGACTAAGATCCTGTGTGCTGCAACTAAGACCTGACACAACCAAATAGATAAATATTTTTAAAAGATTTTAAAATCAAATAAAAACAAAATTTCCTCAGGACATTTTGAAACATACTTAGGCCAAGCATATTTTTACTTCCCTTTCTACCCTTACTGGGCTTCCCTGGTGGCTCAGAGGTAAAGAATCCACCTACCAAGTCAGGAGCTGTGAGTTCGATCTTTGGGTACAGAGAACCCCTGGAGAAGGAAATAGCAACACACTCCAGTGTTCTTGCCTGGGAATTCCCATGGACAGAGCAGCCTGGTGGACTACAGTCCCTGTGGCCATAAAGCATAGGACATGACTTAGTGACTAAACAACAACAACTAGGGTGTCCCTGATAGCTTAGTTGGTAAAGAATCCACCTGCAATGCAGGAGACACCCCCATTTGATTCCTGGGTTGGGAAGATCCGCCAGAGAAGGGAAAAAGCTACCCACTCCAGTGATCTGGCCTCAAGAACTAGTCCATGGGGTCGCAAAAAGTCAGACAGGACTGAGCGACTTTCACTTTCATTTGGCTTCCCTGGTGGCTCAGATAGTAAAAAATCTTCCCTCAATGTGGGAAATCTGGGTTCAGTCCTCGGGTTGGGAAGACCCTGGAGAAGGAAATGGCAGCCCAATCTGTATTCTTGCCTGGAGAATCCCATGGGCAGAGGAGCCTGGCAGGCTACAGTCCATGGGGTTACAAAGAGTCAGACATGTGACTACCACTTCACGTCAACAATTTTTCTTATTAGACTGAGCTCTTTGAGGAAAAGGGTTGTGTTGTATACCTTCATTTTTCTATTACAGTGTTTGCCATTAAAAAAGTGTTGGCACAGTAAATATTTGTTGAATAGATAAATTAATAAACACAGCACACAATGAGTTCTTTCATTTAGCAGAAAAACTTAAGAGGACTCTGTAAGTCTTTTCTCTCTTTTTTGAGGTGTTTATAGTTTATTTTGTGGTAAGAAGACGTAAAACTGGAGACAAATCTCAAAAACTACATACAATTTAAAAGCAATCATATTTGCTCTAAATCTATGATTTTCCAGATATAAAGAAGTCTATATCACTCTGGATACTATTCAGAATAACCTGTGAGAGATTTAAAAAATTCGTCTGTGCTCCATTCTCAATTTCATATATAGACAAAATCAGGAGATTTTGCTGTGTATTTAGGATTGAAAACCACTGAGTCACTCAGTGCAGAGACCTAGTACAAACAGAACTGTATCACCTGAAACTTCTCAGACTCTGCAAGACCATACATTCCTGAAGTAGAATATGCATTAAAAAAAATCCATTATGTGATCTACACATGCATTAAAATTTGATATATGCTCCTCAGAGGTTAAAGTGTCTGCCTGCAATGCAGGAGACCTGGGTTCGATCCCTGGGTCAGGAAGATCCCCTGGAGAAGGAAATGGCAACCCACTCCAGTGTTCTTGCCTGGAGAATCCCATGGATGGAGGAGCCTGGTGGGCTACCGTCCACGGGATAGCTAAGAGTCAGACATGACTGAGTGACTTCACTTTCACTTTTACTCTACATCCTATCAACCTAAAAAGCAAGGGGAAAGAAAAGAAAGAAAACAACAACAACAACAACAACAACACTCTGTTGAGATAATTAAGAAATGCTTTTGAAGGAGACATTATAGCTGGTGGGTACCTGGGTTCTGGGGTCAAACTGCTACTGCTAAGTTGCTTCAGTCGTGTCTGACTCTGTGAGTCCTCATAGATGGCAGCCCACCCAGCTCTCCCGTCCCTGGGATTCTCCAGGCAAGAATACTGAAGTGGGTTTCCATTTCCTTCTCCAATACATGAAAGTGAAAGTGAAGTCGTGTCCGACTCCTAGTGATCCTGTGGACTGCAGCCTACCAGGCTCCTCCATCCATGGGACCTTCCCAGCAAGAGTACTGGAGTGGGTTGCCATTGCATTCTCTTGATCCGGGTCAAACTACCTGGATCCTAATACTTAGTAGGTCTTTTAACTTGATCAAGTTACTTATAAATGTGTCTAAGTCTCGGTGAGCATTGGACCATAAAAAAGGCTAAGCATCAAAGAATTTCTGCTTTTGAGTTGTGATACTGGTGAAGACTCTTGAGAGTACCTTGGACAGCAAAGAGATCAAACCAATCAATCCTAAAGGAAATCAATTCTGAATATTCACTAGAAGGACTGATGCTGAAGCTGAAGTTCCAATACTTTGGCCACCTGATAGGAAGAGGCAAATCATTGGAAAATACCCTGATGCTAGGAAAGATTGAGAGTAGAAGGAAAAGGGGGTCACAGAGGATGAGATGGTTGGATGGCATCATTGACTAATGGACATATTTGAGCAAATGCTGGGAGATAGTGAAGGACAGGGAAGCCTGGCATTGGGGAGTTCATGGAATCGCAGAGTCAGGCACAACTTAGTGGCTGAACAACAACAAGCCTAAGTTTACTATATTACAAGAGTACTAGAGTGGGGTGCCATTGCCGTCTCCAATATTACAAGGGAGATAATAATAATACTAAATCCATACAGTTACTTTGTATCATATATTATTGTTTGGTACAGAGTAAGCTCTCAGTAAATTTAATCAGTGCCTCTAGGATTGAGTGAACTTGGGTCTGCAAACAGGTAAAAGGTATTTTCTTCAGGCCATTCTACCTGGAAGTAAACTAAACACTATAAACTAAATAAACTAAGTAAATAAACTAATAAATAAACTAAGCAAACTAAACATTCTACCTGGAATTAAACTAAAGTAGCAGTTTTCAGCTAGAGTACATAAACTCCTAAACATAATAAACACATCCAGATGAAACAGAGGAACCACCAGTTTTAAGTGGAACATGTTTTCAGATCCTCAATATCAATACACATCCATTTATAATTTATCTAATATTAAAACATCAGTATCTGAGCTTTGTCTTTCTTTCCCTTTCCCCCCTTGTCTTTTACAGAAATGTTCTTCCCCAATTTAAAAAATCAAAACCTAACATTGTCCTGGATGAAAACAAAAGGAAACTAACCATTTGAGGCACCAAAGGCACTTTTTATTTTCATGCATCATCTAAGTGATAAACTGTTAATAGCAAGACTTAGGACCCTCTTCTCTAGCTAGCCATTTAGCTACCTATTTTAGAAAAATTCAGATTTGAACACAGCCTTTCTGACAGTATATTTGATTTCCTGATTGGTTTGGCAATGAAGATTAACTTCACCATATAATGGGAACTTGTTTTTCCATAAATTGAATGAGTATTAGCTAACGGTAAAACAAAATTATAATAACAAATATCTTTTAAGCACAAAAATGTGCTGTACTCTTAAAACTGAAAATTTTATGATTATTTGAAAATAGTTAATAAAATACAGTTATCAACTTAAAAATGTATGGACATGACAGAGTTTGTCAAAGTTTCTGGAGTTTTCAGATTACTCTTTGAA
The DNA here is from genome assembly GCF_032405125.1 of Capricornis sumatraensis. Classification (NCBI taxonomy): domain Eukaryota; kingdom Metazoa; phylum Chordata; class Mammalia; order Artiodactyla; family Bovidae; genus Capricornis; species Capricornis sumatraensis. Next base: position 43,091,477 of record NC_091074.1, on the reverse strand, counting down.
GTGATGTTACCTCAACACCTTGATAGATGGATTTATTTCCTAGGTTTGTGCTATTTTAAATGTTCCATAAGGCACTGGAATCTCCAAAGAAGAAAACACCATCTAGAAGCCCCAAAAGTTTATCTGGGCTTGATAAAAGAACAAAGAAAAACAGAATGTGGTACATGCTTTTACCTCAAGGCTCTTACTGGTAGATTTATAAGATCAGATTCCAATAATAAAATCACATAATAAGGAAAAGATATTAGAAGCGCACAGAAAGTACAGAGTTATATACTCACAGATCTATGCTTAAGTTTTTAGTGGTAAAAAGTTAAAAATCCATAAATATGATGATATTATAAGTAGTACAGAATCACAGACCAGGACACTATAAAATGGAGGGACTAGTGGGAATTTTCTTTTGGTTTTTGGAGGATTTTTTTTTGGTATTTTACAGTCTTTGGTACAGATATATTAGGGTATAAACAGCATGTTTCAAAATGACACAAAAGAGAGTGAAGACAGTGGAAACTGAAAATGAATACAACTGAAGAAAAAATTATCACTTAGCTTTTGATTATTCTCCTTGATAATAATTCTGCCAGAAAATGTCATTCATTGTTATTTTCCTCTATATTATTTGAAGACAGAAGGGACAAGGGAATTTAGATTTATGTGACTGTGGTTATGATTCAACAAAAGCTCGTTAAAGAGGTAGTGAGAAAATAAGACATTTGAAGGCCCACTGAAAAGTGGAAGTGATTATTATTTCTTTTTAAACAATGAAGTATTTTAAAATTGTGTTTGTAAAATATATTTCCAGAAGAAAATAATTATGAGCTTTCTGCTTTCATCCAGGATATAGAAAGTGGGAGACAGTACTGCTTCTAAGTAAACAATAGAAAACCAATAGGCAGATTTCTAAAAAGAACAAACATACAGGAAGGAATTGCTGCATGTGCTGTGCTTAGTCGCTCAGTCATGTCTAGCTTTTTGCGACCCCATGGACTGTAGCCGCCAGGCTCTTATGACCTTGGGGATACTCCAGGCAAGAATACCAGAGTGGGTTGCCATGCCCTCCTCCAGGGAATATTCCCAACCCAGGGATGGAACCCAGGTCTTCCATATTGCAGGTAGATTCTTTACCATCTAAACCACCAGGGAAGCCCAATGCTGCCATGTATGAGAATCAAATGAAACAATTTAAAATAATCATTGAATATCAAGTGTAAGATGGGATGTTGGCTCACTCCTGATTGGACTCTTTCAATCCTTGATAATAACAGCCTTTCACAATAATCAGTTTAGTTCAGTTCAGTCACTCAATCATGTCTGACTCTGCACAACCCCATGGACTGCAGCATGCCAGCTTCCCTCTCCATCACTAACACCCAAGCTTGCTCAAACTCAAGCCTATTGACTAGGTGATGCCATCCAAAAATCTCATCCTCTGTCATTCCCTTCTGCTCCTGCCTTCAAGCTTTGCCAGAATCAGAGTCTTTTCCAATGAGTCAGTTCTTCACATAAGGTGGCCAAAATATTGCAGCTTCAGCATTAGTCCTCCTAATGAATATTCAGGACTATTTTCCTTTAGGATTCATGGGTTTGATCTCCTTACAGTCCAAGAGACTCTCAAGAGTCCTCTCTAACACCACAGTTCAAAAGCATCAATTCTTTGGTGCCCAGCTTTTTTTATGGTCCAACTCTCACATCCATAATGAATATAGGAAAAACCAAACCTTTGACTAGATGGACCTTTGTGAGCAAAGTAATGCCTCTGCTTTTTAATATGCTGTCTAGGTTGGTCACAGCTTTTCTTCCAATGAGCAAGGGTCTTTTAATTTCATGGCTGCCGGCACCGTCTGCAGTGATTTTGCTGCTACTGCTAAGTCACTTCAGTCATGTCCGACTCTGTGTGACCCCATAGACGGCAGCCCACCAGGCTTCCCCGTCTCTGGGATTCTCCAGGCAAGAACACTGGAGTGGGTTGCCATTTCCTTCTCCAATGCATGAAAGTGAAAAGTGAAAGGGAAGTCGCTCAGTCGTGTCCGACTCTTAGCGACCCCATGATTTTGGAGCCCCCCAAAATAGTCTCTCAGTGTTTCCACTGATCCCCAGCTATTTGCCATGAAGTGATGGGATGTAGTGCCATGATCGTCATTTTTTTGAATGTTGAGTTTGAAGCCAGAATTTTTATTCTCCTCTTTCACTTTCATCAAGAGGCTCTTTTGTTCCTCTCCACTTTCTGCCATAAGGGTGTTGTCATCTGCATATCAGAGGTTATTGATATTTCTCCCAGCAATCTTCATTCCAGCTTGTGCTTCATCCAGCTCGGCATTTCACATGATGTACTCTGCATATAAATTAAATGAGCAGGGTGACAATATACAGCCTTGATGTACTTCTTTCCCAGTTTGGAACCAGCCTGCTGTTTCATGTCCAGTTCTAACTGTTGCTTCTTGACCTGCATACAGATTTCTCAGGAGGCAAGTCAGGTGGTGTGGTATTCCCATCTCTTGAAGAATTTTCCAGTCTGTTGTGATCTACACAGTCAAAGACTTTGGCATAATCAATAAGGCTGAAGTAGATATTTTTTTCTGGAATTCTCTTGCTTTTTCAAACATCCAGTGGGAATTTGATCTCTGGGTCCTCTGCCTTTTCTAACATCCAGCTTGAATATCTGGAACTTCATGTTTCATGTACTGTTGAATCCTGGCTTGGAGAATTTGCACATTACTTTGCTAGCATACAAGATGAGTGCAATTGTGCAGTAGTTTGAACATTCTTTGGCATTGCCCTTCTTTGGGATTGGAATGAAATCTGACCTCTTCCAGTCCAGTGGACATTGCTGAGCTTTCCAAATTTGCTGGCATATTGAGTGCAGCCCTTTCACAGCATCATCTTTTAGGATTTGAAATAGCTCAACTGGAATTCCATCATCTCCACTAGCTTTGTTTGGAGCGATGCTTCCTAAGGCCCACTTGACTTTGCATTCCAGGATGTCTGGCTCTAGGTGAGTGATCACACCATTGCGGTTATCTGGGTCATGAAGACCTTTTTTGTATAGTTCTTCTGTGTATTCTTGCCACATCTTCTTAACATCTTCTGCTTCTGTTAGGTCCATACCATTTCTGTCCTTTATGGTGCCCATCTTTGCATGAAATGTTCCCTTGGTATCTCTAATTTTCTTGAAGAGATCTCTAGTCTTTCCCATTCTATTGTTTTCCTCTATTTCTTTGCACTGGTCACTGAGAAGGGTTTTTTTTATCTCTCCTTGCTATTCTTTGGAACTCTGCATTCAAATGGGTATATCTTTCCTTTTCTCCTTTGCCTTTTGCTTCTCTTCTTTTGTCAGCTATTTGTAAGGTCTCCTCGGACAACTGTTTCGCCTTTTTGCATTTCTTTTTCTTGAGGATGATGTTGATCACAGCCTCTTGTACAATGTCACGATCCTCCGTCCATAGTTCTTCAGGCACTCTATCAGATCAATCCCTTGAATCTATTTGTTGCTCCCACTGTATAATCATAAGGTATTTGATTTAGGTCATACCTGAATGGTATTGTGGTTTTCCTACTTTCATCAATTTAAATTTGAATTTTGTAATAAGGAGTTTCATGATCTGCCACAATCAGCTCCCAGTCTTGTGTTTGCTGACTGTACAGAACTTCTCCATCTTAACACCTTACAGTCTGGCTTCAAAGAATATAATCAATCTGATTTGGGTGTTGACCATCTGGTGATGTCCATGTGTGGTATTCACTTGTGTTTTTGGAAGCGGGTGTTTAATATGACCGGTGCATTCTCTTAGCAAAATTCTGTTAGCCTTTGCCCTGCTTCATTTTGTACTCCAAGGGCAAATTTGCCTGTTACTCTAGGTATCTGTTGACTTCTTACTTTTGCATTCTAGTCCCCTATGATGAAAAAGACATCTTTTGGGTGTGCTAGTTCTAGAAGGTCTTGTAGGTCTTCATAGAATCATTCAACTTCAGCTTCTTCAGCATTACTGGTTGGGGCATAGACTTGGATTACTATGATATTGAATGCTTTGCTTGGAAATGAACAGAGATCATTCTGTTTTTTTTTTTTTTTCAAGATCACAACAAAGTACTGCATTTGGACTCTTTTGTTGACTATGAGGGCTACTACATTTCTCCTAAGGGATTCTTGACCACAGTAGTAGATATAATAGTCATCTGAATTAAATTTGCCCATTTTAGTCCATTTTATTTAGCTGATTCCTAAAATGTCGATGTTCACTCTTGCCATCTCCTGTTTGACCACTTTTAATTTACCTTGATTCAGGGACCTAACATTCCAGATTCCTATGCAATATTGCTCTTTACAGCATTGGACTTTACTTCCATCACCAGTCACAGCCACAACTGCGCATTGCTTTTGCTTTGACTCCATCTCTCATTCTTTCTGGAGTTATTTGTCCACTCTTCTCCAGTAGCATATTGGGCACCTATTGACCTGGGGAGTTCATCTTTCAGTGTCATATCTTTTTGCCTTTTCGTACAGAGTGAAAAAGTTGGCTTAAAGCTAAACATGCAGAAAACTAAGATCATGGCATCCGTTCCCTTCACTTCATGGCAAATAGATGGGGAAACAATGACAACAGTGGCTGACTTTATTTTCTTGGGCTCCAAAATCACTGCAGATGGTGACTGCAGCCATGAAATTAAAAGATGCTTACTCCTTGGAAGGAAAGTTATGACCAACCTAGACAGCATATTAATAAGCAGAGACATTACTTTGCCAACTAGGTCCATCTAGTCAGGACTATGGTTTTCCAGTGGTCATGTATGGATGGGAGAGTTGGACTATAAAGAAACTGAGCTCTGAAGAATTGATGCTATGAACTGTGGTGTTGGAGAAGACTCTTGGCAGTCCCTTGGACTGCAAGGAGATGCAACTGGTCCATCCTAAAGGAGATTAGTCCTGAGTGTTCATTGGAAGGACTGATGATGAAGCTGAAACTCCAATACTTTGGCCACCGGATATGAAGAGGTGACTCATTTGAAAAGACCCTGATGCTGGGAAAGACTGAAAGCAGGAGGAGAAGGGGACGACAGAGGATGAGATGGTTGGATGGCATCACCAATCAGTGGATTTGAGTTTGGTTAAACTCCGGGAGGTGGTGATGGACAGGGCCACCTGGCATGCCGCAGTTAATGGGGTTGCAAAGAATCTGATACGACTGAGCAACTGAAGTGAACTGATGGACAGTTCATGGGGTTCTCAAGGCAAATGTTCCCTGGGTATCTCTAATTTTCTTGAAGAGGTCTCTAGTCTTTCGCATTCTATTGTTTTCCTCTATTTCTTTGCATTGACCACCTAGGAAGGCTCTTATCTCTTTTCATTCCTTGTAACTCTGTATTCAGGTGGATACATCTTTCCTTTTCTCCTTTGCTTTTTTGCTCCTCTTCTTTTCTCATCTATTTGTAAGCCCTTCTCAGACAACTATTTTGCCTTTTTGCATTTCTTCTTCTTGGAGATGGTTTTGGTCACCATCACCTGTACAATGCTATGAACTGCCATTGATTGTTCTTCAGGCACTCTATCTATCAGATCTAATCCCTTCAATCTATTTGTCATTTCCACTGTATACTAATAAGGGATTTGATTTAGGTCATACCTGAATGGTCTAGTAGTTTTCCCTACTTTCTTCAATTTAAATTTGAATTTGATAATAAGAAGTTCATGATGTGAGCCACAGTCAGCTCCTGGTCTTGTCTCATTATTTCTATAATTATTATCCCCTTCTAATATAATATTATTACTTAATATGTCTATTTCCTGCTATAATATAAAGTCCATAAATACATAGCTCTTTTGTCTAAGGTCTCAAATACCAATATATTTAAAAATAGAATGTTGATATATATTGGAAACTAAAAATAATTTGTTGAATTATTAATAAATTAATGATGATGACTTTTACCCATAATTTGCTTTATCAAACCACTTCTGAGCATCTCTCAATTGAAACAGCACGTCTCCTCTCGGTAGACAGCTTCCTAAGATGAGCATATGGCAAGCATGGTTTCTCTGTTTCCTGTAATCCAGAAAGTGTTGCCACAGTGCATAGCTGCCAAAAAACCTCTGGCTTCCTAATCCTGACAAGGTTCTTTGAGGCACCCAGCCAGAAGCTTTATATTTATTTTTGGCCATAACTGCTAAGTAGAATGTCACAGTCCAAACAAACTCCACATTATCACTTTGCAACACATTGTTCTTAAATAAAATAGCATTATTGTGATATGCTCTCCATGATGCTAGGGATGGATCCTATACATACCACTGGTCAGTAAATGAGCAAAATTCATCTTCATATCCACATATTAGTGTACATAAAAACATGAACTAATTGTAATTTTCACCATTATAAACATGGAAAAGTGACTTTTTAGGTAAGTCTCTCTCCTAATACAAAACTGAGGACTCTCATTTATCTCCCATTTGTATTATATATTTTGGGGGTATACAAGAATCTAGAAGCCAAATTGTGTAGGCTTTTCTACAGTACGTTTTTGTTATTGCTGTTTTGTAACTGAGGCTACCTGTTAGGATCTCAAAGGACATATTTGAAAAATGAAAAATATCTCTTCCTGTATCAAAAAGGATGTATTTTCCCTTCTTGATTGTAGCTTTCTCTTTACAATGCTTTTCTGTCTTAGGTTCAGCTTTTTCACGAATCAAACTTGATGATTCATGTGCTAAATAAACAGTGTTATAACAAAGATAGGATCTGTGTGATTGTTGGTGATAAGTAAACTTCTATAGGTGGAAAAGCAAGATGATACAATGGACATTGGTCATTCACAGCTGTCTGATATCTGCTGAATGTTCCACATTTTGATAGGTCTGTGTAAGTCAAATCCTCTTGTCATACAAAAAACTGTATTTCTGAATCTCACTTGTGGATAAGATACAGGTAATTAACTTCAATACCAGTCAAAGGAACCCATGCTAGACTCTGATACAGAATGGGTTACAGGGCCAGAGGGTACTCATCTTGAACATGCTGACAGAAGCAGAAGTGGCCAGGTTCTGAGTAAAGTGGTAGTGCAGCAGCAGTGCCTTTGCTAGGTGGCCCTGGCATGCTTCCATAGCATTTCTGCCAGAGTTCTTGGAATTTCATTCAACAGTCAGTTTGGTTGCCCTTCCAAAAATCTCTAAGCTATACCATAAATACTCTATAATAAAAGTGTCTGCAGAAAGAAGCGAAAATAAAACAAAATCATTGAGTAGGAAAGCTATATAAAATTAACTCCAAAAAAATGACAACTGCGTTTTAAACTTTTTCTTGCCACCAATATTAATATAAAAGTAAAGCACACAGTACCTGTTACATAGTAAGCCCTGCATTAGTGGTGGCTATTTATATATATATCACACTGATTCAAAACATAGAAATCCATATATATTCAAATTGATAACAAAAATATCAGGGAATAATAGTCATCTTTACTATATTTCCGTTTGCTTCTGTTTAAGTGAAGAGAAAAAAAAGTAACACTACTGAAAACTAGGATATTTGACAGACTAATCTTCAGAGGCTAATGGCACAGTAGTAGTTAACCCGTGCATTCATGTATGTGTGCACACATTCTTTTCCCATCAATTATTCTCTAGTGTCCTCTCAGACATAACTAAGGCTTGTTTTAATAAGACTATTGCTTTGTTTATATGGAGTCAATCTATAACAGAAGGATAGCTATCCAACCAAAACAAAGAATTGGAAAGCATGGAGCTGTGATCGAAAGAGGGATATTTTTGTTGCTTTATTCATATTATTTTTCTTATTACAAAAAAATAATTTATGACTACAGCAGCAAGTTTTCAAAGTAGAGATTTAAAAAAAGAAGATATGAGGAATCACTCATTAAACCACAAACTAGAGATAATTGCATGTAGCAGTCTGTGTCCAATCAAGAGAAAGAGAGCAGAGATTGATTTAATCAGGGAAATTTAATATAAAACCTATTAAATTCTGATAAATGAGCAATTGTAGAATATAATAATACTGGAATATTTCAGATATCCTTTGCAGTACAATGAAATTTACCAAGGAAGGACAAACTTGGAGGGGGATTTCCCTTCCAAATCCTGGAATGCAGACTTTGTTGGAAAAGATGTAGCTGCAACCCACTGGTGAGAGAGTTCAATTTTGTGCCCCAGTCAGGGATTGACAGGACAAGTGTAAAGAAATCTTCGAAAGTTCAAGTGATCCACAGCTGGTAGCTAGGTGTGGGAGTGGGCACAGGAACTAGGGACAACAGGGGAACTGTCACAGGCACAGGTGGCGTCAGACTAGCTGGAGCTTCTGGGTGGGGACATGGGCATTCAAAGGGAATGGGAGAACAGGTGTGACACGAGGACTCGAGCTTGTTGGGAGGGCCCCAGTGTTCAGAACACCTGGGCTAGGGAGGTGGATGAGTGAGCAAAGAGAATCAGGGCCTTGGTGAGGGAGGAGACCTGCAGTGTTTGGTGTCCACGTCAAGAGGGACAGTTCTGCATGCATGCCCTTCAGAGCATCCCTGAATGTCCTTACACCCACACTGGTGACCCACTGTGCAGAGGCCAGAAACCACAGGAGATTCTCCTTCTCCTATAATATCCCACAGTGCCCTCTACTGAGATTGCGATCACTGTGAAGAAGGGATAATTACAGAGATTTCATTATTGCAGAACATATACTGAAGGGTTAATATGGAGCTGAAAGGCAATATTTAATAAGTAGCAATATACACTAGATTTAGGATTTTTGTATATAATTTTTCATTCTTTGATCAACAGCTATCCGTACTCTACTATAAAGGGCTTCCCCAGTGACTCCATGGTAAAATGAATTTGCCTGCTAAAGCAGGAGATGGAGGTTTGATCCTTGGGTTAGGAAGATCCCCAAGAGAAGGAATTGGCAACCCACTCCAATATTCTTGCCTGGGAAATCTCATGGACAGAGGAGCCTGGCAGGCTACAGTCCATGGGGTTGCAGAAGAGTCAGAAGTGATTTAGCGACTAAACAAAAACAGCTCTACTGTATATGCTATTTGAAACTCTCTATTAACAGCATGCTCTGGTCATTTCCCATAATTTTCTTAGGGAAAGCTACCGTAACAAAAAGTATCCAAATATCTAAATAAACTGTGCCACTGATAGAGATACTAGTGGAAATTATAAGTAGGTATTTAAAAGTTTATTCTAATCCAAATAACTAATGTATAATAAGAGAGACTTTAAATATTTACTGTAAGTAATTTGGGGAGGAATAGGAGATTCTACAGATCATATTCAATTATTTTACTGAAAAAAATTTTTAATTTTGATGCTTGAGAATGCTCATCAAAAAAAGGCTTCTGCATTAATAAATGAATAGATCATGTTCAAAGCTCACCTAAAAAAGAGAAATTTATAAAATTTAATTCAGAGACATTTATAAATATAGCAATATACCATGTTTACATATTAATAATAAATATATCTAATATAAAACTACCAACATTCCCATGTTCCCCATATTATTTTATGGATTCAGTGCCATCTAAGAAAAAATTATTTTTTGGTCAAAATTGACAAATAATTTTTAACATTTAAAGTGGTGAAAAGGGTCAACACATTTACAAAATCCACATAGAAAGAGCTGAATAGATTAATTACAAAGACAAGTGAGGGAAATCCTCATAAGTTTTTGAAAACATAACTCAAAGTAAAATGTACCTAGGCATTCCTGCAGATTTTGTCTTGAAGACAGACTTATTGAGCTTATGTTCATTCTCTTTCTATAACATATTTCTTATAGATTTACTATGTAAATTGGCAAGAACTGACAAACAGCATTTGTAGTCACAAGATAAATTTCAACTAATAAGGAGTGATTTCAAATCTGATCAGAAAACCAAAAGATTCCTAAAAGAATCCATTCCTGAGATACAAAATAGACTTAACACTTAAAACTCACAGAAAATAAATCTGTGCTGAGATCCACTGTAAGACTAATCCCACCAGCTTGTTTGGAAAGACCCCTGCATAAGGGGCTCAAATCTCTGTAGAGCACATTATTTCTGAATCAAGTCTTTCAAATTATGGCAGTGAGGAAGTCTTGAATAGATCTCAGTGGAACTGTCCAGTAGTTCCCTAACCTTTTCAACTCCCCAAAGTATCACTGGACAACCTGCTAATAAATAAATGCTAAGTTCACTAGTGGTCACTGTAGTAAGGGGAAACCCCATCTTTAGCACGATCTTAGCAGTTATGAAGAATGTGAATGTCAGATGTGGGATGTTTATATTGTCTCAAGGTCTTTGCACAAGTAGTTCAAGGTAGAGCTTTCAGGGGACTGATTGGAGTTGTTCAGTCTATGTCATAATACTTCCAGACTGGTACATGGAACAAAGTGAAGATCTTGAGTTAAATCTTGAACAGCTATTTCATAATGTTGTTTAGTATAGGTTTTCTGAAGCAAGCATACTGTTATTTATTGTTTTATAGTTTTATCTTCCCTAAGCAAATATTTCTTGGGAACAAACTAAGTCAGGACAATATATAGTTCTGATAGCTATATTTGATGCAGTTAGTTGCAGTTCTCATTCCAAAATACTGAAAAGAGTTGAACAATGATTGTTTCTAAACAATATTTCCACATGGTATAAATATAAGAATAATTGGATAAATTTTGCAGCACATTAATTGTAATAATTATAATATGACAAATACATTTATAAACAATATTTAATTTGTTAGCTAATGATATATCATGTTTAGAAAAATATTATACAACTTATATTTTTTATTTTTCTTTCCTAAGTCCTAGATGGAGGCAGAGCAAGCCTTTCTCATATGAAAAATAATATACAGAGCTTAAGAGAAAACACTAAAAACTCTCACAATAACTAGGAATTTTATTTTAATCCTTGAAAAACTAGTTAATTTGCTTTGAGGGGTGAGTCTTAGAAACCTGGGAATTTGGTAGTTTAAAATTACCCCTTCCAAACTTTTTGCTACTTAAAAATGCATTCATTAGGCAGAAATTACAGAGAATAAATTATATCAGTGTTAGCCAGGTTTGAGGAAAATAGCCTGTCTCTACAAGGTTGAGAAATAAAAATCAGTACCAATTTTGTACACTTGAAGAAGTGAAGTGTTAGTTGGTCAGTCATGTCCAACTTTTTGCAATCCCATGGACTATAGCCCTTCAGGCTCTTCTGTCCATGGAGTTTGATAGGCAAGAATACTTGAGTGGGTAGCCATTCCGTTCTCCAGGGGATCTTCCTGACCAGGGACTGAATTTGGGTCTCTTGCATTGTAGGCTGATTCTCTACCATCAGAGCCACCAGGGACTCTTAAAGAACATCAAATACTTTAAAACTCAACATATTTTCTGAACTAGAAATTCCACATTCAGAAAAATAATTGGGCAAATTAAAAGGTATAAATATTAGCTTTGGCTTTATAAAATTAGTCTAACAGTGATAAGTAGATATAGAATAAATGTCTATCAATAGGAATTTGAATATACTACAGTCTGTTGATATAATGACATACTATATGTTCATTAAACTGATATTGTAAAACAGTAATTTTGTTGTGAATGATTGCCCATAATATGGTATGAGAATAAAAACCAGCATCATTGTGTAATCTTATTGCTATGATCAAACTTTATGCATGTATTAAACACAAAGACTCAAAGTATAATCTCTAAATGATTAACAATAGCTTTTTCCTACTGGTGGAGACTTTTATTTTCTTCCTAATATGTATTTATATTATCTAAATTTTTAGATTGAGCAAGTATTATTTTTATAATAAAAAAGACAAATTTTACATTAAGGTAGGAAACATTCATATGAGTTAACATTTAAAATGTACCACTTAGAAAAGCTCCATTTCTGTTTCATGATTAAAATACTCCCTAGACTTACTGTGCAGCAGGTATAGACTTTTAGTCATGAAAGATGAAAAAGTTCTAGAGATCCACTGTGCAACAATGTGCATGTGGTGAACAATATGGTATTATACACTTAAAAATTTGTAAATAAGGTCGTTGTCATATTATATGTTTTTTAAAAATCGTAATAAAAATATCTCCTGGGATTTTGGAATAATTAAGCTTCTACCTATTATTTGATCAGGGATGATATCTAGCTGAAATAAGTTTTGGGGAAGGGGAATTTTAATCCAGGATAGTACCTGGGAAAGAAGAGGGAATAAAAATTAGAAACAAATATATAGGCTATAATATGGTGTGATTGGGACAGAAGTTACTTAGCAATAATCAAATGCAGACTGTAACTCAAGAGAGTTGTGTACTCTTAAATCTAACTAGCAAACTTCTCTCTGGGTAGGCTAAATACTAAAAGAAATCATAAGTGTGGGGAGTTAACATGCAATCCATGTTTTACATATATGACTAGCATGGGGATATTAAAGTCAAATTAATAATTTTATAGAATATATAATGTTAAACCAACTATACTTATCATTTTTTGATGAAGAAACATTTCTAAAAGTATCTACAATTTCTTTAAGGTTTGGTATTCTGTAAATTTCATGAAATAGTATTTAATTTTTCATATTCAGCTTGACTAACAGTATAATATTTTAATGAATAAACTTTACCTCTGACATAGGTTTTCTTTTCCCCAGTACACTGACTTCACACTAGAAAAAGATAACTGGTCCACTGAAACTCATTTTTCACATTTTCACAAGAGAAGTGTTATTTACCATAATTGGTCATAAAATCCTACAAGGCAGCTCTAGAGTAACATTAAACTGACAGATTTGTAGTAATAGCAGTTTCATTATAATCATCTCAACACATTTCTTCTGAAAGTTGCCAATAAAAAGGTATCTAGACAATCATCTGCTTTTACAACAGGTGTCAGAATATAGAAGAATATTTATTGGGGGATGTTTTAGAGCTAAATATATCACTAACCTAATTTCAAAAGTAAATTGCCTTTATTGATTACACATACATGATGATTAAATTCTCCTAGCAAATATACAATCAGCTACTGAACACCAATGTGACAAAATAAAACTGCTTTAGAATACACCATACCTATTGATTATTTCTGAAAAAATGTATTTTATGAAATTATGTTAATATTGTCTTTCAATTTCTCCTAGTGTAATATGTAATCTTTCATTTCCTCTTTCAGAAACAAGACCTGGCAACTGTGTGCATTATGAAACAACTTGCCAGTCTTTACTAAATAGATTAGAGTTTCCTGACCTCAAACATGCAAATAAAACTTATTTCATTATGGCAACTGATGACAATTTTGTTCAATTATATTCTTAAAGTATCTGTATTTTTTAGGATTAGATTTTAAGAACACTCAGAATATAAGTCTTAAAGTGCCTGATCTGACTCTATCACAAATACCACATTATTTTTGTGCCTGTTCTTAAAATACTTTTGTTTTTCCTCTGTCTAGTAATGTAATATGCTGAGGTCAATTTTCCTTCTTACTATAAAACACAAGGGTGATTTCTAATAACAAGAACTGTTAGTTTACATATGCAGAAGTATTAGAGTTCAGTTTGTAAAAACTCTAAAAAGCATTTTTAATATGCTTTAAGATACAAAGATTTATTTTTCAAATATAAGAGGAAGGCTTCATTTTCTTCTTTTTGGCCAGAAGTTATATAAGGGGTGTCTTTTATTTTTAAAAAGGAAAGAAAATCTTGCCATATTTCACTAAGGAACAAAGGAAAAAATTACACTTGACATTTAATGAAATAAAGAGAAAATCAAAATAAGAGCAATGACTTTCTGCACTAATACTTGTACCATAAATGTGCTGTGTTCCTCCTGTCACACATCAGGACACTCTCCTTTCAGTAAACATCACCCTAAATACCATACAGAGCTGTTGCCTTTTGGTTTCACTGGGAATAAATGACTCCACACAGTTATAACCAAAAAGCTCTTCTAGCTGGCAGCAATGTCCTCTGACAAAATTAGAAAGTTCAATTTGCAGATCCTACATTTTTACTCATATTTCTTTCATATTTCTGCACATGGAAAATGTAACTAACATAGAGAAAATTAAAGGAAAGAGCACTCTGAATGGAATTACAGCAGAGGTCTTATTTTCTATAATTGAAGCAATTACGCCTCAGTGCCAGGCAATAGTATTTGAAATTTTATTACTAGAGATAGATGTGACATATATAAAAAACACAGCAGAGCGCAACCTCCAGGATTACTGGAGAGAACATGACCTCTGGAGTCAGATCGGAGTTTGAATCAAGTCCTACAAAATGGGTGACTTTGGATTAGTTACTTAACCTCAGAGAGTTTCAGTTCCTACACCTATAAAAATGGGTAAACAGTTGGTAACTTATAGCAATATGTGGGACAGGTTGTAGCAATATCTGGTACCATGAGTATTAAGTGAGATAACATGAAAAGTGGTCCAAAACTTAGTGTGAGTGAGTGAGTGCTCAGTCCTGTCTGACTGTTTGCAATCCAATGGACTGTAACCCACCGGGCTCCTCAGTCTATGGGATTTCCCAGGAAAGAATACTGGAGTGCGTTGCCATTTCCTACTCCAAAACATTAGTGTATAGTAAGCTATTAATATGTTACAATTTCATTTCTAGTATCACTACACACACAAGCTACACATGACTCAGGTAATGAGAACTATATACATATAGTGTATATATATATATACACACACATATATATAATATATATGTACACATATATTTATATACACACATATTTATTTCTATAGAGAACTATATATATAGAAATATATATATACATACATATATACACACATATATATAACTATATATAAAGAGAGAACTCTAGAGAAACTGAAAAATAGCAAGATAGAAAAAAAGATTAAAAAATGAGCCCCTGTTTTATAATTACACCATCCCTAAAGTTCTCAGTCATTAATTTTGTTTTGCATCTCCATTTATTTAAAAAAATATAGAACACCCAATTAAGACATCTTATTTGAACTTGTATTTTACACAGGCACACATCTTCATTAATGGACTGTAAAAACTAACGAGAATCAGATTTATAGCTGAAATTTTTCTTGGGACATTTATTTTCCATTTTTTGCAACAGATAAACTCAGCACAACAAATTAATCTGAATTAGTAATTAAGATTACTAGGTAGTAATCACAGACTCATAATAATTGAGTCCATGTCTATTGAGGGCTTCCCTGATAGCTCAGCTAGTAAAGAACCTGCCTGCAATGCAGGAGACCCCAGTTCCAGTTCCTGGATGTGGAAGATCACCTAGAAAAGGGACAGGCTATCCACTCCAGTATGCTTGGGCTTTCCTGTGGCTTGGACAGTAAAGAATCCACCTGCAATGTGGGAGACCTGGATTTTATCCCTGGGTTGGGAAGATTCCCTGGAGGAGAGCAAGGCAACCCACTCCAGTATTCTTGCCTGGAGAATCCCCGTGGACGGAGAAGCCTGGTGGGCTATTGTCATGGGGTCATAAAGAGTCAGACATAACTGACTAAGCACAGAACAGCTATATCTATTCAGGTCATTGTTTTGATTTTTTTTTTAAAAGAAGATCATTTAACTAAATGGTTTCCTATCATTAAATATCATAGGATTTCCTTTATAACAGAAGGTGAGCTAGCCAAGCTACTTGTATCATTTATTAGCTTGGATGACCAAAAGGAGAAGAATTAGAACAAAGAATTTAATACACAGGATGTGAGAAGACTTGAATAAAATTGTTACAGGAATCAAACTTAACTAGACAAAATCAAGATATGAAGTAAAACAGACTGACATATTTTTTTTTCCTTTAAAGGGTAATCTTTGAACAATGGTATGTATGTAAAGTTAAAATCATCTTTGAACATACAATCTTAAATTCTTTTAAAATATCTGCAATAAAGTCAACTCATAAAGCTAATTATAATAAATAATTTTCATCATGAAACTGTATATTTGAAAATAATGCAGGTATATATTGTCTTCATTTTGATATTGTGATAACTTAAGAGTCAATAGAATGTACCTTTATGCTTAGAACTGGACTCGGGACAAATGATTGTTTCAAAACTGGGAAAGAGTCTGTCAAGGCTGTATATTGTCACCTTGCTTATTTAACTTAAATGCAGAGCATAATGTGTGAAATGGCAGGCTGGGTGAAGCACAAGCTGGAATCAAGATTGTAGGGAGAAATACCAACAACCTCAGATATGCACATAATAGCACTCTAATGGCAGAAAGTGAAGAGGAACTAAAGAGACTTGATGAGAATGAAAGAGGAGAGTGAAAAAACTGGCTTAAAACTCAACATTCAGGAACAAGATGGCGGAGCAGTAGGTGGACATGGAGTACATCTCTCTCCATGGATACATCAGGAATACACCTTCAGAAACAGAAGTGCATGCCGAACACCAGCTGAGAGAGGACAGGAGTACCTGACCAGTGGAAAAGAATATATAGAACCAGGCAAATCTTGGTAGGATGAGGGAACTAGAGTGCAAAATAGGAGTGTTAGTAGAACTAAGACTGCCCTTGGCAGGTGGGGGAACTGAAGCAGGGAACCCAGTCCCCACATGGGGCAATTGTCTGGGTCAGAGGAGAAACATTTAAGGCTGAGAGGGAAACAGCTGATCTGTGGCAGCCTAAATGGGATGAGGATCAGACAGTCCTTGTAGTAGCCATACATACCCCAGACAGGGGCACAGATTCCCTAGAAGGCACAGGGGTTGGAGCTGGAGTTTAGGGATTGTGGAGCAATCCCAAGGTGAGGGCTTCTGTTGACTGTAGGGAGACAGATGAACGGGGTATGAGGGGGGAGCCTGTGGTGGAAAGCCAGGCAGCCATGGAACCAAGGCAATACTGCTGAGTCACATGTAGAGGGTGGAGCCATCACGATAGCCTCTCTCTCCGCCCCCATGCCAGCATCAGCAGCTGAACAATAGAGAGGCTGGCCCATTCAATGCCTGATGCACTGAACTATAGAGTAGGACCCCCCCGCCCCCCGCAGGGTGCCCTATCAAGTGCCTGATGCACCTATCTACAGAGTAGAACCCCAGTCAGGGGGGGCACTCTATGTGCCTGACTCACCAATCAACAGAGAAGGGCCCCAGGCAAGGGAGACCTCCACGTGCCTGAACAAGTGGAGCTATGGAGAAAGACTAGCCAAAGAGGCCTTCTGATCACCAGCTACAAGAGGCTCAAAAAAAGACTGATAGGGCCATAACTCCTGCAGTGAAGGCAGTCCATGTCCCTACATACTTGGTGCTTCCGGGGTCCCCAGAAGCCAAGCAACTGTGCCACCTTCATGCTCAACTCTCACTGTGGCAGAGCTGCCACAGGCAAAAAAAGTCATGTCTATCTGCGCAGGGTCACTTCAGTTGTGTCTGGACTCTTTGCGACCCTGTAGACTGTGGCCTGCCAAGCTTCTCTGTCAGGGAGGGGGATTCTCCAGGCAAGAATACTGGAACATATTGGCCAGTATTGGTTGCCATACCCTTCTAGAGCACTAAATTTCCTTCTGCTCTAGTCACCTGTTGGGAGCCAGCGTGAGGAACTCCGCCCATGGCAAAGGTCATGAGGAAGGAAGCTTGGCATACGCAAAGGTGTGATCAAGCCTCAGGAAACCCCCTGTTCCCGAGCATCTACCCCCAAACCAGAGTACTTTACGGGCAGCTCTCCCCCATAACCATTTCTCTCAGAGAAGGAGTTAACTTGCAGCTCCAGTTAATAAAAATTCCTGGGCGTGATAAGAGTGTTTCAACTTACAAACTCTGAAGGT
This sequence comes from Capricornis sumatraensis, assembly GCF_032405125.1. Lineage (NCBI taxonomy): Eukaryota > Metazoa > Chordata > Mammalia > Artiodactyla > Bovidae > Capricornis > Capricornis sumatraensis. Next base: position 43,073,715 of record NC_091074.1, on the reverse strand, counting down.
TCTCTGGCCTGCCTGATCAGGCTCGTCCAGCCACATGTGATTGTTTACAGCCTCCCAACTGTGAGAGGCACGGTATGTTTTAAAACTTTCTAAATACAGACTCTTTTGAGAAGTTAGAAGATCATTAGTATAGTATAGTAGGTTGATTAAGAATTATATTGGTGAAGGGTTTTTTCATTTGTCCTGCCAATAATTACTGCTAATTCCCTGCCCTGGGTGTGACAAGGATGTCTCAGGTCAAACCTCTCTGCTGACAGACTAGCTTGTGTGACAGCCTCTCAGCCATAAACAGCACAGAGAGTTTGGAGTATTAGCATAGGGCTTTTTTCATTGATGAGTCAATGATTGCCATCAGGCCTCCATATCCTTAGGCACCTGGGAATATATTAATCAATGTATTTGGAATATAGAAAAGGAAATATAGTAGTTTTTGATCTTAGCAATACTAGACTTTTTGAGTTAATGAATCTTCTCTTTTGTTATAAATCACTATAAATCACTGTGTCCTTGCTATGCAAAAATGTAACTTTATCACTATCTTAAAACAAAATAGATCTTAAGGGGAACATTGGTGAAGGGTTTACATTTGTTGAGCCAATATTTGCTGCTAAATCTCCATATTCCTGCCCTTATAATGACTATAACTAGCATATAGGAAAAATAAGTATTAACCTTTAAGATTAATCATGTTAAACCTTAGGTTAAGTAAATTCCTTTCTTGATTGTAACTCACTACACCCTCACCCTATAGGAATGCAACTTTATTTGGAGGGTGGCGCCTGATTTAAGAAAAAATTACCCCTGGAAAAATAAGTTTTCTGGTTAACTGACCAGTATCAGAAAGGGCCAGCAGACCTCATGGCTAAAAGATGATAAAACTCATAAGACCTTTGTATAATTTTATATGAAGCACCTGATTGTGACAAGGATCAGGTCTGCTGACCCCTGCATGACTCTGTATTCATCCCTATGTATAACAAAAAGGTATATAAACAAAAAGGTATATAAACAAACCTGAAAAATAAAGAAATCGGATCAGTTTCTGGAAAGACTGATTCCCCCATGTCGTTTCTTTCTCGCTCCCCATTTTCCTGGCTGAATTCCCATCTGAAATGTGGGTACTCACCAAGCCTGCTAATTCTGCCTGGGCTTCTGAGATCGGACTGGGGAGGCCTCAGTGCTTCCGCTCCTTTGGGAGAATGGAAAGACGCCTGTGGCCTACGTAGGTGGTGATTGGTATTCCATGTAAACCAGTTGTTCAGCCTCTTTTCTCCACTAATTCTCCTACTACACTATCTGTTTCTAATCTCCCTCTATATCTGTAATTAAATAAGTTTTTTCCAGGACGCCGACTCCGTCCCCACCTTCGAATCACCCTGGATCCACCGGGGCTGGACCCCGGCAGTCACCAGCTCCCCTGAGTACCTGGTGCTGCCAGAACCCCTCCAACTTAAGTAGCTGCACCACTTCCACACCTTGCCCTCACAGGAGCAAACCTGGGCAGCCTCAGGAGCAAACCCCAGTAGACGATCCACATTTAGAGGTGGAAATAAAACGACAATTGAAACCCAGGGGCAGCGTGACTAAGGAAGAAGACGCCAAACCTTCCCACCAACTAAACAAGCTGCAGATTAAGTCCACACGATCAACTGGGCAGACTCTGTGTATATGTATTATGTAAAAGGTCATTGAGAACTCCCCAAACGAAACAAACTAGTTCTGTTAACTGTGGACATCGGACATTGGAGGCAAGAACACACAGAAATAGGGCCAGATTAGAATCTGAGCTGCCCCCACAGCAGGTCCAGAGAGCAGAACAGTGTTGGAGGCCATCCTAGGTGGACTGTGACTCCCAGTGAAGGAAGGGACTCTGACAGCACTAACTCAAGAAAAACATTTATTATTCTTATGTTTTGATTTGTTCTGTAGATTCTTTTGTATTAATTTTCTTTTTTTTCTCTCCTTTGTTGTAGTTGTCGATTTTATTGGCACTATGAAATCTGATCTAATTAAGCTTTTGAGCTTTTTTTTCCTTTCCCTCAGTCGCATTTTTTATTGCTGGTATAAACCTCTGCCTCTATGTTGGGTTTTTGCAGTTCTGTGTGTGGAGTTTTCCTTTTTTTTCTCAATTTTAATTTTTTATCTTTTAAACCTATTATTATTTTTTCTACATTTATTCCTTTGTTTGCTTTTTCTACTGTTCATTTCCCCTTGCAGTTAATCTTCAAAGTATATAAATCTTCTTTATCTACCTCTATTTAACTTTGCACATCTTTCTTTCTTTACTTTCTCTCTTTCCTTTCCTCTCAACACATTTGTTGGTTTCATTTTCATTGCTTAATTCCCCAATTGGCACCTTGCTTTAGTTTTGTTTTCCAGTTTGTGCTTTAGTTAATTCTGTTAACTAATAAATAAAATTTTTGATTTCCTTTGTTTGCTGCATCAATCTACTGTACTTCATTTTGTTGGACTGTTTTGACTTTTCTCATGGGTATATGTATATATTCCATTATTTTAATTATAATTTGCCTGATTTTGTAACTGCCATTTGTCTGGGGTTCATCTTTGGTTTCTCCTGTTTGGATATTTGTTTTAGTCTCACTTAATGCCATAACAAACCACTTGTGGAATCTTCAATTCTCAGCAGAGATCAAGCCCTGAGCCTTAGGAGTGGGACCACTGACTTCAAGACCCTAGACTACCAGAGAACTAACCCTAGGAAATATCAAAGAGTGAGAACTCACACAAAAGAAAATACCTGAAAACAAGACTTGGCATCATGCAACACCAGTAGCACTCTGTACAGGACGCCTCATCTAAACAACAAACAAAACAAAAATACAACCCAATCATCAGCAGACAGGATTACCACCTCACTCAGCCTTGCCCATCAGAGGAAAAACAAACAAACAAACAAAAACTCAGCACAAACCTCACCCTATAGGAAGCTTATACAAACCACTGGACCAACCTTAGGAGGGAAGAAACCAAAAGGGAAAAAGAATTCAACCTTGAAGACTTTAACCTTGTGAATATTCAAACACAATAATTAAAACAAATTAAAAAGGCAGAGAAATGAAGGAACAAACTAGAAAGACAGAAGTCCAACTAAATGAAGAGGAAATAGGCAAACTACCTGAAAAAGAATTCAGAATAATGATAGTAAAGTTGATCAAGAACCTTGAAAACAAAATGGAGAAAATGAAAGAATCAATTAACAAAAACATAGAAGAATTAAAGAATAAACATTCAGAGACAAACAATACAATTACTGAAAATAAAAATACTCTAGAAGGAATCAATAGCAGAATATCTGAAGCAGAAGAATGAATCAGTGAGCTGGAAGATAAAATGGTGGAAATAACTTCTGAAGAGCAGAATAGAACAAAAAGAATGAAAGGAACTGAAGATAGTCTCAGAGACTTCTGGAATAATATCAAATGCACCAACATTCAAATTATAGGGGTCCCAGAAGAAGAAGAGAAAAACAAAGTGTATGAGAAAATTTTTGAAGAGATTATACTGGAAAATTTCCCCAACATGGAAAAGAAAATAGTCAACCAAGTCCAAGAGGCACAAAAAGCCCCATACAGGATAAACCCAAGGAGAAACATGCCAAGATGCATACTAAACAAATTAAGAAAGAAAGAATATTAAAAGCAGCAAGGGAGCAACTACAAGTAACATACAAGAGAAACCCTATACACTTAACAGCTGATCTATCAACAGAAACTATGCAGGCCACAAGGGAATGGCAGGATATATTCAAAGTACTGAAAGGGAAAAATCTACAACCAAGAATACTGTACCCAGCAAGGATCTCATTCAAAATTAATGGAGAAATAGAAAGCTTTTCATATCAGCAAAAATTAAAAGAATTCAGTACCACCAAACGAGCTTTACAACAAATGTTAAAGGGGCTTATATAGTCATGAAAAACAAGAAAAGAAAAAGACCTACAAAATCAGCCCCAAACAATTAAGAAAATGGCAATAGGAACATATATATCAATAATTACTTTAAATGTAGATGGATTAAATGCTCCAACCAAAAGACACAGACTAGCTGAATGGATAAACAAACAAGACCCATATATATGCTATCTACAAGAAACCCACTTCAGATCTAAAGACACACATAGGTTGAAAGTGAGAGGATGAAAAAATATATTCCATGCAAATAGGAAGCAAAAGAGCTGGTGCAGCAATTCTCATATCAGGCAAAACAGACCTTAAGATAAAGAATATTGCAAGAGATAAGGAAGGACACTACATAATGATAAAGGGATCAATCAAAGAAGAAGACAAAACAGCCTCTTCAATAAATGGTGCTGGGAAAACTGGACAGCTACATGTAAAAGCATGAAATTAGAACACTTCCTAACACCATACACAAAGATAAACTCAAAATGGGTTAAAGACCTAAATGTAAGACCAGAATCTATAAAACTCTTAGAAGAAAACATAGGCAGAACATTTGATGACATAAATCAAAGCAAGATCCTCTATGACCCACATCCTAGAGTCACAGAAATAAAAACAAAAGTAAACAAGTGGGACCTGACTAAACTTAAAAGCTTTTGCACAGCAAAGGAAACTATAAGCAAGGTGAAAAAACAACCCTCCAAATGGGAGAAAAGAATAGCAAATGAAACAACTGACAAAGGCTTAATTTCCAAAATATACAAGCAGCTCATACAACTCAATACTGGAAAAACAAACAACCCAATCAAAAAGTGGGAAAAATATCTAAACAGCCATTTCTCCAAGGAAGACACAAATGGCTACCAAACACATGAAAAGATGCTCAACACTGTTCATTACCAGAGAAACGCAAATCCAAACTACAATAAAATGTCACCATACAACAGTCAGAATGGCCATCATCAAAAATTCTACAAACAATAAATGCTGGAGAGGGTGTGGGGAAAAGGGAACACTCTTGCACTGTCATTAGGAATATAAATTGAGGCAGCCACTATGGAAGATGATATGGAGATTCCTTTAAATACTAGGAATAAAACCACCATATGATCCAGCAATTCCACTCCTAGGCATATGCCCTGCAGAAACCAAAGTTGAAAAAGACACATGTATTCCATTGTTCATTGCAGCACTATTTACAATAGCTAGAACATGAAAGCAACCTAAATGTCCATCGACAGATGAATGGATAAAGAAGCTGTGGTAGATATACACAATGGAATATTATTCAGCCATAAAAAGGAAAGCATTTGAGTCAGTTCTAATGAGGTGGATGAACCTAAAACCTATTATACAGAGTGAAGTAAGTCAGAAAGACAAAGATAAATACTGTATTCTAATGCATATATAGGGCTTTCCTGGTGGCTTAGCTGGTAAAGAATCCACCTGCAGTGTGGGAGACCTGGGTTTGATCCCTAGATTGGGAAGATCCCCTGGAGAAGGGAAAGGCTACGAACTCCAGTATTCTGGCCTGGAGAATTCCATGAACTCTATAGTCCATGGGATTACAGAGTTGGACGTGACTGAGCAACTATCACTTTCATAAATTACTTAAAAAAACTTGGAAGATAATGACAGTCTGAAAGAACTGACAGTTGGAGTCTTCATAAGTAAGTAAGAATTTATTTACAGGGCAGCAATGGAGAAACAGACATAGAAAATAGACTTATGTACATGGGGAGAGGGGAGGAGAGGGTGAAATATATGGAAAGAGTAACATGAAAACTTACATTGACATATGTAAAATAGATAGCCAATGGGAATTTGCTGTATGGCTCAGGAAACTCAACAGGGGCTCTGTATCAATCTAGAGGGATGGGATGGGGAGGAAGATGGCAAGGAGGTTCAAAAGGGAGGAGGTATATGTATACATAAGGCTGATTTATGTAGAAGTTTGACAGAAAACAACAAAATTCTGTAAAGCAATTATTCTTCAATAAAAAGGAAAACAAAAAACCCTCAACATTTAAAAACCTAAGATCATGGCATTCAGTTCCATCAGTTGAGTTCGGTCACTCAGTCGTGTCCAGCTCTTTGCGACCCCATGAACCGCAGCACACCAGCCTTCCCTGTCCATTACCAATTCCTGGAGTTCACTCAGACTCACGTCCATCGAGTCAGTGATGCCATCCAATCATCTCATCCTCTGTCGTCCCCTTCTCCTCCTGCCCCCAATTCCTCCCAGCATCAGAGTCTTTTCCAATGAGTCAACTCTTCCCATGAGGTGGCCAAAGTACTGGAGTTTCAGCTTCAGCATCATTCCCTCCAAAGAAATCCCAGGGCTGATCTCCTTCAGAATGGACTGGTTGGATCTCCTTGCAGTCCAGGGACTCTCAAGACTTCTCCAACACCACAGTTCAAAAGCATCAATTCTTCAGTGCTCAGCTTTCTTCACAGTCCAACTCTCACATCCATACATGACCACTAGAAAAACCATAGCCTTGACTAGATGGACCTTAGTTGGCAAAGTAATGTCTCTGCTTTTCAACATGCTATCTAGGTTGGTCATAACTTTTCTTCCAAGAGTAAGCATCTTTTAACTTCATGGCTGCAGTCACCATCTGCAGTGATTTTGGATCCCCCAAAAATAAAGTCTGACACTGTTTCCACTGTTTCCCCATCTATTTCCCATGAAGTGATGGGACCAGATGCCATGGTCTTCGTTTTCTGAATGTTGAGCTTTAAGGCAACTTTTTCACTCTCCTGTTTCACTTTCATCAAGAGCCTTTTCAGTTCCATCATGTCATTGCAAATAGAAGGTGAAAAGGTGGAAGCAGTGACAGATTTTATTAGCTTGGACTCCAAAATCACTGTGAACAGTGACTGCAATCATTAAATTAAAAGACTACTGCTTCTTGGGAGGAAAGTTTTGACAAATCTAGACAATGTATTAAAAAGCAGAGGCTTCAGTTTGCTGACAAAGGTCCATGTAGTCAAAGCTATGGTTTTCCCAGCAATCATGTATAGATGTGAGAGTTGGAACACAAAGAAAGTTGAATGCCAAAGAATTGATGCTTTTGAACCACAGTGTTGGAGAAGACTGCTGAGAGTCCCTTGGACTATAAGGAGATCAAGCCAGTCAATTCTAAAGGAAATAAACACTGAATGTTCACTGGAAGGACTGATGCTGAAGCTGAAGCTCCAGTACTTTGGTCACCTGATGCAAAGAGCCAACTCCTTAGAAAAGAACCTGATGCTGGGAGAGATTGAAGGCAGGAGGAGAAGGGTGTGACAGAGGATGAGATGTTTGGATGGCATCATCTACTCAATAGATATGAGTTGGAGGAAACTCTGGGAGATGGTGAAGGACAGAGGAGACTTGTGTGCTGCTATCCATGAGGTCACAAAGAGTCGGACACAACTTAGTGACTGAACATTAACAACAATTGCTTAGAATAATGTTTAGTTCAGGGCTTGGATGAGTGTCTTGTGTCAAATGCCCACCAATGTATCCCTTTAGAATTGCTTTTCTTAAAGTTTCCCTTAGCAAGAGAGCATCTGTTTACATTAAGTACCATTAAAAATATTGCCATTAAACTTACTAATATATTATTCTAGATGCCATGCTCCACACTAGATGTTGTCCTTTTGATGAGGACCCTCAGGAGAAATACATTATTTTTGCATCAAAACAGCTTTACAGATACAAAAGGTAAAATCTTCTAGGTAAGATGAAAAATCAAATATCTTCATGAACTTGGACTTGAGAAAGATTTATTAAACAGAATACAACAAGCACTAACCAAAACAGAAAAGACTGATAAACCAAACATTAAAATTAAGAAATCATCTTCATCAAAATACAAGTATAATACCCTGAAAGGGCAAGCCATAGAGACAGAAAAGATATATACAATGTATACAACAAACAAGTGTCACACACTCAGAATATATGGTATATAAGAAACTTGCTAATCATTACCAAAAGTCAAGCAAGCCAAAAGACAAATGTGCAAGGCAATTCAACAGCACTCCACAATATAAGGAATTCTGGATGGCCACTGAGAAACAAAATATAATATAACCATACAATGAAGTAATAATCAGTGATAAAAACAAATGAAGTACCAATACATGCTAAAATATGATGGATTTCAGAAACATCATGCTAAATGGCAGATTTGATCACAAAAGACAATTGGTATGATTGCATTAATATGAGAAGTCCAGTATAGGCAAATCCATAGAGGCAGAAAAATAGAATGAAGATTTTCTAGGGGTGGAACTATGGCAAAAAGGGTGGGTATACTGCTGATTTTATTTCAAGGGTAATGAAATGTTTGAAATCAAATAATGATAATGCTTGCATGACTTGTAAATATATTATGACTTGTGAATATATGGTTATATGACTTGTGAATATATTGAAAACTGTTGTATGTTTTAAATGGGTGAAGTTTGATATAAATTATCTCAACAAAATTATTAAAATGTAGATGGAATAAAATTTTTAAAGTTATAATAAAATCAAATAAAATAGAAAAATAATGTGGTCCAGCAACATCAGTCATCATAAACTAAAATCATAATTATGAGGCAGAAATCATTCATTAGGTAGTCAGTGTAGGGTTAGAGTCTAGCTTCCTTTTTTAATTTCAATTTTAATTCTCTCACATAAACATTTTGCTGCATTAGCCCAAAGCTATATTTGCTGCTCCAGTTTCTAGGCATTCAGAGGAATTCCTCCCTGGTCTGGATGGTCATAAAACATCTATACCCAGGACAAGACAATCCTTAACTGTTATCCAGTCTATCAAGAAGAACTCCAGGAGGACCATTAGCTCTTAAACATACAGTTGGCCCCTAAATAATGGTCTGGGGTCTTGAGAAAGGGTTGAGTGATGGTTCACACTGTCTGGAGAAACTGAGAAACTAAGGGATCCAAAAAAGCCATAAAAATGGTAAACTGGACATTGCATTATGCAAACTGATTGGTCAAAAATGACATATATTAAAGTCACAAGCCAACCAAAAATGTACAGATCAGTAACAGCAAAGAAATACAACTGATATAACCCCTGCCTTCTGGGGGCTCTTCACCCAATCTCAGTGTCCATACTGAGAGCTTTGAATTTCTATCCTTAAAATAAACTTTGCCTGTGTGAATGTTTATTTTGCAAGTTTGTGGAATTTGTTCTTTGGCTCCATGAACAGAACTTGGTTTTCCCATTTCAATTACATACAATTACCAGTGTGAACTTTTATACACAGAGGGCAACTAACAAAATCTGGCAGTATCAACTAAAGTTGAACAGACATATATTTTCTGACCAAACCTTTCAACTCCTGGTATACAATCACAAGTAAGAGCTGGAAATGGTAGAAAGTAATTAGAATTTAAAAGTAGGCCAGTACTTGTTTGTTAGTTTGCTTGCTTTTATGAGAAATGAATTATTCACTAACTCAAAATGTAGGTCAACTGTGATGCTAGGTTGCCACACTTCATACTGGAGGAAAAATATTGCAGCATGATGATATTCTCTACCAAAAAAAAAAAAACAATATAAGTAAATGTAAAATATGGAAAACATTTCTCACAGAATTTAGATTTCCTTTTATACCTAGCCTATACAAAATTCATAGTACAACCCTCATATGATTGTGCCTTCTATGTCCTAGGGCAGCAGCTGAAGCATATGACTAACAATGGTATTTCAAATCACTCAACCACTAGCCTTTAAAGGTAAATGAGATACTGAAACGTTGTATTACTTGATAATTATGACACTAGGCTTTATTGTAGTATCATGACAGAAATTCAGATTGGATGTCAACAGACAACAGAAAGCAGTTATAGGTTTGACTTGTGCTCACTTCTTATAGACTACTGTCTAGCTAGGTTCCATCTCCCTCCCTTCTTGCCAGGAAGTCTGGTCAAAGCATCCAAAGATTGTCATGATTTTTTTTTTTTTTTTTGCCTATTCATCCTTTTCCTTTTTTTTTTTTTCTTTCTTTTTTTAAGAAAGTGACACAGATATAAAGAACAGACTTTTGGACACTGTGGGAGAAGGCAAGGGTGGGATGATTAGAGAGAATAGCATTGAAACATGTATATTAACATATGTGAAAGAGATCTCCAGTCCAGGTTTGATGCATAAGACAGGGCACTCAGGGCCAGTGCACTGTGATGACCTGAAGGATGGGATGGGAAGGGAGGTGGGAGGGGGGTTCAGGATGGGGGACACATGTTCACCCATGGCTGATTCATGTCAATGTATGGCAAAAACCACTACAACATTGTAAAGTAATTAGCCTCCAATTAAAATAAGTAAAATGATTTTTTAAAAAATTAATTCTTTTTTTAATTATTATTTTTTTAAATTTTTAACTGGAGGATAATTGCTCTATAATGTGTTCATTTCTGCCTTACAACAATGAAGATCAGCCATATATATATATGTGTGTGTGTGTGTGTGTGTGTGTGTGTGTGTGTATGTATATGTATATCCCTCATTCTTGTGTCTCCCTCCTTCCTACCTCCATCCTACCACTCCACTCCTCATCCTTTTCCAGATAATTGAGCTTCCTTGGTGGCTCAGAGGTTAAAGCGTCTGCCTAGAATGCGGGAGACCCGGGCTCAATCCCTGGGTTGGGAAGATCCCCTGGAGAAGGAAATGGCAACCCACTCCAGTACTCTTGCCTGGAAAATCCCATGGAGGGTGGAGCCTGGTAGGCTACAGTCCATGGGGTCACAAAGAGTCGGGCACTACTGAGTGACTTTACTTACTTACTTAATTACAAAATGGTTATCAGGATGTTGAGAATTTAAATTGTGTCCCATAGCCTCCTGTCTATTTATTACTAGAGAAATAGTCAAAGCATCCAAGGTAGAAATGCATAAGCAGATGGCATGTGCCTTTCATTACTCAAAAGTAGGTTCTATCTCACATTAATCTATTTGGTATGGCACTTTAGAATCTTCTGGAAAGTTATTTGATAATATATATCAATATAGTTAAAATAACCATAGTCTGTGACCTATTATCCACAGGGAGAGTCTAACCTCATCTAAGAATATGAAATGTACCCAAATGAACAAAAAGGCATTCATCATAAGTATTATTTATAAAAATACAAAATTGTACTAAAATTTGAAAAAAGTGGTAAAAAGCAAAATTAAATAACTAAGGGAGGTACTATTATAGAGCCAATTAAACTAAATTTTCAAAAATTTCTTATGATATAAAGAAAAAATACAGGGCATAGACTATTTTTTAATTGGAGGATAATTGCCTTACAATGTTTCATTGGTTTCTGCCATACAACAATGCAAATCAACCATAATTGTATATATATATATATATATATATATATATATATATTATAGATGTCTATATATTCTCTTCCTCACTCTTGAGCTTCTCTCCCTCCTCTCATCCCACCCCCAGGACATGGAATTATAAATAACTGTACCATCTCTATCTCTCTCTCTATATATATATATATACAAACACACACAGACATATATACTTTATGTAAATATATAATCAGGACACAGAATGCCTACCACTATTTCAGGAAACAAAAGATGTTGAGGCCATTAAGTTATCTGCCACTGTAGCCGCCCATGATAGTACACACTTAGGGGATTCAGGATGGAAAGGAACATGATATTTGCCCTAGGTAGCTAAGGTGTATATCAAAGGAATATTTCATTAAGCCGAGATTCTTGCATGTTCATATACATTTTTTTTTTCTTTAAGATAAATCTCTTTGCTCAGCTACTTGTTTTATTTCTGCAAAACTCCTATATATCCTGGCTCTTCCCTTATCTCTTCAGAACAGTCTCTCAGGGCTTTCCAAGGGCTTAATCCCTTACTAAGTCTGATGAATAAAATATAATTCTCAACTTTAGGTTGTACATTAATTTTTTTAGTAATAATGACATTTTATTAAAAACAAGGTAAGGGAGTAATAAAGAATATTGTATATAACAATTGACTGGTTCTTTTTATTCTTAGATTTCAAAATGTCTAAATTAAATAGTTGAAAAATGTAAATAAGAAAAAATGGGAAAAATAATAATGAAAGTGTGATCATTTTAGTCTCTAATGATTTTCATTAGTTTCTCATTAGTTATAGTTTCTCATTAGCCATAGGATAAAAATTCAACTACTTATCATAGGATACAAGGTTCTTATTGTTGCTGTAGTGTCACTATTAGGACTTTTTCAACTTAATTCATGCTATGACTGATCTTAACGTTAAGCTACAGGCTGATCTTTCTTCCTTAAAATTCACTTTTCCTTTCTAGCTCCCCAACCTCTTATTTTTATGTTCTACTCTATACAGTTTTCCAGTATTAGAATGTGCTATATTTGAATTATGCTTTTATTTTATTGAATCCAATGTCATAGCACATCTCTAGCTTTGTACTATACACGAATATGATTAGAATACGTCAGGGAGCTGAACCATATGATCTTAGGAACTGCTCCTGGCAGTATGGTTCTATTCCAGAAGTATTCATCTCTTCCAAGTTTAAGTCGCTTTTTCAAGAGAAATATGGCTCAGCTAAAGATTTTCTAAGTGAACCATTTACACAGCCATGCATATGAGAGGAATTTTGGCTAAAATATTAAATATAATAATGGATATTTTGGCATATATTTCATATTTAAGATCTTAGCCTTCTGTACAGAGTAAAAACTTATCAGAAATAAATTCTGTGCACAATCTGTGCACAAAAATTAAAATTTATTTATCAGCCAATTTTTACCAAAATTTGTTTGATGTTTTAGTTAATGTCATATTAAGGGAAAGTATATTTACTTTCTCATAATAATGGTTCAATACTTTTAGTTCTATCTTAAGATTTACAAATTCTAGTAAGTATATAGAGACAGTAGTAAACTAGCAATAATATGAAAAAAATGTTCATTGAAGTATTGCAAGTCTGGAGGAGGTTGGCATTTCCAATCTGAAACAAGATTAATTTCTAGTTAACTAGTAATTTGGTATGACAGATTCGAGAAAGACTTAAACAAAGTAACTATTCCTATCCTTAGTGAAAACAAGTGTGGAATACAATGACTACTAGTAATGAAAATAATAACACTTAACAATCAATATTAGTCAATGGAAAACAATGAATGGCTGAATTTCCTTTTTTTGCTTTTCAATTAATTACTGACTGGCAAATCAAATCTATTTTCTTTTCTTTTCTTTTCTTTTTTTTTTCAAATCTATCTTCTAACCATAAAATATACATGAGGATTTTAAATTTATTTAATGAAAAAACCACTTTACTAAGATTAATTATCTAATACCATAGAAAACTAAATTAATGCAGTTACATTAACATTAGGGGCTTCTTAAGTATTAAACCCTTTACTTGATACTTAAAATCCACTATATACTTAATCTTTGGAACAACCCTAATGGGTTGATATTATTATCTTCCTTTTAAATTGAGAAAACAAACTTAGAAAATAAACTTGGTGGCCCATATTGACCCAACAGGAAAGTGGAAAAGACAATCTTTGAGCCATGATATATGTATCTCCAAACATTATGATCTCAGGAAAAAAAGAGACTCAATATGGATTTTGAATTACTTTTAAATGCAACATATTTACATAGTAATTTCCTTCACTATATACATAAATGACATATCTACGCCTACTCTGTCATGTTTATGTAATGCACCCTTTTCCTCTAAAATAATGGCAGTGTGTTTGCATTAATGTTTCTGGGATCATAGGTCTGTTTGTTTTACTGTTGTTTTTTTGTTTTGTTTTTGGTGGCAAATGAAGGAGGGGATGAGTTTCACACCCATCTCAGTGTATGTCACTGGTTAGCATAGGAATGTACCACAGATTTTATGATATTGTTTATTTTAAAGTAATAAATGAATGAAACTTTACTATAAGAAAAAAAAAATCATTCTCCTTAATCCCTGAAGCAAATCCTTCTCATTATAGAAGTCACTTATTTTTAGAAGAAATAAATCATAAGGATTAGGCTATTTTTCTTGCATTAGAAGAGTTAGCCAATCTTTGTCAATGTTCCAAGCTGTTAACTTTGATTTCACATACTAAAAGATGAAAATTCTATCATTAGAAAAGCATTTAATTGTAAAACATTGGTTAGTTGAATTAAATTTCATTCAATTCTATCCAATTTTCTTTTGGTAAAGTCAGTAGTCTGTTATCTGAAGAGTTATCAAACAGACTGGCATGCCCTGACATTTTGAAAATTGAAATTTAATAAGATAAATAAAAGTGTTGCTCTAATTTCTCACTTACAGGTTTCTCAGATGTAGATTTTAAAAATTATTTTTATTATTCCTCCACTTTATTTTCTAAATTAAGCAATAATGAATAGGCTACTACAAAGCAAAATACCTTATTGCTAACAAGTACCTAGCATAAGGCTGGTTTATATAACATTTGCATTTTTTTTTGGGAGGAGGGTACTTATTCCTCAAAAAGATACACCATTGTAGCAGTTTGTGATCCTAAGTGTGGAGAGTGTCAGAGAATTGCAGTACTCTTTACTTACATGTTTTCTATTAAAATTTTACTTTGAACTTACAGAAGCATTTCTTATACCTCACCAATCACCTCCTAAAATCTAATATTATTTAATCAGTGATCAGTATTCCAAGTTGAAGATAAGGCCAGAGAGAGAGGGAGGACAATCATTCCTGAAGCTCCTTCTGCTTTGACCAGGGATCAGGAGTTTTGCCCTATGCATGTGCCCAACATTCATTTATTTTGAGCCAATTAGCTTTTTGTTCCATTACACTCTTCCTTTTAAATGATAATTATTGATATTGACAGGTAATCTGATGTAATATTTTTATTTATAAGAAATGTAAATGACAAAATATATATTTCTCATGTATTTGGTCTTTGTCCATGGATCCTGGCTTACAGCTCCCCAAACACTTGGGATTTCCTGATTGAAAAGAGCAATGGGATCACCTTTTATCACAATATTTGGTCTCTTGTGTTCATTTCCTGAAACTGCTTCAGAGCCATAAAAGTGAAATGGGTGTTTTGTTATTCATAACAAGTCCCTTTCTATCAAAACTGGGATTTTGTTAATAAATTGACTTTTCTTAAGCTCCTATACATGTTTGCCCTGCATTAGAAGGTGGATTCTTTACTATTGTACCACCTGGGAAGCACCTAAAGATGGGGCTGCTGTCAGAAGAAGCAGCTATGCATTGAGGATTGGAAATTTTCGAGCCACCCCTGATTTCCAGAGAGGGGAAAGGGGCTGGAGGTTGAATCTATCACCAACGGCAACTATTAATCAAACATGTCATGTAATAAAGCATTCATAAAAAAACCAAAGGATGTGTTTGGGAGCCTCAATCATCTGGAGGTATTGGAAAGGAGGCACATTCAGAAAGGACATGAAAACTCCATGCCCTTGCCGACGCACCTGTTCCTGAGTTATATCTGTAACTGCAACTCTGTCCATAACAAGATTGTATCCAGATACATCCTGTCTTGCAGATACAGAGTCGAAACCACAAGTCATGTAACTTGGGCATGTTTAAAGTTAAGCCAGTCACAGAATAAGCAAACCAGAATATCACAGAGACCTTAATTCCAGAATCCTTTCAGAAATAATGGGTCCATTGTCCAGGAAGATTCACACCTGAACCCACCATTCCATAACTTATTATAAATGGTCAAATTTAAAGCCCTCCAAATGAAACCTGCCTTGCCAGCATTTCTGCACATCAGTCTGTCCTCCCTAACTCATAAAAGCTTGACCAACACCAGGTGGAGGAGGCAGATTTGAACACTGCCATCTGTCTCCTTGTCAGTGGACCTGGCAATAAAGCTCTTATTATTATTATTTTTTTCCTTTCAAAGGCCAGTACACTAGTATTGATTTCTTTGCACATCAGGTTACAAGCCCTTGCTAGGTAACAACATTTTATAATAAAGTGGTAATCTAGAAAGTAAAATATTTCCCTGGGTGAGTCACACTAGCATACTAATCAAGCCCACATAGGGTTTTGAGAAACTCTGAACCTCAGAATCACAGGAACAACCTGAACTTGGCACTGGAGTCTGATGTGTAGAGTTGTGGGGGTGGGGGTGGATAGCAGCCTTAGGGACTGGGCGCTTAACCTGTGCAATCTGATGCTATTTCCAGGTAGATAGTGTCAGAATTGAGTTAAATTATAGGACACTTTTTTGGCATTTGGGGAATTGCTTTATGGTGTAAAAAAGACACAAATACACCACTGAAATTGATTTAATAATCCCAAAGACCTATGGCAAATGATTATTTTAAAATAAATATATTTTCTCTACCTATGCCTCCATGCTTTTTCTGATTTTGGATGTAGAAAACAAACATATGGTTACTAAGATGGAAAGGGGCATAAGGGAAGGGATAAAGTGGGAGACTGATATATACACATTAATATATATAAAATAAATAACTAATAGGGGCCTACTGCATAGCTCAGGGAACTCTACTGAATACTCTGTAATGACCTATATGCTAATTGAGTCTAAAAAAGAGTGAATACATGTGTATGCATAACTGATTCACTTTGCTCTCTACCTGAAACTACTACAACATTGTAAATCAATTCTTTTCCAATACAATTTAATTTACAAATAAGTATGCTGCTACTGCTAAGTCACTTCGGTTGTGTCTGACTCTGTGTGACCTCATGGACTGCAACCCACCAGGCTCCCCCGTCCCTGGGATTCTCCAGGCAAGAACACTGGAGTGGGTTGCCATTTCCTTCTCCAAATATATATATTTATTCATTCATTTAAATTAGTTTTAATATTTATTCATCTAATCATTTTTTAAATATTGTAAGTGGAATAAAGATGGAACTTAAGGCAAGAATTTTGAGGAACTATAAACAATATCTAAAGAATGGTGGAGGACAGAACTACATGTTGAGAACCCAAACTGGTCTGAACCAGAAGTTTGATGATTGAGATTCCTGGAATACTGTCCTGTTAACTTACCATTTGCGACAATCAAAGGAGAAAAGGAAAGATATAAGCATCTGAATGCAGAGTTCCAAAGAATGCTAAGAAGAGATAAGAAAGCCTTCTTCAGCCATCAATGCAAAGAAATAGAGGAAAACAATAGAATGGGAAAGACTAGAGATCTCCTCAAGAAAATTAGAGATACCAAGGGAACATTTCATGCAAAGATGGGCTCGATAAAGGACAGAAATGGTATGGACCTAACAGAAGCAGAGGATATTAAGAAGAGGTAGCAAGAATACACAGAAGAACTGTACAAAAAAGGTCTTCATGACCCAGATAATAATGATGGTGTGATCACTCATCTAGAGCCAGACATCCTGGAATGTGAAGTCAAGTGGACCTTAGAATGCATCACTATGAACAAAGCCAGTGGAGGTGATGGAATTCCAGTTGAGCTATTTTAAATCCTGAAAGATGATGCTGTGAAAGTGCGGCACTCAATATGCCACCAAATTTGGAAAACTCAGCAGTGGCCACAGGACTGGAAAAGATCAGTTTTCATTCCAATCCCAAAGAAAGTCAATGCCAAAGAATGCTCAAGGTACCACACAATTGCACTCATCTCACATGCTAGTAAAGTAATGCTCAAAATTCTCCAAGCCAGGCTTCAGCAATACGTGAACTGTGAACTCCCTGATGTTCAAGCTGGTTTTAGAAAAGGCAGAGGAACCAGAGATCAAATTGCCAACATCTGCTAGATCATGGAAAAAGCAAGAGAGTTCCAGAAAAACATCTATTTCTGCTTTATTGACTATGCCAAAGCCTTTGACTGTGTGGATCACAATAAACTGTGGAAAATTCTGAAAGAGATGGGAATACCAGACCACCTGACCTGGCTCTTGAGAAATCTGTATACAGGTCAGGAAGCAACAGTTAGAACTGGACATGGAACAACAGACTGGTTCCAAATAGGAAAAGGAGTACGTCCAGGCTGTATATTGTCACCCTGCTTATTTAACTTATATGCAGGGTACATCATGAGAAATGCTGGACTGGAAGAAACACAAGCTGGAATCAAGATTGCCGGGAAAAATATCAATAACCTCAGATATGCAGATGATACCACCATTATGGCAGAAAGTGAAGAGGAGCTAAAAAGTCTCTTGATGAAAGTGAAAGAAGGGAATGAAAAAGGTGGCTTAAAGCTCAACATTCAGAAAATGAAGATCATGGCATCCAGTCCCATCACTTCATGGGAAATAGATGGGGAAACAGTGGAAACAGTGTCAGACTATTTTTCTGGCTCCAAAATCACTGCAGATGGTGATTGTAGCCATGAAATTAAAAGACGCTTGCTCCTTGGAAGGAAAGTTATGACCAACGTAGATAGTATAGTCAAAAGTAGAGACATTACTTTGCCAACTAATGTCCGTCTAGTCAAGGCTATGGTTTTTCTAGTGGTCATGTATGGATGTGAGAGTTGGACTGTGAAGAAAGCTGAGTGCTGAAGAATTGATGCTTTTGAACTGTGGTATTGGAGAAGACTCTTGAGAGTCCCTTGGACTGCAAGGAGATCCAACCAGTCCATTCTGACGGAGATCAGCCCTGGGATTTCTTTGGAAGGAATGATGCTAAAGCTGAAACTCCAGTACTTTGGCCACCTCATGCGAACCGTTGACTCATTGGAAAAGACTCTGATGCTGAGAGGGATTGGGGGCAGGAAGAGAAGGGGACGACCGAGGATGAGATGGCTGGATGGCATCACTTGCTAGATGGACGTGAGTCTGAGTGAACTCCGGGAGTTGGTGATGGACAGGGAGGCCTGGTGTGCTGTGATTCATGGGGTCGCAAAGAGTCGGATATGACTGAACTGAACTGAACGTACCATCAACCAATCAGAAGAATGTCATGCACCTTGAATCCCTCAACCAAAATGTCACATTTAAAAACTCTTCCCTAAAAACCATCAGGGAGTTTGGGTCTTTTGAATACGATACTTGTTCTCCTTGCTTGTACATGCGATAAAACTTTCTCTGCTCCAAATCCCAGTGTTTTTGTTTGCTTGACCTCTTTCTGCAATGGACACGCAGACTTGGGTTTGACAACATTATTAATGTCCCTCTTTTTTACCAGACTGTAGTTTCATTAACAAAGGCATAATGTTAACTTTTACTCACTATTTCATGTCCCAAGCCCAGAACTATTTTCTACAAATTATAATTTCATTATAAGGTTTTAGATCTATGATAAGAGCACTACAGTGATCATATTTGGGGAAACTGTTAAACAAAGATCAAAGGAAAATACTAATATTACAAAGGACCAAATTTTTTGGATAAGTATTATTTTTTATGTATTAGGATAGCTGCTTACAATCTAAACTCAGATGTAACAAACAGCAGAGAATGGAAATGCTTCATATAATTTTCAAGAGCATAACTAGACCAATAAAATACAGCAATATTGAAATAGGAATCTGAGTTCTTGTTCAAGGGGCAAAAGAATGAACTTCACTGAGACACAAACACTTATGGTAGTAAGAAAATGGGATTTATTATAGAGAAGAAAAGTATAAAGTTTTCATCAAAGACACTGAGAGGGAGTAAAAAGCCCCCAAAAGTGGGACTTACAGCAGTTTATGTCCTTACCAGTTTAATCTGTACATTTTTGGTTGGCTCCTGTCATGTCATTTCTAACCAATCAGTTTAAAGTTCAAAATGTTTAATTTAACATCTTTATGGCTTCTCTTGACCCCAGATTAAGTCACTACCCTTTTTCATGCCCCCTGGCCATTTTACAAGATGTATGGGCTAAAGATTAATGACCACCAGTTGGTTTTCCCTCAGGCATATGTAACAGAGGTTAATTACTGGCTTTCCTTGGATTTGAGTGCTGATAATTTATCAGACCAAAGACACATTTCAGGAATTAGGGACCAAGGGTATAGCTTTAGATTAATGGAGTGACATGTTTATTGAAAACAAGACTGAGGTCTCAGAGTCCTACACTGACTGCCTATCAATTTCTACCTCAATATTATTAATAATTTCTAAGGTCTTCTAGAGAAGTATACATACTCCAAAATACATTAATCCTCAACAATCTTATGTTATTATTATCATCATTATGTTTTTCAATGATATTAAAATTTACTGAAGTAAAACACTAGATTTAAACAAAAACTAACAGGTCTTGCTCTGTAATATTTTAATTAAAAATCTGAAACTTAAATACTTTCATGATGCCTTGAAAAATTATATGGAAACTTTTCAGTCAATTAAAAGACAGCCTACTGTGTAAATGTCAAAACAGCTTACATATCAAACAATACTTAATGAATGAGTTATTGATGGGATACAACATATTATGAAGCATTTGCTATAGACATATATTTAATGACTTCCCTAGTGGCTCAGATGATAAAACATCTACCTACAATGCAGGAGACCCGGGTTCAATCCCTGGGTCGGGAAGATCTCCTGGAGAAGGAAATAGCAACTCACTCCAGTATTCTTGCCTGGAAAACTCCATGGACAGAAGAGCCTGGTAGGCTACAGTCCATGGGGTCACAAAGAGTCACACACAACTGAGTGACTTCACTTATATTTAATGATAGAGGTACTGTCTACAATGTTTTAAGAATGAACTCATTCTATTCTAAGAGTATATATAACAAAATCCAGAAATTTTTAAAGAAAAGAAAAATATTAAAATATCTAGAAAAGCATACATCAAAAAATTCATAATTAGATTCTAAATATTAGATGACATATGCTGCCTGATTTTGTTCTTTGGGCCATTCTGTGTCTTTAAAATTTTCTACAGTGATCAGATGCAATTCTTTGTGCTAAGTCGCTTTAGTAATGTCCAACTGTTTGTGACCTTATAGACTGGAACCCGCCGGCTCCTTTGTTCATGGGATTCTCCAGGCAAGAATACTGGAGTGGGTTTCCATGCTTTTTTCCAGGGGATCTTCCCAATCCAGGGATCGAACTCAAGTCTCTTATATCTCCTGCATTGCCAGGTGGCTTCTTTACCACTAGTACCAAATGCAACTATCAGTAATTAAAAACTATAAATTGTTATTAAAATTTAATTTGTTTCCATTTGATTTTTCAAGGCCTTTCTTATATATAGGACAAAGTTCAATACCTTTGCTACTTAAGTGAGTCATTTTATGCAAAGAAAATATTATCTTGTCACTCTTTTGCCATTATTAAATGTGTTTTTTCTATAGAAATTTATTATTCTGTGTGTGTGTGCGTGTGTGTGTGTGTGTGTGTGTGTGTGCATGTGTATGCACTCAGTTGCTCAGTTTTGTCTGAGTCTTTGTGGCCCCATGGACTGTAACCTACCAGGCTCCTCTGTCCATGGAATTCTCTCAGCAAGAATACTGAGTGGCTTGTCAATTCCTACTCTGTGGGATCTTCCCGACTCAGGGATCAAACCCTCATATCTTGCATCTCCTGCATTGGCAGATGGGTTCTTAATCACTAGTGCCTCTTGGAAAGTCTATTTATTAGTCTAGTGGGTTTATAATGTTATTCAAATCTTCTATATCCTTGCTGATTTTCTCACTGGTTGTTTTATTAGTTGTCAAAATTATGGTCTAAATATCTTTAATTACTAATATTGAATGGTTCATTTTTCCTTCAATTTTGTAATTTATTTATTATGTATTTTGGAGTTCTGCAATTAGGTGCATATGTTCTATAGTTGTCATATTTTCTTAATTAATTGAGTCCATCATTATAAAAAGAATGTTGTTCCAACTTCACACATGAAAACATTAAGACTAAAAGAGTCTGAGTAATTTGCCAAGACCACACTTCTAATTCAGGTGGTTATGCTGAAAATTCCATGTTCTTTCCACTTCTATATTGTCTTCCAGGATGTAATTCTACATTTACTTTTCACACTTCATTATACAAACCTTTAACTGCAAATTCAGTGACCCTAAATAATCCTATGTAGATTCTGACTTCAAGAGTTATTGATGTATTTAGAATTTCGTATCTTAAAGACTTGTGAGCATGGTAAGAAAACAATATTCACTCTGAAAATAAAATATTGCATTATAACATTAAATTATATTCATATTTCATCTGCACTGTTTCAGCATATTTCATTGAAAAAAGGGTATAACAATAGTCTCAACAAGCAATAAATGGCAAAAGAAATCTGACTACAAATGAGAAATGAGACACAAAATAAGTTGATAATGACAAAAGAAAAACTTTCACTTGGAAGGAAAATACATTTTTAATCCTCAGTTAGAATTACATAACACAGATTTATTTCCTAACCATCTTTCTCATAAATCTCTATTGTAACAAAAGACATCTAATGTGATTAATTATAGTTATTTATACAGTTAACTGTGCTTTTCTTCCTTTGTAATTCTAGAGACTTATTATCCCGGTTTATGGGTATACTTAAAAACTGCTTCTGGTAACACTTCACCTCATTGAATTGTTTGTAGTTGATTAATTAGAATGTCTTTGAGATATGAGGTCTGTAAATGGTAATGGCCACATAACGTTCACTAGAGCAGTCTTATTCTGAATAATCCAGTCAAAGTAATTTCTGTAGACATGTGTCTTGCTCACATGTATGGCACTCTCACTACCTACTTAGGCAGCTTTTCTATAATTTACTTTTATGGCTTTCAATTTCATTTGGATTTTATAGGCTTAATGACTTAGGAAATGATTATGAGTAACAATAATTCAGAATTGACCTTTCAGAGTTACCTGCTTTTTGATCGGTTTAGCTAACAACGCTTCTACTTAATTTATCAGCCACAAAAATATGTGCACTGACAGCTGCTGACTTACATTTTATTATTTTTGTTATTATGCCAGATAAATATTTAAGTAGTTAACAAAACTATGGCAGTAGGACAAAGTCATCCACAGTAACACCAAGTTAATGTATCTATGTGAAAATATTTTACACTCAAATTAATCTTGCTTCTTTGTGTAAGAAACCCTTTGGGAACTATTAAAAAGGAAATTGTAATCAACTGGCAATGAGCACTGATGCTGCACAGAACATAGGTGAAATATAAAGGCAATTCAATTTTTATACAGATACTAAAGAAGTAGAAATCATTGCTATCCTCAACTCTAAAATGAGCATCTCTATGAGATTTAATTTCTGTACATACAAAGCAGTTAAAACAATGCCAGTAAAACTGATCTGGACCCTGTGGGGCTCCTGGGCACAAAGGCTTTTCTGCATCCCTTTTTTTTTTTTTTTTTTTGCTTGTAGCAAACAAGCTTCATTCAGCTTCCATGACTTTCCCTGAGTTCCAAAGGGCAGGTTCCAAAAGCTGCTAATCAGAAAAAGGAGGGGATTATGGAAACTAGGGAAGAGAAGTTAAGAAACAATAGTGCAGCCTTGGGGCAGATTCCTGGTTCCCCCTCAAGGGATATAGACAACAATATCTTTCAGCTGTTTTGCAGATGCTAGTGGTGTCCAACCTTCAGCGACCCCCTGGACTGCAGCCTTCCAGGCTCCTCCGTCCATGGGATTTTCCAGGCAAGGGTACTGGAGTGGGATGTCATTGCCTTCTCCAGAGGAGGGTATACTGTGCTTATTAATTCCCTGGCATACCCTGCACACTGCCTCTATACAGCCACCGTGTTTTCTAAAAAGCTATTAATGATATTGTTATGTGAACCCTTGACTTTTCTTTAAATAGCATAAAAGCTCTCTCACTGGAAAAAAAAAAAAAAAAATAGGTTGCCATTTTCCAGACTTGAACAATTTCTATCCAGCTAAGCCTTGTGTTCTCAGCTCAGCATTTATGTAGAGCTTGAAGTGGGTCAGAAAAAATTACACAATGCAAAGTTGGAGAACGTTACATATTAAGGAAGGTTGGCACTGTTAGCCTGGAAAACAATATGAACTTGAGGTGTTTAATGATGGTTTGAGCGCTTCTGTGATATCATTTAGATGTGCAGAATCTGAAGATGCAAAGCTAACCTGTTTTGGTTTAGCTCTGAGGATGCAAATCTAACCTGTTTTTTTTCAATGGATCTGAAATTATTCTGGGATTCCCCTCTACCCCCACACTCCCTTTCATTCTTGTCTTCTTTCTCTTCTTGGAAAGCTGTATATAACATTTTAAGTGTATCTGATAAAATGTTAGGTAAGCCTCAGTTAAAAAGATGGTTCCTTCAACATGACTGAAGGCACAGCTACTCTTTATTTACTAGGCCTTGTACTAGGGTCTGAAGTGATCCAACTGAGTAACACACTTTACACTAAAAAAATCTCATGGTCTATATACAGATCAATTTGAGTCTGAATTTGGCAATAAGGAGTTCATGATCTGAGCCACAGTCAGCTCCTGGTCTTGTTTTTGTTGACTGTATAGAGCTTCTCCATCGTTGGCTGCATAGAATATAATCAGTCTGATTTCGGTGTTGACCATCTGGTGATGTCCATGTGTAGAGTCTTCTCTTGTGTTGTTGGAAGAAGGGTGTTTGCTATGACCAGTGCATTTTCTTGGCAAAACTCTATTAGTCTTTGCCCTGCTTCATTCAGCATTCCAAGGCCAAATTTGCCTGTTACTCCAGGTACTTCTTGACTTCCTACTTTTGCATTCCAGTCCCCTATAATGAAAAGGACATCTTTCAGGGGTGTTAGTTCTAAAAGGTCTTGTAGGTCTTCATAGAACCGTTCAACTTCAGTTTCTTCAGTGTTACTGGTTGGGGCATAGGTTTGGATTACCGTGATATTCAATGGTTTGCCTTGGAGACAAACAGAGATCATTCTGTCATTTTTGAGATTGTATCCAAGTACTGCATTTTGGACTCTTTTGTGGACCATGATGGCTACTCCATTTCTTCTGAGGGATTCCTGCTTGCAGTAGTAGATATAATGGTCATCTGAGTTAAATTCACCCATTCCAGTCCATTTTAGTTTGCTGATACCTAGAATGTCAACGTTCACCCTTGCCATCTCTTGTTTGACCACTTCCAATTTGCCTTGATTCATGGACCTGACATTCCAGGTTCCTATGCAATATTGCTCTTTACAGCATCGGATCTTGCTTCTATCACCAGTCACATCCACAACTGGGTATTGTTTTTGCTTTGACTCCATCCCTTCATTCTTTCTGGAGTTATTTCTCCACTGATCTCCAGTAGCATATTGGGCACCTAATGACCTGGGGAGTTCCTCTTTCAGTATCCTATCATTTTGCCTTTTCATACTGTTCATGGGGTTCTCAAGGCAAGAATACTGAAGTGGCTTGCCATTCCCTTCTCCAGTGGACCACATACTGTCAGACCTCTCCACCATGCTAGACCATTCAGGTATGACCTAAATCAAATTCCTTATGATTATACAGTGGAAGTGAGAAATAGATTTAAGGGCTTAGATCTGATAGATAGAGTGCCTGATGAACTATGGAATGAGGTTCGTGACATTGTACAGGAGACAGGGATCAAGACCACCCCCAGGGAGAAGAAATGCAAAAAAACAACATGGCTGTCTGGGAAGGCCTTACCAATAGCTGCGAAAAGAAGAGAGGCAAAAGCAAAGGAGAAAAGGAAAGATATAAGCATCTGAATGCAGAGTTCCAAAGAACAGCAAGAAGAGATAAGAAAGCCTTCTTCAGTGATCAATGCAAAGAAATCAAGGAAAACAACAGAATGGGAAGGACTAGAGATCTCTTCAAGAAAATTAGAGATACCAAGGGAACATTTCATGCAAAGATGGGCTCGATAAAGAACAGAAATGGTATGGACCTAACAGAAGCAGAAGATATTAAGAAGAGATGGCAAGAATACATGGAAGAACTGTACAAAAAAGATCTTCACGATCCAGATAATCACTCATCTAGAGCCAGATATCTTGGAATATGAAGTCAAGTGGGCCTTAGAAAGCATCACTATGAACAAAGCTAGTGGAGGTGATGGAATTCCGGTTGAGCTGTTTCAAATCCTGAAAGATGATGCTGTGAAAGTGCTGCACTCAATATGCCAGCACATTTGGAAAACTCAGTAGTAGCCACAGGACTGGAAAAGGTCAGTTTTCATTCGAATTCCAAAGAAAGGCAATGCCAAAGAATGCTCAAACTACCACACAATTGCACTCATGTCACATGCTAGTTAAGTAATGCTCAAAATTCTCCAAGCCAGGCTTCAGTAATACGTGAACTGTGAACTTCCAGATGTCCAAGCTGGTTTTAGAAAAGGCAGAGGAACCTGAGATCAAATTGCCAACATCCGCTGGATTATGGAAAAAGCAAGAGAGTTCCAGAAAAACATCTATTTCTGTTTTATTGACTATGCCAAAGCCTTTGACTGTGTGGATCACAATAAACTGTGGAAAATTCTGAAAGTGATGGGAATACCAGACCACCTAAACTGCCTCTTGAGAAATCTGTATGCAGGTCAGGAAGCAACAGCTAGAGCTGGACATGGAACAACAGACTCGTTCCAAACAGGAAAAGGAGTATGTCAAGGCTGTATATTGTCACCCTGCTTATTTAACTTATGTGCAGAGTACATCATGAGAAACCCTGGGATGGAAGAAACACAAGCTGGAATCAAGATTGCCAGGAGAAATATCAATAACCTCAGATATGCAGATGACACCACCCTTATGGCAGAAAGTGAAGAAGAAATAAAAAGCCTCTTGATGAAAGTGAAAGAGGAGAGTGAAAAAGTTGGCTTAAAGCTCAACATTCAGAAAACGAAAATCATGGCATCTGGTCCCATCACTTCATGGGAAATAGATGGGGAAACAGTGGAAACAGTGTCAGACTTTATTTTTTTGGGCTCCAAAATCACTGCAGGTGGTGACGGCAGTCATGAAATTAAAAGACGCTTACTCCTTGTAAGAAAAGTTATGACCAACCTAGATAGTATATTCAAAAGCAGAGACTACTTTGCCAACTAAGGTCCATCTAGTCAAGGCTATGGTTTTTCCTGTGGTCATGTATGGATGTGAGAATTGGACTGTGAAGAAGGCTGAGCACCGAAAAATTGATGCTTTTGAACTGTGGTGTTAGAGAAGACTCTCGAGAGTCCCTTGGACTGCAAGGAGATCCAACCAGTCCATTCTGAAGGAGATCAACCCTGGGATTTCTTTGGAAGGAATGATGCTAAAGCTGAAGCTCTAGTACTTTGGCCACCTCATGTGAAGAGTTGACTCATTGGAAAAGACTCTGATGCTGGGAGGGATTGGGTGCAGGAATAGAAGGGGACAACCGAGGATGAGATGGCTGGATGCCATCACGGACTTGATCGATGTGAGCCTGAGTGAACTCCGGGAGTTGGTGATGGACAGGGAGGCCTGGTGTGCTGCGATTCATGGGGTTGCAAAGAGTCCGATACGATTGAGTGATTGAAATGAACCCTTCTGCAGAAGTAAAGACTACCTTGCCAAGCCATTTTTTATTTTTTTATTCCTGTGAATGTGAGATGTAGATGTGAGAGTTGGACTATAAAAAAGCTGAGTTCCAAAGAACTGATGCTTTTGAACTGTGGTATTGGAGAAGACTCTTGAGAGTTCCTTGGACTGCAAGGAGATCCAACCAGTCCATTCTAAAGGAAATCAGTCCTGAATATTCTTTCGAAGGACTGATGTTGAAGCTGAAACTCCAATACTTTGGCCACCTGATGCGAAGAATTGACTCATTTGAAAAGACCCTCATGCTGGGAAAGATTGAAGGTGGGAGAAGAAGGGGATGACAGAGAATGAGATGGTTGGATGCATCACTGACTCAATGGACATGAGTTTGAGCAAACTCTAGGAGTTGGTGATGGATAGGAAGGCCTGGCATGCTGCAGTCCTTGGGGTGGTAAAGAGTCAGACACGACTGGGTGACTGAACTGAACTGATTCCTATGACACCATTCGAGAGCATTTCCAACAATATGGATGTAATTTGGGATGGTTTGTAGATGGAAATTTTAACAAGTTTTAGGATTATACTTCTCTGCTGTTAGTGACATTAAAATTTCTTTTGAAACATATTTACTTAATCTATGTAGAATGTGCTTCCCAGGTACCTCAGTGGTAAAGTATCCATCTGTCATGCAGGATACCCGGGCTCAATCCCTGGTTGGGAAGATCTCCTGAAAGAGGGCACGGCAACCCACCCTACTATGCTTGCAAGGAAAATCCCATGGACAGAGAAGCCTGGTGGGCTATGGTCCACAACATCACAAAGAGTCAGACAGAACTGAAGAGACAGCACACACCATCTATTCATAAAAATGGGTTATAACCGTTTGAATGAAAAAATAAATCAGTGTGTCTAAATAGATGATAGAGAGAGTGATAGGAAGTTTCTTCATTATAACAGAATGAAAGTAAAAGAAATCGCTCAGTGGCCTCCAACTCTTTGTGACCCCATGGACTGTAGCCTAACAGGCTTCTCTGTCCATGGGATTTTCCAGGCAAGAGTACTGGAGTAGGTTGCCATTTCCTTCTCTAGGGGATCTTCCCAACTCAGGATTGTACTCAGGTCTCCTGCATTGCAGGCAGATGCTTTACCCACTGAGCCAGCAAGGAAGCCCCCAAAACTTTAAGGTTCTTAAACAAGTGTGGAAACTGGCTTTATGTTTTCATCCTGACCAAATTATCTGGAATACTGGAGTGGGTAGCCTATCCCTACTCCAAGGGATCTTCCCAACCCAGGGATAGAACCCAGGTCTTCAACATTGCAGGCAGATTCTTTACCCACTGAGCTACTAGGGAAGCCCAGAAGGCATATAACAGAATGCAAAGTAATAAATCCAGAGGAAATAATGGAGTTCTAAAATCATGAATGGAGGCTACAAGCAGCGGATCGAAGTTTGAGAAAGAACAGGATTATTTATACAATCTCAGAATCTCTCTATAAGATACTTATTCACTATGAAAGTTTAATTTTAAAGTGAACAAACCTGTACATCATTTCTGGATTTTTCTGTTTATAGTGCAAATAATGCTGCTAGGACCATTATCAGAAATAATCTCTGTTGCACAGTTTTAAGCACTGCTTTAGGATATGTTCCTAGGAATGAAAATTTCTTATCATGGGTTAAGCACATCTTTAGCCCCTTTAGAAAATACCAAAATGGTTTTTAGACTGATTGTCTCAGTCTGCATTCCTCCAAGCAAGATATATAAAACATTTCCATTGTTATGCATCTTCACTAACAATTAGTAATGTTGCCAGATTTTTTAGGTTTATCAATGTGGTAGACATAGAGATATTGCAAGCATATTTTCATATAAGTATAAACCATTCATTTGTGAAATTCCTGCTCATAAGCTGGTCTATTTTTTGTTGCTGTTGGCTTGTCTTTTTCCTTATCATTTCCAAAAGTTTTTATAGGTCATGCTGTTTGTTAGTTCTATGTCTTGAATACAGTTTGAAGTTCACTTTTTATTTTCTTTATGGAACAAGAAGACTTTTTTAAAAAACATGTTTCTAATTTTATTGCTATAAAAATATGAATTTTTCCCTACATCAATTGTAGTTTATTTTTCAAAATCTTGTTTTACAATCCTACATATCTCAATAATGCAGAGATATTCTTTTATTTTCTTCAGAAAATTTTGAAGCGTTCTTTCAGGTCTAAGTTTAAACCACCTAGACTAGATGAGGTGAGACAGGAAACTAAAAGATTGAGGAACTGAAAAACTGAATATGCCAAATTTCTGACTGATCCTGTTTTCTACTTCAAATTTTGAATTTGTAGAATGGGAAAAAACACTGGTACCTTCTTCTTATTATCATTGTGAGTTAATGTTTAAAAAGATTAATGCATATAAAGTGTTAATGATACTTGATACAGTAATTTTAACTTTATTATATTGAATTCTGCCTGAGATTTTGAATATAAAGATTGAAGTTATAATCATCCTAATTTTGTCATTTGGAAAAGTTAAAGATTCATTATTTTAAAGAATAAATACTTCCTACTTTGAAAGAGGAACCATTTTTAATCAAATAGTAAAAAGTATGCTTATATTTTATTGGGTCATATTTTTGTTCTTTTTTTTTTTTTTCCTGCTTAAAATGAACCCAAAATTTTGGCCCCAAACAATGTAATACCCATAAGAAGCATATCCATATTGTCTGTTATTATTTAACAAACAAAAATATATGTGGGTGGCACATTTATTATGCTATAAGAATATTCTGAGAAATAGATACTAGTCACTTAGTATACATAGGAATGGAGAATCTTATTTTTTAATAACTCCAGCCACTTATGAATCCCTTGTTTTATCTGAAAACTGTCATTTATCCTCTCTCTTGCAAGTATTATCCCCTTTGTGAAGTTTTACTACACATAACAGACATTAATACAGTTCTAAACTCTGGAAACCACAGCAGTCAGATATTGCTGTTTTCTCATCTTACTGCCATTGGCCCTCCACACACAATTGTATTCTGATAAATCCATCTTCCATTACAATATATGAAAATGTGAGATGCTTAATCTCTCTAAATGTACTTTCCAAATGTGGTCAGTGGCACTCAAGAGAGTCTGCGGGAAGGTTTCAAAAGACAGTGTCTGGTATTAGAAAATTAGATATTGGCAGATAAGTCATCCTGTGACCATGAGGGAATAAACTGAAGAATGAAAGACCACTGACTAAGGAAAGCAGAGCTTCAGGAAGGAATTTTTCAGAATCTTCCATGACAGAATTAAACCAGCCTAGAAATGTGCACCTCCTTGCATCTGCGTTTGACAATAAACTCCTATTTTAAAGGCAATTTTGGTCTCATGTTTCTTGGTTTTGATACACTGCTCTCATAGTTCATAGATAGCTTTCTAATTTATTAGCATGTGCAGTAGACAATGAATAAATGTTTGCTAAGTGAAAGCAACAGAGAATCACTTCCCCTTTTATATCTGCGTGTTGCCTGACAAGAATATTGGTACCTACAACAGGAAGTAACAGGAAGGGAAATGATGCCACAGGCCCTTGTACTGCACAAATTAAAACCACCCTATACAAGTTTACACACTGGGTCTTTGATTTTAAACTATGGGTAAAATCATTAAACTAATTTATTACAGTTTATGTAGATTGGGCAGCAGAAGATTTACATTTACTACATCTTATTTTAGCCACTAGAATGAATAAAATGCCATAAACTAGAGCCAAATGCTGAATACCCATTTTAGAAATGATTTCTTCCATTAATTGCTTTCCTGTTCTCACTAATTCACTATTATAGAGCAGAAAGCCTATTGAATTATATGGTTGTAATTAGGCTGTTTCTTTAACATGTTTTATGCTTCAGTATTTCTTATACCTCAAAAAAAAAAAAGAAATCTGATAACAGCTTTATATAAAGCTGTCCTTTGATGGCATGTTCTTTTTTTTTTTTTTATAAATCTCAGAAAACTATCTTGTACTGGAAGTTTGTCCAAAATTCAAGTTATTCTTTGTGACTCCATGGACCGTAGCCCACCAGGGTCCTCTGTCCATGGAATTCTCCAGGTAAGAATACCAGAGTGGGTAACCAGTTTGTTCTCCAGGGGATATTCCAGAGTCAGGGATCGAACTAGGGTCTACTCCATTGCAGGCAGATTCTTTACCATCTGAGCCACCAGCGAAGATGTGAAATAAAATAAAAAGGTATTTTTCATACATTGATGTAGGCAGGAAATCCCTACATTAATGTTTTTTAACATAAATCAAAAAACAAATATACCCAATCATATTTTTGAAAATCACATATATATATTGATATATATATATCACTGTTATGACTAATCTAATTAGGACTGATAATTTCACATGTATAACAAATAATAGTTTCATTTTTTTTTCCTTTAGACACCAGACTATGATATTTCAATAGTTCTTTAAGAATTTTGAATATCTATAAATGTCAATACTCTATATTCTAGCTCCATTAAAAAGGATTCTCAAAAATCTCATCTCTGGATTTCCATATAAAACAAAATCCATACCTAGGCTACATTCCAGTCTTTCCACAAACTTATCTAATAAACAGGACATCAGGGCTTTCATTGGGAAAGGAGACTGGGATCCCCCGGCCATGCCATAAACACACGTCTGTGTAGTGGGGCTGTTGTGGTTGTTCAGTCACTAAGTCATGTCCAATTCTTTGTAATCCCATGGACTACAGAACTATTTCCAGGAGTTTCCTCAAATTCATGTCCACTGAGTCATTGATGCTGTCTAACCATCTCATATATTTATATTTAAAAGCAAGGGCTCTTATTTATGTTTGGTGGCAATGAAAACAATTCTGTACATAATATCTACAATATATTTGAAGAAAGAAAAGCTTTACCTCTTTTCTCTAAATAAGTCTAACTTTTATGTTTTTACCTTCACATATTTCACCAAACTTCATGTTTATTGATCTTTCTTGTATTATCTCCATGCAAATTCCTCACGTATTTTATTGTCACACCTCAAACTGAACAAACTTTTTCCATAAAGTATACAGTTGCTATAGAATTATCTAAAAGCTCTAGTCTTAGTAGTTAACTACTAAAATTACTTTTACTGGCCACTACCAATCAATTACTATAATACATCACATGTTAGAGCCTAAGTAAAAATGCTTAAATGCATTTAAGTCCTAAAAAAGAAAAGAAAAAATGTCCATTTAAGAAAAGTAAGAAATCATTTGCATTCATGATAAATGTGCCATTGTCCATTCTTCAGCAAAATACTATTTTAATGTTTAATGCTTCAAAACAATAGATGGTAATTGTTTCAAATATACATTTGTTCATAATGAGAGCTTTAATTTGTATGCTCTAGGTATTTTCATTTTAACTAATATGTTAATAAGAACTTAATTTCTGCTTTATTGACTATGCCAAAGCCTTTGACTGTGTGGATCACAATAAACTGTGGAAAATTCTGAAAGAGATGGGAATACCAGACCACCTGACCTGCCACTTGAGAAACCTGTATGCAGGCCAGGAAGCAACAGTTAGAACTGGACATGGAACAACAGACTGGTTCCTAATAGGAAAAGGAGTACATCAAGGCTGTATATTGTCATCCTGCTTATTTAACTTATACGCAGAGTACATCATCTGAAACGCTGGGCTGGAAGAAGCACAAGCTGGAATCAAGATTGCTGGGAGAAATATCAATAACCTCAGATATGCAGATGATACCACCCTTATGGCAGAAAGTGAAGAGGAACTAAAAAGCCTCTTGATGAAAGTGAAAGAGGAGAGTGAACAAGTTGGCTTAAAGTTCAACATTCAGAAAACGAAGATCATGGCATCCAGTCCCATCACTTTATGGGAAATAGATGGGGAAACAGTGGAAACAGTGGCTGACTTTATATTTTTGGGCTCCAAAATCACTGCAGATGGTGACTGCAGCAATGAAATTAAAAGATGCTTACTCCTTGGAAGGAAAGTTATGACCAACCTAGATAGTATATTAAAAAGCAGAGACATTACTTTGCCAACAAAGGTTCGTCTAGTCAAGGCTATGATTTTTCCAGTGGTCATGTATGGATGTGAGAGCTGGACTATAAAGAAAGCTGAGCACTGAAGAATAGATGCCTTTGAACTGTGGTGCTAGAAAAGACTCTTGGGAGTCCCTTGGACTGCAAGGAGATTCAACCTGTCAATCCTAAATGAGATCAGTCCTGGATATTCATTGGAAGGACTGATTTTGAATCTGAAACTCCAATACTTTAGCCACCTGATACGAAGAGCTGACTCATTGGATAAGACCCTGATGCTGGGAAAGATTGAGGGCAGGAGGAGAAGGGGATGACAGAGGATGAGATGGTTGGATGGCATCAGTGACTCAATGGACATGAGTTTGGGTAAACTCCTGGAGTCGGTGATGGACAGGGAGGCACGGTGTGCTGAGGTCTATGGGGTTGCAGAGTCGGACATGACTGAGTGACTGAACTGAACTGAATAACAAAAACCTTAATTACACAGAGTTGGGAGACCAAAAGAGAGAGCTCTCATGAACTGTAGCAATAGCAGAGACCAACACAAAGAAGAAAGATTCCTTTCCTGGCAAAGATTTAGCCCATGAAAAGCCACATACTCTTCATTTACTACAGCCATTCCAACCTCCTTTTCTTATCTGTAAAAGCTTCTTCTTCTTTTGCCCTGGGGAACTTAGACTTGGCTCCCCATAGTTGCAGACCAAAAAACTGCAATTTTCTGCTGATGCCAAATAAATGTATCTTTTCTGGGAAATATCTGATAGACTGTTTGTTTCATGTCAACACTAAAAAAGTGTATTACTTATTCTCAGTCATGTTGTACATCCTTGTCTTTATATGGACAAGACTCATATGTCCAGTCATTTTAAAATGTTTTTCCAAATGTTTTGTTTAAGTAATATTTGCATTGTCACTGTCATGAGATATATTTCATCAAAAACAACAAATATTTTAGAAATATGTAATTAAATCTTGTCATCATATTTCAAGTATTAATCTATATATTTAAATAATGCTTTTAAAAGTCATTCCAGAGAAAGTTCACACAAGATTTTATAAATAGAAGTTTCTATAGCCTAACTGCTTCTGAACCTGGAAGGTAGTTTTCCTTCTGAAAAGAAATTCTATTTGTTATTTGTTAAATCTTACTGATCAATGTGAATGTCTAGTACCTTGAGAAAATAACATGCCTTAGAAATGTCAACCTTTTATGGACTACAAATTCAAAACCCTTTCATAGTAATTGCATAATTAACTCATAATGTCATACTTAAAAGAAATGATAAATGCTGTATTATATTCAGCACTGCAGATGTACCAATATGCTAGTTCTAAGTGTTTCACCTCTGATATAATCATTTGCAACTTTTCCCAACTCTTTATAGAAATTTTGACACTTTATTATTATTAAGCAATTTCACCTGAGAATGATGTGACAACACATATATTTGAATATAACCATAACACAAATTATTTGACAACCAGATTTGAACTGACTTTCTTAATAGATTTTTCTCTAGTCAACACTGATCTTGGGAGAATGCATATTTCTTTCAGGCTGTCTCTGTGTATCTAAAAGGAATTAGAATGGGCATTCGGCTGAGCACAATCCAAATAGATACAAAATTCAGATGAATTTTAGATAACATTTAGATAAATTTTAAATCCCTCACTCACATCAAAATTAGGAATTGAATAACATTTGAAAAGTATTTCCTTGGAGAGAGCTGTGCTATAATCTTCTCCCACTGACTTTTCAGGAATTTGGGTATAATCTCCCAATCCCAAATTAAGAGAGCCTGACTCTAAGGAGATCATTCGGTGCATTGAATAACTGTGCTACAAATTGGGGGGCATTTAGCC
The DNA here is from genome assembly GCF_032405125.1 of Capricornis sumatraensis. Classification (NCBI taxonomy): domain Eukaryota; kingdom Metazoa; phylum Chordata; class Mammalia; order Artiodactyla; family Bovidae; genus Capricornis; species Capricornis sumatraensis. The sequence goes on along the minus strand of NC_091074.1, from coordinate 43,038,503 downwards.
TTCCCACTTGAGAAACAGAATGAAATAAGGATTCTGTCTGAAAGGAGGGCAGTATCGTGAATAGAGCTCAAGGAGGAAAAGCTAGAGATAAGACCTGATGCCTAAGTGCTGAAAAAGGTTCAAACAATGAATCTCAGAAAAGTTTGCTACTTGCAAAGAAGATACTGATGTATGATTAGTGGGATCTTTGCAGGAAGCACAGATGTATTGATAAAAAAACAAAACAAAACAAAACAAACACAGCTTTAAATACTTAGCTATCTGGTAGGTATTCATACCTACCCTATGCTGATTCCTGTACCTCTTCAAGCTCACCAAGCCCCCAAACTAAGGATATTGGCAAGTTGGAGGAGGATGAATCACATAAGGTTTGAACAGAGAAAAAGGAAAAAGTTTATAGCTTTATCCTTCCTAAATTACTGGTCTGCAAATGGCTTAATCTGACATTGAGAGGTCTCAGCATTAAGCCAGACAAATGACATGAAGTGACACTATGCTTTAAGATTCGGAATTGATCATGGACATTTTTACCATCTTAAAGTTGCAGAAATGTCAAGATGCCTGCTTGAGTTTCTCAAGGGGCAGGGAAATAATCATGCTGATAGTGAATATAGTAGATACTCATAGACAAAAATAAAGTTGTTTTTGTGTATTTTATGTCATAGTCTGTGCTTAAATTTTCAAAGTATTCACAAGGATAAAGTGGCCTTCACAAGGGGGCAGTGTTTCCTCAATGCAGGAGCACTGTTACTGCAAACATGCACTCTTAGCCTTATGTCATTTGCAATATTATCTGCCATGGCTTTGACACAAACACTGTGGTGTATTGGCCTGGATTCCAGGTATATTACACATTTACAAGAACTGTTTCCTCAGAAAAAGGAAGTCGTGGTCTCATAAGTGAGGAAGACACTTGGTTAATGATGTGCAATTTTTAAAAAGAAATGAGAAGGATATGAAATTGGAACATGCCACAAAACCTACAGGGCTTCTCAGGTGACAGAGAAATTGCTCCAGTCGATTTTAACATCCCATTAAGGACAGCCAGCAAACCAGGGGATGTACTGTCTGCAACACTGAAGCATTCCTCTGGAGACTCAGTCTGGGTAGAATAAATGAAAGGGGGTAATTCCTTCTATTAATTCAGTTCACTCTGGCAATTGATAGGAAAATTGAATCAGATTCCTGAAAATTTCACACACTGAAGTGGAGGTGTGGAGAGTTCTATGATAACTAAATAGAAGTGAGAATACAATATGAATTATCAAGTTTATTATACCATAACCTAAGTGTAAACGAAATTTTCTCCTCCAGTAATAAAAGGGAAATACCAAGTAAACAGATGAAAACTTTCATTATGATGTACAAAATAGTAGAGATGAAAGCATAAGCATTACATTTTGGGGTAAAAATAAATGAGGGGGACGTGACCTTCTCCACCTTTTTCGGGCAACATTGATTCCCCAGTTCACAAATATGGCTCAGTAACATGCAGAAATGTACACCTCTACCTTAAAACAATAATTTTAGTCATGCTAATTTTGTGTAGAAAAGAACTGGAATATGATTATTTCCCAGTCAAATATATGTCAAATATTCTAACCAATTTAACAGGATTAAAAATGAATATATGTTTGATCACTACATATCAGAAGCATGCATTATACGACTATTTAGAAGAGAATTTTTATTTCCACTGATATTTCACAAAATTAAAAAAAAGAACAATAACTCGACACAGTTATTGGGAAAAGACACAATGGTTCTACAAAGATAAATGCATATATATTTGTAGGTTGAAAATGCTAATGTATTAATGAAATAAAATTCAAAAGATTAGAGTTTACAGTAAAAACACAATAGGCTAATGATAAAATTTTTCAGCATTAGCTCCTACTTGGGGATGAATTTTATTTTTGTCCTTGTTTTGGACTACAGTGATCATTTACTTCTCTCAATAGATTTAGTTTTCAGCAACACATTTCAAACTTGTTTAAAAATACAAATTACATTTTTCTTACTTCTGGTAGCATTTCTCATCTGTGCAGAGGAAGCACTGACACAGCTCTGTGTGTTTTATAATAAGAGAGCTGAGAAAGGAATCCAAGATACTTGCCAGGTTTCTTTTTGGAAAACTGGGTAGATGGTACTTCTTTTTGCAGGAATGAGAAAGACAAAAGGATGTTTACAGGAAGATATTTTGAGTTCAATTTTAATATATTAGAAGTTGAAAAATATATACACTATCAAATAGATATGTTGATTTGATTCTCAGGAATGAGATCCTAAGAAGACATACTGATTTGAGTATCACAATATGTGATCATTATATGTGCATTATCCTTGAAGCTGCTGCTGCTGCTGCCGCTAAGTCGTTTCAGTCGTGTCTGACTCTGTGCGACCCCAGAGATGGGAGCCCACCAGGCTCCCCCTTCCCTGGGATTCTCCAGGCAAGAACAATGGATTGGGTTGCCACTTCCTTCTCCAATGCATGAAAGTGAAAAGTGAAACGGAAGTCGCTCAGTCATGTCTGACTCTTAGCAACCCCATGGACTACAGCATACTAGGCTCCTCCATCCATGGGATTTTCCAGGCAAGAGTACTGGAGTGGGGTGCCATTGCTTTTTCCGTCCTTGAAGCTACAAGAGTAGATGAGTTCAATCACAAAACCATAAAAGTTATAGAATGAAAAAAAGAAGAAACATAGGAAGTTATTGGGTTAATATAAAGCCTTGAGAGGGAATATGTGCCAGAAAGGGAAACATAGAGAAGGGTCAGATGTTTTAATGACCTGGAGGGTCCATAAGGAAACTGAGGGAATCCCCAAGAGAAATCTAACTAATTAGAGAAATTTCAGTTTAGAAAATCTTGAAAATTTGAGCAGTGGTCCTTTGTGTCTTGAACACCACACACTGTTTATTCAGTAAACAAACAAACTAGCCAACTTGTTACAACACATGTCACTTCATCTTAACTCTTGAATTCCATGGTTTGTTATTTTTCACCAGCAAATCTGAGTACAAATTTTCTTAAATTTTCATCTGTGTTCTGGGAGGAAAGTAACTGCCCCATCCCTTTTTTTTTAAATTCTGACAAGAGACAACTCAGACACTTTTATGAAGTAGCTGGCAATTCAGAACAGGAAAAATTCAATCCAAGATGAAACAGAAAAACTGATTACTCTGCTCATTCTCTTTCTTGAGTGTAAAATCATTGAAAATTCTGGGGCCCAGGAATAGAAGTAGTATTAGTAAGAGTGGGTTAAAACACACACACACACACACACACACACAAGATAAGCTAGATTATGTGTGCTATGAGTTGGTCAGGTAGAACTTGATCTCTCAGAATTCTCGAGTCTGAATGAATTATTCTATCAGGTATCTGGCCTGTGAAGAAAGCCATAATTAATGAGAATCACTAAGGATTCACTGGGTTGTATCACAAAAGCCTCATTTATTTCATTTTTTAAAAAACTGATAGAGTTTACTAGACTGGTGTTCTTCCCTGGTGGCTCAGATGTTAAGAATTTGCCTGCAGCGTGGGAGACCTTCAATCCCTGGGTTGGAAAGATTCCCTGGAGAAGGGAATGGCTACCCACTTCAGTATTCTGGCCTGGAGAATTCCATGGACAGAGGAGCCTGGCAGACTTCAGTCCATGGACTTCCCTGGTGGCTCAGACAGTAAAGAATCAGCCTGCAATGTGGGAGACATGGGTTTGATCCCTGGGTTGGGAAGATCTCCTGGAGGAAGTATAGCAACCCACTCCAGTATTCTTGCCTGGAGAATCACCATGGACAGAGGTGCCTGATATATATATATATATATATATATATATGTCATTGCTATTGTTCAATTGCTAAGTCGTGTCTGACTCCTTTGACCCCATGGTCCACGGACTACAGCATTCCAGGCTTCCCTGTCCCTTACTATCTCCTGGAGTTTGCTCAAACTCATGTCCATTGTGAGCTTCCCTGGTGGCTCAACAGAAAATAATTTGCCTGCCATTCAGGAGACCTGGGTTCCAACCCTGGGTTGGGAAGATGCCCTGGAGAAGGGAATGGCTACCCACTCCAGAATTCTTGACTGGAGAATTCCATGGACAGAGGAGACTGACAGGCTACACAGCCCATACCACAGAATCACAAAGAGTCAGACACACATACACATATGTACATACATATTTATTTCATCTTTAAAATTTCCTAAAGTATGAGTTCTATATTTTTACTACTTGTATATAAAATAGTATATAAAGATGATGGCAAATGTATGTAACTCATAAAAAATGTACATATATTTGAGTACATATTTAACAATTTTAAGTGATGAAGTGTTTCACCAGAAACATGGAGATAGCTCTAAAGTACACGAGCAGTGAAATGTGCCACAAAAACGGTAGATTAAAAGAATTGGGAAAGTTCAAAATTAACTAATGGTTAATATAACAGACACTATTTATAAAACAAGTAAATGTATGTGTGTGTATGTGTCTGTGAGTGTGGGTGTGAGTGAGAATTAATTGGATGGTTGTGGGAAAGATTGTTCAGAAACATGATACCAAAATATGTTAATAATATTTATAGATAACAGAAGAAAAAATGATTTGAGGCAAAAAGATATGCATTTGGTTTTATGGCATAAAAGTACATAAGAGTTGTTTAACTTTAAAATTGAATTTCAATATGCAAAATGACTATCATGTGTTGAGAAAACTGACAGCACTTATTAGCTTTTATTTGACTGCAGCCTCAGACCTCATTATGCATGCTCGTTCAGTTACCACTGTAGGACTCTATATCAAAGAATAAGATAGCTGAAAAATTACCTATAAGCTGTACCACCACAGTTTTATACTTAAAACATTTACTAGTTTCCATTCTATACATAATTTTAATTTTACTTCTATAGGTATTCCTATTACTAGATTAATTAAAAACAAAAATTAAATCCCAATGTTATACATTCTGTTTGAGGACTTCTTTGAAGGTCAATCTTAAAGGAAATGAACCCTAAATATTCATTGGAAGGACTGATGCTGAAGCTGAAGCTCCAATACTTCAGACACCTGCTGTGGAGAGCTGACTCACTGCAAAAGACCCTGATGCTGGGAAAGACTGAGAGTAAGAGGAGATCGGGGTGACAAAGGATGAGATGATTGGACGGCATCACCAACTCAATGGACTTGAGTTTGAGCAAACTCCTGGAGATGGTAAAGGATAGGGAAGCCTGGCATGCTGAAGTCCATGGGTAACAGTCAGACATGACTTAGCTACTGAACAACTACAGATGGTCCGGTGGTTAAAGAGTCCACCTGCCAATTCAGGGGACAAAGCTTCAATCCCTGATCCAGGAAGATCCCACATGCTGAGGGCAACTAAACCCGTGCTCCACAGCTACTAAACTTGCACTCTAGGGCCCATGAGCCAACAACTACTGAGCCCTCATGCCATAACTACTGAAGCCCACAAGCCCAGAGCCCATGCTCCACAAAAGAAGCCACTTCAATGAGAAGTTTGCACATCACAAACAGGTAGTAGCCCCTGCTTGCCTTAACTAGAGAAACCCTGCATGCAGCAACAAAGACTCAGTGCAGCCAAAATGAAATACATTAATTAAATAAAAAACAAAAACCAAAAAGTGATTATTATTTTTGCTTGGAAAAAGAAGTCATTCTTTAATTAGTCAAGCAATGATATTGACGTGTTTTTAATCCTACCTATTCTATATTACCATCAAGTCACAACTTTATTAGCTAAATTTTAGAAAGAACCATTAGAATGAGTGAGACTTACCAATGTACAGCCTCCTCCCACAAAATAATTAATGCTGGAGGAAGAAAAGTGTCCAACTCCTCAAGATTTCCCTGAAAGGAAAAAAATAGGAAACACATTTTTAATTTACATTTTTTGGCAGTTATAGGATGTCAAATCTAAATCAATTGATGGGATGAAAAAGGAGCACAATAATATTGACACTTTATAGATTAATGGAATTGACTAATACTTTGAAAAAAAATACCATCAAAAGGGTGTTTATACTATTTCCTTGATGGAAAGTATTATAATCCATTTTTTAAAAATTTAAAAATTATATTTAAAGAGTAATTAATTTTTTCTGACATAAAAGTTCATGCTATAAGAAACTACTTGTTAACCACAAACACCATTTTCTTTTCTTAAATGAGAAGTTACTTAAAAAATATTTTATATATAAGATGTTTACATCTGTTTTTGTTCTGTGTTACATAAGAAAATTAACTATTCACAATTTTTATTGATATACTACTAATTATTTATATACGTTTTCTTATAGATGAAAAAAGTGCTGTTTATCAAAGTATGTTTATTATCTATGGAACTCGTGCCACATACCCAAGTAACTGCTGTATTCTAAGATCATCAATGACTTTCAAATTTATAGCACAATACTAAACACAAAATAATGAGGCCATAACTATAAAAAACCATGTACACCAAAAACGTTAAGTGAATCAGCTTACAGGATAAACAAGTTAACTGATAAAGTCACCAGAAGTGTACAACTCAAAGAAAAATAATAGACAATTAAATATTTAACTTAAAATCACACATCTAACTGCAGAAAATTGAACAAAGATCAATTTGGCGACAAAGATCAGGTGGTCCCATCAACTGTTTAGTGATTGATTGGCCATGTGCTCCTAAGTTCCAAAAATAAATCACAAATGGCAAAATTTATACCATTTACTAAACACAAAAAACTAAGCATTTAGAGTTTATCATGATTGCTTATGTCTGACTCAAAGGTCCCTTCCCCCAGACAACCAGGCTTTTTATGTTTCTTTCTTCCTAAAATGTTCCTTTGCTGCCTGTCCAAATATTATTCATTTCTTCTAAACCAAACTCTGAACTCACCTAATGTATGGAGCCATAATCTATTTTGCATTCATAGACTTGTTTTAGTATTAACACATACTCCATCATACATTTTCACATATGTACCCTTTTCAATTACACCTTTAGTTTGCTGGAACAGCAATAAAGTTCTATTAATTTTGTGTATATTCAGAAATTCAGAATTGAGTAGACTGGATTAAGCAGGGAAAATTATATTTATATAAATATAGTACATTTGTGTATAGATAGGTAGAGAGATATATATTACTTAGTTGATGGAAAAGTCTTGATACTATACACTACATCTAAAATGATCAATGTCAAAATCTCTTTTGACTGACCAAGGAACAACTTCTGGTTTTGAAAGGAAGGGACTGCTCTTCTGTCTAATTTGGCAAACAGTTCTCACTCTGGACTAACAGAATACTACATTGAAAGTAATTTCTTCTACATGCCTCTAGTGAATGTTAAAATATAACAAGTCATTTCTAGAACCTTCTGCTGAACTTACAAAGAACTTAAGTTGGGCAGAACCTAAGCAAAATTACATGTATTGAGTAATTACTATGTGCCAGATGTCTTTTGTATATTATTGATCTTTTTTTTCATGATTAATGCAAACTAATGAAGTAGAATTAGTTGGTTTCTCTTCCTTTCAGGTGAGAAACTGAAGCAAAGAGATTTTTGAGTTACTTTCCAAAAGCCTCCTAATCAATAAATGGTAGAGTTGGAATTTAAATGCAGGAAGTCTGACTCAGAGCATTTTATTCTAACTACAATTACATGTTACCTGTGTCTACAAGTCACATATTCTAGTTAAAGGAGGAAGGGGACTCCAGAAGGAAGGAATAAGGAAACTATTTTCCACACTGATGAAATGTGAAACTGACTTTTTTTTTTTTTTTTTTTTTTAATAAGCTAGCAGCAGTTCCTAAAGAATTTCCTGGTCACATCCCTTCCCCAATATACTAAAGGCAGTTTTAGAACTAATGTTTTCATGTAAACAAATCAAATGTTATAAAAACATTATCTAGATATAGAATTACATTTGGGAGTTTAAAAAGAAAAAAAACACTTTATTTCTAGATATTTACATAGGCATTCAACATTATCAAACATTTTTATGTTACTTTAGAATTTAAATTATGGAATTTAACTTTAGGTAAGATTTAAAACAGCTTTTAAATTTGAACTTTACTTCTCTGCTCTTGAACATCTTAAGCATTTTTATATTAACAAATACAGCATCTGTAACAACAGTATAATTTTGAGCTTTTAGTGTTATGAATTTCACATTTCCCTAAGCCAGCACTGTTCCATAAACTGTGCATGTTCCAGATACTAAAGCAATATTTAAAAATGGTGGGGTTCAAAACTTATTCATGGGAGTACTGCTACCTTTTGTTTCTAGGAGCTGATTTACAAGGTGTTATGTCTTTTTCTTTATTTAGCAACACCTCACAGCACACATGATCTTACTTCCCTCATCAGAGGTTGAATTGGTGTAGTAAAAGTGCCGAGTCTTAACCACTGGACTGCCAGGGAAGTTCCAGTGAGTCTTAAAAAAAACACTTAAAAATATTATAGTATGTATTTAACTTTGAGATTATTGCCAATAACATTCTCCCCTTTTAAAATTTAGGAAAAAAGTGAGTCTCAAGCACATTGAATCCATTGCTCAATTTTACTCAGGTTGTTCTTAGAAGAACTTGTGGGGGCTTCCTTGGTGGTCCTATGGTTAAGGCTCTGTGCTTCTAAATGTAGAGGGCTCAAGTTCAAACCCTGGTCAGGGAACCAAGGTCCCACATGCTGTATGACATGGCCAAATAAAAAACAAAAAACAAAAAACAAAAAACCCGGGTTTTTCCTTCTGTTTTTTGAAGCAAGGTGTCCTGTTATTTCTTTTTGCTTTACTTCTTTTGGGCTACACTATTGTCATTTTCTGGCACTTCTTATTTTGCTTTTAGTTTTCACAGAAAAAGTGAATAATAGACTCTTATCCAGAACATGCATAAACAAGAACAATGTGTGTGTGGGGGTGGGGGTGTGGGTGTGTGAATGCTATTTAAGTTTAAGGTCCTTACTTACATAAGATATGCCATTAAAAATTTAGAAGGTCATCACTAATCTTCACACACACTAATTATTCTTTAAAAAAATAATGAACATCAGTGTTACAAATTAAATTTTATCTCATGGTCACTGATTTAAATTCTTAGAACACTAAAACTGACTATGAATAAGTAACAAATACAGTTTAGAAGACATACAATATTGGGGAAAAGGTAAAATTTATTAAGTATGCCTTCTGATCTATAATGAAATAAATTATATAAAAGAGGCAATTTCTGAGGATTATAAAAATATACAATAAAGTAAGTGAAATGCTTTAAAAAAGTATGTGCACTCATTTTGAAAGTTCTTTAGCCCCTTGTAATAAAGGATACAGATAGTTAACATATCTTATCTGATAAAATATACATATAATAAAAATATACATATAGTACAATGCTTTCATAAAAAGGTCATAAAATATAATCTTGCAACCAATTGGCCTCAATTCATAAAGTTAAAACTAACTCTATATCACATTGAAATTTGATTTTTCCTATAATAATCTCCTATTTAATTTCTAATCTTCCCTTAAATCATAAGTATCTGTCCCTGCCTTTGACTCTTCGCCTAGTCTGTCTCAGTCTTCTCACTCTTCTTATTGCCCTACCCAGGTTAATCCCGTTAACCTCTTCATATGAAGCCCTCAAACCAAAACCTTTATCAGCTCTGTCCCTGCTAACTGAAAACTCTAGATCCACCTGACAGTCCACTTCCTTCATTCCAAATTTTATATTGCCCAGCTCTGACAACTTAATTCTCATATCAGTGAAACTCTAATTAATGGCTTTTCAAAATAATAGTTTATTTTGTAAAAAAAAAAAAAAGTTAAAAATGGGCTGGAAAAAAAGAGAAGTATATAAAAAGCAGCAAGGCAGCATGCTTCTGATGATTAATTATAGAGCACAATGGCACCCCACTCCAGTACTCTTGCCTGGAAAATCCCATGGATGGAGGAGCCTGGTAGGCTGCAGTCCATACGGTCGCTAAGAGTCGGAAACGACGGAGTGACTTCACTTCACTTTCACTTTTCACTTTCATGCATTGGAGAAGGAAATGGCAATCCACTCCAGTATTCTTGCCTGGAGAATCCCAGGGATGGGGACCCTGGTGGGCTGCCGTCTATGAGGTCGTACAGAGTTGGACACGACTGAAGTGACTTAGCAGTCCAAGAACCAGAAAGCCTATATCTTCATCTGTCTGTGTTTAAAAGATAGGATTATATATGTATCCATCTAAATCATGGGATGGAATATGTTTCATAAATGATCATTGCAGATTCTTGCTGGCCTGTAGGTCTAAAATAAGGTCCAGTGTTAGATATTCATAGGCAGCTGACAGCATACCAATTTCCACCAATATTGCATATCTTTCAAATAAATTCAGTATTAGATATTTCAAAAACTCATATTAATTTATTAATGCTTTTGATAAGAACCAGAGCAGGTTAGAGTGGACAGTGTATATACAGTAGCAGCATCTCTGCTTTCTAAGATCTGTGTCCATCCCTTTTGCCATGACATCTCGGAATCTCAGACACACAATTGGTAGCCTCTTTTCAGCTAGATGATGACCAAAGTGTTACACATCATGCTTAATTCACTGATGTATCTGGAAAGATAGGTCTGGCTAATCATTCTAAGACTGATTTTTGTGAAAGTGAAAGTGTTAGTCACTCAGTCGTGTGGACTCTTTGTGACCCCATGGACTATGGCATGCCAGGCTTCTGTGTCCATGGAATTTTCCAGAAAAGAATATTGGAGTGTGTACCCATTCCCTTCTCTAGGGGATCTACCTACCTGACTCAGGGATCAAACTCGGGTCTCCTGCATTACAGGGGATTCTTTACCATCTGAGCTACCAGAAAGCTTGTCAGAATTCAAGAGTCGCATAAGATGACACTCCACCACACAATGTGAGTTGATATCAGATATCAGTCAGATATCAAACAGTAGCAGAAGACCACTTATATGTGTTTAAGAAATTTGATGAGGTTTCCATGAACTATATAAATATTCTTTTGAAACAGGAAACAAATACATTTATTTTACACTTAGTGAATGGTTTAATAGAGACATGTTTCCCATGGGAATAGACTTCTAATCCTTGAGAGGGCAAAAATCATCTGTTGGAAAGCATATCAGGTATCTTACATACATGAAGATGTCTTGTTTTGTTTTATTGCCATTGTAGTATCTAAAAAATGATTCCATGGATGGGAACTTGAAAGACAGCTCAAATTAAGTATTGTAAAAGAAAAAGGAAAATAAGGCAAACAAACCAAACCCTTCTAAACTTTGCATTCTGTATAGCTATCAATTCTCTCTATTTTCTCCTTCTCAGTCATCCCCTCTTAGAAAAGTAGTTTGTCTTTACTATTTTCACATCTCTTCATGGCTTATGCACTTTCTCAGAGATCTAGGCATGGACACTGCTACAACTGAAGCTGCCAATGACCTCCATATTGAGAATTCCATTATAGACCTCTGTTATTTTACTTTTTATTTAACATTTGGCTCTGCTGATTACTGTCATTATTTTAAAACTTCTCTCCTAAATCCCATGACACGGTATCCCTTTAGTTTTCTTCCTATCAGTCTGGTTATTCCTTTCTAATTGTTGATGTGTACCTCACAATATTTTTTCCTCAGTTCTTCATCTTTGACACTTTGCCCTTCTCATTACATACTGTCTTTTGTGATGGCTTCATACAAAGCCATAGTTTCCAAAATATTACTAATAAATTCCACATGAATAGCTCCCAAACTTATAAATCAAAATTTACTATTGGACATTTATGTCTGAATGTCCCAAAGAGGTTTCCCATTCAACTTATAAAAGTGTTCAATCATTTTGCTTCTATTAATCTGTTCTTGCATTCTTTATTTCTGTGAACAATAATATTATATAACATTTTTCCACATTTATTCTGCACTTGACACTTGAAATATCTTTTTCATTCTACAATCTCATAAGGGAGATATTAATAATATCACCACACTGAAGATGAAGAAACTGATGCACAAAAAGTCAAGTTACCCACCTCAACTCACATAACTAATAAGTACTGGGTCTGAATTGCTTACATACTTAACCAGTACATGTTGAAAGATATTGACCCACTTGCACAAATTAGACTCTTTGGAATCAACTGAGATTTCACTTTTATTACTTTAGAAAGCTGTCATCATTCAGTTTCTAGATTACGGGTATAAAATATTTATTGTATCCATTTCTTCCTCTCCATCTCTATGGCTTCAACTTTAGTTTAGATCTTCACTTCTCATCTTGGTTATTTTAATAATTATGGCTCTTTTTACTAGCCCTTATACAGACAATAAACTTTAATCTCCAGTCTTGAGTCCAAACACTTTATTCTGTTGCTGTTCAAGATCAGTCTATATAACTGGGAAAAAGACATATGACAATGAAAAAAGTTGATCTAAATACCACCTTCATTTCCAATTGACCATATAAAAAAGGCACATGCATAGATTTGATGGGCAAAGAACTCTTAGCACCTCCCACAGCACAATTTCCTAGGATAGAATTTCTAACCATCAAAAATATAACTGAATAGTCAAAAAGCTGAAAATCTATAAAAGTCACCATTCTATCTGTACTTTGACAATTTAAAGTTCTCATTCACATATACAAAATAATACAAAGACCATGCTTTTTCTCTCCTGGAATGTCCAAGGCATGCAAACTGTCTATGTCCCCACAGGCAGTTATGATCATGATATGCTAAAACAAAGTTATGAGAAAAAGGGGTCTTATGAGTTTTATCTGTCAAAATTAAATTTTGCTAGTCTCTAGTATCTGATTATGTTTATACAGAAATGAAATGGAAGTTGCATTAAAGACTGTAAAGAGTTACTTAAGTAAGTCAGATTATGATGTGAATTCAAGAATATTTTATTTCAGTTTCTACCTGAAAGAACTTTTCCTCACATAGAAAACACATAAACTAAAACTAAAAACATTTCTGTGTCCTAAGAAAAGTCACTAAGCTTCTATGACTCCTTACCTAGAGAGTAGAGGTTAGAGGATGAATTCTAAGATCTTTTTCTGCTCTACTATTCCAATTTGGGTGGATTTTTCGAGTTGAATAAAATTTCTTTGGTATCATCATCAAATCAGCAAACTGTTTTGCTGGTTTAGAGAACGAAGAATGTAAGAAATTTGTGATTTACAGTTTGAGCTTCACAATTTGAATTAATTTCCAATGGAAACAACACAGAAGCTTTAATGCCACTCCCCTAAATTACCTTCAGTTAATGTGTACTCAATCAGAATCACAAAGACATACACATTGTTTTCAGTAACAAATGTCTGTTTTTCAGAGTAAGGATATAATTGGAATAGAAAAAGTGAATGACAGCAGCAACCTCAGAGTTTGGTAAAACTCTGCTCAGAAAAAAATTCGCTTGAACTAGAGGAAGTGGTGAGATGAACAAGCATTTTTGGTTTAAAAGATCAATAAAAATGAATGCGCTGATGTAATGTTCCTGACCAGAGAACTCAAAAGTGTTTCCATTTTGTTTCAAGTCTGATGTCATTGAATTAAGAACCCTCACACAGTCTTTATGCGAGCAGGATGTAGCTTTGAATAAATAGACATCCAACACATTTGACCATTGCTCAAAACACTTTAGATACATCTAATAGGGAGTCCTTAGAGCAGACTTCTACCCAAACCACATACTGAAAATTCCAATTATACAAGCAACCACATCAGTACAACCTAATTGCCACTATCCTGAATGTGGGATGCGATCACTGCTTATGCACCCTTATTTTTCTCAAATAAGCTTTAGTGATCCTTTCAATTTAGCAGACTGCCCAGGACTGTTGGGAGGATGAGCAGCAAACTCCTTAGCAACCAGAGGCTACAAATTGGTTGGTGCTGGCTTGTTTATGGGGCTTACTTAGTTAACTTTTTTCCAAACCAGTGGATATCTTAAACATTTACTTCCCTAACAAGGAAAAGTTCTTTTAAAAAATGAGATTCTAAAACAATCAAAATGATAAAGAATAAAAAATGGGAGAAAGAACCTAGCAAAAAAGGTATTAAATTCAAAATTAAATTGAGCACTGATAAACCTCACTGTCAAAGCCATTTAAACAAATTGAAATGTATCCTTCCCTCTCAGTTTCACACAAAGTGCAATATGCCCTATTTTAAAATTAGATAAGCTGCTTAAAAGCTATTACTGTAAAACTCCACCTTCTCGCTAACCAAATTTACTGTAATGTGGGGTAAAATATTTTTTCTTTCACTATTTCTAGTTGTTATTTTGAAGAGAGTGATACATTTAAAATGTTTTTCATGTTCTTAAAGTAAATGCATTTCAATGTTTTTGAAAAATTAAGAATGTAAAAATATACAGTAGCTCCAAAAAAGACATGCTTTCTCTAGAAGAAAAATATATTTAAACAACTCACAAAAACACATTATGCCACTAGTGAAACAAAATAACTTTTAAAAGTAACAATTGTAAATGATATTTTATTTTTTCATGTCCCCACACACAAAATTCTGCTTTGAGAAATATATAGTTGTACCTTGAGATAGGTTGAAATTATGTGAAAGACTAAGACTGTATCACTGAAGAGTTTCCAGTTTTAATTTTAAATGTGCTAGAAACAGAATAAGTAGAAATATGAAATTCAATGGAACTGAATTCTAGGAAAGTCATACTTAAAAGAACTAGATATCTAGATCTTAACCACAGAAAATAATTTTCTCAGGTGGTAAATCACTATTTTTGAGATCTAAAATAAAATAAGCCTATGAAAACAAGCATATTATATTTTGGATCATCTATTTGAAGCCTGTTATTCATTGCTGTCTAAAATTGAGTGGTGGGGAATGAGTAAAACCATCCTCAATTGCTTTGTTTAAGCCCCTACAAGACTCACTAAAAGATATACTATGAGCAATAAATCCAACTTAAAAAATCTCAGCAATCTGGGTATCATAAATATGAAAATGTTACTAGCTGGTTTAATCCTATCAAACATTATAACTTTTTTTTCATGATCAAATGCATGAAATGATTAAGTATATTAAGAATGTTTATTACCTAGGAAAAAGAAAAGCTGCTGTTAAGGCAACTTAAATAAACCATAAAGTTCGGATCCAGGCTGTCACCCATTAGCAGTTGCCTTCCCTGTGAATCCTAAATATAATGTATGATCTCATTTGCTCACAGCAAAATACCATCCTTCTTAGAAGTGCATCCTCAGTGACAGCATTTCTGGAATGTCATTCTAGCTCAAGTAAAGCAGCATCCGCAGTACTGCACAATCAGCCTCAGAAGTATTGTTATTTAGAAGCAGAACGACAATGAATAATGGTAAGAAACAGGGCACTGCCCCCATGGGAATGCAGTAGCAGAGGTAGCAAAATACTTAAACTTCTGACTGCGTTTTTCCAGAGACTTACACACCAGCAAATACAGCCCTGTAGGCATGTGAAAGATAAGAGTGAATTTAACCCTCTTTTCCTCTGCTCAGTTGCCACAAGGGTCATTCTCTATGTGTAATTCAAAGTTGATTCCATTTCTGGCTCTACTATTGTGCATTTTGAAGACTCAGCATAAAGAGGCATGGGGAGACCGAAGACTCAGAGACCAATCTTGAAAGTAGATGAAGCTATTAGATATAAGCTATTAAAACACCATAGATGGCCAACTTAGTTAAGTGTAGCCAAACAAAGCTGTTGAAAAGAAAAGCTACTTATTTAGACTGTTTTCTGAGAACTCAGAAAGCTACTCTTTCGGGTGTAGAATTCTGCTCTCAGAAATTTTACCTGCTACTTTCTGCTGGCATTCTTATTAAGACACAGTTACCCTTAGGAAGGGGAACAAGATGGCAATTAGTAGGATGGAGAACACATTTGTATCTATGAAGGAGCTGACAGAGATGGTGCCATTTGCAGAAGGTAAAATACAGAGAACTGAGAACCAGCAGAGAACAACCCAGATGAGGATTTCCAAAACAGTAAGATTGAGGGTTGTCTTGGTATGCTTATTTTGGCCCCAACCTTGAAGTATACTGTCCTCTCCCTACCCTGCCTCATTTTCACACTAGTGGTAAAGAATCTGCCAGGAATGCAGGAGACTTGAGTTTGATCCCTGGGTTGGAAGATTCTCTGGAGAAGGAAACAGCAACCCTTTGGGAAATCCCATGGACAGCCTGTTGGTGTACAGTTCATGGAGTCACAGAAGAGTCAGACATGACTGAGCATGCATGCATTAAAATGACAATTACCACCCAGAACCTTTTAAAAACTTGAGAATATTTTATTTTCAAAATTAATTTATTTACCCAGTAAGAATATATTTCTGAAAATTAAAATTGTCAATTCCCCATAATGTGAACACCTGAAGAATTTAAGAGTCTAGAAAGAAAGCATACAGTTTAAAATGAGAATACTTGAATTTTAATCTCACTTTTGGCACACACTAAACACGGGCATTTATTGAGCTTTTATGGATTTCATTTAGTTTCTCTTTTGTACAAAAGAGGGCAAGAGAGACTTATCACCTCTTAGATATCACAGAGCTCTAAAAAACACTAGACTGTTCAAAATTAAATATTTTCTGGATAGAGATTAAAGAAAATATGAATTTTGCTTCTGCCTTTTGGCAAGGATTGGACATCAGATTATTTCTGCTTATGACATATATACATAAAACTAATGTATACTAGTCACAAAGTGATTCAAACCATTTGGGTTTGAAATATAGCACATCCTTTGCATTACTTAGATATCACAATTACTTTTGGGAAAGACAGCAATTGTAATATTCCAATCACAAAATTACCTTTCAAAGTTTTCATTTATCCATGGAAAGTCCTGCAGAAAATATTTAGTTGGAAATCACCAGATGGGACTGGGATTGCAAATCCTCTGAATGAACTTCTCTGGGATGCATGGGTTAACTTTGGGGTTCCTATATGCCTTCTAAGAAGTTTATAAAATTTTATGTGAGGTGAATGTGTGCATTTCTCTTAGATGTTTCATAGCTTAGACCTGCAACTCAAAGTGACTTAGGATGCAAAAGAGAAGAGGTAGTTCACACCTGAAGAGCAACATGACAGAAAGAGACAAGACAAAATGTGATGTTTCTGGAATGACATTCAAGATTTTTTTTTTAATTGGATCTGGTCACTGAAATCAAATTGATTATATTCTTTGCAGCCAAAGATGGAGAAGCTCTACAGAGTCAGCAAAAACAAGACCGGGAGCTGACTGTGGCTCAGATCATGAACTCCTTATTACCAAATTCAGACTTAAATTGAAGAAAGTAGAGAAAACCATTAGGCCATTCAGGTATTACCTAAATCAAATCCCTTATGATTATACAGTGGAAGTGAGAAATAGATTTAAGGGACTTGATTTGATAGACAGAATGCCTGATGAACTATGCACGGAGGTTCGTAACACTGTACAGGAGACAGGAATCAAGACGATCTCTATGGAAAAGAAATGCAAAAAAGCAAAATGGCTGTCGGAGGAGGCCTTACAAATAGCTGTGAAAAGAAGGGAAGCAAAAAGCAAAGGGGAAAAGGAAAGATATACCCATTTGAATGCAGAGTTCCAAAGAATAGAAAGGATAGATAAGAAAGCCTTCAATGCAAAGAAATAGACGGAAAAAATAGAATGGGAAAGACTAGAGATCTCTTCAAGAAAATCAGAGATACCAAGGGAACATTTCATGCAAAGATGGGCTCAATAAAGGACAGAAATGGTAGGGACCTAACAAAAGCAGAAGATATTAAGAAGAGATGGCAAGAATAACACAGAAGAACTATACAAAAAAGATCTTCATGAGATAATCACGATAGTGATATCACTAACCTGGAGCCAGACATCCTGGAATGTGAAGTCAAGTGGGCCTTAGGAAGCATTACTATGAACAAAGCTAGTGGAGGTGATGGAATTCCAGTTGAGCTATTTCAAATCCTGAAAGATGATGCTGTGAAAGTGCTGCAGTCAGTATGCCAGCAAATATAGAAAACTCAGCAGTGGGCACAGGACTGGAAAAGGTCAGATTTCACTTCAATCCCAAATAAAGGAAATGCCAAAGAATGCTCAAACTACCGCACAATTGCACTCATCTCACACGTTAGTATGGAGAAGGAAATGGCAACCCACTCCAGTATCCTTGCCTGGAGAATCCCATGGATGGAGGACTCTGGTAGGCTACAGTCCACAGGGTCGCAAAGAGTCGGACACGACTGAGTGACTTAACTAACTAACACATGCTAGTAAGGTAATGCTCAAAATTCTCCAAGCCAGGCTTCAGTAATACATGGACCGTGAACTTCCAGAAGTTTAAGCTGGTTTTAGAAAAGGCAGAGGAACCAGAGATCAAATTGCCAACATCCGCTGGATCATAGAAAAAGGAAGAGAGTTCTGGAAAAACATCTATTTCTGCTTCACTGACTATGCCAAAGCCTTTGACTGTGTGGATCACAATAAACTGTGGAAAATTCTGAAAGAGATGGAAATATCAGACCACCTGACCTGCCTCCTGAGAAATCTATATGTGGGTCAGGGAGCAACAGTTAGAACTGGACATGGAATAACAGATTGGTTCCAAATAGGAAAAAGAGTACGTCAAGGCTATATATTGTCACTCTACTTATTTAATTTATATGCAGAGTACATCATGAGAAACGCTGGGCTGGAGGAAGAACAAGCTGGAATCAAGATTGCCGGGAGAAATATCAATAATCTCAGATATGCAGATGACAACACTCTTATGGCAGAAAGTGAAGAAGAACTAAAAAGCCTCTTGATGAAAGTGAAAGAGGAGAGTGAAAAAGTTGGCTTAAAGCTCAACGTTCAGAAAACAAAGATCATGGCATCTGGTTCCATCACTTCATGGGAAATAGATGGGGAAACAGGGGAAGCTGTGGCTGACTTTATTTTTCTGGGCTCCAGAATCACTGCAGATGGCCACTGCAGCCATGAAATTAAGAGACACTTACTGCTTGGAAGGAAAGTTATGATTTATCTAGACAGCATATTAAAAAGCAGAGACATTACTTTGTTAACAATGGTCTGTCTAGTCAAGGTTATGGTTTTTCCAGTGGCCATGTATGGATGTCAGAGTTGGACTATAAAGAAAGCTGAGCCCTGAAGATTTGATGCTTTTGAACGAATCGTGGTGTTGGAGAAGACTCTTGAGAGTTCCTTGGACTGCAAGGAGATTCAACCAGTCCATCCTAAAGGAGATCAGTCCTGGGTGTTCATTGTAAGGACTGATGTTGAAGCTGAAACTCCAATATTTTGGCCACCTGAAGCAAGAGCCGACTCATTGAAAAAGACTCTGATGCTGGGAAAGATTGAGGGCAGGAGGAGAAGGGGATGACAGAGGATGAGATGGTTGGATGGCATCACCGAGTCAATGGACATAGTTTGGGTGGACTCCAGGAGTTGGTGATGGATATGGAGGCCTGGCGTGCTGCGGATCATGGGTCACAGAGTCGGACACGACTGAGCGACTGAACTGAATTGAACCCATATCTGCAAAATCCCAAAGACTGATCTGCCTTTAGCAGGGTAAATATCCAAATGAGTGAGTGTGCATAAACAATTAACATTCCAAAACAGATATTTTGATCATATATGGTGACAACTATGACTTAAATTAACTCATTTTGATTACTGGTTATTTTTTATGCTTTGTTACACAGAAACATAAAATTTAAATTTGCAACAAATATTTAAGCCTACCTCTTCCCTTCCTGGAGTCCTTAACATAAAAGAGAGGAGGTCAGTTTGAGGTAAGTCATAGTAAGTACTAGGGAACACTCTTTTCCTCTTTTGCATGCTGCCATCTACTGTTGAAAACATCTGTAATGCATCATAACTGTTGCTGTTTAGTCACTAAATGGGCTTCCTGGTGGCTCAGACTGTAAAGCATTAGCCTGCAATGTATGATATGAGACCTGAGTTTGATCCCTGGATCGGGAAGATCCCTTGGAGAAAGGAATGGCCACTCACTCCAGTATTTTTGACTGAAGAGCTCCAGAGACAGAAGTGCCTGGCAGGTAACAGTCCATGGGGTCTCAAAGAGTCGGATGTGACTGAGGGACTAACACACACACACACACACACACACACAAGTCATGTCTGACTCTTTTGCAACGCTATGGACTGTAGCCCTTCAGGCTCCTTTGTTCATGGGATTTCTCAGGCAAGAATATTGAAGTGGGTTGCCATTTCCTACTCCAGGGGATCTTCCTGGCCTAGGGCTCGAACCCATGTCTCCCGCATTGTCAGGTGGATTCTTTACCACTGAACCACCTGGGAAGCCTAATTGTGTTTGTATTTTTACAGGAGTAAAATAATAGTGTCTAAGAGTTTTTCCTTTGAATAATTCTTTGTGATGAAATAATACTGAAGACACTATAGATTATAATCAAATTTCAAAAGATATAATTAATGCTACTAAAGTTTTTCTTTATATTAAAAAATATAACAATAAAGTTTTTGATCTAAGGCTCCACATCCAGAAGGAATTTTCAGATGTAAAAATGGAATCAGACTTGGTTGATACAACCTTTCCCCATAAAAAGAGATTCAAACTTGATGTTAAAATTATTGTTGTATAAACAAAAACATGAACAAAATAGCCACAAACATAGACTGAAAACCTAGTCATTGATCTAATCAAATAATTTGTTCTCATTTACCTTTCTCGATGTTCATGAAGGGTATCTCATTTGGTCATTTATCTGTTATATTATTAATATCACTGAATGTATAATTTGGAATTGAAGCTCAGAGAGGCTGGCAAATTTTCTCAAGTATGCAGAGCTGGCAAGTAATAGAGCTGGGACCAGTGCAAACCTTTCAGAAGTTAATAGGCAGACTTTGTGCCTTCATGGAAATAGACACAATTTTAAATCACAAGCTTATCATCTACGCAACTGATTATTTGGGGCTATTCAAGGTTCAATCTCCCTTGTGCTGCTAGTCAATAAGTCATTTCATTAACAGTCAACTAATAATTATGTCTCCAAAATCTCCTAAATGTCACAATGTGATAACTTTTCTTTCTACCTATCATTCCAGATGGTGGATACAGGAAGGTCTGATGGCCTATTTTGGGAAAGACAATCCATTCAAGATTACAGATCAAAATAAAAGTCTTTGAAGTAGTTTGTCCATCCCTTTCTCCTATTCATATTATAAGGAGATAATTTAGAAAACACCTATAACTTTTCTTTAGCTTAATTACCATCCTTTTATTTCCCTATAAACAGTTGTTGAGAACTTTCTTAATAAAAGTACAATTTGTGAAAACATTTTCATAATTGGAAAAATGCTTAAAATGGAGAAGAGAGAAATAGGGTTTAAATATTGGAAGAACTTCACATAAATTGAGAGTCTGGCAACAACTGAGTTCAGTTCAGTTCAGTTCAGTTGCTCAGTCGTGTCCAACTCTTTGCGACCCCATGAATCGCAGCACACCAGGCCTCCCTGTCCATCACCAGCTACTGGAGTTCACTCAAACTCATGTCCATTGAGTCGGTGATGCCACCCAGCCATCTCATCCTCTGTCGTCCCCTTCTCCTCCTGCCCTCAATCTTTCCCAGCATCAGGGTGTTTTCAAAGGAGTCAGCTTTTTGCATCAGGTGGCCAAAGTACTAGAGTTTTAGCTTCAACACCAGTCCTTCCAACAACTGAGTGGGCATCTATAAAAATGACTATGGTATTATTAATCTGTCACTCTAACCCTTGCTTATAGAGAACTAGTTATAGGGTAAGCTTGAAACAAAAATAAATATCATAGAAATCTTGATATTAGATATCTTTAAATTCACTACCTGTGATACAATTTATGTGTATATTTTTTCACGTATCATTTTCAGAACAATTTCTAGGCAATTTGGAGTGAATGCAAAATAGAATGAATAAAATAAATTTGGCTAATGTACTATTAAGCTCCATAAACTACGTTGTACGATAATAACTACTATTTAAATATATGTAATTTGTTTGATGCTATTTCATAAAATGTACAGATGAATACCTCAGTAAATGTGCCCTAGAAAAAGACAAATATATGCTGTAATGGTATGGCCACTAGTCTGCGCTGTTGTATAAGAAATATTCATTTTCATCAAAGTATTTCTAAAACGAACTAGCTCCATTTATTCTATAATAAGAAATACAACTTTCAGATCTCAGGTTTATATCTGCAATTTTCTATAAAATATTACATGGCAAGTCAATATTGGGAAAATATTAATATAAAGTCTTGAGTGGTTCCCCTTTTCTTCTAAATTAAAAAAAATAGCATATTTAATACTATAAAATTTTCCTAATTTGTCAAATATGAAGTATGTTAAGCTACAAAATAATGGCTTCCTTTAATCTGATACATTATGCAAAAATGTTCTAGCAGCTGGATACAGATAATGATCAAATAATTTGCCTGTGCATATTACTAAGAAACCACCATAAATAGCTTCTATAGATGGTGTCATTAGTGATTTTAAATAAATATGGTAAAACACATATATTAGTGATAATTTTTATATTAAGTTTCAAATTGTATAACTGCTTTCTCAGTTATCCATAAACATTTTTAGATTTGTCAGTTAAAACACAATTATATCTTTGGATCTTCATCTATGAGTGTCTTATACTTCACTGACAAACTTGAGGAACTGTTAAAGCCTCAACACTTAAAATTATTTCAGGACTTGTAAAAATGGACATTTTAAACTAAAAGTAATATTGTAAAATCTTCACCCTTGCAAAATATTGTTTCAAATGCTGTAATTATTTTTTGAGTTTGTTTTTCTTAAGTACACAACAGGCTGAAAATCAGAATATTTCTAAGTGTATTAGAAGTTGTCTTAGGGTGCTTCAACGTTTTTCAGAAAAATGTGTATCTAAATATAGATATTATTTACTTGCAACTTCATAATGCTGTATTTCAGAGAAAAATATACTCAATCAAAATGAACCGTTTATCTGCAAAGATATTATGGAAGATTACATTTAGAAAAATTAATATCCCCCACTCAGTTTATGAAGATGAAGAAGTATATGTTGTTATTCTGGACATTTCTACAGTAAAAGCAAGACAGTCGAACCAAACATTCATCTTGTTTAAAAATGAAAATTCTGTGAAAACTGTGCTAGTCTCAAAACACTACTATACCTGTCATATAAAAAATCTGTTTTGTACACTCAGTGAAAAACAACTATACACATCCAAACTATTCTATTTTATTAAAGGTAATAAACAGATCAAACATACATGAAAATTGGCCATTGAATTTAAATGCCATTGATATTTTGCTGCCATGGATATTTTAGTACTCAAACATATTTTGACATATACAAATATTCTTTTGTATAACAAAGAATATTTAATTTTTAGGAAGGATAACATTATGGCAACTCACCTATAGTATGAATATTGCCACCTATAATGAATGTAAGTTCAATATATTATCTTGTAATTATAAAATTACAATGCCTGAAGACTAAATGTGAAGGAATAACACTCATGGGTGAATCTTATTCCAGCCCTTCAATAAATATGTGGCCTTGGGTTTGTGTCATAAACTCTTTGGATCTCTGTTTCCTCATCTATAAAATGAGGATAATGATAATAATTATCTTACAAGGTTCTCATGAATGCTGTATATATATATATACACACACACATATGTATATACATATGTGTATATGCATAATGTTTATACATACATATATATGTATATACATATGTGTGTGTGTGTGTGTGTGTGTGTGTGTGTATATGCAGGGGAAGGAAATGGCAACCCACTCCAGTATTCTTGCCTGGAGAATCCCAGGGACAGAGGAGCCTGGTGGTCTGCCATCTATGGGGTCGCACAGATTTGGACATGAGTGATGTGACTTAGCAGCAGCAACATATATATATGTGTGTGTGTGTGTGGGTGTGTGGGTGTGTGTGTGTGTGTGTGTGTGTGTGTATAAGAAGAAAAAAAAAAGATTGCATGGCTTCCCAGGTGGTTCAGGGATAATTCACCTGCCAGTGCCAGAGACACAGGAGATGTGTGTTTGATCCCTTTGTAGGGAAGATCCCCTGGAGAAGGAAATAGCAACCCACTCCAGTATTCTTGCTGGGAAAATCCATTTGACAGAGGAACCTGGAAGCTTACAGTCCATGGGGTCACAAAGGATGGGACACGAATTATTAACTGAGCACACACATGTGCACACAAGATTATTCCTGTAAAGATTTCAGTATATGGGGCTTCCCTTGCAGCTCAGCTGGTAAAGAATCCATCTGCAATATGGGAGACCTGGGTTCGATCCCTGGGTTGGAAAGAAACCCTGCAGGAGGGAGAGGCTACCCACTGTAGTATTCTGGCCTGAAGAATTCCATGGATTCTATAGCCCACGGGGTCGCAAAGAGTCAGACATGACTGAGAGATTTTCATTTTCACCATTCACTACACATGCAGTGATTGTTGTATATTCAGTACTATTATTCATTAGTTTATTAATTTCATGTATTGTTAGATACGCATTAGTATTATTAATTTGGTTTATTAATTTGGAAGATAAAATTCTTCAGAGAAAACTAGGTGCATAAATTGCAGCCAAAGAAAATATGCTTCTTATTTGTGTAATTCGGCATCTCTGGACTTTTAACACTACCCACGTAATTTTTTTTCACCCTTGAGGCTCCCACATTTACAGCCCTGCCAAAATTTTGTTTTGACTCCATAAGTATGAAAACATTGATATTTCACTTCTCATGTCACATCACCATATGCAAAATAGGATAACACTGAAAATTTGCGTTTTATTTCTACCTAGTCAACTTGTATTTGGATGTGAATACTTGATCAATCAGTTGGTTGGTCGTAGGCTATTCATTTAATTTTATAAAGAAATAGTTATATCACCTCTCAAGGATTACTGTGCATGTGCTTTATAGCACAGGTAGCTCAGTTAGGTGTTCTGTGATCACCTGCATGGGTGGGATAGGGGGTGTGGGAAAGAGATCTAAGAGAGAGGGGATATATGTAGGTATGCTGTTGTTGTTCAGTTGCTAAGTCATTTCTGACTCTTTGTAATGCCATGGACTGCAATACAGCAGGCTTACTTGTTCTTTAATATCCCCCAGAGTTTGCTCAAATACATGTGCATTGAGTCAGGGATGCTACCTAAACATCTCATCCTCTGCTACCCTCTTCTCCTTTTGCCTTTAATCTTTCCCAGCATCAGGGTCTTTTCCAATGAGTTCAATATATGTATACATATAGCTGATTCTCTTGTTGCAGAAACCAATGCAGTATTGTAAAGCAATTAGGCTGCAATTAAAAAAAAAAAAGATTACTATCCAATTTCTCAAAATTGTTGCAAGCAATCCAGGTAAATCTCCTAAATCAGTACTATTAGCTCCTTCTTACTACTTATCTAATCTTATTTATTTTTGCACCTGTTCCCAACAGAATTGCCAAGTAATCTTCACTTCAAGTAGTTCCTATTACAACTGAATAGACTTCCTAGTTTCCTAACACAAAGCATTGGCTGCCTGCAGTTTGCATGTTTGCTCTGCTCTTGACCGCATCTGTCAATTTCTTGCTGCAAATAGGAAACCCATAAAAGGTTTCCTAGTTGAGACAGTTGTTTGCCACATTTCCATTGCCATGTTTTCTAACAGCTGCTGTCTACAACGTTATTGACCTTCTGCTGTGGTGTGCTGCTTTCCTTAACCTCAGCCCTCACCTGCTCTGTGTTTTTTGTACTTATACTTGATGACCTTGGCTTCTTAAATTATTACAATCGCTGGAATCAAGATTGGCGGGAGAAATATCAATAACCTCAGATATGCAGATGACACCACTCCTTTGGCAGAAAGTGAAGAGGAACTAAAAAGCCTCTTGATGAAAATGAAAGAGGAGAATGAAAAAGTTGGCTTAAAGCTCAACATTCAGAAAACGAAGATCATGGCATCTGGTCCCATCACTTCATGGGAAATAGATGGGGAAACAGTGGAAACAGTGTCAGACTTTATTTTTTGGGCTTCAAAATCACTGCAGATGGTGACTGCAGCCATGAAATTAAAAGACGCTTACTCCTTGGAAGAAAAGTGATGACCAACCTAGATAGTATATTCAAAAGCAGAGACATTACTTTGCCGACTAAGGTCTGTCTAGTCAAGGCTATGGTTTTTCCAGTGGTCGTGTATGGATGTGAGAGTTGGACTGTGAAGAAGGCAGAGTACCGAAGAATTGATGCTTTTGAACTGTGGTTTTGGAGAAGACTCTTGAGAGTCCCCTTGGACTGCAAGGAGATCCAACCAGTCCATTCTGAAGATCAACCCTGGGATTTATCTGGAAGGAATGATGCTAAAGCTGAAAGTCCAGTAATTTGGCCACCTCATGCGAAGAGTTGACTCATTGGAAAAGACTCTGATGCTGGGAGGGATTGGGGGCAGGAGGAGAAGGGTATGACCGAGGATGAGATGGCTGGATGGCATCACTGACTCGATGGATGTGAGTCTGGGTGAACTCTGGGAGTTGGTGATGGACAGGGAGGCCTGGTGTGCTGAGATTCATGGGTTCACAAAGAGTTGGACATGACTGAGTGACTGAACTGAACTGAACTGTTCATCTTTTGGTCAACAAGTGCTCAAGATTCTCTAGCCTTCAGTAGCTTGGGTCTGCTTATTGATTTTTTAAAACTAGTTTATATCCATGGCCTGATTTTGGCCTTTTACTTATGCATATACTTTGGTTTCTGGCTTCTTATAAAATCTTTAAACTGTGCTTCTGGTCTCACCCTTGCCTTTCGGATTGATTCCAGCTTCTTTTTGTCTGTACATCCACTGCTTCATTTTGGCTTCGTGTTTCATTGCATATCTTGAACCCTGATTTCACCATTGATTGAGTCTCATCTTTTATATTCTAATTTCATAAAAACTCTTCTTATTTATAACTACTCTGAAAGCTAGAGGAGGAAAAAATAATCTACGGAAAGGTAGGATATAAAACTATTAGCATTTACAAAAGCAAGAGTTTCCCATAACGTTTGATTCTTATATTTAACCCTGTTAGTTCACAGCTCCTTGGCACCAAGGAAAGAAATAGTGACAGTTAATCCCTCCCACCCCCAAAAGTACTATTTCTGGGTGTTTCTTACATTAAAATGCTAACCACATGTAACTTAAATGGTAAGCCTCCAATATATATCTAATTTTTAAGAGTAAAGTTCAATAAGCAGAAAGAACAACAACAACAAAAAGGTGGTTGTAGAATGATTACTTAGGATGCCTTGAATTATACTAGAACTGGAAGCCATCTGAGTCAGTAGGGAGGAGGTCTGACACTAGATTAGTTTAAGAGCAGGAGACAGCTGCAATCCTTGAATGGGACAGTGAGGAGGTTGTTGGAAAGAAGGTTCAAATGCATCAGATATAAGTGGCAAAAGTAAAAAGGGAAAAGGAAAGCCTCAGAAGAAAAAGCAATGATGTCAGTTTCAAGCTGTCACAGGTTCTGGTACCTCTTCCATGTGGCCTCTGAGGAAGACAGAGGCAAACGGAGTGGGAGCTGGAATGCATCTGTGCAGCAATCTACTGCAGCCTCCTCATTTTTGCAGTACTTTTAACATATACATCATTTCCTTCCTGCCACTGTGGGTCCATACTTAGAAACTTTGGCCCTGCATGTTCAATGGTTTCAGAAATAGTAGCTCTCTTAGAACATACTGAACTGGATTAAAAGCAGCAGCTTCTCTGGAAAAAAAAAAAATTTGCGTGTGTGTAGAACACACTGCCATCTGTTCCTTTTTCTACTTTAAGTCAGGTTCCCTTTTTTTATACCAAGTGACGCAATGCTGCTAAAGCTTTTGGGTCAGTGTTCATAGTCAAGAGTTATGAAGGAAATCTTCTGAAGAGAAAGTGAAGTTACTCTACACCATGTGAGGGATACTCAGAATTTTCCTATGGTAATTTTCAGCAATTACACATGGATCTCAAACACTCTTAATAAGGAAGAACAGTATATATTAAGTAGGGTAGGTTTTATTTTAAATATGTTTTACGTAGTGTTCATAGCAGTGATACTTATACCCAAGTATCACCTCTACTATAGAGGAGTAGAAAGGCTTGTAGGCCAACTCTTACTTAGTATGTAAAGCAGCAAAATGCTTGCACCTGACAAAGACCTTTTTAAAAAAATTTTTTTTTTAAAAATTTGTGTGTGTAGGTATGTTGGGAGGGGCATTTTTAAGTCTTTCTTGAATTTGTTACAATATTGTTTCTGTTTTACATTCTGGTTTTTTAGACATGAGACTTGTGGGATCTAACCAGGTATTGAACTCCCATCCCCTGCTTTGGAAAGCAAAGTTTTAACCACTGGACCACCAGACAAGTCCTGACAAGCACTTCTTCTGAGTGAACCAATTACTCAAGATTCATCTTAAGGTAGCATGACCTATCTCAAAATCAAGTAAATTCTTTTTATACTTCTCATAATCTTACTATGCTGCTGCTGCTGCTGCTAAGTCGCTTCAGTTGTGTCCGACTCTGTGCGACCCCATAGACGGCAGCCTGCTAGGCTCCCCCGTCCCTGGGATTCTCCAGGCAAGAACACTGGAGTGGGTTGCCATTTCCTTCTCCAATGCATTAAAGTGAAAAGTGAACTTGAAGTCGCTCAGTCGTGTCCAACTTGTAGTGACCCCATGGACTGCAACGTACCAGGCTCCTCCATCCATGGGAATTTCCAGGCAAGAGTACTGGAGTAGGGTGCAATCACCTTCTCCTATAGCACTTATAAACTCTTTTTCATGTACTTATTTACATGAGGATGTATGTTCTGTGAAAACCAAGACTTTATCTGTTTAGTTCACTCCTTACTTCAGGAACCTGGAATAACAGGCTCCAAGTAAATGCCCACTGAATTAGAACTCATTAATGTTAATGAAAAAATGAAGTTGGTTTGGTACAAGAAACCTGGAAAACCTTGCAGAACTCTTTGGAATAAAATTATGTCTTCAAAAAACTGTTACCTAACAAAACCACAATTTTAAAATTTCTACAGAATCCTCTCAAATGCATATCCTCACATTATTAGCAAACTATGTTTTTCAGTCTTAACATTAAAATACCCTGCCTGATATTTTAGGAGTTGTGGTTCATTATACTCTATTTAACAATGATTTGTTAGAAATGTACATAAAGCCAAATGTTGAATCACTTTCCTGTTTCAACTTTATAAAAAGGGTAAGCATTGCTGTTGCTCAGTAATAGCTAGTCCTGTCCAACTCTTTGTGATCCCATAGATGGAAGCATACCAGGCTATTCTGTCCTTGACTGTCTCCCTGAGTTTGCTCAAATTCATGTCCATTGGGTCAGTGATGGTATCTAATTATCTCATCCTCTGCCACCCCCTTCTCTTTTTGCCTTCAATGTTTCCCAGTACCAGGGTCTTCTCCAGTGAGTTGGCTCTTTCCATCAGGTGTCCAGCGTATTGAAGTTTCAGCTTCAGGAACAGTCCTTTCAATGAATACTCAAGGTTGATTTCCTTTAGAATTGACTAGTGCATTCTCCTTGCAGTCCAAGGGAATCTCAAGAATGTTCTCCAGCACCACAATTTGAAAGCATCAGTCCTTTGGTGTTCAGCCTTCTGTAAGGTCCAGCTCTCACATCTGTACATGACTACTGGAAAATCCACAGATTGACTATATGGACTTTTGTTGGCTAAGTGATGTTTCTGCTTTTTAATATGCTGTCTAGGTTTGTCATAGCTTTCCTTTCAAGGAGTAACCATCTTTTAATCTCATGGCTGCAGTCACCAGGCACAATGAGTTTGGAGCTCAGGAAAATAAAACCTGTCACTGCTTCTACTTTTCCCCCTTCTATTTGCCATAAAATGATGGGACTGGATGCCATGATCTTAGTTTTTGAATGCTGAGTTTTAAGCCAGTTTTTCACTGTCCTCTCTCATTCTCATCAAGAGGCTCTTTAGTTCCTCTCCACTTTCTGCCACTAGAGTGATATTATCTGCATATCTGATGTTGTTAGACATTTCTTCTTGCAATTTTGATTCCAGCTTGTGATTCATCCAGCTAAGAATTTTTCATGATGTACTCAGAATTTAAATAAGCAGGGTGACAATATATAGCCTTGTCATACTCCTTTCTCAATTTTGAACCAGTTAGGTTCTAATTGTTGCTTCTTGACCTGAATACAGGATTCTCAGGAGGCAGGTAAGATGATCTGGTGTTCCCATTTCTTCAAGAATTTTCCACAGCTTGTTGTGATCCACAGAGTCAAAGATTTTAGTGTAGTCAGTGAAGCAGAAGTAGATAAGTTTTATGGAACTTCCTTGCTTTCTCTATGATCCAATGAAATTGGCAATTTGATCTCTGATTCCTCTGCCTTTTCTAAACCCAGCTTGTGCCTCTGGAAAATCTTGGTTCACATACTGTTGAAGCCTAGCTTGAAGGATTTTTTTACTAGCCTGTGGAATGAACACAATTGTACAGTAGTTGGAACATTTTTTGGCATTGCCTTTCTTTGTAATTGGAATGAAAACTGATCTTTTCCAGTCCTGTGGCCATTGCTGAGTTTTGCACATTTGTTGACATATTGAGTTCAGTGCTTTAACAGCATCATCTTTTAGGATCTTATGCAGCTCAGCTGGAATTCTGTCATCTCCACTAGGCTTTGTTTGTAATAATGCTTCCTAAGGCATCCTTGACTTCATACTCTAGGATGTCTAGCTCTTGGTGAATGACCACACCATTGTTGTTATCTGGGTCATTAAGACCTTTTTTGTATAGTTTTTCTGTGTATTCTTGCCATATATTCTTAATATCTTCTACTTCTGTTATGTCCTTACCATTTCTTTCCTTTATTGTGCCTATCGTTTCAAGAAATATCCCTTTGGTATCTCCAATTTTCTTGAAGAGATCTCTAGTCTTTCCCATTCTTTTCTTTTTTCTTTTCCTCAATTTATTTACATTGTTAATTTAAGAAGGCCTTCTTATCTCTCCTTGGTATTCTCTGGAACTTTGCATTCAGTTGTGTATATCTTTTCCTTTCTTCTTTGCCTTTTACTTTTCTTTTCTCAGCTATTTGTAAGGCCTTCTCAGACAACCATTTTGCCTCTTTGCATTTCTTTTTCTTAGGGATGGTTTTAGTCACTGCCTCCTAGACAGTATTACGAACTTCTGTCCATAGTTCTTCAGGTACTCTATCAGATTTAATCCCTTGAGTCTATTTGTCACTTACACTGTATAATCATAAAGGATTTGATTTAGGTCATATCTGAATGGCCTAGTGGTTTTCCCTACTTTCTTCAATTTAAACCTGAATTTTCCAATAAGAAACTCATGATCTGAGCCACAATCAGCTCCAGGTCTTATTTCTGCTAACGGTATACAGCTTCATCTTGGGCTACAAAGAATATAACCAATTTGATTTCGGTATTCACCATCAGGTGATGTCCACACGTAGAGTCATCTGCTGTGTTGTTGCAAGAGATTATTTGCTATGACAGTGTTTTCTCTTGGCAAAATTCTGTTATCCTTTGCCCTGCTTCATTTTGTCCTCCAAGGCCAAACATGCCTGTTACTCCAGGTATCTCTTGACTTCCTGCTTTTGCATTCCAGTTTCCTATTGATGAAAAGGACATCTTTTTTTTGTGTGTGTGTGTGTGTTTTTTTTCTTTTTTGGGGGGGTGTTAGTTCTAAAAGGTCTTGTGGGTCTTCATAGAACTGTTCAGTTTCAGCTTCTTTGTCATTAGTGGTTGGGGCATAGAGTTGGATTGCTGTGATGTTGAATGGCTGCCGTGGAAATGGACCAAGGTGATTCTTTCATTTTTGAGATTGCACCCAAGTACTGCATTTGGGACTCTTTTTGACTATGAGGGCTATGCCAGTTCTTCTAAGGGATTCATGCCCACAGTAGTAGATATAATGGTCATCCAAATTAAATTTGCCCATTCTCATCCATTTTAGTTGACAGATTCCTAAGATGTCAGTTTTCCATCTGGCCATCTCCTGCTTAACTCCATTCAATATACCTTGATTCATGGACCTAACAGTCTAGGTTCCTATGCAATAGTGTTGTTTACAGCATCAGACTTTACTTTCACCGCCAGACACACCCAAGAC
Source organism: Capricornis sumatraensis (assembly GCF_032405125.1). Taxonomy (NCBI): domain Eukaryota; kingdom Metazoa; phylum Chordata; class Mammalia; order Artiodactyla; family Bovidae; genus Capricornis; species Capricornis sumatraensis. The sequence goes on along the minus strand of NC_091074.1, from coordinate 43,006,349 downwards.
TGAGTGTTACTTCTGCTACAGTCCAACCATTTCATTCTTTCTGGAGCTATTAGTAATTGCCCTCTGCTCTTCTCTAGGAGTATATTGGAAACCTTTCAACTGGAAGAGGGTTTCATCTTCCAGTGTCATATCTTTTTGTCTTTATATACTCTTCATGAGTTTCATGAGGCAAGGATATTCGAGTGGGTTGTCATTTACTCCTCCAGTGGACCAGGGTACACTACATATGTAAAGCCTATTTTTCATAAATATTAAAAAAATTTAAATTGATGAAAGTCAGCTATTATCTCATGCTGTGATAAATGTATCTTAGGCATAATAGAAGGTTTTATATTCTCACAGCAGATTTGACACCCACATAAAAAAGAAAAAAGATGCAGAAGCCACTGAAAACTGTGTACCTAGTATATTATTCTCCATAAGTATAGAATGAAGTCATTTTTATTTTTAAGCACAGAATTCATTTTGTATGTAAGAGAAGAAAGAGAGAAGAATCTTCAAAATTTTGATGAAGAAAATTCTGTTTTAGGTAAACATAGCTTAGTTATAATTTGGTAATTATTATTCTCCACTATTCCCTGAAAGTATTAGACACATTAACCAGTACTAATTCATCCCCCACTGTGAGCCCTCTCCCAGCTAGAACATTTTAATCCATATTTTCCTGTTTTTAGTCATGATGTGACTTTTCTCTCTATATTGTCAGTGACCTTTCTTTTCCTATATCAAGGAGCAGTGCTTTGCCTTTTCACTGCCAGCTAGCCTATTCTTCGAAACATAATTGTGTATTAATCATCTTTGTATTCAAATAAGGAATGTTAACGCTATTTTAATTTTCTAATTCCTGTATAACTTAAAGTTATACCACTGTTATCACTTATTTTCCTTGGTTAATACTTAGGCTTCCTTCTGATGATTTCCATTGCAATGCATCTTCAAGTAGCATTTTCACAGGCCTCAGAGGCTGCTCTACTTGGCCATACAAATCAATAGTTCCTCTATAAGGATTAAAGTACATACAAGGAGGAAAGTTGCTTTAAAAATGAGCTCACTCAGAGTGAGGTTAAAAAAGGCGCCTGCTTAGCAGCAAACTCCCCAAAGAAGCAGCACAGGAGGGAGATGTGCTAAGAGTTGGAATGGTGTCATTTCCCACCTTCAAATCATCTGTTCCACTGTAAGCTGAAAATACTGAGAAACCTGCCTGTAAGGTAAAATCAGGCCAAGCTATGCAAAAGAGAAGAAACTGACATTTATGGAATGCCTATAATATTTCAGGTATTGTGAAAGTGGGCATTTTCCACACATTTTTGGATTTAATTCTCAAAGCAAAATGAAATGCTTATTATCATCCCCCTTTCCCCCCTCCACAGGTGTGAAAACTAAAGTTAAGGTCACAGAAAAGAAGATCCAAGCTGAAACACAAATATTTCTCACTCAAGTCTATATTTTTCCCCACTCAAATACCACAAACTTCCTTTGTGTCTTCAATTTTTTTCTTTCTTCCAAATCCATCCATCTACTTATCCTTCCTCTCCCTTTTACCTCACTCCTCTGCCTTCCCTTCCTCTAACAAATATATTTAGCTTTTACTATGTACCAATTGCTATGTGGGGAAACAAAAATTATAAATTATGACACTCACCATGAAGAGTACACTTTACTTTAAATTTTAACAGTATTTTATGGATAACTTCTACATAACTATCTAAATTTCACACCAAGGAAAAATGTGCATAATATGCTTAATGAGTGAAAGTACATAGTATATCAACATATTTTCTCCTGAGGAAAACAGATAAAACTAACATCATATGACTCTTCAGATGATTATGTAAGCAAAATATAAAGAAATTATATGAAACTTGATTGACTTATGTATGCTTAAGATCAATGATGTGTTAAGAAAGAGAGCTGAGTCAACTTTCAGATATATAAAAAGACTTAAATGGTGTTTGACATATCATGTTTTAACTGTACAAGGGAGAAATCAAGGCAACCCACTATTTTATTTCTGCCATCATTTTTTGTTTAGCTCTTATTTGTTTGCCCTTCGTTTCTCGTGGTGATTTTCAGAAGTGAGGGGGAAATCATGAGACATTTGGTCAGATGCTTGAATGTTTCTTGGTGGATATAGTATATTGTAATTAAAGGAGGATATGAATATGGATGTTTTCAGAGTGTGAGTATCCACATGTTTGTGTGTATCTATATTTGCATAGATCATTGATTCTATTTTAAAACAATTACCCTTTAAATGAACAGCAATGGCAACTTTTTATTTCCTTCTGCTTATTATGATTATTTTTTCATATTTTTCTGTAAGGTTTTTAGGTAGCTCATATCTTTTAGTTTCCATAGGCTGATTTACACATTTTCCCATCCTATTTTATGAACTTAATGGAATGTTCAGAACACATGGTAGAATGGTATGTTCTTATCTCTGCCTTCATACTCTTCTTGGACAACTTTCATCCAGCTAAAAATAACTTAAATGTGATTATGTCCTTGGTTTATTAAATTCTGTCCCCAGCCTACTCCATTTGAAACTATTCATGAGAACTATAACAGAAAATCTACAATAGCTATCTCTGGGAGGAAAATATTTGATAGATGTATAGTAACCATACAAATGATGTTATATTTAATATTCTATAGATGATATCTATATCTATAATCTCGATAACTTGAAAAGATATTAATCAGAAGCCAGCAGAGAGATCTCATGTGCCTTCATGTCTCTGCTCATGTGGATTTTGAGGTCTATAAGATATGCAAGAATTCCATATTGATATTTGCAAACTATACTAATCAACTTATACTTGCTTATTTTAAAATATTGGATGTATTCATAAATAATGATACAATAATTATAGCTAATATTATTAAATGCTTACTAATATCAGACCTTTCACATGTACTCTTTCATTTAATTAGTCTTCCTACTTATGTTCAAAAGAGAGAGGTACTATTTTTACCCCAGTATATACATGATAAAACTGGGACTTGAAGACTTTAAGTAACATTTCTGAGGCTACAGATCTAGTAAGTGGTGGAGCAGGATTTAAATGCAGGAACTTCTGGGACTGTATCTGATTGTCCAATATCATAGAGTGTGTCATCAATATTAATTGGATGCCAGAGCATATATACGTCCTTTGGGAAAGAAACAACTAATGAAGCACAGTTACTCTTATGCTGCTGTTTGTGACCTCTGAGAAGTACTTCTTGTGAATATGTCCTGAAGTACACTGTTCAGGAGGACAGGACTGTTCTCCTTAGAGGACAAGACTAGCTCAAGGTTGCAGATGCAGAGGGTCAACAAAACACCTACAGAAAGGAAACTTCTTTTATAAGCTGCTGGAAAAAGAAACTATTGAATAAAGAATTACCTAATTCTTAGTCATTTTTTCTAAAATACTAAATCAGTTTGCTCTTTAAACAGAACTATGAATAACTGTAGCTTCAACACCCATCTTAGCAGAGACTTCCACATCCAGAAGTAAAACCTAGCCTCCTCCCAAGAGTAGTTGTGATTCTGTTAAGTCCACAGGAACATAATATTGATCCAAAAACACACTTTTCTATTGGGAGTCTTTGAAAAGGATTTAATGAGCCATATTTTCCCTCTGTATGGGCAATGTCCTGGGAATAAATTAAGCTCTTTTGCAGGCTGAATTAACTCTTTCAAGCCACGTGAGTATTATGTAGTGCACTGAAGCAGCACCTTACAGTCTGTCTTAAAATTTATAAATTGTTGAACCTTGAAAATTTTGCTTAGATATTCACTTTGGGATTATTATTGCTGGTTATAAAAATAGGTGCATCTGTATCATATGGAAAATTATAAGAATAAGCAGAAATATAATATTTATAAAATATAAGGTAATACAGAAATAAAAAGACTCTAAACAGGAAGTCAGGAGAGGAAGTTCCTAGCTCCTTTTCTATCTCCAAATATATTTCCTTGGGGAATCTCTTAAATTTTCTTGAATTTAGTCTCTTTATTTCCTAGATGCTGTGGTTATAAATCAGATCTGGAAGATCAAGGGGATTTTATACTGTTTATAAAAAAAAACTGTATATTTACATTAATATCAAGTGTTGCCTACAGAAGTGATCAATAACTGCTACAATACTATATCAGGCTGGGGTCACTCAGGAATACACTGGGTATGACAGACAGTTCTATAGAGGACATGTGATGCAGAAAACAGTTACCAAGAGGTTGAAGAGGTGAAAGCCAACCAAAGAATGGAAATAAAGCAAAGCCTTAGCAGCAGCATTAGCTATTTTATGTCAGCTCAAGCAAACTTTCAAACAATCACAGTCTCTTTTGTGGAATCCCATGGACCTCCCAAAGGACAACATTTACAGAAATATATCTTATGTTTCATTTACTCAGAATGAGACACGGTCTGAGCTTAGGATCTACACTGACTCCTGGGTAACAACAAAGATTTGGTACAGGAACTTTTAAAAGACAAGATTGTAGGATTGGTAGAAAAAGTATAAAATAATAAACTAACAGAACCTTTTATAAGACATCCTACATGCTAAGTCACTTCAGTCATGTCTGACTCTGCCATTCTATCAACGGTAGCCTGCCAGGCTCCACTGTTCATGGGATTCCCCAGGAAAGAATACTAGAATGGATTGCTATGCCCTCCTCCAGGAGGTCTTGATGATCCAGGGATCAAACCTGCATCTCCTGTGAAACGATGTAAGACATCCTAGGAATGATTTGGCTGGTGCCTCAGTGGTAAAGAATCTGCCTGCCCATGCAGTTCAGTTCAGTCTCTCAGTTGTGTCCGACTCCCTGTCTATCACCAACTCTGGGAGTTTACTCAAACTCATGTCCATTGAGTTGGTGGCACCATCCAACCACCTCATCCTCATCTCATCATGCCATCAACCATTTCATCCTGCCCATGCAGGAGACTGGAGTTCAATCCTTGGGTCAGGAAGAATCCCTGGAGAAGGAAATGGAAACCTACTCCAGTATTCTTGCCTGAGAAATCCCATGGACAGAGGAGCCTGAAGGGCTACAGTTCACGGGGTCACAAAGAATTGAACACAACTTAGCAACTAAGGGCTTCCCTGACTCAGAGAGAGGTTATGGGGAGGGAGGTGGAAGGGGGCTTCAGGATTGGGAACATGTGTACACCCGTGGCAGATTCATGTTGATGTATGGTAAAACCAATACAGTATTGTAAAGTAAAATAAAGTAAAAAAAAAAAAAAAAAAAGAATTTCCTACAATGCAGGAGACCCTGGTTTGATTCCTGGGTTGGGAAAATCTGTTGGAGAAGGGATAGGCTACCAGCTCTGGTATTCTTGGACTTCCCTTGTGGCTCAGCTGGTAAAGAATCACCCTGCAATGCGGGAGACCTGGGTTCAATCCATGGGTTGGGGAGATCCCCTGGAGAAGGGAAAGGCTACCCACTCCAGTATTCTGGCCTGGAGAATTTCATAGACTGTATAGTCCATGGGGTTGCAAAGAGTCGAACACAACTGAGCAAATTTCTCTTTCTTGCACTTTAGCAACTAAACAACCACCACAAATGAGAGGTCACCAAAAGACCTCCACTTTAGAAGAGGCCTTTAGTCTTGGCCTCCAGCTATTTCAGTGCTTACCATGGTTAAAAAAAGAGGATCCAATGAGTACCATGAAATCATTCTGTTTCAGAAGAAACTGGATATTTCCAGTAGATCTCACACCCCAAGAAACTCATGGAATTGAAGATGCTGCTTCCAACGGCAGAGGCAGATTCTGATTAGACTAGATATGCATAGTGATGCTTCCATGTCCATCCCATTTGACAGTTACTGGTATAGGAACTGAAGCTTAATTCAAGAATATACAATGGAGAAAAGACAATCTCTTTAACAAGTGGTGCTGGGAAAACTGGTCAACCACTTGTAAAAGAATGAAACTAGAACACCTTCTAATACCATACACAAAAATAAACTAAAAATGGATTAAAGATCTAAATGTAAGACCAGAAACTATAAAACTCCTAGAGGAGAACATAGGCAAAACACTCTCCGACATAAATCGCAGCAGGATCCTCTATGATCCACCTCCCAGAATATTGGAAATAAGAGCAAAAATAAACAAATAGGACCTAATTAAAAGCTTCTGCACAACAAAGGAAACCATAAGCAAGGTGAAAAGATAGCCTTCAGAATTGGAGAAAATAATAGCAAATGAAGCAATGGACAAAGGATTAATCTCAAAGATATACAAGCAACACTTGCAGCTCAATTCCAGAAAAATAAATGACCCAATCAAAAAATGGGCCAAAGATCTAAACAGACATTTCTCCAAAGAAGACATACAGATGGTTAACAAACACATGAAAAGATGCTCAACATCACTCATTATCAAAAAATGCAAATCAAAACCACAATGAGGTACCATTTCATGTCAGTCAGAATGGCTGCTATCCAAAAGTCTATAAGCAATAAATGCTGGAGAGGGTGTGGAGAAAAGGGAACCTTCTTACACTGTTGGGAATGCAAACTAGTACAGCCACTATGGAGAACAGTGTGGTGATTCCTTAAAAAACTGGAAATAGACCTGCCATACGACCCAGCAATCCCACTGTTGGGCATACACACCAAGGAAACCAGAATTGAAAGAGACACATGTACCCCAATTTTCATCGCAGCACTGTTTAGAGTAGCCAGGGCATGGAAGCAACCTAGATGTCCATCAGCAGATGAATAGATAAGGAAACTGTGGTACATATACACAATGGAGTATTACTCAGCCATTAAAAATACATTTGAATCAGTTCCATTAGAACTGGATGGATGAAATTGGAGCTGATTATACAGAGTGAAGTAACCCAGAAAGAAAAACACCAATACTGTATACTAACGCATATATATGGAATTTAGAAAGATGGTAATGATAACCCTGTATGTGAGACAGCAAAGGGGACACAGATGTATACTACTACTACTACTACTACTACTGCTAAGTCGCTTCAGTCGTGTCCAACTCTTTGCAACCCCATAGATGGCAGCCCACCAGGCTCCCCCGTCCCTGGGATTCTCCAGGCAAGAGCACTGGAGAATGAGAAAGATGGTAATGATAACCCTGTATGCGAGACAGCAAAGGGGACACAGATGTATAGAACAGTCTTTTGAACTCTGTGGGAAAGGGCGAGGGTGGGATGATATGGGAGAATGGCATTGAAACATGTATAATATCATATGTGAAACAAATCACCAGTCCAGGTTCGATTCATGATACAGGATGCTTGGGGCTGGTGCACTGGGATGACCCAGAGGGATGGTACGGGGAGGGAGGTGGGAGGGGGGTCAGGATGGGGAACACCTGTACATTCATGGTGGATTCATGTTGATGTATGGCAAAACCAATACAATAGTGTAAAGTAATTAGCCTCCAATTAAAATAAATGAATTTATATTAAAAAAAAAAGAAAGTGAAAATGAAAGTCACTCAGTCATGTTCGACTTTTTGCTATACCATTGACTATATAGTCCATGGAATTCTCCAGACCAGAATACTGGAGTGGGTAGCCTTTCCCTTCTCCAGGGGATCTTCCCAACCCATGGATTGAACCCAGGTCTCCCGTATTGCAGGTGGATTCTGTACCAGCTGAGCCACAAGGGAATCCCAGCCATTGTTATTGGCCGAAAAGCAGCACATGACAAATTGTTACCAAAATACAAATCTAGTGCCAGATGCATAGTGAGGCCAAACAATACCAAAACATCGGAGTTTGGAACAGAGATGCAAGGAGGTGGGTTACCCAAGCCTTAAAAACCTCAAACTCTTCAGAAGCTCTCAGCTAAGCCCTTTCCTATTAAAGGTGGGGGAGAGGCGTGGTTCGTTGTTGCACACTTCTTGGTTTCAGAGCCTATGTTCTTGAGATCAGGTTATAGTCAGGTTGGGCTTCTCAGGTGGCGCTAGTGGTAAAGAACCCACCTGCCAATGCAGTTTAGACATAAAACATGCTGGTTCAATACCTGGGTCTGGAAGATCCCCTGCCGAAGGGAATGGCAATCTGCTCCCGTATTCTTTCCTGGAGAATTACATGGACAGAGGAACCTGGCAGGCTACAGTCCATAGGGTCACACATAGTCAAACACAACTGAAGCACCTTTGCATGGCAGTCTATGGTCAGGTAACCATGTTTCTATAAATCTCTATGAAACAAACATTATTCTCTATTCTGACAAGAAAGGGAAAGTTCCTAAGGCTCAACTTTCCCTCTCCAAGGTCCAGGTCCTGGCTGAAGAAGCAGACCTCAGCTGGTGGCTTTCTCAGGGCCAGGTCCCCAGAACCTGTCCAGCTGTCATTGCTGAGGGAGCCAGACACCCAGGAAGCAATTGGCTCTCAGGCTCCTTAGGCTACCCAAATGGTGGGGCTGTTCTCACAGACGGCTTCCCAGGCAGATGGCCGCTGCCATTAGGTTGTGGGGTCAGGGTAGGTTCATCGCTGCCTCAAGGCCTGGGTCCAGCCAGTGGGCAGCCTTGGTAAAGACTCAGGAGCCCTGCAGGACACAGCCCCAGCCTGTTCCCTGGGCCCCTCTGCTCTCTACTGGCCCAAAGCCGGGTGAGCTAGAGGGCCCCTAGGGAGAAGGCTGGGATCCTCCTCTTATCTCACTTTGCACCTGAGGACCACCACTTTGCCTGAGGACCACCATTCTATTAACTGTTGGTCAAATAGCATCACCAAGGTCACTCCTTAAGAGTGGTCACTTGTGGGAGGGGCCCATTGTGGCACTGACCAGTGATTGAGCAAGACCATTAATGGCCCTGCAGAAACTGTTGCCTGGTAACCAGGTGGGGTGGGGTAAGGGCAAGCACCAACATCTTTGTGCTAAGGGCTGTGAATGGCTGTGTTCTATTATAAAATCAAGCAACTGGTTTTCCATAATTGAAGTTTTCTCTCTTCTTGCCTTTTTGAGGACACACACAAAAAAAGCTGAAACCTTGCTAACATCATTCTGTGAACATGATATAGCTAGCCTAATATCAAAGGAGACAGAAATAAAAGCATTGTAGGGAAATGGTACCTAAATCTTCATCATAAGACACACAGATTCTACGGTATTGGTTTCCTAGGGTTACCGTAGTGAAACCATACATAGATAGCTAAAAACAATAGAAGCTTATTGTCTCACTGTTCTGGAGGTCAGAACCAAGTCACACATAGACAGACCCACACTGCCTCTAAATATGCTGTCTCAGGCCTCACTTTTAGATTTGCGTAGATAGCTTCAGGTGTTTCTTGGCTTGTAGACAGATGCTTATCTTCTCTCTGTTTCTATTTATGTCTCTGTGTGTTTGTCTCTGTGTCAAAATTTCCCCTTTTTACATGATAAAAATCATAGTGGATATGAATCCACACTAATAATTTTATTTTAACTTGATTATCTCTGTGAAGACCCAATTTCCAAAAACCATCACATTTTGAGGTACTTGGGCTTAGAACTTTAACTTTTTTTCTTTGGAGAACATAATTCAATTCATAGCAGCACCTTACCTTTACCTTTGCATTTTCTGTTTTTCAAAGACACCACATGCATTTTATACAAGTCTGGGTTTTGATTCCCATCATTAACACAAAGTCTATGCCAGGGGTTAACAAAATGGACTTTTGCTAACTCTGGTTGAGTGCTCAAATTTCCATCCATAGTAAATCAAAGTTAAAGGCATCCAGTCTTATTAGGAGACTAGGCATTGTTGCAGGTGAAGGGAAATAAAATTTGCCATCCTCAAATATGGTGCTTTGGTGTAAGGTGTTTTTTTTTTTTTTTTTTTTTGGTGTAAGGTTTATCTTGAACTATTTTTTAAGAAACAGCATGCACAGGAGAAGTTCTAAAGCTAAGTAACTGTTACCCTTTTGTAAGGGGCATGTACACTGATAAGGAAAATCTTCATTTGTAAGAGTTTACCCTTTTTTATACCAAGAAGAAGAGGATGACTGACTAAATCTCTAGGACTTCTTATCAGAGATGAAGGCAAGACTTAAATCTGTGTAATAATCATACCTTGGTTTAAAATGTATTTCCTGATAACCTTCCATAACTGGCTTCCCCAACCCCCAACACCTTCTTTTATGTTTAGCTGGAGATGGCATTTAAGGTGGCAGCTTGGGCCATTTCAAGGAATTACTGTTTTCTTGGATATCCTCCATGTATACAGGAGGTATATAGGTTATCAAACTTCTGTTTGTTTTTCTCCTGGTAATCTTTCTTTTATCATAGGGGGTCTCAGCCAAGAACCTAGAAGAGTAGAGGAAAAATTATCTTTCCTCCTTAACATAGGCAACTCCATTTGTCCCTGTTTGTGTCTTCATCTAGGATCAAAAACTTCTGCAAAGTTACATATTCTATTGTTATTCTCAAATCCAGCTCTGGAATGAGGGTGGAGCACCACATGGGGTAACAAAAAAGAAAATATTAACCAAAAGATACTTTTTTTTTTTTTTTGCCACACTGTGTGACATCCAGGATCTTATTTCCTCGACAGGAATTGAACCTATGCCCCTGCAGGAGAAGTGCATTGTCTTAACCACTGGATTGTCAGGAAAGCCTCCAAAAGCTACTTTAGAAAAAGAATATACTCCTAATAGATACTCCATAGTAGAGTTGCACTATAATTATGGGACTATGGACTAGACAATGCTATTTAAGAATTAATCCTCATACCAATCAGTCCCTAAATATTTAGAGTTGTAAGTTGCAGAATAGCTATAAGAAATCCTAGTACTAGTAGAAGAATAATTCAGGACCTGAAGAAGTTTACCTCTGCTCCATGCCAGTGATCAGGATGCAAAGTAAGAATGACTTCAGTATATTTTTTCCTTGAGAAAGGGTGTATTTGTTTTGGGTAATGCATAAGATAATTGCATTTTTAAAAAGAGACTTCTCTGGAAATTCAGTAGATGGGTATATGTGTAGCACTTAAGAAGACCGGAGTTGGAATGTAATGACCATTCAGTTGTTTTGGCTACTCGTCATCTTTCTCTCATGCAGACAGTATCCCTGTTCATTCTTGTAAGTGATTCCCATGAAGCTGAACATCATAGATCCTAATATCACCTGAGTCATAGAGACTTGACTAAAGGGGTTAGTGTTTGACCAAATACAGACTGATGTGATTCTTCCTTTGGGAAATTTAAAACTTTTCCAGAGACCAAATCTACTTATGCTGAGTTTTCCAATGGAACATTCAAAAACAAGGTCCAGAGGTTTATAATACTGATACTTCCTGCACACTCATAACACGTGTATTTCCCAGACACTGGTTATGTACCTATTTCTTTAGTTTTGTGAGCTGTTCCAGTATCCACTTCCTTTTGTTTCTAGATATACTAAGTTTCTGTTGCTTTTCTTTTTTCCTGTTATTTGAAATTAAAGAACTTTGACACCGTACCTAGCACAGTATCTGGTTCCCACAGTAGGATGAAGTTTCCTCTTCTGTCTTATAAGACAATTTTAAAGGCAAAAAATAATAAAAATAAAGTAAAATAAACTAGAATAAAATTCATTTACTTTGAATAGGTTTGTACTTGCTTAGTTGAATTTAACACAATTCTTTAAGTGAATGTGAGCCAAGGAGTAGCAGTAACTTCTCTAGCCTCATTTATCTTGCTTATGTACTGTTCTGAAGCAATAAGTTCAAATTTAAGGTTATTTTAGGGCCAGTTGAGTCTCATGAGTGAGCCAGACTGGAATAGGGAATTGAATTAGAAATGTTCTTCACACACTTATGTTCAGCAGCCTGTCCACATTTACAATTTCCATGTTGAAGAATGTTCATGGGGCTTCTCCTCAAGGAATTGCATACAAACCTCCAGTACATTTGAGAGAAACACTCCTTGTACTCCTGGAGACACAGTTACAACCGCAGCCAGTTATTGGGCTGTTCCATTATAACAAGGCAGGTGCTAGTGCTAACCATCCCTTAAAATAATTTGCAAAGTCACTTAGGGTGCAGTTTGTTTCCTGGATGATTTCTTAATTGATAACCTCTTACTAGATAAGTCCCTTAACTGATAAAAGTTCAAGAGAAAAAAAGTTTTATTCATCAAAGTATGACCTCACTTTGAATTAGAGTTTAGGTGCTTAGTGTTTAGGGTTTCTCTGATAGCTCAGTTGGGATAGAATCCCCCTGCAATGTGGGAGACCTGGGTTCAATTCCTGGGTTGGGAAGATCCCCTGGAGAAAGGAAAGGCTACCCATTCCAATATTCTGGCCTGGAGGATTCTATGGACTGTATAGCATTTAATCAGATTATACCTTTGTCTTTTCTTTCTCCTCTATTTCTTTACTAAAATTTTAGTCATGTATATAACATTGGATAAATAAATTGTTTCTCAAATTATGTATAATTTACAAGTATTATAAACATAAAAAACTCTTATCTGTTACAACACTCTAGAAGAGTACTTTAGAAATTAAAAAAAACAAACAAACAAACACTAAACTTCACTTGTGGGTATTTTTAAAGAAGATTATAGATAATATAAAAATTGCTTTAGAAAATTCACATAAAGGCACGTGCCATTTCTAGATAGTTTAGGATAACAAAGGTAAAAATCTTAATTTCAAAATATTACATTCACATTAGTGCATAAATATTTTTACTCCTTATAATATTAGTGTTGAGTATCAACTAGTTAAAGATAAGGATTCAGATTTCAAGTCCCAATTTTATATTTTTTTTATTATGTTGAACTGAGGATTTATTGGTTAAAAGAAAATAAAAGAAGGAGATAGCAGGAGGAAAGGACGGACAAAGGGAAAAGAAACCTCCTTTCTAACACTGAAATTGACTCTAAGACATTGTCCCATCCACAAATTCTCTTTGTCTTCTACCAAGTCCTAATGCCATTACTGAGTTTCTATTTGAATTAAATACAGATCAGCTTATGTCTATAAAATTATGAAAACCTTACCAAAATTTAATGCATAATTTCAAGTGTTCAGTTTGTCCACTAGAGTGCGCCATTGTAATCTCATGACTAACAGAAATGTGTTGATGTATTTTTTTAATGTACATAAAAGAGAAATAGTTTTAAAAAACAAATTGCACTTTCTTAATTGCCACCAACCTCTCAATAAATGACAAATGGCATGCAAATTAGATTTAATTTACCTTATGTTTTATAGGTTCACAACAGCCTTTTTAAAAAGCCACCTCCAAGTATTTGAAAATTCTGCTTGTATATTTCCTATTATCAGCATACCAATGACAAGGCTTACTTTTACTCTTTTTCTTTTTTTAAGAACTGTGAGAACATAAAAAGGAAAACAACAGCCACAACCAGGTCAGGTATATGGTGTTCACCCATGAGTATCAGGCTTTCCTTTTGATTTAAATGGGAAAAAAGATGTTTGCTCATTTAAATTACTCTCCTTTGCTACCCTCCTGTCTGACAATGAAAATGCATATTGAATTCTATAGCCATGATATAGAAGGATAATGCATATCCTGCAACAGGAAAGAGAAAAGAAGAAAAATAGATAACTTGTCCCAATGAGCAAATGAATCATAAAAATTAGAATGGAAAGAACTTATTATGCAATGAAGACTACAGCTCAGGGAAAATACAATTCCACTTATGTTTATTTCAGATTACACTGCTTAGCATTTATACTCTTCCTCCAACAATAGCTCTATCTTCCCCTTTCTAACATCATACACATCCCATAATTGTCTGTAGTAGCTTTTTTCCTCAGCCCAAATGAGATTGCTCTGAAGGCTAAGTTCACACGCTAGAGTAATTAACTACATAATTGGTCTAGAGTGAATCTTATATTGTCTTCCAAGATACCTTCCTATCCCCCATCACATCATTTAATAGAAGCTGCCACTATTCCTAATGCCTAAATCAGGAGATTTAAGAGGCTGATTTATCCAGCCATAGGGTGAAAAAAAATGAAAGGACTAGAAACATTCTTTTCACATAGGGAGCTGAAAATAGTTTAGGGCTGCAGATTAGGTTTTAGAATGAATATCTTTCTGTTAGATAAAATAAATGTTTCAGGGAATTGTAATCATCATCTTGGTGACTATGTTTTATACCAGTGCTTCTGACAATATAGCTTCTGGGCCAAAGAGGCATCAATATCACCTGCACTTGCCAGAAATGCAAATCATCAGGCCCCACCCAGGAATACTGATTCAGAAATTTTAAAAATGAGTCCCAGTGGTCTCAGTCTTAACAAGCCCTCCAGGGGATTGTAAAGCACACCAGAATTTGGAAACACTGACTTATAGTGTTAAAATAGTTTGTGCAAAAAAAAAAAAAGGTAAAATGAGGACTCATATCATATAAGTTTCAATAATCATATGTCATTTACTTAACTCATTAATGAGAGGTAAAATGTTATAACCAGTTCAAAAAAGAATTCAAATAGTTACACATACCTAAGAAATAACAACTGATAAAATAAATATACAAAAGATGTATGAGCACTCTATCCACTGGTCAATAATCAACTGTATTCCCCTACCAGGCACGATCCATTTGCGCTTCTATGAATCATTTGTATTATTTTTGGTTTCTTATTGCCAGTTTTCTACACCAGGTTACAAATTAGCTACAATCACTTAGGGAAAGTTACCCTACTCAAGATGGTATTTTTCCCTTTTGCTCATTTCAAAGTCTCTATATGTATGTGTATATACATACATACATACATACATACATACATACATATATATTGTATATATTCCCCCTGACATTTAGTCCACATAATTCTCTTAAAGTTAAGTATGGTTAAACATATTTAATCGGGATTTCTGAGTCAGCTCATTTCAAAATGCCCATTTTTATGCCTCAAATCCTAGTCACAAATCTGTTTTTAATATACCTCATTTAATAAGTTAATTCTTAGAGAATATGGGAATGAAAACAATGAAATATATATCTTTTTTGTAGGCACCATTTAAACATTATATTTTCTTAAGAACGACTATGTCAAGAAAAAACTGTGTAAATAGTGCATGCATACTAAGTCGCTTTAGTCGTGTCTGATACCTCGCAACGCTATGGACTAAAACCCGCCAGGCTCCCCTACCTATGGGATTCACCAGGTACGAATACTGGAGTGGGCTGTCATTTCCTCCTCCGGGGGATATTCCCAACCCAGGGACCTGTCTCTTGCATTGGCAGGCAGGCTCTTTACTGTGCCGCCTGTAATTCCAAACAGTATCTTGAAATTTTAGTGTAGGAACTAAATGAATATGACTGGCAGGGCTTCTGAAGGGCAGAGAAATTCTGCTAAATGAACAGCAGGAATATACCATGCAAAGATAGCTGTAACAAAGTGAGTGCCCTAGTATATTGTTGTACATAATACGGTCAAGGTCTAAAAAGAAGAATTGAGTAAATTCAACAAATTTCAACTGCTCCACTTCTGTCAAAGTTTTTTTTTTTTTTAATTGTTTTATTTATTTATTTTTTTAAATTTTACTTTACAATACTGTATTGATTTTGTCATACATCAACATGAATCTGCCATGGGTGTACACGTGTTCCCAATCCTGAACCCCCCTCCCACTTCCCTCCCTGACAAAAGTACTCAAGTTATTAAACTGAAGTTGTCAACAGCAGAAAAAATATATATATCATCATTTCTCTTAAGAAATGTGTTCCAGTTAATAGTCACCAATACCAAACTGGGTTTAATTGTCTTCAAAGCATCTACTGAAGAGGAAAGACTAGTGCAATACAGTAGTGCTGGAAGCAGAGTTTGCCACTCAAAAGTATGTCTCTGGCATAAGGATTATTTCAGGCTGGTTATTTTTAAGAAACATCCAAGGAGAAGCTTTGACAACCAAGCAGAAGTTATCCTTTTGTAAGAGATATTTACAATTAAAAGAGAAGTCTCCTTCTCTGTACCATGAAGTGGAAGACGACTAATTCTCTAGAAGCTCTTACCAGTGGAGAAGGCAAAATTAAAATCTGCAAAACAACAAGAAAAAGGCGAAACAAAAACTCAAGGTTCCATAACAGCCTTACCCTTTTTTCATTGTGCTTTGCTCGAAAACCTCCCACAGTTGGCTCCTCTATCCCATAACATTCTCTGTTGTCTCTAGCTGGAGATGATAGTTAAGGTGGTAGCTTGGACCTCCCAGAAGTTAGTTTTCCTGGGTATCTCCCATGTATACAGAAGGTATATGTGTCATTAAACTTCTGCTTGTTTTTCTCTTGTTACTATTTTATTATAGAGTCTCAGCCAAGAATCCAGAACAGTAGAGGGACAATTGCTTTTCTTCCTGAAGAGTAAGTAGCAAAAAAAAAAAAAAAAAAGGCAGGAATTGGGGGGATTTAGATCCAAATCTAGATCTTTCACTAACTAGTTGAGTGAACTTTGACAAATATTTTGGTGTTTCAGTCTTAGTTCTCATGTCTTTGAATTGAGAAGAACTTTATCATATGGCAGAATACTGCATACTTAAAAAAAACGGTTCTAATGTCAAACAAGTGAATATAATATGCACGTGTAGGAGAGGAAAAGTTTAGTTTCCCTACGACCCTACTATGTTCTCTAGCTAAGGTCCTATAAACTGAGCTAGTTAACAAGAGAAATGCATACGTATTTGTTTAATAGACATTTTTATGACACTGGAGCCTTCATAAGGAAATGAAGACCTAAAGAAACAGTTTGATCTTAACTCTTTTATATTAGGCTTAGTGAAGAATGGAAAGTCATAGAAAAAATGTGATAGGATAAAAGAGTAGAAGCTAAGGATATTAAACTGGCAGAAACTTAGCAAGGCCTGTTCATTTGGATTCCTACTGGCCTACCTCTGTCTTTGGAGATAAAGATTCTCCTTTCCTTCAGGTTATAGGGAGCCCATCTCTCACAAGTGGTTCCTATGGCCTGCTTCAGGGGCAAAGTGGGAGGCCACTGTCTTCCTTCACTTGCCATTTCTGACATTCCTTTAGCTAAAAATATTTCATATGCCAAGGTGCTTCCAAATCCCATCACATTCTATTATAAATATTTAACACTTGACAAATTGTGATCTGATAGATGTGGAAGAAAAATAAAAATGGAGTCAGTGTTGCTAACAGAGTTCTCTAAATTGGAACTAGGAGGCCCCTGAGGAAGTATGGCTTATTCAGGTTTCAGGCTAGATGGAATTTGACCTCTTGACCATTTATTGTGTCCTAACAAAGACATCTAGATATCTGCCAGAAACTCAGTGTACTTACTGGAACACTACCCGGAAGTAACATGTAATTCCTTAAGCACAAATACTTCCTGATTTGAATCAGAGTGAATCACATTCTCACCAGGCAACTTTAACAACCTTGAAGCTAGCTTTTGCTTTTATCAGCCCCTGACTCTTTCTCCTCCCTGCAACACTGTTTCAGTTTTACTGATTATGTGTTCAGAATTGCAATTCTTAAGAACCCAAACAAACTCATGTCTCATCTGCAGTCTTTTTGTTGTGTGTGTCAACAAAGTGCCATAATTTTCAGATATTGATTGTGATGTGTGAAGGTGGATGGAAACTAACCTATATTTCTTGCAATCTATCAGTACCTTCTAGCTGAGAGAAAATCAGACTGCCAATAGTATCTATCACAGACAACAGTACTTCAAAAGCTCAGAATCTCTACCTTCCATTGAATAGTCCTCAACTTGAAAAGTTCAAAAAGATCAAGCATTAGCCAGTCTTACGATTAAAACATGCTTTCTGTTAATAGCAATGATAATAAAAATACACCACGTCTATTCCCTAAAACCTCATAAGGTTTCTGGGTATTTCTCTGGGGATTTTTTTCAGCTGGTAGTGAATGTCCTTCCTTTACTTTTCACTTAGTAAGATCTTTTTCAGACTTCAATGTATAACTTAAAAGACATTACTTTTTTGAAGTTTTCTTTGTCTACTGCTAATCTTTATCAGAATTAGTCCTCTCTTTTTGTTTCTGTTAAAAATTCCTTATATTTCAAGTGGTTTTTATTTGAATCTGCCTTGTAGAACAGTGAGCTATTTAAGTATTTATTGCTGACTATTGTGAGCCTTTCAGGAGGCAGGATCACACTGTATTAACTTATCACTTCTGTGCCCAGCAGCATACTTGAGCCATAATTAATTGCAAAATAAATTCTTGCTGAATTTGAATATTAGATAGTCCAAAGCCCAGCTGACTTCAGAAATGAACTGGAACTGTGATTAAAGCATATAATGTATGCATGTGTGTGTGTGTATATGTGTGTGTGTATACATATATACCTTCATATATGACCTTCCCATTCTCTCTTGTCTCTTAAGAGGGAATACAATATATTTTTCTTTTATATCTGTACTTTTTTCCCCCGGCAAATTCAAACTCATTTTAATCATAGAGTTGTGGTTAATGATAATAATAATAAAAAAAATATCATCATCAGGAATTCTATAAGCCTGACTCTCTCCAAGAAGCTCAGAATAGGTCTGGTTTCATTATTCCCTAGAACATCCTCTGTCTTATAAGACATGAGCTTCAAATACATTAAGCATTTAGTTCACAAAAAACACATGACAAAAAGCTTGATCTGCTTTTTCATGGTCTGGGCCAATGTCCTACATATTAGAACAGAATGCTAAAATTGAAATTATAGCTCCACAGTTACTTACAGTTTATGTAGTCAATAGCTGACTTGAATCGTAACATTTAATTAAGAACCAGAGAAATCCAATTAGGTATAAAATGATGTTCCTAAATATATACAATAATGTGCCATCCCTAGAATGCTGCAGTGTCTCTGTAAATTTTCAAATGAATTCCTCTGCCTGTATTCTGTGATGATTTGGATTTTTGCTTTGCAGGGATCCAGAAAATCATTATTTCCAGTTTGCACATATTTTTTGCCTGAGAACACAACTCTAATCCAAGGTAACTGGTGCAGAGTTGCATAGCATTAGTCAATGGACCCATGGCTGCTTTCTGTCCTTGGCCACCAGTCCTATAAAAGTTTGATCTTTGACAAAAAAAAAACACAAAATACCATGCAGCTTTATCATGGTCAGATGACTTTACTTTTCATGCTTGAAGCAAGAACTCCATTAGTTTTTTCTTTTTTTCCCCTGGGAGAAGGCCTATGCTGTTTGCTTGTACCACTAGACCATTTGATTTCTGTTGTAGTACTCTAGGATTTTCACCACAAATAAAATCAACTTTTTGGTCTGATACATTTGAGTTTCCCACAGCCTGAGAGGAAACGGTCTTTTAAAGAATTTACAGATTATTGTGCTCAAGGCAAATCTCAAATATCTACCAGGGATGGACCGAAGGGGACAGGTAGGAGGATTTCGAAATCCAATCAAGATACAAAGCAATGATTAAGGAGGTGTTTTTTCCTTGAAATTTTGCAAAGAAAGTATTTGTCAGTGAATTAAGAGATTAAGGGCAATCCATCAAGACAAATTCCATGTGGGGAGTTGGGAAGACTGGTCTCTATTTCAGATTAATTTGTTATTTATTAGTAGTCTTTTGAAGTAATTGGTATCACAAAGCAAATGAAACAAATGCAAAATTTTCACAAGGCATTATTTTGGAGATTGCATACATATAACAACATTTTCTTCAAAATTATTTATGTTTCCTGATGCTAACATCTCCTAGCAAAATGTCGCTTCCCTTGGAATGTAAATTGAAATAATTGTTCCCAGTAATGTGAATGGTATAAATGACTTTATGCCAATTCTGGAAGAAACTTTTCCTTCTGAACACCAGCCAACAATTTGGGTACAACTGTTGTTTTGTTTGTTTGTTTGTTTTTAATTCAAGTAGACCTGATTTACAATGTTGTGTCAATCTCTGCTGTATAGAAAAGTGACTCAGGTATATGCATATACACATCCTTTTTATAATTGTTTTCCATTATGGGATTGATAGATGCTAACTATTACAGCAAAATGGGTAAACAAAAAGGTCCTAATGTATAACAAAGGGAACTGTACTCAATATCCTGGATACAACTCTTTGAAAAAGTGACAACACAGCATATCTTGTCAACCAGTATAACCTCACATTTCAGAACCTAAACCTCTGTCTCAGGAAAATGTTTCTCTATTTGCATACAAAGAAGAAATAGCAAACCTAACACTCACTCCAATGGCTTTCTGGTCCACAATCATGTTTCTATATCTCATTTTCTTTTGAGGAGAGACCCTGAACCAATTTCATTAATCAAAGTCATTCATCATATTTTTATTACCAGGTTTCAAAAAATATGCATGTAATCCCCTATAAGACTCACTTTGATTTGTTTGATATTTAATAGCTCTTTTCATGGAATAAACTGAAAATGAAAAATCATATTTTCCTCAGGAAATCGCCCTGGGAGGACTTCCCACTTAGTGGCTTGTTCTGTGTGACATTAGTACGCACTGCAGTTTCCTTTAAACTCCTTCAATGCAATCTGCCTGAAGGCCCAAAAGGCCATCAGCTTTCTTTATGTCTGTGACATCCAAGGCAGTTGCATTTCTTGGCACTTTCACTAAACAAAGCTGAGTTTTCATTGTTCTGCTGTTGTGTGTGTGTGTTTGCTTCTGGAGTACCGCTTGTTTCACTACTACTATGTTTAATGCCTCGTATATTGTTGATGATTTCATAGTATTTGTACTGTCTTATGTTCCTCGAGTCCCTGAATATTGGTGTAAAAGGCTTCTTATGGAAATCTCATTCCTCATCTAAACTCTCACTTCGATACAAGAGTTGGGTCGTCATCCTGGGAAAAAAACAAAACAAACAAAAAAAAATAGCTCAGGCCTCATAGATTTGGAGTATATTCCTCTCCAAACAGGAAAAAGAAACTTGTATGTTTGGCAGTGCTTATGAGGACGCGGTTGGTGACACTATTCTCTCCAAGCAAGTATTGAATGGATGCCCCAGGATAAAATTAGGACTGCAGAGCTTGGCGCTGTGAATCATATGAAACAAAATAACCAAAACCCTATGCTTCCAACCAATTTATAAATCCACAGATCCTTTGGAGGAGAGCAGTACCATTTACCTCCTGTTACTTCAATTTGGCAAAAGTAGCTCTCTTAGCTGGATTGTGTATTCTGTTGTATTGTGTGGTAACAGTAAATAGCTAGAATTATAATAGTACCTGATTCTAAAGAGCCTAATGGATTTTGTCATTTTTATCCATTTTAAAAAATCTTTTCTTAAACTTCATACATTTTCCACAGAGCACTAATGTGATTTTAACTTTACTCTTGTGGAAACGTGTCACAAAAGGAAGAGCAGTGAGGTTTCTAATAACGCTGATAATAAAAACTAAAATTGACTGTCTTTTATTTGTCACAACACTTACATACATGATCATTAATCCTAAAGCTTTGCAAGGAGGTTATTAGCTGCTTATACTTAAGAGGGAATGTGAATTCAGAGAGGATAAATAATTTGGCAGTTTGTCTAATAGCAGAGCAAGAATTCAAACCAAAGTCCATTTTATTTCAAAGATCATATTTTTTCTACCCATATCCCAGCTCCTAACCCCATGTGGTAATAAAAACTATTTAACTATCTCTCCAGATGAAAAAGTCCTGACTGCATATAGCATTTGCTTATTTCCCTGATGCAAATACCCCCACCAAGACCAGTTCTAAGCTATTGAACATGGAGTTGGGAAGAGATGCCATCAGTTGGCTCTTGGGATTTTGTATCAGCTGACTCCAGCACAAACTTGGTCTCTGTTCAAACTGTGTCCTTTCATATTTCAGATATAGTCTGGGGTCCCTTTGTTCTAGGTCTTCTAGCTCTGGTAACCAGGAATGAATTTAACTGGCCCACTAAAATTAGTAACATGTTTTATGAACACTACCAATTTCAGAGCTGGTTCTGCTTTATAAGACAATCAGACATAGGAGAAAGCACATGAGACAAGAACTGAGAATACCTGATACACAGATTAAGTTCTAAACCTGCCACTTAGTTGACTGAATGTGGGGAAGGTAATAGAAAGCAATTGCCTTTCTAAGCCTTGGTTTTATCAACATGGAAAGGGAAATAGTAAGCCCTCTCTTAGTTGTCTTCAAGGTGAGTAACATGAAAGATAATTCATTTCAGGTATTTTACACATAATGTGATAATGGTAGAGAGTATAATTTATGTCAATGCTTTTCTTTATACCTTTGAGTTAGTCTGCCACACACCCCATTTCTTTTCACGTATCAACTATTCCATCTACATAAAAATTATAGCATATCGGAAACAATACAAATTCTACAGAACCAAAGAATAAAATAGAAGTGAATGTTTGCAAGACAAATACCTTCACTTTTATCAGCTCCTCTAAGTCAATCCTTGAAAAATAATATAATCATAAAAGCTGTTAATGCACATTTTAACATTGTGCTTATTAAATGTACTATGATGGAACATGCATTTCTATAACCAAGATGGAGTAGGAGAGAAGTGTACTAACAATGGAAATAGCATGAAATACCAAGAAGAATGAACATAAGACATTCACTCCCCCTTTTGATTTGTGCTTTTCTTTAACATACATGCTGTTCTTGTATTTTTGGTTCCTTTAAATTTATCCAGCTTATCCATAAGGAAGAGGAAAGTGAAATCAAAGGCATTCTATGCCTTTATAGTCTGCCTTTAGACTTCTTTCAAGTTAGATTTATTTCTACTTTAAATAACCAGTTTGTTTATTAGTATAATCTTTCAGTTCAGTTCAGTTCAGTCACTCAGTCATGTCCAACTCTTTGCGACCCCATGAATCGCAGCATACCAGGCCTCCCTGTCCATCACCAACTCCTGGAGTTCACTCAGACTCATGTCCATCGAGTCAGTGATGCCATCCAGCCATCTCATCTTCTGTCATCCCCTTCTCCTCCTGCCTCCAATCCCTCCCAGCATCAGAGTCTTTTCCAATGAGTCAACTCTTCCCATGAGGTGGCCAAAGTACTGGACTTTCAGTTTTAGCATCATTCCTTCCAGAGAAATCCCAGGTCTGAGCTCCTTCAGAATGGACTGGTTGGATCTCCTTGCAGTCCAAGGGACTCTCAAGAGTCTTCTCCAACACCACAGTTCAAAAGCATCAATTCTTCGGTGCTCAGCTTTCTTCACAGTCCAACTCTCACATCCATACATGACCACTGGAAAAAACATAGCCTTGACTAGAGGGACCTTTTTTGGCAAAGTAATGTATGCTTTTCAACATGCTATCTAGGTTGGTCATAACTTTTCTTCCAAGGAGTAAGCATCTTTTAATTTCATGACTGCAATCACCATCTGCAGTGATTTTGGAGCCCCAAAAAATAAAGTCTGACACTGTTTCCACTGTTTTTCCATTTATTTCCCATGAAGTGATGGGACCAGATGCCATGATCTTGGTTTTCTGAATGTTGAGCTTTAAGCCAACTTTCTTACTCTCCACTTTCACTTTCATCAAGAGGCTTTTTAGCTCCTCTTCACTTTCTGCCATAAGGGTGGTGTCATCTGCATATCTGATGTTATTGATATTTCTCCTGGCAATCTTGATTCCAGCTTGTGCTTCTTCCATCCCAGGGTTTCTCATGATGTACTCTGCATAGAAGTTAAATAAGCAGGGTGACAATATACAGCCTTGACGTACTCCTTTTCCTATTTGGAACCAGTCTGTTGTTCCATGTCCAGTTCTAACTGTTGCTTCCTGACCTGCATATAGGTTTCTCAAGAGGCAGGTTAGGTGGTCTGGTATCCCCATCTCTTTCAGAATTTTCCACAGTTTGTTGTGATCCACACAGTCAAAGGCTCTTTAGTCATCAGCAAAGTTGGTGTTTGTCTGTGTGTGTGTGTGTGTGTGTGTGTGTGTGTGTGTGTTTATCCTGTTTTGGCTGCCAGTTCCCATTCAGTCATTTGGATTTGGCAGCTTGGTTCTGTTCTATTTACCCCAAGTTTAGACCTTTCATCTATTTATAAAATGGTTTTCATTGCCTAGCCCTATGCACACTGTACAACTTTCACTTATCTGTCTCAGAAGGGAGACAAGACATCTGCCCTTAACTTCTGAACATGGGCAGGCTGAACATAGTAACCCAATGAAAAGAACCCCAGACAATGAGAAAGGAACAAGATCAGTGAGGCTTGTTACCAACAGAGTATGAGCAAGACATTACCTCTCTGATACTCATGTGCAATTCTAAGGTTGTGAACACCTGCAAAAATCATGCCATGAACATTAGCCCCTTTCAGAATTCTGATGCTATATTATGCCTGGCTCCCTAGCGAAGTTGGATTTTTTCCTCCACACACTAACTTCAAGTTCCTTGACCATTGTTAGTTGTGATTAATTCTAGTGGATGCTTTCAGGATTTCTCTTGAGAGAATGTTTTCCCCTCTCTCACAAAACCAGAAGCAGCTACCATACTTAGAGTATAGAAGTCTGGCAAGTGTTTGATTAGGTGCCTGGCTTATTACTCAAACTAATCATCCACTGGGACTTTGCTTTTGACCTCATAAAAGAAGATCCCAATTATCTACTTTTTAAATTGTGATATGTCCAAAGAGATAATGACTCCTGTTCATTATTTCAGGGGAAAAATAAGGGAACAGTATAATAAAAAAATCAGAAAACATATACCATGAAAATTATGGCATCTTTTATGAAATGAACAAGCTGTTTCTTTACCTTGTTGGCTTAAACGTTTCTCCTAGTTTTGAAAAATAATGTCCGATAAATTATGTTTTATTACAGGAAGGAATCCTGTATATTTAGTGCTTAGCATGCATATCAAAAATACCTCATATATAACAGACACATAATATAACTAGATCTCTAGCATATTGTATTAGTTTACTAGGACAGCCATAACAAAATTCCCCAGACTTGGTGTATGCATGCTAAGTGTCAACCTGCCAACCTCCATGGCGGTTCTCCAGGTAAGAATACTGGAGTGTATTGCCATGCCCTCCTCCAGGGGATCTTCCCAACCCTGGGATTGAACCTAGGTCTCCTGCATTGCAGGCGGTTTCTGTACCATCTGAGCCACCAGGGAAGCCTGGCACACATCTTTTTAAAGGCCTAACTCTGATGATAGCTACACTGGGTGTTAAGGTTAACATATGAATTTGGGGGAAACACAATTCAGTTCATAATGGGAACTTTCTCAAAATGTGTTTTAAAGATACTTAGATTATTGTTCAAATTCAGACTGGTGGATGGAAATCAAGACATATTGCATGAAAATTTCCAGTGTCAAGTTTGGGAATATGAAATATTAATAAAAACAAAAAAGTGATTATTTTGCTCAATAAAAATGGAAATTGCTATTACAGGAGTAATATAGAGGCCAGTTGAGTCCAGAGAAGAGCTTGCTCATTTATCCTTCTGGCTCAGACATCATACTGACTCCTTATCATTCTATCTCTTTATTCAACAGTTTTCTCTATTGTATCATTTTTGTCTCAATACAGTTTTAAAGTGCTTCTATCCCCTCATTGCTGAATATATTATTTGTTTAAGTTGTGAGTCAAACAAATAAAAAGGTCAAAGAAAGAAATGTAACTTAAAAAATTTTTTATCATTTAATAAAATTAAAGACTGCAATTTATTTGAGTTGGATTCAGCATCTCTGTAGTATTATAGATAAAATCTAGTATAATAGTGCAGATATGTATGAAAGGTTTTCATTTTTTTTACATAAGAAATTCTGTGATATAAATACCAAGAACAATTAAAAAAAAACACATGTATTAACGATATTATCTTTGTCTCAAAAAAGAAAAAGACAATCAGTTACAGAGACCATAAAATCACACTGCTACATACTTCTTTGATTACTTTTTCATTAATAACAGAAGTAGCTAGGAAAAGAAAAAAAATACTTAGGATGTTTTCAAACAAATTATAAGGACAGTTTCTATGTCAAAGTTTCTTGTTGAAATTAAATTTTTAGTTACTATGTAAATTCTTGATACTTATGAGGTTCTGTGTTGCTCACTATAGTTGATTTTTAAGCTGAACTAACAGGCAAGAATTGTAATTACTCTAATTTTGTGGGTCAGGAAAAAAAGCCAAGAATATATTAAAAAAAAAAATCCTGGAACTAACGAGTGAGCTGTAGGAAATAAGGTCAATATGTAAAAATTTGGTGCTTACCTACAAACCAGCAATAAACAACTGGAACATCAAGTGTAACAAAAAAAAAATACTCTTTACAATAGAACAAAACACAAAATGCATAGCCATAAATACAACAAAAGATGTATAGAATCTGTATATGGAAAATTATAAAACTGATGAAATAAACCAAATAAAATTTAAATAACTAAAGAGATTTTTCCACATTTATGGATTGGAAGACTCAGTATTGCCAAGATGTCAATTATCATAAATCATCTATAGACAATATATATTTAGGTGGTCATAGGATACCAGAAAGGAGTACAGACTGACAAAAGAAACTGCCTTACAAATTATGAAACAACATTGTTGGAGGGAGTGGGGGGTAAGGGAAGTTTATGAAAGTAACTTTGGAAATGAATGTAGTCTATTAGACTAAAGGCAGAAAAGGAAACTGCATATAAACACTATATTATAATTTTGGTTTCTACAGGTGTATGGGTCAGAAATTTAGAAACTACAATACTTGT
This sequence comes from Capricornis sumatraensis, assembly GCF_032405125.1. Taxonomy (NCBI): domain Eukaryota; kingdom Metazoa; phylum Chordata; class Mammalia; order Artiodactyla; family Bovidae; genus Capricornis; species Capricornis sumatraensis. The sequence goes on along the minus strand of NC_091074.1, from coordinate 42,979,763 downwards.
TTAATAGAACTGAGCAATTAACTGGATGGAGAATAGTGGCAGCCACATCACTCACTGTTGGGGTAGAACTTTGTAGATGAGGAAGGGCAAGAGTCTATGTGAAATGATCTGTGTGGTAATGTATTAGAAGTAGAGGTATCCATGTGAATTCATGTTAGCTTAACAAAGATAGATTCAGGGGGGGAAAATATGTATATATATCAGTTTAGTTCAGTTCAGTTCAGTCACTCAGTTGTGTCCGACTCTTTGTGACCCCATGAATTGCAGCACACTAGGCCTCCCTGTCCATCACCAACTCCCGGCGTTCACCCAAACTCATGTCCATTGAGTCAGTATATAAATGTAGCACCCAAATCTGTTTCAAATGTCATTCTCCAGTAAAAGGAACCAGGACTGCTGAGAGAAATTACTGATTGTAAGACTGAGCAAGGAAATATAAAAGATAATCCAAGAGGATGCTTTAGTGCCAGAGAGGAAGAAAGTGTTCAAAACGATCCACAATGATGGGAATATACCAAAGCGACACAGAAGCCAACTGAAAAAAAACTTTCACAGCTGACATAATCTGAGCCACAAAATGAATATCCATGTATTCACATTAATCGGAGAAGGCAATGGCAAACCACTCCAGTACTCTTGCCTGGAAAATCCCATAGACAGAGGAGCCTGGTAGGCTGCAGTCCATGGGGTCACTAGGAGTCGGACACAACTGAGTGACTTCATTTTCACTTTTATGCATTGGAGAAGGAAATGGCAACCCACTCCAGTGTTCTTGCCTGGAGAATCCCAGGCATGGGGGAGCCTGGTGGGCTGCTGTCTCTGGGGTCGCACAGAGTTGGACACGACTGAAGCGACATAGCAGCAGCAGCAGCATTCACACTAATATGAGTAAATGATTAAATAAATAAATAAAGGAAAAGAGACAAATTATTCATGCAGAAGAAAGTCAAGAAATTTGCTCATATATTCCACTCGAGGTAATAGAAGATAGATTTCCACTCATTAAGCTGGGGTGATACATCCTTACAAAGAGTACAGTAGAAAGAGGTAAAATGAAATGATTTTATAGTGGAGAAATTTGACAAACACTACTTCAGCCAGGTGATGAAGATGAACGCCAACAGTTATAACTGATATTGATAGAATGTGCTCTTGATATGATGTGATAAAAATGGCACTTTACTTTCTCACCAATCTCATGAAGCTAGATTAACATGAGAAAAGCATTAGACAAACACCAACTGAGGGACTTTTAACAAGACATGTGACTAATATTCCTAAAAACTGCAAAGGTCATCAAAAATAAAGTCTGAAGAAGGGTTATAGCCAAGAGAGCCTATGTGTGTGTTAAGTTGCTTCAGTTAGTTCAGTTCAGTCGTGCAGTCGTGTCCGACTCTTTGTGAACCTATGAATTGCAGCATGCCAGGCCTCCCTATCCCTCACCAACTCCTGGTGTTCACTCAGATTCATGTCCATCGAGTCAGTGATGCCATCCAGCCATCTCATCCTCAGTCATCCCCTTCTCCTCCTGCCCCCAATCCCTCCCAGAATCAGAGTCTTTTCCAATGAGTCAACTCTTTGCATGAGGTGGCCAAAGTACTGGACTTTCAGCTTTAGCATCATTCCTTCCAGATAAATCCCAGGGTTGATCTCCTTCAGAATGGACTGGTTGGATCTCCTTGCAGTCCAAGGGACTCTCAAGAGTCTTCTCCAACACCACAGTTCAAAAGCATCAATTCTTCGGTGCTCAGCTTTCTTCACAGTCCAACTCTCACATCCATACATGACCACTGGAAAAACGATAGCCTTGACTAGACGGACCTTAGTTGGCAAAGTAATGTCTCTGCTTTTGAATATACTCTCTAGGTTGGTCATAACTTTTCTTCCAAGGAGTAAGCGTCTTTTAATTTCATGGCTGCAGTCACCATCTGCAGTGATTTTGGATCCCCAAAAAATAAAGTCTGACACTGTTTCCACTGTTTCCCCATCTATTTCCCATGAAGTGATGGGACCAGATGCCATGATCTTGGTTTTCAAAATGTTGTGCTTTAAGCCAAGTTTTTCAGTCTCCTCTTTCACTTTCATCAAGAGGCTTTTTAGCTCCTCTTCACTTTCTGCCATAAGGGTGGTGTCATCTGCATATCTGACGTTATTGATATTTCTCCCGGCCGTCTTGATTCCAGCTTGTGTTTCTTCCAGTCCAGCGTTTCTCATGATGTACTCTGCATATAAGTTAAATAAGCAGGGTGACAATATACAGCCTTGACGTACTCCTTTTCCTATTTGGAACCAGTCTGTTCCATGTCCAGTTCTAACTATTGCTTCCTGACCTGCATACAGATTTCTCAAGAGGCAGGTCAGGTGGTCTGGCATTCCCATCTCTTTCAGAATTTTCCACAGTTTATTGTGATCCACACAGTCAAAGGCTTTGGCATAGTCAATAAAACAGAAATAGATGCTTTTCTGGAACTCTCTTGCTTTTCCCATTATCCAGCGGATGTTGGCAATTTGATCTCTGGTTCCTCTGCCTTTTCTAAAACTAGCTTGAACATCTGGAAGTTCATGGTTCACGTATTGCTGAAGCCTGGCTTGGATAATTTTGAACATTACTTTACTAGCATGTGACTATGAGTGCAATTGTGCGGTAGTTTGAGCATACTTTGGCATTGCCTTTCTTTGGCATTGGAATGAAAACTGACCTTTTCCAGTCCTGTGCCCACTGCTGAGTTTTCCAAATTTGCTGGCGTATTGAGTGAAGCACTTTCACAGCATCATCTTTCAGGATTTGAAACAGATCAACTGGAATGCCATCAGCTCCACTCCCTTTGTTCATAGTGATGCTTTCTAAGGCCCACTTGACTTCACATTCCAGGATGTCTGGCTCTAGATGAGTGATCATACCATCATGATTATCCGAGTTGTGAAGATCTTTTTTGTACAGTTCTTCTGTGTATTCTTGCCACCTCTTCTTAATATCTTCTGCTTCTGTTAGGTCCAGACCATTTCTGTCCTTTATCGAGCCCATCTTTGCATAAAATGTTCCCTTGGTACCTCTAATTTCCTTGAAGAGTCTTTCCCATTCTGTTGTTTTCCTCTATCTTTGCATTGATTGCTGAAGAAGGCTTTCTTATCTCTTCTTGCTATTCTTTGGAACTCTGCATTCAGATGCTTATATCTCTTTTTCTCATTTGCTTTTTGTTTCTCTTCTTTCACAGCTATTTGTAAGGCCTCCCCAGACAGCCATTTTGCTTTTTTGCATTTCTTTTCCATGGGGATGGTCTTGATCCCTGTCTTCTGTACAATGTCATGAACCTCATTCCATAGTTCCTCAGGCACTCTATCTATCAGATCTAGGCCCTTAAATCTATTTCTCACTTCCACTATATAATCATAACGGATTTGATTTAGGTCATACCTAAATGGTCTAGCGGTTTTCCCTACTTTCTTCAATTTCAGTCTGAATTTGGTAATAAGGAGTTCATGATCTGAGCCACAGTCAGCTCCTGGTCTTGTTTTTGTTGACTATATAGAGCTTCTCCATCTTTGGCTGCAAATAATAGAATCAATCTGATTTTGGTGTTGACCATCTGGTGATGTCCACGTGTAGAGTCTTCTCTTGTGTTGTTGGAAGAGGGTGTTTGCTATGACCAGTGTATTTTCTTGGAAAAACTCTATTAGTCTTTGCCCTGCTTCATTCCACATTCCAAGGCCAAGTTTGCCTGTTACTCCAGGTGTTTCTTGACTTCCTACTTTTGCATTCCAGTCCCCTATAATGAAAAGGACATCTTTTTTGGGTGTTAGTTCTAAAAGGTCTTGTAGGTCTTCATAGAACCGTTCAACTTCAGCTTCTTCAGTGTTACTGGTCAGGACATAGACTTGGATTACCGTGATATTGAATGGTTTGCCTTGGAGATGAACAGAGATCATTCTGTCGTTTTTGAGATTGCATCCAAGTACTGCATTTCGGACTCTTTTGTTGACCATGATGGCTACTGCATTTCTTCTGAGGGATTCCTGCCTGCAGTAGTAGATATAATGGTCATCTGAGTTAAATTCACCCATTCCAGTCCATTTTAGTTCATTTTAGTAAGTTGCTTCAGTCATGTCCAACTTTTTGCGACCCTATGGACCATAGCCCACCAGGCTCCTCTGTCCATGAGATTCTCCAGGAAATAGTACTGGGTGGGTCACTTGTGAAGGTATGCCCTTTAGCTAATTAAACACACACACACACATATACACATACACAAAAACACCTCAAGGCACCAAGTATTCATGTGATTTGATGAAAACCCCCAAGCTGGAAAATGGCAGCACACTACCTGGAGCTCAATGCCTCTGACTTTGAGTCCAGAACTCTTTCTATTAATACTACGAGAGAAGAGACTACATAACTCTGTATTCCACAGCCTCAGATTTCCACATCATTGATAACTGATAATGGTCAAGGAACTAAAAGTTTTCCTATTGGCAAGAGCCAGACTTTTTCAACTAGGTTCTATTTACTTTCCATTCCACCCACTCATTTTTGTGGTGGTTTTACGATAAAGAAGGTGCGAAACATTCTATTGCATTTAGACGCCTTATGAAAGGTTTTCCAAGTGCTGATTTTATTAAAATATACATTAGTACCTTTGTAATTGTGAAGGACTAAAAGCTTTTAAAAGCAGCATAGCTAGAAAATGGAATAAGAGAGAAATGTATTATTCTTATTAAAGGGTAATGTACACATAAAATATTGTGATATTCACAACCCTTTTTATAAAAATCAAATAAATATTCTACAAAATGTTTACCTAAAATAAGTTGTCACAAATTGTGTCAGATCTCATATTCAGGGTTCTAGCATAGGTGTTTCAGATACCTACCACAACTGCAGTTATTCAAATGGCTGACTCTGCTCTAAGTTTATTGGACTGTATTATGGTATCAGAAAGTATTTAGCTCCTCTCACTAGCCTGATTATACAGCACTTGATAACATGGGCCAGTTGGCTTCTTTCTTGTCCCTACAGGTTCCTATGGTGGCCTGAGAATGTTTAGATAACAATAACACTCACAGCAATGCAAAATAGCTTGCAGTTTTTCAGTCCAAGCCCAAAGCCAGTGCTACATCCAGAAAAAGACAGAAAATCAAAGAATGTGGCTCAATTACAGACTCTCTTTATGTACCTGTCTCCTCAGTATGTTATTGGCTCAATTTGGATATCTGGAACTTCTAAAAATGACAGAGGAATATAATTTTAAGCTTTTTAAAATTGTGGGAACTTTTGAGACTCTGATGAATACTTTGGATGGTCTTTTCAGAAACAAAAAGAATGGACAGTCACACTACACTTTGACTTCCATGTTGGTTTCTCTGACATTCCTACAGCCATGGATGCCAAGGTAAGTTTGTCCATCTTTGAGGTTATTCAGAAATCCTTCTGTACTGGATCTGATTTAGAGTAAAGAGTGGGCTCTCGTGGGTTCCTTGCATACCATGTGCATCCAGTGAATGTTTCTGAAAAGAGTAGCAGGAAGGATATCATGTGCTGTGCTAAAACACACATGGTATATATAGCATCAATCTGAATCCATCTGAAATGTTACAATATATCCACCATTTAAGACCTCCAATAACATGGGAGCACTGCTTCCCTTAACCACTGTATGGAATACTTCTTTTTCCCCAGGACTTTGGAGAAACTTTATATAGTCAAACAATTTAAGTTTCACTTTCATTCCTTTCCATAAATAAGAAGAGAGAAAAAAAAACTGAATAAACCCGAAGTGTGTAAATTCACTGTCTAGGTATATACTCAGTGGATTTAATGAAGCAATAAGCCATTGATGCAAATATTGATATGGAAATAAAATTAATATTTCTAGTGTATCAATAATATACTTTCATTTCTACCAAGGGAAAAAACACAGCAAAACAAGATTTGCTTCTTTTCTGAGTAATTGCAATACCTTACATGTATTTTTATTACTGAAAATGTATTTGTTGAAGGGTGTCCCTGAAGTTAGACATAGTTGCTAACTACAAAACTAAAAATCCAGTAATTTGAAATATGTATTTTTCTCATTTTTAATAATAGCTAGAAAAAATACATTAAAAATGACCAAAAATGAATGTTAACTCATGATGAGAACTTATTAAAACTTTTGGCCTCTGTTACGTGCTTACTCATGTAACAGCACTCACACATTTTCCACAGCACTCACCACATTATACCATATAAATTTAATATTTATCATTATGATTAAGGTGGATTTTTACCAGTTTTGTTCACAAACTGATATTCACACATGACTAAACACTGCTTCATGCTTAAAGATCATCCAATAAATATTTGCTCAATGAATACATTATTTCTTTCATGTATGTTTCAATTATGGGTGGTTGTGTTTATGATAAAGGTGAGATATTACACACATACTGTTTCTAGGGTTTCTGTAAAATTAAAGTTTTTCAGTTTGTATTAAACTTAATTACACTCATCTAACAAATGGGAAATGACCAAGAATTTGGGGTGTTGTCATTTCTAGAATCATCTACCAAAGATATCATCTTTCATAACCTGTACCTTATTAATTGATTATCTTCTGCATAAGTACTTTAAAATCCTCAAATTTATGTTTTTTTTCTTTCTGTGAAAAAAGAAAGACGTTCCTATACCTGTGAAATAGGAAAGAAGTTCACCTTCACGGTCTACTCATATTATCACTTGGGGTCAGACTATGCGGTAATCTATTACTGGCTCCTGACAAAGGGTTCAGTTCTGGCCTCCATAAGAGTTCTCTGATCTATAATCTCTTCCCGTTTTCTTTGTCAGCATCTTCATCGTATACTCATTATTTTTCATTTAAACCAATATAAGTGGCCCTCTGATTTCTTGAGTGCATATCTAAGTGTCTGTTATACGTCATGCACTGCCCCCACCTCTGTCTCTTCCACCCTCAGTTTCACAGCCACTACATCCCCATGCATCTGTGACAAGCTAATTTCTTGGACCACAGTACTCATCAAAACCCTCTTCTGCCCACAGACCAACTGGGGAGAAAGGATTAACGGTAGGCTACACCTTTTTTCCATGGGAAGATGTTTTTAGGTGTAACTTCTTCAGCTCTGTTTATTTGAAAATGCATCAACAGGGAACAGTATTAGTAGATTCAGTTGTTGTTCATTATTTGGCAAACTACATCTGTAGTGGTAGCACTCTGAAAGAACATATAGATCCTGAAGATCTATGAGACAAAAGTTATACAAAAACCTGCTGGGAAATACAAGGCTTGTCTTTCCTGTGTGATGTTTGTGGTTAAAAAGCTTGGCCCTTGAGCTGGCCCGTCCACGACTCTCGGAGGTGGTGATTTATGAGCGTTGCCTGTGTCAAGGTGGCTGCACCCATTCGTGTGGACTCAACCCTTTCCACCAACTGCCTCTTGTTGGGTTTGGAAAGCAGTGCCTGGACTGTGGTAAGAACTCTGAGGAAACTTATGTAATGAAGTTAGGCCTATAGATTCTCTTTCCATTTCTTCCTGGAAGTTACATAAATCTGGTACAGGTTCAAGTCAGTTGTGCCCTAAAAAGGTCAATTTGAAAGATCAAGATCGCCGGTCAATTTGTAGCATAGGTGTTGCAGCATCAACAGTTCTCTCATTGTCTAGCCATACAGCCTTGCGCTTACTACAGCTAACCAGACAACAACTTTCCCTTTCCTCTACAAATCTAATCCCAGTGTCTGTACCTGAAAGTAAAATGTATTACAATCTGAGAATCAATATAGAGTCCAAGAAACTTGTGGAGAGAATCAAAATCTCATACATTTTGTAACTCCTTTATCCCTTACACCCAGTACTTGACATACTTAGAGTTCTCGATTTTTTATGGGAATGAATTATCCACAGAGGAATACCTTGGGATGGAAAATTCAATGAACCCTGAAGAATATCAGGAAACCCCTTACTGAATGACTCCAGAGTACTAAACATGAAGAATCAGTCTAAATACAATCATATAGTGATTATGTAAAGTCATAGAAGTTTAGATTTAGAAAGAATCTCTCCATGTAACACTATCCAGTCTTCTACTTATTGCTGTCATCATTAAAAGTCCTGATCAAGAGATTCATCATTTATGCTCTAATTAACTTTTTAGATTATGAGTTAATCATTATTTAACTACTTCATGAAATAATCTGTGTAAAAGCTCTAATTTCTATAATTTGCTTCCAGTTACTTTATTAATATTTGTCTCTTAGGAATTTTTAATCCATTATTTTTTGTTTTTTTTTTCCTGTAAAATACCCTTTTCCAGTTGAAACATCTGGAAATATTTTAGAGATAGTTTCAGTATTTTCTTCTATACTTCTCCTTTGAACAACATTAAATAAAAGACACGATTTCCAGACTCCTTGCCATCTGGCTGCTTTTTTCTAAACTTGTTCTGCTTGAATATTATCCAGCTTAAATCTATTTCCAATCACCAATGTGAGTGGAGATTTTTGTTGTTGTTGTTGAAATTTAAATAACTGTGTGCAGATAATTTTCAGATCTTTGTCCCTTGCTCCTGGGCTTTCCCGTGTTTTAAGGCTTAAAATGTTCTCTTAAGGGGCCATCCTATTTTACTGTTATCCTTCCCTCCAAGCCAATTTCCAGTGCCAGTTCTGGAAAGGAAAAATGGTGCTGGCAAGCTCCTGCTGGTTTCCAGCTTAAGGCTGTGTCTGACTATCTGATATGGATTAATCTGATCTAAGTAGACATGCCATTGCAGCTAGTCTGATGGCTTTACTCATCCAGATGGTGAATTCACTCTTGGCCTGGAACAGAGGGACTGCCCTAAAAGAAATGGTAATACATGGTAATACTCCTCTGTAATCCAAATGTGCATTGGCAGGAATGAAACCCTGAGGCCACCCTCTGGGGCTTTTTCTTTCTCTTTTTTTCAGAGCATCCAGGTGGGAGACACTCCAGAATCACTCTTTTCTACAATGCCACAACATTGCCACATGCTTGAGTGTATACATTGAGACTGAAGATTAGAATTTTAATTCTGGCCTTGCTACTAATTATGCGATTTGGATTAAATACAGTGCCTTGCCACCAACCAATCTCTCCCTTGCCTCAAACTGCATTATCTGTGAAATGCAAAGATCTTTCTAGCTGTAAATTTCTGTGTCTGTCTTAATCATTTTGTGACTTAACATTGGTTTTTCCCACTTTCATGATGTGTACTTGGCAAATACAGTCATTCTGAAACCAACTGCTAAAAGGTCATGTTTACAATGACCCCTAGATGGATAGCACACACTTAGACATTTGCTAGGAATAACTCTACGGGAGTATATGAATAAATTTCAGAACATGCAAGGTAATTCAATCGCCAGTTTCTTCTCATGCTTGGTGTGCACAACTCCATTCTGACAGATGACACTGCCAAAAGTGTGGGCAGAACAAACAAGGAATTGTGTGACAGAAGAGGCAGTACTGTGGAGACACCAAACACAAATAGAGAAGGAGAAAACACCATTAATGATCTAAGTAAAACCAAAAAGCAAAAGGAAACAGCATACACTTAAATGGTAAGTTAAGGATGCTTTCTGCAACTGCCTGGCAGCACATCCTCTAAAGGAAATTAGTTTCAAATCATCACCATTAGAGCTGGTAGCACAGAGGTGCAAAACAGTTCCCAGTAAAGGGAAATGACGCAGGAGTAGGAAAATCCAAACAAGAAATAGAAATAATGACAATTTTACTAGAGGACAAAATGCTACATCTCCGTTACTAGACTAAACTTGAATATTAACACTGCTTCTGCAGTGTTAGATGCAATAGTGAGGCATTGGTATTCAAACCTCTTGTCAACGCCACTTTTTCATTTGATCGTGACACAAAGGAGAAGAATGGAGAAATTAGGGATGTATTAGAAAAAACAGGAAGAACTGGGAATGGAAAGGGTGACAAGCTTAAACTGCTTATACTCCTAGCCCTCCGCTTGCAAAAGACTTACATTCATCTGTGTGAAACCACTGAGGAAACATGTTTTACATATAAATAATAGACTAGCCATAGTAAAGGGCTTTGCCTATCTCAGTACATAATGATAGATGAAATCTACTATCCCACACATTATAAACAGTTTTTAAAAGTGATCATAACACTATTTATTTACAGAGGCTTTTGTTCCTTCATTAGGGAAGTGTCTGGACTTAGGGCAGGCTGCCCCCAAATTTGTCAAACTGGCATATTGATTATTTTGAATTAAAGTTACTTGAGAAACAGCTGGTGGAAGAAGGATGTTCTGACCCTCCTCTCTGTCCCTCTGAAAGCAGGAAATAAATCTCTAATTGAAAACACACCCTGCCTATATCAAGAGGTCTAGAGACATTCTTGTCACCAGAGATAAGGAATTCAGGGCAGAGAAGGTTGTATAAAGAAATCTTGTTATATTTTTACTGATTTACTACCCCAAACCCAAACTCTGTTTGGATTCTACACCAATTATGCACCCAAGCTTAATTTGTCTTGTCAGTTCATCACAAATTTGTTTCTTTGTCTAAAAAGTATAAAAGCTGCCTGCTTTGGCTATATTTTAGGTCTTGTTTCTATGAGATCTCCAAGCATTCAAATTAAATCTGTGTTGTTGTTTTTTCTCAATTTTGTGTTAATTTAATAATCAAAAAAATTCAAGAAGCATTGGGGTGAGGGATTGGGGCAGAATTTCCCCTATTTCCAATAGAGATAAAGATACAAGATAAATTTACCATTTATACTTTAGGTAATTATGAGACTAGTATCTTGAATATTAATTTCCTGTTGAGTTACACATACTGTTATTAGTGTGAATATCTTAAAAAATGCACATATATAGCAAAAATCGATATGCTAATAATTTAAAAATTATAACAATATATGTTTTTTTAAAAAATTAGGAACCACTGTCTCTTAAGAGAATATAATTATATCAGTCATGTAAATTACAATATTTCTTAAATTAGAATATCCACATAATGTATGAAATATCCACTAAAAACTTTTACTTTGTTTACTTATTTAACTGCTATTAATATCTCCCTTTTCCAGGTAAGGAAAGAGTACATATAAGTAAGCATGCTTCTAGAGATTCCTTTAAAAGGAATATTAATTCTTTTTAATAAAATGTATTAAATATTACAAAGTAAATAGCTATTTAAATTCTACCATTACTATACCACACTTGTTCAGGATTCCAATACACATCAGTTGAAAAATTGTTCCCTAAATATTGATGGTTTTCCTTAAAATTCATACCAATTACCAAGTAAAATGAAAGTTTTCAAGTATTTTTGCTATAAGGAGATGTTAGTGACTCTGACTTTTGTTTTTAGTTGCTAAACACATTACGGAAATCCCATTTGATTAGAGGTTTTGTTTTTAAAAAAATTTTGTATGGAATCTCTAGCTCAGCCATTTTTATCCAGTCTTTTCTTTAGTCACAAATATAGCTGTGTACTCATTAATTGAACACCTCAAGCAACCATTAGGATATAATGCAACCAAAAGCAGTGTTTTGTAATAACTTGAAAAATGTTGGTCATAGGAGAGATTTAGAGAAAAGCAAATTTTAACATATAAACTCAACTGGGCAAAATATAATAATTATTATGTCCTTGAAATACCAACAATAAATCCATGTTGCTGACTTGGTTTGGCAACTACAAAAGCATCGACTCCACACAAAATAAACATCTTTGTTATTATCCAATATGTAATGACAGCATTGATCTTCTCAGATATTTTCACCAATCTACTTTCCTAGAATTAATTACTTGCATAAGTCAGAAAAATATCTGTGCAAACACTGCATTCGATTGATTAGTTGATACAGATTTAGAAGCGCTTCTCAGCATCTTCTTCACACTTTACAAATGCACGTTTGACCTGTAACTTATGAACATCACAAGGTAGCCTGGATGCAAAGTTTTAATATGAACTATGCTCTTTTGCAAACATTGCTGCTTTCAAGTTGGCAAGGTGCATGTACTAACTATGATATAGAATAGGGGTCTGGTGATTTTATTTATTTATTTTCTGTGGTTCCAAGGACTTGTCAGCAAATAATTCCATCAACTGGAAGTTTACTGTCAGATTTTCCATCAAATACCATGGATTTCAAATTATAAAGAAAGAGAGATGATGTTCGATAGAATGTTCATATGCATGTTGAGTTTGACCATTCGAGTATTCATAAGGTCAAAAGTGTTTCAATGATAATGCCTGAGCCTTGGCAATGAACATAATTTAAAGTGCTTAAATACAGCAGACAAAATATTTGTTGATAGAATGTGATTATTTAATAATGATAGAGTTCACTAAATTAAAGTGAGGTCTGTAGTAGGAAGTTAACCCCATCTCTTCCTGTTCCAAACACATACACGTACACACCACTGTCTTTGGACTGTTCAGTTCAGTCGCTCAGTAGTGTCCAACTCTTTGTGACCCCATGAATAGCAGCACGCCAGGCCTCCCTGTCCATCACCATCTCCCAGAGTTTACTCAGACTAATGTCCATCGAGTCCGTGATGCTATCCAGCCATCTCATCCTCGGTGGTCCCCTTCTTCTTCTGCCCCCAATCACTCCAAGCATCAGAGTCTTTTCCAATGAGTCAATTCTTTGCATGAGGTGGCCAAAGTACTGGAGTTTCAGCTTTAGCATCATTCCTTCCAAAGAAATCCCAGGGTTGATCTTCAGAAAGGACTGGTTGGATCTCCTTGCAGTCCAAGGGACTCTCAAGAGTCTTCTCCAACACCACAGTTTAAAAGCATCAATTCTTTGGCGCTCAGCCTTCTTCACAGTCCAACTCTCACATCCATACATGACCACAGGAAAAACCATAGCCTTGACTAAATGGACCTTAGTCGGCAAAGTAATGTCTCTGCTTTTGAATATGCTATCAAGGTTGGTCATAACTTTTCTTCCAAGGAGTAAGCGTCTTTTAATTTCATGGCTGCAGTCACCATCTGCAGTGATTTTGGAGCCCAAAAAAATAGTCTGACACTGTTTCTACTGTTTTCCCATCTATTTCCCATGAAGTGATGGGACCGGATGCCATGATCTTCGTTTTCTGAATGTTGAGCTTTAAGCCAACTTTTTTACTCTTCTCTTTCACTTTCATCAACAGGCTTTTTAGCTCCTCTTCACTTTCTGCCACAAGGGTGGTGTCATCTGCATATCTGAAGTTATTGATATTTTTCCCAGCAATCTTGATTCCAGCTTGTGTTTCTTCCATTCCAGTGTGTCTCATGATGTACTCTGCATAGAAGTTAAATAAGCAGGGTGACAATATACAGCCTTGACGTACTCCTTTTCCTATTTGGAACCAGTATGTTCCATGTCCAGTTCTAACTGTTGCTTCCTGACCTGCATACAGATTTCTCAAGAGGCAGGTCAGGTGGTCTGGCATTCCCATCTCTTGAAGAATTTTCCACAGTGTATTGTGATCCACACAGTCAAAGGCTTTGGCATAGTCAATAAAGCAGAAATAGATGTTTTTCTGGAACTTTCTTGTTTTCTCCATGATCCAGCGGATGTTGGCAATTTGATCTCTGGTTCCTCTGCCTTTTCTAAAACCAGCTTGAATATCAGGGAGTTCACAGTTCACGTATTGCTGAAGCCTGGCTTGGAGAATTTTCAGGATTACTTTACTAGCATGTGAGATGAGTGCAATTGTGTGGTAGTTTGAGCATTCTTTTGCATTGCCTTTCTTTGGAATTGGAATGAAAACTGACCTTTCCCAGTCCTGTGGCCACTGCTGAGTTTTCCAAATTTGCTGGCATATTGAGTGCAGCACTTTCACAGCATCATCTTTCAGGATTTGAAACAGCTCAACTGGAATTCCATCACCTCCACTAGCTTTGTACATAGTGATGCTTTCTAAGGCCCACTTGACTTCACATTCCAGGATGTCTGGCTCTAGATTAGTGATCACATCATCATGATTATCTGGGTCATGAAAATCTGTTTTTGTACAGTTCTTCCGTGTATTCTTGCCACCTCTTCTTAATGTCTTCTGCTTCTGTTAGATCCATAATTTTCAATATTTGTTCATATAAGTGATTACTCAAAATTAAACTAATTTAGTTCCACTCTATATGGAAAACAACAACATATGAAGATTCTTGGATTTAAACATTAGAAATCATTTGCTCTTCCCAGTTTGGTGTTCTCTTTTAAAACTTTGAACCTATACAAACATATTTCACATCTAAAATATATTTTCACTCCTTTTTTTGCCTTTTTCCTATGACAATCTTTGCATCATGTAAATGCTATACTATCCTTAAAGTTTCCCCTGAAATTCTTAGTCCCCAGAAAGTGTTCTCTCCTGATTCCTTATAATAAAAACTTTTCATCTAACCCACTCATATATGTCATCTTATAATAAAAGTTTGACTTTTTACATCACATAAAACTTGGTCTTTACCTGCCTTTTGAGAAATCTGTATGCAGGTTAGGAAGCAACAGTTAGAACTGGATTTAGAACAACAGACTGGCTTCAAATAGGAAAAGGAGTACGTCAAGTCTGTATATTATTCCTGCTTATTTAAGTTACATGCAGAGTACAATCATGAGAAACGCTGGGCTGGAGGAAGCACAAGCTGGAAGCAAGATTGACAGGAGAAATATCAATAACCTCAGATATGCAGATGACACCACCCTTATGGCAGAAAGTGAAGAAGAACTAAAGAGCTTCTTGATGAAAGTGAAAGAAGAGAGTGACAAAGTTGGCTTAAAGCTCAACATTCAGAAAACTAAGATCATGGTATCTGTTCCCTTCACTCCATGGCAAATAGATGGGGAAACAGTGGAAAACAGCGGCTGAATTTATTTTTGGGAGTTCCAAAATCACTGCAGATTATGATTGCAGCCATGAAATTAAAATATGCTTACTCCTTGGAAGGAAAGTTATGACCAACCTAGATAGCATATTAAAAAGCAGAGACATTACTTTGCCAGCAAAGATCAGTCTAGTCAAGGCTATGGTTTTTCCAGTAGTCATGTATGGATTTGAGAGTTGGAATATAAAGAAAGCTAAGCACTGAAGAACTGATGCTTTTGAACTGTGGTGTTGAAGAAGACTCTTGAGAGTCCCTTGGACTGCAAGGAGATTCAACCAGTCCATTCAGAAGGAGATCAGTCCTGGGTGTTCACTGGAAGGACTGATGTTGAAACTGAAACTCCAATACTTTGGCTACCTGATGCGAAGAGCTGACTTATCTGAAAAGACCCTGATGCTGGGGAAGATTGAGGGCAGGAGGAGAAGGGGATGACAGAGGATGAGAAGGTTGGATGGCATCACCGACTCAATGGAGATGGGTTTGGGTGGACTCCGGGAGTTGGTGGAGGACAGGGGGCCTGGTGTGTTGCGGTCCATGGAGTTGCAAAGAGTCAGACACGACTGAGCGACTGAACTGAACTGAACTGGATTAGAAGTCTTACAGGCAGGTGTCCAGTCTTATATTTCTTAGCTGTCCTCAATGCCCACAAGGAATGTCATAGACACATTTAAGATTTTCAACTTACTTCTATTTGAAAAGAACTTCTTATGGTATATAAGGTCTGTGTAAGGAGGGATATATAATGCTTTTGAAACACTTGTTTCTCAAAGCCTAGACAAACTGCTTAGGGAGATAATTCTTATCAGGAAATTGATTTTTATATAGCACACTCTAATAAAAGCATAAAGTTTTATGGGGACTTAAAATATAAATATACATATAAATCATTTAATGTTGGAGATAAGAGTGGCACTAGTAAAGAATCTGCCTATCAATACAGGATATGCAAGAGATGTTGGTTAGATCCTTGGGTTGGGAAGATCCCCAAGAATAGGAAATGGTAACCCATTCCAGGATTCTTGCCTGGGAAATACCATGGAAAGAGGAGCCTGGTGGGCTATAGTCAGTCCATGGGGTTGCAAAGAGTCAGGCACTACTGAGTATACACACACACACACACACACACATACAGTGTTATAAAGGAGCCCTCAGCAATGTGTCAACACTGGGGCTATCCTAATCTATAGTCATTTTAGAGAAGTGGGGTCAAGATTATATTTGATCACTTAATGGCCATGTGACTTTGGATGAGTTTCTTAAATCCCTAATTCTCTATTTTCAAAACATAGATAATAATAAGCTCCTTAACTATCTCCTTAGGTCTAATTATCAATTGATACAACATATGTAAAATCCGTCTAAACCACAATACTCTACAGTGTTTTATTTTAGGTGTTATGATGCTCAGGAAAAAAAAAAAAAAGTTCAGTGATTACATCAGCAATGCTTTTTCCATGTCTAGCTAGCCTTTCTGAAATATAAAAAATACATTCTTTTCATATTTATTTCAACAGTGCCTATTATAATGTCAGTTACTCGACTTGGAATTCCAAAGTAGGTTTTCAATAAAATAATAAGCTAATCCAAATTTTATCTCTGCTATATTGTGAGAGGGACTAAGGAAAATACAGACATATATAATGTAAATAGATCTATGTTAAGGCAAAATCGAAATCCATGAGTAAACTTAATTTTGCTTATCATATATTCATCTATCACTAAATCAGAGTTATAACATATTCACATATTATTTTAACAGCATGGCTGAATTTACAGGTATTTTTAGATACTGATATTAATTTTTCTTCAAGTATCACCACTTGGACATAATACTTGATCATTTAGTTCAGAGGTCAGCAAACTTTTCTAGAAATGTCTATATAATAACTATTTCATGTTTTATGAGTCACAACTACTCAATTGTGCCCTACATTGTGAAAACATCCATAGATGTTTTCATGTAAGAAATGGGTGTGGCATGAGATCATTGGATGGCATCACTGACTCAATGGACATGAGTTTGAGCAAGCTCAAGGAGATGGTGAAGGACAGGGAAGCCTGGCAAGCTGTAGTCCATGGGGTTGCAAAGAGTTGTCCAGAACTGAGTGACTGAACAGCAACAATGTTACAGTAAATCTCTGTCAACAAAATTTATTCCTCAGGTGGTAGTATGCTCACCTTTGTTTAGTTCAACAAAAAATGCTTAGAATATAATAGCTTAAGCACTCAGAAATTTGAGCATGCATAGAAAATCTCAATAAGAGTCTCAACTTTCTGGGACTAAAAACACACAGGACAATGTCATGAAGTTTCACAGATTTAAACTACAGTCATAATTTGAAATAGTGTGGAGAACTTGACTCAACATAATACATAGAAATCAATTGTTACAATCACTGGAAAACAATTAAAAATAAAAACAAATGATTAAACTCTAAATTTATAGGAGTTCAGAAAGGGTTTAACACATTGGTAGTACTTAATAACAGCTGAAAAAATGGTTAAATCTCATAATGACAAATGAGAAGTCTAATATTAAAAGGACTAATTGTATAACTTGTATAAAAACTACTATAGACTTATTTTCAGTTTTAGATATATGTGGTAATTCTGTTTAAAGATAGCACATAATAATCCATCATCAGTACTATACCATATGGCAGTCTTGTTTCCAATAGTATCTTAGAAGTTGTCAACAGAACAACCCAACTTTCTTCTCTTTCCCAGTCACTTCGAAGGCCGCTGAAAGGAGCTCCATAGTCTGGAGCTTAATCTTTATGTAGCAGTTTAAACTACTGGTTGCCTTAGTGCTATGAAATGGAAAGTAAATCTATTTCAGATCAGACAGATCTGTGCTTGGCTCCACATCCCTGTCCCTTTCTGAGGATAGAGCTTGGCTCTCATTTTAGGCACATGAAGAGGTTCTTGCTGGTTAGAGAATTGAGGTTAAGTTTATTAAGCATGCAAGTCCCATATTCAACATCCATATATTGATGTTGAAGGGACCAATCACAGCTCTTCAAAAAACTTTTTAGCCTATTCCTTGTTGTGTTTTGTTTGGGATACAAACAAAATTCAGTATTTTCATTTGTAATAAACAATACAAAAACATACAACTCTGTGGCAACCATTCCTGTGAAGATGTGATTTCAATCTAGGAGATCCTGGATTCAAACTTGAAATTGAATCTTGCAGTTTAAATGACCTTTCTATGCATAAGTTTATCCACGTGTAAAATGGGTTTTAATAACAACTAAATTAACACATAAAAATCTTTAAGCAGTTCCCATTTTTAGGGGAGAATAAGATGCTGGTTTTCTGTCTCTCAAAAGACTCAAACTTAACTAAGTCCTCAGTAATATTATTTGCAGACCATTGAAGTAATCTTCTAAAAGCCTATTTTAAAGTTACTGGGAGAAATATTTTTAAGTAAAAACAAGCCAGTCACCAAAATATGAACATTGTTTTTTCTTCCCAAAATGTTTTGAAGTTATTTCTTTTTAGAAACTAAACATAATGCAATATACATAATAGCTAAATGTTACACTTTCTAAAACCTAAACTTTATACACTCATGTGTACATATTACACTCATTTTATGTTTAAATTCTTCTCCCAAATGAAAATGTTCATCTTCACTGTGGCTTAAAGAGAGCATTAGGATTGAATTTTCAGTCTTTCAAATTTTGAATTTACATAAAAGTAATAACTTACAAGTATGATTACTAGGTGTTCCAATGATGCATTTTTTTGTAACAGCAGCTGCTGAAGAAATGGCAAACTGTTCTCAATATTAAACCTTTAGAGTGTGATTTACTCATTATATCACTATAACTACAGCTTCCTATCAAACTTGGGCAAGGAAGAGCCTGGAGAGAAATCTAGCAACACTAAGAGACATATTATAACTGATCATCTAGAGTACCATGAGAACTTTCCAAAATATCTCTTTACAAAACACCCAGAGGAAATTAAGTGCTCATCTTGCTTTGTAGGTAGAAACAAGTGATCTAATGCTTTATAACTGAATGTACTAGTCGAAAATGACTGCTTAGTCTTGCAACAATTATTATGAGTTAAGCATTTGGCTCCACAGGAAAAACAAACAAGCATTTCCTATGAAGGAAAAAAGGAAGTATTGTGGTAGCTTTAGTTAAGCTTCATGGGATAACTTTGTGAAAATGTTTATAAATTTGGCACTTAAATATAATAACTTATAATGTAGGTGTAATCTTTTGAAGAGTACAAATAAAATCTACTTCTTTTCAAAGGTATAAATTCTTTGCAAGGTACAACCAAATATACTTCAATATGTCAAAATATGTTTGCAATACTTTAGGATATATTTCTTTAAGGCAGTATAGACAATTCCTAAACTATTATTTATATATTAAACCATTTATTAATTTACTTATTCAACTAAAATATATTAAATGACAAATAATAATAATAATAAGAGACTATTTATAAGCCTATAGTCCTGAGCAGTCATCTTTTTCCACGGAAACGCTGCTTTATCAGATGAATTCCTCATGACAATTCACAAAATGAACTTTATACCTACCAAAGTGCATTGCACTAAGCAGGGCAATTTCATCTCTACCTAACACCAAAAGTTCCAAAGGAAAATGTAATTGGAATTTCCATGTGTGATATAGGAAATGAGTATGGTTCTAATAGAAATCATTCTAAAATACATAAGATATACATATTTCATACATGTATTCTTCAAGCACACTTCTTCTAATTTATGACCAGACAATAGAAAAAAATATTTAGAAGTCCAGATCCTCTAGAAAATACAAGCTATATACTGTTTAAGCACAAAGACGGGGAACAGAAGATATGCTTCCCATAATTCTCTGTGTATATGAAAGATAATGACTCTAGGTCAACTTCACCTTCAGGAAGGGAAGAGAACTAGAGTGTTACTGAACTCAAGAAGTCTGCAAGATAGGGATAATACTTAAGCATTTCTGATATTTAGTATAAGTTAATCAATCTCTCTTAATTTTATTTTCCTCATTTATAAAATCAGAAGCTTTTATTTACCTATGTCTTTGTACTGTTGTCAGTATTAAATAAAGCATTATACATAAAATGTTCAGCACAAAGGTTAATCGTAGAATCTACTCAGAAAGTTCAGCTGTGAATAAACACATTTCTTTTTTGAGTGATGGAAATGTTCTGGAATTAGATAGTGGTAAATTTGCACAATTCTGTGAATATATTGAAAAGCCACTGAATTTTACTTTAAAACGGTGCATTTTATTGAAAACTTCACTATGTAAATTACCCTTCAAAAATAAGATTAGCTATGACTGTATTTTTTACACTATATATTAATAAAATAAATGGGAATACCAGACCAACTGACCTGCCTCTTGAGAAATCTGTATGCAGGGCAGGAAGCTACAGTTAGAACTGGTCATGGAACAACAGACTGGTTCCAAATATGAAGAGTACATCAAGGCTGTATATTGTCACTCTGCTTATTTAACTTATATGCAGAGTACATCATTAGAAACTTGGCCTGGAGGAAGCATAAGCTGGAATCAAGATTGCTGGGAGAAATATCAATAACCTCAGATATGCAGATGACACCACCCTTATGGCAGAAAGTGAGGAAGAACTAAAGAGCCTCTTGATGAAAGTGAAAGAGAGTGAAAAAGTTGGCTTAAAGCTCAACATTCAGAAAACTAAGATTATGGCATCCAGTCCCACTTCATGGAAAATAGATGGGGAAACAGTGGAAACAGTGTCAGACTTTATTTTGGGGGGCTCCAAAATCACTGCAGATGGTGACTGCAGCCATGAAATTAAAAGACACTTGCTCCTTGGAGAAGGAAATGGCAACCTACTCCAGGACTCTTGCCTGGAAAATCCCATGGATGGAGGAGCCTGGTAGGCTACAATCCATGGGGTCGCAAAGAGTTGGACATGACTGAGCGACTTCATTTTCACTTTTCTTTCATTGGAAGAAAAGTTGTGACCAACCTAGACAGCATATTAAAAAGCAGAAACATTACTTTCCCAACAGAGGTCCATCTAATCAAAGCTATGGTTTTTCCAGTAGTCATGTATGGATGTGGAGACGGCGATGGCAACCCACTCCAGTGCTCTTGCCTGGAAAATCCCATGGATGGAGGAGCCTGGTAGGCTGCAGTTCATAGGGTCTCTAAGAGTTGGACACAACTGAGCAGCTTCACTTTGAATTTTCACTTTCATGCATTGGAGAAGGAAATGGCACCCCACTCCAGTGTTCTTGCCTGGAGAATCCCAGGGACAGGGAAGCCTGGTGGGCTGCCATCTATGGGGTCACACAGAATTGGACACGACTGAATTGACTTAGCAGCAGCAGCAGCATCTGTGGATGTGAGAGTTGGTCTATAAAGAAAGGTGAGCACCAAAGAATTGATGCTTTTGAACTGTGGTGTTGGAGAAGACTCTTGAGAGTCCCTTGGACTGAAAGGAGATTCAACCAGTCCATCCTAAAGGAAATCAGTCCTGGGTGTTCATTGGAAGGATTGACGTTGAAGCTGAAACTCCAATACTGATGCTGGTAAAGATTGAGGGCAGGAGGAGAAGGGGACGACAGAGGATGAGATGGTTGGTGGCATCACCGACTCAATGGACATGAGTTTGGGTGAACTCTGGGAGTTGGTGATGGAGAGGGAGGCCTGGCATTGTATGGTCCATGGGGTAGCAAAGACTCAGACTGAACTGAACTGAACACATGTATTTTGTAGTTTTTTTTTTCCTGTCTTGAAATAGTATGGAACCCAAATCTGTAAAGTAGGTTTGACATAGTAACAGCTATCTTGAATTCCATTAGCTTTGCCATAACTTTTCATTATACTATAGCATGTAACAATATTGGTGGGACAAGCAACAGGAGGGATTGGAAAAATGGAGTGATAAATGATGATGAAGTCAATGAGTTTTTAAAAATTTCTGAGATATCATAATTTAGCTGACTCAATATATTTAAGTTTAGCTAAAAGTAAGTAGGCAACATTGAAGAGGACAAAATAGCACATGATATACCATCCAGGTCAATTAAGCCATCCCTAGAGAAGTAGGCATTGGAAAGTTAATAATTTAATCATCTAAACTGCTTGAAATTCAGATTTTAACCAAAAAGTGAAGTGACTTAGCAGCAGTAGAAGCAGCAGCTGCCTCCCCACAGTGCCCCTTGACAGATAGAGGTTACTCTGTATTAAAATAACTTTGCTGCCGCTGCTGTGAAGTCGCTTCAGTCGTGTCTGGCTCTGTGCAACCCTATAGACAGAAGCCCACGAGGGTCCCCCGTCCCTGGGATTCTCCAGGCAAGAACACTGGAGTGGGTTGCCATTTCCTTCTCCAAAATAATTTGAGGCTAAAACAGATAAGAAATGAAAATTCATGAAAGTGTTTTAATCTGTGCTCCCAGACTATTTATTATACCTGGATATCAGGTAAGGAAGTCTGAATGTGTTTAATATCTTTGGAACTTTGATGAAAAATAAAAGGAGCTGTTTTTTGGTTGACCTCATAAAGTGTGAACTAGGCAAGAGAAAATAACTCAAGACAGACTAGTACTTCAAGGACAGAACAATCATACTTTTTGACTGTGTGAGTTCCTGACCTTCCATTTCAAGAATAAGATGTAATCTAAAAGATGTTGAAAAAATATTTCAAATTAAAAATGATTGATGAAATAGTCCATTATTTAGATCTCTTTTTTCACATGACAAGATATGCCAATACATGAAGAAACTGAAGGATGACAGCTACAAGACTGTAAAAGAAATTGCTCAATTGTCTTATTTAGGAATTCAAGGACTGTTCAGAACCATGTTTCTGACTAAAAGTGAGCCTGTGCACCTAATATAGTAGAGATTTTGAGTTCAGTATCTTTATTTCACAGGACTCTGCTTTTTACTTTCCAAATTTGAAAAACATTAGGGTTGTTTTATAAAACTAAGTCAAAGTCTAAATTCCATTGACATATAATTTAGTCATTATTCATTCCAATAGCAAGAACTTAAGAATATTTGGAATTAACTAGAAAAGCATGTTTATGAAGTACTTTACTCATTCAGAGCCAAATCTGTAATAGCAAATCTATTAACTTTCTGCAGAAATGAAGCCACGAAACAAGACATTAAAACCCTTTTTTGATTGTTTTTTGTTAGCTTATGGAATCTGCTGTCGAAAAAAAGATTCAATGCTATAGGGATACCAAAATATTCACAAAACATCTCAAAGACTCATATATGCATATGAGTCAAACCCACCCACTAAGAATAAGACTAGATGAAATACATGACAAAATTTTTATAAAGCAGCCTTTATAACATTGCATTTCATTGATTGTAAAATGCAAAGTTTTCCCACATGTTAACAAGTCTGAACTAGGGTAGTATTTTATAGTCAGTGGAATCTTTGGATTGAGAGAATTTTTTAGTGGAATACAAAATAGAGCTATATCATACAATATCTGTATGCAGGTCAAGAAGCAACAGTTAGAAATGGACATGGAACAGACTGGTTCTAAATTGGGAAAGGAGTACGTCAAGGCTACATATTGTCACCATGTTTATTTAATTTATACAGAGTATATCATGTGAAACGTTGGGCTGGATGAAGCACATGCTGGAATCAAGATTTCTGGGAGATATATCAATAATCTCAGATACGCAGATGATAGCACCCTTATGGCAGAAAGTGAAGAGGAACTAAACATCCTCTTGATGAAAGTGAAAGTGAAGAGTGAAAAAGTTGGCTTAAAAATAAACATTTAGAAAATCAAGATCATGGCATCTAGTCCCATCACTTCATGACAAATATATGGGGAAACAATGGAAACAGTGACAGACTTTATTTTCTTGGGCTCCAAAATCACTGTGGACAGTGACTGCAGCCATGAAATTAAAAGATGCTTGCTTGCTCCTTGGAAGAAAAGCTATGACCAACTTAGACAGCATATCAAAAAGCCGAGACATTACTTTGCCAACAAAAGTCCATCAAAGCTACTGTTTCTCCAGTACTCAAGTATGGATGTGAGAGTTGAACTATAAAGAAAGCTGAGTGCCGAAGAATTGATGCTTTTGAACTGTGGTGTTGAAGAAGACTCTTGAGAGTCTCTTGGACTGCAAGGAGATCCAACCAGTCCATTCTAAAGGAACTCTGTCCTGAATATTCATTGGAAGGACTGATACTGAAGGTGATACTCCAGTACTTTGGCCAGCTGATGAGAAGAGCTGACTCATTTGAAAAGCCCCTGATGCTGGGAAAGTTTGAATGTAGGAGGAGAAGGGGACAACAGAGGATGAGATGGTTGGATGGCATCACTGACTCGATAGACATGAGTTTGAGCAAGCTCCGGGAGTTGTTGATGGACGGGGAAGCCTGGTGTCCTGCAGTCCATGGGGTCGCAAAGAGTCAGACACGACTGAGCGACTGAACTGAACATCATACAATCACCATCTTCTATCCTAAACAGTAATTTGTGTCTTACAAAAACCTACACAAAAGTTAATCATAAAAAACAAGTATATTTTTCTTTCTGAAATACAGTAGGATAAGTGTCTAAGGAACCCAATTTTATTTCTGACAGTCACTGCTGTCATATTGTTTCTATACTCATATTTGGTTTACATTAAATAAGAGACAGGAGAGTTTGATTTCCCCACTGGAAAAACTCAATGAACTATGGTAAAAATATCAGAAACATTATGTAAGAACTGACCTGGAATTTGAGATGCACAGTAGATATTTAGGTACCATTATAAATTACTACCTAGTTTGACAGAGTCTTTCAACTTCTTTCATAAAATAGAAGTAATTATTTTTGTCTCTCTGGAAAGATTAGAATGTCCCAATAGTAAAATATAAATTATTTGAAAGTGCTTCCTTGAGAAGCATTAATTAAGTTAGTTACTATATTTAAAATATACCCCTCTGTTGACTAATTTAGTACTTAAGTATTCAGGACTGGAAATTGATTTTGGAATTGTTTCAAAGAGAGTGGCAAATAATTGGAGTTATAATTGGATAATGGACACTAGACCTTCCAAATTAGATTGTGAATATTTCTTTCAAAATTAAAAACATGTTTTTTAAATTTTGATTAATATAAACTCATATAACCCAAATGTTTTCAAGTTCATTTAAAATAATTATGGTTTGAAATTGTCAACTATATGCCAATTAGAAGATAGAAATGTTTACCAAAATAATATATTTTTAGAATAATTAATTTTTAAACTTTCTAGGGATGATTAGAAAGAAAGGACATTTATTATTAAGAATGCTGGAGAGTATGATCACATAAATCCATATCCTCTTAATAAAAGAAAGTATTTTTCTCTCATTTATCTGGAGAAACAGGGAATGCATGCAACTTATTCAAAAGCAGCAGTATCAGTATGAAACAAGTTAAAAAGAAGTTGGCTAGCAAAGTCTATTCTTTTCTTATCAACATGGAAATCATTAATTGGAAGCTTAAAAGACCACCAATAATGACCTTGGTTTCAGAATTAAAATATAATATTATATTTGTATGGGCCTACATAACCTAGGGTCTATAATGAGACATACATTTTGGCCTATACTTGATTCCTGTCCACAGTCAAAGACCAAGAATATGGCTGATTAAAGGAACAAAGCACCTTATGCATATTCTGCCAGAGTTCCTTACAAAGTGAAAAAGAAAATGGGGAAGCTTAAGGGAATAGACATGTCTATCACTCACTTATACGTCATTGTAAAACAACACTGACATAAAAAGCAGTGGCTTGCTGTCAAGCAAAAATCAGCAAATATGTCTAAACAAAATGTCCATGTGGACCACTGGTCTGGTTTCAATACTGTTTGCTGAAGCAGCTTTTGGTTTTTGTTTTTAAAATAAAATTTTAAATTTTAATTGGAGGTTAATTACTTTACAATATTGTAGCAGCTTTTGAATCCAAAAAAAATAAGTAAAGATCTCAACTTGACACGGAATTGTAGACTATTCTTTTAGTTATACAACATTTGAATATTTCTCTAAATACTTCTCTGAAAGTATCATTAGAGTAATTTTTCTGCTAAGAAAATACTGTAACCAGTTTAAGTCACAATACTGTTGACTAAGATACTTGTACTCGGGGTCTTAGAAAGAACTGTTAATTGTCAAAAGGTGTCCTATAAAAAATGTGTTTCCATACAGCTTCCAAACTTGTAAGATTGGATGACTTGATTTTAATATTTTACTCTTTCCATCTTTCTATTTATCACATTTTAAAGAATATTTTTCTTCTTTCCTCACATATCAATATTTTTAATAAATATCAATGACCTAAGAGACAATATTACAGTGGTTTAATGTAAAATTACTCACAAAGTAGAGTCATAGTGGGTTGATGAGCACAGAAGTTTGACATGATTTTCCTAAGTCTTAGAACTACTTCAAGATGAGACATTGAAAATCAATCTCATGCTTTTTCTTTTCTAAACAATCATCTATGTCTTAGACTAATCCATAGAAGAGAGCATAGCAAAATAAAATCATTAGAAAGAAATAAATGATACTGCTTATGTTTTTTGAAACAGGGCAGGATAATTGTCCGTAGAAACATGCTATCTCATTTCCCATTTCTGACATTAGTTCTTGCTGTCGTATGGAGATATACCATATCCATAATCACGTTTGGTTTAAGTAAAACAAGAGGCTGCAGAGCTTGATTTCTCAATAGGAATTGCAGTAAGAAATTAAAATAATGGCTCTTATGGCAAAAGACTGCTGTGATGACAGTAAGCTAATTTTCCAGGCTTGAGAATTTTAAAAATGTTTTGACAACCAACAGTGAAAAGCTTTCATCCTTATTTCACTCTTAGACTAAGTGCCAGGTTTTTATGCATTTGTAATCATAGGCTTCTTCAAATGCAAGAATATTAGCATTACTGACTTGTTTTCCATTATCACATAAAGGTTCCTAACACTTTAGAGTGTCCTACATATTGGTTTAAGCTTCAGTACAATAATAATAATAAACTTCAAAACAGAGTATTGTAAGCCTGAAGGTGTCAGCATAGAAATTTGAAGAAAATAGAAAACTATGCATAATCAACAAAGAGGAAACAGGAATAGGTGAGACATCTGTCATTGTGCTGGTTCTAAATAAAATCATGTATTAAGTCTCACATTGACACTTCAAATAGTAGAGGAATGTTTTCACTTTAATGGATTTAACTTCAGATCTTTTCTTTTCTTTTTTTTTTTTTGCAAGGCAAAATCTGCAAAACACAGTGAAATATAGGGTACAAGTGTCCACTGTCAAAGAGACGAAGGATAATAGACTATTTTAATATTTGATTCTAAAGTTAGGCCATCAGGAATTTATAATTGTTCCATATTTTATTTCAGAACCCATGAATGCACTGTTCACATCATACCTGGATGTCATTTCTGATATCTGCAAAGCAACATTAGAAAAATGAATACAGTCTTATTCCTTCTCATTACTCATGGTCACCCTCTGCATTTAATAGAGAAAAATAGCCAGTGATGCCTTCTCTACATGTAAGACTGAATGGATGACAAACATGATATTCGAGCAAGAATGAAAACTGAGCTTATATGAAGACTTTATTCTTCTAATGCATAAAACATGAAAGTGTTAATCTGGAACATTTGAAAACCAAATTTATAGTGATTGCATATTGCATGGTAATTAGTTATAATTAGTCAGCAGTTCACATGACTTATTATAAAGGTATTATCTTGACACAACCAAGATGTGTTCTCCCACATTAATAAGTATGTGTATACATGAAGGCAATGGCAATCACAAAAAGCCATTGTCATCATCTACATATACCTGCAGCCATGCAATTAAAAGACGCTTGCTCCTTGAAGAAAAGCTATGACCAACCTAGACAGAATATTAAAAAGCAGGGACATTACTTTGCTGACAAAGGTCCATCTATCAGAGCTATGGTTTTTCCAGTAGTCCTGTATGGATGTGAGAGTTGGAATATAAAGAAAGCTGAGAACCGAAGAATTGATGCTTTTGAACTACGGTGTTGGAGAAGACTCTTAGCTGTATTGATCATAGAATAGCAGAGACACCATCTTGAGCAATAAAGAAAATGCCATACAGGCAATAATGTTCTCTCTTCTAGGTTACAATACTAGAATTGGGTAGTGGCCAAACATATATGGTGGAAGAGAAAGTTACTAAAACAGACTTTCTTATTTGGGTTGTTTCCTTTTCACCTCTTTGTTTCTTACAGATTTCAAAACACAACCAAAGTGGTGAAAGTATTCCTCATACTCGTATCTTCCTGCAAACAAACAAACAAACAAACAAAAAGGCTGTTCACAAAAGGTACTCCTATTCTGTTTGAGCTTGCACTGTCATATCTCAGCAGCAACCGGCGGCAGTGTCTTCCTGTCACATCTTTCTCAGACTTGCAGAGTAAAAGGGAAGAATATAGTTTTATTCTAGGAGAAAGACACTGGTCACTTTAGGAAGATATCCTCTTTCAGTCATTTATATTTTCCAAAATTAAATGCTTAAAATGTCCAAGAACTGAGCCATTAATCCCAACTTTATGGATGGAGAAACTACACATTTAAAAAGTATGTAACTAATGCAAAGGCGTGCAGGCAATAAACTGCAGTACTGGAATTTGAAATCTGAAGTCTCATCATATGGTTAAAGATCAATGTACTTCCACTCTACTTTTTCTACACCCACTATGCAGTATCTTTTTTTCAGGTGAAAAAAAAAAAAAAAGGACTCAAGATACTAAATTCTAAAGACAGCAAAGGCCACTGAGCTAGAATGATGGGAGTATTCTTTTTTTCCATGTGATCATCTCTTGGAGTATTTCAAGCTAGCTTCAGTTATATAAATATATAATATCAGTGTCATCATAAATAGTTTTGCTTTTGATTTCCATAGTCAGTTCATTGAGGCTAGCATTTTTCATTACAGTTTCAGTTTTAGGATTGTTAAGAACATTGATCTAAAATTAGACTTATTTTCCAGGTTCAAATTTCAGAACGATTACATCAAAGTAGTGTGAACTTCAGCAAACTCCTCAGTGCCTCAGTTTTATCATCCATAAAATAGGAACACAAATCATATCCTCAAGAGGGTTGGTAGAAACTAAATAATTTAATGTATGCCATGCCCTCCCCATGCCAGTATATAATAAATACTATGTAAAAGTTTGCTACTATTTTTTAAATTGTGTCAAATTTGTAATTAAGCGAAGTTTATTAAGGTTTATGGCCATGTTATCTAGAAACAAATAAAATGTCAGAAGACTTATTTCACAATCTTTATTATGTTCACTTGAAATGGCCATCCTAAGTAAATGAGGTGGCAGCAATGGTGGCCAAGTTATAATAGGCTCACAGTCCTTGGAGTTCTCTGGCTATCTTAGTATGTTAAGCCTTGTCTTTTTAGTAATAAAAGATTGTGGAGTCAGAATAATCTATCATAGGAAGTCTTAAAGATGCCAAGCTTATCAACTTCTGATTGTCAAAGGAAGGACAGGTAACATTAGGATTAAAAAATGAAAGAGATTTGGAGAGTCTTTATCAGAAGTGAGTTATAAGGAAAAAAATTGTCTTGTGAGTAAATTAGTAAAAAGACATGCAGTGAGCTCTATAACTACTAATGCACACCAGCATATTATAAAATCTGAGAATTTATCCAAGATGAATGATAAGCATGTATAGATATTTTTAAGTCAGTTTTCCCCAAATGTATGTGTGTGTTGTGTGTGTAAATTTTAACCAGCAATACTTAAATAGAAAATATTTTGGCCATGCTGCAAGGCATGTGGGATCTCAGTTCCCCCACCAGGGATCCAAACCATACCGCTTGCATGAGCAGCAAAAAGTCCTGACCACTGGACCTCAAGAGAAGTGTCTAATCAGCAATACTCTTAACAATGCTTCTGAAGAATCTATTTTGGGAAAATTTCCCTAGGTTAGACTAAATTCTACACTGAGCAGGTGGGTTTTCTGAAGGAATGAGGTATAAAATGATACAAAAAAACAAACAGAATTCACTTATTGCATGATTGCACGGCATTTCACTAAATGCCTTCCATGTGTAGACTCAATACTCATAATGATTCAAGGTGTAAGTATTCATTCTTCGCAATTCATGGGGCAAAGGAACAGAAAGTGTTTAAACAACCATCCTAAGATTAGTAAAGAAATGTAATTTGACCTAGGCTAGAGTCTAGCTTCAGTGCTTAGGGATCCTGGGCTCTGAGTTCCATTACTTATTTAGGTAGGGAAGACAAGTAACAAGAGAAGGAATGGTTTGATGGAGTGGATATTCAGGAATAAAATTCAAGAGGTGAATGATCTTAGAGCCACTGTTGGCTGTTTGCAAGGAAATCAGGAGGCATGAAGCATGGAATCATTAGCACTTCAGAGAATTGTTAGAACTCTGAGACTCCTTTTGTTATTATTTGTAGTTTCAATACTAGTAAACAACAAAATAAAAACAAATGCACAGGTTGAGTGGTAGCAAATGGGGAAGGGAAAAGAATATATATGTGCGTGTACATATATATAATCTTCTATGTGTTACACATCTGCTTCTCACTGACATGAATTATTTTCACTTTATCCCATGACTTTATAAACTGGAACTATTCTGTTTATTTTGTAGAAGAGGAAATTGAGGCTTAAATGACTCAACTTGTCCTTGAGTTGAATAATAAATAAGAAACAAAAGTGGCATTTAAATTCAGATGAGCCTGAAAAGTTTCTCCTGTAACATAGCCTGAGAAAGTGAAGGCTACAGGAGATGATGCTGGACTCATGAGTGAGAGGAACCCCAAGAAGCAGAGTAAGTGTTAGCAGCCTTCAAAGGAAGTAAAAGTAGATTTCCTACTGGAACGATGGAAAGTAAGGCAACAGATGTGAAAACAATTTATGTGAAAAAGAAAAGCCTCCTCCACAGGCAGCTAAAAAAATGCAAAAAGATGCCCAATCTGGAAGGATAATCTGGAGGAATGACAGTCCTTTCCTATAGCTGATGAAGCATCACCCCAGAATGCAGGGCCTAGCATGTTGAGCATGGTGGTATCTCAGCTCTCCTTCTCTGCTAGATGCTTTTGAAAGAGTACAGCCTGAACAGCCATAGGAAGTATCTCTGGACCTAGGGAGTTACCTTAACATTGACAGGTGAACCTAAGAAGGACTAGCTTAATCACAGAAGGACTAGCTTCCATGATAGAACTCCTTCGTGCCTACATTTCAGATCAGATAGCCTACTACTCTCTCTTATGCCATACATTTTAAGGCTGAAAGCAATTACATGAAAATAAATTTTATATCAGAGAACTTATGTGCAATGAAAAAATGACCTCAAGTGCACTCAGTAAGTGTTACATAAAATCCTAAATTTTAACCACAGTAGCAGCGTTTTAGTGACTTCACATTATATCCACAAACAATTGCAAATCTACTTTAGGGATAGTTTTAGGTGCTATAAGAGATAGCTTTGGAACATACATGGTTAAAGAAACTCTGCCAATGCCTTAGTTCCAAGGAAGGCAGGTCACATATCACTTAGCTGGCCATCCATCTGACAAATTTTATAGATATGCTAAAAAAGAACACTTTTAAAGGTACATCTCAATGCGAATTAATCACATATCTACTTAATTTTATTAAAATATTAATTGATAATATATTAATAAACACAAGTGCATGTAACAATATATGTTGAGACCATTTAAAAGTCAGACCCTTCCCCCAGTCTAACGACATGACAGTTTGTTTTCTATGCCTTATAAAATCTTCACTC
Organism: Capricornis sumatraensis; assembly: GCF_032405125.1. Taxonomy (NCBI): domain Eukaryota; kingdom Metazoa; phylum Chordata; class Mammalia; order Artiodactyla; family Bovidae; genus Capricornis; species Capricornis sumatraensis. Next base: position 42,948,091 of record NC_091074.1, on the reverse strand, counting down.
AGCCTCTCTCCTCCTTTTTCATTTTTACAATCCCTATTCTTTTCTGAAACTTGCACTGGATCAAGCTATTTCATCTAAAATTTGCCATAGATCCTTCAATATATTCTGCTGCCTGGAGTACTGAATTTGAAGAAACATGCCTCGTGAGTAGAAAACAAAAACAATCGTAAAAAAAAACAGATTTAGATTTAGATTATTGCTAGAAGGGTGTTGATATAAAAAGAACACACTTTATTCTTAATAAAAATTCCTAGAACTAGTATTAATATTATTATAATGCTTATTTATTCAGAAATAAAATTGTTCTGGTGGTTGCCAGAGAGGAGGGGGTGGGTGAAACAGGTGTATTATACAGAGTGAAGTAAGCCAGAAAGAAAAACACCAATACAGTATACTAATGCATATATATGGAATTTAGAAAGATGGTATCGATAACTCTGTATGCGAGACAGCAAAAGAGACACAGATGTATAGAAGTCTTTTGGACTCTGTGGGAGAGGGAGGGGGTGGGATGATTTGGGAGAATGGCATTGAAACATGTATAATATCATATATGAAACAAATCGCCAGTCCAGGTTCGATGCATGATACAGGATGCTTGGGGCTGGTGCACTGGGAAGACCCAGAGGGATGGTACGGGGAAGGAGGTGGGAGGGGGGTTCAGAATGGGGAACACGTGTATACCCATGGCAGATTCATGCTGAGGTATGGCAAAACCAATACAATATCATAATTAACCTCCAATTAAAATAAATAAATCTATTTTTTTAAAAAAGAAAAAGAATGAGAAGTACAAACTTTCAGTTATTAAACAAAAATCAGAGGGACAAAACAGGTCACAGTAGCTATGTTCTTTGATGATTTTTGCCATAATTACTTATACTAATAAAATGCTTAAATAATAAAATGTTAATAATAAACTAATAAAGTCCAAAACTTATGTACAATTTTACACTCAGGATTTGAGGTGTTCTCTCAGATATATATGAGCTCTATACTATCATGGTATTAGTAGTAGCATCTATAAACAGTTACCAATTCAATCTGGCATGTGCCCAGTTTATTTCATAAGAGCTTCAAAAATTTCTTTTGTAAAAAGGAGTTTTCAAAATCATACTTACAAAATATCAGAGAGAAAATATAATACCTGCATTCCAGTCCAAATCATATAAAGGAGAAATAACTCATAAAGTAAATCATCTTTTTCAGATAATTCACTCAAACAATGCACCTGCTTTATAATGATTGCACATACATCTCTTCATTCATTCCTTCCACAGTCTTTGGCAAAACACTCACTTTGTGTCAAATGTTAAGAAGAATAAGAGTAGGACCTGATTTCTAGAAGCCAATTAATAACAAATCAAAATTCAATAATGCAAACACCATGATAAAGGGATCACAAAGTGCTGAGGGAATATACAGAGCTATTGTAGCTGAGGAAGAAGGGAAAGGCTGAGCAAGAAGCACATATCTTAGCACGGTTTTCAAACAATTTTTACTTACCCAGCACTCGTATCTGCTCATGCTTTTAGATACTTTTTATAGCTTCTTTTTTAATTTAAGCAAAGCTAGAACTGCTTCTCCATAAATAGCTCCCCAGTACCTGATTGTTTCTGACTTTCTTTCCTAAAACCAGGAGTAGGATATACATTGTCAAGATTATTGTGTTGTATCATGATGATGACTTTATGAATTATATTATGTATAATTATTTTACTTATGTATAATTATACATAATTATATTATGTATAATTATGTATGAATTAAATTATGTATAAATATTTAAGAGCATTATAGTGAGAAAAGGGTAAAAACAAATAAATGGGGGGAAAAAACCATTGTATTATGTATAATTAGCAAAAAACAGTACCAAAAGTTTCCCCAGACATCTAAAGCAAAATGGAAACTACCCAAGAGCCTCATTACAGAAAGGGAATAACATAATTAAATCTCCTTAAAGCCCTTTGTGCTTATATCGTTGTATTTTTGTCTAAGGCATCATTCTGAGACATTTAAAGAGAAGGAGTAAGGGTTCACTGCCTCCCTCCCTGATTCCTGCCCAACACTAAGTTCTAATGGATCTGTTTTTCCTCCTTCCTAATGTGGCTCTGAGGTGATAGGGAAGCTGATCCTTACTTGAAGCAAAGAATCAAGATTGGTCAGCTCCTATTTCAGATGGAAGTTTATTACGTTCTTGCTTGGTATTCTCAAGAATTCAGATAAATTAAAAATGGAATTACATAATTTAATGGCTAGATACTTAAAATAATTGATTTCAGCTTCCTACACACACACACACACACACACACAAAATAAAGATCTACAATAGTAGATGTTACAAATATTATCTGGTACATGAGAATTATAAATCGTATGCAATGCCTTTTATGCAGTTCATCATAGCCAAAATTATGAAAAGAACTACAATGAAATCAGTTTGTCATAGCAGTTGTTTACATAATATGCAATTTTTAAAAATGCAACTTTCACTGATATTCTTTGTTCTTATGTCTGTCTCTTTTTTTGTTGTTTATTTTTAAAGTATACATTTAAGTTATACAAGATTTTTTAAGGTCTACAGGATGAGTCAGACATGACTTAGTGACTAACCAATAATAGCACAATGATTTAACATGTGTCAAATTACAAAATTATTACCACAATCAAGTTAATTAACACACAAATCACTTTACATAGTTACCACTTTTCGTGTGTAATAAGAACAGTTAAGATCTACTCTTGTTCATGTATGACATTAAATGTTATTGTTTTATGACAAAATTTTTGATACTCATCTGCCAATTTGTCCATTTATCCAAAAATGTCATTATTTTTAAAATCAATGTTTAGTGTCAATGTAGTAAAATATTCAAAATTCTTTATTTAACAGGAAGCTCTGCTCATTGGTATGTGGCGGCCTGGATGGGAGGGCAGTTTGGGGAAGAATGGATACATGTATATGTATGGCTGAGTTCCTTTGCTATCTACCCGAAACTGTCAAAACATGGTTAATTGGCTATACTCTAACATAAACTACAAAGTTAGTAAAACGTTTTTAAATCTGACTTGTAGTTGGGGGTGATTCACCCTTTTAGAAACCAAAGGTTTATCCTGAATTTTAGTATAGACTATGATCCTGCTTTAATTCTTTGCCTCATTTTCTGCCATACTTGTTTCTTGACAGGTGTACTACTGTTGTTTCGTCCCTAAGTTGTGTCTGGCTCTGTGCAACCCCATGGACTGTAGCATGCCAGCATCCTCTGTACTCCAATAATGTGTGGAGTTTGTTCAAATTCATGTCCATTGGGGTGGTGATGCTATCTAATCTCATCTCATCCTCCGCTGTCCACTTCTTCTTTTACCATCAATCTTTTCCAGCATCAAGATCTTTTCCAATAAGTCAGCTCTTCACATCAGGTGGCCAAAGTATTGGAGCTTCAGCTTCAGAATCAGTCCTTCGAATGAATATTCATGGTTGATTTCCTTTAGGATTGACTTCTTTGACCTCCTTTCAGTTCAAGGGACTCTTAAAAGTCTTATCTAGCACTACAATTTAAAAGCATCAATTTCTTCAGTGCTCTGACTTCTTTATGGTCCAGCTCTTACATCCACACAGGACTACTGGAAAAACCACAGCTTTGATTAGATGGACACTTGTTGGCAAACTGATGCCTGTTTTTTTAAATAAACTGTCTAGGTTTGTCATAGCTCTTCTTACAAGGAGCAACCGTCTTTTAATTTCAGGGCTGCAGTCACCATCTACAGTAATTTTTGAGTCCAAGAAATTAAAAGCTGTCACTGCTTCCAATTTTTCCCCTTCTATTTGCCATGAAGTGATGGGGCCAGTTGCCATGATCTTAATTTTTTGAATGTTGAGTCTTAAGCCAGTTTTTTATTCACTCTCTTCTTTCATCCTCATGAAGAGGCTCTTTAGCTCTTTGTCCTTTCTGTCATTAGAGTGGTATCATCTGTGTATCTAAAGTTGTTGATACTTCTCTTGGCAATCTTGCTTGTGATTCCAGCTTGTGACTCACCTAGCCTGGCATTTTGCATAATGTATTCTGCATATAAGTTAAATAATAAACAGGGTGACAATATACAGCCTTGATGTACTCCTTTCCCAATTTTGAACCAGGCCCTTGTTCCATGTCCAGTTCTAACTGTTGCTTCTTGACTTGCATACAGGTTTCTCAAGAGGCAGGTAAGATGGTCCGGTATTCCCATTTCCTTAAGAATTTTCTACAGTTTGTTGTGATCCACACAGTGGAAGGCTTTAGAGTAGTCAATGAAGCAGAAGTAGGTGTTTTTCTGGAATTCCCTTGTTTTCTCCATGATCCAGTGCATGTTGGTAATTTGATTTGTCTCTCTTCTGCCTTTTCTAAATCCAGCTTGAACATCTGGAAATTCATGGTTCACCTACTTTTGAAGTCTGGCTTAGAGACTTTTGAGCATCAATTTGCTAGCATGTGACATAAGTGCAATTGTGTGGTAATTTGAACACTATTTGACATTGTCTTTCTTTGGGATTGGAATGAAGCTGACCTTTTCCAGTCCTGTGGCCACTGCTGAGCTTTCCAAATTTGCTGGCATATTGAATACAGCAATTTAACACCATCATCCTTTGGATTTGAAGTAGCTCGACTGGAATTCTATTTCTTCTATTAGCTTTGTTTCTAGTAATGCTTCTTAAGGGCCACCTGACTTCATACTCCAGGATGTCTGGCTCTAGGTGAGTGACCACACCTTTGTCATTATTTGGGTCATAAAGACCTTTTTTGTATAGTTCTTCTGTGTATTCTTGCCACCCCTTCTCAATCTCTTCTGTTTCTGTTAGGTCCTTACCATACATTCCAACTTTTCAATACCCCTGCATACTTTGGGCCCTCAAAACACATTTCCTCCCCTTGTATACCTGGAGAACTCCTCTTAGTCATACTTCAAATATCTGTTCAATCAGTGTCTCCTTTAAAACATCTTTTTAGAACCAGCCTCTCCTCTGTGTCCCCAAATGTTGAAATATATTCTGAAAGAGCATTACATACAGCACTTTATTATGGATGTTTCTTCTATTCTCCATTAGACTGAGGATGCCTTGAGGGGGAGGGTATTTATTTATTTAGGGTCCTCCTCCATCCCAATGCCTAGCACATTAGGCACTCAAATAGTCTTGACGGATTAATAATAGTCAATGGTCTGTGTTTTGAAAACTATGCTACAATTAACCGTGAAGTGAAAGTTAGTACCTATTATTGAAGTATGCTGCTAATTACCTAATCCATTTAGTCTACTTTTGTGATCACTGTCACAACACAATTTTAATTAGACTGGCTAAAATGCAAGACAAAAGTTAAATTGAGAAGAAATGTGATTCCTTTGGTAGCAGGAAGTACACAGGGTTAGAAGGCAAGAAAATAAGATCTTGTCTCTGCTTTTACCCACACTTTATATGATTTTCTATTTCTTCATTTGAAAGCAGTTGAGCTAGATGTCTTCCTAAATATATTGCAACTCTGTGATTTGCAAACAACTGGTGATTTGCCCATCCCTCACTACTTCTGCCAACATGTACTTGGCCTGTTTGCTACTTTTTAAAATTTAATGTTGTTAATATAAAAAAGTCTGAATTATTAACGTATTTGTTGTATAATTATATCTCACATGAGCAGCTCCTGAAATACCTGCCCATATTTTCATAACTGAACAGTAAAACGAAAAGCAAAGTGTAATCATTCAGAATCCTAATCTGATAGATCCACCACTATTTAACGATGCCACCAGGTAAACACAAACCTTCAGGACTCCTGGGTGCAGAAGAGCACACACACACACACACACACAACCCTCTTACATTTTAAATACTTTTATCTGGGAATGACACACATCACCTTCCCTCACATTCTATCAGCCAAATTAATTCTCAAAGCCAAAAATAATTAAAAGGGGGTGAGTTTCCGGGAGGATAAACAGAAATTGTAGTCTACCACACAATCTTAAAACAAATGAGCAAACAAACAAAAAAGGCTACTTTCTTTTAATGTATTCCTCTTCCTCCATTCTAGTTTGTGCATATTATTCCATGGTATTAAATGTAATTCTATGGTGTTCCCAACTAATTTGAATTTGAATGTATGAGTAGATCAAAAATGTCCTAACAAGACTTATGCTCTACCACTACTTCATGTAGAATACTAGGTTGGTTCCTATTTTTCAATAACATAATGCAATGCTCTAAGGACTCCCTGGAATACAATTTTGATGTGTAAGCTAATCCATTGTATTGTTCAATTGGCCTCCAGAAAGTCATCAAGTTAAAAGTTTATTAACCATACTGATATTTATAGTCTACCTACTGTGTATGAGAAGCCAGTCTAAAAAGTCCAGAAGTGTGGGTTCCAGGCAGAATATTGTAGGCTTGCTGATAAGTTCATGGAGTGAGAACAGTAACACAAGACAAAAAAAAAAATTACTGAGCTCTGAAAGTGATGAAGAATGTTAAACACCAGTAAGTAAAATCATTAAATTTTATCTTCAGTTCAGTTCAATGGCTCAGTCATGTCTGACTCTTTGCGACCCCATGGACTGCAGCACGTAAGGCTTCCCTGTTTGTCACCAACCCGTGGAGTTTACTCAATCTCATGTCCACTGCGGAGAAGGCAATAGCACCCCATTCCAGTGCTCTTGCCTGGAAAATCCCATGGATGGAGGAGCCTGTTAGGCTGCAGTCCATGGGGTCGCTAAGAGTCGGACACGACTGAGAAAGTTCACTTTCACTTTTCACTTTCATGCATTGGAGAAGGAAGTGGAAACCCACTCCAGCGTTCTTGCCTGGAGAATCCCAGGGACGGGGGAGCCTGGTGGGCTGCCGTCTATGGGGTCGCACAGAGTCGGACACAACTGAAGCGACTTAGCAGCAGCAGCAGCATGTCCACTGAGTCAGTGATGCCATCCAACCATCTCATTCTCTGTCATCCCCTTCTGCTCCTGCCCTCAATCTTTCCCAGCATTAGAGTCTTTTCAAATTTTATCTTATTCTAACAAAATAGGTGGACATTCAACGGGTATGTAAGGACAATCTAGATGATAAAATAATATGCTCAAAGGGAGAATGGGAATTTGAGGGATATTTAGAAAAGAGTAATTGAACATTTGATGTAGGATTAATGCTTTTGTTTTTTATTGCTTTAAGCCATAGTAGGAAATAAGCAGGAATAGGAATGTTAAGACTAGAGAGGAATGTTCATTCACTTACTATATATGAAATGTCTATATAGTCAATAAAAAATGTAAGCAATGTCATGCGGAAAGCAAAGAATGAAAGCTACAACAAAAGTTTGGAATTGATATCATAAGGGACAGAATTTTAGTAATAAGATTGACAGAGAATGGAAAAAAAGGCAAAAGCCCCTGTGAAGGATAAGTTTTTAACTGACTGAATGTAGGGATGAGAGAAAAAAGTCACAGATGGACCAAAAGATTGAGTCTGGGGAACGAGAAAGTATTCAAAGGATTCATTAAAATATAAATTAGGAAGATGTGGGTTTTAGTGAGAACAGATAAATTTATCTTTAAACCTTAAGATTAATATGATAATGGAACTAAAAGTAGACTTGGCAGATGGAAATGGAAAAGAGAATACTTACAAGATACACACACACACACACACACACACACACACATATATGTATGTAAGTTCCTGACCAACTTTGAAAAACATAACCAGGACAAATTATATATATATATAGATATAGATATAGATATAGATATAGATATAGATATAGATATAGATATAATTTAGCTCTCACATCTAAAAATATGAGATGAATTATATAAATGGATGACACTCTGTAAAGGAAAAAGTGTATTGGCATAACAAAAGAGGGCTGATGAAGGCCCACAAATGGGGAATATGCGGAAGTGGAAGAGACAACAAATGTGAAAAACTGCCAATTCTGAGTATGAAAAATATTAGTTATATAGATCCTTCTGCATGAGTAGGCAACTATTTGGATTAGTCTATTTTCACATAGACCATTTCTTGTTGTTGACAGATATGTACTAGAAGGAGAGCTGAACTTGCTGTAAGAATGGCCAGGATGTATTAACTCTGCTATTTACTAGCAGTAAAAATTAAGACATGTTTATGTTCCTTTCTTAACCAGCATCCTCATTTCTCCAACAAGAGATAATATCAACTTTATTTGCTGTGAGGATATATATGATAATGCACATAATATTGCATAAATATAGTATAATCTATATATATAATATATAGATTAATATAGTATAGTATTGTAATACCTGGCACCGTTCCTAATAAAGCTTTGATATAATCATAAATTGAATCTAGACACAGGGTGTTTTAATCTATTTATCTATACAATATCTGCTAAATGACTTACATGTAGCAATGTGCTCAATAAATATTTGTTGCATTTAGAACTGGGAAAAGATAGTCTTTGGGACTAGAAAGCCAACTGCAAAAGGTTAAGGTCATTATTCATTCAGAATTATCCCAGAAGACATTTTTAAAGTTGCCTAAATGTACTTTCATAGTGTTCATGGGGTTCTCAAGGCAAAAATGTTGAGGTGGTTTGCCATTCCCTTCTCCAGTGGACCACATTTTGTCAGCACTCTCCACCATGACCCATTAATCTTGGGTGGCTCTACATGGCATGGCTCATAGTTTCATTGAGTTAGATGAGGCTGTGATCCATGTGATCAGTTTGGTTAGTTTTCTGTGATTGTGGTTTTCATTCCATTTCTCCTCTGATGGATGAGGATAAGAGGCTTGTGGAAGCTTCCTGATGGGAGGGACTGGCTGTGGGGAAAACTTGGTCTTGCTTTGGTGGGCAAGGCCATGCTCAGTAAATCTTTAATTTTCTCCTGATGGGTGGGGCTGTGTTCCCTCCCTGTAGTATGACACCTTCTTCAAAAGGACTTATGCCAGCACGCTGCTGCTCCCAGGACTGTTATAGTGAGATCCCCTGACCCTACGGTGGGCCACTGTAGACCTAGGCCCTCACTGGAGACTCTTGGACACTCACAGAGAATTCCAGAAAAACATCTACTTCTGCTTCTGACTAGGCTAAGGTCTGATGTATCAGAATCCAACTAGTATAAAAACGAATATAGGGAGACGTAAATATGATGCTATATTCATTTAGAAACTGCAAAGCTGATCCATTAAGAAAATAAAAATGAGGATAAACAGAAATTTTCTACAAGCAACTTCTTTCTGTTACTGCATTTTGATTTCTTGCCTCTGGAAAGTTCTGTTAGTGACAAAAGACAATTGTATCCTCATTGGGATAAAGAAAGAGAGTAAGCAAGCTGATGATAAGCTGATTTTATGGTAATTAAGGATATAGATAATGTTATATTGACTGGCTAATAGATATTTTGGAAGACTCAGTTCAGTCGCTTAGTCATGCCCGATTCTTTGTGACCACATGGACCGCAGCATACTAGGCTTCCCTGTCCATCACCAACTCCCAGAGCTTGTGCAAACTAATGTCCATGGAGTCAATGATGCCATCCAACCATCTCATCTTCTGTTGTCCCCTTCTCCTCCTGCATTCAATCTTTCTCAGCATCAGGGTCTTTTCCTGTGAATCAGTTCTTTGCATCAGGTGGCCAAAGTATTGGAGTTTCAGCTTCAACATCAGTCTTTCCAACAAATGTTCAGGACAGATTTCCTTTAGGATTGACTGGTTTGATTTCCTTGCAGTCCAAAGGACTCTCAAGAGTCTTCTTCAACACCACAGTTCAAAAGCATCAATGCTTCAGTGCTCAGCTTTCTTACAGTGCAACTCTCACATCCATACATGACTACTGGAAAAACCATAGCTTTGATTAGATAGACCTTGTTGGCAAAGTAACATCTCAGATTTTTAATGTGCTCTAGGTTTGTTATAGCTTTTCTTCCAAGGAGCAAGTGTCTTTTAATTTTATGGTTGCAGTCACAATCTGCAGTGATTTTGGAGCCCAAGAAAATAAAGTCTCTCACTGTTTCCATTGATTTGCCATGAAGTGATGGAACCAGATGCCATGATCTTTGTTTTCTGAATGTCGAGTTTTAAGCCAGCTTTTTCACTCTCCTCTCTCACTTTCATCAAGAGGCTCTTTAGTTCCTCTTCACTTTCTGCCATAAGGGTGGTATTATTTGCATATCTGAGGTTATTGATATTTCTCCTATCTTGATTCCAGCCTATGCTTCATCCAGCCAGGCACTTCACATAATGTAGTCTGAATATAAGTTAAATAAGCAGGGTGACAACATGCAGCCTTGATGTACTTCTTCCTCTTTTTTTTTTTTTTTTTTGGAAGACTAAGTTTTCTGAATAAAATTTATTAAGTTTTTCAGTATAAGAAATGGAATACAGACACATGTGTTAATATAATTATAAAATTACATTGAATTCAGTAAATATTCTCTATCAGCTCCTTATTATTCTAAATTAATTCCTTCTGAAAAAATTCTTGACCAAGTTTGAAAAGCGTAAACCAGGGCAGATATATTCTATATTTACTTAGGTCACACAAGATCAGATTTTCTACTAAGCTCAGTTCAGTTCAGTTCAGTTCAGTTGCTCAGTGGTGTCCGACTCTTTGCAAGCCCATGAATCGCAGCACGCCAGGCCTCCCTGTCCATCACCAACTCCCAGAGTTCACCCAAACCCACATCCATCGAGTCAGTGATGCCATCCAGCCATCTCATCCTCTGTTGTCCCCTTTTCCTCCTGCCCTCAATCCTTCCCAGCATCAGAGTCTTTTCCAGTGAGTCAACTCTTCACATGAGGTGGCTAAAGTACTGGAGTTTCAGCTTTAGCATCATTCCTTCCAAAGAACCCCCAGGGCTGATCTCCTTTAGAATGGACTGGTTGGATCTCCTTGCAGTCCAAGCGACTCTCAAGAGTCTTCTCCAACACCACAGTTCAAAAGCATCAATTCTTCAGCGCTCAGCTTTCTTCACATCCAACTCTCACATCAATACATGACTACTGGAAAAAACATAGCCTTGACTAGACGGACCTTTGTTGGCAAAGTAATGTCTATGCTTTTGAATATGCTATCTAGGTTGGTCATAACTTTTCTTCCAAGGAGTAAGGGTCTTTTAATTTCATGGGTTCAATCACCATCTGCAGTGATTTTGTACCTAACTATTATCATGAATATCTTCTTTGACCCAAGTTATATTTAAGTTAATGTGTTCACTGCTGTTATTGGTACCTGGTGAAAGTTTGAGTGATGGTGTCTCTGATAGTATTACCATGGTAATTAATGGAAATTACTAGTGGTTACTAGTGGTTGATAAAGCCAGTTCTCAAGGGTCCAATTTTCTGAAACCCACAGGGAAAAATAAGAGCTGGAAAATGAACCACTTGGTTATATATATTTTTTTCATTGTTGCAAGGAGACTATTTTCGAGAATGATTGTGACAGGAATAAAAAGACAAGGACATCAGCCCCAAACTGTCAGAATCCTAGCATTCTTGCAGCTTCTCTCCTGATATATGCCAATGACTTATGCTAAAAAGAAAAAAAAAAAAAAGGAAGAAAACTTTCTTTTCTGAAAGATGATGTCTACATATCTGGTGCATTGGGTAAGGAATAATACAAGTGATATTTTTATTGTTTGTCTTTAAGGACAGATCTAATTTCTATGTAAGAGAGTCAGAAAATCTTGTCACAAACTTTCTTCTAAGCAATTACTGACCCAAAGTTGAAAAGTAACTCTCTTTCATCTACAACATTAAGCCCAATCATTGATATTTTTTATTCACCAGGCTCTGTGCTCTAGTTGTACAGAACCTGGAATTTAGTGTGCCACAACCACTCTGTGAGATTGTTATTACTGTTGACACTCTGAAGGATGAGAAAACTATCTCAGAGTTTCAGTCCCTTGTTCAATATTGCATGACTATGAAGTGGCGTCATAGTGCTTTTATATCTGGGTCTACCTGACTCTAAAATGTACGTGCTTTCCATCATAATGATGCTGCCTCCTTCTCCACACTAAACTAACTAACAACAAAAAATCCAAACTGATATATGGGAGAGTAAATCCAAGACAGAAAAGAATCTTAAAAGAAGAGAAAGTAGGAAAAACCATGAGAAAGATTGCTTGCCTGTGTTTTTTTTTTTTTTTTTTTAAGGGATAATAAGAATGAATAACTGTGTCTCAACTTGCCAAATTAATCAAGGTTGATTAGAGGCTAAATCTTGTCAAAAGAAATTCTACTGAGTAGCCATTGGGTAATTTAATCAGGATAAGGTTGGCAAGAATTAAAGAGGGAAAGTCACTTAATGTGGAAAAATCCCTAGCTAATTTTAAGAAAAAGTAGTCAGAAGTTATTGACTACCTCCTTTCTTTAAATATTAAGTAATTTTATTCTGAAAACATAGTGTTGTAATGTCCCATATAGCTGATTTTTAACCCAACTAAAGCTTAACCAACCAAAACCTTAGTGAAATTTTGTAAACAGATCCTCATGAACTGGACTGCTACTCATTTGTATTTTATGTATAAAAATTTTCAGTCAGAGCAGAAAGTGTCATTCTGGACTCAACTCACAGATAAGTCCTTATTTCTAATACCTCTTACTTCCCATATGGCCTTATACACATTCCTTGAGTTCCTGTAACTCTTTTCAATTACCAATAAATTGGAGAAAACCTATGTTTTAAGATTTTTGTGAGGATGGAATTAGATAATAAAGGTCATAGCATTTTGTGAATAATTTTATGCAAATAAGGTGGTAATTATAACCTGTGTACTTCCAATTGGCTTCTCAGACTAGTAGAAAACTCAAATTTATTATTGTAACAATTACTGTTCACTTCAGTGATTTTTTTCAAGTTTTCATCCTTTCTCAGGTATAATTTGACAGTGGAATGGATAGCGGTTTGTGGCATTTCTACTTTTCATTCTGAATTTATTATAATAGAAGAATCAATTTATTTTTCATAAAATTGATTCTAAATTTTAGAATTAAAAAATCTGCAAGTAAGTCTTTATTTCTGTTACTGCTTAGGTGTGTGATCTTGGACAAGTCATTCAGCCTCTCCAAAGTATATTTTTTCTTCATTTATAGAACAGAAACAGGAGAATTCCGAAAGATCATGCATATACAATGATTTATTCATTTTAGTGCACCATCTTTCCCTTTATCCCTAGAAGTTTTGCATTTCAGCTATAAATCCAGCAGATTTACTTTCACCTATGTAATTGTGATATTCAGGCCTGATTGATTGTTCCTTGAAGGGAAGGAACATGCCAGATTCCCCCTTTGTCCTACATGCTCTTTGGTGTTTCTGAAATTGAAAAGCAGCAACTTCCTTTTTCAGAATGACCAGCTGTGTGGGCTTAGCTTGCTAAATGCAGCTAGAAGCAAAATAATCAGGAAAATAACAGGACACAGCTGAGCTCTCAGGTTGACTTAGAGCATGTATTTGGCACAGCAGCCTAATTTCTTATTATCTTATGCATGGAGTTAATGAGACTCATTAGTGACAGATACTGCTTGTGTATCTTGCCAAACGCAATGGGTATATTATTTTTACAGATTTACTCAATGATATACCTATTCAACCAAAAACTACCTATCAATTTTGTGTTAAGCCCTGTACTTGGCACTAACATTTTTTTTTTTTTTTGATGAGTAAATCAAGGTCACTGCTTTCCAAGAATATCAAATGTAGAATGAAGGAGGAGCATCTACATAATTGACTATTTTACAACTACGAGAAATCTTAGATGCATAATAGGGTATGATTAACCCTACCCACGTTGTGGAGGAGGCAGCCTTCTTACATAAAGTTAATTTTGTTGAATGCAACTTCTAAAAGTCACAGTAAGGGAACAGGAAAGCTAAAATTAAACAAAACACAAATAGGCTAGATTTCAATATTCTCATGAGCTAGAAGATAATTTGCTTCACAGAACAATGATTCCCAAATATTTTTCCCCTTGTCTCTTCTTGAATTTCCAAGAATTTGGAAAAGGTTTCCAATGGAAACACAATCTCTTAAAACTACCTTCTACCAATGTATGATCAAAATAGATCACTTCTCTGGTATGTTAGACTGCAAAGTACATGGACTGCAAGAAGATCCAACCAGTCCATCCTAAAGGAGATCAGTCCTGAGTGTTCATTGGTAGGACTGATGTTGAAGCCGAAACTCCAATACTTTGGCCACCTGATGCGAAGAGCTGACTCATTTGAAAAGACCTTGATGATGGGAAAGATTGAGGGCAGGAGGAGAAGGGAATGACAGAGGATGAGATGGTTGGATGTCATCACCGACTCAATGGGCATGGGTTTAGGTAGACTCCAGGAGTTGGTGATGGACGGGGAGGCCTGGCATGCTGTGGTTCACGGTGTTGCAAAGAGTCGGACACGACTGAGTGACAACTGGAACTAGAATCGCTATATTAAAGCTGAAGCCACAAGACATTTTAAAATCTAGAAAGAAGGTGTAAAAGATGCTTGCCAAAGGTGTTCACAATCCATCCTTCTAAAACACTGGAAGGGTTGACTCCACCCTTGCCAATAGGCATTTGGAGGTATAAAGAGACTGTGATATACTCAAAGTTCCCTTAGTCTCACTATCCACTTTTGTTAAGCTAAACCTGCAGAAACAGAAGCCCTATACAATGCCTAATGTTTAGAAAATGTATTCCACTGCTTTAAAAGATGACTGTCAATGAGTGTCAGTACCTTGTACATCGCCCCTCCTTTCTAGAACCTTGGAGGTCTAATTGAGATGAGTGATAGTGATAGGAAGCAGAACTAAACACATCAAACATTCTTATTTAAATGAATCTCTTGAAAAAATATTTCTGCAGATGACCTGATACATCTTTTTACAAAAAATCAAAAGCTAAATTTCTAATGGATTTCCTTTTGCCTCTAGCTGCTCAGATGATGTGCTAAAAATGCCATTGCGAGCTCAGAAATGGGGAGACTGTATAGTGCAGTGGTTACCAACTCTCTCTGACTTGGAGTTCTCAGACTTGGCTGCTTTCCAAGGCCTTCTCTAGTTTTTCTTGTGTGCCCTTGGGATAGTTAGCATGCCTTGTCCTCAATTTCTTCACTGGTAGAATGAGGACTATAATGATAATGATACCTACATCAGAGATTGGATGGGTGAATACACAAAAATTCATAAAGCCTGACTCACTGTCAGCACTCAAAAGTGTTAGCTATTATATTAACAACTTTATCACCTCTCTCCTTTCCTTAAAGTGTTTTATATCACACTTTACTTCATTCTCTATATATCCTCAATTCTATTCTGAAATATGGAAAATATATAACTCTAATGAAAAAGGAGTAGCTTCTGAGACCAGTAGATGTGGCTTTAGAATTGGGATCACCTATTCTCTGTAGCCTTGGAGAAAATATATAACCTTTCTGTCAGTTATCTTTAAACTGTCTTTGCAGGCCATTGTACAGACTAAATGAAATCATTTATATGGTGTTGCTCAATATTTGGTAGTTCCTCCCACTGCTTCTTTGTATATCTCACTTTTTTATTGTTTCTTGCAGTCACGTGGTGGGAACAGCAATGCCCACTAGCCTGGGATAGTTAGAGTTAGAACATCTGTGGTGATTTTGGGCTTCAGGCTAACAGGCTGAACTCATGAGCACTTTCAAATCCAAATTTCAAGCATATGTTTTTTTGACCTACCACAACTGAAGCAACTTAGCAGCAGCAGGAGGAAAAGAAGAAGAAAGGGAAATGAAGTCAGAGCACAGGAATTCAGAAATCTCATTTTTTTCTCAGGAAGGGGATATGGTAAAGAGGCACTCTGCAGCATTTAGAAAGGGTACACGTGCAAAATTAAGGGTTCCATTATAAAAAGGGTTTTTGAGAGGGAAGCTACATATTAGTAATAACAGGTAAACAAATTTTTTCAATGCTTTTCATAAAAGTTCATTTATTTCTCACCTTACAAAGTATATATGACTGTTGCCTCTATTTACAGGTGAGAAGACTGGGGAACAGAAAAGTGAAGTACCTTTCCCAGGTTCACATTCAGGCTGCCTGGCTCCCATTTACATTTCCTCATCACCCCTACCCCACGCTGCCTCTGCACTCATACAGATAATGGGCTACAACTGCAGATCAGTAACTCAAACATGGACCTCAAACTCCTGAAATCGGAGGACACACACTAGAGGCTTTGTATTAAAGATAATGGAAGTGGTATTTTTCAAAAGTATCTACTGATACCAATCACTTGAGGTGCTCTCTAAACATTCCTGTTGCTGCTGCTAAGTCACTTCAGTCGTGTCCGACCCTCAGTGATCCCATGGACTGCAGCTTACCAGCCTCCTCCGCCCATAGGATTTTCCAGGCAAGAGTACTGGAGTGGGTTGCCTTCTCCGCTGCACATCTCTGCTGCTGCTGCTGCTGCTGCTAAGTCGCTTTAGTCGTGTCCAACTCTGTGCGACCCCGGACAGCAGCCCACCAGGCTCCCCTGTCCCTGGGATTCTTTCTCCAGGTAAGAACACTGGAGTGGGTTGCCATTTCCTTCTCCAATGCTTGAAAGTGAAAAGTGAAAGTGAAGTAAGTCGCTCAGTCGTGTCCGACTCTTCAGCGACCCCATGGACTGCAGCCTACCAGACTCCTCCGTCCATGGGATTTTCCAGGCAAGAGTACTGGAGTGGGGTGCCATTGCCTTCTCCAAACATCCCTAGACCTAGAGAAACAACCTACAGGGAGAAGTCAAGTGCCCCCCAGCGCATGATTTTATTATAAAGAAAGACTGGGAAACACCAAATAGGATGAATAATGAAAAAGTTTTTAAGGCAGTACTTCTCACACTTGAATATGAACACAAATCACCTAGAAATCATGTCAAAGTTCAGCTATGGGGTCTGTGTTTCTGCACTTACCAAAAACTCCCAGGTTATGCCAGTGCTACTACTGGTATATCAACCAGATTTTGAAAAGCAAGGCTCTAGTTAATGACTCAGCAGGCTAAGATCTGTGGCTCATTTACCGTTAGCCATGGTGCTAAGTCGCTTCAGTCGTGTCCGACTCTGTGTGACCCCATAGACGGCAGCCCACCAGGCTCCCCCGTCCCTGGGATTCTCCAGGTAAAAAACACTGGAGTGGGTTGCCATTTCCTTCTCCAATGCATTAAAGTGAAAAGTGAAAGTAAAGTCGCTCAGTCATGCCAGACTCTTAGCGACCCCATGCACTGCAGCATACCAGGCTCCTTCGTCCATGGGATTTTCCAGGCAAGAGTACTGGAGTGGGGTGCCATTGCCTTCTCCGACTGTTAGCCATAACCTTAGCCTTTAAATAAGCAAAGCCATCACCTGAGTTGTTTGTACAAAATGTAAATTCCAGTGTTCCCTCTTATAGACTCTGATTTACCAGACATGGTTGGTTATCAGAAATTGACTTTTTAAAACCAATAATATCAAGTGATTTGATTCTGCTGCAGGTAGTCCTCAATCCTATTTTCCATTGACAAACACTGAAAATGCCATAGGAATCAAAGCACTCTAAAGGTGGAAGGAATAGCAGTGTGCCATTATAGAAGTCATTCAATCCCTCGGTTTTATCACCCATAACCTGGAGAGAATAATATGTGCCTTTATAGAGTTGTTAGGATAAAATGAGATAAGACATGAAAGCAAAGAACAGCTGAGCCACCCTATTCAAGGGGTCAACGGAAATAGGATATGGATCCAGGAAAGAACCACTTTTGACCAAACAGCAGAAAAGCTTTCCTATATTTTCTTGATTCTGAGGCTATAAAGGCAATTTCTAAAATCGCTACATTCACTCTATCCATTTACTAGCTAAGCAGGACTAATTCCTGTCCATTATTATAAAATGATAGTGGTTCTCTCTCTCAATATATATTTCATGCCCACAAGTAGAGGCACACACATGTGTATATCCATACCTATCTACATATATCCATATCCACAGCGGTATATATAAAATATATATGCTTGCAGATAAGCAACAAAGATATAACGTATATGGTTAAATTTTATAGATTTCTTGAGATTCTAAGACATGCAATATAGCTAACCTTTAAAACAATGCTAATGTAGCTGCTACAATATGACATTTTAACAACACCTTTTTAATAATGCATCTTCTTAAATGTTAAGCTGATTCATATGTTATATTCCCAACTATTAAACTCAAGTTCTACCTAGAATATCAAAAGGAATATGGAAAGTACAGAATTTTATTACAGAAATTTCTAATGAATCATAGTTGTCTACTATTATGAGTGTGACTTAACCCTGCTTGAAATTTTATTACTTTTTTTAGAGGGAGAGGGTCTTCAGCTTCTTTCTCAGACCATGTTTTATTGGATTAAAAGGAAAAAAAAAGGCAACCTTCAAAGTACTATCATTCACTGCCTGTGGCAAGGACAAGGCTTAGGTCGATGCCTATTACAGAAGCAGCAAAAATATGTGGATTAAAAAGGAAAAAAAATACACTGTATTCTCTTTGTTGTATCTAGAAATTTAAAAATATGGATTAGATGCACACAGACAGTGCAAATATGAAAATCACAATCAAGCAAATATACTTTATATATGTCTAATGTCACACATTTAACATAGAGCTTTTTTTGTGACTATTTTTTAGTGTGATCTGCATTTATTGAATTGTATAGGGTCATAATGTGAAGTATAAGGTATAGGTTGTTCTAGTACATTCTGAAGGCATGAATCATTTGAATGAAGTCTGTAAAATTATATTGTCTAAAGATAATTAGGTGACTAAAATAATTTTGAATTATTCATTACATTGTGAAATTTCAAAAACAGATCTCTTTAATTCTTCACAATTCAGCCAGGAAACATGGAAAATTAACCCAAAACTTTATTTGTTATAAGGTGCAGAATTATGCTTACTTTCAACTTTGATGTGTTAACATCTATATTAGAGTAAGGCATTTAAAATGAAAAGATGTTTGTAAAAATTTCATGTTTTCCTATATCCCTAAGGAGAAAAATTTAGTGTAAATTTGTGTATTTTCTTTTGAAATCTAATCTAATGTTCGGCTTGGATTATTACTGGAATAATGTAACACAACAAGAGTTAGTAATAATATTTAGTCAGTGACTTTTTTGATCTAGATCTTCCTGTCCCAGGGATTGAACCTGCACCTCTTATGTCTCCTGCACTGGCAGTCAGGTTCTTTACCACGAGTGCCACCTGGGAAGCCCCATCTATAAACTAGTAAGTAAGTAAGTGTTAGTTGTGCAGTCGTGCCCGACTCTTTGCGACTCCATGGACTGCAGCCCACCAGGCTCCTCTGTCCATGAGATTTTCCAGGCAAGGATACTGGAGTGGGTTGCCATTTCCTTTTCCAGGGATCTTCCCAACCCAGGAATCGAACCCGGTCTCCTACACTGAATGCAGATTTTTTACTGACTGAGCTACAAAGAAAAGGAAGCCTTAGTATAAACTAGTGGTTATTAATTTGGGTAGAATTTATGAAGTCATTTCACAGATTATTCAATAAGCCACAGTAGGATTAAGAGTATCTTCTGGTTGGGGAAATGGTATTTAGGTTCATGGTAAACAATCTGCCTGCCATTGTAAGAGATTCAGGTTTGATCTCTGGGTCAGGAAGGCCCTCTGGAGAAGGAAATGGCAATCCATTCTAGTATTCTTGCCTAGAAAATCCCGTGGACAGAGGAGCCTGGCAGGCTACAGTCCATGGGGTCACAAAGATTTGGACACAACTGAGCTTGCATGCATACATGTTTTGGTCACCAAAGAAGTTGCAGATATTTTCATATCATATTTAAGTTTCCACAGGTATCTGGACTATCATCTACATGCATTATTTCAAAATTATAGCATTTAATGCTAGATTTTTAGTGAAATCCATATGCTACTCGATTACAAATTTGTGCAACTGTTTACTTTGCAATGTCCACACATTTGGTGTTATTAACATGAAAACATTCTTCTAAAAAGTCCATATATTTCAATAGAGAAATTCATGTAACAAAATGATTAAAAACACCTGATTTTAAAATATGAGTCAGTTCATGTTGCTGTTCCCTTGGAAATTGTCCAATGGCTATGCATTTCACTTGGAATGAAGTCTTTGTGGTCCTCTGACTTTCACCACCTCTAGTCATGGCTTCATCACTTTATTTCTCAAATTATTAAGCATACTCCCAACTCAGAGTCTTTGTATTGACTGTTCCTTCTGCCTAGAATCATTTCCCTTCAGATTTAATCATGTTCTACTCATCTATTTCTAGGCTTTTTTTTTTTTTTCTTCCTAAATGCTGTCTCATTGAAGTTTGCACTATTTTATTTATAGTCACATCACTTCCTTAACATCTCTGTTTTCCTCACTGTACTAATTACACTACATAATTTACTATATGTTTTCTATCTACCCACCTCTACAATATCAGTTTCTTTGGAGAAGGGATTTGCATATTCATGTATATGTTTGGGTTTTCTGTTTTGTTACTCATAAGATCACAACATATTTGATGTGCTCCATAAACTCTTGTGACATGAAAAAATAATTTGTAAAGACAGGTGACATTTTATTTATGGTTGGAAAACAGGATAAAATGCCTCTGCATGTAAATTAGCCCATTTTTATGATTGCTATTAATAAATGCAGGGCCTAAGAAGATAGAAAGTTAATGTTATTCCTTTATCATTCTGGTTAACTATGAGTGTCTATAGAAAATGTATTCATTTCCTGGAGCTGTCCCAAGTTACTTAAAACAACAATTTATTGTCTCACATTTCTGGAGGCTAGAAGTTCAAAATGAAGGTTAGGCAGGACCTTGTTGGAGGGAGAGAAGGCTGGAGGGGGCAATTCTCTTTGACTCATCCAGAGTTTGGTGTCCTTGGTGTTCTTGGTTTATAGCAACATAACTCTAATCTGCTGCCAGCTTCACAGGTCTTCCTTCCTGTTGATCAAATCTCTCTCTCTTTTATAAGGACACCAATCATGGGATTTGGGGACCCACTGTAAATCAGGGATAATTTTATCTGAAATACTTATATCAATTATATCTGAAAAGTCCTTATGTCCAAACGAGGTTACATGTACAGGTACTGGAGGTAAGGGCATACATAAATCTTTTTGGAAGATACAATTCACTATAGATGATAAGAAATTATCCAGAAATCTCTGGATAAAGAAAGCAGATTTTTAGAATTAATTTTGTTTGCAGAGAAGAATATTTATGCCTTCTTAATACTTCTGTAGAATCATATATCTATTTTAGAGGCTCTTCTAATTGATTTTGAGGAAAACAAAAAGGGTTTATTATTAATAAAAGCACTTTCCAAAGTTTAAATTGGAGAAAGAGTAGCATTGTGAAGCAAGACTCTAAGGTTCTACATAGTTAAACTGACTAAATTCAAACTGACCTTTAGCATCCAAAATGAAAGTAAACTATCTACAGACCAAGAACTATGACTTGATACTTTTTCCACTGTACCAAAAAAAAAAGAAAAGAAACTGACTAATGAATGTGTGCCAATTCTTTCTATAGGTGCAATAGGCCAATTGTGGCTAGCCAGCAAGAGATTGAGTGCAACACAGGTCACTTACGGAGAAGGCAATGGCACCCCACTCCAGTACTCTTGCCTGGAAAATCCCATAGACAGAGGAGCTTGGTAGGCTGCAGTCCATGGGGTCGCTAAGAGTTGGAAACAACTGAGCAACTTCACTTTAACTTTTCACTTTCATGCATTGGAGAAGGAAATGGCAACCCACTCCAGAGTTCTTGCATGGAGAATCCCAGGGACGGTGGAGCCTGGTGGGCTGCCCGTCCATGGGGTTGCACAGAGTCGGACACGAGTGAAGCGACTCAGCAGCAGCAGGTCACTTATCTGTGAGACTTACAATGGCAATTAGAGAAGCTTTACATTAGAGGTTAAGTGCTCAATGGCTGAAAGAAATGTCTAACTCTTTATTGAGTACCTCCTAATGGCCCAAAGGAAATAATGTATGCTTCATACAGTAGATCTAAGTCCATAAGAATACCTTCTTTTAAAGGGTTGCCTTTTTGTGTTAATGGGTTACCTAATATCATTGACTATCATTATTATCAAAAGTGATACAGGTAAATTTCTAACTTTTAATTCAAAATGTCAAACGTCAAAGTAAAAAAAGAAAAAAGAAAGAACTTTAAAATGTTAGTTGAAAATAAGCTCAAATGAGTGAAAAATATAGTATCACAATAAATCTAAAGTATTCTTGAATGGACTTTTTGGAAATATATGATGTCTTAGTGGTGGTTCAGCACTATAATTTTACTTCAGATTACAATTAGGATTTCATGTTGAATTCTGGGAGTCTGGGAAATATGCCACATTAAGAACAAATGAAGGAAGAGGGCATATTTAGCTTGGAGAAGATACTCAGAATAGAAACAGTGTTTGCATTAAAAAAAAAAAAAGAAAGAAAGAAAGAACCATGGACATGTGGAAAGTAGTAAAACAATAAAACCAAACAAAACAGATAAGCAAAAAGAAAGTTCCAATAGGCAAAGTGAGAGTTGCATGTAAGTGTGAGAACTGTTGAGCACTGAAATGGACTTCCTGGGCAGATGCTGAATTTCCAAAACAATGACTACTTACTGTTCACTGAAGTGCTTGGTACTGAGCTAACTGCTTCTCCACTACTGCTCTCAATGTGAACTACAATCCTATAAAGTGAAGTGAAGTGAACTCGCTCAGTTGTGTCCAACTCTTTGCGACCCATGGACTGTAGACTACCAGGCTTCTCTGTCCATGGGATTTTCCAGGCAAGAATACTGGAGTGGGTTGCCATTTCCTTCTCCAGGAGATCTTCCCTACTCAGGGATTGAAGCCGGGTCTCCTGCATTGTAGGCAGACGTTTTACTGTTTGAGCCCCCAGGGAAGTCACAATCCTATAAGGCAGAGATTGTTATTTCCATTTCCTAGAAGAGGAAATATAAATGATTTGACCATAGCCAAACTAGAGATTTTAAACATACTGTTTTAACCACATTTACAGCCTTGCTTTTCTATGGCACACTGAATTGAGCACATTTGTTATAAGTTTTTTAAAAGGATCTCAAGCACACATTGTATAATACATCTGACTTCTAAAGTTAATACATAAAAAAAAATGTTTAGAACAGTTTTTGGTAGTAAGACTAGCTGAAATATATTGAGTGTGAAAAAGGATAATTCCTAGAAGAGGAATTATCATATAATAATATCATATAATCCTGATACAGATATAAAATGACTATGTCTCAGTGATTTTTACTTATTAATTAATCAGGGAACCAGAGAGATATTCCAAATGATTCTAAGGAAAAATTTGAAAACCACACACACACACACACACACACACACTTAAATTCATACAAAACTGCATTCTGTAGGGAAAAAGGGAAATTAATTGTATTCTGTTAGAACAAAATTTGGCTATATGTAAAAGAATGAAATTAGGAAATTCACTAACGGTGGGTCAGTGGTAAAGAATCTGCCTACCAATGCAGATGCAATTTCAGTCCCTGCATCATGAAGATCCCTTGGAAGAGGAAATGACAACACACTCCAGTATTCTTGACTGGAAAATTCCACGGGCAGAGGAGCCTGGTGGGCTATAGTCCATGGGGTTTCAAACAGTTAGACATGACTGAGTGAGCACACTTACACACCATACATAAAAAATAAGCTTAAAAGGGATTATAGACCTAAATGTTAGGCTGGCCACTATTTTCTTTCCCATGGGAAAATAATTTACATTGCTATCAAGTTATCTACCATGTACAAAGTTGTAAAATAGCTCTAAGACAATTAGAGGTGCAGAGATCCATTAGCATCAGACAACCTAGGAGGACAAGCTTAGAAATCACCTAATATCCCACTGAAGACACCCATTTGCAACCATTTCAGTCTTTTACAATGTTTGCTTCATGTGCTTATAATTATGTTGTACAAGTTGTATAGACTGGAAGTAGCAGAGGAGTGATTAAAAAACATAGGTTTGTTTTGCATGAAAGACAATAGCAGCCTGCATTAAGGCATACAGTCTCCCCAGATATATTTGTATGTTACATAAGGAAACTGACGTGATTGAATATCTACCACATTCAATGCTAAGCATCTTATATTTTTATAATAACAGTAACAACAACAAATAATTATTGAGTGCTTTCTGTATGCCAGGCTTTGTGGTAATTGATTTATGTGCATCATTATGTATGATTTTCTTACAGGTCATAATGATAACACAATAGCAGCAAAATAACAAAAATAATAATAATGGTGTCTCAGTTTAGTTGAACAGTTACTGAAAGTCAAGTGCTTGTTCTAAATAGTATCTATTTTAATCTTAAAAACCACTCTTAGGTTTTAAGTAATATCATAATATTACTGGCTAGGAAGATTAGAGAAGTTGATCATTTTGCCACAGTCATACAACTAATACTATTCCAGCCTAGGTCTCTTTGAATACAAAATCGGTGGTCGTAATTATTCTACTACTATATTAAACTGTCATAGATCACAAAGTCAATGCACTTTGAAGTATATCCATTAAGAATACAAAATTATTTCTTTATGATATCATAAAGACAAATACTAAACATGTTTTCAGAAGTTTCTATAGTTTTAAAAAAACATGAATTATTAAACATATTTCAAAAACAGTTTGCATAAAAATATAAGAATTCATAATCAAATATGAATATCTTCTTTAAGAAATCCATTCAGAATCAATGAATAATCCAGAGGGTCTTCTCTAGCTGAATTTATCATAAATAATAATTATATACCAAACATTAAACCTTAGCCCCTCTCCTGCCACTCCTCTTATTCCCTTCAAAAATAACATTCCTATAAGTTCTAAGAAAAAGGAAGGAAAAATACAGATAGTGACAGAAGTGATAAGATATACTCCCATCAGTTAATATTTGCTTACATTTCATAAAATATATTGGTAATTTCTATTAACTACATAGGAATATAGAATTTTGCTTATGATTTATACAAAATGGATCATTTTAAGAGATCAAATATATCTTACAACATCCTTTTAATATTTGCAATATTCTTGATTAATCTTATTAAATGATTAGCTTGCACAGTAGTATATATATATGTTTTGATGATCAGTGATAATCCAGCTCCTGACTTAATTATGCCAAATTCATAGAGACTGTGTTTTAAATTATCTCTGCTTAGCCATGCAATTGGAAGGAAGTAGTGGTGTGGATAATCCTAAATACTGAATGATTCCAAAATCATTCAGAATTGGCTTTGGGATGCATTTTAATTTAGAAGCAGATTTGCTTCCTGATTTATCTTGCTTGGACTAAAATTAAAATAGGCAAATATTATTCATTAAGAAGGTAGAATGATGCAAAATATTATACTTGATAAGGACATTACAGACTGGGATGTAGATTGTACTCCTAATGACAACTACTGAAACAATAGAACATCAACAATGAAAAAGACTTAAGGAAGAAACTCAGAGCCTATTCAGGAACTTTGAATTTATAACATCGTTTAGAGTTAACTCTATCTTATCCTTAATTCCTACCCTGTTGCTGTTGCTTCTTCCTGTAACAATCTTCTATTTTCACTTATCCATTTGTATGCAATAGTTCAACATATACTTCAAGTCCCACATTCTTCGTTAACAAAAACTTTATAACTTGAGTATTGAGTGTCCCTCAGTATTCAATGTCACTCAGTCTACTCAAGTACACCCAACCTAAATGTTCTAGGAACTCCAAGATTTTTTTTTTCTTTTCAACCACAAAGATTGAGGGTGATATATGGCATTCTCTACTACCACCTCCACAAACATATCTCATTCTGATACTGATGTCCAGGCCATGACCTTTATGGGAAAACAACACTGAACATAAGCATTCAAGGTAAATGTCAGACAGGGTATATTTCTATTTTAGTGGTTTGTGTAGCTGAAAATATAGGCTTTTCTTAATTAGGGTTAGTTCAGTTCAGTCGCTCAGTCGTGTCCGACTCTTTGCAACCCCATGAATCGCAGCACACCAGGCCTCCCTGTCCATCACCAACTCCTGGAGTTCACTCAGACTCACGTCCATCGAGTCAGTGATGCCATCCAGCCATCTCATCCTCGGTCGTCCCCTTCTTCTCCTGCCCCTAATCCCTCCCAGCATCAAAGTATTTTCCAATGAGACAACTCTTCGCATGAGGTGGCCAAAGTACTGGAGCTTCAGCTTTAGCATCATTCCTTCCAAAGAAATCCCAGGGTTGATCTCCTTTAGAATGGACTGGTTGGATCTCCTTGCAGTCATAGTGAAAAATTTATGGAGCTACAGAAGTTCGTATTGCTTCCTGTCTCCCCATTATTACCAAACAATAAAAACTTCAAAAGAACAGATACAGCTGTGGTCTGAAATAGAGGTGTAGGGGAAAAAATGAAATTAAGTTCTGTCCTATAAATGGAATATTAATTACTACTATTTATAGTAAGTAATAATGATGACCACAGCCACTCTAACAACTACACAACATGATCAACTCCAGCATTTATTACTTACCATGTATGTCCCTATATGCCAGACACTGTGCTAATGAATTCACATTAACTTTTTAAAATTTTAATTTAATTTAAAAAATGAATCTCCATATTTTATGATTTAACTGCAGGGATGGGAATGGGGAAGTACCTACAGAATAGATGGACTTTGTTTCTGGGAAACTCTGTGTCTTATGAAAGGGAAGGACTAATTTCAATGGGTGAATTTGAGACAAAGATGTTAATTCTCTATACCACAGAAAAGGAAACCTTAGAGTTGCCCCTTCACTGCTGGTTCTATGGGAGGAAAGGGAACCCTGAAATTGAAAGATAAGGGTGAGAATAAGTAGAGGG
The DNA here is from genome assembly GCF_032405125.1 of Capricornis sumatraensis. Taxonomy (NCBI): domain Eukaryota; kingdom Metazoa; phylum Chordata; class Mammalia; order Artiodactyla; family Bovidae; genus Capricornis; species Capricornis sumatraensis. The sequence continues at coordinate 42,921,201 of NC_091074.1, read as the reverse complement.
TAGAGAGGGGTGAGCACATAAAGAAGTTAAAGAAATAAGAATTAGTGCCTCCAAGGGTTTCTTTAATACACTGGGGTCAAATTTGTGTTAATAATTGTATTTGCTTCTTCTTACAGAAGAACATAACTTGCATAAGCTTCAGGCCCCAGAAAAGTGGGATCTGTCTCTGGCAGGAAGATGTTTCTATCATAGGAAAAAAAAAAAGATATTATCTTTTCTAATATGATCTGAAAGGATACATGTATCTCAATGTTCACTGCAGCACTTTTTGCCATAGCCAAGATGTGGAAGCAACCTAAATGTCCATCAACAGAAGAATGGATAAAGAAGATTTGGTACATATATGCAATGGAATATTACCCAGCCATTAAAAATAACAAAATAATGCCAGTGTCAGCAACATGGATGGACCTAGAGAATGTCATACTGAGTGAAGTAACACAGACAGAGAAGGCATCCCTTATATATGGAATCTAAAAATAAAGGATACAAATGAATTTACTTACACAACAGAAAGAGACTCACAGACTTAGAGAACAAACTTACAGTAGCTAAGGGGAAAGAGGGGATGAAGGAATAGTTAGGGAGTTTGGGATGGACATATACACACTGCTATAGTTAAAATGGATAACCAACAAGGGCCCACTGTATAGCATGTGGAACTCTGCTCAGTGTTATGTGGCAACCTGCATGGGAGGGGAATTTAGGGGAGAATGGATATATGAATATGTATATGTATATGTATATATATGGTTGAGTCTCTCCACTGTTCATCTGAAACTATCACAACATTGTTAATTGGCAATAACCCCAATAAAAAATAAAAAGTTTAAAAAAGATATTAACTTTTTCAGTACTCTGTTTTATTGAAAATAAATTCTATTTGGTGTTGTCTTCCTCCACTAGTCTCTAAGGTTGAGTAAAATCAGAGGTTCAAAATAGCCCCAGGCTATGTACTTAAGCTCAAGTTTCTAAATTACTCAACTATAGTATTTTCAACATCACATTAACCTAGTCAATTAAAATAATGCATCCAATCAAAATGACTTTATTTCAAATATCAACATATTTGAAACCAAGTATCAAAGGGTGATCAAGGAACACCGTAGATTACTTTAAGTCTGAGTGAGGATAAAGGGATGCTTGAGAAAAATTGGAAGGTTATAAAGAACAACCAAAATAAATCATTTTGGTAGATATTACACTAACCTGGAAATTATGTTCCTTTATGAACATCAGAATATCAATTTAAACTTTGTTAACATAGTGGACCCTTTGAATTCAGTTAAATATTAATGAGAAACTTCAGTTCTTTCAATCATCTTTATCATGTCTATATCTAAACCACACCTACAATGAGCAACTAGACAGTAAGACTGAACTAAAGTCAGGTAAATTTCTGATACAGAGGAGTCAGATAAATAGCCTTTAGCCACACTCACACCCTAAATTACTGGGACACTTTCCCACTGATACCCGCCCATCACCTGGCACTTGGATAACCACAGGGACTGTAAAACCTGCTGGTGGAAAGGGCTTTCCTTGTTGGATGCAGCCAAAAAAGAGCAATTTACAAAAATCTGTGGTAGATATTAAGTTGGTATCTTTAAGCAGCTCTCTTGTTTACAGATACACTTGCTTAAGCTAGACTTTTGCTGATGTGGTCGTCTACAGTTGCCTAAGTCCCAGGAGAAGAACGAAACTAAATGTCCAGGTAAAGATAGGATAGTAGAAAGCTGAATATTTAAGGCAACACCAGAAGTACATCCTGTAGGATATATTGTTGCCGAGAGTACAAGTACCCCAGAGCAAAAGGATATGAAGAAAGGGTACACTGTGAATTGCTGTTACACAAGGACTCCTTTCTGTACTTTTAATCTGCCTCAGGGAAGTGGCTGCATTTAGACTAAGCAGACTTCAATTATAAAAACTATCGAATGGTTAATGAATGGTGTACTGAGATGTATGAGTTTGTGAGGTGAAGGAACCAAATTTTCTAGACTGTCGTATTCTTTCTTTCGTATTTAGGTCTATAATCATCTCTATGAAATCTCAAATTACAAAACATAGCATTTGATTTCATTTGACTTTCCTTTTGTAAAACCAGAAACGACTGTCCTGTAAGTTGACCCTGGATTGAGTTCAAAAAATTCCTCTCCCAGTTATTCTTTGTGACCTCCATCCCTGTCACTTATGCACTATCTTGTTATAGCACCATTGTTAAGCAACTTATTTGTACTTTAAGATGGTGAAAGAATAATGAAGGCAGATCAAGAAAAGGATGCCATTATTTTGCAGAACAGGCATGAAGAAAAATGACCACATGACACTCTAAATTGGAATAGTGAATGGGCTTCCCTGGTGGCTTAGATGGTAAAGACTCTGCCTGCAATGCAGGAAACCTGGGTTCAATCCCTAGATTGGGAAGATCCCCTGGAGAAGGAAATGGCTACCCATTCTGGTATTCTTGTCTGGAAAAGTCCATGGACTGAAGAGCCTGCCGGTCTATAGTCCATGGGGTCGAAAAAGAGTTGCACATGATTCAGTGACTAATACAGTGAATGTATCTTCTCTCAAAAATTGATACACATGGTGTCCATTTCTGCATTATAGCCACTGTTGTGTTTTGTGTATATAACATGGCACCTATCTGGTACAAAGGCAATGACACCTATCTGGTGAATGTTTGCAGACTTAAATGATATCCATGTTGCTAGCAAACATGTATTCTTAATAAGAACGTATCAAACAACATGGGAGGGGATCTATCTAATTTTGAATGCAGGGTGGAAATTCTATAGAATGAAGGTCTATGTTCTACAACTACTACAAACCCACATGCACCCAGGTTGCATTTAGGGAGGTGGTCAGACTCAGTTGAACCTCATTGACTCATTTGAGGAAGCAAGGAGCCTCTTTTAGATGGAAGAGAGGGTTGAGGAGTAAAACTTGGTAAAGATACAAGAATTGCTTGCAAAAAGGAAAGGTTTGTTTCCAAGACGAACCCTGGGTAGGTTTCTTGCTCAGTTTTGTAATCCACCCTTTCATGTTAAGTAATGATGAATTCAGAGATGCATATACAATGGTGAATATGAAATGATGAATACAATGATGAATTTACAGAATTCAGCCATGATTTGTGTTGCATATTACACTGTAAACAGAACCTTTAATATAATCTATAACACACATCAGAAGTTATAGTTTTAATGCATACTTCTGTGATATGAATCTGCTCATATATCTTTAATAAATAGAAGAGTTAGTTTATTATGTCATTTTTCCCAACATTAATATTTTGTGCCATTCAGTACTGCTTCTGAAAGCAAAGTACACCACACAGCTAAAAGCAATGAGTAGTGAAAGAATGCAGTATAGCACACCATGTCCATTCAGTCCATGATTTTTTTTTTTCTTTTCTTCTTTGGACACAGATTGGCCACATGCTTGGAACTGGAAGCTACTGTTGTAAAATTTTCTAAAATTTTGAACATGTATTCCTTGAATCCATAATTTAGATCTCTTAGCCCTGCCTTATAATCTTTTCATATCAGTCATTACAAATTTCCCCCACTTTTTGAGAAAATATATATAGATAGATTTTTTTTCCTATACACTAACTTTTACTACAAAGTTGGCATTTCTTTCAAAGTATGGTACTGTTTTTACTAGACTTGGTATTATTTTTCTTAATTCTGTGATAACAATGTTGTATGAGTTTTCAGCACTCTGCTGTCAACCATATTTTTCCAGTAAACTTTTTTATTTAGAAAACAATTGTGTAGAAAACAATCGAAGCATCAACTGAGTAGTTATCACTGACAGTGAAGTTAATTATGTGTTCAATTCAGTTCAGTTCAGTTCAGTTGCTCAGTCGTGTCCGACTCTTTGCGACCCCATGAATAGCAGCACGCCAGGCCTCCCTGTCCATCACCAACTTCCAGAGTTCACTCAGATTCACGTCCATCGAGTCAGTGATGCCATTCAGCCATCTCATCCTCTGTCATCCCCTTCTCCTCCTTTGGTAATAAGGAGTTCATGATCTGAGCCACAGTCAGCTCCTGGTCTTGCTTTTGTTGACTGTATAGAGTTTCTCTATCTTTGGCTGCAAAGAATACAATCAATCTGATTTCGGTGTTGACCATCTGGTGATGTCCATGTGTAGAGTCTTCTCTTGTGTTGTTGGAAGAGGGTGTTTGCTATGACCAGTGCATTTTCTTGGCAAACCTCTATTAGTCTTTGCCCTGCTTCAGTCTGCATTCCAAAGCCAAATTTGCCTGTTACTCCAGGTGTTTCTTGACTTTCTACTTTTGTATTCCAGTCCCCTATAATGAAAAGGACATCTTTTTTGGGTGTTAGTTCTAAAAGGTCTTGTAGGTCTTCATAGAACTGTTCAACTTCAGCTTCTTCAGCTTTACTGGTTGGGGCATAGACTTGAATTACTGTGATACTGAATGGTTTGCCTTGGAGACGAACAGAGATCATTCTGTCGTTTTTGAGATTGCATCCAAGTACTGCATTTCAGACTCTTTTGTTGACCATGATGGCTACTCCATTTCTTGTGAGGGATTCCTGCCCGCAGTAGTAGATATAACGGTCATCTGAGTTACATTTACCCGTTCCAGTCCATTTTAGTTTGCTAATTCTTAGAATGTTGACTTTCACTCTTGCCATCTCTTGTTTGACCACTTCCAATTTGCCTTGATTCATGGACCTGACATTCCAGGTTCCTATGCAATATTGCTCTTTACAGCATCGGACCTTGCTTCTATCACCAGTCACATCCACAACTGGGTATTGTTTTTGCTTTGGCTCCATCCCTTCATTCTTTCTAGAGTTATTTCTCCACTGATCTCCAGTAGTATATTGGGCACCTACCGACCTGGGGAGTTCCTCTTTCAGTATCCTATCATTTTGCCTTTTCATACTGTTCATGTGGTTCTCAAGGCAAGAATACTGAAGTGGTTTGCCATTCCTTTCTCCAGTGGACCACATTCTGTCAGACCTCTCCACCATGACCCGCCCATCTTGGGTTGCCTGGTGGGCATGGCTTAGTTTCATTGAGTTAGACAAGGCTGTGGTCCTAGTGTGATTAGATTGACTAAGCGCAGGCGCCTGTGGCTGGCACACTAAACGCAGGCGGCTGCGGCCAGCGCAGTAAGCGTGTCCGAGAGGAGGTACCCCACATCAGAGGTCAGGGGCAGCGGCCTAGAGTGCCAGGCTGCGACGGTGCAGGAACAGCTGAGAGGAGCTACCCCAAGTCTGAGGTTAGGGGCAATGGCCAAGAAAGCTACCCCGTGTCCGAGGCCAGGGGTGGTGGCTGAGCCCAGGGGTGGCGTCCAGGAGGAGCAACCCCACGTCCAAGGAGTGGTGGCTGTGCAGGCACAGGAGGGCCTAGAGGAGCCATCCAATGTTGAAGGTTAGGAAGGGCGGTGGTGAAGAGATACCCCTCATCCAAGGTAAGGAGCAGTGGCTGCGCTTTGCTGGAGCAGCCGTGAAGAGATACCTCATGCCCAAGGTAAGAGAAACCCAAATAAGATGGTAGGTGTTGGAAGAGGGCATCAGAGGGCAGACACACTGAAACCATTTTAAACACAAACAATTCACAATCCTACAAATGGTAATGTAATAGGAGGGAAAGGGGCAGGGCACTACTGTTGAAAGAATGACATAGCCCAAGGACACAACATAAAGCAGATTAGAATCAAATGGGACCAAGATGGCAGGCAAGACTAGACCTTGATGCTCAATCAGCAAGTGAAATGACAGCCCCAGAGGTGCCATGACAGTTCCAAGCCATTGTTAAAAGACCAAGGAGTTGGGTGGTTGCCCAAATCCTGGAAGTCTCTGTCCCCTCCCCAAAACAGTTGGAATAATCCTCTCACTCATTAGCATATGTAATTACCCAGCCTGTAAAAACTAACCATGCCAAATTTGGCGGCTGCATTTGCCCTCTGTGATGGCCCACAGTCTGTCTGTGGCGTGTGCTTCTCTCTGTATCTGAATAAATCCACTTCTTACCTATCATTTTTTCTCCCACTGAATTCTTTCTGTGACAAGACATCAAGAACCTGAGCTTCATTAGGTTCTGAAACCAGGTACCATGGGTTTTGGCTGGGTTTGAGTCCCAGCCGTATGGATTTAAGTACCAAACTGGGTTTTGGCTGGGTTCAAATCCCAGCCATGGGTTTGAGTCCCAGTCTGAGGTAAAAGGTTTCAGTATTAGTATTATTTACTCATCTACGTTCAAAATGAGAGTAACCTTAGAGTGCAATAGAGATCTATAATAAATAATACAGTTTAAGAAATCAAGATTTCCATCCCAGCTTTATTTCCAAATCCCAGTGTATTACTTTTAATGAACTTGAGCAATTAGGACACAGCTTGACCTGGAGTGGCAACTTAACACATAATTATTTATTAATTAACAATTTTAATCATGTTATTCTCATTCCCTCTTTCTGCTACCATTCTGCTGCTGCTGCTGCTAAGTCACTTCAGTCGTGTCCAACTCTGTGTGACCCCATAGGCGGCAGCCCACCAGGCTCCCTTGTCCCTGGGATTCTCTAGGCAAGAACACTGGAGTGGGTTGCTATTTCCTTCTCCAATGCATGAAAGTGAAGAGTGAAAGTGAAGTCGCTCAGTCGTGTCCGACTCTTCGCAACCCCATGGACTGCAGCCCACCAGGCTCCTCCATCCATGGGATTTTCCAGGCAAGAGTACTGGAGTGGGGTGCCATCACCTTCTCTAGCTACCATTCTACTATCTTTCAAATATTATACAAACTGTGTAACTTACTTTAGTAGAGTCATTAACTTTCCCATTCTCACTGGGGTGACTTCAATCTGGCCTCTTTTTCTTTGTTCTATGTAAGTATTAATATAGTCATCTATTTTTGCTCTCTAACCTGTTTTTCTTCTGAAGGAGAAGTTTTCAAACTTCTCTGTAGGGAGCCCAATATTTCCTATAGCTCTCTCCAAGTTCAGTGAGGAGTGGAGTATGGACAGTGATAGAGCTCACATTTTACAGAGATACTCTGTTATTTTTTTTAAATCCATTTTCTATATTGTGCTTCTGTTCAACATTATATTTGTACAAAGGTCTTGGTGGCTAAATAAGTCTGTAAAAGCACTAGTGTTAGCTGTTTTGGGGATCAAATTTGATCTTTTTAAACTCTAGATCTTCTGCTTTTTAGTCCCAATTTTCACTTTGATATTCTCTACAACTTCTCCTCTACATGAGTCCTTTCTCTTAGTCAAGATGATATGGTCATTAAATTTTCTGTTATCGGTTGAACTGTGTCTACTCAAAATTTGTATGTTTCAATATTAACCATCAATACTTCAGAAAGTAATCTTATTTTGAAATAGGGTGGTTGGAGATTTTACTAGTTAAGATTAGGTCTTACTGAAGAGAGCTGGGCCCCTAATCTAGTGTGATCAGTGACCTTACAGAAAGGAGAAATTGGAACCAGCCATGCTCAAAGAAAGAACATTTGTGAATGTGAACAAATATTCAAATTGATACAGCTGAAGCCACAAAATTCCAATGATTTCAGCAAACCACCAAAAGCTAGAAGAGAAGCATGGAACAAATTTCTAGCTCACAGTCCTTAGAAGAAAGAAATTTTGCTAACACCTTGACTCAAACTTCTAGCCACCTGAACTTCAAGACAATAGACTTTACTGTTTAAGCCACTCAGTCTGTAGTACTTTTTATGACATTCCTGGCAAACTAATACAGTCTCTAAACATACTAAACACATCTTTATCTCCATACCTTTGTTCTCCCTATAATGATATCACTAGAGATCTCCCCATTTAAGAACTAGCCCAAGTTTTTCAACCTTTCCAAAATGTTTCTTTCTTTTTTTTAGTTGCCTTAAGCTAAGCTAAGTCACTTCAGTCGTGTTCGACTCTGTGCAACCACATAGACGGCAGCCCACCAGGCTCCCCTGTCCCTGGGATTCTCCAGGCAAAACACTGGAGTGGGTTGCCATTTCCTTCTCCAATGCGTAAAGGGAAAAGTGAAAGTAAAGTTGCTCAGTTGTGTCAGACCCTCAGCGACCCCATGGACTACAGCCCACCAGGCTTCTCCGTCCATGGGGTTTTCCAGGCAAGAGTACTGGAGTGGGGTGCCATTGCCTTCTCCTTAGCTGCCTTAGTTCATGGCAAACCTTAATTCTTTGAAAGACCACAAAGAACTTAATAATCCTCTTGAAAAATATTATATGCTACCTTATTATTACTTAAAAATAAAAGCCTCACAACTGGAGTGTTATTGTGACCATTATTGTCAACATCAAACATCTGTGGTGACTGAGAGTGTATAAATTGGCTTTGAAGACACACAAAGATAAAGGTTATGTAAAAAGAATTAGTATCAACAAGTATGGAGGAAATGTGTTCTTACCTAGTAAATATTCTATGTAAGCTCTCTTGATATGAATTAGGAATGATTGGGTTTTTCTGTTTTTGCATGAATTTAAAAGGTTACTATTTTGGTGACGTTCACCTTGCTTTGTTTATGGAGTATTTTTGTTGTACTGCTGCAAAAGGGCCTAATTATAGTTTACACTCTTTGCAAAGTCCATGTATACTAACTATATACAGATTATTCAAGAGAACTCCAAGAATCCTTTCTTTAATCATTAAAATGTTTTAGTGATTAGTGCCCTTCTTAAGGTCTCCAATGACCTCTTAGTTTCCAAATCTGAGATTCCTATGTCACTGTTGTTCCTACAGACATCAACATGACTGACAGCTCTCAACACCTCAAATTATTGTCTCTTTTGTCTTTTCTCTCTCTTTTATCCCGTTTTTTTCCTCCTGTCTATCTAACCTTATCTAACCTTTTTCCACTTGTCTTTTGTGAGTTCCTCCTTTATTGTCTACAATCTCTCCCATTCTCAAGGATTCAGTCACCAAAACTATGCTGATATATATACCTCTTGTTCCAGTTTGTCTCAGAAACACATTTAAAACACTTTCTTGGTCTGTATGCAAGCTGGTATATCATAAATACTGTCTGTTCAGTGGCAGAATAAGCTGTTTTGCACGTATAATATCATTTGTGCATCACCATCATCCTGTTACAGTATCCAGAATGAGCTTAATTGGCTGGATTTTAGTACTGTTATTATCCATTATCATTTCTCATTAATTAAAAGGTCAATAACACAGAAAAACATCTAAATCAAAACATTATTTGATATAAAAATCAGGACTTTGGCCATTGTTAGTGGAATTTTTTTTTTTTAATGATACAAATGAACTTATTTACAAAACAGAAATAGTCACAGATGTAGAAAACAAACTTATGATTTACAAGAGGGAAAGTTGGGGGGAGGGACAAATTGAGAGACTGGAATCGACACATACACAATACTATATATAAAATAGGTAAATAAGAACAAACTGTATGACTCTAGTAAACAGTCTGTAATGACCTATATGGGAAAAGAATCTAAAAAAAGAGTGGAGATATGTAAATGTATAACCGATTCACTTTGCTGTAGAGAAGTAACACAACATTGAAAATCAACTATACTCCAACAAAAAATAATTAAAAAAGGTTCTTCTCCTTTCACAGTCTGACTTTTCTATTTGTGTGTGTGCTTTTTCACTCAGCCATGGCTGACTCTTTTGTGGCCTTATGGACTGTAGCCTGCCAGGCTCCTCTGTCCATAGGATTCTTTAGGTAAGAATACTTGAGGGGGTTGCCATTTCCTTCTTCAGGAGATCTTCCTGACTCAGGGATAGAACCCATGTCTTCTGTGTCTCCTGCATTGCAGGCAGATTCCTTTTCCTCTGTGCCACTTGGGAAGATCTGACTTTTCTGCTATAGTCACTTACAAATAATACTGCTGAAAATCGATTTAAAATTAGTGATTGAAAAGTATATTTGATTTGGTTTTGGATTTTGATAAGGATATCTATAGACATCAAACACTTTCAATGATTTACCATTCCTCTCATATAAATTTTAATCTTTTCAAACTAGCACTCAGAGCCTTATACAAAGTGATCCAAATCTAATCTTTTAGCTCCTTATCCTCTACTGGGCCATTAAACTTACATTCCAGTTGATCCAGATCTTTGATATCCACTCAAATATTTTAGATTCCTACCTCAATGTGTCAGTTGGTAAAGAATCTGCCTGCAATACAGGAGACCAGAGTTCGATTCCTGGGTCAGAAAGATCCCCTGGAGAAGGGAATGGCAACCCATGCCAATATTCTTGCCTGGAGAATCCCTAGGGCAAAGAAGCCTGGCAGGCTACAGTCAATGGGGTCACAAAAATCAGATAGGACTTGGAAACTAAACCACCACTGCCGCAATGCCTACAAATTTTTGTAAAGATTTTTTTTTCCACATGAAATAATACCTCTCTCTTCTGTCTCTGTCATCAAAAATCTTATCTATCCTTACCACAAAGTCCATTTCTTCACCAGCTTTTCCCAATTAGCATAGGTCAGATTTATCTTCTCTTGATAGCACTGATAATAGTTCATTACTTCCATAGTTCTTTGGAAATATATATTTTTTACTTAACTGTGCATTTCATTAGGGTATCAAAATTATCAGGTATCAAAATGCACCTGACATTACCAAACACAGTGCACGACACGGATGTATCACTGAAATATTTGCCGAATCGCCTTTGACTGAAAAAAAAATCATCTTCTGTGTAGACACGGCAGCAAAATGAAAACTAGGACAAAATATTAAGTGATTATAAATAAAAACTCATCCAGAAAAATCTTTTCTGAATTGACAGAAATAGTGCAAGTAATAACACATCTAAATAAGAAAAGGCATTATACAGAGGATAAAACTGAAAAAAAATAAATATACGTTGGAACTATGGAGACTAGATATATCAACCCTTTGGAGCCAAATCATACTATAAGGTCAGCAGAGGCACTGGAAATGGAAATTGAATGGCCTGGGAAACAAGACTCCCAGAACTTCCTTTATAAAGAATTGTACAAAGTGGGTCAGCACTGCTCAGAGAAATTGTGAGAGAACAGAACATTCAGAAAAGAAAGGAAGGAACAGATCCCTTAAAGCTCTATAAGCTAGTATCAAATACAAGAAAAAAGAAAGTAAGAGGTGATAGTAATGGCAAGCAGCACAAAACAAGAAGAAGAACTGCACCTGTTGGAGGCTGGGCTGCAGAGGAGCTCACAAGACTTGCTGGGCTCTCTGAGAGGAAAAGAGAGAGTGGGAATAAAGCACATCTCTAAGAAAAACAATTGCTGTGTTTTCATTTTGGTCATCTGATGTTAGCATCTAAGAGTGTTTAAAGAGTCAAAGCTCTAAGGCAAAATATAACTGGGCTTATCTCCAAAGTCTGTCCCTTGGGAGCTAGATGGCCTAGCATAAGCTGCATAAGCATCAGGTTTCTTCTTTGTAGAATAGGAACAATAGTAGTACTTAGTTCAGATCATTTTTAAAGGTAAAATAAGATACTGCATTTAAATCCTTAGCACCCTTAGACTAAAGTCTACACTATTAAATGTTCAATAAACATTAGCTATTATTTTCAGTCTTTAAAGCATGCTATGTTTCTAAGACTCTAGGAAGGCTTTCCTGTCCTGAAATTAAGGACTAACATCCAAATACTTGGGTTGTTATATATTAAATGACATCTCATTCTTTCACAACTTTATATAAAGAAGGATGTGGTATGTTAAGTATTATTTTCAGACGACAGTATTTTTCATAATTGGATATCTGACCTCTAACTGAATAGGGGTGTTTATGTCAGGGGAGAGGTTATATGGGCAAGAGTAAAGAAGAGCACAATAATGGTAGGAGGCATGGACGATACCTGCACAATTTTGCAGATGCTGGCTTTAGTATGCAGTAAAGTATAGCTGATTGTGGGCTTCCCTGATGACTCAGCAGTAAAGAAACCACTTGCCAATGCAGGATATGGGGTTCACATCCTGGTCCAGGAAGATCCCTTGGAGAAGGAAATGACAACCCACTTCACTATTCACACTTGGGAAATCCTAAGGACAGAAGAGCCTGGCTAGCCATAGTCCATAACACTCAGACATGACTTAGCAACTGAGCACACACACACACAGCACAAGACAAGAACATAGGTGATCATCTACCTTCTCACTCCCACCTTGTGGGGGGTGGTGGTATTTGTTTACCCCCCACATGTAACATGGAAATATAAGTAATTATAATCTGAAAATCAGAAACACACTGAAACCATATAGACCATATTTAAAAATAAGAGATGATAAGGAAAGATTATACTGTACACTGGGCTAGCACCTCATCAACTACACACTAAAAGTGATGTAGTGATAAAACAGTGAATGAAATAGAGTAAAGGAAGTCATCACTGAGAATATTTATGTTAGTGATCAGTAGTTAACATAGTGACGCTTATTCCTAAGGGATTTGTAATCCATTGTCTTTTTAAAATATATTTCTGAAGTAAAGATATATTCTGTTCATAAAAGATTGAAAGTTCCTTGAGCCTTTTCAGCAATTATACTATTCCCGCTACAAAATGCTGTTTATAGCCTACTCCATTCAAATGTACCACTCACCAGTATTATATTTAAAAGTTTTCCTAGCTTCTCATCATTTTTTATGCAGACCTGATTTGTCCTGAATGATTATCAGACAAGCTTTGATTTTAAAAAAAGAAATAAGAGCACAAGCTGGAATCAAGATTGCCAGTAGAAATATCAGTTACCTCAGATATGAGGGTGACACCACCCTTATGGCAGAAAGCAAAGAAGAACTAAAGAGCCTCTTGATGAAAGTGAAAGAGTAGAGTGAAAAAGTTGGCTTAAAACTCAACATTCAGAAAACTCAGATCATGGCATCTGGTGCCATCAGTTCATGCCAAATAGATGGGGAAACAATGGAAACAGTGAGATTTTATTTTTTGGTCCATCTAGTCAAAGCTATGGTTTTTCCAGTCCTCATGTATGGATGTGAGAATTGGACCATAAAGAAGGCTGAGCACTGAAGAACTGATGCTTTTGGACTGTGGTATTGGAGAAGACTCTCTTGAGAGTCCCTTGGACTGCAAGAAGATCAAATCAGTCAGTTTTAAAGGAAATCAGTCTTTAATATTCATTGGAAGGACTGATGCTGAAGCTGAAACTCCAGTACTTTGGCCATCTAACGAGAAGAAATGACTCATTGGAAAAGACCCTGATGCTGGGCAAGATTGAAGGCAGGAAGAGAAGGGTGACAGAGGATGAGGTGGTTGGATGGCATCAACAACTCAGTGGACATGAGTTTGAGCAAACTCTGGGAGTTGATGATGGACAGGGAAGCCTGGTATGCTGCAGTCCATGGGGTCACAGAGATGGACATGACTGAGCAACTGAACTGACTGAAGAGTATATATATAGAGATGTCTGTGTGTATATATATATATATATATGTGTGTGTGTGTGTGTGTGTATATATATATATATATATGTGTGTGTGTGTGTGTGTGTGTGTGTGTGTGTGTGTGTATATATATGTAATATGTTTTTACTATGTTTTATGCCAGTGTGCTCAGTCATGTCCAACTCTTTTTGACCCCAGGGACTGTAGCCCATCAGTGTCCTCTGTCCATGGGATTTTCCAGGCAAGAATACTAGAGTGGGTGGCCATTTCCTCCTCCAGGGGATCTTCCTGACCCAGGGATTGAATCTATGTTCCTTTTGTCTCCTGCATTGGCAGGCAGATTCTTTATCACTATTGCCACCTGGGAAGCCCTTACTTAAAAACAATGACTTAATTTAGCAAACCTTTAATGGCTCAGATGGTAAAGAATCTGCCTGCAATGCAGGAGACCCAGGTTCAATCCCTGGGTTGGGAAGATACCCTGGAGAAGGGAAAAGCAACCCACTCCATTATTCTCATCTGGAGAATTCCACGGACTGAGCAGCTTGGTGGGCTATATAGTCCATAGGGTCGGAAAGATTAGGACATGACTGAGTGACTAACACTTTCACTTTTCACTTCACTATCTGCCATATAATGAGCACTATGTTAAACATGTGAATGAGAAGAGTCACATTTAATGAAATGAAGACAACTGTTTTTTTATAGCTAAGATGTAGAACAGCTCTTAAGAAGATGGTTACTTACAATGAGAAAAAATGTGGTAAGTTTACCTGGAGTACAAGTTAAGACTTCAGCTGTTTCATACCACAAATGGCTCGGCTATACTCAAAGTAAGTGATTTGTCAGTTGATTTAGAGAGAAAGTGTGTCTCTGGGGGAGTTATATGAGTAAGAAATAGGGTACTTGGAACCCCATGCTGTGGCAGGAGGTTTGTAGCATTCACAGGAGTTTGTAGGATGCTTCTGCCTCTCTTTTTGAAAGAAGGTGAATGTACTGAGTATATTTTCAGTGAGCCAGGTCCCTCGGGGCCAGAGATCAGACTGTGGTAGGCACTTGCTCATAGGCCCCACAATGTTCCCTTCCTCTTGGTGTTCATGCTCTTCTGGCTTCTATCTTAGGTATTCTCTCTCTCTCATTAATTGCTCTAGAAGAGGCCTGCTGCCATGGTCTGGGGACACCCAGTCAGTTCAGAAAGAAGTCCATATGACAAAGAATTTGACATTTCTAGCTACTGGAGGTCTTCATTGCAGCTGTCTACCAGGGTTGGAAGGCACAGGACTTTGGCTGGGAGAGGGCTGGGTCACCATAAGGATTCGGGTGAATGCCAAGCTGACACTGAGGACTAAACAAGCTCTCACAGGTATAAGAGAGACTAAGGAAATGTAAAGAAAGAAAGCTATTGATGAATTACAGAAAATTTGGTGAATATGGAGTTTCTAGATTTCATAATCGAAAAGCTGAAGTTGTGTCCAACATTTAACTTTGAGGATCACGGTGTCCCTAACTCACATATGGTTTCAGAAACTTCAAGGCAGATATAAAATGACGACTACAACACAGGAATGAAATCTAAGGGAGTACACATGTACATTATGTATCAGTATAAAAATACGTAAGCATAAAATAGCATGGATCACTTAAAATTATACTAATATATAAAGTATAATACAGAACAACTAACTTGAGCCATTATACAGACAATAACTATCATAAACCTAACATAATGAAAATAAATATGTGAAACAAATGCAAGTAACACATTCACCACAAAAACAGTAAAAAAGTTTAATATACACCTATTCTTAAATGTTTATACAGAGAACACTTAAATTTCAGAAATAAGTCTGATACATGCTAAACTAATCTTTAGCTATAAAATGAGTAATATAGAAAGATTAGCATTTGCATAATCACTGTATTCAGTTCTTGCAACCTGATACGATTATAGTGGTGTTGCTATATATATATATATATATTTGTTGTTGTTGTTGTTAGGTAATGGTTTGTTAAAACTTTTGTAGGGTATGGTAATACTCAAAAGTGTTACACTTTTGAATTCTAAGGTTGTTTAAGATACTGGGATTTTTTTTTTTTTTTTAAATGTCCTTTCTGTATAACTTAAGCACATTCTTTACAAAGAGTTCCAGTATTTTCACAAATTCTTTTTAACAAAGCTTATTTAAGAATCCCTTTGAAATATTTAACCTAATTAGTTGAGTGTGCTCGTTTTCAACAATGTTGACACTTTACTTGATACTCCTCCCTTCAAAAGGTGAAGACTAATCACCCACTTTCTACGCAGAAATGCAGGTTGGAGTTAGTTTCTTAATGTAGTTAACAGAATATGGCATACATATAGACACAGACTATCTTTTTTGGACCACTTACTCTGAGGGAAGCCAACAGCCAGATCATGAGCATAGGAACGTGTGAGGAGGGACACAGGGTAGGAACTGAGGCCTCTCCCCAACAAGTAGCACTAACTTCTCAGCCTTGTGAATGAGACACCTTGAAATTACAATCCTACACCTTCTGAAAAGCCCACAAGATGACAACTGATTGCAAACTCATGAGAGACTCTGAGCCAGAAACACCCACATAAGCGAAACCCACAGATTCTGTGAGGATAATAATTATTATGTCACTGTGTTTTCAGGCTTTTTAATGCAGCAATTAATAACTAATGCAATCATCTCATTATGGTATATTCTATTTTCATGAGAGATGTATTAGAAAAGAAAGATCACCTTTTATGAAGTATAAAAACTATAATTTAAAATGTACACAATGAATATTACTGCATTAGTCTTGGTTTTAACAGTGCATATGTTAATTTCTCAATCTGTGGATAGATATGCCATTATTATTAGCTTCCATTGCTGACTGTTACATGTATGTGTTTAAACTTAATTCCAGATTAAGAAAGTATATTTGTAAATCCAGTTAATTAGTTGAAATCTCACAAAAGAATATTGGTACCTGGAAAATGACATTTTTAAATTCTTACTCAAAATATTTACTTATATATTTTGCATGAAATCATTACAATTGTAAAATCACATCTGATTTTTATGGTACATTCTGACATTTTTCAAAACAATAAAAACCAGAAAATATTAAAAAGTGCTAGCTTATTTGAAAATATGAAACTAAATTTTATGTGAGAATTATTTCATTAAATTCATACTGTAAACTAATTTACATACATGGTGGAATAATAAAATTCATTTTTTAATCTAAAAAGTGAGCATTTATTGAATATGTTCTGAGGTAAGTGCTGCTTTAAATGTCTTTTATGTATTTTTTAATTATTGCTGTCATTTTACTAATTAAGAAAACAAAGCAAAGACAAGTCAAATACTTTCAAGAGATCACATATTTATTAAATGGTAAACAAGGATTGAACTCAGGTTCTCTAACATGTATATTCTTAGGCATGCTGATGTTCCAATCTGGAATCTAGTTTTCCCACTAACATATAATAAAACATCTACAACAAAAGCATATAAAAATGACACATACATTCACAGATTCAAAAATTAATATATGCCTTATTAAAGGCACAATTAACCTAGCAATACTGATTGTGCACATTCTAAAATGCTCTTGTCTTTAAACACAAATTAGTATATGACCAAATTGCAGTATAATTTTGAAAAACTTAAAAATTTCCTCAAGTGTCTATCAGAATAGAGATATAAAAAAATACCAAGCCAACAGCATTTCCTATAAGTTACTTGGAACTGTAAGGCAAAATAGCAACAAGGTCACAAAACATCTTCATGGGAACAGCCTGGGGTAGCAGCTATCTTAAACAAAGGATGATGGCAATCTCTGAACAATAAGGAAGAAAATAATAAAATGAATTCCTAAACAAAGACAAAAAATTGGTGACACTAAAGTAGACTTAGGTGCTGACCAGATTGGAGCTGCTTTCATTCCTGTTTTTTCTATTTCAGGACTCAGGAACTTGTTGCACTCCCTGCCTCTCTTAGGAAGGATGAATATAAAAGGCAACCCACATTGTCTAAAAATAGACCTCAGTCCACTTTGACAAAGCACTCTATCCAGCAGCACTCTGCTGCCACACTTTCATTAAACCAATGGAAATGTCAGCTTCATCTATTTTGTTTCTACTAGAGAGCACAGGGGTTCAATATTTTGACCCGTCTCCACCAGAGAGGAGGAATTTGATTTGTAGAAAGACATGGGCCTGATTTCACTAGATATTAATGAATCAGCAAAATAAGTTTTTATATGGCTACAGGAGCAGTCTGTCAGCAACCCCATGACAAATCTCTTTCTCTAACAGACTATAATATGCTCACAAAAAAACCACTTCAGGATGAAATTTGGCACATGGTTATATATTTCTGGGATAATTGTAATTTTTCCCCTTCATTAGTAAAAATAAAAGTCAGTGTCTTAATCTATAGCACTATGTTACAACTAAACTAACAAGAAAAATACATAATAAAAATTGACTACTACCTAGTCAAATTCTGTAAAACTCAAAAAATATAAATATCCTCCTTTATCAAAGAAAAATAAATCCAATCATATCAATAATAGTTATTTTCTTCCGTACATATATATTAACTTCCAAAAAAAAAAGAAAAGTCTACAGATTTTACTCTAGCACAAAAGACATTAAAGGGCTTAGGTCAGGTTTTGAAAACTGGTATAAGACATTTTCAGTGATTAACATTTTCACTTCCAGAAGAATTCATTTAGAACCACTTCAATATCTTGATGAAACTTCATTAAATAAAGCAGTATATGCATATTTATAAAAATAATATTCATAGCAGCACTACTTACAATAGTCAGGACATGGAAACAATCTAAATGTCCATCAACAAATGAATGGATAAAGAGGTGATGTATATATGTATATACGCACACACATACACACACACACATATACTCATACACAATGGAACACTACTCAGTCACAAAAATGAATGAAATAATATCATTTACAGCAACATGGACAGACCTGGAGATTATCATACTAAGTGAAGCAAGTGAAAGAAAGACAAATATTATATGACATTACTTATATGTGGATATAAAAAGATATACATTATGCAAATGAACTTATTTACAAAATGGAAATAGACTCACAGACAGAGAAAGCAAGCTTATTGTTTTTTTTTTTTTTTAACCAAAGGGAATAATGGGATGGGGAGGAGTTAGATAAATTAGGAGTTTGGGATTAATAAACACTACTCTTCGCAACCCTATGGACTGTAGCCTGCCAGGCTCCTCTGTCGATGGAATTCTCCAGGCTAGAGTACTGGAGTTGGTGGCTGTTCCCTTCTCTAGGGGACCTTCCTAACCCTGGGACTGAACCTAGGTCTTCCACATTGAAGGCAGATTCTTTACCGTCTGAGCCACCAGGGAAGCCTAGCAAACAAACTGCTGCTGTTGCTGCTACTAAGTCGCTTCGGTCGTGTCCGACTGTGTGCAACCCCATAGACGGAAGCACACCAGGTTCCCCAGTCCCTGGGATTCCCCAGGCAAGAACACTGGAGTGGGTTGCCATTTCCTTCTCCAATGCATGAAAGTGAAAAGTGAAAGTGAAGTCGCTCAGTCGTGTCAGACTGTTCGCGACCCCATGGACTGCAGTCCACCAGGCTCCTCCATCCATGCGATTTTCCAGGCAAGAAAGAGTACTGGAGTGGGATGTCATCGCTTTCTCTGAACAAACAAACTACCATATATATAATAGATAACCAACAAGGACCTACCATATAAAACAGCAAATTATACTCAATATTTTGTGATAATGTATAATGAAAAATAATCTGAAAAAGATAATTTTCAGACAATCACTTTACTATATACTTGAAACTAATACAGTGTTGTAAATTAACTATACTTAAATTAAAAAATGGAAATTCAGAAATTTGTGTTTGAAGATATTCTCAAAAATTATTTATAATACTAAGGAACGGAATAGAAATTTACATGCTTACCCATAGAAAATGTTTAAATATTAATAAATAAATATAACAGAATATAAGGTATTCATTAGAAAACACAATTTGGGTGCCTTCTAAACAATGACTGTGTGTGGTAGCATAATTTGCTTAAAAGAAAAGTCAGTCAACATGAGCATAAAAGTCAGTAAAATTTTTATTTCCTTACATTTTCTTCCAAGTTTTAAATCTGCTTTTGAATCACAGGAAGTGATCAGTTTAAGAGTTCAATTTTTTAAAATTCATTTTTAACTGAAGGATAATGGCTTTACAGGATTGTGTTGGTTTCTACCAAACAACAACATGAATCAACCGCAGGTTTACCCATGTCCCCTCCCACTTGAACATCCCTCTCACTTTCCTTTCCAACCCACCCCTCTAGGTTGTTACTGAGCCTTGGTTTGAGTTCCCTGAGTCATACAGAAAATTCCCACAGGCTATCTGTTTTACATATGGTAATATCTATTTCCATGTTACTCTACACATTCCACCCTCTCCTTCCTTCCCCCACACACCGTGTCCATAAGTCTGTTCTCAATGTCTGTGTCTCCACTGCACTTCTGAAAAAGTTCATCAATATCATCTTACTAGAGTCCATATATATATATATATTATAATATGATAATTGTTTTTCTCTTTCTGACTTCACTCTGTGTAATAGACTCTATGTTCATCCACCTCATTAGGACCAACTCAAATGCTTTCCTTTTCATGGCTGAATAATTTTCCATTGTATATTTGATGTCACTTACTTATCAATACTATATTTCCTAACATTGGTTGTGGGTATAAGGTTATTCAATTACTCAAACTTGGCTGTGCATAGGTAGTATTTGTGTATGTGTGTATAATTTCTAAACCTTTTTGTTAACTTTTATTTCTTCTTAAAAATGTTTTAATATAAAGTTCACCATTTTTAATGTAAGTTATTGACACTCACATAGCTGTAGAACTACCACCACAATCTAGAAACAAACTATACCAACACTCCCAAAATATTCCTCTGAAGTTGTTTGGAGTCACCTTCTCTCCTCTTCCTCACATCAAGAGAAACACTAGTCTATTTTCTGTCACTTTGGTTTTATCTCTTACAAAATATTACAATATACAGCCTCCTTTCACTTAACACACAACATTTGAAATCTATCTCTGCTCTTGTGTCTATCAGTATTTTGTAGTACTCGTTCTATGGGTATATCACAGTTTGTTTATCCAGTTACCAGCCAAAGGATCTTTGGGTTGTTTCCAATTTGGAGCAATTATTACTAAAGCGGCTATAAAATGTGCATATATGATTTTGAGAATATGTTTTTATTTCCTTCAGAAAAATAGCTAAGACTGGGATTCTTGTATGGTATGGTAAGTTATGTTCAACTTTGAAAGGAATTTCCCAAATATTCCCTAAGTGGCTAAAATTCTTCTTGGATTTCCACCAAAAGAATATGAGAATTCTTACTGGCAGTTCAGTTCAGTTCAGTCGCTCAGTCGTGTCTGACTCTTTGCGACCCCATGGACCGCACTATGCCAGGCCTCCCTGTCCATCACCAACTCCCGGAGTCCATCCAAACCCATGTCCATTGAGTCCGTGATGCCATCCAACCATCTCATCCTCTGTCGTCCCCTTCTTCTCCTGCCCTCAATCTTTCCCAGCATCAGGATCTTTTCAAATGAGTCAGCTCTTCATATCAGGTGGCCAGAGTATTGGTGTTTGAGCTTTAGTCAGTCCTTCCAATGAACAGCCAGGACTGATCTCCTTTTGGATGGACTGATTGGATCTTCTTGCAGTCTGAGGGATTCTCAAGAGTCTTCTCCATCACCACAGTTCAAAAGCATCAATTCTTCGGTGCTCAGCTTTCTTTATAGTCCAACTCTCACATCCATACATGACCACTGGAAAAACCATAGCCTTGAGTAGATGGACATTGTTGGCAGTATTTGATGTCAACCTTTTCTTTTTTTTAATTTAGCCATTCAACTTATGTGTAGCTATCTTATTCAGGTTTTAATTTGCATTTGCCTAATGATTTTGCACATCATTTTTTTAAAAATGAGTTTATAAGTCATCTGTATAACTAGTGTCTCTTCAAACATTTTGCCCATATTTAATTGGATTTTTTGTTTTTATTAAGTTTTGAGAGTTTTTCCATATATTGTGCTTACAAACCATTTATCATATATGTGATTTCCAAACAAGATGCTTTCATTTTGTCCTTGCATTCTCTTAACAGGTTTTTTTTTTTTTTCAAATAGGAAAAGTTCTTCATTTTGATAGCCTGATTTATTTATTCAGTTTTCTTTAATAAGGCATATTTTTGGTATACTACTGAAGAAATATTTGCCTAACCCAAGGACCTCCCCCCATATTTTCTTTCAGAAGTTTAAAAAACGTGAGGATCTCTATTTATGTCTATAATTCAAGTTTTGGTTTTTTTTTTTCCCTATCTGTTATGAGGCATGAATTGGGAGGAGAGTTCTTTTGTGACATATGGATATTCAGGTGTTTGGTAACATTTGTTAAAAGAAAAAAAAATTCTCTATGGAATTATGTTCTTAACTTTGTTGAAATTAAGTGACATATACCTGTGGGTCTATTTCTGGATGGCCTATTCTGTTCAGTTGTCCTATTTATCTATTAACATATCCGTTTGTTAATACCACACTGATTTCATTTGTGCTCTTTTTATACTAAATCTTGAAATCAGGTAGTATAATTTCTCAAATTATTCTTTTCTCCCCAAAGCTGATAAAGCTATTTTAACCTGTCTGTATTTCCATGTAAGTTCTAGATTTCACTTATTGATTTAAAAAGAAAAACTGCTAGAATTGTTATCAAAATTGCATTGAATTTTCAGATCAACCTATGAAGAAGTGACTTCTCAATTATATTGTTAATATAAACCCATGAATGTCATATATTTCTCCATTTATTTAGGTGTATTTCGATTTCAGGGTAAAAGTTTAGCATCTTGATCTTGGACATTTTATTAATTTTATACCCAAGAATTTCATGCATTTCTGATATGTTTTAATCACTAGTGTAATTTTGATAGTTTTAAAATTTTATTTTCAGTGGCTAATTGCTGGTATGTAAAGATACAATTAATTTTTGTATACTGACCTTTTATCTGTGACCTTATTAACCTTTATTAGCTTAATATTATCCATAATACCACTTAATATGCATTGAATGTCTGTACGAGCTATAGTGTTTTCCTTTATTCCTGATACTGGTAAATTACAAAGTTTCTTTTTCTTTGGAACAAGATGGAGTAGGATAGTCCATTGAACTCTTGCAACTGCTATTGACTTCATGGATGTCCATCATCCATTTCTTATCAGAAACACAAAATCTTCATATATTTAGTAAGCAGTAGCAGTGTTAGCTGCTCAGTCGTGTCTGACTCTTTGCGACCCCAAAAACTGTAGTCCACCAGGCTCCTCTGTCTGTGGGATTCTCCAGGCAAGAATACTGAAGTAGATTGCCATTCCCTTCTCCTGATGATCTTCCTGACCCAGGGAATATTTAGTAAACATGATGCTCAATTCATAGGGCTTCCTTGTCCACAATTAAATTTTGAAAATGCAGTCAATTTTTATACAGTCAATTGTCTCTTCATTTGTGAAATTATTAATTTCAATTAAAAGTAGTACATATACTCTATAATAAGTACACTTCATCAAATTAAAATCTCAATTCAATATATCATAATTCAATTTACAAACTTGGGCAGTGAAATGATTTTAATATTTCTGAATAAATTTTAATCAAACTTTATAGTAATCTAAAATGTAACCTAAAGACAATATAAATATCTATATTTATATATATTTAAATATATCTATATTTATAGCAATTTGATTTTAAAATTTTAGAAAAATTATATAAGGATTCACTATTACCTGTCTTTTTATACAAATATGCATTAATCAGATAACTAATTTCTCTTGGTTAACTAAACAAGGAGTAAGTCATTATAAAAAACAAAATTTATTTCATTGTTGATTTATTTGTTTTCTGGCTACTAAAAAATTGTGAGTGGTTCAGCAGTCCCCTTCTGAACCTCCTAAATCATCAGTTTTTATGTTGACTAATGTTACTAAAGAGACCATTTCACTGCCAGTTCCTGCTTATATTTAAAGAACTATCATTACGATTTCAAATTCCAATATGTTAGCTCTCTTGATCCCATCTTCTCTGTCTGCTAGAAACCTTATTTTGAGTTTTATCTTTTCGTATCTTTCTCTCTTAACTGCACAGTCCTTTGAGCTTTTGCCCATCTATTTTGTAGAGGATGTCATTCTACTCATATGCCCTTTTCACCTCCTCTTCAGCCTTACTCCTTTATTTTCAACTTCCAGAAATATCTTTCCCTACTGAACTACTTCCAGCAACGTTCTGTGGGCAGTTTATATCCTATTTATAATAATAATGAGAACAACCAAATAAAATGATAATGAAGGAGGAAAATGAGAATGAGGAAGAGACAGTGAAGAAAAGAAGTAAGTAAAATTATTTGAAAACATAATATAATCAGCTACATATGAAACATTTTTATGAAATAGGTATTGATCTGAGTTTAAAATAAATACTTTGCTGTTCAGAAGAAAAAAATATTTTTCCAAAATTACTCAATTCATGTTTATAATTTAAAACTAGGTCTAATTGTTAATAGCTAATACTTATTGAGCACTTCCTATATATTAAATCAAATACACACATTATCTCATTGAATAAAATAACCCCTGAAGAAAGTACTATAATAATAGTCATATCACCATCTAGTGAAGCTTCATAAGAGATGAAATAGTTTGTTTAAGGTCTCATATTGAGTGAGAATGTTCTTATTCATACCCAAATAACCTGGCACTGGAACCAAGAGCCTTAATCTCCACTTAATACTGCAAATTTTTACTTTATTAAGCTATGTTACATACAAAAAAATGGTTGCTTGTTATTTGTCTATTTTTATTTTCTTAATTAGCTATTACTTCAGGACAAAAATATAAGCACATTCTACTACCCAATGTCAAAAATTAGGCTAATTCCTAAGTAAATATATTATACAAACATATATCAATATTTATCTATCTAGACAAAGAGAAAAATATTAAAGAATATAAAGGAATAACATTTAATTTTTTATTATCTTTTAAAAAACATTCTTATTTTATTGAATATATTTTAATTCTAATTTTTCTAATTAAAAATGATTTGAACTTATCCCTCTTAAACTGACCCATCAAATATATAAATTTCTCACCCAGACCGGTTTTTACCACTATTACTATCCTCTTCCTAGACCATAAATCCACCCTGATTTTAAATTGATTTAAATATGATCTTCAAACATGTATTACATATGACTTAGAAAATTTATCATCCTTTGAGGTAACTGAAACACAGACATCCCTTAGCTATGAAAGAACTTAAAATATTTGCATTTAAATGTGTCCTTATGTGAATACTTTCACTTTCATAAAGTGAGTCTCTAAGCTGACTAGAATAAATATAGTTCAGTCATCACAATTCCATTAAACTTGCTGTTATTTTTATACCCTGAAACATATTTTTCATTTCATATTCCATTTCCAAATTCAAGGTATATATTTTATTTTTCATACACAGAGTAAAAGACAAGATTGAAAATCAACTCAGTATATTTCAAATGGTGGGCAAGTTAGAAAAACAATTTTTTCTTGAGCTAACCAAGGTCAACATCTCAAACACAACATACTCTTGAAGAATATTCTTCAAAGTAATCCTTTTCAAAAGTACATCTAAAATCAAGGATGTCTGGAGAGTGTTATTTTGAAGTGAGAGAATACCAAAATATTCCAGTCATCAGCGCACTCTATCAAAAGACAAAGGAAATCTATTGACATTCTTCTTTTAAAGTGTTATTGAGAGTATTGCCATTTTATAATTGAAATAGTTTTCTATTTCAGTTTTTACAGATTATTTTTACAATATTAGCCTACAATAAGTATATATTGTAACTCATATAGCAGTTAACTAATTTTAACACACACACAGATACAACATTTAAAAAGATGAGTTGGCCTCAAACACAGAATGGAACAATGCTGTTATTATCCTTTCAAGTGGGAAATATAGTTTAAAAGCAATAATCAACTGATATCTAGACTTTAGTGCATAGAAATGTCCTGACTACTATCTAAGAACCTTCAGTCAGTTCAGTTCAGTCACTCAGTCGTGTCCCACTCTTTGCAGCCCCATGAATCCCAGCACGCCAGGCCTCCCTGTCCATCACCAACTCCTGGAGTTCACTCAAACTCATGTCCATCAAGTCGGTGATCCATCCAGCCATCTTGTCCTCTGTTGTCCCTTTTTCCTCCTGCCCTCAATCCCTCCCAGCATCAGAGTCTTTTCCAGTGAGTCAACTCTTCCCATGAGGTGGTCAAAGTACTGGAGTTTCAGCTTTAGCAGCATTCCTTCCAAAGAACACCCAGGGCTGATCTCCTTCAGAATGGACTGGTTGGATCTCCGTGCAGTCCAAGGGACTCTCCAGACTCTTCTCCAACACCACAGTTCAAAAGCATCAATTCTTCGGCGCTCAGCCTTCTTCACGGTCCAACTCTCACATCCATACATGACCACTGGAAAAACCATAGCCTTGACTAGAGGGACCTTTGTTGGCAAAGTAATGTCTCTGCTTTTGAATATGCTAACTAGGTTGGTCATAACTTTTCTTTCAAGGAGTAAGCGTCTTTTAATTTCATGGCTGCAGTCACCATCTGCAGTGATTTTGGAGCCCAAAAAGATAAAGTCTGACACTGTTTCCACTGTTTCCCCATCTATTTCCCATGAAGTGATGGGACCAGATGCCATGATCTTCGTTTTTGAATGTTGAGCTTTAAGCCAACTTTTTCACTCTCCACTTTCACTTTCATCAAGAGGCTTTTTAGCTCCTCTTCACTTTGTGCCATAAGGGTGGTGTTATCTGCATATCTGAGGTTATTGATATTTCTCCTGGCAATCTTGATTCCAGCTTGTGCTTCCTCCAACTCAGCGTTTCCCATGATGTACTCTGCATAGAAGTTAAATAAGCAGGGTGACAATATACAGCCCTTAAGGGGCTATAAAATATAGAACAGAGAACAATGATAATCACATCCTTTCATTTCATCTCTATAAAATCTACAAATCTATTTTAGTGCTTAAGTTAAATGGCTTCAAGTGGCTCCTGAGACTGAATACTTTAAGTATGAAAATGACTGCAATTTATTGGACCAATCAATTAACTTGACCATATATTTCTGTGAATCTTTACCTGAATTATTTATTGCTTGTAACCAAGTGTTTTCCAAATTAGTTGTTTCATGACCGACCACACAAGGTTTGACATCAATGCAATACATTTTAAAGTGCTTCCACTGAAATTGTTCAAATCTATCAGAAAAACCTTATTTTACAAATAACTATCATGTAATATCTATTTGAATACACTGTAGGACCACTATATACATTTGAATCCACGTTACCATTTTGATTTTCTTCACTAGGCTTGTGTAAAATACAAAGGAAACTACTATGTGTGATTTGTGCTATCCTTATATATATAGAAGTAATTATACAGTTAGCTGGATGAGGGAATCATAGATTTACATGAAATATGATATTCAAATAGAAATATTCAAAATAATATGCAATATAGGATTACATATATTATGTGTATATATGTACACTTATGCATAACATATAACTTCATAATATATAACATCTTCAGACCATTTCTGATGATTTACATGTTTTAGGAATGTGAAGGACAACAGAAAACCTGGTAAAGTCCACCGAGCTTGGAAGGGATCATGGGATTAGGTTGAACAAAAAAGAATACATACTTAATAACATGCATCTGAATTATGAATTTGAACTGCTGGATCTACAATTTAAGCTGAATTGGTCAAAATTGACAAAGGATAATAAAAGAAGGAATAAAATCCTCTCATCTTTGAAGGTCTGAATAACACGTACAGCAAGCAGCCATGGCAAATCTCACAGTTCTAAAAGGATTCTCAGGGTCTGGTACCTACAGAAATAGAAACTCAGTTTGGGAATCTCAATGCAAGAGCCCCAGTCCTGACCAGGGGCCTTGAATTACACAGCTTAAAAGATTACCACCTTGTGACTGGGCTATTATGTCTTGCATTTGTCTGAGAGTAACATTTGAGCTAATCCTTTCACATTTAAGATTCTATTTTTATTTGCCAATTGTCATCTTCAAGGTTTCAAATAAATGTTTCTCTTCAGTGAGGGCCTGACATCATGGATTTTAGTAATTATAAAATTCTAACTTAAAAATTGCTAAAACATAATAACTTCTAAGTTTTCTATGTGAAAATAGAATTACATATTGGGAATATGATAAAATGTCAAATATAGAAAATACTTTGTGTGGAAAGTAAATAAGTGGATTTGTTTTATAATGATCTCCTATTTTATTTATAAAACTGTGCAAGTAAAATATTTTGCTTAGTTGTCAAACACTAAAAAGCTGAAATCTCAAAAGATTTAGTGCTCTAAAATTACTAATGTATTATAGTCACATTCAGTGTCACAATAATAAAGACTCTGTTGTTGTTCAGTCTCTTAGCCATGTCTGAATCTTTGTGACTCCATGAACTGCAGCACTACAGGCTTCCCTGTCCTTCACTATCTCCTGGAGTCTGCTCAAACTCATGTTCATTGAATAGTGATGCCATCCAACCATCTCATTCTCTGTTGCTTCCTTCTCCTCCTTCCCTCAATCTTTCCCAGCATCAGGGAATTTCCCAATGAGTCTGCTCTTCACCTCAGGCGGCCAAGGTATTGGAACTTCAGCTTCAGCATGAGTTGTTCCAATGAATAGTCAGAATTTATTTCATTTAATTGGTTTGACCTCCTTGCTGTCCAAGAGACTCTAGAGTCTTCTCCAACACCACATTTTGAAAGCATCAATTCTTCAGTACTCAGCCTTCTTTATGGTCCAAATCTCACAACAGCACATGACTATGGGAAAAATCATAGCTTTGACTAGATGGACCTTTGTCATCAAAGTGATGTCTCTGCTTTTTAATATGCTATTTAGGTTTGCCACAGTTTGTTTTCCAAGGATCAAGTGTCTTTTAATTTTGTGGCTTCAGTAACTGTCTGTGGTGATTTTGGAGGACAAGAAAATAAAGTCTGTTGCTGTTTCCATTTTTCCCCTTCTATTTGCCATGAAGTGATGATGGGATGAGATACCAAGATCTTAGTTTTTTGAATGCTGAGGTTTAAGCCAGTTTTTTTCACTCTCTCTTTCACCTTCATCAAGGGGTTCTATAGCTCCTCTTTACTTTCTGTCATTAGGGTGGTATCATCTTCATATCTGAGGTTATCAACATTTCTCTTGGCAGGTTGATTCCATCTTGAGCTTCATCCAGCATAGCATTTCACATGATGAACTCTGCATATAAGTTAAATAAGCAAGTTGACAATACACAGCCTTGATGTACTCCTTTCCCAATTTGAACCAGTTTGTTGTTTCATGTGCATTTCTAACTGTTGCTTCTTGACCTGCATACAGGTTTCTCATGAGGCAGGTAAGGTGGTCTGGTATTTACATCTCTAAAAATGTTCCATAGTTTATTATGATCCATACAATCAAACGTTTTAGCGTAGGCAATGAAGCAAATGCAGATATTTTTCTGGAATTTCCTTGCTTTTTCGATAATCCAATGGATGTGGGCAATTTGACCTCTGGTTTCTCTGCCTTTTATTAATCTAGCTTGTATATCTGGAATTTCTTGGTTCACATACAGTAGAAGCCTAGCTTCAAGGATTTTGAGCATTTCCTTGCTAGCATGTGAAATGAGTGTAATTGTGTGGTAGTTTGAACATTCTTTGGCATTGTCAATCTTTGGGATTGGATTGAAAACTGAATATTTCCAGTCCTGAGACCACTGCTGACTTTTCCAAATTTGCTGCCATATTGAATGCAGCACTTTAACAGCATCATTTTTGTAGGATTTGAAGTAGTTCAACTGGAATTCTATCACTCCTACTAACTTTGTAGTAATATTTCCTAAGGCCCACCTGACACCACACTCCAGGATGTCTGGCTCTAGGTAAGTAATCACACCGTCATGGTTATCTGGACTATTAAGGTCATTTTTATATAGTTCTTCCATATATTCTTGCAACTCTTCTTAATATCTTCTGTTCTGTTAGGGTCTTACATTTCTGTTCTTTATTGTGCCCATCTTTACTGAAATGATCCTTTGGTATCTTTAATTCTCTTGAAGAGTTCTCTACTCTTTCCCAATCTATTGCTTTCCTCTATTTCTTTGCATTGATCACTGAGGAAGGCTTTCTCATCTCTCTTTGCTATTTTATGTTTACTACTGTGGGCCAGAATCCCTTAGAAGAAATGGAGTAGCCTGCATATTCAATGAGAAAGTCCAAAATTCAGTATTCGGATGCACTCTCTCAAACAACAAAATTATCTTGGTTTGTTTCCAGGGCAAACCATTCAATATCACAGGAATCCAAGTCTACACCCCAACCACTAATACCAAAGAAGCTGAATTTGAACATTTCTATGAAGACCTAAGAGCTTCTAGAACTAATACAAAAAAAAAAAAAAAAAGATGTTCTTTTCATCATAGGGGAGAGGAATGCAAAAGCAGGAAGTCAAGAAGAAACCTAGAGTAGGAGGAAAATTTAGCCTCAGAGTAAAAATGAAGGAGGGAGAAGGCCAACAAAGCTTTGCCAAGCGAATGCACTGGTCACAGCAAACACCATCTTCTAACAATACAGGAGATGACTGTATACAATGACATCACCAGATGGTCAATACCAAAATCAGATTGATGATATTCTTCAAAACCAAAGTTGGAGAAGCTCTATACAGTCAGCAAAGACAGGAACAGGACCTGACTGTGGCTCTAATTATGAACTGCTTATTGCAAAATTCAGACTTAAATTGAAGAAAGTGGGGAAACCACTAGGTCATTCTGGTCTGACCTAAATCAAATCCCTTATGATTATACAGTGGAGGTGACATATAGATTCAAGGGATTAGATCAGGTAGACAGAGTGCCTGAAGAACTAAGGATGGAGGTTTGTGACATTGTACAGGAGGCAGTGATCAAAAGTATCCACAAGACAAAGAAATGCAAAAAAGCAAAATGGTTGTCTGAGGAGGCCTAATATATAGCTGAGAAAAGAAGAGAAGCTAAAGGCAAAGGAGAAAAGGAAAGTTATACCCATCTGAAGGCAGAGTTCCAAAGAATAGCAAGGAAAGATTAAAAAAGCCTTCCTCAGTGATCAATGCAAAGAAATAGAGGAAAACAATAGAATGGGAAAGACTAGAGATCTCTTCAAGAAAATTAGAAATACCGAGGGAACATTTCATGTAAAAATGGGCACAATAAAGGACAGAAATAATATGGACTTAACAGAAACAGAAGGTATAAAGAAGAGGTGGCAAGAATACACAGAAGAACTATATAAAAAGATCTTCATGACCCAGATAGCCATGACAGTGTGATCACTCACCTAGAGCCAGACATTCTGGAATGCGAAGTCAAGTGAGCCTTAGGAAGCATCATTATGAACAAAGCTAGTGGAAGTGATGGGATTCCAGTTGAACTCTTTCAAATCCTAAAAGATGATGCTATGAAAGTGCTGCACTCAATAGGCCAACAAATTTGGAAAACTCAGCAGTGGCCACAGGACTGGAAAAAGTCAGTGTTCATTCCACTCCCAAAGAAGGGTAATGCAAAGAATGTTAAACTACCACTCAGTTTCACTCATGTCACACACTAGCAAGTAATACTCAAAATTCTACAAGCCAGGCTTCAACATTACATGAATTGTGAACTTTCAGATGTACAAACTGGATTTAGAAAAGGCAGAGGAAGCATAGATCAAACTGCCAACACCCATTGGATCATAGAAAAAGGAAGGAAATTCCAGAAAAAAATCTACTTCTGCTTTATCAATTATGCCAAAGCTTTTGACTGTATAGCTCACAACAAACTGTGGAAAATTCTTAAAGAGAAGGGAATAACAGACCACTTTATCTGCCTCCTGAGAAATCAGGTCAAGAAGCAACAGCTAGAAATGGACATGAAACAACAGACTGGTTCCAAATTTGGAAAGGAGTGCATCAAAGTTGTATATTGTCACCCTGCTTATTTAATTTATATGCAGAGTACATCATGTGAAATATTGGGCTGGATGAAGCACAAGCTGGAGTCAAGATTTCTGGTAGAAATGTCAATAGCCTCAGATACACAGATGATACCACCCTTATGGCTAAAAGTGAAGAGGAACAAAAAGGCCTCTTGATGAAAGTGAAAGAGGAGAGTGAAAAGGCTGGCTTAAACCTCAGCATTCAAAAAACTAAGATCATGGCATCTAATCCCATCACTCCAGGGCAAATAGATGGAGAAACAATGGAAACAGTGAGAGACTTTATTTTCTTGGGCTCCAAAATCACTGCACATGGTGATTGCAGCCATGAAATTAAAAGATACTTGTTCCTTGGAAGAAAAGCTATGACAAAACTAGAAAGCGTATTTAAAAGCAGAGACATTACTTTGATAACAAAGGTCCATCTAGTCAAAGTTACGGTTTTTCCAGTGGTCATGTGTGGATGTGAGAGTTGGAACATAAAGAAGGCTGAGCACCAAAGAACTGATGTTTTTGAACTTTGGTGTTGGAGAAGACTCCTGAGAGTCCCTTGGACAGCAAGGAGATCCAACCAGTCAATCCTAAAGGAAATCAGTCCTGAATATTAATTGGAAGGACTTATGCTGAAGCTGAAGCTCTAATATTTTGGCCACCTATGCGAAGAACTGACTCTTTGGAAAATACCCTGATGCTGGGAAAGATTGAAGGTGGGAGGAAAAGGGGATGACAGAGGATGAGATGGCTGGATGGCATCACTGAGTTGATGGACATGAGTTCAAGCAAGCTCTGGGAATTGGTGACGGACAGGGAAGCCTAGCATGCTGCAGTCCATGGGGTTGCAAAGTGTTAGACATGACTGAGCAATTGAACTGGACTGAACTGAAATAAATTTAATTAAACAAAAGATCAGTTCAAGAACTTGTTACAGATACCAATTTTCTGTTAAGTTTGGGACACTTAGAAAATTTTTCTGTAAAATAAAATTAAAACTTTCTAAATAATCACTCCTATCTAAGGATACATCATCCTTATGTAGTCGTATAAAACTAACACCTTTAAAGAGATGAGCTCTATATAAAGTAGAGGACATTTAAATATATATATGCATATGTGTGTGTGTGTGTATATATATATTTTTTATTTTAATATATGTTCATACATATCTAGATTTCCCTGGTGGCTCAGATGGTAAAGCGTCTGCCTACAATGCGAAAGACCCGGGTTCAATATCTGAGTCGGGAAGATCTCCTGGAGAAGGAAATGGCAACCCATTCCAGTGTTCTTGCCTGGAAAATCCAATGATAGTAGAACCTGGTAGGCTACAGTCCATGGGGTTGCAAAGAGTCGGACATGACTGAGCGACTTCACTTCACTTTACTTCATAGATATCTAGGGCTTGCCTTGTAGCGCAGTCGTTAAAGAATCTGCCTGCAATGCAGGAGCCCCAGCTTCTATTCCTGGGTTGGGAAGATACCCTGGAGAAGGAAGTGGCAAGCCACTCCAGTATCCTTGCCTGGACAATCCCATGGACAGAGGAGCCTGGCTGACTATAGTCCATGTGGTGCAAGAGTTGGACATGACTTAGTAACTCAGTTCATATATATCCATATCCATATATATATATATATATATATATATACACACATACATACATATATATATGTGTGTGTGTGTGTGTGTGTGTGTGTGTGTGTGTATACAGATGGTGATACTGGGAAATACTGAGGGCAGGAGAAGGAGGCAACAGAGGATGAAATGTGTGGATAGCATCACTGACTCAATGGACATGAGTTTAAGCAAACTCTGGGAGATAATGAAGGACAAGGAAGCCTGGCTTACTACAGTCCATGGGCTTGCAAAGAGTTGGACACGACTTAACAACTGAACAACACAATATATACAAGAATAAAGAGAAGGGGAATGTCTTGAATTTTAATTTAAACTGTTATAGATATTTAGTAAATAAGGCACCTACAAAGCAAAAAATAAAGTACATAATGAGAAAAAACGTGTCTGACAGCTTACATCTGCCTTTAACATCATGTCAGTCTGATGTTAATTAAACAAAACACTTGCTCTTTTTTTATGCCAATGCTTTTTTTTTTCTTCTTTGTTTCCTTAAAACAATCATTTTTCTTAGCTACTCTGAAAGAAAGCTTCAGTGTCTTGTTCATTAATAATTTTATTAATTCAGCTAGTAATCAGGTGCAATTCATCAACTGCACAACACTTTGTGTTCTATTTTTGCTAAATGCTTCTTCTCTGAAACTTAAATTATAAAGAAAAAGTGGCTGACTAATCTGAATTTCTCAATTTATTCATGTTCAATGAAAAGCTATTCATCAGTGCAAACTCTGCTGTGAGTTCAAATCAAATTCAAGCCACCTGGGAGTAAAGAAAATCACTCTTCTTCCCTAACACTTGGATGGAGATAAAAATAACACATTTTTAAGAAACTCTGGATACTAATATGTTTAACTGAAACAAAATAGACATGGCAAAGCATCAGGCATTTCCACTATTTCAGATGCTTTGTCCATTTTATCAGCTTTATTTTCATCATATAATGTTGACTTCATTTACAGCTTGCAGATATTTTAAAAAATCAGTATGCTCAGGACCCCAAGATATGCAAAATCCCTTTTCTTTTACAACATTTTACATATAAATGGAATTTAGTATTAAAACAAAATATTCACTTTCAGAATTTTTATTAATCATTCAAATATAACAGTACTATAAATCTGAAGTCCAGCATTTATCTGCTTGAATTTTATAAATGTTTATTCTTTTAAAATTAGACATTTTCATAATAACATATGACTATGGTCAATGGAGTAGAACTCGGGCTTACGTCAATTTGAGAGAAGATCTCAAAGACAGTCCTTTAGAGATAATGGAACTAAATTTCATCTGCTTTTGAATACCATGCTGATATAATAACTGGAGAGTTTTGAGTCCATGTGAGCGTGTTCTTAGTTGTGTCCAACTCTTTGCCACCCCATAGACTTATCCTGTCAGATTCCTCTGGCCATGGGATTATCCAGCAAGAATACTGGAGTTGGTTGCCATTTTTCTCCTCCAGATCTCTCCTGAGAGCTTCTCAACCTAGAGATTAAATCTGAATTTCCCATGTCTCCTTCATTGGCAGGTGGATTCTTTACCACTGAGCCACCTGGGAAGCCCTTTGGGTCCATGTATACTTGTCTAAATAAATTATTGGTCAATTAAAAGGCAAAGAAACATATTGAAATGGGAAAGCTCACATTCCCTTTTATTTATTCTTCTTGATGACTCAGAAATATTTTAATTTAGCATATAAAAATCCACATGTCACAGGCAATCCTCAGCTCTTAAACATCTTGAGCCTATATCTATTTCATCAA
Source organism: Capricornis sumatraensis (assembly GCF_032405125.1). Lineage (NCBI taxonomy): Eukaryota > Metazoa > Chordata > Mammalia > Artiodactyla > Bovidae > Capricornis > Capricornis sumatraensis. Next base: position 42,886,271 of record NC_091074.1, on the reverse strand, counting down.
CAAAGGAAATAGTCAATGGAAGCATGCACTACTGTTGCCCACCAAACACAAGTAATGCATTGGCAGAATCATTATGTTTAAGCAGAGGTATTTGAATATTTGTAGTATTTTATGGCAAGCATCATTTTTCTTTTCACACAATGAGTCAAAATATTAATTCCAAAATCATGGTTACTAAGGGTCAAAAGTAGAGAAATCATAAAAATAAAAGACTTGAAAGAAGGATGGAATCTTCTCACATACTGAAAGCAGCAACTCTTAACCTCAACTGGATATATAAGTGAAGTGTGAAAGCCTCTCAGTAGTGTCTGACTCTTTGCGACCCCGTGGACTATACAGTCCATGGAATATATAGGTGGACTGTTTGTTCAATTACAAAGAAAAAGAATATTTGAGGATATTAATAATATAAGAAATATACTGTTGGAGATTTTGTCTATGAGGTGGAATCTAAGACAAATGTTTAATTATCTGCTTTGTTGTTGTTTAGTCACTAAGAATCATGTCTGATTCTTTAGTGCCCCCATGAACTGTAGCCCGCCAGGCTCCTCTGTCCGTTGTATTTCCCAGGCATGAATACTGGAGTTGTTTGCTATTTCCTTCTCCAAGGGTATTTATTACCTGTTTATCTATTTGGAAATGAAATCTTCTTTGTGTTAATTTTAAGATTTAAGGAACTATTATTCATACAATATGGGATATCCTATAACTAGAAGTGGATGCACTGGGTTTTAAAAAGATGTATTAATGAACCTTTCTATTTAGTTCTTATCTTCAGCCTACCTCTGAAACATTATTTTTGCTTCAAGGAAAGAGATATAAAGTACAAGCTCACCTTCTCCCAAGGCAGCTATAAGAGTTGCTGCCGTGTAAGTGATGGAGGAGCCCAGGATGCATAGAGCTATAACCCTGTGAGGAGCCTGCAGAAGGTGCATTGTGACTTGAGCATCAATCTGATCTGAATGAGCAGAGCTCATGGTACTTCAGTGGCCATTAGCCTTGAAAGTGAAGGCAAGGATCTGAAGGAGGAAATTCAATTTTTTCCCCTTGAAACTGTATTTTTAAAGATTTGTAGAATGGTTTGATGTTTTAAGAAACATTTGTGTTTATATGAGGTGATGTCTTCTAAAATGTTATTACGAAGTCTACAAAAAGAAGCACTGTATTTGTTAAAATACATTTAACTCTCACATGTAATAAAATGATTTAATAGATGTCACATAATACACATGTAATATAATAGATGTAATAAAATCTGCAGTTTAAAAATCATATTTTTATTCAATAATTTAATTCACATTCAAGTACTTACTGAATCCTGAAGTATATTTACTGAATCATGAGATTTTAAAAATCTTCTGTTATTAATGTATTGTTTCTGAAAAATCCAATGTTCATTATGATAGGTAGTGCTGTTCAAAATATCTGTAGTGATCTACACTATTATCTGCAGCAGAAATGATGTTTGCACAGCTGGTGTACGCCTGGAGTCAGCCATGTCCTTTATGATACCTTGCCTCTGCATGGGCTCTTATCCCTAACATTTGCCTTTTAAAATCTCTAAAGAGATCTAACAGAAAAAAAATCACAAGAAGAGCATCTTTTGTGCTTCTCTTTCTCTGGAAATACCAAAGCAGCAGTGTATCTTCCCATATTGAAAAAGAAAGAAAAATGTTTTAATCTTTCATTTTCCAATATAAAGTTTTTAGCCAAAAGGATATTTATTAAAAGAAATATTTCTGTCACTCACTAATTCAATGACTAACTACATAAGTTTAAAAGTTATTTTTTCTGTGAGTATCAGACAAAAGTAAAACAACCTAGAAATTTGAACCCTCTTTCAGAAAAAAAAAAAAAAAAAGAAAAATGAGACTCTACTGGCCTAGCAATTACATCTAAAAAGCTTACCTTATCTAGGCTTACATGATATGAAAACAAAGTAGAGTAACTACATTATATTCTCCTTTAAGGCTTACTATTACTAACTGACTGGAAGAATCCAACTAACCTGTCAGGAGTTTATTGCAGAGGGACAGTGGTGATTTCTGGGAAATAATTCATCAAAAGAATAGTGGGAACAGGCTTGACTCAAATATACAGACAGCCTTCAGAATGCAGGGACAATTCTGAAAATAGTAGCTACCAGTAGTTGCCTTTTATATTTTAATTCTATTCAGTGAATTCATGCATTCATGTCTGAGTCCTAATAGTGAAAAACCTATGAATATAAATGAAAGAGCAGGAATACTTATTGTAATGGCAGAATAGTGAGTGGCTGTGATTTCTACAAATAACAATTATAAACCAAATAAAAAAATTAAAACAATTCTATTATTTAAAGGCTCTGTGAAATGTCCTAGGCAGAAGGAAACCAGAGGAATTCTAATTTTGATAGTGTCTTTCTGGAACTAAGGGCACTGTCTAGTCTCCCTGGTTATAGCTTCAGAAAATACCAGAATAAAATTACATTTTACTTGCCAGTAAAATATGCCACAGATCATATTTCAAGTTGGAAATGCATTGATATTATTTATAATGCTCAATTTCAACTAAAACTCAGTAGATATACAAAGAAATTAGAAAGTACAATCTATATTCAGAATATACAAAAGAATGAGATTCCAAGTTGATTCTGATAATATATTTAGATGACAAAGTATTTAAAGAATCTACAATAAATACATTCAAATAAGTAAAGAAAATATGTCAAGGGTTAGAAAAAATATGCTATCCAAATTATTTTCTTCTATCATAAAACACAAGAGAGTTATCCTTGAAATCTGGCCTGAAACACAGAGTTCAGTTGGGATTTTGGTATATCAAGAGTTTGAAAGAATAACAGAGAAGTCTTGGAGGAACTTATGTACCAATGCATTTATTCTAATCAGGCAGCAGTAGTCACAGATTTGAGAAGAGGCAGTGATAGCTCCCAGAATCAGATCCTTGGCTGCTGTTGGAAGCCTTATTGAGTTCATAGGTAGCTAGCTCCTTAGGCAAAGACCTCTTCTCAAGTTCAGTTCAGTTCAGTAGCTCAGATGTGTCTGACTCTTTGTGACTCCATGGACTGCGGCATGCCAGGCCTCCCTGCCCATCACCAACTCCTGGAGTTTACTCAAACTCATATCCATTGAGTCAGTGATACCATCCAACCATCTTATCCTCTGTCATCCATCTCATCCTCTGTCATCCCCTTCTCCCACCTTCAATCTTTCCCAGCATCACGGTCTTATCAAATGAGTCAGTTCTTCACATCAGGTGGCCAAAGTACTTCTCAAAGCAGTCACTTAAAGCAAGTGGTGAGATGCATTCAAATTGACATATTTTACTGTGAAACCTATTCATGTACTTTGGAGGATTCTCACCTATAATTAAGTTACTGTTAATTATTCTCTGTGAGAAGAACTAAAACCATTCTTTGGAAACCATGGAAATAGTATTTTTTCAACAACATAGATAGAACCACACATTTACTATTCCAAACACTACTACAAACACAAACACTACCATTTTCAGCCCCATATTATCTTGAAGCTTCCTTTCTATGTTCCTTTTCCAAAATCAATAGTGTATCTTTAAATCAATAAAAACTGTGGATGTGAAAACCTTCATTAAAATAGCTTTAGAGAGACTAGGACTTGGACATCCATGGTGATCCAGTGGTTAAGAATCCTCCTGCCAAATTAGGGGACATGCGTTTGATCCCTGATCCAGGAAGATCCCACATGCACAGCAACTAAGCCAACCTACCACAACTACTGAAGTCTGCATGCTTAGAGCTGTGCTCTGCCACAGGGTAACTCACCTCAGTGAGAAGCCCACGTACAGGAACAAAGACCCAGCACAGTCAAAAATAAATAAATAAATAAAATTTTAAATTAAGAAAAAGAAAAAGACTAGAACTGGACACTAACTCAAGGATACCTCCTCACACAGAAAAATTCCCCCCAAAATTCACTTATTTGATTTCACTGAGATGCAGGTAATACTTGTATACTCCAATACCATTACATCTCAGTGCCTGCTACACAGTATGTAATCCTTAAGTATTTGTTGAACAAATACAGGGTTAAGTTCCTCAAACAATGTATAAATCTTTAACTACAAAAGTGGATAAGTCTTTAGAGAGTTTTATCCATACCTAAGAAATGTATCACTTTGAATCTTAAATATGAATTTTACACCTCAAGATATTTTTCTAACTCAGATCACTAGATAGTAGAAAGGGCAGGAGCATTGTTTTACTGAGATGTGACAAGGCAGTGTGTCATACTTTTCTTGACCAATATTCCAAGGGGACAAATATTACTCTGATCTTGTCAGGATTTCTTCCAAGTTCCAAAGCCTAGTTGCTAAATTGTTTCAACACTGTAGTGATAAAAATATTATTCTCTTGAACATCAAATACTTATATGATGGACTTCTTACAGAGTCAAAATCCAAAAAGATGGCATGTTGAAAAAATTATTTAACTCCAGTGTAGATTTTTGTTTATAAGGAGTGGTATTAACTAGCATTTAGCTGCTGGAAATTCTCCAAGCCAGGTTTTAGCAATACGTGAACCATGAACTTCCAGATGTTCAAGCTGGTTTTAGAAAAGGCATCACTTCATGGGAAATAGATGGGGAAACAGGGGAAACAGTGTCAGAATTTATTTTGGGGGGCTCCAAAATCACTGCAGATGGTGACTGCAGCCATGAAATTAAAAGATGCTTACTCCTTGGAAGGAAAGTTATGACCAACCTAGTAGCATATTGAAAAGCAGAGACATTACTTTGCCAACAAAGGTCCGTCTAGTCAAAGCTATGGTTTTTCCTGTGGTCATGTATGGATATGAGAGTTGGACTGTGAAGAAAGCTGAACGCTGAAGAATTGATGCTTTTGAACTGTGGTGTTGGAGAAGACTCTGGAGAGTTCCTTGGACTGCAAGGAGGTCCAACCAGTCCATTCTAAAGGAGATCAGTCCTGGGTGTTCTTTGGAAGAAATGATGCTAAAGCTGAAACTCCAGTACTTTGGCCACCTCATGCCAAATAAGTGTTGACTCATTGGAAAAGACTCTGATGCTGGGAGGGATTGGGGGCAGGAGGAAAAGGAGATGACAGAGGATGAGATGGCTGGATGGCATCGCCAACTCGATGTACGTGAGTTTGAGTGAACTCCAGGAGTTGGTGATGGACTTGGAGGGCTGGTGTGCTGCATCTCATGGGGTCGCAAAGAGTCAGACGCAACTGAGCAACTGAACTGAACTGAACTGAATCTATCAATGCTTAAAATCTAACTTCAAGGACAAGTCAAAATCTCATGTTGCCTACATATTCATATATTTAAATCACCACATAGAGATGTCTCTAAAAGTAAGACTGTTTTAGTCTTCTGAAAGATGGTTAAAATTAAAATATTATATTGTCATTAATAGTACAGATGTATATAATATACAATAGTTAAAATCTTAAATATTGGATTATTAGAAAGCATTATAACCTTATTACTTGAATCATTTCTAACATCATCCATAATTCTCAAAGTCACCTAATCATACAGTGGCAGGTCTTGACATTCTAGTTCTGCTCACTTTTGATGGGACTGGTTAGCCCACTGTTAGCTCTCTCCCTCAGCCTCATTTAATGCTGAATTGAATTCAGGAGATGAGAGCAGAAACTGGCTATGGCAAATGTTGGATCCTTTTCCAAGAAAGCACATAACAAAGAGATGCAATTGCATCATAACTAACTCCAGCAACAGGCCTGCTAGTGAGTGCTGGGCCAAATAGCATTTAATGGTGACTTCTGGGGTATATGTCAGAAGAAGTAAACTAATATGTTCACAGGATCAAAGACAAACCTTGTCAAGTGGCAGGGAATTACTATATCTTGATGGGAGATACTGGTACATGCTTATAAATAAAGATATAAATTTGAAACACATGGGGAAAAGGTCAAGTTTCCAGTATCACATAAATATGACTAGAGTCACACTTTTTCTCTTATAAATATAAAGCCACTGATCAGTAAGTCTTTATTACCTGACAGATAATTCACATTATAGGACAGAATATGGACATTTTCTATCTTATTTGTAAAATCACATTAGATATGATTCCAGATGACAGAGTTGTACATTAACATTTTATTATGATTAGATACCTTTGTGTTGGGAAAATTTAATGTGAAGTGTGGGATCTTGAGGAGAAGACAATGGCACCCCACTGCAGTACTCTTGCCTGGAAAATATTATAGCCGGAGGAGCCTGGTAGGCTGCAGTCCATGGGATCACTAAGAGTTGGACATAACTGAGCGACTTCACTTCCACTTTTCATTTTCATGCATTGGAGAAGGAAATGGCAACCCACTCCAGTGTTCTTGCCTGGAGAATCCCAGAGACGGGGAAGCCTAGTGGGCTGCCGTCTATGGGGTCGCACAGACTCAGACACGACTGAAGTGACTTAACAGCAGCAGTAGCAGCAGTGGAATCTTGAAACTGTGAAGCATATTCTAGAATTTTTTTTTAAATCTTGTGACAAATAAAACGTTTGAGACACTTAGCAAAGAAATTAGAAAATTTTAAAATATTATAAATCACTAAAAGTTATAAAACACGTAAAACAGGGAAGGATTTTTTTTTTTTTTTAATAGAAAGCAAGGAATTGAGTTAAGGAAAATTTAAGTGACTTGCTTAGGGTCACTCAAAGCTAGTAAGATATGGGGTCAGAGATACCCAACAGGTTATTACACAGAGTATTTTTATGATCTTATCAAACTGAAGCCATGAATATTCCAAAATGATAAAGTCCCCAGATTCTGCCATATTCTTAAGTTCACGCACACTGTCATTTATGGCGACTCAGATGGTAAAGCATCCACCTGCAATGCGGGAGACCTGGGTTCAATCCCTGGGTTGGGAAGATCCCATAGTGGAGGGTACTTGCCTGGAGAAACCCCATGGAGAAGAGCCTGGTGGGCTACAGTCCACAGGGTTGCAAACAGTCAGACACAATTGAGCAACTAAGCACAATGTTAACATTCTCTTTTATCTCAAAATTCCCAATAAAGATCAGCTTTAAGAATTTTCCATGGCATTTCTTCACACACAAAATTTTTTTTCAATTCTTCATAGGAGAATATCTCACACCTAAGGATAAGTAGAAAATAAGACTCAGAGATGCCTGTGCTTCTGCCATGCAGCTGTCTTCCTCATCTTTTAGGTAAATTCCTGACTTGTGCCTAACATTCTCTCAGAGCACTAGGTTAAATGCTGAGTTCCAGAAAATTGCAAATAATTACATGCCCTGAGCCTTATAATGTTAAACATTGAATGTTAACTTTAAGATGACTAAGGTTCAATTTGGCACTATAGTAGTGTCAATAACACTTACTATACTTGATTTTGGGGAAAAATTTTATTTTCTACCAGTAGCAAAAATAACTGTCAGCCATATGTGTATGCATATAAAATTAAGTACTCTATTTAGAACTATATGTCTTAGCAGCAATTTGCTATTGTTTGGCATATTTTATCAAATTAAGACAATTTTCCTAATGTGGCACAAAGGGTTAAAGTTTTCACTAATAGAAAGTTTGGAACTTTGGTTATAATACATATATTGGCTATACTACATATAATTTTTTCTAGCTTTCTTTTAAGTGGCTTGAAATTTAAAGACACAGATTATTTTAAAACTTTTATTTTTATATTTATTTACATTTAGGAAGTTATTTTCTTTTTTAGTTGAAGTACAGTACATTAATTTCCAAAAAAGAACATCAGGCAACTAATCATAAATGCACATTTATAAGGATATACATGGTAACAACAAATATTGACTGAAATATAATTGAGACATAATTTATCAAGAACCAGCAATAAAATGAGTACTAAAAGCTATATTTACCTTCAAACTTTCGTGTTAAATTTATTTTACTCTTTCTTGTAATTTAGGAGTTAATATAATAACTTTTCTGAAATACATGAATGCTTAGTGATGGTCAAAAAATTATCTAGATCAGTAAAAATTAATTTTTGAAATTACTTGGTAACATATATACTATATATTTTGAGATTATCTTTATTATTATTGTTTCTTAAAACAACAAGTTAATAGTTAAGATAAGACTCATTTGTTCAGTTAGTGAAAAAATACAGCTTTTCTTCTCTGACAATAAATCCTGATCAAAATGTCATCCCTGCCAAATCATTACCACTTGTTAGCTGTGTTAATCTGAGACGGTCACTTAACCTCACCCAAATTTCAGTCTTTTTCTTTGTAGAAAAGATACTTCTACTACTATCACAAGAAAAAGGTAAGATTTAGAAATTATGTTGGATAAACCAACTGTTCTACCCATGGCTCTCAATGCATGGTAGACCTTAGTATATAAGATCATATTGCATTAGAGAACAAATATATTATTTATCTGAAATTAAAAACCTAAGAAACCTAATCTATCATCAAATACCCTAAGATAAAACAATCTAGAACTTCACACCACTTTCTATAGTAGGAATAGAAACATAAGTAGTAATGACTAAGAAACTTTTAACAACTTTATCAAGGTATGATTGATATACAAATAGCTGTACACATTTAATGTATACATGTTATTTGCATTGTTTATAGATAAATACACATAATAGAGTCTGCCTGCAGTGCAGGAGATCCAGGTTCAATCCCTGGGTTGGGAAGATCCCCTGGAGAAGGAAATGGGTACCCACTCCAGTATTCTTGCCTAAAGAATTCCATGGACAGAAGCAGCCTGGTGGGATACAGTCTCAGTCAGTTCAGTCATTCACTCGTGTCTGACTCTGCGACCCCATGGACTGCAGAACGTCAAGCTTCCCTGTCCATCACCAACTCTCTGAGCATACTCAAACTCATATCCATAGAGTTGGTGATGCCATCCAACCATCTCATCCTCTGTCTCCTCCTCCTTCCCCTTCTCCTCCATCCCCTTCTCCTCCTGCCTTCAATCTTTCCTAGCTTGAGGGTTTTTTCCAATGAGTCAGTTCTTTACATCAGGTGGCCAAAGTATTGGAGTTTCAGCCTCAGCATCAGTCCTTCCAATGAACATTCAGGATTGATTTCCTTTATGATTGACTGGTTGGATCTCCTTGTAGTCCAAGGGACTCTCAAGAGCCTTCTCCAACACCTCAGTTCAAAAACATCAATTCTTTGGCACTCAGCCTTTTTTCTAGTCCAACTCTTACTTCCATACATGACTACCAGAAAAATTATAGCTTTGACTAGATGGACCTTTGTTGGCAAAGTAATGTCTGCTTTTTAATATGCTGTCTAGGTTGGTCATAGCTTTATCTTTCAAGGAGCAAGCATCTTTTGATATCATGGCTGCAGTCAACATCTGCAGTGATTTTGGAGCCCCCCAAAATAAAGTCTGTCACTGTTTCCAGTGTTTCCCCATCTATTTGCCATGAAGTGATGGGACCAGATGTCATGATCTTACTTTTCTGAATGTTGAGTTTTAAGCCAACTTTTTCACTCTCCTGTTTCACTTTCATCAAGAGGCTCTTTAGTTCTTCCTCACTTTCTGCCATAAGGGTGGTGTCATCTGCATATCTGAGGTTAATGATATTTCTCCCAGAAATCCTGATTCAGGCTTGGGCTTCCCCCAGCCCAGCATTTTTCATGATGTACTCTGCATATAAGTTAAAGAAACAGGGTGACAATATACAGCCTTGATGTACTCCTTTCCCAATTTGGAACCAGTCTGTTGTTCCATGTCCAGTTCTAACTGTTGCTTGTTGACCTGCATACAGCCTTCTCAGGAGGTGGGTAAGGTGGACTCGTATTCCCATCTCTTTAAGAATTTTCCACAAATTTTCCTAATTTCTCTTTAAGAAATTTTTATTGATTTAATTTCAGTTTTTTTTTAAACTTTCTATAAAAGCAATCCATTGAATTAATTAAAGTATGGGGCCAAATAAACTTTGTAAGGCCTTGATATAAAGCGATTGTCTTAAATAATGTTACATTCAACACATTTACACAACTTCATCTGTAATTAGATGGAAAAAAAAAAGTAAAAATAAAAGAAAAGAAATCTCAGCATGGATAATGTGAAACATAAAGAGAAGGTTATTTTTAATTGCATTTTGCAATATCTTTTTATTCTTTTGGCTACAAAGTAGAGCAGTAATACCCATAACACTAAACTGCAAATGGCTTGTTATTGTTCCAACTACTCCTTCAAATTTCAGTATATTACAAACAATATTTGCTAGGGACATTTTCTTTTATTTTGTGGAAAATGGCCATAAAAGCAAAGATGGTTCCTTTGAGGTACATGATTTGTTATATTATTTTAAATACTTACTTGAGAGAGCAAAACAGTTTAAACTTTGAATATTACATGTAAACACAATATTTTATTTAAACACTGTTTGTTCATATAAATAGCTATTTTATGTAAAAATTTTTAAGCACAAGTTTAAAACATTACCAATATTTTTTTTCTTATTTTTCTATTGACAATTTGGCAGAAGTCTAAACTATATTTTAAGAATATAACAGCCTAGGCATTTTAAAAACCAAAAAGCTAGGGAGTTTACCTTTCAAAAACCCAACCAAAACCAGTCAGAATACCCATTAAGTTGTTCAGAACGAAGAGAAAAAAAAGGCAACAATTTGACCTCTATATAAGAAAATCAAGGCAATTTTCGCACCTGTAAATAAACCAAAAAAGATCCATGAAAGCAGAGAAAAATTCTAAATCTCAAGATAACTGTAACAGATACATAATACATGTGACTGGAAAAGGTTATCTTCAACAAAGGTTTCTTGGAAGCACATAAATCATAGAAATAATTATCTCTGTGTGGTGACAGGGGCTTAGGAAGTGAACTACTTTAGGAGAATCCTCCAGAGATCCTCAACCAATTATGAGTCACACCACTATTCCTATAAAAGACAAAATGGTTTCTCTAGTTGAGTCAGCCATACAAGTGCAGTATTCAAAAGAAGAAATGAACTGTGAACAGAAAGGCTAATACAATATCTTATTGATATGAAATAAATACTTAATGTCTAGTTTTTTCAAACATGGCTTGGGACCTCTTTTTTTTTTTCTGATTTATTCACTGAAGTACATTCTTACAAATAAAAATAAGCAGGCAAGCACAGAATGGTTATTGGACCAATACAACTCTTCTAAAGTTTTATTTTTGCTTTCATTTTTTCATGTATTCATGTTGGGGCTCAAGGCAGCCCACCCCAAAATATGACACAATGCATACTAATTATTTTGAATACAGTTACTCAAGAAATAGCCAATGAATAAAGGACATTGACCATCCTTTATGTTTAGCTGAAGGCAAGGAAAAAAAAATGTCTCCTATGTGAAAGATGCACTCCCTGAATCTGATAGTAGAAGGGCACCTCTATGGTCAGAGATCAGGAATTTAAGCCAAAAAGCCCCCAGAGTAATAAGTTACCTTGTTACTTCTTTAATTTACTACTACAGTTCAAACTTTCTTTAGATTCTTCACCAACTGAACACCCAGCACTTGTTTCTTTGTCCTGTCAATTCCTCACAAGTTTATTATTTCTTTGTCTAAAAAGCATAGAAGTTGTCTGCTTCAGCCACTTCTTAGGTCCCTTCCATTTCTATGAGACCTCTACATGCACAAATTATTATTTTTTCTTTTTTCTCTTGTTAATCTGTTTTGTGTCAATTTTATTATAATCCTAGCCAAAAGAATTACAGAGGGATAATGAAGGACATTTCACTATCCTTGATATTCATATAACCTAGCTATACTATGGCCACCAAGCTAGGTGTTTAGGATATAATGAGTTTGAGTCCCTGTCTTCGCAATTTGTATATTCTAAAATGAGACAGAGAGAAAAATGAAAATAGTTGTTTCACATTGTGAGGAATATTATAAAGATTTTCATCATGGAGCGCTTCCTTCATTTAAACTAAAATCTGAGGGATAAGTAAGAAATTACCATGGGAGTAAGGAGTAGAGTGTTAAAAGGAAAATAAAATAAAGGAGAAAATGAAAATTTGAGGACACCAAATAAATCTGGATTCAGAAAGGTGAAGAGGGCAAAGAGAGATAACAGTGGCAGAAAACCAAAGGGCTAGAACAAGTGGCATTGCACAGTGGAATTATGAGCTTGTACTTCAGGACAAAGAGAAGCGATTAATAGTTTTCAGAAAACATAGTGGTATGATGAAACCTGCAGATTTTGAAAGATCTCACTGGCAGATATGTGGAAAATAAATAGGAAGAATGGGAAAAAAATACATGAGTTAGGAGGCCATCATATTTCAGGTAAAATAGAATAATAGCCTAAATTAATCTAAGGAAAATGGAAATATGTGAATAGATTATAGATATATTTTAAAGGTTGGAATTAACAGGTCTCCATAACTGATTGTTCACTTTGTTTTAAGATAGTGCTGTGATTTTTCTGGCCGTGATTCTTTATTCCCTTAGGTCTACCTGTTTTACTGAGGGACAAATTTAACTGTGGTTCAAGTGTAAATTTCAAGCAAGCAGATCTAATTGGTGAACATTTTGAAAGTAGTTGTTATCTACTATCCATTTTTTTTTATGCTTAAGAAAAGCATTGTCTCTCTTACATCTAATGTACCAGAAATGTCTCTACTGCAATTGGAAAGGAAAGATAGGTGGGAAATATGAGCTGAAATGGAGGAGAGCGTTAGACTTCCTAGAGCTCTTTTCCTTTCCATTCTAATGTGTCAGTTCTCATCCTTTGGTCATCATGGGGCTGTCTAGCCTCTGTGTGTTCTTTCCTCAGACTTCCCCTATTTTGTTCTTTGACTCCTTTCGTGAGCAATTATAGTGAAGACTGACTTGTCCTAGAGATGCCTGGGATGGAGATGTGAGCTTGCAAAGTGTAAGTGATATTTGCCTTAGATTAAAGGTGGGGTATGAGGAAGGACTGTGTCAGCAAAAGAAGGCTAATCTCCAAGTCCTTTTGTCCCTCTCCCATCTTCTTCACTTACATACTGCTGGGTCAGACATTTGATAATCTTAAGGGGAAAAAAAGATGAACTCACAGAGAAGAAATATGAAGCATCTGAGGGGTGTGAGAACTTTGGTTAAATAGAAAAAGAGAAAAATGCATATGAGAGGAGTCAAAATTAATAGGGTAGAACAAAAATAAATTTAAAAGCACAATAAATTCAATCAAGGAGATAAAAAGAAAACTGGATATTAAAAATGTAATATATGCAACATAGATTTCAATAGATAGAGAGATGGAAAAATGTACTCTATAAAAATAAGCTGTTAAGTTAGAAGATCAAATACGGATCTCTCACAGGATGAGATCAAAGCATGGAAATAATAACTGAAGAGCTAAGACAGAATTTCTTAGCTTTGGGACTATATATATTTGGAATGGATAATGTTTTTGTTATGAGGTGAATTCTTGTGTATTATGTGATGTTTAACAACATCCTCAGTCTCAACTCAGATGCCAATATTCTTCAAGTTCCAAAACCCAGAAATCTTCAGATATTTCCAAATGTCTCTGAGTGACAAAACGTGCTTGCGGAGAATCACTAACATATTTGGATAAGAGATACATACAAGTGGACATGACTGTCTCTTATGAGTCTCAAACACTGAAAAAAATAGAGGTAAGAAAGTACAGAATTAAGAAGTAATGAATATTCTTGACGTAAAGTAGAAACATTATAGAAATTGCTCAGGGACTACCAAACAATAGTAATCAAAAAACCTGTATTATGATATATTATGATTAAAAAATTAAATATCAAATCAAAATTTAAATTATAATAGCTTTCAAAGAAAGAAAGAAAGTGAAGTCGCTCAGTCATGTCCCGACTCTTTGTGGCCCCATGGACTACCAGGTTCCTCTGTCCATGGGATTTTCTAGGCAAGAATAGCTTTCAAAAGATAAAGGCAAATCACTAAAAAATTAGCAAGTGTTAATCATTCATGTCGAGGAGTGAATGCATGTAGGCAAGAAAATCATACTTGCAATGTTTAAGGAAAAGAGCATGAGCTAGAGATGCAATTTTCAGCTGAAAAATAACTAAATCTGAGGCTAAAACATATATATTCTCTAGTATAAAAGATCTTAGGATGAATACACAACAGATATCCTTTTGAAATAGCATTTAGCAGATATTGCCAGCATCAAGAACAATAAATCTAAGACACAGAAATGAAATATGGGGTAAAGATGTTATTAAGTTTGCTACTGTCCAAGTGAGCAAGACTAATAATAGAGCATATTCATAAATATTCAGAATGAATATTTCAAACTATACCAATGTGATTTGTATAAAATGCATGAAGAAAGGTGCATTTTGAGGAAGAGGGGTTAGACAGTGAGGTAGATCCTTTGTGAAAAAATGAGCTTCTAGCAGGATGATTCTACTGATAAATGCCAACAAACTCTTTAAGAAAAGATCTCAATTTGTTCTAGAAGATTGAAAGAGGAGAAGCACTTAAACAAATGGCAATCACATAAAATTGACACCAAAACTAGATAAGTAGAAAAATAAACCTTAGACCAATTTAAGCTATGGTCTGAGACTTAAAAATTTAAAACACTAATAATAGAACCACTGTATGACCCTGCAATTCCAGTCCTAGGTATATAGCTGCAAAGCATGAAAACACTAATTCAACAAGCTCTGAGCACACTGATGTTCACAAGAGCAGTGCTTATAATAGCCAAGACATGGAAGCAACCCATGTGTCCATCAATACATTACTGGATAAAGAAGATACGGAATATATATATCTCACATTATATATTTATGCATGTGTACTCACACACATATGCACACACACACACACACACACACACACACACACACACACACTGGAATATTACTCAGCCATAAAAAGATTGAAATTCCGTCATTTGTAGCAATGTGGATCAACCTGAAGAATACTATGCTTAATAAAATAAATCAGAAAAGAAAGACAAATACTATACAGTATTACTTGTATGGGAAATCTAAAATAATAAAAATAAATATATTTAGCAAAACAGAAACAGACTGACAGGTATAGAAATGGACTAGTGGTTATCAGAGAGGAGAGGGATGGAGAGGCAAACTATTTTTATAAAACAGATAAGCAACAATGATATAGTCTATAGAAAAGCGGATTATAGTCATTATTTTATAATGACTTTTAATGGAGTATAATTTGTAAAAACACTGAATTGTTATGCCATAAAACTGAAACTAATATTGTAGATCAACTATATTTCAATTAAAAATATTACTATAGACCTATCAGAACAGCTGAAATAAAAAATACTGACAAACAAAAACACATATACAAAGTTCTAAATGAAAGACTGAATAAATGAATATTATAGTGCATTTTTCAAAACTACAGTGTGGTGATGCATATTTTATGTCAGAAATACAAGGATGACTCAACTTTAGGTTATTTGTAAGTACAAACATTTACATCAATGAAGTCAAAGGAAAAAAATCACAAGATTATCTCTTTGTGTAAAAAGATTTATGAAACAAATATATTCATTACATAAAAAGAAAAGTATTAATAATGATTAGAATTAGACTTTGATAACTTGGTAAAAGTCATTGTTAAAAAGCTTAGTAAATATAACATTCAATGGATAAATTGAATGGATAAATTTAGAGAGCCTCTTTCTAAGATTAACAACAGGATAAGGATAGTCCACTATCATCACTACTGTTTAGCACAGACCTGGAAATCCTAGATAATGCAGCATAAGTCAAGAAAATTAATGCAGTCCCTATTTTGGGAACAAAGAACTATAACTATAGCTTCACTAGTTATTATACTTATTTATATAGACAGTTCAAGATAATCACCTGATCATTATACTTAGAGGGCTACAGTCCATGGGGTTGCTAAGAGTCAGACACGACTGAGCGACTTCACTTTCACTTTTCATTTTCAGGCATTGGAGAAGGAAATGGCAACCCACTCCAGTGTTCTTGCCTGGAGAATCCCAGGGATGGGGGAGCCTGGTGGGCTGCCATCTATGGGGTCACACAGTATCAGACACGACTGAAGTGACTTAGCAGCAGTAGCAGCAGCAACTTAAATATCATTCTTTATATGAGCAATTAACAATGAAAAAATGTAAAATATCATTTACAATACAAAGAGAAACTACAATTAATCTTTGTAAAAGTATATTAACCTAAGGAAAATATGACTTGTATATATGGAAGTTTAAAATTCTATTAAATGACCAAATACAGAGATATTCTATGTTGATATATAAAATGATCTAACACTATAAAAATCTCAGTACTTCCTATATTTATTTATATATAAAGCAATTTCAATCTAATCCTCAAGGATTTTTAGGAAAACACAAATATTATCAATTAAAATTAATTTTAATATTGCATATGCATATTTGCTTCACTGTTTAGTTACTATGTCATGTTTCATCTCTTTTGTGACCCCATGGACTTCAGCTTGCCAGGCTCCTTTGCTCATGGGGTTTTCCAAGCAAGAATCCTGGAGTGGGCTGTAATTTCCTCTTTCAACTATGAAGAAGAGCAAAAATAGTGAAAACTGACATTGCCATACACTAAGGCATATTAAAAAGCCATAGCAATTAATATACTGCTGTCTTACAGTTATTGTAAAATAGAGTAGAGAAACAAAACTGATGGCCTAGAAACATACAGTCTATGAGGCAAAAACAGGATGAGCTGTTCAATTAACTTTATCAGAAAAATAGTCTCATTACATGGAAAAAGAAACCCTAATCACAGGTCAAACATAAAAGTTAACTTTAAATGGGTAAAATATCAAAATATGAAAAGAAACACTTACAATGATAGAAAATAATATAAGAGAATAGTACCTAAACTCTGAGGCAGGAAAGCTTCCTAAAATGATTGTATATCATAAGTACTTAAGATAAAAATAGGTAATTATTGCATCATAATTATAAATATTTCAATCAAAGGATATCATTGGAAAAAATAATGGATGGGAAAATATTAGAAGACCATATTACTAATCCCTAGAATTATAGGGGATTAGCAACTCTTCCAAATTCCCTGAGAAATATAGAAAATCATATAGAAAATATACTATTATATATTATAATATATATTATAGTATAGTATAATAATATCAAACATAACAACAGTTGCTGAAACCTTGCTATTCATCAGTAATGCCTGTGTTTTCTATTTAATTACTTAATAACATTAATAGAAAATTCACAGAAAGGGAAACCACATATTTTGAAGATATACTCAAATACATTAGAAAATATATAAATGCAGTTAAAACTATTGATTTCTACTTAACACACATGAATTTGGCCAAAGAGAGAAAAATCACCAAGGAGGAATATACTAAGTTCTGGGTATGAATGCAATGAGGACTCATATACTATAAGCAGACTATAAAGGTACAGACATGCTAGAAACAATCTGATAAAACTTCATGGCAGTATATATGTATATCATACAACAATGCGATTCTTGGGAGTGCTACATGATGAAATATGAAGAAAGCACTTAGATAACACAACATAATGATAAGTAGAAACACAGGCTCCCAACCACACAGTTTTGATTTGAATGCTGCAATTTTCCAAATAATAGGTTTTGGACTTGGCCAAGATTTTTAATCTCTTGGTATCAATATCAAAATTCATGAGCTTCTGCTTAGTCATGTCAGACTCTTGCAACCTTATGAACTGTAGCACGCCAGGTACCTCTGTCCATGGAAACTCTCAGGCAAGAATACTGGAGTGGGTACCCTATGCCTTCTCCAGGTGATCTTCCCCAACCAGGAATTGAACTGGCATCTCCTGCATTGTAGGTGGATTCTTTATTAGATGAGGTACCATTAAAATTTATAAATGGAAATAATGGCACTGGTTAAAATAATATGCAGAGTACCTCGTGAGAAATGCTGGGCTGGAAGAAACAAAAGCTGGAATCAAGATTGCCAGGAGAAATATCAATAACCTAAGATATGCAGATGACACTGCCCTTATGGCAGAAAGTGAGGAGGAACTAAAAAGCCTCTTGATGAAAGGGAAAGAGGAGAGTGAAAAATTTGGCTTAAAGCTCAACATTCAGAAAACCCAATATCACGGCATCTGGTCCCATCACTTCATGGGAAATAGATGGGGAAACAGTGGAAACAGTGTCAGAATTTATTTTGTGGGCCTCCAAAATCACTGCAGATGGTGACTGCAGCCATGAAATTAAAAGATGCTTACTCCCTGAAAGGAAAGTTATGACCAACCTAGATAGCATATTCAAAAGCAGAGATATTATCTTGCCAACAAAGGTCCATGTAGTCAAGGCTATAGTTTTTCCAGTGGTCATGTATGGATGTGAGAGTTGGACTGTGAAGAAGGCTGAGCACTAACTATTGATGCTTTTGAACTGTGATGTTGGAGAACACTCTTGAGAGTCCCTTGGATTGCAAGGAGTCCAACCAGTCCATCCTAAAGGAGATCAGTCCTGGGTGTTCATTGGAAGGACTGATGCTGAAGCTGAAACTCCAATACTTTGGCCACTTCATGCGAAGAACTGACTCATTGGAAAAGACCCTGATGCTGGGAGGGGTTGGGGGCAGGAGGAGAAGGGGACGACAGAGGATGAGATGGCTGGATGGCATCACCGACTCAATGGACGTGAGTTTGGGTGAACTCCGTGGGTTGTTGATGGACAGGGAGGCCTGGTGTGCTGTGATTCATGGGGTTGCAAAGAGTCAGACACAACTGAGTGACTGAACTGAACTGAAAATAATAGTAACTATAATATTTGCCTGTTAGGGTTGTTATGGGTTTCAGCCACGACAGCTTCTTGGGTCAGATCCCAGAATCCATTTTGGATGGTATCCCACTATCAATTCGTGATCCCCATTTTATTTTTAAAATGATACACATTTTATCATCCTTGACACAGCGAAGAGATATACTAAATACACTGGAGTGGGGACCTATGGGGTACAAGATTGAGAACATAGGAAAAAAAATCAAGGGAAACAGGGAAAGAGTGAAAACAAACCACAGTAATAACAAGAACTGTTTTGCATGGATGGATAATGACAATGTTTCGTCAACCAAGATTATGGCCAACTCATACCCATAATCCTTTGTGTAACTGAAATATTTGAATAAAAAAAAGATGAGAAAATGAAGACTGCATATCTTTATTTTTTTTTTAATTTATTTATTTTTTATTAAATTTTAAAATCTTTAATTCTTACATGTGTTCCCAAACATGAAACCCCCTCCCACCTCCCTCCCCATAACATCTCTGTGGGTGATCCCCATGCACCAGCACCAAGCATGCTGTATCCTGCGTCAGACATAGATTGGCGATTCAATTAAACGATCACAGTGGTGAATAACTGTAGATACTCTCAAGGTTTTAAAAATGTATCATTCTCTATACTATCAGTCAGTCAGTGAGTTCAGTTGCTAAGTTTTGTCTGACTCTTTGCAACCCCATGGACTGCAGCACATCAGGCTTCCCTGTCCATCACCAGCTACCAGAGTCTACTCAAACTCATGTCCATTGAGTCGGTGATGCCATCCAACTATCTCATCCTCTGTTGTCCTCTTTTTCTCCCACGTTCAATTTTTCCCAGCATCAGGGTCTTTACCAGTAAGTCAGTTCTTCACATCAGATGGCCAAAGTATTGGAATTTCAGCTTCAGTATCAGTCCATCCAATGAATATTCAGGACTGATTTCCCCCAGGATGGACTGGTTGGATCTCTGCAGTCCAACGGACACTCAAGAGTCTCCTCCGATACCACAGTTCAAAAGCATAAATTCTTCTGCACTCAGCTTTCTTTCTAGGACAACTCTCACATCCATACATGACCACTGGAGAAACCATAGCTTTGAGTAGATGGACTAGATGGACTAGATGGACATTACTTTGTTGGCAAAGTAATGTCTCTGCTTTTTAATATGCTGTCTAGGTTGGTGATAGCTTTTCTTCCAAGGAGTAAGCATCTTTTAATTGCATGGCTGCAGTCACCATCTGCAGTGATTTTGGAGCCCCCCAAAATAAAGTCTGTCACTGTTTACACTGTTTCCCCCTCTATTTGTCACGATGCGATGGGACCAGATGACATGATCTAAGTTTCCTGAATGTTGAGTTTTAAGCCAACTTTTTCACTCTCCTTTTTTACTTTCATCAAGAGGTTCTTTAGTACTTGGTTTCTGCCATAAGGGTGGTGTCATCTGCATATCTGTGGTTATTGATATTTCTCCTGGCAATCTTGATTCCAGATTGTGCTTCATCCAGCCTGGCATTTCACATGATGTGGACATCGAACAACAGACTGGTTCCAAATAGGAAAAGGAGTACATCAAGGCTGTATATTGTTACTCTACTTATTTAAATTATATGCAGAGTACATCATGAAAAACACTGGGGTGGAGGAAGCAAAAGCTGGAATCAAGATTGCTGAGACAAATATCAATAACCTCAGATATGCAGATGACATCACCCTTATGGAAGAAAGTGAAGAATATCTAAAGAGCCTCTTGATGAAAGTGAAAGAGGAGCACGACAAAGTTGGCTTAAAGCTCAACATTCAGAAATCCAAGATCATGGCATTTGGTCCCATCACTTCATGGCTAATAGATAGGCAAACAGCAGAAACAGTGGCTGACTTTATTTTGGGGGGCTCCAAAATCACTGCAGATAGTGACTGCAGCCATGAAATTAAAAGACACTTACTCCTTGGGAGGAAAATTATGACCAACCTAGATAGCATATTAAAAAGTAGAGACATTATTTTGTCAACAAAGGTCCATCTAGTCAAGGCTATGGTTTTTTCAATGGTCATGTATGGATGTGAGATTTCGACTAGAAAGAAGGCTAAGCACAGAAGAATTGATGCTTTTGAACCATGGGTTGGAGAAGACTCTTGAGAGTCCCTTGGAATGCAAGGAGATCCAACAAGTCCATCCTAAAGGAGATCAGTCCTGGGTGTTCACAGGAAGGACTGATGTTGAAGCTGAAACTGCAATACTTTGGCCACCTGATACAAAGAGCTGACTCATTGGAAAAGATCCTGATGCTGGGAAAGATTGAGGGCAGGAGGAGAAGGGGACGACAGAGGATGAGATGTTTGGATGGCATCACTGACTCCATGCAGATGGGTTTGGGTAGACTCTGGGTGTTGTTCATGGACAAGGAGGCCTGGCGTGCTGCAGTTCATGGTGTTGCAAAGAGTCATCCGAATGAGCAACTGAACTGAACGGAACTGAACTCTGCATATAAGTCAAATAAGCAGCATGACAATATACAGCCTTGACATACTCCTTTTCCTATTTGAAACCAGTCTGTTGTTCCATGTCCAGTTCTAACTGTTGCTTCCTGACATACATCCAGCTTTCTTAAGAGGCAAGTCAGGTGGTCTGGTATCCACATCTCTTGAAGAATTTTCCACAGTTTGTTGTAATCCACACAGTCAAAGGTTTTGGCATAGCCAATAAAGCAGAAATAATTTTTTTTTTCCTAGAACTCTCTTGCTTTTTCAATGATCCAGTGGATTTCGGCAATTTGATCTCTGCTTTTCTGCCTTTTCTAAATCCAGCTTGAACATCTGCAAGTTTTTGGTTCATGTACTGTTGAAGCCTGGTTTGGAGATTTTTGAGCATTACTTTACTAGTGTGTGAGATGAGCACAATTGTGTGGTAGTTTGAGCCTTCTTTGGCATTGCCTGTTCTGGGATTGGAATGAAAACTGACTTTTTCCAGTCTTGTGGCCACTGCTGTGTTTTCCAAATCTGTAGCATATTGAGTGCAGCATTATCACAGCATCATCTGTTAGGATCTGAAATGGCTCAACTGGAATTCCATCACCTCCACTAGCTTTGTTTGTATTGATGCTTCCTAGGGTCCACTTGAAAATTACTAAATCAGCATTAGGAATTATTTAAAGGACAGTTAATATGAGGAAGAAAATGTTGATTTACTATGATTTACTATGTTTAATGAAAGAGTACACAAGATGGTTTTCAATTGTCAGGATATCCTTCAGACCAAAAAAGAGGAAATAAAAGTCATTGAACATGTAAAGTAGTAATTTTAATGATATTTTTAAATCAAACATATGCCTAATATTCCAGCTAGTAGGAAATTTACTTTTTGCTTCCAGAAATCTTGTGACTCATTTTGAAGGAATAAGGAGAGAGAAGTGAATTAGCATTTTGATCTTCCTTCTTTTGTGGTAAACTGCATGCTATGCACTCCATATATATTATTTATTTCAGTTAACCCTATTATAAACTTTGTGAAATTATGGTTATTTGAGTTTTCCAAATACCTCATGGTAATTTGACAACTTGCCTAAGGTTATATGGCTAATACATTCAAGACATGGTTTAGAACACAGGCTAATTTTACTCTAAAACATGCTTTTTAAATGTCAGTTCTTGTCTTTTTGTATATGCATTGGAGATTCTAATTAATATTTTTAAATGAATTCATTATATACTTCTTGCTGCTCGAAGAATCTACATATGTGGGTTATGACCTAATTCATTTCCTGTAAAACATCATAACATCCTATCAGAAAATGATGCAAGATTATATAATAAAACCTCCCATGTCTGTTCCTGTGGGGAAGACAGAAATTTAATAAAATAACTTCAGTACAAGGGGTGAGAATTTCAGAGGAATTTCTACTAGATCCTTTTGTCAACATTTAAAGACAGCTTCCCCAAACTATTAGTTCAAATTTTTGAGGTAGTAATAACCACTGCATTTGTTTTGAGGTAGTAATAACCACTGAATCTGTATACCATATTATATATGTGGTAGAAGTAAGGAATAATAATCCTTCTTAATGATTAAGATGTCAGTGAGAGATCCAAAACTTAATCAACTTATCATACAGTTTAGCTGATCAGAAAATTTCAGTATAACCAAATTCAGCCCGAGTCAACTATTCTCTTGTACTACACCTAGATGCAAGATAACATTAGAATTTTATGCATAATTTGTGACTTCAAAGATATATGATCAATCCTTTTGCTTTTAATTTATTGGTCTATAGATTAAACATTTTGCAATCTTGTTTACTCAGGTCCAATTTTCCCATTTGGAAAATTTAGTCAGTTCTTAACTGACTAAAAGAAAAAGTAAGCACAGAGCATTTTATCACTTTAATGCAACACTTGCAATTTGATTTAACAATATGATAGATGAAAGGATGAGGTTATTATATCACAATGCATTTATCATCTTTTACGAATGCTCACCTAAACAAAATTAACACTGAACCATTTCCAGTGAGGTTTCTAAAATGACTCGCCTTGCCAAGATAGGTTTTTGGCTCATAAATAACATTGGTAGAAAAAGATAAAATCATTAAATGATATAAAAATGCAGTATCAGGAATCACTGGAATGTGGACATTAAGCACACTGCTCAAAATGGTATCCTCAAGTGTGCAAATCATTTGTCAGTATGACAGTACCCAGCCTATCATCACAAGACACAATTAACTTTTCAGATTATCTTGATATCTGGCAAAAATTACTGTTTAAGAAAACTCAAAGCTACTGACATCCATATTAAATAATTCCATCATTAGAAAATGCACTGATTTCTTACTATATTTAAGAATCTCCACTATGAAAGACAATGCAAAAAATTCTAATGTGCTCGATTAAATTTATATATTTTCTATCTTTCTAATAATCCATAACTGCTCATGTAAAAACTGTTCTTAATTTGATTATTTAACTTTTTAAAAAATGTCTCTTCCATGGTAGAAAACAGTATTTTTCTATATCTTGCTCTCTCCCATAGAATGCAAGGACAATACCATATATGGGATAGGATATAGATATATATTCATTGAATAGATGAGTATTATCTCCCTCTTTCAATAAAACAATCTAACACAGCTTTTAGTATCTAGGTAGTTTATCAAGGATTCAGCTTTAAACAATGTCACTTAATTTTCTGATCAATTCCTGAATATCTTTAATATATTGATTTTATATTCTGTTGGGAGTTTTGAAAGTATCATCAATTAGATTTTTACAACAGTAAATTGAAAGTCATGGACTTGATCTTTCAAATTGCTCCAGTTTTAACTTGCATCACTTCATGGCAAATAGATGGAGAAACAGTGGAAACAGTGGCTGACTTTATTTTGGGGGGTGGGGGCTCCAAAATCACTGCTGGTGGTGACTGCAGCCATGAAATTAAAAGACGCTTACTCTTTGAAAGGAAAGTTATGACCAATCTAGACAGCATATTAAAAAGCAGAGACATTACTTTACCAACAAATGTCTGTCTAGTCAAAGCTTTGGTTTTTCCAGTAGTCATGTATGGATGTGAGAGTTGGACTAGAAAGAAAGCTGAGTGCCGAATAATTGATGCTTTTGAACTATGGTGTTGGAGGAGACTCTTGAGAGTCCCTTGGACTGTAAGAAGATCCAACCAGTCCATCCTGGGGGAAATCAGTCCTGAATATTCATTGGAAGGACTGATGCTGAAGCTGAAACTCCAACTCTCTGGCCACCTGATGTGAAGAACTGACTCATTTGAAAAGACCCTGATGCTGGGAAAGATTGAAGGTGGGAGGAGATGGGGACAACCAAGGATAAGATGGTTGGATGGCATCTCCGAGTCAATGGACATGAGTTTGAGTAAACTCTGGCAGTTGGTGATGGACCGGTAGGCCTGGTATGCTGCCGTCCATGGTGTTGCAAAGAGTTGGACATGACTGAGCGACTGAACTGAACTGGAGTCTTTAATTCTGCACAGTTGCTAACATCAGATTTCTAAGACAAATTTTGAGGAGCTATTATTCTTCTCTCCAGTATGAAGCTCCTGTACCTTCTATGCTTTTAGATTAAAGATGTTGGACCAGGGGGACCTTTAGAAAGATGCTCCTCCACTGTCCTGGGTCATCTGACACATTTGTGAAGCCACTTATTTGTAGATGATCCCAGGACCTCATCATCTCTCTCTTCTATTGTGTCAAAATTTTCCCAACTTGTCTCTGGTGAGTCTTCTATTTGTTCTTTACACTATCACTAGAATTATCTTCCTAAAATGTATTTGGAGCATTTTGGTTTTCTTTTCAAAAATCTGTAGAGGTTTTCCATTTTTAGGGATATAAAATTCCTTAGCTTGGCCTTGAGAGATCTCTACAGTAGAATTCCAATATATCTTCCCAACAATACTTTATTACTCTCTTCAGTCTCATCTTCTATGTTGTGCTCAACCACTTTATTTACTAACACTTGGGAATTCCATGGGATTTCTGTTAATAATCATTCATTTATGAGGTTTCTCCCAACCAGGAAAACTGTTTACCTTTCCCTCCTTGACCATCTCTACCTATGTTCATGAACTTTATGAATATGTAACTCAAATGTCTTAGATGATATGATTAGGATTGTAATTGTTGATTAACTGGAAATCTTTATTAAAGTAGACTCATAAGTCTGTGATATTAGCCTAACTTAAGTGTTCTGTTTAATTTTAAAGTCTATATATCTATATTCATTTCAGAATCTTTCGTTATAAGGCCAAGACTTCTTTTTGAATAGGCTTTTGATTAGTTTTATCACATAACCACCACCCAATAATGTACCTCCTTGTTTGAAAAATAGTGTGGAATTATCTGTAAATAATTTGAATATAGAGTTTTTTCAAAATGTTGGTGATTTTCCCCCTATACTTTGTAGTTGTCATGCCCACACCTGATTAATAGCATCTTTAAAATGTTTCACCTTTTTTGTTTTACTTTTCAAATCATTCAACATAATTTTCTTAGAAAAAATGAACTTTTTTACACTTTTTTTTCACTTGATATACTATATAGTAGTGTTAGTTGCTCAGTCGTTTCTGACTCTCTGACCTCATGGACTGTAGCCTGCCAGGCTGCTCTGTCCGTGGGATTCTCCAGGCAAGAATACTGGAGTAGTTTGCCATTCCCTTCTCTAGAAGATCTTCCTGACTCAGGGATCGAACCTGGGCCTCCTGTACTGCAGGCAGATTTTTACCATCTGTGCTATAGGGTTCAGAAGTAAAAATGCCATTCACAAACATGAGAATGTTATAGTTGATTTGGAGAGAATATATCCCACTAGGTGTAATGCCTTTGGCATTGCTGGTATGCTTATTCAGAGAATGAAGATAGTACATCGTAAGTAAAGAGTAGGTTGGTTAATTTTTATACTACTATATGCCAGGAAATTATGACAACCACTATGAATACAAGAGTTGTATCAGTTACCTACTGCTGCAAAATAACTCAGCAACTTAGAGGCTTAAAACAGCAATGATTGTATTTATACATATTCAGCAATTTGAGCTGGTCACTGAGTTTGCCTGTGTCCCTCAGGCTGTTGCAATTATTGGGTAGTTAGATAGTGGCTGAATAGCTTTAGAGGGTCTTATTCACATTCTTATTTGCATGTATGGAATTTATGCTGGCTGAGTTTCTCTCTTCATTAGTCTTACATCCTCAAAGAAGCTATCCCAGGATTTTTGACTTGGGAGGGTCAGAGCAGAGTTAAGATCAGATCATATAAAACCCCTTGAAACTTATGACTATAAACACTGTAGTATTTTATAAGTTAAATTAAGTCTTAAGTCCAGACTAGACTAATAGAGTTAAAGAAACGGATTTCAACTCTTGAAGCAAAGGGGTTACACTATCACTTGAAAAAGGAGTTTGCACAGGAGAAATGTGTAGCATGTTTTGCAGTCTTCCACAACAAGCAACAAAGCAAACAAAATCCTGCTTTTACAGAAATCAGTGAGCTAAAAAGGCAAGCAACTAACTGCTATAAAAAATAAAATTAAGAAGGGGCAACTATAAGGCACTGTAGCAATCTATAGCAGATCTACCTCTCTAGACCAGTGGAAAATAAGTAAATAGAAATGTAAAATGCAAGCTGAGACTCCTTAAATGAGTAGGGATTATTAGCTTAAAAAAAAAATGGAGTGAAAAACTTTTGAGTAAAGAAACATCAGGGCACGCAGAAAGGCCTAGAAGCAAAAGAGTATGGAGGAGAGAGTAGAATATTCACTGTGAGGAGGATCATAAAAGGGAGGTAGGGAAAACATGGAGAGTGGCAGAATATGAATGCCAATGATAATTATGTTAGCGTTTAGTTCTGAGTATAATGAGAAGTTACTAACAGACCAGAAAAATCAAAGTGGCATTCAGCAGTTTAGGAAAACCACTCAGGGTTTATTATGGAGCAGAGAGTGAGGTTTACGAATCTAGAGGCCAGGTAAGGAGACCGGTTAAGTCCTGAAGAGGGGCATAGGTTTACCTTTGGCCAGCAGCCTGTCATTGAGTAGGCACTGTGTAATTGTTGGTCTAATTAAGTTACCAGCTTACTTTTATCACTGGGAATAGGAAAAACAGTAACATAGTATCAGATTCCTGTATTTAGTTGACAAAGAGAAGTTAAGAGAAGATCCATGTTAGAAAAATATATCAAAGGAGACTAGACCATTTGAGTAATAATTGATCTCTCAATTTTGGGGTGCTGGTAGAATTAAGATAATTTAGGGTTCAGATTATTAACATTAGGCTGATGACTTACATGACTGTTTTTCATTAGCTCATTTGGAGGGTGGGAGATGCTTATTTGGAAAATTGAGACAAAAGGGAAAGTGGGATAAAGTGTGATTTTTATCCAATGACTACCCTTTCATAAATCTCTTAATATTAGAAAACATGCACTCTTAAAAACAAAGAAAATATGTTTCTTATTGTTCACTTTTACAAAATAATTTTTATAATGCCTTGATACAAACAATAGAGATCATTTTAAGTTTTAATGACTATGACTGGAGCTACTAATAAGCATGTAGAACTTAAATGGTTCTTACAGAAACAACTGTTATTTGATACATTTAAAAATTGAAAGAAGTAATTATAAAGGTAATTGAACTCAGTGAATCAGATGAAAAACAGAAATAAAAAATCCCTGCAACTTCTAATCCTCCTTACATTTCTGCTACATACTTTAAGATCTAGTTTTCTAAGAAGAGAAACTAACTCCCCACACACAATAATTTTCACATATTCTTGCACTTTATCCATGACACTCTCTCTCCCTGAAATCTCCATAAGGATTACTTGATGCTAACCACCATTCCAATTCTAACTCCAGTGGCATTTCCTCTTAGAGTCCTTTTCTGATTTCCCCAGGTTCTTAGAAACTTCCTCGCTGTACCCATCCATAGGATTTTCATACACAACAGTAGTAACGTTTATCACATTGTTTTATAACCATTTGCTTTTTTTTTCTTTTTCATTCAATGTGACTTCCTCAACACTATTGAATTCTTTCTTGTAATTGGCTTCTAATAAAAAATATTCAATTGCAAATCAACCAAGATACACTAAATTAGGTGTTCATGGTACTGATGATGGTTATTAGCTAATCAGTTCTTTGATGAATTAATATATATTATTTTGAGGGTAACAAAAGGAATGTTAGAAGATTTTTTAAACAACTTAAACCCTTATTTTATCTAGGTGAGATCTTGTAATACACATTTCATTTTAACTAACTGAAACTTTTTTGGATTTGAGAATGACAGTATCCAGCTAAAGACAGGCTTTGTAAAAAGTATCAAGAGTAATGATGACCTTTAGGTTGAGTGAGTCGACTTTTGTCTTTCTTAGGTAGGTATGTATTCTGAAAGAAACTGAAGATCTGTGGAATGTCTCACTGAATAATCACAGCTCATGCAAGTGTTACTGTATAAACACTCTGATGGCTGCTGTAACAATTTACCAAAACCTACAGTTGCTTAGTACAACACTGATTTATTCTTTCACAGTTCTAGAGGCCAGAACTTAAATCAGCATCACTAGGAGGAAATAAAGGTGTTGGTAAGGTCACAATTTAGGGGTAAAAAAAAGAAAAATTGTCACATAAGCAATATATTTCTTCCCCATATAATGATTCAAAGCATTATAGCAAAGGTCAACAACTTAATGGTTTCAATAGGAAGAAAGTAATACTGCTTAGAACAAAATAGTTTTGTATTATTTAAATGACATTTGCTCTCAAATTGGGTAAGATTTATGTAAAACAACCTGAGGCATTGAACCTGGTATTCTTTACTTCTCACCAGCTTGCAAACCTTCACCTTGATCTCAGATCATGAAAACACATGCCTATGAAGGAATATCCCAGCTATAGGTAGATAACCATTTTCTATAGATCCCAGTAGACAGAAAAAAAGCTTAGCCAGATAACATATTAAAAAGCAGAGATATTACTTTGCCAACAAAGGTCCATCTAGTGAAGGCTATGGTTTTTCCAGTGGTCATGTATGGATGTGAGAGTTGGACTGTGAAGAAAGCTGAGTGCTGAAGAATTGATGCTTTTGAACTGTGGTGTTGGAGAAGACTCTGGAGAGTCCCTTGGACTGTAAGGAGATCCAGCCAGTCCATCCTAAAGGAGATCAGTCCTGGGTGTTCATTGGAAGGAATGATGCTAAAACTGAAACTCCAATACTTTGGCCACCTGATGTGAAGAGTTGACTCACTGAAAAAGACCCTGATGCTGGGAGGGATTGGGGGCAGGAGGAGAAGCAGGTGACAGAGGATGAGATGGCTGAATGGCATCAGCGACTCGATGGACATGAGTTTGAGTGAACTCCGAGAGTTGGTGATGGACAGGGAGGCCTGGGGTGCTGCGATTCATGGGGTTGCAAAGATTCGGACATGACTGAGCGACTGAACTGAACTGAACTGAAAGCAATGTTAATGAGAATTTCAGAATCATAAAAACAAAATGATAGTTTAGGGATAAGTCTACACTTACAATTCGAAGACGGTAAGAATCTAAACCTCCCTAAGCAGAGAGAGCTACCTTATTTCTAAAGATCTCATGGAACTGGACTCGAAAAGCATCATGAAAACCCTTTTCTAGTATCACTTCCCTATTTCCTTATATAAAATCAAAATTCCTCTTATTATAAGTATAGGTCGGTTTCTATTTCATATTGAGAAGTTATGTTCCACCAAAAATAACTTTGGTTATTTTCAGAGATATTCTTTAATCTCTCACTTGCTTCTCTGGTGACCCCCTCCACTGGCAAATAATCTCCATTTTTCAGAGACTCTATTTTTTTTTTCTTAATTCTGACATACTTTATATGATTGGGGGGTTTACTTCACTTACTAGTTTAAAAAATCTGATCTGGGGGAAAAATCTACTCAAACATCCTCCTTAGATTATTTTTTAAAACTTAAGGGCTATGCATGTATTGGGGTTAGGAAGACAGATGTAGAGCAGGCCCTGTATATGGACACTACCTAAAAAGAGTAGAAAATCAAACAAAATTCTGTCATGTGAACATAATTATTATCAAAAGGCAAACACATGTAAAGCAGGGGGAAATATTGGGACATTTGATTATTGGTGGTATTTTGTGAAAGCATATAGGAATGTAGGTTGTTATCAGCCTTAAAATTTCAGGAAACTGTGTTTATAATATATTTGAAAACAGTCTATTCTGGATCCCCAAAATCTCATATAGGATTTTATTTTTAATTCTACTAGTATTTCTTCTTGTAGCAGAGAGTTGTCTTTTATTTTACATAATATGCAGGGTAAAATCTCTAGAGAGATTTGGAGAAAATAATTTATAGAACTTTTTAGACAAAAAAGGAAAAATATTTTTCCATTACTTTAAAATAATCAATAATTTGTCATTACCATAGAAGACAAGAAACTTAAATTAAAAAGTTATAGAATCACATGCTTAATCAGATGCTCCAGAATATTTCTCATTATAATTATTGTAGTGATCAATTATTGCTATGGTTAAATTTAGAACAAAGGAAAGCATGCTGAAAATTATCCTATTCAACTATTATTTTTAATGTTTGCTTCTTTACCAAAACACCTCTAAAACAAACTGACAACACAGAATTCATATTCAAAAAAGGAGCTTAGCCAAAGTATAATTTTGGAGGGACAAAAGCACTATTGGTGTCATCTCTCTACACTTCTTTTCATTCTTTTTTTAAAATTAATTTATTTCTTATTGAAGGATAATTGCTTTACAGAATTTTTCTCTTTTCTATCAGACCTCAACATGAATCAGCCATAGGTATACATATATCCCCTCCCTTTTGAACCTCCCTCCCATCTCCCTCCCCATTCCACCCCTCTAGTTTAATACAGAACCCCTGTTTGAGTTTTCTGAGCCATACAGCAAATTTCCATTGGTTATCTATTTTACACCTGGTAATGTAAGTTATCATGTTACTTTTTCCTTACATCTCATCCTCTCCCCTCCTCTCCCCATGTCCATAAGTCTATTTCTACTCTCTATACTTTTATTGTCATTGTTACCTCTTCCTAATGCTTCTCAATTTATCTTCTTTATCCTGGACTGTTATAAAAATTTCCTTACTTAACTATATTTTAAAAATATGTATCAAATAAGTTAACCCACAGCAACAAGACTAACTATCACTAAGATACAAGTTTGTATGTGTGTGCATATATGTAACATTCATGTAATTCTAAACAGCAATGCAGGAAAACCAGAACTGTTTATAAACTGAAGCTGAAATAGATTCTTTGTTAAAATCATGCAGCTGTTACTGTCTTGAACTAATTTATCCTTCTTCAATCTGCTTATTGGTGAATCAACTCATATACACCTTAGCGACATCACATATACTAAAATAAGCATCACAAATTATTTCTTCTATGTAAAACTAGTTCTAAAATACCCTTGACACCATTATGGTGACTATTACATACAAAATAATTTAGATGTTAACAAGAATGTTACAATATTCTTCTATATTTTAATTTTTGTAGTTCTATTGATAATGATAGCTGACACTTAAACTTATTAGGGCTTTCCAGGTGGTGCTAGTGGTAAAGAATTTGCCTGCCAATTCAGGAGACAAAAGAGATGCAGGCTCAATCCCTGGGTCAGGAGGATCTGCAGGGGTAAGAAATGGCACCCTATCCCAGTATTCTTCCCTGGAAAATTCAATGGTCAGAGAAGCCTGGTGGGTTATAGAGCGTGGGATTGCATTGAGATGGATATAACAAGCAGGATTAATTCATGCTTGAGTAGTCTACTCATTAATATTCAAGATCTAAAATTATATACTTAGGTACACTCAGAACTCGAGAATTTCATCCTTTGTTTGAGTTCACAAGAAAATACATATGAACCAATCTATTCAAGGACCATTCATAGGTCTTCTTGTCAATTAGGTCTTGTCAACATGAATTTTGTCAAGTACCATTTTGTTTCCTTGTACCACTAATTTTTTGTACCACTTTTTGTTAAATTGTTTTTACACAAGCTAATACCTTACTTGGTTTTTCAGAAGAGAATGTATGCTATTTATTGTATTTCCTATTAAAAATTTAGAAAAACAATCAGATATCAGAATCAAAGTATTTTGATTCAGGATTCTAGAAAACATTCATTTAAAAACAGTCACTAACCCTGGCTCTCTCATTTACTACCTGGAATCTTGGAAAAGGCACTTAACTCATCTGTGCCTCAATGACCTCACTGGAAAGGAACTAATAAGAACAGTTCATTCATGAAGTTCTATGTTGAGAGTTAAATTAGTCAGTACATATACAATGCTTGGAACATGCATAACAAAAAGCAAGAATTATTTTAGTTGCTACTAGTATCATAGAAAACCTATGACCAACCTGATACTGAAACTGAGTCATATCTGACTCTTTGTGACCCCATGGACTGTAGCCTGCCAGGCTCCTCCATCCATGAGATTTTCCAGGCAAGAGTACTGGAGTGGGTTGCCATTTCCTTCTCCAGGGGATCTTTTTAACCCAGGGATTGAACCCAGGTCTCCTGCATTGCAGGCAGACACTTTATCATCTGAGCCAACAAGGAAGCCATGACCAACATAGACAGCATATTAAAAAGCGGAGACATTATTTTGCCAACACAAGTCTGTCTAGTCAAAGCTATGGTTTATCCAGTAGTCATGTATGGATGTGAGAGTTGGACTATAAAGAAAACTGAGTGCTGAAGAATTGATGCTTTTGAGCTGTGGTGTTGGAGAAGACTCTTGAGAGTTCCTTGGACTGCAAGGAGATCCAACCAGTCCATCCTAAAGGAAATCAGTCCTTAATATTCATTGGAAGAACTGATGCTGAAGCTGAAGCTCCAATACTTTGGCCACCTGATGTGAAGAACTGGCTCACTGAAGAAGACCCTGATGCTGGTAAAGATTGAGGGCAGGAGGAAAAGGAGGTGAGAGAGGATGAGACAGTTGGAAGGCATCCTCAACTCAATGGACATGAGTTTGAGCAAACTCCAGGAGATAGTGAGGGACAGAAAAGTCTGGTGTGCTGCAGTCCGTAGGGTCACAAAGAGTCAGACGTGACTGAACAACAACAATTACAAATCTAATCATTGAAAAAACTAAATGGGAATTAAATCAGGTTTAAGATAAGATAGCAGCCATATAAATTGAGTATAGAAAAGGGTTCTAGCAGAAAAGAAACATGAGATTATTTCTTATAATAGAATTGCATTTTTTCCCTTAAAGGACATTAAAAACTTCAATTTAACAATTGTTTTCATAGGAGGCATTACTTTCTCCATAATTTCAATATAGTTTTTTTCCTCTAGACATGTTCATGTTCTGCTTATTAAAGGGACAGTCATCTCTATAAGAAATAAGGGATATGTTGTGGCTTGTTATTACACTGAATATATCAGCCCCTTGAAAGGGTTAATCACCTTTTTGTATGACACTTAGACACAGGGAGATACA
This sequence comes from Capricornis sumatraensis, assembly GCF_032405125.1. Taxonomy (NCBI): domain Eukaryota; kingdom Metazoa; phylum Chordata; class Mammalia; order Artiodactyla; family Bovidae; genus Capricornis; species Capricornis sumatraensis. Next base: position 42,852,492 of record NC_091074.1, on the reverse strand, counting down.
AGGATCTAAGAACACATTTCAGCAGTAGGTAGTCTTTGCTTTGAGAGAGGCTTCATGAAGAGTAGAATTCTGAATGCTTGTAGGGGTAGGCCAAGTAGTAACCTGAGAAACATGGAGAATAACTTTTAATCAGAGGCCTAGTGGGCCATAGTAGGAATGGGTCTGCAAAGAAGGCCTAGAAAAGAAAGTGGATAGAGAAGCAATAGACAGGAGAGGAGAATACAGATAAGCAAAGGCCAAAAAATAACATACAGAGAAACTTTAAGACATCTCAGTTCAGTTCAGTTCAGTCGCTCAGTTGTGTCCCACTCTGCGACCCTATGAATCGCAGCACGCCAGGCCTCCCTGTCCATCACCAACCCCCGGAGTTCACTCAAACTCATGTCCATCAGGCTGGTGATGCCATCCAGCCACCTCATCCTCTGTCGTCCCCTTCCCTCTGCCCCCAATCCCTCCCAGCATCAGAGTCTTTTCCAATGAGTCCACTCTTCGCATGAGGTGGCCAAAGACGTTTCAGAGTATCAATAAACTAGGACTTAACATTTCTATGAAATGTAAGACAAGCTTCATACCTCAAAAAATAGGTAAAGATTGGAATTCTTTATTCCCCACCTACAGACAAGAAATCTTTTGAAATTATTTGTATCTTCTATGCATGCTTTTAAAAATTGAATTATTAAATAGAAGACATGATCTTACTTTTAATGAATAACTTTGGTTCAAATTGTTACTTACTGTCATAATGCCTTGATACCTACTTTAAAAATAAAGTTATTTAGAAGCATTAACTATATGCAAATATGATAAATAAAAAGAACTAATGAAAGCAAGAAAGCTTCTTCCAGGGATGCATTAGTATAAAGTTGAGGAAAAGAATAGGTACAGTATGATAATTTTGAGCATAGTAATGCTGATTGATCAGATTACATGCGGTGAACAAAAGGGATAAGTGGTCAGGCATGAGTGATAATGCCTGAAAAGAAGAGAGAGTTAAGCAGATGGTTACAAGCCATGGCCAAGTATGATCAGCTCTAAAAAATGGAGTATAGTAACAGAAGCTGAAAGTTGTAATGACTGCATGAAGAGGCGGGTCAAAAGAGATTCACAGGACATTTAATACTTAAAGGCATTAACATTATGGGCATAATTGGAAAAAACAAGAGGCAGCATCCATTACAGAACTGTTAGAGGCAAGGACAAAAGAAACACTGAAAGGATAAAATGAAATTTCATTTTCACTGATGGTGCTTAATCAAAACTTTGGAAGCAGATAAACAACTGGAGAGGTTTACTTAACAATGCTTCTATTCTCCAGTGGATTAATATGCCTCTTTATTTTTCAATAGTAGACAAATGGATGCTGAAATAGCTAAAGTAAATTACACGAATTTATTATGTCCAATGACAATTTCTTCTATTCTATGACAATATGTCTCTTTCCATAATTGGTTTGGTGTTATAATTGTAAATGCAATATGCAATGTGAGATTTACGTTCACTGATTATTGTATATAAGTTGGCAATAAAATGAATCATGTTACAGAGGCTTGAGGGTCACTATTCTTCACAATTGTCAGTTTAAAGTTTGGTTCAAATTTAGCTAAATAAAGTTCACAGAGTTAAGAGAAGACAATCCACTATATTGAAATAGAATATTTACACAGACTTTTCCTTTTTTCCATTTTTCAACTTATTTTCTTTTTTCATTTAGTATTCCAAGTCTTCTTTCATTTTAGAGCAAAGGTTAGGTTCTGGAACTTCTTAAGAGCAGATGCACTGCTCACTGTATGCTGTATTTGAACTGGTTCTTGCTTGTCTCATAGATATTAAATACATATCTCCTTGTATATTTGTTAAAACCCAATATACAGTCTCAGGCACCCTATTTCTTACCATAATGTATTTATGTATTTAGTATATAATTAGTTGCATCTAACACTGTGTGTGTTTATGTGTGTGTGTGTGTGTGTGTGTGTGTGTGTGTGTGTGTGTGTATACTGGAGGAGGGCATGGCAACCCACTCCAGTATTCTTGCCTGGAGAATCCCATGGACAGAGGAGCCTGGAGGGCTACACTCCCTGGGGTTGCAAAGAGTCGGTCACAACTGAAGTGACCGAGTGTGTGTGTATATATATTGACAGATGAATGTTTATGGAAGGTCCTCATTACTCATGATCCTGCCCACCTCTGTTCTCTATTCTGTCAGGAAAGTTTTAATCATCAGCCATTACTATTTGATCTTTTAGTCTAGGGCAGGATGAAGGGGAAAGAAACAGTGACAACCCACAAAGTATCAGGCAAGTGTAACAGCTCTGCAAAGGTCATCTCATTTGATTCTCACAACCACCTTGGAAGATATATACGGTATTCTCCTTCCTTTTCAGATATGGATAATATACTATTTAATACTTAACCATGGAGAGTGAAATAGCATTCCTTCAGTGAGGAAGGCAGTAAGAAGCACTACCGAAATTCATTTTCTGGGCAACATCCTTCCTGACAGATTTTGATCAAAAGATAAGCACCCAGCAAAGAGAAACCAAGAAGTGTGGATAGTAGATGTTTTGTTTTCCAAATAAAGGAAGACTTTTTAGACTTGGAAATAGAAGGTATGTGGGGGAAATAAATATGTCTTCAAATTTCTGCTGTTTTTTTTTATATGAAAGGAATTTCTTCCGAGGACAAGGCCACAGCCTCCAAATGTAAAGTTTACACCTAGAGTTTTGGATTATTATAAAAATGTTCTAAAAATCTAGCCACACACACTTCAACTTTGTTAGAGAGTAAGAGCCTCCTTACCATCAGAAGTTTAAAACAAATGCTGATGATTATATATGTCATGTTATTAAACAGATTCCAGCTTTTGGTGGGAGATGTATCTAGGTAACCTCTAAATTCCTCTTTCAACTTCTTCTACTGACTTTAGAAATGATGCTAAATAACAATTTTAAAACGAAGAGATAATTTAGCATGTTTTCACTTTGCTCCCAAAATGATATGGTTATTTTCAAAACATGTACACTTTTTCAATTATCCTTTGATTGCATGATTCTATTTGTTATTTGGTGAGTGAAAGGAACTACAATGTGGAGTGTTTCAAATCCTATATCATCTGAGTGTCTACTTATAAGAATTAGTATGGATATATATGCACTTCAGTGAAGAGTTACATGTTAATTATATGTCAATATATGATGCATTTTAATTATCCATAGGTAATCTAACCTAAAACCTAAGGGAGAGAAAAATAGTTTTCAACCTCTGTGAAATGAAATCTAACCTCTGTGAAATGAAATCTATACATTTCCCTCTCTCTCTCTCTATATATATATATACACACACATATATTTATACATATATATTTCATGTTTTAGATGATGACTTTTACTTTGCTTAATATAACAGAGTAGAGGGGTACTGTTTATTTAAATCCAAATGAGTTTCTAAGAAATCTAGTTCTTATTCATAATCCTACATTATTCTATATATGCATTTTGAGCTTTGGAAAGAAGAGTCTATGTACTGTTAGCTTTTGACTAAAAGTTTGGTGGCCAGCACATAAGGTAGCACTCAATGGATCCTGATGAGTAAATTGAAAGCTGCTTAAAAGTAATTAGCTTTCCCGAAATTCACAAGGAAATGAACCCAACATCAGCTAATGCTCGTTTTATAGGTATTTTGTGCTGTGGCTGTCAACTCTGGCTATATACCTGCTGCTGCTGCTGCTAAGTCACTTTAGTCGTGTCCACTCTGTGTGATCCCATAGACGGCAGCCCACCAGGCTCCCCCGTTCCCTGGGATTCTCCTGGCAAGAACACTGTAGTGGGTTGCCATTTCCTTCTCCAGGCTACATACCTAGATGCTTAATAAAGATTTTGGTAAAGTGCCAATGATGAAAAGGCCACTACTACACTCTGAAACAGAAACTACAACATAGAGATTAAAGCATCTATGTTTTTAAATGCTTCTTCAATGATTCTTACAATCCTGCAATTTGGGAATCACTTTTATTGACAACCATTTAGTCCTGGACATGAAGCAAGACATGCTCTGTGAATATAGGAATTTATTATTTATTCCACTATGTTAAAAACACATATCCCTACTTGGGGATATATTCTGCTTCTTACAATCAAGATTACCTTTAGAGTATGTGCATACTTAAAATGGAAAAAGAAAATGCTTCAGTTTATGTCTATGACATTACAGAAACATTCCATATTATAAATGTTTCAGCTTAGACTGTTAATAACATATAATTAAAATAGATGAGACCACCATAAGTTATTAGATCACACTGCTATTTTTCTAACTCATAAATTATAAACAGCATAGAAAACAAATTTATAGGGGCCTTAGTCAGTGAAAGGGCTTCCCTGGTGGCTTGGTGGTAAAGAATCGCCTGCCAAGGCGGAGACCTGGGTTCGATGATCCCTGGGTGGGGTAGAACCCCCAGAGAAGGAAATGGCAACCCACTCCAGTATTCGTGCCTGGGAAATCCTATGAACAGAGTATTCTGGTGGGCTACAGTCCATGGAGTTGCAAACAGTTGGACATGATTTAGCAACTAAACAACAAAAAACAAGTGAAAAATAATCCCCTAATTTCTATCTTTAAACCAAATACATCCTCTTCCTTCCCCATCCTCCAATAAAATAGTGAAGAAAAATAAACATTTTCTAGGTTAGGGGAAGCATATTTACAATTGGCCAGCTTGTGCCATTGCTGCTGAATCTCTTCCCATGTCTTGATTTTGCAAGATTTTATCTCTATGACACTGGAATGCTCTTAACTGCTTTTCTGAACCCGCCTTCTTTTTCAGTATGTACAACAGCTACAGATCAATTTCTCCTTCTATGTAAACATCTGTCTGTCCCATTGTATATGTTCTACATAAACAACCCAGTCTCAGATTAGCCCAACCTGACCGTGACACATTAAAATACTAGAAAAGAAGCCAGATATTACAAAGTTCTATCATAGAAAGAATCTCATCCCCCTGCTGTTTTTAGTGCCTCAACTGGAGTCTGTCATCTAGCTGGCTAACATTAAGTATCTGTTGAATAAGTAGATAAATTGAGAAGAGAATTTTGGTAGAATAGAGAGACTACATTATTTGTTCTGATTCATTTTTTTTTCCGAGCCAAATAATGTACATGACTATGACAAAAGTAAGATTGATGATGATCTAAAAGAAATGATTGTTTAAGACTGTCTTAGTGCAGGAAGAACTGGTTGCAAAATTTTTGCAACCTTAGAGAGAATAAAATGTATATTCAGCAAAATTAACATTTAATGTATTTAACTTTATCAGAAATTTTATTATCAAATTATAAGCAATTCTCAGTTCAGTTCAGTCGCTCAGTCGTGTCTGACTCTTCATGACCTCATGGACTGCACCACGCCAGGCCTCCCTGTCCATCACCGACTCCTGGAGTTTACTTAAACTCATGTCCATTGAGTCGGTGATGCCATCCAACCATCTCATCCTTGTTGTCCCCTTCTCCTGCCCTCAATCATTTCCAGAATCAGGGTCTTTTCCAATGAGTCAGTTCTTCACATCAGGTGGCCAAAGTATTGCAGTTTCAGCTTCAACATCAGTCCTTCCAATGAATATTCAGGACTGATTTCCTTTAGGATGGACTGGTTGGACTGGCTGGACTGCAATCCAAGGGACTCTCAAGAGTCTTCTCCAACACCATAGTTCAAAAGCATCAACTCTTTAGTGCTCAGCTTTCTTTATAGTCCAACTCTCACATCCACACATGACTATTGGAAAAACCATAGTTTTGACTAGATAGACCTTTGTTAGCAAAGTAATGTCTCTGCTTTTTAATAAGCTGTCTAGGTTGGTCAGAACTTTCCTTACAAGGAGCAAGCGTCTTTTAATTTCCTGGCTGCAGTCAACATCTGCAGTGATTTTGGAGCCCCCCAAAAATAAAGTCTGTCACTGTTTCCATTGTTTCCCTATCTATTTGCCATGAAGTGATGGGACCGGATGACATGATCTCAGTTTTCTGAAAGTTCAGTTTTAAGCCAACTTTTTTCCTCACTCCTCTTTCATTTTCTTCAAGAGATTCCTTAGTTCTTCTTCACTTTCTGCCATAAGGGAGGTGTCATCTGCATATCTGAGGTTATGGATATTTCTCCTGGCAATCTTGCTTCCAGCTTGTGGTTCATCCAGCCCAGTGTTTCTCATGATGTACTCTGCATAGAAATTCAATAAACAGGGTGACAATATACAGCCTTGACATACTCCTTTCCCTGTTTGGAACCAGTCTGTTGTTCCATGTCCAGTTCAAACTGTTGCTTCCGGACCTGCAAAGAGATTTCTCAAGAGGCAGGTCAGGTGGTCTGGTATTTCCATCTCTTTCAGAATTTTCCAGAGTTTGTTGCAATCCACACAGTCAAAGGCTTTGGCATAGTCAATAAAGCAGAAGTAGATGTTTTTCTGGATCTCTCTTGCTTTTTCAGTGATCCAACAGATAAGCAATTCTAAAGATGTTAAATATTTTCTCTTCCCAGAGTAGTGAGTGCAAACAGTTACTTCACAAGTCCAAGACTTGTAAATTATTAATTTAATAATTATTCAATTATATTTAATGTAGCAAATTATTTGTTACTAAAGCTAGAATTTTTGAAGTACTACCTGTAATATAGTTGCTTTACAGGATGATGTTTTTAATAACCAACAGTTGCATATAAAGCATTGATTTAAATGACACAATATGTTTCTTCCAAGAAGCTCTGCAAAGCTTTGTACTAATTTCAAAAACTTGTGTACTTGTTTACCAAAGCCTATTACCCACATGCTATATTTATTTAGTCATATTTTATGGTGCATATTTATACCTGTTTTATATCTCTAACTACAAATTTTATCAAGTTTACAGTATTTTAATATTAAATTTTGCTCCTCTATGTCCTAGAAATTATCTTTAAAGTTTTTCTTTCAAAAAAATTTCTTTTTTTCTAAAATTGCAAAATATAAGAACCTTAAGTAGTATAAGTGAACATTGAGAATTTATAAAGCTAAGATATTCTAATATTGTGAAGCAATACTTTCTGGGGCCACATTTTTGTCTTTTTAGAAGTGAAACAAAACTCATATTTCAGCACAAATCATGACTATACAGAACCTTTTGTATTTATTTTGAAATTACATATTTAGAAAATTTACACAAACTTTTACAATTATCTAAAGTAACATGCAAGTATTTAATTTATATAAAAAGGTTAATTGCATCATTCATGTCCTGTTAAATCCTTTCCTTTACTTACTAAACAGATTTCAACTGAACTAGGTGAGCCTTTCCTGTCCTAAGTACTGGGAAAACAAAGATGAATTAGATATTGACCTGCTCATGGTGGTGTCATCTGCATATCAGAGGTTAGGGAAGGATTGTGGGCAGGAGAAGGTGACGACAGAGGATGAGATGGCTGGATGGCATCACCAACTCGATGGACATGGGTTTGGGTGAACTCCGGGAGTTGGTGATAGACAGGGAGGCCTGGCGTGCTGCCGTTCATGGGGTTGCAAAGAGTCAGACACGACTGCGCGACTGAACTGACCTGAACTGAACTGCTCATGGTGAGCTTCTAATTTAGTAGGGAAGTAATATGTATAGAAAACACTTCCATTAAAATATTAAGTTTAAAAAGAAAAGGGCTATAGTGACTTAAAGAAACCAGGGAGGACATCAGAGGCCATAGGAAAGCTTTGATCGTGCCTTAAACAGAAAGTAGGTATTTGTAAGCAGACAGGAGAAAGCAGTGCTCCTGGGAGGAGACAGCATATGTAAAGTCAAAGAGGAATGAGATAACAGAACATGTTTGGGAAACTGGAAGGGTTGTTTTTGTGCACCACCCCCCCCCCCCCCACCCCGAGGTTCAAGTTTCATGGAAGCCAAGTAAGAAAACAGGGCACAAAAATTGCCAGACATGAAATGTTGGTCTCATTCCACATGTCGAAAAATCTGCCTTCTTCTTTTTCCTGAAGTCACTGGGTAGTCATCTGCAATTAAGCAAATCCATTTCACAGTAGACTTACCTTTTAGAAACCTATAATATTGGTAAGTGGTTTCTATATAGCAGATTAGGGGAAAGTAGGACCAGATCTAGGTTTGAGGTTACTTAAGTTATCATGAGAATGAACAGAATAGGAAAGAAAGAATGAAGACAAGATATTTTTGAAGTTAAAATTTACTAGAACTTGGAAAACCATTGGATATGTTAGGTAAGGAAATGAAACTATAGCAATAGTTCTAAATTTTCTTATTCAGGGCCATGCAGAATTATAAACTAATTAACTAGGGCAAAGACAAAAGTAAATTCTCTAAGGCAAAATTAATGATGCAAGTTGTAGGTGCACAGATTTAAGTATTGTGTGGAACATCCAGATAGTATTATCTACTATGTTGCTTGCTGTGTTTACATCCTGGTTACAGCAGAGAGTTACAGTTGAATACAGAGACTCTGAAGTCATTAGTTCATGTAAAGATGTTGAATGAGATAAAGGAGATAGAAAAAGTAGGTCAGTTTGAGGATAATATAGACTAGAAACCCAGGAAACACCTGCAAGTTCCGACTGGGACGTGTTATTACATTCTAAGAATGTAAAATTTTATCAGACTTTCATATGATTTAGTTATAAGCAATATTACAGAAGTTCCTTTTGTAATTAAATATAAATATTAGCTCAATTAAAACACTATTTCATGAAGTATGTTTATAGTAGTTTAAAATACTATTTTATGTATTCAATTTTGGATAAACAGCAACCAACTTGTCATTTATATCTTTTTTCTTTTTGGTCTGCAATAACAATAATCTGTACTTGATTTAATGATTTATAATTACTTGTATGCACTGTAGGAGAGTAGGTACAAATTTTAATGTATTCCTAAGATAGGAAACATTAACAAGCAGGTTATGTAATTTCTTATATGAAGGCAAAAAATCATTTTAAAATAATAATTTATCTAATGTGCTATAATCAACACTACATCAATCTCCACACATTTGGAATTGTTTCCTTGGAGACACTTTGTATTATTAACATTTTCCCCATTGGAACTGCACATATAGAACATAGAGAATCAGAAGTTGTCAATCATTAACTTAAATATAGCTCTAGGCTGTCAAGTCTCTTGTTCCCTGGAGAAACAACCACAAAACCTATTTAATCGGGGCTTTTGCTGCTAAGAAACAACTGAGAAACAACTGTGTTATCTTATAATTTATCACAGGTATATACTGCATCTGGTAGTGCCATAAAAAAAATAAACCACTTACTTGAACAGGAACAGAAATTGTGCACAGCTAAAACGCAACCCCAATAACTTATTTTATCTACAAGTTATTTCATCTTTTTTAAATTTGCAGAACTGCAAATCTCTTTGGCATTGTCTGCTTCCCCATATTGGTTTAACAAACATGCACTGAATTTCTATCAATATAAGTTGTTTGAGGAGGAATAGGAAAAAAGAAAATATTCCTTTATAACTAGAAATAAGTAGAAAAGCAAGAACACAAAATTAAGCCACTATCTTGAGTAAATATAAAAATGAAACAGATGCTTATTAATTAAGTGTGGGAAAGTGATGACAAGGCTCCACGGAACAACGCACCAGCTGTGAAGAATGTAGACAGCTTTTATCTTACCAGATCATTTATTTATTATGCAACAGACACCTCATACACTAGAAAAGGTGTCAAAACAAAACGATATGAAGAGCTCAGATTTCAGCTTTCCAAACTCTGAACACTACTTGGTTTTACCTACTTGTTTAAGGGATAATCTCACTTTCATGTTGAAAAGTTTTAAGGATGCTCTAGTTCATGTTATTTTCTTCCACTAAAAGCTGTATGACTAAGTTATTTTTTATGATATTTTATTGTATCAATATACCAAGAAGAGAGGCTTTCAGTATGGAGTCTACTTTTACAGAGTCCATAAGAATAACTAATATTGGGGGAAAAATAAAAGATCTAAATAGAGAAAACTATGAACACAGACTCAATTATCAGCTGTTTTTACCTAATTTACATACAATTAAATTTTATATAAAGTAAAATTTAAAAGGCTTCTTGTGAGACACCGTGATGATCAATGAATTCCATTTTCAGTTTCCACTTCTGCAGAGATTAGTGGCAATCGAATTTCTTCATTTGTGCAATTTGATAATGAGCCATTATGGTAGTCTAATCAGTTGAATCTGTTTTCCCTTGTGATCCTGCCTGCTCTCAGAGAAATAAATTCAGTAACATTGACAGTTGACCCTTAATTTTTGTTGTTGTTGTTATTTAAGTTATGAGAATGTTTCTATTTTTTACATATATGATTTTATTTGAATTTAATTTTGCAGTAGTATACAGACTACCTGATATTGTATCTCTCAATTATTTTACTTATTTAATAGACAATAATAAAACAGAAATCCTTCAAAAAGCAATGAACAGCAACAAAAGACTCAGAAATGTGATTAGGAACTAAATGAAAAAGAAAATTTTCTACTTAAGTGATAAAAAATATCAATAAAGTATGATCTGCAAATGTGTTCCTTTCAAATTAAAGAATATGAAAGATCAGAAATGCTGAGTTAAGTTTGGCACTTCTTTTTTCTTTAGGACAGAGTACAATTTCTCTGGAGAGCAATGCCACCATCAGTATCAAGAGTCAACCTGCCATTCAAATCCTCAGTCAGTAAATGTGTAATAAAGGAAAAAAATCACAAAAAGTGAGTCTATGCAAAACCTAGAGTATAAAATAAGGAACAGTATCAATGTCTAAAAAGCAAAACAAATTTCAAATTAGTGACCAATTCAGATGATTTTCACCTCAGCCATTTGATATAACTGTGAATACCATGGGATATCCTTTATAATTCACAGTGGCTCAGTGGGTAAATCACCTGCCTGCAGTGTAGGAGATGCAGGAGCTGTGGGTTCTATTCCTGGGTTGGGAAGATCCCCTGGAGGAGGGCATGGCAACCCTCTCCTGGATTCTTGCCTGGAGAATCCCCATGACCGAGGAGCCTGGCGGTCTACAGTCTATAGTTCTCAAAGAGTTGGACACAAATGAAGTGGTTGAACACAGCACAAGGAAGTAAGACCCACTGGTAAAGCCCACCTATATGGATTACTTCCCAATGATGTATGGACAAGAGGAAAAACTAGCTGAACACCTCAGATAAAAGTGAGAAGAAACAGAAAGATAAAAAACAAATATGGATGAAACATTTTGGTAGAAGACAGAATATCTGGAAACAAATGACTGATAATCTGTAAATTAATAATTAAGGTTGCATCTTATAGACACTACATCAATCAGTTGGAAGACAAAATCAATGATGCCCAACTCTTGGGAAATGGGAACAAAATGCCAAGGATGGGTTACTGTATTTTTTCATTCATTTTCAAAATCTAAGAGACGTCAATGGAGCTACTCATGTAATGATAAGGTGATATTTAGACACCTGAATCTTAACAAGTAATCTAAAGTTACGCATGTATGTGTATATATTTGCAATATATATGTGTGTGTGTATGTGTACATATATATATATGTACATGTAACTTTTGAATTGTTGTTGTGACACATTTTTCCAGATTTATAAGTTCAGAGAAAATGTTAAACAAAGCAGATGATTCCATAAAACTGATCTCTATGTCCACAGCAAATAGAGATATGACAAGAAGAGTACCATAGCAAAATTTCATGATACAATTTATGGAAAGACAAAGAACATGATTTATATTTACTTTATGAATAAAATCATCTTTATGCTTAATATACCTAAACAAAAGGGGAGAACAATAAAAGTAAAACCAGGGGAAAAAAAACTGATGCCCTGGGGTAGGTTATTTTTTTTTTCATTTTTATTATAATGCTGTCTGTGGAAGAATAGAGGTTCATAGTAACAGAAATAACACCCTTTGATTAAATGCCTAAAAAGTGCTTCAAAGGCAAAATACTAAGCTTTCCCCAAAAGAAAAATAATGCATCTTCAAGGGCAAATGCATCTGAGGACAAATCTATAATGATGAAAAATTTCATGCATGGCTTAGACTAAACCTGTCTTTCAAAGATGATCTTCTAAATTCAAAACGTGCAGCTGGTCATGTATAGCTGACCTGGGCCTGAATTTCTTAAGCAGAGGATCCTGTACGAAGCAGTGATGTATCACATGGACAAATGTCAAAAATGTCAATAAATATGCTGAAAGGAAAAACTCCATCAGATTTTCAGTTGCTCCTTCTTTGCTGATAGAGTTGATGCAAAATATAACATAGTAATCCATTAAAGATACAGCAGGCCACCTCTGGCATGTACTTTTGCATCTTAGGATAAAATTTAAGGAGTAGATGTTGCTAAGCAAGATTAAATATGATTTAAAGGACATTAACCAGTGGAATTACTTTTTCTATTATCTAGCACCAATGTGCAATCTGTGCCTGGTACTGTTCTCTCAGTGGTAACTTCAGAGGTTTTTGACAGCCCTCACACTCACTTAATATGGCCATAGGCAATTGATCAAGTAACCTTTGTAGAGTAAAATAAGAGTAACTTGTCTGCACAGACAAGTGCAACAGTAGGCTGGAGAAAGAGACTATGAAAGAATAGAACACATGGAAATTGATATCAAGGTATCTTATCAGTCGGTAGCCGCTAAGCATAAATGTGTGGCCAGAGGCTAATATGAGATGTAAATGATGATAAAAAATGACTGTTAGATCAAAAAAGCAAAATATATATTGATACAGTCCATATAAACAGATCAGTACTGAGATAAAAATAAAATTTAAACTGATCATACTATTTATTTTTATAGAGTCTGATTCCTCCAGGAGAATTTTACTATTCATAATTAAAAAAATAACTTCAGCTTTAACACTTCAAATCTTTAATCAAAGACAATAATTAGACATACCAGTATCCATTATTGCATGAAAAATAAGTATTTGTAATCTCTTAATCATTCTCTGGATTTGTACTGTAATTTTTTCCCTATAATCTGGGTCACCACTGATAGCCTCTGTTCAAAGCATTTTACAATCTTGTTCTTGTCAAGAGGCAGACAGCATTTTCACAGCTGAATTTGCCAGAGTCCTGTGAGGCTTCACCCACAGGATCAACAAGAATACTTTTGCAACCTCCACTTCCTTTCCCACATGACTTGAGTGATTACACGTCTGAGGATATTAAGCATGCCAGCAGATGTGTATGACAGAGCTATTTATCTCAGACAGCTCTCTCAGGAATGCAGTGAAGCTATTATTAAAATTTTTCACAAAGTGTAAGCTCAACCACCATTTTATAACAGAGCCTTTTATGTTGTTGTTTTGGCTTTTAAAAATCTATTAAATGTATAACAAAGAAAGACATGTTAAAGTTACATGAGTTTTCAAGTTATGATACACTTTTGGTGCCACAGGTAAATTCTTTATGTCATGCAGTATGCTACTGTATATTTTTTTAAAAAATGAAACAGATTTATTTTCATTTGGATTTCTGTATTGTACTCACTAGATGGCACTATCAAAGTACTTCTAAATCCATAAGCTTCTCAATAATACATTCTGATATTAAAAAATAGAATTTAGGTTTCTATGTACTTAAAAAGTACAAAACGCTAAAATTGTCTCTTGAAAGTAGACTTTAAAAATGTCATAGAAACAGCCAAGATGTCCCAAATTAGCTTCTGAAACTGCAAAGCCTGAGTCTAGAGTATGGTGTCTTTTAAAATAGTCACTCTTTTGCTCTTCAGCGTTTAAAACCAATCTTTTAAATCATTTCAAATACACCTTCCATAGGCAAAGCTATATGTGTACATCTTATATGGTTAACACCACCAGCAGAGAGGGGAGATTTAAAATAGTGCTGCTGACACTAACAGTTTCTTTTCTAACAGGTTAAGGTAGCTTAGTGAGAAGTCAGTGTGAATAGAGAGCCTTAGGGAGATGGAAGTAATGCTTTAGAAATATTTAATGTATTTTTGAGGGTTCAATTGAGTAATTTGAGATAAAACAGACTTGAGTGTCTACTGACTTCAAATTTAATCTCCACTACTTATAAAAGTTGAACAATACATATAATCTCATATAACTATTTTGTCTTTGTTAAAATACATATCATCAAAATTTTATTCTCAAGTGTTTTTAACTTGAAATTTTATTAGGATACTTTGCTTCTGCTTCTAACTTAGATAATTTTTATACTTAAGTAGTTGATGGACAGGGAGGCCTGGCGTGCTGGGGTCCATGGGGTCACAAGGAGTCGGACACAACTGAGTGACTGAACTGAAGTAGTTGATTACAGTGCTAACATTTAGAAAACTATGAAAAGCCTCATCTACAAATATCAATGACACCCTGCTACCTCTCTTTCATTTATTATTAGTTTTTACTGGAAAATTGGCTTCCATTTAGGGAAATTGGCTGTAGGTGTGGTTCTCTATTAACACTTTGCTTCCCTAACATAAGGCCTGCCTATATAAAATCCTTCAGTTCCACTGTAACAAAGCAGCTTTTATAAAGAATCACAAGTCAGATGTAGCTACCTAAATGCAACATTTCTGTACACCAAGATTTCCTTCATTATCCTTTTCCAATTAGTCTCTTTGCCAACATTAGCTAAGACCTTGAACTGAGACTTTTAATGCTTGCACAAGACAAATAGATATTCTTACACTGAACATGCAAGTTCCCTGATCAGAGGACTTCCCCTAGGAGGATTCCCATTTGGTTATTGAACCCAGGAATGTCTGTGAGAGTTTCAGCTTTGGGCCACAGAGAGAAATGTTAGTCTCTCAGTCATGTCTGACTCTCTGCGACCCCATGGATTGTAGCCTGCCAGATTACTCTGCCCATGGGGTTTTCCAAGCAAGAATCCTGGAGTAGGAAGCCATTCTCTTCTCCAGGGGATCTTTCCAACCCAGGGATCGAACCCTGGCTTTAGGGAAATTTTTAAATATCTGAATCACCTGGGAATCCGTTGGGCCACAGGGCAATGGTCAAGTTTAGGATGAGATATTTGGACAGGCAGGTGGAATCTTACATTGTAAAATATGGGAAGAAGTTGATTCCAGGCTCTTAGGTTAAATCATCTCCTCTCCTTTCCCCATATTTATTGTCTCTAAACATAACACTTTTTTCTACCTCAAAAATTTAGTATATCTCTGTTAAAGGTTTCAATAGAAACCATGCATGCACCATAAATAATAATTACTTCTTAAAACATTCCTTATGTATAAAATGTTTATACTTTAACCTCTCAGTTTTTGTTCCAAAACTTTAATAAGATATTTGTCAATGACATATAAGCAAATAAAATGTAATTTATGTGTCCATTAATGTACTGAATAAGGTCAATAAAAACATACAAATTATATTTCTAGAAATCTGTACAATATAGATACTATACTGTGGAAAATTCTTAAAAAGAGATTGGAATACCAGACCACCTTAACTGTCTCCTGAGAAACTTGTATGCAGGTCAAGAAGCAACAGTTAAAACTGGTAATGGAGAAAAGACTGGTTCAAAACTGGGAAAGGAGTATATCAACATTGTATATTGTTACCCTGCTTATTTAACTTCTATGCAGAGTACATCATACAAAATGCTGGGCTGAATGAATCACAAGTTAGAATCAAGATTTGCTGGAGAAATATAAAAAACCTCAGACAGGCAGATAATACCACACTAATGGCAAAAAGTGAAGAGAAACTAAAGAGCCTCTTGATGAGGATGAAAGAGGACAGTGAAAAAGCTGGCTTAAAACTCAGCGTTTAAAAAAATAAGATCATGGCATCCAGTCCCATCACTTCATGGCAAGTAGATGGGGAAAAAAGTAGAAACAGTGACAGATTTCATTTTCTTGGTCTCCAAAATCACTGCAGATGGTGACAGCAGCCATGAAATTAAAAGATGCTTGCTCTCTGAAAGAAAACTTATGACAAACCTCAACAGCAGAGACATCACTTTGTTGACAAAGTTCCATAGAGTCAAGTCTACTGTGTTCCAGTAGTTATATATGAATGTGAGAGCTGGACGATAAAGAAGGCTTAGCACTGAAGAACTGATACCTTCAAACTGTGGC
The DNA here is from genome assembly GCF_032405125.1 of Capricornis sumatraensis. Taxonomy (NCBI): domain Eukaryota; kingdom Metazoa; phylum Chordata; class Mammalia; order Artiodactyla; family Bovidae; genus Capricornis; species Capricornis sumatraensis. Next base: position 42,836,392 of record NC_091074.1, on the reverse strand, counting down.
ATGGGAGAAGATGCTTGAGAGTCCCTTGGACAGCAAGGAGATCAAACCAATCAATCCTAAAGGATATTAACACTGAATATTCATTGAAAGGACTGGTGCTGAGGCTGAAGTTCCAATAGATTGGCCACTTGTACCAAAAAGCCATTTCACTGATGCTGGGAAAGATTGAGGGCAAGAGGAGAAGGGGACATCAGAGGATGAGATGGTTGAATGGCGTCGTTGACTCAATGGAGATGAATTTGAGAAAACCAGGACACAATGAAGGACAGGGAAGCCTGGCATGCTGCAGTCCATGAGGTTGCAAAGAGCCAGACAGGACTTAGTGACTGAACAACAACAAAAATAGTATGTCTTAAGTATATATACAATATTCATGATAGAAAGTTTGTTTTTGAGATACTACTGCAGAAGTTGGATGGGAGGAGGGGGCATTAACTGAACATCTACTATTTAAATATAGCATCAACATCTATATACAAGTCATTTCATCTAATCCTCACAGTAACTCTAAGAGAGCTACTATTATCATCAAAAATCACAAAATAGATGAGGAAATAGAGTACCACAAATATAAGTCAGGGCGAAAACAAAAAACAAAACTACAGAAGCAGGCACATCATTCAGAATACATGAAAAAAAAAACACATAAAATTTGACGTTTGTGTTTTTAAAAAAAGCCATAAACTGTAATGAAAAAATAAAGAACAAACTCAATAAAAGAGTTAAACATTTAGCACATTAGACAGCTCACAGTAAAGAAACTGGGATGGGCTCTAAAATATGAAAAGATATTCTACTTCATTAGATATCATAGAAATGTGCATTTAACCCACTGAGAGTCATTTTAAAATCCACATTGGGATCGTTTTGAAAAGTTGGACAATGTTAAGCCAATAATATAGAACAATAAATGACTCATATAGTGTTGGTAAGAATGAAAACTGCAGTGACAACTTTGGAAAGTAATTTGATATCATTTCCTCTGTGGACTTATTCTGCTACCCAGGTATTATACACCTAGGTACAAAGCGTAAAGAGGTTTAGCATACATGCATTAAGAGCTACATAAAAATATTCAAAGGTGCCTTGTTTACAGAATACACTGGATACAATCTAACTGTACATCAATATTAGAGGACCTCATTTAATGGAGGTATATATGTTTTAACTGCATGTATTAACAGCATGATTTTTTAAAGTTTCATTTGAAGTCACAAAGAGAAAATAGAAGAAAAATACATATACTACAGTCCTATTCATGTAAGAGTCAAAAACTTGAGAGAGGTCAGGGATGTGGTTAAATATCTTACAATGCACAAGCCTCTCCCACAGAGAATTTTCCAGCCCAAGTATCATTAGTCACCTCACTGAGAATCCTCTAAAAAAAAGCATAATTAATGCAAATTTCAAGAAAACTTTTAAATAAAAGACTAGTTTTACAATTTTTCCTTTCCTTTTTTACAGATATTGTTTTTAAAGTCTTGGTATCTATTTTGCCAAGGATTTTTTAATCAGTTTTTATTAATTTAAAAATATTGTCATAAAATATTTTTTGTCTTGCTTCCTGATTTTTATTGGTGCCTTACTTGCTTCACATTAATCTCAGCCCTGGGGAGTGGTTCAGGTAAAAGAATGGGCACAGAGAGCTTCAAAAATATTGCTATTCTATTTCATTATTTTTATTTTTAATATAAATTTATTTATTTTAATTGGAGGTTAATTACTTTACAATATTGTATTGGTTTAGCCATACATCAACATGAATGTGCCACAGGTATACTCGTGTTCCCCATCCTGAACCCCCCTCCCTCCTGTCTCCCTGTACCATCCCTCTGGGTCGTCTCAGTGCACCAGCCCCAAGCATCCAGTATCATGCATCAAACCTGGACTGGTGATTCATTTCTTACATGATAGTATACATGTTTCAATTCCATTCTCACAAGTCATCCCACCCACCCTCTCCCTCTCCCACAGAGTCCAAAAGACTGTTCTATACATCTGTGTCTCTTTTGCTGTCTCGCATACAGGGTTATCATTATCATCTTTCTAAATTCCATATATATGTGTTAGTATACTGTATTGGTGTTTTTCTTTCTGGCTTACTTCACTTTGTATAATAGGCTCCAGTTTCATCCACCTCATTAGAACTGATTCAAATGTATTCTTTTCAATGGCTGAGTAATACTCCATTGTGTATATGCACCACAGCTTTCCTATCCATTCATCTGCTGATGGACATCTAGGTTGCTTCCATGTCCTGGCTATTATAAATAGTGCTGTGATGAGCATTGGGGTACATGTGTCTCTCTCAATTTTGGTTTTCTCGATGTATATGTCCAGCAGTGGGATTGCTGGGTCATAAGGCAGTTCTATTTCCAGTTTTTTAAGGAATCTCCACTCTATTCTCCATAGTGGCTGTACTAGTTTGCATTCCCACCAACAGTGTAAGAGGGTTCCCTTTTCTCCACACCCTCTCCAGCATTTATTGCTTGTAGACTTTTGGATCACAGCCATTCTGACTGTCATGAAATGGTACCTCACTGTGGTTTTGATTTGCATTTCTCTAATAATGAGTGATGTTGAGCATCTTTTCATGTGTTTGTTAGCCATCTGTATGTCTTCTTTGGAGAAATGTCTATTTAGTTCTTTGGCCCATTTTTTGATTGGGTCGTTTATTTTTCTGGAATTGAGCTGTAGGAGTTGCTTGTATATTTTTGAGACTCGTTGTCAGTTGCTTCATTTGCTATTATTTTCTCCCGTTCTGAAGGCTGTCTTTTCACCTTGCTTATAGTTTCCTTTGTTGTGCAGAAGCTTTTAAGTTTAGTTAGGTCCCATTTGTTTATTTTTGCTCTTATTTCCAGTATTCTGGGAGGTGGGTCATAGAGGATCCTGCTGCGATTTATGTCAGAGAGTGTTTTGCCTATATTCTCCTCTAGGAGTTTTATAGTTTCTGGTCTTACATTTAGATCTTAATCCATTTTGAGTTTATTTTTGTGTATGGTATTAGAAAGTGATCTAGTTTCATTCTTTTACAAGTGGTTGACCAGTTTTCCCAGCACCACTTGTTAAAGAGATTGGCTTTAATCCATTGTATATTCTTGCCTCCTCTGTCAAAGATAAGGTGTCCACAGGTGTGTGGATTTATGATAAAAACTCTCCAGAAAGCAGGAATAGAAGGAACATACCTCAACATAATAAAAGCTATATATGACAAACCCACAGCAAACATTATCCTCAATGGTGAAAAATTAAAAGCATTTCCCCTAAAGTCAGGAACAAGACAAGGGTGCCCACTTTCACCACTACTATTCAACATAGTTTTGGAAGTTTTGGCCACAGCAATCAGAGCAGAAAAAGAAATAAAAGGAATCCAGATTGGAAAAGAAGAAGTAAAACTCTCACTGTAAACTCTCGCTGTTTGCAGATGACATGATCCTCTACACAGAAAATCCTAAAGACTCCACCAGAAAATTACTAGAGCTAATCAATGAATATAGTAAAGTTGCAGGATATAAAATCAACACACAGAAATCCCTTGCATTCCTATACACTAATAATGAGAAAATAGAAAGAGAAATTAAGGAAACAATTCCATTCACCATTGCAATGAAAAGAATAAAATACTTAGGAATATATGTACCTAAAGAAACTAAAGACCTATATATAGAAAACTATAAAACACTGGTGAAAGAAATCAAAGAGGACACTAATAGATGGAGAAATATACCATGTTCATGGATTGAAAGAATCAATATAGTGAATATGAGTATACTACCCAAAGCAATCTATAGATTCAATGCAATTCCTATCAAGCTACCAATGGTATTTTTCACAGAGCTAGAACAAATAATTTCCCAATTTGTATGGAAATACAAAAAAACCTCAAATAGCCAAAGCAATCTTGAGAAAGAAGAATGGAACTGGAGGAATCAGCCTGCCTGACCTCAGGCTCTACTACAGAGCCACAGCCATCAAGGCAGTATGGTACTGGCACAAAGTCAGAAATATAGAACAATGGAACAAAATAGAAAGCCCAGAGATAAATCCGTGCTATTCTATTTCTTATTTGAACGTCACTCATTCATGTCCTACTCTTTCTGACCCCATGGACTATAGCCTGCCAGGCTCTTCTGTCCTCAGAATTCTCTAGGACAGAATACTGGAGTAGATTGCCATGCCCTCTTCCAGGGGATCTTCCCAACCCAGGAATTGAACCCAGGTCTCCCACACTGCAGGAAGATTCTTGACAGCCTGAGCCACCAGGGAAGCCCAAGAATACTGGAGTGGGTAGCTTGTCCCTTCTCTAGCAGTTCTTCCCAATCCAGGAATCAAATTGGGCTCTCCTGCTTTGCAGGAGGATTCTTTACCAGTTGAGCTACCAGGGAAGCCCCTCTATTTCTTAAGCTGAGTCATAATTACAGGGGGAGTTTTCTTTATTATTTTTCTTTGTATTGCAAATATAGCTAATACTCATTATTTTTCACGAATAATTAAACAAATTTAAAAGATATGATTAATTATGGTTAATTCATATACTAAATATAAATATGTATTATCTAGTATATGTATGTTATATATATCTAATATTATCTAATATATATCAATAATCAAAATATATTTTTATGTATATATTAACTAGTATAAAATGTTTAGCAAGTCAAATATATATTTATTTGAGTCAATATGAAGGGGACACTAAAATAAAGGCATATCATGACATTTTCCTTTAAAAAACACAACTGTATAAATGCTTTAAAATGTATTCAAATACTCAATTTACCTCTGCATATGATAGAGCTACACTGAATTTTTCTCATAGTTAGAAATGTAAGAGATGCATTTACTCCAGCTGTGGAGTTACTCCAACTATGTATTTAACTCCTAAGTGCTAGAAAGCAGTGACTTGACATACAAATGTAACCTATCTCTTCCTGTATTGATATTTCATTATAAAATTTTTCTAAGCATCTTGTTAATTAGAGAGATAGAAGCATTTCATTCATTCCATTCCTGACTTCCATGAGGATTTGCTATAACTTTCCATTCTTTCCCCTCTAGGAAAAAAAATGAAAATCAAGTACATATTCACTACATGATTATTTCTTCTTTATAATCGATAGCTATGTACTTGTAATCTTACAATTAAAAAAAAAAACTGTTACAACAAAAAGTATAACCTTTTTCCTTCTCATTCACTTAACTGTCTTGTTTCTTATTTCCATTAAGTCCTCAAGTGTCATTGAAAGTTTTCATTACTGAAATCAGCTTTCCAACAGATTTTTCTTTGCTTTATCCCAAATGTCAATATAAATTGCATGTGCATTTAAAAAAATGTAAACAAGCTGGATTAAAGTTATGCTCTTCTATTGACATGTTTGGTGTTAGTACTGTATTTTATTGTTATATTCCAGGCCATCATATATGCATGAATACATATGTATGCAAACACACACACACACACACACACACACACACACAATACTCTACAAAAGTTAGCTTCTGAGACCTGAAAGGTGACTAGAATCTCAATCAAACCTCTTTCTCCCAATCTCAAAGGAGGTGAGTGAGGATTGTGTGAGCCTCTCAAAGCTAAGGGTTTGGAAGAGGGGTGTAAACGGAGGGCAAATATATACCTTTTAAGGGCTTCCCAGGTGGTGTGAGTAGTAAAGAGCTTGCCTGCCAATGCAGGAGACATAAAAGATGTGGGTTCGTTCCTTGGGTCTGGAAGATCTCCTGAATAAGGGCATGACAACCCACTCCAATATTCTAGCCTGGAGAATCTCAAGGACACAGGTGCCTGGAGGGATACAGTCTACAAGGTTGCAAAGAGTTGGACATGACTCCAGAGACTTGGCAGCAGTAGCAGCATATATCTGTTAATATTCTTTTTTTCAGCAAAGCAGACATTGCACATTGGTCACAGCAGCCTTTACATTTAATCACAAGAATGAATCAAAATAGTTCTCAAAAGAGTAAAGCTGAAGAGGAGGTCACCACTGACTTATTTGAATTGGTGTTGGATATATGATTCTAATTGTCTTCTTTGAGCAATGACAAAAAGTGGCAAAGTCCCAAGGCTCCCTGTCAAATCAAGTCAAATCTTCCTAAGTAGTCATAATGTAAGAAATCAAACCACATGATTATTATGTGTCGAGGCTGGTGATGGTTAGTCAACATGGTTCTTCATTTAAGAAAGAAATGAAAGAGAAATATGATAGTACAAAAATGCTATGACTAAGAGAGTGAGCAGCTTAAAGAACTTCCAAGATGCTTAATTGGCCATTTGGAACCTTTCTTAGCAGAAATGGCTCCCAAGCCATAGTCAAGTGGTTTGAAAAGCCAATTGTCTCTTTGTAATTACAAGATTTGTTGTTTTTTTGTTTGTTTGGTGACATATTTTTGATAAAATTATTACAGTTATTATGGAACTTTTGTGTCAAGAAATTATTTCTTTGTTCTTTAGACAAGAAGGAAAAAAAACAGGGAGCTAGTGTTTCTGAGAGTAACCTTTGGATATCACTGAACAGTTGTGTATTTATAAGTCCTTGGTAAAAGTAGACTTTAAAAAATGCTAATAATGTGATACATAGCTAAAACAAGCAAACAAATAAAAAAAAACTGAAACAGTAAGCTATGTCTTGTCTGTAACTCCCTATCTGAGTGTTAATTGCTCAGTTGTGTCCTACTCTTTGTGATCCCATAGAATGTAGTTGGCCAGGCTCCTCTGTCCAGGGAATCTTCCAGGCAAGAATACTGGATTGGGTAGCCATTTCCTTTTCCAGGGGATCTCCCTGACACAGGGATCAAATTCAGGTCTCCTGCATCGCAGGCAGATTCTTTATCAGTTGAGCCACCAGGGAAACCCTAACGTGAACCTACTGTTCACTTAATAGTCACTGCTGCTGCTGCTGCTGCTGCTAAGTCGCTTCAGTCGTGTTTGACTCTGTGCGATCCCATAGACAGCCTCCTACCAGGCTCCTCTGTCCCTGGGATTCTCCAGGCAAGAACACTGGAGTGGGTTGCCATTTCCTTCTCCAATGCATGAAAGTGAAAAGTGAAAGTGAAGTCGCTCAGTCGTGTCCAACTCTTAGCGACCTCATGGACTGCAGCCTACCAGGCTCCTCCATCCATGGGGTTTTCCAGGCAAGAGTACTGGAGTGGGGTAATAGTCACTAGTCAAGAACTTTGAAAGAAATAGTTGTCACATTATTATTATTATTATTTTTTACATTTTTGTTACACAATAAAATATCCTAAAATGTGGCATGAGTCTTAGGGGAACTATTCAATCTTCCATTATTAGGTTTAAACTGGAGCTGATTATACACAGTGAAGTAAGCCAGAAAGAAAAACACCAATACAGTACACTAACGCATATATATGGAATTTAGAAAGATGGTAATGATAACCCTGTATGCGAGACAGCAAAAGAGACACAGATGTATAGAACAGTCTTTTGGACTCTGTGGGAGAGGGCAAGGGTGGGATGATTTGGGAGAATGGCACTGAAACATGTATAATATCATATAAGAAAGGAATTGCCAGTCTAGGTTCGATGCAGGATACAGGATACTTGGGGCTGGTGCACTGGGATGACCCAGAGGGATGGTACGGGGAGGGTGGTGGGAGGGGGGCGTCAGAATTGGGAACACGTGTACACCCGTGGCAGATTCATGTTGATGTATGGCAAAACCAATACAATATTGTAAAGTAAATTTAAAAAATTAAAAAAAAATGGGTAGTGAATTTGATAAACTTTATTCACCATAAATGCCAAGATCTAAGAGTTTTCTTAAATAAGATCAATTAATCACTTTTTAATTTTATGATATAATTTATACAACCTGAGATTGAAGTGAATCATCAGGAACACACCAGAATATTTAGTCTGAATCCAAACACATAATAATCCAAGTGTTTATATGCACACAGGATTGTCTGGAATGATGTTCACAAAATGTAAGCACTATATATGGAGACAGATTCTTGGAGATTTATAACATTTTTCTTATTCTTTTCTGCATCACTTGAATCACAATAATCACATATTCATTATTAAAAATAAGATTATTACTTGAATCAAAATAAAATAAAATGCATTAACAGACAAATCTTGAAGTTAAACAATATAGTAAGAACACTGCATTTGACATAGCTAACTGTATATGGGGAGAACACTAAAAGTAAAAAAAAATCATTGCTGCACTTCACTTTCCCACTAACCTTGTGCTGAATAACAAACTAAGGCACCACATGAAAGATTAAACCTCAAATTAAAAGCCATACCATAAGCCAAACTTCTTAATCAAAGATGTTTCCATATAACGATACATTAGAAAGATGTGAAGACAGGTTCAATAGGCATCTTCATTTATCTCTCAGGTGGAAAAAAAAAAAAAAAAAGGGTTGAGATGTAAGAAAACTTGATCTATGCTGTCCAAGTGAATTCCCCAATAAATAAAATTCTCAATATTATGTAAAGAATCATAGCTAAGGTAATTTAAAAAGAAAAGTTATTTCAAATAATCTATCTCCAATTTTCCAGCACATTTTCTTTAGCATTAACATTATGAGTTATTAAATATAAATATTTCTCAGTGCCTGTTTTTGCATGAATATTCCTTAGACATGAGTCTGTCTGAAGACTCTTTTCCCAGACTCAGATTTGAGAGCTAATTTGTATTTATGCTGAAATCAGTGGCATTAATTGAGTTTGCCTCCTCCTGATTTCTATGCCAGCAAAGGAATATAATTTAAATTCTAGCAAGAAGGAGAGGCCTATTTGTCTAGAGTTAATCTCCTCAGGGTAAATAGTTGGGAGAAAAGGCATCTGTAAGTTGTATAGCAAATTTTAGTAAAGATTTAGAACCTAAATCAGTTCCAGATCTCTTGCTAATAATATATTTTAAAACTTTAAAAATATTAATCTTCTAGCTTTTCTATATATAAAAATCATAAGTAATTCTAAATCTCTATCTAGTAAAATTTAATGCACTTAGTTTATTTTGTAGGGAACTTCTGCTAAATTTACTTTTCTTGTGTTATCCTTTTGTGACTAATAATAATGTGCTACATGAGTGACAAAATGGTAAAGAAAACCAGGAAACTCTTTTTTCATTAAAAAAGAAATAAGACATTTGAATGTAGCAATGTGACAAAATCTTAATATGCAATCTGGTTAGAAGTATGCCCCATGAGCTTAGTAGGCACTATTACTTAGGAATTCACAAAGAAAGAACTTACTTTTAGTTGTTTTATGGTTGATTAGATACTCACAGGAAAGGACAAAACATACTACATTATTATAAAGAAAATAATGGCTTTAATATGATTAATATTATGAAAGACCTCCATGCTAATTTACTAGTAGTTTTCTAAGCGATTTAAATTCTTCTTAGAAAATTTTACATACACCATCCAGTTTTCCTATATACTGCCTTTTGCCACTTCACCTACTCTCAAAATTGAATTTCTCCTTTACAGTGGCTTGGAAGGTAACACTTAACATTCAATAATTCTCTTCTTAATATCTCCCATACCAGATTCTAAGTTCCTTGAGAAGAGACACTGTATTTATCACCCTGAATCTTTAAGAAGGTCACATGTTAAACATTAAATCTATGTTTCTATAATAGAATAAACATCCTGTTTTACCCTGTTATAACAGGATAACCAATCTGATCAACTGAGTCTGTTTGGTTGACTTCAAAGACTCAGAAGGCTAGACATACTGTGATGACTTCTCTGTATCCAGTTTCACTTCCATCATTAAAAAGGTTTTCTTTGTGGTGGTGGTAGTTTAGTCACTAAGTTGTGTCCGACTCTTACCATTCTATTAACTATAGCCTGCCAGGCTTTGTCCGTGACATTTTCCAGGCAAGAATGCCGGAGTGGGTTGTCATTTCCTGCTCTAGGGAAGGCTTCCTTTACCAGTAGTTTCTTGCCTGGAGAATCTCAGGGACGGGGGAGCCTGGTGGGCTGCCATCTATGGGGTCGCACAGAGTCTGACACGACTGAAGTGATTTAACAGCAGCAGCAGCAAACAGCCACTGCTAATTGTATTTTAGTGTAGGTTGGCCCAACGCAGAATATTACAGAGCTTGAAGACCATATGTGATTAGACTCAAGGTTCATTTTTCCATTCTCTCTATTACTATTTTTTTCCCTAGACATGCCACTTAACATAAATGTCTTCATTCTAAACAGGAAAATTTGATTTAATCCACTCACCTCTAGACCATGAGGTAATTTATGTTGTTTGGATCTTCTATGTTTTGAGTTTATTCTATTTAAGTATCTAGTTTCAGTTTAGTTCACTTCAGTCCCTCAGCTGTGTCAGACTCTTTGTGAACCTATGGATTACAGCACACCAGGCTTCCCAGTCCAACATCAACTCCCAGAGCTTGCTCAAGCTCATGTCCATCGAATCGGTGATGCCACCCAACCTCTGTCAACCCCTTGTCCTCCTACCTTCAATCTTGCCCAGCATCAGGGTCTATTCCAATGAGTCAGTTCTTTGCATCAGGGGGCCAATGTATTGCAGTTTCAGCTTCAGCATCAGTCCTTCCAATGAATATTCAGGACTGATTTCCTTTAGGATGGACTGGTTGGATCTCCTTGCTGTCCAAGGGATTCTCAAGAATCTTCTCCAGCACCACAGTTCAAAAGCATCAATTCTCTGGCACTCAGCTTTCTTTCTAGTCCATACCTGACTACTAGAAAAACCAGAGCTTTGACTAGGAGAACATTTGTCTCAAAGTAATGCCTCTGCTTTTTAATACGCTGTCTAGGTTGATGTAACTTCACTTCCAAAAAGCAAACGTCTTTTAATTTCATGGCTGAAGTCACCATCTGCAGTCATTTTGAAGCCCAAAAAGTAAAGTCTGTCACTGTTTTCATTTTTTCCCTATTTGCCATGAAGTGGTAGGTTCAGATGCCAGGAATGAGTTTCCTGAATGCTGAATTTTATGCCAACTTTTTAACTTTCTTCTTTCATTAAGAGGCTCTTTAGTTCTTCTTCACTTTCTGCTATAAGGGTGGTGTCATCTGCATATCTGAGGTTATTGATATTTTTCCCGGTAATTTTGATGCCAGCTTGTGCTTCATCCAGCCCGACATTTCTTGTGATGTACTCTGCATATAAGTTAATTAAGCAGGGTGACGATATACAGCCTTGACATACTCCATCCATGGTTTGGAACTAGTCTGTCATTCCATGCCCAGTTCTAATTGTTGCTTGTTTAGCTATATATGGATTTCTCAGGTGGTCTGGTATTCCCATCTTTTTCATAGTTTTCAACAGTTTGTTGTGATCTACACAGTCAAAGGTTTTGGCATAGTCAATGAAGCAGAAGTAGATGTTTTTATGGAACTCTCCTGCTTTATCAATGACCCAAAAGATGTTGGCAATTTGACCTCTGGTTCCTCTGCCTTTTCTAAATCCAGCTTGAACATCTGGAAATTCATGGTTCACCTACTTTTGAAGTCTGGCTTAGAGACTTTTGAGCATCAATTTGCTAGCATGTGACATAAGTGCAATTGTCTGGTAGTTTGAACATTCTTTGGCATTGTCTTTCTTTGGGATTGGAATGAAAACTGTCCTTTTCCAGTCCTGTGGCCACTGATGAGTTTTCCAGATTTGCTGGCATATGGACTGCAGCCCTTTTAGGGCATCACTTTTTGGGCATCACAGCATCATCTTTTAGGATTTGAAATAGCTCAGCTGGAATTCCGTCACCTCTGCCAGCTTTGTTTGTAATGATGCTTGCTAAGACCCACTTGACTTTGCATTCCAGGATGTCTGGCTCTAGGTGAGTGATCACATCATTGTGGTTTTCTGGGTCAGGAAGATCTTTTTTTTAATACTTTTTCTTGTATTCTTGCCACGTCTTCTTAGTATCCTCTGCTTCTGTTATGTCCACACAATTTCTTTCCTTTATTGTGCCCGTATTTGCATGAAATATTCCCTTGGTATCTCTAATTTTCTTGAAGAGATCTCTAGTCTTTCCCATTCTATTGTTTTCCTCTATTTTTTTGCATTGATCACTGAGGAAACATTTCTTATCTCTCCTTGCTATATACTTGCTATATCTTTGCTTCAGTTCAGTTCAGTTCAGTCACTCAGTCGTGTCTCTTTGTGACCCCATGAATTGCAGCACGCCAGGCCTCCCTGTCCATCACCAACTCCCAGAGTTCAATCAAACTCACATCCATCGAGTCCGTGATGCCATCCAGCCATCTCATCCTCTGTCGTCCCCTTCTCCTCCTGCCCTCAATCCCTCCCAGCATCAGAGTCTTTTTCAATGAGTCAACTCTTTACATGAGGTGGTCAAAGTACTGGAGTTTCAGCTTTAGCATCATTCCTTCCAATGAACACCCAGCACTGATCTCCTTTAGGATGGACTGGTTGGATCTCCTTGCAGTCCAAGTGACTCTCAAGAGTCTTCTCTAACACCACAGTTCAAAAGCATCAAATCTTTGGTGCTCAGCTTTTTTCACAGTCCAACTCTCACATCCATACATGACCAGTGGAAAAACCACAGCCTTGACTAGACGGACCTTTGTTGGCAAAGTAATGTCTGCTTTTCAATATGCTATCTAGGTTGGTCATAACTTTTCTTCCAAGGAGTAAGCATCTTTTAATTTCATGGCTGCAGTCACCATCTGCAGTAATTTTGGAGCCCCCCAAAATAAAGTCTGACACTGTTTCCAGTGTTTCTCCATCTATTTCCCATGAAGTGATGGGACCAGATGCCATGATCTTAGTTTTCTGAATGTCAAGATTTAAGCCAACTTTTTCACTCTCTTCTTCCACCTTCATCAAGGGGCTTTTTAGTTCCTCTTCACTTTCTGCCATAAGGTTGGTGTCATCTGCATATCTGAGGTTATTGATATTTCTCCCAGCAATCTTGATTCCAGCTTGTGCTTCTTCTAGGCCAGTGTTTCTCATGATGTACTTTGCATATAAGTTAAATAAGCAGGGTGACAATATACAGCCTTGACGTACTTCTTTTCCTATTTGGAACCAGCCGGTGGTTCCATGTCCAGTTCTAACTGTTGCTTCCTGATCTGCATATAGGTTTCTCAAGAGGCAGGTCAGGTGGTCTCGTATTCCCATCTCTTTCAGAATTGTCCATAGTTTATTGTGATCCACACAGTCAAAGGCTTTGCCATAGTCAATACAGCAGAAATAGATGTTTTTCTGGAACTCTCTTGCTTTTTTGATGATCCAGTGGATGTTGGCAATTTGATCTCTGGTTCCTCTGCCTTTTCTAAAACCAGCTTGAACATCTGGAAGTTCATGGTTCATGTATTGCTGAAGCCTGTCTTTAGAATTTTGAGCATTACTTTACTAGCGTGTGAGATGAGTGCAATTGTGCGGTAGTTTGAACATTCTTTGGCATTGCCTTTCTTTGGGATTGGAATGAAAACTGACCTTTTCCAGTCCTGTGGCCACTGCTGAGTTTTCCAAATTTGCTGGCATATTGAGTGCAGCTTAGACACTATGAAATCATTACAACTTTACTCCATATCATATTGGCAATGATCAGTTTTAAAATATTAGATTTGGGTTTCTGGCAGCATTTTAATATTTTTTTTAAGCTTTGATGGAACTCTGTGTTAAAAATTTGCACTAAAATTAGAAGGCTTTGGATAACTGCAGATTATATGTATTCATACATTTTAAGTCTCCATTAGGAACTGATAGAAACATAAATTTGGCCTTTAAAAAAATATTGAATGACTACTACTGAAAACATGCTACAAACTGAAAACAAGAAAAAACCGTTTAAGAGTATGAACTCAATATACTAGATTTATAGGGAAAAAGTCTTCAGATTATTTATAAAGTATTATAAATGATTCCCATTATCATTAAGTGTATCATATAGAACAGAAAGATTCCCAATGGTTTTTAATAAATTATCAGAAAAAATTGTGAAGATAAGCTATAGGGCATTTCATCTCTTTTTTATTTACATTTTTCTTTAATATCTATTTAGATAGAAAAACATTTTAATATAATGTTTACTTTTTCTATATTTCATAATGAAATGTTTTAGCTGAACAAAATATGAATAATTTTTTCACTGTGGTTTGAAAAGATAAAATGGTACTTTCATACTCTCTCCATACTTAGAATTACCATTTCTTGTCTGCCAGTGTATGGCATCTAAAACATCACATGAATGAATTTCCATGCCAATAGGCATGATATAACCTACCTACATTCTTTAGTTATCCTTGGCCACATCTTCTCTATTTTCTTACTCTCCTTATTCTATATATTGCCCCTTAGACTTTGAGGATATTTGCATTTGGAAACCTTGTTTTAAGATCCTAAAGATTTCATGCTTCCTGTTCTTCTAAAGTTGAGGGAAACTTTACAGATCTTGCAGCGTAGAAAACTTAAACCCATTGGCCAAATGAATCAGATAACTATCAAGAATGCTTATGAAGACATTTGAAATTTTATAATACATTTATCTTTGTGAAAGTGAAGGTGAAGTCGCTCAGTCGTGTCCGACTCCTTGAGACCCCATGGACTGTAGCCAACCAGGATCCTCCCTCCATGTGATTCTCCAGGCAACAGTACTGGAGTGGGTTGCCATTTTCCTTCTCCAGGCATTTATCTTTATTTACTGTAAAATCCTATTCTAGTTGTATTCTATAATTTTTTAAAAAATTGAAGAAAGTAGAAATAACCCAAAACCAAAAGTTTCACATCCATTGGACATTTATTGGAATGTGATTTTAGAAAATCCATATGTATCAATATGTATACTTGTATTCATCTTAAATAGACTCTCAATTTTCAATTTAAAGGAAAAAGACTATTTTCAACATTAACACACATTTAAACATTGGCCTTAGGATTTCTTCAATTTATAAAAGTACTTAATGATAAATTACAACACAACAATATAGTATACTATCATTTTCTAAGTAAAAAAAGATAATTACTATCAATTATTGAATGCTTCTTATATGCAAAGCACATTTATTACTTTTATATATTTTAATAACTGAATCCCTTGATGTGACACTAGGAATTATTTCCTGAAATTATGCCCATTTTAAACTTTCAAAGATTAAGAGCCAAGCATTTAAAGTCATTTGCCTAAGTTTACTTAAATAGTAATTGGTGGAATCAGAAAAAGCACTCAGACAGTGTGACTCTAGAATTCAGTTTTATCCATTGTGCTATACTGTCAAAATGTAAACACTGATGTTTCCATACTGAGTGAAGTAAGTCAGACAGAGAACGAGAAATATATTATATTCCCTATATGCAGAATCTAAAAAGAAATGATGCAAATTAACTTATTTACAAAACAGAAACAGAGTGACAGTCTTAGACAGCAAATTTATAGCTACCATGGGAAGGATCGGGGGAAGGGATGGTTGGGAGTTTGGGATGGACATGTACAAACTGCTATATTTAAAATGGATAAGGACCTACTGTATAGTAGTGAGAACTTTGCTCAATTTTATGTGGCTCCTGGGTGGGAGTGGCGTTTGGGGGAAAATGGATACATGTATATGCATCATTGAGTGTCTTTGCCATTTACCTGAAACTATCACAACATTGTTAATTGGCTCAGTGAAAGTGTTACTCACTCAGTCCTGTCCAACTCTTTGCAAACCCATGGACTGAGGCCACCAGGCTCCTGTGGCCATGGAATTCTGCAGGCAAGAATATTGGAGTTGGTTGCCATGCTCTTCTCCAGGGGCTCTTCCTGAACCAGGGGTTGAACCCAGGTCTTCTGCATTTCAGGCAGATTCTTTACTGTCTGAGTTACTAAGGAAGGCTTTAATTACCTATACTCCAATATGATGGTTCAGACGGTAAAGCGTCTGTCTACAATGCGGGAGACCCGTGTTCAATCCCTTGGTTGGGAAGATACCCTGGGGAAGGGAATGGCAATACACTCCAGTACTATTGCCTGGAAAATCCCATGGACAGAGGAGCCTGGTAGGTTACAGTCCATGGGGTCACAAAAAGTCAGACGTGACTGAGCAACTTCAATTTCACTTTCCAATATAAAATAAAAAGCTAAGAAAACTTAAACACTGACATTTTGACCAAATGATTAATAGATCATAAATTGTTATTACAGACCATAAATACTAATGGACAGCTGTCTTGCAATGATTATTTTTAAATTTATATAAACAGAATATGCTTTTTCTTTCATCTGCCTGACACATAAAATATTCTCAAACTTCATGGAAACAATAATGGTACAATCTAAAAAAAATATGTGCATATACATATATATTTATACTTTTATTTTATATTGCTATTAAAATAATTTATATGTTATTATATATATTTACATGTGTAAACATATATAATCATATTTACATATGTGTGTAAAATACACATATGTAGGTAATACTTATTCATGTGTGTTTTTATATGCACATATTAATTTATCTGATGCTTTGAGTCTCCTTTTTGCTGAATACAGAAATAGTAAAAGGGCATTTAGATTTATACAATTTGGAAGGCACCAGTAAGCACTCAGAAAAGAAGGGAGCAGGTTCAAGAGCACAAGGAATAGAGTTGACAACATATATAAATAAATAAGTGATTAAATAAAACAATGTCTTTCTTGAACATATTAAGAAAGAAAGAAAAAAAAATAGTACACAGAAATAGTACTCTGAAAATGGCACTCCCTGCCAAATGTAAGAAGAATCTTAGTGAGCTGTTAAGAGGCTGTTTTCTTTTCATTCACATTGATTCAGCAAGATGTGCAAGCCTCTGTAATCACAGAGTCCAAACTCACCAGGAAAAGAAGTTGGTAAATATTTCCCTACTGTCGCCTTCCTTTCTGGAACACAAACATATAAAACTCTGAAGATAATTCTTCCCCTTTTTCTTTTTTTCTTTTTCTCCCACACCTTGGTGTGCAGAAATAAATCACAAAATTTGGGACCTGAAAGGGAGGGCTCACACATACACACACCCTTACAGGCATAAACATATGTGTGTGTGTATACATATATACATATACATATATACACATATATATTTATACATATCTGATAAACATTTAGACATACATACCCACACATACATAAGCATTTATACATATACAAAACACACACACACACACACACATATATTACTCTAGAGTTCAGTTCTTATCCACTGTGATTGTGAATTGTGCATCCCTTGAGAGATTCACTCTTTTTCTTTTTACTATAGGCTCCTAGCAGTTTGATTATCCTATGTTTACATTTTGTTGTTCATTGTTCAATTGCTCAGTCGTGTCTGATTCTTTGTGACCCCAGGCTTCTCTGTCCTTCACCATCCCCCGGAGATTGTTCAAACTCATATCCATTGAGTCAGTGACACCATCCAATCATCTTGTCCTCTGCCATCCCCTTCTCCTCTTGTCTTCAATGTTTCCCTGCATCAGGGTCTTTTTTAATGAGCTGGCTTTTCTCATCAGGTATGTTTCGTACTGATTATATGTTGTTGAAGTAAAATTAATAAATGGGGAAATCCCCAAAAGCTCACCTGACCTAAAAGTTATAACACAAATCACCTCATATTCTGCCCAGGGCGGTTCATGTTTGGGAACGCATGTACACCCGTGGTGGATTCATATCAATGTATGGCAAAACCAATACAGTATTGTAAAGTAAAATTTTAAAAAAATAAAATAAAAAGAAAAAAAATAATAAAGGTAAACGAATTAAAAATTGTATAAGATTTATTAAAATTGCATTAAAAGTCATATTTAAGGTGATTCTTATTGCAAGGAAACATTTCAATTCCAATTTTTCTCTCAAGATGATTTTTCTATAAATGATCAGGCAGGTTCATCTAAATTTGAGTACCTTTGGGACTTAGGCATCCATGATACTGTTTACATTTAAAACTTCATCACTTTTACATGTACCTCACTGTTCATAGCACCACTTATTTACAATAGTTAAGAGATGGAAGGAACTTGAGTGTCCATAGACAGAGAAATGGATAAAGATTATATACCATATATATATATACACACACACATATACACACACATACACAATGGAATATCACTCAACCATAAAAATAAGTGAAATGATGCCATTTGTAGAAACATGGATGGACTCAGAGATTATCATACTAAATGAAGTAAGTTATATAAAGACAAATATCATATGATATCACTTATTTGTAGAATCTAGAAATACAGATGAACTTATTTATAAAACAGAGACATACTAACAGACAGAAAAAAAACTTAAAGTTACTAAAAGGGAAAGGAGTGAATTAGAAATAAATTATGAGTTTGCAAAGAACAGATACACACTACTACTACTACTACTACTACTACTACTACTACTACTACTACTACTAAGTCGCTTCAGTCGTGTCCAACTCTGTGCAACCCCATAGATGGCAGCCCACCAGGCTCCCCCATCCCTGGGATTCTCCAGGCAAGAACACTGGAGTGGGTTGCCATTTCCTTCTCCAGTGCATGAAAGTGAAAAGTGAAAGGGAAGTCACTCAGTCGTGTCCAACCTTCAGCGACCCCATGGACTGCAGCCTTCCAGGCTCCTCCATCCATGGGATTTTCCAGGCAAGAGTACTGGAGTGGGTGCCATCGCCTTTTCTGAGATACACACTATTATATATAAAAGAGATGAACAACAGTGACCTACTGACCTACTGTATAGCACAAGGAACTATTAACATATTCAATATCTTTTAATAATCTATAATGGAAAGGAATTTGAAGTATATATATATTTCGGACTCAATTTCCTATATACCTGGAACTAGTGTGTGTGCATGCTCATTCAGTCTTGTCCAACTAGAATTAG
Organism: Capricornis sumatraensis; assembly: GCF_032405125.1. Taxonomy (NCBI): domain Eukaryota; kingdom Metazoa; phylum Chordata; class Mammalia; order Artiodactyla; family Bovidae; genus Capricornis; species Capricornis sumatraensis. The sequence goes on along the minus strand of NC_091074.1, from coordinate 42,817,561 downwards.
CACAATATTGTAAATAAGCTCTACTTCAATAAAAAAAAAAATTAACAGAAAAAACTGCATCACTTTGATAATATACCTTATTGAAGATTTTAATAATAATTGTTTCTTTTAAGAGAGTTGATAGTAAAATTTGAAACTCCTATACTTACATCTTCAAAAGCAATCTTAGCCATATCAATATTCTATATTTATTTACATTGTGCTTCTTCTGTCTTCAATTTTAGTCTCCATTACTTCTGTTTCTTGTTCTTAAGTAGAATAATTTACCTATTCCTAGAAAACCTAGTAAACACATGTTATATGCATGATCCATGAATACAGATATTACAAACATGCAAAGAAAAGGAAGGAATTGTGCTGTGTACTCAATATCATTTTCATATTGTAGAAAAATGTTAAGACTAGAAATCTATCAAACATGGATCCTACAACTATCTTTTCCCTTAGGGAATTTTTTTAAGCTCCTGGTTTTCTCAGTGTCATTAAGAATGAATATGCTGAATGCAGTGCTTGAAAGTTTCTCTGTAGTTCTGAAATAGAAATAAAAAATTATTTATAATGTATTATTCCTTAGGGTCTTTGAGCCCATAGGTATATATTTATTTTTATGAGTACATTAAGTATAACACTGCATATAATTTTTTATATAAGAATTAAGGGACTGTCCCCTTCTTCTATGTATAAATAGACGTATTTTTAAGAAGCATCAAGTACATCTATAGTCCTTTTTAATAGATTCTGTCTAGTATTTATAAAGCAACATAAAGCAAGTAAGTTACTAGACCAGTATTCCTGACTACTATACAGCTATTTTTCTCTCTCACTTTCTACCTAGTATGTCAGTATTATAATGCAAGTTATTTTGAAAGAAAATATTGAGCTGCAAGACCATAAATGCTTTGTGTTATCTTGATATATAAATGTTCTTCTTTTAACTATTAAACTTAGAAAAGTCTGTAATAAACACAATTAGAGATACTAACAACAATGTCTTCTAATAGATCAAACTTATTACTTATAGCAGAGACAGAAAATTGTGAGGAAAAAAATAACCTGCTAAATTTTCAGATTGCAAAAGTGTAAATCACTCATTATCACAATGCATAAAACCCCAGCCTACAAAATCATCCATTTTCATTTCTTACTCATATTTAATAGTTTGAGAGTTAAACACATGACACAGTAATTTTTGGTGGTTCAGCTGGTAAAACATCCTGCAATGCAGGTGACTCTGGTTCAATTCCTGGGTCTGGAAGATCCCCTGGAGAAGAGATAGGCTACCCACTCCAGTATTCTTACCTGGAGAATCCCCATGGACAAAGAAATCCAGCGGGCAACAGTCCAAGGGGTCAAAAAGAGTTGGACATGACTGAGCGACTAAACACAGCACAAAGTTATTTTTAACTCAGACCTTTCCTCTCACTTTGACAACTCATTCTGCAATGAGAAATTCAGATATCATACAGGATTTCACCTATATAAAGGTACTTGCCTCACTTATTTTATTTTATTACCCTTTTTTATTGTGAAAATACAGTGATGAAACACAACATTAACAAAATTCATCACATATTTGAAAAACAAAAACAAATTTTTATGAACTTTACCTGTTTTCTTAGCATTCTATATATTTGTTATCAGTCTTTTCATTTCAATAAACCTGTCTGTCAAGCCATTTTAATTTAGTGAAATAATACCAATGGACATTTGAAACCATCTTACAACTTAGAATATATTCTTCCTGTTCACTCTCAGTTCAGTCACTCAGTTATGTCCGACTCTTAGTTACCCCATGGACTGCAGCATGCTAGGTTTCCCTGTCCATCATCAACTCCCATATGCTCAAACTCACGTCCATCACGTCGGTAATGCTATCCAATCATCTCATCCTCTGTTGTCCCCTTCTCCTCCTGCCTTCAATCTTTCACTGCATCAGGGTATTTTCTAATGAGTCAAGTCTTCACATTAGGTGACCAAAGTATTGGAGCTTCAGCTTCAGCATCAGTTGTTCCAACGAATATTCAGGACTGATCTCCTTTAGGACTGACTGGTTTGATCTCCTTGCAGTCCAAGAGATTCTCAAGAGTATCCTCCAACACCACAGTTCAATAGCATCAATTCTTTAGAGCTCAGCTTTCCTTTTGGTCCAACTCTCACATCCGTACATGACTACTGGAAAAACCATAGCTTTGACTAGACGGACCTTTGTTGGCAAAGTAACGTCTCTGCTTTTTAATATGCAGTCTAGGTTGGCCATAGCTTTTCTTGCAAGGAGCAAGCGTCTTTTAATTTCATGGCTGCAGTCACCATCTACAGTGATTTAGGAGCCCAAGAAAATAAAGTCCGTCACTGTTTCCACTGTTTTCCCATCTATTTGCCATGAAGTGATGGGACTGGATGCCCTTCCTATTCACTATGGCATAGCATCATTTCTAATACTGTATTAGTACCTCTAATTTATTTTGCAGTAACTCAAGGCACAGAAATGGTCAGTAGTTTGGCTAAAAGGCTCACTGAGTCAAAAAGAGACATTGGTTTGAAAAAAAATTATAATAGAGTAAAATTTCATGCAGTTCCTAGTAGGTGTACTTCTGAAATACACAAAATAGTTGGTAATTTTGTGATCTGAAGTGACAATAAGGTAGTTTGGGGAGGGAGGGGAACGAAAAAAAAAAAAAAAGAAAAGAAAAAAAGGAAGAACAAACAACGAAAGACACAAATCCATTAGATTTCTATTCAGAGAACTTTTGCAAAAGCTCAAAGGTGGAAAAGTGTTGTTCTGTCCTGGTGGCAGGGCTTCCTGGGGGTGAGGGTGGGAAAGGGGATGTTGAAAACAAAGTGTTGGGGGGGGTGGGGGGTGAGGGGGGAGTGAGCCGAGGGTGGGGTGGGGGGGTTGGGCTTGTCCCAGGCCAGAGGGAAAGAAGTAAAAGCCTGGGAATGGAGAGTGAAAAAAGTCAACAATGTTAAGGGGAAAAAAACAGCCTTATTCCCCTTAAGTATTTTCATTCCTCTTTTTCATTATCCCTGTTTTTTTCAGTTATATTTTGTTTTGATTATTTTCTTCTTTTCCTCATGCATTTTCCCACTGCAGGTTCTCTCTTTCTAGTCTCTCTCTGTCTTATCCTTTTTTAAAAAAAGTCCTTTTTCCTTATTTCCCATTCTTCTTCTTCTTTAAAGGCCCAAATCCTGGGACTAGGCTAATACTAGACTGAAAATGATAACCATCCAGTGTTCTTATATTCTAAGTCTTGATTATTATAGTAGTTAACCTGCTTCATTTTATTAAAATAAACAGTAAAAACCTAGATAATATAAGCAGAAGCAAATTGAAATTTATGTATAATAATAATCAGCTCCTGTATAGAAACATGTTCTTATGGATCCTGCAAAGAGCTATAAGGAAAAAATTAACAATTTAATCTATCCACACTAGCCTTATTATAGTAAATACATACTGATTTAGACTTTACAAATGCTTTGTGTAGACTAGAAACTTCTTAATGCAGAACCTATTATCATATGACTAACATTATTAGGTTGATTTGAATGTTATTATAGGTTAAATCATATCTTCTGAAGCAGAACAACAATAAATGACAAAATCCTCATACAGTGGTGAGTCTCTAAAGTTGCTTTCAGTTGTCTCTGGGAGATAATAACATCAATAAAAATATAAAGAAGAATAATATCAGAATTTGTTGGCTGAGCATATTAAGCACTCTCTACATTATTCCATTTACACCAATCCTGTGAGGTGGATAATACAGATAAGCAGTTTGTCCAAATAAAGAGCTTTCACAATATGTGCACAGTTATACAGATTATGAGAGTTAGAGGACAGACTCATATCCGTGTCTGACTAATTCCATAACTTACCACTATCTATGTGTAAACAGGAGACAATGACACATTTAAAAATTCTACAAAGAGGCATTAATTTAATTATTGTATGGTTTTATGTTAATGCTAATCAAATAATCAAAATTTTTCATAACTCTCCATTTATGACATTTTAAAATCTGAAGCTATTTAATCATTTATTTTGTATAATATTGATGGTTTCATTTTTATAAGAAATAATGTTAATTCTTCTATAGCATGAATCTATAATACCAAGTAACAGAAATGCAAATTTTAAAATTATATTTTCATTATCAAAAATGAAGAGACCTATATAACTGGGTTTTAACAGTGCATAATGAATAGAAATTTTAAAACTATTTTAAAAGCAATATTTTTATTTTCTAGTTGCTATAAGTATAAATTTCATGTATATTGGTAAAGCAAAACCAGCTACTTTTATATAATTCTGAATTGTTGACCACTGTAATTTATTTCCAAGGTTTAATGTACATGGCCTGCTTAAGCATAAAATTTAATGTTAATTAGGAGAATGCTTCTAATAATTGGCTTCATTAACAGTAAACCAATGACTAGTGAGTTTGTTTCTGGGGAAAGAGATAAAAGCGGATGGAGCATAAGAAGGCTGGACATTTAAGTCAGAGATTGTCATAGCTTGCAACGTGCTTGTTTAGTCAGTTGCCTTGAGACCTGGACTAAATTCTTTGCTTATCCGTTTTGCAAAAGTTATTTGACATAGGAGTCCAAAAGCAGTGAGAAACATGGTCTGCGAGTAACATCATCCCATCCATTAAATGTCACATTTCTGAGGATAAATGCTTCTATGGCAAGAACATTTCTTAAGTATTAAGTAGCTCCAATAAATAATGTAATATCCCTCTTAGGAGCTAATCATACTTTTCAATTTAGGTAGCATATGGAAATAAGTTTGGGTGGATTGAAGTAAGAGATGTATACCTATTTAACACAGATCTGGCTAGTTTACTTAATGAAAGCAAATAAGGAAGGAATGACTCATTGAGAAGGACAACTTTCACTGAGGACCTCTTTAATGTCAAGTGCTATGCTAGGTACTATGCATATATTATATTTTATTCAATTCCTACTACAGTTTAGGTCTTGAATCATTTCCATTCAGGGTCTGCTATGAGCTGTTCAGCATAATGAAGAAAAAGGGCTCCATCTGGGGTGGGAAAGTCATTGTCCCCTTCCCACTGGCTTGCCCCTCCAATCCATAGTGGACTGATGACTCTAAGGGGATTGAAGCCTCCTCATTCATTGAAATGCACTCACTACCTGGATAAGAGTGGGTGGGAGGTCCCTGTTAAACCTATCTGCTGAATGTGGAAAGTTGTGGCATGCCACAACTGATCCCATCCACCCCTCTCATCCTCTGTTGCCCCCTTTTCCTCCTGCCCTCAATCATTCCCAGCATCATGGTCTTTTCCTGTGAGTTGGCTTTTTGCATCAAGTGGCCAAATTATTGAATCTTCAGCTTCAGCATCAGTCTTTGCAATGAATAGTCAGGGTTTATTTCCTATAGTATTTACTCTTTTGATCTCCTTGCTGTCCAAAGAACTCTCCAAAGTCTTCTCCAGCACCATGGTTTGAAAGCATCATTCTTCAATGCTCAGCTTTCTTTATGGTCCAAGTCTCACACCCATACATTGGAAAAACCATAGCTTTGACTAGATGGACCTTTGTTGGCAAAGTGATGTCTCTGCTTTTTAAGATGTTTCTGCTGTCTAGGTTTCTCATAGCTTTTCTTTCAAGGAGCAAGCATCTTTTAATTTCATGGCTATAGTTGCCATCTGCAGTAATTTTGAAGCCAAAGAAAATATCACTTCTAAAATTAATGAAGATACTTTACAGTATTTACCTTATACTTCATCTTGTTGGAGTAAATATATAGGAGTTAGGAAAAGAAATATATAAATAATTTAGAATTTATTTTGGAAGACTAATAAAATATATATACCTTTGGACAATTTAACAAAACTCTGTTCTATCCACAAGTAGGCAATGATAAATCTATATAAATCTATATGCATATATTTGTTCACATGTTATCAAGCTCTGTGTTGACTACCATGAAAAGTTAATAGGAAAAGTTATAAAATGGAAGCTAAGATTTTTATCTTGTCAAAAAGATTTTTCATCATACCTGTGGATATGTTTTCATGTGGAAATCATTTATTTAGGCTTAGTTTACTATTATCATCATCTCTGATCTAGTGTGATTCAAACAGAAGTGAAATGGGATGTCTAGAAGCACTTCACAGAAAATGGTATGAGAAGTAGAGAATTATAACTTCCATAAATCCACTGAAATAAGGAAAATTCAAAAATCAGATTAAGTGTATATTGTAAGGGTAATTCCCTGGCAGTACAGTGGTTAGGACTCCACACTCACTCTTGAGGGCAAGGTTTAGTCTGGGATTCAATCCCTTGTCTGGGAATTAAAGTTCCACAAGCCACATGGCATGGTCAAAAATAAAAATAGTGTAAGGCATTGGACAAAATCACAAATCAATGGTCAAATATTCCTCAGAAGAGCACGACAGAAATAATTTAAATAATTTCTAATCCTTATTTCATATTTATAGGAAAATTATTTTAATTTTATGATTTAAAAAATACTTGCTCCAATAAACTTCTAATTTTCCTATAAATCCCTCAGTGGGAAAGCTATATGAGATTTGGCTGGAATATCACTTTCCCTTATTGGCTAACCACATTTCTTCACTTCTAGATAAGATGCTGCTCCCCAGTGCTCCTGGGAATCCTGTACACAGTCTTCATTTAGCATCCATGCTCCATGTTAAGGGGGCTTCCCAAGTGGCTCAGTGGTAAACTACCCTGGGTTGGGAAGATTCCTTGGAGGATGAAATGGTAACATACTCCAGTGTTCTTGCCTGGAGAATCCCACAGACAGAGGAGCCTGGCAGGCTACCATCTACTGGGTCACAAAGAGTCGAACACTACATAGCAACTGAGCACACATGCACACACACCTGGTGGCTCACTGTTCTTCAACGTCTCTTCTCTTAGCTGTCAACAAATTCTGGAAAAGGATAAATCTGTACTTTCTATTTACTTGCTTGCTTACTTCTGTATCAACTGTGCTTATTAGTATGTCTAAGATTTGGCAAACACTAATTTAATACCAAATGTACAAATGAATGACAGGGAAACATTTTTTTTTCTGCCTGAAGGTACAGCTAATACATTCCTTGCCTGATACTATATGGCTGAGGACAGGCATGACATTTCCCTATACATCAACAAATCTTCACAATTCAGAAATAATGCAAATTACTGTGCGTATAATAGATAGTTAGTGAGAAGTTTCTGTATAATGCAGGGAGCTAAGCCTGGAGCTGTGTGATAATCTAGAGGGGTGGGATGGGGTGGGAGTTGGGAGGGAGATTCAAGGGGGAAGGAACATGTATATTCCTATGGCTCACTCATGTTGATGTATGGCAGAAATCAACACAACATTGTAAAGCAATTATCCTCCAATTAAAAATTTTTTTTAAAAAGAAATGATGCAAATCCTTTCTAGTCATTCAGAGAAGCTGAAAAATTGTTCATGTTGATACAAACGTGTACAGTCTAAAGTAAATATCTAGTTGTAATATAAGTGGTCATTTTCTGTACTTTTAGATTCACCATGATTATATAAGATGTGGCCTTAAAATCTAATTACTAAATCTAAAGTTAAAACTTAAAAAAAAAAAAAAAAAAGAGAGAGAGAGAAAATACCCCAGTTCTGGATAACTGGCTTTCAAATGAAATCTTAGAATATGACTCATTCACAAAAAAGAGGAAAGGGAAATTACTGTTCAAATAGTGGGCTCCTGTCCAACATTAAACCGCAAGGAAGAGTTCCTGTTAATGTTTGAGCATTTCGTTTTCTTACATCATTTAGGGAAGGCACATTCAAGATTGAGAAGGGATGTTCCCAGATCCACAGGATATTTGTGTCTATTAAACACTCATTAGTCTATTATTTGTCATAGAATTTCAACAACTGTAATTAGCTCAAACCATGAGCTAACCATATTCAGTAGAAGTGAATTTTTAAATGTAAGAAAATCCATCAGAGAGCTACTCTCAGAGCACAGTAAACATTTGCCATTTGCTACTTACTCTTCATAATTTTTGTAATGGTAGATTTTTTAAATCATTCTTATAATTCTATATTTCTTTTTGATATGAGGGTGATCTTTTAAAAAAATTAAAAGCAATAAAACCAAAGAGAATATATATTATCTCTATACAAATTACATACTTTCATGGCAACCCACTCCAGTGTTCTTGCCTGGAGAATCCCAGGAACGGGGGAGCCTGGTGGGCTGCCGTCTATGGGGTCGCACAGAGTCGGACACGACTGAAGCGACTTAGCAGCAGCAGCAGCAGCAGCATACAATTATAATATATTTTATATATTATATGGGCTTCCCTGGTGGCTCAGAGATTAAAGCATCTGCCTCCAATGCAGGAGACCCGGGTTCGATCCCTGGGTCGGGAAGATCCCCTGGAGAATGAAGCAGCAATCCACTCCAGTATTCTTGCCTGGAGAATCCCATGGATGGAGAAGCCTAGTAGGTTACAGTCCACGGGGTCGCAAAGAGTCAGACACGACTGAGCGACTTCACCTTCCCTTCCCTTCACCTTATATATTTATATCATGCTAAACACTATAATTTTATATACTGCATGCATAAATATACTATATATAAAGAGATGCAATACATAAAGTTTCCATATACAAACACATGTCTGCTGCTGCTGCTAAGTCACTTCAGTTGTGTCCGACTCTGTGCGACCCCATAGATGGCAGCCCACGAGGCTCCCCGTCCCTGGGATTCTCCAGGCAAGAACACTGGAGTGGGTTGCCGTTTCCTTCTCCAATGCAGGAAAGTGAAAAGTGAAAGTGAAGTCGCTCAGTCGTGTCCGACCCTCAGCGACCCCATGGACTGCAGCCGTCCAGGCTCCTCCGTCCAAGAGATTTTCCAGGCAAGAGTACTGGAGTGGGGTCTAACTATATGTATATATACATGTTTAATACATACATGTAATACACAAATGTATATATTATATATAAAATTTAACCTCAAATATAGATATTTTAAAATTCAAATGAACTTTATATTTATATCAGAATATTTTAAAATTGTAATTACAAAAGAGGGACTACATGGGAATCTGAACATTAACAGAGACATAGTTTCTCACAGAATTCCTCCCACTTGACATTTCAAAAGGACTAAGAAGAAAACCTGATATTTTGCAGATACATGAGGTCACTACTAACCAGTTTTCAGCAATGACTGTACTATCAACAAAAAAGATAAGATAATTCTTAATTGTACTTCACAAGCTTTAATACTATCTAATTAATTTGCTGATGTACATTTTGGGTTTGCCTGTGGCTGGTGACTCATTTTGTATTTGAATAATGTATTTTAATTCTCAAGTTATGCTCTTGATACCAACATCTTTCACTTGCAAACTGAAGCATTAGTCAAAGACCTCATGAATAGTATTATACATTGTAGGTAAGAATAGAATTGTGTTCAACTACAGATACAAGCCCTTAACTGCTTTCACTCTCCACTAACTGATCAGGTCTTCAGTGTTACCCAAGTCTACCATGCTGAACTTTTTTTTTTTTTAACTTTTTAATGATCATATGGGGCTCTATGTGTGTCATGATTTGAACTAGGCCCTCCAAAATTTATATAGTGAAGTCCTAACCCCAGTACCTCAGGATGTGTGTGGCCTTATTGGAAAGAGAGTTGTCATGAATATAATTTAAGTTGAAGTCATCCAGTATCACTGAGATTTTTAAAAGGGGGATACGAATATAGATATGCACACAAAAAAGATTCCATGTGAAGATAAAGGCAGAAATCTAAGTGATGCCAAGGGATGTGAAAAATGCCAGCAAGCCACCAGAAGTAAGAATAAAGATTCTGGGAAGTAAGAATGGGGACAGATTCTCCCTCCCAGAAAGCAGCAATCCTGCCAACACCTAAATCTCAAGACTTCTAGCTTCCAGAATTATGGGACAATAAATTTCTATTGTTTTTCAACAGTCAACTTGTGATATCTTGTTATCACAGTGAACTAATATGACATGTAACTTTGAGAACTCCCTAATCTTGGCTCTTTCTGATGGCAACACAGTTTCATTCATATAAACCTTCAAGAAGCATTGGGACCTGAGAAAGAGACAAATATATAGTTGCTTGGGCCCTGAGATTTAAACTTCTTTTCTATATAACTAATATGTCCTAAACATTGACTTAAACCAGATTATTTTCATGCTTGAAATCAACATTGCCTTGGTTGTTCTTTAAAGGTTCATCTTAGTTTTTGTTTTATTTTGTTTTGCATTTAAGTTGAAGAATAAAATATAAAACTTGTTCAATATGTGTATCAAAATGTAACAGAAGCTTTCAGCTTTCTATCACTGTTACTTATTTGGAACACTGTTACTCAGTGTGGAAAGGACTGTGTAGTCTGGAGTGATTCGAGCATTAAAGTTTATTTTACATATTTATGATAATAACTCCAGGCTGTCAAAAATCTTGGTAGATTATCAAGAGATCTTATCTGCTTGTGGTTCCCTTGATTCTTGAGGATGATGAGGGGGAGGCTTTGGGGCCGCTGGTCATGTTCCTTACACAATGCTCATGGTAGACAGTGGACTACCTGAGAGAGAGACACCTCTAGCTAAAGCTAAATCTGGTAAGTTTCAGGCCCCTGATGAAGAGAAATTACAAACCAAAAGAACAGTTGAGTCTAAACTGTATTTTGGATTTCTTACAAGTGTTGACTTACACATGAAGGGTCTTATGTAAGATGAAAAAAAGAAAAACATAAGTTTGAGTTGAGAAGGGATAAAGGAAAGAAAAGGAAAAAAGATGAATAGCAAGTAGACTAGAGAGAGCTTGTAAGAAAACAAACACTTAGAGAAGAAGAACAAATGGAAGAGCTCACAGGAAGGGTTAATTAAATGGAGGTTGAGTAAGGTAGACAAAGAAAAAATCCAATTATTGAAAAAATCAAGCTAAGTATAAAAGGAATTCTGTTACCACTCTTGTACACTTCAGGGAATCATATACTCTCTTCTAAACTAAGTAATGAGTTCTCGGAGAGGAGAACTGGTACGTGCATGTGGATGGGAGCACACACAGATGTGTATATTTGTGCATGCCTGTATGTGTGTGCCTATGTTTTCCTCTTTGTATCCTCAGCCTTTAGGCAAATTGTCTGACAAACAGCAAGTGCTTAATAAATTCTTATTGAAAGTGACCTTTGGTTAGCCATTCATAGTTATCTAATTTGTTCTGATTTGCAAGTCATTAGAAGAAATATTCTTAATGAGGTATCTGGAAGGACCCACAGATCCAGAAATACTACTCGGCTCTAGAGCATTAGCAAAAAGAGAATATGAGAGTGGGGAATGGATGAAATAAAATCTCTTTCTAGATGTTTGCCATTTCCCTTTCAGTTTCTTAGAAACAGAGCTCCTGCGACACCAAAGAGAAGCCTGGCACTTGAGTAAAGGAATAGTACAACAAACATCACTTTTACTAAATCTGTTTGTCTCATATTCAAGCCCTGCAGGTTTGCAAAATATGCTTCCAGCAGATGGCGTTTTGCATAGATAATAAAGATGTTCACATCTCCAGAGTCTTGTAATTACCTTAAGAATTAAGAGAAGGAAAAGCAGGAAAAAAAAAAGAAAAGAGTAAATTCTTTCTGTTTACCCTTCTTTTCAGTTTCATTATTACAATCTGTATCCCATTTCTATTTCCATTACTTTCAGAAGAGTACAACAGAGCAATAAATAGGCAGTGAGAGAACTCTGTATTGGTGAAACAATTTAATTGTTCTGCTAAGAAAGAAAGTCAGTTCACACAGAATGGGGTCAACTTTTTCCATTTGATCTTACAGCTCAAATGTCAGCTATGCCATACATTTTATGTTATTTGAAAGAGCATGAGTGGAAACAAAGATTTTAAACATTTCATTCTGCCTCAGTGTCATTTTATCCATTAAAAAAAAAAAAGAAAATCCTCAGTCGTGGACTTCCCTGGCAGTCCAGTGATTAAGATTCCACACTTCCAATGCAGGGGACAAGGGTTAGATCCCTAGTCAGGGAATTAATGTCCCACATGGTGCATGAGACACCCAAAGGGAAAAAAAAAATCCTCAATGGCATTTAACCAACTTAGAACAGTCCTCAGGAATATGTTAAGATCTCCACCGACTACTCTAGTGTCTGTGAAGCTGGTTGACTGTTTCTAGTCAAATTCATTGAAGGTGTTGTATATTGAATTGCTGAAAAGCGTTTCAGAATTCTGGCTGGCAAAGCACATTGAAAATGAATAGTGTGGCTACTGTTGGTGCCTTCATTTGCATATCAATGATGAGAATTCTGTTGGTTTCATAGAAATGATAGTGATTGGAGTCTTGGAATGAAAGTGAGTGGTTTGGATATACCCAGGGATCAACAGAATTCTCTCTGCTTGCATGCCAACAATTAAAATGATTCTCCCAGTAGGATAAGACAGGTCCTTCACTGGTTTCTGTCCTCTGAGCCAGTACTATGGGTGCCTGAATAGGGCTAAAGAGGTGATGCTTTGAATTCTCAGCCAATGATTTTTTTCAGAGAAAATAATTTTCTGCCAAAAATCACAAAGCCCAACAGCTTGAAATCTCTGCCTCTTTTCCTTTTTGGTTTCATTTCTTTTTTTAAATATCAATTAAATAAAATATGAACATTTTTGTTCAAGAAAGCCAAGTTATGAGCAATAATTTACCAAGAAATGGACAGTTTTTTTCTTATTACATTTTACTTGCCAAAAAGAGTTTTGCTACCCATAAAAATCTACAGTCCTGTATACAGACATTATTAGTTCTGTCATAAATGTGAAAGAGCATTGGGAAACCTTATGATAACTTTTCAGATGATGTGATATTCAGTCTGGGAATCAGTGTGGTAAAAAAGCTAATGCATGTGCTATTTTTAAATAGTTGAAAGTTAAAGAAGGAAACAATTTGAATCAATATCTCATTGGTGATATTGGCTATATCATAGGTGATAAAATGTGTGGCACTAGCAAAAGATTTCAGGGAGAATCAAATGGTTTACTTTTAACTGAAAGATCCATTCTTCTAATCTTCCTTTATTCATGAATAACCATCTAGAATGCAAGCACCATGAAGGCAGAATTTAATAGTTCCCATTAAAAAAATTATTTTTGTTGGAGTAAAATTACTATGTTGTGTTATTTTCTACTGTACAGCAAAATGAATCAGCCATACATATACACATATCCCCTCCCTTTTGAATTTTCTTCCCATTCAAGTCACCATAGTACATTAAGTAGAGTTCCTTGTGCTATACAGTAGGTTCTCATTAGTTATCTATTTTATGCAGAGTATCAATAGTGTATATATGTCAATCCCAATCTCCCAATTCGTTCTACCTCCCCTTTCCACATATTTGTTCTCTACATCAGTGCTTCTATTTCTACTTTGCAAATAATATCTATACCATTTTTCTAAATATCAGTTTAACATCCCCTTCACTATGGTATAAGCTGTGCCTAGAATAGTAGCCAGCATACAGAGGGAGCTTAATATAGTTACTGAATATAGGAATAGATTAACCATTGAGAGTCTACCTGGGAAGAGATTCCATTCTTGAACACAAAGCATTACAGGACACCAAGAAGGTGGTTGCTGTATATCCTTTAGCTTTAACCATTATCCCAGCTCCAGATACACTTTGTCAACTATACCAGACCTTCCAGTTCCTCTAACAAAGTCACAATATAAAGACTCTCCTATCATTATTTGTTGATGCTCTGAACATTTGCTTTAACTTTTGCAGACTTACCTCAGTGACTCACAGGTATGCTTCCTCCTTGTTCCCCTAACCAGGCCCCTTCCTTCTTTTGCTCAGAGTTTAACTACTTCTTCCTTAGACCAGGATCAAACATAATTTCTAAGAATCTTACCTGCCTCAAAATTTCTTCTCTTCTAATCCATTCTACATAAGAAGAATAGACAGCATATGTATGTATATGTATGTATGTGGGTATTTATATATTTAATTATCTTACATGTTTTCCCTCACAAAACTCTCCAGAGTCCATACATTTCTACTGTATTCTTTAGCATGTTATCTAAGACTTCAAAACAAGTGTTAATGTATATATCCAGTTATTTTAAGGCATATATTTCTATTTTAATAAGCCTCATTCGTTGATGCTCCCCAAACACTAGATGCTAGGCTTTCTTCTTTCTCTTCCCCTGCTATGTCCTTTCCTCTTCCTGAAAATCCTTCTCCACTCTGTTATACAGATAAAAAAATAATTCAGTCTTTAGGCTTCATAACCTTAGTTCAAAGGGCTCCTTCACAATAAAGCTTCTCAGAAGATCCTGATTAGATGTTTCTTATGCCTTTGAACTGGCATAATTCATATATTTCCCTTATGAAATGTATCATATCCTGTTCCACATTATAAACTTTTGCTTATATATTTCATATCTGCTACTGTACTCTAAGTTCTTGAAGACACTGATGATGCCAGACCATGAAATTGTTCTAGATCCTCAAGACTCAATTGACTGGAGAATTAGGAAATATCCACTGTGGTATTACTATTCATTATATACTGTTTCAAGACAATGTTAATATTTAGCATAGACTAGTGGTTCTCAATTTTTAACATGCATCAGAATCATGTGTCTTGGAAAACTGTTAACACCCAGATTACTAGACTGAACCTACAGGGTTTCTGATTCAATAAGTCTATAATGGGGTCTCAAAATATGAATTTTTTGCAAATCCCTAGTTGATGTTGATGCTATAGGGACTTCACTTGGAGAAGCACTGATCTAAACTAAGCAAAAAACATAGTACACACTTTTAGAATTCTTGGCACATGAGTATTCATTAAGGTTGATAAGTTAGACTGGACCTGTCAGGTAAAACCAGTATCAAAAGAGAAAATATAATTGAAGTGCCCCACCCAGCACTGCTTTACCCTCAGGTTCCCTCAGCTTCCATTTGTACCAAATACTTGAAATCTAGAGGTTAACACAGGACAAAAAAGCAAAATCACTGTAGTATAATGGTCTTTTCTATCTTGCTAACAATTATGTTATAGTGCAGCTCTGAGACATAGAGGAACCTCAATATTCATAAATTTAAGGATGGATAAAAGCAAAAGCAAATATAGTGCTGAATTATTTGATAGCAATAATCATACTAGTTAACAGAAATTGAATGAAAGTGTAAACCAAGAGACTGCATGTAAAACTGAAGCTTTTCCCATTGGTAGGAGTCTTCACTAAATCTCTGCAGTAGGAGGTATCTTGCTAGTAAAGTACCACGGTAGCTTCTAAATATTAACATCTGACTCAGCATGTCTTTGTTAGAGACAGTACATATTTCTATTAAGAAAATGTATTACCTCTAAGATACAAAAAGATCCCCCTCAATGTTAGAATAATTATCTTACACAATCCATGGAATTCTCAAGGTCAGATACTGAAGTGGGTAGCCTTTCCCTTCTCCAGGGGATCTTCCAAACCCAGGTCTCCCGCATTGCAGGCGGACTGTTTACCAGCTGAGCAACAAGGGAAGCTCCTATATATGTTAGAAACATTTAAATTAATAACTAAATTATTTAATTTAATATAGTGTATGGTAAGATTATAAATAGAAAAAGTCACTGATAATCTCAAATTTTTAAATCAATGAACTATTTAATTTACTATATTTTATATTAAGATTATCAGTGACTTTAATTTTTCTATTTACAGTTTTTTTTTCCTGTCATTTATTCTCTATTTAACAATGAACATGTATCACTTTGGGCTTCCCTGTTAGATCAGTGTTTGAGAATCCGCCTGTAATGCAGGAGAAGCAGGTTTGATTCCTGCATCAGGAAAATCCCCTGGAAAAGGAAATGACAACCTACATAAGTATTCTTGCCTGGGAAATTCCATGCAAGGAACAGTCTGGTGGGCCAGTCCTTGAGGTTGCAAGAGTCAGACATGTAATTGCTGATAGTAGTCTCTTTGTATTTCTGTGTTTTCTGTTGCGATCTCTCCATTTTCATTTCTATTTTTATTGATTTGATTTTTCTCTCTTTGTTTCTTGATGAGTCGGTTAATGGTTTGTCAATTTTATTTATCCTTTCAAAGAACCAGCTTTTGGCTTTGTTGATTTTTGCTATGGTCTCTTTTGTTTCTTTTGCATTTATTTCTGCCCAGATTTTTAAGATTTCTTTCCTTCTGCTACCTCTGGGATTCTCCATTTCTTCCTTTTCTAGTTGCTTTAGGTGTAGAGTTAGGTTATTTATTTGACTTTTTTCTTGTTTCTTGAGGTATGCCTCTATTGCTATGAACTTTCCTCTTAGCACTGCTTTTACAGTGTCCCAAAGGTTTTGGGTTGTTGTGTTTTCATTATCATTAGTTTCTATGCACATTTTGATTTCTTTTTTGATTTCTTCTGTGATTTGTTGGTTATTCAGAAGTGTATTGTTCAGTCTCCATATGTTGGAATTTTTAATAGTTTTTCTTCTGTAATTGAGATCAAATCTTAATGCATTATGGTCAGAAAAGATACTTGGAATGATTTCAATTTTTTTTAATTTATCAAGGTTAGATTTATGGCCCAGGATGTGATCTATCCTGGAGAAGGTTCCGTGAGCACTTGAGAAAAAGGTGAAATTCATTGTTTTGGGGTGAAATGTCCTATAGATATCAATTAGGTCTAACTGGTCTATTGTATCATTTAAAGTTTGCGTTTCTTTGTTAATTTTCTGTTTAGTTGATCTGTCCATAGATGTGAGTGGGGTATTAAAGTCTCCCACTATTATTATATTATTGTTAATTTCCCCTTTCATACTTGTTAGCATTTGTCTTACATATTGTGGTGCTCCTATATTGGGTACATATATATTTATAATTGTTATATCTTCTTCTTGGATTGATCCTTTGATCATTATGTAGTGTCCTTCTTTGCCTCTTTTCACAGCCTTTGTTTTCACAGCCTATTTTATCAGATATGAGTATTGCCACTCCTGCTTTCTTTTGGTCTCTATTTGCATGGAGTATCTTTTTCCAGCCCTTCACTTTCAGTCTGTATGTGTCCCTCGTTTTCAGGTGGGTCTCTTGTAAGCAGCATATAGAGGGGTCTTATTTTTGTATCCATTCAGCCAGTGTTTGCCTTTTGGTTGGGGCATTCAAACCATTTACGTTTAAGGTAATTATTGATAAGTATGATCCTGTTACCATTTGCTTTATTGTTTTGGGTTTGGGTTTATACACCCTTTTTGTGTTTCCTGTCTAGAGAATATCCTTTAGCATTTGTTGGAGAGCTGGTTAGGTGGCGCTGAATTCTCTCAGCTTTTGCTTGTCTGTAAAGCTTTTGATTTCTCCTTCGTATTTGAATGAGATCCTTGCTGGGTACAGTAATCTGGGTTGTAGGTTATTTTCTTTCATCCCTTTAAGTATGTCTTGCCATTTCTTCCTGGCCTGAAGAGTTTCTATTGAAAGAACAGCTGTTATCCTTATGGGATTCCCCTTGTGTGTTATTTGTTGGTTTTCCCTTGTTATGTAATCAGAAATCTTCCAGGAAACAAAAGCCCAGGTGTAGACGGCTTCACAGCTGAATTCTACCAAAAATTTAGAGAAGAGCTAACACCTATCCTACTCAAACTCTTCCAGAAAATTGCAGAGGAAAGTAAACTTCCAAACTCATTCTATGAGGCCACCATCACCCTAATACAAAAACTGGACAAAGATGCCACAGAAAAAGAAAACTACAGGCCAATATCACTGATGAACATAGATGCAAAAATCCTCAACAAAATTCTAGCAATCAGAATCCAACAACACATTAAAAAGATCATACACCATGACCAAGTGGACTTCATCGCAGGGATGCAAGGATTCTTCAATATCTGCAAATCAATCAGTGTAATTCACCACATTAACAAATTGAAAAATAAAAGCCATATGATTATCTCAATGGATGCAGAGTAGGCCTTTGACAAAATTCAACATCCATTTATGATAAAAACTCTCCAGAAAGCAGGAATAGAAGGAAAATAGCTCAATATAATAAAAGCTATATATGACAAACACACAGCAAACATTATCCCCAATGGTGAAAAATTGAAAGCATTTCCCCTAAAGTCAGGAACAAGACAAGGTGCCCACATTCACCGCTACTGTTCAACATAGTTCTGGAAGTTTTGGCCACAGCAATCAGAGCAGAAAAAGAAAAGGAATCCAAATTGGAAAAGAAGAAGTAAAACTCTCACTGTTTGCAGATGACATGATCCTCTACATGGAAAACCCTGAAGACTCCACCAGAAAATTACTAGAGCTCATCAATGAATATAGTAAAGTTGCAGGATATAAAATCAACACACAGAAATCCCTTGCATTCCTATACACTAATAATGAGAAAGTAGAAAAAGAAATTAAGGAAACAATTCCATTCACCATTGCAATGTAAAGAATAAAATACTTAGGAATATATCTACCCAAAGAAACTAAAGACCTATATATAGAAAACTATAAAACACGGATGAAAGAAATCAAAGAGGACACTAATAGATGGAGAAATATACCATGTTCATGGATCAGGAGAATCAATATAGTGAACATGAGTATACTACCCAAAGCAATCTACAAATTCAATGCAATCCCTATCAAGCTACCAGCCATATTTTTCACAGAACTAGAACAAATAATTTCCCAATTTGTATGGAAATACAAAAAACCTCGAATAGCCAAAGCAATCTTGAGAAAGAAGAACAGAACTGGAGGAATCAACCTGCCTGACTTCAGGCTCAACTACAAAGCCACAGTCATCAAGACAGTATGGTACTGGCACAAAGACAGAAATATAGATCAATGGAACAAAATAGAAAGCCCAGAGGTAAATCCACACACATATGGACACCTTATCTTTGACAGAGGAGGCAAGAATATACAATGGAGTAAAGACATTCTCTTTAACAAGTGGTGCTGGGAAAACTGGTCAACCACTTGTAAAAGAATGAAACTAGATCACTTTCTAACACCACACACAAAAATAAACTCAAAATGGATTAAAGATCTAAATGTAAGACCAGAAACTATAAAACTCCTAGAGGAGAACATAGGCAAAACACTCTCCAACATAAATCACAGCAGGATCCTCTATGATTCACCCCCCAGAATTCTGGAAATAAAAGCAAAAATAAACAAATAGGATCCAGTTAAAATTAAAAGCTTCTGCACAACAAAGGAAACTATAAGCAAGGTGAAAGACAGCCTTCTGAATGGGAGAAAATAGTAGCAAATGAAGAAACTGACAAACAACTAATCTCAAAAATATACAACCAACTTATGCAGCTCAATTCCAGAAAAATAAACGACCCAATGAAAGAATGGGCCAAAGAACTAAATAGACATTTCTCCAAAGAAGACATACGGATGGCTAACAAACACATGAAAAGATGCTCAACATCACTCATTATTAGAGAAATGCAAATCAAAACCACAATGAGGTACCACTTCACACCAGTCAGAATGGCTGCGATCCAAAAGTCTGCAAGCAATAAATGCTGGAGAGGGTGTGGAGAAAAGGAAACCCTCCTACACTATTGGTGGGAATGCAAACTACTACAGCCATTATGGAGAATAGTGTGGAGATTCCTTAAAACATTGCAAGTAGAACTGCCTTGACCCAGCAATCCCACTGCTGGGCATACACACAAAGGAAACCAGAATTGAAAGAGACACATGTACCCCAATGTTCATCACAGCACTGTTTGTACTAGCCAGGACATGGAAACAACCTAGATGTCCATCAGCAGATGAATGGATAAGAAAGCTGTGGAACATATACACAATGGAGTATTACTCAGCCATTAAAAAGAATACATTTGAATCAGTTCTAATGAGATGGATGAAACTGGAGCCGATTATACAGAGTGAAGTAAGCCAGAAAGAAAAACACCAATACAGTATACTGACACATATATATGGAATTTAGAAAGATGGTAATGATGACCCTGTATGCGAGACAGCAAAAGAGACACAGATGTGTAGAGCGGACTTTTGGACTCAGAGGGAGAGGGAGAGGGTGGGATGATTCGGGAGAATGGCATTGAAACATGTATACTATCATGTAAGAAACGATCGCCAGTCTATGTCCGATGCAGGATACAGGATACTTGGGGCTGGTGCACGGGGATGACCCAGAGAGATGTTATGGGGAGGGAGGTGGGAGAGGGGTTCATATTTGGGAACGCATGTACACCCGTGGTGGATTCATATCAATGTATGGCAAAACCAATACAGTATTGTAAAGTAAAATAAAGTAAAAATAAAAATTTAATAAAAAAAAAGTCAGACATGATTTAGCGACTGAATATGCAAACATTTATTACTTCAATGTTAAAAAGTTTATTTGTACTAATTTATCTAATTGTAGATAATTAATGAAACATTATATTTCAATGGATTGCATTTTTCTTTTAAAAAGCCTTTAAATTCCCATGATCTTCAGTTTTAGTAATGCAGTGTAAAAGGCATAAATTCCAGGGTGAACTAATTCAGGTGAGCCAAAATGTACTAGAACTACTCATACATAAACCTCACTGTGCTTCATCTCCTAACAAAGATCCCCATGTTGTACCGGAGAAAGATGCAGCACATTAATGAGCACAGCTTGCTGCTCATGTCAAAACACGTGGAACTAGGATGGTTATGGAAACCCATTCTTTACCATTAACCAGTACATGTGGAGAAATCTAAAATTAGAAGACACTTGGTGATATCACTTAAGCCTATTTATGGACTCTTGCAGGAAAACAAATGCAGGCACAATACAGAACTGCCAAATGAGGCAAACACCAGCTGGTCTGAGAACCAACACTCATGAGCTCTTAGTTTCATAACATGTCTTGCATGCAAGAAAAATCAATTGTCATTAAACTCTCTTTATCCACAGGTGACTTCAATATGTAGATTATACAGAAATAAATGCTTTCCAACAATATATGCATACTTAAGTAATCAATGAATAACTGCTTTTGAAATTTTAGTATGAAAATGACCCACAACAAGGTCACTTAAAAGATTAGTATTTTAAAAGTCATGTTAGTGGATCAACATATATCTATGGTATCATTCTAAAACGTTTATTATTCTAGTGCATTACAGACTCTGAGAGTCTACATTTGTTTTCAAGCATAGTGGCTGCAGAACACAGTCGATCTGTAACTGGAAAAGGGATATTGTGATTGAATGTGAGTTACCACTAAATAAACATGAAAAATTTCTTACTACCAATAGTGCCTTGAAAGTCATTTTTAAAATAGAGCATTTTCAAAACTTCAAGGCTTCTTTCTGCAACCTATTTCATGTCCTCACTCTTGTTTGTCTGTGAGACAGATATGTCTGCATTCTACAAAGAATTCCAGGAAGCTAAGTCATTGCCAAGGCCATCTGAGATATTGAATTGGCTCAAATTAGACACAGATTTAATGTAACAAATCAGTCTGACTTTATTCTAGTGTTTGGTCTATCTTTTTGAAATGCTAAGTCATTAAGACCAGGGAAAGATTCTGACTTACTAAAAATTTTTAGAAGGGGTCCGTATCTTCACAGCTAGATTTAAGATATATGACTTCTGACAGGAATGCTTGGAAAATAATCATTCACTTCTCTCCATCAGTTCCACGTTATCCCAGGGGTTTGTTCAACAGATGGACATAATTTGCATATTTGACTACCACAGTTTTCTTAATTGCATTTTCCCAGTACACTCTATTATATTTGCAGTTTATTAGGTTTCCCTTTGAAATTCACTTTGAAAATCATACACAATGTATATTAAGTTATCGTATTTCCTACATAGTAGACCTCCTTGCAAAATCTAGCACTTGCATGCTTTAGGCATTTAGGATTGCATAGAAAATCTATTACCACACTTTAAGCTCAACTGTAACATCTTTCAAAAGTATTTATGTCTGAGAGTGTTTTGCCTATATTCTCCTCTAGGAGTTTTATAGTTTCTGGTCTTACATTTAGATCTTTAATCCATTTTGAGTTTATTTTTGTGTGCGGTGTTAGAAAGTGATCTAGTTTCATTCTTTTACAAGTGGTTGACCAGTTTTCCCAGCACCACTTGTTAAAGAGATTGTCTTTACTCCATTGTATATTCTTGCCTCCTTTGTCAAAGATAAGGTGTCCATATGTGTGTGGATTTATCTCTGGGCTTTCTATTTTGTTCCATTGATCTATATGTCTGTCTTTGTGCCAGTACCATACTGTTTTGATGACTGTGGCTTTGTAGTAGAGCCTGAAGTCAGGCAAGTTGATTCCTCCAGTTCCATTCTTCTTTCTCAAGATTGCTTTGGCTATTCGAGGTTTTTTGTATTTCCATACAAATCTTGAAATTATTTGTTCTAGTTCTGTGAAAAATATGGCTGGTAGCTTGATAGAGATTGCGTTGAATTTGTAAATTGCTTTGGGTAGTATACTCATTTTCACTATATTGATTCTTCCAATCCATGAACATGGTATATTTCTCCATCTATTAGTGTCCTCTTTGATTTCTTTCATCAGTGTTTTATAGTTTTCTATATATAGGTCTTTAGTTTCTTTAGGTAGATATATTCCTAAGTATTTTATTCTTTTTGTTGCAATGGTGAATGGAATTGTTTCCTTAATTTCTTTTTCTACTTTCTCATTATTAGTGTATAGGAATGCAAGGGATTTCTGTGTGTTGATTTTATATCCTGCAACTTTACTATATTCATTGATGAGCTCTAGTAATTTTCTGGTGGAGTCTTTAGGGTTTTCCATGTAGAGGATCATGTCATCTGCAAACAGTGAGAGTTTTACTTCTTCTTTTCCAATTTGGATTCCTTTTATTTCTTTTTCTGCTCTGATTGCTGTGGCCAAAACTTCCAGAACTATGTTGAATAGTAGCGGTGAAAGTGGACACCCTTGTCTTGTTCCTGACTTTAGGGGAAATGCTTTCAATTTTTCACCATTAAGGATAATGTTTGCTGTGGGTTTGTCATATATAGCTTTTATTATGTTGAGGTATGTTCCTTCTATTCCTGCTTTCTGGAGAGTTTTTATCATAAATGGATGTTGAATTTTGTCAAAGGCCTTCTCTGCATCTATTGAGATAATCATATGGTTAAGACCAGAAACTATAAAACTCCTAGAGGAGAATATAGGCAAAACACTCTCAGACATAATTCACAGCAGGATCCTCTATGATCCACCTCCCAGAATTCTGGAAATAAAAGCAAAAATAAACAAATGGGATCTAATTAAAATTAAAAGCTTCTGCACAACAAAGGAAAATATACGCAAGGTGAAAAGACAGCCTTCTGAATGGGAGAAAATAATAGCAAATGAAGCAACTGACAAACAACTAATCTCAAAAATATACAACCAACTTATGCAGCTCAATTCCAGAAAAATAAACGACCCAATCAAAAAATGGGCCAAAGAACTAAATAGACATTTCTCCAAAGAAGACATACGGATGGCTAACAAACACATGAAAAGATGCTCAACATCACTCATTATCAGAGAAATGCAAATCAAAACCACAATGAGGTACCACTTCACACCAGTCAGAATGGCTGCGATCCAAAAATCTGCAAGCAATAAATGCTGGAGAGGGTGTGGAGAAAAGGGAACCCTCCTACACTGTTGGTGGGAATGCAAACTAGTACAGCCACTATGGAGAACAGTGTGGAAATTCCTTAAAAAATTGCAAATAGAACTACCTTATGACCCAGCAATCCCACTGCTGGGTATACACACCGAGGAAACCAGAATTGAAAGAGACACATGTACCCCAATGTTCATCGCAGCACTGTTTATAATAGCCAGGACATGGAAACAACCTAGATGTCCATCAGCAGATGAATGGATAAGAAAGCTTTGGTACATGTACACAATGGAGTATTACTCAGCCGTTAAAAGGAATTCATTTGAATCAGTTCTGATGAGATGGATGAAACTGGAGCCGATTATACAGAGTGAAGTAAGCCAGAAAGAAAAACACCAATACAGTATACTAACACATATATATGGAATTTAGAAAGATGGCAATGACGACCCTGTATGCAAGACAGGAAAAAAGACACAGCTGTGTTAACGGACTTTTGGACTCAGAGAGAGAGGGAGAGGGCGGGATGATTTGGGAGAATGGCACTCTATCATGTATACTATCATGTAAGAATTGAATCGCCAGTCTATGTCTGACGCAGGATACAGCATGCTTGGGGCTGGTGCATGGGGATGACCCACAGAGATGTTATGGGGAGGGAGGTGGGAGGGGGTTTCATGTTTGGGAACACATGTAAGAATTAAAGATTTTAAAATTTAATTAAAAAAAAAGTATTTAATGTGTCTACTTTGTTATAAGCCTTCATATTTTAGTTATAAATACTTAAACATGTATTGTTATGACCAAATATTACCTAATTTAGTCACTGCATCAGTCACTACAGTTGCTCAGTCATGTCCAACTCGTTGTGATCCCATGGACTGCAGCACAGCAGGCTGCCCTGTCATTCACCAACTCCCAGAGCTTGCTCAAACTCATGTCTATCGAGTCGGTGATGCGATCCAACCATCTCATCCTTTTTCGTCACTTCTTCTGCCTTCAGTCTTTCTCTGTATCAGGTTCATTTCCAATGAGTATGTTCTTCACATAAAGTGGCCAAAGCATTGGCGTTTCAGCTTCAACATGAGTCCTTCCAATCAACATTCAGGACTTATTTCCTTTAGGATTGGCTGGTTTGATCTCCCTACAATCCAGGAGACTCTCAATAGTCTTAAAAAAGCATCAGTTCAAAAGCATCAATTCCTCAGCAGTCAGCTTTCTTTATAGCCCAACTCTCATATCCATACATGACTACTGGAAAAAACAGCTTTGATTAGATGAATCTTTGTCAGCAAAAAATGTCTCTGCTTTTTTCTTTTCTTTTTCCTTTTTTTTTTTTTACTTCATTTTACTTTACATTACTGTAGCTGTCTAGGTTGGTCATAGCTATTCTTCCAAGGAGCAAACACCTTTTAATTTCATAGATGAAGTCACCATCTACAGTGATTTTGGAGCCCACCAAAATAAACTCTCTCACTGTTTCCATTGTTTCTCTAGGTATTTGCACGAAGTGATGGGATCAGATGCCACGATCTTAGTTTTCTGAATGTTGAGCTTTAAGCCAAATTTTTCACTCTCCACTTTCACTGTCACCAAGAGGCTTTTTAGTTCTTCTTCACTTTCTGCCATAGGGTGCTGTCATCTGCATATCTGAGGTTATTGATATTTCTTCCAGCAATCTTGATTCCAGTTGTGATTCATTCAGCCTGGCATAGTGCATGATGTACTCTGCATATAAGTTAAATAAGCAGGGTGACAATATACAGCCTTGACATACTCCTTTCCCAATTTGGAACCAGTCTGTTGTTCCATGTCCAGTTCTAACTGTTGCTTCTTGACATGCAAACAGATTTCTCAGGAGGCAGATCAGGTGGTCTGGTATTCCCATCTCTTTCAGAATTTTCCACAGTTTGTTGTGATCCACAGAGTCAAAGGCTTTGGCATAGTCAATGAAGCAGAAGTAGATGTTTTTCTGGAACTCTCTTGCTTATTGATGACCCATGGATGTTGGCAATTTGATCTCTGGTTCCTCTGCCTTTTCTAAATCAAGCTTGAACACCTGGAAGTTCACAGTTTACGTACTGTTGAAGCCTGGCTTCAGTTTTTAAAATTAATTTATTTTTTAGTGAAGGATAATTGTTTTACAGAATTTTGCTCTTTTCTGTCAAACTTCAGCATGAATCCAGCCATAGGTATACAGAATTTTGAACATTACTTTGCTAGCGTGTGAGATGAGTGCAATTGTGTGATAGTTTGAACATTCTTTGGCATTGCCCTTCTTTGGGATTGGAATGAAAACCGACCTTTTCCAGTCCTGTGGCCACTGCTGAGTTTTCAGAATTTGCTGGCCTATTGAATGCAGCACTTTAACAGCATCATCTTTTAGGATCTGAAGTAGCTCAACTGGAATTCCATCACCTGCACTAGCTTTGTTAGTAGTGATGATTCCTAAGGCCCACTTGACTTCACATTCCAGGATGTCTGGCTCTAGGTGAGTGATCACATCATCATGGTTATCTGGATCATGAAAATCTTTTCATATAATTTTTTCTGTATATTCTTGCCACCTCTTCTCAATATCTTCTACTTCTGTTAGGTCCATACCATTTCTATCAGACAACCATTTTGCCTTTTTGCATTTCTTTTTCTTGGGGATGATCTTTATCTCTGCCTCCTGTACAATGTCATGAACCTCCACCCACAGTTTTTCAGACACTCTATCAGATCTAATCCCTTGAATCTATTTGTCATTTCCACTATATAATCATAAGGAATTTGATTTAGGTCATACCTGAACTGCTGTATTTCGATTCTTAAGTGCTAAATTTGTCTTAGAATCTAACATCAACCTATAACAAATGCCTACAAAACTAATCATTAAATCTTAATTCTTTTTCAACATAGAAAAAAAAAAAAATAAACAAACCCAGAAGAGAAGAGTTCCAAGAGAAGTCATAGTAACATCTGCTTTACTAGAGTGTAAAGCAAAATCATATGTGTTCTCATTATGATTTTAGTTTGCATGTGGGGCAAGTCTAAATAAAAAATACTTCCAAATAAATAAAAATCTCATCTTTAAACATTTTGAAGATGGTTTATCATATTAAAAAATTATTTTAAAAATATGTTTGAAAAAATATGCATTTAAAACACATTCTGTGTATAGATGTAGGCATCTGATTATTTTATTAGGTCTTCATACTAGTATAATCCAAACATTAATAAAATAAAGTAAATGCAATTATTTTATTATAAATTTCTCACCCTTCATTCCTCCATTATGTTATCACTATAGAGTTCTATTCATGTAGAAAATTAACGTTTCATTTCCAGATCAGTTCAGTCCAGTCACTCAGTCATGTCCAACTCTTTGTGACCTCTTGGACTGCAGCATGCCAGGCCTTCCTGTCCATCACCAACTCCTGGAGTTTACTCAAACTTATGTTCATTGAGTTGGTGATGCCATCCAACCATCTCATCCTCTGTCGTCTCCTTTCCCTCCTGCCTTCAATCTTTCCCAGCATCAGGATCTTTTTCAATGGGTCAGTTCTTCACATCAAGTGGCCAAAGTATTGGTGTTTCAGCTTCAACATCAGTCCTTCCAAAGCATATTCAGGACTGATTCCCTTTAGGATGGACTGGCTGGATCTCCTTGCTGTCCAAGGGATTCTCAAGAGTCTTCTCCAACACCACAGTTCAAAATCATCAATTCTTTGGTGCTCAGCTTTCTTGATAGTTCAACTCTCACATCCATACATAACTACTGGAAAAAAAAACAGCTTTGACTAGATGGATCGTTGTTGGTAAAATAATGTCCCTGAGTTGTTATATGCTGTCTTAAAACTCAACATTCAGGAAACTAAGATCATGGCATCCAGTCTCATCACTTCATGGCAAATAGATGGAGGAACAGTGGAAACAGTGGCTGAATTTATTTTTCTGGATTCAAATTACTGCAGATGGTGACTGTAGCCATGAAATTAAAAGATGCTTACTCCTTGGAAGGAAAGTTATGACCAACCTAGACAGCATATTAAAAAGCAGAGACATTAGTATGTCAACAAAAGTCCGTCTAGTCAAGGCTATGGTTTTTCCATTAGTTATGTATGGATGTGAGAGTTGGACTATAAAGAAACCTGAGTGCTGAAGAATTGCTGATTTTGAACTGTGGTGTTGGAAAAGACTCTTGAGAGTCCCTTGGACTGCAAGGAGATCCAACCAGTCTATCCAAAAGGAGATCAATCCTGGGTGTTCATTGGAAGGACTGATGTTGAAGTTGAAACTCTAATACTTTGGCCACCTGATACAAAGAGATGACTCATTTGAAAAGACCCTGTTGCTGGGAAATATTGAGGGCAGGAGGAGAAGGGGATGACAGAGGATGAGATGGTTGGATGGCATCACCAACTCCATGGGTATGGGTTTAGGTAGACTCTGGCAGTTGATGATGGACAGGGATCCCTGGCATGCTATGGTTCATGGGGTCACAAAGAGTCAGACATGTCTGAGTGAGTAAACTGAACTGAACTAGGTTGGTCATAGCTTTTCTTCCAAGAGGCAAGCATTTTTTAGTTTCATGGATGCAGTCACCATCTGCAGCAATTTTGGAGCCCTCCAAAAGAAAGTCTCTCATTCTTTCCATTGTTCACTTCCAGATAGTGAAAGATAATTATAAAATACATGTTAAAAAAGAAAACCAATCAATTCTAGTAGAATTGAGAATAGCTGTTATAGCAGAATAGTAATAACAGGTTGCACACCTTATTATGCGTTTTGATGGCTGGCAGTTTAGTGTTGTAAGTCCATAGGAAACAGGATGACTTTTAAATCAGATAAATTGAAAGTAACAGTTAAAATGGTATGGAAATAAGAACTCCAGGATAAAAATATGAGGGTAAGTATGTAAAAGTTGGGATAGAAGAGCACATAATAAAAGATTACTTATGGTAATCATTTATTTACTTATTTATTTATTACTTATGGTAATAAAAGATTACTTATGATACTTACTTAAATAAGTAAGACATAGCTACTTTATAATACAAGATAAGTAAACTACAGACTTATTTCACTCATGAGTATAGATATAAAATTAACAAGATGATTTCAGCAATGCTACAAGAATACAAAATATGAAAAAAAGATAATGAAACATGATCTATTGGGTTATGGTAGGAATGTAGCATAGGTTTGCCACACAAAAATCTGCTAGTATAATTCATCATGTTAACAGAAGAAAATAAAAACAAACAAACATGTTTCAGGAGGTTAAGGTTTATGATTGTTTATGAAACAATTGATGTTTGTTTTTGTTTACGAACAAGAGATGAAAGTTTATGAAATTTATGATTGTCTCAAGAGATGCATTAAAAGTCCAACAAAAATTCAAAATCCACTCATGAGAAAAACTCTTATAAAATCATAAACAGAAAGAAATTCATCTCAAGAAGGAACCTGTGAAAAACTTCACTTAACAGCATAGCTATTTAACAAAGAAATACTGGATGCTTACATTCTGAGGTCCAAAAAAAAGGAAGGGTGTCTGTTCTCACCACTTCTACTAAACATTGTGCTGTTGTCACAGTCAAAGAGGCAATTGAACGAAATTGCAAAACATTCTATATAGTTAAAGAAATTATGAAAATTGAAATGCCAAGTCATATTTTTAATAAAACATATGCACACTGTCATCTAGCTGTGCAATGGACTATTATGAAAAAATAAAAAGCAACAGACTCTTTCACATACAATAAAATAGGAATGTCTCAAAATGATGAGTAAAAGTACAAAATGTAGTGCACACTAAACATTATGATTCACATAAATTCTAGAAAATACAACTTTATAGTGAGAGAAGGCAGATCAGTGTTTGTCTAGTAAGCATGATTTGGGAGGAAGTAAATTGCCAACATCTGTTGGATCATCGAAAAAGCAAGACAGTTCCAGAAAAACATCTATTTCTGCTTTATTGACTATGCCAAAGACTCTGACTGTGTGGATCACAATAAACTCTGGAAAATTCTGAAAGATATGGGAAAGCAGACCACCTGACCTGCCTCTTGAGAAACCTATATGCAGGTCAGGAAGCAACAGTTAGAACTGGACATGGAACAACAGACTGGTTCCAAATAGGAAAAGGAGTACGTCAAGGCTGTATATTGTCACCCTGCTTATTTAACTTGTATGAAGAGTACATCATGAGAAACGCTGGACTGGAAGAAGCACAAGCTAGAATCAAGATTGCCGGGAGAAATATCAATAACCTCAGATATGCAGATGACACCACCCTTATGGCAGAAAGTGAAGAGGAACTAAAAAGCCTCTTGATGAAAGTGAAAGAGGAGAGTGAAAAAGTTGGCTTAAAGCTCAACATTCAGAAAATGAAGATCATGGCATCTGGTCCCATCACTTCATGGGAAATATATGAGGAAACAGTGGCAGACTTTATTTTTTTGGCCTCCAAAATCACTGCAGATGGTGACTGCAGCTATGAAATTAAAAAATGCTTACTCCTTGGAAGGAAAGTTATGACCAACCTAGATAGCATATTAAAAAGCAGAGATATTACTTTGCCAACAAAGGCCTGTCTAGTCAAGGCTATGGTTTTTCCAGTGGTCATGTACGGATGTGAGAGTTGGACTGTGAAGAAAGCTGAGCACTGAAGTATTGATGCTTTTGAACTGTGGTGTTGGAGAAGACTCTTGAGAGTCCCTTGGGCTTCAAGGAGATCCCTCCAGTCCATACTAAAGGAGATCAGTTCTGGGTGTTCCTTGGAAGGACTGATCCTGAACCTGAATCTCCAATATTTTGGCCACTTCATGCAAAGAGTTGACTCATTGGAAAAGACCATGATGCTGGGAGGGATTGGGGGCAGGAGAAGAAGGGGATGACAGAGGATGAGATGGCTGGATGGCATCACCGACTTGATGCAGATGAGTTTGGGTGAACTCTGGGAGTTGGTGATGGATAGGAAGGCCTGGCATGCTGTGATTTACGGGGGCGCAAAGAGTCGGACACAACTGAGCAACTGAACTGAACTGAAGTGAACTGAAAATTATAAATGAGCTTAGGGGAATGGGGAGTGATGAGTATATTCATTATCTTAATGTGTTCATGGTTCACAGATGAATACCTATGTTAAAAATTATCCAAACTGTGTACTTTAAATAGAGGCATTTTATTGTGTGTCAAGTGTACTACAACAAAGCCACAAAATTATCTAAGAAGGAAAACTGGCAAGTGGTCAGCTATTTATTATAACTAATGGTGAATTAAACCATGGTTGTATGTCTCATTTGCAAGCCGACTCACCTTGTTGAAAGTGTATTTAGATACTAAGACTGTTTTCTTATCCACACTGAAGTATAAGACTAAAGAAACTAATGAAAGAAGAAAATAAGGCTCTGGACTTGAGACTATGATCCGTGTAGGCAAAAATCTGAAAACATGAATCAGTATAAAAATAATATGATTTATTTATAATAAATATTGTTCTGTCATTAGCTTTCAAATTTTTTAAAAGATCCCCTAATACTTGGTGTGGTGGAACTGGCAAAAGGAACAGGTTTATTTTTAATTCTATAATATTTCATGCCAGGATGTGTACAGTAAAGGACAGAAATGGCAAGTACCTCACAGAAGCAGAAGAGATTAAAAAGAGGTGGCAAGAATATAAGAAAGAACTGCACACACAAAGAATGTCTTAATGGCCCAGATAACCACAATGGTGTGGCCACTCACCTAGAGCCAGCCATCCTGGAGTATGAAGTCAAATAGGCCTTAGGAAGCATTACTACACACAAAACTTTTGGAGGTATTAGAATTTCAGCTGAGCTATTTAAAATACAAAAGATGATGCTGTTAAAGTGCTGCACTCAATATGTCAGTAAATTTTGAAAACTCAGCAATGGCCACAGGACTGGAAAAGATCGGTTTTCATTTCTATCTCAAAGGCAATGCCAAAGCATGTTCAAACCACCATACAGTTGTGCTGATTTCACATGCTAGCAACATAATGTTCAAAATTCTTCAAGCGAGGCTAAAACAGTATGTGAACTGAGAACCTCCAGAGATACAAGCTAGATTTAGAAAAGGCAGAGGAACCAGAGATTAAATTGTCAATACTACATCATAGAAAAGGCAAGGGAATTCCTAAAAGACATACTTCTGTTCATTGATTATGTTAAGTCCTTTGACTGTGTGGATCTCAACAAACTGTAGAAAATATTTAGAGAGGGGAATGCCAGATCACCTTTACCTGCCTCCTGAGAAACCTGTATTCAGGTCAAGAAGTAACAGTTAGAACCAGAATAGAACAATGGATGGTTTAAAATTGGGAAAGGAGTACATCAAGGCTGTATTTTGTTACTCTGCTTATTTAACTACTGTGCAGAGTACATCGTACAAAATGTCAGGCTGGATGAATTACAGGTGGGAATCAAGACTGCTGGTAAAATATCAACAAGCTGAGATATGCAGATGATGTCACTCTAACTGCAGAAAGTGAAGAGAAACTAAAAAGCCTCTTGCTGAGGGTAGACAGAGAAGGCTGAAAAAGCTGGCTTAAAACTTAACATTCAAAAAACTAAGATCATGGCATCCGGTCCCATTCACTTCATGGCAAATAGAAGGGGGGAAAATAACAGATTTTATTTTCTTGAAATACAAAATCCCTGCAGATAGCAACTGCAGTTATGAAACTAAAAGATATTGGCTCCTTAGAAGAAAAGTTATGACAAACATAAATAGTATATTATAAAGCAGAGATATCACTTTGCCAGCAAAGGTATGTGTAGTCAAAGCTGTCGTTTTTCCAATAGTCATGTACAGAAGTGAAAGTTGGACCAAAAAGACGGCTGAAAACCAAAGCATTGCTTTTTGATTTGTGATGCTAGAGAAGTCTCTTGAGAGTTCCTTGGAGAGCAAGGAGATCAAACGAGTCAATCCTAAAGGAAATCAATGCTGAATTTTCGCTGGAAAGATGGATGCTGAAGCTTCAATACTTTAGCCACATGATGCAAAGAACTGACTCATTGATAAAGACCTTGATGTTGGGAAAGATTGAGGGCAGGAGGAGAAGGGGGTGACAAAGGATGAGATGGTTGGATGGCATCACTGGCTCAATGGGCATGAAAGTGAAAGTGTTAGTCACTCAGTCATGTCCAACTCTTTGTGACTTAAGGACTAGCTTTCCAGGCTCTGGCTCCTCTGTCCATTGGATTGTCCAGGCAAAAATACTAGACTGGGGTCACACTTCCTTTCTTTAGGGGATCTTCCCAACCCAGGTATCAAACCCAGGTCTCC
The DNA here is from genome assembly GCF_032405125.1 of Capricornis sumatraensis. NCBI lineage: Eukaryota > Metazoa > Chordata > Mammalia > Artiodactyla > Bovidae > Capricornis > Capricornis sumatraensis. The sequence goes on along the minus strand of NC_091074.1, from coordinate 42,784,659 downwards.
CACATTATAGGCAGTTGTTTTTTTTGTTTGTTTGTTTGTTTTTACCATCTGAGCCACAAGGGATGCTCAGTAATAGACATGAGTTTGAGCAAATTCCTGGAGATTGTGAAGGACACCGAAGGCTAGCCTGCTGCAGTCCATGGGGTTCCTGAAGACTCAGATATGACTTAGCAATTGAACATCAACAACCTCTTTTCAAAGACAGAAGTGTTGTTCTTCTTTTGCTTGATTTCTTTTAATTCCAAGAAAAAATTTCACCTTGGCCAAAGTGTTAGTTTCAAATGTTGAAGCCATTTGACTATAATAGGCCTAATGAGAGATTATAATAGAGCAGTGCCAAGACTCATTGGAGATACATTTCTGTATAATCAATCAATTCTCACATTAATATTGTGATTTAGATAGATGAAATGGGGGAAAACATTTATTCAACATTTATTCATGCCAGAGAAATATATTCATCCCAACTATGTGCTAGATGTTGGGATACAGTGATGAGTGCAGCTTTTTACTTGAGTGTTAGTGACAGGAATGAAATCCAAATTTATCTTTGTATTTCTGATTTTAATATGCTGCTTCTTTAGGGTTATGTACAAAATCAATCAGCTTGAGGACTCACCTGATTTAAAAGAATAATTTTACAGCTTCATAGAATCAATTGTTATTTTTCTGTCTGGTAGTTGAGGAAACAGTACAATTTACTTGTAATTATTAGGGGGAACTGATGGCTATATATTTTATAAATTTGCTACCTCTCTCTAGATATGATCAACACACTGACATAACATTTTTTTAGCAGAAAACAACCAGAATTTGCAAAATGTCACCATATCTGTGCGGGAGTTAAAAAATAGAGTCCAAAATGGCAATGTTTCAAAAATGTAAAGTTTATAAATTGATATAAATTTCAGACTCTAAACTAGGACTTCCATTTTCACTGCCTGAGATCATTCAATTTCTACTGTCCCTTTATACTTTATGAACAGTTTTACCTGATACCTTTCAAAAACCCAAGGATCTTCACTCTAGGGGAGAAGTTATCCAGAGAGAGTCTTCTTTAATGTCACGCTTATTTCTCCCTGAAGTTCCTGCTCTGAGAATAATAGTTTCCTTTGATTATGAAAACTGAATGGTTTCCACATTTATATTCTGCTTTGTATAAGCATGTGCCCACACTTGTAATGGCTAGTGATTTTGAGACAAATTTAATTTTATTTTCAGGTTAAATGTTAATATTTTAATGTTTATTGCTTTGTTTATGTAGTGTGTCACAAAATTTACTCTTGACGGTGGAGGTTTGATCATAAAATGCATTTTGGTAATCAAATCTCATATTATAAAAGCCTAGACAAAGTCCTTGTGAATATCCTCCCACCTATAGTTTCAATAGCTCCACTTAACTGATTTTCAACTAACCCTCTCTACTCTCTTCCCTGTATGATTCACTCTTCACAGTGCTGCCACCACAGTTTCCTGTATCTATCTCTCTATCTATCCATCCATTTGTCTTCATCAGTGCATATATGCATAGTAGTAGTAATAACTACAAATACCTAACATACAAACCCTTCACTATCTGGTCTCAACCTCTAATCTCTGACTGACAGAGTCCTCAATCATCATTTATTACTACTTCTATTGACCTTTTATTTTCATTGTTGTGATCTAGTGGTATCACACTTACACTTTGAGCCCCCAAGGAAAAGTAACCTCTCTGTGAATCACTGCTTGATCCTCCTTAGAGGGTTCTATTCTTGCATTCTTTAAGTACAGCAATTATCCATATCCACCATACCTTCAATGAGCTCTAACATTTGTTTCAAAGCATTCCCATTAAACTGATATCTACCTCAGAACAGAGATATTGATTAATGCAATTCTGCATCCCTGTGCCCACTGCCATGCCTTATCCAAATGGCAAATAGTCAATCATTTTTTTTTTTTTTTAAGATACAGGATTCTGGATGTATCTTTACAAATACAGTGACATCATGGAAAGAGAAACAGCTGAGCAAGTTTCTGTGGACATTAAGAAGATATGAGTACAGATATCTGAGTTTATGGTCAATATAGATTTTGTTTTTCAGACCAAAGATGGTTATGAATTTGGACAGGAATAAATATTCTTCTTGAATTCTGGATACAAATAAAAAATCATCCCATCGAAAGAAAAAAACTCTAGTTTCAAACTAGTTCAAACTGTAGAGCCTCTGTTGAAAATTCACTGGCCATGTGGATAAGACTAGTGCAAGTGATTGAAATTCAATGCTTAAAACAGGGAGAAAAACTATGCTTGCTGTTTCTTTAATTGAGCAATGATTTTAGAGTGTTTGCCTTTGCCCATCTTATCAGGGCTCTACTTTTATAAGCACTCTGCTTTCTAGGTGATTCTATATTGACTTGTCTAAGCCCAAGGCATAATCTTTTAGACTCCAGACATGTTCTGTAAGACTACTTGACAGTTTATTGCACAATTTTTTTGATTATCAGAATTTCCCAAGTATTATTGGGAAATTCTTCTCATGCTCCTGTTTCTTATTAATTAATAATAAAATGAAACAATTTACCAATGAAAACTTGTTAGAAGATTAACACAATGCACCTGACCACCCAAACAGAAATGTTATATATAATTATGTATTTCCTAATTTATAGTTTGACATTGTCCACTTTATTGAAAAACATACTACCCTTAACATAGTGAAAATATAATATGACTCTATCATAATCTAGCTGAGACAAACATAGATTTCTATAAGCACTGGGCCAGTTTTCTTCTAGGATACATTAGTCATATGTTGTAGAACACTGTGTATAGCAGAGTATCATTAAAGATAACAAATATATATACTTTTATATCTTACAGATGACCTGAGACTATGATGCAAAGTCATATGATACATATTTCATAGAATAAATAAGCAATTAATACTTTAAAATAGTTGAACACATCATGCTACTTATGTTTTCCTAAATTATAATAGCACTTTCAGTAAAATTATTGCTTACAAAGAACATAACTGCCTGTTCAATTGTCATTGATATCCTAGTATGTATAAGATATGCTAAGCGACCCCACAGAAACTGCACTACGTGTGTGTGTGTGTGTACTAGCCCTTTTCTTGTATTACACACTTTGATAGAAGGAGGAGTGGCTTATTTTTAAAAGTATGTAGTTAGTACAAGTTTGTTGGTTTTGCGAATGAATGTGTGAACAGTAAAACAAACAAACCATGGAATAAAAACAGCCTTCTACCAAGGTATTTAACCTGTCAGGTGTGTGTGTGTGTGTGTGTGTGTGTGTGTGTGTGTGTGTGTGCTGAGGAGTGAGGAGGAATGGGGGGGTGCAGTAGCGAGTTGGAGGAGACAGTTAAATTGATCAAGTAGATGAGGCAGTATATAAAGGACATAAAGTTAACTCAAATAAGGAAAAGTTAGGAGCAAATCAGAAAAAAAATGCTTCAAAAATGAGATATTTTGAAAAAATAAATTTTAAGATACTACAAACCAATTCAATGGTACAACATTTTCTATCAAAAAGTAAGCATTGAAATTAAAACAATATGAACCACGGTAGGAAATGGATACTCCCTATTTTGTATTTCTTTTGGTCTAGTGAGCATCTTTCTCACTGATCCTGCTTTCTAAATCTTCTAACAATTACGTGGCCACAATAGTAGTTAAAAGAATAAGAAGTCTGAAACACAACTATACACATTACTGGGTATATACCCTTTGGAAGCTTACTAGTCTTTTTAACTTCCTGTTCCTCTTCCCTTCCCCCTCTCCTATCGTCACTGTTTAACAAAATTTCTGCTCTAAGTTATTGAGTTGCATTCTGCAAGAACTAGCGCTATTTAAAATATATATCTTTAGGTGGTTAATACTAGCAGATGTACTATGAGCACAAAATAAATACTCATTAACTGCACAGATACTCTGTAGAGACATAAAACTGTACTAAGGGGAAAGATTTTTTGCATGCATAAAATGTAACTGAAACTTTATTAGAAAATTAAACATTTTAAATCTTTGATTAAGAGGTATTACATAAATTAAAAGTGGTTTCATTAGTCATTATTGTTAATTGGCCTTATTAATGAGAAACCTATATACCTAGAGGGAAATCAAATCTCAAATTTCCATGCCTAAATGATATTTTCTGAATTAGACTTCATATAGTTGCACCTTGAACTTAATCATTTCTGTTTAAGATCCACGCTTTAAAAACTAAAAGGAATGCCATGAATATTTTCTTCCTAGATAAATTAAAATAATAAGATTCCTATTAAAACCCTCTTAATTCTCTGAAAATTTAATCCCCAAACAATAATAAGTTGGGCATAGAATCTATTTCTTTATGGTTACTTTTAAGCTGTATTTTAGTGAATTTTTTATTTTCATAATTTATACACATACCACCATATACTAGGAATATTTTATGAGCCAATATTTTATGGTTTTAGCATTATTCCCAGTTATAGTTTCTGTCACATTTGTGTCATTTCTACAAATATTTCCCCCTAAATGACCTAACATTATTTGTGCATTTAATGTTGGTTTATAGGCTTGTAGAAATAAAAAAAATCACATATCTTACTGTTTTTCATGTTTATTTGCATTCTGTCTTGGATAAATTCCCTGGAAGTCAGGGGAGGGTGGGGGGAGAGAAAGAAGAGGATAGTACTCCAGACCACAGAGGAAGGAACACAGAAGCCACATAAAACTTCAGGAGGTGGTGGGGAGAGGTACAGAGTGGATGCTGCAGTAAGGGTTAATAGTGTCAAGAGGAGGCAGAGCGGGACTAAGTCTCTGAGTCAGGGTTTTGGGGGATGTGTGTATGTGTGCACTGTCGTGTCCAACTCTTTGTGACCTCATGGACTATAGCCCAGTAGGCTCCTTTGTACATGGGATTTCCCAGACAAGAATACTAGAGTGGTTTGCCATTTTCTACTCCTGGGGACCTCCCCAACCCAGGGATTGAACCTGAGTATCCAGCATTTTCTGTTTACCACTGTGCCACCTGGGAAGCCCCATTTTGGAGGATGGTTCTAGATAATTTTTAAACAGTTCTGTTCCACACTTAGGAACACAGATAAAAAATTAAGCACATATCCCACCACAGCTTCCATCGTAAATTTACAATATTATTAACTCTAAATTGGGCAGTCAAAGCAGGGACTGAAGAACTGCTTGGGGAAAAATGCAGGGAAAAGAACAAAAATGAGTTATTCTCCAAAATAAGAAATTCTATTTTCAAATGTGCATCATTATAATTTTGTGCATCATTATGTTTTATACAGCTTCAAAGAGTACTTAGAGGAAAAAAAAAAAAAAAAAGAAACTCCCGTAACAAATCAGACTGAAGAGTGTCATTTTCTGATAAGAAGTTAGGCAGTCTAAATCTCCATAGGATTTCCTGAGGGTCCTGAGTACTCTGCAACATGTTATTAAACATCTCATTAAACTAAGAACATATTCTTGTACCATGGAGTGAGATGATTTTGGAGTTTGGGTTACATCAGAAATCTTATGTCAGAAGATACAAAGATGACTGAAACATGACCTTTGTCCATGAGTGTGTGATCTTCTTTTCTTTGCCACCCCATGGACTGTAGCCTATCAGGCTCCTCCGTCCATGGGATTTTCCAGGCAAGAGTACTGGAGTGGGTTGCCATTTCCTTCTCCATCTTTAGCAATACTGACATTCAATGTTCACTTAAATTCAATTTTGTAATCTATTACAGGGAGTTTATACTCGTAAGAGCGGGTAGTAGTGTGTGGTAGTCTAGAAACTTGGTTCATTGAACCATATAATGTATCTGCGTAGCTTTTGTGTGCCTTCTTTTCAAGTCAAGATGTTACTTCTGCAAATCTTACACATCTGAAGTCAGCAAATTTAACCTGCATTTAAAAATATTCACCACCAGATAAATGATTTTAAAAAAGTGATTTCAAGATATCTCTACTTTTATCTCCCTTGGAGTGCTTGTATTGAGAGCAGCGTGGAAGAGCTCTGAAGCTGTTAGTCCCTGAAGAAAAGTAAACTAGATCTCTTTTCCTGTTGTGATCAGGATGCTCTTTACAACAAAAAAGACATTACCATATTTGATATATATTTTTTTTCGGTGACTAACAGTTCTGTTAACTTTCAGCATTTCTTCTGTTCTGAGACCTGCAGGAGTCATGAGAACGAGTTGAATATTTTAACCTGGTTATAGCTAAGGTTGCACCTAAAGATGTCCTTTTCTTGTGGATGGTTTAACACCATTGGGAAAAAACAAACAACAAAAACAGCTGTCTAGGTAATTATTCTGTCTGTCACAAGAAAAAGATGCCTCTTGAATGTTGGACATTTGGCCACTTACAAAATATAGGAAATTATCAAAAAGCTAATTCATGACCAGATATAAGCATTAACATTTTATTCTAAAATTTTCATCACATTATTTCAAACAAAGTTTCCCATGTTTGTTAAGTACTAATATGAAGGAGTTTTATTTCTAGAATTAGGCAGTATTTAAATATTGCTGTTCTTGTTTAGTCACTTAATTGGGTTTGACTCTTTGCAACCCCATGGACTATTACCTGCCAGGAATCTCTGTCCATGATATTTCCCAGGCAAGAATACTGGAGTGGGTTGCCATTCCTTTTCCAGGGGATCTTTCTGACCCAGAGATGAACACTGCAGAGATGTGTCTCCTTCATTGGCAGGTGGATTCTTTACCACTTAACCTCAAGGGATAGTAACATCAACTTAATACACATGAATTTGAGCAAATTCTGGAAGATAATAGAGGACAGAGGAATCTGCCAGGCTACAGTCCATGGGGTCTCAAAGAGTTTGACATGACTTAATCACCAAACGACAAATACTGCTACCATAAAGGCTATTGTCTTATACTTTAGAGACTAGCAACAAATATTATAATATGCTATCTACAAATTGAAGTACATGTAGGTGTCAAAATAAAAATCTATAGATGACAGTGCCTACTATAAACTAAGGAAAGCAGGTGCCCCATTTGAAAAAAAAATGCTTAAATATTTCTCTTTTAACACAATCAGAGACTCAGCCTTACATCCTTACATTTGGAAATTCAGAAAAAAAGTTAATTCTTATTATTAATGTTGTGTTATGAAAAAATAGCCACATCTAATATTATTATCTCACACTAGTATTACTATATAATACTATCTAATATTTCATGAAAGGCGAAAGGGTTAGTGGCACAATCATGTCCAATTCTTTGCAATCCCATGCACTGTAGCCTGCCAGGTTCCTCTGTCCATGGAATTTTCCAGGAAAGAATACTGGAGTGGGTTGTCATTCCCTTCTCTAGGGGATCTTCTTGATCCAGGGATCGAACCTGGGTCTCTTGCATTGTAGGCAGATTCTTTACCATTTGAGCCTTATAGATTTGTCTAAAATAACATTGCTAGAGGGAAAAAAATGGGGCTTTTACTCTAGTTACTGCACTTGCCAAACTCTATTTGAATAATACATATTATTTGAGGATTATAATAGCTTTAGCACAGTACAATAAATTTTGACTTTATTGTGAAAGCATTTACATCAAGAGATGGGAAGTGAAGATTCTGGTAAAATAAACTATAAAAAAGTGAAAAAGCAAGTAATTTCCTTCAAGTTTCAGATTTCAGATAATAAAATATATGCCATGTATGTTCTCTGACCCCTCATTCATTTATATAACCAAATTTTAAATTAACCTCAATAACTTTATAAGACATCTGAACATTTTTTACATTTTTGGGTGCCTGCCAAGACAAGATGTACTGGAACCAAATTCTGTAATGTCAAAGGGCCTAGAAAGGCTTCAAAAGGTTTAGATTATCATCAGATCAAAATTGGATCCTCAAATAGAGCTTGGTTACTTTCAAGCTGTTCTCAAAATGATATTTAGCAAGAGATGATTAAGAAATAATCTTTCTTTAAACTTAATCTCAATTCTCTGATCCATCAACAAACAGTTCCTGAACATACAATATTCTATTTACACAGGAATAAACAAAATCTAAGCCAAAGAGGAAAAAAAACAAACAAACAAAGAATTCCTCGTCATAAGTAATTTAGAGTCTTCCAGGGAACCATTGGAGAAGGAAATGGCAACCCACTCCAGTATTCTTGCCTGGAGAACCCCAGGGACGGGGGAGCCTGGTGGGCTGCCGTTTATGGGGTTGCACAGAGTCGGACATGATTGAAATGACTTAGCAGCAGCAGCAGCAGCAGGGAACCATAGGCTATATACTGGTTTACTTCCCTTGAGCATATGTTCCACGAATTTAAAAGAATCAAAGAAAAATATTGTTCATGTGTATATGTGTATGTGTACACACATAATAATTACATATTATATATTAATATATTTAATTATATATTTCATTTAAAGAGTCAAAATCATTTGAACATGTATGAACTCATATCCTTTATGAGAATAAATAAGGTTATAAAGTAATATACTATAGTTCAGTGGCTTCCTAGGTGGCTCAGTGGTAAAGAATCTGCCTGCAATGCAGGAGACTCAGGTTTGATCCCTGGGATCAGAGGTCCCCTTGAGAAGGAAATGGCAATTCACTCCAGTATTCTTGCCTGGGAAGTCCCATGGACAGAGGAGCCTGGCAGGCTACAATCCATGCAGTCACAAAAGAGTGAGACACCACTTAGCAACTAAACAACGGTAGCAATATTTTAGTGAAAAAATTTTTATATGCCAGAAACGTAAATATTTATATAATTATGTATTATATCTGTTAGTAACACAACAATTCAATTTGTAGGACAACATAGGAGACCTTGAACAAGACAAAGAGTTTAGTATTGTTCATATATTTGTATCAAATGACTTGAAACTAAAAGAAAGCATTTAAAAAATAACTAAATGAAAAAACATAAAATTGTTGAAATAATGTGCAGAACATCCTATTTTGGGTAATAATTATGTAGCTAACACAATGCTACACACTTTTTTCCAGCACGTTGTAAATTAACCTTGACGATTATTCTAAAAGTCCAGCATTTCTTTTCAGACTTTTAGATATGAGTCTATAAGGTTCACAGATGTAAAGTGAGTAATCAAGACCAACCATAAGATATTTTACTTTTTCCAGTCTCTTCTGTTATCTACTGAGAAGCAGTATAGAATAGAATATCGGATAGGATAGGATAGGATAGGATAGGATAGGATAGGATAGAGATTAAGATCATAGTGTCTTAATCTTCAATTCAAATTGTGTGATGTTAAACAAGCTATTTAGCTCTGTTCTCTAACCTTTAAATGGGGGAAAAACGGTACCCATATCAAATTACTAGATGTGAGATCTGAATGGCAATACATGTAAATCATGAAAAACATCACAGAGCACAGAGTAAGATTACAATAAATGTTATCTAATATTACTAGGGATTCACTCTTTGATCCTTAGGGAGTCACTTGTCAGATGACATTCTGCTAAAATGGCCACAACAATAAAGAACTTACTCATCTCCATGCACTATTATATCAAGTCACCAGGCACTATCATATCAAGTGGTTGAGTCTATGCCTTCTTTTCTTGAAGCTGGGTGAAACCTTTTGACAGTCAGAACCAATAGAATGCGATGGAAATAAAGTTATATGGCTTTCCAAATTTAGATTATAAAAAGGTGTTCGAGTGTCTGCCTCTCTCTGTGTCACTCTGATTCTGTCTCTGTCTTTCTCTCTCTCTTTCTATCCTTGCTGTTGGAATTTAGTCACCAGGCTATAAGAAAGTATCAGTCATATATATGTAGACATTTCAACCCAAATCCCCAATTAAATTCTAGTAAAGAGCCATCATCAACTGCTTGACATGTGAGTGAGAAAGACTTTGAAAAAACACCAGCTTTGGCTACTACCTAACTCAGTTTTCATGAGATAAACTGAGCAAGAAACATCAACCCATGTCCAGTCACCCCCAAGATGATGAGAAATACAAATGAGCAATTGTTATTATTTTAAGCCACTGCTTGGCAGGTACTTTGTTATACAGAAATAAATAACTAGCACAGTCACCAAGTTTTCTTCTGAGAAAATGAATTACTGAAAATAGGATAACTGAATGTTTCTGAATTTGAAACTCTAGTTACAAAGCTGAAGCATCTTTTTCTTCTAAATTTATAGATCATGTGTAGGTAGAGTCAAAATTAAATTTAATGAAAATTTTCATTTTCATTACCCAGTAAGAAAGGGATGATCCATCAGTACTCTGAGCAAGGTTTGGCATGAGATCGTGGACAAAAAAGGCAAACACATATATTAAGGGACTTCCTCGTAAAGTCAAGAGAAGAGTATTTCTAACAGCAACTATCACAGTGTCAGGACATTGGTGTCCTTCTTCTCATAGGACCAGATGTAAAGAGTTCTGATTCTTTGTAAAAAGAAAAGGCAGATAATAGCCAACTTGCCCAGACACACAGGATAACCATTCAGTGAGGTGCTCTGCTGTTCAGAGAAATATAACCGACTAACTTTTGCAACACATAAAACTAAAAACCAAACCTTCTCTTCCAACTTAAATGTAATACTGGTATCTTTGTTCAAAGTGTTGAGTTATAATTCAGGTGCATCACCCAGCTTTATATATCATGTCTAGAGCCTTTGTTTCAAAAATAGTCTGTTGGGCAAAGAAATTTCTTTGAGAATTTTCAGTTTCTCAGAAAGTGTCAACTCGCAGTCGTATAGTCCACTCCTAAATCATTCTAAATAGTCAATTATTTATATCATTTTTAAATTGATGTGATATTAGCTGGTAAATCATTTTTGGGATTATATAAATGTAAAAATAAGTAACCAAATATAAAGTCAGTTACTTAAAATTCAAAAGTAATAACTGTAAGGCTTTGATTTACCTAAATGTGCTTAATAGTGTTTCAAATCTTTCCCTGGTGATAAACATTATGAATTACATAATGAGATATATTTGTTTAATATTTAGACCAACTTATGATTCAGAGATGAACATTCCAGTTTGTCAAATAGCCAAGACTCTATTTTTTCATTGTTGCCAGGCTAATAGTCATCTCTGTGTATATATTTTACAGTCTTCACTAGATGGAAAAATAAATAAAGCATAAAAACAATTAGCCCCAAACAGTTTTCTGTTTCAAAAAAGTTTGTGCTTGGTAACAATCAGGATGACTGAGGACTTTTAGTTATATTTGTGATCTTTGTATTGCAAATAGACTAGAAGTTTTCCAGAAGAATGGGGATCCTTTTGAGTGCCAGCTGTAAGAAGGAGATTGAAGTTAGGGACATCCATCTCAACTCAAACCCTGACACCATTTTTTCTCCTGCTGCTCTGAGGTCACAAGGACCCATACATACAGAATTTCTGTATACTACGCTTTATATGTGTTTACTCAGGCATGCTTGTCTCCCAGGAGACTCCTGATAAGCATCAACAAATGTAGTATCTGGTGATAAAAAGAACAAAGTCTTTGTTCTCTGTATTTTTTTTTTTAGCATGCATTACAGTATTTTTACCTTCCCTTTATATGCTCTATAAAATTTCTTATTTATTAAAATATTTGTAGTTATAGCATGTCTTGGGAAACATGGCCTTGTAGACATGACATAAAAGCAAAAGGAATATAATGATACCACCAACAATAATTAGTAAGAATCTTAAATTTGCCAGGCACAGCACAAAATACTTTTCCATCTGGCCCTGCTAAGTTTAAAATGTTGCTATTTAAAATAAAGTCTTCTTTTTATGTTACTTTCTCAAGTTTTTCTTATTATTTCCTTTGATCTATCTTTGTTACAAACTTTGTGTCTATGCTATGAGAAATTCAACTAATCAGTTAGATAACTGACCAAGTCTCTTTTCACGAAAAACCATTAGTGAACCCATTGTCCCTATCACAGAGGACGGGTCCTTAACATGTTTTACCTATTTCTCCATGATATTATTCATCATCCTTCTTGAAAATGCCAAGTTTCTTCTTGGCACAGAGCTTTGTGCATGATGTTTCCTTCTCCAGTTATTTCCATCCTTAATCCTCGGTGTCTGCAATTACTCCCCTTCACTTTCTTAACCACAAATCCTTCCTCGCACCTCAGCTTGATCACCTCCTCAACCATTTCTACCTTATTATGTTCACATTATGATAAATACATATAATATACACCATTGTATACTCTCATGTCAATAAACTCCATACATTAGGGCATCCATATTAAAGTGAATTTGGTTAACATCTGTCTCCCCAAGATTAAAAGCTCTGTAAGAGTGACAAAAATACATTTTTTCCAGTTAGAGCAGCTGGCACAATGTTCACTAAATGTTATTTAAAATACAAAGATAATTAATGACTGAAAGAATTAACATAAACTGGTTTTAGATAGGTTTTTGCTTCTCAATTAACTGCCTGAAATACAAAGAGAAAAGGTAGCTAATTTTTTACACCTTGCCCATAGCATGTAAGCACCAAGCACAATGTTACTTCTGTTCCACCCAAATCTTTATGTAATTATTAAGCCAACAATTAGGGAGAAGATGCTGATGCAGAAAGGTACCAGGAGAGCTACAGCAAATCAGGAGCATCCTTCAGAACAAAGATGCTAAGGCAAAGAGATAGGATCATCATCAAAGAGATGAATCCATAGCCAGGAAGACACCAGCATGTATCACATCTAACTGGTTAGGCAAGCAGAGGAATATAAGGAAGAAAAATGATGGGAATATCCCAAAGAATTATAGTGGGTACAAGCTGGGCTGATTGCCTAGTTCAAAATGGTTTCTATGATGCCATAATAGATCCCCTCCTTTTCATACTCCTCTCTGCTAGAACAGCTGAAGGAAACACAGGGTAGAACTCATCTGGACCCATCACTGGTGTTCAAGCTTCTTATCACCTCTCCTGGTTATTGGATGAGTAGGTGACTCAAACCAGGCCAATCTGAATTCTCCCTTGGGAATTTTAAAACTCAGGCTGAGATAGGCAGCAAATCAATTAAAAAGATCAAGTCAGATGTTAAGATGCTAACAGTCAAACGCATCAATGGTACTGAACAAAGAGAACTCTTCGCCACTTTTGTAGTAAAAAAAGGAAGAAACAAGTATAGAGAGGGAAAGTATGTGTGTGTTTGTGTGACAAAGCAAAAGAAGGGAAGGTGGGAGAAAAGAAGGGAGTGTAACCAGAGGGAGAAGATGATGGGAAAAAAGAGAGAGGTGACAGATGGCAAGTCCCATTAATACTAGCGTTTCTTTAGCCAGTTTCACTCCTGACCCTTCCCACAATTTGGTATGTGCACCCAAAGTACTTCCTCTCTTGCTTAACCTTGTAGTTTGGTTGAGAGAGAGCAGAAAGACTATGGTAGGACACAAATACCAACTGAGAGGTGTGATGCAGAAGTCAGGTTTGATCAATTTCTTTTTCAGTAATACTCCTACTTGGTTCCATGTGCATAGTTATGGGGACTGAGGGGTTTCTGGAGGGTGAGAAATCTCAAAATACTGTGATGTGGTTTCACCATTAGAAACCTGAAGCCCAAATATGATAATGTCGAGGAACAGAGGAATATAAAGTTACAAGAAGCTGTCTTGCTGTAATAACTCATAGATCACTGACCGCAATTAATGTCCTTAGATCCTCATGAAACTAGGCAATTTATGTAAGCAATCTAGGTAGTTTTATGTAGACACTCTCATTTAGTAATGCTTACAAAATAAGCAACAAAGTAAACAATAATTTATATATATAATACTGGCAAACTAATAAACATTCATCTGGATACTCAATTCAGAATGTTTACCTGCACCTACATCTTTTTTTAATACTAAATCTGTATAGTGTATGCAAATTAGCAACTGAGTGTGGTTTAAGATTTGCAAAGTGTTGACTTTTTTCTTTTTCTTTCTCTCTCTCTTTCAAACCCTTAAGAAAAAGTTTATATTTATGAATTCAAAGATTAGGGACAACAATTGAATATACTTATTTTAATTTCATGTGAATTCATTCATTCATTGAAACCATTTACTATACAATGGAGAATGGATGATTCACATAAAAAGATGAAAAATTTAACTTTAAAATAGTATTGTTGAGCTTGTTTATTTAGAGCGTCGAAAGTATCTGCTTCTCACCTGTAGGAGAACATAGTAGGACCAGCATTCTCCTTATCAATATATAGTAACCATTTGATTGCTGACTTCAAAATATCCTTAACATGGAACTCAGGGGTAATGCCTGGTTTGTCCAAAGGCCTCAAAGTCCTCTATTCCTACCTTGACTCTCTAGATTTTGCCGTCCTCCCAAGTGGGAGCTTTGCCTGTTTTCTACCTCTAGAATCAGCCCCATTCAGTTCCTGAGCAGATCTAAGTGCAGCCATGTCAGAAGTTCACAATGTATGTGGCAATGGTTTTTATTTCAATTAATCCACAGCCCTTCTCTATAATACTCCTTTAAACTGTAATAATATTGGCTTAATTAATAAAAATGTATGTGCCTAGCTTAGTTTCCCCGTCAAATACTCCTGTTCACTCAATTATTAAACTGCCTAGAAACTCAGCTTTTACCCTGGGTCCTGATCATCTATTTGGTTTCTGCTAGTTCCCTTTACCCGACTCTCAGGTCTAATATATTTCAAGGCTACCTGCTATGATATGACAAATATTGGGACATATTTATACTAAAATCATGCTTACCTAAAATTCAAAATTAACCATATATCTTGTTTTTATTTATGTTTTATTATTCTGGCAATGGCCAACTGGGTGCAGAATGTGAACCCATTCTGGACTGAACTGGACTGGACCGAACTGAATGTGAACCAGTACCAAATAAACAGAACTTCTTGAGCAGGATCAAAACCTTATTTATCCCAAGGAAATACTTTGGTATGAAGTCAGATCTCACAGCCTTGTCAGCCCTCCTGAGTCCCTCTTCTAGTTGGTACCCCTGATGTTTTCTGGGAGACTTTACTCAACGTCTCAACTTCTTTAAATCTGCAATTTTAACTAGGTAGTTTCGAAGGTCTCTTCCAAGTCTAATTTTATATTCTCAAACTGAGTTATTTCTCCTTCAAATCCTAGCACTCCTAAGTATAAATCCAGGCTTTATCATACGAGCCTAACTCCTTGTATCTCTTACTCCCATGTCATCAGGAGTTGAGCTCCTGAAGAATGCCAAAGTCTGGAGTTAAGTGTTAGTATGCCTGTGAATGTCACCACAAGGTTACAGTTACCTTGGAAATATGAAAATACTCTATTTTCTTTCAGAGTTTCATAACAGAAAGAGGACATTAAAGTTCTTTTTAAAACAATTAACAAAAAGGAATGTATAAGGCACTTGGAAATTTCATTCAAGGGTAACATTATCCTGCACATGATTACAAGTCTATACTAATAGTCTTGCTTGTCCCTTGCCCTTTCAGTTTAAAAGAAACTAAAAATTTAAGTGTGATTTTCTTGTTGCTCTTTTTAATTCTTAACTATTCAAGAGAATTATATTACTTAGGGCATGTGATCAGTTTTCTGAATAAGGCATAATCTCATTAAAATGAAACTGATTTTAAAGATCCATTCAAGTAGATCAAAACAACTGGGGTGGGGTGGGGGGATATTCAAGAGGATCCTAGAAACCAGACATGTGCTTGCAAATAAATTAGTCTTGTACCTGACATGATGCTTGCTTTTTCAAATGAGGAAAGGACAAAAAGGCCAAATATCATTTGAAATAATACATGTCAGTTATCTCAATGACCAATACTACTAATTTTATGAACACTTGAAAATGAATTTCCTGGTGGAATATTGAAATTAGAGCATTGCAGTTAGATATAGACTTAAATGTAGGAAAATAATATTATGCATAACTTCGCAAAACTAACATAAATGCTCAGTAAGACAACTGGGGAAAATTCAAAAAAATATTTGTTGTCATTTGTCATTTATCTGATCCAAACTAAGCTATCATAAAGATATTATTCATATAATTATTTATTACTCAACTGAAATGATGGAAGGTCTGATATCTAGAGTTTAAAACATCAAATTAGAGAATCTAAAATAACTATACTAATTATATGGTTTAACACAGAAAAAAAGAAACAAGATTCACTCCTCAAACTCAATTATTCATTATATATGCATGCTAACATTATTAAAGCAAGGGTGAATGTACAGGAGCCACAAAGCAGAATAATTTCTATTCCAGGTATCAAAGTTGATGGGGAATCATGAAGCATACTGCCCTGCTGGGAATGAAGAAGTTACCTGTACCTTCTAGAATTCAGTAGTATCAGTCAGTGCCTTGGAATACGTGGAGGCTAAATATGTAACTCTATAGAACATATATGTTCAACAAATAATGTCTCCCCTACAGAAAATGTGCTCTGATCAAACAGACAAGGTGTTTAAAGACCAAAACTGCTTCCTGATACAAAAGGTCACCTGTTACATATATATTAAGCCATTTAATCAACAAATTGGGCCCTAAAGTTTAAAAATGATTTTACTTAAAAATCAGTGGTTCACAAAGGTAAAAGTAAAGAAAAACCAATTTTGGAGTTTGAAAGAAATGATGATAAATTTAAAGAACAAACAATATATTTGATACAAGAAAACTCACAATGAAATATAAAATTCTAGCATTAAAGTAACTAGTATCATTTGAGTACTTACACCAATTTGGTACTACTGAACTACCTTAAAGAGTTCATCTTACTCATCAAACATACTTATGAGTTAGGGTTTATCATCTTTATATACAGAGAGGAAATGCATGTGGAGGATTTAGTCACTTGTTCAAACTGACCTACAAAGTAGTAAAGGCAAGATTTAAAGTAAGATCTGAATGAAATCCAATTCCATGTTGTTCGGTGCCATAATATACCATCCCTGTGGGCTACATAATTGTTTACTAATGACAAGCTGAAAGGCTTCCCTGGTGGCTCAGATGGTAAAGAATCTACCTGCAATGCAGGAGACCTCAGTTCAATCTCTGGGCTGGGAAGATCCCTTGGAGAAGGGAATGGCTACCTACTGCAGTATTCTTGCCTGGACAATTCCATGCACATATGAGCCCAGCAGGGTCACACACAGTAAAGACACAAGTGAGAGACTGAGGAGACAAACACAATGACAACTTGAAGGGCTCTGAAAATAAATAAAAGAAATGGATGAATTGCAACCAAAAATCAGGAGAGTCTGGGGCAAGTGCAGGCTTAGACTCTGACTAGGTCTATGAGCATGAGCAAGTAACCTTACTTCTCTGGGCCTCAATTCCCTCATTTGTAAAGTTAAGAAATCAACTTTAGTAGATTTGGAAGTGATAGCTCCTAGTTTGTTCACATCTTCCTGGATCCATAACTTTGCCTAGTCCTTTGCACATGAACACCCTCTTTCAACAACACAAGAGAAGATTCTACACATGGAATTCACCAGAAGGTCAACACTGAAATCAGATTGATTATATTCTTTGAAGCCCAAGATGGAGAAGCTCTATAAAGTCAGCAAAAACAAGACCGGGAGCTGACTGTGCAAATAGCTGTGAAAAGAAGAGAAGTGAAGAGCAAAGGAGAAGAGGAAAGATATACTCATTTGAATGCAGAGTTCCAAAGAATAGCAAGGAGAGATAAGAAAGCCTTCCTCAGTGATCAGTGTAAAGAAATAGAGGAAAACAATAGAATAGGAAAGACTAGAGATCTCTTCAAGAAAATGAGAGATACCAAGGGAACATTTCATGCAAAGATGGGCACAATAAAGGACAGAAATGGTATGGACCTAACAGAAGCAGAAGATATTAAGAGGTGGCAAGGATAAAACTTGCCACAGAAGAACTATACAAAAAAGATCTTCATGACCCAGATAATCATGATGGTGTGAGCACTCACCTAAAGCCAGACATTCTGGAATGTGAAGTCAAGTGGGCCTTAGGAAGCATCACTGTGAACAAAGCTAGTGGAGGTGATGAAATTCCAGTTGAGCTATTTCAAATCCTAAAAGATGATGCTGTGAAAGTACTGCACTCAATATGCCAGCAAATTTAGAAAACTCAGCACTGGCCGCAAGACTCGAAAAGGTCAGTTTTCATTCCAATTCCAAAGAAAGATAATGTCATAGAATGCTCAAACTACTGCACAATTGCACTCATCTCACAGGTTAGTAAAGTAATGCTTAAAAATTCTCCAAGCCAGGCTTCAACAATACATGAACCGTGAACTACCAGATGTTCAAGCTGGTTTTAGAAAGGCAGATCTAATTGCCAACATCCACTGGATCATCAAAAAAGCAAAAGAGTTCCAGGAAAACATCTATTTCTGCTTTATTGAATATGCCAAAGCCTTAGACTGCGTGGATCACAATAAACTGTGGAAAATTCTGCAAGGGACGGGAATGGAATACTAGACCACCTGACCTGCCTCTTGAGAAATCTGTATGCAGATTAG
This sequence comes from Capricornis sumatraensis, assembly GCF_032405125.1. NCBI lineage: Eukaryota > Metazoa > Chordata > Mammalia > Artiodactyla > Bovidae > Capricornis > Capricornis sumatraensis. The sequence goes on along the minus strand of NC_091074.1, from coordinate 42,766,228 downwards.
GAGGCAACAGAACATGGAGCAACAGACTGGTTCCAAGTAGGAAAAGGAGTACGTCAAGGCTGTATATTGTCAACGTGCTTATTTAACTTATATGCAGAGCACATCATGAGAAAGGCTCGGCTGGAAGAAGCACAAGCTGGAATCAAGATTGCCAGGAGAAATATCAATAACCTCAGATATGCAGATCTTCCCTCATGACTCAGACGGTAAGAGCATCTGCCCATGATGCAGGAGACCCGGGTTCAATCCCTGGGTCAGGAAAATCCCCTGGAGAAGGAAATGGCAACCCATTCCAGTACTCTTGCCTGGGAAATCCCATGGATGGAGAACCCTGGTAGGCTACAATCCATGGGGTTACAAAGACTTGGATATGACTGAGTGACATCACTTTCTTTACTTTCAGATATGCATATGACACCACCCTTATGGCAGAAAGTGAAAAAGAACTAAAGAGCCTCTTATGAGAGTGAAAGAGGAGAGTGAAAAAGTTGGCTTAAATCTTGACATTCAGAAAACTAAGATCATGGCATCTGGTCCCATCACTTCATGGGAAATAGATGGAAAAACAGTGGAAACAGTAGCAGACTTTATTTTGGCGGGCTCCAAAATCACTGCAGATGGTGACTGCAGCCATTAAATTAAAAGATGCTTGCTCCTTGGCAGGAAATTTATGACCAACCTAGAAAGCATATTAAAAAGCAGAGATATTACTGTGCCAACAAATGTCCATCTAGTCAAGGCTATGATTTCTCTAGTAGTCATGTATGGATGTGAGCCTTGGACTATAAGGAAAGCTGAGCACCAAAGAATTGATGCTTCTGAACTGTGGTGCTGGAGAAGACTCTTGAGAGTCCCTTGGACTGCAAGGAGATCCAACTAGTCCATCCTAAAGGAAATCAGTCCTGAATATTCATTGGAAGGACTCATGCTGAAGCTGAAACTCCAATACTTTGGCCACCTGATGTGAAGAGCTGACTCATTTGAAAAGACTCTGATGCTGGGAAAGATTGAAGGCAAGAGAAGGGGATGACAGAGGATGAGTTGGTTGGATGATATCACTGACTCAATGGAGATGAGTTTGAGTCAACTCCGGGAGTTGATGATGGACAAGGAGGCCTTGGGTGTTGCAGTTCATGGTGTTGCAGTGTCAGACATAACTGAGCAACCGAACTGAACTGAACTTGCACACTGATGCTTGCCACTGTAACTTGCCTTGGTAGAAGGGACAGTGGGAAATGTGATAGAAGCTTGAAACCTCCTTGCTCAATGGACATGACTCTCCATTGCTGTTTTGGGTGTCCTGTACCATCAAATAATAATAATCCAGGGGAGCTTACCCCCACTACCTCAACTAACGGCACCAACCATGAGATATGTAAAGGAGACCAGTGGACTGGAGGCTCATGAGTGAGTCCAGGAAAACCCATGAGGAGAACCACTGAGCTACCTCAGCCCAAATTGCTCATTGATCAAATTGTAAGCTAGCAAAAGATTGTTGATTTCAGCCAGGAGTAAGCAAACTTCCTGTGTAAGGCCAGATAGTAAATGTTTTTGAATGCGTGATTCATAAGATTTCTATCACAGCTCCTTGACTATTGTTATAGAACAAAGGCAGCCACAGACAATGAGCATAAAAATGGGCATGACCTTGTTCCAATAAAAGTTTATTTATAAGAAAAGCCACCCTCCCCCTCAAAAAGACAGTACTTGGATTTGACCCTTGGACAGCAGTTTGCCAGCTTTTGTTATCAGCCAGTAAATGTTGCCATGGTTTGTTAAAAAGCAAAAACTTATACCTTGACCAAGATGAGTTCATTAATACTGAGAAAATAAATTCTCTAGTTAGAATTTGAATTGCAGGTGAAATGTGCATTATATTATTCCAATTAAAATCTGCCCCCAAAACACTAAATTTTCATCAGTGAATATAAAAGAAAATGCTTGATTTTCTCCAATCCAAATATTTTTTTGGCAAAAGCAATTGCTTTAAAACATTGGATACATTATTAAAGGTTAATTAACCAGAAGAATATAAATATAATGGAAATTTCACCTAATACTTCTTCCTTGGCCCCATAAAAACAACACTTTCATACATACATGCATATACACACACAATAAAAATAAAACTTTACACATCACTAGTTAAATGTGCTTTGAAAAGCATGGTTGCTAAGCAAAATTATAAACCCACTGATCTAAGCAATGCTAAGGAGAATTAAAATAAAGAAATCAAAAGTTACAAATATCTTGCTATGAATAATATATGTATTATTCAATACTTAGTGCCAAATGTGGTCTTCCTGTGATGTGCCACTTGTAATTGCAACTCTAAAATAGAATAGGAAAGAGAATGGATGATGCTGAAGAAGGTGGAGAACTGAAAGACCGGTGTGTCCTTGAATGCTGAAGGTGTAATTTTGACCCAAATATATCATTTTTAATTTATGCAGAATATATCTCAAAAGAAGTTCAGTCAATGTTACTAAATAAGGGAAGCATTTTAGTATACAAGTGAATTGACAACATCGAGTGTATATGCATGAATGGATTGAGTGGAGGGTGAGGGCAGGATGAGGGTATGAGAGTCAAAAGAGAAGGAATAATTAGCAAAGGAACAGTTTGAGCTGGGCTTGAGAGGAAAATATAGTTTAAAGTAGAGTGAGAATAGCTCTCAGTTGAAGACTAATTTTAGGGGGGATAAAAAAAAAAAACAACTCTAACCTAGAAAAGTTACTGCTATAACCTATCTGTGTTAAAAAGTTCAGAGTATTAAGACTGTTAAGAACATTCTAGAAGCTGTCAAACTATGTCAGGAGAATTTGTGAAGAAACTAGGGAAGGCCCTTATGAGTAGTCAGGGATCAGGCAGATGGATTCAGACCAACATTTTTGGAATTAGGTTGACTATAAATAGAAAAGAGTTGTACAAATGATAGGACTTCAGTGTATCAAAAACACTGGTATCTTAATGTTAGGTGTTAAGATCAAAATCATGTAAAAATAACTACTATTTAAGCAATAAAAAATTTGTAAATTAATGTTTTATTAGAAGTATGATTTATGAATAAATAGATTGATTCACAATGTAGTTTTATTAATGTTTAAGTTGTTTAGTCACAAACAGCAAATGATTAGAACTTAATAGTAAAATATAGAAAATGAAGAAACTTCTTACTCCAAATATGACTTAGCTAAGAATTACCTTAAATTTTAAGAATTACTAGGAGTCATTTCTGTGAATTGGTGCATAAATTGGAATATAAATTAGTACAGTGTTCCTTAAAACATTTTGGTGTTAAGTATCAAGATTCTAAAGTGTTTGTATATTTAATTTAATTCTACTCATAATAATAAGTATAATACAAATTTATGCCCAAAGATGTTCATTAGAATCTTAATTTTTTTTCTGAATGGATAACAGTAGGAAGACTGACAATAAAAAAATAGTTAAATAAAATATGGTAAGTACAATTAATACATTTTATATGGCTGTTGATATTTGTGAAGAGTTCTAACAATCTGAGAAAATTATCAGGTGAATAGGATAAAAGCAAAATAGATATCACATGTACATATTGATCTTGTGTATGTAAAATATTTACTAATTGAGAAAAATCTGTCAGAAAATATGCTAAGTTAATAAGAGTAATTATTATTGAATAGTAGCATTTCCTCATTTTTACCTTAAAATTTTTCTAAATTTGCTACCATGAATTCATACTGTTTTTACAGACATTTTAAAATAAAATGCCAGAAAATACAATTCTTTCTAGCTCAAAAAATCTTAACTGACTCTTCATTTGGCTTCCTTTTTTTTAATGTTTACATTTATTTAATCTTTAAATTAATTTATTTTAATTGTAGGCTAATTACGTTACAATATTGTAGTGGTTTTTGCCATACATTGGCATGAATTTGACTTTCAATGCTGGTCACAAGCAGTTACCAAAATCTTTCTTATCCAACTCCCCTCTTTCTTCCCATGTATCACAGATAGACTGATGAAACTTTCTTATTTTTAGGTTTACACATCTCCAGCCTTTGTTCAGGTGATTCTCTAGAACATTTTACCTGTTTCTCTCAATCTGTCTCCTTTCTGAATTTTTTTTTTTTTTTTCTTTTTTGGCCATGCTATGTGTCATGTGGGATTCTAGTTCCCTGACCAGGGATAGAACTTACACGCCTTGCATTGGAAGCTTGGAGTCTTAACCACTGAACTACCAGGGTAGTCCCTCTCTTTCTCTCTCTCTTTTTTTGAAATACTCTTCCTGGTACCTTCATATTCCCAAAACCCTGTAGAATCACTGTGCTAAACAGTTCTCCCAACTGCTTTTGGCAATTATATGCCACCTTTATAATTTTAAACAACAGAAACCCATCTTAAACATATTTTTACCAAAGAGGAAAAAAAGAGTGAGAGGTTAATAAGTTTTTTCATTACTGGAAGGGTTTTTCAACCTCAGCATTAATTACATTGTTTGTCCTGGGGGCTTCCCATTTGGGGCATTGAAGAATGTTTAGCAGTTCGTGGCCCTTACCCACTGAATGCCAGTAGCAAATGCCCCTGCCCTGCCCCCACAGGTGTCAAAAGCAAAAATGTTTTCAGATATTGCCAAATATCTCCCTAGGTGCAAAGTCACTAAAGACAAGAACCATTGGTTTAAGAAGAAATATAAATGCCAACCTGGTCCTAGAGATTAAAATCACTGTCTCTAAACTCTCATTCCACCATAAAAAGACTCTCACTCCACTAACCAATGTCAATCTCAGACTTCAGACATATCAGATCAAATAATTGAGGGAAAAAATACATTGTTCAAGATAATAACCCATAAGAAACCTGATGCAGTCTATAATTGACCTGTTGTTGTTTAATCATTAAGTTGTGTCCAAATCTCTTGAGACTCCCTGGACTATAGCCTGCCAGACTTCTCTGTCCAAGGGATTTCCCAGGCAAGAATACTGGTTGCCATTTCCTTCTCTGGGGGATCTTCCCAACCCAAGCAGTGAACCTGTGCTTCCTGTTTTAACAGGCAGATTCTTTACTACTGGGCCACCTGGGAAGCTCTTAGTTCACCTGCCAGTGAATTAATTTCCTTGGTCATCATGATAGTCTATTTGGAATGAAAAAAATCTGGACTGCTGTTGGTATCACTCAACCTTCTAAGGAAAGAAAATGCTTTGGTTCTAGGAAGGGAGAGGGAGTTCAGTGGTTCTTTAGAGTCTCTTCTTTACTTATTATTTATCTGCTTAAAGGTAAAGCAATACCTTTCCAACAACTCCACTACACAGTTGCCAAATGTTGCCTTGAAAAGTTCAATATATTGCCCCTTATTAATTAAAACATTTTAAAGGAAAACTAAGTTTCTGAATAATAAAAAAAAAAAAAATCAGTTCAGTTCAGTCGCTCGGTCATGTCCGACTCTTTGCGACAACATGGATGGCAGCACACCAGGCCTCCCTGTCCATCACCAACTCCTGGAGTTTACTCAAACTCACATCCATTGAGTTGGTGATGCCATCCACCATCTCATCCTCTGTCGTCCTCTTCTCCTCCTGCCTTCAAACTTTCTAATAATCAGAGTTTTTTCTTTTTTTTTTTTTTTTTCCTCTTGAAGCTCCTTTATTTATGATGACAGTGTTTTTTCAGAGAGGGTTGAGTCAGCATCAGTAAAATCATAGTATGCTGTCTTAGATATATGTTAGTTCTCTACAACTAAGGAGTGTTCTTTGATTTGCTTTTTGTTTTTTTTTTTTTTTTTTTTTTTCAATAAGTAAATGACAATTTAATTTCTCAAATCCATTATAATTATATCCCTTTTAGAGTCTTTAATTTTTATTTTATTTTATTTTTTTTTTTATTTTTATTTTTTTTTAATATATATATTTTATTGAAGAAAAATTGACTTACAGTGTTTCAGGTACACACCAAGGTGAATCAGTTATACAAATACATATATATAATTTTTGACATTATTTTCCATCTTAAGTTATTATATTGACAGTGGTTCCCTATGCTATACAGTAAATTAGATTACATTATTCCTTGTTGCATATCTATTTTTTTTCTTTTTTTTTTTTTTATTAAATTTTAAAATCTTTAATTCTTACATGTGTTCCCAAACATGAAACCCCCTCCCACCTCCCTCCCCATAACATCTCTGTGGGTGATCCCCATGCACCAGCCCCAAGCATGCTGTATCCTGCGTCAGACATAGACTGGCGATTCAATTCTTACATGATAGTATACATGATAGAATGCCATTCTCCCAAATCATCCCACCCTCTCCCTCTCTCTCTGAGTCCAAAAGTCCGTTATACACAGCTGTGTCTTTTTTCCTGTCTTGCATACAGGGTCGTCATTGCCATCTTTCTAAATTCCATATATATGTGTTAGTATACTGTATTGGTGTTTTTCTTTCTGGCTTACTTCACTCTGTATAATCGGCTCCAGTTTCATCCATCTCATCAGAACTGATTCAAATGAATTCCTTTTAACGGCTGAGTAATACTCCATTGTGTACATGTACCAAAGCTTTCTTATCCATTCATCTGCTGATGGACATCTAGGTTGTTTCCATGTCCTGGCTATTATAAACAGTGCTGCGATGAACATTGGGGTACATGTGTCTCTTTCAATTCTGGTTTCCTCGGTGTGTATACCCAGCAGTGGGATTGCTGGGTCATAAGGTAGTTCTATTTGCAATTTTTTAAGGAATCTCCACACTGTTCTCCATAGTGGCTGTACTAGTTTGCATTCCCACCAACAGTGTAGGAGGGTTCCCTTTTCTCCACACCCTCTCCAGCATTTATTGCTTGCAGATTTTTGGATCGCAGCCATTCTGACTGGTGTGAAGTGGTACCTCATTGTGGTTTTGATTTGCATTTCTCTGATAATGAGTGATGTTGAGCATCTTTTCATGTGTTTGTTAGCCATCCGTATGTCTTCTTTGGAGAAATGTCTATTTAGTTCTTTGGCCCATTTTTTGATTGGGTCATTTATTTTTCTGGAATGGAGCTGCATAAGTTGCTTGTATATTTTTGAGATTAGTTGTTTGTCAGTTTCTTCATTTGCTATTATTTTCTCCCATTCAGAAGGCTGTCTTTTCACCTTGCGTATATTTTCCTTTGTTGTGCAGAAGCTTTTAATTTTAATTAGATCCCATTTGTTTATTTTTGCTTTTATTTCCAGAATTCTGGGAGGTGGATCATAGAGGATCCTGCTGTGATTTATGTCTGAGAGTGTTTTGCCTATATTCTCCTCTAGGATTCAACGCAATCCCTATCAAGCTACCAGCCATATTTTTCACAGAACTAGAACAAATAATTTCAAGATTTGTATGGAAATACAAAAAACCTCGAATAGCCAAAGCAATCTTGAGAAAGAAGAATGGAACTGGAGGAATCAACTTGCCTGACTTCAGAGTTTTTTCAAATGAGTCAGTTCTTTGCATCAGGTGGCCAAAAGTATTGGAGTTTCAGCTTCAACATCAGTCCTTCCAATGACTAGTCAGGACTGATTTCCTTTAGGATAGAATGGTTGGATCTCCTTGCAGCCCAAGGGATGCTCAAGAGTCTTCTCTAACATCACAGTTCAGAAGCATCAATTCTTCAGTGTTCAATTTTCTTTATAGTCCAACTGTTACATCCTTACATGATTACTGGAAAAACCACAGCTTTGACTAGATGGACCTTGGTCAGCCAAATATTTTATCTGCTTTTTAATATGCTGTCTAGGTTGGTCATAGCCTTACTTCCAAGGAGTTCCAGTTTTATCTGTTGCTTCCTGATCTGGGCTTCCCTAGTGGCTCAGAGGGTAAAGTGCCTGTCTGCAATGCAGAAGACCCAGGTTTGATCCCTGGGTTGGGAAGATCCCCTGGAGAAGGAAATGGCAGCCCACTTCAGTATTCTTGCCTGGAAAATCCCATGGACCACGGAGCCTGATAGGTTACCGTCCATGGGGTCACAAAGAGTCAGACATGACTGAGTGACTTCATTTTACTTCCTGATCTGTATACAGATGTCTCAAGAGGCAGGTCAGGTGGTATGGTATTCCCATCTCTTTCAGAATTTTCCACAGTTTATTGTGATCCACACAGTCAAAGGCTTTGTCATAGTCAATAAAGCAGAAATAGATGTTTTTCTGGAACTCTCTTGCTTTTTCAATGATCCAACAGATGTTGGCAATTTGATTTCTGATTTTTCTGCCTTTTCTAAAACCAGCCTGCCGCTGCTGCTACCAAGTTGCTTAAGTCATGTCCGACTAGTGCGACCCCATAAACAGCAGCCCACCTTGGATTCCATCCTTTGGATTCCCCAGGCAAGAATACTGGAGTGGGTTGCCATTTCCTTTTCCAATGCATGAAAGTGAAAAGTGAAAGTGAATTCGCTCAGTCATGTCTGACTCCTAGCGACCCCACGGACTGCAGTCTACCAGGCTCCTCGGCTCATGATATTTTCCAGGCAAGAGTACTGGAGTGAGTTGCCATTACCTTCTCTGAAAACCAGCTTGACCATCTGGTAGTTCATGGTTCACGTATTGCTGAAGCCTGGCTTGGAGAATTTTGAGCATTACTTTACTAGCGTGTGAGATGAGTGCAATTGTGTGGCAGTTTGAGCATTCTTTGGCATTGCCTTTCTTGGGGATTGGAGTGAAAACTAACCTTTTCTAGTCTTGTAGCCATTTCTGGGTTTTCCAAATTTGCTGGCATATTGAGGGCAGTACTTTCATAGCATCATCTTTTAGGATTTGAATTAGCTCAACTGGAATTCCATCACCTCCACTAGCTTTGCTCATAGTAATGGTTCCTAAGGCCCACTTGACTTCACATTCCAGGATTTCTGGCCTAGGTGAGTTGAATAACACTATTGTGATTTTCTGGGTCATGAAGATCTTTTTTGTATAGTTCTTCTGTGTATTCTTGCCACATCTTCTTAATATCTTCTGCTTTTTAAATTAAATGAGAATAAATTGTTCTGTTTTTGTTCAACAAGGATAGCTTTATCAACTCTACAAAAATCTTTTGAAAAATATGAATTAATTTTCAATTTGTTCTGTAAAATTAAAATTATTAGAAATCATTTGGAATTTAGAAAGATAGCAATGACGACCCTGTATGCAAGACAGGAAAAAAAAGACACAGCGGTGTATAATGGACTTTTGGACTCAGAGGGAGAGGGAGAGGGTGGGATGATTTGGGAGAATGGCATTCTATCATGTATACTATCATGTAAGAATTGAATCGCCAGTCTATGTCTGACGCAGGATACAGCATGCTTGGGGCTGGTGCATGGGGATGACCCACAGAGATGTTATGGGGAGGGAGGTGGGAGGGGGGTTCATGTTTGGGAACACATGTAAGAATTAAAGATTTTAAAATTAAATTAAAAAATTAATTAAAAAAAAGAAACCATTTAAAAACAGACATTTGTTAGTATTTTGATTAATTTGGTATCAGTGAACATTAAACTTGCCATCTAGATCCAACTTGTGCAATAGGATGACAGAACATTAAGACAAAATTAGGACAATATAGAATAAAAGTCTAAATATATACACTTTTTAAGAGGTAGAATTATACCTTACACTTCAAATACTCTTGCTGATATGGTAAAAATATTATTTCTTATGAGCAGTATTTATGTTTGTATGTGTATATATGTGTGCATGTATGATTTAAATATTGATATGTCTGACAATAAATGTAACCCTAAGAATTTTATAATTACATATTTTAAAAAATTGTAATGTATCCTCTTTAATCAAGCTGCTTATAAGCCTTATTACATTAAAGATGCTTTTAAAAATGTTCACAACATTTCTTTGTTTACAAATAAAAATTTACAATATTGATCTAGCACTCACATCATACTTTTTAAAAATAGAATGTTATAAATGAATTTCAGGTTAAGAATATTATTCTGAAGTCAAGAAAACACAATTTAAAATTGGATTTTGAAGAGTTTAAGAGCAAACTGAATGAACCTTGTGTCGATACTTTTTGCATCCTATAATTTTACAAAATAATTGTTTTATCTGTCAGAGAGAGATGTTCTAGATATTGAGAAAAAATAATTTGATTAATATGTAAACTACCAAATTGCCATAAAAGAAACAAACAAATAAAAAAACCTGACTTCCTTATTATAAATATAATTTGATCTTCAACTCACTAAGAAATATATTGGTCTCAGTAATGACAATTTATTATAAATTGAAGTAATTTTGAGCATATATGGTATTTGTTGCACACTGAATCTATTTTGGATACATTCTCATTACAAATACATTGCTAGAATATAGACTATTTTATGATCCTATGAGAAATTATGTGAAATTTACAATTTAAAGAATTTTCCTAAAGTTACACAATATTACTTGGGCCTAATATTTCAATGGATTATCTAATACTAATAGTAGCAATACTTGAATCATTTTCCTGTACTCTTACATTTAAACTCTAAATATTAGCTATCTTTAATTCATTTAAAACATAATTTTAAATATTCATTTACGTTTTAAGAAGGAAAAAAATGTCTTTATAGTTTTTGTTGGCATTTTTTATCAGTCATAACTATCTGACACTAGTAAAAGTAACCAAAACATATGTTTAATCTACTGTTGATTTTAGTGTAATTAAAATATATAGAGCAACTAAGAAAACCTTGATGACTTCTGAGAATATAATATTGCTAAGATTATTAAACTTCACAAAAATAACAATGAAAAATTACTCATAAATATCATCTTAAATGTTTTCTCATAAATTAGAATGCAATCACTACCCAACACAAAGAAACTAAAATGTTTCCCTTATATGAAATACTTCTTTAGTATGCTGTATGTTTTATCACGGCTGTTTTTGTTGATGTTTTTTGCCTCCATTCTTCTAACAGTTTTATTGATATATAACCCACATACCATGATCAACCTAGATAGCATATTAAAAAGCAGAGACATTATTCTGCCAACTAAGGTCCGTCTAGTCAAGGCTATGGTTTTTCCAGTGGTCATGTATGGATGTGAGAGTTGGACTGTGAAGAAAGCTGAGCACCGAAGAATTGATGCTTTTGAACTGTGGTGTTGGAGAAGACTCTTGAGAGTCCCTTGGACTGCAAGGAGATCCAACCAGTCCATTCTAAAGATCAGCCCTGGGTGTTTATTGGAAGGACTAATGCTGAAGCTGAAACTCCAATACTTTGGCTACCTCATGAGAAGATGTGACTCATTGGAAAAGACCCTGATCCTGGGAGGGACTGGAGACAGGAGAAGGGGATGACAGAGGATGAGATGGCTGGATGGCAACCCCGACTCGATGGACATGAGTTTGGGTAAACTCTGGGAGTTGGTGATGGACAGGGAGGCCTGGCGTGCTGTGATTCATGGTGTTGCAAAGAGTAGGACATGACTGAGCAAGTGGACTGAACTGAACTGAATCATAAAATTAAACAATTTAAAGCATACAATTCAATGTATTTTATTATATTTCCACAATAATTAACATTATAACATTTCCATCTCTCCAAAAGAAAATGCCTTACTCTTTAGCCATGACCCACTATTATTCCTTAAACTTTTTCCAGCCACAGGTAACATCTAATATATTTTCTCTATATATTCATTTGCCTATTGGACATTTGCTATAAAATAAATTATATAATATGTGGTCATTTGTGACTGACCTCTTTTATTCAGCTTAAGGTTTTCATGGTTCTTCCATGTTATGATATGCATCAATACTTCATTTTGTATTATTCTATTTTATGGATATACAATATTTTATTTACCCATTCACATACTGATGGATATTTGAATTGTTTTGACTTTTTGGCTATTATGAATAGTTCTTCTGTGAACATTTATGTACAAATTTTGTAGAGACCTAACATTTTTATATCTTTTGATTATACCTGGGAGTGGACTGTTTTGTTTTTTGAGAACAGAAGAGTATGCTGCTGAACACATTGCTTTTATATGCTACATTCTTCCTGTAATTTCTATTTTCTTAACAGTTTAGGAAAAAAAATAGCTGTATTTCTTTTCAAGAGACAACAATACATTTTGCTCTTGTGAAGTTTTCAAGACTTCATTTCTGGTGACAATGTTTGTTTGCTTTGTTTTATAAATCCCACTAGATTTGAACTCACAAAGGTAGTGGTTTACCTACTACTTTCATTTGAGACCCAGTAATGAGTAGGCTGCTATTCAACTTGACATTCTCTCTAAATAGAAAGAGGTGGCTATTTAAAATTTTAATAAATGGTTAAGAAACAGAGAGAATATCATACATCGTGAGAATTCTTTGAAATCTTCCTATCTTAACTTGTAATAAATGTCTTTCTTCTGTGGGGTGAGCAATTGAAATGTTATCCATCAGTATTCTGTTTCAATTCAGTAGAAATGAAAAATGCCTGATGTCACTGTCAAACATACTCAGGAAGATTTGATGAGCAAGCCCATAGGAAAATTGTCTTTTCTCAGAAATGCTCTGATGATTGGCACAATTTGTGTGCAGATGTTTTCCTTTAATTTGCAATTCTAATACTCAGAGAAGAACATACCTTTTCAGATGGCTTACCCGTAGTACAATGATACAGAATTCCACAAGGGAATTATCACTAAGGAATTATGACAGATATAAGCTTGGGAGTGCCCTTCTGAGACCAAATATAGCTCTAGAACAAGTGTCCTTCTTTGTTTCATCAATTTATAGAACTCCAGGAGAAGGAAATGGCAACCCACTCCAGTGTTCTTGCCTGGAGAATCCCAGGGACAGGGGAGCCTGGTGGGCTGCCGTCTATGGGGTCGCACAGAGTCAAACACGACTGAAGCGACTTAGCAGCAGCAGCAGCAGACTTCATACTATCACATCATAGAGTAGATGGTAGATTTTAATGTCTAATAAATAAATGTTAAGAATCTTTATTTATTATCTTATAAGAAAATTATATTTAACACAACAGTAGAAATTGAGATGTGACCTATTAGAAGTAGATTAAAATTATAAGAAAAAAGAAGATAAGTATTAATTAATACTTATGAAGTCCAAACCAAAAATTCTGATGCCAAAGAAATGTTTTTATTTTGTCAAACATCTCAGTGTGGGTCCCAGGTAGAAATCAGAATTTTACCAAGGTCATGAGCAATCCAGGATTCCTGGTCCATCACAAAGTCGCTTTAGTGAGTTGATCAAAATGCAGATGGCTCATCTACTCAAAAAACCACTAAGAAGAGAATGATGTACTCAACTGCTACAAAATGCTTCAGATTGTAATATGTGTTTGAATTTGTATGATCAAGATTAAATCCTTCATAGAATCAATGAAGGAAACTAGTTAGCATACTACGAAGTGTTAAACGTAATTAGGTTAGTTACGTCAATATACTCCATTAAGGTAATAGAGAATTATTGGATCTACCACTATTTATTTAGAAATATGTCATGCAGTAAGGCTCCTGCATAAGAACCTTCAAGTTGTGAACTTTCAAAAATGTGAACATGTGTTCCATAAATGTCAGGAGTGAGTGAAACTGCAGTTTGCCTTTTGTCTTCTCTTGCTGACAATCCTTCAGCTCTACCATCTCCCACGTCCTCTCCTTCCTCCGGTCAGTAACTCTTCTTGCCTGTTCACTGGATGCCAGCTCCTGGATGCCAGCTGTTATACTCTGCTGCTGCTGCTGCTGCTAAGTCGCTTTAGTCATGTCCGACTCTGTGTGACCCCACAGACAGCAGCCCATCAGGCTCCCCTGTCCCTGGGATTCTCCAGGCAAGAACACTGGAGTGGGTTGCCATCTCCTTCTCCAATGCATGACAGTAAAAAGTGAAAGTGAAGTCGCTCAGTCGTGTCTGACTCTTAGTGACCCCATGGACTGCAGCCTACCAGGCTCCTCTGTCCATGGGATTTTCCAGGCAAGAGGACTGGAGTGGGGTGCCACTGCCTTCTTCTATTATACTCTACCACTGTACTTTTCCGGGTACTGTGCTGTAATATCAAAAATGTTTATTTTGTGGGTGTGTTTGCTTTTTATCTAATTTGTATGAAAAGTATTATAAACTTATTACAGTACAGTACTGTATAACCATTTCATATTGTTCATGGGGTTCTTGAGGCAAGAATACTGGAATGTTTTGCCATTCCCTTCTCCAGTGGACCATGTTTTATCATAGCGTCATTGAATTATGCAAGCCTCTTTGCCACAAAAAGGCTGTGATCTATGTGATCAGCTTTCTGTGACTGTGATTTTCCTTCTGGAATCTGTGGGATTGTAGTTCTTGCTTCTTCTCTCTGCCCTCTATGGATGAGGATGAGAGGCTTGTGCAAACTTCCTCATGGGAGGGACTAGCTGTAGGGAAAACTGGGTCTTGTTCTGGTGGACAGAGCCATGCTCAGTAAACCTTTAATCCAACTCTCTGCTGAGGGGTGGGCTGTGCTCCCTCTATTAGTTGTCTGGCCTGAGGCCACCCAGTCTTGGACTCTACAGGCTCTCTGGTGGGGATATTGGCAAACTCCAAGAGGACTTATACCAACATGAATCTCCCAGCACTGTTGATGCCAGTGCCCCTGTCACTATGGCAGACCAAGTTGATCTGCACCTCCACAAGAGACCCTCAAACGTTCACAGGCAGGTCTGGCTCAGCCTCCTATGGGTTCATTGCTCCTTTCCCCTGGTACTGGTATGGACAAGATTTTGTTTGTGCCCTTCAAGAGTCTCTGTTTCCTCCAGTTCTGTGAAAGTTCACAGGCCATAGGACTGGAAAAGGCCAGTTTCCTTTCTAATCCCAAAGAAAGGCAATGCCAAAGAATTAAAACCACCACATAATTTCACATGCTAGCAAGGTAATGCTAAAATCCTTCAAGCTAGGGTTCAGCAGTAAGTGAACTTCCAGATGTAGGAACTGGATTTAGAATAGGTAGAAGAACCAGAGATCAAATTGCCAATATCTGATGGATCCTAGAAAAACAAGGGCATTTCACAAAAATATCTACTTCTGCTTCATTGAGTATACTAAAGCCTTTAGCTGTATGGATTACCTCAAACTGTGGAAAATCCTGAAAGTGTTGGGAATACCAGAACACTTTACCTGTCTCCTGAGAAGCCTGTATGCAGGTCAAGAAGCGACAGTTAGAACCTGATAAGGAACAATAGACTGGTTCAAATTTGGGACAGGAGTTTGTTAAGGTTGTATATTGTCACCTTGCTTATTTATCTTATATATAGAGTACATCATATGACAAGCAAGGCTGGATGAATCATAAGCTGAAATCAAGACTGCCCAGAGAAATATCAACAATCTCAGATATGCAGATGATTCTACTCTAATGGCAGAAAGTGAAGAAGAACTAAAGAGCCTTTTGATGAGAGTGAAAGAAGAGAGTGAAAAATGGCTTAAAACTCAACACTCAAAAAACTAAAATCATGGCATCCATTGCTATCATTTCATGACAAATAGATAGGGAAGAAATGGAAAGAGTGACAGATTTTATTTCCTTGTTCTCCAGAAACACTGTGAATACTGACTGCAGCCACGAAATTAAAAGACACATTCTCCTTGGGAGGAAAGCTTTGATAAACCTAGACAGTGTATTAAAAAGCAGATATATCATTTTGTTGACAAAGGTCTATATAATCAAAGCTATGGTTTTTCCAGTAGTCATGTACAGATGTGAGAGTTGGATCATAAAGAAGACTGAGCATCGAAGAATTGATGCTTTTGGACTGTAGGGATGGAGAAGACACTTGAGAGTCCCTTGGACAGCAAGGAAATTAAACCTGTCAATCCTAAAGGAAATCAGTCCTGAATATTCATTGGAAGGACTGATGCTGAAGCTGAACCTGAAGCTCCAATACTTTGGCCATGTGATGCAAAGAAGTAACTCATTGGAAAAGACCCTGATACTGGGAAAGATAGAGAGCAGGAAGAGAAGGGGGAGATGGAGGAAGAGGTGGTTGGATGGCATCATTGGCACAATGGACATGAGTTTGAGCAGACTCCAGGAGATACTGAAGGAATGGGAGGCCTGGCCTGCTGCAGTCCTTGTGGTGGCAGAGAGTTGGACACAACTTAGTGACTGAACAACTATGCAGCCACTTGTGTTAGTAGGGTCCCTAGGCTAACTTCATTGGACTTACAAACAATTTGGACTTAACAAATATCCTCTGTGAACAGAACTTGTGGATATACAGGGGAATTATTCTGCTTCTTAAAAAATAAAAAATTTTCTAGATGACTCAGTATAGCAATAGCTAAGTAATGTAATAAAAAATCCTTATACTTTTAGTCATGAGAGAAATGTTCTACTTCTGGTTGTGTCTCCCTAAATAAAGTTCAACCTTGAGAAATTCATTTAATGTCTGTGAGTTTCCATTTCTTCAAGTGTAAAATGAAAACTCTCACTACAAGTTGGCCTCCAAAGTTCTACTCATTTTCTACTTGTTCTAGTCAAAGGGAACAAGGTGGAATAAAAATGGATAGTACGTATGTCACATTAGCATTTGATCATTTCAGACAGAAATGCATTTTAGCTATTTATTAATTTGTTTTGCATATGGGATTGGGAGAATGCAAGTGGGATCTCTACTGAAGACAAGAGTCACAGTTAACATGTGACTGATTGGTGGCTACAGTCACCAAAGTAATATTTTCCAAAATAGTTTCTTGTGACCATCAGTCCACAAACACTCTTCAACTTAAAAAAAATGAAAAGAAAGAATTAATGTGAACTAATATGACCTAAACTTATTGTTAAGCTAGCTAACAAGTGAGGCTCTGAAAGAAGCACAAACAAACCAAACACCAAATTTACTGAGTGTCAGGCTTACCTTCAACCGCTTTTGGGGAATTTTCTGTCTTCATATGCTGCAGTTCATAGTAACAAGAGTCCAATAGCTTAAGAAACAATGGAATTTGATTTTCTTTTTCTTTTCTCTTGTTTTGTGCTGAGTTTCAAAAATATATATATTCCATTTAATTCTTCCAGAACTCCATTTACTTTGTCATCTCTTTGTTTGACATTCTTTCTGTACCCAAGATGTTCAGAAGGACATCAACAATGGAAATGTGCACCCAGGAATAACCAGGGTGGACCGGGACACAAGTGTGATTATAGTGACAGAGGATGGGGGCAGAAAGCATTGAAGAATCTTCAATCATTTACATGTACAATCTGACTTTGTCTTGCTTAGATATTTCTGGGTTTATAGCACAGTTAATCAGAAGGACTGTTAACCCAGAGAACTTGTTTTCATATCCCAAAAGTGCTGTTATACACGTTTGGACAGATTTTAACATCACAAGGACAACACATCTAAGACACCACTTAAGTTCTAACCATCACAGATGTGTAGAAAACAACACTTTCCTGCAGGTGGCAGTTAAGTATCTTTCTTTTTAAACATATTTTTATATTCTGTCATTATTTTGAAAGGTGAAAGGGTCTTAAGTAAAAGGAGTGCATTTTCTTCTCCTTTATTTGTACAAAGCTATCATATGGATTAAAAGTGGCCCTGCATTGGAGATATACTATTTTCAAACAAGAAATCTTTAGACATTTTAACTTCTTTGAAACTGACTTCTATCCTTGGTTAAAAAGAGAATTAATGTATTTATAAGTTTATTTGAAGACTATATCTCATTGCTTAAACATGTTAAATACTCCATAAATGATATTCTAATCTGCTGTTTATAATAAATAGTGTTATGCTTGGTTTGTGGAATGAGTGAAGACAAGATTCTATTCCAATACTGGAATAGACTGTTAAAGAGGAAGGCAGTTTCCCCTCCCTATCCTTCAAGGTCACGTAGAGGAAGTAACATCTGCCAGTACTTAAGTCAAGGTTGCCCGTCCCAGAATTGCAGGAGACAATTGGTAGAAGCATTAAAATGTCCCTTTAATGAACCAGAGAGATGTGATTTGGAGGCAGAAAACGACAAAGCCAGTAGTAGAACATGACATGTTTGAGATAGCCCAAGTGGAAAAAAATTTCTCAAGGATATTATAATGAGAGAAGAGAACCTAAAAATCAATATAGCATGAGGGGCTTTAGAGCCACTGTAATTTGGAGTACTTTTGATTAAGTAAGTAAGTGGCTCATTTTGTCTCTTATGCTGTAAAGCTGAGCATGTTTGCCAACATTTGACAAATGTGTAGTTATCTTGCCCCTCCTCCCATTTCAGTTGGACACTAGTAACCTTTTACCAATGATTAGCACAGGCTTTTCAGGTTTCCTAAACTTCCAAATAATAATTTACAGCAATAACAGTGGGCAGGAACAATTGAGAATGGTTAATATTATAAAATGGTAATTGAAAAATAATTTCTATAGCACAGGAAACTATATTCAATATTTTGTAGTAACCTATAAGGGAAAAGAAAAGGGAAAAATAATATATGTGTGTGTATATTGTGTGTGTGTGTGTGTATATATATATATATATAAAACTGAATCACTTTGCTGTACACCTGGAACTAACATTGTAAACCAACTATACTTCAACCAAAAAAATATATATATATAACTCCTACAGAGCGTTTCAAGTTAAACACATGGAAAGGCCTTAACTCAGCCATTGCTTTCATTTGCATATTTAATTTTCTTTGGGAAATGCCATGCGTTCAGCTCATTAACAACTACATAACCCAGATGCACAATCCTGTACTTTCCTTCCTTCCTTTGATGCCTCTGCCACTTACCCCCAAGGACAAGGCAAGAAAAGAGTAGGTAATTTTCTCATTAAAAGAGAACACAGGTGAAATGATAACTAATTCCAGCCATTTGAGATCTCACTATGCAGAGTATCTTGGTAAATCAAGACAAAGTCATTAAAATTATTGTAAAAAATTCATCTGTGCAACAAATCTTTAGACACATTCATTGCATTAGCCCCTAGGTACTTCCATAATCTAATATAAAATGTCATAGCAGATAAAGATCTGAATTGTAAGCCTATAAAATTCACTCTTGGATACAATACACATACTGAATTGAATAAAAAGCACATGAATTTCTTTTGTCATATGCCTAGAAAATAAAGTAAACTCATGGTTGGAAGGGTGGCAGGCCTAATCATTTCAGGGCTGGTAGGGAGAAGGTGGTGAGAGGGGTCACAAGTTAGAGCTGTTGACCAGAAGACCATGTCTCCCTTTTTCATCGAGGGCACAATGTTTAGTTTTATCAGAATTTAAATGTAAAATAAGAATGTATCAGTGAGATATGGTAGAATCAAAAGTAACCAAATTGTATCACCCTTGATTCTTTCAGTATGGTACATGGAAAGGACGGGAAGAGAAGGAAAGGAAGTAGCAGAGGGATACCCATCAACCAGGTACCCTTCAAAGATTTCAGTTTCACTGTGCTGACACTTCTTTTATAACTGACCTAGATTTCACTATCTCCTGCAATGCCACTCTTTAAGTTTTATAAACCTGACCTCTGGAGTAGCTTACTTAAATCTTAAAAATCAACAAAGCCCTGGATTATAAACAGACTGAACAATATAATATACAAGATTTCTCAGATGTTATGGGGAGGGAGGTGGGAGGGGGTTTCATGTTTGGGAACACATGTAAGAATTAAAGATTTTAAAATTAAATTAAAAAAATTAATTAAAAAAAATAAAAAATAAAATAAAATAAAATAAAAAGAAAAAAAAATAAAAGTGGATCTGGCATATGTTCCAGAAATTTTTTAAAAAATTCATTGTTATTTTAATTGGAGGGTAATTACTTTATAATATTGTAGTGGTTTTTGCTATACATTGATATGAATCAGCCATGGGTGTAGATGTTTCCCCCATCCTGAACCCCTCTCCTACGTTCCTCCCCATCCCATCCCTCAGGGTGCACCAGCTCTGAGTGCCCTGTCTCATGCATCGAACCTGTACTGGCGGTCTATTTCACATATGATAATATACATGTTTCAATGCTATTCTCTCAAATTGTCCCACC
Organism: Capricornis sumatraensis; assembly: GCF_032405125.1. Taxonomy (NCBI): domain Eukaryota; kingdom Metazoa; phylum Chordata; class Mammalia; order Artiodactyla; family Bovidae; genus Capricornis; species Capricornis sumatraensis. The sequence goes on along the minus strand of NC_091074.1, from coordinate 42,746,279 downwards.
CTCACCTTCTCCCACAGAGTCCAAAAGTCTGTTCTTTACATCTGTGTCTCTTTAGCTGTCTCGCATATAGGGTCATCATTACCATCTTTCTAAATTCCATATATATGCATTAATATACTGATTTGGTATTTTTCTTTCTGACTTACTTCACTCTGTATAATAGGCTCCAGTTTAATTGTCCCAGAAATTTTAAGCAAAGTATTTCCACAATTAATTCTGTTAGTTCTTAAGAGCAAATTAGTTTGATTACTGCCTTCAGTCTTAAAATGCACACCCCCAAAAAATTTTTTTTAAAGTTTACACACAGGCTGGTGCTTTTACCATAAAATTCATGTATCTTATTTATTTTTCTAATTTTCCATCAGAATTAAGAATTTCAGAAAACAGAAAACTACAGTGATTAATGGCATTCATCTTAGGCCAGCCTGAACCTTCAACTAGCTATGCACTTGAAAGAAATCTCTTCGCTTCTATAAGTACAACTTTCCTCAACTGTAGATTCAAAATAGTCCTAGAACTTAACATATGAGATTGTTATAAGTTTGAATGAGATACTAAAAGAAACAGTTAACTGAGTGTCTGATAAAGAATGTTCAACACATACCAGCTAATATTATGATCCTGCTGCTAAGTCACTTCAGTCATGTCCGATTCTGTGCGACCCCACAGACGGCAGCCCACCAGGCTCCCTCATCCCTGAGGTTCTCCAGCCAAGAACACCGGAGTAGGTTGCCATTTCCTTCTCCAATGCACGAAAGTGAAAATGAAAGTGAAGTCGCTCAGTTGTGTCCGATTCTTAGCGACCCCATGGACTGCAGCCTACCAGGCTCCTCCGTCCATGGGATTTTCCAGGCAAGAGTACTGGAGTGGGTGCCATTGCCTTCTCCTAATATTATGATCATAATGGGAAGTAAAATCTCCTGGCTCCTGTGTAGGTTCTTCTATCTGACTTGGCTTAATGTTATTTCCCTGCTCCTAAACTGCTTCTGATATAATTACCAATAGATCTCTAATCACTTTGAGATTTTCTTTATCTTTCCAGAATGAACAATCAAAACAAACTTCTGAGAGTTTCAGGGCCAAGAACTTAAGTAGAAACAAGTCTCAATTTTACTCATTTTAATAAAGAACAGAGAAAGTATAATAAAGAGTCAACTCCATTTTTTGATGTTTATAGCTGTCAGCTTGAAGCTTCACCACTCTCTCTTGCCCTTCTTCCCAAATTTGGGCAAACAGAAAGAAAAGCCCTGGATGCTCCATTTTTGGTCCCATTCCTTAACCACCACAAAAACCCAAGTCCATATCCTTTACTTGTTCTCCCAAGCCACTTTGGGGCCAATATTGGGGCCAACTTGATCCACCTTGAAAGCCTCATTATATAAGAAATGAAATGTATTTTTTCAAATCCTCTTGGAGTGTATGAGTGAGCGAGAGTGTGTGTGTGTGTGAGTGTGTGTGTGTGTGTGATCACTGGTCTTGATATTTGAACCAAAATTGGGATGGTAATGGATCCTGAAAAGGAGTGACCATACAAGAAAGCATACCCATGAATTTTACTAAGTTAAACTGCCGATGATTCTCACTTCTCTAAACAACTGAATTTCAGGTAAATTGTCCTAGCAATCTTTTTGTGGTCAGATTATGTAAGAATGGTTTCCAGAAATTTTCTGTCTCAAAAATTTTATATTTCTTATACAGAATATGTTAACCTTTGAGAAAAAGAAATTGAAAAGAACTTTTAAAATATTTTCAGAACAACCTACACACACAGGCAAAAGGTCATTTTGTACAATGAACATAAAAGCAGATGATTTTAAAGACCTTATTAGATGTTTTTCTTTCAGCCACAATAAAATGAAAGAATGGGTATTGTAAAAGATTATTTAAAATAGAACTCTATAAGTAAAGGTGAACAGGACTTGTAGGTTAAGACCTATTCCATCATAATCCCCTTACTCAACTATACTCAAACACAAAGTCTGACTAACTTTTCCAAAAGTGGCATTAGTTAAATTAATAGGGTTTACAAAATATTATTTCTCCAAAATTTTAAGAATATATTTATTGTTAAAGGCGAGATGTACTTCTATCTTCTCATCCTTTTAAAGTTACGGGAAAATAATGTAATTTATAAAGAGGGTTTTTTCTCCATAAGGCTTCCCATGTGGTGCTAGTGGTAAAGAATCCATCCACCTGCCAGTGAAGGAGATATAAGAAATGTGGATTTGATCCCTGGGTCAGGAAGATCCCTTGGAGGAGGGCAGGGCAACCCACCCCAGTATTCTTGCCTAGAAAATTCCATGGACAGAGGAGCCTAGAGGGCTACAGTCCATGGGGTAGCAAAGAGTCAGACATGACTGGGCAAGTAATGTGTAAGAAAGGAATTTATGACTTTTAATTGAACTTCACAATATTTGTTGTGTCTCCTCTATGCAAAGATCTGTGTTACACAGTGGATATAAAAAGGAAATGGGAAGGGAACATAATTCTATTATAAGTAAAACTATTGTGGCCCAGTATTATATCACTTTACCAACAAAGATTCATCTAGTCAGAGCTATATTTTTTTCAGTAGTCACATATGGATGTGAGAGTTGGACTGTAAAGAAAGCTGAGTGCCAAAGAATTGATGCTTTTGAACTGTGGTGTTGGAGAAGACTCTTGAGTGTCCCTTGGAATGCAAAGAGATCAAACTAGCCAATCCTAAAGGAAATCAGTCCTGAATATTCATTTGAAGGACTGATGCTGAAGATGAAAGTCCAATATTTTGGCCACCAAAAGGCAGAGGAACCAGAGATCAAATTGCCAACATCCGCTGGATCATCAAAAAAGCAAGAGAGTTCCAGAAAAACATCTATTTCTGCTTTATTAACGATGCCAAAGCCTTTGACTGTGTGGATTACAATAAACTGTGGAAAATTCTGGAACAGATGGGAATACCAGACCACCTGACCTGCCTCTTGAGAAATCTGTATGCAGGTCAGGAAGCAGCAGTTAGAACTGGACATGGGACAACAGAATGGTTCCAAATAGGAAAAGGAGTATGTCAAGGCTGTATACTGTCACCGTGCTTATTTAACCTATATGCAGAGTACATCATGAGAAACGCTGGGCTGGAGGAAACACAAGCTGGAATTAAGATGGCCGGGAGAAATATCAATAACCTCAGATATGCAGATGACACCACCATTATGGCAGAAAGTGAAGAGGAACTAAAAAACCCCTTGATGAAAGTGAAAGTGGAGAGTGAAAAAGCTGGCCTAAAGCTCAACATTCAGAAAATGAAGATTATGGCATCTGGTCCCATCACTTCATGGGAAATAGATGGAGAAACAGTAGAAACAGTGTCAGACTTTATTTCTGGGGGCTCAAAAATCACTGCAGATGGTGACTGCAGCCATGAAATTAAAAGACGCTTACTTCTTGGAAGAAAAGTTATGACCAACCTAGATATTATATTCAAAAGCAGAGACATTACTTTGACTACTAAGGTCCGTCTAGTCAAGGCTACGGTTTTTCCTGTGGTCATGTATGGATGTGAGAGTTGGACTGTGAAGAAAGCTGAGCGCCTAAGTATTGATGCTTTTGAACTGTGGTGTTGGAGAAGACTCTTGAGAGTCCCTTGGACTGCAAGGAGATACAACCAGTCCATTCTGAAGGAGATCAGCCCTGGGATTTCTTTGGAAGGAATGATACTAAAGCTGAAACTCCAGTACTTTGGCCACCTCATGCGAAGTGTTGTCTCATTGGAAAAGAGTCTGATACTGGGAGGGATTAGGGGCAGGAGGAGAAGGGGACAACAGAGGATGAGATGGCTGGATGGCATCACTGACTCAATGAACATGAGTCTGAGTGAACTCCAGGAGTTGGTGATGGACAGGGAGGCCTGGTATGCTGCGATTCATGGGGTTGCAAAGAGTGGGACACGACTGAGCGACTGAATTGAACTGATGTGAAGAGCTGACTCATTTGAAAAGATCCTGATGTTGGGAAAGATTGAAGGCAGGAGGAGAAGGGGATGACAGAAGATGAGATGGTTGGATGGCATCACCAATGCAATGGACATGAGTTTGAGTAAGCTCCAGGAGTTGGTGATGGACAGGGAAGCCTGACGTGCTACAGTCTGTGGGGTCGCAAAGAGTCAGACAGGACTGAGCGACTGAACTGGGATTGTGTCACCCAGGGTTCATATTCCTTAGTCATACTGTACTGTAGATTCCTTCTCTGCAGTAGGAAAATCCTCATGATTGCACTAAAATACACTCTTTCTTGATATTTCTGTACTTTGTGTATCCTAGCTCAATCTTTAAATCACCTACATAACAGAGTTGAGTGAAATCTACGTCTCTCTCCAAGGAGATTCTGGCAACTGGTCCTCAGGCAAAATGCTTTATAGGAACCTAAAAGGGGTACTTTGTTCCCTAGGTATCCCCTAGACACAGATATCATGAAAGTTATTAGAAAATATGTATGAGAAAATAATTATAACACATTTTTTATCTCCCACATGAGACTTTTGTTTTGCCAGTATAAAGTAGATAGAATAATCTAGTATATTCTTAATATGAAAATGAAGGTTTTCCCAGCTTCCTGGGAGACCTGTGTATAGATACAGTATCTCAAGAAGTCCTGAGGGACAGCTTGAGGTCAGCAGAGTTAAGAGGCTGCAACTCCTCTGCAATCATACTACTCAGGCTCCATCTGATTTGTTCACAATAACCAGATTCCAATTAAGATACCATTGTAGAAAAGAAAGGGTTGTTTATGGTGTGTGTGTATGTGTGTGTAAGTGTAAGTTTTGCTGCTTTCAAACTGTTTTAAGAAATTAAACCCAGAGGGATGGTACGGGGAGGGAGGAGGGTTCAGGATGGGGAACAGGTGGCGGATTCATGTTGATGTATGGCAAAACCAATACAATATTGTAAAGTAATTAACCTCCAATTAATATAAATAAATTTATATTAAAAAAAGAAATTAAAAAATTCTGATCTTGGTTTTACAGTTTTTTGTTAGAATATAAGCAAAACTATAGTTCTTCAAAATAGTGTAAGGCTTATTACTGATTCTAATATATTATCATTTTTCTGCCAAAGTTTAGGTTTGAAGATATACATCAATTTGCATCTTATCTCAATGTATCTAAAAAGTCGTTTACTGTAACTCTCTGCCTCAGTCTTCACTTCTCTTTTGATCATCAGTCATTATTCTTGCCATCCCCAATTTGCTCCTCCACTCTGGTCAGTAGTGAGGACACAAAGAAGCTTACATTAAGGGCGCATGATCATCCACATAAACTAAGGCTTAATTGATTTTTTGTAATACAGAAAAGACAGTAAAAACAGGCATAGGCTTCATGAAAACAGATATGAATTAAAATTTTAGTTGATATAATAGTTTAATTATTTAAGAAATAAAACGAATGACAACATTTTGCCCTTTGTCCCTTCACAGTCTGTGGGACTTAGCTGCTAAATTTCCTACATGATTTCTTGTTCATTTTTTCTTCTTTTTTCCCTGCTATTGTCTTCCTTCCTGATATATCTTCGTTCTACAATATCACATTGCTCCTCTCACTGAGTAAGCCTACAAAATATTATCAAGCTCTTCTGCTGGTGGATGATATCAAGGTCTTACTCAAGCTAGTTAAAATGACTGGTCAATCTTCATTATGCATCAGAAACTATTTACTAGGTACCCAGTATGTGCAGACACTGCACTAGTTGGTAGAAAAGATGTGAAACTAAGGAAAGTTGTCTTTTCTCTGAAGACACACACTCACAAATTCCAAAATTTGAGAAAAGTAAAAGTAATCTCAAAAGCCAGAATCAAGAAGTGTCAGTAATACATTATGAGGTTTCTTGATTTGATATGCTCATAATATTATTCCTATGCTCTTTTCTAGAAAAGTCCTCTTATCATCCCCTGTATAAATTTATCATCTTTTGAAGTCCAGTGTGAATTTGTTCTCATCCAAAATCCTTTTGCTAATCATATATTTCATTCTAAACATGGTTTTAAAAATCCTGGGTCTCCTATTACATACTAATTTTCTCATTATATACTAAGCATTTTATTAAGTATTTTCTTATTTGGTTAATATTTTCAATGGGACTCTCACAATTCTTAGGATGACCCTGTACCCTGACCCAATGGGACCAACAAAAATTGGAAAAACAATTCTGAATGGGGATATAGAAATCTACAAAATGATATAGATACACACACATTTATATGTATTAAAGTCCCTAAGTTGTGTTAGTCCCTCAGTCATGGCTGATTCTGCGACCCTATGGACTGCAGCACACCAGGCTCCTCTATCATGAGATTTTCCAGACAAGGATACTGGAGTGGGTTACCATTTCCTTCTTCAGGGTATCTTCCTGACCTAGGGATCGAACCCGGATCTCCTGCACTGCAGGCAGATTCTTTACCAAAAGTATTAGGTTAAATGCAAACTACTAAAGGAACACTGTGAAGAATGAATAAGAACTGCCTGCAACATCTGAAAATATATCAAATCAAGATATAAAAAATTTATTAAAATTGCACCTTGAAATGTATATTTTAAAGAAAAATTGTGGTTAGTTTAGGTGTTAAGTTAATTATAAGTTCAATGTTGATACCCATTATCCTTTTTTTTTCCAGTTAGATTCATTTATTACATCTTGAAGTAAGGATATTTTAAAAAATAAGTTGTTAATTATATTTCACATACTTAATAGTTAAATGAAGAGGTAGCCAACATTCTATGTATCCTTTGTTTTGTTGTAGTTTCTAAATTTCACCTAATTGCCAGCAGTTCTTATGAAGCTACTCACAAAGTAAAAGTGGCAGAGAAAAGAAAGGAGTTTTAAACTAAGGTTCATTTTAGACTATGTATTTTTTTTTACTTATGATACTTAAACAAAAAACTGGATGGGATCCCAATTGAATTTAAGACTCCATAGATGTGCAAAATTTAGTCTGAGCTAGTCATCAACTATACATATGTAACAAGTTCTGCTATTTTATATTAAGAATGTTGAATCCTTAGCAATACTCTGAAATAAAACAACTATCATATGAAAATTCTTCCTCATTATATATTGAACAAACCTGTTTAACAGATATTAAAGGTCAGAATTACAATTTTAAAATGACTTAAAAGATTTTTTTAAGTGAACATCCTGAAAATTTCTAGAACAAGAATCACATTCCACTGCATTTGTCATATAAATTATCTCAGACCTGTCAAACCCCTGAAACTCCCGAGTAAGTATTTTATGGTCACAATTTTAAAAATACTGGGGCCTGAAGCATGTAAAATAATCAAAAAGTTGCAAAGACACACTTTTGAGAAAAGTCTGAAGGAATTAGCTAATTAACCAAAAGGTAATTTTGGGAGTATGAAATGATTAGGTAAGCCCATGGAAACAGACTTCCGATCTAGTAAAACTGGATTTGAATCCTGACTCCACCACTCACTGGTTCCACAATTTAGGGAACTTACTTAATGTTTGGAATGTCTAAAGTGGAAGATTAAGGAATTATCTTATAGGATTAGTTATTAAGTTAACTGCCTTAGCACAGTAAGACTCATAGTAGACACTGAAACTTTTTGAGAATGAGTTTTAATTGCTCAATACAGAATTTCCTATTTGGACTATGCTTAAAATAGTTTTAACTGAAAAGCATCAATGCTCCTTTTCCACCCTGTGTTAAGTCACTTACATGAGATGAGCCTTCAGCTTCATCTATAAAACCCAGGGAACTTATTTATTATTCTATTATATTCTAAATAGCCTCTCCAAAAAACCCCAATTTAAATGATATTAAGATTTTGTAGCACATTAATAATATTAGATAAGAAATGTCTAAAGGCTATAGTTCTCAAATCTAGCTATATTTTAGAATCAATTGACAGTCTTTAAAAACACTGACAGCAAAAAAATAAAAATCAAATTGGAATCTTTGTGGCATACAAAACTGCACATGAGTGGGGTTTCTGTATGTTTTAGCTGCATGAAAATTTTGACTGTAGTCAAGCTTGTGAACCAACACCTTAAAGGAAAGTTATATGAACTTCAGATGTAAGGGAACTTGTGAGCAGACTTAGCAAAATTCCCAGTCTAAAAACCTTTGCTAGTCTGACAAGCTTTTTATTTCTCCATCAATTTTGAATGAGATCCTTGCTGGGTACAGTAATCCTGGTTGTAGATTTTTCCCTTTCAGTACATTTTTTTTTCTTTTTATTTATTTATTTTTTAATATAAATTTCTTTATTTTAATTGGAGATTAATTACTTTACAATATTGTATTGGCTTTGCCATACATCAACATGAATCTGCCATGGGTGTACACGCGTTCCCAATCCTGAACCCCACTCCCTCCTCCCTCCCCATACCATCCCTCTGGGTCCTCTCAGTGTACCAGCTTCAAGCATCCAGTATCATGCATCGAACCTGGACTGGTGATTCATTTCATATATGATATTATACATGTTTCAATGCCATTCTCCCAAATCATCCCACACTCTCCCTCTCCCACAGAGTCCAAAAGACTGTTCTATACCTCTTTGTCTCTTTTGCTGCCTCGCATACAGGGTTATCATTACCATCTTTCTAAATTCCATATATATGTGTTAGTATACTATATATCCGGCCGCTCCCTTCTGACCTATAGAGTTTCTGCTGAAAGGTCAACTTTTAAGCCTATTGCTTCTCCCTTACTGCTTTTAATATTCTTTCTTTGTGTTTAGTCCTTGTTAGTCTGATTAGTATGTGTCTTGGCATGTTTCTCCTTGGGTTTATCCTGCATGGGACTCTTTGTGCCTCTTGGATTTGATTATTTCCCTTCCACATTGGGGAAATTTTGAACTATAACCTCTTCAAAATTTTTCTCATACCCTTTCTTTTTCTCTTCTTCTTCTGGGACCCCTATACTCTGAGACTATCCTCAGTTCCTTTCATCCTTTTTACTTTATTCTGCTCTTCAGAAGTTATTTCCACCATTTTATCTTCCAATTCACTGATACATTCTTCTGCTTCAGCTATTCTGCTATTGATTCCTCCTAGAGTACTTTTAATTTCAGTAGTTTTGTTGTTTGTATGTTTATTCTTTAAATTCTTCTAGGTCTTTAATAATTGATTCTTGCATTTTCTCCATTTTGTTTTCAAGGTTTCTGATCATCTTTACTATCATTATTCTGAATTCTTTTTCAGATAGTTTGCCTATTTCCTCTTCATTTATTTGGACGTGTTTCCAGTTTGTTCCTTCATTTGTGTAGTTTTTCTCTGCCTTTTCATTTTTTTTTAAACTTATTGTGCTTGAGGTCTCCTTTTCCCAGGCTTCAAGGTTGAATTCTTTCTTCTTTTTGGTTTCTACACTCCTAAGGTTGGTCCAGTGGTTTGTGTAAGCTTTGTATAGGGTGAGATTTGTGCTGAGTTTTTGTTTGTTTGGTTGTTTTTTCCATGATCAGCAAGGTTGAGTGAGGTGGTAATCCTGTCAGCTGATGATTGGGTTTGTATTTTTGTTTTGTTGTATTTTTATTGTTTAGATGAAGCATTCTGCAGAGTGTTACTGGTGGTTGGGTGATGCTGGGTCATGTATTCAAGTGGTTTCCTTTGTGTGAGTTCTCACTATTTGATACTTCTTAGGGTTAGTTCTCTGGTAGTCTAGGGTCTTGGAGTCAGTGCTCCCATGTGAAAGGCTCAGGGCTTGATCTCAGAGGCTATGAAGTATCCCAGGTGCTTTGTATACAGTTGGAGTCCTGCAGTCACTGAGCTCAGCAGATGTAAAGTCACTAAGAACTGGTTCCCTCAGTGCTCTTGCTGAATATAGCGTGTTGAAGCAAGGTCCTGGTGCAACACCCCACTGTTCAGCAGAAGGCGAGCAGAACATGGTGGCTATCTTGACAAGCAAAAGTTAGGAGAATTCAGTACCACCAAACCAGCTTTAAAACAAATATTAAAGGGACTTATATAGTCAAGAAATACTAGAGAAGAAAAGATCTACAAAATCAACCCCAAACAATTAATAAAATAGGAATAGGAACATATATATCAATAATTACTTTAAATGTAAGTGGATTAAATGCCCCAACCAAAAGACACAGACTGGCTGAATGGATACAAAAACAAGACCATATGTATACTGTCTACAAGAAACCCACTTCAGACCTAAAGGCATATATAGACTGAAAGTGAGAGGATGGAAAAATATATTCCATGAAAATGGGAAGTGAAAGAAAGCTGGAGTAGCAATCCTCATATCAGACAAATTGACCTTAAAGAATATTACAAGAGATAAGGAAGGACACTACATAATGATCAAAAATCGACAGTAAGACAATAATAGTAAGAGACTTTAATACCCCACTCACACCAATGGACAGATCATTAAAACAGAAAATTATTAAGGAAACACAAGTCTTAAATGTCACATTAGATGAACTGGATCTCATTGATATCTTCAGGAAATTCCATCCAAATGCTGAATACACTTTCTTCTCAAGTGCATGTGGAACATAATCCAGGATGGACAATATCTTGGGTTACAAATCAAATCTCAGTAAATATAAGAAAACTGAAACTGTGTCAAGCATCTTCTCTGACCACAACATTATGAGACTAGATATCAACTGCAAGGGGTGGGGGAGGGGGAAGCCTGTAAGAAACACAAACACATGGAAATTAAGCAACACATTCTAAATAACCAGCAGGTTACTGAAAAAATTAAAAGGGAAATAGAAAAATTTCTAGAAACCAATGACAATGAAAACATGACAACTCCAAACCTATGGGATGCAGCAAAAACAGTTCTAAGAAAGAAGTTTATAGCAATACAATCCTACCTCAAGAAACAAATAAAACATTGAATAGACAACCTAACTGTAAACCTAAAACAATTGGGAAAACAACAACAACAACAACAACAAAAACAAAATTAATAGAAGAAAACAAATTATAATGATCTGAGCAAAAATAAATGAAAAATAAATGGAGACAATATTAAAGATTAATAAAACCAAAAGCTGGTTCTTTGAAAAGATAAACAAAATGGGCAAACATTTAGCCAGACTCATCAGGAAAAAAAGAGAGAAGAATCAAATCAACAAAATTAGAAATGAAAAAGACAAAAGAAAATGCAGAAATACAAAGGACTATAACAGACTATTATCAACAACTATATGGCAATAAAATGGATAAACTGGAAGAAGTGGATAGATTTTTAGAAAAGTTCAGTCTTCCAAAACTAACCAGGGAGAAACAGAATTTATGAACAACTGAATTATAATCACTGAAATTGAAGCTGTGATCAAAAATCTCCCAAAAAACAAAAGCCAAGGACTAGATGGCTTCACAGGAGAATTCTGTCAAACATTTAGAGAGGAGCTAATGCCTATACTTCTAAAACTCTTTCAAAAAATTGCAAAGGAAGGAACACTTCCAAACTCATTCTACAAGGCCACCATCAACCTGATACCAAAACCAGACAAAGACAACACACACAAAAAAGAAAACTACAGGCCAGCATCACTGATGAACATAGAAAGAAAAATCCTCGACACTATTTTACAAACAAAATTCAGCAACACATCGAAAAGCTCATACACCATGAACAAGTTGGGTTTATTCCAGGGATGTAAGGTTCTTCAATATATGCAAATCAATCAATGTGATACACCACAACAAACTGAAAGATAAAAACCATATGATAACCTCAATAAATGCAGAAAAAGTCTTTGACAAAATACAGCACCCATATGATTCAGTTCAGTTCAGTTCATTTCAGTCGCTCAGTCATGTCTGACTCTTTGTGACCCCATGAATCTCAGCACACCAGGCCTCCCTGTCCTTCACCAACTCCTGGAGTTCACTCAGACTCGCATCCATCGAGTCAGTGATGCCATCCAGCCATCTCATCCTCTGTCATCCCCTTCTCCTCCTGCCCCCAATCCCTCCCAGCATCAAAGCCTTTTCCAAATAGTCAACTCTTTGCATGAGGTAGCCAAAGTACTGGAGTTTCAGCTTTAGCATTATTCCTTCCAAAGAAATCCCAGGGTTGGTCTTCTTCAGAATGGACTGGTTGTATCTCCTTGCAGTCCAAGGGACTCTCAAGAGTCTTCTCCAACACCACAGTTCAAAAGCATCAGTTCTTCAGTGCTCAGCCTTCTTCACAGTCCAACTCTCACATCCATACATGACTGCTGGAAAAACCATAGCCTTGACTAGACGGACCTTAAAACTCTTCAAAAAATAAGCATAGAAGGAACCTACCTCAACATGGTAAAGGCCATATATGATAAGCCTACGGGAAACATTATCCTCAATGATGAGAAATTGAAAGCATTCTGTCTAACATCAGGAACAAGACAAGGGCGTCCGCTCTCACCACTATTATTCAACAGAGTTTTGGAAGTCCTAGCTACAGCCATCAGAGAAGAAAAACAAACAAAATGAATCCAGATCGGAAAAGAAAAACAAATTCTCACTGTTTGTAGATGACATTACACTGTACATGCCGCTGCTGCTGCTGTTAAGTCATTTCAGTCGTGTCCGACTCTGTGCGACCCCAGAGACGGCAGCCCGTCAGGCTCCCCTGTCCCTGGGATTCTCCAGGCAAGAACACTGGGGTGGGTTGCCATTGCCTTCTCCAATGCATGAAAGTGAAAAGTGAAAGTGAATTCGCTCAGTCACGTGTGACTCTTAGCCACCCCATGGACTGCAGCCTCTCATGGGATTTTCCAGGCAAGAGTACTGGAGTGGGGTGCCATTGCCTTCTCCGATACTGTACATAGCAAACCCTAAAGATAGTATCAGAAAATTACTAGAACTAATCAGTGAATTTAGCAAAGTTGCAGGATACAAAATCAATACACAGAAATCAACTGCATTTCTACATGTTAATAATGAAAAATCAGAAAAAGAAATTAAGGAATCAATCCCATTCACCATTACAACAAAAATAATTAAATATCTAGGAATAAACTTACCTAAGGAGACAAAAGAACTGTACACAGAAAATTATGACATTAATAAAAGAAATTAAAAATGATGTAAAAAGATGGAGAGACATTCCATGTTCTTGTGTAAGAAGAATCAATATTGTGAAAATTACTATACTACCAAATACAATCTACAGATTCAATGTGATCCCTATCAAATTACCAATGGCATTTTCCACAGAACTAGAACAAAAAATTTCACAATTCATATGGAAACACATAAGACCTTGAATAGCCAAAGCAGTCTTGATAAAGAAGAATGGAGGTGGAGGAATCAACCTTCCTGACTTCAGATGATACTACAAAGGTACAGTCATTGAGATAGTATGGTACTGGCACAAAAACAGAAATATAGACCAATGGAACAAGACATAAAGCCCAGAAAAAAACCCGTGCACCTATGGGTACCTTATTTTTTACAAAGGAGGCAAGAATATACAATAGGACAAAGAAAGCCTCTTCAATAAAAGGGGCTGGGAAAACTGAACAGCTACATGTAAAAGAATTAAATTAGAACACTTCCTAACACAATACACAAAGATAAACTCAAAATGGATTAAGGACCTAAATGTAAGACCAGAAACTATAAAACTCTTAGAGGAAAACATAGGCAGAACACTCAATGACATAAATCAAAGCAAGATCCTCTATGATCCACCTCCTAGAGTAATGGAAATAAAAACAAAAATAAACAAGTGGGACCTGATTAAACTTGAAAGCCTTTGCACAGCAAAGGAAACTATAAGCAAGGTGAAAAGGCAACCCTCAGAGTAGGAGAAAGGAATAGCAAAGGAAACAACTGATAAAGACTCAATTCCCAAAATATACAAGCAGCTCATACAACTCAGTGCCAGAAAAACAACTTAATCAAAAAGTGGGAAAAAGACCTAAACAGATATTTCTCCAAAGAAGATATGCATATGGGTAACAAACACACAAAAAGATGCTCAACATCCAACATTATTAGAGAAATGCATATTAAAACTACAATGAGATATCACCTCACACTGGTTAGAATGGCTATCATCAAAAAGTCTACAAACAATAAATGCTGGAAAGGATGTGGAGCAAAGGGAACACTCTTGCACTGTTGGTGGGAATGTAAATTAATACATCCACTAAGGAAGATGGCATGGAGATTCCTTAAAAAGCTAGGATTAAACCACCAAAAATTTGGAAAACTTAGCAGTGGCCACAGGACAGGAAAAGGTCAGTTTTCATTCCAATTCCAAAGAAAGGGAATGCCAAATAATGCTCAAACTACCACACAAATGTACTCATCTCACATGCTAGTAAAGTAATGCTCAAAATTCTCCAAGCCAGGCTTCAGCAATACATGAAGCATGAACTTCCAGATGTCCGAGCTGGTTTTAGAAAAGGCAGAGAAACCGGAGATCAAATTGCCAACATCTGCTGGATCATGGAAACAGCAAGAGAGTTCCAGAAAAATATCTATTTCTGCTGTATTGACGATGCCAAAGCCTTTGTGTGAATCACAATAAACTGTGGAAAATTCTGAAAGAGATGGGAATACCAGACCACCTGACCTGCCTTTTGAGAAACCTACATGCAGGTCAGGAGGCAACAGTTAGAACCGGGCACAGAACAACAGACTGGTTCCAAATAGGGAAAGGAGTACGTCAAGGCTGTATATTGTCACCCTGCTTATTTAACTTATATGCAGAGTATATCATGAGAAACGTTGGGCTGGAAGAAACACAAGCTGGAATCAAGATTGCTGGGAGAAATATCAATAATCTCAGATATGCAGATGACACCACCCTTATGGCAGAAAGTGAAGATGAACTAAAAAGCCTCCTGATGAAAGTGAAAGAGGAGAGTGAAAAAGTTGGGTTAAAGCTCAACATTCAGAAAATGAAGATCATGGCATCCAGTCCCATCATTTCATGGGAAATAGATGGGGAAATAGTGTCAGACTTTATTTTGGGGGGCTCCAAAATCACTGCAGATGGTGACTGCAGCCATGAAATTAAAAGACACTTGCCCCTTGCAAGGAAAGTTATGACCAACCTAGACAGCATATTAACAAACAGAGACATTATTTTGCACACAAAGGTCTGTCTAGTCAAAGCTATGATTTTTCTGGTAGTCATGTATGGATGTGAGAGTTGGACTGGGAAGAAAGCTGAGCACTGAAGAATTGATGCTTTTGAACTGTGGTGTTGGAGAAGACTCTTGAGAATCCCTTGAACTGCAAGGAGATCCAACCAGTCCATCCTAAAGGAGATCAGTCCTGGGTGTTCATTGGAAGGACTGATCCTGAGGCTGAAACTCCAGTACTTTGGCCACCTCACGTGAAGAGTTGACTCATTGGAAAAGACCCTGATGCTGGGAGGGATTGGGGCAGGAGGAGAAGGGGACAACAGAGGATGAGATGGTTGGATGGCATCACCGACTCGATGGACATGAGTTTGGGTAAACTCCAGGAGTTGGTGATGGACAGGGAGGCCTCCATGCTCTGATTCATGGTGTCACAAAGAGTCAGACACAACTGAGCGAATGAACTGAACTGATCCCATTATTCATTGTAGCACTATTAGAATAGCTAGAACATGGAAGCAACCTAGATGTCCATTGACAGATGATTGGATAAAGAAGTGTGGTACATATACACAATGGAATATTACTCAGCCGTAAACAGAAATGCATTTGAGTCAGTTCTGATGAGGTGGATGAACCTAGAACCCATTATACATGGTGAAGTGAGTCAGAAAGAAAAAGATAAATATGGTATTCTAACATATATATATAAGGAATCTAGAAGAATGGTACTGAAGAACTTATTTACAGGGCAGCAGTGGAGAAACAGATGTAGAGAACAGACTTATGGACATGGGAGAGAGGAGGAGAGGGTGAGATGTATGGAAAGAGTAACATGGAAGCCTTACATTACCATATGTAAAATAGATAGCCAACAGGAATTTGCTGTATGGCTCAGGAAACTCAACAAGGACTCTGTAGCAACCTAGAAGGGTGGGATGGGGAAGGAGATGGGAGAGTTTCAAAAGCGAGGGGATATATGAATACCTATGGCAGATTCATGTTGAGGTTTGGCAGAAAACAACAACATTCTGTAAAGCAATTATCTTTCAATAAAAAAATAAATCCCAGTCTATTGTCCAAGCTAAAGATTTTATGATACAGATTTAGCTCAAAGAATCCCTCACCCAATTTCCTTATCTAACATTTATTCTCTTATTTCCATCTTTCTGGATTCCATGTAACCCCTTCAAACTCATTTTGTTTATAATTAAACTTTTCATTCATTAATATCTTTTCTTCATATTTTTATTAAAGAAACCTTCATTCTCAGTTTTCCAAGATTAAAACTACAGCATGAAATTTGAAACTCTGTTCTATCACATAAAATCTGAAGGTATACCTACACACAGATCCCACCCATCAATCAACACATTTCTATTTCATCTTTAAAAGTGACTCACCCAGAAAAGCCTCCTCTGACCCTCTCAAGATTAGGTTAGATGTCTTCATATATGTGCTTAGCCCCTAGTCTGCTCCATAGGACTTACTATTGATTAAATTTTAGGTTTATATGTGTGATCTGCTATTCAAAGCCTATATCAAACACTAGAATTTGAAATAAATGGAGGCAAGAACAATGTTTTTGCTATTCATCTTCAGAAACAATACAAGTGACCAACACACAATAAATACTCAAAAAATTTTTCTGAATAATGAAAAGTAAAATTAATCTTTATTACTGTTATTTGTGCTAAGTTATTGGTAAGTCTGAGCCTCTTTTCATATGTCTGTTGGCTCTATGCATTTCTTCTGTGAATTAGTTTCACTATGGTATGATCATTCTGGCTCATTCAAGCACTGTAGTTTATTCATCTGAAGACAGAAATCAGGTTTCTACTGACACAGGTGAGATTTAAACAGTTTGGTGTCAAAATGTACAGTTAATCATTAAGAACTGACACATAGGATAAAAATATCCAGCTGATTGACCTAACATCTTCAGGTTTGTGTATGTTGTGAAGTAAAATCCTTTCAACCCCATCCATTACAATATTATGGTATCTAATTTCTACAGATCATAAAGATGAGTTTATCTGCCAGTCTGTATTTGTGAGATATAGTCTGACTAGATTCCCTAAGTTATATCTGGTAACTTGTACCAGGAACAAATTGAGTATGGTTCAGGGAACATAGGCTGGCCTCCTATCCCAGCAAATTTTCTGTTGGCTTATGTGATGCTGGGCAAGCACTGCACCTTTTTTTAGCTATTATTTCTTGACTGAAAAGCAAAGAATTAGAACAGATGCACCTTCAACACTTTGTTTAACTCTGACATTCTAGGACTGTTAGAATTGTTTACATTATTGAAATTGGATTTGTTTTTTCTACAAATTCTGAGGAGTTAGATATCCTGCTCATGTACATGCCTATACTTGTGTGTTGTTAGTCTCCGTTGTCTGACTCTCTGTGGCCCCATGAACTGTAGCCTGCCAGGATCCTCTGTCTATGGGATTTTTCCAGACAAGAATACTGGAGTAGGTTGTCATTCCCTTCTCCAGGGGATCACCCCAACCCAGGGATCAAGCCCAGTCTCCTGCATTGTAGGCAAATTCTTTATTGAGCCACCAGGGAGGCAAATACTAATATCTGTGTGTTTTGTGCAGTGGGAAAATATTATCCAAATTGCAGAAAAGTTTTTACTAAAGAGTCTCCTTTTTCCCTGAATAATTAATTCAGCATGTTAGTTTTATATTGCTGTATTAAAACTTAGCAACAAGCTTAGCAACTTAATATTCATTTATTATCTCAGATTTCCTGTAAGTCAGACTTACAGGCATGCCTTAGTTGGGTTCTCTGCTTAGGGTCTCAAAGGGTTCAGCCAAGTGTTGGCTGAGATTGCGGAGTCATCTGAAGCAGAGTATTCTTCTCATCTCATGGAATTGTAGCAAAATTTTAATTTCCTTGCTGCTGTACAGCTCATGGAAGCTTGCTTCTCCAAGGCCAGCAGGAAGAGATGCAGTGTGTCTGCTGCATCCAGCTTCTCACTAGTTGACTCCTTTTGAAGACTTCACCTGAATAATCTTCCTTTTAATAAACTTAAAAGCCAACTGATCAGGGACTTTAATTACATACGGAAAATTCATCTACTTCGCCATTTTACATGGGTTGAAGCAGTGGCAGGTCCAGTTTACACACAAGGACAGGTAATTACACAGGGTGTGGTACACTGAGGTCATCTTAGAATTTTGCATTATTATAGGCACATATGGTCTATAAATAATCTGAAATTATGTTTTTTCATAAGAGTTGTATTTTTAATAGTATTCCAAGTGGCTTTAATGTTTCATTTTATCTGTAATGTGGATTTTTATGAAATGTTATTAATGTTTTAACTTTTTTATATTGTAAAAAACTAAGAATTTACTTTTAATTGGCCTAATAAATGTAAAAATATTTTTTTAGTTATTGATAATTATCTCTTTAAAAAGACTCTCAAAATGTAAATGATTTAGAAATATGCCTGCTTTATTCAAAAATCTTTGACTGTGTGGATCACAAAAAACTGGAAAATTCTTCAACAGATGGGAATACCAGACCATCTGACCTGCTTCTTGAGATATCTGTATGCAGGTCAAGAAGCAACAGTTAGAACTAGACATGGAACAACAGACTGGTTCCAAATAGGAAAAGGAGTACGTCAAGGCTGTATATTGTACCCTGCTTATTTAACTTACGTGCAGAGTACATCATGTGAAACGCTGGGCTACATGAAACACAAGCTAGAATCAAGATTGCTGGGAGAAATATCAATAACCTCAGATATGCAGATGACACCACCCTTATGGCAAAAAGTGAAAAAGAACCAAAGAGCCTCTTGTTGAAAGTGAAAGAGGAGAGTGAAAAAGTTGGCTTAAAACTCAACATTCAGAAAACTAAGACCATGGCATCTGATTCCATCACTTCATGGCAAACAGATGGGAAAACAATGACAGACTTTATTTTTTTGGGCTCCAAAATCACTGCAGATGGTGACTGCAGCCATGAAATTAAAAGACACTTGACCTTTGCAAGGAAAGCTATGACCAACCTTGGATAGCATATTAAAAGGCAGAGACATTACTTTCCCAACAAAAGTCTGTCTAGTCAAAGCTATGATTTTTCTGGTAGTCATGTATGGATGTGAGAGTTGGACTATAAAGAGCACTGAAGAATTGATGCTTTTGAACTGCGGTGTTGGCAAGGACTCTAGAGAGTCCCTTGCACGGCAAGGAGATCAAACCAACCAATCCTGAAGGAAATCAGTCCTGAGTATTCATTAGAAGGACTGATGCTGAAGCTGAAACTCCAATAATTTGGCCACCTGATTATAAGAACTGATTCATTGAAAAAGACCCTAATGCTGGGAAACATTGAAGGCAGGAGGAGAAGGGGATGACAGAGGATGAGATGAATGGATAGCATCACTGACTCAATGGATATGAGTTTGAGTAAGCTCTGGAATTTTGTGATGGACAGGGAAATCTGGCATGCTCCAGTCCGTGGGGTGGCAAAGAATCGGACACAACTGAGAGACTAAACTGTCATGATGCTACAAGAATGCGACATTTTAAAACACAGACTTGAGAAAAAAGAAAATTTGTTTTCACATGAAAGAATAAAGAAATTTAAGTTATAGAAAATAAATATCTGCAAAATGAATGAATTTTGGCTTATTTTCCCCTTGCGTTGTGAATATGAACATTTATTTTTTGGGGGTCCAGTATGTCAGGATAGTACATAATCTCACTTTACTTTCATTTTTTATGGTGAAGTGAAGTGGCTCAGTCATGCCCGACTCTTTGCAACCCCATGGACAGTAGCCTGCACCAAGCTCCTCCATCCATGGGATTTTCTAGGCAAGAGTACTGGAGTGGGTTGCCATTTCCTTCTCCAGGGAATCTTCCTGACCCAGGGATCAAACCCAGGTCTCCCGCATGTAGACAGATGCTTTACCATCTGAACCACCAGGGAAGTCCCTTTTTATGGTGAAATACCCATAAATAACATCCCAACCTACAACTAAATTTCATTCTTCTTAGAAACATCATATGATAATAAAACCACAGCATTTGGAGCAAGACTCCTGAGTTTAAATTTCAGTGTCACTACTAACCCACCAGTTGTGTCCCACTGAATACATTACACATAGTTTTGGAGTTTCAATTTAAATTCATCAGTAAAATAAACATAATAATAAGTACTAGCCTCAACAGGATTATGGAGAAGATGAAATTTGTTTAATTACATTTGTTCCTTTGTACTTAAGAAAAAGCCTGGCACATGACATTTGTATGTGTGTGTGTGTGAAATGTATAAATATTTAATCCATTTAAACATAAAATTATGCCTTAAAATTTCAGACTTGTGTGTGCATATGATGATAAAGAAATCCCTAAACAACTATTAAGGTGCAAAGAAAAAAAAAAAAGACTATTACTTTTCAAAAGCTTTAATGCTTTAATGGTTCTGACACTTGAAACTGCAGGAAAGATACATAATCTCACATACTAATACAACTGACAATATCCATATACTCATACCATTGTGGGTTTTGTTTTTAATGATTAGCATCAACCTATACCCAAAATATCGATGACTCAAACATGATAGGAACATAGAATATAAGTTTAACAAACTTGAAAATATAAAAGCCAAAGTTAGAATTTGCAGGAAACAGGATAGCAAGTGAAGAGAAAGGTGTTAAAAAAGAGTAAGACCAATAGTATTCTCATTTAATATAGGGAAGGCTCTCTGCATGCTGCACAAATTGATGGTATAAGAAACCAAACTTTAAACAAGTTATATAAATATGTAAAATTAACAAAGAGAATAATTATTTTTAAAGTACACCTCTATCAAATATTGAAAAGAGTGAGGAAGTTTAGTAAGATAATGTAAATGCATAGCAGTTACTTTTCATAAGTGAGAGTCAAAAAACATTTTCAGAAATTGATAACTCAAGAAATAGAAATATATATTTATTTTTTAAAGATATTCAAGAAATTTGCAAAAGAAATTAAAAAAAAAACAACATAAAAATCCTTCTGGAAAGTGGGATTATTGGAAACTTTTGGGAGCTAGTGCTACTTCTGTATTATCTTATTTTGAGCTGTGTGTATCATTATATATGCATGCAACACATGCATATGTATATATCATACATATGTGCATGTAAAACTATGGACATATACATATACATACAAAGCTATCTATATCAATAGTTAGCTATCAAGAAAGAGAGGCAGAAAAATTGAAGAGAGAATGCAGGGAACAGTGTTATGAAAAGGGTGTTTATCACAGGTCACCAGACTAGTGATCTAGTCAAGGAGCTCATTGACTTTTAATTGTACAACAGGTATTCATGGATTCCCCCTTTTCACCTAAGATACGAATTGACAAGAGCCAGGCCATGATTAGTACACAGTATGTTGGAATACCCTAAAATAAAGACATCTCAAAGTCTAACAAGGGGTGGGGGAAGGAAAGGGTGGGACAAATGGAGAGAGTAGCATGGAAATACGTACACTACTAAATGTAAAATAGCTAGTCATTGGGAATTTGCTGTATGACTCAAGGAAATCAAACCAGGGCTCTGTGACAACCTAGAAGGGTTGGAAGGGGATGAAGGTGGGCGGGAGCTTCAAGAGGCAGGGGAAACATGTATATGTATGGCTGATTCATGTTGATATATGACAGAAACCACCACAATATTGCAAGGCAATTATCCTTCAATTAAAAATAAAATAGGTCTCAAAGTCTGAACAGAGGTCAGCCTAGGTCCTGTAGCAAAGCTTGGTGAGTGGGACCAAACTTACTTACAGAACCACCTGACCACTCTTTTGGATGCCTCTGAATAGTAAAACCTACATAGCTGTAGGGGAAATGTGTTGTTTCTTCACAGGTCATGCTTCTCCTGCATCCTGACCTCTGAAGAGACTGCTGGTAAGTCACTTCAGCCGAGTTTGACTCTGTGCGACCCCATAGATGGCAGCCCACCAGGCTCCCCCGTCCCTGGGAGTTTCCAGGCAAGAATACTGGAGTGGGTTGCCATTTCCTTCTCCAATGCATGAAAGTGAAGTCGCTTAGTTGTATATGACTCTTAGCAACCCCATGGACTGCAGCCTACTAGGTTCCTCCATCCATGGGATTTTCCAGGCAAGAGTACATACACACACACATATAAATATCATGTGCCAGGCTTTTTCTTAAGTACAAAGGAACAAATGTAATTAAACAAATTTCATCTTCTTCATAATACTATTGAGGCTGGTACCTATTATTATGTTTACTGATGAATTTAAATTGAAACTCCAAAACTATGTGTAATGTATTCAGTGGGACACAACTGGTGGGTTAGTAGTGACATTGAAATTCAATTGGGTGGAGTGCCATTGCCTTCTCTGCCGAAGAGACTATCTCTGGTTAAATAACCCCATGATCCAAACAATTTAAGCACCATTAAAAAAAAGTCCACATATTAGCGTCACCACTGCCACCACACACTTCCTAAAATCAGGCCTTGCACTCCCCTTGGGAGGGTATCTAGGTGTAAGGCAAGAGCCAGGAAAGATGTCAGAACATGAGCAGAAGCAGGAAGCCTTGTAGTGCCTGAGAACCTCTTCACTCTTCCCCTGGACAGACCTTGCTTAGTTATCCTTTCTGTTTGTACTCTGATTCCTGCCATTTCACTGTCTGTCTCTCTCTCATCTTTTATTATTTAACGAATTTACCAGTTACTGTCCCAATTTAGTAGTGTTCCTTAGGCAAGAAAGCCTGATCTCCTTGCCATTTCTAGATCACTGTACAATGTCCTAAAAGCTACTAATCAACCAAAATGACTAACAGGGCATTATTATTGCCACCTGAAGGAAGTTTTTTTTCCCTGAAGAGGCTTTCTATTCCTGAATTTTGAGTTTTACTCCTTCAGTACCTATGCTATATGATTTATATTTTGAAAATTTTGAGTAATCTATTAAGTTTCAAATTCAACAATGACTAAGCAATCCTATAGTATTATTGGAAGACAGTTATGAATCAAGTAAGAATTTAAGAATTTGCTCTAATAATTTTAATAATTTGATCAGAAGCCTTTGTTAGAAGATTTGGAAATACAAAATCAATCTCGGTTTTAAAAACATTTTTGTGGAAGGAATGGTAGTTGATTATGCCTTTATCATTTTAAGTATAGAAAAAAAGTAGCTTAGAACTTTCATAACCATCTGAGTAAAGAAAAGCAAAAGTTTGTTTTTATTATTCAGTTAAAGCTATTTTAGAATGAAAAATTTCCATTTGCTGTATCTACTGTCTCCATTAACTGCTGGGCCATTAGTTTTATTTTTTTATTTTTTGATTTATTTTATTTTACAATACTGTATTTGTTTTGCCATACATCAACATGAATCCACCATGTGTGTACACGTGTTCCCAATCCTGAAATCCCCTCCCACTTCCCTCCCCATACCATCTCTCGATCATCCCCGTGTACCAGCCCCAAGCATCCTGTATCCTGCATCAAACCTAGACTGGCGATTCATTTCTTACATGATAGTATACATGTTTCAATGCCATTCTCCCAAATCATCCCACCCTCTCCCTCTCCCTCTGAGTCCAAAAGACTATTCTGTACATCTGTGTCTCTTTTGCTGTCTTGCATACAGAGTTATCATTACCATCTTTCGAAATTCCATATATATGTGTCAGTATACTGTATTGGTGTTTTTCTTTCTGGCTTACTTCACTCTGTATAATCGGCTCCAGTTTCATCCATCTCATTAGAAATGATTCAAATGTATTCTTTTTAATGGCTGAGTAATACTCCATTGTGTATATGTACCACAGCTTTCTTATCCATTCATCTGCTCATGGACGTCTAGGTTTTTACCATGCCCTGGCTATTATAAACAGTGCTGTAATGAACATTGGGGTACATGTGTCTCTTTCAATTCTGGTTTCCTTTGTGTGTATGCCCAGCAGTGGGATTGCTGGGTCATAAGGCAGTTCTATTTGTAGTTTTTAAGGAATCTCCACACTGTTCTCCATAGTGGCTGTACTAGTTTGCATTCCCACCAACAGTGTAAGAGGATTCCCTTTTGTCCACACCCTCTCCAGCATTTACTGCTTGTAGACTTTTGGATCGCAGCCATTCTGACTGGTGTGAAATGGTACCTCATTGTGGTTTTGATTTGCATTTCTCTGATAATGAGTGATGAGCATCTTTTCATGTGTTTGTTAGCCATCTGTATGTCTTCTTTGGAGAAATGTCTATTTAGTTCTTTGGCCCATTTTTTGATTGGATCGTTTATTTTTCTGGAATTGAGCTGCATATTGCTTGTATATTTTTGAGATTAGTTTCTTGTCAGTTGCTTTATTTGCTATTATTTTCTCCTATTTCGAAGGCTGTCTTTTCACCTTACTTATAGTTTCCTTTGTTGTGCAGAAGCTTTGAATTTTAATTAGGTCCCATTTGTTTATTTTTGCTTTTATTTCCAGTATTCTGGGAGGTGGGTCATAGAGGATCCTGCTGTGATTTGTATCGGAGAGTGTTTTGCCTATGTTCTCCTCTGGGACACTGGTGAAAGAAATCAAAGAGGACACTAATAGATGGAGAAATATACCATGTTCATGGATTAGTGAAAATGAGTATACTACCTAAAGCAACCTACAGATTCAGTGCAATCCCTATCAAGCTACCAGCAGTATTTTTCACAGAGCTAGAACAAATTATTTCACAATTTTTATGGAAGTACAAAAAACCTAGAATAGCCAAAACAATCTTGAGAAAGAAGAATGGAACTGGAGGAATCCACCTGCCTGACTTCAGGCTCAACTACAAAGCCACTGTCATCAAGACAGTATGGTACTGGCACAAAGACAGAAATATAGATCAATGGAACAAAATAGAAAGCCCAGAGATAAATCCACACACCTATGGACACCTTATCTTCAACAAAGGAGGCAAGAATATACAATGGTAAAGACAATCTCTTTAACAAGTGGTGCTGGGAAAACTGGTCAACCACTCGTAAAAGAATGAAACTAGAACACTTTCTAACACCACACACAAAAATAAACTCAAAATGGATTAAAGATCTAAATGTAAGACCAGAAACTATAAAACTCCTAGAGGACCATTAGTTTTATAAATCAGTTGTACAATTGCCCATTCTCAAAGATGTTATAAAAGTAATTATAAGAGTATTCCTTCCAGTTCCATTTTTCTCTCTCAAGGTTGCTTTGGCTACTTGAGGTTTTTTTGTATTTCGATACAAATTGGGAAATTATTTGTTCTAGTTCTGTGAAAAATACTGCTGATAGCTTGATAGGGATTGCATTGAATCTGTAGATTGCTTTGGGTAGTATACTCATTTTCACTATATTGATTCTTCCAATCCATGAACATGGTATATTTCTCCATCTATTAGTGTCCTCTTTGATTTCTTTCACCTGTGTCTTATAGTTTTCTATATATAGACCTTTAGTTTCTTTAGGTAGATATATTCCTAAGTATTTTATTCTTTTCATTGCAATGGTGAATGGAATTGTTTCCTTAATTTCTTTTTCTACTTTCTCATTATTAGTGTATAGGAATGCAAGGGATTTCTGTGTGTTGATTTTATATCCTACAACTTTACTATATTCATTGATTAGCTCTAGTAATTTTCTGGTGGAGTTTTTAGTGTTTCCTATGTAGAGGATCATGTCATCTGCAAACAACAATGAGGTACCATTTCACACCAGTCAGAATGGCTGCGATCCAAAAATCTGCAAGCAATAAATGCTGGGGAGGGTGTGGAGAAAAGGGAACCCTCTTACACTGTTGGTGGGAATGCAAACTAGTACAGCCACTATGGAGAACAGTGTGGAGATTCCTTAAAAAATTTCAAATAGAACTGCCTTATGACCCAGCAATCCCACTGCTGGGCATACACACAAAGGAAACCAGAATTGAAAGAGACACATGTACCCCAATGTTCATCGCAGCACTGTTTATAATAGCCAGGGCATGGTAAAAACCTAGACGTCCAACAGCAGACGAATGGATAAGAAAGCTGTGGTACATATACACAATGGAGTATTACTCAGCCATTAAAAAGAATACATTTGAATCATTTCTAATGAGATGGATGAAACTGGAGCCGATTATACAGAGTGAAGTAAGCCAGAAAGAAAAACACCAATACAGTATATTAACACATATATATGGAATTTAGAAAGATGGTAATGATAACCCTGTATTCGAGACAGCAAAAGAGACAGAGATGTATAGAATGGACTTTTGGACTGTGTGCGAGAGGGAGAGGGTAGGATGATTTGGGAGAATGGCACTGAAACATGTATACTATCATGTAAGAAATGAATCACCAGTCTATGTTCGATACAGGATACAGGATGCTTGGGGCTGGTGCACAGGGATGATCCAGAGAGATGATATGGGGTGGGAGGTGGGGGGGGGGGGCGTTCAGGATTGGGAACTCATGTACAACCGTGGCGGATTCATGTCAATGTATGGCAAAACCAATACAGTATTGTAAAGTAAAATAAAGTAAAAATAAAAAATTTAAAAAAAAAAGATTATTCCTTCTACTTTCTTCACAGGATTTAAAGTATCAGTTTATCTATTAACTTACTGACCCAAGTATGGAAGAAAAAAAATTAATTTATGTTTTTAGGAACAAAGAAACATAGAACTCATTTCTATTTTGAGGAAGGATGAAAAACAAAGTCTACAATTCATAAAAGCCCATTACAAATAAAATATGATGCATACAAATATGAGATCCTCCAGAGGCCAGAAAAGACAGCCGGAGAATTTGCTTAAGAGATTCAGTTCTTATCCTACCTAATTAAAGAATTAGGAGAAAAACGAAACTCGGCAGTAATGACATGCTTTTGGTATTTAAAAGCATCTCTGGCATGAAAGCTTCATCACTCCCTCATTTACTTCACAATTTCTAAAATATAGACATGGCAACAACCCAGATTTGAATTGGGAAATTAAAAGCATTTTTTTTCTTCCTTGAGGGGTCTATTTCAGAGACACTAAAACTGGATTGTAAGAAAATGTACAATACAGTGTGGCCAATGTCAATTTCATCTGCACTCACTGAAACTGATCAAATGATAAGGTGTCAACAAGTACCAATTAGGAATATAAATATACAATGTGAAATAATCAAAACATTATTCACTTATTTTGAATCAAGATGGACATTTTTTGTTGTGTTTCTCTTTTTCCCTCTTCCATCTAGTTTCTGGAAAACCAATGGCCAAATTCAAATTTGAAGAAAAGACTGGCATATGGGACTAAGTTTAGAGTTGTTAAATTAATTAAACAAGGAAACTCAGGCTGAGGTGATCTTAATGCTCTTTCTGCCTAGGAGGCAAACCAAAATCTAAGCATTAAATGCCTTAAGGTTATGAAAATCAAAAGGTAAGGACAACCAATCACAAACTAGGCTTTAAGGTATTTTTGTTGTTGTTCAGTCACCAAGCACTGTCTGGCTTGACAGCACTGATGCAGCATGCCAGGCTTCCACGTACTTCACCATCTCCTGGAGCTTGTTCAGATTCATGGTCATTGTGTCAGTGATGCTATCTAACGATCTCAACCTCTGCCACCCCTCCTCCTTGTGCCCTCAATCTTTTCCCCCATCAGGATCTTTTCTGATGGGTTGCAGCTTCACATCAGGTGCCCAAAATATTGGAGATTCAGATTCTGCATCAGTCCTTCCAATGAATATTCAGGTTTTAAACTATGTGTGTATTAGTCTCTCAGTCATGTCTGACTCTTTGCAATCCCATGGACTATAGCTCACCAGGCTCCTCTATCCATGCAATCCTCCAGGAAAGAATACTGGCATGAGTTGGCCAGTCCTTTCTCCAGGGGATCTCCCTGACCCAGGGATCAAACACAGGTCTCCTCTCCTGTGTTGCAGATGGATTCTTCACCATCTGAGTCACCAGGGAAGCCCTCATAGCCAAGCAATAGTCCCCTTGCTTTGCTTCTGCTTTTTCTCTATAAAAATCTCTCTCCAGCTCTTTTCTGGAGGTGCTCCTAAGTACTTCTTGTTTCATGTTGCCTAACTCAGAATATTTGCTCATGTAAACCCTCAAATCTTTAATATGCCTCAGTTTATTTTTTAACAGGCATGAGGTTGGTTCACAAACAATTTAGGTAGATACTAACAACTTTTTAATTTCTTATCTATTTATTATTATTTCTTTATTTATGAATAGGCTGTGACATCCTATTTAAAAAAAACAAGTAATAAAGCAACATTTATATTTTAATAACTTATGTTTATATTCAATATACACTTACTGAGCAAGAACTAATGGCAGAGCAGGCTCCAGTTCAAGTGTTAATGATGTGAATGTGACCACAGAGACAATAACCTTACTTACATTGATACAAATTAACTGCAGAGATGGTACAAATGATTTCTCTAAAATCTCTAGTCTCAACAATAAGAAATATACTTATCTTCTGATATCTGAGGCATAAGTGGGAGTGACATCACAAGAGTTAATCAAGACATTAAAAATGAGACTTTAACAGGAAATCCTGCAATTTGGTTTATTCAGCATGTGTTTTAAAATACTGGTTGTATGAAAGACACTTTATACATACATATGAGGTTTAAGATACAGTAATGGAATAAGATATACATGGGATATATTGTAATGAAGATTAAAATACACTTGATGGGAAGAGAGGTGCAGGTGAAATGTTGAGGTGTATTTAGAGACAGGGTGATTTCTTATGACATGTGTGTGGGTGTCTAGAAGTAGGGTAAAGAGAGTTAAATTTTCACATATTCATTTCCATGGAATTTTGTTTTTTACTTTATTTTTAATTTGTTGAATTACAATTGCTTTACAATGTTGTGTTCATTTCTGCTGTACAACAAAGTGAATCAGCTACATGTATAACTATATTCCATCCTCTTGACCCTCCCACCCCACTCCCCATTCCACCCTTTTAGGTCAACACAGAATAGTGAGCTGAGCTCCCTGTGCTATATAGCAGCTTACCACTAGCTATTTCACACATGGTAGTGTACATATGTTAGTGAAATTTTAAAAAGACCATTTTAGTCAATTTGAACTTGTCCTAAAACCTTTTCACTTATCAAAACTGCTAAACAGCGCTCTTGGTCAAATCTTTAGTTGTGACAGGGTGACCATGTTGTATTACTGAACTTGCAATCTTCAGATTGAATCTAACAACCTTCCCAAAGGTGTATGAGAAAGACAATTAAAAACACTGATTGTAGTTGCTGCTAGCAGCATATTTCATAAAGCATCCAAAATACTGTTAATTTATTCAATAGATGTCAAGATTTCCCAACTCCCATAACTCTTCTATTTCATTCCCTTTTCATGACAGGCTGGTTATTTATTTTTCCAGAAATGTTAACAAAGACAATCTTAAGCTGGCTGGTTTACTCTTTTTCAAATGGCAATGACATAATGGAGGCATTGATGCAGCCATAAACCCATAAATCAGGTTACAACTTAAGAAAGAGAATGTCAGACATTTGCTTTCAGGATTACAGTGCCATGTGAGAAAGTTGTAGTTGTATCACAGTGCAGCTTAATTTTGGAAAGCTTTTCTTTTGCTTTCTTCCATATGTTTAATAATGACAGATTCCATTAATATACACTATAATGTATAAATATATTAAGAAAATAATTTATATTACTAACTCCTACATTGGATTAACCTAACATTTTTACTCTTGGTTTTAAATAATGAGACCATAGGGAGTTATTTAGAAATATATTTATAATGCATTTATAATCTGACATGCATTAAGTTTAGAGTAAAAAAAAATAAGGTAGGGTTCTACAGATGCTGAAGTCTAATGAATAATGGTCAGGGTCATAAAGGGTCAGTAAACCAGAGAGAATTTAATTATAATGATAAAATAATAAATTATCTCAAGAAAATCATATATGATATATAAAATCATATCTCAACAAAGAATATCATATATATATAGCAAAAATATATATATAAATATATATACAAACCCATACACATATTTTTCATGTGAAATAAACTCTTGGTATAGAAATCCTAAGCTAATGCTAGAGAAATGCAAGAGAAGTGTTGGTTGCTTACTTAATACTGACAGTATTTAACAGTTTGGCCTTCTATTTTTCTAACAAATGCAACTGTTTTGGGAATTTGTACTGATCGCCTTTAGTGATTTATTTAGGAATGAGCATGTAGTGAGATTTCTCTTAAGTTATAAATAGTTCTTTAGGGCCTTCTAAAAAAGGTTTTCTTGCTGATAACTAGACACACATGCACAGATAAAGTCTTTTTTAGTGTTCTTTAGTGTTTTTCTTTAGTGTTTTTCTTTTTAGTGTTTTTCTTTAGTGTTCTACTGAACACTAGTGTCTATATGTTTTTTTAGTGTTTAGTTTTCTTTAGTGTTTTTCTTTAGTGTTTTTTTTTTTTTTAGTGTTTTTCTTCAGTGTTCTTCTACTGAACACTAGTGTCTATATGTGCTTCCTAGAACATACAGCCATCATACAGTCACAGTGGATGACTACTGAGGGTAAATCCCCTAGTTGAGGAAGGCAGATCAGAAAGATTGTGTGGTAGGCTGCATACTGACTCCAAAAGACACCAATTCCAACTCCTTGCAACCTTTGAATCTTACCTTATGTGACAAAAGAAAATTTCCAAATGTGATTAAATTACAAATATTGAGATGGATAGATGATCCTGGATTTATCTGGGTGGATCCTAATGGTAATCAAAAATATATTTATAAAAAGGAGACAAAAGGAGATTCAGCCCACAGAGAGGAGAATGAAATGTGTTGAAAGCACAGAGAAATTTGAAGACGTTATATTGCTGGTTGGAAGATGGAGGAAGGAGTCATGAGCCAAGAAATACAAGAAATGCAGCTTCACAATCTGCATAAGCCAGGGAGACAGCTTCTTCTCTACATCTCAGCAGAGAAGATGTCCCTGAAGGTAACTTTTAGCCAGTGAAACTAATTTCAGACATCTAACCTCCAGGGCAGTAAAATAAAAAATTTTGTGTTGCTTTCACCCTCTAGGTTTGTGGTAATTTGTTAGAGCAGCCATAGAAAACTAATACAGATGGGAAGATTTGAATGGGTCATTGAACTTATTCACTCTGGAGCCACTCAACCACAGTACTGCAAGGTACATATGGGAATTATCTGAGTGGCACAGGTAGTTGTTTTCTATATTTGTCTGATGGGTTATCATTTTTGCTGACTTTACTGGATCTTTCTCTAAATTTCTATCACATGTAACATTACACTCCCCATTATTTTATTTTAGTTTTTTATATTGTCAGAAGTTCTAAGATATCGATCACAGACCAGGAAAGAAATAAAGTATTTATCACAATTTTATATAGTTAATATTAAAGCTATCTCAATAAAAGGAAACACCATATTTTCAACTTGTCAAGTTAGAGATACTTAGCAGCCATCTTGAACGCTTGGATGCATTTTTGTCTCACACCTACATACAATCTGTAAGCACATCTTTCAGCTCTGTCTTCAGTATCTTCAAAATCAGACAACTTGTCTGTCCCCACTTTAAATGCTACCAACCTAGTGCACACTACTTTATTTAAGGCTCACAGTATATCCATACAGTATTGTTAGCCTTCAATGATTGTTTCTGATGCTACCCATACTTTACAGCAAGAAGAATGATCCTTTACAAAATGTATAATATAATGGATCATTTCACTCTCCTGCTCAAAACCTTCCAGTTGTGTTCCCATCTCTCTTGGAATAAAAGCCAAGCTCTCCAAAACTGGCTTCAAAGTCCACATGAGCTGTGCATCCTGGATTCCAGACTGAAGAAACAGAAGCCCACAGCTGAAATTGACTACCTACCATGGCTCACAGACAACATATAACATAAGAGAGGAAGTGATCTTTCATTACTGGAAATCTTAAGGTCATCTGCTATTTGGCAAGATCTAGCAAAATGTAGTAAAATAAGTCAAAAATATCCCTTTTATCATTCTCTCTTTACTACCTAACATTATACATTAATTTATTTACTTAACTTTTTGGTTTTCTCTCCATAGACATACTCCATAAATGTTCACTGTTGAATCGTCAAAATCTAAAATACATAGTTCCCCCCTTTAATGTTTAATGAAATAGAGTCACTACACATGTATACAAATGTCATATTGTTACCTGAAATAACAAATGACTACCCAGATAGTGGCCATCAATCCAATGAACATCCAATGAACACTCAGAACTGAACTCCTTTAGGATGGACTGGTCGGATCACCTTGCAGTGCAAGGGACTCTCAAGAGTCTTTTCCAACACCATAGTTCAAAAGCATCACTTCGTCTGCACTCAGCTTTCTTTATAGCCCAACTCTCACATCCATATATGACTCCTGGAAAAACCATAGCTTTGACTAGACAGACCTTTGTTGGCAAAGTAACATCTCTGCTTTTGAACATGCTGCCTAGGTTGGCCATAACTTTTCTTCCAAGGAGCAAACATCTTTTAATTTCATGTAAATTTAATTTATTCATCCTTTCTCCTTCATTAGGTTAAGAACATATCTTAAGCATTATAAAATCTAACATTAAAATGGGTTTCCCTGGTGGCACTAGTGGTAAAGAATCTGCCTACCAATGTAGGAGACATAGGAGATGAGGGTTTGATCCCCGGGCCAGGAAGATCCTGATATACTGAAGTCAGGAAGATATACTGAACGTATCTGTTAACAAATCTTTGAAAAATTTTCAAAATCTTAGAAAAATTTGCTGATAAGTTATGTTACATCAGAATGTTCTGAGATATGACTATTTCCTTTTGGTAATAAAGGGGCTCCCATGGTGGCTCAGACGGTAAAGAATCTGCCTGAAATGCAGGAGACCTGGGTTTGTGTTGGGAAGATCCCCTGGAGGATGAAATGGCAACCCACTCCAGTGTTCTTGACTGGAGAATCCCCATGGACAGAGGAGCCTGGTGGCAGGGGTGGGAGACATGGAGAGGGGTAAGGCAGGGTTCACAAAGAATCAGATATGACTGAGTGACTAAGCACAGAACACAATGACAATAAATATAGTCACAAGAGTGTCTGTCTGTTGAGGACTTTTTTCAGACACAACAGGTAAGATGGAGTTAGAGAGATCTTAGTACTACCTAGTCAGAATAGTCTACATCTTTAAGAATGATATGGAATCAATACTGTGATAAATCTTATTTTCTGCAACTCTTATTGTGATTTCTCAGAGATATTCATTCTGTAAATACATGATTTAAAAAGTGATAGATTCTCCCTGATTTTTTCCATCACTTATGCTATATTCTATAATAATTATCAAGTTGTTAAGTATCCAGGAATCTATGAAACTCTCTCAGTGTTGTTGGAAAATATGTGAAACATTTGACCAGAATTTGAGTCTTGATAGTAAATGGCCCATACCTCATTTTTATATGGAGTGTTTCAAAACACTGCCCAAAGAACACATTTTTTTCTTTTTTGTCATGTTTATCTAGAGAGAATTAGAAAGACATTCAGGCAGGCTAAACCTCAAATGAATTTGATAATGTTTAGTGGTTATAAATACAAAGAGATTTTCATCTATTGAAAACACAGGGAGAAAAAAATCCTATTAAGATAAACCATCTAATTTGAAAGAGGCAGAAAGATAGGGAGAAAAAGTTACATTATCGGGTGGTTACAAACTAAAGTATAATAACCATTAAAAACAATTACTCTGTGTGGTTATTTCATCCTATTTTAGAAAATGACTGTAAATCAAGTCAATCTAAAAGCATTGTTTATTGGAAACATTTGCATTTTTAGCTGAGAAATAGTTGAACTTTTAAAAATGCTTTAGGTATCAATTTTTTTAATTTTATGTATATATTTATTTGGACATTTTATTACCATATAAAATTCTAAATATTTATAGTATGAAAAAAACCTCAGAGATTGTTTAACCTGAGCCTCTCTTTTATAAAGATAAAGAAATAGGCTCAGATTGTTTACAAGGTAAATTATGGAATTAGAATGTATCATAAATGAGATGATTAATTCTTGTCTTCTCATTTAAGATGTATTAAAAGTAGTAGTTTTAATGTGTGTACCATAAATAGTAAGTTTATTATTACTTAATAAAAATATTTGTTTACTACTTTTAATGTGTACGCCATAAATAATGTTTCATTTGCATTGATTGTTACTAAATGAATAAACAATAAAGGAGAATGGGTACTGTAATAG
Organism: Capricornis sumatraensis; assembly: GCF_032405125.1. NCBI lineage: Eukaryota > Metazoa > Chordata > Mammalia > Artiodactyla > Bovidae > Capricornis > Capricornis sumatraensis. The sequence goes on along the minus strand of NC_091074.1, from coordinate 42,711,984 downwards.
TAAAGTAATGCTTTAAATTCTCCAAGCCAGGCTTTAGCAATACATGAACCGTGAACTTCCAGATGTTCAAGCTAGTTTTAGAAAAAGCAGAGGAACCAGAGATCAAAGTGCAAACATCTGCTGGATCATTGAAAAAGCAAGGGAGTTCCAGAAACACATCTATTTCTGCTTTATTGACTATGCCAAAGCCTTTAACTGTGTGGATCATAATGAACTGTGGAAAATTCTGAAAGAGATGGAAATACCAGACCACCTGACCTGCCTCTTGAGAAACCTATATGCAGGTCAGGCAGCAGCAGTTAGAACTGGACATGGGACAACAGACTGGTTCCAAATAGGAAAAGGAGTACGTCAAGGCTATATATTATCAACCTGCTTATTTAACTTATATGCAGAGTACATCATTAGAAATGCTGGGCTGGAGGAAGCACAAGCTGGAATCAAGATTGCCAGGAGAATTATCAATAACCTGAGCTATGCAGATGATACCGCTCTTATGGCAGAAAGTGAAGAACTAAAGAGCCTCTTGATAAAAGTGAAAGAGGAGAGTGAAAAAGTTGGCTTAAAGCTCAACATTCAGAAAACTAAGATCATGGCATCCGGTCCCATCACTTCATGGGAAATAGATGGGAAAACAGTGGCTGACTTTGTTTTTAGGGGCTCCAAAAATCACTACAGATGGTGATTGCAGCCATGAAATTAAAAGACGTTCACTCCTTGGAAGGAAAGTTACGACCAACCTAAATAGCATATTCAAAAGCAGAGACGTTACTTTGCCAACAAATGTTCATCTAATCAAGGCTATGATTTTTCCAGTGGTCATGTATGGATGTGAGAGTTGGACTGTGAAGAAGGCTGAGCGCCAAAGAATTGATACTTCTGAACTGTTGTGTTGGAGAAGACTCTTGAGAGTCCTGGACTGCAAGGAGATCCAACCAGTCCATCCTAAAGGAGATCAGTCCTGGGTGTTCATTGGTAGGACTGATGTTGAAGCTAAAACTCCAATACTTTGTCCACCTGATGCAAAGAGCTGACTTATTTGAAAAGACCCAGAAAGATTGAGGGCAGGAGAAGAAGGGGGAAACAGAGGATGAGATGGTTGGATGGCATAACTGACTCAATGGACATGGATTTCGGTGGACTCTGGGAGTTGGCGATGGACAAGAAGGCCTGGCATGCTGCAATTCATGGGGTCTCAAAGAGTTGGATATAATTGAGCAACTGAACTGAACTGAATACCATATGAGTTTACTGAATGACTTTTCATCTATTTATCCCTGTTAAGAATAAATATATTATCAAGGAAGAGAAGTAAAATACTTTAGTTAGATGAGTTTTACTTAACACATATGATTATTAAATATACCTGGAAAAGAGAAAAATTATGCTGTTGCCAGCCTTTGCAAAGCACATTGTTAAAAGTATAATCATTTTCAACATTTGTTGAAAATCTTGTATGAATAAACTATATTCATATATTGTATGAATATATTGTCTTAGTGACAAGTATTTGAAACATCTTTGCATGGGTTTCTGAGTTATCATTTTTATCTTTTAAAGTATAAAATATTTAGTAAAAACAAATATCTTCAAGTTTTTTTTTGCCATAAATTGTATTTTCCCCAAAACAAAGATCATCAAGCAATTCTGGATATTTGAAGATTTCAATGACCCTTTTGCTTATAATTAAAGATATAAAATTAGCTTCATTGCTATAAAAGACTATGAGTCACAACACATAAGCTTCAATTTCCACCAAGCTATAAGTGACTTCCAAATTCATTGATAATTGAACTGACTACCTTTATTGCACAGAGCAATTACAAGGCAAATCAACCATAATCATTGCAAGAGAAGAAACAGTTGCTCAAGTATATGTGATAAGCCAAAATAACAGTCCTAGTTCCACCCAGCTTGACTAAGAGATACTTTCTCTTAGGTTCACTTCAAAACAAAAAGATGTTCTTACTATACAATGTCATTACTAGGAGTTACAGATTAGAAGTCTTACCGTCTATTTGTTGTGGTGAATAATGATGCACTTGCGTGAAACCAAATGCCCCCGGTAATCAGTTTTGGTTATTTGCTTCTCTTTTCTGAGTATACTTCTGCATTTCTCTTGTACTGATCAATTACAACTATTGCTTTCTGGGTAGCTGCACAGCCTTCATACACTTTCATTAAAGAGCTTATTTGTTTATATCATTTTCTTTTTCATTTGCATGATAAGCAGGATGACTCCTCAATATATTCCACTATCCTGAGTCCTAAAAATATGCTACTTTACACAGCAAATGCGTTTTGCAAATGTGCAGTTATGAACCTTTTGATATGGAGATCGTCCTGTATTATTACTTAGATGGACTCATTGTAATCACAGGAGCCCTTAACACAGAGATCTTTCTCTGGCTGAAGCAGAAGAGATACAGCAGAGAGGTATGAAGTAGGAGAGAGCTTCATATACCTTCATCATTTTGAAGCTTGAGAGGGGCACGGAACTAGAAATAGAAGTGGCCTTAAAGAGTGGAGAGAAGCCTCCAACTGACAGCTAGCTGGAAATAAGGGTCTTAGGCTTAATGCCCCCAGAAAATCCATCTTGCCAACAGTTTGAATGAGCTTGAAAAGGGTTCTCCCTGACAGTCTCCAGATTAGAGATCAGACAGGAAAATAGCTTGTGAGAGTCAGAGGAAAGGAACTCTAGCCAACACACACTTCTGACCCATGGAACTGAGTGAACAAATATGTTTTATTTTAAGCCAGTAAAATTGTGGTAATTTGTTACTCTAGCATGGAAAATCAGATTTAGTTTTACAAATAAACTATATTTACTTCTTTGTAGCAGAGATAATTTTCTTTTATTCATGGTGATATCCTTGGTCAATTCTACTGCCTTTCACATAGGAGATGATCAATAAAGTTTATTGATTGAATATAATGCTCTATTATCTTCCATCCTTGATCTCATTTTAAGTTGATTTATTTATAATCTATCTGTTTTTCAAGAAGGATATAAAGTGATTTACAATAAATAAAACAAACTAATATATAAAAGTGGGATTAAAACATAGCATATACTTAACTTGATAGAGCAAGTAATAATGCTGGACGCCAAATTTACCACTGAGCATCCCATAAGGCAACAAAAAAGAAATCACAATTTCTTATACAGCTCTCACCATCTAGAATTATGAAACTACCCAATTCATCAAGAACCATGCTTTTCTTATTTTACACAGCCTCTGTACATAAAAAACCATAGGCAGCTCTCATGGTGTGTGAAAGCCGTGCAGCACATTTTCCATTGGGGATGCCTGGCTGCAGGGTGCCAGGGCATGCGGTGGGAACAAAACCAAGAATCTAAACTGGTCTACTTGCTGATGGACCTGGCTGCGCACTCAGGCCAGCTCTGTGTGTGCAACCAGGTTAAAAGCCCGGTGCCTCAGGGCCCCAGGGAAGATGTCGGGCTGACTTACTTTTCCGAGTCTAAAAATGGGATGACAACCTAGGGCTTTTGGTGACAGAGTGTGTGGCTCTAAAGCACATGTACCAGCTTTCTTGCGTGTTTAGCTTAAGTTTTGTGAGTGCATTGCTATTTACCCCATGAAATTATGTGTACAACACTCTGCTTTGTAACTGCACTTGTATTATCACATTTTTCTGTTACCACCCATTTCATGTTAGCTGCATTGTTAGTCAGCTTATAATTAAATTAACCGTGAATCATTTTAGCGGCATGTGAAGTGGTAACTAGTCCATTTTGTGGTCTTTTGACACACTGTTTTTATAATTTACATCATTGGCTAATTAGTTGATATTTAAAATATAAAATATTTATAAAATATATAAAACCAACTCTGTGGTTTCATGCTTGATTTCTTTCCGAGTATTTGTAAAAGAACAGTTTTGTATATGTTTTCCTTGCTGTTGGAGTTCTCTGACGGTGTGTCTGCTTTCATCACTGGTTTTGATTTCCTGTCTCATCCTGTTGTCTGCTTAGTTGTCATCAATCCAGAACCCCCCCACCTCCCCGCCCCAGGGCTGTAGTTTACCTATCCATCTCCCCTCCCTGGTCCCCCCACTTGCTCTGGTCATAGCCAAGCTTTGGTCCACAGTGTGTGTCCCCTCAGGTTTGTGCTTTGTCTTCATGTCTCATTAAATAGTGTTTTTCCCCCATAGCAGCAAGTTTGAATTAGTGTATCACTATGCAGTTACAGGAGAAGGCAATGGCAACCCACTCCAGTACTCTTGCCTGGAAAATCCCATGGATGGAGGAGCCTGGTAGGCTGCAATCCATGGGGTTGCACAGAGCTGGACACGACTGAAGTGACTTAGCAGCAGCATACATAAAAAACCCTGAGAATCATAATGAAAACTATCTTCCGCAATGCATGGCTGAGGGATTACATATACTTATATTTCTCATGTCAGTCCCTACTTATAGCTAGATGTATTATTTAAATGTTTCCTTTTTTTTTTTTTTTTTTTTCAATAAGCACAATTTAGATAAGCCGGAGTGATACAGTTTACCAAAACAACCAGATTATGCTTAGGAAATCCTGGACATATAAACATGTCCATTGTTATTTCCCTTCAAGGTTGACTCTTGCAGGAAACAGAAATCAAGATGCTTGCTCAGGTCCCAAACTAACTGTCAATATTCACCAATAGAATAATCTGCATTTTCTCAGCCCAAGGCTCCTTATACACAGTGATTACTAAGGACAGGTCCTCATGGCAACATAAATACACAACCATGTGAATGATTATTGCCATGAACCCTGGAGTACACAGAGGAGAAACAATGGTTCATACTTTAAGCAGATGACTGGAAATGTACATGCTCAACTTACTTCATTTGAAGACAAATTTAAATCATTTCATCCTCAAACACATTCTTGTTTGGCCCCCAAATCACTTCCAGATTCTTCAAAGTACTTATTTAATACTTTTATCATAGGTAGGGGCCCTACCGCCAGGTGTGTGAGGGCAGACATAAGCAGGTCAGCTTATGCAGAGTTCACAGTTCAATAGTCAAATTCCAAAGAAGGTCTTCATCTACTTCATTTCTGAGGGAGCAAGAATTTAAATATTTCGGTGTTTGACATGTTTTAAATCATTTATTTCTTTTTAAAGGGTTGATCTTGTCAGCTTCACCAAAGTCACTGAATGTACCTGTTTTATTTCTACTGTTTAAACTTACAATATTTGCCATCTCCCATTAAATATGAATCTAATGTGCTTTCACTGAGGCCAGTGCTGTCCAAATTTGTTGACTGATAAACTCCTAATAATGAAGCATAATGAATTTGAAGTCCCACCATATCTGGGGATTAGCTCAAGAGGGTCTATGTGAAAAAAATGGTTTCATTTGTTGGTATTTTTAAATTTCCAGAACTACTTAGGACATTATTTCCCTTAAATATTTGAGTAATGTCAATAAAAATATACAAAAAGATGTATCATTTGATTCTCTGTATGCTCCCTGCACACTGAGTTTGGAGGCATAGATGTTACTTCACGTCAATTCAGTTCAGTTCAGTCGCTCAGTCATGTCTGACTCTTTGCGACCCCATTGACTGTAGCATGCCAGGCCTCCCTGTCCGTTACCAACTCCTGGAGCTTACTCAAACTCATGTCCATTGAGTTGGTGATGCCATCCAACCATTCCATCCTCTGTCATCCCCTTCTCTTCCCACCTTCAATCTTTCCCAGCATCAGGGTCTTTTCAAATGAGTCAGCTCTTCACATCTGGTGGCCGAAGTCTTGGAGTTTCAGCTTCAACATCAGTCCTTCTGATGAATATTCAGGACTGATTTCCTTTAGAATGGACTGGTTGGATCTCCTTGCAGTCCAAGAGACTCTCAAGAACCTTCTCCAACACCACAGTTCAAAAGCATCTATTCTTTGGTGCTCAGCTTTCTTCACAGTCCAACTCTCACATCCATACATGACTACTGGAAAAACCATAGCTTTGACTAGATGGACCTTTATTGGCAAGGTAACATCTCGGCTTTTTAATATGCTGTCTAGGTTGGTCAACCCACTCCAGTGTTCTTGCCTGGAGAACCCCAGGGATGGGAGAGGCTGGCGGGCTGCTGTCTATGGGGTCACATAGAGTCGGACACGACTGAAGCGACTTAGCTGCAGCAATAGCAGGTTGATCATAACTTTTCTTCCAAGGAGCAAGTGTCGTTTAATTTCAAGGCTACAATCAACATCTGCAGTGATTTTGGAGCCCCCAAAATGAAAAGTCTCTTACACTTCCCACTGTTTCCCCATCTATTTACCATGAAGTGAGGGGGCCAGTTGCCATGATCTTTGTTTTCTGAATATTGAGCTTTAAGCCAAATTTTTCACTCTCCTCTTTCACTTTCATCAAGAGGCTCTTTAGTTCTTCTTCGCTTTCTGCCATAAGGGTGGTGTCATCTGCATATCTGAGGTTATTGATATTTCTCCTGGCAATCTTGATTCCAGCTTGTGCTTCTTTCAGCCCAGCATTTCACACGATGTACTCTGCATAGAAATTAAATAAGCCCAGTGACAATATACAGCGTTGACATACTCCTTTTCCTATTTGGAACCAGTCTGCTGTTCCATGTCCAGTTCTAACTGTTGCTTCCTGGTCTGCATACAGATTTCTCAAGAGGCAGGTTGGGTGGTCTGGTATTCCCATCTCTTTCAGAATTTTCCACAGTTTATTGTGATCCACACAGTCAAACTTTGGCATAGTCAATAAAGCAGAAATACATGTTTTTCTGGAACTCCTTTTCTTTTTCAATGATACAGCGGATGTTGGCTATTTGATCTCTGGTGCCTCTGCCTTTTCTAAATGCAGCTGATGATCTGGAAGTTCATAGTATAAATAAATACTTCACGTATAAATAAATAAATGAATCAATAATCAATAAACTAAATTCATATGAAGAAACATACCTAATACTTGACTATATGCTGAGGGTAAAACCAAGACTTTCGACTATAGCTGTTAAATCAGAGTGATGGGAAAGGGACAAAGAAACATTGGTATGGTAAATAGTTGCTTGAATATTTACTTCTGCTTATGTGGGCTTTACTCGAATGGCTTTGAAACATGTCAGACATGGAAAGACAGCATTTCTAAGGCAATCTTCATATTAAAAGCTCTACTACTATAGTTTCCATTTTGTATGGCACAGTTCCAAAGCAAGCAGAATGAAAGAATGAATGCATGAATGAATGCAATGATAAAAAAACATTAAGCAGAAAAAATGATTTCCCAAAGTAATAAAATATATGAAAGCACAGAAAATGGCATTCTCACTTTTTTTCCCCTTTAATTCAGGGGTTCTAGCATTAAAAACAACAAAAAATGAAAATCTATCTTGTGAAACTTTTTTTATCACCACTAAACCAAAGAGCTTTATTTGTTTGTTTTATTTTCTTATTTATTTTGAAAGGTAGTTCTTAATAGAGTTTTATCCTGGCAGAGAAAGTAACTGTTTGTACCCCAAAATAAATATTGTTACCTCTCCTGAAAAGTTAAACTTAAGAACACATTATAGGTTCCAACAGTCATATATTCTGAAGGATCCATCACTCAACCAGGAAGCCTATTTGCCAAATTAGAGCTCTGATGGTTCCAATTATAGTACAGACATTTCATTGCCAAATCATGCATTCAATTTTCAATAATGATAAAGGAATATGTTAGTTAAGTTCACCAGAATCTTTACAGCCTAGAATTTTTAATGCACTTAAGTATTCTACTTATGTGCACTCAATTTATTTTTTTATATTTTTCACTTAACTGCCATAATTTTCAAAGTTTTTGATACAACACAATAAATCAAATTTAAAGAGTTAGATAAGCTCCAAGGGAGACCCATTTTCCATGATTGTGATACGTCTTTTTGAAGAAAGAAAGAAAGCAATAAAAACTAAAGGAAACAATATGTAAATATCAGTATAGTTTGAGAGCCTTACCATATTGAACAGATACAATAATGTGTTATATTACTATTATAGAAATGCAGTTTAACTAATCATATGTCATTTAATTTCTGATTTGCATTATAGAACTTTGTATACTAAAGCAGTGAAGATAGAGACCAGAGGTTTCTTCAAGTCAGAATTATTTTAATCATCTTTTTGTCTACTTCATTTGTTGTAAAGTAAGTACCTAGTAACTTTCTAACAGTTTAGTTTCTTCTTCTGTAAACTGAGGATTTATTTGGGATCTACCTCATTACATTTTTAAGGGAGTTAAAATAATTAGCACATATAATGACACTGCAGAAAACTGAATGCACAACAAATGTCAATAAGTCCTGATCACTAACATTTTATGATTTTTTGTTTTAATGCTGCTGCTGCTGCTAAGTTGCTTCAGTCGTGTCCGACTCAGTGCGACCCCATAGACGGCAGCCCACCAGGCTCCCCCATCCCTGGGATTCTCCAGGCAAGAATACTGGAGTGGGTTTTCAGTTCCTTCTCCAATTCATAAAAGTGAAAAGTTTTATTATTATTAACACTATATGGTTTATTATTATAATAATTCACATACTAATGTGATTGATTGGGTAGAATTACTGTCATCGTGATCATCAGCAATGCATAATTGTTGAGAATCTATTAACTGCAGGATATTTAGCACTATTGACTTTTTTTAAAATCTATGGCTTAATAATTGTCAGAAATAGAAAACTGTGTGCTTTGGACACTAGAATGGATGTGACAGAGGAAGGGACTTTCCTTGAAGTCATGGTATCAAGATGGTAATTTCATCCAACTCACAAACCAGCTGTGTGATTATGAAAAAAATGTTACAATCTCTGGAATTTGTCATCCTTAGATATTACCAAAAAAAACTAATTCAATGAAGAGATCTGTCTATAAATACATGTATGAAGCTTCTTACAAGGTCAAGATGTTTGCAAGGAAAGACTAGGAGGTAAAATTTACATTGTAACTGATACATAGACCTCAAATTAGCCAGAACAGAAAAGGTAATTCATGAGAAGTTTGTTTCATAGGTCTGATGATTATAGGTAATGATAGCTAGTTTTTACACCTGAGAACAGGTATCTCAGAATTGAGACTAATCCCAGCAAGACAGAACATTTGTATCTGAATGTTCCACTGGAGTACATTTACCACATACCCCACTGGGCGTTTCTTGCATTTACACTGGGGTAATTCATCTCCATAATCATTAATAACTTCTCCCATTAAATTTATTAATATAGTCAAGGAACTGATAATCAAATTCTGACAGCTTAGCTTCCATTCTCTCATCTAGAAAACAGTATATTTCCATTGAGTTCATAACATAACTCAGAAGGGATAATATTTTCCTCATTGCACTATTAGCCCTGTAAACTGGCTATATTTTCTTAAAAAATTAAGTTTAAAAGTTTATAATTACAAATGCTTCCATTCCATCTTTGATAGTCTGGATCAATAGCTGGTTTATCTTCTGATAAACAGAAATCGATAGAAAACTCAAAAAAACAAAACCCTCTTATGGAAATTAAAATTTTCAATTAGAAAACACAAATGTGACTCTTTAATCCTTTCTACTGATTTTCCTGTCAGCACTCAGAACAAGGGTTTTCAAATATATGAACCAATCTGTAGGAAATAAATTAATTCCCTAATAACCAGAGCTTAATAATTTCTCAAGTATTACTTCTCTCCATAAATTAGTAATAATTATAATAGAGAATATTTAATTGCTTGAAAATCTTTCATGAGTATATTTTTTTGCCCTTTTACTTCCCATCTCAAAATGTTACTTCAGTTGAATTAACTTGCTTCAAATATGAATAGCTACTCAAAGCATTAATTTGTGATATAATGCATACATTCTAAATGAAATCAGCTGTCCATTTTCTCCAGGAGCTAGTATTATCTCTGGTTAGGATCATAATTCTAATGTAATTGATTAATTACTTTTTATTATAAAATATGAAAATATTTTTCCAGAAATGCAAGCAATTAATCTCTGTCAATCTTCCTAACTGTTGCATTATATTTCATTACAGAGAAGTAGCAGGATTAATTTAACCAGTATTCTATAATGGATAGTAGACATGTGGACCACAATGAACTCTGGAAAATTCTTAAAGCGATGGGAATACCAGACCACCTGACCTACCTCTTGAGAAACCTGTATGCAGGTCAGGAAACAACAGTTAGAATGGGACATGGAACAAGAGACTGGTTCCAAATAGGAAAAGGAGTACATCAAGGCTGTATATTGTCACTGTGCTTATTTAGCTTATATGCAGAGTACATCATGAGAAATGCTGGGCTGGATGAAGCATAAGCTGGAATAAAGACTGCTGGGAGAACTATCAATAACCTCAGATATGCAGATGATACCACCCTTATGGCAGAAAGTGAAGAAGAACTAAAGAGCGTCTTGATAAAAGTAAAAGAGGAGAGTGAAAAAGTTGGCTTAAAGCTCAACATTCAGAGAACTAAGATCATGGCACCTGGTCCCATCACTTAATGGAAAATACATGGGAAAACAGTGGAAACAGTGGCTGACTTTATTTTGGAGGGCTCCAAAATCACTGTAGATGATGACTGCAGCCATTAAATTAAAAGACGCTTGCTCCTTGGAAGGAAAGTTATGATCAAACTAGACAGCATATTCAAAAGCAGAGACATTACTTTGCTAACAAAGCTCTGTCTAGTCAAAGCTATAGTTTTTCCAGTAGTCATGTATGGATGTGAGAGTTGGACTGTGAAGAAAGCTGAGCACCAAAGAATTGATGCTTTTGAATTATGGTTTTGGAGAAGACTCTTGAGAGTCCCTTGGACTGCAAGGAGATTCAACCAGTCCATCCTAAAGGAAATCAGTCCTGAATGTTCATTGGGAGGACTGATGCTGAAGCTGAAACACCAATACTTTGGCCACCAGATGTGAAGAACTGACTCATTTGAAAAGACCCTGATACTGGGAAAGATTGAAGGCGGGAGGAGAAGGGGACAACAGAGGACAAGATAGTTGGATGGCATCACCGACTCAATGGACATGAGTTTGAGTAAACTCTGGGAGTTGGCGATGGACAGGGAGGCCTGTTGCAAAGAGTCAAACATGACTGAGCGACTGAACTGAAATAAACTGTTTTGAACTGCAATAAAAATCACTGTGAATCATCACCATGTACTTATATACCAATATTGATTATGTGTGAAAATATTAGAATATAATTTCTGGGTTAAAATTACATTTTAGTTTTGATATATAAAACCAAATTTCTCAATATATCAACACCTAACTCTCCTACATACAGCATATGTGGATACCAGTTTTATCAAATACTTAACAGCTCAGAATCTTTTTTTCATGCACCCAGACACAGAAAGTTTCATTCATGTTTTAATCTTTCAGCCTTCTGAATAATTAAAGAGTACTAGGGGTGACATCACAAACTCAATGGACATGTGTTTGAGCAAGCTCTCAGAGTTGATGATGGACAGGGAAGCCTGGGATGCTGCAGTCCATACAGTCACAAAGAGTCAGACACAACTGAGCAACTGAACTGACTGAACTGACCTGAGGGGAGAAAAAGTTGTTCCTGTAATTTTTCTCCACATTTTCCTTTCTTCATGAGTCATCTATTTATTCCTCTGATCTCAAAATTTGTTTTACTCTAAAACTTTCTAAGTCTGTGAAAGAAATAAGTTCATTTTTTTTTTTTTAAGAAAAGCTACTGCCCAAATAGTTCCTTTGAATTCCAGCAGATTTCTTTCTGACAACAAAATTCCATTCTTATGAACGGCAATATTCTCATACAGTATTAATTTCTTTATAAAATTTTGGAAAGGAAACATTTTTATAAAGAAAAGAAACTGAAACTAATAATTATACAATTTTTTCAGGCTAACATAGAATCTTACCTTGGATGAGGGATATCTCCTCCCCCCGCCCTCCTGATCTTCAGCGTGGGATGGCTCCATTAGGCCCTCCTGCGCCTGTGCAGCCACCACTCCTTGGGCGTGGGGTTGCTCCTTCTGGCCGCTGCCCCTGGCCTCAGGCGCCGCTCCTGGCCTCGGGCGCGGGTGGCTCCTCTCGGCCTTCACCCCGACCTCGGACAATCCAAGTCTATGCCCCAACCAGTAACGCTGAAGAAGCTGAAGTTGAACAGTTCTATGAAGACCTATAAGACCTTTTAGAACTAACAACTAAAAAAGATGTCCTTTTCATTATAGGGGACTGGAATGCAAAAGTAGGAAGTCAAGAAACACCTGGAGTAACAGGCAAATTTGGCCTTCGAATTCAGAATGAAGCAGAGCAAAGACTAATAGAATTTTGCCAAGATAATGCACTAGTCATAGCAAACACCCTCTTCCAACAACACAAGAGAAGACTCTACACATGGACATCACCAGATGGTCAAACCAAAATCAGATTGATTATATTCTCTGCAGCAAAAGATGGAGAAGCTCTGTACAGTCAAGAAAAACAAGACCAGGAGTTGACTGTGGCTCAGATCATGAACTCCTTATTGCCAAATTCAGACTTAAATTGAAGAAAGTAGAGAAAACCACTAGACCATTCAGGTATGACCTAAATCAAATCCCTTATGATTATACAGTGGAATTGAGAAATAGATTTAAGGGCCTAGATCTGATAGATAGAGTGCCTGATGAACTATGGAATGAGGTTCGTGACATTGTACAGGAGACAGGGATCAAGACCATCCCCATGGAAAAGAAATGCAAATAAGCAAAATGGCTGTCTGGGAAAGCCTTACAAACATCTGTGAAAAGAAGAGAAGTGAAAAGCAAAGGAGAAAAGGAAAGATAAAAGCATCTGAAAGCAGAGTTCCTAAGAATAGCCAGAAGAGATAAGAAAGCCTTCTTCAGCAATCAATGCATAGAAATAGAGGATAACAACAGAATGGGAGAAACTAGAGATCTCTTCAAGAAAATTAGAGATATCAAGGGAACGTTTCATGCAAAGATGGGCTCGATAAAGGACAGAAATGATATGGACCTAACAGAAGCAGAAGATATTAAGAAGAGATGGCAAGAATACACAGAAGAACTGTACAAAAAGGATCTTCATGACCCGGATAATCACAATGGTGTGATTACTCATCTAGAACCAGACATCTTGGAAAGTGAAGTCAAGTGGGCCTAAGAAAGCATCCCTACAAACAAAGCTAGTGGATGTGATGGAATTCCAGTAGAGCTATTTCAAATACTGAAAGATGATGCTGTCAAAGTGCTGCACTCAATATGCCAGCAAATTTGGAAAATTCAGCAATGGCCACAGGCCAGTTTTCACTCCAATCCCAAAGAAAGGCAATGCCAAAGAATGCTCAAACTACTGCACAGTTGCACTCATCTCATACGGTAGTAAAGTAATGCTCAAAATTCTCCAAGCCAGGCTTCATCAATACGTGAACCGTGAACTTCCTGATGTTCCATCTGGTTTTAGAAAAGGCAGAGGAACCAGAGATCAAATTGCCAACATCCGCTGGAAAAAGCAAGAGAGTTCCAGAAAAACATATATTTCTGCCTTATTGACTATGCCAAAGCCTTTGACTGTGTGGATCACAATAAACTGTGGAAAATTCTGAAAGAAATGGGAATACCAGACCACCTAACCTGCCTCTTGAGAAATCTGTATGCAGGCCAGGAAGCAACAGTTAGAACTGGACATGGAACAACAGAATGGTTCCAAATAGGAAAAGGAGTACATCAAGGCTGTATATTGCCACCCTGCTTATTTAGCTTCTATGCAGAGTACATCATGAGAAGCACTGGACTGGAAGAAACATAAGCTGGAATCAAGATTGCCGGGAGAAATATCCATAACCTCAGATATGCAGATGACACCACCCTTATGGCAGAAAGTGAAGAGGAACTAAAAACCCTCTTGATGAAAGTAAAAGAGGAGAGTGAAAAAGTTGGCTTAAAGTTCAACATTCAGAAAACGAAGATCATGACATCCGGTCCCATCACTCCATGCAAAATAGATGGAGAAACAGTGGAAACAGTGTCAGACTTTATTTTGGGGGGCTCCAAAATCACTGCAGATGGTGACTGCAGCCATGAAATTAAAAGACGCTTGCTCCTTGGAAGAAAAGTTATGATCAACCTAGATAGCATATTGAAAAGCAGAGATATTACTTTGCCCACTAAGGTCCATCTAGTCAAGGCTATGGTTTTTCCAGTAGTCATGTGGATGTGAGAGTTGGACTGTGAAGAAAGCTGAGTGCTGAAGAATTGATGCTCTTGAACTGTGGTGTTGGAGAAGACTCTTGAGAGTCCCTTGGACTGCAAGGAGATCCAACCAGTCCATTCTGAAGGAGATCAACTCTGGGATTTCTTTGGAAGGAATGATGCTAAAGCTGACACTCCAGTACTTTGGCCACCTCATGAGAAGAGTTGACTCATTGGAAAAAACTTTGATGCTGGGAGGGATTGGGGGCAGGAGAAGAAGGGGACAAGGGAGGATGAGATGGCTGGATGGCATCACTGACTCAATGGACACGAGTCTGGGTGACCTCCAGGAGTTGGTGATGGACAGGGAGCCCTGGCATGCTGCGATTCATGGGGTCGCAAAGAGTTGGACATGACTGAGCGACTGAACTGAACTGAACATAGAATCTAACAACATCTTTTGGAGGTTGGTTAACACTTTATCAATTGGTTCTTTTTTTTTGTTTCAAAAAGTACAGCAAGGGATAAAACATTTAATGAAATATTATATCTAGAGTTTCATATTATTGAAAAAAAAGGAGTTTTGGTTATTGCACAATCTAGGTGAGGACTTTTCACAATTGCTAATATGATGTTTTACAAATAAATCATTCTTTTTACAGACACAAGTCTGTAAAGAGATTTAAGATGAAGGAAGAAGAGTGTAAATTGACAAAATCTGTACCAGATTCTTTGCATTTGCCCCTAAGTCAAGCTTATGAATATACATATGGGATATGAATAGATATATGTAGCACTGAGGAGAAATCCAGTAAAAGAAACATATTATTCATTAATGTAGAGTCAAAGGAATGTTGAGACCTGTACATACTTTCTCCCAATCACTGCCAACTGCTACAAATAGATAGAAAACATGTGATTTCAGAAGTAGATAACAAAAGAACACAGTCCACCATTCTCACTATTAGGTATTTCCAGTTTTACAAACAAGTACAATATCTATTTAGGTTCCAGAAAAAAAAAATGTGAATATATTACAAGTTTACTAAACAAGACTGTGAAAAAAGAAACGTCTCTGTGCCAAAAGAAAGGGAAATGGACTATTCACCGAGAAATGAAAAGGAAAAATAAATGTGTGGTGGTTTTAAAAGGAGAGGAATAAATGGAAGTTTGGATCTTCCCCAGATGTTTGGAGAAAAAGTTTCCCCAAACCCCAAAGGACTCCAAAGCTGTGGCTAAAGTTCCACTATCTCCCAAGTGTCAATAAGCCTTCGGGGGTTTTTATGCATTCCTAAACAGATGCCCTTGTAATACTGTCTTCAAACAAGGGAAAGCTATACTGGAATTTTGACAAGTCTGAATGATTCTTAAACACGAAAGGCTGCAAAGATTGTTTCTCTATTAATACACAGCTGCTCTGGACAGAGGACAGCTGAGTCCAAAACAGTCTTGAGAACAAGCTGCTTCTTCAAGTCACCTGCTATACCCTCATCTTCAAATCTCTCTCTGCCACACAAGGAGTATGTGTGGCAAATGTGAAGCAATTTCAACTGCAAATTCCATTTGGCCTCTTTCCCATAAAAGTGGGTACAAGATCCAATTTCGGATATTCAAATTCAGCATATTTATACTGAGGTTTTTTTTTTCAGTTTTTATTTTGATTGTGCTTTATGTAGATAATGCTATATTTTATATGTAATCTTCAGCCTTCTCCCTCTCTAACCTAGTAGTACAAGATGCTAGTCTTGACTTTTTCCCTCTTAATATTCTAAACTTGGTTGGGAAGATCTTTAGCTTTCACAGTGCCTTCTTCCTAGATCAGGGCCAATCTTCACACTAATTATGAAAGAATTAAAGAACTCCATAATTACATGCTTAGGGATGATAAGTGGCAGTTTGAAAAACTGGTGAAAATCAAACAAAAATGCAACATGCTCTACATTCAGACACAGATATTAGTTTTGGCTTTGCTACTCATTTGGCCAAGCAAAATCCTCACCTTGCTTAAAGCTCAGTTTTCTCATCTGCAAAATCAAGTTAAATGCAATCGTACAGCCCATGTTACTGCGCTTTGTGTGTATTCACATTATCCTCCATTATTAAATTTATTTATCACTTATTTAATAAGTGTGTGGGAGACATATATTGTGAAGATGAGGATCACAAAAATAAAGCAGGTAAAAGTACCTTAAAAAAGGTTAAGCATATTTCAGATATTGCTATGACCACAACTTCAGCCATTACTGTGCAACTACTGAGAAACAGGAATTCTATCATCTTCAAAGTAGGGCTCACGCGCACACGCGCGCACACACACACACACACACACACACACACACACACACACAAATAGTTGCATTGTATCATTCCTGGTACAACCAGACTCTACTTCAGCCATATAATAGGTTCAGTTCACAGTCAGGGCTATTAGGGCTTCCCCGATGGCTCAGCTGATAAAGAATCTGGCTGCAATGCAGGAGACACAGGAGATTCAGGTTTGATTCCAAGGTTGGGAGGAACCCCTGGAGGAGGGCATGTCAACCCACTTCAGTATTCTTGCCTGGAGAATCCCTTGGACTGATGAGACTGGCAGTCTACAGTCCAAAGGGTCACAAGGAGTGAGACATGACTATAAGACTAAAATTTAACTTAGGCTACCCATAGTGGGTTTCCCTGTCTTCACTGCTAACCACTTGAAGTAAAGCTGTTAAAGACAACAGCTTTATCCTTCTCCTGTCAGAAAGGCTAAGAAGGAGAGAGATCACAGAGTTTTACTGACCACCTTTCTTTTCTCTCTCTCCCTACCTTCCACATGCGTAGATATCTGATTTTGGCAGTTGCTCACTTGAATATTTCAGATGATGACCAATAAGGAGCTCTTATCCATCTCATAGTCACTGTGCACCTTGGTCATCTGTTCCTACTTTGAGGAAATAAAAACTATTCATAGTCCAGTGATATAGAATACAGTCAGCAGTCAGACATAGTTTTTTACTCTTATTTGTTGAGAGAACACTTGAACACCTATTACGAGATTTTATGTTATAATTGATTTTTCATTATATGCTCCTGTGTTAACATTGGTACAAAAGGCAGAGTCAATTCTTTCTGCATATTTGGGCCATTCACTTTCCTCATCCATTTGAGGCTACTTTGCAAAGAACATTGATTTCTTAAAACATTGATTTTGTTCTTGATAAAGTAAGCACATATACAATTAAAACAACATTTTAGTATTATAGAAGTATGGAGGTATTGATTACAACTAATATGGAGTAGAATGCATAGTTGTCTTCTGATTTTGTTGGATTAGAAATGTATTTTCAAGATAAAAGATCTTAGGTATTTTATAATAACTTGGTATTAGATGTTTTAAAATTCATAATTCTAATGCTTTTAAAAACCATATGTCTACATTCTTTACCTGAAATGGAAATTAAGGACTGATAACATCCCATTTTCTGCATTTATATAACTTGTTAGTATATAACTTTATACTAGTACCTTCTATATACCTCCTCTTATATGCTTTATATATAAAAGCATGACAAAAATGTAAGGAGAAAAGAGTCAGATCAAGACAATAAAAATAAAATTAAAGTGAAAACCACCAAAAGTCTAAGGACAGGATACAAAGGTGCAATTCCACTGACCTTGGAAAAATAAATTTTGTTGCATCTGTGTCAGAGTTCAGGAGCAAACGTAAAAGGTGTGGGATGTAATATTATGAAATGCAAAATTTCTTGCCACTATATTGCTTTCTGTGCAGAATAAAAGCATTCTTATGAACTATACACACACACGCACACACACACACACACACACACACACACACACACACACCAGATGCATCTTTTAGTCTGTCACTGGTCCTGACTGACATATGATGGCTGAAGATAAAGAGAAGTATCAGGACTACTAATAATGACTGGATACATCCTCTCCATGCTCACTGTCTCCTATAATAGTTATACTGATTTCTGGGTAAAAATTTTCTGGACTTGAGACTGGGACAGGATTATGAAAAGATGCTTCAAAGAAGATGCCAAGTAGTAGCAAAATTTCCATTATTAGGTAATTCAGCCCAGGAAACCATCCTGATTCTTACACACAGCTTCACATAGTTTCACAGGTTACTGCAGTTAGTAATTAGAAATTCGAAGATGGGGCAGGATGAAATCCTGAAAATAGGAATTTACAACATGTGGACAAGGGATATATGTATATATTTCCCAAATTGGAAGAAAACAATGCCTATTTTTTTTTGTAACAATACAGAGGATTTTTATTTATTTATTTTTTATAATATATATTTTTTTGGTTCATACTATCATTAGTATGGTTACTTCAAAGCTCAATTGTTGACTGTTATTCCAAAATACAAATAACTGGGATTTCAAAATTTTAAATCATTCAAATAGCTCTTAATTTAATTGAAGTAGCCATTTCTTAGCAAGAAATATAAACCCATCTCTCTATAGCTACTGGGTTAGAGCTCTACATAAGGCCCAGCCACATGCACACACATTAGCCTTCTGCATCCAGTCAAGGTAGCAGAACATGCCACTCTAATGCATCTGCAAGCATTGCTTCGTCTGCTTTCAATGTGTTTTCATCAGTTTTCTCTGTGTGTTGAATCCCACCCACCATTCAAAATTCAGGTAAACTAACATTTCCCATTGGAAACCTTCCATAACAATTTTCCTTCCTGTGAAGAGAGAGACTTCTAAATTATGAAAGAACTATTGAGGTAGATGCCATAGAAAGACATAGGCAAAACATTCTGGGGGTTCAGATTAGACAGATCATTTCTCACTCCAGTGGTTTTCTATCCAACTTCATACATATACTAGTTTTTAAGCTTTGGAGATTTGATAAGTGGAAAAGAAGATACAATTGTGAAGACAGAAGCGTAAAAGGGAGAGATAACAGTGAAAGGAAGATTGACATCAGCCTAAGGAATTTACACTGTGATCTTGAGTTAGTGGGGGAATGTAGACTGTTATGAAGCTGGGGACAAACTGAATGACAATTATCCTATAGAAATATTAATATTATATATAAATGCAAATTTTATTTATATAAGAAAGGATACATTACAAGTATGAAGACCAGACAAATAATTACTATCATAGTACAGGAAAATGTGTCCCCAACAAGGATAATGTTGAAATCAATGGGGTAAAATTTCCAAATGTTTCAGAAACTGAATAAATGGGATTTATCATTTTATTAGATGTGAATTGAGGATAGAGATAGGTGAGTTTAGTTGTTGTCACAGAATTTGATTTATGCTGTCATGTACTATTAGAGGGGACTGGGAAGAAACTGGAAATGCATTCCTAAAGTTTAGGAGAGAGCTTAAGGCTGAGACAGACAGGTAGATAAATAGACAAAATTATACAAAATATTATATATAGCATATATATGTACATGATAGTAGTTTTGTAGTGAAAATGAGGAATTATAGACAGATGTGCATGTGTGTGAGAGAGACAGAGAGGCAAACAGGGAAAGAGCCAAGGGTATAGAAAAACAGAAGCCAAAGCAGGAGAGCAACTACTATCAACGCTATTCAATGTCCAAGGAACCATCCATTATTAATAGAATATTTTAAGTAAGTTGTTGAGACAGACTTAGAATTTTTGTCTCTGAATTCTAAATTATCTCTCTTTTGATACCACTGTCCAGTATCACATCCCCCCTTTAAGAATTATAGGTTTGCTCTGGTATTTGAGGCCTCGGTCATAAATTTCTTCTGGGCTATGAGAAAGGTTAATTCGATGTACGGTCTCACCCTTCTTTCTAGCCACCTAAACGCATCTGAAAATGGTGTGAGAGGTGGTAAGTGGGAAAAGACTTGCAAACATATGAAAATGTTAGGTAGTTAGAAAAGGTAAAAAGAGTCCAGAATGGCAGTGGCTAAAAGACAAGCATGGGAAAAGCCGGTGAAATAGAACAAAGGGAGATCTAGGGACTGGAGTGAGGACCTTGGGTAGAACAAGCACTCCTGGCTAGCCCAGTTTACATAGGGCAGGCTCAGGGGGAGGAGAAAAAACATACAAAAAGAGGAGCCAAAGGGCCGGGGGTCTCTCCCTTCTCTTCGCGTCCTTTGGGTAGGCATAACCTCACGCCTCGATGATGTATTTTCCTTCATTTTCTAAATAAAACTGAGATATTAACTCGGAGCTGTAACACTGATCTGTCCAAGAGCTGTGACACGGTTTGTTTGAGGGCTGTAACGCTGGTCCATCGCTTCAAATTTTTGTTGTGATGAGACAGAACTGAGGAAATTACATATTCCCCTGACAGAAAGACCAATACCAAGTTGATAT
This sequence comes from Capricornis sumatraensis, assembly GCF_032405125.1. Lineage (NCBI taxonomy): Eukaryota > Metazoa > Chordata > Mammalia > Artiodactyla > Bovidae > Capricornis > Capricornis sumatraensis. The sequence continues at coordinate 42,691,486 of NC_091074.1, read as the reverse complement.
TAAAATGTATGTACATATAGTTCATTTTAACAATAAGAACACATACAATTATAATTCATTTTTATATGAGACATCCAAAATGAATGTCTTGATTATGTTTGTGTCAATTTTATCACTGAAGTTTTCCAAATTTACCCCAAGAATGCTTGTTTTTAAAATAAGATCAATCAGAGTACCTGATTTGGGAAGCCTGCTATATGACATGCATACAAATTAAGATGAGATAAACCTAAATCAAAAGAAGAAGAAATTTATTTTACTTTTGCAAAATCTAATATCTAGTCTTAAATGCCCTGACTCCATTACATTCATCAACACATTTACTTGTTCTGAAATCATAATGCATGCATAGAACTATAGCTATATATAAGAAAAAAAAATAATGGGTTAATTAAAGCTAAAGGGTTTTTAATTTTTTTAATGTATGGAATATAATATACCAATAATTCAAATCAAATTTTTGGAACTTTCAAACAATGTATTTTAATTTTAATACTGTGTATGGGTTAGTGTTTCAATCTTATTATCATAATATTTGTTTGACATTACATTTCTCCTTAAACTTCCTTACAAGGTAATTCAGATAATTTGTGTGGGTAAAAATAAAACATACTCTGCTCCATTAGCCCTTTACAGTTCTGCAAGGCATTGTAATAGGCCCTATGGAACTATACAGTAGAATTAACCTTCCTTCTACAGCCTCTCCCAATTTTGTATTCAAGCTGGTTGATCCCCAGAGAGTGGCTCAGCTGTTAGCTGGTGGCTTATGCCATTTATAGAAATACATTTACAGAGTTAATTCCTGCTCAGGACAACATCATGCTGCATCCATTTCATAATATTTTCCTCTTTGAGTTTTCCTAAGTTTTCAAATACTGTCATCAAAATCTCTTTGGGGCCCAGGCAAGTCACTTTGACATTTATACAAAAACAAGAAAGTTTTAGACATAAAGTGTGCTAAACACAATATTTGGAGTCTTAAATTTACAATAGTGATATATATATATATATATTATAATTGCTTTAAAATACCGTTTGTCACACTCCCTGCTGCTTGTCTTATTATACTGTCAGATTTTCAAGCAAGCCTCATTTTGAGATAAAATATCATATACCTAATTAATATTTTTCTCTACAAGTTAGAGGCAAATATGATTAAATACTGCAAAAGAAAATAACTTAACTCAGGACAATTCCAAAACTAGCAGAGAGAGACAGAGATAGAGAAGATTCAGATGAGTATTACCTTAGTTCTATACCTTTGATACATATAATAATGATCACTGTGCATTACTTCACAGAGTAGAAAAAGAGTATATTCCCAATAATTTAGCAAGGAAGCATTTGTCTTCAACTATAAACATTAAGGGACTTTGGAATTTAGAAAAATATAACTGTAATGATAGTAACAGTAACACTTTTACTGTGAATGACTAAGAAAAATCCCCAAATGGAATGGTGCTCACATGCGTGGGTTACATACTATGATTTATGTTACTGAAAATTAAGTAATGGTGGTTGAACAACAGAAAACAAATCGGAAGAAGAAAGGAGTGAGAGTAATTGTGTGTGCTTCTATGAATGGGAAAAGGATGATGAGAACTGGGAACTGTATCTTTTGTCCATACTGAAAAATTTTAATTGTGAAATATTTAATTTGGTCTAGTTTTCAGAAAATTTACTATTTTATGCTGGAATTATGTTAGATTATTACATTATATTTATATGCATTATACTGTGCATATATATATATATAAGATTATATTTTCTTCAGTCAGTACATCCCTCAAAAGGTTAAATTATATGTTTTAATGCACCTTTTCTTATGTGCATTTACCTCCTCCTCACATATATAACAGCAATTCCTATCAAAGTTATAAGGAATATGTTACTCTAAATGTATAAAAAACAATCTTAGCACTGCAGTTAGTTAGAACATTTCTAATCTTGGCAAGATAAGTACAGATTCAAAAACAATTATTTTACTAAATAATTTCCCAGATGAGTAAGAAGCTAACAGTCTACATTGTGGTGAGTGTTTTAATTAAAGATCTTAAACGTAATCCCTAAGGCTTCTTTAAACAGTCCTAACTATTAAAAGTTTAATAAAAGAAAGAAAACAAAACCACAGACATTCATGGATTCATAGGGCAAGCACATTCTATTTTCTAAACAGAGATCCTTATTAGTTTGCTTAAGTATAGTTTAGAAAATGCAATTCCACACACAATGGATTTATTTCCCTGGTAAGACTGGCAACAAAACTTCACATTTTGAGCTGTATAGAAACACTAATGCAAAAAAAAGTTAGGCTATAAACAGTACTTTGTGAAACAGAGACAAAAAATAACAACAAAAAAATAATTTGGAGGGGGCTATTCTTGCCAATGTTATCTTCCTAATTTAATCAGTTAATTAGATTTTATGTTGTCACTTGAAATTAGATTTGAATTAGTTTATATTTTTCAGTGATAATATGAAACCTTGTAACCTTGCAGAATATACTATTAAAATACAACAGTTTTACATTCTCTCCTAGGAGTACCTTTAAGTAAAAATTTTACTTGCTAAAGTTTGCAGCTTAAATATCTATGTAGATCAAATAAAGTGAGTTAAACAGTCTGGCAAACAAACCAGAGACAGAAGCAAAAAAGAGTTTAAAGTAATAGGTCATGGAAGATACTACAGCAAACTAAAAATAACAGGCAGTAGTTGCTTAGCTACGGCTGAACTTTACTGGAAGGTGGGCCCAGAATTGCTAAATCTTTCAATACTTTGAAAGATTTTAGTAATCCAGATTTTTGTGTAAAATTAGCTGTTTTCTTAAATGATGCAACTTACATAAGGTAAAAGTAATAGTCAAAAACAATAACAAGCAGATAAAAATTCTGAAACTCACTCTTCTAGGGCAATCCATAGAGCCCCTATATTGCCTTGAAGTTGGCAGTACACAACATCTTACTATACAGTTTAAAGTGTAAAATTTCTCTTTGGCTCATGCATGTGATACATATATATAATGCTGAATTTTAATACTCTGAAATTAATATATTCTAAATGTCAGCCCTTTATTTCTTCAATTTTCAATATGGATATGACATTTTCATCATAGTATAATAACTTCTTCCTTGATGCATTATTTTATCTAAAATTTAACCTGTCAGTAATTTCAGACATCTAGTATCTGTTTAGTTGTTGCCAATTTCCCTCAAGTGAATTAAATCAAACTTGTAATATTTGGTATATTATTATATTCTTCTTATAAGCCATGCCCTTTGCAAATGGTAAGATACTTGCTGTTCTTCCATTCCTAACATTTGCATCCAAGAGGACTGCAAGTGGCTACCTTGGTTCAGTTAGCCACAGTGGCATAATCATAAAGGAGATTATTTTTTCACCAAACAAGACATCTGAAAATATACAGTCAGAGTTTGCTTAGAAAATCACCAGAGGTCTAGGCTAGCTCAATTGTCTTGATGGAGAATCCTCAATTTGTAGCTTTCAGCCTTACAACCACAATGGAGTGACTCTACCTCAGTAATAAATAGGCAGAAAGACAGAGGGCGTATCAAAAGGCACAGGGTTCCTGGTAGCCTTGTTAGTCCCTTTTCAAAGCTCTTCCAGGACCTCTATTCAGTATGTGTCCCCTCATATCTAGTCAGCTAAAACTGGGTTATAGGACCTTCAAGAGAGTTTGGGGAAAGGGATATTTTTAACTGGGTACATTGCTGCCCTAAACAAGATAAAATTCTGTAGCAGAAGAGAATGTATCTTTCTCAGGCATCCAGCAAAATCTGCCTGCCATGATGATTCCACTCATACATCTGGAAGCAGTGCTGAGTTTCACTTCTAAGAGCTAGAAGTCAGCCTAAAAGCATGTTGCTGCTGCCTCTACCCCCGCCACTTCCTCCTCCTCCTCTTCCTTCTTTTTACTATCATATGATCAACTTGTAAGAAATCATTTATTATAGAAAAATAGAAATAAGGGTGGCAGAGCACACTGTGTCTACTGGCAAGCCATCAGCATGAGCTACTGTAAGATGATTCAAAAGGATGGGCAGGGGACAGAGCCTACCTAAGCTGTAATGCATTATTAATCTGTCTCTGAAACTGTAATTACCTTCTGATTCTGGCTCCTCAAGCTTGCAAACAACTGCACTTAGCCTTCTCCTTTGTGGATGAATTAGTGATCATTTCATACTGTGGTTTACAGTTTGTTACTACTTTAGCTTTCACATTTGAAATTCTGCTAACTAATAAGTACATCTGAAATTTAAATATACGTGAAGTATATCTATCCCATTATAAGGATGGCAGCTTCTGTGGGTATTCCCTACACCCTCAATTTATAAGCTCAATTATCAAACTGGTTTAGAATATTTCTGGGATATATCTTTTATAAGAGCAAATGTTGAATAGCTGAAATAGATACACCTTCTTTTTCTTTCAATTATTTTTTTAAGAAAGTGAACTTAAAATCTGTTTTCACAACTAAAATTTTGTTGAATAAATGGCTGTATGGAGATAAATGCAGTAAGAAGGATTAATAATAACTCTTCATCTTTATAAAACAATATGCTCTTTCATCCCTTTTTACAATAATAGGAAATATTTTATAACAATAAAGAAAATTAAAGAAAAATCATGAGAGAAAGCTAAAAATATTTCAAAACTCTGAACTATAACAAGGGAGGTGAAGGTAGTGGTTCTAGAGGAATTATTTGGCAATGACACTTTTCCCATCCTCCTATAATTTAATTCCTAGTATTATCAATCTACTCAGTTTAATTAGTGCTAACTTAAGAGATATATTTTCCAGTAAATTATTTCTAGCCACCAAATGTCATTTCCCATGGAAATTCTAATAAAATGCCTAAAATGCATTATCTGACATTTCAGTGGGTCAGTAAGTAGCTTGTCAATTGAGATTCTAAAATCTTTACATGCTATGGATTTCTACTTTATGTTTTAAACTCCTGACTTTTCACAGAATAATTTACATCACAATGAAGCTATTTAGCAAGGTATGTCTAAAAAATCAAGTTCAATTATATATAATGGTTACAGTTGCACATGTACACTGCATTATGAAGAACCAGTAACTGAATAGTTCTGCACTTAATATTGATAAATAATATCTCAGAGTTGCTTAAGTCAGCAATGCCTAGAGCTGAGGAGAAAACAGCTGACACCATAAACTTGAAAATCCTCTCAATCACACAGAGACTTATTAATAAAAGGATCAAGAACTTATCAAAGCTTGGCCAGGTTTCCCCTAGAAGGCTAAGATAATTTTTTTTTTTTTTGGTAAGCAACTATTTTGTCATGTGCTTGGTAGACACATTTTGCAAAACTCCATGGATCTTTTGATACTGTAACATGTCCTTCATGAACACAAAAATTCAGCTTATCAACCAAGACATTCAACCCTCAAATCTACAGAAATCTCAAATTTGAATAATATTGTTAAAATGCAAATTGTATCATTTTTTCTTTTTTGATTCCTCAAAACATCTATTTGAAAGTTCTTCCATTAATTTATTCACTCATCAAATACATACAGAGCATTGGCTAAAATGTGTAGAAAGTAAGATTGACAACCTCAGTCCTCAGGCACCTTTAGTCAACTGACAGACTACACTAATAACTATTTAAATAATCAAATAATTACAGTGATAATAACTGTTCCAAAGGGGGGGGGGCAATTGCTATAAATACTATATCAAAACTTTCTAACAGAAACTACCAAAAATTTCTCTCTAGAATCAAAGAAAATATCTCTAAGAAAACCATACATAAGCTGGAATATGAAGAATGGAAAGGGGGTGAGTCAAAAAGTGTTGAGAAAAGAATTTTTAAAGGAGAGAGAACAGGAGGTGCAATGAATAAGACAGAATTACAAAGAGACAAGGAAATTGAAGGCATCGAAGAAACAGAGTTTAACATGGTTTGGAAGACAAGAGCAATAAGATGATGTGCAAGGAGCAAGACCAAACAGAATGTTGTGAATTGCTGGAGTGTAGATTTCATTCCAAATCAGAGCAGTTAAAGGGATTTGAAGGGACTTAAAGTGGTCTAGGAGAGGTAGGGACATAATCTTTAACTATTAAAACAAAAGCAACCCTTTTATATATCTGTTTCTTAAATAATGTAAAAGGAATAATGGTGGTGTAATATTTATGTACTAAACATTTTTGTTTGAGAATGCCATCCAGTAGGTAGTACACAGACTCAGAGAAGTCAGCTGACTAAAATGGCTGACTCTAAAGGCATTCACAGGATCACTGCAAAAGTACTACACAATATTGTAAGCTAAATGTTCCAATTTTTCCTAAAGATGAATTCATTTTACTCTCTTTAGCATTTTAGCTTTGAAATAAATGTGCCAAGAAAGCCAAGAAGGAAGATTTATCACTTAGGGATGCATATTAATGTAACTGAAATCTTAAATACAACGACGGAAATGGTATGGTGAAGACGAAGTCCCAGGAATTCAAAATATTCATATCAAAAGATGAACTGAGAAAAATTTATGTTCTGAGCAAACCGTGTTAGGATTATTACATTACTGTTTCCAATAAGTTCAAAGCAAAACCCCATTAAATATTTGATCAGTTTGTGAAAGACCAGCAAGTACTCTTCACAACCATTAATATGAACATCTTGCAGACAGTTTAATGCATTGCAGGCCCATAAAAAAGATTATGCATGCTACAATAGTGCAATGTTGGCATATCCTAACTGTATAAAAATAAAAATGATGAAAACCACGGAACAACAAATGAGAGCTAAAGTTAGTTATAAAATAAGCTGTGTTTGGGAAACATCATAGTAGGCTGAATCAAGGGGTCACCAGCTAACACTCAAATTGTACTATTTCAAATGTACATTAAGGATTTCTCTATCATTCTAGACTAATACATCAAATCTAGAATCAACAGTTATTTTAGGATAAGTGCCCAGGTCAAGCTATTCATTTGTATCTATAAAGAAATGTCAAAACAATTTTCACCATCAAATCTCACTGTATGATTTTGCTACTATAATTGTAATCCTCATTTTAGGAGATTCTTTTTAGATTAAAATCCTCAAAAGTTAGTTAAAAAGCAAATACATATTTGAAAAGATGAAATAAAGCACTTAATATGCCAGTTTACACAGTGGTACCACTTGGTATCTGAGATTTCTTCCAGCCAAGAGCAAGAGGGAATAGCCTACTTTAAAAGACTGAGAGAAACATTTAGTCTTGGGGAAGATAAGAAATCTAAGTGTGAATACTATCAGAAGGGATTCCTTATATAGGAGCTTACAGAAAAATGGTAACATAGGTAACTTAAGGTGACAGACTGCAAAAAAATCATTGTCATGTGAAGAAGTGTTCTGTAATGAAAGTAAACATGGTTAAGGATTTTATCTGAAAACAAAACAAAAAGCAAAACTTATTGCAGAATTATCTAATTCACAATTTTACTTTATTATAAGCTATTAAAGAAATTTTTGCTTTAATTCCTAAACAAATTATTAGAAATCACATTGAGGAAAAACTGGACATTTTAGTAATTCACCTGAAATCAAATATAATTCTTTTTGCATTTGGGCAAAGAGGAAGGGTGGGAAGTTAGGAGGGGTGAGATATTTTATTGATCAACTTAAACTAGCAATTTAATACTGATAATGATAAATGTCAACAATTTAATTAACAGTAATTATTCAGTTCTGATCTTATATTTTGTTCGGTGAAATATATAAATTTGAGGTGAAAGTGAAGTCACTCAGTCATGTCCGACTCTTTGCGACCCCATGGACATTAGTCTACCAGGCTCCTCTATCCATAGGGATTCTCCAAACATGAATCCTGGAGTGGGTTGCCATTTCCTTCTCCAGGAGATCTTCCCAACCCAGGGACTGAACCCGGGTTTCCGCACTGTAGGCAGACACTTTACCGTCTGAGCCACCATGGAAGTCCTATATTTGAGATGGAGTTTATCTATTTTAATATAGAAATATAGTACACTAATAATGCTTATTTTACATAAATTGAAAAGTATAAAGAACACACATGTTTACAAGTGACCAGTGCAGCTAACTAGTATGAAAAAGTGATTTAAGACTGTATTTAGGGGCACAAGTCCGTAACATATATTCTCTAAGGTAAAAAAAATCATCCTGAGAATGTACTACTGTGAATTTAAGAGAAATTCAAAAGAAATTGGATGATTGCCTTTTTTGTATTAAGTTAGCAGAACTAGAATGTTTAAATGGGTAGACATATTGATTAATGTCTTTCTATAAACAAGACAATCTTTTGATAAATCTTAACATCTCATCTCTCATTTTCTTAGAATTTTAGGGTAAAGTATGAAAGCTCTATTATAAGCCTGGTAAGTGATCAACCCTTCTCTAAAGAGAAGGAATATACCATTCGCAAAGCACAATTCTCTCTTTTTTTAAATCACCATACAGTTCCTTATCAGATGAATATTCAGTTGTTAGATACTAGGATAACCCCTTTTTGTAGTTGAAGCAAAATATCTCCTTGAAGGTAGTTTAAGCAGTGATTTTTATCATTTCAGGTTTAGGAAATATTCATTTTTAATTTCAAAAATTCATTGATAAATAAATGAATATGATTTCATAGCAAGAAAAGAATCAAAGACAAGGTGCACTTTCTTCCTGGCCAATAGGCTGTTATTGTTGATAATATTAGCATTACCAAATAGACACATAGAATTTCTGTCTGAGACAGTGATCACTTCACTGATTCCATAACTGACCAAACAGATCAGGCTATTTAGTTAGACAATGCAGTTCACTCCAATGGTTTTCTAATCATCTTTCCCACATCCCACCAAATGGAACACATTTTCTGAGATAGAATCTTCTGTGATGATCAAGGATACCTCTTATGAGAATCCCTACATATAAGAAGCACTCAGTGTCTTTCTCAGACTATTATTAGTGTTTGAAAACATAACTTGGATCACAAGCATTTGAAAGACTATACCAATAATGATGCCTCAGTTCAATACAGTCGCTCAGTCATGTCCGACTCTTTGCAACCCCAGGAACTGCAGCACGCCAGGGCTCCCTGTCCATTACCAACTCCCAGAGTTCACTGAAACTTATGCCCATTGAGTTCGTGATGCCGTCCAGCCATCTCATGCTCTGTCATCCCCTTCTCCTCCTGCCCCCAGTCCCTCCCAGCATCAGACTCTTTTCCAATGAGTCAACTCTTCTCATGAGGTGGCCAAAGTATTGGACTTTTAGCTTTAGCATCATTCCTTCCAAAGAAATCCCAGGACTGATCTCCTTTAGAATGGACTGGTTGGAGTCCAAGGGACTCCCAAGAGTCTTCTCCAACACCACAGTTCAAAAGCATCAATTCTTCAGCGCTCAGCTTTCTTCACAGTCCAACTGTCACATCCATACATGACCACTGAAAAAAACATAGTCTTGACTAGATGGACCTTTGTTGGCGAAGTAATGTCTCTGCTTTTGACTATGCTATCTAGGTTGGTGATAAAGTTCCTTCCAAGGAGTAAGTGTCTCTTATTTAATGGCTGCAGTCACCATCTGCAGTGATTTTGGAGCCCCCAAAAATAAAGTCTAACTCTGTTTCCACTGTTTCCCCATCTATTTCCCATGAAATGATGGGCCCAGATGCCATGATCTTCGTTTTCTGAATGTTGAGCTTTAAGCCAACATTTTCGCTCTCCTCTTTCACTTTCATCAAGAGGCTTTTTAGCTCCTCTTCACTTTCTGCCATAAGGGTGGTGTCATCTGCATATCTGAGGTTATTGATATTTCTCCCAGCAATCTTGATTCCAGCTTGTGCTTCTTCCAGCCCAGCATTTCTCATGATGTACTCTGCATATAAGTTAAATAAGCAGGGTGACAATATACAGCCTTGACGTACTCCTTTGCTCATTTGAAACCAGTCTGTTGTTCCATGTCCGGTTCTAACTGTTGCTTCCTGACCTGCATATAGGTTTCTCAAGAGGCAGGTCAGGTGGTCTGGTATTCCCATCTCTTTCAGAATTTTCCACCGTTTATTGTGATCCACACAGTCAAAGGCTTTGGCATAGTCAATAAGGCAGAAATAGATGTTTTTCTGGAACTCTCTTGCTTTTTCAATGATCCAGCGGATGTTGGCAATTTGATCTCTGGTTCCTCTGCCTTTTCTAAAACCAGCTTGAACATCTGGAAGTTCACGGTTCACATATTGCTGAAGCCTCACTAACTACAAAATTTGCTGCTAGAAACCTGCATGTAATCTACTCAAAACTGTGGAAATAATTCAATAGTAAAATGTCCAACTTAAAAAAACAACAAATCTAAGTTTCAAATTATATCAATTTCCATAATTTTAATATGCAAATACCATTTGGTTATGTACTTCAATGAGGCTAAAAAAACCTTTTTCAGTGGTTATTGCTATTGATACATTTTGTGAAATAGACTGACATCAATGATGTGTCATTGAGATGCTATGTGTTAAAGTTGATATTTACACTAGCGTGGCTCTAGATTCCAAGCAGGTGCCCTTTCCTTGCTCCAGACCTATTCCTTAGGGCGACGCAGAGAGACAGGTGTTCTAAAGCAATGCTTCTTAAAGGCATCAAATCACAGGACAGTCTTGTTGAAATGTAGATTATGATTTCATGGGGGATGGGGAGGGACTGAGATTCTGAAAATAAAACAAGTTCTCAGGTGATGCTAATACTTAGTATCACTAGTCACATTTTGAGATGCAAATATAATATTTGAAAATATTCAAAAATTTTGTTGTACCTACCTATTCTGGCCTATAAATTCTATCCTGACCATAATTCTTTTTGTTTTTTGAGAAGATGAATTCTGAATAAATACACAGTAAAATACTTTATTATTTTTATATTATATGTGATTTTTAACCCTACTTTTCTCATAAACAACACTAAATTAGGTTTATTCCATTATTTTTTTTTAAGCAGCAAACAATAACCAAACTTTTTGAAAGAACCATAGCTCCAGGCAGAGTAAATTTTTTTCTACCTATGGGATTAATCTCATGTTCAATAATAATTAGTAAATGCTACCTGATTTTTCAGAATAATGACTAAAGGAAAAATTTTATCTGTATAAAATATCGATTGTTAGAATATCGATGTCTGGTACCACTCTCACAAAATAGTAAGTGTATTTTTTCATTAGTTTAAATAGGAAAACAAATAAATTCACAACCTAGTAGGTAGTAATATTTTTAATGCAACAAACAGAAAGTACTTTCAGGTAACTGTGATTTCACCTTAAGGAAACTATCAGAACAAATATCCAAATAGAATAGTTTTCCCAAACCTAATTTTGATTCACTGATTAATTCCAAGATATATTTCTTCCCTTCCTATATATTTCATGATTTCTCTAGCTAAAAGCACAAAGTAAAATGAAAAACGTACCTTCCATGTTTGGCTGGAAAAATTTCAAAATCTTAGGCCACATGAGAAAAGCTATCAGCTAAAGTCAGTGATATTTGTGTTCTTTAATAAAAATTGCCAGATAATCCAGATAAAATGCTAGTGTCCAAAAAAAGAGTCTCTCCATGCTGACTTAGTCACTTATAATTCTAATTAAGTACAGAGACATAAATATATTTGTGCATATTTATGTATTATGTATATTATACATATTATATAACTGTATTACTGAGATTACATATGATAGCATGTTGTCATTCTTCAATTCATACATTATAGTAGATAATAGAGTTCAAAGACATTTTTATTTAGAGATAATATGATCCTTTCCCCTAAAATAAAATACTTTGCTCATAAAAGTTGATTTATCTGAAATAGCCAGCCAGATCACATATCACTCAGTGGGCTAATTCATGGCTGTGAGATAAATGATTAATATGCACATGGTTCTGCATATTACTTTGTATCGTGTCCTAAATGTTTATAATAATTCAAGTTATATTTACATGTACTAGGTAGATTTCAACAAATTAACTCTCAATTTTACACTAGTCTTTTGAATTTCCTATATCATGACAATGGTTTCATGGAACACTTCCTGGACAATCTAGTCTTCTGAATAAAGTGATTCTGTATTAAAACTTCTTAAACTTGAAGGAGAACAAAAGCATCCCATTGGTAAAACCTTAGGAGATTTACAAAAGATGCTTTTGAAACTAATTTTCCCCTTTACAAACTTCTTGAGAAAGATATACAAGGAAATCATATCTTTATTCATTTTCTTTATGTCAATACATTAATACCTAGGGCTCAAACCAATACCTGATTGTCAAAAGGGCCCATTGTAATAATTGTCTGATGGTCTCTGATTTCTGCAGTGACCCAAACCCACTCTTGGATATCACTTGGAAAAATGTCTCTTTTGGCCTTGTAACAGGAAACATATTACACTGCTGCCACAATTTCTGGAGTTTAGATAAAATGTTCCTGCTGCCAGGCTGGAGTAGACAGGAAAGGGAAAGGACTCTATGCCCCTGAGATATGCTATCTGTCTCTGAAGATTAGCTTCCATTTTAAAAGCAAAACAACCTTAAACAAAAAGAAACACTTTATTTAATTGGCCCTACAGGGAATAGGTGAAAAAATAGGAATCCTAAATAATCTTGAGAGCCAAACATTTTAATCACTGACTCGTCTAGCCTGGAGCCATTCCAGTATACTATATTATTAACTATTGAGACACATGGAGAAGGAAATGGCAACCCACTCCAGTATTCTTGCCTGGAGAATCCCGTGGACAGGGGAGCCTGGTGGGCCGCTGTCCATAGGGTTGCACAGAGTCAGATACGACTGAAGCGATTTAACACGCATGCATGCATTGGAGGAGGAAATGGCAACCCACTGCAGTATTCTTGCCTGGAGAATCCCAGGGACCGGGGAGCCTGGTGTGCTGTTGTCTGTGGGGTCGCACAGAATGGGACACGACTGAAGCGACTTAGCAGCAGCAGCCGTAGCAGCACTGAGACACAAACCGAACTTTCCTTTTGTTTTTTAAAGTGGCTATTGAATTATACCTAGTACTCTAAAATGCTTTTCATGAGATTGCACAATTAGGGAAAAAAGAAAAAGAGAAATAGTTGCAGTAAAATTGGGATGTAAGAGGTTCTGCAAACTTTAGCAGAAAAATCCATTTTTAAAATGCACATCACACACACACACGGACATACATCTACTATAAACTTTCCTCTGCCCTAAGGAACTTGTTAGGCAACTTAGAAATGTGTACAGAGTAGAACAAAAATTCTTTTACTCAAGGCCTCTTTGTCTCTTTAGGATCAAGTCAACATAGCCAGTGTCAAGAGTTTTCCTATGAGACTTTGAATGACTTGCTGGAGGCAAGGCTTTAGCATGCTATACATCTGAAAAAAATACTTGATTGTATGTTCTTTGAGTTCCAGTCTACATATGGGGCTAAATTCAATTCTAAGCAGTAAAATAATTGTGATATAATTAAACAGAGAAAGAGATAATATGAAGACAGAGGTTCAACTAATCAGAACTTTAAAATTAGGACTTAGCTTCTTTTTGTTTTACGACATCCCATTTTCTCCCAAATCTGACAAAATGGCATGTAGATATAAGTTCTCAGAACAGGCTGGTTGTTTTGCATCTTCATTAACATAGCTTGAGTTATTTTCTAGCTTCTAAAGAATATTACTGCAGTGTGGAAAATGTATGTTGTATTAATTTTTAGAGTTGTATTCTTGCTTTCTGATGATAAAACAAAGCCATATTTTATTAATCTCACTGCTGCTGCTCACTAGTTTGTGGCAAATATAAATTCACAACATTAGCCTAATATATTGGAATTAATGATCACATTGCTTATCTGGTTCAGTTTAATTTCCTTTAGTTGTGAATGCCCTCTTTGCTATTTGGGCAATGCACGACTTATTTCAAGAGAGTGAAATAGGGCTTAAAAGATTTGTTTTTAATGTGCATATTTCAAGAAATTAGGGTTAATTGACAGTGGTATTACTATTTTGGAATAAATCTTTAAAATGCTATTACATGTTTTAAAATAGCCATTTGTGATGTCCTTGGGTAGCAAAGATCATAGAATATGTCTATGAATACTTTCTACTTGAATTCCTGATGGGCAGGTTAATTAGATCATTCTTGTCTCTTTCCAGGGAAAACAGCTTAATAAGTACTTTGCACACGGTCTTGTGGTGAAACTTTTACAGGAATGTTTTTAAACTGTAGAAGTGTATACGTTTATTGCATAAAAGTTAGAAAAAAAGAGAATAAAGAATAATGACACTTCTAATCTTACAATAAGGGCGCAGCTACTATACTGATATTCTGATATAGTATTCAATTTACACTGAAAATCCTATTTTATATACCTTTTGCATTTAATGTAATGGTACATACTTTTATATCATTTAAAACTTCATAACCATTTTATGTAAACAAAATAGTCTGTCCTAAGGTACAACAATTTACTTAAGTGACTTGGAAATTCACATTTTCTATGTTTTTGATATTTTAAATAATACAGAAAAATAACTCCATGTACATATCTGTAATTTCAGATCAGTGAATCAAGGACAAAAATTGTACCCCATTAGACATCTACTGAACTGCAATCGTGTGTCCTCTCCCCACCCCCCCTGCAAATTGTTTTTTCCTTATTTCATCCATATATTTGAAGTGGCAACTGTCATTTGTATAACATGAACTCGCCCTCTATCACAGTAAACTTGAATGTTCTCTGAGAAATTTTAATTGGGATTGAGAGAATGACCTTAATCTTCTCTGAATGGTTCCACTATGCAAATCTCAAGAACTAATGTTGGTATATTCCAACATGCAGATTGAGTGTACAGAGGAAACCTGAATGGTGTCAGAAGGATAAATAAAACAAACGATAGCAAAAAAGCAGTAACAAAGAGAAGAGAGAGTGCTTATGACATATATTCCCACTAAATTACATTCCTGAACCATATTTACATTCCTGATCTTGGTTCTTTAGAATATATTTTAGGAACCTTGTATTTTTATAGCAACCCATTTTTGTTTTTGTTTTTTTTTTGTCCATATGGGCTTCCTATATCTTCAAAAGCTTATTTTATAGTCAATGGAAATGAATATTTCAAAGGCTTTTGATACACACTGCATATGGTATATTTTATTGTGTTACCTTAGCTAAACTGAAACATTTCTCACACTTCATTCTGTGCATAGTTTCCAGTTAGGCCACAAAAGAAACCTGCACGCTATTTGGCAAGCAGAAAAGTGAGAACCCGTTTTCTCTCCAAAGGTGGGTGTAGGAAGTCAGACCCTGGAGCATGTGTCCTGGTCTGCCTGCTGACTTACCTCACTGGCATAGGGCAGCACCTATGCTTGCAGTTCCTTCAGCTTCTGTTGATTCTCTTCCTTCAGCTTCTCTGAGGTTAAACGCATGTGTGGGCCTCTGGTGAAGCTGCCTACTTCTCCTGTAGGTCATCCTTATCATCAGGGTTAGTTGGTGCGGGACAGATAGGAGCTGAGTTCCAGTTTATCTCCCTGGGTCCCACTTTATCCTCATGGATTCCAGCTTTATCCTTGCTCTCTTACACTTCATAGCCCAAGTAACTTACAGCAACTTTAAGCTCAACATTAGATGAAGAGGCAATGGCCTAGTATAAATATCCCCCTCAGCTGCCACAACTCCATAAAAAAATTCCTATAATAAATTCCATATTTCACATCACAGTAATCTGATTCTCTGAAATTGGTCTAGAAGGTGAGTGCTCTTTTAATAAAAACTGAAATCATGTGGCATTGATGTTGGGTCCAGCAGCTAAGGAAGCTTGAAGGGCTTTGAAAAGACTGTGACTAGCAGGAGCCTGTGGAGAAGGTGATGGCACCCACTCCAGTACTCTTGCCTGGAAAATCCCATGGACAGAGGAGCCTGGTAGGCTGCAGTATGTGGGGTCGCTAGGAGTCCGACATGACTGAGCGACTTCACTTTCACTTTTCACTCTCATGCATTGGAGAAGGCAATGCAACCCACTCCAGTGTTCTTGCCTGGAGAATCCCAGGGACGGGGAAGCCTGGTGGGCTGCCGTCTCTGGGGTCACACAGAGTTGGACACGACTGAAGCGACTTAGCAGCAGCAGCAGCAGCAGCAGCAGGAGCCTGACTAGCCGGAAGGAGCTAAGGGTTTAAGGAAGAGAGACCAGTCCCCAGTTACTTGAATTGTCTCCAGCTGATCAATTGGTACAGGTGAAAGCACTGATACTAAAGCACCAAGGGAAACCATCTCTGTGTCTGAATTCCTTATCTTCAAGCTGTGCTATGCCCCTCAGGAAAGAATGGTTTATTAGCAGTAAAATATGATTCATGAAGCAATTGGTGCTAGAAGTGAAGTGGTCAGAGTTGCATCAGCATTCCTGTTCTTGAGTTCTATGCTAGAATACTGTATTCTTATAGAAAAATCACATTTTTGGCTCCCTAGTCCAAATTGAGTTTCTCTAATTAGCACTCAAAAGGAGGCCTACCTAACATTTCATACAATCTGTAGAAACAAAGATTCTTCATGCATGTTGCTTCCTCCTGCCACCCCCCAAAAAAACTACCACACTATATCCTTCCAATTTTATACAATTTTGAATGAAGAAATGTCCCTTACTTAAAAAACCATGATCAGTTTTCATCTGATGTATAAACTTAAACAAGTTCTTTTGTTCAAGGAATTATGCAGTTATCTAGGAAATATTTTGAGTTCTTGAAATGTACAAGATAGTAGGTTAAGCAAAAAGAAGGCTACAAAGAACTACATAGTATCTGAGTAGTTAATCACACAGCAGCAGCAATGAGACAGATCAACAGAAACTATTTCCTTGATTCTATGACCCACTTATTTTTCATATTTAAATATGTTTAAAATCAAGGCACATAATTTAATTGATGGGTGCCTTTAATGTGGGAGTGTTTCTTTTCTTCCCCTTGAAAAGCTGCTGTTAAATCAATAAGTGTACCTTATCATCCATAATGTTTTAGAAAAGAGGAAATGCAATACAGCACAAGCTTGTATGTAATAAGTACCATTAAGTGACACCAGGAGACTTAAGATTTTCACTAGTTGTATAATGAGAACACATCAAAGCATTTCAGCAGCATCTAGAAGAGGAAAGGGCATGATATTTAACAAAGATCTCCTGTGAACACATAATATGAAAGTTATTATAATCCTAACAACAGCTGTAAATGATAGGAATTATATTAATTTTCCTGATTATACAAATGAGGATCAGATTAGAAAGAAATGTCCTTGAGTTTTCACACTTAGATGTCTCTAAATTGAGGTACATGCTCTTTTCAGAACATAATAATGAATTTATATCATATTTATTAAGGACTTACTACATGCACTATGTAATATGTACAGTGTATTATGTTCTAAATCCTTTACATACAATAAGATTTAATAGGTTTTAAAACCATCCCCATTTTAGAGATTAGGAAATTGAGACCTGGAGAAATAAAGAAAGACGGTATCACAACTAGGAAGTGACAGAGCTGGAAGGATTAAGAAACTCAGCAGTCCCAAAAAAAGAGTGGGTGTTATTATAATCACTATTCTCTATGCCTCTCTTGACAGCATCAAATACCTTCTCCAAATTTCTGACTATCCCATTAAAAACTATAGTCCCTTCGCTTTGATTCCTCTTACCCAACCACATAATTAACAGATTTACAATGCAAAGAGGACAAGATGGCTGGATGGCATCACCGACTCGATGGAGATGAGTTTGAGCAAGCTCCAGAAGTTGGTGATAGACAGGGAAGCCTGCATGCTGTAGTCCACGGGTCCGCAAACAGACATGACAGAGCGTCTGAACAGCAACAACAATGTAAATAATTTATTACCTGTTTCTACCACCTCCAAGTAATCTCCTTAAAGGCAGGGATGTTTGTGTTTTGTTCACTGATGTACGTTAGTCTGAGACTGTGCCTAGCACATGGTAGTAGCTCTATAGTTATTTGTTCAATAAATAATTGGATACATTTTTAAAAGGAGATGAGAGTGTATTTCACGTGTGAACAGTAATTGGAGAGGAGCAGAGGCAGGGCATGGGTGCTGTGTTCTGAAATACTGATTAGTGTGGTCCACCTAAGGTGTCAAGTGGGAGTGGAAGAAATCTGTGAGCAAGGCTCCCAGAAAGGGAGGTGAGAGCCTCCCAGGCTCATTGGCAGGAGCCTTTGCTCCCTCACATCTTTGTAGCTTGTTCAGCAATAGACACTGGAAAGGAAGGCAGGAAGACATCAAAGTAGCTGTATTGTTCATATTTTTTCCTCCCTTTGGCAGCTATTTGCTCTCTTTCCTGCTGACACTACAATTTCAGCGATTTAATGATACAATTGTTTCTGAAAATGACACAGAAACAGACACCCTCTGCCATTTAATTGGCTGCCCTGACGAAGTGAAATCGGCTGCTTTCCAATTTCATTTTTGAGGGGTGTGAGAATCTGGAGAGGCTGGGGAAGATAACATTCACTGCCATTATAAAAGGTAAAATCTTAAGGAAAGATATTAAACTCAGCTTTTTTAATTAAGGCCTGTCACTTCCATGGCACACACCAGGATACTATGAAGATTACTCAATCCCAGCAAAGACTGCTAAAAGAGCTTCTCCAATTCAGTCTGCCCTTAGGTCAATGGAATTTCACTTGCCATAGGGATTCTACATTATTTTATGCCAAGTTTACTCTGAAGTGGTTTGCTAATCCTTATAAATCATAGCAAGAAGCATACCTCTGTTACAAACATCTGACCATTTGAAAACCGTTCCAAGGTTATACAAATAACAATAGTGGAATACATTAGTTCACACATATTATGTTTCACCAGGATCTATAATCTTGATCTCTGTTCCAAACTACCTCTCATAATAAAGTGTTCTATTTTTTGCTCAAATATATTTTCAATAATCCTTCTTCTTTAAAATTATCTTAGCACTATAACATTTATTAAGTTATCCTGTTGGAAAACTAAGCAAATGTTTTCTCTCATTTCCCTATACCAAAGATGAAAGAGTTATGAGGCAAGTTGTATCTCTGTAATATGAATTTCATTCTAGTTTTAGTTCAAAGACCAATTTAGAATGTATAAACAGAAAATTATAAATGGAATGCCACTGGGTCTTGCTGGCAATATTATAGTTATAGCCAAGAAAAAAAGCTGAGTATGCTACGTTTATCTCCACTTCTCAGAACAAGTGGTTACCAGGAGTCACTTGGGATGTCCCAACTCAGTCCTTGTGCAAACTCACCATTTTGCCTAATGTCTGACATTTAAGCAAGCAGAGGACTGACTCTTGAGACAGATGCTTGAAATCAAATGACAGATTTCTATCCAATCCTATGTCACCTTTAACTGATAGATTAGAGTACTTTCACAAATAGACAATTGGAAAGACCAAAGAACCGTCAGTTACAAGCCAATAAGGTACATATTCACTCCACAAATAAAATTTATGTGTATCAGAAAGAGGGATATAGATACTCAGAGCTCACACCAGACCTTTCACAGTTGGCCTGTTTTGACTTTTACCACCTCTACTGGGAAAAGTGTAATTCTATTATTACTTTCCCACCTAAAACTCTAATTTACCTTTTCATTTCAAATACCTGACCAAACAAAATGTCAAACCTTATACATAGAATTTACTTGAATAGCACCTACATCAAAGTGCTGTTTTCTTAGAAGTACAGAAATGTTAATATATATCAGCTTGGTAAAAAAGTTTTCTAATGGCAAAGGTATTGCCTTTGAGAAGGACAGCCCATGAATGAAGCAGCCCATGTTTTCTCTAACAAAGGAAACCAGAGATTCAATACAGAAGGAATAAATTTAATCGGTGTATTGCTTATAGGACGAATGGATATAAGTTAAATGAAGCACATACTTAAAGGAAGCCTGGAATAAAAAATGCCATCCACAAGACAAAAAAAAAAAAAAAAAATCTAAAAAAAGTTTCCATTCTATGATGAATTCAACTGAGAAAGAAGAAAGCATAGTGGTATCATTACTTGTGTGATCACACTTAAGAAATAGCAGGGCATGTGTGTGGTGTTGATCAGCCTCACTAATGGAGCATACAATTCCTGGAGCAAGAAGGTTTTCAAAATGAGGAGAGTGCTAAAAGTTGAAAATGAAATTCAAATTAAGAGCTGTTGTCCTATATCCTTTAGCTAACCTTAGGGCAGAGGGCTTTTAAGGCTCTTTCCTCCCTATTTAGATGTTAAAACCAAGTGGTTGATCTATAGGAATCAATGATTCTTAATTTGCATGAAGGATTTTTTTCAGTTTTTTGGCATTCCTTCATTATTCGGGCAAAATGTTTTAGAATAGCACAGCTACTTCATATTTATTTATACCTCTCATGAAAACACAACTATCCCTTACTTTTTCCCTTCCTCCAATTGGAGTGAAAGTTTTTAGGTAAAGCAGAAGGGAAGTTTTTACTCAGAAAGACTTCTCTAGGAAGAGGTAGGTTTCCAGGATAATAAAACTATCATGGCATCTATCTTCTCCTCTACATGACAGTGATTTTCACGCAGATTGAAAAGGGATTTATTTATTCATCCAATAAATATTTATTAGAAAAAGACAAATGGAAGAAAGTAGGATATTGGATCCATGGAATTTTATGTTTCTTTGAGGTAAGACTGAGCTAAGGCCTGGTATATGAGATCAGTAATATTTCCTCCTCAAAGTTACCATAGAAATCTGAGTGATTCAGCTACTGGGAAGGGGGGATGTCACCATCTTTTACAGACAAAACAGACAAAAATCAAGGGGGAATGTTTGACCTCATTATTTTTTCAACATCAGCTACTTGGTCTCCTTCCTTCTGATTTTTCATCTATGTAGACTATCATAATGCTGTCATAGTTTTTCTAAGACACAGCTCTGATTATAGGGTTGCACCGATTGCAGCAATAAACAAATAATAATAACAAGCACCTTAAATAACTATTTTTCATTTATACAGTAAAATATAATTTTTTAGATCAGGTTTCAAAACTTCCACCAAAGAATCCCAGTTCAACCTTTTGAAATAACACCTCACTCTTATCATATTTGAGGATTCAATCTCCCCAATTGCCAAATTGTCCCTATTCATTTCCACCTCCATGTTTCTTATACTTCCCTCTTGAGGATGGATGATTTCATCTATCCTCACACATCTATACCCCATCGAATTCAAAATGTCATTTGCTTTCTTCAATAATTCATTCATATTCCAACAGATAAAATAAAGCCTTTTTTTGAAATTCTGATTCTACTTTATTTGACAAATTAACAATCTCTACCTGTAATGTCATTATGTATATGTAGCCAATATTTCCCCACTCATTTATAGATATTATTATACATAATGTCTTCATAGTAATAAATCTTCAAAAAATCACTAGCTTGGAGTCAATACCAAGAAATTATCTATCTTTATACACTGTCAACTCAAGTTGATCTTTTATTGCTTAGTTTTCTCTTGACATTATATCATTCTAGTTCATATCACACTGATCTGGAATTATGTATTATTTGTATTGATATTTGTCTTTGTTTAATTACAGAATTGTACAATACAAAAAGTGTGCAACGTTGAAGTAAGATTTTGATTTGAAACTAGCTCTGACATTAAATAGCTCTATGTACTTGGGAAAACTATCAACCATCTTAAAGCTTTAGTTTATTTCTAAATTATGTATCAAAACCTTACAGAATTTTTTGAAAATAAAATGTAATGATTCTTATTAAGCACCAAGGACATGGCAAGGCCTGAAATGAATTACATCTTTCTGTTGGGACACCATCTCATTATATTCACACTTTCTCTTTTTAAAAAGAAAATCCTGTAACTCAGTTTCTACATATCTTCCAAAGCGTGTAGTAGAACTGAACACAGATCACAAGCAATTAGTGCCACTAAGCATATGTCAGGAGTAGAAATAGAGTTTTACACAGACTTTTAAACACTGAATCTTAACTGAAAAATAAAAAATTGTTATGCAATAGATAGAACTCAGGTCAAACAGTGTGACATCTGACTCTAGATTTGTAGATATTACTTACTAGCGCTGTGACTTTGACACAGGTCCTTTACTTCTCTGAATCTTCATTTCTTCACCTGTGAAAATGAGGACATTGGACTAGATCCATGATTTTTAACTGCACTTTAAAATATATTGGCTTATTTATTCTGTGAATGAAATTTTATGGAAGCATAACAAAAAGAAGCATTAAAAGTAGAGCTACTTTGGAAGTTTAGAGTCTCCACTTTTTGGTTTCTTCCTGTAAGGCTTAAATTTGGTCAGTGATTTACAGAGGATTCATGAAGAATTGTGATAATTTAGTTTATAAAAACATCAACTCAGAAAGCATGTATAAGAAATGACAAAATTTATCCATTCATCCATGGAGGATATTTAGGCTGTTTCCACATTTTTGCTATTGTAAATAATGTTGAAATGAGAACTATCTTTGAGATATTGGTTTCCTATCTTTTGAATATATATCCATAAATGAGATTACTAGATCAAAGGGTATTTATATTTTTAATATTTTAAGGAAAATCCAGTGTTTTCCCAAAATGGTTGCTTCAATTTACATTTTCAAATGTTTGTTGATGAATGGATAAAGAAAATGTGGCTATATATTTGACTACGCACATACACACACACACACACACACACACACACACACACACACTGGAATATTAATCAGCCTTAAAAAAGAAGGAGATCCTGTCATTTGTGATAATATGGATGAACCTGAAAAATATGATAAGTGAAATAAGCCAGATGCAGAAAAGCAAATACTGCATGTTCTCAATCATAGGTGGAATCTGAAATGTCAATTTCATAAAAACAGAGAGCAGTACTGTGGTTATAATTAGCTAGGGAGAATAAGATATGTATTCTACTGGTCAAAGAATATGTAGTTTAGTCATGAAATATAAATAAGTTCTGGAGATCTAAGGTATACAATGTGACTATAGTTAACAGTATTGTATTATACACTTTTGTATATACAATTTGTTACATTTGACATTTGTTAAAGAGTAAATTTTAAATTTCTTGCTCCTTCCTCCTCAAAAACAATAGTAACCATATGAAGAAATAAATGTTATTTAGCTGAATTATAGTGAATATTTCACAATGTATACCTGTATCAAATCATTAATTTATATGTCTGAAATATATGCATGTTTTAATTATCAATATTCAATTAAGTCAGATAGCCTTTTAAGTTGAGGGGAAATAAGTGAAAGATCAAACTTTAAGCTATCTTTATATTCGCCAAATATTTCCTTAAGAGTCACTGAAACTCTAAAAGGTTTCTTAGTAGGCATGTTACATACATTATCTAAAGAGCTAAAAATTCCAAATTGAAATTTTAAAACTCTAATATTTAAATTCAGGAATAAAAGATAACTTGGATTATAAATAGGAATACAGCTAACAAATAAGAATGATCATACATTGATGTTTTATGTTTTAAAAACCATATTAGCTAAAAAACTCATGTAGATGAGCTGTCTTCACACTTTAAAGATCACTTAGAGTGTGTCATGATGAAGACCATATCATAGAATGGTCAGTGTGCAAAAATCTTGGAAGAAATTATACAAGAAATTAAACATGTGCTTTGTAGTGAGAGAGATGATTTGAACATTTTAACAGTGAAGTTCTAGGAAATTCACTCTGCCTCTAAGCTGCAACTTTGGGCTTCCCTGGTAGCTCAGATGGTAAAGAAACTGCCTGCAATGCAGGAGACCCGAATTTGTTCCCTGGGTTGGGAAGATCCCCTGGAGAAGGGAAAAGCAACCCACTCCAGTATTCTTGCCTAGAGAATTCCATGGACAGACCATGGGGTCACAAAAGGTCGATCATGACTGAGTGACTAACACACTTTCTAAACTGCAACTTATCTGTAAAATGCAAATAACAATATTGATCCTCCCTGATTTTATGTGCTTTTTGTTGTTTGTTTGCTTTTTTTGGTGACTGGAAAGTAATATTTAATATAAGGAAACAGTAGCTCTTTTAGGTGCCTAGTAAATATTAGTCCCTTTTCCTTCTCTTATATAATTTCATAAATATAGTTGACATTGCTCAACATAAGCATGAAGAAATGTTAGCAACTCAACATGTTAATGGTCTCTTTCACTGTGGTTTCTAACTTTCTAACCTTTCGAAGCTGTTAAAGTCAAATAATGATACTGCTGTGGCATAAGTGTATGCTAGGATCAATAAAGTGTGGTTGTTGGAATAAATTGCAATTAAAGAGGTATTGCTTGATTGCTTGACAGTAGGTAGTCTTTCTGGCCCAAATAAACTCAAGCATCAGTCTGATTTATAGGCTAATTAGTATGGACTTCACATGCATTTCACTGGGAGACCATCAGATCATATTGACCTCTACATGCATCATGAGTGTGCCCTTGACTTTGTTTTGTGTCACTGACAGGTGACACATCCTCTTTACTTATTTACTTTGTTTATTCAAGGATATACTCATAATTTTTAATCATGTAGAACACAAGAAATGTAATACGTTTGTAAATGAGTACTGAAATAGCTGTTAAAAATTTAGTATTGCTGCTGGGCTTTTCCTGTTTCTATACATTTACGATAAAAATATGTGTGATTTCAGAAATGGCATAGGCATAAATATAGCAAAGAAGGATGATTATTATTGAATTTTTGCAGCAATAGAAAAATACACATCAGCAATAAATTTGTAGGCTAGAAAAACTCAGGATAGGTGTATTTCATGACAAATTAGTTGACTAATTCCTTAAAAAAAAGAACGTAATTTTTATTTTCTAAATAAAGAAGTATGCTTATCTAAAGAATAATTTTACTTATTTCTAACATGTCTATTCAATGTGGTATTTTATACACAATAAATTCTAATATATTTGTCATTTTCAGTTGCTCAGTCATGTCTGACTCTTTGGGATCCCATGGACTGCAGCATGCCAGTATTCCCTGTCCATCACCATCTCCTGATGCTTATTCAAACTCATGTCCATTGAGTCAGTCATGCCAACTAACCATCTCATCCTCTGTTGTTCCCTTCTCCTGTCTTCGGTCTTCCCAGCATCCAACTCTTTTCTAATGACAGCTCTTTCCACCAGGTGGCCAAATAGTGGAGCTTCAGCTTCAGCATCAGTCTTTCCAATGAATATTCAGGGTTTATTTTCTTTAGGATTGACTGGTTTGATCTCCTTGCTGTCCAAGGGACTCTCAAGAGTCTTCTCCAACCACACAGTTCAAAGCACCAATTTTTTGGTGTTCAGCATTCTTTATGGTGCAACTTTCACATCCATACATGACTACTAGAAAACCATAGCTTTGACTAAATGGAACTTTGTTGGCAAAGTAATGTCTCTGCTTTTCAATACACTGTCTAGGTTTGTTATAGCTTTTCTTACAAGGATCAAAGTTCTTTTAATTTCATGGGTGCATACCTACATAATTATTTAGTGAATACGTGACATATGTACACTAAAGTGAGGTAATTTAAGCAATCCTTTGGATTATATATTTTATTAAGGTATATGTTTACTCTTTGGAAGAAAAGTTATGACCAACCTAGATAGCATGTTGAAAATCAGAGCCATTACTTTGCTAACAAAGGTCCATCTAGTCAAGGTATGGTTTTTCCAGTGGTCATGTATGGATGTGAGAGTTGGACTGTGAAGAAGGCTGAGCGCGGAAGAATTGATGCGTTTGAACTGTGGTGTTGAAGACTCTTGAGAGTTCCTTGGACTGCAAGGAGATCCAACCAGTCCATTCTGAAGGAGATCAGCCCTGGGATTTCTTTGGAAGAAATGATGCTAAAGCTGAAACTCCAGTACTTTGGCCACCTCATGCAGAGTTGACTCATTGGAAAAGACTCTGATGCTGGGAGGGATTGGGGGCAGGAGGAGAAGGGGATGACAGAGGATGAGATGGCTGGATGGCATCACTGACTCGATGGACGTGAGTCTGAGTGAACTCCAGGAGTTGGTGATGGACAGGGAAGCCTGGCGTGCTGCGATTCATGGGGTCGCAAAGAGTCGGACACGACTGAGTGACTGAACGGAACTGAACTGATAGTGTGTATGTTTCTGTTTTCTTCCACTATTGTTGTTGCTTAGTTGCTAAGTTGTGTCTTACTCTTTGCTACCCCATGGACTGTAGCCCACGAGGCTCATCTGTCCATGGGATTTCCCAGGCAAGAATACTGGAGTGGGTTACCATTTCCTTCTACAGGGCATCTTCCAACCCAGGGATCAAACCCACGTCTCCTGTTTGGCAGGCAGATTCTTTACCAGTGAGCCACCTGGGAAACCCTTTCTTCCACTGTGTATTGACTAATTAGTCTACTCTCTGCTAGAGAAATTAAATTTTTTAATGAAAAATTTAAAAAAGCACAATTCTTCAAAAGGAACAATTATATATGTATATGAATTGTTCCTTTTGAAGAATTATCCTACATGAATTATACTTTTATATGTATATATACATATATATAATTATACTTTTAAAATATATATTATACTTATAAGTATAATTGTACTTATAAAATATATATTTTTATACATATATAAAGCATCTTTCCTGTAAGTCCTACTGCCACTTTTTTGTAAATTCTACATTAAAAAAGCATTGAAACAAAAATAAAAATCATGCAAAAAATACTCTGATGCCACACCTTCTATGTTATCCCATATTTATGTTAGATATTTATTTTAGGTGCTATTGTTACACCCAGTAAATCCAAATTATATTTATTATAGTAAAATTACATAATTTTCTGTCTCTGAGCCCTATTTGCCTTTCTCTACATCTTCTAGAATGAAAGTTTTGCGTAGGCCAAAGTCAAAAAGATTAGCTGTTTTTCTACATTGATGAATTCTCCTCAGTTTCTGACTTGTAAATAGTATTCAATATATATTTGTTGGATGAAGGAACTAATCAAAAGTTTTGATTACAAAAAGTGATTACAATATTTTGTGTTGGCCACAAAGGCTTTTCCATAACATCTTATGGAAAAACTCAAACAAACTTTTTGACCAACTCAATATTTGTGACTTTGTATATGAAAATACATTTTAATAATTCTGAGTAATCTTTTTACAGCGTTTATATATGACAGTATAAAACTACATTAAATTTAAGTAATTATACCAAAAATAGAAAATAAAACACTAGAATCAAAGAAAGCATTTTAAAGAACAATATAGGATCCTAAGATAAAATGTTTCTGTGTAAATATTAGAAGTCCTTGAAAAAAAAAATATGAGACAACAAATTAGGATCAAAATCCATTCCCTGGCTCTCAGGTAATGTCATCTAACATAAGAACCCAGGTTCCTTGAAAGCAAAATACATGTCTACTGACCTTGATAATTTAAGGATTTAAAATAATACCTGGTTCATTGTGAAGACTCAGTTCATATTTTAAATGCATTACATTGAATCAATCAATTACTTGAAGCAGAACATCTAAGAATTGAAAAAACAGTATATAAAATGCCAGGAAAACACAATAAAGACTGGAAAATATGAAAATGTGTGATACAGTAATTTAGCTAACTAATACAGCATAGACTACATATGTTGTATTATAAGATGATGATACTATTTTAAACTGCAAGTGATATTAGGACTCCAGAAAAACAAAGTATATCTGAATATATAGGTTTAAAAATATTCCACAATGAACCAGTATCCTTTTCCATTCTGAGTTCAGTGTCATTAACAGAGTTGAAGATAATATTGAGAGCATCTTTTACAAGTTGAGAGCATCTTTTCCCCATATCTGTGGGAAGATTTTGTGAGGAGGAGATAGCATTTTGCTTTCCTGTCTTTGGGTTAATTTGCTGAAGTAAACAGTGGAAGAGAATGGATAGGTATAGATCTGAAAGCAAGAAGCACCGCAATTCTAAGAATGTATGTTTTTGCATAGACCTTACAGCAGTTGATCAGCTCTGACTGATCTTTGGTATTGCATTGGTCTGATCATCAACTTGTGTAAAATCTTAAAGAAGTACAGTTTTATCTTCTGCATAACTGTGATGCCATTAAAATAAAGCAAGTGTTTAAATACTTGTATTTGCCAGGTGGTCAAATCTTTCTCTTCTCTTGCACATACCCATCCTACCCATCTACATCTATTTAATTCTCATGAGCCACAGACAACCCCACTCCCATCCAGTTGCTTCTTGCTTCTGCCCATTCTAACACTTCATTGCCTTTCTTTGGGGTTAGTTCAGATCAATCCTGTCTTTCATGAGTACATTTTTTTCTCCAGGTAATTTTTTTTTTAATTTTCAGATTACTTTTTATGAGGCAGAATTAAGATCAGTCTGAACTTCTAGCTGTAAATTACCTAAAATTGCTAATCACATATACCTGTGACCCACTTTCTTAACAGGAAATACTGTTTCCTAGATTTTTTTAAGAACACCATTTAAAGTAAAATCAGCATTAGAGAATAGTGTTTGGGGGTATAAATTATAAATTTAATGATTTAACATGGGGATGATTTACACTTACTACAAATGCGAAAAACACTGTTCCATGCATAGCATATAGGGCTTCCCTGGTGACTCAGAGTAGAGAGTCTGCCTGTCATGCAGGAGACCTGGGTTTGATCCCTAGGTCGGGAATATCCCCTGAAGAAGTGAATGACTACCCATTCCAGTATTTTTGCCTGGAGAATTCCATAGACAGAGGAGCCTGACGGATTACAGTCCATGAGGTTGCAAAGAGTCAAGCAGAACTGAGTGAATAACCATGCATGAATGCATGGCATATATCATTACAGTCAAAATTCTATGCCTCTAAGCAACAAAATGGATGCTGAATTTTTGTTAAAAATATTTTCTTGGTCATTTATAGTAAATGTATATTTTAACATTTCTATTTTAAAATTAAAAAGTTTACCTCTCCCATTATTTGAACACATTGAATACATGGGAAAACATCAATGGTCATTTTCATTTAGTAATATCTGTAGAATTTAAAATTAACCAATTTTAAAATAATAATTTAGAAATGGTAAAATAATAAATTTAAAAAAGAGTCATTTGTGGTAAGCCCTATAATTATCTCCTAAATATATTCATGTTTTAATCTCCCAAAACTGTGAATATCTTATATTACATGGTATAGGATAATTAAACTGCCAATGAGGTGAGTTTAAGATAGTGGGGGTTATCCTGGCTATTCAGGTGGGTCCAGTGTAATTGTAGGGTTAGGATAAGTGAGAAAGTGAGGCAGGAGTGTAAGAATCTGAATGATACAATCTGACAAAGACTCTACTAGCCATTGCTGGCTTTGAAGATGGTGGTGATATCTACAATACAAGAAGGCTTTAGAATGTGGAAAAGGCAAGGAATTGGATTTCTTCCTACAGCTTCCAGAAAGAAATGCAGCTATGATATAAACATTTATATACAAGTTCTTGTGAACTTATGTTTTTATTTTTCATGAATATAGCCCTAGTGGCATAAGTGTAAGATCATATGATAATTCTGTTTATCATTTAGAGAATCTTTCAAACTGTTTCCCAAAGTGGATGATACCATTTATATTCATTTATATAATACATACATTTACATGATATATACATTTATATGTCAGCAATGTGTGAGGACTCCAATTTCTCTACAACGTCAAGAATACTTGTTATTATTTGACTTTTTACTTGTAATTATCTTAGTGGGTTTGTAATGATAGCATAAGGGCTTCCCTGATGGCTCAGTATTAAAGAATTTTCCTGTTAGTGCAGGAGACAGAGATGTGAGTTTGATCCCTGGGCTGGGAAGATTCCCTCAAGGAGGAAATTGCAACCCACTCCAGTATTCTTGGCTGGAAAATCGCATGGACAGAGGAGCCTGGTGGGCTACAGTCCACAGGGTCACAAAAATCAGATGACTTAACAACAGGGCAGAAGCATGAATGTTACTTTATTGTGGTTTTGATTTGTATTTCTCTAATAATTAACAAAGTGAGTATCTTTTTATGTGCTCATTTGCTATTTACAACTTTTTGGAAAAATGTCTATTCAAATCCTTCGTCTATATCTAGTATCTTATTAATAGTTAATAAATAATTATTTTCTCCTTTAGGGGGTATTATTTATTTTATTTTTAAAATATACATTACTTTTTGGAGAAGGTTTAGGTTCACAATGAAATTTAGTGGAAGGTATACATATTTTCCATATACCCCCTACCACAACACATGCATACATTCCCCATGGACAACATCCCTGACCAGTGTGTTCACCAGAGTGGGACATCTGTTACAACTGATAAAATTGTACTGACACATCATTGTCACTCAGTCTATAGTTTACATGAGGAACCACTCTTGGTATTGTGCAGCCAATGAATTTGGATAAATGTAAAATGATATATAGCCAACACTACAATATCATACAGGGTACTTTCATTGCTCTAAATATTCTTTGTGTTCTATCCATTCCTCCTTTTCTGCAGTCCCTGGCAACCATTGATCTTTTAATTGTCTCCGTAGTTGTGCTCTTTCCAGAATGTCATATAATTGGAATCCTAGAGTATGTAGTCATCTCTTATTGGCTTCTTTCATTTAGTAACATGCATTTAAAGTTCCTTCATGTCTTTTCATGACAATACTTCATTTCCTTGTGTCACTCAATACTATTACATTGTCTGGATATATTACAGTTTATTCATCTATTCACACACTGAAGAACACTTTCATTTCTTCCATGCTTTGGCAATTATGAATAAAGCTACTATAAACATTCTGTATACAGGTTTTATGTGGACCTAAGATTTTAGCTACTTTACTAAATAACAAGGAGTATAACTGCTAATTCTAGTATCATAAAGTATGTTTAGCTGTGTAAGATACTGCCAAAATATTTTCCAAAATGGCTGTACCATTTTGTATTTCCACCAGGATTGGATAAGAATTCCTGTTGTTCCATATCTTCGCTAGCATTTGGTGTCTTCAGCATTCTAGATTTTGGCCACTCTAATAGTTGTGTGTGTGTTTGCGCAAGCATACTATGTCACTTCAGTCATGTATGCCTCTTTGCAACCTTGTGGACTGTAGCCTGAAAGGAGGTCCTCTGTCCAGGGGATTCTCCAGGCAAGAATACTGGAATGGGTTGCCATGCTCTCCTCCAGGAGATCTTTCCAACTCAGGGATCCAACATCCATCTCTCATGTCTCCTGCATTGGCAGGTGAGTTATTTATCTCTAGCATCACCTGGGAAGCCCCTAATAGTTTTGTAGTGGTATCTAACTATTGTTTTAGTTTGTATTTCTCTGATTACATATTATGTAGACCAACTTTTTATACACTTATTTGACAACTGTATATCTTTGAAAGTATCTCTTAAGGTCTTTGGTCATTTTAATAGGGTTATTTGTTTTCTTATTCTCACATTTTAAGAATTTAAGAGTTCTTCATATATTTTAGATAACAGTCTGCAATGGACTAAATTATTTGTGTCTCTCCAAAATGCAAATGCTGGAATCCCAACTTCTAATGTAATAGTATTAGGAGGTAGAGCCTCTGGGAGGTAATTAAATCATGAAAACTTATGAATGGCACTAGTGCTTATAAAAAGTATCCCAGAGAGTTTTCTTGCCCTCTTTCTGCCCTGTGAGGACACAGCAAGAAGCTGGCAGCCTACAGTCTGGAAGAGGGCATGAATAATATGTCAAATTTGTTCATGTCCTGAACTTAGACTTCTCAATCTCTAAGAATGGGAGAAACAAATGTTTATTGAATAAGCCACCTAGTCTGTGTTATTCTGTTAAAGCAATCTGTACTAAGACACAGTCCTTTATCAGACTGTGTCTTTTGCAACTATTTTTGTACATTTTGATGAGAGCATTTTTATTCTTTTGAACATGTCTTTCATGGAGCAAGTTTTTCCTTTTTTTTTTTTTTTTACTTTACAATATTGTATTGGTTTTGCCATACATCAATATGAATCCATCACGGGTGTACATGTGTTCCCCATCCTGAACTCCCCTCTCACCTCCCTCTCCATACCAGCCCTCTGGGTCATCCCAGTGCACCAGCCCCAAGCATTCTGTATCATGCATTGAACCTGGACTGGCGATTTGTTTTAATAAAGTACATCTTGTTGATTTATATTCATGGAGGGGATACAATTTAATATGACGGTTTCAGGTACAGAGAACAAATCCATATACCTTTAACATGATGAGAACTTGGAAGGGGGAAATAAAAAATATAGGATGAGACTTGGATGTCACTAGAAATTTACCCTAAGACCAGAAAATTTTCGGGATTATGTCACTACAAAGTAACTCAGCATCATCCCTGTATCTTTCAAATAATAAAAACAGAAATATTAATGATGCTTTTTAAGGCAGGGGGCTAGATAGAATTAGGTTAGGGGAGGTATATGTTCACACTCTATAGAATAATATAGACTAGACGATAGTTTTTGGGTTAATAAGTAGACCAATTACATTAAGTACACTTTTTCCTCCTCTGTATTTTTATTAAGCCCTGTCAATTTGTGTTTCAGCAATTAATTAGCAAGGTCTTTTCTTTTGTCATCAAACATAGTCAAACTAACTTCAACTTAACTAAAAATAATATTCAGAATGTAAAAAAAATAATAAACAGAAATCTTAATTAAATAAAATCAGGAAACCAGAATGGGTAGCCGTCATACCCTATGATGACAGCAGAGCCTAATAAGAAAGATCTCTCTTCATTCCTGGCAAGGTCTCAGCCAAAGAAAAGCCAGGAACTCTTTGTTTACTATAACTCTCTAATTTCCTTTTCCTCTTTCTAAAAGCATTCTCTTTCCCTTGCTGTTGAATGACTTGCACATGGCTCCCCATGGTTGCAGACCCCAAATTATGATTCTCTGCTGATCCTGAATATACCAGTTTTGGAGGAGTTGCAGAAATATATAACGTCTATTTGTCTTAGGTCAACAAGAACCAAATCAGTTTATCTTGGAAGTAGGCAATCTAAACAATTCTGTAATCTAAAATACTGCCTTTATTTTGCATGGTATTCATTTTACATGACAGTCTCTGAAGTGGCTCATCTGAACATGATTAAAATCAATGAATCATGTTTTTTCCAGGCTCTCTGCAGTGCATATCAGATGGTTGACAATAACCAATTTTTTTTTTCAGGACCCAATTATACTTTGATGGAGATTAAGAGTCACACACAAGCCCTTTCTAAAAAAATAGAAATGAATTTATTCAAATAGATCCTCTTATTCACTCTTGAGAAAGGATATTGTGTTGAAGCCATGGAGTGATTACAAGGTGCTAAGTAGGCATGTCAAATTCAGTCATAGCTGGAACCCTCAGCGTTTAACTATATATAAGCTTGGATCCAAAGCCATTATTTATCTAAGAAATAATACTGGGCAAAAAGAGGTTAATATCATCTGGAAATCTGAATTCTGATTTTTCTGACAAGTAGAGGATTTCTAAAATTTCATTGTATATATGCATAAGATAAAAGCCCCATATTTCCCCTTTGTTTTTAATTTCTTAAGCTTTTTGAGGAATAAAAATTCAAGGACCTGGGAAAATACAAAAAGACATGCAAAACAATACACATGTTCATGTTCATGTTTTTCCCAAATAGAACTCTGATAATAAAGGTAGATGGTAGAAAATGCAGAACTGTATATATAAGTTAGCCATTCTCTTTAGGAAAACACTGCTTAAGAGAGATTTTTGAGTCAATATTAGGTAAGCATGTTAATTTTGCAGGCACTGATAGGTGAAATCAATTACCTTAAATCTCGTTTTAAGAACATAATGTGGTGGAAAGAGGACTGAATAAGGTGGTTTCTTATTAAATCAATCTGCGGTCACTGCTTGTATTTCCAATGCAACCCATTTTTATCTTATTACCCTTTGGCGGGTGGTCCATTTTCATCTCATTTTTGAAACTAATTGAATTGTGTTCACTGAATTAGTAAGAGGACACCATATTACAATCAAAACATACAAAATCATTTTATCCAGTTTAACTATCAATAGATTATTATAATTATACAAATACTCCTGCTGATCTAAATTTTTGTTTCATAGCTTGAAGTATTTAACCCAATATCAGCGCATCACTTTAACTGGGCAAATTCTTATACTCAGTAATCTGTTTTGACCATTCTCATTCCTATTCTTCTTTCATCCCTTCTACCATGTTTCATTTGACTAGGGCTAAATTAACATGATTTATTGCTATTCAAGTAGAAATTTTACATCACCTCTGTAGACAGAGCAGCTGAGGTCCTGCATATAAAACAGACAACTGGCTTACATGTAAGGTTAAAGCAATGAAATATGGATCACAAGTAGCAATAGCTATATATGTGTGAGAATGTGGATTTATAATTCCAAGAGCATATGTAATTGAATGTATTGCTTGTTCAAGCGTTTTGAGATACTGGATATAAACCTTTCCAATAATCTATTCGTATTTGATTACATAATAGATAGTGTCCTTTTTCTACTACTCTATTTACTATAATATTTATTTAATATGTTGTTGCAGTGACTCAAGTACAGAGCTTACAAAACAGTATATCACCTATTTTATGGAAGATTTTATCTAGAAAAATATATAGTAACTCTCATATTTCTACTTCTCTTATACAACATCCATAACATTGGCCCTTAAATACTACACTATCTTTAGGTAACTTAAGTATCATGAAGAAAAGGTTAACATATTGAACAGAATGAATAGTGGAGTAAAATTCTCTCAAAGTTTATAAGTCACATAACAAGACCCTTAAAATGATCAGAAAACCTACTTTTTACCTCATTTATCAACTAGTTTTCCTGAATCCAAAAAAAAATCTGAAATAATCATTTCCAATATACTCAGTTACAGTTACATATTTGAAATTCTCCCTTTAAAAACTCCTTTAAAAAACTCTCCCTTATAATCAGGGTTTGGGTTGGAGTTGTAGTCATGTTAATGTTGTTGAGATAGTCCTAACATTTATTTGCACCAGAAACAAGTTTCTGCAGAAAAATCTTGCCGTAATGGTCCAGTGACAGCAGTGGAACCACTAACGGCAAAACCTAATGCTTTTCCCTCCTAGCCATTAGACTGTCCTAGAGCTTGTTTGCTCCACTTCTTAACAGTACTTTTCAGTCATCAATATTAACTGGACAAATACTTTGTTTGCATCATTATAAAAAGCATTATTTAATTCACTCTCTTCTATTTTCAACAATACAACAACCTCTCACCACTTCCTTCAAGCTCAGTATTGGAGAAGAGGGAGTTTGGGAAGCATGGGGGATGAATGAATACTTTCAGAGGAATCATTCTGAAATTAATATAAAGTCTCTTAAGATGGGATAATCAAAAGAACCTTATGCTCTTTTGAAAAATCAAGACTTTTCTTTACCTCCCACAAGATGAGAACACACTCTTTAAAAATTAGTTTGTGGCAACCTTATGCCAAAATATAAAAATAAAATTTATACAAGATTAAATTTATTTATTTTAAGTCCATTTCCAAAAAAGGAAATTTAAAAAATTGATTTATTTGGCTGCACTGGAACTTATAGTTGCAGCACACAGGATTCTTGGTTGTAGAATGTAAATTCTAGCTGAAACATGTGGGAACTGGTTCCCTGACCAAAGATCGAATCCAGGTCCCTTGTATTGGTAGCACAGAGTCCCAGCCACTAGACCAATAGGAAAGTCCACCAGAAAGGAAATTTTCATCATTTGTTGGTAAAAGCTGATAGTTTCAGCCTACATTACATTAGAAAGTTAGCTACAAAACACAACCGATGATTATGAAAATTAAACTATTAGAAGTCCTCCAGCTTTTCTCAAGGGTGAATTGAATAATTGATTTACCTGTTAAACATGTGAAACATAAGAAAGACATAAAAAATAATAAACTGAATTTCCATATCCTTACAATCAAGCTTAAAAATTGAACTTCATCAATAAAATGAAAACCTTCTGGACTGTGTTCACAAACTATATCATTCCCTCATCCTCTAGGTTACTAGCCATCTAATCAGTAATTATAATTCCTATCCTCCTCATATATATATATATATGAGTATAGTTTACCTCTTCCAATAATATGCATGTATAGTATCATCATTTAAGAATACTTTCACAATTGCTCAGCTTTAAGTTTATGGAATTCATCTAAAGATGCATACATATATGCATATAAAATTGGTAGATAAGTTGATAAGCATTCAGAATATCTCTATTGTTACAATTAAAATACTAATACAGATGTATGTATATTTGTTGGATGATCTATTTGAAAGTCAATCTAGTGTACAGGAGATTTCCCCAAATACCATAAGATATTGTCTTTTGCCCTCTGTATAACCTTTATTATTCAAGTCTCTGGGTTTCTGATGTTGTCAAATGTAAACAGAATAGCCCATATCTATTCTTAATTCCTCTTAGGATTTTGTCAAAGATTTTCCTCAAATTCTTTGACTCTTAGCTATGAATGTACAGGAATATTTGTTGTGTTTCATTCAGAACTTGTCTTGTATCTAGTTTGTATTGGGAAGGTGGTTTGAAATACCTTATGTGTCACACTGCTGTAAGGGATCATATGAAGACTGAATTATGAGACAGCAGCTAGTGTGTTATCAAGTTCTCTTTTATTTTGTTAGCTCCATTGTCATGCCATTTTTTACTGCAGGGTGGAAAGTACATTAAACAACTCCAGTAGAGAGGAGTGAGGGCATGAGAGGAATATGTACTCTGTGTCCTTTACATGTGTACTGGATATCATAATTGTGGATGTCATCATGGTACCTTTTTCTCATCTTAACATATATTCTATAGTTCATTGACAGGGGCATAGTATAGTCACTTTAAAAAAATATGTTTTCACCAAAGAGATGTACATGTTCTCATGGAAGTCTAATAAAAATCTTATTTTTCTTAGTTAAATAATACAAAAATAGGCATTTTAGAATTGTATATCATTTTACACTTATACTGTTCTAAATATTCTTTGGGTAAAATAACTTAACTTCTATGGCAAAACAAAAATTTGCAGAACTTTCATTTCTACTTCGGCATTTTCTAATCATCTGATTTGAGTTACTGAAGAACAACTTATCAGAGCAAGCAATGGCACCCTACTCCAGTACTCTTGCCTGGAAAATCCCATGAATGGAGGAGCCTGGTGGGCTGCAGTCCACGGAGTCGCGAAGAGTCGGACGCGACTGAGCGACTTCACTTTCACTTTTCCCTTTCAGGCATTGGAGAAGGAAATGGCAACCCACTCCAATGTTCTTGCCTGGAGAATCCCAGGGAAGGGGGAGCCTGCTGGGCTGCCGTCTATGGGGTCCCACAGAGTCGGACACGATTGAAGCGACTTAGCAGCAGCAGCAGAATAACTTATGAGTAAGAAATCTATATCCTGGTATATTCCCTGTTTTATAACTTTTAGTTCTTTGTAATATTAGCAAACAAAATCCATAATCTTTCTGGGTCAAATAAATTTGCTGTGCTAAGTTTCTCAGTCATGTCCAACTCTTTGAGACCCCCATGGACTGTAGCCCACCAGGCTCCTCTGTCCATGGGGATTCTCCAGGCAAGAATACTGGATTGGATTGCCATGCTCTCCTCCAGGGGATATGGAATATTCAAAATACTCAGACGTCTCAATCATATGCTTATGTAAATTTCCATATTTTGTAAAGGAATGTTAGGTTAACAAAAGAAAGCCTACAGGATTGGTATTCTATAGATCACTCGGGAAATGCTTATGCATTTCTGCACTTTAATATAGAAAAATAGAAATAAGATAAAACTCTGTGATCAGTTCAGTTCAGTTGCTCAGTTGTGTCCGACTCTTTGTGACCCCATGAATTGTAGCATGCCAGGCCTCCCTGTCCATCACCAACTCCTGGAG
This sequence comes from Capricornis sumatraensis, assembly GCF_032405125.1. NCBI lineage: Eukaryota > Metazoa > Chordata > Mammalia > Artiodactyla > Bovidae > Capricornis > Capricornis sumatraensis. Next base: position 42,653,533 of record NC_091074.1, on the reverse strand, counting down.
TTCACTCAGACTCATGTCCATCGAGTCAGCAATGCCATCCAGCCATCTCATCCTCTGTCATCCCCTTCTCCTCCTGCCCCCAATCCCTCCTAGCATCAGACTCTTTTCCAATGAGTCAACTCTTCGCATGAGATGGCCAAAGTACTGGAGCTTCAGCTTTAGCATCATTCCTTCCAATGAAATCCCAGGGCTGATCTCCTTCAGAATGGACTGGTTGGATCTCCTTGCAGTCCAAGGGACTCTCAAGAGTCTTCTCCAACACCACAGTTCAAACGCATCAATTCTTTGGTGCTCAGCCTTCTTCACAGTCCAACTCTCACATCCATACATGACTACTGGAAAAACCATAGCCTTGACTAGACGGACCTGCCTACTTTAATTAATATACATATTTTATACATTAAAATATAGGCTACAGTTGCCAGTAGAAATTTACTGATCATGTTTAGTAAGCTAAAATCTAAAGTGGTAATAGAGAATACATAGAGGTGTGCACTGGGGATAATACAGATACTTTCAGGAGAAATATTAATATCTACTAACTGGATATATTCACATCTCAACTTATTGACTTATTTATCTTTTTTATTTTATTTCAGGGGGGAGCTTTAAAGAAAAGAAAAAATGACTTTATTCCTTTTCAGATTTTTTTTGTTTTAATTTGCTCATTTGAACCAAGCTCAGATCTGCTTGGCCAGACACTAAAGTGATTTCCTAAAAGCCTATTAATGCACTTCAGAAATAGCAGCAGCAGCAAATAAAGAGGTAGAGACAGTGCCTCTAACAGGATATTTTTCTCCCAGGAACTGTCTGGTTTATGCCAGTCATACCAAACATCAACCAGATGACTTAACCATAAATGGACCCAGAAGATTCAATGCACAAAAATTTCTTTCTTATGGACTTGTCCCAAATACTCAAAATGGCATTTCAAAGTGTTGGTGAGCAATACTTGAGTGATTAGCAATTCTGCAGAGATTTCTGTTTTTGAAAAATTCACACATATTTGATTTGTTCAATCATTGTGATACAACTATGTGAAAGCAAAAAGAAAGTGTTAGTCTCTGTCTGAATCTTTGCAACCCCATGGACTGTAGTCCACTAGGCTTCTCTGTCCATGGGATTCTCCAGGCAAGAATACTGGAGTGGAAAGCCATTCCCTTCTCCAGAGGATCTTCCTGACCCAGGGATCAAATTTGTGTCTCCTGCATTGCAGGCAGATTCCTTACTGTCTGAGCCACCCAGGATAAAGGTATTAAATATTCCCATCATATAGATGAAGAAAGCAGGCTCCAAAAAAAAAAAAAAAATACTCTAACACATTCTAGCAAAGATTGATGTATGCCTTATTATTCTTGTGTGAGTGAAAGCATTAGTTGCTCAGCCGTGTCTGACTCTGTGCAACCCCATAGATGGCAGCCCATCAGCCCCTTCTATACATGGAACTCTCCAGCAAGAATACTAGAGTAGATAGCCTTTCCCTTGACTAGGGGATCTTCCCAACTCGGACTGAACCTGGGTCTCTCGCATTGCAGGTAGATCCTTTACCTTCTGAGCCACTAGTTCAGTTCAGTTCAGTTTAGTCGCTCAGTCGTGCCCGACTCTTTGCGACCCCATGAATCGCAGCACGCCAGGCCTCCCTGTCCATCACCATTTCCCGGAGTTCACCCAGACTCACGTTCATTGAGTCCGTGATGCCATCCAGCCATCTCATCCTCTGTCATCCCCTTCTCCTCCTGCCCCCAATCCCTCCCAGCATCAGACTCTTTTCCAATGGGTCAATACTTTGCATGAGGTGGCCAAAGTACTGGAGCTTCAGCTTTAGCATCATTCCTTCCAAAGAAATCCCAAGGTTGGTCTCCTTCAAAATGGACTGGTTGGATATCCTTGCAGTCCAAGGGACTCTCAAGAGTCTTCTCCAACACCACAGTTCAAACGCATCAATTCTTCAGTGCTCAGCCTTCTTCACAGTCCAACTCTCACATCCATACATAACCACAGGAAAAACCATAGCCTTGACTAGACGGACCTTAGTCAGCAAAGTAATGTCTCTGCTTTTGAATATATTATCTAGGTTGGTCATAACTTTTCTTCCAAGGAGTAAGCGTCTTTTAATTTCATGGCTGCAGTCGCCATCTGCAGTGATTGTGGAGTCCCCAAAAATAAAGTCTGACACTGTTTCTACTGTTTCCCCATCTATTTCCCATGAAGTGATGGGACCAGATGCCATGATCTTCGTTTTCTGAATGTTGAGCTTTAAGCCGACTTTTTCACTATCCTCTTTCACTTTCATCAAGAGGCTTTTTAGCTCCTCTTCACTTTCTGCCATAAGGGTGGTGTCATCTGCATATCTGAGGTTATTGATATTTCTCCTGGCAATCTTGATTCCAGCTTGTGTTTCTTCCAGTCCAGCATTTCTCATGATGTACTCTGCATAGAAGTTAAATAAGCAGGTGACAATATACAGCCTTGATGTACTCCTTTTCCTATTTGGAACCAGTATCTTGCTCCATGTCCAGTTCTAACTGTTGCTTCCTGACCTGCATACAGATTTCTCAAGAGGCAGGTTAGGTGGTCTGGTATTCCCATCTCTTGAAGAATTTTCTACAGTTTATTGTGATCCACACAGTCAAAGGCTTTGGCATAGTCAATAGAGCAGAAATAGATGTTTTTCTGCAACTCTCTTGCTTTTTCCATGATCCAGCAGATGTTGGCAATTTGATCTCTGGTTCCTCTGCCTTTTCTAAAACCAGCTTGAACATCAGGGAGTTCACGGTTCACATATTGCTGAAGTCTGGCTTGGAGAATTTTGAGCATTACTTTACTAGCATGTGAGATGAGTGCAATTGTGTGGTAGTTTGAGCATTCTTTGGCATTGCCTTTCTTTGGGATTGGGATGAAAACTGACCTTTTCCAGTTCTGTGGCCACTGCTGAGTTTTCCAAACTTGCTGGGATATTGAGTGCAGCACTTTCACAGCATCATCTTTCAGGACTGGAAAGAGCTCAACTGGATTTTTATCACCTCCACTAGCTTTGTTTGTAGTGATGCTTTCTAAGGTCCACTTGACTTCACATTCCAAGATGTCTAGCTCTAGATTAGTGATCACATCATCATGATTATCTGGGTCATGAAGATCTTTTTTGTACAGTTCTTCTGTGTATTCTTGCCACCTCTTCTTAATATCTTCTGCTTCTGTTAGGTCCAGACCATTTCTGTCCTTTTTCGAGCCCATCTTTGCATGAAATGTTCCCTTGGTATCTCTAATTTTCTTGAAGAGATCTCTAGTCTTTCCCATTCTGTTGTTTTCCTCTATTTCTTTGCATTGATCACTGAAGAAGGCTTTCTTATCTCTTCTTGCTATTCTTTGGAACTCTGCATTTCAGGTGCTTATATCTTTCCTTATCTCCTTTGTTTTTCGCCTCCCTTCTTTTCACAGCTATTTGTAAGGCCTCCCCAGACAGCCATTTTGCTTTTTTTGCATTTCTTTTCCATGGGGATGGTCTTGATCCCTGTCTCCTGTACAATGTCACAAACCTCATTCCATAGTTCATCAGGCACTCTATCTATCACATCTAGACCCTTAAATCTGTTTCTCACTTCCACTGTATAATCATAAGGGATTTGATTTAGGTCATACCTGAATGGTCTAGCGGTTTTCCCTACTTTCTTCAATTTAAGTCTGAATTTGGCAATAAAGCGTTCATGATCTGAGCCACAGTCAGCTCCCGGTCTTATTTTTGTTGACTGTATAGAGCTTCTCCATCTTTGGCTGCAAAGAATATAATCAATCTGATTTCGGTGTTGACCATCTGGTGATGTCCATGTGTAGAGTCTTCTCTTGTGTTGTTGGAAGTGCAGGCGGATGGGAGCCGGCTAACTAAGAGTGGCCGAGAGGAGCTACCCCTTGTCCAAGGTCAGGGGCAGCGGACTAGAGTGCCGGGCTGCGACGGTGCAGGGACGGCCGAGAAGAGCTACCCTGCGTCCAAGGTCAGTGGCGGCAGCTGGGAGGAGCTACCCCACGTCTGAGGTCAGTGGCAGCCGGGAGGAAACATCCAGTGTCCGAGGTCAGGGCGGCGGCCAGGAGGAGCTACCCCACGTCCGAGGCCAGTGGCGGCTGGTGGGGAAACACCCCGCATCCATGATCAAGGGCGGCCAGGAGAAGCCACATCACACCCGAGGCCAGGGGAGGTGACCTTGAGGAGCCACCCCGAGCCCGAGGCCAGGGGTGGCAGCTGGGAGGAGCCACCCATGCCAGAGGCCAGGGCCGGTGGCCGGGAGGAGCAACCCGAGGAGTGGTGGCTGTGCAGGCACAGGAGGGCCTAGAGGAGCTATCCCACGTTGAAGGTCAGGAATGGTGGCAGTAAGGAGATACCCCTCATCCAAGGTAAGGAGCAGCGGCTGTGCTTTGCTGGAGGAGCCGTGAAGAGATACCGCATGCCCAAGGTAAGAGAAACCCAAGTAAGATGGTAAGTGTTGCAAGAGGGCATCAGAGGGCAGACACACTGAAACCATACTCACAGAAAACTAGTCAATCTAATCACACTAGGACCACAGCCTTGTCTAACTCAATGAAACCAAGCCATGCCTGTGGGGCAGCCCAAGACGGGTGGGTCATGGTGGAGAGGTCTGACAGAATGTGGTCCACTGGAGAAGGGAATGGCAAGCCACTTCAGTATTCTTGCCTTGAGAACCCCATGAACAGTATGAAAAAGCAAAATGATAGGATACCAAAAGAGGAACTCCCCAGGTCATTGGGTGCCCAATATGCTACTGGAGATCAGTGGAGAAATAACTCCAAAAAGAATAAAGGGATGGAGCCAAAGCAAAAACAATACCCATCTGTGGATGTGACTGGTGATAGAAGCAAGATCTGATGCTGTAAAGAGCAATATTGCATAGGAACCTGGAATGTCAGGTCCATGAATCAAGGCAAATTGGAAGTGGTCAAACAAGAGATGGCAAGGGTGAACGTCGACCTTCTAGGAGTCAGCGAACTAAAATGGACTGGAATGGGTGAATTTAACTCAGATGACCATTACATCTACTACTGCGGGCAGGAATCCCGCAGAAGAAATGGAGTAGCCATCATGGTCAACAAAAGAGTCCGAAATGCAGTACTTGGATGCAATCTCAAAAATGACAGAATGATCTCTCTTTGTCTCCAAGGCAAACCATTCAATATCACAGTAATCCAAGTCTATGCCCCAACCAGTAACACTGAAGAAACTGAAGTTGAACAGTTTTATGAAGACCTATAAGATCTTTTAGAACTAACACCCAAAAAAAGATGTCCTTTTCATTATAGGGGACTGGAATGCAAAAGTAGGAAGTCAAGAAACACCTGGAGTAACAGGCAAATTTGGCCTTGGAATGCGGAATGAAGCAGGGCAAAGACTAATAGAGTTTTGCCAAGAAAATGCACTAGTCATAGCAAACACCCTCTGCCAACAACACAAGAGAAGACTCTACACATGGACATCACAGATGGTTAACACCGAAATCAGATTGAGCCACTAGGGAAGCCACTTATTACCCTTGTGCAGTGCAGTGCATTACTTAGTAGCTCAGTCATGTCTAACTCTCTGCAATCCTATGAACTGTAGACCACCAGGCTCCTCTGTCCATGAGGATTTTCTAGGCAAGAATACTGGAGTGAGTTGCCATGCCCTCCTCTATGGGATATTCCCACCCAGGGATTGAACCCAAGTATCATGCAGTATAGATGGATTCTTTACTGTTTGAGCCACCAGGGAAGCTCCCAAATCTATTTATATGGTTGTGCTAGGTCTTAGTTGCAGCATGTGGGATCTTTGATCTTCATTGGGCATGTGGAATCTTTACCTGTTCCCTGACCAGGGACTGAACCTGGGCCTCCCCTGCATTGAAAGAGCAGTCTTCACCGCTGGACCACCAGGAAAGTTTAAGAGAGTACTTCCAGCAAGATTCGAAAAAGTGACTTATTACCTTTGAAAGTGAAAGAAAAAGTGAAAGTTGATCAATGGTGTCCAACTCTTTGCAACCCCATGGACTATACAGTCCATGAAATTCTCTAGGCCAGAATACTGGAGTGGGTAGCCTTTCCCTTCTCCAGGGGATCTTCCCAACCCAGGTATCAAACCCAGGTCTCCCACAATGCAGGTGGATTCTTTACCAGCAGAGCCACAAAGGAAGCCCCTATTTCTCCCTTAATTCTGGACAATTTCTAGATGTTTATTTCTAAAGTTTACAGATAATATACCCATAAGGAAGTTTTAAAAGTACACAGGTGCCACAATACTTTATATTACTCATTTATAAATCATAAAATATACTACTCTCAGTCAGTTCAGTCACTCAGCCATGTCTGACTCTTTGCAATCCCATGAACTGCAGACCAGTCTTCCCTGTCCTTCACCATATCCCAGAGTTTGCTAAAACTCATGTCCACTGAGTTAGTAATGCTACCCAGCTATCTTATCATTGACATACCTTTCTCATTCCTTCAATCTTTCCCAGCATCAGGGTCTTTTCCAATGAGTTGGTTCTCCTCATCAGGTGGCCAAAATATTGGAGATTCAGCTTCAGCACTGGTCCTTCCAATGAACATTCAGGACTGATTTCCTTTAGGATGGACTGGTTGGATCTCCTTGCTCTCCAAGGAACTCTCAAGAGTATTCTCCAACACCACAGTTGGAAAGCATCAATACTTCAGTGCTCAGCCTTCTTTATTGTCCAAATCTCACATCCATACATGACTACTGGAAAAACCATAACATATTGACTAAGTGGACCATTTTCAGCAAAGTGTTGTCTCTGCTTTTTAATATGCTGTCTAGGTTTGTCATAGCTTTTCTTCCAAGGAGCAAGTATCATTCAATTTCATGGCTGCAGTCACCGTCCACGGTGATTTTGGAGGCCAAGAAAATAAAGTCTGTCACTGTTTCCATTGTTTCCTCATCTAATTTCCATGAAGTGATGGGACCAAATGCCATGATCTTCATTTTTTGAACATTGTGTTTTAAGCCAGCTTTTTTACTTTCCTCATTCACCTTCATCAAGAGGCTCTTTAGTTCCTCTTTTCTTTCTGCCATAAGGATGTGTCATCTGCGTATCTGAGGTTATTGATATTTCTCCTGGCAATCTCAATTCCAATTTGTGTTTCATCCAGCCCAGCATTTTGCATGATTTACTCTGCAGAGAAGTTAAATAAGCAGGGGACAATAAACAGCCTTGACATACTTCTTCCCCGACCAGTCCATTGGTCCATGCTCGGTTCTAAGTGTTGCTTCTTGCCCTGCATACAGGTTTTTCAGCAGGCAGGTGAGGTGGTCTGGCATTTTGATCTCTAAGAATTTTCCACAGTTTGTTGTGATCCACATAGTCAAAGGCTTTAGCATAGCTAAAGAAGCAGAAGTAGATTTTTTTTTTTTTCTGAAATTCTCTTGCTTTCTCTATGATCCAGTTGGTGTTAGTAATTTGATCTCTGGTTCCTCTCCCTTTTCTAAATTCAGCTTATACCTCTGGAAGTTCTTAGTTCACTTACTGTTGAAGCCTAGCTTGAAGGATTTTAGCATTATCTTGAAAGCATGTGAAATGAATTCAATTGTTTGGTAGTTTGAGCATTCTTTAGCATTGCCCTTCTTTGGGAGTGCAATGAAAGCTGACCTTTTCCAGTCCTGTGGCCACTGCTGAGTTTTCAAAATTTGTTGGCATATTGAGTGCAGCACTTTAACAGCATTATTTTTTAGGATTTGAAGTAGCTCAGCTGGAATTCCATCACCTCCACTAGGTTTGTTTGTAGTGATGCTTTCTAAGGGCCATTTGACTTCACACTCCAGGATATCTGGCTCTAGGTAAGTGATCACACCATCATGGTTATCTGGGTCATTATTATCTTTCTTGTATAGTTCTGTGTATTCTTGCCAACTCTTCTTAATATCTTCCGCTTCTGTTAGGTCCATACCATTTCTGTCCTTTATTGTGCCTTATAGTAGTGTTTATATATTAAAAAAGAAAACAGCCCCAAAATTAAGAAAGGGAAAACCAAAAAATATAATAGCAACACAAAATTAATATTTTTCCTCAACCAGCAGTGGAATGTCTTACATATCTCTGTACTGTATTTCAGTCACATTTGAGAATACTGCTTCAGAAACACAGTGTGTCTTGACTTTTTGCATGCTTGATTTAACAATCATAAAACTAAATTTCTGAGAATTCTCTACTAGAAAAATGTGTTTTCAAGAGGCTCATGCCTTAATAAAAATTGGCACAAATTTTGGCAAAAATTGGCATTATTGCATAGAATGAATTTTGGTGTTTAATGACCTGATTTCAAAATCTTGCTCTGATTTGCTATATGGCCCTGAGAAAATTATTTGACATCTTTGTTCAGTGCCTGTACATTGAGATAAGATTAATATTAACATCAAGAAGTTACTGTGAGGATTAAGCCAGCTAATACATAGGAACAGTGCTTAAAGCAACTTGGCACATAATGTCTTGCAAATGCATTGGTTATTATTATTATCACAGCATAATTACATCACATTGTGACCATAAGAAAGATATTATTTACAAAGAGATAAAAGATATCTATGACATGCCAAACACAACATAAGCACTAAGTGTTTACCAAGTGAAAAGAAAGGTTCCTTGACATTAAAACAATTTGTAATCTAGCAGAGAGCCATGAGATCACTGGGGATGTTTCCATTAATCAGAGGTGAGTATTTAGTACTTATTTATAATAAAGAAAGAAATATAATTGTGTGGAGAAATTTTATAAAAATATTTAAATGAAAAATTGACACAGTGTTATTGACCATACTGACACAGTTGCAATAATGATATGTTTCCAGATGCTCTATATTTAAAAGTCCCTTTGACTCTATAGTCAAAGCCTACAGTGCATGACTTAGATTCATGGATTAGAAAAACCCTATTAGAAGGCTGATGTGTAACACTCAAGAAAGCGTATTATAGGGAAGAGAACAAATGAGACTGTTAGGTAATGAAATTCCACATAATAAATTAACAAAGGTCTATCTTCATTAAAAGATCATATTCCTATCGAGAAATTCTTTCAACAGAAAAATCCGCTACTTTTAATCATGAAAAGTATATTAAATAAAATTCATGTAAACCTATTTGGAGATAAAACAGCAAATAAATAATGTGCTAGTTTTATTTATTTTTTAATAATCTCCTTGTAGGATATTATCATTTCATTGATCACTGAAGCAAGCTTCAAGCATTTTAACATCTAATTAAAGATAGTAGAGTGTGCATTTACTTTTAGTTTGGCACTCTTTTATGTGTAAAATTCCTCAGTTTATGGCTGTAATGTCTGTGGATTAATTTTGAAAGATTTGTACTTATTGATATCACGTTCAATATAACAATCTATTTGAAAAGTTTTGGATTTTATAAAAGCTATTAAAAATACCCTGTATTTATTATATTCTAGCACTGCTGCTGCTAAGTCACTTCAGTTGTGTCCGACTCTGTGCGACCCCATAGACAGCAGCCCACCAGGCTCCCCTATCCCTGGGATTCTCCAGGCAAGAATACTGGAGTGGGTTGCCATTTCCTTCTCCAATGAATGAAAGTGAAAAGTGAAAGTGAAGTCTCTCAGTTGTGTCCAACTCTTCATGACCCCATGGACTGCAGCCTACTAGGCTCCTCCATCCATAGGATTTTCCAGGCAAGAGTATTAGAGTGGGGTGCCATTGCCTTCTCCGATTCTAGCACTAGTACAGTATGTACTGTTATTAGAAATGTATCTACTACATAAACATTCTTTAATCTGAAATTCTATTTACTTACTTAAGAGCATTCTATGTTCAATATAGTAGTTAAATTTCATTAAAGGAGTCCACTAACATTATATATTTTGAGTTTCACCAAATAATGTATTTTCCTATCATGTAGTATCAGTATATTATTTCCCATATAAATATTCTATTAAATCTTATAACTTCCTGAACTGGTGATTGGTATACTGTATGTAGATGTAGGGTCATTTCAAATTCACACTTTGCCATAGAAAATCACATTACTGCCTTAATATTATTAAAATATGTAATTCAACAATATGATTTGATTTTGTTGCCCAGATGTGTACATAGATCAATAAATCTAGTACTTAATGATGTGGGAAAGTTATACCAATGGAAAGGATGTTTTTTCCCTAAAATTTAGAAATTCTTAGGTTTCAATTATGGACTTCCCTGATGGCTCAGTTGGTAAAGAATCCACCTGAAGTGAATATATATATATTTATTCACTTTATTTATATAATGTTTAATTATATCATTAGTTCTGTCTATAACATTTGAACATCCATTATTTGCCATCTATTTTATATAAATCAAAATAACATAAATATTTAGTGCCAGAAAGTTATGGGTAAACATTATTTTCTAGTATTGTGTCTGTACAAGTGTATTTTCTTACATTTGACTTTTTAGTCAAAGTAATATATATATGATTAGCAATCAAATAATGAAGAAAAGCTTATAATAAAAACCAAAGTTGCTGTCATCATTATCCCCTCAGTTTTGTTTCCCAAAGATAAACATTATTATGTCTCTAAGCTGTTCTTTGTCAAGTTTCCTACCATCTCTTGTTAATAAGTATTTATTTTAAATACAGTCCCAAAAGCAGTTGATAGCTTTTAAGTCTTGGAGAATGCTAAAACTAAAATATACATAAGCTTTTCAGTAACAAGATTCTGGCACAAACTATTAATCTGTTTTCTCTAATTTATTTCTAGAAGCAACAAAGTAAAGCAGTATAAACTAGCAGTATTACGGGTTGAGCATAAATCTCCAAAATATCTGTTTTTATAATTAAAAATAATTGTGTGTGCTGCTGTGAACTAAGTTCTGCAGTGTAATTAAACATATTTAACATATATTAACTCTATAAGTAATTTGCATAAATTATTCTGCTTAACAATTTTAGTGTACACCAGAGGATACTGTGATTTTTATCAATGCACTCTGTTAACTCAATGGATAATGATATGGTTTTAAAAGTTGAGACATAATTATAAGCCCTTTAGAATCATCAAATGAAGGGTATTATAGGCTATTGGAATAATTTGCAAAAATTATAGGGAGAATTGCATGTGCTGTTTTGAAAGTTGAATTGAACCTCTATACCTAATCATCTGACAAATATTAACCATTCATTCATGTTTTCTCAATGTTCCTTTCCAGATCTATTACTTCATATGCTAGGCTTTTATCCAGAGACTCAGTATTATGCATACACTTCTATATAATTAGAGTAAAATGTATCCTAACTGAAAACATGGAAAGAAATTCAAGTTTATGAGATACATGGTAGTACAATAAACCTAAATGCCTAAACTTGAGTTCTGATTCTTGATTTCATTACTAAGAGGTCAGTCCTTTTACAAAAACTGGCTTCAGTTTCCTCATCTATAAAATGCAACAGACTTGGATTCATAAAAATTCAAAGAAGTCCCTTCAGGTACTTCATATAATCAGTCACAATTGCTCTCAGTTTTATTTGTTATTCTAGTATTTATTTTACAAAATAAGAAAACAATGTCATCTCATCAAGAGTCTATACCATGGCACTTGATTATCTAGAATGGAGACTTGTCCACATAGCAACTCATATTTTCTTTGGCTCACTCTATCACTCTTCTTTCTCTCTCTCTGCAAAGCATTTTGCGGGTAGAATATAAAATTGTCAGAGAGTATAGGTGACTACATGTATGACTGTGGGACAACCACCACCTTCTTCCTTGTCTCAACCATGCCAAGAAAAGAGTGGATACCAGAAGTTTTCAAGCATTTTGGCTTTAGAAACCCTTTCCAGTCTTAAAAATTAATGCAGACTCCCGAATGATTTTATTTACATAGTTTTAATCTAGCGATTTACTGTAGTATGTTAAAACAAAGGTCATTGGAAACAATTATTTTATTAATTCATTAAAATTATCTCATTAAATGCTAATATATAAATACATTTTTTATTGAAAAATTATTCTCTAAGACAGAAAGGTGAAAGAGGGGCCTGGTTTTGCATTTTTATAAAATTCTATAGTGTCTGTGTTAATGGTAGGTAGATGGTTTCTCTTATCTGCTTCCAATCTACTATGAAATCGCACACCATGGAGCCTCTTGAAATCATCCTTGTACAATCCTAAAAGAATGAGGATGAAAAACATTAAACAGTTCCTTAATATTACAAAACATAGTCTGACATCTCAGTTCTTCTGAAAGGGTTTAATCCCCAGGCCACCCTTTTAAGAAATACTTGTGTAGGGAAAGGCATGGAGATGAGAAGCGGAACGCTGGGCTTTGAGTAGCAGAGTACCCAGATAGGAAGTGGGGAGGAGAAATGGGCATTGTTTGACCAAGACCCAACCATGAAGAACTTGTATACAGTTGTGTATATAATACACCTGGTTTATATTATCCTTCAGTTCTAAAAGGAAAGGCTACTTCAGAAATAAACATTTCAGAGTGTGAAGAATTAGTCATATATCTGAATTATAGAAATCTCTACTTGCACAAGAAAAAAAAAATCCCATGAATAGAATCACTATGTGATTGATTATGTGGCTTTACCAGTTTTGTGAGGCTTTAAATATTATTATACTGCTTAAAAGGAACAAATTAGTGCTTGGAGAGATTTAACTAAAATAAATGAAAAAATTAGAAAGGAAATCAAGGTAAGCACGAATTAACTTCCTACTCATTTACCAACAAAACTTACCAAGAGAGGAGCTGAGATTAAAGACAAAAACCTTGGAGACGTAAGCATAATTTAAAGCAAATTAGATGAGCAGAACAGAAAACAAACAACTATCTGGGATTACACAAAATGCAGGAATTTTAAATCAGGAATTTAAAATACTGAACTAAAAATCAGTATCTTGTTTGGGTTTTCAGTCTTGGTTAGAATCTGTAGAAGCCAGTCTTCTCTATCATATGTAGTCAGCATTTGACATCTTAACTAATGGAGATGTTTCAAAATCCTAGAATGATTTTCTTTTTTTAATTTAGGTATAAACGACATGTAACATTATATTAGTTTCAGATGTACAACATAATGATTTGACATTTCTATGCACTGTGAAATGATCATCACAATAAATCTAGTTATCATCTGTCAGCATACAAAAGGAGTTATTTTATAAACTTTTTCTTATGATAAGGACTTTTAAGATTCACTCTTTCAGCAACTTTCAAATATGCAATACAATATTACTAACTATACTGTCACCAAGCTGTACATTATATCCCCATGACTTTACTGACAGAAGTTTGTAACTTTTATCTCCCTTGACCCATTTTGCACAATTTTCACTCCTTTACTGGCAGCTGGTTTTGCCATAGACTTTTTGCACATTCCAAAACTTGAACTAGTTCCTTAAAACTCATATTCAGAAAAGACAAAAGCACCACTGATAACTTTCTAACAACAGCAATGAGTGTCTCATACTTATATAAATTATACCAAATCCTGAGTACTGTGTCTATATTAATCCCATTGACCTTCCTAAAATATCCTGATGAAGACACTATTATTTTTCCCATTTTTCAAATAAGAAAACCAATCTATAGGGCAACAGAAAGGCTGAGCCAGGATTTGAACCTAGGAAATCTGGCCCCAGAATATGAATAAGAACTAGGCAGTGACTGAATGTGAGTGATACAACTGAATATGTAAAAGGTTATCAGGGAAAATTCCACACATCTAGAGAAGCCTATTTGTTTAGATTCTGGCTCTTAAGAATTTCCTTGAGTTGAGGTGGGAAGGAGGTCCAAGAGGGAGGGAACATATGTATGCTTACATCTGATTCACTTAGTGTACAGCAGAAACTTACAGAACATTGTAAAGCAATTATATTCCAATAAAAAAAATCCAAAAAAAAAAAAAGAATTTCCTATAGTTGTTTTAGAACACCTTCAAACATTAACACCTTGAGTATAAAGAATCTTGCCTATTTTGTTCATCATTGAATCTTTAGAATCCAGAACACTGATTAGCACAGAACAAACTTTTTTATTTGTTGGACTATAATTTCTTTAGAATGTTTTTAATAAATATTTGTGGATAAAAATAAGTATAACCTTTAAACACAGAAAGTAAGTTTCAAAAATCTGGTGATGTGGAGCCAAAGGGGGGGTTGTTTGTTTTGTTTTTACTCTCCAAAAACTCTATCTGTTGTCAATCATTACTGATTTCCAGTTGTCCTTACTCAATTACCTTTGAATTTTAATATTTATAAAGTCACTTGTAAGTCTTGTTAAAGAGGAGATTGAAATTCAGGAAATGGCAACCCACTCCAGTATTCTTGCCTGGAGAATCCCAAAGACAGAGGAGCCTGGTGGGCTGCTGTCTATGGGGTCAAACAGAGTCGGCTTAGCAGCAGCAGCAATTCAGAAAGCTGGTGGAAGGCTGAGAATCTGCTCTGCATTTCTAAGTTCCCAGGTGAGGTTCAGTCTCAGTCAGTTCAGTTGCTCAGTCATGTCAGACTCTGCAACCCCATGGACTACAGCATACCAGGCTTCCCTGTCCATCACCAACTTCCAGAGCTTGCTTGCTCAAACTCATGTCCATCGAGTCGGTGATGCCATCCAACCATCTCATCCTCTGTCACCCCCTTTTCTTCCTGTCTTTAATTGTTCCCAGCATCAGGGCCAGGTGGCCAAAGTATTTGAGCTTCAGCATCAGTCCTTCCAATGAATATTCAGGACTAATTTCCTTTAGGATTGACTGGTTTGATCTCCCTGCAGGCCAAGGAACTATCAAGAGTCTTCTCCAACACCACAGTTCAAAAGCATCAATTCTTCGGCGCTCAGCTTTTTTATGGTCCAACTCTCACATCCATACATGACTACTGGAAAAACCATAGCCTTGACTAGATGGACCTGTGTTGGCAAAGTAATGTCTCTGCTTTTTAAAAAGGGTAAGTCTATTTGTCTAATAACTACTCTGTGTATCAAGGTCCTTATAAGCACACAATATATGTGACTTCCATATTTCAGAAATTAAAGGACTGGCATGTCATAAAGATTTTAAACATGATATGTACCATAATTCTATTTTTTAACATACTCCCCTTCTCATTTATACTGTTGTCATTATTTTAGGACAAACTGAAAAGTGACATTTATCTCTGCTACTGGAATGATTGTCACATGCAATGTTAAATTTTTCAAGCTTTACTGGGGACATACTGTGATGCTTTGTTTGGATATCTCCAACTGTCAATGTTTTTCCTATGACCTTTCCTATGGATTAAACACAAATAAACACATATTTAACAATTTGAAAAGGCAAGATATCCTGCAGTTAAAATTAGAATAGAAAATATAGAAACATGCACATCATCATTTTTCAGGTTCATTCATCATTTCAGGATTTAAATAGAAAACAATTGTCCACGTAAACAAAAAAAGTAATCCTTTATAGTTTTCAAGAAAATGTCAGGCTTGATTCCCTTCCTTTCATACATGTAAACCGAGGCCACAGAAAACTACTACATAAAGTAATTAGCATTTATTTAGCAAATACCCTTATTACATTTGTCACAGATAATATTCTAATTGTTACATGAATATTAACTTGCTTAATATGCATGACATCCCAGCAAATGCCACTATTATCTCCGTGTTTTATGGGTGATAAAAAACAAGGTAAATGGAATTCCTCAGCAGTCCAGTTAAGACACTGCTTTTAATGCCAAGGGCATGGGCTCAGTCCTGGGTCAGGAAGCTACGATCTTGCAAGCCCTTTGGCCATAAATATATACATATATACCAAGGTAAAGTGAAATGAAAGACATCACCTAAGATCTCATAGCTATTTGCTATGATTTGAAACCAAGCAGTCTGGCCTCAGAATCTGTGCTCTTAAACACTGTACTATTCTGTCTCCCTTTATGAATTTCTAAGGAAAATAAATATGTGAGATTTTCAAAGACTTGCAATATTACACCCAAATATATTTTTGTTTAACCTCAAGACACTTTTTGGCAATTTAGAGCATCACAAAGAAAACAGTAGCAAAAAACTACTTGGGATATAAAATGATTAGGGCTTCAAGAGTGTCAAGAGAAGTGGGGTATGATGAGAGATACAGGAGGGCTATCTCTCATCTCTAACACAGTGTCCTTAGTTCACAGTACTTTGCTCTGCACATACTCTGCTACGATGAACCAATCTATGAACTCTATTGCCTGACACTACATTTTTTTGTAGCTCTTTGAAATTTCAGAATTCATTTCCATTGTCCGTTAGACAGCCCCACCTACCTTGGTACAGTGGTAATGGAAAGTGAACATGTCAAAATCTTGCACAAAAGTGTTTTGTTTTTTTTTCCTGAAGCCCTGTGTTGGATAGTGATGTTACCATCTGCTCATTAATATAATTAGGAATTTAAAAGATATTCTCAAAAATCCTCTTCTTACTTTCATGTTATATTGAACTGTACAGCAACTAATATATTTTCTTTTTTCCTCTTTTTTAAAAAATTGTAGTAGTTAATTTACATCACATTAAGGTCACGAATACAGCAAAGTTATTCATATATATATATATACACACACACACACACACATATTCTTTTCAGATACTTTTCCATTCTAAGTTATTACAAAATTTTGAATATAGTTACCTGCACTATACAGTAAATCCTTATTGCTTACTTATTTTCTATATAGTAATGCGAATATATTAATCTCAAACTCCTAATTTATCCTCCTGACCTCCTATCCCCTTTGGCAAGCATAAGATTATTTTCTCTATATATGAGTCTATGTCTGCTTTGCCAATAAATTCATTTGTATCCTTTCTTTAGATTACACATATATCTGATATAATATTTGTTTTTTTCTGTGTGACATACTTCACTTAATATGATAACCTTTAGGTCCATCCATGCTGCTGCAAATAGCATTATTTCATTCTTCCTTATGGCTGAATAATATTCCATTATATACATGCATCACATCCTCTATATCCATCCGTCGATGGACATTTAGGCTGCCCCCAGGTATTGGCCATTGTAAATAGTGCTGTTATGAATATTGGGATGCATGTACTTTTTCAGACTAAAGCATTTGTTTTTTTTCCCCTGGATATATTTCTAGGAGTTAGATTTCTGGCTCATGTGGTAACTCTATTTTTAGCTTTTTTAAGAAACTTCCATAACTGTGCTCTGTGGAGAAGGAAATGGTAACCTACCCCAGTATGCTTGCATGGGAAATACCATGGACAGAGGAGTGGGCTACAATCCATAGGGTTGTAAAGGAGTCAGATACAAGTAAGTGACTAGACAACACAATACTGTTCTCCATACTGATTGTGCCAATTTACATTCCCACGAGTAGTGTGGGAAGGATTCACCTTTTTTTCACACCCTGTCCAGCATATATTAGTTCAATTTAGTCGCTTAGTCATGTCCGAATCTTTGCGACCCCATGAACCGCAGCACGCCAGGTCTCCCTGTCCATTACCAACTCCAAACTCACATCCACTGAGTGAGTGATGCCATGCAACCATCTCATCCTCTGTTGTCCCCTTCTCTTCCTGCCCTCAATCTTTCCCAGCATCAGGGTCTTTTCAAATGAGACAGCTCTTTGCATCAGGTGACCGAAGTATCGGAGTTTCAGCTTCAGCATCAGTCCTTTCAGTGAACACCCAGGACTGATCTCCTTTAGGATGGACTGGTTGGATCTCCTTGCAGTCCAAGGGACTCTCAAGAGTCTTCTCCAACACCACAGTTCAAAAGCATCAATTCCTCAGCACTCAGCTTTGTTTATAGTTCAACTCTTACATCCATACATAACTACTGGAAAAACCATAGCCTTGACTGGATGGATGTTTGTTGACAAAGCAATGTCTCTGATTTTAATATGATGTTTAGGTTGGTCATAATTTTCCTTAAAAGGAGTAAGTGTCTTTTAATTTCATTGCTGCAATCACCATCCACAGTGATTTTGGATCCCAGAAAAATAAATTCAGCCACTGTTTCCACTGTTTCCCCATCTTTTTGCCATGAAGTGATGGGACCAGATGCCATGATCTTCATTTTCTGAATGTTGAGCTTTAAGCCAACTTTTTCAATCTCCTCTTCCACTATCATCCAGAGGCTCTTTAGTTTTTCTTCACTTTCTGCCATAAGGTTGGTGCCATCTGCATATATGAGGTTACTGATAGTTCTCTCAGCTATCTTGATTCCAGCTTGTGCTTCATCCAGCCCAGTATTTCTCATGATGTACTCTGCATATAACTTAAATAAGCAGGATGACAATATACAGCTTTGACATACTTCTTTTCCTATTTGGAACCAGTCTGTTGTTCCCTGTCCAGTACTTCTAAATATTTTAATGATGGCCATTCTGACTGGTCTGAGGTAATAACCTCATTGTAGTTTTGATCTACCTTTCTCTAATAACTAGTGGATATTGAACATCTAAAACGTCTGCCTGCAATGCAGGAGACCCAGGTTCAATCCCTGGGTTGGGAAGATCCCCTGGAGAAGGAAATGGCAACCCACTCCAGCATTCTTGCCTGGAGAATCCCATGGATGGAGGAGCCTGGTAGGCTGCAGTCCATGGGGTCGCAAAGAGTTGGACACGACTGAGCGACTTCACTTTCACTTTCATGTGCCAGTTGACCATCTGTATGCCTACTTTCCCCACTTTCTTCAATTTAAGTCTGAATTTGGCAATAAGGAGTTCATGATTTGAGCCACAGTCAGCTCCTGGTCTTGTTTTTGCTGACTATACAGAGCTTCTCGATCTTTGGCTGCAAGGAATATAATCAATCTGATTTCAGTGTTGACCATCTGGTGATGTCCATGTGTAGAGTGGGGAAAACCACTAGACCATTCAGGTATGACCTAAATCAAATCCCTTATGATTATACAGTGGAAGTGAGAAATAGATTTTAGGGACTAGACCTGATAGACAGTGCCTGATGAACTATGGACGGAGGTTCATGACATTGTACAGGAGACAGGGATCGAGGCCATTCCCATGGAAAACAAATGCAAAAAAGCAAAATGGCTGTCTGAGGAGGCCTTACAAATAGCTGTGAAAAGAAGAGAAATGAAAAGCAAAGAAGAAAAGGAAAGATAATAAGCATCTGAATGCAGAATTCCAAAGAATAGCAAGGAGAGATAAGGAAGCCTTCCTCAGCTATCAATGCAAAGAAATAGAGGAAAACAACAGGAAGGGAAAGACTAGAGATCTTTCCAAGAAAATTAGAGATACCAAGGGAACATTTCATGCAAAGATGGGCTGGATAAAGGACAGAAATGGTATGGAAAAAACAGAATCAGAAGATATTAAGAACAGGTGGCAAGAATACACAGAACTGTACAGAAAAGATCTTAATGACCCAGATAATCATGATGGTGTGATCACTCACCTAGAGCCAGACATCCTGGAATGTGAAGTCAAGTGGACCTTAGAAACCATCACTATGAACAAAGCTAGTGGAGGTGATGGAATTCCAGGTGAGCTGTTTCAAATCCTGAAAGATGATGCTGTGAAAGTGCTGCACTCAATATCCCAGCAAGTTTGGAAAACTCAGCAGTGGCCACTGAACTGGAAAAGGTCAGTTTTCATCCCAATTCCAAAGAAAGGCAATGCCAAAGAATGCTCAAATTACCGCACAATTGCACTCATCTCACATGCTAGTAAAGTAATGCTCAAAATTCTCCAAGCCACGTTTCAGCAGTACATGAACCGTGAACTTCCTGATGTTCAAGGTGGTTTTAGAAAAGGCAGAGGAAGCAGAGATCAAATTGTCAACATCTGCTGGATCATCAAAAAAGCAAGAGAGTTGCAGAAAAACATCTATTTCTGCTTTATTGACTATGCCAAAGCCTTTGTCTGTGTGGGCTACAATAAACTGTGGAAAATTCTGAAAGAGATGGGAATACCAGACCACCTGACCTGCCTCTTGAGAAACCTATATGCAGGTCAGGAAGCAACAGTTAGAGCTAGACATGGAACAAGTGACTGGTTCCAAATAGGAAAAGGAGTACGTCAATGCTGTATATTGTTCCTGCTTATTTAACTTCTATGCAGAGTACATCATGAGAAATGCTGGGCTGGAGGAAGCACAAGCTGGAATCAAGATTGCTGGGAGAATTATCAATAACCTCAGATATGCAGATGATGCCACCCTTATGGCAGAAAGTGAAGACGAACTAAAAAGCCTCTTGATGAAAGTTAAAGGGGAGAGTGAAAAAGTTGGCTTAAAGTTCAACATTCAGATCATGGCATCTGGGCCCATCACTTCATGGGAAATAGATGGGGAAACAGTGGAAACAGTGTCACACTTTATTTTGGGGGGCTCCAAAATCACTGCAGATGGTGACTGCAGCCATGAATTTAAAAGACGCTTACTCCTTGGAAGGAAAGTTATGACCAACCTAGATAGCATATTGAAAAGCAGAGACATTACCTTGCCAACAAACGTAGGTCTAGTCAAGGCTATGGTTTTTCCTGTGGTCATGTATGGATGTGAGAGTTGGACTGTGAAGAAAGCTGAGCACCGAAGAATTGATGCTTTTGAACTAAGACTCTTGAGAGTTCCTTGAACTGCAAGGAGATCCAACCAGTCCAGCTTAAAGGAGACCTGTCCTGGGTGTTCATTGGAAGGACTGATGCTGAAGCTGAAACTCCAATACTTTGGCCATCTCATGCGTAGAATTGATTCATTGGAAAAGACCCTGATGGTGGGAAAGATTGAAGGCTGGAGGAGAAGGGGATGACAGAGGATGAGATGGCTGGATGGCATCGCTGACTCAATGGACATGAGTTTGAGTGAACTCTGCAAGGTGGTGATGGACAGGGAGCCCTGGCATGCAGTGATTCATGGACTCGCAAAGAGTCACACATGACTGAGCGACTGAACTGAACTAAGTTGATGCCTACTTTCGAGAAATGTCAGTTTAGGTCCTGTGTTCATTTTTATTCATTTTTTATATTAAGTTGCATCAGCTGTTGAATGAATGATTAAATATGTTATGCCATCCAACCATCTCATCCTCTTTCGCCCTTTTCTCCTTCTGCCTTCAATACTTCCCAGCATCAGGGTCTTTTCCAATGAGTCGGCTGACAGCTGATGAAATCGATATGAACTTGGGCAAACTCCAAGAGATGGACAGCGAGGCCTGGCATACTGTAGTCTATGGCGTTACAAAGAGTTCTACTTGACTTGGCAACTGAACAACAACATAAGCTGTCTGTATATTTTGGAGATTAAACCCTTGTTGGTAGTATCAAGTGCAAATATTTTCTCCCTGGAAGTTGCCTCTTTTTTTTTGTTTTTGGTTTCTTTACAGTAATATTAAGATAGCATACAACATCAGCTGAAGTCATCATCTCTCCTTTGGATCACTGCAGCATCATCCCAGTTTCTCATGACTTTAACTTCTCCAATTATTTTTTGATACACTCAACAGACCTGCTTTTCTAAACCACATATAGACAGTCTTAAGACTTGTTAGCTTCAAGACTTCTGTTGTCCATTCTCTGCTTATAGATTAAGCCCAAACTGCTTAGCGAGGTTTATAAAGGCATTTCTAATTTAACTTTAGACTACATTTCAAGCTGCAGTCTCAACTATTTATTTTCCAAGCAGTTATACAAGCTCCTTACTTCAGCAAACAATATCCTTTAAAATTTTCTTAACATATTTCTTTTGTCCTATCCAAATGTTCTTGTCTACATTTTAGCTTGACAATTTTTATTCACCTTTCAAGATGATAGTTTATACATGAAGCATTTTCCTACCTTCCCTAGAAAAATAAATTTTATCACTCTGATTTCCTGTTGTACTTTTAATGTACACTCTACATTATGGCCTTCTAGCAGGTAAGGAAATCTCTCACAGATAAATGAATTTTAAAAAGTGAAAACAAATAATTTGGCTTAATCAATGGTTTTACATTAATAATGTATTTCATAAATTTGGATATAATAAATGATAAATTAACTACATATAATATTAATTACAATAAATAATAGTATGACATTTTTGGCTCACACACCCTTATGTCAATGATTTCTTCCTTTTGCAAGAAAATGAATGTTATTTGTAGTTAGCAAAACAATGGCAGTAAAAATACATTGATAGTATCATAAATCCCAAGAATATCCTCTGCACTAGTCCATTTATTCTAGCCAGAGAGAAAAACAAACAGTCAAATGCAGGCTGGTGTAGGCTGTTGACTGCCAAGAGAAAAGAAAAGCTACTCATGTTGAGTTCGACATGAATTTCATTATCAGGAATGTGCTAAAAAAAAACCACTGTCAGTGCCATGGTCCTTCTGTAGGTGGTTTGTCTGATATGTGGGAGGCTCATCTTTGGTACAAACATGCTATAGTGCTGCTGATACACGTTGCTGATTTGTACTTCCCCGAGCCATCTATAAATACAGGTGGCTCCTACTTTATAGTGTGATCTGGAAACTCAACTGGAGAGAAAACAATAGCAAACAGATGACCTCTTTCCACAGTGGCTACATATATCCAGATTTGAAAGCTTAATATGTGAGAGGCTCATTGAAGTTAAGACTTTACAGTTATCATCTCGACCTCTAGATGGCGATGCAACATCAGTTTGGCATTATTATTACTTCACATCCCTGGAGTTCACTTCATAGTTCTTCAGGATGTGGAAAACTATAGAAAGAGCAGGCTATCCCAAAGTGAAAGAAAATCTATTAGTTGGGTATTTTGGAGGAGCAAAGTGGAAAGCTGTAGTGAATGGTGTACCTAATACTGTATAAGGTGTTGTTACTGATGTGTGCTAAGACACTCAATACAATTCCTATATTTCATATTTTGATATTTTCATGATTGTAATCGTGGGAATTTTCACTTATTCAGAAGTAGAGTGAATGATGTAATGAACTTCCATATGCTCATAACTTAGCTTGAGAAATTATCAACACATGACCTATCATCTTATTCATATTTACTCCCACATACTTACAACATGGTTTGATATCACACACATGAATTCATTAAAAACCTCAGGATTTCCCTCCACATGATGACTCTGTAAAAATATTTCTACCTTTGAAGGAAACACTAAAGATGTAGAAATTAGTAAAAGAGCAAGAGGGGACCCTCTTGGATCTATTTCTTGATGTGGGTGGTAAATTCAAGGGTGGGTTTGTGTTAGTCAATCAATTGTGACTGACTCTTTGTGACCCCATGAACTGCAGCCTGCCAGGCTCCTTGTCCATGGGATTCTCTAGGCAAGAATAGTGGAGTGGATTGCCATTTCTTTCTCCAGGGGATCTTCCTGACCCAGGGATCGAACCCAGGTCTCCTGCACTGCAAGCAGATTTTTTACTGACTGAACTACCAGGGAAGGATAGGTGGGTTTATTTTGCTGTAATTTACCTAGTCATAGACTTTGTATTTCTCTGTGTGCATATTTTATTTTCAAGAAAGGAAAGAAAAAAAAAAAGACAATCAGGAAAGGGACACAAGCATTATAAATACTGGCCTCTCGACAGAAACGGAGTCGCTCATCCTTACTTCATGGGAAACTACAAAGTTTAGGGAGAAATTAAGGAGAAAGCTAAACTGTGCCAAAGCTGTCCACAGAGATCCTTGACAACTGCCTCAGGAAAAGCTCTTGAAGGCTCAGAAAGTCATTTTGATTCTTGTTTAAGTGGAAGAAGTAGAAGAATGAGCATGCCCACTCACTTGCCTACACCTTTATCTACTGTGGTTTCCCTGGAGACAGCCACTGACATTGTTGTACTTTATGGGGAAGAGAACCACAAACACTTTACTGAAGTGAAGTCATGATGGACGCCTCACCTCTTGGAAACTCACCAGGAGAATAAGTAATAAGCCAGAAGGCAAATAAATGTGCAATCAATGAAAAAGTAGGAAGACATGAAGGAGATCATAAAAAAACAGAAGAGAAAAATAAGAAGGTGGTGGAAACAGAATACAGAAGCTGCTCTCCTTCACCCCAGAAGATTTCCTTTACTACCCCCACTGACTCTCCTCTCCTTGAAACTAATGAGTGTTCAAAGTGCTATTTTATGTCAAGACGGGTATAACAGGATGCAGAGAATACCTGTTTATAATCAGATAGATCTTCATTGGAACCTTGAGGAAAATGCTTAACCTCCTTGTTTTAGCTCATCTGTAAAATGGGGTTAAAATATTTTCTTTTCAGCATATTTTGATTATTAGAGATAAGATATGTAATAAAATACCAGTACATTCCTGTTAATCAATTAGTAACAACTATGATGATAGGGATTAGATTTGTTAATACCATCTCTGTACCTAGGAATAAACCAGTGTAACAGCAGGTGTTAACCAATACCTTTTAAGCTTGACAGACAACTGTGGTTTTAGTCCAAGTGAAGTCATAGCGAGTTTGAGCCTTAGGGGCTGTGAATGCTGTCTTTGAGTTTCCCTGTTAGCTCAGTTGGTAAAGAATCCACCTGCAATGCAGGAGACCCTGGTTCAATTCCTGAGTTGGGAAGATCTGCTGGAGAAGGGATAGGCTACTCACTTCAATATTGTTGGGCTTCCCTTGTGGCTAAGCCAGTAAAGAATCTGCCTCCAATGCGAGAGACCTGGGTTGGGAAGATAAGAGAAAGGTTGGCCACTCCAGTATTCTGGCCTGGAGAATTCAACAGACTGTATAGTCCATGGGGTCACAAAGAGTCAAACACGACTGAGCGACTTTCACTTGCACTCTGTTATCTTTGTCACATATTGTTAAGTCCTTTGTAAAATATGAGAGATGAAAAGTATGATCCCTCTTCTATATATGGTGTGTCTATTAGCGTATTCCACTAAAAATGACTCATTCTGCAATTTACTAAAAAGGACGGAAGGTAAGTACAATACAAAAGAAGTCATCTGGCTCATAGGTAGCAGATGCTACACATTTTCTACAAATATTTAATGGGAGATTTAGAGATGCTTGACTTCTCCAGAAATGATGAAATATATAGTTCAGTTTCCCCTCTATTTCTGTTTTAAATTAGCTACTGAAATGAAATAACACATGATTGACAAAAAACATAATATTTCACCTTTCTCAGAAATAAAATCTTTCCAATAGATTTTGTATAAATGGAGATCAGAGGTGCTCTGATAAGAGCGATATAGTCCAAGCAATAAAGCTTTAATGCAGGATAAATACACTAGAAAGAGTGGAGAGTGCTGTAATTGAGTATAGTTGCTCAGCCACTAAGTCATGTCTGACTCTTTGCAACCCCATGAACTGCAGCATGCCAGGCTTCCGTGTCCTTCACTATCTCCCAATGTTTAATTAAACTCACAGCCATTGAGTCAGTGATGCCATCCAACTATCTCATTCTCTCGTCCCCTTCTCCCCCTGCCTTCAATCTTTTCCAGCATTAGGGTCTTTTCCAGTGAGTTGTCTCTTCACATCAGGTGGCCAAAGGATTTGAGCTTCAGCTTCAGCATCAGTCCTTCTGGTGAGCATTCAGGGTTGATTTCCTTTAGGATTGACTGGTTTGATCTCCTTGCTGCCCAAGGGACTCTCAAGACTCTCCAAGAAAAATTCAAAACATCAATTCTTTGGCACTCAGCCTTCTTTATGGTTCAACTCCCATATACCTACACGACTACTGGAAAACCATAGCTTGACTATATAGACTTTTGTCACAAAGTGATGTCTCTGCTTTTTAATATGCTGTCTAGGTTTGTCCAAGGAGAAAGTGTCTTTTAATTTCATGTCTGCATTCACGATCTGCAGTGATTTTGGAGCTCAAGAAAATAAAATCTGTCATTGTTTCCACTTTCCCCCTATCTATTTGCCATGAGGTGATGAGATCGGATGCTGTGATCTTAGTAAAGGAGTAATATTAGAGAATATTTTTCCCTCTTAAATTGTGATCCCTTGATATTAGTTTCGCCTATGGGAAAGATCTGTAACAACCATTATATACAGTCAAGTATAAACTAATTCTTCGACAGACATATGATTGTGTTAGCATTACAAAACAAAGCCTGGTCATATTTTAGACCCATTTTGCAATGGTAGTGAAAGGACATGCAACACATCATGATATAGAAGTTTAAAGATTAGAAGAAGAAACTTTTAGAAACATAGTTACCTAAACAAATTGGTGATTTTCTTGAGCATAAAAAATATAAATAGCCAGAGACTATGATTAAACAGTAAAACACAACAAGACAGGAACATCACACTCTTTTTAGTGGCTTCAGTAGCATTTGTTGTGCAAAATGTGTTTTTATTATACTGGATAATATAAAACAATTGAGGCCAGAGCAGCCCATGCCTCAGCTCACATATGTCGTATGGTAAAAGATTGTCCTAAACTTGGATTAAAAGACCCACACAAAGAAGAACCAAGAGATTATTATCTTTAGTGAACAAATCAGACAAAGAAAGACAAATACTGTATTTTTTCACTTACATGTGGAAGCTTAAGACTAACATGAATAAATTTATATGCAAAACAGAAATAGACTCACAGATGTAGAAACTAACTTGTCATTATCAAAGGGGAAAGGAGATGGGGGATTTGGAATTAACAGTTATAAAATACTATGTATAAAATAGATAAGTCACAAGGATATACTATATAGCACCGAGGAGATAGCCATTATCTTGTAATAACTTTTAGTAGAGCATAATCTGTAAAAATACTGAATTGCTATGCTGTATACCTGAAACTATTATAATACTATAAATCAATGATACTGCAATAAAACAAAAGATTCATAGATTATTTCTTGTGTTGCCATTTATTAGCTACTTAAACTTGTGCAAACTATTTTGCTTCTTGGATTTTGTGATTTCTGCTTAATCACAAAGTATTCGTGCCTCAACAAATACTTTCTAAAATTCTTAGCAGATTTAATGTTTTAGGGATCCATTATCTTTGTATTGTATTCAGCTAGCACACTGCATCTATTTTTCTAGAAGGCTGAATGTGAAGTGACAAGTATGCTTCTGTTTTATTAGCCAGGAGTCTAGTGCCCTAGTCCTGGTGGTGTGGTGGTAAATTAGGTGGCTAAGTGCAGAGAAAGAGAACAAAGAAAGCAGGTGATATCTGGTTCCATTTCTATAAATAGCTGCAGTTGTTGTAAGAAGCACCTAACATTGCCTTTGAAAGACAAGTATTTGCTCTATGTGTAAGAATAAGACTAGGGGAAATGACTCTGGATGATCTTATAAGAAACACACCTTGTAGGAGAACCTGCCTTTGGGATATCCTCCCCTTTCGTTTACTTCTTTTAAATAGTAACAGTGATTTCTGCTCACCTGCCCCCATTTTCTGTCTCTATGAACTTATCCCACAGGAATAAGCATTCTGGATTTTGACACACACACACACACAAATGTATAATTCACCAATATTCTCCAAAAGAACACAAATACGTGAACTACACAGTACTTCAGAATATTTTCAAATGAACAACAAAAAATAACTTCTCAATTAAGGCTTAAGAAAACACAAGTAGTGTGTTATATCAAAGGAAACAAAGGATTAAGAGAAGAGCAATAAGGACAGCCAGTGCTTAATCATGGGTCACACATCATCCTAATGCTTTATACAAATTATTTCACCAAGTATTCAGAGCCACACTATGAGGGAGACACTAACATTGTCCCTATTTCCCACAGGTTGAAACTGAGGCAAAGAAAGATCAAGTGGCTTGACTGAGGTCCTACAGCTCTGAATGGCAGATAGGACTTGAACAAGGGACTCCAACCATGACACCATGCTGCTTCTCAGCAGACTGTTGTCAAGGCACACATTTTCAGAAGATTCTTTGTTTTCATTCTTCTTCAAATGTTCTATTGCCTCTGATTTCTTTCTTTCTTCTCTTAAAAAAAATGAATCAATGAAAGGAAGAATCACAACATATGTTCACTAGCAAGCCACATAGCCAACTGAGAGTGAATGTACTAATTTACTTTTAAATGGAAGCTTCTAAGACCATGAAATATTTTACTTTCTTGGGGGCAATTCCATTTTTAGTGTAAGTATTCACTGACACACTACAATACTTTTTGTTTCACGTTGAACTAAAAAGCAAACAGTTTACTATATTTCTGCATGTTTGGTCTTGGGAAATGTTTCTGGAGAATTTTTAAATATATTGAATTGGACTAATCAAATCAACAATTAAAGAAGATAATTTTGCATTGAGGTCTGCCTATAAAATTTCTGTAGACAGAACAAGTTTTACTTATCTAACTGTACTCAGAACTTTTCAAAAATGTACTGTGTTTAAATAACAGTTGATATATTAAGAAGTCAGCATGTTTTCTTAAATATTACACATAAGCAAATGGATTCTATTAGCAAAATAACTTACATGATTAAGTAGATAGCAAATGGAAAAATAAGAATATGTGTGTGCATGTGTGTGTTTATGGCAAAAATCCATATATTCACCATTTTTTTCCATTTGAAATGCATTAATGTATCTGCTTTATTAAAACTGTCTACCCTACTCTCATATTTTTGTTGTTCTTTTTATTTGAATTTTTTATTTCTTTAGTTGAACTTTGCTGATTTTTATTCTTTCATCATTGACGTTTAAAAATGTTTCAGCTATAATTATTGTTATGTTCAACCTTGGTTATATCCTGGAATCTTTGATATAGAATAATATCATTAATTTTCTTTTTTCT
Source organism: Capricornis sumatraensis (assembly GCF_032405125.1). NCBI lineage: Eukaryota > Metazoa > Chordata > Mammalia > Artiodactyla > Bovidae > Capricornis > Capricornis sumatraensis. Next base: position 42,624,855 of record NC_091074.1, on the reverse strand, counting down.
AGATAGCTTGTAAAAGAAGAATGAATGAATAAGTATGCATATACTAATAAACAGTGTCTGAGGAAAAGTTTTAAACTTTCAAAACAGTTCTTAGTAGTTGATATTTAGTTTTATTATCTATTTCTTAATTTTATTTATTTTTATTGAGTATTGTTGATTTACAATGTTATATTAGTTTCAAGTATACAGCAAAGTGACTCATTTTACATACATTTTTCAGATTAGTTTTCCTTATAGGTTATAACAAAATATTGAGTATAGTCATTATGGATATAGTAGATTCTTTTTGTTTATCTATTTTATATACAGTAGTATATATTTATTAATCCCAAACTTCTAATTTATCCCTCCTCCACCTCCTCCCCCAGCAACCATAAATATGTTTCCTATGTCTGTTACCCATTTTAAATTTTATTTTATTTTATTTTTTGTCTTTTGGAAAGTTTATGGGAATTCTTTGTGCTCTAGTGTATGAACAATCTTTAAAAATATAGTGAAGACATTTTTCTTTCCTGCACATAGGCTAGATATTTATCAGTAATGCTGCTAAGTCACTTCAGTCGTGTCCAACTCTGTGCGACCCCAGAGACAGCAGCCCACCAGGCTCCTCCGTCCCTGGGATTCTCCAGGCAAGAATACTGGAGTGGGTTGCCATTTCGTTCTCCAACGCATGAAAGGGAAAAGTGAAAGTGAAGTCGCTCAGCTGTGTCCAACCCCTAGCGACCCCATGGACTGCAGCCTTCCAGGCTCCTCTGTCCATGGGATTTTCCAAGCAAGAGTACTGGAGTGAGGTACCATTGCCTTCTCCATTATCAGTAATAGTAGTATATAATTACATATTAAACTATTCATGTCACTGTATGCAGTCATTTTTATATTTATATATTTTAAATAGATATTGATAAGAGTATATAGGGTGTGACATATCCTCCTGCTTCTGTTTTCCCTTTAATTTCCAGAAATTTTGCCTAGATATTTTTAATGTTACTCAGTATTCAAAATAGTTAATGACAGCTATCTGAATTTTAGTTCATACGACTTATTAGTAAAAGGGGTTCCTCTTATTTATTTTTGTACTTTTTACCTTGCATTCAACTTTGCTTATCTTTATCACTTTTCATCCCCATAACTTTCTCCTTTGCCTTTTGCACTGCTGTCTTTCCAGTTATTCTAAACCTTTACATATATCATTACATCCTCAGCACTTAGCACAGCGCTGGTTCATGGTGGGCACATAGCATGTTATAAAATGGATGAATGCAAGTTTCAGTCATTTCATAAGTTTTTAATAAACTAATGTTTCCATTAATGTTTAAATATGTAAAACCTCATTACAAAAATATACTAGAATATTGCTAAACATAGGACTAAATGTATACATAATGTTTATTTTCATAATTTAAAATTGATACATTTTATAAAAATTCAATATAAAGTAGTACCTATCTACTGAGTTGAAAATGAGGTTGATATACTTAGATTGTGAGTAAATTCAATAAAAACACTAAACTTCTTAGAGTCAAATATGAGACAATTTGATAAACTCATTTGAATTCAGTCTATTTATGTTTTCAAATAATTTCCCTTGTTTTCTGTACTTGTGAAACTCCTGGCATCTCACTTGCAGATGTATTTAAATGCAACTAATAGCTCAGCTTGAATTCTATCACCTCAGCTAGCTTTGTTCTTAGTAATACATTCCAAGGCCCACTTGACTTCATATCCCAGGATGTCTGGCTCTAGGTGAGTGATAATACCATCATGATTATCTGCAAGAAACACTGAAGAACTGTACACACACACACACACACACACACACACACACACACACACAATTATTAATGACCTGTATAACCACTATGGTGTAGTCTCTCACCTAGACCCAGACTTTCTGGAATGGGAAGTGAATTGGGCCTTAGAAAGCTTCACTAAGAACAAACCTGGTGGAGGTGATGGAATTCCAATTGTTCTATTTCAAATCCTAAAAGATCATGCTGCTAAAGTGCTGCAAACACTCAACATGCCAGCAAATTTGGAAAATTCAGCAGTGGCCACAGGACTGAAAAAATCACTTTTCATCCCAATTCCAAAAAATGGCAATGCCAAAGAATGTTCAGACTACCACCCATTGTGCTCATCTCATATGCTAACAAGGTAATGTTCAAAATCCTTCATGATAGGCTTCAACAGTACAAGAACTGAGAATTTCCAGATATATAAGCTAGATTTAGAAGAGGAACAGGGACCAGAGATCTAATTGCCAACACTCGTTGGATCATAGAAAAAGCAAGAGAATTCTAGAAAAAAATAAAGTCTCCTTCTGCTTCATTGACTATACTAAAGCTTTTGACTATATGAATCAAAACAAACAGAAAAATTCTTAAAGAGATGGGAATAGCAGACCAACTCACCTGCCTCCTTAGAAACCTGTATTTAGATCAAGAAGCAACAGCTAGAACTGTACATGAAACAACAGACTGGTTCAAAATTGGGAAAGGTGTATGTCAAGGTTGTATTTTGTCACCCTGCTTATTTAACTTCTATGTAGAGAACATCATGCAAAATGCCAGGATGGATGAATTACAAGCTGGACTCAAGATAGCCAGGACAAATATCTCAGATGGTGAAGAATCTGCCTACAATGTAGGAGACCCAGGTTTGACCCCAGGTTAGGAATATACCCTGGAGGGAGAAATGGCAAGCCACTCCAGCATTTTGCCTGGAGAATTCCATGGACAGAAGAGCCTGGATGGCTACTGTCCATAGGGTTGTAAAGAGTTGGAAATGACTGAAGCAACTGAGCCGCATGCAGATGACACCACCCTAATGGCAGAAAATGAATGCGAGACAGCAAGAGAGACACAGATGTGTACAGTGGACTTTTAAAGAGCCTCTTGTTGAAGGTGAAAGAGGAGGGTGAAAATGTGGTTTAAAACTCAACATTAAAAAAGCTAAGATCTCAGCATCTAGTCCCATCACTTCAGGACAAATAGATGGGGAAAAAGTAGAAGTAGTGATAGCTTTTATTTTCTTGGGCTCCAAAATCACTGCAAATTGTGACTGCAGCCATGAAATTAAAACCCACTTTCATCTTGGAAGAAAAGCTATGACAATCTAGAAATCACATTAAAAAGCAGAGAAATTCTTTGCCGACAAAGTTCCATCTAGTCAAAGCAGTGGTTTTTCCAGTAGTCATGTATGGATGTGAGTGCTGAACCATGAAGGCTGAGTGCTGAACGATGAAGGCTGAGTGCTGAAGAATTGATGCTTTTGAACTGTGATGCTGGAGAAGACACTTGATAGTCCCTAGGACAGCAAGGAGATTGAACCAGTCAATCCTAAAGGAAATCAACCCTGAATATTCATTGGAAGGACTGATGTTGAAGTTGAAGCTCCAATTCTTTGGCCACCTGATATGAAGAGACAACTTACTGGAAAAGACTCTGATACTGGGAAAGATTGAGGGTAGTAGGAGAAGGGGACCAGAGAGGATGAGATGATTGGATGGCATCTTTGACTCAATGGATGTGAGTTTGAGCAAACTCTGGGAGATAGTGAAGGAACATGGAAGCCTGGCATGCTGCAGTCCATGGGGTCATAAAGAGTCAGACATGACTGAGCAAGTGAACAAAAACAAATGCCTTGCCCATTTATTTATCCATCATTAACTGGATCATCATTTTACTTTGAACTAGCATTGGAGTACATGAAATAAGTAACATAGACTGGATCTTTAGTTAACGTAATGACTTTCATTTGTATCATTTCTTTTTAGATTCCACATATAAGGGATGTCATATGATATTTCTTCTTTTCTTACTTACTTCACTTCGTCTGACAATCTCTAGATCAATACAAATGAACTTACGAAATAGAGATTCACAGACTTAAAGAATGAACTTATGATTGCTGTGGGGAAGGTAGAGGGCAAGAGATAGTTAGGGAGTTTGGGATGGGTATGTACACACTGCCATATTTAAAACGGGTAACCAAGAAGGATGTGCTATTTCATGGTATAGCACATGAAATTCTGTTCAATGTTATGTGGCAGTCTGGATGGGAGGGGCATTTGGGGGAGAATGGATGCATGTTTATGTATGGCTGAGCTCCTTCACTGTTCACCTGAAACTATCACAGCATTGTTAATTGGCTATATCACAATACAAAATTAAAAGTTTAAAAACAAAAGAAGATACTGCCTTTCAACCACTATGTGCAGCCAAGGAAAGAATGGAGACTTGCTTCCTGGCCTGCTGCAGTTTACGTGGTCACAAAGAGTTGGACACAACTTACCAACTGAACAACAACAACAACCCATATCCATAAAACACCATGAAGATCTTTACTTCAGTTCCTGTTTTCTTGCTCCTTCATTAACCAATATTCGTTCTACTTACCCTTGTTCAAACATCACTTTTTATAGCCTTGCCATATTTCTCCATTTACTTAAACATTAGAAGACACCAAGCCCACATCTGCATAAGTTGCCAGCCTGCCAGAGCTGAACAGCTGCTCTCTGGGGCCATAAGTACACTTCTACTTATTTTACTCCTGACCTGCTTCGTTTATTTCCATTATCATCATGCTCCTTCAGGTTATTGAGGTCACAATCATCACAGGAAGTCTAGCCTACTGTTTGGTCTGCTTTTCTTTACAAACATCTTTGCTTTTGTCAAGACTTATCTGCCTTCATTTACTGTAGATAGATCCTATGCTTCTTTAGCTGTGAGATATTTTAAAATGAAGTGAAGTTAAGTGAATTCACTCAGTCGTGTCCGACTCTTTGCGACCCCATGGACTGTAGTCCACCAGGCTCCTCCCTCCATGGGATTCTCCAGGCAAGAGTACGGGAGTGGGTTGCCATTTTGGTTATGTAGAAATGGGGATTTTTTGGAAATCTCTTCTCGAAGATATTGTATTCTCTAAGTATTAAATACTACTTTAGAAGAGAGTTTCTCTTTCTGGTCATCAGAGGACTCTTAAATTAGCTTATGCTACAGAACCTAAGTCACACGCAAGTTGATGCTGTTATGCTAGAATATAGACATTTGGGACTTCCCTGGCCATGCAATGGATAGGAATCCACCTGCTAATGTGGGGTACGCTGGTTTGATTACTGGTCCAGGCAGATTCCACATGCTGTGGAGTAACTATGCCTCTGAGCCACAACTACTGAGCCCATGTGTTCTAGAGCTGGTGAGCTGCTACTACTAAAACTCATGCACCTTAAAGCTTGTACATTGGCAACATGAGAAGCCACCATAATGAGAGGCCCATGCACCTCAGTGAAGAGTGGACCCCACTCGGCAGCTAGAGAAAGCCCACACAGAGCCACAAAGACACAACACAGCCAAAAATATAACTAAATAAATAAAATTACTAAAAAAAGAGAGAAAATATCAAAGTTTGAATTTGTGGGCAAGTGTTATGTAATCATTATGTTTATGGTTGGTTTCAATAGAGATTCACCGTGTATATAAATATGTGACTCTTCCTGATAAACGCCACAGCTTAGGCAAGTTATAAACAGAAGCACCCAGCGATCTCCCGCTCACTCCCCACTCTTTCAGGGAAAGGCCAGTGCAACAGGAAAGCACTTTTGTTCATCCGTTTGCTCCATCTGCTGACAATGACCCATAGGAAGACTATCACCACCTTGACCAGATGAGTGAGACTCTGCACACCTCAGGGCCCTGTGAACTGCTAGATCATCCTGAATTAGAAAGACCAAAATTCTTAATCTTTCCAAGGCTCAGAAGCTCTTCCTTTCCCTTGTTCATTTGAAGATAGGTGGAAGGTGGTAATAAAGTGATTTTGTTTTCCACAAAACTACTAGTTCTGCATTCCCTGTGCTTTGGTTTACTTATTAGAAAAAAATACTTTTACTTAGTTTAAAATGAGGACATCCTTCTGTACAATCAGTTAACTTCATTTTTTCCTGGTAAACATATATGTGACTGTTGGCAAACAATACTGAAATAATTTGTGAGTTCTTAGTAATTACAGACAGTTATTGAATTTTGAAATCTGAAAATTTACTCTATACCCCCAAATGTGAAATTGCTATGAAAGAACAGCTTGAATCTTTTGAATTATGAATTACTGAAACTTCCCAAGTGGCTCAGTGGTAAAGAATCCTCCTGCAATGCAGGGAACATGGGTTTGATTCCTGGATCAGGAAGATCCCTTGGAGGATGGCATAGCAACCCACTTCGGTATTCTTCCTGGGAAAATCCAGTGAGCAGAGAAGCCTGGCAGACTACAGTCTATGAGGTCTCAAAGAACTGGACATGACTGAGCAACTGAGAATGTATCACAGATTTACAGATCTGGGTTGCTTATATGAGAATGGATTCCTTATGGAAATTAGCTGAATCAATGATGGATGCTCAACTTTGAAAGAAACAGACTACTCAGTTTGTTTGTTTGTTTGTTTCCTTGTTTTTTTCTGTTCAATAGAATAGATATTTCCAGATCAAAGCTAACTGGGCTATTCTGTGAGTAAGTATCCATTCTAAGTAGAGCAGCAGACTTGTATTATGTTGCTGGACCAAAGTGATACTGGATGCTACAAATTATTTCAATAATGCTTTGGGGGATAATTATATGAATATATAATTAGATTTATTTAAAAACTCTAATCTTTTTATTTCTTTTTACTCTCTACGTTATTATGTATATTACTGCTATAATTTCACAAGTTACAATATTCCTTCATGTCCTCTCAATTTTATAATGCTCAGACTACTTAAATGTCACTTCAACCTGTTTACAGCAAATGAGAAGAGGACATCTGAAATGTATTTTTAAATACTCTCTAATCAGACACGTGACGAATCCCAAAGTAAAACCATGTTAGTGTGTCCTATACTTGCTAATAAGATTCCCTTGGAAATAACAAACAGAACAGTTCAGTAATTTAAAAACTGGCACATTATTGCTTTAATAGGAACTGTGAATATTTTATCACCATAATCCCCAATGAATAATTCTGCTTTGTTACTTTCCCTTCAAGGAGAAGAGTACTTGAAGTTATGATGTGCAATGATAGAATCTCTTGAAAACCTTTGAGATCTTTTACCAAGTGACTGAAAATCTTGGATATTCTCCTCAGAATATTAAGGGATAGTGTTTAAAACATGAAGTGATTATTTGTCAAAATTCTCTAAATATTGACATTAGCTTATTGTGCCCGATTTTGAGTTTGCATTTTATCTTCTCATTTATTTCAAATCTGTTGCATACAAAATAGCCTTCTTTTAAGTCTCCAGGATTTCTTCATTAACATTTTCCTGTGCATTTTGTTATAATGTCGTACATTCTTATTTGCACATTTCCATCAAAGACACTTTATTGAATACTACTATGGCAGAGAAAGAAACGTTTACCAAATATTGCATGTGCTTACCTCTTGCACATTCTGTAGAGGTTATAAGACTAAATAAAGCTGATGTGTGATAAGCCAGAGTAATATCTTTTATATAAGATAGTCTTAATTGCAGATGCGCTACCTGTATGTTCTTTATTTTTTCCTGCTTATTGCAGCATAATAACGTGCAGCACTGTCTAAGTTTATGGTGCGCAATGTGCTGATTTGATACAACTATACATGTAAAAAATTATCACAGTAGAATTAGTTAACACTTCTATCATCATACAAAATTACTATTTCTTTTCTGTAACGAGAATATTTATAATCTATGGTCTTAGTCCTTTTAAGTATACAATACAGTACTGTCAGTCAAAATTACCATTCTGTACATTAGATAACCAGAGATTATTTATCCTACACCTGAAAGTTTAAACCCTTTGACAAACATGTCCCCATTTTCCCTGTGTCTAAGTCCCTGAAACTCACCATTTTACTTCGTGTTTCTATGAGTTTGGATTCTTTAGACCCCATATATAAGTGATACAGTATATGTCTTTATCTGTCTAATTTTGCCTAGTGTAATGCCCTCATGATCCACCTATATTGATGTAAATGGCCGAATTTCCTTCTTTCTCATGGCTAAAAAATATCCCATTGTATGTATGTGTGAGTATGTATATATCTACATACATATGTATGTATGTATGTATGCTGCTGCTGCTGCTGCTGAGGCTAAGTCGCTTCAGTCGTGTCCGACTCTGTGCGACCCCATAGACGGTAGCCCACCAGGCTCCCCCATCCCTGGGATTCTCCAGGCAAGAACACTGGAGTGGGTTTCCATTTCCTTCTCCAATGTATGAAAGTGAGAAGTGAAAGTGAAGTCGCTCAGTCGTGTCCGACTCTTAGCGACCCCATGTACTGCAGCCCACCAGGCTCCTCCGTCCATGGGATTTTCCAGGCAAGAGTACTGGAGTGCGGTGCCATTGCCTTCTCCGGTATGTATGTATAAATGTATACAAATATGTGTGTATGTATGTGTAAGCATGTATGTATATACACATTTATTTCCATATACATGTATGTGTGTATATATATATATATATATGTGTGTGTCACATATTTTTATCATTGATCCAATAATCTACTGACAGGCACTTGGGTTGTTTCCAGATCTTGCTATTGTAAATAATGATGTAATGAACTTGGGAGTACACATATCTCTTCAAGATCCTGATTTCATTTTCTATGGATACATACTCATAAGTGAGATTGCTGGATCATATGGTAGTTTTAGTTTCCATTTTTTGAGAAATCACATATTGTTTTCCATAGTGGCGATACCAATTTACATTTCCACCAACAGTGTACAAGGGTTTCCTATTCTCCACATCCTCCCCAACAATTGTTATCTATTTTCTTTATTGATGACAGGTATTTTAGCAGATATAAAGTGATACTTAATTGCAGTTTTGATTTGGATTTCCCTGATGATTAGTGATGTTGAGTATTTTCTCTTGTGTATGTGCTCAGTTGCTCAGTCTTGTCTGACTCTTTGTAACTCCACAGATCGTAGCCTGCCAGGCTTCTCTATCCATAGAATTTTCCAGGCAAGACACTGGAATGGGTTGCCACTTTCCACTCCAGGGCATCTTTCCAATGCAGGGATTGAACCTGCATCTCCTGTGTCTCTTGAATTGGCAGGCAGATTCTTCACCACTGATCCGTCTGGGAAACCCACTTTCATGTACATATTGGCAATTTTATGTCTCATTTGTTTTTTGGTTTGGTTTATCTGCTTGTCTGTTAGTTATTGAGTTGTTTAAATTCTTTATATATTTTGGATGTTAACTTCATAACTTATAAATGGTTTGCAAATATATTTTTCATTCTGTAAATTGCTTTTGCACTCAGCAATTGTTTCTTTGGGCTTCCCTTGTGCTCAGCTGGTAAACAATCTGCCTGCAATGCGGGAAGCCGGGGTTCAATCCCTGGATTGGGAAGATTCCCTGGAGAAGGGAAAGGCTAACCACTCCAGTATTCTGGCCTGGAGAATTCTGCGGACTGTATAGTCCATGGGGTCACAAAGAAGATTGTTTCTTTTGCTTAGCAGAAGCTTTTTAGTTTGAAGTAGTCTAATTTGTTTAATTTTACTTTTATTGTTTGTGTTTTTGGTGTTATATTTCAAAAAGCTTTGCCAAGACCAATGTCAAAGAATTGTTCTCTATAGTTTTATAGGAGTTTTAATATTTTGGGTTTATGCTTAATTCTTTAATCTATTTCAAGTTAATTTTTGTGACTGGTGTAAGAAGTTTAATTTTATTCTGTGTGTGATTATCCAGTTTTCCCAGCATCATTTATTGAAGAAACTCTTTTTACCCCATTAAAATATTGGTTCCCTTTTCAAATATTAGCTGACTAATACTGTGAGGGTTTATTTTTGGACTCATGATTCTGTTCCATTGGTCTGTGTGTCTATTTTATACCAATACCATATTGTTTTGATTACTATAGCTTTGAAATCAGGAAATCTGATTCCTCCAGCTTTGTCCTTCTTTCTCAGGATTGTTTTTATCAATTTTCAGGTCTTTCCTGATTTGAGGACTTTTTTTTTTTTTTTCCTGTGAAAACTGCAATTGGAATTCTGATAGACTGTATTTCTCGGTGTATGAATCTTTTATCTCCTTTGTTGTTGTTGTTGTAGTTCAGTCATTAAGTCACATCTGACTCTTTCTGACCCCATGGACTGCAGCATGCCAGGCTTCCCTGTCCTTCACTATCTCCCAGAGTTTGCTCAAACTCATGTCCATTGAGTTGGTGATGCTATCCAACCATCTCATCCTTGGATAGGTGTGGTAAGAGTGGGGATCCTTGCATTGTTTCCAATCTTAGAGTTAAAAAAAAAAAAAAAAAGAATTGTTCACCTTAAGTATGATGACTTTTTCCCTCCTCTAAGAGCATGCTGGAACTTCTCCACTGGAAACCTAAACTTCCGCAAAGGCTTTCTTTACTCTTGTCCATGGGTGATTGTCTAAGATGAAATTTTCAAAGGGTTCTTAGACTAAAACCAAGAGGGACTATACAGGTCTCATGGACCACTGTTCTGTATCCCTGTTAATTGAGGAACAGGTGGGTGAGACTCTTCCAGTGCCTTAGTGTGTGGTGCTGGATCCCACAGAGTTCCGACAAAGGTTCTTTTGTCTGTGGATAAATTCCAAATTGCTGTAATTGAGGGACAGATGTGATGGGGGATGTCAACTGAGCCATGGTGTTGATGTCACTCACTGTATGTTCCTTCTTTTCCTGATGCATCAGCTTTGGAAGTTTTGGATCTAGACAGTTCAGCTACCAGGGACTATCCCAATTAATACAGGAACTAATCAACACAACATAAGGAAATTAGAGCAAAGGGAAATTTATAGAACAAATAAAGTTATTTAAGAAGCAAAATGTATTATAGCTTCCTTTTTCATAGATTAGGTGACCATAGATGTGAGGGTTTATCTCTGGATTTTCTATCCTGTTGCAATGATACATATTTCTGTTTTGTACCCATAACATACTGTTTTGATTCTGAAGATTGCTTGGCTATTCAGGATCTTTTGTGTTTCCATACACATTGTAATTTTTGTTTTAATTCTGTGAAAAAATGCTATTTGTAATTTCATAGGGATTACACTGAATCTGTACATTACTCTGGGTATTATAATAATTTTGAAAAAGTGCTCAACATTAATAATTTTCAGAGAAAAGGAAATCAAAACTACAGTGAGGTATCACCTCACACCAGTCAGGATGGTCACCATCAAAACTCTACAAACAATAAATGATGAAGAGGTTTTGGAAAAGAGGGAATCCTCCTATACTGTTGGTGGGAATTTAAATTAGTACAGCCACTATGGAGAACAATCTGGAGGTTCTTAAAAACAGAGCTACCATATGACCCAACAATCCCACTCCTGGGCATATAGCCAGAGAAACCAATAATTCATAAAGATATCAGTACCCCAGTGTTCACTGCAGCACTATTTACAATAGCCAGTACATGGAAGCAACCTAAGTATCTATGATATACATACAAAATGGAATATAATCTGTCATAAAAAGAACAAAATAATGTCATTTGCAGCAATATGGATGGACTTAGAAAATGTCATAGTGTGTGAAATAAGTCAAAGAAAAATATCATATGATATAGCTTATATGTGGATTTAAAAAATGGTACAAATAAACCTATTTACAATATAGAAACAGAGTCACAAATGTAGAAAACAAACATGATTACCAGTGCCAAAAGGGGGGAATAAATGGGGAGACTGAGATTGATATATACATACTACTATATATGAAAACAGATAACTAAGTAGTACCTACTGTATAGCACAGTGGACTCTACTAAACAGTCTGTAATTACCTATATGGGAGTAGAATCTAAAAAAGAGTGGAGATTTTTTATATATATATATATATATATATATATATATATATATATATATATATATTCACTTTGCTATATAGCAGAAACTAACAGGACATTGTAAATGAACTATACTCCAATAAAAATTAACTTAAAATATAAATGAATAAAATACATAACCAACAAGGACCTAATGTATGGCAAATGGAACATTGCTCAATATTCTGCAATAACCTAAGTGAGTAAAGACTTTGAAAAAGAATAGATATCTGTATATGTATAACTGAATCACTTTGCTTTACACCTATAACTAACACATTATTGTTAATCAACTATACTCCAATATAAATTTTTTAAAAAATAAAAGAAGATAGACAACCCTACCCCAAAAGGCAATGTTAATACACTAAATATATGTCTTGATATTCTTCTGGGAAGAGGTAGGCTTCAAAATTATTGTTAATTTGTAAGTAGTCAATGGAGCCATGAAATTAAAAGACGCTTACTCCTTGGAAGGAAAGTTATGACCAACCTAGATAGCATATTGAAAAGCAGAGATATTACTTTGCCGACTAAGGTCTGTCTAGTCAAGGCTACAGTTTTTACAGTGGTCATGTGTGGATGTGAGAGTTGGACTGTGAAGAAAGCTGACCACCGAAGAATTGATGCTTTTGAACTGTGGTGTTGGAGAAGACTCTTGAGAGTCCCTTGGACTGCAAGGAGATCCAACCAGTCCATTCTGAAGGAGACCAGCCCTGGGATTTCTTTGGAAGGAATGATGCTAAAGCTGAAACTACAGTACTTTGGCCACCTCATACGAAGAGTTGACTCACTGGAAAAGACCCTGATGCTGGGAGGGATTGGGGCAGGAGGAGAAGGGGATGACAGAGGATGAGATGGCTGGATGGCATCACCATCTCAATGGACATGAGTTTGAGTGAACTCTGGGAGTTGGTGATGGACAGGGAGGCCTGGCGTGCTGCAATTCATGGGGTCACAAAGAGTCGGACACAACTGAGCGACAGAACTGAACTGATCTGAACTGAATGTAAAAGGGAAATACAATTGTTTACCATTGTGCCCATAAGATAAAAATAAACCAGTTGTTAAAGGGAAAATATCTATTATTTGTATTAGGAAAGAAAGAAAATGTTCCCTTTATTTTTACATATAGGGCAACATGATATAAGGAAAATCTATTCTTTGATGCCATTTCAATGCAGGACTATGTACTTTTACAGGCAGAGGAGATGTTCAAATTTTTTTTAATTATGCAAATCCTCAAAACAGATTATTCTCAAGGTTCAGTTAGGTCAGGCTTCAATTTTGCTTATTCAATATGAACTTGTCAACATCACACAAATATTTCAACTTTTAAACACATATTACATGCATAAAATTCCACTGGAAGTGTTTAAAGAAACAAGGATATGTTTGTGTCTAATCAATCGTGTTGTGCTAAAAGCATTACTGAATCCAAATTAGGGTATTTGCTAAAACAACATAAATTGGTTTTCCTTCATTACTTGAAGAGTTGTTCATTCAAACTTTTCCATCTTTCTAGCTTGTTTACTAACAGGGCTTAGAAGACTGTAATGTAGTTTGAAATATGTAACAAATTTCTCATCAATTAATCTAGAAATTTCCAGATATATGTGTGTTGTTATAGCCAATATAGAGTAGGGCATGGCAACTCACTCCAGTTTTCTTGCCTGGAGAATCCATGGGGTCACAAGGAGTCAGACACGACTAAAGTAACTTAGTGCACATTGACAATATAGTTTATGTCTGATTCATTTTTAATCAGATTTCTTCTATTTACTTATAGGTGTGAAATCTTGGTAGAAAATCTGAGTCTTCTTTTGTTCTTCCCTTTTTTTTTTTTTTGGTGAAGCTGTTTTGACAATTTGATTTCTAATTAATTTTTAATGAGAACCAGAAAGAAATACCTAGAGATGTTGCATTTTTTAAAGCATGGTATCAATCAGGAAAAATTATCTTTCCTAGAAAGCTTCACTGAGCAAACTTAAGACTTTATGGACACTGAATTAATGATCCATGAGAGCAAACTATCCACACTGGGTTCTGGGCCAATATAAATACCAAAGAACAAAAGATGAAAGCAAGATGATTTTGAACATGGTTTCAAATATGTTTATTCACTTGAATTTAAGAACAATATTTTCAGCTCCTTCACATAAGAAGGATTTAACTGACCCCTGAAAACTAAGCACCTTGAGAAAAATATCTATTACTAACCACTGCAATATGCCTCCATGTCAACTGACTGAAAGAAAAAAAAAAACTGTCATCATGATAAGTCTCATGGACTTTATAAAAAAGGTAGGGAAGTAATATTTAGTCCAATTTAACTTAGGATTTTTTTTTATAATACTGAGAAATTACTGAAATGTTCTTAAGTTAAATGGACACAATACACTAGTAATTTCTCATAGGAACCAGTTTGTAAATTGATATATGAATACAAACAGTGTAAAGTTATTTCTAGGCCTCATCATCCCAGCTTAAACATTCTAATAACCTTCCATTCTTTTCCTAGTTTGATTTCTAGATATTCTGTGCTAAGTATATGTGTGTGTGTATGCTCAGTCGCGCAGCTGTGTCCAACTTTTTTGAGACCGCATGGACCATAGCCCACCAGGCTCTTCCACCCATGGAATTTTCCAGCCAAGAATACTGGAGTGGGTTGCCATTCCTTGACCAGGGAATCTTCCCCTCCCAGGTATTGAATCTATGTCATTTGTGTATCCTGCATTGGCGGGTGGATTTTTTACCACTGTGTCATCTGGGAAGCCCTATATTTGAATTCAGTTGTGGCTGGTCCATTATGCTATGATCAGAATAGTTTTATCATCTTTATCAGTTTGAAAGATGCACTTCACACATTGGAAATAGTTTTTCACAGGTAGATTTCACACTTAGTTACTCCAAAGAGAATTGACATATGGTAGAGATTTTTTTCTTAAATCCACAAGCTGCTTTAAATAGAAAAAGATTAGTAGAAAGTTCAGCTTGATAATTATGAAATGCAAAACATTAAATCAACTAAATAAAAAGAATTAAAATACAAACATAAAACACATTCACCCTTACCCTGTAATACTTCTTTTAATATTCTCAACTGCTTACAATGAAAAATTAACCTCTCAGTTTTTTTTAATTTTGATATGATCACCTATCACCTTTAATCAAAAAAAAAAAAAAACAAAAACAAAAACAAAAAAAACCACAAAACAAAATAAAACATTTTCCCCTTTAGTTGTAAAGCATTTTCTACTTAAACTGCCTCCAATTCTTAAGTATTTTAGTTGCCTAGGAAACATACAAAGGTTTTTCTGCAATAGCAGGGATCCATTTAGCCACCAAATTACCTCTGTAAGCCGTTTCATCATTTCTATATTTTAGAAGTCTTCAACAGAGCACTTGGCAGCAGCCAACTGGCTTGTAACCATATCATGCTTTGATTATAATAAAATGTGCCAAACAGATTTTCAGAGAGTTAAAGCACAGAGTCATGGGCATTACAGCATTATCCAGAATATCATTTCCTTGTGATTTTAAAGTTTTAGAGGGAATATTTATTTTCAGCTGTTAATCTAATCTATTATCTGCTACAAAAGATCAGCACACATTAGCACTAGACAGACCACTTTATTCTTGTCTCCTTTTTGTAAGAGCATTAACTCTTTTATGAAACCAGGATACCATTTATAACATACAAAGTGGTCTCTTACAGATTTCTTGGCTCTATTTGATTTTTACATAGTTTTATCAATGATGAAGAGGAAAAAACTAAAGGTTTTGGGTCCCAAAGAAGAGATTTATTACAGCAGCTAGATTGCCAGTAGAGTTATAGGGGAATAACAATTAATCTCTGCTGCTTCCAGGTTTCCCCATCTAGATAATGATAAAAATAAGATATAAATCCAAAGATGACTGTGATATATTTAATTTATATAAAATTATCTCTTCTATATTTCTTATCTCAGGGAACAATGCCACCATCTTTCTCATTCACAAATATGAAACCTAAAAATTTCTTCTCCCGCTCCTCATTCTGTCCTTCAAAACCAGTAAGTCACTGATCTCTCTACACCACGGCCACTGTCACTGTCATTTCCAAAACTGGTATCTATTTGGTCTCCAAGTCTCAGTTTGGGCTGCTTAAATTGTCAACAGTGATGCCAGACTGATCTTTCTAACACCTCTCTGACCTGTCGTTTAATTCCAGTGACTCCACAGAAATTTTCATAAATCTTGCTAATAAGACAGTCAAAGCCCTTCTCTCCCAAGCTCTTAGCTGTGTGCTTGCTTATAAACTAAAAACTATGCACACGTCAACCTAGTCACAGCGAGTTATTCCTATTTATCTTAATGTTATATGCTTTCCTTTTTATTCCAGTGCAGAAGCACAGCAATTGTCTGCCTGGAACTTGAAGATTCCGGAAGGACTAACTAGCCATTCCCATTTTTGTTTCCACAACTGGAATATCACTTGATCTATGAACAATTCTTGACCCAAAATCTGAATGAGTATTTCTGCTTTCATGCAGTTAGGCAGGCTAAGACAGAGATTATGATTTATTCATCATCATATACCCATGGCTAGTTTCCATGGGACAGACATTAAGTACTTAATCTCCTTAAAAGAAATTTCTTAACCAGCATACCAGTATATATAAAAGGAGGGGAGATCTCTAATTGAAACAAACATGTCCAGGAATGTTGGTAGGGCAGAAACCCTAAGATACCTATATCTACCCATCAATTAGCATTCATTAAAAAACAGAATGGTATTTGTCAAGAATGATGGCCCCTGCACAAAATGCCAAGCACTTATGATAAGGCTTTTCTTTTCCTCTTTTTTTAATAGAAGCCTCGGAGAGGATATGACTTTGGCTGCTGATATGCAGGTGTGGTATGGAGTGGAGAGAGGAAACTTCTGTCCAGTTCTCCCAAGGATGCCGATATTGTGAATATGTTGGAGACACAAATGACAGCAATATTTGAATTACTACTATTAATGTGATCACTTTTGAATTCACAGGACGCTGACACTCAAGTCATTGTTTGTTTTTTAACAACTCATACAAAGGGGGTGCATGTAAATATACTGTGAACATATTCACTAAGCCTAGATTAATATTTAGTTACTTTGCAATGATAGAACCAATGAACCTTCTGGTACAAGTCAGTTTACATCTTCAGCTATTATCATTTAACTCATTTTTCTTTTTTTTTTAATTCATGTTGAAAATGGATAGCATTTTATCAGATGATCAAAGCACAGTATTAACAAAGATGCAGTACTGAATATTTTCTACCTGCATTATTTCTGAATCACAATTCAATGCAAATGACAAGACAAAAGCTTTAGTAATAAGATTTGGGAACACAATCTTCCTGTAGACTTTGAAAGATACATAGGCATTCACTTGCCTGGCTCTAATCAGAAGCTAGGATAACAGAGAGAAATGTACAAGAAGGGTTTAAATCTTCTGTTATCATTTTGGAAATGGGAACAACAATAAACTATATGTACAGTATAAGCAAAAGAGAGACTCTAATCTCCCTTAAGAATATTAAGCTTACTAAGAAGGTTTAAAATATCATTTCAAAGTCTTTATTACAGAGGGTGGAAATCATTCTTATTATTCTGAACCAGGTTATTTCCTATAATTGCTTACACCATTCTCATTCTATGTGCTAAAAAGATACAGATAAGAACAAAATGCTAATGGTATCAAGAATGCATATCTTGAGCAAAATCCAGTCTTTCAAAGAGATGCCAAAGTATAATTTTAAAGAAAATATTAAGAATTTTACATCCTTATAAAATTTAAAGGGTGGAAAAAATTGCCCTAATTTTAGTCAACAGAATAGAGAATCACGCAGTTTGCTGAATAAAAATGAGAATTAAGAACCAAAGTTAGAGAAATTAGCAATAGTATTGATAAATGAGAAAATTTATCGAAATAAGATTCAAAAGCAAAACCCCTGTAAACATATATGATACAAATTAATAAAGGAAAAAAAGGCCAAATGATCTCTAAATTTGTCCGAAAAAGGACTACTTCTCTTTAAGGAGGTAAATTTTAAAAATTTTCAAAGGATAAAATTATTTTATTGAAGTGTGAAATTTCTCTTTGTGTTTCCTAAATCATAATTTGCACTATATTCTAAATCCCCCAAAATTCAGGTTTTTAACATCAGTCTTGCCCCAAAGATCCACTTTTTTGGCTTTTCCACTCGTTTATAATGTATACAGTTCACAATGCTATGTCTCCTTCCTTCACCTTTATTGCTCACCAGTTATAATGTCATGCCCTGATTTTCAACCTTGCATACAGTCCCTTCTATACATTGGAATAGCAGGTGTCCTTCAAAATAAAGCACAAATACCATTTTGCCCAAAATGGGCATTATTCTAGCCAAAAGTGAGTTAACTCTTTTTCTTTGTGTTTTGTTACTGTGAAAGTATAATACTGTTACATTCTTGTAATATATGTTTTTGTTTCTAAGTATGTATATATATCTTTTCTTTTTCACTAAATTTTAAATTGCCTAAGAAGAATTAGGATCCAGTTAATACTTATGTCCTCCTGTAGCTTTTAGCATTAAAACCTTTTAGCTTTTTCTTCACAGCTGCAGCTGCTAAGTCACTTCAGTCATGTCTGACTCTGTGTGATCCCATAGATGGCAGCCTACCAGGCTCTCCCGTCCCAGGGATTCTCCAGGCAAGAGTACTAGAGAGGGTTGCCATTACCTTCTCCCTCTATGGGTCTGCAGCTGCTGCTGCTGCTAAGTCGCTTAAGTCGTGTCCAACTCTGTGTGACCCCATAGACGGCAGCCCACCAGGCTCCCCCATCCCTGGGATTCTCCAGGTAAGAATACTGGAGTGGGTTGCCATTTCCTTCTCCAGAGAGGTTCTTAAACTTGTGAATGATGACAACATAATATATCTCATTCATTTACTCGGTTAATATGTGCTAAGGGACCAAGAAAAAAGAGGAAACATTTCAGGGACTGTTAGAAGAATACCAGTTCTAAGCTTGCATTAAATCTATCCTGTTTTCCTAAAATAAAAAAGATATCATTATAGCAAAGTATATGGCACCCCACTCCAGCACTCTTGCCTGGAAAATCCCATGGATGGAGGAGCCTGGTGGGCTGCAGTCCATGGGGTCGCTAAAAGTCGGACATGACTGAGCGACTTCACTTTCACACATTGGAGAAGGTAATGGCAGCCCACTCCAGTGTTCTTTCCTGGAGAATCCCAGGGATGGGGGAGCCTGGTGGGCTCTGTCTATGGGGTTGCACAAAGTCGGACACAACTGAAGCGGCTTAGCAGCAGCAACAGCAGCATAGCAAAGTATGGAGGATGTTTTTGTTGCTGTTTATTTGGTTTTGTAAGAGACTTGGCTTCCATTTGCAGAGACATTACTTTGCTAACAAAGGTCTGTCTAGTCAAAGCTATGGCTTTTCCAGTAGTCATGTATGGATGTGAGAGTTGGACTATAACGAAAGCTGAGCACCAAAGAATTGATGCATTTAAATTGTGGTGTCAGAGAAGACTCTTGAGAGTCCCTTGGACTGCAAGGAGATCCAGCTAGTCTATCCAAAAGGAAATCAGTCCTGAATATTCATTGGAAGGACTAATGCTGAAGCTGAAACTCCAATATTTTGGCCACCTGATGTGAAGAACTGACTCATTGGTAAAGACCCTGATGCTGGGAAAGACTGAAGGTAGGAGGAGAAGGGGATGCCAGAGGGAGGATGAGATGGTTGGATGACATCACCAACTTGATGGACATGAGTTTGAGTAAACTCTGGTAGTTGGTGATGGACAGGGAGTCCTGGCGTGCTGCAGTCCATGGGGTCGCAAAGAGTCGGGCATGACTGAGCGACTGAACTGAACTGGCTTCCATTTAAATGCTATGTGCAGCTAAGCAAATTAACTTCTCTGAGCTTCAGTTCATTCATTTTAAAATACAGATAATACTTATGGTTCATTATAAGAGAAAATGGCAACTATATGAGAGATATGTTTATGTTAGTGCTTGATACACAAGTATTTATAAAAGGACTGTTTATAAGAGGAATCAGATTCTCTTGCAGGGAATTGAGAAATGGATAACAGTGTTAATATTATTGTATTTTCTTTAAAGTTTAGAACACTAAACCTTATGATTAAAATGGAAAATTAAGTTTTTACACATTAAAAAAACTGGTAGAGAGATCACATATTCCATCTCCTTAAAATAGTATTTTTGGATATAATTATCTATCTAGTCAGCATAACACTATCTTTGGGCCCTTTTTAATTTTTCTCTGAAAGAGATTAAAGTAAACTGACCTAAATTTTGAACTATATGTTTTAATTTAAAAAAAAAGTATGATAGTCAATCATTTAGCAAGAAGTTTTCATTATGCAGAATTTAAAATGCTGTATATGACAAAACAACAGAGACAAGCTAAGATACAAGTTTTACAGTGAGTCTCTATTTCTGACTTATCCTGGGTGTGAGGTACACAAACATAGCCATGTAAAAATATATTATTTAGATGTCTCCAACAGATATGTTCTTGTAGAAATAGGGTTCCCCCCTCCCTCACATTTCTATAGAGTGTATATTTTGGTCTTCTGGTTTCTTTATTTTTTAACTGGTGTCCTGGAAAAAAATCCTTTCCACTCATCATAAACCTACACCATACAGGGGTGAAGGGGTAATTATATCTGGGGACAAAAAGCATTTTCTTTTGCTGCCCATAAGTCCTGTACACATGAAGCAACTCAGAAACTCATAGGCAGGAACCAAGGTCACACTACTGCAAGGAAGAGAATGTTTCTTTCTCTGACTGAACCTGAACCTAGGAGGGAATAGCCTAGCAGTTGATGGTAGCTATCTTGCTGCCTTTCAGCACTTAACAATAAAGACCTAAACCACGAAAAGAGAGTCACAAGAAGAAGAGAGGAGACATATAATCAGCTTCAGGCAGAAAAATGGATCCCCAAAGATTTCAATGTTGAAATCCCTGGAATCTGTGGATACCTTATGCTACCTGTACAGAGGATCAAGGTGGAATCAAAGCTGACCTTAAGACATGGAAATTATCCTTGCGGGCACAACACAATTAGAAGGTTCTTAAAAGTTAGAAGAGGAATGCAGGAGAGTTTGTGCCAGAGTGACACAATGCCAGAAAAGACTCCGTCAGCCATTGCCGGTTTGAAGATGCAAAGGATCCACAGTCTAAGGAATGTGATGGTCTCTAGAAACTGGAAAAGAGCAAAGAATAATATAAAAGTTGTCCCAAGAGCCTAGAAAGAATGAAACCCTGTCTGGTGAGACTCATGTCTGACTTTTGACTCCAGAAACGTGAGATAATAAAATTACCACTGTGTGGATGATAATTTATTACATCAGTAGCAAACACAGTATTCTAACTCTTTGTATAAAATTTCCAACAATGCCTATGGTCTTCTCAGTGGCATGAGCCTTAAATTTATTTTTTCTTATATCTTTATATGGTGTGTATCTAGTTTACCCAGTTAGGCACTATGGCTAAATGTGGTTTAAGGAGCAGGCTTTATTGGGGAAAAATGCATACCAGGATTCAGTCAGACCTGAAGGTGAGGATTCCCTTATTCTCAGTAAATTTCCAATGTGATATTCACTAGGGCCAGCTGGGCACATAGTAAGAATAGGTGTTCCAAGGAGGAATTTGGCCTCATCTCAGCTCTCTGGGGAATGATAACGAAGATCCGCAAAAACAAGCCTTCTCCTTTTGCTGATCCCTCGGCAGTTAATTTCTCCAGTAAAACCTATTACTTTGACCATATTTTGTGTTATTGTACAATTCACCATGAGTCTTGGCAAATGACAGGTAGAAGCCTCAAAAGGACTCATTTTTTTGCCTGACATCTTCTCATTAGAGATCATTTTTGTCATTTCCACGCAAGCTAGTTGTTACTGATGTCTGATGAACATAGTAATAAAAGGATTGTCTTCATTCTAGATTCTCTTGAGAATCAATTCTAAAGTCTCAGGACTACACTGAAGAGTTCATTCATTCATTCACACTTTCAGGCAACACAATTCACTAAGCACATATTATAATCTAGATGCTGAAAATATAAATATAAGATAACGTATCTTTCCTCAGGGAGTTCATGGATTAATAAGCAATTGGGAAAACAAGCAGAAATGACAACCAATGTGATATATTTTCTAACACAAGTACTTGTAAGGTAAGATAAAAGGAAGAGAACAGAAAGAAACAAGATTAAAAGAATCATAGATACTAGCTGTATATAGACTCTGGACTCAGCTATAATTATGCTCTTCCCAAATGGGAAAGAAGTACATCCTGAGATAAAATGATTAGAGAAAACACAAGCTTCCTGACTAGAGAATATATGTCTGCATTTCTTGGCAAGAAGAATGATTAAATATGTCAATTCAAGTACAAAGGCTTGACTACAGTAGGTGCTTAAAGAATACTTGTGGAATGAATGTCTAAATGGATAATTAGCAGAAACTAGCTGATGATGCCTAAATTATGTTACTAATTGCCACTGCTAATAAACACATTCATTTTGAAGTAATTTCTAACTATAGTTAGAAAAAACTCTTGTGTTGAATTTAGTTCTGACAAGTCACATCTTCAGTTCAGTTCAGTTGCTCAGTCTTTGAGACCCCATGAATTGCAGCACACCAGGCCTCCCTGTCCATTACCAACTCCTGGAGTTCACTCAAACTCACGTCCATCGAGTCGGTGATGCCATCTAGCCATCTCATCCTCTGTCATCCCCTTCTCCTCCTGCCCCAATCCCTCCCAGCATCAGGGTCTTTTCCAATGAGTCAACTCTTTGCATGAGGTAGCCAAAGTATTGGAGTTTCAGCTTTAGCATCAGTCCTTCCAATGAACACCCAGGACTGATCTCCTCTAGAACGGACTGGTTGGATCTCCTTGCAGTCCAAGGGACTCTCAAGAGTCTTCTCCAACACCATTATCTATCTCCAACAACATTATTTAAGTTGCATCTTAAATAATGACAAAAAGAAACTGGAGGCTTTGTGGTTAAGAAAATTGGCTTTAGACACCAGCCAGCCTGGGTTAGAATCTTGACTATTGTCCTTTTTGGACATTGTGACCTTGGCCAGTTTACTTAACCTTCTTAAATTTGATTCCTCCTAACAGGCTAAATAATTTTGGAGTTTATTATTTAGGAAATCTGATGAGTAAAGGAGATAATATATTTGGAATGGCTACAGAGAGCCTAGAATTTAGTAAGCACTCAATATATGCTTGTTCTAATAATAACTTTTAATAAATATCTATAAAAATAACTTTTAACATCAAGTGAGACTGTATAGAAGTTGAAACATTTAATCTGGACTATATTAACTATAACTATTATTATAAGAGATTCCATTGGAGTAATCATTTATTGTGATTTTGGCCCATATGTTTATGTCAGAGAAATGGAATATGTCCAAAGATTCTTAAGTAATTGTGTAAAATTGCTCCTGTTATGTAAAATTAATTGAGGGCTTGCTCCAGCAGCTGTTATGTGTACATAGAGGCTACAAACCCTATTAAACAGAATGATAACCATACAATCATGCTTTTCAGATATTATTTTGTACTAATTATCACAATTAAAGGTTTACAAATAACAGTGACTCATTTAAATATTATTGACACAGTTAGATTCTCCCAGTGTGTTGATTACTCCCTAGAAATTAATCCGACATTTTGTAGATCAAATTATTTCTATTAGAGTTCTATTTTAATATAACATTACAAACTATTTTTCCACTGAAATCTATTCAAGTTAAACATTTGCACTGGCCAAATCTACAAAGAACAATTTCGCATCACCCTTAGCTGCTCCCTTTATCACACAGTCAAGAACTATTCTACAAACACATTATGTTTTATAATGGACAAAGTGTTTCACATATGCTATTTAATATATTCTGACTGTATTTGCTTATCTGAGCAGTACGGATAAGTGGTGAACATTGAGATGGTTAAAGACTTACACCTAAAATCATAGTATACATCCTTAGAATATCGTTTGATTGCAAACTTGACTTTCTCCACTTACACAATCTCTACTCCACGCCATTATAATCAATGCACCACAGAATACTTAGCAGAATCACATGCTCATGTTAGTTTTTCACTTTTCCCATCTAACTTTAAATTATGACAGTCATCTATTTCATAAACTATTTTGTCTAGTCTCATTGGACTTTGAGGGCACCTTTCTGAAAAAAGAAAACAGGCAGAGCTACCATTGCTAACAAGGGCTATTCTGATCTAATGTAGATTTTGCATTCATTGCACTGCTAATATTTAATGAGCTTGAGTTAATTATCTTTTCATTTCCCTTTAGATAATCTTTTATGTGGCTCACAATTCCATTTAAATTTTGGATAATTTAACCTTTAGGAGCAATGGAAAATAAATATAGTTTCTACCTGTAAGGGATACTTCTATATAGTATAACTTAAATACAGCATAATTTTATACATATATATATAATTTCATATGATCTGCCCTTCATTTAATTATTTCTACTTTATAGATAGAGAAATCATTTATAATGATTAGAAGACTTACACCCAAATCATAGAACATGTTCTTATCCCTTGACTTTCACTACATTGTCTCCACTTCATTATAATCAATGTACCACATCCTGACATACTAGAAATCAGGTTACACCCAGATAGATGAGAGCAGCCTCATCTCTTACTCTCTGGACTGACCTTGGAAAATGGGTTATGTGGGTAGGTAAAGCAGTTAAAGGATACCCTTCATAGAAAATTGTTAAAAGGAGGCTTATTTCTTTCTAAGAATTTGCCAAAACAGTGGCATCTTCTAGAGACTACAAACACTGTGTGTGAAACCCAAGGTAATCTCAAGAGAATTGAGTGTTTTGACCATAAAGCTTAAGGGAATTCCTTGGAGGAATAATAATTGAATAGCATTTATTTTTGACCATCATCTTGGAAACGAAAAAAATAACCTTCTATTCAGGGTAGGGAAGTAAGTGCAAGAGAGAAGCTCCTGGGACAAAACACTCATAGGAATAAAGCAAATTTCTTGGGGTAGACTTATTCTTCAGGCTTCCTTTAATCGGATTGATTCATATGACACATGTCTGCAAGGCTCTGCTGCTGCTGCTGCTGCTGCTGCTGCTGCTGCTGCTGCTGCTGCTGCTAAGTCGCTTCAGTTGTGTCCAACTCTGTGCGACCCCATAGACGGCAGTGCACCAGGCTCCCCCATCCCTGGGATTCTCAGGCAAGAACATTGGAGTGGGTTGCCATTTCCTTCCCCAATGCATGAGAGTGAAAAGTGAAAGTGAAGTCGCTCAGTCATTTCCGAATCTTAGCGACCCCATGGACTGCAGCCCACCAGGCCCCTCCGTCCATGGGATTTTCCAGGCAAGAGTACTAGAGTGGGGTGCCATTGCCTTCTCTGTGAGGCTCTAGACATAACCCTAAAATTAAATAATTTGCTAGGGGATTTAGCATGGATCTTGCTATAGGTTTTCAGTCTTAAAAACAGACAACCAAATTTTCAAAGCCTTTATAGAAATACTGGCATAGTATATGTCCATGCCTCCAGCCAAAAGCCACTAGTCATAATATAGTTGAACAATGTTTGGTTCATTGTCTCTGTGAGGATGGAGAATGTTCACCATGGCAAACTATGGGGTATCTCACAAGAGACTGTTAGAAAAGACTTAGTACTGGGGGTTTTGCTACATTATTTGGAGAAAGGTTAAAGAAAGCAACCTTTTCTCTAGGTTGGATGTAGTCAGAAAGCAGGGGTAATTCTATCATTAGCTTAAAAACATTCTTATCTGACGTCTGAAGTTACAAAGAAAGGCTGAAACTGTGGCAAAGTGACAAGAGAGCAGGATTGGGGGACATTTGGGGTCATTTTCATGGTTTAGACAATACTTATGCATTTATCTGCATGTGTTGCTGAATACAGAA
Source organism: Capricornis sumatraensis (assembly GCF_032405125.1). NCBI lineage: Eukaryota > Metazoa > Chordata > Mammalia > Artiodactyla > Bovidae > Capricornis > Capricornis sumatraensis. Next base: position 42,599,030 of record NC_091074.1, on the reverse strand, counting down.
TGTTCTTGCATGTCTTGATACATCATAATCCTAGAATGACCTAGTGTGGGTCTTCTGTTACATTGTTGATGTTCACCAGGAAGATATCATTGTGTAACCTTAAATGTCAGGAAACTCCAAGCATTACCAAGGCATAGGCAACAGTACCAGGACCATTTCCATCTCTCTTGGACTGCTTCTTTCTTTCCCAGCTAGCACTGCTATGAACTGTACAGTCCATAGTAAATCCCTGTAAGCAAGTTCTTTAAAATATACCCTGAATCTAACAATTTCTCAAGCATTTCATTTTATAGCCCTTATCCAAGTTCATTTTACAACCCTTATCCAAGTCAACATTGTTAACTACCTGGATTTTTGTTTTTATGGATTTTTCTGACCCCTAAAGTTCTGCCGCTACTGAGCAGGCAGAGTGACCTTGTCCAGTGTAAATCAGGCCATGTAACTTTCCTACGCACCAACTCTAATGACTTCCCATCACCCTCTCAGGCCAGTATCCAAAGCCTTTACCATAATCTCACTTGTCTATTTCTCAGACATATTTCACTGCCACACATGCTATTTTGGGTTGTTTGTACTTCCTGCACCCTTTAAAAAGAATGTTTTTTTCTCCAGGTCATCATAGGCTCACCCTCTTATTTCATTCAAGTTTCTGTTCAGATCATCACCTATTGGGGAAGCCATTCTTAAACACTATTCTCTTTGCTTTTTCTTATTCCTACTATATCCACCCCCCCCTCCCCCCCCCCTCCTCAACACACACTTTTTCTTCTTCTTCTACATAGCATTTTTTCACTTCTGGATTTAAATTGTTTATTTGAACATCTGCTTATTATCTCTCTCCTCTAAAATCAAATTTCACGAGGTTTGGAAATACAATTGTTCATTCACAGCCAAAATAAGCTCTGTACTCTCACAGCTTAAAACATTTTCTAACACATAGTATAGACTTAACTATGAATAAAGTCTATATCCACAGGATGCGATTGGGTACTAGCCATCAAAGGAGCAGGTTTATTCTATGATTAAGTGGTATTAGGTTAAACCATATAAAATAGCTGTTTCTAAGAGTCACATGATTAAATATTGGCCATTTCACAACACCTCAATAGATAACAACTCCCCATTACTGTAATGGAGAGGCAACCCTACTCTGAAACAGGCCAACTTGAGCAGTAAAATCTCTACTGTTTGAGATATACACCAGTCATGCTTTTATTCATTACTTCACTGAATGAACATTTATTTAGATCTTATCATCTCTGCCCTTTCCAAGAGGCAGTGAATATAAGGATGAATAAGACAAAATTTTTCCTTCAAATTACACAGTGAGTGAAGATAGATGCAAAAGATAAAACAGGATGAGAATGGCCTCCTGGAGTTACAGAAAGTATTTTATGCCAACCCAATGAAGGGCGCTCTGAATTCATCCAGGGCATGACACCTGATTTGAAGCTTCCTGAATAAGTTAAAAGTTCACTCAGGAATTAGAAAGGCATCCATTCAGATGAAGGGCAAATCCTGACCATTTGAGAAAGCATGTTTTGTTTGGAAGTATGGACATTTCCTGAATTAGGAAAAACGGGGCAGTTTCCTGAGGTCTTTAGCAGACAATTAGGCAGGACCTGGTATATAATACGGGCTTCCCAGGTGGCACTATTGGTAAAGAACCCACCTGCCAATGCAGGAGACATGAGACTGGAGTTTGATCCCTGAGTCGGGAAGGGTGTACAGTACAGTGATCCTTTATAGTGAGGTCTGCTGGATTCTGAGTTTTTGAAGTAGCAGAGCAAGCAGTTTGGGGGCTTTTAGTGAGTAAGTCAAGTCGCTCAGTCGTGTCTGACTCTTTGTGGGTCCCATGGACTGTAGCCTATCAGGCTCCTCCATCCATGGGATTTTCCAGGCATAAGTGCTGGTGTGGATTGCCATTTCCTTCACCAGGGGATCTTCCCGACCCAGGAATCGAACCCGGGTCTCCCGCATTGCAGGCAGACGCTTTACCTTCTGAGCCACCAGGGCTTGGAATTTCCACTATAGGTCACATAGCTGTATCAACACTCTCACCCCTTAGCCTTCTAAATCTATTTTTCTATTTTTATGCTTAACATACCAATTATAAAACATTTAAATTTGGAAATCTTTGATACAAAATCCCCATGAGGAAGCATTACAGAGAATGGATATGATCACTAGTAAAATGTGTGTGAAAGAAGGAGAAATACCTTTTTTTTTTTTTTAACCAGAATCACAGAGAACAGAAGGTGTGTGTGTGCATATATTTCTTATGATCTATGTCATAATGAAATAAAGAAATTAGATGCGTTTCCTCCTGGCTTCTGGCTTGTATTCATTACATTGGTTTCTCTTGGATGTCAAAGAAAATGCAAAAGAGAAAGAGAAATGGTTAAGTCAATTTCCTAAGTTCCTTTTGTTTATTTCTGTTTTTAGGCACCAACAAAGGTTAGATTTATAGAGAAAGCCTAATCAATATTGTTGCTTTCAGCAGTCCTCCCTACTAATGCTTCATCTCACTAAGTAGTTGAACTTATGTATGATTTTACAGAATTCTCTAGAATTAAGAATTTAGGTAGCTGTTAAACTGTACTCATTTAGATGTATTATTTTTATGATTTACACATTCAATTTATTTCTGGATTAATAATATATTTCCATGTTCATTTTTTCTTAGCTACCATACAAAATTAAACCTTTTTAAAGATACAAACCATGTAGTAAAAGTGATACAGGTTTTTCATACATATTTGTTTTGGCAAGAAAGGTAGGCATTGATGGTAACAACCTAAAAGGTGAATAAATTATTTCCAGAGGTTTGATTAATTGAGCTACAAACTCTGTTCTATTTAATAAACCATAAAAAAAGGGAATTTTTATTGCCCCTATTTCCTAGTTAATCCATTCTTTACTACAGTGTCATTTTTCCATTAATCTTGCAATCTTGGCATTTTTAATTACTCTCTTCACTGTTTCCAGAGCATTTATTATGAATATAAATCTGATACTTTCATTTGTATATACCTTTAAATAGATATTTATTCATTTGTCTTATGTAAAATTCTCATTTATTTCAAAATACCATCTATTGAAAATATGAAAGTCACATTTAGTTACACAATCACAACATAAGTTTTCAATAACTGACTCAACTTTCTACCCTGAATTACTGGGCAACAAATTAATAAATTTTTCTGTTTAGTTAAGGTTATACAAAAGACTAATACTATTACCTAATTAGTACCTGTACAATCTTGTCAAAGCCATCTAACACCTCTGAACATAAATTCACTCATCAATAAAATTTTAAACTGCCATATGAATCAAATGAGAATGCATACAACAAAATGAGCACCATGAAGTACCATGACACAGAAAAATTTCCAAACCCAGACAGCCTGTCCACCGGTTCCCTGAATAAGTAAAACACACAACCTGAAAGTATCACAGCGCATATATGCTCAGTCACTCAGTTGTGTTCAACTCTTTGCGACCCCATGGACTGGAACCTTCCACACTCCTTTGTCCATGGAATTTTCCATACAAGAATACTAGAGTGGGCTGCCATTTCCTACTCCAGGGGATCTTCCTGGCTCCTCATGAATCAAACCCACACCGCCTGTGTCTCCTGCATTGGCAGGTAGATTCCTTACCACTGAGCCACCTGGGAAATCCTTAAAGTATCACAGTATCAAGTGATAAACTTAATCAAAATAACACTTTGTGATACCTAAGGCAAATTTTTCGGAGAAAGCAATGGCACCCCACTCTAGTACTCTTGCCTGGAAAATCCCGTGGACGGAGGAGCCTAGTAGGCTGCAGTCCATGGGGTCACTAAGAGTCAGACACGACTGAGTGACTTCACTTTCACTTTTCACTTTCATGCATTGGAGAAGGAAATGGCAATGCACCCCAGTGTTCTTGCCTGGAGAATCCCAGGGACGGGGGAGGCTGGTGGGCTGCCATCTATGGGGTTGCACAGTCAGACGCAACTGAAGCAACTTAGCAACAAGGCAAATTTTTACTTACCTTTTAAAAATAAATGATTACTTAACATAAATAACTTGATTTAATGTTAGCCAAACAGAAAAAAATGGACAATACAGACTTTTAAAAACATGAAATAAAAAACATGAGTGACTAGAATATTTTAGGTATCAATAAAATTATTTCAAACACATAATTTTTTGCAGTGCTGATAGAACATGATATTAATGATCACTAATTATGCATTTATGGAACCCACTTACATGCCATCAGTTTTTTTTTTTTTTTTTTTTCTTTGATCAGCTGTCAGTGACACTGGCTGCTGCTGTCTGTACTTCGTCAACACACATGTTCCTCTACTGGCTGGTAAACACTGAGAGATGGCTGTTTGGGAACCTCTAACTCTGCATGGTTTCTAAGAGCAATGGTCACGTCCTCCATTCTTTCAAAATACTATCATCATTTAAAAACACTCAATTGAAGTGTCACTTCTTCAACAGAAGGCATTGTATCAGGTTTCAAGTGAAACAAAATAAAATAAGATGTGGTTATTGACCTCAAAGATATTCCTGCTTTGAGAGGCAAATGTATATACAACTGATCACTAGTTGTTGCTCTGTCATTCCATACACTACAGGCAGCCTCTCAAGGCCAAATCTGTGATTGGTATATACATGAGCTGACCCAAGCTGGCCTAACCAACTATCATTCACAGGGAGTTACATTTGGGTAGAGATCCTAGTTCCTAAGTGAAATAATCGACAATGCAGATGAAAAAGGCAAGCAAAACAGTAAAAACTGTGAAATGCTCAGAACAAATCAATGAACTGGATGTGCATAGAACAGCAGGCCCTGGAAACATCATGGTCCCAAGGATGCAGAGGGAGACGAAGAAGAAGAGAAGCAGAGAAAGAGAGGAGTAAATAATTCCCTTATCCCTCCAGAACTTTTTAATATCTGGTTCCAGTTCTTCATGAGCCAGACAGTACCCTGTCAATGAAAAGCCTTCTGATTGTTATATGCTCTCCTCTCATTTTACTCTAAATAACACAAGGTAAATTGTTTACTTACAAATGATAGTTTTCATTAAAATGAATGTGATCTAATGAGGAAAGCAGGAGGCTCTGAACGTTATCTTAGAAACAGTAATGTTATTTTAAGGCCTCTGAAACTTTACAATCACAGGGAAGAGGGAAGCTGTGTTTTGAGGGAGGAAGAAGCTGAGGAAGGTTGAGAAAGCTGGCTGGACAATAGACCATGCAATTTTTAAGATTTCTGGGTCTCCTGGAATCAAATAGCTAGGCAGGGTTGTAAAACATGTTCATTATTTAGGACATAATTATCTCAATTATTAATCATCCTTTATTTCCCTACCCCCTAGTTTTATTTTGCTGCCAATTCTTTCAAAAAGAACCTTAATCCTATTAATCCCCCTGCCAGATTCCAGGAAAAGTATTACAAAAACAGTGAAGCTGAAATCAATGTATCTGGTTATCTCTTAGCCACCTAGTAAAAAAAAAAAAAAAAAAAATGGTGGAAATAAGGATAACGTGATATCTTAATGAGATTTGAGAAATATCTGCGGATTTCATTTATGTCTGCTCAACCTGACTAGTGGAGAAATATACATAACAATTGTCTGTAATTCAATACTGAGTAAAACTTGCTGATTTTCCCCAGGGACACTGTAACTGTTCATTACTTTACACTGCAGTATAAATTGGCCCAGTGGGGAGGCAGGCATAGATTGAAGGGAGTTGAGAACAAAATTATATAGCTCACACTGCAGGCACCTCCCTCATACTTGAGGCCCTGGAATCCCACTCTTGACACTTTCAGACAAACAAACTGACAATTGTAGGTCATACATCTAGTTTTGCACCTGAAGAAACCACAAGCAAGTCTATAGTTACCTTACAAGTAGCTTAAAAATGTATACCATTTGCCTCAACACCAATATTAGGAAACTGCAGTCCAAAATACAACACTCCCTTACAGAAAAGCACTTGTTACCCTTCTACAGCAAGTGCACAAAACCAAATGGCAAAGAAAAAAACAATTGTATAATATTGACAAGATCCGCCATGCATTTGTACCCTAGCTGTACCAGTATTACCCATGGAACTTGAGTCAAAGCAATTATTACTCTCTTTGTAGACTTATCTATATAATGGGCATGGTAGCAATACATCTGTCACAAGCATATGCCAGCCTAACAAAATATTAATGTCACAGCAAATTACTAGGGCCTGGAAGCTCTGTACTTGTTACTGAGTGTTATTATTGCTGTTTTTGCTGTTGTCAGCCTATTATAATTCTAACCTCAATCCTTTTCTTATTAGGGAGGAAACAAGAAAAAAAAAAAGATAGTGGATTAATCATAACTGGCACAATTTTGCAACTGTATATACTCATTAGCAGCAGGTAAAAATTTAAATATTCACTGAACTAGAACACATTTTACATTCTTCCAATGTCTCTCAGGTCAGAATAATATTTCCTGGCTTCCCTCTGTTTGCCTAGCAAAATATAGAATATATTAACCAAGATACATTTGCACACGTTACAGTGGCCTAAAATAAGTATTGAGGGTTCATGAAAGAAATGAGCATCTATTCAGTGAGAAAATTAGGGATTATATTTTCTAACTTATTCTTTCTGATGCTATTTTGAGGAAAATTGGGTAAATCAGTAAAAACAGAGGTTCTTAAAAGCTAGCTTTCCTGGAACGTTGTATATATGTTTCAGGGATGGCTTGCAGATCATTCTTCACTTTCAGCTGGGAAATTAGGATACAGTTAATCACAGTTCATAATTCCGATTTCATTCTGGTCACTTTTCTTCTTATCTCCTAAGAAGACAAGAAAGAGTGGGCTCCAGGCATGGTTTTGTATTATTTCATATATTTAGATGTATCAGTTTAATGTTTATTCCAAAAAACAAATGCAAGGCATCTCATTATAGTTTAATATATTTTCCCTGAATATAAAAAAATAAAAGAAAACACACATCAGAGGTGGCAAAAAATAAACAGATAAAACACACAAGCAAACAAATAAACTACTGAGTTGTGATAACCTTTTCTATCTCAGTTCGGTTGTACAAAAGTCCGTGATTTATTACAGCATTGTAAACACAACTGACCAAAAGGAATTTTTAATAGATACACCGCCTTGCTCTAATTCCCAGTATAATCTCTCTTAAAATCAAGGTAGATGAGCATCTTAAGGCCATGTTTAGCCCTGGGAAGATCTGATTATCTCTGTTTCTGTTACTTGGATTCAAAGTCTACACCATGAATTCAAAATTATTTTTCTACACTATGTAGCAGAGAATTAATTTACCCCCAAAGGAAGATCTGGTCTTTGCCCTTGGCTTCAGGGAGGCAATCTCTAAGCCCTCAAATGTACTTCATAAAGAAGACCTTTGTTTATTTGGGGGCTTTGACAACACTGGATAGCCTATGTGAACAAAGTGACTTTTGGTGGACTTTGGACTATTCGAACCATAATAGCAGTTCAAATTCTGGATGGTCTGAAGACTCCAGGCAGTCAACTAGTTATCTATGTGAACAGGCCCCAATAAAAACCCTGGACACCAAAGCCATGGGTAAGTTTTTCTGGTTGGCAACACTTAATGAAAATAGTTACACATCATTGTCTGGAGGAGTTATTTAGCACTGTCCACTACTACAGTGGGAGAAGACAGCTGACAGCTTTACATTTAGAACTTCCCTGGACCCTGCCCCATGTTCTTCTCTTGGCTGATTTTAACCCATAACCTACTTCCCTGGTGGCTCAGGTGGTAAAGCATCTGCTTACAATGCGGGAGACTGGGTTCTATCCCTGGGTCAGGAAGATCCCCTGGAGAAGGACATGACAACCCACTCCAGTACCTTTGCCTGGAAAATCCCATGGACAGAGGAGCCTGGTAGGCTGCAGTCCATGGGGTCACAAAGAGTCGGACACGACTGAGTGACTTCACTTTCACATTTGCTATTATAAACCACAACCATAAGCTAAACAGCTTTCAGTGAGTTCTGCCAATTCTTCTAGTAACTTATTCAGCATGAAAATGATCTTGAGCATCCCTAAAATTGCAGTTGGTATCACAAGTGAAGGTGGTTTACATAAGCACCTATTATATGCCAAATAATTGAGCCTGAAACTATAGATAGATGACCAAACGAAAAGCATTTCAGCCTGACACAGGTTACAATTCAATGCAAAAGCCTACTTCCAACTAATTTCAGTTGAATCAGATAAAAAAAATCTTTAATTGACATGATGATGATGATGATGATGATAACAATGGCAGTCACTAATGCAAATTGCATCTTTATTATGTAAGACGTTGTCAAAGAGCATTCATGTAATTCCCACAACAATTTTATGAGGAGGATACTATTATCATCCTCATTTTTAGAAATGATAAAACTGAGGCAGAGGGATATATGTAACTTGACTAAAATCACACTGCTAGGAAATAACAAAACTGGGACTTTTATCTAGGCCCAAAGTTGTTATTTCACTCAAAGCACCATAAGAGCTCCCACAGGGAAATCTATTGACACTGCATGGCACAAGGAGAGTACTAAGTATATTTAAGAGGACTTCTGTTTTGGAGGGCTTCCCTCAGAACATGATCCCTAGTGAAAGACCCCTAGTGTTTTCCTCCTGCAGCAATGACGCCCTTATTTAAAATAAAGAATGGCTGTTAAGGAATGTGATATCACTAAATTAAATATACTCATCAAGATCAGTGTAGTAAGAAATGGAAAGATTCTGCTATTTGTAAATTAGAGAGGGATAGGAAAACATGAGACAGTTGATAACTAGACTTAATGTGGAATATGTTTAGATACATTTTTCCCATTCAGAAATGTCCACTACTGAACACTTCTATATTAAATGCTTTGAAAATGTATATATTATTATTCAGAGAAAACATAATAGTGATTTTAAGCAAAATGAGTTGGACTATAAAGAAAGCTGAGCACAGAATTGATGGTTTTGAACTGTGGTGTTGGAGAAGACTCTTGAGAGTCCCTTGAACTGCTAGGAGATCCAACCAGTCCATCCTAAAGGATATCAGTCCTGAGTGTTCATTGGAAGGACTGATGTTGAAGTTGAAACTCCAATATTGTGGCCACCTGATGCAAAGAGCTGACTCATTTGAAAAGACCCTGATGCTGGGAAAGATTGAAGGCAGCAAGAGAAGGGGATGACAGAGGACGAGATGGTTAGATGGCATCACCGACTCAATGGACATGAATTTGGGTAAACTCCAGGAGCTGGTGATGGACAGGGAAGCCTGGTGTGCTACAGTTCATGGGGTTGCAAGGAGTCGGACACAGCTGAGCGACTGAACTGAACTGAAGACATTAAAACTCAAGAGCATTTTTTTAAAGTATTATCAACATTTAAAAAATAATGAATCAGTACAACAAACATTATTAACTTTCTATAATATGATCAAACAGCACTATAAATGCTGATGATATGAAGAAAGAATTGTATGAAACCATCCTTAAAATGATTCATGATGATACATAGTTATGGAGTACCAATATTCAGTGTTGGTATAATTCATTAGAAATTTATTTATAGGGAATAAGGAGAGATTAACTAGGCCTGGGTGGTTCTGGCTCAGGTAAGATTCTAAAAAGAGTGACATCTGAGCTAGTTTTGTAGACTGATTAGGAATATTTAGACAGACAATTGATGCTTTTGAACTGTGGTGTTGGAGAAGACTCTTGAGAGTCCCTTGGACTGCAAGGAGATCCAACCAGTCCATCCTAAAGAGATCAGTCCTGGGTGTTCATTGGAAGGACTGATGCTGAAGCTGAAACTCCAATACTTTGGCCACCTCATGCGAAGAGCTGACTCACTGGAAAAGACCCTGATGCTGGGAGGGATTGAGGGGCAGGAGGAGAAGGGGACAACAAAGGATGAAATGGGTGGATGGCATCACTGACTCGATGAACATGGGTTTGGGTGAACTCCAGGAGTTGGTGATGGACAGGGAGGACTGGCGTACTGCAATTCATTGGGTCGCAAAGAGTCAGACACGACTGAGCAACTGAACTGAACTGAACTGAGACAGACAATATGTGAGAGAAAGATATCTCAGGCCGTGAGAATATAAGAAAAAGCATGGCACGTTCAAGGAGCTGAAAATAGTAGTGTTTCTAGGGTGAAACTTACAAGTGTTGGGAGGAGAGAAAGTATTTCAGTAGGAGGATGCATGGTTAAAAGAAACAGGTAGGATTAGAAGACTACATGGCTTGTATGTCATTTTAAGGAACTTAGAATCATCTTGTCAGTAGTGGGTGTCACTAAATCACTACAAGTAGGAAAGTGATATTAAGTGTAAAGTGACATTAAATTTGTATATTAAAATTAGCATTCCCTTAAAGAGTACATTTTAGAGAAAAACTCAGTTACTTTGCATTTTATAGAGCAGAACTCTGATACAGTGATTAAGTATATGTTCACAGAAGCCAGAAGGAATGGGCTCAATTCCTGTCTCTTCCACTTAGGTACTAGCTGTGTCCTTCAGTTCAGTCGCTCAGTCGTGTCCGACTCTTTGCGACCCCTTGAATTGCAGCACGCCAGGCCTCCCTATCCATCACCAACTCCCAGAGTTCATCCAAATTCATGTCTATCAAGTCGGTGATGCCATCCAGCCACCTCATCCTCTGTCATCCCCTTCTCCTCATGCCTCCAATCCCTCCCAGCATCAAAGTCTTTTCCAATGAGTGTCCTTAGGCAGGTCAATTAATCTCTGACATTTAGTCTTCTCATCTAAAGGAAGGATAGGAATACTTTCCATTAATTGAACAATTATAAGAATTAAGTGAAATAATACATATTAAATACTTAGAACAGAGAAAGTTTTAATAAATATTAATTTTTAATGTGGTGATTATGTAATATAATAATCTAAATAGATATAAATCTAAATCTATATTTATCTAAACACTATGAGTATTTCAAATTTGAAAAGAAACATAATTCCTCATGTATTTATTAAACTGACTTCCTTTTAACTAGTAAAACCCCTTGTTTTTCCAAATTAATAATAGGCAAGCCAGTGCTGATACCATAGGTAACAAAGTTATTTCAAAGTGCTTTCAAGAGGGATCAAAGTAAAAAATAAATCTGTAGAAATCAGCTTTTGAATTTGTATCACTCTAGGCAGATTAAGAAATATCAAATAGAATAATGATAAAAATTTAGCAAGTTCAGTTCAGTTCAGTTCAGTCGCTCAGTCGTGTCTGACTCTTTGTGACCCCATGAATTGCAGCACGCTAGGCCTCTCTGTCCATCACCAACTCCCGGAGTTCACTCAGATTCATGTCCATCGAGTCAGTGATGCCATCCAGCCATCTCATCCTCTGTCATCCCCTTCTCCTCCTGCCCCCAACCTCTCCCAGCATCAAAGTCTTTTCCAACGAGTCAACTCTTGGCAAGTTAGAAATAGTCAAAATTTCCCTGAACTAAAATTTCAACTGAATTTCTAAGTCTATTTAACTTTAAACACGCTTATTAAAAATAATTTTAAAATGCAAATATGTTTTACCTATTTCCATCTTAGTTTCATTAATATTAGAGTTAAGAATTGTATATATCTGGCCCCTCATAAGCAATGATCTGATAATTTAATTAGGGGCTAATGTTTATTCTATGATGATTTATTTCTTTGTATTTCCTTTCTTTCAAATCCTGTGTTTATTCCACATGATTACTTACATATATCCAAAGTTTATTCTCTACAGCTATAATTATTTTCCCCAAAGGTAATTTCCAATTCTGTCAAGACCCCCCAAAATCTTACTATTGTTTCTTTTTACAGGTCTAGGTATTTAATTTAGATATTAAATATAAAACACTCTACTTCAATTTTTATGATTAACCATTAATCAGATATCTTACTGTACATTGCAATTTCTCTTCTCATACCTCTTACACTCATGTCAATATGCGTCATGTTTTTTACTTAATTACTGTCATATTGCATTTGCTACTCCTCCCTACTGAGGGCTCCTATTATCAACATTTTGAGCTATCACATATTTTGAAATCCAATTCCACATTTTCAGATTTCAGGAAGTTTAAACTTTCTATCTAAAAATAACCTCATTTGTTTTCCATTTATTCAGTTTTGTCTGAACATTCTGACCTCACTCAAAACTGCTGCTGCTGCTGCTGCTAAGTCGCTTCAGTCTTGTCCGACTCTGTGCAACCCCAGAGACAGCAGCCCACCAGGCTCCTCCGTCCCTGGGATTCTCCAGGCAAGAACACTGGAGTGGGTTGCCATTTCCTTCTCCAATGCATGAAAGTGAAAAGTGAAGGTGAAGTCGCTCAGTCGAGTCTGACTCCTAGTGACCCCATGGATTGCAGACTACCAGGTTCCTCCGTCCATGGGATTTGCCAGGCAAGAGTACTGGAGTGGGGTGCCATTGCCTCTCACTTGAAACTAAGCTACTTTATTTTATTTAACACAGCAGTATCATGTCTGGAAATAATAAATTTCTCAAGAACTGGGGTTAGATTCTATTTTACTTCCAGTAATTTAGCTGATGATCTCTAAATGGGTAAATCTATCAAGGAGACATTAATTCGAAAAAGAAATCTCCTGGGAAACAGTAAAGGACATGCATTCCCAATGAGGAGAAAATCATCTCAAAGGGATTAAATTGGTACCTGAGGGTAAAAAATAAAAGAAAAAAACTTAGATATGAAGATGGTCGGTAACTTTCCAAAGGATTGCAATATATGGACAGATATATACTGTAAAGGGCTTTCCTGGTGGCTCAGAGGGTAAAGTGTCTGCCTGCAATGCAGGAGACCTGGGTTCGATCCCTGGGAAGATCCCCTGGAAAAGGAAATGGCAACCCACTCCAATACTCTTGCCAGGAAAATCCCATGGATGGAGAAGCATGGTAGACTACAGTCCCTGGGATCACAAAGAGTCGGACATGACTGAGCGACTTCACTTTCACTATACTGTAAAACTGTGGTATAACGGTATATCTATGGTATTAAAACTTCATGGATATTGGGAGGATTAGGAAAAAAGATTCCTTAGGTGGGTTATAATGAAGAAAAAATGTAGAAATGATGATCTTGGATAACTTTTTATGTTGGTTTTTGATGTACACCTACAAAATAATGGGCTTCTTAGGTGGCACAGTGGTAAAGAATGAGTCTACCAACACAGGAGATGCAAAGAGATGTGGGTTTGATCTGTGGATCAGGAAGATCCCCTGGAGTAGGAAATGGCAACCTGCTCCAGTATTATTGCCTGGAATATTCCATGGACAGAAGAGAAAAATTATTAGATTAATTTACAGATAAAAGATGCTTTACCTTTATAAGAGCACATACAAATTAGGGCCATCTGATGCCAATTATTCTACAGCTCTGAGGTTGGGTCAAATTCTCACTTGAATATATTTATATCTAATAATTGCATTTTCTAATTTACCTATTTGCCCTAAATATAAATTTAGATATATAATTTGAACATATTTCAGAGGTATGGCATTGGAATGAACTATCTTCTAAGAAATTTAAGTGAGAACTTAAAAATATTCACCTAGTCTAAAACCAGAGATAGAAAATGACTGTAATTCAGAAGACAAAATACATTTCAAAAGGAGTAAAATGTAAAAGGTCCTTAAGGAGTAAGTAGATCATTGGCCAGTTGTTGTTTTGTGAAGCAATAAATACTTAAATATCACTTAGGTATCTACAGATTGGCTGATGGAAAGATCCTGTCAATAAATAATTATATGGAAATATATAAAAATACCTTGAGGTTGTAAAATTGATTAAAATTATTTATAGCTGATATATTTCTTTAATGAGTTTTCTGGGATTCTAAAGAAATCCTACCACAACTCTTAGGAAATATTTTATATGACAAGCTACTCTGTGACCACAATAAAAACATACTTAAAGATATACTTTAATATTTACTGGGCATCAGATGAAAATTTTAACATTTAAAATGAGGAAAGAGCAGATCCATAAAGCAACATAAAGTATTCCTTTAGTAACTGAAGATTTTTGAAAAGCACCTTGTGGTTAAAGTCACACTGGAATACCTTTTTTATTAACTGCAGGGTACATGGACATAAAAGTTATAAATAATGTTACCCTTGACAAGAATATAGTTGTTCCATTCCCTGAATTTACATAAAGAAACTAAGCCAAATAAATAAAATGTCTTATTTTTTAGCTCATATAAATCATTTCTCCAGCCTTATTTAGTCTATCTCTGACAACTTCCAATCTACCTTAAACTCATCTCATTTTATTGAAACTAAATTTTCTAAGGCCTCCAGTGAGCTAATATGGAGAGAATACCAAGGCCTCTCTTTCATTCAAAAGAGTAAATGTCTTTATTGCCTTAGAGCCTGAGGAACAGGATTCTAGACATTTATTATGTCTCTATGTAGCCATTAGGTCTATTTGAACTGGTGTGCTTCTTTGACTATATTAATGGCCCACTTCCTCACAGCAGATCAATTATTCAATCCTTAGAAATGACTAAGAAAAGCTATCTAAAACTAAATTCTCAGCGTTAGCCCACATCAACAGAAAAACTCTTAATCCGGCAGCACTGATATGCATGACCATAGACACAAATTTAATATTTGTAATAACAGAAAAACAAAAGCAACACAAAAATGAAACAAAAATAGTTCTATCTATAGCTAAACACATTTGCTTATATAGACAGACATACACATACACTCACATATACATATCATCCTCATCAGAAAAATATGCTGAAAGACCAACTGTTAAGGAAGACAACCTTGACATTTTAAATAGCACAGCTGAAAGGAACAAATGAGAATTTAAAAAGACAGAAAGGGATAATTAAATAATAATTTACCTTAAAAGTTTAGTCTTTTAAAATAAGCTTTCTAATCTTAAATTTTAAATAATCTTAGTAGGTGGAGCTGGGGGTTCTCACCAGGGGTTTTCAGGAGGAGGCTAGTTAAAGATTTTGAGAGTCACTTTTGAGGTTCAAAGCACCAGCATAATCCTTAAGAGACTGTGTAATATATGTGCGCAAACATTTTTTAACTTTTTGAGAAAAAGTTGGCAATGTCACGCATTTTTCTAAGTAGTAGCGAACTCCTGGCACAGAATTCATCAAGAGTTACTGAATGGATTTTAGTTTGATGATTTTTATTTACAGTCTATATTTATTTTCTCAAAAGTACTTACTTTTTGCTTAACTAGTTATATTAACAGTTGAGATAATCATAATATTCAAAAGATATTTGTCTATAAATGCAAATTTACTTTAAAATTGAGACATTTTACATTTTACAATATATCAAAAAATCAACCAATGGACATAAATAATGTGAATAATTATTGAGTGTAACATTCCAGAAATTACTTCCTGTTCTAGTTCCTCTTTTGAAATGTCCAGCTGTATTAATACAAAAGGATCACTATAAAATATCATATTGTAATAACAAGATAATTTTATATCTGATAGTAAAGCCTCCAAAATAGCCAAACTTAGTTCAGATACTTAGCCCTGGCAAATACATGTGCCAACCTAAGTGTCTAGGGAAGCCTACCTGTCCTTTGCCATAGTGAACTAGGATATGACTCCCTTCCTTAGAGTTGAGGAGAGCTGGGTGACCTGAATGAGAGAACAGTAATTGTGAGATGACGTTCCAACCTTGTTCTCCATGCCCATGCATGAAATCCACCAAACTCTGTGGCAACAACATGAGGCACTCTGGGACTGATATAACTTCATTCCTTCTGCAGACTCGTGAAGAATCAGAACAATTGTATCACATGTTGGAATAACCAAAGAAAAACTGGCCAGGGATACATACCTGGTAGGCAAGTGCTGAAAAAATTACAAAATCAATCTTCAGGAAAAAAAAAAAAAAAATTAGGGTCGGGGCTTAGAGGTATCCATGTCAAGATCTCAGATCACTATCTTGACTGGGAGACCTTGGCAAACTTCAAAGGCCATCAAAAGCTGTGATGGATTTTCATTTGATAAGAGCATTATAATGGGTAACTTTTTAGTAAGAGTAACCTCTTATTAA
Organism: Capricornis sumatraensis; assembly: GCF_032405125.1. NCBI lineage: Eukaryota > Metazoa > Chordata > Mammalia > Artiodactyla > Bovidae > Capricornis > Capricornis sumatraensis. The sequence goes on along the minus strand of NC_091074.1, from coordinate 42,582,934 downwards.
AGTGACAGATACTTGAGACTTTTGCTCTACTATTTAGAAATCTGTTAATAGGAGTAAACAGTCATGATAAGGAGGGGAGAAAAAAACAGATAATGATATTGCAATCAGAATAACAGTGCAGAGTTAGAGAAAAATATAATTACTACAGCACAAAAGAAAAATGAGAAGTATAATAAAATCACTAAACAAGAAAACTAATGAAAGCAACTGACATTGATATTTTTCCTCTTTCCTAATTGTCTGGTTCAGAACCTTCTAAATCACTTATAGTCATGTATACAATTCTATTTAAAGACTAAGAAGGCATATACAACACAAAATTTATACAACGCAAAATTTATAATGGTCTAACAGCAGGTTTATATCTCCAAATAAGTGCAATAAAATAGAAATTCAATAGTTTAATCTGGCCCAATAGAATAACTTAAACTAGTAAATATAAATACACTCCATGGCAAAATGGTTTGGGAGAGCTTAATTATAGCAATTCAGGAGAAGTTGATAGATATGAAGACCTTATCCAAATAAATTTTAAAACAATTGCTTGATTGTAGGAATAGATGATGAAATTGTGTACCACAATATCAATAGTGTTAAACTGTATTCTTATCTTAATATGTGAATATTATAAGCCTCCAATTAAATAAATAAATTTATATTAAAAAAAGAATAAATCATGGAATGTGTTTGAAACTATCCATATATATGACTATATATATAATATATATTAGCTATATATCATATATATATGATATATTAGCTATATATAGCTATATATATGATATATTAGCTCAGATCAAATCTTCTTGCTAACAGATAAGATGTTCTAATATATATTCTTCAGAAATTACTGGTTACTATGTCCCCTAGCGTGCCACGATTCATGGGGCCGCAAAGAGTCAGACGCGACTGAACTGAACTGAACTGAACTGATGTCCCCTAGCAGATAAGTCTTAAATAAAAGCTGAAATAAGAATGGTAGTTAGTACTTCTATATGGTAAAGAGAGAGCTGATCACAGCAACTGTCATAACAATCTTAAAACAAGGAAAATTTATTACATATTTCTTGATCTGATGTCTCTTTAAGCTATCATATAATGAGTTAATTATAAAATTATATATTTTCACATTTGCATAACATGTCTAATATCATAGTGGAGTAAAAAGGGAAAATTACAGAAACCGTAAAAATATTAATGTCATATTTACATATGTTTCATAGCTTTCATTTGAGTAAATACAGTAAAAGTGGACTGCATATATCCTATATGAAACCCTGACAATAATCTGCTTTTGGAAACTAGAAAAATCCACCCATATCCTAAAGGAAAATGTGCTTTCCATCAACACTTGTCTTACTAGAACCAAAAAAAACATGATATGCAAAACTAAATATCTGAAATTTATATGAAACACATTGCTGGTGTGTAGAGGTTTGTGTACGCAGTGAATCTTTAGCTGTAAATATCTATGAAGGAGAATTTCAATTTTAGCATGTGTCTTTCAGTTCTCTCTAAGGGTGTTGTTGTTCAGTCACTAAATCATGTCTGACTCCTTCCAACCTCATGGTCTGCATCACACCAGGTTCCCCCGTCCTCCACTATCTCCTGGAATTTGCCCAAATTCATGTCCATTGAATCAATGACGCTATCTAACCATCTCATCCTGGGCTGCCCCCCACCCCCGCCTTCTCCTTTTGTCTTCAGTCTTTCCCAGCATCAGGGTCTTTTCCAATGAGTCAGCTCTTCATATCTGGTGGCCAGAGTATTGGAGCTTCAGCTTCAGCACCCACTGATGGAATTTATTCATTCCAATGAATACTCAGGGATGATTTCCTTTAGGATTGATTGGTTTGATCTCCTTGCAGTCCAAGGAACTTTCTAAGAGTCTTCTCCAAGAACACAATTCAAAAGCATCAATTCTTTGGCACTTAGCCTTCTTTATGGTCCATAATGGTCACATCCATACATGACCACTGGAAAAACCATAGCTTTGACTATACAGACCTTTGTTGGCAAAGTGACATCTCTGCTTTTTAATATGCTGTCTATGTTTGTCATAGCCTTTCTTCAAAGGAGCAAGTGTCTTTTAATTTCATGGCTGCAGTCACCGTCTGTAGTGATTTTAGAGCCCAAGAAAATAAAATCTGTCACTGCTTCTACTTTTACCCCTTCTATGAATATACACCATGAAGTGATGGGACCAGATGCCATGATCTTATTTTTTTTAATGTTGAGTTCCAAGTTAGCTTTTTCACTCTCCTCTTTCACCCTCATCAATAGGCTCTTTTGTTCCTTTTCACTTTCTGCCATAAGGGTGGTGTCATCTGCATATTTGAGATTGTTGATATTTCTCCTGGCAAACTTGATTCTAGCTTCTGGTTCACCCAGCCCTGCATTTCACATGATATACTCTGCATAGAAGTTAAATAAATAATCAGGATGACAGTATACAACCTTGTCAAACTCCTTTTACAATCTCGAACCAGTTAGTTTTTCTACGTCCGGATCTAACTGTTGCTTCTTGACCTGCAGACAAGTTTCTCAGAATACAGGTAAGGTGGTATTCCCAACTCTTTTTAAGTATTTTCTACAATTCATTGCGATCCACACAATCAAAGGTTTTAGCCTTCTGTAGTCAGTGAAGCAGAAGTAGATGTTTTTCTGGAATTCCCTCACTTTCTCTATGATCCAACAGATGTTGGCAGTTTGATTTCTGGTTCCTCTGCCACTTCTAAACCCAACTTGTGTATCCAGAAGTTCTTGGTTCACATACTGCTGGAGACTAACTTGATGGATTTAGAGCATAATGTTACAGGCATGTGAAATGAGCACAATTTTTTAGTAATGTGGGCATTCTTTGGCATTTCCCTTCTTTGGGATTGGGATGAAAACTGATCATTTCCAGTCCTGTGGCCACTGCTGAGTCTAAGGGTGGTTTCAATTTAATCAGCACAAAATCATAGGTGAGAGCCAACTTTCACACATCAGCACAGTTGATCAAAGAAAAAAAAGGAATGAAGAAAATATTTTGAAAATTATTAGACTAAAGATGTTCATAGTCTGTTCTGACCTCATGGTCTTAAGAGTTTCCCTTAGTGAGTGGGAATGGCAAGACAGACAGCATGATCCACCTACTAATTTCCTAGAAAAAGTTGGTCATATTCAATTGTCCTTCTAGTTAAATTAAATGAGCAATTCCTAATTATCTTTTCACTAAAACCATCAGACCATCATCACTATTATCTACCAAGTATTTCAAGGCACACTCCCTTCTCACCAAAGTAAGATTGTTATATGTTAGACTTATGAAGATAAGGTAAAGCATCATTATCAGAAGTAGGTTCACTTTTTAATTTATAATCATAACATTAAACATAGAATACTGCTCTATATTATTATGTTATTATATTAAACAAGATCTTAGATTATAGGTTGAAAAGCATTTGATCTAATAATAGTATGAATGTTAAATGCATATATAAGAAATGTCATTCACTCACAGAGTTTGTAAACTTGTTAGAATGTGGCCATTTTCTTCAGAATTCAGATGCTCTTTTTCTGGGGGTGGGGGTGGGGAATGCCATGCAGCTTAAGGGATCTCAGTTTCCCAACCAGGGATTGAACCTGGTCTGGCAGTAAGAGAGCACTGAGTCCTAATCACTGGACTGCCAGGGAATTTCCAGAATTTAGATGCTCTTGAGTTTTATAAAAAATAAACTTCCATGTACTCAGACATACTGAGACAAAACAAAAAAATGGATTAAAATATATAGTCTATCTATTAAAATAGTTGAATAGTTTGTACCATTTCTAATAGACAGCAATTGCAAATAGCTCTAATACTGTTTCACCAAAGAGTTTTATTTTTTTTAATTTATTTTTATTGGAGGCTAATTACTTTACAATATTATGGTGATTTTTGCCATACATTCACATGAATCAGCCATGGGTGTACTTGTATTCCCCATCCTGAACCCCCCCTCCCAACTCCCTCGCCATCCCATCCCTCTAGGTCATCCCAGTGCACCAGCCCTGAACACCATGTCTCATGCATCGAACCTGGACAGGTGATCTATTTCACATATGATAATATACATGTTTCAATGTGAGAAGAACTTTCAGCTCTAAGTTCAAAGGTTTATACCTTGCTAGCAGCTGTCAGAAACGTAACCAACAGTAATCTCTATTGTGAATTTAGTTTATCAATGATGGGTTTCTAACCAGTATGTATAAATTCAGGGCCAATTTTGAAAATGATGACATGTGCATGGACACAAACTTTTCAAGTAAAATGGTAACATTCAGCTAGATAAAAGATAAGGGAATCATATTTTGTACTAGAAAGTTATACCTTGAAAATGATTCAATTTTTTTTTTTTTTAGCAAAACATGAGCAAATATCAATGATCAATTCACGATAACCCTTTTTTTGATGGGGGAATTTATGAGAGATGTTAATGAGTTCTCAAAAATTATTTTATCTAATATTCTATATTGTAGATCTTTTATCATGTATACATGGAATACTCAGACAGAAAAGAAAGGAGTAAAAACATTACTATTTACTCTGATGATAAACACCAAGTTTTAGTTGTCTTTCTAAAGTTATTGTTGTTTGAGACTTCCCTGGCTGTCCAACGGTTAAGACTCTGCACTTCCACTGAAGAGGGGCATGGATTGAATCCCTGGTTGTGGAACTAAGATCCTACATGCCATGGGATCCTACATGGCCATAAATAAATAAAATAATTGCTGGTTTTAGGAGGGGATTTAAATATTTTGATAAAAATGGCTATCTGATCATTTTTAGCTGAAATGGAAGAATATTGGCTATACGAATATGTATCTTCAGTTCTTTTCTCTTCCCATAGTCTACTACCGCATTCCTTGCACAAAATGACTTACAATTTCACAAATAGACACTGTACTTGACTGTCTTGATGTCTTTGTTCTTTTGTCTCTCTTGTCACTCCCATTCATCTAAGAACAAGTGACATCCAACCAAAGGGATTGGTTTTGAACAAATAAATTAATTTTTGGAACTGATCTTTGGACGGGGAATGAACGAAGCTTTCTCAGGTGAAGCACTTTCTAGTCTCTCTCAAGAGTGTGTTTCTGCACTGAATTTGCTTGTCTTAGTCTCTGCTATTTCCTTAAAAGAATGTCACATGAACTTTTGAGACCATTATCTTTCACTATGTCCATGGAAAAGCTAAGAGCTTATTACTCGTATAAAAAGTTGTATAAAATAAGGGAAAGGGAAAGTGAAGTCTCTCAGTCGTGTCCGACTCTTTGTGACCCCATGGACTGTAGCCTACCAGGCTCCTCAGTTCATGGAATTTTCCAGGTAAGAGTACTGAAGTGGGTTGCCATTTCCTTCTCCAGGGGATCTTCCCAACCCAGGGACTGAACCCAGGTCTCCTGCATTGCAGGCAGACACTTTACCATCTGAGCCACCAGGGAAGTCCAGGGAGTGCATACCAAAGATGATGTAATAGAATCTCAGAAGAGAGTTTTCATGACTCCATAAGTTTATCCAGCTCAGAGTGGGGCTAGGTGAGAAACTTGGTATTTAGGTTGACTACATATCCCCTGCTCTGCTTAATATAATATGGATCTCTACAGTTGCATTTCTAGCCTTTTTCCTGATTGAAGTAGTTCTGTTGCTATTTGTTTCTTCTTACAGAGTTTAGGTCTGAAGAAAACCAGTGCCAGATCATACTTTTTTTTTTTTTTTTGTATGCTACTGGTACGGCATTTATTGCCTAAAGACCCAGGTTTAATTCCTGGTTCCCCTACCTGGGCAAATTACTTGATCCTTCTAAGACTCAGTTTACTTTTCTGAATTCCTACATCCTAGGCTATTGTGGGAAATACTAAAATTATGTCAAATGCCTTGCAACGCATCTGGTACACTTCAGTGTCAAATATATGTTAATCAAGAAAGCACTATAAAGCTGCTAAATGAATATACATAGGATATTAATCAAAACTAAATTAAAAGTAATGCTATAAATCAGAAGACAGCAAACTGTGGACCATGTCCAAAACTGGTCTTCTGTTTGTTTTTGTACTGCCAGCAAGCTAAGTATGATTTTCACACTGTTAAGGGACTATACAAAACAAACAAAACAAAAAGAATATATGACAGAGACTGTATGTAGGCCACCACACCTAAAATATTTATTATCTAGCACTTTACAGAAAAGGGTTGCTAACCCCTGCTATAAATAATCTATAGATCATGACTTCAGTTTAAAATATAGGAATATCTTTTGAGAAAAATAAATCTTAGAAAATTCCCTTCATTAAATTCCTGTATGAAAAAGCACACTTCTAAATATTGTAGTTTAGTAACCACTTATATAGCTTAAAGCTTCAATTCTTTCCTACCATTTCCCCCCTCCAATTCATCCTTCATATCAAGGTCACACTAATCATTCTATAGCACTATTCTTATCATGGCACTCCATTTCCCTCAAATATATACATATATATATAATCAAAATAAAGGATCATGTTCAAATTATTTCATCAAATATTCAAGGTCAAACTATTTTCATTTTGGAAATGTTATCCCTCACTTCTTTAGTAAATATGTAATTCCAGCCATACCATACTCCCTCAAGTAATACTATGTGTATTTAGATACACCATGGTTTTAAAATATGACAATCTTCATTAGAAAAAATAAAAAGATAGTTTTCTCTTTAAAGAGTGGAGCCTAATTCCCCTCTGTGTGGGCCAGGTTGGTAGGCTTGCTTCTAAAGAATAAAAGCAGTAGAACTATGCTCTATTTTTTTAAAAGGTGCAGGCATAAAAAATTATAACTTCCTTCTGGTCTTCTTTCTTTTTCCCAGCTCACTGCGAAGAAAGGCAAGTGTCATGCCTTGAATACACCCTGGAGAGGCTACCTAGAAAGAATCTGAGACTTCTCACAATAGCCAGCAATAGCCATATGTGTAAGTGATATTGGAAGCAGATTCTCTGTCCAAGTTGAGCCTTCAGATGACTGCAACCTCAGCAACATCTTGATTGCAGCCTCATGAGAAACCTTGAGCCTGAACTGTCCAGCTAAGCAGCTCCCAAATCCCTGACTCATAGAAACTGTTGTACTTAAACATTTGTTGTAAGCAATAAACAAAATTTATGTCAAGAACTAGCACAGAGCTTGGCACAAGGTAATAGGGGGACAAATGTTCTCTTACATTTTTTCTTATTATTACAGTGTTATTTAGAATAAGGTTAATGGTAGACAGACATGACAAAGACGAAGTGAATAATATAGACTTTTAAGCACATTTTTACTCATTCTGAATTGGATTCTATTTGTATTCTTAATAGGAATTTAAATTATCTAACATATGAAAGTTGCTAAGAAAGTAAATTCTAAGAGTTTTCATCACAAGAAAAAACAATCTTATTTTTTTTTCTTTTGTTTTGTGTCTATGACATTATAAGAGATGATGGATGTTCACTAAATTTATTGTGGTAATTATTTCATGATGCATGAAAGCCGAATCATAATGTTCTACACTTTAAACTTATAAAGTGCTGTATAACAGTTATATCTCAATAAAAATTAAAGTAATCCAAGGAATTTCCCAGCAATCCAGTTGTTAGGATTTCAAGCTTTTGCTGACAAGGGCCTGTATTTGATCCCTGGTGATCCCTGGTCTGAGAACTGAGATCCCACCAGCATCCTGGTGCAGCCAGAAATAAAGGGAAGAAATTTAAATAAATCAATAATTTATAAACAGTGCATATATATGAAATTTAGAAAGATGGTGACGATAACCCTGTATGCGAGACAGCAAAAGAGACACAGATGTATAGAACAGTCTTTTGGACTCTGTGGGAGAAGGAGAGGGTGGGATGATTTGGGAGAATGGCATTGAAACATGTATAATATCATATATGAAATGAGTCTCCAGCCCAGGTTCAGTGCATGATACTGGATGCTTGGGGCTGGTGCACTGGGATCACCCAGAAGGATGGTACAGGGAGGCAGGAAGGAGGGGGGTTCAGGATGGGGAACACGTGTATACCTGTGGCAGATACATGTTGATGTATGGCAAAACCAATACAATATTGTAAAGCAATTAACCTACAATTAAAATAAATGAATTTATTAAAAATAAATAAATAAATAATTTAAAATGGAAATAAATATCATCTAAGAAAGAGGAATTGCACCAAAGACCTATTCTGAAAAAATACTACTAGCTGGCCATCAAAATTCTTTATTCCTTATGTAAATAGTAAAGCGAGTTGTTATCTGGCTTCCCATTTAGGAACAGAAATTTCCAGTCCACCTCAAAAGGCTACACTCACATAAGCTTTTGCCAGTGAAATATAACTGAAATATGTGTAATTTCTACCTCAATTTCTTAAGAGGAACTCTTTTACTCTGAACTTCTGCCCTTTGATTTCCAGAATAGCGATTTTCAGCGTGACTTAGAAGACAATGTGTTAAAGTTGGCAGAACCACCTTCATCCTGAATTCCTAAATTATGCCTTGAATTAGAGCTCTTGACGATCCTCTATATTGTGCTTAAATTTTTAAACAGGTAAAAATTAATTTTACCTTGCTTGAGCAATTGGATTCTCAGTAATCTTGTTACAGCAATTAATGATTCCTTAATATACCCTATATTGATCTAATAAGACTTTACATGATCATTAGTAATTCCACTGGCCCACTAACGAAAAAGCTGGGAGTAGATATGTCATGATGATATGGAAAAAAACATTGATATTAATTTCTAAATATCACACATAGTTATTGATCATACATAGTTGCATATGTATAAATACATAAATGTGAGGTAAAGTTATTTCAAATGTTCATGATACCAAACAAGAATGCATATGATCCAAAAGTATTTAAATTGTTCTTAATTTTAAAAAATAATTTGTGTGTCAACATCAACATGCATTTAGATGTGTTATTATAGAGACTAAGTTTTATAATTTGTTGAATCAATGATGCATGTCCATTCCCTGATAAATTATATTTATCTAAAGCTATGCAGTATATTGAAAAGAACTTAAAGACTGACGCCAAACAAGAAGAAGCTGATGACTAAATGTTTGACTTGCTTCCCTGGTGGCTCATAGGTTAAAGTGTCTGCCTGGAATGCAGGAGACCCTGGTTCGATCCCTGGGTTGGGAAGATCCCCTGGAGAAGGAAATGGCAACCCTCTCCAGTACTCTTGCCTGGAGAATCCCATGGAGGGAGGAGCTGGTAGGCTACAGTCCATGGGGTCACAAAGAGTTGGACACGACTGAGCGACTTTAATTACTTACTTACTTAATATGTAGTTTGGACAAATCAAGTAACTTCTCTGTAATTTAACTACATCTTCTGTAAACTAGTGACTGAAAATGAATGTTTTTTTATAAGGGTTGAATGGGATAATATAATAACTGAACTTTTACTCTAATGCACTGTATGTAGGCACAATTCCTCAGGAGATAAGAATGTTTCATACATTTACACATATAATCTCATTTCTGCTAAAATTGTTGGCAAAGTTCTATTGTACATTCCCAGGAAAAATAAATGTTTTAATTAGTCAACAAATGCTACTGACTTATTTTATACTTGACATTGGGGTGGTCAACATGTTATAATTTTTAAAATTAAACTGGTATTAAGAATGACATTTAAGAGAGAGAGTCATTAAAGAAATACTGGGCAAGAGCTTTTTTGTGGTTTTGTCTGATTATTTGTTGATGTTTCTAAAGAGTAATATTAAGGCAATTAGATTTAGGCAATTAGAAAGGCATTAGTTTTCTTTGAAAGTGGTTTTGGTAGAGTGACATGATTTGCAACCAAATTGCAACGTTTTAAAAATTAATCACTGATACAGCCATGGAAACAAAATGTGTAGTTCTTTTATCCACCAATTCTTGGGTGTATAATGAAATAATAGTGAGCATTAGTAACTTAAAACTGTAAAATGGATATGGAGAAAAGGAGGATTTAAAGATGAGATAGAAAAAGAGGATATCATCAAGTAAGCCATTATGAAAATTTAAGAGACAGTGCTGGAGACAATCCACAGAGTGAGAAGAAAGAAATGAGGGAAAGAAAGGGGGAGGTCATTTATGGGAGAATAAGGACAGCACAAGTCTAGGATCTTTTTTTTAATTTTTTAGGTAAGATGTGGTTTTATTTAGAGAGAGACACACTCCACAAAAGAAGGCAAGAGGCTCTTGAGCTTCTTATATGGAGTAGTTAGATTTTATGGACTGGGTAATTTCATAGACTAATGAGTAGAGGATTATTCCAGCTCTGTCAAGGAAGGGGTCGGGATTTCCAGGAATTGAGCCATTGCCCACTTTTTGGCCATTTTTGGTTGGTCTCAGAATGTCATGGTGCTCATGTGTGTGTCATTTAGCTAATGTATTACAGTGAGCATACAATGAGGCTCAGGGTCTACTGGAAGTTGAATCTTCCATCATCTTGGACCTAGTTGGTCCTAACCAGTTTTTGCCATGTCCTGTATCTGTGTCATTCTTTTAAAGGTTGTGCTCTGCCTCCTTCCCTTCTGCTTCATTTCCCACCTCAGAGATTTTACTCCCATATTCTTATGGGAAGCTGAAGGTTGAAGCTCTGTCCTCTGTAACTTTTTTAAGACTGAGTAGGGGCAGTGGCCTGTCTGTCAGGGAATAAAAACCTATGAATTCTTGATCTAGGGGCCCTGGGGGCAGGGCAGTTCCTTGCTTTAAGTCAAAGAGGCTAGAATCCTCACATAGTCACCATTTTGATGATAAAGTAATTTTGTAATAGCATCAGAGTATTAAAATATCTATATGACAAAAGACTCAATGGCATGGTTAAACATCTGCAATTGATAAAGAAACATGGTTACAATAACCAGAATTATGAATGATTCCACTTAACATACCAAATAATCATAGTTAAATATTTCTCTTTGAGATACCTCAGGGACACTCAAAAGCATCCCAAAGTTAGCTGGAAATTAAAAGAACTTTAATCAAAAATTGATATTTGGGAAGTTTGTCAAAAATTTATAAAACAGTCAAACAAGATCATAGCCCACTGTAAGAAAGAGGTATGCATGATCAGGATTTTCTAAGACTGAATTAAATCTAGTTGGGTAAATGCATTTTGTTCAGCATGGGCTAGGACAAGACTGAATTTGGATTCTGTCTCCAAAGTTTCCTTGAAATGTTGCTTTTAATAATAAATAATATGATGCTTTTTGCCTTTAAGAGATCTATATTTGCTTTTGAAATCTCTTGCAATTTTTAACTTTTTTTGGTTAATAAGTAAGCATTGGTTCACAGTGACCCAGATTGATTTTTAAGGTTTTATTGAGGTAAACTTCCAAGATTAACCTTGAAAGAAAACAGAGACTTTTGTTTATTTGTTTTGTTTCAAAGACAGGAAAAACAGAGTAGATTAAATATTCACAACACTTTTTGAGATACAAATGTTGAAAGATGACTGATAGACTGAAGAATCTGACAAAAATTGGAGAAGGGATTAAGTAAGAATATAAGCATATCACAGTTACTGGGTAGTCAATTTAAAGTGTATGCTCTGTTACGGGAGAAAAAAAAAGTGATGAGGCTAAGAAAGTCAAACTTAAAAGTTCTCATTACAACAAAAAAAAATTGTAACACTGTGAGCTGATCCATATGTTAGATAGTTAGAACAGGAAAAAGGAGTCCACAATAGCAATGGCTAAAAGACAAAGAAAGGGAAAAGCCCACAAAAATAGAACAAAAGCAAATCCAAACGAAAAGAAATGAGTATTTGAGGTGAAACAAACACACCCCCTTCTTGGCCATTCCAATTTGCATAAGTCAGGCTCAAGGTGGGGAGGAGACAAATGTATAAAAGAAGGAAGCCAAGACAGACTAAGGCCTTGCCTTTGGGATTGGCTCGCCCTCACGCCACAAGGGTGTACTTTCCTTTGCTTGGCAAATAAAACTGTGCTGTAAACCAGCTGTAACACTGGTCCCCTGTTTCAAATCTTTGCTGCAGTGAGAAAGAACCAAGGAAATTACACACTCCTCTGACATAATCTGATGCTGAGACTCGGATGTAACCTGGCTGAATCAATCTTGGCTTGGCCCCATGAGGCGGGGCTAAGCATAGCAGAAGCCCAACTCAAGGAAAGCTCACGTGGTAGAAGCAGAATGCAAAGGAAACCCAGTGCAGTGGAAGTGACAAGAAGCCTAATGTGCTGGAAACCAGGACAACAAGAACAAACTCAGCAGAAAGCTCAGGTGACTCAGTCTCAGATTTCAGAAGACCTCCAGTTAAGGAGGTCTTAATTAAATCTTAATTCCTTTACAATCTTCCATTTCTTGTTTCTTCGAACCTCCTGTGAACAGGCAAGGGGCAGTGGGTGCAATTGAGGGAGTCTGGTAGGGGCTACTCCCCAGCGTGTCCCGAAGGCTCCACTACTCTCTGTGCCCTAGTAGCTGGTGAGAGTGCCCAAGTGGGTGAGAGTTCTTCAGTCCTTAACCTTCCTTTGTGCCAAGGGTCAGCCCAGTGAAAACTGTGGGTACAGGTATGGCATTTAGCAGATTTTCTGGCAAGTTATAAAAGGGGTTCCTCAGCATGTTTTCCAAACTGCTTTTTCCTCCTGTTCTTTAGCTCCTCTCTTCTCTCCATCTATGCCACAGTTTGGACAGGTCATCATCTTTCCATTTCTGAAAGTTGTGTTTGAAACTGCTTCCTAAGATTTGGACTTAAACCCACATGGCAGGGACTCTGTGCTATGCTTAGTCACTCAGTCATTTCTGACACAGACTTGAGCCTACCCAAAACCTACAGTGCTTGGTTTCAGGACCTAGTGAAGCTTAGGCTCTTGATGTCTCATTGCAGAAAGAATTCAGTGAGATACACAGCAATAGGTAAAAGGTAGATAGATTTGGTTCAGAGAGAAGCACAGAGTGTGTGCCATTGCAGAGGGTGAATGTGGGGGTCATGAAATGTGTGGTTAGTCTTTGTGCACTGGGTGATTTCATATGCTAATGAGTAGGAGGATCATTCCAAGAATTGGGGAACAACCCACTCCTTGGTCTTTTGATAGTGCCTTGGAATTGTCATAGAGCCTCTGGCTGTGTGTTATTCAGCTTGCAGATTGAGGATCAAGATTTAGTTGAATTGGACTTGTCTGCCATCTTGGACCCATTAGATTTTAATTGGTTTGAGTTATGTCCCTGGGCTAGGTTATTCTTTCAAAACTTGTGCTCTGCCTCCTTCCCTCCTGTTTCATGCTCCCTACCTGAGCCCTGTTCAGGACCACAATGTTGCCTCTACAATCTTCTGGACACTTTGGCCACCTGATGTGAAGAACTGCCTCATTGGAAAATACTCTGATGTCGGGAAAGGCTGAAGGTGGGAGAAGGGGATAGAGGATGAAATGGTTGGATGGCATCACCAACTCGATGGACACGAGTTTGAGTAAGCTCCAGGAGTTGGTGATGGACAGGGAAACCTGGTGCACTGAAGTCCATGGGCTCACAAAGAGTTGGACACGAATGAGTGACTAAACTGAACACTCTTCTGGAGGGACAACCAGGAAATAGCTGGACCTTAGGAGGGAAATACTGTATGATATCCAATCCCTTGACTGTGTATCACAATAAACTGTGGAAAATTCTGAAAGAGATGGGAATATCAGACCACCTAACCTGCTTCTTGAGAAATCTGTATGCAGGTCAGGAAGCAATGGTTAGGACTGGACATGGGACAACAGACTGGTTCCAAATAGGAACAGGAGTATGTCAAGGCTGTATATTGTCACCCTGCTTATTTAACTTCTATGCAGAGTACATCACGAGAAACGCTGGACTGGAAGAAACACAAGCTGGAATCAATATTGCCAGGAGAAATATCAATAACCTCAGATATGCAGATGACACCACCCTTATGGCAGAAAGTGAAGAGGAGCTAAAAAGCCTCTTGATGAAAGTGAAAGAGGAGAGCGAGAAAGTTGGCTTAAAGCTCAACATTCAGAAAACGAAGATCATGGCATCTGGGCCCATCACTTCATGGGAAATAGATGGGGAAACAGTAGAAACAGTGTCACACTTTATATTTTTGGGCTCCAAAATCACTGCAGATGGTGATTGCAGCCATGAAATTAAAAGACGCTTACTCCTTGGAAGAAAAGTTATGACCAACCTAGACAGTATATTCAAAAGCAGAGACATTACTTTGCCGACTAAGGTCCATCTAGTCAAGGCTATGGTTTTTCCCGTGGTCATGTATGGATATGAGAGTTGGACTGTGAAGAAGGCTGAGCACCGAAGAATTGATGCTTTTGAACTGTGGTGCTGGAGAAGACTCTTGAGAGTCCCTTGGACTGCAAGGAGATCCAACCAGTCCATTCTGAAGGAGACCAACCTTGGGATTTCTTTGGAAGGAATGATGCTAAAGCTGAAGCTCCAGTACTTTGGCCACCTCATGTGATGTGCTGACTCATTGGAAAAGACTGTGATGCTAGGAGGGACTGGGGGCAGGAGGAGAAGGGGACGACAGAGGATGAGATGGTTGGATGGCATCACGGACTCGATGGACGTGAGTCTGAGTGAACTCCGTGAGATGGTGATGGACAGGAAGGCCTGGCATGCTGCGATTCATGGGGTCGCAAAGAGTCGGACATGACTAAGCGACTGAACTGAACTTAGATATTCAGGCCTTCATCCTCCATGTTTCCTGCAACATGTGCAACAACAGCATTTCTCAGTGAAGCTGCTAAGGCAGGTGACAGGCACACAATGCCTACTAGGAGTCCATCTGCTGGTGGCATCCCTTCTAGGTAATTGGGCTTCCAGGGATAATGTTTGCCACTTTGGGAGTTAGCCCTGCAGGCTGTTTGGGCCCAAACCCTTACCACTCTTCTCCTAAAGTTACAAACATACCCTGGGATAAATCTCTATTCCACTTTTATGAAACATCTAGTCTGTTGCCTCTTACCAATTTGTTCTTACTAACTCCTGCAACTGGAACCCCACCCCCTTGTAGTCAACATCACTCCACCCAGGTTTTTATTAAAATACTCTTAATGCCCCTAACAGGACCAGATAACCCACTCCTTTATCATTACTCATTTTATTACCTGGAGTGGATCTATGACAATGAAATGTTTACCTTTGGAAACACCTTAAGCTGCACTTATGGAGGACTAAGGGAGAAAATCAGTCCCAACTTGCATCAGACATCAGGATAAAGTTACAAAAGCTACAGCACCAGGACCCTGCTGCCTTTATAGATGAGATGGTCCAGCCAGCCACCAATACTTTTTATAACAGAGAACAGGAGAGAGAGGCCAAGGCCCAGGAAAGGGAGAAAAGGAAAGAGATAAGGCATACTCTGATGCTGGCCACCCTCCAGGGAAGCCCTATGTCAAACCTCGTGTCTTAAAAGGACAGGTACGAGGCAAATGCTTGATCTGTAGATGGGTGGGACATTGGGCTAAAGAGTGTCCAAACCATTATAAGTCTTCTAAAATGGCTTGCTACAAATGCCATCAGTTGGGACATTGGGCAGCACTCTGCCTCCGAGACCCAAGAGCCTCAAGGTTAAGTGCCAAACCTTCCCTCACGATGGTTCAATAGAAATGAAGTGGCACGCTCCAGCCAGTCCATCTGTCACAGATAAACACCACAGGACTGGAGCCAGGGGTGCATCTGGATGTGGCAGGTAGGTCCAAGAATTTCTTGGTTGACCAGGGACTGCCTACTCTGTCCTGAGCTCCTACTCCGCAACCTTCTCCTCCCAAACCTGTACCATTTTGGGTGGTACAGGAAAAACAATTACAAAAAGATTCATCCCAGCACTTCTTTGTTGTTGGGATGGACAAACATTTTTCCACAGATTTCTGGTGGTCCCTGAGTGTCCTCCTCCTTTATTGGGAAGAGATTTTTCCCTGTCTTCAAAATCTTGCAGCTATTACAGCTCTTACAGAAGATGTTTTAAAACTCTCTTTTGGGGGTAAACTAACTATTTTTTGCCAGCCACCAAGTGAAACAACTCCTGAATGTGAGAGGCCATTTATGGATGTCTGATCAAAGGATTCTCAGATATCAAAGTAGTGCTGAGTGAAAATCCAGGCCTGACTAGAGCCCTTTGTGAGGTTCTTAAACCTGCTGCCCTCCTACCTACCCCTAAGGTCTCTCTCCCCTCTCACTCTTGCCTAGAAACCTTAGACCACTGGACAAAACCCTGAGAGGGATTGTCAGAATAACCTCTGACCAATCCTGAGGAAATCTAGTACATTGAGGGAAGCAGCTGTGTTTTGGATGGAAAAAGAAGAGCCAGATATGCACTAGTCTCCAATTTTGAGACCACAGAGGCTAAACCTTTGCCACCAGGTACTTCAGCCCACTTAGCTGAACTCATAGCCCTGTTTGAGCTTTAGAGCGGTGAAAAGGAAAAAGAGTGGCTATTGACACTGACTCCAAGTATGCCGTTCTGGTGCTACATGCACATGCTGCTATTTGGAAAGAAAGAGACCACTTGACCACCTGAGGGTCCCCAATCAAATATGGTGATCAAATCCTTAGGCTCTTGGAGGCAGTCCATTTGCCTATTGAGGTTTCAGTCTCCCACTATAAAGGACACCAAAAAGGGAGCATGGAAGTGGCATGAGGGAACCAAGCAGCCAATCAGGCCACTAAGAGAGCAGCATTACAGAACAGTGACCTAATAGGTGTTGCCACCTTAGTTCCACAGACTAATTTGCCAGAAACTCCTTCATATACTGAAGGTGAGACTCTTCAAACTAAGAGTAGGGGCTTTCAAGAGGATCATATGGGGTGGTTCCAAAAGGAGGGACTCCTTTTTCTACCTGGGAACCTCCAGTGGAAGTTGGGTAACTCCTTACATGCCACCACTCATTTGGGTAGAAGGCCCTCCAAATATTACTAGAAAGGTCCTTCAGAGAAACAGGCCTCCAAATGACTATAAAGCAAGTGGTCTCCTCTGAGCCCCCAAGGAAGTCAAAGAACACAGCTGGTCCAGCTTGTCCAACAACATGGGACCTACCCAGTGGAGGACTGGTAAATGGACTTCTTCCAGATGTCAGTTTCTCAAGGGTATAAATACCTACTAGTCATGATAGATACATTCACAGGATGAACTGAAGGCTTTCCCACCTGGACTGGGGAAGCTGAGGAGGTGGTAATGAAACTACTCCATAAAATCATGTTAAGATTTGGTCCACCCAAGTCATTACAAAGTGACAATGGGAAATCATTTATTTCTAAGGTCACCCAAGGGGTCTCTAAAGCATTGGATATTACCTATTAACTCCATTGTGCCTGGAGGCCTCAGTCTTCAGGAAAAGTAGAAAAAAACAACCAATTCCAATTCTTAAAATCATCAATAAAAAGAATAACCCAGGAGACCTCCCTGGGATGGAAGGAGGCTTACCAATAGTTCTCCTCCCCACCCATGTTGCCCCCAAGGAATAAGTTGGTCTTAGCCCTTATGAAATGCTATATGGGAGACCTTTTGTTTATGTCAATGACCTCTTCCTAGATCTAGAGGCTCAGACCCTCCAGTCTTATACTATAGCCACTGAGCAGTTCCAACAAGATGGATGCTTATGGGGTGTCAATGGAACCCAAAAGATTCTAAAGAGCCACCACTATAGGCTCCAGGAACTTAAGTTCTAATTAAAGTCTGGAAAGATGGGTCCCCAAAGGCTCAACTCCTTTGAGGAGTTGAGGATCCAACATGGAAGGGTCCCTATCCTGTAATACTTTCTACCCACACAGAAGTCAAGGGACCAGGACACAACTCCTGGATTCACTACTCATGAGTCAAGTCGTGGAAGAAAACAGAAGAGGACACTCAATACACCTGTGAGCCACTGGGAGATCTCAAATACCTATTCAGGACTACAAACAAGTGCCATCCTAATTAACACCCCCAAAATCAAGTTTCTGGGGATAAGATTTCTCAGGATAGCTCTAAAGAGCCAACATAGCTTGGCAGGTGTTTTACTCCAAAATAAACAGGAGACATATCTCCTGATCCCTGAACAAGGATGGACTTGAGCTATCTTGAATGAGTCGTGTTGTTTCTGGGTAAATACCTCCAGCTAAGATAAAGAAAGTTTCATAGTTCTCAAGAAAAATATTCAGGTCGTATGGGATCTCAAAAAAATTCTGGAGAGCCCTCAGGGTGTCTATAATCTCTCTTTGCGGGGATCCTTCTCCTAGCGAGGGGGAATTTGGAGTAGGCTAATGCCCCTACCAATCCCTGCCATCACCATATTGATGCTGCTTATGATTGCTTCATGTGTTTTCAATGATCTAACCTGTTTTGTCTTTACCCAAGTCAACAAGCTACAACATGTAGTACCAGTTGAACAAAGATATATAAAACTACACCTGACCACAGGAAATATCACTCACCCTTAGATGGACAACACCATAAGGACTCTGAGGCCTGAGACTAGCAAGAGGGGGAGGCCCAACGCCTCTCACCATCCCAGCTCAGCAGGAAGTAGCCAGAGAGACCTCAATGCCCCTATTCCAAAATAATTAGGCCTCCCATCTCTTGAGGGGGGAATGTTAGGTAGTTGGAATAGGAAAAAAGAGTCCAAAATGACAGTGGCTAAAAGACAAAAGGGAGAAAAGCCTGCACAAAAGAAAAAGAACGAAAGAAAATCCATAAGGAAGGGAGAACTTCAGGTGAAACAAACACATGCCCTTCTTGGCCAGTCCAATTTGCATAGGGCAGGCTCAAGGGGTGGGGAGGAGACAAATGTATAAAAGGAGGAAGCCAAGACAGACTGAGGCCTCGCCTTTGGGGTCAGCCCACCCTCACGCATCGGGAGTATACTTTCCTTTGCTTGCCAAAAAAAGCTGAGCTGTAACCGAGCTGTGACACTGGTCTGCCATTTCAAATCTTTGCTGAGGCAAGACAATCAAGGAAGTTACACACTCCCCTGACATATCTTAAATAAACTTATTGTGATAACCATTTCAATATATATATATCAAAGCATTACGTTGTACACCTTTGTTGTTGTTCAGTCTCTCAGTCATGTCTGACTCTTTGTGACACTATGGACGGCAGCGCATCAGGCTTCTCTGTCCTTCACCATCTCCTGGATCTTGCTCAAACTCATGTGCACTAAGTCAATGATGCCATCTAACCACTTCATTCTCTGTCGTCCTCTTCTCCTCCTGTCTTCAATCTTTCCCAGCATCAGAGTCTTTTATAATAAGTCAGTTATCAGGGTCTTTTCTAATGAATCAGGTGCCCAATTTATTGGAGCTTCAGTTTCAGCATCAGTCCCTCCAATGAATATTTGGGGTTGACTTCCTTTAGGTTTGAGCTCCTTGCATACAAATGTTATATGCTAATTATGTCAATAAAATTGTGTGGGGATAAACTGATGAAAAAAATTTTAAGTAAAATCAAGATGCTAACGAGCAAATAGTTGAAATTCATCCCTGTAAATTACAGGTTCCAAGCAAATACCATAACATAACTGTGGATATGGCAAAGGTGAGTTTATTCTTAGTCACTAAAGCAGATCACTACTTCAACAGAGACTTAGGAATTCTTGTCTCAGTAGGGAGAGCAACGTCAGTATATTTATGAAATGTGGGGATCTGGCTCAAAGTGGGTTTTTCCATACTGGGCTAAGTCCAGACTGGGTAAAAATTATAATATAATAGTTTAAAACCGAGGGACAAAGTAAAGGGAGGGTTTTGATATTAGGGTTCAAAAACTCTTAGAAACTAAGCATTTGGTTGATTTTATCAAAAAGCTGCTCAGCCTGATGGTCACTTAAATGAGTTTCACAGACAGTCCCTGAAATAAAGAAGTTCTCCATGACTTTTATTTCCTTGGCAAGAGTTTCCCTGAAGAGTAAAGTCATCATAATCAAGAAGTGGAATCAATAAGCTTGTGTTAGTGAAGACACTTAACTCTGTGGGTATAGATGTTTCTATGCTACATTCATTTCTTTCTTACACAGAACTAGAAGTGTTTCACATATACAGGAAGAATTCATTTCCTAGAATGGATGATGCTGATAGAACATCAGAGATAGTTCAGCCATAATCAATCAAGTGATGGTAAGAAAACTATTAGAAATCTTCAAAACACAGTAAATTCTAATAGTCTAACAGTGTAGCCATATTCTTATAAAATTTATGAATATGTATTTTTAAATATTTTCAAGATTTCCTTGTTACTCAGATTTTGATATTTTACTCATCTTTGAGATCTCCAAGCGATCCTTGAAAGATCCCTTGTCTGATAGAACATACCTGTATTCTTTCTCTATAATCTTAATATATTTAGTCTGTTGGTATAACTAATAAGCATAGCAAGTATAATATGCTTTTGTTAAGTTATTATGATCTGAATATTTAAGCTAAAGAGTATTATAATTAATATAATTAAGATCATGGCATCTGGTCCCATCACTTCATGGCAAATAGATGGGGAAACAATGGAAACAGTGACCGACTTTATTTTCTTGGGCTCCAAAACCACTGCTAATGGTGACTGCAGCCGTGAAATTAAAAGACTTGCTCCTTCGAAGAAAAGTTATGGCTAGCCTAGACAGCATATTAAAAAGCATAGACATTACTCTGCCAACAAAGGCCTAGTCAAAGCTATGGTTTTTCCAGTGGTCATGTATGGATGTGAGAGTTGGACTATAAAGAAAGCTGAGCACTGAAGAATTGATGCTTTTGAACTGTGGTGTTGGAGAAGACTCTTGAGAGTCCCTAGGACTGCAAGGAGACCCAACCAATCCATTCTAAAGGAAATCAGTCCTGAATATCAATTGGAAGGACTGATGCTGAAGCTCCAATACTTTGGCCACCTCATGTGAAGAGGTGACTCATTTGAAAAGACCCTGATGCTGGGAAAGATTGAAGGCAGAAGGAGAAGGGGATGACAAAGGATGAGATGGTTGGATGGCATCACTCACACAATGGACATGAGTTTGAGTAAGCTCCAGGATTTGGTGATGGACAGGGAAGTCTGGCATGCTTCAGTCCATGGGGTCACAAAGAGTCAGACTGAGCAACTGAACTGAACTGATTATAAATAATAATAAACACAGTGATATTTATGTGCCTCCTAATAACTATATATCAGAATGATATATGAAAGAATGAATTTAGATTCTGAAGCATTCAATAATACATGCTATTAATTAATATAAGATACAAATCAGACAATTCAACTTAAAACTGGAAAATGATAGTGACAAGGAAGACCTATCCCTATGAGGAAACAAGGATTACTGGGTATTAGGACAAGCAGCTCTGAGTACAGCCAACTGAAATTAATTCCAACTAGAGAAGCATTCTATCTAGTCTTCAGTATTGGAAAATTCAAAACTTCCATTGGTGTGCCAGCAACATTTCAGTTTTAACACATCTTCAGGATTTCATTAAATGATTCTAGGGTTTTTTTCTTCAAGTTTTAAAACATTTACACTGTGAATATATCATTTTACTTATTTATGGAGTTAAAGAGATTAGTTAATGACATCTCTGAAAGCAGAGGAAAGGGAGAAGAAATGCAAAAGAACCATGAAAGATAAATGATTAGTAATGTAGATTGTTTTCTATTAAAACTACAAGGCAGGATGAAATATACAGTGCTTGCTATTTTTTTTTAAAAGGCAGTGAAAATGAAGAAAGCATAATAATGGCATAATTATAAATCTTTGAAGTTTTTCAGTGTCTAGAAGCATTAAATCTATTAATGCAGCAAGGCTAAGCTCATATCTAGCTCAAGACAAATATATTAGTATTATGTATTTCACAATGGTATAATTGAAAACACTATCAATTAAAAATGTATGCTTTGTCCTTGGTTAATTTTGTGTGTCCCTTTGCCCTTGGTTAATAAAACAGAAAGTAGGATTCAATTATGGGGGATTTCCCACACAGTGAGGCCTTCTCTGACCACACTGTTTAAAATACAACTTTTCCTAACACACACACACACACACACACACACGTATGTTTCCTAGCCTTCTTCTATGCATTGTCTCTACAGCATTCACTACCATCTGGCATATCTGTTAATTTTAACTTTTATATCATTTAATTGGCTAAGGTTTGCTCCCTCCCACTTCCACCCTAGAATGCTCGTCTCATAATCACAGAAACTTTGTTTTGTTCTTGCTTTATTCCCGGGGCCCAGAATGGTCTGACTTTAGTATGAAAGTTTTCTTTTCCTAGTGCTCTCTACACAAAAGATGCTCCACTGGAGGGTTTACATTGGTTTGGAGACAAACAAAGCCACAGTAATAAAGAAACTATTTATACAAAAATCAGCAATGGCTTCTACATTGCCAAATCTACCAGGTAATTGTCAGGCCTCCAATTAGATACTATCTCAACAAAGCTCAACAAAGATGACCTAACATGCTCTTAAGTGAAGTGAAAGTTCCTCAGTTGTGTCTAATTCTTTGCAAGAACTCCAGAATACTGGAGTGGGTACCCTTTCCCTTCTCCATGGGATCTTCCTAACTCAGGGATCAAACCCAGGTCTCCCACATTGCAGGCAGATTCTTTACCAGCTGAGCCAGAAGGGAAGCCCAACTTCCTCTTACACCCTCTGTTATTCTGACTTCATGACACTGTTCTCTGCTGCTTTGCTCCTAGCCGACTGGTCTCTCCTTTCCTCTGACCTATACTGATGTTACTACTCCTAACAGACCTATGGATCATATAGAAGACATTCTTTTTTTTAATCTAAAATGTTATTCATTGAAAAATAATAGAGCAAACTTCCACAGCAATTTTATTACCAATTACCGACAGTATAAATAGTATACAAAAATAAAATGGAAAAAAGTTAAGATAAATATAAAATGATAATATTTTTAAAAGCTGTCTAGTTTCAAACCTTTATATCAATCATTTGCAAATACTAGAAATGGTAGAACATACATTGGGGGGGAGATATATCATTAATAATGAAAATGTATTTCAAATAGACTTCTTGATAAAAAACAAACAAAACTTTTTGACTGATCTTTTGTTTTTATCTCATGAAGTGCCAACAGAGAGAATCAATTGGGATTTAGACAAGTTCTCCTATGTTTTTTTGTTACATCCTGAGAATGCATTATTATTATTACATACAACCTAAATTTTCTTTGCATTGATATTTTAACACTGTCCATTTATCGAGCTTTCCTGGTAGCTCAGATGGTAAAGAATCTTCCTATAATGCAGGAGACACAGGTTCAATCCCTGGGTCAGGAACATCCCCTGGAGAAGGGAATGGCCACCCACTATAGCATTCTTGCCTGGAGAACCCTGTGGACAGAGTAGTCTGGCGGGTTACAGACCATGGGGTCACAAAGAATTGGACATGACTGAGAGACTAGTGATGCACGCATGCATGCAGCCATTTAGTAAGGAATATTTTAATGATAACTAGATAATTCAATATATAAAACTACTTTTAATATTTTTTTTATTTATCTGGTTAAGGTTTACTTCTAACCACTCTCACTCCCACACTAGAATGTTTACTTCAGTAATTACTCAATTTAACCTTTCATGGGTTTTTAATGCAATGTATTCATTGTGAGCAAAAGATAAAGAGTACCACTCTCAACACTTAGGATTGTTTAATTCCCATTTACCCCTTAAGATGAAAATTATCATAAAAGTAATGTCAATAATAATAAAAACATGATTATGGGGGGATGAAGAAGAGGGAATAGAATAGTTCAGAAGCTACTATTCTTGGAGAAGTTTAATAAGTACTAGGAATTGTTCTAAATAATTTACATGTATTAACTCATTTAATCTCACATTGACCATGAAGTAGGTGATATTATAATTCCTGTTTAAGGGATGAAAAAAAAAAAAATGGGGCACAAGGATCTGAAAGAATTTGTCCATTATTGTCAGCAGAGCCAGGACTCAAATGTAAGAGGCCAGGCTTCAGAGTGTATGGCCTTAACCACCATATACAATATCTCTGACACCCCTTAGACTGTGTATGATATCAGGATCTCTAACATGAGACTCTGTTGGGTACCACAGAGGATGAGATGGCTCAATGGCATCACCAACTCAATGGACATGAGTTTGAGCAAACTCTAGGAGACAGTGAAGGACAGGGAAGCCTGGCATGCTGCAGTCCATGGGGTCACAAAGAGTAGAACATGACTAACTGAACAACAACATGAGACTCAGTGAAAGTGCAAGTAATGATCTGTGTAGTAATTACCATAAAATTTGTTTCCTTAGTTGTTATAATATAAGCAAACACAAATATGAATTCTAATATAGTCCTCCTAAATTCTAGTGTATAACACTGTATTCCTCAAAAATTGGATCCTAATTTTAAAGATTATTTTTCTAATTATAACATTCCTCAAAGTTGACATTTTCAATATATTTTCTGACTCAGGCTAAATTCAGTATTTCTCAGAATGAGGTTCAAGTGTCATGTGTATCCTAACAACCTGAAATGTTTATAAACATAAAGACCCCGGGACTGTACCTCCCATTGTACTGAATCAGAATTTCTAGAGGAAGAAATGGGAATCTATACTTTAACCCTAACCCAACAAAAATCTATTGCCTTTTCATGTGTACTAAATTCAAGAACTCTTGTTGTATTGATCTTGCTGATCCACAGGGCTTAACAAAGATGAAAATTCAACATCATAATGTTGAAATTCAACATTACAAGAGTCAACAATTCACAACAACACTATAATTATGAATAATTAGATGTCATTATGTAATATCCAGGTCCTGAACTTATGTAGCTCTGAATAATGGAAACAGTGATATTAATAATTTGCATGACAGTTTTAATCATCATATATTAGCATCTAAAAGGATCACTGACAAATTTCCTAATTTTTAAATTCAGTTCATAATTGATATTACACTTTTTTTTTTTTGATAGGAATTTACACTGAGTTTACCCTCATGGAGAATTTATGCTTTTTATTCAGAGGAGGAACAGGTAATCTCTTGTCCTTTGAGATCTGTAAAAATCTTTAGGGTTTCTCAAGGAATATTGAGAGTAGCTCAGGAATTCTGCAAATGTATTCATTATTATGTAATTTATATAGACCTAGAGACTATAACTAAATTAAGAAGATTTAGAGATTTTTAGATAAGGATAGGAGTGATTCTGAGTCAGAAACAAATGCTTGCTGAGCAATTTACTCTGTTTTTACTCTTTATTTCTTGTTGCTATTATTCAATATATAAATGAGAAGTAGACTGGGCCAGCTAAGAAATGGGTACATTACTTTGCTATTTTCTTGTTCCAAAGAAATAACTGAACTTGTATTACTTTGTCCCAGTGGATTCAAATGGCTTTTTAATCTTGTTCAGTCACTCAGTCATGTCCAACACTTTGTGACCCCATGGACTGCAGCACACAGGCTTCCCTGTCCTTCACCATCTCCTGGAGTTTGCTCAAACTCTTGTACACTGAATCAATGATGCCATCCAACCATCTTGTCCTCTGTCGTCCCCTTCTCATCCTACCTACAATCTTTCCCAGCATCAGGGTCTTTTCTAAGGAGTAGGCATCAGTCCTTCCAATGAATATTCAGGATTTCCTTTAGCATTCACTGAATAGATCTTGCAGTCCAATGGACTCTCATGAGTCTTCTCCAATACCACAGTTCATCCATTCTTTAGTGCTCAGCCTTCTTTATGATCCAACTCTCACATCCATACATGACCAGTGGGAAAACCGTAGTGTCAACTAGATGGACCTTTGTTGGCAAAGTAATGTCTAACTTTTTAATGTGCTGTCTAGGTTGGTCATAGCTTTTTTTCCAAGGAGCGAGCATCTTTTAATTTCATGGCAGCAGTCACCATTAGCAGTGGTTTGGGAGCCCAAGAAAATAAAGTCTGTCACTGTTTCCATTGTTTCCCCATCTATTTCCCATGACGTGATGGAACTAGATGCCATGATCTTCATTTATGGAATGTTGAGTTTTAAGCCAGCTTTTTCACTCTCCTCTTTCACCTTCATCAAGCGGCTCTTTAGTTCCTATTCACTTTCTGCCATAACGGTGGTGTCATCTGCATATCTGACGTTAGTGATATTTCTCCTGGAAATCTTGATTGCACCTTGTGGTTCATCCAGCCCTGCATTTCATATAATGTACTGATGTCTTAAATTTCATCAAACAGCACTTATAGTTTTGAGCTACATTCTCTTATCTATTCTCAATCCTCCTCTTCACTTTCTGCCATAAGGGTGGTGTTATCTGCATATCTGAGGTTATTGATATTTCTCCTGGAAATCTTGATTCCAGCTTGTGGTTCACCCAACCCTGCATTTCACATAATGTACTGATGTCTTAAATTTCATCAAATAGCACTTATAGTTTTGAGCTACATTCTCTTATCTATTCTCAATTACATGTGCTCAGTTCAGTTCAGTCACTCAGTTATGTCCGACTCTGTGTGACCCCATGAATCTGAGCACGCCAGTCCTCCCTGTCCATCACCAACTCCTGGAGTTCACTCAGACTCACGTCCATTGAGTCAGTCATGCCATCCAGCCATCTCATTCTCTGTCATCCCCTTCTCCTTCTGCCCCCAATCCCTCCCAGCATCAGAATATTTTCCAATGAGTCAACTCTTCTCATGAGGTGGCCAAAGTACTGGAGCTTCAGCTTTACCATCATTCCTTTCAAAGAAATCCCAGGGCTGATCTCCTTCAGAATGGACTGGTTGGATCTCCTTGCAGTCCAAGGGACTCTCAAGAGTCTTCTCCAACACCACAGTTCAAATGCATCAATTCTTCGGTGCTCAGCCTGCTTCACAGCCCAACTCTCACATCCATACATGACCACAGGAAAAACCATAGCCTTGACTAGACGGACCTTGGTCGGCAAAGTAATGTCTTTGCTTTTGAATATACTGTCTAGGTTGGTCATAACTTTTCTTCCAAGGAGTAAGCGTCTTTTAATTTCATGGCTGCAGTCACCATCTGCAGTGATTTTGGAGCCCAAAAGAATAAAGTCTGACACTGTTTCCACGGTTTCCCCATCTATTTCCCATGAAGTGATGGGACTGGATGCCTTGATCTATGTTTTCTGAATGTTGAGCTTTAAGCCAACTTTTTCACTCTCCTCTTGCACTTTCATCAAGAAGCTTTTTAGTTCCTCTTCACATTCTGCCATAGGGTGGTGTCATCTGCATATCTGAGGTTATTGATATTTCTCCCAGCAATCTTGATTCCAGCTTGTGTTCTTGCCACTTAAATATGCTTTAAAAAGTTCTGTGGGCTTCCTATGCTGTCAGAGTTAAGTTCATCCTTCATTTCAGTTTTTATCAGTTATGATAAATGGATATTATTTGATTTAGCCCTACCATTCTAATATTCTATATTTTCTTTAATATTATAGGAATTGTTTCATCTTTTCTTCATTTAGGAGGTCAATTTGAGTTTATCATTTATAACAAAATTTACTACCTCAAAAAGTGAGTCCTACATCACAGATTAGTGGAGAAGCTCCTTCACCAGATTTCCAAGTCATTTAGACCTCAAATTGAATTACACTTTCCTTGTGTTTCCCACCTTAACTTTCCTCATTCTATTGTGATTAGCAATCATATCCAGATAGAAAGGTTATTTTTTAATTATTATATTTTATTTTTATTGAGATATAGTTAATCTATAATATTCTATCAGGTGTAAAATACACTGATTCAAAAATATTACAGATTATAATCCATTTATCAGTTCAGTTCAGTCACTTAGTCGTGTCCAACTCTTTGCGACCCCATGGACTGCAGCACTCCAGGCCTCCTTGTCCATCACCAACACCCAGAGTTTACCCAAACTCATGTCCATCGAGTCGGTGATGCCATACAGCCATCTCATCCTCTGTCGTCCCCTTCTCCTCCTGCTCCCAATCCCTCCCAGCATCAGGGTCTTTACAAATGAGTCAGCTCTTCACATCAGGTGGCCAAAATATTAGAGTTTCAGCTTCAACATCAGTCCTTCCAATGAACACACAGGACTGATTTCCTTTAGGATGGACTGGTTGGATCTTCTTGCAGTCCAAGGGACTCTCAAGAGTCTTCTCCAACACCACAGTTCAAAAGCATCAATTCTTCGGCGCTCAGCTTTCTTTATCCATTATAGGTACCATAAAATATTGGCTATATTCCCTGCACTGTACTTTATCCTTGTTTATTGTATACACAGTAGATTGTGTCTCTTAATCCCTTAACTCTCCTGGCCTGCCCCAGCCTCCACTTAGCTCTCCCCACTGCTGATAGTACTAGGTTGTTTTCTGTATCTGTGGGGTTTTTTTTGTTGTTGTTATTATATTCACTAGTTTGATTTGCATTTTATATTTGACACATAAATGAAAACACACAATAATTTTCTTTTTCTGCCTAACTTATTCCACTAAGCATAATACCCTTCAGGTTCATCTATGTTGTTGGAAATGGCAGAATTCCATTCTGTTTTCCTGCTTGTGTTCATATAGGTATACACGGTATCTTCTTTATCCACTCATCCCTGAGACAGACACTTAGGTTGCTGACATATCTTAGCCATTGTAAATAATTCTGTTGTAAACACTTTTGTGTCTATATCTTTTCAAATTAGTATTTCCTATTTCTTCAGATATATACCCAAGAGTAGAACTGCTGGAACCTATGGCAGTTCTAGTTTTAGTTTTTTGAGGAACTTCCATGTTGTTTTCTACAGTGGCTGTGCCAACTTACATTTCCACAGTGTGGAAGGGTTCTCTTTCCTTGACATCCTCTCCAACATATTTTATTTTTTATTTACATTTTTCTGATGAATACCAATATTGAGCATCTTTCCATGTGCCTGCTGGCTATCTTTATGACTTCTTTGAAAAATGTTTGTGTCTTTTTAAAAAAAAAAAAAAATGGTCATTTGCTTTTTTGATGCAAATGTTTATACATTTTGGACATTAACCCCTTGTCATTCACATCATTTGCAAATATTTTCTCCCAGTCAGTAGGCTGTCTTTCAGTTTGTTTTGCAAAAGCTTTAAAATTTAATTAGGTCTTATTTGTTTATTTTTATTTTTCATTACTCTAGGAAGTAGATCCAAAAAGATACTGCTGTGATTTATATCCAACAGTGGCCTGCCTATGTTTTGTTTTAGTTTCCTTTACATTAGGAGACAGTCCCCCCAATATATTGCTACAATTTATAGCAAAGAGTCATTTTCTTCTAGGAGTTTTTTCTATTTTCCCCCCTCTAGGAGTTTTGAGTTTATTTTTATATATGGTGTTACAAATGTTTTAATTTCATCCTTTTACATATAGTTGTTCTGTGTTCTCATACCACTTATTGAAGTAAACTTCTTTTCTCCACTGTATATTCTTGCCTCCTTTGTCATACATTAATTGAACATAAGTGTGAGGGTTTATCTGTGGGCTTTCTATTCTTCCCCAATGATATATGTGGTTTTTTTTGTGCCAGTACCATATTTGATTACTGTAGCTTTGTAATAAAGTCTGAGGATAGGTAACGTGATACTTCCTACTCTGTTTTTTTTCTGAAAATTGGTTGTGGCTATTCAGGGTCTTTTGTTTCTCCATACAAATTTTAAAATAGCTTGTTCTAGTTCTATGAAAAATATCATTGTTACTTTTGTGGGATTGCATTGAATCTGTAGATTGCCTTAGGTTATATGGTCATTTTAACAATATTGTCTTCCAATCCATGAGGACATTATCTTTCCATCTGTTTGTGTCCTCTTCAATTATCTTCATTAGTGTCATGCCCTTTTCTGGATACAGATCTTTATCTCTTTAAGTAGGTTTGTTATTATAATTGCTGTATGGTTGCTAAGTTGTCTCTGATTCTTTGTGACAC
The DNA here is from genome assembly GCF_032405125.1 of Capricornis sumatraensis. NCBI lineage: Eukaryota > Metazoa > Chordata > Mammalia > Artiodactyla > Bovidae > Capricornis > Capricornis sumatraensis. Next base: position 42,553,065 of record NC_091074.1, on the reverse strand, counting down.
CCTAGTCTGTAGCCCACCAGGCTCCTCTGTCCATGGGGTTTCCAGTCAAGAATATTGGAGTGGATTGTCATTTCCTGCTCCAGGGCATCTTTCCTACCCAGAGATAGAATCTGCATCTCCTTCATTGGCAGGATTCTTTACCATTGAGCCACCTGGGATGCTCTTAAGTAGGTTTATTCCTAGGTGTTTTATTCTTTTTTATATGGTGGCAAATTGGATTATTTTCTTAATTTCTCTAATAATTTGTTGTTAGTGTGTAGAACTGCAACAGATTGCTGTATGTTAATTTTTTTACCTCTCAAATTTACTGCATTCATTGATAAGTTCTGGTAATTTGGGGGTGGGGGGTCTTCCCTGATAGCTCAGTTGGTAAAGAATCCGCTTGCAATGCAGGAGACCCTGGTTTGATTCCTGGGTCGGGAAGATCCCCTGGAGGAGGGAACAGCAACCCATTCCAGTATTCTGGCCTGGAGATTCCATGGACTGTATAGTCCATGGGGTCGAAAAGAGTTGGACACACTGAGTGACTTTCACTTTCATTTTAGGATTTTCTATGTATAGGATCATGTCATCTGTAAACAGTGACAGTTTATTTCACTTCTTCCTTTCCAATTTGGATTCTTTTAAATTATTTTCATTGTCTGATTGCTGTAGCTATAACTTCCAATACAGTATTCAATAAAACTGGTGAGAGTGGGTCAGAAGAAGAGTTATGAACTATATTTCTTTGTAAATTCTTCAGCCATTTCTGATGGACTACAATAACAAATATAAGAAAATATCACTTTTTTTAATGAGCCATTTTAAGGAGATGATGATAAATTGTAACAGACCTTACTGCCCAATTTGACTCATGATGTCAGTTCCTATATACTAGTTTGACAAGGCATTTTATATCATACACGAGTGCTGCACTGTTCTACACTGTCAGCATTCACAGATTTAGTTTCCTAGCCACCCTTCAGCAGCCATCCCTTTTGAAGAGTCTTGCTGTTTTCTTTCACTTAATTTCTGTTTTTCTTCCTACTTGGTGCTCCTCCATTTCAGTTACAATCTTGCTTCTTTCATTTTAGTTTTTCTTACTTTAGCTTACTATTGACATTCTGATGGTAACACAAGGCCTTTATGATTATTAAAAAAATCTCAGTACAAACTCAAGATAGGTTGATCCAGACCCAGTATTATAATTTAATATGGAGACTTATTTAATAATTTTTAAAAAATCATCACATAAATATTCAATGAGTACCTACTATGCTCCAGGCCCTGAAATTAAGATGAGTATGACACAGTTCATATTCTAAAAAGGATCATGGTAACCTTTTTTACATATAGACATGCTATTATTTTTTGTTTTTTTTCACTTTATTAGTAAATTTCTTGAAGGCAGTTCCCAGTAACATTTGAAGCAAATCATAATAATAAGAGTTAAAAGCAGTAACATTTCATGTGGTGGTCAAGAAGGCATTTTTCAAAGATTCTTCTCTGAATAAACAGTCATGGTAATTTTTAAAATCATATGAGAAAAAAAAGAAATGAAATGTAAATGTTCAAGTATCTGAAAGTAAGTGTATTCATAATTTAAAATCATACTTAAAATCACACCGGAGTTTTAAGTTCATGATGCATGTGAATGCATGGTGAGTTTCAGTATATGTTTTTGGTATGGAATGCATCCTTTTGATTTCATGAGTTAGAATCTACAATTCTTTCCAGTATTTTTTTTTTCTGTTTCTTTTAAATATTGATGGAAGAGTGAACCCTCTAGAAGTCTCATTTTCTCACTAAGATTTTCTAGTAGAGGGTATGCTCCCTTTTATAATCTGATATATTAGTTGCATAAAGCCACTGGGGGGATAAAAAAAGACTTGTTTTAGAAGCACAAAAAAAGATTATATTTCAAAAAAGTTGTTGAAGGTTAAGGCCTACACTGGGGAGTTCAAAATGAAGAGTTAAGGGCAACAACATGGTCCTATCTGAGGACTTCGTGAAGAAAAATGAATTAATATTAGATGAATGGGGCTTGTACTATATTTATTAAGTTATGAAGCCATGATGTATTGTAATTAAATTTGAGGGTTGGCAAAATAGGGTATCTAAATGAAAATAGCCATAAGTAAAGATTAACAGTATTGTTTTCCCTTGTTCCTCTCTCACAGGCATTATGAGATCTGTTATTATATTTTTAGTTAACTGTTTAGATCTATTATTTCCACAATACCAATACTGTCCACAAATGGGTCTCTGTGCCAATGATCTATCATATAAATCTTCATTCATCGTTTAAACAAGAAGGATTGAAAACTATAAATTTGTCAAAAAAAAAAAAAAATAACACATCAGCAGTCAGACAGAACAGTCTCATTGTGATTGCTTCCCTTGTGTTCTATTGATACCCTCTCTTTCTGCTATCTCTCTTACAAAGGAGAAGTAGATAATAAGGTGTGGAAAAATATGACAGAATCCTATGTACCATAATCAGAAACAAGCAAAGGCATTTGAATGCCTAGAGTCATTGAGTTTCTACTATTCACAAATGGTAAATGGCCAGTGATTAAAGGATTTATATACTAACTATTCACTGCTAATAGTTTCTTTTAAAAACTAAAACAAATACCCAGTTGTAAATAAATGAAAGTGTAAGAGACTATTTTTCAGTTATTACTGAGTAGCATGCTGGTTCTGTTTTCCTAATAATTACTTTTTAACATAGTGTGAATAAATGAATAGTCTTACCCTATCAGAATCATAGAGATTTATTCATTACAGAACTTTAGACTTTCGATTCCAATTTAAAGTACAGAGACAAAGTGATTTCTTTACTTTTTTAGCTGAATAAAGGTGAAGATAGAGTTCTAATACATAGAATTCATGTTTTTATATGAAACTCCATATAATTCAAACCAATGCAAAAATAAACAACTTGATGAGAGTCTAAGGACTCAAACTATAAATAACCAGCTCTAGAGACCCCATGATAATTTTCTAGTAAATATAAAATGGCTGCTGAGTGTCCTGGCAGCTTATACTCAGCTCATTAGAGGTATCCAAATGTTTGCTTCATAAAGGAATCACTGAAATATTAAAGTGTTAAATAAAGGAAGCCAATCTTGTTTTCTCCCCAGTCTTATATATGCTTTATAATAATTTAGATGAGTATTTTCTTCTTAAATTATCTGTCAAGTCACCAGAGCATTCTTTGTTCACTCCTACAACAATATTTGCCTAAATGTGTATCAACACAGACACAAACACACACACAAGACTTTCTCTTTTGCTTATCAAGTACTTGAAGTATGTCCCTATAGAGTAAAACTCAATATAAAGATTTTTGCTGGTTTTCACCCATTTAATGGCCAATTTGGCTATCTGATGCAAAAAACTGAATCACTGGAAAAGATCCTGATGCTAGGAAAGACTGAAGGATGGAGGAGAAGGGGGCAACAGAGGATGACACTGTTGGATGGCATCACTGAGTCGATAGACATGAGTTTGAGCAAGCTCCGGGAGTTGGTGATGGGAAGGAAAGCCTGGTGTGCTGCAGTCCATGGGGTCACAGAGTCGGACACAACTGAGTAATTGAATTGAATGGCCAGTTACATCATGCTTATACTAAACTTGTCCTAAGCAAAATGCTAATCATCCCTGATTCTAATGTTTTTGCACAAGTTAAAACTCATTTTTTAAAAATTCTGTGTAGATGTTCATCAGATATACATCTTCCTTCTCATTACAGAACTTTAAAATGAGGCACACTTCACAGCTCAAAGTGTAGAAGATGTCATTAAACTAGCTGTCTAATCAAGAAGGTGTAAAAAATTTAATTAAACTAATAGCAGGCTGACTCAATTATTGCAAAATATATTAAAAGACATGATATACATGTGATTACAACCATAACTCATATACAATTTTTATTTACTTTCTGTTCTTCTTACAAAATTTTGCTATTTCCTTGGAGATACTAGTATATACATATTCAATTACACATATATATACACACACACCGGAGAAAGCAATGACACCCCACTCCAATACTCTTGCCTGGAAAATCCCATGGACGGAGGAGCCTGGTGGGCTGCAGTCCATGGCACGAAGAGTCGGACACGACTGAGCAACTTCACTTTTACTTTTCACTTTCATGCATTGGAGAAGGAAATTGCAACCCACTCCAGTGTTCTTGCCTGGAGAATCCCAGGGATGGGGGAGCCTGGTGGGCTGCCGTCTATGGGGTCGCACAAAGTCGGACATGACTGAAGTGACTTAGCAGCAGTAGCATACACACACATGCACATATAATTAACACAATTATCAGTACCATATTTTAAATGTGAATCATGCCATTGTTTGCATTTTTATAATAGAATATAATGTAACTCTAAGCTAGTACTTAAGAGATCACTGTGACTTCTTGCCTTTCATGTGAATACTACTTTCCATATTTTACTCTGGCATTTCTGCTAAAATCAGCTACTCTTTTAGCTTTTTATAATGATAAAATTCATCTTTACTAAAAGATATTGAATAAAACTCTAAGGTAAATCATTCATGTTTCATGAGTAAACCTCATTGCTTAGAATTGTTATATTTTTCCTTAATGAAGTTCTTATTCTTATTTTTTCTATCAGCTGCTGTTTGCACTTAATATCTTCAAAAGCTTAAGAGTCTTCAAAGGACTTATGTGTCTAATTATGTGTAGCTTCACTAAAAAAAAAACAACACAAAAAACAACTCCAGTTTTCACCAAAGCAGAAATATTAAAGGTGTTCCTATGGGAAATGGTGAATATTGCTTTGTTTTAAAATTTCAGTTTATATGCATCTGTTTTCATATGTCTTAAAGAGAAATCCATTCTTATTTAAGAAGGAGGCTGGATGAGATAGCCGTGTGCTTGGTAATGGCAAAGGGATGTCTCCCTTACAGCAGAAACAACTGGTGATGCATAACAATCAAAATAAGGAACAGTTTTACACTTGCTATCTTTGCTTCTACCTAGGTCTATTTTAGTTTTCTCAGAAGGAGAGGAGAAAAGAAAAAAACACTCTTGTTTTTGGGATGCTGGACTGAACAATACTATGGTCATAAGCATTACCCAAACTTCTATTCCACCTACGTGTGTGCAGAATACACACTGGCAAAGGAGGACTCTCAGTGTTCCCAACAATCCCAAATGTCATAAATTTCAGAGATAAGTATATTTCTCAAACATGTTTTAGATAACAAAGATGTCAAAGACACCCCAGTATGTCAACACCAAAGGAATTATTCTCCAAGAGAAATTCTACACAAAAGCTCTACATTATTGCTGAAAAGAGGCACTTGGGGTCTCATTTTTCCTTTAACTAATTACTTGTTTGTGAAGCATTTAAAAACAGAATCAGTAAGTAAATCTATATTTTAAATAGCAGTCTCTCCTTTGATGGCAATGATGGTACACAAAAATTATTAGCTATCCTTTTGGCTAGCATTCATACTATCATTTTAGCTTTGATCATCTTTCCAGTAAAATGTCTAGATTTCTTCCAAATAAATAGAACATAGAGCTTCACATCTCTATGAACCCACGCCTTGCTAAATATGATTTTAACACATAATGCCAAGGGGAAAAAAAAAAACAACTTTATTATATCTTTAAGACACTTAATTGCTAAGGTGACATAAGGTTTTGGTGTGGAAGGATCAAGACCTATTGCAGTGGCTGTAAGCTCTCCTCTGTAACTTCTGAGCAATCTTTAGACTACTTAGTAAGCATTATTCCAGATGGCCAATTGGCAGCTGACAGCAACTCTACTCATCAGAGCATATGGTCCACTGATGGTTGACAACTGTCATTCAGGCAAAATTCACTAGAACTACTTGCCAATCATAAAACATTCACTAAATAAAGGGGATCAAAGCCTGAACTGACATGTACTACCTGTCCTGATTAGATACAAAACAATTAGTCACTTTCACTGTAAAGCTCCACTTGGATATAACAAAACATATCTCCACTGGAATGGAAAAAGTTTGCTGACACATTTTGGGGGACTGATACACCACTACAAATACTGTAAACTGCCATAAGCGCTCTTCTACTCCTTTAAACTGGCTTCCCTGGTGGCTCACCTCATAGCTCAGTTGGTAAAGAATCCACTTGCAAGGCAGGAGACTCTGGTTTGATTCCTGGGTCAGGAAGATACCCTGCAGAAGGGATAGGCTACCCACTCCAGTGTTCTTGGGCTTGAAGAATCTACCTGCAATGTGGGAGACCTGGGTTAGGTCCCTGGGTTGGGAAGATCCCCTGGAGAATGAAAAGGCTACCCACTCCAGTATTCTGCCCTCAGAGTTCTATGGACTGTTTAGTCCATGGGATCACAAAGGGTTGGACACCACTGAGAAGCTTTCACTTCACTTCACTGGTGACTCAGTGGTAAAGAGCTGCCTGCTTATGTAGGAGATGAGGTTTCTATCCCTGGGTTTGGGAGATCCCCTGGAGAAGGAATGGCCACACACTCCAGTATTCTTGCCTGGGAAATCCCATGGACAGAGGAGCTTGGCAGGCTGCAGTTCATGGAGTTGCAAAGAGTCAGATATGACTTAATCACTAAACAACAACTCCTTTAAACAGTTTTCCAGGCTGTTTAATGGGCATCGTTTTTATGAAGAATGGAATACAAAAGCAGGTTTTAACTTAGGCATATTCTTTCAATGCCTTACATCAGTTTGCCACTATTATAATCATGTTTGTAAAAGTATCTAATACTTGAGTTAACCAATATGTTTAAACATATACAAATTTAAGCTTCATTTAATTATTTTTAGTGAGGAATTTCTAATTCCTTAATTAGACAGCTAGCTCATAACATAAATCTTTAAATGCCAACTTTTTGAAACTAATAAGCTACAACTTCAGATAACATATTTTCTAAAAGCATTATATATCACTAACAAATATTTTTATTTTTAAAAATTTTCAATAATGTGATAGCTGCATTTACTTTATGTTTTAGAGAGTATTAGAGAGTAAGAAGGAGAAGGCAATGGCACCCCACATCAGTACTCTTGCCTGGAAAATCCCATGGACGGAGGAGCCTGGTGGGCTGCAGTCCATGGGGTCGCTAAGAGTCGGACACGACTGAGTGACTTCACTTTTCACTTTCGTGCATTGGAGAAGGAAATGGCAACCCACTCCGGTGTTCTTGCCTGGAGAATCCCAGGGATGGGGAGCCTGGTGGGCTGCCGTCTATGGGGTCGCATAGAGTTGGACACGACTGAAGCGACTTAGCAGCAGCAGAGAGTAAGAAAACTTTATGTGAAAGAACTCTTAAAAGATTTAACCTTCTCAAGATCCCAGTCTCCTTAGGCCAAATATCAGCTCAGAGATGATTTTATTTTTAAGAAACAAGTATTAAATGGTCAGCATAAAGGGTCAAAACAAGTCAGAGCAAAAATCACTACAGCCAAACATCACTTATTAAAATCTCTGTAACATTTTACCAAATCTATGGCATGTCAGACTTCTTGGCAGAGTAAAGAATGAATGGGAGTATTTGAGAGAAAAAAAAAGAAAAAGAAAATATTTGCATTATTTTTTATTTAAGGAAATGTTATCCAGTATATATATGAGAAGTAGAGGATCTGGAGTTATATACACCGAACCTTGCCATGTACTAGGTGTGGCCTTCGACACATTCTTAAATTTTCTAAGGCCTTAGTTTACAATAAGGATGATAATAGTAATTATCTCACAGTGTTGAATAAGACAATGCCTAGGGCATAATTAGGGCTTCCCTGGCGGCTCAGACAGTAAAAATTTGCCTGCAATACAGGAGATTTGGGTTTGATTCCTGGATCGGGAAGATCCCCTGCCGAAGAGAATAGCTACTCACTCCAGTATTCTTGCCTGGGGAATTCCACAGACAGAAGAGCCTGGTGGGCTACAGTCTATGGGGTCACAAAGAGTCAGACATGACTGAACGACTTTCACTTTTACTTTAGGGCATAATTAGTCTTTAATAATTGCTACATACTCAGCAAATTATCATTACCATCTAGGTCAGCTAAGGTTTAAATTTTCTGGAACTAATCACAGTCTTATTTAATTTTATACAATTTGTATCAATAAAAAGTAGTGAATGACTCGGTATAGCAGCTTTAGTTCACTAATTCCTTTTAAAGACATTATTAATTGACATCAAAACTCTAAAAAGTAAGTAAGGCATTGTTTCACTTTTTCAAATGAGGCAATTTAGGCTCAGAATGGTGAATGAATTTGCATAAATTTACAAAACTTTTTGTTATCAAATGTACAGTTAAACCCAAGATTATCCTATTTTCTATACCACCCCTTTTTACTAGCTCTCTGTACCAAACCAATTAATTTGTTTGCTACATTTTACAGGCCATCATTTATAAATAATTGATGTCCTAGAAAGAGATATACTCTATATAAATAACATAGCGTGAATAAATGCATAACAGGCTTCATGTATCTTCCTCCATAAAAGACATTCTAGACAGACAAACCACTTTAGGGTCCAGATCAAGAAATTCAGAAAATGTGTAACTCTCATAAAGTGATTTTTATAAGATAATTTTATATCCTTATCATTTCTCATTGTAGAAAAATATTGATAAATTTATTTCAAAATTATTTTTTAAATTTAAGTGTAAAAATAGAAGAAATTAAAACCCAGGAGAATATAAATCTCAAATGATGTTTTTTTAACATTTAAAATGATTTAAGAAATGGTCAAATAATTTTATACGTATGTATATAAGCCTTTCTCTATCTTGGTCACTCTGTCTCTCATCTTTCTCTGTCTGTAAAATAATCTCTGTCTATATTAAGTATACACATACATAAGTATACACAAAATTTGACAGGTGAAACTACTTAGTATACCAGAAAATAAATGAAGAAAGTTTATTTGAAACATAAATTGTAAATGTCTATAATTCAGACATTTAATTTTTAGAAGCTCTTTATATCTAAAATACAAATCGCCAGTCTAGGTTCAATGCATGATACAGGATGCTTGGGGCTGGTGCACTGGGATGACCCAGAGGGATGGTATGGGGAGGGGGTTTCAAGATTGGGAACATGTGTATACCCGTGGCGGATTCATGTTGATGTATGGCAAAACCAATACAATACTGTAAAGTAATTAGCCTCCAATAAAAAATAAATGAAAAAGAAAAGAGAAAAAAAAAAAGTAGACAAAGCAAGAGAATTCCAGAAAAACATCTACTTTGGTTTCATTGACTCTGCTAAAGCATTTGAACACGTGGATCACAACAAACTGTGGGAAATTTTTGGAGATGGGAATACCAGATCTCCTTACTTGTCTCCTGAGAAACCTGTATGCAGATCAAGAAACAACAGTTAGAATTGGACATAGAAAAATGGACTGGTTCAAAATTAGGAAAGGAGTACGACAAGGCTGTATACTGTCACCTTGCTTATTTAACTTCTATGCAGACTACCTCATGTGAAATGCCGGGCTGGATGAATCACAAACAGAATCAAGATTGCTGGGAGAAATATCAACAACCTCAGATATGCAGATGATACCACTTTAATGGCAGAAAGTGAAGAGGAATTAAAGAGCTGACTCTTTGTAACCCCCATGGACTATAGCCTACTAGGCTCATCTGTCCATGGAATTCTCCAGGCAAGAGTACTGGAGCTGGTAGCCATTCCCTTCTTGAGGGGATCTTTCCGACCTAGAGATCAAACTCGGGTCTCCTGCATTGCAGGCGGATTATTTACTATCTGAGCCACCAGGGTAGCAAAGAGTCTCTTAATGAGGGTGAAAGAGAAGTGTGAAAAAGCTGGCTTAAAACACAATATTCAAAAAAAAAAAAAAAAAGATCATGGCATCTGGTCCCATTACTTCGTAGCAAATAGAAGCGGGCAAAGTGGAAGCAGTGACAGATTTTTTTTCAGGGGCTCCAAAAACACTGAGAACAGTGACTGCAGCCATGAAATTAAAAGACACTTGCTTTTTTGGAAGGAAAGCTATGACCAACCTAGACAGCATATTAAAAAGCAGAGACATCACTTTGCCGACAAAGATTCGTATAGTCAAAGCTATGGTGTATCCAGTGGTCACGTATGGATGTGAGAGTTGTGCCATAAAGAAGGCTGAGCGCCAAAGAATTGATGCTTTTGAACTGTGGTATTGGAGCAGACTCTTAAGTCCCTTGGACTGCAAGGAGATCAAATCAGTCAATCCTAAAGGAAATCAATCCTGAATATTCATTGGAAGGACTGATGCTAAAGCTGAAGCTCCAATACTCTGGCCACCTGAAGTGAACAGCTGACTCACTGGAAAAGATTCTGATTGTGGGAAACATTGATGGCAGGAGGAGAAGGGGGCAACAGAGAAAGAGATGGTTGGATAGTATCACCAACTCAATGGACATGAGTTTGAGCAAACAACTCTGGGAGATAGTGAAGGACAGGAAAGCCTGGTATGCTGCAGTCCATAGTGTTGTAAATAATCAGATATGACTTAGTGACTGAACAACAACAATAACAACAACAACAATATTTAAGGTTGAAGAAAAGTTTTGAAAGTTTTATTATGTGGAGTTTTAAACTTTTGAAAAGTTGGAGTAATACTGGCTACCAAAATATGCATATTTCATAAATTTATAAATAACCTAACCCAACAAAGCCAACTAGGTGTTTATCACAGATCAAACTAACTACAAGTATATATAATAAGTCTACAAGTGAATAATATTTAAAATAATGCACAAAGCAAGAGCTTCTCAATTCCATCAAGACTAATCTCCCAAAAGAACTCTAAAAGCCTCATGTTATTGATTCTCTTTCCTTTTCCTTATTATCCTAAGTTTCATCAGTTCACAATCACTGTTTGAAAGGTTTCTTTCCAACTTCAGTTTTTCAACTTATTTTCCTCATTCCCCAAAACAAATCCTTCACCAAGGGCTAAAATCTATAGCTTCTTCTTTTTTAAAAAAAAATTTTTTTTTAATTTAATTTTAAAATCTTTAATTCTTACATGTGTTTAAAAAATATTTTAATTGGAGGCTATTTACTTTACAATATTGCATTGGTTTTGCCATACATCAACATGAATCTGCCACGGGTGTACACGTGTTCCCCATCCAGAATCCCCCTCCCACGTCCCTCCCCATGCCATCCCTCTGGGTCATCCCAGTGCACCAGCCCCAAGCATCCTGTATCCTGCATGGAATATGGACTGTCGATTCATTTCTTATACAATATTATACATGATATTATACACACATAAATCTATCTGAGCCCCTCCTTTTATTTTCAATAGTGGCATTGCTTTACATATTCTTACATTTCCAAGTGTGCAGAGAAAATTATACCTAGTTTTTTCTCTTTCTTCAGGGAAGATTTTGTCTATTCTAAAGCAGTCATGATGCAATTTACTCACATGAAAGCCCATATACAAAGAGGCCTGTTTATTTTTCTTATTCCTTTACCTAATCCTATGTGTGTATATATATATAAGATCAAGAACACAGGCTCTCATGCCATTTGCTTTGTCTTCATTAATATATGAATATCTCTTTAAGATGCATGCTGGCAGTTACCATGAAGAAATGTTTGATGAATCTCATTACAAAAGCTTTCTGGTTCTGCAATCTAGGTATGTAAACCAAATACTTATTTGTTGCAGTTACAGTTCAAGGGTCTCATTTACTTTAAAGTCAGTCCTAACCTCAACCCTTAATTCCAGGTAGGCCTGTTCTTCCCATTTCAACTATGAAAATTACATTATTATTGTGATTTTTTCACCTAAAAAAGCATACACTCTCATGTCATCTATCTAATATTATCATATATCTGTCTGTTGGATGTTATAACATTAAAAAAAAAAAATGCTTGTCACCTAATTGGGAGTGTGTGATCATCAGATTTAAAAGCCTTATGGAGCATATAAAATTAATGAGAGGGAGAAGAGTTCAGAAGGAAAGTACCTAAAAATAGAATCTAATTGCATGGCTATTTGGAAATAGATAAATATGATGGGAGAAAACAAAACATTATGAGGAAAAATGGAAGACTTTTATAATTACTTAAGGTGTAAAACTAAAAGTTAGGCCCCAGGGTTCCTGCTTAGGAAAACAGGCCATAGTAGAAATGAATTTACATCAAAGAGAGCCTCTAAAGTAGATATTTAAAATCCTTTTAAGAAAATTTAAAAAATAATAATAGTGAATTACTAAAAAAATATGGATTATATTAAGATCACAATTGATAATAATGCTGTATTTTAATCTAATACATATTTATTTGAGCTGCCAAGTCAGTATAATAAATTAATTACATAAAAAAAAACCAACATGTGTTCTTAACTCCAAAGACATCCATGGTAGTTCAGAAAATGATGAACACAATTAATATGAATCTTTAAATCTCAAGAACGCATTTTATATGTCAAGATAGGAAAGAGACATCTTAAAGACCTTAACTACTTCATATAGTCCACAAAAGTATGTTTGCCGTGGTGCACTAGCACAGATACTTGTTTTTTTCCAAATTTAATTGACTGTTTCTGTACTTAATTAAACATTTAATGTAGAGTTGGGATATAATAGTAAGGTAAATTGTTTTGAAATCTCATTAAATAGAAGACTCATTGCATGTCATATCAAATTACATAAATTTCATTAATAAAAGTCACCATGTGCTCCAGCTATTGTGATTTTCAATTACTTGCATAGTAAGTTAATTAAACATTTTTGTAAGGATCTCTTAGTAGCTAGTTTTTAGTATATATATGTATTTAAATAAATTTCCTATGAATTTCTCAGTCTCAGTCTCCTATAAAGATAACAAAAACTTGTATTATTTCAAAATAATAACCCTAACCTCTATTGGATGGTGGATGTACTCAAGGCAATCTTTAAACAAGAAAGCATGATGCAAATATATTAGTTGACAATATCTCGACTATAGGAATTCAGTATATTCTCCAGTTAATAACTAAAAATAAGAATTAATTTAAAAACATTAAGTTAAATGATCAAAATTTGAGAGTAAAAGTCATTGGTCTTGCCTATTTTACATTTATTTATACTTCTCAAGTATTTATTTAGAATATTTAGACCATTTGAGTTTAAATACTGAGTGATTTAAGGAAATGATATAAGGCATTCTTTCTCTATAAAAGAATACCTTTTTTTTTAAATTGGAATATGCTGATTAGCACTATCTTTTATAACATATCCTCACTTAGATCCTTAGTAAATGCTAATAGAATCATACAAAGCCCATGGTTAAAATTATTGTTTGAAACTTCTAGAGGTAAATAATTATTATTTCAAATAACACTTTCCCCCATGGCTGCTACTGGTGCAGAATGTTTTTTTCCTCTTCATGCAATTTATTAAGAATTAACTTTTTGCTCTGCAGGAAAAGAACTTCATTACATGCTATTATAGCTTCTATTTTTTTTTTTTTGCTTCTTTTTTTTTTAAATTTATTTCCATTTCTTTCTTTTTTTTTGAATCTTGTAAATCTGGCTACATGATAACTCTCACTAAGCATGGCACTGGTTCTTGCTTGTCTTTATTGCACCTTAACATTTGGAAAACACTTTTGAGTCTTTGAGTGATATATAAACCCTATGCTTCTCTTCAAGTCCTGGACAGATAGTAGGGGTTTGCGCAGAAAAAAATCAAAGAGCAAATAGAAACTAGAAAGTTTTTATTTTTCAATTATATTGGAAGTGTAGAATGGGGATTTTACAAAGGCAGTTTTGCTGTTTCTTTCCTGCAGAAGAGGGATTCCTCTTTCAAAGACCCAAGAAAGACAATGCAAACTGGCACTATTTGAAGCTAATCTTCCAAAGCACAATGTGGGGAAACTAAACAAGGTAAATGATTGTTCACTCAATTGTAGCCAGTGCTAATCATACAAATGAACAGGATCCAGCAGGAAACCCATATCTCCCATAAAGTGCTGTCTTTAAAACACAGCAAAACAGCATCTTAAGAGCCCTTTATACCACTCATACATCCTAAGTTTCTCAAAGCACTTTCACACTCATTATCAAATTGCTTCTTATCTCTGATTTTATAGAAAGAAAGTGAAGGACAGACAGATGACGTGATTTGCCTATGGTCTTATAACTAATAATGGACAGAGCCAAGTTTTCAATCCAAATTTGCTGTTTTTTCTTTTGTTTTACAATATCAAGTTGATCAGCATTGCATTAGAACTCTATTATAAATCGTTCCTTTATAGCATTCTAATATATTTATGTTGTCTCTTCATTACAAAAATATCTGAAGGTGTTTAAAGAAATGCTTAAAGTACACTAGGAAAACAAATGGAAATCTACATGAACACAAACCACTAATATTCATATCGCATGTTTTATGATCTTATATAGATATTTAATGAAGGTTTTATATTTTGGCTCTCACACAAGAGTCAAAGCAAAGAGATGAAAAGATAAATTTAAAAATATACTCTACTAAAACAAATCAAGAGTTCAGAAGTGACAATTATTTTGTGGCTTAAGACCCATAAAGAGACAGTATATGATGGTTCATTTGTTCCTTTAAAATTACCTATATTTTGTTTCTTAAATATATATACACACAAATGCACTACACAGAATAAAATATTTCTACACTCTCTATCTGCTAAGATCTCCAGGTGGTGCTAGTTGTAAAGAATCTGCCTGCCAATGTAAGAGACACAAGAGACATGAGCTCAATTCCTGGGTTGGGAAAATTCCCTGGAGAAGGAAATAACAACCCATTCCAGTATTCTTGCATGGGAAATCCCACAGACAGAGGATACCAGTGGGCTATGGTTCACTGGCTCACAGAGTCAGACACAGCTGAACTGATATCTTTCTAGGACCAAATGAAAGAGGCTTGAAAAGTCACATAGTATCACTGTGATCATTTCCCCACGTTCCTGAGAAGAAAAACACTTGGTATAAACTGTTCTTTTAGGACTCATCTGAAGATTGATAACATGTCAAAAGAACAAATATGATTCTTTTGTGAAAAGAGCTATGGTCAAAATCCTGAATTAATTCTCTTTTTCTCTGTCTTTTCATGTTTCTTTATATACATACTCACATATATGAATGTATACAGGAATGCATATATACACAAATAAAAATCACACACATAACTTGTTCTCTCTGTCCTCACATATCAAAAATTAACAGAAAAAAGTGTGCTCTCCTCCCTCTCTTCACTGTCAAGGACTTTTCATTCAAAGTTCTTATTACACTTTGCACCACAAAGTATGAGATAAGAATTACAGGAATTAATATGCAGAATTTTTGAAAAAAAGACAAAATCACTGGGAATTAATTTCAACACATTTTGTCCTGTATGTATCAAGAATGAGTGGACTCATCTGTAATCTCCTCCACTGCCTAAAATGTCTATTCAATTTAAAAAAATAATGAAATAATTTTAAAATGCTATTTCTCATCTCTAGTGTTTCCTAATTCATTTGGCTACATCTCTGTCAAAAATATTTACACAGAGGTTTTCTGTCCATGAGCTTGTCAAACATTCAAGAATGTCAAGTAGGAATGGAGACTATGCCTGAGGCTTGGTCCAAGAAAATCTTGAATATAAAGTTTAAGAACCAATATATTCAGGGAACTAAACATGTACTAAATGTGGGTGCAAGGTGTCCACTTATATGTGCCAACTTGTCAGTTAAGTTCTAGTGTGTGGGCTTAACTGTGTAGTCATTTTGAAAGCATTTTCCTAACTGCTGAGATAAGTTGTACAATAACCACTACTTCCCAGAGCTACTGACCTAATTTTATGATATCCTGAGTTTCCCTGAGCCTGATAAATTCCTAAAACCTACCATCTCTATATACTTGCTTTTCTTCATCACCATTGACCCTTATAAGACATTCTGATATTTGAAATACATTTTGAAATCCATATTTGAATCTTTCTTAGATAGCCAGACCATTTTTAGAGGGAGGGTTTTTTTCTCCTGTTTTTAAAAAAATATAAGTTCTTAAAAAAACACAAACAGAATATGAACTCAAATGATTTGAAAACTTATGGTCAGAGAAAAAACCTATACTTGTATATTTATAGCACCTTTACTCATATCTGCCAAAACTTGGGAAGTGACCAAGATGTCCCTCTGTAGATAAACAGATAAATAAAAAAAATCCAGACAATGGAATAATATTTATTGCCAAAAAGAAATGTAGTATCAAGTCATGAAAGAACATGGAGGAACTGTAAATGCATGTTACTAATAGGACAGAAGACAATCTGAAAAGGCTACATACTTACTGTATGAGTCCAACTATATGACCAGCCAGAAAAGGTAAAACTATATAAATGGTTAAAAAAAAATATGTGGGTCAGAGGGCTAGAATGAAGGGAAAGATGAATAAGTAGAGCAAAGAGGAATTTTAGGGCAATAAAACTACTCTGTATGATACTGTAATGGTGAACACTTCTCTTATAACATTTGTCCAAATCCACAGACTGCACAAAAGATAAATGCGAATCCTCAGGTAAACTATGGGCTCTGTGTGATAAGGATGTGTCAACGTAGGTTGCTCGGTTGCCACAAGTGTACCATTCTGGTGAGAAATTTTGCTAAAGAGGGAGGTTCTGCATACGTTGCAGCAGCAAGGATATAGGAACTCTCTACAGTTCTTCAATTTTGCTGAAAACCTAAAGCAACTTAAAAAAAAAATCTGTCTAAAAAGAGAAAAAGAAAATGTCACTCTGAAAACAAAACAGAACAAAAAATGTGAGACAAAAATCAGCAATGCATCAGATACAAATTTTTCACACAAATTAGACTGAACAAATAAATATATTCAAAGTATTCCAAATTGATAGTTCTCCTTTTGAATTTCCAGATACTATTTAAGGTGTCGCCAATTAAATTTGATCAGCACTAATGTAGTATTTTCAGTCTGATCTTCAGATCATGTAGCACAAAATCAGCATGAAACTTCTAATCCAAAAATTAACACAGCTGGATAGCAGAAGTTACATCAAGGATACTAGCTGATGTGTGAGTAATGTTTGATTATTCAGGGTTTGAAAATTTCTTTTAAGTTTTGAGAGTTATTTCAATGAATGTTGTAAATATTTGCATGCCTGTGTTTATGTCTACTTTTTTCTACCTATGATTGAGCATGTCTACAATGCTGCAGAGGATGAGATGGTTAGATGGCATTACCTACTCAATGGACATGAGTTTGGGTAAACTCCTGGAGTTGGTGATGGACAGGGAGGCCTGGCATGCTGCAGTTCATGGGGTCACAAAGAGTGGGACATGACTGAGCGACTGAACTGAACTGAACAATGCTGCAGACAGTGATTGCAGCCACAAAATTAAAAGATGCATCTTCCTTAGTAGAAAAGTTATGACAGACCTAGACAGCATATTAAAATGTAGAGGAATCACTTTGCTGATAAAGGTATATACAGTCGAAGCTATGGTTTTTCCAATAGTCATGTATGGATGTGACAGTTTGACTATAAAGAAGGCTGAGTGCCGAAGAATTGATGCTTTAAACTGTGGTGCTGGAGAAGACTCTTGAGAGTTCCTTGGACAGCAAAAGGAAATCATCCCTGAATATTCATTGGAAGGACTTATGCTGAAGCTGAAAGCTTCAATACTTTGGCCACCTGATGCAAAGAGACGACCACTGGAAAAGACCCTGATGCTGGGAAAGAGTGAGGACAGGAAGAGAAAAGGGCAACAGAGGATGAGATTGTTGGAAGGCATCACTGACTTGATGGACATGAGTTTGAACAAACTCCGGGAGATAGTAAAGGACAAGGAAGCCTGGCGTGTTGAAGTCCATGAGGTCACAAAGAGTCAGACACAACATAGTACTAAACAACCGAAACAATGCAAGAGATGATTGTGCTGAATAGTAGTTATATTATTTTCTTAAGTGGCATTATTTCTATTCTAAAAAAAAATCCATCTATTTAACAGATTATTCCATTTTTATTTAACAGGTAAACAAATACATGTTATATCATAAGTGTTGCTGCTGCTACTGCTAAGTCGCTTCAGTCATGTTCGACTCTGTGCGACCCCATAGACAGTAGCCCACCAGGCTCCCCCATCCCTGGGATTCTCCAGGCAAGAATACTGGAGTGGGTTGCGATTTCCATCTCCAATGCATGAAAGTGAAAAGTGAAAGTGAAGTCGCTCAGTTATGTCCAACTCTTCACAACCCCATGGACGGCAGCCTACCAGGCTCCTCCGCCTATGGGATTTTCCAGGCAAGAGTACTGGAGTGGGGTGCCATCACCTTCTCTGATATCTTAAATGTATTAAGGACAAAAATCAATGTTGAAAAAATGTTGTTTATTAAAATTGGCATGTTTATTAATTGCTAGGTCTAAGATTCAGCAAAGATTTCATTTTTTAAATCATTTTCTTTTTTAGTGATTCATTTATAATTCATTATCAATTACCAAGTGCCTATATTTAGGCAGACATTATGCTAGGCATCCAGGAAACTATGGGGACTCAGAGTTGGACACCAATCTCAAGGAGTTTATTAGTCTTTGGACCCTCAGTCAATATCTTTTCTGGGTTTTCTAGCAACTGGTTGATTTTATATTCCAATAAGACAACAGTTTTTACCTGATTTTCTTTGCTTGTCCATTATTATTTTTATTTATTTACTAATTTTTCTTCTAGCAGTATACATGAATACTTCCTAAAATCTCAACACTCACAGTTTAGCAGAACATTTAGCATATTAGGGGAGACAAAATAAATAATTTTGTAGTCTTTATACCATAAAGGTTATTTATTTAGATTCTTCTTACAATAGAGAACATAGATTGTTCTTGTGTATAGAAAGGTTTTATTTATCCTCTGAGTGTCTGATGCATAGCTGTCAACTACTTCATGGCCACAATCCTCCTAACTGAGCTAAAAGAGATGGTGTGAGAGACGCCACAGTTAACACATGAGAATAATGACACCAGTGAGACTCATCTCTCTGTATCCATGACTTCTGTAGCCTCTTTCATCATAGACTCTGGGCTTGACTAAATGACTGGGTTCCTAATGGAACATTAAAAAAATGTGACACAAGCACAGGTTTGAAAAGTGTTTACTCAATGGAGCTCATCCTTTCTTGCTGCTGGGAACTCCTTGAAATCCAACTCTTAACTCTCAACTTGCAGCATCTTTTAAGCCAGTTCTTTTATTTCACAGAAATGGACAACTGATACAGAGGCTTTGGCCCATGCTCTGCATGTTTTGTTGCAATCAAATGTTCGAGTGTGTCCCTCGGGGAGGAATATTTATGACCAGCTAGGGAGAAATAGTGTGCCTCAAGCATCAAACTACCCTCTAAGTCTAGGGCAAATGGTGTTTTGGTTATGGTAGTTCAGTTCAGTTCAGTCGCTCAGTCATGTCTGACTCTTTGTGACCCCATGAATCGCAGCATGCCAGGCCTTCCTGTCCATCACCATCTTCCAGAGTTCACTTAAACTGATGTCCATTGAGTTGGTGATGCTATCCAGCTGTCTCATCCTCTGTCATCCTCTTCTCTTCCTGCCCCCAATCCCTCCCAGCATCAGAGTCTTTTCCAATGAGTCAACTCTTTGCATTAGGTGGCCCAAAGTACTGGAGTTTAAGCTTTAGCATCACTCCTTCCAAAGAACACCCGCGGCTGATCTCCTCTAGAATGGACTCATTGGATCTCCTTGCAGTCCAAGGGACTCTCAAGAGTCTTCTTCAATACCACAGTTCAAAAGCATCAATTCTTTGGCGCTTAGCCTTCTTCACAGTCCAACTCTCGCATCTATATATGACTATTGGAAAAAGTTATCAACAAATAAGCAAAACCCATAACTCTAGATTACTTTTATTAGATTATAATTTATTTAAGGAAAAAGTCATAGAGAACTGCTTGCATTGCAGTCAGACTGAAATATTTATTCACAATGCATATATTTAAGGGTAAAGAATAGAATGAGAAACTCCCTGAATTCAGTAGTTTCATTGTCTAGTTAGGCAGAAACTATTATCAGAGGCAAAACCAAATAAGAGATAATTTTATGAAAATCATAAACTGAATTTGAAAAATAAGAACAAAATAACAAAAAAGCAAACCAAAAGGAAAACAAGAAAGCCTTGACTCTCAGGAAAATTTTTCCCACAATTATTTTTTCTTCTCTCCTATGTTTTCCTCTCCTCTTTACCTTTTCTTGCATTTTCTTTGTGATGGTATTGAATTGACAGAGAGACTAGGCAAACAAAGTGGTGGTAGATATCTAACACTTTTTTTTTTTTTTTTTTACAAATAGTGTTGCTTGCTTGATATTTATAAGAGCCAGGACATTGAAAAAACCTAAATGCTCACAAGGGAGGAATGGATAAAGAAGATGTAGTACATATATATTAATATAATGCAATATTACTCAGCCATAAAAAGGAACAAAATTGGGTCATTAGTAGAGACATGTGTGGAACTAGAGAGTGTCATACAGAATGAGATATGTTAGAAACAGAAAAACAAATATCATATATTAATGCATATAAGTGGAATCTGAAAAATATATATATATAGATGATCTTATTTACAAAGCAGAAAGAGAGACACAGACGTAGAGAACAAGCATATGGATATCAAGGGGAAGAGGGGTTGCAATGAACTGGGAGATTGGGATTGACATATGTACACGACTGATACAATGTAGATAACTAATGAGAACCTACTGTATACCGCAGGGAACTTTACTCAGTGCTCTGTGCTGACCTAGTTCAGTTCAGCTGCTCAATCATGTCTGACTCTTTGTGACCCCATAGACTGCAGCATGGAATTTAGGTGGTGAACTAAAAGGGAAGGAAATCTCCAAAAGAGGGGATAGGGGATATAGGTATACATATAGATGAGTCCCTTTGCTGTACAGTTGAAACTAACATATTGTAAAGGAACTATATTCCAATATATGAACAAGCAAACAAACAAAAACTAACACCTTATAAAGTCACTGTACCCTAATAAATTTAAAAAAAAACAACTAGTGTTGCTTGGTACATACATTTACACTGCACTATTTTAAATCTATCTTTATCTATAAATTGAGTTGAAAAATTCCAAGTACTTAAATAGATGGATATGCTTATATAAATAGCTTCAGCATAAAGTCAGAAAAATTACATAAGAGTTCAAAATATAAATTTTGGGTCTTCTAATTTAAATTCCCAATTCAGTTTTTACACAAATGGTAAAAAATCTACTGATTACTATTAATAATAATAAAAATAACTGCAACTTGGTGACATAATAATTTTTTGTTTACTACAGTGTTATTACTGAATATTCTTAAATTTGTGATAATAATAATATTAAGTATATTACACAAAACAATAACAAATGATTCTTTTAGTTTGTAGCATCAGGTGTTTCCTTAAATATTTAGTAAGTTCAAATGCTATTTCCCAAGACTACACAAGTTTTATTTTCATTGTCAATTCAATTAGGTTTTAAAGTTACTGGTATGAATTTTTAAAGAGAACTTCTTTAAAATATCATGTTATAAAATATAGAGTACTGCCTTATAAATCATATCAGTATAGATATCAAGACTCCCAAGAAAGAAATATTTTAAGCAGTAGCTGGAAACTTGCTGGCAATTCATGTGTAAAGACAAAGTGGACTGGAGCATTGAATAAAAAGAAATGTATAAGGAAAAAAGAAGAAAAGGGGGAAGAAGAGATATACAGAAAGGCAGGGCAAGATAGCATTTAAATGAAAGTTCTCCATATTATTTACTTTAAAATAACTCCATTGTTTTCCATGCATAAAGGTCCATATCTGGAACATAGGGTTAAAGGTCCTTCTTAATTTTACCCCTGACCTACATAGTACAAGTACTATGAGACCATCATGACCTCCCTTCTTCCTGTCTTACTCATCAGACATCTAGCCAACTTGTTTTCTTCAGGTTCTTCAGGTTGCTCTTCTTTTCAAATGATTTTTTTTTTTTCCTATGCAGAATGCTTTTCTTCCTTTTGCCACTCAATATACTTACTACACTTATACCTCAAGTCCCAGTTTATTTGCCATAATTTCTCTGGAAACTTTCCAATCATTTTCAAGAAAACATGCCTTCTTTTGTGTTCCTATCAGATGACTCATTCTCATTATCATGCGTATCACTTTTCTATAATCATCTGTTCATGGGTTCATACTTCCACCTAATCACCAGTCAATGAAAGTCATTGGCAATATTCCAAAACTCTTTTCAATGCCAGTCCACATCTGCCATATAAAAAAGGTACTTAATAAATCAGAATATATAAATATATGAGTGGTTTGAAATAAATAAATACAAGGCAAATAAATACATCAGCAACACTTACACAAAAAGCTACTTTTTAGATTGTTTAATATTTTCACATGCATTGCCACGTCCACTAGCCAATTACAATCATTGGCTGTTAGTTGACAAATCTAAATCTGTCTGTTGATCCAAGACAAATTGTATGTTGATGACTGAAAAAAATAACTGGAGGCATACAGTTGAGAAATTGAAAGAGTCATTTTTTAAATTTTAATATAGGCTAGATATAATTTTTGGAAGAACCAAGAAAATCACCAACCACAGCTGATTTTCTGATAGAATTCTAAAAAATTGAGTTATTGATCTTAGTCGAATCCAATTGATTTTAATCAGCATCCTCAGCTATAATACCTTGAATGTAGGTATTGGTTTTGCTTGTACTTCTTTCTCTAATTGCTTTAAGTGTAGGTTAGGTTGTTTATTTGTGATTTTTCTTTTTCCCTAAGGTAAGATTTTACTGCTGTGAACTTTCCTCTTAGGACTGCTTTTGCTGGATGCTGTAGGCTTTAAATTGTTGTGATAAATTCATTTCCATTTATCTTTATCTCTAGGTATTTTTATTTTATTTTTGATTTCTTCTGTGATCCAGGAACAAAAGAAGGATGTCTACTCTTGCTACTTTTATTTAATATAGTTTTGGAAGTGTTAACCATGACACTTTGAAAAGAGAAAATAATAAAATGAATTGAAATTGGAAAAGAAGTAAAATTGTCACTGTTTGCAGATTACAAGATACTATAAACAGAAAATGCCACCAGAAGACTACCAGAGCTCATCAATTAATTCAAACAGTTGCACGACAGAAAATTAATACTCAGAAGTTTGTTGCATTTTTGTATACCAACAATGAAACATCAGAAAGAGAAATTATAGAAATAATCTCATTTACCATGACATCAAAAATAATAAAATACTTCCTAATTGTCTTACACTGTTGGTGAGAAAGTCACTATGCAGAGCAGTAATGGAGGTGCTATAAACAACTAAAAACAGAGCTACCACATAATCCTGCAATCCCAGTAGTTCACTGCAGCACCATTTACAATAGCCAGGAGATGGAAGAAACCTAAATGTCCATCAACAGAAGAATGGATAAAGAGCATGTAGTTCATAAATACAACAGAATATGGCTCAGGCAATAAAAAGAATGAAATAAAGTCATTTGCAGTAACACGGATGGACCTGGAGAACATCACATTAAGTAAATCAGAGAAAGACAATATCATATGATATTACTTATATGCAGAATCTGATAAAAATACGCCACAAATACAAAACAGAAACAGACTCACAGACAAGGAAGGAACTTATGCTTGCTGGGGGACAGGTAGGTGGAAGGGATAGATTGGGAATTTGGGATTGTCAAACATACACTGCTATATTAAAAATAGATAACAAGGACCTACTGTAAAAAAAAAAAAAAGAAATACATGTGTATATATATATGAAACCATATCAATTCACTTTAAAGTTTGTAGATTAAAAGTAAATAAAAAGGGAAATACCAAGATAAATACAAATAAGTCTGCTTTTAACACAATTGTTAAGTATTGTTTACATCAAGTTCAGTTCAGTTCAGTTCAGTCACTCAGTCGTGTCCAACTCTTTGCGACCCCATGAATCGCAGCACGCCAGGCCTCCCTGTTCATCACCATCTCCCGGAGTTCACTCACCCTCATGTCCATCGAGTCAGTGATGCCATCCAGCCATCTCATCCTCGGTCGTCCCCTTCTCTTCCTGCCCCTAATCCCTCACAGCATCACACTCTTTTCCAATGAGTCAACTCTTTGCATGAGGTGGCCAAAAGTACTGGAGTTTCAGCTTTAGCATCATTCCTTCCAAAGAAATCCCAGGGCTGATCTCCTTCAGAATGGACTGGTTGGATCTCCTTGCAGTCCAAGGGACTCTCAAGAGTCTTCTCCAACACCACAGTTCAAAAGCATCAATTCTTCAGCACTCAGCCTTCTTCACAGTCCAACTCTCACATCCATACATGACAACTGGAAAAACCATAGCCTTGACTAGACGGACCTTAGTCGGCAAAGTAATGTCTCTGCTTTTGAATATACTATCTAGGTTGGTCACCACTTTTCTTCCAAGGAGTAAGCGTCTTTTAATTTCAAGGCTGCAGTCACCATCTGCAGTGATTTTGGAACCCCCAAAAATAAAGTCTGACACTGTTTCTACTGTTTCCCCATCTAAAGAGCAGTTAAAATTGGTAGTGTTCCTGCAAGAATACTGGAGTAGGTTGCCATTTCCTACTCCAGGGGATCTTTTGAACCCAGAGATCAAACCCACATCTCTTGCATCTTCTGCATTGGTAGGCAGATTCTTTACTACTGCAGCACCTGGGAAGCCCCTGTTTGAGCTTACTAGTCAAAAATTTAAAAATTCTTTTAAATAAATCTTAATGCTTGTCTAAAAAAAAATCTGTAGTGTGATGGCATTTATTTTACTTGCTCAGAGAATATATGGTAATTATTAGAACATAGTACATAGAATGACATTCAAATTATTTTAAATTTTTTGTACGCTGAGAAATTAGCTTCTGTTGTTATGCCTTATGAGGCTGCTGTATGTGTCACAGATGAATGCATAAACACAGATCCATCTTAAGGTTCTTATAAGAAGCATCCGATTAGAAAAAAAAGAAGAAAATGGTAAGTCTATGAGATAATGAATATGTTTAAAAACATCAAAATAATAATAAGAATAGTACTTTCACCATAGAGTTATTGTGAGGAGCATATAATTTAATATATGCAAAGTACTTAAAACAATATTTGACAATAGTATGTGCTTAGTAAATGTTGACATCTTATTGTCAAAAAAAAAAAAAAAACCCAAAACAGAAATGTTTCATCTAGAAGCAGGAGATTACAATTTATGACTATAGGAGTCAATTTAGCTCTCAAAGTTTATGTAACATTTATGTTTTTTATGTTTGCTAAAGAGTAAAGTAAAAGTAAGACATGTTTATCAGTAAGAAAACTGCATCTTAGTGCTAATTAAATTTATCAGCATACAAAATTTAAAAGGAGTAAACATATGGATAATTCTTTTCTATGGACAATTCTTTCTTTCAAAATAATGAGGAAAATGGACAGAGAAATAGATGTCTTTTTAAATTTTTTTTATTTTTATTTTTTAATTTAAATTTATTTATTTTAACTGAAGGTTAATGTGAGTAATTTAAGAAAAAAAAAAACAAAAACTATCCTGGATGATGTTTGTGTTTTTTATTAAAGATATAGTCCCTTGTTCATGTGGACTGATGAAAATAAGTCAGTCCACAATAAAATGTTCATGGTGAGGCTATATATCCTTAGAATTCAGTCACATATGCCAAAAAATTAATGAGACCTGTAGCATAATTTTTCTACCTTGTGGAACCATCTGATAAAGTAATGTGTGATGATAAATTGGATTTATGGTGAGATGCTAGATTCAATCTATGGTAGTAAATCTTCTAAACTAACTTCTCTTAGCCTGCAAGCCAGATTCAATGTAGTATTCAACAACTGTCCCTTGAATCAAACCCAATTTGACATATTTGTATCTCCCTGTAAAATTTTCTTTTATATGAGGTCACAAAGGGTTCACAGTAATACTTTGAAAAGAAATACTCTAAGTAAGGTAATTGAAAATCCCTTTCAGACACATTTCCTTACTTCAATATATATCTATTTACACCTTTAAGTTATATTACTTGATGCTTCATTTTTTTTTCTTGGAATGCAGATAGATATTTACAAATCAAATAAGATTTACTGCTAAAGAGCTTTTCAGTGAGGTGTACTTGCCTTTCCCTTAGGATTTATCCTCCATACCAGTGATCATTAGTTGCTAAATTCAATGATATTTCATAAAGTCCCTGGCTTCAGAATATGGAAAAAAAAAGAAGAAGAAGAAAAAGAAAAAAGGGAAAAAGTTAGAAATTGGAACTACCTTAGAGCTATCTGCCACAAGCCCACATGTGTATTTCCACAATCTCTTGTGAGAAATTCTTATTGTTTGCTTTTCATCAACTCATTTGTTGGTTTTTGGGCTTCCCTTGTGGCTCAGATGGTAAAGAATCCACCTGCAGTGCAGGAGACCTGGCCTCAATCCCTGAGTTGGGAAGATCCCCTGCAGGAGGGCATGGCAACCCATTCCAGTATTCTTGCCTGGAGCATCCTCATGGACAGAGGAGCCTGGACGGTTACGGTCCATGGGGTCACAAATAGTCAGACACAACTGAGAGAATAAGCACATATATATTAGTGGGCAACTCTGAGTCCTTATTGCGGCTATCTTTAAACCAGTCACTGAAAATTCTCATTTCTCCCAAGTTCAGATTATACATATTGGAGTCAAGGGTCAGTAATTATTCAGTGACCATCCAACATATTTATATTTGGGTCTTAACTGCCAGAATATTTAGACACCAAGTAAGAATCAGTAAAAGTCATCAGTTTATGTAGGTATCTACTCTAACTCCTTACATGATGAGCTCTGTTTTGTTTTGTTCTGATATGTTATTTTTTGTGAGATGTAATGTATATGCATTACCAACCCAACGGACATGAATTTGAGCAAACTCTGGGAGAGAGTGAAGGACAGGGAAGCCTGGCGTGCTGCAGTCCATGTGAACACATACTGTCAGACATGACTTAGCCACTGAAAAACAACAATGTATACACAATTTAGATATTTTCAAAACAGACAAAATAGACAAAATATTTAAAAATATATGAAATAGACAAGGATTTTAAATAATAATGGCTCGGGAAATATGACCTATTTGAAAAATACATAATCCTATAATATATAAGGAGGTAGGAAAACTTTTATATATATAAATGTCAAAAGCACATAGTGAGAATTATTCAACTCTTCCAAACTCATATTAACAGGCAGTTACACAGAAGGCCTTGTCCTTTGAGAAGGTGTTAAAATGTCTTTGAGTTCCAATCATTCAGTTTGAAGAACTTGAGCAGAAGAGGAACATTCTTGGAATCACCTTTGTTTAGGCAGGAGCAGAGAGAAACTAGAGACTAGGAAACTCACAAGAGAGAATCTGCATGAGGAACAATGAAGTAAAGGAAGGCCTTAAACTGTGTTTGTGGCCACAGAACTGGAAAAAACAAATACATGTAAAAAATATATAGAAAATCCATCCGCACTGGACTCACTAACCAATAAGAAATGGAAAAGGAGAGAAAAGTTGAAGTGTGTTTAGAATTTGTTTTGCATGACTGAAAAAAAAATACTGTAAGATAGTGGCTTCTCAAGTGGCTGAGAAGGTAAAGCATCTGCCCACAATGTGGGAGACTCAGGTTCGATCCCCAGATCAGGAAGATGCCCTGGAGAAGGGAATGGCTATCCACTCCAGTATACTACTTGGAGAATCTCAGGACAGAGGAGCCTAGCAGGCTCACCAAGAGTTAGACACTATCGAGAGACTAACACTTCCACTTTTCACTTTCACAAGATAGTGAGTCAGTGGCAAAGCCTGGCTTGAGAGCAGGGGTTGATCAGATGATACATAATTTGGGAAATACTAACACAACAGTCAAAAACATTGTGCTTGAAGGTACCGAAAGCGCAGCTGTAAAGTCAAGATTAGATGTGCAGTGTGAGGAAGTGAAAACAAGTGAGTTTTAATTTCCAGAATTGTGGTGCTAAAAAAAGAACAAAGAGAGAAGACTTTGAACAGGTGTTAGGGTCTTAATGAGCTTGCTTGTTTGATGTTTTAAAAGCAGGTAAACCAAAGTGAAGAGAGACATATTTATTCAAAAGTGAAAAGAGACAGAGAGGGTAATGCCAAGAATTCCATAAAGATTATTAAGAACACAAGGTCCAGAGGGTGAGATATCCAAATTTAAGTCAAGATAAGCCTTTAGAAAAATGAAAATTGATTTGCTATCTTTCAATACAGGTGAAAGGATGTGAAGATACAAGGACAGTCTGGGATGGAAATGTAAGAAATTAAGAGTCACAGTACATAACTTTGACCTAACAATGTGGCAGAGTGTGTCATCTTCTAAATATGTGGAGGGGACAGAGGTGCAGAAGGAGATAGAGTTTTAAAGAAAATGGAAAGGGTCTGAAATTGCAGCTCTGTGGAATGTTCAAGAGAGTAAGGAAGAGATGAATGTAAGCACTAGTAAGCAGCAGTGCTGGTTTGGCTGAACTTCTTATTAAAGCAATTCCTTTGCAGTGACAATCATTACAAAGCTAAAAGATGAAGTAGTTTGAAATCGTCCACTTTTAGGAACCGATATACTTCCTAAAGGTTTCAAGAATATCAAATAGTTGTAGTAAAAATACTATACTCTAGATTAAAACAAATCATAAAACTGTTCTTTTCAAACTGAGGAGCAAGACATTATTAAATAAAATATGACTTAAGTGTGTCTAAGTGAAGTTGTTAGACATTTTGTATACAAGGCAAGAAGCCACTGCACTTGATGTTTGATTTATTTGCAAGAAAATCTGCTGCCCTAATCACCTTTAAACCTCAGGAGACTTATGTATATCAAAGAGACAAACTGTTTTAATATTATATGTGTTTAAAAGGAAACTCTGTGAATCCATGAAGAGAGTGATTGTTTTGCAAACAACCACAATGACATTTTTAGAAATCATGGGGCCTAATGCTTATGCAATAACACACTAGCCATAATTATAAACTTCCAGTTATACAGAATAACGAACAAAATCTATATATGTATAAGAAAACACACCATGTACTGCAAAGGCTATTAAGTAAGATGATTTTTCCAGTTATCCTCTGGTAAATCTAAGTACTCTAATACAACAATAATCTGCCTACAAAGGTGTTGAGAATTAGTAGTTCAGAAAGAAAATTTTTATAAATTTTCATCCTATGTATCCTGACAGGACAATTTCTGTAACAGAAATAGCTTTTAAAAAGAAGGGTCCTTTTTTCTAGATTTCCTGATGCCCAACAAGGTATTTGACCTTCATTGGCAGATAAAAGGAGGTCCATTTGAGCTTGCATGGCAATATACTGAAGTGCCCTGGATAGCTAATCTAGCTGCCTTCACATGAGCACACGATGTTCAGAAAAATAAATGCTGTGGGAATTAACATGCAGACTCTCTGTATGTTAGGCCCACTGCATTTTGGTTCAGATCCTGTGCTTTCATCAACTTTGGTTGAAGGTACTTTTATGCACTCATATGCTACTCTAAATCCTCTTGCTTTTTCCACAGACATACACCTCCCTCGTGGCTCAGACGGTAAAGCTTCTGTCTACAATGTGGGAGACCTGGGTTCAATCCCTGGGTCAGGAAGATCCCCTGGAGAAGGAAATGGCAATCCACTCCAGTACTATTGCCTGGAAAATCCCATGGACAGAGAAGCCTGGTAGGCTACAGTCCATGGGGTCACAAAGACTCAGACACGACTGAGCGACTTCACTTTCACACCTCCCTCTGAACATTGTGGCTTCTAAGGGGCTTAGGAGAAACATGGATTATACTTCTGCTATCAGGTATGATTTTTGCCAGTATTTTTAGAAATCCACTCCTTCCTTCTTCAGTTCAGTTCAGTTCAGTCGCTTAGTCGTGTCCGCCTCTTTGCGACCCCATGAATCACAAGTCACTTTTCATCATTCTCACCTTCATTTCCCAGCCTTACACATTTCACATTTTGGAGCACTGAGAAGCAACAGTATAACTACTCAAACTACATACAAATATTTACCTGTCTTTAGCTCTTAACAAAGAGAGGGTTAAAGGAAAGTCTATGCATTAGGTCCTAGGTAGCAGAGATGCTTCATACCAGTGAGGTATGGGAGCAGAGCAAGAGTTTCTGACCTACTTCCCAGAACTGGCTTCCTCATTCTTCAAGTGAGATTAGACTTGGTGCTCTCTAACTATCCTTTCCTGCTCTATTACTTCATGTAAGTTAGTACAAATGGCATACTGGTTCATGTAAAAGACAATGGAAAATAGCTGGGCCATTCTGACTTGACTTTAAGAGAAACTAGATCCAGCACAAGTTGTGTCCTGAGAATGGTGAGAGCATCCTTTCAGTTTCAGAAACTGACTCACATATCTCAGGATTACTTCAGAGCAGACCATTGTATTAGGTAAAGTGTGTGTATATATAAATGTGTGGGCATATATGTCCTATTTTTCTCATAAATGAGAAAAGAAAGTGAAAGTGAAGTCGCTCAGTCGTGTCTGACTCTTTGCCACCCCGTGGACTGTAGCCCACCAGGCTCCTCTGTCCATGGGATTCTCCAGGAAAGAATATTGGAGAGGGTTGCCATTTCCTTCTCCAGGAGAGCTTCCTGACCCAGGGACTGAACCCAGGTCTTCTGCATTGCAGGCAGACACTTTAACCTCTGAGCCACCAAGGAAGCCCATAAATGAGAAAACAGAATATTTCATTTCATATTTTAACTTAGTTGAGGGTAACATGCAATAGCAGGACTGAACTTGGACTACATATTCAAGTCTTTCTGACCCTTATAATAGCATTAATTCAACTTCATTGCTCTACTGTGACAAAATGCTATGGAGAAACTCCTGACTGAAAGTCTTTAGTCTTGCAAAACAGATAACCCATAATTAGAGAGTTGGAGGTAGCCTGGATCTTGGAACACTAGCCAGACTGTGGACAACACAGAGGTGTGTTTCTGTGTATATAGACAGCCGCAGCTTTTACTTTTCCCTGAGGATAAAAGTTACAGGAAATTTCACAGTGGTTCTAAGGACCCTTGAGTTCATGTTCTCTCTTGAGATCATGAAAGTCAGGTGAGCACAAAATACAATATTTGCTGAAGAATGGCTCATTGAAACACACACAAAAAAATACAAATAATAGGAATTGAATAAGCTTGCAACTATTAATGGACACCTTACATATATTTCACACTGTTTTACAAACTTTACATGTGTGGTTTGATTTCCTTTTCACGACTATCTACTAAAATGAAAATTATTTTCATTCTTACTTTACATATTTAATACTAGAGCTCAGAAATTTTAATTTCCTTGGTCAAGGAGACAGCCTAATAACTAGCAGATGGAGAGAAGAGCCTACATTTGCTCTTCTTCCAATTCTATGCTCTGTTCACCACATCAAAATCATTCTCAAGGGCATCTTGCATACCTAAGAGAGCTCATTCTCTCCAGTAAGGGAAAGAGGATCCTCTAATCACATTATCATCTTCTACTAATATTTTTTACTTTTCTAAATTTGGAATTTTGCTAAATGTTTCATTAACTTAGCAATCTTACTAGTTAATGAAAATACTGCTCACTCATATCTTATTAAGCTTAAAAAGAAAATCAACATGATTTAAAAATGCCTCATGTATTTGCCACATGGAAAGATATATGTTTAACTTCCTTATCTAATTGTCATATTAGTTCACTGTTGGGAACTAGGAGCAATCTGTAATCTTGAAGTCATGCTATTTGTCAATAATTCAGAGAGATTTTAAGAATGTGCACCACAATTATTTATTGCTTTATCCAAAGCCTTCCAGAATTTATAGTCCTTAATCTGTAGTATATATTTTATGATTCTTTAAGTATGCAAAAAGTAAGAGAGGAGTCCAATTCCAGTTCAAATTAAGCTATTGCCCTTGGAAAGAACTGTATTATTAAAGTTTGGTCATATATTTTGCTGTCATGTTTGGATAATATTTGTTTGGCTAATGTACTTTCCTCCACCCATGCACTGATAAGTTTGTAGTGATTATTTAAAACTATTCTATTGGTATTTGCTGGTATGAAAATATTTGATTCAGAACACTGAAGATTTCAATAAATGTGTCTTCTGCCTTACCTTTGAGAGAGTCAATTCCTAGGCAGATTGATAAGAAGTCCGGGGGTCCCCAAGG
Organism: Capricornis sumatraensis; assembly: GCF_032405125.1. Taxonomy (NCBI): domain Eukaryota; kingdom Metazoa; phylum Chordata; class Mammalia; order Artiodactyla; family Bovidae; genus Capricornis; species Capricornis sumatraensis. The sequence continues at coordinate 42,520,853 of NC_091074.1, read as the reverse complement.
AGAGAGGGGTCTGGAATTCTCAAGGAGGAGGAAAGGACAAACTTTTTTTTTTTTTTTCTGCTCTATATTCCTTAGTCTTAGTCACATAAAACATTTTTATCTTTAAGCCTTGAACTGATGATTACACAACAAACAACTCAGTTTAAACTCTGCACTAAGGAATATATAACAATAATGTATCCTGCTTGAGGACAGTTTCTGGGGAAAAAAAAAGTCTTCTGGCTAATCCTGTTATTTTAAAATGTAAATTATGGGAGTGGGTCTAGTAAGATCTTTATAACCTCCAGAGATTCTTTTGATTCATTGTAATAACTAATTAAAAATTATATAACTCCATTGCTAACACTAGCAAGGGGGCACTCTTTCTGCCCCTTTCTGATGTCTATGTCAGAAGCTTTCTCTATCTCTTTTATACTTTAATAAAACTATATTATACAAAAGCTCTGAGTAATCAAGCCTCCTGTCTGGTCCTGAATTGAATTCTTCTCCTCTGGAGGCCAAGAATCCCAGCATCTTTCGTGGTTCAGCAACAACTTTTCACCATTGTCTTACTTAACTGTTGGCTGTTGTTGTTGGAATACTTAACAGTCTTTGATAAGAAAATAATGGTTACTTATTTAAGTTTCCAACATCTCTGAATTGCTCTTAACATATTAAATTTACAAAAATCTATTCGTATTCAGAGAGGTCAAAATCTGTGTTGCTGACACACATTTAATTCACTAAAGGGTATGATAAGTGCCATTCAACAACACCTGATAAGTTATTTTTCAGTTTACTGAAGTGAGGAATTTTTAAATGCTTTTAATTCATCATTTTAAGAGGTTTTAAAAGTATATTTATATTGTTATTTATGATAAATTTGACTCAGCACATGGTTGAAAACATCTCAAACAGCAAAATATTCATTAATTTAATAAATAGGAGTCTCAGATGCTCATGATCAAAACAATGTTTCAAGGTGTTCTGGAGCCAAGGGAAAAATAAATCATTGTTCTGCTTGATTAGTTCCATTTGCTTACTTCTTCAGTTCACTGGAGGATTAATTTATGAAATGTCGTGGCCTACAATTAACAGATGCCATCATTGTATTTTACATGATAAAATAAGTCCTATGCCATTTATGGCTTTTTTTCTGTAGTGAAATGGAGTTTAGCACAGCAGTGAGAGCCTTAAGCAGACCCCCTGACTTAGAATTTTGACTCTTCCATGTCCCATTTGTGTGACCTTGACCATGTCTCCACCACAGTTCATTATCTGAAAACCAGATATTAAAATAATATCTACCTACCTGATAGTATCCTTTAAACAATTAATTTCAGCTAGACTATTCTGTACTTGAATCAGTAGGTGACAAAAAGAAAGTTCTTAAAATGTCCCTATTATTTTTACATTTAAATGTGCAAAAGGTTTTCACTAATAGAATGGCTTTCAAAGGATTTATGTGTATTTTCCAATAGAAAGTAGTCCACTTTCATTCCCTATTTTTAATATCAATGCTTTGTTAATCCTTATAGTAAGGTTTAAGGATTGTTTTACTAGATTGTTCTTGAATTGAAACTAGAACATTCATCTGATTAAAATTAAACAAACTAAACTTGTGTGATCACTCATCTAGAGCCAGACATCCTGGAACGTGAAGTCAAGCGGGCCTTAGAAAGCATCACTACGAACAAAGCTAGTGGAGGTGATGGAATTCCAGTCGAGCTATTTCAAATCCTGAAAGATGATGCTGTGAAAGTGCTGCACTCAATATGCCAGCAAATTTGGAAAACTCAGCAGTGGCCACAGGACTCAAAAAGGTCAGTTTTCATTCCAATCCCAAAGAAGAGCAATGCCAAAGAATGCTCACTACCACACAATTGCACTCATCTCACATGCTAGTAAAGTAATGCTCAAAATTCTCCAAGCCAGGCTTCAGTAATACGTGAACCGTGAATTCCCTGATGTTCAAGCTGGTTTTATTAAAGGCAGAGTAACCGGAGATCAAATTGCCAACATCTGCTGGATTGTGGAAAAAGCAAGAGAGTTCCAGAAAAACATGTATTTCTGCTTTATTGACTATGCCAAGGCCTTTGACTGTGTGGATCACAATAAACTGTGGAAAATTCTGAAAGAGATGGGAATACCAGACCACCTGACCTGCCTCTTGAGAAATCTCTATGCAGGTCAGGAAGCAACAGTTAGAATTGGCCATGAAACAACAGACTGGTTTCAAATAGGAAAAGGAGTATGTCAAGGCTGTATATTGTCACCCTGCTTATTGAACTTATATGCAGAGTACATCATGAAAAACACTGGACTGGAAGAAACACAAGCTGGAATCAAGATTGCCAGGAGAAATATCAAGAACCTCAGATATGCAGATGACACCACCCTTATGGCAGAAAGTGAAGAGGAGCTAAAAAGCCTCTTGATGAAAGTGAAAGAGGAGAGTGAAAAAGCTTGGCTTAAAGCTCAACATTCAGAAAACGAAGATCATGGCATCTGGTCCCATCACTTCATGGGAAACAGATGGGGAAACAGTGTCAGACTTTATTTTTGGGGCTCCAGTATCACTGCAGATGGTGATTGCAGCCATGAAATTAAAAGACACTTACTCCTTGGAAGAAAAGTTATGACCAACATAGATAGCATATTCAAAAGCAGGGACATCACTTTGCTGACTAAGGTCCGTCTAGTCAAGGCTATGGTTTTTTCCAGTGGTCATGTATGGATGTGAGAGTTGGACTGTGAAGAAGGCTGAGTGCCAAAGAATTGATGCTTTTGAAGTGTGGTGTTGGAGAAGACTCTTGAGAGTCCCTTGGACTGCAAGGAGATCCAACCAGTCTATTCTGAAGGAGATCAACCCTGGGATTTCTTTGGAAGGAATGATGCTAAAGCTGAAACTCCAGTACTTTGGCCATCTCATGCGAAGATTTGACTCATTGGAAAAGACTCTGATGCTAGGAGGGATTGGGGGCTGAGGAGAAGGGGATGACAGAGGATGAGATGGCTGGATGGCATCACTGACTCAATGGACGTGACTCTGAGTGAACTCCAGAAGTTGGTGATGGACAAGGAGGCCTGGCGTGCTGCGATTCATGGGATTGCAAAGAGTCGGACACCACTGAGCGACTGAACTGAACTGAACTGAAACTTGACCCTAGTTATATTCTGGATACTACAGGGATTTCACAGTATCAGTTTAAGGTATTATTTCACAGCTAACTCTTAATTATTTTTTTATCTGAGAGGAAGATAAACAGAAATAAAGTATACCCAAGAGCAAAATATGTCTTTCTGACAAGCTTCTGCTTTCAAAATCTCTAATATCTCTTTTTATGTCCTTTTTAATTTACAATTTTTATTTCATCAACGAGATTAATGTAAGAAACTACTAGTCCAAGAGCATTTTGAAAGTCCTCAAAGAGACCTCATTAATGTATTATTATATTCAAATAGGAGAATGCATACAATAATTTGTATTCCTAGAGCATGTAGATTTACATGTGAATTTTTCTTTAATTATTAACTATTCAATAAATGTCCAATCTCTAAAGCTTACAATATCCAGGTATCTTTCAGTTTAACTTATAAAGTATATGTCTATAAAAATTGCATGCTACTCATTACTAATAATTTGAATTTTTATATATTAGAATTAGATAGGAGATATCTACTATAAGAAAATTACTGTATGAATTTTCATTTTTGTTTTAAAATATTAATGCAATCAAGAGAAAGTTAAGCAATAAAAGAGTAAATAAACCAGAAAATGTATGTGTTTAGTAAAAAGGCTTTTTGCAATGACTACAGTTACAAAGCAGGAAGAGAATGGATCCCCAGAGAACTGAGGGCAGGAATATTCACAGATATAAGAAGGCTTCTAGGGCAGAACGTTCTCAGAATTGGTGAAGGAGTAGTGTTTCAAAAAGGAAAGCAAAATAGAAATGAAGGAGAATACTAAGGATTCAATTAACCAAATGAGATTTAAAAAGGAGGAAAAGTCATTAACGAGCTTCAAAAGAGCAGTTTCTTTTAGCACTGGGGAAAAAATCCAAATGGAGAATATAAAAAAGAATAGGTGGGCAGTGAAGAAATAAAGTAAGCATAACTTAATTTAGTAAGTATACCCCAATTAAGTCTGTTTGCCCTTGTAATTTCCAAATTTCCAAACCCTCCCTTCTCTCTTGCTGTTCACACCTTTCTTAATTCAACCTGCTTTCCTTCTATTTGTTTGCTTTAGATGCCCACATAAATAAGTCTTCTGGAAGCCAAAATCAAAGAGGTTCAAGAAACTGCAGGAGATTCATATACATAGTTACTTAAGCAACTCCATTAGGTAGGCATTTCCCAAGAAGGCTCACATCTAAAATACTGCTTGTTGAGTAAATCCATTGCTCACAAACAGCATTTTGGAACCTGACATCAGTTATTTTTTTTGGTTTTAGAACTTCTGCTTTTAGTTTTTTAAGATAGGCTATATCAAAACTACAGATCAATTTCCAAAGTCTTTTAATGACTCAATTCTATATTTTCTGAAAATAAGCATAAAAGAAGATGCTGACCATCAATCTTCAGTGCCCTACGATTGACGAAGTACCTTGTCATTTGAGTTTGTTTTAAATGAAAGATTAGCAAACTATATCTAGCAAACAAACATCCATCACTCAATATCCAGAATCTAGTTACCAGGATTCTTGTTTTATCATTTCAATTATTTAGTCATAAAGGCCACCTTTTATTTCCTCACTTTCCTAAGTATCTGCCACCTATTCCCACCAACAGTTGTAACTGCCCTTCTCTGTTCCTCCCTTATATCCCTAACCTGCTGATGGTTTTGGTGAAGATAACAGGACTTTATAGTCTGATCATGAAAATAAATGTTCTCCACACTCCACAAGCTCCTCCAAGCTTCAAGATTTTTTTTCCATCTAATGTTGATTTCCTGTCCTTCTTTATCATCACCAGATATAGCTATATCAGGACAAACTATTCTCAGTAACTATTCCACCATTCCCACCAGTGCTATTCAAGTAACATGCCTCCTACTTGATTGAAAAGTTATAAACCATTAGAAGACATCTTCTATTTCTTCCACTGTAAATGTATTCCACATATTCAACCTCATCTCTCCCAGAGTTCTTGACTTAGACTATGTGTCCTTACTGAAACTTTATTCTTTACACTATCATTTCTAGCCTCACATGGGATTCTGAATCAATACCCATTCTTTGAATTCTGTTTTTTTTTTTTTTTTTTCCCATTTATTTGCCTTCAGGTAACTAAAGAATGGGCTTCCTAGGTGGTGCTAGTACTAAAGAATCCACCTGCCAATGCAGGAGATATGAGAGACGTGGGTTCAATCCCTGGATCAGGAAGATGGCCTGAAGAAGGGCATGGCAACCCACTCCAGTATTCTTATCTGGAGAATCCCATGGGCTGAGGAGCCTGGTGGTCTACAGTCCATAGGGTTGCAAAAGGTTGGACACGACTGAAGCAACTTAGCATGCATTAACACACACAACTAAATAAGGCATGCATTTGTTTTTAATTATAAAAAGATTTATATTGATCTTATTTTCCTGTCATACAGATGAAAGCATAGAGAGTTGTTGTAGGGATTAAATAAAACAATAAAAGATCTTGATGCTGGGAAAGATTGAAGACAAAAGGAGAAGGGAAAAGCAGATGAGGTAGTTGGAAGGCATCACCAAATCAATGGACATGAATTTCAGCAAACTGTGGGAGATACTGAAGGACAGGGAAGCCTGGGATGTTGCAGTACATGGGGTTGCAAAGAGTCAGACAGGGCATAGTGACTGAAAAACAGCAACAGTAAAAGGTGAGAAATTAAAGGTTGAAAGGTGCACAGGAGTAGTTTTCCTAGCTTTCTTTCTTTCTTTCTTTTTTTTTTTTAATACATTATGCTTTAAAAGTTCCTGTCTCTTCCCATAGTCAAATTGCCAACATCTGTTCTTTCATTGAAAAAGTGACAGAGTTCCATAAAAAAAAAAAAAAAAATTACTTCTGCTTTATTGACTATGCCAAAGCCTTTGATTGTATGGATCACAACAAACTGAAAAATTCTTAAAATGATGAAAATACCAGACCACCTAACCTGCCTTCCTGAGAATCTGTATGCTGGTCAAGAAGCAACAGTTAGAATTGGACATGGAACAACAGACTGGTTCCACATTGAGAAAGGAGTACGTCAAGGTTGTATATTGTCACCCTGCTTATTTAACTTATATGCAGAGTACATCATGAGAAATGCTGGACTGGATGAAGCACAAGCTGGAATTAAGATTCCCAGGAGAAATATCAATAACTTTAGATGTGTAGATGACACAACTTTATGGCAGAAAGTAAAGAAGAACTAAAGAGTCTCCTGATGCAAGTGGAAGAGGAGAGTGAAAAAGTTGGCTTAAAACTCACATTCAGAAAATTAAGATCATGGCATCTGGTCCCATCACTTCACAGCAAATAGATGGGGAAACAATGGAAACAGTGACAGATTTTATTTTGGGGGATTCAAAATCACTGCAGATGGTGACTGCAGCCATGAAATTAAAAGATGCTTGCTCCTTGGAAGAAAAGTTATGTCCAACCTAGACAGAATATTAAAAAGCAGAGACATTACTTTGCCAACAAAGGTCTGTCTAGTCAAGGGTATGGTTCTTTCTGTAGCCATGTATGTATGTGAGAGTTGGACTACAAAGAAAGCTGAGCAACGAAGAATGGATGCTTTTGAATTGTGGTGTTGGAGAAGACTCTTCAGAGTCCCTTGGTCTTCAAGGAGATCCAACCAGTCCATTCTAAAGGAAATCAGTCCTGAATATTCATTGGAAGGACTGATGCTTAAGCTGAAACTCCAGTACTTCGGCCACCTGATACAAAGAGCTGACTCATTTGAAAAGACCCTGATGCTTAGAAAGATTAAAGGTGGGAGGAGAAGGGGATGACAGCAGTTGAATGGTTGGATGGCATCACCGACTGGATGGACATGAGTTTGAGTAAGCTGCAGGAGTTGGTGATGGACAGGGAAGCCTGGCATACTGCAGTCCATGGAGTCACGAAGAGTCGGACATGACTGAGCAACTGAACTGAACTTCCCATAGTCCAAAAATCCTTTTGTTGTCACTGGTTTTTTATCTCCCTCCTTTGTAAGAAAACTTTTCACTCAAAGCTAACCAGTGATCTTTTTGACACAAATTGAAGACTGACTATTTTCTGTTTTCCTTAGAACCTCTGGCACAATGCTTTCTAAAAACATATGTCCTTATTAAGCCTGAGTAAAGCAATTCTTGTTTTCCTTCTTTTCCTCTACTTCAGTTATACTAGTTCTTTCTTCTTCTTTTAACTTAAAAAACCTATCAGTCACCAAGTTCAGTGTTTGGTTCTATTCCTCCCCTTGGAAATCTCATGCACTCAGCTCTCAACTCAGGCAGAAATCTCTTTCTTTACACTTGTCCTGATTACCTTAAAATTGATACTTGAACATCCAAAGGTCTTTTGGACATCTTCACACAGAGGCATCAGCCACACTTTATTAAACGTCATCAATTTAACCCTGCAATCACCTAGGATTATACCTCACTGTAGTTTTTTACTCCTACTTTTTTTTCTGCCTCCCACTCACTGGCAATCCCACTCTCTCTCTTTCTCTCTCTCTCTCTCTCTTGTTTTCCCTCTGCCATGTTCAGTCCACCACTTGGATAGATACTTCATGGGAATCATTCATCTTTTGGTTTGGGCCAATAAACCACTGCTCACTAGCTTGTTCAACATGGACATGGTATAAATTCTTCTTCAGCACTCATTTATAAGGAAAAGAACTATTAGTCATATTAAACAAGATTACCTGAAACAGATCATGAGAAATACATGATCAGTCATATTTCTTTTCTTGCTTGAAATGTTAGGAAATCACAGAATATGATTTAATGTAAAGTTATAAAATATTGTCTCTAATCTTCTGATCCTGTTTTCTTTGAATAATGTTATGCTGCTCTGTTTGTTATGAGCCAACTAAAAACTGTTTATGCCTCAAGCTTACTGGAACCATGTTGAAGGTAATCTTGTGGTTTTTGTCTATTACATAAAGATGAAGTGCACAGATAGACTGGATTCATTAAATAAACTATTTGAGACTATGTCTCCATTCAACAGCATGAAAAATGAGAACCTATAAAAATATAACAGGAAGACAACAAATTAAAAAGGTATAGTATCAAAGTGCTGTTTTGAAACACGCTTCCATAGCTACTATTGTTTAAAAAACTGATAATCATTTTGAAAGCTCCATTTATCAAGTGAATCAAACCATCTGTGTAATGTGTGTTGCATCCATGCAATTTGGATGCAAGTTTGATGAGCACAATAGCTTTGGTTAGCACCATTAAGTGTGGATGGATTTCCACTTATTTGTATTATTTTTTAAAAAAAATCAATGGGAGAAATCTAATTTCAGAGACATTAAATTCAGAGATTCAGGCTATAACTTAGACCTACTTTTAAAATTATTATTTTCCTTATTTGTTTGTTTAAGTAACAACCATTCAGTTCAGTTCAGTTCAGTCACTCAGTTGTGTCCGACTCTTTGCAACCCCATGAATCGCAGCACTCCAGGCCTCCCTGTCCATCACCATCTCCCGGAGTTCACTCAGACTCACATCCATTGAGTCTGTGATGCCATCCAGCCATCTTATCCTGGGTCGTCCCCTTCTCCTCCTGCCCCCAATCCCTCCCAGCATCAGAGTCTTTTCCAATGAGTCAACTCTTCGCATGCGGTAGCCAAAGTACTGGAGCTTCAGCTTTAGCATCAGTCCTTCCAAAGAAATCCCAGGGTTGATCTCCTTCAGAATGGACTGGTTGGATCTCCTTGCAGTCCAAGGGACCCTCAGGAGTCTTCTCCAACATCGCAGTTCAAACACATCAATTCTTCAGCGCTCAGCCTTCTTCACAGTCCAACTCTCACATCCATACATGACCACGGGAAAAACCATAGCCTTGACTAGATGGACCTTAGTTGGCAAAGTAATGTCTCTGCTTTTGAATATACTATCTAGGTTGGTCATAACTTTTCTTCCAAGGAGTAAGCATCTTTTAATTTCATGGCTACAGTTACCATCTGCAGTGATTTTGGAGCCCCAAAAAATAAAGTCTGACACTGTTTCTACTTTTTCCCCATCTATTTCCCATGAAGTGATGGGACCGGATGCCATGATCTTCGTTTTCTGAATGTTGAGCTTTACGCCAACTTTTTCACTCTCCTCTTTCACTTTCATCATGAGGCTTTTTAGCTCCTCTTCACTTTCTGCTATAAGGGTGGTATGAGGCAGTTAATTAGCAGCCAGCAATTTTTTCTTGAAAAAAGAAGAAAAATTCAACACAACAGTAGATAAGGTTTGATGTGGACTCAGTTACACCAGATTTGTCCCATCTCCTTCAGTTTGTCATCTTTTCTTACTACCCATCACTTGCAGTAATGCAATGAGAACAAATTTATAGTCTTTCTATTTTATTATTCCTTAGTTTTCTTCAAACAGCCTACAGATGATACGGCATATAACTCACTTCTGTTTCTACACTCTCCTTATTAGGATGTTCATTGCATATATATAGGCTGATCCCAACTTATGCACTGGTAGTAGTCCAAAACTCACGTTTAAATCAGTAACTAGGAATATGAAGCATCCTTTCTTTTCAAAATGATTTTATATGCAATATATTGGTCTAATACCAACATACACAATTTAAAATAGCTTCAGTATTTTGAAGATGTACTAAATGTCCATACTATATATTACACATATTATATCTCATTGTTATCCTTATCACTTGTTTTATTTTTAATTGAATAGTATATACTAGACTTCCCTGGTGGCTCAGATGGTAAAGCGTCTGTCTACAATGCAGGAGACCCAGGTTCGATCCCTGGGTGGAGAAGATCTCCTGGAGAAGGTGATGGCACCCCACTCCAGTACTCTTGCCTGGAAAATCCCATGGATGGAGGAGCCTGGTAGGCTGCAGTCCATGGGGTCACTAAGAGTCAGACACGACTGAGCGACTTCACTTTCACTTTTCAGTTTCATGCACTGGAGAAGGAAATGGCAACCCACTCCAGTGTTCTTGCTTGGAGAATCCCAGGGACGGGGAAGCCTGGTGGGCTGCCGTCTATGGGGTCACACAGAGTTGGACACGACTGAAGTGACTCAGCAGCAGCAGAGCTTTCACAAAGTAAATGCATAAAGTGCACATCTTATATTCACAGTTGAATACATTTTTACATAGATTATACATATGAAATCATCATCTGGATAAATATATTGACTATTTCTACCTCAGAAAGTTCCTTTTGCCTTTTTTCAGTCACTATCTATCCCATTCCATGGAGGTAACCATTATGTACTTTTATTCCCATAGATTAGCTTTGTTTGTTCATGAACTTTGTATCATTGAAATTCTACATCAGATGGTCTATTGCATCTTGGTTCTTTCTGGCAGATCTTTCAATGTTTCCATATGTATCAGAAGTGTAGAATTCTATTTTACAAGCATGTCAAGCATTATTCTTTCTCTTATTGACTTATCTGTAGCTAAAACTGCTATGAATGTTTAATACTCTAGAAGTACAATTGTTGGGTAATAGGGCAAGCATATATTTACTTCAGTAGAAACTGCCAAAGGGTTTTCCTAAGTGGTTATGGCAATTTTCATTTTCACCATAAAAAGACCAGTGGTAAAGTTTCTCTATATTCTTGCAAAATTTCAAATTGTCAATAAATAATCACACTACTGAGTGTGTTGTTGTGGTATATAAAAGTAGTTTAAATTTTTATTTATTTGTTGGAGAACAGATGTTGAAAATGGTTTTATGTAAGTATTGCTTATTTTGATAGTTTCCATTTTTAAAAATATTTCTAGGTATACCTTATATAGTCTGAAAATCAGTTTTATCTATCTCAGTGATTTTTAAGAAGGGTAACAGTATCTTTACTATAATATGATTAACCAGAGATCCTGAGAGTTAAAATAATTTACTAAATATCACATGTGAAGTATGTGGCAGAAGAGTCATGGGAATCAGTCTGCCTCAGTCAAAAGCCTATCTCCTTCACAGCATCCTACAATATGGAGCCCATACTATAAGATATAATCAGGATATATGGTAAACTGTCCAGGAAAAAAAGAGGCATCAGAAACATTTATCTCTAGGATAAAAGTATGAGATGTCCTGATTTCCCCCTTCCAGAATAGTAGGAGTAAGGTATCATTAGTAGCTCACTGAGGTAGGGGTGAGGTATCTTGGAAAAACAAGAAAGTCAATGTGAGTGAAAAAAAAATGCTGCATTTCACAAACTGTGCCTCAAGAAATACTAGTTGCAGGCCGTATGCTTTGCTGTTCAGGGAGAAGTAGTATAATATTGTAAAATAAATTATAGATGTTAAAAATGCTAAAATGTTAAAATGTTAAAAATGTTAAAGATTTTAAAAATCCTTAGTACATTAAAGTTTATATACCTTGCCATTATATTTGTGTAATCCAGTATTTCTAAAATTATTTAATAGGTGAATCTTCCAAACAGCACCTAATAAGAGTCTGTGAAAACTGGCATGTCATAGAAAAGTTTCACTTTTCCTTTTGATCATTCAATTTTCTTCTTCCTTGACTCACAACAGAAATCTATGGGATGCAAATCAATTTACACAAACACTGGAATGTGTGTGCAAAACTTTCAGTATATACTGAAATTAATAAATATCTTTAGAGCAAAAATCCAAATTCTTGTAAGCACTGATACAAACTATCATTCCATGAAAAACGTGCAGTGATAGTAGCAGCAAATACATGTGGAGCATACTAGTTCAGGAAAAGTAATCATTTAAAATTTATACCATGAGGTAGCTACTAGAGTGAACAACTGTGTTATAATCTTAGAAACAAAAGGGTGAAAGCACCCTCCAGCTGGTTCCTTCAAAGCAAAATTAATTGGCTCTAATCTGGACATGAGTTTGAGCAAACTCTGGAGATGGTGATGGTAAAGGACAGAGAAGCCCGGCATCCTGCAGCTCATGGGGTCGCAAAAAGTCAGATACAACTTAGTGGCTGAATAACCACAATCCAGCCAATGTCCAAATATCTCAAGGGCAGATGTTTGGAACATTCATAGGCACAGGATTGTGGGTTTTTATCCTCAGTTTGCAAGGCAGGTTGGATTGGTCTGTTGTTGTATAGCAATAGACTTCCCCTGTCATCACAAGATTATCATTCAAACCCATGAATCAGTATGAAAAGGCAAAGAGAACTGACACTGAAAGATGGACTCCCCAGCTTGATAAGTGCCCAATATACTACCAATATACTAGGAGAATAGCAGAGAAACAGTTCCAGAAGGAATGAAGAGGCTGAGCCAAAGTGGAAACAATAGCCAGTTCTGGATGTATCTGGTGGTAAAAATAAAGTGTGATGCTGTAAAGAACAAGCTGGATAGGAACCTGGAATGTTAGATCCATGAAACAAAGTAAATTGGAAGTGGTCAAGCAGGAGATAGCAAGAGTGAATGAATATCGACATTTTAAGAATCAGTGAATTAAAATGGATGAGAATGGACAAATTTAACTCAGATGACCATCATATCTACTACTGTGGGCAAGAATCTCTTAGAAGAAATGGAGCCCTCATAGTCAATAGAAGTGTCTGAAATGCAGTACTTGGGTGCAATCTCAAAAATGAGAGAATGATCTCTGTCCACTTCTAAGGCAAACCATTCAGTATCACAGTAATGCAAGTCTATGCCTCAAACACTAATGCCAAAGAAGCTGTAGTTGAATGGTTCTATGAAGATCTACAAGACCTTCTAGAACTAACACCCTCAAAAGATGTCCTTTTCACCATAAGGGAATGAACAAAAAAGTAGGAAGTCAAGAGATAACTGGAGTAACAGGCAAGTATGGCCTTGGAGTATAAAATGAAGCAGTGAAAAGGGTAACAGAGTTTTGACAGAACACACTGGTCATGTGCCGGGGTCCAGCCCCGGTGGATCCAGGGAATTCAAAGGGTGGACGGCATTGGCGTGAAAAGACTTGTTTATTTATAATATAAGATTAGATTAAGAAACTATAGTGTAGTAAGAAGATTAAGTGGAGGAAGAGGGCTGAATAGCTTGGTTTACGTGGAAGACCAATAAAATTCCAGACAAGGAATTTGCACCATCTACGTTGGGCCACCGGCGCCCGCTTGAATATCTAAGGGTGCCTCACCTTAAGCTCCCTTCCGCGCGGGTCTTTACAGCCAGGGCAAATAAGTAGACCTGGCGAGCCTCCGCGCCCCAGATGGAAATTCAGCCTGAAATTAAAGTAAAGAGCAGAGGGAGGGAAAGGGAGAAAAAGAGAGAGAGAGAGACACGGGGGGAGCCAGATTCACCAGAAACCAGGCCGAGAGACTAGTTCGAGAAACTGGTCCGAGACGCTGGTCCCCTCCTTTATTGTTCAGAAGGCCTTTTATACTTTTGATAAAACATGGAGATCAATGGGTAACACAAAATTATGTAGCGTTCGCAACCCAGACTCTGTATATCATTTTGTATACAAAAGGTCTCAGGTGATTTACATTATCTTCTGGCCAAGAGGCTTGTTAACACTTTTTGGCTCTCTTCCTTAATGAATGTTAATTTTGTTTCCCCTGAAGTGTTTTTCTTTAATCTACATCTCCTTAAAGCGCTAAAGTTACATCTCTATAGAACAAAGGCGCAGTGGGTTATAACAAAGAAGGTACTTAACTCAAAGATCTAATGTTGCTAATACGAGGTCTACTACTTGTTTTTCTATATACCAACTATATCTAAAAATAAAGGATATGAAAATTTAGCAGCAAGCATTGACTCAACAAATGAAACTTTTAATCAGTCCTATTCTAAAGATTTTGACTCTTCGGAAGCCCCTACATTCCTAGGATGTTTTAAGCTTCCTGTGCCTCCTGCGGTCAGGAGGCCTCAAACAATCACAAGCGCAGCTGTACGAGTCCTGCAGGCAGGTTAGAAAGCCATCAGAGGGGTTTTTTGGATTGAAACACTCTTTCAAATGTAGAAGACTAAAGCCCTGAATTGACTTTTTCCAGAAAATGTCAGAAGAGTGGAAAAGCAGAGCACAAAAGCCGGCAGATTTTTGTTGGGGTACATGCTTAGGAATTTCCAGAGGGGCCCCTGAAGTCTGAGCACGCCTTGCGTATGTCAGCTTCCTTCCTCATGACCTTGTCATGGGCGGGATTCCTCACACTGGCTCCCAGCAGTCATGGCAAACAGCATCTTCCAACAACACGAGACAACTCTACACACGGACATCACCAGACGGTCAATACTGAAATCTGATTGATTATATTATTTGCAGCCAAAGATGGAGGAGCTCTATATAGTCAGAGAAATCAAGATGGGGAGCTGACTGTGGCTCAGATCATGAACTCCTTATTACAAAATTAAGACAAATTGAAGAAAGTAGGGAAAACCATGAGGACATTCAGATATGACCTAACAATTATCCCTTACAATTATACAGTGAAAATGACAAATAGATTCAAGGGATCAGATCTAATAGACAGAGTGCCTGAATGGATGGAGGGGAACTGGACATGGAATAACAGACTGATTCAAAATTGGGAAAGGAGTACATCAAGACTGTATATTGTTATCATGCCTATTAAACTTATATGCAGAGTACATTATGTAAAATGCCAGCCTGGATGAAGCACAAGCTGGAGCCAAGATTGTCAGGAGAAACATCAATAACCTCAGATATGCAGATGATACCACTCTTGTGGCAGAACCTGAAAAAGAAGTAAAGAGCCCCCTGATGAAGGTGAAAGAGGAGAGTGAAAATCCTTCCTTAAAACTTGATAAAATGAAGATCATGGCATCTGGTCCCATCACTTCATGGCAAATAGATGAGAAAACAATGGAAAAAGTGACAGATTTTATTTTCTTGGGCCCCAGAATCATTGCAGACAGTGACTGCAACCATGAAATTAAAATATGCTTGCTCCCTGGAAGAAAGCTATGACAAACCTAACAGCATATTAAAAATCAGAGACATTACTTTGCCAACAAAGGCCTGTACAGTTAAAGCTATGGTTTTTCCAGTAATCATGTATGGATGTGAGAGTTGGACTGTGAAGAAAGCTGAGCGCCAAAGGATTGATGCTTTTGAATTGTGGTGTTGGAGAAGACTCGAGAGTCCCTTGGACTCCACAGAGATCAAACCAGCCAATCCTACAGGAAATCAACCCTAAATATTCATTGGAAGGACTGATGCTGAGCTGAAGGTCTAATACTTTGGCCACCTGATGAGAAGAGCTGACTCATTAGGAAAAACCCTGATCCTGGGAAAAATTGAAGGTAGGAGAAGAAGGGGACAGCAGAGGATGAGATTTTTTAGATGGCATTACCTACTCAATGGATATGGATTTGAGCAAGCCGTTGGAGATGGTGAAGGAGAGGGAAGCCTGGTGAGTTGCAGTCCATGGTGTCACAAAGTTGGACATGACCGATTGTCTGAACCAAACTGATCAGTCGACAGTAAATTGAGATAGTACACTCTTCTAGTATGCAAATTAAGTGGACAGTATTAAATACCTCTTCACATATTAATAAGGGAGTTCACTGCAGCTATGAAGAAAGCCAGGACAATATGTACCTTATCATTACTAAATGTCTTTCTTAACCGAATATGCAGATGTGTCCACATGGATTTCTGTTCAGTAATGTCCTTTGCAGCATTATTAATTACATACCCATACCCCCCAACACTCAGAGAGATAACACAGACATATATTTATACATAAATACAGGAATAATTAAAGACACTAGTACATAAAGGGGGTTCATACTGACAGAGCCATTTAAATAAATGCAAAATTTATAAAGACCACAGAAATGATTAAGATATGTTACATCAATTAAATCAATAGAATATAGGATCTCTGTATAAACTCTATGTAAATCCTCATTAGTGACACTAAGTTGAATAGTAGTCATTATCTTTGGATATGGTTATCACAAAAGTATTTTCTTCTTGCTTTCCTTAAATGTATCTATTTTATGATGTTACAAGAAATGCCTACAATATAATGATAACTCAAAATGTATACATAACTGTAAAATATTTCACATAAATGTAATACATATATATTATGATACCATATGTGCTTACATATTTCTGAATATGAACCAATCATAGTTTCTGAATGCTGGTTTTAGAGGTTTTTATTGTTGTGATTAAAAAATGTACTTACCTGAAAAGTCAGAGAATTATATATTAGAATTTATGTTGGGTAAAAATATATTAGTAAAACAGAAGGTAAGCTGAAGAAATTCATTTAAGATATTTCATAGACATAAAACTTAAGGAGAGACAAAAAGAATGCAAGAGGAGATGACAGGTACTGAAATCACAGAACACTGAAATACAATTGACAATAATCAAGAATAAGTTGCTAATTGCAATTCATTTTTTACACCTTTTTACAAAAGAATTTGAAAAGGAAATATAAAATTAAATAAAACTTTTCAGAACTTCACAAAAGCATTGAGATTGAATTCACAATGACCTCAATAAATTTGCCGAAGAAAAAGTTTTAAACTTCAAGAAAAGGGGGACATTATTTTGATGTAAGAGATCAAAAGCAAAAATCTTTCAAAGAAAGCAAATATTGTCTCCAGGCTCTCTGCTATGACAGTGAGCATCAGAAGGTAACAGAAAAAAATGTCAGTCTTACCAAAAAGGTGTAATCTAAGAACTCTGCTTTACCCAAGCCAGTTTTCATTTATTATGTGAAGATAATAGAAAGAAAGTTTTAGACCTGTGAACTTTCATAAAATTTACCACAAAGATACCCGTTTTATTCTGCAGAGGCTGAGAAAATAACTTAAGAAATAAAGAGAAGAATTCCTGCATAAGGAAGTTGGTTACTATACACAAAGATCAGGAAATAACTGTTTACGTTAAAATTTAAGAACAAGCACTTGTTAGCTTGAAGTAGATGTGTAGTTATAAATATATTTAAAGTTTTAGCATTAGAACTAGAAAAATGTTTCTGACCATTATGTCTGCTGTGAGGGGAAAGAAGCATACAGAAAGACATTCATCCCTTACACAAAATGATAAAGAAGGAGGAAAGAAAAATTATAATAGGGATACATAATATTCCCTGTTAATTAGTTATAATTTTAAATTCAAAAATCTAATAAATCAAAGATTACTCTTATTAGTTGACAGAATAAAAATGTAACAGAAAATCAACAATTTACTGATGTCATTTAGTGCAGAAATGGAAAGATATGTCAATGTAGCAATGTTAATATATTATTAAGCTAAAACATTTAAATTGCTGTTCACTCAAAATTCAATGAAAAGAGAAAATTCAACATCTCTTTCAATAAGGTGATTTCAAAAAATAGAAGGGTTTCTTTAGAAATAGCCATATAACCCCAAACCAACAATTTAATAATGGCAAAATGATGGTGATAACCCCTTTCAATTTAATAGCTAAAAAGAATATCTACTGCTATCAATATTGTTTAACATTAGAGATGCTCTTCATAATTCAAAAGCAAGAATGGATAGGGATATTGTCATAGAAATTAATGCTAGTATTTCTAGATAACACTTCATGCATTGGAAGGAATCAGCTAATTCCCTACTAGTCATGATAAAAAAAGTCAATCATGAATCCTGGTAAACAATGCACAATTCAACATTTATGTACCTTAGTAAAGACCATTAGAAAGGTACAAATGAAAGAACTATCAAAACAGTAAGTTTGCATGATGGTAAAATCTTAGCCATCCTTCCTACTCGCAGCAACAAAATTTTTCTGAATCACCCTCCCCCTACCCCCAAAAGTGAGCTGTTAATAAAATTTTGAGTTTTAGAAAAAGGTGTGAATAAATGAAAATGAAAATATATTAAATGGATGTGGATCTCTCAATTAATGCTGTATTTATATATGTATATATATAGTAAATATACAGGCTTAACACAATTCCAACTATTACTAACAATAATATACCCAGTCTAAATACAATAAACTAATTTCTACACAATTCCAAATAGTAAATATTAAATGAATATAATATATATATAGGTTTAGCATGATTCTAAACACAATAAAAATACAGTTTTTGAAAGTATGATTTCTGATTGAAAAAATGCTAAAGAAATTAATGAATGATACTTAAAAAATAACAGTAATTATTAGGCTGTCGTTGCTACTATTGCAAATATTACAGTGCTTCCTGTCTATGATTTGTTGACTGATGGAATTTTTGCTTTAATCCTTCAAATATCTAATGAGGATGGTTTATGATGAACCTTTTTTCAAATTAAGTGAGAAAAATGGTGCTCAGGAAACAATATTTTGCCTGAATTTACACAGAGAAAATGATAGACTCAAGACTTGAATGTAGGAAGACACTACTGTTCTGCTTAATCATTTGAAAACAAAACAAAAAAATCCTCTCAGAACAATGCTTCTGATATTGTGGGCCTTTCACTAAAGCAGAAAATTAGATGTAAAATAGAATGCAGAATATACAGTTTCAAATTTCAGGCACCTGAAAATCACAAATCAAATGTTTAAAAAAGGGTAAAGTGAGAGTTTCAAAACAGGAGGGAATAATTGATAAACAGTTTTGTGACAATTACATAGCAATTCAGGGGAAAGGAGAAATTAGAACCACAACTCACATATTGCTTTAAAATAACGTCCCTGTTGAACATCAAACTTATACCACATATCAGTTATGAATATACAATAGAGATACTGAATGTGCTATATTTCCAGATACTCTAAGGATGGTGACGCCAGTCTGCCACATAGAGGTTAACCTTGTGTCCTATTCACTCTGGCCAGTGACCAGACATTACCCATCTGTCCTCAATCATAACACATGGTCAACTGCTCTGATGCCTGCCAGGAGTAAGCACCATGAAGAGATGCAAGTAAAGGTTTTAAGCTATTTGCAATCCTAATACTACCAATAGTATGGCTGGGAGAAATAACAACCTCAGATAAACAGATGCAGATCATACCACTCTAATGGCAGGAAGCAAAGAGGAACTAAAGATCGTCTCGATGAGGGTGAAAGAGGAGTGCTAAATCTGGCTTAAAACTCAACATTCATAAAATGGGAAGATCATGGCATTCAGTCCCATCACTTCAGAGCAAGTAGAAGGGGAAAAGGTAAACGCAATGACAGATTTTCTCTTCTTAGGATCCAAAATCACTGTGGATGGTGACTGCAGCCATGAAATTAGAAGATGCTTGCTGCTTTGAAGGGAGGCTATGACAAACCTAGACAGAATATTAAAAAGCAGAGACAGAATATTAAAAATATTAAAAATCAAAGCTGTGGTTTTCCCCATAGTCATGTATGGATGTGAGAGTTGAACCATAAAGAAGGCTGAAAGCTGAAGAATTGATGTTTTCGAACTATGGTGCTGGAAAACACTCTTGCTAGTCCCTTGGACAGCAAGGAGATCAAACAAGTCAATCCAAAAAGAAATTAATCCTGAGTATTCATTTGAAGGACTGATACTAAAGCTGAAGCTCCAATACTTTGGCCACCTGATGCAAAGAACTGACTCATTGGAAAAGACCCTGATGCTGGGAAAGATTGAAGACAAAAGGAGAAAAGGGTGGCAGAGGATGAGATGGTTGGATGGAATCACTGGTTCAATGGACATGAATCTGAGCAAACTTGGAGATGGTGAGGGATAGGACGGCCTGGAGTGCTTCAGTCCATAGGATAGCAAAGAGTCCGACAAGACTTAGCAACTGAACAATGACAATGACAGTGCTATCAGTACATAGTTAGGGAAATGCTAGAATTTCAGTAACACAGAGGCAGATTGAAAACTTGATGCTACTCTTAGTAGTTGTGAGATGTAAGAATGAGCAACTGCAAAAAGGCAATAACATCGACAAATTTACTGTACTGTTTCAACAATTAGAAACAATTTGCATGTAAAACACCTGAATAATTCTTGGAGCATCACCTAATAAGTTGTTTTTTCATGCTTTTGTTATTAATATGTTGATGATGATATTATTGGAAAGCTCTAAAAACGAGAGAAAGCATTTTCAGACATTGTCATTGATTGTCGATATAAAAGAGAGATGATGAGCAAGATGTGGTAGGAGTAGAAAATTCTGCCAAAGGACCCTAAGCATGCTTCTCTTCTTTACAGAGTATGCAAACATAATTGCTGACCAGATATACTATCAGTCCCCTGCCTTTCAGGGACTCTGTTCCCAAACACACTTACCTTTTCCTGCTTTCTGACTGGGAGCACCCAAGAACAGAGGTTTGTGTCAATCTCTTTTAATGAGTCAATTTTATCTACCTGCAAGACTCTAATCTTTACATCAACAGTTTCTACATACACTAAGCATCCTTTTCATATTAGCAGTACTCCAAATAAATTACAAATTTTAATAAAACCCGCACCCTTTCACTTGACATGTAGGAAAAATGTGTGCCTACAAATATATTTCCTATACAGAAAATGAAAAGAAAAATAGAAAAAGTAGAAATGTGTGTGTGTATATACGTGTGGAGATAAAAGAGGGATAGTTGTAATTAGAAATGATCATCAATTATATAAATATGTGAACATGTGTGTGTATATGTTCAGTCATGCGTGACTGTTTGTGACTCCATGGACAATAGTCTGCCAGGCTCCTCAGTTCATGGGATTTCCCAGGAAAACTTACTGAGAGTGGGTTGCCATTTCCTTCTCCAGGGGATCTTCCCAACTCAGGGATCAAACCCACGTCTCTTTTGTCCCCTATTTTGGCAAACAGATTCTTTACCACTAGCACCACATGGGAAGCCCATAATATGTGAATGTATGACATGAATATCAATTCTTTAAAACTTCAATAATATATTTACAGGCACACAATATTTCAGATATGCAGATGACACCACCCTTATGGCAGAAAGTGAAAAGGAGTTAAAGAGCTTCTTGATGAAAGTGAAAGAGGAGAGTAAAAAGGTTGGCTTAAAGCTCAACATTCAGAAAACGAAGATCATGGCATCTGGTCCCATCACTTCAATGGGAAGTAGATGGGGAAACAGTGTAAGCAGTGTCAGACTTTATTTTTGGGGGCTGCAGATGGTGATTGCAGCCATGAAGTTAAAGGGCACTTACTCCTTGGAAGGAAAGTTATGACCAACCTAGATAACATATTAAAAAGCAGAGACATTACTTTGCCAACAAAAGTCCATCTAGTCAAGGCTATGGTTT
The DNA here is from genome assembly GCF_032405125.1 of Capricornis sumatraensis. Classification (NCBI taxonomy): domain Eukaryota; kingdom Metazoa; phylum Chordata; class Mammalia; order Artiodactyla; family Bovidae; genus Capricornis; species Capricornis sumatraensis. The sequence goes on along the minus strand of NC_091074.1, from coordinate 42,499,565 downwards.
TTCCAGTGGTCATGTATGGATGTGAGAGTTGGACTGTGAAGAAAGCTGAGTGCAAAATAATTGATGCTTTTGAACTGTGGTGTTGGAGAAGACTCTTGAGAGTCCTTTGGACTGCAAGGAGATCCAACCAGTCCATTCTAAAGGAGATCAGTCCTGGGTGTTCTTTGGGAGGAATGATGCTGAAGCTGAAACTCCAATACTTTGGCCACCTCATGAGAAGAGTTGATTCATTGGAAAAGACTCTGTTGCTGGGAGGGATTGGGAGCAGGAGGAGAAGGGGACGACAGAGGATGAGATGGCTGGATGGCATCACTGATTCAATGGACGTGAGTCTGAGTGAACTCCAGGAGTTGGTGATGGACAGGGAGGCCTGCTGCTGCTGCTGCTGCTGCTGCTGCTGCTGCTGCTGCTGCTGCTGCTGCTGCTGCTGCTGCTGCTGCTGCCGCCGCTGCTGCTGCTGCTGCTGCTGCTAAGTCGCTTCAGTCGTGTCCGACTCTGTGCGACCCCATAGACGGCAGCCCACTAGGCTCCTCTCTCTCTGGGATTCTCCAGGCAAGAACACTGGAGTGGGTTGCCATTTCCTTCTCCAGTGCATGAAAGTGAAAAGTGAAAGTGAAGTCACTCAGTCGTGTCCGACTCTTAGCGACCCCACGGACTGCAGCCTACCAGGCTCCTCCAACCATGGGATTCTCCAGGCAAGAGTACTGGAGTGGGGTGCCATTGCCTGGCATGCTGCAATTCATGGGGTAGCAAAGAGTCAGACAGGACTGAGCGACTGGACTGAACTGAACTGAACTGAATAAAACAAACAAAGCCGGAAAAACATATTGTAACCAAGAATGAGGAACACATGGAGTAGAGGGAGGGAAAGAAAGAAACAACAACAACAACAAAAAAAAAAAACTAAGGAGGAGATGTTTATTCAAAGCAGAAAAATGTAAACTAAAAGCAAATCTCATTTATTTTTTACAAACATAAAATAAGCCAAGGCTGAAGATAATATATTAAAATTGAATTCTTGGATGGTATATCTGTCTGTACAATATTTTAAAAGGCAAATAATATAAGTAATATGTTAAAAAATCCACAAAATCGATCATTCCTTTGAAACAGAAATCTCATGTTTAGGACCATATTTTAGAGAAATAAGTTTTATATATATAGAAAAGATCACATGTTACAAGATGCTCTTTGCAGCATTTTTGTAATGCCAAAATTTGGATGCAAGCTAAAATTTCAACATTAGGGAATGATGACATAAAATTACTATAAATTGATTCAACTGGGTTTTTATGAAGATTTTAAAATATATTTAGAGAAGGAGAAAAAAATTTTTATGATATAAAAATAACACACCACAAATTGCCATGTTCAATCCAATGCAGTTCTGATAAATTAGATATATATGGGGAAGCAGTATGCAAAACACATCATAAAGTAATCTATAACTGTGTTAGATTAATGGAACCTTAGATATTGTAATTTATAAGACAATGTTTGGTGTTATTCTATTTTCCTTTCAGTAAGTACATTTAAAATATCTGTTATTATATACTGCTGATTATACATGATCAAAAGAGTAATTCTGATTTGCTTTTTATTGTGTTCCTGTTGCAGAAAGTGAATGAACAAAACAAGTCCAGAAGTTCTCTCACTATAAACATATGAAATTTAGCTAACAACTTTCTGTGGTAGCTCAGAGGTTAAAGTGTCTGCCTGCAATGTGGGAGACCTGGGTTTGATCCCTGGGTCGGGAAGATCCCCTGGAGAAGGAAATGGCAATCCACTCCAGTATTCTTGCCTGAAGAATCCCACGGATGGAGCAGCCTGGTGGGCTACAGTCCACGGGGTCAAAAAGAGTCGGACACGACTGAGTGACTTCACTTCACTTTAAACACACATAGTTTAGGGCAAGATAGAAATCCCAAGTGCCCAGGAACAAATAAATTGAAAGCAAGAGCAATTAAATGGTGAGCTGATGTTCTGGGGTGGGTGAGGAGGACAAAATGGAAACAATCAGTGACTAACAGGATCCTTGAAATTTAGTATCCACATCAGGATAGGAAATAAGGTGTTAGGACTATACAAGGGTGGGAGTTGAAATAAATCCCTACTTATGATGGTATCCTCATTAAACTGATCTAGGAAAACCTGCTTACTGGTTCAGTGGGACCATAAGCAAACAAACTTCTCTACCTTGGCTCTGAATGGGGCGGAGGGGAAAGACTTGTAGAAACTGGTCAATACTCGTCTTGGAGACTAATTTTCTTATATGAAAATCAATGTGCCAAAAAAGTAATATAAAACTTGATTTTGAACTAGAAATTTTTCTAGGATACCTGGCAGAAGCAAATCTACACTAGAAGAATTATTATACAGCAGACCACATAGGGTTTACAAATAGAAACAAAACAAATTTCCCTGAAAGTAGAATATTATTAAAAAATAAAGAAAACATGTTCAGAAGTGACTGCATGTGTATATACATGCTTATATAAACAATGCTTTATGACCAAACAGGACTTACCCCAGCAATTCAAAAATAGTTCAACAGTATCCTACATATACATTTAATTCCTCAAAGTAATAGATTAAAGAAAAAAATAATATATATTTTCTTGCCAGTAAATATAGGAAACCTATTTGGCAAGAGTCAGTATACATTTATGGAATGGACATAGAAGAAAAGTTCTTGAACCTAGCAAAAATTATTGAAAACTTTAGTGATATCACACTTTTGATAAAACTGAAAAAGACCATCTTAAAGACAGGGAAATAATAAGGAGGTACACTAGTCATTCTTTTTTTCAACAATGTTCTTGATTACAAAGCAGGGAGAGAGATATAAAGATAAAAAAGGAAGAAACAATTCACAGATAATGTAGTTTTCCACATAGAAAATTTAAACTGTTCTAAAGTATGTTTAGGAAGTTCATTTTCATAACAAAATATCAGAAAAGCAACAAAATACAGAAAAAAATATTTTAAAAAGTAGCATTTACAAAAGGAATAAAACTGTAAGGTACATGGGGAAAATTTAACAAAATAATTGGAGAAATTACAAAATATGGTTAAGGACAAAAGAAGGTTTTCTTTTTTCAGGAAAATAATTTTCCTTGGAAGAAAGACCATTAAAGACAACAAAGTATTGAGCTATAGATGCAGTGCACATTCAGTTAAAACCCCAGTTAAACTTTTTATGAAACATGAAAAGCTCTAGGTAAAGCTCAGGGAACAGTAAAAAGAAAGATAGTGATGTAAGAATAAGAAAGGGGGAATTCACATGTGAGATATTAAAATATATTATAACTCTATAGCAAATAGAATTATAACAGCAAATGGTTTGAGTTAAAAACCTTCCTGTTCTCTAAAAACATCACCATGATTTATGTAAAATACAAATGGATAGGATTATGCTTATTGTTTTTTCCATTAATAATTTTAATTTTTAGATTTCTGTCTTTCTCAAGGTAGAAACACAGGAACCACATTTACCACAGCCTAGATACTCAAGGGAATATCTTGATTGCATCATCTGTAAACACCAGTAATAAAAGTATGAAAACGTGCAGAAAGATGATTACACTAACTTCCTGATCTTCTGGAGAGAAAGAGAATGGGAAAAATGAGGTAGACCAGGATCTATGCTGTGCACACTATTCTGTGCATTGTAGTATATTTAGCAGCACATCCTATGGTGCTGGAGAAGACTTTTGAGTCCTTTGGACTGCAAGGAGATCAAAGCAATCAATCCTAAAGGAAATCAACCCCGGATATTCATTGGAAAGACATATGCTGAAGCTGAAGCTCCAATATTTTGGCCACCTGATGCAAAGAGCTGACTCCTTAGAGAATACCCAATGCCAAGAAAGATCAAAGGCAAAAGGAGAATAGGACGGCAGAGGATGGGATGATCTAGACAGCATCATCCACTCAATTGACATGAATATGAACAACTCCAGGAGATAGTGGAGGACAGAGGAGCCTGGGGTGCTATAGTCCACAGTGTCTCAAAGAGTTACACATCATTTAGCAACTGAACAACAACAACAATTTCCTCTACACATACGATGACAGTAACATCTCAACTCCCAATCCCGAAAATCAAAACTGTCACTATAAATGATCAAAAGTCCCCTGGCAGCAAAATTGCCTCCAGTTGAGAACTATTGTAGGAGACTAAATCTTTAGTATTCATCCTCAAAATGAGAAAGGCCGGCAAGGAAAGATGAGAGAGATGAATTAAAACATGAGAGGCAAAGTATCAATATCTATTGAATAAGAGGGGGATGAGTGTCAGTCACATTAGTTTCTGTACTTTTTACAAATTTTTGGAGTTTTTGAAATATTAAAGTGTCACCAGATAGTATAGCAGTACAGGTCAGTTGTTAATCATGCTAGCTGTAGTTTGGCACTGTCTTGGTTTGTAATCTGGCTTAATTTTTAATATTTCTATGATTTTGTACCAGCTTTCCATTTTCTCCAAACCTCAGTTTTCAAATCTGAGAATTGTGAAAATTCAGTGAAATAGCCCATACAAAAGTCTTATTTAGCACACGGCCTAAAACATAATAGGCACTCAAAAACAAAGTTCTTCACAATTTTAACTAATATTACTTTGTAATAGAAGTCATTATAGAAGCATTTATGATATGTGGAAAAATAAGTCATCATTAGTCAGAGACATAACCAAAAAAGATTTTTTTTTAACCAAAGGGATTCTAAAAATATTATATGGTCAATTTTAGCTTCAAAATGAAAACTAGAAAGCAATTATTTGACTGGAAAAATGTGATCAAAAATAGCACACAAAACATCAGCAGCAGTTAAATACTGAGGAAGCCATAGTCCAGACAGATACAAAGAATGATTTGTATTGTGAGTTTTTTAGTCTGTGCCCCATGTCAAAATAAACAAACACACAAGTGAAAATTTATCCAGTAACAAAACTTTATGAAATATAAAATATGAAAATTCTTGCTGCATGCTAGTAAATGCAAGATGTTCAACATAAATTTTAAATTACAGGATTCATTACTTTAATTAGAATAGGGTAATTAACTGGTTTTCTCAAGTCCTTATTTAGAAAGTGTTAGAATAAGTTTAGAGAGAAAAAAAGTGTGAAAGTGCTGTTTGGCTTTAGCACTTCATACACAATGAACCTGTTTTCCAATACTTCTTAAGTCACTTACATTGCAACTTGTTTTATAAAATCCAGAACATCTTAAAATTAAATGTTTGTGCTATTAAATTTTTAAGATTCATGTAACAGGAGTGGGACTTCACCTTTCAGTAATTTAAAATTAATGTCCCCAAACTGTGGTCCACAAATGTTGAATTATTTTAACATAGGATGTCTAGTAAGCCCATTTTTAAAGCAGGATGGAGTACCAGGGGCTGGCAGAGATATGTGAAGATTTCAGGGAAGTACCAGTAACTATAATCTATAAGCTACTTTCATTTGGCAAGGCTAAATAGGAGGATGGGCTAACCGGGCTACAAATAGTTAACAACCTTCTTTTGAACTAACCCAATGCTTGGAAAAACATGAAATGTTCAGAATCAGATTTTTTCTTTCCCTTTCTCTTCAGTGCTTACATGGTTAGAGTTCTCTTAAATACATAAACACAGAAAAATACACTGATGACACTCCGTGTGTGCTGTGTGTTAAGTTGCTTCAGTCATGTCCAACTCTCTGCCACACCATGGACTGTATCCCATTACGCTCCTCTGTCCACCGGATTCTCCAGCCAAGAATACTGGAGTGGGTTGCCGTGCCCTCTTCCAGGGGATCTTCCCGACCCAGGGATCGAACCCAAGTCTCCTCCATCTCCTGCATTGGCAGGCTGGTTCTTTACCACTAGTGCCAGCTGGGAAGCCCCTGATGACACTCTAAAAACCTCAAATTGAATGCATACCTCACATATCAAAACTAAATTGTTTCTACAGTGATAAGAGAACAGCTTCCACATGATTTCAAAACCTTTAGACCATGAAATTTTTGCAGCTTGTTTTATGTCCCTAGATAAGTTCCAGTATCTCCTGGTTTATAGTCTATGGGAATTTGAACAGAATTTGTATCCTGCTGCTGTGTGAAAATCGTATAAATCTTAACTGTTTTGAATTGATTCATAGTGCTTTTCAGGTCTAATATATCCTACTTTTCAATTCATTCTATTAATTTTTGAGAATTCAATATTGAAACTCCAAGTCAAAATCTTAATTTATCAACTTAAAAATAACTGTAATATATAATGGAACTATATGTAACTTTGTTTTATATTTTGCAAGTCTACTGTAAATGTGTTATCATATTCTCATAACATAAAAAATGAAAGAAAATAATTTAAAAGAAGACAAAAGATAAAAATTAAAAAAAATTAAGAAAACCATTATAATAAAAATGTATTTAAAACAATTTCAAAAAGATACTCTGAGAAAAATATTTAAATGAAATGTGTTATAGCATTTTTCAAGCAATTAAATTAGAGTAAAGAAAGATATTATATTACAAATAATTTAGTAGTTAACATTTTATTATGATTATTTCATTATTTGGTCATCTAAAATAAATTGTTATAGTGCCCTACAATATTGAAAATTCATTCAAGTGCTTCATATTGATCTACATGAAAATTTGACATTATTTGTCATGTGACATGTGTGGCCACATTAAATTCAGTCAGCTTTGTGCGTAGTTTTGGTTCTTAAGAAAAATTCAAAAAAAGCAGAATACCAAAAGATTAGCATAGATAATGAAGATAGAATATTTCAGAAAAACCAAAATTCAACTTGAAAGTAGAAACATTTCTCTTGAACTCACATACAGGAGTAGATTTAATTCCTCTAAAGATATGTGAACTTGAAAACCAGTTTAGTTGTATTTGTGTGCCTTCCATTAGCACATTTCATTTTATCTAGAGATAAATCTATAACATATCAAAATTCATTCACCAAGTTTCCATAACATCTTTCAAATAAGTATGCAGTTATCCAGGTTGAAGAAAATTTCAGGAATTACTCTGTTGTCTATAGATCAAAATGCTGTACTTCCCTTATGAAAACTGCCATGGAATAAGTAAGAAAACTTAGCAAAATATTGGCATAAAATTCCCAAAGAAATCTTAAAATGAAATTCTGAAGCTAATATATAAATCACATTCTATGACTTAGAAAACATAATTTTTATTTTAAAAAATACCGAACAAAGAGTTTTTAAAAGATCCTTCAAAATGATAAAGGATTTTTAAACAGTTCAAAACCAATAAAGAACTTTACAAAAGACACAATGTAATTAAATTAGAAGCAAAATTTTCTGGTTGTGATTTAACTTACAGAGTGTTGAGTAGGCTAAAATAAATGGAATAAATAGAATACTCATTATCTTAGACTTTTTAGAATGATAAGAATCTACTGCACAGATTTTTCAACATCCAAATTAGTATCTAGTTATGATATTCCAAACCCTTTTCCAGGCATTTACACAGAGGGTTGAACAACAATTCTATGGCTACTTGTCTATCATATGGACAACACAGGCTAACTTTCAGATTTCAATCTTTTAAATGGAAACACATATCTTTCTGGAAAATGTGAAGACAAAAGAAATACCTATAATAAACACTCTTTGAAAGTCACTGAAGAAAATTAAGGGAACCCAAAAGAGAAATCAAAACTTAATCTGCATTCTAATTGGGCATGACTTCAACCTTATACTATTCACTCTGTTAGGCATTAAGAGGAGAATGAAATAAGAAATTGTATATGCTTAAAAGGGTGAGTCAATGTGATGTGATAAATACTATTTTGACATCAAACTATGCAATATATTCAAAGATTAATAAATAGGAAAAGAAGAGTAACAATTTTCATAAATTTCAAAAACAGTAAAGAAGAAATAAAGGAACACAGCATGCAAAAAACCATAAAGAGATGACTGGAAAAACAGCCCCTCCATTAGGAAAAGAAAATTAAGTAAATAGAATTTCAACACTACAGAAAAATGTTTTAAAAACAGGGGCTGTAAGGAAATAAGGGTAAAATGAGTAAATAGATTGATTGAAATAAACAGCTATCAATCCTAAGAGAATAAATAGAAAAATTAATGCAAGTATAGAATTTATTAGATTTAAAACATTAAATTACAGACTATGCTTTGATTAACTAAGACATGGAAGAGAAGCTTTTCATCAAATAAAAGTCTATAATTTTTTAAAGGTAGAAATGGTATGATCAAAGTTAAAAGACAACTGCAATAAAGAAGAAAACAAAAGCAGATGATACAGTCCATCCCACTTTTTCTGTCATTTTTCTCTTCATCAAATGCTCACAACTCTGCTAGATTCTCAATCGTTAACCACTTGAGTGTGAATGGAAGCTTTCTCCCAAATCCTAAAATATTATAACACTTTTTTTTGCCCCACTCACAGCTAAAATTAGATAGAAAGAAAACTGCATATGTGCAGCCATTACCCCCTTTCCATTCATCATTAACCTTAACCTACTCTAGGATTACCTTCCCTTCCTCCATTAATCTTGGAAACTGGTCCTTCGGCCATTACTAATGATGCTCCTCATGCCTGGGTAAACAAAATCGGGGGGACTTTTTAGTCCTCATTTGTATTTCATTTCTCAATAGCATTTTTCACAATTGACTATTTTAATGTCTTTCACATATTCATATGCATTTCATTTATATTATGTGATACTTTCGACAATAAAAATTAAGCATTCATTAAGTATCTTCCATAATCAGGCACACTTTTAGACAATAAGCATATAATAATTATTAAACCTAAGAAATGTATTGCTTTCATGAAACTTAAGTTCTACTCACAAAGATAAGATAGAAATGAAGAAATAAATGTACCTATTTAAATGAGAAAATAAGACAGTATCAAAAAATTTTAAAGGAGCCTTAAAATAAAACTGTATATACACCAAGAGGTAACCACAATCTATTACAGTAAAAGTAAGCATACAACCTCTTAAATGTTAGTGTAGATTTTTGTCACAATTTTTTGAATAAAAGTACATGATGACACATTTTACATTATCATACTTGATTTTTATAATACATGGCTTTAAAAAATATCCTAAAGATTCTTATGTTCCCAAGGGATTATAAAAATGTTGATATTCAAGTGATTCCATTTTTAATACAGTCCATCCCACTTTTTCTGTCATTTTTCCCTTCATCAAATGCTAACAACTCTGCTAGATTCTCAATCGTTAACCACTTGAGTGTGAATGGAAGCTTTTTCCTAATTCATTATGATTAACTTCATGAATCAGTTCAGTTCAGCCGCTCAATCGTGTCTGACTCTTTGAGAGCCCATGGACCGCAGCACACCAGGCCTCCCTGTCCATCAACAACTCCTGGAATTCACCCAAACCCATGTCCATTGAGTCGGTGATGCTATCCAACCATCTCATCCTCTGTCATCCCCTTCTCCTCCTGCCTTCAATCTTTCCCAGCATCAGGGTCTTTTACAAGGAGTCAGTTCTTTGCATTAGGCGGCCACAGTACTGACACTTCAGCATCAGCATCAGTCCTTCCGATGAATATTCAAGACCAATTTCCTTTAGGATTGACTGGTTTGATCTCCTTGCAGTCCAAGGGACTCTCAAGAGTCTCCTCCAACACCACAGTTTAAAAGCATCAATGCTTTGGTGCTCAGCTTTCTTTATGGTCCAACTCTCACATCTGTACACGACTACTGGAAAGACTATAGCTTTGATTATAAAGACCTTTGTCAGCAAAGTAGTCTCTGCTTTTGAATATGCTGTCTAGTTTGGTCATAGATTTTCTCCCACGGAACAAGCGTCTTTTAATTTCATGGCTGCAGTCACGATCTACAGTAATTTTGGAGCCCAAGAAAAGAAAGGCTGTTACTGTTTCCATTGTTTCCTTGTTTACTTGCCATGAGGTGATGCAACCAGATGCCATGATATTTGTTTTTTGAATGTTAAGCTTTAAACCAACTTTTTCACTCTCGTCTTTCACTTTCATCAAGAGGCTCTTTAGTTCCCCTTTGCTCTCTGCCATACGGGTGGTATCATCTTCATATCTGATGTTATTGATATTTCTCCTGGCAATCTTGATTCCAGCTTGTGCTTCATCCAGTCTGGCATTTCGCATGATGTATTCTGCATATATGTTAAATAAGCAGGGTGACAGTGTACAGCCTTGATATACTCCTTTCCTGATTTGGAAGCAGTCTGTTGTTCCATGTCCAGTTCTAACTGTTGCTTCTTGACCTGCATACAGATCTCTCAAGAGGCAGGTCAGGTGGTCTGCTATTCCCATCTCCTGAAGAATTTTCCACAGTTTGTTGTGATCCACACAGTCAACGGCTTTGGCATAGTCAATAAACTTAACCATTAGCTTTGTATGTAATATATATTGACTCTAAACATTTTGAATGACTTGATAACTCCACTAGATTATAAATTTCTGGAATGTAAGGAGTTTGTTTTGTTCACTGTTATTTACCCCACATCTATATGCATACACAGCATACATTGTGTTCAAAAAATAATTGATAAACTAGGACATAAAGGAGCCTTTAATTCTTAAAGGGTATATATTGATGAGATTTATGTTTGCAAGTGAGGTTACAGTATAAAATCCCAGGCCATTAGCTTTTATTTCATAAAATTATTAGTCATATGTCCTTTCTTTCCATTGAGAAATGCACATTTTTATCAATTAGGACATAAGAATTAAATCTCTGAAGACAAAAAAAAATTATTGTATTTTATGAAATCACTTTTAATTTGTATGGCAATTGTGAAGAATTAGGATGTAAAGATCAACATGGAATCTTTGGGCCTACGTGCTATGTCTTTTTCAGTGCCACTCTACATGATCAACTAAAGACAGTGACCAGTATTATTAAGATTCATATGGATGACAACATATATTCACAGATCATCTATAATAAGAGGAACAAAGATTTTTGATCCCATAAAAAGACATTGAGGCTGACTTTTAAAGGGGAAGTTGTATTTCTGATGAAGACAACTGCAGAATTTGTAGTTTAAGAATATTTGATCAATTGTTGAGGACTGTGTCTAATAAATATAACATGACCTGTATCTTATATTACTACTTTAAAGCTTTAGTATTTAGAGATATTTATACTTTAAAGTTAAAAATACCTCCTTTTTTTCTCAGAGTATAATGATTTATATATTATATGTACATATATGATGATTCACACATATCTCAGAATATAATAATTCACACATTTGCTCTTCTAGACTCTCAACTTTTTAAGTATGCTTTTAAAGTAGGCAATATACACACAAATACACTTCTCTAACTTATAATACTATTAATTATACTTAATAATCACAATCTGTTTCAGTCATGTACAGTAATGTAATAATTATAGCTTAAACCACCCACTGAGTAAAAGTAGATAGTACCATATCTATTTGGCATACTGTATTCAACATTAATCTCTCTGTTTCTTAGCTTAGCATACATTTGTATACCAGCTGCCTTCTTGTAATTAACACGTTGGGATTTAGGAGCAGTAGATTTTGCTTGTAACAAACTTTCCATCAAGTCGACATCTGTGATTTATACCTCCGACTCACTTTCAATATATTTACATAATCAGTTCAATTTAAGCCCCGATTATACATTCTTCTTACATTTTTATAAGCACTATCCCCTAAAGATAGTTAAAGAGTAAATCAAAGTGAAGTTTAAGTTTTTCTCGTCTTTTCCTAATCAAAACACTTATCATGAACATATAATCAAATTCACTGATTACTTGCATTTATTTTAAAGAAAAAATATGGACTTTTATTTTCATAAATGGTATATAAGGCCATTACAAAGATACTGTGCTCTAATTACTATCATCATGATAAAATTACTTTTATGTGCATAGATATATTTTAATATATTTTTAAGATTTAGTATAATTTGGCCTTAAACTAATCTTTTGAAACATTTTTAGATGTCAGTACTACCATTTAACCACTAAGGAAACTGAGATTCAAAAAGGTTAGATTACTGGATTAGGAGGGTGGAACTCTCAAGATCATCAGTTTTATGGTTTGTTTTTGAAAGTACTTCAGAGTAGACTCCAGGTCTTTCCTTCCAAATAAGGAATTTTTCCATTCTAACACATTGTCATTAAAGACAGGTAATTGTAAAACTTGAAAATATTTTCAAATTATAACACAAATATAAGATGTCATTTAAAATATTTTTCAGATAAATCTGGTATTTTCTAAGATTCTTTCATCACAGTATAATTAACATCTGTTTTAGATATTATATATTAGAATAATAATTTTAATATATTTTTTCTGAAAGATTCTAGCTTAGGCAAATTATAGCTTATAATGTATCATTATGAAAATTCTAGAAGACACATTTGACATTGCTAGCATGCTTATTTGGTTATCATATATCACCAGAAATAAGATGTACATAATTACAAAGACTATCTTAAAAAAGAATATTGCTAATGTTTTTAAGTTTTACTTCAATGCAAATAGCTGATAAATTGTCAACTAAATTTTACTTATGTGAGAAATATATATGTTAACATTGCTTTTGCCTAATTCTTGTCTGCCCTTCATTTTTTGTAGACTATAATGACACTTCATTAGCAAATTTTAATATGACTATGATGAATTAACAGTTAAAATATTTTATAAAGATTAGAATAAATTTTAGAAGAATAAAATAATTAAAAATATTTTAGTAGGGAAGAAGTTTCTTTGATATCTATATCCCAGTTACTTTACGTTGCACAATCACAAAGAAGATTAACGGAGACAAATGGAGAGTTACCAGGAACCAGCAAGAATATCTCAGAATTAAAAGAGTGCACTAGGGTACTTTACTGATGGAATATCTCTCTTCTGAAAAGCCATGTCAGAGTCATTCAGAATAGAGAGATACAAATAAGGATTAAAATTTAAATGGAAAACATGCTTCATTTCAATACTTATTTCACAACTGTTCTGTTGTTAAGGGAGAAATCTGGGCTTCCAGATGCCAGGTTTATTGTGATCAGAGAATTTCTCACCTAAAATGAATCTCCATCCACCTTTTACTATTCTCCTACAGGCATTGGGTCTACCTAGAATTATCCTCTGTCACTAAAGTGTGATAACTCGAACAGCTTTTATGAACCAGGCGCTATTGTAATTACTTTGCATTTATTACCTTGTTTAAGTTCAAGTAGGTATATAACAGGCAAAAATTTCAACACAGATAAAAAGATTCTATCATACTTAGAAATGCATGTAATTCCTAAGTAGAAAAGATTAGAAGAAAATCTGTAAGCTATAAATATACAATTAAATAATGAATCCTAAAAAATGACTTCTGGTATGGGGCATTTCAAATCAGAAAAATTAAAATATTAACAATTACAACTAATGATCTATAATGTCATTCAGAAGCTCTATCTAGAAGGAGTAGAATTTAGCCAGTTAAAATCCTTGATTAAGGAAACTAGTGAGCTTATGTTTCAGATGCAATAATAGAAAGAATAGACATTCAGCTAGCTGAATTTACACTTCATCAGGTTTTTATTTTAGAACTGTATATGTTTGGGTACATCAATAATATCTATTTTCTAACAATGTTTGATTTATTAAAATACTTAAATTATATTGTTAATCTAGAGTATATTTTAATATATACTAATACTATTACTTTAATATCGAGAACAAATTCATAATTGTTACTCATTTTCTCAGAATCTTAGTTTAATTTTACTGACAGTTACCAAAAAGACTTATTTAATGAAGATAACATATAGGGCCCTATTATCATTTATTTTCTAGGAGAGCTTTAGCTTTTGTCAGAAACTTCCAATGAAGACAAAAATGTACTTAAAAATAAAATTCTACACTATTCACAATCTATTTTTGAGACTGAATCAGGCAAAGAGAGATGACCCTTGCTTTAGAGAGTAAATCATTATTTAGAAGCAACTTTTTTCCATTTGTTTCAGCATTAGGAATAGTTAGCATATATAAAGTGTTAACATCTTAAATACCTATATTCTTTTTGGCACAGTAAATTGCACATGATATATACATGTATACTAAAGTTCACAATCAACAGCCACACCATTCTCTTGTAATGTATTCTCAGCCTCTGATACACTGACACACAGTATGTGCCCAAGAAGTCTTAATTTAATGAGTAACTGAATTTAAGCATCTATTTTTTGACATATGTAAATTTAGTTCATGTATATTTTTATCTGGGTATTTTTAAACTGTATGACTATTTTGCAGAATATTGATATTTTCTGAAAATTTTATGGTGGAAAGATTATTTCTCTTATTTCCATCATGAACATAATGGTGGATATACTGAATTACTTTCAACCTTTTTAAGCAAATTCATTGTTATCAGTATAAAATTATTATAAGTATTAATTTGTGTATATAAACATCAAGTATGTGATACTACTTTGGGAAAAGAGACAGAAGGACATGTGTCCAAAATTTAATTTTCCCTATTATTCTATATGTATTTCCCATGTATCCTATACTTAATATTTATGGCTTTATTAAAAAAATCCATGTTCTCATAACTAGCCATTAAACAACTAGTATTAATAGTTGAAAATATTTTTTAAAATAGAATGTGGGAATCATTTTATACCACACACTGAATTGCTTACTTAGACTGTTTGTTAATAACTGGACTTTTTATTATTAGCTTCACATTAAAAGATTAGCTAAAAGAAGGGTCATGATCTCAGTTAACAGAAATATTGCTAGTATGTTGCTTGCCTCATGCATAATTTATAACCCATTTTACCAAAGTGAGCAGCAGAGCAATATTACAATTAACATTCAGCTGCTCCATGGATTTGTTTCAACTCCCTTTAGGAATACTGTTTGTAATGAGTAGCAAGACATGATTTTCTTGGGTACCTAACATGCCACCCTGGATTCTAATGTTTAGCTTGTAGTAAAAGAGGATCAGTATATTAAAATACACAGTTACTGCTTTCTCATAATGTCTTGTCAAGGGAACAAAATAAAGTACAAAGCATATGAGAGAAAAGCTTAATTAAAAATACAAATATAATTTTTAATAAGCAATATAAAATACAGTAATTGTGCCTGAACACCAAAAATCAGCCATTAGCCTTATAAGTCCTAATAATAATCCCATCATCTGCTTCATGACAATTTGTTCCACACATTAAGATGTCTTTGTTGCACCTGAGTAAAAACAGGTCAATAATTTTTCTATTGTAAATACTTTCTCAAATCCATAACATAAAAATATTACTTTAAAAATATGTATATTTTTGAGTAAACCAAAATTTAAAATTATTTGACTATCACATATATTTTATAGCTTGAGACACAAGGAAAAATGTGGAAAGAAAAATTAGTATTCTCTTAGAAACAGTAATTAAAATTTTCACAACATAGTAAAAAAAACAAATAAAAGTTAAAAACCAATCTTTTCCAACCTCCATTACCCAAACAAAAGGATGTTCATTTATATATTAGTTAATATTATAAACCATTACCAAAGAAAATTCAGACAAACTCAAGGCATTGTAATGAAACTGAACAGTCTACTCAGCCATTATAATTTTACCCTTCATTATACAAATGAAGCTTGGGATTTTGCAATGAAAAATTCCTGATAAACCCCTTACTTTTGCTCACTAGGGATAATTGAATATTATATAGGCAGCTTATGTCTAACCTTCTTTGAATCTGCACAAAATCTTTTAAAAATCTGAGTTACAGTCAACCATAGTGGCCAAGTTAGAGACATACTTCATTATTTTCTTCCTAAAAAAATTCTGTAGATTATTAATTTTATGGGACTGTTATCAGGAATGGCTAATAAAAATGTTTCAAATTTGAATGTCTAAAATCGATCAAATCCTACATGACTGTTTTGTAATTACTAAATAGAAATAAAAAGTTTATTTACAAGCCACTGTGATTAAAGGAGCAATATACACTCAGTTGTAAATTCAATTTGAGGTCTGATTTTCAAATATATTTGAAATTTTGTCCTCATCCTGTTACTTATGATCACCACATTTTACTTACTTCTCTTGCCTTTGCCTGGAGAAGGAAATGGCAACCCACTCCAGTATTCTTGCCTAGAGAATCCCGTGGACAGAGGAGCCTAGTAGGCTGCTGTCCATAGGGTTGCACAGAGTCGGACACAACTGAAGCGACTTAGCATGCATGCATACATGCATTGGAGAAGGAAATGGTAACCCACTCCAGTATTCTTGCCTGGAGAATCCCAAGGACGGGGAGCCTGGTGAACTGCCATCTATGGGGTCGCACATCTATGGGGACATGACTGAAGGGACTTAGCAGCAGCAGCAGCAGCTTGCCTTTGCCCTTATTTTTCATTATTGAAACTTTTCTGTAATATTTTCTCTCACATAGCAAAGGGTAGAATTTTTTTTAAATAGCTATCTAACAAGTTATAGATATATCTTCTAAAATAAACTGTTTAAAAAACTTTAAAAATTCTGCCACCTTTTTTAGTTTTTAACAGTAGAATTTTCTGGGGCAAATAATAGTCTCATGTTAACTTTAGAGTTTTTCTTATGACACATCTTCCTGTGTTCCCTAAGCAAAAGTTACTCTTTTCAAGACAATCACCCTTTTTTTCCCCAAGAGTAGATTTTTTGGTCAACAAATATATATATATATTTTTTCTATTTTTTATTTATTTTTATTATTTTAATTTTTATTTTTACTTTATTTTGCTTTACAATACTGTATTGGTTTTGCCATACATTGTCATGAATCCACCACGGGTGTACATGCTTTCCCAAACATGAACCCCCCTCCCACTCCCTCCCCATAACATCTCCCTGGGTCATCCCCACGCACCAGCCCCAAGCATGCTGTATCCTGCATCAGACATAGACTGACGATTCGTTTCCTACATGATAGTATACATGTTTCAATGCCATTCTCCCAAATCATCCCACCCTCTCCCTCTCCCTCTGAGTCCAAAAGTCTGCTATACACATCTGTGTCTTTTTTGCTGTCTTGCATACAGGGTCATCATTGCCGTCTTTCTAAATTCCATATATATGTGTTAGTATACTGTATTGGTGTTTTTCTTTCTGGCTTACTTCACTCTGTATAATCAGCTCCAGTTTCATCCATCTCATTAGAACTGATTCAAATGTATTCTTTTTAATGGCTGAGCAATACTCCATTGTGTATATGTACCACAGCTTTCCTATCCATTCGTCTGCTGATGGACATCCAGGCCATCTCCATGTCCTGGCTATTATAAACAGTGCTGCGATGGACATTGGGGTACATGTGTCTCTTTCAATTCTGGTTTCCTTGGTGTGTATGCCCAGCAGTGGGATTGCTGGGTCACAAGGCAGTTCTATTTGCAATTTTTTAAGGAATCTCCACACTGTTCTCCATAGTAGCTGCACCAGTCCGCATTCCCACCAACAGTGCAGGAGGGCTCCCCCCTCTCCACACCCTCCCCAGCATCTATTGCTTGTAGACTTTTGGATCGCAGACATTCTGACTGGTGTGAAGTGGTACCCCATTGTGGTTTTGACCTGCATTTCTCTAATAATGAGTGATGTTGAGCATCTTTTCATGTGTTTGCCATCCATCCATATGTCTTCCTTGGAGAAATGTCTATCCACATCCTGGGCCATAAATCTAACCTTGGTGAATTAAAAAAAAATCAAAATCATTCCAAGCATCTTTTCTGACCATAATGCATTAAGATTAGATCTCAATTACAGGAGAAAAACTATTAAAAATTCCAACATATGGAGGCTGAACAACACACTTCTGAATAACCAACAAATCACAGAAGAAATCAAAAAAGTAATCAAAATATGCATAGAAACTAATGAAAATGAAAACACAACAACCCAAAACCTGTGGGACACTATAAAAGCAGTGCTAAGATGAAAGTTCACAGCAATACAGGCATACCTCAAGAAACAAGAAAAAAGTCAAATAAATAACCTAACTCTTACACCTAAAGCAACTAGAAAAGGAAGAAATGGAAAACCCCAGAGTTAGTAGAAGGAAAGAAATCTTAAAAATTAGGGCAGAAATAAATGCAAAAGAAACAAAAGAGGCCATAGTAAAAATCAATACATATATTTTTAATAACTGATTTCTCTCATAGGAAACCATGGTTTTGAGATATATCTTGTAGTATTTACCATCCATACTTCCTTTCATACACATTTATCTCATTTTATCTTCACAAACCTGTGAGTCAGAAAACTAACTTTCTAGAATGAAATGCATATAAAAGCACTTCTCCCTGAGATTGTTCACTCCTTTGTAGGTCACAGACTTCACTCTGAACTTAATACAATGTGTAGTTTCTTCCCACACCCCCCAAAAAATGTACATAAATTTACAGTTTCAGAGGATTCGTGGACAATCTGAAGGTCTGATCTAGCTAATCATTCATACCAAGCAGTCAACTAAGCTTAAAGTTCACATCATTCATTAATAATGATGAAAATTTCATCATTAATAATGATGAAAAACAATGCATGAAAGCATATATAAGGGAAAAACAAACTTGTATAAGTTAAAAGAAAAGGGAAGTTATCTTTGAGAATAATGAGATGAGATGTCAATGCTTTCCTAATAATGATTAGGAAACAACATATGGGAGAATATGCAAACAAACTGGGACTTGAAGTTTTCTTTCTGATTAAAATAACAAAAGAAATTCCTTCTAATTATTTTGTTGACAAGTTCATCGTGACAACACTAATCCTTATCAATCCTGGAAGCACATCAGAATCTACTCAGGAAGTTAAAAACAAAAAGAAACATTGCTTTGGGTCCATCTCATGAGAGATATTGATCTAATTGATCCAATATAGGGTTTTGACATCACTGTGTTTCTGAAGCTCCCTAGTAGATTCTAATGTGCAAAGTTGAGGACCACTGCTATAGAACTGATAATAATGAATTTGGAACTTAATTCTAATGAATAATCAGCATGCTGCTGTGAAATTAATCACAGCCCAGAAAAAAAGTCACCATTTACATTGGAGTTCAAATTAGCAAGAGAGGCGGCTTAAATAAATATTGTCAAATTAGTCAAACCTATTTAAAATCTGAAACAGGAAAAAGAATCCAATAGTCTGAAAATTAAATGAAACTAAGATTGTATTAAAAACTGTAACTACATTGGTAATTAAAATATGATACAAAATAAGAGAAAGAATGCAAATTTTATAGATTCTGATTTAAACAGTACATAGAAATTGCAAAGGTGAAACCTATACAAAAACCAAGCACTGCATTATTACTTATTATAAGCAATTTAACTCTTTGCAAATTTAAGGTTTTGTAGTATCTGATAATTAGCACCCAGGAAGGCAGTAAAGGTTAACACTAGTAGGCATAATTTTCACCCTACTATTTGACGTTGCATGCCATCTCAAACATTTTTTGCAAAGAAGTTAGTAGAACATCTAACAAACAGATGTCTTAAATCCAACTATTCCATTATGGTAAACAGGCTATAAATAAATTTTCAATAATATGCAAGAACACACCCCCCACATACAACACAGCAAGAATATTATATGTAGATACTTTTTAATTAGCACTGAAATACTCATATATACTCAAGAATTTCATTCATGATATCATTTCAGACTTAATAGACTTACATTGTTGATTATAGTTATCCTGCAAACAATGTATTTGATTCACAAAAAGATTCACTTGAATGTATTTTAGAGAATAACATGATAAAATAATAAAATTACAAAATTTTAATTTTGAAAGGAATTTCTGAGTCATCTTTCTAAAGTATGCACAGCAAATATAGGTATACATAGCAAATGATCAAGGAATCAGTAAAAGTTTTCTCACTAATGCAATGAGGAGTTCATTAGCTTTTGTTTGTGGTGTTTGTTTCACTTTGAAATTAATCATTTTGATCACTGACAATCTTTGATTTTCTTAAAAATGTTAATTTTCATTTTGAACTATGAGTACCATGACTGTGACCATTACTCCCATTTTGATCTGACTAATGTATAATAGGGTTTCCCTATGGCTCAGCTGGTAAAGAATCCACCTGCAATGCAGGAGACCTGGATTCTATCCCTGGGTTGGGAAGATTCCCCTGGAGAAGGTTAACGGCTACCCACTCTACGATTCCAGCCTGGAGAATTCCTTGGACTGTATACGTCCATTGGGTTGCAAAAAATCAAACACGACTGAGCAACTTTCTATTCTATATTAATGTATAATAATTAACAGAATTAAAAGAATGGCCTCGCCAGAGACTGAACAGTACAGAGTTCATTGGGACACAGAAGTAGTACAATACATATAATATGTTCAGTTCAGTTCAGTCACTCAGTCATGTCCGACTCTTTGCGACCCCATGAATAGCAGCACGCCAGGCCTCCCTGTCCATCACCAATTTCCGGAGTTCCAGCCATTACATCTCTGTCGTCCCCTTCTCCTCCTGCCCCCAATCCTCCCAGCATCAGAGTCTTTTCCAATGAGGCAATTCTTCACATGAAGTGACCAAAGTACTGGAGTTTCAGCTTTAGCATCATTCCTTCCAAAGAAATCCCAGGGTTGATCTCCTTCAGAATGGACTGGTTGGATCTCCTTGCAGTCCAAGGAACTCTCAAGAGTCTTCTCCAAAGAGAAGAACTCCACCACAGTTCAAAAGCATCAATTCTTCAGCACTCAGCCTTCTTCAAAGTTCAACTCTCACATCCATACATGACCACAGGAAAAACCATAGCCTTGACTAGACGGACATTAGTCGGCAAAGTAATGTCTCTGCTTTTGAATATGCTATCTAGGTTGGTCATAACTTTTCTTCCAAGGAGTAAGCGTCTTTTAATTTCATGGCTGCAATCACCATCTGCAGTGATTTTGGAGCCCAAAAATATAAAGTGTGACACTGTTTCCACTGTTTCCACATCTATTTCCCATGAAGTGATGGGACCAGATGCCATGATCTTCGTTTTCTGAATGTTGAGCTTTAACCCAACTTTTTGACTCTCCACTTTCACTTTCATCAAGAGGCTTTTTAGTTCCTCTTCACTTTCTGCCATACGGGTGGTGTCATCTGCATACCTGAGGTTATTGATATTTCTCCCAGCAATCTTGATTCCAGCTTGTGTTTCTTCCAGTCCAGTGTTTCTCATGATGTACTCTGTATAAATTAAATAAGCAGGGTGACAATATACAGCCTTGACGTACCCCTTTTCCTATTTGGAACCAGTCTGTTGTTCTATGTCCAGTTCTAACTGTTGCTTCCTGACCTGCATACAGATTTCTCAAGAGGCAGATCAGGTGGTCTGGTATTACCATCTCTTTCAGAATTTTCCACAGTGTATTGTGATCCACACAGTCAAGGCTTTGGCATAGTCAATAAAGCAGAAATAGATGTTTTTCTGGAACTCTCTTGCTTTTTTGATGATCCAGCAGATGTTGGCAATTTGATCTCTGGTTCCTCTGCCTTTTCTAAAACCACCTTGAACATCAGGAAGTTCACGGTTCACGTATTGCTGAAGCCTGGCATGGAGAATTTTGAGCATTACTTTACTAGCATGTGAGATGAGTGCAATTGTGTGGTAGTTTGAACATTCTTTGGCATTGCCTTTCTTTGGGATTGGAATGAAAACTGACCTTTTCCAGTCCTGTGGCCACTGCTGACTTTTCCAAATTTGCTGGCATATTGAGTGCAGCACTTTCACAGCATCATCTTTCAGGATTTGACATAGCTCAACTGGAATTCCATCACCTCCACTAGCTTTGACCGTAGTGATGCTTTCTAAGGCCCATTTGACTTCACATTCCAGGATGTCTGGCTCTAGGTGAGTGATCACACCATCGTGATTATCTGGGTTATGAAGATCTTTTTTGTACAGTTCTTCCATGTATTCTTGCCACCTCTTCTTAATATCTTCTGCTTCTGTTATGTCCATACCATTTCTGTCCTTTATCGAGCCCATCTTTGCATGAAATGTTCCCTTGATTTCTATAATTTTCTTGAGGAGATCTCTAGTCTTTCCCATTCTTCTTTTCCTCTATTTCTTTGCCTTGATCGCTGAAGAAGAAGGCTTTCTTATCTCTTCTTGCTATTCTTTGGAACTCTGCATTCAGATGCTTATATCTTTCCTTTTCTCCTTTGTTATAACAATATAATACAAAGAGATCATTTTTCCTAGGAAAGTTTGGAGAGCTTAATGAATTAGATAAATCCAGGTCCTTTTACCATGACCATCAGTATTACTAACTAACCCATTTGTAGCAAAAATGGATTTATAAGTTTTGCTTGTAAATTAATATGACACTCAAAGTGATTACACTTTCAAATATTATAAATACACTAATACTCTTTACCAAAAATACCAAGTGAAACCAAAAGAGTCAGTTAAAATTTGGTTATTTTTATCACTATATTTCCTAATAGCACCTAATACAATTTGAAATGTTTAGATAGGGGGAAAGGAGAGTTAGAAAATGATATTTAATCCAAGTTTTCTTATTGTTTTATCATTTACATAACAATAAAAAATAATTTTAGGAGGCTTTGTCAATCACTGTTATAGATACTGAAAGTATAGCAGTAAAATTGGTACACAAAACTACATTACCTCCTGGCCTTTATATTTTAGTTGGCTAAAAGATAGACATTGAGAAAGATAAACAAATATAACATATAGTAAGTGAGATAATGGGCTTCTTTGATGGCTTATATGTTAAAGAATCTGTGTGCAAAGCAGGAGGCCTGGGTTCAATCCCTGGGTCGAGAAGATCCCCTGGAGAAGGGAATGGCAACCAACTCCAGTATTCTTGTCTGTAGAATTCTATGGATACTACAGTCCATGGTGTGCATGGGGTCACAAATGAGCAACTAACACTTTGAAATGAGTTAATTATGGGTTTTTGGGAGGACAACAATGGAGGAGGGGAAAAGTGTCTTGCGTGAGGAAAAGGACTGTAATTTAAAAAAAAAGACACACAAGGAAAATCTCATAGAAATGGTGATTTTTAAGTCCAGAGCCAGAGAAGGAAACTTGCTAAAGTGAGGAAGATATAAATGTTGAACTCTCTCCTTTACATACATAAGCAATTTAAAAATAAATGTTACTGTAAGCTAGTGACAAACCCACAGCAAACATTATCCTCAATGGTGAAAAATTGAAAGCATTTCCCCTAAAGTCAGGAACAAGACAATGGTGCCCACTTTCACTACTACTATTCAACATAGTTCTGGAAGTTTTGGCCACAGCTATCAGAGCAGAAAAAGAAATAAAAGAAATCCAAATTGGAAAAGAAGAAGTAAAACTCTCACTGTTTGCAGATGACATGATCCTCTACATAGAAACCCTAAAGACTCCACCAGAAAATGACTAGAGCTAATCAATGAATATAGCAAAGTTGCAGGATATAAAATCAACACAGAGAACTCCCTTGCATTTCTATACACTAATAATGAGAAAACAGAAAGAGAAATTAAGGAAACAATTCCATTCACCATTGCAACGAAAAGAATAAAATACTTAGGAATATATCTACCTAAAGAAACTAAAGACCTATATATAGAAAACTATAAAACACTGATGAAAGAAATCAAAGAGGACACTAATAGATGGAGAAATATACCATGTTCATGGATCAGAAGTATCAATATAGTGAAAATGAGTATACTACCCAAAGCAATCTATAGATTCAATGCAATCCCTATCAAGCTACCAGCGGTATTTTTCACAGAGCTAGAACAAATAATTTCATAATTTGTATGGAAATACAAAAAAAAACCTCGAATAGCCAAAGCAATCTTGAGAAACAAAAATGGAACTGGAGCAATGAGTCTGCCTGACTTCAGGCTCTACTACAAAGCCACAGTCATCAAGACAGTATGGTACTGGCACAAAGACAGACATATAGATCAATGGAACAAAATAGAAAGCCCAGGGATAAATCCACACACATATGGACACCTTATCTTTGACAAAGGAGGCAAGAATATACAATGGAGTAAAGACAATCTCTTTAACAAGTGGTGCTGGGAAAACTGGCCAACCACTTGTAAAAGAATGAAACTAGATCACTTTCTAACACCGCACACAAGAATAAACTCAAAATGGATTAAAAATCTAAACGTAAGACCAGAAACTATAATACTCCTAGAGGAGAACATAGGCAAAACACTCTTCTGACATAAATCACAGCAGGATCCTCTATGACCTACCACCAAGAATACTGGTAATAAAAGCAAAAATAAACAAATGGGACCTAATTAAAATTAAAAGCTTCTGCACAACAAAGGAAACTATAAGCAAGGTGAAAAGACAGCCTTCAGAATGGGAGAAAATAATACCAAACGAAGCATCTAACAACTAATCTCAAATATATACAAGCTACTTATGCAGCTCAATTCCAGAAAAATAAAAGACCCAATCAAAAAATGGGCCAAAGAACTAAATAGACATTTCTGCAAAGAAGACATACGGATGGCTAACAAACACATGAAAAGATGCTCAACATCACTCATTATCAGAGAAATGCAAATCAAAACCACAATGAGGTACCATTTCACGCCAGTCAGAATGGCTGTGATCCAAAGGTCTACAAGCAATAAATGCTGGAGAGGGT
Source organism: Capricornis sumatraensis (assembly GCF_032405125.1). NCBI lineage: Eukaryota > Metazoa > Chordata > Mammalia > Artiodactyla > Bovidae > Capricornis > Capricornis sumatraensis. The sequence goes on along the minus strand of NC_091074.1, from coordinate 42,474,914 downwards.
GTGGAGAAAAGGGAACCCTCTTACACTGTTGGTGGGAATGCAAACTAGTGAGCAACTATGGAGAACAGTGTGGAGATTCCTTAAAAAACTGGAAATAGAACTGCCTTATGACTCAGTAATCCCACTGCTGGGCATACACACTGAGGAAATCAGAATTGAAAGAGACACATGTACCCCAGTGTTTATCACAGCACTGTTTATAATAGCCAGGACATGGAAGCAACCTAGATGTCCATCAGCAGATGAATGGATAAGAAAGTTGTGGTATATATACACAATGGAGTATTACTCAGCCATTAAAAAGAATACATTTGAATCTGTTCTAATGAGGTGGATGAAACTGGAGCCGATTATACAAAGTAAGCCAGAAAGAAAAACACCAATACAGTATACTAACACATATATATGGAATTTAGAAAGATGGTAACAATAACCCTGTATGCGAGACAGCAAAAGAGAGACAGATATATAGAACAGTCTTTTGGACTCTGTGGGAAAAGGAGAGGGTGGGATGATTTGGGAGAATGGCATTGAAACATGTATAATATCATGTAAGAAATGAATCGCCAGTCTAGGTTTGGTGCAGGGTATAGGATGCTTGGCGTTGGTGCACTGGGATGACCCAGAGGGGTGGTATGGGGAGGGAGGTGGGAGGGGGTTCAGGATTGGGAACACGTGTACATCCGTGGCAGATTCATGTTTATGTATGGCAAAACCAATACAATATTGTAAAGTAATTAGCCTCCAATTAAAATAAATAAATTTTAATTAAAAAAATAAAATTGACCCTACAGTCTTTTTACTTAAAATATTTTAAAATCTAGAAAATATCCAGCTCTAAATGATGGAAAACATTTTTTGTTTTGTTTCTGCTCAGTAGGCTAATGTGTAAATTTAATTTCTGTATAAGGGCCCACCCTCTTCTCCTTTTGCCTTCTAACTTTCCCAGCATCAGGGTCTTTTCCATATCTTGGAAAAGATCCTGATGCTGGGAAAGATGCATTCTGCAGTCCATGGAGGCACACAGTCAGACAGAATTTAGCTACTGAAGAAAAAATAAAGAAAGGTGAATTTATGTGATTGCCTCATGGTATTATCACCTCAGAAACTTTGGACATTTGGAAACTTTTTTTGTGAAAACTGCCAAAGATGAGAACTTCAGAGTTGGAGCCAAAACTGAATCAACTCAAGAGTGAGACAACAGCTACATCTGCTTAAAGTGTGTTCTGGACCTTTCATTTTACACAGCAAGTCTTCCAAATTCATAAATGCACAACCCTATGCGGTCAAGAGGAAAGTTGCTTTTATTTGTATTTTACAAAGAAGGGAACTGAGACTGAAAACTTTAAAATGACTTTCTCATAGATAATAAATACAGAGGAACTGGATACTAAAAGCCATGTTCTTAGTTTTAATACATGGAGGTTTTTCTCTATTTCATTCTCTTGCTCCCGTCACATTCTTTTTCTCCTCCAGAAGAAATTACTCAACTTGCTATTGGGTCCTACTCTTAGTGTTCTTAGTATTAAAAGGGGTGAGAGATGGGGGCTACTGAGCAGCTATAAAGTCAAATCAAATTGTAGCATATATGCTACAATGTTGGATCTAAATACACATCAAGAAATTCTGGTTTGTTCAGATACCATGTCAGTCTTAATGCAGGATCTGTCATAGCTAGAGATGCTAGGATACTGTCAGAAATCATGGGCTTGCCAAAGGAGAAAAAAAAAAAAAGGAATAGCCTAAAAGAAACAGACATTCAAGTTTGTGTAGCAAGTAGTATGTCTGCTGGCAGAATACAAATGTCCTTCACTCTGGTTTCTCAATGGGATTAAGGTAGTCTAATTCAAATTTATTCAGCTTATGTAAGGTACTGCAGAAGTGTTGTTATAGTCAGCAGTGACAGTATTCCAAAGGAAGCAATTAGACTTCACTGGATTTAAAGTTTAGGGCTCATTATATATGATATTTTTCAGCTGGCACATGGATTGAAGTCTTCGCGAAAGAGCTGCATAAAACAAGAGATCCTGTTTGAGCCTCACTGATCATTGAAGAATACTGACTGCCAAGCTGCCAATTGTGCTCTCAAAGAATAGACACATCAGCCACCAAATCAAACAGCTGTGAAGCTCCCACCTGCCACCACTGGGTAATCAAGAAACAACAGAAACACATACCTTCAAAAAGCCAGGATAAAGTCTGTTAGGAAGCACTGGGTTGCTATAAAACTTACATTTTTTTTTTTTGTATGTCTTTCCAGGCATGTCATGACTCAAAGGAAGCATACTCTTAAGCTGAATCTTTCTCTAACACAAAATCAGAAAGTTGAAAAAACATATAGTTTCAGATTCTACCCAGTTATAATTGTATGTTATCAAACAAATATTCAATACTATTTTAATTGATCTATGTATCATGGGTCATTGCTATCCCAAGGAAGGGAAAGTGATCATACAATATAAAGTTATGACAAGATTTGTTTTGAAAAATGTTTTATAAAACATTTAGACAATCCTATAATTAAAGGCATTGATGTATTACCCAACGTATCAACAGGAAGGTCTGTTTAAAAAGTGAGGGAGTTAATAACTCAGCGACAATAGCTGTGAGGTAAGTCATTTATAGGGCTTTCCTGATGGCTCAATGGTAAAGAATCTGCCTGCAATGCAGGAGACACAGTTTCAGTCTCTGGGTCAGGAAGATCCCTAGAGAAGGAAGTGGCAAACCACTCCAGTATTCTTCCCTGTAAATCCCATGGACAGTGGAGTATGGTGGGCTACAGTCCATGGGGTCACAAAAGAGTCGAACACGACCTAGTGACTAAAAAAAAAAATACGAACCCAACAACTAAAAAAGTCATTTATAAAGATAATAGTACTCACATAAACCCCAAGTAAATAAATAATGACCCAGGGATTGAACCTGCATATACCTGCATTGCCTGCAGATTCTTTACCACTGAGCCACCAGGGAAACTCCAATGTCAAATCAAGGTTTTATTAAAAGACACATATACAGTACAAACATAATTACTTGCTAGTAGCAATGTTTGTTAATAAACATTTTATGGAAGAATGTGATGATTCTCAATGATTCCAGGAGAGTGGAAGGGCAGGAAGGAGTGGGTACTATTAAAGATTTGAGATTATTTTGCTTAATTTTGAGTTGATTTTAGCTTCCCTGGTGGCCAAGATGGTAAACAATCTGCCTGCAATGCAGGAGACCCAGATTCCATCCCTACGTCAAGAAGATCCCCTGGAGGAGGAAATGGCAACCCACTCCAGGATTCTTACCTGGAAAGTTCCAGAGACAGAGGAGCCTGGAGAGCTACAGTTCATAGGGCCCTAAAGAGTCAGAGATGACTGAGTGACTAACTTAGCTTTGTAAGGGCTGCAGAAATAGTTTAGACAAGTTTCATATATCCTTCACCCTATTTTGCCATATATACCTTATATTTCTATAACCATTGCTCTTCCTGACCCAGGGATCAAACCTGCAGCTCAAGCCACATCTCTTGCATTGCAGGCAGATTTTTAACCACTGAGCCACCAGGGAAGTCCAGTTATTTTATTATTAGCCAAAGTGAAGAACTTACTCGGATTTAATCAGTTTCACCTGTGTATTATGTTTTGTTTTTGTTGTTACTCTAGTTGTCATGTCTTCAGAGTTCCCTCCAACCTGTGACACTTCCTCAATCTTTCCTTGTCTTTTATGTCATGATTCCTAAACAGCACTGGTTAATACAATATTAAGATGTGGATTGAGTACATGTGATACTTCCTCATGATTACACTGAAATTACTCATTCTTGAGAGGAATTTCACAGAGGCATTGTACACTTCTCAGTGCATTACTTTGGGAGTATATGATGTTAATATCTGCTTCTGATAAAATCAAATTTGATTCTATGGTTAAGGTGGTATCTGTTAGAATTCTCCATTGTAAACTTAACATTTTTTTTTCCTTTTAAATATGAAATATGCAGGGGAAGAGGATGTAACAGTATGTAAATCATTTGTTTCCACACAAATTTTCCCTCACTCATCTTAGGACCCATGAGAGAATTCTTCCTGCAACAATGTCTAATATGGTGTCATGATGGTGATTTTACATTTCCCTCATTATTCTACAGTTACTAGCTGGAGTTCTATAACAAACAGTTGTCACTTCTCTCTCATTGTTTATTAATTATTTATGTATATCATGGTGGATATATTTTATTCTTTTGACTATAATTCAATGATACAGTTATCCATTTTACTGCTCTCATTGCTCCAACTTTAGTCATTGAATGTTCTTTCATGTTGGCTCCCATGTCCTTTTGACATGCCTATATATGTATGTGTGTGTATAATACACATATATGTATATATATACATGCTTACACACATATATACATACACATGCATATGCATATATATATATATATGTACGTATGAATACATCAATAGGGCTTCTCAGGTGGCACTAATGGTAAAGAACTCATCTGCCAATGCAGGAGGCATAAGAGACACAGGTTCAATTCATGGATCAGGAATATACCCTAGAGGAGGCAGGGTACAGCAACCCACTCCAGTATATATACTGTTTGCTTATATTTAGCATTAGAATATTTATTCAAACATCACTTTTACAAAGTTACTTAGGTCAGCTCTTTTCTTCCCATCTCATTCAGTGTACTTATATGATTCATTTTCAACACAGATTCGTTTGTCACAGCCTGCATTCTATATTTTACTCCACATTTTGATTTTTTTTTTAAATTTCCATACACAAATGCCACTCTTTGTGGTGCACAATCATATAGGTTTGACAAATGAATAAAGTTCATCACTACAGAACAGTCACATGTCTCCAAAATGCTCACTTTATACACTTTTATAAGCAACCGTTACCCCTGCTGCTGCTACTGCTAAGTCACCTGTCGTGTTCGACTCTGTGAGACCCCCATAGATGGCAGCCCACCAGGCTCCCCCATCCCTGGGATTCTCCAGGCAAGAACACTGGAGTGGGTTGCCATTTCCTTCTCCAATGCATGAAAGTGAAAAGTGAAAGTGAAGTCGCTCAGTCGTGCCCGACTCTTAGCAACCCGATGGGCGGCAGCCTACCAGGCTCCTCCATCCATGGGATTTTCCAGGCAAGAGTACTGGAGTGGGGTGCCACTGCCTTCTCCGACCAGCTGCTGGCAACCACTAATTGGTTTTTCTCCCTAAACATTTTTCCATGGCATCCGGTCCCATCACTTCTTGGGAAATAGATGGGGAAACAGTGGAAACAGTGTCAGACTTTATTTTTGGTGGTTCCAAAATCACTGCAGATGGTGACTGCAGCCATGAAATTAAAAGACGCTTACTCCTTGTAACAAAAGTTATGACCAACCTAGATAGTATATTCAAAAGCAGAGACATTACTTTGCCAACTAATGTCCGTCTAGTCAAGGCTATGGTTTTTCCTGTGGTCATGTATGGATGTGAGAGTTGGACTGTGAAGAAGGCTGAGCGCCGAAGAATTGATGCTTTTGAACTGTGGTGTTGGAGAAGACTCTTGAGAGTCCCTTGGACTGCAAGGAGATCCAACCAGTCCATTCTGAAGGAGATCAACCCTGGGATTTCTTTGGAAGGAATGATGCTAAAGCTGAAGCTCCAGTACTTTGGCCACCTCATGCGAAGTGTTGACTCATTGGAAAAGACTCTGATGCTGGGAGGGATTGGGGGCAGGAGGAGAAGGGGACGACTGAGGATGAGATGGCTGGATGGCATCACGGACTCGATGGACATGACACTGTGTGAACTCCGGGAATTGGTGATGGACAGGGAGGCCTGGTGTGCTGCGATTCATGGAGTCACAAAGAGTCGGACACGACTGAGCAACTGAACTGAACTGAACTTATGTGTGTTACGTGAACAGAATTATATAATATGTAGCCTTTAACATCTTACTTCTTTTACTTAGAAAAATGTATGTATGGTTCATCCATGTTATTGTTTAAATCAACAGTCTATCCTTATTATTACTGACGAGAATTTCATTGTATGTATGTAGCGCAGATCTATTTACCTGTTCCATGGTGAAAGATACATGTGGATTATTTAAAGTTTTGCCAGCTATGAAGTAATGGGACATACACATTCATGGATAGGGTATTTTAATGGAATAAGTTAATAATTCTCTTAGGATGACACCTGCGAATGGGATTGCTGAGTCATATTGTATGAGTATCTTTAACTTTATAGGAAACTGTAAAACTGTCTTTTAAAGTGGTGGTACTACTTTACATTCCTTCCAGCAACATATGAAAGTTTTAGTAGCTCTGCATGTTCACCAACATGTGATGCTACCATTCATTTCTTTTTACTATAGACATTCTAATAGACATGTAGTAGTATTTCATAGTGGATTTGATTAGCAATTTCATGATTAATGTTATTGAACATCTTCTCATATGTTTTTATCCATATATTTTCTTGAGGGAAGTGTCCATTCAGTCTTTTGCACATTTTTGTAGGGCTGTTTGTTCCCATATTGTTGAGTTTTGAGAATTCTTTATATATTCGAGAGACAGGTTCTGTGTAAGAAATACGATTTGCAAATATTTTCACTCATATGGTAGTTTGCTTTTCATTCTCTTTACCAGTGTGCTTCACAAAGCAGTTTTTAATTTTAATAAGGTTCAATTTACTGCATTTTTCTTTTATGAACTGTACTTTGGGTATTAAATATGAAAGCTTTTACCAAATCAAAAGTGATACAGATTTTCTCCTGTTTTCATCTATAAATTAAGTCTATGATAATTTATGAGGCCATTTTTGGTATAAGGAATAATCTAGAGTTGAAATTCATTTTTCAATCACATCTATTTATTTCATCTAGGACAATTTTGAAAAATCTGCAATAATTTAAAGGCTAGCCTCAAGTACTCAAACTTCAGACAGATACACTCTGTCACTTTAGAATAATTCATATATTTAAGAAAATAGTATCTAATTTTTGGGCTTTTTCATATATCTTGCTTAATAATAATTAGGCTTTCTGAAGTTTTGTGCTTATACTTTGTTAATATGACTAAACAGAAAACCTCCAAAAACTAGTTACTAAAGAGACTGTTCCTGAAAAAAAGAAAGTTAGATTAAAAGAAGTGAGTTCCTTCATTGCTTGTTCAACAACAACTAGCAGTGATTATTGTGTATCTGTATGATTTATCAGATTAACTTTTTCTGAAGATGAATGATTAGGGCATTATTATTACACAGATACTAATGTAGTAGAATCATTTGAAAATCACTAAAACAAGCGACATTAGAGTTTTTGTACTTAAAGATTTATTCTAGCCCTATCTCTAATTAATAGGTTTTCCGAGATCAAAATCATCATCTTATACCATTTTTAACGAAGCAGCAAGTTTACAGTGTAAAGTGAAATCTCAGCGATGCTTGCTGTTAACGTCTTCTGAGATACCAATTCCCGTGAACTTTGAGAGAAGAAAAACATGACTTCTTTATACCCCATGTCTGTTGAAAAATGCTAAATATTAAAGTTATTGTGTATCTAATGATAAAGCTCCTGGGGTTCACAAACACAATTATGCAGTATTTAGTCTGTTATTATCATAAAAAGGTAACATATTAACTACTGATATTATATTGTTGATATTAACTATTGCTAGATAGAATAACAGGAAAAAGTATAATGTAGGTGCTATGGTCTCATGAACAATGTTTCTAAAATCTCTTTATTTTGAGAATGATTTATTTTGGGCCCATTATATCTTTTTTCATTCTTATGTTGATTCTTACTTATTTTCAAACCAGTAAAATAGAACGAAATATTTTGTGAAGTATAATCATGTGTGCATAGGTGTAAACACACAACGAAATAACAGAATCAATATCAATAGTTACAGCTACAGCTATTTACTTACCTATTTATATGCCTTTTCTTATGTAGTAAAGCCTACCAGTTGTTGATGAAGGCGCAGTGTTGAGGAAAAAGTAAGGGTGTTTGTTGTTCAAATTAGAAATATTAACATCAGTAATCTCTTCCCTTATTTATTTTTCCATTGTTAAGTGTTGACACAGGATTTAGAATGTGTATTTAGATATGCTGCATATTGATAGTTCAATAACAGAGAACAACTTCATTCTTCTAGATGCTAAAATAGGTCAACTTGTTCTAAGGCACAGAGTTTTAGAGACAGTTTGGAATTTATTGAGTTTTTTACTAGTAAACCACACTTACATAAATTCCATAACCACTTATTTGGGAAGTGATAGAAATTTCAGACAGGTGTTGAGCCTCAGTGACCACAAACTAGAATCCACTGTTCTATTCCAGCAAACTGAACACAATATAACTGTAACTGAATAACACTGTACTGCTTGTCTGACAAATAATTTACATTTGATATTAAAAATGAGAAATTCAAGGGCAAGAATCGTATGTTTACAAAGTTAATTTCTTTCAATTGCCTATCAGATATACAGATCATGAATAATGTTGTACTAGGGAAGCTACGGAGCCTGACATATCTTCTTGTACATCTCACTTGCAGATTAGTGAATTCACTTATCACATCTCTTAATTAGGCACAAGTAGGGACAAATTAAGCATCATGTATGACAATCAGTTCATCGGAAATTGAGTTTAAAATAAAAAAGTTTCATTTTATCCAATTAGAATAAGAGATTACAAGGCAATTATGGACAATTTGGCCAAGGTTAAAATTTACATTTAGATCTTTCACATCATTTTGTCTAATTTCAAACAGGGGATTCTAATGGTAATTCAAGATTTTATAAAAAGATATTTAATAACAACATAAATCCTTTTAGTTCCTAAAAAGTAATGAGTTGTATAAAACAGACGTTGCTACTTTCTCTTTCCTGGTAGATATTTTTAATGGTCAGAAGAAATATGAAATTTTATCTCCTATTTTCAGCTAAATCCTACCTTGTCATCCAGCTTTCTGATACTGCAAATCCAACAGCCTATCCACATTGTCAGACAAGAAACTTGAAAGGGATTTCATATGGTGAAATCAGTTAGATAACTCTTGAGGACAAAATGGCAATGTAAAAATATCCTCTAGCAGTTTTGCCAGAATACAACAAATCTAGGTCATTCTATTCAGCAAGAAAAGTTATTAGAAGAACTCCTCTCATTTCCTTCACAAGAAAAGCAACCCCATAAAATCGAGTGACCTGCAAATTCTTTGGGGGGGAGAGGTGGCATGCCTTAGACATTAAGTATATACACACTATACTAAGATCAGAAAATATGATGATTCAAAACATGTTAGAAAATAATATAATTTTTTAAAGTTTCAAGCATCTAGCACTCAACTAATGTATATCAAATAAAGTGCTTGGTAAAATTTTTATAGGATAAAATAATGTGAGTTCCACTGAAAATAGCCTCTTGGAGCTTAGTGGATAAGTCTCAACATATAGTGCCTTTTTGATCCATAAATATATCGTATGTACTGGTAGAAAAAGTGTGTGTGTATGTGTGTGTGAGTGTGCAAAGATATATTTAAGAAATATTGAGAGATTAGGTATGAAGTAAAAGTACAGCTGGGCATGCCTTCAACCAGCTAAAGATCTGCTCTTCCAGATTTACTATAACACCCCCTCATCAGGTTCCTTCTCCCTGAGCTGTGGACATGACAGGAAGACTACCATTTTGGAACTCATAGACTAACTGATTCCTGAAGCAATTATTCTTTGTAAACCACTGCCAGGGCCAACATCTTCAAAATCTCTGGGAAGTAAAATGTGGAGCTCCAAATGCAAAGCCATCAGCTGTGTGGCTAACAAGAATCCTCTGCAGTTGAGCTTAGATATGATTTAAAATTTAGACAAAGCTTATCAGAGGACCTTTTACATGAAAGGCTGAAAAAAAGCTATTTACTTAAAAAAAAAAAAAGACTTCTCACCACCTGGTACAATTTGCAAAACTTGATATTTCTGGAGAAATAAAAATACTTGATTACTTACTTATGCCAGAACATTTGAAATCTGTGCCACTTAAAAGTAATAGCAAGAAAGGTGACTTCAAATCCTTACAGAAAATATTGATTTGGGGAGAGAATCTTATAACTGTGAAGGCATCATGACCAAGGGAGAAGTGAAGACTCAATCTGAAATATCATATTATGTTTCAGTTTGCATTTATTGTCTATGTGATGGTATATGCTTGAGTGCATTTCAGATAATATTCAGATTTTTTCGTTTAAGACTCTTGTTTAAATCTTAGAAAATTTAGAAAATTTGAAATCATTTTCTAAAAATATAAATAAAAATAGCTTTCATAGTATAAATATACTAGATTTTGTCTACAGAGAATTTTTCCCAAAAGAAAATCTAGGTGGTTAACCATAATTTATATTAACACTCTGTAAAAAATCCATAAATAAGGACAGAACATGAAATACTAGTTTAAGATCAATTTTTTGATTAAATACCCCTCTTTCAGCCAAACACCTGTTTCACGGTTGTTGCATGTATAATTAATGCAGCCTAATGAACATGCTTCATCAAAATCTCTCTGATTTAAAAATAAAATCAGAATGGTAGGTATTACCAACTGCAACATTTAAGAAATATACAGTAATATTTTAAAAGCACATCTTGTATCATTTCAGTTCAAAAAACAGTATGCCTGGATTGGCAAAGTCCTCTAAGGACTCATACAATAATTGCTACAATTTACCACTGTACACTACTGCACATAGGGAGTCATTTAATTAACACATACTTCCAGTCTAGGTTCTCCAGAAGGCATGCATATTTCCAGCTTCCTTGATATATTAGGTATCAATGACAAATCATCTGTCCCAAACAACACTTCTCCTCCTAGCCTAGCAACTCTACCACTGTTCCCACTTCAGTCTTTCTTTTCTCAGTCATGCTCTGCAGTGATAATGAAGGCATTCATCTTCCTGCAAAAAAGCCAGATTTCAATCCTTTAATATAAATAAATGGAGAGAATTATAAGAAAAAAATCCATAAACTCACCAATACTTTTCAAGTATACTAATCTATATAAAAATAAAAATAACAAGTGGCTCCAAAATATGTCCTTATAAGTAAAATTTTATGTGGCCACTGATTCCCTTTATAATTACTGTAAAAATATATTGTGTCCATTGTTAACATCAAACAGTCAAACATCCTGGCATCCGAAGAGTTGACTCATTGGAAAACTCTGATGCTGGGAGGGATTGGGGGCAGGAGAAGAAGGGGACAACAGAGGATGAGATGGCTGGATGGCATCGATGACTCAATGGACGTGAGTCTGAGTCAACTCCGGGAGCTGGTGATGGACAGAGAGGCCTGGTGTGCTGCGATTCATGGGGTTGCAAAGAGTCGGACACGACTGAGTGACTGAACTGAACTGAACTGAATGCTGATTTCAGGTGAGGCTAATTACACTATGGATGCCAATACATTCTGCCATTTAATAAAAGGCAAAATGTCCTCCCATTATGCTTGGTCAGCTGTGACAAAATACTATAGATGAAGTGGCTTAAACAATGGAAATTCACTTCTGGAGGCCAGAAGTCCAAGATCACAGGGCCAGCGTGACTGATTTCTGGTGAGGGCTCTCTTCCTGACTTGCAGACAACCACATTCTCAGTGTCCTCACAGGGGCTTTCCCCAGCGCAGGAAGAGAAAGAAAACTCTTCCTTCTCTTATAAGGCCACCAATACTATTGACTTAGGACTTTACCCTTACAACCTCATTTAAACTTAATTACCTTTTAAAGATTCTATCTCCAAATAGAGTTCCAATGGGTTTATCAATGTATGAATTTGGGGGGAGACAAAATTCAGTTCAAAGCATGTCCTGAAGCCTCTAGTAATCACACCAGTAGCTAACAAATTTCCCTTTGTTTGGAGACAGTGTAAAATTTGGGGAATTTGGAATAAAGCTTGTAGCATCTTGGAAAAACATCTTGTTTATAAGACACAAATATTAGTTAACAGTATCCACTCTAAAATTAATTAGACTTTGAACTTTTTCTGTGAATAAAAATTATGAAGTGCAAATTAGGACTTCACTAGATTTCAAGTAGATTTCTACCAGTCACAAATTGCATAATTTTAATATATTTTTATATAATAAAATTGTTACACACATATTTGTCACATATAAGGAAAAGCTACGGAAAAATGTCTTCAAGTTTTAAAGATAAAAATTCCATTTATTCAGAGCTATTTACTGAATGTCTACTGTATGGCATGCCTTGTTCTAGGAATCTCGTATACATTAATAAACAAAATGGGCAAGAATCATTAATTTTAATGAACTTACATCCAAGCAAATGATATTTATGTAAAAAAATGCAATAAACATTTTGATGCAATACTGAATAATTTTTCAATTAATGTTAATTATCAACTTTTATGCTATGAGTATTACTGTTTCTGTGCTTAATAACTAACCCCACTTCTGTGAAACAAGAAGAAAATATTATTTAGAAATACTAGTTACATTTACACTAGATATAGTTCTAATATTTTTATCAAGATTATTAAAAGCATCAACTGAGTTTTAAGATATGTTTGCACTTAACATGATTCCTAAGTCCAGGGAGGTTGTAGATTAACTGCCTCAATTTTGGAGCCTGTTGCCGCTGCTGCTAAGTCGCTTCAGTCGTGTCTGACTCTGTGCAACTCCATAGACGGCAATCCACCAGGCTCCCCCGTCCTTGGGATTCTCCAGGCAAGAATACTGGAGTGGGTTGCCATTTCCTTCTTCAATGCATGAAAGTGAAAAGTGAAAGTGAAGTCACTCAGTCCTGTCCTGACTCTTAGCAACCCCATGGATGGCAGCCTACCAGGCTCCTCCATCCATGGGATTTTCCAGGCAAGAGCACTAAAGGCTTGTATTTGAGACCTAGCTATTCCTCTTACTACCTCTACAAAAATACTTTTCTCAATAAGCTTCTTTGTCCTCACCTATAAAATAATATCAATAATAATATTTACCTTATTAGGATGTTTAAAACCTAAATACATAAGGTCTGACATGTAGATCAGTATGTAATAAAATCACCTACTACTATTTTTTTATTATTTAAATTTAGAGAACTATAGCTGAAGTATACACACACACATCAATCTGTAACTTATTAAAATGGAAAAATAAAAATTTACTAATGCCATAATATACAAAATGGATACTTTTGAACTATGGTGCTGGATAAGACTCTTGAGAGTTCCTTGGACAGTCAATCCTAAAGGAAATCAGTCCTGAATATTCACTAGAAGGACTGATGCTGATGCTTCAATACTTTGGCCACCTGATATGAAAAGCCAATTCATTGGAAAAGACCCTGATCCTGGAAAGAATGAGGGCAGGAGGAGAAGGGAATGACAGAGGATGAGATGCTTGGATCACATCATCAACTCAATGGACATGAGCTTGAGCAAACTCAGGGAGATAGTGAAGAACAGGAAAGCCTGGCGTGCTGCAGTCCAAGGGGTCAGAAAGTGTCGGACATGACTGAGCAACTGAAACAACAAATATATAAAATCAAAAAAATTTGAGGGAAACATCATTTTAAAAAACTACATCCTCCAGCAAGTTAATATCTGATTTTGTTAAACATCTTTTGGAGAAATCAGTATTTTGAAGAGAATATGTGTCATCTTTAAGGGCGCAAGTTCTTTTTAGAATTTAAGTTTGACATTTATTGAATAAGTCAACTATTTTCTCACCAAGGGGTATTTTTCTATGTTCTCATAACCTGCAATCACACTTTGAGAAGTGAGAATCCAATTCAGAGACAAGTACTAACAAGCAATTACCAATTAAATTCACAGTATAACACTGACTATTTTCCTTTCCTTTTTGCCTTAAAAAGTTTTCCTGTTACTATTTTTAAATTTCATAACTATGATTGAATTAAATTAAGAAATAAAGTAGAAAGACAAGCTAGAATATTATAGCAAAATAAGCAAAGTTGGTATATTGAATTCTTGGTGAGTATATAATTAAAGATATTAAAATGCTAGGACTTGAGCCCTAAATCTCTTCTCTGTGGACAAGTGCTTCTGTTTTCAGGGTAACAGTTTCCACTTTCTCTCAAAGAGTGCTATCAGGAAGAAGAGGTATTAGTTCTGACAGTTCTTTGATTCCTACAGAACAAAGGTGGTATATAAGTAACTATTATTTAACTACCTAGCATTCCAACTACCAGATTTGTAAAGCTATATAAAATATTGACCCATTGAATTTCCTAATATCTACTAGCATTTCTCTTCATGAATTTCAAAAGGCCTCTAATAGTAACACTGAAAATATCTGGATTTGTTTTTATGATAGCTATTGGTTTAACCTAATGCCACAATACAAAAAAAAAAAAAAAAGCCAGGGATGGATTTGGACTTTGGGATTAGTAGATGTAAACAGTTATATATGGGATGTATAAAAACAAAGTCTTAGTGCATAATACAGGGAACTTATCCAATATTCTATAATATTCATAATGGAAAAAATATGAAAAAATATACAAATACATATACATATAACTATATATATAAATGAATCAGTTTATTGTATAGTAGAAATTAACACAGTATTATAAACTATACTTCAATAAATTTAAAAATAAAATTAAAAAAAGAACATGATGTATTTTACTCAGATAAACTTAGAAAATAAAAGTATATATGAAAAAAATGATATACAATTTCTAGCAATTAGAGTTTGGGCACATATTTTGAAGATGGCTAACTGTGAGTATCATATTGACACAGGTTAAGTATATCACAGGATACTCTCAAATTGAGATATAATATTTAAAATATTTTATAAATGCTAGAAATTATATTCATTGCACTATTCACTTTATGAAGAAAATGACAGATTTCAAATTAAGTAAGTATAAGTTATACATTATTTTAAAATTTATTTTAGGTAATTTTGGGGGAGAGCTTTTGAAGGGTGTTATCCAAAACTCTCTCCTTTGGTTTTGAATTCAGAAGTCCCTTAAACCAATGTCTTAACTCCTAATTATTTTAGATTAGTTTCCACTAACTGCCCTCCTAGCTCCAGGCCTTAGTTCTCTAACTCAGTTATGTCATTACTCACTATGTAAAAGAGTACCCAAAGGTCAAGACCATCATTTCTTCCTTTCTTTTTTTCTGGCAATGGGGATTGAGGTTCCTTACATTTACAACATCCCAGTAGAGGAGGAGGTGCTTGTCCTGGTTGTAGACACTTGATGATAGAATCACCAATCAAACCTCAGAGGGAGGGAATGGTTAAAAGAATCAGGTTATATATCTTTCAGGAAAAATCTCATAGTCTATGTGTTCATCCTGATCTCAGGTCAGCAAAATACTGAGGATCTTAGGAAATACAGAAGTCATGCTTTATCTTTTATTCACACCCCCAGTTACACTATTACTTCTGTCCATCTTAGCCTGCTTCAGTGAAAGGATTACTCAATATAAATGCACAATCAAAAAGCAACTTTATATAACAGCCTTCATACACGTCAGAATAACAAACCAGACAAAAGATAAATACAATTAAGAAAGGTATTATTTATCACCAAGATATCGAATGGATAGGTGGAAACTAAGAATAAACAATTTAATTGATTTCAGGCTGTGTCACTTTTCCTCCTATTTTTAAGTCAGGTATTTTAAGCCAAGTATTAAGTCAGGAACATATTTATGCTCCAAAGTTTGCTCATTCCTCCCAATAAAGAGAGGTGGGGATTCATGACATGGTACAATACTGATATCAAAAAGAACAGAAACCCAAACAGCCCAGAGACAAAAGAATAGGTAACAGTAGATAGTGACACACCTAGGAATTCTAATTTTAAAGTACATGAATTATTATATGCAGATGATTAATCCATTAATAAACAGAAATCAACTGTAGGAGTACAATCTAATTTCACATGCATTAAGTGAACTGGAAGAACACACAATTCCAAAGAAAAGCCATAAATAGCTTGTACATTGTTATACAATTAAACAAGCATCAAGATTACTAAATGTAGACATATTGAAAAGACAGGCCACACTGGATATGTAAGTCATTGTAAAATGGAACAGTAAGAAGTTAATTCAAGAATTTTCCCTAAAATTCAATCAAGTTTAAGGACTTATAAATATAATCAACATAAGATGATTCACACCGACAAGTTTATTAACACCAACTAGAATAATTTGCATTTTAAGTTCATGTAAAATGCAGATATATTATACCAAGAATAGGATTTTATTTAGCAATAATTACTTAGGCATATGATTCATTCCACATGATTCAAAATAATAATTGGGTATTCAATACTTGGAGCATTATGAGACAGAGAGTTATATAGTTACCCTGTGAATTAACATTGGATTACAGATATCTTGCATTTGTTATGCATTATATTTTCCATAATAATTCAGGGTAAGTTTAAAACAGAAAAAATAAAATTCATCATGACCCCAAAGTTTCACTGATTCAGTCTTTCCCCACAAAACCTTCAGTTCCCTCAGATTACACTCCACAACATACACTAGACTGAAAGCTCCATGGCACAGACATCTAGTGCACATCTGAGCAGCGAACCCTGCTCTAAATCCCCTCAACAGAAGTGTTTCTTTTTTTCCTCATTATGAGGCTACAGAGAGAAGCTGTTAAGAACATGGACTCTACAGCCAGACTTTCTGATTCCCAATTCTACCATTTACCTCCTGCACATACATGTATGAGTTTCTCAAATTCTCTGTGCCATAATTTTTGTATCAAGCAAGAGGATGAAATGAGATCAGACAAAGAAGTATTTCAAACAACATCTGACATAATGTTACTCTGTTAACTATTACTATTAAATAGTTATATCTATTGCAGGACTTACTACAATATATTGCAATATTTGTTGTCATAAGAATGTCAGCATATTGATATAAACAAACAAACACTCTCCTAAAACCTATGCAAAATACAAATTAAAATATAAATTTTAAATAATGTGTATCCTCAGGACCTAACCTAGTGGCCAGTACATAATGACAATCAATACTGTACAATTAGATGCTTAAATATGTTATCATGGTCAACTAATTGGCATGTACATAAAAATAAGATGACAAAATTGATCCTGTAATTTAGAAGTTAAATATCATTGGCAGGGTAACAGAAACCCAAGTAAGATGTTAGGCACTGAGAGAGGGCATCAGAGGCCAGACAGAGTGAAACCACAATCATAGACAACCAGCCAATCTGATCACATGGACCACCACCTTGTCTAACTCAATGAAACTAAGCTATGCCGTGTGGCACCACCCAAGACAGGAGGGTCATGGTGGAGACGTCTGACAGAATGTGGTCCACTGGAGAAGGGAATGGCAAACCACTTCAGTATTCCTGCCTTGAGAACCCCAAGAACAGTATGAAAAGGCAAAAAGATAGGACACTGAACGATGAACTCCCCATGTCAGTAGGTGCCCAATATGCTACTGGAGATCAGTGGAGAAATAACTCCAGAAAGAATGAAAGGATGGAGCCAAAGCAAGAACAATACCCAGTTGTGGATGTGACTGGGGATAGATGCAACGTCCAATGCTGTAAAGAGAAATATTGCATAGGAACCTGGAATGTTAGGTCCATGAATCAAGGCAAATTGGAAGTAGTCAAACAGGAGATGGCAAGAGTGAACATCAACATTCTAGGAATCAGCAAACTAAAATGGATTGGAACGGGTAAATGTAACTCAGATGACCATTATATCTACTACTTTGGGCATGAATCCCTTAGAAGAAATGGAGTAGCCATCACGGTCAACAAAAGAATCCGTAATGGAGTACTTGGATGCAATCTCAAAAACGACAGAATGATTTCTGTTCGTTTCCAAGGCAAACCATTTAATATCATGGTAATCCAACTCTGTGCCCCGACCAGTAACACTGAAGAAGCAGACTGAACAGTTTTATGAAGACCTACAAGACCTTTTAGAACTAACACCCAAAATAGATGTCCTTTTCATTATAGGGGACTGGAATGCAAAAGTAGGAAGTCAAGAAACACCTGGACTAAGAGTAAATTTGGCCTTGGAGTACAGAATGAAGCATGGCAAAGGCTACTAGAGTTCTGGCAAGAGAACGCACTGGTCATAGCAAATACCCTCTTCCAATAACACAAGAGAAGACTCTACACATGGACATCACCAGATGGTCGACACCGAAATCAGACTGATTACACACTTTGCAGCCAAAGATGGAGAAGCTGTACAGAGTCAGCAAAACAAGACCAGGAGCTGATTGTGGCTAAGATCATGAACTCCTTATCGCCAAATTCAGACTTCAATTGGAGAAAGTAGGGAAAACCACTAGACCATTCAGTTATGACCTAAATCAAATCCCTTATGATTATACAGTGGAAGTGAGAAATAGATTTAAGGGACTACATCTGAGAGACAAAGTGCCTGATGAACTATGGATGAAGGTTCATGACATTGTACAAGACACAGGGATCAACACCATCCCCAAGAGAAAAAAATGCAAAAAGTAAAATGGCTCTCTGAGGATGCCTTACAAATAGCTATGAAAAGAAGAGAAGTGAAAAGCAAAGTAGAAAAGGAAAGATATACACATTTGAATGCAGAGTTCCAAAGAACAGCAAGGAGAATAAGAAAGCCTTCCTCAGGAATCAATGCAAAGAAATAGAGGTAAACAAAAGAATGGGACAGGCTAGAGATCTCAAGAAAATTAGAGATACCAAGGGAACAGTTCATGCAAAGATGGACTCAATAAAGGACAGAAATGGTAGGGACCTAGAAGCAGAAGATATTAAGAAGAGGTGGCAAGAATACACACAACTGTACAAAAGACATCTTCATGACCCAGATAATCATGATGGTGTGATCACTAATCTAGAGCCAGACATCTTGGAATGTGAAGTCAAGTGGGCCTTAGGAAGCATCACTATGAACAAAGCTAGTGGAGGTGATGGAATTCCAGTTGAGCTATTTCAAATCCAGAAAGATGATGCTGTGAAAGTGCTGCACTCAATATGCCAGCAAATTTGCAAAACTCAGCAGTGGCCACAGGACTGGAAAAGGTCAGTTTTCATTCCACTCCTAAAGAAAGGCAGTGCCAAAGAATACTCAAACTACTGCACAATTGCACTCATGACACATGCTAGTAAAGTAATGCTTAAAATTCTCCAAGCCAGGCTTCAGCAATACATGAACCATGAACTTCTAGATGTTCAAGCTGGTTTTAGAAAAGGCAGAGGAACCAGAGATCAAATTGCCAACAATCTCTGGATCATCAAAAAAGCAAGAGAGTTCCAGAAAAACATGTATTTCTGCTTTACTGACTATGCCAAAGCCTTTGACTGTGTGGATCACAATAAACTGTGGAAAATTCTGAAAGAGATGGGAATACCAGACCACCTGACCTGCCTCTTGAGAAACCTGCCTGTCAGGAAGCAACAGTTAGAACTGGACATGGAAAAACAGACTGGTTCCAAATAGGAAAAGGAATGTGTCAAGGCTATATACTGTCACCCTACTTATTGAACTTAAATGCAGAGTACATCATTAGAAACTCTGGGCTGGAGGAAGCACAGGCTGGAGTCAAGATTGCCATGAGAAATATCAATAACCTCAGATATGCAGATGACACCACCATTATGGCAGAAAGTGAAGATGAACTAAAGAGCCTCTGATGAAGGTGAAAGAGGAGAGTGAAAAAGTTGACTTGAATCTCAACATTCAGAAAACTAAGATCATGGCATCTGGTCCCATCACTTCATGGCAAATAGATGGGGAAACAGTGGCTGACTTTATTTTTCTGAGCTCCAAAATCACTGCAGATGATGATTGCAGCCATGAAATTAAAAGACGCTTATTCTTTGGAAGGAAAGTTTTAACCAACTTAGACAGCATATTGAAAAGCAGAGACATTACTTTGTCAACAAAGGTTTGTCTAGTCAAGGCTATGGATTTTCCAGTAGTCATGTATGGATGTGAGAGTTGGACTATAAAGAAAGCTGAGCACCGAAAAACTGATGCTTTTGAATGTGGTGTTGGAGAAGACTCTTGAGAGTCCCTTGGACTGCAAGGAGATCCAATCAGTCCATCCTAAAGGAAATCAGTCCTGAATATTCATTGGAAGGACTGATGTTGAAGCTGAAACTCCAATACTTTGGCCACTCGATGCAAAGAGCTGACTCATTTGAAAAGACCCTGATGCTGGGAGGGATTAGGGGCAGGAGGAGAAGGGGACAACAGAGGATGAGATGGCTGGATGGCATCATGGACTCAATGGACATGGGGTTGTGTGAACTCTGGGTATTGATGATGGACATGGAGGCCTGGTGTGCTGCAGTTCATGGGGTCACAAAGAGTTGGACATGACTGAGTGACTGAACTGAACTGTACTGATACTTTGCATACATAATTGTGACTTTTAGAACTCATAGTCTCTATCTTCAAATATATTTAATAATTATTTCTATATTTCAAAAACAGCAAATGAAACTCTTATAATTATACTTTCACATTTTTTTTGAAAATTTTTAAAACGACTAAATGTAATTAAGACAGATTTATATAACTATATGTTTGAATGAACAGGCCTGTTTTTGAGTGTATGTATATGGGGAGGTAAGAGGGAAAATTTAATTATGAGACGAAAATTGTTTTCTTTTAAATTTAGATTGATGAGTAATTCTGAAAAAGTTGAGTGTTCAGACTTAGTGAAGTCTCTAGTTCAGCTTTTTAAATTTAATTGTCCATTCCTTAAAATTTATTATTTTTCATGACAATGACAACAGAAGAGAACTTTTACCTTTTTTTTTATTGCTACATTCAAATACCCTTTTCTCCAAATAACTCAACTATTCTAACAATGCCAAGTTGATTTTGGTAGTTTCCACTAATGTTCAAGAATATTTAGAAAACTATTTAGATAACACACCTAAAATAAATCTATAGTAAAATTATAAATTTTTTGTTAACTCAAATTGAATATGCCCTGACTTAGACCCCAAATCATTCTACATACCCATGGGTTACAAAACTGTGTTTATTCTAAGTTCTTTAGTTAAAGATGTCCATGTGCTGGAAATAGGAAAGTATACACAAGCGTCCATTTAAAAGGAAGGAAAAAAGCGAAATGATATTTTATGCAAAACAAAGGCAAAGCCTAACCAAAGGCAGAAATCTTAAGTCCCATCCACACAAAATGCATTTTTGTCACAAACTCACTTTTGTGTTTCAAAAAGAGTTTCAGAACAAGTGTCCTCAGAATCTCTATAGCCACTCAGCAACAAGCACACCTAACAGGTTTTGGTTTCTAAGTATCATTATTAACTAAAAGCAATGTTTCTCCAAAGCATCCAGAGCATGTCTGGAACAGCTACCTGAGGGAGAACATAAGAAAGAGTGCAGAAAATAATGGGAACATGGCAAAAAGGCATAGGTAATCAAATTGAAAATTTTTGATTACTAAAATAAACAATGACATTAATGGAATAAAATGGACTGCATTTTGAAAATTATTCACAATTTAACATATATGTTTTTTAAACGGAGGAAATGAAAGTCAATCCTTACAGCAGAATACCATCTACTTAAATGAAGGAGAGCTAGAAAACTGCCTTAATTCTACAGGCAACAATCATCAATGAAAGCTAAAACCGTGGGGTAAAATATTGATGAAAAATAAGGTATTTACAAACCCTTTAAGCATCTACAACAGATTACAAGTAATTTTACCATAATGGGATATGTGTTTCCCCAAATCATCATGCTCTGCAAAATTGCACAATAAAGACCATAGAGCTTATATGAAAGGACACACTCCTCATTTGTTGTTGTTTAGTTGCTAAGTTTTGCGGCCCTATGGACTGTAGCCTGCCAGGTTCCTCTGTCCATGGAATTTCCCAGGCAAGAGTACTGGAGTGGGGTGCCATTTCCTCTGTGAGGAATCTATCCAACCCAGTGATCAAACTCAGTTCTTCTGCTTAGCATGTAGATTCTTCAACACTGAGCCACCAGGGAAGCCCAAATTTATCAGTAATAACATATTAAGAAAAGATAGAAACCTCATAAAAATGACAGTAAAATAAGTGGTTAAGAAATACATAATACAACAATAAACATAACACTTAACCTTGAAAAAGTTTCAAAATTGGCTTGCAGTTTACGTGTTTAGTGAGTTGTAGTGTATGAGTTATTGTGAAGTGATTAAAGAAAGGTTATTGAGATTGGGTAGGAAATTGTAACATCAAATATGGATGAGTTTGCCTCACAACCCACATAACTAACTGAGGTAATGGGCAGATGGCTGAGGTGTGTGCATGTGTGAGTTTTGCATATTCCTTCAGGGCTTGGTTCAACTGGATGCTGTTTTCTGTGTTCACCTGATGTTTCTCCAGGGCAAAATCACACATAAAGAAGCATGCAATTGTTATGTTCCATTCATTTCCTGATGTATCAATCACATTAGAACAAATTAACATTTTCAAAAGAAGTGTTACAGCAGAACTAACTGTACTCATTAATTGGTAAGTGGAAAATGGAATTTTACAGTGCAGAAATTTGACAGATGCCACCTTAACCAAATGATTAGAGGTCACATAACTAATAAAGGAACAAATTGCATTACATGGCATTAATTTGCAGAATAGTTGATCTTAAAAAAAAATATGGCTTCACTGATGGTACAGCGGTAAAGAATCCTCTGTGATGCTGGAAACACAAGAGATGCAAGTTCAATCCCTGGGTCTGGAAGATTCCCTGAAAGAGGAAATAGCAACCTGAAAAATGCCAATACAGAGAAGCTTGGCAGGTTACAGTCCAAAGGGTGGCAAGGAATCAGACATGACTGAGCACACACACTAAATCTTAAAACATGCTCCCACAAGGATGACATGAACATTTGTGCACCTTATGTAAGACCTCTGTTGAAATCCACTGGGGTGATGTAAAATCGCTTTGTATAAAGACTACTACATATTTCTTTGGTAATATTGTATCAGAAAAACACCCTTCCTAAATAGCACATTTTATTTCTTCAGACGATGAGAGCCATTTAATACCATGTAATTATATATATATATAATATATATATATTATATATATATATATGTGTGTGTGTGTGTGTGTGTTTTGCTTTGTGAGGACTCTCAGACCAAAATGCAGTACTTCATAACTATAAATCTCACAGGCACTAGTGTTCATTTATTTACCTGCTTCTGCAGATTTATGATTCTTCATGTATATTTTCAGAAATCCACCTACCCATCCATGCATCATTCATTTACTTAGCAACTCATTAGGTACTGACATTAAAAATATATTCATATTGTATCCTCTGTAATGAGAAAAGCCTTTTAGGGAAGAATTCATAATTATGGAAAAGTTGTATACATGATTATCTCACTGGGTCTCAAATTACTGATTTAGTTCCATTCCATTTAATCAATCTATTTTGATGGGTAGAGTATTCTTTTTCCTTTAATCAGTAATATAGTAAAGATTAAGGTATGTGTGAAGTTCATATTACATAGCCATAAACAATATTGCATACATTAGAAAATGATGTACATTAACTCCTCCAGCTGACTTATCATGCATGCAGTTTTAGAAATATCAGGGAATTAAGAACTTTGTCCTAGAATTAATAGGCTTGTGTGAATGTAATACTAAATAAAAATATCTCCATTATTATATGTGTTTTAAAGTCACACTTCACATATAATATCTGAATGCTAGTTTTCTCTCATCTTAAAAACACTTTGGTAAGCATTTCAGAATGCATACGACGTAATTTCATGGTTCCCTCCCCCCCATAGGAAATCTTTTTAAATTAAAACTGCTCAATTACAAGTTGTTTGTACTCATATTTTTTCAAAGTGGGCATTTTATTTTGATATTAAATGTGAAATAAATTTGTCCTTACTTCAAAATAGTAAGTAAAATTTATTTTTTGTTCAAAACCAATTTCATTGAAAAGTTTAAAATTTCAGGAACTCTTCTACAGCACATTTTATTAGAGTAAACCCTTTCTGTCATTGTCAGATTGTTCAAGGCTTATGTCAGCTCTGTATTGTGATGAGAAGCAAAGAAGGCAATACTCTTTCCATGTTGAGGTACATCTTTTAAACTTCAATATCAGAGTTCCAAAAAGATGTCAGAATCATACCATGGAACCATCCTCCAGAGTTTGAGACTTAAAAATAAAGCAAATTTGACTTTTATTAGAAAAATCCCTCTTCATTTCAAATTAACATGCAATGATTTTTCTCTGGAAGAAAACTGATTACCTCTACTCATTATTGATTTTCTTTTACTTGAATATAATTCTGTGTGATCAATTTTAGTTTTTGCTTAAAGTTGTGGTTTTGTTTGTGAACCTGCTGATTCATAGAACACGTCTGAAGACAAAAATAAGCTTTAGATATGAGCATTCTGGTAGATTTTTATAGTCCATAAATGTAAATATGCAGTTAAAACTGTTCAGAGGCATTTAAATATGAATTTCACCAGTGGAAACACAAAACCTTAACACAACAGGACAAAACATCTGTTTAACGGATCCCTGCTCAGTAGATACACACAATTTACACCCTTCAAAGTCTCCAAGGTAAGTGCTACCCTCTATTAAGAAGAAGAAAAAAGGTAGATTATTTTTAACTTGTTATTAATCATCTACATTTTATATTCAATTTTTCAGAGGCAACATTTCATTTAATTAGTTCTCTCATTATAAATATTTTCTAGAGTGATTCAGTTGACACAATTTTTCTGACACTGCATGTGCAGATGGCAGAAAACCATGTCTGGTCTCAGAGGAACTATTTGACCACTACAGTAAAAGAGCAATAAACAAAATAACAACATTGCAGCCCACTTCAGTTTATGTAGGCAGTCAGCCTTTTATCGCTGTAAAACCTTGAAATGGATGTATGAGCTTTGCTGCAATAAACAAAGAGTTGTTTACAGCTTAGGGATGGCAGGTACCAACACTGGACTAGAGCTTCAGCAGCCTGAACGTCAAGAGTTGACTAATGTGAAGAAACATATTGTGGCTTGTTTTATGGAGAATATGTTTTATAAACCTCAAGGGACCATTTATCACAAATTCATCCACTCTGCAGCAGATTGCTGCTTTAATGCTGAATGCCGGATTTCAGTCAG
Organism: Capricornis sumatraensis; assembly: GCF_032405125.1. Classification (NCBI taxonomy): domain Eukaryota; kingdom Metazoa; phylum Chordata; class Mammalia; order Artiodactyla; family Bovidae; genus Capricornis; species Capricornis sumatraensis. The sequence continues at coordinate 42,449,753 of NC_091074.1, read as the reverse complement.
GTATTCAAGTGAAAAAAAAAAAAAAAAGGAAAAATTCAAATGCTCTAATACTTTGTATCTGCTTTATCTTGATTCTCAACTATTTTGTCATAAGAAATCCATTTTAACTACTTAGATTCTCTTCCTTAAACAAACTAAACATTTTATGACTTGGGGCTAATTCATTAGAAAATTTACATCTACTTACCGTTGTGAGCTATTTCAATGCCATTTATTTGTGATCTGGTGAGCTAGCTGTATGCCAACATCATCAAAAAAGACAAAGTATCTCAAGGATATGCTTTCCTAATAGGTATATAAAAATGCACCTTATTATTTTTTTACAAAATGAAATGATCAAATGACCACAGGAAGGATTTTTATGGTCTTGTTTTCCAAAAAAGCCAATAACTAAAGACAGGGATATTTTACAGGGATATTATGGGTGGTAACCATTAAATAAAAACTTGACTTTCTTCATTACATATAAAACTTAAATGTAAGTGAAAACAGCAGCTGTTCTCAGCCTTAAGGAACTATGCAGTGCAAGTTGAAAATTGATATCCACAATAATGCCAGCAACTCTCCATGTTGCAGGGGAATCTAAGCATTTGGTATAATCTGTCCCAAGATACCCTTTTACCCTTTTACAGCCTGTATTGTCACACAGTGAAAAAGCTGACATAAGTTTCACACAGGTGAGTTTTTCTTAGTACTCAAACAGTTGGATTTTGGCTTCAGAAATTCAAATACAAGGTGTTTTTGTTGTTGTTGTTTTGTTTTGTTTTTGTGAGGTTTTTTGGCAGGGAACAGGGGTAATAGTGTTGAGAACATAAAAGTTTATCAAACAGTGGATAGGAATTCTCCTGTAACTGAATCATTTAGTACAAAGGCTGTGATACTAAAGTCTATATTCCTGAGCCAAACTGTAATTTATACAATCACAATTCTCCAGGGTTGGGTCCAGGGAATATGTCTGTTCAGCAAATCCCTCCTGTTAGTCTTATACAGTAGAACCACTGAAGCAATGAGAAAAGATAGTGCATAAATATAAGTGTCACCTCATCTCTTATACAGATACTGAACCTTTAAAAAGTTAGGGCAAAGAAATTATTCTGCAAGTCCAAAGAACTTAATTGGTTGCTTCTACTTCCTGCCATTTCCTTTCCCTTTTTGTCCTTTCCGAATTTCTTACATTCTATAACTAATGAACTAACTTTTTATTTTCATGTGTATGCTTAATAACAATAATTTTATATAAACTTCCCTATCCTGCTAGCATTCAGATCAGCTCACTTACAGAGCATCCAACACAGGCAATACAAGTGGAACTAGAAAATGTGATCAGTGTGCTTTCTGGTCACATTTTGTTGGAGCTGCTCAGTTCCAATGTAAAGAATGTGCACTCCACACTGGGTAAACACAGTCTTTTTCTGCATAAAGCAGAATGCAATGCTTGCATAAATATGGGCCCAGGGTACACTGCAGAGAACATGTAAGTGAAAAGTCAGCTGTCTCATTAGATGCAGACTTAATACCCCAGAACTGCTCTTCTTTTATCTGAGGTTTGACTGTCACCATCCAAACATGCCCTATTTCATGATTCCACCAATCTTCTTTTAAATCTATTGATAGTTAGTAAGTGACAACACTTTATTTCCTCCTATAAGAGTTTCACCTAAAGCAGCAACTGATGGTAAATCAGTGAAGTATTTCAAATGAAGGCTTCAAAGCTTCCTTTCCTTTTGAACTACATTAAACTATGTCATAATTGAGTTGGGCATTTTTACTCTAGCCCTGGAATAGCCTTCTGTAAAATGGACAGCATCAGCATCTTTTCAGAGAGAAAGAACTCTAAAAAGGATAAGAAGACTATTGTCACCAAATAAAGATACATGGAAAAATCTATCAGATTATAATTACAAAGTTAGGTCATGTGGTTTTAAACAACACATTTGTATGTGAAAGATATGCTTGTAAGATCTAGTGATTAAACAGTTTATTCTAGTGCTGACATGATATCTCTTACAATTCAGCCTTCACACACAGATTTGCTAATGTCAGTTCTGATTCCAAATTTTGTTAAGGATCTCAACACCACATTCTGTTCCCTATTTTTGTCAACTTGTTTTTGCTGCTGTAATTTGTGCTGTTGTATTTATTTTTATAATATGACATCAAGTATGTAAATCATAATTGGCTAGAAAATGGATAGCTGTATAAAAATTTGAGCATGGATCTAAGCTAACAATTGTCAAAAATGAAACACCTATGATTTTTAGTCTCTACAACTCTTTTTCTACCAACTTTTATTTCTTGGGCTGCTAGTCTGTTCTTTCTCCTACCCATTAACCTTTTATGCTTTTCTCATCTTTCCCTCCAAACAGTTAATGTATTTCTGTGCTCTCCTTCAGTAAATCTATATTATCTACATTTATATTTCCATTATAATATCCTTCTGCTTTATTGACTATGCCAAAACCTTTGACTGTGTGGATCACAATAAACTGTGGAAAATTCTTAAAGAGATGCGAATACCAGACCACCTGACCTGCCTCTTGAGAAACCTATATGCAGGTCAGGAAGCAACAGTTAGAACTGAACATGGAATCACAGACTGGTTCCAAATAGGAAAAGGAGTACGTCAAGGCTGTATGTTGTCACCCTGCTTGTTTAACTTATACGCAAAGTACATCATGAGAAACGCTGGGCTGGAAGAAGCTACAAGCTGGAATCAAGATTGCTGGGAGAATTATCAATAACCTCAGATATGCAGATGACACCACCATTATGGCAGAAAGTGAAGAGGAATTAAAAAGCCTCTTGATGAAAGTGGAAGAGGAGAGTGAAAAAGTTGGCTTAAAGCTCAAGATTCAGAAAACTAATTATGGCATCTGGTCTCATCACTTCATGGGAAGTAGATGGGGAAACAGTAGAAACAGTGTCAGATTTTATTTTGGGGGGCTCCAAAATCACTGCAGATGGTGACTGCAGTCATGAAATTAAAAGACGCTTACTCCTTGGAAGGAAAATTATGACCAACCTAGATAGCATATTGAAAAGCAGAGACTTTGCCAACAAAGGTCTGTCTAGTCAAGGCTATGATTTTTCCAGTGGTCATGTATGGATGTGAGAGTTGAACTGTGAAGAAAGCTGAGTGCCAAAGAATTGATGCTTTTGAACTGTGGTGCTGGAGAAGACTCTTGAGAGTCCCTTGGACTGCAAGGAGATCCAACCAGTCCATTCTGAAGGAGATCAACCCTGGGTTTTCTCTGGAAAGAAAGATGCTAACGCTGAAACTCCAGTACTTTGGCCACCTCGTGCGAAGAGTTGACTCACTGGAAAAGACTCTGATGCTGGGAGGGATTGGGGGCAGGAGGAGAAGGGAATGACAGAGGATGAGATGGCTGGATGGCATCACCGACTCGGACGTGAGTCTGAGTGAACTCCGGGAGTTGGTGATGGACAGGGAGGCCTGGTGTGCTGCAATTCATGGGTTCACAAAGAGTCAGACACAACTGAGTGACTGAACTGAACTGAACTGAACTAAGGATATGGATCTTATAACATGAATAATATTTTGAATCATTATGTACATCCCAACAGACTATATTTAGTGGGTTCCCTCTACTTCACTTTCTTAGAAATTTAGGCTTATACAAAGGTTTCAATAAAGTCACATTGAATATAAGGACTGATTTTTAAAAATTTTAAAGACAAGACTTATGCAAATTTAGAGAGACATAAATTTATGCTTGACTCTACAGGTTGAGATAAACCATTAAAGGCTCTAGGGGAAGATACTGACACAATCAAACTGTGATTTAGAATAGAAAGAGGAGGTCATGCAAATCCCATTGAGGATATTCCTAAAAGATCCCCAACAGTTGCATATTTCTTGACAAGTAAAATAATTTCCCTTATTTTTAGTCACTATAATTCTAGTATAAATATAGAAGAAAATAGTAAAATTTCATAAAAGATGTATGTTTTCAACGTAAGCTACATAAAATAAGCAACAATTGTATAACTGTTCTTAAATTATGAAACATTTTTAGATTTATGTTTTATTGAGGTAACATTGGTTTATAATATTATACATATTTAACGTGTACTTATATTTCAATTTCTGAAATTTTTGTGCTCACTATCAAAAAGTTACTTTCCATCCATCACCATATAGCTCATCTCTTTTACCATTTTATCCTTTCCCCATCCCCTAGACCCTTCCTCTCTGGTGACCTACACTCTGTTCTCTGCATTTGATTTGCTAATTTATTCTGCTTTCTGTCTGTGGACTAGAGAAAAAAAAAAAAAAAAGCACAAAACATTTGACAGAAAACAACAAAATTCTGTAAAGCAATTATCCTTCAATTAAAAAAATAAATTTTTAAAGAACACAAAACAGAAATATAACTGTTTTTAAAGTATCAACTGAGCTTGAAATCTGATAAAGTTATAAAATGAGTCCAAATCTTGACTCTTCCTTTCCCTGGGTTCCTAATATTCTCTGGATCTTAAATTGCTCATCTGTCGGGACTAGCAGTGAAGAATCTGCCTATCAATGCAGGAGACATAAGAGATGCAAGTTTGATCCCTGAGTTGGGAAGATTCCCTGGAAAAGGAAATGGAAATCCACTCCAATATTCTTACCTGGGAAATCCCATGGACAGAGCCTGGCACCCACACTCACACCCACACACAAAGGGAGGGGGCCACCACATTGGGTGTAATAGGTCATATTTTCCCCAAAAAATGACCCAATGTGGGTCAAGCCAGGGAAAGGAAGAGTTAAGATTTGGACTCATTTTATAATGTAAATGATGAGAATGAAATGGTAATAATTGATTGATTTTTTTTTTTTTAGTATTTACATTTTTTTACCCAGGACACTCAGCCAAGATACTACACTCAGTTATAAAGTCATTTCCTGGGGTGGGATTAGGGACAATCTTTTCAGGGGAAAACATCATTGTAATAGAATTAGTTCTACTTTTCATATTTGATATGATAGCTTGCAAATCCTATTACTTGTTTCCCTTTTGTCTCACAAATGAGCAAGCTGATAAGGAAACCTGGGTACCTTCTCCTTAGGTGCCAGCTTGCAGTTAGAACTGTGCAAACACCCAGGCCTGTATGCATACAGTCCCAATTTTCTTAGGCCTACTTGTCAACCATCACAAAATTCAATGGCAGTCACCCATCCTTGTTTCCGCTCAAGCCATTTCCCAAGCTGCCTTAGAACCTGCTCTGCTTCCCTGGTGGCTCAGAGGTTAAAGTGTCTGCCTGCAATGCGGGAGACCTGGGTTCGATCCCTGGGTCGGGAAGATTCCCCTGGAGAAGGAAATGGCAACCCACTCCAGTATTCTTGGAGGAACCTGGTGGGCTACAGTCCACGGGGTTGCAAAGAGTCGGACACGACTGAGCGACTTCACTTCCACTTTCTTCCTGCTTTCTAAGAAAATCTTAATGTTTTCATCACTTCTTGATATATGTGTGGCATCATTAGTCTTGATATTCAACCATATTTGGATGAAGAGTCTATCTCACTTCTGTGCGGTATCCACACCAATGGTAGTCGTCAATGTATGCCAATTAAACAATGATTTACTTTTCTCCCTCTCTGAAACTCTTATTCATGTTCAGACAAATTAATTCAGCAGAGTGTAGCAAACTAGGAAAAATATATATTGTTCTTTTAAATTGTGTTCAATGTGAAAATCATTGTTTCTAGATCATCACTCCCAAGGTTTGAATGTACCTGCAAAGAACACTTATCACCCTTCTGAAAATTGTGGGAAGGAGAATAGGAATGTGAAATTATATTGTTATTCCTTCTCTATGGATACTTTAACTTCAAGTTTCAGAATTTTTATCCACATTCTGCACATATTCATTTTTACTTGATTCTTTTCATCCACTATCAACTATTCATTTTATATTTTTTTTCCTAATTAGCCATTTACAAGGGGCTTATATTTTAAGGGCTTAATATTTTAAGTCTCATAAATATCCCTATGAAATATTATCTTGGTTGAAAGCTTCTGTGACTGGTCCTAAACTCTTCAATAACATATATATATATATACACATATATATATATATACCTTTAGAGGTATTTATGGATAAATTTGAGTGGCTTTGTCCTAAATACATCCAATGCTTTTAACTAAATGAAAACTCAACTGATTCAAACTTATTTATTCTTTTGATGCAGAAGGAAAAATATCAATGTTATTCAAGGAAAACTAAAAGAGAAAGAAACTGGGAAATTTATATTCATCTCCAGAGTAGATGGGGTTTTTGTCTGTGGACAGTCCTACTTTTCTTGGCACCTCTGTGGGGTGTTGCAGGGCATGGAGGCAAAGGACTGACCTCAAGTATAAGCAGGTCCTTGTCCACAACCTCCACCTACTGGGAAATTGCCATGAAGCAAGAAATAGAGTCTTCATCTACTAGCATTAGAGAAAAAACTAAAATAAAATACAAGTGACCCCTAAAAGCTAGAACTTGTAAGATGTTCCAGAGACACTTGTGAAGCTGTCATATTTCTCTGCTAAAAGGAAAATTTCTGTAATTTTTTTAAAGTATACAATTCTCAAGGCTGAGGTTGAAATTTGGCTCTGTTTACAAGCAATATGAAGTGGTGTGTAGACTCAAACTAGAACTTAATGGATGTTTTTCACGTCACAAAACCACCATGCAGTTTAGCACAATTTAAAATGACTGGCAGGATCTACTTAGCAGAGGCCAGGAAAAGAAATACCAGGGGTGTTGTAGGTCAGCACACTGGCAGAGGAGTATGGGGAAGCTTGCCTGGCTCTAGCTCCCGCAATCACTCGCTCATGTTCAGAAGAAATAAAGTTGAACCAAGTTAAAAAAAAAAAAAAAAAAAATTAAAAATTAATGTGTAGTACACACTGACCAAAGATGGAAGAGTGGCTAGTTTTCCATATTCTTTAATTTTATGATTATGTCATGAAGTGAAGTCATGTCTGACTTTTTGCGACACATGGACTGTAGCCTACCACGCTCCTCCGTCTATGGGATTTTCCAGCCAAGAGTACTGGAGTGGGTCTGCCATTTCCTTCTCCAGAGGATCTTCCTGACCCAGGGATTGAACCTGGGTCTCCTGCATTGTAGGCAGACGCTTTATCATCTGAGCCACCAGGGAAGTCCATGAAATAGGACTTAATTATACCATCTTATTCCCAAAGATAATATCCTATGATCTAATTTTACTGGTATGGTTTATGCATGAAATAGGACCTAATTATTCTTATTCCCAAAGATATTGCCATATAAAAATTGAGAAATGTACTTATCATTTAATTGCTGATATGAGAAGAGAATCATTGTATCATTCTAAGCTGTCTACTGGTCAGTGTTAAGAAAGAACAGAAAAATGTCAGTTCCTAACATTTCCACAAAAAAGCTTATCCAACTGATATATTTTTTTAAATGTTACCAATATTCAGTACTGTATGATCACAAGGTATTTTCATGTATATTGTCTCACAAGATCTTCAAAATATTGTTGTTGTTCAATTGTTAAGTCCTGTATGACTCTTTCAGAGAAGGCAATGGCAACCCACTCCAGTACTCTTGCCTGGAAAATCCCATGGACGAAGGAGCCTGGTAGGCTATAGTTCATGGGGTCGCAAAGAGTCAGACACGACTAAGCGACTTCACTTTCGCTTTTCACTTTAAAGCATTGGAGAAGGAAAAGGCAACCCACTCCAGTGTTCTTGCCTGGAGAATCCCAGGGATGGCGGAGCCTGGTGGGCTGCCGTCTATGGGGTCGAACAGAGTCGGACACGACTGAAGCGACTTAGCAGTATGACTCTTTGCAATCCTTTGGACTACAGCACGCCAGGCTCCTCTGTTCTCTACCCTCTCCTGGAGTTTGCTCAGACTCATTCCACCAAGTGGGTGATACTATCAAATTATCTGATCCTCTGCAGCCCTTTCACCTTTTGTCTTCAATCTTTCCCTGTATCGGAGTCTTTCTAAAGAGTTGGCTATTCCCATCAGGTGACCAAAGTATTGAAGCTTCAGCTTAGCATCCAGTCCTTCCAATGAATATTCAGGGTTGATTTCCTATAGGATTGACCGTTTTGATTATTGTACTGTCCAAGGGAATCTCAAAGAGTCTTCTCCAGCACCACAATTTTAAAGTATCAATTCTTCAGCACTCAGCCTTCTTTATGGTCCAACTCTCAAATACATACATGACTACTGGAAAAACGATAGCTATGACTATATGGGTCTTCGTAAGCGAAGTGGTGTCTCTGCTTCTTAACATGCTGTCTAGGTTTTTGTCATAGCTTTTTCTCCAAGGAGCAAGCGTACTTTAATTTCACGGCTGCAGTCACCATTTACAGTGATTTTGGAATCCAAAACAATAAAATCTATTACTGCTTCAACTTTTTTCCCTTCTATTAATATTTGCCATGAAATGATGGGACTGGATGCCATGATCTTAGTTGTTTGTTTGTTTTTTTTAATGTTGAGTTTCAAGCCAGCTTTTTCACTATTTTTCACTCTTATCAATAGGCTCTTTAGTTCCTCCTCACTTTCTGTCATTAGAGTTCTATTATCTGCATATCTGAGGTTGTTGCTATTTCTCCTGGCAATCTGGATTCCAGCTTGTGATTCATTCAGCCTGGCATTCCACATGATGTACTCTGGATGTAGGTTAAACAAATAGGGTGACAATATACAGCCTTGTCCTACTTCTTTCCCAATTTGGAGCCAGTCTGTTGTTTCATGTCCAGTTCTGACTGTTGTTTCTTGACCTGCATACATGTTTCACAGGAGACATGTAAGGTGGTCTGGTTCTCCCTTCTCTTTAACAATTTTCCAGTTTGTTGCAATCCCACACAGTCAAAGGCTTTAGCATAGTCAATGAAGCTGAAGTAGATATTCTTTTTTTTTCCTGGAATTCCTTTGCTTTTTCCATTATACAAAGAATGCTGTCAGTTTGATCTCTGGCTCTTCTGCCCTTTTGAAACCCATGTTGTACAAATGGAAGCTCTCGATTCACATACTATTAAAGCCTAGCCTTGAAGGATTTTGAGCATAACCATGCTAGCACACAGAATGAGCATAATTGCACACTTGAGCATTTTTTGGCATTGCCCTTCTTTGGGACTGGAAGGAAAACTGACCCTTTCCAGTCCTGTGACCACTGTTGAATTTTCCAAATTTGCTGACATATTGAGTCAGCATCATCTTTTAGTAAAATCCTAAAATAGCTCAGCTGTAATTTTGTCACATCCACTAATTTAATTCAAATAAACTCTTCCTAAAGCCCACTTGACTTCTCACTCCAAGTGAGTGACCACACCAGTGTGATTATCCAGATCATTAAGACCTTTAGCATACAATTCTTCTGTGTATTCTTGCCACCTCTTCTTAATCTCTTCTCTTTCTCTTAGGTCTTTACCATTTCTATCCTTTATCATGCCCATCTCTGCATGAGCTGTTCCCTTGATATCTCTGTTTCTTGAAGAGATCTTCAGTCTTTCCCATTCTATTGTTTTATTGTTTTCCTCTATTTCTTTGCATTGTTCATTTTCTTTGCTATTTTCTGGAACACTGCATTCAGTTGGGTGTATCTTTCCCTTTCTCCTTTGCCTTTCTCTTCTCTTCTTTTCTCAGGTATTTTTAAAGCCTCCTCAGACATCTACTTTGCCTTCTTGCATTTATTTTTCTTGGGGGTGATTTTGGTCACTATTTCCTGAACAATATCACAAACCTCTGCCCATAGTTCTTCAGGCACTCTGTCTACCAGATCTAATCCTTTAAATCTATTCATCACTTCCACTGTATAATCGTAAGGGATTTGATCTGTGTCATACCTGAATGGTTTAATGGTTTTCCCTACTTTCTTCAAGTTAAGCCTGAATTTTACACTAAAGAGCTCATGGTCTATGCCACAGTCAGTTCCAGGTCTTGTTTTTGCCAACTGTAAAGAGCTTCTCCATATTTGACTGAAAATAACATAATCAATCTGATATCAGTGTTGACCATCTGGTGATCTCTATGTGTAAATTTGTCTCTATATTTGTCGTAAGAGGGTGCTGTTTATGTCCAGTGTGTTTTCTTGACAACACTCTGTTAGCTTTATTCTGCTTCATTTTGTACTCCAAGGCCAAACTTGCCTGTTATTCCTGGTATCTCTTATCTTCCTACTTTTACATTCCAATCCCCTATGATGAAAAAGATACCTTTTTCCCACTGTTAGTTTTAGAAGGTGTTGTAGGTCTTCATAGCACCAGTCTATTTCAGCTTCTTTGGCATCAGTGGTTGGGAGCACAGACCTGGAATATAGTGATGTTGAATGATTTGCCTTGGAAACAAACAGAGATGACTCTGCCATTTTTGAGATTGCACCCAAGTACTGCATTTCAGACTCTTCTGTTGACTCCATTTCTACTAAGTGATTCTTGCCCACAGGAAGAATCACAGGACTGCATGTGTCAAATTCTTAAAGCAAAAAAAAATTTAAATAAATAGCTTTTGATTATTAAAGTATGAAAATCATGAGTCTAATGATTTTTTCCCCTAATTCTTATTGCTTTATATATTTTGACACACACACACACACACACACACACACATAAAGCAAGGTTTTAAAATACCATTACTATTGGTACATTTTAAATTGATATCTTAGTAATTCTTTATTTTTTATCTTGATGGTTAACATTTTGTATTAGCAAATATATCAACACAGATTTAAAAAGGCAAAAGAAAGTCTAAGTATTTTATCAGGTAATTCTATAATTATTTAGTTTCTATATAATAAAGCATAAGGAGATATTTATAATATAGCCCAGTACATGTAACTGAAGATCCTTCCAAAACAGACAAAGTAATTAACAAACAAAATAAAACAATAAAAATGTAAGTCTGTCGATAAATTTGACTATGCATTTTACATATTCCCTGTGTAGTTCAAACTGGAGTTCCACTAAATCACAGAATTAATTGACATAATTACTATGTTATTTAACTTAAAAAAATATGTTTCAAGCTTTTTTTCTAAACACACAAATTGAGAAATTAATTCACTTCACCAATTACTTCTTAAATGAGAAATAAGTCTTACACTGTACCATTTTGTAATTGCTTCTCATCTTGAAAGATTAATAAAAAAATACTTCTGATATAATAAATTAGATCAAAATCTACTTGCAGTTATAATGACAAATTTTACTTAATAAACACAGCTGCTTTATACTAAGAATAGCCTCCTCCTGCCAATCCAGGGTAATTCTGCATCAGCTCATACTGTATTATAAAACAGCATGAATTTTTTATTAGTTCACTGAAAGGATTTAAAATATGGTTTTCTACTTACTATCCACTCATTGCTTGGCTTTAATCACCACATAAGGATTTAAAGAAGAGGAATAACATGAATCTAAAATATTTTAGTGTCAGGGTACTCTCTGTGAAAACTCTGTTACTCTCAACTAAGCCCTCTAATAGTCTGTATAGTCCTAAACATATTTTGCTGAATTTTTAAAACATGTTCATATTGAAATATTTTATTATTCAAAAAAAACTGGAAATACTTTCTTATTAGTAAGATCAATTACTTAAGATGACTTCAATACAATTCTTTATTCATCTTTCTGTCAAAGCTATAACAGGTATTAGTTTCTTGCCTTTAGAAAAACATGTATTTTGTAGTGAAATTTATAACATGATTATTTGCCATATATTTACATTTTTACATAATAAAGTAAAAATCATAAGGCTAATTCAGTTTGTCTATCTCTGCATTTGGGCAAGGTGGTTACTATTTTGTAAATTATTTATAGAACTGGACTTGGAAAGACCCTTGTAGTTGAAAACTTTCTGATTGAGGACCTTCCAGAGTTGAAAAATTTGATAACAAACTTTGCATGTTACAAAAGACCAGAATCTTTGTTTTCCTAACTTTAGAAGTTTGAAGAGTTAAAAAAGCATTTCCAGAATCACAAATAAGTTTCTCATCTATCAGCATTACTGGAAAATAAGTTCAGGTAGAAACTATTTTAAGGAATTATGCCTAAGCACAAGATAGGCTAATTTCTTAGAAGCAGGATATCAGAACTATGGTAAATTCAAGGTTCAATAAGATAACTTGCCAGGAGATGGGGAAGGCCAATTCTGGGGCCAAGAACCATTAATACATTGCTGCTAAATAATCTTGCACTGTTGGAATAAATGATGGTTGTATACAACCACAATGTAATATCTCAACAGAAATAAACAGTAGTCATTGAATCATACATAGCCTAGAGGTATGTCCAGGTTCTAAGATATGGAAGAATCAAGTTGTGGTAGGAAAAAGCCAAAATGGAGTCTGACTGATGGGTGTCAACACAAAGTTCCATCTTGTGAATGCATATCTCAAAATCATTTTTCAATCACACTATGATCATTATTTTACATTTTCCTTACTATTTCCTTGAAGGAATTTAATCTTAGTCTTTGTTACTTTTTCAGTAATTTTAAAAAGCAATCAAATATGATGCTAAATGGAACTGTCCCCTTGATTTCTCTTTCCAATCTTTTGTTCTTAGTGCATAGGGACAAACCTACCTTAAGGAGACAAAAGACTTATCCTAAGAAAACTGTGAGATACTGGTGAAAGAAATAAAAGATGACACAAACAGATGGAGATATACACCATGATCCTGGATTGGAAGAATATTGTGAAAATGACTATACTACCTACATCACTCTACAGACTCAATGAAACCCCTATCAAACTGCCAGTGGCATTTTTCACAGAATTAGAACAAACTTTTTTTCACACTTTTTAAGGAAATCAAAAGATCCCAAATAGACAAAGCTATCTTGATAAAGAGAAATGGAACGGGAGGAATCAGGCTCCCTGACTTGAGACTATACTGAAAAGCTACAGTCATCAAAACAATATTGTGCTGGCAGAAACACAAAAATATAGATTAATAGAACAGAATAGAATGCCCAGGGAAAATCCACACACCTATGGTCACATAATCTATGATGAAGGAGGCAAGAATACACAATGGAGAAAAGACACTCTCTCTTCAACAAGTTGTGCTGGGAAAACTGCACAACTACATGAAAAAGAATGAAACTAGAACACAGTCTAATACTTATACAAAAATAAACTCAAAATGGATTAAAGACTCAAATGTAAGGCTGAATACTATAAAAACTCTTACAGGAAAATAAAGAACACACTTTGGCATAAATTGAAGCAAGATTTTTTTTTGATCCACTTCCTGCTGCTGCTGCTGCTAAGTCGCTTCAGTTGTGTCCGACTCTGTACAACCCCATAGACAGCAGCCCACCAGACTCCCCCATCCCTGGGATTCTCCAGGCAAGAACACTGGAGTGGGTTGCCATTTGCTTCTCCAATGCACAAAAGTGAAAAGTGAAAGTGAAGTCACTCAGTCCTCTTTTCGATCCCATGGACTGCAGCCTACCAGGATCCTCCATCCATGGGATTTTCCAGGCAAGAGTACTGGAGTGGGTTGCCATCCAGCAATCCTACTGTTGGGCATATATCCAGAGAAAACCATAATTCAAAAATACATGCACCCCAATGTTCACTGCAGCACTATTTACAATAACCAGACACAGAAGCAACCTAAATGTCCATCAATAGAGGCATGGATAAAGAAGATGTGGAATTATGTGGTATATGTACACAGTGGAATACTACTCAGCCAAAAAAATAGAACAAAATAATGTCATCTGCAGCAACATGGATGGATCTAGTGATTGTCATACTGAGTGAAGTAAACCAGACAAAGAGAAATATCACATGATATCACTTAAATATGTAATCTAAAAAAGTTGGTACCAATGAACTTATCTATAAAATAGAAATAGAGTTAGAGATGTAAAAAATAAACTTATGGTTACCATGAGGTAAGTAAGGGAAAGACAAACTGGGAGATTGGGATTGACTCAAACACAAAACTATATATAAAACAGATAACTAATAAGGACTTATCTGTATAGCATAGGGAACTATATTGAATACTCTGCAATGGCCTTATGGGAAAATAATCTTAAAAACAGTGGATATAAGTATATGTATAAGAAATTCTGGACAGAGGAGCCTGGTGGGCTACAATGTTTGGGGTCACAAAGAGTCAAACACAACTGAGCACACACACATGAGAGATTCACTTTCCTATACATGCAAAACTAATGCAACATTGTAAATCAACTGTAATCCAATAAAAAATTTTAAAAAAGAAAACAAAAAACAGAATAAGGAAGCCCAATTTGATTTTTTTAGACATAAATGTGTATCATAAATGTGAGTAAATACTTGAACCTGCTTTTAAAAGGCAATCAAATATAACTGTTGTTTACTAAAAAAAAATTGTCCTTGCCTACTGTATAAAAAGGCTTTTTCAAAATATTTATACTTCCATATATATAAGGTAAAACTAAAATAAACATATTTTAAGATATCATAAATACTTTGAAAATATCATTATCTATTCTTGGCCCTGGAAATAAAATACTAAAGATAAAATCGTGACAGAAAGAGAGCTTCATCAGTTCAGTTACTCAGTCATGTCCAACTCTGTGACCCCGTGGATACAGCATGCCAGGCTTCCCTGTCCATCACCAACTCCTGAAGCTTGCTCAAACCTAAGTCCATCGAGTTGGAGATACCATCCAGACATTTCATCCTTTGTCATCCCCTTCTACTTCTCCTGCCTTCAATCTTTCCCAGCATCAGGGTCTTTTCCAAGGAGTCAGTTCTTTTCACATTAGGTGGCCAAAGTATTGGGGTTTCAGCTTCAGAATCAGTCCTTCCAATGAATATTCAGGACTGATTTCCTTCAGGATTGACAGGTTTGATCTCCTTTCAGTCCAAGAGACTCTCAAGAGTCTTCTCCAACACCATAGTTCAAAAGCATCAATTCCTTGGTACTCAGCTTTCTTTGTAACCCAACTTACATCCATACATGACTACTGGAAAACCATAGCTTTGACTAGATGGACCTTTGTTGGCAAAGTAATGTCTTTGCTTTTTAATATGCTGTCTGGGTTGATCATAGCTTTTCTTCCAAGGAGGAAGCATCTTTAATTTCACGGCTATAGTCACCATCTGCAATGATTTTGAAGCCCCCCCCCCAAATAAAGTCTCTTACTTTGTGAGATGATTTGGGAGAATGGCATTGAAAGATGTATAATATCATATATGAAACGTGTTGCCAGTCCAAGTTCAATGCATGATACTGGATGCTTGGGGCTGGTGCACTGAGACGACCCAGAGGGATGGTATGGGGAGGGAGGAGGGAGGGGGGTTCAGGATGGGGAACACGTGTATACCTGTGGCAGATACATGTTGATGTATGGCAAAACCAATACAATATTGTAAAGTAATTAACCTCCAATTAAAATAAATAAATTTATATTAAAAAAATAAAAGATTCATCAATACCAGATGTGCAGTGTGGCAGCAACTACTTTTTGAAAAGCATGTTTCTTTCCTACTAACCAAAATGCAACTTGAATATACAAAGCCACAGCCAATATCACAAGTTAGCTTTATGGGTTATAATAAGCAAATTTTCTGAAGTTCCTATATTTCAACCATAAAATAAGTTTTATTTTGTTGTATATTATTTTATAAAAGTTGAAAAATAGAAAAATATTCTTCAGATACAAAATAATGTTCCATCTCAAATAATGTTCCAGACTCAAATTCCATCTGATATCTTTTTCTAGGTGAAAACAAATCAAATATTATATAATTTTTTCTAGTTCAGGGAATAGCTACATCTTTTTTCTTTACCTTGTGTAAAGTTTAAGTTTTAGACAAGTAAAAAGGAGAAATGCTAAGAAACTGAACTGCAGTAGAGGCATAGTATAGTATGTCACCTTAAATATGAAGAGACTTCTAAGACAATTAGGCAGAGGGAACTCCCACACCAGGGAAGTTTTCATAGGTTCCCTCCTTATACACAGCACTTATGTTCTGCCTGACCAGGAGTTAAATATCAGGAGATGAATCAAGGACTCTGCTTTGAAGGGTCCTGATTGAGGAATAAAGGGTGGGAAGAAAGATTTCTGCCCTTGACTGCCTGAAGTCCCCTATAAAGATGAAAAGCAAAGAAATGAGTGCATGCTCAGTCATGTCCAACTCTTTGGGACCCCCATGGATTGTAGCCCACCAGACTCCTATGCCCATGGAATTTTCCAGGCAAGAATACTGGGTGGAGGTTGCCATTTACTTCTCAAGGGTACCTTCCCAAGCTAGGGACTGAACTCTTGTCTCCTGTACCTCCTGTATTGGCAGGCAGATTTTTTACCCCTGGGCCACCTGGGAAACCCACACTGTACACACAGAGCTTTGTAAAATCCAGCTTACAGCCAATTAGTTCAGCTGACTATAACACAGAGCTTTAAAAACTAAAGCTTATTTTAATTTCCAGTTTGTTTATTTTGATCCAGGTACAACAGTTCTTCCATTCAGAGATATAGCAGGTAATCAGATAATTATTCAAAAGTGAGTTATAAAATACATATTGACCAAGAGAGATTTTCACAAATTAGTGTCAGTAGATGGCTGAATGCAGGAAAACATTGAAAAATAACTCAGTTCAGCTGTCTAATTTCTAAAACATCATGTGAGCAAAGTTTTTTTTTCATTAGCTGACAAAAAGTTATTTCTCTTTATCATATTTAATTATGTTTATATGTATATTTCTCTACTACCATTATTCCATGGACACTAGTCACAGTAAAACCTCTTTGAAAATGGATTCCCTGACCAAATTAGTTTGGATTGTTATACTACATTCCTAAAGGATAGAAATGCATCTTAACATATTAGAATATCTATGAAGTATTGAAGTCAAAATAATTTTTAACCTTTTTTTTAGCTCACCATATTACCATTAACTTATTTAGCAATGAAAAATCACCAATGTCCTTTATCCTGGTAATAACTACAAATATCTCTTGAAACCAATGTGTTTGTATTAGTGTGGGATAATTTGATTTATAGATAAATTAAAACACAAATGAACATATAAGCAACACATATATGTATTTTTTCATGTGACAAAAATTCTGGAAATAGGTATTCTTCGTTTAGGATCAGTGGGTCATCAGATTCTTTGCATGTTTCATGCCAAAAAAGAGAAGGAAATGGCAAGGAAGAAAGAAAACTTTCTTAGAAATCTCAGCAAGTTCTAGTTTGCTTCTCACTGGCCAGAGCTGAATAACATGGACACCCTTATTGCAAATAATTTTGAGAAACAGACTTTTTTCCACTGAGAACATTGATACCTAGAACAAATTGGAATGTTAATTAAAAATAAGGAGAGAATAGATATGGTGCAGCCAACTAATGTTAGCTGATACAATCTTCTAGATAAAAATTTAGAATTTAATGTCTCTCTGATTCATTTATATCTGGGCTTCCCTGGTGACTCAGATGGTAAATAATCTGCCTGCAATGCTTGAGACCCAGGTTCAATCCCTGGGTTGAGAAGATCCCCTGAGAAAATGGCAACCCACTCCAATATTTTGCCTGGAAAATTCCATGGACAGAGGAACCTTGGCAGGCTACAGTCCATGGGGTCACAAAGAGTCTGATATGACTGAGCAACTAATACTTTCACTTTTTCATTTATATCAAACATCACTTGCTTGACAATGAAACCCCATAAATGAAGCACCATAGTTTAAATATATTAAATTGAGCCATTAAAAAAGGATTCTAGCAACATTTTAAAATATGGGATAGATAGAAGAGGAACACATGGATAACGTAATGTTCAGTACACTACAGAACTTCAGTAGGAAAACAGATATGTTGCAAAAAAAACAAAAAAGTTCCCCATTATGACTTATGAGTGGATATCTAGTCATATTCAAGCTGTTAACCATG
The DNA here is from genome assembly GCF_032405125.1 of Capricornis sumatraensis. Classification (NCBI taxonomy): domain Eukaryota; kingdom Metazoa; phylum Chordata; class Mammalia; order Artiodactyla; family Bovidae; genus Capricornis; species Capricornis sumatraensis. The sequence goes on along the minus strand of NC_091074.1, from coordinate 42,431,857 downwards.
CTCTAGAAGCAAATCTTGGCCATGTGAGTTCACCAGTGCTGAGATAAGAGTTTCTGAATCATCAGAGAGATAAGTCAAGCTGTCGTTGGAGGCACATCGTTTGCTGTAGATTTCCCTGAGTCTCACCAAGTTTCACAATAATAGTCCTACAGGTCACATGAGCCTTCCTTAAAGACAGTCTAACAAATCAACTATCTTATTTCAAATTAGTTTATAACATACATCCATAACAGTAAAAGAGCTGGGGGCATGAGTTGATACAGAATTATAAAGTTTCTATTTTTAGAAATACCTACTCATCCATAACTTCATAATCATATGATTCATAATATATAATTTTGATTCATGTTTTTTTTTACCAATAATTTATTATTTTAATCACTTCTGGATATGGTGCTAAAGTCTCTCTTTCAGAACTGCAAACTTTTAGTGTCAGACCCTAGGCTACACTAGAGACATGAAGATACTACCATGCTCTGGGGTTTCTGGAAGAAAAAACAATACTGACTCTTCAGTACCTTCTCTGAAGGTAGTGTACTATAGAATACCAACTTTTTTTCAGAGTAACTTTTGACTAGTGAGTTAAAAAAAAAAAACACATACTAATAATATATTTATACTGCTTGTCTCTAATACACTTGTCCCTGGGTATCTACAGAGGATTGTTTCTGGAACCCCATCACAGATGCATAAGTCCTTTTTATAAAGTGGCACACAGCTGGCACTCTGTATCCATGGATTTTGCATCTATTGATTCAACCCACTGTGAATGCAGAACCTGTGCAAATAGAGGAGAGACCATGCATTTTCTAATAGGTACTAATTTGCAAATCAAGATATTTTTCAAGTAACTATAGATTTCACCAAGATTTGTAGACATATTAACATTTGGCAAACAAAAAATATAGAAGAGGAGAAAAAGGTAAAGCAATAGAGGAAAAAACAATAACAGATGATTTTCTTTTTACCAAGAAATGTATCCTGGCAATTTATTTTTTTTATCCCTTGGTGCTACATAAAGGGGCCAATATGCTATTTGTTTGTGATAGAATTTTAATAGAGATGTACTTGTATGCTAATTTTAGAGATTGATTTCTCCAAGACTGTAATCAGTCATGAGATAAAGATGTATTGACAACTATGGTAATTCAGATTAATCTGAAGTGTTATTGAGGGAGAGGAAAGGCAAAGCTATAGCAGTAGTTGTGGATGGTAAACATTTTATGAGCCTTCTCAGAATTCTCAGACAATTAATTTCAACATTGGCAAAGCTTGTAAAGAGAGGTAAACAAAACCTAAATTAAACTATTTAACAATATTTCATGTTGGGCACAAGCCTGAGTGGCTGCAGAAACTCACACATTAGTTGACTGAAGCACAAATGTAAAGTAAAACAGCAGCACAGACGTAAAATGAGGTCTCCTTTTAAATTTAAGGACTCTTAGTCTCTGTACAAACCTTTTTCCTACCTAAGAATAATGAGACCTTAACCCACTCCAGTATTCTTGCCTGGAGAATCCCAGGGACAGAGGAGCCTAGTGGGCTGCCATCTATGGGCTTGCACAGAGTCGGACATGACTGAAGGAACTTAGCAGAAGCAGCAGCTATCAATCACACACAGAAGTAGATACTCTCTGGCACACAGCTATTAAATGGAGAAATGTATATTTTCTACTTCATCTATCAGGCCTACTGATGTATTTTCATCTATGTCATCAATCACTATAGGAGCTTAAGTACTTAAATGGGAACCCATGGGGCTCAGCCACCACCAATGAGGGCTCAGCTGTGCTGTGAAAGCCTTGAAAAGCGAACCATTTGAAAGACCTAAAAATAGAGCTTAGAGTCTTATCATAAGCCAATGACCATGTGGTGTCCCTGGCTTCAGGCATCACACAGAGGATTTGAATAACTTGTGCAAATTACAAAGACAAAGAAAACAGTGGTGGCACTGAGGTTCTCACTAGTGATTTCCAGTTTGTGAAGGAAACCAGGAACCCTTTGCCACTAGATTAACTTTGAGCCACATCTGTAGGATGCTGGGAGATGTGTGCACTCCAGGAGAACCGCCAAAGTCACAGACAAAAGGTTTCAGCATAATTAGAGAATCTGCAAGGGACTGAGGGGGAAGGAGCACAATATCTCAGTGGAGAAATGCAAATGATCAGGACACTGTGAATGTGCATCAGATTCTGGGTTAGCAACCAGCTGCGAACACATAACCAATAAATCAGAGAGGAAAATAAGAGAAGAAATTGCATATGATAATCTGCTCCTGAACATTTTCTACAAGCATCTTCATGTAGAACATGATGATCACAAATTCAAATTCTATGGTCTTTGTTCAATTCAAAAATAAAAACATTATATTAATTATATAAAATTATAGCTATTTGTTCTTATCAGTATATGTTCTATACAGTACTTAGGATTACAGAATAACCGTACTATAAAGTATATAAAAAATGTCTCTTGCCTGGAGTTTCTAACTCTTAAACATGTATACTTAACTAATACAAGAATTTTAAAAATGGCAGTTGAATACATGCAATGTTGTGTCAGCTAATCTCTGGTGGACCTTTACATGCAGAGCTAACATCCTCTAATTCCTAATTAGGCTTTAACTTCAGTTGATTCTCACACAGGCTTAGAGTTTAAATGAAAGGAAAAGGGGGGAATGGGAGAATTGGAAAAATGGAGAGAGATTTTTTTTTTTCTTTTTTTTTTTATTAATTTTTTTATTTAATTTTAAATTCTTTAATTCTTACATGTGTTCCCAAACATGAACCCCCCTCCCACCTCCCTCCCCATAACATCTCTGAGGGTCATCCCCATGCACCAGGAGAGAGATTTTAATTTGTTGTTACTTCAAATTAATCACCAGCTTCACCCCCTCCCGTCTTCCCCACCAACAGAAACGAGTTGTAAGAAGAAGGTGGCAGAACTGATTATAGTGAAGATTGGGTGCACCTTGGAGCATGAAACCATATAACAAAGTTCCTCATAACTAGTGAGCATTAGCCAGAGACCATGAGGTAGGTTAGGTCTTCTGAGGACCATGTCCCTATTCATCAGTTTATGCCCCTTTCAGGGGATTATCTCTCAGTTAAGGGAAGTGTAAATCTTTAGCTCTAAATAGACCCAACTTTATGTACACCTTTCTCTGTGTTCTTCATACAAACTATCTGATAGCTCTTGAGACTCTTCCACTACACCTGGGAAGCTCATAAGGCTATGTTTTTTTTCTTAAATAAAAACAATAATAAATTATAAAAATGTTAAGATTAAGGGGTAAAGAAGAAAGAATGACTCAAAGAACTATTTCCTGGTCCCTCCTAACTCCTGCCTATTTATCCTCAAAACTGCTTTCTCTTATCTGCCCTTTAATTCTAGTGCCTTGAATGTTTCCAAGAATTGATGAGAGTAGATAGGAGAGACTCCACAGGAAACAATCTCAGAACAATAAAATGTAAACACATCACACACGAAAGAAGAGAAAACTGGATCCAGTGAATTGTCTAATTGTAAATGCAAATACTAAGCCACACTTCACTATAACCCATTGCTAATCAATAGTCACTACAGTTTTCTAATCCAAACATTATTTATTATCCACAAGTTCCCACTGCTAAGCCGTTTGCTGAGAAAGGAAGTAACATACTGTCTTAATTTGGATTTCTTAAAGAAGAGCCTGATATGAGGATTTTGGTGCAGAAAACCGAGTTAATTCCAGGAGCCAAAAGTAAGGGACTGGGGAAGCTGAAAGCCTGATTGAGGGGACTGTCAATCAAGGCAACTAGAAATCAATCTATCTGGAGATTTGTGGAGACTTTGAGAAATCTTGTAGAGGAATCATCTCGGAATGGTTACCCTGAAATTTCTTTCAGGGAGGTAGGTGAAATTACAGATCTTCCCCCACTATTAGATGAAGACTAGCTGAAGACAGTCTTTGGAAGCATTAACATCCATCTACACCCACAAACACAGTTACATTCTGGGCTGAGAGACTCAACTTACAGAATGCCTGAAACAGAAAATCAGAAACACTCCATGGTGTATGCTTCAGGTGGAATGCTGGCAATGCACACAGAACTACCCAACCCAGCTGCTGTGAAATTGATTGTGCAAAAGGAGTGTGTATGTGCCACAGTGGCCAAATAAAAGTTTCTTCTCCACCTCTACCTCTCCAACTAAAGATTATTTGTTGCACAACACCACCACCCATTTTATTTAGCTTTTATGGACTTACTCATTTTGACATTAACTATTATTCTCCAATTGTCATCCAAACATTTTTAAACTTGCCTTTCATGAACCAAAATCTAGCTCTCTTCTGATAGCATGGAAACAATTGCACATTTACCACTATGATTTATTCCCCTTCCTTCTCATTATTGCTCCAGAAGATTTCACCATGGGCTTTGCCATAAGCCAAGTTGAAAAAGTAACAACTTAACCTCAGAAGAACTAGTCAAAAATGATTTTACTGACTTAATCCTTAGGATCAGAACATGCTGCTTTTCAGGTCCACCAGCTTTGATTATTTCTCCAAGGACTCTTTTTCCACATATCCCTTTCAAACTTAATATTCTACCTTGCATGCCAAGGCCACCAGTTTCTCTATCAGGTGCTTTGAGGTCTTTAAGCAAACATCACCTCCATATTTCGCTTCTTCAAAGAACCAATCCTATACTATCTTGCTTAAATTCATGACTGGCTCCTTTGCTGAATACAAACGTGTAATAATTGCAGGAGGTTCACTTTTGAATGCACACTGCCAATGGTGTTTTGAAGCGGTGGTGCTCTTTGTGTAACTCTAAACTGATTTCCATGTAGGCCATTCCATGTTAATGTCTTCAGCCAGTATTAGGTCTAACATTTTTTGTTGTTGTTGTGTTTTCTATGACTGATAGGTCGCTTACTTACATTGCTCAAGGAAATGAAACCAAATCTTTTCTATTTACTATGAATATGGGCAATTTCAACAATCCTGCCCCAAATTTCCAAACTCCCTAAGCATCAACTTCTCACATCAAGCTTTGAAACAGCTATTTTGGTCCCCATACTCTAAACATTACCACCAACAAATACCACAGTAACACTGAAATCTTAAATTCACTATTCTACTGACCCAAGCCTGTTATTTTGGCACTGATGGCTTCATTCTTCCATTATCATTCTTTCTACTTGATCATGTTTAATAGTCTCTTTACTCCTCTGTCTGTCAAGTTTTACAGCTTTTTCCTCCTGTCTCTATCCAAGAATCTCATAATGTGTCACATTTAAATCTCCACCACTATCAACACTGTATTAGTCAATTCATCTTTCCTCTCTCCAAGTTCCACTCTTCTGACAAAAATAACATGCCTGAGTGGAAGAGAGACAGTGCAGATTTATGGCAGAAGATGTATTTTCCTTCGGTCCTCTAGTAAAAAGAGAGAGAGAAATGGCAATTTTGCTTCATGGAAGGAAAAAGACCTTTATACTAGAGAAGAAGCAGTAACCTCACAGAGCAAGGTGACCATAACACAGGTCCAAGTGTGCCAGAGGGAGAAGCATACCTTTCTTCTCTGTGAAGAAAAGGAAAGCAATCTCTGTCCTGGATTGCATCTGGTGACTATCTAAATGAATGCAATACTGTTTCTTGGACTTCAAGATACTTGCTAGAGTCATCCTTGATGACAGAACTTATGATAAGCATTTATCCCATAGCAGGGTCAATTATGATCAAGGTAGAACACGAGTTTTGAGAAGCAGCATCTGTAGCTCCTGTCAATAGTTACCCAGGCCCAGCACAGTGATCTCTAGTGAGATCTCTATGCAGAGAGCCACCAGAGCACATCTATGAGTTGTTATGTTCCTATCCATACTGCCCTGGGGAACAGAATACAGTAGGTGGCAGGACAGCTCGTAGCAAAACAGAAAGTAGTACTCAGAGAGGTAAGAGTTGCAAGTGGATCATCATTTATGAATGTGTCAGGAATTTTTCTAAAAATTGAGAGAGTTTAAAATTTCTATGATTTAAGTGGATCATCATTTATGAATGTGTCAGGAATTTTTCTAAAGATTGAGAGAGTTTAAAATTTCTATGATTTTTCTGAGATGACTCAAGTCATAGATTGTGAGATTATTTTATCTTTAATTTTTGTGATTAAAAAGGTAATGCATGTATACAAACAAAAAAACAGCACAAAAGGTTTGTAATAAAAATCTTATCACTCCTACATCACAGCCCTAAAAGAAACAGCTGCATCTCATTTGTTATATGTATTTCTAGAGATTTTCTCCAACCATCCAGGCATGTACAGTCTCTCCTACAAGGATAGACGTTTACACACATACACTTCCTTTTTAAAAACCAAATATGATTGCATTGTATGTAGTGAGTTTCACCTGACTTTATTTACCTTTCAGCATATTTTATGACTCTTTTGATGGTAGTGAGCATAAACTCTATACATTTTGTTTAAGGATTGTGCATCTATATATAATTAACTACTTTTCTTATCAATGGATATTATAGTGTGTTCAATATTGTAGTTATACAAATTGATCAGTGAATGTTATCAATACAGGTTTTTAGTAACTTATACAAGTATGCCTATTGATTAAATTTATAGAAGTAGAACTGCTAGGACAAAGGATGAGTTTCACATTTTAGCAATTATTCTCAAATTTCTGGGAGAATGCTCTTATTTTTTCCCTAGCAATATTGTTCTCTTAATATCTACTTTATTACTACCTGGAAAGGGTAGTTTGGGAAACATCTGTTTTACATGGCTTGCCTATCTCACTCCCAAACAAGCAAAGTTATCATCTCCTGCTGCTGCTGCTGCTAAGTCACTTCAGTCGTATCCGACTCTGTGTGACCCCATAGACAGCAGCCCACCAGGCTCCCCCGTCCCTGGGATTCTCCAGGCAAGAACACTGGAGTGGGTTGCCATTTCCTTCTCCAATGCATGAAAATGAAAAGTGAAAGTGAAGTTGCTCAGTCGTATCCGACTCTTAGCGACCCCTTGAACTGCAGCCCACCAGGCTCCTCCGTCCGTGGGATTTTCCAGGCGAAAGTACTGCAGTGGGGTGCCATTGCCTTCTCCATATCATCTCCTAGTTCCATTCAAATACTCATTCCAAATATATCTGGCTAAGCTTTAATGATTAAGCCTTTTCGTATCTTACCATTCACCTTTGAACTCTACTATTCTTAATCCTTAAGCTGGCTCTTTTCTCAGGATATTATTTTTATTCAATGGATTTTACTTTTCTGGAGAAATTATTTTATAGTCATATGGATCTTTAGTTTCTTCTCTAGGAAAAAATAGGGGATGAAAACTATATATAATTTCCAGGATCATTCTCAGTTTAAAACTTCTTAGCTTCATACTCTGTCAGTCCTGTATGGTTGCAAAATATATTTAGGAAGTAATATTTTATTCTCTTTCAGGTTTATTTCAATATCCCAGTTAAATAATCTGATCATTGAATACTATCCACAGTTTGTGCCTTCACCCTTTATATTCATAATAGCATCTAATATTTGAGGATTCCATTTCCTCAGACAGTATATTACTTAACAGTTGCTATTAACGGGTTTATATATTTCCAAAGACCGTGGCATCTACTATTTATAAAACGTTAAAGTAGTTATTAAATTGTCACCAATTCCTATTGTCCTCAATTAGGAAATCAACTTAAATTATTTGGCTGGTTCAACTTTAGTCTCTATAAAATGTCAAAAAAAGAAAAAGAAAAAGAAACCACCACCAACAACAACCTTTTAAACTGAAGCAAAAAAACTTTCCACTGAAAAATTATATAACTAAAAGCTCCTAATTCCAAGTCACAGTGCTTTACCCAATTTTACCTAAGTAAAATCAAGTAGAACATAGCTGTCAAAATAATCATGGTTTCATAGTGCTTTCAGAAGAAAAATAAATAAGTAAAAATGCTTGTCAGTGATAGATACAGGAAATAAAATTAGCAAAATATTTTACCATATAACTGAGGATTGATTTATCCTACTTTGAATTGTATCAATAGGCAGGGAAATATTTCCTATCATATAATAGCAGCTAGCCATCAGATGTGTTTGATTGGGGGTATTCCCTTGCAGTTCTGGGATGAAAGCCAAGCTCTTAGGAGGAATTTGTGTTTTGCAGCGGTAGCATCCCTTCCTCCACCTCCAATTAAATGGCATTAGAGTAACCCAGTCTCCCACAAAAGGCAAGAATACCCATCAATATAATTATGGGCCCTGAGAAATGTTCTTTTCTTAATACAAAAGAAAAATCCTTTTTATGAATTGATAACAAATAACCTCTATCATTCAGAATGGACAATTAAAGATATCTGAAAGTTTTATGGACAAGTAATAGCAAATATATATACAAACATTAAGTCTAAGATAATCTTGATTAAGATACAAGAAACAAGAGACCTATAAGTTTCTTCCACTAAAAATACATTGTAAATAAGAATACTAACAAAATGTCAAAATAGTAAATAAAATAAAATAAAATATACCTAAGCAGAGCAGAAGAAAGAGAGTAAAGGCTATGGAGAAAAGAAAGAAAAGCAATTTATACTAGTGAAACAACAATGAGATTTCATTGTTGGAGAAAATAAATTCTAGTTATACACCTTTGGAATTAAACAACTTTTGGTAAGCAACAAAGTAGTCTTAAAATGTAAAAGCCTTTGCAACTACTCTTCATACTTCTGAGACCCTTACATAAAAAAAATTATCTGAAACTTCAAACAATAGTTGCAAATAAATATATTTACCAAATACTATTTTGGGTAGCAAAGATTAGAACTAATCTAAATGCTAAAAATTAGGCAAATTATTAAGTAAATTATTTAATATCTATATGATGGCTATCCAAAATGTTAGGTGAAAATTAAATAGAATTCAAATCTATAAGGAATTTGATCTTGATAGAGTAGAAAACATTTAGAAAGGAAGTAAGAAGCAGAAAAAAAGAACATTCTGCTTCTGGTACCAGCTACATAGCAGTTCCTGGAGTGGACACAGTATTAGCTGAGTTGAGATGGTTCAATCTAGACTCAGGTAACCTGAGAAAAGATATTCCCTTTTACAACAGTTCCAGCTCTGAAAGAGGTGATACTTCTCTGCTGAAACCAGGATTGACTATCACAGCATCTCCAACAGCACAGAAACAGGTGGAGACTTGTGGGATCACTAATGTAACTTTTGTTCCCGGACTTGCCATTCCTATCTCTCTTTTGGTATTCTAACCGCTCAAATTCCTATGTGACAAATTCACTGTGCTGCCCTCTTCGTCCTTTTGAAATAAGTAGAGTGGTTTCTGTTTAAATGCCTAGGTCCTGACAGATACAAATATAGCATTCTTTTTCATTTCAGTTTTCTTTAGTCATGAGAAAGATATAAATGTTATTCAATAAATAACCCCCTGGAACTTGATCTTCTGTCAGCCAGAAATAACCAGTTGACTATACAAGAAAGTGAAGTTCAATGAGAAGCCTTGAGTGAACTGGACCATTTTTAGGCCTCAATTTTCTTATCTATCTATTAGATGAAGGACTTTCTGTAAAGAATGTCTAATATTTCTCATAGGTCATATGTGTTTCATCACTGTTTATATAGAAATGCATACATAAAAGCAGGCATAAATTTCTAAGAACCTAGTTCATAAGAAGGCCTTATCATATACCAAAATGTCCAAACCAAAAATGAAGAACTTATTCTCACTTTTTTCTACTGAAAAAGATTTTTAACTTGTCTCCCTGATACTTCTGGAGACAAGTTATAAATTTACCCTTATATTTTTGTGCCATATTAGGAGGAGAAGGGGACGACAGAGGATAAGTTGGTTGGATGGCATCACCAACTTGATGGACATGAGTTTGAGCAAGCTCTGGGAGTTGGTGATGAACAGGGAGGCCTGGCATGCAGTCCATTGGGTTACAAATAGTTGGACATGACTGACCGACTGAACTGAACTGAAAACCACTCTTTCTTTGGTTCTGCATTGTCTTCAAGATATATTCATATCACTGAACAAAAATTTTTGTAGCTATGAGTATGCACCAGGTATAATATGTTGAGAATGGCAAATTGGACATGATTCTGCCTCCAAGGAAATTATGGTCTACTAAAGAGTCAGACATGATTTAGTGACTAAACAACAACAGCAAAGGATATATGCATTCAAAAACAGCCTAACAGATAATTTAGGAAATTATGTTGGAGTAAGTACTGTTACAGATACTTTAAATCTCTTTACGATAATGTGTAAAAACCAGTAAACTGGCTTCCTCTCTTATCAGTCCCTAACTTACACTCTAGTAGCAACCTAGCATCCTATAATAAAATTTTCAAAATTCCCATACTTCTTTATACATCTGAGCCTTTGTCATTCTATTTCTTAGCTCTGCTATGCATTAACATCATGATTTTCCTTGTTAATAAAAAGTACAGAGAAGTGTATTTTTTTAAAGTTTCCATTAATTTTCACATGACTAACTCCCACTTAAAATTTAAGACTCAATTTAAGAGGTTTTATTTACCCTATAAAAAATTCTGTGAAATTTCCTTCCCAATTAATCCCCATATTACATGTGCCTCCCATGTGTTTCCATAGTGTGTCTTCCCTTCTTGATATTTAATCAGCAGCATTGCAAGAGTGTCTCTTTCTTTTGGTGGACTACGAGTGCTTTTAAGAGCAAAAGTTATCTTTACATTTCATATGCCAAGAATCTTTCTTAAGATGAATTATACAGAATCCATACTTTTCAGCAGTTTAATTTACATTAGTCATGAAATCAAAATAAAACACCTTTTAATAGTATTCCAAGAAAAATCTATTATGTATCAGTAATCATACAAAATTTCAGCTTGTGGTGTTATTTAGGCACATAGAATAGCTTGTTTAAAGTTAATAAGAATATTGAAGCTCCATTTTCTTGTGATAAGATTGCTGTTGTAATTCTGGGATATATTATCTTTAAGTGATTTCAAAAGTACACTCCTACAGAGTGACCTTCTTTTGGAAGACAGTCTGAAGCAGGTCTGATTCCACCAGGGTTGTGTCTGAAGACTTACCTTATGTTTACCCTTGATAACCACAATTTGGTCTCTAAAGTTACTTTTTGCAATTCAAGAGTTGAACTGAACACTGTGCAAAAGACATATTAATAAATAGTACAAAAAGTGCAGACATTAAGTACACATTGCTTTATATAAATCCTTACATCTTCTGTGCTGTGCTTATTCACTCAGTCATGTCCAACTCTTTGCGATCCCATGGACTGTAGCATATTGGAGTGCGTTGCCATGCCTTCCTCCAGGGAATCTTCCCAACCCAGGGATCGAACCCAGGTCTCCTGCATTGCAGGCAGATTCTTTACCAGCTGAACTATTAACCACAAAAAAATCAGTCTCTAAGTTTTAGCTTATGTATATTTGATATTTAACTTTTTAATTAGTTATTATATAATTTGAGCTTCCCTGGTGGTTCTGACAGTAATGAATCTGTCCCAATGCAGGAGACCCATATTCAATCCCTGAGTTGGAAAGATCCACTAGAGAAAGGAATGGCTACCCACTCCAGTACTCTTGCCTGAAGAATTCCATGGACAGAGTAACCTGGCAGGCTACATTAGTCCACAAGGTCACAAAGAGACACAACTGAGCAACTAAGCATGCATACATGCATTATATTATTTAGAATTTAAGCTGTCAAAATTTTAATCAAAGCAATAGTTCCCATCACTAAACAACTGGAACCAATCAAAATATTCTTTGTTATTCTTTTCTATGATAAGGGTCAGTATCTGCTCTCATTTCCAGGAGTCTCAGAATCAAAGCAGCATTACACTTCACAACTGTGTCAATATTCTTGATTAACAAAGGTACCTGGTCCTTCTCCCTTTCCCTGCCCTAGTTTTCTGATTTTTAAAATATTATTCTATAAACCTATTTGCATATGTATCGCTTCATCTAAGTTATCAAAATCCATCCTGTGCATCTGTTTGTATGGATATGTGTATATATATATATATATAGACCCAGCCTTTGTTCCATTGAATAAATGCAATAGAAGCATATTGCACATTTATGTAGCATCTTGGTTGATAAATTATAATGACTGTTTTCACTGCCATGTAATTCATTACAACAGTCTCTCCACAACACACTTTTTCTTAATTTTCTAAATCTGTCAGGTTCAATCACAAACATGTTTCTTTCTTCAAAGTAAGAACATTATGGAATCATGCTTTATTTGATCATGCAACAAATTATTTTCCAGGTAAGTTATACTTTTGGAATGTTTTATCTTAAGTGAATTAAAATCATGTATATAAATAATAAGCTCAGACGTATTTATGAATAGGAAGAAAAATGGTTCCAACACAGTAGTCTAAAATGACAGAACAATGTTAATCATTTGATATCTCCATTCTGTGCTTTGAAGAGACGTTTTCTATTCTCTGTCCCTATCATGGTAGTCAGGGTATTGTACAAGAATTCTTTGTCCACTCACCTGAATTTCCAAAATAACCCCAAAGATATCTAGTTTTAGTTAACTATAAAATTTTAAAAGTAGAGGTATCTTGTTCACCACTGTATCTATCCTGCTTGGCATGTAACAGTTATTCCAAAAATATTACTGAATGAAAGAAAGAAAGATTGCTGAAATACTCTCCCTTTTAAAGATGTCTATTATACTTCCTTCAGAGATACCAAGAGAATATTTCATGCAAAGATGGGCAAAATAAAGGACACAAATGGTACGGACCTAACAAAAGCAGAAGATATTAAGAAGAGGGGGCACAGAAGAACTACAGAAAAGAAATTCATGACCCAGATAATCACAATGGTATGATCACTCACCTGGAGCCAGACATCCTGGAATGCAAAGTCAAGTGGGCCTTAAAAAGCATCACTATGAACAAGCTGGTGGAGTGATAGAATTCCAGTTGAGCTATTTCAAATCCTGAAAGATGATGCTGTGAAAGTGCTGCACTCAATATGGCAGCAAAGTTGGAAAACTCAGCAGTGGCCACAGGACTGGAAAAGGTCACTTTTCATTCCAATCCCAAAGAAAGGCAATGCCAAAGAATACTCAAACTACTGCACAATTGCACTCATCTTATATGCTAGTAATATTCAAATATCTCCAAACCAGGGTTCAACAGTACATGAAAAGCAAATTTCAAGATGTTCAAGCTGGATTTAAAAAAGGCGGGGGAACCAGAGATCAAACTGCCAACATCCGTTGGATCACTGAAAGAACAAAAGAGTTCCAGAAAACATCTACTTCTGCTTTATTGACTTTGCCAAAAGCTTTGTTTGTGTGGATCACAACAAATTGTGGAAAATTCTTCAAAAGATGGGAATACCAGACCATCTTATCTACGTTCTGAAAAATCTGTCTGCAGGTCAAGAAGCAACAGTTAGAATTGGACATGGAACAACAGACTGGTTCCAAATCGGGAAAGGAGTATGTCAAGGCTGTATATTGTCACCCTGCTTATTTAGCTCATATGCAGAGTACATCATGAGAAACACTGGGCTGGAAAAAGCACAAGCTGGAATCAAGATTGCTGGGAGAAATATCAATAACCTCAGATATGCAGATGACAACACCCTTATGGCAGAAAGTGAAGAAGTACTAAAGAGCCTTTTGAGGAAAGTGAAAGGAGATTGAAAAAGAAAACTAAGATCATGGCATCCAGTCCCATCACTTCATGGCAAATAGATGGGGAAACAATGGAAATAGTGACAGACTATTTTGGGGGGCTCCAAAATCACTGTAGACGGTGATTGCAGCCATGAAATTAAAAGACACTTACTCCTTGGAAGAAAAGCTAGGACCAACCTAGACAGCATATTAAAAAGCAGAGACATTACTTTGCCAACAAAGTTCTGTCTAGTCAAAACTTTGGTTTTTTCCAGTAGTCACATATAAATGTGAGAGTTGGACTATAAAGAAAGCTGAGCACCGAATAATTGATGCTTTTGAACTGTGGTGTTGGAAAAGACTCTTGAGAGTCCCTTGGACTGCAAGGAGATCCAACCAGCCAATCCAAAAGGAAATCAGTCTTGAATATTCATTGGAAGGACTGATGCTGAAGCTGAAACTCCAATACTTTGGCCACCTGATGCGAAGAACTGACTCCTTGGAAAAGACCCTGATGCTGGGAAAGATTGAAGGCAGGAGGAGAAGGGGACAACAGAGGATGAGATGGCTGGATGGCATCACTGACTGCATCACTGACTCAACGGACATGAGTTTGAGCAAGCTCCAGGAGTTGGTGATAGACAGGGAAGTCTGGTGTGCTGCAGTCCATGGGGTCACATAGAGTCAGACATGACGAGCCACTAAACTATACTGATAAACTCTCTTTAGTGCTCCCCTATAACATTTATCACATTCAAACTTGCATAATAGGTATTTCTGTTCATAGCTTATGCCCCCCTTAGATGTAATGGGAGGCATCAAATTCTCACAATTTCCCATAATCCATGGCACTGTGTTCTGTACAGAGCAGATATACAATAAATGTATTTTAAATAAAGAAAAAAATAAAATTTTCATTAAGTGTGTTGTTTGTTAATTGAACTGTCTTATAGGCACTCAACAAAATACTTATATTTTATTAAATGCTATATAAAACAACAGCTTTATGCAATAGACTATGCCACGAGTCATTTATCTAATTTATAAACAGCTTCTGAATATCTACTATATATGTCAAATTGTTGTACATACTGGGAAGACAGTAATGATGAAGATACAAGAGTCTCTGTTCTTAAATTTTCAGGAAGCAGGAAATATACTGTACATGCGTTAGTAAACCTGAAAAGAAAGAGTTACTAGGTTTTTTTCAGGAGAGTTGGAAACCTTATAAGAACTGACGCTTCATCTGCATGGATTATGTAGAGAATGCACAGTAGCTGTAAAGGCAGAAAACAGACAGAACACTGTTTATAAGGCAAAAACCATGCTATATTTAAAAATAGAAATTTTAAAGTATATAAAATGTCTAGGGAAAACAATATGCTGAATAGATTAAATTAGACCTCGATTCGTCTTTGGATTATAAAAATAGCTTTTGTACAGTATTAACATGATCAGTACATCTACACAATAAGCTAGCATTAATCTAATTGCCTACATACATTAATTAAAATCATTTTCATTTGACACTATAATATTTCCTAACATTTAAGGTGCTTAGTCTACTTATTAACTCAGATTCTAGATTTAAAAACAAAATATTGAGGAAAGAGTCCATGACTCTATCATCCATCTATCCATTTCATAAACCACTGGACCATATGTCATTTGTTTTAGCATTTGTTATCCACACCCCCATTTTGATCATCTAGAAGATCCAGAAGTATCTATCATATTTTAATATTCAAGAAAATCTGCTTATCAGTCTCAATTAATTATGAATTCCACAGGATATTACACAGCAGTCATTGCAAGAAAGTGGCATAAAGGTCAAAATGATCATGATGAAATTAAATTGCTAAACTGAGATTTATTTCAGCAATGCACTTTTCTTCCTTTCTTCCAACGCTATGAGAAGGCAATGTGATTGTTTCCATCTAACTAACTACAAATATATTGAAAAGAAAGATATTAATAGAGATGGTGTTGAGAGGAAGAATAGAATAATTTTTGCCTGAATGTGGAAACCTGAAGATGAATTCATATCAAGTGCTAGAAAAACACATGTATGCATCCATGTATGCATACACACACACACTGAGGTGGAAACCTTATGTTACTTCCTGTCCAGCTTCCTCCAGGACTTTTCTAGCTAGTTCAGTTCACTCATTCAGTCATGTCTGACTCTTTGCGACCCCATGAACCACAGCACGCCAGGCCTGTGTGTCCACCACCAATTCCCGGAGTTTACTCAAACTCATGTCCATTGAGTCAGTCATGCCATCCAAACATCTCATCCTCTGTTGTAGCCTTCTCCTCCTGCCTTCAATCATTCCCAGCATCAAGGGAAAGGGAAGTCGCTCAGTCATGTCTGATTCTTCATGACCCCATGGACTGCAGCCTACCAGGCTCCTCCGTCCAAGAGATTTTCCAGGCAAGAGTACTGGAGTGGGGTGCCATTTCCTTCTCCAGGGGATCTTCCCAACCCAGGGATCCAAGCTTGGTTTTCCACACTGCAGGCAGACGCTTTACTGTCTGAGCCACCAGGGAAGCCCAATATGCTGTCTAGGTTGGTCACAACTTTTCTTCTAAGGAAAGTGTCTTTTAATTTCATGGCTGCAGTCACCATCTGCTGTGATTTTGGAGCTCCCCCAAAATAGTCTGCCACTGTTTCCCCATCTATTTCCTTGAAGAAATGGGGCCAGATGCCATGATCTTAGTTTTCTGAATCTTGAGCTTTAAGCCAACTTTTACAACCTCCTCTTTCACTTTCCTCAAGAGGCTCTTTAGTTCTTCTGCACTTTCTGCACATAAGGGTGGTGTCATCTGAATATCTGAGGCTATTGATATTTCTTGTGGGAATCTTGATTCCAACTTGTGCTTCATTTGCCCAGCGTGTCTCATGATGTACTCTGCATATAAATTAAATAAGCAGAGTGACAATATACAGCCTTGACATACTCCTTTTCCTATTTGGAACCAGTCTGTTATTCCATGTCAAGTTCTAATTGTTGCTTCCTGACCTGCATACAGATATCTCAGGAGTCAGGTCAGGCGGTCTGGTATTCCCATCTCCTAAATATTTTCCATAGTTTATTGTGATCCACACAGTCAAAGGCTTTGGCATAGTCAATAAAGTAGAAATATATGTTTTTCTGGAATTCTCTTGGTTTTCCAATGATCCAGAGGATGTTGGCAATTTGATCTCTGGTTCCTCTGCTTTTTCTAAAACCAGCTTGCACATCTGGAAGTTCACGGTTCACATATTGCTGAAGCCTGGCTTGGAGGATTTTGAGCATTACTTTACTAGCATATGAAATGAGGGCAACTGTGTAGTAGTTTGAGCATTCTTTGGCATTGACTTTCTTTGGGATTGGAATGAAAACTGACCTTTGCCAACCCAAAACTTCAGTCCACTGGTGAGTTTTCCAAATTTGCTGGCATATTGAGTGCAGCGCTTTCACAGCATCATCTTTTAGGATTTGAAATAGCTCAACTGGAATTCCACTCCTCTACTAGGTTTATTTGTAGTGATGCTTCCTAAGGCCTACTTGACTTCACACTCCAGGATGTCTGGCTCTAGGTGAGTGATCACACCATCATGATTATCTGGGTCATGAATATCTTTTTTGTATAGTTCCTGTGTGTATTCTTGCCACCTCTTCTTAAAATGTTCTGCTTCTGTTAGATCCATACCATTTCTGTCCTTTATTGAGCCCATCTTTGCATGAAATGTTCCCTTGGTATCTCTCATGTTCTTGAAGTGATCTCTAGTCTTTCCCATTCTATTGTTTTCCTCTATTTCTTTGCACTGATCACTGAGGAAGGCTCTTATCTCTCCTTGTTATTCTTTGGAACTCTGCATTCTAATGGGTATATCTTTCCTTTTCTCCTTTGCTTTTTACTTCTCTTATTTTCACAGCTATTTTAAGGCCTCCTCAGACAGCCATTTTGCTATCTTGCATTTCTTTTTCTTGATGATGGTCTTGATAGTTGTAGCTGGCAATTTCAGCTCCATCCCTCACCTAAAAATTTGTAAATGTAATCAATCCAAATTCAGGACATTCATATGGCAGCACTTAACTAGAGATTCCAGGACACTATGTCTTAAAGCCTCCAGCACCAACTTCCCATGCAGTAACTGGCTTATTATTTCCTATGTGGTCCACAGTTCTGGGTATGCCTGGTAGCTTGCCCACTTATTAATAAGGCCTTTTTTTTGTATATTTGGCTACATTTTCCCTCATTTACAGCTCTCTTAGCTCACAGTGCTGTAGGGAGAAGAATGAATGAAATTATTCTGGAAACAGAACTCTACCTGAAACCCATAACAATTTGACGCTGAATATATCAGAAGGTTTCACTGCTGATTTCCATGGCATTTTCACTCATCTGCCTTGCTAACTTATGACTATGCCATGATAGTGTAACATTCTTTAATATTTATGGAATTATAGAAGGCATGTAGGACATTTTGTTATTCTTAAGAATATATAGTATTGTTAAAATATGTGGCATTAATGATTCACTTCAATTTTTAATCTGATTTTTCTTTTATAAAGGCACCAACAGATCACACTGGGTTATTGGTAGATATGAAAATTTAACTTAGATTTACATCATGGAATATTTGCTATAGTTCATTAAAAACTGATGCCACAGTCCTCTGACATTTACATTATGCCTAACTTCAGTACATGCATATTTTCAAGACACTTGGGTATTTTCCTTATGATTATCTGAGAGAATGCTATTTTAATTTATGTGTTGTCATCAGATATCATAAATGTTCATTAATTTCTAAAGGCTTCTAGATATATTAGAAAAACTAGCCTTTCGAAACTGAGAGGTCTGGATTTAAATCCAGGTTCTGTCACTTCCTTAGTGGCTTAGATGGTAAAGAAAACATCTGCAAGGCAGAAGGACTGGGTTCCATCCCTGGGTTGGGAAGATCCCCTGGAGGAGAGAATGGAAACCTGCTCCAATATTCTTGCCTGAAGAATCCCATGGACAGAGAAGCGAGGCAGGCTACAGTTCATGGGATTGCAAAGGGTTGGACCTGACTGAAGCAACTAACACTTTCATTTTCTGTCACTAACTGGATAAGTGGTCTTGGAATTGTACAGTTTTCTGTGAGCTCAGTTTCCTCATCTGTTAAGTGATCATAGCCAGTATCCTAGAATCTTACCTTAAAACTGCATATGTATAATATCATATAAGAAACATATTGGCAGTCTAAGTTCGATGCAGGATACAGAATGCTTGGGGCTGGTGCATTGGGATGACCCAGAGAGATGGTATGCGGAGGGAGGTGCGAGGGGGGTTCAGGATTGGGAACATGTGTACACCCGTGGCGGATTCATGTTGATTTATGGCAAAACCAATACAGTATTGTAAAGTAAAATAAAGTAAAATTTTAAAAAAGAAAAAAAAAACTGCATTTGTAGAAATCCAATCATATAAAAATTTCAATTACTGTCTATTCTCCCTAGTGCAGGACACTACTTGGGAGGGTGACAGGAAACATTGGACTCTATGTTTTTAGCACCATCTTCACAATTTTTAGAAATTGAACTATATTTTTTCATTGCATATGTATCATCTAAGAACTCATGTGGCTGTCCAGTAAAGTACAGTCTTTTCTGAGAGTCATTAACTCTCTCAGACTCAAGGGCCTTATGTGGAACTACAGTGAGTGCTGTAAAGCTGTGAAAAAGTCAAAATAGCCATTAAGCCAATATGTCTAAGTCACTGTACTACTGTAGGTCTACTAGGGCTCACAATTTATGGGTTCTTCTCTAATAGTATTGTTCCTGGAGGAGAAGGAAAGTTGTTTAAAACACAAAGTACAGTAGAGTGAAATAAGTCACTGATGGTCAATTGTTTTCTGGACAAAATCGCCTCAATACCACACTGTGAAGAAAGTTATTTAATCAACTGTTTAAATTTATTCCTATGAGGTAAACTGGAAGAAAGGATAATGGTCCCAAGGTCTCAAACAATGATGTAAGAAGCTGATCACAAGGCACACCATCAAGTATCCAAAATATAAAGCTCTCAACACTTGGATGGAATAGGGAGAGCTATTTTTACCAACGGGGTGGGGGGGGGGAGGGGGAGTTGTTTTTGGCTATGATGTATTTATAACTCATAGCAAGCAATGAATTTTAAGTGTTATTTCCATAGAACATTGTTCTATGTATTCAACACTCCATGAAGAGTCAGGCAAATATATTGACTCCACACAAGAAGAGCATTTACTGATAGAAGTGTCATCTGTGGAGGCTAACTGGTATCTCCCTGTAACCAGAATAAATTACAATCGCCTCTTGATATCCACAGGGGATTGGTTCCAGGACTAAAATCTGAGGATGCTCAAGTTTATTATATAAATGGCATATGTGCAAATCATACTGCATACTCTACATAAGTCTAGATTACTTACAGTACCTAATACCATGTAAATGCTATGTATGTTGTGGTGTGGTTCATGCATGCTCAATCATGTCTGACTCTTTATGACCCCAAGAATTGTAGACTGCCAAGATCCTTTGTCTATGGAATTTCCCAGGGAAGAATACTGGGCTGAGTTGCCATTTCCTATTCCAGAGGATCTATGTAAATAATTGTAAACAGTTACCAACATATGGCAAATTCAGGTTTTACTTTTGGTAACTTTGATCCATGGCCAGCTGAATCTCAGGATGCGGAACCACTGGATACAAGGGCTGACTGTACTGTCCACTGAAAGAGTTCATGTCCTCTTTTTCACATGCTAGCTCTGGTGCTGTGACGCCTCTGTTTCAGAAGACTTATGTTGAAATCAGACAGGATGGGTCCATTCAGGAAGGATATGGTGTAGAACCACTGTTGTATTTTGGGTGGGAGATAGATCATTGAGTTGTCAACTGAAATGTGACAGAATCTGTGCAACCTCCTACAGAAGTAGCAGGTATATGACTTGTGAGTATATAAGTGGCCCCAATAGAATATATTTATGAGGAAAAAAAACAAACAAACAAATATAGGAGAATATGATACCATATCCTAAAATGAAGATATGTTATAATTACAAAAAGGAATAATATCACTTTATATATATATCAGTTCAGTTCAGTCGCTCAGTCATGTCCGACTTTTTGCGACTCCATGAATTGCAGCATGCCAGGCCTCCCTGTCCATCACCATCTCCCGGAGTTCACTCAGACTCACGTCCATTGAGTCAGTGATGCCATCCAGCCATTTCATCCTTTGTCGTCCCCTTCTCCTCCTGCCCCCAATCCCTCCTAGCATCAGAGTCCTTTCAAATGAGTCAGTTCTTCGCATGAGGTGGCCAAAGTACTGGAGTTTCAGCTTCAGCATCATTCCTTCCAAAGAAACCCCAGGGCTGATCTCCTTCAGAATGGACTGGTTGGATCTCCTTGCAGTCCAAGGGACTCAGGAGTCTTCTCCAACACCACAATTCAAAAGCATCAATTCTTCGGCGCTCAGCCTTCTTCACAGTCCAACTCTCACATCCATACATGACCACAGGAAAGACCATAGCCTTGACTAGACGAACCTTAGTCGGCAAAGTAATGTCTCTGCTTTAGAATATGCTATCTAGGTTGGTCATAACTTTTCTTCCATGGAGTAAGCGTCTTTTAATTTCATGGCTGCAGTCACCATCTGCAGTGATTTTGGAGCCCAAAAAAATCAAGTCTGACCCTGTTTCCACTGTTTCCCCATCTATTTCCCATGAAGTGATGGGACTGGATGCCATGATCTTCGTTTTCTGAATGTTGAGCTTTAAGCCAACTTTTTAACTCTCCACTTTCACTTTCATCAATAGGCTTTTTAATTCCTCTTCACTTTTTGCCATAAGAGTGCTGTCATCTGCATATCTGAGGTTATTGATATTTCTCCCAGCAATCTTGATTCCAGCTTGTGTTTCTTCCAGTCCAGCATTTCTCATGATGTACTCTGCATATAAGTTAAATAAGCAGGGTGACAATATACAGCCTTGACGTACTCCTTTTCCTATTTGGAACCAGTCTCTTGTTCCATGTCCAGTTCTAACTGTTTCTTCCTGACCTGCATACAGATTTCTCAAGAGGCAGGTCAGGTGGTCTGATATCCCATCTCTCTCAGAATTTTCCACAGTTTATTGTGATCCACACAGTCAAAGGCTGTGGCATAGTCAATAAAGCATAAATAGATGTTTTTCTGGAACTCTCTTGCTTTATATATATATATATATATATATACACATATTAAAATTTTATTCCATTAAATCATAATACTCAGTTATTGAATGTTATTTAATCCCAATAAACATATTCAGCTCCAAATGTAAGCTCTTCAAACTGAAAACCTTTTATTCACCAAACTTACTGCAGTATACTCACCCAGTAATTTTTCATGTTTGGGTTAAGATATACACATACTGCATATATTTCCAGCCATTTTGTTAGGAATATGAAATATGATTCATATTTCAAATATTTGTTGAAAATAAAAAAGAGTTTTCAGAACTTGTTGAGAATAACCTCACAGTAAGGAACTTTTAAAAAAAGTGCAGTGTGGGTTTAAAAAAAATCAACAAAGCAAAAATCATCAGAAAAGATACAAAATTTATTTTCTAAAATAAGAAAAATACTTCTAATATTGTGATGATATTAGGCAGTATAACCAATATCTTTTTGATTACTGAAATCATTGGCTATTCTCCCTTAGAAGATAAAACTGTTTTCTTCCCTAATATTTAACACTCTGTGCTGTGCTTAGTCGCTCTGCTGTCTCTGACTCTTTGCAACCCCATGAACTGTATGTAGCCCACCAGGCTTCTCTGTCCATGGGGATTCTCCAGGCAAGAATACTGGAGTGGATTGCCATGTCCTCCTCCAGGGGATCTTCCCAACCCAGGGATTGAACCCAGGTTTCCCACACTATAGGTGAATTCTTTACCATCCGAGCTACCAGGAAAGCCCATTTTATACTCTAGACATCAACAAAATTACCTATGTGCTTTCAAAAATACTAATCATTACCATTATTAAGAATTTAAAATTGACTGAGAACAATTTCAAATACTAACTACAACTAAATACACTGTTTTGAAGACTGAAAATTGAAAACGTTATTGATATCTGCTATTACAACTGAACGACTAAACTTATTAAATAACATTAAATTTCAAAAGAAACACTAAAAAGATTTTTCTGAAAATCAAATGGGAAAAAAAATTTGCTCTACCTAGTCATTGTGTTTTATGATGGCAATAAATGAATTTTTTAGTCATTGTCTAGAGTAGGAAAGGAGTTGTAAAACACTAGTGTCTGTTTATGATCTAGAAATTAACTGTACACATTCCCCTTGGTAATTAAGCAAAGAACACTGTCATTTAAATCACTCTTATAAAGTATGACTTTATTAAGAACGCAGGATCAGTAAAATGGATGAGTGGTAATCCAGGTCTGTTGTATCAGTCTGGCAACAGAAAGTGGTCAGTCATGGATTACAAACCGCATCAGATGTAGTCTATATGTCACGTCTTCTCAAGAGACTGGTGGCAGCTTGATGAATTTTCTTTTTTACCACTAGCTTCTTCCTCTGTCTGGCCCTCTCCTCTCATCCTTTTTCTTTCTTCCCCTCATCCTTTCTCTCCCTAGAGGTCAGATGTCATTATTCCATTGCTCACGAGAGGAATCCATTTTCTTCCTGCTAGCTCCCTTTCCTTGGAAAATTGAGGATCTCTTCATTGATTTTGACTCGAGAATTTTTTTTTTTTTAAGTAGAACAGACTTCTGACCTTTCAAATGATCAGATTAGGATGGTTATTTTCACATTACTAAGTAATCAAGGAACAAATGCATTAGAAAATAGTTTGGTTCACAAGCAGGCCTACAGGCTTCTAAAAACTATTTTTCCCTGACAGCTAACCCAGATTCCATTTCATCCTTTGCCTATGAACCACATGGGAAACTAAAATGCATTTTAACATTGCATTTTGCCTAAAGGCTATCAGTAAAATTTAATTTTCTTACTGCATTGATTTTTCCATTATAAGTTGTAACAGTCTAATGATAACTCATAAGAATTTTCAGTATTGAGGAAAAGGATATGAATGATTTACGAATGATAACTGCTTGGAAACACATTGTGATTTTAAAACAGAACTTCGTGTCTCTTTTTGAGCACAGCTGTTTAAAAATATGGTTCATTTCATACTCTCGGTGTTTAGATGATGCTTTTAATTCACCATTATTAAGTGTAATATGTAACCCTCCTCTTAAAACATAGAATCCCAACGTGGTGATCTGTGCTCCATTGCTCAGTTGTGTTTTGAATCTTTGCAATCAGCTGGACTGTAGCCTGCCAGGCTCTTTTGTCCATCGAAATATCAAGGCAAGAATACTGGAGTGCACTGCCATTCCTTCCTCTAGGGGATCTTCCCAACCCAGGGATCAAATCTGCATCTCTTGCGTTCCCGCACTGGCAGGCAGATTCTTTACCACTGCACCAGCTGGGAAGCCAGTAGAATCTCTAAATGTACTTGAAATTGAAACATTCTACTGCAGGCATCAAATACAGTATGTAGATACAGAGCTGACTGGTTGTTAAAGATTAATGTTCCACACTGAAATAGGTAACTAAATGACACCAGAGTGTAAGGCTCTTGTCTCTTAGTTTAGATTTGATTTAGTAAAGGTCGACACTTTATCCTAATTACTTCAAATATATCGAGTTGTCATATATATATATGTTTGTGTGTACATATATATATTATATATTTTTTTAACTTTGGACAAAGCATGTATCAAAGATATCACATAGCCATTTCGCTACCAAAAAACAAACAGAAAAGATTCTTCTTTTTTTTTTTTTTTAATGGTTGCCTCATTGCTGAAGCTTCAACAAAACTTAAAATAACCATGTTGAGAAAACATACAAAAAAATAGAACTAGTGTCACAGTGAAATCAACAGAGAACTCAATGTGCCATATGTTCAATAGTTCCATGGGAATATTTTAATTATTATTTCACATTGTCATAAACACTACAGGTGGTTATAATATAAACTAGAGATTTGTGAAAAAAAAAAATTACCAAGTTAAATGCATCATTGTTAACAAGGGTAGATGCCACCAAATGGAAAATGTCTTAATTGTTATCATTCACCCTTATCTTTAAATATGTTAATTGTGGGTATATATCTGATACTTATTTTCATGCAATTTGGCTTTCACTTTTTTTTTATAACATTTAAAGGGCTCAAAATAGAAATGGAGAACATCTGTTTCAAAGAAATAAATTGTTCTTTAAAATGTCATCAAAATAATTTAAAAAGTCAGTGCTTTTCCTATTTTAAAACTCTAAAATTTAATGTTTAAACCACTGTGCATACTGGGGTAACCTTATTGAAAAAAAGAAAATCATGCCTTTACTCTTTCATAACAGATATCCATTTCTGAATAACTTAATAGACTTTCCCATATCAGTAAGCTTTCCAAATGTTTAGTTTCAGAAATTAATGTGTTCTATGTTTAGTAATATAACTAGACAAAATTATAATTAACAACTGATCAGCAATCCTTCATTATTCTTTGTCACCACTTCTGAGCAACTGATCATCCATAGTAAATTAAAAAAATAAAATTACAGACTGAAAGCAAACATCTGAGCCAATGGTGTTAAAGATCAGATTTGACTTTTAAAATTCTCAATTTATCATTACTGGGTCATATTACATTTTCACCCTGTATTCATATATTTGCTTTCCTCATAGCTCAGTCAGTAAAGAATCTGCCTGCAATGCAGGTGACCAGGGTTCAATCCCTGGGTCGGGAAGATCCCCTGGAGAAGGAAATGGCAATCCACTCCAGTATTCTTGCCTGGAGAATCCCATGGACAGAGGAGACTGGCAGGCTACAGTCCATAGTGTCTCAAGAGTCAGACACAACTTAGCAACTAAGCCAGCAACAACCATCATCTATTTAACAATTTTATTTGTAAGTTATCAAAACAAGAGTCATATGGTAATTCATATTACCATATGGTAATTACCAAAGTCATATGGTAATATGGGAGTAGAAAACATTTGAGGTTGATTTTTCCTTTTTAAGATTTGCAATTAAGAACCAGAAGTTAATTTATTCTGATTAAGTGATTAAATGTTAGTCACTCAGTCGTGTCAAACTCTTTGCAACCCCATGGACTGTAGCCTGCCAGGCTCCTCTGTCCATGGAATTCTCTAGGCAAGAATACTGGAGTGGGTAGCCGCTCCCTTCTCCAGGGGATCTTCCCAACCTAGGGATCAAACCCAAGTCTCCTGCATTGCAGGCAGATTCTTTACTATCTGAACCACCAGGGAAGCTCTGAATAAATTTTTAAAAAGCCAATAAAGGGAAAAAAAAATTTTAATCAGCTACTTTCGCTCTCTGCAATTTCTTCCATCTATGCTTAGGTTTGCACTAGTACCTCAGAGTGGTAACATATAAATAGGCTACCTATTGTACAAGGCTAAGCTAAATAGTCACTTCATCCTACAAATCTCTTCCAACATGTCTGCATGGAATTAACAGCTAATCTTAATGAATAAGACATGAATTTTATTGTTTCTTCTACTTCAGCTGGTCGGTCTTTTGCCTGTCTCCTCCAAAATATGGTAGTTCACTTCATAAAAAATAAACAAAAGCTAAAATATCCAGAATAAAAGATACATATGTGTTTTAGTGTGTCAAGAATAAACGTCCTAAATGAATCACCTTTATTTTGGTGGAAGTGCTTTTCATTGCAAGTAAGAAAATTCACTCAACTAACTTATGCAGAGGGAAAGAAACTGACCAAAGGATCTAGGAATAAGTCTGGCTGTGTGCTAATAAATATCTAACAAGTGGCCCTCCACTATACATTTATAGCATATGCTGATTTCCATGGTATAAATATTACCATCAGAGTCAAATTCAAACTTCAGACATAATGCCATTGAAAACAGTGTTAAGAAGATATATGCATACTTGTTCTTCCAAATCTGTTTCTACCACCCTATTGGGTCATCATAAAACTCAAGGACAATATATAGGCAGGCCTTACAGGGATTGGAAACAAGAACTAGGAAGCCACAAATAAATGAGAATGCTCTTGTGTTTCTTAATAGCCAGGTGGGGTCCTTTCTCTATTCTTTCTACATCTGCTTCAGATTTTCTTCTGTAGGCAGAGAGGCACTCCTCACTTTTTTCTTAGCACATATTTTACCCAAAAGGCCTTTTCATCTGATCTTCTTACCACATTTATGTTCAAGTCTTAGAAGATACTGATGAGCATTCTTAATCTTGAGTATACCAATTTTCTGGAGGGACAATTTTGCTCAGTTTGAATGTAATAACCATCTCTGTATGGTGACAATGATGATGGTGATTGTCATTCTGTGTGTGTGTGTGTGTGTGTGTGTGTGTGTGTGTGTTGTAAGTTCTTGAGAAATAGATGGATAATGGAAGCACATGGAGATATGATAAATAGAGTAGCATTTCACTATGGATAGAGGGATAGTTTTCTAAGAAAGGAAAGGGCCTGTTATAGGCAGCTACCTGAACATACCTTCTGGGAATGTTTATTGTACTCACTGGGGTGAGCAGAAGAATGCTCTTCTCCACTCAAGATGTCCATACCCTAATCCCTGGAACCTTTGAACATGTTATCTTACATAGCAAAACTCTGCAGGTATAATTTAACTAAAGACATGAGATGGGAATATTATCATGCATTATCTCATGGATTCAAGGTATTCAAGACTTTCCTTTTAAATGAAAGAGCTAGGCAAGAGAAACAGAGACAGAAAAAGTTGGTGATGGAAGCAGAGTTCAGAAAGAATGAACAATTGCTGGCCCTGAAGATGGAAATGTGTCAAGAGCCTAGGAATCCTGAGAAAGTGAAAAAAAAAAAAAAAGACAATCCATTCAACACTTGACCCTCCAGAAGGAATCCTACTGACAACTTGGCTTTACTCAGCGAGCCCAAGTTTAGATTTACAACCTCCAGAAAGGTAAAAATATTGAATTTCAGTTCTTATGTCACTAACTTTATAATAATCTGTAATAGCAGTAATAGAAAACTAATACATTGAATAAATATGATTTGAAAAACTAGACCATTAAACATTTAATCTATATTAGAAATTAGAAACCAACTCAGAATGCAAGATTTTTTTAGTTAAATTGTCAGCCTGCTTATTTAACTTATATGCAGAGTACATCACGAGAAATGCTGGACTGGAAGAAACACAAGCTGGAGTCAAGACTGCCAGGAGAAATATCAATAACCTCAGATATGCAGATGACACCACCCTATGGCAGAAAGTGAAGAGGAACTAAAAAGCCTCTTGATGAAAGTGAAGGAGGAGAGTGAAAAAGTTGGCTTAATTCAACATTCAGAAAATGAAGAACATGGCATCCAGTCCCATCACTTCATGGGAAATAGATGGGGAAACAGTGGAAACAGTGTCAGACTTTATTTTTGGGGGCTCCAAAATCACTTCAGATGCAGTCTATGGGGTCACAAAGAGTCGGACATGACTGAGCAACTTCACTTCAATCACTTCTTGGAAGAAAAGTTATGACCAACCTGGATAGCATGTGCAAAAGCAGAGACATTACTTTGCTGACTAAGGTCCGTCTAGTCAAGGAGTCAGAAATCCACATGTAACATTACAGCTATATGCAGTTCTACATCAGTGGATTTAATCAAGGAGGACCATATAGTACTCTCTTATATACTCACTGAAAAATTTCTGAGTGTAAGTGGACCCACATAGTTCAAAGCTATGCTGTTCAAGGGTCAACTGTACAAGTGTACATGCCTATATTCTGTGAATAAAATGTTAGTTTATTTTCTGATTCTCTTAAATTTTCTTGATTCCTTTAGTTTTTTTTTTCTTAATTTCTTCTACATTTATGGAACAAAATTTTACCAATACATATAACTTCAATGATGTCATACCAATATGAGACTGAATAGAAATTCTGTCAGAACTTTTGTACTCTAAGATAGAGCAGTACTAGTAATAACAATAATTATATTAGCAGTATTGTTGTTGTTGTTGAGTCACTAAGTTGTGTCCAACTCTTTGCAACCCCATGGACTGCAGCATACCAGGCCTCCCTCCCTCTCAATTCTAGTAGTATTTCTAGTAACTGCCATAAAATAAAAAGCAATTCATTATATATGAATAATATCTAAAAGTTACAATACTCATCTTATGGAGGAATAAACTAGGTTTCAGGGAGATAAAGTTATTTCCACTGTATCACATGGGTAGTATATCTGGACACATGCCCAGGAGTATTTGATACTTAACTCAACTTCCTTTCTATAATATAATTATATATGCTACACTTAAACTATCATTAGACACATACAGATCTTAATATAGCATAGATATGCATTTCTAATGGGAAACAAATGGTTCATACGTTTTCCTCAAACAAAGGAAATGTTTATCGGAAAACATCACTGTCTTAGTCAGTCTGGACTGCTATAACAGGATACCATAGAATGAGTAGCTCAAACAACAAACATTTATTTCTCATAGTTCTGCAGGGGAAATCCAAGATCACAGTGCCAGCATGATAAGGTTCTTGGTAAAGGCCTGTTTTACAGGCTTCTTGTTTTATAGACAATCATGTTATCATTGTATCCTCACATGGTGGAGAGAGAGAAGGGGGTAACCTTATTCCTCTTTTAATAAAATCACTAATTCCATCACGGGGGCTCTACCTTCATAACCTAATTACCACCCAGAGGCCCCATCTTCAAATACCCTTACATTATGGCTTCAATAAATGCATGTTACAGGTTGTAAACATTCAATTGAAGCAACTCTTCCTACAATAATCAGCAGCAAAACACAGGAGTCTAAGTGAAGACAGGTGTCAAGCTGCATGGGTTTCCATCTTGTGTCTTCCACTTTCCAGATGTGTAGATTTACACAAGTTATATGCCACCTCTATCCTTCAATTTCCTTTTTTCTAGTATTAAGATAGAAATCATCCCTATCAAATTAACATATTATGATTACTAGTTAATATTTATAGAGCACTTAGACTGGTATCTGGTGTATATTAGGTACAGGGCTTCCCCAGTGGTTCAGTGGTAAAGAATCCACCTGTAGTGCAGGAGCCGCAGCAGACCTGGGTTTGATCCCTGGGTCTGGAGGATCCCCAGGAAGAGGGCACGGCAACCTACTCCAGTATACTTTCCTGGAGAATCCCAAGGACAGAGGAGCCTGGCAGGCTACAGTCCACAGGGTCCCAAAGAGTCAGACACGACTGAAGTGACTTAACACATGCACACATATATAAGGTACAGTGGAAGCATTTGTTTAACAAATGAGAAACAATATGAAGTCTCAAAAGAGTTGTATCAATCTTAAAATGAACAAGTGGATTTTAATTGTGCAGTAGGCCCCCGACATACCAACCTTCATACTGGGAACTTTAAAAGATGCAAATGTGCATTTGCATGTCCAATCACATTAAGTTAGTCCATATGTCTGGTGTACACTGTCATATGCATGCATCCTCTATAAGCTTTTATGTACATTACCACACAGTTCTGCATAGACTATAGTAGTACAGTATCTGTATTTTAAGACCAGGATGTCAGGAAACAAACATAAAAGCATCAGTGATGTAATTGGTACTGCTAAGAAGTACTAAGCGATAATAATGGAAATAAAAGTGAAAATAATTGAGACAGTGGAGTAAGACGAAGAGATGGTAGATGTCATTTGTTCTTATAACACAGATTGTTCAACAACTGGCACAGTGCTAAAGAACAAGGTCAAGATCATGGAACATTAGAAGTCTTGTGCTGAAGATGTCAACAATAACATTGAAGAAAAATGGAAAAATGATGGAGGAAATAGAAAAAATAGTGTGTGGATGCAGGGATCAGCATCAGCATTGAGTCCCATTCAGCTTAACCTTTATGAGGACTTGAAGGAGAAACATGGCAGTGAAGTATTAGAAAGCACATCTTTTAATGCCAGCCCGGGTTGGTTTCATTGACTCAAGGTTAGAATCAACCTTCAAAATATAATAGTAAATGGTGAGGCAATGAGTGAAGATACAACAGCTGCCTTGGAATTTCTCATAATGCCTCAAGAAAGTTTTGATGAAGGTGTGTTATTTACCTAAGCAGTTTAATGTGGATGAGACAAGACTGTACTGGAAGAGGATGCAAGACCAAAGTTACATCAGTAAGAAGGAAAAGTTGATGCCAGGCTATAAAACAGCAAAGGAGAGCCTAAATCTGCTGTTTGATGGCAATGCTTCCAGTGATATGAAGCTGAAGCCTGTTAGTTTATCATTCAGAAAAGTTAAGAGCCCTTAAAAACACTGCTTAGGGCTCTCTTCTTGTTTTGTGGAAAAGTAACCCCAAAGTCTGGGTTCCACAGGCCATTTTCCAGGAGTGTTTTTTCTATCACTTTATCCTGGAAGTAGAGAAATACTGCTTGGAGAAAGACCTTCCATTAAACATTCTTTTGCTGCTTGACAGTGATCCAGGCCACTCCCTATTTATGGATGACATTCATCTCAACATAAAGTTGTGCATGTACCACTGAATAACACATTGCTCATCCAACCTATGGACCAGTGAGTTATGGCAACTCTCAAGAAATATTGGGTTGGTCAAAAATTCTGTTCATGTTTTTCCATAACATCTTATGAATAATCCAAATGAACTTTATATCCAACCCTATATTATTTACAGGGATTCCCTAGTATCTCAGCTGGTAAGGAATCTGCCTGTAACACAGGAGACCCTGGTTCAATTCCTGGGTCAGGATGATCCACTGGAGAAGGGATAAGCTACCCACTCCAGTTTTCTTGGGCTTCCCTGGTGGCCCAGCTGGTAAAAAAATTCTGCCTGCAATGTGGTAAAAAAATTCTGCCTGGATTCGATCCCTGGGTTGGGAAGATCCTCTGGAGAAGGGAACAGCTTCTTATTCCAGTATTCTGGCCTGGAGAATTTCAGGGACTGTACAGTCCTTGGGTCACAAAGAGTTGAACACAACTGAGTGACTTTCACATTCATATTATTTACATCACAGTTTTGAGGAGGAAATGGCAACCCACTCCAGTATTTTTGCCTAGAGAATCCCACGAACAGAGGAGCCTGGTGGGCTACAGTCCAGGGGGTCGCAAAAAGTCAGACATGACTGAGCAACTAATACCAATACTTTCATCAGGCAGTGAAGGAAAATGACAAATCAGGAACAATCTTGCAACAATTTTGGAAGAACTATAACATCTACAAGACCATAAAAAACATTGGCTTTGCCTGGTGTGAGGTTACAGCCATCACCATATTGGGGGTTTGGAAGAACCTTTACCCACAGTTTATTCATGATTTTTGTGGATTTCAGAAGATGGATGAGAAGTTCAAATAGGTCTTTAGCAACTTAGTGGCCCTTAATGATAAGCTGGAGATAGATCTGCAAGAGGACAACTTCACTGAACTCCTTGCTGTGCAACACAAGGAGGTTACTAATGAAGACCTGTTGGGAAATGGAACCCCAGAGAAAGGACAAAGAGAGACAAGAGGAGGAAGAAGTAACTGAAGAACTGAAGAGATTCAAGACATAGAAAATCACGAGGGAATTTTCTTTATTTGAGGAGGCATGTTGGTTTTTGAGGCTCATTACCCAAACGAAGAATGGTACACAAATGTTGTA
This sequence comes from Capricornis sumatraensis, assembly GCF_032405125.1. Classification (NCBI taxonomy): domain Eukaryota; kingdom Metazoa; phylum Chordata; class Mammalia; order Artiodactyla; family Bovidae; genus Capricornis; species Capricornis sumatraensis. Next base: position 42,399,475 of record NC_091074.1, on the reverse strand, counting down.
GCAGCCATTCAGAATGCTGTCTAGTGCTACCATGTCATCTATGACGAGAAAAAAAGAGCCAATACCCAGACATCAGTGGATAATTTTTCAAGAGGGCAGACACTACTGAATTCAGCAAGGAATCATAACCTGTGCCATCAGTGTCAGGTGTGAGTGAAACTGCAGCCTGATCTCCATATCTATTGCTGATGATCCTTCAGCTCTACCACCTCCCACCTCCTCTCCCTCCTCCAATCACTCTTCTTGCCTGTTCACTCAATGCCAGCCCCTGTATGCCAGCTGTACTACTGTACTTTTCAAGGTACTATGCTGTAAGATTAAAAATGTTTTATTTTATGTGTTCATTTTTTATGCATTATTTGTGTGAAAATTATTATAAACCTATTATAGTACAGTACTATTTAGCCACTTGTGTTAGTTGCATACCTAGGCCAAATTTGTTGGACTTTTGAACACATTGGAGTTAGGAAATCATTCTTGGAAGGGAACTTGTTCATATGTAGGGAGCTTACTATATTTCAAATTCTGGAGTGTGTGCTTTTACATAATATATTCTATTTATTTATTTAGTATAAGAAAAGATATTTGTCTTATAACCACTCTACACTTGAAAGGAGATTGACAGGTTTATAGACTGCTGATTCATTTATTCAAAGACTTAAATATTATCATGAATGTCATAGAAAGAATAAAGAACTGAGTTGCTAAGTCATGTCCGACTCTTGAGACCCCATGGACTATAACCTGCCAGGCTCCTCTGTCCAGAGGATTCTCCAGGCAAGAATACTGGAGTGGGTTGCCATTTCTTTCTCCGGGGGTCTCCCCAACCCAAGAATCAAACCCAGGTCTTCTTCATTGCAGGCTGATTCTTTACTGACTGAGCTCCAAGGGAAGCCCATAAAGAACTGAGCTCTTGTCAAATAGTCCTTGAGGAAATATTCAATAAGTGACCAAAAAGCATCATTTCAATTAATTTAGGACTATGATACTATTTTCAATGATAGTAACCAGGAATCAAATTAATGCCAGTGCACTTAGCAGGGGTTGTGTATTTTGTGTACAATTACTCACTGCATGCTGGAATGAGACAACTCACTTGCTGCGTTAATTGGGTAAATTACCTATTTTATTTCACTATCTATCAGTTTGGTCTCAGCAGTTCAAGTCATTTCTGTGGGATATCAGAGTATTAAATAGAATGGAGATGATATTATAAAAACTTGAAAATATTTAATTTCCTCTTAGACATACAATTTAAAATGCAGGTTCCTGTATCACTATAAATATTTCTCATAAGGTAAGCATCAACAAGCTATATTGCTGATAAGCAAGTAGAATCTTCTAACATTATCAACAACAACAACAAAAACATTAAACCAAGAATCTGGGATTTAAAAATCCTATCACACAAAGACACATAGATTATGAAACTGGAAAAGTCTGAGGAATATGGCAACCTTTTGTCAGAAGTGAAAAAACACTTTTTTGTTTTTTTTAGAGATGTGATCAAATGCTCTTGGAAGTCTTGTTTGCTCCTCACAGAAACTAAACCAGGTCATGTGGGATCTAACTGCAGATTAGAGACATGATATATTAAAGACATTATATAGCTCAAGATGCTTCTCGATTAGTGGGCATCAGGGCAAAGCTGTTAGTGAGCAGTAAGCAACATGAGCCATCATCCATTTTTCAAAAATGAAGGTCAATTTCTCTATCTAGATTTTAATTTTCTATACATTTCTCTTCTATTTTTCCCTTTTTCTTATAATTTTGCTTATGCTGTTTACATTATGTCCCACTTCAAAACAGGAAGTCTCAATGAAATATGAAATTAATGTTATAATAAAAACTTGAAAACATTTAACTGTAGCATTAACTAGTATAATGCTATGATTTTCAAAATTAACAATATTTAAATATATACATATATAACATTAGCTTAATTTTCTACTTTACCAAAACTGTATAGACAAATTGTTCATTCTCATCTAAAAAAAGCAGACTCAGAATTTCACAGGGGTTTGTGTTTGTGTTTCTATATATTTATATATATATATATGAAATAGTATAGCTTTCCATTCATGTGTGCTATCTTCAATTTATTTCATCAATGTCATATAACATTCATAGTGCAGGTCTTTAATCTTCATAATTAAATTTATTTCTAGATATTTTATTCTTTTTGGTGCAATTGTAAATGGGGCTGTTCCCTTAGTTCTCATTTGATAGCTAGTTATTAGTGTATAGAATTGCAACAGATTTCGGTATATTGGTTTTATACTCTGCAATTTTGTTGAATGCATGTATTAGTCCTAATTTTTTTTTTTTGTCAAGTCATTAAGGTTTCTATGTATAACATCATGTTATCTGCAAATAGTGACAGTTTTCCTTCTTCCTTTCCAACTGGTGATTTTTTTTTTTTTTTCCTCATCTGACTGCTGTGGCTAAGACTTTCAATATTTTGTTGAATAAAGTGCCAAGAGTGGAAATCCTTGCTCCTGATCTTAAAGAAAAAAAAAATCTTTCAGGTGTTTACCACTGAATTACCTGTGGGTTTGTCATATTTGGCCTTCATTATGTTGAGCTATGTTCCCTCGATATTCACATTAAGAGTTTTTATAATAAATGGATGCTGAATTTTCTCAAATGCTTTATCTGCATCTTTTGATATGGTCATAGGATTTTCATCCTTTGTTCTGTTAATATAGTGTACCACACTGATTGAACTGTGGATAGTTAACCACCCTTGCATTCCTAAAGTAAATTCCACTTGGTTATGATGTGTAACACTTTTTATGTATTTTTGAATATGGTTTGCTAATATTTTATTAAGAATTTCTGTGTCTATTTTCATCATTTTCAAATCAGTCTGTAATTTTCTTTTTTGTAGTGTTTTTACCTGATTTTGTTATCACAGTAATGCTAGCCTCACAGAATGAGCTTCCGAGTATTTCTTCTTCTTCAATTTTTTGGAAGTTTGAGAAGAAAATGTATTAATTCTTCTTTAAATGTTTGGTAGAGTTTTCCTGTGAAACCATCTGGCCCAGGACTTTTGTTTTGAAGGAGTATTGTTGTTGTTTATTTGGTTTAATTACTGATTCAGTTTCATTAATAGTGATGAGCCTGTTCAGATCTTCTATTTCTTTCTGGATTAATCTTGAAATATTACATGTTTCTAAGAAGTATTCATCTCTTTTGAAGTGAAAGTCGCTCAGTCATGTCCGACTCTAGAGTGGGTAGCCGATCCCTTTTCCAAGGGATCCTCCCAACCCAGGGATCAAACCCAGGTCTCCCACATTGCAGGCAGAGTCTATACTGTCTGGGTCACCAGGGAAGCCCAATAAAACTGGAGTGGGCAGCCTAACCTTTCTCCAGGGGACCTTCCAGACCCAGGGATTGAACTGGGGTCTCCTGCACTGCAGGCAGATTCTTTACCTTTTAGTTTATCCAATTTGGTGGCATATATTTAATTGTTCACCGATCAGTTATAATTCTTTGTACTTCTAGGGTGTGGGTTGTAACTTCTCATTTTTCATTTTATTTCCTTGGGCCCTGTCTCTTTTCTTGGTAAGTGTGGCTAAAGTTTATCAATTTTGTTTCTTTTCAAAAAACTCATTCTTCTTTCATTGACCTTTGTCTACTGCTTTTTACACCTGTATTTCATTTATTTCTGCTCTGATCTTTATTATTGCCACATGTATATTAATGTTGGGTTTTGGTTTCTTCTTTTTCTAGTATCTTTAGGTATATGGTTAGATTGTTTATATGAGATTTTTATTGTTTCTTGAGGTAAGGTTTTATTGCAGCAAATTTCCCTCTTAGAACTGCTTTTGCTGTGCCCCATAAATTTCAGAATACTATGTCTTCACTTTCATTTTCCTCAAGCTACTTTTTGATTTCCTCTTTGATTTCTTTGTTGAGTCATTGGTTCAGTAGCATTTCTTTACCCTGTATTAAATAGGCTTTTGGTTTGTGGTTTCCATAAGGTTCAGACATAATAAACTGTATATATAGCAGTCTATTTCAAGTTGATGACTGGTTGAGTTTGAGCCCATTTTTAAAAACACAACAGTTTTACTTCCCTCACATTTTATGTTTTTGACATCATACTTTATATCTTTATGTTTATTGCTTAACAAATTAGCTTAAATATACATGATTTTACCATTTTTGCTTTTTAACCTTCATATTAGTTCTGTAAATAGTTGACCCATTACCATTACTGTTTGGCTTTATCAGTGAGATTTTTTTCATAGTTTTATGTTCTTAGTGATGGCATTCATTTTCCATTTAAAGAAGTACCTTTAGTATTTCCTGTAAGACTGGTTTAGTAGTGACAAGTTTCTTTAGCTTTTCTGTCTGGGAAGCTCTTAATCATTCCTTTAATTCTGAAAGATATCTTTGCCAGGTAGAATATTCTTAGTTTTAAGTATTTTTTGTTTGTTTGTTTGTTTTCAGTATTTTGAATATTTTGTGCCAGCCTCATCTAGCCTGTGAACTTTCTGCTGAAAAACTGGCTGGTAGCCTGATGGGGGTTCCCTCATAATTAGTTGTTTTTCTCTTATCATTTTTAAGATTCTTTTTCAGATTGTAATGGGTATTTTTGAGTTCATCTTATTTGGATTCTATGTGCTTCCTGAACTTGGAGTCTGTTTCCTTCACCAGATTAGGGAAGTTTTCAGCCATTCTTTCTTTCTTTCTAATTGTGTTTGTTTCAGGTGTACAAGTTTTCCCTAGAGGCTCATATGGTAAAGAGTCTGCCTACAATGCAGGAGACCTGGGTTCAGTCCCCGGGTCAGGAAGACCCTCTGAAAAAGGGAATGGTGTAAAACAAAGTGAATCAGTTATTTTCCCATATAGGCCATTACAGAAAATTAAGCAGGTTCTTAAAAGTTATCGACGTTATATATAGAAGTGTGTACATGTCAGTCACAGTCTCCCAGTTTATCCCCCATCTCCTGGAAATTATATTTGTTTTTTACTTCTGTGACTCTACTTCTGTTTTTTAAATAATTTGTATCTTTATTTTTTTAGATTCCACCTGTAAATTACATCATATGATATTTATCTTTCTGTGTCTGACTTTACTTCACTAATATGACAATCTCTAGGTCCTCCATGCTGCAAGTGACATTATTTTTTTTTGTTGTTATTGCTGAGTAACATTCCATTGTTTATATACACCATATCTTCTTTATCTATTCATCTGTCAATGAACATTAAGCTTGCTTCCGTTATCTGGCTATTGTAAATACTGCCACAACTAACATTGGGGTGCATGTATCTTTTAAAATTATGGGCTTCTCTGGATATAAGCCCAGGAGTGAGATTTCTGGATCATATATTAGTTCTACTTTTAGTTTTTTAAGGAACTTCCATACTGTTCTCCATAGTGGTTGTACCAATTTACATTCCTACCAATAGCACAGGAGGGTTCTTTTTTACCATACACTCTCCAGCATTTATAGTTTGTAGATTTTTTTTTTGATGATGGTCATTCTGACTGGTGAGAGGTGATACCTCATTGTAGTTTTATTTGCATTTCTCTAATAATTAGTTATGTTGAGCATCTTTTCATATATCTGTTGGCTATCTGTATCTCTTCTTCAGACAAGTGTCGATTGCATTCCTGTACATTAATAATGAAAGATTAGAAAAAGAAATTAAAGAAAAAATCTCATTTGCCACTGCAATGAAAATAATAAAATATCTAGGAATAAATCTACCAAAGAAGGCAAAAGACCTGTACTTAGAAAAATATAAGATACTGATTAAAGAAACCAAAGACTACACAAACAGAAGAAGAGATAGTTCATGTGAGTTCTTGGATTGGAAGGATCAAATTTGTGAAAATAACTACACTACCAAAAGCAATCTACAGATTCAATGCAATCCCTATCAAATTACCAAGAGCACCTTTCACAGACTAGAGCAAAATTTTGTTTGGAAACAAATTTTACAGTTTGTGTGTGGAAATATTGCAATCTGATAGCCAAAGCAATCTTGAAAAAGAACAATGGAGCTGGGTGAATCAGGACTCCTGACTTCAGACTATACTACACACTTACCAAAATAGTAAGGTACTGGAACCAAAAAAAAAAAAAAAAAAAAAACCACCCAGAAATACAGTAAATAGAGCAGGATAGAAACCCAAAGATAAACCCATGTACTTATGGTCACCTAATCTATGAAAAAGGAGGCAAGAATGTACAATGGAGAAAAGACAGTCTCTTCTGTAAGTGGTGCTAGGAAAAATGGGCAGCTACACATAAAGGAATGAAATTAGAGCACTCCCTAACACCATACACAAAAATAAATTCAGAATGGATTAAAGACCTAAATGTAAGGCCAGACATTATAAAACTCTTATAGAAAAACATAGGTAGAATACTCTCTGAGATAAGTCACAGCAAGATATTTTTGATCCACCTCTTAAAGTAATGAAAAAATAAATAAATAAATGGGATCTAATTAAATTTAAAAGCTTTTATACAGCAAAGGAAACCATAAACAAAATGAAACGACAATCCTCAGAATGGGAGAAATTATGTGCAAGCAAAGCAACAGACACAAAATTGATCTCCAAAATAAACAAACAGCTTATGTAGTTCCATATTTTTTAAAAAAAAAGAATAATCCAATTAAAAATTGGCAGATCAGCCATTATTTCTTTCAATAGGTTCTCTGGCCCTTTCTCTCTGTTTCCTCCTTCTGGGACTCTTATAATACAACTGTTACTATGCCTGATATTGTCCCAAAGGTCCCTTAAACTATCCTCTTTTTAATTTTTTTCTTCCTTTTTGCTGTTCTGATTTAGTGATCTCCATTACCCTACAATCCACATCAGTAATTCATTTTTCTGCATCCTCTAATCTGCTGCTGACTTCCTCGAGTGCATTTTTCACTTCAGTTATTACATTAGTCAGTACTGATTGGTTCTTTTTCTATATATATTCTCCACTTATTTCCTGAAGTTCTCACTTGGTTCACCAATTTTTATCCAGAGTTCAGTCAGTGTCCTTATGACTATTTATTTGAATTCTATCTGATAAATTCCTTATGTTTTTGTTTTAGTTCTTTTTCTAGGGCTTTGTCTTATTCTTTCATTTGGAAGAATTCTTCCTATGTCTCCCATTTGGCTAATTCTCTGTGTTACTTTCTAGGTATCAGGCACATCAACTATGTCTTCCAGTCTTGAAAGGGCGCCTTTTGTAGTAAAAGTATGAACTCTTATATACATAAGAATAAGACTTTTATGTAGTAAGGGTCCTTTGTTTCCAGTGGCAGAATTCCCCTGAGGGACTTCAGGGGTATCCTCTGTATGGACTATGTGTGTCATCCTGTGCAGTTGGGCTGCAACTGCTAGAAGAACATTCGTGCACAGGACTGGGCCCATCCAGGCAGGCTGAGAGTTGTAGGTCATGACTGCTGTAGGTGCAGTGATGACTAGTTCCCACATTGACTGGCTTTGAGGCCAAGCCATGATGGTTGTGAGTGCAGTGATGTGTGGGGCTGTCCCCTGGATCAATTTTGGAAGGGTGCTGGTGCCAACTGAGGCTACATGCTTGTGGGGTGGGATTGGGGCTGCTTTGGAGGAACAGGCTGGTTGCTTGGGGCCATTGCTCAGGGGAGCACCTGGGTGAGACACAAGGTGTTAGCTCAGTTGATGGAGAATGACAGATATGGCACCACTAGTGCCAGACCAGATAACTGGATGTGGCAAGCGGTGTGGGGGGGTAGATATCCACCAGCACTTTCATCCCAGAGAAAGTTCTACCAGATCCCTACCACCCATCCAGCACATGCCCTAAAATTAGTCAGTGAATCTCCTTGCATGACCCAGGTGCTTTCCAAGCAGCTGCCTCTGAACTGTGACTTGGAGTGAGTGACTTTATTTGCCAGCCCTTTAAGAGCTGACTCTTTCTCACAGCTTTAGGCTTTCCTGAATATAAGTCCTGTTGGTTTTCAAAGCCAAATATTAAAGGGGTCTTGTCTTCTCAGTGCAGATTACCCAGACTAGGGAGTCTGATATTTGGCTCAGAACCTCCACGTTTCAGGAGGAATTTCCAAGGTTGTGACTATCTTTCCCCTTTGTGGATTGCCATTCCAGGGATGCAGGTTCTGAATAGATGGTTTCTGTGCCTCCTACTTGTCTTGATGTGGCTTTTCTTTACATTCTTAGTTGTAGAGAATGTGTTCCATGAGTCGTCTCTTCACTGTCAGGATTGTCATCCTCTATGTAGTTGTAGTTTTGCTGGGTCCAATGGGGGAAGCTGAGCTCAGGATCACCCTACTCTACCATCTTGATCCAGACGTCCTCTCAAATACATTTTGACATATGAAGCAACTGGAAACCCAGACCTAAATATCAATATTCCATACCCATTTACCACTGTAACAAAATATGTAGAGGATCTGTAGCTGAAAACTATAAAAATCTGATGAAGTAAATCAAGTCTTAAAAAAAAAAAGACTGGAAGACTGCAAGAGGACTGATGGGTTGCTGGCACCCATGGGTTTAGTAGTCATGGTAGGAACTTTATATTGGATTTGATAAACATTTACAAGTATAATCAATATGCTAATGACTTCAACCAAATTACTGATGAGACTTTTGTGATTTGTGTAGTATAACACTGACCAAAGCTCATCAAGCAAAACAGAATGTTGATATAGCCTCAATATTCTGCTTCTTTATATTTTCTGGTAAGTCTTTGATCAAATTCATAAATCTCAGTACATACAAAATAAAATTATAAGCTTAAACTAATGACTATAGCTTAACATCCATCAAAACCTCATTCCTTAAACTTCAGGTCCCGAGATGAGTATATAGGTATTTAAGGATACTCTTTACATTTTGCAGATACTAAATTATTATCGTTCTCTGTTAACTTCAGTTCATTCCAGTTTAGTCACTCAGTCGTGTCCGACTCTTTGCAACCCCATGAATTGCAGCACGCCAGGCCTCCCTGTCCATCACCAATTCCCGGAGTTCACTCAAACACACATCCATCGAGTCAGCGATGCCATCCAGCCATTTTGTCCTCTGTCGTCCCCTTTTCCTCCTGCCCCCACTTCCTCCCAGCATCAGAGTCTTTTCCAATGAGTCAACTCTTTGCATAAGGTGGCCAAAGTACTGGAGTTTCAGCTTCAGCATTATTCTTTCAAAGGACACCCAGGGCTGATCTCCTTTAGAACGGACTGGTTGGATCTCCTTGCAGTCCATGGGACTCTCAAGAGTCTTCTCCAACACCACAGTTTGAAAGCATCAATTCTTCGGCACTCAGCTTTCTTCACAGTCCAACTCTCATATCCATACATGACCACTGGAAAAACCATAGCCTTGACTAGACGGACCTTTGTTGACAAAGTAATGTCTCTTCTTTTTAATATGCTATCTAGGATGGTCATAATTTTCCTTCCAAGGAGTAAGCGTCTTTTAATTTCATGGCTGTAGTCACCATCTGCAGTGATTGTGGAGCCCCCCAAAATAAAGTCTGACACTGTTTCCACTGTTTCCCCATCTATTTCCCATGAAGTGATAGGACCAGATGCCATGATCTTAGTTTTCTGAATGTTGAGCTTTAAGCCAACTTTTTCGCTCTCCACTTTCACTTTCATCAAGAGGCTTTTTAGTTCCCCTTCACTTTCTGCCATAATGGTGGTGTCATCTGCATATCTGAGGTTATTGATATTTCTCCCAGCAATCGTGATTCCAGCTTGTACTTCTTCCAGCCCAGCGTTTCTCATAATGTACTCTGCATATAAGTTAAATAAGCAGGGTGACAATATACAGCCTTGATGTACTCCTTTTCCTATTTGGAACCAGTCTGTTGTTCCATGTCCAGTTCTAACTGTTGCTTCCTGACCTGCTTATAGGTTTCTCAAAAGGAAGGTCAGGTGGTCTGGTATTCCCATCTCTTTCAGAATTGTCCACAGTTTATTGTGATCCACACAGTCAAAGGCTTTGGCATAGTCAATAAAGCAGAAATAGATGTTTTTCTAGAATTCTCTTGCTTTTTTGATGATCCAGTGGATGTTGGCAATTTGATCTCTGGTTCCTCTGCCTTTTCTAAAACCAGCTGGAACATCTGGAAGTTCACAGTTCACGTATTGCTGAAGCCTGGCTTGGAAAATTTTGAGCATTACTTTACTAGCCTGTGAGATGAATGCAATTGTGCGGTAGCTTGAGCGTTCTTTGGCATTGCCTTTCTTTGGGATTGGAATGAAAACTGACCTTTTCCAGTCCTGTGGCCACTGCTGACTCTTCCAAATTTGCTGGCATATTGAGTGCAGTACTTTCACAGCATCATCGCATGCCCAAGGTCAGGGATGGCGGCTGGGAGGAGCTACCCCAAGCTCGATGACAGGGGCAGCAGCCAAGAGGAGCAACCCCATGTCCAAGGAGCGGTGGCTGCCCAGGCGCAGTAGGGCCTACAGGAGCTATTTCAAGGTCAGGAGGGGCAACAGTGAGGAGATACCCCTCGTCCAAGATAAGGAGCAGTGGCTGCGCTTTACTGGAGCAGCCGTGAAGAGATATCTCATGTCCAAGGTAAGAGAAACCGAAGTAAGATGGTAGGATTGCAAGAGGGCATCAGACGGCAGATACACTGAAACCATACTCACAGAAAACTAGTCAATCTAATCACACTAGGACCACAGCCTTGTCTAACTCAATGGAACTAAGCCATGCCCTGTAGGGTTACCCAAGATCGGCGGGTCATGGTGGAGAGGTCTGACAGAATGTGGTCCACTGGAGAAGGGAACGGCAAACCACTTCAGTATTCTTGCCTTTAGAATGCCATGAACAGTATGAAAATGCAAAATGACAGGATACTGAAAGAGGAACTCCCCAGGTTGGTAGGTGCCCAATATGCTACCAGAGATCAGTAGAGAAATAACTCCAGAAAGAATGAAGGGATGGAGCCAAAGCAAAAACAATACCCATCTGTGGATGTGACTGGTGACAGAAGCAAGGTCCAATGCTGTAAAGAGCAATATTGCATAGGAACCTGAATGCTAGGTCCATGAATCAAGGCAAATTGGAAGTGGTCAAACAGGGGATGGCAAGAGTGAACGTCAACATTCTAGGAATCACCAAACTAAAATGGACCGGAATGGGTGAATTTAACTCAGATGACCATTGTGACTACTACTGCGGGCAGGAATCCCCTAGAAGAAATGGAGTAGCCATCATGGTCAACAAAAGTGTCAGAAATGCAGTATTTGGAATATTTGGATGCAATCTCAAAAATGACAGAATGATCTCTGTTCGTTTCCAAGACAAACCATTCAATATCACAGTAACCCAAGTCTATGCCCCAACCAGTAACACTGAAGAAGCTGAAGTTGAGTGGTTCTATGAAGACCTACAAGACCTTTAAGAACTAACACCCCAAAAAGATGTCCTTTTCTGTTAACTTAGAGGGGAGAATAAGATATTCGCAAACTGCCCCCCGCCACCACCAAAAAAATATACCTGTAGAGATAATTCACTGAGAGCAAGGGCCAGATCCTATTTATCTTCAAAGATGCAACACAGACTTGGGTGCAACCGAAGTTAGTTCAATGAATGAACATATAAATGAATGATAACAAGTATTCAGGTCTAGCTGTTTAATAAGAGGAAGCCTCTTGGACCCTTTTTGAGCTAGAACTTTGACACCACTGCTAGAGGGGCTTTCATATTTAAGTTGCACCTCTGACAGCTTTACCCAAACTACTCTTAAGCCCAAAATAACATGATATATAAACTAGCAAGTTTCAGCTTTCAGAAAATAAATAAGTGATGATAAACTAATTTTATTTTCCTTTGAATTATGTTTTATAGTTTTGACCATCCTAAAGTAAACTATGAAATAGGCTTATAATAATACTTATTATATTTTAGTGGGGCTTCTCAGGTGGCACTAGTGGTCAAGAATCCACCTACCAATGCAGGAGACACAGGAGACACAAGAGATGCAGGAAGATCCCCTGGAGTAGAAAGTGGCAACCCACTCCAATATTCTTGCCTGGAAAATTCCATTGACACAGAAGCCTGGTGGGTTACAGTCCATGGGGCCACTGAGAGTCAGATACAACTGAACAACTGACCACATATTTTCCTTCTCCTCCCATTCATTACTGTTTGTGCAATTCTCTTATTGATGGAAGGCCATCTTTAGATAATACTGCATGTTCTGCACCTTTCAGAAACCTTATGACTCTCCTCTAGATTCACCTGGCTAAGAGATAATGATTTAACTGATTAAATAAATTCATCTTGAAAAATCAAAAGATGAATATATTATCCAATCCAGGAAAAACATACTTATATTTTCAAGAAGGCTTTTAGAAAGTGAATACTTTAAATTCAAAATTATTTCAAGCTGGAAATTTGGTGGAGAAAGCTCACATCACATTATGGTAAGTACTACAGAAACATATATTAAATCCAAAAATACATGATTTTTCATGCTGTTTTTTTCTTCAAACAGAAAGAATGGAAGAAAATTAAAATATCTCTAAGTCTTATGAGTAGAGTCAAAAGGCCATAAGGCTAAAAAATAAAACAAAACATACAGGTGTGTTGGGAAAAGGCCTTCCCTATTGAAACATTGGAGACTTTTCAGAATAATAGCTGAGTTTTCCATTTTTGATCATTTTAATAACTTCAATAACAAAAATAACCCATTTCACATTTTTAATGCATGAAAAAGTCATATGTAAATGAATTCTACTCAGTGATGTAACTAGGTTAGCAAGGAGAACCTGAAATTTAATGCTGATAAATGGAAAGTAATACAGTGTGAGCACAAAATTGTAACTATAACTGCATGATAAGATGCATACTTCACATGAGATATGTATTTGAAGCTATATCAGTAAGATGTGCCTTTTAAAAGACACAGAAAAAAATACATAAAATAAATGACAAGAGATTTAAGTAATCAAAGGATTTTTTCTGAGGTTTCTGTTTTTGGTTATTAGGCAAATCTCTCTCCACATTTTGCAATAAAATATTTAGTAGGTAGACTCAATAACGGAGAAGGCAATGGCACCCCACTCCAGTACTCTTGCCTGGAAAATCTCATGGATGGAGGAGCCTGGAAGGCTGCAGTCCCTGGGGTCACTAAGGGTTGGACATGACTGAGCAACTTCACTTTCACTTTTCACTTTCATGCATTGGAAAAGGAAATGGCAACCCACTCCAGTGTTCTTGCCTGGAGAGTCCCAGGGATGGGGGAGCCTGGTAGGCTGCCGACTATGGGGACAGAGTCGGACATGACTGAAGTGATGCAGCAGCAGCAGCAGCAGCAGCAGCAGCAGCCTCAATAAGAACTCACAATTATTTTATCTAGGATTAAATGGCATGAGCTATGAGCATAATATAAAAAAAAAAGTGAACCTTACATCTTGGTAACCTCACAAAAATGGTGAAAAGAGTTTTACAAGAAAGAATGCTAAATATAGACTGGTATCATGCCAACCTCAAATTGCTGTATTCAGCTCAATAAAAAGTGAAACGAACATTCATGAGAATGAAAATTTTCCGAAAAGATGGCAAAAAAGCAAAAGGAAGCATAAAAATTACATGGCAATTCTACCTAAAGTAGTTTTTGAGAATAAATCTGCAGTTAGTCATAAAGGAAACAAACCACACTGATAGTAAGAATCCAAAGAGAATGAACTACATTCTCATCTCTTTCATTAGATTTGCATATGGGAATAAAATTTTCTTGAAAACTTAAGGTCAGTAATGACTTACTGCAGAGAAAGCCTTATTTCCTTCTACTTTATACCCAGAAAAGAACAAGGCACTGTCAATCATGAAATGAGTCTTCAAAAGTTTATGGGTGTACACATACACACATACACACGACTGTTAAAACCAATGCTTTTAGTGGTTGATAAAATTAGAGTTACAGATGGATACTACTCCCAGTTCACAAAAAATTGTCCTTATTTTTCCAACTCTATAAAGTATTAACACTCTTTCACTTATTCTTTGTATTTTACATGAAAATACTTCACCTATATTTCTCAATGAAATTAACAGTAGACATTAAAGAAAGGCTATTTTACCATCAAGACTCTAGAAATGTAATATAGATAAATAGAATCCATGTTAAAATTTCAAGGTGATATTTACCACTAACAACAGAACCCTTGAGGTGTTATAAATCGATAAAGTGAAGCAGTGAAGGAGGAGGCATGAAGTGATGCATCACAACGGATGAGGAACAAGTCAGAGCAGCCAACAGCAAAGGTCCTGCTTTCACCTACAAGGAAGCAGCTAAGAGCAGCTCAGGCATCTGCAGGCCCGACTCCCTTAGGATAATCTTTCCCTGAAGATGAAACACTGAAATAGTCTCCACAAACTTATACTGTAGAGAAAATTATACTCACTCACCAGTATTTTATAATATGTATTGCAGAGCTACAGACTTTATAGAGGCTTAATAAAAATGATTTATCAACTTGAATTAATAAAAATCTATGGTATATATAGCATTTTAAATTCAATACAAACAGCACCTACTTCCTAAATGTGAACATATACTGATAATAATTATTAATATTCTTTTCATTATAATAATAAAATATAATTATACATATAGTCATTATTTAAAATGTTATTATAAGGAAAAAAAGGAGAAGAGGAGATAGTAGACTTTGTTAAAAAGTATCTACCCTAGATTACTACATTTAAACCTCACAACAAACTTTTGAAAGGTACGCCATGTTTACATCCATTCTTTCAGAAGAAACCGACTTAGAGAAACTTAATAGCCAAGAGCACACTGTTTGTCACCAGAGGAGAACACGTCAGTTTACACCTCTCCAAATAAGGACTATATTCATATATACCTTGTTCTCAGCACTGAACAAGGTACTCAAGATGCAAATCCGAAGATGTGGCTTCTGCCTTTTACACACTCTAGTGAGGGGACCATAGAGCTCAGGCATATGTACAAATGTTCTGTAAACACACATGAAGGAAGAAACACAAAGAGCTCTAAAACAGAAAATGGGGGCTAGAACCAAAAAATGAATGGTAGCAGATCTGACAAAACGTTTATATTCTTAGTCTACTAGAAGGAATTACAGCTCACATGTAAGGATCCTCCCTACAAAGATGAACCTGATACCTACTGTGGTGGTAGTGGTGTAGTTGCTAAGTCGTGCCCGACTCTTGCGACCTCATGGACTGTAGCCTGCCAGGCTCCTCTGTCCATGAGATTTTCCAGGCAAGAATACTGGAGTGGGTTGCCATTTCCTTCTCCAGGGAATCTTCCAGGAATCAAACCTGGGTCTCCTGCATTGCAGGCAGATACCTATTGTACCATACATCTAGTAGGTCACAGGAAACAAAGCTTTGTAAGTATACAGCACTGTGTAAAGTATGTTTTAAAAAGGGAGTAAGATAACCCGTCTGTGAGGCCAGCAAGTATTGGTTTCATGATGGTGACATTTTAGACATCATTTTACACTCAACATTTTACACTCAACACCTTATGCATTGCCTGACTCAAAATAGATGCAGCAACAACACTGAATTATAAGTGGTCTCAGTTTTATAGCTGCAATAATTCAAGTTTAGGAGTTTGTCAGTACCTGGTCAGACATTAAATTTAAGATCCAAGATTGAAATCAAAAGTTTTCTGACTTCAAAGTGTGGACTTCTTAAAGGCAATCCAAATAAGCGACTAAGACAGTGTTCATGAGAGAAACAAGAATTCTGGCAGTGAGAATTCTCCATTTGGTGGTGATTTTTAAAATGCTACCAAGTAACTATGCTGACAGCTTATATAGGACCACTAATGAGGTGTCACTGTGGTTTGCTGTACAAACAAATACATGTGGTTGTCCAAACAATAAAGCTAAACATAGGTTAATCTCAATTATCTGGATAAATAGCTCATAGAATTAGAATTTATATTGTAATATTGATACTAGAAGAATATCACAGTTACACTCCAAAGACAGAGAATTCAAAACCATAATGCATATACTCAGTAAAGGAACACTGCTTGTTACTAAAAGTTTGTTACTGAACAAGAAATTACTAAGTATCTTTCACTGTGAGAAATTACATCTTTGATGCCTTCTGAACAAGCGTCTGGAAGGCACTTAAATATTTATCTCCTCTATAAGCTTTTTCCTCAAATGCTTTCTTTTCAATGAAAGCCTCTCTGATCCCTATTTAAAATTTTATACCCCACTGCCTACACCTCCTTCATCACTTTTTTTTATGCTTAGCACTTAATATCTAATATATTATGTATATTTTAAATTTTTAACTTATTTCCCCCACTAGAATATAAGCCCTACAAAAAGCGATCTTACTGAATGAATTAATGAAGGAAAGTTTCTCATTTTGCAGATAGAAAAAATGGAGTTGAGACTTGCTCTATGACTTCTCAGGCCTGAACCCAAAAAAGATCTCATGGTCCTGTCACATTCTTAAAGGAATTTCTTAAGTTCATCTCTTACATAGACTATTATAAGGATTAAGGTCTTTAATTCTAGGTGAAGAAAGTGAAGTCGCTCAGTTGTGTCCGACTCTTTGTGACCCCATGGACTGTAGCCTACCAGGCTGCTCTGTCCATGGGATTCTCCAGGCAAGAGTACTGGAGTGGGTTACCATTTCCTTCTCCAGGGGATCTTCCAGACCCAGGTATCGAACCCGGGTCTCCTGCATTGGAGGCAGACACTTTAACCTCTGAGCTACCAGGGAAGCCCCTTGATTCTAGGCAAGTCATAATAATTTAATTCTTGGAATCATGTCTAACAGTGTCAGGAAACAGTACGAATCCTCAACAAACTTAAATAGAGATTTCAGAAATGTTTGTATGGGTCTGATACATAGGTCAAAAGAATCAAGGAATTATCCAAAGAAAGAATATCCTTCAAATAGAACATAGCCTAAGAGAAGAGGGAACCAAAACGTTGACTTTGACCTAATCAAAGAGATTTAGTCACAGAAGAAGAAAAATGATCAGTGAAGAGTGGAACCAGACACTCTAATTACCTTGAGATTTATATGTGAGTCCTACAGAACAAAGTGTTGCAAGGACACTTGTATCTAAAACTGAAGGAACTATCTCAACAAAATGACTAAAGCCTTAGAGCACAAACAGAAACCCTACAGTAAAGTGTGACAGAAAAAGCAAAGGGAGAGTGTCTGAGGAGAAGATGTTCTTGTCTAGCTCAGTAATGTATTACCATGGGAAAAGCCAGAGGCCTCCAGTGCTGCAGCTAGGAGCCAGAGGGAAACCCAGGGCCCAGCGAATCCCTGGAAGGATGAAGAAGAACCTGAGGGATCCAGTGGCAGCCATAGGATATTAGTTGGGCAAATCATTTGGATGTACCATTACTCAGCAAAAGGCTTAGAATCAGGAAAAGGGGCAAGCATTACTATAGGCCAACTAATAGCTGATTTGTACCCTGACTGAATTTGTGCTTGAACACATGTAAAATAGCCTGTCTGGGACACCTCAGACTAAACTTAGGGAGCATTTTTCCCAAAGGCTGAGAACATGAATGAACTAGAAAGTTTCAATAAAAAAATTAAATTTATGCTAGTACTGTTAATGTAACTCTGTTTGTAACCACTTGATAATGAGGACTATAGAAACTGATGTCAAGTAAAGAAGTAAAAAAATAAATTAAAATTTGTATAAAATGAAGTCTAATTCTCTAACTTTGACACCTGTGTCAAAGGAAAAAAATCTACAATGTCATACTTTTAAAATTAAACTTATTTGATATGCATTCCACAAATATAGTGATTAGCAGACAATTCAATAAGAAAATTCATATGAACCAGAGAACTCAGGCTGAAACTCAATCTATAATATATTGTAATAGTAGGTGGAAGTTAGAAAATACCATATAAATATTGAAAATACTTTAGTGAACAGTTTGTCAAATATATATTACCAGGTAATTATCTTAAGATATAGAATACTTTCATTATCCTAAAATTACCAAAATGCCCCCTTTGCAGTTAATATTCTCTATCTTCCCCTCCCTCAGGAAACCACTGATCTTATTTCTAATACTGTGAGTTAGTATTGCCTGTTTTAGAAGTTCATAGAAACAAAAACATATCTTTTTCTCTGGCTTCTTTAGGTAAGCATACATTTTCTGAGATTTATTTGCATTCTTGGTCTGTATTGCTGTATAGTATTCCATTACAAGAATACACTATGCTATATAGTATTCCATTACAAGAACACACTAAAATGTATTCATCTGTTTACGGGCTTCCCTGGTGGCTCAGTCAGTAAACAATCTGTCTGCTCTGTGGAAAACCCAGGTTTGATCCCTGGGTCAGGAAGATCCCCGAGAGAAGAGAATGACTACCCACTCCAGTATTCTTGTCTGGAGAACTCTATAGACCGAGATGCCTAGTGGGTTACAGTGCATGGGGTCGCAAAGAATCAGACATGACTGAGGGATTAACATGCATCTGCCTGCACAGTCGCTTCAGTTGTGTCCACACGTTCTCTATTAAATTCATTTTTGAAGCAGTCTGCTTGTTTAATAAAACAGCATGGTTTCTTTTTCCCTGAAGTTAAGGGAGGGGAAAACTGCTTACTGGTTGTAAGTGTTAAAGCACAGAAGACTACAAACATCTCATAAAAACAAGTTGCAACCCCAGCTGCAGGTAACAGCCACACCAATTACAATTGGCCAAGGGAGAAATATCAATAACCTCAGATATGCAGATGACACCACCCTCATGGCAGAAAGTGAAGAGGAACTAAAAAGCCTCTTGATGAAAGTGAAAGAGGAGAGGGAAAAAGTTGGCTTAAAGCTCAACATTCAGAAAACTAAGATCATGGCATCTGGGCCCATCACTTCATGGGAAATAGATGGGGAAAGAGAGGAAACAGTGTCAGACTTTATTTTAGGGGGCTCCAAAATCACTGCAGATGGTGATTGCAGCCATGAAATTAAAAGACGCTTACTCCTTGGAAGAAAAGTTATGACCAACCTAGATAGCATATTCAAAAGCAGAGACATTACTTTGCCAACAAAAGTCCGTCTAGTCAAGGCTATGGTTTTTCCTGTGGTCATGTATGGATGTGAGAGTTGGACTGTGAAGAAAGCTGAGTGCCGAAGAATTGATGCTCTTGAAGTGTGGTGTTGCAGAATACTCTTGAGTGTCCCTTGGACTGCAAGGAGATCCAACCAGTCCATTCTGAAGGAGATCAGCCCTGGGATTTCTTTGGAGGGAATGATGCTGAAGCTGAAACTCTAGTACTTTGACCACTTCATGCGAAGATTGACTCACTGGAAAAGACTCTGATGCTGGGAAGGATTGGGGGCAGGAGGAGAAGGGGACAACAGAGGATGAGATGGCTGGATGGCATCACTGACTCGATGGACCTGAGTCTGAGTGAATTCCGGAAGTTAGTGATGGACAGGGAGGCCTGGCGTGCTGCGATTCATGGGGTTGCAAAGAGTCAGACACGACTAGCGACTGAAGTGAACTGAAATGAAGCAGTGACATGAGAAATGTTGGGCTGGATGAAGCACAATCAATAACCTCAGATATGCAGATGACACCACCCTTATGGCAGAACGTGAAGAAGAACTAAAGAGCCTCTTGCTGAAAGTGAAAGAGAAGTGAAAAAGCTGGCTTAAAACTCAACATTCAAAAAACTAAGATCATGGCATCCAATCCCATTACTTCATGGCAAATAGATGGGGAAACAATGGAAACAGTGACAGACTTCATTTTGGGGGGCTCAAGTTATGACCAACCTCGATAGCATATTCAAAAGCAGAGACATTACTTTGCTGACTAAGGTCCATCTAGTCAAGGCTATGGTTTTTCCTGTGGTCATGTATGGATGTGAGAGTTGGACTGTGAAGAAGGCTGAGCGCCAAAGAATTGATGCTTTTGAAGTGTGGTGTTGCAGAATACTCTTGAGAGTCCCTTGGACTGCAAGGAGATCCAACCAGTCCATTCTGAAGGAGATCAGCCCTTGGATTTCTTTGGAAGGAATGATGCTAAAGCTGAAACTCCAGTACTTTGGCCATCTCATGCGAAGAGTTGACTCATTGGAAAAGACTCTGATGCTGGGCGGGATTGGGGGGCAGGAGGAGAAGGGGACGACAAAAGATGAGATGGCTGGATGGCATCACTGACTCGATGGACATGAATCTGAGGAAACTCTGGGAGTAGGTGATGGACAGGGAGGCCTGGCATGCTGCGATTAATGGGGTCGCAAAGAGTCGGACACGACTGAGGGACTGAACTGAACTGAACACTCACTGCAGATGGTAACTGCAGCCATGAAATTAAAAGATGCTTGCTCCTTGGAAGAAAATCTTTGATCAACCCAGACAGCATATTAAAAAGCATAGACATTACTTTGCCAACAAAGGTTCGTCTAGTCAAAAGTATGGTTTTTCATAGTTGTGTACCGACATGAGAGTTGGACTATAAAGAAAGCTGAGGGCCAAAGAATTGATGCTTTTGAACTGTGATGTTGGAGAAGATTCTTGAGAGTCTCTTGGACTGAAAGGAGATAAACCTGTCAATCCTAAAGGAAATCAGTCCAGAATATTCATTGGGAGGACTGATGCTACAGCTGAAATTACAATACTCTGGCTACCTGATGCGAAGAACTGCCTCATTGGAAGAGACCCTCATGCTGGGAAAGATTGAAGGCAGGAGGAGAAGGGGACAATAGAGGATAAGACGGTTGGATGGCCCCACTGACTCAATGAACATGAGTTTGAACAAGCTCCGGGAGTTGATGATGAACAGGAAGCCTGGTGTTCTGCAATCCACAGAGTTGCAAAGAGTCAGATACAACTGAGCATCTGAACTAAACTGAAAGCAGTGACAATATGTTCCTTTGGCAGACAGGACACTTTGACAAGTGAATCAAATCAGGAAAACATGGAGTTGAATTCGACAATGCTGTTCAAACTTAATCATATATCTGCTAGTCTGTATACCTCTACAAATACATTAGGCATAATCCTGTTTCAATATAAATGGCACATTTCATATTAATACAAAGAGTTTGGGAATTCTCTAAGAATTTTGGCAGACAGCTTTTTGGAACTTGAGCCAAAGAGATTTTAATGAACCATTTTCAAATAAAGGGAAAGCTTGAAGCAAAATACACATTTCTATTAAAAAAAAAAAATCCTAAGCCTGTTTGTCACCTTAACTAAATATGTTTTTGATTCTTTTTGTTGTTACTATTATTCTTTTTTTCTTATTGCTAAGAAAGAAAATACAAAATTGACAATTTGAAAATATTTCCTCTGTCCAGGATGGTGCTGCTTTTTTTCTTAATTCAGGTCATTCTTCTCTCATTAAAATTATTGCCCTCTCCTTTGTTTTTAAAAATATATATTCAGTGCATGGAAAAAATCACATTGTCATTAAAAGAAGTATTTAGATCTTACCCTATCATCCTAGAAAGAAAAATTAAACTCCTTTCTGAGTCACGCTTCTATCTTTCCTACTTATTTAAATTGTTTTTATTAGTTGATATCCATTTGTAGAATAAGCCTCAACAACTATATTATATAATCTCCTTTACTGGCAATTACAGAAGACAGTTTCCCTCTAGTTTTGAGAAAGTGTGTGTTATCTACTTTCCTTAAAAATAAATAAAGGTAAATTAAATTGCACATGTCTGGAGTACAATTCAACTGGATATTGCTTTTTCAGTGCTTTGTAGTGACACAAGAAATGTCTTTCTATATTTCATCTTCATTCAACTAAACTCAGAAAGGGAAAGCACCTATACAATTATGATCACTGATTAATATCAAATCAGTCTAAATGCAAGCAAGGAGCTTAATAGAGCAAAAATAAAGTGATGCTATTTATACCTGAACTTTCAGTTAATTTATGTTCTTTGAACTGCTGATTGCTTTGAGAGAGTCAGGTATAAAAATGTCTTCAATAAATTGCTGTGTTTCTCAAACAACCTGGTATGTTGTTGGAGTTTTGTGTTTGGCAGCCTAATGAGAATGAATGGCTTATAATCAACTGGGACTGACCCAGTTCATCCTTCACACCATCCATCGAATGGGAGAATGCTTTAGACACACAAGGTCACACCCGTGCCACAGTTATTCTGTCTAATGAGGTATCATGAGATGTCTACTAGTTCAAAGGTGTGTGTTAGGGCAGCAGAGAGAAAAAAAATTGTATCCTTACTTGAAGTATGCATACACATTTCTCAGTGGATCCTTGTCACAATATCAAATTAAATGAAAAATGCCACTTCTTTATGAAATAATTTGCACTTTAAAGAGGTAGAAGTGATACAAATTTTACTTTCATGTTGTCAAGAATTAAAAAAAGAAAAAAAAAACACCTCCAGAGAGTTTGTGTGTATTTCCTCCTCCCAAAAAAGCTCAATGACAGGTTGACTTAATTATTCAAATGGTAACTTTTTATAGTAGATAATTAGACCATATGTTAACCTCAGAATTTAAAATAACCAATTTGCTTACATTGTGTGGCTCTTGTCTAACTGTGTACAGGTACCATTTTCAGAGTGAAAAATGAGGCTTAGGTCAAATGAAAGCATCCATTAACATATTATTATCTCCACAGAAATCCATAGGAGTGGATCTAGGCAACTAAAGAAGTTTTTTATTGTTAATTGCTAATTAAAGAAAAGTAATTGTAAAATTAAATTAAAAAATAAAAACATAGATGAACTATAAAAGATAATGAGTCAATTTATAACTAACTGAATAGTTTTACATGAATTTTCCCTCAAATAACCAATAATTAATTCCAAATAAGTTGGAAAAATCAGTGATAATTCAGTAAGCCATTGGGGCTTTAAATTTCTACAAAGTGAAGCAAACATAACTAGGGCTTTTCAGAAAGACTGTTTCCTTCTCAGTTCATTCACCAAATAAGTTGATCTTCCACAGGCAATTGGGTTTGCTTTTTGGCTCATTCTGCTGTGCAGCTTCAGTCATAACTTACCTTAAATGCCATTTGCCCACATTATTTAATAGTTCTGGAAATATTTTATGGATGTTACTATGTATTTCTATAATAAATTGAAAATAGAATTATGTATCAATGATAAGCATTAGCTATTTTTCAAAGACCACATTTTAAAATACTTTCCCTATAGGCTACAGCTACTTTATTAAAGAAATTAACATCTAATGCACCAAGCACTTTTTCCATAATAAATTTAAGCCTTTGAAAATTAAGAACATAACATGACAGTCTCATGTAGTAAGAGATAAGGGCACTCCTGGTGACTTAGATGGTAAAGAATCTGCCTGCAATGCAGGAGACCTGGGTTTGATCCCTGGGTTGAGAAGATCCCCTGCAAAGGGGATACCGACTCCAGTATTCTTGCCTGGAGAATCTCATGGACAGATGAGCCTGGCGGGCTACGGTCCATGGGGTCACAAAGAGTCAGATACAACTAAGCTTTCACACTTTCAGTACTTTTCACTTTTTTAGTAAGAAATAAAAAATGGATATGAATTAGTCCAGTGTATATTACAACAAACTTTGGAAAATTCTTAAAGAGATGGTAGTATCAGACTACCCACCTGTCTCCTGAGAAACCTGTATGCAGGCCAAGAAGCAACAGTTAGAATTGGACATGGAACAATGAACTGGTTGAAAATTGGGAAAGAAGTAAAACAAGGCTGTATATTGTCACCCTGCTTATTTAACTTCTATGCACAGTACATCAAGTGAAATGCCAAGCTAAATTAATCACAAGCTGCAATCAAGATTGCCAGGAGAAATATCAATAACCTCAGATATGCAGATGATACCACTCCAATAGCAGAAGTGAAAGAGGAACTAAAGAGGCTCTTGATAAGGATGAAAGAGAGTGAAAAAGCTGGCTTGAAACTCAGTATTTAACAAACTAAGATCATGGCATCCAGTCCCATCACTTTATGGCAAATAGAAGAGGGAAAAGTGGAAACAGTGATGGATTTTTTTTTTTCCTTGGGCTCACTGCAGCTGGTGACAACAGCCATGAAATTAAAAGATGTTTGCTCTTTGGAAGGAAAGCAATGACAAATCTAGACAGAGTATTAAAAAGCATAGATACCACTTTGCAGACAAAGGTGCATACAGTCAAAGCTACGGTTTTTACAGGAGTCATGTATGGATGTGAGAGTTGGACCATAAAGAATGCTGAATTCTGAAGAATTGTTTTCAATTTATGGTACTGGAGAAGATTCTTCAGAGTCCCTTGGACAGCAAGGAAATTGAACCAGTCAATCCTAAGGAAATCAACCCTGACTACTTGAAGGACTGATGCTGAAGCTGAAGCTCCAATACTTTGGCCATCTAATGCGAACAGTTAACTCACTGGAAAAGACATTGAAGGCAAAAGGAGAAGGGGGTGGCAGAAGATGATATGGTTAGATGGCATCACCAACTTAATGGAAGTGAATGAAACTTAGCAAACTCCTAGAGACAGTGGAGGACAGAGAAGCCTGGTATGCTACAGTTCATGGGAGTTAAAGAGTTAAATGCAACTTAGCAACTGAACAAAAAACAAAAATGTGTATATTAATTAATATTGTACATTCTAAAAGAGAAAATATCAGATATTGCCATTACCCCTTCTCCTTTATGAATATTATTTCTACTGTAGCCTTTAAAAATAATCTATTTTTCCTTCAGATATTTTCTCTATCCCTCACAAACTTGGTCACATACATAAAGAAATATTTGTTTATATCTACATTTATATTCTGACTTAATTAATTTTAGAAAAACCTTAAAGTTAAGTAACAGGATTTCTGCTTCATGGATGAGAAAACTGAAGTTTGTTGAAATTAGTAACTGGATGAAGACCAAGAATCTAATAATTCATAGAGCTAGAATTGATCTGAGTTTAACAATTCTAAAGCCCACGTTCCTAATCAATGTGACTATTAAACACTATACTTAAAAATAGTGAACTGCTTATTTTGTTATCAAATTTGTTAATTACTTATTTTGTTACAGGATGTACATTGAGCAAAAAGCAAAAATTGTCAAAACTTCTCCAATGCAATTAATTATATTTACATGTAGCATATATGTCATACCAACATCCACATGTATTGTGTGTGTGAATATGTATATATATTTGTTAATCTACTCATATTCAATGAGTTCATGCCACACACAATTAGAACAGACCTTTATAGTCTAGCAATTACTAAGTTTTTTTTTCTAAAAGTATATTGTTTTCTGTGATTATAAACAATGACCAAATTTTAAAGAGAGTATGAAATAAAAGGAATTAAATATAAGCAGACATTAAAAATTACTGTATACTATTTCTTATGGATTTCATAATTTAATATGAACATTAGTTACATTTGTTAAGTGGAGCACTGGTTAAATTTATCTGTGCCTTCAAATTGGGTTGACAGTGAATACCTTGAAGAGCTGGTAAAATGTAAAAAAATAAGAAATCAGTGGTCAGGAATTGAAGTTAAGGAAAAATAATTTATTTTGTTAGGAAATATATAATTTACACATATAAAATACAGCTAAACTAAAAGTTAAAAGAGTTGTTTGGAGTATTTAAATTTACTACTAGAATATTTAGTACAGTGTATGGGCATGCATATAGTATGTGCAAACCATGACATATGGTAATAAAGACCAAGTCCTGGGTATTTTATGTAACTTCTGTCAAGTAAATCAAATAAAACATGAAAAATATGAGTATTTCTAAAAAGAATGATTCAAAAAGGCTAAAGATAATGAATAGCTATCTGTGTCATGATTATTAAAGTATTTTCTCTAGCAACATCCAGGTCTTTATTTTTTGCTATTATAGTTTACTGTTAAGGACTGCATGAAAACATGCTTCATCACCAATAGAACAGATAATAAGAATACAAAAGGGCTCTCAAAATTTCTCCCCCAAATATGCTATTACTTGGTACCAAGATTGTCCATTAAATTATTTATCATATACAAATATAGATTTTAAATAGTTTACCTGGTACCAGATAATAATATACTTAGGAAAGAAATTCAGGGGGAGCCTTTTTAATGCCCTTACTTTATCTGTATTATTGGTAGTGAAGCAAGTCATTATTTGGTACAGAGACTGTCCATGAAGGTTTTTTAGAATATGTAAATACATCTGTTATGTAGTTTTGGCAACAAATAGCATGTCTGGGGAAGAAATCTGGGGGGAGCCCTTTTATGTCCTTGCTTACTAACTATACTCTTAGTAAGGAAGCATGCTATTATTTGAATGAAAATTATCTATTAAAACATTTACCTTATGCAAATATATTTGTTAAATGCTTTATTTGTCATCTACAATAATTTAATATTTTATTTTGTCTTTCAAAGCAAGCTGATGACAAACTATTCTTTGTAAAAATATACTTTGAGCACTATCAGAATTTCATTCGAATGAATTTATAGAACTAATTCAATGAGTTATCATTTGACTCTATGAAGACAACTGGCATTTTATTAACACTGAAATAGTAAATCAACAGAAATAAAAAAATGTAGTTGAATTCATTTAAAATCCATTTTAAAATAATGTATGATTTGAAACTTTTTCAAGGCATTAAAACTGCACATGTTAGATTAGAAAATATTTTTAATTAAAGTGTCCTGAATTTCAACAGTAAATTCTATAACGTAACTGCAATGGTAAGCAAAGATTTTATTAACTTCCCCAAGAAGTCTCAGATTTAGGAATATCAGCTCTAATTAGAAAAATTAAAACTATACTTCAGAATTAATTGAAATTATTAAGGTGTTTACTCTTGCATTATTTACAGCCAGAATGTCAGCAAGAAGCATTTTATACCTTTTCATAAGTAATTCTACAGTGTATATTAACAACATAACATGACTTCCATCCAATATTGGGTCTTTCCAGGTGAGCCTGCTACAAGTTATCATTTTATTCTGATTTCCTGGGTGACTTTATAACAATTCTTCACTGAGAAAGCATGAAGGCTAACACACTCCTGATGGATGGGTGTGATGCAAAATTCAGGCATTAGCTGCCCTCATTAAATCTACCAGCAGGATGCACTAGAAACCAAGATAGTCTTATCATACAACTGCACTGTGGATAGAGTGACCAGCAAGCCACAGATTGAGGCTCTGTTTTCTAAATTCAGAAAATTTTACAAAACCTGAAAAGACATGGATTGTAACTATAAAGTATTAATTATATATTTTTATTTATTCATTCCTTGATTTCATCTCAGACACTGTATTTTTTTTTTATTTTTACTTTATTTTACTTTACAATACTGTATTGGTTTTGCCATACATTGACATGAATCCATCACGGGTGTACATGAGTTCCCAAACATGAACCCCCCCTCCCACCTCCCACCCCAGATCATCTCTCTGGATCATACCCGTGCATCAGCCCCAAGCATCCTGTATCCTGCATCAAACATAGACTGGCGATTCGCTTTTACACAATAGTATACATGTTTCAATGCCATTCTCCCAAATCATCCCACCGTCTCCTTCAGAGTCCAAAAGTCCGCTCTACACATCTGTGTCTCTTTTGCTGTCTTGCATATAAGTATTATGCATTTTGAACTTCCTAGCTCAAAGTAGATGTGTCATCAGAAAAAAGAACTGACCTACTATCACAATTTAAAGCAAATAAGACTCAGCCCATGATTTCTGTTTGTGAGCTCAACCCACACAGCACAGACAGATTTACTATCATGGAAGGAAAATGAAGGTTAAAAAAATAGCAGTAATATTTTAGCAGTATTCTTAAACTTGTACATTTTTAGGTGATTCTCTGTATAAAATTAAACTTTCATAAAAGTGCAGACACAGTCTTTATTGCACAGAAGTCTGGAATGTTGGTTAAGTTACCTGGGTTCCAATTTCACCTTTACATGCTAAATATATATATATATATATATATATATATATATATATATATATATATATATATATATATATATATATATATAGGAATTTGGCCATTAAAAATCATGGAGTCTCTTCTTCATTATTAGTGATATTAAATGTTTTGAACTAGACTATTTTCTCTAATTCGAACAACAGGATAGATGGCAAAATATCAAATACATATTCTAAATTCTCGATAGTATAAGATACACATAAAAAAAGGAGACTAAGTTCTCACCAATTTTTCATAAGATAAAGAACTAAATAAAGTAGGAAATATTAATTCCTTTAATGTCCGTTTTCCTCTTTCTCTGTTAATAGCAGCAATGTCCCTGTTTAGCTAGGTACATGACCCCCAGCTCTGCATTACATTTCCCAACTTCCCATGCAGCCTGCAGCCAGCTATGGCCATGTGACTAGATACAATGGGACTGGGATATAAATTCTCTTAAAACAAAGCTGTTTCCCTAGACTTCCTATCTACTTATTATTTAAATGGGACTCCGTAGTTGAGGACTCCTCTCTAGGTAATGGCTGAGCAACAAGATGATAGAAATCTGGATTTCACAAATGCCCTTGTGAAACAAGAATCACCCCATCAGCCTGGACACCTCAATTTAAAAATATTATGTAAGAAAAATATTTCTATTTCATTTCAAAGACTTTGTTTTGGGGTCTCATGGTTATAAAGGTTTAGACTGTAATCTGATTCATTGACTGTTAACTATAATTATTTGAAGTGTAGCCTATGGGTAAATACATACTTTAAATTCATTTAATTTTAAATCAATTAGGAATCCTGAAAAATGAGACAAAATGTGGAGGATGGGGCTCCAGAATTCTTAGATTGGTTACTCTATGGGAAAAGAGAAACAAATGCACAAATAACTGCTTACCTGGACCGATATTGAGCCTTTTCAAAGTATGGTCATGAATATTTTATAGGTTTCCAAACTATTCCACTGATCATGCGGTTGTTAATTTACTTAATCAGAAAGCTCAATTCCAAGATTTTGCATAGACTAAAATAAGATTACTTTATTTTTCAAAAAAGGCCTTTCCCCCTTCAGTTATGTTATTTTCAGCAATAACATCTTGATTCTTTCCTCTTCTACTCAGTTTTCCCCCTTCCCAGTTTTTCCAATCTTCCAACAGATCAGACTCAATATTTACCAGCTTTAGTTACTGATAAAAAAACAGATCCAATATAATGGGTTCTTTAGAGTATAGAAACATATTACTATGGAGCCAATCAACATTTTTGTAGCCATCACATTATTTTGGACTTGTGGCCTAAAGAAGGGGTTCATGCAGTATTTTCCAAGATCATGAAAAATACAGACATGGAAGTTGTGAGCACATATTTATTTTGTCTCATGATATATCACTTCAAAATCCTGAGTACTTTTCCTAAGACAAAACTTATTAACTTTAAAAAATCAATTATTTTGTCAAGCCCTTATATACACTTTTCCATATGGCTGATTCATGTTGAGGTTTGACAGAAAACAACAAAATTCTATAAAGCAATTATCCTTCAAAAAATTAATTAAAAAAACACAACTTTTTCTACCTGGTTAATTCCACAGAAAACCAGTCATATGTTATCCAAATATCCAACAAAGATTTTCTGGAAGGTCTTAGTATGAAAGCAACATTGTAAAAACTTATTAACTGTTTCCCTTTTTGATCTGCAACATTCGTTTCAAGACATTTAATTTTCATGTTATACAATGTGTGCCACGATCCTGGAAAGTGCACCCAAATTTTTAAGATTGATGTGAGTAACTACATACATGCAATACTCAACAGATGTTACAGTAGCATTTCCAGCAACAAAGATCTGGAGCCCAGCCAAGCTGTGAGCAGAAGAGTCTGTGCCTGTGGGGGCTGGGCTACAGTAAGAATCCCACACAGTTACAGGATGGTAAACCAAAGGAGGCTGACCACTTTGGAGTTGGCAGGGGAAACACAGCATAAAATTTTGCTAGACATCATTACTTTGTATGGCAGATACTGGCTGCTGCTGGGAAGCAACCGAAAACTGATCGATTTGTTGTGCAGAAATAATATAGTACCTGCTTCAACTTGAGCAAAGCCACAAAAAGGAAGAAGTCCCTCAAAGTTGGCATTCTTATGTCACTGGCTGAAAAGAATACTCATGATACTCTGAAATCAGATTCAAAATTAGTGTCTGAAGTACATAAACCTGTAATAAACAGTACAAAATTTGAGATAGTCTCTTCATTTTCATCACAAGCTACCTAAATTATTTAAGTGTTAACTTCAACCTGTGTATATATATGACTTTATTATAGAGTACATAGTGTGGTAGAAGACAAGAAAGGAATAAAGATGAGAAGGTAAGGAAGCCTTTAATGTTTTAAGCATAATCAGATTTGCATTAAAAAAAAAAAATGTTTGGTGGAACGGAGAAGAATAGAGGAGATAGGGTGGAAGTAGGAAGGTGGGAAGTAGTAATCCAGGTAAGATGTGCTATGGACAGAATGTTGCATCCTTCCAAAATTCTTATGTTGAAATCTATTCCCCTATTCAATGGTATGTAGTGTAGCAGGAGATTCAGTCATGAAGGTCATCATGAATAGAATCAGTGCCCTTATACAGAGACTACAGAGAACTCTCCTGCCCCTTCCATCAAGTGAGAATACAAGAAGAAGACTGTCTAATGAAAGTGAAAGTGACTGTCTATTAACCAGGAAATGAGCTCTCACCAGACACCAAGTCTGCTATCACCTTGACCTTGGGCATGCCAGCTTCCAGAACTGTGAGGAATAAATTTCTTGTTTATAAACTACCCAGTCCATGGTATTCTTGTCATAGCAGCCTGAATGGAATATAGCAATTCAAAGGATCCTGAAGTAAGATTACGGCATAGGGAAAAGTTCAGTAAATAACAGAGGGTGGGCTTGATAGAGCTTAGTCACTGATAGTATCACTTTTATGGTAGGACCTTCCAGATAAATGTGGATGCCAGCATAGAACTGATGAGACAACCTAGACTTTTAAAAAATTTTACTCTCTTGAAGTTGCAGATTCTGCTTATTTTAGCTAATTTTCTGGACCTGTTAGATTTGTTTGCCTATGGAGACCTAATCCAAGATATCTTGCACAACTCATACTGTATATGCAAATTATACTGTATATAATGAGTATATTACATTTTAAGAATAATTAACATTACCCATTTTAAAATACTGTGGACCTAAAGATTATGATTTATTTCTTCATAAATCAAGAGGAATACAAATATATTATTGTCAGTGTGTGCAAGTGTCCAGAACTTCTTTGTTTTTTAGGCTTGACACTACTCCTCCTCCAAGCTTTTCAGTGATAGGCCAGACCTTAACTTGCAACAAGCGTTTTAACAGTTTAACAATCTCCAGTGGACATGTTTACATCATAAAACTGTCCAGTCTGGCACATTTTCTATTTCTTAATTCTAATTTACAAGGAAAATTCACTGAATTTCTTGGCAAGTAATCAGAACACCTTAGGGAGGAAAGACCTTACCAAGATCTTGGGGGGAGGGGGAAGATAATCCAATAAAACTATTCATTAAGCATGTTTCCCTGTCATTCATACCTGAAAGGAAGAGGTTTGTGCCTCTTGAAATATGAGTCATAATACAACTTTAACTTTCTCTATTTGATATTCTGTATTTCCCCCAATATAGGGAGCATGAAAGTTTTTGTATTAATACATGTGCTACATCTTGTGGTATTAACTAAAATGATAACTTGACAAATGTATACCATAGACATAAGAAGTGGTGATTAAGTCAAGGAAGAACAAAGCTAATATTTTATTGAGTTTGATTTTAAAATGTCACACATTTCTGATAATTTTACAGAACATCAGAGATAATTCTCATGTCCTTTCAAAGTTAGGGTACCAGATTTCTATCAATAAGCTCGAGCATTTCTCATATGTTAGAAACCAAATAAATGTTTAGTAAGCTTTCTGGACTGTGAAGAAAGCTGAGCACCGAAGAATTGATGCTTTTGAACTGTGGCGTTGGAGAAAACTCTTGAGAGTCCCTTGGGCTGCTAGGAGATCTAAGCAGTCCATCCTAAAGCAGTTCAGTCCTGGGTGTTCTTTGGAAGGACTGACGCTGAAGCTGAAACTCAAATACTTTGGCCACCTCATGCGATGAGTTGACTCATTGGAAAAGACCTTGATGATGGGATGGATTGGGGGAAGGAGAAGAAGGGGACGACAGAGGATGAGATGGCTGGATGGCATCACCGACTCGATGGACGTGAGTTTGAGTAAACGCCGGGAGTTGGTGATGGATAGGGAGGCCTGGCGTGCTGCGATTCATGGGTTGCAAAGAGTTGGACATGACTGAGCGACTGAACTGAACTGAACTGAAGCTTTCTAGTGGTAAAGAACCTGCTTGCCAATGGAGGAGACTTAACAGACGTGGGTTTCATCTCTGGGTCCGAAGATCTCCTGGAGAAGCAAACGGCAACCCACTCCAAAATTCTTGCCTGGAGAATTTCATGTATTGAGGAGCCTGGCAGGCTACATTCCATAGGGTTGCACAGAGTTGGACACTACTGAAGCAACTTAGCACACTGCACACACAAGACTATATTAGTCAATCTTTTTTGAATATTTTACTATACAAGTTTAACTTTTCTATCCTTATAATCTGAAGATTAAATCATGATTTATGCTGTAACTCATATTCCCTCAATTTAAGTTTCAAGTAAGCAATTGTACAAAAATTCAAGAACACTGATCAACACACTGGAAGAAAAGAAGCATATGAAAGTAGTTTACTATTGCT
Organism: Capricornis sumatraensis; assembly: GCF_032405125.1. Lineage (NCBI taxonomy): Eukaryota > Metazoa > Chordata > Mammalia > Artiodactyla > Bovidae > Capricornis > Capricornis sumatraensis. Next base: position 42,366,767 of record NC_091074.1, on the reverse strand, counting down.
ATCAAATTAAAATTACAACAAATTTAATCCAACATGATGCAACAGTATAAATATTACCCAGACTATGTGGCAATGAGGCATAAATACTAACAGTGCACCAAAGTAATTGTAATTAAAATGACTCTTACAGGACCAATTGTTCGGCTTTCCTCTTCTTATTTCCTTACTGCTCATCATCAGCATCACTTATATTTTGTATCAGTTAATTATGCTAGTCTCATTTCCTTATCATGGGAAACATGCATTATAGTACCTTGGATTATATTCACTGGCAGATGGGGCCTTTTTGACCCTAAATCTCACTCCATCATACATGCAGAACTCATCTGCCCTGTCTTCACATTTCTATTCCTCTATGCCTTCTACACAAAGCAAAGTAACTCAAATATCTTGATTGACTAAAAAATTCTAGCTCATGGTCATCAGTCACTAAGTGTAGCAAAGTATGTAAACACCTAATGCTGCATAAAATCTATGGCCAAGGGTCTATAGGGGACTGTTTGATGGGAACCACTTCACTCAGTTTACTGAGAAGGGACCTATGTGGGCAGACACCACTGGCAAAAACAGAGGGCATATCAGGTTCTCCTTCTACCAGATCAACAGTCTCCAAGGAAGAAAAGAAATAAACTCTGCCATATGTAAAATAGATAACTAATAAAGACCTACTACTATATATAGCACAGGGAACTCTACTCAATACTCTGTAATGACCTACATGAGAAAAAACTCTAAAAAAGAGTGGATATATCCCAGGTGGCGCTAGTGGTAAAGAACCTGGCTGCCAGTGCAGGAGATGGAAAAGACCAGGGTTTAATCCCTGGGTCAGAAAGATCCCCTGGAGGAGGCATGGCAACCCACTTGAGTATTCTTGCCTAGAGGACCCCATGGACAGAGGAGCCTGTGGGCTATAGTCAATTGGGTCACAAAGAGTTGGACATGTCTAAAGCAACTTATGCATATGTATATGTATAACTGATTCACTTTGCTGGCCACCTGAAACTTTCACAGCATTGTAAATACACTATAATCCAATATTTTTTAAAAAAGAAAGGGAATGCACTTTAAAGCACTTGTGCCACCCTTACCCACTCAACTTTGGCAAGAGTTATCTGGAAATAGTTCGCTTTTGTTTTGTGTCTTCTCTTACTTTTATCCTGGAGTAATGCTTTCACAGTCCTCTGACCCTGTATGTTACCAGTTACTTCCAATATTTTGTGTTGGCTTCATTTGAAAGGAATTATATCATGAAAGCTGAGCTGGATATCTCATGTTGTACACATTCGATGCACATAACCTATGTGATTGTAGAATTTTTATACACTAATGCTGTACACATGGGAGAAAGGACCTATCTCAAAATGGCAAAGTGGTTTAAAATGTGGGACCTGCAGGCAGAGTGCAAAGTTTTTTCACTTCACATTCTGCTATAATGGACAACTACATTGCTACAATGGGCAACTTTCCTTAGCTTCTATGTACTTTAGTTCCCTCATCTGTAAATTAAAAATAATAACTGTACCACCTTCATGGGGCTGAGGTGGGATAAAATGAGTTAATGCCCATGAAGCAATTAAAATAGTGATTGGCATACATTAAAGAGTCAAGATGTTTAGCTATTATTATCACCTTCTATCTTAAGGCTTTTTCAAAGCTCATGAGAAGATTCTACAAGACAAAAATATTCCCAAACCCATGATGAAAATAAGACCCTGATGCCATCACTGACTAGGGAAAAAAAAAAGCTTCTTTATTTTAATGTAATAAGAAGTGATAACTAGAATCATAAGAAGTAATGAACTAGTTAGGAAATGTGGATTATGTTAATGAAAGTGATGGCTGAAATGTAAGGGACATGCCAATACAAACAATGATAGAATCTATTTTAAAAACCCTTAACAGTATACACTTTTAGAGTCTCATGTGGCCAACAGATTCATCCCAGGGTAACTATGGCACCGGGTACACATTAAGGTCAATGAAATGCGCATAAAAGGGAAACTTGGCAGTAGAAACAGAAATGAGAAGAGATATCCAAACCCTACTGAATAAGGGAGAAAGGAAGCCTACTATAGGAGGAAACATAAGATCTCTTCTGACCTAGCTCCCTAAACTGATTAATCTCTGTGTTCAGCCTACATAAGATTTCACACCAGAACAAATATTGCCTGAAATATCTTCCCTGGAAATAAGCATATGAAGTATATTATATAAATATAACTAGACTATTTCTTACGATATACTACTTCAAAAAAAGAAGTAATTATTTGTATGTCTTCGTGACTGTGTATTTGTGTTATTAAGTCTGGCACCTTACCAGGAATGGAGAGGTATATGGGAAAATAGAAAGCACCTAAAAGACACACACACAAGAGGAAAGCGTGTGATCCTGAGGGGCAGGGAATTGGGACACTGAAGTGCTGATCTCAACCTCACAAGCACACAATTCTACTGCAAGAAAGCTCTTGTCTTGAACCACATAGGTATAAATCATGAGGCTAAGCCATGTCTTACAGAGCTAACCACATGTTTCCTAAGAGGAAACAATGGATAGCACGTATGACACAGGACAAATGCATCCAGTCAGAGGAAAAGCCATCAGACATCCTCACACACTAAAATTACAAACAATGAGCCACTGAAATAAATAACATTAATAAATATTAATTAAGAACTAATAGCATATATTGTAAAATGCAATGGGAAATACCAATGATGGCAAGATATTTGCTTATCTTTGTAATGCACATAGTTTAGCATTAAAATTCAGAGATGTAAAAGTTTCCTTAAAGGTGAAACCATATACTGTCTCAGGTCTGTCAAATGTTACTGTTGAATAGTACCATCAATACATCTTTGACAAAGGCTTTTAACAAAGATAAAAAGAAATTCTTTAAAATTAAATTAGAAACTAAAGCAAAAGATGAATTTAGGGTAATTTTTAACTCCAAAGATATCTAACAATCCAAGCAAGTTTCTAAAAATTTAAATTATACTTTTGTCCTCCTCTTTGGTTATTTGATGCAAAGTATATATTACAAAAAATATGAAAATAAGTCACACATTCAAATATACAGGCAGAATTTCCTCTCTTTCTCTCTGCTTGTTCTTTTTACTGGGAAAACCCTGTACTCTCCTACAACAATGCTTTGGTTGTAACTGAAACAGCAGCATAATTATTGACTATAACTTATATGCCATGAATTTGAAAATACAAAGGACTGGTACATAGACTGTAAATTGCTACAGTGGTCTGGAGATTTACTTGTGTTTCCCATATTTTGTCAACATGAGGATGGTATAGTGTTATGCTTATCATACCTGCCTCTCTGGAACTTTGGACAGTGGGCACATTACCCAATTATCAATGGAATAACCCAACTGTGATGATGATGAAGTATGTCAACTAACTGCAGAGGAATAGAACATAGCCTACAGCTGCTACACTAGCAGCAAGGATTCTACCAGTTTCCAGAGAGATGCTGCTGACTCAGGATGACAGCCAATGAGAGGGGGAAAGTGATAAAGAAAGCCAAGAACTGAGGACATTTTTCTGTAATTTAAAAGATTCTTTAGGAAGGTTATATTTTCTCTATGAAATAAAAAAAAAAAATTCTTGATAACAGGGAAAGATTTCCTAAGAATACAAGATGATCACAATTTGGGCAGTTTTATATTGCTCCCTTATGAGTGTTTACTCAGCATTCCTTGGCATATTCGAGACAATAAATATTTGGCGATCAAATATTATATGGATTATGCTGCCTTGTGGTACATATTACATAATCCTGAGTAGTGATTCTGACTTGAAAATATATCTAAGTTGGGAAATGGAAGAGAAATTAACTTCTAGGTGTAGTGCATATGGTGCCTGAATTATTGCCCTCTTCTTGATTTTTGTGCAAAATCAAAGGAATTGATACAGATCATGAACTGATAAACCGACCTCCTTAAGGGTTCTAGATGGATGCAAGGTAGAAATGGCAAAGACTGGGACAGTGAGGGCACAAGCCAAGTTCCCTGTTACTCTCATGGCCATTCACCCCAAGTGGAAAGTCATATCTCAACCATTTGTGGGAAGAAAAATAGTGGAAGAATACAGTATCTAGGGCAAGATTAACAAGTCTCTCCTTTTCTTCATTTTCTGCTCTCTATATCCTTTATTCTACCTCTAAGTAGAATGATCATGAAGATTCTAGGTCACTGTACAATACTCAAGTGATACAGCATGTAGAGTATTACTGCTTTTGTACTAAGCCTCCCAAGACAATCTAATAAAAGAAATAGTACATCCTGTGATACAAATTCCATACTCCAGGTGTTTAGTAAGTAGTAAAAAGGAGTTTGTGCACATATGCTTGCCTGGCTTTGTTCTCTGTTCATGCAGCTGCTGAAAGGGGTCTCTTTTTCAACAGTACAAACTATATTTGAGAAATATAACTTTGGGTAGTCTTTAAAAGGTACAATTCACAGAGGTCCCAATATAATAAGTGCACTAGTAGACTCATGTAGCTGATTGCTTACATATTTGCAGGCTTGAAATGGACTTTTTAAAACAAAAGTTCACTAATTCTGTATTTAAGTGTAATAGTTTTTGTTCTTTGGCAAAGTAAATCAGATAGCATCATATATGCAATGATTCTTACAGCAAGGTATCCCAGTTAATGTTAAATACATTTAACCTGAGAAGGAAATGGCAACCCACTTCAATATTCTTGCCTAGGAAATCATGTGGACAGAGGAGCCTGGCACGTTGCAGTTCACGAGGTCACAAAAATTAGACACAACTTGGTAAACCAAACCACCACCACCAATCTGGGGTTAAAGATGACTGTTCTTAAGTAATCAACCATGTCATAACCAAATATTAATTTGTTCCTTTCGTTTTTTTAGGATCTTAAGTGCATATACTTAATCAGGTAAGTAAGGTCCATAAGAACATGTAAAAAACCCTGCAATTATATATATCTCAACTCTGTGGGAGGAGGTGAAGGTGGGATGATTTGGGAGAATGGCATTGAAAAATGCATATTATCATATGTGAAACGAATTGCCAGTCCAAGTTCGATGCATGATACAGGGTGCTCGGGGCTGGTGCACTGGGATGACCCAGAGGGATGGGATGAGGAGGGAGGTGGGAGGGGGTTCAGGATAGGGAACACATGTATACCCGTGGTGGATTCATGTCAATGTATAGCAAAACCAATACAATATTGTAAAGTAATTAGCCTCTAATTAAAATAAATAAATTTATATTAAAAAGGAATATTTAATAATTATTATTATGTGGTATTTAGAAAATATGAGCTTCCCTAGTGGCTCAGTGGTAAAAAATCTCCTGCCAGTACAGGAGACATGCATTCAATCACTGGGTCTGGAAGATCCCCTGGAGAAGGAAATGGCAACCTACCCCAGTATTCTTGTCTGGGAAATCCCATTGACGGAGGAGCCTGGTGGGCTACAGTCCATGGGGTTGCAAAAGAATCAGACACAAGTTACCGATTAAAAACAAACATTTAGAAAATACATGAAATTATTACAAGTGGGAAGGCCTTAGTAAAATGATATATTATTGAAACTTCATTTGATTTAAGGACTATTCAGAGAGCACTTTGATACATTACACTCTAACATATGTTCTCTTTGACTACTCAGTTATTATATATACACTTCTAAAATTTTAAGCACACTAGTTTCACTAAGTTTCATCTTTAATAGATGTATTTAAACGCAGAAATACATACACATGGACACACATGCAGATATTCACAACAAAAAGCAAATGAACTCTCTATAATTAATTAACAATAACTTGCATTCAGTTCAGTTGCTCAGTCGTGTCTGACTCTTTGCGACCCCATGAACTAAAGTAAATAATTTTAAATATAGCATGATCTCCCAATCTCCAATGATATAAAACATAAAACATTTGTAGAAATATATGTCACTTGCTACCTTTCAGAGACTTTTATCATAAAAGGAGAAGACTAGGTACACTGATTTTCTTAGAGGGGAGGAAGTTTCTAATTTCATCAATTATATGACATGAACTACATCTAGGAAGAAATGATTTGTTTCTATTTTAAAAACAAGTACTTAAAATTAACACCATAGGTATTATTTCTCTGTATTCACTTTCCATGATAAGTATGATGATTATAAAATATTTTACATGAAATGTATCCTATATCAATTATTTTTTTAACTTATAACTTACTAACAGGTGCATAAACTATTGTCTGGGTATATTCTTGTTAATGTAGCATCTTAGATTATATTGCTCTGTGATGGAAAGCCTCTCTATGAATTCTGGAAATTTATTTCATCTTTATAATTTTTAATATTTGAAGTATTCAATTCCTCTTAAAATATTAGTTGAAATAATTCTTCTATAGCTTCTTCTAGCTGTGACATCTATTACAGGTGTTCCAGGGAAAAACATGAGTTCATTTCAATTGTACATATTTATCTATGACATTGTAAAATAGCTTATATGAAGTAATTAAGAAGAGAAAAAGGAATGTCAAAAGAAACTAAGAAATTCTTCTCATTTTTATCTTCTTATATCCTTCTGGTATTGAATAGAGTAACATATACAAAAACACTCACTTGTGCAATAGTCTTTCAGTAGCAAGAAGAAAGGGAAGTTTAGAGAAAAATTAATCAAGCCCCTTCCTTCGATAATTTCCATCCTCCTCCTTCAAAACCACTCAAATAAATACTTAACCCAAGAAAGAAACAACATCCAAGCCCTGCCAACATTGCTTCAGGAGAATATCCTTAGACTTCCTTCAAACAAGATGGCTGCCCCAGCTCCTACATGGATTATCAAGCTGACACAGTGTAATTCAACAATTTTCTAAACACTAGTATTTCATATATTAGTAATTATATTAACTTGTTTCTCAGATTTTGTTATTGAATTACTCTCAATTTGTAGCCCACTTTCTCTACTTGATAGAGAAGAAAACCCAGGTAAGGGAGTCCAAGTTACCTCCCTGGGGTCATGCAGCCAATTATAAGGATCAGAGGAAAATTCAAAACAATTCTAGAATCACATAAATGTTTACCTTATGGGTAATGTTCATTTTTGGTTGTTCATTTTCCTTCATTCAACACACTTTAAAGTGTTTGAAGAAACATAACCATTATTACAAGTACATTTAACTTATACATTTTTTAACTGTACTGGTGGAAATTCATTTACTCTTTATGGATGTCAAATTACTTTTGAACAACCTGATTAGAACCCAGTGAACTGACAGTAGCCATAAAGAATTTTCATTCAAATATATAAGGAGATAAATTAAAATGGCACTCAACTGGATACAAAATACTATTCATCCAATATTCACTATAACTTTTAAATTAACATTATCAAATATGTATTTTCATATAATTTGCATGGTTAAAATGCATTAAATTCAGTATAAGTCCAAAAAGACATTGCTGGAGTTGAAGTATTTTATTCAAACGATAGAGGAATTTTAAAGTTATTTGTAATATGACATTTGAGAGATACATATGTAAAGACATATTGATAGATATTCTAATTAGCTGACTAATTAATTGACTTTGAAAATCACACTTTTTTCAGAAATGTCTATAAAAGAAGCCATTGGGTAGGTGAATTTAAAATATGTAGCATGCATTTCAGATCACCTGTTCTCAAATTTCCATACAAAATTCATCCATTACCCACCTTCTCCCATAAGCCAGTCTTAGAAATGCAGAGATAGCAAAAGTTAAATCACTGATACTTTCCTAACTGCAAAACCATTTATACCAGTGGTAGCCACACTCATCATGTGTACTATTAGTCATTACTAAAATTTTAATATAGTATCCAACTAATTTTTTTATATAAACCAGCAATATTTTAGCTTTTATCTTACATTTAACCTTACTAAAGAAAACATCCTTTGCTCTTGCAGATTGCATCCGTACCCTACTAATAGTACATAGGAAAGATAGGATGTCATTTCATATACGCAAAAACAAAATAATTTTAACCATATTTCAGAATTTCATCTAATTAACAATGTCTCACTTGTTTTAAGAAAATAATAATCACATCCAAAAGGTTCCATAGAATGTATGATCATGTCGTCCATAAAATCTTTAAATATTGATAGTTTCAGGACTATACCTATAAATTCAATGTTACTATTAAAAGAAAAGTATGTTTGCCTTCGCCAACTGCAACTGTAAGCAAATGCAGCTGTACAGCACTTTATTAGTAAGAACTCCTTTAGTAAGCACACGTTCAGAGGAATTAATCATTCATTCCCTGCAGACTGCTTATGTATTTCATAGGGCCATTATCTGATCTGAATAACAAGAACAATTGCATAATAAAACATATTACTGCTGACATTAGCAACTTTCTTTTTTCAACTTTAAAGTTGCAACCACTTCTGGACTGCACAAAAAGCTGGTGGCCAAAAGACCTGACAATTAAATTGCCCCATACAGCTTTGACTTTTTTCTCTCTTATTATGTAGGGACAATGATCAAACATAATATGTGCAAGCTTTACTAGAAATGGTTGTAATTCAGGTTATCTTCCTCAGCACTATGGCATAATTAGAAACAGAATCTGTGTCGGATTAGTCTTCATGTTAATTCTGTCATGTTTTTTCTTCTGTGGAAGACATGTCTTACAGTAATATAGGCAATAACATGTTTGACCCACTCAAATTTGGTTACCTCAGTACAAATTCACCTTTTATTTTCAATATTTATTTTTTCAAACATCAGATATTCTTTCAGATATGTGAGGTCACAGATGAGTTAGAGGTCATTTGCTATAATCCAAATCTGATCAACCTGGGGCTTTATTTTAAATTATTTAAATTCACTTTAAACTAATGGTAGAAGTGGCAACTGAGAGCAGTAATATATATAAGAAAAAACATTTGGATAGAAAATAAAGTAATATATAAGAAAGAATGATAAGTCTTTACCAAGTGATTTCCATGTATGGTAACTTCATGTCAACAAATTCATCAACTGTCCTGTTATTTCATTATCTTAAAAACTTATGTCTCAAGATATTCAGAGCTTTTGACATTGGATAATAACAGTTCTGAAAGATCTTTCCCTTTTTAAAATCAGTGATCATTAGTTCACTCTTCAATTTTTAAAATTCAGTGTCAAAAGCATATAGCTACTTTTATATAATAACTTGAGTAAATAAAAAAGTAAGTGTTTTTTCATCAATTAAATATAAGAAAGCCCTTAGGTATTATTTGATAGTACGGTGTTTTCTTGGAAATAAAATCTGTGAGACAAGTGGTTTTAGTTTTCATTCTGGTTTTTAACTCTTAAAATGATTAGAAAAGTGTATTTTATACCAACATGGAAAATTGAAAGTTAAAGAAAAAACAAACTTTTTCTAATCAGTATTCTATACTAGTCAGTATGAGCGTTATGTCAAAGAACTTTGAATCTGTTAATCAGCTTTGTTTTAACTAAACTGTAATTCCTACTGTATCTACTGTATATGTAACAATGCAAGAAGAATTAGATTCAGGATCCATTTGGCAGTGATAAAGAAAAAAAAAAGACTGCTGAAATGTTATTGATTCTCTCCCTCTTCTGCAAAACAAACTGACTCAACTATATTCGTCCTGAAATAACACAAAGATTCTATTTAGATATCACAAAATATTGCCAAATGTATCTTTTTTTTTAATTTTAAGATATCGTTAACCCTTTCACAGAGAAAGGAAGATTGTCCTACTTGTTTTTACAGAAATGCTGCAGCTACTGACATGGTGATGTTAACCCCAAGAGGAATACTGCCTGCAAAAGTTTTTGATGCAGAGATATTCAGCCCTAGGAGACACCTTAAACCTGTCACAGGCTGCTGAGCCCTGTCACAGTTTATAACCTGCTGTGTCAAAGTCACAGCCTCAGCTTCTGCCCTCTCCAAAACATTTTTCAGATTCCTTTTCCAAATTAATTCCATGCATTTTTTTTTCTAAACGAGGCTATTTCTCAGATTTTCCTCCATATCTCATTCATCTACAAGCATTAAAAAAAAAAAAAAAAAAACTCAACAGGCTTTTATTCCAGTCTTTCAAACCACCTATATTAACTTTCCCTTGACCCATTTTTTTTTTTTTTAACAAGCTCTCTTCAGAACTAAAGATAAAACAAGCAACCAAGAAAAGTCAGTGAAGGATGGGAGTTGGTGTGGATTAAGACTGAGGTTGAAGGTAGCAGTTGCGGGGGGGGGGGGGGGGGTGGGTTGTGGTACCAGCAGGGTTAGAACTCTCAAGGTTTTTTTTTTTTTTTTTTTTTTTTCCCTCCCTAGGAACCCATCCTTAAATCTTAGAACCAACCAGCGTTTCAAACACCAAGCTTCCATAGCTCGTGAACAATGAGCGTTTAAAAAACAGATCTCCAGTATGGTTGCCCACACTGAAGTCTGCTCAATGCAATGTTCTTCCAAAAAAAAAAATGCTTAGCAAACCACTTCTCAATTAAGAACTAGTGAAGTTATATAAGTCAACTTGTTCCCTGGTAAAACGAACAAACTGCCCGCCCATACCATCGGGGGAGAAGCATTCATTCAGCATATGCCTCACTTTAAGACAAGAAATACGGAAGCACAGTTTACTTACTAAAGCAGTCGCTCCAGTCTTCCTTGGAAACCCTGAGGAGTCTTCTCTTTTCTCTCCTTCCAGTCAAATAAAGAATTGTCTTTCTATTCCACACAGGCCCAGAATAAACTGCAAGAAAGGACAGCACATGCACGGCCGCCCGTCGGGCTCTGGCTTTGGTCTGCTGCCTCTGCTTCGGGGGTTCTGCTTGTTTCAAAAGTGGGATCTTCTTTTCGGGAGGGAGGGAGCGAGGGCAGGAGAAAATCTGGGCGCTCCGCAAGCTCGCTGGGGTCCTGCAAATTATTCTGAAGGCAAAGTACCTGCACTCTCCCCGCGGAGGCTGCCTGTCAGCGGCGCGAGGAGGGAGGAGGCTGAGGAGGAGGAGCAGCAGGAGGGCTCGGGCTGGGAGGGAGCGCGGGGCGGGGGAGGCCGACGAGCGGCTGGCGGAGAAGCCGAGGGACCGTCCGCCGTCAGGGCGAGGCGCTGCCCCACGCGCTCGGGCTGCCGGCTGCGGGCGCGGCGGGGCGGGGAGCCGAGGCGGCGATCCTCTCCCGGTCGCTCCCGCGCTGGCCCGTTCGCTCGCGCTCCCTCCTGCTCCCGCTCGAACAGACAGGCACACACCCCACGTCTCTGGCGGCAGCCGCCCCGCCGCACGCACTCACCTGCATTTCCTTAACGAGCCACTTGACGGCTGCCAGCGGCGCGGGCCGGGCTCCGGCGGGCGGGCGAGCGGGAGCCTGGGCGGGGAGGACGCGGCGCGGGATGTGCCGAGGGCCCACCCGGGAGGCGGTGGCGGCGGCGACGGTGCAGGCGCGCTGGCTGGGGCGGGATGAGGGGCGACGAGCCGCGCCCCCGAGCCGCCCCGACGCTGACCAGGTTGACCCTGCGTCCCCGAGACCTTGGCTGGGTTCCAGGGCTCGGGGGGCGGGGGGCGGTCAAGCGGTCGGAGCGGGGAGAGGAGGCCATGTCAGGCACGGGCTATCCCCGACCGCTAAAGCCACAGAGGACTTGCCCAGGTGTGGATCCCGCTTGCGCTGCTTCAGGTGTTCGCGTGCTTTCGATTAATTTTACAGGTGTTTTGGGTTTTCTGATTTGGAGGGAAGCTGGTGGTAAGGGTTAGGGGATGGAGGGTTTAAAAATGCAAGGGGCAGAGTTTTAATTTACAGCACAGTGGATGCTTGGGAAGAATCCCCATTAGTACGAGGTAGGGTAGGGGGGCGAGGCTGTGAGGCGCCCGGGGTGTTCTGTATATCAGACACAGGGTACAGCTGTCAGTTGGGATGTTTGGCAGCCTGACTGACGGGACTGAAGGAGACATTGGGCTCTGCCGAAGTGGTAGTTGAAAAAGCAGGGGGTTGGGTTGTGTTGGGGCGGGGGAGACTGCAAAAGAGTTGCTGGGAAACAGTCTCATTGTTGAGAGGACACGGGCGGGCATTGGGGAGTAATTTCTTCCCCTCCTGCTCAGTACGCCACCGTAGAGCGGCCAGTGCCAGTAAAGTGGTGTACCACAGACTCGGGAGAGGAACTTAGATCCCCTGAGCGAAGCTAGAAAAGGAGACTGGAGCTGGGGAAGAGGATGGGTGGGCAGGCTGGAATAAATTTAGCAGAAAGCTTTTATCGCTCTACCGTCGTTCATGTCTGATCAGGGCACACAACTATGGCAACAGTTTTTTTTTGTTTGTTTGTTTTTTTAATGCTGTCTTTCTTGCTAAAGAGAAAGCAATGTCACTACGTTGATGCTTAAAGAAAATAATAATTATCCTGTTTGTAATAATGCAACAGAGAGCCATTCAGGTACCCTCTAGTTAAACGGGCTGTTTGCATTGTGGATACAAACAGAAAGCCTTGAGCCATCCACTTGCCTTATTTGGCCAGGATCTAATAGTAGAAATGTCACTTTCTACCAAAGAGAAATAAAGCTTAATCAATATAGGTGACATTTCCCCAGGGTCTGTTTTCTTTTCTGCCTGCTTCATTGCTTGCCATGTCCCTTTGCTCCTCAGCAGTGACCCCTCTTCTGAACCCATCTCCTACCAACCTCCCTGATCTGCCTCCTTAAACTCCACTGAGCTCACCCATTTAAGAAGGTTCACACGCACACAATAAATATTACTTAAAGCTGCTCTCAGAAACGATAGGCTCTAAACCAAAAAGACTTTTCCTGTATGTGTGCAGGTGTGTGTGTATGTGTACTGCGTGTCTATCTTTGCAATTATGCAAAGCACCTGCCCCCTCTTATGGTGCTGTCTGTGCAAGATTATCTCTAACTCATTCTCTCTTCCTCTCTTTCCTTCTCTCCCTCCCTCCTTCTCCCTCTGCACAAATGCATACCACTCACCCCTGTCTCAGATCCTTCCTGTCAGTGCTCAATAATGGTTTTACATGAACTTTCTGTTAGACAGCCTCTGACTACCAAGAGCAAGTTGGAACAGATTGGTAGGAGAAATGCTGGTGCTCAACGCTGCTGCTGTGTTTCCTGTCATCACTCACTCATTACTAAACTACTGTACTTAATGCCAAGTGGCAACAGAAATGATTTCCTCTCTTGCTATTTGTAATCATCTATTAGCCCTCCCCCGGAAAAACATATAATTAATAATAAAAGAAATAATGCATCCTGAAACCATGGGAGGGGCAGATGGATGGATGCTGACCGACTGTCCTGTTGTTAAGTCACCTTTTCTGTTGCTGTTACTGCAAAGACAGTGTGACCACTTCTCCCTTTCTGCTGTTTCTGGTGGGTTAAGCAAAGCATTTGGCCCTTTTACTGTGTTCTCCATCTTTCCCTTGATAATAATTTGTGTATTTTAAATAAAGATTTCATTCTGCCAACCCGCAGGAAGCTTTTAACAAGATGCAGCTGACTGTATTGATGTCTTACATCTTTTTACCGCTGTATGGGGGTATTCAGCCACTTGAAACCCATCTCAACTTCAGTTCAAAGTTGGCATCTCACAGACAAGGTGCTCCCTGGGGCTGATTTACTCATATTTCTATACAACTACTTTTTTGGTGTCCTCTAGAAGAACACAAGATTCTGAAAGTGATGAAAGACTGAGGCTTTTAATCAGTCCCCTGCCTGCTGCACCTCTCTCCCCTCCTAATGGCACCACAAACGTTAATTGTGATTAGCTTATTGTAGAGATTTTATTAGTGATTCATTAGAGTTGAACTGGGATATCCTTCCTGAAGATCATGGCTCCAAGCCTGAAATATTAAGACAAATTCATTATCTAACTACCTACTTTCAACTCTTGTAATATTATGGTTTATGTTCTTCTAAATGAAAAGACGACTTTAAATGTCCTCTTTGAGTTATTGTTGTATATTTACTTTTAAAAGAGTGACCTTTTTAATTGGTCATTGAACTATGTGTTTAAAACAATCATGACAAACATGAAGTAGAAATGTTAGGAAAAAAAAGTTTGATAGGGTAATACAAGGTAGTGCTGAGTATGTCTATTAGTCTGTCTCGAGATTCTCTTTATTTTAACACATGACTTCATTTTTACCAAAACTTAAATTAGAGATGTTACATTTAAGCTTACAATTGATTTTTAAACTCTGCTTATGCAGAAAAAATCTCCAAATTCATATTTGGATTTTGGATTTCTGAGGGAATCAAGTGTTTTCTTGTCTTAGTTTTTGAGTTAAGCTTGGCAGTGTCCTGGAGAAAGGAATGGCTACCTACTCCAGTATTCTTGCCTGGAGAATTCCATGGACAGAGGAGCCAGATGGGTTATTGCTTATGAGATCACACAGAGTAGGACAGGACTGAGTGACTAACAGTAACAGTGCAACAAATAATTTCCTGCAGCAATAATTTCTTGTTCTACATATGTCCTTTAAATTTATTGATAGCATCATGGCAAAAATTCCTAATTATTCAGCAGTCCATATTGTGGAATTGAAAATAAAGGAGAAGGTATAGATAACAGTGTTAGTCTGTCAGTTTTGTCTGCCTGTGTGATCCCATGGGCTGAGGCCCTCCAGGCTCCTCTGTCCGTGGAATTCTCTAGGCAAGAATACTGGAGTAGGTAGCCATTCCCTTTTCCAGGGAATCTTCCCAACCCAGGGATTGAACCTGGGTCTCCACCATTGTAGGCAGAGTCTTTATGGTCTTAACCACCAGGAAAGCCCACAGATAACAAGGTGGTAAGGAAACTAGGAAGAGCAAGTAACCTATTATAAGGGAGACAATCAACAATGGTTGAAAGAAAGTAATCCTGTGACCACCTGATGGGTGGATTTTATCTGTCAGTATAGTCTCTCACATTTTACCATCTTTCTTCTATGGTCTGCATAAATGGTGTAAACTTAATTTCTTCTCCTTTTCCTCAACTTTTGCTTCTAAACTTATGCTGATTTGCAGACCACAAGTTGAAACAGCTTCATATTGAAAATAGTGTGAAATCAGGCACTTAATGAATCAGACTGCTTATACTTATCTCACATAAGACAAGGATAATCCTCTATAACTTTTTTTAGTCAATAAGGGTGGAGATCTAATTGAGTAAATAAGTCTAATTTAGCTAATTTGTTAAAGATATTTTGCTGCCAAGAAATCTGCTTGCTGCTGCTGCTAAGTTGCTTCAGTCATGTCTGACTCTGTGCAACCCCATAGACGGCAGCCCACCAGGCTCCCCCGTCCCTGGGATTCTCCAGGCAAGGACGCTGGAGCGGGTTGCCATTTCCTTCTCCAATGCATGAAAATGAAAAGTGTAAGTGAAGTCAGTCGTGTCCGACTCTTAGCGACTCCATGGACTGCAGCCTACCAGGTTCCTCTGTCCATGGGATTTTCCAGGCAAGAGTACTGAAGTGGGTTGCCATTGCCTTCTCCAAGAAATCTGCTTAGGAAACTTTAAAACACAATAAAAAAAAAAGTCTTGGCTGTACCCAATTTAAGGAGCCTTAATGAGTGGAGTCATATTTGTAATCATTGTAAGCTTATGGTTTAGATGTTACTCCACTGAAATCATCATGTGGCTAATGCTGTTACACAAAATCTAAATGCTTGGGAAATATGGGTTTTGATATCATGCATATATTTATTTGACATTTGTGTGAATCATCTCCATTCCTCATCTACCCCCTAACACTAGATCCATCATTAACCTTTCTTTGTGCTCTAGAGGTTAACGTTTAGGAGCTTCCATGTATGTGGCTTCTATTGACCCCTGGCTTTTGTTGGGTATTGTCAACGAGAGGCACTGGAAGAGGGAAGTAGTAAAGACTAGTAGAACTATTTTTGCCCCCATTTGCTCTAAAACTTGAACTGTGGTTCTTTCTGGTAGTGTCTGCTTTGCTGTACAAAGACAGTGCTTTCTTGCCACCACCCTTCCATAGTAGTTCCGGCTCATGTTTCCTTGTAATAATACCATATTACTCCTTGCCTCTATGCTGCTGCTGCTGCTCAGTCGCTTCAGTCGTGTCCGACTCTGTGCGACCCCATAGACAGCAGCCCACCAGGCTCCCCCGTCCCTGGGATTCTCCAGGCAAGGACACTGGAGTGGGTTGCCATTTCCTTCTCCAATGCATGAAAGTGAAAAGTGAAAGTGAAGTCGCTCAGTCGTGTCCGACTCTTAGAGATCCCATGGACTGCAGCCCACCAGGCTCCTCCGCCCATGGGATTTTCCAGGCAAGAGTACTGGACTGGGGTGCCATTGCCTTCTTTCGCCTCTATAGCTTTCCACTATATCTAAAACCTAGGATACTCAGTATCACTTTTCAGTTGCTCTAACTCAGCCACTCCTCTGCAAAGTATCCATTATCTAAATTCTCACTCTCAAAAATCACTGCTGATTGTGCCTTTTGTTTTCTGTAAGTTCTTTGATAAATTTTTGTAACTTGAAGTATTCAAAGATACCAAGACACATTTTATTCAATTATTTCTGTATCAGTATATTGTCTAGTGTGTATAGAAATGTCTGAAACTGGGACTTCTGTAATGGTCCAGTGGTTGAGAATTGGTTAGACCCCTGGTTGGGGAGTTAAAATCCCACATGCCACAGAGCACCTAAGACTTAGTGCCATAACCTGAGAGTCCATATGGCATAACAAAAGATCTCACATGATGCATCTAAAACCTGATGCAGCCAAATACATACATAAATAAATAAATTTTAAAAAAGAAGTGTCCAAACCTTCCCATTACTCAAACTAAAAATATTTAGTAACTTCACCATACTACAAGAAAATATTTGATGGTAATGCTGATATATATAGCTAAATAATAATACATACATTAATATTTTCCACAGAGGTATCAATCTCTGTGTATTAAATGAGCCAAAATTGTCCAGTGTGAAAAACTGTTTATCTTAAGCATATGTCTCAATATTTTATAGCATGTGATACAAAATAATAATAATGATACATAATAATATGTAATAGTAATACATGTTTTGAAGTCTAATATTTAATATTTGATGGAGTTCACTGTAGTTCAAAGGCACTGTAATTTTCATCAATTTTATGGAACTAAGTGAGTAAGGAAGTCTATTCTGAATTAATTCTTCTAGTTTTTAAAGAAAAAGCTGATAATGAGAATACAAAGGTGACTTTACTTACCAGTGATAACCCAAATAAATGCCCCATGCATATATTTTTGGGAAGAGATCAACTGGATATGAATACAAAGTATACAATTCACTAAATTCTTTTAAGCTAACAATGGAAAACTATATAATAAATTAACAAGGTATAGAGAGAGTTCCTTCATAAAAATAAGGTATAATTTGACAGAGTTATGTAATCGTTCTTATAGATTTTTGGTCTATTTTCTAACTTAAAATTAATTTAAAAAAATATATCAAATGCAAGATTTTACCTTTACATTTCTTTCTAACAAAAATCATTGTAAATTTTGTTTCCTTTATATCCTGAGTGATTTTATATTTTCTTTTATAAACTAGGTGTAAGAATGATCACATCCATATATGTGTACACCACGTGAGTGCACATACTACTTTTCTAAGTTTTAAAAGTACATTAGCAATATACTGTCTAAATTTTAGATCTAAGGAACATGGAGTGCAGAAAACTCAGGTTGATTAGCTGACACCAGATCAAAAGTTGTATTAGCCTTTATTTTCGTCACAGGTTTTATTTATATTTTCAAAAATTAAAATTTATAGTTTTTTGAATAGAAGCAAAAGAAACAAATGTATAAAAATTAATTTTAAAGCCATATCAAATAGGACTGTTCTGTATATTATAGGTGGCATGCAAATTAGAAGCGTATCTCTTCTTTATGGAAGGATATTTAAAGAAAATCAAAACAATTCTATATAGGCTTTAAAATTAATTTTCCCTGTAATTATTAATATCACAATACCAGATGACTTGACCCATCACCTTCACATTTTTCATCATTTTACACTACTAAACCCAGTGTGTCTGGGATGTTCATTTTTACATGACTAATAAGTGAAGTCCTGCTAGTCTCTGGCAACTTTCCTCCTCATCATAATTTAAGAAGTAATTTTAATGTGAGAACACTTCACATATACACATACATATGTGTAGGTGTGCATGTATTATTTAAATGCAGGCTTTTTTGTTAAATTATAATGTGTGTTTTCACAAAACCCATCTCATTAAATTTTATGAAAAAAGCATTATCACATTAAATCTTTAAACAAAAAATTTAAATGAGTCATTGAACAATCATTGCTTTACTGAAAAGGAGAAAGTATCAAGAAACACTTCTAGCAGGGAGTCTTCAAGAAAGGGTAATAAGATAATGTAGCTGGTGAGGCATCATCTTTATAAGTTCTCACTACTAGTGATAATCAAAATTCTTATCAGAGTTTCATCTAAGCTGTAAAAACGTGAACATAATAGGGATATAGGTCATGAATATGAATGTGATGAGCAAAGGATTTATTAATACTAGTGTGTTCCCCACCCAAATCTCTTCCTGCCACCAGACCTCTTTTTCTGAGACACACACCTCTACAGATGCACTCAGAGCATAAGAGGTTTTATTTTCCTTGCTAAACTCTTGGTCCTATCTTGCCTTCTAAGACATTTTTTGCCCCTGAGGTTCTCAGGCTTCTGTTATGCAGAAACTGGAGAAATGGAAGCAATCTGGGGGTAAAAACTCAAATTGGGGATTTGGGGAAACCAAGAGTGGAAATATAAGAGTTAAAGCATTGTAAAATAAGAATCTCCCAAGCAACTATGAGACATGGGAAAGTTAGAAAGACGAGAAAGACAGTATGTTTCATAGAAGTGGCACTGAGGGATGTGAATCAGGGCCTTCCAATAATGCTTTTGAAAGTCCCATTATTGAAGACTGGATTGCATTTTTACTACTTTTTGGTTTTTAGATTTTGTATTTCCTTGGACAGGCAAAAACTTTTACCATACCATAAGGAGAATGGAATTTTTTGGTTTCACACACACACATACATACAAAGGTTTTCACCCAGACAAATATAGGTCACACATTAAAAATAATTAATTTTAAAATCTTAAGTTAGTTTTAAAAGGTACCAGTATGCTTTTAGTACAAATGCGGTAAATACATTTTTTCTAAATCTCCCAAGATAAGTGTATTACTTAGATTGAAGTTTTAATTAAGTAAATTTTCAAATCTTTAGTGACAACAATATCTGTTCTCAAAAGAAAAGGTTTATACATTATGGATATTAATAAAATATTAACTAATAAATAATCAAATGTTTGTTTTATTTTAACATTGATTTATGTAGTAAAAACATTCATAAACACTTTTTCCCACTTTTATTCTTTAGGAAAAATGTAAAAATTATTATCAAAAGTCATATTATTTTTTAGGAATCCAATCAGTACTTCTCAGATATTTTTAAATCCAAAGACTCTCCCCTCAGTCTCTACTTAATAAGTCCTACAGAAACCCATGATACACAAAAATCTTGAATATACTAGAATATACTCATCCAGACAAAGGAGGTACATAATCGCATTCTCCATTCTTTGTTGTATTCCCACAATGCCAATAACAGGTGGCAGTTAGGACCAAAAGTAATACAGAGCCATCATACAGTTTCTTTAAGTACATTCTATATGTCTTTTGGTGCAGTAAAGAAGAGGGTACTGAATTTCAATTTTGATAGGCATAGCCACGCATATTTTTGAGAACTTATTGTATGCAAATTGGACTGTGTGTGTCTAAGAAGGAGGGGGCTGGGGAGGTGGATAAGGGACAGGGGCAATGCAACTAAACAACTAAAGCCTGTAAACAAACATAATTCAGAAATCTGAGAGCACATTCAGTTCAGTTCAGTTCAGTTCAGTTCAGTCGCTCAGTCATGTATCAGATTTCAAAGATTTACCATGCAAAAATTCACCAAGCAACCTTGCAACCAACATTGTAATGCAGAATATGGGAAGAAACCTACATGTCAGCAAGATGTCTAAATACTCAGCCTGCCAGAACTCCAAACTAAAATTACTGATGAAATACTAAATTAAAAATATATTCTTCAAAGTCTCTGAAAAAATTAGTAAGCATGCTCTCAACTATTTTAAAGAAAAGAAATTCACAGTTCATAAACAGTTTGATAGAATTATATACCAACAAGATATGCATGGCCAATTTCAACTTTGATCCTTCAAAATGTAAGTGTTGAGGAACATAAACAAGAATATTTCTGGAAGAAACTCACTAAAACCCTTGCACTTCTAGGGAGAGGATGGGCCATGAGGCAATAAAGGAAACTAAAAAATGGCAGGAAATAGTAAGTACCAGGAATAAGCAGCATTTCAAAAAAAATGAAATTAAAGTGGTAGTTGTGTGTGACCCCATAGACTGTAGCCCACCAGGCTTCTCTGTCCATGGAATTCTTCAGGCAGCAATACTGGAGTGGGTGGTCATTTCCTTCTGCAGGCGATCTTCCCAATCCACAGCAATGCTGGATGTTAAAACAAAGAAGTGGGTTCCTCCTATTTGCAGTAGGTGGCAGCAAGGGCTAATGAGCAATAAAAGCTAAGAAATATTTTGGCCTAGTTATCAATGTGCTCTTTTAAAGAAGAGCAAAGAAGATTTTGCAAAATAATGGGAAGAATGTGGAGAAAGTTATGGCTTGAATGTTTAACATAAACAGAAAATAGAAATTTGAGAAACATCTGCAATATAAGCTTTGTAAAATTAAGAATATAAAGTACTTTTGAAGCCACAATGAAAAACAGAAAAGTGAAAGCAGATAATAGACTATAATGTAAAATTTTAAAGTTAGAGTTCTGAGAAGGACTGATACAATAGAAAGATAAATAGTTAAAAAATAAATTGTATAAAGCTACAAATTAGTCAATAACATCAGAACTAGAAAGCAAAATTAAACAGAAACAGTAGAATTTCTAATGTAGAAAACTATAGTTGAAAACTAAGGTTTCTATTTAGTAGTGAATATAATTTTTCTAAAAAAATTTAAACAAATTTTCACTTTATAATGTTAATTAAAATGCAAAGATATACATAAGTGTGTGTATATATGTATATACAGGTATATATTATCTATATATACATATATGTATCTATGTATCCATATGTGTCTATATATCTTGATACGTATGTATCTATCAAAAAGTATTTATATATCCTGATAGGTAGGTATGTGTGTATCAGTCTATCCTAATACTGTGTTACACTTGCAAAAAAAAGGTAATTGCATTGTAATACCTAGAACCCCTTTAATTTGTTGTACATCTATATTTTCTAAAATAAAATGATTTATTTTCTTTACCAGAAGTAAGTTTTAAATATAGATAATTTTTAAAATGTCTTTGAAATATATTCTGAAAGTAAGTGCTTTTTCTTTCTTCAAATGTTCCTATTACTTCCAGTAAAACATATACAGAATTTACAAAACATGTTAAATCATAGTAATTACTCTATGCAAATTTTTACAACACTCAAGTGGAGTTTCATAATACCTCTTCTATTTTTCACCTTACATTATTTTCTGCTGTATATATTAAATAGTAAAAGATGGCAAAACTAATGTTCTACCTTGTTTGAAAAGCTTTTGCAAAATCAAATTTTAAAGAAAATCTTTTGCATATTTTCTAAATATCTCCAGATCTTCTTTCTGTAATTAAATTTGTAAAGATTCACTTTGCACATTATATCCCTTTGACAAAAATTGCTTCCATGCATAAAAGGAACAAATTGGTAATTGAATAGTGCCAGGAATAAAATAGTTCAAGAAAGTTCAAATATGTGGTCTCTGAATGTTTTGCACAGGCTTATTGTTTTTCTAAGTTCAATTAAATGATTCAGAATTGTTCCAGGAATAACCTTTACAAAATTAAAAAGTACATTTGCATTATATTGAGTGGCCAACTAAAATGCTAACAATTCTAACTGGAAAGGTTTTAAAGTTGAAAAGAAATATCTCATAAATTGAGTGCATAAGTGGTTGAACATTTTAAAATATATTTGTTTTTCTTTCGACATTTTAATAGTACTGAAATCTCTTTTAAAGGTAAATATCTGCACCCTATTGATTATGCATTCAGAGGTTTCATTATGAAATACCCTGATGTGCCTTATGTGAATCACTCTAATTTTCTGAACTAAACCCTAGGATTTTGAAGCACAGATTGAGCAAAACAGCAAAATACTGAATGCATGATGATTAAATTATTGCCTTAATTCAACTTGATGTCTATGTGATTTCAAATTTAATTCTGATAAACCGAAATCAATAGTGTTCTAACTACAAAATTATGCTCTTAACATATATTTCCTAAAGAAATGACAGTAAATGACAGTAATTTAATTCAGTCTTGTAAAGACATCATGGTTAACTTGAAAATCACGGTTTTCTAATACGGAGAGAATGGGAGGAGGAGAAGGAAAGGAGAAAGAGAGAGGCTTGTTTATTTTTATAGTTAATCTCTACTGTACTACTTCACACTGTTTTACATTCAAAATGGAAATCTCTTGAGGAGAGAGAATGCTACAATAGAGAATGCTTGTGGGTTTTTTCCCTGTTTGGACTTTTCAGTGGATTTCTCAAGTCCTTCTTCTGAGATCATTCTTTTCCACGGTAGAGAATTCCCAAGATAAGGAACTGGCTTTTTCTATTACAAGTGTCAATTTTGTAAGTGGTTTTAGTGGTTTGAAAATTTGTCCAAGAGTAACAAGAGAGAAACCACCAATGTGTATCACATAGACCACCAAAGAGCCATCAGACTCAAGTGGCTTTCAGTCACCATTAACCTCTGCTGTCTGAAAATACAGTATCACAAATTTTGCTTGCTATTAACAAGACTTTCTGTCTTTCTGCTTGATTTTACTTTCCCACTTTTTAATGTTTATGTACAAAGAGCAAACACTAAAATGCTACAACAGAGTACCAAATATTTTAAAATTAAATAATGTCAACAAGCTCTATCACCTGGCAAGTCTGACTTTTCTGTTCCCATTCTACAAGTGAGTCAGAAGAAGGTAGAAGAAGGTAAAATTTACTTTTCTGATAAGATTAAGTAGCAACTAGAGGGAATCCTTTTCCTTAAAAACAGTGTGGAAGACAATGCAAGTTGAAGATTATGTGTGTGGAGTAAGGAGCCAGACTGCCTAGATTCACATCTTTGCCAGTATGAGTAAATAATTTGGCCTCTCTGTATAGTACTTACTTCTACATAAACTCTCCTTCCCTGTCAAATGTTAATAATCATAATATCTTTCTCACTGGATAGTTATGAGGACTATGATATGTGAAGCACCAGTAAATGGTAAACAGTATATGATAATGAACTCCTGACATAATAAACAATATGGATGAACTGTACCATTCAGCTTTCTTTGCCAGATATTTCACCTTTTATTACTACTCTGGTTTAAGTGTTCAGAGTAGTTAAATTTGGGGATGCCTGACAAAACCATATCCCTGCTTTGAAAATACTCCTTACCAATAGTTCCCACTAATGGAATTCTATTTGCACAACCTTCTGAGTGACCAGAGTGGATTACAGCAGGAGGGGAAAGCTAATCCATGGGAAAAGAAAACATTCTCTTATTTCCTACATTTCTTTTTCTAAGGATTTCAGTGACAAGATTCAGAAAACACAGCTTGAAGGGGATTTGTTGGGAAACTGAAGTCATGTAGACTTGGTGCAGACAAACCTACTCATCTGTGTGTGAGCAAAGAGACTAAGAGAAAGCCTAGAAGATGGGGAGAGAAAAGAGACTATGCAACTACCAAGAAGTGTGTCTCAGCTCATGACTTTCCTTTTCTAATTAAGCTTGTAATAAGACTGGCTAAAATGTCTTACTACTGGAATTCTAAGACACCTCATGAACAAATGTACTTGAACTAAGATAAGTGATTTCTATTTCTTTTAACTAAATGATTTCTCAACCAGATGTTTTCCTATTGCACCATGACATGCAATAGGAAAGATCTGAAAAAAAAAAAAAATGCATTGTGATAAATGTAAGCAAATTGTGGGGAAGTGGAGGAATGAGCTGATTGCAAGTAATGCCAAGCTCTTCTGTGCTGAAAATGAACCTATAAGAATTAATTCCTCTCATATCAGCAATGTAAATCCATCATAAGACACTGTGAAACCAAAAGGTATACATTTTTCCTAAACAGAGAGAAGTGTTGAGAAGGGACAGCCTAAAACAAGTAATCTCCTATAAGAGCATGCTTAAGAGAGAAGTTCACAAGTTAGTATCAGTTTATTCAGAAGTTTGGAAGAAAAAGTAGAAGAAATGTGCTAATGATACCAATGATAATGATAATGATAATGATAGTGAAATATTAAGAAAAGGAGTAACATTATAAGAAGGCTGCAAAGTGTAATATAATAAACTCAGAGGGTTACCTTTGATAGTTTTGTAAAAGAATCCTAAATCTGCTTTGGACAAACAACTTGACACCTTCACCCTCAGCCTCGCTATTCTAAACTTGGAATAGCAATGTTTACCATATAGCGTTGTCTTGAAGATTAAGAATAAGAACTTGGTCATCAATCAGACCTAGATTCCCATTTTGATTTATAATAAAAGCTCAAAAAATGGGTTTTGTTTACTTTTGCTTCTTAAATGATTTTTAGCATTGCTTCCCAATCATGAGTTATTCATAAACAGAAATGGATATCCAGCTTGAACCATTAAGCTCAAAACAACAGGAAGACTTTACGCTAATCTTTGATTGGAATTCATTATTAAATTGTTTCTTGTTTATCCACATAGCAACTTGCTGTTCTTAATAGTACATGAGTTATTGAGGAACAACAGACCTTAGTAATGGTTATTTATTCATGTTTTGTAATGACACTGATCTCAATCTTCCATGTCATTTAGAGCACAGCTCCTATCTTTGTTCATCTGTCTGAACAGTTGTCATTACTTCTCTATTCAGTTACAATAGGGACTCTTAGTTTTACATGTATAGTCTTAAATCCTTAAGGGACTCTGCAATTAATTCATAAGCAATTTTACAACTTCTATATGCTCAATAATAAATGGGCATCCCAGGTGGTGCTAGTGGTAAAGAACCCACCTGCCAGTGCAGGAGACTTAAGAGACACAGATTTGATCCCTGGGTCGGGAAGATCCTCTGGAGGAGGGCATGGTAACCCACTCCAGTATTCTTGCCTGGAGACTCTCATGGACAGAGGAGCCTGACTGGCT
Organism: Capricornis sumatraensis; assembly: GCF_032405125.1. Classification (NCBI taxonomy): domain Eukaryota; kingdom Metazoa; phylum Chordata; class Mammalia; order Artiodactyla; family Bovidae; genus Capricornis; species Capricornis sumatraensis. The sequence goes on along the minus strand of NC_091074.1, from coordinate 42,341,525 downwards.
ACAGTTCATAGGGTATCAAAGAGTGGGACATGACAAGCAACTTAGCATCCACACATGCACACATTCACCATAAAGCCTATAAAGAAGAAATGGGAAAGAGCCTCATCATGTACATTAAAGAAAGTTAAATCATGAATGACAACTTAATCATCAGTTGAGCAAACATGTCCTTTCAGTGATTCATGACCATCTAATTTGCACTTGGAATCCTTTGAGAATAACACACTGAAATTCCCTTGGCACTGGTAATATTTGTTGTGGTATGTGCTGCTAATTGCTTACTCAATATCCAGTCTCCCTGTCTTTCTTTAACCTGAGCTTATAGGGGGTGGGTGAATGTACCCAGATAAAATCATTTTACTAGCACTTTTACCGGAGAAGGCAATGGCAACCCACTCCAGTTTTCTTGCCTGGAGAATTCCAGGGACCACAGAGCCTGGTGGGCTGCTGTCTATGGGATCGCACAGAGTCAAACACGACTGAGTGACTTAGCAGCACCAGCACTCTTACAGCTAGAAGTGGGATGACAAAACAATGTTGACCAATTAGATGCAAGAATCACAGGTGAGGATCCCTGGAAATGAATGCAGAAAGAATATTGATATAGAATGAATGATTCTGTCCCCCTAAAATTCATACATTGAAATCTATTCCCCATTGTGTTGTTATTTGAAGGTAATTTAATCATAAAGTGGAGCTTTTCTGAATGGAATTGGGGCTCTTTTAACTATGGATCAGATAGCTAGCTCATTCTTGCTTTTTTATTTGAGGATACAAATAGCTTGCAGTTTGCAACCTGGAAGAGGGCTCTAGTAACAACCCAACCACCCTAGCATCCTGCTGTTAGACCTCCAGGCTTCAGAATTATGAGAAACAAATTTTTAGTTTTTTTATAAATCACCCAGTCTATGATAATTTCTCATAGCAATCCAAACTGACTAAGACAGAAACATTCAGTTGCAATGCTTAATTTCACCTTTTCAACTTTTCTTGCTTGTAATCCATATGTGATGCTTATAAGATTGAAAGTCACAGACAGGAATAACAGAGAAAAAAGAATAAATCCCAGGTATCTGCTGTCATCACTGAGACATTTCTGGAACCCTGGACCACCAGATCCCTAAATGTCTTGCTTCATTAAAAAAAGTAAATCTTTATTAATTTAAAGCACTGATCTGATGAACTACAGATGGAGGTTTGTGCCATTGTACAGGATACAGGAATCAAGACCATCCCCTAGAAAAAGAAATGCAAAAAAGCAAAATGGCTGTCTGAGGAGATCTTACAAATAGCTGTGAAAAGATGGGAAGTGAAAAGCAAAGGAGAAAAGGAAAGATATACCCATTTGAATGGAGAGTTCCAAAGAATATCAAGGAGAGATAAGAAAGTCTTTCTCAGTGATCAGTGCAAAGAAATAGAGGGAAAAAAATAGAATGGGAAAGACTAGAGATCTCTTCAAGAAAATTAGAGATACCAAGGGAATAGTTCATGCAAAGATGGGCTCACGAAAGGACAGAAATCATAGGGACCTGACAGAAGCAGAAGATATTAAGAAGAGGTGGCAAGAATACACGGAAGAACGGTACAAAAAAGATCTTCACAATCCAGATAATCACGATGGTGTGATAACTCACCTAGAGCAAGACATCCTGGAATGTGAGGCAAGTGGGCCTTAGAAAGCATCACTACGAACAAAGCTAATGGAGGTGATGGAATTCCAGTTGAGCTGTTTCAAATCCTGAAAGATGATGCCGTGAAAGGGCTGCACTCAATATGCCAGCAAATATGGAAAACTCAGCAGTGACCACAAGACTGGAAAAGGTCAGTTTTCATTCCAATTGCAAAGAAAGGCAATGCCAAAGAATGCTAAGACTATCGCACAATTGCACTCATCTCACACGCTAGGAAAGTAATGCTCAAAATTCTCCAAACCAGGCTTCAGCAATACATGAACTGTGAACTTCCAGATGTTCAAGCTGATTTTAGAAAAGGCAGGGGAACCAGAGATCAAATTGCCAACATCCGCTGGATCATCGAAAAAGTAAGAGAGCTCCAGAAAAATATCTACTTCTGCTTCATTGATGATGCCAAAGCCTTTAACTGTGTGCATCACAATAAACTGTGGACAATTCTGAAAGAGATGGGAATACCAGACCACCTGACCTGCCTCTTGAGAAATCTGTACACAGGTCAGGAAGCAACAGTTAGAACTGGACATGGAATAACAGACTGGTTCCAAATAGGAAAAGGAGTATGTCAAGGCTGTATATTGTCACCCTGCTTATTTAACTTCTATGAAGAGTACATCATGAGAAACATTGGGCTAGAGAAAGCACAAGCTGGAATCAAGATTGCCAGGAGAAATATCAGTAACCTCAGATATGCAGATGACACCACCATTATGGCAGAAAGTGAAGAAGACCTAAAGAGCCTCTTGATGAAAGTGAAAGGAGTGAAAAAGTTGGCTTAAAGCTCAACATTCAGAAAATGAAGATCATGGCATCCGGTCCCATCACTTCATGGCAGATACATGGGGAAACAGTGGAAACAGTGGCTAACTTTATTTTCTGGGCTCCAAAATCACTGCAGATGGTGATTGCAGCCATGAAATTAAAAGACACTTACTCCTTAGAAGGAATGTTATGACCAACCTAGACAGCATATTAAAAAGCAGAGACATTACTTTTCCAACAAAGGTACATCTAGTCAAGGCTATGGTTTTTCCAGTGGTCATATACGGATGTGAGAGCTGGACTATAAAGAAAGCTGAGCACTGAAGAATTGATGCTTTTGAACTGTGGTGTTGGAGAAGACTCTTGAGAGTCCCTTGAACTGCAAGAAATCCAACCAGTCCATCCTAAATGAAACCAGTCCTGAATATTGATTGGAAGGACTTATGTTGGGGCTGAAACTCCAGTACTTTGGCCACCTGATGTGAAGAGGTGACTCATTGGAAAAGACCCTGATGCTGGGAAAGATTGAAGACAGGAGGAGAAGGGGATGACAGAGGATAAGATGGTTGGATGGCATCATCGACTCGATGGACATGGGTTTGAGTGTACTCCAGGAGTTGGTTATGGACAGGGAGGCCTGGCATGCTGCGGTTCATGGGGTCGCAAAGAGTCAGACATGACTGAGCAACTGAAGTGAAGTGAACTGAACTGATCAGATTTTGTTTAGGGGACAAATGTCTTCATCACTAGTAGTGAAGTCATCTTCAGTATTTTAATATCAAGACATAGGTGCTTCATTATTATATATATCTTCATGATATAAATATGAGGAAGAAAAAAAGGAAAATACAAAATATTTTAAAATAGATGGAATTCAAGATGTTATTTTGGGGCTACAACAAATGTAAAAATGTGCAAGAAGAATCTGAAAAACCAAGCAGAACCAGTGAGTCAGGATTAACTGAATATAGTTGACCCCATTTCAGTTTGAGTAATTCTCCTTTTAAGCATCCTCCTGTAGCAAATAGCAATAGAAGCAAAATACCTTTCTCTAGTTAAGGTAATATTCACATTTTTATTACTGACAGGCACATACCCATATACATACACACACATATGTATATATTTATAAACACATTAACTATGTTAAAATGTAAGGATGCAAAGAAAGAAACAGGCACAACATTTGAAAAAGAGGAACTATCTCTGTTGTAAACTTGATGCCACAAATATTCTGCTTATACCATTAATTTAAGGTCACTTGCCTAATTTATGTCAAAGCAACTTCATGAATCTACATTAAGGAAATAATAGGAAGATAAAAGCACTTAGGACAATGATGCTGTTTAAAGAAGATTAACTGAAGTCTGTTCTTTCTGTATAACATGGAAGCAATTATTTGGTCCTACTAAATTATATTCTTGAATCATCTGTTCATAATATTTTGAAGCTAAATAAGTATTTGAAGAGTCTGTTGTTTAAATTACTTTTTTTCCATTATGAGAAAACTGAGTCCTGGAAAAATGATAAAATTATCCAATGATGTAATGTAGCTAACTAAATCAATTTAATCACTTTTTAAAAAGCTAGTGTCAGGGTTAACATTTTCAGTTACTAACAGGACTTAATTGCCTTCTCCCAATTCACAAATAAAAACGTGTAACTATGAAAATTTGTATATGAAAATTGTAGCTGGGCCTTATGGTTATAGAGGATTAATATTGAAAACTAGGAAAATAAGACATTTTGGCCCAAACTTTGGAAATTCTTATTCACCAGATTGTAGGAAGGGGCAAATTATCTTGAATTACCTTACAGTTAATAAATTATTTCCTGTTTCCTCTCCTATAACAATTATTAAAATAATAATAGATATTAAATGCAATTTTTTGTTATATATTGAAGGAGATTATTTTAATGCTATATGTAAATCTGTATCAAGTTATGATGAAAGAGGTACTTTATGTCACTTGTTCCCTTAGCATGCCTTGGATCCATGAGATAACTTAAATTAACAAAATTCTTGCCAGTAAGATTTTGTCTCTGTATTTTCTATAGTCTCCTGGGACACTGCAACTGGTGGGCAAAGTTTCTTTTCAGTAACACAATGAAAACTAAAGGTAAGTGAAGACTGCAGACTGTATGGTTGGCAAATAAACCGATGACTTTTTATGGGAACAACATGCATAGCATCATCAACTGGTGTACGTGTTTGTTTGTTTTTTTTTTTACTGTAGACTGAATGTTGACCAAAAGAGCAAGCAATAATCATTATATAGCTCTCATCTATATTTTCAGAGTAAGAGTCGTGTACTCACAATAATTTTTCCTTATCCCATTGCTCAGGACTAACTCTGTCCTTCTCTATCCACTGAGGGAGATGGATATAATTTCCAAAAAAGTATAGCTAAGGAAATGAACATTATATAGCTGGAAAAAAAAAGAATCTGCTCAAGATAAGCATTAAAGTCAATATTATATAAAAGCTATGACTGGAGAGAGGTTAGGAAACATGAAGAATAGTAGTTTTTCTCTGTTTTAGGGACACATATTAATACCTGGGGTTCCCTGATAGTTCAGCTGGTAAAGAACCCACCTGCAATGCAGGAGACCTGGATTTGATCCCTGAGTTGAGAAGATCCCCTGGAGAAGGAAACAGCTACCCAGTCTAGTATTCTGGCCTGAAGAATTCCATGGACTATTCCATGGGGTTACAAAGAGTCAGAAACGACTGAGCAACTTTCATTAATACCTAGGAGAGATTAAAAAAAAAAAAGAAAAGAAAAGAAATACCCTAGATAATCATACTAATCAGCTTCTATGACTGTGGCTCAAAATCTGGATTCCATGATGAATTTCAAGGGTTCCAAACATGCCTAGAAATTATACATAAGTTTGTGTATTTGCACATATCTATATTGAAAAGCAGAGACAACTTGCCAGCAAAGTCCGTCTAGTCAAGGCTATGGTTTTTCCAGTAGTCATGTACAGATGTGAGAGTTGGACTGTGAAGAAAGCTGAGCACCGAAGAATTGATGCTTTTGAACTGTGGTGTTGGAGAAGACTCTTGAGAGTCCCTTGGACTGCAAGGAGATCCAACCAGTCCATTCTTTTTTTTTTTTTTAATTTTTATTTTTACTTTATTTTGCTTTACAATATTGTATTGGTTTTGCCATACATTGACATGACTCTGCCACGGGTGTACATGAGTTCCCAATCCTGAACCCCCCTCCCACCTCCCACCCCATATCTTCTCTCTGGATCTTTCCCCTGCACCAGCCCCAAGTATCCTGTATCCTGCATCTAACATAGACTGGCGATTTGTTTCTTACATGGTAGTATACATGTTTCAATGCCATTCTCCCAAATCATCCCACCCTCTCCCTCTCTCACAGAGTCCAAAAGTCCATTCTATACATCTGAGTCTCTTTTGCTGTCTCGCATACAGGGTTATCATTACCATCTTTCTAAATTCCATATATATGTGTTAGTATACTGTATTGATGTTTTTCTTTCTGGCTTACTTCACTCTGTATAATAGGCTCCAGTTTCATCCACCTCATTAGAACTGATTCAAATATATTCTTTTTAATGGCTGAGTAATACTCCATTGTGTATATGTACCACAGCTTTCTTACCCATTCATCTGCTGATGGACATCTAGGTTGTTTCCATGTCCTGGCTATTATAAACAGTGCTGCGATGAGCATTGGGGTACATGTGTCTCTTTCAATTCTGGTTTCCTCGGTGTGTATGCCCAGCAGTGGGATTGCTGGGTCATAAGGCAGTTCTATTTGCAATTTTTTAAGGAATCTCCACACTGTTCTCCATAGTTGCTCACTATATTGCATTCCCACCAACAGTGTAAGAGGGTTCCCTTTTCTCCACACCCTCTCCAGCATTTCTTGCTTGAAGACTTTTGGATTGCAGCCATTCTGACTGACGTGAAATGGTACCTCATTGTGGTTTTGATTTGCATTTCTCTGATAATGAGTGATGTTGAGCATCTTTTCATGTGTTTGTTAGCCATCCGTATGTCTTCTTTGGAGAAATGTCTATTTAGTTCTTTGGCCCATTTTTTGATTGGGTCGTTTATTTTTCTGGAATTGAGCTGCATGAGTTGCTTGTATATTTTTGAGATTAGTTGTTTGTCAGTTTCTTCATTTGCTATTATTTTCTCCCATTCAGAAGGCTGTCTTTTCACCTTGCTTATAGTTTCCTTTGTTGTGCAGAAGCTTTTAATTTTAATTAGATCCCATTTATTTATTTTTGCTTTTCTTTCCAGTATTCTGGGAGGTAGATCATAGAGGATCCTGCTGTGATTTATGTCAGAGAGTGTTTTGCCTATGTTCTCCTCTAGGAGTTTTATCGTTTCTGGTCTTACATTTAGATCTCTAATCCATTTTGAGTTTATTTTTGTGTATGGTGTTAGAAAGTGACCTAGTTTCATTCTTTTACAAGTGGTTGACCAGTTTTCCCAGCACCACTTGTTAAAGAGATTGTCTTTAATCCATTGTATATTCTTGCCTCCTTTGTCGAAGATAAGGTGTCCATATGTGTGTGGATTTATCTCTGGGCTTTCTATTTTGTTCCATTGGTCTATATTTCTGTCTTTGTGCCAGTACCATACTGTCTTGATGACTGTGGATTTGTAATAGATCCTGAAGTCAGGCAGGTTGGTTCCTCCAGTTCCATTTTTCTTTCTCAAGATTGCTTTGGCTATTCGAGGTTTTTTGTATTTCCTTACAAATCATGAAATTAACTGTTCTAGCTCTGCGAAAAATACCGCTGGTAGCTTGACAGGGATTGTATTGAATCTGTAGATTGCTTTGGGTAGTATACTCATTTTCACTATATTGATTCTTCCAATCCATGAACATGGTATATTTCTCCATCTATTAGTGTCCTCTTTGATTTCTTTCATCAGTGTTTTATAGTTTTCTATATATAGGTCTTTAGTTTCTTTAGGTAGATATATTTCTAAGTATTTTATTCTTTTTGTTGCAATGGTGAATGGAATTGTTTCCTTAATTTCTTTTTCTACTTTCACATTATTACTGTATAGGAATGCAAGGGATTTCTGTGTGTTGATTTTATATCCTGCAACTTTACTATATTCATTGATTAGCTCCAGTAATTTTCTGGTGGAGTCTTTAGGGTTTTTATGTAGAGGATCATGTCATCTGCAAAAAGTGAGAGTTTTACTTCTCTTCCAATTTGAATTCCTTTTATTTCTTTTTCTGCTCTGATTGCTGTGGCCCAAACTTCCAGAACTATGTTGAATAGTAGTGGTGAAAGTGGGCACCCTTGTCTTGTTCCTGACTTTAGAGGAAATGCTTTCAATTTTTCACCATTGAGGATAATGTTTGCTGTGGGTTTGTCATATACAGCTTTTATTATGTTGAGGTATGTTCCTTCTATTCCTGCTTTCTGGAGAGTTTTATCATAAGTGGATGTTGAATTTTGTTAAAGGTTTTCTCTGCATCTATTGAGAAAATCATATGGCTTTTATTTTTCAATTTGTTAATGTCATGTATTACATTGATTGTTTTGTGGAAATTGAAGAATTCTTGCATCCCTGGGATAAAGCCCACTTGGTCATGGTGTTAGATCTTTTTAATGTGTTGTTGGATTCTGATTGCTAGAATTTTGTGAGGATTTTTGCATCTATGTTCATCAGTAATATTGGCCTGTAGTTTTCTTGTTTTGTGGCGTCTTTGTCAGGTTTTGGTATTATGGTGATGGTGGCTTCATAGAATGAGTTTGGAAGTTTACCTTCCTCTGCAATTTTCTGGAAGAGTTTGAGTAGGATAGGTGTTAGCTCTTCTCTAAATTGTTGGTAGAATTCAGCTGTGAAGCTGTCTGGACCTGGGCTTTTGTTTGCTGGAAAATTTCTGATTACAGTTTCAATTGCCATGCTTGTGATGGGTCTGTTAAGATTTTCTATTTCTTCCTGGTTCAGTTTTGGAAAGTTGTACTTTTCTAAGAATTTGTCCATTTCTTCCATGTTGTCCATTTTATTGGCATATAATTGCTGACAGTAGTTTCTTATGATCCTTTGTATTTCTGTGTTGTCTGTTGTGATCTCTCCATTTTCATTTCTAATTTTATTGATTTGATTTTCCCCCCTTTGTTTCTTGATGAGTCTGGCTAATGGTGTGTCAATTTTATTTATCCTTTCAAAGAACCAGCTTTTGGCTTTGTTGATTTTTGCTGTGGTCCCTTTTGTATATATTTCTGCCCTAATTTTTAAGATTTCTTTCCTTCTACTAACTCTGGGATTCTCCATTTCTTCCTTTTCTAGTTGCTTTAGGTGTAGAGTTAGGTTGTTTATTTGACTTTTTTCTTGTTTCTAGAGGTACGCTTGTATTGCTATGAACTTTCCTCTTAGCACTGCTTTTACAGTGTCCCACAGGTTTTGGGTTGTTGTGTTTTCATTTTCATTCGTTTCTATGCATATTTTTATTTCTTTTTTGATTTCTTCTGTGATTTTTTGTTTATTCAGAAGCGTGTTGTTTATCCTCCATATGTTGGAATTTTTAATAGTTTTTCTCCTGTAATTGATATCTAATCTTAATGCATTATGGTCAGAAAAGATGCTTGGAATGATTTTGATTTTTTTGAATTTATCAAGGTTAGATTTATGGCCCAGGATGCAATCTATCCTGGAGAAGGTTCCATGAGCACTTGAGAAAAAGGTGAAATTCATTGTTTTGGGGTGAAATGTCCTATAGATATCAATTAGGTCTAACTGGTCTATTGTATCAATTAAAGTTTGCTTTTCTTTGTTAATTTTCTGTTTAGTTGATCTGTCCATAGGTGTGGTGGGGTATTAAAGTCTCCCACTATTATTGTGTTATTGTTAATTTCCCCTTTCATACTTGTTAGCATTTGTCTTACATATTGTGGTGCTCATATGTTGGATGCATATATATTTATAATTGTTATATCTTCTTCTTGGATTGATCCTTTGATCATTATGTAGTGTCCTTCTTTGTCTCTTTTCACAGCCTTTGTTTTAAAGTCTATTTTATCTGATATGAGTATTGCTACTCCTGCTTTCTTTTGGTCTCTATTTGCATGGAGTATCTTTTTCCAGCCCTTCACTTTCAGTCTGTATGTGTCCCTTGTTTTGAGGTGGATCTCTTGTAGGGAGCATATATAGGGGTCTTGTTTTTGTATCCATTCAGCCAGTCTTTGCCTTTTGGTTGGGGCACTCAACCCATTTACGTTTAAGGTAATTATTGATAAATATGATCCTGTTGCCATTTACTTTATTGTTTTGGGTTCGGGTTTTTACACCCTTTTTGTGTTTCCTGTCTAGAGAATATCCTTTAGCTTTTGTTGGAGAGCTGGTTTGGTGATGCTGAATTCTCTCAGCTTTTGCTTGTCTGTAAAGCTTTCGATTTCTCTTTCATATTTGAATGAGATCCTTGCTCATTATTAGGCTCTAGGTTATTTTCTTTCATCACTTTAGGTATGTCTTGCCATTCCCTCTTGGCCTGAAGGGTTTCTATTGAAAGACCTGAAGTTATCCTTATGGGAATCCCCTTGTGTGTTATTTGTTGTTTTTCCTTTTCTGCTTTTAATATTTGTTCTTTGTGTTTGATCTTTGTTAATTTGATTAATATGTGTCTTGGGGTGTTTTGTCTTGGGTTTATCCTGTTTGGAACTCTCTGGGTTTCTTGAACTTGGGTGATTATTTCCTTCCCCATTTTAGGGATGTTTTCAACTATTAGCTCCTCAAGTATTTTCTCATGGTCTTTCTTTTTGTCTTCTTCTTCTGGGACTCCTATAATTCGAATGTTGGAGCATTTCATATTGTCCTGGAGGTCTCTGAGATTGTCCTCATTTCTTTTAATTCATTTTTCCTTTTTCCTCTCTGATTCATTTATTTCTACCATTCTATCTTCTATTCCACTAATCCTGTCTTCTGCTTCCAATATTCTACTATTTTTTGCCTCCAGAGTGTTTCTGATCTCATTCATTGCATTATTCATTATATATTGACCTCTTTTTATTTCTTCTAGGTCCTTGTTAAACCTTTCTTGCATCTTCTCAATCCTTGTCTCCAGGCTATTTATCTGTGATTCCATTTTGATTTCAAGATTTTGGATCATTTTCACTATCAATATTCGGAATTCCTTCTCAGGTAGATTCCCTATCTCTTCCTCTTTTGTTTGGTTTGGTGGGCATTTCTCCTGTTCCTTTACCTGCTGGGTATTCCTCTGTCTCTTCATCTTGGTTATATTGCTGCATTTGGGGTGGCCTTTCTGTAATCTGCAAATTTGTGGGGTTCTCTTTATTATGGAGTTGCTCACTGTGGGTGAGGTTGTATCAGTGGCTGGTGAAGGTTTCTTGGTTAGGGAAGCTTGTGTCGGAGTTCTTTTGGGTGGAGCTGGGTTTCTTCTCTCTGGAGTGCAATGAAGTGTCCAGTAATGAGTTATGAGATCAGTGGTTTTGGAGTAACTTTGAGCTGCCTGTATATTGAAGCTCAGGGGTGTGTTCCTGTGTTGCTGGAGAATTTACGTGGTATGTCCTGCTCTGGAACTTATTGGCCCTTGGGTGGTGCTTGGTTTCAGTGTAGGTATGGAGGCGTTTGATGAGCTCCTATCGATTAATGTTCCCTGGATTCAGGAGTTCTCTGATGTTCTCAGGATTTTGACTTAAGCCTCCTGCTTCTGGTTTTCAGTTTTATTTTTACAGTAGCCTCAAGACTTCTCCATCTATACAGCACCAATGATAAAGCATTTAGGTTAAAGATGAAAAGTTTCTCCACATTGAGGGGCATCCAGAGAGGTTCACTGAGTTACATGGAGAGGAGAAGAGGGAGGGGGTAGTTAGAAGTGACTGGAGTGAGATGAGGTGGGATCAAAAGAGGAGAGAGCAACCTAGCCAGTAATCACTTCCTTATGTGCGCTCCACAGTCTGGATGGCTGAGAGATGTTCATGGAGTTATACAGAGAAGAGGAGAGAGGGGAAGTAGACAGAGGTGGCTAGGAGGATAAAAGAGAGAGACAGATCCAGCCAGTAACCAATTTCCTAAGTGTTCTCCATCGTCTGGAATACACAGAGATTCAGAGAGTTGGGTAGAGAAGAGAAGGGAGAGGGAGGAGACAGAGACAACCTGGTGGAGAAAAAGGAGAGTCCAAAGGAGGAGAGAGTGGTCAAGCCAGTAATCTCGCTCTCAGGTAAAATTGGATACTGAAAATTGGGTCTATAAATGTACAAAAGTGACAACAAATACCAAAAAACAAAGATTAAAAATCTAGAGTAGAGGTTGGATTTTCAAAAATACAATATTAAAGAAAAGAAGAAGATGATAAAAAAGAGAGTTACAAGAATTATTAAAAAACAACAACAATCACAAAAAATATATATATGGCATTTGCTTTAAAAATAGGGTTTTTTTTTGAAAAGTAATAGTAGGTTATAAAAATAATAATTAAAGGAAAAATAGAGGGCTTAAAAATTTAAAAAAGTTTAAAAAAGAAGAAGAAAAAGAAAAGAAGAAGAAACAACAACATCAACAAAACAAAACAAAACAAAACCAAAAAAAGAGAATGATCGAAAAAATAGTAAAGATATATCTGGGACTTTCTCTGGTGTTGTGGGCAGTGTGGGGTCACTTCCAAGGCAGTTCCCTGTGTTTAGCTTCTTCCATTTGCTGGTCTCTTCAGTGTCTGATTTCCGCCCTGTCACAAGGTGGGTGGTGGTGGACACTTTTTTTTATTTTTTTAGGCTCACTTGTTCAGTCGTGCTGAGGGGAGGGAGGGATGCTGCAAACAAATAACACTGGCATGTGCTCGCAGTGTCTCAGCCATGCTGGGCCTGCCCCTGCTCACGGCGCACACCATTCCGACTCTACGTTGCTCCTCCGGGAACCGTCTAAGGCCAGCCCTAGGCTGCATACACCTCCCCGGTCTAAGCCGCTCAGGCTCGGCTCTCAGGTAGCCCTCAGAGGCTCAGATTAGGTTGGGCATGCATTTTATGCCCTTCCCAGGTCCTAGTAGCTCAGGTGTTTGGTGAGTGTGGTTGCTGCGATTTATTGCCTTTCCCGTCCCTGCTGCTCAGTTTTCTGGGTGTACTGCTGGCTCTCCTGCTCAGGCAGATGGTGACTGCCCAGAACCCCAAGAAGTCTTAGCAAAGAAGCCTGCTTGCAGTTTGGTAGGGAATGCCTCTCTGGAGCTGTGATTGCCCCCTTCCAGCCCTACAGCTCTGGCTGCCTTTCACTGGAGGGGGATGGTCTGCAGCCGGCTATTTCTGTTCCATCCTTTGTTCTGTGTGCAGTCCTGGCGGTGTCTTATGTTAGAGCTTTTCGCATGGCAGCTATCCCACAGTCTGGTATGCTAGCCCAAATTAGTTCACTCTGGTTACACTCAGGGCATTCCAGCCAATTCTTAAAATGCACTGCAGCCCACACCTCCCTGCCCAGCCCCCACTTTCTAGTGGTGGAGGCAGGCGTCTGCACTGCTTCTCTGCTAGGGGAGTTACCGTTGGGCTCATAATCTGTTGGCTTTATTCTTTCCTGTTATGTTGCCCTCTGTGCTTCCAAGGCTTGCCTCAGACTCGGCAGTGAGAGTGTTTCCTGGTGTTTGGAAACCTCTCTTTTTAAGACTCCCTTCCTGGGATGGGACTCCCTTCCCAGGACAGAGCTCCCTCCCTACCTCCTTTGTCTCTTTTTTCATCTTTTATATTTTATCCTACCTGTTTTTGAAGACAATGATCTGCTTTTCTGGATGCCTGATGTCCTCTGCCAGCATTCAGATGTTGTTTTGTGGAATTTATTCAGCATTGAAATGTTCTTTTGATGAATTTGTGAAGGAGAAAGTGGTCTCCCCGTCCTATTCCTCTGACATCTTAGGACAGCCCAACCAGTCCATTCTAAAGGAGATCAGTCCTGGGTGTTCTTTGGAAGGAATGATGCTAAAGCTGAAACTCCAGTACTTTGGCCACCTCATGCAAAGAGTTGACTCATTGGAAAAGACTCTGATGCTGGGAGGGATTGGGGTCAGGAGGAGAAGGGGACAACAGAGGATGAGATGGCTGGATGGCATCACTGACTCAATGGACATGAGTGTGAGTGAACTCCAGGAGTTGGTGATGGACAGGGAGGTCTGGTGTGCTGCGATTCATGGGGTCGCAAACAGTCGGACACGACTGAGCGACTGAACTGAACTGATATAGTATAAGATCATTTATTGAGAGTGAGAGAAATGCAACTCAAAATTGTTCATGATAAAATTTAGATGCATTGCTTCACTACCAAAGCACATGAAAGGACAGAGGAGAAATACTCATTGAAACAACTAGACCAAGATCTTAGATGTCATTGAAATATATGTCCTTGTAGCTCCCTCAACTTTTTCATTTTCTAACAGGTTTCATTATATCCCAAAGAGATAAGGCAAGCTGTGAAACATTAGGCCATGGCCAGATTCAAGTTTCATTCACACATTATAAGCTTAGGAACTAGAAGAGAGACTAGTTACTCTCCTCTAGAGACTAGACTTGCTCTAGCTATGGAAGTGCTCTTGTCGGTAAATTTTGGGCCGTAAATCCTCCATATTTCAATTGCTCTATTTAAATAAAGATAATACTATTGTTGTCTTAGTTCAAATCATGTGCACAATCTAATCACAGTGGCAGGAGTATGATGGACTTAATATAGCTAAAGCAAATGGCTTGAAAAAGCATTTCCTATAGTAAGTGGGCAGGGGCTTTGGGGGTTTTAAAGCAACCTTTTTTTTTTTTTTTTTAGTCAGTTAGTCCAGTACAACATGTATAAGATGTACAATAAGAGACTGTTTGGAACATTGCAAGAATTTTGGTTACAAAATGTATAAAATTTTCAAATTTTCAACTACATCATTAACTCCCAATTAAGAGTGATTTTTTTATTCTTATTTTTATTTATTTTTTATTCTTACAGTGATTCACAAGTAAAGAATTTCTAAAACTTTTAAGCCCTGAGCAGAAAATACCAAAAAAATAAGAATCAAATATGTGCTTCTTTTAAAGAATGAATCAGTTCAGTTCAGTCCCTCAGGTGTGTCTGACTCTTTCTGACCGCATGAATTGTGGCACACCAAGCCTCCTGTCCATCACCAACTCCCAGTGTTCACTCAAACTCATGTCCATTGACTTGGTGATGCCATCCAGCCATCTCATTCTCTGTTGTCCCCTTCTCTTCCTGACCCCAAACCCTCCCAGCATCAGAGTCTTTTCCAATGAGTCAGCTCTTCACAAGAGGTGGCCAAAGAACTGGAGCTTCAGTTTTAGCATCATTCCTTCCAAAGAAAACCCAGGACTGATCTCCTTTAGGATGGACAGGTTGGATCTCCTGGCAGTCCAAGGGACTCTCAAGAGTCTTCTCCAACACCTCCGTTCAAAAGCATCAATTCTTTGGCACTCAAATTTGTTCACAGTCCAACTCTCACATCCATACATGACCACTGGAAAAACAATAGCTTTGACTAGATGGACCTCTGTTGGCAAACTAATGTCTCTGCTTTTGAATATGCTATCTAGGTTGATCATAACTTCTCTTCCAAGGAGTAAGCGTCTTTTAATTTCATGGCTGCAATCACCATCTGCAGTGATTTTGGAACCCAGAAAAATAAAGTCTGCCACTGTTTCCTCTCTTTCCCCATCTATTTCCCATGAAGTGATGGGACCAGATGCCATGATCTTCGTTTCCTGGATGTTGAGCTTTAAGCCAACTTTTTCGCTGTCCTCTTTCACTTTCATCAAGAGGCTTTTTAGTTCCTCTTCACTTTCTGCCATAAGAGTGGTGTCATCTGCATATCTGAGGTTATTGATATTTCTCCCGGCAATCTTGATTCCAGCTTGTGCTTCTTCCAGCCCAGCATTTCTCATGATATACTCTGCATATAAGTTAAAGAAGCAGGGTGACAATATACAGCCTTGACGTACTCCTTTTCCTATTTGGAACCAGTCTGTTGTTTCATGTCCAGTTCAAACTGTTGCTTCCTGACTGGGATATAGGTTTCTCACAAGGCAGGTCAGGTGGTCTGGTATTCCCATCTCTTTCAGAATTTTCCACAGAATGAATACATATTAGTAAATGGTATTTGAGCTGTATTTAATATAGGTTCTAAGAAATTTTTAGTACCAGTGCTCATTTAAAATTTTGGCTTTTTCTTTAAATGCATGTGTGCTAAATTTAATGCAGTCCTATATTATTTGGTATATTACTAATTTATTCCTTTTTTCACTTAATTTCAAAAATAGAATTAAAAAATAGTTTGTGCTATTTAATGCTAATAGCCAAAATTCAGAACTTTTTTGAGTAATAATAGTGAATTCCTATGTATAACCCTTTCTCATTCCCCAGAGTGCATCCAGGCTAACAGTTTATAATTATATGTTCAGATATTTTTTGTACACATGCATATATACTGACATACTTCTAAGTTTTATTTTTACTAACATAGCATATTAATATTTTTCTTCAACTTGATTTTTTCATTCAACAAAAGTGAAGAATTCTTTCCATTTCAGTATTACGTGCTTATTTGTCTAGTATTTCAATTACATAATATCACATAATGTTAATGAATGCTATCAAATATTGAGTACATACCATATGTTCATTAATATTCTGAGCACTTTAAATGTCATGTATAAATCCTCACTCACCCAACAAAATTGTGAGCAGGGAATTACAGCTATTTTATCGAAAGTTCAGTTCAGTTCAGTCACTCAGTTGTGTCTGACACTTTATGAACACATAGACTGCAACATGCCAGGCTTCCCTGTTCATCTCCAACTCCCGGAGCTTACTCAAACTCATGTCCATTGTGTCTGTGATGCCATCCAACCATCTCATTTTCTGTCATCCTCTTCTCACCGCCTTCCATCTTTCCGAGCATCAGCGTTCTTTCAAATGAATCAGCCCTTCGGATCAGATGGCCAAACTATTGAAGTTTCAGCTTTAGAATCAGTTCAGTTCAATTCAGTCACTCAGTCGTGTCTGACTCTTTGTGACCCCATGAATCGCAGCATGCCAGGCCTCCCTGTCCATCACCATCTCCCAGAGTTCACTCAGACTCACGTCCATTGAGTCTGTGATGCCATCCAGCCATCTCATCCTGGGTCATCCCCTTCTCCTCCTGCCCCCAATCCCTCCTAGCATCAGAGTCCTTTCCAATGAGTCAACTCTTTGCATGAGGTGGCCAAAGTACTGGAGTTTCAGCTTTAGCATCAATCCTTCCAAAGAAATCCCAGGGTTGATCTTCAGAATGGACTGGTTGGATCTCCTTGAAATCCAAGGGACTCTCAAGAGTCTTCTCCAACACTACAGTTCAAACGCATCAATTCTTCAGCACTCAGCCTTCTTCACAGTCCAACTCTCACATCCGTACATGATCACAGGAAAAACCATAGCCTTGACTAGACGGACCTTTGTTGGCAAAGTAATGTCTCTGCTTTTGAATATACTATCTAGGTTGGTCATAACTTTTCTTCCAAGGAGTAAGCGTCTTTTAATTTCATGGCTGCAGTCACCATCTGCAGTGATTTTAGAGCCCCAAAAAAAGTCTGACACTGTTACTACTGTTTCCCCATCTATTTCCCATGAAGTCATGGGACCAGATGCCATGATCTTTGTTTTCTGAATGTTGAGCTTTAGGCTAATGTTTTCACTCTTCTCTTTCACTTTCTTTCATCAAGAGGCTTTTTAGTTCCTCTTCACTTTCTGTCATAAGGGTGATGTCATCTGCATATCTGAGGTTATTGATATTTCTCCCGGCAATCTTGATTCCAGCTTGTGTTTCTTCCAGTCCAGCATTTCTCATGATGTACTCTGCATATAAGTTAAAGAAGCAGGGTGACAATGTACAGCCTTGACGTACTCCTTATCCTGTTTGGAACCAGTCTGTTGTTCCATGTCCAGTTCGAACTGTTGCTTCCTGACCTGCATACAGATTTCTCAAGAGTCAGGTTAGGTGGTCTGGTATTCCTATCTCTTTCAGAATTTTCCACAGTTTCTTGTGATCCACACAGTCAAAGGCTTTGGCATAGTCAATAAATCAGAAATAGATGTTTTTCTGCATTCCAAAGAATGTTCAGGACAGATTTTCTTTAGGATTGACTGGTTGGATCTCCTTGCAGTCCAAGGGGCTCTCAAGAGCCTTCTCCAACACAACAGTTCTAAAGCATCAATTCTTTAGCCCTCAGTTTTCTTCACAGTCCAACTCTCACAACCACACATGAAAACTAGAAAAACAATAGCTTTGACTAGATGAACTTTTATTGGCAAAGTAATGTCTCCGCTTTTTAATATTCTGTCTAGGTTGGTCATAGCTTTTCTTCCATAGAGCAAGTGTCTTTTAATTTCATGGCCACAATCCCCATCTACAGTGATTTTGGAGCCCCCCCAAAATAAATTCTCTCACTGTTTCCATTATTTCCCCATCTATTTGCCATGAGAAGTCATGGGACTGGATGCCATGATCATAGTTTTCTGAATGTTGAGTTTTCACTCTCACTTTCAACTTTTTCACTCTCCTGTTTCACTTTCCTCAAGAGGCTTTTTAGTTCTTCACCTTCTGCTTTACTTATTGACAAGTAAACAGGAAAAAAAAAGTAAATTCCCAATAGTTTACCTACCATTCTTTTAGTGATGGATATATAGAATATCACATATACTTTTATGATTATAAATAAGTCTGACTAGAAAACTCAGAGTGAACTTGTTCAATAAGAGAACTGTACGTTTAATTTTTAGAATTATGACACAGTTGCCTTCAATATTGCTCAGTGCCATGTATAATGCAGCAAATTGAAATTGTTTAATGCTATTGCAAATAATAGCAAGGAGGGATAACCAAGCTTTCCTCAGCAATCAATACAAAGAAATAGAGGAAAACAATAGAAAGGGAAAAAGACTAGAGATCTCTTTGAGAAAATTAGAGATACCAAGGAAATATTTCATGCAAAGATGGGCTTGATAAAGGACAGAAATGATATGGAAATAACAGAAGCAGAAGATATTAAGAAGAGGTGGCAAGAATACACAGAAGAACTGTACAAAAAAGATCTTCATGACCCAGATAATCACAATGCTGTGACCATCCACCTAGAAGCAGACAACCTGGTATGCAAAGTCAAGTGGGCCTTAGGAAGCATCACTATGAACAAAGCTAGTGGAGGTGATGGAATTCCAGTTGAGCTATTTCACATCCTAAAAGATGATGCTGTGAAGGGCTGCACTTAATATGCCAGCAAATTTGGAAAACTCAGCAGTGGACACAGGACTGGAAAAGGTCAGTTTTATTTCCAGTCCCTAAGAAAGGCAATGTCAAAGAAAGCTCACATTACCACACAATTGCACTCATCTCACATGCTAGGAAAGTAATGCTCAAAATTCTCCAAGGCAGGCTTCAGCAATACATGAACCAGGAACTTCCAGATGTTCAAGCTGATTTTAGAAAAGGCAGAGGAACCAGAGATCAAATTGACAAAATCTGCTGGATCATTGAAAAAGCAAGAGAGTTCCAGAAAAACATCTATTTCTGGTTTATTGACTATAACAAAGCCTTTGACTGTGTGGATCACATTAAATTATGGAAAATTCTGAAATTTTGGGAATACCAGACCACCTGAGCTGCTCTTAAGAGAACTGTATGTAGGTCAAGAAGTAACAGTTAGAACCAGACATGGAACAGACTGGTTCCAAATAGGAAAAGGAGAATGTCAAGGCTGTATATTGTCACCCTGCTTCTTTAACTTATATGCAGAGTACATCATGAGAAATGCTGGGATGGATGAAGCACAAGCTGGAATCAAGATTTCTGGGAAAAATATCAATAACCTCAGATATGCAGATGACACCACCCTTATGGCAGAAAGTGAAAAAAAAAAACTAAAGAGTCTCTTGATGAAAGTGAAAGAGGAGAGTGAAAAAGTTGATTTAAAGCTCAGCATTCAGAAAACAAAGACCATGGCATCTGGTCCCATCACTTCATGGGAAATAGATCGGGAAACAGTGGAAACACAGGCAGACTTTATTTTCTGGGGCTCCAAAATCACTGCAGATGGTGATTGCAGCCATGAAATTAAAAGATGCTTACTCCTTGGAAGAAAACTTATGATTAACCTAGATAGCATATTCAAAAGCAGAGACATTACTTTGCTGACTAAGGTCCATCTAGTCAAGGCTATGGTTTTTCCTGTGGTCATGTATGGATGTGAGAGTTGGAGTGTGAAGAAGGCTGAGCACCTGTTTACTTGGCCATCCACCTAACCGCTATGCTACCCAGGCTCACTAAGATCAATGGAACAAAATAGAAAGCCCAGAGATAAATCCACACACATATGGACACCTTATCTTTGACAAAGTAGGCAAGAATATACAATGGAGTAAAGACAATCTCTTTAACAAGTGGTGCTGGGAAAATTGGTCAACCACTTGTAAAAGAATGAAACTAGATCACTTTCTAACACTGCACACAAAAATAAATTCAAAATGGATTAAAGATCTAAATGTAAGACCAGAAATGATAAAACTCCTAGAGGAGAACATAGGCAAAACACTCTCTGACATAAATCACAGCAGGATCCTCTATGATCCACCTCCCAGAATTCTGGAAATAAAAGCAAAAATAAACAAATGGGATCTAATTAAAATTAAAAGCTTCTGCACAACAAAGGAAAATATAAGCAGGGTGAAAAGACAGCCTTCTGAATGGGAGAAAATAATAAATGAAGCAACTGACAAACAACTAATCTCAAAAATATACAAGCAACTTATGCAGCTCAATTCCAGAAAAATAAACGACCCAATCAAAAAACGGGCCAAAGAACTAAATAGACATTTCTCCAAAGAAGACATACGGATGGCTAACAAACACATGAAAAGATGCTCAACATCACTCATTATTAGAGAAATGCAAATCAAAACCACAATGAGGTACCACTTCACACCAGTCAGAATGGCTGCAATCCAAAAATCTGCAAGCAATAAATGCTGGAGAGGGTGTGGAGAAAAGGGAACCCTCCTACATTGTTGGTGGGAATGCAAACTAGTACAGCCACTAT
The DNA here is from genome assembly GCF_032405125.1 of Capricornis sumatraensis. Taxonomy (NCBI): domain Eukaryota; kingdom Metazoa; phylum Chordata; class Mammalia; order Artiodactyla; family Bovidae; genus Capricornis; species Capricornis sumatraensis. The sequence continues at coordinate 42,321,009 of NC_091074.1, read as the reverse complement.
GGAGAACAGTGTGGAGATTCCTTAAAAAATTGCAAATAGAACTACCTTATGACCCAGCAATCCCACTGCTGGGCATACACACCGAGGAAACCAGAATTGAAAGAGATACATGTACCCCAATGTTCATCGCAGCACTGTTTATAATAGCCAGGACATGGAAACAACCTAGATGTCCATCAGCAGATGAATGGATAAGAAAGCTTTGGTACATATACACAATGGAGTATTACTCAGCTGTTAAAAATAATTCATTTGAATCAGTTCTGATGAGATGGATGAAACTGGAGCCAATTATACAGAGTGAAGTAAGCCAGAAAGAAAAACACCAATACAGTATACTAACACATATATATGGAATCTAGAAAGATGGCAATGACGACCCTGTATGCAAGACAGGAAAAAAGACACAGCTGTGTATAACGGACTTTTGGACTCAGAGGGAGAGGGAGAGGGTGGGATGATTTGGGAGAATGGCATTCTAACATGTATACTATCATGTAAGAATTGAATCGCCAGTCTATGTCTGACGCAGGATACAGCATGCTTGGGGCTGGTGCATGGGGATGACCCACAGAGATGTTATGGGGAGGGAGGTGGGAGGGGGGTTCATGTTTGGGAACGCATGTAAGAATTAAAGATTTTAAAATTAAAAAAATAAAAAACTAAAAATAAAATAAAATAAAATAAAAGTCACATCAAGGCAAAAAAAAAAAAAAAAAAGAATGCTGAGCACCAAAGAATTGATGCTTTTGAACTGCGGTGTTGGAGAAGACTCTTGAGAGTCCCTTGGACTGCAAGAAGATCCAACCAATCCATTCTGAAGGAGATCAGCCCTGGGATTTGTTTGGAAGGAATTATGCTAAGGCTGAAACTCCAATACTTTGGCCACCTCATGCGAAGAGTTGACTCACTGAAAGTGACTGTGATGCTGGGAGGGATTGGGGGCAGGAGGAAAAGGGGACGACAAAGGATGAGATGGCTGGATGGCATCACGGACTTGATGGATGTGAGTCTGGGTGAACTCCGGGAGTTGGTGATGGACAGGGAGGCCTGGCGTGCTGCAATTCATGGGGTCGCAAAGAATCGGACATGACTGAGTAACGGCACTGAACTGAACTGAATGACTTCCACATATGTGTGTGATAAGTCTCTTGCTTCAGTTGTGATCAACACTTTGCAACCCTATGTGGACTGTAGCCCACCAGGTTCTTCTATGCATGGGATTCTCCAGGCAAGAATACTGGAGTGGCTTTCCATGCCCTCTTCCAGGGCATCTTCCCTACCCAGGAACTGAACCTGCCTCTCTTAGGTCTACTGCTTTGGCAGGCATGTTCTTTATCACTAACTCCACCTGGAAAGTCCTATTTACATGTCTTTTTTAAAAATTATGTCTTTTGGAGTGGAAATAAAAATAACACTTCTCAGATGTCCCTTTGTGGGAAGCAATACTGACTCACAGGCCCCACTCCTGTTCCTCAGGATTAACTCCAGGTTCACTCAGGTAACGTGCTTCCCGACAAGCACCTCTTAACCAGTGACTGAGCAGACAGAAAACTAAAACAGGTCCATTGAGCAGGCAAAGAACTATACAGGTCCATTTCAGTGAGAATCAGCAGTCCTCTATGTGCAATTTTAGACTGAGGACTCTGTGAATATTATCTCATAACTCTGCAGTTGGAAGTTCAAGACTTCCTACTCAAGCCTCCTGTTCTTTGCTCTCTCCACATTGTCTCCTGCATCCTGATCTGAATCACCCCCAACTGTGACTTGAGGTTTACTTTTAGATGAATCTGAACTTATGCACTTTCCACTTTTCTCTGAATATTTTTGACTTTATAGACATTCATAGTTGATTTGCCTTTTTGGTTGTTTCATTTTTTTTTTGTCAAATATACTTTGCCACTTTGTTTCATTCATTCAGACAAGTTTCATTAATGTCTTAGGATGATTGTCTAGCTGCAACATCAGAAAATAACATTTGTTTATATTTCCTTCAATACCTCTGTGTTTTTGAAGTTTTTAAGAGTCTCTGTATTTAATTTAAATATTTTAATGGTGTGAGATAAGGATCTATTTTTAAGTTAATTTCCAGATATATTGTTATTTATCACAATATCAATGTAGGATAATCCATCTTTATAGAAATATATATCTATTTCTTTATATTTTAATATATTCTACTGATATATTTGCAAATATTTGCTATAACTTTGAAATTTGTCAAAGTTATTAAGTTGCTGTGTCCAATTCTTTGTGATCTCATGCCACACTACCTTGTTCTTCACTATCTCCCAGAGTTTGTTTAAACTCTTATTTGCTTGATTATCTGGTATAGCATATAGCCTTCACTTTGCTTTTTCAAACATTTTTTCCCTATTCCCATATTCTCATATATTTATTTTCCAGCTGAATATGCAAACACAACAAAAAATTTGGACATGTTATTAATATTATAGTTACTGTATCAATTAATTGAAAGTATAAAATATTTATACATTTGAAATAGTAAGTCTTCCCATCAGCAACATGATTGACTTCTCAATTATTCAGGTGTTCTGTAGGTCCTTCTGTAAAGTTTTATAATTTTTCACACATAGCTTTTGTTGGTTTCTTGTTGAGTTAATTACTAAGTATTTTATAGATTTATAGCTTTGTTTAATTTACTTTTAAAGGTTTTTGCTATAACCTATTGAATGGTAATGTTTTATGTGTCTTAATGTTGCCAGGTTATGTGGAAAAAAGAAAGCTTTCTAACCAAGCAGTGTCTGAACTATCAGTTCAGTTCAGTTCAGGTCAGTCACTCAGTCCTGTCTGACTCTTTGTGACCCCATGGACCGCAGCACGCCAGGCCTCCCTGTCCATCTCCAACTCCTGCAGCTTACTCAAACTCATGTCCATAGAGTTGGTGATGCCATTCAACCATCTCATCCTCTGTCGTCCCCTTCTCCTCCTGCTTTCAGTCGTTCCCAGCATCAGGGTCTTTTCCAAGGAGTCAGTTCTTCGCATCTGGTGGCCAAAGTATTAGAGTTTCAGCTTCAGCATCAGTTCTTCAAAGAGTATTCAGGACTGATTTCTTATAGGATGGACTGGTTAGATCTCCTTGCAGTCCAAGGGACTCTCAAGAGTCTTCTCCAACACCACAGTTCAAAAGCATCAATTCTTCGGCGCTCAGCTTTCTTTATAGTCCAACTCTCATATCCATACATAACTACTGGGAAAACGTAGTTTTGACTAGATGGACCTTTGTTGGCAAAGAAGTCTCTGCTTTTTAATATGCTGTCTAGGTTAGTCATAGCTTTTCTACCGAAGAGCAAGTGCCTTTTAATTTCATGGTTGCAGTCACCATCTGCAGTAATTTTGGAGCCCCCAAAATAAAGTTTGTCACTGTTTCCATTGTTTCCACATCTATTTGCCATGAAGTGATGGGAACAGATGCCATGATCTTAGTTTTCTGAATGTTGAGCTTTAAGCCAACTTTTTCACTCTCCTCTTTCACTTTCATCAAGAGGCTCTTTAGTTCTTCTTCACTTTCTGCCATAAGGGTGGTGTCATCTGCATATCTGAGGTTGTTGATATCTCTCCTGGCAATCTTGATTCCAGCTTGTGCTTCATCCAGCCCAGCTTTTGTATGATGTACTCTGCATATAATTTAAATAAGCACAGTGAATATATACAGGCTTCTGGTACTCCTTTCCTGATTTGGCATCAGTCTGTTGTTCTATATCCAGTTCTAACTGTTGCTTCTTGACCTGAATACAGTTTTCTCACGAGGCAGGTCAAGTGGCCTCGTATCCCCATCTCTCAGAATTTCCCACAGTTTGTTGTGATGCACACAGTTAAAGGCTTTGTCATAGTCAATAAAGCAGAAATAGATGTTTTCCTGGAACTCTCTTGCTCTTTCCATGATCCAGTGGAAGTTGGCAATTTGATCTCTGGTTCCTCTGCCTTTTCTATAACCAGCTTGAACATATGGAAGTTCTCAATTCACGTACTATTGAATTTTGGAGAATTTTGAGCATTATTTTGCCATATTTTGAGATGAGTGTAATTATGTAGTAGTTTGAGCATTCTTTGGCATTGCATTTCATTGGGCCTGGAATGGTTTTCCAAATTTGCTGGCATATTGAGTGCAACCCTTTCACAGCATCATCTTTCAGGATTTGAAATAGCTCAACTAGAATTCCATCACCTCCACTAGCTTTGTTCGTAGTGATGCTTCCTAAGGCCCAGCTGACTTTGCATACCAGGATGTCTGGCTGTGTTGTGAGGATCTTTTCTGTGTAGTTCTTCTGTGTTCTTGCCACCTCTTCTTAATATCTTCTGCTTCTTTTAGGTCCATACCATTTCTGTCCTTTATCGAGCACATCTTTGTATGAAATGTTTCCTTGGTATTTCTAATTTTCTTGAAGAGATCTCTAGTCTTTCCCATTCTATTGTTTTCCTCTATATCTTTGGATTGATCACTGAGAAAGACTTTCTTATCTCCCCTTGCTATTCTTTGGAACTCTGGATTCAGATGCATATTTCTTTCCTTTTCTCCTTTGCCTTTAGCTTCTCTTCTTTTCTCAGCTAATTGTAAGGCCTTTTCAGACAACCATTTTTCCTTTTTTGCATTTCTTTTTCTTGGGGATGGTCTTGATCACTGCCTCCTGTACAATGTCATGAACCTCTGTCCATAGTTCTTCAGACATTATGTCTATCACATCTAATCCCTTATATCTATTTGTCATTTCTACTGTATAATCATAAGGAATTTGATTTAGGTCATACCTGAATGGTCTAGTGGTTTTCCCTACTTTCTTCAGTGTAAGTCTGAACTTGGCAATAAGGAGCTCATGATCTGAGCCACAGTCAGCTCCCAGTCTTGCTTTTGCTGACTGTATAGAGATTCTCCATTTTTAGCCGCAAAGAATATAATCAATCTGATTTCCATATTATTCTTCTGGTGATGTCCATGTGTAGAGTCTTGTCTTATTTTGTTGGAAGAGCGTGTTTACTATGACCAGTTCGTTTTCTTGGCAACACTCTGTTAGCTTTTCACCTGCTTTGTTTTGTACTCCAGTGCCAAATTTGCCTGTTACTCCAGGTATCTCCTGACTTCCTACTTTTGCATTTCAGTCCCCTATAATGAAAAAAAGATATCTCTTTTGAGTATCAGTTCTAGAGTATCTTGTAGGTCTTCATAGAATCGTTCAACTTCAGGTTCTTCAGCATTATCGGTCAGGGCATAGACTTGGATTATTAAATAAATGGTTTGCCTTGGAAACTAGCAGAGATCTTTCTGTCATTTTTGAGGTTGCATCCAAGTACTGCATTTCAGACTCTTTTGTTGACTATGATGGCTACTCCATTTCTTCTAAGGGATTCTTGCCCACAATAGTAGATATAATGGTCATCTGATATAAATTCACCCATTCCAGTCCAATGTAGTTTGCTGATTCCTAAAATGTCGATGTTTACTCTTGCCAAATCCTGTTCAACCACTTCCAATTTGCCTTGATTCATGTAGGTAACATTCCAGGTTCCTATGCAGTATTGCTCTTACAGCATCAGACTTTGTTTCTATTAACAGTCACATCCACAACTGGGTGTTGTTTTTGCTTTGGCTCTATCTTTTCATTCTTTGTGGAGCTATATCTCCACTGATCTCCAGTAGCATGTTAGGCAAATATAGTTTGAAATATAAGCAAAATAAATATATTAATGAAATAATCAAGTAAGAAAATGTGTTATTTGGCATAATATTAACAATTCATAAGCTAACATAATAAACATTATTTTTAAATATTAAAAGCAACATTAAATAAACTTATTTAAACTTGTCTTTGGCTGCTTGGCTACTTGGATATTTTTCCAACCTCACAACTTGAGCTATTGAAATCAGCAAATCCTCTCTATTTGTCTCTTATATTGATTATCCTCAAGGAGTTATCAAAAATAATTTTTCTAGTATTAAGACTAATATAATATTTTCCCATATCTTAGCTCATTTTAAGGGGGCTTTCCAAATTGTAGCCCTAATGCACTGCTTGGTTTATTATCAAGTGAAATATACCAACAATATTTCAATTATTTAGATATGGGGCTTTGAAACCTATGTGTGTGAAGCATCATGATAACTGTGACAATTCTTTCTAATAAAGCCTTTTATTTCTGTCTGTTTATAAAAACAAAAGAAAGCAAAAATTCACTTGTGGGAAATAATTGCTGTGAGGTTGTTAATAAAGTGTAATAAGATTGAAATTTTAAAATTTTTATTGTGTGCCTTTTTGGAAATGAATGTTGTGAAATAAGGCAAACAGCTAATGAACACCTTATCTTGAACATTTTACTTACCAGATGGCATACAATACGAAGATGTTGAAATAAGTGTTTTCAAGTATATGCTTAAAAAACAAAAGTTAATATTTGTTTAGTGTATGACAGTTTGTGAATCATGTATATGAAGAGTTTAATATTCAGCAGTTTACTATCTGAATATGATTTTGCTAAGTCTTACAGCTTGGTAACCATGAACCAGTCAATTAACTTTCTGTTAAATGAGAATAGTGGATTTTCATGCCTCTCTCACAGGGATTTTTTTAAAGATTAAATAGCAGTATGCAAGTGAATATTTTTTGTAAGATATTATGCAAATGTCAGTGATGAACAATTGACAAAAATCATAATTCAAACAATTTATTTTAAATTAATTTAAATATCAGGTGAAAACACTGCAAACAGCTGTGTTTATTTTTCAGCTGTCACAAACCTATATTTATAAAATCAGATAAAAACATAGGAATGTTTTTTAGCACTGAAGGGTTGCTATATCAGGTAAGGAAGAATAATTTGTCTAATAAATATTTGGTCTGCCCCTGTCTCTATCCAACTAGATTTTATTTATGTTGTGTTTCCAAGTTATAGAGAAATGCGTGCTTTAACTCGGGCCTGAAACCATTCTAGTTTGATATTTTTTCAAAAAACTTACCCGATTCCATTTTTTTTCTTGATTTCCTCTTCCTCTCTCCGTGGTAGAGGAAAAGCCTTACTTCTTTCATACTTTCTACTCTTGGGATGGAATAAAATAAAGCAATTAAAACTTTTAAATGTTTACTCATCTATACACTCTTCAAAAGGATGCATATATCTCTATCTATAATTATACATGTAAAAGATAAAAATTTTTGAAAATTCCGAACTATTCCTGAACCAGTTATGATAATCAGGTATTTATGAACAGTCATGTTACTTTACTCATTTATCCATTAGCATATTTATTATGTGCACCTAATATGTGTCAGGCATTGTTTTAAGCACTAGGGATTCAGTGATGATTATATACAACTTACTTTCATTGATTATGTGAAAGCCTTTGGCTGTGTAGATCACAACAATCTGTAGAAAATTCTTAAAGAAATGAGAATACCAGACCACCTTACCTGTCTCCTGAGAAACCTGTATGTGGATCAAGAAGCAACAGTTAGAAGCTTACAAGGAACAACTGACTGGTTCAAAATTGGGAAAGGTGTATGACAAGGCTGTATTTTGTCACCCTATTTCTCTTATGTGCAGAGTACATCATGTGATATGCCAGGCTGGAAGAATCATAAGCTGGAATCAAGATTTCCAGGTGAAACATCAACAACCTCATTAGATGATACTACTCTAATGGCAAAAAGTGAAGAGGAACTAAAGAGCCTCTCAATGAGAGTAAAAGAGGACAGTAAAAAAGCTAGCTTAAAATTCAACATTCTGAAAATTCAACATTCTGAAACTAAGATCATGGCATCCAATTACATCACTTCATGGGAGACAGATGGGAAAAAAGTGAAAATAGTCACAAATTTTCTTTTCTTTGGCTCCAAAATCACTACGGATGGAGAATGCAGCCATAAAATAAAAAAATGCTTGTTCTTTGGAAGGAAAGTCATGTCAAAAATGGATGGCATATTAAAAAGCAGCCATCACTTTGCCAACAAATGTCTGTTATAGTAAAAGCTATGGCTTTTCCAATAGTCATGCACAGATGTGAGAATTGTACCATAAAGAGGGCTGAGTGTTGAAGAACTGATGCTTTTGAATTGTGGTGCTGGTGAAGACTCTTGAGTGGTCCCATTGGACTGCAAGGAGATCAAACCAGTCAATCCTAAAGAAAATGAACCTTGGACATTCATTAGAAGGTTTGATGCTGAAGCTAAAGTGCCAATATGTTAACCATGTGATGCAATGGATAAGGCCCAACTGCTGGGAAAGATTGAAGGCAAAAGGAGAAGAGAGCGACAGAGAATAAGATAGTTAGATAGCATCACAGACTCCATGGACATGAATTTAAGAAAAATCCAGGAGAAAGTGAAGGACAGGGAAGCCTGGCATGCTATAGTGCCTGGGGTCATAGTCAGACATGACTGACTTAGCAACTGAACAACCTTTATGGGTAAGGAGACTATTTAAAAATACATATATACAAATAAGACAACAGGGGTTTCCCTGGTGCTCAGCCAGTAAAGAATCTGCCTGCAGTGGAGGAGACCTGGATTGGGTTTGATCCCTGGATTGGGAAGATCCCCTGGAGAAGGAAATGGCAACCCACTCCAGTATTCTTGCCTGGAAAATTCTCGGGACAGAGCAGCCTTGTATTCTACAGTACATGGGGTTGCAAGAGTAGGGCACGACTAACAACCACCACAGATAAGAAAACATAAGGATTAAGTGCTTAGAAAGTACTTACTAAGGAAAATATTAAGGAAGTAAAAGTACAAGCTAGAATCAAGATTGATGGGAGAAATATCAATAACCTCAGATATGCAGATGACACCACCTTTATGGCAGAAAGTGAAGAAAACTAAAGTGCCTCTTGAAAGTGAAAGAGAGTGAAAAAGCTGACTTGAAACTCAACATTCAAAAAACTAAGATCATGGCATCTGTTCCCATCACTTCATGGCAAATAGATGAGAAAACAATGGAAACCATGACAGACTATTTTCTTGGGCTCCAAAATCACTGCAAATGGAGACTGCAGCCATGAAATTAAAAGACACTTTCTCCTTGGAATAGAAGTTATGACCATCCTAGACAGCATATTAAAAAGCAGAGACATTACTTTGCCAACAAAGGTCCATCTAGTCAAAGTTGTGGTTTTTCCAGTAGTCACATATGGATATAAGACTTGGACCACAAAGAAAGCTGAGCACTGAAAAATGTATGCTTTTGAACTGAGGTGTTGGATAAGACTCCTGAGAATCCCTTGGACAGCAAGGAGATCAAACCTGTCAATCTTAAAGGAAATCAGTCCTGAATATTCATTGGAAGGACTGATGCTGAAGCGGAAGCTCCTATGCTTTGGGCACTTGATGCAAAGAACTGACTCTTTGGGAAAGATCCTACTGCTGGGAAAGATTGAAGGCAGCAGAAGAAGGGGATGACAGAGGATGAGATGGTTGGATGACATCACCAACAGGGAAGCCTGACATGCTACAGTCCATGAGATCACAAAGAATCAGACAGGACTGAGGGACTGAACTGACTGAAAGTCATTTGAAAAAGAGCTACTGACCAATGATGGGTGGAGAAGTTTTAAATTTAAAAAAAAAAAAAAAAAGCCCTCTGGAGATAAGTGAGTGATTAGTGAATAATTTGAGTTGAGATTCAACCATCAGGAAGGAACAAAAACTAAACAGGTACTGGAGAAGAGTGTACCAAGTGATGGGAACAATGTCAGCATCTTTAAGGAAAGGAAAGAAGGCTACTCTGACTGAAAGTAGGAGAAAAAGGGGGTGTATAGGAGTGAGAACCTCTAGGGCTAGAGATAAGAATAAGGTGCTTAGATTTTACTCCAAGTATGATAGAAAATAAACTTGATCAATTGCAGAACAAAGTAAAAACTAAAATATGCTAATTTAAAATGTTAACATCTTTAAAATAGTTCAGTCTATTTTAATAAAGCTTTCCTTGGAACGGTGAAGGAAAGGCTACAGTTTCAAACTAGGTAACTCTGCTCTTAACTGCAAGTTTAAAAGGAAAAAAATATGCAGCATTACTATGTGGCTGACTACAGTCTGACTGGTAAGCGTACCAATATGAGTTACATAGTCACTAGGCTCCTGGCTTTCAGCCTTCTTGCTTATAATCTATTTTTAACACAACAGTCAGCAGGTTTTCATTAGCATATGCATTACATTCATTTCCTCCCTGTGGTAGCCAGAATAATGACTCTCCCAGTTGTCTATGTAGTAATACTCAAAACCTTTAAATATATTAAGTTCTATGGCAAAGGGAGATAAAGATTGAAGATGAGATGATAAGATTGTTAATCAACTGACCCTGAGATAGTAATATGATTTTGGATTATCCAGTAGACCCAATATTATAACAAGTTTCTTTAAAATTAAAAACAAAAAAATAAATCAGAAAAGAGAACCATCCAGATGTAAAGTGAGAAATATCAGACCTACATTGCTCATTGTCTTTAAAGATGGAGGAAGGAGACTGAGGCAAGGAAAGAGGGCAGCCTCTAGAAACCCAACAAGGGAAGCAAAATAAATTTACCTAGAGCTCCAGAAAGGAACACAGCCCTTTCAACCCATTGAACTTAGCCCAGTGACATACTGCCCTAGTAAATCTCTCTTATAGAATCCATTAAACTTGTGATAATTTGTTGCAGGAGCAAAAACCAACCCATTCATTAGGATGTAATCAATAACACAGTTTGAATTTTGTCTCTTGGATTACTGATGCATTCCACTTATCTAGATTGGTGTTACATAGGTTCCCGTAAAGGAACACATAGGCTTCCAATGAAGATTTAACAAATGAAGGAATTGGTCACGATGAATTACGACAACATTCTGATCAAAACCAGTCAATGGCTTTTTTATCTCATTAAGATTAGGTGTAAAGGCCATTCACTTCTACAAAACCCATGCTTCACTATTTATGACTTTATTAATTTTACCTCCCTTTATCAACGTTTCTCTTGAACACTATACCTTAGCAATATTTACCTTCTTGCAGTTCCTCTCAGATTTTTCTGAGATGTGCTTATACTTACACATTTTATAAGATATGCTTATACTCCTCTACCTTGAGTGCTCATCCTCAGATATCCACCGTTCTATATCACTTTCCTTCAGGTTTTTTCACAAGCATGCTTCCTGACTCAGGGATTGAACTCAAGTCTCCTGTGGCTCCTGCATTGACAGGTAGATTCTTTACTATTGAGCCACTGGGAAATCTTAGGTCAGTACCACCCCCACATATTTTTATTTTGTTTACTTGTTGCCTATTCACATTTAGTGGAAGTGAGAAATACATTTAAGGGCCTAGATCTAATAGAGTGCCTGATAAACTATGGAATGAGGTTCCTGACATTGTACAGGAGACAAGGATCAAGACTATCCCCATAGAAAAGAATTGCAAAAAAGCAAAATGGCTGTCTGGTGAGGCCTTACAAATAGCTGTGAAAAGAAGAGATGTGAAAAGCAAAGGAGAAAAGGAAAGATATAAGCATCTGAATGCAGAGTTCCAAAGAATAGCAAGAAGAGATAAGAAAGCCTTCCTCAGGGATCAATGCAAAGAAACAGAGGAAAACAACAGAATGGGAAAGACCAGAGATCTCTTCAAGAAAATTAGAGATACCAAGGGAATATTTCATGCAAAGATGGGCTCAACAAAGGACAGAAATGGTATGGACCTAATTAAAGCAGAAGATATTAAGAAGAGGTGGCAAGAATACACAGAAGAACTGTATAAAAAAGATCTTCATGACCCAGATAATCACAATGGTGTGATCACTCACCTAGAGCCAGACATCCTGGAATGTGAAGTCAAGTGGGCCTTAGAAAGCATCACTACAAACAAAGCTAGTAGAGGTGATGGAATTCCAGTTGAGCTATTTCAAATCCTGAAAGATGATGCTGTGAAAGGGTTGTACTCAATATGCCAGCACACTTGGAAAACTCAGCAGTGGCCACAGGACTGGAAAAGGTCAGTTTTCATTCCAATCCCCAAGAAAGGCAATGCCAAAGAATGCTTAAACTACCACACAATTTCATTCATCTCACATGCTAGTAAAGTAATGCTCAAAATTCTCCAAGCCAGGCTTCACTACTACGTGAACCATGAACTTCCAGATGTTCAAGCTGGTTTCAGAAAAGGCAGAGGAACCAGAGATCAAATTGCCAACACCTGCTGGATCATGGAAAAGCAAGAGAGTTCCAGAAAAACATCTATTTCTGCTTTATTGACTATGCCAAAGCCTTTGACTGTGTGGATCACAATAAACTGTGGAAAATTCTTCAAGAGATGGGAATACCAGACCACCTGACCTGACTCTTGAGAAACCTGTATGCAGTTCAGGAAGCAACAGTTAGAACTGGACATGGGAAAACAGACTGGTTCCAAATAGGAAAAGGAGTACGTCAAGGCTGTATATTGTCACCTTGCTTATTTAACTTCTATGCAGAGTACATTATGAGAAACACTGGGCTGGAAGAAACACAAGCTGGAATCAAGATTGCTGGGAGAAATATCAATAACCTCAGATATGCAGATGACACCAACCTTATGGCAGAAAGTGAAGAGGAGCTAAAAAGCCTCTTGATGAAAGTGACAGAGGAGAGTGAAAAAGTTGGCTTAAAGCTCAACATTTAGAAAACGAAGATCATGGCATCTGGTCCCATCACTTCATGGCAAATAGATGGGGAAACAGTGGAAACAGTGTCAGACTTTATTTTGGGGGGCTCCAAAATCACTGCAGATGGTGATTGCAGCCATGAAATTAAAAGACACTTACTCCTTGGAAGAAAAGTTATGACCAACCTAGAGAGCATATTGAAAAGCAGAAACATTACTTTTCCAACAGATGTCCATCTAGTCAAGGCTATGGTTTTTCCAGTGGTCATGTATGGATGGGATGTGAGAATTGAACTGTGAAGAAAGCTGAGGACCAAAGAATTGATGCTTTTGAACTGAGGTGTTGGTGAAGACTCTTGAGAGTCCCTTGGACTGCAAGGAAATCTAATCAGTCCATTCTGAAAGACATCAGCCCTGAGATTTCTTTGGAAGGAATGATGCTGAAGCTGAAACTCCAGTACTTTGGCCACCTTATGTGAAGAGTTGACTTATTGGAAAAGACTTTGATGATGGGAGGGATTGGGGGCAGGAGGAGAAGGGGATGACAGAGGATGAGATGGCTGGATGGCATCACTGACTCGATGGACATGAGTCTGAGTGAATTCCAGGAATTGGTGATGGACAAAGAGGCCTGGCGTCCTGCGATTCATGGGATCGCAAAGAATTGGACATGACTGAGTGACTGAACTGAAATGAACTGAATAATCAAATTGCCAACATCCGCTGGATCATAGAAAGAACAAGACAGTTCCAGTAAAATTCTGTTTTATTGACTATGCTAAAGCCTTTGACTGTGTGGATCAATAAACCTTGGAAAATTCTTCATGAGATGGGAATACCTGACCACCTGACCTGCCTCTAGAGAAATCTGTATGCAGGTCAAGAAGCAACAGTTAGAACTGGACACGGAACAACAGACTGGTTCCAAATCAGGAAAGGAGTACATCAAGTCTGTATATTTTCAGCCTGCTTATTTAACTTATAAATTATTTAGGAAGATCCCTTGGAGAAAGAAATGGCAACCCACTCCAATATTTTTGCCAGGAAAATCCCATGGACAGATTTGAGAACAATAAAGCAAGGGAAATGATATGCCTAAAGGTGGGGACTCAAACTGTGTGATCAGAGGTGATCTCACTGCTGCAAAAATGCTTGTGCAAAGATCTGAAGGAAAGTGATAGACAAAAGTGGATATCTGAGGATGAGCACTCAAGGTAGAGGAGTATAAGCATGCAGAGTACATCATGAGAACTGCTGTCCTGGATGAAGCACAAGCTAGAAGGAAGGTTGCTGGGAGAAATATAAATAACATGAGATAAGCAGATGACACCATCTTTATGGCAGAAAGTGAAGAAGAACTAAAGAACCTCTTGATGAAAGTGAAAGAGGAGAGTTAAAAAGTTGGCTTAAAGTTCAACATTCAGAAAACAAAGATCATGGCATCCAGTCCCATCACTTCATGGCAGATAGATGGGGAAATAGTGGAAACAGCGGCTAACTTTATTTTTGAGGGCTCCAAAATCACTGCAGATGGTGACTGCAGCCAAGAAATTAAAAGACATTTACTTCTTGGAAGGAAAGTTATGACCATCCTAAACAGCATATTGAAAAGCAGAGACATTACTTTGTCAACAAAGGTCTGTCTAATCAAAGCTCTGGTTTATCCAGTAGTTATGTATGGATATGAGAGTTGGACTATAAAGACAGCTGAGTGTTGAAGAATAGATGCTTTTGAAGTGTGGTGTTGGAGAAGATTCTTGAGAGTCCTTTGGACTCCAAGGAGATCCAACCAGGTCAGTCCTAAAGGAGATCAGTCCTGAGTGTTCATTGGAGGGACTGATGTTGAAGCTGAAACTTCAATAATTTGGCCACCTGATGCTAAGAGCTGACTTACTTGAAAAGACCCTGATACTGGGAAAGATTGAAGGTGGGAGGAGAAGGGCATGACAGAGGATGAGATGGTTGGATGGAATCACCGACTCAGTGGACATAAGTTTGGGTAAACTCCAGGAAAAGATGATGGACAGGGTGGCCTGGCATGCTGTAGTCCATGGTATTGCAAAGAGTCGGACATGACTGAACAACTGAACTGGACTGAACTGAATAAATTCTGAGAGGATTTTTTGGTCTATCTCTTATCTGCTATGCTTGGCACATAACAACTGTTCAACAAACATTAATTGAATGAATCGTGCTATCTCAACAAAGATATTTTTTTTATTTTTAAATGCCCCATACATTGCTACAACAAATCAAAAGATCAGTCCAGGAGACACTGTGGTTTAATGAAGAAAAGAAAGACTGACAAAGCTTACGTTATAGTCTGAAATCTGCAGCACTACTTAGCCACACCAAGTTGAAAGGCAGCCAAAATGTCTATAGAAATAAATCCTGAATGTTAATATTGTTTCTTGAATAAGTAATGGTACTGAAACAAGAATCAAACAACACAGCACAGATTACATGGGGCAAGAGAACCCAGGCAACACAGCAATGAACTAGAAAACAAAAACAAACAAAAAAAACAGCAGGCTATCTCTTTAGCTCCTAACTTACATATTACATGAGCTTGCTAATAGGAAAAAATGATAGTAACATAAGAACACACTAAGCAACTATTATAGTTTACTTCATACAAGGCTGTAAACTAGTATTCATTCTTGAGGACTGAATAAATGATCCTCAACAAATTCTAATGGTATCTTCATAAAACTCCAAGCCCCTTTAGACATGAGATAGTAAGGTTGTTAATTGGAATAGAATGTACCTTTTTGACTTATAAGTGTCAAGATCTTACTGCTCAAGTTTCATTAAGTCATGCAGGAAGTCATCTTGTCAGCATTCAGTCCATGAGAGCCCACGTACACAATCCACTAGCCGCCCACTCTGTCAACACTATTACCTGTAACGACACTGTTGCCTCCTGGTAGCTAATGGAGATTGGCTACAGGACCCCAGACGACACCAAAATCAGTGGATTCTCAAGTTCCTTATGTTTAATGGCATAGTACAATCGACCCTTCTTATCTGCAGATTCTTAATCTGCAGATGTACAACCCATAGGAATACAGAAGACTGTCTTTATTACAAGGGGTAGAAAACAGTTTTCCATTTGTTCCAAATGAAGAGTATGTTTGTGCCAATGCCACACAAAGGAAATATATGAAGCTTCTTTTCAGATCTAAAAAAAAAAAGTAAATATTCATTCTATTTCCTTATTTCCCTCCACAGACTGAACTTGGGAAACTAGGATTCCACAGGCTATGGGGAGATGAATGTGCTGCTTTGAGGAGTCAAAACCTTGAATTAACAATCGAATGGAGTGAGGAGATCCTGTAGACAAGGGAGATAAGTTGAAGCTGTTCTGTTGTTCCCTCGTGATGAATAGTACTCTTAGCCCACGAGTATTTTATGTTGAGTAGCATCAAACTGGCGTTCTTGTATCAGTTTGTTCTAAAGTAGCTCAGTACAGCTCTCCTTAGTTAGGTCCCTACTCTTACCTTTTGCTAGAGTTAGTCTGATGAAATCCAAATAACATCAAATTATCAGAATGGAGGAATTCTATGTTAGGTTGGTTTTGTTTCTTTGTATGTATCATGTCAAATTATTTATGTACCCACCCACAGTAATATGATGACAATAACCAATATTTACATAGATTTTTATAATTTGCAAAATAGCTTTTTTTTTTAAATTTTATTTTTTTTACTTTATAATACTGTATTGGTTTTGCCATACATTGACCAAAGTAGCTTTTTAAAAATTTCTTTCACTTAGTCTTTGCAGTGACTTATGAGGTAGGTACTCTCTTTATTTTATAGATGATGAAAATAGGTAATTTACCAAATAACTGGCAAAGAAAACATTTAAACATGCGTTATATGTTTCAAAATCAGTGGAACTAAATTAAGGAGATAGGTCTTCCTGATGTGTTAAGTGTCTGTACAGCAGAAGAATAACTTTATTGACAATCAAGTTGTGCTGTATTCACTGTTTCCACATTATAGAGTAGGAGATTTCTAGCCAAACAGAGGTATATCTTGATAAAATGCATATTAAAATCAGTTTTGTAGCCAATTATAACCAGGGAAAAAGGACTCATTGTTTATAATAATATCATTTGTATCTACCCAATCAACATACTTGTCAATGCCAATAAACTTTTACAGAAGATGAGAAAAGAAGACTGTTTGTTAACTAAAAAAAAAAAAAAAAAAAGTAATTATTTTGATCAAAGAAAACTGCAAATAACCCAGACTTTGAAAGTACATATAGAATACCAATTTTTAATCAACACAGACTCTGAATTTGGTTCTTTTGTTTATTTATTTTTTCTACAAAGTAACCAAAACTGTAAGGATGTCAAAATAGTATTCATTTTGAGACATAGAATTATTGACTCCCATATCAGTCTACGTAACCCAGACATCTAAATTTCCTTACAGAATATTTTTGTTTTAGAATTTAGTAAAGTAAATCTTCTAGCTTTACTAACCTGAAGCAAAACCACTAGGAGGAAAGTCTATCTGATTAAAAATTGTGGAAACAAGTTAGACTTTAACTGATACTTTGAACAAGAAGTATTTTTCAAACAAATCCTTTTGCAGTATTGTTTGCTAAAATCTGAAATTTGCTCCCTGTTTACAGCTTTAGATTTACAGCCATTTAAGAGATTCAGGGTTTTGAGCCACAGTCTAAATTTAAAGAAGGATTACATTAATTTTGGTTAAACACAATTCCTCCTTTTCTCTATAATACTGGCTATCTTTCTAAATACCACTTAATTTTAGTTGAATCTCTTACTTTCACACTATTTTTCCTAATAACTGTAGTTTCTCAGCAATGCAGTGCTTCCAAATTTTCAAAATTTCATCTCAATATACTATTGATGCCAAACTAACACTGTACAAAAACTGTTATAGTAATAGCCTTTAAAACACAGGGCTTACATGAAGAAAAATATGTCTAGTGTGAATAAACTTTAAAAATTATTTTTACCCATGAAATCTGTAGGAATACCAGGTACCTATTTTGGCAAATATAAATTTGATTCACACTTAACTCCTCCACTCTGGTTTAAATGTCATTTTTTAACTTGTTCAACATTGCTCAACTAACATGAATAAAACATCTTATATTATGTAATAATCAAATGCCTGTTTTTTCAGGTAACCTTAAATGTTCTTTTAAGCTTTTCACATGCCTAATAACATCAATTGAGAATTGATATCAACAATATAAGTGATTACTTTACTTTTTCTCATTAATAATTTTATCATCATTTGTAGTGGCATAATGTCAGTAGCTATTTTAAAACAGGTTGTTTTTTTCTAATTAAAGGTGTAAAAACAAAGGAACTATAATGATAATAATAGTATAATTGCTTTAATTTTGACAGTGATTTAATATCCACTATATGTTTTGTCCTTTCCAATAATCTAGTAGTTAAGAAAGGCAAGTTATTATCCCTGTTTTATAGAGAAGAAAACCAGGACTCATAAAGTTTAAGTGACATGTCCAAGGTCGCCTTGCTGATATGGGAAGAGCAGTTATGAAAGTCGATACAAGAATTAGAATTCCAAGGTCAGTGTATTTATATTCTACAGAAATAAAACACACACTATAATCACCATCAAAATGCACAAAGCCAACAAAATCCATTTCAGAACCAAAGTAAAAATGCTGCATTTTGCTTCTTATATATAGCACCAATAAATTGTTAATTAAACTCTTTAATTTAAAGCTTTATAATTTTTGTTGTATACCCAAATATCAAGGAAGATAAAACATAATATAAAAATTCAGTATCTTTTAGTCAATATATAATTATTATTTTGACAGAATAATGTAAGTTTTAAAATTTATTCTTATGTGGCTTATTAAGCTCAAATGTTCAATAATTTTTGTCTCACCTTAGTAACCATTTATCCTGAAGACCATTTCAAGTATTCTTCTGAAGAGGGTCACTATAATTCTAGTGAAACACCAATCACCATCACCAAGTTAACCATTTATCTTCTTCCTTAGAACCTACTAAGAAGTATTAAAACAAAAAGTCCAGTATCCAAATGTACTATTTATCTGTCAGGATTCTGGTAGCCTGAAATAAGATAGGGAAAAGAACACTCATTTATGCCAAAGTTAAACCATTACCATTACTGAAATAAAAGTCCTCAATAAAAGCCACTAAGGTAGCTTAGAAGGGTATATTAGTAGTCATCTATTGAGGTATATTAAATTATCCTCAAACCTAGCAGCTTAAAACAGTAAGCTACTATTATCTCATACAGTTTCTTAAGGTCTAAAATCTAGGTGAGACCTAACTATGTGGTTCTGGCTCAAGGTCTCTTGTGTGGTTTCAGTCAGGATCTCAGCTGAGGCTGCATCATCTGAAGACGTGATGGGGCTGGAAGAGTCATTTGCAAGAGGCCTCTCCCACATGCCCTAATTTTTTTTTTTTTCCTGTTTAAGGGTTTTATTTATTTCTGAAGCTTTCTGACAATTTAGATATTTAAATTAACCTAAGCCACTCTGAGTTAACTAAGAATCTTTTACTCATCTATATGTTTATTTTATATAATTCTGAATATATTAATCTCTTCATATAACTTAAATTTTAAGCAGTCTTTAAAAAAATCCCATCACTATTCAATGATCCTCATATAGCATAAGATATTTATAAGGTACCAAAATTTAAATTATTTGGTTAATACAGATCATATATTCTCATAACTGGAATGTTGGCATATGACCTTCTTTTATATTAGTCTTATTAACTATAATTGAAGTCTTTGACATTTTAGTCTACAAAAGAGTGTCTCACTCCTCTGCAGTATGGACAGTACCTTCCATCATTGAAAATGTTCTTTCTGATTGCACTTAAAGTCATTTTGACAAGTATCTTTGATTCCAGCTATTCACTTATGAAGATCCAGGTAATGATGAATATTATAATCAGATTGCAGCAAAAGAATCTTCCAGGCATTGAAAAAGAGAAAATGTTTTATTTCTGAAAGAAAAGAAAAGAAAAGAGAGGGATAGGAAGGCTTCCATCTTGAACAAGATAATGAACAATAACTTGAAAAATTATTGGATACTTATAAATCTGTGCTTCTTAAAATGAAGCAAATATGCATTCAAATGAAGAAACTTTACAGGCTACATGTTAGAGTTGCATTTACTCAAAAGATAAACAAATTTCTTTACTTTAATAAAATATTGTTGCAATATATGAGACCTTACTATTGGAAACACAATAAAATCTGAAAAGCAGCCATTGGTTTTAATATTTCCATTTTGTTGCTTAGTGAACTGAAGCTCATCAAGATCAAAGCTTGACCAAATAGGAACTAGAGTTAGAATTCAAATAGAGGGCACTTAACACCAGTGTGAGTGTTCTTACTACTGTATTCTTTGAGATGACATTCTAAAACTTTTTTGCCTATTTAACAACACCTGAGCAGAATTATACTCTGGAATACTAATTTTTACTCCTGTGTATAAAAAAAAAAAAACATATTGCATGTATTTTTCATACATTTGACTGATCTAACTTGATACTCTTCTGTCTTGATTGGTCTGGAGAAGGAAACGACAACCGTCTCCAGTATTCTTGCCTGGAAAATTCCATGGACTGAGGAGCCTGGGTGGCTACAATCCACAGAATTGCAGAGTTGGGCACAACTGAGGAACTGAATACACATACACTCTTGATTGATATTAAAGAAAATGTAAACATATGCAAAAAATGTTCAGTTATCTCTTTTCTACCATAATATATATTATATTAACAAATATAGACAACGACTGATGAAGTTATTTAAAATTATTAAACTGATGTATAATTAGGGCTCTTTTCTAAAAATTAATGTGATATATACACTTTGGAATGATCTAGAAACAACATGAAGTAAGCTAGGATAGTGACATATGGAATGGATATTTATGAAAAGTCACTCTATACATATCCACAACACACTCCACAAAACATATCCACAACACAAAACATATCCACAAAACACTGCAACATGATGAGAGTGACACATTACACAATCTGGTGACCATAGGGAATGAGGAAAGACCACAGAAACTAGGAATTACACCAGTTCAATTTCAACCAGTTCCCTCCTTCTGTGCCAAAAAAAATCAGAGCAGAGAGAATCTGACACTGATTTTTACATATGTATGTAAACGTATATATAAATATATGCTGAAAAAGAAGGTAGTATAATAAGTAATTATTAAAATACTGTAAGTATTGTAGTTATTTACTAATTTTGTTAAATGTCCAGAAACACTTCACTATACGGCTGAAAGTAACACACAATGTGGTAAGAATGGAGTTGCCTGATTGCTTAACATATGTGAACTTTGATTCTTTTTCTGGAGAATGCAGATGATTATATCAAATATATTACATCACAGGATCTCTACAAATTGAGATCGACTCACACTATAAGGTTCTAAACCCAGCAGTTCAGCTTTATCACCTTGGGTGCAATTTAAATTCCTCATCTCTAAAACAGAAGTAATTATTGTTTATCATCCACAGGAGCATCTAGAGGATTAAATGAGGCAATATATATTATATGTTCAACACATGGCTGGCCTTCGTAAGTATTCAATAAGTAACAACAAATATTATACTTTCTGTGGTTGTCACTCCCAAAACAAACACTCAAATAAAATATCCATAGTCATATTTGCCAAATTTTAATCAAAGAGAAAATTGTCAAAAGGGGTTAATACCATCTTGACAAAGATCTTTAGCATTTACAGGTTGCCTAGAATACAAGCTATTTTTGGTGTTCAGTCACTACGTCTGTCCGACTCTTTGCAACCCTATATATTGAAGCATACTAGGCTTCTCTGTCTTTCACTATCTCCTGGAGACTGCTTAAATTCATGTCATTGAATTAGTGATGCTATCTAACCATCTCATCGTCTGCATCCAAACCCAAAGCATACTGATAAGCACAGACCTATTTATTTAATAAATATATGTTTATTTAATATTGTGGATAAGCTTTTAAAAGAGCTATTGAATAATGCAGCTAATTTTCAAGAAGACTCATTCAAAAAACATCAAGGGTTTTCATAAAAAGAGTTTAGCTCATTTTGCCTGCCAAAAAAAGGAAGAAAAATAACTCCTTCAAAAATTAGAATATGGTTCCAAAGCACATATAAATTTGGAGAGGCTTATCTTACCTGAACTTTCGAACCTGTTGAAAAATCCCTCGTGAGGATCTTTGTTTCTCTCATTACTTCTCTATTTTTGAAATATTGATACTTGCTTTCCCCGTTTACTTTCATTTTATTTCATCAAAGATTGCATACTTCATTTTCCTCTTACAAGAGCTTCAAATACACCTGCTATTTATTCTTCAATAGCATGGCTCTTCTGTTTAACTACAGTGACAATAAGCCTGTTGAATTACTGAAGAAATATGCCTATCTCAAAACTAAATGAGCTCTTCACCAATAAGCCTTTGATTATATCTTTCCTTCTAATTCGACAAAAATCCTGCACTTATCCATTTTAATGAATCACATTTGCCCTCAGAACACCTTTTCTACCTTTTTATATTACCTTTAGTACATATAAAATATGGTAGTTAGAGTTTAAATTGACTTAAAAAAACCCGTAAAACACAAGCAGGTGGAGAAATAATTATGGTGCCTAAATTACTGTATCAATTTGCTTCATAAAAGTTCTGTCTCTTCAACTTTACTTAAAATGATTCAGTGATGATTGGGAAGATGGAGAACAAAGGTTGATGGAGGAAATTAACAGCCCTTTGAACAGATACTAAACAATAGCCTGCTGGATATTTGAATCAAGCCGAAAAGCTTGCTAAGTGAAGAGGCTGCTGTCTGCCTGGCTGGACAAGTGGACTTTCTTTATGTTTCTAGATTTGCCTGCTTAGTTGAAAACACTTATTTCCTTTGATAAAACACACACACACACACACACACACACACACACACACACACACAAAAGCATCAGCTGTTTATACTACCAGATACAACTAATTAAATTTGTCACATTTTAAAATAGCCTAATAAATTGACCAGTGTTTACCTATATGGCTAAAGGATGTGTGTATACATTTTTAATGAGAAAGCTGAGCCAGTCAATGACACTAAATATCTGTGTGACCTCAAATAAAGCATTTAACTTTTCTGAAAGCTGGATCTCTACTCCCAATTTAAAATTATAAAAGAAATGTCTGGCATATTTAATATAAATGAAAATGGTAGAGTTTAATTTTTATATTAAAAAAAGTATAAATTTTGCCCATTAAAAAGATTTAAAATATTTTAATAATAAGCATTTCACTCATTCCACTCTTAGCTCTGATATTACCACACTACTTTCTCCATGACTGTATTATTAAATATTTGATAAAGTGAAAAGTTAAAATGTTAGTCGTTAAGTCATGTCCAACTCTTTGAGATCCCTGGACTATAATAACTCACCAGGCTCCTCTATCCATGGAATTCTCCAGGCAAGAATTCTTGAGTGGATAGCCATTCCCTTCTCCAGGAGATCTTCCCAACCCAGGGATCAAACCCAGGTCTCCTGCACTGCAGGCAGATTCTTTACCACATGAGCCACCGGGGAAGCTCGCCACATGTTTGATAGGTGCCTACCAAATGAGGATCCTAATAATACCACCTGTGATTATTGAAAGCATACCAAATGCCCAACATTGTGCTAATAGCTACAGGTAAATTAAAAATAAATCAGCAAATGCCTGAAAAGGGTGACTGTGTAATTTATCATCCAAATATATATACTTCCAAGAAAGAAAGAAGCATTATTGATCGTTATATTAGAAACACAAGAGTAAACTAAGATTGTCATGGGCAAACCAGGGCAAAAGGTCACCTGCATATATAGTAAATATTTGCATATACAAGGAGAAAATGGTTTAGGATAGGCACAAGATCATGAAAATTACTTTCTATAGTTGGGCAGAATCAGAGCTGATGGTGGATGCATTTTTATTGTAGCTTTTCATTGGTTGCAATAAATGAATGTACTATTTTGGAATCTGAAGTAACATTAAAAACTTCTTTATAGAACGGACTTTTAGACTCTGTGGGAGAGGGAGAGGGTGGGATGATTTGGGAGAATGGCATTGAAACATGTATACTATCAGGTAAGAAATGAATCACCAGTCTATGTTCGATACAGGATACAGAATGCTTGGGGCTGGTGCACGGGGATGATCCAGAGAGATGATATGGGGTGGGAGGTGGGAGGGGGGTTCAGGATTGGGAACTCATGTACACCCGTGGCTGATTCATGTCAATGTATGGCAAAACCAATACAGTATTGTAAAGCAAAATAAAATAAAAATAAAAATAAAAAAAGAACATTGATTAAAATAGGAAGAAAAAAAAGAAATTATATAAAAAAAAAGTCTCTCCAATAATCGTAAGATGTAAGTAAATATTTCACTCCTCAGGTGAGTAAACTATTATAAAAATGTTCAAATAAATATTGCTCAAGGATGCACAGTAAGATAAAAACCTGAGGCCAAACTATGTGCAACAACACTGGCTTCTGATTATATTTTCCAAGAGAAGATTTCTGGGTTCAGCATAATGGGAATTCATGCTTCTCCATGATAGATAGAGCTCTCTTGACAATTTAAATTTTCAGAATTGTGCCCTTAGGGGATTCATAAATTAAGTAAGAAGAGCATTCCACACATCTATAACTAGAACAATCCTTTGTGACATTCATCTCATAAATATCATGCAACTGCTGTTCCCAGTTGGAGTACAACGATATCCAGTATATGAAAATGATAAATATTTTACCAGCTTCAAATCCAAAGTTTTCAGTGAAATTCATAGAAATATGACATTAAGTATATTCAAATAAACATCAAATGAGAAAATTTATGTGAGCTATAAACTATTCCTACACTATGATTCATATCATCCTTATTGTCAGTGGAGGATTGGACAATTTGCACATTTGGTGGTGACACAAAATGTGTTTTTCCTCTTTTTTTTGAAAATATTTGGACAATATATATAAAATTTGGAAGAAATTTTTGAAATAACATTTACCAAGACCTTTCAATGTACTAAGTCGCTTCAGTCATGTCTGACTCTTCGCGACCTTGTGGACTGTAATCCGCCAGGCTCCTCTGTCCATGGGGTTCTCCAGGCAAGAATACTGGAGTGGGTTGACATTTTCTTCCCCACCTTACAACGCAGATATGTAATAAAGTGGTCAAGTGTGTCATCATATTATTAAACATGTTTGCTTTATCTCACTGAAAAATAGAAATGTAATTCAATAACAGGTAAATCTCACTGGTCTTTTAAATTATCACTATTTTTTTAAAGCTATATTTGAAATAACTTTTCAAAAACATGTATTAGTTATGTATAATCTAATGTTTCAGATTCTAAACACTGAGAAATGTAAGTCCCCTAGCTATGTATATAAAATAATAAACCAGATATGCAATACTAGACATTCATTTATTCATTCAGCCATTTATGTTGTTAGTATTTATTATGTGCCAGGCATTTGGCCAAGCGCTAGCACTTAGTAGTGGTAAATAAAATATATACTCTTTCTTTCTTCTAGAAACTAAACTTTCATGAGAATTTAAATATTTAACAATTGATATTTTGTGGAAAAAAAAAAAAAGAGGGGGGAGATTCTCAGATGGCACTAGTGGTAAATAACCAGCCTGCCAATGCAGGAGACTTAAGAGATGTGGGATCTATGCCTGGGTCAGGAAGATGCCCCTGAGAAGGAAATGGCAAACCACTCCAGTAAGGATCCCATGGATAGAGGAGCCTGGTGGGTTATAGTCCATAGGGTCATAAAGAGTCAGACACAATGGAAGTGACTTCACATGCACATGAAGAAAAAAAGTGCACACTGTTCAAGGGATGTGTTACCATGAGTTTTGCTGAATGTGAGGAGTCATCAAAGATTTCAGAAGTTCCTTAGTTAACCAATCAGGATGTAGAGTGTGTGTGAAGAATAAGACAGAAAAAATGTCAAAAGCTTTTCAATGATCTTTTACAGGAACTGAATAGATGTCAATGTGGGTCACACTACTTTGTATTTCCATAATACAGATCTTCAGGGGTAGCAATCTGGTTTAAGGGTGTCTGCAGCAAAGGGATGTTTCTTGATACTTTATTAGCGTAAGAAGAACGCTATTTTTAACTATACTATATGGTTTCCATATCCATGGGGGTAAAATTCCCACAAGACATCTTTTGTGTCATAGCTCTGAAGTAATAGAAGAAAAAAAAAATGAGGGGAGAGTAGTGAGCAGTTTATGAACAAACTTGTAAGGGCTCACAAGTTGGTGTATCATTTTTTGGAGGATAACTAGTTAGATACTACATTCAGCTCAGTTCAGTTCAGTTCAGTCACTCAGTCGTGTCTGACTCTTTGTGATCTCATGAATCACAGCAGCCAGACCTCCCTGTCCATCACCAACTCCTGGAGTTTGCCCAAACTCATGTCCATCGAGTTGGTGATGCCATCCAGCCATCTCATCCTCGGTCATCCCCTTCTCCTCCTGCCCCCAATGCCTCCCAGCACCAGAGTCTTTTCCAATGAATCAACTCTTCCCATGAGGTGGCCAAAGTATTGGAGTTTCACCTTCAGCATCGGTCCTTCCAAAGAACACCCAGGGCTAATCTGATTTAGGATGGACAGGTTGGATGTCCTTGCAGTCCAAGGGACTCTCAATAGTCTTCTCCAACACCTTTCTTCACAGTCCAACTCTCACATCCATACATGACCACTGGAAAAGCCATAGCCTTGACTAGACAGACCTTTGTTGACAAAGTAATGTCTGCTTTTGAATATGCTATCTAGGTTGGTCATAACTTTCCTTCCAAGGAGTAAGCGTCTTTTAATTTCATGGCTGCAATCACCATCCGTAGCGATTTTGAAGCCCCAAAATGTAAAGTCTGCCACTGTTTCCACTGTTTCCCCATCTATTTGCCATGAAGTGATGGGACCAGATGCCATGATCTTAGTTTTCTGAATGTTGAGCTTTAAGCCAACTTTTACACTCTCCTCTTTCACTTTGATCAAGAGGCTTTTTAATTCCTCTTCACTTTCTGCCATAAGGTTGGTGTCATCTGCATATCTGAGGTTATTGATATTTCTCCCGGCAATCTTGATTCCAGCTTGTGCTTCTTCGAGTCCAGCATTTCTCATGATGTACTCTCCATGAAAGTTAAATAAGCAGGGTGACAATATACAGCCTTGACATACTCCTTTTCCTATTTGGAACCAGTCTGTTGTTCCATGTCCAGCTCTAACTGTTGCTTCCTGACCTGCATATAGGTTTCTCAAGAGGCAGGTCAGGTGGTCTGGTATTCCCATCTCTTGAAGAATTTTCCACAGTTTATTGTGATCCACACAGTCCAAGGCTTTGGCATAGTCAATAAGGCAGAAATACATGTTTTTCTGGAACTCTCTTGCTTTTTCCAGGATCCAGCAGCTGTTGGCAATTTGATCTCTGGTTCCTCTGCCTTTTCTAAAACCAGATGGAACATCAGGAAGTTCACGGTTCACGTATTGATGAAGCCTGGCTTGGAGAATGTTGAGCATTGCTTTACTAGCGTGTGAGATGAGTGCAATTGTGTGGTAGTTTGAGCATTCTTTGGCCTTGCCTTTCTTTGGGATTGGAATGAACACTGACATTTTCCAGTCCTGTGGCCACTGGTGAGATTTCCAAATTTGCTGGCATATTGAGTGCAGCACTTTCACAGCATTGTCTTTCAGGATCTGAAATAGCTCAACTGGAATTCCATCACCTCCACTAGCTTTGTTTGTAGTGATGCTTTCTAAGGCCCACTTGACTTCACATTCCAGGATGTCTGGCTGTTGGTGAGTGATCACACCATCGTGATTATCTGGGTCATGAAGATCTTTTTTGTACTGTTCTTCTGTATATTCTTGCCACCTCTTCTTAGTATCTTCTGCTTTAATTAGGTCCATACCATTTATGTCCCATATCGAGTCTATCTTTGCATGTAATATTCCCTTGGTGTCTCTAATTTTCTAGAAGAGGTCTCTAGTTTTTCCCATTCTGTTATTTTCCTCTGTTTCTTTGCATTGATCACTGAGGAAGGCTTTCTTATCTCTCCTTGCTATTCTTTGGAACTCTGCATTCAGATGCTTATCTCTTCCCTTTTCTCCTTTGCTTTTTGCTTCTTTTCTTTTCACAGTTATTTGTAAATCCCTCCTCAGACAGCCATTTTGCTTTTTTGCTTTTCTTTTTCTTGTAGATGGTCTTGATCCCTGTCTCCTGTACAATGTCATGAACCTCTGTCCATAGTTCATCAGACACTCTATCAGATCTAGGCCCTTAAATCTATTTCTCACTTCCACTGTATAATCATAAGGGATTTGATTTAGGTCATACCTGAATGGTCTAGTGTTTTCCCCTACTTTCTTCAGTTTAAGCCTGAATTTTGTTTTTGCTGACTGTATAGAGCTTCTCCATCTTTGGCTGCAAAGAATGTAGTCAATCTGATTTCAGTGTTGACCATCTGGTGATGTCCATGTGTAGAGTCTTCTCTTGTGTTGTTGGAAGAGAATGTTTGCTATGACCACTGTGTTCTCTTGGCAAAACTCTATTAGTCTTTGCCTTGTTTCATTCTGTACTCCAAGGCCAAATTTGCCTGTTACTCCAGGTGTTTCTCGACTTCCTACTTTTACCTTCCAGTCCCCTATAATGAAAAGGACATCTTTTTTGGGTGTTTGTTCTAAAAGTTCTTGTAGGTCTTCATAGAACAGTTCAACTTCAGCTTCTTCATTGTTACTGATTGGGGCATAGGCTTGGATCACCATGATATTGAATTGTTTGCCTTGGGAATGAACAGAGATCATTCTGTCGTTTTTGAGATTGCATCCAAGTACTGCATTTGAGACTCTTTTGTTGACCATGATGGCTACTCCATTTCTTATAAGGGATTCTTGCCCACAGTAGTAGATATAATGGTCATCTGGGTTAAATTCACCCATTCCAGTCAATTTTAGTTCGTTGATTCCTAGAATGTCTATGTTCAATCTTGCCATCTCCTGTTTGACCACTTCCAATTTACCTTGATTCATGGACCTAACATTCCAGGTTCCGATGCAATAGTACTCTTCACAGAATTGGCCTTGCTTCTATCAACAGTCACATCCACACCTGGGTATTATTTTTGCTTTGGCTCCATCCCTTCATTCTTTCTGGAGTCATTTCTCCAGAAAAAATGAAGTCAGGGGCGGCAGCTGAGAGGATCTACCCCATGTCTTAGGTCATTGTGGGCAGTCAAGAGGAGCAACCCCATATCCAAGGAGCAGCGGCTGGGCAGGTGCAGGAGGGCCGAGAGGAGCTACTCCACGTTCAATGTCATTAGGGGCAACCTTGTCCAAGGTAAGGAGCAGTGGCTCTGTTTTGCTGGAGCAGCCGAAAAGAGCTACGGCATGTCCAAGGTAATAGAAACCCAAGTGAGGCGGTAGGTGTTGCAAGAGGGCATCAGACAGCAGACACACTGAAACCATAATCACAGAAATCTAGCCAATCTTCATGATGGAGAGGTCTGACAGAATGTGGCCCACTGGAGAAGGAAATGGCAAACCACTTCAGTATTCTTGCTTTGCGAACCCCATGAACAGTATGAAAAGACAAAATGATAGGATACTGAAAGAGGAACTCCCCAGGTCGGTAACAGATACTAAATTACTTTCATTTAATTTCAAATGTTCTTCTTCAATTATAGAAGCTTGTACTGTTTGAGTTTTTGATGAAAGCTTCTCTCTTATTAAGAGTATTAGTATAAAGTATTCTGTAGGCAGTAAAACAATATTGGGTACAGAAAGACATCTGATTGTCTTCCCATTAGTGATATTATTATAGATTTTTGAGTTAGAGGGTCATTGTTATACTTTCTTATTGTAAAATTACCCTTTTCCTCTAGCATCCAGCAAGTAATCTGGGCTATGAAACTATACAATCATGCATATATACATTATGCACAATGATTAATCCAGAATTAAAAATATTTATTTCCAGATTGAAACAACACATAAGGGATCAAGCAAGACTTACAAAAATAAAGGTATAGTTTTGTACATCTTAATGAAACTCTGGATCATTCAATATTAAGGAAAAAATCTGGAAAATGGTACACTAACAATGAAATATCAGAAAAGGAAATTAAGGAAAAAATCATTTATCACAGAAACAAAAAGAATAAAATATGTAGGGATAAACCTACTTAAGGAGGTAAAGAACTTGTTCTCTGTAAATTATAATATGCTGATGAAAGAAATTGAAGACAATATAAAGAGATAGGAGGATAAATGTGTTCTTAGATTGAAATAACCATGATTGTTAAAATGATCATACTATCCAAGGTAATTGACAGATTCAATGCAATCTCTCTCAAGTTACCAATGGCATTTTTCACAGAGCTCAGGCAGTTCAGTCCCTCAGTCCTGTCTGACTCTTTGTGAACCCATGGACTGCAGCACACCAGGCTTCCCTGTCCAGCACCAATTCCTGGAACTTGCTCAAACTCATGTCCATTAAGTCAGTGATGCCATCCAACCATCTCATCCTCTGTCATCCCCTTCTCTTTCTGCCTTCAGTCTTTCCCAGCATTAGGGTCTTTTCCATTGAGTCAGTTCTTCACATCAGGTGGCCAAAGTATTGGTGTTTCAGCTTCAGCATCAGTCCTTCCAATGAATATTCAGGACTGCTTTCCTTTAAGATTAACTGGTTGTATCTCCTTGCAGTCCAAGGGACTCTCGGGAGTCTTCTCCAATACCCAGTTCAAAAGTATCAATTATTTGGTGTTCAACTTTCTTTATAGTCCAGCTCTTCCATCCATACATGACTACTGGAAAAACCATAGCTTTGACTATATGGACCTTTGACAGTAAAGTAATGTCTCTGCTTTTTGATATGCTGTCTAGGTTGGTAATACTTTTCTTCCAAGGAGCAAGTGTCTTTTAATTTCGTGGCTGTGGTCACCATCTGTAGTGATTTTGGAGCCCAAGAAAATGAAGTCTGTTACTGTTTCCATTGTTTCCCCGTCTATTTGCCATGAAGTGATGGGACTGGATGCTATGATCTTTATTTTTTGAATGTTGACTTTTAAGCCAGGTTTTTCACTCTCCTCTTTCAATTTCATCAAGAGGCTTTTTAGTTCCTCTTCATTTTCTGCCATAAAGGTGGTGTCATCTACATATCTGAGATTATAGATATTTCTCCCTGCATTTGACATTTTTCTTTTTTTTCTTCTTGATTCATTGAGCTATGTGTCTGATTTGTGCCAGTACTATTCTGTTTTGTTGACTGTAGCTTTGTAGTATAGTCTGAAGTCAGGGAGCTTGGTATCTCAACAACAACAAAAAAATCCCACATAATTATGGTAAATTAATCTATGACAAAAGAGGTAGGAATATACAATGGAGAGGTCTCTTTGATAAATTGTGCAGGAAAAAATGGTCAGTTACATGTAAAAGAATGATGTTATAACATTCTTTCAAACATATACAAAAAAAGCCACTCAGAGTAAAAACCTAAATGCACAAATAAGACAGAGTGCTATAAAACTCCTATAAGAAGACATAAGCAGAACATAATTTGACATAAATAATAGCAATATTTTTTGGAGTCTTCTCCTAGACTAATTGAAACAAAAGTAAAAATAAAAATATGAGATCTAATAAAGCTTAAAAGCTTTTGCACAGCAAAGGAAACCTTAAAATGAAAAGATCACCTATAGAATGGGAAAAAATGTTTACTAACCATGTAAAAGACAAGGGATTAATTTCCAAAATATATAAATAGTTCATACCGAGAAATATAAAATAACAAAAAGCCCGAAAAATGGGCAAAAGAACAAAATAGATATTATTCCAAAGAAGACATACAGATGGTCAATAAGCACATGAAAAAATGCTCAAAATTGCTAATTATCCAGTCCAGTTCAGTCACTCAGTCGTGTCTGATTCTTTGTGACCCTGAGAATCACAGCACTCCAGGCCTCCCTGTCCATCACCAACACCCAGAGTTCACTCAGACTCATGTCCATGGAGTCAGTGATGCCATCCAGCCATCTCATCCTCTGTCGTCCCTTTCTCCTCCTGCCCCCAATCCCTCCCAGCATCAGACTCTTTTCCAATGAGTCAACCCTTCGCATGAGGTGGCCAAAGTACTGGAGCTTCACCTTTAGCATTATTCCTTCCAAAGAAATCCCAGGGCTGATCTCCTTCAGAATGGACTGGTTGGATCTCCTTGCAGTCCAAGGGACTCTCAAGAGTCTTCTCCAACACCACAGTTCAAAAGCATCAATTCTTCAGCGCTCAGCCTTCTATATACTCCAACTCTCACATCCATACATGACCACAGGAAAAACCATAGCCTTGACTAGATGGACCTTAGTCGGCAAAGCAATGTCTCTGCTTTTGAATATGCTATCTAGGTTGGTCATAACTTTTCTTCCAAGGAGTAAGTGTCTTTTAATTTCATGGCTTCAGTCACCATCTGCAGTTATTTGGGAGGCTAAAAAAATAAAGTCTGCCACTGTTTCCACTATTTCCCCATCTATTTCCAATGAAATGATGGGACCGGAAGCCATGATCTTCATTTTCTGAATATTGAGCTTTAAGCCAAGTTTTTCACTCTCCACTTTCACTTTCATCAAGAGGCTTTTTAGTTCCTCTTCACTTTCTGCCATAAGGGTGGTGTCATCTGCATGTCTGAGGTTATTGATATTTCTCCCGGCAATCTTGATTCCAGCTTGTGTTTCTTCCAGTCCAGCGTTTCTCATGATGTACTCTGCATAGAAGTTAAATAAGTAAGGTGAAAATATACAGCCTTGATGTACTCCTTTTCTTATTTGAAATCAGTCTGTTTCAAAGAAATAGAGGAAAAGAACAGAGTGCGAAAGACCAGAGATCTCTTCAAGAAAATTAGAGATACCAAGGGAACATTTCATGCAAAGATGGGCTCGATAAAGGACAGAAATGGTATGGACCTAACAGAAGCAGAGGATATTAAGAAGAGGTGGCAGGAATACACAGAACTGTACAAAAAAGATCTTCATGACCAAGATAATCATGATGGTGTGATCACTCACCAACAGCCAGACATCCTGAAATGTGAATTCAAGTGGGCCTTAGAAAGCATCACTACAAACAAAGCTAGTGGAGGTGATGGAATTCCAGTTGAGCTATTTCAAATCCTGAAAGATGATGCTGTGAAAGTGCTGCACTCAATATGCCAGCAAATTTGGAAAACCCAGCAGTGGCCACAGGACTGGAAAATGTCAGTGTTCATTCCAATCCCAAAGAAAGGCAAGGCCAAAGAATGCTCAAACTACAGCACAATTGCACTCATCTCACACGCTAGTAAAGTAATGCTCAACATTCTCCAAGCCAGGCTTCAGCAATACATGAACCGTGAACTTCCTGGTGTTCAATCTGGTTTTAGAGAAGGCAGAGGAACCAGAGATCAAATTGCCAACAGCTGCTGGATCATAGAAAAAGCAAGAGAGTTCCAGGAAAACATGTATTTCTGCTTTATTGACTATGACAAAGCCTTGGACTGTATGGATCACAATAAACTGTGGAAAATTCTTCAAGAGATGGGAATACCAGACTACCTGACCTGCCTCTTGAGAAATCTGTATGCAGGTCAGGAAGCAACAGTTAAAACTGGACATGCTAATTATTAGAGAAGTGCAAATCAAAACTACCATGAGGTATCACTCAACACCTCTCAGGAAGGCCATCATCAAAATGTTTATGGATAATAAGTACTGGAGAGAGTGGGAAGAAAAGGAAACCTGGCTTACACATTTAGTGGGAATGTAACCTGGTGCATATTGAAAAGCAGAGACATTACTTGCCAACTAAGGTCCATCTAGTCAAGGCTATGGTTTTCCTGTGGTCATGTATGGATGTGAGAGTTTGACTGTGAAGAAGCTGAGCGCTGAAGAATTGATGCTTTTGAACTGTGGTGTTGGAGAAGACTCTTGAGAGTCCCTTGGACTGCAAGGAGATCCAATCAGTCCATTCTGAAGGAGATCAGCCCTGGGATTTCTTTGGAAGGAATGATGCTAAAGCTGAAACTCCAGTACTTTGGCCACCTCATGCGAAGAGTTGATTCATTGGAAAAGAGTCTGATGCTGGGAGGGATTAGGGGCAGGAGGAGAAAGGGACGAAAGAGGATGAGATGGCTTGATGGCATCATTGACTCAATGGACGTGAATCTGAGTGAACTCTGGGTGTTGGTGATGGACAGGAAGGCCTGGCGTGCTGCAATTCATGGGGTCACAAAGAGTCGGACATGACTGAGAGACTGAACTGAACTGATCCTGGTGCAGCCACTATGTAGAGCAGTATAGAGTTTCCTACAAAACCAAAAACCTAAAAATAAAATTATGTGATCCTGCCGTCCCACTTCTGGGCACATATTCAGAAAATACAGAAACTAATTAAAATGATACATGCACCCCAATGATAGTAGTGGCACTATCTACAACAGTCAAGACACAGATGATGGATGAATGAATAAAGAAGATATGATACATATC
Organism: Capricornis sumatraensis; assembly: GCF_032405125.1. NCBI lineage: Eukaryota > Metazoa > Chordata > Mammalia > Artiodactyla > Bovidae > Capricornis > Capricornis sumatraensis. Next base: position 42,286,791 of record NC_091074.1, on the reverse strand, counting down.
TATAGAGATATATATTATATATATACATAATGGAGTATCACTTAATCATATAAAAATGAATTAATGCTATTTGCAGCAACATGAATAGATCTAGAGATTACTATACTAAGTGAAGTCACTTAGAAAGACAAATATCATTTAGTATAACATATGTGGATCTAAAAAAATGATATGAAAGAACTTTCAAAATGGAAATAGTTTCACAAAAATAGAAAACAAACTTTTGTTTACCAAAAGGGTAAGGGAGAGGGATAAATTAGTATTTGGGATTAACAGATACACACTAGTATATACAAAATATATAAAAATAGATAAAAACAGGACCTACTATATAGTATTGGAGAAGGCAATGGCACCCCACTCCAGTACTCTTGCCTGGAAAATCCCATGGACAGAGGAGCCTGGTGGGCTGCAGTCCATGGGGTTGCTAAGAGTCCGACACGACTGAGCGACTTCACTTTCACTTTTCACTTTCATGCATTGGAGGAGGAAATGGCAACCCACTCCAGTGTTCCTGCCTGGAGAATCCCAGGGACGGGGGATCCTGGTGGGCTGCCATCTCTGGGGTCGCACAGAGTCAGACACGACTGAAGCGACTTAACAGTTAGCACTATATAGTATAGGAAATTATATTCAATATTTTGTAATAAACTATAATGAAAAACAATCTGAAAAAGAATATACACACACAGACACATCCATGTCATATAACTGAAATCACTACTTAACTGAGCACCTGAGACATTATAAATTAGCATACTTCAATTTTTAAAAGTGCATTAATTTTTTAATAAAGGAAAGTAAAGGTAAAACAAAGAACAGAAAAGGCAAGTGTGACACCAACTATTTTAACATCAGAATTCTCATCAGATTCAACAGATTACAGAAGAAAATGAAGTAAAATATTCTTCAGATTTTATGAAAAATAATCATCAATCTGAATTTGTATAGCAGATAAGATATCACTTAAAAGTGAAGGCAAAATAAAGTTTGCTATCCACATCTTTCATTGTTAGAAATACTTTATGTATTCTGTTCAGTAAAAATTTTACTAAAATCACAATGGAAAGTAGATCATGCCAGAAAACACAAAACTGAGTTATAGTCCCAGCTCTTGTAAGAATGCAAGGACGCCACCTTTCTACTCAAGGTCACAGGGAGAGAGTGACTGTTTCAACCTGAAGACACAGTGACTCTGTGGAGAGTGTCTCCTGACCAGAGCTGTTACATTTGGTAAAGGGACTGAGCTAGTCTTTAGTAGTGGGGAACCTGGGAAATAAATACGCTGATACCAACTTCCTCACTTGAAACTGAAGAGCAAATAATTCTATTCGTGGAGCCCATATATTTCAGTCTCTAGGGGCATATAAGGGGTGAAAATAGTGGGAAGTGGATCAGGAATGGCAAACAAAAACAGCTCATCTCCTAAGAACACAGATTTGCTTTCAATATACGGTCCTAAGATTTATGTATTTAATAAAATCTGTTACTCAAGCCCACGTTGAACATGTGTTTATAGTGTTTCATGTATCAAATGTTAAGAAAATGTCTAAAGAATTGGGGAAATCCAAGAGAAAATGAAAAAACAAGAAATGCAAATGCATGTAGCATTTTTTTCAAATTCTACTGAGGCTTATACTTGTAAATAATTTTTTAAATTAAATGGACACATAATTTAGAAAATTAAGAAAGAAAAATCCAAAACATGTGAAATAACTATCAAATTCACTATTACCAAATTATATTAATGATAATAAAAATATATTTTTAATTTCATTTTGGCAGATTATTTTATGCTACTCAATCTGTAATAACTTTCTTTATTATATACTTCTCAATCATACACAAGGTAAAAATGATTGGAAATCTATATAGATAGCAGAAAAATTGTTAATTGTGTTTCAGCCATTTCAGTTCCAGTAATCTTTAAAAGAATGTATGTAGAATAATTATTTATGTGCAAACACATTCACAGCTCACTGCACTAAGCAGAGCAATAGTAAAGTATGCTATCTCCCACATAAAGGAGTTTAAATTTCATTAACAAAAAATTTTAAGTGAAATCTAAAAATATTCTGATGTTGTGTAGAAAGTATAATTCATAAATGACCATTGTGCAGAAAAAAAGGAAATTAAAGGCTACCCAGGTGGCCCAGATGGTAAAAAAAAAAAATTCCCTGCCAGTGAAGGAGACATGGATTCAGTCCCTGTGTGGGGAAGATAGCCTTGAGAAGGAAATTGCAACCCACTCCAGTATTCTTACCTGGGAAATCCCATGGACAAAGGAGTCTGGTGGGCTACAGTTCTTCAGGTCTCAAAACAGTGACATGACTTAGTGACTAAACAACAAAACAGTTAAACTAAATAGATAAAACCTCAGTCCGATCTCTTCAATCAAAATGTATATATAAATACAAAGAGAGATACGTAGGGAAGCATAAGTGAAGTCAAAGTGACTGAAGTGAAAGTTGCTCAGTTGTGTCTGGCTCTTTGAGATCCCAAGGACTAAACATGGAATTTTCCAGGCCAGAATACTGAAGTGGGTAGCCCTTCCCTTATCTAGGGGATCTTCCCAACCCAGGGATAGAACCCAGGTTTCCCACATTGCAGGTGGGTTCTTCACCAGCTGAGCCACAAAAGAAGGCCAAGGAAGCATAATGTGCCACTGTAAATATGTCTCTCTGGCATATGGATTATTTTAAGGATTATTTCAAGATGAAAATAATGAAAGCCATAAAAACCAAGAAGGAATCTTTAACCTTCCCCCAACTGTCTAAAAAATATTAGATAGAGGGCTTATTCCTGGAATGTAGCTATAGCCAGAAATTTATAAAGAATATGAACTAGATGTGGTATGTGGAAACTTGTCAGGGCCTACATATCAGAGTCCATTCTAAATCCCATTGTCTCTGAAATGCCCAGCTAACATTTGTTCACCAAACATTTGCTTTTCCATCTCCATGTGAATTGTTTTCCTCTCTTCTGAAGTGCCAAACCACCACTCCCAACATCCTCTCTTGTCTTTAGCTAATGATGGTGTATAAGATGAAAGTTTCTGCCATCTTGGCATGTTAGTTCTTTCAATTCTCTCTCGTATATACATTTTTAAATTTTCATTTAATTTTTTTTTCCTGTTAATCTGTCTCATGTCAACTTAATTTTAGGTCAGCCAAAAGAACCTAGAAGGGTAAAAGAAAATGCCTTCCTGACAATCTCCACACACAAATTTATATATGTAATCACACAGGTATATGTGTACTTTTTTATGTTTTCTATATAAACAGATATCTAGTACTTTTTATGTATTTTCTATGCAGCCAAAGATGAAGAAGTTCTATACAGTCAGCAAATACAAGACCAGGAGCTGACTGGCTCAGATCATGAACCCCTCATTGCAAAATTGAGACTTAAATTGAAGAAAAGTAGGGAAAACCACTGCACCATTCAGGTATGACCTAAATAAAATCCGTTACGATTATCCAGTGAAAGTGACAAATAGATTCAAGGGATTAGATCTGATAGACAGCATGCCTGAAGAACTATGCACAGTCATTTGTAACAATGTATACCAGGCAATGATCAAAACCATCCCCAAGAGAAAGAAATGCAAAAAGGCAAAACAGTTGTCTGAGGAGGCCTTGCAAAAGTGAAAGTCACTTAGTCGTGTCTGTGTCTGACTCTTTGCCACCTTGTGGACTATAAGGTCCATGGAATTCTCTAGGCCAAAGTGGATAGCCTTTCCCTTCTCCAGGGGATCTTTCCAACACAGGGATCAAACCCAGCTCTCCCACATTGTGGGCAGACTCCTTACCAGCTGAGCCACAAGGGAAGCTCAAGAATACTGGAGTGGGTAGCCTATCCTTTCTCCAGCAGATCTTCCCACCCCAGGAACTGAACAGGCGTCTCCTGCATTGCAGGCAGATTCTTGAGGCCTTACAAAGCTGAAAAAAAAAAAAAAAAAGAGAGAGAAGCAAAAAAAAAAAAAAAAAGAAGCAAAGGAAAGATATACCCTTCTGAATGTAGAGCTCAGAGAATGGTAAAGAGGGATAAAGACTTTAAAGTGAACAATGAAAGGAAATATAGGAAAACAATAGAATGGGAAAGACCAGAGCTCTCAAGAAAATTAAGAGATATCAAGGGAATATTTCATGCATAGATAGGTGCAATAATGGACTGAAATGGTATGGGATCTAACAGAAGCAGAAAATTAAGAAGAGGTGGCAAGATTATACAGAGAACTATTAAAAAAAATGTTCTTAATGACCCAGATGATCATAATGGTGTGATCACTCACCTAGAGCCAGATATACAAGAATGTGAAGTCTAGTGGGCCTGAGGAAGCATCACCACAAAGATAGTGGACGTGATGGAATTCCAGTTCAGTTCAGTTAAGTTCAGTTCAGTTGCTCAGTCATGTCCGATTCTTTGCGACCCCATGAATAGCAGCACGCCAGGCCTCCCTGTCCATCACCAACATCCAGAGTTCACTCAGACTCAGGTTCATCGAGATCGTGATGCCATCCAGCCATCTCAACCTCTGCCGTTCCCTTCTCCTTCTGCCCCCAAACCTTCCCAGCATAAGAGTCTTTTCCAATGAGTCAATTCTTCGCATGAGGTGGCCAAAGCACTGGAGTTTCAGCTTTAGCATCATTCTTTCCAAAGAAATCCCAGGGTTGATCTCCTTCAGAATGGACTGGTTGGATCTCCTTGCAGTCCAAGGGACTCTCAAGAGTCTTCTCCAACACCACAGTTCAAAAGCATCAATTCTTCAGCTCTCAGCCTTCTTCACAGTCCAACTCTCACATCCATACATGACCACAGGAAAAACCATAGCCTTGACTAGACGGACCTTAGTCGGCAAAGTAATGTCTCTGCTTTTGAATATGCTATCTAGGTTGGTCATAACTTTTCTTCCAAAGAGGAAGCGTCTTTTAATTTCATGGCTGCAGTCACCATCTGCAGCGATTATGGAGCTCAAAAAAATAAAGTCTGACCCTGTTTCCACTGTTTCCCCATCTATTTTCCATGAAGTGATGGGACCAGATGCCATGATCTTCGTTTTCTGAATGTTGAGCTTTAAGCCAACTTTTTCACTCTCCTCTTTCACCTTCTTCAAGAGGCTTTTTAGTTCCTCTTCACTTTCTGCCATAAGGGTGGTGTCATCTGCATATCTGAGGTTATTGATATTTCTCCCAGCAATCTTGATTCCAGCTTGTGTTTCTTTCAGTACAGCGTTTCTCATGATGTACTCTGCATATAATTTAAATAAGCAAGGTGACAATATACAGCCTTAACATACTCCTTTTCCTATTTGGAACCAGTCTGTTGTTCCATGTCCAGCTCTAACTTTTGCTTCCTGACCTGCATACAGATTTCTCAAGTGGCAGGTCAGGTAGCCTGGTATTCCCATCTCTTGAAGAATTTTCCACAGTTTATTGTGATCCACACAGTCAAAGCCTTTGGCATAGTCAATAAACAGAAATAGATGTTTTTCTGGAACTCTCTTGCTTTCCATGATCCAGCGGATGTTGGCAATTTGATCTCTGGTTCCTCTGCCTTTTCTAAATCCATCTTGAACATCAGAAAGTTCACGGTTCATGTATTGCTGAAGCCTGGCTTGGAGAATGTTGAATATTACTTTACTAGCATATGAGATGAGTACAATTGTACGGTAGTTTGAGCATTCTTTGGCATTGCTTTTTTTTGCGATTGGAATGAAAACTGACCTTTTCCGGTCCTGTGGCCACTGCTGAGTTTTCCAAATTTGCTGGCATATTGAGTGTAGCACTTTCACAGCATCATCTTTCAGGATTTGAAACAGCTCAACTGGAATTTCATCACCTCCACTAGCTTTGTTCATAGTGATGCTTTCTAAGGCTCACTTGATTTCACATTCCAAGATGTCTGGCTCTTGATTAGTGATCACATCATCATGATTACCTGGGTCGTGAAGATATTTTTTGTACAGTTCTCTGTGTATTCTTACAACCTCTTCTTAATATCTTCTGCTTCTGTTAGGTCCATACCATTTCTGTCCTTTATTGAGCCCATCTTTGCATTAAATACTCCCTTGGTATCTCTAATTTTCTTGAAGAGATTCTAGTCTTTCCCATTCTGTTTTTTTCCTTGTATTTCTTTGCATTCATCCCAGTTGAGCTATTTCAAATCCTAAAAGATGATGTTGTGAAATGGCTGCACTCAATAAGCCAGCAAATTTGGAAAACTCAGCAGTGGCCACAGGACTGGAAACGATCAGTTTTCATTCCAGTCCCACAGAAAGGCAATGCCAAAGAATGTTCAAACTACCACACAATTTAACTCATTTCACATGCTGGCAAAGTGATACTCAAAATCTTTCAAAGTAGACTTCAACAATATGTAAGCCGAGAACTTCCAGATGTACAAGCTGAATTAGAAAAGGCAGAGGAACCAGAGATCAAATTGTCAACATCTGTTGGATTACAGAAAAAGCAAGGGAATTCTGCTAAAGCCTTTGACTGTGTAGATCACAAAAAACTGTGGAAAATTCTTCAATAGATGGGAGTACCAGACCACCATACCTGCTTCTGAGAAACCTGTAAGCAGGTCAAGAAGCAAAAGTTAGAACCAGACATCGAACACTTGACTGGTTCAAAATTGGGAAAGGAGTTTGTCAAGGTTGTATATTGTTACTCTGCTTATTTAACTTATATGCAGAGTACATCATGCAAAATGCCAGGCTGGATGAAGCACAAGCTAGAATCAAGATTGACAGGGGAAATATTAATAATCTCAAATATGCAAATGTCAGTTCAGTTGCTTAGTTGTGACTCACTCTTGCATAAACCATGGCATGCCAGGCCTCCCTGTCCATCACCAACTCCTAGAGTCCACCCAAACCCATGTCCATGGAGTCGGTGATGCCATTCAACCATCTCATCCTCTGTCGTCCCCTTCTCCACCTGCCCTCAATCTTTCCCAGCAAAAGGATCTTTTCAAATGAGTCAGCTCTTCGCATTGGGTGGCCAAAGTATTGAAGTTTCAGCTTCAACATCAGTCCTTCCAATGAACACTCAGGACTGGTCTCCTTTAGGATGGACTGGCTGGATCTCCGTGTAGTCCAAGGGACTCTCAAGAGTTTTCTCCAACACCACAGTTCAAAAACAAATTCTTCAGTGCTCAGCTTTCATTATAGTCCAACTCTCACATCAATACATGAACACTGGCAAATCCATAGCCTTGACTAGACAGACCTTTGTTGGAAAAGTAATGTCTCTGAATCCAAAAGTCCGTTATACACAGATGGAGAGGGAGAGGGTGGGATGATTTGGGAGAATGGCATTCTATCATGTATACTATCATGTAAGAATTGAATCGCCAGTCTATGTCTGACGCAGGATACAGCATGCTTGGGGCTGGTGCATGGGGATGATCCACAGAGATGATATGGGGAGGGAGGTGGGAGGGGGGTTCATGTCTGGGAACACATGTAAGAATTAAAGATTTTAAAATTAAAAAAAAAAGAATAAATGGAAAAAATAAATAAATAAATAAATTAATTAATTAAAAAAAGAAAGAAAAGTAATGTCTCTGCTTTTCAATATGCTGTCTAGGTTGGTCATAACATTCCTTCCAAGGAGTACGTGTCTTTTAATTTCATGGCTGCAGTCACCATCTGCAGAGATTTTGGAGCTCAGAAAAATAAAGTTAGCCACTGTTTCCACTGTTTCCCCATCTATTTGCCATGAAGTGATGGGACCGGGTGCCGTGATCTTTGTTTTCTGAATATTGAGCTTTAAGCCAACATTCACTCTCTTGTTTCACTTTCATCAAGAGGCTCTTTAGTTCTTCTTCACTTTCTGCCATAAGGGTGGTGTCATCTGCATGTCTGAGGTTATTGATATTTCTCCCGGCAATCTTGGTTCCAGCTTGTGCTTCCTCCAGCCCAGTGTTTCTCATGATGTATTCTGCATAGAAGTTAAACAAGCAGGGTGACAATATACAGCCTTGATGTACTCCTTTTCCTATTTGGAACCAGACTCTTATTCAATGTCTAGTTCTAACTGTTGTTTCTTTACCTGCATACAGGTTTCTCAAGTGGCAGGTCAGGTGGTCTGGTATTCCCATCTCTTTCAGAATTTTCCACAGTTTATTGTGATCCACGCAGTTAAAGGCTTTGGCATAGTCAATAAAGCAGAAATACATGTTTTCCTGGAACTCTCTTGCTTTTTCCATGATCCAGCAGATGTTGGTAATTAGATCTCTGGTTCCTCTGCCTTTTCTAAAACCAGCTTGAACATCTGGAAGTTCACGCTTCATGTATTGCTTAAGCCTGGCTTGGAGAATTTTGAACATCTCTTTACTAGTATATGAGATGAGTGCAATTGTGTGGTAGTTTGAGCATTCTTTGGCATTGCCTTTCTTTGGGATTGGAATGAAAACTGACCTTTTCCAGTCCTGTGGCCATGTGGATGACACCACTCTAATGGCAGAAAGTGAAGAGGAATTAAAGGGCCTCTTGATGAAGTTGAAAGAGAAGAAAGTTTAAATCTGGCTTAAAACTCAACATTCAAACAGCTAAGATATGGCATCCATTCCAACATTTCATGGGAAATAGATGGGTAAACAAGGGAAGAGTGACAGACTTTATTTTCTTTGGCTCCAAAATCACTGGTGTGGTTGGTGACTGCAGCCATGAAATTGAAAGACACTTGCTCCTCAGAAGAAAAGCTATGACAAAACTAGACAGTGTTTTAAAAAGCAGAGGCATTACTATGACTACAAATGTCCATACAGTCAAAGCTATGGTTTTTCCAGTAGTCATGTATGGATGTGAGAGTTGGACAATAAAAATTGCTGAGCACCAAAGAACTAATGCTTTTGAACTGTGATGCTGGAAAAAAGACTCTTGAGAGTCCCTTGTACTGCAAGGAGATCAAACAAGTCAATCCTGAAGGAATAAGTCCTGAATATTCATTGGAAGGACTGATGTTGAAGCTGAAATTCCAATACTGTGGCCACCTGATATGAAGAGCTGACTCATTGGAAAAGATCCTGATGCTGGGCAAGATTGAAGGCAGGAGAAGGGGACAACAGAGGATGAGACGGTTGGATGACATCACCAACTGAACGGATATGAGTTGGAGCAAACTCTGGGAGATGATGATGGACAGACAAGCCTGGTGTGCTGCAGTCTTTGGGGTCACAAAGAGTCAAAACTGAGTGACTGAACACAATAATATGTTGCAAGTTTTCTATACAATATTCAGAAAATGCTTAATGTTTTGCTTGTGTTTTTTTTTTTTGCTTGTCTTTTTCTTCTTAATAAGCAAACTAAATTTTATCAACAAAGAATCATCCAATTTATAGTAATGTGAAACAAAGAAGGGATAGCTCTCTTTCATATGTTTAAATCGCCTTTAAAAATTCTGTTACAAACCAGAATGCCATTAGTGTAGCAGTTGCATTGCATTGAGCATCTGATTCTTGTGGTACACATGATAAGATAATGACTAGGAAACCATCCATCTTCTTCTTGACAGGAGACCTATTTTAGAACCAAAAAGGCCATCATCCAAAGAAAGTTACTTTACTCATGTTGTTTCTTTACCCATCACTTGAATTTTACTTAGATGATTCAAAGGACAAGGGCTTTTTTTTCTTCCCTTTTCTAATCATATACATATATATATAAGGATATAATATATTATATTTTATAAGATTGTTCAGTTTTTAAATAAGAAATTTGGAAGTGTAATTAGCAGATTATAAATTTAATTAATTTATTAGAAGGTATGATTTTCTGTAATTTTATTTTTATTTAGAGTTTATCACTCATCATTTTTGGCTATTTTATTTGATGTTCACATATGCAGAACACTAGAAAGGACGATATATATGAAGAATTGCCTAACCAATAGTTAAAATTCTGCAGCTGCTTAGTTTTCTGAATATTTGTTATCCATCAAGTATCTAAAAATTTCATCAATCCCTTTTACAATAAATGATCAGTCAGCAAACCATTCTCTTTTGAGATCTATATTTATATTAATATCCACAAAGCAAATTGAAGTGAGCATCAGAAAGGCCCTTGGTGTTCTGCTATTGATGTCTTAGCTCTAACATGAAGGTAGCAATTTAGCATCAAACTACAAATACAAAAATATAGTGGATAGCCTTGGCTTATTTGTGTTTTTAATATTCTCTTCAAGGTAAAGTATGACATAACCAAATTACAGTGGTGGAGCTTTCACTGTAAGGAAATTGTTGCTATTTCATTTTACAATCAAGTAATTAGCTTCTCTACTGGATGGTTTACAATATGCTATTAATTTGGTGAAATAGGAGTTTACTTAAAAGTTAGTGAAGACACTGCCACTATAAAATTAAAGAAGGAAGCAAATATGATGCACATTCATACTATGTGATTTTACCAACTAAATATATTTACATTTAACTTTCTGCCAAAGTTACAATGATGAATTCACATGGGATTTACATGTAGATCATCCCAAGATGTATATGTTGTAGCTTTTTGAGTATTTTATATTACGAAATCAATTTTAAATAGCAGTTACAAATGAGAAAAATTAGTTTTATAACTTTTAGTGTTTTAAACATGAAGCCAAATTTATACTATTTATCTAAATGTATGTATTAATACTAGGGATTAAAAAGTCTGCATTCTTTTAATTATGAAAATTCACTGAATGATTTAATACATTAGTCATACTCTAGTTTACTGCTCTGGGGTTAAAACTCTCATCCTGCAGGATGCTAAGAATGATTTTGTCATAAGTAAGTACAGTGAACACCTGATCAGTCAGCAAACTTACTGAGCCATGACTCATGAAACCCAGTGGCCACAATTCCTGTTATGGAGTTCTCTTATGTTTAGCGTGAAAAGCAGGCAACAAACCCATTGTTATATTCATTATGTAATTGCAAGTGTGAAAGTTATGTGAAGGACTTGTTGAAGGGAGGATAAACAATGGGACTCTGATATAGTTTGTGGTGGTGTCAGAATAGGCTTCTGTGTTGTGGGCTTTCTTAGTCCAAGAACTGAAAGATGAGCTTGAATTAATAAATGGGGAGGAGTGGAGTATCACATGTAAAAGGAATAGCTAGTATTGATGAGATTAATGGGACACGTGAACAAATAAAATTTCTCGTATGGCTTCATAGAAGATGGTGAGTAATCATTCTAATCACTCAGCCACTTACTAGCATGTGACCTTGAGCCAGTCCCTGAAGCTTTTGGAATGAAGAAGTTTTCTCTTTTGAGAAACTTGAGAGTCTCTCTATAATTTATAATCAAATAATTACTATATTAAACCACATAAATTGCCCTTGCTATAGATAAAATATAGCCCAATGGATAAAAATAGCACAATGTTTATGAATCTATACAGTTTCAGTTCAGTTCAATTGCTCAGTCATGTCCGACTCTTTGCAACCCCACGAATCGCAGCATGCCAGGCCTTACAGTCCATCACCAACTCCTGGAGTTCACTCACACTCACGTCCATTGAGTCAGTGATGCCATCCAGACATCTCATCCTCTGTCATCCTCTTCTCCTCCTGCCCCCAATCCCTCCCAGCATCAAAGTCTTTTCCAATGAGTCAACTCTTCGCATGAGGTAGCCAAAGTACTGGAGTTTCAGCTTTAGCATCATTCCTTCCAAAGAAATCCCAGGGCTGATCTCCTTCAGAATGGATTGTTGGATCTCCTTGCAGTCCAAGGGACTCTCAAGAGTCTTCTCCAACACCACAGTTCAAAAGCATCAATTCTTCGGCGCTCAGCCTTCTTCACAGTCCAACTCTCACATCCATACATGACCACAGGAAAAACCATAGCCTTGACTAGATGGACCTTAGTCAGCAAAGTAATGTCTCTACTTTTGAATATGCTATCTAGGTTGGTCATAACTTTCCTTCCAAGGAGTAAGTGTCTTTTAATTTCATGGCTGCAGTCACCATCTGCAGTGATTTCGGAGCCCAGAAAAATAAAATCTGACACTATTTCCACTGTTTCCCCATCTATTTCCCATGAAGTAATTGGACTGGATGCTATGATCTTCGTTTTCTGAATATTGAGCTTTAAGTCAACTTTTTCACTCTACTCTTTCACTTTCATCAAGAGGCTTTTTAGTTCCTCTTCACTTTCTGCCATAAGGGTGGTGTCATCTGCATATCTGAGGTTATTGATATTTCTCCCAGCAATCTTGATTCCAGCTTGTGTTTCTTTCAGTCCAGCGTTTCTCATGATGTACTCTGCATATAATTTTAATAAGCAGGGTGACAATATACAGCCTTGACATATTCCTTTTCCTATTTGTAACCAGTCTGTTGTTCCACGTCCAGCTCTAACTGTTGCTTCCTGACCTGCATACAGATATCTCAAGTGGCAGGTCAGGTGGTCTGGTATTCCCATCTCTTGAAGAATTTTCCACAGTTTATTGTGATCCACACAGTCAAAGGCTTTGGCATAGTCAATAAACAGAAATAGATGTTTTTCTGGAACTCTCTTGCTTTTTCCAGGATCCAGCAGATGTTGGTAATTTGATCTCTGGTTCCTCTGCCTTTTCTGAAACCAGATGGAACATCAGGAAGTTCACGCTTCATGTATTGGTGAAGCCTGGCTTGGAGAATTTTGAACATTACTTTACTAGCATGTGAGATGAGTGCAATTGTGTGGTAGTTTGAGCATTCTTTGGCATTGCATTTCTTTGTGTTTGGAATGAAAACTGACCTTTTCCTGTCCTGTGGCCACTGCTGAGTTTTCCAAATTAGCTGGCATATTGCGTGCAGCACTTTCACAGCATCATCTTTCAGGATTTGAAATAGCTCAACTGGAATTCCATCACCTCCACTAGCTTTGTTTGTAGTGATGCTTTCTAAGGCCCACTTGACTTCACATTTCAGGATGTCTGGCTCTAGATGAGATTAGTGATCACACCATCGTGATTATCCGGGTCGTGAAGATCTTTTTTGTACAGTTCTTCTGTGTATTCTTGCTACCTCTTCTTAATATCTTCTGCTTCTGTTAGGTCCATACCATTTCTGTCCTTTATCGAGCCCATCTTTGCATGAAATATTCCCTTGGTATCTCTAATTTTCTTGAAGAGATTTCTAGTCTTTCCCATTCTGTTGTTTTACTCTGTTTCTTTGCATTGATCTCTGAGGAAGGCTTTCTTATCTCTTCTTGCTATTCTTTGGAACTCTGCATTCAGATGCTTATATCTTTGGTTTTCTCCTTTGCTTTTCACCTCTCTTCTTTTCACCACTATTTGTAAGGCCTCCCCAGACAGCCATTTTGCTTATTTGCATTTCTTTTCCATGGGGATGGTCTTGATCCCTGTCTCCTGTACAATGTCACGAACCTCATTCGATAGTTCATCAGACACTCTATCTATCAGATCTAGGCCCTTAAATCTATTTCTCACTTCCACTGTATAATCATCTAATGGTTTTCCCTACTTTCTTCAATTTAAGTCTGAATTTGGTAATAAGGAGTTCATGATCTGAGTCACAGTCAGCTCCTGGTCTTTTTTTTGTTGACTGTTTAGAGCTTCTCCATCTTTGGCTGCAAGAATATAATCAATCTGATTCTGCTGTTGACCATCTGGTGATGTCCATGTGTAGAGTCTTCTCCTGTGTTATTGGAAAAGGGTGTTTGCTATGACCAGCGCATTTTCTTTGCAAAACTCTATTAATCTTTGCCCTGCTTCATTCCACATTCCAAGGCCAAATTTACCTGTTACTCCAGGTGTTTCTTGACTTCCTACTGTTGCATTTCAGTCCCCTATAATGAAACGGACATCTTTTCTGGATGTTAGTTCTAAAAGGTCTTGTAGGTCTTCATAGAGCTGTTCAACTTCAGCTTCTTCAGCGTTACTGGTTGGGGCATAGACTTGGATTACCGTGATATTAGTCTACCATAATTTTAAAAGGTGCTACTGATTTTATACTCAGGAAATGTTATGGAGTTTCTAGGAATTAAACCAGGCTTCCCTGGTGGCTCAGATGGTAAAGAATCTTCCTGCAATGTGGGAGACATGGGTTCAATCCCTGGGTTGGGAAGATCCCCTGGAGGAGGCCATGGCAACCCACTCCAGTATTCTTGCCTGGAGAATTCCCATAGACAGAGAAGCCTGGTCGGCTACAGTCCATGGGGTCACAAAGAGTCAGACACAAGTGACTGGCTAAACGCGCAACAGAAATTAAACGAGATCCACAGCAGACAAAAAATATGTTTTAAAAACATGTCTCCTCTCTTGAACTGAGTGTTTATAAACTCACACTTTTAAGCTTCTGGGAAACTGAGATTAATCATCATTAGATCTTGCCCCTCAGAGTAACTTGTGTGATGATGTCTGTATTTAAAGCCATGGGTAACTGACTATTGCTGCTTTTCACACTGCGTTGGCTGTCTAAATCAAGTCAAGACAAATTATGCCTGGGCTCTGTTGGTAATAGTTGGAGCACTTTAGTGAACCATCCTTTGATAGTTAGATTACACTTGTCTTGCTACTTCGGTGTAAATGTAATTTGAGAGGCTTGTTGCCTGTTTCAGGTAAGTGTTGTGACTTGAAGATAAAAATATGTCACACTGGCTTGTTGGCCTACTTGGAAAAGACATAGAACTGTCATCAGCAAGAAGGAAGAAAATGCTTCATCATCTACATTAAACTCTAAGGACTTACAAGATCTGTTGTGTAAAAAATGTTGAAGTGGTTTTTGTTCACTAACTTCTTAGAACTCTAAAATAAGAGGTGCTCTGGGCCCCAATTTTTCATAGTTATTGAAGATTATTGTTTAAGAGAAAAACATTTCCCCCTCACGAAAAAAAAGGCTTATCACTACGTCACATATCAGAAAAAAAGCAAAACAAATATGCCATTTGGAAAAGAAATGATGGGAACTGTTCACTATGAGATAAAACTTTATCTTCTGAAAACACATTCCACTTGAAATAACTTACCTTTATTTTTAGAAGTAGATGACTTTACTCTTATAAAAAAGGAGAGAAATAATAGTAATAAAACAAACAAAAACCACTTCCAAAGATCTCTTATTAGTCCCAAGGAATATGTATATCAACTAAGTTGTGACCCTAGAAAAGGAAAGTTAATTTTATTTTACTTTCAGCTTCTTGGTTATTTAAAATATGGGCTTGGAAAATATAATTGCACTTCATATTCACTGCACAATATTATTAAAGTTATTTTATATATTACTAATATACCTAAAGATGGCAAAAAATAATGTATACCTATTATGAAACATTTTCATTTTTTCATTTAATACTTAAAAGCAATGACAAAACCCCAGATTAGCATAGGTATTCAGACTAATGTAATTTAGGACCTTTGTCATAAATTATGACTTTTAGGTGGTTTCTTTTTAATGAGATGTAATCTTGGACTGCAAGGAGGTCCAACCAGTTCAATCTAAAGGAGATCATCCCTGGGATTTCTTTGGAAGGAATGACGCTAAAGCTGAAACTCCAGTACTTTGGCCACCTCATGTGAAGAGTTGACTCATTGGAAAAGACTGTGATGCTGGGAGGGATTGAGGGCAGGAGGAGAAGGGAACGACAGAGGTTGAGATGGCTGGATGGCATCACTGACTCGATGGACATGAGTCTGAGTGAACTCCAGGAGTTGGTGATGGACAGGGAAGCCTGGCGTGCTGCGATTCATGGAGTTGCAAAGTCGGACACGACTGAGTGACTGAACTGAACTGAATTCAATCTTAATGTACTGTAACTCAAATCTAATAGGACTATTATTTTGGTGGCAATTTCCTGTTCTTGATATTGTTTTTCTTATTGCCAGTTTTTCCCATTTCACTTCCATCTGTATTTCAGATTTTGGTGATAGATTATGTGCCAAACATGGTGTTTGTCGATTATGTGAATTTTCATTTCCTTCTGAGATTTCATGAGTATTTTAGTGAGATGTTGGGGGAGGTTGTATTGACAGATACATGCAAAATGCAAATTTGAACCACATTTTATACATAATCTTTAAGCTATATTTAGATTTAAAAATTCTATGACTTTAAGAATGGATGACTTTAAAGATAAAAGGAATATTAATAGACACGATAGGCAGTGGGAAGCAATAGAGTTACATTTAATGATAAGAACTTGGGCATTTTCAATGGAGTAGAAAAGATTGGTCAGTTCAGTTCAGTTCAGTCGCTCAGTCATGTCTGACTCTTTGTAACCCCATGGACTGCAGCACACCAAGCCTTCCTGTCCATCACCAATCCTGGAGTTTACTCAAACTCATGCCCATTGAGTCAGTGATACCATCCAACCATCTCATCCTCTGCCATCCCCTTCTCCTCCCACCTTCAATCTTTCCCAGCATTAGGGTCTTTTCCAATGAGTCAACTTTTCTCATCAGGTGGCCAAAGTACTGGAATTTCAGCTTCAACATCAGTCCCTCCAAAGAATATTCAGGACTGATTTTCTTTACAATGGACTGGTTGGCTCTCCAGCAGTCCAAGGGAGTCTCAACAGTCTTCTCCAACACCACAGTTCAAAAGGATCAATCCTTTGGTGCTCAGCTTTCTTTGGAGTCCAACTCTCACATCCATACATGACTACTGGAAAAACTATAGCCTTGACTAGAGGGACATTTGTTTGCAAAGTAAAGGCTCTGCTAGTTAATATGCTGTCTAGGTTGGTCATAACTTTCCTTACAAGGAGAAAGTGTCTTTTAATTTCATGGCTTTAGTCACCATCTGCAGTGATTCTGGAGCCCAAAAAAGTAGTCTGCCACTGTTTGCATTGTTTCCCCATCTATTTGCCATGAAGTGATGGGACTGGATGCCATGATCTTAGCTTTCTGAATGTTGAGTTTTAAGCCAACTTTTCAGTCTCCTCTTTCACTTTCATCAAGAGGCATTTTAGTTCTTCTTTACTTTCTCCCATAAGGGTAGTGTCATCTGCATATCTGAGGTTATTGATATTTCTCCTGGCAGTCTTAATTCCAGCTTGTGCTTAATCCAGCCCATCACTTCTCATGATGTACTCTGTATATAAGTTAAATAAGCAGGTTGACAATATACAGCCTTGATATGCTCCTTTCCCAATTTGGAACCAGTCTGTTGTTCCATGTCCAGTTCTAACTGTTGCTTCCTGACCTTCATACAGATTTATCAGGAGGCAGGTTAGGTGGTCTGGTATTCCCATCTCTTTCAGAATTTTCCACAGTTTATTGTGATCCACACAGTCAAAGGCTTTGGCATAGTCAATAAAGCAGAAATAGATGTTTTTCTGGAACTCTTGCTTTTTCAATGATCCAGCAGATGTTGGCAATTTGATCTCTGGTTCCTCTGCCTTTTCTAAAACCAGCTTGAAAATCTGGGAGTTCATGGTTCACGTATTACTGAAGCCTGGCTTTGAGAATTTTGAGCATTACTTTACTAGTGTGTGAGATGAGTGCAAATATGCAGTAGCTTGAGCATTCTTTGGCATTGCGTTTCTTTGGGATTGGAATGAAAACTGACCTTTTCCAGTTCTGTGGCCACTGCTGAGTTTTCCAAATTTGCTGGCATATTGAGTGCAACATTTTCACAGCATCATCTCTTAAGATTTAAAATAGCTCAACTGGAATTCCATCACCTCCACTGGCCTTGTTCATAACGATACTTACTAAGGCCCACTTGACGTCACATTCTAGGATGTCTGGCTCTAGGTGAGTGATCACACCATCATGATTATCTGGGTGGTGAAGATCTTTTTTGTATAGTTCTTTTGTGTATTCTTGCCACCTCTTTTTAATATCTTCTGCTTCTGTTATTTCCATACCATTTCTATCCTTTATTGAGCCTCTCTTTGCATGAAATGTTCCCTTGGTATTTCTCATTTCTTTCTTTTATTTTTAAGATTAATTAATTAATTTTACCTTGCAATATTGTATTGGTTTTGCCATATAGTGACTTGAATCCGCCATGAGTGTACATGTGTTCCTCATCCTGAACCCCATTCCAACTCCCTCGCCATCCCATCCCTCTGGGTCATCCCAGTGCACCAGCCCTGAGCACCCTGTATCATGCATAAAAACTGGACTGGCAATTCCCTTCACATATGATATTTTACATATTTCAATGCCATTCTCCCATATCATCGCACCTTCAACCTCCCCACCGAGTCCAAAAGACTGTTCAATAGATCTGTGTCTCATTTGCTGTCTCATATACAGGGTTATCATTAGCTTCCTTATAAATTCCATATATATGCACTCAGTTCAGTTCAGTCGTTCAGTCGTGTCCGACTGTTTGTGACTCCATGAATCGCAGCATGCCAGGCCTCACAGTCCATCACCAACTCCTGGAGTTAATCAAACTCATGTCCGTCGAATTCATGATGCCATATAGCCATCTCATCCTCTGTCCCCTTCTCCTTCTGCCCCCAATCAATCCCAGCATCAGAGTCTTTTCCAATGAGTAAACTCTTCACATGAAGTGGCCAAAGTATTGGAGTTTCAGCTTCAGAATCAGTCCTTGCAATAAACAGCCAGGACTGATCTCCTTTAGGATGGACTGGTTGGATCTCCCTGCAGTCCAAGGAACTCTCAAGAGTCTTCTCCAACATTACAGTTTAAAGGCATCAATTCTTCAGCACTCAGCTTTCTTCACAGTCCAACTCTCACATCCATACATGACCACAGGAAAAACCATAGCCTTGACTAGATGGACCTTTGTTGCCAAGGTTAATATTGCTGCTTTTCAATATGCTATCTACGTTGGTCATAACTTTCCTTCCAATGAGCAAGCGTCTTAATTTCATGGCTGCAGTCACCATCTGCAGTGATTTTGGAGCCCCCTAAAATAGAGTCTGCCACTGTTTCCACTGTTTCCCATCTATTTCCCATGAAGTGATGGGACCAGATGCCATGATCTTAGTTTTCTGAATGTTGAGCTTTAAGCCAATGTTTTCACTCTCCTCTTTCACTTTCATCAAGAGGCTTTTTAGTTCCTCTTCACTTTCTGCCATAAGGGTGGTGTCATCTGCATATCTTAGGTTATTGATATTTCTCCTGGCAATCTTGATTCCAGCTTGTGCTTCTTCCAGTCCAGCGTTTCTCATGATGTACTCTGCATATAAGTTAAATAAGCAAGATGACAATATACAGTCTTGACATACTCCCTTTCCTATTTGGAACCAGTCTGTTGTTCCATGACCAGTTCTAACTGTTGCTTCCTGACCTGCATATAAGTTTCTCATGAGGCAGGTCAGGTGGTCTGGTATTCCCATCTCTTTCAGAATTTTCCACAGTTTATTGTGATCCCTAGAGTCAAGGGCTTTGGTGTAGTCAATAAAGCAGAAATAGATGTTTTTCTAGAACTCTCTCACTTTTTCAATGATCCAGCGGATGTTGGCAGTATGCATTAGTATACTATATTGGTGTTTTCTTTCTGGCTTACTTCACTCTGTATAAAAGTGAAAGTGAAGTCGCTCAGTCGTGTCCAACTCTTTGTGACCGCATGGACTGTAGCCCACCAGGCTCTTCAATCCACGAATTTTCCAGGCAAGAGTACTGAAGTGGGTTGCCTTTTCCTTCTCCAGGGATCTTCCAGATCCAGGGATCGAACCCAGGTCTCCCGTATTGCAGGCAGATGCTTTATCCTTTGAGCCACTGGGGAAGCCCTGTATAATAGACTCCAATTTCTTCCACTTCATTAGAACTGATTCAAATGTATTATTTTTAATGGCTGAGCAATATTCCATTCTGTATATGTACCACAGTTTTCTTAACCATTTATCTAGTGATGGACATCTAGGTTGCTTCCATGTCCTGGCTACTATAAACAGTGCTGTGATGAATATTGGGGTACACATGTCTCTTTCAATTCTGATTTCTTCAGTATTTATGCCCAGCAGTGGGATTGCTGGGTCATATGGCAGTTCTATTTCCAGTGTTTTAAGAAATCTCCACACTGTTCTCTATAGTGGCTGTACTAGTTTGCATTCCCACCAACAGTGTAAGAAAGTTCCCTTTTCTCCATACCCTCTCCAGCATTTATGGCTTGTAGACTTTTGAATAGCAGACATTCTGACTGGTGTGAAATGATACCTCATTGTGGTTTTGATTTGCATTTCTCTGATAATGAGTGATGTTGAGCATCTTTTCATGTGTTTGTTAGCCATCTGTATGTCTTCTTTGGAGAAAGGTCTGTTTAGTTCTTTGGCCCATTTTTTTGATTTGGTTGTTTATTTTTCTGGAAGAGCTGCAGGAGTTGCTTGTATATTTTTTAGATTAATTCTTTGTCTGATGGTTCATTTGCTATTATTTTCTCCCAATCTGAAGGCTGTCTTTTCACCTTGCTTTTAGTTTCCTTTGTTGTGCAGAAGCTTTTAATTTTAATTAGGTCCCATTTGTTTATTTTTGCTTTTATTTCCAATATTCTGGGAGATGGGTCATAGAGGATCCTGCTGTGATTTATGTCAGAGAGTGTTTTGCCTATGATTTCCCCTAGGAGTTTTATAGTTTCTGGTCTTACATTTAAGATCTTTAATCCATTTAAAGTTTATTTTTGTGTATGGTGTTAGAAAGTGTTCTACTTTCATTCTTTTGCAAATGGTTGACCAGTTTTTCCAGCACCACTTGTTAAAGAGATTGTCTTTACTCCATTGTATATTTTTGCCTCTTTTGTCGAACATAAGGTGTCCATAGGTGGATGGATTTATCTCTGGGCTTTCTATTTTGTTCCATTGACGTATATTTCTGTCTTTGTGCCAGTACCATGCTGTCTTGATGGCTGTGGCTTTGTAGTAGCCAGGCAGATTGATTCCTCCAGTTCCATTCTTCTTTCTTAAGATTGCTTTGGCTATTCGAGGTTTTTTGTATTTTCATACAAATTGTGAAATTATTTATTCTAGTTCTCTGAAAAATACCATCAGTAGCTTGATAGAGATTGCATTGAATACATAGTTTGCTTTGGGTAGTATACTCATTTTCAATATATTGATTCTTCTGATCCATGAACATGGTATATTTCTCCATCTATTAGTATCCTCTTTGATTTCTTTCACCAGTGCTTTATATTTTTCTATATATAGGTCTTTAGTTTCTTTAGGCAGATATATTACTAAGTATTTCATTCTTTTCATTGAAATGGTGAATGGAATTATTTCCTTAATCTCTCTTTCTATTTTCTCATTGTTAATGTATAGGAATGTAAGGGATTTCTCTGTGTTAATTTAATATCCTGCACCTTTACTATATTCATTGATTATCTCTAGTAATTTTCTGGTGGAATCTTTAGTGTTTTCTATGGAGAGGATCATGTCATCTGCAAACAGTGAGTTTTACTTCTTCTTTTTAAATTTGGATTCCTTTTATTTCTTTTTCTGCTCTGATTGCTGTGGCCAAAACTTCCAAAGGTATGTTGAATAGTAGTGGTAAGGTTGGGCACCCTTGTCTTGTTCCTGACTTTAGGGGAAATGCTTTTAATTTTTCACCATTGAGCTTAATGTTTGCTAAGGGTTTGTCATATATAGCTTTTATTATGTTGAGGTATGTTCCTTCTATTCCTGCTTTTGGAGGTTTTTTTTTTTTTTTTATCATAAATGGATGTTGAATTTTGTCAAAGGCTTTCTCTGCATCTATTGAGATAATGATATGGATTTTATTTTTCAATTTGTTAATGTGATGTATTACAATGATTGATTTAAGGATATTGAAGAATCCTTGCAGAGATCTCTAGTCTTTCCCATTCTATTGTTTTCCTCTGTTTCTTTGTGCTGATCAATGAGGAAGACTTTCTTATTTCTCCCTGCTATTCTTTGGAATTCTGCACTCAAATGCGTATATCTTTAAGATTTATAGAATGATATAAAAAAGAAGGGAGAAGAGAAATGACATACAAATACATGCAAAAGGAAAAAATGTAAATTCATGGCAATGCATTAATTTTCTTTGTAAAAAAAAAAAAAACAAAACAGATTAGATAAGATCACTAGCCTCTAAGCCAGACTGACAAGTAAGCATGTATTTACATTAGGTCATATTTGCTCATTTTGTAATTTTCTCTAAAAGTGCTCATTGGTCCAGGAACTAGAGTGGGAAACTCTTATGTGAGGGTGATTTAATTTTGAACACTCAGTGACAATTCAGTAAAACAATGAAATACATCAGAATATTAATAAAAGGAAAACATTAAAGTGATTGAAGAAGTAAAGTAAGCTTGAAATTGAGTTAAGTGGACCCAGAGAGTGGGGAGAGTTAGGAAAAAAAAAAAAAATAGACGGCAGGCTAACATCATATTAATATTATATTGCTCTTTGGGCAACTGTTATACGTTTAATGAGATTTTGATGGGGGTGGAAATGGCATCACACTTGCTGGAGGGGCTGTTTGTTGGCAAGTCCCTAAAGTGACTCTGTGAGGGCTAATAGCTAAGGTAGAGGAGAATTAAAGATAAATGAAATAAAGTAGGGTTAGACACAAACATTAGTATCTCAGAAGGGACTTCAATTCAAGTTATATGGAAAAAAATGACCAGTGTTGGAGAAAAGAGCCTAACTGAGGTACAATCTTTGCAGGTGAAGTTGTAAATGGATCATGGGGAATAAAAAGTTGGGGTGAAATGATTTGGAAAGAGAGGTAAAATAAGATAGCAACCTCCCTCCCCCTCCCACACACACACATACACTGGAAAATAGTTTCCTCAAGTTCTGAAATTTTATTTTATGGATCCAAATATTCCTAATATCTAACTCGGTACTTAAGATAAGTACATTTTCAATTATATTTAGTTGAATAAATGAGTGAAAGCCTTTCACAATAGCTAAGATATTAGCACTTACTATGGGTTATCATTAAGCTGTAAATTTTACATATAATCTTTAGATCATTAGCTTTTCACTAAGTATAAATTCCCATCTCATCAGATGTTAGAAATGCATCCCCCCTCCTTTGTATGTAGACATATTATATGACTTGATGAACATAGTTTGAGCAAATTCCAGGAGATAGTGAAGGACAGGCAAACCTGGTGTTGTGTATTTCATGGAGTCTCAAAGAGTTGGACACAAATTAGCAACTGAACAACAACAATATTATCACTTACTGTTGTCAAAATAATGTGAGAAAAAGTCTTTAGAAGTCAAAGTGTGATTTATTGCCTTCTCTTTCCTTCTGACACAGCTACTAGCAATATTTGAGTTGATGAAGTCTCCACAGACTTGTTTCTCTGATTAGGGACAACATGCAATGAAGTCTCTAGCTGCTCTGCAGTAGTGGGAACTCTCTTGTTATTCTGTATGCCTTATAAAAACAGAGCCCTCAGCCAGTTGACCATAGACATATAGCATGAAGGAAAAATATATCTCCTTGCTATAGGCTACTGGAATTCTGGGATTAACTGTTACTGTTATAAACTAGCCTATCCTGATTAACATATATGTAAGAGAGCATCTGCTTACAATGTAAAAGGTGGGTGTCTATGCCTTCATTGTTACAGATGAGGAAGCTGAGGCTCAATAATGTTAAGGAGGGCTTCCCTGGTGACTCACTGGTAAAGAATCTGTCTGCCAATGAAGGAAATATGGGTTCAATCCCAGGTCCGGGAAAACTCCACATGCCACAGCACAACTAAAGCTGTGTGCCGTAACTACTGAGCCCATGCTCTAGAGTCTGGGAAGTGCAACTACTGAGCCTGCATGCTGCAGCTACTGAGTCTGCAAGCCACAACTACTAAAGTCTGCATGCTCCAGAATCCATGCTCCACAATATGAGAAGCCACTGTGAATGAGAAGACTGCACATTGCAGCTACAGAGTAGTCCCTGCTTGCCACAACTAGAGACAAGAGCAAGCAGCAATGAAGACCCAGCACAGACGAAAATAAAGAAAATTAATATATAATGTTAAAAAGAAGAGTGATGGAAATGTTGAAGTGATATTTTATCCTTTATAGCCTAAAATGTTGGATTCCTTCATGGCACACTAGTCCAAACACAATTGTGGAGTTCAGAAGTATCTGTCCCAAGGATTCTTGTGTGATCTTGCTAGAATATATGAGAGTGCCCAGAACATTAGTAGAAGTTAAGCATCTCAAATTCTGAGTATTTCTTACTAGAAAGATTTGAAATTTATAAAAATAACTATAACTTCACATGGATAGTATGTACAGATGAATATTTAGAAGAAGAGTTGTTAAACCTGGATATCATGACTTAATTATTTTCTGTAGTGTTTAGGGAAAAAAAAATCAACACCTCACCATTTTATTACATTAAACTGAACAATTATAATCTTGAAGATGTGTAATTTTAAAAGTTCTTAAAAACTCATGACATTTACCTCCACTTTCTTTATGTTCAAAAAATTTACATTTAAAAGTCAAGTTAGATGTCTATTTTAGACTTCAGATAGTATATCATCAAAGGAACATAAAACATTTAAACAATATAAGAGGCCTTATGAGATGACTTCACATTTATTAACATAGAGAGAATGATATTAAAGACTGATGTTACAGCTAGATGTTGAAAATAAATCCATAAGAATATAAAATGTATTTTGCTTTTTCATAAAGTTGTCTCATTCTCTGGCAAGCAATCTCAATTAGTGACTATTCAACCAAAAATCCAAGTTACCCAAATATTTCCTAATACTGTAAATTAGGTGAATCTTCAATTGAACCATTGTGAGTAAGCATTAGTTTCAGGTCAAAGGATTTATACTATATCCTTACTTAAATCTTTTCTACATTTCTCAGAATCCAATTCCTGGAAGAAGCTAAAAGCAAAATTCAGCTATTGGAATTCTCTCTGCAAACTGTCTCCAAAACAAGCCAGAATTCTGAATACCAATACTGATTGCCATCTAAAGGGATGTTCAGTGAGAAATAGTAATGCTCTCATAAATTCTAGCTTCTTTCTATGACAGTTCAAGATAGTTCCTAGAATTACTGCTTTGCAGTATAGCTAGTAAAAGTTAATATAAAATATAAGAATTTAAGGATTATATATATAAAATTTAATAAGATTTTAAATTATTCTGTTGGTGTAATGTCAGTGGTCATGTAAAGGTTACTCTTGTACTTTGAAATTCTAGAAGGTGGCCATATACTAGCATAATTAAAATGTTAAATAATAAAATAACTCACTATCAATCATACTTGAAATATTATCTAATAACAAAGAAAAGTAACAATTTAAAAAAAGTACTATGACTTTCATCCCCTTGTACCTAAAAAACAAAACCTCAGTTTTAGAAAATTAGCAAAATGTGGTAAAGCAGGATGATAATATATTGATATTCAGAAAATGTTTATTAATGTACAGATAAGTAATGGAAACAAGGTTAATGGAAATAGGGAGAGAAACATTTCTAACTGCTGAAAGGAATGCGTTGGTGTCTTTTTAAATGTTTTATAACGGCTATTGTCTTGGTCATGTTTTTAAGAGCACAACTGCTTGTAGTAAAATCAGTTAAGAAAAAAAAGTAAGCTTTGTTAGGTTTGGCATAATCTAGAAGCAATTAAACCAAACACCCTAAAATAATCTATTAGATTTAAAAATATATATTTTCCAAATCCATCACACAACTCAGTTTAATGAAACTCAGATTACTATCAAGTAGAGAAATCTGATAAAATAACAACTGCCTTATGTCTTTAGTCTACTTTTCTCATTGTTCTTCTCATATATTAATTGAATTACAAAGCTTTTTCTTGTAGAAATTACTGTAGAGAAAGTAGACAGAAATTAATAAAATTTAAAGTATGAAATAGAATATGTATGTCTTGGTTATTAGATACCTACACTTTCAAATGAGCTAAACCCCTTGTATTAGGTCTTTACTCAGTTATCTCCACTTCATTGCTTCCTTTTTAACTTTTTAAAATTTCATTTAGCTTCCTAAGGTTTAAAATGCATGTGTGGAGAGGTAGAGAAAGAGAGCACTGTAGGTTAGTACAAGGTCAAATCAATGTGCTGTGTATACAAAAGAATAAACAAGGAAGAAATCAGTGGTGTAAAATTGTATCCTGGTTACTAACAGTACTTTATTTTCTTTAGAAATAGGTCACTTATGGTGAACGGTGGAGAAAAAAAGAATAATGACCAAATAAGATGCACAATGCGTGCATCATTTATTGATTTATTCATTACCATTTAGAATCATTTAATAATGGCACCACTATTGGTTGTTGAGTACTTACTCTGTGTCAGATGCTTTATATCTCAGGGTTATAATGACCAAGCATGGCAGCTACTGTCAGTCTCATTGGAGTAGTAAAAAACTTTAGGTTTATAGGTGTTACATAATTTGTCCAGCTCTCAGAGTCAGTGTGTGCTGCAACTGGGATTTGGACACAAGTTTGTCTGATTTCTATTCTGTACTCTTTTCTACTGTACTGTGGTAGGCATTAGTGATCAGCAAATTTTTCTCAAGTTCTTAGAAAGGAAAGCACAAAATTTTAAGAAAAAAAAAATAGTGTTGTATAGAAAAGAAGCAAATATGTCTGAAATCTGGCCTATAAATCATGCAAATGCAATATTAGAGATGATTCTCATGTCACATAGAACTTCATCATAATGCAATATGTGGTCAAAATTCTAGTTCCAATTAACAGACATATGGATACAGAAGAGGTTAAAAAACGATGGATCACCCTGTACCTGAATCTGTCTTGCAATAAATCACTGCAAGAAGAGTAATCTAGAATAATAATTTCTGGTTGTTTTCAGCACTATTAAAACATTGAAAATCTTAAAAAGAAAAACTGGTAGTACTTTTGAAACTACTCATTGATCCAAAAATATTTTATTTCTCTTTTACCTACTTGTTAATCTCCTGTACATTCTAATATAAGTTCTAATATTCTAATAAGGTGGCAGTGACCTTGATTTCTGAGTAGATGACCTTGTGTGAGTTGTCATAGATCTTGGAATTACAAGGAGAGTGAGGCAAAGCAGTATACTTGGTATGTGTTTATACTTAAATAGATAGTCTTATTTTATTTTTATACTCAAAAAAGTTGAGGCACAGAGAGAAAGAAAATGACATGAAAAAGGTCTCCTAACTATTAAACATCTGAAGGTTTAAGTCAATATCTACCTATCCAAAAAGAACAAGCTACACTTACTACACTGCTGAGTCATTCAAAGAAGAAAACATTCTCATTCTCTCTAATAAAATTAAGTAAGCAAATAAAAAATCATAGAAAGAGAATCAAAGAATATAGAAACAGAACTGATCACTTGACTCTTCTGCAGTCCTCTCTTGGTCTTCTATGTATTCTGTAAAACTTGACACCAGAGGTCACCGCCAGCAACGGGATATACATTTTAAGTAATAATGATTTAAGATAGAGGAAAGAAAACCTTTTGATAATTTTAACTGTGGGCTTCCCTGGTGGCTCAGTGGTAAATAATCTACCTGGATTGCAGAAGACACTGGTTGAATCTCTGGGTCAGGAAAATCCTCAGGAGAAGAAAATGGCTACCTACTCCAGTATCCTTGCCTGGGAAATCCCATGCACAGAGGAGCCTGGTGGGCTACAGTCCATAGGATCACAAAGAGTTGGACATGACTGAGCAACGGGAGAAGGCAATGGCACCTCACTCCACTACTCTTGCCTGGAAAATCCCAAAACGGAGGAGCCTGGTCTGCTGCAGTCTATGTGGTCGCAAAGAGTCGGACACGACTGTGCGACTTCCCTTTCACTTCACACTTTCATGCATTGGAGAAGGAAATGGCAACCCACTCCAGTGTTCTTGCCTGGAGAATCCCAGGGACAGGGGAGCCTGGTGGGCTGCCATCTCTGGGGTCGCACAGAGTCGGACGCAACTGAAGTGACTTAGCAGCGGCAGAGCAACTAACACACACACAGAGACACACACACACATTCTGTAATAAGCACATGGTATGCAGAAGAATAATAATAGATTTTATCTTTTCTGTTAGCTTTTTTGACAGTAGACAAGAAATGCATTTTTCTATTTTGTCCTGACCACTAGGAAGCTTAGAACTAACTGTTGGGCTTTTGTCTTTTATTATCTTTCTTTGTGTGTTTATGTGGGTGCATGTATTTTTATTCTAATGTACCAAAAATAATTTTAGCACTTGGTTTGGTACAAACTTGCAAAATAAACATATGAGAAATGTTTGGTGTTATAACAGATGCTCATTTTTAAACATCCTTCATTAATGTATTTTATTAAAAGATGTTTTAAGACAGCTTACTTTCTTCCCTTTTGGCCATTGATATGATTAACTTAAGCTTATGTACACATTAAGTTTTTCTTATATTAACTTTCCTCTTCTTTCTCCTCTAAAGGTTTAGAAACTATGTTTATTACAAAAATATTTTACAAAGATTTTAACATCCTAAAGGATATTTTTATGTTATTACTACTACTATCTGACAGTGAACTAAGTTTACATGTTTTGCTGAGGTACCATAGTTGCAATTAATCTTAAGTAGAATATATATGGTGGTTTCATTTTACTTCTTAAAGGGCTATATTGTACACAACAAAATTACCTCAGAGAATTGATGAGTAGCATTTGATTAGCAGATGACAGGCTGATCTTAAAGACTGCAGTATCTAAGTCTCAAAGACGTAAAGATTCTTGAGAAAAAAATATATATATAACATAGTAGGGAAAACAGTAGAATATTTATTTAGATTGTTTAAACACAGGGACAAATGAAGGGGAGGTTATTGGCACTTGAAGTATTCATGGATAGTCATGGCTAAGAGCAGGTTAAAGGTTTCATTTCCTGTGCTCAACCCCATCTTTTCTATCTTAGTCTGGGTTACCTAGAGAGCACAGCCTGAAGCAAAGATTTCAGCATATCTATTTTACTAAAAAACAGAAGTAATAGGAAAACAGAATGAGTCAAAAAAAGAGGGAGAGTAAATATAAGAATATGTCACTAAGCTGGTCTTCAAACTTATGAGATAAACTTCCAAAAGATAAACAAACTTTTCTCAAGACACTTATTTCTGGAATTTGAAATTTTAACTTTGGCTGTAATCTCTTAATGATTAAGTTTCACCTCCTGGACTGTGATTTAGCTTTCATTTCTGGGTTGCTTGCATGGAGGCCCTGAACAGACCAACAGTATCTCACTCATCAGGGAATAGAAGAGCTCTGAAATAGGAGATCAATGGTTTTCAGAACATCTATAAAATGAGCCACTGTTGGATTGTACCTCATGACTATTTTCAGAATCTACACAGAATAGGTTATCACAATAACGGCTTAGTCTGGAACAGTCAACGGTTCCAGAGATAATGAGGTTGAGATGATCTGCAATAACATGTAAGAAGTATCTATCTGACTGACCAGTTCTCAAACCTACTAATTCTCACCCCAATATCCAGGTACTTAATACAACATGGTACCTCCATAGTTGTGACATGTAAGTCCAGTTAGTCACAGAGTCTCACTTAAGGACATTTCCTTTAAGTAAATTCCTCTGTGAAGCATGCCTGATTTTATATTTATTCTATATCAGTTGTTCACAGGAAATACTACCAGAAGGCTAACCCTAACCCTGAGGGAGAAATATGAATGAAATAGAGGTAAGATGATAGCAAGGGATTTCTGGCCATCAGTTCTTCTAATATTCTCTTGATTTCTACATCCGCTCAGCTCAGATCCCATATACCAAGTCTATCATACAATGGGTTACTACTTTACACACTCAAACTTACAACTGAGCCTGTCCAATAATACCCAAGTTAGGATAAATAGATGTTGTTACATAAGCATTTGGTGTGCAATAGTCAGGACACCTTGCTGTTATGGCCTAGTAATATATAAGGAATTAATGTTTTAAATGACAGTTAATTTCTCAGTTGTGGAAACCTTGACCTTGTTCTATAGCATAGGAATCTACATGTTAATTTTCCTGCTGGGGCATGTCAGTGATTCAATGTAACATCCTAAGTATGCCAGATACATTTAGCACTCTGACATCTCTGAGTCAAAGCAGGATGACACCAGAGTCTTCATTCACTACAGAATACTTTCTCACTTGTAGCCCTACCAAAAACATAATTTTTTCAGAGTCATAACAATATTCTATTCAAAACAATAGAATGGGAAAGACTGGTGATCTCTTCAAGAAAATTATATGAAGGGAACATTTCATACAAAGATGGGCACAATAAATGACAGAAACAGTATGGACCTCACAGAAGCAGAAGATATTATGAAGAGGCAGTGAGAAAATACAGAAGAACTGTACAGAAAAGATCTTAATGACCTGGAAGACCATGATGGTGTGGTCATTCACCTAGAACCAGATGTCCTGGAGTGTGAAGTCAAGTCAGCCTTAGGAAGCATGATTACGAACAAAGCTAATGGAGGTGATGGAATTCCAGCTGAGCTTCAAATCCTAAAAGATGATGCTGTAAAAGTGTTGCATTCTATATGTTAGCAAATTTAGAAAACTCAGCAGTTTCCACAAGACTGGAAAATGTCAGTTTTTATTCCAATCCCAAAGAAGGGCAATTCCAAAGAATGTTCAAACTATCAGAGAATTGCTTTCCTTTCACATGCTAGCAAGGTAATGCTCAAAATCCTTCCACCTAGGCTTCAACAGTACATGAACCAAGAACTTTCAGATGTACAAGCTAGATTTAGAAAAGGCAGAGGAACCAGAGAGCAAACTGACAACAGTCACTGGATCATAGAAAAAGCAAGAGAATTCCAGAAAAAAAACAAAAAACAAAAAACATTAACTTCTGCTTTATTGACTCTGTTAAAACTTTTGACTGTGTGGATCACAACAACCTGTGGAAAACTTAGAGATGGGAATACCAGACCACCTTACCTTCTTCCTGAGAAACCTGTATTCAGGTCAAGAAACAACAGTTAGAACCAGACACGGAACAGACTCATTTCAAATTGGGAAAGGAATATGTCAAGATTGTATATTGTTAACCTGATTATTTAACTTATCTGCAGAGTACATAACGTGAACAGCCAGGCTGGATGAAAGTCAAGCTGGAATTAAGATTATTGAAAGAAATATCAGCAACTTCAGATATGCAGATGGCAGGCTCCTGTTATAATCTACAACAAGTTTTCTTTCAACCTCTGGCATTCTGGAGTCTTCCTAGGGCATATAGAACACTTGTTAGTTCCACATCATTGAGTTAAATTAGCTTGATACATCATTATAGTAGACCAGCATGATGTTCTGCAGAATAGCAAAAGGATCAGTTTTCTGCAGAGTGTATCATGAACATGAGCATGAGCATTAACACACTCTTGGGGCAATCAGTGAATGTATACCACTGCCCCTACTATGTGATGACAGACTGCTTTTGCTTCTTCTTATTGTCAGAAATCAAGGAAGATGCAAATTCCAAACAAATTCCTGTGTGACAAGTGTATGGTATTGTATCAGTAAAAATATCACATCACAGTAGTTGCAGTTGGGGCTACATACTGGGTAAATCTAACATAGTCAGTCCATCAGTTCAGTTCAGTTCAGTCGCTCAGTTGTGGATGGCTCACTGTGACCCCATGAACTGCAGGATGCCAGGCTTCCCTTTCCATCACCAACTTTCAGAGCCCACTCAAACCCATGTCCATGGAGTCAGTGATACTATTCAAACATCTTATCCTCTGTTGTCCCCTTCTCCTCCTGCCCTCAATCTTTCCCAGCATCTGGGTCTTTTCCAGTGAGCCAGCTCTTCACATCAGGTGGCCAAAGTACTGGAGTTTCAGCTTCAACATCAGTCCTTCCAATGAACACCCAGGACTGATCTCCTTTAGGATAGACTGGCTGGATCTCCTTGCAGTCCAAGGGACTCTTAAGAGTCTTATCCAACACCACAGGTCAAAAGCATCAATTCTTCGATGCTCAGCTTTCTTCACAGTCTAACTCTCACATCCATACATGACCACTGGAAAAACCATAGCCTTGACTAGACAGACCTTTGTTGGCAAAGTAATGTCTCTGCTTTGCAATATGCTGTCTAGCTTGGTCATAATCTTCCTTCCAAGGAAAAAGTGTCTTTTAATTTCATGGCATTTAATTTTCTATCTAGAGTAATTTTGGAGCCCAGAAAATAAAGTGAGCCACTTTTTCCACTGTTTCCCCATCTATTTGCCATGAAGTGATGGGAACAGATGCCATGATCTTCGTTTTCTGAATGTTGAGCTTTAAGCCAACTTTTTCGCTCTCCATTTTCACTTTCATCAAGAGGCTCTTTAGTTCTTCTTCACTTTCTGCCATAAGGGTGATGTCCTCTGCATATCTGAGGTTATTGATATTTCTCCTGGCAATCTTGATTCCACCTTGTGCTTCATCTAGCACAGTGTTTCTCATGATGTACTCTGCATATAAGTTAAATAAGCATGGTGACAATATACAGCCTTGATGTACTCCTTTTCCTATTTGGAACCAGTCTGTTGTTCCATGTCCAGTTCTAACTGTTGCTTCCTGACCTGCATATAGGTTTCTCAAGAGGCAGGTCAGGTGGTCTGGTATTCCCATCTCTTGAAGAATTTTCCACAGTCTATTGTGATCCACATAGTCAAAGGCTTTGGCATAGTCAATAAAGCAGAAATACATGTTTTGCTGGAACTTTCTTGCTTTTTCAATGATCCAGATTATGTTGTCAATTTGATCTCTGGTTCCTCGCCTTTTATAAAACCAGCTTGAACATCTGGAAGTTGATAGTTCACGTATTGCTGAAGCCTGGCTTGGAGAATTTTAAGCATCACTTTACAAGCGTGTGGTGCTGCTGCTGCTAAGTTCCTTCAGTCATGTCTGACTCTGTGCAACCCCATAGATGGTAGCCCACCAGGCTCCCCTGTCCCTGGGATTCTCCAGGCAAGAACACTGGAGTGGATCGCAATTTCCTTCTCCAATGCATGAAAGTGAAAAGTGAAAGTGAAGTTGCTCAGTCGTGTCCGACGTGACCCCATGGACTGCAGCCCACCAGGCTCCTCCATCCATGGGATTTTCCAGGCAAGAGTACTGGAGTGGGGCACCGTCAGATGAGTGCAATTGTGCAGTAGTTTGAACATTCTTTGGCATTGCCTTTCTTTGGTATTTTAATGAAAACTGACCTTTTACAGTCTTGTGGCCACTGCTGAGTTTTCCAAATTTGCTGGTGTATTGAGTGCAGCACTTTCACAGCATCATCTTTCAGGATTTGAAATAGCTCAACTGGAATTCCATCACCTCCACTAGCTTTGTTCATAGTGCTGCTTCCTAAGGCTCACTTAACTTCACGTTTCAGGATGTCTGCCTCTAGGAGAATGATCACACCATCGTGATTATCTGGGTAGTGAAGATCTTTTTTTGTACAGTTCTTCTGTGTATTTATGCCATGTCTTCTTAGTAACTTCTGCTTCTGTTAGGTCCCTAACATTTCTGACCTTTATTGAGCCCATTTTGCATGAAATGTTCCCTTGGTATCTCTAATTTTTCATAGTCATCTACAAATAGGGATCATTTTTCTATTGATTCTTTTGTTGTTCTTTTAGCAGCTCAGTAGGGAATTGAATGGGGATATCACATAAACCAATATCCCTGCATTGTTTCAGTATTTGATGGTGGTGCTTATCATTGTAATTCCTCCTGCAATATAGCATCATTTCTTATATATCCTCCAAGATACAAGAGGGTTTTTTCTTGGCTTTTTTAAAACCACAATGGCTTGTACTCCACAGAGCATAAATCCATATGAGGATTCTTCCAGGTTAGTATGCCACACTTAATTATCTGCTTGGGGAGCATAGAAATAACTGTAGGATAGTTGTGCAGACATGTTGGAATCATTGAACTGTGAGACAGACAACCTGAGCTCCCAATCCTCCACTCATGATATTTCAGTTTCTTTATCATCAATTTTGTTTTATATCCTTATCTAATAGTCCTTTGGTTCCAAATAGGAAAAGGAGTACGTCAAGGCTGTATATTGTCACCCTGCTTATTTAACTTATATGTAGAGTACATCATGAGAAACGCTCGACTGGAAGAAACACAAGCTGGAATCAAGATTGCTGGGAGAAATATCAGTAACCTCAGATATGCAGATGACACCACCCTTATGGCAGAAAGTGAAGAGGAACTAAAAATCCTCTTGATTAAAGTGAAAGTGGAGACTGAACAAATTGGCCTAAAGCTCAACATTCAGAAAACGAAGATCATGGCATCCGGTCCCATCACTTCATGGGAAATAGATGAGGAAACAGTGGAAACAGTGTCAAACTTTATTTCTCTGGGCTCCAAAATCACTGCAGATGGTGACTGCAGCCATGAAATTAAAAGACGCTTACTCCTTGGAAGAAAAGTTATGACCAAGATAGATAGCGTATTCAAAAGCAGAGACATTACTTTGCCAACTAAGGTCCGTCTAGTCAAGGCTATGGTTTTTCCTGTGGTCATGTATGGATGTGAGAGTTGGACTATGAAGAAGGCTGAATGCTGAAGAATTGATGCTTTTGAACTGTGTTGTTGGAGAAGACTCTTGAGAGTCCCTTGGACTGCAAGGAGATCCAACCAGTCCATTCTGAAGGAGATCAGCCCTGTGATTTCTTTGGAAGGAATGATGCTAAAGCTGAAACTCCAGTACTCTGGCCACCTCATGCGAAGAGTTGACTCATTGGAAAAAGACTCTGATGATGGGAGGGATTGGGGGCAGGAGGAGAAGGGGACGACCAAGGATGAGATGGCTGGATGGCATCACGGACTCGATGGACGTGAGTCTGAGTGAACTCCGAGAGTTGATGATGGACAGGGAGGCCTGGCGTGCTGCGATTCAAGGGGTCGCAAAGAGTCGGATACGGCTGAGAGACTGAACTGAACTGAACTAATAGTCCTTAAAATATCTGTCATTGTACTTGCCCAAATATTGCTTTCCTAGTATTAAGCAAGGCCCTTCTGGAAAAGATATGGGGAATATTTACCTAACTTACTGGCAGGTTTTACACAATCCATTCTCAAAGAGATGTAGACTTCCCTTCAATCAATGACTTCTAGGTCTAGAGTTTTTGTGAAGAATCCCAGTACTCCATTTTGATGGTTGATGTAAGACACCAGTTCACAGGATCTCATTTTATTTATTTCATTTATTATATAGTTCACATTACACACTGTTCTGTTTATTATCTAACTTTCCTCATGGATACCAATATTTATTTTTCATCATCACAGACACCTGTGTATCAAGACACCTTTATTTCAACTCTAGCAATATTACCTATTAGAGTAATTAAATCTATCTGTCTCTGATTATTAAACACTATCACTTATATTCTTCCACTCCAGCATCCTATTATTTCTACGTGTTCTGGAAAGCACAGTTTCATGGCCATATTTCCCACTGTCCTTCAAACCCTACATGAGTAGGGAACATCACATGTCTTAAGGATGTTGGTTGCTTTTTCACACCCTGCCAGTACATTATTCCACATAGCTTCCATGAAGGAAATGGTCTCTGGGAATACTTTAAGAAAGCAGTTTGATAGTGTGTTCTTAAGTTGCACATCCAAGTGTATTCTAAACTTTGCCACTTCCTAAATATTCAAATATTTTGGCAGGGAAGTACTAAAGTCCTCACCTCATTTTCTGTAGGTTGTCATTGTGTCCAAGCTTTGAAGAATTATCTCCGCAGATTATGAGGACTGACTCTACTTCTTGAGAGAATATTGACTTTCAATTTACAAGTGAGTGCTTCAAATTCAATAAATTCTCATTTATTATATTGTTTGTTTTGGTGCACTGCCCAGTTCTCCACTCAGGATTGAGGTACGATTTTTCCAGCTTTGGCAGTCTTGGTCGATGCCTCTCAGCTGCATCTGTTTCTGAGAGCTGCCCACGGCCACAGGGAGTTACCTCAAACAAATTCCTCTCCCTCGAGGGGTCAGCCCACATCAAATGAGGGGTCTGTGAAGCAATTCAAAGGTCTTTTCCCTTGATTCAACTCCAGACAACTTTGATGATCACTCAACTTGAAAGCAACATGTGGCTCTTCTTTAAGTGCAAAACAGCAGTTAGCTTCTCCCTTTACCCAACCCTTCTCTCTTCACCCTTTATAACTGATGCTTCCCAGACTAGTCCTCAAAAATTCTCTTGCATGCAAATCTCCATCCATCTCAGAGTCTGTTTTCCAGAGAAGTCAATCTAAGATGCCTGTCGAGCCTTATGTTCTTTTAACCTGGTCTAACACTTTAAACACCCACTACAAAATTATTCCCCAGTTCCTACTCTATACCCATAAATGAGGTACTACAATTCCAATTTTTAATTAAATAACTTTCTTCAGGGGGAAATACTGAAACTTTATGCTTTGTAATAAGCCTAGAAAGAATAAATGTTGCTGGGACAGCTCCTGAGGAACACAAGCAATATTGGGGGAGGCATTTGCCTCCATGAAGTGCCTGGCTACAAGCTGGAAAAAAAAAAAAAAAAACAACCACTCTTTTCTGTCACAGGAAAAGAACTGCTTCTGCCTTATTCAGGGGAATACAGAGTTTAAGATGCTCAGTCAGTCCACACAAATGGCCCCAATCCAATTCTCAAATTTTTGCTCTTTTCAACCAAAGTCCTGAACTAAATAGATGAGATCTCTCAAGGCAACATATTCAGTCTCCTTTGTAGCTCTGCCACACTTAAAATTAAATCTGGGGACTGACTTTCTGCAGAGTGCCCTGTACTCAGAGATATTAAGAGTCTGCATAAATGAAGCAATGGAGGCCCTCTGGCTTTCACAGTGTCTCAAGTTGGCAACTGGCTGTTCTAAGCCTATCATTTTCTCTTTAAAGCTTCCAATATCATTAACAAAAGCCAGCCCAATCCACAGTCCCTATAATTATCATTGTCCCCATATCATATAAGCAGTACAGCCACTGCACATCCTAAAGTCTTATCTTCCACCTGCACCTTATCCCAATTAACCACAAGGGAAAGCCTTAGTAAACGTGATGTCACGGCATTCCTGAGCTAATCGCCAGTCCCTCTCAGCACTAGCAATGGGATTCGTATTGCTGTGAGAATGGTCAGTAATGCAGTTTTCAGTTTATTTCCCCAAGGGTCCACTTTCTGGGGCCATTTCTAATACCAACTCTTTTAGACTAAATTTCTTAGAAACAGAGCCTGAAACAAAGGCTTATGTGTTAAGATTGTATTCAAGAGTATGAACGTAGGGAGCAAAGGGAAGTAAGACAGAGAAAGAGGGAAAGCTGATAAGTGGTGCACTCCCAAGCTGACCACTACATGATACTGTGTGATTGAATGGTTGATCTTATGGAAGTACCTCCCAAGAAGACTTATCAATGACTGTTTCTCAGGACAGGTTATGCATGGCAGAGGACTGGAAAAGAACTTATTCCCTTCTTTCAGCTATTTCCTGTTGGTCAAAAATTCACCTTCAAGGTTATGATCTCTTCCCATTACCAGGCTGCTTAGGTGTAGGCACCAAATGATCCCATGGTATCTTTTGCCTCAATGTCAACAAGGACTTTGGACAAAGGACAAAAGCTCTGTATATGTTCCCTGAAGAAAGGAATGATGTTGCTGTAGTCATCTGAATTTGGTCAGAATTCACACAAAGGAGATCTCTGTGGTTATGGTCCAGGAAGTCATAGGCCTCTGGAATAGGTGAAGCAAAGAAGCTATAAGGAAACTTAAATGGCATCTGAAAAACTACTTACTAGCTTTGTGACCTTTTAAAATTTACTTTGTCCCTTTCACTCAGTTGCTTCCTCTATAGCATGGAACTAATAATTGTATAACATTAACTGGTTGCTCTATGAATTATAAGATATCTTATTTGTAAACCTTTTTCACAGCTCTTAGACCAAACAGCAGTGTATTAATTGTTATTTCTATTTTCACATAGGAAACTTTTTGCAATCTAAATAAAAACTTGAAATATTCTAGCTATTATTCAATCTCCTTATAAAACACCAAATATGTAGAGTATCAGAAAAAAATGATTTTAGAGGTATCTGGGTTTTTTTATGTCATGAAGATGTGAGAGAAATATCAGTAAAATTTGATCTTGAATATGGGTTCCTATTTTAATTTAAAAATAGAGATAACTAACTTACAATATAACCAATATGAAAGAAGATTTCTTCTCTTACCAGAGAAAGACATAGCCACAGCTTTTTATAGATGAAATTTAGACTAGGACTGATTGTAAACTAGTATCCTTAGAGATGCTTTCAAGATTAAGACACCTATTCATATGCACATTATAGTGCAGATAAGATGGTTTTGCCTTCTTGGTATGTAGCATGTCTTATTTCTCCTATCAGCAACATAATTTACTTGTAAGAAACACTGTCCTATAGCTAGATTAAGTCATTTTGGAAAGATAACCATATTCTTGGACCAAGGTTGAGATGTTGATGCTAATCTGGCCAATCCATGTATTCAGTTTTTTATGGTGATTGATTCAGGAAGGGTCACATGATCTGAGCCAGTCCAGTAAGTATCAATCTAAAAATCTGTTAGAAACATTATTTATCAGGCTTATTAAGAACACAGATATGAGCCTGACGATCTTGTGCACACCTTTCCTCTGTGTTGGGAACTTCTGTCTGAATTATGCTAACAAAGTGAATGCAGGGTCCTATTTTGGTCCAAAGGGGGGAAAAAAACAACTGGGGGAGGGTGGTGAATTTTGATGACAATTTTGGAGGCTTGGTTCCAACCATATTTAAAGCGTTTATTTTTTATTCTTAGATCATCTGGTTATCACTATTAATACCACTGGTTCTACTCTGATTTAGTCTTCTGTTACAATCAGATATATATCAGTTCAATTTTTGTATATTTTGCTTCATTAGTTTTAATACATGTACTATAGTTAAAGACGATATTAATAGTAGAGGGCATTGAATGTGGGGTATATAGAACTCTTTGTACTATCTTTGCAACTTATCTATAAACCTAAAACTAATATCATATGTAATAAAACTCTGCTTCTTTGTGCCAAACTGCACAAGGTAAATAGATCCTCTTGCTAATAAATCTGTGCCTAAGAAGCTCAAGGACATCACATCTAGTCACATTTGGGAAACTTCTGCTCCCTGAATATATAGATAGAAAATCTTTAGAACAGAAGTTCATATAGTCAGTTTTGAGTAAAAACTTTTCAGTGAAGAGGATGAAAAAGAATGCTTTTCAATCAACCATTCAGATTTGTGACTGGAAAACAGTGATCAACATTATACCTTGCTTTTCTAGTCATTCTAATGTCTGTTCTATTTGAACTATAAGATACTAAAACTAGAAGTAGGTTCTTTATTTTTATTTTCTCAAACAATTTTGTTTCAATCAAGATATACAAACATAAATCTGGAGAAAATCATAATTCAAAAACATACATGCACCCCAGTGGTCACTGCAGAACTATTTATAGTAGCAAAGATAGAGAAGCAATCTAAACATCCATCAGCTGATGAATGGATAACGAAGACGTGGTGTTTATAAAATGGAATATGTCATTTGCAGCAACATAGAAGAAGCTAGAGATTATTATACTAAGTGAAGTAAGTCAGACAAAGACAAATATCATATGACATCACTTATATGTATAATCTTTAAAAAAAAAGGACAAATGAAATTATATATAAAGCAGAAACAGACCCAGAGACATAAAAAGCAAACTTATGGTTACCAAAGTGTCAAGTGCAGAGTAGGAGAGAATAAATTAGTAGTTTGGAATTAGCAGATACGAAGTACTAGTAGATATACAACAAGGTCCTACCGTATAGCATAGGAAAAGATAGTAAGCTGATATTCTAAATAAAATGTTATTTTCCTTTGTAAGCTTGCTTCATTATTACTCTGTTTTGTCCTTTTTTTTTCCCCTAGTAAAGAAAGACCCATAAGATATAAGAATGTTGAATGGCCTCCAATCACTGTTATAGGTTTGTTTGTTTTTAAGTCAAAAACCTTTGAAAATAGTTTGATTCTGGCAGACTAGATAAATTCTCAAAAATTCACATTTTCTTAAAAAATCATTAACTGGTGAGCTTTCACAGTGTAAGGCATACTTTTCCTCCATGTGCTCATGCAAATGTACGTCTCTTTCCAATTCATCATCCTCTTCAAAAATATCATACACATGCTCTAAAAGCTGAATCCACAGGCCCTGAATTACAACAGCTCTCAAGGCTTCAATTATTCTTCTGATTTTTTCAGAACCTGACATGATGGCTGAAAATAATTCTTTAAAATGGAGTTCCTCTGCCTCTTCTGCAACTTTCCCATGAAATATCACATCTCAATATTTTTGATAAAGTTTAAATTCTGACACTCAATCTGGTATTGGGAGATCTTCACAGCTCTCTTTAGAGCCCAGATTTAAGGTCTGAGTCATCATTTATACCAGTCACTCATTTCCTTTCTATGACCACTCATCTGAAACCAACAGAGCCAGAGGAACCACAAGAGGAAGGCCACCCCGGTCCTGCTCCATGCTTGTCTTCTGACTGCAGCGTTGCTCAGGAAAGGAAACACACATTGTCTCTCTCAGGAGCTTTCCTCACTGAAGGACCTAAGGGCAAGATCTTATCTTGGGACTGCTTTAGTTGCCTTCCCTATCTTGTGGATAATGGTTGGTCCTTTGATGATGTTGTCTCACTGTTCCTGGAACTACTCACAGATCCAGTGACCACTTTACTTTGGCTTTCAGCATCTTTTTGTGTTGATGTGACATCCAATTTTCCAACAGTGGGAAGAGAAGGCAAAAGATGAGGAGGGTCTCTTAGAACTGTCTCTTTTGCCCATTGGGCTCAATAGTTTCTCTTTCCTTATGCAGTTACTGTCAAGACAGGGAAGATTCAGACCTAGAGCTGTATGGCTGTAAACCTGGGTGGATTCTATCCTGTTTTCCTGTAATACATTCATCAGCAACTTGATTCTAGTCCTTTGGTAAATCTTGGTCTTTGTTTAGGGGCTGCAGAGACTTCACTGGCTCATTCATGACTTCACTGGCTCATTCATTACTCCAGTGACATACTCAGAGGATCATGTGGGAATTCAGGTTTCAGGTTGAACACAGGATTTAGTGTTATTATTCAGACTCTCCTTCACTTGAGAAATGTTACATTTACCTTCTAGCACGTTAGAGGCATCTGAGTGTCTTGGTTGATTCTCTTGAACTAGCTATTGTCCATTGAATTTCATCTTTCTTTAAGTAAGATGTTAATATTCACCCTAAAATCACAGCTAGTGATTCTCCAGGACTGCTTATGTCTGGTTTGTAGTCATGGTCTTTCAGACTTGTGGGTGTCTCAAGGGGCAATGACCATGGGTTTCTCTTGGGACAAACATTTGTTTTCACCCATTACATATGTCTTGGAGCTCTCAGAAGAGTGTGATTGAGAGTGAACTCCTTCATGACTTAATTCAATCTTTCCAGAAAGCACTGTAGCTATAGGCTTGAATTTAGAGTCACCTTCTTTAATGTTATTTCATTTTTTTTTTTGTTTTGTTTTGTTTTTTTTCCTTAGTGGCCTCCAAAAACAAGGATATTTGGTGCTTTATGTAAGGCTGTGTCAGGGATGTTCCTCACACAAAGGTCTTTCTTCAGGTTTTTTGCTCGGCATGGTTCTTATCAATTCTATCAACTCTGGGCTGTAATCTTTCAGTGTCAGTGGCAGCTCGTTCAATAATTCAATAAACCAAAGAATTCATGTCTTTTGCATTGAAAGCATGTTTCCAGGATTGCCATTTCATAAACACAGCATCTCATAGACCAAATATCAGTCTTTTAGTTTTAGGGTTTGTTTGAGAACAATTCAGGGCTCATGTATGTGCCAATAAGTGTTCCAGCCATGCCACAGTGGTTCTCAAGCACTCAGCAAATCCCTAATTCACCCTCTTTGGTGATGTTTTGCTCTTGTTAGGAAGACGTTTTGATCTTGCAGAGCTCGATGAAGGAAGTATTTTTCCTGTAAATACTGCAGGGCCATGAGAATCTGAACAAACCACTTTAGCACCAAAGTGAAAGTGAAAGTGTTTGTCACTCAATCATGTCCAACTCTTTGCGACCTCATGGACTATAGCTCACCAGGCTCCTCTGTCCATGGTATTCTCCAGGCAAGAATACTGGAGTGGGTTGTCATTCCCTTCTCCAGGGGATCTTTCGGACCGAGGGATCAAACCCAGGTCTACTGCATTGCAGGCAGATACTTTACCATCTGAGCTCCCTGGGAAGCCCACCATAAAACTCTCAGGCAGAAGCTTCCCCTTCTGCTCTTAGAGTTTTCAGTACAGAGCACCTCTTTTGCAGAAGCCCATGAAGATGTTCAACAGGTGGTCCCTTCCCTCCCACGGCTCTTTGTAGGTGACAGCATTGGGTCCTT
This sequence comes from Capricornis sumatraensis, assembly GCF_032405125.1. Taxonomy (NCBI): domain Eukaryota; kingdom Metazoa; phylum Chordata; class Mammalia; order Artiodactyla; family Bovidae; genus Capricornis; species Capricornis sumatraensis. Next base: position 42,244,479 of record NC_091074.1, on the reverse strand, counting down.
CAGCTGAGACAAGAGCTGAGCTTTCTCTCCAGCAACTTGATGCTCTCAGCTGAGGCATTTTGGAGCTTCAGCTTTTTGATTACATAATGCCATTCCCGCTGGTCTGTCACAGTCACCTCCAGATTCTGATCCCACCCACAGTCAGGACGCTGAGGTGCCAGAGACCATATCGTGTTAGCAGTGGCTGAGGAGGCCTGGCCTGGGTGTCAGGCTCGAGGCCCAACCCACTGCATCGTTGCTGCTATAGGCTATCTTACACGCTTTATGAAAAAAAGTATATTGTACGACATTTGTTTGGTTACTGTTTACTGAGTAGGGAAAACCGCTAGACCATTCAGGTATGACCTAAATCAAATCCCTTATGATTATACAGTGGAAGTGAGAAATAGATTTAAGGGCCTAGATCTGATAGATAGAGTGCCTGATGAACTATGGAATGAGGTTCATGACATTGTACAGGAGACAGGGATCAAGACCATCCCCATGGAAAAGAAATGCAAAAAAGCAAAATGGCTGTCTGGAAAGGCCTTACAAATAGCTGTAAAAAGAAGAGAGGTGAAAAGCAAAGGAGAAAAGCAAAGATATAAGCATCTGAATGCAGAGTTCCAAAGAATAGCAAGAAGATATAAGAAAGCCTTCTTCAGTGATCAATGCAAAGAAATAGAGGAAAAGAACAGAATGGGAAAGACGAGAGATCTCTTCAAGAAAATTAGAGATACCAAGGGAATATTTCATGCAAAGATAGGCTCGATAAAGGACAGAAATGGTATGGACCTAACAGAAGCAGAAGATATTAAGAAGAGGTGGCAAGAATACATGGAAGAACTGTACAAAAAAGATCTTCACGACCCAGATAATCATGATGATGTGATCACTAATCAAGAGCCAGACATCTTGGAAAGTGAAGTCAAGTGGGCCTTAGAAAGCATCACTATGAACAAAGCTAGTGGAGGTGATGGAATTCCAGTTGAGCTGTTTCAAATCCTGAAAGATGATGCTGTGAAAGTGCTGCACTCAATATGCCAGCAAATTTGGAAAACTCTGCAATGGCCACAGGACTGGAAAAGGTCAGTTTTCAGTCCAATTCCAAAGAAAGGCAATGCCAAAGAATGCCCAAACTACCACACAATTGCATTCATCTCACATGCTAGTAAAGTAATGCTCAAAATTCTCCAAGTCAGGCTTCAGCAATATGTGAACCATCAACTCCCTGATGTTCCATCTGGTTTTAGAAAAGGCAGAGGAACCAGAGATCAAATTGCCAACATCCGCTGGATCATAGCAAAAGCAAGAGAGTTCCAGAAAAACATCTATTTCTGCTTTATTGACTATGCCAAAGCCTTTGACTGTGTGGATCACAATAAACCGTGGAAAATTCTGAAAGCGATGGGAATACCAGACCACCTAACCTGCCTCCTGAGAAATCTGTATGCAGGTCAGGAAGCAACAGTTAGAACTGGACATGGAAAAACAGACTGGTTCCAAATAGGAAAAGGAGTACGTCAAGGCTGTATATTGTCACCCTGCTTATTTAACTTCAATGCAGAGTACATCATGAGAAACGCTGGACTGGAAGAAACACAAGCTGGAATCAAGATTGCTGGGAGAAATATCAGTAACCTCAGATATGCAGATGACACCAGCCTTATGGCAGAAAGTGAAGAGGAACTAAAATGCCTCTTGATGAAAGTGAAAGAGGAGAGCGAAAAAGTTGGCTTAAAGCTCAACATTCAGAAAACGAAGATCATGGCATCCGGTCCCATCACTTCATGGGAAATAGATGGGGAAACTGGAAACAGTGTCAGACTTTATCTTTTGGGGCTCCAAAATCACTGCAGATGGTGATTGCAGCCATGAAATTAAAAGATGCTTACTCCTCGGAAGAAAAGTTATGACTAACCTAGATAGTACATTCAAAAGCAGACACATTACTTTGCTGACTAAGGTCCGTCTAGTCAAGGCTATAGTTTTTCCCATGGTCATGTATGGATATGAGAGTTGGACTGTGAAGAAGGCAGAGCGCCGAAGAATTGATGCTTTTGAACTGTGGTGTTGGAGAAGATTCTTGAGAGTCCCTTGGACTACGAGAGATCCAACCAGTCCATTCTGAAGGAGATCAACCCTGGGATTTCTTTGGAAGGAATGATGCTAAAGCTGAAACTCCAGTACTTTGGCCACCTCATGAGAAGAGTTGACTCATTGGAAAAAGACTGTGATGCTGGGAGGGATTGGGGGCTGGAGGAGAAGGGGACGACAGAGGATGAGATGGCTGGATGGCATCACGGACTTGATGGACGTGAGTCTGAGTGAACTCCAGGAGATGGTGATGAACAGGGAGGCCCGGTGTGCTGCAATTCATGGGGTCACAAAAAGTCGGACACGACTGAGTGACTGAACTGAACTGACTGAAACTTACATTCTATCTAGAACTATTTCTTTTTTAAGATACTCATGAGCTTCAATACAGGGACAGAACATACTGGATTGGAAGTTTTATATTATTCTATAGTGATAAAAGCAACAGGAGAAATAAATGACATATATCCAGTGATACTACTTTGTCCTGTTAGAAACATTTAGTAGTAGTTGATAAATTATTGTTTATAAATCAAAACAAAATTTTAGGCTATAGGCTTAAAAACCAGGCATTGCTGTGAGAGAAAACATTTTCTTTCCAATTTCCCATTGAACATATTATTGTCTAGACTTGAGTGCTTAGATCACAGAGTTCGACTTAGTAGATGTCCGAGGAAGACAAGTGGGAAAAATAAATGAAAATCCCACCACTTCCAATTTCATTGAAATATAGAGAGAATGGTAGACAAGTAAGGAGACTGAAGAAATGTATATAAGAATAGCCACCTATTCTAATATTCCAGTCGTGGAATTGCAAAGCACCTAGGGGTTGGAACAGCAAGGTTCAGTATGGTGTGAGGTCAACTCTGTAGGTGGAATTTCCCAGCCACCCATGTGGGAGGTGGAGAGCAGCCTCCTAAAGAGAGTATCTCTGAGCTAGCTTTGGAGGGCTTGGTGTAGCTGGGAGGTTGTCAGGCAAGCAGAAGATCTAACCTATACTTCCAAACACCTCTCTGTTCCCGAATGTCACTGGCATGTGTGCGTGCTCTTGGCTCAGTCGTGTCTGACTCTTTGCAACCCCTGGACTGTAGCATGCAAGGCTCCTCTGTCCATGGGATTCTCCAGGCAAGAATATTGGAGTGGGTTTCCATGCCCTCCTCCAGATGATCTTTCCAACCCAGGGATGGAACCTGTGTCTCTTGGGTCTTTTGCATCGCAGGCAGATTCTTTACCAACTGCACCACCTGAAGAGAGCATGCTGCTGCTGCTGCTGCTACAGATGATCAAAAGGCAATACGGCCTCCTTAGGTAAAGGGATACCTAAGTAGATTCTGCCATCAGACTATGGGTAAGATGAGAGAAGCAGCAGAAATTCAAAAGGTCATTTCAACTGGGAGGGTTCCAAGACACAAGAAAATAAGACAGAATAAGAAATCATCTGCAGCAGAGATCAGCAGCCATTGCCAACTCAGTTAGGCAAAACAACAGCTTAGATAAGTAATACATTAGCATAACAACCAGAGCATATATAAATTAGCAGAAGACCCTTTTCCCAGTGTTACAAGATCTTGCCATACACTATGCTTCTACTGTTCTACACCCAGTTGACATCTTAGAGAATAGAAAGAACAATGATGAATTTGCATCATCCAAGAAGACACATTTTGCAATGTAAAAAAAAAATATTAATGATTGGATTGTACTGAGATTAGCAAAGAAAACTAAGCTTTACTTTCTTTTCCTGCTACCTAGCCATTGGAGGGTAGTAAGAAGGATGAGGATGTTACAGAAAAAAAACAATATATGAACACTTTACTTCCTTCACACATTCCTTCAGTATGATGTGCATCCTTCTGCAACTCTGCAAAACAGTTGCTTTTTGACTTTTCAGTTTCAGACTATTTAATCTTCAGTTCATCTAAGCGTCTCTCCATCCCATTTTGTAGTCAATTTCTTGATGCAAACTCCAAATTCTAACGGAATTTTTGCAGTGGTTCTAAACTTTCCTCATGATTGTTACATTGCAGATGACTTGAAACAGCCTCCGATAGTCATTGTCTTAGATTCTGTCACTATTGCTGCTATGTCATACTAGTTCTATCATGCTTGAGCTGAATCTTAGTTTTAGAAATTTGCTTTCTGACAAAATTTCCTCAAAATTATTCTTGTAACTTGTTTTTTTTTTTCCCAGCAATTTTCTCCCACATTTCTAATTGCTGGACTCTAAGCCACATTCAATACTGTGATGTGTGTCCCACTGTTGATTTCCTTTCAGTCAACTTTCGGTCTTTATAAAGCTGGCATTCCTGAGACTCGTGTGTGTGTGTGTGTGTGAGCATTCTAAAATCATTTCCCTGCATCTAAAAAGGCACAGATGGAAGATACACAAAATTAACTGGAAAATGGGTATTAATTACTAGGAAACACGTACAGAGCCAACAACACAGATTCTACATGCAGGGGTCAATTAACTAATGATTAAAGACACTCACAAGGTCTGAAAAGAGCCACATCTCCTGATTTCCCTTAGGTCAAAAGCTATCATCCTCACCTCCTTGTTGTCATAGCATCTTAATTCCACCTAAACCATACACTTGCTTCATTCTTCTGCCATTACTGCTAGTGATTTGTCTTCCTTCTCAATAGTCCTGTTTTATTCATCATTCTCCAGCATATTTTCTAGTGTACTACTCTGCAAGATATTGATACTAAACACTGTTGACTCAAATCATAACTCATTTTATTCTTGATGTGAGAAAAGAGGTGTATCTTAATTCTACCTCCAATATACACATGCACTGTAGGCAAGATCTTTTTGTATTTTTTTTTTTTTAAAGACCACATTACCTGTGTGAATAGGAGAAAGGGCAAAGCAAAAATATATGTGCAAGGAATCTACTCAGATAGGAAAAATAGGAGAGAGAGATCTGTTTTTGTTTCCTGAAGTTCAGGCTGAGTCAAGTATGTGACTATATAGCCTCTTGTGAGAGACGCCATATGGGCAGTAGAGGACCCCTGGATGTCTAACACCAGGTACTTTAGCACACCTTTGAAATGAAAGGTAAGGCAGACTTAAAACCTTTACCTTTATGGGAAAAAGGTAACGAACAAACACTTACTGTGAGGCTTCAACGTGCCATGTCTGTGAAGGGCAGGCCACGTATATATATTTTTTTCCTTAGAGAGAAATAACTGTCCCTATACCAACTGAAATATCAATATATTTTACTGAATTAACCAGTCAAGTAGCTACTTGAGAATTTATTTATTTCCACCATGGCAGTGGTTTTGCAATAGTGTCTGAGGTGTTTGATTTACAGCCCTGAGCTCAGCTGATTCTAAATATTTTCCAGTAATTTATCCCTGTGGTCCATATCTCACTCCAGTTCTTCCCAATGTTCAAATTAAGAGTCTTCAATTGCCCTTTCTCTCAAATATGTATTTTTTAAAAATCTTCCTCTTTCTGATTTCTAATTGATGTTGGTAATCTACTGTGCCTCTGAAATAGCTTTTTCCATTGTACAGATCTCTTTATAAACTAAACCTCTTCTCAGCATCTCTCCCTTTATCTCCTTGAAAGCCAATTTAACCAAATAGCAATGCTAATTAAAACTTCTAAGATAGACAATCTGTACAGGTTTTACAAGGAAGCATACAGCATCAGGTATTACGACTCCAGGTGTATGGCATTTCATTCTGTCACAAGTCGGTGTCCTTTTAAAAGCTTCCAAGGCACCAGGCACTGTACTGCAAACTGGGATGGCTCCTAAAGACAAACGCAGCCATGCGAGAGAGAGTTCACAGCCTGAAAAGAGATTCAGCTATGACTGAGTACAGATGACAAGCGCTGAAGGAATAACCCCCATGGGGGTGCAGTGGGTGCTGTACTGGGCCACTCAGAAACTCCTTCGGGTCTGCGATCCCCATCATCCCTGGTCCTGGGCTGCTACAGTTCTGTATCTATCCTTCTCCAGGAATTATCTTAGGCCAAAGAGGTCTGCTCTGCCCAAGATTATGCTTCTTCCTCAGGGAAAACCTTTATTGAATACTGTTCTGTGATCTGCTCACTCAGTTAGATTGGCTAAGGGTTCTTTTCATCTGTACCACATTTCAAGCTCTCCTCTTAACAATACTGCTTCCTCCATCTCTGACATGCAGCGCTGCTGAAAACTGCCCCAATACGCCTCGTACAGAAAGATATCCATCCTAGAGTCACAAAGAATCCAATTTAAAATGTGGTTGAATCAGGGAAAGTCTACAAGTAGTTTTGAGGGTAGTCTAAACAAATACAAATGACAAGACTTGGTATTGTGTTTAGGGGATAATTACAGCAAGGATACAGAGCGTGTTTGCGTATAATGGATGAATTAAAGCTTGACGTAAAGTGGGAGGTAGTGTGGGGAATGGCTGGAGCTGAGCATCAAGGTGTGGAAATATGCTGGTGGTGAAGAGCCACTGAAGCCTTGCTAAGCAGTGAGCAGAAGCTCTAAATCAGAGAAGTGACAAGAACTTACTTCTCTATGAAAATAACTGCAACAACCACATAGGGAAAGGACTGAAGGTGGAAGGATCTGATACTGCAAAAAACAAAAACTGAAAGAATGGTCATTATACTAAGATACCTAGAGGGACATCTGTAGGATTAAAGACTTTTAAAGTAAAAAGAATTAAGAGAGGGTTGGCACCAAAATAACTTTAGGAATCCCAGGTCGTAATATTGGAGGGACCATTGACAAAGGTGCAAAATACAGAAAGAGGCAGAATGAATTGTACTATATCCTTCCATAACTATCTCTACAAAGCTCATCACCCAATGTTAAAAATAGAAGAATAAAATCCAGGGAATCACCAAATGAAATAAAACAATTTATATGAAGATCTTAGAGCAATACCTGGCACAGTGAACACTACCTTTATTAGTTTGATAATTGGGTAGCTCTTCACTCTTGATTTAGGGATGGACAAATATACCATATACTGTGATTATCTCATCTCTCCTGGAGATGTTTGAAAACATATTACAAAATTTTATACAATCCTTAAGCTAGCACCCAAAGAAACAAAAATCTCAAAAGCAATATTACATTTTATTTTAAAACCATTGTTACCTCTTCTTTCCACGGGCTTGTGCCATGCTTGTGAAATCAATAGCAGGAAGCAAGTATTACAGAAGGCAGGCAGTCAAGGACAGTCTTTAATTCTGCTCTGCAGAGTGTTTCTTACTCTAGAGTCCATCAAACATGAAACAAAGTCTTTGCTATTCCTAGGCCTAAAATATTTTAAATATCATCTTCAAACTTGGGTCTCTAATGACAGTGTTTCTTTTTAATAATAGTAGCCATTTTTCACCAGCTGCCCCCTGTATGCCCAGCACTAACTGAAAGAACTTTACAAACATTATGTCTAATCTTATTAGTAATCCTACAGGATTTTTATCCATGTCTTCAGTTTCCACCTCAGGCTTTGGGATGTTGAATAATTGGTTTGAGGTCAACACAGACCTCAGGCTGCAGAGCAGGCTTTCACCTGGGATTCTACACCTTTATAACTGAATAGCTAAGTCAGTCCTGAAAATGATCCTGTCACTCCAACGTGCAGGACAAATGGGACTGATGTATTTGCTTGCTAACTCCCTGGATTGCTTTCAGGTTTCATACGAACACCAGTGAAAAGGAAGTGAGAGAGGTAGAAATGTGGCAATTATCAGGTTCATACAAAAGGCTTAGCCTGCTGAAGGACATCGAGCATAGATGGTATTGTAACTATTTATATTTCTTTTTGCAGACCAAGAAAAGGAGAGTTTGGATTTGGTATCAGTGGAATCCAAAAGGAACAAGGCAGAATAAGGCAAGAAAGGAAAAAAAAAATCATCATTCGGTATCTGTGTGTGTGTGTGTGTTTAGTCAAAGCATTCTATACTTTCTCTTCATTTCATCTCATATTTTCAGCAGTCTTTTCTCCCACATCCAGAAGACTGGGTTAGATTTAGTACGATTGTTTAAATCTGGCTGTTACTGCTATATCTGTCATTTAACTGTTAATAAAAGGATCATTGCACAAATTTTCTGTTGGGCCTTTTGCCTCTCTTCTTATAGTAACTGTCTTCCAAGTATGACAACAGTGGCCAAGATGAGCAAGAAATGTACTTTGAGTGTCAGATTCCAACTCAAGGTAGTTTTATTAAATTTATCAATTTTCATAGCATTTTACAGGTTTGGGAGAGAGAGATGACTGTTAAAGACAGGCAGAAAAACCATCTCATGATTTTGTGAGATGCAATACAAATGTATAAATATCTATTAAGTGCACTAACAGTAATTTTCATCTTATCAATAGAATACTAGTAATTGAAAGTGTTTGCCAGATAGATGAAAATCAATAGATATAGAATAAAACAGAATGATATATACTTAGTATGTCTTTGATACATATAGTACTTGTAATAACAGAAAAATATATTTCAAAGGATGAGCAAAAATAGAAATAACTACCAATAACAATTCTATAAGATATAGCCAGGATGATCACTTTCAGATATATTCTTTAAGACTTGCTTTCCACTAAACCCATATAAACAAAAAAAAATTTTTTTTTAAACTTAAGAAGAGATTATGTGATTTTAGGGTCAATAAGGAAATACTCATTTTTACCAAGTACTTTTCTTATTTTTATCACTTCCATACCTCACTCTTGTTTATGTTAACTTGCAAAAGTTCAAATGCTGGATGGCTTTGAAATCAATCATGCCAACTTAAATTGTATTCAACAACTGAATATTACCTCTTGGTCAATTATAAAACTCAAAGAGACCCTATGATTATCATTATTATTGATTTTATAATGAAAATTAAATTAAACTCAGATTTTTTACCAAAACAAATAAACAAAGATATAAGAAACATAGGGAAAAACACTCTGTCAGTCACATTCCATGAATTTCAGTCTAACTTGAGAAGTATGTTAATACTATGACATTCTTTTATTTACAACTTACAGAATAAAGTGGATTTTGTTGCTAAGGAGTTCAAAATGACAGTCGCCTTTCTAATCCATTAGCAAAATGTAAAATGTTATGCTGAATGTCACTATTGCCCTCTTAGACTGTGCTAAGAATGGTTTCAATATTGATTCTTCAACATGTCTTATACATTCCCCAGCATTCAGTACTTCTGATGGCAGGTTGTACTACAAATCACTCATCGTTCATCCTGATCTTTAGATATACATTTTTAATACATTTTTATTATACTGCTTGTCTTCCTTTATTCAAGATTGTGAATGCATTTTACATGTTGGAAAAGATAGCTTTATTAGAATAATGTGCTGGAAGAAATAGGAAGAATGCAAAGAGAAAAGGTTAGGAATAATAGCTATCTTATTCAGTTACTTTAGTATTGAACCCTTTTATTTTACCCTTGAGGCTTCCTTGGTGGCTCAGATGGTAAAGAATCTGCCTGCAATGCAGGAGACCTAGGTTCGATCCCTGAATCTGGAAGATCCCCTGAGAACAGAAAGACAACCCACTCCAGTATTCTTGCCTGGAGAATCTCATGGGCTGAGGTGCCTGGTGGGCTGTATTCCATGGGGTCGCAAAGAGTCAGACATGACTGAGCCACTAACACAGTATGTCCTATAGAGTAAGTATTTTTTAAAAATATAAATTTATTTATTTTAATTGGAGGCTAGTTACTTTACAATATTGTATTGGTTTTGCCATACATCAACATGAATCCACCACGGGTATACACGTGTTCCCCATCCTGAACTCCCCTCCTACCTCCCTCCCCATACCATCCCTCTGGGTCACCCCAGTGCACCAGCCCCAAGCATCTTGTATCATGCATCGTACCTGCAGGTATTTTTTAAAAATAATAATCAGTTCAGTTCAGTAGCTCAGTCATGTCTGACTCCTTGCATTCCCATGGACTGCAGCACACCAGTCTTCCCTGTCCATTATCAACTCCCGGAGCTTACTCAAAACTCATGCCCATTGAGTCGGTGATCCCATCCAACCATCTCATCCTCTGTCGTCCCCTTCTCCTCCAACCTTCAATCATTCCCAGAATCAGGATTCTTTCCAAATGAGTCAGTGCTTCACATCAGGCAGCCAAAGTATTGGAGTTTCAGCTTCAACGTCAGTCCTTTCAATGAATCCTTTCAATGATTTCCTTTAGGATGGTCAGGTTGGATCTCTTTGCAGTCCAAGGGACTCAATAGTCTTCTCCAACACCATAGTTCAAAAGCATCAATTCTGTGCTCACCTTTCTTTTTAGTCCAACACAAGAGAATATTCTACACATGGACATCACCAAATGGTAAATGCCAAAATCAGATTGATTATATTCTTTGCCGCCAAAGATGGAGACGCTCTATACAGTCAGCAAAAACAAGACCAGGAGATGACTGTGGCACAGATCATGAACTCCTTATTGCTAAATTCAACTTAAGCTGAAGAAAGTAAGGAAAACTACTAGACCATTCAGGTATGACCTAAATCAAATCCCTTATGATTATACAGTGGAAGTGACAAATAGATTCAAGGGATTCGATCTGATGGACAGAGTCCTTGAAGAATTATGGACAGAGGTTCATGACATTGTACTAAGGCAGTGATAACGACCATCCCCAAGAAAAAGAAATGCAAAAAGGCAAAATGGTGATCTGAAGAGGTCTTACACATAGCTGAGAAAAGAAGAGAGGCTGAAGGTAAAGGAGGAAAGGAAAGATATACTCATTTGAATGCAGAGTTCTGAAGAATAGCAAGGAGAGTTAAGAAAGCCTTCCTCAGCAATCAATGCAAAGAAATAGAGGAAAACAATAGAATGAGAGAGACTAGAGATCTCTTCAAGAAAATGAGAGATACCAAGGAAACATTTCATGCAAAGATGGGCTCGATAAAGGACAGAAATGGTATGGACCTAACAGAAGCAGAAGATATTAAGAGGTGGCAAGAATACACGGAAGAACTGTATAAAAAAGATCTTCACAACCCAGATAATCATGATGGTGTGATCACTCACCTGGGGCCAGACATCCTGGCATGTGAAGTCAAGTGGGTCTTAGCAAGCATCACTATGAACAAAGCTAGTGGACGTGATGGAATTCCAGTTGAGCTATTTCAAATCCTAAAAGGTGATGCTGTAAAAAATTAATAATAACAATAATAGGAAGAGGAAAATGCCTAAGCTAAAGCATAATCTATTAATCTATTAAAATGATTTTAGAAAAAATAAAAAATATTTTAAATCTGTACAGCAATTTAGTTTCAAACTACTTTTGCATACATTGTTTCATTTGATCTTTAGAACCACTTGATGTTATAGAAAGAGTGGTTATTATTTTCTCTATCATCCAAAAGCATTCAGTGACCAGTAACATAAGAGATTATGTGACTTGCTCAAGGTTGTAGGGCCAGTAAATAATAGGGTCAAGATATGGAACAGTATTCTGATTCTTGATCCAGTGATTTTACCTTATACTCTACTAATGATATCTTCTGTTTAAAATAAGTACAAAAATTATAAAAGAATCCATGAGCCAGGAAACTTATCCTGCCCCTCTTCTCTCATTTTTTTTTTTATATTCTGTGGGAAAAGTCCTAATATAAACTTGTGCCTGGAAGAGTGCTTAGCATTCATGAGAACCCCTTCAATGTTTTTAAATCAATGGAAAAATAAAGTAAGAAATAAATCTACACTTTTGAATATAGTGCCTGAAGAATGTTTGATTTCTGGTCACTCCCATGAATGCTGTGAAACTAGTTAATTTTCACTTTTCACTCTTAGTCACAGTGTTTTGTTTACATGTAAACTGTGAGTAGATAAATTATCATTTCAATATTACTGAATACTAATTATCACTTGAATATTATTGTTTATAATAAATAGTGTATAATGGATGAAAGAAGGGCTTCTCTAGTGGCTCAGATGGTAAAGAATCTGCCTCTAATGCAGAAGACCTGGGTTCAATCTCTGGGTATTACTGTTTATAATAAATGGTGCATAATGAATATTCAATCAAAATAATATAGTTACAAGAAACTGATGCCAAAGTATTTTACTTTTCTTCTTGATTTTAATTTCTTCTAATATCTTAGAAATGATGGTGGTGGTGGTTTAGTCGCTAAGTCATGTCTGACTCTTGCGACCCCATGTACTGTAGCCTGCCAGGCTCCTTTGTCCATGGGATTCTCCAGGCAAGAATACTGAGGGTGTTGCCATTTAATAGCCATAGGCAATTATGGTCACTTAAATTTTGATGCTTTCCTCATAGCTCAGTTGGTAAAGAATCCACTTGTAATGCAAGAGACTCCTGTTTGATTCCTGAGTTAGGAAGATACCCTGGAGAAGGGAAGGCTATCCACTCCAGTATTCTAGCCTGGAGAGTTCCATGGACATGGGGTCACAAAGAGTTGGACACCACTGAGTGACTTTCACTTTTACTTTTCAAATTTAGATTAGAGGAAAATTTGATCAATTGTTCTTATAATTTTCCTTTGGAGACTACGAACCCCCATTAGGATGACCCATGAATCATATGTGTGTGTGCTCAGTCGCTAAGTTGTGTCCAACTCCTTGCAAACCCATGAATTGTAGCCTGTCAGGCTCCTTGCAGTCCCTGGGATTTCCCAGGCAAGAATAGTAGAGAGTGTTGCCATCTTCTTCTTCAGGGGATGTTCCCAACCCAGGGACTGAACCCACATCTCTTGCATCTCTGGAGTTGGCAGGCTTATTCTTTACCACTGAGCCACATGGGAAGCCCCATGAATCATATACTTTATATTAAGTATGACTATTTCTAGCCTCATTAAGATATTTCAAAGTTCAAATAGAAGAAATTGTATAAGCTATATAAATATCTACCTAATTTGTGTACAAGCTAGATTTATTGTGCATTCATTAATATTTCTCAAATGATCAATTGTCAGAAGTCATAAAAACCTAATAAAATTGTTTGAATGTGTACATTGTTTTACACTATATATTGATCATTTTTTGATTCTCATGTTAGCCTCATATCATGTAGTATTAGGATTTTTGCAGAGGTGCATGTGGGAGAGGGACAAAACTGGCCGGATGCTCAAGAAAACTCACTTCATCTTTCTGTATTTGTAAAATAACTATAATTTCCATCTTCACCTGAAGTTATTTTTTTTAAGTAGGGCCATACAACTGGGTTCTGTCTAATGCAATGTGGGTAGAAGGGTGTCTTATTCTTAGAAGAGTGCCCTGTGTTTAAGCCTAAGAACTTCCTTTGTGAGCCTCCACAATCTCTTCTATTTAGGTAGTGATCAGGAAAGTTATATTAAAGGTAATGACAATGTGGAAATAGCCTATTTTAAAAAATTAATTTTTAGAATAAAGCCTCCAAGAGAATATCTGAAACCTACTGAAATTTGAATGAATAAGAAAAAGGTTTGTTTTGTTACAGATCTTTGATTTAATTTTCAATGCATCACAGCTTTGCCTTCACTAAATAATGAGGATACTGGCTATGTGAATTGTTGCTATGAAATTACAAAAACAACAAAAAAAGGACATTTGTTTACTTAGAAATCAGAAAGTGGACAAAGAAGAAACTGAAATTGAAAGCTAGAAGGCTGGTGAATTGTGTCATGCAATGGCAAAATACTTGTTTACCAGAGATAACTTTGAAATCAGACCATAGGCTTGTAAAGCTTTTAGGTCTAGAGAAAAGAGTTGAAAATCACTAGTTCAGCATGGTTTGTTATTTATTATTGATTTAAATAACAGTTTACAAGAAAGAATGATCTTTCTTCCCAGGTGGCTCAGAGGGTAAAAAGTCTGCCTGCAACATGGGAGACCAGGATTCAATCCCTGAGTTGTGAAGATACCCTGGAGAAGGAAATGGCAACCCACTCCAGTATTCTTGCCTGGAGAATTTCACGGACAGAGGAGCTTGGCAGGCTATAGCCCATGGGCTTGCAAAGAGCCAGACACAACTGAGTACTACACATACACACACAGAGTTTGGGAATTTGCATTGGAGGAAAAGTCAACTATTTCTAAAAACCTAACAGTAAACAAAAATTTCAGCAAAACCCAAGTAAAAATGTTCACTTGAAAAAAGTGACCCAAGGAAAATATCAGGTTAATTTATAGCCTTCTCATTCAAGTCTGAAAGCTTGCAGATAGCCACCATTAAATTGAATGAGACAGACGTGAGAGTGAGAAAGTAGAAAAAATAAGTGGTTTTGAGAACTATGTATATTAAAGAACTTTAAGCACGGAACAGACCAGAAGCAAAGCAAAGGGATTTGAAGCCTACTAAGTTTTCAAGAAAATTAAGACCATAAAAAAGTTAAGACTTTTTAAGATTTAAAACAACTCCTAAGACTTCAACCTCCATGAACAGCAGACATGTTTCAACAGTTCCTCAGGTCTGCAAGAGTAATTTCTCCCAAAACAATTTTATATAAATAATGAACTAGGAAGAATCTCCAGAGTGTGGAGCCAGGGACCAGAAAAAAACAGGGATAACACAGCTTCCCTAATAGAGTAGCTTCAGAAACAACAAAAAATTAATAAATACTTGAGTTAATTTAATCTAGGGTTGAGAGATTGCACGCTATCAGCTCAGTAGTGTTTCAGTATTACCAGAAACTAATGACTACAAGGTCTCCTCTTATTTGCTTCTCCAAATGGGAGTATTTATTGTGTTTATCCAGTCTCTACTCTAGACACTGTGTGTGACTGCTTGGTCTGCAATCAGATAGCTTTGTGGTCAAGGCACATGACCATTGAGATTTGTAGGAGATAATGTAAGTCATCAAGACTCTGTGGATATGGTTGTGTATGATTCAAAAATCATGGACTTCGAGCTAGATATAATAACTAAGTGGCCCTCTGCCTTGTCCTTTTTAGGGGAAAAGTGTATTCTAAATATAGAAAGAAAAGTGACACATTTGGTGAATAAAAAAAGAGGATTACATTACAGAATGTCTAGGTGTTCAATAACTCCCAACATTTATTTCTGGGTACTATGCTTTCCAAATCCTTACAGTTAGTTTGGACCTTCCAACTAGATAATGGCCAGGTGACAGATTCTTTAGTGTGGGAAAACGTGATGTGAGCCATTCTCAGGCATGGATGTGAAACTCCTTTGCACACTCTTTAACTTTATCTTTTGCTTTTGTGACAACCAGGAAGGCAACCTAAGAGATGCTGGCATAAGAGGCTGGTAGCCTGGTTCAACTGGCTGAGAGAAAGTCACTATGAAAAACTCCAAGGTAAAATATGCTCTGTGTACCTTAGAAACAAAACTTTATTCCATGAATCTACTCACATTAGGTGGACTATTTATTACCTGAGCTTAGCATAGTCTGCCCTGCCTAATAAAATGTCTCATTCAGCTAACAGATTTGGCAGTGTTCCATACGCTTCTATGTGTTGCGCACTTAGCAGAGTTCTTGGCATTTAACAATAAGTATATGTGTTCAGTAAGTGTTTGTTTATGATGAGTCATCAGTTCTATGAAGAAACAAGGCCTAGGGCAGATAATGCATTGTTTTGCAGAGTAAACAGAGATCACATAGAAATGTGGTCAATTGAATTATTTCTTCCAATTCTTTACTTCCCTGTACAGCAGGATCACACACGGACAACCTCTGGCCTATTAATTTTTAGTGCAGTGTCTCTTTGAGGTCAGAGTATACTTGCCTATCCCATTGACACTGGACTTACCATATTAACTACATTAGCCAATGGGATGCATGTGTACGCTATTTTTCAACTGAGTAGTTAAGACATCCAGGTTTCCACTTACCTCTTGGGTTTCCTTTAGGCCTTGAAGATAGTGCTGCTAGGGTGCTGGTTGTCTCAGAAGGAGAAATGTAGGAGGATATGAGCTCATGGACAGTCTGGAGTCCAGCTGAAGTTAATTTTTGTAATCTTGCTAAGGTGGGTTAAATCTTAAAAACTCAAAGATCTATGAGTTATTATTATTAGTTTTTTAAATGTTATTGCAAGACAAAGAGATTCAGAGGTTTTTTTCAAACATGACAAAAAATTGATATTACAGTAAATTTCATAGGTGGAAACTGAATTTGGATTTCTGATTTAAAATTCAATACTTTACCTACTAGATGGGCTTCCCAGGTGGCTCAGTAATAAAAAATCTCCCTAAGAATCCACCTGCAATGCAGGAGATGTGGGCTCAGTTCTTGGGTCGGGAAGATCCCCTGGAGAAGGAAATGGCAACCCACTTCAATAGTCTTGCCTGAGAAATCCCATGGACAGACGAGACTGATGGGCTACAGTCCATGGGGTCACAAAAGAGTCAGACTTGACTTAGCGACTCAACAACAACCTATTACACAGTGGGAAATAATTATTTTGAACTTAAGCACTAATTCTTCCACATAGCCCCTAATAAATTTTTAATTTGGAATGCATCTTCAGCTTTTAAACTATTATATTTTTATATCTTGGTTTTTATTTTGGTCTATGTAACATTTTTCTAGATAAGAAAGAAACTTTAAACATCCTAATCTTCACTCAAAAGCAATGTTTCTGTAAATCTAAGAACTGACAAGATTAAAAAATAAATTTAAAAAATGGTCATTTTCAAGAATGCTATTTTTTTTTCTCTTAGGAAAATATGCAATTCTAATGAATTGTGTTAATGCCTCTCAGGTCCTTTTTGGCATTTAAGAAGTAATATTCACTGAGATTTATATACTATAACTATGCAATTATTCTTCCATCTTCAGTATGCAGCATGAGGGCATACTAATCTTTTATATTTTTTTAGTTTTGCTTTTATATTTAAAAACAAACTATTTAATAGCAAGGTCAATAAGACTCTTAATTACTTATACTTATTTTTAGCACTTTCTTCATTAAATTAGAGATTAGAAAAAAAGGCATTTATAAAGTGTATCATTATCAATATGCTGTTGTCCCTGCAGTAACCCTCCTGTTTTGTATGCCTCATTGTTTATTTTGCAATAAATCTTTTAAAATACAAATTTCATTTCCTCTTCTGCTGTAAGCTAGATTTAAGACCTCTTCCTTGAAGTGACCGCTAACTTCTTTCAATTCAGTCAAAAAATGATAAAAACTCTTGGCAGGAGGAATGAATTTACTGCTCAATTATAGTTACTAAAAAATTCAGGCAAAATAACTGTACTGGCTGTACATTTAGACACAACCCTTATAGTGCTATAGTTTAAACTGCATTGTTTCATATACTTCAGCTAAGGATTAGAAGAGACTGTACTCTAAACTACATATACAGCACATTTTGGCTTACTATATATGATATAGAGTAAGATATCACAGTTGGAAATTTTCAATATATTCTAAATATCTGTAAAATCACTTATCATGTTTTTATCAGATCTATGTTCTACTATGTACTTATTAATTACTTAATAATAATTAGGAAAATAGGAAAATATTACCAAGGCAAATAATATAAATTTGATGGTAGGCTTTTGACATTTGTAAGGATATTTTTTGATTATTTGTTCCTATATTTTCCTACTAGGTGTTTTTCCCTAGCAAACACAGGTGCAAAATGGTACTGACAACACAAGAACATTCAGAAGAGAACATATGTCTTATAAGAAAATTTTTATTTAATCTATCTATTCTTGCCTTCATAATTCTATATTTAACTTATCTTAAAAGTCAGAGGAGAGTTTCATTGTTTGGAGTTGTGAAAATGAATGTCAGGCAATGATTTCCAAGTTTATTCAGTATGGGAAACTTCTCACATTTTTGTAAGTTTCTCATTTAAAAAAAAAAACCTCTTTTTTTTTTTTTTTTCTTTTGAACTCGCACTAGTGAGTTAACATGACAGATTTTATTCATTCTGAAATGGTAGAAGAAACTCTGATGTTGACTCCTGGAATATTGGAGGCTTCTCACAAATTACTATATTTTAAGTTTAAGTTGAAATGAATAGTGCCAAAGTGGTTCAACCACAAGGGAAGGAACATGAAATAGAATAACATGATCCTGAAATTCTTATTCTGACCTGATTGTATCAATACCTGTTAGCCTATGCAACAAAGTTCTTATGTCCTGGGATCTTGAATCACCTTTGAACCTTTAGCACAGGTTTTCTCAATCTTGGCATTGTTGACATTTGGAACTGAATAATTCTTTGTTATAGAATTAGTCCTATCCATTATAGGATATTTAATTTAACAGAATAACTGGCTTCTACCCATATAAATGTCCCTGATTAAAAACATAAAGCATACCTCATTCTTGCAGGATTCTGATTCAAAGCTGGTGCTTTAGATTTTTCCTTCAGCAGGCCATTCTAACACTATCAGGGTAGCAGCAGCTGGATGATGCATTATGTATTACACCCAGTGAATTCTGTGGTAAGAAGCTGTCTGGGGATCAAGTACCTATGGACCAGGCATTCTGTGAGCACCTGGATAGTGGTGCTGGCTGAGTCCCATTAGCAAGAAAAGGCAGCCCTCTACTTACACTAGATATCTATTCCTGTGAAAACAAACCACATGGCCTTAGCTAATAGAAAGACTCAATATAGTCAACTTGGAATCAAGTGGCCATTTAGTCTACTCCAGGAATATTGCCATATTGGTCTTTGCTGTAGGAATTTTGGAGATTTGGAGGTAGTGGTTAACAGTATTTGGATGAGCTTAGGTAAGAAGGCTAATTTTTGGGGCTCATGCATAGCTTGTGTCCTTGCCATATTTTTCCTGTTTTTCATATACCTGTCATGATAATACTATGGTAGCTGATGATAGTTTTGCATCAGCTAACATCCACTGGTTGAGCACTGCTTCCCTTTGGAAGTTTAGTGTCTTTAGTGAATCTTTTCTGGTAGGCAATCATTTGTGACCACTCTCACATATCCATCCACATGCCATTATCTCAGCATCCTTGTGGCCAATCTTCCAATCCTTTTCCTCCCAGATCTTTGACCAATTGACCCAGTAATTTGTCACTGTCCTTTAGTCTATATATATATTAGGACCACAAGTTAATTCTCCTTCCATGAAAATTAGACATACAAGTGCTCAAGGATTATGGCTATTTTTTAAGCATGATCATGAGTGAGGCTCTTAAAAAAAGTCACCAGTTGGTGACTTTTTCAGCTAGTTTCCACATAATAAGCTACCTCATATGTAAAATAAGCTTGGGGATTTGACTCCTTTTGGAGATATTCGGACATGGTTCCCCCAAAGGTCATAGGTATGAGTTGGAAGAGGGAAACCAATGCAACTGAGTGAGAGGATAAGGGGCCTGGGCTACTTTTTCATGCATGTTTCTTGTGCCCTCTGTCTCTGCTCCTGACTGGCCCTCGATTCACTTCTTCTATTTTAAAATTATGTTTTCTAATTCCACTGAACCTTATGATTTGGTGCATTTGACAGTACCAAGTTCATAAAAGATGGTTATAGATAATCAAGGCTTCACTCTACCTTTGCTCCATAGCATTCCAGGAGCTACTTTTTAAAAATGACTTCCATTTTGTTCACATAGATGGCATACTCTTGCTCCAAGAACATCATGATCCACTGGGGCTTGCCATACAGGCCATACTGCATTTTTTACGACATCCAAACTTCAATTTTGCATAATCTATTGAGTCAACTGGATCTCAGTGCAGCTGATCACACTGCAGACTGGAACAGATACAGAGCTATGCCCCACTCAAACGTGGCAGCCTTTATCACATTCTACACCATAAATATTTATCATTTATATTTGTCAGTTATATATCAATAAAACTAGAAGAAAAAATAAAATAAATTTTAAAAAGTAAACAAAAAACAGAATGGTGGCCTCCTTATCTCCCAGTATGTGGCCAGAGCACTGTTCATAGATACGACATGTGCTTTCACCAGAACCTTAGGAGACCTAGCAGGAGTTCACTTTCCTTCTTTGTTGATGGGTATGCAAGATGCAGCAATTTATCTTTTACTTCGGAAGGGATGTCCTGTCATGTCTCTAAAATTGGACTCAAAAATTTTACTACAGTGGCAAGCCCTTGAATCATTTTAGAGTTAATCTTCTAGTCATCTACATTGTGTATACCCTTCTAAGCCCTTCAGGGTAGAAGCCACTCCTTATTTCCTAATTAAAAGAATTTCCTCAATGTAATGGATCAATGTGATATTTGGCAGGATGTTCAAATAATCTAGATTTTTTTTCTGTGTTATGATGGAGTTAACCTTAGTCCTAGGAAAAACTGTAAATGAATATTTTTGTGTAGTCCAGGGGAATGAGGACTGTTCTTGACCCTCCATAGTAACTTTAACCCTATTCCTCCTTGCTATCACTGATATCCAGATCTATAATCCAGCAATCCCAAATCTCTGGCACTAGTTTCCTCCACTTCTTCTTTGAATTTCATGTTCCTAAAATACAACTATTACCTCATTTTAATATTCAAAAGCATTCACAGTTTTCTTTTGGCTTATTATTTTTTCAAATACTAGTTGCTTTTTAGGGCTTCTCAAGTGGTGCTAGTGGTAAAGAACCTGTCTACCAAAGCAGGAGATGTGGGCTTGACCTCTGGAGGAGGGCATGGCAATCTACTCCAGTATTCTTGCCTGGGGAGAAGGCAATGGCACCCCACTCCAGTACTCTTGCCTGGAAAATCCATGGATGGAGGAGCCTGGTAAGCTGCAGTCCATGGGGTCACTAAGAGTCAGACACGACTGAACGACTTCACTTTCACTTTTCTCTTTCATGCATTGGAGAAGGAAATGGCAACCCACTCCAGTATTCTTGCCTGGAGAATCCCAGGGACAGCGGAGCCTGGTGGGCTGCCGTCTATGGGGTTGCACAGAGTCGGACACGACTGAAGCAACTTAGCAGCAGCAGCATTCTTGCCTGGAAAATACCATGGACAGAGGAGTCTGGTGGGTTATAGTCCATAGGGTCGCAAAGAATCAGATACAATTGAAGCAATTTGGCATGCAGATGTTAACCACTATTCTAGGTGTTGGGGTACAATGATGAATAAAGGTATAGTCCTTACTATTAAGAGTGTCGCATAGTTGCAGACACAGCAGAACATGAAATTAAGGTATAAATTTACATGGAGTGGCATTAACCTTATGGAGAGGGAGATCGGTGATGATTACATCAATTCTGGACTCTTTGGTCTTGCTTTTAAGATTGAGATTATTTGTTATGCCCTACTTACTGAAATTTGTCCAGTCATTGCCTAATACAAATTCTGTTCCTCTTTGAAAAATACTTTAATTTGACCTCCAAACACAAAGTTCTTGCTCACCCCTTTATCTTTGTTAATTCCTCCTGCTTAAAATGGGTTTCAGCAGCTCAGGTCCTCCTGTCCACATTCTTCTGCTAGCTTTCAAAAGATAAGTACCAAAGCCAACGTTCTGTTTCAATCACACAATTTTACAGACAATCAAAGTCCACACAGTATAGTCTCATCTCTAAATCCCTTCTGCACAAACTGATTGCATCTTCCTCTTGGAATTTATCTCTATTTGTTATTGAATTCAGTATGAGAATATAATCTTTAAAATTAGCTCTATTACTCATAAAGGACTCATTCCACTCTAAGTAGTACAATTAAACAGGCCTTTATTCCTACTATTTACATTATAGAGAAGTAGAAACGGATGGATGGTTTAGGCTATCAATAAACAATTATTTTCAGAATTCCCATAATTTGCCTCAGGAAACGTTTTATGTTGTGAAGATATATTGGTGAAGAAGGCAAAAAGGTTGTTGTCTTCATGAAACTGATGCTATAAAAATATGTGTATATTTAAATAGATAAATATCAAAATAACAAACTTACATTTACAGACTTTGTAATAATGGAAATAATATACTAAAGAAGAAAGATATTATAGAAAGTGCTTAGGATTATGTAGCCTGTGTAGAGTAGTCTGAAAATGCTCTTGCTAGAAGAATATGGAACACTACTAGCCCTTGGATTTTTCGGCAGTTTATACACATAGAAATTGAAAATTAGGATCAGGATTTTTTATTGAATACTGTTTTATGAAGGTTGTATTCAATCTTCTTAAAGTAGGTTTTCAGCTTAGTATCCCTTATCAAAAATAAAATTCTAATACTGTGCTGGAAGTTTTCAAGAGCAAATCGATTCTTGAACTAAGTTGTTAGTGGTAGTGAGATTTATTTCAATCCTTGAAAAATTGTGAAAAGTCAACTCACTGATTTATTACAGAGAAAAACACAATGAATTTGTTCACTATAGTTCTAGCCCTGATGTGTTTAGGTGACCTAGAATTGAAAGAATCCATGCTCTGAGTAATTTTACTTTTCAGGTTTAATTAGATTATTCCCTGAAGTTCTCCCTTCTTTTATTAGGGACAGCCCCTGAGGTAAGGTAGAAATCTACCAATTGTGAGGGTAGTTTAATTAATGTAAAAACTATAATAATATCCAATATTTATTGAGTATTTAATATATACCGGCTTCCCTGGTGGCTCAGAGGTTAAAACGTCTGCCTGCAATGTGGGAGACCTGTGTTGGATCCCTGGGTAGGGAAGATCCCCTGGAGAAGGAAATGGCAATCCACTCCAGTATTCTTGCCTGGAGAATCCTATGGACGGAGGAGCCTGGTGAGCTACAGTCTACAGGGTAGCAAAGAGTCAGACACGACTAAGCGAGTTCACTTAATATATACCAGATATTTTGCAAAGTATTCTACATCCTTTTTTCTCATTTAATTTTTTCAAACTCTGGGAGAATGGTATTATGATTATCCTTATTTATAATATTACTAAACAGAGGTCAAGAATATGAAAGCAATTTGCCTCTGGTCACACAATTAGTAAAAGGCAGAAATAGGATTTGAATGCAGAAGGCTTAATTCCTGAATTTATACATAACCATTATTTTGTCAAAACAAAACAAATGATACCAAAGCAGCAAATACACTTATTTTGGAAATCTGAATTATGTATTTTCAATCTCCAATAATCAAACTAGACAGATAATTACAAAGACAGCACATCAACCCATGCTGTGTTTTAACAACAGAAGACCTATTTAATATGTAGAATCAAGAGACTCAGAGTATTAAATAATGTACAGACATTGAATATAAATTGGTGATGTAAATATCATTTTATAAATAAAGAGCATAGTACAGAAATTTTAATTCCATTTCCTCAAAGAACTCCCTCTATGAAATCGGAACCTTAATCAATCCTTCATCTGAGTTTTTCTATGTAGAGACATAAAATAATAATTTCCCAAATATCATTAAAAATGATAGTTAACTTTAGAGATCACCATGTGTGTTTTCTGTATGCATGATTTTCGGAAACCCTTAACAAAAAAAGATGCTTTACAATGAACTTGCTGTTGTGGATAATACACACACACACACACACACACACACACACACATATGTTTACTTGAGAGGGTTTCCCTGATAGCTCAGTTGGTAAAGAATCTGCCTGCAATGTGGGTGATCCCAGTTTGATTCGTGGGTCATGAAGATCCACTGTTGAAGGTATAGGCTACCCACTCCAGTATTCTGGCCTGGAGGATTCCATGGATATATAGTCCATGGGGTTGCAAAGAGTCGGACACGACTGAGCAGCTTTCACTTTCATGTTTAACTGTTGAATAACATTCCAATTAAAAAAGAATAATCAGAAAATAAAATCCAAACATGTTATTTTTCACTTTGAATAGTAATCCAGTAGATTCAATACTCTTTTAAATCATTTTTACCTTCTTAAGGTCTATACTTCAATTTTTCCTTTATTTCATTTCTAATGTCTCAATATATCATGTTTGTGTTTGTGTGATATGTGGATTATCTCACCCTTCCTCTTTTTCTTGCATGTTTTAGCAAGGGGGCTCTGATTGACAGGAAGAACATTCTCCTTAATGCTATCTAGATTCTGCAGGTCTGTCCAGTATTGACAGATATCTGATTCTTAAAAGAAATGTTTAAATTAAAATGTTGGTCACTAATTTGAAATTAGAAATCTGTGCAAAACAAAATATGTGCACAGCCTATCTTTTGTGGCTATGGAGTATAATGGAGTTGGCTGATTTAATTTATGAAGTTTGCTAATGGAATGACTATAACAAGTTACTTTTGTCATCTGAACCTCTAATTTTCTCACTTTTAAAACAGATAATACTATATCACTGATAGTTTTGAGTATTAAAAGATGGAATGTAGATGAAAATTCTCAGCATGTTTCCATACTCATAGAAAGATTTAACTCTTATAAATTATAAAATTAATTCCTCTTTATGTTTTTCCCTCTTCTTGTCCCACTTTATTTTGACTAAACATGTGTTACTCACTTCTCTACCCAATGAGTCCTCCCCAATTCCCTTTTCTTCCTCAAATTTTTCCATCTTTAGTTATCATTACAATTTAATGATGGATTTTCATTAACTACATCCCCACTTTAAAAAAAAATAGTGTAATTTTGTCCTTTTGCTTTGCTGAAATTTTCATTCTAATGTTGAGAATGAATGGAGAAAACATTAGTTGAGCTTCTGAACTGACCAGCAGTGATCTGTTACAGCTGATATGTAACAGCTTGCTGAAAAATGGATCTTCTTAACTTGCATTTAAAGAAAAGACCCAAATATATTAAATGAATTATTAATGTGTGCTTGTGTGTGTGCATGCTAAGTTGCTTCAGTTTTGTTCAGCTCTTTGCAACCCTATAGATGAGCCCACCGGGCTCGTCTGTCCATGGGATTCTCCAGGCAAGAATACTGGAATGGGTTGTTTTGCTCTCCTCCTAGGGATCTTCCCAACTCAGGGATTGAACCTGCATGTCCTGCATTGGCAGTGGGTTCTTTACTATTGGCACCACCTGTAAAGCCTAAAGTGTGGTTAGTTGTGTCCAATCTTTGTGACTTTATGGACTGCAGTCTGTTAGGCTCCTCTGTTAATGGGATTCTCCAGGTAAGAATACTGGAGTGGGTTGCAATTTCCTGCTCCAGGTAATCTTCTTGACCCAGGGATCAGATCCACGTCTCCTGCCTCTCCTTCATCACAGGCAGATTTTTTACCCACTGAGTCTTCAGGGAAATACTGACAATCGTAAGTGTTTGGATGATCCATTTGAAAACTTGCCCTGACAATCCTTTAATGGAATGAATTTGAGACTATACATTCAATAGTCACAGATACAGTTCTTGATTTCCCTTCTTTGATCTACTTGCAATTTTGTTGAATCTTTTTATCATTCCCAACATTAATTCCCACTGTCTAATTTCTGTCAAATCTCTACAGATGCATAATTGTCTGTGCAGTTACAAACTCTGTCTTTTTGTTTTTTTCCATCTGACTTAGTATTTCCATGAACTATAAACTTAAATATCTATGTTTGCCATGGCCTGGGAGTTCTTCAATATTTTCACTGTACTATGTTCTCCTCATATTAGGTACAGTCTTGCTGGCAATAGGGTGTGGAAAGGGATTGCCTATCATCAAGCCATCAGCCTCTGAATCCCTCCCCACCCACCACAGTGCACACTGGTTTCTAGCCCTACATAGTTAAGATGAGTATCTAAATAATAATTTCAATGAGTTCAGATACCTGCATCTTACTGGAGTGGGTTGCCATTTCCTTCTCCAATGCATGAAAGTGAAAAGTGAAAGGGAAGTAGCTCAGTCGTGTCCAACTCTTAGCGACCCCCATGGACTGCAGCCTACCAGGCTCCTCCATCCATGGGATTTTCCAGGCAAGAGTACTGGAGTGGGGTGTCATTGCCTTCTCCGTTCCCATACATAGAAAAGTACAAAAATCATTAACTTGATATGTCTGTTTTTGTGATCTTTTGATGTTCAACTGCATGTCTTTTAATTTTTTCCCCAGCAAAAATGAAACTTTTATATATCTTGGCTCCTCCCTTACCTCTTCGAATCAGTTCCTCAGAACTGTCTGGGAGACTGTCTCCTGGCCTATAGTCTTCAGTACAGTCTCCAAGTAAAAATTAGCTCACAACTCTCATATTGTGTGATTTTCTTCAGTGGACAGAAAAGTGAAAGATATTGCATATTCTAGGGAAATTTTTAAAAATTAACAAATAAATCCACTATCTCCAATAATTATTTACATAAT
This sequence comes from Capricornis sumatraensis, assembly GCF_032405125.1. Classification (NCBI taxonomy): domain Eukaryota; kingdom Metazoa; phylum Chordata; class Mammalia; order Artiodactyla; family Bovidae; genus Capricornis; species Capricornis sumatraensis. The sequence continues at coordinate 42,218,336 of NC_091074.1, read as the reverse complement.
TGAGTACTAAAACATATGCTTAATTTATATTTTCATGAAAAAAGGTTTTGTAGATTTCATGAAAGAAATTAACAAAAATGTGGTTGTGAAAATGTTTAACTGAAATGTCTTGCATAAATGTCTTGCACAAAAATGAATATACTTTTATAACCCCATATACTTGGAAAAATAAGTTCCTCTAGGTGTCCAATTAAGATCTCCAAATAATTCTATCCTAAAAGTGTCATTAAGACATATGCTTAATTTCCTTTGTTTGTTTTTATATGCAAAGTTCCATTTTTTTATTCATAGACTCATTTTACTTTTTCTTAAATGATAGTTGAAAAACTGATTTTACTTTTTCATTTTTGTAAAGAGAAGCAAACACAGAAAATATATTTTCAATGAACTGTGGCATCTCACACTTCAGATGAGACTATTTCATAAAACTTTTATGTCACAAAAAATATTTCCTGTAAAGCAGTGGTCTCTTTTCTGCTGGTAAATTTCTAGCAACATATTAAAACAATTAATTTTAGAGACTGGTCTTATTTTGCAGTTTCATTTCTCTGATATCAGACATAGAAATTGATATTGGAAACTGAAATTATATAGTACAAGAAATTTACAAACTAGTTTCACAAATAAAAATATATTAAAAACTTAAGAAGCAAAATCTATTAATAAATTAAAATTTAAAAGATAGTTTAATATTAGAAAATCTACTAATATAATGAATCATATCAGTGAATCAAGGAAGAAAAACTGTTATGGTCCAAATGACAAATGCCCACAAAACAATATTCAGCATGTATTCCTAATTTAAAAAATATCTTATTTGGAAACCAAATGGTAAAAACAAAAAGTCAATATTATAAAGTAAAAGTCACTGTTACACTTAAAAATCAATCACTACAAACAAATAAAGTCAGAAACAAGGATGAAACAATACAAGGAAAACAACAAAAAGCAGTGGGATGATGAAATATCTGTGTATTAGTTAACATGCTGTTGCTGCTGCTAAGGTGCTTCAGTCGTGTCTGACTCTGTGCGACCCCGTACATGGCAGCCCACCTGGCTCCCCTGTCCCTGGGATTCTCCAGTCAAGAACACTGGAGTGGGTTGTCATTTCCTTCTCCAATGCATGAAAGTGAAAAGTGAAAGTGAAGAAGCTCTGGCGTGTCCGACTCTTAGCAGCCCCATGGACTACAGCCTACCAGGCTCCTCCGTCCATGGGATTTTCCAGGCAAGAATACTGGAGTGGCTTGCCATTGCCTTCTCTGTTCCTTAACATAATATGTTGCTATTTAGACAGAAGTCAGCTTTCTAGCAAATGACTGGGCACTAGAGACCTTTCCTTTAATCTCAAGAGAAAATAAAGTTCGGAAAAATAAACCTTATTTTTTTTTTAAACAATCTTCTCAGATGTTCTAAAATTATCATTCAGGAAAACAAAGTTTTAAAAATATATGTTTATACTCAACAAAGGAAAAGTATATATTAATTGTTGATGACATGATTTTCAACTTGGGAAATACAAAAGAAATAACTAAAAATCCGATTAGAACTAATCTACACAATAGCATAGCCGAATTGAAAAAGAATAGACAAATCAAAATTTCTAATATACAAATGATAAGCCACTAAAATACAAAATAAAGAGCCATATATAATAGCCAGATAAAGTATGAAATCTAAACAATGAACTAAAATAAATTTCTCATAACTTTACACAATAAACTATGTAAATTTTCTAGGGAATATAAAGGAAAGATGAAAATGAAGAAACATACTTTGTTCTTCAATAGGAAGACCAGGGAAAAAGTGAGAGCAACATTTCTTAAATTAATCACATATAAGACCATATTGAACTCAGAGAAAATACCATAAATTTGGCTAATTCTTAACATCATATGGATATGCACATACTTAGAATCAAAACAGTAAAGCATGGAAATAATTTTTCACAATTATTAAAAAGTTTATAAACATATTAATAAAACAGACCAGCAACAGCAGCAGAGTGTAGAGATAGATCAATGCAATAATGGTGAAACGTCAGAAGTAAAGATAATTATACATAAAACTTAGTGAATGAATCTTAAATAGGCACTTTAAATCAATAAGACAACCGAATGGATTAATCAGTAAAAGGTGACAGAATAACTTGTTAACACCATGAACACATACACACATACACAGCTTATACCATATTTTATACCAAAATAAATCACTGATGGATTAAAGACTTATGGTTATTTTCATTACACTTAAACTTTAATCTTCAGTAATTTATTTTTCTAATATCCAGTGCTAGTAAATGAGGGCACTTTCGTGTACTGCAAATTGAGTGTGAATTATCATAAAATTTTTGGAAAGTGACTTGGCAATATGTGTCTAATTTCTCCAAAATATCCATAATAATTAGTAATTTCATGTCTAAAATAGATGTTCTTAAGTATTTGATATCATTTAGATAGTTCTTCATTATTATATGATAATACCAAAACTTGCAAATACTGAAAGTATCAATTAATATGATATTGATTAAATTAAGCTAGGGAATATTTAAATAGGTAATTGTTCTTGCTGGGAAAATCCTATGGATGGAGAAGCCTGGTGGGCTACAGTCCATGGGATCACAAAAAGTTGATATGACTGAAGCAACTGAGCACACATACATATGTACATATACAGACAAACATATACACAAACACACAAATTGAAAAAATATATACCAGAAAAATTAATAATTGTTAGCAATACATCTATTAAAATTTGTTTCTTCTTTGTTACACTTGAATTTTCTTAGTTTTTCTTTTCTCTATGGAGTTTTCATAAAAGAGCTATTCTTAAATTTTATATAAACATATACAAAGATAATTCTAACTATTTTGCATATATCATTTTTGTTAATTCTACTTGCTTTGATTGATAATTTTATAAAGATACCTGTGACCCTAATCAGATTGTAAACAGAGTCTTAATGTCTTATACATCTTTATATTCCCCTATGTAGCTGTAATTTTCCTATATGAATAATAAACATTGATTATATTGCCATCATTTTAAGTGTTCTCTCAGTGTGGAAAATATGGAGTTTAAAAAACATGAACTCATAGTCCCTACCTTTAAAATCACATCAAATATAAAATAATAGATGTAGGATCAATTAATATAGCATGTGTAAACTGGACTATGGCAGAAAGTCATGCAAAGTACTCTGGAGAAACAAGTATCAGAACTCCATTGTCAAGAAGACTTAGAACTTAGCCAGGTGAAGAAGCCTTCAGGAACAGGTCTGTTACTGAGATAAAACAGGATGTAAAGAGGCTGAGAGACAAGAAAAATTGGCTTAAAATTTTTTAATTTGAAAAGTTGATTTATTGGATGCAAGTTGGAGTTAGGATTTCTAAGTGTTACATGTGGATAGTAAAGAGGTCTAGATCTGAAAAAAACCTTTGATGTTGTGTTAACAAATTAAAATTTCATTTTTAAAGCAATGAAAACCTTTGATGTACATTAAGTGGAAAAAGAGGAAATGACCCATAGCATTAGAAAGCATTTTGAGGCACAGTTTATGTAAGGTGTGATAGTTCTTTGGAGACTTTGGTAATATGCTCTGGCCTAAGGAATACTAGAGTTGTGAGACTGATAAGATCTAATGCACTCACTTTAAGTGATGTATAGTATTCAACATATAGCATATGCATATACTATAATATTTTTTTTCAAAGAGACAGATATAAAAAAAGATTTCTCAAAATAATTATCTGATACACATTGGTCATCTTTCACTACATGTGCATTAGCTTTAAAGTACATTTTATACACACAAAGACTAAATTAAAAATAGATTAGTAAGTATCAAATACAGTTAAACTGATAGTCATAAATGTATAATGATGGTATAGCATAAACACAATTCAAGTGTAGATTTACTGGGTGAGAAAACTTTGAAGACAAGACTTGAAAGGAGTTATATATTTTACTTCACTGTGAAGAACAGGCAGTGATAATATAAGATACACATAAGTTGGAAAATAGGAATTTACTCGTGTATGGGTTCTTGATACATGATGGAGAGACCTTATAGATGAAGGAGGAAAGAGCTAGGACAATCCCTTTTCCACATGGAAGTGGAAATATATAAATATATTAAAGACATATATGTAAAAATCAAAACTTTACAAAAATTATAGAATAAAATATAGACAAATGTATTTCTTACATATGTAGGGAAAATATGAAAGATATAAAATAGAAATAATTTAAAAATAGTGAGACTATCACAATTAGGAAGTCAAGGGATACCTGGAGTAACAGGTAAGCTTGACCTTGGAGTACAAAATGAAGCAGGGCCAAGGGAACAGAGTTTGCCAAGAGAACACACTGATTATATCCTCTTCCAGTAACAAAAGAGATGACTACACACATGGACATGAACAGATGGTCAATACCAAAATCAGACTGATTATATTATTGGTAGCCCAAGATCAAGAAGCTCTATACAGTCAGCAAAAACAAGAACCTGGAACTGACTGTGTCTCAGATCATCAGCTCCTTATTGCAAAATTAAGGTATGACTTAAATCAATTCCCTCATGATTATACAGAGGAGGTGACAAATAGATTCAAGAGATTAGATCTGGTAGACAGAGTGCCTGAATAACTATGGACAGAGGTTCATGACATTATGCAGGAGGTGGGGACCAAAACTATCCCCATGGACATGAAACAATGGACTGATTCCAAATTGGGAAAAGAGTGTCAAGGCTATATAGTGTCACCTTGCATATTTAACTTCTATGCAGAGTACATCATGCAAAATCCCAGGCTAGATAACTCAGAAGCTGGAATCAAGATGGCCTGAGAAATATCAACAACCTCAGATATGCAGATGACACTCCCCTTAATGGCAGAAAGCAAAGAGGAAATAGCTTTTGATGAAGGTGAAAGAGGAGAGCAAAAATGCTGGCTTAAAACTCAACATTCATAAAATGAAAATCATGGCATCTTGTCTCATCACTTCATGGAAAATACATGGGAAAAAAGTGGAAACAGTGACATACTTTATTTTCTTGGGATCCAAAATTACTGTGGACAGTGACTGCAGCCACAAAATTAAAAGGCTCTTTCTCACTGGAAGAAAAGAAATCACAAACCTATACAGCATATTAAAAAGCAGAGACATCACTTTGCCAACAAAGGTCTGTATAGTCAAAGCTATGGTTTTTCCACTAGTCATGTACAAATATGAGAACTGGGCCAGAAAGAAGACTGAGCATTGAAAAATTGATGCTTTCAAACTGTGGTGATGGAGAAGACTCTTGAGAGTCTCTTGGATTGCAAGGAGATCAAACCAGTCAATCCTACAGGAAATTAACCCTGAATATTTATTGGAAGGACTGATGCTGAAGCTGAACTTCCAGTACTTTGGCCACCTGATGTGAAGAGCCGACTCATAAGAAAAGACCTTGACACTGGGAAAGACTGAGGGCAAGAGAAGGAGGTGACAGAGGATAAGGAGTTTGGGTAACATCACTGACTCAATGGACATGAAATTGAGCAAACTCTCAGATATAGTGGACAACAGGGAAGCCTGGCATGCTACAGTTCATGGGGTCACAAAGATTCAGACACCACTTAGTGAGTGAACAACAATGTCACAATTAAAAACTTTATTATAGAAGGCATGAAAATCTGGCAGGGAGAAGATAAATACAGCCAACAAAAAGTTTAGTTAGCAGAACACATGCATAAATCATTCATATAAAAAGAAGGCAGGGCCTAAAATTATATAAATGAAAATAAACCATACAAAGAAGAAGAAACATAGATAACCAAGAAATAAATCTCCTCAGTCTCCCAATAATCAGCATAACATAATTAAAAATTACAATCAGATTTCCTTGCACATCCATCAATTAGAAAATGCTCAAAAGTCTAACCATATCAACTGACAAAGGATTAGGAGAGCAGATTCTTCATATCAATTTGTTGTAAGTATAAATTAGAACAACTGAATATATGCCAACAATCCACTATACATACAACATGCCACTCAGAAATCTCACTTCTAAGAAAATCTTTTGCACAACTAAGATCAGAGATACATGAGACATTATTTGAATCATTCTTTTAATATATTGTATATGGAGATGGATGACATTGGGGAAGTCAAATAAAAGTTCTATTGTATATTCATGTATTATACATGACCCACTATACACTACTTGAAATGGATGGATTAGAATTTACCAACCTTAAAAGATACTGAATAAAGAAGCAATTAACAGATGCATGTGTGTAGTGTGCAAGCATATGATTTTTATAAATGTAAAGCCATTTATATATAAGTAGTAAAAGTATCAACAGGGACGAGCAACAGAACAAAGCTGTGGTAATGGTGTTTGGGGATGGAGAGAAAAGGAATGTGGCAGATGAACACGGGGATTTCAACTTTTATTTCTATTAAAATATTAAAAATACATCAAAATGACAACCTTTTTCATTTGTTTACTTGAAGAGGTGAGTAGATAGATGTTACCTTAGTCCTTGCAATTTTCTGTTTTCTAGAAATATCATTTTGAGAATATGGTTGTGTTGCTGCTGCTGCCGCTAAGTCGTTTCAGTCGTGTCTGACTCTGTGCGACCCCATAGAGAGCAGCCCACCAGGCTCCCCCGTCCCTGGGATTCTCCAGGCAAGAACACTGGAGTGGGTTGTGTTAGGTAGTTAGAATAGGAAACAGGAGTCCAAAATGGCAGTGGCTAAAAGACAAGGAGATCCAACCAGTCCATTCCGAAGGAGATCAGCCCTGGGATTTCTTTGGAAGGAATGATGCTAAAGCTGAAACTCCAGTACTTTGGCCACCTCATGCGAAGGGTTGACTCATTGGAAAAGAGTCTGATGCTGGGAGGGATTGGGGGCAGGAGGAGAAGGGGATGACAGAGGATGAGATGGCTGGATGGCATCACTGACTCGATGGACGTGAGTTTGAGTGAACTCCAGGAGTTAGTGATGGACAGAGAGGCCTGGCGTGCTGCGGTTCATGGGGCCCCAAAGAGTCGGACACGACTGAGCGACTGAACTGAACTGAACTGAACTGAACTGAAAAGACAAGGAAGGGAAAAGCCCAGGGATGTAGAACAAAGGAAGGTCAAAGGAAGTTCTGAGGATTGGAGTGAGGACCTCAGGTAGAACAAACAGCATTCCCGGCTAGCCCAATTTACATAGGGCATGTCCAGGGGGAGGAAAAAATCATACAAAAGGAGGAGCCAAAGGGCTAGGGCTCTCTTCCACACACTGGCATGCTCCCCCACCCTCTTCTCTTCATGTCTTCTGGTCGGCATGCTCTCAAGCCTTGAGGATGGATTTTCCTGCTATTTTCTAAATAAAATAGAGCTGTAAAACCGAGCTGTAACACCGATCTAAGAGTTATAACACGGTCTGTCCAAGATCCGAGAGCTGTGATGCACCGAGGGCTTTAATGTTTGTCACTCCAAATCTTTGTTGTGACAAGACAGAACTGAAGAGAATACACTCACCTGACACTAGTATGACTGACTGTATGTTTCCAAGTACAAAAAATTATGATAGTGTAATCAATATATACAAACACACAGGTACATGCATACATACAAACTATATTTGACTGATGAATTTAGCAAGTTGGTCATAAATAATACAACTGTTCTGCATGTATTTTGGGCCAAATGGTAGGGAAGGTGGACTGAGCCGTAGAAAACCATGAGGACAAATGTCAGGGAAGGGTGATAAATAGTTAAGTTCGAAGATTTAAACCTCTGCACCCAGACAAGCTGAACTATATATAGTGGAATAAAAGGGGACCAGAAGACACTGAGTGCAGATGGGAGAAACATATTTGAGAAGTAGGAATCATTACATTGGAGTGCGCTGCCCTGAGGCATGCTTTACTTTGGTCAGCAACCTCAAGTCAAGCTTAGAAAGAATGCTGTTTTGGAAGTCAGTAGACAAGGATTTTAAATCTGGCTATTCTACTACCAGTTCTTGACCCTGGCCAGTTATTTTCCTTTTCAGAGTCTTGGTTTGTCTCAACATTCTTGAGTCTCTATATTCCTCCAAGATACCGTAAGACCTTTTAACTATTTTTCCATGGTACTCAGGGATCACTGGTAATGAACTGCAGCACCCTGTAAGTTCGCCTATGCCATATCAGCTCCCCATCTTGGTTTAAATCTTTTTCACCGTAGCATTACTAAAAGTTGGCCATTGCAAAAATAATTTAATCTATCAATAGGCTAGACTCTCAGGAATGCATGATATGGGCTGTATACTCTTGTGAAGAACTGATTTCTTTAAGACATCCTACATCTTGGTCATCTACAACCCTCGGGTCAGGGGAACAATTTTGGCATTACAGAATTATTATATTTCCCGTCACTTTCTTAGTACTTTGCCCACAGAATTTTTCCATCATGAGTCTGATTCTTTATGTAAATGCCACCCACTGGTAGAATATTGTTTGGATAAATACTAAGAACTAGTTCAACTTAGTGGAGAGAACATTATAAGGATCACTCATGTAAAGGGCAAAATTATTTGCATAATAAAAGGACAAAAAAGTGTTCAGTCCAGTCACAACACCCAGAAGAGAAGCTAGCAGCATTTTTCAAAGTAGATGCACACATGTACACTTATGGACCCCTGAAAGCCACATCCTGAGGTTTACAGTTGGAAATGTTAGTATATGAATGAATATGGATTATCTCAGATGTTTAGGATGCTCAGTTGTCCCCTCCAAGTGTCACCATACAAGTGCAATTCAAGTAGGTTTGATAAATACTTGCTGGAAACTATCACACAAGCACTTTGTCAATCTAAGGGTTATATAACTTAAAATGCAACTGAAGTGAGATTCAGTACAGTTACCCCTAAGTGTGGGCCTCTGTTAACATTTTCAATGTTCACAAACTGAAACAGTCTGGTCAGGACAGTTTTCTGAATTCAAAGCTATATCATTAGTGCAAGGACCAGTTTCCCGAACATCCTTGGGAGTCATACTTACTATTACTTAGTCATACTTACTGTTACTTAGTCATACTTAGTATTGAGGGACTGTTACCATCCCTGAACCTGCCACATAGCCTATCCTACCCAATATCGAACTCAGATTCAGGAAAGCTGGAGCCTGAAGCATATGGTGATCCTGGAACCCTACACTGGTACAGAGTAAGTCATGCTGGTCCTTTTATTGCAGGGCATCAGGTAAGAACGCTCAAAAACACAGAATGATAACAACAGAGGAAGTCAGCTAGGCTGGAGAAGGGAGAAGTGCTAGGGAGGGGGCAGCTTTAAGGAGGACATCAATCCAAATAAGACCCCAAGTGTGTAATCTAAACTGCAGAGTTAAGGCAGGTGGTCAGTGGAAAAATGCACTGGAAAGCCATGGCTAGAATCCTGTGAAGGATTTTGAGCAACCTGAGGGGAAAAGATATCTTGGACTGCCTAGCACATAGTTAGGTAAACCTTGGTTAGGCACTGCTGTATCTGCAAGCCTTCTTTAAAAATGTGATTATAAAATGTGTGATCATGCACGCACTTTCTCTAGCAAAGACAGATGATAAGTAGATTAAATAAATGATAGACAGGTGAATAGATACTCATGGAATTACACACAAAATATTTTTCTTTTATGTGTATATCATGAACTACTTCACTATCTGAACTATATTAAAAAGCATTAACATGAAACACTTTCAGTCAGGAAGTTCTGCCAAATGTTTGCATTGTTAATGATGTGGCCAGTGAAGTGTTTAAAGATTCAAGTTCTATGGAGTCAGAGAGAAATCCCAGAAGACTCAAAATTAACTGTGTGGTATATTTTAACATAGGAATGTTTCTAAATATGTACTCAAAATTCTTATGGACTGACTATCCCTCTGATAACTTCTTAGAGTAATCCTTAGTGTTGCAGTAGAAAGTGTTGACTTTGGCTTTAGACAGATCTGACTTTAAATTCTTGTACTGATGTTTTCTAGGTGTTTGAACTTGGTTTGTTATTCTAACCTCATCCCTCCTGAATTTACTTCATCTACAAAGCGGAAGCACTAATGTCATGGTCACAGAGTTGCTATAAAAATTAGTGACATGATTCACCTAATGCATCTAATGTGTGCTTGTCACATAAGAGATGCTCTATAAATGAATTTTTATGACTTCCAGAAAAGGTAGATGGCATTTACAAATGAACTATGGGATGGGAATTACAGAATCATAGAACTAAAATTATAAGCCAAATAATAGAAAATGTAATTTTATATATAAAGATATGAGGGACACATAAAAAAATAGAAAAAAGTCTTTAAATATATTCTATCACACTGCTATAAGTTTTAACACGAATTACAACACCAGGTCTAAAGGACCACGGCTCTCTAAATATTGCGAATCACTAAGTAAAACAATTCTTTAAAACTGTATTTTAACACAGCTTTGTTATAAATATTATCTGTTCTTTGCTATTTCTGTATTATACAAGTAACATATAATTACAAAAACAGTGATGAGTAGAAGTATATTTTCATAACTCACCTGTTATTTCTACTTCTCAAAGATAACTACTGCTTTAAAAGAGATAACTACTGCTAACATATTGTGAACAAATTTCTACACCATATGTACATGTATTTATGTATATGAATACACATACAAATATAATTTCTTTTAAAAATAGAATCACATAATAATGCTAAAATATTCTTTTTTATCATTATTATTCAACTACATATCCATTTTGTTAATATTAATGACTTTTCAAATAAAATATTCTATAGTATTCTGTTCAATATGGTGACTGAACAAAACTGTAGCTTTTCTAAAATACAGTTATAAAGAAGCTGCTCTAGGGACCAAAGCCTTCTGGAAGCTGGGTTATAACTGCATTTTATAGAATAGAACATCTTGTTCTATTTAAGCTTTCACCTTATCCTAAACCCATATTTCTATTCCATTTTGAGACTATGACATACTAGTTTATAAAAAACCTTGTGATCTTTCATTGAGAGTGCTGAATATTATTATAACCATTTATCTTCACACAGTAGAAACCCTTGACTAGAAAAGGCATTGTTTTATTTTCCTGATGCACTAGGGGAAGTTGTTACATTTTTGGCTCCAGCTCTTGCTATTAATTCCTTAACTTTTATGACCATGAACCACCGTCCTCAAATTCTTTTCTTCCCATTTTCATCAATATAGCTATATATAATCTTGCTTTAGCAATGAGAAAACACAGACCAACAGTACATTGCAATTGGCAGGCTTATGCAAAATTAAAAATTATCTGTTGGCTTGAGCAGGCCTTTATACCAGCTCTGAATTTATAATAATTTTTCATATGGAACCCATCCATTGATTTAGGTATGTGAAGACAATCAGTAAGCAATAATATTAGCAGCATGCATTTTCTTTATAAATAAATAATAGGAGCAATGAAATTCTCCATAATTTAGCATTCAGTCACACAAGCTTAATTAACAATGTCTTTGTATACATAGGATGCATGGGAAATAGTTTATTATATCTTAGTAATATAAAAGATTACCTTCTAATTGTTTTTCTTTTTAGTATTTTGATCATAAACTCAGTCTGAGGATTTAACTCTAGGTGGATCACTATATAAAAACCGATGGTTGGGTGATTGGTTGTTTAGTTGTTAATTTGTGTCCAACTCTTTGCAAAGACGCTTGCTTCTTGGAAGAAAAGTTATGACCAACGTAGACAGCATATTAAAAAGCAGAGACATTACTTTGCCAACAAAGATCCAGACGTCTAGTCAATCCTATGGTTTTTCCAGTAGTATGGATATGAGCTGCTGCTGCTGCTGCTAAGTGCTAAGTCGCTTTAGTCGTGTCCAGCTCTGTGCGACCCCATAACGGATGTGAGAGTTGGGCTATAAAGAAAGCTGAGCACTGAAGAATTGATGCTTTTGAACTGTGGTGTTGGAGTCCAAGGAGTCTCTTGGACTGCAAGAAGATCCAACCAGTCCATCCTAAAGGAAATCAGTTCTGAATATTCATTGGAAGGACTGATGCTGAAGCTGAAACTCCAATACTTTGGCCACCTGATGTGAAGAACTGACTCATTTTAAAGACCTTGATGCTGGGAAAGATTGAAGGCAGGAGAGAAGGGGATGGCAGAGGATGAGATGTTTGGATAGCATCACCAACTCTATGGACATGAGTTTGAGTAAGCTGCGGGAGTTGGTGATGGACAGGGAGGTCTGGCGTGCTGCAGTCCATGGGGTTGCAAAGAGTTGGACATGGCTGAGTGATTGAATTGAACTGAACTGAACTTTGCAACCCCATGGACTGTAGTCCACCAGGCTTGTCTGTCCATGGGGTTTCCCAGGCAAGAATACTGGAGTGGGTTACCGTTTCCTACTCCAGGGGATCCTCCCAACCTAGGAATTAAACCTGTGTCTCCTGCATTGGCTGGTGGTTCCTTTACCACTGAGCCACCAGGGAAGCCCACACAAGTGTGTGTGTGTGTGTGTGTGTGTGTGTGTGTGTGTGTGTGTGTGTGTGTACACACACAACAATAATTGGTATTTAAAGCATGTAAATACAAACTGTTGCTAAAGAATTTTCATCACCTGTCTCTACTTTGTCCTATCCTCCTTGGCAATAATTAGGTTTTCTACACCATTATCATTATTCTGATTATTTTCTTTGTTTCAACATAGGTCTTGTTTTTTCCTATGGCCCCTTCTTCATTATTAGTTGTTAAGATATTAGAATTGCTGCCTAAATCTTAGTGTTCTTTAAAAAAATAAAGGCAAAGAACTAAGTGCCACATGTGCTGAGAAGATAACAGAAAAAACATCCACAAAGAGATGACATTTTATAGTGGGTCTGAAGAGAACATGATAATTTTATTTATTTACATCATGGTGGCTAATATCATCCTCATACCTTCTGCTTGGCAGTGTCATTGATCAGTGTGTTGTAGTAGGAAAAAAAAAAAAAAAGAGCAATCCATGCTAATGCAGCACAGGATATTCAAATTTTCCTTCTGTCTCTGCTATATAGCTTGAAGCCACAGGCAGAGGTAGCAAGACCTTAATTTAGAGCCTGACTCTCATTTATTTGTCATGTGCTCTGGAAAAGCTTCTTTTTCTTTTTGCGTGTTAGTTCCCTCATTCCTAATATGGAAAAAACAAGACTTTTCTTGCAAAATTGTTGAGAAGATTACAACTGCTGCATATACTATCTATACTAATTCCTAGAACGCAATAGCTACTCAAGGAGGGGTAGCTGTAATTATAAGAGTTGTTATTAATCATGATCCTCAGATTGTCGAAGAAATAGACTGGAAAAACCTTATTTTCACACCTTCCCCTTTACAGATCCTATTTGCATTTTAAAATAGAAGTATGCATTACATTTGTTAAGGCAATTGAATGAAATAGAAGAAAATAGTAGAATCAAATACTTCCTATAGAAAGTATTGGATTGGACGTTTTTAGTAAAAACTTATTCTCTCTCTTTCTCCTCCCTCCTTCCTTTTATTCCTTTCTTATTTTTACTTTTTTTCTCTCATTTTTACTTCCTTCTGTATACATGTAAATTCTCACCATTTACTCCAAATCTATTTTCTTATTCTCTGTTTTGCATTTATAGATATTCTGAAAGTTATTTAGAAATTTTTTGTGCTTAGCAGAAAGAATATCAATGTTGCTGACTAAAATTTTTGAAGAACCAGTACCTTAGGCTTATTAGAAATTTGTGTATATAAAATCTCATATAATAGCCTCAGATAAGCAAAACTATAAAAATTTAATATAAAATATGCTGAAGAATGTCTTCAGTCAATTCTTGATAAATTCTGAGGGTAACTTATTACACATACTCCTTAGGAACCATTTTTAAAGCTACTATAGTGGTGTGATGAGTTTAAATCAATGTATATATGTTTAAATCTTTAGGGTCTCTTCAGATATGTTTTCTAAAGGTCCTCTTACTCATATGAAAGGATCTGCTTTCACTTTTCTCTCTTTATTCTGTCCCTTCTTAATTCGAGGAATGGTATTTTTGAACTATGCACATTCTATTTTTGAATTAAGGAAGAGTTGTTAGTCTATTTATGGGATCCAAGTTTGTTTGTTTGTTTGTTTGTTTGTTTTGCTCTATTGTTTTCTCTAATGACACAAAACTCTCAAAATAGTTAGGTTAAAATATGGTGCTTAGATTCCAAAAGCTATGATGATTAAATAATCAGTTGTGATGATTAAGTAATGGTAGCCATTTTCTGCCTTCTACTCTCCTATCTGATGTCAGCTTTGAAATTTGTTTTGAAGCCTCTGAATTTTGGTTGAAGCTTCCTTCATGGGTGTTAGGTATTTAGATGTACCATGAACTGAAAGAAAACATGAAGAATGAAATCTTCTGACTAACGTGCTTCCTAAAGTTACAACGTCAGGAATCATAAAATAATATACTGGAAGAATGTGGCAGTATCACATTGTTTCACAGCATCTCAAACTGTCTGAATTGTAAGTGATATTCAGTGACCTCAGCTTGTCCTTGAGTCTCTAGCAAAAAGATAGTTTGGCAGCTAGAGCCCTAGCAGCGACTGGAGCCACGTTTAAAATAAAGAATGTTGCTGTCTTCTATCTCTACAAAACCAAACTAAAGTACTAAAATGATTTTTGGTAATGTTCTGCCCTTTTATGAAACAATGAATTATTTTCTATCAATTAGATAGCAACTAAATAAGGCTGTGTGCTTTCAGATATTCAAATAGACTTGGAAAATCCCTTAACCTTTTTTGGATGCAGCCTTCTTTTGATGAGATTGGATAAAGTAAGAGATCATTAAAAAGACTGACAACTGCCAATACACTGGTTAAAAAAAAAAGCAATGGTTTGAATCTATGCTTATCCTTGATTTACTAGACGATGTTCTAGCTTTTTCAAGGGAGCAAAACAGAAAAATCTATTTGTGTCCTTTAGAGATTAATGTGGGTTGAAGATTTTTTTTCTCCTTTTTAAGCTTCAAGTAAAATGAGTTGTTGTGTCAAAATAAACAAACTAGTTAATAGAAGTTGAAGATCCATAATTCCAACATAAATTTATTATAATTCCTACCTAGGAATATGTTCTTTAATGAAGTTAAAATTAATATATATCCTTATTAAATTCATATTATTTTATGACATTTGATACTCATACAAGAGAAGTATCTTTTGAACATGGAAGATATAATTATTTTGTCATTATTAGCTTTCAGTGATGGAAACAATCAAGATATTTTAACCAGTCATTCAGAAAAACTCTCAGATTAAATTCTGTATGCAAGTTAGATACAAAGTCTTTGTAAAACAGAATTCTGCATTTAAATACATTGGAAATACTTGTTAATAGAGTTAACCTAGTTTTTCCGCATTTACCTTGAAGTTACTCCCAGTTTAAAAGAGACTTGAAAAAACTAAGTTAGCTATGGAAATAGGCAGTGTATATGTATTGTTAGTTGCAAGGTAATAACTCAGTGAGATACATGTTATTGATTGAGTTCCTCTAAACTATTGTTTCTTAGTTTTGTTTATGGATTCAAATGTTATTGTTCAATATATGCAAGAGCCACATAAATTATTGTAGTGCACAGGCAGTATGAAACCACCAATTTACTTCACCTCACCACAGCATTAAATGTCAAAGTGTCAAGTTGTCCCTTCAGGTTTCATTGGAAAACATAAATTATTGCTAATAGAATGCACCAGTGAAATTTCTGAATAACAAATGACCGCGCAAAGCATCACTACAAGAAGGAACTATAGAACACTTGAGATAATTTATGATACAAATATTTTCCAAAGCTGGTCTGCCTGGAAGGTTGATTTCTAAATGTAAAATAAATAACTGACTGAGTTTCATGTGTTCAACTCATCCTCCTGCAATTTCTGTCAAATACATTCTTAAAGAAGTAGTAGCTCTGACTGCAAAACTGCAGTGCCCTTAGAACATCAATGATACAAAGTGAAAGATTCAGCTTGAGATTAATAGCTTGAGTTCTTCCAAATTTTCCCTTTTTTATGGATTCAAATGTTATTGTTTCATAGAACATAACGGTGTTTGTTTACCTCGTCAAATACTCTTAACTCAAAAAGAATTCCTGAAACTCCAATGAATGAATAAACTCTGAATTTATTCATTTTGCTGTTCTGCTTCCTTCTCATTTTTATGAGGAGCATATTGAGGAACAAAAAACTTCTACATATTTAAGAATGACTTATTAGAATTTCTGGCAAACTCATTAACTGTTTTAGAAGATTCTGAAGGTAGTTTCTATGAAAAAACAACAACAAAAAATCTTACAGAGAAAATAATCAGTTAATAAAATGTATGATAAAAAACAACAGAGATTCACCATTTGCAATAGGAACTTGTAAATTTCTTTCATTTTGACTCAGACAGGGCAATATTTGGGTAGGTTAAATGCAGATACTACTGAAAGAATCACATAGGCCTGGACACTTCCTCTGTAAGTTGACTTTCCCTTCTCAGAAGCTCGTATCATGAAAGTGTAAAACTAGTATGAAGCTAACATGTGAACACTGATATAAGTATCAATATTTTAAACAATGTTTTATTTAAGAAGGTATCATAATGGTCACGCTTACATATCTACATGGGATATTAGAAGTAAATCGATTAGGAAATATTTTGAATATCTCAATATTTATACTTTATTATTTCTGTTTTTGCAATTTTTCTCATCCATTTAGTCCATGAATATTCATGTACTAAAACTCAGTTTATTAGTGATTTTCAGAATAGTTGTCTTTAGAAAAAAATAAAATAAAATCGATTATCTGGAACAAGAAGTAAAAATATTTCCTGGCTTCAACATATAAAACATTATGGTTCTTCTCAATGTAGAAACACATTCTAAAAACAATATAAGTTAACCTTGGAAGAAGGTCTTTGGAAAAATGTTTTAACTTTCAAAATTTAATTTTAAAGTTTAATTTATTTTAATGATTTTTTTTCCTATTAATCCTTTGTACAGAAAAGCAAGATTCCTTAGACTTGTATTATGTTACTATAAGTTTGGTTTCATAATTTTATTGTTTAGTAGCATGTTAATTTTATGCTTAGTCTCTTTTTTCTTTACAAAAAGATAAATTTGGCTAAATATGTAGTTCTAGATCTTATGGCAGGGTTTCTCAAAATTTGTGGAGCATAAAAATCATTTGGAGGCCTTATTAGAATGGAGATTATCCTCTCTATCTCCAAATATTCTAAATTATGCTCTAAGTGCAGCATGAGGACTAGAAAACTACATTATTTTACAAAAGGCCATATGACTCAGTTGTCAGTGTTGCATGGATCACACTTGGATTAAAAACAGCTTGAGATATCACTTGGCAAGATATCAGTAGTTAAAATTACTTAATATTCTTAATGTTATTCAACTGTTGAATCTGAAGTTAAGAATGAGGGGATGCAACAGGATTAAAGAATTGTGTGAACTTTGGAATCAGATATGCCTGGATTGAAATTCCAGCTCTGTCACTTACTAGCTGTGCAACCTCAGGAAGTAATTTTTAAACAACAAAACTAATAACAACTACACTGAAGGGAAGTTATGAAGGGTAAATTAAATCTTTGTATATGCATCTGACCAACAGTAGAGCATCTGTAAATGCTTCATAAAATCTGTAATAATCTTTCCTTTTCCTTTTGTAGGAAAATATGCAATGGTTATTTAGTTATCCTAGTAAATAAGCATACATTTCTACTGGCTAATTTATTAAATTAGTTATCAAATCTACTTGGTTCTTTCTAAAGTCAGACCACCATTATTTCCTACCAGGATTTCTATAAGGACTTTCTAATTATTTTCCATAACTCTAATTTTACCCCCTTTCCAATCTGTTCTCTGCAGTGCATCCAGGCTGATTTGACTAAGATCCAAAGCTGGTGAATTTTCTCTCTCTCTGGTACTTTAAATTAGCAATGGCTTCCTATTATACTCAGGAAAAATGTCAACCAGCTGAGTCTTTCGTGATATGAACATTGCTTATTTTTCCTATTTTATTTTGAGTCGTCCTATTTACTTGCTACACTCTAGCCATACAGAAACTGAAAATTCCATTAAGAAATTAACTTCTCTTTTACTTTTCCACCTTAGTTTATCCTTCACCTGGTTAAACGATACATGCATTTCAGGCCTCACATTAGACATATTTTCTTAGATGTTTTTTGTTTTCCTAGACTCTCTAGTTATACTTTTTCTGAAGTCTTTCTATAACATTTGTAACAAACATCAAACTGTATTGTAGTTGTTACATTTACTACTCTCTTCAACAGACCATGAGCAGTCCCTTGAGAATATGTAACATATGTTTCTTTAGTTATCAGATTCCAGTGCCTAACACAGTGCTTGGCACATAGTACCTCCCCACAAAATTATTTATAGGGAGAATGAAAGCATGTATATAATGACCTTATTGAATTCTACAGTGTCAGAGGAATAGTTCCTAGCTCTAAACTTATCATTTAAAAGCGACAGATACGGTAAAGAGGGGAAGGAGTTAAAGGCTAATAGGAAACAGCAACCCACTCCAGTGTCCTTGCCTGGAGAATCCCAGGGACGGGGGAGCCTGGTGGGCTGCCGTCTATGGGGTCGCACAGAGTTGGACACGACTGAAGTGACTTAGCAGGAAACAGTAAGACAGTCAAGCTTCTAGATAATGTGAAGGGGTTTCCCGAAAGAACAGAGGCATGAAAGGCTTTGCAATAATACTTGCAAGACTGCAGCTAGGTGCATTTTGCTGAGGCACATCAGCATGGTCTCTGTCACACAATATGTTTCACAGTGTCTTTCTAGCTCTGAAGTAACAAAGGCTAGTGCCTTCAGTATTCTGCATTTCACTACATCTTGCACATGCTAACATTAAAGGAGAAAATGCCCAAAATTCAGAAAAGAGAGGACTATGAGCTCTTTACTATCTAGAGTCATATTTTCACTATTTCTAAAAATAAAAATCATTTTAATTTAAGCCAAAGTTTTCTCTAATGTATTAAAGACACTATTGAACTGTGTCAGAAACATTTCACACATATATTTAATATGCCTAAAGTTTTTATTTCACCAAAACAAAATACAGCCCTAATTATTTTACTATTTTTTGTCATTGTAGATATTAATGCCAATATAAGCAATTAAGAAAAGCCAAAACTGTTCTAGGCACATGTGTTTGTGACACTCATAAATTTACATTCAGTACAAGTTGTGTTTTCAGCAATTATTGCAAAGCATTGCTTATACCTTTTGCTACATTTTACTTTAAGGCAATTTTCAAGGTGTTGTAAATTGCATTTGATAAAAGACAGTATGTACATTTCTTTATAAGGGATTTTAAGTATAAAATTTACCAAGTCTTTATGTTTGAAGGTATTCTATGCCTAGCTAAAACACTAAATAAATAGATAAGAAGGAGAATTTTAAATTGTTCAAACTTTTCGTATCAGAATTAGTGTTAAGCCACGTATCTGATTACTATTGTAATGCAAATCAGTAAGTGCATTATTATGATGATGATTATGATTTAAATCCAGTGGGCAATACAGCATGCAGATTTACAAAATGCCTGAATACTGAGAACATATTTTTCTATACTTTTAGTACAAAAAGGAGAGGAGCCATAAACATATATTAAATGCCTGCTGTGTGTCAGACAAGTGTTAAAATTTTGACATTTGCTATTTAAGTCACACAGATGTTGTGAATATTACATTAATGCTGAAAATGCACAAATTACCTACTAAAGTATTTGGAATACAGTAAGTGAATAATAAATTAAAATATGATTATTTTACTCTTCACAAGCAGGTTGAAAGAAAAAAAAAAAACAGTCCCACATTTGACAGATGAGGAAGAGGAACTTCAAAACATTGTTTCTTGTCCAAATTTGCTTTACTTATAAGTAGAGAAGGCAATGGCACCCCACTCCAGTATTCTTGCCTGGAAAATCCTATGGACGGAGGAGCCTGGTAGACTGCGGTTCAAGGGGTTGCTAAGAGTTGGATACGACTGAACGAATTCACTTTCTCTTTTCACTTTCATGCATTTATCGGAGAAGGAAATGGCAACCCACTCCAGTGTTCTTGCCTGGAGAATCTCAGGGATGGGGGAGCCTGGTGGGCTGCCATCTCTGGGGTCGCACAGAGTCGGACACGACTGAAGTGACTTAGCAACAGCAAGACAGGAAACAACCCATTTCTGTTTGCTTTTGATTGTCTTATGCCAAAATCATGCCATTAAATCTGACCCTTTGGACTAAGGAGTCTTGTTAATACCTTCTATAAAAATGTAATCAAGAGTTTATATTTCCTTATGTAACAATTTTTTTCTGAAGCATCATTCAGTTATTTTTCTTGCATAATGTAATACCTTGATTTTCAAGAGCACTTACAATTTGTTCAAAGAAAAGACTTGAGGGCATATTGCAAACATCGCAGTGATGGGTGTTCTGTAATGCAAGAAATCAGAAGAGTGTCAAAAAGTACTGTGTCAGTCATTAAGGAAGAAATCTCATAGACAGGAAGAAAGAATAGGTAATTTAATTATGGTAAAGTTTTTTGAATGTTAAAGTAAGAATTTGGATCTTGGAAGAGAAAAGTTTGGTTGAAAAACTATATATATATATATACACACACACACACACATGTATATATAGTATTTGTTTATTTGTGTGTATGTATACACACATAGATAAACATTGGCCAAATGTGAAACAATAGAATGATAGAAAATGCTATTAATATTTCCTACTATAAAGAAAGTGAAGTCTCTCAGTTGTGTCCAACTCTTTCTAACCTCATGGACTGTAGCCTACCAATCTCCTCAGTCCATGGGATTTTCCAGGCAAGAATACTGGAATGGGTTGCCATTTCTGTCTACATTTCCTACTATCAGTTCAGTTCAGTTCGGTCACTCAGTCGTGTCCGAATCTTTACAACCCCATGAACTGCAGCAAGCCAGGCCTCCCTGTCCATCACCAACTCCCGGAGTTCACCCAAACTCATGTCCATCAAGTTGGTGATGCCATCCAACCATCTCATCCTCTGTTGTCCCCTTCTCCTTCTGCCCCCAATCCCTCTCAGCACCAGAGTCTTTTCTAATGATTCAACTCTTCGCATGATGTGCCAAATTACTGGAGTTTCAGCTTTAGCATCAGTCCTTCCAGTGAACACCAAGGACTGATCTCCTTTAGAATGGACTGGTTGGATCTCCTTGCAGTCTCAAGAGTCTTATCCAACACCACATTTCAAAAGCATCAATTCTTAGGCACTCAGCTTTCTTCACAGTCCAACTCTCACATCCATACATGACCACAGGAAAAACCATAGCCTTGACTAGATGGACCTTAGTCGGCAAAGTAATGTCTCTGCTTTTTAATATGCTGTCTAAGTTGGTCATAATTTTCCTTCCAAGGAGTAAGCGTCTTTTAATTTCATGGCTGCAATCACCATCTGCAGTGATTTTGGAGCCCCCCAAAATAAAGTCTGACACTGTTTCCACTGTTTCCCCATTTATTTCTCATGAAGTGATGGGACCAGATGCCATGATCTTCGTTTTCTGAATGTTGATCTTTAAGCCAACTTTTCACTCTTCTCTTTCACTTTCATCAAGAAGCTTTTTAGTTCCTCTTCACTTTGGTGTCATCTGCATATCTGAGGTTATTGATATTTCTCTCGGCAATCTTGATTCCAGCTTGTGCTTCTACCAGCCCAGCCTTTCTCATAATGTACTCTGCATATAAGTTAAATAAGCAAGGTGACAATATATAGACTTGATGTACTCCTTTTCCTATTTGGAACCAGTCTGTTGTTCCATGTCCAGTTCTAACTGTTTCTTCGTGACCTATACTCAACAATAAAAGTTAAAGCACAGTGTTCATTTTTTCTTCCATTTTAATTACATTAGACATTGGATAAAGGGTATGGTTCAACAGTAGTTAATTTGAAAAAGGCTAGGAAAGTATATATATATATATATATATATATAATATATATATACATACATGTATATGTGTGTGTGTGTATATATATATGTAAGCATATACACTTATACATACAAATAGCTAAATCAATTACTAACACTTTAGTGTTATGCTTTTAGCTGAACAGCTAATAGTAGTATATCAAGAGAGTTAAAACCATAAATGCACCCATAATCTCTCTTAATCAAGACAAGGAAAGCAAGAATTTCCCCGAACTTCATCAGGGACATGTGTTGTCCAATAGTAAGGTGTATATTAGTTAAAGAGTTGAAAGACAGAAATTTTTGGTTTGGAAAGATAAATTTGGGATGATTAACATATAGATTGAAAGAGTTACCTAAGGAGTTGATTTCCTTGTATCATGTGATTGGCCAGAAATGAAACTAAATAGGAAGAGAATGATGAAGTGTATTTTTGTTCAACATATTAATAATTGTTCTAGCCACTGACATTAAGTAATAATATTTTATGAACTATACAGACTTCTATTTGCACACATTTTCAAGGAAAAGATGGATGCTTTCCTGTCAGGTACATACAAAAGACTCTACTATATCTGGATAGATTAGATGACCTTAACTTTCTGTGAACTCTGACATTTGTGCTTAAATGTAGCTTTTGCCTTTTAGGTCAGTTCAGTTCAGTCACTCAGTCGTGTCCAACTCTTTGCGACCCCATGAACTGCAGCCCGACAGGCCTCCCTGTCCATCACCAACTCCTGGAGTCCACCAAAACCCATGTCCATTGAGTTGGTGATGCCATCCAACAATCGCATCTTCTGTTGTCCCCTTCTCCTCCTGCCTTCAATCTTTCCCAGCATCAGGGTCTTTACAAATGAGTCAGCTCTTCAAATCAGGTGGCCAAAGTATTGGAGTTTCAGCTTCAACATCAGTCCTTCCAATGAAGACCCAGGATTGATTCCCTTTAGGATGGACTGGTTGGATCTGCTTGCAGTCTAAGGGAATCTCAAGAGTCTTCTCCAACACCACAGTTCAAAAACATCAATTCTTCAGTGCTCAGCTTTTGTTATAGTCCAACTCTCAGAGCCATATGTGACTACTGGTTGCCTTTAATTGCCTTCATACTTCAGAACATGAAATCCTCTTTCACCAATAGTTTAGGATGTAGCAGAGGTTTTTTTTTTTTTTTTAACATTAGAAAATAAATATCGTGGCTTTACCTTACTATTAGCAACAAAACATCATCCATGGATGACATTTCTTTTCAGGGGCATTATCTCTAAATAGTTGTTTGAGAGTAAGTTTTTAAAAAATATTTCTGGAACAATGTTGATACCAGGGTTTCACTTATTTATGTCTTTCTTCTTAAATCCATTCATGAAACAGTTTCCCTTTTGTAATGATAGGAATAATTATCAATATTTATTTTTGGATAGCTTTTATCTGGATAGTTTAATGATGAGGTGGGCCACTGATTATTAAAGATGCTTTGATCAAACAATCTTCACTAATAGCCTAGAAAACAAAAGTCTTCAGTATCAAGAGTTAAAAGATGCTGAGCTTCTTTAGGGAAAATATCCCATCTAGAGAAAGAAGATTGTGGCCATTTATTATAGCAATCATAAATACAGTAAAGACTTGGAAAAAAGCTACCATTCAGTTTTAATCAGGTTACTCAAATAGAACAGCTACAAGCAGAGACTGCTATTTAGGCTGAAAATGTGAAAGACCCTTTCTTATAAAGTACAGTGTTGTAGGGTCATATATGAAAAATGGAACCATTCTCTGCCCTTCCCATAACAAAGCATAAAAGCATGTTTTAACTGGTTTGGGGCCTAATAGGGTATTGATTAATATCACCAAATAATGGCCCAGATGTACTTTCAAGGACAAAGGTGGATAAAATAATCAATGCCATCACAAAATGCATTCCTTTTTGTACATCTTACTTTCTTTGAATTCAGTTCAGTTCAGTCACTCAGTCGTGTCTGATTCTTTGCGACCCCATGGATTGCAGCACACCAGGCCTCCCTGTCCATCACCATCTCCTGGAGTTCACTCAAACTCACGTCCATCGAGTCGGTGATGCCATCCAGCCATCTCATCCTCTGTCATCCCCTTCTCCTCCTGCCCCCAATCCCTCCCAGCATCAGAGTCTTTTCCAATGATTCAACTCTTTGCATGAGGTGGCCAAAGTAATGGAGTTTCAGCTTTAGCATCATTCGTTCCAAGGAACACCCAGGACTGATCTTTAGAATGGACTGGTTGGATCTCCTTGCAGTCCAGGGACTCTCAGGAGTCTTCTCCAACACCACAGTTCTTTAGATTAGGATTTCCAAATTATTAAAAATCATAAAAATTAGTGAGTGAAAGATTCTTTGAATCTCTAAAATACCATCTTAGAGTAAGGTTCTAAGGTTTGAAGTTGCAACAAAGAACAAAAGCTGCTTCTAAAGTGAATCTTGCCTAAACACTGAAGTTTCTAATTTTCTTTTTCTTTTTTTTTTTTTTTTTCTTCTTTGGGGTTTAAGTGGAGAAGTATGAATTGACTCATGATGTTCTTTTTTTTTTTTTTTTCAATGAAGTGTCAAAAAATTAGAAGAAAGTCTGAAAAAATTTACATCATAATTTAATTAACACTGATCTAATGAAGTGATATGTAAATTTCTATTTTCTTTAGAAACATCAAAGCAATGCTTAGGTTTAATCTTTCAAGTGTTAAAAACTACATAAGCTATGATTAGCTAAGATTTCTTTGCAATAAATTGAAATAAAAAACACTTCTTTCACCCACTCATCTTTTGAAGAATGAGAGGAATCAAATTAACTGCTCTGGGGCCATAATTGGCATTCATAAATAACCTGCTATCTACACACATTGCCCTTCTTGATTAGTTGATTCTCCCTGTCTTCTTAGAGGCAAAAGAGAGAAACTTTCTATAGAAGGAATATTTTCAGTGCATAATAATCTTCATCTCAACAGCTCTGTTTTTCACTCCAGAAATTATCTGGATGTATTTGCCACTCTTCGCTGGACAGCACCTGATCACAACTGCTGTAGTATATACAGTAGTGGCAGCCTTTTTCTTCTTCAGTACAACCCTGGCACATCATTTGTCATTTTGATATAAACTTTTGGAGCTTTTGAAACTTACAAAGCAAAAAATTCTGAAAAAAATTAATATATTTTAATAGGCTCTAATGGACTAGAATAACCCAGTTTCTTTTATTTCAAGATTGTCCTATCGATATTCAGGGGAACATGTATCGTACAACAGAGAACAGGTAGAAAGAGAAGACTAAAGGTCAACTAAAAATGTGTGTGCAATGTTGTTTAAGATTTGAAATATGTGTTTTCAAATACATGCTTATGCAATATTGGTGCTAGTGTAAGTCTGTGTAATGCCTGTCTTGGGAACATATTTTCAGCTAAGAAAAAAACCTTTCTCTTCCCTTCTTAATGCTTTTCACACTGGCCTCACTGACTCAGTCTTCATCCCCAGTTTTAAGAATTAGTCCTTTTTAAAATTTTTCACAGAACTAGAACAAATAGTTCTAAATTTTATATGAAATGTCATAAGAACCAGAATTGTCAAAGCAAACCTGAAGAAAAAGGAGGCAAAACCCTCCTAGACTTTAAACAATATCACAAAGCTACAGTGATCAAAATAGCATGGCACTGACACAAAAGCAGGCATATGGAGCAGAATAGTGAGCACAGAAATAAGCTTACACATTTACAGTCAATTAATTTTCAGCATAGGAGGCAAGCACATACAAAGAAAAGACAGTCTCTTCAGCAAGTGGTGGTTGGGAAGGCTGACAGCTGCATGTAAATCAATGAATTCAGAACATTCTCTCACATGAAATATAATAAATAAGCTCAAAATAACTTAAAGACTTAAATACAATACATGAGACCATCAAAGTCGTAAAAAGGAACATAGACAAAACATTCTCTGACATAAATTGTACCAATGTTTTCTTCAGACAGTCTCCCAAGGCAATAGAAATAAAAGGAAAAATATAAAAAGGAGACCCAATCAAATTTACAACCTTTTGTATAGCAAAGGACATCATAAACATAATCAAAAGACAACCAATATAGTATACTAACACATATATATGGAATTTAGAAGGACGGTAATGATAACCCTGTATGCGAGACAGCAAAAGAAACACAGATGTATAGACCAGACTTTTGGACTCTGTGGGAGAGGGAGAGGGTGGGATGATTTGGGAGAATGGCATTGAAACATGTGTAGTATCATGTAGGAAACGAATCGCCAGTCTAGGTTCGATGCAGGATACAGGATGCTTGGGGCTGGTGCACTGGGATGACCCAGAGAGATGGTATGGGGAGGGAGGTGGGAGGGGGGTTCAGGATTGGGAACTCATGTACACCCATGGCGGATTCATGTCAATGTATGGCAAAACCAATACAGTATTGTAAAGTAAAATAAAGTTAAAAAAAAATAAATTAAATTAAATTAAAAAATTTAAAAAAAAGACAACCTATGATCTGAGAAAATATATTTGTAAATATGACTAACAAGTGATTAATTTCCACAAACAGCTCATACAACTCAATAACAAAAGAACAAACAACTCAATTGAAAAATGTGCAGAAGTCCTAAATAGACATTTCTCCAAAGACATGCAGATGGCCAACAGGCTTGTGAAAAGATGTTCAACATCATTAATTATTAGAGAAATTAAGGACAAACATTCAAAGATGGTGGAGGAATAGGACGGGAAGACCACTTTCTCCCTCACAAATTCCTCAAAAGAACATTTCAACACTGACCAAACTCCACAAAACAACTTCTGTAGGCTGGCAGAGGACATCAGGCAACCAGAAAAGCAGACCATTGTCTTCAAAAACAGGTAGGAAAAAATATAAAAGACAAAAAAGGAGACAAAGGAGGTGGGGAGGGAGCTCAGTCCTGGGAAGGGAAGCCCATCCCGGGAAGGGAATTTTAAGAAGAGAGGTTTCCAAACACCAGGAAACACTCTCCCTGCCGAGTCTGTGGCGAGCCTTGGAAACACAGAGGGCAACATAACAGGAAGGCAAAAATAAATAAATAATTAAAACCAAGAGATTACAAGCCCAACAGTAACTCCCCCAGCGGAAAGGCAGCACAGACGCCTGCATCCACCACAAGCTAGTGAGGCCAGGGCAGGGAAGCGCGGGAGGTGCGGGCTGCAGTGCTTTGTAAGAATCGGGCAGGAACGCCCCACGTGCAACCAGAATGATCTAACTTGGGCTAGCAAACCAGACTGTGGGATAGCTACCGCACGAAAAGCTCGAACATAAGACACCGCCAGGACCGAGCACAGAACAAAGGACGGAACGGAATAAGCTGGCTGCAGACCATCCCCCGCCGGGGACAGGCAGCCAGAGCCGTTAAGGACTGGAAAGGGGCAATTGCAGACCTGGAGAGACTTTACTTACCTAACTGCAAGCAGGCTCCTTTGCTAAGACTTCTGGGGGTGCTGGACAGTCACAATTTGCCTCACGGGGGGCACCAGCGGTCCACCCAGAAAGCTGAGCAGCAGCAGCAGAAAAGGTGACAAGTCGCGGTGATCGCGCTCGCCAAACTCCTGAGCTACTCGGACCTGGGAAGGGCACAATGCGCAGTCCCAGCTGAATCTGTGCCTCTGAGGACTGCCTGAGCACCGAACCTGAGCAGCTTGGACCAGGGAAATGCACGCAGCCTAGGGCCGGCCCCAGATGGTTCCCGGCTGAACATAGTAGAGCCGGAGCGGTTTGTGCGCCGCGAGAAGGGACAGCTCAAGTGGGGCTGAGACACTTTGTGCACATGACAGTGCTACATGTTTGCAGCATCCCCCCTCCCCACAGCGCGACTGAACTAGTGAGCCTAAAAAACCAGCAAACAGAAGTTAAACAGAGGGAACCACCTTGGAAGTGATCCCACACGGCCCACAATATCAGAGAAGACCAGTTATATTTTTACTATTTTAAAAATCATTCCTTTTTTTTTCTTTTTTTTCTAACTTTTTTAATTGTTAAGATTTCTATTTCTCCTCTAATTTTTATTTCTATAACCTACTATTACTATTTTAAAAAAAAAATACTTTTTTTTTTTTTTTAAGGCAAACACCATATATAGTCTTTGGATGGTTGTTGTTGGTTTTTTTTTTTTTTTAATAATTCTTGTTTTTTTTTTTTTTTCTTTTTTTCTCTGTTTTTTTTTTTTTCTTTTTTCCTTTTTCCTTCTGCTTCTTTTCTTTAATAATGTATTTTTGAAAATCCAACCTCTACTCTAGATTTTTAATCTTTGCTCTTAGGTTTTTGTTGTCAATTTTGTACATTTAAAAACCCAAACTTCACGACCCAAGTTTACCTGAGAGCGAGATTACTGGCTTGACCACTCTCTCCTCCTTTGGACTCTCCTTTTTCTCCACCAGGTGGCCTCTGTCTCTTTTCTCCCCCATCTCTTCTCTATCCAACTCTGTGAATCTCTGTGTGTTCCAGACGGTGGAGAACACCTAAGGAACTGGTTACTGGCAGGATTTGTCTCTCTCCTTCTCATTCCTCTCTCTTATCCTCCTGGCCACCTCTGTCTACTTCCTCCCTCTCCTCTTCCCCGTATAACTCCGTAAATACCTCTGAGCGGTCCAGACTATAGAGCGCACATTAGGAACTGACTACTGGCTAGCTTGCTCTCTCCTCTTTTGATCTCACCGCATCTCATTCCAGTTACCTCTAACTACCCCGTCCATCTTCTCTTCTCCTTGTAACTCAGTGAACCTCTCTGAGTGTCCCTCAATGTGGAGAAACTTTTCATTTTTAACCTAGAAGTTTTATCATCAGTGCTGTATAGATGGAGAAGTCTAGAGGCTACTGTAAAAATAAAACTGAAAACCAGAAGCAGGAGGGTTAAATCCAAAGCCTGAAAACATTAGAGAACTCTTGAATTCAGGGAACATTAAGCAATAGGAGCTCATCAAATGCCTTCATACCTACACCAAAACCAAGCTCCAACCAAGGGCCAACAAGTTCCAAAACAAGACATACCACACAAATTCTCCAGCAACACAGGAACACTCCCCTGAGCTTCAATATACAGGCAGCTCAAAATTATTCCAAAACCTTTGATGTCTCATAACCCATTACTGGTCACTCCACTGCACTCCAGAGAGAAGAAACCCAGCTCCACCCACCAGAACTCCAACACAAGCCTCCCTAACCAGGAAACCTTGACAAGCCACTGATAGAACCCCACCCACAGTGAAGAAGCTCCATAATAAAGAGAACTCCACAAATTACCAGAATATAAAAAGGCCACCCCAAAAGCAGCAATATAACCAAGATGAAGAGACAGAGGAATACTCAACAGGTAAAGGAACAGGAGAGTTGCCCACCAAACCAAACAAAAGAGGAAGAAGTAGGGAATCTACCTGAGAAGGAATTCCGAATATTGATAGTGAAAATGATCCAAAATCTTGAAATCAAAATGGAATCACAGATAAATAGCCTAGAGACAAGGATTGAGAAGATGCAAGAAAGGTTTAACAAGGACCTAGAAGAAATAAAAAAGAGTCAATACATAATGAATAACGCAATAAGTGAGATCAGAAACACTCTGGAGGCAACAAATAGTAGAATAACCGAGGCAGAAGATAGGATTAGTGAAATAGAAGATAGAATGGTAGAAATAAATTAATCAGAGAGGAAACAAGAAAAACGAATTTAAAAAAATGAGGACAATCTCAGGAACCTCCAGGACAATATGAAACGCTCCAACATTCGAATTATAGGAGTCCCAGAAGAAGAAGACAGAAAGAAAGATCATGAGAAAATCCTTGAGGAGATAATAGTTGAAAACTTCCTTAAAATGGGGAAGGAAATAATCACCCAAGTCCAAGAAACACGGAGAGTTCCAAATAGGATAAACCCAAGGCGAAACACCCCAAGACACATATTAATCAAATTAACAAAGATCAAACACAAAGAACAAATATTAAAAGCAGCAAGGGAAAAAACAACAAACACACAAGGGGATTCCCATAAGGATAACAGCTGATCTTTCAATAGAAAGTCTTCAGGCCAGGAGGGAATGGCAAGACATACTTAAAGTGATGAAAGAAAATAACCTACAGCCCAGATTACTGTACCCAGCAAGGATCTCATTCAAATATGAAGGAGAAATAAAAAGCTTTACAGACAAGCAAAAGCTGAGAGAATTCAGCACCACCAAACCAGCTCTCCAACAAATGCTAAAGAATCTTCTCTAGACAGGAAACACAAAAATGGTGTATAAACCCGAACCCCAAACAATGAAGTAAATGGTAATGGGATCATACTTATCAATAATTACCTTAAACGTAAATGGGTTGAACGCCCCAACCAAAAGGCAAAGACTGGCCGAAGAGATACAAAAACAAGACCCCTCTATATGCTGCTTACAAGAGACCCACCTCAAAACAAGGGACACATACAGACTGAAAGTGAAGGGCTGGAAAAAGATATACCACGCAAATAGAGACCAAAAGAAAGCAGGAGTGGCAATACTCATATCCGATAAAACAGACTTTAAAACAAAGGCTGTGAAAAGAGACAAAGAAGGCCACTACATAATGATCAAAGGATCAATCCAAGAAGAAGATATAACAATTATAAATATATATGCACCCAACATAGGAGCACTTCAATATGTAAGACAAATGCTAACAAGTATGAAAGGGGAAATCAACAATAACACAATAATAGTGGGAGACTTTAATACCCCACTCACACCTATGGACAGATCAACTAAACAGACAATTAACAAAGAAACACAAACTTTAAATGATACATTAGATCAATTAGACCTAATTGATATCTATAGGACATTTCACCCCAAAACAATGAATTTCACCTCTTTTTCAAGTGCTCATGGAACCTTCTCCAGGATAGATCACATCCTGGGCCATAAATCTAACCTTGATAAATTCAAAAAAATCGAAATCATTCCGAGCATCTTTTCTGACCATAATGCATTAAGATTAGATCTCAATTACAGGAGAAAAAATATTAAAAACTCCATCATATGGAGGTTGAACAACACACTTCTGAATAACCAACAAATCACAGAAGAAATCAAAAAAGAAATCAAAATATGCATAGAAATGAATGAAAATGAAAACACAACAACCCAAAACCTGTGGGACACTATAAAAGCAGTGCTAAGAGGAAAGTTCATAGCAATACAGGCATACCTCAAGAAACAAGAAAAAAGTCAAATAAATAATCTAACTCTACAACTAAAGCAACTAGAAAAGGAAGAAGTGGAGAACCCCAGAGTTAGTAGAAGGAAAGAAATCTTAAAAATTAAGGCAGAAATAAATGCAAAAGAAACAAAAGAGACCATAGCAAAAATCAACAAAGCCAAAAGCTGGTTCTTTGAAAGGATAAATAAAATTGACAAATCATTAGCCAGACTCATCAAGAAGCAAAGAGAGAAAAATCAAATCAATAAAATTAGAAATGAAAATGGAGAGATCACAACAGACAACACAGAAATACAAAGGATCATAAGAGACTACTATCAGCAGTTGTATGCCAAAAAAATGGACAACGTGGAAGAAATGGACAAATTCTTAGAAAAGTACAATTTTCCAAAACTGAACCAGGAAGAAATAGAAAATCTTAAGAGACCCATCACAAGCACAGAAATTGAAACTGTAATCAGAAATCTTCCAGCAAACAAAAGCCCAGGTCCAGACGGCTTCACAGCTGAATTCTACCAACAATTTCGAGAAGAGCTAACACCTATCCTACTCAAACTCTTCCAGAAAATTGCAGAGGAAGGTAAACTTCCAAACTCATTCTGTGAGGCCACCATCACCCTAATACCAAAACCTGACAAAGATGTCACAAGAAAAGAAAACTACAGGCCAATATCACTGATGAACATAGATGCAAAAATCCTCAACAAAATTCTAGCAATCAGAATCCAACAACACATTAAAAAGATCATACACCATGACCAAGTGGGCTTTATCCCAGGGATGCAAGGATTCTTCAATATCTGCAAATCAATCAATGTAAATCACCACATTAACAAATTGAAAAATAAAAGCCATATGATTATCTCAATAGATGCAGAGAAGGCCTTTGACAAAATTCAACATCCATTTATGATAAAAACTCTCCAGAAAGCAGGAATAGAAGGAACATACCTCAACATAATAAAAGCTATATATGACAAACCCACAGCAAACATTATCCTCAATGGTGAAAAATTAAAAGCATTTCCCCTAAAGTCAGGAACAAGACAAGGGTGCCCACTTTCACCGCTACTATTCAACATAGTTCTGGAAGTTTTGGCCACAGCAATCAGAGCAGAAAAAGAAATAAAAGGAATCCAAATTGGAAAAGAAGAAGTAAAACTTTCACTGTTTGCAGATGACATGATCCTCTACATAGAAAACCCTAAAGACTCCACCAGAAAATTACTAGAGCTAATCAATGAATATAGTAAAGTTGCAGGATATAAAATCAACATACAGAAATCCCTTGCATTCCTATACACTAATAATGAGAAAGTAGAAAAAGAAATTAAGGAAACAATTCCATTCACCATTGCAACGAAAAGAATAAAATACTTAGGAATATATCTACCTAAAGAAACTAAAGACCTATATATAGAAAACTATAAAACACTGATGAAAGAAATCAAAGAGGACACTAATAGATGGAGAAATATACCATGTTCATGGATCGGAAGAATCAATATAATGAAAATGAGTATACTACCCAAAGCACTTTACAAATTTAGTGCAATCCCTATCAAGCTACCAGCCATATTTTTCACAGAACTAGAACAAATAATTTCAAGATTTGTATGGAAATACGAAAAACCTCGAATTGCCAAAGCAATCTTGAGAAAGAAGAATGGAACTGGAGGAATCAACTTGCCTGACTTCAGGCTCTACTACAAAGCCACAGTCATCAAAACAGTATGGTACTGGCACAAAGACAGACATATAGAACAATGGAACAAAATAGAAAGCCCAGAGATAAATCCACACACATATGGACACCTTATCTTTGACAAAGGAGGCAAGAATATACAATGGTGTAAAGACAATCTCTTTAACAAGTGGTGCTGGGAAAACTGGTTAACCACTTGTAAAAGAATGAAACTAGATCACTTTCTAACACCGTACACAAAAATAAACTCAAAATGGATTAAAGATCTAAATGTAAGACCAGAAACTATAAAACTCCTAGAGGAGAACATAGGCAAAACACTCTCAGACATAAATCACAGCAGGATCCTCTATGATCCACCTCCCAGAATTCTGGAAATAAAAGCAAAAATAAACAAATGGGATCTAATTAAAATTAAAAGCTTCTGCACAACAAAGGAAACTATAAGCAAGGTGAAAAGACAGCCTTCTGAATGGGAGAAAATAATAGCAAATGAAGCAACTGACAAACAACTAATCTCAAAAATATACAAGCAACTCATGCAGCTCAATTCCAGAAAAATAAACGACCCAATCAAAAAATGGGCCAAAGAACTAAATAGACATTTCTCCAAAGAAGACATACGGATGGCTAACAAACACATGAAAAGATGCTCAACATCACTTATTATCAGAGAAATGCAAATCAAAACCACAATGAGGTACCACTTCACACCAGTCAGAATGGCTGCGATCCAAAAATCTGCAAGCAATAAATGCTGGAGAGGGTGTGGAGAAAAGGGAACCCTCCTACACTGTTGGTGGGAATGCAAACTAGTACAGCCACTATGGAGAACAGTGTGGAGATTCCTTAAAAAATTGCAAATAGAACGACCTTATGACCCAGCAATCCCATTGCTGGGCATACACACCAAGGAAACCAGAATTGAAAGAGACACATGTACCCCAATGTTCATCGCAGCACTGTTTATAATAGCCAGGACATGGAAACAACCTAGATGTCCATCAGCAGATGAATGGATAAGAAAGCTGTGGTAAATGTACACAATGGAGTATTACTCAGTTGTTAAAAAGAATTCATTTGAATCAGTTCTGATGAGATGGATGAAGCTGGAGCCGATTATACAGAGTGAAGTAAGCCAGAAAGAAAAACACCAATATAGTATACTAACACATATATATGGAATTTAGAAAGATGGCAATGACGACCCTGTATGCAAGACAGCAAAAAAGACACAGATATGTATAACGGACTTTTGAACTCAGAGGGAGAGGGAGAGGGTAGGATGATTTGGGAGAATGGCATTCTAACATGTATACTATCATGTAAGAATCAAATTGCCAGGCTATGTCTGACGCAGGATACAGCATGCTTGGGGCTGGTGCATGGGGATGACCCAGAGAGATGTTATGGGGAGGGAGGTGGGAGAGGGGTTCATGTTTGGGAACACATGTAAGAATTAAAGATTTCAAAATTAAAAAAAATAATAAATAAAAAAAGAAAGAAAGAAAGAAAAAAAAGAAATTAAGATCAAAAGTAAAATGAGGTACCAACTCATACCAGTCAAAATGGCTATCATTAAAAAGAAAAATGTCTACAAATAATAAATTCCAGGTGTGAAGAAAAGAGAGCCCTCCTACACTAATGTGGGAATGTAAATTGGTGCTGACCCTATGAAAAACAGTATAAGAAATTTTCAAAAAAATAAAAATAGAGTTGGCATATGATCCAGCAATACCATTCCTGGGCATATATCTTGACAAATCTATAATTCAAAAAGTTACATGCACCGCTATGTTCATAGCAGCACTATTCACAATAGCCAAGATATGGAAATAACCGAAATGTCCACCAACAGAAGAACAGGTATAGAAGATGGTGTATATATAGACAATGGAATACTGCTCAGCAACAAAAAATGAAATAATGCTATTTTCAGGAACATGGATGGGCCTAGAGATTGTTATACTAAGTGAAATAAGTCAGAAAGAGAAAGACAAATACCACATGATATTACTTATATGTGGAATTGAAAGTATGACAAAAATGCAAAAGAGAAACAGATTCACGGATATGGAACACAGATTGTGGTTGCCAAGGGAGAATAAGGTGAGAGAAAGAAGGATTGGGAGTTTGCAGTTACCAAATGTAAACTAGTATATATATATAATAGACAACAAGGTCTTATTGTATGGCACAAGGAACAATATTCAATATCTTATGATGAACAATAATAGAAAAGGATATGAAAAAGAATATATATATGTATATGTAACAGAATCACTTTGCTGTATAGCAGAAATGAACACGGCATTGTAAATCAACTGCACTTCAATAAAATTTTAAAAGAATTCTTTTCATTTTACAAGAATAATATATTAACTAATTTCTCATTAACAAACTTTAAATGTATTATTGTCATATTATAGTCACGAGAGTGTTACAATCCAAGACTTCGAGGAAATGATGCAAGAGAAGGACACTTGAAATCCCAAATATTTCATAGACACACTATTTATGCAGCCTGAAGATTTTTCCAACTGGTGAGTCAACTCTCTTGCCAGCACAAAAATGAGACATACCTGCAAAGCAATAACAGAACTAGGACAGATGGGAGAAAAGGCCCAAAAGTCAATTTAGCCATTTATAATATTTAGAACTCTAATGTGGCCATTGAATTTGTGAATTAAAAAAAAAATATGAACTATAAGAACAATATTCAACCTTTTATATCAATCATGAATTTCTTCATTTAGTTGATACGTTAGTCAAAAGTATAAAACACACAACAGAGGAAAGACCAGTTGATGCTAGGATATGCAATGGGTCAAGATTGGACTTATTCATGGGGAGCTTGTAAATGCACACAATTAGAAACTTCTTGGGTCTCTCACCCAAGTGCTAAGTCACTTGACTGTAGCCTACCAGGCTCCTCTGTCCACAGGATTCTCCAGGCAAGGATACTGGAGTCAGTTGCCATGCCCCCCTCCAGGTGATCCCAAACCAGGAATCAAACCCGTGTCTTTTATGTCTCCTGAATTGGAGGCAGGTTCTTTACCACTAGTGCCACCTGGGAAGTCCCAAGAACACATAAGAAAAGCTGCTTAAATATGGAACAGCAAGAATTCAGGACCCTGAGTTCAAACACCAGATCTTGATTTATTGTTAAACACAGTAACAAAATTATTTCTGGATATTTTAAGACCCTCTGAGCAGGAAAAGATAAAAAACTACAGAAGTCTAGTTTGGGTGCCTAAGATAGCACTTAATGCTTCTTGATGTTACTTTCTTTACTTCTCCCTGAGGAGTTAAGATAAACTATGGGACTTTCAATTGTTGCCTTTGTCTATGCTGTGCATGTATGTATTTGATTCAAAATAAAGATTGTCAGCTGAACAGATTTATTCTTTCAAGTATTGCAGTTATGCCACTCTTTCACACTTGGACTCAAAAATGGCAGCATCAAACCAATAGACTTCCAAAATATATTGGTAGGAAGTCATTGTTATATGAACAGGCATTCATTGTTTAGGGTTATAGAGATTTGACAGAACTAGGACACTTTCTGTAAACTGGATTCATGTTTTGGACTTCCCTGGGGTTCAGTGGTAATGAATCTGCCTGCAATGCAAAAGACTTGGGTTTGATTCCTGGGTCAGGAAGATTCCTTGGAGACAGGAATGGCTACCCACTCCAGGATTCACGCCTGGAAAATTCTATATACAGAGGAGCCTGGTGGACTACAGTCCATGGGACTTCAAAGAGTCAGACATGACTGAGCACAAACACACAGTGTAGTGGGGGACAGTTCAGGTGATAATGTGAGTGATGGGGAACTGCAGAAGAAGTTCTGCTCGCTGACCTGCCACTCACCTTCTGTTGTGCAACCCGGTTCATAACAGGTCACAACCCAACACTGGTCTGTAGTCCCCGGGTTGGCAACCCCCGTTCTAGATCCTCCCCATTTTTTCCCTATTCAACCAACCATCTGGATGATTTTTGTCCTCCTTGCAGTCTTTTAGATAGTTCTTTCCTTTTCTAATAATGATTCCTAGCTTTTTACCTATTATTTTTACCCAGATTTTAAAAATAATTTTTTAATTTAACTTCCCATAGACACCATCCTGAGCAGCAGTGTCTTGCAGACTAATGAGCATCACCTAGAAGAGGCTATGCCTCCTAATAAAAATTTATCATATAACTTTCTGAAGATTCTGCCCAGACTCTGTGACAGCCTGCCAGTTCCTAAAGCTGTATTATACCAGAGCCTCCAGACTCTATAGAC
Source organism: Capricornis sumatraensis (assembly GCF_032405125.1). NCBI lineage: Eukaryota > Metazoa > Chordata > Mammalia > Artiodactyla > Bovidae > Capricornis > Capricornis sumatraensis. The sequence goes on along the minus strand of NC_091074.1, from coordinate 42,181,117 downwards.
TTGGTTTTCCTTTCTTTGATTATTTCCCCTCTTTTCCTTGATTTGCTTGCAGTCAGTGCTCCTACCTATTTATAGGATATGCAGAAAACTACTCTTATCCCATGGGTGAATGTGTCCCACCTCTGAATATTACAACCAAACCCCCTCCATGCCCTGAAACAGTGTGTGTTTCATGTTGGGTCTATTAAGTAAAATCTTGAAATCAACACCGGCAGTATTACTTGTTTCAAGTCAGAACTCATATAAAGGATTATAATCTTTCTTCTAGTCTTCTCTTCACTTAGCTTGCTTCACAGAAGGTACTTGGGCCAAAGTAGAGCTGTACAGGTGACATGGCAGGATTCCAGAAAATATTCCCTCATTGTTGTTTTCCTTAACAATGAAAACAAGAATTAGTGTGGCCTTATCAGACTTTATTTTTGGGGGGTCCAAAATCACTGCAGATGGTGACTGCAGCAATGAAATTAAAAGATGCTTACTCCTTGGAAGAAAACTTATGACCAACCTAGATAGTATATTCAAAAGCAGAGACATTACTTTGTCAACTAAGGTCTGTCTAGTCAAGGCTTTGGTTTTCCCTGTGGTCACGTATGGATGTGAGAGTTGGAGTGTGAAGAAGGCTGAGTGCCAAAGAATTGATGCCTTTGAACTGTGGTGTTGGAGAAGACTCTCAAGAGGCCCTGGGACTGCAAGGAAATCCAATCAGTCCATTCTGAAGGAGATCAACCCTGGGATTTCTTTGGGAGGACTGATGCTAAAGCTGAAACTCCAGTAGTTTGGCCACCTCATGAGAAGAGTTGACTCATTGGAAAAGACTGATGCTGGGAGGGATTGGGGGCTGGAGGAGAAGGGGACGACAGAGGATGAGATGGCTGGATGGCATCACCGACTCGATGGACGTGAGTCTGAGTGTACTCCGGGAGTTGGTGATGGACAGGGAGGCCTGGAGTGCTGCGATTCATGGGGTTGCAAAGAGTCGCACACTACTGAGTGATTGAACTGAACTGAACTGAACTATCACTGGGGCATGGATATCTAGGGCTTGGCCACTGTAGTATAATAGATGTGAAACTATACAGCCCAGATTCTCTTTAAGGAAGAACTTGCAGCCCAAGTATAGGGGATGTGGTCCAGAAACAGCATCTAGCTGTGAGATCCTTTAGGGTCTGCCTCAGCTGAAGAGAGCCTTCTCAAATTAGGTCGCACCCTACTTGTCTCCTGCAATGTGAGACTAAGCCAGGACAAGGGAGAGAAGCTCAGGGTAGGAATAGGAATCTAATCTCATTACATTGCCATTTAGCTACTTTGACTCTAAGGAATTTGAGAAAATTCTAAATTCAAACCTGGCCTTCCATGTCATTATATAAGCTAACCTATCAAAGTGGAAATACAGAACATATTTAGATTTTTTAGCCAGATTTAAAATATTTATACACATGATATTTTTAGTCTTGCCCCAAGCCAAACTGTTGGCTAATAGACAGAGAGTTGGTGATGGACAGGGAAGCCTGGCGTGCCACAGTCCATGGTGTCATAAAGAGTCAGACAGGACTGAGCAAATGAACTGAAAGCCAAGCAACTGCACACTTGGCGACCTGGTGTGCAAATGAAACACTGAAATATTTCAAATATAGATATATTTGAATATATATCATCAAAATATATTGATCTTCTTCAGCAAACTTCTTCTAGAGCATAAAGCAGTTGTACTTTCATGTTTAGTATTTGAGAGAGCGGTTTGTTTTTTATTGTGTATATACACTTTTGAATTTTTCATGAATGACTTGAAAGAGCCTGAACTCTGATTATTAACTGTTGTCACTGTTGAGGAAATGTTTCTGGCAACCATAAGGAGCATCACTTGATATACAGACTGTACTTCACAGGCAGAAGGATTGCTGGGTCCAAGTGTCTTTATTTCTTTGTCATTCTACGCAAAAAAAAAATGTGGGCTGTGGATGATCAGAGGGATCCCAACCTCCCAGCTCTCTCTGTGTATGGCTCTAAAATGAGAGAAGTCTTGCATGGTGGGGATTATGCATTTTGGGCTCAGGCACCAAGCTGTCTGAGATCATATGTCAGATAATTCAGGAAGACCTTGGGGAAGAAAACTCCAACTTCCCCAAACTTAGAAACCTTGGGAATTGCACTTCTTATAGAGAGATGAGCAGTCTGTGAGCAGTCTCTATGAAGGAGGGAGGGGGCTGAGTCTTTGGCTTCAGCTGGCTTGTCACAGGCAAGGTGATGATTTGGACCTTATTTTCTGTATGATCTATAAAATGAATAAATGGGTCAAAATGGAACTCATGTTTCCAAGAGTAAGAAGTTGATAGGTAAAATATTTACAGAAAAGGATAGGGTTTGTGTTCCAGAAGCCAGTCTAAATTGGTGTTGCTTTTCTCTTTGGTTTAATAATATATTCATGTGAATAAGTAATATAATTCCTCTAAATTACAATGTGATTTCCTGCTTACCTATAACATCTATGTAAGTCCAAGATAAAATTAATTTTGTTAAATATTTAAACTTCATATTTTATAATTCTTAGAGAAACACAATTTTAGATCTGAAGTTTCTCTAGTGTCCATTTGAAGTTTCTCTAGTGTAAATCTGTGTCTTTTAAATATTAACTGCTTTAAGTATTATGTATATTTGTTGAGCCAAAGTATTTCTATGTGTGTGTGTGTGTTAGTCGCTCAGTCGTGTCCAACTCTTTGCGACTCCACGAACTGTAGCCTGTCAGGCTCCTCCATACATGGGATTCTCCAGGCAAGAATACTGGAGTGAATTGCCATTTCCTTCTCCAGGGGATCTTCCTAACCCAGGGATCTAATCCAGGTCTCCTGCATTGCAGGTAGATTCTTTACCATCTGAGCTACAAGGAAGATCTCTATAAGTATTTCTATATGAAACATTTTTATATGATTAAAGTAAGAGGTAAAATTTAGTTCACTCATATTCATTGCTTAATATAAGCATTAAAAATCATAATTGCAAAAGTGAAACAAGATATAAATTTTAAAATGGAATATCTCTTGTTGACAGCATATATCTATATTTAAATAACAAAACTACTTGATATAATTCTAAGAAAAAAAAATAACTCTCATTGTTCAGATGGCCTCTATAGGTCCAATTTACTTTTACATAGACAGATATTTAGTTTTCTAATGACTCAGAAGACTAATCAAGAAATATTCTAATGGATTTTTAATTTTTTTTTTTTTTTTGCTATTTTTAGTACACTTCTGGTTTTTCTTCTAGGAGCCATTAGTGGAACACACTAGTATTGGCTTTTGCAAATTTTTGAGCCAATCTTCACAGAGGCAAATATGCTAGTACATTACATTCAGGAAAGCATAGAATACTCTTTAAAACTGGAATGTAGTGGCCTAGACTCCAATATCTGGCTCTTGCTTGTCTTCTCAATTTTCTTGAGGCAAATTAGAAGGGGTTTAAACTCAGCTAGAAGGCGATGGCACCCCACTCCAGTACTCTTGCCTGGAAAATCCCATGGACAGAGGAGCCTGGTAGGCTGCAGTTCATGGGGTCACGAAGAGTCAGACACTACTGAACGACTTCACTTTCACTTTTCACTTTCATGCATTGGAGAAGGAAATGGCAACCCACACCAGTGTTCTTGCCTGGAGAATCCCAGGGATGGGGGAACCTGGTGGGCTGCAGTCTATGGAGTTGCACAGGGTTTTTGTTGGGTTGTTTACTAAGTTACCCACACAAGTTGTTTTATATCCTTTGAGAGCTTCAATCCTCACTCTTTTGAAACAAAGATAACAGGAATGCATATTCTGAAATTAAAAGAGATTGTCTACATAAGATAATGTCAATGCATGTTAGTACTTAGCCAGGATTATAGGATCCAACCTAGCCCAGCTCATTCTCTTGACCCATCCACCCCGCTAAAGCATTCTGGGTTGCCAGTAAGTTTTGTTATTAATCTTGGCAGTCTCAAAAATCTACAAACTATCTTTTATCTTTATCTCTCTAATAAATTGGAAAGCCATGTTTGAAGTCTGAAACCTATAAATTTTAAACATCAACATTTAGTTAATAACAACTATTCTAATTTTTAGTTTTATCTTACCACAGAAAATCAAATATTTTCATCATAATAATAAATATTTGTTTTATATATTCACCAATTTCTTAATGAGATTTAAAGGATTTTGTTTATGTTCCCTCCACCCTGAGGCTATAAAACCATTTCATGACACTAAAGTCAAATTTTTAACTTACTGGTAAGATGTGAAGTGTTTATTTAATGAGGTGCTAAATACTGGTCTAATTCAAAAAATGATGCTAGTCACCATTAACATTAGCAGTCTACAGTAGCTTAATATATTACATATAATTAGTATTAATCTTCAATCATTTGGCATCTAAAGGCATTAAAAGCTACTCAAAGTATCTAGATAAGAAACTGCCGGCAATTGATAATATCTACCTCCAGGTTTAGAAAAATATAGTCTCAGCTGGAAGACTCCAGATGGGGTTAGTAAAAAAACAAAAAAGTTTCTTGTTGCTCTCAGTATAGTCTGCTCTTCATAGCAAACACAGAGAAAGAATATGAAATGCTAAGAATTAAAAACTGAGTTTGTCAATCACTTTGTTAATGCTGATATTTTCATTAAATTAGCTGAAAAAAAAGAATGGTGCTGCATTTGGAGGAGAAACAAAGAAACTGCTTGCATTAATTTTTCTAGGTAAATGTTAGCTCTTCCAATTCCATAACTAGTAATTTAATTCTAAAACATCCTTCTTAATATTAAACAACACTTAGATTATATAGGAACGCAGATTTAGAGGAGATAGAAAATGTCTTTGTAAATGTAGATGGAATCAATGAAACTCAAAGATTAATTATCAAGATGTCACACTTCCAGGAAGTCATTAAAAAATGACTGGCTTAAATTCAGATTTTTTAATTTCTGGTGCTCAGTCTCTTCAGTTTTATCTGACTCTTGCAACACTATGAACCATAGCCTTCCAAGTTCCTCTCTCCATGGGATTCTCCAGGCAAGAATACTGGAGTGTTTGCCATGCCCTCCTCCAGGGGATCTTCCCCACCCAGGGAAGCCTCTCATATAGTTTGCATTCGCAGGCAGGTTTGTTACCACTAGCATCACCTGGCAAAGCCATCCTTTGCCCAGAGTATAATATGCAGATGACATTTAAATAGATAAAACCCAAAATTCTCTATCATAAAGCAGATGATACATTAAGCTTCATGAACTAAAAGTTGGTAATTCTCTAATTATTAGTCTTAGGCAAGTTAATGCAATTTTGAAAGCCTAAAAGAAATGCTGAGACTAAATACCAAATTCATCATTCAGTTGTGTCATTAAAGCCTAAATGTGCACTTAGGAAATAATTTCTAAAATGATTCAGATAATTATTTCATAGTAGTCTGAAACATTTTTAACTGGAAATTAGTTATAAAACAAACAAACAAAAAAACTGTTCTCTTGTGTATTGTTTCTTTCTTTACTCCAGGATATACAGAGGACTACTTAATAAGTGGGGGAAGGGAAGAAAAACAGGAACACAGGAGGATGGTACAGGATATTTTTTTCCTCCCATGCACAAAAAGCTGAGTAACATAAAAACTAAAATCTACTAAAGAACGGGACTGTCCTGTTCCTCCTGCCCCCACACTCCAGTTTTTCTTAAACCCTTCATCTGAGAAACCTGGAGATAAAAGGAACTGGTTATCTTAGTAGATAAAGGATGTCACTGGAGAAAAACTTAAATAAAGATTTAGAGATGGTTAAAACTGTGTGGAATGCAAAAGGACACCTTGACAGAATGGTTTTGTAAAGAATGTCAACGAATTTGGTGAAAAAAAATAAGATATAAAAAAAGAGGCTTACAGATGATTTACTTACGCAAAGCTCTAAGATTTCCTTTTCAGAGGAAAGCTTTTATAGTCACTATTGTAAAATTTCTCACTTAACAAATTGGTTCTTTTGTAATGTCATTGGAAACATTTTACATGAGAAATGCAAAATACAAATATAAACAAATATTAGCTATGTTGCCAAATTTCTCCCATATTTCCTTTAATCACTTACTGTGTTTCACTTCAAAGATTGCTAAACCGAATTAGTCTATGAACTAAAAAATATTTGAAAAGTATGAAATATTAGTCTAATTCTGTGGTAGGCAGCAACTCCCAACTAGTCTGTAATGCACTGATTACAAGAACATAGCTAAAAACCAAGATAAAGAGAAAAAGAACCGTATAAGCAACCAAAGCCAATCAAAAGCCTTCTAAGTATTTCATTCTAATGAACCAATACAATATTGTAAAGTAATTAACCTCCAATTAAAATAAATAAATTTATATAAAAATAAATAGAGCTTTTCAGAATATTGAACACTTTTCCATCATATACAATTCAAATACACATTATGGCTAGTTCCTCAATTTATAGAAAATAAGAGGTAACAAAATTTAAATTAGAAGGTAGGATTCCCATAGGGAAGTTCCTAGACCTTGATCCAGCAATACCATATCTAAAAACTCATTATGCAAATATAATGTTTTGCAACTGTGTAAGTATAAAGATGTTTACCTGCTTATTTAACTTATATGCAGAGTACATCATGAGAAACGCTGGACTGGAAGAAACACAAGCTGGAATCAAGATTGCTGGGAGAAATATCAATAACCTCAGGTATGCAGATGACACCACCCTCATGGCAGAAAGTGAAAAGGAGCTAAAAAGCCTCTTGATGAAAGTGACAGAGGAGAGTGAAAAAGTTGGCTTAAAGCTCAACATTCAGAAAAGGAAGATCATGGCATCCGGTCCCATCACTTCATGGGAAATAGTGGAGAAACAGTGGAAACAGTGGCAGACTTTATTTTATTGGGCTCCAAAATCACTGCAGATGGTGATTGCAGCCATGAAATTAAAAGACGCTTACTCCTTGGAAGAAAAGTTATGACCAACCTAGATAGCATATTCAAAAGCAGAGACATTACTTTGCTGACTAAGGTCCGTCTAGTCAAGGCTTTGGTTTTCCCTGTGGTCATGTATGGATGTGAGAGTTGGACTGTGAAGAAGGCTGCGTGCCGAAAAATTGATGTTTTTGAACTGTCGTGTTGGAGAAGACTCTTGAGAGTCCCTTGGACTGCAAGGAAATCCAACCAGTCCATTCTGAAGGAGATCAACCCTGGGATTTCTTTGGAAGGAATGATGCTAAAGCTGAAACTCCAGTACTTTGGCCACCTCATGCGAAGAGTTGACTCATTGGAAAAGACTTTGATGCTGGGAGAGATTGAGGGCAGGAGGAGAAGGGGACGACTGAGGATGAGATGGCTGGGTGGGATCACGTACTCGATGGACGTGAGTCTGAGTGAACTCCGGGAGATGGTGATGAACAGAGAGGCCTGGCGTTCTGCGATTCATGGGGTCGCAAAGAGTTGGACACGACTGAGCGACTGAACTGAACTGAACTGACCACTTATCCACCACTCCTCTACTTTTTTTCAAGTAGTAAAAAAAAAAAATGTAAACAAATCAATTCCCATTCTGAGGTTTAAAAAAGGATGGTTCAGTCACACATGTGTCTATTTTAAAAGAAAAATGATTGTGTTCTGTCATACTAATATGGAAGAACTGAAAATTTGTAAGTGAATTGGTAATTTTTTAATGTTTAAATTCATTAATATTTCTGAAAGGTTATATAAGAAAAATGTAATTACTTATGTCAGGAAAGTGAGAATAAGAGTGAGAAGGGGCAGTATGCCAAACCAAACCCATTTTACAGAAGAAACTGAAACTCAAAGAAACTAAAGAAATAATAATAGTTCTTCTATTTGAATTCTGTATTCAAGGTCAAGGATTCCAGTTCCCGAATAGGTACATTTAATCATTTCATAATGTTGCTTTTAATGAGAATAACATTAAGCCTGATAATATATGACATATATCATATATTAAAATGCCAACTTGATAACTAATGCATTTTATTCATCTGGACACATATTTTATTCAAGATTCACTTTAAAACAAAACAAACAAAAACATGAAACAACAAAAATATAATTCTAATAGTTCAGATGTTCATCTCTATGTCAATGTGTGAGTATTTGTGCATTTTACAAAATATTCCAGGGTTATATAGTCTTTCACAAAATAACTTTTCCCTCTGAAATTCCCAGGCACACAGTGTCTTGAACTGCAGTTGGTCGCAAATGCAGTGATCTATGAGTAGAAACAAATTTAAAGGCCATTCACCAGAGCTCAGCAATCAGTACTAACTACTATAGGCTTCAGAGTGGAATTCATATATTGATTTTACTTTATAAATCCTCTTCTGGTGGCCTCCTGCATTGCCTTACAGATTACCTCTGTACCTGTAAATCATCCCACAGCTGAGATTGGTTGTACCACTCATAAAACTGATTCTTTGATTTAAATGTGAGGGAACTGGAAGCAGATATTTTCATTAATCTTTTATGTACTTTTTTCTTACACATTTTTCTTCAGGATAGTGTGAACATAATTATATAGTTTTAACCTTCCTTGATTTATAATTTAAGATATTTGGCTCATAGATATTACAATGTAAGAAAGGTTAGCCCTGGGCTAGTTTGTGAAATACATATTTTTAGAAAACCCAATGTCTTTGAGTTCTTTCTTTCACCTTCTATGCCTTCACTCCCTCAGGCAACTACTGCTTTGATTTAAACAATTTAATATCAATTTATACTGCTATAAATTGCATGCAACTACTACAAGTTTTTAAATGCTATTTCCACCCTAAGGTTTAAATATTAACAAGTATCAGCTACTTTAAGGGAAGCTTAAGATTACCTTAGGTTGGAGATGCTTCATGTCAGGGAGCCAACTTTTGGAACATCCACCACTTTCATAATAATGTATTTAAATATGTTTCTGGTAGTTTCTGGTAGAGCTATGGCAGCCTTATGTCTTCTACCCAACTTTGCCTCAGCCCCAGTCAATTGGATGGCCATTTGATGCTGGTTGGTACAAGAAAGTTCTTTCAACAAAGAAGCTTCACTTGAGAATAAGAGTTTCTAACTGAGATTGAATAGTGATATAAAATCTCAGAAGTTGTGACTCTGCATACAACTGCCCAGGGACTGAGTATGAGAGAAATCAGGCCTGCAGAAATAAGAAATGAAGGTTTTACTTGAGAATAAGAAACAAGAGATGGAGAAACACATACAGTTCAAATGTCCTTCTTCCATTCTGACTCTTGAATTCAATGGGGTATTTTTATTTCTTGTGAAAATTAGCCCATTTCAATTAAGTTACACCAAACTGGTTTTTGTTACTTGCAAACCAAGTACTCCAACTGATGTATGGCACTTGTCATCCCCTTCCCTCTGGGAATAAGATTATTCAATATTCTCTGAGGAAATGAACTTATTTCACCCACAGTCTGTGGGGTCAGATAAAACTGCTTCCACTTTTAGATCCAGGGCTTAGCTTTTGGTCTAAATCAACGAGGGCACCCCATTTTAAGCGAATATAACTGGTTTATGGATGGACACATGGTACACTGAGAGTCAATGGCATGAAGGGCAACTTTCCTGGAATTTCTGGGAGATCTTCACTTTTCCTTTGAAATTGGAACCTGCAAGTTCATAGTTTAGAACAACTTGCACACTCTTGCTCTGAAGAAGAGTCAGTTTATATTATATCAAGTCAAGTCTAAAGAAGTATCACCTAACAAGAAAGAAAAGAATGTACTACTACAGTGGCTTCAGCTGAGTCTCAGGTTCAAACTCTATTGTATTTTATATACTCTGTACTTTTCAACCAAAATCCTCCTAACTGATATAAAGCTACAGAGACACAAATGCTACAGAGACACAGTTGCCTTCTTTATCTAAATTATATCTAATTTTTTCAAGTAAAAGAGAAAATTCAGATGCTAGGATTATTATATTTAAATTTATGTTTTCTATAAGCAAAAAGACAGCATTGATTTAATTTTTATAGCGAAGGTAATTTATTAATTTTGCATTTCATCTTTCAAATTACGTATTTAGCAAATGCTCTGTATCACGTAGAGAAAAACCAACAGATAGGAGGTAAGAAAACCTCAGTTTGCCCCTAATTTTCTTATACAATCAGTTCAGATCAGTCACTCGGTCATGTCCAACTCTTTGCGACCGCATGAATTGCAGCATGCCACACCTCCCTGTTCATCACTATCTCCCAGAGTTCACTCAGACTCAAGTCCATCGAGTCTGTGATGCCATCCAGCCATCTCATCCTCGGGGGTCCCTTTCTCCTCCTGCCCTCAATCTCTCCCAGCGTCAAGGTCTTTTCCAATGAGTCAACTCTTCGCATGAGGTGGCCAAAGTACTGGAGTTTCAGCTTTAGCATCATTCCTTCCAAAGAAATTCCAGGGTTGATCTCCTTCAGAATGGACTGGTTGGATCTCCTTGCAGTCCAAGGGACTCTCAAGAGTCTTCTCCAACACCACAGTTCAAAAACATCAATTTTTCGGCACGCAGCCTTCTTCACAGTCCAACTCTTACATCCATACATGACCACAGGAAAAACCATAGCCTTGACTAGACGGACCTTAGTCAGCAAAGTTATGTCTCTGCTTTTGAATATGCTATCTAGGTTGGTCATAACTTTTCTTCCAAGGAGTAAGCATCTTTTAATTTCATGGCTGCAATCACCATCTGCAGTGATTTTGGAGCCCAAAAAAATAACGTCTGCCACTGTTTCCACTGTTTCTCCATCTATTTCCCATGAAGTGATGGGACCAGATGCCATGATCTTCCTTTTCTGAATGTTGAGCTTTAAGCCAACTTTTTCACTCTCCTCTTTCACTTTCATCAAGAGGCTTTTTAGTTCCTCCTCACTTTCTGCCATAAGGGTGGTGTCATCTGCATATCTGAGGTTATTGATATTTCTCCCGGCAATCTTGATTCCAGCTTGTGTTTCTTCCAGCCCAGTGTTTCTCATGATGTGCTCTGCATATAAGTTAAATAATCAGGGTGACAATATACAGCCTTGACATACTCCTTTACCTATTTGGAACCAGTCTGTTGTTCCATGTCCAGTTTTAACTGTTGTTTTCTGACTGCATACAGATTTCTCAAGAGCCAGGTCAGGTGGTCTGGTATTCCCATCTCTTGCAGAATTTTCCACAGTTTATTGTGATCCACACAGTCAAAGGCTTTGACATAGTCAATAAACAGAAATAGATGTTTTTCTGGAACTCTCTTGCTGTTTCCATGATCCAGCAGATGTTGGCAATTTGATCTCTGGTTCCTCTGCCTTTTCTAAAACCAGATGGAACATCAGGGAGTTCACAGTTCACATATTGCTGAAGTCTGGCTTGGAGAATTTTGAGCATTACTTTACTAGCATGTGAGATGAGTGCAATTGTGCGGTAGTTTGAGCATTTCTTTGCATTGCCTTTCTTTGGAATTGGACTGAAAACTGACCTTTTCCAGTCCTTTGGCCACTGGTGAGTTTTCCAAATGTGCTGGCATATTGAGTGAAGCACTTTCACAGCATCATCTTTCAGGATTTGAAACAGCTCAACTGGAATTCCATTACCTCCACTAGCTTTGTTTGTAGTGATGCTTTCTAAGGCCCACTTGACTTCACATTCCAAGATGTCTGGCTCTAGATTAGTGATCACATCATCATGATTATCTGCATCGTGAAGATCTTTTTTGTGCAGTTCTTCCTTGCATTCTTGCCACCTCTTCTTAATATCTTCTGCTTCTCTTAGATCCAGACCATTTCTATCCTTTATCGAGCCCATCTTTGCATGAAATGTTCCCTTGGTATCTCTAATTTTCTTGAAGAGATCTCTGGTCTTTCCCATTCTGTTGTTTTCCTCTATTTGTTTGCACTGATTGCTGAAGAAGGCTTTTTTCTCTTCTTGCTATTCTTTGGAACTCTGCATTCAGATGCTTATATCTTTGGTTTTCTCTTTTGCTTTTCGCCTCTCTTCTTTTCACAGCTTTGTAAGGCCTCCCCAGACAGCCATGTTGCTTTTTTGCATTTCTTTTCCATGGGGATGGTCTTGATCCCTGTCTCCTGTACAATGTCATGAACCTCATTCCATAGTTCATCAGGCACTCTATCTATCAGATCTAGACCCTTAAATGTATTTCTCACTTCCACTGTATAATCATAAGGGATTTGATTTAGGTCATACCTGAATGGTCTAGTGGTTTTCCCTACTTTCTTCCATTTCAGTCTGAATCTGGCAATAAGGACTTCATGATCTGAGCCACAGTAAGCACCTGGTCTTGTTTTTGTTGACTGTATAGAGCTTCTCCATCTTTGTCTGCAAAGAATATAATCGGTCTGATTTCAGTGTTGACCATCTGGTGATGTCAATGTGTAGAGTCTTCTCTTGTGTGGTTGGAAGAGGGTGTTTGTTATGACCAGTGCATTTTCTTGGCAAAACTCTATTAGTCTTTGCCCTGCTTCATTCCGCATTCCAAGGCCAAATTTGCCTGTTATTCCAGGTGTTTCTTGACTTCCTACTTTTGCATTCCAGTCCCCTATAATGAAAAGGAGATCTTTTTTGGATGTTAGTTCTAAAAGGTCTTGTAAGTCTTCATAAAACTGTTCAACTTCAGCTTCTTCAGTGTTACTGGTTGGGGATAAACTTGGATAACTGTGATATTGAATGGTTTGCCTTGGAGACGAACAGAGATCATTCTGTCGTTTTTGAGACTGCATCCAAGTAGTGCATTTCGGACTCTTTCGTTGACCATGATGGCTAGTCCATTTCTTCTGAGGGATTCCTGCCCGCAGTAGTAGATGTAATGGTCATCTGAGTTAAATTCACCCATTCCAGTCCATTTTAGTTCGCTGATTCCTAGAATGTCGATGTTTACCCTTTGCCATCTCTTGTTTGACCACTTCCAATTTGCCTTGATTCATGGACCTGACATTCCAGGTTCCTATGCAATGTTGCTCTTTACAGCATCAGATCTTGCTTCTATCACCAGTCACATCCACAACTAGGTATTGTTTTTGCTTTGGCTCCATCCCTTCATTCTTTCTGGAGTTATTTCTCCACTGATCTCCAGTAGCATATTGGGCACCCAATGACCTGGGAAGTTCCTCTTTCAGTATCCTATCATTTTGCCTTTTCATACTGTTCATGGGGTTCTCAAGGCAAGAATATTGAAGTGGCTTGCCATTTCCTTCTCCAGTGGACCACATTCTGTCAGGCCTCTCCATCATGACCCGCCCGTCTTGGGTTGCCCTGTGAGCATGGCTTGGTTTCACTGAGTTAGACAAGGCTGTGGTCCTAGTGTGATTAGATTGACTAGTTTTCTGTGTGTATGGTTTCAGTGTGTCTGCCCTCTGATGCCCTCTTGCAACACTTACCATCTTACTCGGGCTTCTCTTACCTTGGCGTGGGGTATCTCTTCACGGCTGCTCCAGCAAAGCACAGCCGCTGTTCCTTACCTTGGACGAGGGGTATCTCCTTACCGCCACCGTTCCTGACATTCAATGTGGGATAGCTCCTCTAGGCCCTCCTGTGCCTGTGCAGCCACCACTCCTCGGGTTGCTTCTCCCATCTGCCGCCCCTAGCCTCGGGCTCCGGGTGGCTCTTCAAGGTCACTGCCCCTGGCCTCGGGTGTGAGGTAGCTCCTCCTGGCCGTTGCCCTGACCTCGGACACGGGGTGTCTCCTCCCAGCCGCCACTGACCTCGGTTGTGGGGTAGCTCCTCTCAGCCGCCGCCCTAACTAACTAGTGTCCTATACACTAGTTATTTATAAACTAGGAAATCTATTTCTCTCTCTCTCTCTCTTGCTTTCATGAAATAGATAACACATATACCCAGGTAATCCATAAGGTTCCTGGGGAGATAAAAGCGACAAGTTGTAAGATTCAAAGCTCCTCAGAAATATCTATAGCAATATACGTATGCACTTGTGCATTCTTCAGAAATTAAAATATAAATCCTTAGATTTGTAGAATATACTTTTCTCTCAAAATAAACATCTAGCATACATATAACATCAAGTTTTATGTAGTCTCAAATTTCCATCCTATACTGGAGTTAAGGCAGGACTTTTCTCTTGCTTGAGTGGGCAATACTCAAGAAAGTTGAGTATTACCGGAGTAGTAGTCAGTGACTTATTGATTGTTTATGGAGCACCAGTTGTGCTAAGTTGCTTCAGTTGTATATGACTTTTTGTGACACTATGGACTGTAGCCCACCAGGCTCCTCTGTCCTTGGGGCTCTTCAGGCAAGAATACTGGAGTGGGTTGTCATGCTCAACTCCAGGGAACCTTCCTGACCCAGAGATCAAAGTCATGTCTCTTATGTCTCCTGGACTGGCATGTGGATTCTTTCCCACTATCACTACTTGGGAAGCCCAAGTATTGCCCTAGTTCAGTATTATGAAGAGTCAGATTGTTTGAAGAAGTATAGCAAAGTACTGGCCCTTGAAAATGTGCAATACTTAACAAGCAAGGGATCTTTTGGCTCTAGCAGAAGGCAATGGCAACCCACTCCAGTATGCTTGCCTGGAAAATCCCATGGACGGAGGAGCCTGGTAGGCTGCAGTCCATGGGGTCTCTATGAGTCGGATACGACTGAGGGTCTTCTCTCTCACTTTCCACTTTCATGCATTGGGGAAGGAAATGGCACCTCACTCCAGTGTTCTTGCCTGGAGAATCTCAAGGACGGGGGAGCCTAGTGGGCTGCCATCTCTGGGGTCGCACAGAGTCAGACATAACTGAAGCAACTTAGCAGCAGCAGCAGCAGCAGCTTTCAATAATGACAAAATTTTTAATTGTGACAAATTTTTTAATTGTGAGAAAATAAAAATGCATAAAGTCAAGGAGATTATCTTTAACCTGCAATTAATAGCACAGTTCTTTGAATTACTGAGACTATTTCTACTCATTTGTCAAAACTTAGATAAGGCTAAGTTTTGTTGCTATAGGGTATATTTTCAGAATATTTGCTTTTTTAAAAAACTGAATATAAACTGAGTATATTGAAAAGTCAAAATGGTTTGGTTTGATAAATTATAGAGTAACAGTTTGTATTCCTAAGTTTCTTAAAACTCTGCTAGGTACAAAATAAAATCTGATCACTGAAAGGTAGACAAGAATTCATTCAACAAACAGTTGTAGACCTATTAAAGCCTAGACACTGGGCTTATAAAATAAATTATAGATTTTGCTATGTAGGAAAATCAAAATAAATAGCAGAAACAAACAGATAAAACCCTGAACAGAATACTATTCCAATGGTGCTCTAATTATGAGTATCATGAACTGTACTTTTGTTATGCTATGATACTCATAATTAGAGCACTTCTGGAGTAGTATTCCATTCAGCATTTTATCTATTTGTTTCTGCCATACATTTTGCTTTTCATACATGGAAAAATCTATGTTTTAATTATTTTAGAATCCCAGTGTCTAGCCTATAATAAGCCTAATAACTGTTTGTTAAGTGAGTGAATTTCAAAGATTGCTTATAGAGTACCTTCCTGGATATCAATAAGCCAATTACATCAAGCTAATTACTTGGTTGATTGACTATTATTGCTACTAATAGTCTTTGAAAATTTCAAATAAACTTATTCATATGTTAAGGAGAAAGGTGGATTAGATTTTTAATGGAATATAGTCAAGAGAATTTTAAAGAGTTTTCTGTTCATTAATGTTAACAGGGAAATGAAATAGGACTGGTATCAATACTAAAATTTACTTTAAAAACTAATACTTTTTTCCTGAATTAAGTATGACCATATGTTCAAACTTTAGCAGATAGAGAAACTATAAGGAATAAAACTAAGAGAATCCTGTATATAACCACCCCAACAGTAGTTGATGGTATTTAATAAATTATTCATACTATTTTTCACACATACAGACGCACACACACACACACACACACACACACAGAAAACCACATATGTTGTAAGATGTTCACTGATAAAAACTGAACAACCCGTGCTTTGGGACATATTTCAGTCACATTTATTTTTGCTATTTTCTCCTAGAATTCTGGTGGCTAGGTTCATTCACTGCAAATTTGCAGATAAATAGTTGACATTGACACAAAAATACTGTGATATTAATTCCTAGGAGGAGAGACTCTTGAGCCTCTCCTCAAATCCTGTCTTCTGGCAGAGGTAGGATTTGGAGGAGAGTGGTATTCGATCTCTGGGTTCAGAAGACCCCCCAGAGGAGGGCATGGCAATACACTTCAGTATTCTTGCTTGGAGAATTCCATGGACAGAAGAGTCTGGTGAGCTATGGTCCATAGGGTCACAAAGAGTCAGACATGACTAGAATGGCTTAGCATACACTCACACATGAATGATATTCTAGGCAGATGGCCAGGTTGCCTGGCCCACCTAGAAAGGATGGGACTCCCAAAACTACCTTTTCCATTGATAAAGTGATTGGAAAACCTCTGGCCTCCAGCTACTTTGGTTTATCTCTGTTCTTACTAGACCGGTAGAAAGAGGTCTGCTGGCAATTAAATTTAAAAGAGGGATCATTAGTACATTAGGAAGTCCTATGTCTGAGTCCAGCAAATATCAGAGTCTTTGCTCTCCTGACAGGTGGCAAAAATGAACTAGTAGTAAACTGATCAGTGGGCCAGGGCAAGTAAATACTAGATTTCCTTGGGTATATTTGGAGTTGAGAAGTCCCTAAGATGGGGAAAAGCTACTTCTGTTAAGTTCTATAAATGGAACATTAAAGGTAATGTAGCTTTAGTTTGACCTCAAGTTGTAAAGCTCTTTATATAGTGACACATTTAATACTTTGTCTGAAAAAGGATGCGTTGAGAATTATTTTTCCAATTTTTCCATTGTTAATCTTATAGGATTCTATAAAAGTTTTGCTTTTTTGAATTAGTTTTGAATTATTTTTTAAATTAGTTACATCTATATCTTATGGTTTCTTATTTTGCTTTTATGCATTGAGAAAACTTTCCATTTCCTTTTGTTTCCCTTTGAGATTCTTTTTTTAATTAATGAGGTTTATGCTTAAATAAGTGATAAAAATAACACGTTATTTGATTTTATCCATGAGTAAAATGTAAGCAAAGATTTTGTTTTTATCAAATCTCTTAAGATCTATCAATTATAATTACTGACCAGTTGAGTAAAATTACAGAAAATAAATTTAATATGCAAATTTTCCTAAAATGTTAAAATATTTTACTGTAAATCTTGATTTCTTTGAGTGGTCTGTTACAAGTTTGAGGTACTAATATCTACCTATACGTTACATCAGAATAAATTTAAAACATACTATACTTTTTTTACCTCATCTTTCAAGTGAATGATAATCGTCATTAGAACAAATAAAAATAAGAGCATGCCATGACCAAATCACTGGTGAAGCTTAAAATGTGAGCCTAAAGATAATAAGCAAATACTGGATTTCCTGGAAAGAAATAAAAAATGCATTGACTAAAGAGCTAAATATTGTCAATAATCTTACTGAAATGAAAAAAAAAAAAAAAAAAAAAGGTCATACTAACGATACAAACTGTGGTGTTGGAGAGGACTCTTGAGAGTCCCATGGACTGCAAGGAGATCCAACCAGTCCAGTCTAAAGGAGGTCAGCCCTGGGTGTTCTTTGGAAGGAATGATGCTAAAGCTGAAACTCCAATACTTTGGCCACCTCATGCAAAGAGCTGACTCATTGGAAAAGACTCTCATGCTGGGAGGGGTTAGGGGCAGGTGGGAAAGGAGACAACAGAGGATGAGATGGCGGGATGGCATCACCAACTCAATGGACGTGAGTTTGAGTGAACTCTGGGAGTTGGTGATGGACAGGGAGGCCTAGCGCTACATTTCATGGGGTCACAAAGAGTCAGATACCACTGAGCGACTGAACTGAACTGAATTGAACGATACGAAGAGCAGCGAGGGTGCATAAAGACGGGTAACATGTCCCAGGGAGCCCTGGAGGGTTGGTCACCACCCAGCTCCCCAGCCTACAGTCTTCCTACTTTGCACATCTGTGCGACTTGGTGGTTGGGGGGCACCCATGGATGGGAGGCACCCAGTCTTCCCTGGAAGAGCCTGTGCTCCCTTGCTCCCACAGGCAGAGACAACTAAAGGGGAGGGTTTGAAAGGTTTTCCGCAGAAGTCGAGGCAAGAGGGGCTCGGTCAGCTGGAGTGTCCTGCACTGTGTGGCCAGGGAGGCCAGCCTAGCCAGCCCGAGACCTCCAGAGCCTGCTCCGCTGACATGAGTTCCAGGAAATGGTTCCAGCCAGGGGGAGCCTCTGGGGGGCACTGGAGGGGAGAGTGTATGCAAAAAGGAAAAATGAGCCACCATGACCGTAAACAGGGGCTAGAATTTCTAATGGGGCTTCCCTCGTAGCTGTTGATAAAGAAACCGACTGCAATGCAAGAGACCCGGGTTTGATCCCTGTGTCGGGAAGATTCCTTGGAGACGGAAATGGCAACCCACTCCAGTATTCTTGCCTGGAGAATCCCATGGACAGAGGAGCCTGGTGGGTTACAGTCCATGGGGTCACAAGAGTTGGACACGACTTAGCGACTGAACCAACCAACCAACTATATGAAATCAAGCCCTTTAATTTAATTACTCAAAGTATACCTTCCTAGAGTAAGGAGTAAGAAAAACAACCTCTTACTGGATAATGAATGATTCTATTAAGGATTTTTGAAACAAAACCACAACTGATTCTCTTACACGTAAGTAATTATTCTTTCAACAAGAGTATAATGTAAATATCAACATGCAAAAGAATATATATAGAGTTATACTGATATAACCAGGCATGAATTAAAAGTTAACTTGAACACATTTTAAAGAAAAGTGACCACTCATAGGCTTAAAGGCATTTGAGTAAGGCTACATATTATTATGACAAGTGAAAATATAAATAAAATAGATCTTTATTTAATACAAATGAGAGAGACATGACCAGTTCTTTTATAAAAATGTTCTTTAAGCACAGATAAGCTAACAAAAATGATTAGAGGTAACAATACAAACATATGCATATCTAAATTATCTTCCTTTTATAAACAATAAACTTTATTGCACCTTATTTATAATCTGTGTTTTGTGATGGAAGTTGTGTTAATATTATGATGGAAATATTTACAGTTATTAATGTTTTATTATTAAGTTCCCTGGTATGTGCGTGTTAAGTCAGTTTAGTTGTGTCCGATTCTTGTGACCCTATGGACTGTAGCATGATAGGCTCCTACATCATGGGATTCTCCAGGCAAGAATACTCAAGTGAGATGCCACGCCTTCCTCCAGGGGGATCTTGCCACTCAGGGATCAAACCTGCTTCTCTTATGTCTCCTGGATTGGCAGGTGAGTTCTTTACCACTAGCACCAACTGGGAAGCTCTAATCCCCTGATACAGCTCCTCAAAATATTTTACAACCTTGTTTTCCTCAAAAATCCAACTGTCCCCTGTTTCCTCTCACCCTCTGTACATAATTGTATTTCCAAAAATACTGATTCATCATAGAAAAATGTCTGAGAATCCCTGAATTAATATTGCATCTTTTCATATTGTCTTCCTTTTTTCACTCACCTTAAATGTAAAAACCGTTTACTCATTTATCTTTACTCTATTCCATGTTACTCTTTTTTAAGGCTCTATCTTTATATGCATAGTCAGACTTTCTCTCTTCATGGTCTTTAGAAAAATATCCGAGTACTTTCTCTCTTGTATGCAAGAGACTGGCCTTGTGTATTCCTCTCCTAAGTAGTATTAAACTTGGCCTGGGTAACTAATAACAATAAGCGAAAGTACGAATTCATTTCAGTTCAGTCGCTCAATCGTATCCGACTCTTTGTGACCCCATGAATTACAGGACGCCAGGCTTCCCTGTCCATCACCAACTCCCGGAGTTCACTCAGACTCATGTCCATCGAGTCCGTGATGCCATCCAGCCATCTCATCCTCTGCCATCCCCTTCTCCTCCAGCCCCCAATCCCTCCCAGCATCAAAGTCTTTTCCAATGAGTCAACTCTTCACATGAGGTGGCCAAAGTGCTGGAGTTTCAGCTTTAGTATCATTCCTTCCAAAGAAATCCCAGGGCTGATCTCCTTCAGAATGGACTGGTTGGATCTCCTTGCAGTCCAAGGGACTCTCAAGAGTCTTCTCCAACACCACAGTTCAAAAGCATCAATTCTTGGCACTCAGCCTTCTTCACAGTTCAACTCTCACATCCATACATGACCACAGGAAAAACCATAGCCTTGACTAGATGGACTGTAGTCAGCAAAGTAGTTTCTGCTTTTGAATATGCTATCTAGGTTGGTCATAACTTTTCTTCCAAGGAGTAAATGTCTTTTAATTTCATGGCTGCAGTCACCATCTGCAGTGATTTTGGAGCCCAAAAAAATAAAGTCTGACACTGTTTCCACTGTTTCCCCATCTTTTTCCCATGAAGTGATGGGACCGAATGCCATGATCTGAATGTTGAGTTTGAGCCAACTTTTTCACTCTCCACTTTCACTTTCATCAAGGGGCATTCTAGTTCCTCTTCACTTTCTGCCATAAGGGTGGTGTCATCTGAGTATCTGAGGTTATTGATATTTCTCCTGGCAATCTTGATTCCAGCTTGTGTTTCTTCCAGCCCAGTGTTTCTCATGATGTACTCTGCATATAAGTTAAATAAGCAGGGTGACAATATATAGCCTTGACGTACTCCTTTTCCTATTTGGAACCAGTCTGTTTTTCCATGTCCAGTTCTAACTGTTGCTTCCTGAGCTGCATACAGATTTCTCAAGAGGCAGGTCAGGTGGTCTGGTATTCCCATCTCTTGCAGAATTTTCCCAAGTTGGTTGTGATCCACACAGTCAAAGGCTTTGGCATAGTCAATAAGGAAGAAATAGATGTTTTTCTGGAACTCTTGCTTTTTCCATGATCCAGCGGATGTTGGCAATTTGATCTCTGGTTCCTCTCCGTTTTCTACAATCAGCTTGAACATTTGGAAATTCACAGTTCACGTATTGCTGAAGCCTGGCTTGGAGAATTTTGAGCATTACTTTACTAGCATGTGTCATGAGTGCAATTGTGCAGTAGTTTGAGCATTCTTTTGCATTGCCTTTCTTTGGGAGTGGAATGAAAACTGACCTTTTCCAGTCCTGTGGCCACTGGTGAGTTTTCCAAATGTGCTGGCATATTGAGTGCAGCACTTTCACAGCATCATCTTTCAGGATTTGAAAGAGCTCAACTGGAATTCCATCACCTCCACTACCTTTGTTTGTAGTGATGCTTTCTAAGGCCCACTTGGAAGTACTAGTGTGTCACTACTAATATTAAGCTATGATAGAATGTGCCTTCCATTTTGAATGCTGTCCCATTTACCCTTGCTTTGTCTCAGAGAACTTGCTGGAGGAAGCCAGCTGCCATGAAAGCCTATGGAGGCACTCATGTGATGAGGATCTGAAGCCTCTTTCCTGAAGCAACTGAGTGAACTTGGAAGCTGATACTGCAGCCCCACAGCTGACTGCTTGACTGTTACCTCATGATAGACCCTGAACTAGAAGGATCCAGCTATGCTACACTAGAATTCATGACACATAGAAAGTGTATGAGATAATAAATGTTTGTTGTTTTAAGCTGCTAAGTTTTGAGATAATTTGATAAGCAGAATATATAACAAATGCAATCCCCAAATGACTCTATATGTTAACTTATTTATGGACTCTCCTCTGTTTCATTGGTTTATTTTTCTTCCTTTGCACTACTACTACACTGAATAATTGTCATAGTTTCAAAATACATCTTTCTATCTCACAGCATAAGTACTTAAATGTTGCTGTTGTTCTTCAAGACTGCCTTGGCTATTTCTGGTCATTAAAATTTTCATATACATCAACTCCCACATGCTCATAGGTGCACATGGGCATACACACACACACAGGATACCCACAGTGATTCAAGATTGGGGTTCAATTGAATCTGTAGATCAACTGGGCAGAATTGACATTTTCATAATACTAAATATTCCAAACCCACAAACACTCTTCAATATTTATCAATATTATTCAGTGCTATACACTGCAGAGATCTTACATATTTTCATTTAACTTAAAGTTTGTGATGTTGTGTGTTGTGTTCTGTGCTTAGTCACTCAGTTGTGTCTGACTTTGTGAAACCATGGACTGTAGTCCACCAGTCTCCTCTGTCTGCAGATTCTCCAGGCAAGAATACTGGCATGGGTAGCCATTCCTTTCTCCAGGGGATCTTCCCAAGCCAGGGTGTGAACCCAGGTCTCCTGCATTGCAGGTGGATTCTTTACTGTCTGAGCCACTAGGAAAGCTTACACAGTAAAGAATCCACTTGCAATGCAGGATACCTGGGTTTGACCCCTGGATCGGGAAGATCCCTTGGAGTAGGGAATGAATACCCACTCCAGTTTTCTTGCCTGGAGAATCCTATGGATAGAGGAGCCTGGTAGGCTACAGTCCATTTGGTTAGAAAGAGTCACACTGGAATAAGCGACTAAAGTTTTGATGTTATGGAAATAAAAATACACCAGACTTTTTCTATTGTTTATTGGAAATACAAGTGTATTCTGTTACCTTAGTAATATTATTAATAATTCTAATAACTTTTCTTGTAAGTTCCCTTGGGTTTCCTCTATCACAGTCACATTATCTGTGAAAAGTGACTCTTTTATTTTTTCATTTCAAATTATTATTCCTTTCATTTCTTTATGGCACTGCCAGGACCTTGGTTCAGTGTGGAATAGAGGTAGTTATATTACATATCAATTTATATCCTTCTATCACTGCTATGTCTTCAACCTCAGAGGGGACTCTTTCAACCCAGAAATAGGGTTGCTTGATATAGGTTTTTTTTTTTTTTTGGTAGATCTTCTTAATCAGATTAAAGATATGGCCTTTTATTTTTACTTGTATGAGAATTTTCAGTCATTACTGGATGTTCAGTTTTGTCAAATAATTTTTCTGAATCTATTGAAATTATCATATAAATGATCCTTCTCTTTCCTTTCCCTATATATAGTGATGCATTTCAGTGTTTGATGTTTAAAATTCTATATTTTTCAAATAGTTTTATAAAAACCCAAACATACAGATAAGGTGAGATAATTTTACAGGGAACACATATATTAACAGCAACCACATCTTGTGATTGTTAAGATTTTTCTACAATTGTGTCATCACATAATTATCCATGCACCAATCCACATTTAAAAAAAAATATTACTAAATACTCAACCAATCCTGAACCAAATTCCCCTTGGTTTTGTAAGTTATCTTTTCTTTTTCAGTATTTCTGGGAAGACTTATTACTATTTTGTTAGATACTTAGAGCCATCTTTGGAAATAGTCTGTGTATTTTCTTTCTTTCTTTCTTTTTGTGCTGTCCTTTGTCATGTTTTTGTATGCCAGGTATATTAACCTCATAAAATGAATTACTAAGCATTTCTCTTTCTCTTTGTTGAGAAACTTTCCTTGGTGAGGAAAGTTTACATAAGATTCTAGGATTCAAATCTTTTTTAAATTTAGGGGATAAGTTAGTAATATAGTTAGCTCAGACTAGAATTTTCTTTCCAGGAAGGTTTTCACATGGATTCAATTAATTTAACAAATATAACTATTTAGAGTTTATATTCTTTTTTTTTTTTTTTTTTTTTAGTTTTCAAAATATTTGTCCTTTTCTAAATCAGCTTTAATGGAGAGAAATTATTCATCATTTATTTCTTTTGAGTTTTTAATGTCTGCAGTATAGTATGCTACCATTTTCTTTCTTGTTTATAATTTATGCTTTCTTTATTTGTTCATGACTGATCATACTATAATTTTATCAATTGTTTTAAGGAAAAAATATTGGAATTGTTCTTTTGTTACCTTTTGTCTTCCATGTTTTTGATTTCTGCTCTTATTTCCGTCTTCTATTTATCAGGTTTGAATCATCATTTTTTAATTCATTTATTAAGAAGTTTTGTTTCTAATAAGTGTATTTAAAACTATAACTTTTCCTCTTAGCACTGCTTTAAATGTATTCTATGGGTCTTGACATGTTCCATTACAATAATCCAATGCAAATACTTATTTCCTTTCTGATTTCTTCCTTAAAAAATGGGGTATTTTAAGCTGTACTGCTTAATTCCCAAACAGTTTAATATGATTTTGTTTCTTGCTGTTATTGTTCTTTATTTCTAACGATTAATATAAATATTCTGAATCATTTTATATTTATTAGGCTTTCATTATTATTCATCTTATTGGCTGTTTTGGTAAATATCTCATGTAAATTTCAAAGAATATGTATTCTGTTATGTTGGGGTAAAATACTCTTTAAAATAACTAAGTAATGTTAGTTAATTATCTAATTGCTTTTTTTTTAACAACTTCTCATTATTTTTTGTTGTTGTTTGCCCTTGAAGCAATGTTTAAATACATTTCTCAGATTTTGGATTTGAGCTCCCTGCATCATGCAGTAAATTTCCACTGGCTATACAATTTTACTTGTGGTAATGTACATGTTTTATTGGATTCATGCTGTCTTCCTCTATTTCTATGTATTTTTGCTTGATATATTTTGAAGCTATAGCATTTGATTGAGCTAGACTTAGAAATGCATAACTTTTTCTAGTAGAATGATCGTCTTACCATTTCAAAATATTTCCTTTAGTCTCCATTAATAATACTTTCCTTGAAGCCAATTTTAATATCAGCATAACTTCAACTAATGCTTGTTTTGTTGGTAGATTCAAGGGATTAGATAAAAATTCAAAGGACTAGATCAGATAGACAGAGTGCCTGATGAACTATGGACAGAAATTCCTAACATTGTACAGGAGGCACTGATAAAGACCATCCCCAAGAAAAAGAAATGCAAAAAGGCAAAATGGTGATCTGAGGAGGCCTTACAAATAGCTGTGAAAAGAAGAGAAGTGAAAGATAACAGAGAAAAGGAAAGATATATCCATTTGAATGGAGAGTTCCAAAGAATAGCAAAGAGAGATAAGAAAGCCTTCCTCAGGGATCAATGCAAAGAAATAGAGGAAAAGAGTATAATGAGAAAGAGTACTGATTTCTTCAAGAAAATTAGAGATACCAAGTGAATATTTCATGCAAACATGGGCACAATAAAGGACAGAAATGGTATGGACCTAACAGAGCAGAAAATGTTAAGAAGAGGTGGAAGGAATACATAGAAGAACTATACAAAAAAGATCTTCATGACCCAGATAGTCACAATGGCATGATCACTCACCTAGAGCCATACATGCTGGAATGTGAAGCCAAGTGGGTCTTAGGAAGCATAACTATGAATAAAGCTAGTGAACATGATGGGATTCCAGTTGAGCTATTTCAAATCCTAAAAGATGATGCTGTGAAAGTGCTATACTCAATATGCCAGCAAATTTGGAAAACTCAGCAGTGGCCACAGGACTGGAAAAGGTCTGTTTTTATTCCAGTCCCATGGAAAGACAATGCAAAAGAATGCTCAAACTAAGATTGCAACTGCACTCATCTCACACACTAACAAAGTAATGCTCAAAATTCTCCAAGCCAGGTTTCAACAGTACTTGAACCATGAACTTCCAGATGTTCAAGCTGGATTTAGAAAAAGCAAAGGAACCAGGGATCAAATTGCCAACATCCGCTGGATCATAGAAAAAGCAAGAGAGTTCCAGAAAAACATGAACTTCTGCTTTATTAACTATTCCAAAGCCTTTGACTGTGTGGGTCACAACAAACTGTGGAAGATTCTTCAAGAGATGTGAATACCAGACCACCTGATCTGCCCCCTGAGAAATCTGTATGCAGGTCACGAAGCAACAGTTAGAACTGGACATGGAACAACAGACTGGTTCCAAATCGGGAAAGGAGTATGTCAAGGCTGTATATTGTCACCCTGTCTATTTAACTAATATGCAGAGTATATCATGAGAAACACTGGGAGAAATATCAATAACCTGTGATATGCAGATGACATCACCCTTATGGCAGAAAGCAAAGAAGAACTAAACAGCCTCTTGATGAAAGTGAAAGAGGACAAAAAAATGTTGACTTAAAACCCAATATTCAGAAAACTAAGATCATGACATCCAATGCTATCATTTTATGGCAAATAGATGGGGAGATTATGGAAACAGTGACAGACTTTATATTCTTGGGGCTCCAAAATCACTGCAGATGGTGACTGCAGCCGTGAAATTAAAAGACGTTTGCTCCCTGGAAGAGAAGTTATAACCAACCTAGACAGCATATTAAACAGTAGAGACATTACTTTGCCAATAAAGGTCCGTCTAGTCAAACCTATGGTTTTTCCAGTAGCCATGTGTAGGTGTGAGAGTTGGACTATAAAGAAAGCTGAGTGCTGAAGAATTGATGCTTTTGAACTGTGGTGTTGGAGAAGACTCTTGAGAGTACCTTGGACTGCAGGAAGATTCAACCAGTCCATCCTAAAGGAATTCAGTCCTGAATATCCATTGGAAGGACTGATGCTGAAGCTGAAACTCCAATACTTTGGCCACCTGATATGAAAAACTAACTCATTGAAAATGACCCTGATACTGGGAAAGATTAAAGGCAGGAGGAAAAGGGGATGGCAGAGGATGAGATGGTTGGATGGCATCACTGACTCAATGGTCATGAGTCTGAGTAAGCTCTGGGAGTTGGTGATGGAGTGCTGCAGTTCATGGGTCGCAAAGAGTCAGACAGGACTGAATGACTGAAATGAACTGAATTGATCTTTGCATTATTGTTTCAAATCTACACTTTTACCTATATTTTAATTTGCACAGCATATTACTGTTATAGTTGTGTATTTTCATTTATTTAAATTTGTCCATGTATTTCCTCTTTGTATAATTCTTCAATCCTTCCTGAATTTGAGTTTCCTGCTGATAGTATTTTTCTCTGTGTTTAGTATTTCTTTTAGTAAAGCTATGCTGAAAATGAACGTTCTGTTTTTGTTGTTGTTTTCTGTTTTTTGGTCTGAAAACACTTTACTTTGCCACCTTTATTAAAACTGTATTTTCCCTGGGGATCGTCTCTTGATTGGATTTTCCAGCTCCCTTAATATAACATTCAAGTTGGTCTGCTGCAAGCAAAACAAAACAAAACAACAAACAAACAAAAACTAAAATAAAATAAAAATCACCAACAATCCCTCCCAATTTTAACTTTTCCATCACATATTTCTCCTTATTCTCTTCTTTACCAGAAACTGGAATCTTTACCTGTTTCCAAAATTACCTTTCTCATCCTTGCCTTTCCCCTTTCCCACATTCCTTACTTTCTTTACAAAATCCTTTATTAATATTATTTTTGACACCTTAGTATACATATATCCTTGTTTTCTAGTAATAATATTCTTATTCTCTTTTACAGAATCCTCTTTCTTTTGCAAATGACTCAGATGCGATGTCAATCAAAATGAATCAGCTTCTCTCTACCCAGAATGCCTACATAATCCAATCAAGGCCAAACTTTTTTTTTTTGAAATATGAATCTTGAGCTAGTTGCGTAAAGACTGAAAATGATTAGAATTGATTCTTCCTGATGATGATACATTATAGAAACATTATAATTGTCCTTGTGGCCTTGATATTTCCTACTTTTTTTCCTCCCAAACTAATGCCTGTACATAGTAAGTAGAAGAATAAAAGCAATATAGTTTTCATTGGTAAGATGTACTATAGAATTTAATTAACAAATGAATATAGAGGAGTTTCTGTAAGAGAACAACCAACAGGCTGATGAGACTTTAGTCCATGATATTTGAAGACTAGGCAAAATATTTAGGACACCAAGATCAGAACCCAAAACTGCTGTCTTCTGAAAAGGTAGCCCCTTTTGCATGTTTATATACTCAATCCAAAGATGGAAAGGAAACTGATCCAAATTTTTAATATCTATATTTACTTATTTTGTCCAGAAAGCAAACAGATTTCTAGATCTAAGGAAACATTATTATTACTAATAACAGTGATTCTATTGGTTCCCTATACTCCATTCACTTCTTTTAGGTAACAGAATGAGAGCCAGATGGCTGGGCATATGTATAAAGGGGTATATTTTAAAATTTTGAATCTGGAATTTATATAAAAACTACTGGTGATCTGCTTTACCCCATCCTGTGAATGGGAGGGAAAACTTATCTCCCTAATATATTCTCTTTGAAGAGAAGTCAGTCCCTAGCTTGCAAATCTTTTGAACATAAATGAATCATTTTTGGTTTTATTATGTTTTGAAATGTATACCTATGGCTCCAGGTAGTGATAAATCTCTCTAGAGGCCTCTATCTATTTTATTAACCTTTTAGCCTCCAAATATTTTCCTTTACTGCAGATTCCAGTTTTCCAAGTTCAAAAATTTCTAATTATGCAAAAACATTAAAACATTTTATCTACAGTTGCACAGTTACTGCTGTTTTGCCATAAATAAGAGATTACATTCAGTTAGACGTTGATTAAAGAGAGAGCAGGCTCCATATTACTATATTCATTCAAACATGAGGTCAAGACGATCATTTAGAAGATAACTTCTAAAGCTATAATGGGGATTCAAGCCTCTAAAATATCATCAGGATACGGCAAGAAAACAGAATGGCACATTCAAATAGGGATACTGCCAACACTTTTATGAATAAAGTCTTTGCAAAAGCATGGTTAAATCAAAGAAAAGCTAATAAAAGATGGTAGAGCATCTTGGGGCTAAGAACAATGGTGAGCCATAACCAACCTGAAGTTAAAGGAGAAAGGGGAATGATGGGTTGCCAGAACTTAGAGATCTCTTTCCCTCCCTCTGTGGGAGAAGGTCACACAACAGGAAATAAGGCCTGATATGGAGAGCAAATTGATGGTTTCAAACTGTGGTGTTGGAGAAGACTCTTGAAAGTCCCTTGGACAGCAAGGAGATCAAACCAGTCAATCCTAAAGGAAATCAACCCTCAATATTCATTGGAAGGATTGATGCTAAAGCTGAACCTCCCCTGCTATGGCCACCTGATAGGAAGAGCCCACTCATTGGAAAAGACCCTGATGTTGGGAAAGATGGAAGGCAGGAGGAAAAGAGGGAAACAGAGGATGAGCTGGTTGAATGGCATCACTGACTGAATGGACATGAGTTGAACAAACTCTGGGAAAGAGTGAAGGACAGGAAAGCATGGCATGCTGCAGTCCATGGAGTCATAAAGAGCCAGACATGACTTAGCAACCGAATGACAACTGAACAACAATGGAAAGCATAACCACTGCAACTTACTGTAGCCTGATAGAGAGAAAGCTGGGGAAATAAATACCTTGACTATTCTCTGATACCTTCATCCTCCCAACTTCAGCCTTCTGCTGATGATCTTCATATGTCTAACTCATCAGGAGACCAGAAGACAAGAGACCAGTTAACTGAATCCACAAAGGCCACCAACACATTCCATGCACAGACTCTTCTGGTAAGTGAATAAGGCACCAAGTATGCAGCCCAAACACTTCCAGGAACATGTGAACTTAACCCTAAAAGTCTCTGATTCTTTGAAAGATTACTCCTAATATATGCTTTCAAGAAATGTCTCACAGCCTGAAAGAAACACTTGAAGAATGGATGATCAATTGCTGTATAGAAATGGATATTTAGAAGTCAACCATTAAACACAAATTGATATGACTTAATGGCAAAGGTTAAATAAATCTTTTCTAATGGAGAAGGCTAAGCTTTACTTGTTCCTGGTTCCTTTGACCCATATGTGGTATTCTGAATTCATCAGTTTAGACCATCAGCCAGTTTGCTTTCAATACTTTTCTTATCTCAGGCAGACATTTCAAGAGTCAGGGATCCATACCATCTGGGCCAGATGAAAGGAGACCCACTGCTGGGTGCCAAGATCATACTGCTGACACTACATTATGAAACATCTCACTCTTTCCCTGTGAGGCTTCACTGAAAAGACTTCACAGACAGTACCATATGTCAGTGAGAACTGCAAAATCTAGTCAAGAGTTTGGAGAAGGAAGTGCAAAAGCTACTAGTTTCTCATGTTATTTTGTTTCAAATCTATACTCTACCAGTGATAGGTATAGCTGATCTAAAAATGCTTTTATCTGTCATTTTTTGTTTCATTTCAAATTTTGACTGGCAGTCAATAGTAATGCAATCCAAATATGCAAAGCAATTTTATGCTGCCTTCTGTCATAAATTAAAATGTTCCATTAACTAAATAAATGCTCAATGGCATAAATCAGACCACACTAAGTAAATCACAGTTAGTGAAAACCAAATTGTAACTCCATAAAAGTGATTAAGTGCTGATAAGACATAGTGAGATATATTATCTGTGGTGGAAAGCATGATTATTCAATATCTGTATGTTGTATTTTAGACTGGCTAATTTCCTCCATGATAGGTATTTTTTTACTGGAAATATTTAAAGAAAAATATATATCACATAAAATTTCTTCTTGCTTTGGAATGTTTTTTCATTGCCTCTTCATTAGAGCATACTTTGAAATAGAGCTGATGATTGGTTTACAAATTTGAAAACCAATAATGGATAACATATTTACCCTAAAATGTAAATAACCTTCCTGTCAGTAGAGTCAATCATTTCTAAATTACAAAATTTATTCTCTTGAATGTGTCATGAACACTATTGTGTATGTTATGAACACTACTGGACTGCTTTCAGTTATTTTTTTTTAGAAACTCGTTCCTCTTCCCCCTGTCCCATCAGTTTGCTAACTACATAAAGCCTGGGGATTTTATAAATTAATATGTGAAGGTGGTGAATTTATATTTAGTAGCTTCTAAGAAATATTGATACAATCACTATATTAGATGAAAAACACAACAGCAAATAATTATAAAATACTTCTTTGTGCAAAGCATTAAATTTGTTTACTTTTGATGAACTTTAACAAATTGTCACATAGGCTATTTAAATACCAACCTAAATTATCTCCTTGTTTCCAGGCTTAACATAAATATTTTATTCTTTACAAAACAATCCAAGCAATCAAGTTTTAAAGAAATGTAGATGAAGTCATAGTATTCTTCACTCAAAATCCTCTAATGGTGATCCATTTAAATTAACACAAAAGAGTGAATCCTTATAATGCTACATCCTTCCTGCTTTCCTTAAGGCTCATCCGCCCCTACTCTCACAGTTGCTCAGTGTGCTTCTTATGCACTCTTACATGTTTACTAAAAAAATCACACATAACAGACATGTTTACCTTTCTGTACCTCTGACCCATTCCTCAATACTCTGCAAGCAGAACTGAACACATTAACCAGGATAGCACCAAGTCCAAACTGTAGATAGCCATTCTGAGAGAGTTTTAGAATTGGCTCCAGATTTTTCAGGCTATTAAATTGTAAGGCACAAAATGAGATTTCTCATCTATTAAACTCTTCATTACCCAGGGTCGTATTGTTGGGGGAGTGTGTAGTTTCCTCTGTTCTGTCTCGTTGTAACAAAAATTTGAAGTGATGGGCCAGTGTTACAGCACAGTTTTATTTAGAAAGTAAATAAAATCTATCCTCAAGGCATGAGGGCATGCCAACCCAAAAGACGCAAAGAGAAGAGAGGCCCATGGCCCAATTTTGGCTCCTCTTTTTACATGCTTTCTTCTCCTCCCCTGGGCCTGCCTTACATAAATTGGGCTAGCCAGGAGTGCTGTTTCTTCTACCTGAGGTCCTCACTCCGGTCCTTGGACCTTCCTTTGTTCTACTTTTGTGGGCTTTTCTCTTCCTCATCTTTTAGCCACTGCCATTCTGGACTCCTTTTTCCGATTCTAACTACCTAACATCCTCCCCACCCCCCCGCCCCCCCAAGAGATGGGAGGCACAATTCTTTGGGAATAGGGGCATTGAAGTCTTTCTGGCTACTTCCTGCTGAACTGGGATGGCGAGGGGCATTTGGCCTCCCCTTCTTGTTAATCTCATGCCTCAGAGTCCTTATATCAGTGTCCATCTAAGGGTGAATGATATTTTCTGTGGTCAGCTGTAGTTTTAAATATCCTTTTTGAACTGGCACTGCATGTTGTACCTTGTTGACCTGGGCAGAGACAAAATGGGTTAGACAATTGATAATACATAGATCAATCATAAGCAGCATCAATATGGTGATAACAAGGACTAGTAGGGGCATTCAGTTCAGTTCAGTTGCTCAGTCGTGTCCAACTCTTTGTGACCCCATGAATTGCAGCACACCAGGCCTCCCTGTTCATCACCAACTCCTGGAGTTTACTCAAACTCATGTTCATCAAGTCAGTGATGCCATCCAGCCATCTCATCCTCTGTCGTCCCCTTCTCCTTCTGCCCCCAGTCCCTCCAGCATCAGAGTCTTTTCCAAAGAGTCAACTCTTCAATGAGGTGGCCAAAGTACTGGAGTTTCAGCTTTAGCATCATTTCTTCCAAACAACACCCAGGGCTGATCTCCTTTAGAATGGACTGGTTGGATCTCCTTGCAGGGACTTTCAAGAGTCTTCTCCAACACCACAGTTCAAAAGCATCAATTCTTTGGCTCTCAGCCTTCTTCACAGCCCAACTTTCACATCCATACATGACCACTGGAAAAACCATAGCCTTGCCTAGATGTACCTTTGTTGGCAAAGTAATATCTCTGCTTTTGAATATGCTATCTAGGTTGGTCATAACTTTCCTTCCAAGGAGTAAGTGTCTTTTAATTTCATGGCTGCAGTCACCATCTCCAGTGATTTTGGAGCCCCCCAAAATAAAGCCTGACCCTGTTTCCACTGTTTCCACATCTATTTCCCATGAAGTGATGGGACCAGATGCCATGATCTTTGTTTTCTGAATGTTGAGCTTTAAGCCAACTTTTTCACTCTCCTCTTTCACTTTCATCAAGAGGCTTTTTAGCTCCTCTTCACTTTCTGCCATAAGAGTGGTGTCATCTGCATATCTGAGGTTATTGATATTTCTCCTGGCAATCTTGATTCCAGCTTGTGCTTCTTCCAGCCCAGCGTTTCTCATGATATACTCTGCATATAAGTTAAACAAACAGGGTGACAATATACATCCTTGACATACTCCTTTTCCTATTTGGAACCAGTCTATTGTTCCATGTCCAGTTCTAACTGTTGCTTCCTGACCTGCATACAGCTTTCTCAAGAGGCAGGTCAGGTGGTCTGGCATTCCCATCTCTTTCAGAATTTTCCACAGTTTATTGTGATCCACACAAGTCAAGGGCTTTGGCATAGTTAATACAGAAGAAATAGATGTTTTTCTGAAACTCTCTTGCTTTTTCCATGATCCAGCAGATGTTTGCAATTTGATCTCTGGTTCCTCTCCCTTTTCTAAAACCAGCTTGAACACCAGGAAGTTCATGGTTCACATATTGCTGAAGCCTGGCTTGGAGAATTTTGAGCATTGCTTTACTAATGTGTGAGATGAGTGCAATTGTGTGGTAATTTGAGCATTCTTTGGGATTGCCTTTCTTTGGGATTAGAATGAAAACTGACCTTTTCCAGTCCTATGGCCACTGCTGAGTTTTCCAAACTTGCTGGCATATTGAGTGCAGCACTTTCACAGCATCATCTTTTAGGATTTAAAATAACTCAACTGGAATTCCATCACCTCCATTAGCTTTGTTCGTAATGATGCTTTCTAAGGCCCACTTGACTTCACATTCCAGGATGTCTGTCTCTAGATGAGTGATCATACCATCGTGATTATCTTGGTTGTGAAGATCTGTTTTGTAGGGACATTAGTCAACTCCAAATTTCCCATCGCCAGGAGGATCCCCCAAAGAGAGTTTGTAGCCACCCCAAGCACTCCCCATCTCTTTCTTTGAGATCCTGTAGGGTCTGAATGTTTTTCTTGAGGACTCTGAGACTTTTCTTTAACTTAGCTGAAGGTATTTACCCAGAAACAACACATCACATTCAAGATGGCTCAAGTCCCTTCTTGTTCAGGGATCAGAAGATATATCTCCTGTTTTGGAGTACAATCCCTGCCAAGCAGTGTTGGCTTGTTAGAGCTGTCCTGAGAAATCTTATCCCCAGAAACTTCATTTTGGGGGTGTTTATTAGAATGGCACTCATTTGTAGTTCATGATAGGTATCTGAAATCTCCCAGGGGCTCACAGATGTATTGAGTGTCCTCTTCTGTTTTCTTCCATGGCTTGACTTGTAAGTAGTGAATTCAGGAATCATGTCCTGGTATCTTGACTGCTGTGGGGGTAGGAAGTATTACAGGGTAGGGGCCCTTCCATGTGGTCTAGAGTTGAGCCTTTGAGGACCCATCTTTCCAGACTTTCATTGGGACTTGAGTCCCTGGAGCATATAGTGGTGACTCTTTAGAAGTTTCTGGGTCCTGGTTGGCACCCCTCAAGCGTATATCTTGTTGGAATTGCCCAATGGCCATGGTATAAGACCAGAGGGTCTGAGCCTCTGTATCTAGGAAAAGATCATTGACATAAACAAAAGGTCTCCCATATAGCATCTCATAAGGACTAAGAGCAACCTGTTCCTTAGGGACAATAAGGTTGTGGAGGAGAGCTATTGGTAAAGCCTCCTTCCTTCCCAGGGAGGTCTCCTGGGTTACCTTTTTTATTGCTGATTTTAATAATTGGTTGGCTCTTTCTACTTTTCCTGAAGACTGAGGACTCCAGGCACAATGGAGATAATGCATAATGCCCAATGCTTTAGAGACCCTTTGAGTGATCTTAGAAGTAAATGATGTCCCATTGTAACTTTGTAATGACTTGGGCATACCAAATCTCAGAATGATTTCATGGAGCAGTTTTCTTACGATCTACTCAGCCTTCTCAGCCTGAGTGGGAGAGCCCTCAATCCATCCCATAAATGTATCTGTCATGACTAATAGGTATTTATACCCTTGAGAAACTGGCATCTAGGTGAAGTCCATCTGCCAGTCCTCTCCTGGGTAGGTCCCACATTGTTGGACAGGCTGGGCCAGTTGGGGTCTTCGAGCTCCTTGGGGGCTGTTTAATTGGCAAGTGGGACAAGAGGAGACCACTTGCCTTATAGTTGTTTGGAGGCCTGTTCCTTTGAAGGACTTTTCTAGTAATCTTTGGAGGCCTATTCCCCTAAATGAGTTGTGGCATGTAAGGAGTTAACCAACTTCCATTGGAGGTTTCCAGGAAGAAAACGGAGTCCCTCCTTTTGGAACCACCCCATATGATCTTGAAATCACTCACTCTTAATTTTAAGAGTCTTAACTTCAGTATCTGAAGGAGTTTCTGGCAAATTAGTCTGTGGAACTATGGTGACAACTTCTATTAGTTCATTGTTCTGCAATGCTGCTCTCTTAGTTGCCTGATCAGCTGGTTGGTTCCCTTGTACCACTTCCATGCTCCCTTTTTGGTGTCCTTTATAGTGGGAGACTGAAACTTCAGCAGGCAGATGGACTGCCTCCACGACCCTAAGGATTTGATCACCATATTTGATTGGGGACTCTCAGGTGGTCAAGTGGCCTCTTTCTTTCCAAATAGCAGCATGTGCTTGTAGCACCAGAAAGGTATACTTGGAGTCAGTGTAAATGGCTACTCTTTATCCTTTTCCCAGCTCTAAAGCTCAAGTCAGGGCTATGAGTTCAGCTAATTGGGCTGAAGTACCTGGCAAAGGTTTAGCCTCTATGGTCTCAAAATTGGAGACTACTGCATATCCAGCTCTTATTTTTCCATCCAAGACAAAGCTACCTCCATCAGTGTACCAGATTTCCTCAGGATTGGTCAGAGGATCTTTTTGCCATTCCCTCTCGGGGCTTTGTCCAGTGGTCCAAGGTTTCTAGGCAAGAGTGAAAGGAGAGAGAGCCCTTGAGGGTAGGCAGGAGGGTGGCTGGGTTAAGAAACTCACAAGGGAATATAGTGAGGCCTGGATTTTCCATCAGAACTACTTGATGTCTGAGGATTCTTTGGTCAGACATCCATAAATGGCCTCTCCTATTTAGGAGTTGTTTCACTTGGTGACTGGTAAAAATAGTTAGTTTGTCCCCAAAAGAGATTTTTAAGGCATCTTCTATCAGGACTGCAATAGCTGCAAGGTTTCAAAGGCGGGGAAAGGTCTCTTCCCAGTAAGGGAGGAGGACACTCAGGGACCAGCAGAAATTGGTGGGAAAATATGTGTCCTTCCCAGCAACAAAGAAGTGCTCTGGTAAATCTTTTAGTAACTGTTTTTCCTGTAACGCCTAAAATGGTACAGTTTCAGAGGTGAAGTCTCCAGAGTAGGAGGTCAGGACAGAGTAAGTAGCCCCTGTGTCATTCAAAAAATTCTCAGACCTACCTGCCACATCTAGTTGCACCCTTGGCTCCAGCCCCGTGATGGTTATCTGTGACAGGCAGGCTGGCTGAAGCAGGGTGCTTCAGTCCTGTTGAACTATAAAGAGGGAAGGCTTGGCACTTGACCTTCAGGCTCTTGGGTCCCGAGGGCAGAATACAACTCAATATCCCAATTTATGGCAATTGTAGCAAGCCATTTTAGGAGACTTGTCAAGGTTTGGACACTCTTTGGCCCTATGCCCCACCCGTTTATAGATTAGGCATTTGCCTCCTGCCTTGTCCTTTAAGGACCTGGGGTTAGCCATAGGGCTTCCCTGGAGGGCAGCCAGCATCTGGGCATGCCTTTTCCTGGGGCTTGGCCTCCCTCTCCTGTTCTCTATTATAAAAGGTATTGGTGGCTGTCTGGACCATCTCATCTAAAGAGGCAGCAGGGTTCTGCTGCTGTAGCTGTTATAACTGCATCCTGATATCTGATGCACATTGAAACAGGAATGTGTCCTTTAAAATCACCTGTCCCTTGTAAGAGTATAAGTCCAGATAAGTAAACTTTTGGAGGGCCTCTTTTAGCCTTTCCAGAAAGGTAATGGGATTCTCATTGGGTTCTTGAGTTATTGCTGAGACCTGGGCACAGCTGATTACTTTTTGCTGGGCTGCTTTCAGTCCTGCCTTCAAACAGGTCAGAAAATGATCCCTTTCCCAGATATTCTCAGGGTTATTATAATACTGTTGCACAAGTTGTAGGAAACATGGAAGATGAAGGCTTGAATATCTAGAGTGATTGGATATTATACAGTATTTCTCTCCCATGGGCCAACTATTTTCTGGTTGTCCCTCCAGAAGATTGTAGAGTCAACACTGTGGGTCCAGATGGGGCTCAGGAAAAGAGCATGAAACAGAAGGAAAGGGGGCAGAGCACAACTTTTGAAAGAATGACATAGACCAAGAGCATAACACAAACTGATTAAAATCAAATAGGTCCAAGATGACAAGTCAAATTCAACTAAACCTTGATCCTCAATCTGTAAGCTTACTGACACACCCCGAGGTGGCAGAATATTTCCAAGGCACCAAAGATGGAGGAGTGGGTTGTTCCCCAATCGTTGGGATGATCCTCCCCCTCATTAGCATATAAATTCACTCAACTTGCAAAAACTAGCCATGCCAGATTCCATGGTCAAGTACCTGCCCTGCAATGGCCCACACCCTGTGGAGTGTGCTTCTCTGTGGATCAGAACAAATCCACCTCTTACCTATCACTTTGTCTCTAACTGAATTTTTACAATGAAACATCAGAGCCTGAGCTTCATTAGGTCCTGAAGCCAGGCACCATGGGTTTTGGCCAGACTCAAGTCCTGGGAGAGAGGAGCTGAAGGACAGGAGGAAAAAGCAGTGGAAAAATGTGCCAATGAATCCCCTTCATAATCTGCGTGAAAATCTGCTAAATACTTGACCTGTGCTCACAGTTTTCATTAGCCTGATCCTTGGCACAAAGAAGATTAAGGACAGAAGAACCCCCACCAACTTGGGTAACAGGTACAAGAGCACACAGGATAGTGGAGCCTTCAGGACACACTGAGGAGTAGCCTCTCCAGAGTCCCTCAACTGCACCCACTACTGTTCGCCTGTTTGTGGGGTTTGAGGAATGTATTAAGATTTTGTTAAGCATATATTCTTCCAGCCATAGGAGTGAGGACATCCTCCCCTAACTGAAGGTTTTCTGGAATCTGAGACTGAGCCTTGTGAGCTTTCTGCTGAGTTTGTTTTTCTGCTGTCCTGGTTTTCAGCATGATGGGCTTCTTGTCACTTCCCCTGCACTGGGTTTTCTTTGCATTCAGCTTTCACTGCAGGAGCTTTCACGGAGTTGGGCTCCCACTGTGATTGGCCTCCTCCTTGCAAGGCTTGCACTGAGGTTGTTTGAGCCATGTTAAATTCAACAAATGGCACCATATATGTCGGGGAAGTGTGTAATTTCTTCAATTCTGTCTCATTGCAACAAAAATTTGAAGCGACGGACCAGTATGACAGCCTTCGGGTGGACCAGTGTTATAGCCCTCAGATGGACCAGTGTTACGTCTCCGTGTTACAGCTCAGCTTTATTTAGAAAGTAAAGGAAAACACATCCTCAAGGCATGAGGGCATGCCAACTCAAAAGATGTGAAGAGAAGAGAGGCTTCTGGCTCAGTTTTGGCTCCTCTTTTTATATGTTTTTTCTCCTCCCCCTGGGCATGCCCTATATAAATTGGGCTAGCCAGGAGTGCTGTTTGCTCTACCTGAAGTCCTTGCTCAGGTCCTTGGACCTTCCTGTGTTCTACCCCTTCCTTGTCTTTTAGCCACTGCCATTCTGGACTCATTTTTCCTATTTTAACTACTTAACAATATTTTACTCACATAGTCCACTTCAAACTGCCTTCAGAATTCAAGTATATCTATGTTCCACTCTTTCTGCTATTACTTATTAATCGGTTGCCATATATTAATATAGTTTTTTGTATATGTTCCATTCAGCCTATGCAGACATATAGCATTAGTTACTGTCTACGGATCTTGAAAGAAGTCAAGAAGGAATATTTTGGAGAAAAATGCCATCTTCTATAGAAATAATGGTATGAGAGTTCTTTGCATAGTCTCTAGGCAGAGAAGAAGAATGAGAAAGTTATCTCTGCTGGCTTATCCTGTTGGTGGAATCTACTCTCAAGTGTATGCACCCAAATTTCATTGTTCCTGTCCTCAGGGTTTTCATCTTTCCCTGTAAAGACATGATGTTTAAGAGAGTCCTATCAAGGTTGTGTATTTTGTCTCCTTAGCAATTTTGCCACCTTTTAAATTAAATCCTTGGCTAGATTATCAGAACAGTCATCACTGCAACTGCAAAAGATAAAGGTCTTTTTAAATATGGCACTGGAGCCCTTCAGGCAGCACACACATAATAGATAACTGGCTAACCTGTAACTGTCAGTATTTTTTAAAGGCTTTTACAGATATGAACAAATCCAAACAACTGACAATTTTTATAATTACCATTTTCCCATTACCTCCAAATGCTAGAGGACTTGTACACAAATGAGTGTTACCTCTTCTTCCATATCTTCTAATCCATAATATGGAGAGAGATTAATAATTTTTATTTGATGGTATGCCAAAAGTTAATAGTACTCACTTATACCAGTAATGGGGTCCTTGTGGCCATCTAGTCAAGGAGTGATCTAGATCTAAATTTCAACCTGAGGTTGCCTTCCAAGGCCTTCTTTCACAATCACATGTACTCACTGACAGCACCTTAAAGCAAAGCCTTAGAAAAAAAGATTTAGATGTGGCAGTTTACATGGAAAGAGATTACTTTAAAAAAAAAAGTGAGAAAGATAAGCAGAGTGAGATAAGAAAAGTAGGGTTAAGAAACTAAAGATGTCTAACTAAACTCGTTAGTGTTTTGAGTAACTGGAATTAACTCCCTCTGTGATGAGTGAAAGTCATTCAGTTATGTCCAACTCTTTGCAACGGTATGGACTATAGAGTCCACAGAATTCTCCAGGTCAGAATACTGGAGTGGGTAGCCTTCCCCTGCTCCAGGGAACTTTCCAACCCAGAGATCGAACCCAGGTGTCCCACACTGCAGGTGGATTCTCTACCACCTGAGGCACTCCTTCTAGTATATTCTAAATCACTCTGTAGAATATACTTCTGGTCAATTCCTACGCATAAGAAGGCTTAAGTTTGATCTCTCAACCACCTTCCAATTATTTGAGAATCACTTACCACAATTCTTGTCTGATTTCTATGGTTTTGAAGAAAGAGAGCAACAAAATGATCTAGAAAATCTTCAAACTCAGCTGCAGCTCAAATGAGATGAAGGAATATTGTTTACAGCATCATAGGTATCTGCTACAAAAGCCAAGCCTCTTTAAATGCAAAGATTTCTAAATTTTCAATGTACAGTCATCATTTTACACAAAGTACTCAGAATAATAAAAAAGAACAAATTTATAAAGGTAGTAAAGCCTTAAAAACATTAGGAAAGAAGAAAAATAAAAATCATACTCTTAAGAGGAGTACAAGATGGAGGAGGAGTAGGTGGATGTGGAGTATATCTCTCTCCACAAATACATCAGGAATACACTTTCAGACACAGAAGAGCATGCAGAACACCAGCTGAGAGCTGACAGGAGTACCTGACCAGTGGAAAAGAATATATAGAACCACGGAAAACTCAGTAGGATGAAGGAACTAGGGGGGAAAACAGGAGTGTTAGTAGGACTGGATGTGTCCTCAGCGGGTGGGGGAACTGAAGCAGGGGTCCAGTCACCACTTTGGGGCAATTGTCTGAGTCAGAGGAGAAACATTTAAGGCTGAGAGTGAAACAGCTGATTTGTGGCAGCCTAAATGGAATGAGAATCTGACAGTTCTTCCTGCAGCCATGCATACCCCAGACAGGGACACAGGTCCCTTAGAGGGGCAACAGCTGGGAGCTGGAGTTTAGGAAATGTGGAACAATCTCAGGGCGAGGGCTGATGTTGACGGCAGAGAGACGGATTGAGGAGATGTAAGGGAGGAGTTTGTAGTGGGAAATGCCTCTTGAGGAAATCCAGGCAGCCATGGAAACAAGGCTATACTGCTGAGTCACACGTAGGGCTGGAGCCATCACCATAGCCTCTCCCCACATGCCAGCATTGGCAGCTGAGCAATATAGAGGCTGGCCCATCTAATGCCTGAGGCACTGAACTACAGAGTAGGACCACACCCAGGGTGCTCCGTTAAGTGACTGATTTGCTGAACAACAGTGTAGGACTCCAGCAGGGGGCCCCCTCTACATGCCTGACATGCCAAACAAAAGAGAAGGGCCCCAGACAAGGGAGCCCTCTAAGTGCCTGAATGGGCAGCGCTACAGAGAAAGACTGAGCAAAGAGGCCTTCTGATTGTCAGCTACAAGAAGCTAAAGAAAAGACTCTGATAGGGCCATAACTCCTGTTGCAGAGGCAGGCCATGTCTCTGTACACTTGGTGCCTCCAGGGTGCCCGCAACCCAAGCAGTTGCACTACCTTCATGCTCAACCCTCACTGGAGCAGAGCTGCCACAGGCAAAAGAGTCTTGGGTCTATGCACACAGGGTCACTTTGGTCGTGTTCAACTCTTTGCGACCCTGTGGACTGTGGCCTGCCAGGCTTCTCCGTCAGGGGGTTCTCCAAGCAAGAATAATGGAGGGTATTTGTCAATATTGGTTGCCATACCTTTCTAGAGCACTATATTTCCTGCTGCCCTAGCTGTCAACTCCTCTGAGTACCTCTGCCAGAACCCCTGCAACCCAAGCAGCTGAACCACCCCCACACCTGGCCCTCACTGGAGCAGACCCAAGTCCTCCAGGGCAGCCCCAGAAGCAAATCCTAGTGGACAACCCACATGCAGAGGTGGAAATAAAATCACCATTGAAACCCAGGGGCAGTGTGGCTAAGGAAGAAGACCCCAAACCCTACCAGCTATACAAGCTGCAGATTAAATCCACATAATAAACTAGGCAGACTCTGTGATTATGGAATATATAAAAGGGCATTGAGAGCTCCCACAAAAGAAAATGCACTAGTTCTGATAGCTGTGGACACTGGGGGCAAGAACACACAGGAGTAGGGCCAGATTAGAATGTGTGCTGCCCCCACAGCAGGTCCAGAGACCACCACAGTGTTGGAAAGCATCAAAGGGAGGTGA
The DNA here is from genome assembly GCF_032405125.1 of Capricornis sumatraensis. NCBI lineage: Eukaryota > Metazoa > Chordata > Mammalia > Artiodactyla > Bovidae > Capricornis > Capricornis sumatraensis. The sequence continues at coordinate 42,139,196 of NC_091074.1, read as the reverse complement.
GGTGGACTGTGACTCCCAGTGAGGGAAAGGACTCTGACAGCAGTGATTAAAGAAAAAACATTTATTATTCTTTTGTTTTGACTTGTTCTGTAGATTATTTTGGATTTTTTTAAAACTTCTTTCTTTTTTTCCACCCCTTTGTTGTACTTGTCGATTTTATTGGCAGTATGAAATCTAATTAATCTTTTGGGCTTTTCTTCCCTCAGTTACATTTTTTATTGTTGTTATAAACCTCTGCCTCCACGTTGGGCTTTTGCAGTTCTGTGGAGTTTTCCTTTTTTTTTTTTCTCTTTCTTTCTTCTTTTTTTCTCCCCCTTTTCTCTTTTTCTAATTTTAATTTTTTAAGCCCATTATTACTTTCTACATTTATTCCTTTATTTGGTTTTCCTACTAATCTTTTTCCTCTTGCAGTTAATCTTTAATGCATATAATTCTTCTTTATTTATCTCTATTTAACTTTGCATATCTATTCTTCCTTTCTTTCCGTTCTTCTCAACATACTTGTTAGTTTTGTTTTCATTGCATTATTCCCAACTTGGTACCTTGCTTTAGTTTTGTTTTCCAGTTTGTTCTTTAGTTTTGCTCTTAACTGGTAGATATAATTTTTTATTTTCTTTGTTTGCTGGGTGAATCTACTGTACTTTATATTTGTGGGACTGCTTTGATTTTGCTTATGGGTGTATATGCATATGTGTATATTCCGTTATTTTAATTAATTTTTGCCTGATTTTATAACTGCCATTTGTCTGGGGTTCATCTTTGGTTTCTCATTTTTGGATACTTGTTTTAATTTCAATTAATGCCATAACAAACCATTTGTAGAATCTTTGTTCCTGACCCGAGATCAAGCCCTGAGCCTTTGCAGTGGGAGCACTGATTCCAAGACCCTAGACTACCAGAGAACTAACCCTAGGGAGTATCAAATAGTGAGAATTTACACAAAAGAAACCACCTGAATACAAGACCCTGCATCACCCAACCACCAGTATCACCCTGTGCAGGACATTTCATCTAAACAACAAACAAAGCAAAAATACAAACTCAATCATCAGCAGACAGGATTATTACCTCACTCAGCCTTGCCAATCAGAGGAAAAACACAAAAACCAACCAACAAACAAAAACTCAGCACAAATCTCACCCTCTACAAGCTTACACAAAGGCACTGGACCAAACTTCAGAGGGCAGAAACTAAAAAGAAGAAAGAATTCAACCTTGAAGCCTGGGAAAGGGAGGCCTCAAACGCAATAAGTTAAAAAAAAAAAAAAAGTGAAAGGGAAGATGAAAAACTACACAAATGAAGGAACAAACTAGAAACACAGAAGTCCAAATAAATGAAGAGGAAATAGGCAAACTACCTGAAAAATAATTCAGAATAATGATAATAAAGATAACCAAAAACCTTGAAAACAAAATGGAGAAAAATGCAATAATCAATTAATAAAGACATAGAATAATTAAATAATAAGCATGCAGAGACAAATAACACAAGTACTGAAATTAAAAATACTCTAGAATGAATCAATAGCAGAATATCTGAAGCAGAAGAACAAATCAGTGAGCTGGAAAATAAAATAGTGGAAATAACTTCTGAAAAGCAGAATAAAGTAAAAATGAGAAGAAATGAGCACTGTCTCAGAGACCTCTAGGATAGTATCAAATGTACCAATATTCCAATTATAGGGGTCCAAGAAGATGAGAAAAATAAAGGGTATGAAAACATTTTTGAAGAGATTATAGTTGAAAATTTCCCCAACATGGAAAAAGAAATAGTCAATCAAGTCCAAGAGTCACAAAGTGTCCCATACAGAATAAACCCAAGGAGAAACATGCCAAGATGCATACTAACCAAACTAACAAAGACTAAACAAAAAGAAAGAATGTTAAAAGCAGCAAGGGAGAAGCAACAAGTAACATACAAGGGAAACCCCATATGCTTAATGGCTGATCTTTCAGCAGAAACTCTGCAGGCCAGAAGGGAATGGCAAGATATATTTAAAGTACTGAAAGGGGAAAATCTACAATCAAGATTACTGTGTCTTGCAAGGATTTCATTCAAAATTGATGGAGAAATAAAAAGCTTTTCAGACAAGTAAAAGTTAAGAGAATCCTGTACCACCAAACCAGCTTTACAACAAATTTAAATGGGCTTATATGGTCAAGAAATACAAGAGAAGAAAAAGATGTACAAAATCAACCCCAAACAATTAAGAAAATGGCAATAGGAACATATATATCAATAATTTCTTCAAATGTAAATGGATTAAATGCTCCAACCAAAAGACACAGACTCAATGAATGGATTAAAAAAACAAGACTGATATATATGCTATCTACAAGAAACCCACTTCAGATCTAAAGACAAATATAGACTGAAAGTGAGAGGATGCAAAAATATATTCCATGCAAATTGGAAGCAAAAGAAAGCTGGAGTAGCAATCCTCATATCAGACAAAACAGACCTTATGTTAAAGAATATTACAAGAGACAAAGAAGGACACTACATAATGATCAAGGGATCAATCCAAGAGGAAGACATAACAATTGTAAATATCTATGCACCCAACATAGGAGCACCTCAATACATGAGACAAACACTAACACATAACACTAGAGAAACTGACAGTAGCACAATAATAGTAGAAGACTTTAACACCCCGCTCATACCAATGGACAGATCATCAAATCAGAAAATTAATAAGGAAACACAGATTTTAAATGATACATTAGATGAGATGGATTTCATTGATTTCTCCAGGACATTCCATACAAATGCAGAAGAATACACCTTCTCAAGTTCACGTGGAACATTCTCCATTAGACCACATCCTGGGTCATAAATCATACCTCAGTAAATTTAATAAAATTAAAATCATATCAAGCATCTTATCTGACCACAATGCTATGAGACTAGATATCAATTGCAAGGGGAAAAAAAATGTAAGAAACACAAACACATGGAGATTAAACAATACATTTCTAAATAACCAACAGATTACTGAAGAAATCAAAAGGAAAAAAAAAATTCTAGAAACAAATGACAATGAAAACACAAGAACTAAAAACCTATGGGGTGCAGCAAAATCAGTTCTAAGAAGGAAGTTCATAGTAATACAACCCTACCTCAAGAAATAAGAAAAACGTCAAATAGACAACCTAACTTTACACCTAAAACAACTGGAAAAAAAAAAAATTAGTAGAAGGAAAGAGATCATAAAGATCTGAGCATAAATAAATGGAAAAAAATGAAAGAAGCAATAGTAATGATTAACAAAAGTAAAAGCTGGCTCTTTGAAAAGATAAACAAAATTGAAGAGCCTTTAGCCAGACTCATCAAGGACAAAGAGAGAAGAATCAAATCAACAAAAGTAGAAATGAAAAAGGATAGGTTACAACAGACAATGCAGAAATACAAAGGAATCTAAAGGACTCTTATGGACAACTATACGGAAATAAACTGGATAACCTGGAAGAAATGGACAGATTTTCAGAAAAGTTCAATCTTCCAAGACTGAACAAGGAAGAAATAGAAATTACGAACAACCCAGTTACAAGCACTGAAATTGAACCTGTGATGAAAAATCTCCCAAAAAACAAAAGTCCAGACCAGATGGCTTCACAGGAGAATTCTTTCAAACATTTAGAGAAGATCTAATGCTTATCCTTCTAAAACTCTTTCAAAAAATTGCAGGGGAAGGAATACTTCCAAACTCATACTACAAGGCCACCATCACCCTGATACTAAAGTCAGACAAAGACAGCACAAAAGAAGAAAGTTACAGGCCAATAACACTGATGAACATACATGCAAAAATCCTCAACAAAATTTTAGCAAACAGAATTCAGCAACATATCAAAAAGCTCATACACCATGATCAAGTTGGGTTTAATCCAGGGATACAAAGATTCTTCAATATATGCAAATCTATCAATGTGATACACCATATAAACAAATTGAAAGATGAAAACCCTATGATAATCTCCATAGATGCAGAAAAAGCCTTTGACAAAATTCAGCCCCCGTTATGACTAAAACTCTTCAAAAGATGGACATAGAAGGAACCTACCTCAACATAGTAAAAGCCATATATGATAAGCCTACAGCAGATCTTATTCTCAACATTGAAAAACTGAAAGCATTCCCCCTAAGATCAAGAACAAGACAAGGGTTCCACTTTCATCACTATTATTCAACACAGTTCTGAAAGTCCTAGGTATACCAATCAGAGAAGAAAAAGAAATAAATCCACATCAGAAAAAGGAAGTAAAACTCTCACTGTTTCCAGAAGACATGATACTGTACATAGAAATTCCTAAATATAGTATCAAAAAATTGCTAGAACTAATCAGTGAATTTAGAAAAATCAATACACATAAATCACTTGCATTTTTATATCCTAACAATGAAAAATCAGAAAGAGAAATTAATGAATCAATCCCATTCACCATTGCAAAAATATAATAAAATATGTGCAGTAAACTTACCCAAGGAGATAAAAGAACTGTACACAGAAAATTATAAGACACTGAAGAAAGAAATCAAAGATACATAAACAGATGGAGAGATAATCCATGTTCCTGGGTAGGAAGAATCAATATTGTGAAAATGATTATACTACCAAACAGAATCTACAGATTCAATGTGGTCCCTATTAAATTACCAAAGGCATTTTTTCAGAGAATGAGAACAAAAAATTTCACAATTCATATGGAAAAAATAAAACAAACACAAAAAAACAAAAGCCCAGAATAGCCAAAACATTCTTGAGAAAGAAGAATGGAGCTGGAGGAATCAATCTTCCTGACTTCAGATTATACTACAAAGCTACAGTCATCAAGAGAGTATGGTACTGGCACAAAAACAGAAATATAGACAAATGGAACAAGATAGAAAGCCCAGAAATAAACCCATGCACCTATTCTGCTGCTGCTAAGTCACTTTAATCGTGTCTGACTCTGTGCGACTCCATAGATGGAAGCCCACCAGGCTCCCCCTGGTATTCTCCAGGCAAGAACACTGGAGTGGGTTCTTCTCCAATGCATGAAAGTGAAAAGTGAAAGTGAAGTCGCTCAGTCGTGTCTGACTCTTAGGGACCCCCGGACTGCAGCCTATCAAGCTCCTCCGTTCATGGGATTTTCCAGACAAGAGAACAGGTGTGGGCTGCCATTGCCTTCTCCAAGCACCTATGGGTGCCTTATTTTTGACAAAGGAGGCAAGAATATACAATGGGGCAAAGAAAGCCTCTTCAATAAATGGTGCTGGGAAAACTGTACAGCTACATGTAAAAGAATGAAATTAAAATACTTCCTAACACCATATGCTGTGAAAGTGCTGCACTCAATATGCCAGCAAATTTGGAAAACTCAGCAGTGGCCAAAGGACTGGAAAAGGTCAGTTTTCATTCCAATTTCAAAAAAAGGCAATGCCAAATAATGTTCAAACTACCACACATTGCACTCATCTCACATGCTAGTAAAGTAATGCTCAAAATTCTCCAAGCCAGGCTTCAGCAATACATGAACCGTGAGCTCCCTGATGTTCAAGGTGGTTTTAGAAAAGGCAGAGGAACCAGAGATCAAATTGTAAATATCTGCTGGACCATCAAAAAAGCAAGCGAGTTCCATAAAAACATGTATTTCTGCTTTATTGACTATGCCAAAGCCTTTGACTGTGTGGATCACAAGAAACTGTGGAAAATTCTGCAAGAGATTGGAATACCAGACCACCTGACCTGGCTCTTGAGAAATCTGTATGCAGGTCAGGAAGCAACAGTTAGAACTGGACATGGAACAACAGACTGGTTCTAAATTGGAAAAGGAGTACATCAAGGCTGTATATTGTCACCCTGCTTATTTAACTTATATGCAGAGCACATCATGAGAAACGCTGGGCTGGAAGAAACACAAGCTGTAATCAAGATTGCCGGGAGAAATATCAATAACCTCAGATATGGAGATGACACCACCCTTATGGCAGAAAGTGAAGAGGAGCTAAAAAGCCTCTTGATGAAAGTGAAAGAGGAGAACGAAAAAGTTGGCCTAAAGCTCAAAATTCAGAAAATGAAGATCACGGCATCTGATCCCATCACTTCATGGCAAATAGATGGGGAAACAGTGGAAACAGTGTCAGACTTTAATTTTTTGGGCTCCAGAATCACTGCAGATGGTGACTGCAGCTATGAAATTAAAAGACGCTTACTCCTTGGAAGAAAAGTTATGACCAACCTAGATAGCATATTCAAAAGCAGAGACATTACTTTGCTGATTAAGGTCCGTCTAGTCAAGTCTATGGTTTTTCCTGTGGTCATGTATGGATGTGAGAGTTGGACTGCGAAGAAGGCTGAGCACTGAAGAATTGATGCATTTGAACTGTGGTGTTGGAGAAGACTCTTGAGAGTCCCTTGGACTGCAAGGAGATCCAACCAGTCCATTCTCAAGGAGATCAACCCTGGGGTTTCTTTGGAAGGAATGATGCTAAAGCTGAAACTCCAGTACTTTGGCCACCTCATGAGAAGAGTTGACTCATTGGAAAAAACTCTGATGCTGTGAGGGATTGTGGGCAGGAGGAGAAGGGGACGACAGAGGATGAGATGGCTGGATGGCATCACGGACTCAATGGATGTGAGTCTGAGTGAACTCCGGGAGTTGGTGATGAACAGGGAGGCCTGGCGTGCTGCGATTCATGGGGTCGCAGAGTTGGACACAACTGAGTGACTGAACTGAACTGAACACCATACACAAAGATAAATTCAAAATGGATTAAAGACCTAAAGGTAAGACCGGAAACTGTAAAACTCTTAGAGGAAAACATAGACAGAACTATTAATGACATAAATCAAAGCAAGATCCTCTATGATCCACCTCCTAGAGTAATGGAAATAAAAGAAAAGTAAACAAGTGGGACCTGGTTAAGCTTAAAAGCTTTTGCACAGAAAAGGAAACTATAAACAAGGTGAAAGACAACTCTTGGAATGGGAGAAAAGACTAGCAAAATGAAACAATTGACCAAGTATTAATTTCCAAAGGAAACAAGCAGCTCATTCAGCTCAATGTCAGAAAAACAAACAAGCCAATCAAAGAGCAGGGAAAAGACCTAAACAGACATTTCTCCAAAGAAGACACATAGATGGCTAACAAACACATGAAAAGATGCTCAACATTGCTCATTATTAGAGAAATGCAAATCAAAACTACAATGCGATATCACCTAACACCAGTCAGAATGACCATCATCAAAATGTCTACAAAGAATAAATGCTAGAGAGGGTGTGAAGAAAAGGGAATGCTTTTGCACTGTTGGTGGGAATATAAATTGATACAGCCCCAAAACCTAGGAATAAACCACCATTCAGTTCAGTTCAGTTCAGTCGCTCATCCATGTCCGAATCTTTGTGACCCCATGAATCGCAGCACGCCAGGCTTCCCTGTCCATCACCAACTCCCGGAGTTCACTCAGACTCATGTCCATCGAGTCACGTTCATCGATGGCATCGATGCCATCCAGCCATCTCATCCTCTGTTGTCCCCTTCTCCTCCTGCCTCCAATCCCTCCCAGCATCAGTCTTTTCCAATGAGTCAACTCTTCTCATGAGGTGGCCAAAGTACTGGAGTTTCAGCTTTAGCATCATTCCTTTCAAAGAAATCCCAGGGCTGATCTCCTTGAGAATGGACTGGTTGGATCTCCTTGCAGTCCAAGGGACTCTCAAGAGTCTTCTCCAACACCACAGTTCAAAAGCATCAATTCTTTGGCACTCAGCCTTCTTATGGCCCAGCAATGCCACTCCTAGGAATATAACCTGAAGAAACCAAAATTGAAAAAGATACATGCATCCCATTATTTGTTGCAGCACTATTTATAATAGATATAACATGGGTGCAACTTATACGTCCATTGACAGATGAATGGATAAAGTAGTTGTGGTACCTATACACAATGGAATATTCAGTTCAGTTCAGTCACTCAGTTGTGTCTGACTCTTTGTGACCCCATGGACTGCAGTACGCCAGGCCTCCCTGTCCATCACCAACTCCCAGAATTTACCCAAACTCATGTTCATTGAGTCGCTGATGCCATCCAACCATCTCATCCTCTGTCTTCCCCTTCTCTCCCATCTTCAATCTTTCTCAGCATCAAGGTCTTTTCCAATGAGTCAGCTCTTCACATCAGGTGGCCAAAGTATTGGAATTTTAGCTTCAACATCAGTCCTTCTAATGAACACTCAGGACTGATCTTTAGGATGGAATGTTTGGATCTCCTCTCAGTCCAAGGGACTCTCAAAAGTCTTCTCCAACACCACAGTTAGCGATAAAAAAACAAAAATGCATCTAAGTCATTTCTAATGAGGTTGATGTACCTAAAGCCTATTATACAGAGTGAAGTAAGTCAAAAAGAGAAAGATAAATACCATGTTGTAACACATATATATGGAATCTATAAAAATGGTACTGAAGAATTTATCTACAGGGTAGCAGACATAGAGACATAGAGAATAGAATTATGGACATGGGGAGGGGGAGGAGAGGATGAGAAATATGGAAAGAGTAACATGGAAACTTACATTGTTGCTGCTGCTGCTCAGTCCCTTCAGTCGTGTCCTACTCTGTGCGACCCCATAGATGGCAGCCCACCAGGCTCCCCCGTCCTGGGATTCTCCAGGCAAGAACACTGGAGTGGGGTGCCATTTCCTTCTCTAATGCATGAAAGTGAAAAGTGAAAGTGAAGTCGCTGAGTCGTGTCCGCTTAGCGACTCCATGGACTGCAGCAGACCAGGCTCCTCTGTCCATGGGATTCTCTAAGCAAGAGTACTGGAATGGGGTGCCATTGCCTTCTCTGGGAAACTTACAGTACCATATGTGAAATAGACAGCCAACAGGAATTTGCTCTATGGCTCAGGAAACTCAAACAGGGTCTCTGTATCTATCTAGAGGAGTGGAATGGGGAGGGAGACGAGAGGGAGGTTAAAAAGGGAGGGGATATATATATATATACACCTATGGCTGATTGATGTTGAGGTTTGACAGAAAACAACAAAATTCTGTAAAGCAATTATCCTTCAATTAAAAAATAAATTAAAAAAATCATATGCTTCAATACTGAATGCTTGGGGCTGGTGCACTGGGACGACCCAGAGGGATGGTATGGGGAGGGAGGAGGGAAGGGGGTTCGGGATGGGGAATACATGTATACCTGTGGCGGATACATGTTGATGTATGGCAAAACCAATACAATATTGTAAAGTAATTAACCTCCAAGTAAAATACATAAATTTATTAAACAAGAACAATAACAAAAATAAAACCATTTTGTTTCCAAAGTGGGGGAGGGGATTCATATGCTCATTTTGCTTGCCATCACAGATAAAAAAATTCTAAAGAAAAGATCCCAAGTTACATTTGTTCATGTATTAAAAATGGTACTACTCAATAGTCAAGTATGCATTATTACAACTACAGAAAAGTTTCAAAATAATAAAAAAACTATGAATATATTTCTACATATTAAAAAATCAGGGAAAAGTTCACATCATTATTTTATTAAATGTAGAAAAATCATCCAATAAAATATAGTACTTATTCACAAGTTTTAGAAAGCTTAGCAAATTAAAAGTACAAAATATCTTATTTAATCCTCTAAAGACAGATGCCAAAAGCCCACAGAAAACATGGTAGATATTATGATTTTAGAATTATTTCCACTAAAGGTAATTATTATAGCTCTTGTTTATTTAATATTTTAGTAGAAGTTCTATCTACTATATTAATCAAAAATAGGAGTAGGCAAATAATTTATAGAAATATATGCAGTTACTCTTATTTGCAAACAATATAGTTGCTTGGAGATAGTTCATCAGGACTGTTGTCAGCATATAAAAATTTACACAGTTTATATATTAAGCAAATGACTGATTAGAAAAAATCAAAATATACATTTATGATAGCATAAAAACATATGTGGAGTGAATCTGACAAATATAAAGAGGATCTTTATAAAAATATTACAAAACATTATAGTAAGTTTAAAAATAGACCCAAATAAATGGAATATTATAGCATATCATGAAAGAGAAGACACAATTTCATAAAGATGTTAATTTTCCCCCATTCTATAAATTCAAGGCAGTTACAATCAGTATCACAAAATGAGCTTTGCAGCACTAAGTAAATATGATAAAATTCATATGGAAATTTAAAACTCAATAAAAGTTAAAGGAAGACAAAGAATAATAAGACATAACAAGATTAAACATAATAGCATCAAAATGAAGTGCAAAAGTATAGTGTGTTTTGACCTACAGACAATAAATATATTGATCAATTAAAAGCCCAGAAATATAACAAAGCCTATTTAAGACATTTTTATAAGAACACTACCAATCAATGGATAATGATGAACTAGCTAAGCAATGGTGTTAAGATAACTGATTTTTCTTATTAAAATTGTCATTAGATCTCTACTTCAGACTTTACTGAACTTCTAAATAGCTAAAAGATAGAAATTAAAGGAAACAATAATGTAGGAGGTAGCTGTTTTGACCTTTGGAAAAACAAAGAATATTGTGATACATTTGATTAAATGAAATTAACATTTACAGGACACAAGATATCATATGTTAAGAACCGAAGTGAGATTAGAAGATATTTGCAATACAGAAAATTTGATAGTATTAGCATACAGAATATATAACATCTATAATTTGTCAGGGAAATGTAATAGAAATGACAACATATATGAAGGCACATCATAAAAGAAGAAACATGGACAGCAGCACAGAAAATCACATTCAATTACTTTAGTTACCAGTTGTTAAATGTTAAAAAAAATATTAAAAGGAAACAAAAAAATGTTATACTACTTTTGTTTTGGTAAAAAACTCATAATCCTGATGGAGATTAATAAAATCAACATATTATATATACTAAAATTCTTAATTTTGATTGTAGGTAGAAGAAAAAACCATAAAGAAGCTTTTGTTCACATACACCAGAAAACAAGATAAAATGAAACAAAATTTTGATTATAGGAAAACCCTAAAACAATTTAATGGGAAAATGTAAATGAAGCAAATTTGTATAATGTAAAATACAGAAAAATTAAAAGTAATAAAACAGATATATATATATAAATTTAAAAATTAAAAATGAATGATAAAAGTAACTTGGAAAATAATAGCTAACTTATATCATTAATATAGTTAAGAAAATCTATAATATGATACTACTTGTTGGTCTTCAAATATGTATATTTAATAAAATATAAAATAATATGGCTCACAACAAAAAGAAAGAAAGCTAGCATTCTTCACTATGATTAAAAAAGTAATTGAGTTAGAAGGCATTTGAAATAAAATAGCCAAATAACTGTAGTCATGTGACAAGTTTATAATCCTATGGGAAATAAAAACAGAAAAATTAATTTTAATGTTCGGGCAATGACCTTGGTGCTAGAGTCCTAAAAAGGAAGCTGATCCACAGAACTTTGTGGATGTGTGGGGGTAAGGTTGCCATAAAAAAAAAATCCATTTCTTTTTTACTTTTTGAGCCATTTTACTTTGCACTGTATGAAGAAACTTCTAGCATTCCAACTTCTTTTAATGTAGACCACCATTGGGCACGGTTCTCAGTCACACAACAGAGCAATAGAGACACTTCCAGTTTAGCTGCTTCATAAGTACTAAATTCAGAATCTCTGGGCCATTCCTCCATATCAGCAATTTGACTCAGTCCATCAGGGTTTTCCATTTTCCCTGGTAAAATAGCTTTCCAATCCATTCTTAACATAGTCTTTAGGTTTCTACAGATATTAAATAAATAATAATTATAAAAATATTGGAAATCTTTTGTTGAGTATAGTACTTCATGCCGGTTCACACTGTAGTGTGTACTCATCTCACTGTGGTGAGTATTTGCTCTCTTGTGGCCTGTTGATATTTAAGCCTAGTTAATGGATCTAGGAACAATGAAGGGTGGTAAATGTGGGTCTCGGGAGTGTCGATATTCACCTAAGTGCAATTAACTCATACTTCAGTGATTATGTTTTTCAAACAAGGGAACACACGGTTACTGCTGCTGGCAAGGGAGGTTTGCATCTGTGAAGACTGAGTGGGATTTAGGTAAGAATATGAGTGAGAGAAGGAATTTTATGAGGAGCCAAGACAAAGCAAGAGATCAAGAGCATGAAAGAGCATGTTCAATGTGAGGGTACCCACCCCCCATAAAGTTCACCATACAATAATACAGCAAAGCTTGAGACATGCATTGGCAGTAGTTAAAGGAAGGCCAGACCTCAAGTGTTTGTGTACACATGTAGTGTTCAGATTTTGGACAGAGTGGTATCAAATACTTTTGAGTAGAAGAGAAACATAGTCATATTAGAAATTTAAATGTAACAAAAGCTGCAATGTGAAGGATGGATTTGAGAGAGAAAAAAATGCATCAGATAGCAATATTATCTCAGGCCAAAACTTGGTATTTCTGAAGCTAATATTTAGAAGTGAATTTTGCAAAAAAAAAAAAAAAAAGAGCATATATAACTGATTTAATATAATAAGAAGATATTACTTGCCAAAAGAAGCTTAAAATTAAATGGCATAGTTAAAAAAAAAAAACGAATCCTGAATTAGATGATAGAACACCTTTTGTTAGGAACTATTTTTTAACTATGTGATCTTGAACACTGACTTAAAAAAATAAAAAAGCAGTTATTTGGTGACTACTGTATGCCAAATTCTAAGCAAGAGAAGCAAGAGAGCAGATGAAGGAAGCAAGTAGACTTACGTGAAATAAAGAAATCAGGAATATGGCTATTTCATAACAAGGGAGTTTGTAGCACAGATTTTCTTATTGAACACAGATTTGGTTGAAGAAATAGGGAGAAGTTTTGTGTAATTTATTAAAAACAGTAGAGAAGGAACCCAAATGTCCATCAACAGATAAATCGAAAAATCAAATGTGGTATACATATACAATAAAGTATTAAGCAGTCATTAAAAAGAAGAAAAAATATCCAATGCTACAACATCCCTGAAACTCAAGGACAAAGGACAAATGCTGTATGATCTCACTTACAAAGTATCTAAATAGTCAAAGTCAGAAACAAATTAGAGAAGTGATTGTCAAGGACTGGTGGGGAGGGACAATTATTGTTTAATGGATATAAAACATTTTATCCAATGCTTATTCAAAACAGTTTTGCAAGATCAAAAATTCTGGAAATCTGTTGCACAACAGTGTAAATATACTTAATATTTCTGAGCTGTACACTTAAAATGGTTAAGAAGGTAAATTTAATGCTGCATGTTTTTAATCACAATTTTTTTAAACAGAGAACACAGTGTAGAATTTGTGCCAGGCTAAGAATCACAGATTGATTTTGATACCTTTTACAGTAAGAGTTCATCCATAGAAGCTGTATTAATTATTTTCTTGAAAGATATTTGAGGCTCTGGATAAAACAAAACTCTCAAAACCATGGGGGAGAATAAGGAACAGCAGCACTTGTGGAACTCGGCAACATGGTGGGGGGGGGAAACTCACAGAGGACAAAGCTGCCTTTGCAATGGCCTATTACCTCCTACAAACAAAAACTATGAGGCCAGAGAGCACGAAAATTAGTAGACTCTGAGATACCCCTTAGGACATCCTAGAAACACTCGGAGAGGGGAGGTAAAACCTGTGTATTTTAGGTATTACTCCTTGGAAGGAAAGTTATGGCCAACCTAGACAGCATATTAAAAAGCAGAGACATTACTTTGTCAACAAAGGTCGGTCTAGTCAAGGCTATGGTTTTTCCAGTGGTCATGTATGGATTTGAGAGTTGGGCTATAAAGAAAACTGAGCACTGAAGAATTCATGATTTTGAACTGTGGTGTTGGAGAAAACGCTTGAGATTCCCTTGGACTGCAAGGTGATCCAACCAGTCCATCCTAAAGGAGATCAGTCCTGGGTGTTCATTGGAAAGACTGATGTTGAAGCTGAAACTCCAGTACTTTGGCCACCTGATGCGAAGAGCTGACTCATTTGAAAAGACCCTGGTGCTGGGACAGATTGAGGGCAGGAGGAGAAGGGGACGACAGAGGATGAAATGGTTGGATGGCATCACCGACTCAATGGATGTGAGTCTGAGTGAACTCCGGGAGCTGGTGATGGACAGGGATGCCTGGAGTGCTGTGGTTCATGGGGTCTCAAGAAGTCTGACATGACTGAATGACTGAACTGAACTGAACTGAATTGTAATAATGGTAAAGAAGCTGTATTAATTGGACTCTGGACCCAGATTGCCTGGGTTTGAATCTTGGCTTTCTTAAACTCCATATCTTCATCCATGAAACATGGATCATTACAGTATCTATGCCATAAAATTACTGTAAACATATTTTCAAAGGGGAAATTTTGCAGAAACCAGTAATTCAGAAACTAAGCACCACACTTAGAGAGTTGGAGAAGTCAGGTTTATTATGCCGGTGGGTCCAGGGGAGTTAACACTCCAATCTCTGAGCCCCAAACAAAGGGGTTACAGAGTTTTTATAGACAGACTATAGTGGGCAACACTAGCTGTTAATAGTCTGTTTTAAACTAAGGAGTTTCACACACGCAGGAACAGCATTCAAAATGGGGAAGGGGATGCCTAAGGACAGGCATGACTAAGGACAGGCATGACTAAGCATGGACAGGCATAACTTTGCATGGACAGGCATGACTAAGCATGTTTGCAGGTTCTGGACAAACTGCAAAGAGCAGGACAAGGGTGAGAATGATAAGCTCCAGTTCCTAGTATCGTAAGTCCCCACTTTCTGAGACCACGTGACCTATGTGATCCAGACTTTGCAAGGAGTAAGTTGAGTTACAGAGGCAGAAAAAGCAGGAGGTTATGTAAAATTTTAACATTTCCTTTTCAATACCTTGTATGAAGCACTTAGATAAAAAGTTATCTGGATCCTATATGCATATCAGCTATTACTATTTTCATTTATCATCTTATTCAGGGAGTCTTGAATTTATATGGGTAATACTAAGCTAAAAAGTCCATGTTTTTGAGGTACCCAGGCTAATTGAAGGGAAAGATGCTTAACAATCCAGCCTAAGACAATGAGATAAAAGATATAACAAATGGTAAGTGCAATGACAGGACATGTGACAAGATGGTATTTTAAATCTTTTTGGGATATTGCCACATCTAGAATGGGACAGATGAATAATGATTGGCAGAGGACCAGTTGTTTAATGTTACAGTGACTTCAGATTGCATGGATACTAGGGGATGTTGTAGAGTTAAGTGTGTTGTAACCGGAGTTTAAAATGTGGGGATGAGGGGAAGGGCAGCAGAAATATCAGGATATCAAAAGCAGAGACATTACTTTGCCGACTAAGGTCTGTCTAGTCAAGGCTATGGTTTTTCCTGTGGTCATGTATGGATGTGAGAGTTGGACTGTGAAGAAGGCTGAGCACTGAAGAATTGATGCTTTTGAACTGTGGTGTTGGAGAAGACTCTTGATAGTCCCTTGGACTGCAAGGAGATCCAACCAGTCCATTCTGAAGGAGATCAGCCCTGGGATTTCTTTGGAAGGAATGATGCTAAAGCTGAAACTCCAGTACTTTGGCCACCTCATGAGAAGAGTTGACTCATTGGAAAATACTTTGATACTGGGAGGGATTGTGGGTAGGAGAAGAAGGGGACGACCAAGGATGAGATGGCTGGATGGCATCACTGACTCGATGGACATGAGTCTGAGTGAACTTTGGGAGTTGGTGATGGACAGGGAGGCTTGACATGCTGTGATTCATGGGGTTGCAAACAGTTGGACACGACTGAGCGACTGAACTGAACTGAACTGAACTGAAGGCTAAAGAGGCCAGAGGCCATAAAATGTAAAAATTGTAGTTCATAACAAACAAACTTTAGAAATTTGACCATATTAGTTGTTCCATATTAGTTGTTCTCAAACTTTAACAGGCATTAGATTCACTGGCAGAAATTTCAATATACCATTTGGAAAGATCTCTCCCTTTTTTATGAGGTGCTAATCTTCTGGGCGTGAAAGAAACCCAAGAACTAAAACAGGTGTTCTGATCCCCACAAAATTTTGAGAACCAGGTCTGTAGAGGTGGTTCTTAAACCAGAGCATGTGTCAAGCTCCTGCAGAGCTTGTTAAAATACAGATTACTACACAGCTTCAGGCTTTCCAATTCCATGCAATTGGATGGAGCATAGAGATTTGCATTTCCAATAAATCCCATCCTGTGAAGTGAGGCTGATGTAGGAAGCACATTTTGAGATCTACTACTGTGGGTTATCTGCAGAGTACCTCATGCAGAATGCTGAGATGGATGAACCACAAACTGGAATCAAGATGGTGGGGAGAAATATCAACAACCTCAGATACACAGCTGATACTCTAATGGCAGAAAGCAAAGTGGAAGAAAAGAGCCTCTTGATTAGGGTGAAAGAGGAGAGTGAAAAAGCTGGCTTAAAACTCAACATACAAAAAACGAAGATCATGACATCCAGTCACATCACTTCATGACAGATGGGGAAAAAGTGAAAACAGTGGCAGATTCTATTTTCTTGGGCTCCAGAACCACTGTGGACAGTGACTACCTCCACAAAATTAAAAGATGCTTGTCCCTTGGAAGAAGAGCTATGACAAATCTATGTATTAAAAAGCAGAGACATCATTTTGCTGACAGAAGTCCATACAGTCAAAGCTACGGTTTTTCCAGTAGTCATGTACAGATGTGAGAATTGGACCATAAAGAAGTCTGAGCACTGAAGAACTGATGCTTTCAAACTGTGGTGCTGGAGAAGACTCTTGAGAGTCCCTTGGATGATAAGGAGATCAAACCAGTCAATTCTAAAGGAAATCAACCCTGAATATTCATTGGAAGGCCTGAAGAAGGACTGAATTTGAAGCTCCAATATTTTGGCTACCTGATGAGAAGAGCTGACTCACTGGAAAAGACACTGATGCTGTCAAAGATTGAGGGCAGGCAGAGAAGGGGGAGACAGAGGATGAGATGGTTGGATGGCATCACCGACTCAATGACATTTGAGCAAACTCTGGGAGACAGTGAAGGACAAGGAAGCCTGGTATGCTGCAGTCCTTGGGTTCACATATTTGAACACGACTTAGTGACTGAACAATACTTTGGGTTATTGATATAGACCTTGTTCAGATATCTATTGGAGAAGTAAATGGCAACCCACTCCAGTATTCTTGTCTGGACAAAGGAACCTGGTGGGCTACAATTCATGGAGTTGCAAAAAGTCAGACAGGACAGAGCGACTGAGCACTAAGCACACATATCTATGATAGAAGCACTAAAGAATCTTAATGAAAATATCTCTATAAAAGATCCTGTATTTCTTACACTTCCACTTTCTCCTAATCCCTTGCTGCCCCTCAGTTCAGTTCAGTTCAGTCGCTCAGTCGTGTCCGACTCTTTGTGACCCCATGAACCGCAGTACGCCAGGCCTCCCTGTCCATCACCAACTCCTGGAGTTCACTCAGATTCACGTTCATTGAGTCAGTGATGCCATCCAGTCATCTCACCCTCTGTCGTCCCCTTCTCCTTCTGCCCCCAATCCCTCCCAGCATCAAAGTCTTTTCCAATGAGTCAACTCCTCTCATGAGGTGTCCAAAGTACTGGAGTTTCAGCTTTAGCATCATTCCTTCCAAAGAAATCCCAGGGCTGATCTTCAGAATGAACTGGTTGGATCTCCTTGCAGTCCAAGTGCAGGCGTCTGCGACCTGCGCTCTAAATGCAAGCGGCTGTGACCCGCGCACTAAGCGCGGCAAAGAGGAGCTACGCCACGTCCGAGGTCAGGGGCAGCAGCCGAGAGCGACAGGCTACGACTGCACAGGAACGGCCGAGAGGAGCTACCCCGGGTCCGAGGTCAGGGACAGCGGCCGGGAGGAGCCACCCCATGTCCAAGGAGCAGTGGCTGCGCGGGCCTAGAGGAGCCATCCCACGTTGCTGCCCTTACCCTTATCTCTACCTATGATATGTCCAAGAATCGAACATGTGTTGTTTAAAGCACTTTCTAAGTTGAATTGTCACAGAATCAAATGTGATATCATAAGTAAAAGTACTTTACAATTGCAAAGGTCAAGAAGTATGGAAAGTACTAATTTTGTTTCTAATTCAGTACACCAATACTACTCAACACAATGTTATATTCAGAACAATTCCCATGTGGCCCATGTTACCAAACTGTATATTTAGAGTGAGAAGTAAAAAACCTAGAGAGGAACAATAGAAATTTAATACATTTTAGAAACAGTTATTGAGCATCTATTCTCATGCCCATTTCTGTAAATGTTAGTTTGTTCCTTACACTGTGGGCTAGAGAGACGACAGTAGTACTTGACAGCTTTATGCCCCATATGCCTTGTTGCCTGATATTTAGAAATACTTTAGTCTAAAACATATCAGACTCAGACCCTGAGTGTTTGTAGAGTGGGAATTGTTTTCACAGGCACTAAATGATAAAAGGTTGATAGAAAAACAGAAGTAGCTCACATACTGCAATCATCATGGAGAGAGCTCAATGGAAAAAAAAAAAAAAAGAGGCAAAGACTAGCCTCATTCAAATATTACCTACTGAAAAAAAGCAATCTCTCTGTGATAAACTGAAGAAGATAATTGTGGGATAGAATAAGTTCTTTATTCAGAAAACCCCTCCCTACACAATGAGAATGCAAGGAGAGCTCATAAAAGGTATCTGCTGGAGATGGTCATAGAATAAGGTTATTATTATACTTTCTCAAGTTCTAGTAAAAAATTAAAATAAATAAAAACAACTACTTGTGACTTACTTTGATTACACTGTAATGGGAGAGTAAAGAAATAAACCACCACAAAAACAAAACAACTTATTTTGGTCAATTTCTTATTACAATAGTTTTACCAAACAACAAATGCATTTTCCTTCAAAATACTTTGGATAAAAAATAAATTTCTCAGTATTGCTTTTGCTTTTTATTTTGGAAATATTCAGATCTGTCTTTAAATGCTAAGATTTGCAGAAGAGAGTCAGGTAAGAGAAAATAGACAAATACCCAAAGAAACCAAGGTAGGCACAGGAAATAGGGAGCCTTTAATCACTGACAAATGTGCCCTCAGTGATACACACATAACTTTTATTTACTTTTTTTGTTGTTGTTTTAAGCCCTAGAAAGCTAAAGTTGTAATGCTCAGTCCTGTACAACTCTGTGACCTCATGTACTGTAGCCCACCAGGCTCCTCTGTTCATGGAGTTCTTCAGGCAAGAGTGCTGGAGTGGGTTGCCATTCCCTTCTCCAGGGGATTTTCCCAACCCAGTGATCAAACCCTCGTCTCCTATGTTATAGGCAGATTATGTACCATTTGAGCTGCCAGGGAAACCCAGTGTTTTTTAATGAGTATTTATTAAACTTCATTTGATGTCTAGTGGATATACAGACACTAGAATGATTAAAACTAGAAGGTAAATGAATGTTATAATCTTACTTTCAATAATACTTCCAGTTGCAATCAAGCCCTACGAGAAGTCAACACCTTTCCAGACTTGAACTCACTTTGAGATAGATAAAGTAGTGTAATTAAGTGAATGGTTTGATTCCCATATCTTAGCATGGCAAAGAGCAGGTGAGCTATCGGGAAACAAGGGAGCTGAAGCCAGCAAGCGCATAAACCATTTTAGAAGACTGCAGATGTAAAAGTAAGGGTGAGTGCAACTAGATTAAATCAGTCTAGGTTAAGATGGGTAACTATTGGCAACTGTCTCTAGGAGAAATGAGTTAAATGTAATCATGACAAATTAAAATGTCTGGCAAGATACATTCATTATAATCTTTCTTTAAAACTATCACTTTACTCTTTCTAAAGTGAACAGATTTCTGTTATATACAAAATGACTTCATGAAAGTAACCTCTTGTTCATTTCTGTCAGAAAAAGGTAAATATATTTATCAAAAAAGTGCATCATATAGTGGATCTTTGGCCTCATTTCCAACTTCTATTTTATAAAAAGTATGAATAAGTCTTCATTCAACAACACAGAACACAACACTTGGAAAATTCACAATATAATCTTGAATGGACCGTCATGTTATATACTAAAGTGTATCTGAGACTGTGATCTTTAAAGAAGATATTCAAGGACTTTAGCAATTCAACTCTAAATTCTTCCCTTAGATCGAGGTAGACTAGCAGAATATTGTGTACTTAGAACGAAGTGGTTAGTTCCACACAGTATCACCTTCTCTGAGGTGCTTTCTAATGTTACATTCTCCACTTTAGCTAAAGGCTATTTTAAGAAATAGCCATGTGGAAGTGAGTTTGTCATTCACCACAAAGCTGTTGTAAGGAACATGGAGAACTAAAGTGCTTATATAAGATCTTGAAAGTGATGGCAGGTGAAAAGTTTGTTTTGGGATTTAACTATAGCAACAACTTTTTTTCAACTAAGTAACTTGTTTTCTAAAGAAAAGCCAGTGTAACCTTTCCTCAAGGACAAATAACTGAATGGTTAAGGAAATAGACTGTAAAGACTAGCTCTATGAGCATATATCCTAGATATAATTTAGATAAGTTTTTCTGTATTTTATTTCCCATTTGCGCTTGCTTTTGAAGATGACATTTACCTTCTGTTTGTAAAGGAACGTGGCTTCTGGCAGTTTCTTGACTCCTCTTATTAATTAGTCAAGACCAATTCATATTATACTTCTCTAGTAAATTATCTATATTTCTATATTATATTCCTCTTCCTTTTTCCTCTAACCCACAATAGTATTCCTCAATGCAAATTCAGGGCTTTCTGACTCAGAAAATTTGCTTTGGATATTGTTAAATCAATATGGCAGTGATGACAATAATTCATAGCATGATATACTGTGTGTTTAGAAGAAGACATAAAAGTTATTTAAATCCAATCACTTGATAGAATCCTATCCAGAACATCTATATCATATAGCTGTTTACCTATGGATTTTAACATCTCCTAAGACTAACCAATTCACTTTGTTATAACTCTGTATAACATACCCACCACTTTAACATACCCATTCCACTTTAGAATATTTATTTAAAAGTATTAACTCTTAGCAATTAACATCTAGTTATTTTCAACCCAAGGAAGCAGATTGGTAATTTTTTATATGTAAGTATATATTTTATGTACTATATAATACAAAACATTATTAAAATATATATGCTTGATACAGGCTTTTATAATTAAAAAAAATAAAAGATAATGATCCTGACGACAAAACAAAAATAAAACACTTCTGTAAGACAGCAACATTTTCTGACCTGGTCACTGTTGACTTTTCTAGTAAAATCTCCCACTGCTTTCTCCACAATTTTTCTTTGTTTCGATAATGCCTGTCTATTTGATATTTCACTGTGCACAATCCTTTCTCAAGCCTGTTGCTGCTGCTGCTGCTGCTAAGTCGCTTCAGTCGTGTCTGACTCCTAGCGACCCCATGGACTGCAGCCCACCAGGCTCCTCCGTCCATGGGATTTTCCAGGCAAGAGTACTGGAGTGGGATGCCATTGCCTTCTCCTTCTCAAGCCTAGCTGCTTTTATATATGTTTGGAAATATAATGGGCATATAATGAGTTTTCAATTATTTTTTCCAGCTTCCTCTCTCTAATTATTTCCTATGGAAGTATCCAAATATAGATTTGGTCATGTTACTTCACAACTTAAAATTTTCCATTAAACTTTCACCTTAACAGTTATGTTCTAAACTTCTTAGCATGACATGAGAGATTCTTCAAAATTTGGTTCCAGTACCATCTCCTCTTACTCTCAGCACATCTGACACAATTTCTCAGACTCACTGCCTGCTATCTAAAACTCATATTTCTAACCATTCTATTTGCTTTGTCTCATTCATCTTTGTATTATGAAAGTTGCTTAGAAAACAGGGATGGTAAATAAGTATTTGCTGAAAAATAAAAATAAATGTAAGATTGAATATATTAACTTGTTTCAGACTATATATATGATAGCAATGAATAGCTATAACAATATATTTCCACATTGAAACTGACAACTCACCACTTGTACAGAATTGAAATTTTGACAACACAGGCAATTCTACCATAGAATCCTAAAGTAATGAGAGAAACAGGGATAAATCATGGGCTGAGAAATGCTTCTCTCCTTTGAAACACCTGTGAGTTTTCCAGGAGATTCAGGAGTACCTGGCATAGATTCAAGAGTTAAATTATCTTTTAGCCTAAAAAGTAGTACTTTTTTGTCAGTGTTTTTCCTGACAGGTTATAGACTGAAGAAATGAATGCATGGCTTGTTTGCTGAGATAACAATGGAGCAAACTTTAGTAAGTACAAAATGTAATGTTATTTTCCTGTGTAACAGCATTAACAATAGTATTGGATCATTATTTTATTATTATGTAGTGCTACATAGTTCTAAGTCATATGCCTAATACATACAAATTCACTACAGTGGACATCTGCTCTTTGCTGCCCAGAATGCATTCCCCTTCCATTCCTGCCAAAACATCCCTTCATTCATCATGCCCTAACTGCATGAACAAGTTCATGAATTTTTAAGGAATGAGACCATTATATTTCCCTGGTGACATGGGTAGTTCAGGTTTAGGCACTTTCCTTTAGACAGCATAACTGGTATTTTAGAATTTCTGCTATCATACAGAGTTATTTTTTCTATGTCTTAGTGATATTTTCTAAACATGATTCCTAATTTTAATGAGCATATTTGTCAGAGATACAGTGTCAAAGAAGGAGAAGGAATATATTACCAAATGCTTTATATAATATCAGAATGTTTGTTCACATTAATATTTCAACAATCTGAAAATTGTCACTGAATTTTTTGATTTAAGAGGATCATCCAAATTTCAGAAAAACAAATTTGTCTACCTATAAATGATGAAAAACTAATGTACACACTAAAACTTCTTTCCATATATGTATGGATGATGTAATAAACAAAGCACTATAAAGCTTAAGGAAGAATTAATTTAGAGTATGTTTAACTGATATAGTTAAGTACACTTTAAATTAGAAACACATTAATGTTTACATATACCAAGCATATCTATAGTATTAAAAGAATGAATTCTAAAAGTTCATGATATTTTGTTTACTATCAGAAAAATTTAAATTTTCACAGCATGTGAACTTTTAATTTCTAAAACCACTGGTTAGAGGATTACATGCATGTGTTTTAATATATCTTTACATATAATGCTGGATATATTAAAATATCACTAATGAAGCGTAAGAATATAGTCATTTTCCTTTCACAAATCAACAGTATAGAATTTAAGTTTCTGAAGGAATTTCCCAACCCTTATTTCAAATATAATTGAACTCCAGTATTGTTCACATTGGAAGAACAGCCAATACTAAATTGTGGAAAGTTATTATAATCTTATTATTTTTTTTTTATGTTGCAACTCAAATAGTTCCTATTAATCCCTTTCTTCTATGTTTAAATTCTGTTTCTCTTTTCTGACTCTTAACAGCTAGAATGATACCTCAATTAGGTGATTTTATGGTGAAGGATTTACTGTGTTAGTATCCTACTATGCTATTGTTTCCATAATTCCTAGATCATATTTTATCCTCATTCCTTTCAACAGGTGCTCTTTGGATATTAACTCCTAACCCTTTCCAGTGTTTGAAACTGCTGTTTGCATTTTTCTTTTTCATTAGCCCTTGCAGGGAACAATTCCAACTCCATCATCTCTTCTACCACCATATTTATTCCTAAATAATCTGATACTTGAGTATTTTATAATACAATAAGAATTGATGGTGGTATGGATGAAATATGCTTGAAGTACACTTGAAGTAAAACATGTAGTGTGAGAAGAGAAGTAAACTGAGAAATGAACACTACAAGGAATACAGAGATGAAGAGGAGTCATTAGAAAAATCTCAGGAAAGCAGGTGTGAAAATCATCATAAGGATACGTGAACTAACCTAGTAAAGAGTTGTAAGAAGTAAAACAAATTAAAACATGTCAGTCAATCCATAAAGATAAATAACAAAGAGTAAATGAAAAACTTGGAAA
Organism: Capricornis sumatraensis; assembly: GCF_032405125.1. Classification (NCBI taxonomy): domain Eukaryota; kingdom Metazoa; phylum Chordata; class Mammalia; order Artiodactyla; family Bovidae; genus Capricornis; species Capricornis sumatraensis. The sequence goes on along the minus strand of NC_091074.1, from coordinate 42,115,146 downwards.
CTTGAATTATGGCAATGAGGAGGACCTTGGCAACCTCTGAGTTAGTGACACCAAGAGGTAGTATAGCATAATGTTAAGTGGTAGATTCTAGAGTCAGACTGCTTGAATCCACAAGATTTACCACTGTGTAATCTTGGGCAAGAAACTTAAATTCCATGATCCCCAGTTTCTATATAATCTAAAGGAGTATCATGCCAGTGATTTTCTCACATGATTATGGTTTTGTATGAGTTAATAAATGTAAAGAATTAAGAACAATGTTTGGTGCATATCTATATAAATGGTGGTATATTTGGATATGGGTTTCCCAGCTGGCATAGTGATAAGGAATATGCCTGCTAATGCAGGAGACATTAGAGACACAGGTTAGATTCTAGGTATTTGGATATGCACTACCCCTGGTTTCTCCTTCAAGGGAGGACTTGGGACCCTAGCTTCTAGGAGAGCTGTTAAGGGACACTTTCAGCTATCATCTCCTCTAGGAATTGCTTCAGTAATAGAAATTCACCATACATCAAGTCATGCTCCTCCAAGGACAATCTATGTTAGATGACTGATCAACAGAAAGTATAAAATCCCATGCAGTCCAGCACAGAAGGTCTCTGACAGCTCTGTTAGCTCAAAGTTTCCCATGGGGCAGGCTGAGACAGATGGTCTGGTCCCGTTTCCTTCTTTACTTTTGCATCGTGGTGATTCAAAGGGCCATCTCTCTGTAGTGAACATCTTGAATACTGAAATTTGCCTCAGAGTCTGCTTCTCAGTGGAACTCAAACTGTGGCATGGATGCAGTTTGCTTTTACAGTAAGTCCCCTATATACAAACAAGTTCTGTTCCTAGAACACATTCATAATTACAATTTGTTTGTAAGTCCAATGATGTTAACCTAGGTACCCAACTAGCCAACACAATTGGCTATATAGTACTGTACTATAATAGATTTATAATACTTTCACACAAATAATACAAAAAAAAATACAAAAAAGAAAATGTTTTTAATCGTATAATACAGTACCTTGAAAAATATAATAGTACAGTACAGCAACTGGTATAAATGAGTTGCCATAGAGTGAAATGGCAAGAAGAATTACCAACTAGAGGAGGGAGAGGAGATGGGGGATGCTAGAAATGAAGAATGGAGATGGAAGTGAAGTGAAGTGAAGTGAAATTCGCTCTGTCGTGTCCAACTATTTGCAATCCCATGGACTATACGGTCCGTGCAATTCTCTAGGCCAGACTACTGCAGTGGGTAGCCTTTTCTCTTCTCCAGGGGATCTTCCCAACCCAGGGATAGAACCCAGGTCTCCCGCATTGCAGGTGGATTCTTTATCAGCTGAGCCACAAGGGAAGCCCATGGAGATGGAAGGTAAGCTTCAGTTTCACCCATGCCTGACGTTGATGGCACAGGTTCTGGTTCCTTGCTGAATTCCATTATATCTACCCTCCTGAAAAAACGATCCAGTGATGTCTGGGTAGTCTGTCTTTTTTTTTTTTTTTTTTTTTACAAGTCATAGATGACTTTGGATTGTATTCTGAATAGCTGCTGCAACCTTCATGTATCGTTCTACATTTAGGTTCTGTGGGTCAAAAACTAACAGTGCCTCCTCAAATAAAGAAAATCTCCTTGCCCTTTCCTCATCATAAATCTTTTCCTAACAGTATAAGTCTACATCACTGCTGCTTTTACACTTGCTTCCTGACATCCTGGGCTTGATATAAAGATACTGTGTTTCTGTACTCCATACAGTACTGTGCAGTAACGTACATAAAAACACAGCTACTTGTAGAGGATGCATACATGTAACAAGGTACATCAGACACGTGAACTAACTTATGTGATTGGACATCTGAAGGCACATTCACATCTTTGAAAGGTTCGTATGTAGTGGGTTTATTGTATAATTTTAGTTGCAGGGATAGAGTCAGAAGATAGAAGTAGCACTGGATTATTTTTCATGCTTTTTATTTAATGAGAATGTGTTATTAAATTCTATTACTGTGAACCCTAAAGTTTTGAAAATGAATTTATTTTCATATTTATAAGCATAGTACTTCCCAGGGAGTTTGCATAATAAATAAAACTTACTTATCCTGGCAAACTAAGTCCTTAAAAGATAACCTATATAAAGAAGTAACTTAAAAAAGTCCTGTTGACTTATAGGTAGAGAAAGTAATTTATGCATAATCTAACTAATCACTTTCATTAAGCAATATCCAGTATATCACCTATCCATGTGTATGCTAAAAACTATTTATTTATTGGTAAATTAATATAACAGATTATAATGTTGGGTGTAAACTAATGTTATGCTTATTAAAAGAAGCAATCATTAAAAAAAGCAGAATCTATAGGAACAAGAAACATGCTGAACAATGTGAGGTTTCTATAATGAATACAAAAAGTGTAATTTTGGTGCAAGGGATCTCCAAAATAAAGAAAAATCATTACAAGTCTATAGAGATTGAGTTTTTATTTTTAGCTTCTGAATGACAATGCTAGTTACTTAAAATTATACCTCTTTTATTCTAAACCCCTATCTAGAACCTCAATCTTAGTGTTTTATTATTATTTCCTTTTTAATTTCTAACTTCTTTTAGTAAATGCCTGAGTTCAGACCAGGAGGAGCAGGAGAAGAAGGGGACGACAGAGGATGAGATGGTTGGATGTCTTCACCGACTAGATGGACATGAGTCTGTGTAAGCTCCAGGAGTTGGTGATGGAGAGGGAAGCCTGGTGTGGTGCAGTCCATGGGGTCGCAAAGAGTCAGACACAACTGAGAGACTGAACTGAACTGAACTGAGTTCAGATGGTGAGAACTTCATACTAGTAACTCACACAGGGAAACAAGCAACAGAAGGTGCATGAGGGATAATTTAGTGATCATCTTCTCATCAGTTCTCCTTCTGAGGAGCACTGAGGATGAAACTGTAAATGGCTCTAGATTACAGCATGAGTGATTTAAGTTAACCATAAGGAAGATTTCCCTGAACAGCAATGGCTGTTAAACACTGGAATAGGTTTCCAAAAAGAGGTTGTAGAAAGAGAGAAGAAAGGGCATACCTTTAAATACAATCTACATTATACTGCTAAATGTTGGATGAATAATAAATAGTTCTGCCTAATGAGAAATATGTATGCATGTGTATATGAGTGTGTATGTGTGAAAGAGAGACGAGGGTAGGGAGACAGAGAGAGACAGTGAGTGTCAAAACTCTTCCAATCCTTATTGTGTTTATAATATGACTTCTGATATTCTGTTTCTTAAAAAAAAATCAACACCACAATAAACATTAAGACCACTTAATATTGGTCTTAATAATAATAATATTATATAAAAATATTTTAAGTATACTTAATATATCTTAATTTTAAATATTGGGGGCTAAATTTCAACTTTGCTATTACATAAATTAAATCCAAGCTTTTTAAAATAAAACCTATTTATTAAAATAATGTTTTTTTAAACAAATTTGGGATATAGTTGGTTTATAATGTTATGTTAATTTCTGATGTAGAGCAAAGTGAATCTGTTATGCACATACATATACCTACTCTTTATCAGATTTTTTTCCCATAGTTCATTATAATATACTGAACTGAATTCCCTGTACTACACAGCAGGTTAGTGTAATAGGTTAGTTATCTATTTTATATATAGTCCTGTTTATATGTCAATCCCAATTTCCTGATTTATCCCTCTCACCTTCTTTTCTCACTGATAACCATAAGTTTGTTTTACATCTGTGACTGTCTTTCTGTTTTGTGAATAAGTTCATTTGTATAATTTCTTTTTTTGTTAGATTTTTGTTAGTTTTCTTTTTGTTAGATTTTGCATATAAGTGATATATAACATCTGCTGTTCTCTGTCTGATTTGCTTCATTCAGTAAGGCAGTCTCTAAGTCTATTCTTTTTGTGGCAAATGGAATTATTTCCTTCTTTTTTATAGCTGAGTGTTATTCCATTGTATGTATGCACCACATCTTCTTTATCTATTCCTCTGTTGATGGACATTTAGGCTGCATCTATGTCCTTGTTATTGTAAACAGTGCACTAAGGTGCATGTATCTTTTTCAATTATGGTTCTCTCTGGGTATATGCCCAGGAGTGGGATTCCTTGATCCTATGATAGCTCTATTTTAAGGTTTTTTTTTTTTTAAGGAATATCCATACTATTCTCCATAATGGTTGCATCAATTTGCATTCCCTTCAACAGTGTAGGATGGTTCTCTTTTCTCCGTACCCTCTCTAGCATTTATTGTTCATAGATTTTCTTTTTTTTTTTAATGATGGCCATTCTGAGAAGCAAGGGGGATACCTCATTGCCATTTTGATTTGCATTTCTCTAATAATAAGCCCAGAGGTAAACTCATACACACCTACGGTCACCTAATCTATAACAAAGGAGGCAAGAATATCCAATGGGGAAAAGAAAGGTTTTTTTAATAAGTGGTGATGGGAAAACTGGACAGCTACATGATAGAATGAAATTAGAACATTCCCTAACATGATACACAAAAATAAATACAAAATGGATTAAAACCTAAATGTAAGGCCAGCTACTATAAAACTTTTGGAGGAAACACAGGCAGAAAAATCTCTGACATAAATCGCAGGAAGATCTTTTATGATCTGCCTCCTGGAGTAATGAAGATAAAAACAAAAATAAACAAATGGGACATGACTAATCTTAAAATATTTTGCACAGCAAGTTCAGTTCAGTTCCATTGCTCAGTTGCATCCAACTCTTTGCGACCCCATGAACCACAGCACAGCTGTACATTGTGACCTTGCTTATTTAAATTATATGCATAGTACATCATGAGAAACGCTGGACTGGAAGAAGAACAAGCTGGAATAAAGATTGTCGGGATATCAATAACCTCAGATATGCAGATGAGAACACCCTTATGGCAGAAAGTGAAGAGCAACAAAAAAGCCTCTTGATGAAAGTGAAAGTGGAGAGTGAAAAAGTTTCAACATTCAGAAAACGAAGATCATGGCATCCGGTCCCATTACTTCATGGGAAATAGATGGGGAAACAGTAGAAACAGTGTCAGACTTTACTTTTTTGGGCTCCAAAATCACTGCAGATGGTGACTGCAGCCATGAAATTAAAAGACGCTTACTCTTTGGAAGAAAAGTTATGACCAACCTAGACAGCATATTCAAAAGCAGAGACATTACTTTGCCGACTAAAGTCTGTCTAGTCAAGGCTATGGTTTTTCCTGTGGTCATGTATGGATGTGAGAGTTAGACTGTGAAGAAGGCTGAGCGCCGAAGAATTGATGCTTTAGAACTGTGGTGTTGGAGAAGACTCTTGAAAGTCCCTTGGACTGCAAGGAGATCCAACCAGTCCATTCTGAAGCAGATCAGCCCTGGGATTTTTTTGGAAGGAATGATGCTAAAGCTGAAACCAGTATTTTGGCCACCTCATGAGAAGAGTCGATTCATTGGAAAAGATTCTGATGCTGGGAGGGATTGGGGGCAGGAGGAGAAGGGGACAACAGAGGATGAAATGGCTGGATGGCATCATGGACTCGATGGATGTGAGTCTGAGTGAACTCCGGGAGTTGGTGATAGACAGGGAGGCCTGGCATGCTGCTATTCATGGGGTCGCAAAGAATCAGACACGACTGAGCGACTGAGCTGAACTGAACTGAACCACAGCACACCAGGCCTCCCTGTTCATCACCAACTCCCAGAGTCCATCCAAACCCATGTTCATTGAGTCGATGAGGCCATCCAACCATTTTATCTTCTGTCGTCCCCTTCTCCTCCTGCCCTCAATCTTTCCCAGCATCAGGGTCTTTTCAAATGAGTCAGCTCTCCATATCAGGTGGCCAAAGTATTGGAGTTTCAGCTTCAACATCAGTCCTTCCAATGAACACCCAGGACTGATCTTTAGGATGGACTGGTTGGATCTCCTTACAGTCCAAGGGACTCTCAAGAGTCTTCTCCAACACCACAGTTCAAAAGCATCAATTCTTCGGTGCTCAGCTTTCTTTATAGTCCAACTCTTACATCCATACATGACCACTGGAAAAGCCATAGCCTTGACTAGATGGACCTTTGTTGGCAAAGTAATGTATCTACTTTTTAATATGCTGTCTAGGTTGGTCATAACTTTCCTTCTAAGGAGTAAGTGTCTTTTAATTTCATGGCTGCAGTCACCATCTGCAGTGTTTTTGAAGCCCAGATAAATAAAGTCAGCTACTGTTTCCACTGTTTCCCATAAACAAAATGAAGAGACCATCACAGAGTGGGAGAAAACATCTGCAAAGGAAGAAATTGACAAGCAATTAATCCTCAGAGTATACAAACAGCTCACGTACTTCAATACCAAAAACCAAACCGCACAACCAGGAAATGGATAGAAGATCCAAGTAGACATTTCTCCAAAGAACACCCACAGATGATCAAGAGGCAGATGAAAATATATTAAACATAACTCAAATACTGTTTTTTTTAATGGAGTTTTAAAAGATGTATTTTCTCCCTATATCCATATTTTGATGGATTACTGCTTTAGATATATTCTGTTTTACTTAGAGCAGAGATGGGGTTAAAAGTGAGCCAAAATATTAATCATAAAAATAATAAATTATACTGGTCAAATTTTCCTTTAAGATTGAATTCTCTAGGACCCACAGAGGGAATAGTGGAAATGGTTTTTCAATCCACCTCAAGAATGCAATCAATCCTTTTGCCTAAGAACTGATGTTCTAAGTGGTTGGGTGGAATACAATTTGAGAATATAAAATTAGTTTTCCCTCAGAAACACTAACTATGGCTCATTCTCATCAAAAAACATTTCTCTTTTTCAGGGTTCTTTAGTTTCTTATAAGCTTATCAACCTTCACATGAATGAATCCCAGCAATCACAGCAACCCTGTAACATGATGTCATTATTGGCTTGCATAAGTATAAATATCTTTTAAGTACATTATAATGAGAAATTTTGAAAACAACAATTGGATTTTAGATGAAAAACTTCATCTTTAATGTCAGTACAAGAAGATATGGTTGAAAAAGTTCTTTTTTTCATAATTCTCACAAGGGGAATCAAGAATGAAATGTCAGTTGAACTACTTTTCTAGGGGAGAAGAGTACACGCAGAAACCATTATGATTCCTTATATACTTCTAAATCAGCTAAAATATATTCCAAATAAAGAAAATATTCAAGGGTGAATATTTTCTGCTGCAATTCTCAAATGCACTGGGCAAACACAAAGTCCAGTAATCCACAGGTTAAAAAAAAAAATATTTCTTCTAAGATAAAGGAGGTTATTAAAAACAAAAACATACAGAACTCTCTTCATTAAAAAAAAAAAATTCATTGGAATATGGTTGATCTTTTAATTGACTTTAAGCAATAAATTCCATAGCATAAAAGAGGATTTACTAAGATATTTTGTTTATGTCATTGTGAACTAACTTATTAAGTTACATTTGGTGAAATACACATCATTCTTCTCTTATTTCTCCATCTACTTTTCTTTCCCTGACCCCCAATTCACCACCACACATATAAAATTTCAGCAATGCTAATTAGCAGATTTCCATTCTAGGAATAATTTTTTTTATTATTTATTCTGAGAACAGAATAATTAAAAAATAAATGAGCAAAATTACCATTCTTATCACTTAAAAACTAGTAAATGTTGCATAATGGAAACTTAATCTGGTTTAACTGAGAAATCTTTCCTTCATGGAAGTTTCTTATAAAATCAAATTTTGCAAGATTTTCCCATCACTCGTTTATTTTCAAGAATACCCTTACCTGATGGTAATTTATCCTATATAGAAAACTATTTTTCTTCTAAATCCAGAATTTTTGAGCTGTCTCTAATTTTTATACCACTTTCAGTCTGATCCAATCCATTTGTTTTATCAAATTTTAGACAGTGTCTATGAAGTATCAAGTAATGTGTATTTTAGAGCTAAAACAGTTTTCTTCCGAAAAAAACAGGATGTCTGTATGGCAGACATCAGTAGACAACCACAAGGTAAGGTACAAGCACAAAGGGCTAAGGAAACAATCAGGAGGAATCTGAGCAGGGTCAAGTCCTAGAAAGACTCCCAAAGGAAATAAAGCCTGGTTTGAATTCTGAAGGATGTAAGGAATTGTGAGCAATACAAGTCTGTTGGGTTGGAAGGGAGGTAAGCTTGATCTCTCAAGAAAGGCATGAAGATGTGCCAAAGCTAGGAGTAAACAGGAATTGGAGTTTGTTTGTTTGTTTGTTTGTTTTGCTTTTTTCTGGGACCCACAGATAATTAACTACTGATGCAACACAGTGCAGAGTGCACAAAGTTGATGGATGACACTGGGAAATGGGTATAAAAAAAAATGAACCTTGCTTTAGATGTTATGATTTAGCAAGAGGTAACAATAGAAAGATTTTAGGTAGAGATACGATATGATTACATGACGTGATTAGAAGTTATTTAAATGGGGCAAAGATGGTGAAGAGATTACCTCACTTAACAATTGTAGAAGTGTGTTAAATTGCATAACTTTTCTGAGCCTCAGCTTTCTCATTAAAAAAAAAAAAAGTGGCTATACCCTGAAATTGTAAAGGTTAGATAATATATATATATAAAGCAGCTAGTATAGTGACAGAAATCTATTAGGCACTTACTAGTAGATTCCCTTCATTAGTTCTTAGCCTCTAGTAAGTTAGTTTCCAATTTTATAAGGAAGATGATTTTTCTCTATAACATAATTCCTCTCTCTCTCATGACAACCCCTCTTTCAGTGAGCAAAGAATGAGGAGGAAGCTCTGCTGCTGGAAACTGATTAACATGTACAGTTATGTGCTTAGAAAAAGAAACATGTCATCTTTAAATAGGTATCTCAAAAGAAGTTCATGTATTCCATGCATTATGCAGTTTGGACTAAAAATCCAGGCAGAAATAGTGATTTGGAAAAAAAAAAAAAACACTCTAATACTGCTATTTTGCCATGCAATCACAAAGGTGATGTGTCTGCTAGAGCCATCCTAGTGAAGAATGCTAGCTAGCACTGAGCAGCTCTAAATATATTTTTTGCAGGTGGATAGATAGTTTCCAAGTTGGCTTGTCATGGTGAATGATATTTAAGTGTGAAGATCAGCTGTGAATTTGTTCACATTACCACTTTCTCTTTCTTGGCTATCATTTCATAAGACAAAGTCAGTGAACTATATAAGTGAAAATGTGGATATGTATGTTTGCATATGTTTGTCTTTTTCACCTTTTCCTTCTGTATCCTGTTCTCCAGTTGGTTTATCTCCTCTAAATCAGTGCTACTTATTACAAAGATATAAAAATGCTTCTACACAAACACTTTCTGTTTGACCTCAAATTAGGCTTTAAAGGAGGAAAAGGTATTTTCTAATACTTTCCGAAAAGTAAGATTCTTATGTTGAAGCTTTAATATGTTTTTCAAAGCTATGCCTAAAGAAATTTTCAGAAAATTAGCAACTGGACTAACTGGTTGAAACTGTCTCCCTTGTGGAACACAGTGTTAATTTCAGGCAAATTTACCTGTGTGATTGAGTGGCAATTAAGCAGTGTAGAGACTGCTAGTCTTGGCTTAAAATAATTTATAAGGCTTAATTAATTGTTAGAACAACTGATAGCCCTGTCAAATTGGCAAGCAAGTTCATTGATCTTAAAATTCAGCTGAGCTCAAGAAAAAGACTGACAAAATAATTTGTAGACTATGACAGAGATTGCTAGAGAGAAGTTAATATGTGAAGGTAGAGGATATACCACCAGAAAAGATAAAATAGAGACAGTATTTTCAAAGAAATATTATGCCCACATATTTCCAGAGACAAGACTCCAGGAGCCCAATATCTATCTTTCTCATATATTGCACATTTTTTAAAAATACTTTTAATGACTTCCTACTTTTCAGTTTGTACTGAGCACATGATAAATAGGTCAAATCCTGTGCCATGTCCACTTAATCTCAAGTTTTGAAAGAATAGCCACAAATCCAGCTAAGTGTCTTCTTTCCTATTAACTGGCAACATTTAGGCTTTTGTGTAATCCTCTCAAGGCTAAAATAATGCTACCCTGTTCCTCTTTTTTATATTAAGGATGAATGAGTATTTTTTCACCCTGTAGATTGGACAACTTTTAAAAACTCAAGACACCCTAAAACCTAAAATAACAGGCCACCCCTCCGTGGTGTTCACTCATCTTTAATTGATTAAATGAGAGACAAAGGAAAAAATAGCCAATATCCTTACTTCTTTCAAAGTTTTATAAATAAGAGAAGCCAATCCTTGAAAGAAGTGACTGAACCACAGAAGTTCTAATCAATTTCAGCTATTCCTAAAAATAGAAATAATCTTCTAATTTGTCAGGGGGCACACTACATCATCCATAGAGAGGGCTACAGTAATCACATAAGCTATGTTACATTTTATAATTTTGCAGTCATAGAGTATGTAAGTGGTAATGAACATGAAAGCAGTAATTAGAAAGAAGGAGTAGAATACTGACTATAGCGAAGCAGTTCCATTAAAAAGAATTGGATAAAACTGAGATACTTTGCATCAGACATCTTTTAAGTACCACATTAAATTATCTCGGCATCATGTGTCTCCTGTCTTGGGGACCTCTTTAACTTCCTACATCCAGTCATGACTACTGTGCTCAACTCTGAATAAGTCCTAATATCTGTCTAAAGGGAAGGTCATGTCTGTGGCCTTTTAGATGATGATCATGCAAGACTGAACAACCAGTCACAAATGAATTGTATCTGGTCCTTGATCTGACATTTCTTCTTCCCTGTTTCAACCCCCTTTGCCCTAGTATCTGCTGCATAAAATTGCATCTCATTGTAAGTTAGTAGCCTATAAACGTTTTCCTTGAACTTGCTTTCCAGTAATAAAACATAGTGAAACATAATTTCTTTTAAAATTAACCAAAGAAAAATAAATACAGAATAGCATGGTGTCAATAGATGTGAAAACTAAAATACTACGATGCCTCTGTATTGAGCTTACAACTCTAAGTGTTCCAAGGCAATAATGAGATATCCAGGAGTTTTGCGTTACTCACAGATTTAACTGAGGGAAACTAGCTGAACAACAAGGATGTTCATACTATTGTGAATTTCAAAAGGAAGAGTATAAGATGTGTGAATTGCCACACTCTGTCATAGCTAGGTCATTTTGTCTTTGTGTATTGATGCCTTGTTGTTTTAGGATTAGGGACTGTTAGTTCCAGTGAATATGTTCATATCCCAAAACTATAGCTATTAACAGCCTCAATAGTTGTAGCAAAAATCATGTTTTAGAACCTAAAGTCTATACTGTTATCTCTTCTATTCACTTCTCACACTCTTTCAGAGCCATCTTGCCTAAAGGGCTTCTTTCCACTGGTGTGAAACAAAATTTTTTATTTCTCATTCAAACTTACAGTATACTACTTTTAGTCATGACTGTCTTTCCATTAGAGTGTTTTTAAATCTCCAAGGAGGGATCAAATCTAGGAGAATTAATGAACTGGAGCTTTCTGAGTGTTTGTTTAAATATATATATAATTTTAACAGCAAATCTCATTTTAAAAAGGCAAGATCAAGGAACTAAGGAAAATATCAGACACTGGTAAAGATTGGATGAATGATATTTCTCAGTCCTTGACAAAGCTTTGAAGATGTAGCTTAGCTATCTCTCGATACAAACTTGGAAAAGTGCCTAATCAGTAAAATGTGTTACATTTTCATACCACTTATTTGTTTTATTTTCTGTAAATTATTGGGTTTAACTTGTGTGTGTATAGGCATTTCAACTGGAAAAAAGGGGGAAAGGTGATACCACACATGCCATATTAATGCTTAACTTTTAAAGTTTTATTTAACAATTTGATTATTTTAATCACATAAACATTTATTAGGTAATTTTGAAATGCCAGAGTCACCCTTGACATTAAGATTCTAAGAACTTCTTAGACATATTTTGAATCCACAACAACTGAACATCTAGTATCTGGAGTCAAAAAATAAATTGCTTAAATTATGAGTTTATTATAATTCAGGTAATGACAGATTTATATGTGGAGGATAATTAGATTATGGAGTGGAAGCACTTATATTAGGAACCTTGGAAATGGCAACCCACTCCAGTATTCTTGCCTGGAAAATCCCATGGATGGAGAAGCCTAGTAGGCTATGTTTATAGGGTTGCAAAGAATTGGACTGAGCGATTTCACTTCCTTCTTTCCTTTGGGGATAAAAGTTTAGGATCCAGAGATACTTCTCTGAGTAAATAAAATTTCAGCCTTTAAAGGTAAATTGGAGTTGTTTGGGCACATATTGGGTGTTGAATTTGGAGAAAGAGTGTATACCACATTATGTTAAGAGTCATGCTGTTATTAAACGTTATCTTGCAAATAAAGAATCTGCAAGTTTTTGTTTATGGCTGGATCAAATGTTGAGGGGTAAGGCATGAGACAAAGCGTATGAGATGGGAGTATAAAGCTAAACTCTGGTAGTGGTTTAGTCTCCCAGTCACGTCTGACTCTTGCGATCCCATGGACTGTTGCCTGTCATGCTCTTCTGTCTGTGGAATTTTCCATACCGGAGTGGACTGCCATTTCCTTTCTAGGGGATCTTCCTGACCCAAAGATCGAACTCAGGTCTCTTATGTCTCCTGCACTGTAGTTGGGTTCTTTACCGACTGAACCAGGAGGGAAGCCCAAACGAGCTGTTCTGAAATCTGTGGGAAGCACTGGAAGCTTTTTTAAAATAAGTGTTTATTGTAAATAGGTTTGTGTTAGACCACATCCCTTGATTGGTTTCAGGGAGGTAGAAATTTTCCTATACACTTAAATTAACATGAGATAGATTAGTAAGAAAAATAATCAAACACAAATTCAATAACATGTGAACATGGGAGAGACCCAGGAAAACTCACCAAAATGGCTGAAATCATCACCTTAAATACCATGTTCAGTTAAAGACAAGAGGATGTTGGGGGTAGTGGTTTGTAACCTCAAAGCAATTCACATGGAGATGGAAAAGCAAATATTTGGTAATCTGGTAATATTTGGTAAACTGGTAATTTGGCTTTACATGTCACAGTGGGACACAGAGTAAACACTTATCTCTAAGCCTTGCAAGTTTCCCCCACCACACTTAAACCCATATTCTTTTCAGGTACCTCTGGTTTATTACCTGTATTTCAGGAGCAGGTCTTGTTTCTAAATTCTTCACACAGCTAAAGTGGAGGTTAAAAAAAAAAAAAAAAAAAGAGAGAGAGACCCTGAACTGTCTGTTTCTTAAAAATAACCAGCCTAAATTAGTTCTCATGCCAAAGAGACATTTTGGGGTTGCAAATTTTATCCCCCTGATTAGTATATCTAGGAAGACTGGAACAGAGCTCATCTGGAGACAGAGACCAGTTAAGTATCTATTACTCTGTTCTAAGCAAATAAAATGAGTGTTAGAAGAAAAGTAGAGGAAGTGGAAATAGCAGGAGATCAATAGAATATTTATTAGAAGGGAAAGTTGATTGGTCTTGGTGACAAAATAAAGGAAGTAATTGAGATAATGTTATTAATTTGAATAATAAGTTTCTGCTAAGGCAACTTTATGGCAGGTACTGGTGCCTTTAACTAAGAAAGCAAAACCAGACCTACAAGGGTGTGTAGAAGTAAGAAGCAATTTTGAGTTCATTTTTAAACTATGTTAAACTTTAGAATTATTTGGGAAAATACAAATGTAAAGCCTGAGAATGCAGGTAAATGCCTGGTTTTGAAATATAAGAGAAGGAACTGAACATAAAATATGTATTTGGAAGTTATCTGCAGTTAAGTGATAACTGAATGGATATAAGTGGATGAGGTTGCCCAGTTAGAGATTTAAAATTTTAAAAGTACAATGGAATATCTCAGAAAATCTTAGCATAGGAAGGACAACTAGTGAGGAAAACTGAAAAGCAGCATGTGCAATAATAATAATATCAAAGGTAGATAATGTTGGCAGCTACCAAGTACTGAATGTTCAGCATGTGTTAGACATTGAGTTATATGCCTTAAATGTTATCTCACAAAAACTTTGCAACAAATAGAAAATAATTATCACCCATATTTAATGATGAGAAACTAGGACTCAGAATGCTTTTTAATTAATGTAGATGTCACAGCTAATATGGGGTACACTGGCTGAGGCAGACTGTATTTTTCATAATATCAACAGTTACAAAAATATTCTTCCTTCCAAATGCTCTCCTAGTAACGTGTCACCTCTCCATCAAAAGAAAGCTAAGTCTCAAACCTTTCAACATAGGGGAAAATATTTGCATATGGTTCTTTTGCATATGGTTCTTTTGTCTTCTATATGACATTTGCTTCCACCAAGAGCTTATGGTGAAAAGGATGCAATGTGATTTTGGAGATGAGATGATCAAAATGTTATGCAATTCCTCCTTGTTCTTCTGAAATGGTCATTTTTGGTAATGGTCTGCATGGTGTGAGGAAACCCAAGCAGCAGGTATAGAGGTCCACATGAAGAATTAGAACCACAGGTCCACAGTCCAGCTTTCATTGTTAGCAGCACCAATTCATTAGTAATTTAACTGAAGCATGATTTCTGTTGTTTTAAGCCACTAAGTTTTGAGTTGGATTTTTATGCAACAATAGACAAACTATATGAATGTGTGTACTTAGAAGTAAGGAGTTGACATAATAATACTTAAGACTATGACACTGGTGTCGAAACTGGAAAAAGAGTGGAAACTGAAAATGCATTAAGGAGATTCTTAGAAAAAGGTCTAAAGGACCTCAAAAAGCTATGGGTGATGGCAGAAAAGTAATGAAAACGTGATCAGAAGTTAGATGAAAGGAAATAATTGTTATGTACTTGTTAAGTTTTAGAGTCCTTTATACATCCAGGATACATTAAGTTCTTTGTTAGGGGATTTGCAAATATTTTCCCCTAGTCTGTGACTTAATTTCCAACCACTGTTTGTGTTTTAGTGCAACAGTGTCTTTCAAACATAAGTTCTTAAACTTGAAGAAGTACAATTTATGGACTTTTTCTTTTAATTTTGGAATGTATATTTACTGTTATATGCAGGAAATTGCATTTTTTTCAATATCACAAAATTTTCACCTATGTTTTCTTATAGACATGCTTTGCATTTGTATCTCATATGTCTATATAATACATTTTGAGTTAGTTTCTGCATATGATGTAAGTTCAGGAACTGGATTAAGGTTCTTTATTTTTTGTTTTGTATATATGTATCCAATTGTACCAGCACCACTAGTTAAAAAAAAAAAAATCTTTCTCTTTTCAATTGTCTTTGCACATTTGTGAAAATCAATTGACCGTGTATAAGTGGTTCCATTTCTAAACTCTATTTTGTTGCATTTATCCATTTTCTATGTTTTACTAATACTACACTCTATTGGTGGCTATAACTTTATAATAAGCTTTGAAATCAAGTTGTGAGAAAGAGTTGTTCAACTTTATTCTTCTGTTTAAGGATTCATTTTAGCTTCTAGTTCTTTATCCTTCCATATATATTTTCATATTAATTTGACTTCTAAAAAAATCCTGCTAGGTCTTGAATGGAATTTTGTTGAATCTATCACTTTGATAAGAAGGTATGTCTTGACAATAAAGGGTGAGGTTTCCAACCTACAAAATATATCTCTGCACTTATTTTGGTTATATTTGATTTTATCAGAGTTTTATAGTTTTGAGCCTACAGATCTTGTACATATTTTGTGTCTTATATTTTTGCTATTATATAAATATTAGTTTAAAAAACAATTTTAAATTGTTCATTGCTATTATATAAACATATTTCTTATACGTTGTTTATATTCTCTAATCTTGCTAAAATCACTTATTACTTGTCATTTTCTGTAGATTCTTTGAATTATTCTATAGATAATCATGTTGACGCAGAGAGAGACAGTTTTAGTTCTTCCTTCTCAATCTGTATATTATTGCTTTCTTCTACTTGTTATATTGCTTCAGATCAGTTATAAGAGAATGGTGAAGAGCAGCAGTGAGACTGAACATCTTGCCATTTTCTTGATGATAGAAAGAAAACATTGACTCTTTCAGCTTTATGTTATGTAGGTATATGATAGATGCCCTTACACACACTTGGCAAAGTTATTTTCTATTTCTTGTGCACTGAGATTTTCTATTGTTAATGGATATTGAATTTTGTCAAATATTTTTTTCTGCCTCTTTTGGAATGCTCATATAGTTTTTCATCTTTATTCTGTTGAAATGACAAATTAATCTGATTTTCAAATATGGAAGTAATCTTGCATTCCCAGAATAAACCCACATTACCATACACTGCTATCCTTTATATACATTGTTGGATTTAATGTACTAAAATTGCATCAGATATAGAAAGATAAACAGATATTTTTCTCTTTCAAAGTCTTCTACTGGGTTTGGTATAAAGGTAATGATAACTTCACTGAAAAAGCAGGGATGTGTTTTCTCTTCTAGAATTGCTGTTGTTTTTTTCCTTTATGTTTGGTAGAAGCCATCAGTGAAGACATCTGTACTTGACATTTTGTTTTGGGGAAAGTTTTAAACTATAAGTTCAATTCCTTTAGTAGATTTAAAGTTATTCAGGTTATTCATTTCTCCTTGAGTGTCAGTATTTTTCATCTTCCATGAAAGTTTAAATTTAATCTAAGTTTCAAATTAATTAGCATAGAGTATTTTTTTTCACTTATCTATTTCTGTGTAAGTAATTACCTCAATGTATAATATTTAAAATAGCAAACATTTATTATATCTAGTTCTTCTGGTTCAGGAATTCAGAAGCAGCTTATCTGGATATTTTAGACTCAAGGTCTCTCATTTGGCTGCGGTCAGCTGAAGGCTTGATGACTCAGAGTATCCAGTTTCAAGATGGATCATTCACATGTCTCTTGGAAGAAGACCTCAGTTCCTTGATAACTCTTGGCAAATGGCCTTAGTTCTTTACCACATGGCCCCTCCATAAGCTGCTTAAGTACTTAAGCTTTCTCACAACATGAAAATTTCTCCCAGAGCAAGGAATCTAAGAGAGAGTGAGGGAGGAAGAAGTCACAGTGCCTTTCATGACCCAGCCTCCTCGTCTGAACAGCATCATTCTCACTTATGCTATTCCTTAGAAACAAATTATAAAATCCTGCTTACAGCTGAAGGACAGGACAATAAGACTCAACTTTTTAAAAGAGAATTAATAGGAATAATGGATAAAGTTCTAAACTATTAAAAAGTTATTCAAATTCCTTTCTTATATTTTATTTGATTTTAAGGGATAGTCACTCTCTCAATAATGATATTGTTTTTTGTTTGTTTTTGACTTATCATTTTAGCTAGAAGTGAGTTAAATTTGCTGAACTCCACAAATAACTAGTTTTTGTTTCACTAATTTGTTTTGCAAATTGTTTTTGTTTTCTATACCACTACTTGTGCTTTTATCTTTACTATTTCCTTTCTTCTAGGAAAATTTTCTTTCCTCTAAAATTGGGCTTGATTCCTGTTTTTGTTATTGTTGTTGCTTGCTCTGCTAAACATAAGATTAGGTCATTAGCATATAGGCATTTAATGCTATAAATTTCCCTCAAAGCCCTATTTTAGCTGCCTCTCATTAAATTTAATATGTTGTATATTCATTATATTTACAATTTTTTTGTAATTTTTCTTACTTATTTGGCTTTGGTTTGCTTTAAAATATCTCATTTCTTTTTCATATTTCAAAACATCTGTTATTAATTTTGAATTAAATTATATTGCAATCAGAGAACATACTTGATATAGCTTGAGTACTTTTAAATGTATGGAGAGTAGCTTTCTCAGAACGTTGGTGTGTTTTGATGAAAGTTCTTTGTGACCTTATAAATAACATGAATTCTGCATTTTTGTATATCAATTACATCAAACTTGCTGATAGACTGTTCAAGTCTTCTATAGTCTCACCAATTTTGTGTCATTGTTTTCTCTCAGTTATCAGAAGGACTCTGTTGAAGTCTCCAAACATAATGGTGAATTTGTCTACTTCTTTTTGCTGTTCTATCAATTTTTGCTTGCTGTATTTTTAATCTCTGTTATTGGATTCATAAATCTTTAGAGTTCATGTCCTTTTGATGAATTTATGATGGTCTTATCCATATTAGAATCTTTTGCTCTCAAATCTAGGTCATGTGATACTACTATAACTACTTCAATTTTCCCTGTTTTTTAGCTTTACTTTTCTTTCAACTACTATTTGCTTGGTATATATTTTCCATCTTTTTACTTTATACCTTTAAATTTAATTAGGGATGTTGTATTTAATACATAATCAGCTACAGATTTTTTCCAATGTGGCAATGTCTATTGGAGTATTTAGCATTTAAATCTAATGTGGTTATTGATATGGTTGGAATTAAATCTACTAGCTTACTACTGTTCTCTTTTCTCCAAATGTCTCTTTGCCCTCCCCTCCTCCATTTTTCTGTCTTCTAAAGAACAAATGAGCAATAAATGAGAAAAACAGCAAAATGACAAATGTAACTCTAAAGTGATTTGAAAATTCAAGCTGAAGGTGGGTTCTCTTTCTAGCATGACTAAAAAAAAAAAAAAAAAAGATGTTATTTAAAATCATAGGAAGAATTCAGCCAGCCCTATTATTTAGTGTGAGCAGGATGAAATAATCTCTCAACAGATATTTATGAAGCTGCTTTTAGGTAACTACCATTTAATAATGCATTTTCCTCTACTTACATGCAAAAACATATAATTTTACTTTCTCAATCAAGCAGAAAACCATGTATTTCTTGATATCCATTTGTCAAAGATAAAACCAAAGCAGTAAAAATTCTGAATGATGAAATTCACAAAAGTTATGAAGCACTTTTCAGACCACTTATTATGTTTAGAGTTAATTCTGTTGTCCAGTCATATATTTTCTAGTCAATATATTTTTGGAAACATTCAAACTATAGCTCTATTTCTCAATCTTAAGTATTATTATTATCATTATTATCAGTAGGTGTAATAAACAAGTTTTACAACACACAGTATAAAAATTTTAAATTAATCTGTAAATAAGCAATGCTTTAAGTATCACAAAAAACAAACTTTACTTTCTCAGCTCTTTCAACTACTATTTGGTAATTCCAAATCTGCTTGCTGCTTATGTTTTTTTTTTTTTTTTTAATTTACTTATCTAGATCAGAAGACGGTCTAAAATAAATGCAATCGAGGACATGAGTTGTCTGGGCAAGGACTGTAGTTTCATCGGTACAATAATGAATATATCTGATATACCTTTCTTAACTCTCATTTTGGGCTATACTCAGCAAGATTAAAGGATTTCAATCTTGATTAAAGGATTAGGTATCTCATAAACTAGTGTTTAACCATAGAAAAGAAGGAAGCATATTCATTTAGATTCTTTATGTCAAGGGATGAATGACTATTATTTGCAAGTTTACTTTTTTCCATTTAAGCTACGGTAACCATATGTTCCGGAGAAGGTACTGGTGACCCACTCCAGTACTCTTCCTTGCCTGAAAACTCCCATGGACGGAGAAGCCTGGTAGGCTGCAGTTCATGAGGTCAGGAAGAGTCGGACGCGACTGAGCGACTTCACTTTCTCTTTTCCCTTTCATCCACTGGAGAGGGAAATGGCAACCCACTCCAGTGCTCTTGCCTGGAGAGTCCCAGGGACGCGGGAGCCTGTTGGGCTGCCGTCTATGGGGTAGCACAGAGTCGGACACGACTGACATGACTTAGCAGCAGCAGCAACAGCATCAACAATATGTTCATTTTTTTTGTTTTTTTCAGTCTTTCACTGTGTTGATGCCCTGCTCATCATTCACACTAAATGCTTCGATATGCCTTTACAGGCTACAAAATGTACACTGCAATTAAGTATCACTGCTTCTGATGATAATGTTCTTAAGTAATCATTGCTGTAATCATAAGAAATATGATAAAAACCAGAAAAAAAAAAAAAACAAAACTGAATAGAAGTATAAAGTGAAAGTGAAGTCATCTCTAAATATTTGGATTCCTAGGAAAAAAAGAATAAAGAAGAATCGTTTTTCAGACACTAGTATATGGTTAAGGACTTTGCTAAAGCTTAAAACTCCAAAGGCTATTTCCACAAGTGATAGGTCAAATAACCTCCCTTAACAGTGTTCACCCCTCCTTTTGTTCTTAATGCACAGCGCTTTGACAATGGGGATTTCCTGGTAGCTCAGACAGTAGAGAGTCTGCCTGCAATGCAGAAGACCCCGGTTTGATACCTGGGTCGGGAATATCCCCTGGAGAAGGAAATGGCAGTCCACTCCAGTATTCTTGCCTGGAAAATCCTGTGGATGGAGGAGGCTGGCAGGATACAGTCTATGCGGTCACAAATAGTTGAACACATCTGAACGACCTCACTTTCACCTTGACAATGGGCAAAGACAACCTGGGTTAGTTAGCTACTTGATTGGACCATGATGTTGTAAAGTATTCCTAGTTAAAGAGATCCTGCAAAGTAAATCTTGCTTGTGCCATCATATTCATATCAGAAACTCTCCAACAATTTAAGAATTCTCTTATTTGTAAAGTAAGAGACAACGTCATGTTTAGAACAACAGCTGGCTTGTATTAAATGACATAGAAGTGCTAATATTCTATTTAAAAGAAAGCAAAATATAATCATTAAGTCTTTACTCAGAGACATCATCTCCATTGAGTTATTTCTGGTTCCCAGGTAAGATCTGATAGATTAAGAAGACCCCCAGTA
Organism: Capricornis sumatraensis; assembly: GCF_032405125.1. Taxonomy (NCBI): domain Eukaryota; kingdom Metazoa; phylum Chordata; class Mammalia; order Artiodactyla; family Bovidae; genus Capricornis; species Capricornis sumatraensis. Next base: position 42,094,398 of record NC_091074.1, on the reverse strand, counting down.
TTATAACCTTTATGAAAAACAATTTATATATACATATGTAAGTATTCAATATATATGGGCTTCCTTGGTAGCTCAGCTGGTAAAGAATCTGCCTACAGTGCAAGAGACCCTGGTTTGATTCCTGGGTTGGGAAGATCCTCTGGTGGAGGGCATGGCAACCCACTACAGTATTCTTGCCTGGAGAATGACCATGGACAGATGAGCCTGACGGGCTCCAGTCTGTGGCGTCACAAAGAGTCAGACGTGACTGGGTGCTAAGCACACACACATTTAATTTTATGTACTACACAGCTTTAGTTTCCTTGGATGTGTATTTAGGAAATATATTATGGTAGTATGTTTAAGATGTATAAATTAGCAAACAATGTCTATACTGTGGTTTTAAATGTTCTTTGTTTTTTAGCAATTGGTAGCTTCCCTAAAGTGCTAGAAAACCCTAACAGATAGAGACCAACAAAATATAGTTTTGTTCGTTTCTACTGTACTACTCAGGGAAATGAGTTTGAAAATAACTGAATAATCATTTACTGCACTAGTTTCTGTTTAGATAATATTTCCTATTTCATATATTTTGTAATATAAATAAAGATCATTAAACTTATTGGTATTTTTCTACCATAAGCATTTTTGACCTTTAAATTTTAGACACTGCCATTTATTTAACTGCCAGATAACAACTATTTACTGAATATGTATTATATGTTAAGCACTTTCCTAAGTACTACAGGTCATTTTTAAAACAACACCATCAAGAAAATGTTTCTGGAAAACATGTATTACATTTTAGATCCATCAGATTAAACAGAATGTAATTAAATGTATTTTCATTAAGATTGTTCCATGTCTAATTTCATTAATCTTTGAAAAAACATGATTTGATACATTTCCAATTCTGTTAATTCAAACTATTCTGCCATATTTTACCCTTCACAGTTTTTGGTTGTTTATTTCCCCATTATGTTGATCAACTTGACTGACTTATGACAAAAATTACAGCAAGTTACTAATTAATATGGTGCACATGTGTTCAGTTCAGCTGCTCAGTCATCTCCGACTGTTTGCGACCCCATGGGCTGCAGCACACCACGCCTCTCTGTTCATCACCAAACCCGGAGTTTACTGAAACTCATGTCCATGAATCGCTGCTGCCATCCAACAATCTCATCTTCTATCGTCCCCTTCTCCTCCTGCCTTTAATCTTACCCAGCATCAGGGTCTTTTCCAATGAGTCAGTTCTTCGCATCAGGTGGCCAAAGTACTGGAGTTTCAGCTTCAGTATCAGTCCTTCCAATGAACACCCAGGACTGATCTCCTTTAGGATGGACTGTTTAGATCTCCTTGCAGTCCAAGGGACTCTCAAGAATCCTCTCCAACACCACAGTTCAAAAGCATCAATTCTTCGGCACTCAGTTTTCTTTATAGTCCAACTCTCACATCCATACATGACTACTAGAAAAACCATAGCTTTGACTAGATGGTAAGAGATATCCTTCCCTTTTCCATGCACATTGGCTCTGGATGACACATCATCCCTTTCAGCGAATACTAGCATTTCTGTCAGAGAACTGTTTCTAGGCCACCCAGATATCTGCGTATGCCAGAGAGCAGCTGGTGGCCTGTGTCTGATGACCAACAGAGTCTACATACACCAACTTACTTGCCTCCTGCTTAGACCAGCTCTGGGTCTCCTGAGCTCCCATGTGGGATTGAATTAACCAATTGTCTGGGGCACTCTGCTTGATACGGCATCCTTGCTCCACCTTCTTTCCTTTAGATACTAACAGTTGGAAATCTTCCACTGAAAATGCAGATAGACATGTAAACACCATGAGGTGACCTACTTTGTCAATGTAATCCACTTACTCTTGAATAGAGAGGGAGAGCTAGGGCTCCCCAGCAATGTAGAAAAAAAACTCCACCAAAAAAAGAGAAGAGTTCAAAACAAAAAGATAGAAGAAGTACCTAGAAAACAAACTAAAGAAGACTTCATAAAAACTAATTCATTTCGAAGATAAGCAAAATATTGCATGTAAACATAAAGATTGATGTGTTTTACATAACAAATTTAGAGAAGAAGGAAGTCCTTGGAAATTAAAAAAGCAGTTTTTTTTTTTTTTTCTCCTAGACTTTGCCCTCCAGAATGATGAGAAGATAAATTCAAGGAAATCTTTTCACTTGTAGGAAAAGGTTAAAACAATGGGTTAGAAAAAAAGAGACACAAGTATCAATTTGGAGTATCTATTCATAACATTCAATATCTAAAATCTTAATAGGATTTTCAAAGTGAGACAGGGAGAAAGCACAGATGAAACAGACAACAAAGGAGTAGAAAATGGCTCGCCCCACAAACCAAGGATCCCAGTCTCTAGAAATAAAGGAGCCACCAAATTTCCTGTATAATGAAAGGAAATAAGATCATATTAAGATACATTGCCTTGCAATTAAAAAAAAATAGATAAATGATTTTAAGAGTGTCCATAAATAAGGAGAGGGAAAAAAAGTCACATTAACATATAAAGGGAAACAAAGTGACTTTTTTTCAAAACTGTCACTAACAACAAACGAATTTTCTGAAATAGTGCCTTCATTATTATTCCAAGGATGGGTGGGTGATTGATTCAAGATATTTGCTTACATGCAAGCCTTCAAACAACACTTCTTACAGTCTACTTTTTAGAAATTTACTGGAAAATAAACTTTAACCAAACAGATGACAAACTAAAAATGAGAAGGTGGTAGAGTCCATAAAGCAATGAAATCTGTCTTCATTGAGTTTATACTCTAATAAAAAAGAAAGGAAATAAGTAAGTAGAAAATAGATTGTGATAAATGTTATATAAAAAGGAAAGCAGGATAAAGAGACATAATGGTTAAGTTACTTAGGTTAAGGTGCAAGAGAAACTTCTCTGGGGCCAGAGTGAAATACAGAAGAGCCAATGAATACATGGATAAGTGTGCTCTAGGCAGAGGTTGCAGCATACGTCCCTGGGAAGGGAGCACGTTAGGCTCATGCAAGAATAGCAATAAAGGTCGAGTAGCTGTAACAGATGACGACCTGGGCACAGATGGAGTGACAAAGAGGAAGATGTAGTAAGAGTCTAGGTCATGTGGGGCTGTTCAGACTTGGAAAGGACTTCAAAGTTTATTCTAAAGATTACCGCCTGTTGGGAGCTGCATTAGGCATTACTGACAAAATAGAGGCACGGCCCTAAACCCCCTCCCTTTGTTCCATAGTCACGGACCCGGAATAATGGAGTTAGGCTTTGTGATTCTGATTTGTTTTTTTCCTTTCCTTGGCTGAGTTGACTGAAGAGAATATTAAGGTGCTTATTGTTTTTGAGAGGAGCATGAGAAGGCATAAAGCCATCTACAGCTGTGGTCAAAGAATAATTCATAAAGTTAATCACTGACATTTGTTCAAGGACTTTTACTAAAGAGTGTTCAAGGGTGAGCACAGAGGCTGCAGCTGGAGACCATGGGAGGGATTCCTATCTGAAGCCTATTTGTAAGAAAAGTGTTTATGGCAAAGGAGTTTGCTGAATTTAGGGCTTAGGAATAATTAAAATAGTTAGAAGCTAAAGATTTAAGAATTGCTGTATAATGTTACAATATTCTACTATAGCTTATAAAAATTAGGGACTTTAGAGATATTATTAGCTAGAAGCCCTTTCTAAGAAATAGTGAGCTTAGGATACTAGGGGCAAACAGGACTTAGAAAGATAAGAATTAAACTGAGGAATGTGATATGCAGCCCAGACATTAGCATGAGTTACAGTGTATTCACAAAGATATATGAGAAAAAGTAGATAAGAGAATCGCTGAGGAGCTCCTTTTGAGGGGCAACAATGATTTTTGGAAAAAAAATAAATCTGGGTCAATGGAAACTAAAAATATCAAACCTCTGACCTAATGCTTTTGTAAAAGTATAAAAGAGAATCATAAGCTTGAAATAAACAGGCAGTCCAAAAAAACTGAGAGGCTCCCTCAGTTTCTCGCTGACACCGCCCATCCCTTCAGGTTGAATCCCTGGCTGCTGGAGCTGGACTCTGGCAACTGCTCATGAAAATCTGCTAGAGGATTTTGATTAAGGGAGTAGTATGACTCGATTTACATTTTAAAACTTTGCTATATGGAGAATAGGTGGTAGGAAATCATGCATAAAAGCAGAAACACCAGGTAGGCTACTATACTTGTTTTTATACCTCCTTATCTTTCAATACTTAATATGATTCTTTTGTTCTCAGAATGATATTTTATGCCAGTACCATTATCTTATCATTTCCACTTTTATCTGGGACATTTCAGCACATACATCTCCCAGTATAACAGGAACAACAAAACAACAAAAATCCCCAGAGATGATTTCCTTAGAAGTTTATTCTAATGCAATGTGATAATTTTCTCATTTGTAACTATCCATTACAACTTCTGTCAATCAAGAATACATGGAAACATAAAATGGACTAAAAAGTGCTTATAAATTGTTGAACCAGTTATAAAATTGCTGAAATATTTTAATAGCATGTGGTCAGATATGACATTTTAAAACTGTGAAGCTAAATAATTGAGTAAGATGGAAAAGAAAAATAATGAGTGATTTGTTTGCACACTTCAGATTTTTAACTATTGTGGGAACAAACTTGACTAACAGATTATCATCACTTTAGTATAACATCAACTTCAGCACATAAAGTTAACCTGATTGTCAAATTAAATACAAGAACAGACAATTGCCTACTTGATACACATTTCATTTTTTTTCTTTTTTTCTTTTTTTTCCTGGCTGCCATTTGATTTTCTTTTCTCACTAGAGAAGACAAAATATTTTTAATTAAAAGAAGTATGTATTTCTTAAGTGGAAGAAATGTCTATTTTAAAGCATTTCATTACTATGTTAAATTTACCCTGGGACATATGTTAAAAATGGAAGCTGGTGTCATAACGTACCATACCTCTGATCCCTTGGGAAACTTTTTTATTTTTTAACTCAACAGGCTATGAAGATCATCATAAATTCTTAGGACAGTAATTCAGAAACTGCTACTGACTGCATTCTTGCATGTTAAAGAATATGTGCAGGATCAGCAAAGAACTGCTAATGACAAGCATGAAGATGGAAATCATGGCCTACCTACACAAGGGAATCTTTACATGCAGACTATGGTTTTCAAGCTTAAAAGTTGTCAAGAAGCTCCATTGCCACATATTCCAAATGATGCACTGATTAAGAAAGGTCAGTATGTCTTTTGGGAAGTTGACAGTCATGATATAGTAACTATGCAAACCTGCAAGTCTCAGGAGTAGTATTTGTGTCTAATCTATATGGTCACAGGAAATATAACTGCCAAGGATGCCATATTCATCATCTTGAGTAGTTTTATCAGCACTACCTGATGTCACACTCAAAAGAAAAATCACCAAAAATTTGCTTGGCCATTTAATCATACATTCTTTGTGAGAAGAGCTTGGGGCAAACTCTGTGCCTGGCTATCAGGATATAAAGATGAAAGCAAGATAATGTCCCTGTCTTCACAGTCCTAGAGAAAATAAGAAATAAAGCAACTAAGGAAAATATTTCAATATAGTTTGATAATTGCTATAGTAGAATTAAAAATATTAGGGAAAATGCTAAGTTGGTTTTTAGGAAAAGTATGTCCATACTTATCCATAAAAAACATATCCATAACTTGTGAATCAAGGAGAATTTAAAGAACATATTAAAGATTATTGTTTATGCATATGCATGAAAAAATTGGTTTTCACATTCTCTAAATTCTTTATACTAAGCTCTAATACTAAAATCTATCAGTCTGTTCCTTTTTTAATAAATTACACAAGCAGACATCATTTCTTCATTAATTTAAACATCATACAAATATTTATTATATATGATTACATTTTTTAGAATCTGGCAATAACACTGCAAGCAAAAATAGACATATTTATGATACAATTTTTATTCTGTAAGAGGAGGCTAGAAATTTATTTTCTTAGAAATTGACAAGTTGATTCATAAATGTATGTATATATACACACGAATGTGTTATACATGGTATATGTGCTATATGTGTGTGTGTGAGTATGTGAGTGTATGATATAGCCACCAAGGAAGCTATCTCAGACAACAGTCTGACTGCAATGGAGGAGTCCCAGGTTTGATTCCTGGATCAGGAAGATCCCCTAGAGAAAGGAACGGGTACCCTCTACACTGTTCTTGCCAGGAGTATTCCATATATATATATATATATATATATTCCATACACACACACATGTGATAAGCCAACAACCTAAGAATAACCAAAGCAATAACTGGAGGAAAAGAGAACTATAGCACTCATACCGTGTGAATTCAAGACTTATCAGACATCTGTTTTTATTCACTACGTTATACTTGCTTAAGTTTATACATACAGATTAATAGGGATAAAGTTTAGAAATAGATCTGCACATACATGGATAATTGACCTTTTTTTTTTTTAATGACAAGGCAATCAGTAGGGAAATAAAAGTCTTTTCACAAATATTGCTGCAACAATTTGATATTTGAAAGGACAAATAAACATCTACCCTTCCCTCATATCAAGTATAAAATTATGGATCATGAGTCTAAAAATAAGCACATAGCATTTTTAGAAGAAAACATATACATCTTTGACTTCAGTGTAGGCAAAGATTATTTAAGTAGGATATAATGGTGTGAGAAATTTTTGAAAAACAATAAAATGGGTACTATCAAAATTGTAAAAATTACTCTGGAAAGACCACTACAAAAAAAGGCAAGTCACAGCTTGAGAGAGAATATTTATAATACATACATCTGACCAAGGATTTATATTCAGAATATATAAAGAACTTCTTCTACAACCCAATTTATAAGAACATACATCCCCCAATAAGTAATGGACATATCTGTACAGATATTTTACAAAAAATAATGTATGCAAATGTCTAAGTGCTTGAAATGCATGCATGACCCAATTTCTCATCAGGAAAATGCAAGTTAAAACTATAGCAAGGTTATGGTTGAAACTAAGAGAATGGTTAAAATTAAAAAGCTGACAATGCTTACTATTGATGATATTTAGGAACATACTGCCAAAGTGACAGTCAAACATTACAACATACTGGAAAACTAAAAAACATGAAAAGTTCTTAAATTGTTAAGATTGAATAAAAATATTTTAACTGAATAAAAACTTTCACCTATCATTTAATCCAAAGTATTTATCCAAGATCCATGCCTTATGAGGTTGATGAAATAAAGGCAGACATAGATTAGAGATAAATAGATGTGCAACTCTGAGACCCCGTGGACTGTAACACCCAGGCTCCTCTATCCATGGAATTCCCCAGGCAAGAACAGTGGAATGGGTTGCCAGTCCCTTTTCCAGGGCATCTTCCTGACTCAGGGATAGAATCTGGGTCTCCTGCATTGAATATTGTTTATCGTCTGAGCCACCAGGGAAAACCATTCACATACATGCACACATACATATATACATGCATTCATCCATTTATCCCTACATGGGTATGTGACTGAGAGTTGAAAGTCTCGGATCTTATGGGTTAAAGTACTGTCTCAAAACCACTTTTGACAAAGCAAGTAGGCTGAGCAACATTTCCTAAAGATCAACAAAGTAGAAGAGTGCATTTGAACTACAAAACTGCTATCAGTCATGAAAGACAATATACTCAATAGGCAAGTAAAAAATGGAACAAGTAACTAGAAGCCACATGCTATAAAAAATAAACATTAGGTGTCAAGGAATACACAATGTTTGCTGATTAATACTAGAGACAAGGTCAAGCACAAGGCCTGAGGTCAAAAGAGAAGTTGCTGTAACTGAGAGCAAGGAAACCTTGAAAGGAAAAATAAATCTACTTCAGATTAGGACACATATTGCTCTCTGGGGAAGAAATATTCAATGTTTTCAGCCAAAGAGTAATCTACCCAGAGAAAGGACAAGTATAGACACCTGGTTAGGGTAAAAAGTATGGACTGAAAGATAAAAATATGGATTGTAACAAGATGCTACTTCAGTTCAATTCAGTCACTCAGTCATGTCCGACTCTTTGTGATACCATGAATCGCAGCACACCAGGCCTCCCTGTCCATCACCAACTCCTGGAGTTCACTCAGATTCACGTCCATCGAGTCGGTGATGCCATCCAGCCATCTCATTCTCTGTCGTCCCCTTCTCCTCCTGCCCCTAATCCCTTCCAGCATCAGAGTCTTTTCCAATGAGTCAACTCTTCGCATGAGGTGGCCAAAGTACTGAAGTTTCAGCTTTAGCATCATTCCTTCCAAAGAATACCCAGGGCTGATCTCCTTTAGAATGGACTTATTGGATTTCCTTGCAGTCCAAGGGACTCTCAGGACTTTTCTCCAACACCACAGTTCAACTCAGAGACAAAAAATTAAAAAGAAAGGAAAAAATAATAAAGCAAAATAGATTAAGTTTAAACAAGAGGGTGCTAAGTAAACTAGCATAATTCTAGGAGCCATAATCACAGAAGTCAGGGCCTAATAAAGCTTTTAGCCTAAAGAGGGATAACAAAAGCAAGAACCTAAAGCGTGTGCATGCGTATTTTCTTTATCCAAAGAGATTTAAAACCTTATGTTTCTAACAAGCACACCAGAAACTACAAAGAATCTGATGTGAAAACCACTATATTCATTCCCTTCTCTGGGAAACCTGCCTCCTATGGCCGTCATTGGACCTGTTTAAAAATACTGAAAATTCTTTAAGAATTTGTAGATTCTGAAATAGAGAAAGGGGGAAAAAAAGTATGAAAAGCAGAAAGAACACATATGGAAGCTAATTCTGAGGTGTAAATACTAGAGAAGGCTTGTCCCATCTTTTGGAATCTCTGCCCAAATATATGCCTTTCTATGGTATCTTGAGGGTTTATTTTTCCTTTCTACAAAGACTTTGCTTTTACAAGATGAAAATTCAAGTCGCCAGTGTGAGGAACTAGATACCATTCCCATATCATGTAGGTAAACTTAATAATTAAAAGATATGAGAACTTTTTGTAAATAATTAATAGAGCTGTGGTTTTGATTAGGTGGAGGCAAATGATTTGGAAGAGTATTGGTAAAGAGAAATAGTGAAAAAAAAAAAAAAGAAGTAGAATGGAGCATAGAGAAAAAAATATAGGAAAGTGACAGAAAAAGATAACAGAAAATGTCCTTATCCTTTTCCTGAATCAAAAGTATGTGGAGAGGGGATGGGGAATGGCATTTTTATTTTCCTTCTTGTATCACATGATTAATTGCTCCTGAACACCAGAAATAGGCTAGCCATGGTTCTATAATTAAAATCACATTATAGATTAAATGGGGTTTAGTAGACTGTTTAGTGGAACCTTACTACTCGTTACAGCATTCCTGTGTTTTATGCAATAAATATGTGTTTTATATAAAAAATATTTATACTTTGATAATGTGGAGAATCAATCCTAGAGGAAATCAACCCTGAATACTCATTGGAAGGACTGATGCTGAAACTGAAGCTCCAAAAATTTGGCTACCTGATGCGAAGAGCTGAATCATTGGAAAAGATCCCAATGCTGGGAAAGATTGAGGGCAGGAGAGAAGAGGGTGACAGAGGATGAGATGGTTGGATGGTATCACCAACTCAATGGATTTGAATTTTTGAGCAAACTCTAGGAGAGAGAGAAGGACAGGGAAGCCTGGTATGCTGCAGTTCATGGAGTCCCAAAGAGTCAGACATGACTCAGTGACTTAAAAACAAATGTGGAGACTGGTGACATACTTTAATTGCTAGTAGTGGCCACTGTCCTTTAAGATTGTAGTTAATTAAGCTATGGTCTTTACAGGCTACTACTGGAGATATTAACACTCTATGTTTGTGATAAGGCTAAGAAATGTCAAATCTTAAAGCAGAAATTCTATCACAACAGTAGAAATAAAACATGTCATTGATGATCTGGGGTAACTCCAAAAGAAGTAAGTTAATGACTTTTGAGGACTACTACCGTGAGACTAAATATCATTAGCGTTCTGGCATGCTAGGGATTCTATGTCATTGGTACTAAGAAAATTTAGACAATGAGATGTAAAGGCCTAATATTAAAGTTCAAAAAGTTATAGTCAATTTAAGCATCTGTTAGGTATTAAAATTTGATACCCAAATTTGATATTCAAAATGTAGTAACAATGGTTGAATTATGTTTACAATTTGGTGAGTGCTTTTTTCAAATCTGGTGGACATCACCTAAAATCAAATACTTTATGAGATTTTGAAATCAAGTCAACCTAAAACCAAGTTCCATTGTTGAGTCTGTGACTTACCTCTGTATCTGAAACTTTATTCCCTTTCCTGCCCTGTCCCATTTCCCCTCTGGATTGAGAAGTACAAAAGAAAAAGGGAGACTGAAACCATGTGGGACTCTTCAGGGCCCTCCTGGGTAGAAAAGCTTCTCTATGTCCCCTATTTACTATTTGTTGAAAAGGCTCTAGTCTCTTATGCCTTCCCTGAGTTCCAAAGAATAGACTAAGTATTTACTAATTAGAGAGGTAAGGGAGTGCAGAAACAAAGGAAAATCAGTTACCAAGAAAAGTACCAACAGTAGTTCAGAAAAAAAAAAAAAAATCAGAGTTCTAGTTCCTCTTCAAAGGATATACATAATGATATAACATATATCTTTGAGTTGCTCCACAGGAACTTAGAATCCCTGCCCGAATGGTGGGTGGTGACTCTATGTTGAGCACTGGCACTAGACCTCAGACTCTTTGGAACCAGAAGATTGATGATTAAGATTCCTGAAACATCACTGTTACCTCACTACCAACCAATCAGAAGGAAGTCATACATCCTGCAGGCCTTACTCCAAATGCTGCCTTTAAAACCCCTCCCTGAAAGACATCAGGGAACTTGAGTCTTTTGAGCATGAGCTAATTGTTCTCTTTACTTGGTGCCCAGAAAATAAACAGTGCACTCTCCCTCACCACAACCAAGTCAGTAAATTGGCAGATGAGAAGATCCAAGTTTGGTTCCATAACACTTTGAGTTTAGAAGAGTTTCCTTTCTGATCATAATCACATTCTAACAGTCTGTCTTGTGAAATAGATTCCAATTATTTCCTAAGAGAACAACACTACTCAAAACATTTCTCTGTCTTATATTTCTGGATGTTTTACCAAGTGGTTTGACATTTTATAGAATGAGAAAAGTATTCCAAGAAACAGCATCAAACTCTTTCCTGTTATGGATAAAATTCACATTGGAGAGAGTAGCTAAGCTTTTAAAAAAGTCTTCCAAAATAGGAATCTCCAGAGTAAAATCTATCAGGCTGTACCTATGCAAAGATAGACAGAAATCTGGGTAAAGGAAGGAAAAAGGATATGTTGGAGGAAATAAAGTTATTCAGTTGACCAAAAATGTACATACAGTTTCATAATAAGATTTTAGTTCCTGTATTGATACTTGATACATTTATTATCAGAATATTAAACTTCACATTTGAGTTCCTATTAACAACTGAATTATTGATGGCAGGGCCCAAATCTTGCATCAGGAGAAAATTTCATCTTAAAACAACCTGCTGGATAAGAGTCTTGCAATTGTCAAGAGACTAGAATATTGTTTAACACCTTTGCCAAATTGATTAATTCTTCACTAATTTATGTTTCAAATTTAGACAAGTTTTATCACAGTGTGTTTATATTCAAAGACTAGGGGCATGAATCACACTGTCTGTGAGTCCATAAGTTAGTGAGAGGTAGTGAAATATGCCAGTGCTAAATTGGTGAATAACAGCAGCAGGAATTATCTATGTGAGGATCAATATTGCTATTAGACTTAATGCTACAAATATTTGTAATTATAGATCCTAATCATCCTCAGATTACTTTTATCTAATCCCAGACCCAGATCTTGAAAATCTGGTTGGGGTAAGTTTACCCTTTTGTTACTAACTATACTTTTTCGTGTATACTAATGAAGACTGATTAAATTTACTAAACTATTATGCATGTCACACATAATTCCATTTTATAAGAAACTAAATCACTATTGAGACACTTGTGGTATATAAAATTATGCATTTATGTTCACATATCATTATCAAATAAAAAAAGAAAATATTACTTATTTATAAGTCTATATCCTTATACACATACAGACGTGTGCTCAGTCATGGACTACCAGGCTCCTCTGTCCATGGGATTTCCCAGGCAAGAATATTGGAGTGGGCTGCCATTTCCTTCTTCATGGGATCTTCCCCACCCAGGGATTGAATCCATGTCTCCTGGATTGGTAGGCAGATTCTTTATCACTGCCCCATCTGTGAAGCCTGTACATGTATAGATATGTCTACAATATATACGCGGGCTTCCCTGGTGGCTCAGTGGTAAAGAATATTCTTGTCAATGCAGGAGACATAGAAGACATGGACTTGATCCCTGGGGTGGTAAGATCCCCTGGAGAAAGGAACGGCAACCCACTGCAGTACTCTTACCTGTAAAATCCCATGGAAAGAGGAGACTGGCAGGCTACAGTTCATAGAGTCACAGAAGAGTCTGACAGTACTTAGCAACGAAACAAAAGCAACAACATATACACAGCACATATATACACAAGGATATATCAAGTTGACAGTTGAACAACATGGGAATTAGGTGCACTGACCCTCTGCACAGTCAGAAGTCTTTGTATAATTTATAGTTGGTTCTCAGTATCCATAGTTCCTCTGAATCTATGGGTTCAATCAACTCAGGATAATGTAGTTTTATAGTATTTGCCATGAAAAGAAACCTTCTTATAAGTGGATCCATGCAGTTCAAACCCCTGTTTTCAAGGGTCAACTGTATTACACACATATATATATATATATTCATACATATATGTGATTAAACATATATATATACATAATTTTACTAGGTCCTAAATTATGTCTAGATTCAGGATCATTAACAAATAATGATAAAAGAGGATGGGGCAGTCCTAAGATGGCATAGGAATAGGAAGGGGAGACCACTTTTTCTCCCACAAATTCATCAAAAGAACATTTGAATGCTGAGTAAATTCCACAAAACAACTTCTGAATGCTGGCAGAGGTCATCAGGCACCCAGAAAAGCAGGCCATTGTCTTTGAAAGGAGGTAGGAAAAAATAGAAAAGATAAAAAGAGAGACAAAAGAGGTAGGGACAGAGCTCTACCTTGGGAAGAGAGTCTTAAAAAAGAAATTTCCAAAAACCAGGAAACACTCTCACTGCTGAGTCTGTGACAAGCCTTGGAATCACAGAGGGCAACATAACTGGGAGGAAAAATAAATAAATAATTAAAAACCACAGATTATGTGCCCAACAGTAACTCCCCCAGCGGAGAAGCAGTGCAGATGTCTGCATCTGCCACTAGCAAGTGGGTTCTGGGCAGGGAGGCGCAGGCTGCATTGCTTAGAGTAAGGACTGGGCCTGAATGGGCAATCTGAGGGAACTAACTTGGGATAGCAAACGAGACTGTGGGATAGCTACCGCATGAAAAGAGGGTAAAGTGTCTGCCTACAATGCAGGAGACCTGGGTTCAATCCCTGGGTTGGGAAGATCCCCTGGAGAAGGGAAAGGCAACCCACTCCAGTACCCTTGCCTGGAAAATGCCATGGACTGAGAAGCCTGGTAGACTACAGTCCATGGGGTCGCAAAGAGTTGGACATGACTGAGAGACTTCACTTTCACTTTCAAGACGCCACCAGGCCCGCTCACAGAACAAAGGACTGACTAGAGATACGTGAAAAGCCCTAACTTAAGACATCATCAGGCCCTCTCACAGAACAAAGGACTGAGCAGAGCTAGTCGACTGCAGACCAGCACATCCACCCCTGGTGACAGGTAGGCAAAGGCAGCCATAGCTGGAAGGGGGCAATTGTGACCCCAGAGAGGCATTATCTACCAAACTGCAAGCAGGCTTCATTGCTAACCAAGACTTCTTGGAATTCTGGATGGTCAACATCCACCTGAGAAGGTGCGCCGGTTGTACACCCAGAAAACTGAATGGCAGGGACGGGGGAGGTGATAAGTCTCAGCAACCACGCTCACCAAACACCTGGTCACCTGAGCTGCTCGGACCTGGGAAGGGCACAAAACGCAGGCCCAACAGAGTCTGGGCCTCTGAGGACTACCTGAGAAACTCAACCTGAGCAGCTTAGACCTGGGAAGTGCATACAACCCAGGGCCGGCCTCAGACAGTTTCCAGCAGAGCAACCTAGAGCTTAAGCAGTGTAGACAGGGAAAGCACACACGCCATGAGTGGGGACAAACCCAGTGTGGCCAAGACACTGCGAGTACATGCCAGTGTTATTTGTTTGCAGCGTCCCTCCCTCCCCACAAGCAGGACTGACAAGTGAGCTTAAAAAAGTGTCCACCACCGCCCCCTTGTGTCAGGGAGGAAATTAAACACTGAAGAGATCAGCAAACAGAAGAAGCTAAAACAGAGGGAACCTCCTTGGAAGTGACAGGAGCAATAGATTAAAACCCTGTAGTTAGTACCGACTACATAGGAAGGGGCCAATAGATCTTGAGAAATATAAGCTGGATCAGGGAACTATCCAAAAATGAACTGACCCCACATTGCCCACAACACCAGAGGAAGTCCTAGATACATTTTTACTATCATTCTTTAATTTTTTTTCCTATTTTTAAGTCCTCTATTACTCCTTTAATTTTCATTTTTATAACCTACTATTACTTTTCAAAAGTAAAAAGAGAGACCCTATTTTTTAAAGCTAACTTCATATATATATATATATTATAATTTATGTCACTTTTTTTTTTCTTTAATATTGTATTTTTGAAAATCCAACCTTTAGATTTTTAATATTTGCTTTTTGGTATTTGTTATCAATTTTGTACCTTTAAGAACCCAATCTTCAGTACCCATTTTTACTTGGGAGCAAGATTACTGGCTTGACTGCTCTCTCCCTCTTTCGACTCTCCTTTTTCTCCACCAGATCGCCTGTATCTCCTCCCTCCCCCTTCTCTTCTCTACCCAACTCTGTGAATCTCTTTGTGTGTTGTGGATGGTGGAGAACACTTAGGAAACTGATTACTGGCTGGATCTGTCTCTCTCCTTTTGATTCCCTCTTTATCCCCCTGGTCACCTGTGTCTCCCTCCTCCTTCTTCTCTGTGTAATTCCATGAACATCTCTGAGCAGTCCAGACTGTGGAACACACATAAGGAAGTGATTACTGGCTAGCTTGCTCTCTCCTCTTTTGATTCCACCTCATCTCATCCTGGTCACTTCATTCTCCCTCCTCCCTCTTCTCTTCTCCATGTAACTCTGTGAACCTCTCTGGGTGTCCCTCACTGTGGAGAAACTTTTCATCTTTAACCTAGATGTTTTATCAATGGTGCTGTATAGATGGAGAAGTCTTGAGACCACTGTAAAAATAAGACTGAAAACCAGAAGCAGGAGACTTAAGTTCAAATCCTGAGAACATCAGAGGACTCCTGACTCCAGGGAACATTAATTGCCAGGAGCTCTTCAAACGCCTCCATACCTACACTGAAACCAAGCACCACCCAAGGGCCAACAAGTTTCAGAGCAAAACATACCATGCAAATTCTCCAGCAACACAGGAACATAGCCCTGAGTTTCAATATACAGGCTGTCCAAAGTCACTCCAAACCCACTGACATCTCATAGCTCATTACTGGACACTTCATTGCACTCCAGACAAAAGAAATCCAGCTCTACCCACCAGAACACCGACACAAGCTTCCCTAACCAGGAAACCTTGACAAGCCAACCGTACAACCCCACCCACAGTGAGGAAACTCCACAATAAAGAGAACTCGACAAATTGCCAGAATACAGAAAGGCCACCCCAAACACAGCAATATAAACAAGATGGAGAGACAGAGGAATACCCAGTAGGTAAAGGAACAGGATAAATGCCCATTAAACCAACAAAAGAGGAAGATATAGAGAATCTAACTGATAAAGAATTTAGAATAATGATAGTGAAAATGATCCAAAATCTTGTAATAAAAATGGAATCACAGATAAATAGCCTGGAGAAAAGGATTGAGAAGATTCAAGAAAGGTTTATCAAGGACCTAGAAGAAATAAAAAAGAGTCAATATATAATGAATAATGCAATAAGTGTTATCAAAAACACTCTGGAAGGAACAAATGGTAGAATAATTGAGGCAGAAGATAGGATTAGTGAGGCAGAAGATAGAATGGTAGAAATAAATGAATCAGAGAGGAAAAAAGAAAAATGAATTAAAAGAAATGAGGACAATCTCAGAGATCTCTGGGACAATGTTAAATGCCCCAACATTCAAATCATAGAAGTCCCAGAAGACAAAAATAAAGACCATGAGAACGTAGTTGAGGAGATAAAAGTTGAAAAATTCCCTAAAATGGGGAAGGAAATAATCACCCAAGTCCAAGAAACCCAGAGAGTCCCAAACAAGATAAACCCAAGGCGAAACACCCCAAGACACATATTAATCAAATTAACAAAGATCAAACACAAAGAACAAATATTAAAAGCAGAAAGGGAAAAACAATATATAACACACAAGAGGATTCCCATAATGATAACAGCTGATCTTTCAATACAAACTCTTCAGGCCAGGAGGGAATGGCAGGACATATTTAAAGTGATGAAAGAAAATAACCTACAGCACAGATTACTGTACCCAGGAAAAATCTCATTCAAATATGAAGGAGAAATCAAAAGCTTTACAGATAAGCAAAAGCTGAGAGAATTCAGCACCACCAAACCAGCTCTCCAACAAATGCTAAAGAATCTTCTCTAGACAGGAAACACAAAAAGGGTGTATAAACTCAAACCCAACACAATAAAGTAAATGGCAAAGGAATCATACTTATCAATAATTACCTTAAATGTAAATGGGTTGAATGCCCCAACCAAAAGACAAAGATTGGCTGAATGGATACAAAAACAAGACCCCTATATATGTTGTCTACAAGAGACCCACCTCAAAAAAAGGGTTACATACAGACTGAAAGTGAAGGGCTGGAAAAAGATATTCCATGCAAATGGAAACCAAAAGAAAGCAGGAGTAGCAATTTTCATATCAGATAAAATAGACTTTAAAACAAAGGCTGTGAAAAGAGACAAAGAAGGACACTACATAATGATCAAAGGATCAATCCAAGAAGATATAACAATTATAAATATATATGTACCCAACATAGCAGCACCACAATATGTAAAACAAATGCTAACATGTATGAAAGGGGAAATTAACAATAACACAATAATAGTGGGAGACTTTAATACCCCACTCACACCTATGGATAGATCAACTAAACAGAAAATTAACAAGGAAACACAAACTTTAAATGCTACAATAGACCAGTTAGACCTAATTGATATCTATAGGACATTTCATCTCAAAGCAATGAATTTCACCTTTTTCTCAAGCACACATGGAACCTTCTCCAGGACAGATCACATCCTGGGCCATAACTCTAGCCTTGGTAAATTTAAAAAAAAAAAAAAAAATGAAGTCATTCCAAGCATCTTTTCTGGCCACAATGCAGTAAGATTAGATCTCAATTATAGGAGAAAAACTCTTAAAAATTCCAACATATGGAGGCTGAACAGCATGCTACTGAATAAGCAGCAAATCACAGAAGAAATCAAAATATGCATAGAAACGAATGAAAATGAAAACACAACAACCCAAAACCCGTGGGACACTGTAAAAGCAGTGCTAAGGGGAAGGTTCATAGCAATGTAGACATACCTCAAGAAACAAGAAAACAGTCAAATAAATAACCTAACTCTACACCTAAAGCAACTAGAAAAGGAAGAAGTGAAGAACCCCACGGTTAGTAGAAGGAAATAAATCTTAAAAATTAGGGCAGAAATAAATGCAAAAGAAACAAAAGAGACCATAGCAAACATCAACAAAGCCAAAAGCTGGTTCTTTGAGAGAATAAATAAAATTGACGAACCATTAGCCAGACTCATCAAGAAACAAAGGGAGAAAAATCAAATCAATAAAATTAGAAATGAAAATGGAGAGATCACAACAGACAACACAGAAAGACAAAGGATCATAAGAGATTACTATCAGCAATTATATGCCGATAAAATGCACAACGTGGAAGAAATGGACAAATTCTTAGAAAAGTACCACTTTCCAAAACTGAACCAGGAAGAAATAGAAAATCTTAACAGAGGCATCACAAGCACGGAAATTGAAACAGTAATCAGAAATCCTCCAGCAAGCAAAAGCCCAGGTCCAGACAGCTTCACAGCTGAATTCTACCAACAATTTAGAGAAGAGCTAACACCTATCCTACTCAAACTCTGCCAGAAAATTGCAGAGGAAGGTAAACTTCCAAACTCATTCTATGAGGCCACCATCACCCTAATACAAAAACTGGACAAAGATGTCACAAAAAAAGAAAACTACAGGCCAATATCACTGATGAACATAGATGCAAAAATCCTTCACAAAATTCTAGCAATCAGAATCCAACAACACGTTAAAAAGATCATACATCATGACCAAGTGGGATTTATCCCAGGGATGCAAGGATTCTTCAATATCTGCAAATCAATCAATGTAATATACCACATTAACAAATTGAAAAATAAAAGCCATATGATTATCTCAATAGATGCAGAGAAAGCCTTTGATAAAATTCAGCATCAATTTATGATAAAAACTCTCCAGAAAGCAGGAATAGAAGGAATATACTTCAACATAATAAAAAGCTATATATGATAAACCCACAGCAAACATTATCCTCAATGGTGAAAAGTTGAAAGCATTTCCTCTAAAGTCAGGAACAAGACAAGGGTGCTCACTCTCACCACTACTATTCAACATAGTTTTGCAAGTTTGGGGCACAGCAATCAGAGTAGAAAAAGAAATAAAAGGAATCCAAATCAGAAAAGAAGAGGTAAAACTCTCACTATTTGCAGATGACATGATCCTTTACATAGAAAACCCTAAAGACTCCACCAGAAAATTACTAGAGCTAATCAATGAATATAGTAAAGTTGCAGGATATAAAATCAACACAGAAATCCCTTGCATTCCTGTACACCAAAAATAAGTAAATAGAACGAGAAAATAAGGAAACAATTGCATTAACCATTGCAACGAAAAGAATAAAATACTTAGGAATATATCTACTTAAAGAAACAAACCTAGACAGATAGTATATTGAAAAGCAGAGATATTACTTTGCCAACAAAGGTCCATCTAGTCAGTTCAGTTCAGTTCAGTTGCTCAGTCGTGTCCGACTCTTTGCGACCCCGAACTCGCAGCATGACAGGCCTCCCTGTTCATCACCATCTCCCGGAGTTCACTCAGACTCGTGTCCATCGAGTCCGTGATGCCATCCAGCCATCTCATCCTCGGTCGTCCCTTTCTCCTCCTGCACTCAATCCCTCCCAGCATCAGAGTCTTTTTTAACGAGTCAGCTCTTCTCATGAGGTGGCCAAAGTACTGGAGTTTCAGCTTTAGCATCATTTATTCCAAAGAAATCCCAGGGTTGATCTCCTTCAGAATGGACTGGTTGGATCTCCTTGAAATCCAAGGGACTCTCAAGAGTCTTCTCCAACACCACAGTTCAAATGCATCATTTCTTCGGTGCTCAGCCTTCTTCACAGTCCAACTCTCACATCCATACATGACCACAGGTAAAACCATAGCCTTGACTAGATGGACCTCAGTCGACAAAGTAATGTCTCTGCTTTTGAATATATTATCTAGGTTGGTCCAAAATTTTCTTCCAAGGAGTAAGTGTCTTTTAATTTCATGGCTGCATTCACCATCTGCAGTGATTTTGGAGCCCAGAAAAATAAAATCTGACACTGTTTCCACTGTTTCCCCATCTATTTCCCATGAAATGATGGGACCAGATGCCATGATCTTCGTTTTCTGAAAGTTGAGCTTTAAGCCAACTTTTTCGCTCTTTCTTTCACTTTCATCAAGAGGCTTTTTAGCTCCTCTTCACTTTCTGCCATAAGGGTGGTGTCATCTGCATATCTGAGGTTATTGATATTTCTCCCGGCAATCTTGATTCCAGCTTGTGCTTCCTCCAGCCCAGCGTTTCTCATGATGTACTCTGCATAGAAGTTAAATAAGCAGGGTGACAATATACAGCCTTGATGTACTCCTTTTCCTATTTGAAACCAGTCTGTTGTTCCATGTCCAGTTCTAACTGTTGCTTCCTGACTTGCATACAGATTTCTCAAGAGGCAGGTTAGGTGGTCTGGTATTCCCATCTCTTTCAGAATTTTCCACAGTTTATTGTGATCCACACAGTCAAAGGCTTTGCCATAATAAAGCAGAAATAGATGTTTTTTTGGAACTCTCTTGCTTTTTCCCATGATCCAGTGGATGTTGGCAATTTGATCTCTGGTTCCTCTGTCTTTTCTAAAGCCAGCTTGAACATCAGGAAGTTCACAGCTATGGTTTTTCTAGTGGTCATGTATGGATGTGAGAGTTGGACTGTGAAGAAACCTGAGTGCCGAAGAATTGATGCTTTGGAACTATGGAGTTGGAGAAGACTCTTGAGAGTCCCTTGGCCTGCAAGGAGATTCAACCAGTCAATCCTAAAGGAGATTAATCCTGGGTGTTCATTGGAAACACTGATGCTAAAGCTGAAATTCCAATACTTTGGCCACCTCATGTGAAAGTTGACTCATTGGAAAAGACCCTGATGCTGGAAGGGATTGGGGGCATGAAGAGAAGGGGACGATAGAGGATGAGATGGCTGGATGGCATCACGGACTCGATGGACATGAGTTTGAGTGAACTCCAGGGTTGGTGAGAGAGAGGGAGGCCTGGCGTGCTGTGATTCATGGGATTGCAAAGAGTCGGACATGACTGAGTGACTGAACCGAACTGAAAGAAACCAAAGACCTTTATATATAGAAGACTTAAAACGCTGGTGAAAGAATTTGAAGAGGACACTAATAGGTGGAGAAATATACCGTGTTCATGGATCGGAAGAACCAGTATAGTGAAAATGAGTATACTACCTAAAGCAATCTACAGATTCAATGCAATCCCTATCAAGCTACCAACGGTATTTTTCATAAAGCTAGAATAAACAATCTCACAATTTGTATGGAAATATAAAAAGCCTCAAATAGCTAAAGCAATCTTGAGAAAGAAGAATGGAACTGGAGGAATCAACCTGCCTGACTTCAGGCTCTACTACAAAGCCACAGTCATCAAGACAGTATAGGACTGGCACAAAGACAGAACTATAGGTCAATGGAACAAAATATAAAGCCCAGAGATAAACCCACACACCTATGGACACCTTATCTTTGACAGAGGAGGCAAGAATATACAATAGAGAAAATATAATCTCTTTAACAAGTGGTACTGGGAAAACTGGTCAACCACTTGCAAAAGAATGAAACTAGGACACTTTCTAACACCACACACAAAAATAAACTCAAAATGGATTAAAGATCTAAATGTAAGACCAGAAACTATAAAACTCATAGTTGAGAACATAGGCAAAACACTCTCCAACATAAATCACAGCAGGATCCTCTATGACCTACCTCTCAGAATATTGGAAATAAAACCAAAAATAAACAAATGGGATCTAATTAAAATTAAAGGTTTCTGCACAGCAAAGGAAACTATAAGCAAGGTGAAAAGACAGCCTTCAGAATGGGAGAAAATAATAGCAAATAAAGCAATGGACAAATAATTAATCTCAAAAATATACAAGCAACACCTGCAGCTCAATTCCAGAAAAATAAATGACCCAATCAATAAATGGGCCAAAGAACGAAATAGACATTTCTCCAAAGAAGACATACAGATAGCTAATAAACACATGAAAAGATGCTCAACATCACTCATTATCAGAGAAATGCAAATCAAAACCACAATAGGTACCATTTCATGCCAGTCAGAATGTCTGCTATCCAAAAGTCTACAAGCAATAAATGCTAGAGGGGTGTGGAGAAAAGGGAATCCTCTTACACTGTTGGTGGGAATGCAAACTAGTACAGCCACTATGGAGAACAGCGTGGAAATTCCTTAAAACACTGGAAATAGAACTGCCTTTTGACCCAGGGGACGACCAAGGATGAGACGGCTGGACGGCATCACGGACTCGATGGACGTGAGTCTGAGTGAACTCTGGGAGATGGTGTTGGACAGGAAGGCCTGGCATGCTGCGATTCATGGGGTCGCAAAAAGTTGGACATGACTGAGCAACTGAATTGAACTGATGACCCAGCAAACGCACTGCTGGGCATACACACCAAGGAAACCAGAATTGAAAGAGACATGTGTACCCCAGTGTTCATCACAGCACTGTTTATAATAGCCAGGACATGGAAACAACCTAGATGTCCATTAGCAGACGAATGGATAAGAAAGCTGTGGTACATATACACAATGGAGTATTACTCAGCCATTAAAAAGAATACATTTGAATCAGTTTTAATTAGGTGGATGAAACTGGAGCCAATTATACAGAATGAAGTAAGCCAGAAAGAAAAACACCAATACAGTATACTAATGCATATATATGGAATTTAGAGAGATGGTAATGATAACCCTGTATGAGAGACAGCAAAAGAGGCACAGATGTATAGAACAGTCTTTTGGACTCTGTTGGAGAGGGCAAGGGTGGGATGATTTGTGAGAATGGCATTGAAACATGTCTAATATCATATGTGAAATGAATCATCAGTCCAGGTTTGATGCATGATACAGAATGCTCCGGGCTGGTGCACTGGGATGACCCAGAGGGATGGTATGGGGAGGGAGATGGGCGGGGGGGGGGGGGGGGGGCGGTTCAGGATGGGGAAAACATGTACACCACTAGCAGATTCATGTTGATGTATGGCAAAACCAATACAATATTGTAAAGCAATTAGCCTCCAATTAAAATAAATAAATTTATATTAAAAATAATGATAAAAGAGGAAAATGCTTTGGAAACCATTTAAACTTATACTAAGATAAGAGAACTCTGTATATTTGACAAATGGTATTCATATTTAAAAATAAAATGATTATAGTTAAAACTGATGATAAATGATGGCAGCATATGTAAGAAAAACAGTATATTAAAATAGACAAACATCTGACCAAAAACTAAATTAGAAAAATAACTGACATATAAGGAATGTGAGAAAGAAATGACCAATCTAACACCAAACAATGCCTACAAGATAAATGAATACATATATAGATGCATGTGAAAAGATCTTCCAAATGCAGCAATAAATGCTTGTGTTTTTTGCCCCCTTTGTATCATTGTCTTTTCACAAAACCACCTCATGTTCTGATTATATTAGAGGAAGACTTATATGGATACAACACAAAGTAGCTTAAAAAAAAAAAAAAACAGCACAGCTATGCACATTACAATGACATGGGAGATGTAAATATATGCCTTTATTGAATACAACGAGGTGGAATTACAAGGAAACCTAAGTATTACAAAAGACAAAACAAAGGAGAGCTTTGAGATTTTGTATAAACATTTAATCCAAATATGCATTTTGAAATGCATCGGTTGTTTTCGTTGGTTCTCCAGCTCACCCAGATTTTTGTTATTTCCTCTGTTCTAACCTTTTCCAATGGACATTGATGCAAAGCCCAGTTACTGGACTAGACATAGAGAATAAAAGTAACACATGAGTTCATATCATTCTGACACTCTCTTGTATTATGATACCTATGTAAAAGATCAATGCTTTTAATTACTTATAGAAAATACCACTCCATGGGCTTTTTTTTTTTTTTTAATTTAATCATATTCTGGAGGAATATAAGGGAAATCACAAGCTGGAAGTCATAGTCCGCAGAATGAAAATGTAGAGAGATCAAGAATATTAAATTAAGGTTAGAGGGAAGAAAGAGTAAGCATAGATCACTGCTGCTTTCTTGTATTTGGGATAATTTTATATCTTAGGATAATTACTATTTGAAACATGTCTCTCTCAGGAATCCTGGATCTAGGAATAAATATAGTCATACATGTATAAGCACACACACAAATGGAATGAGAGGCTTCTTTCATCTGATGGAATACTCACTCTCTTAGCAGTATCCAAGTAAATACTAGCTTCCATGAGTGGTTTCACCTCCCTTAGTGCAGATAAAATGGATGCCAGCTAAAAATAGGGATTTGCGTGGTGGCTCAGTGATTAAGAGTCCACTTGCCAATGTAGGAGATATGGATTCAATCTCTGGTCCAAAAACTAGGATCCCATATGCCTAGTGGCAACTAAGCCTGTGTGCCACAGCTACCGAAGCCTGCATACTCTAGAGCCTGTGTCCTGTAACTAGAGAGTACTCTCCACTTGGCACAACTAGAGAAATCTGGTATACAGTAATGAAGACAGCACAGCAAAAAAAAAAAAAGAAGAAGAAGAAGAAGAAGAAGAAGCATACATATTACCTTACATGTCTCCTAAATTTCTTTGACGTACAGAATGTAAATGCTATAATGAAAAGTACCCAAATAGTATTTGTTAAGATATTAGAAAAGTAGCTCTCCAGAGGGGGCAGGAAATATTTGTGTAGAAATACAGTAGGAAACAGTTAACTAAGCAAAAGTAAAAGTCTTCTTCACTCTGAAACTTCTCAGAGCAGGTGTGGTGCTAAAATCTGAGTCCTCTACTTTCACAGTCATTATCTTTCATACCAAACGCTTCTCTGTTTAGTTCACAGGGTCCAAAACCTTCAATTTGAGGCTCAAGTGAATCCAGTAATTTTGAGAAATGAGAGTCCCTTGTCGGAACCAACACAAATTGAGAGGAGCTGACATGGGAAGGGGTATAAACAAGGAGTGCATGAATAGAAAGTACAGAGATTAAGAGCGTTGCCACTCAAGTCAAAAAGATATTTATTCCAGTGTCATCTGATCCTACCTGTATGAACTTGAATCAATAAATTCCATAAGACCTAGTTTCCTCATCTTTAAAATATGACTGTTTAAAGGGTTAATATGAGTTTCTTTAATATTTCCATTCCATTCAGTTCAGTTCAGTCACTCAGTCATGTCTGACTCTTTGTGACCCCACGAATCGCAGCATGCCAGGCCTCCCTGCCCATCACCAACTCCCAGGCTTCACTCAGACTCTCGTCCATCGAGTCAGTGATGCCATCCAGCCGTCTCATCCTCGGTCGTCCCCTTCTCCTCCTGCCCCCAATCCCTCCCAGCATCAGAGTCGTTTCCAATGAGTCAACTCTTCTCATGAGGTGGCCTAAGTACTTGAGTTTCAGCTTTAGCATCATTCCTTCTAAAGAAATCCCAGGGCTGATCTCCTTCAGAATATTTCCATTACTATTACATTTCCACTTACTATTGTGTTCATTTTTGTTAAGTATCTGACAATCTCTCACTCTTCAAATGGGGTTGACAGTTTCATTTCCAATCATAAGTAATAGCTCTTTCACTAGTTTCCTTAAAATGATATCAAAGAAAAACAGGTTTTATAAGAAACTAAGAGGTTTGCATCAAAAGACATTGTATTAAAACAAACTCAAAGTAAATGTAATTTTAATATTTTAATTTATTTTCCCTGTTTCCTTTATTTTGTATGAAAGAACATTTACTTGGTTCTAGTGACACTATATTAATGAGCGATCTTCAGACAGTATAGATTTTAAGGATCATTTCAAGTATAGCTTTCTCTACTAAAATTTTCAACACCCTGGAGATTAACACACTGATGTCAATCTCTTCTCAGTATCTGAATCAATGAACAAAACTGTCTTCTTTTGTCAGACTGATAATTTAATGTGGAGTATTTAATTCCTTAAAAATACAACACTAGTGTATATTTCCTAAGCTTATTTATATTCAAAACAATAATCAGAGAATAAAAATTTATGCTCTAAGAACTCATCAATAGCTGTAGGCAAGTGAAACATATACATAAGCATTACTGTTTAAACATACTTTAAGACAGAAAAGCTGTGTGTTAAAAAAAAATTAAATGAAAACTAAAATTAAAGTTATCCTCTACTATGATAATAAAATAGTGATTGTAATTATTGCTATGAAACAATATTGAAGTGATTTATAAGATCTTGTTTAAATAAGTAGTTCTCCAGACTAATTTTATATTAGAATCATTTAGGAAACTTTTCCAATAAGGCACTGCATAAACCTCACCCAAGACTAATTAAATATGTCAGTGGAGCCTATTATCAATATCCTTAGTTATCTTTCCAGATGTTATAGTGTGCATAGATATTCCATCCACTGATCTTGTTAAATTAATTAAACAGAAAACCATCAGACTAAGGTGATCCTAATACCTTACCCGCCTATGTAAGCAAACCCAAACCTAAGACTGTAAATACCTCAAGGTTAAACAATGGAAGAACAATTGGATCATACACAGCATATTTATTAGGCAAACACTTAGGCTATAGCCAAATCAAATCATGTCTTGCTTTAATTCCATGTTTTCTCTATAAAAGTCTTTCCCCTAAGTTCCTTAGGTTGAGTATTTTTAACCACTCTGATTTTTTGTGCTGCTTGATCCCAATCATTGTTTTCCTCAAACTCTTAAATTTATAATATGCCTCAATTTATCTTTTTTAAAGATCTAAACTGCTGGTCCCCACGAAACAAAGGCTTTCTTATAAACTTTTTGCATCATGGGAACTTTTGGAAATTGGATGTTAACACTGTTCCTTCAGCCCCTTAAAAAGTGAACCAAAACAAATTTCCATCTACCCACAAGTCAAGCATATAACCAACACATACCTAGACACATTCTCATTCTTACATGCACAAACAGGTGGTTTTGATAATTTAAAGGCATAACCATATTTCCTGAATCCCATGTTAAGAAACAAACCTCTAAGAACATTTCAGTGCACTCAAGGGGAAGAGAAGCTATTGCCTTTTCAATGGATCTAATAGCAATTCAGTTCAGTCACTTAGTCATATCTGACTCTTTGGGATGCCATGGAATGCAGCACATCAGCCTTCCCTGTCTATCACCAAATCCTGGAGCTTGCTCAAACTCATGCCCATCAAGTTGGTGATGTCATCCAACCATCTCATCCTCTGTCATCCCCTTCTCCTCCCGCCTTCAATTTTATCCAGCATTAGGGTCTTTTCCAAGAAGTCAGTTCTTCACATCAGGTGGCCAAAGTATTGGAGTTTCAGCTTCAGCATCAGTCCTTCCAATGAACACCTAGGACTGAGCTCCTTTAGGATGGACTGGTTGGATCTCCTTGCAGTCCAAAGGACTCTCAAGAGTCTTCTATAACACCACAGTTTAAAAGCATCAATTCTTTGGCTCTCACCTTTCTTTATAGTCCGATTCTCACATCCATACATGCCTATTAGAAAAAAACATAGCTTTGACTAGATGGACCTTTGTTGGCAAGGTGATATCTCTGCTTAATTATATGCTGTCTGCAGGTTGGTCATAACTTTTCTTCCAAGGGGCAAGCATCTTTTAATTTCATGGCTGCACCATCTGCAGTAATTTTGGAGCCCCCCCAAAATAAATTCTCTCACTCTTTCCATTGTTTCCCCTTCTATTTGCCATGAAGTAATGAAACTAGATGCCATGATCTTGGTTTTTTCAATGTTGAGTTTTAAGCCAGCTTTTTCACTCTCTTCTTTCACATTCATCAAGAAGCTCTTTATTCCTCTTTATTTTTTTTTCTGCCATAAGGGTGGTGTCGTCTGCATATCAGAGGTTATTGTTATTTCTCCCAGCAATCTTCATTCCAGCTTGTGTGTCATCCAGCCCAGCATTTCACACAATGAACTCTGCATATAAGTTTAATAAGCAGGGTGACAATATTCCTTTCCCAATTTGTACTGTCCGATTTTGGAAATCAATGGTTCTAACTGTTGATTCTTGACCTGTATACGGGTTTCTCAGGAGGCAGGCAAGGTGGTCTGGTATTCCCATCTCTTCAAGAATTTTCCACAGTTTATTGTGATCCACATAGTCAAAGGCTTTGGCACAGTCAATAAAGCAGAAGTAGATGTTTTTCTGGAACTTTCTTGCTTTTTCAATGATCCAGTGGATGCTGGCAATTTAATCTCTGGTTCCTATGCCTTTTCTAAATACAGCTTGAACATCTGGAAGTTCACAGTTCACATACTGTTGTAGCCTGCCTTGGAGAATTTTGAGCATTACTTTGCTAGCATGTGAGATGAGGACAATTGTGTGGTAGTTTGAACATTCTTTGGCATTGCCCTTCTTTGGGATTGGAATGAAAACTGACCTTCTCCAGTCCCCTGGCCACTGCTGAGTTTTCCAAATTTGCTGGCATATTGAGTGCAGCACTTTCACAGCATCATACCTTAGGATTTAAAGTAGCTCACCTAGAATTCCATCACCTCCACTAGCTTGGTTCACAGTGATGCTTCCTAAGGCCCACTGGACTTCACATTCCAGGATGTCTGGCTCTAGCTGTGTGATCACACCATTGTGGTTATCTGGCTCGTGGAGATCCTTTTTTATAGTTCTTCTGTATATTCTTGCCACCTCTTCTTAATATCTTCTGCTTCTGTTAGGTCTGTATCATCTGTCCTTTATTGAGCCTATCTTTGCATGAAATGTTCCCTTGGTATCTCTCATTTTCTTGAGGAGATCTCTGCTGCTGCTGCTGTTACTTCAGTCATGTCTGACTCTGTGCAACCCCATATGCAGCAGCCCACCAGGCTCCGCTGTCCCTGGGATTCTCTAGGCAAGAACAGAGGAGTGGGTTGCCATTTCCTTCTCCAATGCATGAAAGTGAAAAGTGAAAGTAAAGTCACTCAGTCATGTCCAACTCTTCATAACCCAATGGACTGAAGCCTACCAGGCTCTTCCGTCCATGGGCTTTTCCATGCAAGAGTACTGGAAAGGGTTGCCACTGCCTTCTCCATCTTCCCCATTCTATTGTTTTCCTCTATTGCTTTGTGGATGTGACTGGTGATAGAAGCAAGTTCCAATGCTATAAGAGCAATTATGCATAGGAACCTAGAATGTCAGGTCCATGAATCAAGGCAAACTGAAAGTGGTCAAACAGGAGATGGCAAGAGTGAACGTCAACATTCTAGGAATCAGTGAACTAAAATGGACTGGAATGGGTGAATTTAACTCAGATGACCATTATATCTACTACTGTGAGCAGGAATCCCTTAGAAGAAATGGAGTAGCCATCATGGTCAACAAAAGAGTCCAAATGCAGTACTTGGATACAGTTTCAAAAATGACAGAATGATCTCTGTTCGTTTCCAAAGCAGACCATTTAATATCACGGTAATCCAAGCTTATGCCCTAACTAGTAACGCTGAAGAAGCTGAAGTTGAACTGTTCTGTGAAGCCCTAAAAGACCTTGTAGAACTAACACCTAAAAAAGATGTCCTTTACATTACAGGGGACTGGAATACAAAAGTAGGAAGTCAAGAAACACCTGGAGTAACAGGCAAATTTGGCTTTGGAGTACGGAATGAAGCAGGGCAAAGGCTAATAGAGTTTTGCCAAGAGAACACACTGGTCATAGCAAATATGCTCTTCCAAGAACACAAGAGAAGACTCTACACATGGACACCACCAGATGGTCCACACCAAAATCAGATTGATTATATTCTTTCCAGCCAAAGATGGAGAAGCTCTATACAGTCAACAAAAACAAGACCAGGAGCTGACTGTGGCTCAGATCATGAACTTTTTATTGCCAAATTCAGACTTAAATTGAAGAAAGTAGGGAAAACCAATAGACCATTCAGGTATGACCTAAATCAAATCCCTTATGATTATACAGTGGAAGTGAGAAATAGATTTAAGGGCCTAGATCTGATAGACAGAGTGACTGATGAACTATGGATGGAGGTTCATGACATTGTACAGGAAACAGGGATCAAGACCATCTCCATAGAAAAGAAATGCAAACAAGCAAAATGGCTGTCTGAGGAGGCCTTACAAATAGCTGTGAAAAGAAGAGATGCAAAAAGCAAAGGAGAAAAGGAAAGATATAAGCATCCTGAAAGATGATGCTGTGAAAATGCTGTACTCAATATGCCAGCAAATTTGGAAAACTCAGCAGTGGCCACAGGATTGGAAAAGGTCAGTTCTCATTCCAATCCCAAAGAAGGGCAATGCCAAAGAATGCTCAAACTACCACACAATTGCACTCATCTAACACGCTAGTAAAGTAATGCTAAAAATTCTCCAAGCCAGGCTTCAGCAGTACGTGAACCATGAACTTCCAGATGTTCAAGATGGTTTTGGAAAAGGCAGAGGAACCAGAGATCAAATTGCCAACATCCACTGGATCATAGAAAAAGCAAGAGAGTTCCAGAAAAACATATATTTCTGCTTTATTGACTATGGTAAAGCCTTTGACTGTGTGGACCTGACCTGCCTCTTGAAAAACCTGTATGCAGGTCAGGAAGCAACAGTTAGAACTGGATATGGAACAACAGATTGGTTCCCAATAGGAAAAGGAGTACATCAAGGCTGTATATTGTCACCCTGCTTATTTAACTTATATGCAGACTACATCATGAAAAATGCTGGGCTGGAAGAAACACAAGCTAGAATTAAGATTACCAGGAGAAATATCAATAACCTCAGATATGCAGATGACACCACCCTTATGGCAGAAAGTGAAGAGGAACTAAAAAGCTTCTTGATGAAAGTGAAAGAGGAGAATGAAAAAGTTGGCTGAAAGCTCAACGTTAAAAAAATGAAGATCATGGCATCTGGTCCCATAACTTCATGGGAAATAGATGGGGAAACAGTGGAAACAGTGTCAGACTTTATTTTTTAGGGGACTCCAAAATTGCTGCAGATGGTGATGCAGCCATGAAATTAAAAGACGCTTATTCCTTGGAAGAAAAGTTATGACCAACCTAGATAGTATATTCAAAAGCAGAGATATTACTTTGCCAACAAAGGTCTGTCTAGTCAAGGCTATGGTTTTTCCAGTGGTCATGTATGGATGTGAGAGTTGGACTGTAAAGAAAGCTGAGTGCTGAAGAATTGATGCTTTAGAACTGTGGTGTTGGAGAAGACTCTTGAGAGTCCCTTGGACTGCAAGGAGATCCATCCAGTCCATCCTAAAGGAGATCAGTCCTGGGTGTTCATTGGAAGGACTGATGTTGAAGCTGAAACTCCAAATCTTTGGCCACCTCATGTGAAGCGTTGACTCATTGGAAAAGACCCTGAAGGGATTGGGTTCAGGAGGAAAAGCGGATGACAGAGGATGAGATGGCTGGATGGCATCACTGACTCGATGGACATGAGTTTGAATGAACTCTGGGGGTTTGTGATGGACAGGGAGGCCTGGTGTGCTGTGATTCATGGGGTTGCAAAGTGTCAGACACGACTGAGCATTTGAACTGAACTGAACTGATTGCCTTACACTTTTCACTGAGGAAGGTTTTCTATCTCTCCTTGCAATTCTTTGGAATTTTGCATTCAAATGGATATATCTTTTCTTTCCTCCTTTGCCTTTTCTTTTCTTCTTTTCTCAGCTATGTAAGACCTGTTCAGACCACCAATTTGCCTTTTTGCATTTCTTTTTCTTGGGGACGTTCTTGATCACTATCTCCTGTACAATGCCACAAACCTCCTTCCATAGTTCTTTAGGCACTCTGCTTATCAGATCTAATCCCTTGAACCTATTTGTCACTTTCACTGTATAATCATAAGGGATTCGATTTAGGTCACACCTGAATGATCTAGTGGTTTTCCCTACTTTCTTCAATGTAAGTCTGAATTTGGCAATAAGGAATTCATGATCTGAGCCACAGTCAGCTCTTGGTCTCGTTTTCTCTGACCTATAGCTCTTCTCAATCTTTGGCTGCAAAGAATATAATCAATATGGGCCTACCTTTGGCTCAGCTGGTAAAGTATCTGCCTGCAATGCCGGAGACCTAGGTTCAATCCCTGGGTTGGGAAGATCCCCTGGAGAAGGAAGAGACTGCCTACTCCAGTATTTTGGCCTGGAGAATTCCACGAACTGTAAGTTCGTGGGGTCACAAAGAGTCAGACACGACTGAGTGACTGACTATTTGCTTCACTGTTTAAAAATCTCTAGTATTAACAGCATTCCTTTATAACTGCAAAAAAAATCCATTTCACCTACAGAAGATTTCAAGTCAAATGGAAATTAATGTGTGTGTGCGTTTTGTGTGACTGTTGAGTAATTAATTTACTTCTGCCTTTCCTTACCTCAGTTTTCTTGTCTGATAAATGAATAAATTGATAGAACATAGGTTAATATTTTAATATAACACATCACCCTGGCTTTTTAAACAATCAGTGAATATTAACTTCAACTATTATTATTGCTGTTTTATTATATTCTATTAAAGTTAGGTTCATACCTTTGTAATCTTGAAATTTTTCTTTTAGTATTTTCATTTCCAGAAAAAAGTCACAAATTGGAAAAAAAATCATAAATAAAACAATGTTGATTATAGCCATTGCTGTCTCATGTTTGAGTGAAGAAGTTTTGAATGCAGAGACAATATTGGGGCATTACTTTTGTTTCATTTTAAGAATCTGCCTCCTTTAAGTTATATACACTAAGATGGTGATTAAAGTACAAAGTATAGCATTGTATTTTTCCCTTTGCCTGTTAGACCAGATTATTTCTATAAAACAAAAAAAAAATTTTGGTTGTTAATTAAAAATCATTTTTCATTCATATTTTGCCTACTAAATATTAGCATTGTTTCCAGATCATTTAATCAACTGTGATCAATCTGAATTTGAATATCAATATTTTAGCCCTTCTTCCATGCAGTCGTTGAAACGTTACAGACGTTTTTCTTACTTTCTGTTTTGTGCCCTTTTTATTGAATTATAATTAGTATACAATTTTATATTAGTTTCAGGTATTCAACATAGTAATTCAATATTTTTATACATTATGAAATTATCTGTACAATAAGTCCAGCTACCATCTGTCACCATACAAAGTTATATTATTACCTACATTCCCTATGCCATGTATTATATCTCCATGACTTACATTATAGCTCAAAGTTTGGGCCTTTTAATCCCAGCTTAGTTTGTCAGTCCTCCAGAAATGGTGCAGCTACTGTGGAAAACAGTATGGAGTTTCATGAAAAAATTAAAAATAAATTTTCCAACTCTGTAGCCTGCCAGGCTCCTCTGTCCATGGGATTTTCCAAGGAAGAATATTGAAGTGGTTTGCTTTGCCTTCCTGCAGGTAGAGATCTTCCGACCCAGGGATCAAACCTGCATCTCAGGTCTCTTGCATTGCCAGATGGGTTCTTTTGATCTACCAATTCCACTTCTGGATATTTACTTGAAGAAAATGAAAATGCTTAATTCAAACAAACATATGGTTACCAAAAGGGAAAGTGGAATGGAGTGATACATTGGGTGTTTGGGATTAACACATGTTGCTGTATATAAAATAGATAACCAGAAAGAACTTACTGTCTAACACAGGGAACTAAACTCAATATTTTATAATAACCTATAGGGGAAAATAATCTGAAAAAGAATGGATTTATAGACTGTATATATATTGCTGAATCACTATGCTGTAAACCTGAAACTTCTACAACATTGTAAATAAACTATATTTCAATTTAAAAAAAGCACCAATAGAAATTAAAGAAAAAAAATAAAAGCTATATGTATTCCTATGTTCTTTCCAACACTATTTACAAGAGCCAAGGTATGGAAGCAACTTAAGCATTCATGGATGGACGAGTGGACATAGAAGATGTAGTATCTTTTAATACCTTAACCTAGATTTTCGGTTCTTTTTCTTTCCCTTCTTCAAACCTCCAAAGGCTACATAAAACTTTTTAAATTAATTTAATACTTCTAAGATGTGAAAAACACCTTGAAACTGAAACTGACAAAGTGAATCACATTCTTCTCCCAATTAAGATCCACAGAGGCAGAGACACTCACACATATGATATATATACACAAACACAGCTGGGCTGATTTACCTACACTCTAACTTCACTTTTCAAATTCTCTTAGTCCCAAACGTGCACGACCTTGGTGTTCTGTGAATATCAAAAAGTACTTCTGTTACACATTCTCTTGCTAAAGAATTTCAATTCACAACACAAATTTTTATTTAATTCCAATTTAAGAAATGAAGATGATTTCACTGAAGAAGGAAACAATGACTTAATATAACCCAAAGTTCACGTCTAGAAAACAAACAACTACTCTATGTCAAGCCATATATTATTTGCATTATTGTTCATCCTCACAACCACTATATGAAGCAGATATAATTGACTTCACTTTTACAGGAGAGTGACCTGTATTTTAAAGCTGTTAAGTGCTTTGCTCTAAGCCATATAACAGTCAAGTAACAGAGATAGAATTTGATTTCTCTTCTGCCAAGATTCTATATTCTGGTGTTTAACTATGACATACATTCCATTTTAGTTAAGAGAATCAAAAAGTTAGCAATTTTTGTATTTAACAAGTTAAAACTGAAAATAGCAGCACTTGAGTAAATCATGGCACTGCAAAGAAAACTAGCATAAGAGACTTAAAATCACTTTTTTACTGTAAACTAATTATAAGTGTGAGATAGTAATAAAAATACTAAATGAGAAATGCTGTTGTACTTAATTCCTATAAATGATTCTATAACTTCTCATGTCTGTTCTCTGCATTTAGATGAAGCTTGAAATTATCACTTAATTCTATATCCTATAGATGAAACTCACATTGTAATAGAATCTTTAAAAATATCTAAAATGATGAGCAGAAAAACACTCTACTATCATGAAAGTTCTAGGTAGACTTTAAAAAGACTCATGAGAAATAATCTGGCAAAATAAAAGTTATAGAAGAAAATTATGATTTAACATAAATTATGTACAAGGCAAAAATAAATAGGAAATATATATTATAAACTCTCATGTACTGGGATATTTTTTAGTCTCAGTTGAAAATTATGTCTAAAAATATAAATAATATCTCTAAATAATAAATTAACAAAATGATCAAATCAAAGCTGATCATTTTGGTCTAAGTCATCCGATTTGAGTATTCCCATGAAGCAAATTAATGATATTCACTGGAATTTAGACAGTATTCTTATTATTTTAAACATATTCTCATTTGGTTTGCACACCAGTGATTCTATTAACCCACAAAAATTTCATTTTGTGATATTTAATTAAACAGGATTAACACATGTGATTTAGATATATAAAAATATGAATTTTAGATCCTGTTTAAATGGCTTGAGATTAGTACTCTTTCCTTGCCTAAAAATCGGCAATCCAGTAAATAAATCAAGAATTCATATATTTTAGCAACTTTGCCTTTATAGTAGTATTAGATAGTTTTTGAATTATGTTCCTTGCTCTTTTCCCCTTTCTTACAAGATGTTTTCATTGCCAACTACTACCAACTACTTTTACAATAGCCTATTAAGATTAGCTTGGCTATGCTATTAGTACAAACATTAATTTGATGTGTTCTTTGCAGACTAGGCAAGGAATTGGTGTATTAAAAGACTATACTTAAACAATATTTATACATATATATATACATGTATACATAGATATGTATATGTCTCCTTTTAATACTTATGGAGAAATACTACAGCTCCCACTCCTACTAGTGTATTGATTTTTGTGTATCCAAAAAAAAAAAAACAAACATGTGTGACCTACCTGCAAAAATGCAGCCCACTTTGGTTCAGATTACTTTCCTGCATGACTCATGTCCTATGGATTTGGAAGGGAATGACTACAGAGAGATAAAGAGTATTGGAAATGTGCCAATTGACTATTCTCTGTGTAGTCTTAGGGGAAATGGATGGTAACAGCAGGCTGTAGAGGACATTATTTGTCTTAAACTTTATTGTATTGGCTGGTGATTAGAGCTCTGGTGTCAGACTTTCTGGGTTGTGAATACCAACTGTATTGTTTCTTAGGTATGTGACTTCAGGAAAATGAATTTCCATCTCTGTGATTCAGTTTCTGCACTGGAAGAATTTACACTTACATTATAAATTTGTTGTGAGGGTTTAATTATATAATAGAGGAGTTAGCATAGTCTCTTGTTCATGTTATCTGCATAAATGTGTTCATATTTTAAAAGTTATTTTGATGTGTTTCAGAAGGGTAAAGCAGAGCCTACTTTTAATAATTCTTATATGAGAAACCATTTGTAGTCAGAGCCCTATTTCTAGTCTAGAAAAATACCACCTCCTCCACTAACATTTAAATGTGAGCGAAGACTTCTCTTTCCTCTATTGTTTACTGCTATATCCTCAGGGCTTAGATTAATGCCTGGACCATGCATAGTATGCTGTCGGTAAATGTTTGTTGCAGAATGAATCATTGATCAACTTTCAGTTTCTTCATGTAGAGGAAAAAAACCCTCCATAACATTCTGTAATAGACAAAATGTTTCATTTTGACATGCAGCATGAATACACCCTAATCCGCACTAGCATTCAATCTAATCTTTACTTTTCCTTTAACCTGTTTCCTCCTGCTTCCAGCTCTCTAATGGATACACTGGGTTTAGGGAAAATTCTAAAAGTCCTTTTGATATCCCATTTGGGATTTCCCAGTATGGGCAATCCCTTTAAAGAAAAACAATCTCTCTCTATTCAACTCTATCAAGATTCCTATTCTTAAATAATATAAAAATAATAAAAATGGTTGATATTTAATGGTGTTTAATGTTTATATGGCTCTAGGATAATCTCATGGATGGAGGAGCCTGGTAGGCTGCAGTCCATGGGGTCGTGAAGAGTCAGACACGACTGAGCGACTTCACTTTCACTTTTCACTTTCACGCATTGGAGAAGGAAATGGCAACCCACTCCAGTGTTCTTGCCTGGAGAATCCCAGGAATGGGGGAGCCTGGTGGGCTGCCCTGCGGAGTCGCACAGAGTCGGACACAACTGAAGCAACTCAGCAGCAGCAGGATAACTTTTGTGTAATCTTGTTTAATCTTCTCAACAACTCTCAACTCTGATTGTAGAATCATTTTACAGATGACAAAACTGAGACTTGGAGAAGATAATTATTCACAATATAGTCATAAACTATAAAGGGTAAAACAGATTTTTTTCTACTAGTCTTAATGTTAATATCAATGCTCTTAAGAATCAAATAATCTTCTTTTACTTAAGTAGTTAGTGTTCAGTACTAAAACTATCAGGAGGTCTGAAGTCTTCCACACACTAAGGTGTTAAAGATTGACAATATGCTATCAGTTAAAAGATGACAACATACTATTAGTCAGACACGACTGAGTGACAGGGCTATATTAGTTAAAAGGTTATCCTTGATGAACATGTTTCCACTTTGAACAAAAATATACTGAATTGGATGAAATTCTAATGGTGAATTACAAATGCTTAACAAGTAAATAAAATTTGGGAGCTAGAGAATTTTCCAGAGTTAGCATCCTTAATATAATTTTGTTCTGAGTTTCATTTACAAATTAATTCATATAATGTCCCTTTTAACCCTAAGTACATATTCTTCTCTAATTAATTAATTCCATTATTCAATTCATAAAGGATTTCAGAATGTCTACTATGT
This sequence comes from Capricornis sumatraensis, assembly GCF_032405125.1. NCBI lineage: Eukaryota > Metazoa > Chordata > Mammalia > Artiodactyla > Bovidae > Capricornis > Capricornis sumatraensis. The sequence goes on along the minus strand of NC_091074.1, from coordinate 42,056,880 downwards.
GCCAGACATTGTTTTACATTGAAGGTTTATAACTTTAGAAAATGCACAACTTATTGCAGGACAAAGACATTTAGATACATAACTACAGCACAATAAGATAAAAATTATAAGAAAGGCATTTAATAAAGAAGTGGAAGTGAATGATACACACACCTATTTGGGTAAAGACACTAAGAAAAACAAAACCTTAACTGGAGCAATTACATTTATGGGAGAGAGAATACAGCATGCTGAAAAGAAATTCACCAGCTGGAATAGTTTATGTAGGGAATTCTATGCAGAACAAATAACATATGCAAACGCATGTAGGCTTGAAAGAAAGCAACTTGTTGGGAGAATTAAGATTAATTGACTATGAACAGATGTTATCTGGTGACTTTAGTGACAATACTATTGGCTCTTCCTCTTCTGGATTACACATCAGACTGTCCTACCCTTCCCAACTCATAGGTTTCTATGAGTTATTGCATTTATTCCAGAGCTTTAATTAGTAGTTATCTGAATGCTGGTGGCAGATTTTTAGGGGTTTCCATCATATTTTTATTCAGATGAGTCAGCTTAATTTAAAGGAGATAATATGAAGATACAGAATAAAATCAGGAAGTATGAAAAAAAATAAATCGAAAGGTGGAAGAAATTTAAAATTGTCAGTAGGAAATCAAGTTTAGCTCAACACTGTTACAAATGGTTACATATATACATGGATATACAGATAGATATAGATGTGTGTATATATAGAAATCGGTATACGAATATATATTTCTTTGCTCTGTCAGGTAAGAGAGCCTAAAAGAAATAACACCCTGATAAGAGTGTACACACCTAGGGCCCATATCGTCATTTTGAATGATGTTGTTCTGTTGTGTGTGCTCAGTCATGTCTGACTCTTTGTGATCTCATGGACTGTAGTCCACCAGGATCCTCTGTTCATGGAATTATCTAGGCAAGAATAGTGAAGTGGGTTGTTGTATCTACTTGAGGGGATCTTCTTGACCCAAGGAAAGGACTTTTGTCTCTCACAAGACTTCACTGACAGGCAGATACTTGGCCACTGTGTCACCACTTTGAATATTTTACAATATTTTGAGAGGGAATTCGTAGAAAGTACAGATTTCACTAATTTATGAAAGTCAAAGCACTGCCTAGAAAATCATGGATTACCATAGTCAGGAAAGTGAGATTCTTTCCTCACACAGAAAGCATACTGTGCTTCTCCTTGCATTAAGTGCTCAGAGACAGCTTTCTTTGCAGGTTCCAACAGCACTAGGGTATTGACACATCAAAATCATTTCCATACAATGAGATTGAATGTGGCACTGATCAATGTGTCTTCAGCAGAAACCAGACAGAAAATACAGAAATAGAAGTTTTGATGTCCTGAATTCCACTGTATAAGCCGAGACAGATATGGAAAACTGTGGGAAATTTCCACGTATTGGAGACAAGTAGAAAATTAATAAATTCATGCTGATGTTCTACAATTGTAAAGGAAGTTTAGTTCAGTTCAGTTGCTCAGTCGTGTCTGATTCTTTGCAACCCCATGAATCGCAGCACGCTAGGCCTCCCTGTCCATCACCAACTCCTGGACTTCACCCAAACTCATGTCCATCGAGTCGGTGATGCCATCCAGCCATCTCTTCCTCTGTCATCCCCTTCTCCTCCTGCCCCCAATCCCTCCCAGCATCTGAGTCTTTTCCAATGAGTCAACTTTTTGCATGAGGTGACCAAAGTATTGGAGTTTCACCTTTAGCATCATTCCTTCCAAAGAACACCCAGGACCAATCTCCTTTAGAATGGACTGATTGGATCTCCTTGCAGTCCAAGGGACTCTCAAGAGTCTTCTCCAATACCAGAGTTCAAAAGCATCAATTCTTCGGCACTCAGCTTTCTTTATAGTTCAACTCTCTCTTCCATGCATGACCACTGGAAAAACCGTAGCCTTGACTAGACGGACCTTAGTTGGCAAAGTAATGTCTCTGCTTTTGAATATGCTATCCAGGTTGGTCATAACTTTCCTTCCAAGGAGTAAGTGTCTTTTAAATTTCATGGCTGAAGTCACCATCTGCAGTGATTTTGGAGTCCCTTAAAAAATAAAGTCTGACACTGTTTCCACTGTTTCCCCATCTATTTTCATGAAGTGATGGGACTGGATGCCATGATGTTAGTTTTCTGAATGTTGAGCTTTAAGCCAACTTTTTCACTCTCCTCTTTCACCTTCTTCAAGAGGCTTTTTAGTTCCTCTTCACTTTCTGCCATAAGGGTGGTGTCATCTGCATATCTGAGGTTATTGATATTTCTCCCGGCAATCTTGATTCCAGCTTGTGTTTCTTCCATTCCAGTGTTTCTCATGATGTACTCTGTATAGAAGTTAAATAAGCAGGGTGACAATATACAGCCTTGACAGACTCCTTTTCCTATTCGGAACCAGTCTGTTGTTCCATGTCCAGTTCTAACTGTTGCTTCCTGACCTGCTTACAGATTTCTCAAGAGGCAGGTCAGGTGGTCTGGTATTCCCTCCTCTCTCAGAATTTTCCACAGTTTATTGTGATCCACATAGTCAAAGGCTTTGGCATAGTCAATAAAGCAGAAATAGATGTTTTTCTGGAACTCTCTTGCTTTTTTCCATGATCCAGTGGATGTTGGCAATTTGATCTCTGGTTCCTCTGCCTTTTCTAAAACCAGCTTGAACATCAGGAAGTTCACAGTTCGCATATTGCTGAAGCCTGGCTTGGAGAATTTTGAGCATTACTTTACTAGCATGTGAGATGAGTGCAACTGTGCAGTAGTTTGAGCATTCTTTAAGTTAGGCTTAGGGAAATAATATTTACTATTGTCATGCTTGAACAATGGAAGTTGAGAAACAGAAAACAGGAGATTTCCAAGTAATTAATCATTAAAATTTATATTTCATAAAATTTGAAATGAGGAAGTCCAATAGCTGATAAATTGGAGCTACTCTTAAAGAAAGTTAATATGCTCTGTGATCTTTAGCTCTCAATTGTTGGTCTGAGAAGATCCAAGAATATTTCTCAATGGAATATAAGGGTATTCCAGAACCCAAATTAAAAAAAATATTCCCAATTGAATGATAGGTAAGTTTCCTCCTTCTTATAAATATTTATTTGTTTAAGCCAGGGAGAAAGTTTAATATAGCAACATTGATTCTAACTCTAGAGATGATGAGAAAATGAGAAAAAAAAATTCTTTAGAGTACCTGAATTTATAGCTTGCCTAGAAGGTAACACTTCTTTTCCATCTTAAAACTAATAAAGTAATAATAATATTCTGATCCTTGTGCTCCCTTGCCAAATCTCTCCATACCAAGTTTCACAAGTTAACTCTTTACCCATCAACCACATACAAAACAAAACAAAACTTGCCTGTCTGAAATCCTTGACTGCCTGACCAAGATGGAAAAATAATTATACTAAAAAAAATAAAAATAAAAAAGAGGAAAATTCTGCCATTTCTACTATAGGCAGTCTATTTCATTTATTTATTTTTTATTTTTTATTTCTAATAGTGCCAGGGAAAAAGGCATTAATGTTATTCAGTCTAAGAGTATGAAATTAAAAAGAAAATGTTGGGAGGGAATGAATATTTTGCAACTGAATTGCAAGCAGTCCAGGGAAAGGAGAGATATGATATTAAAATCTCCCGGAACACTTCAAATGTAAGCCCCAATGAAGTGACAAAAAAAAAAAAACAAACTACGTTTGTCATTTACATCAGTGAAGAAGATGCTAAAATCAAATGATTTATCTCTTAGTATTTAGTAAAATAATTTAATAAGTTTCAAAACTCTTGCCTGGAAAATCCCATGGACAGAGGGGCCTGGAAGGCTGCAGTCCATGGGGTCACTGAGGGTCGGACATGACTGAGCGATTTCACTTTCACTTTTCACTTTCATGCATTGGAGAAGGAAATGGCAACCCACTCCAGTGTTCTTGCCTGGAGAATCCCAGAGACGGGGGAGCCTGGTGGGCTGCCGTCTATGGGGTCGCACAGAGTCAGACATGACTGAAGTGACTTAGCAGCAGCAGCAGCAGCAGAGTCCTTCCAAGTGTGTGACATTCTCTATACCTGTACATGTAAGAAGAAACATTTTAGGAAGCAAATTAATATGTTAGTCTTTAAAACATCTACATCTGGCATCATTCTAGTTTGAGATTACTAAGTAACAAAATTAATATTTCCACGGTTCAATCGGTGACAGGATATCATAGGGAGAGGTGGTCGGACAGTTCCAATCATAGGGATATAGCACCATTTGTGGAAGTTTCTTTATGAAATATTTTCTCTAGCTTTACTTCTAATATATGCATATTTTGCAAGCTGAAGAAATATTGAAAAGTGAATAGTTCAGTGCATCGCCTCAGCAATTCTTACAGAGAATTTACTATGCATCTTGCTTATGTAAAATTTACCTTTTTAAAAGTTTAAAGAAGCAAGGTCTCTGGCTTTTATGAATCAACTGTTCCAAATTCATACTCATGTTCACTTAGAGAGCACCCTCGTAAATCCTTGCAAGGTAGAGTGGGTTACATTTTTCTTTGCAAAGTACAAATTTGTTCTAAGTTCAAAAGTTTGCAAAAAGCCTTTAGAAAAAAAAATGATAAAATTTAATCTGAAGAATTGATATGTCATTGATATATATGATATATGTCATAATCCTAACCAGACTTTGGTTTCAAACAGATGGTAATAAAAAGATATTTTTCATTCTTACCTCTGAATTCTTTAGTTTAATAAGATACTTTTCTTAAAGACAATTAGCTAGCTGAGATAATTGCTTCACCTGACATGTATAAAGAATTATTGATTTGTCTAGTCTATAATTTTTAATTGTGCTGCATTTAAAAAATGAGCCATTGTCCAGGTCCTCTACAGAGTCAATGAATGCAAATTATCTTCAGTGTTCTGGCACCTTTTGTCTTACAGTATTTGCTTACCTGCAGGATTTTCTAAGGATCAGGCAACATCTACTGCTTACTTACATAAAGAATGGAGAGAAATTAAATGTCATAAAATCAGTATTTACATGCATTTAACTAAGCTATCTTATATTAATATATACATATGTCACTGAAAAGTAAAATTTTTGTCATGTCCAGTGAAAATTATTTTTAGTATCTTCTTACAATTTTTGAGATATGATCACATTCTTGTTTTTGTTTTGAATACTGAATATTTTCCCTTTAAAAATAACTATCATTACATCAAAAACAAATTTAAAACTTGAAACCATTAAACTTCTAGAAGAAATCATAGGTGGAAAGCTCTTTTACATTGTATTAGCAGTAATTTTTTGGACAAGACACCAAAAATACAGACAGCAAAAGCAAAAATAACTAAGTTAAATTAGAAAGGTTCTACACACAAAGGAAACCACCAACAAAATGAACAGGTAACCTACTGGATGGGAGAAAAAAATCTGCAGATCATGCATCTGATAAGAAGTTAGTATCCAGAATATATAAGGAACTCATTCAACTCAGTAGGTAAAAATCCAACTTTAATATAAGCATAGGACTCAATAAGATACTTTTCCAAAGAAGACAGACAAATACCCAACAGGTACATGAAAAGGTTTTCAACATCACTAGTCATCAGGGAAATGAAATCAAAGTCATAAGACATCACCTCACACTTGTTAGTATGGCTCTTATCAAAATGACAAGAAATAACAAGTCTTGGCAAAGACATGGAAAAAAGGGATACCTTGTGCACTGCTGACAGGAGATTAAATCAGCACAGACACTATGCTAGGTGAGTAGCTACTCATATTATTTCTAAAATATGCAATTTTAATATAGTAAATAAATATATTTGAAGAATATTGATCATAAAGTGAATTTATGTAAATCATTTTCTTTTCTAACATAAAATACAAAAGTTGGGAATTATTTACACATGCCTGTGTTCAGTTATAGAAAATCTGACTGATGATGAATTAAAATATAGAGACTCATTTTATCTCAGTAATCTGATTCTGTTATTTTCCCATGTTTCAGTTGGAACAAGATTCTGAATTGGCATCTATGTAACTCTCTTGACTTTACCTCAGAGTAACAGGGGGCTTTTAAACTTCATTCAAGAAAAAAAAAAATCAATAAATAAAAAGCATGGATATAGGCAGATCTATTTTTTTGACAATAAGTATCTTTTCCAGAAGCCCTGCCCTTCCAGTGGACATGTCCCATCATCCCACAGGCAAAATCAGTATTATACAGTTATCCCTAGGTGAAGGGGAGCCTTACTATTACAATATTTATTTAACCTCTGTAGTGGAGGTTGTCCTGGGGAATGAGCAACATAGGTAGAAATTATTTGGTGAACCCATACTGCTTTGTGATATTGTGCTTCTTAAACCATGTTTCATGGAACACTTGATTTGGGAACAACTGATGTAGCAGAAACAGAGATCTGTACTTTTTCCCTAACTGCACTCTTTTCCTTCTAGTCACATACTCATATGGCATATTCCAGTTGGAATGAATTTTGGATAAGGGGATGTGGGTGTAAGTGATGTATAATATTCTATGACATGGGCTTAAAAATCCTTTTCCCCCTTTTTTCTTTAGGTCTAAGTTTCCATCCAAATCTGTGCTATAAACTCTGTCCATAATAGTTTAACAGCACTAAATCCCAAGGATCCAACCTAGAAATAATTACTTCATTCAATAATTAAATGGTACCATTTCTGTGCTAAAGAATTGCCAAAATTTCTTAAAATGGGATAACACAGAGAACAAGATGAAGCTGGAAACCTGTAAAATATGGTTCAAAGGAGATTTCAAAATGTTACACACTTAGAGTCAGAAAAAGAATACCAAAATAAATTTATAAGCGGATAGAAAAACTGTTTAATATTTTCAAGGTAATAATCAACTGCAGTCTACTGGACACACTTGTATTATATCAGCATTCTACAAGTTATTTTATATTTCTAGGTATAAAATAGCCTAATTAATGACAAACATAGGCAGAGATAACCCAGAAGGTGAATCTGTTCAGGATATTTACTAATTTTCAAGTCTCTTATAATTTTCCACTACATCTTTAAGAAACTCACAGTTTATAATCTAGTCTGTAGTGAAGAATAATTAGTCATAGAATCATGAACAAGGGGTCTTCATTTGTATATGCGAGCAGGGAGAAACTTTTAGGGGAGATGATACCTAACCTAAAATACATGTAAATATATGCAACTAAATTGTATTATTGTCCATTTTACTGACAAGAAAGGTGAGGCACAAAGGAGATAGGTAACCTGCCCTCAGTTACCAAGTGAATAAGTTTATTAAAAGAAGACTTCCATACTTGGTCTAATGAATGCCCAACTCTATCTGCAACTGAATTTAATTTTGGTAAATGACAATATCAGTGTTTTATCTTAGTACTTCAGGGTACAGATGAGTGGTCTAGGTAATTAGACTCAACAGAATGGAACTTTTGGAAGTGTATGATCTTCTCACTTCACTTCCTGTTGCATGAAAGCCAAGTAGTATTAACAGCAAGTGCCTACCAAAAAGGGCAACCCAGGCGGTGCTCAGAGAAGGCAATGGCACCCCACTCCAGTACTCTTGCCTGGAAAACCATAGACGGAGGAGCCTGGAAGGCTGTAGTCCATGTGGTCGCTAAGAGTCGCACACGACTGAGCGACTTCACTTTCACTTTTTACTTTCATGCATTGGAGAAGGAAATGGCAACCCACTTCAGTACTCTTGCCTGAACAATCCCAGGGACGGGGAGGCCTGGTGGGCTGCCGTCTATGGGGTCGCACGGAGTCGGACACGAGCGACTTAGCAGCAGCAGCAAGTGGTGCTAGTGTTAAAGACGTAATGCAGTGGTATATTCAATGCAGAAGATGTAAGAGACGCGGGTTGGATCCCGGGTTGGGAAGATCCCAGAGAGTATGGCAACCACTCCAGCATTCTTGCCTGGTGAATCCCATGGACAGAGGAGCCGGGTGTATTACAATCGGTAGGGTCGGACAGTATCGGATACGACTGAAACAACTTCGCACGTACATACCTTTCAATAAGGCAAGTCCACACATTCATAAATGTGTTTATTTTGTTTTCTGTACTTTAATTTCCCCTGGGCAAATAAATATCACCGAAGTGATCAATTCTGATGACTTCTGCAGAGAATTAGAGGGTCGTTTCATGATTACTGAATATTTATCTTGCCCTTTTTACTTAATTCCAGGAACACTGTCCCTTCTCTACCTCTCTATTCCATTTGAGTCAAGCATTTATTTTCATTGCTAAGTTAGGCATCACCTCTCCTAAAATATGAATTAATATTAATTAAATGAAAATATGTTGTATTTCTTTATCTCTGAATATTTAGTAGTCACAAGAAAAAAAATGTACTTTATATGAGCACTCAATGCTTTATGTGGAGAAGATGGCAGAAGCTGGGAGTTTGTTTTTGTTTTTTTTTTAGGATATATTTTAGATCACATATGAGAAATTATTTAATATTGAAGAGAATATATTGTTCTGGAAGGTTTTTCCTCATGTTCTAGATTGCTGTAAATATATTTCTTATTCAATTTTCTGGTATTCCTTCCCTTTAAAAAATCTATTTAAAAAACAGCAGAGTTGGTGTCAGTTTCTGAGAAACAATCAAAACTGATGTGTTTTTTTTTGTGTACAGTGTTTCTTCCTCTAACTTCTATTGTTGCATAGCTACATCAAAGTAATCAATAAAGTAGCACTGACTTTAATAGTAGCTTGACCTCTCTACAATGAAGTGATGTGCTTGCCAAAGCTTAGTGATTTTTTTTTTTTTTTAACACTTGCCCTAATAAAAATGGCTAATTCACATCAATTCTGACTGGTTTTTCACAAGTGGTAAAAGTTAAAGGATATGTTGAGTCTCTAAATTGAAATAGCATCTGTCTAGCAGATCCTAATATAGACTTACCACATTGCAGTTATAATGTTTTTAAAGACAAATAAAAGACTAAAAAAAAAAAAAAGTAAATGGTTCTAAAAGCAAAAGTGTAGCAAGGGCTTTTTATTAGAGTGTAAGACAAAATTCATGGAATATTAGTATAAAGTAACTAAATTAAGGAGTGAAAAACCCTGGTGGTTCTAATAATACTTTATTTCATGAAATAGAATCCCATTTCTGTTTATGAGAAAGATAGCAGAAAGCCCTTAAGTCTTCCCTCAATTCTACCTCATAGGTCATGGAACGGGGTTACAAACTTTCCAATGTAAGGCAACAGGTCTCTGAGTTTACAGAATTTGGATAATGATTTTATAAAATGTTTCTGAAGAGCCTTTCACATAGGCCAGGTCCATTTTAGAAAGACAATAAATAGTGGATATGTGCACTATCTCTGCCTCCCCCGAATCAGCTGGGAACATCCTGTAGATGCTTACTTTCTCCATGTGAAGCCCACAGCCTAACACCCTTCACTGGTTCCAAAAATATTGTCTCATGAGAGATGCTTTGGAAGCATTGAGTCACTCATTGAAGATTTGTGAGTAATGACAAGGGGTCAATTTATGCAACACTAACCTTTCCTTCAACATTAATGGAAAGCTATCAGTGGTAATACCCACCAAATCACAAACTCTCTTCTTGGAAACAAAGTTAGGGAAATTATTATTTGATCACATAACCAATATATAGACAATACATATGATATCCTTCAAAATAGCAAATACTGTATAGTCTAAATAATGGAATATTATGTCAGCATTTAATGTTTTTAAAGAAAATTTAATAAAAAGTGGATTGCTGCCTATGACATAATGTTTAAAGATTAAAACATAAGAAATTGTATAGCTACAGACTAAGATTATATTGTAACTGACAAAAAGGGAAGTGGTTTTTCTATATAATCTAAAATTTTTCAAATTAGTAGAATTTTAAAATTCTACAAATTTGAGAACTTTACAAATTCTTTCAATATAAGAAAAAATACTAAATATTATAGACATAGACTTTAGGGTATGGATAAACAACCAAGATCATGGCATCTGATCCCATCACATCATGGCAAATAGATGGGGAAACAGTGGAAACCGTGGCTGACTCTATTTTGGGGGGCTCCAAAATCACTGCAGATGGTGATTACAGCAAATGAAATTAAAAGAGACTTACTCCTTGGAAGGAAAGTTATGACCAACATAGATAGCATATTAAAAAGCAGAGGGATTTCTTTGTAAACAAAGGTCAATCTAGTTAAAGCTATGTTTTGTCCAGTAGTCATGTATGGATGTGAGAGTTGGACTATAAAGAAAGCTGAGTGCCAAAGAATTGATGTTTTTGAACTGTGGTCTTGGAGAAAACTCTTGAGAGTCCCTTGGACTGCAAGGAAATCCAACCAGTCCCTCCTAAAGGAGATCAGTCCTGAGTGTTCTTTGGAAGGACTGATGCTAAAGCTGAAACTCCAATACTTTGGCCACCTCATGTGAAGAGTTGACTCACTGAAAAAGACTCTGATGCTGGGAGGGATTGGGGACAGGAGGAGAAGGGGACAACAGAAGATGAGATGGTTGGATGGCACCACTGACTCAATGGACATGGGTTTGGATGGACTCCAGGAGTTGATGATGGACAGGGAGGCTTGGCGTGCTGCAGTTCATGGGGTCACAAAGAGTCGAACATGACTGAGTGACTGAACTAAACTGAACTGAATATAGTGTTAACAACTTTCTTTAGCTTATCTTGTTCCAGAAAGGAAATTATTGTCCAAACTCACAGTTTGGTCATGCAAACTACAAATCTGTATGCCTTGCCTCTTTGAAAATTGCAGACACTAACATTCCTGTTAATATTTGTTAAATATTTTATAATTTATTGTATGGAAAAGACCCCGAATAGCCAAAAAATTTCTTGAGAAGGAGGAACAGACAGGGAAGAATCATTAGCCCTAACTTCATACTATACTACAAAGCTACTGTAATGAAAACAGCATGGCACTGCCTCACAATGTGTGCACATATACACACACACATAAACATACATAGACAGACACATAAATCAATGGAATAGAGAGCACTAAAATAAATTTATGGTCATTTCAGCTATGACAAAGGAGGCAAGAGTATACCATAGAGAAAAGACAGACTCTTCAATAAGTGATGTTGGAAAAAACAGACAGCTATATGTAAAAAATAAAACCAAAATAAAATATCAAACATAAAAATAAACTCAAAATAAGTTAATTAATAAACTCAAAAAGACATAAATATAAGATGGGGAAGCCATAAAACTCTTAGAAGAAAATATAGATCATTTTTTGATATAAATATCAACAATAATTTTTTTGGATCTGCCTCCTAAAGCAAAGGAAATAACAGCCAAAATAAGCAAATGGGATATAATTAAACTTAAACACTTTTGCACAGCAAAGGAACCATCAACAAAATGAAAAGGCAACTTACTGAAATTGAGAATATATTTGTAAATGATATGACTGATAAGGGATTAATATCTAACATATACAAAAAGCTCATAAAGCTCAACACTGAAACAAACAACCTGATTAAAAATGAGTAGAAAAACCAAACAGGCATTTTTCCAAAGAGGAAATGCAAGTGGCCAATAGGCACATGAAAAGTTGTTCAAATCTCTAATCACCAGTAGAATGCAAATGAAAACCACAACAAATATTATCTCATACATATAAGAATGGCTGTCATAAAAAAGAAGACAAAATTGTTTGTGAGGATGTAGAGAAAAGGGGATCCTCATACACTGTTGGTGGAAATGTAAGTTGGTGCAGCTGCTGTGGAAAACAGTGTGGAGGTTCCTAAAAAAAATAAACATAGAACTACCATATGACCCAGTAAACCCATCCCTGTGTATATATAAAAAAATCAAAACCATAATAAAAACAAACACACTAATTTGAAAAGATATATGCACCCCAGTGTTCACAGCAGCATTATTTACAATTGTTAATGGAAGCAATCTAAATATCCACCAACAGATGAATGGATAATGAAGATGTGGTGTATAGATAATGGAATACTATTAAGCAAAAAAAAATGAATAATAATAATGAAATTTTGCTGTTTGCAATAACGTGGATGGACTTGGAGAGCATTACGCTAAATGAAAAAAGTCAAACAGAGAAAGACAAATACTGCATGGTATCACTTATGTACAGAATCTAAAACATAGACCAAACTAGTGAATAAAGCAAACAAACAAACAAAACCAGTCACAGATATAGAGAACAAGTCAGAGGTTACAAGTGGTGAGAGGGAAGTGAGGGGCAATATAGGATAAGAGGTAAAGGATTATATGGGATCATATGAAAGCATATGTGTTAAATTTTAAAAATTTTAAAGTACTACAGAACTTGAAGAATCTTTCATTCAGTAAAAACATAGTAAAGTATATAGGTATATAACTCACATATACACACTCAGACCATTTTGTAAGAGCCACATTTATGTTCCATTTCCTTATATGTTTCAGTATAATACTTATTAAATCTGACAAAATTCTTAAAATTGACTTCTTAAAAAATGTTCTGGCCCTGCTAACTTAATCATTGCTTCTCTATTCTGTGATCCAGTAGATGACAGAGATGGTATTACAAATTCTCTAAGACTTGCACTACAAATTCACTGCTGCAAGGTTTAAATTTCAGTGCATCTAAACATATTAATGAGTTGTATCTAAAATTCTAAAACTGCTGCTGGGTTAACATCATTACAATTTCTCATTAGGAAAAAGAAGATCCAAATTAAGTCAGTATTATTTTTCTTTGTTCTCCATGAAGTTAAATCTCTATGATTTAAAATCACTTATTTTTTTTTTAATCAAGGTAAGAGATAAAAAAGAATCTCTCTACAAAGATGGCCCTTTCATAACTGTGATATTTTATTTAGAGAAAATTCTAGTTGTCAACCATGCTTTCTTGGTGTTCTTCAGGGTAGTTAATAAGATCTACAATAACCTGGGAAATAAATATGAAAACATAAGTCCTATTAGCATATATAGTAATGTGTACAGTTCCAGCCAAATCACTGGCAATTTCCCTGTTCTTAGACTGAGGAAGTGACATGACAATAAAATAAAATTGCCTACCCTGTAATAACTGTGAGAAGAGAAATGTGGCAGATTAAGATAAATCTCTCACTGGGATTTCATTGTAGCATATTTAGTAGATTTATTTTTAATCATTATCATAAACAAGAAAACAGATTAAGAAACCTCAGATTAAAATATGTCCTATAAAAATGTATTTTTTAATTTATTCTCTATTTTTACTTCTTTAGAGACACTGCTGTAAGTGTTCACAGTATGGTCATTGAGAAGTGAAAATTTCTGGGATCAATAACAGATTTAAAAAATTTTGAAAATGTTTGCTAACTCTATTGTTGGGCCAGATTTCTTTAGGCCTCCAGAGCTAGTTCTAAAGCCTGCTCGTGTCTGGCTAAACACCAACCTCATGATATCATCTTATGCTTATGATTTTCTCAACCTTATATTTAATGTCAGTCAATTTTAGATGTAAGATTCTTGAGGAACAACTGAAGGTTATATTTTGGTAGAAGATACTATAAATTAGAAATCTCAAGGCCCAGATTTGATCTTGTTTACCAATAACTGGCTGAACTTATAAATGCATTTATTTTGGCAGCTTTTATTGGTGAAGTAATTATGGAGGAATAAACCAGGTGATCTATAATTTCTTTAAATATCCGTATTTTCTAAGAAGCTTAGATACCTCTTAAATGTGAAGACTCCCATAGTCTATTTATTTTTGAAGGCTAACTGATTTATTTCTTTGGAAAGTCTGAGTTAAAGGAGATTCCATGACAGGACATAATTTAGAACATGTACCTAAGGTAAGACCTTAGACTTCTAGATATTTTAGGCAGTATTATAGTTTTCGGAAGTGTGTGACAGCAATCAAATGTCCATTTCTGACTATGAGCACATGTTTTGGTTATAAATTATCTGCTGATCCTGTATTTTAATTTCTGTAGCACATTGCTGGTCACATAGTAGGGGTTCCATATATGTTCATGAATTGAACTTCCCCATTTCTCAGTTAGCCTAGGGCCTAGCAATTAGCTTTTATGTAAGAAAATCTTGGAGGGAATGAGATTACTTAATTGTTAAACTACTGCCTGTCAGGAACTCAGTAGGTGTTCAGTAGCTCTATTGTGATGATGGATAATGCCTATTTTAATGCAAGACTTGGTTTTATGTGGCTATTTGTCACTGCTTTTGATAATACCTCTTTTGCATAATATCTCAGAGCTCAGAGAACAGGTTCTTATTTTTTAAGTTTATACACTTTAGTTGTATGGTGATATTTCAGGAAATTTATAGCCCTTCTGAGCCTCCACAATATGGTCATCCTAATGTAAATATTGTGTACAAAGAGGGTAAACATGTTAAAAAGAAATATAAAAGCAAATATATCAATCATTTTCTCAAAAAGAATGTTATAGTTGTTCCAAATCTACCACACAACAATGAATTTTAGACTTAACTTTCAGGCTTCCCTGGTAGCTTAGATCGTAAAGAATCTGCTGCAGTGCAGAGAGATCTGGATTTGATCCCTGTGTCAGGAATATCTCCTGGAGAAGGGAATGGCAACCCACTCCAGTTTTCTTGCCAGGAAAATTCCATGGACAGAACATGGGGCTGTAAAGAGTCCACATGAATAAGCGACTAACACTCACTTTCTTTCACTTTCCCCAGACTAAAAAAGATAATAGTAAGTCGATGTTGCAGACAAGTTACAGGCTAATTATGGCCTGTAGGTATGGAGAAGGTCTATACAGTAAGCAAAAACAAGACTAGGAACTGACTGTGGTTCTGATCATGAATCCTTATTGACAAATTCAAACTTAAATTGAAAAAAGTAGGGAAAACCACTAGACCATCTAGAGATGACCTAAATCAAATCTCTTATGATTATACAATGGAACAACAGATTCAAGGGATTAGATTTGATAGGCAGAGTGCCTAAAGAACTATGGACAGACGTTCATGACATTGTACAGGAGGCAATGATCAAGATCATCCCCAAGGAAAAAGGCAAAATAGTTGTCTGAGGAGGTCTTACAAATAGCTGAGAAAAGAAGAGAAGTGAAAAGCAAAGGAGAAAAGGAAAGATGAACCCATTTGAATGCAGAGCTCCAAAGAAGAGCAAGGAGAGACAAGAAAGCCTTCCTCAGTGATCTGTGCCAAGAAATAGAGGAAAACACTAGAATGGAAAGACAAGAGATCTCTTCAAGAAAATTAGAGATACTAAGTACAATTTCATGCAAAGATGGGCACAATAAAGGACAGAAATGATATGGACCTAACAGAAGCAGAAGATATCAAGAAGAGGTGGCAAGAATACACAAAGAACTGTACAAGAAAGGTCTTCATTACCCAGATAAGCACAATGGTGTGATCACACATCTAGAGACAGACATTCTGGAATGTAAAGTTAAGTGAGCCTTAGGAAGCATCACTACAAATAAAGCTAGTGGAGGTGATGGAATTCCAGTTGAGCTATTTCAAATCCTAAAAAATGATGCTGTTGAAGTGCTGCACTCAATATTCCAGCAAATGTGGAACACTCAGCAGTGGCCACAGGATTGGAAAAGTCAGTTTTCATTTCAGTCTCAAAGAAGAGCAATGCCAGAGAATGTTCAAACTACTGTACAATTGAACTCAGCTCACATACTAGCAAAGTAATGCTCAAAATTCTCCAAGTGAGGAAACAACAGTATGTGAATTGTGAGCTTCCAGATGTTCATGCTGCATTTAGAAAAGGCAGAGGAACCAGAGATCCAATTGTCAACATCTCTCAAATCATTGAAAAAGCAAGAGAGTTCCAGAAAAAAATATATTTCTGCTTTATCAACTGCACCAAAGCTTTTGACTGTGCAGATAATAATCTGTGGGAAATTCTTCAAGAGTGAAAATATTAGACCATCTTACCTGCCTCCTGAGAAATCTGTATGCAGATCAAGAAGCAACAGTTAGAACTGGACATGGAAAAACAGACTGGTTCCAAATTGGGAAAGGAGTATGTCAAGGTTGTATATTGCCACCCAGCTTATTTAACTTATATTCCAAGTACATCATGTGGAATGCCAGGCTGGAAGAAGCACAAGCTGGAATCAAGATTGCTGGGAGAAATATCAATAACCTCAGATATGCAGATGACACCACCCTTATGGAAGAAAGTGAAGAAGAACTAAAGAGACTCTTGAAAGTGAAAGTGAAAGAGCCTCTAGATGAAAGTGTAAGAAGAAGAACTCAAGAGCCTCAGATGAAACTGGCTTAAAACTCAACATTTAGAAAACTAAGATCATGGCATCTGGTCCCATCACTTCGTGGCACATTGGTGAGGAAACGATGGAAACAGTGAGATAATTTAATTTGGGGGGTTCCAAAATCACTGCAGATGGTGACCGAAGCCATGAAATTTAAAAATTGCTTGTCCTTGGATGAAAATCTTTGACCAACAGCATATTAAAAAGCAGAGACATTAGTTTGCCAACAAAGTCCATCTAGTCAAAGCTATGGTTTTTCCAGTAGATATGTATGGATTGAGATTTGGACTATAAAGAAAGTTCAGCACCAAAGAATGGATGATTTTGAACTATGATGTTGGAGAAAATTCTTGAAAGTCCCTTGGACTGCAAGGAGATCCAACCAGTCCATCCTAAAGGAAATCAGTCCTGAATATTCATTGGAAGGGCTGATGCTGAAGCTGAAATTCCAATACTTTGGCCACCAGATGTGAAGAACTGACTTCTTAGAAAAGACCTTCATGCTGGGAAAGATTGAAGGCAAGAGGAGAAGGGGATGACAGAGGATGAGATGATTGGATGGCATAAACGACTCTATGGACATGAATTTAAGTAAGCTTTAAGTAATCCTGATGTGCCGCAGTCCATGGGGTTGCAAAGAGTCAGTCACAACTGAGTGAGTGAACTGAAATGAATTGAGGTAGTAAATAGAATGTGGATATTTAGAGCTCTTAAATAAAAATAGATCAAGGCACTTCAAAAAATTGTTATGGAAAATACCAGCAGTAGCACAGTGATTTGTATATTAATGAAACAGTAATTTATTCAAAGAAATTTTTTGGACTAGAGTCTATTTGTAGTAAATGCTAAAATTGTCAGTAGCTTTGTGTTCGAAATACCTGCAATTACATATCTTTCTGATTCTCCAAATTCTCTTCTTAAACTTAAAAATCGATATATGTAATAATTTACTAGACACACTGAAATATCAAGCAATCAGTAATATCAGCTAAATATCTTAATATGTACATTCATTCTATAGTTGAATCTCATCACACAGGTTACTGATCTTATTCATTTACTTATTTCTTTGTTTCTTATAGGTGTGATATATATGTCTATGAGTGATAGAAACATAATGCAGTTCCACACGATGTTGTTATCTAGTAAGTTAATGGATTGATTCCACACTTTGATTCTTTTTTATTTTTATTTATTATTATTATTATTTTGATTCTTAATATGTATTTAACAATAATAGTGAGTCTGCTATCATTAAGACCCCTTAATATATCAAAATCTTCTTGTTAAGTCAAGCTAAATGCTGTACATCTTACGTTTTCCCAGGGCTAATTGGTTAAAAATATTTTTACACACTATAAGCCCTTGAAACAGATTGAATAATTTAGTTAAGCAAATCAATTTTTGTGGGTACAGCAGGGCCAAAGATAACCTGTTAATTTGTTGATTTTTGATGAAGATAAAGTTGTGAAGGGATATTAACTAGGACATATACATATGCATTTATGAGTAAACTAATTCACTAGAGATGTTATCCATTTCAGTATATGAACATCAATCACTATGATTCCTCAACATCATTAGAATTCATTAAGTAATTATGAATGCATTATACACCTCAACTTAAAATAAATTTAAAGGGACCTGCTAAATGAGTATTTTGTAACTTGTTTACAATCTGCACTTACACTCATTTATTTCTCAATTTCCATAGTTGAAAATAGATTATATAGTTAAAGGTTTACAAATTAATGCATAATACTTCTTGTTCTCATACTGTGTAGTTTAAATATCTCAATGAACAACTGAAATAAGCATAAATAATAGCTAATTATTATGACCAAAACTCCCAAAAGAAATAAGTTGCTAAGAATCCAACACTGATGAAGTAAACTTAACAGGGGACAGAGAATGGTAAGATCTAAGCAAGTTCACATTTCCCTTTGCACTATATTTCTCAGCCCACCTTGGGTTTGCTACTAGAAAAGACTAGACTGTCAATCATTTGGCAAGACGTGTAATGAATAATTAGAGATAATTTGTTTTATATTCTTGTCCTGTATATTCAGTTCAGTTCAGTTCAGTTCAGTTGTTCAGTCACTCAGTCGTGTCTGATTCTTTGCGACCCCATGAATCGCAGCACACCAGGCCTTCCTGTCCATCACCATCACCCGGAGTTCGCTCAGACTCACATCCATTGAGTCCGTGATGCCATCCAGCCATCCCATCCTCTGTCGTCCCCTTCTCCTCCTGCCTCCAATCCCTTACAGCATCAGAGTCTTTTCCAATGAGTCAACTCTTCACATGAGGTGGCCAAAGTATTGGAGCTTCAGCTTTAGCATCATTCCTTCCAAAGAAATCCCAGGGCTGATCTCCTTCAGAATGGACTGTTTGGATCTCCTTGCAGTCCAAGGGACTCTCAAGAGTCTTCTCCAACACCACAGTTCAAAAGCGTCAATTCTTCAGCGCTCAGCCTTCTTCACAGTCCAACTCTCACATCCATACATGACCACAGGAAAAACCATAGCCTTGACTAGATGGACCTTAGTCAGCAAAGTAATGTCTCTGCTTTTGAATATGCTATCTAGGTTGGTCATAACTTTTCTTCCAAGGAGTAAGCGTCTTTTAATTTCATGGCTGCAGTCACCATCTGCAGTGATTCTGGAGCCCCCCAAAAATAAAGTCTGACACTGTTTCTACTGTTTCCCCATCTATTTCCCATGGATTGATGGAACCAGATGCCATGATCTTCGTTTTCTGAATGTTGAGCTTTAAGCCAATTTTTTCACTCTCCTCTTTCACTTTCATCAAGAGGCTTTTTAGTTCCTCTTCACTTTCTGCCATAAGGGTGGTGTTCTTTATATTAGCAACCTAAAATAAAGATACCAAGCCCCGATTATGCAACTCACAACATCGTAAAATCTCAAAATTACTAGTCAATTCCATGACTAGTAAACTCTATGTGGGGTTATCATTGAAACTTATTTTACTTGTGCATCTGCTATGTTATAGACATAATCTAGTGATTGTGTACATATCTCGAGATAACAAAGATAAGGTCTCTGTCCTCTTGGAGACTACAGATTAGCAGAGATAGATACTTAAACCGGTTATCCCAAACTGTCAACCATGTTGAAGAAGAAACATATGCTCTTTAGGAAACTGTCAAAAGTAATTGCCGAAGGATTTTTGTTAAGATTTAAAGAAGAGAAACGAACTCAAGATCTGAGTACAGTCCTAAGATGACAGAGGAATAGGACAGGGAAACCACTTCTTCTCCTACAAATTCATCAAAAGATAGTTTGAACTCTGAGAAAATTCCACAAAACAACTTCTGAACACTGGTGGAGGACATCAGGCACCCAGAAAGGCAGCCCATTCTCTTCAAAAGGAGGTTGGACAAAATATAAAAGATAAAAAGAGAGACAAAATAATTAGGGAAGGAGATCCGTCCCAGGGAGGGAGTCATGAAAAAGTTTCTAAACACCAGGAAGCCCTCTCATCAGCAGGTCTGTGGGGAGTTTTGGAATCTCAGAGGGCAACATAACCGGGAGGAAAAACAAAAAATCCAGTTTACGTGTCTAACCACAACTCCCAGTGGAGAAGTAGCCCAGATTATCCTGTCTGCCAGGAGTAGGTGGAGGCTGAATAGGGAGGCACAAGCTACATGCTTAAGGTAAGGACCTGCCTGAATGCCCTGAGGATAATCCAAGGGAGCTAACATGAGATAGCAACCCAAACTGTGGGATAGCCAGAGATAGAAAAAAAAAAAAAAAAAAAAAGACAGAGAACATTCCCAAGAAAAGCTATAAGGCACAACCTGGCCAGCTCACAGAACAGAGGATTGAGCAAATGCCAGAGGAGAGCTATCGGACTGCAGACTAGCCCCTCTCCCTGCTGGAGGCAGAGAGGCGCCTGACAGAACTAGAAGGCAAGGTGCAATCTCAGCCCCAGAGATGGCATCCTCCAGCAAACTGTGAGCAGGCTCCCAATTGCTAACCAAGTCTTCCTGGACGGATTTAGGATGGTTGACATCTGTCAGGATGGTCGCAGTCAGAGATGAGCTCCCCAGAGGAGACACACGACACACCTGAGACGGAGCTCCTGCTGTGCACCCAGGAAACAAAGGGGTTAGGACCAGGGAGGTGATAAGACACACCGCCAATCTGGGGAGAGTACACTTGCCAAGCCCCTGGTCACCTGAGATGCTTGGACCTGGGAAGGGCACAAAACGCAGGCCCAACTGAGTCTGTTCCTTTGTGGAGTACCTGAGAACCTGAACCTGAGAGGCTTAGACCTGGGAAGTGCACGCAACCCAGGGCCCACTTTAGACAATTCCCCTGCAGAGCAACCTGGAGCCTGAGCAGTGTAGACTGGGAAAGCACATATGCCATGAACAGGGGGCAAATCCTGTGGCCCAGACACTGAGAGCTCTCCCCACACACGCCAGTGATATTTGCTTGCAGTGTTCCTCCCTCCCCACAGCACAACTGAACAAGTGAGTCTAATAAGTGACCGCCTTCACCCCCTTATGTCAGGACAGAAATTAGACACTGAGAGGTCTCATACAAACAGAGGAAGCCAAAATAAACACAAAAGAGGGAATTGCTTTAGAAGCAAGAGGTGCAACAGATTAAAACCCTGTAGTTAGCATTGACTACATTGGAAGGGGCCTATAGACCTTGAGAAGAATTATAAGCAAAAAAGGAACTATCTGAAACTAAACTGACCCCACACTGCCCTCAACAGCTCCAGAGAAATTCCTAGATATATTTTACTATTATCATTTTTAATTTTTTTTATTTTTAAGTTCTTTATTGCTCATTTAATTTTCATTTTTATAACCTACTATTACCTTGCTTAAAAGACCCTATTTTTAAAGCAAATTTCATATATATATATATATAATGATTTCTGTGATTTTGTTTTTTTGATATTGTGTTTTTGAGAGTCTAACCTCTACTCTAGATTTTTAATCTTTGCTTTTTGGTATTTGGTATCAATTTTGTACCTTTAAGAATCCAATCTTCAGTACTCATTTTTACTTAAGAGTGTGATTATTAGCTTGGTTGCTCTCCCCACCTTTTGACTCTCCTTTTTCTCCCCCAGGTCACCTCTATCACCTCCCTCCCCCTTCTCTTCTCTACCCAACTCTGTGAATGTCTCTGGATGTTCTGGGCTGTGGAGAGCACTTGGGGAACTGTTTACTGTCTAGATCTGTCTCTCTCCTTTTGACTCCCTCTCTTCTCCTCCTGGTTACCTCTATCTCCTTCCTCCCTCTTCTCTTCTCTATGGAACTCTGTGAACCTCTCTGAGTGTTCCATACTGTGAAGAGCAAATAAGGAATTGATTACTGGCTAGATTTCTCTTTCCCCTTTTGATTTCCCCTCTATTCCTCCTGGTCACCTCTATCTCCCTCTTTCCTCTTCTCTTCTCCATGTAACTCTGCAAACCTCTCTGGGTGTCCCTCACTGTGGAGAATCTTTTCACCATTAACCTAGAAATTTTATCATCAGTGCAGTATGGATGGAGAAGTCGAGGTAAGAATAAGACTGAAAGCCAGAGGCAGGAGGCTTAAATCCAAAATTGAGAACACCAGAAAACTCCTGACTCCAGGGAACATTAATTGGCAAGAGGTCATCCAAAAGCTTCCATACCTACACTGAAACCAAGGTAGCCAACAAGTTTCAGAAGCCAACAAGTTTCAGAGCAAGACATACCAAGCTAATTCCCCAGCAACACAGGAACATAATCCTGAGCATTAAAATGCAGGTGGCCAAAAGTCACACCAAACCCATAGATACCTCAAAACTCACTACTGGACACTTAATTGCACTCCAGAGAGAAGGGGTCTAGCTCCATCTACCAGAATGCTGATGCAAGCTTCCCTAACCAGGAAATCTTGACAAGCCACTTGTCCAACCCCACCCACAGGGAGGAACTACCACAGTAAAGAGGAACCACAAACTTCCAACATACAGAAAGGCCACCCCAAACACAGCAATCTAAACAAGAAGAAAAGGCAGATAAATATTCAGCAGGTAAAGGAACATGATAAATGCCCATCAAACCAAACAAAAGAGGAGATAGGGAGTCTACCTGAAAAAGAGTTCAGAATAATGATAGTAAAAATGATCAAAAATCTTGAAAACAAAATGGAATTACAGGCAAATAGCCTGGAGACAAGGACTGAGATGATGCAAGAAATGTTTAACAAAGACCTAGAAGAAATAAAAAAGAGTCAATATATAATGAATAATGCAATAACTCAGATCAAAAACACTGGAGGGAACCAACAGTAGAATAACTGAGGCAGAAGATAGGATAAGTGAGGTGGAAGATAGAATGGTGGAAATAAATGAAGTGGAGAGGAAAAAAAATAAAAAAAGAAATAAAAGAAATGGGGAAAATCTCAGAGACATCTGGGACAATATTAAACTCCCCAACACTCAAGTCTTAGGAGTCCCAGAAGAATAAGACAAAAAGAAAGGCCATGAGAAAAGACTTGAGGGGATAATAGTTGAAAACTTCACTAAAATGGGGAAGGAAATAGCCAACCAAGTCCACGAAACCCAGAGAGTCCTAAACAGGATAACTCCCAAGGTGAAACACCCCAAGACACATATTAATCAAATTAATGAAGATCAAACACAAAGAACAAATATTAAAAGCAGCAAGGGAAAAACAACAAATAACACACAAGGGGATTCCCATAAGGATAACAGCTGATCTTTCTACAGAAACTCTTCAGGCCAGAAGGGAATGGCAGGACATACTCAAAGTGATGAAAGAGAAAAACTTACAACCCAGATTACTGTACCCAGCAAGGATCTCATTCAAATATGAAGGAGAAATCAAAAACTTTACAGATAAGCAAAAGGTGAGAGAATTCAGCACCACCAAACCATCTCTTCAACAAATGTTAAAGGATATTCTCTAGACAGGAAATACAGGAAAGGTTTATAAACTTGAACTCAAAAACAAAGTAAATGGCAATGGGGTCATACTTATCAATAATTACCTTAAATGTAATTGGGTTGAATGCCCCAACCAAAAGACAAAGATTGGCTGAATGGATACAAAAACAAAACCCCTATATAGGTTGTCTACAAGAGGCCCACCTCAAAACAAGAGACACATACAGACTGAAAATGAAGGGCTGGAAAAAGATATTTCACGCAAATGGATACCAAAAGAAAGCAAGAGTAGCAATACTCATATCAGATAAAATAGACTTTGAAACAAAGGCTGTGAAAAAAGACAAAGAGGGACACTACATAATGATCAAAGGATCCATCCAAGAAGAAGACATAACAATTACAGATGCACCCAACATAGGAGCACTGCAATATGTAAGGCAAATGCTAACAAGTATGAAAGAGGAAATTAACAATAACACAATGATAATGAGACTTTAATACCCCACTCACACCTATAGGTAGATCAACTAAAGAGAAAATTAGCAAGGAAACACAAACTTTAAATGATACAATGGACTAGTTAGACCTAATTGATATCTATAGAACATTTCACCCCAAAACAATGAATTTCACCTTTTCCTCAAGTGCACATGGAACCTTCTCCTGGATAGATCACATCCTAGGCCATAACTCTAGCCTTGGTAAATTAAAAAAAAAAAAAATGAAGTCATTTGAAGCATCTTTTCTAATCACAATACTGTAAGATTAGATGTCAACTACTTGTGGCTCAGACAGTAAAGCATCCGCCTGCAATGCAGGAGACCTGGGTTCAGTTCCTGGGTCAGGAAAATCCCCTGGAGAAGGAAATGGCAATCCACTCCAGCACTCCTGCCTGGAAAATCCCATGGACTGTACGTCCATGGGGTCGCAAAGAGTTGGACATGACTGAGCGACTTCACTTCACTTCACTTGAGGCTATAAAGAAGTAGACTTCCCTGGTGGCTCAGATGGTAAAAGCATCTGCTTACAATGCAGGAGACCTGGGTTCGATTCATTACTGGAGAAGGAAATGGCAACCCACTCCAGTATTCTTGCCTGGAAAATCCCATGGACAGAGGAGCCTGGCAAGCTACAGTACATGGGGTGACAAAGAGTCAGACATGACTAAGCGACTTCACTTCACAGGGAAAAAAAGCATATTAAAAATACAGACATATGGAGGCTAAACCACAGGCTTCTGAATAACCAACAAATCAC
Organism: Capricornis sumatraensis; assembly: GCF_032405125.1. Classification (NCBI taxonomy): domain Eukaryota; kingdom Metazoa; phylum Chordata; class Mammalia; order Artiodactyla; family Bovidae; genus Capricornis; species Capricornis sumatraensis. The sequence continues at coordinate 42,032,429 of NC_091074.1, read as the reverse complement.
AGAAGAAATAAAAATAGAAATGAAAATACACATAGAAATGAATGAAAATGAAAACACAAAAACTCAAAACCTATGGGATGCAGTAAAAGCAGTGCTAAGGGGATGGTTCATAGCAATACAACCTTACCTCAAGAAACAAGAGAAAAATCAACTAAATAACCTAAATCTATGCCTAAAGCAACTAGAAAAAAGAAATGAAGAACCCTAGTGTTAGTAGAAGGAAAGAAATCATAAAAATTAGGACAGAAATAAATGAAAAAGAAACAAAGGAGACCATAGGCAAAATCAACAAAGCTAAAAGCTGGTTCTTTGAGAAGATAAATAAAATAGACAAACCATTAGCCAGACTCATCAAGATAAAAAGGAGAAGAATCAAATCAACAAAATTAGAAATGAAAATGGAGAAATCACAACAGACCACACAGAAATACAAAGGATCATAAGAGACCACTATTAGCATCTATATGCCAATAAAATAGACAACTTGGAAGAAACGGACAAATTCTTAGAAAAGTATAACTTTCCAAATTTGAACCAGGAAGAAATATAAAATCTTAACAGATCCACCACAAGCATGGAAATTGAAACTAATCAGAAATCTTCCAGCAAACAAAAGCCCAGGACCAGATGGCTTCACAGTTGAATTCTAGCAAAAATTTGGGAAAGAACCAGCACCTATCCTATTCAAACTCTTCCAGAAAATTGCAGAGGAAGATAAACTTCCAAGTACATTTGATGAGGCCGCCATCACCCTAATACCAAAACCAGACAAAGATGCTACCAAAAAAGAAAACTACAGGCCAATATCACTGATGGACATAGATGCAAACATCCTCAACAAAGTTCTAGCAAACAGAATCCAACAACACATTAAAAAGAGCATCATACACCATCATACATCATGGCCAAGTGGGCTTTATCCCAGGGATGCAATGATTCTTCAATATTTGCAAATCAATCTGTGTGATACACCACATTAACAAATTAAAAGATAGAAACTATATGATTATCTCAATAGATGCAGATAAAGCCTTTGACAAAATTCAACATCCATTTATGATAAAAACCCCTCCAGAAAGAAGACATAGAGGAACATGCTTCAACATGATAAAAGCCATATATGATAAACCCACAACAAACATTATCCTCAATGGTAAAAAATTGAAAGCATTTCCCCTAAAGTCAGGAAAAAGACAAGGGTGTCCACTCTCACCACTAGTATTCAACATAGTTTTGGAAATTTTAGCCACAGCAATCAGAGCAAAGAAGAAATGAAAAGAAATCCAGATTGGAAAAGAAGTAAAACTCTCACTGTTTGCAGATGACATGATCCTCTACATAGAAAATCCTGGAGACTTCACCAGAAAATTACTAGAGCTAATCAATGAATATAGTAAAGTTTCAGGATATAAAATTAACACACAGACATTCCTTGCATTCCTATACACTAACAATGAAAAAATAGAAAAATTAAGGAAACAATTCCATTCACCATCACAATGAAAAAAATAAAATACTTAGGAATAAATCTACCTAAAGAAACAAAAGATTTATATAGAGAAAACTATAAAACACTGAAGAACAAAATAAAAAAGGACAAAAATAGATGGAGAAATATACCATGTTCATGGATCAGAAGAATCAATATAGTGAAAATGAGCATACTGCCCAAAGCAATTATAGATTCAATGCAATCCCTGTCAAACTACCAATGGTATTTTGCAGAGAACTAGAACAAATAATTTCACAATTTATATGGAAATACAAAAAAGTTCGAATAGCCAAAGCAATCTTGAGAAAGAATAATGGAACTGGAGGAATCAACCTCCTTGATTTCAGACTATACTACAAAGCTATAGTCATCAAGACAGTACGGTACTGGAACAAAGACAGAAATATAGATCAATGGAACAAAATAGAAAGCCTAGAGATAAATCCACACACCTATGGATACCTTATCTTTGACAAAGGAGGCAAGAATATACAATAGAGAAAAGAGAATCTCTTTTACAAGTGATGCTGGGAAAACTGGTCAACCATTTGTAAAAGAATGAAACTAGAACACTTTCTAACACCATACACAAAAATAAACTCAAAATGGATTAAAGATCTAAATGTAACACCAGAAACTATAAAACTCCTAGAGGGTAACATAAGGAGAACTCTCTCTGGCATAAATCACAGCAAGATCCTCTATGACCCACCTCCCAGAGTAATGGAAATAAAAGCAAATACAAACAAATGGGACCTAATTAAACTGAAAAGCTTTTACACAACAAAGGAAACTATAAAAAGGTGAAAAGACAGCCTTCAGAATGTGAGAAAATAATAGCAAACAAAGCAACTGACAAAGAATCTCAAAAATATAAAAGCAGCTCCTGCAGTTCAATTCCAGAAAAATAAATGACCCAATCAAAAAATGGGCCAAAGAACTAAACAGACATTTCTCCAAAGAAGACATACAGATGGCTGACAAACACATGAAAAATGCTCAACATCGTTCACTATCAGAGAAATGCAAATCAAAACCACAATGAGGTACCATCTCACACTGGTCAGAATGGCTGCTATCAAAAAGTCTATAAACAATAAATGCTGGAGAGGGTGCAGAGAAAAGGGGACCCTCTTAAACTGTTAGTGGGAATGAAATCTAGTACAGCCACTATATAGAACATTGTGGAGATTCCTTAAAAAACTGAAAATAGAACTGCCATATGACCCAGCAATACCACTGCTGGGCATACACACCGAAGAAACCAGAATTGAAAGAGACACATGTACCCCAATGTTCATTGCAGCACTGTTTACAATAGCCAGGACATGGAAGCAACCTAGATGGTCACTGGCAGACGAATGGATAAGAAAGCTGTGGTATGTATAGACAATGGAATATTACTCAGCTATTAAAAATAACTCATTTGAATCTGTTATAATGATGTGGATCAAACTGGAGCCTATTATACAGAGTAAAATAAGTCAGAAAGAAAAACACCAATACAGTGTATTAATGCATATATATGGAATTTAGAAAGATGGTAATGATGACCCTATATGCAAGACCTCAAAAGAGACACAGATGTAAATAACAGTCCTTTGGACTCTGTGGGAGAATGCAAGGGTGGGACAATTGGAAAGAATATCATAGAAACATGTATATTATCATATGTTAAATAGATCACCAGTCCAGGTTTGACACATGAGACAGGATGCCCAGGGCTAGTGCACTGGGGTGACCCTGAGGGGTGGGATGGGGAGGGATGTGGGACAGGGTTTCAGGATGGGGAACACATGTTCACCCATGGCTGATTCATGTGAATGTATGGCAAAAACCACTACAATATTGTAAAGTAATTAACCTCCAATTAAAATAAGTAAATTAATTTAAAAAAAAAAGAACTCAAGATCTGCTTGGATGATTGGAAGTTCAAATATATTTATGTGTATTTGATTTAATATTAGGGCATGTCACAGATCTGATAACCAAAAAGAAACAAAAGTGTGAGTGTAATAAACTGAATTGGGAAAAAGGCTTTTCTTATAGTTTAAATATAGAAGTTAAAAATTTAACTATCTGTAAGATCAACCCTGGGATTTCTTTGGAAGGAATGATGCTAAAGCTGAAACTCTGGTACTTTGGCCACCTCATGAGAAGAGTTGTTTCATTGGAAAAAACTCTGATGCTAGGAGGGATTGAGGGCAGGAGGAGAAGGAGACGACCGAGGATGAGATGGCTGGATGGTGTCATGGACTCGATGGACGTGAGTCTGAGTAAACTCCGGGAGATGATGATGAACAGGGAGGACTGGCATGCTGCAATTCATGGGGTCGCAAAGAGTCGGACACGACTGAGCTACTGAACTGAACTGAACTGAAGGTAAAAGTGAGTAGAACTGTTTTTAAATGCATGTCCATTATGGGATTATCAAAGTATACAGCTGATTAAAATAATGCTTGAGTACTTGGGTTTGATTCCTGGGTCGGGAAGAACCACTGGAGAAGGAAATGGCAACCCACTCTAGTATTCTTGCTTGGAAAATCCCATGGACAGAGAAGCCTGGCAGGCTACAGTCCACAGGTTGCAAGAGACAGACACGACTTTCTTTCCTGAGTATGTCTACACATAACTGAAAACTAAAGTTCACTGGATGGATCTTTAATTTTTATGGATTTTTGTCATTAGAGGGTTATATTATATATTATATCTGGATGTCTTGTCTTTGCAAATAAACACATTAACTAATAATTACCAAATTATAATGACTATATATATTTTCTTATTTCAGTGGCAGTTCAAATGTGTAGTCTGATGATGAAATGTTTATATATATTTAGTTTTGTTATTGGTAGTACTTATCAAAGAATATGGCTTAAGAAGAAAAAAACATAGCCAGACTACTTGCAAAAGATTAAGCCTTAAAAATGTTTTTTTAGGATTTAACTGAAAATAATAATAGTTGCTATACATAACATATTACATTTATATATATTCAGACTCGCTATGTTTAAAAAAAAATGTCAATTTTTTCCCATTTTCACAATTTCTCCTGTTTTGCATTCTGATTCCTATCTAAATTCAGGGCGAATTCCAGCATCAAATTAGATTCAAATTAATGATAACCATGGAGTCTTAATTAATGGAAAACCACCAGTGTTTCCAGGTTATTCTAAAAATTATACTATGTAGGTGAAGGAACTAGAGTAAAAATGACATTTCATATTAGAGACTTATAACAGTATTGAACAAGCAGCTATGCAACTGACTGGGACATAAAAGGAAAAATATTACTGCAGATGCATTAATTTAAAGTGGAATTAGGTTGTTATAAATTGGAAAGGAAAAATAAAGTATAAAATAGAAATCTTTATTTTGCTGCACTCAAATAGGGATTACAAGGCAATTTCAGATAAGAGGATTTCCTGTTTTTATCCAACTTGAGGTCATTTTATATACTTTGTGCTTCTTTCTTTCCTTTTATTCTTTTGTGTTTACTCAGGCAAGGTCAACAGTCTGTCTGGAGTGTTTTGAAGCTACCCATTTATTTTAAAGACTCAATCTTCTGTAATGTTAAAATACTCCTTATACCATTTTTGAGATATGTTCCTGTCTTTCTCCTTCTTGTGTTGTGTGTAAGCATCCAAATAACAGATGGTTTACTTCCTCCAAAACTTCCATGAGTCAGCAGCCTGTAATTGATCAGTCATTAAATAAAGTTTTATTTTTAACTTTAAAAAAATGTTATCTTTTCATTACTAACAGGATTATTCAACTCTGAAAACTATTTCCTGACCTAGGTTCAAATAATTTACTGTATAATGTGTATAATATGAAATGTAGCATTTTGTGATTGCTAGTATTTTTAACTGTTAGGTAGTGAAATATAGCAGAAAACAAAAATGAAAGTTGCTTAGCCGTGTCCAACACTTTGTGACCCCATGGACTGTATAGTCTCTGGAATTCTCCAGAGTACTGGAGTGGGTAGCCTTTCCCTTCTCCAGGGGATCTTCCCAACCCAGAGATCAAACCGAGGTCTCCTGCATTGCAGGTAGATTCTTTACCAACTGTAACTATCAGAGACATTAGAAGATAATAATGCTCTATTCTTAATTCAACATCTGAAGTAGTTTAATGAAAGTAATGACCAGTAATAATTGATCTATGGACAGGGGAAAGGTGAAGAGAATTAAAATTGTGTAAAGTAGAGCACAAATGAAACATAAAAGAAATAAAAATTGAAGTTTCATTAAAGAAAAAACACTTTCCACAAACAATGCCCAAGAGACAACACCAAGTGGCCATCAGGTGTTATTCACTAGCATTATGTAACTTTTACTTTCTATAGAAAGATGATCATAAAAATTTTCTCTCAACTTCTCCCTTGATTATACATATTTGAGGTCAGCAAGATAGCTTATATTCCTTTATGTGCTTTGCAGTGAGTGACACTATGTAATTGCTGATAATGTATAAATTGATTGTCAGTATGGTGTATTCTGAGGTATCCTGAAGAACATTTATGCCAAGTTTCAAGGACATTCAGCTTTTAGCAGCATTTCCTCTCCAATAAAAGTGTATTTCCTATGGATCTGTTCAGAGCCATGAAGTTATGAAGTTTATATAACTTCAGGATATAAGATATGAAATATAATCCTAAACCCTGAACTTTTCTATGACAATTTTAGGGCAGTCAAAGGAGGACAAGTTCAAGAGTAATGAATATTTTCAAGATGGAATTTCTAGAACTTTACTAAGTAAATCAGAGAATGAAGAAATTGTTCATAACTAGCTTAACATTATTCACAATCAATCATCCCAAATATGTAGAGTCTTTTCAATAGCACAGTTCTTACCATGTAATTTCTCTATTTAAACTCTTTGATGACAAGCCATGTCCTTCAAGATAAAATCCAAATTCACAACAAAAGTGTAGGTGTGTTTGAGGGTTTTGTCTTCTGCAGGTGTTTCTTACTAATCTTTGTTTATTTTTACTGCATATTTATGTCTGCTTCTATGACTTTGGCTAACACACAATTGGTATCTCCTATCTATAGTTTGATTTGGAGAACCAAACTCTACAAATCTGACAACTGGAAATATAATCACCTAACAGTTAATCTCTTATGTCTGTAACTAACCTCACCATCTTACTTGCAAACCCTGCTTTTCCTAATTTAAGGGTATTCACCATCACTTTAGTATTATCAAAGTCATGGTATAATAGAAGACAGCCAGAATATCTCAGTGCCTTAAAAAAAATAGACATTTATTTCATTATCTTACACTTTTGCTTTGCATAGTTTTTACTCAAGGATCCAGGCTGTTAGACACTATTACATTACCAGCAAAGGGAAAGAGAGAGCATGGGAAATTACACTTGGGTTTCTATAGCTTCTTCTGAGAAGTAGAAACTTCACTTCTAGAATTTCATTAGATAAGGTAAGCCATGTGGTTATACTCTTCAACAAAGGCAGCTTCCATATTCTTGGAGAAAGTAATAAATATTGTGATACAGAAGCATTAAAGATGGTCATACCCACCCTCCTCACTAAGCTAAAATTAGTTAATCTTTGTATTTCTTCACATTATTATTGTTCATATCACATCTTATTAATTCTAGTTTCTAAATATCTTCTCAAATCTTTTTCCTTATCTCCAATCCAGCTACTACCTTAGTACTACTCAGATAAATTCATTGTCCCCATAGGTTACTGCATAAGCTTTATTACACTACAAATTTTCCATGTCCTAATCCATTCTTCATACTGTAACTAGAGGATGTTCTAAAAGGTGGATCTAATTTTATCCATCCTTTTTTAACATTCTTCAATACTATGGGTACAGTTCAATTTAGTTTTAGTTTAAGCTTCCTATCTTCGAATATAGGGTGCTTCACTGTTAGGCCCTGGTCCACTTTTCTGTTATCAACTCATACCTCTTTTCTCTGACACAGTTTTATGGTCCTGACATAATGCATTTGTTATTCTCAAAAAGAAAATCATCACTTTCACATTGTTAAACATTGCACATATTTTCTTTTCCAAAATGTTCATGTTCTCAAACCTTTATTTATCTTTCAAGATTAATTTCAAACATAAGCTCCTTATCATGATTTTCTTGGCTCTTTAAAATAGCAGAATTAATTTTCTCAGCTTCTGCTTTCAGAGACTAGAGCACTTAATGCACAGCTCTATTAATCTAACTCTCATTATATTTGACTATATGTGCCTGTGAGCTCATTCAGGGCCAAGATGCATCTTCTTTATAGTCCATGGCATGGCTAGGAGATTCAATAAACATGTATGAAATTTAAATAAATAGTTTGATTTTTTTTTCTACTCTTTGTGGGCCATTTTGCCAAGTATTACTTTAAAATGTGTAGATAGTTTACCACATGGATTAAAAATTGGGGGAAGTTGGCCCTTAGGAAGCCAACTTTTTGAAACAGTATTTGAACCATAGTCAAATTACTCATCAGAAACTGGATTTAAATAACATTGTTTCAAAAATACTACTATGTAGGCAAAAAAATATGAACTTTGCATATCGAAATTTCTCATTTATAGAATCAAATGGAGTGGTAATCTAGCTTACAATACAAATTTTAATGTTTAACCTCTTAATCTGAATTTGATTTACAGGACTTTAGAGAGTATTGCGACCATCTGGCTTTACAATTTAGGTCCATTGCTACCTAAAATAAGAGATTCACCTTTCTATTTTCCTAGCAATCATTTATCTCACAGAGAAATTACTGTAATTAATTCTGCTTTACATATTTCATAGCAAAGTAGATATGAGGATGTGTAATAGGAAAGATTTCTGGTAAAGTTGATATATATGTGTTGAAAATTTTCAGTAACTATACGATATATTCCCTGGTGGCTCAGATGGTAAAGTATCTGTTTACAATGCAGGAGACCTGGGTTCGATCCCTAGGTCAGGAAGATTCCCTGAAGAAGGAAATGGCAGCCCACTCCAGTACTCATGCCTAGAAAATCCCATGGAAAGAGGAGCCTGGTGTCCATGGGGTCACAGAGTTGGACATGACTGAGAGATTTCACTTCACTTCATACTATATATACTAAAAACAGTGGGTCAAAGTATATTACGTTTTGAATCATCAACATGATGAACAATTAAGGCATCACATATTTACTGACTACCTGAGATATTCTTGGAAAGATTTTTGCTAGGAATAAAGTAATTAAAATAAACATTGTTTGTCCACAGGAAAATGATCGTCTAGTAAGACAGACAAGAATGCATACAAATGGTTTTACTGAGTATAAGGGGAAATATAGAAAAAGAGCAGGAGAAATAACAAAACTTTCCTCACTGACCAATGCAAAGAAATAGAAGAAAACAGTAGAATGGGAAGGACTAGAGGACTTTTCGAGAAAATCTGAGATACCAAAGGAATATTTCAAGCAAAGACAGGCACCATTAAGGACAAAAATGGTATGGACGTAACAGAAGCAGAAGATATTAAGAAAAGTGGCAAGAATACACAGAAGAACTATGCAAAAAGATCTTCATTACCAGATAACCACAAAGATGTGATCACTCACCTAGAGCCAGACATGCTGGTTTGCAAAGTCAAGTGGGCGTTAGGAAGCGTCACTACAAACAAAGCTAGTAGAGGTGATGGAATTCCAGTTGAGCTATTTCAAATCCTGAAAGATGGTGTTGTGAAAGTGCTCTATTCAATATGCCAGCAAATTTGGAACACTCAACAGTGACCACAGGACTGGAAAAGGTCAGTTTCATTCCAGTCCCAAAGAAAGGCAATGTCAAAGAATACTCAAATTACCACAAAAATGGCCTCATCTCACATGCTAGTAACGTAATGCTCACAATTCTCCAAGCCAGGCTTCAACAGTACATGAACTGTTAAATTCCAGATGTTCAAGCTGGATTTAGAAAAGGCAGAGAAACCAGATCTCAAATTACCAACATTCATTGTATCATAGAATAAGCAACAGAATTCCAGAAAAAACAACTACTTCTGCTTTATTGACTATGTCAAAGCTTTTGACTGTGTTGAGCAAAACAAACTATGGAAAATTCTTCAAGACATGGGAATACCAGACCACCTGACCTGCCTCCTGAGAAATCTGTATGCAGGTCAGGAAGCCACAGTTAGAACCAGACATGGAACAATGGACTGATTCCATTTGGGAAAAGAGAACATCAAGACTGAATATTGTCACCCTACTTGTTTAACTTACATGCAGAGTACATCATGCGAAATGCTGGGCTGGATGAAGTACAAGGTAGAATCAAGATTACTGGGAGAAATATCATAACACAGATATGCAGATGATACCACTTTTATGGCAGAAAGTGAAGAGGAACTAGAGAGGCTATTGAAGAAACTGAAAGAGGAGAATAAAAAAGTTGTCTTAAAACTCAACGTTCAAAAAATGAAGATCATGGCATCCAGTCCCATCACTTCATGGCAAATAGATGAGGAAACAATGGAAACAGTGAGAGACTTTATTTTTGGGGCACCAAAATCACTGCGGATGGTGATTGCAGCCATGAAATTAAAAGACGCTTGCTCCTTGGAAGAAAAGCTATGACCAACCTAAACAGCATATTAAAAAGCAGAGACATTACTTTGCCATTAAAATCCATCTAGTCAAAGCTATAGTTTTTACAGTAGTCATGTATAGATGTGAGAGTTGGATTATAAAGAGTGCTGACCACCACAGAATTGATGTTTTTGAGCTGTGGTGTTGGAAAGATTCTTGACAGTCCCTCGGACTGCAAGAAGATCCAACCAGTCCATCTTAAAGGAAATCAGTCCTGAATATTCATTGGAAGGACTGATGCTGAAGCTGAAACTCCAGTACTTTGGTACCTGATAAGAAGAACTGACTCATTTGAAAAGTCCCTGATGTTGGGAAAGATTGAAGGCAGGAGGAGCAGGTTATGGAAGAGGATGAGATGGCTGGATGGCATCACCAACTTGATGGACATGAATTTGAGTATGCTCTGGGAGTTGGTGATAGACAGGCAGCCTGGTGTGCTGCAATCCATGGGGTTGCAAAGAGTCAGACACAACTGAGCAACTGAACTGAACTGATAGTAAAAAAATAACTTTCACTATAGGTTTTCTATTAAGTGCAATATTCCTTTCAACATTCTTGGGTATTCAATGTTACTATTCCATTTTACATGGGTATACCCAGTAGCTCAATAGTAAAGCATACACCTGCAATGCAGGAGCCTCAGGAGATGCAGATTTGATTCCTGAATTGGGAAGATCCCCTGGAAGAGAGTATGGCAACCCACTCCAGTATTTTTGCCTGGAGAATCCTATGGACAGAGAAACCTGACAGGCTACAATCCATGGGGTCACAAAGAGTCAGACACAACTGAATTGTCTTAGCATGGATGTACACGTTATGTTTTACAGGTGAGAAAAATCAGAGAGGAATATAATCTGTCTGCTGTTTCATGGCTAATCAGTAAATATTTTAATTAAAGTCTGCATATCTTCCAAGGCCATGGCAAATATTGTCCTCAGTTCAGTTCAGTCACTCAGTCATGTCCAACTCTTTGCAACCACATGGACTCCAGCACGCCAGACCTACCTGTCCATCACCAACTCCAGAGTTTATTCAAACTCATGTCCATTGATTTGCTGATGTTGCCCAACCATCTCATCCTCTTTCATAACCTTCTCATTCTGCCTTCAATCTTTCCCAGCATCAGGGTTTTTTTTTTTCCAATGAGTTAGTTCTTCGCATCAGGAGGCCAAAGTATTTGTGTTTCAGCTTCAGCATCAGTGCTTCCAATGAATATTCAGGACTGATTTCCTTTAAGATGGAAAGTTGGATCTCCTTACTGTCCAAGGGACTCTCAAGAGTCTTCTCCAACATCACAGCTCAAAAGCATCCATTCTTCAGCACTCAGCTTTCTTTATAGCTCAACTCTCACATCCATATATGACTACTGGAAAAACCATAGCTTTGACTTGATGAACATTTAACAGCAAAGTAATGTCTCTGCTTTTTAATATGCTGTGTAGTTTGGTCATCGGGGAAAGCAATGGCACCCCACTCCAGTACTCTTGCCTGGAAAATCCTATGGATGGAGGAGCCTGGTAGCCTACAGTCCATGGGGTCGCTGAGAGTTGGACACGACTCAGTGACTTCACTTTCACTTTTCACTTTCATGCACTGGAGAAGGAAATGGCAACCCACTCCAGTGTTCTTTCCTGGAGAATACCAGGGACGGGGGAGCCTGGTGGGCTGCCATCTCTGGGGTCGCACAGAATTGAACACAACTGAAGCGACTTAGCAGCAGCAGCAGTTTGGTCATAGCTTTTCTTCCAAGGGGCAAGCATCTTTTAATTTCATGGCTGCAGTCACTAGTTGCAGTGATTTGGGGACACCCCCAAATAAAGTCTCTCACTGTTTCCATGGTTTCCCCATCTATTTGCCATGAAGTGATGGGACCAGATGCCATGATCTCTATATTCTGAATGTTGAGTTTTAGGCCAACTTTTTCACGCTCCTCTTTCCATTTCATCAAGAAGCTGTTTAATTCTTCTTTGTTTTATGCCATAACAGTAGTGTCATCTGCATATCTGAGGTTATTGATATTTCTCCCAGCAATCTTGATCCCAGCTTGTGCTTCATCCATTCCAGCATTTCTCATGAGTATTCTACATATAAGTAAAATAAGCAGGATGACAATATACAGCCTTGGCATACTCCTTTCCAAATTTGGAACCAGTCTGTTGTTCCATGACCAATTCCAACTGTTGCTTCTTGACGTGCATACAGATTTCTCAGGAGGCAGGTCAGGTGGTCTGGTATTCCCATGTTTTGAAGAATTTTCCACAGTTTCTTGTGATCCACATAGTCAAAAGCTTTGGCATAGACAATAAAGCAGAAGTAGATGTTTTTCTGGAACTCTCTTACTTTTTCCATGATCCAATGAATGTTGGCAATTTGATCTCTGATTGCTCTGCCTTTTCTAAATCCAGCTTGAACATCTGGAAGTTCAAAGTTCACATACTGTTGTAGCCTGGCTTGAGCATTACTTTGCTAGCATGTGAGAGATGAGGGCAATTGTGCCATAGTTTGAGCATTTTTTGGCATTGTCCTTCTTTGGTATTGGAATGAAAACTGACTTTTCCCAGTCCTGTGGCCATTGCTGAGTGTTCCAAATTTGCTGGCATATTGAGTAGAGCACTTTCACAGCATCATCACTTAGGATTTGAAATAGCTCAACTGGAATTCCATCACCTCCACTAGCTTTGTTTGTAGTGATGCTTCCTAAGGTCCACTTGACTTTGCATTCCAGGATGTCTGGCTCTAGGTTAGTGATCACACCATCATGGATATCTTGGTCATGAAGATTTTTTGTTTGTTTGTTTAGTTTTTTTGTGTATTCTTGCCACCTCTTCGTATCTTCTGCTTCTTTCTGTTATGTCCATACAATTTCTGTCCTTTACTGTGCCCATTTTTGCATGAAATATTCCCTTGGTATCTCTAATTTTCTGAAAGAGATCTCTAGTCTTCCTCATTCTATTGCTTTCCTCTATTTCTTTGCCTTTATCACTGAGGAAGACTTTTTTTTATCTCTCCATGCTATTCTTTGGAACTCTGCATTCAAATGGGTATACCTTTCCTTTTCTCCTTTTCCTTTCTCTTCTCTCCTTTTCACAGCTATTTGTAAGGCCTTGTCAGACAGCCATTTTGCCTTTTTGCATTTCTTTTTCTTTGGGATGGTTGGGATCACTGCCTCCTGTCCAATGCCATGAACCTTTGTCCATAGTTCTTCAGGCACTTGGTCTATCAGATCTATTTCTTTGAATCTATTTGTCACTTCAACTGTATAATCGTAAACGATTTGACTTAGGTCATATATAAGTGGTCTAGTGGTTTTCCTTATTTTCTTCAATTTAATTCTGAATTTGGCAATAAAGAGTTCATGATCTGAGGCACAGTCAGCTTCTGGTCTTGTTTTTGCTGACTGTATACAGCTTCTCCATCTTTGGCTGCAAAGAATATAAACAATCTGATTTTGATATTGACCATCTGGTGATATCCATGTGTAGAGTCTTCCCTTGTGTTGTTGTCTTAGCTTTCCTTAATGATTAGTGAATCATCATTAGTAGCAATTACTATTTACACTCTGAGTCCCTGTCACTCACATGCTATTTGCTTCCTTCACTCAGATAACTTACAATCTAATAAGTATGCTTTAAAGAAATAATTTTATTTCCAGGAATGTTGTGTTTGTTATTTCTTGCCTTTTTATAATTTTGTTTGAAAAAACTATCTCATTATTGTCAATTTGCAAGAAAATGTTCTACATGTTGGTTCATGTAGGTTTTAACTATGTGACCATGGCATATGGTAAAGAATCTGCCTGCAGTGTGGGAGAACCAGGTTCAATCCCTGGGTTGAGAAGATCATCTGGAGAAAAGAATGGTAACCCGCTCCAGTATTCTTGCCTGGAAAAATCCCATGGACAGAGCAGCCTGGCAGGCTACAGTCCATGAGGTCCAAAAGAGTAGGACACGACTGAGTGACTAACACACACACACACACATATACACACACACACACGTGACCCAACTCAAACAGATGCCCTGATAAAATGCTAGTGCTCTTGAAATCCCAACATCAACCAATCCTTTTCTTTCTATTCGTTAATTTTTTTTACTTTTTTTCCCAATTTCAAAGTGCATATACATAGTCTCTGAGTATCTCATGAGACATTTCAAATCCTGATAGAAATGTTGCTCTTTAGGAGACAAAGTGAAAGTATTGAGTATCTACACAGAAAGGTATTCTAGGGAGAGTAGGTGGCTCCAGGGAATTCTGAAAACAACCTGAAAGAACAAGGAAAGAATGGCAAGGAGTTTTTATTGTGATTTTATTGTAACCATCCTGTAAGTTTTGAATTTCCCAGTATGGCAAATGAGAGAGTATTTGGGCTTGCCTAGATGTGGGGAAAAGGGGACACGCAAAGAGTAAGACTTAAAAGCTGTCAGTAGTCAAACATCAAAAATGTAATTAGACTCTATATTACAGAGATATTTTCCACTTTATCTTACAATGACATCTGTTTCACAAGTTTAAGGCAGTCTATTTTTCAGTCAGCATATTGAAGACTTAGAATGATTACATTCCAAAACAACAACTACAGTTTTGCCTTTTCACAACTGGCTACTAAATGTCATAGGATCTCCCTTTGACACTATCAGTTAATGTGAAAAATTAGACATGAAATAAGTCCATCTTGGCCCACATAGGAAGAAATGGACAATAAATTACAAAAGTAAATCAGTTTCAAGATACATAACAAGCAACTTATGGCCCAGAGAGCAGTGAGCACCAGTATATGCTTATAGTATGTAGTTTAGTCACTCAGTCCTGTCCGACTCTTTGCGACCCCATGGACAGTACCGGACAAGAGTACTGGAGTGTATTGCCATTTCATTTTCCAGAGCCAACCCAGGGCTCGAACCCAGGTCTCCCACATTGTAGGCAGATGCTTTACTGTCTGAGCCACCAGGGAAATCACAATAAGCATAATCATCATAAGCATAAGTATATGCTTATGATGCAGCTATTCTTTCCCTGGTCTTGGATCATTGTGCTTAACTGTAAACATATTAACATTTAATCATTTATACTTATTAGTAATTTTTTTCTTGCAGATATGCTGCTGTTGCTAAGTCACTTCAGTCATGTCCGACTCTGTGAGAACCCATAGATGGCAGCCCACCAGGCTCCCCCATCGCTGGGATTCTCCAGGCAAAAACACTGGAGTGGCAGCTATAATTATTGCTAAATTGCAACATTGCTTTATGATGTAATAGCAATTATAATTTTAATCTAAGATCTAATGTGAAACACTTGAAGATGACTGCTGCAAGGACTTCTAGTAGGTCTTCAACTAGATGTTATATTTCATTTCACTGTGTCATTGGAATGCTACTGAAAAAAAGAATAAATGATAATTAGCTAATTTTAATTATATTATACTTTAGTTCTCTCTGTGTTGAAAGGTTGGCAACTTTCACAATACTTGGGGTAAATCATAATGGGAGTAAGTCAATTAATTAAAAACAAATAGTATACAGACATATTTTGAAGTCATAGTGATTACTATAGCTATGACTTTAAATTGGATAAAGAATATTTAACAGTATTATTATGGTAACTGCCATTCTAAATAAATGTAATACATGAAACATAGCTATAATCCATTTTCATTGTAATTACAACATTTAATGAACTTAAATTTACATTAAGAAAATGTTATGTTTCTGGGGAAAAATGTATTGTATAGGTGTCACTCATTATGTAAAGTTATATTTAAGTATTTCCAATAAAAGTTAATTTCATATGAAAATAAACAATGTAAATGAGTTTCTGGATAATTTTCTTTAGAATTTTGAAAAAATATCTTTATTCTAATATTTTAAAGAAAATTAGGAATATATGAATTATTTTAATAATTTACTTTTTGGATACAGATATTCATTTAAGTATGAGATAATAAATAAGATTTATTAATTTAGAAAATATGTCCTCTGCTAAAAAGTTACATTGAGTTTAAAACAGCTAACTATCTTAAACCTCATATAAGAGATAAATGGAGCTTTTATCCCCATGGGAGATAAATTTCTATAATTTTGTTATTCATTACTGAGATTTGGCACTTAAAACATTTTGAAGAACAACTTTAAAGTTTCTGTACCAGAATAGCCATTATATGTTTTATTAATACCTAGTTCATTGTTAATTAGAAGAATTAATTCACACAACAAATAACTTTATAAGGTCTGAACAAATAAAGATGAAACTTAGAAGTTACAGATGTAGCTTACTGCTTTTTTTTTCTTTTCGCATAAATTTCTTATTTATAGAGAATCAGAGTTACTACAATATTTAGGAATAGATGGCACTATCTAGAGTATTGATGAAAAAAATTTAGAAAAAAATTGGTGAAAAAAGTATTAGAATTTCTTATGCTTTTTCTAATAGAGTAGTTGTACATTTTCTAACTTTATTCTATTTATGGTAATTTAAAGCCTCAGGTGTCTAGGATCACTTGATTAATTTTCTTTTCTGTGATGAATGATGTCATTTCCATGAGAATATATATGAATTTCCAGTACTGTACTTACTTTATAATCTATGATTAATTGTCATATCATTCTGATATTAAGAGAGAAGAGAAATGTCTCAGAATATTAAAAATAATAAAATGTAGGAAACTAAGTGAATTTAGCAAAGATTTGCCTCAAAAGGATTTATATTTTCTCAGTGAAACACAACTGTCCTTTGTAATTTTGAAAATAATTTCACATTCATTGTATTATTTGATCTTTACTAAATTTCACTGCAGTAGATAATGCTATCATTACATTAATTTTGCAAATGAGAAAATTGAACCTTAGAGGGGTTAAGTATCTTTTTGAACATATGGATTTAAATATTCATTCTTGCAACAAATTTTTATTGAAAAAACATCATATGCTGGGCATGGTCTGATCACGAGACAAACAAAAAAGTGTGAGTCCTAATGGAGCTTGCATTTTAAAAGGAAAGACAAACAAAAGCCAAATGCATAAACAAACATGTAGCATTAAGTGTTGGTAAAGAAGGTGAAGGAAAAAGAATCTGGAAAGAACAGAGTATGATATGAGGGTAGATAAAGATAAGATGGGTACAAAAACCTTTTGAAAAAGTGCCACTTGAGCAACGACATGTATTAGTATTAAGTAATGTATTAAGCTATGTGAACATATGAGAGAAGAGCAATGTGGCAACCAAAAAAATTAGAGCAAGAGGCTTTGAATTTGGAGCATGTTTAGCTTGCTGCAGGTGAATAATGAAGGTTTTAAATGCTATGGGAATGTGTCAATAATTTATTCTGAGAGATATGGGAAGCCATTAGACAATTTTTAGCAGTGAAATATTTATCATGTTTAAATTTTTAAAAGCTCACTCTGTAATTAGAAGACCAAAATATAAATGTGTGTACTGACCAATCAGAATGGTCAACATCTATAAACATCTGGCAGTTTCATACTGATGAACAAAAAGATGAATATCAATCAAACTGCTAAAGAGAGAGAGGGAATAATAAATATATCATTCTAAATGCTGATTGAGAATTTGTAAGAATGGTAGATATTTGACTGAAAAGGAGTACTTCTGATCTGGTGTTCTTTTCATTATCATATTCTCTCTCGTATTACTAAATAAAACTCACTACACAACAGAATTTTCAAATTTATTTTTTACATATACTAATGTTAAAGTAGTAAGACAATGAAATTTTTAATTTGAAAACTTTTCTTCATAAAGGTTGCAATTTTTTTCCATATAGAATTTCTAGAAAAAAAAAAAAAAGCAATATTTCTGTAAAACTATACCTTATGGCAGTCAAAGAGGTTTTTCACAACTTGAAGCAAGGAGAGAATTTAACCTATAATTTTTTTCTTAGCATCATATTGCAAATATAAGGTAGAAGTCTTAAAAACATTGCTATGCCATTAACCCCTTATTCTTTCAGTCAATTTTTAGCAATATAACCAATAAAAAATCAGAAATGGAACATAGAAAATACACACAGTAATTTTAGCTCTATGTAAAGTAGTAGGAGTATAAGCTAAAGGAAAGTAATGAAGAAAAACAGGTAATGAAATAAAACAAGTTACAATATATTATGATAAGGTGATGAATTCTACATAGTCATTAATATCTGCACTTCCATTGACTATTTAACATTAATATGTTTAGGATTTATTTAAGGTTTAAATGGTGTCACAAAATAGCAGATGAGATAAAACTCAGAGCAATTTTTAAGATGTGTTTCAAACATTGATTACAATTACAAAACTATCAAAAGCAAGAATCAAAGATAGGAATGCAGTCAAATGTTAATTTTTTGTAAATCTCTTCTGTCTTATGGATATACTGATTTTATCAGAATGTCGCTGCTGCTGCTAAATTGCTTCAGTTGTGTCCAACTCTGTGCGACTCTATGGAAGGCAGCCCACCAGGCTGCCCCGTCCCTGGGATTCTCCAGGCAAGAACACTGGAGTGGGTTGCCATTTCCTTATCAATGCATGAAAGTGAAAAGTGAAAGTGAATTTGCTCAGTCGTGTCCAACTAGGAGCGACCCCACAGACTGCAGCCTACTAGGCTACTCTGTCCATGGGATTTTCTAGGCAAGAGTACTGGAGTAGGGTGCCATTGTCTTCTCCATTTATCAGAGTATGAGAATAAAAAATTGAAAATGAATCCACTTGCTATGCATTATATAGATGCCTCTCATATATGTTATATATATATTACTTCCCATTACATTGACTGCTGTATTCCCCTTTAACCACCTCTACTCTATTGCTAATATTTACTTAAGGTTTATAGACCAGAAGATTAAGAAAGCAAATAAAAATTGTACATAGGTCCCTTCCACTGCTCAAATGTTTCATATACCTCGTCCCAAACTGCTGTTCCTATCTCTGTTCCAACTTTATATTATCCTGGCTAGAGGTAAACTAATAGAAAATGAGAGCATAGGCAAAATAGCAAATTCATGTTTTTACCTTCTAGTACAGAGGAATCAGAGATCAAATTGCCAACATCTGCTGGATCATCAAAAAAGCAAAAGAGTTCCAGAAAAACATCTGTTTCTGCTTTATTGACTATGCCAAAGCCTTTGACTATGTGGATCACAATAAACTGTGGAAAATTCTGAAAGAGATGGGATTACCAGATCACCTGACCTGCCTCTTGAGAAACCTGTATGCAGGTCAGGAAGCAACAGTTAGAACTGGACATGAAACAACAGACTGTTTCCAAATAGGAAAGGAGTACGTCAAGGCTATATATTGTCGCCCTGCTTATTTAACTTATATGCAGAGTACATCACGAGAAACGCTGGGCTGGAAGAAACACAAGCTGGAATCAAGATTGCTTGGAGAAATATCAATAACCTCAGATATGCAGATGACAGTACTCTTATGGTAGAAAGTGAAAAGGAACTAAAAAGCCTCTCGATGAAAGTGAAAGAAGAGAGTGGAAAAGTTGGCTTAAAACTCAATATTCAGAAAACTAAGATTATGGCTTCTTGTCCCATCATTTCATGGGAAAGAGATGGGGAAACAGTGGAAATAGTGGCTCACTTAATTTTGGGGGGCTCCACAATCACTGCAGATGGCGACTGCAGCCATGAAATTAAAAGACGCTTACTCCTTGGAAGGAAAGTTGTGACAAACCTAGATAGCATATTGAAAAAGCAGAGACATTACTTTGCCAACAAAGGTTCCTCTAGTCAAGGTTATGTTTTTTCCAGTAGTCATGTATGGATGTGAGAGTTGGACTGTAAAGAAAGCTGAGCATCAAAGAATTGATGCTTTTGAACTGTGGTGTTGGAGAAGACTCTTGAGAGTCCCTTGGACTGCAAGGAGATCCAACCAGTCCATTCTAAAGGAGATCAGTCCTGGGTGTTCTTTGGAAGGAATGATGCTAAAGCTGAAACTCCAGTACTTTGGCCAACTCATGCAAAGAGTTGACTCATTTGAAAAAGTCCTGATGCTGGGAGCGATTTGGGGACAGGAGGAGAAGGGGACGACAGAGGATAAGATGGCTGGATGGCATCACCAACTCAATAGACATGAATTTGAGTGAACTCTGGAAGTTGGTGATGGACAAGGAGGACTGGAGTGCTGCAATTCGAGGAGTCGCAAAGAGTCGGACATGACTGAGTGACTTTAATGACTGATTATCTTTCACTTAGTAACATTGTTGAAAAGATTTTACTATAGAATACAGAAGGCTGGAGAATACAGGGATAATTAGATGACAACAGTATGGCAAAAAGTACTCTGCAGAAAAGCAGGGGAAAAAATAGAATTGAGAAAGATAGAAATCCCAGGAAAACTGGTTCACTTCTTTCTTTCTACCTCCCCTCTTTAACTAAGGGCCATTGGTGTGCAAGGAGCCTGTTAAGTGTCTATGAACTTGATAAGGTCCAGAGGGTTTCTAAAGGCAGGAAAGTCTCAAGATTACCTTGCAGCAGCTTCCTGGAATCCACTTGACATAGCTACTGCTCACTTCTGCCTTGCCTATATATCCCTGTCCACAACCCAGTGCAATGGAATCCTCACTTTTGATTATAAGTGGGCATTGAACAAGGTTCAAGACAATTATGGTCATCAATACTATATAGCCAAGCCAGGTAGAGCCTATCAAGTCCTTTCCCAGGAGCTTTACTATCATAAGAATTGATAGGAAAATTTCCTTTCCTTTGGCTAGCTGTATGGAAATGACTTGAGAGCTGTTCTTTTCTGCGTCGATGATTATCTATTCAGTAAGAGAAACAAAGCCCAACTGTGGAGAAATAGAAAAACAACATTTAAACAGAAAGAGAGGAACAATGATAAAACACAAGTCCTATGAATAGATTCCAGACTCTCAAGTTCCCAACTTCTTCAGGTCAATTTAGTTTCCCATCTGATGTGTCAATAAATAGATACACAAGCTAGGAGGTATTAACTGTGCCAAGATTTAATTGTTCATAGTGTTGAAGTAGAAACCACAATTATAAGAAAGTTTAAGAAAGATTGAATATTTTGGTATTATAAAACATAAAAGGTAAAAATAAGCTTGTATATAACAAGCAAGAAGGGACATATAAAAATGGTCAAGTATCATTCTTCTTGATCTGTCCCTAGTGTCTCATAGTATATTCATTATGTGAATATTCAGGTTTAACATTACCAAGTCAGTGCAAGTAAACTGATAGTTTAACAGTCTACTTACGTTCTATATGGTTACATTTATAGTACTAGCCATCCTTTACAAAAATATATTGTGCACTGGTAATGGCTCTGCTTGGAAAATTTCTTTTTAATCTTAGTGTAAAAAAAAGAGCATTTGTTTATAGCCACATGCAAAATCTAAAAATATTCTTTTACATTTTGATTTAGAAAATACAAGAGACCAAAATTATTGCTAAGAACAACTGTGAAGGATTCAGCAAAGAGATTGTCATCAGCCACTATGGGAGAATAGATGAGTGTATAAGGAAAACAATGACTGCACATCTACCTACTTATTACAATACGTATGTTAGTAATTCCTTTTGACTCCATACTTGTGATGAAGGCAATGAGAGATCCACATCTAAGTTGTACATGATACAATGAGGACATTTAAACCCCGAATAAATGATTTTAAACTACTTTTAAATGTTAGAGTTTTAGAGTATTTTGCAAAATCTGCAATTTTATTACTGCATTGTTTGATTTACCCCATGGAAGCAGACACAATATCCTTTCCCAATAAGAAACTAATAAAATTATCTAAGGGGCAATAAATTGCCACATTAAAGACAGTGTCATTGCAGAAACAAATCCCCAGCATATTATCTATTATTTTTCCTTATAACACTGATCTACAGTTCTGCAAGCTACAGTGCTTGGAGCCATTTACCCTCTACAATTGTTCTAATTATATCTATCTAATGTGATGCATGTTTAATTGCATTTTAATAGGACGATAGCTCCTTGTTTAGCAGCACGTTTAACAGGAGAGTAATTTATTGCTGATAAAGTATGGGGTCTTCAGTTCTTTCTACTAAATAAGAATTGGGAATGTGTTTGAAAACCGATGTCTTGGGTGAAGTTCCTTTTCTGAAAGCAAATCCCTATAAATCAAATTGGGTGATTATTTTGCCTAAGTAATGAATGGATCAAGAACAGATATTAAAATGTTTAATAGTCTTGCCTATGAAAAATATTTAAAAGAGTGCTGCCTAAAATTTTATTCAAATTAATTAGATATTAGGTGCAAATTTTCATGATAAGTTTGTAACAACAGGTACATTTGCTGCTTGAGGGAAGTATAAGCCAACAACAAACAAATTTTGTGAAAGCGTGAACAAACTAGCTGACCAAAGTTGTAGTGTTCATCAAAACACCAAAATACTGACATGTAAAGAAAGTGAAGGGTTTTTAAGCAGCAATTTCAAGGCAATTTAATCCATTATCATTTTAGGTTCTAGACATTTTCCTAAGAATATATTAGAAGCTTTTAAGCTATATTAATGCAGAATGGTACTTTATGTGTCTGAGACAATCACAATCTTTTTTTTTTTTTTACTATGATACCAAAAGCTTATCTATCTCATGTGAGTTGGTATGCATTTTTACAGTAGTGATAGAACAATGGGTAGGGGTTAATCATTACATTGTCAGAACAGTCCCCTAAATAGTTGAGTAGTAATTTGAGGTATCTTTGGAAAAGCAGATACTACAGGAGTCAGGAAGAAGCAGGGCTTCGATAACAGTGTGCTTTTATCATTAATACACATGTATGCATTATTTAACATAAGTTAAACAAGATAGTCAAAGCTATGGTGTTTCCAGTAGTCATATATGGATATAGGGATAGGACCATAAAAAAGGCTTAGCACTGAAGAATTGATGCTTTCACACTGCAGTGCTGGAGAAGACTCAGGAGAGTTCCTTGGACTGCAAGGAGATCAAAGTAGTCAATCCTAAAGGAAATCAACACTGAATATTCATTAGAAGGACTGTGGCTGAAGTTGAAACTCCAATATATTGATCACCTGATATGAAAAGCTGACTTACTGGAAAAACCCCTGATGCTAGGAAAGACTGAGGGCAAGAGAAGAAGGAGGTAAAAGAGAATGAGGTGGTTGGATGGGATTACTGACTCAATTGATTATTATTGACTATGCCAAAGCCTTTGACTGTGTGGATCAAAACAAACTGGAAAATTCTTAAAGAGATGGGAATACCAGACCACCTAATCTGCCTCTTGAGAAATATGTATGCAGGTCAAGATGCAACACTTAGAACTGGACATGGAACAAAAGACTGGTTCTAAATTAGTTAAGGAGTACATCAAGGCTATATATTGTCACCCTGCTTATTTAACTTATATGCAGACTACATCATGAGAAACACTGGGCTGGAGGAAGAAAAAGCTGGAATCAAGATTGCCAGGAGAAATGTCAATAGCCTGAGATATGCAGATGATGTCACCCTTATGGCACGAAGTGAAGAAGAACTAATGAACCTCTTGATGAAAGTGAAAGAGGAGAGTGAAAAAGTTGGCTTAAAACTCAACATTCAGAAAACGAAGATCATGGCATCTGGTCCCATCACTTCATGGCAAATAGATGGGGAAACAGTGGAAACAGTGACAGACTTTATTTTGGGGGGCTCCAAAATCACAACAGATGGTGATTGCAGCCATGAAATTAAAAGGCATTTCCTCCTTGGAAGAAAAGCTATGACCAATCTAGACAGCTTATTAAAAAGCAGAGACATTACTTTGCCAACAAAGTTCCAATCAAAGCTATAATTTTTCCAGTAGTCATGTATGGATGTGAGAGTTGGAGTATAAAGAAAGTTGTGCGCCAAAGAATTGATACTTTTGAACTGTGGTGTTGGAGAAGACTCTTGAGAGTCCCTTGGACAGCAAGGAGATCAAACCAGCCAATCCTAAAGGAAATCAGTCCTGAATATTCATTGATGTTGGACTGATGTTGAAGCTGAAGCTCCACTATTTGGCCATCTAGTGGAAAGAGCTGTCATTACAAAAGAGCTGGATGCTGGGAAGATCGAAGGCAGGAGAAGGTGACAACAGAGGATGAGATGATTGGATGGCATCACTTACTCAATGGACATGAGTTTGAGGAAACTCTGGGAGTTGGTGATGGATAGGGAGGCCTGGTGTGCTGCAGTACATGGGGTCGCAAAGGGTCAGACACGACAGAGCGACTAAACAGAACTCAACTGAACTGACTCAATGGACGTGAGTTTGAGCGACTCTGGGAGATAGTGAAGCACAGGGAAGCCTGGTGTACTGCAGTACATGGGGTTGCAATATGACTTAGTGACTGAACAACAACTACAACAATTAGGTATTATTATTTTCACCCTTTCAAGTTTCGCAACAATGGAAATTGATTAAAATTAGCAGATATTATGGCAACCCACTCCAGTACTCTTACCTGGAAAATCCCATGGATGGAGGAGCCTGGTAGGCTGCAGTCCATGGGGTCACTAAGAGTCGGACACAACTGAGCGACTTCACTTTCACTTTTCACTTTCCTGCATTGGAGGAGGAAATGGCAACCCACTCCAGTGTTCTTGCCTGGAGAATCCCAGGGATGAGGGAGCCTGGTGGGCTGCCATCTCTGGGGTCACACAGAGATGGACACGACTGAAGTGACTTAGCAGCAGCAGCAGCAACACATAATAGAAGAGTTGATGAAATAAACTTTGGAAATTTCAGTTGAATCACAAATCATTACATGTGTTTGGTACTAACAACCTGTCTCTCATACTATTTATTCCATGAAATATATAAAGCTACTTCAAAAAATATGTCATTAATACTTATCCACTTTCTGTGCTTAATTGTATAAAAAAAACAAAACAATAGCAAATTCAATTATGAAAACAAGAGTCATTATGTGATGTACAGGTGCTGGTAAAATAAAAAATACAGTACATTCTTAAAAAAAGAAAATCAATTAGGATATTCAAGACTACATTTTCTAGTACCCTAGACCATAAAGCTCAGGATCAGTATTTCTCTTTTCAATCAGATTTTGATCAAAAGCATGATAATAGGTTCTGTATATATGAATGTTGCCTACGTCATTGTACTTTGAATTCTGACATGATTTTGAAGCCTGCAAAGCTTAAGTACTTGACATTCATTTTCTCTCTCCATTCTATATGTAGAGCATGGCATGAACTAATTTCTATAACCTCCTGTAGCAAGAGTGTAAATCAAGGAGTTACGTGGTAGAAAGCAAAGGGAAAAGAATGACCTCTGCTCTTAATTAGATAGTTCTTGCAGAGAAAGAATATATACATAAAACATAACTCTACAAGAGGGCTTATGAAAATGTCAATTGAATTTAGATCTACTTTTAAGCACTACAGGAAACAGATTTCTAGCCAACTTCCACATAGAATACTGAAAATGTTCACTATATTACCATTCGCCTTCAAGTGTTTATGAATTTGTTACACACCCGACATTTCCAGTGAAACCTATCTTTTCCCATCTGGTTCATCAAACCATTCAGAGCTAACATCTTCTACAGAGGTGTGCATGACAGGGTATACGTAACTTACGCATGGCATTTTAAGCTGTGATCTCTGTGTTTCTGTCTCTGGCTCTGCCAATTATAAGTTGCATGATTTTGAATACGTTACTCAATACCTATGAGACTAGCTATCCACACCTGTAAGATGTGGATTATAATGTTGTATTAAAATGAATGTTGAATTGAATGAATTTAATGTTGTATTAAAATGAATGTTGTTTTATTAAAAGAAGTAAAACTTTTACTTATTAGCACACTCCCTGGCTCACAGTAAGTGCTTGGGCATTGGTTGGATGGTGCTGGTAACTGTCCTATAGGCAGCTCTCTACAAGCTTTTGTTTAAGTTGAATCTGGGAACAGCACACACTGAACACCTTCATTGTAACTATGTACTTTCTTGGACAGAACTATTGTTGCCTAATTGCTGCCTGCACTTGGAAGCTGATATGGCTTGATGAGGGAAAGTAATGACAACCAAACACTGCTGATATTCAATATTTGTGCTTTTGTTTTGTTTTTCTGGGTGATTAAGATAAACACAAAGTTGAAAGGATATGAGTAAGATGTATTTATATAGGGTTATGGCTGATATTCGGAGAAGGCGATGACATCCCACTCCAGTACTCTTGCCTGGAAAATCCCATGGACGGAGGAGCCTGGTAGGCTGCAGTCCATGGGGTCGCGAAGTCAGACGCGACTGAGCAAATTCCCTTTCACTTTTCACTGTCATGCATTGGAGAAGGAAATGGCAACCCATTCCAGTGTTCTTGCCTGAAGAATCCCAGGGATGGGGGAGCCTGGTGGGCTGCCGTCTGTGGGGTCACACAGAGTCAGACATGAGTGAAGTGACTTAGCAGCAGCATGGCTGATATTAACTTGGTCTTCTATGCAATGTGTTCTATGGCCTAATAATATCATTTAACATGAGTATTTTTTTGTTAATTATTAGTAAGAAAAACTGTTAGCCTTTTATTTTTGATTATTCTAATTAGCATGTCAAATCTATATGAAAACTAACAAGATTTAACTCAAATTCATTTCACACAATTAATTTTGTGCATTTAGTTTGGCAATGATTTATTGGCTACCAAAAGCACAGACAACAACAAAAAAGGGCAAGTGAGGCTACATAAAACTAAAAAACTTTTATATCAAAAAGGAAGCAATAAATAGAATAAAAAGGAAACTTACCGAATAGGAGAAAATATTTTCAGACCATGAATGTGATATGGAGCAGCAGCTGCGCCTTGCTGGAACAGCCGTGAAGAGATACCCCATGCCCAAGGTAAGAGAAACCCAAGGAAGATGGCAGGTGTTGCAAGAGGGCATCAGAGGGCAGACACACTGAAACCATACTCACAGAAAACTAGTCAATCTAATCACACTAGGACCACAGCCTTGTCTAACTCAATGAAACCAAGCCAGGCCCGCGGGGCAACCCAAGATGGGTGGGTCATGGTGGAGAGGTCTGACAGAATGTGGTCCACTGGAGAAGGGAATGGCAAACCACTTCAGTATTCTTGCCTTGAGAACCCCATGAACAGTATGAAAAGGTAAAATGATAGGATACTGAAAGAAGAACTCGCCAGGTCAGTAGGTGCCCAATATGCTACTGGAGATCAGTGGAGAAATAATTCCAGAAAGAATGAAGGGATGGAGCCAAAGCAAAAACAATACCCAGCTGTGGATGCGACTGGTGATAGAAGCAAGGTCTGATGCTGTAAAGAGCAATATTGCATAGGAACCTGGAATGTCAGGTCCATGAATCACGACAAATTGGAAGTGGTCAAACAAGAGACGGCAAGTGTGAACGTCGACATTCTAGGAATCAGCAAACTAAAATGGACTGGAATGGGTGACTTTAATTCAGATGACCATTATATCTACTACTGCGGTCAGGAATCCCTCAGAAGAAATGGACTAGCCATCATGGTCACCAAAAGAGTCTGAAATGCAGTACTTGGATGCAGTCTCAAAAACAACAAAATGATCTCTATTCGTCTCCAAGGCAAACCATTCAATATCACAGTTATCCAAGTCTATGCCCCTACCAGTAACACTGAAGAAGCTGAAGTTGAATGGTTCTATGAAGACCTACAAGACCTTGTAGAACTAACACCCAAAAAAGATGTCCTTTTCATTATAGGCAACTGAAATGCAAAAGTAGGAAGTCAAGAAACACCTGGAGTAACAGGCAAATTTGGCCTTGGAATGCAGAAGGAAGCAGGGCAAAGACTAATAGAGTTTTGCCAAGAAAATGCACTGGTCATAGCAAACATCCTCTTCCAACAACACAAGAGAAGACTCTACACATGGACATCACCAGATGGTCCACACCGAAATCAGATTGATTATATTCTTTGCAGCCAAAGATGAAGAAGCTCTATAGAGTCAACAAAGACAAAACCAGGAGCTGACTGTGGCTCAGATCATGAACTCCTTATTACCAAATTCAGACTCAAATTGAAGAATGTAGGGAAAACCGCTAGACCATTCAGGTATGACCTAAATCAAATCCCTATGATTATACAGTGGAAGTGAAAAATAAATTTAAGGGCCTAGATCTGATAGATAGAGTGCCTGATTAACTATGGACGGAGGTTCCTGCCATTGTGCAGGAGACAGGGATCAAGACCATCCCCATGGAAAAGAAATGCAAAAAAGCAAAATGGCTGTCTGGAGAGGCCTTACTAATAGCTGAGAAAAGAAGAGAAGTGAAAAGCAAAGGAGAAAAGGAATGATATAAGCATCTGAATGCAGAGTTCCAAAGAATGGCAAGAAGAGATAAGAAAGCCTTCTTCATCAATCAATGCAAAGAAATAGAGGAAAGCAATAGAATGGGAAAGACTAGAGATCTCTTCAAAAAAATTAGAGATACCAAGGGAACTTTCATGCAAAGATGAGCTCAATAAAGGACAGAAATATTATGGACCTAAGAGAAGCAGAAGATATTAAGAAGAGGTGGCAAGAATACACAGAAGAAGTGTAAAAAAAGATCTTAATGACCTAGATAATCATGATGGTGTTTTCACTCATCTAGAGCCAGACATCCTGGAATGTGAAGTCAAGTGGGCCTTAGAAAGCATCACTACGAACAAAGCCAGTGGAGGTGATGGAATTCCAGTGGAGCTGTTTCAAATCCTGAAAGATGATTCTGTGAAAGTGCTGCACTCAATATGCCAGCAAATTTGGAAAACTCAGCAGTGGCCAGAGGACTGGAAAAGGTCAGTTTTCATTCCAATTCCAAAGAAAGGCAATGCCAAAGAATGCTCAAACTACCGCACAATTGCATTCATCTCACATGCTAGTAAAGTAATGCTCAAATTCTCCAAGCCAGGCTTCAGCAATACGTGAACCATGAAATTTCTGATGTTCAAGCTGGTTTTAGAAAAGGCAGAGGAACCAGAGATCAAATTGCCAACATCCGCTGGATCATGGAAAAAGCAAGAGAATTCCAGAAAAACATCCATTTCTGCTTTATTGACTATGCCTAAGCCTTTGACTGTGTGGATCACAATAAACTGTAGAAGATTCTGAGAGAGATGGGAATACCAGACCACCTGACCTGCCTCTTGTGAAATCTGTATGCAGGTCAGGAAGAAACAGTTAGAACTGGACATGGAACAAGAGACTGGCTCCAAATAGGAAAAGGAGTCTGTCAAGGCTGTATATTGTCTCCCTGCTTATTTAACTTATATGCAGAGTACATCATGAGAAATGCTGGACTGGAAGAAACACAAGCTGGAATCAAGATTGCTGGGAGAAATATCAATAACCTCAGACATGCAGATGACACCACCCTCATGGCAGAAAGTGAAGAGGAGCTAAAAAGCCTCTTGATGAAAGTGAAAGGGGAGAGTGAAAAAGTTGACTTAAAGCTCAACATTCAGAAAACAATGATCATAGCATCCAGTCCCATCACTTCATGGGAAATAGATGAAGGAACAGTAGAAACAGTGTCAGACTTTATTTTTTTGGGCTCCAAAATCACTGCAGATTTTGACTGCAGCCATGAAATTAAAAGACACTTACTCCTTGGAAGGAAAGTTATGACCAACCTAGATAGCATATTCAAAAGCAGAGACATTACTTTGCCAACAAAGGTCCATCTAGTCAAGGCTATGGTTTTTCCTGTGGTCATGTATGGATGTGAGAGTTGGACTGTGAAGAAGGCTGAGCGCCAAAGAATTGATGCTTTTGAACTGTGGTGTTGGAGAAGACTCTTGAGAGTCCCTTGGACTGCAAGGAGATCCAACCAGTCCATTCTGAAGGAGATCAGCCCTGGGATTTCTTTGGAAAGAATGATGCTATAGCTGAAACTCCAGTACTTTGGCCTCCTCATGGGAAGTGTTGACTCATTGGAAAAGACTCTGATGCTGGGAGGGATTGGGGGCGGGAGGAGAAGGGGACGACGGAGGATGAGATGGCTGGATGGCATCACAGACTCGATGGACGTGAATCTGAGTGAACTCTGTGAGTTGGTGGTGGACAGGAAGGCTTGGCGTGCTTCGATTCATAGGGTCGGAAAAATCGGACATGACTGAGCGACTGACATGAACTGAACTGAATGTAAAGGATTCTTACAACTCAGTAGGAAAATAAATAAATAAATAAATAAAACAAATAACCCAATTCAAAATGAGCTGAAATAGTAAAAAATACATACAAATAGTAAACAGGCATATAAAAAGGTGCTCAACATCACTAATTGTTAGGAAAAAGCAAATCAAAACCGCAGTGAGATATGACCTATCACCTCATACTTGCTAGGATAGGTATTAAAAAAAAAAAAAACAAAAAAAAACACAGCTAAGATATAGAGAAAAGGGAACCCTTGTACACTGTTTTCACAAGTGTAAGTTGGGGCATCCACTACAGAAAACAATATGAAAGTTCCTCAAAATATTAAAAATGAAACTAGCATATGAATCAGCGATTTTATTTCTGGGTGTGTGTATATATATATATATATCTGAAAGAATTGAAATCAATATCTTGAAGAGATACCTGCACTCCTGTGTTCATTATACATTTATTCATAATGGCCAAGATATGGAAAAGACCCAAATGTCCATCAAAAGATAAATGGATAAAATAAATGTGACATATACATATGGCAGGATGTTATTCAGCCTTTAGAAGGAAGGAAATCCTCCAAAATTGAACACTGATAAACCCTGAAGACGTTATGCTAAGTGAAATAAGTCAGTCACAGAAGGACAAGCGTGGAATGAGTCCACTTTACAGGTGTCTATAATATTCAGACTTATAGAAACTTGCAGAAACAGAGAATAGAATGGTGGTTGCCTGGAGTTGAAGGAGGGGTAAATAGTGAGTTGTTCAATGGCTATAAATTTTTAGTTATGCACAATGAACAAGCTGTATAGATCTGCTGTGAAACATAGTGCCTACAGTTAACAATGCTGTACTGTACACTTAATAGATTTGTTAAGAATGTAGATCTCAAGTTGTATGTGTGTGCTCATTCACCGAACTCTTTGTGACCCCATGGGCTGTAGTCCACCAGGCTTGTCTTTGGAAATTTTTTAGGCAGGAATATTGGAGTGGATTGCCATTTGCTACTCCAGAGGATCTTCCCAACCTAAGGATCAAACCTGTGTCTCCTGTGTCTCTTACACTGGCAGATGGATTCTTTACCACTGCACTATCTCATGTTAGTGCTCTAAAAACACACACACAACAAAGGGGTGTGAGGAAACTTCTGGAGGTGATGGTTATATTTATTGCTTTTACTACAGTTGTGGTTTCATGGATGTATGTGCGTGTGTGTTAGTCACTCAGTGTGTCCGACCCTTTGCAACCACATGGACTGTAGCCTGCCAGGCTCCTTTATCCATGGAATTCTCCAGGCAAAAATTCTGGAGTGGGTAGCCATTCCCTTCTCCAGGGGATTTTCCTGACCCAGGGATCGAACTCAGGTCTCCTGCATTGTAGGTAGATTCTTTACCATCTGAGCCACCAGGGAAGCCTGGCGTGTGCATATGTATGCATATGCATATATACATAGTGTATACATATGTCCAAACTATCAAATTGTATACATTACATATGTGCAGATTTTTATATTAATCACATGTCAATAAAGTTGTCAATTAAAAAATAAAATACATTTATAATTCGGTATTTGAGTTTAGGGTTTGTAAGGACATGCACTGAAGTCAAATGTACTGAGTTCGAATTTTATTTCCACTGTTTATGACCCATACGGTCATAAATAATGGGTAAGGTGGTTAACCTGATTGAAACTCAGTTTACCCACATTTAAATGAGAATATTGATAATACACCCCAAGAGCAGTATTCCATGGTTTAGAGGAGACTGTGTTTGTGAAGCACTTCACATAGTCCATGATATGTTCTAAGTGCTCAGTAAGTTTCAGCTATTACTATTATCCAAAACACAAATTAGAATTTCCTCGAGTTTTAAAATTATTATTGGTCAAATGCTTGAGATCTGTATGAGGTCAACTGAACCAAGAATTTCTGGAGAGGAGATTCAGGCAAGTACACGCTTTTAAAATTCTCCATAGGCTTTTCTTTCTTTTTTTTTTTAAGTGATAAATATATTTTATTATATTGCATACCAAGTAACCTTCATGTAAGCAGTTCAAGTGCTCCTAGAGAAGCTCAGTGACTTTTGTGACAATTTTCGATACAAATACTTTTTTATTTTTTATTTTATTTTACTTTACAATACTGTATTGGTTTTGCCATACATCAACATGAATCCACCACGGGTGTACACGTGTTCCCAATCCTGAAGCCCCCTCCCACCTCCCTCCCCATACCATCTCTCTGGGTCATCCCAGTGCACCAGCCCCAAGCATCCTGTATCCTGCATCACACCTAGACTGGCAATTCATTTCTTATATGATATTATACATGTTTCAATGCCAGAGGCTTTTCTAATCGTATTCATGACAGGAAGAAAACTGATGGATTAGAGAAACACTAGAAGTAAGTATAGACAAGACATGGTTGACTGGCTGTGGTAGGTTAGAAAAAGGTGGGAGTTAAGGAGTATCCATGTAGTTTCTTTTTATCATAGGATGGACTACAATAACAATTACTGAAAAAAGAAATGCAGAGAGAGCATGTTTTTGGTGAGAAGGTAGATTCTGCTTGAATGTGCTGAGTTTGATGATCCTATTATACATGCAAGTGCAGAGTTAGGGGAGGCAGTTAGGTTTGAGATCTGGGACTCAGAGGGAGGAAAAACATATGGTATGAGGATGTAAAGCTAGAAAGCTTTGTCTATAGATAGATGGCACGTGATATTATGGGAGAGGATGCAGTCTACAGAAAAAAAAAAAAAAAAACAACCGTGAAAAGGCTATCAACATTAAATCCCAAGGAATTTCAACATTGAATATTTAGATAAAGTAGTAGGAACCTAGAGAGAAAACTCAGAATGAATGTTGTAGTGTATTCAAAGTCAAGGGAATAGATTTCAGTAAGGGGACTGTGGTCAAATATGTTTGCTTTTGCTAAGAGATGTATTGAATGTGTTCACTTTGTTACCCGGAAAAATTCAGGTGTCCTGCAATTCAAATTCTGCCTATCTCTTTTTTACACTGAAACAGCACAAGGGGTGTCCAGAGGAAAATGAAAGCAATAAAGAATAATAATATATAGTTCTACCAAAATTTCCTTGGATATATTATTTCTCTCCTTCTCACATTTTCTCCTCAAATTCATATCTCTTCATCTCTCGGTCCTTCAACATTCATATCCCACTTATTCTTAACTGATGGACTGACTTGTTTTTACTAAGAAAACAGAAGCAAATAGAGACAACTATTTTATTTCCCAATTTCTTCTCTATAGCCTATCTGCATCAATGCTTGCAATATTTCTTTCATTCCTGTTACCATGGAGAAACAGCCTTATCCTTGTCTTATGGCAGCCTCTCCAATTTTAAACTGAATCATTTTATTCCATCAAAGTCAGCTATTGCTATGACCCTCCCTCCATCTTGCATCACCATTTCCCCCATTTTTCTTAAATTCTTTAATCTGCTCCCTTAATGTATTTTTGTATAACAACATGCAAGCAAATCTTCCATCTGAAAAATCAATACCCTTTTTTGACCCCCAAATGCCTTTATCTATCTAGTCATTTATTTTTCTTCTTTAGTGCAAACAAGAAAAAAATCCTTTTTTAGAGTAAAGTTCATAGCAAAATTGAGGCTAAGGTAAAGAGATTTGCCATATCTCTTCACCCTACATCCCTACATGTAGAATCTCTCCCATTATCAACATTCCCTGCCAGTGTGGTGCATTTATTACAACCTATTTGACACATCATAATCATCTCAAATCCATAGTTCATATTAGGGTT
This sequence comes from Capricornis sumatraensis, assembly GCF_032405125.1. NCBI lineage: Eukaryota > Metazoa > Chordata > Mammalia > Artiodactyla > Bovidae > Capricornis > Capricornis sumatraensis. The sequence continues at coordinate 41,998,424 of NC_091074.1, read as the reverse complement.
CATCCTCTGTGTTGTACATTGCACACACTTGGACAAAGAATGACATGTACCCGTCATTATAGTATCACACATAGTATTTTCACTGTCCTAGAAATCCTTTATACTCTGCTTATTCATTCCTTCCCTCATCTTCCAATCCCTGGGAACCATTGATCTCTTTACTGTCTTCATATTTTCTTTTCTGGAATGTCATATAGTGGAAATCATACAATATGTAGCTTCTTTAGGTTGGTTTCTTTCACTTAGTAATATGTATTTAAGTTTCTGTTATGTCTTTTCATGGTTTCATAGCTCATATCTGTGTGTCTACAGGTATTCTCTCTTTATACTGCTACAGTTCATTTACATATTTTATTAACATTTAGCCTTTCTTGTGGCAACTCACTCCAGTGTCCTTGCCTGGAGAATCCCAGGGATGGGGGAGACTGGTGGGCTACCGTCTATGGGGTCGCACAGAGTCCGACACGACTGAAGTGACTTAGCAGTAGCAGCAGCCTTTCTTTTGATACTGGCCAATTTTTATAGGTGCAAAATATACTTTAATTATGTTAATCTTTTATGTCGTTGATTTTTCTTTTTTTAAAAAATGCTATTTTATTCCTTTTTCTTTTATTCAATGGGGCTTTTGTTCCTGCCATTTCGGTGAAGTTATTCTTGTCAGCATTACTAACAGACACATTCATATCAAATCCTGTAGCAAATACTCACACATTTTTAATCTACTTATGACACGACTGTCCACACCCACTTTCTTCAGATACTTGCTTACTTGGTTTCTAGCACATTACTCTTATCAAATTGTATTTTTTTCCCATAGTTTCTCCTGAGTTCCCTTTTATGCTTCCTCCTCTTTGTGGACACCCCTAAATATTGAAATAACCCTACTACTAATTTTCATTAGCTCATAAGTGTTTTGCAAATTTTTGTTATTTATATTACCTCCTTTTGTGACCATATCTTATATCACAGCTTTACATTCCATCTCTAGACTGAAAATTCCTGTTTATATCACAAAATCTGACCTTTCTACTGGGCACCAAATTCACATTTAATAACTCCTTTTTGATATTTCTGATTCTAAAGCTAAGTCATGTGTACCTAATAAGACCAAGGCAGAATTATTCATCCACCTCCTACCAATGCCCAATTGTCCTGCCCTTATTAGTTCTTCATCTCTATTCATAGTACCATCATTGACATAGTTTTTGGAATCAAACTTTTCAAAGAATTTCTTGATTGCTGTCATCTGTGCAAACCAAACTTGTTTTGCTTCAGGGACTTTATGTGTATTGTTCTTATTTCTAGAATGTTCTTAAAAACAAACTTCTCGAGACTCAGCATTTCTCATTATCTGAGTAACTGTTTAAATATTTTTTCTCAGAGAGATTTTCCTTGAAAGACGTATCTGAAAGAGCCTACTTCTCAATTATCCTCTGTGCAAATATGCAATGCTACTCTTTTCATACCATTGTTTAATCATCTGAAGCTAAATTGCTTATGGGTTTATGTATCTTCTGTCTCCTTATTGGAGACAAAATACCGACATGTATCAATATAATGATGGGGAGGGCTCTGTTGGTGTAGTACAACATTCTTGACTCATTATCTGAATAATTATGTATAGATCAGGGCTTAGCTGCAATCAAGATTGCCAGGAGAAATATCAATAACCTCATATGCAGATGACACCACCATTATGGCAGAAAGTGAAGAGGAACCGAAAAGCCTCTTGATGAAAGTGAAAGTAGAGAGTGAAGAAGTTGGCTTAAAGCTCAACATTCAGAAAACTAAGATCATGGCATCTGGTCCCATCACTTCATGGGAAATAGACGGGGAAACAGTGGAAACAGTGTCAGACTTTTATTTGGGGGGCTCCAAAATCACTGCAGATGGTGAATGCAGCCATGAAATTAAAAGACACTTACTCCTTGGAAGAAAAGTTATGACCAATCTAGAAAGCATATTGAAAAGCAGAGACATTACTTTGCCAACAAAGGTCTGTCTAGTCAAGGCTATGGTTTTTCCAGAGGTCATGTATAGATGTGAGAGTTGGACTGTGAAGAAAGCTGAGTGCTGAAGAATTGATGCTTTTGAACTGTGGTTTTGGAGAAGACTCTTGAGAGTCCCTTGGACTACAAGGAGATCCAACCAGTCCATTCTGAAGGAGATCAGCCCTGGGATTTCTTTAGAGGAAATGATGCTGAAGCTGAAACTCCAGTACTTTGGCCTCCTCATGGGAAGAGTTGACTCATTGGAAAAGACCCTCATGCTGGGAGGGATTGGGGGCAGGAGGAGAAGGGGATGACAGAGGATGAGATGGCTGGATGGGATCACGTACTCGATGAACACGAGTTTGAGTGAACTCCGGGAGCTGGTGATGGACAGGGAGGCCTGGTATGCTGCAATTCATGGGGTCCCAAAGAATCAGACATGACTGAGTGACTGAACTGAAATGAACTGAGGGCTTATATACATAGTTGAAAGATAATATGAATAAAAGGATGCTACATGTGCAAAAACAGATGAAAAGTAACCAGAGCAAGAGAGATTGAGTAGGTGTCATTATTAAGGACAACAAACCAAAAGAGAGAGAAAGAGAACTTGGATACTGAGGAACAAATGCTTTGTGTCATAAGTATAGAACTGCCCACTGAAGTGCAGATGTCTCATGTGTGGCTGATGGACATGGATTTGGACATGAACATGCTTGTGTTCAGTTCAGTTCAGTCGCTCAGTTGTGTCCGACTCTTTGTGACTCCATGGAATGCAACATGCCAGTTGGAATGCACCAACTCCCGGAGTTTACTTAAACTCATGTTCATTGAGTTGGTGATGCCATCCAACCATCTGATGTCCCCTTCTCCTCCCACCTTCAATCTTTCCTAGCATCAGGGTCTTTTCCAATGAGTCAGTTCTTTGTATCAGGTGGCCAAAATATTGGAGTTTCAGCTTCAGGATTAATCCTTCCAATGAATATTCAGGACTGATTTCCTTTAGGATGGACTGGTTGGATCTCCTTGAAGTCCAAGGGACTCTCAAGAGTCTTCTTCAACCCCACAGCTCAAAAGCATTAATTTTTTGGCTCACAGCTTTCTTTATATTCCAACTCTCACATTCATACATGATTACTGGAAAAACCATAGCCTTGACTAGAAGGACATTTGTTGGCAAAGTAATGTCTCTGCTCTTTAATAAGCTGTCTAAGTTGGTCATAACTTGTCTTCCAAGGAGCAAGCATCTTTTATTTAAATTTTTTTCATGTTCATAAATCTGACTTTATTATTTATTTTTCCAGCTATTTCCATTTTTTTTTAGTTTGATAGTTTAATTTAATTTTTTAATTAATAAGTATGGTCTGAAGTGTACACTTTCTGTCTTCAGACCTGAAAGAGCTTGGAATTGGTCTTTTTTTTTTTTTTAATTTATTTTTTTATTAAAATTTTTTTATTTAATTTTAAAATCTTTAATTCTTTTGATCTGTATATCCTTGTGTATTTTTTAAATATACATTTATTTATTTTAATTGGAGGTTAATTACTTTACAATATTGTATTGGTTTCATGGCTGCAGTCACCATCTGCAGTGAGTTTGGAGCCCCCCAAAATAAAGTCTGACACTGTTTTCACTGTTTCCCCATCTATTTGCCAAGAAGTACTGTGACAAGATGTCATGATCTTAGTTTTCTGAATATTGAGTTTTAAGCAAACTTTTTCACTTTCCTCTTTAAGTTTCATCAAGAGGCCCTTTAGTTCCTCTTTGTTTTCTGAATATTGAGCTTTATGCCAACTTTTCCACTCTCTTCTTTCACTTTCATCAAGAGGCTTTTTAGTTCCTTTTCACTTTCTACCATAAGAATGCTGTCATCTGCATATCTGAGGTTATTGATATTTTTCCCGTCAATCTTGATTCCAGCTTGTGCTTCATTCAGTCCAGCATTTCCCATGATGTACTCTGCATATAAGTTAAATAAGTTAAATAAATACTTGACATACTCCTTTCCCAACTTGGAACCAGTCTGTTATTTCATGCCTGTGTTGTTGCTGCTGTTGCTGCTGTTAAGTCACTTCAGTCATGTCTGACTCTGTGCGACCCCTAGACAGCAGCCCACCAGGCTCCCCCATTCCCAGGATTCTCCAGGCAAGAACACTGGAGTGGGTTGACTGTTATGCACCGAGCCCATATCTCCGAACCGACCGAGAGAAAGCAAGTCCTCCACAGTAATGCAAAAAGCCAGGAAGGGAGTTTATTTCTAGCGCGCTAGGGTCTGAGTCTCATCCGACACAGCGGAATCTGACAGGGACCCCGAACAAAGGGTGGTTTATATACAGTCAGTTCTTTGTCTCAGTTACAGGAGTAGCTGGTGTTACATGATTGGCTAGACAGGATGAGCGCATGTCCTGTCTCTTTCTGGTTGGTGTGTACGGGAAGTCTTCCTAATTTGGTCAAGGAATGCTGTTTTTTCTTCCCAGCTAACAGGAAACATGACTCAGGTCCCTGGTGCTATACACCTCATTGAGCCATCCGGCCTTCCTGACATTCCCCCCTGTTCTTAGATCATACAGAGGAATCTTCCTCTGGTTCCTGAGACACAGTCTGATATTGTTGCCGAAGCACAAACAGCTGTAATGTATTTATGAGTTCCTTTACAAAGGCTACAAGTCTATTGATAACGCATGGGCCAAAGGTAAGCATTAATAAAAGTACTAATAGGGGTCCCAGCAATGTGGAGATTAGGGTGGTCAACCAAGGGGACTGTTGAAACCAAGACTCAAACCACCCTTGTTGAGCCTCACGTTCTCTTTTACGTTGGGCTAATCCTTCTCTCACTTTGGCCATAGATTCCCTGACTATTCCAGTGTGATCAGCATAAAAACAACACTCTTCTCCTAGGGCTGCACAAAGTCCTCCTTGTTGCAGAAAAAGCAGATCTAAACCTCTCCTGTTTTGCAGGACCACTTCAGATAGTGAAGTAAAAGATGATTCTAAATGACTAATAGATTGTTCTATACGGGTAATGTCTTCATCTATGGCCGCTCTTAAAGAGTTAAATCCTTGACTTTGCATGGACAGAGCTGCTATTCCAGTTCCGGCCCCGGCTATTCCCAGACCGAACATAGTTGCTATGGTTATGGCAGTAATGGGCTCTCTCTTAAATTTATAAGCTCTTTCTTGTTGATTAAGAGTCAATTTGTGGGCCCAATAATCTTATACAGCTTCTTCTGGTCGATACAGTATCTTTGTTATCACAGCCACCATAACACAGAATTCTTTTTTAGGGTCAAAGATTGAGCTGTGTAAGCATGGAGTCAGCCCTGTGTGTGAACAGACCCACCATCCTCCCATCCGTGGTATTAGCCACCTGGCTATGGGCCAGTCCGTAGGCTCAAAGACATGCACACACAGTGGAGACCTCTCTGATAATATCTTGCCCATACATAACCCTTTTCCCCATACCTCTCCCATTGTAAGTCCTACTTTTCATTCTCCCCATCGACATTGGGGAGGATCGGTGCCGTTGGCCAGGTTGTAAGAGGCGTTGAGGCCTACTGCCTCATAATAAGGGGGAATTAAGTTGTAACATAACCATCAGGATTTAGTTGCCTCAGGATGGGTTTGATTTAAGGTAGCATAAGCTGCCTTTACTAATTTCCACAGTGGATCTGTTTGTCCAAGTTTAGCAAGGGGGCCCGCCTCTGGGTCTTTTGTTGGTCCCTGGGATGTAGGTAGGGAGGTTGTTGGGTAGAGAGTTGCATGGACCTGTTCAACAGGGTTTGGACCGATACTATACATTTGTACTGGTTCTAAAACTTGACTCACAACAATGATCCCATTATAAGTAGTCAGGTCATTTCTAGTCTGAAGTCCCCATGATATCCCATTGACCCAGGCCTTCTCTTTTTTTGCTTTGTCAATGTTAAACCTTATTTTTACCTGGGCAAAGTTATGATCCTTTTCCCTATCGGAGTACGGAGGTATGGGTCCTACAAATGAGAAGTTAAGCAAGTCCCGATTTCCTACATCCCACCGTCTATACCCTGGAGTCTCTGACCCATCATTAGAAGTTACGCAGTCCCAAGATTTACAATAAGAGTCCTGTATCCCCCTACAGATCTTCCAGTTGTGCCTGGGTGCACCTGGACATGCCCAGAATGCATGATTCCGGAGGTAGCCCCTCTTCCAAGGTACATTTACCACCTGCTTAAGGTCAAAGTATAAGTCTGGCCACCAAGTATTTGGTGGATGTATTGCGGTGGTGGAGTTAAGCATCTCACGTGTTAGTCCATTTTGCAGTTTCCAGGTGATTTTGACGGGTCGGTGCGGGTTCATGCTGGCACCTTCAGAGCAGAGTAACATGGTCATCCATAAGATGGTCCAGACGAGTTGCCTTGGTCCTGTCGATGACGCCGGAGCTTCAGCCTCAGGGGGTTGGACGGGTGCAGAGATGCTTCCCATTCTTTTTTAGCGTCTTCCTGCTCTGCTGAAGTAGCTGGGCGTATGTGGTTGCAATGCACCCAAGTCCCGATACCGTCGACCTTTAGGGCAGTTGGGGTGGTAAGAACAACATAAGGACCCTTCCATTTAGGTTCTAGTGCCTTGGTGTGGTGACTTTTGACCCACACCCAATCTCCGGGGCCGATGTTATGTGAGGGGATAGTCCCCTTGTTTTGACTCTCATGTATTTCCTGGAGCAGTTTCCAGACGCAAGAATGCACTTTGCCCAAAGCCATCAAAGCCTCCTGGAATTGTCCCAAAGTAGGAGGTGGAAGTTTCTTTCCTTCAAATATTGGACATACAGGGGGAGGTCGCCCATACAGAATTTCAAATGGGGTCAGATTAAGCTGATAAGGAATATTACGTGCACGAAAGAGGGTGAAGGGAAGGAGAGTCACCCAGTCCCCGCCAGTCTCTATAGCCAATTTAGTTAAAGTTTCCTTTAGGGTCCGATTCATTCTTTCAACTTGCCCCGAGCTCTGTGGGCTGTATTCACAATGTAATTTCCATTTGGTCCCCAGAGCTAGGGCAAGGCTCTGAACTATTTGGCTCACAAAAGCAGGTCCATTATCAGAGCCAACAGTCACTGGCAGACCAAACCTGGGAACTATTTCTTCTAAAATCATTTTAGCCACTACCATTGCAGTTTCTCCCTTAGTAGGAAAAGCTTCTACCCACCCTGAGAAGGTATCTACCAACACTAACAAGTACCAGTAACCATACTTGCCTGGCCTTACCTCGGTGAAATCTATTTCCCAGTGCTGCCCTGGCCCTTCTCCCCGATACCTCAGTCCTGCGTGTTGCCTCTTTCCTGGCCTCATCTGTTGACATGCCTTACAAGCATGTACTATGTTCTTCACAGTTGTTTGGTGCCGGGGGAATCGCAGGCATGCAGTTTGAAAAAGCATCAGAGTCTTTTTCTCTCCCAGATGAGTAGACGAGTGTAGATGCTCACACAGTTGCCGTCCCAACTGAGCAGGGAGTATCAAGTAACCATCGGAGTCTCGGTACCATCCATCCTCTCCTTGTTGGAGATTGGGACGTTCGTGGATCCAGGCAAGGTCTGTGGATGAATACTCAGGGGTTGGGGGCAAAGTTCCCATACCTGGGGGTGGAAGTCCGATTGCCAACACCGGAGCAATAAAATCTTCATCAGCTGCTTTTCGAGCTGCCAGATCTGTGGCATGATCTCCTCGTGCCGTGGGGCTGTCCCCTTTTTGATGTCCAGGTACATGTACTATTGACACAGCCTGAGGCAACTGCACAGCCTCCAGAAGTCGACGGATTTCTGGCAAGTTTTTAATATCTTTTCCTTCAGCTGTCAAAAAACCCCGTTCCCGATATATCGGGCCCTGGATGTGTACCGTGCCAAAACATAGCGACTGTCAGTAAAAATAGTTATTCTTTTTCCTTTAGCTCTCTCTAATGCTTGAATCAGGGCACTTAACTCTGCTTTTTGTGCTGAGGTGTCTGGGGAAAGAGTCTCCGCCCATATCGTCTGTCCAGAATCATCTACCACTGTGGCCCCCGCCCGTCTCTCTCCATCTTTTACATAGCTGCTTCCATCTGTAAACCATATTAGCTCACTGTTATCCAGTGGCGTATCTGTTAAGTCCTTCCGTATTGCCATTACTCCGGCCAGTATCTCATTGCAATTGTGGAGGGGGATATCCCCCTCCGGATTGGGCAAAAGAGTAGCCGGGTTTAGAGTGCAGGGTGTTTGAAAATGAATCCGTGAGGTGTCAAGTAGCAGGGCCTGGTAGTGTGTCAAGCGGGCATTGGAAATCCATTTACCCGGGGGTTGTTTCAGAACTCTCTCTATAGCATGAGGAGTGTAGACCAAGAGTCTCTGTCCATAAGTCAGTTTATCAGCATCATGGACTAGGAACATGGTGGCCATGATGATTCGGAGGCAAGGTCAGCTGCCACTGGGTCCAATTTCTTGGAAAGGTAAGCTATGGGACGCTTCCAAGGTCCCCACTTCTGTGTTAGTACCCCTTTTCCTATCCCTTGCCATTCATCTATAAATAATTGGAAAGGCTTAGATGGGTTAGGAAGGGCAAGGGCAGGAGCTTCCAGCAAGGCACGCCTGAGCTCCTGAAAGGCCGTTTTCATTGACTCAGTCCATTTCCAGTCTTTGTTTTCTTTGGTCCCTTCATACAGGGGCCTGGCCTTTTCTGCAAACCCCAAGATCCATAATCGGCAATATCCCACAGTTCCCAGAAATTCTCTCACTTGTCTAGGGTTGGCCGGCTCAGGGATCTGGAGGATGGTTTCTTTCATAGCCTGTGTTAGCCACCTCTGGCCCTGTTTTATCTTATAACCGAGGTATGTAACCTCTTGCTTGGCAATCTGGGCCTTTTTGGCACTGGCCCTGTAACCTAAAGTCCCCAAGGTTTGGAGAAGGTCACCTGTTGCCTCTTGGCACTCTTTTTCCGTAGTTGCTGCCAGCATAAGGTCATCAACATATTGTAATAAAACAATGGTAGGGTGTTCAACCCAATACTCACAGAGGTCTTCATCCAAGGCCTCGTTAAACAACGTGGGTGAGTTTTTGAAACCCTGTGGTAAGCGAGTCCACGTCAGCCGAACAGTAGTCTGACCACCGTCTTCCTGCCATTCTAAGGCGAAGATTTCTTGGCTTGCAAGGGCAAGAGGCAGACTGAAAAAGGCATCTTTTAAATCTAAAACAGTATACCAAACGTAGCTTGGTGGCAAGCTGCTTAGCAATGTATAAGGGTTAGAAACCGTAGGATGAATATCACTCACCCGTTTGTTGACTTCTCGCAGGTCTTAAACCGGTCTAAAATCAGCTCCCCCAGGCTTCTTTACAGGAAGCAGGGGAGTGTTCCATGGGGACCGGCACTTTCTCAAGACCCCAGCGTCTATGAGGTGTTGTATGTGAGAAGTAATTCCTTGCCGAGCCTCTTGACTCATGGGATACTGCCGCACTCTCACCGGTGTGGCACTGGCTTTCAGTTCCACAATAATAGGGGGCCTCTGTTTGGCCAGTCCCATTCCTGCTGTTTCAACCCAGGCCTGAGGGTATCTCTGAACCCATGGCTGTACTTCGGGACTTATTGTCGCTGGGGCCTCTGGCAAGTACAGTCTGTATTCATCCTTTAATGCCAGAGACAAGACCTGAAGAGGATGCCCGGTTCCATCTAAAACTGACACTTGCCCGTGGTTGAAATGAATTTGGGCATTTACTTTAGACAGTAAATCTCTTCCCAGCAAGGGTGCTAGACACTCAGGTATCACCAGAAAGGAATGGGTCACTTGGTGGGTCCCCAAGTTCACATGCCGTTTTGTAGTCCATCCATATCACTTAGTCCTGGTTGCTCCCTGCACCCAGCTACTTTTCTTAGACATGGGTTCATCTCTTTGGTTTAAGACGGAGTATTGAGCTCCCGTATCCACCATGAAGCCAACCGGTTTCCCCTCCACATTTATAGTTACCCAGGACTCAGGGAGGGGTGTTGAGCCCTGACCCCCCTAGTCACTATCCTCACCCGTGTAGAGGATATGACTGTCTGGAGAGGGAGTCTCGTTCTTGGGATTTTTGGGCCCCTCTTTTAGGTTTTTCCTGGGGCATTTATCTTTCCAATGTCCAATCTCCTTACAAAATGCACATTGGTTTTTTTCAAGCTTGCGCCTTGCAGGTTTTTCCTCAGTCTTTGAGTCTAGCTTTTTCCCTTTCTGGAACCTATTTTTGTTTTCAACTCCGGTGAAAAATATCTGAGCCAGCTCTTTTTGGTTCTTACGGTTTTCTTCAGCTCTAAATTCTCTTTCTTCCCTTCTAATGCGGTCCTCTCTCTCCTCTGGGGTCTCTCTATGACTGAAAACTCTCTCACTGCCCTCACTAGATCTTGCAGGGACTGGTCACCCAGCCTCTCTATCTTTTGTAACTTTCTGCTAATATCAGGGGGCTGCCTGATTCACAAATGCTAGCATAACTGCTGCTCGAGACTCATCTGCCTGCGGGTCCATAGGAGTATACTGTCTAAAAGATTCCATTATCCTTTCAAGGAAGGCTGCTGGGCTCTCATTTGGCTCTTGCCTCACTGAATTTACCTTGGCCGAATTAGTTGGCTTTCTGGCGGCCGCTCTAAGGCCAGCCATAAGGATCTGGCGGTACATTTGGAGACTCTCCCTACCTTCAGCGTGTTTGAAGTCCCAGTTGGGTCGCACCAAGGGGAACCCCTCCTCAATGAGGTTAGGCTGTATGGTGGGCCTCCCATCTACCCCTGGCACGTTCTTCTGAGCTTCTAATAGGATTCGCTCGTGCTCCTCTGTAGTGAAAAGCACCTGTAACAGTTGCTGACAATCATTCCAAGTGGGGCTGTGAGTAAAGAGGATAGATTCTAAAAGATCAATAAGACCCTTCGGTTTTTCAGAGAAAGAGGGAGTTTGAGTCTTCCAATTGTACAAATCACTAGTGGAAAAGGGCCAATACTGATATGTCCGTTCCCTGCCCTCTCTGGCTGGCCCTGTCTGGGCTGGAAACTCGTGAACAGAGGAGGAGGGAATTTCCGGGCCTTCTTCTTCCACTGCGCTGGCCACTTCCCTTGCTCTTCCCCGAGTTCCCTGGGCGGGGCCCCCTTCCCTAGGAGGAGCCGAGGGCTCCGCCCTCCTCCGGGCTTCTCCCAATGAAACTTGTGGAACCTGTGGAAGCAAGGGCGGATGTGGATCCGCATACGGGGGTGGGAACAATTCGGTCTCCAGATCTATCAGATTAGGATACAGAGAAGATTCCTGGAAGACCAGCTTTGGTTGATTGTTGTCCTTTTTTCCTTCTTTTTCTTCGGAAGCCTTCATGACTAATACCTGCGGGTTTGGAGAGGTTGGGGTTGGGGAAGAGGGACGGGGAGGTTTAGAGGGTTTAGGAGGAGCAAGAACAAAAGATTTAAGCCATTCCGGTGGATTCCTCACTAGATCCTGCCAGACTAGGATGTAGGGAGTCTGATCAGGGTGTCTGGCAGGACTAGGAGCAAATACCCGCTCTTTAACTGCTTGGACAATCTGGGGATTGAAGGTTCCCTCTGGTGGCCATCCAACATCAAAGGTGGGCCACTCCGTGGAACAGAAAGTCACCAATTTGCTCTTCTTCACCAGTAACAAAAGATTCTGAGCTCTAGACTTGAAATCAGAAAAATGGTCAGTCATCAGAGACAGCGGAGTAGAAGCAGATTGCCCCATGGGTACAGAGAACACTAACAGCAACAGCGAGACTCACACAGACAGACAGTGCTGGCACACTGAGACACGAAAACAACACTACAAACAGACTCCAACTCCAATATTACTTTCAGTCCTCTCTACAGCACTTGTAACCCCTTCTCTGCTTGCAAGCATCTTACCGCCAGGACGTCCTCCGTGCCAGCTGCCTTCCCAGTATGCTACCGGGGACCCAGGCTTACGCTGGACTTGCCTCTTCACTTTACACCTAGATGCCTCCCCAGCACAATACTGGGCCCTGGACTTAATCTAGGCCTCTGCTACGTTAGCACCGGTGCTCAGAGCTCTTACCTCCTAACGAGGTGGCCCCCTTCTACCAGGAGAGTTGTTCCCCGCCGGTGGGACGGAGATCCTGGATGAGCCCCCAAATGTTATGCACTGAGCCCGTATCTCCGAACTGACCGAGAGAAAGCAAGTCCTCCACAGTAATGCAAAAAGGCAGGAAGGGAGTTTATTTCTAGCGCGCTAGGGTCTGAGTCTCATCCGACACAGCGGAATCCGACAGGGACCCAGAACAAAGGGATATGGCGATTTCTATACAGTCAGTTCTTTGTCTTAGTTACAGGAGTAGCTGGCGTTACATGATTGGCTAGACAGGATGAGCACATGTCCTATCTCTTTCTGGTTGGTGTGTACGGGAAGTCTTCCTAATTTGGTCAAGGAATGCTGTTTTTTCTTCCCAGCTAACAGGAAACATGACTCAGGTCCCTGGTGCTATGCACCTCACTGAGCCGTCCGGCCTGCCTGACATTGACATTTCCTTCTTCAATGCAGGGAAGTGAAAAGTGAAAGCAAAGTCGCTCAGTCATGTCCGACTCCCATGGACTGCAGCCTACCAGGCTCCTCTGTTCATGGGATTTTCCAGGCAAGAGTACTGGAGTGGGTCGCCATTGCCTTCTCCCCATGCTTGTGTTAGGGAAATTAAATTAATAGTCTTATTTATGCTTCAGAGACAAAGCAGAGCAGGCCTCTGACCTTGGTTCTAACCTGCCTAGACACTGCCCTGACTGATAGTGACTGTGAGTGACTGCCTGCTGTGAGTGCAAGGTTTGCAACACCATGGATAAGATGAGGGAGGAATCTTTGAGACTGTTGAGACACTGAAGGGGGCCCGGCCAACCAAGCCCTAGACTTAGCAACATTCCAAGTTTTACAAGACAAAACAAACAGTATTAATGTTAAACCAGGCTTGCAATTTGGTTACATTTTGATAAAGACAACAGTTTGTGTCCCTCCTGGGATTATAAACAGGGACCCCTGAACTGCAGTCCTTGAAATCTCACCCATGGATCCTACACACTGCCTGGGACCCTTTCCAATTTGGGACTCTGGATGCACTGTGATACGGGACTTCCCAGTGTTGTTTAAGTCTGGATGTTGGACAAAACCCAGTTTGATGATGTACTCTCTGCTCTTTCTATTTCTCTTTTGTTTTAATGTTTGTATATTGAAAGTAAGCTAGATAATTCCCTAATAAATATCTGTGTTATTTATTTGTATTTAATGAGTGGCTTATTTTGTTAACAAACCCTTTGATCCTGAGACAAAAGTGAAAATTTTCAGCAAAACAGCTTGTTAGAATTTATATTTGGTATGTTTGAAGTCTAAAATTGAGAAGCAGTGGTTTCAGGTTCATGGAGAACAGAAAGAAGAAGAACAAGATCACATGTATATCTATATATCTCTCTATATATATATATATAAAATATATAATTATATGCTTGTTCAGACATAAAATCTTAAGAGTCTAAATACTGTTTGACATTTAATGCTCAGTTTTATTTTTAAACAATCCTATCTTTTCTAGATAATTTCAAAGAAGCTTAGGAAGCAATACATTGTGGAAAATAATGTGCGGAGTTCAGATACATAAATCTTAAGTACAGATCCTGGCTGTTCTGACAACTCTCTGTATAACAGGACACTGGCTTATTCATTAATCTCTGACATCCAAAGTTTCATATTTGAACATGTAGGGATAATAATGACAAGATTGATTCTGAGGTTGACTGAGATGGTATGTACAACTATTAATTCTCACTCCCCTTCTTACCAAATCTTTACCCTGAGTTATTCTTTTTGGATATGACTGCCCGTTCTAAATAATGAATGTGTGCTAAGTCACTTCAATCGTGTCCAACTCTTGGTGGCTCCATGGACAGTAGCCTGCCAGCCTCCTCTGTATGGGATTCCCCATGCGAGATTACTGAGTGGGTTGCTATTGCCTCCTCCAGGGGATCTTCCTGACCCAGGGATGGAATCCACATCTCTTATGTCTCCTGCGTCGGCAGCTAAATTCTTCACCACTGAGTCACCAGGGGCACCCTGTTATAAAATAAGAATAACTTGGAAAAATTATTCTCTGAATATAAAATGATGGCAACAGAAAACATTTAAAAGAAATTTTAAAGGAGTTTGAGGGCTTTAGTTAGGCATGTATCAGTGAATTTGAGGGGTATTTTCAGTAACAAGGTCAGGTGTTATTTGAAAGGTATCTTCATGTCATGTAATAGTGATTATTGTTTATTCTTGTTCAAGTATTGTCATGTCAAGTGTGTATCCTTTATAGATACTATTGGATATGCTGTCAAGTACACTTGCTCTCTTATTCAAAACTCCTTTTTCGAAGATTCTATGTAAAGCAGATAGCTTCAACAAAGTATATTTGTTATGCAAAAAGAGTTAGCAACATTAATGTCAAATGGCAAATTCAAATGTCTTTGTATTTTTTTTTAATAATAAAATAGCTCATGTAAAATATGCACCACATTGTTAGATGCCAGTTCAACAATTTGAAATGATGGTAAGTGATGTCTCAGTCAGTGTGCTTCTCATGGGTTTCTGCTTCAAATAAAAGACTAAATTTTGAATTTAAATATGTCTCAGCAAAGCAGTTAAGCATCTCGGTTACTTTAGGGTCAAATGCATAGTTTGCTATACCAGGTTTACCAACTAGTAACTGTGGATATGTGATTCAAACTTTATTAATCTCAGGATTCTCATTTTTAAAAGAAATATGAGAATAATAAAAAACTGTGCCCACTTATCTTTTGAGAATAAAAGGACATAGTATATATAAAATCTGTAGTGTGTTGGTCTCTTAGTTGTGTCTGACTCTGCAACCTTGAGGATTGTAGCTCACCAGGCTCCTCTGTCCATGGAATTCTCTAGGCAGCAATACTGGAGTGGGTGGCCATTTCCTTCTCCATGGATCTTCCCAACCCACAAATAGAAACTGGATTTCTTGCATTGCAAGTAGAGTATTTACCACCTTAGCCACCAGGGAAGCCCAAAGTAAGTAGAGAAACTATTATTTAATAATTCTTCAATAGACATTATTATTCTTTTATTAGCAATCCAGACTTAACCTCCCCATAATACATTTATAGAAGCCAACCTTTTAAAACCAGTCAGATATGTATAATTCCTTTGCAAAGTCATTGCACTTTGCAACTTGTTTTTCCTCTGTTCACATGATTGTCTCATTCATAAGCCTTGAGTGCTTTAAAGATGGTGAATTTATTTCTTATTGGTGTTCTCGGTGCCCAGCATATTACTTGGCACACGATGGTTCTACATCTTATATTGATTGAAAAAATTGGAAGATTCAAGTTCATATAACATGGCATTGCCTGAGAAAACTTATTTAAGCATTCTTAAAAAAAAAAAAAAAACTGCTTTGTTAAGGTAGTGATTTAAACAATGTTGTTATTTATAAGAATTTTTCTCTCCATAAAATATATCTCTATGTTAAATTCTTGATTGTGTTCACCATTTTAGGAAGAGTGTGAATGCTTGGATAATTGAAATTTATTTTCTGATATAATTTCTATAAGAACTAAAGTGGAGAAAAATTGTAAATATTATATCACATTCTCATAACACATATTTACCTACTTTCTATGATAGCCCTTCAATTCACTGAAAAGACATACAAGAATAAATTTCAGTAACCCTTTGAAAACTCATCAGTGTGAGTACATCATGTAGAAACTAAATATCCTATTAACATTTTCTAAAACTGAGCTTATCTCTTATATTGAAGACATAGTATACTATTCTTCAAGGTTGTTTTTTGTTTTCTTTTCCTACAGATGCATAGTTAATTTCATTTTGAAAATTGATTAGACTACCTGATTGATTGCAGTGATTGCTTTTCTTGTCTTGAGAAAGGAGACACAATTTATAATTCTTATTAAAAGTTGATTAGTATTTAATACTGTTAGTCTTGCTGAATGTTGCATAATAAATTCTAAAACCAAAACCTGTACAGCCAATTACTAAATATAAATACAAAGTAAATCACATCTTCAAGTGGTATAAAAAATTCAAAGGCATAATCTTCAGTGTTAAAACAAACCTAAAAAAAAAAAAATCTCTTTAAAGGCAGTAGCTCTGTGGTCTTAAAGAGGTTTTTGTTGTCTTCTTTGTGGATAATGTTTGTGATTTTAGTCTGGGAATGAACACAGACTGTTTTGTCCCTAAAGCATTTAGAATTTGCATGACATAAAGTTATACAGGTACCCAACTGGATTTATTTTTCTAAGGGTATCTATGATTAACTACATCATGAATTAAAATATGTATGCCTTAAATGTACAGACTTATTTACAATCTCATATTCTAACAATACTCTGACAAAATATTTAACTGTATTTTGAAATGGGTTTGCTAGTAAATACATTCCAAGTTGCTGAAACAGATACACACAATGTTATTACTATGAAAATATACTTATTTCCTCCATGTATTTAACATTTCCCAGTAGGAAGAAGATCTCATATGATTGCTGAATGAAAGAACTTCTGGATAGTGTGGTATGAGAGAGATGTGACCTTCAGGTGGTATTTATTTTTTACTCTGGTACTGTGACATCAACTGTTTTCAGAGAGATCAGAGCATTACTACCTCCTACCAGTTTTCGAGTGTACTGCTAATGACAACTGTGAACCATACACATTGCATGCCTTTAAATCTGATATAGAGTAAAAACGCACAATGAATGCAGTGTACAAGGGAATCTGTGAGTACACTCTGGTTAAGTTTATGCAGTGACTGCCTGAAACACCCACCCTGAATCTCATGGCCCATTGTGCAAAAAGTGTATCACTCTTCTGACAGCAGACAATTGAGATTAGTGATAATGACACACACATGTGCAGGAGTGCTGAGTAGGCAGAAAAAAATGAGCAAAAGAGAAATGAAGTGACCTCCTAACAGCAGATGAACATGACTCAATCAGCAATGGAAATCAATGAGCTGAAAGGAACTGGCAGGGAAAATCAATGAGGGAATAATGCACTGACCAATGAACTTTGTCCCCTTTTTGTATTCTCGTCTGGTTGTAGCAACCTAAATATCTCTTTCAGATCATTCTAGCCTTTTCATTCCTATTTACATTCGCAGTTAACTCTAGGTCCCATGTTTCTCAGATTCTGCACATAACTTAAAGCATCAAAAGATGACACAAAATTTATCTCCCATCTCTATGCCACATGTGAGAGGGAAAAAAAAAAAAGAAAACAGGGATAAAACTTCATCTGAGAGAGTGGCTAAGCAGACCTTGACAGAGTGGAGGGCCCATGCAAGCAAGCTTCAGTTTTGCCATTAAGCTGCATCATTTACTTAAACTTTGAACTTTAATTACAATGTATATAGTTTAAACAACTATAGCACATCAAACAACTACTGGAAATATCCTTATTTCTCTTAGGAACCTATCAATGGTGAATTAAGACAATATTAACACTGAAGAAGGTATCATTTTGTTGCAAAGGCAAGTAAGATGCATGAAGCCAATTTTGCATTTAATAATAAGATTTCAGGGTTTATTTTGGGTTTCTTATTGTAAACCTGGAGCCAAAAAAAGAGCAACTCATGGGAAAGAACAATGCCCTAAAATCAGCTAATAACCATGATTTGGAATTTAGATTTCTGACCTGTATTATAAAGTCTTCCGCAGTCATAGTCTCTGTTCTTCTGCTCTCTAACCTAAATAACCTATTCTAAATCTGATGTTTTCGTGGATCTTAGGAAGACTACATTAAGAAGAAAATATTATAAAAGTATCAGAAAATCTATAAAATTTAAATAAAATATAAAGTACTGTGATTGGGAAAATAGCAGCAATCTGTACATACAGATAAAATTAACATGGAAAATGGTTGTTTAACATTTTCAGCCTAAAAATAAAAATGAAAAAGTATAGGTAGATTCAATACTTGTCACATTTTTTGATTCTAGGTGAGTTGTTTTCCTCTCATCAACAAGAAATGACTTTTTTTTCCTAACTGGTATGCTATCATCATTGATTGAATATATTGGGCTGTCAACATTTCTGTTTGCTTCTCTATGTCTCCAGTCCCTTCTCTTGGTTCTTTTCCTAAGTAGACTATAGATTTGGGTAGCCTAGTGATGATTCAAACTTCTTTGCAACTCCCATAACATTTAGCAAAGTAGCTCATTTGAGGATAGATGCTTAAAATGCAGTTTTTGTTAATGTGGCTAATGAGTTGTTTAATTTGTGTTTTGTTCAGTTCAGTCGCTCAGTCTTGTCTGACTCTTTGCTGCCACATGAACTACAGCACGCCAGGCCTCCCTGTCCATCACCAACTCCCAGAGTTCACTCAAACTCATGTGCATAGAGTTGGTGATGCCATCCAACCATCTCATCCTCTGTTGTCCCATTCTCCTCCTGTCCCCAATCCCTCATAGCATCAGGGTCTTTTCCAATGAGTCAACTTTTTGCATGAGGTGGCCAAAGTATTGGAGTTTCAATCTCAGCATCATTCCTTCCAATGAATACCCAGGACTGATCTCCTTTAGGATGGACTGAGTGGATCTCCTTGCAGTCCAAGGGACTCTCAAGAGTCTTCTCCAACACCACAGTTCAAAAGCATCAATTCTTCAGCGCTCAGCTTTCTTCACAGTCCAACTCTCACATCTATACATGACCACTGGAAAAACCATAGCCTTGACTAGACAGACATTTGTTGTCAAAGTAATATCTCTTCTTTTGAATATGCTATCTAGGTTGATCATAACTTTCCTTCCAAGGAGTAAGTGTCTTTTAATTTCAAGACTGCAATCACCATCTGCAGTGATTTTGGAGCTCCAAACAATAAAGTCTGACACTGTTTCCACTGTTTCCCTATCTATTTCCCATGAAGTGATGGGGCCAGATGCCATAATCTTAGTTTTCTGAATGTTGAGCTTTAAACCAACTTTTTCACTCTCCTCTTTCACTTTCCTCAAGAGGCTTTTTAGTTCCTCTTCACTTTCTGCCATAATGGTGGTGTCATCTGCATATCTGAGGTTATTGATATTTCTCCTGGCAATCTTGATTCCAGCTTGTGCTTCCTCCAGCCCAGCATTTCTCATGATGTACTCTGCATATAAGTTAAATAAGCAGGGTGACAATATACAGCTTTGATGTACTCCTTTTCCTATTTGGAGCCAGTCTGTTGTTCCATGTCCAGTTCTCACTGTTGCTTCCTGACCTGCATACAGATTTCTCAAGAGGCAGGTCGGGTGGTCTGCTATTCCCATCTCTTTCAGTGTTTTCCACAGTTTGTTGTAATACAGTCAAAGGCTTTCGCATAGTCAATAAAGCAGAAATACATGTTTTTCTGGAACTCTCTTGTGTTTTCAATGATACAACAGATGTTGGCAATTTGATCTCTGGTTTCTCTGACTTTTCTAAAACCAGCTTGAACATCTGGAAGTTCACTTATCAGTAATAATGTATAACATCTTTACATTAAATATTTTATTCTCTGGGCTTTCTAGATGGCACGATTAGTAGGAAAACTGTATTGCCAATACAGGAGACATAAGAGACATGGTTTCATTCCCTGTGTTGGGAAGATCCTGTAGAGGAGGGCATGATCCCCTCTCCAGTATTCTTGCCTGAAGAATCCCAGGCAATGGAAATGTCTGTTTCCCATGTCCTATCTATTGTTGTGGGTTTTGCTTGCTTGGTATGATGGTGTTCCCCCCACCCTCCAAATAACATCTTAAATGAAATATCAAATTATAAAATGACATGCTGCTCCTCAATTCGAAGTGGTGTACTTAACAGCCAGGAGTCTTGCTCCTCTGAAGCTTTAGACCCAGAGCTATTTTACCACTGAGTTCCAGCATTTTGCAAACTGCTGACCAATTCAAATTGAAAATTTTGCTAAAATTTTCTATAAGATGTGATTTTAAAAATGTTTCTCTCTGGTCAAATCAGAGAGCAAAATGGGGAAAATCAGAAGTCCAGCCAAGAGTCACTTTTCTCTTTTGCTAAGGATGCTATGGAATATACTTTTATCAAACATACTTTGCTTCCTATTTTAGATATGGCACAATGCATGCACTGAGTATCAATCCGGGTTACTGGTGTAACTAGGTTCAAATATACCACTTGACAAGCTCTTTAATCAGATTATCAAAGTTATTTTTTTCCATATTAAATGTAGTAGAACAATTCATCTGACAAGGAGTCTTGTGTGCTTATGAATAATAAAAGACACGTACAATACCCCAGCACAGTTAGTGCTCATGCATAGTAGGTATGCATAATGGTTACTTACATCATTTATCCTAAAAAATTGTGCAAGAGGACAGAATGTTATTTTAAAAATACAGGTATTACTTTTACAAAACAACTATTAACTATATTAGATCTGCAAAGTTTGAGTTCATTTACTTCTTATTTCAGTCAACATTCTAAATCCCGAATCACAGGACAGGCAGCCAAGAAACATCTTAAGCAGGGGCATAAAAATATTATGCTTTCCTGAAGACTGTAGTCAATTGAGGGGACAGGGCTACAGATCACACAGATAAAGGTAAAATTATAACTGGTATGGTGCTCTAAGGTCAATAGAGACTGCTTGAGGCAATAACAGATGTGAAGAATGAGTAGAAGTTAACTAGTGAGGAGAAAAATAACATAGTTGGAATGAGATAAATAAGACATATTAAAGGAGGTGCAGAAGAAATATGAATATAATGCTTCCAGGTAAATGAGCACTAGAGCAGGCATTCTGGTCAGGGCTCAAGCAACAAAATAACTTGGAGCTCAGGAAATAGTAGCTTCATACAAGCACAGTAACTGAAGAGTTTGGGTTACTTCAGGCTGTTGCCTTAGGAAAGCATATAGTCTATTAGTTATTAGCACCAGGGTACCTCAAAGATGTAATTCTGTGGGCTAGACTTAAAAGGGACAAGTGTGTAAAGGTTGCAAAGGACACCTGTCAGACAGAACAGAAGGAATATTTAAGAAGGAGACCCTGTGGATAGAATGGCGATGATTACTAACCCGGGGTTGTTGACCAGAGTCAAGGTGATTGAAGAAAAGAACATCTTTGGCAGCAAACATCATCTCTGGAAGCTGACAGAACACAAGTTCTCAGTTAATTGGAACTAGACTTTTGCAGAATGAGGTATCGATGGATTGCAAATATTAAATTTTGAATTCTTTTCGAAACAATGACAACTCACTACTGTATAATGCAACCCAGATTGTAACAGAATTTGACTACTAACTGCCCAGGAGAATGGAAAAAGCAAAGCTTATCTTTATTATCTCTCTTTTGCCCAGAATGTGAATATTATCATTGGTAAAGTAGAAATAATGTTGATTGGTAAAAGTTGAAAATAAACAGATGATTTTCAAAGGAAGAATGTTATTCTAAAAATGTTAAAGAGAATGAAGTATGTTCATTTACTTTGTAATGTTGGCTTATAATAAGCTGGGTACTGTACTTTATGAGCCATCTGAAATTACCTATTCAAAATATATATAGAAAAAATTGATAAGAAGGAAATTTAACAATAATTAGTTGCCTCTCAATGGTAGAACCACCTGCAAATACACACAGACACGCACATAGACACAAATAAATTTTCTAACTCTCTATGATCTTAAGCTTTTTCTAAAACTAGAAGGTAATACTTTTATAACTAGAAAAAGAAATAAAAATCAAACGAAATAATTAAGATTATATTAAAAATAATTTTGGGGGAAGAAAATAACACTTAGAAATATGACACTATTTTGTTAAATTGATCTCCCTAAAATTTAGTTGATGACTAATTTAGAACTACAATTTTGTCACATTTTCAAAATTTTCAAATGAGTTCAAAAATCAATGACATTTGTGGAGACAGCATTGAAATTAGCATGCATAGCTTATTCAATCTGAAAATATTTTTAAATTTCCCTAAAAATGTCTAAATATTTGTTAAGGTATGTGACAAAATTAAAAATGGGAGACAGATCTGCAAAGATACTTGGCTCTTCCATTCTGCATGTGTCCTGGTGATGATCTCTTTGTGTGAATACAGACCAAATTTTCCTCATTGATCATAGGATATCAATCTTTCCACTCAACATCTTTTGTATAAAACATATGAATCTCTCTAAGAATACTTGGGGTTCAGGTTTTTGCAGGTGTGCTTAGACTTACCTTTTGGTTACTACACCTCTGCCAAAAATCTAGCTAAAATAAATGCTACTAAACAAGGTAATCTGAAAAACAAGCTATTCTCTTCTCTAATTTATAGTCAATTTTTGCATATTACCTCTTCATTAACTTGGTTTACAGTCAATGTTCATTGAATTAAGGTATGATGCTTGTGGTAAACACAATTCTGGCCTCTGTAATATTTGCTTCTTAATGTTATGTCTTGAGATAAGTTAAGCAATGTGAGAAAAGGGATTTTTCAGATGGAATAAAGATTATAGACTTTAAGATAGGGGCATTATCCAGGAATATTGGGATGGGTCCCTTCCAATCACTCGAGCACATAAAAGCACATAAGGTCAGTTGGGTTAAAGTGAAGGATATGGCAAGAAAAGAGTTAGGGATGACTAAGCAAAAGGAAAGATGAGAGATTCAAAGTACAGTGAAAGGATTTCACCAAAGATGCTGACTTTCAAAATGTAGAAAGTGCCTTGAAGCTATGCAACACAAGTTACCTCTAGAAGCCAAGACCTGGGGACTAGCTGAGAGTGAGTAAAGAATGGGACCTCATGCTACAACCAGGAGGAACTGAATTCAGTCAGTAACCTGAATGAACTTGGAAATGGATTCTCCCCAAAGCCTCCAAAAGGAAAACCAGTCACATTAACACTTTGATTTTTTCCCTGAATAATTTATGCAGAGAAATCAGTTAAAACCACACTCAGGCTCACAAATACCTGGGCTTGAAATCTAAAAAAAAATTCTTAGATAACATATTTATGTTATTTCAAGCCACTAAGCTCTTGTAATATTTTTACAGAGACAATAGACAATCATATAGTGTTCTACTTCTGGTTTTTCTGTGGAGTCAATACAAGAATGCTGAGACATTTTCTGGGGCTTCTCTGGTAGCTCAGTTGGTAAAGAATCCACCTGCAATGCAGGAGACCCTGGTTGGACTCCTGGGTTGGGAAGATCTGCTGGAGAAGGGATAGGCTACCCACTCCAGTATTCTTGAGCTTCCCTCGTTGCTCAGGTGATAAAGAAGCTGCTTGCAATGTGGGAGACCTGGGCTCAATCCCTGGGTTGGGAAGGTTCCCTGGAAAAGGGAATGGTTACCTACTCCAGTATTCTGGCCTGGAGAATTCTGTGGACTGTATAGTCCATGGGGTTGCAAAGAGTCAGTAACTACTGAGAGACCTTCACTAGACATTTTCTAAAAATCTAAAATCTAAAGTCTAAGGTCTTAAACTGTTTTTGTATAAGAAAATATATGGTATAAATAGGCCTATTATATTTGAGAGTAATACAACTCATCATTTATTTCACAATCACAATATGAAAAGACAACCTATGGAAAATATTTGCAAATAATATATCCAATAAAAAGAGGTTAGTATACAAAATATACAGGAAATTATACAACTCGGTGTCTAATCTAGTATCTAGTGAAAGTCACTCAGTGGCTGTTTGTGACCTGATTCTCCAGGCCAGAATACTAGAGTGGGTAATCTTTCCCTTCTCCAGGGGATCTTCCCAACCCAGGGATAGGACCCAGGTCTCCCACATTTCAGGCAGATTATTTACTGTCTGAGCCATGAGGGAAGCCCAAGAATACTGGATTGCGTAGCCTATCCCTTCTCCACCGGATCTTCCCAACCCAAGAATTCAACCGAGATCTCCTGCTTTGCAGACGGATTCTTTACCAACTGAGCTACTAAGGAAGCCCCAATAGCAAATACAAAACTAAAATTAAAACAAAACAAAACAAATTGGTAAAGGACCTGAGTAGAAGTGTTTTCAAAGACATACAAATGGTCAATATGAATATGAAAAAGGTGCTCAACCTTTGCATTTCAAATTTGAAATACAAGTCAAAACCATAGTGAGAGATCAGTTCATACTTATTAGAATGATTATTATCAAAAGATAAAACATATAGTAAGTGTTGGCTAAGATTTGGAGAAAAGATAACGTGTGTGCAGTGTCGGTGGGAATGTAAATAGGGGTAGCCACTATGGAAAATAGTATAGAGGTTTCTCAAAAAATTAAAAATAGAACTGCAAATGACCCATAATTTCACTTATCAATATTTATCCAAAGAAAATATAAATATGAACTTAAAAATACACATGCAGCCCTACGTTCACTGCAACATTATTTACAATAACCAAGGTATGGAAACAAGCTAAATATCTATCAGTGGATGAACAGACAAAGAAATTATGGCATATATACACACGGAGTATTATTCAGCCATAAAAAGAAGAAATATTTGCCATTTGTGACATGGATGGACCTTCAGGGCATTATGCCAAATGAAATCAGACAAAAGACAAATACCTTATGATCTCACGTATATGTAGGATCAAAAAAAAAAAAATTTGATCTCACAGATATGAAGACCATATTGGTGACTTGTTAGAGGGTAGACAAAATGGGTGAAGGGGTTCAAATATTATAAATTTCTAGTTACAAAATAAATAATTTTTAGGGATGCAATATAAAAAAATTAAAGACCACATCTATTTATCTACACACATACACACAGAAATATAATTCATCCTTTAAAAAAAAGAAAAAGGAATTCCTGTCCTTTGTGACAACATAGATAAACCTGGAGGGTATTATGTTAAGCAAGACAAGTGAAATAGACAAATGCTACAGATTATCACTGATATGTAATCACCAATATCACTACTGATACCAGTATCACTGCTATCAATAAAGAGATAAAATATATAAAAATAAAATAAATAAAAGTTCTAGAGCTAAAAATATAATAGCTGAAAATAAAAATTCACTAGCAGAATTAATCAGAATAAGTGTCAGTCAACATGAAGGTAGGATAACAGGAAAAAAAAAAAAAAAGATTGAATAAAAGGGAAAAGAGCCTGAGGGAATTTGGGGACACCATCAAGTGGCCCAATATATGCCTTTTGGAAAGAGAAGAAGAGAAAGATAAAGAAGCAGAGAGAATATTTGGAGAAATAATGGCCAAAGCATCTAAATTTGAAGAAAGATGAATATAAACATCCAAGAGCGTAAACGGCTTCAAGTAAGATGGACTCAAAGTTGCACCCTGGGATATATTATAATTAAACTTTTGAAAGACAAAGAGAAAATCTTACAAGCAGCAAAGGAGAAATTATTTGTCACATACAAAGGATCCTCATTAAGATTATAAGCAGAATTCTTATCAGAAACTATAGAGGTCAAAAAAGTCATGGGCCAATATATTCAAAATGCTAAAAGAAAAAAAAAATCTATCAACCAAAAACTATATATTTGGTAAAACTGTCCTTAAAAAATCAGGGAGAATAATCATATAACTGCTATTTATGAGAGTATGAATTTAAGTAAACAAATTCCAAATGCATTCATTACAAAACGTAAAAAGTAAAACTTAGAGAGAAAAATATATTAGGGAGAAATTAATGCATCTAGATAACCAATGTCTGAGGGAGTTTGTTACCATTAGATCTGCTCTGTAAGAAATGCTAGAGTCCTATAGTTCAACATAAAGTAACACCAGACAGGAACTAAAAGCCAAATAAAGACATAAAGATCTTTGTAAAGATAAACACATGAAAAATTATAAATCTTAACATAATTGTAACAATGGGTGCACAACTGCACTTTTTGTTTCCTATAGGATGTAACAGTACTATGTTAAAAAGCAATAACTCTAAAAGCTAAGAGTTTTGTAACTTTTGTTTACAATTCACATTTTGTTTTTAACATTTTATAAAACAGTTGTAATTAAAAGCATTATTAGTTCGTATTGCTGGGCAAAAGATTTATGAAGATGTAATTTTGCAGCATCAACAACTGAAAGGGGTGGTGTGTGCATGCTAATTCACTTCAGTCATGTTCGATTCTTTGTGATCCTATGGACTGTAACTTGCCAGGCTCCTCTGTCTATGGGATTCTCCAGGCAAGAATACCAGAGTGAGCTGCCATTCTTTTCTTCAGAGGATTTTCCTGACTCCAGGATCAAACCGATGTCTCTATGTTTCCTGCATTGGCATACAAGTTCTTTACCGCTAATACCATCTGGGAAGCTAAGGAAGAAAGGGGTGGTGATGGACTGTAAAGAAAGGAGTTTTTGCTATGTTATTAAAGTTAAGATAGTATAAATTCAAACTAGAGTGTTACAGTTTTAGAATGCTAAATGTAGTCTCCATAGTAACAATAAAGACAATAGTTATAGTATATAAAAAAATAGAAATAAAGAAATCTCAATACTTCACTGCACAAAACCAACTAAATAAAAAGAAGAGTAACACAAAACATTAGGGACAAGAAGTTATATATACATGTAAAACAAATGGCAGAAAGAAAAAAGTAAGTATCTTCTTATTGGTAATTACTTTAAATATAAGTGGTAAAAAGAATTAGATAGACATTTCTCTAAAAAAGATATAAAAATGGCTAAGCATGTGAAAAGATGTTCAACATTAGAAAAATGCAAATCAAAGGTATTCCCATTAGGATGGCCACTATTTTTTTGTTTGTTTGTTTTTAATTTTTATTGGAGTATAGTTGATTTAAAATGTTGTGTTACATTTTTCTGTACAGCAAAGTGAATCAGTTATACATGTACATATACTATGGCTACCATTAAAAAAAAACAGAGAAAATAAGTGTTGGTGAGATATTTATATACTTCTGTTCATAGCAGCATTATCTCTTTGAGAACCAGCTTTTAATTGTTTTTAGAGAAATGCTTATCTAATTCCTTTTACCATTTTTAAATTGCATTGTTTGTTTTGTTGTTGTTGATGGCTTTAGGAATTATTTATTTTGGATGGTAATCCATTATTAGACATTTGTCTCTAGTTCTGAAGTGAGTACCTTGTACACAACATATGATTGGCTCCTGGGTTTTTTCTTTGTTTGCTTTTTTTCTTTTTCTTTTTTTTTAATTCTGTCATTTGAAGAACTTAATCCATTTATATTTAAAGTAATTACCAATAAGAAGATACTTACTTTTTTCTTTCTGCCATTTGTTTTACATGTATATAAAACTTCTTATTAAAAGCAATCAAAATCATAGAGATTGAAAGAAGAATAGTGGCTTCCAGAGGCTGAGGAAGAAGGGAATAGGGAATTGTTTAAAGAGTAGAGAGCCATAGTCTTAAAATATGAAGAATTCTACAAGTAGATGGTGATATGGTAGCACAACATTATGAGTGTATCTGATACCACTGAACTGTACACTTCAGTTGAAATGGAAAATATTATGTCACATATATTTTATCACAATAAAATCATCATTTAAAATCTCTACTCTGAAAGCTCAAATAATTTTGGAAAATTTATATAAAATGAAAATGTTCTTTCTAAAAATGGTATTAACAACCTTTAAACAATAAATAGATAAAAATAATAAATAGATAACTTATTTGAAATGGTAATAAAATAAATAGCATGCAATATGAGTTATATGAAGGTGGCTTTTTTTCTGACTTCCATAGAGCAGTGTCTTCTGTAATTTGTATTCTACAAATTCTTATGAATGTATATGTGAATTTTTTTGCCATTGCTTCCTTCTTTATTATTTTTTTTTTACTTAAAAATAAAACTATTTTCATGTTTGATTATTTTGGACTAGTTCATTATGTTCTGCTAGCTGTTATACAGCTAGCAGAGCATAAAATTACTATTTTTTTTAAAATTTTTGCCCCTTAATTGGCCAAAGCTGCAACATCTGTCACTTTTGTAAGAATCAGGTTTCAGTTTCAAAGGCAGTATTAACAATCTGGCACAGCCACATCAGTATTACTTTCATTTAATCTTTTTGCTCATCCTCCCTTCTTTCACTAATCACTCCTCACCCTTCAAATCTACTTGTCTTCACAAAGTTCCCTTTCACCTTATGAGACTGGTACTGCATCTTGTTTGGGCTATGGATTCTTCGGAGTCTATCAGCTAAGCATTGCTCAATGATTCATAATTACATGTAGAATTTTTGTATCCATTCTCCATCATCCTTCCCTTTGCCAAAGAGTAAAATTTTATGTCAATTAGCCACAATAACATGCTATGAACCAGAGTTTAATCAGTAACAAGGCCTTCCCAGGTGACTCAGTGGCAAAGGATCTGCTGTTAAGCAGAAGACCTGGGTGCAATCCCTGGGTCAAGAAGATCCATAAGAAGGAAATGCAACCCACTCCAGTATTCTTGCCTGGAATCCCACGGATAGAGAAGCCTGGCAGTTTATAGTCCATGGGACCACAAAAGAGTCAGACAGGATTTATCAACTAAACAAAAATATAATGATCATTAAAAAGGATGTAATAGGAACACACAGAACTTTCCTGGTTCTGTGCATTTTGTTTTTTTACATTTCAGCCTCTGTGGAATACTTCTAAGTTGCTCCTCACGGAATAAACCTGCCCAAACAGATTAGCTCTGAGGTGAAATAAAAAACACAAAGGGAAGGTATTATAAAAGTACAAACATAAAATTTCTTCCCCCCCCCAAAAAAAAAAAAATTCTTCCCTGCTTGGTAAAATCCCTTTAGGGTATTGCAATGTTAGTATTATTTTTCCTCCCCTTTTCTTTTATCAACTAGAAAGGTAGTTTCACTTTTTGCTATTATAGCATCATACCCTCTAGTCACATGGACACTAGAATAACAAAAACAGAAACTGTATTCTTTCTTTTGTCTCCATCTTTCGACAAAGTTTGCCAATAAGCATACCTTCTAACTAAAAGAAAACAGAAGAAAAAACTTCCTATTTGTTCCTTTCTGCTTTTTCTGGGATTGCACAGCAGCATGGGCAAAATTGACTATACTACTGAACAATATATGGCACAAAAGCTTTACTCTTTAGTATGAAAAACATATGAAGTTTTTTTTTTCCCAAATATATGAAAGGAAACAAAAAATTTTGGATTGATGTAACTAGCTCTACCCAAAAAAACTCTGTTACCATGACAACTTCATTATTGACTTGATTGATTTAATAGTCAAGGCAATTGATTTTTTTGAGGTACAATTCCTGTATTTATACTTTGAGGAATGTAAATTAAAAAATAAGTAAAATGTATGAAAGACTGTGATGTAAATACTATAAAATTATAAATATCAAGCAGCACACATAGAAACTGATATATAAAATTGATTGAAAAATAATAAGAAAATAGCAGTATTTGTTATGATGGAATAGTGACAGATTAGCTTTTTACACATCAGCTCCTAATTTAATAACTATAAAATGCAAAATGCATGGTTTTGAAGACATCAGAGGTACACCAAAACATCCACAGTTTAAAGGGGTGAGAATCACAAAACGAAGAGAAGAATATTGAAACAGATGCAAACTATTCAATGCCTTCCCCCACCAAACATTTACAATTTTTGAAAGTAGCAACAAAAGGATAAGTAATAATGAAGTAGAAAGTGATAGCTGTAGCTGGTAAATATTGGTTAACTTTCCACAATCTCACGAAGCAGGAAGACAAAATTTGAGTTTCTGGGCTATAAGTTAGCCAAGCCATGAAGGACTAGTATGTTAGAGTGGAAGAAAGCATTTTGAAGTAAGCCCAATAGTTCAAGGCAATTTTAAAATCAAGCCACATCTTGATTTCTAAGAGATGCCACTATGATAGACTTAACACTAGAGAAAGGGATAGCTAAAAATGCTGGGAAGTTGATGAAAGCTGCCAAGACTTTCATACCGATGTGGGGAAAAAAAATGTTTCAGAGGTCGTCTTGTATTAGGGGTCTTGATAAACTCTTTCACACCACACACACACACACACACACACACACACACACACACACAAAGCCCACATAAGACCAAATTGGAAATAGACAAGGTTTCATGAAAGGTTAAATAGCAGCTTTGACTAGACTCAATTTCAACATTAATCTGCTCCTGTTCTAACAATGTGGTATAATATTTTTAAGAGGAACTTGATAGCATTTGTAGGACCAATAAATATATATTTTATCTAATTTATTGTCATATAAAATGGCCATAATATTCTTTTTAAAAGACTGGAATGCCCGAAGACATAATAAAATGAGTAAAATGGGAATAAATGGTACATCTAACACAGAGGTGATCTCAAAATTGTAGTTATCAGAGAAAAAATAGACAAAAAGAAGGATATTTTAACTCAAAAATGTGAAAACCACAAAAAATAAATGAAAATGTATGAAACTGAAGACTGTAACAATGGACCTTCAAAAAAATGTTAGAAGAGGACATCCCTGGTGGTGCAGTGGATGAGAATTTGTCAATCCAAGAAGCGTGGGTTTGATTCCTGCTCTGTGACGATTACACATGCCATTGGGCAACAAATCTCAAGAGCCAGAACTACTGAGTCTGCACTCTAGAGTCTGTGCTCCTCAACAGGTGAAGCCTCTGCAATGAGAAGTCCTTGTACCACAGCCAAGAGCAGCCCCCATTCTCTGCAACTGGAGAAAGCCTGAACAAAGCAAGGAAGACACAGTGCAGCAAATATAAACAAATAAATAAATAATAAAAATGCTAGAAGATTTTGCAGCAAATTAGGCAAAAAAGAAGGGAGGATCATTGAATCGAAAGGAAATACCCAACTGGAAAATATCAGATGTAAAGAATAAAGTTCAAGACATACTGACAAGACCATAATACATATAACAAAACCTACTGAAAAGTTCTGATATAAATGTACATGGAGTACCTAAGGAAAAATGGAGCTATGAGGAATATACTGTATGAGAAGATAGGATGGCCAAAAACTTTTTCTAAACTGATAAAAGAGAAAAACACTGAAAATTAAGAGTTCTATAAATATTAGGTAGGATAAACTTAAAGAAAACCACTGTCAGATCCATCAGAGTAAAACTGCTAAAAAAGACAAAGAGGAAAATATTAGCATCAAGGGAGGATCTACTGACACAAGACCTTCAAAGGAGCAAAAGTAATTCTGATAATAGCACCACTGAAGATAAAATAGCACCCTGAAGATAAAATATGATATTATTGAAGTCCTGAGAGAAAATTACTACCAGGCTAGACATATACATCGAGTGAAACTATCTTTCAAAATTAAATATAGTAAAAAAAAAATTAACAGAGGATATATTAAGCATATATAAACTGAAATAGCTCTTTAATAATATCACTGCCCAAAAAAAAAAAAAAAAATGTAAGCAAGGGCATACATAAACAACTTAGCAAAAAAAAAAAAAAAAACAAACAATAAATATAAGCAAATATAAATAATAATTTGCTATATGAAGTAGCAATAATATCTGATGATTTTAAAATCTGAGTAAAAATAAATGGAAATTGTTCACCAAGAAAGAAGAGATAAGAGAAATACTGTTGTAAGTGCCTTATGCCATTTGAAATAGTAAAACTCATACTTTATGTAGAAATCAAATAACTAAGAGAAAGAACATGTAATATCTAATATCACCATTAAAATAGAATAAAATTTAAATACATAATCAATAAAGAAGGAAACTAGAAATGACTAAAGATGCAAAACTTTATCTAGACCAAAGCAGTCAAGTAAGGAGGGATAAAAAGACTAGAGAAGAGGCAAGAGAAAGATTATAGATTTAAACTAAATAAGTTCTATTTGCAATTTTTTATGGAATCTCCACACTGCTCTCCAAAGTGGCTGTACTAGTTTGCATTCCCACCAACAGTGTAGGAGGGTTCCCTTTTCTCCACACCCTCTCCAGCATTTATTGCTTGCAGATTTTTGGATCGCAGACATTCTGACTGGTGTGAAGTGGTACCTCATTGTGGTTTTGATTTGCATTTCTCTAATAATGAGTGATGTTGAGCATCTTTTCATGTGTTTGTTAGCCATCTGTATGTCTTCTTTGGAGAAATGTCTATTTAGTTCTTTGGCCCACTTTTTGATTGGGTCGTTTATTTTCCTGGAATTGAGCTGCAGGAGTTGCTTGTATATTTTTGAGATTAGTTGTTTGTCAGTTGCTTCATTTGCTATTATTTTATCCCATTCCGAGGGCTGTCTTTTCACTTTGCTTATATTTTCCTTTGTTGTGCAGAAGCTTTTAATTTTAATTAGATCCCATTTGTTTATTTTTGCTCTTATTTCCAGTATTCTGGGAGGTGGATCATAGAGGATCCTGCTGTGATTTATGTCGGAGAGTGTTTTGCCTATATTCTCCTCTAGGAGTTTTATAGTTTCTGGTCTGACATTTAGATCTTTAATCCATTTTGAGTTTATTTTTGTATATGGTGTTAGAAAGTATTCTAGTTTCATTCTTTTACAAGTGGTTGACCAGTTTTCCCAGCACCACTTGTTAAAGAGATTGTCTTTTCCATTGTATATTCTTTCCTTCTTTGTTGAAGATAAGGTGTCCATAGGTGTGTGGATTTATCTCTGGGCTTTCTATTTTGTTCCATTGATCTATATGTCTGTCTTTGTGCCAGTACCATACTGTCTTGAAGACTGTGAGAATTGAAAGAGACGCATGTACCCCAATGTTCATCGCAGCACTGTTTATAATAGCCAGGACATGGAAACAACCTAGATGTCCATCAGCAGATGAATGGATAAGAAAGCTGTGGTACATATACACAATGGAGTATTACTCAGCCGTTAAAAAGAATACATTTGAATCAGTTCTGATGAGATGGATGAAACTGGAGCCGATTATACAGAGTGAAGTAAGCCAGAAAGAAAAACACCAATACAGTATACTAACACATATATATGGAATTTAGAAAGATGGCAATGACGACCCTGTATGCAAGATGGCAAAAAAGACACAGTTGTGTATAATGGACTTTTGAACTCAGAGGGAGAGGGAGAGGGTGGGATGATTTCGGAAAATGGCATTGTAACATGTATACTATCATGTAAGAATCGAATCGCCAGTCTATGTCCGACACAGGATACAGCATGCTTGGGGCCGGTGCACGGTGATAACCCAGAGAGATGTTATGGGGAGGGAGGTGGGAGGGGGGGTTCAAGAAAAAAAAAAGAAAAAAAAAAAAACTAAATAAGTAATTACAATACATGTATTTAAAAAATTCCAGTTCAAAGAATATTTATTCAGCTTATATTAAAAATAAGCACATTTTGATGCTTAAAAGAAAACACAAAAATAAGAGCAGAAAATGTTTGAAAGTAAAAGTGTGGAGTAAGTTATACAGAAATATCTTATAAAATATATTAATAATAGAAAAATGAAATGCTAAGACAAAATCATTAGAAGACATTATGAAATATACTTTATAAAGATAAAAATATGATGAAATTTTTTGGCAAAAAATTTGTCAAATATAAATGGCAATTTAAATTTGTATACTTCTGTAAACATAAACTACACAAAGCAAGGTTTTATAGATCAGAAAAAATACAAAGTTAATGGTGATATATTAGATTTTAGCACATTTTTGTAATTTATGGAAAAGTTTTCAAAATATTCTGTAAAGAGATGGGATATTTGGAAAATTTAACCAAGTTTTTACTGAACTGCCATTTGGCAAACACTACATGAAGTAATTGCAGAACAAACTACAAAAAGCAACTCTTATTCACAGGGATTCTAAAGCCAAATGAATTATGTAAACCTAATCTCATCAAATTTCAAAGGATTAAATACAGAGAATTGTATCTTTGTACTCTAGAAATACAGAATACAGACAAAAAATTCCTGAAATATTAAGAAATAAAGCAATGTACTTCCAGGTGTATAAGATGAATTTAGAAAAGGCAGAGAAATCAGAGATCAAAATGCCAATATTCACTGGATCATGGAGAAAGCAAAGGATTTCCAGAAAAACGTCTGTTTCTGCTTCATTGATTTCATTAAAGCCTTTGTGTGGATCACAGCAACGTGTGGAAAATTCATTCTTAAAGAAATGAGATTACCAGACCACCTTACCTGTCTCCTGAGAAACCTTTATATAAATCAAGAAGCAACAGTGAGAACTGGACATGGAGCAACTGGTTCCAAATTGGGAAAGGAGTACGTCAAGGCTGTATACTATTACCCTCTTTATTTAACTTCTTTACAGAGTACATCTTGCAAAATGCATGGCTGGATGGATCACAAGCTGGGTCAGGACTGCAAGGAGAAATATCAAACATTTCAGATATGCAGATTGTACCACTCTAATGGCAGGAAGGCGAGGAGGAACAAAAGAGCCTCTCCAAGGTGAAAGAGGGGAGTAAAAAAGCTGACTTAAAATTCAAAATTCAAAAAAACTAAGATCATGACATCTGGTCCCATCACTTCATGGGAAATAGAACAGGGAAAAGTGGAAGCAGTGACAGATTTTCTTTTCTTGGGCTCCAAAATCACTGCTGACAGTGACTGTGGCCATGAAATTAAAAGACGCTTGCTCCTTGGAAGGAAAGCTATGACAGACCTAGACAGAGTACTGCAAAGCAGAGACATCAATTTGCCAACAAAGGATCACATAGACAAAGTTATGGTTTTCCCAGTAGTCATGTATGTATGTGAGAGTTGGACCATAAAGAAGGCAGAGCGTCAAAGAATTGATGCTTTTGAACTGTGTTGCTGAAGAAGACCCTTGAGAGTCCACTGGGCTGCAGGGAGATCAAACCAGTCAACCCTGAACACTCATTGGAAGGACTGAGCCTGAAGGTGCAGCTCCAATACATTGGCCACCTGATGCGAAGAATGAATTCATTGGAAAAGACCCTGATACTGGGAAAGATTGAGGGCAAGAGGAGAAAGAGGTGGCACAGGATGAGATGGCTAGATAATATCACCAGCCCATTGGACTTAAATTTGAGAAAATTCAGGGAGATAGCATAGGACATGGGAGCCAGGTATGCTACAATCTATGAGCTTGCAAAGAGTCGGACAGGACTTAGCAACTGAACAGCAACAATAATAAAGCAATATACACATAAATGAGCCACATATAAGGAATCAATAATAATCAGAGTTAGAAAATATTTTGAACTGAATGATAGTGAAAACATGTTTTAGTAAATATCTGTAATGCTCCAAATGAAATAGAGGGAAATATATATCCTTGAATTAATTATACAAAAAATAATGTCTGAAGACCAGTGACCTGCATATTGATTTCAAAAAACAACAGAATTAGAATATATGACATGATGATGAACAGAAAATAATAGACTATAGAATAAACATATAATACAAGTATTAATCAAGCCAAAAGCTGTTCCTTTGAAGACATCAGTAAAATTGATATACCTTGGAAAGCATAATTAAGAAAAAAAGGCAGAAATTTTAAAAATTCAGGAAAAAAATACCCTAGTTATTCAATATTCAAGCAATAAACAGAAAACTGTAGAATATAATGCAAAAATATTTTCAAATGAAATGGAAATTAAATTAAATAAGCATACTTTTTAGATAAGAGAACACAAAATCCATTAAAAATAATATAAATGATTATATTTATATCTTTATTAAATTGCATTATTTAATAAAAAACATTTCCACAAAAAGTCCATATTAAAAATATTACATCATTGAGGTTTACCAAACATCTAAAGGGAAAAAAAAAAAAAAAAACCTAAAATTGATTTACACAAACTCCTTCTAGACAGTACAAAATGATAAAACTTTGCCATTCATTTTATTAGGCTAGAATAAGTTAGATTCAAAAACCTGAAAATACATTAGTAAATAAAATTCTGTAAAAAAGCATAACATTAATTTTATTAACATAAATTATTAAAAGAATATATAATAGCTTCAAAATATTCTATAGATGTATAATGCATCACAGTTAACTTCTTTAATTCTAAGAATATAAGTTATTTGACTATTCTAGCAAATTAAGTGATCAAAATTGATTTAAAAAAGAATGCAAATTGGTACACCACTATTAAGAACAGCAACAGAGGTTCCTTAAAAACTAAAACTAGAGCTACCATATGGTTCAGCAATCCTAACTTCTGGGCATATATACAGAGAAAACCATAATTTGCAAAGACACATGCACCCCAATGTTCACTGCAGCACTATTTACAATAGCCAAGACATGGAAGCAACCTAGCTATTCATTAGTGTATGAATGGATAAATATATGGTAAATATGTACAACAGAATACTATTCAGCCATAAAAAAGAATGAAATAATCATCATACTGAGTGAAGCAAGTCAGAGAAAGGTAAATATCATATAATATTGCTTATATGCAAAATTTGTTAAGAAAAGGTACTAATGAGCTTATTTATAAGACAAATAGTCACATATGTTGAAAAAAAGTATGCTTACCAATGGAAAAAGGAAGGAAGATAAATTGGGAGAGATAACTACAAAGAACCTACTACATAGCACAGGGAACTCTACTCAAAACTCTGTAATGACTTATATGGGAAAAAAATGTAAAAAAGAATGGAAATATATATATATACACACACATAATTGATTCACTGTGATGTTTGAAAGTTTGATAACAGTATGGAGTTTCTCAAAAAACTAAAAAATAGAACTACCAGATGATACAGCAATTCCACTCCTCAGTTTACACTTGAAAAACAAAACAAAAGCTCTACTTTGAAAAGATCCACACACCCCAATGTTCATAGTAACCTTAATTACAACTGCCATGATATGGAGAGAAAAAAAAAATAACTATCCATTAACAGATGAACGGATGAAGAAAATGTGGTATATCTACACAATGGAATACTGCTCAGCTAAAAAAACAGCAGTGCACTGCCATTTGCAGGAACACAGATGGACTTGGAAGACACACCAAGTGAAATGTCAGGCAGAGAAAGATAAATACTTTATTATACCATTTATACTTGAAATATAAAAATAAAAGAAAAAAACTGCTGAATATAACAAAAAACAAAGCAGGCTAACAGATATAGAGAAAAAACTAGTGCTTATCACTAGTTTTATGAAGGGACAACATAGAGATGTGCAGTTGATATATATAAATTATTGGTTGTAAGATAGGCTACAAAGATATACTGTACAACACAAGGAACATAGCCAATACTTGGCAATAATTATAAATGGAATATAGCCTTTAAGAGGTGTATAAAAAATAAAAATGTCATATGATCATCTCAATAGAAGTAGGCTAATGATTTATTATTGATACTATATATTTATTAAAGATACTAACAGCAGACTATAATTACATAGAATTTCTGAAATCTAATGAAGGAAACCTACAAAAAGCTAACAAAATACTCAATAACGAAAACATTAAATTTTACTCTCTGAACCAAAGATTAAAATGTTCACTATTATCATATCTAATCAACATTGCACTAAAATACCCAGCTAGAGAGACAAACCAACACAAATTACACACACACACACATACATTTAAAGGTTTTATAACTCAGAGCTATTAAAAAGCTAGAAAAGTCTCATCACTTGACCTTTACTGTTCAGTTCAGTTCAGTCACTCAGTCGTGTCTAATTCTTTGTCACACCATGGACTAGAGCACACCAATTTTCCCTGACTATCAACAGTTCCCAGAGCTTGCTCAAACTCATGTCCATCGAGTCAGTGATGCCATCCAACCATCTCAGTCTCTGTCATCCCCTTATCCTCCTGCCTTCAATCTTTCCCAGCATCAGGGTCTTTTCCAATGAGTCAACTCTTTGCATCAGGTGGCCAAAGTATTGGAGCTTCAGCTTTAGCATCAGTCCTTCCAATGAATATTCAGGACTGATTTCCTTTAGGATGGACTGGTTGGACCTCCTTGCAGTCCAAAGGGCTCTCAAGAGTCTTCTTCAACACTACAGTTCAAAAGCATTGATTCTTCAGTGCTCAACTTTCTTTATAGTTCGACTCTTACATCCATACATGACTACTGGAAAAACCATAGCTTTGACTTTTTGACAGACTTTGTTGGCAAAGTAGTATCTCTGCTTTTTAATATGCTGTCTAGGGTGATCATAGCTTTTCTTCCCAGGAGCAAGTGTCTTTAATTTCATGGCTGCAGTCACCATCTGCAGTAATTTAGGAGCCCAAGGAAATAAAGTCTGTCACTGTTTCTATTGTTCCCCCATCTGTTTGCCATGAAGTGATGGGACAAGATGGCATGATCTTAGTTTTTTGAATGTTGAGTTTTAAGCCAACTTTTCCACTCTCCTCTTTCACTTTTATCAAGAGGCTTTTTAGTTCCTCTTCACTTTCTTCCATAAGGGTGGTGTCCTCTGCATATCTGAGGTTATTGATATTTCTCCCGGCAATCTTGATTCCAGCTTGTGCTTCATCCAGCCTGGCATTTCACATGATGTACTCTGCACATAAGTTAAATAAGCAGGGTGACAATATACAGCCTTGACATACTCCTTTCCCAACAAAGAAGGACAGATTACAAATTAATGCTCTTTCTTTAACCCATTAAAGAACTGATGTCAGAGGGAAAACAACTAATCTCACATTGAGAGCAAAACAGCTATGTAGTTAGAAACAGAATTATTTATTTACTTAGGAGATACTGATGAATGCCATGTAAACTGATAACATTATTAGGCTAGGGTTTTGTTTTAACAACATGCGCTTCCAATTAAAAACATGGACAGCTTAAAAGGATGTAAAAAGTTACATCATGTAAACACTAACCAAAAAGAGCAGAACTGACTATATTAATTTCAGAAAAAGCAATCCTCAAGGAAGAAAAAAAATATCTGAAATGAAGTGAGACATTACGTACTGATCAAAAGGTCAGTTTTTCAAAAGACATAACAATCTTACTTGTGCATATATCGAACAATAAAGCATGAGAAAAACTGATAGATACAAAAGGAAAAAAATCTGCTATTATAATTAGAAACTGCAAACTTCTTTCTCAGTAATTGATAGAATAAATGAGCAGACAACCAGTGAAGATGTAGACGACCTAACACTGCTAACTTGAAATAATTCACATTTTTAGAGCACTTGACTAAACACAAGCTGAACAGTCATTCCTTTTCAAGTGTTCAAGGACACACATATAACACTCTACTGAAACTTTGATCTGCTCCCCAAAGGAGCCAATGAAGCACATTTTCCGAAGGACACAATCTACTTTTATTTTATTTTTTAATTTTATTTTTACTTTATTTTAATTTAAATACTGTATTGGTTTTGCCACATATTGACATGAATCTGCTGCAGGTGTATACGAGCTCCCAATCCTGAATCCCCCTCCCACCTCCAAACCCATATCATCTCTCTGGATCATCCCCATGTACCAGCCCCAAGCATCCTGTATCCTGTATCGAACATAGACTGGCGCTTCATTTCTTACATGATAGTATACATGTTTCAATGTCATTCTCCCAAATCATCCTACCTTCTCCCTCTCCCTCACAGTCCAAAAGTCCATTCTATACATTTGTGTCTCTTTTGCTGTCTCGCATACAGGATTATCATTACCATCTTTCTAAATTCCATATATATGTGTCAGTATACTGTATTGGTGTTTTTCTTTCTGGCTTGCTTCACTCTGTATAATCAGCTCCAGTGTCATCCATCTCATTAGAACTGATTCAAATGTATTCTTTTTAATGGCCGAGTAATACTCCATTGTGTATATGTACCACAGCTTTCTTATCCATTCATCTGCTGATGGACATCTAGGTTGTTTCCATGTCCTGGCTATGATAAACAGAGCTGCAATGAACTCAAGGACACAATCTACTTTTAAAATTCAACAAACTAATGTCCTGACAAAAGCACTTTTCTAGATAGGTGGAAGAATACATTAAAAGTTGAAATGGGTAAAGGAGATTATAAGAAGTGGTATGATGATTAAAAAAAAATAAGTTAATTCTCTACATCTGTGGGAAAGGGAGAGGGTGGGGTGATTTAGGAGAATGGCATTGAAACATGTATACTATCATGTAAGAAACCAACTGCCAGTCTATGTTCAATACAGGATACAGGATGCTTGGGGCTGGTGCACGGGGATGATCCAGAGAGATGATATGGATTTGGAGGTGGGAGGGGGATTCAGGATTGGGAACTCATGTACATCCGTGGCTGATTCATGTCAATGTGTGGCAAAACCAATACAATATTGTAAAGCAAAATAAAGTAACAGTAAATTTTTTTTTTTAAAGAAGTCTCCACTGTATCAGATCAACTAGAAAAGAAGATACAATATAGCTGGAGAGGTTAGATATGAAGAAGTTCAAATATTGGGAACCCAGAAAAGAAATCACATTAATCATGAATGCTTCCTTTTTGATTTTTGAAGTAATTTAGAAAATGAGTAAAACCTCATATTTTGATGAAGGCAGACGGAAAAGTTTACAATGAGTGTGAGAGGTCAAGAATGAATAGAGTTGGAAACTGAGTACTTAACAAGTTAGACAACCAGCAAAGTGGTGGAGATTTTAGTGGAGATAGGGAAGATTGTAGAAAAGAGTGAAATGGTTCAGATACTCATATCAGCTGTCTAGACCACTTGAATTAGAACAGTCAGAAACTCTTCAAAGAACAGATTCTTTCACCATCACTTCAAGCCTAAAATTCAAACCTCAAAATATGTACTGCTGAAAAATAATTCACAGGAAGACAAAAAATTATCTATATCTAAAAGTTTCATTTGCTTTCCTGGTTGTTCAGTAGTAAAGAATATGTCTGCCAATGCAAGAGACATGGGTTCAATCTCTGGGTTAGGAAGATCTCCTGGAGAAGGAAATGGAAAACCATTCCAGTGTTCTTGCCTGGGAAATCACATGGACAAGGACCCTGGTGGGCTACAGTCCATTGGGTCACAAGAGAGTTGGACACAATTTAGTAACTATATATATATATATATATATATATATATATATATATATATATATATATATATATATTCAGGTACATCTATTTTTCCTTTTCCAATCTCACTCTGTCTCAATGAATTCAATGTGTTCTGATAATAGAATGACGATTTTCTTTTTAGAAAACCTAAGAAACAATTGTTATTCAGTTGCTTAGTCATGACAGACCTTTTTCAACCCCATGGATTGCAGCATATCAGGCTTCCCTGTACTTCATAATCTCCCGGAATTTGCTCAAACTCATGTCCATTGCGTTAATGATATCATCTAAACATCTCATCCTCTGTTGCCCCTTTCTCCTCCTGCCCTCAATCTTTCCCAGCATCAGGGTTTTTTTCCACTGAGACAGTCTTTGCGTTAGGTGGCTGAAGTATTGGAGTTTCAACTTCAGGTTCAGTATCAGTCCTTACAATAAGTATTCAAGGTTGATTTCCTTTAGGATTGACTAGTATGATCTCCTTTCTGTTCAAGGGATTCTCAGGAATCTTCTTCACTACAATTAAAAGGCATCAAGTCTTTGGTGCTCAGCCTTCTTTATGATCCAGCTCTCACATCCATATATGACTATTGGAAAAAACAATAACTCTGATTATACAAAACTTTGCTGGCAAAGTGATGTCTCTACTTTTTAATATGCTTTCTAGATTTGTCATAGCTTTTATTCCAAGGAGCAAGCGTCTTTTAATTTTGTGGCTTCAGTCAATGTCTGCGGTCATTTTGGAGCCCAAGAAAATAAAAGCTGTCAGTTTCCACTTTTCCCCATCTATTTGCTAGAATAATATTTTGTCAAAAGTAATACATACAAAGAGTATATATATAATTATTAATATGAATAAAACATAAGCAAAAACAACCACTTGGAGGAGAACAAGATTGCGGAGCAGTAGGTGGATGTGGAATTCATCTCTCTCCATGGATACCTCAGGAATACACCTTCAGACACAGAAGTGCATGCAAAACACCAGCTGAGAGAGGACAAGAGTACATGACCAGTGGAAAAGAATATATAGAACCACACAGAATTGGTAGGATAAAGAAACTAAAGGGGAAAACAGGAGTGTTAGTAGGGCTGGACCTGCCCTCAGCAGGTGGGGGAACTGGAGCAGGGGTCTGATCCCCACATTGGGGCAGTTATCTGAGTCAGAGGATTGTAGGAGATAGGAAGAATAGAAGAAAACAGGCTCCCACAAGGGTCGCAGAAGGAATTTATAATTAATGATAAACTGCATGCTTTAAGGCATGAGACTCTTGAAACAGGTCCAGAGGGAACAGTTCATAATCTTGAAAATAAGATATGATCCTGAGGTCAGAAAACCAACCTCAGAGTGTTTTCCAACTGGCATCTCAGAGTCACATGTTTTATGTATCCGGAAGAAATCTATAGATAATAATATTAATCTTAGCTACTGATTTGTTATTGATTACTATTTCTTGGTTACTCAATGGTTAATGATCACTTTGTTCTTTGGCCCTGAAGGTCACATGAGTTATAGCTTAACACACTGCACATTCCTTCCTTCATGGCTGAGAATATAATAAAGGTGGCATGCATTCAGTTTTGGCATCTTCACCCTGGAGCAGTGTTGGTCCCCTGATCCTCACCTTTCACTGAACTTTTGTCTTGTTTCTCATTCTCCCACCACATTGCACTTTCAGAAACCCTGCTTGTAGAGCTGGACTTGACAGAGGAGACACATTTAAGGCTGAGAGTCAAACAGCTGATCTGTGGCAGCCTAAATGGAATGAAAATCAGACAGTCCTTGCCACAGCCATACATACTCCGAACAGGAAAGAGGGCCCCCTGGAAGGCACAGTGGCTGGGAGCTGGAGTTTAGGGACTGTGGAGCAATCTCAGGGTGAGGGATGCTGTTGACTGTGGTGAGACAGACTGAGGGGATGTGAGGGAGGAAATCGTGGTGGGAAATGCCTGTGGAGGAAAGCCAGGCAGCCATGGAAGCAAAGTGATACTGCTGAATCATGCATAGGGGATGGAGCCATCACTGTAGCCTCTCTCACCCAACATGCCATCATTGACAGCTGAACAATAGAGAGGCTGGCCCATCAAATGCCTGATGCACTGAACTGCAGAGTATGACCCTACCCAGGGTGCTTCTTTAAGTGACTAATGTGCCAAACTACAGAGTAGGACCCCATCCAGGGTGGCATTTTCAGTCCCTGATGTGCCGATCTACAGAGTAGGTCCCTAGTGAGGGGGGCCCCTCTATGTGCCTGATACACTGAACAACAGAGAAGGACCCTAGGCAAGGGAGCCCTCTAAGGGGTGGAGTTATGGGGAAAGACTGGCCAAAGATACCTTCTGATCACCAGGTACAAGAGGCTGGAAAAAAAAGACTCTGATAGGGCCATAACTTCTGTGGCAGAGGCAGAGGCAGTCCATGTGCCTGCATACTTGGGACCACCAGGGTCCCTGCAAGCCAAGCAGCTGCACCACCTTCACGCTCAACTCCCACTGGGGCAGAGCTGCCACAGGCAAAAAGAGTCCTGTGTCTATTCACATAGAGTCACATAGGTCATGTCCAGCTCTGTGGCCCTGTAGACTGTGGCCTGCCAGGCTTCTCTGTCAGGGAGGGGTGTTCTCTACACAAGAATACTGGAGCATATTGGCCACTACTGGTTGCCATACCCTTCTAGAGCACTATATTTCCTGCTGCCCTAGCCGCCAACTCCCCTGAGTACCTGGTGCTGTCAAAACCCCTATGACCCAAGCAGTCTCACCATCTCCACACCTGGTCCTCACAGGGGCAAACCCAAATCCTCCAGGGCAGCCTCAGGAGCAAACCCCAGTGGACGACCCACCTGTAGAGGTGGAAATGATATCATAACTGAAACCCAGGGGCAGTGTGGCTAAAGAAGGCCATGTAAAAACTGCAGATTAAACCCACACAATCAACTAAGCAGACTCTGTGTCTATGGAATATATAAAAGGTCATTGAGAGCTCCCACAAAAGAAAACACACTAGTTCTGATAGCTGTGGACATTGCAGGCAAGTGAGAGAGTCAATTACTAGGCAGGTTGATAAGAAATCTGGGGTCCCTGAGGAGGAAAAAGGGATCTGGGACTCTCAAGGAGGAGATAGGGGTCTGGAATTCTCAAGGAGGAGGAAAGGACAAATGTTTTTTTCTGCATTCCTTAGTAAGGATTATATAACAATAATGTGTCCTGTT
This sequence comes from Capricornis sumatraensis, assembly GCF_032405125.1. Classification (NCBI taxonomy): domain Eukaryota; kingdom Metazoa; phylum Chordata; class Mammalia; order Artiodactyla; family Bovidae; genus Capricornis; species Capricornis sumatraensis. The sequence goes on along the minus strand of NC_091074.1, from coordinate 41,954,317 downwards.
TGAGGACATGTTTCTCCTTCCTGAAAACCTTCTGGCTAATCCTATTATCTTAAAATGTATATTGTGGGAGTGGGTCTAATAAGAGCTTTACAACTTTGAGACATTCTTTATATTTATTGTAATAATTAATTTAAAAAAATATATAATTCCCTTATTAAGACTAATGAGGTGGGCACTCTCCATCCCCCTTCTGATGTCTATGTCAGAAGCTTTCTCTGTCCCTTTTCTTACTTTAATAAAATTTTGCTACACAAAAGCTCTTGAGTGATCAAGCCTGGTTCCTGGTCCCAAAGCTAAATCTTCTTCGGAGATCATGAATCTGACTCCATGTACCGTAAGCTATCATCTTGAGGGCTCAACAGGGATCTTCAGGACAATGTAAGAACATTGAAGAATTCTAGCCTCTCTGCTTTCTCAGTATACATGATTTCTGCTTTACTTTACTAACTCTACGATATGCTTCTGTGAATGAATGACACATGCTACATGAAGCAAGTGATGAGCTCTGCTCTGTGGTTTCAAGGTGCCTCATAAAGACCGAAGGCAGCCCCCCAAAGGGGAACCTTGTCAAGAATTTACATCGACCTGCCAATGTCATGAGACACCCAAGGTCCCTGCTAGGGGAGTGGCCAGAAATGGGCAAAGAATGTGGACTGAACTTTCCTTTCTTGGTCATCTTTTCCTGGTCTCTTTGACCATTTTGTAATTGCATTGGGAATTAGAACTGCTAATCTAATCTGTCGGATCATAGACTTTCAAGAGACTTGTGATCCATGCTGTTGCTATGTACTTTTACTTAGACTCCAAGTATGGAAGCACCTAGCCTTGCAAGGAGTGAAAACTTCAGTTCAGTTCAGTTCAGCTCAGTTCAGTCGCTCAGTCGTGTCCGACTCTTTGTGACCCCATGAATCGCAGCACGCCAGGCAGGCCTCCCTGTCCATCACCAACTCCTGGAGTTTGCTCAGACTCACATCCATTGAGTCAGTGATGCCATCCAGGCATCTCATCCTCTGTCGTCCCCTTCTCCTTCTACACCCAATCCTTCCCAGCATCAGAGTCTTTTCCAATGAGTCAACTCTTTGCATGAGGTGGTCAAAGTACTGGAACTTCAGCTATAGCATCATTCCTTCCAAAGAAAACCCAGGGTTGATCTCCTTCAGAATGGACTGGTTGGATCTCCTTGCAGTCCAAGGGACTCTCAAGAGTCTTCTCCAACACCACAGTTCAAAAGCATCAATTCTTCAACGCTCAGCCTTCTTCACAGTCCAACTCTCACATCCATACATGACCACTGGAAAAACCATAGCCTTGACTAGACGGACCTTAGTCGGCAGAGTAATGTCTCTGCTTTTGAATGTGCTATCTAGGTTGGTCATAACTTTTCTTCCAAGAAGTAAGCGTCTTTTAACTTCATGGCTGCAATCACCATATGCAGTGATTTTGGAGGCAAAAAAAAAAAAAGTCTGACACTGTTTCCACTGTTCCTCCATCTCTTTGCCATGAAGTGATGGGACCGGATGCCATGATCCTAGTTTTCTGAATGTTGAGCTTTAAGCCAACTTTTTCACTCTCTTCTTTCAACTTCATCAGGAAGCTTTTTAGCTCCTCTTCTCTTTCTGCCATAAGGGTGGTGTCATCTGCATATCTGAGGTTATTGATATTTCTCCCAGCAATCTTGATTCCAGCTTGTGTTTCTTCCAGTCCAGCGTTTCTCATGATGTACTCTGCATAGAAATTAAATAAGCAAGGTGACAATATACAGCCTTGACGTACTCCTTTTCCTATCTGGAACCAGTCTGTTGTTCCATGTCCAGTTCTAATTGTTGCTTCCTGACCTGCATACAGGTTTCTCAAGAAGGCAGGTCAGGTGGTCTGGTATTCCCATCTCTTTCAGAATTTTCCACAGTTTCTTGTGATCTACACAGTCAAAGGCTTAGGCATAGTCAATAAAGCAGAAATAGATGTTTTTCTGGAACTCTCTTGCTTTTTCCATGATCCAGCAGCTGTTGGCAATTTGATCTTTGGTTCCTCTGCCTTTTCTAAAACCAGCTTGAACATCAGGGAGTTCATGGTTCATGTATTGCTGAAGCCTGGCTTGGAGAATTTTGAGCATGACTTTACTAGCATGTGAGATGAGTGCAATTGTGTGATAGTTTGAGCATTCTTTGCATTGCCTTTCTTTGGGATTGGCAAGAACACACTTGGGAGTGAGGCAGAGCTTTAGCTCCAGGACGGTCTCAGGCTAGAGGTCACTCTCTTGGCTGCCTGCCACAGAGCCTGCAACCTGAAAGTGAATCTTTGTCATGGCTGTGCCTCTGATATCCTTGGATAGAAGTGCTGCTAGTGACCATGAGGTTTCTGAGGACACAGATGGGGAATTGCAGGATTTGGTCAGATTGGAAGCGCAATGGACTTCTTCCTTTGGTAGCGCTAGCTCTTGGTGGACCAGAGAAGGCTTTCCAGGGACTTTTGTCTCAACTCCCTAGATATTCCTTTTGTGGAATGTGTGGGAATGAGCTGGAAGGATTGGCCCTAGTAACTTGAGAACAAAAATCACTTTTTCCTTGCTGGACAACCCCCCACAACTTCTTTTGCTATCACATATACTGGCACGGTGACATTCAGAAGGGACATCTTTATGTTTGTCTCTTTATGAGTCACTGCTTCTACTGAGGTTAAGACTGTGCTCAAGAAGGTGCATAGGCCCATGGAAGACAAATGCTTCCCCTAGTAGTCCTAGCCTGGGAAACATTCCAAAAACTACTCTGTTCCACCTTGGGTAGCATCAGAGAAACAGGCAAATCAAACAAAGGTCTTGGTGGTATGGAACTAAGTCGATGTGGAATGCCATCTGATCTACCCTGGTGCATCTCCATCCCTCCTTAGTGGTAGAACTGGGATGGACAAATAAGATGCCTGTGTCAGTAAGGGACAGACTAAGTTCAACCAGGGAAGGAAAGCTTTGGTGGAAAGTCTGTCTAGACCCCTATCTAGAGCAGGGAAGGATGCTTCCGGTGGAAAAAACCCACAGCTATGGATGTTGCTTTTTTCTCTCTTACAGGTGGGAGTTGGCAGTTCCAGAACCACTCCTTTAAAATGTATTTAAAAAAAAAAAAAAACTGGGACAAGTTTCATCCCCAGAGTTTAAAAAGACACGTCTGGTCATCTTCTGTGATACTGAATGGCCATGGTACCCTTTGGAATATAGGGAACGCTGGCTGGTCAAAGGGTCTTAATTATAATGCTGTTTTACAGTTAGACCAGTTCTATAGAAAACAAGAGAAATGGGTAGAAGTGACATATGTGTTGCTCTTTATCTCTTTGTGTGACATGCCAGACTTATGTCCTAAGGGTACAGATTTGGGTGTGAAAACTTCTGCTCCCTCCTGTCCTTTTGCTTTGACCCTGCATCTGGGGCTCCCAACTGAACAAGCTGAGAGTCAGGGCACCCTTCCAGGAGGGGCTGCCTCAGTCTTGGAAGAAATTCAAACAGTACCAATTACAGTCAAGGCTATTAAAGGATTCAAAAAGTACATAGAAGCCTTTATGGGATTAACTTTACTTTACGAGCTTACTTGAAAACATATAATGTATGTCTTGGGACAGATGATGACCTGACTTGAAAGCTTGAGTTTTGGGGGAAGCTACTACTTTTGGAGATGAGTGACTTGAGATAAGGGGAGAGAGGGAACACAAAATAGCCCTCCTGCCTACTGGGAGCCAAGCAGTTCCCATAACAGCCACTTTGCTGGATGTATTCTTGAAGGACTCAAGCAAGCACACACTAAGACTTTAAACTATACTAAGTTGGCTGTCTTAGAACAGGGAGAGAAGGAAACTCCTGGTAAACTCCTAGATAGACTATGGGAGGCTCACCACTAGTTTCCTGATGTTGATCCTGAAAGTGCAGAAGGAGAAATGATCTTAAAAGATAGATCTGTCACTCAGTTGGCTCCAGATATCTGGTGTACGTTACAGAAACAGGAGTTTGGATGAAATCAGTCTTTAAAAAAACTGTTGCAGCTGGCTTAGATGGTATATTATGGTAAAGAATATGAGGAGGAAAAGAGCAAAAAAGAACCAGGCAATAGACTGTGGCACCAACAATGGCTGTTAGATCTGTTCTGAAACAGCCTGAGGAAAAATGCCCAGAAGAACCCAGAAGAAAAGGGATGGACTTGTGGAAAGGAGGGGCATCTAAAGAGGGATTGCTCTCAAGCATCTAAATTGCCTCTGACCCCATGTCCAGTCTGCAAAGGACAATACTGGAGAAGAGACTGCCCTCTGAGGTGTAGGCCCCAGGTGTTGGACTCTCAAGACAATTGGGACTGAATGTGCCCGGGAGTCCCCACACAAACCCCCATCCTAATGACACCTGAAGAACCCCAGGTATTAATAACTGTGGGGGACCAATCACTCAATTTTCTTTTGGACATTAGGGCAACTTTCTCTGTATTCACTAGAGCCTCTGGTCTGCTTTTCTCCGGATCCACAGCCCCGTAATAGGGCTGTCTGGATGAGCCAAATGCTATTATTTCAGTCATCCTTTAAACTGCAAATGGGACTCTGGCTATTTTCTCATGAGTTTTTGATTGTGCCAGAATCTCCCTCACCCCTTCTGGGGAGGGATATACTGAGCAAGGTACAGGGCTCTGTTTTCATAAATATGGAGCCTGCTCCTTCTCTCTCATTAATTGACCAAAATGTAAAGCCTAAAGAGTGGGCAGATGAAAAAACTATGGGTTGAGCACAAAATGCTGTTCCTGTCATTATCAAGCTCAATGACCCTCACTGATTTTCATATCAGCAGAGTACCTATTAAATCTCAAAGTTAAGGAAGGGTTAAAACAAATCGTTGAGAATTTAAAGGAGCAGGGGCTATTAATTCCCTGTAACAGTCCATGCAATACTCATATTTTGGGTGTGAAAAAGTCAAATGATAAATGGAGACTTGTTTAAGATATATGAATAATGTGCCAAATCCTTCTAATTTATTGTCTGAAATTCCTAAAAGAGCCAAATGTTTTTCAGTCACTTATTTGAAGAATACTTTCTAGAGTTAAACCTATACTAAATCATCCCCTACCAATGACTTTAAGACAATTGAGAGGTTTTTTAGGAGTTACAGGCTACTGCTACATTTGGATTCCAGATTATGGGGAACTTACCCAGCCTTATATAAACTTATAACTAGACTTAGTAGGCCCAAATTGACAACTGGTTTGATCTCCAGTTACTCAAAAGGCTTTTAAAACTCTTCAAACTGCTCTCTTGCAGGCTCCAACTTGAATCTTGCCCACATGCTGAAAGAGCATTATTGCATAGGAACCTGAAATGTTAGGTCCATGAATCAAAGCAAATTAGAAGTGGTTAAACCGGAGATGGCAAGGGTGAATGTTGACATTCTAGGAATCAGTGAACTAAAATGGCCTGGAATGGGTGAATTTAACTCACATGACCATTATATCTACTACTGTGGGCAGGAATCCCTTAGAAGAAATGGGGTAGCCATCATTGTCCACAAGAGTCCGAAATGTAGTACTTGGATGCAATCTCAAGAACGACAGAATGATCTCTCTTTGTTTCCAAGGCAAACCATTCAATATCACAGTAGTCCAAGCCTATGCCCCAAGTAACGCTGAAGAAGATGAAGTTGAACGGTTCTATGAAGACCTACAAGACTTTTAGAACTAACACCCCCAAAAAGAAGTCCTTTTCATTATAGGGGACTGGAATGCAAAAGTAGGAAGTCAAGACACACCTGGAATAGCAGGCATATTTGGCCTTGAAGTACAGAATGAAGCAGGGCAAAGGCTAATAGAATTTTGCCAAGAGAATGCACTGGTCATAGCAAACACCCTCTTCCAACAACACAAGAGAAGACTCTACACATGGACATTACCAGATGGTCCACACCAAAATCAGATTGATTATATTCTTTCCACCCAAAGACAGAGAAGCTTTATACAGTCAGGAAAAGCAAGACTGGGAGCTGACTGTGGCTCTGATCATGAACTCCTTATTGCCAAATTCAGACTTAAATTGAAGATAATAGGAGAAACCACCAGACCATTCAGTTCAGTTCAGTTCAGTCACTCAGTCGTGTCTGATTCTTTGCGACTCCATGAATCGCAGCACACCAGGCCTCCCTGTCCATCACCATCACCCGGAGTTCACTCAGACTCACGTCCATTGAGTCTGTGATGCCATCTAGCCATCTCATCCTCAGTCGTCCCCTTCTCCTCCTGCCCCCAATCCCTCCCAGCATCAGAGTCTATTCCAATGAGTCAACTCTTCGCATGAGGTGGCCAAAGTACCGGAGTTTCAGCTTTAGCATCATTCCAAAGAAATCCCAGGGTTGATCTCCTTCATAATGGACTGGTTGGATCTCCTAGCAGTCCAAGGGATTCTCAAGAGTCTTCTCCAACACTGCAGTCAAAAGCATCAATTCTTCGGTGCTCAGCCTTCTTCACAGTCCAACTCTCACATCCATACATGACCACTGGAAAAACATAGCCTTGACTAGATGGACCTTAGTTGGCAAAGTAATGTCTCTGCTTTTGAATATACTATCAAGGTTGGTCATAAGTTTTCTTCCAAGGAGTAAGTGTCTTTTAATTTCATGGCTGCAATCACCATCTGCAGTGATTTTGGAGCCCAAAAAAATAAAGTCTGACACTGTTTCCACTGTTTCCCCATCTATTTCCCATGAATTGATGGGACCAGATGCCATGATCTTCGTTTTCTGAATGTCGAACTTTAAGCCAAATTTTTCACTCGCCTCTTTCACTTTCATCAAGAGGCTTTTTAGCTCCTCTTCACTTTCTGCCATAAGGGTGGTGTCATCTGTATATCTGAGGTTATTGATATTTCTCTCGGCAATCTTGATGCCGGCTTGCATTTCTTCCAGTCCAGCGTTTCTCATGACATACTCTGCATATAAGTTAAATAACCAGGGTGACAATATATAGCCTTGACATACTCCTTTTCCTATTTGGAACCAGTCTGTTGTTCCATGTCCAGTTCTAACTGTTGATTCCTGACCTGCATACAGGTTTCTCAAGAGGCAGGTCAGGTGGTCTGGTATTCCCATCTCTTGCAGAATTTTCCACAGTTTATTGTGATCCACACAGTCAAAGGCTTTGACATAGTCAATAAGGAAGAAATAGATGTTTTTCTGGTACTCTCTTGCTTTTTCCTTGATCCAGCGGATGTTGGCAATTTGATCTCTGGTTCCTCTGCCTTTTCTAAAACCAGCTTGAACATCAGGGAGTTCACGGTTCACATATTGCTGAAGCCTGGCTTGGAGAATTTTGAGCATTACTTTACTAGAATGTGAGATGAGTGCAATTGTGCGGTAGTTTGAGCCTTCTTTGGCATTGCCTTTCTTTGGCATTAGATTTAAAACTGACTTTTTTCAGTCCTGTGGCCACTGCTGAGTTTTCCAAACTTGCTGGCATATTGAGTGCAGCACTTTCACAGCATCATCTTTCAGGATTTGAAATAGCTCAACTGGAATTTCATCACCTCCACTAACTTTGTTCATAGTGATGCTTTCTAAGGCCCACTTGACTTCACTTTCCAAGATGTCTGGTTCTAGATTAGTGATCACATCATCATGATTATCTTGGTCGTGAAGATTTTTTTCATACAGTTTTTCCATGTATTCTTGCCACCTCTTCTTAATATCTTCTGCTTCTGGTATATACCATTTCTGTCCTTTATCGAGCCCATCTTTGCATGAAATATTTCCTTGGTATCTCTAATTTTCTTGAAGAGATCTCTAGTCTTTCCCATTCTGTTCTTTTCCTCTAATTCTTTGCATTGATCGCTGAAGAAGGCTTTCTTAACTCTACTTGCTATTCTTTGGAACTCTGCATTCAGACGCTTATATCTTTCCTTTTCTCCTTTGCTTTTTGCCTCTCTTCTTTTCACAGCTATTTGTAAGGCCTCCCCAGACAGCCATTTTGCTTGTTTGCATTTCTTTTCCATGGGGATGGTCTTGATCCCTGTCTCCTGTACAATGTCACAAACCTCATTCCATAGTTCATCAGGCACTCTATCTATCAGATCTAGGCCCTTAAATCAATTTCTCACTTCCACTGTATAATCATAAGGGATTTGATTTAGGTCATACCTGAATGGTCTACCGGTTTTCCCTACTTTCTTCAATTTAAGTCTGAATTTGGTAATAAGGAGTTCATGATCTGAGCCACTGTCAGCTCCTGGTCTTGTTTTTGTTAACTATATAGAGCTTCTCCATCTTTGGCCGCATAGAATATAATCAATCTGATTTTGGTGTTGACCATCTCATGATATCCATGTGTAGAGTCTTCTCTTGGGTTGTTGGAACAGGGTTTTTGCTATGACCAGTGCATTTTCTTGGCAAAACTCTATTAGTCTTTGTCCTGCTTCATTCTGCATTCCAAGGCCAAACTTGCCTGTTACTCCAGGTGTTTCTTGACTTCCTACTTTTGCATTCCAATCCCATTTCAGACCATTCAAGTATGACCTAAATCAAATCCCTTATACATAAATGGAAGTGAGAAATAGATTTAAGGTACTAGATCTGATAGATAGAATGCTGGTGAACTATGGATGGATGTTCATGACATTTGTACAGGAGACAGGAATCAAGAACATCCCCATGGAAAAGGAATGAAAAAAAGCAAAATGGCTGTCTGAGGAGGCCTTACAAATAGCTGTGAAAAGAAGAAAAGCAAAAAGCAAAGGAGAAAAAGAAAGATATAAGCATGGTGAATGCAGAGTTCCAAAGAATAGCAAGGAGAGATAAGGAAAACTTCCTCAGTGATCACTGCTAAGAAATAGAGGAACATAACAGAATGGGAAAGACTAGAGATCTCTTTAAGAAAATGAGAGATACCAAGGGAATATTTCATGCAAAGATGGGCTCAATAAAGGGCAAAATGGTATGGTTAACAGAAGCAAAAGATACTAAGAAGAGGTGGCAAGAAAACACAGAAGAACTGTACAAAAAACATCTTCACGACCAAGATAATCACGATGGTGTGTTCACTCACCTAGAGCCAGACATCCTGGAATGTGAAGTCAAGTGGGCCTTGGAAAGCATCACTATGACAAAGCTAGTGGAGGTGATTGAATTCCAGTTGAGCTGTTTCAAATCCTGAAAGATGATGCTGTGAAAGTGTTGCACTCAATATGCCAGCACATTTGGAAAACTCTGCAGTGGCCAGAGGACTGGAAAAGGTCAGTTTTCATTCCAATGCCATAGAAGGGCAATGCCAAAGAATGCTCAAACTACCATACAATTGCACTCATCTCACATGCTAGTAAACTAGAGCTCAAAATTCTCCAAGCCAGGCTTAAGCAATACGTGAAACGTGGACTTCCAGATGTTCAAGCTCGTTTTAGAAAAGGCAGAGGAACCAGAGATCAAATTGCCAACATCAACTGGATCATGGAAAAAGCAAGAGAGTTCCAGAGAAACATCTATTTCTGCTTTATTGACTATGTCTAAGCCTTTGACTGTGTGGATCACAATAAACTGTGGAAAATTCTGCAAGAGATGGGAATACCAGACCACCTGACCTGCCTCTTGAGAAACCTGTATGCAGGTCAGGAATCAACAGTTAGAACTGGACATGGAACAACAGACTGGTTCCAAATAGGAAAAAGAGTACATCAAGGCTGTATATTATCACCCTGGTTATTTAACTTATATGCAGCATACATCATGAGAAATGCTGGGCTGCAAGAAGCACAAGCTGGAATCAAGAGTGTCAGGAGAAATATCAATAACCTCAGATATGCAGATGACACAACCCTCATGGCAGAGAGTGAAAAAGAACTAAAGAGCCTTTTGATGAAAGTGAAAGAGGAGAGTGAAAAAATTGGCTTAAAGCTCAACATTTTGAAAACGAAGATCATGGCATCTGGTTCCATCACTCCATGGCAAATAGATGGGGAAACAGTGGAAACAGTGTCAGACTTTATTTTTTTGGGCTCCAAAATCACTGCAGATGGTGACTGCAGCCATGAAATTAAAAGACGCTTACTCTTTGGAAGGAAAGTTTTGAACAACCTAGACAACATATTAAAAAGCTGAGACATTACTTTGCCAACAAATGTCTGTTTAGTCAAGGCTATGTTTTTTCCAGTGGTCATGTATGGATGTGAGAGTTGGACGGTGAAGAAAGCTGAGCGCCAAAGAACTGATGTTTGAACTGTGATGCTGGAGTAGATTCTTGAGAGTCCCTTGGACTGCAAAGAGATCTAACCAGTCCATCCTAAAGGAGATCAGTCCTAGGTGTTCATTGAAAGGAGTGATGCTGAAGCTGAAACTCCAATTCTTTGGCCACCTCATGTGAATAGTTGACTCATGGGAAAGACCCTGATGCTGGGAGGGATTGAGGACTGGAAGAGAAGGGGACAGCAGAGGATGAGAATGCTGGATGACATCACCGACTCGATGGACATGAGTTTGAGTGGACTCCAGGAGATGGTGATATACAGGGAGGCCTGCCGTGCAGTGATTCATGGGGTTGCAGAGTCGGACAGGATTGAGTGCCTGAACTGAACTGAACAGGATCAGAGTTTAGTTTGTTACTGAAAATGAAGGCTATGTCCACATTGTTTAAGGGTAATTGTTACTATTGTTTTACTTATGCCTAAAGCTCATAAGTTATGTGAGATCTTAAATTCTAAAGTTCAGGGCAACAATGCTCCATCTTTAAAGCTGCTGTAATTCCAGGGGTGCTGAAAACTCTAAGAATACATTATCATTTACATTGTTCCTAGAGACCCCAATCTTCAGAAAAAGTTGAAAAGGCTAATGATATTATTAAAAGACATCCATGTAAGTTAACTCAGGAGACACAAGAGAGTTGGTTTAAAGTTTTACCCATAGCTTTAATGAGGGCACGAACTGCCCCTAAGAAGAAGAGACTGTCTCTATGGCAGTCTGTTTTTGTGCACAGATATTGTCATAGACCCTAAAGCCTTAAAATTAACTATGTGACTCAGCTTTCAGTTTTTCAACCTCCTCATCAACTGAAGGCTTCCCATGGTTTGTTTCTCCACTTCAAAGAAAGGATTTTCTTCACCTCTGAGAATGCCTTCACCAACAACAATTGTATGTGATGACTCTTCTTGATCTGATGACATCTAACAATCCTAAGATGGACTGATATAACTATGGACATAATGTGACTTTTAATTTTGATTATATATTGTCTTGTTTTAATGACTATTTTGCTACACATAAGAAGGTAAATGGGTCTAGATCTGGTGGCTTTTTACCTAACATTTATCATATATGGGATGAGGTTATATGGCTAACGCCTGAAATGGGATGTCTCATATCTAGCGCCCCCATATGCTGGGAACATATAGAGCCATATCCAGAAGTTAACTACTTAATTATAATGATTTGAAACAAATGGAATTTTTGCCCCAGGAAATATGCAATATAATCATTGCCATGTTTTCCAATCCAAGTTCAGGTCCTCACTTTGCCTGGCCAAGCACTGATTAGGACTGGATATCTCAGTCATGCTGGCTTGCTCCAAACAGGCCCTACTGGATATGTGGCTTGTACCTATGGGCATGGCTTTCTGCTGGCTGGATAAGGAGATACACCATAGATCTAGCTTTTACTCATGGCTTCATATTTTCAGAGCTTCCAGAGAAGACTGCTAATTTACCACACCTTAGAACTCGCTGAGCAAGATCTGTATTTCACTGGTATTATTATATGGCTGCAGTATTTGTTCCCTCTCTGGGAACTACAGATGTTATACTAAGAGGTGAGGCTCAGACTAACTTTACTCAACAGGCTTTACAAGATTCTCAGAAAGCTGCTTCAGCTCTTAATGCTGAACAAATACAAATTAGAAAGGTGGTTTACAAAACAGCTTTGCCTTAGATATTGTGACAGCTGCACAAGGAGGAACTTGTGCTATTATTTATACCCAGTGCTCTGCATATATACCCAGTACAAGCACTAATGTTACTTACTTTACTAAACACATGATCAAGATGATTCAGGCTATGGATACTCCTTAAGCCTCAGTTGCCTCACTTTGGGAGATGTTAACTAGTTCCTCATGGTGGAAAACTGTCCTAATTGAAATAATTATAATTGTTCTGTTTTTGCTGCTTGCTCCCTGCATCTGTAACTGTGTAGCTGGATTTGTTTCTAGTTGCATGAAGGCTTTTAAGTTACAGATGGTTGCTTAAACTCCTGTGACTGCAGCAATTTCCTCCAACTACTACTTGGGGCCCCTGGATAAGAGACCCTCAGTATAAGAGTTAGGAGAATATGTTGCCTCGACAATTTAGGTATGATGGCCATCAACAGCAGGAAGTAGCTATGGAACAAACCCGGCACCCCTTTCCCTAGGCAACATAATTCTCCTAAAGAAAAAGGGGCAATGAGAGTCGATTCCTAGGCAGGTTGACAGGAAGTCTGGGGTCCCTGAGGAAGAAAAAAGGATCTGGGGTTCTGAAGGAGGAAATAGGGGTCTGGCATTCTCAAGGAGGAAGAAAGGACAAACTCTTTCTACATTCCTCAGTAAGGATTATATAACAATAAAGTATCCTGCTTTAGACCTGTTTCTCCTTCCTGAAAACATTTTGGCTAATCCTATTACCTTAAAATGTTTATTATGGTAGTGGGTCTAGTAAGATCTTTACAACCTTGAGACATTCTTTGGATTTATTGTAATAATTAATTTAAAAATATATAATTCCCTTACTAAGACTAGTGAGGGGGGCACTCTCCACCCACTTTCTGATGTCTATGTCAGAAGCTTTCTCTGTCCCATTTCATACTTTGATAAAACTCTGCTACACAGTTCTTGACTGATCAAGCCTGGTCCCTGGTCCTGAAGCTAAATCTTCTTTGAGGATCACAAGGCCAACACCATTCACAGTAAGCTATCACAAGAGCACACAGGAGTAGGATTAGATTAGAATCTGAGCTGCCCTCAAAGCAGGCACAGAGATCAACCCAGTGTTGGAGGGCAATTTAGGGAGGTCAGGTGTACTGTGACTTCCAGCAAAGGAAAGGACTCTGACAGAAGTGACTCAACAAAAAACATTTATTAATCTTTTTTTTTACATTTATTAATCTCATGTTTTGACTTATCCTGTTGAATCTTTTGAAATTTTTCTTTTCCTTTTTTCTCCACCTTTGTTGTTTTTTATTTTACTGGCACTGCTGCTGCTGCTGCTAAGTCACTTCAGTTGTGTCCGACTCTGTGCAACCTCATAGACGGTAGCCCACTAGGGTCCTCTATCCCTGGGATTCTCCAGGCAAGAATAGTGGGGTGGGTTGCCATTTCCTTCTCCAATGCATGAAAGTGAAAAGTGAAAGTGAAGTTGCTCAGTCATGTCTGACTCTTAGCGACCCCATGGACTGCAGCCTACCAGGCTCCTCTGTCCATGGGATTTTCTAGGCAAGAGTACTGAAGAGGCTTGCCATTTCCTTCTCCTTACTGGCACTATGAAATCTAATTAAGCTTTTGAGCTTCCCCCACATCCTCAGTCATATATCTTTATTGTTGTTATAAACCTCTACCTCCATATTCAGTTCAGTTCAGTTCAGTCGCTCAGTCGTGTCCGACACTTTGCGACCCCATGAACTGCAGCACATCAGGCCTCCCCGTCCATCACCATCTCCCAGAGTTCACTCAGATTCACGTCCATCGAGTCCGTGATGCCATCCAGCCATCTCATCCTGGGTCGTATCCTTCTCCTCCTGCCCCCAGTCTCTCCCAGCATCAGAGTCTTTTCCAATGAGTCAACTCTTCGCATATTGGGCTTTTGCAATCCTCCGTATTGGGCTTTTGCAATTCTGTGGAGGTTTCCTTTTCATTTTTTCCTTTGTTTTTCTTTTCTCTTTAAAAAAAATCTGTTATTATTTTTTCTACCTTTATTCCTTTGTTTGCTTTTCTTGCTGTTACTTTCCCTCTGCAGCTAATCTTTAATGTATATAAATGTGTGTTTGTATGCATTCAGTCACAATTTTTACTGTTGTTATAAACCTCTCCCTCTAGGTTGGGCTTTTACAGTTCTGTGAAGTTTTCCTTTTTTTTTCTCTCTCTCTTCTTTTTTCTTCCATTTTTTTCTTGCCTTTTCTCTTTTTTTATAATTTTAAGTTTTACTTTTTTTAACTTGTTATATTTTTTCCACATTTTTTCCTTTGTTTGCCTTTCCTACTCTTCTTTTCTCCTTGCAGTTAATCTTTAATGTATATAAATCAGCTCCATCTACCTCTATATAATGTTGCATATCTATTCTTTTATTCTTTGCTTTCTTTACTTTCCCTTCAACATATTTGTTAGATTTGTTTTCATTGCTTTATTCCCCACTTGGCACCTTGCTTTAGTTTCGTTTTCCAATTTGTGCTTTAGTCAGTTTTGTTCTTAACTGGCAAATATATTTTTTTTTATTTCCTTTGTTCGTTGGGTCAATCTACCATACTTTATTTTTGTTGGACTGTTTTGACTTTGCTCATGGCTGTATATGTATATGTGTATATTCCATTATTTTAATTATTATTTGCCTGATTTTGTAACTGCCATTTGTCTGGGGTTCATCTTTGGTCACTCACTTTTGGATATTTGTTTTAATCTCACCTAATGCCATAACAAACCAATTGTGGAGTCTTTGTTCCTGACCAGAGATCATGTCCTGAGCCTTTGGAGTGGAAGCACTGACTCCAAGACCTTAGACTACCAGAGAAATAACTAGGGAATATCAAATAGTGATAACTCACACAAAAGAAACCACTTGATTACAAGCCCTGGGATCACCAGTAACACAGGACTGGGCAGGACATCTCATCTAAACAATAAACAAAACAAAAATACAAATCCAATCATCAACAGATAGGATTACCACCTCACTCAGCCTTTTAGAGGAAAAACAAACAAAACTCAGCACAAATCTTACCCTATTTGAAGCTTACACAAACCATTGGACCAACCCTAGGAGGGCAGGAACCAAACAGAAGAAAGAATTGAACCTTGAAGCTTGGGAAGAGGATACCTCAAACACAATAAGATAAAATAAAATGAAAAGGCAGAGAAAAATTACACAATTGAAGGAATAAAGTAGAAACACAGAAGTCCAAACAAATGTGAGGGAATAGGCAAACTTCTTGAAAAATAATTCAGAATAACGATAGTAAAGATGATAAAATGGAGAAAATGCAAGTATCAATTAACAAAGACCTAGATGAATTAAAGAGTAAATATACAAAGACAAATAACACAATTACTAAAATTTAAAATACTCTTAGTTCAGTTCAGTCGCTCAGTCATGTCTGACTCTTTGTGACCCCAAGAATCACAGCACGCCAGGCCTCCCTGTCCATTACCAACTCCCGGAGTTCACTCAAACTCATGTCCATTGAGTCAGTGATGTGATCCAGCCATCTCATCCTCTGTCGTCCCCTTCTCTTCCTACCTCCAATCCCTTCCATCAGGGTCTTTTCCAGCGAGTCAATTCTTCACATGAGGTGGCCAAAGTATTGGAGTTTCAGCTCTAGAAGGAATCAATAGCAGAATATCTGAAGCAGAATAAGGTGAGCTGGAAGATAAAATGGTGGAAATTACTTCTGAAGAGCAGAATAAAGTAACAAGAATGAAAGAACTGAAGATAGTCTCAGAGACCTTTGGGACACTGTCAAATGTGCCGACATTTGAATTATAGGGATCCCAGAAAAAGAAGAGAACAAGAAAGGGTATGAGAAAATTTTTGAAGAGATTATAGTTGAAAATTTCCCCCAAATGGAAAAGGAAATAGTCAATCAAGTCCAAGAGACACAAAGAGTCCCATACAGGATAAACCCAAGGAGAAAAACACCAAGACACATACTAATCAAATTAACAAAGACTAAACACAAAGAAAGAATATTAAAAGCAGCAAGAGGGAAGCAACAAGTAACATACTAGTGAAACCCCATACATTTAACAGTTGATCTTTCAGCAGAAATTCTGCAGGCCAGAAGGGAATGGCAGGATATATTTAAAGTATTGAAAGGGAAAAATCTATAATCAAGATTACTGTACCCAGCAAGGATCTCATTCATAATTGATGGAGAAATAAAAAGTTTTTCAGACAAACAAAAGTTAAGAGAATCCAGTACCACCAAACCAGCTTTATGACAAATGTTAAAGGGACTTATATATTCAGGGAATATGATTGAATAAAAAAGATCAAAAATCAACCCTAAATAATTAAGAAAATGGCAATATGAACATATGTATCAATAATTACTTTAAATGTAAATGGATTATATGCTCCAACCAAATGACATAGACTGGCTGAACTGATACAAAAACAAGACTCATCTATATGTTGTCTACAAGAAACCCACTTCAGATCCAAAGACACATATAGACAGAAAGTGAGAGGATGGAAAAATATATTCCATGTAAATGGGAAGCAAAAGAAAGCTGGAGTAGCAATCCTTTTATCAGACAAAACAGACTTCAAAATAAAAAAAATATTACAAGAGATAAGGAAGGACACTACATAATGATCAAGGGATCAGTCCAAGAGGAAGACATAACAATTGCAAATATCTACACGCTCAACATAGGAACACCTCAATACAGAAGACAAAAACTCACAGACATAAAAGAAAAAACTGAGAGTAACACAATAATAGTAGGAAACTTTAACACCCCAGTCACACCAGGAAAAATGACTTGCATTTTATTCAATAAGATATTTTCATCTTATAATTATTTGTGTTGATAAATTGTATCATTTATTTCTGGTATTCAAGGAAATATTGAGGACTGGTGAGAAAGGAATGGCTTATTTTTTCCAACTTTATGTTAATGCTAAGTATTACTTTCAACGAGTCTCATTATTAAATATTATGAAATCCTAAAGCATCATAAGGTACATAATTCTAGGTATTAAAAAGGCTGCCACACTGCTGCTCCTTTGCTAATGTACATATTTCTGGAAAAATGCTCAGCAATGAGTCATGATTCCTTTCCTAGAAGGTCATTACTTGCCTTCCCCCTTGCTCTGCAGTGAGAATTCTGGCTTTAACAACATCACACATATACTCATTTGCTCAATCTTATAAGACTCATAAATAGTTTCAGAATTACTCTGCACATACAGCTACAAAAGCAAAGCTACTGAACTTTCATTTCCATCTAGGATAACAAAACTTTAAAGAACGTTGCTTTCCCAAAAACAATGAAAAAGTCCAGATACATTACAAATAATAATTTCATTGAACCCATTGTGAAGTTGAGAGTACAAAGCAACCAAGTAATATGAATTTCAAAGAGGAAAAAGTCCAAAACAGTAAGGGTGCATAAACTTTATCAACTATTGTAAAACGCTGGCAGAAGAGGTACAATTCACTATTACTAGATGAGAAGTCAGCAAAATTTCACTAAGAGGCCAAATAAATGGATAGCATGGCATTTTGGAATAGATGGGGGCTACAGACCCAAATGGAATTGTTTCTATCCTTAAAGCCTTTTCAATCACCTCTCTACTTGAATACTTACAGAAAATACTGGAGGCAGGCGAAAAGACTTGCTATCTGTTGATAATAGCAAGTATACAGGGTATGATCTGTGGTTGTGGGGACACAGAACATATCAAGACTCGTTTCCTCATACCCTTGTTGTAGCATTAAATGACACAAAGAAAGATAGCATAGCTGTTTCCCATGTAAAGGCAAAGACAATTTTGGGTTAGAAGAAAGGTAGGAAAAATAAGGCCTCTTCTTCCTGAAGGAAAAGTAGAAAGGCATCTTAGACTCAAGATACTCTATGGTTACCAATCATTGATCTTTTTCTACTGAGAGAGTTTAAGAGAATTCATATCTGAGACCAACTAGAAATATAAAGGAAAGTTTGGTTATCATTCAAAGGATCAAAAATGCTGAGAATCTGCCCATACTTTTGGCTCAGGTGCAAAGTCATCTTCAGAAAGCTGAGCCAGAACCACACCTCTTGCTCCTAACATGGACACCTCTCACCCTTAACATGACTCTAATAAAGAAGTCTACAATTCTAATGTTAGAAATAGAAGAGCCTCTTGATGAGGGTGAAGAAGGTGAGTGAAAAAGTGAGCTTAAAACTCAATATTTAAAAAAAAAAAAAAAACTGCAAAAAACAGATTATGGGCTTCCCTGGTGGCTCAGATGATAAAAAGTCTGCCTGCAATGCAGGAGACCTGGGTTCAATCCCTGGGTCAGGAAGATCCCCTGGAGAAAGAACTGGCAACCCACTCCAGTATTCTTACCTAGAGAATTCCATGGACAGAGGGGCCTGGAGGGCTATAGTCCACAGAGTTGCAAAGAGTCAGATAAAAACTGAGTGACTTTTACTCACTCACTCAAGTTCATGGCATGCTTCATGGCAATTAGAAAGAGAAAATGTGGAAGCAGTAACAGATTTCCTCTTCCTGTACTCTAAAATCACTGTGGATGGTGATTGCAACCATGACATTAGAAGACAATTGCTTCTTGGGAGGAAAGCTTTGACAAACCTTGACAGTGTGTTAAAAAGCAAAGGCATCACTTTGCCGACAAAGGTCCATAAAGGCAAGGCTGTGGTCTTTTCACTAGTCATGTATGTATGTGAAAGCTGGACTATAAAGAAGGCAGAGCATCAAAGAACTTATGCTTTCAAACTGTGATGCTGGAGAAGAATCTTGAAAATCCCTTAGACAGCAAGGAGATCAAACCAGTCAATCTCAAAGGAAATCTACACTGAATACTCTTTGGAAGGACTGTTGCTGAAGCCAAAGCGCCAATACTTTGACCACCTGATGGGAACAGCTGACTCATTAGAAAGGACCCTAATGCTGGGAAAGATTGAAGGCAGGAGGAGAAGAGGGTGACAGAGGATGAGATGATTGGATGGCATCACTGATTCAAAGGAGATGAACTTGGGTAAACTCCAGAAGATGGTGAGAGACAGGGAAGCCTGGAGTGCTGCAGTCCATGAGGACTGGGAGAGTCCGATATGACTTGGAGACTGAAAAACAACAAGCAGGACGAGGAGGAGGAGGAGCATGGAGAGAGCTCGCCTCTGAAGTGCCCATAGACAATGTTGGCTAAATGTTAATGTTAGAGGAACTAAAACTGAGAGGAGCTCTCAAATACCAAAATCCTTACTGTACACATGTAAGGAGATGGAAGCTTGCCACGAGGAATCTGATGATTGGGATTACTGATAGTAACCATAGTCATAGTAAAAAGAAAACCTAAATAGACTTCATTCATTGTAAATGTGTAAATCCCACTTTAATGTTCTGAGAGAAAAGGCATGCTAATTTCAAGATGCAGATACTATTTACCTCAGAACTTAGTTTTACACATAATGTTCAGCATTTAATTAAAATAGCATAATTTTTGTGAGATCAATAACAAAATCAGGAGAAAATTATCCAACAAACTGTGAAGAAACAAAGGAATCAAAAGAACCTGATTAAGCGTTGAACCGTAACACACTATCAGATAACGATGTTAAAACACTATCATGTATAAAATACATAATCACTGAACAGCTGCTGTATAGTACAGGGAGCTGAGCTCAGTAATTCATGATGACCTAGAAGGGTAGGATTGGAGGAGGGGTGTGAGGGGGTGTATGTATACAGGTAGGTGATTCACTTTGTTTTTTATAGCAGAAACTAATCAAACACTGTAAAGCAATTATACTTCAATTTTTTAAAGAGCTGTATTTATTATGTTAAGTGACCTAATTAGGAAAAGATGTGGACATGAATAAATAGATGCTTACTATTAATAGAGAAACACAAAGAATAAGAATCAAATAAAATGGAATGGGAGGGTGGGGAGACATCAATATAAGAAAATGAGAGTCTTGTGACTGGATCAGTAGTAGACTTGAAATGGCCTCTGGAATTCTCCATTAGGGTCTTAGGATCACTGCACTTCTTTCATGGTGGTTCAAAGGGAGAGTGTCTTATGAATCCTAGATTTAATTGTAGAATCAGTACCTAGTCTTCAGTATATTCTATTAACCTAACGAGGATCTAAAAAGTCACTAAATTCACTCCAGGTTCTAGAAGATGGAAAATGAACTCTTAATTGCTACCTCAATGGGAAGAGTAGCAAGAATATTTATTTTATTGTTTTAATCTCTCATTATATATCCTCCATTCTCCTAATCCATATTCGTTGCTAAAACTAATCATGGGCATTATCAATTTAAAATATCCAAATATAAGTAGCTTTAGAGATGAAATGACTGTAAATTTTATAAGCGATAGAAAAAGCAAGTCAAAGGAAATAACATTTCTATTGTTCTTTTTTATTTCTAATATATACTCTAATGGATGATAGTATACCAGGCCAAGGGCCTGTTTTACTTACCAACTAACTAAAATTTTTAACTTCTTTTCTGATATTTAACTCCAAGTTATTTACTGTCCATTATAATTATTTGAATAATTTATTATTTTAGAATATAAGATTATTAATCTTAAAAACATGTTTTAATTTTTTAATATTATACAAGGCTTTTCATATTTAACCTTATTATAATCTCCATCATGCTACAACAAAAGATGAAATGAAACCAAATTCAAACAACAAGTCATTTCATTTTTTTTTGTGGCAAAACCTCTTCTAACTGATTTTATTTCCCTTAGATTTAATGAATTATTTGAGCAGATTGATTCTGTTGGTTGGCCTTGTTGGGATGAAATGTTAAGGGAAACATCTGAGTTTTAAACAGTTGGATCAGTAATACTAGAATCTTTCAGATAAGCCTATCTATAGCACTTTATGCTTTTATATTTAAACTCTCTTCTTTTATTGCCAATAAAACCAGAAATGTTGAGAAGACAGACTGTGAGCCTATAAGCCAAATGTTGACATGAATGACATTTTTACTCTGATTCTATTTTTATAACTTAAATGGTTTCTCCCAAAAGTCATGAAAAAGCATTGTGATTCATATTTATGACTGATTCTGAATCTATAAAAATGAAATAACTTTCCCATTTTGTGTAGATTTAGAAATGAAAAAAATTTTGAGTAATTTTTAAAATTATGATGTATAGAATATTCTGTTTGTTGCTGAAAATGTATTCTAATTTGACTAAGGATTGAAAAGCAGAGACATTACTTTCCCAACAAAGGTCTGTCTAGTCAAGGCTATGGTTTTTCCAGTGGTCATGTATGAATGTGAGGGTTGGACTGTGAATAAAGCTGAGCACCAAAGAATTAATGCTTTTGAACTGTGGTGTTGGAGAAGACTCTTGAGAGTCCCTTGGGATGCAAGGAGATACAACCAGTCCATTCTGAAGGAGATCAGTCCTGGGTGTTCTTTGGAAGGAATGATGCTAAAGCTGAAACTCCAGTACTTTGGCCACCTCATGTGAAGAGTTGACTCACTGGAAAAGACTCTGGTGCTGGAAGGGATTGGGGGCAGGAGGAGAAGTGGATGGCAGAGGATGAGATGGCTGGATGGCAACACTGACTCGATGGACATGAGTTTGAGTGAACTCCAGGAGTTGATGATGGATAAGGAGGCCTGGCATGCTGCAATTCATGGGGTCGCAAAGAGTCGGACACAACTGAGCGACTGAACCGAACTGAATTGAACTGAAGAATAAAAAAAGAATCCAGATAATAAAATTATTTTGAATATTTTAATCAGAAATATCATTTAAAGCTGTCAGGTAAAAATATAATTTATTTTTCAAACTAAGAGATATTTGTGCTTTAATTTGGGCATTTTTGATAGTGAATATACTGAAAACTGTTAACCTTGTTTTTGGTTGCTTAGGAAAGCTACAGTCCATAGGGTTGCAAAGAGCTGGACATGGCTGAACACATCATGTTCATCATAACTTGTCATATGAGTAAAGTTTAGTTTGTATTCGCTTGACATACTGCACTTCTGATTAGTAATTATAGAAAAACTATACTCAAAAACCCTAAGATGACATTCAGTAATATACAATAGCTTTTCCAGTGACGGGATATGGTGTGGCCTATAATTCATGTTGTAGTGTTATTATCTAAAAATGTGTCTAGGAACTTTGATCCAGAAACTATCTTCTAAAATGTATATAAGATGTTTCTAGTTCTCTGTACTGAAACATACTCTGAACCTGTCCACATCTATGTTTTTTGGTCATCATTTGCACTTTTCTATCTTAGTTTATATCAGAATTTTAAACATCAGTTTCTAGAACATACTCTGAAGAGTATCTTTATCAGGAAAATCCTATCACCTTCAGAAAAGATGATCATTATCACAAGAAAGTCATAGGTTTAAGAAAAAAGTTTAATGTTAACAAATGAGTAAATATATCCTATAACTTCAGTTTAAATCATAGCATGTGCAATCTTTGTTAATGTTCCTTTATATTTAAATCAAAGCACTTATTTCACATACAAAATTAGAAATGTTAATTGCTAACACATTTAAGAGAAATAAAATGTAATTATTTCTTGCCCTACTGCACAAAGATTTGTTAAAATGAAAAGTCCTGTTAATTTAAAAGCTATTACAAGTTATGATTAATCTTAATAGTTACAATATTGTTGAGGATAATTTGCTTAAACCTTTAATTAAAAGATGAATCACCCTTAAAACTATGTAATTTTGAAAGGAAAGGGTCTTGAGTCCAAACACTTTTCTAATTCAATACTAAATCTGATTAAAATAGTTACAGTACAATACCTTCCCAATACTGGTTTTGAACTAACAGTTTGAGAGATGCTTACCTGATATACTTTTCTCTAGTTTGATACTGAAATGTAACATGTTAAAGATTGTTATTATATAATAGGCAAAATCACTAACATCTATGAATTCTGATCTTTTAAACAGCCATTTCTAAACCATAATAGAATTCAAACTAGACATATTCCCCAATTCTTGATTTGTTCTTAGTATGCCTTAGTAAACTGTCTTTGGACAGATTGCAACTCAAGAATAAACAATCATACATAGGGAAATTAGCCCCTGAAAAGACCAGCAATTACAAAGTAGTAGCATATTAAAAATAAATGTATGGGCTTCTCTGGTGGTCCAGTGGTTGAAAATTCGCCTGCCTATGCAAGGAATGTGGGTTCGATCCCTTATCTGGCAAAACCCATGTGTTGTGGAGGAACTAAGCCTGTGTGCCATAACTACTGAGCCTGTGCTCTAGAGCCCACTTGCTACATTAATTGAAACCCATGTGCCTAGAGTCCATGCTCTGCAACAAGGGAAGTCACTGAAATGAATTTGGAATGGAAC
The DNA here is from genome assembly GCF_032405125.1 of Capricornis sumatraensis. Lineage (NCBI taxonomy): Eukaryota > Metazoa > Chordata > Mammalia > Artiodactyla > Bovidae > Capricornis > Capricornis sumatraensis. Next base: position 41,931,062 of record NC_091074.1, on the reverse strand, counting down.
TCTCTATTCACACAATTTATAAGTAATAACTATATTACACATTTAACCATAAGGGAAATTTTAATTTCTAATATGAGGAAAATAGTTGTACTTTGTCCTAGTTTGCTTTTTGTTCTCAAGCTCAGTCCATTTTGGTTTTAAATCCTAGGAAGAAGGCAGGTAGTAAAACCAAAAACCAGAACACCAAGCAACCAACCAACCAAAGTGAAGTGGTACAAAACAGTGGTTCTGTGAGCTTCTTTGAGAGGTAGAAAGATATATGTAGAAGCTAGATATGGAGGCTGAATAAAATAGAAGTTATGGAAATTTCCTGCTGTGGATAAGTAATTTACGAACATATAGTTTTCAGACAATCAATAACCTTTGAGTACAGTATCACCTAAAAGTTTCTTAAATTAACCTCTTGTTAAGATAAATCAATTAACAGATTACAATATATAAGAGCCTTCTGATAGGAACATTATAAGAAACAACGTAAAAAATAACTTTAAATTTTAAAAAATAAAAGAAAGACTATAAAGTGGTATAAGATAGATTTAGAAAAGGCAGAGGAACCAGAGATCAAATTGCCAACATCTGGTGGATCATAGAAAAAGCAAGGGGATACCAAAAATAATCTAAGTCTGCTTTACTCACTACACTAAAGCCTTTGACCATGTGGATCACAACACAATGTGGAAAATTCTTAAAGAAATGGGAATACCAGACTACCATACCTGTCTCCTGAGAAATCTGTATGCAGGAAAAGAAGCAACAATTAGAACCAGACATGCAACAACAAGCAGTTCAAATTTGGCAAAGGAGTATGTCCAAGCTATATACTGTCACTCTGCTTCTTTAACTTATATGAAGAGCACATCATGCAAAACGCCAGGCTGGATGACTCACGAACTAGAATCAAAATTGCCAGGAGAGATATCAACAACCTCAAATATGCAGATGTTACCATACTAATGGCAGAAAGTAATGAGGAACTAAAGGGACTCTTGATGAAGGTGAAAGAGGAGAGTGAAAAAGCTGGCTTAAAACTCAACATTCAAAAAGCGAAGATCATGGCATCCTGTCACATCCCTTCATGGCATATAGATGGAGGAAAAGTGGAAAGAGTGATAGCTTTTCCTTTCCTGGGCTCCAAAATCACTGTGGATGGTGACTACAGCCATGAAGTTAAAAGACAATTGCTCCTTGGGAGAAAAGATGTGGCAAACCCAGACAGTGTATTAAAAAGCAGAGACATTACTTTGCCAACAAAGGTCCATATATTCAAAGATATGGTTTTTCCAGTAGTCATGTATGGATAAGAGAGTTGGACCATAAATAGTCTCAGTGCCAAAGAAGTGGTGTTTTTGAACTGTGGTGCTGGAGAAGAATCTTGATGATCCCTTGGACAGCAAGATCAAACCAGTCAATTCTAAAGGAAATCAACCCTGAATATTTATTGTAAAGACTGATATTGAACTTGAAGCTCCAATACTTTGGCCACTTGAAGTGAAGAGCCAACCCACTGGAAAAGACTATGATGCTGGGAAAGGTTGAGAGCAGGAGGAGAAGAGGGCTAGAGAGGATGAGATGGTTGGATGGCATCACTGACCCAATAACATGAGTTTGAGCAAACTCAGGAAGTTAGTGATGGACAGGGAAGTGTGTTGTGCTGCAGTTCATGGGGTCGCAGAGTCAGACATGGCTGAGCAACTGAACAACAACATCCATACTGAGACAAACTATAAATTGAAAGAGATAAATGAGCTTAAAAAGATGGTATTTTCAAGATTTTACACAGTCATACAATATTAACATTATGTAGACTTGAGAGATCTATATATTAAAAATGATTTTAAAATGCAAGGAAAAGAAAGGAAAATGATTCAACACTGCAAAGACAAATAAATGATTATACAAAATAATAACAAAATAGTAGAGTTACATACAGACATGTTGATAATTTCATGAAATATTAATGCTGCAAACAGTTCAAACAAAATGTAGAGGCTGATACAATTGAACTAAATAAGCATGAAAATACATCATATCGAAGCCCCTTGTGGTGAAGCTAAAACAAGGCTTAAATGGAAATATTTAGCTTTAAAAGCTAAGCATATTAAATGAGGAAAGGATATATAAAATTGATGACCTAAGTTCTACCTTACTAAAATATGAAAAATTTAGCCAAGTAAACACAAACACTTTTAAAAATAGAATAAAGTTTTGAAAATATATAAAACAGAAACAGAAAGACGATAGATGATATAAACAAAGCCAAGTTCATATATATATAAATATTGGTTCTTTGAAATCACAAACTAAATTGATTAATTAGCAAAAAGAGCGAGAACACAAGTCAACATCATCAGCAATAAAATAGCTGTCACCACAAATTTTCCAAATTTTAAAAGAGTAATAAAAGGACACAATTCATAATTTTCTGCCAACAAATTTAATAAATTAGGTGAAATGAGTGTTTCTTGAGAACTATAACTTAAGAAGAAAACTGACACAAAAAGAAATGAGAATTATGAAAACTATTTTCCATTATAGAAATTTAATATGTTAACAATATTTCCCCAAATTAATTTCTAAATAAACATTTTATTACTGATAAATGTTACTAAAGAATAGATAACAGTCTTACAAAAACTGTTTTAGAAAACGGAGGAGGAAAAATCACTCTTACAACTCATTCTATTAGGCAAGCATAACCCTAATATCAAGAATTAATAAGGATATTATGAAACAGAAAAAGCATGGGTCAATCTTTTTGACTATAGATGTAAAACTCTTTAACAAAATATTAACAAATCAACTCCACCATAACATAAAAGAATAACACATCATGAATAAGTAGGGATTTAATCACAGTAATGCAAGCTTCATTTAATATGTAAAATGCAACAGTTCAGTTCAGTTATTCAGTAGTGTACAACTATTTGAGATATTAAAATGCAACAGTAAACATTAACATATTAGTTGAATAAATGTGCAAAATCATGTGAGCATCTTAAAAGATGTAAAAAAGTGAAAAGCGTCTTATAATTGCAGGACATGATTTCCATATTGAATATACACATTGGTTGCATATAGCTATGGATAAAATTAGATCTTCCCTAAAACAGAGGCTAAAACAACAGATTATTCTCTTTAAGCAGAAATTCTAGAGAAAATGCAATGTTTCAAAAATCAGAATGACTTTGGGCTTTCTGAATAGAATATTGAAGTTAAAATAATTGAGTAGTGAAAGTAAAACATAACAAAAAGACAATGGAATAATGGCACTATATTTCTGCAGGAAAAAAATAATGTAGAATTTTAAATCCATCTAAATTATTAATCAGATTTAGAGTAGAATAAATGTATTTTCAGACATGTAAAGTCTATAAATATTTGCATACTGTTATCTATGAAAAAGAGTAGATAATATCCATGAAATGGATAATATCCATGAACAAATGAAAGAGTATGTCAGGACAGAGAAAGATATGAAATATAGAAACTAAATAGAATATAGGGAAGAATTAGAGGGAACCACCAGTATGAAAGTAAAAAGAGATCCCAGTATGAAACATATGTACCAGACATAGAAGTTAACCTCTCCAGATTGTATCTGTGTGACACGATACAGATATTCTGAGGGCTGATGGGCAGCATAATCACTATATTTGTCAACCTTTTCAAGAACAAGAACAACAACAAAAACCTGGAAGTCATATCCCATGGAATAAGGAATTAGCTTTTACAAACGTATAAAATCTAATCTTTTTACTTAAACAAGAAGTAATAGGATTTAGGACTCAGTAAATTTCATAAAAGAAGCAAATGGGCAGTGACATATATTAATGCTTCATGTTTAAAACTGCTAATTTTAGATATTATGCAGATATTATCCAAATAATATTAAAAGGATTGCTATAAAGACTCTCCCTAATTTTCCTCTTCTTTCAGTAATAATATTTTATTACAGTAGCCACTAAAATTACTTTAATATTATTTGATTCTTAAAAAAAAATTGCCTTCATGGTATATTTCGATTAAAAGTAATTTAAAAGTAATCTTATATCTATCACCCCTTAGAAGAGATTTGTTTGGATGACTTAAAAACTTGATTTGAAGTCTAAGATAACTTTTTATACCTATATTTCCTTCATAATACACATTTCTCTCCCATTTGGAATTGTGAAGTTTTGATGAGTCTGAAGGGATTCAGGAATTATCATTTTCACGTTTGTTCGGATTATCCTTCTCTTGAACATTGTCAAATGATATTTTGTAATCTATGCTGCCCCCTGTAGTAGTGGAATATGTATTTATTCTTGTTTATTGACTAAGTCATGTCCAACTCCTTTGTGACCCCATGGACTGTAGCCTGCCAGACTCATCTGTACTTGGAATCTTCCAGGCAAGAATACTGGAGTGGGATGCCATGACCTCCTCCAGGGGATCTTTCTTACCTAGGATCAAACCTACATCTCCTGCATTGGTAGGCGGATTTTTTTCACCACTGAGCCACGAGGGAAGCTCTGGAATATATATAGTGTTACTACAAGTAATACTACAAATTAGTCCATTTCCAAAAGCTTTTCCTGCTGTATCTATGAATTTTTATTTTTTAAACCTTTGTAATACTTTCAATATATTTACCTTTTTCTCTCTGTCTTATCATACTCTTTCTTTCTGCATCCCCCCACGAACTATATATTTCTTCTCTGCCAATTCTCTTTGCATTCGCCCAGAATATATTTTACTGCTTTGCCCTCCTCTTACATTCTATATAATTTTCTTTTTTGCCTTTTTTTTTTCTTTCTTCTACCCATGGGGTTTTTTAACTTGAAGTTTTTAACATGGTCCCTTGAAGCATGAATGGACTTTAGAAGATTGAGAAGCACTCTGAAAATGAGTTCATTTTATCTTCATTGAGTGTGATTGTTTTTTTCTCAGTAGGAGGTCTCTAAAGTCTTAAGGAAGTAAATGAATAACCAGGAAATCATCAGACAAATTTATAATCTCTCCCATCTTTTCCTCTAATTTTTAGACATTTTCCTGTCCCAGCAAACTTCTAGTGAAGCAGTTCTATTTCTCTTCTTGTTTTCATTCCTGACTTTCTACATTCATTTATAAAGTTTTTCCTTAAGGAAATTCATCATACCAGAACAGCTTCCTAGAAGTGCCATATAGAAAGAAAAACAAACAAACAATCCAGAAACATGAAGCTTGAATAACTCAAGTTTCCTGATTCTCAAGAACAGAAACTAGTAGGATGCTTAATTTCTAAGCATTTCTTGCTGAATCCATGTAAAAAAGATAAAATGTCTTGCACTGTTTTTCAGTTTATTTAGAAAACAATACAGAAGTCTCACAGCTTTTAGCCTATTAATATATGTTGTCTTACAATGTCAAAACATCTTAGAGAAAGCCAACCATTCTTCCACAATTTCTCTGAAGTAGACAATTATTACAGACTTTTCTCCACTTTCTCTTCCCTCATGACACTTTCCATTCCTAGATAATTTTACTCAGCACACTTTAAAGCCAATAAACTGATATTAGCTTATTTAAAAAGCTTAGAGGTATGAGAGCTTTTTCTCATTCAAAGGTACTCAATGTCTACTTTCTGCAGGCTTATATGCAATGTTTCATCATGGTTATACATGTCTTTTGGCAGAAACTGTGTCTAATTCATCTTTGTTATGTCCCACTATCTAAAATTACAGATTGTTTGTAGGTACACAAAGTACGTAGAGAAAAGTTAATAGATGAGCACATTAGTAGATACAATTAAGTTAAAACAATTTATTTAAATTTCAGTCACTCAAACATTAAAGCCAACTAATTAATTTTATAAGATCTATTATTTGAATTGCTTCATATAGGTCAATCTGAAAACAAAAGTGTTTCTCAAATTGTATGAAAGATCATAGCAAAAGCTGTTCTAAAAGAAATATACACACAGCACATTAAATTTTTTTGATAATACCTTACTAAATGAATTAGTTTTATTTAGCATTTCCACAGGCATTAACTTTGGGGACAACTACTATATTTTAATTCTTCCAGAAGAAAAGTATTCTATAAGAAAGCATCACACCATTTGGGGAAATCACAGACTAGCTACTAAACATTATATTTCACTTGATTTATAGAGATAACATAATTAAAACATAGACCTGAATGTCATGTCATTCCAATATCAACTTTACAAAAATAAAAACTGTATCACACTAGCCATACCAAAAAGTACAAAACTGAAGATCAAAAACTGCAGAACTCTACATTTAGCCCACATATACAGAAAAACAAACATATCAAAATATTATTTGTAATCATTTACTTTCAAAATGATCAGTAGCGAGAAATTGAACCTTTTCTTTTTTAATTCAAAAGTTTTATCTTGATTCCAAGATGTTAAGTCGGATGGTCAACATATAAAGAGCAAAACCAATTTGGGATAAGAATGATACCCCATAGTATTGGGGGAAATTAAATGTCCTTGAAAATATCATTGGATTGAATTTAAATATCATGATGTACTAAATAGAAATGTGGAAAAGAAGAGAGGTCTCTATTAGCAATGGTTATTATTGCTGAATAGTCACAGGTTAATTTCACTGAAATTCATATTTCACTGGGAGGGAATTAGAGAACTTCATTATGATATTCTAAGTGGCTTTATGAATTTAAAAAAAAAGCAAAAAAGCAAATGCAAAGATGAATTTTATTTATGAGGATGCTGTGAAATGAAGGCAAACTGAAAAATAAATATATCACAAAATCGCACACAGGATGCAAAAGGGAGATGCTTAACATTGGCCATAAGACATTTCCCATTTATGCTGTCAAACTGTTTTTGGGATTTGAACTTATGAGACTGTTTGCTTTCTGCTGTGAGCTATGGGCAAACTGCTGGCAAGGCACTATCAATGTTCCTTCTGAAAAATCAACAATGACAGTCTTTCCCTAGTCTTGCCTGTGCTCATTATCCATGTTTCCAAAACTAAACCACTTAATACAAATAAAATGTCTTCTCATGTTCAGACCCTTAGAAAGTATACAATAGCTACAGACCAGAAATAATTCCCAGGGAAGAGATTTTTGCTTGCTGTATAGATTTTTGCCTAAAAAAAAAAAAAAAAAAAAAAAAACCTATAAGAGTCAATAGAGTGATTCTGATTCTTCTGATATCAAAAAGTGGGTGCTGCACTGTAATCTCTTAATACTAACATTTACTGAGAAAAGCTGAGGCTCTGGACTTGGGTCTTTTTCACACCTGAGGACTACCATTTATAAACTATGCACTTCAGAAAATTATTGAATATCTTTAAAATGTAGTCACCTGCCTCATTTGAAAACTCAAGCTCATGACAGCTATCAGATACAAAGTACTTACTTAAGGAATATCCATGTAAGTGTATGCACAGTACATACCATGGAAGGAGACTTAGGATGTGTTAATAAGATTCCGTTTCTTCCCTTTTAAAATCATTATCAGCAAAATATCTTTTTTCGTGGAAGTCATCTGCTTCCACAAAATGGTTTATGCTGACACTCATAAACTAACTAGTCTATGTCTGTTAGTTGCTCAGTCGTGTCTGACTCTTTGTGACCCCATGGACTGTAGCCTGCCAGGCTCCTCTGTACATGGAATTTTCCAGGCAAGAATATTGGAGTGGATTGCCATTCCCTTCTCCAGGGTATCTTCCAGACCCAGGGATCGAACTCGGGTCTCCCGCATTGAGGGCAGATTCTTTACAGTCTGAGTCACCAAGAAGCCATCTCTACAATCATTATGAATTATTCCATAGAAAGCAAATTTGTTGTTTAGTTGCTAAGACGTGTACAACTCTTTTGTGACTCCATGAACTGTAGCCCGCCAGGCTCCTCTGTCATTGGGATTCTCCAGGCAAGAATACTGGAGTGGGTTTCCATTTCCTTCTCTAGGGGATCTTTCTGATCCAGGAATAGAATCCACGTTTCCTGGACTGGCAGGTGGATTTTTTACTGCCGAGCCACAAAGGAAGCCGTAATAATTCCAAACATATCCACATATTGAAGCAAGCAATATGAAGTTGTTACTGTTATCTTCAAAAGTGTCAGAAGTGGTTAGCAAGATGAATATTATAGGCTCAAAGGGCATATTTTCTCATGATTTTAGCCAGGGTCTTTGGAAATTTTCTGCTACTGTTACAATCACAATATTGATCAGTCAAGGAAACGGATGATGTTCAGACTAGAAAATCACTAGCATAGATCAGTGGAGAAGGAAATGGCAATCCACTCCAGTGTTCTTGCCTGGAGAATCCCAGGTACGGGGGAGCCTGGTGGGCTGTCGTTTATGGGGTCACACAGAGTTGGACACGACTGAGGCGACTTAGCAGCAGCAGCAGCATAGATCAGTGTAACCAGGAGGTAAGCAATCTCTAGAAACTTGAAACAACGAACCATTTAATTCAATAAAAACAAAGTAGAATTGTTTAATAAGAGCTTGGCTTACTCTACAGTCAGATGGTTCTAGAAAAATAAGTATCCCTTAGTGAAATCTAAATTTTGAAATATATTCAGCCATTTTTGTCTGCCTAAATTAAAGATATCTGTATAGAATACGAAAACAGAAACCATTAAAATCACAGTGGTGCTATGACAGAGGTCCTAAATTTTTTAGGGGGAGCATGGGAAACTTTCTTTTAGGAATATGGATTTAGTGATATTTCTTTCAGAAACATGACTAGGAAAGGGTATATTAATTTTATGAATGTTTATTTCAGGATACATATATATATTTAAATGTGAATACATTTGTCTTACATAATGCCTAAATAAAATGATAGGTCTGTTAGTAAAAATTTCTGAGTGAGGTTTGTTATAAGAATGTAGAGAGAAGTTAAGATTCTTAATACACCCTATGCTTCTTATTAATCTTATGACAGTATATCCAAGACATCACATTCATTTAGATATTGTTTATAAAATATTTCAAAAGACAAAAATGGAAGAAAGACAATACCATAATTTTCTAACTTACTCTGATGAAATATCAAGTGTATGTGGCATGGAAATATTATTTCATAGCTAGAGAAAGGAACTAAAATTGTCTTCATTTCTATCCATAGAGGCTAAACATAGGGAATTTTATAAAACTTTTATTTTTATTTTTATTTTTTATAAAGCACAGAGTAACCTTAAAATTGCTTATATTGCTTATGCACACAAAGCCTTGGACAATTTAAGCATGAAAATGTAATTTTAAGTATATTATAAACATATACTTTATAAAATATGACTGCTATATTATTCTTTAAATTCTAGTCTTTAGGATCTGATACCATAGAGATTTGATACTCACAATTTTCAACCCTGAACAGGCTATAGTATGAAACCAGAGGTGTTTCTAGGCTTCCCTGGCAGATCAACTGGCAGCTCAGCCTGCAGTGCAGGAGACTCCGGTTCAATTCCTGGGTCAGGAAGATCCGCTGGAGGAGGGCATGGCAACCCCCTCCAGTATTCTTGCCTGGAGAATCCCGATGGACAGAGGAGCCTGACAAGCTACAGCCCATGGGACCACAAAGAGTTGGACACAACTGAGTAAGTAAGCACAGCACAACACAGAGATATTTCCAAATATGTCACCTACAAAATTATAACCTGATTAAATATACACTTTGTGACTGAACGTTTCTTTCAACATTAAAAAATGATTCTAAGTTGAAATATAATTGAATATTTTTGTGATCATAAATTCATAGTCTAGCTAGAAGTTCAAATACTTACAATAAATATTATTCTTCTTTTTCTCAAGAACTATCCTGCTATTCTGCTGTCTCTACCTTCAAAATATATCTAAAATTTTACTATTCTCATTACTATCATACTGGCCTAAGCCACCATTATATTTTGGCTGTGTTATTCCCATTTTAACCTGCATTATACCGTTTTGATGAAAGAGCAAACAGTCTTTCAAATATTATTGACTTTCAGCCACAAATATTTATTCTGGTTTATATTCTATGGATGATTAGGGGTGCCTGCAGTTCTATCAGGTTCTCCTGAACTTTCAGGGCCTCGCTTCCCTGATTGCTCAGCTAGTAAAGAATCCACCTGTAATGTGGGAGACCTGGGTTCGATCCCTGGGGTAGGAAGATGCCCTGGCGAAAGGAACAGCTACCCCTCCAGTATTCTTGCGTGGAAAATTCCACTGACTGTATAGTCCATGGGGTTTCAATGAGTTGGACACAATTAGAGATAAGAAGGGAACATTTCATGCAAAGATAGACTTGATAAAGGACAGAAATGGTATGGACCTAATAGAAGCAGAAGATATTAAGAAGAGGTGGTTAGAATACACAGAAGAACTGTACAAAAAAGATCTTCATGACCCAGATAAACATGATGATGTGATCACTAATCTAGAGTAAGACATCCTGGAATGTGAAGTCAAGTGGGCCTTGGAAAGCGTCCCTACGAACAAAGTTAGTGGAGGTGATGGAATTCCAGTTGAGCTATTTCAAATCCTGAAAGATGATGCTATGAAAGTACTGCACTCAATATGACAGCAAATTTGGAAAACTCAGCAGTGGCCACAGGACTGGAAAAGGTCAGTTTTCATTCCAATGCCATAGAAAGGCAATGCAAAGAATGCTCAAACTACTGCAAAATTGCACTCATCTCACATGCTAGTAAAGTAATGCTCAAAATTCTCCAAGTCTGGCTTCAGCAGGACATGAACCATGAACTTCCTGATGTTTAAGCTGCTTTTAGAAAAGGAAGAGGAACCAGAGATCGAATTGCCAGCATCCGCTGGATCATGGAAAAAGCAAGAGAGTTCCAGAAAAACATCTATTTCTGCTTTATTGACTATGCCAAAGCCTTTGACTGTGTGGAACACAAGAAACTGTGGAAAATTCTGAAAAAGATGGATATACCAGACTACCTGACCTGCCTTTTGAGAAATCTGCATGCAGGTTAGGAAGCAACAGTTAGAACTGAATATGGAACAACAGACTTGTTCCAAATAGGAAAAGGAGTATGTCAAGGCTGTATATTGTCACCCTGCTTATTTAACTTATATGCAGAGTACATCATGAGACATGCTGGACTGGAAGAAACACAAGCTGGAATCACGATTGCCGGGAGAAATATCAATAACCTCAGATATGCAGATGACACCACCCTTGTGGCAGAAATTGAAGAGGAACTAAAAAGCCTCTTGATGAAAGTGAAAGAGAAGAGTGAAAAAGTTGGCCTAAAGCTCAACATTAAGAAACTGAAGATCATGGCATCCGGTTCCATCACTTCATGGCAAATAGATGGGGAAACAGTGGAAACAGTGCCAGACTTTATTTTTTTGGGCTCCAAAATCACTGCAGAATGTGATTGCAGCCATGAAATTAAAAGATGCTTACTCCTTGAAAGAAAAGTTATGACCAACCTAGATAGTATATTCAAAAGCAGAGACATTACTTTGCTGACTAAGGTCCATCTAGTCAAGGCTATTTTTCCAGTGGTCATGTATGGATGTGATAGTTGGACTGTGAAGAAGGCTGAGAACCAAAGAATTGATGCTTTTGAACTGTGGTGTTGGAGAAGACTGTTGAGAGTCCCTTGGACTGCAAGGAGATCCAACCAGTCCATTCTGAAGGAGATCAACCCTGGGATTTCTTTGGAAAGAATGATGCTAAAGCTGAAACTCCAGTACTTTGGCCACCTCATGTGAAGAGTTGACTCATTGGAAAAGACTCTAATGCTGGGAGGGATTAGAGGCAGGAGAAGAAGGGGACTACTGAGTATGAGATGGCTGGATGGCATCACTGACCCGATGGACTTGAGTCTGAGTGAACTCTGGGAGTTGGTGATGGACAGAGAGGCCTGGGGTGCTGCGATTCATGAGGTCGCAAAGAGTCGAACATGACTGAGCGACTGAACTGAACTGAACTGAGTCACTTTCACTTTGCTTTGTTGTAATATAACCGGGAATGGGCTTCACATTCTTTTATTTTAGCATCAAGGAAGAAGGATCAGCTACTATCTGTGACATGTTGACTTCATGGAAGATGAGATTAGCCGGAAGATGAAATTAGCCTGAAGTTAGAATAAGTGGCACTGATTGTCTAACTATACACAAGTGCACTTAAAGCTTGTATTTAAATGTTGCAAAAGTCACATCTGATTGTTTCATTGACCCAAGTTCTATTGCCAAAGCCACAGTCACTGTACCTGGAAAGTATATATTTCACTTCAGTTCAGTTCAGTTCAGTCGCTCAGTCGTGTTCGGCTATTTGTGACCCCATGGCCTGGAGCACACCAGGCCTCTGTGTCCATCACCAACTCCTGGAGTTTATTCAAACTCATATCCATTGAGTTGGTGATGCCATCCAACCATCTCATCCTCTGTTGTCCCCTTGTCCTCCAGCCTTCGATCTTTCCCACCATCAGGGTCTTTTCAAATGAGTCGGTTATTCGCATCAGGTGGCCAAAGTACTGGAGTTTCAGCTTCAGCATCAATTCTTCCAATGAACACCCAGGACTGATCTCCTTTAGGTTGGACTGGTTGGATCTCCTTGCAGTCCAAGAGACTCTCAAGAGTCTTTTCCAACACCACAGTTCAAAAGCATCAGTTCTTCAGTGCTCAGCTTTCTTTTTAGTCCAACTCTCACATCCATACATGACCACTGGAAAAACCATAGCCTTGACTAGATAGACCTTTGTTGGCAAGTAGTGTCTCTGCTTTTTAATATGCTGTCTAGGCTGGTGATAACTTTCCTTACAGGGAGCAAATGTCTTTTAATTTCATGGCTGCAGTCACCATCTGCAGTAATTTTGGAGCCCCCCAAAATAAAGTCTGTCACTGCTTTCACTGTTTCCCCATCAGTGTGCCATGAAGTGATGTTTACTTACATGAATAAATTATAAAAGCCAGTAGTGATTAGATAAATGTGAAAAACATAATATATATATTTTTTATTTATCTGAAATTAGTAGCTATGCATTTGAATTTATTTTTTGATCTTTCCTCAAAACATACAAATAATCCTATTAAAGAAGAGGTCATATTATTAACTCTCCTCTGTCTAAAATCATCAGTGACTTGTCATCCAACTTCAAGTAAAATACAAAGTTATTACAATACCCTGCCTTATCTTCTGTTTTTCTTTCCGTGGCTTCCTGCAAAGAGCCTAGTTTTGGGACATGGTTGGTACATCCTATCTCAATGCCACTGAAATGTCCCATATGTTCTCATGGCTTCTTCCCTTACCTCTTTCAAGTGTTTATTTAAATATTTGATTTTCTGTGATGGCTTGGTTCACTATTTTATTTAAAATTTTAACTCTCTCCCAGACTAAGTTCAACCTGCAATTTTATTTCTTCTCAATTAAATATATATGTATTTGGAGTATATGCCCCAAGTCACTTGTTAAGAGTAGGATGAGTACTTACTAATAGTCCTGTCAAGAGTAAGTTCAAGGGGATAGCTATGGTTCCTCAAAGTAAAACTGGCATATACTTAACAGAAATCTGACCAGATGACAGGTAAAAGCAGATGCTAGAAACTGCATTCAAATCATTTTATGCCCAAAGAGTTTTACTTATTTATTTACTGCAAGATACTTTTGAAGAAATTGAAGATTATAATTAAAATTGACCAGTTTTCCAGCACCACTTGTTAAAGAGATTGTCTTTACTCCATTGTATATTCTTGCCTCCTTTGTCAAAGATAAGGTGTCCATATGTGTGTGGATTTATCTCTGGGCTTTCTATTTTGTTCCATTGATCTATATTTCTGTTTTTGTTCCAGTACCATACTGTCTTGATGACTGTGGCTTTGTAGTAGAGCCTGAAGTCAGGCAAGTTGATTCCTCCAGTTCCATTCTTTTTTCTCAAGATTGCTTTAGCTATTCGAGGTTTTTTGTACTTCCATACAAATCTTGAAATTATTTGTTCTAGTTCTGTGAAAAATATCGCTGGTAGCTTGATAGGGAGTGCATTGAATTTGTAGATTGCTTTGGGTAGCATACTCATTTGCACTATATTGATTCTTTCGATCCATGAACATGGTATATTTCTCCATTTATTAGTGTCCTCTTTGATTACTTTCATCAGTGTTTTATAGTTTTCTATATATAGGTCTTTAGTTTCTTTAGGTAGATATATTCCTAAGTATTTTATTCTTTTCATTGCAATGGTGAATGGAATTGTTTCCTTAATTTCTTTTTCTACTATCTCATTATTAGTGTATAGGAATACAAGGGATTTCTGTATGTTGATTTTATATCCTGCAACTTTACTATATTCATTGATTAGCTCTAGTAATTAAAGAATGAAACTAGATCACTTTCTAACACCTCACACAAAAATAAACTCAAAATGGATTAAAGTTCTAAATGTAAGACCAGAAACTATAAAACTCCTTGAGGAGAACATAGACAAAACACTCTCTGACATAAATCACAGCAGGATCCTCTATGACCCACCCCCCAGAATTGTGGAAATAAAAGCAAAAATAAACATATAGGATCTAATTAAAATTAAAAGCTTCTGCACAACAAAGGAAGATATAAGCAAGGTGAAAAGACAGCCTTCTCAGTGGGAGAAAATAATAGCAAATGAAGCAACTGACAAACAACTAATCTCAAAAATATACAAGCAACTTATGCAGCTCAAGTCCAGAAAAATAAACGACCCAATCAAAAAATGGGCCAAAGAACTAAACAGACATTTCTCCAAAGAAGACATACAGATGGCTAACAAACACATGAAAAGATGCTCAACATCACTCATTATTAGAGAAATGCAAATCAAAACCACAATGAGGTACCACTTCACACCAGTCAGAATGCCTGTGATCCAAAAATCTGTAAGCAATAAATGCTGGAGAGGGTGTGGAGAAAAGGGAACCCTCCTACACTGTTGGTGGGAATGCAAACTAGCACAGCCACTATGGACAACAGTGTGGAGATTCCATAAAAAATTGCAAATAGAACGGCCTTATGACCCAGCAATCCCACTGCTGGGCATACACACCAAGGAAACCAGAACTGAAAGAGACACATGTACCCCAATGTTCATCACAGCACTGTTTATAATAGCCAGGACATGTAAACAACCTAGATGTCCATCAGCAGATGAATGGATAAGAAAGCTGTGGTACGTATACACAATGGAGTATTACTCAGCTGTTAAAAAGAATACATTTGAATCAGTTCTAATGAGATGGATGAAACTGGAGCTAATTATACAGAGTGAAGTAAGCCAGAAAGAAAAACACCAATACAGTATACTGACACATATATATGGAATTTAGAAAGATGGCAATGATGCCCCTGTATGAAAGACAGCAAAACAGACACAGATGTGTAGGGCGGACTTTTGGACTCTGTGGGAGAGGGAGAGGGTGGGATGATTTGGGAGAATGGCATTGAAACATGTACACTATCATGTAAGAAACAAATCTCCAGTCTATGTCCAATGTAGGATACAGGATGCTTGGGGCTGGTGCACGGGGATGACCCAGAGAGATGTTACGGGGAGGGAGGTGGGAGGGGGGAGCATGTTTGGGAATGCATGTACACCTGTGGTGTATTCATGTCAATGTATGGCAAAACCAATACAGTAATGTAAAGTAAAATAAAGTAAAAATAAAAATTAAAAAAAAATAAAAAAAAATTGAAATTTTCATAAGTGACTTTTAAAGTTTTCTTGTTTTCAAAATATGTTTGAGAGTACACAAACTAAATCTATGGACTTCCCAGGCAGCACTAGTGGTAAAGAAACCACCTGCCAATGCAGGAGACCTAAGAGATGTGGGTTCGATCCCTGGTTTGGGCAACCCACTAAAGTATTTTTGTCTGGAGAATCCCATGGACAGAGGAGCCTGGCAGGGTACAGTGCATAGAATCATAAAGAATTGGACATGACTGAAGTGAATTATCACACATGGAGACTAAAGCTATGGCCTAAGCAACTTAATCATGTGATGCCTACTATAACAGAGTCAACAGAACAGAAGGTCCATTTAGTTCTTACATCAACACATGCTTCTGCACCACCAGTTTATATGCCCACAAAACTTACATGAACCACATGCCCAGTGAAATCACCTGCTCCTTGGATCTAGCCTCATTCCCCAGAGGGCTGTTAAATGGGAGGGAGCAGTGAAGTCAGCTGGGCTACTATTATGATGGTGGGGAAAGAGATAGGGAAGATAGAATGAAAGTCTTACCTTAGATGCAAAAGCCCAAGTTGGATGCAAGCATTTGGCTATAAAAGTGAACGTGTTGAGATTCATATGAAATTCTTTTAAATAATTGAGTTGGTTTATGTAATTCAAACAATCAAAACTATACATCTTAAATATTAACAAGTCATAATTGAGGCACACTAGGGGTGACAAACTATTGATGAGTGATATTCCAAAAACATGTCATCAATGCCGACAACTTTATACAGCCCTACCTTTATCTTTGTTTCCATATCCCTTGTCACACTTTCATTTTAAAGAATCAGAGCTTCCAGTTTCACAATAATGACTCATACCTTATCTCTCAGATATGGTATCTTGAAATATTTTAGTGTCAAGATTTTTAAAGTCTCAGCTTTAATTTTTATGAACACATGAATAAAGTCTGTATTTATTCACCACTTTTACTCCAAGCATCTAGCAGCAGATATTAAACAAATATGAAATAAATGACAAATTAAAAAAAAAAAAACAACAACACACACACACACACAAATAACCAGGAAAAAACAGATAGTGCAACAACTAAACTCAGTGATCAAAGAATAGCTTTACCAGTAACCCAATAACTCCAATTCAGAGCTCACCAGTTAAACTATATACTACAACACAGTGTTACTTCAAAGTATGAACCAAAGACCCATAATTCCTTAAATTAATGATAGGTATAACAAAAAAAAAAAAAGTGTTCCATGGTCAAAATGTTTAGAAGACAGTGAATAAAATTTAATAAAATAGGGGAAGAAACAACAAATGAATGAATGAGAATATAGAAAGGAAAATGAACTTTCCCTAGGCTTCATTTCTGCTGCTGCTGCTGCTAAGTCGATTCAGTTGTGTCTGACTCTGTGCGATCCCATAGATGGCAGCCCACCAGGCTCCCCCTTCCCTGGGATTTTCCAGGCAAGAGCACTGGAGTGGGTTTCCATTTCCTTTTCCAATGCATGCAAGTTAAAAGTGAAGTGAAGTTGCTCAGGTTGTCTGACTCTCAGTGACCCCATGGACTGCAGCCTACCAGGCTCCTCCATCCATGGGATCTTCCAGGCAAGAGTACTGGAGTAGAGTGCCATTGCCTTCTCCGAGGTTTTATCCCTAGGGACCTGCTAATGAAAATGATTAAAATAATCCCAGACAGCTACTATTTTACACATTTTCATGTAATTTCTGTTACTTCAGGTAACATATCTTCCAAGTGCTCCATCATTGCACTTAACCAAACGAATGAGAATCACATTCATTATGACAGTTCAGGGGTAGAGAAAGATTTTTATTTTAAATATTGTGCATAGCACATCATATCCACTAGTGGTTGTCAAATGTTTCAGTCTTAAAAGGACACTAAAGATAAACTTAAATACACACAAATGAAATGTAAAACAGTTTACCATTGTACTGAATTATTGTTAATGGGCCTTATTAACAGAACTATAAAAAGAAATGCAAAATTCTATTTATCAACTTCAAATGAATTCCAGGGGAAGTTACAGTACTGTTTAGGATGGTAGTCAGGGAGGTTGTGGCAATGAGTGCATAAGTATATGGGTGTGTATGTATTTTGTGCCTGTTTATCCAAATAAAATATATCGTCTTGAATGTTTCAAGTTTAAAATTAAAACCATTTATTATAAAAGAACATTTTTGCCATCTCAACAGAATAAAAAAGGAAATCCAACTTTGTACTCTGGCCAAAACCTTTCAAGCACAATTTTAATGAGAATAGATATAAAAGGTATCTGTGAATTCTCAAAAATTGACTTGAAATTTCTTTTGCATCCTCTAGCCTTGCTCAATCACTGTGTTTTGCTAACACTGTCTCTGAGTTCTGATGACTCCTGGTAACGAATATGTTGTTAACTGGCCTGCTGGAAGTACTAGTGCTTGCAGCTAATGCATTCTCAGAGCTGCACAGTAGGAACACAGCAGGTGTAAAGTAAAAGCAATAATCAAAAATTGACAATCTTAAGTGCTATGATTATTGCTGTAGGCCAGTTTTTTTTTTTTTTTTAATTTTTTATCCCTTTTGAAACTGTGCTTGAATTTCCTGCATCTAAAACTATTGATAGGAATATTAGCCCCATATTTTCTTTTTTAGTGATGGGATCTATATAGCATTTTTTAAAGCACATAATATTTGAAAAGACTTTCCCAGAGATGTGGACTATTAAATCTACAACTGAAATTCTCTGAAGATACTGGAAAATTTTCCTCAAATAACCTAATAACAGACTAGCAAAATTCGATATAGCAATGGCTGAGATTTTTAACATCAACTTTACAGAAGTTGTACCCATTGATCAGTTTTGCATTCTTATCAATAAAAGGAGGACAAGAACTTGTTTAAGTGGTAGAAACTCTTAAGTGGCAGAAAGGTTTTTCATTGATGGTTGAAAAGCAGAATGACGGTAATCAAATTCTAACTTCAGCAATCACTTAATTTTGCAAAACCATATTTTGAACTTAAAGTAAATTTATCTCTATGTCTAATTAGATACAAATAAACATAGATATTGATGCATATGTAGACATAGAGATATACTACTTGGAAGCAGGTAGCAAATGAGTTTATTACAACCAAATTATTAAAAGTAAATAACACAATTTACTTATTTACAGAAAAAAATCTTTTCACAGGTTAACATTACAATCTGTCTCCATCAGTAATGTTTAAGAGATGAAAGCTTTAAAAATTAGAAGTGCACATTGTATATGTACCTGAAGTTTTTTACAGAAGGATGTATCCACGTACATAGCATTCAGTTCAGTTCAGTCGCTCAGTCGTGTCCGACTCTTCGTAACCCCATGAATCACAGCACGCCAGGCCTCCCTGTCCATCACCAACTCCCAGAGTTCACTCAGATTCTCGTCCATCGAGTCGGTGAAGCCTTCCAGCCATCTCATACTCGGTCGTCCCCTTCTTCTCCTGCCCCCAATCCCTCCCAGCATCAAAGTCTTCTCCAATGAGTCAACTCTTCGCATGAGGTGGCCAAAGTACTGGAGCTTCAGCATCATTCCTTCCAAAGAGATCCCAGGGCTGATCTCCTTCAGAATGGACTGGTTGGATCTCCTTGCAGTCCAAGGGACTCTCAAGAGTCTTCTCCAACACCACAGTTCAAAAGCCTCAATTCTTCAGCGCTCAGACTTCTTCACAGTCCAACTCTCACTTTTATACATGACCACAGGAAAAACCATAGCCTTGACTAGATGGACCTTAGTCGGCAAAATAATGTCTCTGCTTTTGAATATGCTATCTAGGTTGGTCATAACTTTCCTTCCAAGGAGTAAGCGTCTTTTAATTTCATGGCTGCAGTCACCATCTGCAGTGATTTTGGAGCCCCCAAAAATAAAGTCTGACACTGTTTCCACTGTTTCCCCATCTATTTCCCATGAAGTGATGGAACCAGATGCCATGATCTTTGTTTTCTGAATGTTGAGCTTTAGGCCAAAATTTTCACTCTCCTCTTTTACTTTCATCAAGAAGCTTTTTAGTTCCTCTTTACTTTCTGCCATGAGGGTGGTGTCATCTGCATATCTGAGGTTATTGCTATTTCTCCCGGCAATCTTGATCCAGCTTGTGTTTCTTCCAGTCCAGCGTTTCTCATGATGTACTCTGCATATACATCTGTGTAATTATATAATCTTATACACACTTTTTCCCCCTACACCCTGTATCTGATCCACCAGCACATTCTGTAACTTTAAAATATATTTAGAACTAAATCACTTTTCATCCCTCTATTACTGCTGCTCTGGCCAAGTTACCATGCTTCAGCCTCCGACCTTGATCTCTCATTTGAATTAAAGCCCTGATTGCTGGAAAATCCCATGGATGGAGGAGCGTGGTAGGCTACAGTCCATGGGGTCGCAAAGAGTCGGACATGACTGAGTGACTTCACTTTCACTTTTTCACTTTCCTGATCTCCTAAATGATCACTGTTCTTGCACCATATTAATCTATTTTAACAGAGCATTCACAGTGATACCATTAGATCTTGTCAATTTTGAACTCAAAGCATTCCAGTGGTCCCTATCTTATTTAAAGTGAAGGCTAGGTCTTTATAACACCCTACAATGCACTACATAACATCTCCTTGTCCCAGAACATATGTGATCTCATTTCTCATTATTCTTTTTTTCCATAACTGTGTTCCAGGCACACCCACCTCTTTGCTATTCTTTAAATACACCAGTCACACTCCTACTTAAGACTTCCATACTTATTATTTTGTTTCTCACATATCACTATCTAAGTGTAACTTCCCTTTCCCAATTAATTTAAAAAACCCACCCATTCACTGTTTCCTAATTCTCTTTTTTTACTTTCTTTTCTAATGTAGTAAATACTACTATATTGTTCTGTATTTATCTTTTCAAACAAAAGAAATATATGTTTTGTTTACAGCTTTACTGCAGTGTCTAGTGCAGTGTATGTCACACAGAGAGAAGGTGCTCAAGATGTTAATTTAAAACATCCTATATATGGAAAATGATTTTCTATAAATCATAGAATTTTACAGATAGAAAAATCTCAGATGCCCCTGCTTCAGAATTCTTATTTTAGGGAAAGGATACTGAAAAAAAAAATATTAAATATTATTTCCACAATTGATTAAACTCAGAACCTGGAATGGAAGTTAGAATTTTTTGCTGTTGTTTTTATTCTTCATGTGATTACATTTCTTATGTATTGCTAATGCAGGGCTGGATGAAGCACAAGCTGGAATCAAGATTTCTGGGAGAAATATCAATAACCTCAGATATGCAGATGACACCAGCCTGACAGCAGAAAGTCAAGAGGAACTAAAGGGCCTCTTGATGAAGGTGAAAGAAGAGATTGAAAAAGCTGGCTTAAAACTCAGCATTCAAGAAACTAAGATCATGGTATTCAGTCCCATTACTTCATGGCAAATAGATGGGGAAATAATGGAAAAAGTGACAAACTTTATTTTCTTGGGCTCCAAAATCACTGCAGATGGTGACTGCAGATATAAAATTAAAAGATGTTTGCTCCTTGGAAGAAAAGTTATGACAAACCTTGAAAATGTATTAAAAAGCAGAGACATTACCTTGCTTACAACGGTCTGTATAGTCAAAACTATGCTTTTTTCAGTAATCAAGTATGGCTTTGAGAGTTGGACCATAAAGAAAGCTGAGTGCCAAAGAACTGATTCTTTTGAATTATAGTGTTGAAGAAGACCCTTGAGAGTCCCTTGGACTGCAAGCATATCAAACCAGTCAAACCTAAAGGAAATCAGCCCTGAATATTCATTGGAAGGACTGATGCTGAAGCCGAAACCATTACTTTGGCCACCTGATGCAAAGAACTGACTTATTAGAAAAGACCCTGATGCTGGGAAAGATTAAAGGCAGAAGGAGAAGGGACTGACAGAGGATGAGATGGCTGGATGGCATCACCAACTTGATGAACATGAGTTTAAGCAAGCTCTGAGAGTTGGTGATGGGCAGGGAAGTCTAGCATGCTGCAGTCCATGGGGGTCACAAAGAGTTGGACATGACTGAGCTACTGAAACTGAACTGAACTGTAAAGGGAAAGTGATGAGATTTTTCCAGTTTTCTAATATCTCTGAATTATTTTATAACTTTAAAAAATATATATATAAAATTTATATATGTAAAAAATTTATATATAAATATTAAAATATATATAAAAATATTAAAAAATTATATATATAAATATTTAAAATTTATATATATATGCACACACACAGATGTAATTTGTGTTGCTTTCTCTCTAGTGGGATATTTTAGTACAATGTTGCATAAATATAGTGATTGTGAGCATCTTTATCATTTTCTCCATTTCAGAGAGTAAGCTTTAGCTTTTTCACTATGGAGTGTTTTTGTTAGCTTTTTGTAGATTCCCTTATTTGATTACAGAAATTCTAAGTAATCATAGTTTGCTGTTAGTATCTTTAATAAATGTTTAATTATTGTCCTGTTCCTATTGAGATGATATATGAAGTGAGTTTGAGCAAGCTCCAGGAGATTGAAGGATAATGTGCTGAGTCCATGGGGTCTCAAAGAGTCAGACATAACTGAGTGACTGAACAACAACAATACAAAGATATTAGTTATAAATTTTAAAGGATAAAATATGCAATATAATTTTAAATAACAAAATGTGTTCAAGATAACATAAGCATATAAAAGTAATGTTCCTAACAGACTGACAAATCTCAGTTAAGGATTTATTAAAGTTATCTATAATTAGAATACAAAAGTATCTAGATGTCACAGGATATCACAAGCCAATTACAATAAGACACACTACATAGTGAGTGAAAAAATGTACAATGCAAGCATGCATTATGCTGGAAAATACTATAACTGAAAAATGATCATGCCATTATATACTCGACACTGGTGAAATTCTTATTAAAATAATATCTTTAATTCTGAGCTCGGGAGCAAAATGGAGATGTGGACAAATTGAAGTGTGCTCAGTTGAGAGCTACAGAGATATAAAGTGCTGGGAAATCTGGCCTTAGAGGATAGGTTAGAGTAATTTGGATTACTGAGACTGAATCAAAGATGGCTGAGCTAATATTAGATAATAGTTATCAAATGTAAAATAGTTAAATTTTAAAGAATGAGAACCAGTGGGAGTTAAGAAAGGGGCCAATGATGTATCTCTGCAGCATACTGAAATTAGGTTAACTGTAATGAAAGTTTTCTCTGTATGGGAGAATTATTAAATGAGAAGATGTTACTGAGAAAAGTATTTTCATCTGGCAGTTTAAAATGGCCTATTGCTTCTCAGTGTTCAGGATTGATTAAATCTTCCCTTTAATGTGGGTATGGATAAAGTAACAAAGCAAATTCTCTCCTGGTCATTTCATGTCTGGTTCTCATTAATTGTTCCAGTTCTTCTTGAAATAGTGTTTGATTATGTTTTAACCATAATTTCATTTTGCACAGATATCTTGGTCACTTTTGACTGTAATCAAAGTTAATATCACTGAATAATGTTTGGATAAAAATGTTACTAGATTCTCATAAACTCTAATACATAAAGACTCTTGCAATATCTTTCTAACTTTTTTTAATCTTCTGACCCTTTACCCCCATAGGTCCCATCCATTAAACCACATCCTACATTCTTGCAGAGGAAATAATTCCTTCTTTTAGCAGAGCTCTGGTCATGATAATGATAATTTTTTCTAAGAAAGAAAACAAGTGCACATCACCTGTTTGAACATCTCTGTGGTCAGGGGAATAAAGACTATATTTTCTCTTGTGCTTAAGTGAAAGTGAAAGTCACTCTGTCATGTCTGACTCTTTGCGAACCCATGGACTATATAGTCCATGGAATTCTCCAGGCTAGAATACTAGAGTAGGTAGCTGTTCCCTTCTCCAGGGAATCTTCCCAACCAGGGATCGAACCCAGGTTTCCCACATTGCAGGTGGATTCTTTACCAGCTGAGCCACAAGGAAAGCCCAAGAATACTGGCATGTGTAGCCCAGCCCTTCTCCAGCAGATCTTCTGGGAAGAAATGTGATTGACAGTATCATCTAACTCTTGCTATCTGTATTGCTATAAAGGTAGGGAATGTCTATGCATTCTGTCATTTGGAGTTGAAAAGAAATAGCTTGATATCAGCCTCTGGGAATGTTGTTTTCCCAGCAAAAACAGATTTTCTTTTCTTTAGGAAGTTTTCCAATTTTACCTTTCCAAAATATATTTCATATCATTTCATGTCTTCCTAGTTAAAAAAAAAATATGTGAAGAACAGCCATTTTTAATTTTCACCAAAAATTCCATTTTCATTTTTGAAGTATTTAAAATATTCTTCTCGCTATTTAAGATATATATAAAGCTACTATAAAGGTATATATTAAGGTATATATTGCTACTATATAAATACACAAACATCATATTCTTATTGTATAAAGTGTTACTATTAAGTGGTTTAAAAATTATTCACAATTTTATATCACAGAGATATGGAAGAGCAGAGTCCATGGGGTCGGACACGACTAAGCGACTTCACTTTCACTTTTCACTTTCGTGCATTGGAGAAGGAAATGGCAACCCACTCCAGTGTTCTTGCCTGGAGAATCCCAGGGACAGGGGAGCCTGGTGGGCTGCCATCTATGGGGTCGCACAGAGTCGGACACGCTTCAGTCGGACACTGAAGTGACTTAGCAGCAGCAGCAGCATGATATGACACCTTAGGGGATTTACAGGTTTCCCTGGTGGTCCAATGATTAAGAATCCACCTGCTGATGCAGGTTCAATCTCTGGTCTGGGAAGATCTTACATTCCATGGAACAACTAAGCCCGAGCACCACAGCTACTGAGCCACTAGAGTCTGAGAGCTGCAACTACTGAGACCAACTGCAACAACTACAGAAGCCTGCATGTGTAGAGCCTGTGCTCAACAACTAGAGAAGCCACCACAATAAGTCTGTGCACTGCAATAAATAGCAGCCCCTAGTCACTGCAACTAGAGAAAGCCCACACGCAGCAAAGAAGACCCACCACAGCCAAATAAATAAATAAAAATCTTAAAGCAAAATAAAATAGGGGATTTATATTTTGAGAGACAATAACTGTATAATGTTAATACAACTTAAATGAATAGTTTTTAAAAGTTCATTTTAATCAAATTAAGACGTTTTTTCAAATACACTTTTATAATTCATCATCTCCAGTATTTAACATATAGTGAACTTCTTTCCACATCATCAAGTTCAAATTTATTCTCTTTTAACAGCTGCTATAATCCACTGTTGTAAGGTGCTATGTATAGTTGTGTAGATTTTCCATTAATCAAGGGTCTGTTACTGTGGGTAGAGGTGGGACTGAAATTTAGTCCATATAACCTTTACTCAGCTCTGTAATCACCTGTACCTAGTCAGAGGAATTTTCTTTTTTAAAATTAACACAAATCATCCATATGGGTAGCAATGTTTCCATAGTTTTAATTGAAAAGTTACAAGTGCATAGCTTAAAATACCAAATAACTCAACAAGGCTTATAACCAAGTATAACAGTATACCTGTCTCAAATCTTCCCATCCCTAATTTCTAATATCTATTTCCATTATCTTCAATTTTTTGAATTGAAGCTGTTTCTTTTGAAATTTATATCCACATTTATCAATATGATAATTACACCCCATATATTAATTTTTCAGTTTCAGATGTTATCTACTGAATTCCTACTATAAAAAAAAAATGGGAATTTCCTTTTCTTTACTGTCAACCACACTAATTTCACAATGCCAGATGCACAGAGTGTTTCCAATAAAACTACTCAAATATTTTTACTAGATCAATATTTAATATCCACATGGTTATGATTACATATATTGTATTTATTATTAAAGTGCTATTTTACATTTCTAATTTATTTCCAAGTTTTTTTTAACACCTCTTAATCATTATTTTATTTGCTTATATGTGGTTAAAGATAACTTGCTATTTTGCTAAGTCACGCAGTCATGTCTGACTCTATGGCATCATGGACTGTAGCCTGTCAGTCTCCTCTGCCTGTGGAATTTTTCAGGCAAGAATCCTGGAGCAGGTTACCATTTCCTGCTTCAGGGGATCTTCCCCATCTAGATATCAAATTTGCATCTCTTGCATCTCCTGCATTAGCAGGCAGATTCTTTACCACTTTTTTAAAGTACCACTAGCGCCACCCGGGAAGCCCTATTTAGTACTAATTCATCCCAATACTCTTCTCTGAAAATATAACTATAATTTCATTCATGCATTACATACTTTATTCGTTTAATTTTTTCCTTAAATAAATACTTCATGAAGCTCTCTTTTCTTTCTCCAGTGTGGAGTCTGTTCTTTAATGCTGCAGAATGGCTGTTATTTTGTCACCTTGAGATCTCCATTCAGCCTCATCAGAGATGTTCCAATCAATTCTTTCCTGCATTGGATCCCTGTTTTCTGATTTTCCTTTTTTCCCTTTCTCTTTATGTATGGTTTTAATTTTATAGATCCATATCTTACAGTATGTGATTGAAAATAGATTGAAAACAATTTTTTTGAGGTCTTGGATGTCTGTAAACAAAATGAGAATGGTAGCTAATGCTTATTAAGAATTTCCTAAATTTCAGAGACTGTTCTCTGCCTTTTATACTTATTTACTTGTTTAGTACTTAAAACAACATTGAAATATAATTGATTACTATTTCCTAAGAAAAAGAGAAATTTAAGAAACTTAAATTTGAACTCTAAGTCACGGAGAAGGTGGTTTTACCACTTTATAATACTTAAAATCAGGTTTAACCCCTAAACTACACAACCACTCAATTGCATTATTCTACCACCACATGCTATAAATAATTAGAATTGATGAAGAATTCTAAATTTTAATGGCACTGATATATTTATTTTCTGTTTCTTCACTATTCCTTTCTACTTTCACTGTTACTTCTTTATATGGTTGGATGCTAGATATCTTATGTGGGTCCTCTAATGTCATTTTCCCCAGCATTCTCTATTTCTGTTCTGGAAAGTTTTGTTAACTTTATTTTTCAACATTTTTACTGAAATTTTACTTTTTCTTGAGATTTTATTTTTCAATAATTTTTCCCCTATTGTTCTCAGCCACTTTTTCTTGATCCATGAACACACTCTCTTTCCTCATTTTTATATATATATATATATATATATATATATATATATATATATATATATATATATATATATAGAGAGAGAGAGAGAGAGAGAGAGAGAGAGAGAGAGACTGTTGGGATTATTTGTCAGGTGATCAGGTTGAAGGGGGACTTGAACTCTCAAGTCTATGACTTTCTCAGTTACCCAGGAGGACAATTATTTAATATCCTGTCTACAAATTACAAGGTTAGCAACCAGAGTTCTCAGAGCTGAGTAAGAGAAGAGGTTTTACTGTTCCCTACATTAGTTTTGGGGCTTCCCTGGTGATAAAAATGGTAAAGAAGTCTCCTGCAATGCAGGAGACTCCGGTTTGATCTCTGGGTCTGGAAGAACCCATGCAGAAGGGAACGGCGACCCACTCCAGTATTGCTGCCTGGAGAATTCCATGGACAGAGAATGCTGGCAGGAGGTTGCAAACAGTCAGACACGGTTGAGCAACTAACACTTTCACTTTCACACACATCAGCTTTTACAGATCCCTGAACCTCCACATAATATCTCTATATGCTTATTGTCCCTGTGTCTAGAGCCATGCCTGGCTCAGTCTCTTTAAACAACAAAACTTCAGTTCTTTCTGTATTTTTAAGGAATTCTCCTTTTCATCAGCCCCAGCAGTAAGCCACTTTCAGAGGTGCCTCCAATTTTTGTGAGTAAATTTCTGTGGGTCAAATGTGCTTCTCACTGAGCTCTCATCACTGCCGGATTAGAATTCCCTTCTGTTTTGATAATAATCAGTTAGGTGTTCATTAGTTTTTCCATGTTCCACATTTAAATTATTTCACCCATTCTATATTTTGTTCTTATGGATGCACATATAGACTTTTATCCTTGTTCTGAGTTTTCAATGTGACTTTTGGGAACAAGTATAAATAACATATGTTTCATCCACCTAGATTACCAGAAGTTGGTCTTCGTTTATAAAATAAAACCCAACACCTCTTAAGTTATCACTGGAATAGAATATCCTCATGAAAAGAGGCATATGAACCATGTAGACTTAATATCTTCCTCTGAAATTCTTGTTTCTCTTGTTTGTGATATGCCACTTCTAGCATCATTCCAACCTGTTCCACCCAACTCATTCTCTTACTATAATTTACCAAAATGTGGGAAGCTTTCTTATCTTTTTTCCTCCTTTACTAACACAAAATAATTTAATTATTCCATAAGCATTTAATTAGGCAAAAGATAATTTTTAAGAAAACTGATAGGAGTATGTAGAGTTTTTTGCTAGAAAGGTCCTATGTCAACCATGTGTGCTCAAAATATAGAAAAAACACACATAGAAATTACTAACTTCACATTTTATGTCCACTCTACTTCAATTTTGGAACACTGCCATCCACAAACAAGTTACTTTATTATTTATTTATTTTTAGTTGATGTATAATTATAATATTGTGTTTATTTCTCCTATATCTGTATATGTGTGTGCTATTTGTTTACATAGGATGGTTCACTGTAAATGCTTTAAAAATCTTTCTTGTTTTCTTGCTCTCATAAGGTTTATTTATTTTTATTAATATAATTTCAATAAGTCTTCTTTTTCCCTTATCATAATATAAATTTCCTCCCTTTCAGAATTTACCTACAATCTGTTTAATCACTGCAAAATTCTAAAGGTAAACGCAGTTCCTTCTTCCTTCAATAGGAGATATTATATAGCATATATAATGTTCGTATAACAGAAATGGAGATAAACTTGACCAATAAAATCATTTTTCACACTTTCCAAAGAATTCATAGAGAAGAAAATCTGGTGATGCAGAAAATGTTAGATTGCCAAAATTTTTCTTCACCTTCAACTTCAATGGCAAGTGGTTGTTTTAACATTGTCTATGTCATTTTCCTTGGTATCCAGTAGAATACACCGTCATTTAATTTATTGTACAAAATAATCAGAGGATAGGGAACAATTCTGAAAACATGCATTTTTTTTTTAAGAAAAAGTGTAATATAACTCAGAGGTAATAGAAAAGAAAAATAAATGTGAGAGTAGAACAAGTAGAGGAAAATAATCATCAAACTGGAGGAAGCAACTTAAGAATGCAGAAATAAATTAAGATACCCTGGGGTTGGCTGAATCCTGGAGTAAGAAAGATGACTATTTTATGGAAAACTTACATGAGCACATGACTTAAAAGGGAAAATGTACTAGTAATGTAGAAAGAGATGATTCAGTTCAACTCAGTTCAGTCGCTCAGTCATTTCCAATTCCACTGTTTCCCCATCTGTTTGCCATGAAATGATGGGACCGGATGCCATGATCTTCGTTATCTGAATATTGAGCTTTAAGCCAACGTTTTCACTCTCCTCTTTCACTTTCATCAAGAGGCTCTTTAGTTCTTCTTCACTTTCTGCCATAAGGGTGATGTCATCTGCATATCTGAGGTTATTGATATTTCTCCTGGCAATCTTGATTCCAGCTTGTTCTTCATCGAGCCCAGCATTTCTCATGATGTACTCGGCATAGAAGTAAAATAAGCAGGGTGACAATATACAGCCTTGACATACTCCTTTTCCTATTTAGAACTAGTCTGTTGTTCCATGGCCAGTTCTAACTGTTGCTTCCTGACCTGCATACAGGTTTCTCAAGAGACAGGTCAGGTGGTCTGGTATTCCCATCTCTTTCAGAATTTTCCACAGTTTATTGTGAACCACACAGTCAAAGGCTTTGGCATAGTCAATAAAGCAGAAATAGATGTTTATCTGGAACTCTCTTGCTTTTTCCATGATCCAGCAGATGTTGGCAATTTGATCTCTGGTTCTTCTGCCTTTTCTAAAACCAGCTTGGACATCAGGGAGTTCACAGTTGACATATTGCTGAAGAATTTTGAGCATTACTTTACTAGCATGTGAGATGAGTGCAATTGTGTGATAGTTTGAGCATTCTTTGGCATTGCCTTTCTTTGGAATTGGACTGAAAACTGACCTTTTCCAGTCCTGTGGCCACTGCTGAGTATTCCAAATGTGCTGACATATTGAGTGCAGGACTTTCACAGCATCATCTTTCAGGATTTGAAGCAGCTCCACTGGAATTCCATTACCTCCACTAGCTTTGTTCATAGTGATGCTTTCCAAGGCCCACTTGACTTCACATTCCAGGATGTCTGGCTCTAGATTAGTGATCACATCATCATGATTATCTGGGTCGTGAAGATCTTTTTTGTACAGTTTTTCCATGTATTCTTGCCACCTCTTCTTAATATCTTCTGCCTCTGTTAGGTCCAGACTATTTCTGTCCTTTATCGAGCCCATCTTTACATGAAATATTCCCTTGGTATCTCTAATTTTCTTGAAGAGATCTCTAGTTTTCTCATTCTGTTGTTTTCCTCTATTTCTTTGCATTGATCACTGAAGAAGGCTTTCTTATCGCTTCTTGCTATTCTTTTGAACTCTGCATTCAGATGCTTATATCTGTCCTTTTCTCCTTTGCTTTTCACGTCTCTTCTTTTCACAGCAATTTGTAAGGCCTCCCCAGACAGCCATTTTACTTTTTTGCATGTCTTTTCCATGGGGATGGTCTTGATCCCTGTCTCCTGTACAATGTCACAAACCTCCGTCCATAGTTCATCAGGCACTCTATCTATCAGATCTAGGCCCTTAAATCTATTTCTCACTTCCACTGTATAATCATAAGGGATTTGATTTAGGTCATACCTGTATGGTCTAGCGGTTTTCTCTACTTTCTTCAATTTAAGTCTGAATTTGGTAATAAGGAGTTCATGATCTGAGCCACTGTCAGCTCCTGGTCTTGTTTTTGTTAACTGTGGCGCCTAGTTAAAAAAAAAAAAAAAATCACCCCTGGAAAAAATAAGTTTTCTGGTTGACTTGCCGTTATCAGAAAGAAGGGGTCATAAAATGTTAGCAGGCCCCCTGGCCAGTACATGATGTAAAACCCCTTAGACCTTCGTATACCTTTATATGAAGCCCCTGATTTTGATAAAAGTCAGGTCTGCTGACCCCGCATGACTTTGTATTCTATCTCTATGTATAACAAAAAGTATGTAAGCAACTCTGAAAAAGAAAGAAAACGGACCAGTTCCTGGAAAGACTGGTTTCCCCCGTGTGGTCTTTTCTCATTTTCTGGCTGAATTCTCATCTGGAGCATGGATGCTTGCCAAGCCTTGTAACTTTGCCCTGGCTTCTAAGACCCACGCGAGAGGGAGCCCAAGGTGGGGCACCCTCTGCTATTCAAGCAGGCGCCGGTGGCCTACATAGGTGGTGCAAACCTCTTGTCTCAAGGTTTTATTGGTATTCCACGTAAACAAATCTATTCAGCATCTTTTTCTCCACTAGTACTTTCCTACTACACTATTTCTTTCTAATCTCCCTCCATAACTTTAATTAAGCAATTAATTCCTAGGATGTCAACTCCGTCCCCGCTTTGAATACCCTGGACCCACAGGGGCTGGACCCCGGCAATCATGATTATCTGGGTTGTGAAGATCTTTTCTGTATAATTCTTCTGTGTATTCTTGCCACCTGTTCTTAGTGTGTTCTATTTGTATCAGGTCCATACCATTTCTGGCCTTTATTGGGCCCATCTTTGCATGAAATATTCCCTTGGTATCTCATTTTCTTGAAGAGATCTCTAGTCTTTCCCATTCTATTGTTTTCCTCCATTTCTTTGCATTGATTGCTGAGGAAGTCTTTCTTATCTCTTCTTGCTATTCTTTGGAACTCTGCATTCAAATGGGTATATCTTTCCTTTTTTCCTTTGCTTTTCACTTTTCTTCTTTTGACAGCTATTTGTAAGGCCTCCTCAGACATCCATTTTCCTTTTTTGAGTTATTTTTTCCTGGGGATGGTCTTGATCCCTGTCTCCTTAGAATATCATGAACCTCCATCCATAGTTCATCAGGCACTCTGTCTATCAGATCTTGTCCCTGAAACCTATTTCTCACTCCCACTGTATAATCATAAGGAATTTGATTTAGGTCATCTCTGGATGGTCTAGTTGTTTTCCCCACTTTCTTCATTTTAAGTTTTATTTTGGCAATAAAGAGTTCATGATCTGAGCCACAGTCCACTCCCAGTCTTGTTTTTGCCGACTGTATAGAGCTTCTCCATCTGTGATAGTATTTTTGAGTATTTGAGCCTTTTAAATGGGTTTTATATTTATAGTAATACTATACCAAACTACAGTTACTCTTTTGGTTTTGTTTCAGACAGTGTTATCATACACCAAAAAAAAAAAATATTTAATATCTTTCAGAACCGAAACTTTTTAGTATAACTAAAGATAATTATATAACAGTAGGTTAACTACTAAATCTAAATCTAGAATACAAACGTAGTTTATGTATTTTACTAAAATATGTTTCTTACATATATCCAGCCCTAATATCCTGAGAAGCTAGACATATATAAGGACCTACATTCCTAAGAGATAAAGAAGCCTTCAATCTTATCAATTAGAAGCATTCACTTTGAAATCATTGGAAACAATAGTATCTGTCAAGTTACCCATGTTATGTGTAAAATAAAATGAATTTTCCAAAAGTAAACTCCACTTGGAGATTTCTGCAGGTACATACAAAGTGGAAAAATTCACATCTTCCTACACACTATGCCATTTCTTCTGAACAAGGAGTAAGTATGTTTCTCTCACTCACTACAGTTCCTTCAAACCAACAAAGATGCAGAAAAAGTTGTGAAGTTTTCTGTTCGTTCATTTTTTATGTTTGTTTTAAGTAGTTAATTTTAGATACTATCACTAATGATAGGTTTCTTTCCATGTGATATTTATGCTGAATACTTTTTTTCTGAACTTTTTCCAAGTATATATTTGAGTATAAATGTGCTAAATCTCACAGACGTATTCTATGTTTGATGTTAGGATCTACGTCTAACTTTGTCAGTAGAAATGTCCTAGATCTAACAGGTATTCTATGTTTGATGGTAGGATTCGTGTCTAACTTTGTTATTTATGAACCTCTATATTTTAATTTAGTACCTGGTTGTATAATTCAGTATATATATTTTGGATAGTTGAAGAGTGAATAAATAAATCAATAAATGCCTCCCCCCCAAATACTTTTAGTCAAAGCACAAAATACTCTTAACAAAGTACGCATATGACAATATTATTTATTGTGCATGATTCTGCTGTTAGCACATGTGAATTGTGCCTAACATTCATTTCTAGTTTGATAATCCAAAGTATTTTAAATTTAAAGATACCTATGATTTTCAAATGCATTTTGATGTTTACAGACTAAAATTAAAATAAAGTTTACTGTAAAATTTTACTTTAATTGTATATATGTTAATTCCTTAAATTTAAAATGTCTACTAAATCATTACAACTCTATTTTTCCAAATCAAGGCTCCTCCGTCCATGGGATTCTCCAGGCAAGAATACTGGAGTGGATTGCCATTTCCTTCTCCAGGGGATCTTCCCGACCCAGGTATCGAACCCAGGTCTCGCGCATTGCAGGCCGATGCTTTTCACCTCTGAGCCAACAGGGAAACCTAATCAAGGCTGACAGTCTTGCAAAGTCATCCATTAAGCCAATACTTTTCAAACTTGAGGGAACATGCAAATCAACTAGAGATGTCCAAATTACCATAATTCTCCAGTAACGATTTTGGTTCAGTTTCTCTAGATTATTCTACTTTTCCAAGCATACAGATTGTTTCTGATGCAGCGGGCATCTAATCTTATTTTGAGATTCACTGGAGTGAGGTGTAAATTATATGACAGCAGACACTGTGTTATAATTTGATTCTCCCAAGAGTTGACCTTATAAGGATTTAAATGAAAGCAGTGGCTAGCTGAAGCTTAATCCCATAGAGAAACTCTAAGAAATTTTATAACATAAATGCCTCAGTATTATCCTACCAACAGGAAAAGAGAATTGGAATTTTTATATACTAACTTCAGAGAGTCACTGGCAAAGATCTCTCCCAAAGAGTTGGTATCTCTTCACTTTCAGTCCACTTGGATAAGTCAGCTGGGTTGCTTACATCTGATCTTTAGCACAAATGCAAACTGGCATGTGGAAGTCACAGGGAGCACCTACTAATAATGCCTGAGCACCACAGACAAGGCATTAACAATGTCTACCACAAAATTAGGTCTGCATATTTATACCTCTCTCCTTAGTACCTACAACATAAAAGGCAATAAATAAGTATTTTTAAAATAAATAACAATGAATCAATGAAAGAAAACAGATACAACTTGTAAGTAAGTGAAATATTTATATTATATTCAAATAAAATGGGATAAGTGATTAAGGTGAAATGTTAAGCCCTGATCACATGGCATTCTGGGTAGTAGTTTTTGAAGTCTGGAAGTTTTCCTCTTTATGTGAATTTTCATCATCTTAATGAGCACCATAGAACTGTGTATTCTTTATGGGAACTTCCTTCTCTCACACATCTCCTCTAGAAACTCCTTCAGGATTACTTTTTCTAAAATTACTCTTAATAGAAAGATACAAAAGCTTTAATGGAAAGCTTTATGTTACAAAATAAATTTTGGTTCTAGTGCATATCCTTCTTTCTTCTTAATTAAATATTAATCCATTTTATCTGTTTAATCTTTATTATTTACATTAACATTGCTTTAAGCCATCACAAAAGTAAATAGAGAAGTAGATATGAAAATTTTAGACTAAGAAAACAGCACAAGTAAATCTATATCTAATCAACAGCTTTTTGTTCCAAGAATACTTTTTGAATGCTCTTATATGCAAATTTATCATACACACACACACACACAAATTCATATCCCTAAGTTAGAATGTGTGTCATCAAATTGCTCAAAAATATTGATCCAGATATAAAGTGGAATGGCTTTCATATTCTCTGTCTTATTAATCTTTCTCATATTTTGCATTCATATCTAAAGAATCAAGGTAATAAAATGTGGAAGCTGAAAAAAATTCAGTATCTCAAATAGCCATTTCACATCCTGCTAAGTATTGGAGGGGGAAGGGAATGTATAAGCAAGCAATTAACTAGTCCTTAACTAGAAGTATCATACAGCTATACAGGAAATACTCAGTTTCACACCCATAACCAATTTCTTGTCAAAAGTAGAGATCAGAATTCAAAGGCCTAAAAATGCCAATGAGGTAGCAAAGAGGTATCAATCTAGCAACATATTGGGTCATAGCAAATGGAGAAGAGAGAATTAAACTCTATGTACTATATAATATCTTGCTTAACATCACAGAAAGAAAATAAAATGCTCCATGTGCCTGCACAGGTGCAGGTACACACACGTGTGTGCACATATACACTATTTTCTGGAGACTAAATAAAATATTTTTTATAACCAAGTTATAATCCTAGATTTGGATAAAGTAATATCTTCCTTAAACAAAAAAGTCATGTGATTTTATTTTGATATCACGTCCTTAATTTTTTAGTAATTTTACGTCAATTTTCTTTAATCTATCACTCAGTTAAAATTTTCTTCTATCTCTAAAAGTGTTTTAAGGAATGTCTATGTATTTGAACAAAAACAAGAGCTATAAAAACGCCTATGTGGAACACATTTAGCCTCAATATTATACAATGAAGTAGAAACTGCATCATAGGACATTATGGTCCAAGGAGCAGGATAAGGAAAGATTTTAATGGATTTTCCAAGGGTGTGGTCAGGTTTATTTAGAATGGACCATATATGACAGTGGGCAACCAAAGAACATTACTTTTGTCTTTTGAAATAAACATTATGCATGAATCTTATCAGATTTTAGGGTCTTTCTTAACAAAGCGATCTTTGCAGTTCCTTAAACTACTCTGCACACCTATTGTGAGGATCAGTGGAAAATGCTAGTGGTAAGTGCTCATTAAACACTGCTTTCTGTTGTTTCATTATTATTACTATTATTATGCCTTCCCAAAGACCTAAGATGAGTGGGACTGGATTTACGGGTAGCATTCAGAGAGCTCTTAGTAAAACATAAAAGTAATAATAATAGCTGACATCTGTCCAAGGACAAAATGTTCCAAGAACTGTACAAAGAGCATAAACTTATTTAATGCTCTCCTCAATCCTATTCCATTTCCAATTGCACATGGAGAATCTGACCCTCTGGGATATGAAGCATCTTGCACAAGGTTACCTATAGAAATGGCAGGGCTGGCATTTAAATTCAGACTATATGGAGTTGGAGTCAGGCTCTTAACTAATATCTGATACTGTTCTTTAAGAAAATCCAACCATCCATAGAGAAACCGTGCAGGTTAAAACACCACATATGACAGATAGTTAACGATTGGCAGCATATGAATGAAGAAAGAATAGCTATATTTTTGTTAGCCACATCTGGTTCAAGATGTTCATCAATAAAAAATGAAGAGAAATTGGAAATCAGCTACTAGAATATTAATATATCAAAAGTTCAAATGCCATAATTAATTACAGTGTGTTTCAGTTTAGTTCAGACCCTCAGTCATGTCTCACTCTTTGCGATCCCATGACAGAGAGGCATGCCAGGCCTCTCTGTCCATTACCAACTCCTGGAGTTCACCCAAACTCATGTCCATCGAGTCGGTGATGCCATCCAGCCATCTCATCTTCTGTCATCCCCTTCTCCTCCTGCCCCTAATCCCTCCCAGCATCAGGGTCTTTTCCATTGAGTCAAATCTTCGCATGAGGTGGCCAAAGTATTGGAGTTTTAGCCTCAGCATTAGTCCTTCAAATGAACACCCGGGACTGATCTTCTTTAGCATGGACTAGTTGGATCTCCTTGCAGTCCAAGGGACTCTCAAGAGTCTTCTCAAACCACAGTTCAAAAGCATCAATTCTTTGGTGCTCAGCTTTCTTCACAGTCCAAATCTCACATCCATACATGACTACTGGAAAAACCATAGCCTTGACTAGACGGACCTTTGTTGGAAAACTAATGCCTCTGCTTTTGAATATGCTGTCTAGGTTGGTCATAACTTTCCTTCCAAGGAGTAAGTGTCTTTTAATTTCATGGCTGCAATCACTATCTGCAGTGATTTTGGAGCCCCCAAAAATAAAGTCTGACACTGTTTCCACTGTTTCCCCATCTATTTCCCATGAAGTGATGGGACCAGATGCCATGATCTTAGTTTTATGAATATTGAGATTTAAGCCAACTTTTTCACTCTCCTCTTTCACTTTCATCAAGAGGCTTTTTAGTTCCTCTTTACTAAGGAAATGACAATCCATTCCAGTACTATAGCCTGTAAAATCCTATGGACAGAAAAGAGTGGTAGGCTACAGTTCATGGAGTCACAAAAAGTCGAACACGACTGAGCCAATTCACTTTCATTTTTACTTGGTGCCATAAGGGTGGTGTCATCTGCATATCTGAGGTTATTAATATTTCTCCTGGCAGTCTTGATTCCAGCTTGTGCTTCTTCCAGGTTTGTTTACTTATGGATAAATAGCCTGTATAATAGACTGCATAGAATTTTTATGCTTTGGGGTATGTTTTGTCACAATGAATTCATCCTTTTTTTCTTTTGCCTCACTATAGATATAAACAAATATGTACAATGAATGATATATATTACATATCATTTACATATATCCTAAATTAAAATATTTCTTTTTAAATATTGGACTGGAGAAGGGAATGACAAACCACTTCAGTATTCTTGCCTTGGGAACCCCATGAACAGTATGAAAAGGCAAAATGATAGGATACTGAAAGAGGAACTCCCCAGATCGATAGGTGCCCGATATGCTACAGGAGATCAGTGGAGAAATAACTCCAGAAAGAAAGAAAGGATGGAGCCAAAGCAAGGACACTACCCAGCTGTGGATGTGACTGGTGATAGAAGTAAGGTCCAATGCTGTAAAGAGCACTATTGCATAGGAACCTGGAATGTTAGGTCCATGAATCAAGGCAAATCAGAAGTGGTCAAACAGGAGATGGCAAGAGTGAATGTCAACATTCTAGGAATCAGCAAACTAAAATGGACTGGAATGGCAAAATTTAACTCAGATGACCATTATATCTACTACTGTGGGCAGGAATACTTTAGAAGAAATGGAGTAGCCAACAAAAAGGATGGTCAACAAAATAATCTGAAATTGGATGAAATTGCAAAAACGACAGAATGATGTTTGTTTATTTCCAAGGCAAACCATTCAATATCACGGTGATCCAAGCCTATCCCCCAACCAGTAATGCTGAAAGAGCTGAAGTTAAATGATTCTATGAAGACCTACAAGACCTTTTAGAACTAACACCCAAAAAAGATGTCTTTTTCATTATAGGGGACTGGAATGCAAAAGTAGGAAGTCAAGAAATGCCTGGAGTAACAGGGAAATATGGCCTTGGATATGGAATGAAGCAGGGCAAAGGTTAATAGAGTTTTTCCAAGAGAATGCACTGGTCATAGCAAACACCCTCTTCCAACAACACAAGAGAAGACTTTACACATGGACATCACCAGATGGTCCACACCAAAATCAGATTGATTATGTTATTTTCAGCCAAAGATGGAGAAGCTCTATACAGTCATAAAAACAAGACCAGGAGCTGACTGTGGGTCAGATCATGAACTCCTTATTGCCAAATTCAGACTTAAATTGAAGGAAGTAGGGGAAAGCACTAGACCATTCAGGTATGACCTAAATCAAATCCCTTGTAATTATACAGTGAAACTGAGAAATAGATTTAATGGACTAGATCTGATAGACAGAGTGCCTGATGAACTATGGATGGAGGTTCTTAACATTGTACAGGAGACAGGGATTAAGATTATCCCTATGGAAAAGAAATGCAAAAAAGCAAAATGGCTGTCTGAGGAGGCCTTACAAATAGCTGTGCAGAGAAAAAAAGTGAACACCAAAGGAGAAAAGGAAAGATATTCCCATGTGAATGCAGAGTTCCAAAGAATAGCAAGGAGAGATAAGAATGACTTCCTCAGTGATCAATGTAAAGAAATAGAGGAAAACAACAAAATGGGAAAGACTAGAGATCTGTTCAAGAAAATGAGAGACATCAAGGGGACATTTCATGCAAAGATGGGCTTGATAAAAGACAGAAATGGCATGGACCTAACAGAAGCAGAAGATATTAAGAAGAGGTGGCAAGAATACACAGAAGAACTGTACATAAAAGAGTTTCACAGCCAGATAATCATGATGGTGTGATCACTCACCTAGAGCAAGACATCTTGGAATGTGAAGTCATGTGGGCCTTAGAAAGCATCACTACAAACAAAGCTAGTGGAGGTGATGGAATTCCAGTTGAGCTAATTCAAATCCTGAAAGATGATACTGTGAAAGTACTACACTCAATATGTCAGCAAATTTGGAAAACTAAGTACTGGCCACAGGACTGGAAAAGGTCGGTTTTCATTCCAATCCCAAGGAAAGAAAATGCCAAAGAATGCTCAAACTACCTCACAATTGCACTCATCTCACACGCTAGTAAAGTAATGCTTAAAATTCTCCAATCCAGGCTTTAGCAATACATGAACCCTGAACTTCCAGATGTTCAAGCTGGTTTTAGAAAAGGCAGACGAACCAGAGATCAAATTGCCAACATCTGCTGGATCATAGAAAAAGCAAGAGAGTTCCAGAAAGACATCTATTTCTGCTTTATTGACTATGCCAAAGCCTTTGAAAGTGTGGATCACAATAAACTGTGGAAAATTCTGAAAAAGAGGGGAATACCAGACCACCTGACCTGCTTCCTGAGAAACCTATTTACAAGTCAGGAAGCAACAGTTAGAACTGGACATGGAACAACAGAATGGTTCCAAATAGAAAAAGGAGTACTTCAAGGGAGTATATTGTCACCCTGCTTATTTAACTTCTATGCAGAGCACATCATGAGAAAGGCTGGGCTGAAAGAAGCAGAAGTTGGAATCAAGATTGCCGGGAGAAGTATCAATAACCTCAGACACGCAGATAACATCATCTTTATGGCAGAAAGTGAAGAGGAACTAAAAAGCCTTTTGATGAAAGTGAAAGAGGAGAGTGAAAAAGTTGGCTTAAAGCTCAACATGCAGAAAACTAAGATCATGGCATCTGGTCCCATCACTTCATGGGAAATAGATGGGGAAACAGTGGAAACAGTGTCAGACTTTATTTTTTTGGGCTCCAAAATCACTGCAGATGATGATTGCAGCCATGAAATTAAAAGACGTTTACACCTTGGAAGGAAAGTTATGACCAATCTAGACAGCATATTCAAAAGCAGAGACATTAGTTTTCCAACAAAGGTCCGTCTAGTCAAGGCTATGGTTTTTCCAGTGGTCATGTATGAATATGAGAGTTGGACTGTGAAGAAAGCTGAGCACCGAAGAATTGATGCTTTTGAAATGTGGTGTTGGAGAAGACTTGCGAGTTTTTGGACTGCAAGGAGATCCATCCTGTCCATTCTAAAGGGGATCAGTTCTGGGTGTTCATTGGAAGAACTGATGCTGAGGCTGAAACTCCAATACTCTGGCCACCTCATGCGAAGAGTTGACTCTTTGGAAAAGACCCTGATGCTGGGAGGGATTGAGGCAGGAAGAGAAGTGGATGACAGTAGATAAGATGGCTGGATGGCATCACCGACTCGATGGACATGAGTTTGGGTGAACTCTAAGAATTGGTGGTGGACAGCGAGGCTGGGATTCATGGGGTTGCAAAGAGTCAGACAGGACTGAGCGACTGAACTGAATCTACTACATAGCACGGTACCTGACAATCACAATCATTGTGCTGATGTTCTTCTAGAGGAGTAGTGTCTACATCCATTATTTATAAAATGCCACATTATTGCACATTATGAGAGTGTGTTTATGTTTGTTATTCTGTCCTCTTTTTCAAAGATATTCTTTTCTAAGTACTCACAAAAAATAAGCATATATGAAGAGTTCAAGATTAGAAGTAGGAGAACATGGTACTCTTTTTGTCCCATGAACACACAGAAACTGCATCTAGATTTGAAGCAATTCTCAAGGGCAGAAAAGTAACTGGCTGAAAAACTCATACAAGGAAGTCAATAAGAAGATTCTCATAGAGTCATGTAGTAGGGAAGAGAATGATCAAGTAAGGATCTTTGCCCCTGGAAAAGGTCAGAGAAGATGGGGGTGGGGGTGGGGGAGGGAGATTACAAGGGCAGGAATCTTTCATGGGGATGAAAATTTCAGGTCACATATGGACACCCCATCCTGGAGACTAACACAAGAAAGAAATGTCTTCATATCTGGCTAGAAAACCAGTGTGATTAACAGTAGGGTAATCTAGAATTTTCCTGTAAAGAGTGCACACACATGTGCTTACTCCTCAAACAAGGTGGAAAAAATAGATTGAAACTGCATAAAATTCTGGCCAATCCTTCATGACTGCACTGGTTCATGGTACAGCCCAAGTGGAGGACCTACTCTGTCTCATTTGCTTTCCAAAACAGTTCCACATGATGGCAATGACTGGCTTGGCTAAGAGGAGTACTCAGTGGTGATGTATCATGCTAGCCTGGAATTGATGCCATCTGAACAAGGTGATAAAAAAAGATACAAAAAAAGATCTTCACAATTGAGATAATCATGAAGTTGTGATCACACACCTATAGCCTCACATCCTGGAATGTGAAGTCAAGTGGGCCTTAGAAATCATCACTATAAACAAATCTAGTGGAAGTGATGGAATTCCAGTTGAGCTATTTCAAATCCTGGAAGATGATGCTGTGAAAGTGCTGCACTCAATATGTAAGCAAATTTGGGAAACTCAGCAGTGGCCACAGGACTGGAAAAGGTCAGTTTTCATTCCAATCCCAAGGAAAGAAAATGCCAAAGAGTGCTCAAACTTCCACACAATTGCACTCCTCTCACACACTAGTAAAGTAATGCTCAAAATTCTCCAAGCCAGGCTTCAGCAATACATGAACTGTGACTTCCAGATGTTCAAGCTGGTTTTAGAAAAGGCAGAGGAACCAGAGATCAAATTGCCCACATCCGCTGGATCATCAAAAAAGGAAGAGAGTTCCAGAAAGACATTTATTTCTGCCTTATTGACTATGCCAAAGCTTTTGACTGTGTGGATCACAAGAAACTGTGGAAAATTCTGAAAAAGCTGGGAATACTAGACCACCTAAACTGACTGCTGAGAAATCTGTATACAGGTCAGGAAGAAACAGTTAGAACTGGACATGGAACAACAGACTAGTTACAAACAGGAAAAGGACTACGTCAAGGCGGTATATTGTCACCCTGCTTATTTAGCTTCTATGCAGAGTACATCATGAGAAACGCTGGACTGGAAGAAACGCAAGCTGCAATCAAGATTGCCAGGGGAAATATCAATAACCTCAGATATGTAGATGACACCACCCTTATGGCAGAAAGTGAAGAGTAACTAAAAAGCCTCTTGATGAAAGTGAAAGAGGAGAGTGAAAAAGTTGGCTTAAAGCTCAACATTCAGAAAACGAAGATCATGGCATCTGGTCCCATCACTTCATGGGAAATAGATGAGGAAATAGTGGAAACAGTGTCAGACTTTATCTTTGGGGGTCTCCAAAATCACTGCAGATGATGATTGCAGCCATGAAGTTAAAAGACACTTACTCCTTGGAAGGAAAGTTATGACCAACCTAGATAGCATATTCAAAAGCAGAGACATTACTTTGCCAACAAACGTCCATCTAGTCAAGGCTATGGTTTTTCTAGTGGTCATGTGTGGATGTGAGAATTGGACTGTGAAGAAAGCTGAGTGCCAAAGAACTGATGCTTTTGAACTGTGGTATTGGAGAAGACTCGTGAGAGTCCCTTGGACTGCAAGGAGATCCAACCAGTCGATTCTAACGGAGATCAATCCTGGGTGTTCTTTGA
Source organism: Capricornis sumatraensis (assembly GCF_032405125.1). Lineage (NCBI taxonomy): Eukaryota > Metazoa > Chordata > Mammalia > Artiodactyla > Bovidae > Capricornis > Capricornis sumatraensis. The sequence goes on along the minus strand of NC_091074.1, from coordinate 41,888,422 downwards.
AAGGACAGATGCTGAAGCTGAAACTCCAATTCTTTGGCCTCTTCATGGGAAGAGGTGACTCATTGGAAAAGATTCTGATGCTGGGTTGATTGGGGGCAGGAGGAGAAGGGGATGACAGAAGATGAGATGGCTGGATGGCATCACTGATCAATGGACATGAGCTTGGGTGAACTCTGGGAGTTGGTGATGGACAGGGAGCCCTGGCATACTGCAATTCATGGGGTCACAAAGAGTTGGACAAAACTGAGCGACTGAATTGAACTGAACTGAACAGAACAAAGTGAGAGCAGAAATTACTGCTACTTAGAGAGGTGAAACATCAGAAATGGACTGGTCTGACTAACTGGGGCTGTGGCAGTCATAGCCTGTTCTCTGGGGTGAGAGTGCCATCTGAAGTGGGGAAAGGTACATTTAGAGAGTCTGGAGCTAGCATGAACCATAATCAAGGCTTCTTCTCTAGCAACTTAGGACTTGCTGCTGCACCCTAATAAAGTGAAGTTGGCCACTGAGCAGAGGAGAACCCCATGCCACTCTAGGCTCCAACTGTAAGCCCTGCCATCTCCAGCCCCACTTGCTACTAAGGTGAGAGCTGTTAGTACACCCTGAGCAAAGTCATGACTTGTGCTAACATCATATCCATGATGCCCACCTAAGTCAATAGGAACAACAGACTGTATAGGGATGCTCCCACATAAGGACAACCTTTTAAAACTAGAATAGGTAGCTGTTTAACTTAATTTCAGAAATGGAGAAAGTTTAGCAAAATGGAAATACCCAGTAATTTGCTTCAATGAAAAAAAAAAAAAAAAGTAGAGGAAGCCTCTGGGGGGGGGGGGACATAATAAAATAGAAATAAATAATCTAGCAAATAAAGTGTTCAAAGCACTAATAATCATAATGCTAACTGACAGATAAAAAAGGATAAACTCAGTAGGAATTGTATCAAGGAATTGGAAAATGTATAAAAGAATCAATCAGATCTGAAAAATGTAATAACAAAGAAAAACACAATAGGAGAAATTAACAGCAAACTAGGTGATAAAGAAGAATGCATCTCATATCTAGAAGACAGAATAATGCAATTACTCAATCAGAAAAATTAAAAGAAAAACATTAAAAAAGAAACCTGGAAACATTAAGGGGAACTCTGGTAAAATCAAGCATAAAACATTTGCACTAGAGAGGCCCCAGGAGCAAACAAGAGAGAAAATGGTCAGAAAGTTATTTAATAAAATTATGGCTAAAAACTTCCAAAACTGAAGAAGGAAACAGATATTCAGGTATAAGAAGTGCTGCTGTTGCTGCTGCTAAGTCGCTTCAGTCGTGTTCCACTCTGTGCGACCTCATAGACAGCAGCCGACCAGGCTCCACCGTTCCTGGGATTTTCCAGGCAAGAACACTGGATTGGCTTGCCATTTCCTTCTCCAATGCATGAAAGTGAAAAGTGAAAGTGAAGTCTCTCAGTCGTGTCCGACTCTTCGCCACCCCATGGACTGCAGCCTAGCAGGCTCCTCTCTCCATGGGATTTTCCAGGCAAGAGTACTGGAGTGGGGGTGCCATTGCCTTCTCTGATAAGAAGTGCAGAGGGTACCAAACAAGAAGAACCTAAACAGACACATACCAAGACATATAAGAAAAATGGGAAAAGCTGAAGATTAAGAGAGTATTCTAAAACCAGCAAGACAAAACAGAGTTATATACAAGGAAACCCCCATAAGGCTATCAGCTAATTTATCTGCGAAAACTTTGCAGGCTAGAAGGCATGATATATTTAAAGTACAGAAAGAAAAATAGCTGCAACCTAAGCTATGGTTTTTCCAATGGTCATGCATGGATGTGAGAGTTGGACTGTGAAGAAAGCTGAGTGCTAAAGAATTGATGCTTTTGGACTGTGCTGTTGGAGAAGACTCTTGAGAGTCCCTTGAACTGCAAGGAGATTCAACCAGTCCATCCTAAAGGAGATCCGTTCTGGGTGTTCATTGGAGGAACTGATGCTGAGGCTGAAGCTCCAATACTTTGGCCACCTCATGCGAAGTGTTGACTCATTGGAAAAGACTTTGATGCTGAGAGGGATTGGGGGCAGGAGGAGAAGGGGACGATGGAGGATGAGATGGCTGGATGGCATCACTGACTCGATGGACATGAGTTTGAGTGCACTCCAGGAGTTGTTGATGGACAGGGAGGCCTCGTGTGCTGTGATTCATGGAGTCACAGAGAGTCGGACACGACTGAACATCTGTCCTGAACTGAACTGAACACATTCTATCTGGCAGGATTGTAATTCAAAATTGAGGGACTTCCCTGGTGGTCCAGAGAATTAGAATCTGTGCTCCCAATACAAGGGCACCATGTTCAATCCCTGGACAGGGAACTAAGATCCTACATACTGCAACAAAGTTTGCATGCCACCACTGAGCCCAACTACTGAGCCCACACACTCTAGAGCCTGCATACCATGGCTAGAGAAGCCTGTTTGCCACAACTACAGAGCTGACAGACTCCAGAGACCTCATATCACAACTACAGAGCCCATGTGTTGCCCATGTTGCTTACTTAGCCCACACACTTCAAGAACTCCATGTTCTGAAACAAGGACCCAGCACAGCAAAAATAAACAACAATAATAATTAATTAATTATGTGATTCATAATTGAAAGAGAAGTGAACATATCAGATAAGCAAAAACTAAAGGAGTTCATCGATACTAAAACACCCTAAAATAAATGTCAAGAGATCTTCTCTAAGTGGAAATAGAAGGCTACAAAAAGATGTATCTATGAAAGGAGAAGTGATGTAGTTAAAAAGCATATATATATATATATATAGTATAGGCTGAGGATAAGCTACTTATGTAAGCTAGTATGAAGATTAAAATAATAAAATATAAAATCATCTTTATAAGCATTAAAGAAATATGAAGATGTAAAATACAACAACAAAACCAAAATATGTGGGGAGGGGAAGTGAAAAATATAGATTATTCGCAATATATTTGAACTTAAATGACTATCAGATTAGGACAAGCAGATATGGTTGTATGTTAACATATATGAACTGCATGATCACCACAAATCAAAAACCTACAATAGATACACAGAAATGAGAGAGGAACTAACACAAGCATCAGTTCAGTTCAGTTCAGTCTCTCAGTTGTATCCAACTCTTTGCGATCCCATGAATCGCAGCACGCCAGGCCTCCCTGTCCATCACCATCTCCTGGAGTTCACTCAGACTCACGTCCATCGAGTCAGTGATGCCATCCAGCCATCTCATCCTCTGTCATCCCCTTCTCCTCCTGACCCCAATCCCTCCCACCATCAAAGTCTTTTCCAATGAGTCAACTCTTCTCATGAGGTGGCCAAAGTACTGGAGTTCCGGCTTTAGCATCATTCCTTCCAAAGAAATCCCAGGGCTGATCTCCATCAGAATGGACTGGTTGGATCTCCTTGTATCCCAGGGACTCTCAAGAGTTTTCTCCAACACCACAGTTCAAAAGCATCAATTCTTCGGCACTCAGCTTTCTTCATAGTCCAACTCTCATATCCGTACATGATCACTGGAAAAACCATAGCCTTGACTAGATGGACCTTTGTTGGCAAAGTAATGCCAACACAAGCATACTGCTAAAGAAAATCATCAAGCCACAAGGGAAGAAGAGATTAACAAAACAACAAGATCCTCCTATATGCTGCTTACAAGAGACTCATTCCAGAGTTAAAAGCACAGATTGAAAGTTAGGAATGGAAAAAGATACTTTATGCAAATGGAAAAGACAAGAAATCAGGAGGTGCAATACTCATATCAGACAAAGTACACTTTAAAGTAAATCCCTGTCACTAAGTCGTGTCTCACTCTTTGTGACCCCATGGACTGTAGCCCACCAGGCTCCTCTGTCCATGAAATTTTCCAGGTAAGAATACTGAAGTGAATTGCCATTTTCTTCTCCAGGGGGTCTTCTTGGCCCATGGATCGAACCCCTGTCTCCTATATCTCCTGCACTGCAGGCAGATGTTTTACCCACTTAGCCATCAGGGAAGCCCACTTAAAGATATCAGCTATATTCTAAGTACTGTGCCTGCGTGCATACCTGCTCACTTTAGTCATGTCCAACTCTTTGCAACCTTATAGACTGCAGCCCACCAGGATCCTCTGTCCATAGGATTCTCCAGGCAAGAATACTGGAGTGAGTTGCCATGCCCTCCTCTAAGGGATCTTCCCAATCCAAGGATCAAACCAATGTCTCTTCTATCTCCTGTACTGCAGGCTGATTCTTTACAGCTGAGCCACAAGGGAAGACAAATAAGGACATTACAAAATAATATAGGGATCAATAAAAGAGGGTATAATACTCTTTAATGTGTATGCACCTAATACAAGAGAATTTAAATATGCAAGACAAGTATTAATGGACATAAAGGGAGAAGTTGACAATAATGCAATAGAAGGGGACTTTAACACTCTACTGATATCAATGGACAGATCATCCAGACAGAAAATTATTATAAGGAAACAGAGACTTTAATATTTATTAAATACTCTAATATTAAATACTCTAATATTTAATGAAATATTAGGCCAGTTGGACTTAATAGATATTTACAGGACATTACAGCAAATAAAAGAGCATAGTATACATTCTTTTCAAGTGTACATGGACATTCTCCAGGAGAGAGTATATGCCAGGCTGCAAGAGGAGAGTAATTGTATCGAGTAATTTTTCTAGCCACCATGATATTAAACTAGATATCAATTATAGGATGGAAAAATGGATGAAAAATACAAACACATAGAGACCAAGCAACATAGTATCTAAAACCAATGAGTCAAAGATGAAATTAAAAAAAAAAAAAAAAAAAAAAACTTGAAACAAATGAAAATGGAAATGCAACTTTCCACAATCTATGGGATACAGCAAAACCAATTCTAACAGAGGTTATAGTACCACAGCCTACCTTAAGAAACAAACAGAAATCCCAAATAAACAACCTTACTTGCCATCTAAAAGAACTAGAAAAAGGACAAAGCCCAACATAATCAGAAACAAAGTAACAATAAAGATCAGAGAGGAAATAAATGAAATATAAATCAAAAATAATAATAATAAAGATTAAAGAAACAGAAAGATGGGTTTTTGAAAAGATGGGAAGTTTGGTAAACCTTTATCTAGGCTTATCAAAAAATAAAATCAAATGAATAGTAAGGATCAAAAATAAGTAACATAAAAAATGAAAAAGGATGCAAAACAACCAACATTATAGAGATACAAAGAAATCAAGAAAATACTATAGTTATGTCAACAAATTGGACAACCTAGAAAAAACTGACAAATTTCTAGAAACATAATCTGCCAAGACTGAATCAGGGAGAAATAGACAATATAAACAAACTGATTTATCTACAAATTCAGTGAAACTTTATTGTATCAGTGAAACTGAATTTGTAATTAAAAAAAAAAAAAAAAAAAAGCTTCTGGTAAACAAAATTCCAGGACCAGACAGGTTCAGAGAAATTCTAGCAAACATGTAAAGAAAAGTTAATTCCTATCCTTCTCAAACTATTCCCAGAAACTAAATATGAGTGAACACTCTCAAATTCATCCTATGAGATCTCTATTAACTTGATACCAAAAACAATAACAACTACCAAAAAAAAAAAAAAAAGAAAAGAAAGAAAGAAAATTACTTACTGATTTATTTGATAGATATAGATGCAAAAGTATTTAACAAAATATTAGCAAATTAAATTCAAACTATATAAAAAGGATCATACAGTATTATCAATTAAACTTTATTCCAGGGATGCTAGGATGGGTTAATACAAATCAATCAGTATGATATACCCCATTAAAAATAGGAAGGCTAAAAATCACAGGATCATCTCAATAGATGCAGAAAAAGCATCTGACAAAATAAAAAATCCATTCATCATTAAAATAACTAAAAATTGGTATAGAGGGTGCACATCTCAACAAATAAGAGGCCACTTATGACTAACCCATAGCTAACATTACACTCAACTGTGAAAAGGTGAAATTTTTCCTGTAAAATCAGGAACAAGACAAGGATGCCTACTCTTAACACTTCTACTTAATGCAGAATTGGAAGCAAGAAAAAGAAATAAAAACATCTATGTTGGAAGAAGGAACTGCCAATATTTGCAGTAACATTAAAGTGTATATAGAATTAATATATGAATTCAGCAAGGTTTCAAGGAAAGATTAATATACAAATATCTGTTGTCTTTTGTGCACTAATAATGAACTTTCAAAAGGAGAAACAAGAAAAAACCTTGTTGAAAATTTCATCAAAAATAATAAAATACCTCAGAATAAACTTAACCAAGGAGGATAAAGTTCTATACATAAAAGACTAAAAAGCAAACAAACAAACAAAACTTATGAAGTGATGAAGGAAACTGAAGGTGGTACAAAGAAATAGAAAGATATACTGTGTTCTTGAATTGAAATAATTAATGCTGTTAAATGTCCATACTACTTAAAGCTCTCTACAAATTTACTGCAATCTCTATCAAAATACGATTATATCTTTTGGAGAACTAAAACCAACAATCATAAATATTACATGGAATCATAGGGGCTTTCCTGGTAGCTCAGTGGTAAAACATCTGCCTGCAATGCAGGAGACCATCTACAATTAAGGAGACGTGGGTTCAATCCCTGGGTCAGGAAAATCCCCGGGAGAAGGAAATGGCAGTGCATTCCAGTATTCTTGCCTGGGAAACCCCAAAACACAGGAGCCTGGAGGGCCACAGTCCATAGGGTCACAAGAGTTGAATAGGATTTAGTGATTAAACCACCACCAGTATCCCATGAAACCATAAAAGACCCACATTACCAATGTGATATTGAGAAAAAAGAGCAAAACTGGAGGTATCACACCCCGTGATTTCATACTATACTACAAAGCTACAGTAATAAAAACAGTATAGTACTAGCACAAAAACAGACACCTAGATCAAGGAAACTGAATAGAGAGCCCAGGAATAAACCTACTCAAAGGAAGCAAGAATGAACAAGGGAGAAAGATAGTCTGTTCAATAAGTGGTATTGGGAAAACGATTCCATATAAAAGAATAAAATTAGGATATTTTCTCACAGCTTACAAAAAAATAAATTCAAAATGGATTAAAAGACCTAAATATATGACCTGAAACCATAAAGCTCCTAGAAGAAAACACAAGTTAAATATTTCTTTGATATGGAGATATTACTTGGATCTGTCTCCTCAGGCAAAAGAAACAAAAAGCAAAACAACAACAAGAACCTAAATAAAATGAGACCTAAATAAATTAAAAAGTTTTTTGCACACCAAAGGAAATAGACAGAAACATGAAAAGATGACTTACTGATCAGGAGTAAATATTTGCAAATGATATAACTAAAGGAAATCAATCCTGAATATTTACTGGAAGGACTGATGCTGAACTGAAGCTCCATTACTTTGACCTCCTGATGTGAAGGGCTGACTCATCAGAAAAGACCCTGATGCTGGGAAAGATTGAAGTCAGGAGGAGAATGGGACAACAGAGGACAAGATGGTTGGATGGCATCATCAACTTAATGGACATAATTGAGCAAGCTCCAGGAGTTGGTGATGGACAGGGAAGCCTGGTGTGCTATAGTCCATGGGGTCACAAAGAATCAGACATAACTGAGCAAATGAACTGAGCTGGTGACTAATAAGGGCTTGGTAGCCAAAATATACAAACAGCTCATACAGCTCAATATCAAAAAGGAAACAAACAATTCAAAAAAAAAAAAATGGACAAACAACTTGAATAGACAGATGACAAACAGGCACAGGAAAAGATGCCAAACATCACTAATTATCAGTGAAATGCAAATCAAAACCACAGTGAGAGATATGACCTCATACCTGTCAGAATGGTTGTCATCAAAAAAATCTACAAATAACAAATATTGGTGAAGATTTGGAGAAAAAGGAACTCCTTCATACTGTTGATGGGAATGCAAATAGGTACAGCCACTATAGGAAAAAAGTAAGGAGGTTCCTCAAAACACTTAAAACTACCATATGATGCAACAATTTCACTCCTAAAAAACAGCAATTTGAAAAAAAAAAAAAAAAAACACCCACTGCAATGTTCATAGCAGCATTATTTACAATAGCCAAGATACGGAAGCAACCTAACATCTATCAACAGATGGATGGATAAAAAGATGTGGGATGTGTGTGTGTGCACAATGGAATATTACTTAACCATTAAAAGGGCTTCCCTGGTGGCTCAGAGAGTAAGAATCTCTCTGCAATGTAGGAGACACAGGTCTGATCCCTGGCTTGGAAAGATCCCCTAGAAAAAGGAATGGCTACCCATTGCCTGGAGAATTCCATGGACAGAGGTGCCTGACAGGCTACAGTCAATGGGGTCACAAATAGTTGGAAAGGACTAAGGAACTAACACTTTCACAGTCATTAAAAAGAATGGAATTCTGCAATCTGCAACAAACTGAATAGATATAAAGGCTATTATGCTCAGCAAAATAATTCAGAGAAAGAGGAATAGTCTATGTTACCCCATACATGTGGAATATGAAAAAATAAACAAATGAATATAACAAAATGAACATACTCACAGATGTAAAGAACAAGGTACTGGCTACCATCCTCGTCCAAGATAAGGAGCAGCGGCTGCGCTTTGCTGGAGCAGCCATGAAGAGATACACCACACCAAAGTTAAGAGAAACCCAAGTAAGATGGTAGGTGTTGCAAGAGGGCATCAGAGGGCAGACACACTGGAACCATACTCACAGAAAACAGATCAATCTAATCACACTAGGACCACAGCCTTGTCTAACTCAATGAAACCACGCCATGCCCACAAGGCAACCAAAGACAGGTGGGTCATAGTGGAGAGGCCTGACAGAATGTGGTCCACTGGAGAAGGGAATGGCAAACCACTTCAGTATTCTTGCCCTGAGAACCCCATGAACAGTATGAAAAGGCAAAATGATAGGATACTGAAAGAGGAACTTGCCAGGTCAGTAGGTGCCCAATATGCTACTGGAGATCAGTGGAGAAATAATTCCAGAAAGAATGAAAGGATGGAGCCAAAGCAAAAACAATACCCAGTTGTGGAGGTGACTGGTGATAGAAGCAAGATCTGATGCTGTAAAGAGCAATATTGCATAGGAACCTGGAATGTCAGGTCCATGAATCAAGGCAAATTGGAAGTGGTCAAACAAGAGATGGCAAGGGTGAATGTCAACATTCTAGGAATCAGTGAACTAAAATGGACTGGAATGGGTGAATTTAATTCAGATGACCATTATATCGACTACTGCGGGCAGGAGTTCCTCATAAGAAATGGAGTAGCCATCATGGTCAATGAAAGAGTCCAAAATGCAGTACTTGGATGCAATCTCAAAAACAACAGAATGGTCTCTGTTTGTCTCCAAGGCAAACCATTCAATATCACAGTTATCCAAGTCTATGCCCAACCAGTAATGCTGAAGAAGCTGAGGTTGAATGGTTTTATGAAGACCTACAAGACCTTTTAGAACTAACACCTAAAAAAGATGTCCTTTCCATTATAGGGGACTGGAATGCAAAAGTTGGAAGTCAAGAAACACCTGGAGTAACAGGCAAATTTGGCCTTGGAATGCGGAATGAAGCAGGGCAAAGACTAATAGAGTTTTGGCAAGAAAAGGCACTGGTCATAGCAAACACCCTCTTCCAACCACACAAGAGAAGACTCTACACATGGACATTACCAGATTAACACTGAAATCAGATTGATAATATTCTTTGCAGCCAAAATTGAAGAAGCTCTATGCAGTGAACAAAAACAAGACCAGGAGCTGACTGTGGCTCAGATCATGAACTCCTTATTACCAAATTCAGAATCAAATTGAAAAAAGTAGGGAAAACAGCTAGACCATTCAGGTATGACCTAAATCAAATCGCTTATGATTATACAGTGGAAGTGAGAAATAGATTTAAGGGCCTAGATCTGATAGATAGAGTGCCTGATGAACTATGGATGGAGGTTCCTGACACTGTACAGGAGACAGGGATCAAGACCATCCCCATGGAAAAGACATGCAAAAAAGCAAAATGGCTGTCTGGGGAGGACTTACAAATTGCTGTGAAAAGAAGAGAGGTGAAAAGCAAAGGAGAAAAGGACAGATATAAGCATCTGAATGCAGAGTTCCAGAGAATAGCAAGAAGACATAAGAAAGCCTTCTTCAGCTATCAATGCAAAGAAATAGAGGAGAACAACAGAATGGAAAAGACTAGAGATCTCTTCAAGAAAATTAGAGACACCAAGGGAACATTTCATACAAAGATGGGCTTGATAAAGGACAGAAATGGTCTGGACCTAACAGAAGCAGAAGATATTAAGAAGAGGTGGCAAGAATACATGGAAAAACTGTACAAAAAAGATCTTCACGACCCAGATAATCATGATGGTGTGATCACTCATCTAGAGCCAGACATCCTGGAATGTGAAGTCAAATGGGCCTTGGAAAGCATAGTTACAAACAAAGCTAGTGGAGGTGATGGAATTCCAATGGAGCTGTTTCAAATCCTGAAAGATGATGCTGTGGAAGTGCTGCACTCAATATGTAAGCAAATTTGGAAAACTCAGCAGTGGCCACAGGACTGGAAAAGGTCAGTTTTCATCCCAATTCCAAAGAAGGAATGCCAAAGAATGCTCAAACTACCACACAATTGCACTCCTCTCACACACTAGTAAAGTAATGCTCAAAAATTTCCAAGCCAGGCTTCAGCAATACATGAACTGTGAAATTCCTGATGTTCAAGCTGGTTTTAGAAAAGGCAGAGGAACCAGAGGTCAAATTGCCAACATCCGCTGGATCACGGAAAAAGCAAGAGAGTTCCAGAAGAACATCTATTTCTGCTTTATTGACTATGCCAAAGCCTTTGACTGTATGGATCACAATAAACTGTGGAAAATTCTGCAAGAGATGGGAATACCAGACCACCTGACCTGCCTCTTGAGAAATCTGCATGCAGGTCAGCAAGCAACAGTTAGAACTGAACATGGAACAACAGACTGGTTCCAAATAGGAAGAGGAGTACGTCAAGGCTCTCTATTGTCACCCTGCTTATTTAGCTTCTATGCAGAGTACATTATGAGAAACGCTGGACTGGAAGAAACGCAAGCTGCAATCAAGTTTGCCGGGAGAAATATCAATAAACTCAGATATGCAGGTGACACCACCCTTATGGCAGAAAGTGAAGAGGAACTAAAAAGCCTCTTGATGAAAGTGAGAGAGGAGAGTGAAAAAGTTGGCTAAAAGCTCAACATTCAGAAAACGAAGATCATGGGATCCGGTCCCATCACTTCATGGGAAATAGATGGGGAAACAGTGGAAACAGTGTCAAACTTTTATTTTTTGGGGCTCCAAAATCACGTGCTGCTATTCATGGGGTCGCAAAGAGTCGGACATGACAGAGACTGAACTGAACTGAACTGAACTGAAAATAGGGATAGGTGTTTGAGAAATACATTTACTATGCATAAAATGAATAAGTGATGAAGATATACTGTACAGGACAAAGAAAAATAACCATTATTTTGTAAAAATACATTATTTTGTATTTTAGATGTGGAATAATCTATAAAAATATTGAATCATTATACTGTACACCTGAAACTAATATGATATGATAAATCAATTAAACTTCAATTAAAAAAATAAAATTGCAGATACAAAACCCAACAACAAATACATTTAAGTAATATTTTTGTTGCTTTTATTTATAGTATTCAATTTATATTGCATCTACACAGTTAAATAAGTTGCCTAATGTGGTATTATAAAATCACAGAAAAGCTTATATTATTTTAAATAATATATAACCCATTTTGTCATATTTTTAACAGTCACATTAAATAGTTAGGAAATATATTTTCCTGAAATATGGAAAATTTTAGTGACCTGACCAAAGGCACTAAGCAACTCTTGGGGTGAAACAGGATACCAAACAAAGGTCTGGCTTACTTCTCTCTTTTCAGGGCAACAGCCTGAGAGCAGTGATGATAAGGCATTCCCAGCCCCAATCTATGAATGTTTGAAGTAAAACATGTTCTTGTGGTGCCACAAGCCTTTTAAAGCAGTTTTATCCAGGCTTAAATGAACAACAAAGGGAACGTGGGTTCTAGTCTCATGAGAGCCATATTTTCTAATGTTTCTATTAGAAATACACTCTGCCTTCAACTCCCCATAGCAACATTATTATGAACATGATTTTATGTGGATAAATTACTACTATATTTCAGCCACACAGTGGTTTAAATAGGCTTTTGTGAGCTGCACTGCAGATATCGTCACCTCATATACTGGTGCTACTATGGAAAAATGAATTTTGACTCCAAGCTAAAAATTTTAAAAAGACATTTCATTGACATAGAAAATATAATCTAGTAAAGTCCTTTTAATTTCTCATGCTTGAAAATTTGACCATGACAGTTTTGGAGTAGAAATGGGGATTTTCTTCTCATAAAGCCACTTATGAGAATAAGTGAAAATTCATTTTCACTTATTTAAAATGGATAACCAACAAGATCCTACTGTATAACACAGGGGGCTCTGCTCAAAGTTATGTGGCAGCCTGGATGGGAGAGGAGTTTGGAGGAGGATGGATACATGTTGTTCTGCTGTGTGCCTGAAATTATCATATTGTTAATCAGCTATACTCCGATATAGAATAAAAAGTTTAAAAATAAATATATGTGCTTAAAAATGGGATCACAATATATATTGTTTTAATTTTTTAATATTTATATTATAACTCTCTTGTGTCATGAACTACTCTTAGCATACAGACATGTCAATGACTAACAGTCTCCCTTGGTATGTTTACAACAACACTACACAGTTCTACTCCAGCTTTTGGATAGCTGGCTGTTTCTAATTTCTCTCTGCAACATGATGAAATGAGTGCTCTTGCATATAAACATTGCTTGCATCTCTAATTCAATCTGAAAGAAAATATTTCCTTAGAAATGGACTTTCTGGGTTAAGGAGTAAATCTATCTTTTTTTTTTTTTATTAGAAATGTCTTTAATTTTTAAAAGGGCATATTCATTGCAAAACCCCCAAAAAATGCAGAAGCATATGACTATGGGAGAATAGTCAAGAGAGCTGCAAAACTGCAATGTTGCTGGCTTTGAAGATAGAGGAAAGGCCATCAGCCAAAGAATGTAGGCAGCTCTAGAAGCTGGAAAAGACAAGGTAACAGATTTTTCCCCCTCGAAGCTCCAGAAGGTAACAAGGCCCTGCTGACATCTTGCATTTTAGCCCAGGTAACCCATTCAGTGGAGAAGAAAGTGGCCTCCCACTCCAGTATTCTTGCCTGGAGAATCCCATGGAGGGAGGAGCCTGGTGGGCTACAGTCCGCAGAGTTGCAAAGAGTCAGACACGACTGAGCAAATTCATTTTCACTTTCATCGCATTCAGTGGTCCAAGTAGTAACCAAACACTGCTTGGTTACTAAGGTTGTAGTATTTTGTTATGGCACAATAATTTGTAGCAAATTTGTGAATAACACATTTTTTTATCCACTTACTTTTTAAATAGGTATTTGCGTTTTTTCTTAGTTCAGCGTTTTATAAAGATAGTTACTATTAACATTAGTTTACAACTCTTGTTATTTCTCTTGACTGAATTCATAGGAGCTGGAATCACCCATTTCTGTGGTAATTTTGAAAATAATTCTTACTAAAGAATGTACAAAAGCTGTAGCATTTTATTATACAATCCCTACAAAGTAAACAAGAGCTCCAACTGCTGCACATCTTCACTAATACCTGGTCTTATCAGACTTGAAATTTTAGTCATTTAATGAGTGTGAAGTGTTATCACATTTTTTTAAACAGTTTAATAAAATATAATTCACATACCATAAAATTAACTCACTTAAAAGGTATAATGACAGTTTTGAGCATATTCAAAAAATGTGCAAGCATCACTACAATTAATTTACAACATTTGCATCACTCCAAATAGAAACTCCAAACCTAATAGCACTTACTCCCGTTGTTGCCCCAAATTCTCTACTCCCAACCACCATCCAAACGTAGACAATCAGTCACCTATTTTCTATTTTATAGATTTGTTTATTCTGGATGTTTCATATAAGTGGAATCATACAATATGTGATCTTCTGTTATGTATTTATTTCACTGAAATAGTAATTTCAATTTTTATCTACATTCTAGCATGTATCATTATTCTTTTTATCACTAACATTCCATTGAATAAAACACTTATTTAACTCACCCATTCATCAGTTGAGAATTATTTCAAAATTTTTCCATCATGAATAATGCTGATATTAAAATTTGTGTGCAAGTTTTTGTTGAGAAGTATGTTTTCTTTAATCTTGGATATATGCTAGGAGTGGAATTTCTAGGTTATACAGTAACTCCAAATTGTTGTAAAAAGTGGATGCATCATTCCACATCCATACCAGCAATGAGTGAAGGTTTCAGTTTCTCCAAATCCTTATCAATACTTGCTATTGTGTGTGTGTGTGTGTGTGTGTGTGTGTGTGTGTGTGTGTGTTTTAATGATAGCTATTCTAGTTGGGTGTGAAGTACTATCAATTTGTGATTTGGAGATTGATGGGAAAAATAGCAATAACCTCAGATATGCACATCACACCAGCCTTAAGGCAGAAAGTGAAGAGGAACTAAAAAGCCTCTTGATGAAAGTGAGAGAGGAGAGTGAAAAAGTTGACTTAAAGCTCAACATTCAGAAAACGAAGATCATGGCATCCGGTCCCATCACTTCATGGGAAATAGATGGGGAAACAGTGGAAACAGTGTCAGACTTTATTTTGGGGGGCTCCAAAATCACTGCAGACGGTGACTGCAGCCATGAAATTAAAAGACGCTTACTCCTTGGAAGAAAAGTTATGAGCAACCTAGATAGCATATTCAAAGGCAGAGACATTACTTTGCCGACTAAGGTCCGCCTAGTCAAGGCTATGGTTTTTCCTGTGGTCATGTATGGATGTGAGAGTTGGAGTGTGAAGAAGGCTGAGCGCCTAAGAACTGATACTTTTGAACTGTGGTGTTGGAGAAGACTCTTGAGAGTCCCTTGGACTGCAAGGAGATCGAACCAGTCCATTCTGAAGGAGGTCAACCCTGGGATTTCTTTGGAAGGAATGATGCTTAAAGCTGAAACTCCGGTACTTTGGCCACCTCATGAGAAGAGTTGACTCATTGGAAAAGGCCCTGATGCTAGGAGGGATTGGGGGCAGGAGGAGAAGGGGACGACCGAGGATGAGATGGCTGGATGGCATCACGGACTCGATGGACGTGAATCTGAGTGAACTCGGGGAATAGGTGATGGACAGGGAGGCCTGGCGTGCTGCTGTTCATGGGGTCACAAAGAGTCGGACACGACTGAGTGACTGAACTGAACTGAACTTAATCTAATCATTAAGAATGCTGAAATATATTTACATGTGTCAATTTTCCATGTTTACCATTTTTGGGGAAATTTCTTTTTCAATCATTTGCTCATTTTTCATTTGGATTATTTATATCATTATAGTTATTTATTTATTCTGGCTACAGGTTCCTTGTCATATATATTATTTGCAAATGTTCTCTACCATTTATTACATTGTGTTTCCATTTTCTTCACTGTGTCTTTTGAAAGTCAAAAGTTTTTAATTATGCTGAAATCAAAATTTTATCTTCTCTTTTGTCACTTGTGCTTTTCATTACTATTAGTTTGGTAGTAAGTTTTAAAGTCAGGAAATGTGAGTGTTCCAGATTTGCTGTTTGTTTTTAAGATTGTTTTTGCTATTTTTCATCCTTTGAATTTTCATATGAATTTTAGGCTCATATTGTCAATTCAGCAAAAGAAGTCAGACGGTATTTGATAGTGATTGTCTTGAATCTAGAGAATAATTTAGTCACTACTGCTATTGAAACAATACTGTCTTCTGATAAATGTACATGTAATATCTTTTCATATGTTTAAATCTTCTTTAATATCGACAGTTTCGTTATTTTTATTTTCAATGTCCAAATGATGTACTTTTTTGCTTATTTCTAAATATTTTATTTTTCCTGATGTTATAAATGGAATTTATTTCCTAATTTCATTTTTGCTTTATTAATTACTAGCACATAGAAATACAATTGACTTTTGCACTCTCACCTGTACTTTAAAAGCCTGCTGAACTTGTTTATTTAGTTCTAATAGTTTTATTGAATTCTTTAGCATTTTCCATATATAAGATCATGTCATCTGCAAATATAATTTTATTCCCTCCTTCTTTCCCAATATTGATGCCTTTTATTTCTTTCACTTGCCTAACTGTCAGGGCTAGAACTTTAGTACAATGCTAAATAAAAGTAGTGAGAGTCAGCATTATTGTCTTTTCTTAAACTTAAAGGTGAATCATTCAGTATTCACCATTAATTATGATGCTAGTTGTGGATTTTTCATAGATGCCCTATATCCAATTGAGGAAGTTTCTTTGTATTCCTAGTTTTTTAGTGTTTTTATACTGAAAGGGTATTGGACTCTTTTAAGTAATTTTTCTGCATTTGCTCATGTGATCATGTGGTTTTTGTCCTTTATTCTATCGATATCGAGTATTACTCTGTTTCCAAATGTTAAACCAACAATACATTTCTAGGATAAAATACACTTGGTCATAGTATACAATCTTTTAAATATAATGCTGTATGTGATTTGCTGTTTTTGTTGAAGAAAATCACATCTAGATTCACAGAGATATTGATGTGTGATTTTTCTTTCCTGTTATATATTTGTCTGATTCTAGTATCAGAGTAACACTGGCTTCACAGGATGAGTTCGTGCTTCCTCCTCCCCCTCTTGGTGTTTCCTTCTCCTTTTATAGAAGAGTTTGTTATGGACTGGTGTTAATTCTTCTTTAAATGTTAAATGGAATTACCAATGAGGCCTCTCAGACTGGCTTTTCTTGGTGTGGAATTTCTTAATCACAATTTCAGTATTTAGATTTTATTGAGTCAGAATACCAAATTCTGTGCCCTTTCAGGATTTGTCCATTTCATCTGAGCCATCTACTTTATTCGTGTACAACTGCTCACAGTATTCCTTTAAAATCCTTCTTGTTTTGTGACACTAGTAGCAATGTCCTCTCTTGTTTTAGGAATTTGAATCTTTCCTTTTATTTTTTGTCTGGAAAATAATTTATTGATTCTACTTATCTTTGCAGGAGCTATTGTTGGTTTTGTTCATTTCTTTCTATTGCTTTTCTATTATCTATTTCCTGTATTTCTATCCTAACTTAAAAGTTATTTCCTTTTTGCTCATTGCTTTTGTTTTAGTTTCACTTTTTTTTTCTAATTTCTTAAGGTAAAAGGTAACATTATTGGTTTGAAATTGTTCTTCTTTTCAAACATGTTTAAACATATAAGATGTTTATATACAAGATGTAAATGTTTCTCTAAGCTTTTCTCTATCTATATCCTACAGTTTTGATATATTTCATGTTTGTTTTCACTCATTTCAAAGTGTTTTCTAAATTTATTATTATTTTTTTAAATTTAGGAATGTGTTGTGGAATTTCCATTTTTATGGCCATTTCCATTTCCCACTATTTCTTCTGCTTTTGATTTCTAATTAATTCTGTCACCTTTAGAGACATACTTTTCTGATTTCAATCATTTTAGATTTATTGAGACTTGCTTTATGATCAAGAAAATGATCTCTCCTGGAAAGGGTTCCAAACATTTCTGCTCTTAAGAAGACTATGTACTGTCTTTGCTTTGGGGTGAAGCATTCTATCTATGTCGGCTAATGTTGCAAAGTTTATTATAACTTGCTTATCTTCTGTCTAGTTATAAGTAGCAATGAAAGTAAGGTTTTGAGGACTTGAACTATATTGTTGAGTGGTGTATGTCTTCCTAGAACTGTCAGTTTTTCTTCATGTATGTTTTGGGAGCTGTTTTCAGGTGAATGTATGTATATCTAGTAGGTTGACCCTTATGCTATTATAAAGTGTCCCTTTTTATCTCTAATAGTAACACTTTTAAAAATGTCTGTTTTATAAGATACCAGTATAGCCACTTGAACTTTGAAATGGTTGCTATTTGCAATATATTTTCCCACCTTTTTCTTTTCAAGCTTCTTGTATCTTTGAATCAAAAATGTATCTCTAGTAGACAAAATATAACTGGATCTTGCTTTCCATCCTGTCTGTCAGTCTCTGTCTTTGATTACACTATTTAATCCTTTCACATTTCATGCTATTATTGATAACACTGGATTTATCTCTATTATTTGCCTTTCTGTTTTCTCTATGCATTATATCATTTTGTTCCTTGGATCCTCTTTTATTACTTTCTTTTGTATTGAAGGAATATTTCATAATGAAATATTTTAATTTTTTCATGCTTTTCTCTAATATTTTTTGTATTAATTTCTTAGTGAGTTCTCTAAAGCATATATTTATCTTATCAGAACCCACTTCAAGATTATACTAGATTAATTTCCATGAGCTATAGAAATGGTAGTCCTTTATACTTCTGTTTCCCCTTCCCCCTTTTTTATTCAGTTATATAAACTGCATGTATATGCGTTACAAGTCCAACAATATACTGATATAATTATTACCTCCTGTAATCTTATATCTTTTTAAAAAGCTGAGAGATAATAATATTCTCATACACTCATTTGCAATTTGATTATATTGTCCTTCTTATTTACCATTTCTGATTCTCTTCATATGTTTCTGTGAATTCAAGTTAATTATCTGGTGTCATTCCCTTATTCTAATGCAGCTTTGTACCCACCCACTTCCTTTGTGCTATTATATAATTATATACACATTATATTATGCATTAGCTTTTTAATCAGTTGACATAAGAGAAGAAATATGCAATTATAATGTCTTTTAGAAGCACCACTAATTACCTTTACCAGTGCTTCTATTTTTTCATGTGGATTTGAATTACTTTCTGGTATCACTTGCTTTCAGCCTAAAGAAGTTCCTTTAATGTTTAATAAAGCATTTCTGATAGAAACAAATGCCTCCCCCACTCCTTACCCTCTCTCTCTCTTTCTTCTCTTTCTCTTTCTCTCTCACACACACACACACAACCCAGGAATGTCTTTTTATTTTCCCTTCATTTCTAAATATTGAATATTTTATTTGAGAGGATTTCAGATTCATATGTAATTGTAAGAAATGAGACAATAATCTATTGTGCTACCATTATTCAGTTTCTCCAGTGGCTAGGATTTGCAAAACTATAGTATAAAATAAAAACTAACTATTGAAAATGATACAGTAAAGATACAGAAAAATTATTTGACCATAAATTTTGCTCATGTCCTCTTTAACCCCTTTCAAACACTGACCCATAATCTGGTTCTATCATTTTATAATTTCAAGCATGTTGTATAAATAGGAGCTTTACCGTTGGTGTAGTGGTAAAGAATACGCCTGAGATTGAAGGAGATGCAAGACACACAGGTTCAATACCTGGGTTGGAAAGATCCCCTGGAGAAGGAAATGGTAACCTGCTTCAGTATTCTTGCCCAGAAAATTCTATGGACAGAGGAGCCTGGTGGGCTGCATTCCATGGCGTTACGAAGAGTTGGATATGACTGAGTGATTGAGAGCGCACATACACACAGATAAATACAGTCACACAGTATGTAATCTTTTGAGAACATTGAGATTGGCCATTATTCATCAATAAAACTTTCTGGAGGTTATAGGTTGTTTTCTGTATTCACAGTGATTTCTTTTCACGTTATACTCTATGTTGCATGGTGGTGGTATTTTAGTTGCTCAGTTGCATCCAACTCTTGCGACCACATGGACTGTTGCCCATCAAGCTCCTCTGTCCAC
The DNA here is from genome assembly GCF_032405125.1 of Capricornis sumatraensis. Lineage (NCBI taxonomy): Eukaryota > Metazoa > Chordata > Mammalia > Artiodactyla > Bovidae > Capricornis > Capricornis sumatraensis. Next base: position 41,868,545 of record NC_091074.1, on the reverse strand, counting down.
AGAATTTTTCCATGCAAGAATACTGGAATGGGTTGCCATTTCCTTCTCCAAGGGATCTTCCAAGCCCAGGGATTGAACCTGGGTCTCTTATATCTCCTGCATTGCAGGTGGATTCTTTACCAAAAATTATATTCTGTGTCCCATAATAAAAATGGGACTAGTAAAAATGGGACATAGTAAAAATGGATCAGTTTAATTATCTACCAGAGAAAGACATCTGAATTGCTTCCAAATAAACTGCCAAAATATTTACATACAGGTTTTTGCATAAAGATTTCAGCATTCTTTGGGATAACTGTTCAAGAATCCTATTGTTAGGCTATATATGATAGTTTTGTATATAGTTAATTAAGACACTCCCAGAGTGTTGGTACTATTTTATATTCCCATCAAAAAAGTCATGAGAGATCTAACTTCTCATTTTTACCAGCATTTGGTATTGCCATTATATCTATTCAAAAATTATATCAACTCAATATTATGCAATATATAAAATGATGTTCAGTAAATGCACTGTAGTTTTAAGTTTGACATTTATGTTTCCATCTTCATTACTGTCTTCTCTATTTTCATATAATCAAGTGTCTGCTGAATTATGGCAGTGAATGAGAAATTTTCTAAATTCTTCAATTACTTGGATTTTAAAAAATATTCATACTAATTCACTGAGCAGGAGTCAGAAAACCATGACCTGCAGGACATATCTCGCCTGTGACTTATGTTAAAGAATTTTTTATTGGCAGTTCTATTTCCAGTTTTTAAGGAATTCCCACACTGTTCTCCATAGTGGCTGTCCTAGTTTGTATTCCCTCCAACAGTGTTAAGAGGGTTCCCTTTCCTCCATACCCTTTCCAGCATTTATTGCTTGTAGACTTTTGGATAGGAACAGAGCCACTCTCATTTGTTTACATATTATCTATAGTTTTCTCTATGTCACCAAGGCAGAGTTGAGTAATTGCAACAGAGGTCTTCTGACCAACAAGATAAAATAATTATTTGGCCCTTTACAGAAAAAGTTTGCCAACCCCTGTTACAAAGACTTTTTCTTTTCTTTGAAATGCCTTTACTATGGCTGATATTTCTCTGTTAATTCTTCTTACAGAGGGACAGGTTCCAATTTTGGAAATGAGGTGATGTTTTCCAGATATTACAGAATTTCTCTTTGAGTCCATGAAATTAAGCTAGTTTTGAAAGAAAGTAATTTGGATTTATTTTGCTAGTTTGCATATCAGATATCAAGTAATGGGTAAAGTGTAAGAATAGAATTAGACTCAGCAACAGTTATGACTGTTAACTTTAGCTTTATACTAAGAATTTCCTTCATTTAGCTTACCCAGGATTTACTGACAGCATTATCTAAAAATTTGCCAGACTGTAATTAGGAGCATAGATGGCATTGCCAACTCAATGGACATGAATTTAAGTAAACTTTAAGGAGACAGTGAAAGACAGAGGAGCCTGGTGTACTGCAGTCCATGGAATCAAAAAATGTTGGACACAATTTAATGACTGAACAAGAACAACAACAATTGCCCTAACATGACCAAGAGTAAACTGAAGTTTTGATTCCTAGGTTGATGAAGAGACTTATGTACTCATGATTGTCAAGGGTCTAAATTCCATCCTTTTCCTGACATATCTGAATTAAGATTCCTCTTCTACCTATGTTCCCAGGCAAGATTCCATCATAGTCTGGTATAAAGGGGGGACCAATAATGAATTTTTCTGGTCACTACTTTTTAAAATTCAATTTTAAAAATACGTTGATAGTTTCAATGAGGATGTCAAAATGAGCAGGAACAGAATACAACCTTAGGTTACTATCTTGCCAGAAGTTAACAGGATATTACTGAGAGAAAAGGAAAGGAAGAGAGAGAGAGGGAAAGGAAGAGGAAGAAAAAAGAAACCGCCACTTTTTCAAAGGGTAAAAAATTAAAGATAAAAAATAAAGCAATAATAGTAAATAAGCAACCCTGGAAGCAAAGTGATATCCAGGGACCTCTGACCACATCAAAACCTAGCACAGGCTTAACCAGGTAAACATTGAGCTTTGTCATGCAGGGTAAACACAGAACACATAAGAAGTGGCATCCTCTCAGTGCTTATTTTTGCATCTCTTGTGCTTCATGTCAGAGTTCATTTGACCTCAAAAGAAAAGGAAAACCCAAAGATAAATATTTATACTACACAGAAAACCAAGTAAAATCTAGCTTCACAAGGCAAATCTCTTTTGTCCGCTAAGGAGTGTCTTCAACAATGAATGAAGCAAAAGATAGAAGTCAAGCTTGATGTATGCCATACAGGCTACCTGCAAAGCTGGTTTGATTTGCATATCCCAATTTAATCTCACATTATCCCAAGGCACATAACAGATTTACGTACAATCATAAAACATTCACTCCTGAGAAATAATCCTTACATGACTTGTTTTCAATTATTTTAGGGTCATACACCTTTTTGAAAATTTATAATGGCTATAGAGATTCATTGCAGAAAATAAAGAAAAAAAAAAGCTTATAATTTCGGGGATTTCAAACATCTTGTTGTCCAATCCTTGTTTTAAAGAAATTTTGTAAAAGAGCAAAAAAAAATAACTAAATTTGATGCAGGCCATATTCTCATTGCAATGTTTTTGTTTGTTTGTGTTTTTAAACGGTTGACATTGTTCTATAATAAGATGAACCACAGAGAAGTATTTCACTGATGTTTAAGATTACTTAACAATGATGCCTGAAGTTGTTTGTTGTTAGTGTTATTTTCTATTTTAAAGCTAGATTGTCTGTCCCTCCCCCCTGCCCCCCCCAATGCCATAAAGAACCATATTACTCATTTGGTCCAGTTTTGCTGTATTTAAATTCTGACAACAGAGAGAAAATAGAAAGGGGAAACAATGATTTCATATGGTATCTAAATTAGTCCCCACATTCCAAATGAGCATTTCTCATCATAATAACTTGAAGTGGTTTAGAGACTTCAAACAGAGCAGTTTGTATCTTATACATAATTCATGCAAAATTGAGCTCCTGTCATTAGTTGGAGTAATTTGCCTTAGTCTTCCTTCTTTCAAATACTGTGATATTGAATTGCAGAGCTCAAACAGTAGAGGAACTTTATATAGATCTCACTTAATTCACAGACCTAAATCACTCACACCATTTCTGTAATGTATTTCTCACTTCTACCAAAACCTTTGCTCATCTTCAGTGGTATTATCATATTAGTCTATGATTATCTCAAACTACTTTCAGGATAAGTTCCAACCCTCAAATATGCTTATGAATTACTTCAAAACTTTCTACTTTCTTAATTTTCCAGTTTCCCTAGGAAAGCACACATAAGGGGATAGAGGGCTGTCTAATGTACTGCTATATTAAAAAAGTGAAAAAGTCAATGATGTTAAGTGTAACTATGGTGTCAGTCAACTCCTGTTTCAACACAATAGTCTTTTAACAACTTAGGTGATGCATATTAGCCCCACTCTGGCAGTTATATATATCACCCTTATTTATAATATAAAGGTAGTAATACCTTATGGTGAATGGTGTTGCAATCATGATCTCCAAAGAAGAAGATTTAGCTTTGGGACCAGGGACCAGGCTTGATCACTCAAGAGCTTTTGTATAGCAGTTTTATTAAAGTATAAAAAGAGACAGAGAAAGCTTCTGACAGACATCAGAAAGGGGATGGAGAGTACTCCCCTTGCTAGTCTTAGCAAGATAATTATATAATTTTTAAATAAGTTATTACAACAATGAAAAGAATGTCTCAAAGTGGTAAAACTTTTTACCAGATCCACTCCCACAATTTACATTTTAAGATAACAGGATTAGAATTTAACAATAGAAAGATTTTACCAAACTTACTCCTATAATATACATTTTAAAATATCAGGACTAGTCAGAAGGTTTTCAAGGAGAAACTGTCCTTAAACAGGATACATTGTTGTTATATAATCCTTAGTTGAGATTAAACAGAGTTGTTTGTTGTGTAATCATCGGTTTCAGACTTAAACAAAAACAAAAACAAAAACGTTTTATGTGACTAAGACTAAGGAATGAAGAGGGAAAAAAAAAAAAAAAGACATTTGTCCTTTCCTCCTCCTTGAGAATTCCAGACCCCTCTCTCCTCCTCCTCCTCCCCAGCACCCCCACCCCCTTCGACATCCGCCCCACTTCCTCAACTTCTTATCAACCTGCCTAGGAATTGACTCTCTCAGTAGAGGGTAGAGAAAAACTACTTTCCTCTGTAGCTATAGAACTTTATACCAATTATGATGTCAGCCCTTTAACAGTGGGCTAAAACTGAAGTCAATCAGATAGACTTTTAGAACAGAACCACAAGGAGCAAATATTTAGGATTATTTCTGGATTATTTAACCAGTCTAGCCCATGAAATCCCACCTAAATTTTGTTTATTTCTTTCAACCCAAAGAAAAGAGCATATATCTATTCATAGAAATCCCATGTCTACAATCCCATGAAATCAGTTCAGTTCAGTTCACTTCAGTTGCTCAGTCGCGTCCCCATGAATCGCAGCACACCAGGCCTCTCTGTCCATCACCATCTCCCGGAGTTCACTCAGACTCACATCCATCGTGTCCGTGACGCCATCCAGCCATCTCATCCTGGGTTGTCCCCTTCTCCTCCTGCCCCTAATCTCTCCCAGCATCAGAGTCTTTTCCAATGAGTCAACTCTTCGCATGAGGTGGCCAAAGTACTGGAGCTTCAGCTTTAGCATCATTCCTTCCAAAGAAATCCCAGGACTGATCTCCTTCTGAATGGACCGGTTGGATCTCCTTCTGAATGGACCGGTTGGATCTCCTTGCAGTCCAAGGGACTCTCAAGAGTCTTCTCCAACACCACAGTTCAAAAGCATCAATTCTTCAGGGCGCAGCCTTCTTCACAGTCCAACTCTCACATCCATATATGACTACTGGAAATTTTGATTAGTATAGCTTTGCAATGTAATTTGAAATCTGGAAGTATGATGTGTCTAGTTTTGTTTTTAACTCTAAGATTGCTTTGGATATTGAGGCTCTTTCTGATTCCATTCAACTTTTTCAATTGTTTTTTTTTTTTTTTTTCTGTTTCTGTGAAAAATGCCATTTGATTTTAGATAGGCCATTTTATTGACTCTGTACATTGTTTTGAGCATCTGACAAGCAGTTAATACACAAAATATATAATGAACACATACAATTCCAGAGCAAAACTGAGAATGATAACAGACAAACAATCAGACTGAAAAATAGGTAATAGGTGTTTCTCCAAAGGACATATACAAATAGCCAACAGATACATGAAAAAATGCTCAACATTGCCAATTATCAGAGAAATGTAAATTAAGAACACAGTAAGATACAATCTCACCACAGTTTGTATGGCTATTATGAAAAATATTTTAAAAATAAGTTTTGGTGAGGATATGGTGAAGTGTTTACTCTTCTACATAATTGGTGGGAATGTAAATTGATGCAGCTACATGGAAAACAGTAGAGAAGTTCCTTAAAATATTAAAAATAGAACTACTGCAGTCCAGTAATCTGACTTTTGTATATTTATCTAAAGTACTTGAAAGACACTTTTATGTTTTGCAATCTCATTTTCACTAAAGCATTATTCACAATAGCCAAGATATATAAACAACCTAAATTTCCATAAATGGTTGAATAGACAAAGAAAATTCATTACATACATACAACAGAATTTTATTATTATTATTATTAAAAAGAAGGAAATTCTGCCATTTTAAACAATGTGGATGAACTTGGAGGATATTATGCTAAATGAAAAAAGACAGACACAGAAGCACTGAGGCATGATACTACTTATGAGGTATCTAAAACAGTCAAATCTAAAGAAACGTTAGAATGGAGTTGTCAAGGGTTTCAGAAACGAGGAAATGAGTAATGAAGGCCCGAGGGTACAGAGTCAGTTTTACTAGATAACAAAGTTCTAGAGTTCAACTATACAGCATAGTGCTAAGAGCTAACGATATTATATTAAGTACTCAAATTTTGCTATGTGTACATCTTACACAGCTGGAAGGAGATACCCCTCATCCAAGGTAAGGAGCAGCAGCTGCGCTTTGCTGGAGCAGCCATGAAGAGATACCACAGGCCAAAGGTAAGAGAAACCCAAGTAAGACAGTAGGTATTGCGAGAGGGCATCAGAGGGCAGAGACACTGGAACCATAATCACAGAAAACTAGTCAATCTGATCACATGGATCAGAGCCTTGTCTAACTCAATGAAACTAAGCCATGCCATGTGGGGCCACCCAAGACAGGCGGGTTATGATGGAGATGTCTGACAGAATGTAGTCTACTGGAGAAGGGAATGGCAAACCACTTCAGTATTCTTGCCTTAAGAATCCCATGAACAGTACAAAAAGGCAAAATGATAGGATACTGAAAGAGGAACTCCCCAGGTCATTAGGTGCCCAATATGCTACTGGAGATCAATGGAGAGATAACTCCAAAAAGAATGAAGGGATGGAGCCAAAGCAAAAACAATAACCAGTTGTGGATGTGACCGGTGATAGAAGTAAGGTCCAATGCTGTAAAGAGCAATATTGCATAGGAACCTGGAATGTTAGGTACATGAACCAAGGCAAATTGGAAGTGGTCAAACAGGAGATGGCAAGAGTGAATGTCAACATTCTAGGAATCAGTGAACTAAAATGGACTGGAATAGGTGAATTTAACTCAGATGACCATTGTATCGACTATTTTGGGCAGAAATCCCTTAGAAGAAATGATGTAGCCATCATGGTCAACAGAAGAGTCCAAAATGCAGAACTTGGATGCAATCTCAAAAACGACAGAATGATCTCTCTTTGTTTCCAAGGCAAATCATTCAATATCACGGTGATCCAGTCTATGTTCCAACCAATAACGCTGAAGAAGCTGAAGTTGAATGGTTCTATGAACCTACAAGACCCTTTAGAAGTAACCAAAAAAAGATGTCCTTTCCATTATAGGGGACGGGAATGCAAAAGTAGTAAGTCAAGAAACACCTGGAGCAACAGGCAATATGGCCTTGGAATATGAACTGAAGCAGGGCAAAGTCTAAGAGAGTTTTGGCAAGAGAACGCACTGGTCATAGAAAACATCTTCTTCCAACAACACAAGAGAAGACTCTACACATGAACATCACCAGATGGTCCACACCAAAATCAGGTTGATTATATTCTTTGCAGCCAAAGATGGAGAAGCTCTATACAGTCAGCAAAAACAAGACCAGGAGCTGACTGTGGCTCAGATCATGAACTCCTTAACAAATCAGACTTAAATTTTAGAAAGTATGGAAAACCACTAGACCATTCAGGTATGACCTAAATCAAATCTCTTATGATTATACAGTGGAAGTGAGAAATAGATTTAAGAGACTAGATCTGATAGACAGTGTACATGATAAACTATGGATGGAGGTTTGTGACATTGTACAGGAGAAAGGGATCAAGACCATCCCCATGGAAAAGAAATGCAAAAAAGCAAAATGGCTGTCTGGGGAGGCCTCACAAATAGCTCTGAAAAGAAGAGAGGCAAAAAGCAAAGGAGAAAAGGAAAGATATAAGCATCTGAATGCAAAGTTTCAAAGAATAGCAAGAAGAGATAAGAAAGCCTTCTTCAGTGATCAGTGCAAAGAAATAGAGGAGAACAACAGAATGGAAAAGACTAGAGATCTCTTCAAGAAAATTAGAGATACCAAGGAAACATTTCATGCAAAGATGGGCTCGATAAAGGACAGAAATGGCATGGACCTAACAGAAGCAGAAGATATTAAGAAGAGGTGGCAAGAATACATGGAAGAACTGTACAAAAAAGATCTTCATGACCCAGATAATCACTATGGTGTGATCACTCACCTAGAGCCAGACATCCTGGAATGTGACATCAAGTGGGCCTAGAAAACATCACTACGAACAAAGCTAGTGGAGGTAATGGGATTCCAGTTGAGCTATTTCAAATCCTGAAAGATGATGCTGTGAAAGTGGTGCACTCAATGTGCCAACAAATATGGAAAATTCAGCAGTGGCCACAGGACTGGAAAAGGTCAGTTTTCATTCCAATCCCTAAGAAAGGCAATGCCAAAGAATGCTCAAACTACCACACAATTGTACGCATCTCACACACTAGTAACGTACTGCTCAAAATTTTCCAAGCCAGGCTTTAGCAATACGTGAACCATGAACTTCCTGATGTTCAAGCTGGTTTTAGATAGGGCAGAGGAACCAGAGATAAAATTGCCAACATCTGCTGGATCATGGAAAAAGCAAGAGAGTTCCAGAAAAACATTTCTGCTTTATTGACTATGCCAAAGCCTTTGACTGTGTGGATCACAATAAACTGTGGAAAATTCTGAGAGATGGGAATACCAGACCACCTGACCTGCCTCTTGAGAAACCTGTATGTAGGTTAGGAAACAACAGTTAGAATTGGACATGGAGCAACAGGCTGGTTACAAATCGGAAAAGGAGTATGTCAAGGCTATATATTGTCACCCTGCTTATTTAACTTATATGCAGAGTAAATCATGAGAAATGCTGTTCTGGAAGAAGCACAAGCTCAAATCAAGATTTCCAGGAGAAATACGAATAACCTCAGATATGCAGATGACACCACCCTTATGGTAGAAAGTGAAGAAGAACTAAAAAGCCTCTTAATGAAAATGAAAGAGGAGAGTGAAAAATTTGGCTTAAAGCTCAACATTCATAAAATTAGGATCATGGCATCCGGTCCCATCACTTTATGGGAAATAGATGGGAAATTAATGGAAATAGTGGCTCACTTTATTTTGAGGGGCTCCAAAATCACTGTAGATGGTGACTGAGGCCATGAAATTAAAAGACGTTTTCACCTTGGAAGGAAAGTTATGACCAACCTACATAACATATTTGAAAGCAGAGATATTACTTTGCTAACAATGGTCTGTCTAGTCAAGGCTATAGTTTTTCTAGTGGTCATGTATGGATGTGAGAGCGGACTGTGAAGTAAGCTGAGTGTCAAAGAATTGATGCTTTTGAACTGTGGTGTTGGAGAAGACTCCTGAGAGTTCCTTGGATTGAAAGGCATTGGAACCAGTCCATTCTAAAGGAGATCATTCCTGGATGTTCATTGGAAGGACTGATGCTAAAGCTGAAACTCCAATACTTTGGTAACCTCATTGGAAGAGTTGACTCATTGGAAAAGACTCTGATGCTAGGAGGGATTGGGGGCAGGAGGAGAAGGTGATGACAGAGGATGAGATGGCTGGATGGCATCACCGACTCTATGGACATGAGTTTGAGTAAACTCCGGGAGTTGGTGGGACAGCGAGACCTGGTGTGCTTCAATTCATTGAGAAGCAAAGAGTCGGACACGACTGAGTGACTGAACTTAACTGAAATGAACAAAATAAAGTAATACATAAATAAATAAAGAGGTGGGAAGAAACTTGCAGAGGTGAAAGTTATGCTTATCTCCTTGATGGTTAATTATGTTTTCACAGGTGTATAGCTATTCTTAAACTCATAAAATTACAAAATATAATAAGTACTTTTAAAAACATATTTATGATACTTTAATAATTTAACTAATCAATTAATTCTACACTGAAAGTTATAATAATAAAATTCATTGATCATGGATCAGGAAAAAAGATGGATATTACTATTCAAACCCACTTCACACCAGTTATCACATAAAGAGTATACAAACACACACACAAACACACATGTTGCAGAGCAGCCAAACCAAAAACTTGTTTTATTATTTTTTTAATTTTGTTTAACACTTGCTCTCTTCAAAACATTATATGCCTCACTCCTAATGTTATATTTTTCATATATGACATATCTGGTGCAGAATATGTGTGTGTTATCTACACAGTCGTGTCCAACTCTTGTGACACCATGGACTATAGCCCAGTAGGCTCCTCTGTCCATGGAAACCACCAGGCAAGAATAATGGAGTGGGTTGCCATTTCTTTCTCCAGGGCATCTTCCAGACCCACAGAGTGAATGTGCATCTCCTGCATTGCAGGCAGATTCTTTGCCATCTGAGCTGCCAGGGATAACTGGAAAAGTAGATAGATGTCTTAGAACACTACTTAGTAGGGGCCCAAAGCTATCACACCTATGCACAATTTATGACCTTTGTTTTGCTTTACTTATCCCCAAAGAAGATACAGAATACTACAGAGATTAAGATTAAAGGAATGTATGGCTTCTACTATTATTTTGCCTTCCTTGCAATTTTTCTAAGGAAATTGTTTCTATATTATATGTCATATTTCAGCAAAATATTGTCTACTTCCTAAACATTAATAAATAATAACAGTTTTAACACAATGATAGAAGTAAACTATGTTAATTTTTGTTAACATCTAATCCTAATAAGCCATACCTAAATGGCCACTTGGAATAGCTAATCCTAATTGTGAAAGTGAAAGTCACTCAGTCTTGTCCGACTCTTTGCGACCCCATAGACTATACGCTTCATGGAATTCTTCAGGCCAGAACACTGGAGTGGGTAGCCTTTCCCTTCTCCAGGAGATCTTCCCAACCAAGGGATCAAGCCCAGGTCTCCCATTAGGTCATACCTAAATGGCAACAAGACCATAAATCAAATCCCTTAGGATCATACAGTGGTTGTAACAAATAGATTCAAGGGATTAGATCTGATAGAGTGACTGAAGAACAAAGGATAGAGGTTTCTAATATTATATAGGAGGGAGTGATCAAAACTATCCTCAAGAAAAAGAAATGAAAAAAGGCAAAATGGTTGTCTGAGGAGGGCTTACAAATAGCTTAGAAAAGAAGAGAGCCAAAAGGCAAAGGAGAAAAGGAAAGATATAACCATGTGAATGCAGAGTTCCAAAGAATAGCAAAGAGAGATAAGAAAGCCTCCCAAAGTGAACAATGCAATGAAATAGAGGAAATCAATAGAATGGGAAAGACTGGAGACCTCTTCAATAAAATTACAGATACAAAAAAAATCGTTTTATGCAAAGATGGACACAATAAAGGACAGAATCAATATGGGCCTACCAGAAGCAAAACATATTAAGAAGAGGTGGCAAGAATATATAGAACTATACAAAAAAGATCTTAGTGATCCATATATCCACAATGGTATGATCACTCACCCAGAGCCAGATATCTTGGAGTGTGAAGTCAAGAGAGCCTTAGGAATCATCACTACGGACAAAGCTAGTGGAGGTTACGGAATCCCTGCTGAACTATTTCAAAGCCTAAAAGATGATGCTGAGAAAGTGCTGCACTCAATATGCCAGGAAAGTTGGAGAACTCAGCAATGGCCACAGTACTGGAAAGGGCCAGTTTTCATTCCAATCCCAAAGAAGGGCAATGCCAAATAACGTTCAAACTACTGCACAATTGCACTCATTTCACATGATAGCAAGGCCATGCTCAATATCCTCCAAACTAGGCTTTAAAAGTAGTGAACCAAGAACTTCCAGATGTATAAGCTGGATTTAGAAAAGGAACTAGAGATCAAAATGCCAAGATTGGCTGAATCATAGAAAAAGCAACAGAATTCCAGAAAAACATCTACTCTTGCTTCATTGACTATTCTAAAGCCTCTGAAAGAGTGGATCACAGCAAACTGGAAAATTCTTACACCAGACCACTTTACCTGCATCCTGAGAAACCTGTATGCAGGTCAAGAAGCAACAGTGAAAACCAGATATGGAAGGAAGGAATGGTTCCAAAATGGGAAAGCAGTACGCCAAGGCTGTATATTGTCATCCAGCTTATTTAACTTATATGGAGAGGTGAAGTGAAGTGCTGGGCTGAATGAAGCACAAGCTGGTATCAAGATTGCCAAGAGAAATATCATGAACCTCAAATATGTAGATGAAACCACTCTTATGGCAGAGAAATTAAGAAATTCAAGAAATTAAGATGGCATCCTGTCCCATCACTTCATGGCAAATAGAAGGGGATTCAATGGGAACAGTAGCAGACTTTATTTTTTGGGAATTTAAAATCACTGCAGATGGTGACTGCAGCCATGAAATTGAAAGATGCTTGCTCCTTGGAAGAAAAACTATGACAAAACCAGACAGTGTGTTAAAACACAGAGACATTAATTTGCTGACAAAGGTCCATAAAGTCAAAGCTATGATTTTTCCAGTAGTCAAGTATGGCTGTGAGATTTAGATTATAAAGAAGGCTCAACACTGAAGGGTTGATGCTTTTGAACTGTGGTATTGTAGAATACTCTTGAGAGTTCCTTGGGCAGGAAAGAGATCAAGCCAGTCAATCCTAAAGGAAATCAACCCTGAATATTCACTGGAAGCACTGATGCTGAAGCTCCAATACTTTGGCCACCTAATGGTACAAGCCAATTCATTAGAAAAGACTCTGATGCTGGGAAAGATAGAAGGCAGGAGGAAAGGGGGACAACAGAGGACAAGATGATTGGCTAGCATCATCAACTCAATGGACATGATTTTGAGTAAGCTCCTTGAGATGGTGAAGGACAGGGAAGCCTGATGTGCTACAGTCCATGGGGTTACAAACAGTTAGAGATGACTGAGCAACTGAACAACAATCCTAAATAAATAGATATATTAATAAAATTCTTGAAGCCCATTTCCACTTTTCCTACTGATCACAGGTTGCCATAAATTATTGAACACTAACTTAGATTATGTAATAAAATAAGACAAAATATTTTCATTATTATTGTCAATACCTTTCAGCTTGTCTCAGCTCTATTACCAATGTGTCAATTATCTAAATGTCCAAAAATGCCATTCTTTGGAATATCAGTTTATGTTCTCTCAGGTGCTCTGCTCTGCATAGGCTGTAATCAAAATAGAGAAGTTGAGCAAGAGAGCTCTATGAATAGCTGCCATTAGTATGGGATACTTTTGGTGGCTAGAAAACTCTTCCTTCTGTCTGACTCTACTAAGTATATGTGTGTGCTCAGTCATGTCCAGCTCTTTGCAATCCCATGAACTACAGACTCCATGGGATTTTACAGGCAAGAATACTGAAGTGGGTTACCATTTACTTTTCCAGGGGATCTTCCTGACCCAGGGATCTAATCCACATATCCTGCGTTAGCAGGCAGATTCTTTACCACTGAGTCACTTGGGAAGCCAACTCTACTAGACAGAGACAAAATGAACTCAGAACCATTAAAGGTAATATCTCCCTACTATCTGGATATCCTGGGATTGCAGACCTCCTTTCTCCTGAGCTCTTTAAATTTCAAGGTGCCTTTCTTTCCAATAGGGTGAGGAGGCTAAAACTATGACTGGTGAAACACCCTGATTATTGTTTATGTTGGGCAGAGGAGAGAGCTTCAATAAATAACGTTTAGTGGGTTATTTATTTCAAGGGCACAGCCATGCTAAAAACACTTTCAGATCTTCTTTCTTTCTTTCTTTCTTTTTTTTTTTTTTCCACCATCTCCATTCAGTTTGTGTCCCTTTTACAGGATTGTGCTGTTCTGCTGAGCTAAGTTGTTTCAGTTGTGTCTGACTCTTTGTGGCCCCTCAACTGCAGGCTTCTCTATCTGTAGGATTTTCCAGGCAAGAATACTGAAGGGGGTTGCCGTTTCCTTCTCCAGGGGATCTTCCCAACCCAGGGATAGAATTCATGTCTCTTTTGTCTCCCACATTGGCAGATGGGTTCTTTACCACTAGCACCACCTGGGAAGACACCCAGGATTATCTGTCTGACACCAGTGATTTGCACAGTATCTACTTTGGAAGTGTCACATGTGGTGACTGAATAATGGGCATAGAGTTTGTTTAAAATGTATTTAAAAGCTATCTTTTTCCCTAGCAGCAACCTGCCCTTGGGTGTGTTTCTTAACTTGATAAGCCTCTCTTTCTCTTTTTTTTTTTTTTTTTAACCATTTCTTCATTGTGGCAATACCCATATCATGTGTCAATCTCTGCTCCACACATATTAGCTTCCTTCCTCTAAGTATAAAGTATTTTCCTCTCAGGATAAAATCTTTATGACCTAAAGACTTTATCAATAAAAGTCTGCATTGGTTAAAATCTAGTATATGATATCTGACATTCTATTAAAATAGAACTGGTAGTGACATATTTGTCATTTTAAAATTAAGGTAGGCTTTAAGTACTTATTTAAGGAGTCTTATATTGTACATTAAAATAATATTTTAAAACAAATGTTACTTCCAAGAATAATTAACTAATTTTATTCTTGGGTTTAATTTTAATTCATTTTATAACTAAATAAAACTTCTGTTGACTAGATTGACTAGAATTACTATAATACTATGTTTTATAGTCATATAAATAAACATTCACTGATGTCTGTTTTTGGTTTTTAATTTCATAATTTGTAACCCTCTATATTTTTTCAGATGGCATATTTCTTCTTAAGTACTTGCTAATCCCATAAGCCCTGATAAATGACCTAGAATTTAGCAAGGATACAACAGCCTTGATATTAAAGATGAATTTTTTCTGCTGTTACTGCAGTAGTGTAGGTTTCAATAAATGATATTAGATTAAAATTTTTGATGATTTGATAGGTAATTGTAAGTTTATTTTCTAAAGGCATAAAATAAAGTGGGCACAAAATCTACTACATTTGGAATGTTCAATAGATACTTGGTATATAATAGCAGTGTCCTTATTTGCAGAGAATACTTCATTTTAGTTACTCCTAAATTACTTTGTTTAATCTTTGCCAGAGATACTTTTTTTTTTTTCTCCTTAGTTTGTTTCTGCAGTACTCTTAAATTGGCTGGCTATATAAAAAGCATTTCTCCAACTTGTTTGCTATGGGTATATTTTTTTCTAAAAATACACGGATCTGTGATTATGTCAGTATGCTTTATGTGATTTTTAGCTTATATTTAGTGTAATATTAAAAAAAATAGCTGGATGTCTCATTACAACTAATGATAAGATAAACTGTATCTTCACTAGTATAATATAAGGTAGGAGTTCCTAATCTTTTGGGCACCAGGGACCGGTTTCAGGGAAGACAATTTTCCCATAGATGATATCGGGGTGGTGGTTTCAAGATGATTCAAGAGAATAATGTATATTATGCTGCCGCTGATCTGACAAGAGGCAGAGCTCAGGCGGTAATGTGAGCAATGGGGAGCTGCTATAAATACAGATGAAGCTCCGCAGGCCCACCTCCTGCTGTGATGCCTGGTTCCTAACAGGGCACAGACTATTGGGGACCCTTGACATAAGGAGTTTTTCTCTCTCAGTGAAGTGTTTATTAATACTTGCCATACCAACAACTGATTTCTAATAATACGTTTTTGTTCCATTAAGAAATAAGTGCTAATCCTAGTGCAAAACTAGGCCATTTATTTGTAGCACCTCTAAATGTACTTATGTGGGCTACTTATGCGTTTAGTTTTTTGTTTTTTGTTTTGATTTGCTAAACAAATTTTATCGTTCAGTTGTTAAAATACCCAAGACATACATATTTTGGTAATAATTGATCTAAGAGAACTAGTTGTAACCTGTTAGCTTTCAAATAATTTGCTTTGGGAATCATTTTTAAAAGCTTATACTCACAGATTAAAATGCCTACTCTAAATCTATTGGGCCTTTTCTTATTAAATTTTAAAGCACATATTTTAGAAGAACATTTTCAAGTTTTCAAAACCCTAAATATCAATAAAATAGAAATGAACAAGTCAGTCCAACTTCAATGGGAACTTGTCTTATGAAGTATTTATTTAGATCAATGAAGATTCCAGCTAAGCTTCTAAGGAAAGAAAATCATCCACCTGCTAGGGGATCTGCATTTCAACAGGTTGTTTATATATTTACTCATGTTGAAAAGGAGCCAAATGCTGTGGTTTTTATCTTTTAGCTGTTTCAAACAGAATTTTTTTTATATAATAAAAATGTATTTTCAAAGTAAGTTAAATACTGGGCTTTTTTTTTTTTTTTTTGCCTTTTCATATTTAAGGAAAAGAGTTGTTGAATATAAAATACAGAGCAAATACAAAATCCTAAAAAGAGTATGTTAATTGGAATAAATGATATACTCTAACATTTTACTTTCAAGGTTGCATAGAAATAAAATATGACTTAAGAAATGGAAAACTAAGTCAGTGGAGGTTTTGTGTGAGCATAATCCCCCAATGCACATGTGATAATAGAAACACATCAAAATATACTGAAAAAAATCTTTCCTTCAACTATTATATTCCAGAGCATCAAAAAATCAGTGATGGACCAATAGTAGTAAAATGGTTTTCCAAGGTGTTCAATGATGCAGTGATTTGAAGGGAATCAATAGGAGAAATATGAGAGAGTCAAATGCATTCTAGCTATGGAATAAAACTTCTTAATCTTCCTTAAAAGCCTCTTGTGGTCATCTAGTAGAAGTGTAAAGTCTTCTCTCCAATACTACAGTAGAAAGATGCATGACTGTGTTAGCTAATTCTGATATTACCCTCTTTTACTGGAATCCCAATATGGTTTAAAGAGAGAACATTGGAGTTGTATAAATCTTAACTGAAATCTCACCGCTCTGAAATACTTACCTGTTTATTTTGTTTCTTGTTTGTATGTTTGTTTTGTTTTGTTTTTGTACTTAATCTATTTTGAGACTCAGTTCCCTCACCTATGGGATGATGCTGTGTACATTATAAGATGGTTTTGAGAAGTATATAAGAGAATGTTTAAAAAAATCTATCATATTACTCAATAAATATTAGAGACTTTAACATTTTAAAAAATAATATCCAAAGTATGTTAATTTTAATCAATTTATAAGCAGACTTTGCAGCAAGCTTTTGCATTACCACTCTCCACATATGAGGTAAATATCAAACCTTTAACTATATAATAACTCACAATTTTTAAAAAAAAGTCAGATTTTTTTAGGGGAGCCATGATAGGGTAACTTTACACCTTAGCTTGAATTAATTAATTTCTTGCAAACTGTAAAGCAAACAAAGTTAGTATAATGAAACTTCCTGTAAGTCTGGTCACAACACAAGTACTTGTCTGGTACTGTGTAAACTCACTTTAAGGATACGCTTACTTCTGATTTCTTACATGAAAGCACCATAAAAGAAATCCAGAAGGAAATGTCACAACTAGATATTAGTAACCATTTCCACAAGCTAATCTAACTTTTAACATCTATGTTCATGTACTCTGACTTCGCACATCTTGCTATGATTGAACTCTCTATATTCCTAGTGAGAGAAACTTACCATTTGTGCAATAGATTTCATCACCTCTCACCTTATTAAGGCTACTGCTTCACCAGTTTCCCCTTTCATTCTCTTCCAAGTCATCACACACTTCTCTGAGTCTCTAATGGATCATATTTATCATCATATGAATATCCTCTTATTTCTCCCATGCAGGAAAACAATATATGCCTTCTAACACCAAATTACTCTCCAGTTGCTATTGTCTTAATTGTCTGCTCCCCTTTTGACAACATATTCCTCACCTTCAGCAAAAAATTATGACTTCCGTTTGTTTTCTTAATCCCACTCTAATCAAGCTTTTGTTCCCACTATGACTTCATATTATTCTTGTCAAGGTTACCCATAAACCACACAGTAGTAAGCCCAAAAGTCAATTTTCAGCCCCTACTGTACTGCATAAATTACCAGTATTTTACAGTCAATCATTCCCTCCTTCTGGAAGCACTTGCTAAACTTGGCATTCAGGCAAGTTTCCTCGCTAATTTCAGTAGTTCTTGATGGTTCCTTCACTCTCTTTACTCACTTTTGAAATAATCTCATCAAGTCACAAGACTTTAAGCACAATCCATGCTTTTGATTTTCAACTTTATTTCCCTAGTCTGGAAATCTACTCTGAATGTCTCATACAACACTGTCAACTGAAGGATAAGTTAATATGTCCTCAATGTAGCTCCCCAACTGGTAAATAAGAATTATATTTTTCTCATTTCTGCAGTTAAAAAAATGAACAAACATTGGTGTATCAGCGTTTCATTCTCTTATTTTCCATGTCCCACCTTTCAGTTGTGCCTTTATTTTCAAAATGTAACCAAGATGTGACCAACTTTCAGCATCTTGACCAAATTGTAACCACCAAAATCTAATCCCCGAAATTTCTTGCCTGGTTACTCAGTAGCCAAATAGCTCTCCATTCTTTCATCAAATCCCACTTGCATGTATTCTCAAAACAGCAACAGTGGGAATATCTGTTTTAAAATCTTTTATAGATTATGGCACTGGTTCCTCAAATCCTATACTATCTTCTCATTTAATGTATAATGATAGAAAATATATTTTGTAAATAATTGCTTATTACATACACTATTATGCTGGAGGATGATTATATTAAGTAATCAATAAAAACTCATAAGCATAAAAATCTTACATTAAAGCAAAGTTCATCAGTAAAAATGTAACAAAAACATATTTAAAGAACAAAATAATTAAATAAAAGTTTGTCTATAAAAGTATTTAAAGAGATGAAATTAAGTAGCATTACAAAATTATGTAATTTTTAAGGGATAAATTATATGACTTTTTATTTTAAAATTATAATATGTAAGAAATTATACTTACATTTATAGTGAAAAATGCTAAAATTCCAATTAAATATGTAAAGAAGAAACTCTGGAATTCATTTAGGGTATGTGTAAACAAAAGTGCTTGAATATCATTAATATATAAAAACGCCTTCTAATTGTTAAGATTGAAAGGAACATTTCAGGACAGCAAACTGATTTTGGTAAGTATCCTCTCAGCTTAAATAATTTTAGCAAATCAGTCACATATTTTCTTTTTAAATAAAAATAAAAATTCTCAAAAAAAACAAAAGGTAAGAATATGAACAAAAAGAAACCTCTATACACTATTGATGTGAAAATAAAATCATTGCAGTCACTATGGAAAACAGAATGGATGTTCCTCAAAAATTAAAAACTGTAACTACCGTATGATCTACTAATCTCACAACTGAGTAGATAGATTAGGTCTTAAATAGATATCTCCACTTCTATGTCCACTGTAGCATTATTCACAATAGCCAAGCCCTGGAAGTAATCTAAATGTTCATCTATGGGTGAATGGATAAAGAAAATGTAGGACATACATAAGATAGAATATTCAGTTCAATTCAGTTCAGTTCAGTTCAGATTAGTTCAGATCAGTTCAGTCGCTCAGTCGTGTCTGACTCTTTTTGACCCCGTGGACTGTAGCTTACCAGGCTTCTTCGTCCATGGGATTCCCCAAGCAAGAATACTGGAGTGGGTTGCCATTTCCTTCTCCAGGGGATCTTCCCATCCCAGGGATTGAACCTGGGTCTCCCACATTGGAGGCAGATGCTTTAACCTCTGAGCCACCAGGGAACAGCCCAAGATGGAATATTACTTAATCTTAAAAAAGGAAATCCTGCCATTTGACACAATGTCAATGTACCTGCAAGACATTATGCTAAGTGAAATAAGCCAGATACAGAAGGGTGTGCTACATAATATAATTTATATGAGAAAACTAAACTAGTCAACTTCACGGAAGCACAGAGTAAAGCAGTGGTTGCCAGGTGCTGGAGGAAGGGGGAAACAGGGGGGTATTATTTGAAGGATAAAGTATCAGTTATACCACATGAATAAGTTCTGGAGATTTACTGTACTGAATAGCACCTGTGCTAACTGCTATTGCTAAGTCACGTCAGTCGTGTCCGACTCTGTGCAACCCCATAGATGGCAGCCCACCAGGCTCCCCCGTCCCTGGGATTCTCCAGACAAGGACACTGGAGTGGGTTGCCATTTCCTTCTCCAATGCATGAAAGTGGAAAGTGAAAGGGAAGTTGCTCAGTCGTGTCCGACTCCTAGTGACCCCATGGACTGCAGCCTACCAGGCTCCTCCGTCCATGGGATTTTCCAGGCAAGAGTACTGGAGTGGGGTGCCATTGCCTTCTCTGATAGCACCTGTAGATAATACTATATTATACACTTTTTAATTTGCTAAAAGGATAGATCTTATGTTAAGCGTTCTTAGACCAAAATAGAGAGTGGAAAAAACTTTTAGAGATGATAGGTATGTTTATGGGATAAACTGTGATGTTCACTTCACAGGTGTGTATTTGTCCACAAATTCATCAAATTATATATATTAAATACACATAGCTTTTTGTAAGTCAATTGGTTTTCTTAAAAAAAGAAATGCACACAACTTCTGTGGGATCCCAAGCAAAAGTACACAACCTCCATGTAATTATTAGAAATATTAAATTAAAAATTAGGACAAGTCTGCTAAGTAACTGAAAATTATCACTTTGAAAATGCAAAAATTAAAAAATAAAGACAGAGGAGTTGTTACATATTGCAGTAGACTAAGGGCATCTGACAACTAAATGTCATGTTGAGATCTTCAGTTTGATTCTGGAATGGAAAAATGACATTAGTTGCAAAAACTAATGAAATGTAATAATGTTTATAGTGTTTTAATTGTATTGCATCACTACTACTTTCTTAGTTTTGATCATTGAACTATGGTTATGTAAGTGTTAACTTCATGGAAAGCTGAGCTACTGGTATAAAGGAACTCTATGTTCCATCTTCAATTTTTCTGTGTGTCTTAAATTTTTGTGTCAAAATGCGTATGTAAAAATAAAACATTTTAAAAAGGACCACTGATTAACAAAACAGAAAAAAAAATCACTTTTTTTCCCCTTCATTTCTTTCAAAAAAATCAAATACATGTTAGATTCTGGGTTGGATTACAAACATCACACAACCTCAGAGACCGGATGCCTTCACTTAAGTTTCAAGAACATATGTTCTTCAAACTTTTTCTTGAGAATTGAGATCTAACTTATCTTTTGTCTACTCTATTATTAATAATTTAATTTATTCACTAATACTAATTCAATAAATTATAATTATTAGAATAGAAAAAATAAATGAGTGCATTTTAACCATGTAAGACAATATATCTCAAAACATATTCAATAGTCAACCTAAAGAGAAAGTACCTATTGAATTGTCAGATTCAAAGACTCCACCCTAGAAGGCATAGTAGTTTGGCATTGGGAATAGCTCAGCTGATGAAGAATTCACCTGCAGTGCTGGAGATCCTGGTTCAATTCCTGGCTTGGGAAGACCCCTGGAGAAGGGATAGACTACCCACTTCAGTATTCTTGGGTTTCCCTGGTGACTCAGATGGTAAAGAATCCACCTGCAATGCGAGAAACCTGAGTTCAATTTCTAGGTTGGGAAGATCTCCTGGAGGAGGGGATGCAACCCACTCCAGTATTCTTGCCTGGAGAATCCCCATGGACAGAGGAGCCTGGAGGGCTGCAGTACATGGGGTTGCAAGAGTTGGACAAGACTGAGTGACTAAGCAGACACACACACACACACAAGGTAATTGTGATAAACATTAATATTTAAGAACCACAATGTAAAGATTGCATAGATCATTAAAGTATAAAATATTGTTGTATTATTTTTGTATATTTAAATTCTCTAATTCTGTAAGGACTTCCCATGTAGCTCAGTTGGTAAAGAATCTGCTTGCAATGCTGGAGACCTGGGTTCAATTCTTTTAAAGCAATGGGGAAGGTTACAGAAACATTTACAGATAAGAAGATACTGAATTGGTCTTGAAGAATGAATTTGAATTTATTAGAGAAAGCAATGAAAAAGGAAATGGCAACCCACTCCATGAATCTTGCCTAGAAAATCCCTGGTAAGCTACACTCCTTGGGGTTGCAGAGAGCCAGAAAGGACTTAGTGACTTGAGCACACAATGTGCAGAGAAAGCAAACTCATTCCAAGGGTAGGAAGCATCATATAAAAGAGCATGCACACCAAGGAAAGCAGAATTGAAAGAAACACGTGTATCCCAATATTCATTGCAACACTGTTTACAATAGCTAGGACATGGAAGCAACCTAGATGTCCATCGACAGGTAAATGTATAAGAAAGCTTTGGTACATATACACAATGGAACTTACTCAGCTATTAGAAAGAATGCATTTGAATCAGTTCTAATGAGGTGGATGAAACTGGAGCCTATTATACAGAGAAAGAAAAACACCAATACAGTATATTAACGCATATATATATATATATATATATATATATATATATATATATATAATTTAGAAAGATGGTAATGATGACCCTATATGTGAGACAGGAAAAGAGACACAGATGTAAAGAACAGATTTTTATACTCTGTGGGAGAAGGAGAGGGTGGGATGATTTGAGAAAATAGCATTGAAACATGTGTATTACCATATGTGAAACAGATTGCCAGTCCAGGTTTGATGCATGAGATAGGGTGCTCAGGGCTGGTGCGCTGGGCCAACCCTGAGGAATGGGATGGGGAGGGAGGTGGGACCGGGAGTCAAGATGGGGGGCACATGTACACCCATGGCTGATTCATGTGAATGTATGGCAAAAACTGATACAATCTTGTAAAGTAATTAGCCTCTGATGAAGATAAATGAATTTACAAAAAAAAAAAAAAAAAGAGCATAGAGTAGTTTATGAAATGATAATCCAAAGGAAAAAAAAATCACATGTCAACATTCAACAGCAGATTCAGAGACCAAACTGATTTATATCTTATGACTTTTAAAAAAAGTAATCAGATGAATGAGTACCAAGTGATTTTTTTTCCCAAGTTCGAATTTAAGATGTCTCTAAGAGATATAAAAGTGAGTAAAATAAATAAGAACAAGGTGCAATTCATTTTATAAAATACACTTTATTTCAAATGATAGTAGATTCACGAAAAATTGAGAAAAACAACTTCCTTATGCCCTTCATCCATTTTCTCAATAACTTAGAATAAACTTGTCAAGTCATCATGCTCTAAAGTTAACATATTATATTCATGATAAAATTCTTTTCCGTAATCATGACACACTTGTCAAAATTTTTAAAGTGATGCAATTAACTAGAAAATGGAGCTTCCCCAGTGGCACAGCAATAAAGAATCTGCCTGCAATACAGGAGATGCAAGAGACACAGGTTCAATACTTGGGTCTGAAAGATCCCCAGAGGAGGGCATGGCTCCTCACTCCAGTATTCTTCCTGGGAAAATCCCATGAACAGAGGAGCCTAGTGGGCCAAGGTCCACAAGGTCACAAAGAGTTGGGCAAGACTGAAGTGATTGAGAATGCTTGCAATTAACTAAACTGCAGATTTTATTTGGATTTCCCCAGGTTTTCCGTTTTTCTGTTCAGGATCAACTCTAGGATACTAAACTGCACTTGGAGCAATTGCTTTTAAAATATCATATTGTTTATTAATCTGATGTGTTTAAAGTGAAAGGTTAAGTCTGAACAAGAATTTTTAATAGACTAGTTACCAAGCAAAGCCTATATATAATATATTACCATAAAATCATAAATACTGTGAAGACAGTTCAGAATGCCTAATTAAAAAAATTATCAATGGTGAGTATTGTCACAGATTAAGTTAAAAATCTATCAATCTATCTATCAATCCAAACAAAACAAATAAAGACCCAGGTTACATTGCAACAATAGGTTTATGTTGTTAATTGCTCAGTCATGGCCACACTTTGTGATTTCATGGACTCTAGCCCATCAGGCTCTTCTGTAGCCTGGCCATGGAATTTTTCTGCAAGAATACTGGAGTGGGCTGCCATTCCCTTCTCAAAGGGGCCTTCCTGACCCAGGGATTGGATTCAGGTCTCCTTCATTGCAGGCAAATTCTTTACAATCTGAGCCACCATGGAATTCAGTTACACTCTAAAATGAGAGCAAATGTTAAGCCCTGCTGATATCACCATAGCTAATCATGACTTTTGGTAGTAATATAAGAATTTAAATTTGAATGCCAGAATTGTAATGATAAATGTATTTAAGTAATGTCTGAATTAGCTTGAGAAAAATAACTAAATTCAATCATTTTACAATGTGTTGTAGAACATTTTTGTGATTCACTTTGTGAAATTTAAGAACATGTGCTCTGTGAATATTTCAAACTAATATTTCTTGTTCCATTTTCTGTCCAACATAGTTTTGGATCCTGTCATTTTCTTTATCACAATTATTCTGACATTCTGATAACTGTCTGGTTTTAAAATGTGTTTTAGATGTATTTTCTGTGATATCTGAATACATATTATCATGGCCAAGATCTTATATATCACATAATTTTTTTCTTTAACACGATGACACAATTGACAGAACTGCCTATAAATTATTTTCTTTGAAAAACAGAAAAATGGGAATTCCAGGTAATGGCTGTATTGCTAAGGATACACTACAGGGAATAAAACACCAGTTTAACTCACTAACAAGTGATCCATACAAAACTCAACTAATAAACATACCTTTGATTTTCATTTTCATTTTAAGGTATTAACTTGTTAGTAGCTCACATGTGAAAATGTTTGAAATAGTGAAGAATTGTGTTAGAACATACAGAGTAAGGGATTAATATAGAAACATATAAATAAGTTTTCACCAATCAATTCTTTTTTTGTTATATTGTAGTCAAATGTCCTCAAGATATTCTAACAGTGATTAACTATGCATAACTTTCTCCTCTCCCTACACTTTCTCTTTCAAATGGGTGGAAATATATGCTACATTCTCTTGTTTCCTTGTGCTTCTTATTTCTTCAGGAATATGCACTGTAATGGACAACTTTATGTATCATTGTATTTTATGATGCCTTTCAGTATAATATAAAAAAATTATATTTCTATTTCTTTTACAATTTCTATTGAGCCTTTTTTTTTTTTTTCCTGTTAGTGCTTTACTTAACATGTATATGTGGATTATTTTTCCAAAGCAACCAATGTTGTTATCATTAACTAAGATAGTTTCCCAAGTGGTGCTCAGTGGTAAAGAACTGACTTGCCAATACAGGAAACTTAAAAGATGTGAATTTGATCACTGGGTCAGGAAGACAACCCGGAAGAGGGGACGTCAACACACTCAAGTATTCTTGCCTGGAGAATCTCATGGACAGAGGAGCCTGATGGCCTATAGTCCATAGGGTTCAAAGACTAGAACACAACTGAAGCAACTCAGCATGCACAAGATGAGAAAACTATCAATACAAGTAGTACAAGGGTGGAGGGAATATCATGAATTTTAGACATAATTTTGAGGTACATATTAGACATTCAAATAGTAATTAGGTAGCTGGATATGAGTCTATATCTAGGTCAAAGGTTCAGGTTAGAGATAAAAATGTAGAAGCCATCAGTTAACAGAAGTATTTCAAATTATTCACCTTGAATGAACTCATCTAAGGATGAATAGAGTAAGGAAGAAGTAAAGTAAGAAAGTGAAGTCACTCAGTCATGTCCGACTCTTTGCGACCCGATGGACTGTAGCCTAGCAGGCTCCTTCATCCATGGGATTTTCCAGGCAAGAATACTGGAATGGGCTGCCATTTCAGAGGGGAGTTCCAAAGACGGAGCCATAAGAGGCTGAGATGAAAAGAAATAACAGAGAATCATCAAGAGAAGTACCAAGCTAAAATGAGGAAAGCCAAGAAAGTAAAGAATTATCTAAACCAAAGGTATAAAGTGTTTCAAAGAAAAGGGAATGGCCTATTTTACCAACGCTGGGGAAATAGAATTAAAATAAAAAAAATATTTTCCAAGCAGAAATCTTCTCTAAGAAGATGGTAGAGAAAGAAAATAATTTTATTATTAAATGAATATTAAACCAAAATGTAATGATGTCACAGACAATCCACTAAAAGACTGCAAAAACAGAATGAATTCTCATCCTTTTGTATAACCAAGCAGACAGACAGACCCCTTATACACATGCCTTAAGATAAAACATATCTACTTGCCAAATAAGAGAAACTGACAGCACCATTTGTGATACATCTACAATCCTAACTCTACCTGATAATTAGAGTGACCATTTGGGGTGGCTAATTGGCTTTAATGAGAGGGGCAACAAAAAAAAAAAAAAAAAAAAAAAAAAACTTTTCATCTCTTCATGCAAAACTAGATTTGCAACTGGGAGCAGGGTAGCTACCAAAGTAAGCCTCTTACTATTCCACAGAAACTGGAAGATGTGGGTGCTATCAGTCTTAATGCTTACACTGCAAAGGCTTTTAGGGACTTGAGAAAGACATGTCTGCATCATAAAGCTGACAAAAGGCCCATCTAGTTTTCAGAAGGATTAATGTACATTTCAAAGAGAGGAGAGAGTACTTACAAATTTTCTAAATTACAAATTTTCTGAAGTAAAGGTTCTAAGGTAAGAAAAAAGGATGAAGGGAAAAAATCACTTTATTTTCAACAAGAGAAATAAGTCTCAGATTTTTATATTTTGTTTGTCCTACATCAGATAATACTTTTAAGATAAAATAAAGACAGAATCAAACTTTGGATTAAGGTGATTGACAAAAACTGCTTTAGTGGGGCAGAAGAGGCAGACTTTTATTATAAGAATATTTCATTTTACTGCACTTAGCTTTATTGTGCTTCGCAGATATTTCTTTTTTATAAATTGAAAGTTTTTAGCAACTTTGCGTTGAGCACGTCTATCAATGCCACTTGTCAAAGAGCGTTTGATCCTTTTGTGTCTCTGTCAGTTTTTGGTAATTCTCGCAATATTTCAAATGTTTTCACTGTTATTATATTTGTCATAGTGCCTTGTGATTGTAATTCACAGTTCAGGTAGTCTGTAGGATATACTCTCGGAGAAGGCAATGGCAC
The DNA here is from genome assembly GCF_032405125.1 of Capricornis sumatraensis. Lineage (NCBI taxonomy): Eukaryota > Metazoa > Chordata > Mammalia > Artiodactyla > Bovidae > Capricornis > Capricornis sumatraensis. Next base: position 41,841,898 of record NC_091074.1, on the reverse strand, counting down.
CCCACTCCAGTACTCTTGCCTGGAAAATCCCATGGATGGAGGAGCCTGGTAGGCTACAGTCCATGGGATCTCGAAGAGTCGGACATGACTGAGTGACTTCATTTTCACTTTTCACTTTCATGCATTGGAGAAGGAAATGGCCACCCACTCCCGTGTTCTTGCCTGGAGAATCCCAGGGATGGGGGAGCCTGGTGGGCTGCCATCTATGAGGTTGCACAGAGTCAGGCACGACTGAAGCGACTTAGCAGCAGTAGCAGCTTGTGATAAGTGATCTTTGATATTACTATTGTAATTACTTTGGGGTACCATGAACCATTGAGTAATAAATGAATAAATTCTGTATGTGTTCTGACTGTTCTACTGCTCAGTTATTTCCCATTTCTCTCCCGCTCCTAAGGCCTCCCTATTAACTGAGACACAAATCTACTGAAATACCTAGATTGGCATCTACTTGCTCAAGTGAAAGTGTTGTGTGTCTCTCACTTCAAATCAACAGCTAAAAATGATTAAGGTTAGTGAAAAACACATGCCAAAATCTAAGACAGGGCAAAAGCTAGGCCCCATGCATTAAACAGCCAAATTGTGAATGCAAAGGAAAAGTTTTTGAAGGAAATTAAAAGTGCTAGCTACTCCAGTAAACATAAATAGGAAAGAGAAATTAGTGTTTTAGCCAACATGGGAAATGTTTAGTAGTCTAAATTAAAATCAAACCAGATACAACATTCCATTAAGCCAAAGATTAAGTTGATTCATGAGGTTTAAAGAAAAAGGACACGTCCACACTATTGTTAGTTAAAATAGAGAAAGGAGTTCAAAATGGCAATGGACAGAAGACAGAAAAAGAAAGAAAAAAGCTGGTGATAAGGGGAAAAATCCATGGACTGGAGTGAGAACCTCAGGTGAAACAAACACACCCCCTTCCTTGTTGTTGTTCAGTTGCTCAGTCCTGTCTGACTCTTTGTGACCCCATGGACTGCAGCACACCAGACTTCCTTGTCCCTTACCATCTCCCAGAGCTTGCTCAAACTCATGTCCATCTAGTCGGTGATGCCATCCAACCATCTCATCCTCTGTTGTCCCCTTCCTCCTGCCTTCAATCTTTCCCAGCACTGGGGTCTTTTCTAATGAGTCAGCTCTTCACATCAGGTGGCCAAAGTATTGGAGCTTCAGCTTCAGCATCAGTCTTTCCAGTGAATATTCAAGGTTGATTTCCTTTAGGATTGACCAGTTTGCTCTCCTTGCAGTTCAAGGACTCTCAAGAGTCTTCTCCAACATCACAGTTTAAAAGTGTCAGTCCTTCGGTTCTCAGCCTTCTTTATGGTCCAACTCTCACATCCATACATGACTACTGGAAAAACCATAGCTTTGACTAGACAGTCCTTCATCGGCAAAGTGATGTCTCTGCCTTTTAATATGCTGTCTAGATTTGTCATAGCTTTTCTTCCAAGGAGAAATCTTCTTCCAAGATTTGTCATAGCTTTTCTTTTAATTTCATGGCTGCAGTCACCATCTGCAGTGATTTTGGAGCATAAGAAAATAAAGTCTGTCATGTTTCCATTATTTCCCCACCTATTTGCCATGAAGTGATGGGACCAGATGCCATGATCTTCATTTTTTTTTAAGTGCTGGATTTTAAATTAGCTTTTTCACTGTCCTCTTTTACTTTCATCAAGAGATTCTTTACTTCTTCACTTTCTGCCATAAGGGTAGTGTCATCTGTATATCTGAGGTTATTGATATTTCTCCCAGCAAACTTGATTCCAGCTTGTGCTTCATCCACCCTGGCATTTCTCATGATGTACTCTGCATATAAGTTAAATAAGCGGGTGACAATATTCAATGTTGACGTACTCCTTTCCCAATTTGGAACCAGTCTGTTTTTTCATGTCCTGTTCTATTGGCTCTTAACCTGCATATAGGTTTCTCAGGAGGCAGGTAAGGTAGTCTGTTATTCCTTTCTCTTGAAGGTTTTCCAGTTTGTTGTGATCCACACAGTCAAAGGCTTTAGCATAGCCAATGAAACAGAAGTAGATGTTTTTCTGGAATTCTCTTGCTTTTTCTATGACCCAACAGAATTTGGCAATTTGATCTCTGGCTTCTCTGCCTTTCTAAATCCCCCTCCTGGCTAGCCCTAATTTGCATAGGGCAGGATCAGTGGGGAAGAGACAAAATGTACAAAAAGATGAAAACAAGTGAGGTAGAGGCTGGTCCTTCAAGGTCGGCCAGGCTTCACACCTCGAGGGTGTGCTATCCTTTGTTTACAGAATAAAACTCTGAGCTATAACACTGATCCATTATTTCAAATCTTTGCTGCAGTGAGACAGAACCAAGGAAATTACACACTCTCCCGACAATATAAAAGTACAAATTGATGTAGCAAAAACTGCAGCAAGTTGTGCGGAAGACCTAGATAAGATAATCAATGAAAGTGGCTACAATAAACAATAGATTTTTGAGGTAGGTGAAAGAGCCTTATATTGGAAGAAGATGCCATCTAAGACTTTATCATAGAGAGGAGAAGTCAATGACTGCTTCAAAGACTCAAAGGACAGGCTGAACTTCTTGTTGAGGGCTAATGTAACTGGTGACTATAGGTTGAAGCCAATGCTCACTTACCATTCTGAAAATCCTAGGACCCTTAATAACTATGTCAAATCTACTCTGCCTATACCTTATAAGTGGAACAATAAAGATTAGATGATACCACATCTGTTTATAACATTGTTTACTGGATATTTGAAGCCCACTTTTGAGAACTATGACTCAGAGGGTAAAAAATATATTTTTAAAATATTATTGTTCATTGACAATGTATCTGGTCACCTAAGATCTCTGATGGAGAGGAATAATAAGTGAGATTAATGCTGTTTTCATGCTTGTTAATACATGTGTAATTTATTCATTCTGCAGGTTATCAATCAAGGACTAATTCTGACTTTGAAGCATTGTTAAGAAATATATTTTGTAAGGTTATAACTGCCATAGATAGTGAAGGATAAGGAACTTCATCAAATATCAAGGGTGATAGATATCAGTGGCAGGAGGAGTTTGATTAAATTGACTTAGCATGGTTCTTTCTAAACTAGATTTTACAAGGAAGTACATACACAGATGGTCCTAGGAAGAGGTTCAGGAGCCTAACTAAAGTTTGGTCAAACTGACTTTATCAATACACAGATAATATGTTCTTCACCTATCATAAGCTATGCATTTTCAGTCAGTTGACTGTGCTGGTCCAAGCAAAGAGGTCAAACTGGTCCCAACCTAATACCTGTCTGTGTTCAACAATCCTCTCCATTTTTATCTTATTTTCCTTTTTCCATTAGGCAGGGATGCCTTCATTTTTAATGCATAAATCAAATAACATACCTTATGAGACAGAGCCTGTATTAAGTTTTGGGGATACAGAGACACTAAGACATGAGACTGACTATTGTATAGGTTAAGGTTATGGCTTTTTGTGTTATATAAACAGGTATGAGTCCTGACTCTATCACTTAACTACATCACCTACCCAAAATATTAATCACTCTAAGCCTGAGATTACTTTTTGTAAAATATGAAGAATTATGGCATTTACTCATAGGGCTGTAACAGTTATAAAATGAAATGAGTATGCTTATTAGATAAGTATTTCTAGTTGCAACAGTTAGAAATAGATCTTAAAATGACTCACATAAAGGAAAAGTCTAGAATGAGCTTTTATAAACATCTGGATCTAAGGCTCTGAAATTATGCCATAAGATTAGTTTTCCATCTTTGGGTTCTGCTATCTTCTGTGTAGCCTTTACCCCCAAGAGTCTTCTCCATGTGGTGAAAGTTAAAGTGCAGTTGCTCAGTTATGTCTGACTCTTTGTGATCTCATGGACTGTAGCTGCCAGGCTCCTATGCCCATGCAGATTTTCTAGGCAAGAATACTTGAATGGGTTGCCATTCCCTTCTCCAGGGGATCTTCCTGGCCCAGGGATCAAACCCAGGTCTCCTGCATTGCAGGCAGACTCTTTACCATCTGAGCCACCAGGGAATCCCTCTCCATATGGTGGCTTCCCCCAGAACCATTACAGTTACATTTTCCTCTGATACACTAAACAAACCAAAAATGTTTCTTTCTTCCCAAGTGTTACCAAAAAATTCTGGGACTGATACTCATTGGATTCTTCTGAGTAACTGTTGACCCAAAGACCATGGCCATTGGAAATGCATGTATTGACAGCTAGAACCTGATTCACAGGGCAACCCACTGAAATGACATAGATTCTAAGTGGGCATGGTAGTTGGCTCTCCAAAGTAAAATCTGGGTGCTGGTACCAAGAGGAGAGGAAAACGGATGCCAGCAGGGAAAAATAAATTATGTTTACCAAAGCATGTTACTATGGCAGCTGATACAGAGTATATTAGTATAGTGTGTGCTGTGTACTAAGTTGCTTCAGTCGTGTTCAATTCTTTGCAACCCTGTATACCATAATTTGCTAGGCTCCTCTGTCCATGGGCTTCACCAGGCAAGAATATTGAAGTGGGTTCCTATGCCCTTCTCCAGGGGATCTTCCCAATCCACCTCTTATATCTCCTGCATTGACAGATGGGCTCTTTACCATTGGTGCCACCTGGGGCACCTGTATTAGTAGAGTACCTGGTATATAACTATTACCTTGAAAAATTATTTTAAAAATGTATGTACCTGGTTTTCCATATTAATGGAGAAAACAAACTGTAAAGTAACAGCCTGAAAGGAAAAACAAGAGTATGAGTGACTAAATGAAGTGTTCTTTTTTTTTTTTTTTTTTTAAGATTATTTGCTCTTTAACTGTCCCTGAAAGTGTCACCAAATGACAGTACAGGACAAAAGATATTCTTAACTATATCTACACAATCATTGTACATTGTAACTACATATATGCTTTTGCAAAGGTGGGTTTTTAGATTTTAGAGTATTTCTGTCCCTGTTTAGTAGTTTTTTGGATCTTTAAGTGAGAAAGTTGACAATGCCTTCACCAATTTTCTAAGATCAGATTACAGACATTCTTCTGTATTTCTTCAGTGTCCTCTTCAGTGGCTAACACACTTGTAGACACCGAGTAATAAACTCCAAGTACTTGCTGATAGTTTCTAAGATCAACGTAATAATGTAAGTATATTTACAAATCTGCTAAGGGTTGTTTACTAATTTACTTTCATTTTCTCAGGGCATTCCCTAGAAAAAAAAAAAACAAAATATGCTCTCTTTCATTTACAGTTTCGAGTAACACATTTCAGAGGGAAAATCTTAATTCAATCTGAATTAACTAATTTCTTGACACACACATATTTTAATGTTTATTATTTCTTGCCATACTGTTCAAAAACTTTTCATTTACCTGTGTGTATACGTAGTTATCCCCATGCACTTTCCACAGTTTTTGTGGGGATGTTGGGTAGAGTTTATTATATGGTGAAACATCAGGCAAGTGTACCATTTGATCAATTTTGAAAAAAAAAATGTATACTTATGTAGCCAATCCTTCAATTCAGATATAAAATATTTCCATCATATTTAGAAAGTTCTCTAATGTTTTCCTAAGGCCATCTTCCACTATAGCAACCATTATCATAAATTTCATCACATACTTTGGGTTTGCCTATTCTAGTACTTCATATAAATGGAATTGATACAATATTTATTTTTGTGTCTTTCTTTCACTTTACTTTGTGATTTCTTTCACTCAGCATAACACTTTCAAGATTTATCCAGGTTGTTACACTTATCAGTAATTCACTCTTTTTTTTTTTTTAATTGCTGAGTATTGTTATTTCTGATAGCATTCTATTTTATGTATACACTAAAGAATTTTAAATAATTCTTCTGTTTAGGAACATGTGGCTGTTTTCAGTGTTTGGCTACTATGAATAAAGTATTTATAACATTCTTGACTAAGGATTTTTCCATAAATATGTTTTTATTTCTCTTGGGTGAATATATAAAATTGAAACTAGTGTGTCAAAAGATAGATAGAATTTATTTTACTTTTTATAGAAGTGACACAGATTTTCAAAGTGGTTGTATCATTTTACACTCCCACCAGAAAATTATTAATTTTGGCTTCTAAAAATCTTTAATGTTTAGTGTTAAAGTTTAGAAATAAAGTTTTATCACAGTAGTGCTAAGGTGGTTGTACTTATTATAATTTTAACATGCATTTCCTGGTAACAACTGATTTGCGACATTTTTTTTTTTTATGACCTTTTTGGTCATTTGTATATTTGGTGAATTATTTGTTCTTCTCTTTTGTATTTTCTATTGTCGTTGTCTTTTTTGTTATAGAACTGTAGAAGCATTTTATATATTTTGGATATAAGTACTTTTGTTAGATGTATTGTGAATATTTTCCCTTAAAATGCAATTTGCCTATTGATTTCTCAATGGTATCATTTGATGAAGATATTTTAAAAATTTATGAAGTTTAATCTGTTAATTATTTCAGTTAGTACTTCTGTATCTCTCTGTAAGAAATTTTTACCTATTCCAAATTATAAAAATGTTCTCCTACATTTTTTTTTTTTTTTCTTGTGGTAAAACAATCAGGTAAGTCAAGTTGGTTGACAGTGTTTGTTCAGGTCTTCTACATCTTCACTGACTTTCTGTCTACTTATTGTATTGATTACTAAGACTCCTGGAATTGTCTACTTCTCCTTTAAATTCTAAAAGCTGCTGCTAAGTAATTTGAATACCTGTTACAAATATATAAACTCTTAAGGTAATCATGTGTTCTGGATTATTTAACCCTTTTATTACTATTAAAACTCTCTCATAGTCATGGTAATATATGTGTGCTTAAGTTTATTTTGTTTGATATAAATATCATCACTCTTACCTACTTATGATTAATGCATGATATATCTTATTTCTTCCTTTGCTTTAAATCTATTTATCCCTTTAAGAGGCTTCCCAAGTCACCCCAGTGACAAAGAATCTACCTGCCAATGCACAAGATACCCGTTCAATACCTGGGTCGGGAAGACTCCTTGGAGAAAGAAATGACAACTTACTCCAGTATTCTTGCCTGGGAAATTCAATAGAAACAGTAACCATTCATGGGAAATACATGGGGAAACAGTGGAAACAGTGTCAGACTTTATATTTTGGGGCTCCAAAATCACTGCAGATGGTGACTGCAGCCATGAAATTAAAAAAGACACTTACTCCTTGGAAGAAAAGTTATGACCAACCTAGATAGTATATTCAAAAGCAGAGACATTACTTTGCCGACTAAGGTCCGTCTAGTCAAGGCTATGGTTTTTCCTGTGGTCATGTATGGATGTGAGAGTTGGACTGTGAAGAAGGCTGAGCACTGAAGAATTGATGCTTTTGAACTGTGGTGTTGGAGAAGACTCTTGAGAGTCCCTTGGACTGCAAGGAGATCCAACCAGTCCATTTTGAAGGAGATCAGCCCTGGGATTTCTTTGGAAGGAATGATGCTAAAGCTGAAACTCCAGTACTTTGGCCACCCCATGCGAAGAGTTGACTCACTGGAAAAGACTCTGATGCTGGGAGGGATTGGGGGCAGGAGGAGAAGGGGACGACCGAGGATGAGATGGCTGGATGGCATCACTGACTTGATGGACGTGAGTCTGAGTGAACTCCGGGAGATGGTGATGGACAGAGAGGCCTGGCGTGCTGTGATTCATGGGGTCCCAAAGAGTCGGACATGACTGAGCGACTGAACTGAACTGAACTGAATGGGCTACAGTCCATGGAGTCACAAAGAATTGGAAATGACCTAGTGACTAAACAACAACAATAATATCTTCACAGTTCAGTTCAGTTCACTTCAGTCGCTCAGTCCTGTCCAACTCTTTGGGACCCCATAAATCACAGCACGCCAGGCTTCCCTGTCCATCACCAACTCCCGGAGTTCACCCAATGTCTTGTCTATCTAGTTGGTGACGCCATCCAGCCATCTCATCCTCTGTCATCTCCTTCTCCTCCTGCCCGCAGTCCCTCCCAGAATCAAAGTCTTTTCCAATGAGTCAGCTCTTTGCATGGGGTGGCCAAAATACTGGAGTTTCAGCTTTAGCATCAGTCCTTCCAAAGAAATCCCAGGACTGGTCTCCTTTGGAATGGACTGGTTGGATCTCCTTGCAGTCCAAAGGACTCTCAATAGTCTTCTCCAACACCACAGTTCAAAAGCATCAATACTTTGGTGCTCAGCTTTCTTCACAGTCCAATTTTCACATCCATACATGACCACTGGAAAAACCATAGCCTTGACTAGATAGACCTTTGTTAGCAAAGTAGTGTTTCTGCTTTTGAATATGCTGTCTAGGTTGGTCATAACTTTCCTTCCAAGGAGTAAGTGTCTTTTTTAATTTCATGGCTGCAATCACCATCTGCAGTGATTGCAGAGTCCAGAAAAATAAAGTCTGACACTGTCTCCATTGTTTCCTGATCTATTTCCCATGAAGTGATAGGACCAGAAGCCATGATCTTAGTTTTCTGAATGTTGAGCTTTAAGCCAAATTTTTCACTCTCCTCATTCACTTTCATCAAGAGACTTTTTATAAAAATATACATTAACATTTTATTATACAATGGAAGTGATGAACAGATTTAAGGGACTAGATCTGATAGATAGAGTGCCTGATGAACTATGGACGCAGGTTCCTCACATTGTACAAGAGACAGGGATCAAGACCATCCACATGGAAAAGAAATGCAAAAAAGCAAAATGGCTGTCTTACAAATAGCTGTGAAAAGAAGAGAGGTGAAAAACAAAGGAGAAAAGAAAAGATATAAGCATCTGAAGGGTTAATGTGGCCACAATAAGGAAAAAGTGGAGTTGTACTGCTTGCAAACAAGATGTTATGCCAAGAAGATGGACACAGCCTTGAGATTAATGGTCCCTTGCAAATAAGGGAACATTCCCTTTTCATGATAAGGGCTCTGGACAGACTCTGCAGTAGGCCAGAATTTCACTCCCTTTTGCTGTACAATAACATTTATGCACATGCGCTGTACTGAACAAGGTTGGTCATACAGTCTGGAATTCTGCCCAGGGTGGGGGGCTATATAAAAATAAACCATGAGCCTGCTTGCTTGCGCAGTTATTATTTTTCCTCTGGCCAGAATGGTGTCTGTCTCTTGTATGTGTGTCTTGTTGTTTTATGTCATTTCACTCATAATCTCCAGAAATCTCCTACATCTGGCACCCAACGTGGGGCTCGAGTGAAACCAAAAGGGTGAGTAACCCTGGGGAGATTTTAAATCCATAGGAGGGGAACTTTTGGGAAAATCATGGGGAATTCCTCACACTAGCAGGGGAACTTTCAGAAAATCATGGAGAATTACTAGGGGAATTCATGTACATAATCATGGGAAATTCCTCACTCTAGCAGGGGAACTTTCAAAAAATCATGGAAAATTGCTAGGGGAATTCATGTGCATGGAGTTAGTCAAAGGACTTCTCCACTCCATAGGCGTTAAGGCCTCGACTCGTCAATTGAGTGAGCTCTTTTGTTTGGTGGAGCAATATTGTCATTGTTTCAATATCAAACAAAGTTACAGTTAAACTTGAAGGAATGGAAAATAATTCAAAAAAAAATGGAAAAAGCAACATTAGAAGGGTAATGTGATTCCTTTAAAGTTATAGACTTTATGTAATGCTATAACACAGGCTTTGAGTTTGCTATCTACTGATAATGAGACTAAATCTAATGCTTCCATGATGAAAGAGGCAATTCATGAAGATGTGCCAAATGTTGGTGGGGTTTCTACATTGCCTGAAAGTAAGGATACAAGTAAGTCTCCTTCTGTAAATGGTGAAACATCTGATAGTTCAAAATCAGATTCAGAGGAGGGTAAAGAGATTAAAGAAATTTCCTATCTATTTCAAGAATGGTGGAGATCCCATAGAGAAGAAAAAAAATCTGTGCCTTCTGCTCCTTCTCATGCTTCTCTTTTCCCCACTGCGGTTGATCGGCCCGATGTGGGCAGGAAACATTGTCGGTTCTCCTTTCCTTTGTCAATGCTTCATGATGATGACTTGCCTGCTCCCCCTAGTGGTTTTATCGATCCTCCACAATTATTTCCCGTCCAGAGACAGCAAGATGACAATGTGATAAATATTCAATACACTCCTTTGAAATATAATTTTTTTAAAGATCTTAAAGCTGCAGTAGCGCAATACGGTCCTCAATCTCCCTTTATTTTGGCTATGCTAGATTCATTGGGGAAAGGCAACTTAGAGAAAAAATAAAATTTCAGAGATATTATTACAAACTTTAGCATTTGAAAATACAAATACTAAATGCAAACATATATCAGGGACTTTTCCTCCCTGTCCTCCTGCCGTCCCACATACCCCAACCCTGTTCCCTCTCAGCAACAGTTACCAGTCAATGCCTCATTAAAAGGACCTCAAATGATGATTTCAGACTTGCGGTCTACTACTTCAGGGAGTGCTACTACTGATTTGCCACTAGCTAAAAATGTTCTTTTGTCACCAGAAAGAGGCATTTACGAATTAAAAACAAATGTATTCGGACCACTCCCTAAAGGCACCTTTGGCTTAATATTAGGCTGTAGCAGTGCGGTTTTGAGAAGTCTAACCATAATTCCTGGGGTAATAGACTCCGACTATGTTGGGAAAATTTCAATTATGGTTTCTACTTCTACCACGCTTTCATTATTAGCTGGGAAACATATTTCCCGAATTCTTCAAGCGAGGCCCATTTACTTTATTCTTCTCGGGGCTTTTATATCCTGAGTTATACATACAGCAAGGTAAAAAATGCAGAGTCAACTCAACATTCCATCAGTAATAACTTTCATCGATATCAGGTTCCTTCCTGCAAAAGTCTTATTTTCTGTACATCATCTTCTATTCCGCAGGCCTGTTGATATTCCATGACCTCCTTTTGATAAAGGTTGGTCAGCCAAAACACCAAAACAATGATTTTTCCTTAAAGTGTTTCTTCTTAAATTCTTAGCCTGTGTCACCCTTAAAATACAGAGTTACATTCTTATGGAACAAAGATTCAGCAAGTTACAGCAAAAAAAAAACTTATCAACTCAAAGTCTAATGTTGCCAGTGCTAAGGCTATTACTTGCTTCTTCTACATCCTGACTATATGCACTCTCAAAAACACAATGGATAAGATATACGAAAACTTGGCAGCAAGCATTGCATAGGCTCAACAATGTTGCAAAAGTCTAGATAAAGCTGCCATGTAAGCTAAAATGCTAAGGGTTTAAAACACTCCTTTCATGCCCAGGAGATTTATCAACTAGAGCCCTAAGTTAACTCTTTTGGTCAAAGACAGCCCCTTGCTAATGTCAAAAGAGCTTCATCTCTTTTTGGCTCTTCCTAATGAACAAACAAGAAGATTTAAAAATACTGGGCGACATATATTTTGAAAAATGCTTATCAAAGATTCTCGCCCTGTTCTCTCCTTAATTATACAAAACAAACAAACAAAAAAAAAACAAAAAAAAACTTTGAGGGACTATTAGACACAGGGGCAGATGTTTCAATTATTTCTTCTCAACAATGGCCCCAAGATTATTAAAAAAAAAAAAAAAAAAAAAGCCTTCTAATGCTGACGGGACTGGGCTCTATAAAAGAGTACCCATCCCTTGCAATGCCAATTCCATAATAAAAAATCAGTGTTTGTTACCTTTTATATTGTAAACATACTTATTAATATTTGGGAAAAAGATCTTCTCTCTCCTTTGGGGGCTTTTGTAACCATTCTACCAAAAAACTAGTAGCCAATGCTCAAATTCCTCGAGCACTCCCGTTAAAATGGTTAACTAATACTCCAAAATGGATTGAGCAGTGGCCATTACCACAAATAAAACTCAAGGTGTTAAAACAATTAGTACAAAAACAACTCCAATTTAGTCATATAGATCCCTCTACCTCTCCCTGGAATTCTCCTGTTTTTGTTGTAAAAAAAAAAAAAAATCTAAAAAATAAAAAATATTAACTGATTTACAAAAAATTAATAAGTATATTAAACCTATAAAAACATTACAACTGGGACTCCCCTCTCCAGCTCTTACAATTTCTGTTTCTAGTCATGCTCAGCCTGTTAAACATATACAATGGACAGTCTTACCACAAAAAGTGACAAATAGTCCTACTTTATGTCAAAAATTCATAGCTCGCTCTTTACAATCCCTCCGTCAAAAATAACCCAATTATATTCTATATCATTATATGGATAATCTCCTATTAACAACTCCTAGTATTTATTAAAACAAATAAAAAAGGGGGAGATGGAGGGTTAATGCAGCCATAATAGGGAAAGTGGGAATGTGCCACAGGCGGGACTCTCTGCTCGGTCTCAGTTTTGTATAACATGAGCCCTTCAAAAGATTAACCAAGACATATAAATAAAAAGAGTTCTAGATGTCCATCATCTAGAAAAATTCCGCCTAGCCCCTGAGAGGTGGCTGGATAGCCAATGACGGGTAAGACCCTCAGAGGAGGGCAAATTAAGACAGGCACAGCCACGATAGGGGCTGGCGAGGCTGGAGGTTGGCCACCTACAGCTTTACGCCTTGCTCTACAGAACATCAATACAAATGTCTCGAGGGCTTAAATAAAATAAAAAAGGGAGAGATGAAGGGTTAATGTGGCCACAATAAGGAAAAAGTGGAGATGTACTGCTTGCAAACAAGATGTTCTGCCAAGAAGATGGACACAGCCTTGAGATTAATGGTCCCTTGCAAATAAGGGAACATTCCCTTCTTGTGATAAGGGCTCTGGACAGACTCTGCAGTAGGCTGGAATTTCACTCCCTTTTGCTGTACGATAACATTTATGCACATGTGCTGTACTGAACAAGTTTGGTCATACAGTCTGGAATTCTGCCCAGGGGGGCTATATAAAAATAAACCATGAGCCTGCTTGCTTGCACAGTTATTATTTTTCCTCTGGCCAGAGTGGTGTCTGTCTCTTGTATGTGTGTCTTGTTTTACGTCATTTCACTCATAATCTCCAAAAATCCCCTACAAGCATCTGAATGCAGAGTTCCAAAGAATAGCAAGGAGAGATAAGAAAGCCTTCCTCAGCGATCAATGCAAAGAAATAGAGGAAAACAACAGAAAGGGAAACACTAGAGATCTCCTCCAGAAAATTAGAGATATCAAGGGACTATTTCATGCAAAGATGGGCTCGATAAAGGACAGAAATTGTATGGACCTAACAGAAGCAGAAGATATTAAGAAGAGATGGCAAGAATACACAGAAGAACTGTACAAAAATGATTTTCATGACCAAGATAATCACGATGGTATGATCACTCACCTAGAGCCAGACATCTTGGAATGTGAATTCAAGTGGGCCTTAGAAAACACCACTACAAACAATACTAGTGGAGGTGATGGAATTCCAGTTGAGCTATTTCAAATCATGAAAGATAATGCTGGTGAAAGTGCTGCATTCAGTATGCCAGCAAATTTGGAATACTCAGCAGTGGCCAGAGGACTGGAAAAGGTCTGTTTTCATTCCAATCCCAAAGAAGGGCAAAGCCAAAGAATGCTCAAACTACCACACAATTGCACTCATCTCACACTCTAGTAACGTACTGCTCAAAATTCTCCAAGCCAGGCTACAGTAATACGTGAATGATGAACATCCAGATGTTCAAGCTGGTTTTAGTAAAGGCAGACGAACCAGAGATCAAATTGCCAACATCTGCTGGACCATCGAAAAAGCAAGAGAGTTCAAGAAAAACATCTATTTCTGCTTTATTGACTATGCCAAGCCTTTGAAAGTGTGGGTCACAAGAAACTGTGGAAAATTCTGAAAGAGATGGGAATACCAGACCACCTGACGTGCCTCTTGAGAAACCTGTATGCAGGTCAGGGAAGCAACAGTTAGAACTGGACATGGAACAACAGACTGGTTCCAAATAGGAAAAGGAGTAAGTCAAGGCTGTATACTGTCACCCTGCTTATTTAAATTCTATGCAGAGTACATCATGAGAAACGCTGGGCTGGAAGAAACACAAGCTCGAATCAAGATTGCCGGGAGAAATATCAATAACCTCAGATATGCAGATGACACCACCCTTATGGCAGAAAGTGAAGAGGAGCTAAAAGCCTCTTGATGAAAGTGAAAGAGGAGAGTGAAAAAGTTGGCTTAAAGCTCAACATTCAGAAAACGAAGATCATGGCATCCAGTCCCATCACTTCATGGCAAATAGAAGGGGAAACAGTGGAAACAGTGTTAAACTTTATATCTGGGGGCTCCAAAATCAGTGCAGATGGTGATTGCAACCATGAAATTAAAAGACACTTACTCCTTGGAAGAAAACTTATGACCAACCTAGATAACATATTGATGTGCAGAGACATTACTTTGCCAACAAAGGTCCGTTTAGTCAAGGCTATTGTATTTCCAGTGGCCATTATGGATATGAGAGCTAGACTGTGAAGAAAGCTGAGTGCCAATGAATTGATGCTTTTGAACTGTCATGTTGGAGAAGACTCTTGAGAGTCCCTTGGACTGCAAGGAGATCCAACCAGTCCATTCTGAAGGAGATCAGCTCTGGGATTTCTTTGGAGGGAATGATGCTGAAGCTGAAACTCCAGTATTTTGGCCACCTCATGTGAAGAGTTGACTCATTGGAAAAGACTCTGATGCTGGGAGGGATTGGAAAAAGGGAGAATGAGAAGGGGACGACAGAGGATGAGATGGCTGGATGGCATCACTGACTCAATGGACGTGGGTCTGAGTGAACTCTGGAAGTTGGTAATGGACAGGGAGGCCTGGCATGCTGTGATTCATGGGGTCCCAAAGAGTCAGACACGACTGAGTGACTAAACTGAACTGAACATTTTATTTATTTTTTAATATAAATTAATTTATTTTAATATGAGGTTAATTACCTTGCAATATTGTATTGTTTTTCCATACATCAACATGAATCTGTCACAGGTATACACTTGTTCCCCATCCTGAACCCCCTCTCTTCTTCCTCCCCCTACCATCCCTCTAGGTCATCCCAGCGCACCAGCCCCAAGCATCCAGTATCATGCCTCGAACCTGGACTGGTTCCTCTTCACTTTCTGCCATAAGGGTGGTGTTATCTGCACATCTGAGATTATTGATATTTCTCTCAGCAATCTTGATTCCAGCTTGTGCTTCTTCCAGCCCAGCATTTTTTGGGATGTACTCTGCATGAGTTAAATAAGCAGGGTGACAATATACAGCCTTGACAGACTCCTTTTTCTATTTGGAACCAGTCTGTTGTTTCATGTCCAGTTCTAACTGTTGCTTCCTGACCTGCATATAGGTTTCTCACGAGGCAGGTCAGGTGGTCTGGTATTCCCATCTCTTGCAGAATTTTCCACAGTTTATTGTGATCCACACAGTCAAAGGCTTTGGCATAGTCAATAAAGCACAAATAGATGTTTTTCTCGAACTCTCTTGCTTTTTCCATGATCCATCAGATGTTGGTAATTTGATCTCTGGTTAGTCTGCCTTTTCTAAAACCAGCTTGAACATCAGGAAGTTCATGGTTCATGTATTGCTGAAGCCTGGCTTGGAGAATTTTGAGCATTACTTTACTAGAGTGTGAGATGAGTGCAATTGTGTGGTAGTTTGAGCATTGTTTGGCATTGTCTTTCTCTGGGATTGGAATGAAAAATATGCAGCAAAAGTTGGGTCCTGAAAGTTTCATTTTCTCTGTTTTTCTGTCTTTTATTTGAAACATTTATAATCAATGTAATTATTTATATGTTTGGATTTAAATCTAACATCCAGTAATTCTTTTGTTATTTGTAATCTTATTCTTGTTCTTTTATTCCTCTTTTCCTACCTTCTTTATCTGTGACAGTTTTAATTAGATGCAATTGACCTACAATCTCTCTCTCTTTAGTTGCTAAGTCATGTCTGACTCTTGCAACCCCATGGACTGTATCCTGCAAGGCTCCTCTGTCCATGGGATTCTCCAGGAAAGAATATTGGAGTTGGTTGCCATTTCCTTCTCCAGGGGATCTTGCTGACCCAGGAATCTAATCCAGGTCTCCTGCATTGCAGGCAGATTCTTTACCAACTGAGCTATGACATACAATAAATAGTACATATTTAAGATGTACAATGTGGTGTTTTAATGTAAGTATATACTTATTAAAACACAGCTAAAATGCTGAACATTTCTACCATCTGCAAGTTAACAGGTTCTCTTTTATATTTCTTCCCTTTGTTCTCTTTCACATGCTGTTTTTCCCAGGAAAGTACCCATCTTCTTTCTGCCCCATCAGTTGTTTTCCATTTTCTATAATTGTATATAAAAATAATAATGCAATATGTACTCATTTTAGGGAAGGAACTGGCTTCTTAGCACAATGATTTTAGAGTCACACATTTAGTAGCACATATCAAGAGTTCATTTTTTTTCTTGCTGAGTATGGTTATATGGTGACAAGTTTTAAAGGACACAGAGTTGCTTTGAGCTTTCTCTGTTGACAGACAACTGGGTTACTAAGATTTTTTAAGCTGTTAAAAGCTAAAAGTTCTATAAACATTTGCGTACAAGCTTATGCATGGACATAAGCTTTGATTTCTCCTGGACACACACACACACACACACACACACACACATATATATATAAAATTTTTCCTAGAAGTGGTGTTTATTTTGGAGAAAGCAATGACACCCGACTCCAGTACTCTTGCCTGGAAAATCCATGGATGAGGGAGCCTGGTAGGCTGCAGTCCATGGGGTTGCTAAGAGTTGGACATGACTGAGCAACTTCAGTTTCACTTTTTACTTCATGCACTGGAGAAGGAAATGGCCACCCACTCCAGTGTTCTTGCCTGGAGAATCCCAGGGACAGGGGAGCCTGGTGGGCTGCCATCTATGGGGTCGCACAGAGTCAGACACAACTGAAGCGACTTAACAGCAGCAGTAGGTGTTTATTTATTAAATAATATTTATTTCTTGGCCTGTAAAGCCAGTGCGATCAGAAGTTACCTTTGCGGAAAGGTTTTGAACTAAAATTCAACTTTTAAATATATATTGGACAATTGACCTCATGCATTTCTTCTTTAGTAAGTTGTAGTTTTTATCTTTCAAGAAACCTATCTTTTTCATCTGAAATAATGAATTTATTGCTACAGTTGCTTCAATATATTCCCTTTATATTTTCTCTTTACCATAAGGTGAATGTGTAGTAATGCCAACTTTCTCACTTCTGTTGTTGGTAATCTGTATCATTTTTTCTGCTTAGTAGAATTTCATGAACTTTGTTTATCTTAAAGTGACTGCTCTTGATTTAATCATATATTGTTTTGCTTTGATTCTTTTATTTATTTATTTACTTATTTATTTGACTGAGTCAGATCCTCAGATCTTAGTTGTGGCATGCAGAATCTCTGTTGCTTCATGGAGGATCTTTCGCTGAGACACACACACTCTAGTTGTGGTGTGCCGGCTCCTGAAATAGCAGCCCCAGTAATTGCAGTGCATGGGCTTAGTTACTCCACGGCATGCAGGATCTTAGTTCCTGATCAGGGATTTAACTTGTGCTCACCACACTGCAAAACAGATTACTAACCACTGGACCACCGGAGAAATTCCCTGTTCTCTTTATATTGTATTTCTTCCTTAATCTTTATTTTCTTTATTTTCCTTCCTTTGAATTTAATTGGTTCTTCTTTTCTAGTATTTTATGCTGGATATTGAGATCAGTGTTGTGAATTCTTTCTTCTTTCCTGAAGGCATGTAGTAACATCATTTTCTCTTAAATTTTGGTTTATCAATGAATCATTGCAAATTTCCCCTTTGATTTCTTCCTTAACCTCTGTATGGGTTTTCTCTGACCTTCACAAGAACTAAACATTATTTGTTCTCTATTTTTGCATTTTTAGCTATATATATATATATGTCTTTTTTGTTTAGTAACTATTCTATAGTTTAGTGAATGTAACTTTAATCATCACCTTTTTTGTTTGCATCAAAATATGCAGTATTATATATTGTTAGAAGATTTCAACAATATAATTCATTTCTTCCCAAACTTCTGTGCTATCATGATACATTTAAATATACAAGTTTTACACACAAAACATATACATTTTATTAAAACATTCAATTATTTTTAAAATCAGTGTTTAATTAGAAAAGTAACTATTTTGCATTTTATCATATATTTACCATTATTAACATTATTCATTCTTTCGGGTAGACCGAATTTTTATTCTGGTATAATTTATTTCTGCTTAAAGAAGTATCTTTAGCATATCCTTTAGTGCCCATCTCCTAGCAACAAGTTTTCTGAGCTCTTCTGTCTGAAAATACATTTTTTTGGCCTAAATTTTCTAAAGATATTTTAGTTGGGTTTAGAATTCTAGGTTGCACTTCCTCTCTCTCTCCCTCCCCACTTTCCTAAGCCTTCTGCCTTCTCTCTCTCTGCCAGTCCATCTCTCCCCTCAGCACATTAAAAGGCCATTTAAATATCTTCTGACTTGTATAAATTCTAATGAAAAATCTGCTGTCACATTAGTCTCCCAGTATGATTTATGTCATTTATTTTTCTGTTTCTCTTCACCATTTGAAATTTGCAGCTTAATTTTGATGTGTCTTATGGTAATTGATGTTATGTTTACCCAACGGCATGGATAACATTCTTTGGTCTCTGAATTTATAATTTTCAGCCACAATTGAAATAATTCAGCCATTATTTCTTTCAACCTATTATATTTTCCTCTGGGATTTCAATTGCACATATACACCACTTGGTATTCTCCCAAAAGTCATTAGTATACTTCTTTTCAGCTTTTTTTGGTCTCTGGTCATCAACCTAGGGATATTGCTATGTCTTCAGGTTCACAGATTTTGTTTTATAATGTGCAAATTTAGTCTAATTTAATATATTATTTCTAATATTATATTCTTCACACCTATTAAGTTTTTAAATTTGTTGTTATATCTTTTATTTCTCTCTGTGTGCAAGCTTACCTTTAAATCTCTGACTATATTTTTAATATTTACAACAGCTTATTTTACTGCTTTCCTACTAGTTTCTTTTTCTCTTTTATTACTTGACCTGTTTCTATTGACTGATTTTTAAAATAATTATTGGTAATATTTGGTTGCTTCTTTCATGTATAGCAATTCTTTATTGAATCTTTGGTATAACGTCTTTCTTTTTGTATTATAAATTTTCAAATCTTTGCATTTTCCTGATGCTGTAACATCCCCATGAATAAGATATGAGTACCCTGTTGAAGTGTCCAGCCACAGCAGCATGATAATGCTGGTCTCTACCACAGTCCCCTTCCTGTTTTTCGCTGACTGTGACCCAGTGACATTCAAATGTATCAATGAAACCCCCTCATACCTTTTGCTTGTGTACCCCACCCTGACCCTAATAAAGGCATTGGCCCATGGGTGTTTGCTCTCCCCTAGATCCCCACCTGCTTGGTTGGGCTAGCTCTCTAGCATGTTTCCCATAATATCCCCGCCTGGCATGCTGTGCCTCCCTCTTCTAAAAAACATGATTGTAATAAATACTTTAATTTTATGTGACTTTCCAAGTATAATATCTGCAGTTGTGCTGAGTTGATCCTTAAAGATCACATAAGGGAGACTTACTCCATCATCTAGAACACATTGTTGTTGTCTGATTAATATTTCCCACTATCTTAAAGGAGCATTTAAGTCATTTATAGACCACATTGAGATTTTTCAAGGTTGTTTTTGGTTTTGTTTTGCTTTTAAAAGTTGTGTCTAGAAGAATTCCCTTCATTCAGGACCATTGAAATCATACTACTGTGATACTATGATGTTACCTTTTTGAGGTCTCTTAAGAATATCTCAGGTATTTGACATGTGTTTGGTTGCTTCAGTTGTATCTGACTCTTTGCCATCAACCCCATGAACTGTAGCCCACCTCAGGCTCCTCTGTCCATGGGATTCTCCAGGCAAGAATGATGGGGTAGCTTGCCATGCCCTCCTCCAGGGGATCTACCTGATCCAAGGATCAAAGCCAGGTCTGCTATATTCCTTGCAATGGCAGGCAAGTTCTTTACCACTAGTGCGACCTGGAAAGCACATATATTTGATGAGGTCTCTATAAACAGAATGACAGAAACTTTAATAATTCTCTGTTCTTTGTGAACTCTAGGAATTGTTCACAGATAGCTTTCCAGAAATGATCTTTTCCTGTCAATAGTTCTTTTCTAACCTCATGAAATGTTTTTCTATGTATGTGCACATTAGTATACAGTCCAAGACATAAGAGGCTCTTATACAGTTTTTGCAACATGGTCTCTTCAAAGCTACATCCTCTGTGGCCTTATGTCCTCATACTCTGGTTACGCTGGCCTCTCCATACTCTGATTTTTTTATTATGATATAATTTTCTCCTATTAAAATGATTCTTTTTGAAAGGATTTTGATTGACTTATATGTATAGAACAAATCCTACTCAAAAATTGTTTACATTAAAATTCTTGACTGAAAATTACAGTAATCTCTTTGCGACCCCATGAATTACAGCACGCCAGGCCTCCCTGTCCATCACCATCTCCCAGAGTTCACTCAGACTCACGTACATCGAGTCTGTGATGCCATCCAGCCATCTTATCCTCTGTTGTCCCCTTCTCCTCCTGCCCCCAATCCCTCCCAGCATCAGAGTCTTTTCCAATGAGTCAACTCTTCACATGAGGTGGCCAAAGTACTGGAGCTTCAGCTTTAGCATCATTCCTTCCAAAGAAATCTCAGGGCTAATCTCCTTCAGAATGGACTGGTTGGATCTCCTTGTAGTCCAAGGGACTCTCAAGAGTTTTCTCCAACACCACAGTTCAAAAGCATCAATTCTTCGGAGCTCAGCCTTCTTCACAGTCTAACTCTCACATACATACATGACCACAGGAAAAACCATAGGCTTGACTAGACGGACCTTAGCTGGCAAAGTAATGTCTCTGCTAATAGTTCTTTCTTTTTTTCTTTGCAGAAAATGCAACAAGATAAAGGTGAGGCATTATATTTTGATTCATGAAAACAATAAAAAAAATCATTAAATATTTATTTTCCAATACTTGTCTATATGTGATAACTCTCATTTATAGTTATTGTTTTAATATTAGATTATGACTACTGTTTTCAAAAGTTTAAGTTAAAATGACTACTATTTATAAAGTAACCAAGGACCAAAAAGTAACCAAGTAACAAGGGCCAACTGTAGAGCATAAGGAGCTCTACTCAATATTTTGTAATAACCTATATGAATATATAGGAGAAGGCAATGGTAACCCACTCCAGTACTCTCACCTGGAAAATCCCATGAATGGAGGAGCCTGGTAGGCTGCAGTCCATGGGGTCGCTAAGAGTCAGACATGACTGAGCAACTTCACTTTCACTTTTCCTTTCATGCATTGGAGAAGGAAATGGCAACCCACTTCAGTGTTCTTGCCTGGAGAATCCCAGGGATGGGGGAGCTTGGTGGGCTTCCATCTACGGGGTCACACAGAGTCGACCCTGTAGACAAGACTGAAGTGGCTTGGCAGCAGCAGCAGCATATGGATATATATAACTGAAACACTTTGCTGGACACCTGAAACTAATACAACACTATAAATCAATACTACTCCAATACAAAATAAAAACTAAATTAACAAAATAAGTTAAAAGTTGTCTTAAAGGAAGTGTGAAATGTTGGTTAAATATGTCTCTAAATCAAAACATGATATTTTAGGACTTTCATAATTAAACAGACTATTTTATATTCTTGCAATTTAGTTTGTATTTATATTACAATAATATGAACAAATGTATCTTAAAATTCTTTGTGTGAATCTATGACAAAGTATTACTGTCAATCTAGATATTTATAGATTTTTGTTGCAATTTTACTCTATAGTGGCTTTAAACTTTATAAGAATTTAATAGTGTTTCAAATTTAATCACTTTTGTTCTGCAGAATAATATAGAAGTATGCTTATGCTTAAGTTGGATATTGCATTTTCTAGAGACTGTATTTTTTATTTATTTTTATCTACAGGGAAACAAATAAGTTGAAATATATCTTCTATA
The DNA here is from genome assembly GCF_032405125.1 of Capricornis sumatraensis. NCBI lineage: Eukaryota > Metazoa > Chordata > Mammalia > Artiodactyla > Bovidae > Capricornis > Capricornis sumatraensis. The sequence continues at coordinate 41,819,872 of NC_091074.1, read as the reverse complement.
GACTATTTTGGTTTAATCTTTTAAAAGACTTTAATCTAGAAAAATAAAGATTTTAAGTACACAAAATAACTGAATTATTATAAATGTCTAAAATGGTTCTATTTCTGTCTTTTCATAATTTAAGTTATTCTAATTCAGGAGGTATTCTCACTATAATCAAGATTGAAAATGGAATATTTTGAGATCAAAAAGGAACTTCAATTTAATCTAGCTCCTATCAACATAATTACATAAAAATAGCAGCGTTTGGGAAAACCATTATAGCTAGATGTTTATTTATTCAAGGGGTTACAAACTCAAATCCTTCAGTGGCCAGGAAAGAGACTTGAACCTGTGAGACAGCCATTGAAGTTACTAATACTGTCGCTTTCCTTTAGGAAATTGAAAGTGCATACAAACCTATATTCAATCAAATACATTAAGAATAAACAGAAGTCATGAACTAACCAAGCAAACAACATAAACTTGGCCAGCCATTATTAATGGTACTGTTGACCTGATTTTGGCTGTGATTTTGAGAGCTACGACTAAGTTCTTCCACTGACTTCTCCTAGTCTCTTTCCAATATGGCTTGCTCTCTAACGTTAGAAAAGAAACGATATACCTGGTTTCACTTAAAATTTTAGATTAAGAAAATTTATGGCCACCTAGTCTATGCAAGGAGATCCAACCAGTCCATCCTAAAGGAAATCAGTCCTGAATATTCATTGGAAAGACTGATGCTGAAGCTGAAATTCCAATACTTTGGCCACCTGATATGAAGAACTGACATATTGGAAAAGACCCTGATGCTGGGAAAGGTTGAAGGCAGGAGGAGAAGGGGATGACTGATGATGAGATGGTTGGATGGCATCCCCAACTCAATGGACATGAGTTTGAGTAAACTCTGGGAGTTGGTGATGGACAGGGAAGCCTGGCATGTTGCAGTCCATGGGGTCGCAAAGAGTCGGGCATGATTGAGCGACTGAACTGAACTGAATCTATGACAAAGAAGGCAAGAATATACAATGGTGAAAAGACAGTCTCTTCAATAAGTGATGCTGGGAAAACTGGACAGCTGCATGTAAAAGAATGAAATTAGAACACTCTCTAACAGCATACACAAAAATAAACTCAAAATAGATTAAATTCTTAAATGTAAGACAAGACACTATACAACTCTTACAGGAATACACAGGAAGAATACACTTTGACAGAAATCACAGCAAGATCTTTTGAGTAATGAAAATAAAAACAAAAATAAATGAGACCTAATTTAACTTAAAAGCTTTTGCACAGCAAAGAAAACCATAAACAAGATCAAAAGACAACTCTCAGAATGGGAGAAAATATTTGCAACCGAAGCGACTTAGAAGGGATTGATCTCTAAAATATACAAGCAGCTCATGAAACTCAATATCAAAAACAAACAACCCAATCAAAAAATGGGTAGACAACCTAAAGAGACATTTCTCCAAAGAAGACTCACAGATGGCCAAGAGGTACATGAAAAGATGCTCAGCATCACTAATTATTAGAGAAATGCAGGTCAAAATTACAATGAGAACTACACCTGACACAGCTAGTACAGCCACTATGGAGAACAGTGTGGAGATTCCTTAAAAAACTGGAAATAGTACTGTCATACTGAAAGGTTGTTGTTGAATTATGACACTGGGATTCTTGGCCCCTGGAGGAGAAGAATTCATTCTGGGGCCAGAGACGAGGTTTGATCGCTCAGAGCTTTTGTGTAACAAAGTTTTATTAAAGTATAAAGGAGATGAAAGCTTCTGACATAGGCATCAGAAGGGGGCAGAAAGAGTACCCCCCTGCTAGTCTCCAGCCGGATGTTATATAGTCACAAACAGCATGTTAATGAAAGAAAGGAATGTCTCAAAACTCAGAATGGCACCAGGCCCCTCAACTATAAGATGCATTTTGGGATAATCTTGGCACCAAATGGTTTATCTTGGGCTATAAAATGATTAATTTAAATCTTGAAGAAGGGCTGATAACCGTACAAATAGTTTCATTCACATAGATTAGAGGAACAATATCAGAGCATAACATACTGGTTTATCAAGTAGGTTCTGAGCCAAAAGGCGGAACCAACTTCAAGACAGAGTTTGGGGTAAATGCATAGTATATTAGCATAGCTTATTTCCATAAGAAAAAGGCATTGGTTAACTTCAGGTGAAACCAGGTGTCACTATGGCAACACAGAATTTTAAGAGAAACCTCCTTTTAAATTGTATAGAGAAGGAAAAAATACCACTAGTTTGTTTCTTCCTGCCACTTAAGAGAGATAAAAATGTCTGACACTTTCAGGCTATTTCGTCCGTTTGGAGGCCCCTGGCCTTCCTGCCTGATACCCTCTCAATACGACCCAGCAATTACACTGCTGGGCATACACACCAAGGAAACCAGAATTGAAAGAGGCACATGTACCCTAATGTTAATTGCAACACTGTTTATAATAGCCAAGACATGGAATCAACCTAGATGTCCATCAGCAGAGGAATGGATAAGAAAGCTGTGGTACATATACATAATGGAGTATTACTCAGCCATTAAAAAGAATACATTTGAATCAGTTCTAATTAGGTGGATGAAACTGGAGCCTATTATATAGAGTGAAGTAAGCCAGAAAGAGAAACACCAATACAGTATACTAATGCATATATATGGAATTAAAAAAAAAAAAAAAACTACAATGAGAACTACACCTCACATCAATCAGAATGTCCATTGTCAAAAAATCCTCAAACACTAAGTGCTGGAGGGGGTGTGAATCTTGTCTTGTTGGTTGGAATGTAAACTGATACACAGCGACAATGGAGAGGAATATAGAGGCTCCTTAGAAAACTAACAATAGAACAACCATTTGACCCTGCAGTCCCACTGCTAGATATATACCTTGAGAAAACAATAATTTTAAAAGGCACATGCACTCTAATTTTCACTGCAGCACAATTTAGTCAACACATGGAAACAATCGAAATATCCACTGACAGGTGAATGGATAAACAAGATGTGGTACATAAGCACAATGGAGTATTACTCAACCATAAAAAGGAGTAATTCTGAGTCATTACAGAGATGTGGATGGACCCAGAGTCTGTCATATAGAGTGAAGTAAGACAGAAAAAGAAAACATTATGTATTAACACATATATGTGGAATCTAGAAAATGGTACAGCTGAACCTATTCACTGGGCAGGAACAGAGACATCAGTTCAGTTCAGTTCAGTCGCTCAGTCGTGTCTGACTCTTTGCGACCCCATGAATCGCAGCACGCCAGGCCTCCCTGACCATCACCAACCCCCGGAGTTCACTCAGACTTGCAAGTCCATCAAGCCATCAGTGATGCCATCCAGACATCTCATTCTTGGTCATCCCCTTCTCCTCCTGCCCTCAATCCCTCCCAGCATCAAATATTTTCCAATGAGTCAACTCTTCGCATGAGGTGGCCAAAGTACTGGAGCTTCAGCTTTAGCATCATTCCTTCCAAAGAAATCCCAGGGCTGATCTCCTTCAGAATGGACTGGTTGGATCTCCTTGAAGTCCAAGGAACTCTCAAGAGTCTTCTCCAACACCACAGTTCAAAAGTGTCAATTGTTCAGCACTCAGCCTTCTTCATAGTCCAACTCTCACATCCATATATGACTACTGGAAAAACCATAGCCTTGACTAGACGGACCTTAGTCGGCAAAGTAATATCTCTGTTTTTCAATATGCTATCTAGGTTGGTCATAACTTTTCTTCCAAGGAGTAAGTGTCTTTTAATTTCATGGCTGCAGTCACCATCTGCAGTGATTTTGGAGCTCAAAAAAATAAAGTCTGACACTGTTTCCACTGTTTCTCCATCTATTTCCCATGGAGTGATGGGACCAGATGCCATGATCTTCGTTTCCTGAATGTTGAGCTTTAAGCCGACTTTTTCACTCTCCTCTTTTACTTTCATCAAGAGGCTTTTTAGCTCCTCTTCACTTTTTGCCATAAGGATGATGTCGTCTGCATATCTGAGGTTATTGATATCTCTCCCGGCAATCTTGAGTCCAGCTTCATAGAGAATGGACATGTGGATGTGGAGTGGGTAGGATGAACTGGGAGATTTGGGATTGATGTAGGTGCAGTGCCACGTGTAAAATAGCTAGCTAGTTGAAATCTCCTGTATAGTGCAAGAAGCTCAGCTCAGGGTTCTGAGGTGACATAGATAGATGGAAGTGGGAGTGGCGATGGGAAGGAGGTCCAAGAGGAAGGGGATGTGTGTACACGTATAGCTGATTCACTTTGTTGAACAGCAGAAACAGAAATAGTTATAGTTGCTGTAAAGCAACTATATCCAAATTAAAGAGAAAGAAAGAAAATTGTCAAACAGTTTCTGGAGAAGCCTTATTCACAGATTACCAATTAGTTGTTTACAAATATTGGTAATTTTAAACTGCTTGAGGCCTGTGGTCCTGAAAAGACTGGTCGATAAAGAAATCCCCTAACTTTTGTGTTCCTGGGAAGAGTATTTTGTGAAGCATCCCTCTTCCCCATATGATTTGCAGGTGGCCCTTTGCTTACCTATGACAAAACCAGATACAGACTCTCCAAACTCCTTTATTTACCTCCTATAATTACTAGTTGGATTGTACCTCCTGACTAATCTGGACTAAACATATGATGTGACCAACTTTTAGCTGTTTCTCTTCTCTTAAACCCCTGCATTTTGAATCACCTTCACCTTAACCCAGCATATATCCTCTCTGCTGTCCTCAGAGAAAGAAAATTCTCAGACAACTGTTCCATCACAGGACCCACCTCTTCTCACTTTCCCATATCCCATTCTTTCTTTGTTTACCCACCTTTATAAAAGAAAAGCCCCTTTTCTCCCCAGTCATTGAGACACTTGCAGATCTTGTGATGGGAAATTTCACCCCATTGCATAGTCTCCCGTCTCATTACTTTAAAAATTATTTCAAATAAATTATCTTTTGTCTAGCTCTGGATTCATTTTTATTTGACAATATAAACAAACACATTAAAAATTCAGATTTTTAAAAATATAAATCTCACAAGAATAATGAGTATTTTTAGATTTTTAACAAAGTATTTATACACAATATTTCAAAATGTAAAAAGAATAATAATGTTCATATACCTACTATCAGCTTTAACTATAAATGTTTTAGAATATTTATGTCAGAATTCTTTTCAAATAAAGAGATAAGTGCTATTTAAAGTCTTCTATATGTCTCTCACATATTTCATTGCTTCTGGATGCCACTCACTCAAAGGTAAAACCATTCTGAATTTGAGGGTTTTTTTCTTTTTAATGTTTTTGCTTTTTTACTGTATATAATCCACATAATCTTCTGCAGTGTGAGTTTTTAATTTATAATATATATTTTATACATAGCATATTGATATAGACAACTCTAGGTGCTTTACTTTCCCTGTTATTGTTTCATAGAAATACATGCTTATTCCTTTATTTTCATATAAAATAACATGTAGGTTTCCTCAACATTTCCAATGTTTCCCATATCTTAAAGTGTTGTAATGATCCTTCATATATATGTTTCATTATATATACTTACATATAAATTTGCTCTTAGTGTTACATATGTTATGTACTTTAGGTGAAATAGCAGGACATTAAGGATTGGACTTCCATGCATGTCTTCAATTTTATTAGATACCAACTAAATATGTCTTTCCAAATGATATTCATGAGATAAGTTCTACTTGATTGCAATGCACTTTAATACATTATGGAATTTAACTTCCTATTATTTTATTTAGCATTTTGCATTCATGTTCATAAATCAACTTTTAATAATATTTTGAGGTCTTGTTCTCTTTTTACTTGTTTTATTCTACCTTCATAAGATGAATTGGTAACACTCCCAGCAACTGTTCAATTTTGATTCCTAAAGTGTGCTATAAAACATGAGGATTAATTGCACTTTGGAGATATGGTAGAGTATACTTTAAAACAATATATATTCAGTGACTTTCAAAAGGGGATAGGGAGCATCTTTTCATGTGTTTGTTAGCCATCTGTCTGTCTTCTTTGGAGAAATGTCTACTTAGTTCTTAGGCCCATTTTTTGATTGGGTCATTTATTTTTCTGGAATTGAGTTGCATAAATTGCTTGTATATTTTTGAGATTAGTTGTTTGTCAGTTGTTTCATTTGCTATTATTTTCTCCCATTCAGAAGGCTGTCTTTTCACCTTGCTTATATTTTCCTTTGTTGTGCAGAAGCTTTTAATTTTGAATCAGTTCTGATGAGATGGATGAAACTGGAGCCGATTATACAGAGTGAAGTAGGTCAGAAAGAAAAACACCAATACAGTATACTAACACATATATATGGAATTTAGAAAGATGGCAGTGATGACCCTGTATGCAAGACAGCAAAAAAGACACAGATGTGTATAGCGGACTTTTGGACTCAGAGGGAGAGGGAGAGGGTGGGATGATTTGGGAGAATGACATTGAAACATGTATACTATCATGTAAGAATCGAATCGCCAGCCTATGTCTGATGCAGGATACAGCATGCTTGGGGCTGGTGCACGGGGATGACCCAGAGGGATGTTGTGGGGAGGGAGGTGGGAGGGGGGTTCATGTTTGGGAACGCATGTACACCCGTGGTGGATTCATGTCAATGTATGGCAAAACCGATACAGTATTGTAAAGTAAAATAAAGTAAAAATAAAAATTAAAAAAAAAAGAAATGTAACTCAAAGCTATTAATAAAAAAAAGGTGGGGATAGGGAGTTTTTATAACTATTAAAAAATATAAAGTGGTTTTAAAAATTACTTATCTGTTCTTGGACAAATTTGCTAATAAAGATTTCTTCATTAAAATGTTAATTTTTCCTATGTTCCATATTTATAGTCATATATTTGTTTACAGTAATTTCTAATATTTAACACCTGTAACTGAATTTTTTTTTAATAACTATTCCTTTTTCCCATCTTTTTTTAATGTTGGTAACACAACTGTGCTTTAAATGTCAAGCAGTGAGATACTGATGAATTTGTGACAATCAGATTAAGAGATGCCAATTTTATTATACATATATTGATTATATATATTATGCATATATATGTATATATAGATATGATGTAGATATACGCATTTTCTTCATTCATTTCTAATTCACATACTCAATGTTATAGGTTTTAATGTTAAGCACATTAGATTTATCTCACAAATTTTGATTTCCATTCAGTTTATAATATTTTCTATTTCCCTTGTAACTACTTTTCTGATTCATGAATTATTTAGAAATGTGTGTTGACAAGTGTCAGACTCTTTGTGACCCCATGAACTGCAGCACATCAGGCTTTCCCGTCTAAACATTAGAGTTTTTCATATATTTTAGAGTTCTATTTGTTGGCTCACTTTTAATTTATGGTTGTTATATAAATATATATATTATATATATAATATAATATATATATAATGTACTTTTACCACTCTTTGTTTCTTATTATTTCTCTCTATTCTCTCTATACATAATATATATAAATAATATCAGTATATTATATATTAATATTATGTTAGTATATAATATATTATAGAATAATTATAATATCACAGAATAATTATATTTAATATTGCATATTAATATATTCTATATAATATATGAATGATGTTAATATATTACTTACCTATATATTAAATTATATTATATATTATATATTATAAATATATAATGATATATTATATACATATAATGTACTTTTACCACTCTTTGTTTCTTGTTTCTGTCTATTATCACTCTTTCTTACTTAAGTTTTTTTATAAACTTACTGCCGAGGGCTCCCACTTTACAATACCTTTTTTTTGGATGATGTTTGAGTTCCTATCTTCTTTTGCCATCACAGATATAGTTCTGTTTAATGGGCTTGTTGGTTCATATTCTTCAGCCAAAGTTGCTTAGATGTGTTCATGCCTTTTCAAAAATTTACAGGTTCCTGTAGGAATAACCACAGTCTATGATTGGGCTGGAACTTTTATTCACCGACCGTTTCTGAGCAAGGGAGAACGGGGCAGGGAGGGAAAGCCTTCTCCTAACCTCAGATTTCAAGTATTAATCTTAATTCAGCTCTCTCACTAGTGTATTATTTTCAGCTCTTATTACCTCCAAGGAATCAAAATCTTAGGCAGAATTGCTGATTCTTAATAAAGTGCCCAGGATACCTATGAATTCACCTTTGCTTTACTTTTCTATTTGTTTTTACCTTATTTGGCTTTTGACCATGTTTTATAAATATGTAATTTTGATTTCCACTGTTTCCCCATCTATTTCCCATGAAGTGATGGGACCAGATGCCATGATCTTCATTTTCTGAATGTTGAGCTTTAAGCCAACTTTTTCACTCTCCTCTTTCACTTTCATCAAGAGACTTTTTACTTCCTCTTCACTTTCTGCCATAAGGGTGGTGTCATCTGCATATCTGAGGTTATTGATATCTCTCCTAGCAATGATTCCAGCTTGTGCTTCTTCCAGCCCAGTGTTTCTCATGATGTACTGTGCATAGAAGTTAAATAAGCAGGGTGACAGTATACAACCTTCACATAGTCTTTTTCCTATTTGGAACCAGTCTGTTGTTCCATGTCCAGTTCTAACTGTTGCTTCCTGACCTGCATATAGGTTTCTCACGAGGCAGGTCAGGTGGTCTGATATTCCCATCTCTTTCAGAATTTTCCACAGTTTATTGTGAACCACACAGTCAAAGGCTTTGGCATCGTCAATAAAGCAGAAAAGATGTTTTTCTGAAACTCTCTTGCTTTTTCGATGATCCAGCAGATGTTGGCAATTTGATCTCTGGTTCCTCTGCCTTTTCTAAAACCAGCTTGAACATCTGGAAGTTCACGGTTCACATATTGCTGAAGCCTTGTTGGAGAATTTTGAGCATTTATTTTTTGGGGCTGCAAAATCACTGCAGATGGTGACTGCAGCCATGAAATTAAAAGATGCTTACTCCTTGGAAGAAAAGTTATGACCAACCTACATAGCATATTCAAAAGCAGAGACATTACTTTGTCAACTAAGGTCCATCTAGACAAGGCTATGGTTTTTCCAGTAGCCATGTCTGGATGTGAGAGTTGGACTATGAAGAAGGCTGAGCACCAAAGAATTGATGCTTTTGAACTGTGGTGTTGGAGAAGACTCTTGAGAGTCCCTTGGACTGCAAGGAGATCGAACCAGTCCATTCTGAAGGAGATCAGCCCTGGGATTTCTTTGGAGGGAATGATGCTGAAGCTGAAACTCCAGTACTTTGGCCACCTCATGCGAAGAGTTGACTCATTGGAAAAGACTCTGATGCTGGGAGGGATTGAGGGCAGGAGGAGAAGGGGACGACAGAAGATGAGATGGCTGGATGGCATCACTGACTCGATGGACATGTGTCTGAGTGAACTCCGAAAGTTGGTGATGGACAGGGAGGCCTGGCGTGCTGTGATTCATGGTGTCGCAAAGAGTCGGATATGACTGAGTGACTGAACTGAACTGAGTTTTGGTTTTAAATATTTTCTAATTTGCTTATCATTGATATATATTTGGAGCAGAACATGTGCAATGGAGCACAGACTTATTGAACTGTGCCAATTGCAGCCCAACAACATAAAAATTTTAAATTTCTGTATTGGATAGCAAACTATTATTCTTTCAGTTTTAATATAGGAATTCTGACTCAGATAAAGACTTCCAAAATCATATTAGACTTGAGACTGACACAACACTTCTTTAAACTGAGGCTATAGAAATTACCTTTATTATTCTACTTTTGTTTCAGTCACAACTCAGATGGACATCACAGTTCTTTTCAGAGATCACACAGCTCTTACTTCACAGAGGAAGGACTAAAAGAAATTATGGGCTTCCCTAGGTGGGTCTTCAGTTCAGTTCATTTCAGTTGCTCAGTCATGTCCGACTCTTTGCGACCCCATGGACTGCAGCATTCCAGGCTCCCCTGTCCATCACCAACTCCAAGAGTTTATTCAAAGTCATGTCCATTGAGTCAGTGATGCCATCCAACCATCTCATCCTCTCTCATCCCCTTCTCCTCCTTCCTTCAATCTTTCCCAGCAACAGGGTCTTTTCCAATGAGTCAGTTCTTCACATCAGGTGGCCAAAGTATTGGAATTTCATCTTCAACATCAGTCATTCCAGTGAATATTCAGGACTGATTTCCTTTAGGATGGACTGGTTGGATCTCCTTATTGTCCAAGGGACTCTCAAGAGTCTTCTCCAACACTATAGTTCAAAAATATCAAATTTTCAGGGCTCAGCTTCCTTTATAGTCCAACTCTCACATATACATGACTACTGGAAAAAATCATAGCTTTGACAAGACAGACTTTTAAAAGCAAAGTAATGTCTTTGCTTTTTAATAAGCTATCTAGGTGGATCATAGCCTTTCTTCCAAAGAGCAAGCATCTTTATTTTCATGGCTACAGTCACCATCTGCAGGGATTTGGATCCCCAAAATATAAAGTCTGTCACTGTTTCCACTGTTTTCCCATCTATTTGCCATAAGGTGATGGGACCAGATATAGTGATCTTAATTTTCTGAGTGATGAGTTTTAAGCCAGCTTTTTCATTCTCCACTTTCACTTTCGTCAAGAGGCTCTTTAGTTCTTCACTTTCTGCCATAAGGGTGGTGTCATCTGTGTGATCTGAAATTATTGATATTTCTCCCAGCAATCTTGATTCCACCTTGGGCTTCATCCAGTTGAACATTTCTCATGATGTACTCTGTATGTAAGTTAAATTAGCAGGGTGACAATATACGGCCTTGATGTATTCCTTTCCCGATTTGGAACCAAAGTGTTATTCCATGTCCAGTTCTAATTGTTGCTTATTGGCCTGCATACAGATTTCTCAAAAGGCAGATCAGGTGGTCTGGTATTCCTATCACTTTAAGAATTTTCCACAGTTTGTTGTGATCCACACAGTAAAAGGTTTTGGCATAGTCAATAAAGCAGAAATAGATGTTTTTCTGGAACACTCTTGCTTTTTCTATGATCCAATGAATGTTGGCAATTTTATTTTTGGTTCCTCTGAGTTTTGTATATCGAGCTTGAACATATGGAAGTTCATGGTTCATGTACTGTTGAGGCTTGGCTTGGAGAATTTGGGGCATTACTTTGCTAGCATGTGAGATGAATGCAACTGTGTGGTAGTCTGAGCATTCTTTGGCATGTCCTTTCTTTGGGATTGGAATGAAAACTGACATTTTCCAGTCCTGTGGCCACTGATGAGTTTTCCAAATTTGCTGGCATATTGAGTGCAGAACTTTCACAGCATCATGTTTCAGGATTTGAAATAGCTCAACTGGAATTCCATCACCTCCAGTAGCTTTGTTTGTAGTGATGCTTCCTAAGGTCCACTTGACTTCGCATTCCAGGATGTCTGGCTCTAGGTGAGTGATCACACTATTGTGATTATCTGGGTCATGAAGACCTCTTTTGTATAGTTCTTCTATGTATTCTTGCCACCTCTTCTTAATATCTTCTACTTCTGTTAGGTCCATACCATTTCTGTCTTTTAATGTGCCCATCTTTGCATGAAATGTTCCGTTGGCATCTCTAATTTTCTTGAAAATATCTCTAGTGTTTCCCATTCTATTGTTTTCCTCTATTTCTTTGCACTGATCACTGAAGAAGACTTTCTTATTTTCCTTGCTGTCTTTGAGACTTTGCATTCAAATGGGTATACCTGGAGTAACAGGCAAATTTGGCCAAAGTTACAGAATTAAGCAGGTCAAGGACTAATACAATTTTGTGAACACACTGGTCATAGCAAACACACTTCCAACAACAAAAGAGAAGACTCTACACATGGCCATCACCTCATGGTCAATACCAAAATCATACTGATAATATTCTTTGCAGCCAAAGATGGAAAAGCTTTATATAGACAGTGAGAACAAGACCGAGAGCCGACTGTTTCAGAACATGAACTCCTTATTGTCAAATTCAGTCCTAAATTGAAGAATGTAGGGACAACCACTAGACCATTCAGGTATGACCTAGATCAAATCCCTTATGATTATACAGTGGAAGTGAGAAATCGATTCAAGGCATTATATCTGATAGAGTGCCTAAAGAACTATGGATGGAGGTTCATGACATTGTACAGGAGGCAGTGATCAAGACCATCCCCAAGAAAAAGAAATGCAAAAAGGCAAAATGGTTGTCTGAGGAGGCCTTACAAATAGCTGTGAAAAAAAGTGAAAGGCAAAGGAGAAAACAAAAGATATAGCCATCTGAATGCAGAGGTGGGTCTAGATCTATAGATTAAACCAAATCCAGTGATGATCAAGACAGATTCAAGTCTACTGCCGGACCAAAAAAATAACATTTGGCAATTAATGTCTTTATAATTCTTGACTATAGGGCAAGAAGATCTATATTCTCCTAGGGAAATCTCTTGTATAAAAGGAGAAGGGATATAAGTACTGAATATTACAAAGCAATTCAAATCCTAGAATTTTTATAGCCAGATAAGAAAGAGAAATTATGTTTTCTAGTTATGTACAGAATTTGAAATAAGAAAATCCAAAATGTATTATTTGGTTTGTAAGAGTTTTATATGGCAATTGAAATGAATGCTTATCTCTACATTGATTCAACTAGCATCTCCTTTTTGTCTTAGTAAAATTGTAGTTGGTAGTTTAAATTAGAGTTAGCTTTTAAACTCCATATCTGAAAAGATGCCTTTTTTAGTATGATACCTACAAATATTTCTTACATTGTAAAACTTAGATGGAAATTCTAAAATTCTGTATGTAAAAAAAAAAACTGTATCTAGAGTTGATTATAAAATAACAGATGTACGCTTAGAAAAGTAAACATAATTTTGAAAGCTCAGATATATTAAATGAAAAGAATTGCTTTGAAAATTGACTCCACAAGTTTCTACTAAGCACTTTAATACAACTCTTTGGGGTCTCTTTCTCACATCAAAATGGTAGCTCATGAGTTGCAAATGAAATACATGAGTTTCCCAGAATAATGTAGTTGCTACATCTACATAATGCATAGAAACTCATAATTATTGGTAGAATGTGGCTGGTAGGCACAGGCAATCTATAATATTCTAACCGAAACTTTGTTTTTCTTAATATGGTCTTATTTATTTGGGTAAAAATGCAAACAGGAGAGCAGATCTTGATGATGGTGATGATTAAAATATTATCTAGTTATTATTTATATCTTTATAATACTGATAGGTATATTCTTTGGAAAATAAAAGCAAAGAGGCTATCTATATTCAAATTCAATGCAGATCTTCATCATCATCCTAAGGAACTGATGGAAAAGGTTCTTCATCAATTTTCATTCGTAGAAAAATTAAAACTTTTATTTGTATGTATATTTGGGGAACAGTAATACTTGACAATGCTTTATGTATGCTTTTTTGTTTCCCAAAGGGCAGCCCACTGCCCTAATCATTGAGTGAGAGCTTAGTACACATAATTAATTGGATTATGAATATCTGTGCTGTCACTTTTGCTCCATTTACATAAAATTCCTTTTTTATTCTAGTCAACTTAGAAAATGTCTAATTAACTTTTGACACTCATATATGTTTACTAATCATCCCCCATGCAAAATTGATCACTCCTTCCTCTTTTTAGTATTAAGTTTACCACAAATGTCACTCCTGCAGAAAATGTTCCTCCAATTCCACATTCACAGAAAGGCTGTTGGCACAGTAGATTTTCTAACTGGGAGATAAGCAGTAAAGCAAATTCGTTTTTTTTTTAACTCTGTCTTTATGACCAGTAGGCAGGGGAATTTTGGTTGAGACTTAGCTATATACTCAGAATTGACTAAATGATAATTTAAAAAGAATCTGCTGCTGTTTGAAATCAAACCAAATATTAATTGTTACTGGTTTGCATTTAAAAATAAGTATGCATATAATCATAATTTAGATACTGGTGGGATTAAATGTAATATCAGTAAAAGACTCAACATGCAAACTATCTTAAAAGTAATGGCATACATATGTGTGATATAGACATAATGAGTTTTTAAAGTTTATACAGTCATGTAAATATGGAATACTTCCCTCTTTGACTATTGGAAAATCTGTATTTTAAAAATTGTATTAGAAGCCATGATTAGTAATTACATGTTATTGCAGAAATCACAGAACCTTCTGTTTCTCTTACTTATCAATTTCTAGGGCTATTTTTAGTATTTATTGCATATAGACACTTTTTCAGATATTATAGCTATCATAATAATAATGACTTCATTTATTTATTATTAAATTTATCTATAGTTAATTGAAAACTATTCATTATTTATGTAACATTACTTTTAGTGGTATTTTATGTTCATATAATTAATAATCCTTAATGAGCAGTTTAGATAAATTAGTTTCAGCATATTCTTACTGCCTTTTATAAAATGACATTTTGGAAATGCTCTCTAAATACTGTTTCAGTCAAGAATGTATTCCTAAAATTATAATAATTGACCTCAATAATTTCTTAAATTTCTTTGAATTTAAGAATACAAAAATAAAAAGTCTGAAATAGTTTTCTCCTGGCATTTCCTTTTTCTTCAAATGCTTCACTCTCTCTCTCTTATATTTCCATGTTCTCTACATAACAATAACCTAATCAGAAATTTTAAGTAGTTGAAATTTTAAATAGGGAATGGAAAATGATAAGTGAATATATATTCTGTATGATTTAAAGACACTTACAGATAGGCCCTTTTATGCTGGAAGGTTTTATATTTGAGTTTTTCCAATTAAAGTGTTAAAATCAGTTCAACAATTTTTGTATATACTTGATTATAATTTTATTACAGTATTTATTCAAGGTAGAAGAGAAGGCTTTTACCATATTTTATTGGAAAGGTAAGTTTAGAATCTACAGATGTAGTGTTAATGTAACAATGACATTTTTTCCATATTTTCTTTGTGCAATATCAACAGCATTATTTTCTAGAGAAGAGAAGATTATATTATTTGGAAAGGAGCCTCTATTAATATTATTGAATATTATCCCCATGTGTCATTATAGGTTTAAACTTACACATTTTATTTGTCAGTGTTATTTCAACATCATAGTGGTATGTTATATTGCTCCTACATGTTTACTCACTACATTTTATAGCGTTGATTACCAAACTGCTTTTGTCAATAAAGAAAACACCATATGAATTAAAAATAAGGAATTAGATTAGCTCATGCCATTTGAATTCAGAAGTAGACCAGGCTTTCTTCAAATTTAATTCAGACAGAATTATTTCATTTCTCTAAAATTTTCTGGGTCTCTCCGTTCTCTGTATCACCCATCTCTTAACCATTCTGGTAGTAAAATGACTTTAGCTTTTCTAAGTTTTTATTTGCATAAGGCAACATCTAGCAAATTGAGACCAACTTCTTTCTCTGGGCTTTTTTTTTTCTTAATGGTGAGAATTTTTATTCATGAAATTCAAGTATGCTTGCACTTACTTGTTACAAACTCCAGTTTTCTCATATATCCATTTATGAGCTCACCCATGAGGCTTAAGCCTGGGTTTCTAACAGATCATCAACAAAGAAGATGAATGACCATGATTCCTGAGGTCTAACTATAAGCCATGTCTTGAGCTTGGACCAATCCCTCAAAGCATAAGACAGCTAAATAAAGAAGAGGGACACAAAATAGTACTTTGTGAAAAAAGTAAACTGTTTACAAAATATTTCCACATATATTACCTTATATTAAATGGATGCTCTGAGGGATGCTCTATTTGCAGTAACCTTGGTACATGTTTCAACTCTTCAACACTACAAACACTGTTAGAGTTATAATCTATATAGTAGTCGCAAATATCTTAGAGGTCCCAAGAAGTAACAACACAGTTCGACAAAGGGCAGGCATCAATATAAAATGCATTTCTGTATTTAGTGAAAAATAGCTGAAGGAAAAAAATTAATCTCTTATTTTTATCATTTTTTTTTAGTTCATGAATAATACATTAATTCATGTTATACTCTCCACTTTTTAAAAAATCCACTGTTCCAATATCTTAAGGCTAGGATGCTATATGCCAAATGACCAGACTGAAGTAAATCTTATTTAATCGTTGGAGTCATGTGAAAATTTGGACAGAATTCTACATCATTCATCTAGTTGCTAGATGCGTTTGTTATGAGAATAGACCAAATGGCAAAATCACCTGTGCAGTTTTCCAGATTTATACATGTAGATTAATATTTGTTCTCAGGATTTTCATTTATTTGCTATTTAGTCATTTGAAATCATGCCTTTCATTTTACTTATTTTTAAATATTTTGAATCACTGCCAGAAACAAATCTTAATTATATCATAGGTTTTGCTTGATTTTTTTCTTAAAATAGTAAATTTTATTAAAGAATACATACTCCACTTTTGCAATCTTGCAAAAAAAAAAAGTCCATTTTTGGCTTTAGGGAACCATATAATTCTATGCATTACTGCCTCATTATATTAAAAAACCAAACAAATGGCAACAACAACAACAACAACAACAACAAAAACCCATTTAGTTGTTGCTATTTGGTCGCTCAGTCCCATCTGATTCTTTGCTACCCCATGGAGCCTGCCAGGCTTCTCTGTCCATGGGATTCTCCAGGCAAGAGTACTGGAGTGGGTTGCCATTCCTTTCTCCAGAAGATCTTCCCGACCTACCAATAGCCTTCTATATTTGCTTAAAATGATTTAATACCTACAGGAACTTAAAATCACACCAATATTCAAGCAGTAAATTCACATCAGTTATATTCACATGAGAAGAGCCAGAGGTTGGAAAATTTTCATACTAACTCAGTGAGGAATATTATTTTTTAAAGAATGGGTATAATGGCTTTTTTCTCTTGCTCACATAATTAACACAGTTGTCCAATCAAAGTCTTTCATATGTGAGATTAAAAGAAAAAAACAGATGTTACATTCTTGAAAATTCAATGGGAACAAATATTCTTAACATGCACAATATGTATATGGCAAAGTGGTGGTATATTAACAAACATCTATCATCACATGCTTTGATGGACAATAAGTAGATTAAGGACTCAGGTTTACATACTGTCTATACTCTGTGCT
The DNA here is from genome assembly GCF_032405125.1 of Capricornis sumatraensis. Classification (NCBI taxonomy): domain Eukaryota; kingdom Metazoa; phylum Chordata; class Mammalia; order Artiodactyla; family Bovidae; genus Capricornis; species Capricornis sumatraensis. The sequence goes on along the minus strand of NC_091074.1, from coordinate 41,802,785 downwards.
GAGGCTTATGTTCTATATGAAAATTACCAGTGCATAAGCTGACCAGCACCTTCCTGTTCCAGGGTCTTGAAGGGAAGAAGTAGAGCTGCAGGGTAGGTCAAGCTCTTCTTTTTCTCTCATACTACACTAGGAAATTGTTGTATAACAATTGGACTAACTTGGAAAGGTGGCTGTAACTCCAACTGTTCATTCTGGCATTTATAACACCTTTTTACAGTGGTGGCTCCTCCTGTTAGCAGCCTGCCTTATAACATCATCTGTCAGCCCCCAAGGGAAATAGATGGCTTGTTTCCACACAATGTGTGGCTGTCATCACCCTGCTCAAACATTTTTGTTGTAATCTATGTGATTCACAGCTGAATGTTTTTTAGTTCTTTAAGAGATGTGTTTGCACACCAGTGATTTCCAATTTCCAGTATTTCTCATTTCATTGGAAATGGTCATTGTTGGTGTCAAGTACCTGGGCTAAAGGTAGAACAACTGAGAATAAAATAATGAAGCTCCATGCAGGGAACTATATGACTTCCAAGAAAAAGACTAGCCATATTGTTTCATAAACATGGTTAATAAAATTCCACACTATAACTTATAGAAAAATCTACATATCCATGTTTGAGTTTATATTTGCAGAAAGTACATATAGACATACTTGGCCCCTTTCCCTCAATCTTTGGGTTTACTAACAGAAAGATGAATGTATTATCCTTAATGACATTATCTTTGCATATTTTTTGTAAATAGGAGGGCTTCTTGTGTTTTTGTTGTTTTAGCTTTGTTATCTATCACTTTTCCTGGTCTTTGGGAACATTTTTCTTCTGCTTCTCATATATTATTAAAGTCATAGTTCTCTATTACCAGTATATTTAGAGTTCAAATAGATTCATTTGTGAATAAACATTTTTTACGCTTCTATTTTAAAAAAGTGAGAGCAATTTTGACAGTATGCATCAACAGTATGCAATTGCATACATTGAAAGTATGCAATTCTTCATAAATCCTGAGCAAAGGCATAGACCTCTGTGCTTCTGACATAATTTGCCTCACAGAGACCTGTAGCCAACAGATGTCAAACATCTGTGCCTCAACTACTCACAGGTGATGCTGAACATGTTTTTGACATTCAATATCTAAAATGCTGTTAAATAATAGAAAGACATAAAAGATTGAAAAACCTTTTCGTTAATTTTATAGTTTCACCAGAGAAAATACCACGAAACTTGACAATTAACAGCTCCAGTTAAGGTAGATTAGCTACTGAGATAATTTAAAATATCTTGAAAGTATACACATGATTCTGGTGAAAAAAAACAACAACTCTGAGTCTAATTGAGCAAATATCTATTTAGGATATTATGGTATTTTGGAATGAGTAGACTATGATTTGCCTAATATCTACTTTAAGGATAAAAGTGAGATCCATCCAACAAAAAGTTGAATGAATATGATTATATAATTTTTGAAACAATAGACTAAATAGTTAAAGTAGAACTATCATTTAAATTTGTTATCTAATTATTATCAAATTCATTTGGAGCCCGGAAATAATTGCTGGAACCAATTACATTGAATCAGTGAACCAATGAGCCAATGAAAATTGGTTCATTGCTGGAACCAATTACATAGACTCAGGCAAGTGAAATGGATTCAAACCACAGGAAAAGATGGTACCAACACTTATATCATATAGTAAATTTAGTATATGTAGATCCTGGTTAGTAGGTAGAGAGTATACTTAGTAAATATAGTATGTGTACATCCTGGTTAGTAGGTAGAGAGGCCTTAAGTAACTACTAATAGCTCTACTTCCCAAGAGCTTATTTTTGGTGACATCTTCAGGTGATAGAATAATTTTGAGTAGGCTGATTTCATTTGACACACACATATCTGATGTTTTGGTGTCATTTTCAAGTTAGAATTCAGCTAAGAAAGTAAACATGACAAAATGTGATGATGGTCTCCGAATATATTGCTGAGAATGGTTTAACATGTAGCAAGAAAGAAACCACTAATTTGATTATTAAATAATCATTATCCTTGTTACTTGGCAGATTATAAGAAAGGACATATATAAAATACATATAAGGAATACACTGACACCATTTATCACACACAAATCATACAAACATACATGCACACTCATGCACAGAAATTAATACAGACATGTAAACAAATGTTAATTTTGATTAAATTGTTAAATTATAAATTATGACCTGCTCAGGAAATTCTTAGAAATATAATATCTCACCTACCCTTTAAAGTCTTCAATAATATTTGTATTTTGTATTTAATTCTGTTCTTTGTTTGATTCAGTACTCTTTGACAGAAAAACTGTACTACAGTCAAGCCAATTTTCTAATAATTATACAAGCACAGTTTTTTCATTCCAGCTTGTGTTTTTTGTTGTTTCACTTGCTGCAAAATCATGAAATTTCTTCAAAAATCCAAATGACCTATCCAAGCCCTATGCATAATTTTAAGACTTGGTTTTTTTTTTAAGATCCTACTTTTTTATGAATCGTTCTCTTCCAACATTTTTTCTAGCCGTCATGTGTGTCAGATTATTCTTTCAATTTTCTAATTATGCTATACTTCCTTTGTTTATGTACTGTCTCATTATTTGTCATATTATTTCCCAATAGAAATTCAATTTTTAGAGAATTGGGATATGTCACATGTGTGCTTTACACCTTCTCATGGTGCCTCATAAAGTGGTGACCACATGAAAAACAAGATATAAGAGCATCCTTGGATGATTTACTGACTGTCTGATAAATACTTATCCATCACATTTAAAGCAGTTGTGTTAGCAGTATGTTAATAACTTGCATTTGGCTATAAAATCTTAATAAATTTTATACTCAATCACAAAGGTCAGATTGGAAAATCTCCTTGCAAAATTATAGACATCTGGGCTGTCATCACATAAGAAACCCTAACATACTATGGCTATCTTCTGATTATTAAATTTAATGACAGTGAGCTACCTTTCACCTGCAAAAGGATGAAATGTAAATAGAGCAGGGAGTTCTTTTTCTATGCTTGCTATTCTGACTGATAGATATTTGCCTAGAAAATGAAGAAGAAGGAAAAAAAAGGTGCCCTTAATTCTGTGGGTAGTATCAGATTAAAATATCTCAAATGATTGATGCCATGGATAATAACAAAATTCAAATTAAAATCTTATGACTTACTTTTTGACACTCAGTCCTCTTCATTACTATTCACAGTTTCACAGTTTTTACCTTACACATTAACATGTATCTGTCTTGAAACTGTTATACATAAATGCTGCTAAAAATATTCGAATATTCTCTTACATGTGTTTCAGGATGCTATCTTTACTGTGTCTTTCTTTCAGTTTCTTTTTATTTTTTATTTATCTTTTTTTTTTTTTAACATCTAATGGTCATTCATTTCCCTCTCAGTCTCAAGTTTTTCCTTTAATGTTATATATTAGAAAACTGTTTAGTGCAAATCCTGATGTTAAACTCTGAGATGCTCCAATGTCAATTTACATAGATTCTGCCCTTGAGGTACTTACTGTCTGGTAAGACAGATGGCATACACATAAATTAAATATAATACATATTATGAGTGATAAATGCCCTGAGAGAATTGTTGATAAAGAATTTCTCGTATAGAAGCCACTCTTCTCCAACCTTTTAAATCATAAATTCAGAATCTCCTGTTTACTAAATGATTTATTAAGCTTTTTTATGTATTTTACGGAGAATTCTATCCACTAGTGTTAACTGAAAATTGCTCAACATTTACTAAAGCATGGAGATTCATAGAAGGTTTAAGAATAAAGCCTTGAAAGACCCACATCTGATCTATGTAAAATAAGCTAGAATCTGTATTGAAGATAATTTCAGCTAGAAGGAGAAATCCCATTTCAGAGGCTATTACAATAGTGGAATAGAAGTAAACAAGTAATTATTTATATATTAGTGAGACAGAAGAATGAATTGAGGTTGATTTGAATAATATATATAAAAGAGAGCTATTTCCTTCTCATCCAACAGCAAAACTCCTTAGACAGAATAAAAATAGTTGAGATATGACTGATCATGAGCCAAAACTTTACAAATAGGAGTAGCACAAATCAGCAGAATAGTGGGAACATGAGAATGTCAGTGAATCCACCGTCTGCCAAATAAGCCCCCTCACTTGACCCATATGATAACTGTACAGCTACTATCTTCAAGTGATGAATCTTACCCAAACAACCACATTAGATATGTTTGATGTGTTTGATGATGAGAAGCCCAACCAAGTTAGGGCAAGATCTTCCCTGGTGATTAGTCCCAAGTGAAAGCAAAAGTGTTGGTCACTCAGTCATGTCCAGCTCTTTGCAACCCCAAGGTCTGTCCACGGAATTTCCTAGGCAAGAATACTGGAGTGGGTTGCCATTCCCTTTGTCAGGGGATATTCTCCACCCAGGGATAGAACCTGAGTCATCTTCATCGTAGGCAAATTCTTTATTGCCTGAGCTATGAAGGAAGCTCCAGTCCCAAAGATATGTCCCTATCCTAATCTCTTGATCCTGAAAGTGTTAACTTATTTGGAAAAAAAGGATACTTGTCAATGTTATTAAAAGGACCTTTAGACAGGAGATGATATTAAATTATCCTGATGGGCCATATATGACATCACATGTATCCTCATAGGAGAAAGGCAGAGGGAAATTAGACAAATACACAAAGGAGTGGCAATGTGAAGACAGAGGCAGAGATTGGAGTGATGTGGCCACAAGCCCACAAATGCTGCCTCCAGAAGATAGAAAAGCCAAGAAATAGATTATATTCTAGAGCCTCTGGGTGGTGTGGGAGTGGGGGATATGATCCTTTTTACACTTTGATTTTGTACTACTGGCCTCCAGAATTGTGAAAATATAATTCTGTTGTTTTAAGTAATTAAATTTATGGTGATTTATTATAATATCTACAGGAAAATAATCCAGCTCCTTCCTAACCTAACTTTGACACATGAACATCCTACATTCCTTTGTCAGTTAAAAGATGTTCTGAGTTAAAAGATGGAGCCCTGGAATCTAAAGGAGTAACTGTATAAAAGAGAAAGTGCTAAATACCTGAGTATGGTGAAAATGATTATTGCCAACTCATGATCTTTCTTTAAGTAGAACAGTAATCAAATGTCCTTTCTGGATAAACAGATAAGCATACACACATCAGTATATGAATTATATGTATACAAGGGCTTCTCAAGTGGCTCATTTTAAAGAATCTGCCTGCCAATGCAGGAGATGCAGGAAACATGGGTTCAATCCCTGGGCTGGGGAGATTCCCCAGAGGGCATGGCAACCCACTCCAGCATTCTTACTGGACTGTGCAGGCTATAGTCCATTGGGTCTCAAAGAGTTGGACATGACTGAACATCTGAACATGCACACATGCATATGTATATAAGTATTATATACTTATTTAGAGAGAGCAAAAGAAAACATTTAGTTTTAACTCTTATAAATCAAATTATAAAATACCATCCTGACAGTTTCTAATTTCTCTGTAACTGCATCAATCTATGCTAAATGAAAGGGAAGTTAGAAAAGTGAACTGATATATTAAGAAAAGTATTTCCCCCTCTATTTCTAGATGTATTGAGACTTAAAAGGCACTGAAGTAAATAAAACAATCTACTCTTGTCACCTAAGCACTCACAAGTTAAGAGGAATTACAAGCTACAGGCTGCTTGAAAGAAAGAATTCACCTAGAATGAACATTCCTAAGAGAAGTGTGTACAGTGTAGTTAAACACCAGACAGATTATAATGAATATTTTCATAGACACTCTATATGTCCCAGATATGTTACAAAAGGGACATTTCAAACAGTCAATTGTATTGTACTATTTTTCTATCTCTGTAGATGCCGTAAGTACAATCTTCACTGAGATTTTGTTGCTTTATATAAAAGAAACACAGAAACTGCAGGTCTATTATCATAAAGCAAGGCTGAAAGCCAAATTCTACCAATCATCCAACCAGCAGCATGCCCTCCATTCAATTTATAAAGAATTCAAAGCATATAACTTAAAAATTTTAAATTTCCATTTCATGGCTATGAATAGTTAGAAAAAAATGTCAAGGCATATGAACACATGACAAGAAAAAAAAATAAAGAAAATTAGCAATGTCTTTATTTTCATCTCAATGCTAAACCAAAGACCACCTGTGCTGTCAGAAATCCCCACATTCTTAACAGATTGGAACTGTGAGAAGTCACACAGGTGCTGAGGAGAATATAGAAAAGAAAAAAAAAATTCTAAAAATAAAATAAAACAACTTATTTTCAAATTTTGACATCCTGTTTATTTATCTTCCTATAAAGTTATAACAAGTAAAACATATATTGCAGAATTGCACTTTTCAGAATAGGGCCTAGGAGATCATAGAATAGTAACCTATAGAAAATGCCAAGAAATAGATAAATCAAAGTTTTGGAGGGTTTTCAGGTTTTGTTTCTGCTTTAAAGACAATTCCAAAAAGGATAAAAGAAATTTCTCATCAGGTGCTTATATTCTTGGAAACAAGAAGATTACAGAAATTATCTAGCAAGTGGAAAATCTTACATGTAAAATGATTAAAAGAGTTAAAGAAACACTGGTGTAGCCACAGAGTGAAATGGGTGCTTCAGGGATAGTCATAGTTTGGTTAATTATAAACCAAGACATCCTCTCAAGGCACTTCTAACTAAAATGAGTATCACCTTTTAGGAAGGATACTAAATGTAGGGTTATAAGATAACAATTCAGGACTACAAGTAGTTCTGAATTTCAAATAAACAAGTAATATTCTAGCAAAACTATGTCCTAAATATTGCATTATCCTGTATTTATACTAAAAACTTGTTTTTTGTTTTATCTGGCTTCCAAATACAACTAGGTGTCCTGTATTTTTATTTGCTAAACCTATCAACCTTAATAAGGTGACTTAGAAACGTTACCAGGAAAGACTAGAAGAGGAACTGGAAATTCTACAGGAAGCAATGCTGTTTTTCTCTGTGTCTTTCAATGATCTGACTCTCTCTCTGTCTCACACTCTGTCTTTTCTCTCTTTTCTCTATAACTAAATGTTGCCAATTTTACTCACATTTTCCTCAATATAGAATAATTTTCTCTTTATTTTTCCCTCAAAATTGGAAAATGAGTATGTCAAGGCTCTATACTGTCACCCTGCTTATTTAACTTATATGCAATGCACAGTACATCGTGAAAAATATTGGGCCGCATGAAGCAGAAGCTGGAATCAAGATTGCTGCCCGAAACAGCAACAATATCAGATATGCAGATAATTCCACTTTAATGGCACAAAGTGAAGAGGAGCTAAAGAGCTCCTTGATGAAGCTCAAAGAGGAGAGTGAAAAAGCTGGCTTAAAACTCAGCATTAAAAACACGAAGATTAAGGCATCCAGTCCTATCACTTCATGGTAAATAGACTGGGAAAAATGGAAACAGTGGCAGACTTTATTTTCTTGGGCTCCAAAATCACTAAAGAGGATTACAGCAGCCACAAAATTAAAAGATGCTCTTTGGAAGAAAAATTATGACAAACCTAGACAGTGAATTAAGCAGAGACATCACTTTGTCAAAAAGGTCCGTATAGTCAAGGATATGGTTTTTTTCAGTAGTCATGTACGGATGTGAGAGCTGGACCATAAAGAAGGTTGAGTACTGAAGGACTGATGCTTTCCAACTGTGGTTCTGGAGAAGTCCCCTGAGAGTCTCTTGGAAAGCAAGAAGATCAAACCAGTAAATTCTAAATGAAATCAACCCTAAATATTCATTGGAAGGAAGGACTGATGCTGAAGTTCCAATTCTTTGGCCACCTGATGCAAAGAGCTGACTCACAGGAAAAGCCTTGATGCTGGGAAAGTTTGAGAGCAGGAGAAGTGGGTGACAGAGAATGAGATGGTTGGATGGGATCACTGAATCAATCGTCATGAGTTTGAGCAAACTCCAGGAGACAGTGAAGGACAAGGAAACTCAGTGTGCTGCATTCCATCAGGTTGCAAAAAGTCAGACATGACTGAAAGACTGAGCTACAATAACAACTCAAATAAAGGAGCAGGTTGGCCCAGCTCTGGTGATAATCTGCTGCTGCTGCTGCTGCTGCTGCTGCTAAGTCACTTCAGTTGTGTCCAACTCTGCGACTCCCTGGATGGCAACCCACCAGGCTCCCCCATCCCTGGGATTCTCCAGGCAAGAATACTGGAGTGGGTTGCCATTTCCTTCTCCAATGCATGAAAGTGAAAAGTGAAAGTGAAATCTCTCAGTCGTATCCGACTCTTAGCGACCCCATGGATTGTGTCCATGGGATTTCCCAGGCAAGAGTACTGGAGTGGGTTGCCATTGCCTTCTCTGGTGATAATCTACCTGCGGTCAAATCATTACTCAACAAGGTTTCAAGATCACATGGCCCAGTGTCTTCTCAATAGATGTAAAAGTACAGACTCAAAGAAATGTTAATCAAGCAGGGAAATAAATAACAGTCTATTGAAGCCACAATGACAAGTCATGTCTTTAAAGAATACTAGCCTATGAATCCTTGGAGAAGGGAATGGAAACCCAAAGTATCCCTGCCTAGAGAATCCTCATGGACAGAAGAGCCTGGCAGGCTACCGTCCATGGGGTCACGAAGAGTCAGACACAATTAAGCAACTAAGCACAGCCTCTGAATAGCAAATTTGCAATATTAATTGAAAATATGAGTAAGTATATAAAATCATCTGTACTGTAAAACACTAATTTTGCTATGTAGACACAAAGTTACACATGCAAACATAACTATAGTCACTGAAATTTAGAAAAAAAAAATATTCCCAAGGATGGTGCTACTATGACTAAAATTAACTTCATCTTTTACATATATTTTCTACTTCCATACAATTTTTTTTTCCAAATTTTGTACAAACAGCCCTGATTATTTATATAGAGTCATAATATTAAAAATTGATAAAGAAAAAAATATTTCTAAGAATTATGAATTATAAGAGGGCTGTTTCGTAACCTAATAGACTAACAAAAATTTTCTTAAATATCAACTGCAAGCTATTCCTGTTGAGAAGCTGTAAAAATTTTGCCTGAAATGTAACATTTTGAAGGGCAAGAAATTTTAAAAGGATGAAATCTAAGAAACCCTAAGATAAAAATAACACATAAGGAAAAATTGAGCTATTTATGCAAAAAATGCATTATTTTGATTGTTCTTTAACTTTCAAATGCTATATAAATATAAATAAGACCAAAAATTGGTATGCATGTTCTCAACAAAAAATTAAATAATTTAAAAACTAAAAAATGTTTAACATTACATAAGATAATGAGTCCTACAAACCTTTCATCAACATCAACCTTATCAAATATATTTGTTATCATCTTTGGGAACATCTATAGTTTCAACTTTCTGACAATCAATTTCTTTATCTATCAGAAATTTATTTTTTTATTCTAAGCATCCATCTATAGCTGCCATTGATTGGTTCTGGTTCTGTCTCTTAGTAAGTATTTACACTTACCAGTGTAAGTACTTTTTTACACAGAAGTCCCTCTTAAATTTGAAGATACATGTTTCTTTCCATTTGTCCAATCCTCAATGAAGACCTTGCCCTGCATTTTCACTTTGACCTTCTAACTTTTGTCAAAATAGCAATTTTTCTTTTATTTTGCAAGGAAGTCTTTAATTTTTAATTAATTTATTGTGTTTTTTATGTCATTTTTTGTCTTTCTTTTCTTTTTTTTAATAAAAATTTATTTATTTTAATTGGAGGTTAATCCCTTTATAGTATTGTATTGGTTTTGCCATACATCAACATGAATCCACCACAGGTATACATGTGTTCCCCATTCTGAACTCCCCTCCTGCCTCCCTCCCCATACCATCCCTCTGGGTAGTCCCAGTGCACTAGCCCCAAGCATCCAGTATCAGGCATCGAACCTGGACTGGCAATTTGTTTCATATATGATATTATACATGTTTTAGTGCCATTCTCCCAAATCATCCCACCCTTGTCTAGGCATTTAGACTAAAACTTGCAGCTCACAGTGAGTGAATCATCAAGTTCTGTCAACTCTTTTAAATGCAATCTAACTATCAATGTTTATCTCTGTTTCAGCTGCCACTACTTAGGTAATTGTTTTACAATTGTTTTACTGGCTTCATTAAAAAGTGGTCTTTCTGATTCTTGGTTTGCTCTTTATTTATAAAATTATATTAAAGATTGTTACCTAATAAATCTGAAAACACCTCCAACCATCCATGTCCAATACAAACAAGGGAAAAATCTACCCTATAATTAATTTTTATTACTTGAAATCCAAAATAGAAATAATAAGATGTGTTTTAAAATTCAAGAGACTGTCCTTTACTAGCTGGACTACTAAAATGATCTTTATTCCATCCTAACTTCTTGCAACCTATATTTTTATTGTAGTCAGTTCAATTTGATCTCTATACCACCTTTCCTGAAGTCTTACATCTCAGTGGTTATTACATCACCATCCATAGTGTACGTACAGAAACTCTTTACAATCAGGTTTTAAGTCCTTACAATATAAAGTGCAGATTTTGATCAAAGTTTCTAAGAAGCCAATATAAAAAGAAAACATAGATAAATTTTCCTTATGCTTTATGAACTAAATTTAGCAAATGTTGAGTGAGCAGTCATCTTATAATCTGGGAGCACATGAAATCAACATCAAGGAAAATAATGTTCTAACTTTCATACATGAAACTAACAGCTTTTTCTCATATTTTTAAAAGCAATATTTAAAAAGCTTTTAAACATTATAGAATGTACAACTGCAAAACACACAAAAATTTTTCAGAAATGTCTTTTTTAAAAATAGAAATTAATATTCTCTCTTTTAAGAAATATTAATGCCAACAACTAATACTGAAGAAGCTGAAGTTGAAATATGTCTTTTTCATCCCAGGGGATTGGAATGCAAAAGGAGGAAGTAAAGAGATACATGGAGTAACAAGTAAGTTTGACCTTGTAGTAGAAAAAGAAGCAGGGCAAAGGCTAACAGAGTTTTGCCATGAGAACACACTAGTCATAACAAACATCCTCTTACAACAACACAAGAGATTACCCTGCACATGGATATCACCAGATAGATTATATTCTTTGCAGTCGAGGTTGGAGAAACTCCATACAGTGAGCAAAAACAAGACCAGGAACTGACTGGCTCAGATAATGAACTTCCTATTGGAAAACTCAGACTTAAACTGAATAAAGTTGGGCAAACCACTAGCTCGTTCATGTGTGACCTAAATCAAATCCCTTATGATTATATAGTGAAAGTGACAAATAAATTCAAGGGATTAGATCTGATGGACAAACTGCCCAATGTAACATTTTATAGGAGACTGTGATCAAAACCATCCCCAAGAAAAAGAAATGCAAAAAAGCAAAATGGTTTTCTGAGGAGGCCTTACAAATAGCTGAGTAAAGAAGAGAAGTAAAAGGATAAAGAGAAAAGGAAAGACATACCCATCTGAATGCAGAGTTTCAAAGAATAGCAATGAGAGATAAGAAAGACTTCCTAAGTGAACAATGCAAAGATATAGAGAAAAACAATAGATGGGAAAGACTAGAGATCTCTTCAAGAAAATTAGGAATACCAAAGGAATATTTCATGCAAAATGGGCACAATAAAGGACAGAAACCATATGGACCTAACAGAAGCAGCAGAGATTAAGAAGAGGTGGCAAGAATACATAGAAGAACAATGTAAAAAAATCTTAATGAACCAGATAGCTGCAATGGTATGATCAGACACGTACAGCCAGACATTCTGGAGTGTGAAGTTAAGTGACCTTTACGAAGCATCACTGCAAACAAAGCTAGTAGAGATAATGGAATTTCACCTGAGCTGTTTCAAATCCTAAAATATAATGCTGTTAAAGTGCTGCACTCAATATGGAGGCAAATTTGGAAAACTCAACAATGTCAACAGGACTGGAAAAGTTCAGTTTTGATTCCAATCCCAAAGAAAGGCAAGGTCAAAAATTGTTAAACTACATCATAATTTCAACTATATCACACACTAGCAAAATAATGCTCAAAATCCTTCAAGCTAGGCTTCAATAGTATATGAGCTGAGAATTTCCAGATGTTCAGCCTGTATTTAGATAAAGCAGAGGAACGAGATCAAATTGCCAACATCCATTGGATCACAGAAAAAAAAAAAAGGGAATTTCAGAAAACCATCTACTTCTGCTTCATTGACTACACTAAAGCCTTTCACTGTGAGGATCACAACAAACTACGGAAAATTCTTAAAGAGATGGGAATACCAGACCACCTTACCTATCTCTTGAGAAACTTGTATGCAGGTCAAGAAGCATCAGCCATAAGTGGACATGGAATAACAGATTGGTTCCAAATTAGGAAAAGAGTATGTCAAGGCTGTATATTGTGGCCCTGCTCACTTAACACACATGTATGGTATATCATGTGAAATGCTGGACTGGATGAAGCACAAGCTGCAATCAAGATTACCAGGAGAAATATCAATAACCTTAGATATGCAGATGACACCACACTTAAGGCAGAAAGTGAAGAGGAACTAAGAGCCTCTTGATGAAGGTGAAAGAGGAGAGTGAAAAAGCTGGCTTAAAACTCAGTATTCAAAACACAAAGATCGTGGAATCTGGCCCCATCAGCAAATAGATGGGGAAAGAATGGAAGCAGTGACTGACTTTATTTTCTTGGGCTCCAAAATCACTGTGGACAGTGACTGCAGCCATGAAATTAAAAGATGCTTGCTCCTTGGAAGAAAAGCTATGACAAACCTAGACAGTGTATTAAAATGCAGAGACATTACTTTGGCAACAAAGGTCTGTATAGTTGAAGTTATATATATATATTTTTTTCCAGTAGTTATATAGTTGTACAGTTGAAGTTTTATATATATATATATATATATATATATTTTTTTTTTTTTTTTCCAGTAACCATGAATGGATGAGGGGTTCCCTGGTGGCTCAGAGGGTAAACCGTCTGCCTACAATGCGAGAGACCAGGGTTTGTTCCCTGGGTAGGGAAGATCCCCTGGAGAAGGAAATGGCAACCCACTCCAGTACCCTTGCCTGGAAAATCCCATGGCGGACAAGGCTGGTAGGCTACAGTCCATGGGGTCGCAAAGAGTTGGACATGACTGAGTGACTTCACTCACTTCACTCACATGAATGGATGTGAAAGTTGGACAATAAAGAGGGTTGAGCACTGAAGAATTGATGCTTTTGAATTGTGGTGCTAGAGAAGACTTTTGAAAGTCCCTTGGGCAGCAAGGATATCAAACCAGTCAATCCTAAAGGAAATTAAACCTAATATTCTTGGAAGAACTGATGCTGAAACTGAAACTTAAGCTCCAATACTTTGGTCACCTGATGCGAAAAGCCAACTCATTAGAAAAGATGCTGATGTTGGGAAAGACTGATGGCAGGAGGAAAAGGGAACGACAGATGATGAGATGGTTGGATGGCATCACTGACTCGATGAACGTGAGTTTGAATAAGCTCTGGGAATTGGTGATGGATAGGGAAGCCTGGAGCACTGCAGTCCATGGGATCACAAAGCGTTGGACACAACTCAGCGACTGAACAATGACTTTAAGAAAAAAAGCCAGGGATAATTCACAAGTCTGTATAAATGATGATTAGCAACAACTATACTCAAACACTGTAAATCATATTCACATAAAGGAAACTAGTATTTAATTTCTTTAAGGTACCTATTAATCAATAACTATGCATAAAATGTCTTAAATATCAAAGTTCTATCAAAAATTTGTATCAAATATTTCCATTGAAATATAAAATTACATTTTTCCTCCAAAAGATTTTTTTTCTAATAGGAAATATTTTTGTTCTCCAAATATTTTGTGTTGGACATAATCTATCATAACTGGAAAAATATTTTTTTCTTTTATTTAGTCAGGACTGCTGAGGTCAACTTGGGGGTAATTAATAGCAAAATACTAAATAGGTATTCTATGAGAGTTCCCTATTAGATTTCTGCAAATAATTCAGTAATGGAATAATAAGATTCTTGAAATTTAATTCCATATAATAAGAATTTATGAAATTAATAACATTAAATATTTATTTCTAAGAATGCATGTTGAGAAATTATATTATTGAATAAAAGCTTGTAAGGACATTCTAATGATACATGGTCTTAAAATGCATTTTTATATTATAGATTATAAATATAAAATATAAAAATATACATTTCATATTATTATAAATAACTGATTTTCATATGCTGTCAACTTGCTAAAACCTCTAGTCAAAATGAGGCAAGAATAGCTGGTCATGGGCATTTTCTTGTTAGCTAAGAAAATTATTCTTCTGCATTAGCCTCACTTGGTCTAATCTAGATTTGAGCTAAGAGATCAGTATGCATTTAGATTAAGCCTTGGCTTAGTGTTTTTCAACTGTGCTTTGAGTTAATAAACTGACAGATATTTCCACTACAGCTGCACAAATATTTAATGGATGAAAAGAATGAAGGCCGAATGTGGAGAAGTATAAGGAGACTGTATCTTGAAGGCACATGAATGGCATGCTAAGTTAAGAAATTACGACTTTTCTCTGGCAGTTACAGAATGTTTGTGAGCTGTCTTGTGACTCTCACTGCTCTGTCTACTCACGGAAAGATTTTTAAGATAATTCTCACACCAGGAGAGCTTTGTTTTCCTTTTTAATAAGCATCACTGGTGATGCTTCATTCTCTGTCATTTCCATAAGAAATACTGTCAAATTTTCAAGAATAAAGGAGCTGTCACATTCAACCATGTCATTCTCTAAATACCTGCCTTTGACAATGGAGTATATAGGTAAAGATAAGCACTATTCTTATATTAGGAGAGGTAAATACATTAAATTTCCATAATATTTGAATCAACAGTGTAAAACACATGAAGTTTACATAAGAAAAATATGTAAAAAAAAAGCATACAAAAATAAAAAAAATAGTTGGTGCATGGAACTATGTTTTATGGGGATCTCTGTTCAAAGTACACAAGGGAATGCACAACCAGCCAACAATTCTTCAGAGACTTATTCAATTGAAGGTTACTCTAGCTGTACTGTTTCTACTTTTTTTTCTCTTTTTACACATATTTCGTTATTCACTTGATTTATTTGTTTCTACACTTTTAAAAAGGAGTACATTTATAGTGAAAAAAGCAACTTCAAATAAGTTTACTCATTATGTTTGTTTCCTACTCTGACTCAACTATCATGGGAGAGAATTAAGAGCCAGTTAAAACGAATATCTGTGGCTTTATTTTTTCATGTACTCACTACCTTCTGCTATCCTGGGAGAAAAAAACACTGTCTTCATATATTCCTTGCAATTAAGTATTTTCAAACAAGAAAGAACTAGATACATATATTAACCAGTCAGTTCAGTTCAGTTCAGTCACTCAGTTGTGTCCGACTCTGTGACATCATGAATCGCAGCACACCAGGCCTCCCTGTCCATCACCAACTCCCGGAGTTTATTCAAACTCATGTCCATCGAGTTGGTGATGCCATCCAGCCATCTCATCCTCTGTCATTCCCTTTTTCTCCTGACCCCAATCCCTCCCAGCATCAGGGTCTTTTCCAATGAGTCAACTCTTCGCATGAGGTGGCCAAAGTATTGGAGTTTCAACTTCAGCATCAGTCCTTCCAATGAACACCAAGGACTGATCTCCTTTAGAAGGCACTGGTTTGATCTCCTTGCAGTCCAAGGGACTCTCAAGAGTCTTCTCCACCACCACAGTTCAAAAGCATCAATTCTTCGGCACTCAGATTTCTTCACAGTCCAAATCTCACATCCATACACGACTACTGGAAAAACCATAGCCTTGACTAGATGGACCTTTGTTGGCAAAGTAATGTCTCTGCTTTTGAATATGCTATCTAGGTTGGTCATAACTTTCCCTCCAAGGAGTAAGCGTCTTTTAATTTCATGGTTGCAATCACCATCTGTGGTGATTTTGGAGCCTAAAAACATAAAGTCTGACACTGTTTCCACTGTTTTCCCATCTATTTAAAATGAAGTGACGGGACCAGAAGCCATGATCTTAGTTTTCTGAATGTTGAGCTTTAAGCCAACTTTTTCACTCTCCTCTTTCACTTTCATCAAGAAGCTTTTTAGTTCCTCTTCAGTTTCTGCCATAAGGGTGGTGTCATCTGCATATCTAAGGTTATTGATTCCAGCTTGTGCTTCTTCCAGCCCAGTGTTTCTCATGATGTACTCTGGATATAAATTCAATAAGCAGGGTGACAATATACAGCCTTGACGTACTCCTTTTCCTATTTGAAACCAGTCTGTTGTTCCATGTCCAGTACTAACTGTTGCTTCCTGATCTGCATATAGGTTTCTAAAGAGGCAGGTCAGGTGGTCTGGTATTCCCATCTCTTTCAGAATTTTCCACAGTTTCTTGTGATCCACACAGTCAAAGGCTTTGGCATAGTCAATAAAGCAGAAAAGATGTTTTTCTGGAACTCTCTTGCTTTTTCAATGATCCAGCAGATGTTGGCAATTTGATCTCTGGTTCCTCTGCCTTTTCTAAAACCAGGTTAAACATCTGGAAATTCACGGTTCATGTATTGCTGAAGCCTGGCTTAGAAGCTTGTAAATACTAGGAAAAATTTTATTGAAAACAATGCAGCATATCTGTAATATATCTGTAATTGGCAAATCAAATAATTATTTCAAAATAATTATGCAGGCAAAACAAACTAAAAAATTGTGTCAATTTTGAAATTCTTGCATCAATTCTTATTATCAAATATTGTTAAATTGTAGATCAGTGTTCTGACTAGTTCAATAGAGAATTAAACACAAAGATTCAGCATTTATTAATTTCTTTAATAATAAGAAAACTATTTAAGTAGAATTTACCTCTTGTACCTACAAACGTACTACCTAAAATTTAAAATAGTTCAGTGAACAAAGTTCAGGCAGTGGCATTACATCCACATGTATAGCAAAATGATCTCACTGTTTATGAGAATTTCAAAGGTTGCTTGACACTGCTAAGGAGTAGTGGTACAATAAGAAATTCATGAGATTGAAACTCAGATCACTTTGGTTTTATTTTATTTTATTTTATTTTTACTTTATTTGCTTTACAATACTGTATTGGTTTTGCGATACATTGACATGAATCACCCACGGGTGTACATGAGTTCCCAATCCTGAACTCCCTTCCCAACTCCCAACCCATATCGTCTCTCTGGATCATCCCCGTGCACCAGCCCCAAGCATCCTGTATCCTGTATTGAACATAGACTGGCGATTTGTTTCTTAGATGATAGTATACATGTTTCAATGCCATTCTCCCAAATCATCCCACCCTCTCTCTCTCCCACAGAGTCCAAAAGTCCGTTCTAAACATCTGTCTCTTTTGCTGTCTCACACACAGGGTTATCATTACCATCTTTCTAAATTCCATATATATGTGTTAGTATACTGTATTGGTGTTTTTCTTTCTGGCTTACTTCACTCTGTATAATCGGCTCCAATTTTATCCACCTCATTAGAACTAATTTAAATGAATTCTTTTTAATGGCTGAGTAATACTCCATTGTGTCTATGTACCACAGCTTTCTTATCCATTCATCTGCTGATGGACATCTAGGTTGTTTCCATGTCCTGGCTACTATAAACAGTGCTGTGATGAGCATTGGGGTACATGTGTCTCTTTCAATTCTGGTTTCCTCGGTGTGTATGCCCAGCAGTGGGATTACTGGGTCATAAGGCAGTTCTATTTGCAATTTTTTAAGGAATCTCCACACTGTTCTCCATAGTGGCTGTACTAGTTTGCATTCCCACCAACAGTGTAAGAGGGCTCCCTTTTCTCCACACCCATTTATTGCTTGTAGACATTTGGATTGCTGCCATTCTGACTGGTGTGAAATGGTACCTCATTGTGGTTTTGATTTGCATTTCCCTGATAATGAGTGATGTTGAGCATCTTTTCATGTATTTGTTAGCCAACCGTATGTCTTCTTTTGAGAAATGTCTATTTAGTTCTTTGGCCCATTTTTTGATTGGGTCGTTTATTTTTCTGGAATTGAGCTGCATAAGTTGCTTGTATATTCTTGAGATTAGTTGCTTGTCAGTTGCTTCATTTGCTATTATTTTCTCCCATTCAGAAGACTGTCTTTTCACCTTTCTTATAGTTTCCTTTGTTGTGAGGAAGCTTTTAATTTTAATTAGATCCCATATGTTTATTTTTGCTTTTATTTCCAGTATTCTGGGAGGTGGATCATAGAGGATCCTGCTGTGATTTATGTCAGAGAGTGTTTTGCCTATGTTCTCCTCTAGGAGTTTTATAGTTTCTGGTCTTACATTTAGATCTTTAATCCATTTTGAGTTTATTTTTGTGTATGGTGTTAGAAAGTGATCTAGTTTCATTCCTTTACAAGTGGTTGATCAGTTTTCACAGCACCACTTGTTAAAGAGGTTGTCTTTAATCCATTGTATATTCTTGCCTCCTTTGTCAAAGATAAGGTGTCCATAGGTGTGTGGATTTGTCTCTGGGCTTTCTGTTTTGTTCCATTGGTCTATATTTCTGTCTTTGTGCCAGTACCATACTGTCTTGATAACTGTGTCTTTGAAGTAGAGCCTGAAGTCAGGCAGGTTGATTCCTCCAGTTCCATTCTTTCTCAAGATTGTTTTGGCTATTTGAGGTCTTTTGTATTTCCAAAGAAATCATGAAATTATTTTTTCTAGCTCTGTGAAAAATATTGCTGGTAGCTTGATAAGGATTGCATTGAATCTATAGATTGCTTTGGGTTGTGTACTCATTTTCACTATATTGGTTCTTCCAATCCACGAACATGATCTATTTCTCCATCTATTAGTGTCTTCTTTGATTTCTTTCATCAGTGTTTTATAGTTTTCTATATATAGGTCTTTAGTTTCTTTAGGTAGATATATTCCTAAGTATTTTATTCTTTTCTTTGCAATGGTGAATGGAATTGTTTCCTTAATTTCTTTTTCTAATTTCACATTATTAGTGTACAGGAATGCAAGGGATTTCTGTGTGTTGATTTTATATCCTGCAACTTTACTATATTCATTGATTAGCTCTAGTGATTTTCTGGTGGAGCCTTTAGGGTTTTCTATGTAGAGGATCATGTCATCTGCAAACAGTGAGAGTTTTACTTCTTTTCCAATTTGGACTCCTTTTATTTTTTATTTTTATTTTTTTCTGCTCTGACTGTTGTGGCCAAAACTTCCAGAACTATGTTGAATAGTAGAGGTGAAAGTGGGCACTCTTGTCTTGTTCCTGACTTTAGAGGAAATGCTTTCAATTTTTCACCATTGAGGATAATGTTTGCTGTGGGTTTGTCATATATAGCTTTTATTATGTTGAGGTATGTTCCTTCTATTCCTGCTTTCTGGAGAGTTTTTATCATAAATGGATGTTGAATTTTGTCAAAGGCCTTCTCTGCATCTATTGAGATCATCATATGGCTTTTATTTTTCAATTTGTTAATGTGGTGAATTACATTGATTGATTCACAGATATTGAATAATCCTTGCATCCCTGGGATAAACCCCACTTGGTCATGGCATATGATCTTTTTAATGTGTTGTTGGATTCTGATTGCTAGAATTTTGGGAAGGATTTTTGCATCTATGTTCATCAGTGATATTGGCCTGTAGTTTTCTCTTTTTGTGGCATCTTTGTTAGGTTTTGGTATTAGGGTGATGGTGGCCTCATAGAATGAGTTTGGAAGTTTACCTTTCTCTGCAAATTTCTGGAAGAGTTTGAGTAGGATAGGTGTTAGCTCTTCTCTAAATTGTTGGTAGAATTCAGCTGTGAAGCCGTCTGTACCTGGGCTTTTGTTGGCTGGAAGATTTCTGATTACAGTTTCAATTTCCATGCTTATGATGGGTCTTTTAAGATTTTCTATTTCTTCCTGGTTCAGTTTTGGAAAGTTGTACTTTTCTAAGAATTTGTCCATTTCTTCCACGTTGTCCATTTCATTGGCATATAATTGCTGATAGTAGTCTCTTATGCTCCTTTGTATTTCTGTGTTGTTTGTTGTGGTCTCTCCATTTTCATTTCTAATTTTATTGATTTGATTTTTCTCCCTTTGTTTCTTGATGAGTCTGGCTAATGGTTTGTCAATTTTATTTATCTTTTCAAAGAACCAGCTTTTGACTTTGTTGATGTTTGCTATGGTCTCTTTTGTTTCTTTTCCATTTATTTCTCCCATAACTTTTAAGATTTCTTTCCTGCTAACTCTGGGATTCTCCATTTCTTCCTTTTCTAGTTGCTTTAGGTGTAGAGTTAGGTTATTTGACTTTATTCTTTTTTCTTGAGTTATGCCTGTATTGCTATGAACTTTCCCCTTAGCACTGCTTTTACAGTGTCCCACAGGTTTTGGGTTGTTGTGTTCTGATTTTCATTAATTTCTATGCATATTTTGATTCCTTTTTTGATTTCTTCTGTGATTTTTTGGTTATTCAAGAGCATGTTTTTAAGCCTCAATATGTTGGAATATTTAATAGTTTTTCTCCTGTAATTGAGATCTAATCTTAATGCTTTATGGTCAGAAAAGCTGCTTGGAATGATTTCAATTATTTTGAATTTATCAAGGTTAGATTTATGGCCCAGGATGTGATCTATCCTGGAGAAGGTTCCATGAGCACTTGAGAAAAAGGTGAAATTCATTGTTTTGGGGTGAAATGTCCTATAGATATCAATTAGGTCTAACTGGTCTATTGTATCATTTAAAGTTTGTGTTTCTTTGTTAATTTTCTGTTTAGTTGATCAGACCATAGGTGTGAGTGGGGTATTAAAGTCTCCCACTATTATTGTGTTATTGTTAATTTCCCCTTTCATACTTGTTAGCATTTGTCTTACATATTGTGGTGCTCCTATATTGGGTGCATATATATTTATAATTGTTATATCTTCTTCTTGGATTGATCCTTTAACCATTATGTAGTGTCCTTCTTTGTCTCTTTTCACAGCCTTTGTTTTAAAGTCTATTTTATCCGATATGAGTATTGCTACTCCTGCTTTCTTTTGGTCTCTATTTGCATGGAATAACTTTTTCCAGCCCTTCACTTTCAGTGTGTATGTATCCCTTGTTTTGAGGTGGGTCTCTTGTAGATAGCATATATAGGGGTCTTGTTTTTGTATCCATTCAGCCAGTCTTTGCCTTTTGGTTGGGGCATTCAACCCATTTATGTTTAAGGTAATTATTGTTAAGTATGATCCTGTTACCATTTACTTTATTGTTTTGGGTTCGGGTTTATACACCCTTTTTTCTGTTTCCTGTCTAGAGAATATCCTTTAGCATTTGTTGGAGAGCTGGTTTGGTGGTGCTGAATTCTCTCAGCTTTTGCTTGTCTGTAAAGCTTTTGATTTCTCCTTCATATTTGAATGAGATCCTTGCTGGGTACAGTAATCTGTGCTGTAGGTTATCTTCTTTCATCACTTTAAGCATGTCTTGCCATTCCCTCCTGGCCTGAAGCGTTTCTATTGAAAGATCTGCAGTTATCCTTATGGGAATCCCCTTGTGTGTTATTTGTTATTTTTCCCTTGCTGCATTTAATATTTGTTCTTTGTGTTTGATCTTAGTTAATCTGATTAATATGTGTCTTGGGGTGTTTTGCCTTGGGTTTATCCTGTTTGGGACTCTCTGGGTTTCTTGGACTTGGGTGATTATTTCCTTCCCCATTTTATGGAAGTTTTCAACCATTATCTCCTCAAGTATTTTCTCATGGTCTTTCTTTTTGTCTTCTTCTTCTGGGACTCCTATAATTCGAATGTTGGAGTGTTTCATATTGTCCTGGAGGTCTCTGAGATTGTCCTCATTTCTTTTAATTCATTTTTCTTTTTTCCCCTCTGATTCATTTATTTCTACCATTCTATCTTCTATTTCACTAATCCTATCTTCTGCCTCTGATATTCTACTATTTGTTGCCTCCAGAGTGTTTCTGATCTCATTTATTGCATTATTCATTATATATTGACTGTTTTTATTTCTTCTAGGTCCTTGATAAACCTTTCTTGCATGTTCTCAATCTTTGTCTCCAGGCTATTTATCTGTGATTCCATTTTTATTTCAAGCTTTTGGATCATTTTCACTATCATTATTTTGAATTCTTTCTCAGGTTGATTCCCTATCTCTTTGTCTTTTGTTTGGTTTGGTGGGCATTTCTCCTGTTTCTTTACCTGCTGGGTATTCCTCTGTCTCTTCATCTTAATTATATTGCTGCGTTTGTGGTGGCCTTTCTATATTTTGGGAATTTGTGGAGTTCTATTTTTTATGGAGTTTCCCTGCTGTGAGTGGGGTTGTATCAGTGGCTTGTCAAGGTTTCTTGGTTAGGGAAGCTTGTGTCAGAGTTCTTTTGGGTGGAGCTGGATTTCTTCTCTCTGGAGTTCAATGAAGTGTCCAGCAATGAGTTATGAGATGTCTATGGTTTTGGAGTAACTTTGAGCTGCGTGTATATTGAAGCTCAGGGGTGTGTTCCTGTATTGCTGGAGAATTTACGTGGTATGTCTTGCTCTGGAACTTGTTGGCCCTTGGGTGGTGCTTGGTTTCATTGTAGGTATGGAGGCGTTTGATGAGCTCCTATTGATTAATGTTCCCTGGATTGAGGAGTTCTCTGATGTTCTCAGGATTTGGACTTAAGCCTCCTGCTTCAGGTTTTCAGTTTTATTTTTACAGTAGCCTCAAGACTTCTCCATCCATACAGCGCTAATGATAAAACATCTAGGTTAAAGATGAAAAGTTTCTCCACATTGAGGGGCACCCAGAGAGGTTCACTGAGTTACATGGAGAAGAGAAGAGGGAGGGGTTAGTTAAAGGTGACTGGAATGAGATGAGGTAGGATCAAAAGAGGAGAGAGCAAGCTAGCCAGTAGTCACTTCCTTATGTGCGCTCCTCAGTCTGGACCACTCAGAGATGTTCATGGAGTTATACAGGGAAGAGGAGAGGGAGGAAGTAGACAGAGGTGGCCAGGAGGATGAAAAAGGGAAATGAAAGGAGAGAGACAGATCCAGCCAGTAAACAGTTCCCTAAGTGTTCTCCATCGTCTGGAACAAACAGAGATTCACAGAGTTGGGTAGAGAAGAGAAGGTGGAGGGAGGAGACAGAGACAACCTGGTGGAGAAAAAGGAGAGTTCAAAGGAGGAGAGAGTGGTCAAGCCAGTAATCTTGCTCTCAGATAAAATTGAATACTGAAGACTGGGTTTTTAAATGTACAAATTTGACAACAAATACCAAAAAGCAGAGATTAAAACTCTAGATTAGAGGTTCAATTTTCAAAAATACAATATTAAAGAAAAGAAGAAGAAGAAGAAAAACAAAGTCATGAAAATTATTAAAAAACAACAACTACTACAAATATATATATATATATATATGGCATTTGCTTTAAAAAAGGGTCTTTTTTGAAAATTAATAGCAGATTATAAAAAATAAAATTAAAGGAGAAATAGAGGACTGTAAAATTTTTAAAAGTTAAAAAAAAAGAAGAAAAAACAATCAAACAACAACATCAACAACAACAACAAAAAGAGAATGATCGTAAAAATAGTAAAGATATATCTTAGACTTTATCTGGTGTTGTGGGCAGTGTGGGGTCACTTCCAAGGCAGTTCCCTCTGTTTATCTTCTTCTGTTTGCTGGTCTCGTCAGTGTCTGATTTCCACCCTGATACAAGGAGGGCGGTGGTGGACAGTTTTTTTTTTTTTTTTAGGCTCACTTGTTCAGTCGTGCTGTGGGAAGGTAGGGATGCTGCAAACAAATAACATTGGCTTGTGCTTGCAGTGTCTCAGCCATGCTGGGAGTGCCCCTGCACACGGCGCACACCACTCAGGATCTACATTGCTCTGCCGGGAACCATCTGAGGCCGGCCCTAGGCTCCATGCACCTCCCCGGTCTAAGTCGCTCAGGCTCGGCTGTCAGGTGGCCCTCAGAGGTGCAGATTTGGTTGAGCCTGCGTTTTGTGCCCTTCCCAGGACTGAGTAGCTCAGGTGTTTGGTGAGCGCGGTCGCTGCGACCTATCGTCTTTCCCACCCTGCTGCTCAGTTTTCTGGGTGTACTGCTGGTGCCCCTTGTCAGGCGGATGGTGACTGTCCAGGACCCCAAGAAGTCTTAGCAAAGAAGCCTGCTTGCAGTTTGGTAGGTAAAGTCTCTCCGGGGCTGCAATTACCCCCTTCCAGCCCTTCCGGGTCTAGCTGGCTGTCACAGGAGGGGGATGGTCAGCAGCCAGCTATTTCTGTTCCATCCTTTGTTCTGTGCGTGGTCGTGGCAGTGTCTTATGTTAGAGCTTTTTGCGTGGTAGCTGGCCCACAGTCTAGTATGCCAGCCCAAATTAGTTTGCTCTGGTTACACTCGTGGCATTCCAGCCTGATTCTTATAAAGCACTACAGCCCGTGCCTCCCTGTCTAGCCCCCACTTGCTAGTGGAAGATTCAGGCATCTGTGCTGCTTCTTTTCTGGGGGAGTTACCATTGGGCTCATAATCTGTTTGTTTTAATTAATTATTTATTTTTCTTCCCTGTTATGTTGCCCTCTGTGCTTCCAAGGCTCGCCACAGACTCAGCAGTGAGAGTATTTCCTGGTGTTTGGAAACTTCTCTCTTTTTAAGACTCCCTTCCCAGGATGGGACTCCCTTCCCAGGACGGAGCTCCCTCCCTACCTCCTTTGTCTCTTTTTTTGTCTTTTATATTTTTTCTTACCTGTTTTTGAAGACAATGATCTGCTTTTCTGGATGCCTGATGTCCTCTGCCAGCATTCAGAAGTTGTTTTGTAGAATTTACTCAGTGTTGAAATTTTCTTTTGATGAATTTGTGGGGGAGAAAGTGGTCTCCCCATCCTATTCCTCTGCCATCTTAGGACTGCCCCCAATCACTTTGGTTTTAAATCTAACATCCAAATTATGTAATCTTGAGTAAATTTTTTAAGCTCTTTAACCTATTATTTCCTCTTCAGTGGGAATAATAAATTGCAAGGTTCTTTAAGTCTTATATCTATAATGTTTGTAAATAACATTATTGCACACACATTATAAACCTATATGTATAGATGTATAAACATCAGTTTCTTTCTTTCCTTGCAGAATGAAAGTTTCATGACTATATTTTGCAGGGTAAAAATTCACACTCTGCTTAGAAAAACACCAATAAAAATGTGTTCACATGTCTACATCTCTTCTCTCTGTACAATCAGAATATTGTGATTTAATATGTAAGAGGCCTGATGACATCCATTCACAGTCACCTTATATAAAACCTTTTCATATTTTCAGGGTAGGCATCCATGGAACGAGAAGACTCCCCAGGAGGCTATCCATTTATGGTTCAATGCAGCATCTTATTTCCCACTGGAATAAAAACCAAGTAAATATAAGAGTGAAATATAACCTGTTTAAGGTTAGCTACCTAAAGAGTCATGGCCACTCATTGTATTAATTTCTCCTTTTTGTATAATACATATCTTACCATTAGACTTTACTGGTGGCTCAGATGGTAAAAGCGTCTGCCTACAATGAGGGAGACCTGGGTTCGATCCCTGGGTCGGGAAGATCCCCTGGAGAAGGAAATGGCAAGCCACTCCAGTACTCTTGCCTGGAAAATCCCATGGATGGAGAAGCCTGGTAGGGTACAGTCCATGAGGTCGCAGAGTCAGACACGACTGAATAACTTCACTTTCATGTTTATTTTACCATTATTGGAAGCAGTCCTTAAACTGTAAATCTTACTATATTGTAAAAGAAGATTTAGTGTTATTCTTTAACCATATTATTTATGTTAGTCAGTATTTTCTAACTCCTGTACAACTCAAACCCCATTCTCGAAGGCTTAAAATGATTTGTGTTTTTTGTGTGCGTGTGTGGTCTCCCATTGACATCACAGTATATGCCTGAAATTTTTCTTCTAATTGGAGACTCTGGGATCCAGAACACTTCCAGTTTATAAAGCTGCCATCATCATCATGTGGGTTTCAAGACCTATGTGGAAAAGATGACAGGATATTAAGTATCAAGCAGCATTTTAGGGATGGGGTTGGATGTGGTATATTATATTGACCAATACAATTTGGCCGTAACTTCATCACATGATCCAAAGATAATTACAAGAAGAAAATCACAGAATTGGGGAAAACACAGCATTGCCTCTGCTATACTAGGCTAATGTGTATGCCTAGGGAAATTTGAGACTGTATGGATCACAACAAACTGGAAAATTCTGAAGGAGATTGGAATTGCCAGAGCACCTGACCTGCCTCTTGAGAAATGTATATGCAGGTCAGGAAGCAACAGTTACAACTGCACATGGGACAACAGACTGATTCCAAATAGGAAAAGGGGAAACAGTGTCAGACTTTATGTTTTTGGGCTCCACAATCACTGCAGATAGTGATTGAAGCCATGAAATTAAAAGACACTTACTCCTTGGAAGAAAAGTTATGACCAACCTAGATAGTATATTCAAAAGCAGAGACATTACTTTGCCGACTAAAGTCCGTCTAGTCAAGGCTATGGTTTTTCCTGTGGTCATGTATCGATGTGAGAGTTGGACTGTGAAGAAGGCTGAGTGCCAAAGAATTGATGCTTTTGAACTGTGGGGTTAGAGAAGACTCTTGAGAGTCCCTTAGACTGCAAGGAGATCCAACCAGTCCATTCTGAAAGAGATCATCCCTGGGATTTCTTTGGAAGGAATGATGTTAAAGCTGAAACTCCAGTACTTTGGCCACCTCATGCAAAGAGTTGACTCATTGGAAAATATTTTGATGCTGGGATGCATTGGGGGCAGGAGGAAAAGGGGACAAGCGAGGATGAGATGGCTGGATGGCATTACTGACTCAATGGACGCGAGTCTGAGTGAACTCCAGAAGTTGGTGATGGACAGGGAGACCCGGCGTGCTGCGATTCATGGGGTCCCAAAGAGTCGGACACAACTGAGCGACTGAACTGGACTGAAGGCTGTATATTGTCACCCTGCTTATTGAACTAATATCCACAGTACAACATGAGAAACACTGGGCTGGAAGAAGCACAAGCTGGAATCAAGATTGCTGGGAGAAATATCAATAACCTCAGATATGTGGATGACACCACCCTTATGGCAGAAACTGAAGAGGAACTAAAAAGCCTCTTGATGAAAGTGAAAGAGGAGAGTGAAAAAGTTGGCTTAAAGCTCAAGATTCAGAAAACGAAGATCATGGCATCTGGTCCCATCACTTCTTGGGAAACAGATGGGGAAACAGTGGAAACAGTGGCTGACTTTATTTTGGGGGGCTTTAAAATCACTGCAGATGGTGATTGCAGCCATGAAATTAAAACATGCTTACTCCCTGGAGGGAAAGTTATGACCAACCTATATATCATATTAAAAAGCAGAGACATTACTTTGTCAACAAAGTTCTTTCTAGTGA
Organism: Capricornis sumatraensis; assembly: GCF_032405125.1. Classification (NCBI taxonomy): domain Eukaryota; kingdom Metazoa; phylum Chordata; class Mammalia; order Artiodactyla; family Bovidae; genus Capricornis; species Capricornis sumatraensis. Next base: position 41,775,348 of record NC_091074.1, on the reverse strand, counting down.
AGGCTATGGTTTTTCCAGTAGTCATGTACGGATGTGAGAGTTGAACTATAAAGAAATCTGAGTGCTGAAGAATTGATGCTTTTGAACTGTGGTGTTGGAGAAGACTCTTGAGAGTCCCTTGGACTGCAAGGAGATCCAACCAGTCCATTCTAAAGGAGATCAGTCCTGGGTATTCATTGGAAAAACTGATGCTGAAGCTGAAACTCCAATACTTTGGCCACCTGTTGTGAAGCGTTGACTCATTTGAAAAGGCCCTGATTCAGGGAAAGATTGAGGACAGGAGAAGGGGACAACAGAGGATGAGATGGTTGGATGGCATTGCCGACTCCATGGACATGGGTTTGGGTAGATTCTGGCAGTTGGTGATGGACAGGGAGGCCTGGCATGCTGCGGTTCATGGGGAGCAAAGAGTCAGACACAACTGAGCAACTGAACTGAACTGAACTGATTTCTTAATGATCACTGTATTGCCAGTGTCTAAAACAGTGTTGTATTATGAATGCAATGTTTCAGAATGAGTAAGCACCAGTTACAAATGAAACAAAATATACAGACAATCATGGAGCAACCAGAGATAGCATATTTTTAACTCAATCATACAATTATATAAAATACTAGACTAATAAAACACCACCACAAAACTCTATCAATATAATGATGTGAAAGTGAAAGTCATTTAGTCATGTCCGACTCCTTGTGATCCCATCGATTGTAACCTGCCAGGCTCCTCTGTCCGTGGAATTGTCCAGGCAAAAACACTGGAGTGGATGGACATTTCCTTCTCCTGGGGATCTTCCAAATTCAGGGATAAAACCTGGGTCTCCCACATTGTGGGCAGATTCTTTACTCTCTGACCCACCAGGGAAGCTTACACATTTAAAAGTAAAGCATGTCATGTATATTATTTAAGACTCAAACACTTCCCTTTGATAATAATATTGTAAGGTTATCATTCATCCTTTTCATATAGGTAACATAATTCTTAGGTTGAGTTTAGCCTAAAAGGTGTTTTTTCTTACCAAAAGCCAGTAGAGCTATAACCCTTGACTCTGGCTCTATGAGTGGAAGATTGAGGGTGAGGCAAGACACAAAGAATACTAGTAGGTACAATTGGGAATAGGTACTATTCCCTGAGGATCAGGCGGTAGATATTTTTAAACGTTCAATATTTCTTAAACATCATCACTTCTGAAATCTAGGCAAATTCACATTTCCATAGCTAGGACCACAGAAATGGTATAAATACAGTATCTGGGAAAATGAAGGAACTATTGTAGAAAAGACAGCCTACAAGAAATCAGGTACTTGCTAGAGTGGGGAAAAGAAAATTACCTGACATGGAATAATGGACAGGTTCAAAATTGGGAAAGGAGTGCATCAAAGCTGTATATCATCATCCTGCTTATTTAACTTATATGTACAGCACATCATGTGAAATGGTGGGATGGATGAAGATAAGCTGGAGAAAAGATTGCTGGAAGAAATTTCAACTTCAGATATGCAGATGATACTATCCTAATGACAGCAAAGAGGAACTAAAGAGCCTCTTGATGAAGGCAAAAAAGGAGAGTGAAAAGGCTGGCTTAAAAATCAACATTAAAAATCTAAGATCATGGAATCTGGTCCCCTCACTTCATGGCAAATAGGGAAAAATGGAAACAATGACAGATATTTTCTTGAGCTCCAAAATCACTGTGGATGGTGACTGCAGCCACAATATTAAAAGATGCTTGCTCCTTGGAAGGAAAGCTATGACAAACATAGACAGCATATAAAAAGCAGAGACATCACTTTGCCCACAAAGGTCTATATAGACAAAGCTATGGTTTTTCCAGTAGTCATGTATGGGTGTGAGAGTTGGACTATAAAGATGGCTGAGCACTGAAGAATTGATCCATTAGATCTGTGGTGCTGGAAAAGACTCTTGAGAATCCCTTAGACAGCAAGGAGATGAAATCAGTCAATCCTAAAGGAAACCAGCCCTGAATATTCATTGGAAGGACTGATGCTGAAGGTGAAGTTCCAATACTTTGGTCACCTGATGCGAATAGCCAAATCATTGGAAAAGACGTTGATGCTTCAAAAGATTGAGGTCAAGAGGAAAAGGAGGTAACAGAGGATTATATATTGGATGGCATTACTGATCCAGTGGGCATGAATTTGGGAAAACTCCAGGAGATAGTTAAGGACAGGGAATCATGGCATGCTGTAGTCCATGAGGTTGCAAAGCGTTAGACACAACTAAGCAACTGAACAATAACAAAGTTGGGAAGAAAATTACCTTGCTAGGACAAAAAAAAAAAAAATCCTTCTTGGTTAAATCTTTCACAAAAATGAACAACAGAATCACATAAGAAATAAGCTAAATTTTTTGGAAAATTTACCTATTTCTATATTTGTTGGAAGATAAACGTATTTCTTAGTAATCTGTCATAAACGCATTTCATGAAAACTGTAGAGAGATTCCCTAGACAGTCGAGCAGGTACATGAGTTTACAGATATAAGTGGCTTCACTGAGCCCAGATGAGACCAACTTAGTGAAGAGTGTTTAGCTTCCTCAGAATAAAGTGTCTTAAATATAAATGCTATACAATCAATTGCCATTGTCTAACCACTCAAAATAAAATCCAGAAATGTAGCTCTTGGCAGAAAAACAAAAAAAGTGTGTGTTCCTGATCCACAATTACATAAAATTTCTGTAAATAATTTCATGAAATTGATTATTTTGAAAATTCTGAATATTTATCTCAAAATAAAGAGAATCAACTAGATTTAGCAAATTTAATCTCTTCACATTAGTTTTGCTAATGTAAGCTTCATCCAGGTTACTGTGGGTTTGTAGAATACATTTTAAGAATTTCTAAAACTCTTTCAAGTGTTTATAATTTAGCTGAATCATTCCTTTACTAAATACTGTTGGTTTTGAATTCTAATATACTCCCCGAGTTAACTGAGCATTCTATGCCTCTGAGCAAAAAACGAAACCAAAAAGCAACATCTCCCTATTTCCTCTACTCCCCAGCCCTGTCAACCATCATTCTACTCCATTCTTATAGTATGTGTGTATATATACATATATATATATAATTTACAAGGAGGGTGTTCCATATGCAAGTGATGCCAAGCAGTATTTGTTTTTCTCCATCTAATGCCCTCCAGATTTTCTTCTTTTTTTCAAGATGGAGTGATATCCCATTGTATACACGTGTGTGTACCAATCACATTGTCTGTATCCACTCACATGCTATTGAATACAAAGGTTATTTCCATGAAACAACGTGGCTGTCATGAATAATGCTTCAAATAACGTGGGAGTACGGAAAGTTCCTTGGACAACAAGGAGATCAAACCAGTCAATCTTAAAGGAAATCAGTCCTGCATATTTATTGGAAGGACTGATGCTGAAGCTGAAGCTTCAATACTCTGGTCACCTGATGCAAAGAACTGACTCATTAGAAAAGACGCTGATGCTGGGAAAGACTGAAGGCAATGACAAAGGATGAGATGTTTGGATGGCATCACTGACTCACTCGACATGAGTTTGAATAAGCTCTGGGAGTTGGTAATGGACAGGGAAGCCTGGCATGCTGCAGTCCATGGCGTCACAAAGAGTCAGTCACAAAAAGCGACTGAACTGAAATGAACATGGTGATTTTATTTCTTTTGGATCTATAATCATAAGTAGGATTTCTGGGTTATATTGTAGTTTTATCTGGGGAGTGTAGAAAATAGGGAGTTGTTGGTAAAGGGTACAAACTTTCAATTATCAGATAAGTTTTGATGACCTAACATATAGCATTGTGTTATGACTTGTAATACTATATAAGATACAGGAAACTTGTTGAGAGGAGATCTTAAGGGTTTTAATAATTTAAAAAATTAACTATATGAAGTGATGATGTATTAGTTAACTTGATTGTATGAATTCTCTCAAAATGTAAATATATATCAGATAATTATACTGTACACTTATAATTTTGTTTGACAATTATACATCTAAAATGTATTTAAAAAAAAAAACTTGACAATGCCTGTTTAACATAGCAAACTCTATTGGAAAATGTAGAGCTTCTCAAATTGCCTTTTCCATCACTACCTGAAGCTACTAGCTCTTGCTTCTACTTAGATTAACTCTGTTCTTACCTGTAACTCATGAATATATCTATTTATTTATCCTCTGTGGCTTAGTTTAACTGCAGCCTCATCTGGAAGTCTTCCTTGTGAAGTTTCCCCTCTACTTAGGTAGATATAGACACAATTTCTTTTTGGTATTCATTATACATATATTCATCATACATATATAATAAACCAATTGTATATATATAATATATATATAATTATATATATGCATTATAATAATTACATGCATATATATGTAAGTGTATATTTAACATACATATTATACTATAATTATTTTTTGCATTTTTCTTCAAGTAGATTGTATACTCAGCATAGATTTATACATTCAGCATGTAGCACGGTCTCTGAAACCTACTAGGTACTCAATGAATGCTTGTAGAACTATTTTCATTATTGAATTTTTTCCTGCCTTCTCTATGAATTGGTTCCACCAGTTATTATTTATTTTTATTAAACTTCAGTTTACTTTGGGCTAGAGATGTCCTCTAACTTTGAAACAAAATAAAACAAACATTCACTACATTGCATGACCACATTTCTGAAAAAAAGAGTTTATCATCACTGAATCTTCTGTCTTACCCCTCTCACTCACTCACTAGTGTTTCACATATATTCTACCTTATTTGACTTGAATCACTTCTCTAAAAGTCACGAATGTCTTCCTAATTATCACATATTTTCTCATTTCTCACCTTTTTAGAATTACTATCTTCTCTTCTTGGATTTTTTTATCTGAAGTTTTTGAGACTTCATGCTATCCTGATTTTCTGATTTTTTCTGACTTCCATATCCCTCTTCTTTCTCTAATCAATAGGATATTTTCCACTTTGTGCCTTCCTTTGTTTATCTCAACATTCACAAAATATAATTTTATTTAGTTTTCCTACATCATGTGGAGCATAAAAGTTATGTCTTTATTCTGCACCTGTTTTTCATGTCTTCTTAGAATCTTATTGGTGTTTGATGTTCATGATTTCTGAATTAAAATGTGTCACTTTCTCCTATAACACACATACCACCTTTATTCTTCTATATTTTGATTAATGATGCTGCACTATTCTCCCAACTGCTATATGGATTTGGAACACAGGCATATTTTGACATGCCTCTGTTTTGTATGCTTCTGATACAATCAATGTCTCATTCCTATAAAGTTCTCTTGAACATGTATACCTTTAATTCTTGATTTTCTCTTTTCCATTTATGTACTACTTTTAAATTCATATCCTTTTTCATTGTAACTTTTATCTATTTATAACTTAAATTTTGCTGTGCTGTGCTCAGTCGCTCAATCATGTCCCAGTCTTTGTGACTATACGGACTGTAGCCTACCAGGCTCCTCTGTCCACAAGATTCTCCAGACAAGAACATTGGAGTGTGTTGTCTTTTTCTCTTCCAGGAGATTTTTTTGACGCAGGGGTCAAATCCGCGTCTCCTATGTATCCTGTACTTCAGGGGGATTCTTTACCTCTGAGCCACTGGGGAAGCTGATTTATATTTTACTATTTCTAATGTAACTCAATGTTTGCAATTTCTGCTTAAATTTACATAATACAGAAACTGTAAACTTACAAAATTTTATCTCTTTACATTTGCTTATTACTAATCAATCTGAAAGGCTTTTCATTCTTTACTTGTCGAAATTTTTCTCAATTTTAAATGCTAGCTCTGATTCCTCTATCAGAATTTCCCCAATAACTAAGTTCCAGCAATAGCTTCCTTTTAACTTTAACACTTCCAATACTTGGTTTCTTTTACAGTAAATCACTCACATGTCTCTCCTTAATTTAATGTCACTGACATTTTAGACATGTCTTATTCATCTTATTCTCATCATGGCACTAATAATTATTCTTGTATGGCTTACTTAAGTTTGGGAACTGTGTTTTATTTCTCCTAACACTCTTCCTGTCACTAAGTAAATATTTCTGAAATATTTACTGAATGAATACATTTGTCATAATTCCTAATTTGTACACTGAATCTGTGTATGTCAACTTGAACTATAAGGCACTGCATGATATAAATGTAACCCCAAATGTTGCATATGTATATGTTAAAAACATTAGCATGACTGGGACTACAGTGACTTTGAATTTTGCAGTGAATTTTAAGAACATTTCAAAATAAGATCACCATCTTCATTATTGTGAATATTATTTTAAATTGATACAATTTATTGGGTGCTTACTAGATATCAAGCACTGTTAAACATGAAACATATATAATCTCATTTCATTTTCACAGAAACTAAAGATTAATAGATGCAAAATTTTCTTTATATTTTACAGTTAAATATGTAAAATATGAGTAAATGTTGTAGTAGAAATTCAAATAGTTCTAACTGTTTCAAAACCTTGAGCTCTTAACCAGAGCATGGGGTCATGTTCCACTTTGCATATTACACTCCAAACATGCTTTTATTTTTCCTGACACAAAAATAAACTGAAATGTTCTTTGTGAATCAGTCATTCAAGTACCATCAGTTGCCCTTTTCCTGATGATAGCATGATTCAGAACTTTTAATAATGATTATAATTAAGCAATGATATCTATGCCCCCTCCGCTTTATGAGACAATAATCCAATTCCTAAATGGCTAAACTAGAAGGCCAAAGGCAAAGCAGTTTATCACAGCTAGAGAATCAGATTACTGCTGAAGAAAACAAAGAGCCTTGATATTATTACTATATAATGCATGTTTCAGGCTTAATAGCCCTCTATACAGCATTATTTTTTTAATATTATACTGGCAAGGTTCAAAACAGAAAAGAAGGATGCTAGTTCTGTTGGATGTGTCTGTAAGTGTTCTCTGAATGAGGAAGAAAATTAATTCTCTCAAGCAGAGCATATGACTTGGAGTCAAGAAAACTCACACCTTTTTTTTTTTAATCTAATATGATTCCTAAGTCATTTAACTTGACTAAAATTCAGTTTCCATATTTTAAAGCAACAAACTTCTTGTTTCAACATCCAATAATTAGATACATTGGGAAAAAATATCTTTGATATCATATCTAATGAGGAAAAGATCAGGTATATATTTATTGTGCACTCAGTTTTCCTACATATATGATCAAGTAACATCTTGTACTTTATCAGTATGAAATACATGTTAAGAAAGAACAATTTCCATGCTCTACCCTGAAAAGGTACAGCATAATGCCTCCCATTTTCTTACTTCCTACACAGTCTGTTTTAAAAGGACTTCTCCTCATAGGTTTCTTTCAAAGCATCTGTCACAAGAAGCTGATTGGCATGTCATAGCTTCAAAAAGATTAGAGTAAAGCCATTCTCATATATTTCAAACAGGTATGGATTTATACTAAGATGATCCCTACTTGCATAAGCATCTAAAACCCTCAGGATGGATTATAGACATTAGAAACATGACATTAGCAAGAATGTCTATTCATAACTGCACGTATCAAAACTGTATTCTTAAAACTGGAACCCAGTTTCAGATATGTATGTGCTTGGCTGTGCTAAGTAAGTCACTTCAGTTGTGTCCAACTCTTTGTGACGCTATGGACTGTAGCCCACCGAGCTCCTCTCTGTCCATGGGATTCTCCAAGCAAGAATACTTCAGTGGGTTGCCATGCTCTCCTCCAGGGTATCTTCCTGACCTAAAGATTGAACCATGTCTTTCCTATGTCTCCTCATTGGCAGGAAATTTCTTTACCACCAGCACCACTTAAGAAGCCCCTCTGATAGGCATACATAAATTCTAAAAGTGAAACATTTTGTTTACAACATTTCTTAGGGAATTATTTGCATGGCTTTAACAACCAATATATGGTTTTAGAAGAAAGAACAATAATTTTGTACAATAGAATGAATTTGGCTTTTTGAATAACAATGGCATAAGCCACAGGCATCCCAGGTAGCTCTAGTGGTGAAGAACCTGCCTGCCAGTGCAGGAGACATAAGAGATATGGGTTAAATCCATGGGCCAGGAAGATCTCTTAGAGGAGTACATAACAACCCATTCCAGTATTCTTGCCTGGAGAAGCCCATGGACAGAGGAGCCTGGTGAGCTACACTCCATAGCTCACAAAGAGTCAGACACGAATGATGGGCACAGCAAAAGTCACACAGAGCAAATACAGTCATTGCCATAAAAATCACAGATTCTCCCTTTTTAGAAAGTACTACAATTATTTAAGGGTTATTTTGATATACCATTTCAGTTTTAAAAATCAATTAAAATTAGCTGATGTCTAAAAATAAAAATCAATTGGTTTCAGACTAATAGCTATTAACAGTATAATAAGTAAAACATAGCTTTGATTGGTTTTATCTGTTAAGAGATTATTTTTCATCTCTATGGATATAACTTTAAAAACTCATAATTTTTAATCACTTACATATGTTAAAGAAAAAAATTCTTCATTCACTTCATAAAGAACAGTAAGGTAGACTTCATTCAAGGTAGGAGGGTCAAGAGGTTTTGCATTGAGGGAAGATAAATTGGGCTTAACTTTGAACACACCAAGGAAAAACGGGAATACACAGCCTAAGAGCAGAATGGGGTCAGTCTTTGGAAAACTGCTATGAGGAAACAGTTGAGTAAGAGGTGATGATGGCTAAACCAACCTAACCAAAGTCTAGCTAGATTCTTGCTGCTGCTGCTGCTAAGTCACTTCAGTCATGTCTGACTCTGTGTGTCCCCATAGATGGCAGCCCACTAGGCTCCTCTGTCCGTGGGATTCTACAGGCAAGAATATTGGAATGGGTTGCCATTTCCTCCTCCAATGCACAAAAGTGAAAAGTGAAAGTGAAGTCGCTCAGTCATGCCCGACTCTTAGCAACCCCATGGACTGCAGCCTACCAGGCTCCTCTGTCCATGGGATTTTCCAGGCAAGAGTACTGGAGTGGGTTGCCATTGCCTTCTCCGAGATTCTTGCTAAAACTGGACAAAGATGCAAGTCCCAGAAGTCAAGGTCTAGTTGAAAAAAATATTCAGCAGGACCTGGTCAGAGTTTGGTCAAGGAGAGAATCTTTGTCAAATGGTTTATGAAAATAAATGGTTCCTTTTATCTTATTCTCAGGCAAGACTCACTATCAAAGTGCCATCCACCACCTCCATTCAGACTTTAGCTGTATCTTTGTACATATACATCAAACATTTTATAATGGTGTGTAAGTCCTTTTATATAATTTAGATCAGGAGGTGGGAAACTATGGCACATGGGCCAAATTCAATAAGTGAATGTGTTTATAAACAAAGTGTTATTGGAATTCATTCATACATATTTGCCCATTTGTTTTATCTATGGCTGTTTTCTTGCTATACTGACAGTGTTATGTATCTGTGATAGAGACTGTATGGCCTTCAAAATACTGTCCTAAAATACTTAACCGTCAATCACATTTTGGAGGCTAAAATTATGCCATCTCCTTTTCCTTTACTGTAATTTTGTATTAATATATGCAAATAGCCTTTACCTCGCTGAAACTCTTTCTTTTGTCAACATTAGAAACCATCTTCATTTTAAGGCCTAACTTGAATTTTACCCAAAGTTTTACATCCCTCTGTTGGAACTGAGCTTTCCTTTTTCTGAACCCTTGTGATATTTACTTTTACAAATTATAACACTTACTATATTCTGTTATGTTAGAATTTGTGCATATGTTTCACATGTGTCATAATCCATTAACGCCTTCAAAGTCATTGCTAGAAATTGGTAATTAAGTGATCCTCATCAGACATTAGCACACAGTACATAAAAACTTTTAGAGCAGATAGGTATGTTAGAGTTCACAGTATTTCACAATAGAAGGAGTTTAAAAAATGTAACCAGATTGTATGATAAATAAAAGAGCAAAATGGAAGATAAGGAGAAAATTATGGGAGATTTGAAAAGCACTGGACTATTCATTGTATGATTTGAGCAGAATCAAAAGCACTGTTTGCTTCAAAGTAACTAACACCAAGCATTGGCTTTCAGTTCAGTTCAGTTAAGTCGCTCAGTCATGTCCAACTCTTTGTGACCCCATGAATCACAACACACCAGGCCTCCCTGTCCATCACCATCTCCCGGAGTTCACTCAGATTCACGTCCATCGAGTCCGTGATGACATCCAGCCATCTCATCCTCGGTCGTCCCCTTCTCCTCCTGCCCCCAAACCAACCCAGCAGCAGAGTCTTTTCCAATGAGTCAACTCTTCTCATGAGGTGGCCAAGGTACTGGAGTTTCAGCTTTAGCATCATTCCTTCCAAAGAAATCCCAGGGCTGATCTCCTTCAGAATGGACTGGTTGGATCTCCTTGCAGTCCAAGGGACTCTCAAGAGTCTTCTCCTACACCACAGTTCAAAAGCATCAATTCTTTGGCCCTCAGCCTTCTTCACAGTCCAACTCTCACATCCATGCATGACCACAGGAAAAACCATAGCCTTGACTAGACAGACCTTAGTTGGAAAAGTAATGTCTCTGCTTTTGAATATACTATCTAGGTTGGTCATAACTTTCCTTCCAAGGAGTAAGCATCTTTTAATCTCGTGGCTGAAGTCACCATCTGCAGTGATCTTAGAGCCCCCCAAAAAATAAAGTCTGACACTGTTTCCACTGTTTCCCCATCTATTTCCCATGAAGTAATGGGACCAGATGTCATGATCTTCATTTTCTGAATCTTGAGCTTTAAGCCAACTTTTTCGCTCTCCTCTTTCACTTTCACCAAGAGGCTTTTTAGCTCCTCTTCACTTTCTGCCATAAGGGTGGGGTCATCTGCATATCTGAGGTTATTCATATTTCTCCCAGCAATCTTGATTCCAGCTGTGTTTTCTCCAGTCCAGCGTTTCTCATGATGTACGCTGCATATAAGTTAAGTAAGCAGGGTGACAATATACAGCCTTGATGTACTCCTCTTCCTATTTGGAACCAGTCTGTTGTTCCATGTCCAGTAATAACTGTTGCTTCCTCACCTGCATACAGATTTCTCAAGAGGCAGGTTAGGTGGTCTGGTATTCCCATCTCTTTCAGAATTTTCCAGTTTATTGTGATCCACACAGTCAAAGGCTTTGGCATAGTCAATAAAGCAGAAATAGATGTTTTTCTGGAACTCTCTTGCTTTTCTCATGATCCAGTTGATGTTGGCAATTTGATCTCTGGTTCCTCTGCCTTTTCTAAAACCAGCTTGAACAGAGGGAGTTCACGGTTCATGTATTGCTGAAGCCTGGCTTAGAGAATTTTGAGCATTAATTTACTAGCATGTGAGATGAGTGCAATTGTGCGGTAGTTTGAGCATTCTTTGGCATTGCCTTTCTTTGGCATTGGAATGAAAACTGACCTTTTCCAGTCCTGGGGCCACTGCTGAGTTTTCCAAATTTGCTGGCATATTGAGTGCAGCACTTTCACAGCATCATCTTTCAGGATTTGAAATAGCTCAACTGGAACTCCATCACCTCCACTAGCTTTTTTTGTATTGATGCTTTCTAAGGCCCACTTGACTTCACTTTCCAAGATGTCTGGCTCTAGATGAGTGATCACATCATCATGATTATCTGGGTCGTGAAGATCTTTTTTTGTACAGTTCTTTCGTGTATTCTTACCACCTCTTCTTAATATCTTCTGCTTCAGTTAGGTCCATACCATTTCTGTCCTTTATCGAGCCCATCTCTGCAGGAAATGTTCCCTTGGTATCTCTGATTTTCTTGAAGAGATCTCTAGTCTTTCCCATTTTGTTGCTTTCCTCTATTTTTTTGTATTGATCGCTGAAGAAGGCTTTCTTATCTCTTCTTGCTATTCTCTGGAACTCTGCATTCAGATTCTTCTATCTTTCCTTTTCTCCTTTGCTTTTTGCCTCCCTTCTTTTCACAGCTATTTGTAAGGCCTCCTCAGACAGCCATTTTGCTTTTTTGCATTTCTTTATCTTGGGGATGGTATTGATCCCTGTCTCCTGTACAATGTCACAAACCTCATTCCATAGTTGATCAGGTCCTTAAATCTATTTCTCACTTCCACTGTATAATCATAAGGGATTTGATTTAGGTCATACCTGAATGGTCTAGTGGTTTTCCCTACTTTCTCCAATTTAAATCTGAATTTGGCAATAACGAGTTCATGATTTGAGCCACAGTCAGCTCCTGTCTTATTTCTGTTGACTGTATAGAGCTTCTCCATCTTTAGCTGCAAAGAATAAAATCAATCTGATTTCAGTGTGGACCGTTAGGTGATGTCCATGTGTAAAGTCTTCTCTTGTGTTGTTGGAAGAGGGTGTTTGCTATGACCAGTGCATTTTCTTGGCAAAACTTGATTAGTCTTTGCCCTGCTTCATTCCACATTCCAAGGCCAAATTTGCCTGTTACTCCAGTTGTCTCTTGCCTTCCTACTTTTGCATTCCAGTCCCCTATAATGAAAAGGACATCTTTTTTGGGTGTTCATTCTAAAAGATCTTGTAGATCTTCATAAAACCATTCAACTTCAGCTTCTTCAGCATTACTGGTTGGGGCATAGACTTGGATAACTCTGATATTGAATGGTTTGCCTTGGAGACGAACAGAGATCATTCTGTCATTTTTGAGACTGCATCCAAGTACTGCATTTCAGACTCTTTTTGTTGACTATGATGGCTACTCCATTTCTTCTGAGGGATTTCTGCCCACAGTAGTAGATATAATGGTCATCTGAGTTAAATTCACCCATTCCAGTCCATTTTAGTTTGCTGATTCCTAGAATGTCAACGTTCACCCTTGCCATCTCTTGTTTGACCACTTCCAATTTGCCTGATTCACGGACCTGACATTCCAGGTTCCTATGCTATATTTCTCTTTATAGCATTGGATCTTGCTTCTATCACCAGTCACATCCACAATTGGGTATTGTTTTTGCTTTGGCTCCATCCCTTCATTCTTTCTAGAGTTATTTCTCCAGTGATCTCCAGTAGCATATTGGGCATCTACTGACCTGGCGAGTTCCTCTTTTGGTATCCTATCATTTTGCCTTTTCACACTGTTCATGGGGCTCTCAAGGCAAGAATACTGAAGTGGCTTGCCATTCCCATCTCCAGTGTACCAGGCTCTGCCAGACCTCTCCACCATGACCCACCCATCCTTGGTTGCCCTGTGGGCATGGCTTGGTTTCATTGAGTTAGACAAGGCTGTGGTCCTAATGTGATTGGATTGACTAGTTTTCTGTGAGTATGGTTTCAGTGTGTCTGCCCTCTGATGCCCTCTTAGCACACCTACCATCATACTTGGGTTTCTCTTACCTTGGGCTTGCGGTATTTCTTCACAGCTGCTCCAGCAAAGAACAGCGGCTGCTCCTTACCTTGGACGAGGGGTATCTCCTTACCACTGCAATTCCTGACCTTCAACGTGGGATAGCCACGTTGAAGGCCCTACTGTGCCTGCACAGCCACTGCTCCTCTCGATGCTCCTCCCAGATGCAGGCCCTGGCCTCGGGCTCGGGGTGGCTCCTCATGGTCACTGCCTTTGGCCTCGAGTGCGAGGTGGCTTCTTCCTGCTGCCCCTGACCTCGGACATGGGGTGTCTTCTCCAGGCCGCCGACCCTGACCTCAGAGGTGGGGTAGCTTCCCCGGCCACCACTGACCTCGGACATGGGGTAGCTCCTTTCAAGGTGGCCAAAATATCTACCTAGAGCAATACTGTTTTAAAATACATCACATTATCTTACTGGTTATGTAGAGTGTCTTTATTTCTAAAATAGAAAATGAAATGTTTACCCTAGAAAACACTTCTATAAAAATCATTTAACAGTAAACTTATAAAGACGGAACAATGAAAAAGATAGTGGTTATATCTACCAGAAAGTTTATATGGACAAAAAAAAATAGTAGAGATCAAAACAGATCTCTTACTTCTTTCTCAAAGAAGTGAAGAAAGATATATGCAAGATTGCTTTTAGGAGATAACCTTAAAAAATGTACAGTTCACTCAAAAAGTTTACATAGGACAACAGGCCAGAACTTACATTCACTTAACTGATTGTCTCCAATTAGAGTACCAAAATGAAAAAGTACCTTCATGTTTTTCATGACTTGACAGCTCATGTCATCTTATTGTTGAGTAAAATTCATTTATATATATGAATGTACCATTGCTTATCCATAAATTTATCACTAAATTTTTGTGAAAGACAAAAGACATAAGGTTTGTGTCTAGTTTTATCTTTTTTTTCTTCACATGTGGATGTCTAGTTGTTCAAAAACTTTTTGTTGAATGATTGTATTTTCCAATTTAAATTACCTATGCTCCTTAACATAAAGATCAGTTCAGTTCAGTTCGGTTACTCAGTCGTGTTGGACTCTTTGCGACCCCATGAATCGCAGCATGCCAGGCCTCCCTGTCTATCACCAACTCCCAGAGTTCACTCAGAATCGCATCCATCGAGTCAGTGATGCCACTCAGCCATCTCATCCTCTGTCGTCCCCTTCTCCTCCTGCCCCCAATCCCTCCCAGCATCAGAATCTTTCCCAATGCGTCAACACTTTGCATGAGGTGACCAAAGTACTGGAGTTGCAGCTTCAGCATCATCTCCTCCAAAGAAATCCCAGGGCTGATCTCCTTCAGAATGGACCGGTTGAATATCCTTGCAGTCCAAGGGACTCTCAAGAGTCTTCTCCAACACCACAGTTCAAAAGCATCAATTCTTCAGTGCTCAGCTTTCGTCACAGTCCAACTCTCACATCGATACATGACCACTGGAAAAACCATAGCCTTAAATGGCAACCCACTCCAGTACTCTTGCCTGGAAAATCCCATGGACTGAGAAGCTTGGTAGGCTACAGTCCATGGGGTCACAAAGAGTCAGACACAACTGAGTGACTTTCCTTTCCTGACTAGATGGACCTTTGCTGGCAAAGTAATGTCTCTGCTTTTGAATATACTATCTAGGTTGGTCATAACTTTCCTTCCAAGGAGTAAGCGTCTTTTAATTTCATGGCTGCAATCACCATCTGCACTGATTTTGGAGCCCCAAAAAATAAAGTTTGACACTGTTTCTACTGTTTCCCCATTTGCCATGAAGTAATGGGGCTGGATGCCATGATCTTCGTTTTCTGAATCTTGAGCTTCAAGCCAACATTTTCACTCTCCACTTTCACTTTCATCAAGAAGCTTTTAGTTCCTCTTCACTTTCTGCCATAAGGGTGGGGTCATCTGCATATCTGAGGTTATGCATATTTCTCCCGGCAATCTTGATTCCAGCTTGTGTTTTCTCCAGTCCAGCGTTTCTCATGATGTACTCTGCATATAAGTTAAATAAGCAGGGTGACAATATAGCCTTGACGTACTCCTTTCCTATTTGGAACCAGTCTGTTCTTCCATGTCCAGTTCTAACTGTTGCTTTCTGACCTGCATATAGGTGTCTCAAGTGGAAGGTCAAGTATTCTGGTATTCCCATCTCTTTCAGAATTTTCCACAGTTTATTGTGATCCACACAGTCAAAGGGTTTGGCATAGTCATTAAAGCAGAAATAGATGTTTTTCTGGAGCACTCTTGCTTTTTCCATGATCCATCGGGTGTTGGCAATTTGATCTCTGGTTCCTCTGCCTTTTCTAAAATCAGCTTGAACTTCTGGAAGTTCATGGTTCACATATTGCTGAAGCCTGGCTTGGAAAATTTTGAACATTAACTTACTAGTGTGTGAGATGAGTGCATTTGTGCAGTAGTTTGAGCATTCTTTGGCATTGACTTTCCTTGGGACTGGAATGAAAACTGACATTTTCCAGTCCTGGGGCCACTGCTGAGTTTTCCAAATTTGCTGGCATATTGAGTGCAGCACTTTCACAGCATCGTCTTTCAGGATTTGAAATAGCTCAACTGGCATTTCATCACCTCCACTAGCTTTGGTCGTAGTGATGCTTTCTAAGGCCCACTTGACATCACATTCCAGGATGTCTGGCTCTAGGTGAGTGATCACACTATCGTGATTATCTGGGTCATGAAGATCTTTTTTGTACACTTCTGTGTATTCTTGCCATCTCTTCTTAATATCTTCTGCTTCTGTTAAGTCCATACGTTTTTTTGTCCTTTATCGAGCCCATCTTTGCATGAAATGTTCCCTTGGTGTCTCTAATTTTCTTGAAGAGATCTCTAGTTTTTTTCCCATTCTGTTCTTTCCTCTATCTCTTTGTATTGATAGCTGAGGAAGGCTTTCTTATCTCTTCTTGCTATTCTTTGGAACTCTAGATTCAGATGCTTATATCCTTCCTTTTCTCCTTTGCTTTTTGCTTCTCTTCTTATCACAGCTATTTTTAAAGCCCCTCAAACAGCCATTTTGCTTTTTTGCATTTCTTTTCCATCGCGATGGTCTTGATCCCGGTCTCCCGTACGATATCATGAACCTCTGTCCGTAGTTCATCAGGCACTCTGTCTATCAGATCTAGTCCCTTAAATGTATTTCTTACTTCCACTGTATAGTCATAAGGGATTTGATTTAGATCATACCTGAATGGTCTAGTGGTTTTCCCTTCTTTCTTCAATTTAACTCTGTATTTGGCAATAAGGAGTTCATGATCTGAGCCACAGTCTGCTCCTGGTCTTGTTTTTGTTGACTGTATAGAGCTTCTCCATCTTTGGCTGCAAAGAATATAATCAATCTGATTTCGGTGTTGACCATCTGGTGATGTCCATGAGTAGAGTCTTCTCTTGTGTTGTTGGAAGAAGGTGTTTGCTATGACCAGTGCATTTTCTTGGCAAAACTCGATTAGTCTTTGCCCTGCTTCATTCTGCATTCCAAGGCCAAAATTGCCTGTTACTCCAGGTGTTTCTTGCCTTCCTACTTTTGCATTCCAGTCCCCTATAATAAAAAGGACATCTTTTTTGGGTGTTTGTTAGTTCTAAAAGGTCTTGTAGGTCTTCATAGAACCATTCAACTTCCGCTACTTCAGTGTTACTGGTTTGAACAGTATGAAAAAGCAAAATAATAGGATACTGAAAGAGGAACTCCCCAGGTCAGTAGGTGTCTAATATGCTACTGGAGATCAGTGGAGAAATAACTCTGGAAAGAATGAAGAGATGGAGCCAAAGCAAAAACAATACCCAGTTGTGGATGTGACTGGTGATAGAAGCAAGATTCAATGCTGTAAAGAGCAATATAGCATAGGAACCTGGAATGTCAGGTCCGTGAATCAAGGCAAATTGCAAGTGGTCAAACAGGAGATGGCAAGAGTGAATATTGACATTCTAGGAATCAGCGAACTAAAATGGACTGGGATGGGTGAATTTAACTCAGATAACCATTTTATCTACTACTGTGGGCAGGAATCCCTTAGAAGAAATGGTATAGCCATCATGGTCTACAAAAGAGTCTGAAATGCAGTACTTGGATGCAATCTCAAAAATGACAGAATGATCTCTGTTCGTTTCCATGGCAAACATAAGGATATGTTGACTATATTTGTATGGACCTATTACTGGGCTCTCTAATACGTTTCATTGACCCACCGATACTACACTGCTTTGGTTTCTGTAGCTTTTTAATAAGTCTTGAAGTCAGATTGTCCCGGTTCTCTAACATTGTTCTTCAAAACTATGTTGGCATTCTGAGTCTTTTTTATTTCCATGTAAACATTTGAATCAGATTGTCAATACTCATAAAATAACTTACCAGCAGTTTTATTAGAATTTTATTAAATCCCTAGATCAGGCTGGGAAGAATTGACATATTAACAATAATGAGTCTCGCTATTTATAAACATGGAGTATGTATTTAGTTCATCTTCTTTTTTTTTTTTTTCATCAGAGTTGTAGTTTCCTCACACAGGTCATGTATATGTTTTGTTACATTTATACTGAAATATTTATTTTTTTGGTGCTAATATAAATCATTTCATATCTTTAATTTCAAATTTGTTTATTGCTGATACATAGAAATCCAACTGATATTTGTATGCTAACTATATCTTGCAACCTTGCTATAATCAGTTATTAGTTTCAGAATTCTCTTATGGCTGCTGAAAAAAAAATTTTTTTCAGTGGTTTAAAGTAACATGCCTTAATAAAGATACCTTGCAGTTATCTAGGTCAGAAATCTGACACAGTTCACTCTGGGATAAAATCAAGGAGTTAGTAAGACTCTTCATTATTGAAGGCTCTAGGAGAATATTCATTTCCTTATGGTTGTAGACTTGAGACCTTGTTTTCTTGATGGTTATCAGGGGAGGGTCACTCCCAGTTTCCAAAGGCCTTCTGGATTTTTTGGCTTATGGACCCTGTCCTTCATTTTCAAAGTCAATAAAAATAGAATGTTTCTCACAGCTTATGTCTCTGATCCACTCTTCTACCTCTCTCTCCCATTTTTACCACTCATTTTATTAAATTATACACACACAGATATCCTGAAATAATATCCCCATTTCAAAGTCTTTGATGTTTACCACCAAAGCCCCTTTTTCCATGTAAGGTAATATATTCATAGATTCCAGGGATCAAGGCATGTATATCTTTGTGGAGCCATTGTTTTTTCTGGCACAGTAGGTATTGAACAGGAAAAAATAATTAAAGTCAAGTAAGAAACTATAGAGAAGGATGAGGAAAACCACCCACGTTTTTAGATAACAAAAATTTTGTAGCTTAAAAAGCTAAATAATTCAACTAATTGTGGTCATATAAATATTTTTTTCCTAGTTCAAAGAACATCATCTCAACAGTCGTTCCAGACAGTTTGCTTTACTTAAGATATTCATGTATGAGGTAACCATTCTCTTAAGCTATTGCAAAATATAAGATACTGTGTAGATTTTTAGTGTTTAGGAAGTCCTTTTCTTCAAAGCTTTGAAAATAGTTGCTTCACTGAAATATATGGAATACCTACATTATATGAAAAACGTTTTATATGAACACCTATCATTCTGATGAATATTATCAGAAAAGCAAAGGATGAAAGAGAAATCAGCACAGTTTCTCAGGCACAAGGTATTCAGGTTTCAGTTAGGATGTAAAGTTTAATTTCATTGCTATAATACTTTGTTCATATCACTGATTTATTTAGGATCATATATGATATTTTGATTACTGCTCTGATTCTTCTCCTGAACTGTTATATGCTGCTGGATGATAAGATTATGTTTTAAATTTTCTTTCTTTCTTTCTTTCTTTTTTCTTCAGAGACTTGCTTGCTGTTGTTTCATCACTAAGTTGTGTCCAACTCATTCGCACCCCCACAGACTCTAGCCCACCAGGGTCCACTGTCCATAAGATTTGCCAAGCAAGAATACTGGAGTGGGCTGCCATTTCCTTTTCCAAGGGATCTTCCTGACCAGGGATTGCACCCACATCTGCTTGGCAGGCATATTATTTACCATTGAGTCACCAGGGAAGTCACTAAGTGACTTCCTTAGTTCTTGGCATATAGTAAGCACTCATTTTAGTTGAATTTAGAGTCACAGCAAAAACCAATATTTTTCTTTGCTCATGTTTTAATTAGTTTCCACAGAAACTATTATATTACTTATTTTTGTGTTTTATACAAAATGGAACAACCTCAAGGAGTTAGTTTCACTTCCACTTAACCAGCTTTATTACTTTTTAGTGTATAGTGGCAATGCTTTAGGATAAAAAGGAGCCAATTTTATTTCAGTCTTTTGATTGTCAAGTTTTTAAACAAACTAGAATAATGTCGTGTGTTTGTGTCTGTGTGTGTGCTCAGACGCTCAGTCATGTCCAACTCTTTGCAACCCAATGAACTGTATCACCAGGATCCTCTGTCCATGGGATTCTCCCAGCAAGAATACTGGAGTGGGTTGCCATTTCCTCCTACTGGGGATCTTTCCCACCCAAGGATCAAACTCATGTCTATTATGTTTCCTGCATTGGCAGATAGGTCCTTTACCACTAGCACCAGCTGAGAAGCCCCAGAATAATGTCATAAATATGTGTAAAAGTATAAGTACTAAAGTAATACACTTAAGATGATACCAAGAAAACTTTCATTTTTACTTAACTTAGACGTCCTTTTTTTTTTCCTAATAGAAATAGAAGTTTGGTAGCAATAAATTCAATATATAATGGAAACTTTTACTGATAACTTCCTTCAATTTCAATAAAACTCCAACAATAGAAAAATGGCATAAATTTAAATAGTAATTTAAAGTCTACTGGTCTGATGAAAACATTTCCTACAGTAAAGAGAAGTGCCAGTGTACTGCTAGTTTTACTCCAATAAGTTCCATTTTTCAAGAGGCCTCCTTTCAACAGCTCTACTGAGTGTGTTTGTGGGGTTTCTCCTGCTGTTACCTTTGGCAATGAGAATGGAGACTATGTGTCTATACTGGGTTAAAACTATTGCCGGGTGTGGCATATCACCTGAGTCATCAGATATGCTGTTCTTGCTGAACTGTTTATGAATTTTTCATTTGCACATAAGCAAAATCTGACTTCAACTAGTTTATGAAAAGAACTTACTATGAGGGTAATGGCATGTCTCATAGAATCAAAAAGGAAAAAGCCAAAGGCAGCCCATCAAAAGCAAATGGGACTAAAGACTACAAACCCAGATTCTAGAACCCTTTTACAGTTCTGCTCCTAAGTATCCTCAGTTCCCTCTCCTTTCTTCCCCCTTTCTCTCTTTTCTTCCTATTGTGTACCCTCCTTTCCTCCCTCCTTCTTTCCCTGCCTCCTCCTTCCTTCTTCCTCTCCAGACACATATTTTGCTCTTCTATGGTAAACATAATACTTTATACTTAGGATTTGTTCTACCAAATACCATCACCAAATACAATACCAATCTCCATTATTTCAAGCATAAGGGAAAAACTGGTGTACAATTACTTTTGTTTGTTGATAGGTAAGGTTAATACTAATTTGTTGATAGTATCAGGAAGCACTTTCAGCAAAAAAGCCAGATGGTCAATGTTTCAACCCTTTCACTCTATGTTATCAATGTCGTGACTATTCAACTCTGCCATTGTAGTAAAAAAATTGTCATAGATAATATGTAAATAAAAGAGTGGCTGTGCTTCAATAAAATTTATCTACATAATCATCAGGCCATAGTTTGCCAGTTCCCAGTGAAAGGTTGTGGCTGTGAGCCATGAACAATGCCAGGATTCTTGGTCTCCAGAGGAGAAAACTTTGATCTGGGGCCAGAGACAAGGCTTGATCACTTGGAACTTTTGTGTTGCAAAATTTTATTAAAGTATAAATGGGATAGAGAAAGCTTTTGACATAGACTTCAGAAGGGGGGGCAGAAAATATACTCTCTTGCCAGTTTTTAGCAAGGCATCTTATACTTGTTAGCAAGCTGTTGATCATAGATAAAAGAAACATTTCAAATCTGAGAGGGTTGTACCAGGTATCTCTTCCACAACATACATATCTGCACAAGGGGAGGGTCTCCAAATGAGGTATCTCTGGGCAAGATATATTGCATCCAGAAAACAATTGACATGTCTTGAAGGAAAAGAAACCTCCAAATAAGATACATAGTTTGATTAACATATCTTAAAAATATTTCATTGAGTAAAATACATTGTTTAGCTGGGCAATTAGCAGCTCAAGCTTTGGGAAAAAGTTTTAGCTGGAACCAATCATCATCACAGCTTGTCCTCACAACAACATAGGATGAAAAGGAGCCTCCAGTTCAGTTCAGTTCAGTTCAGTCACTCAGTTGGGTCCCACTCTTTGCGACCCCATGAATTCCAGCATGCCAGGCCTCCCTGTCCATCACCAACTCCTGGAGTTCACTCAAACTCACATCCATCGAGTCAGTGATGCCATCCAGCCATCTCATACTTGGTCGTCCCCTTCTCCTCCTGCCCCCAATCTCTCCCAGTATTAGAGTCTTTTCCAATGAGTCAGCTCTTCACATGAGGTGGCCAAAGTACTGGAGTTTCAGTTTTAGCATCATTCCTTCCAAAGAACAGCTAAGGCTGATTCCTTTAGAATGGAGTGGCTGGATCTCCTTGCAGTCCAAGGGACTCTCAAGAGTTTTCTCAACACCACAGTTCAAAAACATCAGTTCTTCGGCACTCAGCTTTCGTTACAGCCCAACACTCACATCCATGCATGACCACTGGAAAAACCATAGCCTTGACGAGAGAGACCTTTGTGGGCAAAGTAATCTCTGTTTTTCAATATGCTATCTAGGTTGGCTATAAATTTCCTTCCAAGGAGTAAGCGTCTTTTAATTTCATGGCTGCAATCACCATCTGCAGTGATTTTGGAGCCAAAAAAAAATACAGTTTGACACCGTTTCCATTGTTTCCCCATTTATTTCCCATGAAGTGATGGGACCAGAAGCCATAATCTTAGTTTTCTGAATGTTGAGCTTTAAGCCAACTCTTTCAGTCTCCTCTGTCACTTTCATCAAGAGGCTTTATAGTTCCTCTTCACTTTCTGCCATAAGGCTGGTGTCATCTGCATATCTGAGGTTATTGATATTTCTCTGGGCAATCTTGATACCAGCTTGTGCTTCTTCCAGCCCAGCATTTCTCATGATGTACTCTGCATATAAGTTAAATAAGCAGGGTGACAATATACAGCCTTGGCATACTCCTTTTCCTATTTGGAACCAGTCTATTGTTCCATATCCAGTTCTAACTGTTGCTTCCTGAAGGAGCCTCCTCTACATGGCTAAAGTGGGAGCAATGGAAAATAGAAAAGACATCCAACACTAATCCTTTGTTCCTCTTTCCTCTTGGGGACTCCTGGCTTTCCTATTTGTCACCTGCTTATTTAACTTATATGCAGAGTACATCATGAGAAACGCTGGGTTGGAGGAAGCACAAGCTGGAATCAAGATTGCTGGGAGATATATCAGTAACCTTAGATATGCAGATGACACCACCCTTATGGCAGAAACTGAAGAAGAACTAAAGAGCCTCTTGGTGAAAGTGAAAGAGGAGAGTGGAAAAAGTTGGCTTAAAGCTCAACATTCAGAAAACTAAGATCAGGGCATCTGGTTCCATCACTTAATGGCAAATAGATGTGGAAACAGTGGAAACAGTGGCTGACTTTATTTTTCTGGGCAGCCATAAAATTAAAATACACTTGCTCCTTGAAAGGAACGTCATGACCAACCTAGACAACATAACAATAAGCAGGGATATTACTTTGCCAACAAAGGTCCGTCTAGTCAAGGCTATGGTTTTTCCAGTAGCCATGTATGGATCTGAGAGTTGGACTATAAAGAAAGCTGAACACCAAAGAATTGATGCTTTTGAACTGTGGCGTTGGAGAAGACTCTTGAGAGTCCCTTGGACTGCAAGGAGATCCAACCAGTCCATCCCAAAGGAGATCAGCCCTGGGTGTTCATTGGAGGGATTGATGTTGAAGCTGAAACTCCAATAGTCTGGCCACCTCATGCAGAGAGCTGACTCATTTGAAAGGACCCTGATGCTGGGAAAGATTGAGGGTAGGAGGAGAAGGGGACGACAGAGGATTAAGTGGTTGGATGGCATCACTGACACAATGGACATGTGTTTGGACACACTCCGGTAGTTGGTGATGGGCAGGGAGGCCTGGCATGCTGTGGTTCATAGGGTCACAAAGAGTCAGACACGACTGAGCAACTGAACTGAACTGAACTGAGCATACATATATACATACAAACACACACACACACACACACACACACACACATTCTAAGTTGCTTCGGTTGTGCCCAGCTCTTTGCAAACCTATGGACTATAGCCTGCCTTGCTCCACTGCTCATAGAATTCTCCAAGAAAGAATACTGGAGTGAGAGGCCATGCCCTCCTCTAGGATATCTTCCTGACCTGGGGATGGAACCCACATCTCTTATATCTCCACCACTGGCAAGCAGGTTCTATACTAGTGCCACCTGGGAAGCCTATATATATATATATATATATATATATATATATATATATATATATATATATATATATATATATATATATACACATATAATCCATAGATTCCCTTTTGTTCCTATTTCTCTGGAGAACAATGACTACTACATCACTCCTAGAAACTAGTAACTTTGTATATTTATTCATTCATTTCTGGCTGTTATTTCTGCTCTACTTTGTACTATTAACAGTTACTGTTATATGGAATATCATACTCTAAAACTAGCAAGTGGCCAAGTGAACACAGAACAGACACTGAAACACCTGGCAATTCTAAAACTGTTTTCTGGTTTAAATTTAGTAAAGCAGATTTAAAAAGGTTGATTATAATGTGTACAACTCCCATTGCCCTTTGCTGAGGGAAAGGAATATATTCCCAAACCCCTGCTGAGAAATCAATCCTAGGCAGAAATTATCTATTCACTTCCAAATGAATCTGGCATAATCTTTAGGTTAAGTTAGTACCTAACCCAATCAAGCCAAAATATAAGTTTATCAGTGACAATTAGGTTTAAATGAAAGCTCTGCCTAAACAGGAAAGAGAACAGTTAGGATCAAGAGATTCTCCCCTGGAATTTGACCTAGAGATATGCCTAGAATATCATTCAGTTATTAGTAGAGACAGAATAGAAAGAGATTCAAAAACAAAACAAACAAACAAAAAAACAGATACAGAGAAATCTGTTAAATCACATTAAGGAAGTATGCTAAAGTGATAATTCAAGAATTCTTGTGATTAGGAGACCCACATACTGAAGCCACCCAAACTACCCTGGGGCATCAAAGCCATCAACTGTGTTCCCATTTTGGAGAGCCTTGGTCTCTGGGTAACTCTGGGCCCTGATTTTCTAGTTTCTTTTACTAATATTTGCTGTTTGATAGTCACACATTAGAGACAAGCTAAATTGAATTTTATTTTTATCCTAAAAAGAGTAAATAACACATATCCATTAAACTCAAAGAATCAAAACATGCATTAAAACAATGGAGAAGACATCTCAGTTTACATTTAGCCAAACAGAATATGAAGAATATAAAGCAAGTTTAAAACAAAAGGTTTGATTAATTCTTATTTTATTTTCTACCTACATAGTGATGTTGCACCATAAACAAGGAGATATTGAACAAAGTTAATAACATCACATTAGAAGTACATAATGTTTGGAACATGCTGTCTTTATGAGGCTAATCAAATAGTGTTATTAGGAATGAACAGAACAATGAGGGTAATTAGTGAAGAATTACTTTTAATAGATATTAATTTCATTTAGATATTTTAAGTGTGGATAATTGGGTAGGTGCTGTGAATCACAATAGCAAATATGGATAACTTGCATGTAAGCAAAATATTTAGTTTTAATGAACAGAAGAGACTTAACTTTATTGAAAATTGAAAGAATAGCTAATTCTGTAAAAAAATTGATACAATCCTTATAACATACCATGACATTCCTTATGTAAGGTTCACAAAGATACATAGAAACTTCAAATTAACTTGATTAAAGTACCAAAAGTTAAGATTTTTAAAAGGCAATATCTCTGTTGTACTGACATGAAAATAAAATTTATTTTTGAGGTATCCCCCCCAAAAAATCATCTGTTTTACAATTAATTAATGCTTTATTTTAACTATAGTATCCAAGAAATATAATGCTCTTGTCTAGAAATATGTATTAACTTTCAAACAGCTATTCAAGAATAGTATGGCTTTTTATAGTGATCTGAGAGAGAAAATAATTTCTAGTTAAAGAGTACAGAACAGGGAAAAATTATCAAATAATATGATCAACATTTTCTATGTATTAACCATTAATATTTCATTTGTTAAATTGATTTCAGAAATCATATTCTATTTGTTAAATCATAATGGTATTCACTGATTTATTTACTAAATATTCACACAGTACTAGGCACTTTTCATATTTTTCTCAATAAAAACAGTATCTGCCTTTCACTGAATTATTCATATGTGCAGGGCAGTATATTGAGCCATTATATACATTATCTCATTTGATCCTTATGGCATTTCCATACAAAGAAGTCACCAGTAAAACAATAAATGTTCCTGCTGCTGCTAAGTCGCTTCAGTCGTGTCCGACTTTGTGTGACCCCCATAGACAGCAGCCCACCAGGCTCCTCTGTCCCTGAGAGTCTCCAGGAAAGAATACTGGAGTGGGTTGCCATTTCCTTCTTCAATGTACACATGCATGCTAAGTCGCTTCAGTCGTGTCCAACTCTGTGGGACTCCATGGACAGTAGCCCACCAGGCTCCTCTGTCCAAAGGATTCTTCAGGCAAGAATACTGGAATGGGTTGACATTTCCTTCTCCAAGCAATAAATGATTAAAGAATAAAACTCAAGTGATGCAGATTTTACTATTATAACACTTCATGAAGTGAAGAGTCTCATTTTGGAGAACTACAAAATGGGCTGAAAGGCAAGAAGCTTTTATAGGATAAAAAATAAAGAGCTAAGAGGAGACAAACAGAAAATATCTGATGCCTTGGTCACAGTGCTTTGGGACAAGAAGGCACAGAGTTGGCTTGACATATGTGTATACTGTCTGACTGAATAGACTGTGTTTCTAATCAAGTGGAGCATTTACATGGACACAAAAGTTATCTAAATTTCAGTTTCCTTATGTGGTGTCCCAGGCAGGAGCATATCCATCCTGGAGAAATTTATTTCAACAGTGCTTCCCTTTTGATCGTCCTTTTGTCCATTTAAAAGCTATGATCAAACATACTGGTCTTAGTGTGACTCTCAGCTACCACTGCCTCTTTGAGTCTCAGTATCATATTCATAGGAGTTGATTTCAGACTCCTACCCTTGCACTTCCTATCCTATCCTTTTCTTTTGTCATTCCAGTCAAGGAGAGATCATCTGTCAGTTCAACAATGGCTGCCCAAACACATTTAAAACTTTTGAGGACATGCAGGGTATTATAGAGACAACAATAAATATTGAAGGCAAAATAATGTCCACAGTCTGGTAAGCAAACTTGAATGTTGCTAAGCCAATTTGTCTATGTATTTCATGTAACTGTGTCTCCACTTCCCTAGAAGTGTTTATTCAGTGATTTTGTTCCAGAGAAACCAAGGTACTAAAAATCAGGGAGAAGTTTGTGACAAGCAGAAAGAGGTACAGCATCACCAGCAATGGTAGACCAGTTGGAGACTTGGGAAATTGGATTTTCCAATTAAGCCAATTGGAAAATTGGGTTATCCTCCTTTGTAACTGTAAGATATGTGAATGATGGCAATATCTTTTTAGTCAAAGCAAGGAAAGAGGTGAACAAAAGAGTCACAAAGATCTTTGTAGTATA
Organism: Capricornis sumatraensis; assembly: GCF_032405125.1. NCBI lineage: Eukaryota > Metazoa > Chordata > Mammalia > Artiodactyla > Bovidae > Capricornis > Capricornis sumatraensis. The sequence goes on along the minus strand of NC_091074.1, from coordinate 41,748,107 downwards.
AGAATTAGGAAAAGGATGTTCAGAGAAGAAAGTAGGAAAGAAAAGAAACATTCATGACTCTCTTGATCTGATATCTTGGGAGTCAAGTACTTATCCTAGTTGAATTGGTTTTAATGTCTTCAACAGTCCCACAGAATCATATGTCAGATGGAGTCTTCTTCAACTGTAAATATTGCCAAAGATTTTGTTAGTCTTCAGTTACTCAGTGGTGTCTGACTTTTTGTGACCCCATGGACTGCAATGTGCCAGGCTTCCCTGTCCTTCACTATCTCCCAGAGTTTACGCAAACTCATGACCATTGAGCTGATGATGCCATGCAAACATCTCATCTACCTTTTGAGGCCCCCTTCTCCTGCTGCCCTCAATCTTTCCCACTATTAGGGTCTTTTCAATGAGTTGGCTCTACCCATCAGGCGATCAAAGTACTGGAGCTTCAGCTTCAGCATCAGTGATTTTGGAACCCAAGAAAATAAAGTCTGTCACTGTTTCCATTTTTTCCCCATCTATTTTCCATGAGGTGATGGGGCCAGATGCAATGATCTTAGTTTTTGAATGCTGAATTTTAAGCCAACTTTTTCACTCTCCTCCTCTTTCACCTTAATCAAAAAGCTCTTGAGTTTCTCTTCGTTTTCTTCCATTAGTGTGGTGTCATCTGCATAACTATTAGTTAATCAGTCATGTCAGACTCTTTCTGACTCCATGGACTGTAGCCTGCCAGGCTCCTCTGTCCGTTCAATTTTCCAGGCAACGATACTGGAGTGGGTTGCCATGTCCTCCTCCAGGGGATCTTCCCAATCCAGTGACTAAATCCGCATCTCTTATGTCTCCTGCATTGGCAGGCAGATTATTTCTCATTAGCACCACATATTTCTTCTGGTAATCTCGATTTCAGCATGAGCTTCATCCAGCCCAACATTTCTGATGATGCACTCTGTATGTAAGTTAAATTAGCAGGGTGACAATATACAACCTTTCCCAATTTCGAACCACTCCATTGTTCCAAGTCTGGATCTAACTGTTGCTTCTTGACCTGCATACAGGTATCTCAGGCAGATAAATTGGCTTTGTTCATAATAGTGCTTCCTAAGGAGCATTTGCCTTCACACTCCAGGATGTCTGACTCTAAGTGAGTGATTACAGCATCACAGTAATCTGGGTCATTAAGACCTTTTTTTGTACAGTTCTTCTGTGTATTCTTGCCACTTCTTCCTTATCTCTTCTGCTTCTATGTCTGTCCATACCACTTCTGTCCTTTATTGTGGCCATTTTTGCATGAAACTTTCCCTTGGTATCTCTAATTTTCTTGAAGAGGTCTCTAGTCTTTTCCATTCTATTTTTTCCTCTATTTCTTTGCACTGTTCACTGAAAAAAGCTTTCTTACCTCTTCTTGCTATTTTTTGGGATTCTGCATTCAGATGGTTGTGTCTTTCCTTTTGTCATTTGCCTTTTGCTTCTCTTCATTTCTCAGCTATTTGTAAGGCCTCTTCAGACAACTATTTTGCCTTGTTGCATTTCTTTTTCTTGGGGATGGTTTCGGTCACAGCCTCCTATACCATGTTATGAACCTCCATCCATAGTATTGTGGCAGGAGGGTCAGTGGTCAACAGTGCTTGGTAGAGTCCCTTCCATGAAACTCATTTTTGAAAAAGCATCAAAGTAAGACAATAACTGTAATGACAAAATACCTAAAAATGCCCATCATTAATCTGATCAGAGTTTATTATAACGGAATAGACAATGAAATTTGGTTATTTTTGTGATATAAGGTAGTAACTAGAATTACTGCTGATAACCTTATAAGGACATATCAAATTTATAGGAATTTCATATAATTTCTAGAATATTTATATTAATAACATGCCTCCTTATAAACATAACCAAGAAGGTATTACTTTTTTTATTTGATCATTCTTCCCATGTAATTTATGGATTCCTGGTGGCTCAGTTGGTAAAGAAACCGTCAGCAATGCAGATCTGGGTTCTATCTCTCTTTGGATCAGGAAGGTCCCCTGGGGAAGGGAATGACAACCCATTCCAGTATTCTTATCTGGAGAATTCCACAGACAGAGGGGCCTGGCAGGCTACAGTCTATGAGGAAGCAAAGAGTTGGACACAACTATGTGACTAACACACACACACAGATGTAATTTAACATAACAAGTAAGCCTAATTTAATCCTTTGAGATTTTCTACAGACTGTCTGGGAAATCTAAAAGTTAGTTTGAAGTCAAAAAGACTTCATTTTGAATTTTGTTTTGGGGAAAGTTTGTAAAAAACTATCCGTTTAACTAAGGTGACAGTTAAAGACTTTGAAGTCAAATTCAGAAATTTATAGAGTTCTAAAGACCTTAGCTCTTTTAATATTTAGGAAGATGGATTTCCTTGCATATATATGGAATTTAGAAAGATGGTAACTATAATCCTGTATGTGAGATAGCAAAAGAGACACAGATGTATAGAACAGTCTTTTGGACTCTGTGGGAGAGGGAGAGAGTGGGATAATTTGGGAGAATGGCATTGAAACATGTATAATATCATATATGAAATGAATCACCAGTCCAGGTTCGATGCATGATACAGGATGCTTGGGGCTGGTGCACTGGGATGATCCAGAGGGATGGTACCGGGAGGGAGGTGGGAGGGGGGTTCAGGATGGGGAACATGTGTATATCCGTGGCAGATTCATGTTGATGTATGGCAAAGCCAATACAATATTATAAAGTAATTAGCCTCCAATTAAAATAAATAAATTTATAATAAAAAAGAATAACATATATAAACAATACCCTTAAAATTAAAAAAAAAATCAAGACTTGATGAAACAACATGAAACACAGTAAATTATTTTGGTGAGAAACAAGATCTTTGATTTATAGGCTACTTACTCAAAGGGTAAAGAAAAAAATGAACAAACATTGTTTACAATATCTTATCAGGGGAAAACCAATAATCTAATAAAATATTTTTATTTTAACCAAGAGAAAAACTAATTCTAATTTTATACTTATGTACTTTTGATATTAAAAGTAATTTTTAAACAAGTAATTCTATTCCAATATTAGCTATCTTGACTACACATACAGTTCTATTTCCAAGATTATTTTTTTTTTCCACAAAGCTTCTGCAAATTTTTAGATTCAATTATATTTGTCTTATGTTTTCCCCTTCTTTCTCATTCTAAATTATTTGCTTTACTTTAGGACAAAATTCCTTTCTTTTTCTCTTAACAAAAACATTTGCAAATGTTATACCTTATATCAAAAATAATTCCTACTTTTCTTGCATAGAGATTTTCTTGTATTATTTCTAGTAGCTTTAATTATATATATACACGTGTGTGTGTGTGTGTGTGTGTGTGTGTAGGTATATGCTTCCCTGATGGCTCAGACAGTAACGTACCTGCCTGCCAATGCAAGAAACATAAAAGACATATGTTCAGTCCTGGGGTTGGGAAGATCCACCGGAAAAGGAAATGGCAACCCACTACAGAATTATTGCTCTATAAATATTGCTGGGATAATCTCATGGACAGGAGTCTGGTGGGCTATAGTCCATGGGGTTGCAAAGAGTCAGACACAACTGGGCAACTAACATGCACACACACGCATTTGGAATTCTTAAACTCTTAAAATTTTTAATTCCTAGTGAAAATGAAGAAGTAAGAAATCTGTAGGTTATCTGTTGCACTAGTGTAGTGTTCTTGGATCAACAAATTTATAAATACATTGCATGATTTCTTGAAGTATATTTTTTCCTCATGGTGAATTTTTTAATGACACAAAGAATGTTTACTAATAAACCCAAATATTTGCAATTTCTCTGGAAAAGCAAGCCAAATGTGGATAAACTTTTGTTTATAATTATTGTTTCAGTATTTTCTCTAACTTGGGCATAATTTATATTAGCATATTCAAAGAATATCCATCATTAACTTATTTCAGAGTAACTTCAAGGTTTCAAGTTACCAAAAAGACTTGGGGAACAATTTTAAGTAATCACACAGTAAAGCATAATTATTGTTGAAAAACATATTTATAAACTTTTATCTTATAGCTATTTAATTGACTTGTTTGTAAAATTATGTTCAGATTACTCATGAAAATATTTTGAGACACTAAACAGCTAACCATCATTTTGAGTTACCTTTCTTTCTGACAAATACTGTAATAGAGATAACACAATCTTATTTGACTTTTAGTAAGTTGAGGTGGAATCAAAGTTGTATACCTACATAATGCAGCACTGGATAAAGCACAAGCTGAAATCAAGATTGCCTGGAGAAACAGCAATAACTTCAGATATGCAGATGACACCACCCTTACAGCAGAAAGTGAAGAGGAACTGAAGAGTTTCTTAATGAACATGAAACAGGAGAGTGAAAAAGCTAGCCTAAAACAACATTCAAAAAACGAAGATCATGGTATTCGGTCCCATCATGTCATGGCAAATAGATGGGAAAAATGCAAACAATGACAGGCTTTATTTTGGGGGGTCCAAAATCCAAAATCACTGTGGGCAGTGACTACAGCCTTGAAATTAAAATATGCTTGTTCCCTGGAAGAAAAATTATGGCAATCCTAAGCAACATATTAATAAGCAGAGGCATCACTTTGCTGACAAAAGTCCATCTAGTCAGAGCTATGGTTTTCCCAATAGTCATGTAGAGACTTGAGAGCTGGGCCATAAAGAAGGCTGAGCACCAAGAAACTGATCCTTTTTGTCAGAGGAGTTTGTAGTTTCCTTGGTTCTGTCTTGCTGGAACAAAAATTTCAGGTGACAAATGGACCAGCATTACAGCTCTTGGACAGACCGGTGTTAGAGCTCTCAGATGAACCAGTGTTACAGCTCCATTATAGCTCAGTTTTATTTAGAAAGTAAAGGAAAATACATTCTGGAGGCATAATGACATGCCAACCCAAAAGATGCGAAGAGAAGAGAGAGAAAAAGAGACCCCTGGCCCTTTTACTCTTTATGTTTATTCTCCTCCCCCTGGGCAGGTCCTATGTAAACTGGGCTAGCTAGGAGCGCTGCTTGTTCTACCTGAGGTCCTCACTCCGGTCCTCAGACCTTTCTTTGCTCTACTTTTGCAAGATTTTCCTTTCCTTGTCTTTTAGCCACTGCTATTTTGGGCTCCTTTTTCCTATTCTAACTACCTAACATTCCGCCCTTAAGAGATGGGAGACCCAATTCTTTGGGAATAGGGGTGTCGAAGTCTTTCTGGCTAATTCCTGCTGAGCTGGGATGGTGAGGGGCCTTGAACCTCCCCCTCTTGCTAGTCTCAGGACTCAGAGTCCTTATATTGGTGTCCATCTAAGGGTGAGTGATATTTTCTGTGGTCAGCTATAGTTTTATATATCCTTGTTGAACTGGCACTGCATGTTGTAGCTTGTTGACCTGTGGAGAAACAAAATGGGTTAGACAATTGATAATACATGGAGTAATCATAAGCAGCATCAGTATGGTATGACAAGGACTAGTAGGGGAATTCAGTTCATTTCACTTCAGTTCAGTTGATCAGTCATATCCAACTCTGTGACCCCAAGAATTGCAGCACACCAGGCCTCCCTGTCCATTACCAACTCCCAGAATTCACTCAGACTCATGTCCACCAAGTCAGTGATGCCATCCAGTGATCTCATCCTTGGTCATCCCCTTCTCCTCCCACCCCCAATACCCCCCAGCATAAGAGTCTTTTCTAATGAGTCAACTCTTCGCATGAGGTGGCCAAATATTGTAGTTTCAGCTTTAGCATCAGTCTTTCCAAAGAACACCCAGGGCCGATCTCCTTTAGAATGGATTGGTTGGATCTCCTTGCAGTACAAAGGACTCTCAAGATTCTTCTCCAACACCACGGTTCAGTTCAGTTCAGTTCATTTCAGTCACTCAGTCACGTCCAACTCTTTACGACCCCATGAATAGCAGCACACCAGGCCTCCCTGTCCATCACCAACACCCGGAGTTCACTCAGACCCACGCCCATCAACTCTGTGATGCCATCCAGCCATCTCAACCTCTATCGTCCCCTTCTCCTCCCGCCCTCAATCCCTCAGAGCATCAGAGGCTTTTCCAATGAGTCAACTCTTCGCATGAGGTGGCCCAAGTACTGGAGTTTCAGCTTCAGCATCATTTCTTCCAAAGAAATCCCAGGGCTGATCTCCTTCAGAATGGACTGGTTGGATGTCCTCGCAGTCCAAGGGACTCTCAAGACTCTTCTCCAACACCACAGTTCAAAAGCATCAATTCTTTGGCGCTCAGCTTTCTTCACAGTCCAACTCTCATATCCATACATGACCAGTGGAAAAACCATAGCCTTGACTAGACGGACCTTTATTGGCAAAGTAATGTCTCTGCTTTTTAATATGCTATCTAGGTTGCTCATAAATATTCTTCTAAGGAGTAAGTGTCTTTTAATTTCTTGGCTACAGTCACCATCTTCAGTGATTTTGGAGCCCAAAAAAATAAAGTCTGACACTGTTTCCACTGTTTCCCCATCTATTTCCCATGAAGTGATGGGACCGGATGCCATGATCTTCGTTTTCTGAATGTTGAGTTTTAAGCCAGCTTTTTTACTCTTCACTTTCACTTTCATCAAGAGACTTTTTAGTTCCTCTTCACTTTCTGCCATAAGGGTGGTGTCATCTGCATATCTGAGGTTATTGATATTTCTCCCGGCAATCTTGATTCCAACTTGTGCTTCTTCCAGCCCAGCATTTCTCATGATGTACTCTGCATAGAAGTTAAATAGGCAGGGTGACAATATACAGCATTGACATAGTCCTTTTCCTATTTGAAACCAGTCTGTTGTTTCATGTCCAGTTCTAACTGTGCTTCCTGACCCACATATAGGTGTCTCAAGAGGCAGGTCAGGTGGTCTGATATTCCCATCTCTTTCAGAATTTTTCAGTTTCTTGTGATCCACACAGTCAAAGGCTTTGGCATAGTCAATAAAGCAGAAATAGATGCTTTTCTAGAACTGTCTTGCTTTTTCGGTTAGCCAACTCCAAATTCCCATCATTAGGATGGCTCAAGTCCTTCCTTCTTCAGAGATCAGAAGATCTATCTCCTGTTTGTTTTGGAGTACAACCCCAGCCAAGCTGTGTTGGCTCTTTAGAGCTGTCCTGATAAATCTTATCCCTAGAAACTTAATTTTGGGGGTGTTCATTATAATTTGGGGGGTGCTCACTCTTTGTAGTTCTCAATAGGTATCTGAGATCCCCCAGGGTCTCACAGGTGTATTGAGTGCCCTCGTCTGTTTTCTTCAAAGGCTTGACTCATGAGTAGTGAATCCAGGAGTCATGTCCTGGTACCCTGACTAATGTGGGGGTAGAAAGTATTACAGGGTAGAGGCCCTTCCATGTGGGTTCATTTTGAGCCTTTGGGGACCCATCTTTCCAGAGTTTAATTAGAACTTGAGTCTCTGGAGCATATAGTGGTGACTCTTTAGAATCTTTTGGGTCCTGGTTGACACCCCACAAGCATATATCCTGTTAGAATTGCCCAATGGCCATAGTATAAGACCAGAGGGTCTAAGCCTCTGGATATAAGAGGTCATTGACATAAACAAAAGATCTCCCATACAGCATTTCATAAGGACTAAGACCAACCTTTTGACTGCCATCCCGACCTCGGATGTGGGGTAGCTCCTCCCAGCTGCCGCTCCTGACCTCGGATGTGGGGTAGGAGTTATTCCGTGTCCGAGGTTAGGGGTGGCATCCTAGAGGAGCTATCCCGCGTCCTAAGTCAGGGACGGCAGCTGAGAGGAGCTATGCCACGTCCGAGGTCTGGGGCGGTGGCCCAGAGTGCCAGGCTGTGACAGCGCAGGAGCAGCCGAAAGGAGCTACCCCGTCCGAGGCCAGGGACGGCGGCCAGGAGCAGTGGTTGCATGGGTGCGGGATGGCCTAGAGGAGCTATTCCACATTCAACGTCAGGAGGGGCAGCAGTGAGGAGATACCCCACGTCCAAGGTAAGAGAAACCCAAGTAAGATGGTAGATGTTGCAAGAAGGCAGACACACTGAAACCATAATCACAGAAAGCTAGTCAATCTAATCACACTAGGGCCACAGCCTTGTCTAACTCAATGAAACTAAACCATGCCCTGTGAGGCCACCAAAGATGGGCGGGCATGGTGGAGAGGTCTGACACAATGTGGTCCACTGGAGAATGGATTGGCAAGCCACTTCAGTATTCTTGCCTTGAGAACCCCAGGAACAGTATGAAAAGGCAAAATGATAGGATACTGAAAGAGGAAGTCCCCAGGTCAGTAAGTGCCTAATATGCTACTGGAGATTGGTGGAGAAATAACTTCAGAAGGAATGAAGGGATGGAGCCAAAGCAAAAGCAATACTCAGTTGTGGATGTGACTGGTGATTGAAGCAAGATCTGATGCTGTAAAGAGCAATATTGCATAGGAACCTGGAATGTCAGTTCCATGAATCAAGGCAAATAGGAAGTGGTCAAACAGGAGATGACAAGAGTGAATGTCTACATTCTAGGACTCAGAAAACTATGATGGACTAGAATGGGTGAATTTAACTCAGATGACCATTATATCTACTACTGCGGGCAGAAATCCCTCAGAAGAAATGGAGTGGCCATCATGGTCAAAAAAAGAGTCCAAAATGCAGTACTTAGATGCAATCTCAAAAATGACAGAATGATCTCTGTTCATTTCCAAGGCAAACCATTCAATATCATGGTAATCCAAGTCTATGCCCCAACCAGTAAAGCTGAAGAAGCTGAAGTTGAACTGTTCTATGAAGACCTACAAGACCTTTTGGAACTAACACCCAAAAAAGATGTCCTTTTCATTATAGGGGACTGGAATGCAAAAGTAGGAAGGCAAGAAACACCTGGAGTAACAAGCAAATTTGGCTTTGGAATACAGAATGAAGCAGGGCAAAGACTAATAAGTTTTGCCAAGAAAATGCACTGGTCATAGCAAACACCCTCTTCCAACAACACAAGAGAAGACTACACACGGACATCACCAGAGGTCCACACCAAAATCAGATTGATTTTATTCTTTGCAGCCAAAGATGGAGAAGCTCTATGCAGTCAACAAAAACAAGACAAGGAGCAGACTGTGGCTCAGATCATGAACTCCTTATTGCCAAATACAGACTTAAATTGAAGAAAGTAGGGAAAACCACTAGATCATTCAGGTATGACCTAAATCAAATCCCTTATGATTATACAGTGGAAGTGAGAAATAGATTTAAGGGCCTAGATCTGATAGATAGAGTGCCTGATGAACTACGGATGGAGGTTCCTGACATTGTACAGGAGACAGGAATCAAGACCATCCCCAAGGAAAATAAATGCAAAAAAGCAGAATGGCTGTCTGAGGAGGCCTTACAAATAGCTGTGAAAAGAAGAGAAGTGAAAAGCAAAGGAGAAAAGGACAGATATAAGCATCTGAATGCAGAGCTCCAAAGAATGGCAAGAGGAGATAAGAAAGCCTTCCTCAGCGATCAGTGCAAATAAATAAAGGAAAACAACAGAATGGGAAAGACTAGAGATCTCTCCAAGAAAATCAGAGATACCAAGGGAACACTCCATGCAAAGATGGGCTCGATAAAGGACAGAAATGGTCTGGACCTAATGGAAGCAGAAGATATTAAGAAGAGGTGGCAAGAATACACAGAAGAATTGTACACAAAAGATCTTCACGACCCGGATAATCACAATAGTTTGATCTCTCATCTAGAGCCAGACATCCTGGAATGTGAAGTCAAGTGGGCCTTAGAAACATCACTCTGAACGAAGCTAGTGGAGGTGATGGAATTCCAGTTGAGCTATTTCAAATCCTGAAAGATGATGTTGTGAAAGTGCTGCATTCAATATGCCAGCAAATTTGGAAAACTCGTCAGTGGCCACAGGACTGGAAAAGGTCAGTTTTCATTTCAATCCCAAAGAAAGGCAATGCCAAAGAATGCTCAAACTACTGCACAATTGTACTCATCTCACACGCTAGTAAAGTAATACTCAAAATTTTTCAAGCCAGGCTTTAGCAACACGTGAACCATGAACTTCCAGATGTTCAAACTGGTTTTAGAAAAGGCAGAGGAACCAGAGATCAAATTGCCAGCATTTGCTGAATCATGGAAAAAGCAAGAGAGTTCCAGAAAAACATATATTTCTGCTCTATTGACTGCCAAAGCCTTTGACTGTTTTGATCACAATAAACTGTGGAGAATTCTGAAAGAGATGGGAATACCAGATCACCTGACCTTCCTCTTGAGAAACCTATATGCAAGGCAGGAAGAAACAGTTAAAACTGGACATGAAACAACAGACTGGTTCCAAATAGGAAAAGGACTACGTCATAGCTGTATATTGTCACCCTGCTTATTTTACTTATATGCAGAGTACATCATGAGAAATGCTGGGCTGGAAGAAGCACAAGCTGGAATCAGGATTGCTGGGAGAAATATCAATAACCTCAGATATGCAGATGACACCACCCTTATGGCAGAAAGTGAAGAGGAATTAAAAAGCCTCTTGATGAAAGTGAAATTGGAGAGTGAAAAAGTTGACCTAAAGCTCAACATTCAGAAAACGAAAATCATGGCATCTGGTCCCATCACTTCATGGGAAATAGTTGGGGAAACAGTGGGAACAGTGCCAGACTTTATTTTTGGGGAGCTCCAAAATCACTGCAGATGGTGACTGCAGCCATGAGATTAAAAGATGCTTACTTCTTGGAAGAAAAGGTATGACTAACCTAGCTAGCATACTGAAAAGCAGAGACATTACTTTGCCAACGAAAGTCCATCTAGTCAAGACTATGGTTTTTCCTGTGGTCATGTATGGATGTGAGAGTTGGATTGTGAAGAAAGCTGAGTGCCAACCAATTGATGCTTTTGAACTGTGGTGTTGGAGAAGACTCTTGAGAGTCCCTTGGACTGCAAGGAGATCCAACCAGTCCATTCTGAAGGAGATCAGCCCTGGGATTTCTTTGGAGGGAATGATGCTGAAGCTGAAACTCTAGTACTTTGGCCACCTCATGTGAAGAGTTGACTCATTAGAAAAGACTCTGATGCTGGGAAGTATTGGAGGCAGGAGGAGAATGGGATGACAGAAGATGAGATGTCTGGATGGCATCACTGACTCAATGGACACGAGTCTGTGTGAACTCTGGGGGTTGGTGATGGACAGGGAGGCCTGGCTTGCTGCAATTCATGGGGTCGCAAAGAGTCGGACACGACTGAGAGACTGAACTGACTGAACTGAACTGAAGACCAACCTGTTCCTTAGGGGCAACATGGGTGGGGAGGAGAGCTATTTATATGTCTCCTTCCATCCCAGGTAGGTGTCCTGGATTATCTTTTTTATCACTGATTTTAATAATTGGTTGGCTTTTTGTACTTTTCCTGAAGACTGAGGCCTCCAGGCACAATGGAGATAATAAGTAATGCCTAGTCTGAGTGAACTCTGGCAGTCGGTGATGGACAGGGAGGCCTGGCGTGCTGCAATTCATGGGGTCGCAAAGAGTCGGACACAATTAAGCGACTGAACTGAACTGAACTGAATGCTTTTGACACCCCTTGAGTGACCTTTGAAGTAAATGATGTCCCACTGTCATTTCGTAATTACCTCAGCAGACCAAATCTTGGAATGTGTTCATGGAGCAGTTTTTTTTTTTTTTTTTTAAACCACCTGCTCAGCCTTCTCAGTCTGGGTGGGAAAGCCTTCAATCCATCCTGTGAATGTATCTATCATGACTAATAGGTATTTATACCCTTGAGAAACTCACAGCTGGGTGAAGTCCATCTGCCAGTTCTATTCTGGGTAGGTCCCACGTTGTTGGACAGGCTGGGCCAGCTGGGGTCTTTGAGCTCCTTGGGAGTTGTTTAATTGGCAAGTGGGACAAGAGGAGACCACTTGCCTTATAGTCTTTTGGAGGCCTATTCCTTTGAAGGATCTTTCTAGTAATCTTTGGAGGGCCTTTTTCCCTAAATGAGTGCTGGCATGTAAGCAGTTAACCAATTTCCATTGGTGGTTCCCAAGCAGAAAAATGACTCCCTCCTTTTGGAACCACCCCAGATGGTCTTCTTGAAAGCACCACTTAGCTTTAAGAGTCTCAGCTTCAGTATATGAAAGAATTTCTGACAAATTAGTCTGTGGAACTAAGATAGCAATCCCTATCAGGTCATTGTTCTGTAATGCTGCTCTCTTAGCTGCCTGATCAGCTGCTTGGTTCTGTCGTGCCACTTCTGTGCTCCATTTTTGGTGTCCTTTACAGTGGGAGACTGAAACCTCAGCAGGCAGATGAACCTCAGCAGGCAGATGGACTGCCTCCAAGAGCCTAAGGATTTGATCACCGTATTTGACTGGGGACTCTCGGGTGGTCAAGTGACCTCTTTCTTTCCAAATAGCAGCATGTGCATTTAGCACCAGAAAGGCATACTTGGAGTCACTGTAAATGGCTACTCTTTTTCCTTCTCCCAGCTCTAAAGCTTGAGTCAGGGTTACGAGCTCAACTAATTGGGCTGAAGTACCTGGTGGCAAATGTTCGGCCTCTGTGGTCTCAAAATTGGAGACCACTGCATATCCGGCTCTTCTGTTTTCCACCCAAGACAAAGCTGCTTCCATAAGTGTACCAGATTTCCTTAGAATTAGTCACAGGTTCTTCTGATAATCCTTCTCAGGGTTTCGTCCAGTGGTCCAAGGTTTCTAGGTAAGAGTGAAAAGGGAGAGAGCCCTTCAGGATAGGCAGGAGGGTGGCTGGGTTAAGAACCTTACAAGGGAATATAGTGAGGCCTGAACTACTTGATATCTGAGGTTTCTTTGATCAGGCATCCATAAATGGCCTCACCCATTTAGGAGTTGTTTCACTTGGTAGCTGGTATAAATAGTTAGTTTGCCCCCAAAAGAGAGTTTTAAAGCATCTTCTGTCAGGACTTCAATAGCTGCAAGATTTCAAAGGCAGGGAGGCCAGCCTTAGGCCGTTGGGTCAAGCCTCTCGAATAAGTAAGCTATAGGCTGGGGCTTTGATTCCAACATTTGTGTTAACACTCCCAAGGCTATTCCCTCTTTTTCGTGGACATAAAATTGGGTCTGGCAACCTCAAGGCAGGTGCTTGAGTTAAAGCTTGTTTTAGTGTACCTCTGCTTTCTTTTGAGGAGTTCCCCTCATCAGTGGGATTGAATCATTCCATCCCTTCAAGCTTTCACATAGGGGCTGGGCAGTTAGATCATAGTTGGGTATCCACATTCTACAATATCCAGTTAGCCCTGGTAGAGATCTCAATTGTTTTCAAGTCCTGGGGGAGGGTAACCGGAGGATTCCTTGTACTTAATCAGAGGACAGCCTCGTGGGCCTGTAATCTGAACTCTCAGGTAAGTGACCTTTCTCTTGATCATCTGTGCCTTAGCATGGGGGACTTTATATCCCCTCTCTGCCAAACAGTTTAGAACCTGAATTACATGTTGTTGGGCATTTTTCTCATCTGGAGAGCAGATCGGTAGGTCATCTACATATTGTAATATTTTCTCATTAGGTCCCAGGTCCATATCTAGGAGATCCCAGCTAAGAGCCTGCCAAAACAGGTGGGGCTATCTCTGAATCTCTGGGGTAACAGTATCCAAGTCATCTGTTGGTGTTTTTCTCTTGGAGCCCCCCACTTGAAGGCAAAAAGATATTGGAATTCTTTAGCCAGTGGTATGGAAAAGACTGAATCTTTGAGATCCAAGAATGTAAACCACTTGACACTGGGTGGGATTTCTCCCAATATTATAGGGATTGGGTACTGTGGGATGGAGGGGGACTACAGCTTCATTTATGACCCAGAGATCTTGAACCATTCACCAGATTCCATCCTTTTTCTTTACAAGGAGATCAGAATGTTACACAGTGAATTGATGGGGACCAATAGCCCACAGGCAAGGAATTTATTTATTAGTGGCTGTAGTCCTTCCTGAGATTCTCTTCTGTGGGGATATTGTTTCCAGTTAGGTAACCGAGTGGGATCTTGGAGGACAATGATGACCAGTTCACCTTGGTGGGCTCGTCCAGGAGTCCCCTGGTCCCACACCTGGGGGTTAATTTTGTTCTCCATAATTTTTGGTCCCTTTCTATTTGACAGGGTGTAATGAGTTCCTCAGTAGTAACCAGAAGCTGTAGGGCTCTAGGGGCTGAAAAGCTTCCCGCCACAAGGGTAGTCCCCAGTTCAGTGAGTATATCTCTTCCCAATAAAGGAGTAGGACACTGAGGGACCACCAGAAACTAGTGAGAAAATATTTGTCCATCCCACCAACAAAAAAGTGCTCAGGTGAATCTTTTAGTAATTGTTTTTCTTAAGGCACTCAAAATGGTACAGGTTTGGGAGGAGAGTATCAAGAGAAGGAGGTCAGAAGAGAGTAGGTAACCTGTGTGTCAACCAAGAAATTCTCAGATCTACCTGCCACATCCAACTGCACCTTTGGCTAAAGACCCATGATGGCTATCTGTGACAGGAAGGCTGGCTGGAGTGGACTGCTTCAGTCCTGTTAAACCATGATGAGAGAAGGCTTCACACTTTACCTTGAGGTTCTTGGGTCCCCAGGGCAGAGTGCCGGCCAATGTTCCAATTGATGGCATTTGAAGCAAGCTGTTTTAGGAGACTTGTCACAGTTTGGACACTCTTTGGCCTGATGCCCTGCCTGTCTACAGATTAAGCACTTGCCTCCTGCCTTATCCTTCAAGGACTCAGGGTTTCCCATAGGGCTTCCCTGGAGGGCAGCCAGCATCTGGGCATGCCTTGTTTCTTTCCTTTTCTCCCTTTCCTGGGCCTTGGGCTCCATTTCCTGTTCTCTATTATAAAAGGTATTGGTGGCTGTCTGGATCATCTCATCGAAAGAGGCAGCAGAGTCCTACTGCTATAGCTGTTGTAACTGTATCCTGATGTCCGATGCACGTTGGGACAGGAATGTCTCCTTTAAAATCACCTGTCCCTTGCAAGAGTCTAAGTCCTGGTAAACTTTTGGAGGACCTCTTTTAGCCTTTTGAGAAAGGCAATGGGGCTCTCATTGGGCACCTGAGTTTTGCTGGGCTGCTTTCAGTCTTGCCTTCACACAGATCAGAAAGTAATCCCTTTCCCAAATGTGCTCAGGGTCATTACAATTCCAAATAGGATCTGAGGAGGGGACTGCTTCCCCTACTGATTATTTATCACTTGACATGTGAAGCCCTGTAGCATACCTTCTTGTTTCTTTTAAGAACTTAGCAGACTGAAAATGAAGAAAGTGGGCAAAACCACTAGACCATTCAGGTATGACCTACATCAAATCCCTTATGATTATACAGTGGAAGTGAGAAATACATTTAAGGGACTAGATCTGATAGAGTGCCTAGTGAACTATGGATGGAGTTTTGTGATATTGTACAGGAGACAGGAATCAAGACTATCCCCAAGAAAAAGAAATGCAAAAAAGCAAGATGGCTGTCTGAGAAGGCCTTACAAATAGATGTGAAAAGAAGAGAAGCAAAAAGCAAAGGAGGAAATGAAAGATATAAGCATCTGAATGCAGAGGTCCAAAGAATAGCAAGAAGAGATAAGAAAGCCTTCTTTAGCAATCAATGCAGTGAGATAGAGGAAAACAACAGAATGGGAAAGACTAGAGATCTCTTTAAGAAAATTAGAGATACCAAGGGAACATTTCATGCAAAGATGGGCTCAGTAAAAGACAGAAATTGTAGGAACCTAACAGAAGCAGAAGATATTAAAAAGTGGCAAGAATACACAGAAGAACTGTGAAAAACTGATCTTCACGACCGAGATAATCATGATGGTGTGATCACTCACCTAGAGCCAGACATCCTGGAATGTGAAGTCAAGTGGGCCTTAGGAAGCATCACTATGAACAAAACTAGTGGAGATGATGGAATTCCAGTTGAGCTATTTCAAATCCTGAAAGATGAGGCTATGAAAGTGATGCACTCAATATGCCAGCAAATATGGAAAACTCAGCAGTAGCCACAGGACTGGAAAAGGTCAGTTTTCATTCCAGCCCCAGAGAAATGCAATGCCAAAGAATTCTCAAACTACTGCATAATTGCACTCATCTCTCACGCTCAAAATTCTCCAAGCCAGGCTTCGGCAATACTTGAACCGTGAACTTCCAGATGTTCAAGCTGGTTTTAGAAAAGGCAGAGGAATCAGAGATCAGATTACCAACATCTACTGGATCACTGAAAAAGCAAGAGAGTTTCAGGAAAATATGTATTTCTGCTTTATTTACTATGCCAAATCCTTTGACTGTGTGGGCACAATAAACTGTGGAAATTTCTGAAAGAGATTGGAATACCAGAACACCTGACCTGCCTCTTGAGAATCCTATATGCAGGCCAGGAAGTAACAGTTAGAACTGGACATGGAATAACAGACTGGTTCCAAATAAGAAAAGGAGTACGTCAAGGTTGTGTATTGTCACGTTGCTTATTTAACTTATATGCAGAGTACATCATGAGAAACACTGGGCTGAAGGAAGCACAGGCTGGAATCAAGATTGTCAGGAGAAATATCAATGACCTCAGATATATAGAGGACACCACCCTAATGGCAGAAAGTGAAGCAGAACTAAAGCACCTCTTGATGAAAGTGAAAGAAGAAAGTGGAAAAGTTGGCTTAAAGTTCAACATTCAGAAAACTAAGATCATGGCATCCGGCCCCATCACTTCATGGAAAATAGATGGGAAACAGTGGAAACAGTGGCTGACTTTATTTTTCTGGGCTTGAAAATCACTGCAGATGGTGACTGCAGCCATGAAATTAAAAGACGCTTACTCCTTGGAAGAAAAGTTATCACCAACTTAGACAGCATAATAAAAAGCAGAGACATTACTTTGTCAACAAATGTCCATCTAGTCAAGGCTATGGTTTTTCCAGTGGTCATGTATGGATGTGAGTTTGGACTATAAAAATATTGACCGCTGAAGAATTGATGTTTTTGAACTGTGGTGTTGGAAAAGACTCTTGAGAGTCACTTGGACTCCAAGGAGATCCAACCAGTCCATCCTAAAGCGTATCAGTCCTGGGTGTTCATTGGAAGGACTGATGTTGAAGCTGAAACTTCAATACTTTGGCCACCTAATGCGAAGAGCTGACTAATTTGAAAATACCCTGATGCTGGGAAGTATTGAGAGCAGGAGGAGAAGGGGATGACAGAGGATGAGATGGTTGGATGGCATCGCCGACTCAATGGACATGGGTTTGATTGGACTCTGGGAGTTGGTGATGGACAGGGAGGCCTGGCTGGCTGTGGTTCATGATGTTGCAAAGAGTTGGACACGACTGAGTGACTGAACTGAACAGATGCTCAGGGTCAGATAAAGCATGGCTAAATATGACCGTGATGTCCTTTCATGTCAAGTCAAAGGCCAAGGTAATGTGTTTGAATGTACCTATATACTTGGCTGGGTCATCGGTATAGCTTCCCAGGTCTTGTTTGATCTATCTTAGTTCTAAGAGTGACAAGGGCTTATGGACCCGCATTGTTCTGAATTCTCCTCCAGTTTCAATAAGGGATATACTCGAGTTGGTTTTTGTGGAGGGGGTGCTTCCAGGTATGAGGGCACGTTTGGTTATAAGGAAGGAAGGAGCACTAGGCAACTCGGGAGCCATGGGAGGTGAGCCTTCATGAGGCAGTTCCTTCTCTTGGTTGTCTGTGCCTAACACCATTCGCCTAATAAATAGGTTCACTTTTAGGGCATACAGCAATCCCATACTTAAGACAAGAGTTCCTTTATATCTCTTAGTGAAAAGAAAAGTTGGACATAGGGGGTCTCTGTCCATTTCCCTTGTCTTTTCAAAATAAATCTAGCTGCAGGATGGTATTGTAATTTAAACTCCCATCCTCAGGCCGGTGTTCCTTGTCCCCCAGAGGATACTGTGGTCATGCAGTGGCACAAAATAATTTTAAGTGACGTCTGCTTAGAGAATAGAACAGCTTCCAGTTTTATAAGATGCATCTCAAGGGCGTCTGTCGGGAAATGGATAAGTTATTTCCCATGTGAAAGACAGTGATGACATGGAGGAAAAGGAAAAAGAAAAAACCAATAGGGCTTCTTCAGTTTCCATGGGTGAACTTCCTTAGGGATGAGTCTTTTTAAAGCTTATCCTACCCAGTACTGTTGCAACCTGGGAGCCACACGTCCCCAGTTTGGGGTGCAGATCCCCAGGCAAGCGGAGGTATGACAGCCTTCTGGAGATCAAATCCCCAGGCAGGTCAAGGCATGTCGACCTCCTAGGACCCCTGGACTGGTGGATCCCCAAGCAGGTTGAGGTATGACAACTTTTTGAGGACCAGATCCTTAGGCAGGTCGAGGCAGGTCAACTGCCTGGGACCCTCGGACTGGAGATGGGCATCCCCAAAGTCTCCAGCATGATCAGTGCTGGGTAGGATTAAGGGGTTGTAGTTTTAACTCCAGAGAAGGCAATGGCACCCCAGTCCAGTACTCTTACCTAGAAAATCCCATGGATGGAGGAGCCTGTAGGCTGCAGTCCACGGGGTCACGAAGAGTCAGACACGACTGAGCAACTTCCCTTTCACTTTTCACTTTTATGCATTGGAGAAGGAAATGGCAACCCACTCTAGTGTTGCTTGCTTGTTCACTGCAGATATGAATAGATATCATGATGTAAAGCAATCCATGGCTTTCCCCTGAGACTGGGAATCTGTTGAAGCAGCCAAAACCCTTATCCTCTTGCTGCTCTGAGGAAATGTAAGTCACTGATTTCTTCCCTTAATCCTCCATAAGAGCAGGTTAGGGTGTATCTAATTGTAAATATTTCATTGTCATAGACCCACTTTAGTTAATAAAAAACATAATGACAAAGAAGTGGGTTATCTGGCCCTGTTAGGGACATTAAGAGTATCTTAATAATAAACAGCAATGTTGCCTACAAGTGGGCAGGATCCTAGTTGTATGAGTTAGTAAGTGGCTTAAGAACAAATTGATAAGAGGCAATGTACCAGATGTTCCATAAAAGTGGGGTGGAGATTTGACCCCAGGGTATGTTTGTTACTTTTAGGAAAAAAGTGCTAAGGGTTTGGGCCCAAATGGCCTGCAGGGCTAATTCCCAAAGTAACAAACATCCCTGGAAGCCCAGTTGCCTTTGAAGGGATGCCAACAGATGGACTTCTAGCAGGCATTGTGTGACTGTCACCCATCCTAGTGATTCCACTGAGAGATACTCTTATTGCACATGTTGTTGGAAACATGGTAGATGATGGCCTGAATATCTAATGGGATTGGATATTAAACAATATTTCCCTCCCAAGGGCCAGCTATTTTCTGGTTGTCCCTCCAGAAGATTGTAGAGGCAACATTGTGGGCCCAGAAGGGGCTCAGAAGAAGAGCATGAAACAGGAGAAAAGGGGGCAAGGCACAGCTTTTGAAAGAATGACATAGTCCAAGGGCATAACATAAACTGATTAAAATCAAATTGGTCTAAGATGACAAGTCAAATTCAACTAAACCTTGATCCCCAATCTGTAAGCTAAATGACACACCCAGAGGTGGCAGGAGAGTTCCAAGTCACTGTCAAAAGATGGAGTGGGTGGTTCCCCAATGGTTGGGATGATTCTCCCACTTATTAGCATATGACTTCACCAAGCTCGAAAAAACTAGCCACACCACATTCCATGGCCACAGCACTTGCCCTCTGTGATGGCTCACACCCTGTGAAGTTTGCTTCTCTCTGAATCCAAACAAATCCACCTCTTACCTATCACTGTGTCTCTAACTGAATTTTTGCAATGAGACATCAGAGCCTGAGCTTCATTAGCTCCTGAAGCCAGGCACCATGGGTTTTGGCCAGCTCAAGTCCCAGGAGAGAGAAGGTGAAGGACAGGAGGAAAAAGCAGTGGGGAAAACGTGCCAAGGAATCCCCTTCATAACCTGCCAGAAAATCTGCTAAATACCTGACCTATGCCCACAGTTTTCATCAGCCTAATCCTTGGTACAAAAAAAGATTAAGGACAGAAGAACCCCCACCAGCTTGGGTAACAGCTACTGAGGCCCAGCAGATAGTGGAACCTTTGGGATACACTGAGGAGTAGTCCTGCCAGAGTCCCTCAATTGCACCCACCATTGCTCACCTATTCATGGGGGGTTTGAGGAAATAAGAAATGAGAGTTTTTAAAGGAATTAAGATTTTGTTAGCCATATCTCCTTCCAGTCATAGAAGGGAGGATCTCCTACCTTAACCAGAGGTCTTCTGGAATCTGAGACTGAGCTGCATGAGCTTTCTGGTGAGCTCGTTTTTCACTGTCCAAGTTTTCAGCACGCTGGGCTTCTTGTCACTTCTGCTGCACTGGGATTTCTTTGCATTCAGCTTCCACCACAGGAGCTTTTGCCAAGTAGGGCTCCTGCTGTCCTTGGCTTCCTTCTTACAAGGGCCAAGCCGAGGTTGTTTCAGCCAGGTTAAATCCCAGAAATGGCACCATAAATGTCAGGGGAGTGTGCAATTTCCTCAGTTCTATCTCATCGCAACAAAAATTTGAAGCGACGAATGGACCAGCATTACAGCCCTTGGACAGACCAGTGTTACAGCTCCGTGTTACAGCTCAGTTTTATTTAGAAATTAAAGGAAACTACATCCTGGAGGCATGACAGTATGCTGACCCAAAAGACGTGAAGAGAGGCCCCCAGCCCAATTTTGGCTTTTCTTTTTATATGTTATTTTTCTCCCCCTGAGCCTGCCCTATGTAAATTGAGCTAGCCAGGAGTGTTGTTTGTTTTACCTGATGTCCTCACTCTGGTCCTCAGATCTTCCTTTGCTATATTTTCGTGGGCTTTTCCCTTTCTTATCTTTTAGCCACCACCATTCTGGACTCTTATTTTAACTACCTAACATTTTGAACTGTGGTGTTGGAGAGGACTCTTGAGAGTCCCATGGATTAAAAAGGAGATCAAATCAGTCAATCTTAAAGGAAATCAGTCCTGAATATTCATTGGAAGGACTGATGCTGAAGCTGTCCTGATGCAAAGAAACAGGTCATTAGAAAGCATCCTGATGCTGGGTAACATGGAGGGCAGGAGGAGAAGAGGATGACACAGCATGAGATGGTTGGATGATACACCAACTTAATGACATGAGTTTCAGCAAGCTCTGGAAGATGGTGAAGGACAGAGAACCATGACATGCAGCAGTCCATGGGGTCATAAAGAGTTGGGCATGACTGAGTGACTACACAACAGCAACAAACCTACATTATATTTAATACTAATAAATACTACCTACATTATATTTAATACTAATAAGCTTTAAAACCATGCTTTTTAAAAAAAAATTAAATAGACAAATCCTTAATTTGCTTTTTTTTTATTGAAGAGTATCCTAGATCATGTGAACTTGAAAAATATTTAGGTTAGATTTTTAGTATTTGATAGTATACTTGATCGACATAATGCTTAATTTTCTTTATGCCCATTGAAAGTGAAAGTAAAGTCGCTCAGTCATGTTCAACTCTTTGCCACTCCATGGACTGTAGCCTACAGGCTCCACCGTCTGTGGGATTTTCCAGGCAAGAATACTGGAGTGGATTGCCATTTCCTTTTCCAGATCTTCCCAACCCAGGGATTGAACCCTGGTCTCCTGCATTGTAGGCAGACACTTACTTTACCATCAAGTGCTCTTTAAAAATTAATTTTGGCAAAACTAACTTGAGATAGTATGGCACATATCTATAACATACATACACTGACATATACAAAAATACAGACACAAAGAGAGATCTTATGGGATCTTATGCTTTCACTTAAAATTTTTAGTCATGAGACAGTTACAATAATGTAAAACTATTTAAAAAAGAAGAGTTGGATTTGAGTCATATCATAGTACAATTTCTGGCATATGGTAACTTAAGGTATGTGCTTAGATGACTTAAAATTTATTAATATTTGTGGGGAGAAAATATTTTCAACCAGCTTCCAAATAGTTTGCCCTCATTTTTTGTTTGTTTCTTCTGATAATTATTACCTCCCTGGTCTTTGCAGTTCAAAAACATGGCTGTCAGTTCCTAGAGAAGACCAGGTAGAATATTTACATCTCAAAAGAACAGAGAAAGAATACAAGTTGCTCCAAGGACTTGGTTTCTAAAGCCCAGGTTATTTACAGCATCCATAAGTCTTTTGAGATAACTGGGGGTCTTTAGGATTGATAAAAAGAACAGATGTGCTTTTTCTGTTCTTTTAAAGACTCAATTTATAGAACAGTTTGTTTTAGCTCCTCAAAGAACTGAGTAATAACCTGAATGACAGAAAGACGCAAATTTACCAATTCAATTGCATTATCTTTAATATGCTTCTTTATTTCAAGATGAAGATCTTCAAGTAAAACAGAAATCAAAAGACTCTTATGTTCTGGATTTATATGTGTTTGCTTTTATTTATTTTCTCAAGTCCGTCAGTGGTTTATGCTCTGAACTTACCTTGAAGTTTTGTGAGTACTCTAGTGGTGGCTACCCACTGTGGACTCCCAGAATCTTTCCAAGATATCAGAACCTTTCTGGGAACCACACACACACACACACACACACACACACACACACACACACACATATATATATATATATATATATACACACACACACATTAAATAAAGTTTGCTTGGCGACCTGAACACAAAGGAGTGGAGCTCAAATCAAGAATGACTTACCCATAGCCATCAGTTACTATAAGAGGAATACTGAATAGTTCAACAGGCACCTCGCCAGTACATCTTGTCACATAGGCCATTAGCAGTCAGCTTTCAATCTCATCTGTGCACCAAAAACTTAAAAAAAAAAATCATTCAAGAAAAAAATTTAGAAATACAAACTTTAACACTTCATGAAATGGGTAATCTCCTCATGGAGAACTTCTAAATGGGATAAATGGCAATAAGCTTTTACAGGATAAAAAATAAAAACAAGGAAGAGATGAATAGAAAATATCTGTTGGCTGAGGCCACATAGTCAGCCTTGCTTGGGGTAAGAAGGTCTAGAGTTGGTTTGACATCTGAGGATAGTTTGACATCTGAGGATAGTCTGACTGACTATATTGTATTTCTAATTACATGGAGAATTTATTAGGACACAAAAGTCAAATAAATTGTATTTTCTGATGTGGCACCATAAGCAGAAATGGCTTCATTTTGGGCCTAGAAAGTTATTTCAACATCAGGCATTCAGATGGTTAAATAATTTAATCTGAATCCCAGGTTGGAAATTGCTAAAGCAGAACTTCAAACTCAGGTCTACCTATAGTCAGCCCAAACATTTTGCCATTTCATAAAGTCAACCTTCAGAGACATGGTGTTTTCAGTTTAGTCCAGTCACTCAGTAGTATCCAACTCCTTGCGATCCCATGGACTGCAGCATGCCAGGCCTCCCTGTCCATCTCCAACTCCCAGAATTTACTCAAACTCATGTCCACTGAGTTAGTGATGCCATCCAACCATCTCATCCTCCATTGTTCCCTTTTCCTCCTGCCTTCAATCTTTTCTAGCATCAGGGTCGTTTCCATTGAGTCAGTTCTTGGCATCAGGTGGCCAAAGTATTGGAGTTTCAGCTTAAGCATCAGTCCTTCCAATGAATATTCAGGACTGATATCCTTTAGGATGGACTGGTTGGATCTCCTTGCAGTCCAAGGGACTCTCAAGAATCTTCTCCAACCCCACAGTTCAAAAGCATCAATTCTTAAGCACTCAGCTTTCTTTATAGTCCAACTCTCAGATCCATACATGACTACTGAAAAAACCATACCATACTTTAAGATACTCTACAAGTTTCATATGAGCCAATACATAGTTTTATAATTATAAGAGATTTGATTTTGGCACTTCTAAATGTAAAGCTGAGCTAACAGGGAGGTCCTGCACTAAGCGCAGGCAGCTGCGGCCGGCACACTAAGCACTAAGCATGGCCAAGAGGAGCTACCAAACGTCCGAGGTCAGGGGCAGAAGTTGGGAGGACCCCATGCCCGAAGGGTGGCAGCCAAGAGGAGTTACCCCACGTCTGAGGTCAAGTGCAGTGGCTTAGAGTGCCAGGCTGCGATGGCACAGGAACACATCCGAGACCAGGGGCAGCAGCAGGGAGGAGCAACCCCACATCCAAGAAGTGGTGGTTGCATGGCCGCAGGAGGACCTAGAGGAGCCATCCCATGTTGAAGGTCAGGAAGGGTGGCGGTGAGGAGATACCCCTCATCCAAGGTAAGGAGCAGTGGCTGTGCTTTGCTGGAGCAGCTGTGAAGAGATACCCCAAGGCAAAGGTAAGAGAAACCCAAGTAAGATGATAGGTGTTAAAAGAGGGCATCAGAGGGCAGACACACTGAAACCATACTCACAGAAAATTAGTCAATCCAATCACACTAGGACCACAGCCTTGTCTAACTCAATGAAACTAAGCCATGCCCGTGGGGCAACCCAAGATGGGCGGGTCATGGTGGAGAGGTCTGACAGAATGTGGTCCATTGGAGAAGGGAATGACAAACCACTTCAGTATTCTTGCCTTGAGAATGCCATGAACAGTATGAAAAGGCAAAATGATAGGATACTAAAAGAGGAACTCCCCAGGTCAGTAGGTGCCCAATATGCTCCTGGAGATCAGCGGAGAAATAACTCTAGAAAGAATGAAGGGATGGAGCCAAAGCAAAAAAAATACCCAGGTGTGGATGTGACTGGTGATAGAAGCAAGGTCCGATGCTGTAAAGAGCAATATTGCATAGGAATCTGGAATGTCAGTTCCATGAATCAAGGCAAATTGGAAGTGATCAAACAAGAGATGGCAAGAGTGAATATTGACATTCTAGGAATCAGCGAACTAAAATGGACTGGAAAGGGTGAATTTAACTCAGATGACCATTATATCTAGTACTATGGTCAGGAATCCCTCAGAAGAAATGGAGTAGCCATCATGGTCCACCAAAGAGTCTGAAATGCTGTACTTGGATGTGAAGAAAGCTGAGTGCCGAAGAATTGATGCTTTTGAACTGTGGTGTTGGAGAAGACTCTTGAGAGTCCCTTGGACTGCAAGGAGATCCAACCAGTCCATTCTGAAGGAGATCAGCCCTGGGATTTCTTTGGAAGGAATGATGCTAAAGCTGAAGCTCTAATACTTTGGCCACCTTATGTGAAGAGTTGACTCATTGGAAAACACTCTGATGCTCTGAGGGATTGGGGGCAGAAGGAGAAGGGGACGACAGAGGATGAGAAGGCTGTATGGCATCACTGACTCTATGGACATGAATCTGAGTGAACTCCGGAGTTGGTGATGGACAGGGAGGCCTGGCGTGCTGCGATTCATGTGGTTGCAAAGAGTCGGACACGACTGAGTGACTGAACTGAACTGAACTGAAATGTAAAGCTCAGAAGTAAATGAATTTTCAACGGAACCAATAACAAATTATCAATGCCATTACTCTAACCAGTTAAAGTGAAGATAAAAAACTTGGTTATTACTTGTCTGGTAAATCCACACTTGCCCAAAGAAGCTACAATGCCTTACCTCTGCATGCTACCACACTTAGATATCTGTGCCACTTGCATACATCATTTTACACAATTGGCAGTTCTCTTCTGCACTAGGCCAGTTGAAGGCAAAAGCTACTTCTTTAATGCTTGCATATCGATCACTCTATGCATTCATCCAAACTGAAAGATTTAATGATCTTGGCTTTTTTCCTGAGTTTATGTGTTCATTATCTGTAGTAGGTGGTCTAGCAGTATTAAGTTTGCAGTGAAAATAATAAGTTGCTATGGAAATAATTCTAATTACAAATTATATTGTGTAAGTTAGGAAGATGGAAAAAAAAGCACTTTCAAAATTATGAGCAAGGGATTCTTATTTTAACAAATAGCATCTTAATTTGCTAATTAAATAGTCATTCAGTAGCAGCAATAACTGATGAAATCATTATTTCAAAGCTGCTGGAGAAAAGATCTTTTGGTCAAACTTATGGTTTTGATTTTCCTTTCTGAGGGAAAATATCCAGCTGAAGAAAAAAGACTGGTGAGCGTACTGCAAGGACAACTCAGGGAACAACTAGTGAAATCTCAAAGATTGATTTATAGTTCTTTAATATTCTGGAATAATAAAAAAAAAGATAAAAATATTCTCCATAAACTTTTTTTTACAACCCATTACATTCTTGCATTTTAGACTCTCTCAACATTCTATCATCTCCTATTTGCTCTTGTAAAGTAAATTTGTTCAGCGTCCTGTACTGATGCTATAAGATAATGATTGAATAGAAGGATTATTTTCCTGAATCACATGCCAAATCATGTGCAAGAGATTAATCAGTGCAATATATATTAAAAAGAATGTGTTTTAAGTCCTGAACGCTGGCAGTCCAACTATATACGCTATGTTTCTAGAATTTGCTTTAAAGCATCTTGACAAACAATGGCAACGCATTCCAATATTGTTGCCTGGAAAATTCCATAGAGAGAGGGGACTGGTGGGCTACTGTCCATGGAATCACAAAGAGCCAGACACGACTGAGCATGTGCATGCGCACACACCCACCCACCCACACACACGCACACATCTTGTCTTTCTTAAAGCAATGGTCAATGCATATTGAACAAAAAGAATAACCATTTCTTTTTTGATTGTTTCATTCTCAGTCTAGTTTTCTGCAATTCTTGGTCTTAAAGAGGTTTAGGTTTAATCATAATGTGCTAAAAGTACACATCGGATTGCCTGTTGAAATATTCTTATAGGCATGTCTAACATATTGGGTGATATAGCATCTTTGTGGGCTAATGCTGAAAGGAGAGTACTTCCAGCAAAGGTAAAACAAATAGGTCAGACAAAAATTAGTTGCAATAAAATGGCAATATAAGTTACATTAATATGTATTATTGATATAACTATAACAATTTTAGTATTTTAAGGCATAATTTTCATTTTTATTATGCTGCTTTTAATACCTAGCTGACATTTAAATCTAGCTGTTTGTTTCCTAAAGATTCTGTTATATCAAGATTGTCTATATTTGTGTGTGCTATTGAGGAAGAAAAATTTAAGTGGCTCTTAGAAACAATTAAAGATGTCTTTTTACATGAAATCTCTTGAAAACTTAAGTTTACTATAAAAAAAAATACATTTACTCCAACTCTTTGCCCACATTAGAATTGAAGGATGTGGTGACAGCATTTTAAAAGCGATGTATATACTTCAATTAGTGATCTTGGTATTCTAGTTTTCAAAATAGTATTTTTATTTTGTTCTTTGATAATAATAAAGTACACTGGCAAAGTGAAAGGCTGGATAGACTGAAGCGACTGTATTTGTAGAGATGAAGTGTCATACCTGTTGACAGTCTCAAGTACTAAAATCAGTTGTTCATTTTACAAAGGATATTAGCAATGCAGATCAGAGAACTTCTGTGCTTTGATATTTGCTCAGACTGAAAATTGGTTTTAAGTATAAATTTAAGTGTTGACTTGGATTTTTGAGTATTACTATTCTTTCAGTCTTGGCTGTATCAAAGCACCTTTCTACATATGAACATTTTCTACATGTTGGAGAAGATCAGTGAAGAAAGTATGATGGCTAGAGTGTAATGAATAAGGGGCCAATGCCATAAGCTAATCTCGGTGGAGAATTTATGATTTTGGATTCTTTCACAAAGCAGTTATTCTCATCCTTTTGATGATATGATTCCCTTGAGAATGTGAAAGTTATATAACAGCATTTTCCAAAATAAATACAATATGAGTGACACATTAAGACTAAATATTCTAGCATCCACATTAAAAGATAAAATATAAGTGACTGAAAATAAAATTAATACTCTAATAAGCCCAATTGTCCCTCAGTATCCATGGAAAATTGGTTCTAAGAGCTCCCAGGGCCCCCAAGTACGCTTAAGTGCCTTATACAAAATGATGTAGTGCAATGAATACAATTTGCCCACTGCATGTGGTTTCATATCACAGGTCCAAACAACTAGGGACTGAAGTACAATCTCTGATAGGTTGCACCCATGAAACCTGGGGACACAAAGGGCTGACTGCATTTAACATTATATTTATATAGTTATATAAATAAAGCACACATATAAAGGATTATCTCAAATATAATCTATCAAAAATAATCTGAGATATTTTAATATATTTTTTCAACTAATTCTTAAAAGATCTGATATATATTTTACAATTATAGAACATCTTAATTTACATACAAAATTTTGGATATATGTGATCTATATTCAGATTTCATAAAATTTACAGTTTAAAAAGGATTCTTACATATATATCAACTGTGCAAAACATATTTATATTTTACAATAACTTAACTGAACACAACAAAATAATTGTCTTTAATATTTCAATTCACATTGATAAGACAGGTTAACTTTTTTCAGGAAAAACTGATTTAACTCTGAAGTAAAAGCATGTTAGTTTCAAGATTATATCAATCTAAATTAAGTAAGTTCAATAATTCTTATTTTAATTGTCACATAATTCACACTATATACATTGAACACCAACTCTAAATTTATCAATGTCAACCAAATTTTTCTTACAGACTTTGTAGCCAATTTGTATCATACTATAATTAGTATATTTTATACATGCTGGAAAATATGAAAAATCAGTATTATTGATTTATACTATGGAAGTTTTCCATCAACATGTTATTTTACCTGTTTAAGTCATGACTAATTTTTTTTTCTTACAAGTTCAAATTTATCCCATTCATGGAAAGTGCAGTATTAGTGAGCTTAATATAAATCAAAAGGCCATTTTTTTTATTTGATTAATGAATATTCTGGCAAGCACTCCTTTATTATTGTTACTGTTCAAGAAAATCTAGAATTGAAATTAACATTACAGCCAAACTTTTGAAGGTGGCTCAGTGGTAAAGAAACTGCCTGCCAAGCAAGAGACCCTGGTCTGTTTGCTGGGTTAAGAAAATCCCCTGGAGAAGGAAATAGCAATCCACTTCAGTGTTCTTGCCTGGAAAACCCCATGGACAGAGGAGTCTGGCAGGCTACAGTAGTAGGGTGCCAGTCAGATAGGACTTAGCAACTAAACAATAGTAACAACAAACTTAGAAAGCTTTTTCCATGATTCAAACAGCAGTTATAAGCAAATAATCTTTAAATATCGTTAAAGTGATTGTCTTCTATTTCTTTCAGCAGTTCCATAAACTGACAAGGTTTAATAGCATCTGCATACATATAATAAAATAACAATATCCATGACAGTTTTCATAGAATCTGCTTTGAAAACTGTCAAATACTTTCAACATGTATCCTACAAATAAAAAAGGGATTAATGATCATTGTTTTAAAATCCCAATAACATGTATCCTTCCATCTAATCTAACAAGGGAAGCATCCATCCATCATTATGGAAACTTTTCGTACTAGCTGAATTCTCCATTGATGAATTTTTTTTAAATGGAAAAAAAAAAATCTATATTACAGACACTTCTATATGAAATATTTAATTATTGTTTTTCAGTCATTCAGTCGTTTTCAACTCTTTGTGACCCCATGGACTGCAGCACGCCACGCTTCACTGTCCTTCACCATCTCCTGGAGATTGCTCAAACTCATGTCCGTTAGTCAGTGATGCCATCCAGCCATTTCATCCTCTGGGGCTCCCTTCTCCCACTGCACATGATCTTTCCCAGTATCAGGGTCTTTCCCAATGAGTCGGCTGTTTGCATCAGGTGGCCAAAGTATCGGAGCTTCAGCTTCAGCATCAGTCCTTCCAATGAATACTCAGGGTTGATTTCTTTTAGGATTTGACTAGTTTGATCTCTTTCCCATTCAAAGGACTCTCGAGAGTCTTCAATTCAATTCAAAAGCATCAGTTCTTTGGCAGTCAATCTACTTTATGGTCCAACTCTCACATCTGTATGAGACTACTAGATAAACCGTAGCTTTGACTATATGGACCTTTGTCAGCAAAGTGCTACCTTTGCTCTTTAATATGATTGTCTATGCTTGCCATAACTTTTCTTCCAAGAAGCAACTGTCTTTTAATTTCATGGCTGCAGTCACCACCTGATTTTTGAGCCTAAGAAAATAAAGTCTGTCACTGTTTCAATTTTTTCCCCATCTATTTGCAATGACACCATAGGACTGGATACCATGATCTTAGTTTTTTTTAATGTTGAGTTTGAAGTCAACTTTTTTATTCTCCTATTTCACCTTCATCAAGAGGCTCTATAGTTTCTCTTCACTTTCTGCCATAAGGGTAGTATCATCTGCATACCTGAGATTACTGATATTTCTCCTGGTAATCTTGATTTCAGCTTATGATTCATCAAGCCCAGCATTTCACATGATGTCACATTGCAAATAAGTTACATAAGCAGGGTGACAATATACACCCTTGATGTACTCCTTTTCCAGTTTTGAATCAATCTGTTGTTCCATGTATGGTTCTGTTGCTTCTTGACCTTCATATAGGTTCCTCAGGAGACAGGTAAGGTAGTCTGGTATTTGCATGTCTTTAAGAATTTTCCATACTTTGTTGTGATCCACACAGTCAAAGTTTTTAGCATAGGCCATGAAACAGAAGTAGAAGCTTTTCTGGAATCCCCTTGCTTTTTCAATGATCCAACGGATGTTGGCAATTTGATTTCTGGTCCTTTGCCTTTTCTAAATCCAGTTTGTCATCTGGAAGTTCTCAGTTCACATACTGTTGATGCCTAGCCTGAAGGATTTTGAGTGCTACTTTGCTAGCATGTGAAATGAATGCCCTTGTGCAGTAGTTTGAACATTTTGGCATTGCTCTTCTTTGGGATTGGAATGAAAACTGACCTTTTCTAGTCCTGTGGCCATTGTTGAGTTTTCCAAATTTGCTGGCACATTGAGTACAGCACTTTAACAGCATCTCTTTTAGGATTTGAAATAGGTCAGCTGGAATTCTATCACCTTCACTAGCTTTGTTCATAGTAATGCTTCCTGAGGCCCACTTGACTTCACACTCCATGCTGAATGGTTCTAGGTGAGTGATCACATCGTCATGGTTATCCTGGCCATTAAGACCTTTTTTGTACAGTTCTTCTGTGAACTATTTAATTATCACTTCCATTCCTCGGATATGCATCCCAGGGATAAGTTCTCCCCAATTACAGGGTCTGACTCTTTTAAGGCACTGTTGAAGTTGGTTTGGTAGCATTTTGCTGAAAAATTCTGCAACTATATTCAGGATACTGGCCTCTATTAAAATTTTCTAATCTTGTGGCTTTCTTAACTGAGTTTGGTGCCAGGGTAAAGTTGACCTTATAAAATCAATTTGAAAAAGTTCCCTCTTCTTAATTTTTTTAGAAAAGTATGATATGGTTTATATTAATTTCTTGAAATGCTTTTATAATTCACCAGTGAGAGCATTCTGTTCTTAAGATTTTCTTTTTTTAGAAAATTTTTGATTAAGATTCAATATCATTACTTGTTATTGATATGTTAAGATTTTCTATTTATTCACAATTCAATCTTGGCAGGTAATAGGTTTGTAGGGATGTGGCCATTTCTTCCAGGTTTTCCAAACTGTTGATAGAAGTGTCTTAGGATATTTTGTATTTCTGTGGTATAAACGGTAATGCTTGCTCTTTTATTTATAATTTTCTTTATGTGTGCCTTATGTCTTTTCCTATTCACCAAAATACTGGAAATCCTAGCCAGAACAATTTAACAAGATAAGAAAAAATTGTAACCAAATTAGAAAAGAAGAAATAAATCCAGTTAACATCTTAATTATTATGGTGAACATTTTGCAAAATATATTCAAATATTAAGCCATTATATTGTTTACCATATAACTAATATAAAGTTATATGTAAATAGCACTTCAATAATAAATATAATAGATAAAGGAAAAAATAAAACTGTTTCTGCTTGCATACAACTTGGTCTTAAATATGAAAAACCCTAAAGAATCCAACAACAACAACAAAAACTATTAGAACTAAGGAAAAGTTTTGCTTTCAGGACAGAAAAACAAAGTGCAGAAATAAATCCCATTTCTATACACTAAAAACAAACAAGAGATAGTCATCAAACCACAAAAAGAAAAACTGTAAGAAGACAAAAAAATTAAAATGGAAGAACTAGAAAGACAACTTGAAAACAAGGAATAAAATGACCACAAGTACGTACTTATGAATATTTACTTTAAAATGTCAACGTACTAACTACACCAATCAAAAGACATAGAGTGGCTGATTGGAAAAAAAAAAAAATAAGATCCTTCAATATACTGCCTACAAGAGACTTACTTCAGAGTGAAAGACACATAGCTTGAAAGTGAGGAATAGATAAATTTCATGTGAATGGAAATGATAAGAAAGCAAGAGAAGCGACATTCATATCTGATAAGATATACTTTAAAACAAAGACTATAATGTAGACAAAGAAGAGCATCATATAAAGATTAAGATATCAATACAAGAAGAGGATATTATACTCAATATACACTCATTCAGTACAGAAGCACCTAAATATATAAAGTAAATACTAACAGATATAAATGGATAAACTGACAATAATATGTTAACAGTAGGACACATTAACAGCTCACTGACATCAGTAGAAGGATGCCCCAGAAACAAAATCTATAGGCCAACAGAGGTCCTAAATGACATGGTAGATCAGTTGGATTTAATTGATAATTACAGGACACTACAACCCCAAACAGCAGAGCACACATTCTTTTCAAGCATGCAAGGAATGTTCTACAGAACAGACAACACACTAGATAACAAAATAAACCTCAATGAATCTAAGAGGATGGAAATTATATCAAGCATGGTTTCTGACCACAAAGGTACAAAACTCATAATGAACCTGCAGAAAGAAAAATAAGGAAAACACAATCATATAGAGACTAAACAACATGCTTGATGAGCCAGGCTCATTAAGAAAAAGTCAGGACCCAAATAAACAAAATAAGAAATGTAAGCAAATAAATAACAATTGACACCACAGAAATAGAAAAAACTCATGAAGAACACTGTGAACAATTATATGCCAACAAACTGGAAAACCTAGAAGAAATGGATATATTTCCAAAACATACAGCCAAAAAGAAAACATTTGAGTCTAAAACAGATATTTTAAACATTATGTATTTACATGATTAAAAAAAAAAAAAAACTGAAGTATAGTTAATTTACAATTTTGTGTTAGCTTCAGGTGTATAGAAAAGTGATTCATATATATATATATAATTTTTCATATCCTTTTCCATTATAGATTATTACAAGACATTGAATATAGTTTCCTCTGCTATATGTAGGTCATTGATTTTTATCTACTTTATGCATAGTAGTATGTATATGTTAATGTTATGTTAATTCATGTTTATGTTATGTTACATTAATGTATATGTTAATCCTATCAATTAATATAAATTTATATTAATTAAATAGGAGATAAATCCTAGTTTATCTCCCTTCTGCCCAGCTACTTCCACTGTAACCACCATAAGTCTTTTTTCTATGTCCGTGAGTCTATTTCTGTTTTTTTAACAGGTTCATCATATTTTTTAGATTTCACATGTAAATGAATTCACATGTTATTTGTCTTTTCCTGTCTGACTTACTTCACTTAATAGGATAATCTCTAGGTCCATCCATTTTACTGCAAATAAATTACCATATGATACTGTAATCCCACACCCGAGGATATATCCAAAGAAATAGACATTTTGAACAGACTGATCACTACAAGTGAACCTGATTTTGTAATTAAAAACTCCCAGCAAACAGAAGTCCAAGACCAGATGACTTCACTGGGGAATTTTACCAAATGTATAAAGAAGAACTTACACATACCCTTTTCAAATTATTCCAAAAAAGTGAAGCAGAGCAGTGTTGAGGCAAATAAAATGACACAGTTCCTTGCAAGGGGTTTTTAACAATGGGAAGTGATTCCTATCTTCTCTTCAGTGAAGTAGTGTTTACATATTAGTCCATGACTGCAAGCATAGCCAAATACCATAATCTATCATAACTAGGATAAGGACATGTTATGAACTAAACTGCATCCCCTCATAATGCATATTTTGAAGTCCTGAAATTAAAGGATGCTTACTCCTTGGAAGGAAAGTTATGACCAATCTAGACAGCATATTGAAAAGCAGAGACATTACTTTGTCAACAAAGGTCTGTTTAGTCAAGGCTATGGTTTTTCCAGTGGTCATGTATGGATGTCAGAGTTGGACTATAAAGAAAGCTGAGTGCTGAAGAATTGATGCTTTTGAACTGTGGGGTTGGAGAAGACCCTTGAGAGTCCCTTGGACTGCAAGGAGATCCAACCAGTCCATCCTAAAGGAGATCAGTCCTGGGTGTTCATTGGAAGGACTGATGCTGAAGCTGAAACTCTAATACTTTGTCCACCTGATGTGAAGAGCTGACTCACTTGAAAAGACCCTGATGCTGGGAAAGATTAAGGGCAGGAGGAGAAGGGGATGAGAGAGGATGAGATGGTTGGATGGCATCACTGACTCAACTGACATGGGTTTGGGTGAACTCCGGGAGTTGGTGGTGGACAGGGAGGCCTGGCGTGCTGTGGTTCATGGGGTCGCAAAGAGTCGGACACAGCTGAGCGACTGAACTGAACTGAACTGAACCATCAATATGACTGTAGTTAAGGAGGTAAGTAAGGTAAAAGGATCATAAAGTTAAGCCTTCATCTGATAGAACTGGTGTTCTTATAAGAAGAGGAAAAGACACTGGAGCTCACTTACTAGCTCTTCTATTTTGTGAACAGACCAGGCGAAAAGATGGTCTAAGGAACGAGTGTGTTGTTTAAGCCATCTATTCTATAGCATCTTGCTATGGCATCTTGCTCCTTGCAATCCCATAGACTGCATTTCAGGCAGAGTCTTTACCACCAAGCCACCAGGGAAGCCCCACTGAGAGAAATATGGCAACAGATATGATAAAGCTGTCCAAACTTATATAATTTAAAAAGCTGGTGTCAAGAAAAGAATCACATTTTAATTATGCCTGCATGTTGTTTCTGTCATATCATTTTAGATAGAAAGTACCTCTTTAGTTAATGATATGAAGATAACTATAAAATTTGAATTTAGTTTTTCTTGACAATGTTTTTGTTGTTGTTTTTAAATGTCTAGTTAAGATTTGTTAAGGGTAACTAAGAAGAGAATCTTGACTAAATATTCTGAATCAAAAAATTAATATTTTTGTGTCAATAGGAATTTTGATATTATGATTTAAGTGCCAATTTTTGGTGATCAGGTAAACAGTAACCAGTAAAAAACCACACTTAAAAGAACTAATTCTGCCTTAGTTGATATGTAGTAGTTCATGTGCTGCCAGGCTAGGTTGTGGAGCAATTTTATTATCTCTTTGCCTGTCTGGTCTCTTCACAGGAAACAAGATTTACTGACATACTAACCCTTAATAGATCCTATTTCTTTCTGCATAGGAAAACTGTAATTTGAGGATCCAACTGTTTCACACTCATCTTTTCTTGGAGTTGCAAAAATAACCTGTTGGATACTTTTGAGTCATCTGGCAAAAATTATTTGCTTGCAGAAGCCAATTTTCAGTATTAGAAGAGCTCATGGTATCAGTAGGAAAAGACAAATTGTAACACTGCACAGAGTATTGTTGTGGTATTAGAAACTACAGATAAATTTTTTTTAAATTAATGATTAATAGAAGGCTTGTTGCACTCAATATTTCTGTAGATATAACTAAAAGGCAAACACTGATGTTTAATAAGATGAGGGTTCTTAATGAAAGAGACAATCATTACAAAATGTTCAAAATATTTTGTCATAATTTTTAATAACTGTCCTTTTAAAGATATAGATTTCTCCTCATGATTCATGTACTTACTGTCTTTGTCTCTAACATATTTCAAATTTCTTAACGGAAAGCTTCAAAGAAAGCAGTAAAATTCAAATCAAACAAGTTAAAATTTACTGTGACTCAATTATTTCCTATTTCTAAAGATTTTGTTAGAAAAGGCTGCTATATGCCCTCTAATCAATTTAATATTTTATATAAAGGAACATGTACACATGATGCACTGCATGTATCAAGCACTGTGCATTGTGGGTACAAAGAAAAATAAGGCATAGTTTCTGCCTTCAATGAGTTTAGCATGTAAACAAACAACACTGTAACAGAGCACTGGGTTTGAGTTCCCCGTGTCATACAGCAAATTCCCAATGGCTATCTATTTGGCATATGGTAATATATATGTTTTAGTGCTACTCTCTCAGTTTGTCTCACTCTATCCTTCCCCCACTGTGGGAGATGGGAAAGAGGTTCAGGAGGGAGGGGATTATGACTGATTTACGTTGATGTATGGCAGAAAGCGACACAGTATTGTAAAGCAATTATCATCCAATTAAAAATAAATTAATTAAATATTTAAAAACCTTGTAAAATTATTTTTATACCATACACTAAATTAATGGAATGTCCCATAGATAAAAGATGGAAAATGTACTTCTCGTAGCTTAAGGTTCATGTTTTCCTGGAGGGAGTGATTTTTGAACTGAGCCAAAATGATTGGCTTAAATATGTAAAAGAAGGTGAAACTACAGACCCATATATTTACGGTCTAATATAGCTGTAAAGCCACACTTTTAGATGTACTTAGGAGTAATAGTAACGGCAACCCACTCCAGTTCTCTTGCCTGGAGAATCCCATGGATGGAGGAGCGTGGAAGGCTACAGTCCATGGGGTTGTTAAGAGTCCAACACGACTGAGAGACTTCACTTTCACTTTTCACTTTCATGCATTGGAGAAGGAAATGGCAACGTACTCCAGTATTCTTTCCTGGAGAATCCCAGGGACAGAGGAGCCTGTTGGGCTGCCGTCTATGGGGTCTCACAGAGTCGGACACGACTGCGGCGACTTAGCAGCAGCAGCAGGAGTAATAGAAAGCTAACACTTTAGATCTGATTTACGGTGGTACTGTGTAGAGAAAGAAGTAACAGGAACACTCATTAAGATTTGAACTTATTTTTTTAAATAGAATATAATAATCAAGAAAGAAATAATTATTATATGATTAGTATTATCAGTCATAATACTATGTGTTTGTTTTGCTTTAACGTATACCAAGAGTTGGAGAAGGAAACGGCAACCCACTCCAGTGTTCTTGCCTGGAGAATCCCAGGGACAGAGGAGCCTCGTAGGCTGCTGTCTCTGGGGTCGCACAGAGTCGGACGCGACTGAAGCAATTTAGCAGCAGTAGTATACCAAAAGTGAGCAGGAGCATAAGAAAGTAATACTAAGAAGAATAAAGTTGTCAAAAGAATACTTGAGAAAAGTTTTATAAACAACACAAGTACTTTGAGCCTATATTGCAACTTTGCCTTGTTCAAACATGAATGGTCTTGAAAAATAGAAGAAGATCTTGAAAAAGATCTGCTGCATTGTAGAGAATCCCAATGTCCCTCTGACAGCTCAAAACTATTACTTCAAAGCCCTGCTTTATTTAGAAAGACTAGCAAAGAAGGCATGAATAGCAAGGTAATAAGCAACTCATTTAATACAAAAAAGTAATGTGGCTTAAAATGCATAGATTTAGTTTCAGAGTTTTTGGCCCATTTTCCATGCAAATTTTAAAAGTAAGTAAAACATATCTTTTGGTGTGTTGGTCTCTCTTTGCTGTACTTATTTTGTACTTTTGCTGTACTCTTTCATGACAATGTGGGTAAAACACACACACACACACACACACACACACACACACAAAAACACACAAATCTTAGAAAGCCTCATTTTCCTCATCTGCAAACTTGCCATAAGTATTTCTCATGATTGTTAGGAGAATTCACATCCAAAACAATTCTTGACCTAGAACAATTACTGAAGATGATAATTTCTCTGTCTGTCCTATCACAGAAGCCTAGGAGCCTAATACTAGTTTTTTTTTCCTGCTCACATATTTATGTATGAATAATTCATACTATGGTATAAGTGATTAAATTACAAATTTAACTATTACAAACTAAATGGAAGGTTTTGTTTTGACAAGACTTTTGTCTTGCCAAGCTAAATATATGGCAGTTAAGTGAGAATTTCTAACATCAATATAATGATAGAGGAGAGTGAGAAGATAGGAAGACAGCAAATGTCCTGGCCTTCTTTTAACATTTACTAATAGTTCCTTTCAAATGGCTGATTTGATTCTCTTAATCCAAGAATGTGTAATATTTATTTTATATGAAGAGTACAGTGCTTGAAGTCAGGTGGCTGAGTTCTCAAAAAAATTAAAGGTCAAAATCAATTAAACTGAAGCAAAACAAAACTACTTCACAACTTTGTAAACATTAAATGGAACAATTATAGAAGGAGCTGTATTAGCAATTGTGTCTGACATTGTCAAACGTACCAAAAAAGGTAATGTACATAATTTTCTTGTCATCATATTTGGATTTTTATTAAAAGAAATTAGGATGTTATTCTTAACCATGCACAGTTGCCTGTACACTGAGTCTTGGGCTCATTTTGGATTATGATCTCTGATTTTCTTTATTTAGCTTAGTGACAAATGACTCATCAGTGCCCCATTCTACAGTACATACCTACCTTTCCACTGTGTTCATTTTCTTTTTTACCTCTGTTTTTCTGGCCTCTCTGATGTCCATTTCTATGCAGTGAATTTACATGCAATCATTAGCAAATAAAATAGAATAGAATAACAGTTAGGAGAACTACCAAATGCAAGCTATCATATTCATAGTTCTATCTTATTCCCATTCCCAGTTAATATACACGTGTATGCCCATGTGAACACAAACACATCAGAATCATATTCTATCCTCAAACCTTTGCCAATTTGACTCACTTAAAGCAGATAAACCCATTAATCCACTTTATTGTATCTGGTAGCATGAGTTCCAATTTAGGTACTTTGTTTCAAGGAGAAGGAAATGGCAATCAACTCCAGCACTCTTGCCTGGAAAATCCCATGAACGGAGGAGCCTGATAGGTTACAGTCCATGGCGTTGCAAAGAGTCGGAAAGGAATGAGCGACTTCACTTTCACTTTCACTTTCAAGGAGTTGTAAACAAAATAACAAAATAAGGACTTTCACTGGAGGTTAGATTTGTTTATTAGCATTTTTTAGAAAATAATGCTGTTTAGGATTCTAGCCCCCCCCCCCCCCTCCAAAAATCTATAGAATGTCAAAATTGTACTAATTTTCGTCAACTTTTACAGTAGAACAATGGAGTATAGGCACAAACCAATGCTTTTTCTTTAAATTATAGTGGTTAAGACATGAAGCCATTAAAATAAATGTCTTAGCTGTGAATTTCCCCCTCATCTGGGAATTGACCTTGGGCAAAATGATGAAGTATGTCTTCAGAGATGCCCTTTGCACTCCAAGGCTTCTCTTTCCCAGCTCTGTCACTTGATCCCCAAAGCAATCCCCTGGCAAAGGCTCTCAGTTTGGACTGAAGATCCTCAGTGCTCTATTTCTTGACATTTTCCCAGCTCTTCTTTAGATCAGACATTATCTATTTGGTATCACTCATCTGCCTGCTTTCCCAAAGTAAAATATATATATTTATAATATATATTTATATAAAAATTAAAAGCTAAAAATTAATGCTGATTTTCCTTTCATAATACCATTTTAACACAGTATTTACTCATATAAAATAACTATAGCAGATATATGAAAAAACATTTCAGGGAATCATTAATACTCTCTGTCTTTATTCATTAATAGTGATCCATTAATCACTATCCATCAACATCACACAGAAGATTTTCTATCAGTATGAGCTGAAAAAAAAAAGGGATCCAGGGTGCGGCATTCAGGTACAGTGATGAAACATATAGATCTTAACATCAGTTGAACTAGAAGCTTCAAGGAGAAGGTGATGGCACCCCACTCCAGTACTCTTGCCTGGAAAATCCCATGGATGGAGGAGCCTGGTGGGCTGCAGTCCGTGGGGTCTCGAAGAGTCGGACATGACTGAGCAAATTCCCTATCACTTTTCACTTTCATGCATTGGAGAAGGAAATGACAACCCACTCCAGTGTTCTTGCCTGGAGAATCCCAGGGATGGGGGAGCCTGGTGGGCTGCCATCTATGGGGTCACACAGAGTCAGACACGACTGAAGTGACTTAGCAGCAGCAGTAGCAGAAGCTTCAAGTAGAGGAAAGTATATATAATAGTGGGGAATTTAACGTTCTTAAAATTCAGAAAATGGGAAGTCAAACAGTACAGTCATTCAGTCATGTCGAACTCTTTGCAACCACATGGACTGCAGCATGCCAGGCTTCCCTGTTCACCACCAACTCCCAGAACTTACTCAAACTCAGGTCCATCGAGTCAGTGATGTCATCCAACCATTTCATCCTCTGTTGTCCACTTCTCTTCCCACCTTCAATCTTTCCCAGCATCAGGGTATTTTCAAGTGAGTCAGTTCTTTGCATCAGGTGACCAAAGTATTGGAATTTCAGCTTTAGCATCACTCTTTCCATGAATATTCAAGACTGATCTCCTTTAGAATGGACTGGTTTGATCTTGCAGTCCAAGAGACTCTCAAGAGTCTTCAACACCACAGTCCAAAAGCAGCAATTCTTCTGCACTTAGCTTTCTTCATAGTCAACTCTCACATCCATACATGAATACTGGAAAAACCATAGATTTGACTAGATGGACCATTGTTGGCAAAGTATTGTCTCTGCTTTTTAATATGCTGTCTAGGTGGTTCATAACTTTTCTTCCAAGGAGTAAGTGTCTTTTAATTTCATGGCTGCAGTCACCATCTGCAGTGATTTTGGAGCCCAGAAAAATAAAGTCTGTTACTGTTTCCATTGTTTTCCCACCTATTTGCCACAAGGTGATGGGACCAGATGCCATGATCTTAGTTTTCTGAATTTTGAGTTTTAAGCCAACCAGTCAGTTCTAAAGGAAATCAGTCCTGAATATTCATTGGAAGGACTGATGTTGAAGCTGAAACTCCAATACTTTGGCCACCTGATGTGAAGAACTGACTCACTTGAAAATACCCTGATGCTGGGAAAGATTGAAGGTGGGAAGAGAAGTGGACAACAGAGAATGAGATGGTTGGATGGCATCACTAACTCAATGGACATTAGTTTGGGTAAAGTGTGGGACTTGGTTACAGACAGGGAGGTCTGGCATGCTGCAGTCCATGGGGTTGCAAAGAGTCAAGCACGACTGAGCAACTGAACTGAACTGTTAGACTAGGACAAGGTGAAATATAAGAAGGGTAAATACCTAGAGAGCAAATTATGCTTGGGTACATGCTAAATTGTTTCAATCATGTCCACATGTGACCCTGTGGATTTTAGCCTACTAGGCTCCTCTTTCCATGGTCTTTCCCAGGCAAGACTACTGGAGTGGGAAGCCATTTTCTCTCCAGGGGATCTTCCAGACCCAGGGATAGACCATGTCTACTACACCTCCTGCATTAGCAGGTGGGTTCTTTTACACTAGCACCACATGGGAAACCCTAGCACAGCACAGAATCAAATTAAGGCATCTTGGTATTGGAATCTATTTTTAACTACTGCAAAATTAATGTGATATAAAAC
Source organism: Capricornis sumatraensis (assembly GCF_032405125.1). Lineage (NCBI taxonomy): Eukaryota > Metazoa > Chordata > Mammalia > Artiodactyla > Bovidae > Capricornis > Capricornis sumatraensis. The sequence goes on along the minus strand of NC_091074.1, from coordinate 41,706,603 downwards.
AATTTTTGAAGTGCAAGAAATTAGGCAGTGCTGCAACTATGAGCCCTTGTCACAGAATACACTAGAGTATGAACTCGGAGAAGGAAATGGCAACCCACTCCAGTATTCTTGCCTGGAGAATCCCAGGCTTGGGGGAGCCTGGTGGGCTTCCATCTATGGGGTCGCACAGACTCGGACACGACTGAAGCAACTTAGTAGCAGCAGCAGCTGAGAATGAACTCACCCAAGCAATTAATGATATGGAAAAAGTCAGGAGTCTGATAATGAACATTTTAATTTATGTGAATATATGTATAATATAAGACTAAAACAAAGGAACGGCAAACTGGAAGCTCAATGTCCAGGTATATAGTCTGACAAAATAAAAAATATACAATAGGAAAGTAGAATAATTATTGATGTTTACAGAGAAAATGGATGAAACTTAAAAGATACCATAAAACCTGATATACCTGCATGTGAAAAAATTAAAAACCAAACCAGGGGACTTCCCCGGCTGTCCAGTAGTTAAGACTTTGCCTTCCAAAGTAGAGAGTGCCAGCTCAATCCCTACTCAGAGAGCAAAGATCTCATATGCCTCGTGGTCAAAAAACCAAAATGTGAAAAAAAAAAAAAAAAAAAAAAACCAGGAACAATGTTGTAACAATTTCAATAAAGACTTTAAAAAAAATGATTCACAGAAAAAATACAAGTCATAAACATATAAATACAATACATAATCATATTTATATTAACATATAAGCATTTACATTTTTATAAACAAAATTATAAATTTAAAAGGAAAGAATACACAGCTTTCAGGAAAAGAAATACAGAAAATGAACACATTATAATTATAAAATATTATTACAGAGCCAGCACCAAACAGTCAACGAAATAAATAAATCTGAATGGATTCAATCAATTCACTTTTCTTTTCTGTTAAAATTAAATTTCATTTTGGCAATTCAAGCAAAATTCATGCTCTGCACATGTAAAACAAAGTTATGAAAGGCTAAAATAAAGGTATGTGTAAAATTCTGCCAGGTAAATAGAAACAATAAACAGAAAGAAATAGTGATATCATATACAAAATTCAAACTAAAAAAGACAGTTTTAAAAAAGGATATCTTTTGACATTAAATGACACAGGAGAAATATATAGCACTTAAGAATATGCACCAATTTACATATCAATCACTTTTATGAAATAGGTATTTTGTGATACTCTGGTTTAGTTGTTGTGTCTGACTCTTGAGACCCCATGGACTGTAGCCCACCAGGCTCCTTTGTTCATGGAATTTCTCAGACAATAATATTGGAATGGCTTGTAATTTACTTCTTCATTTATGATATACAAAAAGACATAAGCAGAAATATCCTAATAACCAGAGACCTTCATACACCTCTTGAGAATAAGACATCAACTGGACAAAAAATATTCTTAAATATAAGAATATAATAAATAATCAAATAATAATTATAATAGGCAATCTAATAATTAATCAATAATATAATCAAGTAAAGGATTTTACCCAACTGTATAAACAAAATGACAAAAAATAGCTTCTGGGTATCCAAAAAATAGTCACAAAATAAGGTCATGTATTGTGATTTCCTAGGTGATAAAGAATTTGTCTGTCAATGCTGGAGCCACAGGAGACACAGATTCCATCTCAGGGTCTGGAAGATCCCCTGGAGGAGGAAATGGCAATCCACTCCAGTATTCTTGCCTGAAAAATCCCACAGACAGAAGGGCCCTCATGGGCTACAATCCAAGGGGTCACAAAGAGTTAGACATGACTTAGCAACTAACCAAGAAGAAATGAGAGGACACTCCTAGTAATGGATCTTGAGGATACTGGACCAGTGAGAGTACAGAGTATAAATCTGAGTAAGGGAAACTTTATTGATATGGAGGAACTTTCCTTTGACTCAGGAATTAACATCATGCAAGTACATCTGATACTGCTTCCAACTGAAGATGCCTAGCTTCTTGAAGGATTAAAAAAAAAAAAAAAAAAGTGATGTCTACCAAAACTGTGATAGGAACAAGAACAAACAGAGTACTAAAGTGAGGATTGAAATGCCAAAAAGAGACGTGTTAGAATAAATGTTTTATATAAGGACAGGTTATTAGAAGACATATCACTTACTAATTATAAAAGCAATTTGCTAGTCAGGGGATCACTGACATCACAGTTTGTGTAGTCTTTTTTAGGAAATAGCAGAAAGGGAGGATTCTAAGAAACTGGGCACTCCAATGTCAGTGACAGGATTCTGGAAAAGCAGAGGTCAAATAGTAGTACTTAAGTGAAGGAGGCAAAATGGACATGATTGCTATGCTGTTTCTCCATCGCTCAGTCATTTCCTGCTCTTTGAAACCCCCTGGACTGCAGCATGCCAGGCTTCCCTATCTTTCACCATCTCCCAGAGCTTGCTCAAACCCATGTCCATTGAGTCACTGATGCTATCCAACCATCTCATCCTCTGTCTTCCCCTTCTCTTCCTGCCTTTAATCTTCCCTAGCATCAGGGTATTTTCTAATGAGTCAGCTCTTCACATCAGGTAGCCAAAGTTTTGGAGCTTCACCTTCAGCATCAGTTCTTCCAATAATATTCAGGATTGATTTCCTTTAGGATTGAATGATGATCTTGCAGCCTGAGAGACTCTCAAGAGTGTTCTCCAACACCACAATTCAAAAGCATCAATTCTTTGGTGTTCAGCCTTCTTTATGGTCTAAGTCTCACATCCATACATGACTACTGGAAAAACCATAGCTTTGACTATACAGAACTTTATCAGCAAAGTAATGTCTCTGTTTTTTAATATGCTATTTAAGTTTGTCATAGCTCTTCAACCAAGGAGCAAGTGCCTTATAATTTCATGGCTATAGTCACCATCTGCAATGATTTTGGAGCCCGAGAAAATAAATCCTTCACAATTTCCGTTGTTTCTTCATCTATTTGCAATGATAGCTGTAACAGACAGCATATTCCTAATAGCAACAAAAAATGGCCCTGACCTACAGGCATCTTAGGAAACAGATAATAGGCCAGAGTATTCTTAATCAAAAATATAGATGGATAATCAGCAAGAGTACTGCTTGATTTATATAACCAAAAATGATCAAAGGTGGTTAAGACATTGATATCAAAACAAATATCAATAAAAATATTGGATAAACACCTTTGACATACACACAAAATAGGAAATCATTCTGCACGGATACTGAATGATATTCTGTATTAATGCTACTAATAAATGAATGTACATATGACAAGGAAGAAATTATAAACATTATGCTGACACACAGAAGTATGAACTGTGCATTGATAAAGGCTGCTGAAAGGGAATAAAGTATGATTAATATATTGTTTCTTCATGTATACAGATTTAGTAACATAGAGTTTAAAACTATAAGAAAGCAAGGGCATGCTACAGTAAAATTCCATGAAAAAAGGTAATAATGATGAGTAAGAAGAGAACATATTGGAAGAATGGCAAATAAAGGGCTGTAAATGTAATGTCCTATCTATTAAACAGTCACAATGGTTCAAATGGGTGTTTAACATATTAAATAAATTAATATTATCTATTTAGTTAATATGTAAGTTATGTATATTATAAGCATTATTCTCACTCAAGCTATGATAAAGATGTATATCAACAGATATGCTGTATTAATACAAGGAAATATTATACAGGGTTTAAAATAAATGATTATAATGTTTAACCAAGGAATATAAATATCAAAAAACATACTATTAAGTAAATAAAGCAAATTTAATAATTGTTTTTAAAACTGCTATTTAAGAAACTCAGGTAAGACAATTATAAATTATAATAAGTATACAATTCAAGAGTCATGAGGATACAATATCTAGTTTAAACTGGATACATTTTCAGACATTCACTTCAGTTCACTTCAGATGCTCAGTGGTGTCCAGCTCTTTGCCACCCCATAAATCACAGCACACCAGGCCTTCCTGTCCATCACCAACTCCCAGAGTTTACCCAAACTCATGTCCATCAAGTCGGAACTGCCATCTAGTCATCTCATCCTCTGTTGTTCCCTTCTCCTCCTGCCCACAATCCCTCCCAGCATCAGGGTCTTTTCCAAAGAGTCAACTCTTCACATGAGGTGGCCAAAGTATTGGAGTTTCAGCCTCAGCATCAGTACTTACAATTAACACCCAGGACTGGTCTCCTTTAGGATGGACTTGTTGGATATCCTTGCAGTCCAAGGGACTCTCAAGTGTCTTCCCAACACCACAGTTCAAAAGTGTCAATTCTTCAGCACTCAGTTTTCTTCACAGTCCAACTCTCACATCCATACATGACCACTGGAAAAACCACAGCCTTGACTAGATGGACATTTGGGGGCAAAGTTATGTCTCTGCTTTTTAATATGCTACTAAGGTTGGTCAAAACTTTCCATCCAAGGAGTAAGTGTCTTTTAATTTCATGGCTGCAGTCACCATCTGCAGTGATTTTGGAGTCCCCCTCCAAAAAATGGTTTGAAACTGTTTTCACTGTTTCCCCATTTATTTCCCATGAAGTGATGGGACCAGATGTCATGATCTTCATTTTCTGAATGTTGAGCTTTAAGCCAACTTTTTCGCTCTCCTCTTTCACTTTCACCAAGAGGCTTTTTAGCTCCTCTTCACTTTCTGCCATAAGGGTGGTATCATCTGCATATCTGAGGTTATTGATATTTCTCCCAGCAATCTTGATTCCAGCTTCTGCTTCTTCCAGTCCAGTGTTTCTCATGATGTACTCTGCATAAAATTTAAATAAGCAGGGTGACAATATACAGCCTTGACATACTCTTTTTCCTATTTGGAACCAGTCTGTTCTTCCATGTCCAGTTGTAACTGTTGTCTGCTGACCTGCAAATAGGTTTCTCAAGAGGCTTGTCAGCTGGTCTAGTATTCCCATCTCTTTCAGAATTTTCCACAGTTTATTGTGATCTGCATAGTCAAAGGCTTTGGCATAGTCAACAAAGGAGAAGTAGATGTTTTTCTGGAACTCTTTTGCTTTTTTAATGATCCAGCAGATGTTGGCAATTTGATCTCTGTTCCCTGCCTTTTCTAAAACCAGCTTGAACATCTAGAAGTTCACAGTTCATGTATTGCTGAAGCCTGGCTTGGAGAATTTTGAGCATTACTTTACTAGCATGTGAGATGAGTACAATTGTGTGGTAGTTTGAGCATTCTTTGACATTGCCTTTCTTTGGATTGCAATGAAAACTGAACTTTTCCAATCCTGTGGCCACTGCTGAGTTTTCCAAATTTGCTGGCATATTGAGTGCAACACTTTCACAGCATCATCTTTCAGGATTTGAAATAGCTCAACTGGAATTCTGTCACCTCCACTAGCTTTGCTCATAGTGATGCTTTCTAAGGCCCACTTGACTTCACATTCCAGGATGTCTGGTTCTAGGTGGATGGTCACACTGTCGTGATTATCTATGTCATGAAGATTTTTTTGTACAATTCTGTGTATTCTTGCCACCTCTTCTTAATATCTTCTGCTTCTGTTAGGTCCCTACTATTTATGTCCTTTATTGAGCCCATCTTTGCAGGAAATGTTCCCTTGGTATCTCTCATTTTCTTGAAGAGATCTCTAGTCTTTCCCATTCTGTTATTTTCCTCTATCTCTTTGCACTGATCGCTGAGGAAGGCTTTGTTATCTCTCCTTGCTATTCTTTGGAACTCTGCATTGAGATGCTTATGTCTTTCCTTTTCTCCTTTGCTTTTCATTTCTCTTCTTTTCTCAGCTGTTTGTAAGGCCTCCTCAGACAGCCATTTTGCTTTTTTACATTTATTTTCCTTTGGGATGATCTTGATCCCTGTCTCCTGTACAATATCACAAACCTCTGTCCATAGTTTATCAGGCACTAGTCTATTAGATCTAGTCCCTTAAATCTATTTCTCACTTCCACTGTATAATCATAAGGGATTTGATTTAGGTCATACCTGAATGGTCTAGTGGGTTTCTACTTTCTTCAATTTAAGTCTGAATTTGGCAATAAGAAGTTCATGAACTGAGCCACAGTCTGTTCCTAGTCTTGATTTTGCTGACTCTATAGAGAATCTCCATCTTTGGCTGCAAAGAATATTATCAATCTGATTTCAGTGTTGACCATCTGGTGATGTCCATTGTAGAGTCTTCTTTTGTTTTGTTGGAAGAGGGTGTTTGCTATAACCAGTGCATTTTCTTGACAAGACTCTATTAGTCTTTGCCCTGCTTCATTCCATATTCCAAGGCCAAATTTACCTGCAACTCCAGGTGTTTCTTGACTTCCTGCTTTTGCATTCCAGTCCCCTATAATGAAAAGGACATCTTTTTTGGGTATTAGTTCAACAAGGTCTTGTAGGTCTTCAAAGAAGCGTTCAGCTTCAACTTCTTCAGCATTGCTGGTTGGGGCACAGGCTTGGATTACCGTCATATTGAATGGTTTGCCTTGGAAATGAACAGAGATCATTCTGTCATTTTTGAGATCACATCCAAGTAATGCCTTTCAGACTCTTTTGTTGACCATGATGGCTACTCCATTTCTTCTAAGGGATTCCTGACCATTATATCTACTATTCATAGATATGAAAAGTAGATATAATGGTCATCTGAGTTAAATCACCCGTTCCAGTCCATTTTAGTTTGCTCGAATGTGGACATTCACTCTTGTCATCTCCTGTTTGACCACTTTCAATTTGCCTTGATTCATGCACCTAACCTTCCAGGTTCCTATGCAATATTGCTCTTTACAGCATTGGACCTTGATTCTATCACCAGTCACATCCACATCTGGGTATTGTTTTTGCTTTGGCTCCATCCTTTCATTCTTTATGGAGTTATTTCTCCAGTGATCTCCAGTAGCATATTGGGCACTTACCGACCTGGGGAGTTCCTCTTTCAGTATCTTATCATTTTGCCTTTCATACTGTTCATGGGGTTCTCAAGGCAAGAATACTGAAGTGGTTTACCATTCCGTTCTCCAGTGGACCACATTCTGTCAGACCTCTCCTCCATGACCCTCACATCTTGGGTGGCCCCTGATGGAATGGCCAAGTTTCATTGAGTTAGACATGGCTGCAGTCCATGTGATCAGATTGGCTAGTTTTCTGTGATTATGGTTTCAGTATGTGTGCCCTCTGATGCCCTCTCATATCACCTACCATCTTGCTTGGGTTTTTCTTACTTTGGATGAGGGGTGTCTCTTCAGGGCTGTTTCAGCAAAGCACAGCCACTGCTCCTCCCCTTGGACGAGTTCCCTCTCCTGACCTTGAAAGTGGAGTAGCTCCTCTCGGCCCTACTGTGCCCACGCAACTGCTGCTCCTTGGATGTGGGGTTGCTCCTCTTGGCCACAGCCCCTGACCTTGAACGTGGGGTAGCTCCTCTCCGCCGCGCTTCGGCGCGGTCCGTCACAGCAGCTGCGTTTCTGCAGCTTACTGCTTACTGGTACTAATTTCAGAAATGAGTAGAAGTAAAAATATTAGTAAAAAATTTAAAGGACAGCATCAAAATATTTGTAACTAAATTATGACCAACCTAGATAGCATATTCAAAAGCAGAGACATTACTTTTCCAACTAAGGTCCGTCTAGTCAAGGCTATGGTTTTTCCTGTGGTCATGTATGGATGTGAGAGTTGGACTGTGAAGAAGGCTGAGCACGGAAGAATTGATGCGTTTGAACTGTGGTGTTGGAGAAGACTCTTGAGAGTCCCTTGGACTGCAAGGAGATCCAACCAGTGCATCCTGAAGGAGATCAACCCTGGGATTTCTTTGGAAGAAATGATGCTAAAGCTGAAACTCCAGTACTTTGGCCACCTCATGAGAAGAGTTGACTCATTGGAAAAGACTCTGATGCTGGGAGGGATTGGGGCAGGAGGAGAAGGGGACAACCGAGGATGAGATGGCTGGATGGCATCACTGACTCGATGGATGTGAGTCTGAGTGAACTACAGGAGTTGGTGGTGGACAGGGAGGCCTGGCGTGCTGCGATTCATGGGGTCGCAAAGAGTTGGACACGACTGAGAGACTGAACTGAACTGAACTGAACTGAATGTAACATCCAAAGTTTTGATACTTATACTTATCCAAAAAAAAAAAAAAAAAAAGGAACAATTTCAAAAAGATGGTTAATATCAGTCAAGTTAAAAGATGCCATAATATCACCCCAATAGAAGGAATACAAGTTATATTTTAGAAAGATTATTTGATTTAGAATTTTAGGTTCCAAACCTTGAGTATATTTGCAAGGATAAACAGAAACTCTGACAGTGCCTGCCTTTGGGAAGTGAATATAGGTGGCTGATGGACAGTAGAAGAAGTATCTGCTTTTGTCAGATACCCTTTCCTACCTTTTAAAATGGGTACTAATTTTATACATAATCTAATTTCAAAGAGGGAAATATTAATAGGGAACAAATGTGCATATTCTTTTATTTCCTGTTATTGCATAGTAGAAAACATCAGTATTGTATTAAATAAACTGTTTAACAGTATTACTTCTCAGGCAAAATTAGAAAGCTGGCATGCAAATGATTGCAGATTTGAGTAATGTAGGAATGCTGTATAACAACCTAATCTGTCACACTTCCCTTCCCTGAAATTGCAGTAATTTTACTTTAAAGAATGAAATACAGAGCCTTTTGATGAGGTCTCAGAATGAGTAAATATTTGGAAAGATTTGTTGCTATTTTTTCCCCAAAATCAACTCCCTAAATCAAGTGCATCACAGCATTGCTATATTTTGAAAGGATTTTATATACTGATTTTTATATATGAAGAGTTTTATATACAATTTAATATATGCTTCTTAATAATCCTGAAAGGCAAGGAGAGGCTCACTTTACAGTTGGTGTTTGATTCTCAGAGAGTGCAACTTACTTGTTCAAGGCCAAGATTAAGCAGCAGGTTGAAATTTATACCTTGGCTTCCTAATTATCTATCTTTCCACCTCTATGATGTTACCTCACATCTAATATTATGGGTTCATCTTATTAAGTTTCTTCTGCTGCCCTAGTGAATAGATCTTAGCCAGATTACTTAGTGTCTTTAATTCAGATTACTTAATGTCTTTAACTCAGATTACTTAATGTCTTTGCTGCTGCTGCTAAGTCGCTTCAATCGTGTCCGACTCTGTGCGACCCCATAGACGGCAGCCCATGAGGCTCCCCCTTCCCTGAGATTCTCCAGGCAAGAACACTGGAGTGGGTTGCCATTTCCTTCTCCAATGCATGAAAGTGAAAAGTGAAAGTGAAGACACTCAGTCGTATCCGACTCTTAGCTATCCCATGGACTGCAGCCCACCAGGCTCCTCCAGCCATGGGATTTTCCAGGCAAGAGTACTGGAGTGGGTTGCCATTGCCTTCTCTGTAATATCTTTAATGTAACTAATTTTCTGTAGACAATTAGTTACGAGAGTATTACTTATGTGGATAATAATATAACTCCAAATTCTTGTTTTGAGGATTACCTGAGAAAATTAAAAAAAAAAAAAATTGACTTACATATGAGCTATAGTACAAAACACAATATAAATGTTAATGCTCAGTCGTATTGATATTTTGCTATTTTCAACGTTGTTCATAATTTGCTTCTATTATTATTTTGCTTTGTTTTAGAATGCCCTGTTCAAGAAAAAGGATCTTGCCTCTTTAACATATATGTTTAATATTAATACTTGATATTAATATTATTAATTTAATACAATAATTTCCCAATAACTGATTGAAAGGAATTGAAGATCTGCAATTTGATCAATAAAAAATTCAAAATAGTAGTTTTGAGGAAGCTCAGTAAGCTACAAGGAAACACAAGAACAATTCAACAAAATCACAAAACAATGCATACATAAATGACAAACTTAACAGTCAGAAATACTAGAAAAGAATCAATGGAAATAATAAAACTGAAGAATAAAGTGAATAAATAAATAATTAGAGAGCACCAGGGGCTTCACAGGTGGCTCAGTGGTAAAGAATATGCCTTCCAGTGCAGTAGCTGCAGAAGACATGGATTTGAGCCTTGGGTTAGGAAGATTCTTTAGAGGAGGAAATGGCAACCCACTCCAGTATTCTTGCCAGGATAATCCCAAGGACAGAGGAGCCTGGCAAACTATAATCCATGGGCTGCAAAGAGCCAGACACAACTGAGCATGCATGAGCACGTAAGACAGCAGCAGAGTGTATCAAGAAGAGAAAACATATTAAATGGATGACAGATCCTTTGAAATTATCCAGTCAGGGGAGAATAAAACTATCCATTCAGTGTAAGAATGAAAAGAGTTAAGAAAGCCTAAATGAATTATGGCATAGCAGTAATAGAAACCACATATGCACTATTGGAGTCCCAAAAGAAAAGAAAGCAGGCAGTTTATTTAAAGAAATAATGACTGAGAACATCTCAAACCTTGGGAAAGAGTTGAACATAAGTCCATGAAACTCATAAGTATCCCCCAAAACTTCAACTGAAAAAAAATATTCTCCAAAATACATAACAAAACTGTTTAAAATAAAGTTAAACAGATTTTTAATGTCAGTAGAGGAAAAAAAAAAATCACCCAAAAAAGAGAATCCCTATTTAAGTCATCAGTGGATTTCTCAGCAGAAACCTGGCAGGCCAGGAGAAAGTAGTGATATATTCAACCAAGATTATATATATATATATATATATTATATATATATATATATAATATATAATATATTATATATATATATATTTACTTATTTTTAATTAGAGGATAATTCCTTTACAATATTGTATTGGTTTCTCCCGTACCTAAACATGCATTAGCCATTGGTGTGTGTGTGTGTGTGTGTGTATATATATATATATCCTTTCCCTCTTGAAACTCTTCCCCTCTCCCACCCCATCCCTTCCCTCTAGATTGTCAGAGAGGTTGACCTCCCTGTGACATATAGCATGGTTCCAGTGGCTATCTATTATATGTATGGTAATGTATATGTTTCCATTCTCTTCTGAATTTGTCCCTTCCTCTCCTTCCCTTACTGTGTCCACAAGTCTCTTCTCTATGTGTCTCCACTGTGGCCCTGCAAATAGGTTCATTGGTACTATCTTTCTAGATTCCATATATATGTATTAATATATGATATCTGTTTTTCTCTTCTGACTTACTTCACTCTGTATACTAGACTCAATGTTCATCCACCTCATTGTTTCATTTGCAACTATTTTCTTCCATTCTGAGGGCTGTCTTTTAATCTTATTTATTGTTTCCTTTGCTGTGCAAAATCTTTTAAATTTAATTAATACACATACAAATATCCTCAACAAAATACTAGCGAACAAAATTCAACAGCACATTTAAAAGATCATACAACATGATAAAGTAAGATTTATCCCTCTGACACAAGAGTGTTTCAAAATATGCATGACAATACCACATTAAAAGAACGAAAAAAAATGTTATATGGTCATCTCAGTAGATGAAGAAAAAGCATTGACCATATTCAACATCCTTTCATGAAAAATAGTTTCTACAAACTGCTTATAGAAGGAGCATACTTCAGCATATTAAAAGTCATATGTGTCAAGCCACATGCTTAATGGCAAAAATTTTAAACCTTTTCTCTTATAGAAATAAGATAGCTATCCCAATTCTGTATCTGTATTCCCATGTTCATCACCATTTTAGTCACAGTAGAAAAAATCTAAATGTCCACTGGTGGATAACTGGATTAAAAAAATACAATACACACAAATATAAATGCACATATACGAAATGGAATATTCAGCCACAAAACAATGGAAATCTTGCCATATGTGATTACATGGATAGGTAATGGTGTTATGTGAAATTAAATAATTCAGATAAAGAAAGTTAAATGCTGTATGATCTCAACAATATATGAAATTTTAAAAAGCCAAATGCATAGAAATGTAAAGTAAAAAGGTAGCTGCTAGGGTTAGGATGGAAAGGGCACAGGAGATGAGACATTGGATAAAGGATACAAACTTCTAGTTGTAGAATGAATATTTTCTAGAGATCTAACATACAGCATCGTGACTAAAGTTATATACTTAAAAGTTGTATTCTTAAATGTTCTTACCACAAATTAAAAAAAAAAAGCTAATTACATGAGGTGATGGAAGTGTTAACTAACCATATTATGGAAATCAGTTTGCAATAATTATTTATATCAAATCATCACATGGCATACCTTAAACTTACAATATTATAGGTCAATTATACTTCAATAATGCTGGAAGGATAAAATAAAATAGGTAACTGGAAAATAGGGTTTGATCATTGGGCTATAGTTTGACAACTCTGCTTTATTTAATTATTTTTCAATAACATGACAGATAGTAATAGCCAAAGAAGAAAATTCATCATATCTAGTCAGTCCTTCAAGCAAAGGAAATTATTATAAAAATGACTGAAAAGTATTTGAAAAAGATCAAAATATGCTTCAAAACTTCACTCAGTATAATATGTTTTAGACTGCAAGCATGGCAACGACTGGAATTATATGTTTCATAATTCTAAGTACCTGAAGTTATTATATAGGAATCACCGATTCGATGGACATGAATTTGAGTGAACTCTGGGAGTTGGTGATGGACAGGGAGGCCTGGCATGCTGCAATTCATGGGGTCACAAAGAGTCAGACACGACTGAGCAACTGAACTGAACTGAAAGGCTATGTGTAATGTCATTGAGAGAATACAAAATTAGGATCAGAATTAATTTTAAATGAATGCTGCTTATTATAATTAAATAGTCTAACAAAAATTCATAACTTTCCCTTTTAACTTATTTAATCTGAATCTGAAATTTCCACCTTAAATATATGAGTATAAATGTATATTATAAACAGTAAAAGAGAAAAAGATAAAAAGAAAAAGAAATCACCTTGGCTTGAATAACAGTAGTTCATATCAATTCTAGAAAATTGTAGCATCAACTTTTCTGGCAAGACTCCACTGGTGTTGTTTATTTTTCATTAAACTCTGATTCTTGAGAGAATAGCTTACCAGCAGTAAAAATTGGAAAAAAAAAATAACAAAATAAAATACAGAAAAAAATAACCTTGAGTCAGCCTAGGTAGAATCATTCCTGCCAGAAAGATTAAAAACATACTTTCAAATCTTTTTTCCCCTAGTACTAAAGTTGCTATCTAAAAATAATTTTGAATACCAAATAGAACACATGAATTTTGGATTTGGAGTGAACCTTTTTAACACTGAGATCACTCTCAGATTAATTGAATTTAATGAAATTTGAACCAAGATGACAATTAATAATGACAAAATATTTAAAGATTAAAGAAAAGTAAATATTAATATAATATTCATTTGTAGTAATGTGAACATGATACAGAGTAAGTTGATTGTGAATATTTTCATATCAATTGTACATCTCAGTTCAGTTGTCTCTCAGTTGTGTCCAACTCTTTGTGACCCCATGGATTGCAGCATGCCAGGCTTCCCTGTCCATCAGCTCCCAGAGCTTATTCAAACTCATGTCCACTGAGTTGGGGATACCCTCCAACCGTCTCATCCTCTGTCGTCCCCTTCTCTTCCTGCCTTCTATCTTTCCCAGCATCAGGGTCTTTTTGAATGAGTCAGTTCTTTGCATCAGGTGGCCAAAATATTGGAGTTTCAGCTTCAGCAATTATTATATTATATATATCAATGCATTTACATTATTATGGTTCTTATATTTTCACTGTACATTTTATATCATCACTGTACATCTGTGTAGTGATAATAAAAAGCAGATGGTAGGATGAGTTAAAACTGTTAATATGTGTATGTGACACGTGATATGGAGTGTACCAGTTGAAATATTTCACCTGAGCTAGATCAAGATGCTAATGTGACAATGCATGTGTCAGAAATAAGTGCCATTTTTTTCTTTTCCAAAATAAAACAGACTTATATATCTTTTCATGGTGAATAGTCTCCTCTAACAAAGTTTGATATGTCAACTTCAATTCTGACCATTCACATTGTTCTCAAAGCATATAGAGGTTTTCTCCTATACTGTGAAGGATATGAAGGAAAATAAATCAACGAGAGAAAGGAGGAATGAGAAAGAAAAGAAAGAAACAGAATACAAATGCAGATGGAAAGGAAACTCCGCTTTATCTCCCTCCTCTTCTGCTTTTATTTTTTCCTTAGAGGTGAGAGAACTAGATACTGAAACCTGTGAAAACTGTAGGAATTATCTTTATTGATTTGAATTGGTCATTATATTTATATTTTCTCCATGAATGCAACTAATTTTTATGAATAAATACTGGGTTTTATGAGCTTTCCCAGGGGCTCAGTGGTAAAGAATCCACCTGCAATACAGGAGACAGAGACCTGTGTTTGATCCCTTGGTCAGGAAGATCCCCTGGAATAGGAAATGGCAACCCACTTCAGTAATCCTGCCTAGAAAATTCCATGGACAGAGGAGCTTGGTGGGCTATAGTCCATGTTGTCACAAACAGTCAGACATGATTGAGTGACTAAACAACTAAATAACAATTATATTTTCAAAATGTGTTAGATACTTTGAGATGTTTTGCTGAGAGGCATAGTAGTGATATCAATTTAAGAATTTATATAGTATTTTAATCCTCATTATCAGGAAATTGTTTATGTATTCCAAGAACAAGATAAGAAACAGTCTTAAGTTTGCCTTAGGCATGATTAAAACCATATAAGTAATATTCTACATATACATATATATGCATATATATATGCATATATATATATATATATATATATATATATATATATATATATATATATAATAGTGTGATATAAGTAATAGTGTGATATGGCCCAGGCAATTATTTTCCATGGGATGGGGATGTCGGTATTTCTCTTCACCTTTGAAATCTTTTTGTCCTCACAAAGTGGAAGAAGAAAGCAAAAGCAAAAAAAAAAAAAATCATGACATTGTATTGGCAATGGGGAATCTTTTGTTCAATGATGGATGTCTTCCTTCTAGGAAGAGGAGGATGCTTGCTATTGGGCCTCATTCATTAAGTTGACACAACGGTGGCATAAACTATCATCCACAGAGATTTTCAATTGAATGTTATCGCACCAATCACTTTCTCACAGCCTAATGGAGTGTTCCTGACATCAGAGTCTGATAAATTGCTCAGTGCCAATTAAAAAAGACACTCTCCCTGTCAGTCATTTAGCTTCAATATTCTCCTTTACTAGATTAGGTTCCATAAAAATGACAGGAATGATGAAAGTTTATTTGTAAATTTCTTCTCTTTAATTTGTGAAGACTTTTGGGTTTCTTCACTGTCCAAAGTCAGGAAGGACACTTACTGATGTCATTAGAAAACCATTCTAAGTAGATATTATTATGACAGATAAACTGAAATACTCATACTTTAAGAGTAAAAATGAAATAATTTTGAAGAAAAATATATACATTCATTTTTCAAAGATGTGTTGATAACTTCCAAACACCAGGTAGGCCTGCTTTCTTAATAGATTAGAAAGCATCAGAGACTACAATCTCCCTCTCTCCAATACTTCCCTATTTCTCACAACTCAGCTAAAATTTTGGGTTTTATAAGACTATTATCATGTTGACAGACTCATTTTCTAGTTTAGTAAGCATATTTCACTCATGACGTGGAGTCTCTGAACATACACTGACCTCTGTTTACTGATAGGTTTGTTACCAAACTACTGAATAACATATTTTAATATTCTATATTATGCCCATTAAAATCCCCTTTAGGATCTTTTAGTATTCAGCATGGAAGAAGCAGTATTTTAGTGAACTTTTATCATGGGGGTTCTTTAATGAATATATCATGCATGAGAAGTAGCATATAACATAATTTAAAAGTTTTGGGTCAGGCCATTAGGATTTGAATCTCACCTCCATTATTCATCAGAGACATGACATTGGGCATGCACCTAACTGCTTTATGTTCATGTGCCCTTCTAATAAGATTATTTTAAGGTTTAAGTATAAATTAAATGTAAGTATTTATAAAAGTGACAAGTACATTTTTAACATTTACTTGCTATTAGCCATTATTATCTATTCACATGAAATACAAAATCTCTCTTGAAACAAAGTAAAAAAAATGCATTCTTTTTTTTTTTTTTTTCATTTAAAGAGCATTTGATATACCATGTCATGGAGTAAGTATTAGGGCTATTTGAAGAGTAAAGAAAAAAACACAAAAGCTCTCCCAAAAATATAGAGAACTATAGAGATAAATACACACAAGTAATGAAGTATGTGAATCATAAAAGTGTAAACAGATGCTAATGTTTTAGGGAGAATATATTATAATTGTATTATTTACTCCTTTAAGGTTCACTCTATCTCTTTTCAAAATTTTATACAAAAATAGAAGACTTTGTAATTGATCTCCATCTCTTGAGCCTACTATTGAGGTCGGTGGTATGTTTATTTGTACAAATTAATATAGTTAAAGGAAACACTGGAGAAATCATTCTTTAACGTTGCCCAGAGAACAAAGCTCAGTAGATGGTACTAAACTTTTTTCATCAGTTATTTAATGATGGAACTTCATTTTAAACCTTGTTCAGTACATCTGGTTTCATTTTGGCATTTGGGAAACTTCATATTGCTTTACATGTTTCAGTTTTCTCTCTTACAAAAATATCAACTTCACAATATTTCAAGAACTTTAGTAGAAGCATGCAACTTTTTTTCAATATAGTATTTGAATTCCTAGCTACAGCAATCAGGAAAAAAATAAATAAATAAAAGGAATTAAAATAAGAAAGGAGGAAGTAAAACTCTCACTGCTTGCAGATAACATGACCTTGTATACTGAAAATCCTAAAGACACCACCAAAAAACTATTAGAACTAATAAATTAATGTGATAAATTTTCAGGATACAAATTTAATATACAGAAATATGTTATAATTCTATATAGCAACAATGAACCACCAGAAAGAAAAATTAAGAAAATAATTTCATTAACAATTCCATCAAAAAGAATAAAATACATAATAATACTAACCAAGAAGTTAAAAGACCTGTATTCAGAAAATTCTAAGATTCTGATGAAAGAAATTGAAGACAACATCAACAAATGAAAAGGTAGACTGTGCTCATGATTGGAATAATTTATTTTGTTAAAATGACCATACTACCCAAGACAATCTACAGATTCAATGCAATATTTATCAAAGTACCAATGGCATTTCTCATAAATGATAATAATTCTAAAATTTGTATAGTAATACAAAAGATCCTGGATAGCCAAGATAATCTTGAGAAAGAAGAACAAAGCTAGAGATATCATGCTTTCTGATTTCAAATTATACTATAAAGCTACAATAATTAAACAGTGCAGTGCTGACACAAAAATAGACACAGAGATCAAAGGAACAGAACAGATAGCTCAGAAATGAACCTATGCTTATAAGGTCAATATATATGGTTTATGACAAAGGAGGCAAGGATATAAAATGGGGGAATAGATAGCTTCATCAATAAACTGTGTTGGGAAAACTGGACAGTTATATGCAAAGGAATCATACTGGACTACTTTCTCACACTGTATAAAAATATACACTCAAAAGGGATTAAAGATCTTAATGTAAAATCTGAAACCATAAAATTCTTAGAAGAAAACATGGGCAGTATACTCTTTGACATCACTTTTGGCAATGATTTGTCAAATGTGTCTTCTCAGGAAGGTAAACAAAAACAAACAAACAAAAACAAATGTGACTACATCAAATTAAAAAGTATTTGTGGACCAAAGGAAACTGACAACAAAATGAAAAACCAGAAGATATTTGCAAATGATCCTTTGCAAAAGAGGTTAATATCTGAATAGGAGAAGATATTTGCTAATGATATATCCAATGAGGAGTTAATACCCAAAATATATACAGAATTCATAAAACTCAACATCAAAACAAAAAACACTCTAAGAAATGGGCACAGGAGCTGATTAGACATTCTTCCAAAGAAGAAATACAGATAGGCAAAAACATATGAAAATAATTTCAATTCCACTAATTATGGAAATGCAAATAGAAATTACAATGGCATACCACCTAACACCTCTCAGATGGCTATTATTAAAAAGATAATAAATACAAATGTTGATGAAGATAAACTATGAAATGAAATATTACTCAGACATACAAAAGAATGAAAACTTGTTGTGTGATAACATGGATAGAATTAGAGGGTATTAGCTAGGTGGAATAAGAGAAAAAGACAAAAACAGATATCACATGATTTCACTTATATGTGGATTCTAAAAAAACAAAACAAAACAAAACAGTGAACAAACATAACAAAATAAATGCAAACTTAGCAACACAGAAACAGACTCATAAGTGAACAAACAGGTGGTTGTCAGAGGGCTGGGGAATGACAGTGAGTGAAATAGATAAGGGAGATTAGGAGATACAAAATTCCAGCTACAAAATAAATGATTTATAGGGATGAAATGTACAGAATAAAGAATAGCATCAATAATATCTGAATGACTTTGTATGGTAACAGATGGTAACTAGATTTATTGTGATGATAATTTTATAAAGTACAGAAATATGGAATCACTATGTTGTGAGCCTGCAACTAACATAGTGTTGTAGGTCAATTATACAAAAACAAAAAATAAGTCAGAGGGACCTCTGACACTGGCTAATCATAAAAGTAATAACATTGCATAAAATATATATAGCACCTATTTCCACACATTTAGACAACAGCTAGACCAAGGCTGTGATCCTGGACAGATGGGACCCATATAAGAAGAGGACCATACTCACTCAGCATTGTGTGTGTGTATGTGTGTGGTGGTGGTCGGGGGGGGGGGGGTGGGTGGGATAGGTTGACCTGGAGCAATTTACAGATAGCTGTGGTTCAAAGGTATAGGAGACCAACATGACACTTCGGGTCTGCTGAAGTGGCAATAATTTATAGTGTAAGGTAAGTCAGAAGAGAGAACTAAATAAAGAAGACACTATAGAAATCTGCATAAGTATCTCCTTGAGTCTTTTACCACAAATGTACACGTGCTGAGAGTCAGATGACATAGCCCTGGAAGAAACAAGATCCTTGACAGAGAGAGGACTTGGAGATGACAATAGATTCTGAGATGACATACTCCTGGAAGAACTGGAAGTTCTGAACAATCAAGAGTACAACAGTCAACAGACCTTAGTGAATATATCAGGCATTTAGTCAAAACCTCTCCTCCTTCCCCAAATAACTACAGGAGTACTTTAGTTCTCTATAGTTGCCTATAGAGTATAGGCAAACCATACTCTAGAGTGCCATAACCAAATGTAAAATCAAGCCTTGATTTTCAGAAAAGTAAATGTTAGCAAGAAAAGATAAATGCTCTTAAAAGAAAAAAATAGAACCAAGACACTAAAATAAAAAAAACATTCACAGAAAGCAGTATACAATAAAGAGTTTCAAACACAGGAATAAGCAGGAAAAGGTGACTCATAACCAAGATACTAAGAAATAATATAGAAATAGAGGCAGAGATGACAGAGACATTGAAATCTGAGGACAAGGAATACAGACTATCAATGAAAACACGTTATAAATCTTCTAAACATCTAAAATAAAATTTATATAAAAAATGCATGAACAATCAAGAAACACAAATGGAAATAAAATACAAATTACATATAGTAATAGAAAAGTATAAGAACAAACCCAAACAGAAATTTGAGATCTGGAAAATACAAAATCTGAAGTGATAATGCAGGGATGGGGTTAATATTTGAATGACAGTAATTTATATATTATAGTAGAAGGAATCTATGAATTTAGAAAAAAAAGGACAATAAAAATACTTCAGGCTGAAAAGTATATGAAAAACTGAAAATAATGAAGAGTGATTCAGTAATCTGGGATGATACTGGAGGTCTGACTTCAGAGTTCATCACTGAACCACTCTGTCATTATTAGCTTAGTGGTAGTAATATGCATAAATACTCTACTGTTTATAGGTTTCTTTAGGGTATCCAGTTCTAAATATTAAAATCTAACACAAGATGTGCCTACATTTTAAGTAATCTGAAAAATGGTTTATAGAGCCCTGCCTGGTCTGGAGATAAAGGGAGAGTTCATTGCAGCCATTGGCTGTGTAGTTCTTTGGAAAGATAAACAGTACGATGCTAGGGTTTTCAAACCTGGGATATGTCATTTCCTAAGAATTAATCTTTCGTGTATCTCAATTCTTTAATTTTTTTCTACAACAGGAAATAATTCTGCCTTTACACGTTGTGCAATCTACTAGATATATGGTGTGCTTTTTAAAATAAAAATTAACCAGATTTAATATTTACCATGGCTTTTTAAAATCATCCAATACATGGATAACTTGAATCACCCCATTCGCATTATAGAATCATCTCTATTTTCTTACATTTTAAACAAAATTTGTATTTTGAAATATCTACCATTTTTGTTAACTATCTAAACATTACTGTTTTAAATTCCATGAACTTTATTCTTTAATTTTCAGATTTGTTTTGCTTAGTTAAAGTTCTTCAGAGAAATGTTAGTTATTATTTTATTCATGAAAGTGAAATTGTTAGTTATTCAATCGTGTCTGGCTTTTCGCAACTCCATGGACTGTAGCCTTCCAGGCTCCTCTGTCCATGGAGTTCTTCAGGCAATAATATTTGAGCGGGTTGCCATGCCTTTCTCCAGGGGATCTTACCAATTCAAGGACTGAACCCAGGTCTCCCACATTGTGTGCAGATTCTTTACTATTTGGGCTACTCAGGAAGCCCTTATTTTATCCATAGTCTTCCAAAATATATTGTCATTGATGGATACCAAAGACTAGATTGAAAGTTTGCAATTAGTATAGTGCTATAATTCTGAACATCCTTAGGAAAGGAAGCCAGTTAGCACTTATCGAGACCTAAAATGTGTTAAGACACTACACTTGAGTCTTGACTTGACAACAAGAGTGATTTTATTATTACGATCTTCCACAAGAGAAATTTCAGACTCCAATCCCAAAGAAAGGCAGTGCCAAAGAATGCTCAAACTACTGCACAATTGCACTCATCTCACATGCTAGTAAAGTAATGCTCAAAATCCTCCAAGCCAGGCTTCAGCAATACGGGAACTGTGAACTTCCTGATGTTCAAGTTGGTTTTAGAAAAGGCAGAGGAACCACAGATCAAATTGCCAACATCCACTGGATCGTGGAAAAAGCAAGAGAGTTCCAGAAAAGCATCTATTTCTGCTTTATTGACTATGCCAAAGCCTTTGACTGTATGGATCACAAGAAACTGTGGAAAATTCTGAAAGAGATGGAAATACTAGACCAGCTGACATGCCTCTTGAGAAACCTATTTGCAGGTCGGCAGACAACAGTTAGAACTGGACATGGAAGAACAGACTGGTTTCAAATAGGAAAAGGAGTATGTCAAGGCTGTATATTGTCACCCTGCTTATTTAACTTATATGCAGAGTACATCATGAGAAACGCTGGACTGGAAGAAACACAAGCTGGCATCAAGATTGCCGGGAGAAATATCAATGACCTCAGATATGTAGATGACACCACCCTTATGGCAGAAAGTGAAGAGGAACTAAAGAGCCTCTTGATGAAAGTGAAAGAGGAGAGTGAAAAAGTTGGCTTAAAGCTCAACACTCAGAAAACGAAGATCATGGCATCCGGTTCCATCACTTCATGGGAAATAGATGGGGAAACAGTGGAAACAGTGTCAGACTTTATTTTTGGGGGGCTCCAAAATCACTGCAGATGGTGACAGCAGCCATGAAATTAAAAGATGCTTACTCCTTGGAAGAAAAGTTATGACCAAACTAGACAGCATATTCAAAAGCAGAGACATTACTTTGCCGACTAAGGTCCGTCTAGTCAAGGCTATGGTTTTTCCAGTAGTTATGTATGGATGTGGGAGTTGGACTGTGAAGAAGGCTGAGCACCGATGAATTGATGCTTTTGAACTGCGGTGTTGGAGAAGACTCTTGAGAGTCCATTGGACTGCAAGGAGATCCAACCAGTCCATTCTGAACAAGATCCACCCTGGGATTTCTTTGGAAGGAATGATGCTAAAGTTGAAACTCCAGTACCTTGGCCACCTCATGCGAAGAGTTAACTCATTGGAAAAGACTCTAATGCTGGGAGGGATTGAGGGCAGGAGGAGAAGGGGACGACCGAGGATGAGATGGCTGGATGGCATCACTGACTCAATGGACGTGAGTCTGGTCTGAGTGAACTCTGGGAATTGGTGATGGACAGGGAGGCCTGGCATGCTGTGATTCATGCAGTCGCAAAGAGTCGGACATGACTGAATGACTGAACTGAAGTAGCAAATAAGTGACAAAATCAAGACTGCTGGGAGAAATATAAATAACCTCAGATATGGAGATGACGCCACATTTATGCCAGAAAGCAAAGACCTAAAGAGCCTCTTCATGAAACTGAAAGAGGAGGGTGAAAAAGCCAGCTTAAAGCTCGACATTTAGAAAACTAAGATCATGGCATCTGGTCTCATCACTTCATGGCAAATAGATAGGGAAACAATGGAAACATTGACAGACTTTATTTTGGGGGCTCCAAAATCACTGCAGATGGTGATTCCAGCCAAGAAATCAAAAGACCCTTGCTCCTTGGAAGAAAAGCTATGATCAACCTCAGTTCAGGTCAGTTCAGTCACTCAGTCATGTCCAACTTTTGCAACCCATGGACTGCAGCAAACCAGGCTTTGCTGTCCAGGACCAACTCCCAGAGCTGGCTCAAACTCATTTCCATTGAATCAGTGATGTCATCCAACCATTTTACCCTCTGCCGTCCCCTTCTCCTCCTGTCTTCAGTCTTTTCCAGCATCGGGACATTTTCCAATGAGTCAATTCTTTGCAACAGGTCTCCAAAATATTGGAAATTCAATTTCAGCATCAAACCTTCCAATGAATATTTAGGACTAATTCCCTTGGAATTGAATGGTTTGATCTCCTTGTAGTCCAAAGGACTCTAAAGAGTCTTCTCCAACACCACAGTTCAAAACCATCAATTCTTCGGTGCTCAGCTTTCTTTATAGTCCAACTCTTACATCCATCGGAGAAGGCAATGGCACCCCATTCCAGTACTCTTGCCTGGAAACTCCCATGGACAGAAGAGCCTGGTGGGCTACAGTCCATGGGGGTCACGAAGAGTCGGACACAACTGAGAGACTTCCCTTTCACTTTTCACTTTCATGCATTGGAGAAGGAAATGGCAGCCTACTCCAGTGTTCTTGCCTGGAGAATCCCTGAGACGGCAGAGCCTGCTGGGCTGTTGTCTATGGGGTCGCACAGAATCAGACATGACTGACGCAACTCAGCAGCAGCAGCAGCAGCAGCAGCAGCAGCTTACATCCATACATGACTACTATGTACATCCATACATAGCTTTGACCAGGTGGTCCTTTTTCAGCAAGGTAATGTCTCTCCTTTTCAATATGCTGTCTAGGTTTGTCATAGCTTTTCTTCCAAGAAGCAAGCACCTTTTAATTTCATGGCTGCAGTCACCATCTGCAGTGATTTTGGAGTCCAAAACAATAAAGCCTGTCACTGTTTCCACTGTTTCTCCATTTATTTGCCATGGAGTGATGGGACCAAATGCCATGATCTTAATTTTTTAAATGTTGAGTTTTAAGCCAGCTTTTTCACTCTTCTCATTCACTTTCATCAAGAGGCTCTTTAGTTCCTCTTCATTTTCTGCCTTAATGATGGTGTTATCTGCATATCTGAGATTATTAATATTTCTCCCAGCAATCTTGATTCCAGCTGGTGCTTCATCCAGCACAGTATTTCACATGATGTACTCTGCATATAAGGTAAAAAAAAGCAGGGTAACAATATATAGCCTTGATGTACTCCTCTCCCTATTTAGAACCAGTCTGTTGTTCCATGTTTGGTTCTAATTGTTGCTTTCTGACCTGAATACAGATTCCTCAGGAGGCAGGTAAGGTGGTCTGGTAGTCCCATCCCTTGCAGTATTTTCCATAGCTTGCTGTGATCTACACAGTCAAAGGCTCTGGCATAGTCAATAAAGCAGAAGTAGATGTTTTTCTGGAATTCTCTTGCTTTTTCTATGATACGACAGATGTCAGCAATTTGATCTCTGGTTCCTCTGCCTTTTCTAAATCCAGTTTGAACACCTGGAAATACATGGTTCATGTACTGTTGAAGTCTGGCTTGGAGAATTTTGAACATTACTTTGCTAGCATGTGAGATGAGGGCAATCACACAGTATTTGAACATTCTTTGGCATTGCCCTTTTTTGGGATTAGAACGAAAACTGAATACTTTTCAGTCCTGTGGCCACTGCAGAGTTTTCCAAATTTGCTGCCGTATTGAGTGCAGTACTTTCACAGCATCATCTTTTAGGATTCGAAACACTTCAACTGGAATTCATCTCCTTCACTAGCTTTGTTTGTAGTGATCCTTCCTAAAGCCCACTTGACTTTGCATTCCAGGATGTCTGGGTCTAGGTGAGTGACACAATAGTGGTTATCTGGACATGAAGATCTTTTTTGTATAGTTCTTGTATATTTTTGTATAGATCTTCTGTGAATTCTGTGTATTCTTCTGTGTATTCTCTTCTTAGTACTTTCTGCTTCTATTAGGTCCATACCATTTCTGTCCTTTATAGTACCCATCTTTGCATGAAATGTTGCCTTGGTATCTCTAACTTTCTTAAAGATATCTCTAGTCTTTCACATTCTATTGTTTTCCTCTATTTCTTTGTATTGATCACTGAGGAAAATTTTCTTATCTCTCCTTCCTATTCTTTGGAGCTCTGCATTCAAATAGGTATATCTTTCCTTTTCTCCGTTGCCTTTGAATAAAGTAGGGAAAACCACTAGACTATTCAGGTATGACCTAAATCAAATTCCTTATGATTATACAGTGGAAGTGACAAATAGATTCAAAGGATTAGATTTGATAGACAGAGTGCCTAAAGAACTATAGCAGAGGTTTGTGACATTGTAAAGGAGGCAGTGATCAAAACCATTCCCAAGGAAAAAAAAAAAAATGCAAAAGGCAAAATAGTTGTCTGAGGAGGCCGTTTGCACACTATAAACTGCTACAAATTTCAAAGTTTTGATTTATTTTTCTCCTCTCCACTGTCACTTATAAGAACAACTACATATTTGTAAGTCCTTAGATGGATTCCTTCCAAATTTTATTCCCTCACTCTCTGTCTAGTTTATTAGAGTATCGCTGCAAATAGATACAGGAGGGATCTCCTACACAGGTGACAGGAAACAAGACCATCCCCAAGAAAAAGAAATGTAAAGGCAAAATGGTTGTCTGAGGAAGCCTTACAAATATCTGCAAAAGAAGAGAAGCAAAAAGCAAACGAGAAAAGGAAAGATATACCCATTTGAATGCAGAGTTCCAAAAAATAGCAAGAAGAGATATGAAAGCCTTCCTCAGTGATCACAGAAAAAAAAAAAAAAATAGAGGAAAACAAGAGAATGGGAAAGACCAGAGATCTCTTCAAGAAAATTAGAGATACCAAGGGAATATTTCATGCAAAGATGGGCTCAATATAGGACAGAAATAGTATGGACCTAATAAAGCAGAAGATATTAAGAAGAGGTGACAAGAATACACAGAAGAACTGTACAAGAAAAGATCTTCACAACCCAGATAATCACGATGATTATCACTCACCTAGACCCAGACATCCTGGAAAGCGAGGTCAAGTGGGAATTAGCAAGCTAGTGGAGGTGATGGAATTCTAGCTGAGCTATTTCAAATCCTGAAAGATGATGCTGTGAAAGTACTGCACTCAATATGCCAGCAAATTTGGAAAAACTCTGCTGTGGCCACAGGACTGGAAAAGGTTCATTTTCCATTCCAATCCCAACGAAAGGCAAGGCCAAAGAATGCTCAAAGTACCGCACAATTGCACTCATCTCACACTCTTGTAAAGTAATGCTCAAATTTTTCCAAGCCAGGCTTCAACAATACTTGAACCGTGAAATTTCAGATGTCCTAGCTGGATTTAGAAAGGGCAGAGGAACAGAGATCAAACTAAAAACATTCATTGGATCATCAAAAAAGCAAGGGAGTTGCAGAAAAACATCTATTTCTGCTTTATTGACTATGCTAAAGCCTTTGACAGTGTGGATCACAAGAAATTGTGGAAAATTCTGAAAGTGATGAGAATACCAGACCACCTGACCTGCCTCTTGAGAAATCTGTATGCAGGTCAGGAAGCAACAGTTAGAACTGGACGTGGAACAACAGACTGGTTCCAAATAGGAAAAACAGTATGTCAAGGCTGTATTTTGTCACCCTGCTTACTTAGTTTATATGCAGAGTACATCATGAGAAATGCTGTGCTGGATGAAGCACAAGTTGGAATCAAGATTGCCTGGAGAAATACCAATAACTTTAGATATGCAGATGACACCACCATTATGGCAGAAAATGAAGAACTAAAGAGCCTCTTGATGAAAGTGAAAGAGGAAAGTGAAAAAGTTGAATTAAAGCTAACTTCAGATAACTAAGATCATGGCATCTGGTCCCACACATCACTTTGTGGGAAATAGATGGGGAAACAGTGAAAACAGTGTCAGACTTTATTTTTTGGGGCTCCAAAATCACTGTAGATGGTGACTGCAGCCATGAAACTAAAAGACACTTATTCCTTGGAAGAAAAGTCAATGATCACCTAGAAAGCATATATAAAAAGCAGAAACATTACTTTGCCAACAAAGGTCCGTCTGGTCAAATCTATGGTTTTTCCAGTAGTCCATGTATGGATGAGAGAGTTGGACTATAAAGAAAGCTGAGTGCGGAAGAATTGATGCTTTCAACTGTGGTGTTGGAGAAGACTCTTGAGAGTCCCTTGGACTATAGGAAGATCCAACCAATCCATCCTAAAGGAGATCAGTCTGGAATATTCATTAGAAGGACTGATGCTAAAGCTGAAACTCCTATACTTTGGCCACCTGATGCAAATAACTGACTCACTGGAAAAGACCCTGATTTTTGGAAAGATTGAAGGTGGAAGGAGAAGGGTAGGACTGAAGATGAGATGGTTGGATGACATCTCTGATTCAACAGACATGAGTTTGAGTCAACCCTGGGAGTTGGTGATGGGCAGGGAGACCTGGCAGTACATGGGGTTACATAGAGTAGGACATGACTGAGCGACTGAACTGAAATGAACTGCCAGTAGAGAACGCATAATCTCAAAAGTGTTCAGAAAAATGCCATTTGTTCAGAAATGACCAAGAGCTTCTTGTCATTTCCCACACTGAAACATAACTTTGGATAAACATTTTTGTTCATTTTGTTTGTTTTAAAAAAACAAAGATATAAATCTTTTAAAAACATGGATGTACATCCGTGGCAGATTCATGTTGATGTATAGCAAAACCAATACAATACTGTAAAGTAATTAGCCTCCAATTAAAATAAATAAATTTAAATTTAAAAATAAAATAAATAAAAACATGGATGCATGGAACAGCAAATACCACTTCATGGTCTTTCTTTTTCTTCTTTGCTTTCTTTTTTTAATTTTACTTTTAAGAATGCTAACTGAGCTTATTTTCGTAATATTAAAAAGTACAAGTTTTTTTTTTTTTTTTTTTGTACTCCTGGGGTAAATATCTTCTGAAGAACATTATCAATTTTGAATGTATATAGTAAAAAATTCACTATTATCATTTAAATGAAATGTACATTTCCAAAATTGTTCACCTTTTCCAGTATATAGGTAATTTCATAGATTTTTCAATTTAGAAATGTACAAATAGAGCTTCTAAATCAGATTAGGAACATCTTGTTACAAAGTCAGATTGCTAAATGAGGAAAATATTTTGAGTACTGTCTATGCTTTTCTACATTATTGACTAAAATTAGCTTTTCTTAAAAAACTTAAGCACTAGAAATTATTAGGCCCATGATGTATCTTTATTTAGATAGCTAAAATAAAATAAACATGGAAAGTCTGTATAGTCTTTTCATTATATAAAATTATTTTATTATTTAGACAAACTAGCAATATAAAAATCTTTATGTGCAAGGCATGCGCCCTGAAACAATTAAATTTATACAATCAGTGAGATTTAACAAAAACTGTTTATACTTTGTATAAATATCTAATCTCCATATTTTTTCAAGGAACACAATTCAATTCTATTTTAGTAAGATATTTTAGATTATTTAAAACATGAGAGGCAGCCAGACCCAGAAGGGCTGGAAGGGGGCAATCACAGCCCCAGAGAGACATTAATTACCAAACTGCAAACAGGCTTCTTTGCTAACTAAGATTTCTTGGGGTTCTGGACAGTCATCATCTGCTTGAGAAGATGCACCAGTTGTACACCCAGAAAACTGAGCAGCAGGGACAGGAGAGGCAATACGTCGCAGTGACTGTGCTCGCCAAACACCTGAGCTTCTTCAACCTGGGAAGGGCACAAAATAAAGGCCCAACCAAGCCTGTGCCTCTGAGGACTACCTGAGTGCCTAAGCCTGAGCGGCTTAGACATAGGAGGTGCATGCAGCCCAGGGCTGGCCTCAGATGGTTCCTGGCAGAGCAAGCTAGAGCCTGAGCTGTGTGCGCCGTGAGTGGGGGCAGGCCCAATGTGGCTGAGACACTGCGAGCACACGGCAGTGTTATTTGTTTGCAGTGTCCCTCCCTCCCCAGAGTGCAACTGAACAAGTAAGCCTAAAAAAGTGTCCACCACTGTGCCCCTTGTGTCAGGGCGGAAATCAGACACTGAAGAGACCAGCAAACAGAAGAAGCTAAAACAGAGGGAACCACCTTGGAAGTGACAGGTGCAATAGATTAAAACCCTGTCGTTAGTACCAACTACATAGGAAGGGGCCTATAGATCTTGAGTAATACAAGCCAGACCAAGGAACTATCTGAAAATGAACTGACCCCACACTGCCCACAACAACACCAGATAAAGTCCTACATGGTGTGGTATAGAAGGAGAAGTCTTGAGATTACTGTAAAAATAAGACAAAATCAGAAGCAGGAGGCTTAAGTCCAAATCCTGAGAGCACCAGATAACTCCTGACTCCAGGGAACATTAATCGATAGGAGCTCATCAAATGCCTCCATACCCACACTGAAACCAAGCACCACTCAAGGACCAACAAGTTCCAGAGCAAGACATACCACACAAATTCTCCAGCAACACAGGAACACACCCCTGAGCTTCAATATACAGGCTGCCCAAAGTTACTCCAAAACCATTGAGATCTCACAACTCATTACTGGACACTTCATTGCACTCCAGAGAGAAGAAATCCATCTCTACCCACCAGAACTCCGACACAAGCTTCCTTAACCAAGAAACCTTGACAAGCTACTGATAACAAACCCACCCACAGTGAGGAAACTCCACAATGAAGAGAACTCCACAAACTGCCAGAATACAGAAAGGCAACCCCAAACGGAGCAATATAAACAAGATGAAGAGACAGAGGAATACCCAGCAGGTAAAGGAACAGGAGAAATGCCCACCAAACCAAACAAAAGACAAAGAGATAGGGAATCTACCTGAGAAAGAATTCCAGATAATGATAGTGAAAATGATCCAAAATTCTGAAATCAAAATGGAATCACAGATAAATAGCCTGGAGACAAGGATTGAGAAGATGCGGGAAAGGTTTACCAAGGACCTAGAAGAAATAAAAGAGTCAATATATAATGAATAATGCAATAAATGAAATCAAATACACTCTGGAGGCAACAAATAGAATAAGGGAGGCAGAAGATAGGATTAGTGAAGTAGAAGATAGAATGGTAGAAATAAATGAATTAGAGAGGAAAAAAGAAAAATGAATTTAAAAAAATGAGGAAAATCTCAGAGACCTCCAGGACAATATGAAACGCTCCAACATTCTAATTATAGGAGTCCCAGAAAAAGAAGACAAAAAGAAAGACCATGAGAAAATACTTGAGGAGATAATAGTTGAAAACTTCCCTTAAATGGGGAAGGAAATAATCACCCAAGTCCAAGAAACCCAGAGAGTTCCAAATAGGATAAACCTAAGGTGAAACACCCCAAGACACATATTAATCAAATTAACAAAGATCAAACAAAAAGAACAGATATTAAAAGCAGCAAGGGAAAAACAACAAATAACTCACAAGAGGATTCTTATAAGGATAACAGCTGATCTTTCAATAGCAACGCTTCAGGCCAGGAGGGAATGGCAAGACATGCTTAAAGTGATGAAAGAAAATAAACTACAGCCCAGATTACTGTACCCAGCAAGGATCTCATTCAAATATGAAGGAGAAATCAAAAGCTTTACAGACAAGCAAAAGCTGAGAGAATTCAGCACCACCAAACCAGCTCTCCAACAAATGTTAAAGGACATTTGCTAGACAGGAAACACAAAAAGGGTGTATAAACCAGAACCCAAAACAGTAAAGTAAATGTCAAGGGTATCATACTTATCAATAATTACCTTAAATGTAAATGGGTTGAATGCCCCAACCAAAAGACAAAAACTGGCTGAATGGAAAACAAGATCTCTATGTATGTTGTCTACAAGAGACCCACCTCAGAACAAGATACACATACAGACTGAAAGTGAAGGGCTGGAAAAAGATATTCCATGCAAATAGAGACCAAAAGAAAGCAGGAGTAGCAATACTCATATCAGATAAAATAGACTTTAAAACAAAGGCTGTGAAAAGAGACAAAGAAGGACACTACATAATAATCAAAGGATCAATCCAAGAAGAAGATATAACAATTATAAATATATATGCACCCAACATAGGAGCACCACAATATGTAAGACAAATGCTAACAAGTATGAAAGGGGAAATTAACAATAACACAATAATAGTGGGAGACTTTAATACCCCACTCATACCTATGGATAGATCAACTAAACAGAAAATTGACAAAGAAACACAAACTTTAAATGATACAATAGGCCAGTTAGACCTAATTGATATCTATAGGACATTTCACCCCAAAACAATGAATTTCACCTTTTTCTCAAGTCCTCACAGAATCTTCTCCAGGATAGATCACATCCTGGGCCATAAATCTAGCCTTGGTAAGTTCAAAATAATTGAAATTATTCCAAGCATGTTTTCTGACCATATGCAGTAAGATTGGATCTCAGTTACAGGAGAAAAACTATTAAAAATTCCAACATATGGAGGCTGAACAACATGCTTCTCAATAACCAACAAATCACAGACGAAATCAAAAAAGAAATCAAAATATGCATAGAAATGAATGAAAATGAAAACACAACAACCCAAAACCTGTGGGACACTGTAAAAGCAGTGCTAAGGGGAAAGTTCATAGCGATGCAGGCATACCTCAAGAAAAAAGAAAAAAAGTCAAATAAATAACCTAACTCTACATCTAAAACAAGAAGAAAAGGAAGAAATGAAGAACCCCAGGGTTAGTAGAAGGAAATAAATCTTAAAAATTAGGGCAGAAATAAATGCAAAAGAGACCATAGCAAAAATCAAGAAAGCCAAAAGCTGGTTCTTTGAAAGGATAAATAAAATTGACAAACCATTAGCCAGACTCATCAAGAAACAAAGGGAGAAAAATCAAATCAATAAAATTAGAAATGAAAATGGAGAGATCACAACAGACAACACAGAAATACAAAGGAGCATAAGAGACTACTACCAGCAATTATATGCCAATAAAATGGACAACGTGGAAGAAATGGACAAATTCTTAGAAAAATACAACTTTCCAAAACTGAACCAGGAAGAAATAGAAAATCTTAACAGACCCATCACAAGCACAGAAATTGAAACTGTAATCAGAAATCTTCCAGCAAACAAAAGCCCAGTTCCAGACAGCTTCACAGCTGAATTCTACCAACAATTTCGAGAAGAGCTAACACCTATCCTACTCAAACTCTTCTAGAAAATTGCAGAGGAAGGTAAACTTCCAAACTCATTCTATGAGGCCACCATCACCCTAATACCAAAGCCTGACAAAGATACCACAAAAAAAGAAAATTACAGGCCAATATCACTGATGAACATAGATACAAAAATCCTTCCCAAAATTCTAGCAATCAGAATCCAACAACACATTAAAAAGATCATACACCATCTGGCCACAGCAATCAGAGCAGAAAAAGAAACAAAAAGAATCCAAATTGGAAAAGAAGAAGTAAAACTCTCACTGTTTGCAGATGACATGATCCTCTACATTGAAAACCCTAAAGACTCCACCAGAAAATTACTAGAGCTAATCAATGAATAGAGTAAAGTTGCAGGATATAAAATCAACACACAGAAATCCCTTGCATTCCTATATACTAATAATGAGACAGTAGAAAATGAAATTAAGGAAACAATTCCATTCACCATTGCAATGAAAAGAATAAAATACTTAGGAATATATCTGCCTAAAGAAACTAAAGACCTATATATAGAAAACTATAAAACACTGGTGAAAGAAATCAAAGAGGACACTGATAGATGGAGAAATATACCATGTTCATGGGTCGGAAGAATCAATAGAGTGAGTCTACAGATTCAATGCA
Organism: Capricornis sumatraensis; assembly: GCF_032405125.1. Classification (NCBI taxonomy): domain Eukaryota; kingdom Metazoa; phylum Chordata; class Mammalia; order Artiodactyla; family Bovidae; genus Capricornis; species Capricornis sumatraensis. The sequence continues at coordinate 41,674,109 of NC_091074.1, read as the reverse complement.
ATCCTTATCAAGCTACCAGAGGCTTTTTTCACAGAGCTAGAACAAATAATTTCACAATTTGTATGGAAATACAAAAAACCTCAAATAGCCAAAGCAATGTAGAGAAAGAAGAATGGAACTGGAGGAATCAACCTGCCTGACTTCAGGATCTACTACAAAGCCACAGTCATCAAGACAGTATGGTACTGGCACAAAGACAGAAATATAGACCAATGGAACAAAATAGAAAGCCCAGAGATAAATCTGCATGTCTATGGACACCTTATCTTCGACAAAGGAGGCAAGAATATACAATGGATTAAAGACGACCTCTTTAACAAGTGGTGCTGGGACAACTGGTCAACCACTTGTAAAAGAATGAAACTAGAACACTTTCTAACACCGTACACAAAAATAAATTCAAAATGGATTAAAGATCTAAACATAAGACCAGAAACTATAAAACTCCTAGAGGAGAACATAGGCAAAACACTCTCCGACATAAATCACAACAGGATCCTCTATGACCTACCTCCCAGAATACTGGAAATAAAAGCAAAAATAAACAAATGGGACCTAATTAAAATTAAAAGCTTCTGCACAACAAAGGAAACTATAAGCAAGGTGAAAAGACAGCCTTTGGAACGGGAGAAAATAATAGCAAATGAAGCAAATGACAAACAACTAATCTCAAAAATGTACAAGCAACTCCTGCAGCTCAATTCCAGAAAAATAAATGACCCAATCAAAAAGTGGGCCAAAGAACTAAATAGACATTTCTCCAAAGACATACTGATGGCTAACAAACACATGAAAAGATGCTCAACATCACTCATTATCAGAGAAATTCAAATCAAAACCACAATGAGGTACCATTTCACACCAGTCAGAATGGCTGTGTTCCAAAAGTCTACAAGGAATAAACGCTGGAGAGGGTGTGGAGAAAAGGGAACCCTCTTACACTATTGGTGGGAATGCAAACTAGTACAGCCACTATGGAGAACAGTGTGGAGATTCCTTAAAAAACTGTAAATAGAACTGCCTTATGACCCAGCAATCCCACTGCTGGTCATACACACCGAGCAAACTAGAATTGAAAGAGACACGTGTACCCCAATGTTCATCACAGCACTGTATTATAATAGCCAGGACATGGAAGCAACCTAGATGTCCATCAGCAGATGAATGGATAAGAAAGCTGTTGTACATAAACACACTCAGCCATTGAAAAGAATAGATATGAATCCGTTCTAATGAGGTGGATGAAACTGGAGTCAATTATACAGAGTGAAGTAAACCAGAAAGAAAAACATCAGTACAGTATACTAACACATATATATGGAATTTAGAAAGATGGTAATAATAACTCTGTATGTGAGACAGCGAAAGAGACACAGATGTGTAGAACAGTCTTTTGGACTCTGTGGTAGAGGGAGAGGGTGGGATGATTTGGGAGAATGATGTTGAAACATGTATAATATCATACAAGAAGTGAATCACCAGTCTAGGTTCAATGTAGGATACAGGATGCTTGGGGCTGGTGCACTGGTATGACCCAGAGAGATAGTATGGGGAGGGAGGTAGGAGGGGGTTCAGGATTGGAAAAACATGTACACACGTGGTGGATTCATGTTGATGTATGGCAAAACCAATACAGTATTGCAAAATAAAGTAAAATAAAAGAAAATAAAAATAAAAATTATTTTTGCTCTTAAAAAAATGAATATACAAAACAAATATCATAACAGAAGAACGAACAAAGGGTAAGGACTCTTAGATTAAATTGATTCAACACACACACACATATATATATATATGAATAATTCTCCTGTTAAATACAAAACTATTTTCTAAATCAGGTCTAAATTTCACATATAAATGTTTGTGTACACACACCCAGAGACACACACACACACATGCCTTAAATAGGTATTAGAAACTCTTAAGTTTAAGCAGTTAGAAAGAAATATGTAAACAGCAAAGTGATGATCTTTAATAATTACATAGAATGGAAACCATTAAAAGCTACCTGGAGGGCAGTAACTGCATTAAAACACAATCTTGGGGAATATTTACTAATTTAGAACTTAATCACTTCCTACATGTAAAGTAATTTCATTTTCCTTGATCTATGCAATCCTCCAAAATAGTGAGAAAAACTAGAGAGGGAAATGCCTAAAGCCTATATAATATTTTCACATGAAGAGGCCAAAGGTTCTGTTATCTATTCTTCATATTGTGTTGGGGCAAATATATGGAATATTAATCTTTTGGTCATTCAATATGTGCTAGACACATACTATGCCCTTCAATTCAGTTCAGTTCAGTTCAGTCACTCAGTCGTGTCCAACTCTTTGCGACCCCATGAATTGCAGCACACCTGGCCTTCCTGTTCATCACCAACTCCTGGAGTTCACTCAGACTCACGTCCATCGAGTCAGTGTGCCATCCAGCCATCTCATCCTCAGTCGTCCCCTTCTCCTCCTGCCCCCAATCCCTCCCAGCATCAGACTCTTTTCCAATGAGTCAGCTCTTCGCATGAGGTGGCCAAAGTACTGGAGTTTCAGCTTTAGCATCATTTCTTCCAAAGAAATCCCAGGGTTGATCTCCTTCAGAATGGACTGGTTGGATTTCCTTTCAGTCCAAGGGACTCTCAAGAGTCTTCTCCAACACCACAGTTCAAAAGCATCAATTCTTTGGCACTCAGCTTTCTTCACAGTCCAAATCTCACATCCATACATGACCACAGGAAAAACCATAGCCTTGACTAGACGGACCTTAGTCAGAAAAGTAATGTCTCTGCTTTTGAATATACTATCTAGGTTGCTCATAACTTTTCTTCCAAGGAGTAACTGTCTTTTAATTTCATGGCTACAGTCACCATCTGCAGTGATTTTGGAGCCCCCCAAAAATAAAGTCTGACACTGTTTCCCCATCTATTTCCCATGAAGTGATGAGCCCAGATGCCATGATCTTCGTTTTCTGAATGTTTAGCTTTAAGCCAACTTTTTTGCTCTCCACTTCCACTTTCATCAAGTGGCTTTATAGTTCCTCTTCACTTTCTGCCATGAGGGTGGTGTCATCTGCATATCTGAGGTTATTGATATTTCTGCTGGCAATCTTGATTCCAGCTTGTGTTTCTTCTAGTCCAGCATTTCTTATGATGTACTCTGCATAGAAGTTAAATAAACAGGGTGACAATATACAGCCTTGACATACTCCTTTTCCTATTTGGAACCAGTCTGTTGTTCTATGTCCAGTTTTAACTGTTGCTTCCTGGCCTGCATACAGATTTCTCAAGAGGCAGGTCAGGTGGTCTGGTATTCCTATCACTTTCAGAATTTTCCACACTTTCTTGTGATCCATACAGTCAAAGGCTTTGGCATAGTCAATAAGGCAGAAATAGAAGTTTTTCTGGAACTCTCTTGCTTTTTCCATGATCCAGTGGATGTTAGTAATTTGATCTCTGGTTACTCTGCCTTTTCTAAAACCAGCTTGAACATCTGGAAGTTCACGGTTCACGTATTGCTGAAGCCTGGCTTGGAGAATTTTGAGCATTACTTTACTAGCACGTGAGATGAGTGCAGTTATGTGGTAGTTTGAGCATTCTTTGGCATTGCCTTTTTTTGGGATTGGAATGAAAACAGACCTTTTCCACTCCTGTGGCCACTGCTGAGTTTTCCAAATTTGCTGGCATATTGAGTGCAGCACTTTCACAGCATCATCTTTCAGGATTTGAAATAGCTCAACTGGAATTCCATCACCTCCACTAGCTTTGTAGTGATGCTTTCTAAGGCCCACTTGACTTCACATTTTAGGATGTCTGGCTCTAGATTAGTGATCACACCATCATGATTGTCTTGGTCGTGAAGATCTTTTTTGTATAGTTCTTCTGTGTATTCTTACCACCTCTTCTTAATATCTTCTGCTTCTGTTAGGTTCATACCATTTCTGTCCTTTATAGAGCCCATCTTTGCATGAAATGTTCCCTTGGTATCTCTAATTTTTTTGAAGAGATCTCTAGTCTTTCCCATTCTGTTCTTTTCCTCTACTATGCCCTTAGAACACTCCAATTAATAATGTAGAAGTAAGTTTTGCTCTCATAGACTACACAGCCTAGTGAAGGAAGAAAGTGATTAAATTAGTAAATTAATATATTTTCAGAGATAATAAAAAACCTTGACATGAAATTAATAAGAACTCCAAACTAGAATTATTTACTAATATATAATTTATGTAAATATTTACATAGTTTGGTTATCTTGTTGTACCCTTATTCAGCACTTCAGACAAATTCATATATATATATTTTTTCCCTCTTTTCACAATATAGTCATTATGAAAGGAATACAAACTATGTCAGAAGAGTCCAGTGCTTTTCATCAAAATTTTTTCTAAAGATTCAGAGAAGATTGCTGATTAAAATGTATCATCTTTCAAATGGAGGGGTTTCCTCTATTGATTTACTTGAAATTCTTTCAAAGTATTAATACTGATATGAGTGAGTGTATGTGGAACTCACTGAATCAGTTCTTTTGTCATCAATACACAGGAGAACTTTCTATTCTCTACTTTGTATCAGTATTCACATAATTGGTTATAGAACTAGGAATAGGTATGGGTCCACTAATCATAAATGTAAAGGCCCCTTTTTCACTCCAGTTTTTGTTTTGAATTACTTGATTGAAATCACTTAATTTGCTTGTTTAGAATATGTATTAATGAGGTAAAGTCACAGGATCAATACTGTTTTATTCAGTTAAGTTTGATTAGAGAAAAAAAAAAAAATGGCCATACCATATATCCTTAGCCAGAGAATGTTCTCACCATGCTGGTATTGACTAACATCAAGGGAGGAATGCACAAGGCAAACCCTCTGAAACAATGGACAGACCAATATAAGAGTAGCATATTAAGTATTTGATTTTTTATTAATTCAGTTGTTTAATTTTTCTTGTGAGCTTTGAAAGTTCTTTGAATATTTTGGACGTTTTACCTTTCATAAAGCAAAATTGATTAAATGGGATACTATAGTGAAAGGAGTTTACAATTTGTAAAATATAGTATGACTTATAAGAAACTGTATAGATATATAGATTAACATAGAAGATAAAGGGTCAAAGTGTCAGTCAGGCAGTCATGTCAGACTCTTTGCAACCCCATGGACTGTAGACAGCCAGGCTCCTCGATCCATGGCATTCTCCAGGCAAGAATACTGAAGTGGGTGGCCATTCCCTTCTTCAGGGGATCTTCCCAACCCAGGGATCAAACCTGGGTCTCGTGCATTACAGGTAAATTCTTTACCATCTAAACTACCAGGGAAGCTCCAATAGAGAAGATAATTCAGAGGCAATTATGTCTTTTACAAAAAAGTTCATATTAGAAACATGATTTGTTATAGAATTTCAGCAAATGGTGATCACCTAGATTGTTTGGGAAGAATGTGTTGTACTTAGTTGCTCAGTCGTGTCCAACCCTTGCAACCCAGTCAGGCACTTCTGTCCATGGAGACTGTCCAGGCAAGAATACTGGAGTGTGTTGTCATACCCTCCTCCAGAGGATCTTTATCCAATCCAAATATCTAACCCTGGTCTCCCAAATTGCAGGCAGATTCTTTGGCATTTAAGCCACCAGGGAAGCTCAAGAATACCAGAGTGGGGGGCCTATCCCTTCTCCAGAGGATCTTCCAAAGCTAGGAATCGAATCGGAGTCTCTGGCATTGCAGGCAGATTCTTCACCAGCTGAGCTACCAGGGAAGCCATAGCTCAGCTGGTAAACAATATGCCTGCGGTGCAGGAAGCCTGAGTTCAATCCCTAGTTTGGAGAAAGGAAAGGCTACCCATTCTAGTATTCTGGCCTGGAGAGTTCCATGGACTATATAGACGATGGGATCACAGAGTCGGACATGAATGAGTGACTTTCACACTTCACTTTATTACCAAAATCTAGCTTGCTCTCTTTTGAAGAGAAACTGCCATAACTAATATAGAAAATTATCCTTTACATGAAGTCATATAAGAACTTATATTTATTCCTATGAGGAAAGATGTTTATGAGGAAAGATAGTTATCTATCTTTCCTCATAGCTTCTGAATAATTACATAGATGTTTTTTGCTGTATATTTTAAAGCTTTATGTAATGAAAATACTTTTTAATCTGAATTTTCCAGCTAAGACAATTGATTAGTTCTAAAGATGCTTGTGCATATATTATAAATGGTAATATTATCTTTACACAGTGTATTTAATTAAGTTCACAGTTTTAGGGTCAAGAAGTTTGGTTACTTTTCTCCCTGATATTTTAATGATCCACCTTTATATAACAGTTCAGACTGAATTTTTAGTTGATCTAGTTCTGTCATTAAATCTGCCAAAATTGCTGACTCAGCTGTTTTAATGCTTTTGGTCACACATTCAGTTTTAGAACGCTTAAACTTTTTCGACCCTTAGAATGGAGGGAAGGACTATTACTGTCTCTAGTCATAACCTAATTCCTCCTATTCATGACAGGATCTGTTACCTGGTTTAGGTGGTATCTTTTCATCTGGGCATGTAGGTGTTTCCTATTTGGGTACTATTTCTGACACCTCTTTTTCCTTCAGGGAATGATTTTAAATGAAAGTGATAATTTTTCAAACTCTCCTGGTAAGTGGTGCCTGTCATGTACATAGCTGCTGTCATTCACTTTGTGGTTTATGGCATTTCTGGAGAAAATTTAAATATATATATATGATTTATGAAATCCTTAAATTAGCATTTTTCCCAGTGATTTTTACTTGTGGCAAAATATGATCATCAGAGATAGCAAACATCAATACTATGGGAAGGAAATCAGTATTTACTGAGAATCTAATACATACTTGGTATAATATAAAATATTTTTACATATCATTATATTTAAATCCTAGAGTATATCTCTTAGATGGGCATTATTTTTCTATTTTATAGATGAAGAAAGAAGTCCTCTTCACTTTCTCATGTCAATATGGAAATTAGGTGCTGGGGCTTCTATTAATCTCAGATTTACAGCAAAGTTTATTGTCTACCTTCAACCATAAAAATGATTTTTTAATTGCTTTAATTGTAATTGACACACAATAAGTTGCATATATTCATAGCATACAAGATTTATAACATGAGTAAACCTTTAAAACCAGTAATGTGTCAAGAAAATGAACATACACCTTTCCTAAAGTTTTCTCATATTCCCAATCCCACAGACTTCAGACAACCTGTTTTCTATCACTGTATATTATTTTTCATTTCCAAGAATTTTATGTAAATGAAACAAGGAAATGTGTACCTTTTCAATCTCACTTTACTTATATATGTTTTGAGATTCATTCATATTGATGTAAATACCAATAATTCATTCCTTTTTATTTCAGAATAGTATTCTATTGTAAAGATACAACATAGATATTTGCTGATTCAGCTATTTATCCATTCACAGATGTTTATTGATTCATCTGTTCATTGGATATATGGGTCGTTTATAATTTTTGGCTATTACCATTACAACTGCTAGAAACATTTATAAACAGGTATGTGTAAGCACTAATGTTTTCACTGGTGGACAGTTTCTATCTATAAACAAAATTGCTAAATTATATGACAGTTAAAGGTTAATCATTTTAAAGTAACTGAAAAACTTTTCAAAGTGGTTAGAAATCTGATATTTCCACTAGACGTCATTCCACATCTTTGCCAACACTTGGCATGAATTTTTTTTTTTTTTTCATCTTAGCCAATACAATAGATGTACAGTTGAAACTTTCTGTGGTACTAATTTGCAGTTCCTAATAACTAAGGATGGTGAAAATCTTAATGTGCTTATTTCAAAGCACGTATAATCTTTTGTAAAGTGTCCATTCATATCTTTGTTCATTTATTTACTAGGTTGTTTGTTTTTGTATTATTGAGTTAAATCTAAACTCTATAATTTTGGATATAAGTCCTTTATAAGCTCTATGATTTTCAAGTATTTTCTATTATACATCTTGACTTTTAGTTTTCTTACCACCTGTCTTTTGAAAAGCAGACATTTTTTAATGAGGATAAAGTCAAATTTATTGTTTTATCTATTAGTCTATTTTTGCACCAATATCAAATGGTCTTGATTACTATAACTTTATAAGAAGTCTTACAACTAGGTAACAGTCATTCAACTTTGCTCTTCTTTTCTTTTTCGACTTTGTTTTGGAATTTGAAGTGATGACCAGTGTGATCATGAAGAGCTAGCATGGGAAATGAGTCACTCTATTCCTCCTGTGGAAACTGTTTTAAAGTTCAAATCTAACTGAAGTATCCTGTAATTATAAATCTTGGAAGGTAAAATGTCATAAAAATTGATTAAGAAGAAAGAATCAAAATCTAAAATTTTCCTGGCTTCTTCAATAGCAAGTGGATCTTATCTAAATTCTCTATCAGCTCAAAAAAACCAAATAACTCAGGGTTTATATTCAGATTAAGTGATCTCACAGTAATACCAGGGCAATCAATCATGCAAGGTTTGTTTTCAATCTGGTTCTATTTCAAGGGTCTGCAACATAAAATTAAATGCATATTGGTAAAGTGTCTTTAAAGAACTAATATAAATTTCAGAGGGTCTGAAATGAAGCCTAGGAAAATTTAATTCTTATGTATTGTGAAAAGTGTTAGATGTATAATTACTAAACAGTCATAATGTCCACTTCAAATGAGGAAAAAAAAAAGGTAGAGTAATGGCTCAGTTCATAATACTTTTGTTTTAAGAACATACTGAAATCCTGGGTGCACATTTTTTTTTTTTATGTTGCCTATAGAGCCATGTGATCATAATTAAGAATAAAGCAAATCATATGGTGAAACCTCTTCATTCACACTGAAAATAGTCCCCTTAATATTTAATGAAGATTGCATTATGAAAAAGTTATTCCAGTGTAACTGAGTAGCTATTATCATTCCCTGTTTTAGTAATTAGTCTTAGGGTTAATGTTCTCTAATAGAATATTCTACTTACAACTGTCTTTACCATATTATTTTGGGGAAATAGTAATCTAAAATAATATTTGATGAGAAGCAGAATTTCAGAGGAGGCAACTGAACTGAAATTTTATTGGATTTTCAGAGTTCTCAGTTTTCATTAACTTAGATTATTTTCCCTCTGATGATATACACAAAGACTGTGAACTTAAAAAAATTTTTTTTTTAATTCTTAATATCTGTTTAACATTTTCTTTACAAAAGGTAGATTTAGGGAGCCTGCATATATATTTCCCATTTGTTGCATATAATCCACATATCAGTTACACTATTATCCTTTCAATACTGAACAGGAAAGATGAAAAATCACAGGATCTTGATTTAATCCCAAATGTCTAAAGTAACTACTTTAAATACAACTCAAACTTTATTAACATGCCTGGAAACACACAGGCCAACTAGTAGTTGTTACTTTTGACTTCTTTCTTCACTTTCAATTAAAGGAGAATTTCTTTGTTAGGAAAATAGATTTCATGACACTACAGTATAACTTAAGATCCCTCTCTGAAATTAAAGGAATTTGTGAGCTTTACATAAGGACCCCTACAATTCTGATATAGTCTGTTATTACACAGAAAGAAGCTGTGGGTGCCAGCCTTTTGATATTATATATAACTTTGTATAAATCTAAAAGTGAAAGTGGAGAGTGAAAAAGTTGCCTTAAAGCTAAACATTCAGAAAAGGAAGATCATGGCATCTGGGCCCATCACTTCATGGGAAATAGATGGGGAAACAGTGGAAACAGTGTCAGACTTTATTTTTGGGGGGCTCCCAAATCACTGCAGATGGTGACTGCAGCCATGAAATTAAAAGACGCTTACTCCTTGGAAGAAAAGTTATGACCAACCTAGATAGTATATTCAAAAGCAGAGACATTACTTTGCCAACAAAGGTCCATCTAGTCAAGGCTATGATTTTTCCACTGGTCATGTATGGATGTCAGAGTTGGACTGTGAAGAAAGCTGAGCTCCAAAGAATTGATGCTTTTGAACTGTGGTGTTGGAGAAGACTCTTGAGAGTCCATTGGACTGAAAGGAGATCCAACCAGTCCATTCTGAAGGAGATCAGCCCTGGGATTTCTTTGGAGGGAATGATGCTAAAGCTGAAACTCCAATACTTTGGCCACCTCATGCAAAGAGTTAACTCATCGGAAAAGAGTCTGATGCTGGGAGGGATTGGGGGCAGAAGGAGAAGGGGATGACAGAGGATGAGATGGATGGATGGCATCACTGACTCGATGGATGTGAGTCTGAGTGAACTCCGGGAGATGGTGATGGACAGGGAGGCCTGGCGTGCTGTGGTTCATGGGGTCGCAAAGAGTCAGACACGACTGAGTGACTGAACTGAACTGAACTGAATGACTATATAGATATCTTGGCAAGGCCACAGATAGGGAAGAGTGCCTATAACTTTTGAATATAATTATTTGTTCACTGACTTTCAACTGCGAAGACTAGTGAATCCAGGTAAGACTAGTGACTCCAGGTCAGGTTTAAGAGAAAAAGATCCTAGGAGGAAATTTACAGTACTCATTTGAGTTAAGCAATAGGACAGCTATGACCATAAACCTATTCAATCTTATCAACTTGATTATTTGCACCCATAAATGCATAATTGTTATGCAGAGATGTTAAGTAGTATATATAATACATATATTTAGGCACATGAGTTTGTAAAAAAATGTATTACCAAGAAAGTCAATGGATAAGTATATTCCCAACACATATGCCATATGCTATTTTTAAATACATCTAAGCAATCAAATCTAAGGTCATTTAGGTTTTGTAATTTGGTAAAAAAAAATAATACTTGAGCAAATTGTAGACTTCTCAGTTTGCTACAATGTAAACAGTTTTTTTTTTTTTCAGAGAATCTGACCTAAAGGTATCAAAAATTGGCATATAACTTTGAGAAGACTGATATATTCTTGTCAACTCTGAACGTATAACAAACACAAGTGTCACCTTTCTGTAATAAAACATTTTGTTGATTTGTTACAGTTGGTGACACTAGTCATGAACCAATGACAGAAGTAATGAATAAGAATTTAATTGACTTTGAATTACAGTCACTAAAGATAAAGCAGTATTTTTAAAACTTATTACTTAGGTTAAAGGCATATGTAATTTTTAAAAATTGCTATTATATTTGGGGACAAAATGATCTCTTGAAATAATGTTTTACCATTGCACCTTGAATTATCAAATCAAGAATATAGTAAAATTGGATACTAACACTAATAAGGCCCACATGTAACTTTTCTGTGTGTCCCTTCTATAAATTAAGTTGCATTTTCCAAGACATTCTAATTATAAAATCTATGTTTCAGTTATTCAAGTTAATTGTGAATAAATAGACCCGCTTAAAGTCTGATTTCACCAGCTATATTAATTTCAGACTGCGTGTCTCCTTTCTTTGGTTTCCTCTATTGATTCTGGAAAAAGAGAATGAAAGTGTACACTCCAGCCAATTTTTATATTTCATTTGCAAGTGACTTCAAGTAATGTCCTTCTCCTTTGATCTAATAATGAAAATGTGTCAGTATATTCTTATTACAGCAGCAAGGTAAAGCAGCTGAAGCCTCCTGGGGCCAGAAGGACTACATTTTGCAAATTTAAAATGGGAAACCTATACTCCCAGTGTTTGGCAAGGAGTGTGCTGCAGACCTATTTCTCCCTGTAGCAGCTGAACCAACTGAGATTTTAAAAACAGGCCACACAAGGGACACAGTTCTGAGAGACAGCGAGAGACAGAGGGAGACACAGGAAGAAAATATGAATGTAAGTAAAAACTAATGGTTTCCTGGGAATTTTCTGCTCACTGTAGAAGGTTAGCTAAAAAAGAAAATTAACAACAAAAAATAAAATCTCTGGTTGTATATTCATCTCAACTTACACAGTCATTATCACTCCTAAGATAAGAATCAGATTGGTTTCTTGGCGTTAAGAGTACTCTGAATAGCAAAGGCTGACATGTATATGAACAAACACTGGATATATTGCTCAAAACACTTCCCTTTAAGTTCACATAAAATAAATTTGAATAATGTTCACTTCTAAAAAATTAACAAGACATGAATATATCTGGACAACATCAAAATTCAGTACAGTGGGTCAGTCAGATGATAATTAGATGCCTTTAACAGGAAATGCACATGACAAATTCATTTCAATTCTAAAATTTTAACTTAATTTGTAATTCATGCATATATCACATACAGGTGTGAATGTAGTTAATGTCTTTAGAGAAACATTTAAACTCTAAAAAAAGCACAGACATACTATGTTTTTTTAGCCTTGCCTTAAAAGACTTGAAAAACACGAATAAGCCATCTATGTTAAATAATGTATTCATGTCATTTCTTGATGTATATCATTAGAATTCAGTGATTTTAGTGGATCGAATAGTGTCCTTCCAAATAATATGTCCATGTCCTAACTCAAGATATCTGTGAATGTGAACTTATTTGGATGATCAGATAAGGTCATCATAGATTTAGGTTTAGCTCTAAATCCTATGACAAATATCTTCATAAGAGAAAAGAGAGAAAGACTGAGACACATGGAGGAAAGACATGTGAAGACAGAGATAGAGACTGGAGTGATGCATTGACAAGCCAAGGAAGACTGCCAGCACCCCCAGAAGACAGAAGTGAGGCGCTGAACAGATTCTCCCTCAAATCCTCCAGAAGGAAGCAATTCTGTGACAACTTGATTGCAGATTTTTGGCCTCCTGACTGTGAGACAGTACATTTATGTTGTTCAAGCCACAAAGTTTGTGGTACCTTGTTACTATAGCCCTAGAAAATTATTACAGTGACCCAGGTTTAAATGAGAGGTATCTGATAACAATTTTAATTAGCTACCTGTAATCTCAAATATCAAGGATAATTGTATATAACAATCTAAATAATCCAATAAAAGTCATCTCTTAATATATGTACACTTTGACTGCCAGAGATGAGGACAGAGAATGTTTCCTGAGAAAATTCAAAGACAGCATTGTAAGTATTTCAGGAAAAAAAAAGTAACATCTGATAAATGGGAGAAGGATCAATTCTATAAGCATTCCAACGTTCAGAAGGCAAGTTGATAATTTAACAGGTGACATAAATCTGCCTTTGATCCTCTGTGTGTGATGTATGACAGTGTTAGTCACTCAGTTGTGTTATACACTTTGGGACCCTATGGACTATGGCCTGCCAAGCTCCTCTGTCCATGGAGTTTTCCAGGCAAGAATACTGGAGTTTTAGTAACATGGAAAACCTTACCTTCTCATAAAATTCAAGTTTTGTTCACAAGTACCTTTGAGGTCAAGTTCATCCTAGTGTCTTTCTCAGCATCTGCAGATTCCCTCATCCTGCTGCTTGAACAGTTGCTAATGAATGAAGATCACCCCAGCATGCCCCCCTGCTGTTGCTCATTTGCCCATTAGCATCTGCTTAACCAGCAGGCTGGGAGAAGCTCTGGTGCCCAATCAATGTAGCTGATGAGGGCTGGGGTAGGGAAGACTGTTGCCAACAGAGCCAGAGCATAAATCAACTCCAATATTGGCAAAGATTATTAATCTTAGAAAGGGTGACATATATCACTGTGTAGGCATGGAGAAAATCCTTGACATTTATGAGAAATAGGAGAAGCCAAAATATTGAAGTATGCTAACTTTAGCAAATCTGTTGAATACCAGCAATTTCAGGTTCCTTACACCTGGTTTATAATAAAGTTATTTCTTTTCAAACATTATCTAATACTTGGTAGATGCCCAGAGATACAAAACCACACCTACAAAGAAAAAAAAAAGCATCCTCAAAAACATTTCTCTGGAGTGAGTTAGCTTATTGCTTTTACCCAAAGCACAAAATTACCTCATTATCAAACTTATCAGGGAAAGACTCATTCCACTGTGTCAGTCTAGCTGTATATTTGCTCTTAACAATAATTTCCAATTAAGAAGCTGGATGACTTAAACATAGATAATAAGAAAAGTCAGCAAGAAACTGAAAAGTAGAAATACACTCCATTCAGAGGTGGTCATTAGCTTTTACCCTCAAATGGGATGGTCTACTTTATTATTTTTTTATTTTTTATTTTTTTTAATTTTAAAATCTTTAATTCTTACATGCGTTCCCAAACATGAACCCCCCTCCCACCTCCCTCCCCATAACATCTCTCTGGGTCATCCCCATGCACCAGCCCCAAGCATGCTGTATCCTGCATCAGACATAGACTGGCGATTCGATTCTACTTTAAATACTCTGAACAGGGGCAGATTACTTGTGAAAAAGATTATATGTGGCATTGTATTGGGAAAAAGAGGGCTGGTACCAATAAGGGTGAGGTTAAGATGAACTACTGCTAATAAAAATAAGCAGGTGTCAGTTAAAAAAGGAAATATGGAATATTAAACAATGACATAGTGTTTGAACATCTTTTATAAATTGGCAAGTGCTAAGTGTAAAAAGATTAGTCTCTGAATGAGATGTTAACATTATTTGGTGTGAAAGTTTTCTAAACGGCACAACAAGCAGGATTCAAACAGATTCACTGACGATTTAGTGTTAAGTACCTCACAAATAAAAAATACTTCATAGAAAAATCACTTTACATTTTCTATAGCCATTGTAGGACAAGCGGTGATTGGAATTAACTCTTGGATATACTAGAGAAATAAATATTCCTCTCTCAAGAAGTCTACAGACTGTTAAGATGTCATCCACACAGGAAATAATAAATAAATATACAATAATACAGAAAAATGTGCCAAGATTGGAGAAACAAAGCAAATAGCTTTATTTACAACATGATTTATGATCATCTTTCAGCACTTCAATAGTCTCTAAGATAATATATAGTGGTTTATAAAATTTCTGTCTATAACATAACTGCTTCACAAAATTATTATAATTGAACATGAATCTCTATAATATTTATTGTAAAAATGTCAATTCAACTATTAATAACAGAGTAATAAAGTCAGTAATATGCCTGTGTAATAATACACAGTGAATAAGAGTTTATCCTGTCATCAACTTAATAAAGTCCGAACACTCCCAAAGTAACCAGGATTTTAAAAATTATAGCATCTGGACATCAATTACATTAATCCAGTTGCCCAGTAGAATGCTGGTAGAAAATGGCACTAGCATTTTTAAGTGATTTGGGGGATCACTTCCACATATTAAAAATTCAATTAAAAATAAAAATATACAGTATTACAAGCATTGTTCTTTATAATATTTCCACTTTTTTGGCACTGATTAAAATCCAACTTGGGACAGAGTAAAACTGTGTTCAACAATTTCCAGAAATACATAGTGTGTCCATGCATATGAA
The DNA here is from genome assembly GCF_032405125.1 of Capricornis sumatraensis. Lineage (NCBI taxonomy): Eukaryota > Metazoa > Chordata > Mammalia > Artiodactyla > Bovidae > Capricornis > Capricornis sumatraensis. The sequence goes on along the minus strand of NC_091074.1, from coordinate 41,658,774 downwards.
ACGACCCACCTCAATAAAACAGAATAATATTTCAAACATTCAGGTTGTGAATGTATTAGAAAAGATCTACCCGTGGTGGATTCATATTGATGTACGGCAAAACCAATACAATATTGTAAAGTAAAAAAAAAAAAAAAGGATATGGAAAACCTACAATAATTAACTCAGAAGAGGGATCTAGGTTTGAGCAAGGTAAAAGGTGAATTTTTAAGTTCTGTTGATTTTTTGTAAATATTTTCTCCATGAATTCACTGTGCAGTGGTAAACATAATTAAAGTACAGAACATTGACAGTAATGTCCAGTAACCTAATCAAACTGTCCAATAACTAAATCAGAAACTAAATCTAACACATGCAGCAATGTCAAAATAAATATTCTCCATATGGACTGATTCTGAACATTCTAAACCAAAATCCTTGAAATTGATCATTTAACTACCTCACCACCTGATTCTGAGGCACACCAACACTGACAACTTAAAATCTACTCAAGCCAGAAATACAGAAGTTGGGCCTGAGCTGCGGAAAACACCATTGAGTCCAGGTCCACGTGAGCCACTACCTATCCCATGAATTTACTCAAGGACCTAGGATGGACCCCAGTGGTTCCTTTCATTTGCCCACAAATTCCCAGAATCAGCTCTTCTTCACCTGAGAGCCTTCATAAAACAATCCTTACTTGCCTTCTGTAGCTGGTCAGTGCAGACGATTGCTGTCTGCTACTCACCACAGATCAAATCTAAAAAAAATAAAATAAAATAAAAGTGAGGTTTTAATTAGGCTACTCTTGAGAGTTAAATATAGGGGCTTGGGTTTGGGGCACACTCTCCTAGAACTGAGAGGCCTCAGGCTCTCCCATGAAGGCTCTCCCATGAGAGCCTATTTTGTTTGTTTTAGTCAGAAATGTACTGAAGGTCTGTTTCAAACCCTGAAGTCACAAGATTCAGATATTCACGCTTCTATACCCTGTGTTCCTATAGGCGAAGAGTTTCTGTTTCTAGCTCACCCCTAGCTATCTATAGAGTAAAAAGTCTTAACTATATTACTTCTATTTGTGGGAATCGTTTTTCAAAATCCTGGAAGTAATATCCACTCTCACCCCTGATATACTGCTTTTCAATATGAACATCTGTACTTTGATAACCCTTCTTCAAATTCAAGGGGTAAGGAGGGATTTTCAAAAGTATTTTAATCCATCTCTGTATGTACTTTGTTGTAGAAATTCAAGAACTCTTTTAATTACATCAAGAAGGGAATTAAACTTTGTTTTATTTATTCATTAATCTACATAATGAATGAAATAAAGTGCATGAGCTTGCCTGAAGGGCAGAGCTCACTGTGGCAAGTGGAAGTGTCATTCTTTAAGAGAATCTTGGTTGATAATATCCTTGTGTTATGGTTAACTGTGTTTCATCAAAATTCATATGTTGCAGCCTCAAGTCTTCAGACTTAAGAAATAAGAATTTTGGAAGAGGATTCATTGCATACATAATTAGTTATGATGAAGTCTCACTGGAGTGAGGTAGGCCCTCAATTTGATATGACTGGTATCCTTATAAAAAAGGGAAATCAGGACACAGACACACATACCGAGACCACAATGTCAAGATATAAGGGTGATGCAGTGGAAGTCAAAGAACACAAAGATGCCAAAGCATTCTATGGCCTTATTATGCTCTGCACTTTTGCACACTTATATAGTCTTCTTGGCACTTGAATGAATTGTCCTGGCTCTTAATGGCTTAATCCAGGGATATTTTATATGAAATATCAATTAATTGATTTCACTGAATTGTCTTTATATACATATATATGACTATATATATATATATATATATGCCATTTGATTACATCAAGGGTCATCAAATCACCAGGCATTGCTCCTCAGCAAGTGGTAGTTCTGTCATCTAGTGACAATGACTTAAGAGCATTATTTCTTTATAAATGCCATTGAAAAATAACAGTGATATAACTGATCAGGAGTTCCTCTTTAAAAGCTCATCGAGGTATTAAAAATGGTATACATTAAAATATTTTCCATACAATATGAAGTTAAAGTATATATGAAACAGATTCAGTTCAGTTCAGTTCAGTTGCTCAGTCATGTCAAACAAATTCTTTGCGACCCCATGAATCGCAGCACATCAGACCTCCCTGCCCATCACCAACTCTTGGACTTTACCCAAACTCATGTCCATTGAGTCAGTGATGCCATCCAACCATCTCATCCTCTGTCATCCCCTTCTCCTCCTGCCCTCAATCTTTCCCAGAATTAGGGTCTTTTCAAATGAGTCAGCTCTTTGCATCAGGTGGCCAAAGTATTAGAGTTTCAGTTTCAACATAGTCCTTCCAATGAATACTTAGGACTGATCTCCTTTAGAATGGACTGGTTGGATCTGTTTGCAGTCCAAGGGACACTCAAGAGCCTTCTCCAACACCACAGTCCAAAAGCATAAATTCTTCCACGCTCAGCTTTCTTTATAGTCCAACTCTCACATCCATACACAACTACTGGAAAAACCACAGCCTTGACTAGACGGACCTTTGTTGGCAAAGTAATGCTTTTTAATATGCTGTCTAGGTTGGTCATAATTTTCCTTTCAAGGAGTAAGTGTATTTTAATTTCATGGCTGCAGTCATCATCTGCAATGATTTTGGAGCCCCCAAAATAAAGTCTGCCACTGGTTCCACTGTTTCCCCATCTGTTTGCCATGAGTGATGAAAGGAAAGTGTGACGATAATTGTATAATGCAATAGGGTCATATTCCAGTAGCAATATTTCAGGAACATAGTATTTTTTGGACTGAACTGTGCCCCCACCAAAAAAAAATCCACATGTTGAAGCTTAACCCTCAATGTGACTGTATTTAGAGATAGGGCCTTCCATGAGCTATTAAGGTTAAATGAGAATCCTAAGTGTGTGGCCCTGCCTTAATCTGTTTGGCTTGCTATAACACAAGTAACACTGGGTGACTTAAAAACAACAAAAATCTATTACTAAAAATTATGGAAGCTAGCAAGTCTATGAATGTTTGCTTCCTACTTTATAGTCCATGGATGTTTGTATTCTCACTGTGTCCTAAGATGGCCCTAAAGGGCAAAGGAGTTCTGCATGTCTCTTTTATAAGGATGATAATGTTATTCATGCCAAACACTCATGACCTAATCATAATCTTCAAATACCACCACACTGAGAATTAGGCTTCAACATATGAATTTAGGGGAAAAACATTCAGTCTAGCAAGCCCTGATACAACAGAACCTGTGTCCTCATAAGAATAAGGAATACCAAGAGTGATTCAATACAGAAAAAAAGACAGAATTTGGCTGTCTACAAATCAGGAAGAGACACCTCGCCAGAAACCATCCCTGACAACACTTTGATCTTGGACTTATGTGAGAAGAACTGTGAGAAAATAAATCTATATTATTTCATCTGCCCCATCTATTAAAAGACTGGCATTTTGCTATAGAAGCCTTAGCTGACTAATAGAATTATTTATCAACATAGCTTGACTTTCAGTAATAATGTATAAGATAAATAAAATATAATCATGTGAAAACAATGCTATGATATATAAAATTAATCAGGCATTGATTAAATATGTAGACATTATAATCACAGAAACAAAATTCAAACGTTTGTGCTGTCTGAATTTTAAACAGAAAAGAAATTTTGACAATGATGAAAGAACAAAGATAGAAAAGGTAAGATAAAGTAACTTGAATATATTGTTAGAATAGTTTATCATTTTCTTATGTTTCACTCCTACACTATACCTTACTGCTGTTACTTTCTCAATGAAATAAAAAGTAAGTTTTCTTCATGAACCTATTTTCTGTTATGAATAAATTAATTTTATATTCCCTTAGAAGGCCACCAAAAAACCACAAAGGACTCAAGAAAAATTTGAAATAGGCATTTTTAACAAGTAGACAAATAGCATAACAAAAGCAAAAACAACTAATTCACACTAAGAATTTAGTTAATAATTTTACAGAACTCACAGAAATAATACCTAACAGAATAGCAAAAACTCTGTAATTAATATGTTAGGAACACAATCAAAGTTAAATTTAGACATAAAAGCAGATACACACACAAACCAAAGGTCAATGTAGTTAGTACAGTTTTTTAGTTGAAATTTGCTGACAGCTAGTTTATTTAAAGTCCATAATTACATGTCTATAGGTACCTACAAGCCACTGCTAAAGGTATATAAGAATAATTTTAGACATAATACTCAAAAAGTCATATTTGGAAAGTCTGGAAATAGATGCATTAGGAAATTCCATTTAACCATTAATTAGGCCCACTATTGTTTTTGTAGTGCAACCTTTAGTATCAAAAATGATGTATTTATATATCTATATACCTATTTTCTTACAATATACACAAATGACTGACTTACTATCTAAATTTAAACACTGATAATTTCTAAAGTAGGTATACACAATTAGTTTAAGAGACCTTTTCTGTTTAGCAGTAGATCAGGAATCATTCTCAAAACCTCATCTGAGGGAGTTACTGTGAATATAGTCCAGTGGATCAGTGGTATGGAATTGTCTTTATTACTCCTGAAGCCCATGGTTTTTAGAATTAAGATTATACAAGGCCTGAACATGTAGACCAGGGAAGGACTACTGATTGAGAGAATGGTGATAGTGTTATAAGGCTGAAGTTGCGGACAATGTTCTTCTGAGGAATGAGATGTAAAGCTACAATGAGTTACACTGTAGTAGAAAACTGGAAAATATGACACATTTTATTTTATTATTTTTTATTGGAATAAAATTGATTTACAATGTTGTGTTAGTTTTAGGTATACAGTATGGTGATTCAGTTGTATGCATATAGGTAGATTATATAACATGTACACTATATATATAGTTTTAATATTTTCCTTTATAGTTATTATGAAATATTGAATATAGCTTCCTGTGCTATACAGTAGGCCCTTGCTGTTCTCTATTACATGGTAGTGTATATACATTAATCCCAGACTTCTAATTTATTCCTCATTCTTTTCCCCTTTGGTAACCATAAATTTGCTTTCTATGTTTGTGGGTATATTTCTGGTTTGTAAATAAGTTTGCTTGTACTTGTACATATAAGCAATTATCATATGATGTTTGTCTCTCTCTGACTTATCTTACTTAGTATGATAATCTCTAGGTCCATCCATGTTGCTGCAAATGGCATTAATTCACGCTTTATGGCTGAGTAATATTCATATATATATATATATATATATATATATAATATATATATATCTTGATGGGTATTCAGCAAATATTGGTGTACATGTATCATTTTGAATTGTATTTCTCTGGATATATGCCCGGGAGTGGTATTGCAGGATCACACGGTAGTTCTATTTTTAGAAATTAAAGAACACTTTATATTGTTCTCCATAGTAGCTATTCTAATTTACATTCCTACCAACCATGTAGGGAGAGTTCCTTTTACTCCACACTCTCTCCAGCATTTACTCTTTGTAGACTTTTTGATGACTGCCATTCTGACTGGTGAGTGAGGTGATACCTCATTGTAATTTTGAGTTGCATTTCTCTAGTAATTAGCAATACTGATAATTTGTTCATGTGCCTGTTGGCCATCTGTATGTATTCTTTGGAGAAATGTTTATTTAGATTTTCTGTTAATTTTTTGATTGGGTTGTTTATAATTCTGGTATTAAGTGGCATAAACTGTTTGTATATTTTAGAAACTAATCCCTTGTCTTTCCCCTGTTTGCAAACATTTTCTCCATTCTGTAGGTGGTCTTTTCTTTTTTTTTTTACGTTTTTCTTTGCTGGGAAAAAAGTTTTTAAGTTTAACTGAGTCCCATTTATTTATTTATTTATTTCATTTTAATTATGCTAGGAGGTGAATCCAAAAAGTTATTGCTGTGATTTATGTCAAACAAGGTTTTACCTAGGTTTTTTTCTCAGAGTTTTGTAGGACCTAGTCTTGCATTTAAGCATTTGATCTATTTTATTTTTGTATAAGTGTTAGAGACTGTTCTAATTCCATTCTTTTTACATGTAGCTGTCCAGTTTTCCCAGCATCACTTACTAAAGATACTACATTTTCTCTATTGTATACTCTTTCCTCCAAGACATTTTTATGGTTATAAAAATGGTTATAGTTTCACACTTGGATTACTTTAAAAAATTTTGAGTGATGACTATAAAGACTGGAGTTCCTGTTTTGACTATCCTTCTCTGAAAAGGATAGTACTCTGCAATGAATTATATGGGCCATATTTATTAAGATTTTTCTTGGATGTAAGAAAAAATTATTTGTACTGTAATGTTTAGTTAAATGAATCTGACTTGTATCAAAGGAATGCAAGTCAGAAAAAATGATGCTAGACTTGCAGAACTGCAGTTGGTTGGAATTAAACAAGATAGATATATAAATTATATATACTTATATGTATATATATACTATTACACATATTAATACATAGTTAATTTTTGGCACATGGCAGATACTCAACATACTTTATCTCCCTGTATTCTGCTAAATCATTGGAAATACAATACTGGGGATCCATCAAGAATCAGTTGTTAGGTGGAAAACTGTAACAACTACTGACAAAAAGAGCTGAGGCCTTCAAATAGATAAATACTAATAATAGATAATGAAAATAGAATATACAATAAGTGATAAAGACAAAGGTATTAGACATAAATAATAGGGTCTCACTGAAGGAAAAGTGAAGTAGGCATATCAAGTCAGTAAATGCAAAATGTTCGATAAAATATAATGAAATAAATATTCTTCCCTAATTGCTCAAACTGCTCAATAGAACTTCTACATGTAAAATTTGGTTTCTTAACATTATACTTTAAGTACTTTAGATGATTCCAAATTAAACACAGATCATCCCTGTTCTTGTAGTTACTCACTTAAGCAAGTACTAAGCATAGAGTAATTAATGAGAATTGACACAGATATTTTGTTCACAACTTTCATCCTGAATTGCTTCCTTAACATATTCTCACACTTGATTCCAGGCCAATTTTATCACTCCATCTATGTATAACTGGATAGGTTTTCTGTCCCATTTTAAAATAATTTGAATTATATATCCAAATATATTTACCTTCTGCAACCTCCAGTAAATATTCTCCCTGGAGTGTCTTGGCACCACAATGGGAAATCCATGTCAAGGCCACATTTCTGCATAGTCTCTATCCATTAAGCAGAGTTTGTATTGCTTTTATGCCAATCCTACAAAGAGGAGTAGGAAAATACATTATTAATGTCTTCTCTCCCACATATTTTTCAGTAAAATTACAAATATCTGTTAGTAATGGTATCTATAAAGAGAGCAGAGTTGTTGTTGTTGTTGTTGTTGTTGTTGTTTTAACCATTGAAGACAGGGACACTTTCCAGGAGTGTCTTCATTCTCAAAAAATGGGCATTTGATTTTATGTCAAGAAAACATGTAAACAAAAAATGTCAAGAATAAAAAAAAGAGTGCACTGACTTCAGCCTTAGTATGACAGGTAATAGAAATGGGAGCAATCTATTTAATCATTAATCTTACTATCTAACCAGAATGGAATAAGTAATAAAAGTAATAAATCCTACTATTTTCACCCTACTAAGCTTGTGAATATAGTTATTGATGTAATATAACATAATTTTATTATTTCATCTAGAAAGAAGTGTAAATGTATTCACATTATATACTTGTTTTAATATTTTTGCAATGATTGTATTTTCTAAATTAAAAGTGTATATTCACATAACAGGTAAATAAACTGGCCTGTGTGCCTAGTGAAAATCAGGCTAGATCTGTCAAGTGTTGATAGGTCTACTGTGAACTCAAACTCAGTTAATGATAGATAAGGAAGACAGGTGTGTTTGCTCTGTCTACTACTGTAATGGCAGGATTCCTTGATAAGTTACTTTGAGCTATTTTCTGTCTCTCGGAGGAAAGACAAATGGATTATGTACCATGTCAGGGTCTTGTTATTTGCATAGGTTTAAAGTATGACAATTACTAATTTAAAGTGTCTCAGAGCCTGAGACATATATAATCTTCCTTTCTATAAACATTCCTCATGTAATTTTGAAGGGAGACATGAGTCACATCCTGCATGTGTCTGATATTTTCTTAAGTGGGACACACTCCAAAGTTTACTTGATGGAGACAGACATATCTTGAATGTGATATTTTGAGGTTTAAGCGTAGTAGTGATACATGGTTTTGAATTTTTAAAGACTGGAATGTGGAAGTCCCCCAGCATAGAATTTAGCAATGTATTCCTACAAGAATCTTACCATCTAGAGCCAGCATGTTTTTCAGCCTTATTTTCATTCTTTATGCCTATTGTATCATAGTCCTGACTCTAATTTTTATCTAAAGTTTTTAGACTGACGTACAAATAAAAAAAAAAAGTTCCCTTTTTTATACTTGGACTTTTTCCAAAAAATAATTTATAATAATAAGATCAGAAAATTTAAGGAGACTTTAGAATTTAAACTCATTCATCTAGTTCAGCCACCTAAACAGAAATCTTCTCTACAACATCCCTAGTAGATGGTCATTCATTTTCTACTGAAATGATGCCTATTATGGCAATCTATTCAACTTTAGAAAACTCTGATACTTGGAAAACTCCATTTCATATGTTCATCCCCTAATTATGAACTACTCCTTCTAGTACTATATGTTGGAGTAAAGCAAAATAATATTTTTACACACTGCTCTATTTATTTGTCTGTGATGGGTCTTCATTGCTGCATGCAGGCTTTCTCTAGTTGCAGAGAGTGGGGGTTACTCTCTAGTTGCAGTGCACAGGCTTCTCCTTGTGGTGGCTTCTCTTGTTGCAGAACACAGGGTCTAGGTGGATGAGCTTCAATAGTTACAGCACATGGGTTCAGCAGGTACAACTTTCTGGCTCTAGGGTACATGGGCTTCAGTAGTTGTGACACAGGGGCTCATTAGTTGTGGCCCATGGGCTCTAGAGTGTGCAGGCTCCAAACAGTTGTGGTGTGTGGGCTCAGTAGTTGTGGCTCGAGGACTCTAGAGCATGGGGTTAGTAGCTGTGGTGCACAGACTCAGTTGTCCCACTGGATGTGGAATCCCTATCCCCTGAATTGGCAGGCAGATTCTTATCCACTGAGCCACCAGGGAAGTCCAAAGAAAAACAATTTTATTCCTTCTTCTCCATGACAGCTCATCAAACTTTGGACTCACTCATTAACAAACAATGAGTATCCACTATAACCCTTAGACAGAATTAGTTGAATAATACATGTCCTCTACATGCAGGAATTTATATTCTACAGGAGTAAATATGTGTAATAATGTTATGTGTTCAACTTATGTAAGCTGCCCTATGAGAACACAATGATCTCTCAAGATTTTGCTATTTTCCTCCTTTCTCTAGACAGGTATTACACAAACTCATGATGCTGCATGTTTAAAAAGTTTTAGCATGCACTTCAATAATGTTATTTATTGATCCATGTAGCTCATATGGTAAAGAATCTGTCTGCAATGGAGGAGACCCAGTTTCAATCCTCAATCCAGAAGATCCTCTGGAGAAGGGAATGGCAAGCCACTCCAGTATTCTTGCCAGGAGAAGCCCATGGACAGAGGAGCCTGATGGGATACAGTCCACGGGGTCATGAAGAGTTAGATACAACTGAGTGACTAACACTACTACTATTATACTATACAAGCACAGTAACTTGCTAGTATGAGATGAAAATTATAAATTATGCAAAAATAGATATTACAACATTTTTTTAAAAGTAAACAGATACAGGAAGTTTAATATCGTCTTTCCAAACCCAAAATGATCATCTTACAGAGGCAGAAAAATAACATTTTCTAAACTTCAAGATACTGAAGATTTAAATTTTGTTAATTTTGTTATCCTTTTAACAAATTTGCATGGCAGAACTGACATGGAGGGCATACTTCAGCTCTTTTCTGCTGACAAATGTCACTGTAGATGTGGTATCCTGATCACTATTATCAAGTGGTTGTGGAGATTTTATGAATATTCTGGTTTTCATAGAAGTGGCTTTCTTGGTGGCTTGGTTCTACAGCACAGCATCTGGAATCCTTTCTTGAAAGATGAACCTAGAGTCACCTTCTTTAGTCTTCCCAATAATTCTGTAAGTTATTAGTACTCAATAGGATATCCGTTTGTACTAAAAGTAGCTAGAAGAAATTTTTATTCCCTATAACTCAGCCCTGGGCTTCCTTAGTGGCTCAGATAGTAAAGAATTTGACTGCAAGGCAGGAGACTGAGGTTCAATCTCTGGGTTGGGAAGATCCCCTGGAGGAGGGCATGGCAACCCACTCCAATGTTCTTGTCTGAAGAATCCCTATGGACAGAGGACCCTGGTGGGCTACAGTCCATGGGGTCGCAAAGAGTCAGACATGACTAAGCTCAGCACAGCACATGACTTAACCCTAAACAATACATTAACATGTTAATATTATTCATCTCAAAAGCAGTTCATCTTAAATTCAAGTCATTCAACTAGATAATTATTTAAATCATTTCATTTAATCATTATTTATATAGAGTACTTGCCAGTTACCTGACAGTGTTGTTGGCTCTGGGAATGTATTTATGGAAAAACTAATAAAAATCTCTGCATTTAAAATTCTAATAAGAATTTTGTATTATATGATTTCACATATTTATGACCAAATTTACTTATCTACATAATTATAAAAATTTAAAGATTATTTAAAACTGTCCACCAAATAAAGAGTTCCTCCAAATATCTCATGTAATTTTTAGTATATTGAGATTTATCCTTAGCCTTTGTCCTATTTTGAAATGCCACTCTCCAAGAGTATTAATTTTAAAAGACAAAATAAATACAGCTTCTATGATAAATAGTGAAAAAGTTAATAATCTAACAGTTGTTAATGGACTCACTAATGACACAGTTCAGTTCAGTTCAATTCAGTTGCTCAGTCATGTCCGACTCCTTGTGACCCCATGAACTGTAGCACGCCGGGCCTCCCTGTCTAGCACCAGCTCCCGGAGTTCACTCAAACTCACGTGCATCGAGTTGGTGATGCCATCCAGCCATCCCATCCTCTGTCATCCCCTTCTCCTCCTGTCCCCAATCCCTCCCAGCATCAGGGTCTTTTCCAATGAGTCAACTCTTCACATGAGGTAGCCAAAGTATTGGAGTTTCAACTTCAGCATCAGTCCTTCCAATGAACACTCAGGACTGATCTCCTTTAGGATGGACAGGTTGGATCTCCTTGCAATCCAAGGGACTCTCAAAAGTCTTCTCCAACACCACAGTTCAAAAGTATCAATTCTTTGGCACAGTAGATTAACAAAATAACTTTTTATATTGTCATCTATAGTACTCTATAAAACTGACCTAAACACAATATTCTGACTAAAAAGTGCTAAATTTCATTAAAAATGTATTGGAATTCTAAGGTTAGCCAAAGACATACAAATGACTAGACAATTATGGTGCACATTTTCCTTTATCAGTTATATATATTTGATATTGATTTTTTTTGCGACTCTTTGCAACCCCATGAATCACAGGACACCAGGCCTCCCTGTCCATCACCAACTCCGGAGTTCACTCAGACTTGCATCCATCGAGTCAGTGATGCCATCCAGCCATCTCATCCTCGGTCGTCCCCTTCTCCTCCTGTCTCCAATCCCTCCCAGCATCAGAGTCTTTTCCAATGAGTCAACTCTTCGCATGAGGTGGCCGAAGTACTGGAGTTTCAGTTTTAGCATCATTCCCTCCAAAGAAATCCCAGGGCTGATCTCCTTCAGAATGGACTGGTTGGATCTCCTTGTGCAAAGAGTCAGACACAACTGAGCGACTGAACTGAACTGATATTGATTTCTTCTAACTATATGCCCATTTTATAATGAAGAAAAAGATAAAAATGATTGACTAATCCATAAAATATATTTTAAAACTGCAAAAGTATCACAAGTTAAAAAAATATTTTCCTTTTGGAAAAAATTACATAGCAAAACAAGAATCACTTCCCAGACTCTGGGATTTAGAAAATTCAATTTTAAATAATATGAATTATGAAGAAAATACAATTATACAATCTGAATGTTTAAGGAATTCTGAGAACATAAACCTTTTAAAATATATAGACCACAGACTTGAAGTGAAGCCACATTTCTCTGACTCAAAGATCTTCCCAACACAAGGATCAAACCTGGGTCTCCTGCATTGCAGGTGGATTCTTTTCACCAGGCAAGGCCATTATTCCTTTACTCATTACAAATGTATTGATCCTAGATTTTCCCTAAAAAGGCTGAAAAATATCACCTAACACTAAATATTTGCCAGCAAAAGCTTCTGTCTTCACATTTCTAAACCACAAAGTACTGCACAAGCCTTTGGGCCCCACTCACCTCTAGTCTGTCTAACCTAACCAGTTCTACAAAAGACGTCATTAAAACCTAATGAAATGACTGAGAATAGAATAGGGGAAAGGATACACTATCCATTTCCTTTTAACTTCCATGAATGAGGAGTGCAGGAAAATAAACACTGTCAGCCAGCAAGCTTAGTTTACATACCTAGACAATATACTGATCTTAAAAAACAGAATCCAGATGTGAATAAGTATAATTGTCATTTGAGTATAACTGTCATTACTGATTTGTGGAAAATGGATTATTATAGACTAATTCAATTTCTGTAACAAATTGGAAAATGGAAGAGAGACAAAAGTAGAATACTCATTAGGGCATAACTAAGATGTTACAAATTAAATCTTTGTAGGAAGAAGAAATTAATTTGAATTACTTATGCTGCAGACAAAAAATATGGGAAATCAATTTAAAATGAAAGGTCATATTATTAATATATACTCTATACTAATACTATCTATATTATCTCTATATATACTAATATATACTCTATACTTGCATAATAACCTATAATTTACATATGTACAACACAAACATATATTCTGTTTGAGATTAAAAACAAATACAAATATGTATTTTGTGTATGTGTGTGTGTGTGTGTGTGTACATATACAAAACTATGGACTTAGGTTAGATTACAAAGTATTTGTCTTACACTGAAGCAGAAAAAAAAAATATTCCTGTAAATATTTACTGGTAGATATTGTTGCCTCATGACTAAAAAGACTGCTGGCATTGTGAATTCAGCTATATCATTGGTAAACTGAATTTTTTCTCTAGAGATTTAAAAATAGAATAAACATTTAGATGTTTAACAGATGTTTGATAAAGGCTGACTCGATAGCTTTTGTTCCTGTGAGTGTTACAGTAGAAAAGTGCAGGCATTGGACTCTAAAACATATGGAAATGAATCCCAGCTCTGCTCTTTATATTACATGTGATCTTGTGTTTCAGTTTCCTTATTTAAATAAGGATACTAATGATGTTGCCAATTAATATATTTTGTTCCTCACAATTTTGTGAAGATTAGAGATAAGCATCACAATAACTAATTATGTACTAAGTCATAGGGAGATTTTATAAATTCAATAGATCAGTTTTGTGGTTATTATTTTCTCTCTCTGAGCATGCTTGGAAAATAAAATCAGAGTTATTTCAAATGTCAGTTGTATAAATCCAACCATATGACCTGGCAGTGATTTCCTTGACATTATTCCCAAATGAATGCTTAATCACTAGTACTAAACTGGATATGCAAATCACTGTCTGATAACAGCCTTAGAGTTTTCTATACCTTATGGGAAGAAGGAGCACAGGAGTGAGATCATATGAGGAGTGGAAAACATAAAAAATACTGGACTAATTTTTTTTCACCCTCCTGTTATCATCAAGGGCTATATAAGGAAAAGTGACACTGTAAAGCTTGTTCAGTTCAGTTCAGTTGCTCAGTTGTGTTTGACTCTTTGTGACCCCATGGACTGCAGCACGCCAGACCTCCCTGTCCATCACCAACTCCTAGAGTTTACTCAAACTCATGTCCATTGAGTCGTTGATGCCATCCAACCATCTCATCCTCTGTCATCCCCTTCTCTTCCTGCCCTCAATCTTTCCCAGCATCGGGGCTTTTCCAATGAGTCAGCTCTTTGCATGAGGTGGCCAAAGTATTGAAGTTTCAGCTTCAACGTCAGTCCTTCCAATGAACACTCGGGACTGATCTCCTTTATGAAGGACTGATTGCAACTCCTTGCAGTCCAAGGGACTCTCAAGAGTCTTCTCCAACATCACAGTTCAAAAACATCAATTCTTCAGTGCTCAGCTTTCTTTATAATCCAACTCTCCCATCCATACATGAGTACTGGAAAAACCATAGCCTTGACTACACGGATTCTGTTGGCAAAGTAGTGTCTGTGCTTTTCAATATGCTATCTAGGTTGCTCATAACTTTCCTTCCAAGGAGTAAGCATCTTTTAATTTCATGGCTGCAGTCACAAGTTCAGTTCAGTTCAGTTCATTTCAGTCACTTAGTCGTGTCCAACTCTTTGCGACCCCATGAATCACAGCATGCCAGGCCTCCCTGTCCATCACCATCTCCCGGAGTTCACTCAGACTCAACGTCCATTGAGTCAGTGATGCCATCCAGCCATCTCATCCTCGGTCATCCCCTTCTTCTCCTGCCCCCAATCCTTCCCAGCATCAGAGTCTTTTCCAATGAGTCAACTCTTCGCATGAGGTGGCCAAAGTCCTGGAGTTTCAGCTTTAGCATCATTCCTTCCAAAGAAATCCCAGGGTTGATCTCCTTCAGAATGGGCTGGTTGGATCTCCTTGCAGTCCAAGGGACTCTCAAGAGTCTTCTCCAACACCACAGTTCAAAAGCATCAATTCTTCAGCACTCAGCCTTCTTCACAGTCCAACTCTCACATCCATACATGACCACAGGAAAAACCATCGCCTTGACTAGACAGACCTTAGTCGGCAAAGTAATGTCTCTGCCTTTGAATATACCATCCAGGTTGGTCACAACTTTTCAGTCACAAAACCATGTTAAATTAGACAAACCTCTGTGAAGTCTGTTTGTTCCTACACATATTTGAGTGCGACAAATGCTTGGCTATTGATATCTGGGGCAAATGGAAAGCATTTAATAGAGGAATATGAACTAATGAATATAATCTTAATTTGTAAGAGATATGCTATATATTTAGCAGCAGGACCATGGATAGGTTTGACTTACAAGAATGGCTAACTTATTCTGCCTTCTGGGATTTATGTTTTCAGAAGCATGATATAAGCTGATATCAAAAATATATTTTATATCAGAACACCACATTTTGTGAAAATTTATTGGCAATATCTGAAAAATTTAAGAGAAAGTCTTAAATATTAGGTAAGGGCTTGCAAATTTTACTCAAAATTGTTAGCTAATTTTCTAACTTGGAAGACTGAAATATATTAAAATACACATTCATACACTCTTTAATCATTCTGAGCCAAAAGCCTATTCCTAAATATCCATGGGTATACCTCTTACTCCACAACACTGCAGTTTTGACTGCAATGGAAGGACTTGGTTGGTCATATACCTTGCTCTCTCATTGAAATTACTCCAGAAATTCATGGTGTGACAATGGAAAAATCACTTATCTCCTCTTCCTTAGCTTCTTCATTTCTAAAACAAAAGAATTGAATTACATTATCTTTAAAGCCTCTGGAAAAATTTTCTCTTGTAGATGAAAGTAGATTGCTAAGAAAAGTGCTTACTTCTGAGGGAAAGTAAAAAGGCCCTTGGTTTAAAAAATGTTGCTTTGTTTACAACCCCTCTATCTGTTATGTCTTCTAGATTAGTATATTTCTAGATTAATTTTTTTTTTACCATTTTTGACATACTATACAGTTACATATAATGGTAATCTTTTCACTAAATTAAAATCTTATACATTTTTTTTTCTCTTTTCTGTACAAACTGTTAGAACAAGTAAAAACTAAAGTCTTTAAAACTTTGAGGAATTATTCATGAAAAGTATTGAATTATGCTACAAGAGAGATGACATTGTCAAAGAGAAACTATTATTTATAATTAAAATTCCAATTCTTAACTATAACACGTTTTTATGTATTAACAATTTTTAAAAGCTTTAGAGATTTTTATTCTTGAACAATATCCAAAAGAGAAGGATACAATTCATCCTTATATCTCCATTTGATATAATTTCTTACACATTCTAATTCACTTATTTTAAAAATCACTACATTTTGTAAGATAGGAAGGAATAAGCACAAAAAATTTTATTTTTAAAATGAAGAAATTAAGATTCAGGGTCACAGAGCTGAAAAGTGACAGGCATAAAACTTAACCAAAGTAAAAGCTAAAGCTAATAATACCTACATGTTAAATAAATACTGGAAATTAGTTTCAAGGAGGTGAAATTGATTCTCAAAAATGCAATTGTTTAACCTTTATAACCACATTTTCTTCTGTTATATGTTTGCTACTCTGCTCTTCTTTTTTTTTTTCCTGTAAACAGATACTCTGGATCAACAATGCTGCTGCTGCTGCTAAGTCACTTCAGTCGTGTCTGACTCTGTGTGACCCCATAAGTGGCAGCCCATCAGGCTCTCCCGTCCCTGGGATTCCAGGCAAGAACACTGGAGTGCGTTGCCATTTCCTTCTCCAATGCATAAAAGTGAAAAGTAAAAGTGAAGTCACTCTGTTGTGTCAGACTCCTAGCGACTCCATGGGCTGCAGCCTACCAGGCTCCACCATCCACGGGATTTTCCAGGCAATAGTATTGGAGTGGGTTGCCATTGCCTTCTCCAGGATCAACAATGAGATTAACTTTTAATCAAGGAAACTAAAAAGTGGATGGAAGCATGCAAAAAACTAGTAAGTCATTTAAATATGTCTCCAAAACACAATATATTAACACATTTTCTTTTTTTAAATAATTTAATGTATTAGATCAAGACATTTTTCAGTTAATAACCTTATTATGTACTTGCTTAAATATTTAATTTATAATAGAAGACAATGTTCTTTGGATGAATACTATGTCTGAAATTATTTATAACTGGATTTGCAGCAGTATATACATATTTTTCTATGCATTCTTTTTTTGGGTAGGCTCTGCTACTCAGTGTCAGTCAGTCACCTGGACTTAGAAGGACCATTTAGATCATGATTAATACTCCCTCCCCCCCCCAAAGTACATTACAAAGTTTAAAATGTTTTAATAGGCCAATGTTTTATAGATGACTTTCACTTTCACTTTTATGGGCTCCCTGGTAGGTCAGTGGTAAAGAATCTTCCTGCAATTCAGGAGACCAGAGTTAGATCTCTGGCTTGGGAAGATCCCGTGGAGAAAGTCATGGCAACCCACTGTAATAACCTTGCCTGGAGAATCCCATGGACAGAGGAGCCTGGTGGGCTACAGTCCATAGCACCTCACAGAGTTAGATATGACTGAAGCAACTAAGCAGCAGCATAGGCCAATAATGGAATTACTTGTTATAATTTGTTTAGTAGTTATTTTGAAATATGCAAGATTGCACTGGTGACACAAGTATTTTTAAATCAGCACCCTTACTAACTCAAGAACATTTATTTCCACCTGGTAAAGATGCCAAATTATAATTAACCATTTCTGTATTTTCAGATATTCAGAGTTCTTCCACTTAAAATATATATTTTTTGTGTTTAAATATACTTCCTATATATGGAATTTCTCAAAAGAAATCCAGAATACTATGAAACCTTAATATACACCTATAAATTAATTTTTGATAAAGCAGTCTACTAAATTTAACTAAATTATTACAGTAAATTTCAATTTTTATACAAATATGTGAAAAACTTTTGCAATTGGAAAATTTTTACACATTAATTTGAATTTGTCACCTAATTAGTAAAAACAGAAACCTTATCTCCCTATTTTGTACAGACCTGCAACTTTCATTATCCATTCCTTGAAGGAATCAAAGATCAATCGATGTCTGTATCATAGAAGAGGAAAGTCAGAAAACAGGGAGTCACTTGGTAGAGTAGAACTTAGGTAAAAAGAAAGATAAACTCAGTCTTCAGTTGAATGATGAGATCCTTCCACTATCTGCTGAAAATTCTATGAGTGACAATTATAACATGGAAGTAGCAGATTTGAGTAAAATTCTTTGAAGAAACTGAGTAACTCTAGGGCAATGGCTTAGAAATACTGATATTTGGGGATCACTTACAAATGAATTGGAGTTTGAACATCATCAGACTGGACTGAAACTGGATTGGTAGCCCCAGTATACTGCAACCCCAGTAACTAAATTGAACAAATTTTCATGTAAATTATATTCAGTTCAGTTCGGTTCAGTCACTCAGTCGTGTCTAACTCTTTGTGACCTCATGAATCGCAGCATGCCAGGCCTCCCTGTCCATCACCAACTCCCAGAGTTCACTCAGACTCACATCCATCGAGTCAGTGATGCCATCCAGCCATCTCATCCTCTGTCATCCCCTTCTCCTCCTGTCCCCAATCCCTCCCAGCATCAGAGTCTTTTCCAATGAGTCAACTCTTCTCATGAGGTGGCCAAAGTACTGGAGTTTCAGCTTTAGCATCATTCCTTCCAAAGAAATCCCAGGGCTGATCTCCTTCAGAATGGACTGGTTGGATCTCCTTGCAGCCCAAGGGACTCTCAAGAGTCTTCTCCAACACCACAGTTCAAAAGCATCAATTCTTCGGTGCTCTGCCTTCTTCACAGTCCAACTCTCACATCCATACATATATTACCTAATTACAAAATACTGAACCAACCAGCGCTACACATATTGTCAAATGACCTCTCCAGAAATCATATTCGAGTTTGCTACATAGAGGTTGATAGACAGTAAATATGTAGACACAAACCTGTTGTAGCCAGAGCTAAAAATAAACCAACCTGACACAGAGTAGGAAAGAAATTAAGAAATAATCACACACTCTTACTTAGAGTGTGGTCTGTGAGTTGATGGCATTCCATGAAATGTCTGCCATTGGCTCACACTGAGAAAGATATGTAAATTGAGAGGAAGAATTTAGGAACTTTAATAGAAATATGTCAGTTTGAGATTAAAAGTATATATTGGACTCCTCTCATTTAATACTGCATATATTGATTTAAATGATATTGAACTTGGTTACATGACACAGGGAGTCATGTACCCAAGTATCAGGTATCAGTCTAAGATGAATTTGAAATGAAACAAAATATGGTAAAAAGAAAACTGTCTGAAACATAGCTAGTTTGAGAAGCATTGATCTCTGAGATAAAATCAGAGCGGAGCTGCTTACATTTAAGCAAATACACTCTAAGATGGCTTTGCAAGTATTCAGCTCTACTCTAGCAACAGTAATATATTTTAAAAGGATGCACAGCATTAGGCAAGATTTGGGAGTGGAAGGAAATAACTAATAGATTATATACTATATATTAAAAATACACATATTGACCTTAATAAAAATAAAAACCAAATAATAAAAAGGTCAAATTATATGAAATATATATTACAGAGCTAGATAAATTGGAAATGAAAACCACATTGCAAGAAAATAATTTGCAAATTAAAAGAGAAAAATTGACAAGATGGTAAGTTAAATTGCTATAAAAAAACAAAGAGCAAATATCATTGTAATGAGTACAGAGGAAAATCTCAGAGAAGGCAAAGCAATTATTTTTTAAATATAAATTTATTTATTTTAATTGGAAGCTAATTACTTTCAATATTGTATTGGTTTTGCCATACATCAACATGAATCCACCACAGGTATACACGTGTTCCCCATCCTGAACTCCTCTCCGTCCTTCCTCCTCATACCATCCCTCTGGGTCATCTCAGTGCACCAGCCCCAAGCATCCAGTATCATGCATGGAATCTGGACTGGCAGTTCATTTATAGAACTGCCTTATGACCTAGCAATCCCACTGCTGTGCATACACACCGAGAAAACCAGAATTGAAAGAGACACATGTACCCCAATGTTCATCGCAGCACTGTTTATAATAGACAGGACATGGAAGCAACCTAGATGTCCATCAGCAGATGAATGGATAAGAAAGCTGTGGTACATATACACAATGCAGTATTACTCAGCCATTAAGAAGAATGCGTTTGAATCAGTTCTAATGAGGTGGATGAAACTGGAGCCTATTATACAGAGTGAAGTAAGCCAGAAAGAAAAACACCAATACAGTATCCTAACACATATATATGGAATTTCGAAAGATGGTAATGATAACCCTGTATGCGACACAGCAAAAGAGACACAGATGTATAGAACAGTCGTTTGGACTCTGTGGGAGAGGGAGAGGATGGGATGATTTCGGAGAAGGACAAAGCAATTAGAGAGCAGTTAAAGGTGTGGAAGACAGAAATATAGTATTATTTTAGAATAAAATTAATTGATTAATACCCTTCAATAAAATGTATGTGAGGTCTTCTGGGGGTTGAGGGAAGACCTTGATTGTGAAATCCAGTAAAAAACAAAAAACTAAAAATACTTTTACCATGTCACGTGGAAATCATGCTCAAGAAACTATAGACAAAAGAGTTGAAAACTTATGTCTGCAAAGAAACCTGTGTCGTGTTTGTTTATAGATGTTTATAGAGGAACCAGAGATCAAATTGCCAACATTTACTGGATCATTGAAAAAGCAAGAACGTTCCAGAAAAACATCTATTTCTGCTTTATTGATTATCCCAAAGCCTTTGACTCTGTGGATCACAATAAACTGTGGAAAATTCTGCAAGAGATGGGAATACCAGACCACCTGACCTGCCTCATGAGAAACCTACATGCAGGTCAGGAAGCAACAGTTAGAACTGGACATGGAACAACAGACTGGTTCCAAATAGGATAAGGAGTATGTCAAGGCTATATACTGTCACCCTGTTTATTTAACTTATATGCCGAGTATGTCATGAGAAATGCTGGCCTGGAAGAAGCACAAGCTGGAATCAAGATTGCTGGGAGAAATATCAATAACCTCAGATATGCAGATGACACCACCCTTATGGCAGAAAGTGAAGAGGAACTAAAAAGCCACTTGATGAAAGTGAAAGAGGAGAGTGAAAAAGTTGGCTTCAAGCTCAACATTCAGAAAACGAAGATCATGGCATCCGGTCCCATCACTTCATGGGAAATAGATGGGGAAACAGTGGAAACAGTGTCAGACTTTATTTTTTTTGGGTCCAAAATCACTGCAGATGGTGATTGCAGCCATAAAATTAAAAGACACTTACTCTTTAGAAGGAAAGTTATGACCAACCGAGATAGAATATTCAAAAACAGAGATATTAGTTTGTCAACAAAGGTCCATCTAGTCAAGGCTATGGTTTTTCCTGTGCTCATGTATGGATGTGAGAGTTGGACTGTTAAGAAAGCTGAGTGCCAAACAATTGATGCTTTTGAACTGTGGTGTTGGAGAAGACTCTTGAGAGTCCCTTGGCCTGCGAGGACATCCAACCAGTCCATTTTAAAGGAGATCAGCCCTGGGATTTCCTTGGAAGGGATGCTGCTAAAGCTGAAACTCCAGTGCTTTGCCCACCTCATGCGAAGATCTGACTTATTGGAAAAGACTCTGAACTTGGGAGGGATAGGGGGCAGGAGGAGAAGGGGATGACAGAGGATGAGATGGCTGGATGGCATCACCGATTCGATGGACATGAATTTGAGTGAACTCCGGGAGTTGGTCATGGACAGGGAGGCCTGGCGTGCTACAGTTCATGGGGTCGCAAAGAGTTGGACATGACTGAGCAACTGAACTGAATTGAACTGAACTGAACTAGCTAGATTTATTTACAATTTTCAAAACTTGGAAACAGCAAAGATGTCCTTCTGTTGGTGAATGGATAAATAAACTGTGGCACATATAGACCATGGTCTATAATTCAGAACTAAAAAAAATGCATTATAACACTGTGAATAGACATGGAGGAACCTTAAATGTGTATTATTAAGTGAAAGAAGTCAATATGAAAAAGATAAAAAGGTACAATTACCTTTGATGCCATTCTCGACAAGGCACAATCTGGAGACAAAAAACCATAAGTAGTTGCCAGGGGTGGTAGTTGGGATGAAGAACAGGTGCACACAGAAGATGTTTAGGGCACTGAAGCTATTCTGCATGATCATAACGATGGATCCCTGCCACTGTGTATTTATCTAAAACTGTACACTGCAAGAGCAAGAGTGAACTGCAATGTAAACTATGAACTTTGGTCAATATAGGTTCATCAGTTCAGTTCAGTTCAGTAGCTCAGTCATGTCTGACTCTCCGTGACCCCATGAATCACAATATGCCAGGCCTCCCTGTCAATCACCAACTCCCACAGTTCATCTAAACTCACATGCATCAAGTCGGTGATGCCATCCAGCCATATCATCCTCTGTCGTCCCCTTCTCCTCTTGCGCCCAATCCCTCCCAGCATCAGGGTCTTTTCCAATGAGTCAGCTCTTCACATGAGGTGGCCAAAGTATTGGAGTTTCAGCTTCAATACAAGTCCTTCCAATGAACACTCAGGAGTGATTAACTTTAGAATGGACTGGTTGAATCTCCCTGCAGTCCAAGGGACTCTCAAGAGTCTTCAACACCACAGATCAAAAGCATCAATTCTTTGGTGCTCAGCTTTCTTCACAGTCCAACTCTCACATCCATACATGAGCACAGGAAAAATCATAGCCTTGATTAGATGGACATTTGTTGGCAAGTGATATCTCTGCTTTTCAATATGCTATCTTGTTTGGTCATAGCTTTCCTTCCAAGAAGTAAGCATCTTTTAATTTCATGGCTGCAGTCACCATCTGCAGTGATTTTGGAGGCCGAAAAGATAAAGTCTGACATTGTTTCCACTGTTTCCCCATCTATTTCCCATGAAGTGATGGGACCAGCCAATATTTTCACTCTCCTCTTTCACTTTCATCAAGAGGCTTTTTAGTTCCTCTTCACTTTCTGCCATAAAGGTGGTGTCATCTGCATATCTGAGGTTATTGATATTTCTCCCAGTAATCTTGATTCCAGCTTGTGCTTCCTCCAGCCCAGCATTTCTCATGATGTGCTCTGTGTACAAGTTAAATAAGCAGGGTGACAATATACAGCCTTGACGTACTCCTTTTCCTATTTTCTGTCGTTCTATGTCCAGTTCTAACTGTTGCTTCCTAACCTGCATATAGATTTTTTCAAGAGTCAGGTCAGGTGGTCTGGTATTCCCATCTCTTTCAGAATTTTCCACAGTTTCTTGTGATCCACACAGTCAAAGGCTTTGGTGTAGTCAATAAAGCAGAAATAGATATTTTTCTGGAAATTTCTTGCTTTTTCTATGATCCAACAGATGTTGTTAATTTGATCTCTGGTTCTTCTGCCTTTTCTAAAACCAGCTTGAACATCTGGAAGTTCATGGTTCACATATTGCTGAAGCTTGCCTTGCAGAATTTTGAGCATTACTTTACTAGTGTGTGAGATGAGTGCAATTGTGTGGCAGTTTGAGCGTTCATTAGCATTGCCTTTCTTTAGGACTGGAATACAAACCGACCTTTTTAGTCCTCTGGCCATTGCTGAGTTTTTCAAATTTGCTGGCATATTTAGTGCAGCACTTTCATAGCATCATCTTTCAGGATTTGCAACAGCTCAACTGGAATTCCATCACTTCCACTAGCTTTGTCCATAGTGATGCTTTCTAAGCCTCACTTGACTTCACATTCCAGGATGTCTGGCTCTAGGTAAGTGATCACACCATCTTAATTATCTGGGTCGTGAAGATCTTTTTTGCATAGTTCTTCTGTGTATTCTTGCCACATCTTCTTAATATCTTCTGCTTCTGTTAGGTCCATACAATGTCTGTCTTTTATTGAGCCCATCTTTGCATGAAATGTTCCCTTGGTATCTCTAATTTTATTGAAGAGATCTCTAGTCTTTCCCATTCTGTTTTTTTTCTCTATTTCCTTGCATTGATCACTGAGGAAGGGTTTCTTATCTCTCCTTGTTATTTTTCAAACTCTGCATTCAAATGGGAATATCTTTCCTTTTCTCCTTTGCTTTTCACTTCTCTTCTTTTCATAGCTGTAACAAATAGTCTATCTCCTGAGGAAGATGATAGTGGGGCTGGCTCTGAGTGAATGGTATAAGGGAGTATGTGAAATCTCTGTTCTTTCTGCTCAATTTTGTTGTGAACCTAAAACTACCCCCCCAAAAAAAAAAAACTATTAAAAAATAGAGCTAATTAAAAGGATTCAAATTTTAAAAAATCATTAATGGCTACAGCATCATTTAAATTTAGAGCTTAGATTAAATAATTTTGGGAAAACTTTATAATTAAAATTGAATTATATATTACAATTAATTATAAGATGCAAAAATAAATTGAAGAATATTAGAAAGTGAGGTAATGCTAATCTCTACAGTTTCTGTATCAGTGAGTTACTGTTTAAAATTTAAATATTTAGTCATAATTATTCATCCAGTTTAAATTTTTTTGTGAATTTAGTGCAGATATTCTCAGTCATGACACTGTTGATATTTTGAGCCTGTTAATTATTTGTTCAGGGAACAATCCTGTGTATTTCAAGATACAGCAGTATCCTTATCCTCTGCAGACTAGAAACCAGTAATATCTCCCCTTCTATCCCTGTTGCAATAAACGAAACTTCTCCAGTGAGCGCCAAATGCCTCCAGAGAGACGACTCCTGAGACTATTGCAAAGATAAACAAAAAGATGGTTCTTTGAGAAGATAAACAAGATAGACAAACCATTAGCCAGACTCATCAAGAAAAAAAAAAAAGGGAGAAAAATCAAATCAATAAAATTAGAAGTGAAAACTGAGAAATCACGACTGAAATATAGAAATACAAAAGATCATAAGAGACTACTATGAGCAACTATATGACAATAAAATGGACATCTTGGAAGAAATAGACAAATTCTTAGAAAAGTATAACCTTCCAAAACTGAACTAGGAAGAAACAGAAATTCTGAACAGACCAATCACAAGCACAGAAATTGAAATTGTAATAAAAAACCTTCCAACAAAAAAAAAGGCCAGGACCAGATGGTTTCACAGGTGAAATCTACTAAAAATTTAGAGAAGAGTTAACATTTGTCCTACTCAAACTCTTCCAGAAAATTTCATAGGAACTAAAACTTCCAAACTCATATCAGGCCACCATTACCCTGATACCAAAATAAGATGAAGATGCCACATAAAAAGAAACCATATCATTGATTAACATAGACACAAAAATCCTCAACAATATTCTAGCAAACAGAATCCAAAAACATATTAAAGAAATCATACATCATGACCAAGTTGGCTTTATTCCAGGGATGCAAGGATTCTTCAATATTTGCAAGTCAATCAATGTGCTACACCATACTAACAAATTGAAAGATAAAAAATGTATGATTATCTCAATAGAAGCAGTGAAAGCCTTTCACAAAATTCAACATCCATTTACGATAAAAACTCCAATGCACAGGCATAAGGATTTTACCTCACCATAATAAAAGTGATGTATGACAAAACCACAGCAGCCATTATCCTTAATGGTGAAAAATTGAAAGCATTTCCTCTAAAATCAGGAACAAGACAAGGATGCTCACTCTCACCACTACTCTTCCCTATAGTTTTGGAAACCCTAGCCATAGCAATCAGAGAAGAAAGGAAATGAAAGGAAGCCAGATTGGAAAAGAAGAAGTAATACTCTCACTGTTTGCAGATGACACGATCCTCTACATAGAAAACCCTAAACATACCACTAGAAAATTACTAGAGCTAATCAATGAATACAGTAAAGTTGTGAGCCTGAAGGATATAAAATTAAAATGCAGAAATCCCTTGCATGCCTATAAACCAACAATGAAAAAACAGAAAGAGAAATTAGGGAAACAACCCCATTCACCATTGCAATGAAATAATAAAATACTTAGGAATAAATTTACTTAAAGGAACAAAAGACCTGTATATAGAAAACCATAAAAAAATAATGAAAGAAATCAAAGATGCCAAAAATAGATGGAAAAATATAACATGTTCACCGATTGGAAGAATCAATACAGTGAAAATGAGTATACTACCCAAAGCAATCTATAGATTCAATGCAATCCCTATCAAGCTACCAATGACATTTTTCACAGAACTACAACAAATAATTTCACAATTTGTATGGAAATCCCCAAAATCTCAAATAGCCAAAGCAATCTTGAGAAAGAATGGAACTAGAGAAATAAGCCTTCCTGACTTCAGACTATACTACAAAGTTGCAGTCATCAAAACGGTATGGTACTGGCACAAAAAACAGAAACATAGATCAATGGGAATAAATAGAGAGTCCAGAGAAAATTCACACACTTATGGATACCTTATCATTGACAAAGGAGGCAAAAATATACAATGGAGAAGACAGTCTCTTTAACAAGTGGTGCTGAGAAAACTGGTCAGCCACATGTAAAAGAAGGAAACTAGAACACTTTCTACCACCATACACAAAAATAAACTCAAAATGGATTAAAGATGTAAATGTAAGACCAGAAACTACAAAACCTTTAGAGGAAAACATAGGCAGAGAGAGCAAATTTTTGTCAGATTTTTTGACAAAAAAAAAAAAAAAAAAAAAAAAAAAACAAGATCCTCTATGACCCACCACCCAGAGTAATGGAAATAAAAGCAAAAATAAACAAATGGGGCATAATTAAACTTAAAATCTTTTGCACAATAAAGGAAACTATAAGCAAGGTGAAAAAACAGCCTTCAGAATGGAAGAAAAAAATTACAAATGACACAACTGACAAAAAATTAATCTCCAAAATATACAAACAGCTCTTGGAGCTCAATACAAGAAAAGTGAATAACCCAATAAAAAAGTGGTCCAAAGAACTAAACAGATATTTCTCCAAAGAAGGCATGGCTAATAAACACATGAAAAGATGCTCAACATCACTCATTAGAGGTATGCAAATCAAAACCACAGGAGGTATCATTTCAGGCAGGTTAGAATGGCCACCATCAAAAAGTCTACCAACAATAAATGCTGGAGAGTGTGTCGAGAAAGAGAATCTTTTTACACTGTTGGTGGGAATGCGGATTGGAACCAGCCACTGTGGAGAACAGTGTGGAGATTCCTTAAAAAACTGGCAACAGAACTGCCATAAGACCCAGCAATCCCACTTCTGGGCATACACACTGAGGAAACCAGAATTGAAAGAGACATGTGTACCCCCAATGTTCATTGCAGAAGTATTCACAATAGCTAGGACTTGGAATCAACCTAGATATTCATCAGCAGATGAATGGATAAGGAAGTTGTGGTACATATACACAATGGGATATTACTCAGCTATAAAAAGGAACTCATTTGAATTTGTTCTAATCAGGTGAAAGAAACTGGAGTCTATTATTCAGAGTAAAGTAAGTCAGAAAGAGAAACACAAAAATGTATATTAATGCATATATATGGAATTTAGAAAAATTGCAATGACTATCCTTTATGCAGGGCAGCAAAAGAGACATAGATGTAAAGAACAGACATTTGGACTCTGTGGAAGAAGGTGAGGGTAGGATGATTTGAGAGTATAGCATTGAAAAATGTATATTTCCGTATGTAAAACAGATGACCAGTGCAAGTTCAATGCATGAAGCAGGGCACCCAAAGCCAGTTCTCTGAGACAACCCAAAGGGATGGGAAAGGGAGGGAGGTGGCAGGGGGGACTCAAAATGAGGGGGACACATGTGTATCCATGGTTGATTCATGTTGATATATGGCAAGAGACATCACTATATTGTCAAGGAATTACCTTCCAATTAAAATAAATTAATTAATTTAAAAAATAATAATATACCCTTAGTGCTAACATCCAAACACAAGCAGTGATATGCTGGCATAATTTTTATCCTTTCCTTTATTTCTATGAAAAGATGATTTTTAACAGTTTAAGTAAATTATATTTACAGTTTAAAAAGAAAAAGAACCACTACCTTAGGGGTATCATTTAATTTAATAACCTTCTCTTGTGATTAGTGGCTGGAAAATGTTTGGAAAAATAAACTGCTTAAAGTGGTTTTCAAATTCATTTTTATCTTTGTTACATTTAAATGTAATTACATTCAGTAATCTTTGTATTGACTTATAATTTTATTTCTTTTGTTTCCTTATCCAGTTTGGTGTGTAAAATTATATAAATTGTCAATGGGAAGAGAATTATACTCAGAATCTTGTCTGCTATGTTTACTGAAACAAAATACATTTATTTCTGAGCATATAGGGTGAAAATGCAAGCATAAACTATGAATGTGATCAGTTACATAAGTCTTATTATTTTGATAAGGGCACAAAGGGAATTTACAGTTTTCCCAAGAGTAGTTAAGAAAATTGATTAAGCATCACATAGTTAACATTAAAATTCATGTAAAACAAGGCAGTGATATTTCCTATCAACCTACCAGTCAATTCAGGTAACTTGGATAGGCATTTAGAAATTCTGACTTAGAGTAGGCAACTTGTGTTGCCTCCAAGTTTTGATTTAGCCTCAAAATACTTACCACTGATTACTGTTTCTCCCATCCAAGTACTAATCAGGCCTGACCCTGCTTAGCTTCTGAGATCAGACAAGATAAGGCACATTCAGAGTGGCATGTCCATAGACCAATGATTGTTTCTTGCATGTAAACCACTAGTTTTAAAACACTGCATACTTATTGCTTGACAATAATCTCAGATATGCAGATGACACCACTCTTATGGTGGAAAGAGAAGAGGAACTAAAAAGCCTCTTGATGAAAGTGAAAGAGGAGAGTGAAAAAGTTGGCTTAAAGCTCAACATTCAGAAAACTAAGATCATGGCATCTGGTTCTATCACTTCATGGCAAATAGATGGGGAAACAGTGGAAACAGTGTCAGACTTTATTTTTGGGGGCTCCAAAATCACTGCAGATGGTGACTGCAGCCATGAAATTAAAAGACACTTACTCCTTGGAAGAAAAGTTATGACTAACCTAGATAGCATATTCAAAAGCAGAGACATTACTTTGCCGACTAAGGTACATCTAGTCAAGGCTATGGTTTTTCCAGTGGTTATGTATGGATGCGAGAATTGGACTGTGAAGAAAGCTGAGCACCAAAGAATTGATGCTTTTAAAGTGTGGTATTGGAGAAGACTCTTGAAAGTCCTTTGGACTGCAAGGAGATCCAACCTATCCATTCTGAAGGAGATCAGCCCTGGGATTTCTTTGGAGGGAATGATGCTGAAGCTGAAACTCCAGTACTTTAGCCACCACATGTGAAGAGTTGACTCATTGGAAAAGACTCTGATGCTGGGAGAGATTGGGGGCAGGAGGAAGAGGGACAACATAGGATGAGATGGCTGGATGGCATCACTGATTCGATGGACGTGAGTCTGAGTGAACTCCGGGAGATGGTGATGGACAGGGAGGCCTGGCGTGCAGCGATTCATGGGGTCGCAAAGAGTCAGACACGACTGAGTGACTGAACTGAACTGAGACTACAACTTTGTTGCCTGAGAAACTAGAAGTTCCATTAGGTCAGGTATCGTTCTGATTTTGCTCACCACCCTAATCAAAGTGTCCTTAACCACTCTGGACATATAGTAAATGCTTAAAAAATGTTGTGAAAGTGGAAGCGGTCATCCAATTGTCTCCTAAGTGTTATTTTTAACTCTAAACTATCAATTCAATTCAAAGGTTTCTATTATACTGCAATGTATTACTAATGACTAACAATTTTAAGAAATGTTTAGCACAAATTATTGTAAACAGCCTTGGTTAAGTGATTTTCTAGTTTTCTGTTCTAAAGAAGCACAAATGCTTAAACTTTACTATTGTACTCCCAAGTCCTGGAAACTCATTCAAATGTAAAATTGCATATTAATCACTACCTATGGAATGATAAAGAAATCTTTATTGTAAATATTTATGAGAAAATTTGACACATCTCTTGGCTTTCCTTCTTGCTTTCCTTCATCCTCTGTAACACATGGAATTGTGTTAAAATGTGAGAAACCCATCTCTGCATGCTGAAATCCTTGTTTAATGAGCCTAGTTTTAAATAAACAATTATTTTATTTCTAAGTTGAGATTGCAAAAGTCTTGAAAGATGACTCTGTAGTATTATTGTATAGACTTCCTCTTGTGGGTTTTGGACGGGGTTTATAATGTTCTCTTAATATGGTTTTGCTCTTAGAATAATTTCAGGCATTGCAATTGATCATGTTTATGAGTACTCAGGGAATTTTAAGTATGCAAATTATTTAGCTGACACATATATAGACTAATGAAATTTTACTAAATATAGAGCTATCATTATGAGGAACTAGTTTATAGTATTTTAGTATGCATATCCACAACATATATTTTATGCATTTTATTAATTGTGCTTAATTAATTATAATAAGGTTAACTTGTTTTTATGAGGTATAAACTTTTTAAAAGCAAGGCTTTCCCACTATGTTTTATGTGATAAACAGAAGTGTTTCTTTTGTAGCCTTCATTATTTCTCTATTTATAATTACAGTTTCCTTTGAATTTTATTAATATGTTTCCTGTAATTACAAACTATAAAAAGTGAAAGTGAAAGTTACTCAGTTGTGTCCTTCTCTTTGCAACCTCATGGACTAAACAGTCCATGGTATTCTGAATGGTTAGCCTTTTGCTTCTCCAGGATATCTTCCCAACCCAGGTCTCCCTCATTGCAGCCGGATTCTTTACCAGCTGAGCCACAAAGAAAGCCCCCAAACTCTAAGAGAGCTTCTTATTCTAAAAAAATGTGTTTACCTAAAATGTCAGTTTTCATTCCAATCCCAAAGAAAGGCAATGCCAAAGAATGCTCAAACTACCACACAATTGCACTCATTTCGCACACTCGTAAAGTAATGCTCAAAATTCACCAAGCCAGTCTTCAGCAATACATGAACTGTGAACTTCCTGATGTTCAAGCTGGTTTTAGAAAAGGCAGAAGAACCAGAGATCAAATTGCCAACATCCACTGTATCATGGAAAAAGCAAGAGAGTTCCAGAAAAACATCTATTTCTGCTTTATTGACTATGCCAAAGCCTTTGACTCTGTGGATCAAAATAAATTATGGAAAATTCTGAAAGAGATGGGAATACTAGACCATCTGACCTGTCTCTTGGGAAACCTATATGGAGGTTCGGAAGCAAGACTTAGAACTGGACATGGAACAGACTGGTTTCAAATAGGAAAAGGAGTACGTCAAGGCTATATATTGTCACCCTGCTTATTGAACTTATATACAGAGTACATCATGAGAAACGCTGGGCTGGAAGAAGCACAAGCTGGAATCAAGATTATTGGGAGAAATATGAATAACCTCAGATATGCAGATGACACCACCCTTATGGCAGAAAGTGAAGAGGAACTAAAAAAGCCTCTTGATGAAAGTGAAAGAGGAGAGTGAAAAAGTTGGCTTAAAGCTCAACATTCAGGAAACGAAAATCATGGCATCTGGTCCCATCACTTCATGGGAAATAGATGGGGAAATATTGGAAATAGTGTCAGACTTTATTTTTATGGGCATCAACAGTGCAGATGGTGATTGCAGCTATGAAATTAAATGATGCTTACTCCTTGGGAGGAAAGTTATCACCAACCTAGATAGCATGTGAAAAAGCAGAGACATTACTTTGCCAACAAAGGTCCGTCTAGTCAAGGCTATGTTTTTTCCTGTGGTCATGTATGGATGTGAGAGTTGGACTGTGAAGAAAGCTGAGCACCAAAGAATTGATGCTTTTGAACTGTGGTGTTGGAGAAGACTTTTGAGTGTCCCTCGGACTGCAAGGAGATCCAACCAGTCCATTCTAAAGGAGATCATTCCTGGGTGTTCATTTGAAGGACTGATGTGGAGGCTGAAACTCCAGTACTTTGGCCACCTCATGTGAAGAGTTGACTCA
Source organism: Capricornis sumatraensis (assembly GCF_032405125.1). NCBI lineage: Eukaryota > Metazoa > Chordata > Mammalia > Artiodactyla > Bovidae > Capricornis > Capricornis sumatraensis. The sequence goes on along the minus strand of NC_091074.1, from coordinate 41,626,918 downwards.
GTGGAAAAGACTCTGATGTTGGGAGGGATTGAGGGCAGGAGGAGAAGGGGACAACAGAGGATGAGATGGGTGGATGGCATCACCAACTTGATGGACATGAGTTTGGTTGAATTCCGGGAGTTGGTGATGGACAGGGAGGCCTGGCGTGCTGCAATTCATGGGGTCGCAAAGAGTCAGACATGACTGAATGACTGAACTGAACTGACTGATATAATGCTTGCTAGTTCTTGAAAAAGAATATTGCATGCAATTGCAATTCTTTTTTGGATTAACATAATACTTCTCCATTACAGGTGAAAATTCAGATACAGTGATTGGTTGAGTCTGAGACAGAAAATATTCCCTGTCCCTGTTTGAAAATGAAGGGAGTGTTAAAGCCAGTTCTGAACTCTATATGTCACTCTGTGTGTTCACTGACTTAACTCCGGGTAGAATCTTAGAAGCATATGAGACTGCTGGAAAGGATTCTTCAATCTTGAAGTGACTTATACTATTAAAAGACTTTTATTCATTTATTTTAGATCTTTTAAACACTACTATTTAAATCTAGGGCTAGAAATACTTGAAGAAATTGCAGTTGCTCAATCCATGTGTCACATTTCTGCATCTTGTGTTCTATTACCACAGTTGAGAATTTAACTCCTCATTCCCCACCTCAATTTCTTCATGCCCTTAACAGTTTTAATATTAATTATATGACAGTATTCTTTAGTTGCTAGTAAGTATTCATATTTTGCTTATGTAAATAAAATTTCACTGCTGAGAGAAGCAGTATAGTATGATTACATTTCTTGTACAAAATTTTAATTTCCTACAGTTAAGACTTATTTGACTTCCTTTTTCATTTGTTTAGTCTTTCAGTTCAGTTCAGTCACTCAGTCATGTCCGACTCTTTGTGACCCCATGAATCGCAGCATGCCAGGCCTCCCTGTCCATCACCATCTCCCGGAGTTCACTCAGACTCACGTCCATCAAGTCCATGATGCCATCCAGCCATCTCATCCTGGGTCATCCCCTTCTCCTCCTGCCCCCAATCTCTCCCAGAATCAGAGTTTTTTCCAATGAGCAACTCTTCTCATGAGGTGGCCAAAGTACTGGAGTTTCAGCTTTAGCATCATTCCTTCCAAAGAACACCCAGGGTTGATCTCCTTCAGAATGGACTGGTTGGATCTCCTTGCAGTCCAAGGGACCCTCAAGAGCCTTCTCCAACACCACAGTTCAAAAGCATCAATTGTTTGGTGCTCAGCCTTCTTCACAGTCCAACTCTCACATCCATACATGACCACAGGAAAAACCATAGCCTTAACTAGACGGACCTTAGTCGGTAATGTCTCTGCTTTTGAATATAATGTCTAGGTTGATCATAACTTTTCTTCCAAGGAGTAAGTGTCTTTTAATTTCATGGCTGCAGTCACCATCTGCAGTGATTTTGGAGCCCCCCAAAATAAAGTCTGAAACTGTTTCTACTGTTTCCCCATCTATTTCCCATGAAGTGATGGGACCAGATGCCATGATCTTCATTTTCTGAATGTTGAGCTTTAAGCCAACTTTTTCACTCTCCACTTTCACTTTCATCAAGAGACTTTTTAGCTCCTCTTCACTTTCTGCCATAAGGGTGGTGTCATCTGCATATCTGAGGTTATTCATATTTCTCCCAACAATCTTGATTCCAGCTTGTGCTTCTTCCAGCCCAGCATTTCTCATGATGTACTCAACATATAAGTTAAATAAGCAGGGTGACAATATTCAGCCTTGATGTACTCCTTTTCCTGTTTGGAACCAGTCTGTTGTTCCATGTCCAGTTCTAACTGTTGCTTCCTGACCTGCATAGATTTCTCAAGAGGCAGGTTAGGTGGTCTGGTATTCCTATCTCTTTCAGAATTTTCCACAGTTTATTGGGATCCACATGGTCAAAGCCTTTGCCATAGTCAATAAAGCAGAAATAAATGTTTTTCTGGAACTCTTTTCTTTTTCCATGATCCAGCGGATTTGGCAATTTGATCTCTGGTTCCTCTGCCTTTTCTAAAACCAGCTTGAACATCAGGAAGTTCACGGTTCATGTATTGTTGAAGCCTGGCTTGGAGAATTTTGAGCATTACTTTACTAGCATGTGAGATGAGTGCAGTTGTTTGGTAGTTTGAGGGTTCTTTTGCAATGCACCTGATTTTAGATTGCTGAGTCCTTTGTTCCAATTTGTTATTAGTCTCCAGTGTTGCGGAGAGTCTATCAAACTGGAATACTGATAAAATGCATTACACCAAGAGTGAACTGTAATGTAAATGATAGGCATTGAGTGATAATGATACATTAATGTTGGTTCATCTGTTTTAACAAATGTACCACTCTTGTGGGGATGTTGATAGTGGGGGAGGCTATCAATGTGTAGAAGCAAGGGCTATATAAGAACTCTGTACCATTCCCTCAATCTTGCTATGGACCTAAAGCTGTTCTAAACAAAGGGGGAAAACAGATACAAAATTATTATGGTAAATATACTAACCATAAAATAAACTAACCTAGTCTGAAGGTTTATTTAGGATGCTTCAAGGCTGCTATAATTATTCTTCAACAGCATGTGTGTACATACATTTTATAGCTTCCCCAATAGCTCAGCAGGTTAATAATCTGCCTGAAATGCAGGAGATGGGTTCAATTCCTGGAGCAGGAAGATCCCCTGGAGGGGGAAATGGTAACCTCCTCCACTATTCTTGCCTGGAAAATCCCATGGACAAAAGGAGCCTGACAGGCTACAGTCCACTGGGTCACAAAGAATTGGACATGACTGAGCATGCATGCGTGCAGATAAATACTTGTTTATGTCTATTTTGTATATATGTGTTCACATACAGACACATACATTTATGCTTATAGTTCATAAGGTGGGACTACGTCAGGTGCTAGAGATAAAAAAATAGTTCTAAATTTGAAGAATTCAAGTTCTCTCTATTGGATATTGCAATCATGTGAAATATTGTAATGATAGATAAATGGCATGCTAGGACTGCTAAATATTCTCCAGGAACTAAGAGTAATATACACACCTGCCTCCTCCCCAAGCCAGACATATTTTGCCAGTGATGGGATTCATTCTGACCATTGAATCAAAAGAAAAGTATATTCTGTTTTTTTTTTTTTTAAGATGATATTCTCTCCAGTAAAAAAGACTGATACTATAAGAGAGGGGAAAACAAACCCAACAGTTAGCTCTATCCTCTTCCCTCCAATTTACAAAATATGCATGTGTAGATATATCATTTGGAGCTATGCAGCAATGTGCCTATCATAGTACTTAATATATGAAAAGTCTTACTGTGTAAATGAGGCCTTCAAAAATAATAGGGTATGAGGAACCTTCTGTAGAATTGTGTAGTTATTTTTATATAGCATAATAAACATTTTTTTACAAGCAGTGATTAGTTTGTCAATCTCTCATTTGTAATCAAAATTACCGTACTTGATTCAACAAGAAAGATATTAAGTGGAGGCCTCATACCTGTCTTGTTTGTACTCAAGTCACTCAGTCCTGTCTCTTTGTGATCCTGTGGACTGTAGCCCACTGGGCTCCTCTGTCCATTGGATTCTCCAGGCAAGAATACTGGAGTGGGTTGCCATTTCCTACTCCAGAGGGAGGATCTTCCCAATCCAGGGATCAAACCCACATCTCCCATCTCCTGCATTGCAGGAGGATTCTTTACCCACTGAGCCATCGGGGAAGCCTCATACCTGCATATTTGATTTCATATCAGAATAAGCATAATTAAAGTAAGGCATTCAATGAATACTGTTTTACATAACAGCATCATATATAATGGAAGTAGCAAATGTTGATGAACCAATTAATGAAGTAAAACAAGATAATCTATGAACTACGAGGACTAAATGGCCAGAATTTACAGAATTTATTTCCTAAATGAGGAGTGGGATGATTATACTGGGTTCATATCCTTAAATATCTCCCTGTTTCTCCCTCCCTCCCTTCCTCCCCTCTTCCCTGTCTCTTCTGTCCCTGACTGATATCCATTGCTATTAGTACAGAAGTGATCCTTAGGATCACCTCTCTATACAATTTTAATGTGCCCCAGTGATTTGCAAATTAATGTCCTATAGAAAATTGTAATAATTCTCAGAGCAACACGAGTATGATGATACTTTATTAAAAAGTATATGTAATCAGGATTCGTTCATAGCTGAATCTTTTATACATTGCCTACATATCCACATTAAGCATATTTTGTTTTAAAACCAAAACAAACCGACAGAAAGTACTAATTTGGCCATGTTTATAATTTTAATTATTTTGCAATGTAGACCTCAAATGGTGATTCGCAAGTCATTTTTATATTTCAGCCTCTTTGAATAGCCATGCTCACAAGTAGGGATTTACAATATCAAGCATGGTTGACAACAGAAGGCCTGGATGCCAAGTTAGGAATCTACTTTCAAACAATGGCAAGGCATTATGTGTTCTACATATATTCATAACTGCCAAGCACCCTTTCTAAATGACTTGTTCTAATTCCTCTACAGATTATGCTTCTAATTTTTAAGAAATTCAGTTAATAGCTATGGATCTGCCTCAGGCTTTCCATTTTTTCAAGCATGAAATTCATGTAGAGATTATTTTGTATAGTTCTGAGAGCATCCACTTGTCATTCACCATATCCTAAGATACAATGTGTTCATTTTATAACCCTTGTTAAATCTGTCACTGGCTAATGTCGAAGTAAAGGAGCAGTGAACACTGGCAAAAAGTATTAAAATAATTATTTTTAATACCCCAATCTCTTCTCAGCTTACTAGCAATAGAATAATTATCATTTTCAAGTATTGCACAGAAAAGGGATTTTAAGTGTCATCACTATATATAGGTAGAATTTCTCAATGAATCACAGAAGTACTTTAAACAATAGAATGATACAAGTTGCAACAGAGGTAGTCCGGTATACCTTGTACCATCTAGAACACACATCAACGTTAAAGAGAATAAAGTTTTAGACACATGTAAGTGTAAGATCTGGGGGAAAGCCTGTTGGATTGCTTGTCTAAATCTAGAATGATCCTAGAGAATTGTATACATTTTTCAAATAAAAAACACAAACATTAACATAGGTAATATTCAACATATTATAGAAAAAAGTTAGCATCTAAATGGTTAGCATGTAAGGATTCTGTTTACCTAAAATTTATAAGAATTTACACTGTGTAACCTTAATGGAACACCATTATCCACTCTTTAATTTTCATTGTGTTCAATTTATCTGTTTTGATTTGCCATTTATGCTCTTGGGGTCATATTTAAGACATCACTGCCAAAGCCAAGATTGTGAATATTTGCTCCTATGTTTTCTTCTAAGAGTTTTATACCTTTAGCTCTTAAACTTAGTTCTGTGAATGCTTGGAATTATTATTATTTGTATGTATATGGTATAATGTAGAGTCCAAACTTCACTCTTCTGCTTGTCTACATTAACTTCTCCCACTACTGTTTTTTGAACAGACTTTACTTTTTCCATTAAATAGCTTGTCAACCATTTAACTGCAGTATAAAGATTAAAGGAAAAGGGTGACAAAAATAACTATAACTGCTATAATTTAAGGAATACACAACATAAAAATAGGTAAGCTGTGACATTAATAACATAAAAGGGGGAAGTATAAGAGTAACATTGTCTTCTTTATAGAGAGGGATTGTAGTCATAGGTATACATTCTAAGAAATAAAAACAATCCATATTATCTTTCATCAGAAATATAATAACTACTGAATAATTTATATAAGGTTTAATCTCATTATGAATTAACCTTGGATAATTCTGCGCACCTCTAAGATGTAATGTTGACTAGTTTTTTCCACTGACTGAACTGATTAAGACAATGGGCCAATGGAGATCATATCAGGGAAGACATTTTCTAGCACCACAGAATCAGCAATCAAGTAGTAAGTTTTCTTTTCTAGTTTCTCCAGCTACATTTGCCTCAGAAACCTATGCCACTAAAAGTCTTTAGAGCCAATGTTTGTGTCTGATTCACTTTCACTTTTTTAAATTGTCTCTCATCTCATGTAGCACTTTTCATACAATAAGTACAAAATATGTATTTATGGAGTATACATAAATTATTTCATTAAATATTGTTATGCAATATATCCCTCCTCTAGTATAGTAATGTAATAATAAAAGCAGATGACTAATAAATAACCATGTATTTAGGGATTTCTTCAGAGAAGGCAATGGCACCCCACTCTAGTAACTCTTGCCTGGAAAAATCACATGGACGGAGGAGCCTGGTAGGCTGCAGTCCATGGGGTCGCTAAGAGTCGGACACGGCTGAGCAACTGAACTGAACTGATAATTGTATCAAATAAAGAACCCTACTTTTCTTTTTCCTTTGTCTTTTTAATACTCATGGTTTAATAATACATCTATGGATCCTCAGTAAAGAAAGAACAATTCTTTTCCAAGTACTTGGACTCTCTTATTTTTTTTAATTTTCAAAATTCTTTATTGACTCAAGGAGAAATCAGAATGGCAAAAAAAAAAAAAAAAAAAATTCTTCCAGCTTTATTGGCTATGCTGCTAAGTCGCTTCATTCGTTTCCGACTCTGTGCGACCCCATAGACTGCAGCCCACCAGGCTCCCCAGTCCCTGGGATTCTTCAGGCAAGAACACTGGAGTGGGTTGCCATTTTCTTCTCCAATGCATGAAAATGAAAAGTGAAAGTGAGGTCGCTCAGTCGTGTCCAACTCTTCACGACCCCATGGACTGTAGCTTACCAGGCTTTTCCTTCCATGGGATTTTCCAGGCAAGAGTATTGGAGTGGGATGGCATTGCCTTCTCCAAGGATTTGACACATAAATCAAAGTTTAAATTGATTTATATGTCAAATATATTTCCCAATAATTTTAAGAATTAAACTTAAGAATTTTGTTTAAAGTGTACACCTTGTTGACTTGATACAATTATATATTGCAAAATTATTACCACCATGGTTTAACTAGCACTTTCATGATGTCATATAATTAACTTTTTTTTTTTTTTTGTAGCAAGAATATTTATACTCTTAACAACTTTCAAGTACATAACAGGATTGTTAACTATAATCACAATGCTCTGCATTAGATGCTTAAAACTTATGTGTTAACTGGAATTTTTCAACACTTGACCAACCTCTTCTCATTTTCCCCATCTATCATCCACTGATAACAACCATTCTGCAGGCATGAGTACATGCTTCAGTCATGTCCAACTCTTTGTGACCCTAAGAACTGTAGTCCTCCAGGTTCCTCTGTCCATGGGATTCTCCAGAAAAGATTACTGGAGTGGGTTGCCATGCCTCCTCCTGGGGATCTTCCCAACCCATGGATCAGATCCATGTCTCATGCATTGGCAGATGGGTTCTTCAGGACTAGCACCACTTGGGAAACCATCCACTATTCTACATTTCATTCATAATAAGTATTGTTGTTATTGTTCAGTCACTAAGACACGTCTGACTCCTTGAGACCCCACGGACTGCAGCATGCCGAGCTCCTCTGTCCTTCACTGTCTCCCAGAGTTTGCTCAAGTTTATGTTCATTGAGTCAGTTATGTTATCTAACCATCTCATCTTCTGTTGTCCCCTTCTCCTCCTGCCCTCGATCTTTCCCAGAATCAGGGCTTTTCCAATGTGTTGGCTCTTCAAATCAGGCTGTTAAAGTATTGGAGCTTCAGTTTCAGCATCAATCCTTTCAATGATTATTTAGGGCTTATTTCCATTAGGACTGACTGATTTGATCTCTTTGCAGTTGAAGGAACTCTCAAGAGTCTTCCTTAGCACCACAATTTGAAAGCGTCAATTCTTTGGTGTGGTCCAACTCTCACATCCATAAATGACTACTGGAAAAACCATAGCTTTAACTTTTTGGACCTTTGTCAGCTAAGGATGTCTGTTTCAAATACCTATTCCAGTAAGAAACAAGCTATAGTCTTTGAAAGATAAGGATAAATTTAATTTTCTATATGTTGGGTATATGGTGATTCATTTGGTAAAAAAATGGAAATATTGAAGACGTAGTTGGATATATAAGTCACTGAGAAGTGAAGTCTATACTTGAAGTATAAACAATGAAGTTGCCACATTGAGATTACATAAAGAAAGAACAATGAGTAAAGTACTAGAGTCCAGGCAGAGCACAGACAGTTACTCAAAGAGGTACTAACTAGGTGAAGAAAGTGCTTCCAGATAAAAGACTGGAATGCTGAGTAGAATGTTGTTGTATATTCACTAAGACTGGACTCAATGTAACTCAATTAGTTACATTTAATGATACACATATGCTTACTCCCTAGAAGGAAAGTTATGACCAACCTAGACAGCATATTAAAAAGCAGTGACATTACTTTGTCCACAAAAGTCCGTCTAGTCAAGGGTATGGTTTTTCCAGTAGTTATGTATGGATGTAAGAGTTGGACTGTGAAGAAAGCTGAGCACCAAAGATTGATGCATTTGAACTGTGGTGTTGGAGAATACTCTTGAGAGTCCCTTGGACTGCAAGGAGGTTCAACCAGTTCATCGTAAAGCAGATTAGTCCCGGGTCTTCATTGGAAGGACTGATGTTGAAGCTGAAACTCCAATACTTTGGCCACCTGATGTGAAGAGCTGACTCACTGGAAAAGACCTTGATGTTGGGAAAGACTGAGGGCAGGAGGAGAAGGGGATGACAGAGGATGAGATGGTTGGATGGCATCACCAACTCAATGGACATGGGTTTGGGTAGACTCTGGAAGTTGGTGGTGGACAGGGATGCCTAGAGTGCTGCTGTTTATGGGGTCAGCAAAAAGTTGGACATGACTGACTGACTGAACTGAACTAAACTGAATGATACAGAAGTGTATTTTAGAAATTGATATTTGTCTATCAAATATTTTATTTTTCCATTCTCTGCTATGAACATGTGGGAGATAAACATATACAATTCATTTTATTTTTCCAGATTTACTGAGGCATGACAGGCAAAAATTGTGTTTGGACAACAATGATTTATACATACATTAAACAATGACTATCACAATTAATTTAGTTAGTGCATCTATCACCTCACATAGACATACTTCGATCATGTTGCACTGAGAGCTTCTAAGACCTATTATCTTAGTAACTTTCAAATACACAACACAGTATTCTTTATGGTCCCCAGGCTGTACATTACATCTTGTGATCTTATCTTTTAACTGAAAGGATCTGCCTTTTAACAACCTTCACCCATATTTGCCCGGGCCTCCTTTCCCCCAGCTTCTCATCTCTGGTAGCCACTAATCTCTGTTTCTATGAGGTTTTTGGTTTGTTGGTTTTGTTTTTTTATTCCACATGTAAGTGAAATCATACCATACTTTCTTTATGTAATTTATTTCACTTAGCATAATGCCATCAAAATTCATCTATATTGTTACAAATGGTAGGATTTCTTTTCTTTTTCATGGTTAAATAATATACCATTGACTACATATACTTCATCAATCCACTGAAGGACATGTAGGTCATTACCATGTCCTAGCTACTGTAAATGATACTACAATGAACATGTTGGTGCAGATGTCTCTTTAAGAGAGCCGCTTCACTTCCTTCAGATATATGATAAGAAGTGGATTGCTTTTTGAATAACCTCCATGATATTTCCCATAGTGGCTGTACATTTCCACCAAAAGTGTACAGAGTTTCTTTTCTCCTAACTTTAGCTACATATAATCATTTATCATAATCATTTAAAAGTTCACATTTTTCTGTAATTCTAGGTTTTTATGTACTCTACACTTTTCCCTTTACCTAGTTTAAAGGTATATTCTGTATCAAAAAACAAAAATGCATACCTGTCTTATTGAATATTTCTCTCTCTCTCTCTTTCTGAATCTTGGGTTCTATATTTATTCAGAAAACTTTGAGTTACAGAAGAAATGTCTCCTAATTTGTAAAATATTAAACTAGTGAGATTTCTAGAACAGCAGATATGTCTATGGTTTAAAGCTAAGAAAGGTGGGCATTTGTCACCAAAAGCTCTTATTATTTTTGAAGGCACAGTTAACTCCAAACTTCCTAAATTTCAGATTTTTAGTATTTAGCAACATATTGACAAATAGTGCTTAATAATTATGGGTTAAATTAATACAATGTAATAACACCCTGTACTTTTACACCATTCTCAGGTAAAGGTTTTAAGGAGAAATACTAGGAGCAGATATGTTAACTGTCATGCATTCAACTGATTCTCAATAAGAAGGTATCAGTATTGGCCAACTGAGAGTTATTAGAATAGGAATACACATACTACTTCCCACTAAGGAAAATCATTGCCTTCTGTCATTTTGTTCAGAATAAGCACATGACTAAATTAAAGAGTTAAAATTTAATGCCACATTATTTTAGAAAATAGGTGTTATTGGAAGGGATAGAAGATAATGTCACTTGAAAAAAATGATCTTGTTCTACTGGTTTGACAAAGATCAGACCTTCCATTCCATAAGGTCAAAGACTACTTGTAGTAAATCCACAACAGTATTCTCCCAAAATCTTAGATAGTAAACACTTAATATTAAGTATATATTAAATGTTGGGCTAATATGAATGAAGATATCTGTGAAATATTTAGGTCTACAGTTTAGTCTTTAATATACTTTTATTACCGAGTTTCTGGAAAAAATATATTTCCTTTTTTTCTATTTTTCTTATTCTATTGAACATTGATTTAATGTATATATTTATTTGGTCACCTATACAGAAATGCTTTTCTGAACCTTTAGGTAAAATTTTACAAACCAATAAGTATATAAAAATCAAAGATAAGGGAAAGAAAGAATATGCCAGTATTTACAGATTTCTAGACAGCATTGAAAAGTAAGGCTTCCCTGGTAGCTCAGTTGGTAAAGAATCCGCTTGTAATGCAGGAGACCCTGGTTCAAACTTGTTTCTCTGATAAACCCATAAAGCAACAAGCTCTAAAATAAAGATGATTCATATAGTACTTACATCAGTGCCTCAGTAGCATTTATTCCTCATTTTAGAGATACTCACATGTGGATAATACTGAAATTTACATGTTCATCTGTCAATTTTTTCCATAGTCTTTCATGTTATGAATATACAAAATGAAGTCTTTTCCAAAAATGTGATTACTTTTTCTACCAAACTATAAATGAAGTAGATAATATTATTTCACAAACTTTACATGACAGTTCAAAGAGTAATTCAAAATGATTTTAATTTTTTTGTTTTGTTTCTTAAATCAGCACTTTTTAAAGCGTTATCTTAAAATTAACCATAATGTGGACACTTGGCACTGCATGCTATGTATCATTTAATATATATTTTACAATACTTCTGAATTTAAATCCAGTATTCTGGGGCTTCCCTGTTGGCTCTGTGGTAAAGAATCCACCTGACAATGCAGGAGATATGCTTTCTTTCCCTAGTCCAGGAAGATACCACATGCCTCAGAGCAACTAAGCCTGTGAGCCACAACTATTGACCTGTGCTCTAGATTCCAGGAACTTCAACTACTGATCTCACATACCAGAATAGCCAAAAATAAATAAATAAATAAAAATGCAATAAATAAACACATTATTTTGAATATAGGTATGATTATCAGACAAATTAACATAACTGAATTTTGAAAATCATATTTTACATTTCTAAAATGAATATTAGTAAATCAAATTTTATTAAAATTACAATGGATAAGAAAATTTAAGCCATAGTTTAACTATCATTGATCAGTGCTCAAGCTAGTGATTGTCTAGAATTTTGGAATGCTTATTAATAACTATTTGCACTACCTTCTTGAGAGACTACAGTAGACCCAGAAAAATTAGTATTTCATTTTCAGTTTTGTTGGATTGATGGTTTGTATACTTGTTTTAAAGAAACATGTTAAAGGCCCTCTCTCAAACTCCTTTTGGAGAAGGCAATGGCACCCCACTCCAGTACTCTTGCCTGGAAAATCCCATGGACGGAGGAGCCTGGTAGGCTGCAGTCCATGGGGTCGCTAAGAGTCAGACAGGACTGAGCGACTTCACTTTCACTTTTCACTTTCATGCATTGGAGAAGGAAATGGCAACCCACTCCAGTGTTCTTGCCTGGAGAATCCCAGGGATGGTGGAGCCTGGTGGGCTGCTGTCTATGGGGTCTCACAGAGTCGGACCCGACTGAAGCGACTTAGCAGCAGCAGCAGCAGCAAACTCCTTTAACCACAGAACTTGTAGCGTTAAGGACTTTCCTGGTGGCTCAGATTGAAAAGAATCTACCTTCAATGTAGGAGATCTGGGTTCGATCCCTGAGTTGGGAAGATATTCTGGAGAACGGCATGGCAACACACACCAGTATTCTTGCCTAAATATCCCATAAATAGATGACTCAGGTGATCTACAGTCTATGGGGATGCAAAGAGTCGGACACAACTAAGAGACTAATACTTTCACTTTAACACTTTGTAGTGTTAATAGTCACTCTTTTCCCTTGACATCTAATCTAGTCTTTATTGACTCTGATGCTAAGCTAGCACTTTTAGTTTTCACAGATGGTAATTTCTTATATTTATGATAAGAATTGAAAAATATAAAAAGGAAAGCAGTTGCAACTGCCTAAGGGTCCAACTTGTAGGTAAGTAGGAATACAAAACCCACAGCAGCTTTAGTGTACACCTTGTCTATTTGTTGGTCCAGCAGTAGATAGAAGTTGTTCCCTCCTCTGTGCACAACTCAGCCACTCTGAGATAGTCTATGATGTCTGCCATGGATTCCAGATTTCTGCTTACACAGAGCTTCTAGATGCTGTCCTTTCTATGGATGACATTTACTCACTGCTCACACTACCAATTACTAGCTCATTCTCATTCCCCATTCAATTTATTCCTAAAGAATATTCCATCTATTTTTGCTTGCATTATCCAGTTTCAAGAGTCCCATACAGGTATTATTATTATTCCAGTATACTTCATAGTCCCCTGGGCACATAGAGTGGCGTCTAAGGCTAAAGAACCCGATGCGATTCCAGACCAAATGAGATCAAGTACTCCATTTTTTTCAGAAGGGATGTGGGGCAGTAGCTTCATACATGAGTGTATGTTCATCCAGCCTCCTTAGAAGCAAACATTTTTTGGAGACTCCTTTCTGCAACAGAGAATGAGATGGTTGGATGGCGTCACTGATATGAGTTTGAACAAACTCCAGGAGAGAGTGAAAGACAGGGAAGCCTAGCGTGTTTCAGTCCATGAGGTTGCAAATAATCAGACATGACTTAGCGACTAAATATCCTTTTGCAACATGACTTTCAGAATGCTCCAAAGCCCAAAACAACTATTACAGTGGATTACTCCTGTGGGCAGTCCCCACCATTTCTGATTTGGACTCTGAATGACACACAGCTTTTTCTAACCATCCACAGTTTGAGGCACTTGCATCACAAATAAGAAAGGAAATTTAACTGGAAATGGGTTGGCATTTAAAATAGCTAAAGACTTTTAATTCATGTTTAAAATTTAGATCCTTTTTTATATAAAAGCTGGATCATACTGCAAAATGACTAGGGAAATGAGATTTTTATTCTTTAAAATTAAGAATTTCAGAGTGACATGTTTTTGAAAGATACCTAAATGCTAGAGTAAAGCTTATAATAAAAAAAACGTGATATTTTCAATGAACTGTGGGGTTTGAATTGCCACCCCACAAAAAAAGGTGGGACACAAATTCTAGGTATAATCTAAGTCAACTATACATATATATGTCTAGGGTAAAATATTGGCCAACATCATGAGACCAAAGGTATAGAGATATACATTGAGGATTTCTGAAAATAAAACTGAATAAGTAAAAAAGTGTTATAGTTGAATCTTAATTCTAGGACAAGTATTCTAAAGTCCTACAGCTCAATTCCAGAAAAATAAATGACCCATTCAAAAAATGGGCCAAAAAACTAAATAGACATTTCTCCAAAGAAGACATATGGATGGCTAACAAACATGAAAAGATACTCAAGATCACTTATTATCAGAGAAATGCAAATCAAAACCACAATGAGGTACCATCTCACGCCAGTCAGAATGGCTGCAATCCAAAAGTCTACAAGCAATAAATGCTGGGGAGGGTGTGGAGAAAAGGGAACCCTCTTACAATGTTGGTGGGAATACAAACGAGTATAGCCACTATGGAGAACAGTGTGGAGATTCCTTAAAAAACTGTAAATAGAACTGCCTTATGACCCAGCAATCCCACTGCTGGGCATACACACCGAGGAAACCAGAATTGATAGAGACACATGTACCCCAATGTTCATCACAGCACTGTTTATAATAGCCAGGACATGGAAGCAACCTAGATGTCCATCAGCAGATGAATGGATAAGAAAGCTGTGGTACATATACACAATGGAGTATTACTCAGCCATTAAAAAGAATAAATTTGAATCAGTTCTAATGAGGTGGGTGAAACTGGAGCCAATTATACAGAGTGAAGTAAGCCAGAAAGAAAACCACCAATACAGTATACTAACACATATATATGGAATTTAGAAAGATGATAACAATAACCCTGTAGGTGAGACAGCAAAAGAGACAGATGTATAGAACAGTCTTTTGGACTCTGTGGGAGAGGGTGGGATGATTTGGTAGAAGACATTGAAACATGTATAATATCATATAAGAAACAAATCTCCAGTCTAGGTTCAATGTAGGATACATGACGCTTGGGGCTGGTGCACTGGATGACCCAGAGAGATGGTATAGGGAGGGAGGTAGGAGAGGGGTTCAGGATTGGGAACACGTGTACACCTGTGTTGGATTCATGTTGATGTATGGCAAAACCAATACAGTATTGTAAATTAAAATAAAGTAAAATTTAAAAAAAACATATAAATTAAAAAAATAAAGTCAGTTTCATGAAATTAAAACTATTTTCAGTTTCAGTTTCATTAAATTTAAACTGTTTTCTCTTTTACTCTCTCTCAGAGAATCAAGCTAAGTGGTATATCAAGCAGGGTATTAAAGTGAATAAAGTCTTAAACTGTGGCATATGAAATACCTGTTTTGTCATTCTAAAGAGTTTTTATATTGGCTGTGTAATTAAATTTACTGAATCTATCTTTTCTCTTGTATAAATTCAGGATAATGCTACTCAACCATATGACTGCTGTAATAAATAAAATGATAAACATAATAAATGAGCAGATGATGTGGCACATACTATATGTCCACGAGTTAATAGCTATGCCCATGAGTTAATAACTGTTCCCACAGTATCTTGAAAATAATACTAAACAGGACATTAGAATTTAGGCTTCTGGAGCTTACTTTGTAGAAACTACCCCTTTTGGTCTTGCTGTTTCGTTCTGGATAGTAAAAACTATATGAAATGATGTCTGAATATTTTCTTGAATATAAAGTTCCACATGTCTGTAGAAAAAATTACAAAAGTATACTATGCTTCTAAATGATAACTATATTTAAATTTACATTAACACATTCAAAATTGATATCTTTTCATTACCAGTAAGCCTGTAAAACCACCTTATCATTTGACTTAGGCCTCTGTATCACTAACAAAGCTGGTAAATTTTATAGGGTCATCATCATAGAATTTCAACTTATTACTTCAATCCACTGCTGAGACCCTTGTTATCACATTACCTTATCTCTTCCTCAGTTTTAGGTTAAAAAGTAAGAATAATTTTGAGCACACTTTAGTTGCTTAGTTAGGATCTATTGAATAAGATAATGAATAAATTCATTAATTCTTAAACTAGACTTAAGCCACATATTGTTAACAATGTGATTTTTTGTGAAGTTGTCAAAAATCCAAGTCAGATTTTACATCTTGCTTTTTTTTTTTTTTTGAAGTGTATTTCCATTTTCAAACAACAAATATGTTAGGAACATAACTTATTCCTAAATACAGTGTAGAGTATGTCTAGATAAGGGAATCAAACTCATGGTTCTGGTAAATGGTGATATTTTAATATCTGACAATAAAGTTTATTATTCATCTAACTCAAATTTAAGAGATAAAAGTGCCATTTCTTTTTTGTTATTTAATTAATTAGTCTTGTGATTATACCACTATGAACAAGTTTAATAAAACATAAAACATTATATTGAAAATTATTTGATGAAGATTATAGTCTGTTAGAATTGTATTAAATTTTAGTCACAGACTGAAATGCAAATCTTACCACTGACAATGAGAGAACACAATTGAGCCTAGTAAAAATTAAGTCCAGAAAAATGTTTATAATAGAATCATCTAAGTATTTTACAGTGATAACTCCAAAAATAAATGATTCATACTTGATTGCTATATATCTAAAAAGCTTTATGAAAAAATGAAAATACAAAAATTATTGGTTTCTTATTTCAAATCAAAAGTCTCAGACTGTAAGGGCATAAAATTTCTCAATATTGAAGATATAGTGTCATACACATGACTTAGGCACACCTGGACACTGATCATTCTTCCTCCTTTCAATTTCTTACTGTACATTCTAACAGAATATTGATGAGGGTTGCAAATAAAAGGTGCAGACACAGTATAAATACATGATTATAACCCATTTTGACAATGACAACTAGAGGAGCACAGTCCTTAAGCAGTTACCTAGGAGGAAAAGCTATGCATGTTTATGACCTCATTCACTCACCTGGTGGCTTCCATGTCAATGACTGAACAAATAGAACATTTACAGCGGATACAGTAGATTGCACACAAATATAGCAGTTATAATATGTTCCATCCTTGTACAGATGCATTTTTGCAATGTGACTACATTGCTATGACAATTAACAGGTGAAGTCTATTTCTCCATCCCCTTGAATCTGGGCTGGCAGTGTGCCTAGTTTGCTTTAACCAATAAGATATGGCAGATGTGACACTGTACAGTGTCCAAAAGCTATTGCAGCTTCTACTCTATTCATCTTGATATTCAGAAATTGAAATGTAAGGAAACTCAGATTAGCTTTTCCAAAGATGAGAAATTTTAAGAAGAGATGGCAAAGCCTACCACCAGAAAAATCTACATGCAGTATGTGAGATCATCCTGGAACACCTAGTTTAATGACTACAAAGTTGTGAAGGACCACAGTTGAGATCTGTAGCAGAATGGATCAGGTGAGCCTAATTCAAATATCAATGAAGGAAATCATGAGCAAATAAATGGCCATTGCTTTTAACTCTCTGTATTTCGAGATGGTTTTTTATGCATCAAGAAATGACTGAAAGTTGGTGTGTGTGAGGTTTTTTTTGTGTATGTGTGTACGCACAAGTATGTGCATGCACCTAAATGATCTACATGCATATCAATTGCATGTATTAAGAAAACCAAGCAAAATATTCCAAATTCTAATAAAATTTTGAGATTATGATATAGACTCCAACATAGTTTATCCAATAATGGAAGTAATAAAAATGGCATTTATTTTTACAACTGCACAAATTTGTGTTGCTGTTGTGTTAGTTGCTCAGTTGTGTCTGACTCTGCAACACTATGAACTGTAGCCCACCAGGCTCCTCTGTTCATGGGATTTCCCAGGCAGGAATACTAGAGTGGGTTGCCATTTCCTTCTCCAGGGGATCTTCCCAACCCAGGTATTGAACCCGGGTCTCCTGTATCTCAGGCAGATTCTTTACTACCTGAGAAACCAGGGAGGCCCACATTTGTAGCATAATATGAAGAAGTGAGTCCTAGTACTACACCATGTTACTTAGACATATTTGAAGTAAACTCTTTTGAATTTCATATAAAGAGAACATACTGAATATGTTCCCATAATACAATGTCAAATACCTACGTATTTTTCTATTTCACTATATGAAAGTCAAAATTGTTCAGAAAAGTGATGTATTACTTCTGAAAACATTTATCAGTTGAACAAGTAAATTATTTACTCAAAAGATAAGCATAAGAAGTATATTTAAAAGACTAAATGCATGATACTGGATGCTTGGGGCTGGTGCACTGAGAAGACCCAGAGGGATGGTATGGGGAGGGAGGTGGGAGGGGGGTTCAGGATGGAGAACAAGTGTATACCTGTGGCGGATTCATGTTGATGTATGGCAAAACCAATACAATATTGAAAGTAATTAGCCTCCAATTAAAATAAATAAATTTATATTTTAAAAAATTAAAAAAAATAAAGTAAAATAAAAAGTAAAACCAATACAGTCAATACAATAAAAAAACAGAAGTATATTTAACATGGTCATTGATGTCAGTAAATATTATTTTTTCTGATGATAATTTTAAGATGTTTTATACAGGCAAACAGGTTTTTTTTTTCTTGTTTAAGAATTTTACCAGAGATGTTTTAGCTGGAGGTCAGCACTATAATGAAACTTAAGTCAATGCCAAAGGCAGAAAGAGGTTGAATGCGTAAAGCTAAAAGAAAACACAAGAGATTGAAAAGGCAGATAAACACATTTTTTCCTAGAGCCTGATTACTTTTTCTCTGCTGGTACTTCTGATCTTAATAAGATCGGCATTGCCTTCAGATCAGGGTGAAAACAGAGACACGGCATTGTAAGTTATTACCACTCACCTAGGAAAAGTCTGAAACTCTATTAGGTACTGTTAATTTAGCAGATATATGGTGAGCTCAGTCACTAGTGGAAAAAGTGAGAAATATACCTGGGATTTGTTGAAGAGTTTTTTGGGGAAGACTCACTATTTAGTTAATGACATATATTTTCCAATATGATCTGTTACTCTCATAATCTGTCATCATCAGTTAGTTTTTTGAGTCAACTGGGTAAGAAAGAGAGCCTGATACCAAGAATAAATGATTTAAAATAATGAATAATTTACTAGTTACTCGTAGGCCTAAGAAGAATCCTTGTTATATTACAAATTCCTATATATGTTTTCCTACAATGAAGAGGTGATATAACTATTTTTTATGTTTTCTTTTTAATTTATTTTTAATCGGAGTATAATTGCTTTACAATGTTGTGTTCATTTCTGCTGTACAACAAAGTGAATCAGCTATATGCATACATATATCCTCTCCCTGTTGAGCTTCCCTGCCCCCACTCCTCCATCCCACCCCTCCTCCATCCCACCCCTCTGGGTCATAACTGAGCACTGAGTTGATCTCTCTGTGCTCTACATTGGCCTCGCACTAGCTATCTATTTTACACATGGTAGTATGTTTATGCGAATGCTACTCTCTCAATTCATCTCACCCTCTCCTTCCCATTGTGTCCCAAAGGCCATTTTCTACATCTGCATCTCTATCCCTGTCCTGCAAATAGGATCACCTGTATCATTTTTCTAGATTTCATATATATTTGTTAATATATAGCATTTTATGAAATTTTATAATATAATAGTAAACAGTAAATTATATCAATATCATCAAACATCTTGATAATGATAACACTAGTACAATGGTTGTCATTATTCTTCCTTAAAGTTAATCTAAGAAGCAGTTATTAATGTTCCTATTAGGTGAAAAAAGAAACTGAGTCTTAGTAAGTTTCAGTAGCTTCAACTTCACCTTTCTTGGTGAGAGATCTGAATTTAAAACCAGATAAACTGATTTTAAACCACTTACATCTGCTTCATTAAACTAAGTGTTTAATATTCACTGAATTTAGATCATTACTGAAATAAGACTATGACAAATATAAATCTATTCTACCAATTCAGTAATTGGAACTAAGTAATCTCACCACATAAGTGGGATATGAGATTTGACAAAACACAAAATTCAAAATATTTAAATAAAACTGTGATAGAAAAACATTCCCAAAGTAAAATATAAAGGTGATCACTTTAAAAATATTTCAAAAGGTGAAAAAAAAATTAAAAAGTTGTTTTCAAGATGCTAGAAATTATGAAAGAAAATACTGTGATCCTCAGAGATGGGACACAAATGAGAAGAATCCTATGACTATCACAGTTCACAGCCTTGAAAGTGTTTTCAAGTGACAATGCAATGAATGAGAACCTGGACACATCAAGCAGATACCTTGAATAGGGAGAGATATCTGAGAACCTACAAATAAAATATGGATAGATTTGATGGACAGACTAATGGAAACGCAGCATCACAGTAAAAGGGAACTTTGGAGAGTTACTGAAACTTCCCCTAGATTATTGTTAATCAGCAGGTGCTGATAAAGGAACTACCTGAGACCAGGGAGAATATTAAAAAAAAAAAAAAGAAAAAAAGGACAAGAGGGAACAATATCTGATATTTAAACATTTTTTTTTAATCTTCATTTTTATCTCTATTTTATTTCTATTTGTTTATCTCTACTAACCATACTGGAAAACTTAATAATTCACAAGACACTTGGAAGAGTACTTAGAAGGGAATAATTAGCTCTAAACTAAATGTAGCTCTTGTGCTGCCTGAAGAATCTTTCAAGCAAGTCCCTGTAGGGTCAAAATTATTCACAGTAATGGAACTGCATCCTAGGATAGAATATCCCAATATTGTTTCAAACTTATTCCAAAGTTCAGAATAAGTATCAAAATATAAAACTATTCCACATTCAAAAAGATAAAATTATATTTGGCACCCAAGTGCCAAGTGTGCAAAAAAGCAAGATTATATGATCCATTATTGCAAGAAAACTCAATCAATAAATACCTTCTCATCATTGACAAAGATATTAGAATTAGCTAATAAGGATATTAAAAGAGCTATTACAACTTATAAATATAAGCAAACATCTAAAAATGAAAAGTACAGTATCTGAGAAAAAAATAAGCTAGAAATTCCAGTTCAAGATTGCAGAGTAGAAGGACATGTGCTCATCTCCTCCTGCAAGAGCAACAAAACTGCAACTATCTGTTGAACAACCATTTACAGGGGATGCTGTAACCCACCAAAAAAAGATAGCCCATGTCCAGAGACAAAGAAAAAGCTTTAACAAGATAGTAGGAGGGGTGCAATCATGACAAAATCAAATCTTATACCCTCTGGGTGGATGACTCATAGACTGGAGAACAAAAAAACCAAAGTTCTCATACCTTTGTAAAGGTTTGGAACCCCATGTCAGACTTCCCAGCCTGGGGACCCAATAAAGAGACTGGTAATCCCCAGGGAATGTGGCCATGAAGACCAGCAGAATTTGATTATAGGACTTCCAGAGGACTGGGGAAAAGAGAGACTTCAGTCTTGGAGGGCACAAGCAAGACCCAGAGGAGAGGAGCAGTAATCCCACAGGAGACTGAACCAAAACTATCTGCTAATGTTGGAGGGTCTCTGGTGGAGGCGTGGGTTAGCAGGGCCTCACCACAGGGCCTGGGGCACTGGAAGGTCCCCTTTGGCATAACCCTACCATAGAGCTGCAGACTCCAGGGCTGGGTTGCTTCAGGCCAAACAACCATCAGGGAGGGAGTGCAACCCACCCATCATCAGATAATTGGATTAAAGCTTTACTGAGCAAGGCCCTGCCCACCAGAGCAAGACCCAATTTTTCCCATTCCCAGTCCCTCCTATCAAGAAGTTTTCACAAGCCTCTTTGCTTCATCCATTAGAGAAGAAGCAAGAAGAAGCACAGTCTCACAGTGGATAAAACAAAAACCATATCACAAAAAGTTAATCGTGATGAAAAAGCAGAAAATTATGTCCCAGATGAAGGGACAAGATAAAACCCCAGGAAAACAACTAAATTAAGTGAAGATAGGCAACTTACCGGAAAAATAGTGAAGATGATTCAGGATCTTGGGAAAATGATGGAGGCGAAGATAGAGAAGATGCAAGAAAAGTTTACCAAAGACCTAGAAGAACTAAAGAAAAAGCAGAAATGAATGGTACACTAAAAGGAATCCATAGCAGAATAACTGAGGCTGAAGCACAGATAAACGACCTGGAGGACATTGCTGGAAATCACTGCCATAGAACAGAATATAGAAATGACTGAAAAGAAATGAGGACAGCCTAAGAGACCTCTAGCATAACATTAAATGCACCAATATTTGCCTTATAGGAGTCTCAGAAGGAGAGGAGAGGGAGAAACAACCTGAGAAAATATTTGAAGAGATAATAGCTGACAAGTTCCTGAAGAAAGGAAACAGTCAGCCAAGTCCAGGAAGCACAGAGAGTTCCAGGCAGGATAAACCCAAGAAGGAACACACCAAGACATATAGTATTCAAACTCACAAAAATTAAAGACAGAGATAAAATATTAGGAAGCAACAAGGGCAAATGACAAATAGCATACAAGCGAACTCCTATCAGGCTATCAGCTGACTTCTCAACATAAACTCTAGAAGCAAGAAGGGAATGGAATGATATATTTAAAGTGATGAAAGGGAAGAACCTATAACCAAGAATACTCTACCCAGAAAGACTATTCTTCAGATTTGATGGAGAAATCAAAAGCTTTCCAGACCAGCAAAAGTTAAGAGAATTCAGCACCACCAAACCAGCTTTACAACAAATGCTAAAGGAAATTCTCTAAGCAGGAAACACAAGAGAAATAAAAGACATACAGAAAATAAACAGAAAAAAAAATATAATAAAAGAAAATACAGAATATAAATGCAAACAATTAAGAAAACAGTAATAGGATCATATATATTGATAATTAACTTAAAGGCAAATAGATTAAATGTATTAACCAAAAGACTAGACTGACTGGGTGGATGAAAACATGTTCATTCATGTACTTCCACTTACCACATCACTCTGCTTGACTCCCCCCGAATTGTGTTAATTATTTTAACTTGCAATTGTAATTATCTTTTCTTTGTCTGGCTATTGATTGTGAAAACTGATAAATATCTTTTACATTATGTAACTATTACTCAATACCATTGCATCATGATTGGTCAACAGAAAAATAACAGAACTCTATATCACCAAAACTAGGATCTAATAGAAAAACCTGTAGTCACTTTTTAAAATCCAGATGCATATCAGAATTACCTTGAAATTTTTGAAAAACACAAATGCTCAGGTGTTGCTTTTTTTCTCCAGAGCTGCAGATATGTTTCTAATGAGTGTTGTTGCTGCTGTTGTTCAGTCTCCCAGTCATGTCTGACACTTTGTGACCCCAGGGACTGTAGCACTCTAAGCCTCCCTGTCCCTCACCATCTCCTGGAGTTTGCCCAAGTTCATGTCCACTGCATTGGTAATGAGGTCCAGCCATCTCATCCTCTGATGCCCTCTTCTCCTGCCCTCAATCTTTTCTAGGATTTTCCAATGAGTTGTCTGCTTGCTTCAGAGACCAAAACACTGGAGCTTCAGCTTCAGCATCAGTCCTTCCAGTGAATATTCAGGGTTGATCTCCCTTAAGATTGACTGGTTTGATCTTGCTCTACAAGGGACTTTCAGAAGTTTTCTGTAGCACCACAGTTCAAAGGCATCAATTCTTTGGTGCTGCCTTCTTTACAGTCCAGCTTTTACAACCATAAATGACCACTAGGAAGACCATAGCCTTGACTATATGGACCTTTGATGGCAGAGCAATGTCTCTGCTTTTCAATACACTGTCTAGGTTTGTCACTGCTTTCCAGCCAAGAAGCAATTGTCTTCTGATTTCATGGCTGCAGTCACTGTCCACAGTGATTTTGGAGCCCAAGAAGAGTAAATCAGTTACTACTTCCACCTTTTCCCCTTCTGTTTGCCATGCAGCAATGGGGCCAGATGCCATGATCTTAGTTTAATATTTAGTTTTAAGACGGCTCTTTCACTCTCCTCCTTCACCCTCATGTAGAAGCTCTTTAGTTCCTCTTTGCTTTCTGCCATTAAGACTGCTTCCATCTGCACATCCGAGGTTGTTGATGTAGTACTTCTAATGAGTAGTCATGTTTAAAAACAATTGGACTATATTATGATGATCTTTTATCTAGTTTGTTTCACTTTGTCTATTTCATATTCAGTGCTCCCATTTCATTTAGTTTATGCTCTCCAATTTTTCCATCTCTTTTTTTGATGTTCTTTCTCAAGACTTTATCAAGTGTAATAGAAAAAAGTTTTTGTATACATATACAAAAATATGTATAATATATATTTTAGAAAGTTTATGAATTTTTGCCTAGCTAAAAAGTTTATGACATTTTGATTGTACTTGTTTCACTTAATATGAATAGAATGCTAGATTTCTTATTAAAAATAGATATGTAACAAGCAACAAAGGTTTATTGTATAGCATAGTGAACTATGGTCAATATCTTGTATTAAACTATGATGGAAAATAATTTCAAAAATAACATATGTGTATTTGTATAACTGAATCACTGTGCTGTGTAGCTGAAACACTATACTTCAACTATACTTCAATACAATATAGGTTAATAGCAGACTAAATATTATAAAATAAAAGATTATGGACCTTGAAATCACAGAAATATGAGCTATCCAAAACAAAGAGAAAATAAGAAATTATCTTTATATATAAGTATATGATTTATTACATATATGGCAAATTTGTATAATAAAGTACACACACATATAACATCATCAGTGAAACAACTCAATCTAATATAGGTATAACTGAAGTCCTCAAATTGGAGAGGAGGGAAAGAAAAACTCTTGACAAGATAATGACTAAAACTTTTCCAGATGCAAGATATGCAAGGAACACAAGCATAAGAATAGTAAAGAAATTATACCAAGATGTATTTTAATCTAATTTATTAAAACTGCTATGAAAGAGAAAATCTTAAAAGCAGCCAGAGAAAGAAGACATATTATATAGGGAAAGAGGAAAAAAAAAATATAAGGCAGCACATTTCTTTTCTGAAACACTGCCAAGTGAAGAGACAGCAAAGCTGTATTTAATGTATGGAACATAATGCTGTCCCAGAAATTGATGCTTAGGAAAAATATCTATCAAAAACAAAGGTAAAGTAAAATGTTTTGTAGATACAACATTAAAATGGTTAATCTGGGACAGAGCCACACTAGAAGAAATGTCAAAGGAAGTCTTTCAGACACTCAGACACAAGGTAAATGATACCAGATGGATATATGAAACAACCTATCAGAAATAATAAATAAATGAATAAAAAGCATTGTAAATGATAAATACAGGAGTAAAACAAAATATATTGTCATTTTATATAAATCATTTTCAAAATATATACTTTTAAGACTATTTTTTGGTAGTTTTAGGTTTACAACAAAACTGACAGGAAGACAGAGGTTTCTCATATGTTACCTTGCCTCCAAACATGCTTAACATCCTGCATTATTAACATGACTCATCATAATGATCATTCATCATCATCTTTACCAAAGATGAATCTACTTTGACCCATCTTAATCATCCATAATCCATAGCTTCCCTTAGGGTTCACTTGGTGTTCTACATTCTACAGTTTTGGACAAATGTATAATGATATATATCCAAAGTGGTATTAATACATAGAGTATTTTCACTGCCCTCAAATCTCTCTATATTCTTCCTATTCATTTCTCCCCTCATCTCTGGAAACCATTGATTTTTTTTCCTAATTTATTTGAGATATAAGTTGACATACAACATAGTGTAAGGTTAAGGTGTACAACATGATATAAAAATAACTTTTTAAAAGATAGTTGACTAAACATGAAATAAGGCTTAAAATATATTCAAAAGGAAAATGGACAACCTCAGTAACCCAAAGAATAGGAAGGGAAAAATGAAATCATGTTATATTGAAGCCTTTATATTACCACTTATTTGCTGTTGTTTTGTTCAGTCACTCAGTCATGTCTGACTCTTTGTGGCTGCATGGACTACAGCACACCAGGCTTCCCTGATCTTCACTATCTCCAAGAGCCTGCTCAAACACATGTCTGTTGAGTCACTGATGCCATCCAACCGTCTCATCCTCTGTCATCTCCTTCTCCTCCTGCTTTCAATCTTTCCCAGCATCAGGGTCTTTTCAAATGAGTTGGTTCTTTGCATTAGGTGGCCAAAGTATTGATGCTTCAGCATTTGTCCTTCCAATGATCTCCTTGCAGTCCAAGGGACTCTCAAGAGTCTTCTCCAACACCACAGTTCAAAAGCATCAGTTCTTTTGTGCTCAGCTTTCTTTATGGTTCAATTCTCACACTGATACATGACTACTGGAAAAACCATAGCTTTGGCTCAACCAACATTTGTCAACAAAATAATGTCTGTGCTTTTTAAGATGCTGTCTAGATTGGTCATAGTTTTTCTTCCAAGGAGCAAGCATCTTAATTTCACGCCTGTAGTCACCATCTGCAGTTATTTGAGGGTCCCCCAAAATAAAGCCTCTCACTGTTTCCATTGTTCCCTATCTATTTGCCATGAAGTGATAGGACTGGATGCCATGATCTTTGCTTTTTGAATGTTGAGTTTTAAGCCAACTTTTTCACTCTCCTCTTTCACTTTCATCAAGAGGCTCTATAGTTCTTCGCTTTCTGCCATAAGGGTTATGTCATCTGCATATCTGAGGTTATTGATATTTCTTCTGGCAATCTTGATTCCAGTTTGTGCTTCATCCAGCCCAGCATTTTGCATGATGTACATTGCATATAAGTTAAATAAACAAGGTGACAATATACAGCCTTGATGTACTCCTTTCCCGATTTGGAACCAGTCTGTTCTTCCATGTCCAGTTCTAACTGTTGCTTCTTGACCACTTAAATTTAGATGGCGATAATTTAAAGATGCCTGTGATGAACCACAAAGCAGTCATTAAATAATAAAATCAGGTGTCATACTCAATAAATCAACAGAGGAAAATGTAATCATAAAAATAATTATGTAGAAATTAGAGAAAAAGAAAAATTGTAAAAATTAAGACAAATGAAAAATAAGTAGAAATTTGCTAAATTTAAGCATAAACATATCAATTTAAGTGAAAAAGGAGTAATACATAATCTACATGAAAGAGGTTTTCAGATTGCAGAAAAAAGTGATGCAACTACAGAAATGCAATTAAGAAATGCGCACACAATCTAAAGAAACAAAATATTTGCATAGCCTCAAAGTATTTCAGCCAAATACTTGATAACTGCCTTAGTGATTTTAATGTATGTTCACAAATTCTACGATACCTCTCTCTCCAATAGAGAGAAATTCGTTCCTCTTTCCTTGAGTGTACCTAGATTTAGAGTCTCATTTCTAATTAACAAAATATGAAAATGGACAAAAAAAAAAAAAAAAAACTAGTAAGTTAACTATAGGTAAACCTGACAGATGCTGCTCCTACTGCTGCTGCTGCTGCTGCTGCTGCTAAGTCTCTTCAGTCTTGTCTGACTGTGTGCGACCCCATAGATGGCAGCCCACCAGGCTCCCCCATCCCTGGGATTCTCCAGGCAAGAACACTGGAGTGTGTTGCCATTTCCTTCTCCAATGCATGAAAGTGAAAAGTGAAAGGGAAGTCGCTCAGTCCTGTCTGACTCTTAGCAACCCCATGGACTGCAGCCTACCAGGCTCCTCCCTCCATGGGATTTTCCAGGCAAGAGTACTGGAGTGGGGTGTCATTGTCTTCTCTGCTGGTGGATGCTACCTTAACCTAATGATCAAAGTTATTATCACCAGTAAGGAGTCATTTTGATATTCATTCTTGATATGAGAGAAAGACACATAATGTCAGTTTATTTAATCATGGAAAAAGCAAGAGAGATCCAAAAAATCATCTATTTCTGCTTTATTGACTATGCCAAAACCTTTGACAACATGGATCACAATAAACTGTGGAAAATTCTGAAAGAGATGGGAATACCAGACCACCTGACCTGCCTCTTGAGAAACCTATATGCAAGTCCAGAAGCATCAGTTAGAACTGGACATGGAACAACAGACTGGTTCCAAATAGGAAAAGGAGTATGTTAAGGGTGTATATTGTCACCCTGCTTATTGAACTTATATGCAGAGTACATCATGAGAAACTCTGGGCTGGAAGAAACACAAGCTGGAATCAAGATGGCTGGGAGAAATATCAATAACCTCAGATATGCAGATGACACCACCCTTATGGCAGAAAGTGAAGAGGAACTAAAAAGCCTCTTGATGAAAGTGAAAGAGGAGAGTGAAAAAGTTGGCTTAAAGCTCAAGATTCAGAAAATGAAGATCACGGCATCCGGTCCCATCACTTCATGGGAAATAGGTGGGGAAACAGTGGAAACAGTGCTAGACTTTATTTTTGGGGGCTCCAAAATCATTGCTGATGGTGACTGAAGCCATGAAATTAAAAGACACTCACTCCTTGGAAGGAAAATTATGACCAACCTCGGTAGCATATTGAAAAGCAGAGACATTACTTGCCAACAAAGGTCCGTCTAGTCAAGGCTATGATTTTTCCAGTGGTCATGTATGGATGTGAGCGTTGGACTGTGAAGAAAGCTGAGTGCTGAAGAATTGATGCTTTTGAACTGTGGTGTTGGAGAAGACTCTTGAGAGTCCCTTGGACTGCAAGAAGATCCAAGCAGTCCATTCTAAAGGAGATCAGCCCTGGGTGTTCTTTGGAAGGAATGATACTAAAGCTGAAACTCCAGTACTTTGGCCACCTCATGTGAAGAGTTGACTCATTGGAAAATGCTCTGATGCTGGGAGGAATGGGGGGCAGGAGGAGAAGGGGATGACAGAGGATGAGAAGGCTGGATGGCATCACTGACTCGATGGACATGAGTCTGAGTGAACTCTGGGAGCTGGTGATGGACAGGGAGGCCTGGTCGCAAAGAGTCGGACACAACTGAGTTACTGAACTGAACTGATGACTCATAATCTCATTGTAATCATGAAAAAATACCTATATTCATGAAAATAACAGCACCAATTTTACAAAATGTCAGATTCACAAAACTTAAAGACTGAGAAACTGTTAGATGAGAGAAGCCTAGGCTGACATGACAACTAAAGGCAACATGCTATCCTAAACTGTGTCCTGGAAAAGAAAGAGGGAAAAATGGGAAATATATGCATGTATTTCAAAATTCATATACTTGAAGTCACTAGTGTAGTTAATTAATAGCACTGCATCAATGCTAATATTTCAGATTTGATAAAGGCACCATGGTAATGTAAATGTTAATATCTGGAGAATCTGGGTGAAATGGATATAGATAGCTTCTATCCTGTCTTTGTGACTTTAAATCCAAATTCAATTCAAAATATAAAGTTAAAAAGATACTACTTGCAACAGAGTTATTAAAGTACACTTAATCATAAATTATGATTTTACAATGTCCCATGTCCCAAAACAGTTTGTAGGTAAGTTTCATTTGAAAAAAAAAAAAATCGTAAATTATGACTTGAACATGATTAAGTTTGAAGTTACTTTATTATAAATAGGATAGAAGTTGAAAAAACAGGTTACCTTGAAATCTATTAATAAGGAATATTTATTTGTCTTCAAGCAATGACACCATTATCCCAAGTGTTGCAGAAGCATCTACCACATGTGCAGGCTAGTAGGTGCACCTCTTGTTTAAATGCCTTAAAGTGGGCTTTCAGGTTTTGACATCTTTAAAGGGATTATTAAATACTCTCCTTTATACATATGTGAATGTAAATGTAAATAATCTCATGTCTTTACCTTTCCTGGTCCTACTGCAATACAGCAGAGAAGAGAGAGACCACTCTTTTTTTTTTTTTTAACAAAATCCAAGACACCGGTCTTGGGAAGTAGAAATGACCATTTTTTCCAAATATCTTTCTCAGGTATGCCTGTTAAGTTTGCAACTGTGTATATAATATAATTCAAAGCAGTGAGGCCACTGTCTACAAGGATCGTCTCTTACTCAGTAAATGCAATAAGCCACATCTTTATGTCAAGACACCAAGTTTAACTGTTTCTGTGCATTCATGCTACATCAATTCAGTCATGTCCGACTCTGAGACCCTGTGGACTGTAGCGGGCCATGCTCCTCTATCCATGGGATTCTCCAGGCAAGAAGACTGGTGTGGGTTGCCATGACCTCCTCCAGAGGATCTTCTTAACCCAAGGATCAAACCCACTTCTCTTATATCTCCTGCATTGGCAGATGGGTTCTTTACCACTAGTGCCATCTGGGAAGCTCCAACTGTTTCTGTAGTAGACAGAATATATTTCCTAATAACCAGTTTTGAATTCTTATGATGCTCTCTGTTTAGCATTTTTAGATATTCTGCAGTTCTGTAGTTTATCACTCTGCTGTATTTACAAAAGGATTGCCTGAAGCAATTAGCAGTCAAGTGAAGAGACAGAAATGAGGGGCATCCCATGTCAAGTCACGGCTGACACAATAAGTATCTCTGGTGCTATATAATCATTTTGTACTTAAAAAAATATATATATGTAACAGAATCTTCACAAAGTCTCAGTGGGCCCACTTTCAAATCTTGTTGCACTCTTCAGGTAGATTCTTAGAAAGGGACAAAGAGAAATTTAAACATATTTAGACACACAAGATAATCCTTATAGATAACAAAGGATTTGGATATCCCTGGAAATATCTGTGGTTAGAAAGAGCTTATCTTTGCTTCTTGCCCTGATCAGAGAACCACAGTGTCACATCATTTTGGCCACCACACAAATTTTAGAAACCAGCAACTATCAGCAAGAAGCTATATATATATATATTTTTTTTTTCCTGTTCTTATTTATTTTTTATCCAAATTAATTCCAGATTGGTATCTTGCAGAAATTATATAAAATCAAACTGCTAAAAGGTAATTAAAGACATTATAGCGATTTCTGCCCAGTTAAATTCTTATTTAGAGGTTCATCATTTTGAAGCTGCACATGTCATATACTTTGGTTTTGAAAAGATTGGCAGCTCCCTCTGCTGTTTCTCTGGGTGAGGTGCTTGGAATTGAGGCTCACCTCTTTGTGTAATTTCCTTCCCTGTGATACTGGACTGTCAGGGCTTGTCAATTAATGGCCGTCAAGCTGGCAAGCTTTCAAACACTGGCTGACTTCAGCAGTATGATGGCACCTTTAGGACACCTGCTTCGAAGACCAGTCTACTTCAAAAGAAAGCTGGATATTGCTATTAAAGCAAGGCATGTGAATCACACCCTTTCTTTGAAGCTTTCTATTTTTGTGTACATCCGTCTGGTCTGTTTATAACAGATGCAGGCTTCTGCAAAGCAGTCCTTCTTGGCAATAAAAATTTGTGGCTTCAGAATCTAATTTCTTTTTCATTTTTTGCAGAAACATTTATATTTTTATGAAGCACAGATTGGTTGGTATCTATTCTTCTAGACCTCATTCACATTTGCACAAACTGACTTCTTTCATTTTTTTCCATCCTAGTGGATACATTTCTTTCAATAAAGTCTACATCTCTTTTAGCTATGCTTTTGTTATTGTGACTACAGAGAAATGAGAAAGAAACAGGTGCTATCCTCTCTCTAAATAGAATTTTCCAGAAACTTGTCTGCATTGGTAATTCCCTTTTTGTATACTGAGAGGATCTTTTAAATAGCCTTGAATAAAAGTATTCATTATATTTTAGTGGTTCAACGCTTTTAGCTTAAGAGAAAAGAATAAAATAACCTGCTTCATCTGCTAAAATATGTAGAAGGATAATTACTTTTGCTCTCTAAAGTGA
Source organism: Capricornis sumatraensis (assembly GCF_032405125.1). Lineage (NCBI taxonomy): Eukaryota > Metazoa > Chordata > Mammalia > Artiodactyla > Bovidae > Capricornis > Capricornis sumatraensis. The sequence goes on along the minus strand of NC_091074.1, from coordinate 41,595,457 downwards.
GATTCAGCTCAAGAGTACAGAGTTCTCCATTATAAATCTATCTAAATACATAAGAAAATGAGAAAAGTGCTAAATGACCTCATTCCAGTATCTGTCCTTAGAAGTGTTACTATTTATGCAAAAGAGGACACTTATTTTTTATAGTTTTTCTATACTCAGCTAAACACCGGTACTATTATTTTTCAAATTGACTATACTGACTTTTTTTTTTTTTTTTAACCAACAAATATCTTTGAAATAAGCTAAGTGTAGACTTAATGTAAAAGGCAAAGTGATATTTAACTGTATTGGAAAATAATGACTGTTCTTTGTCTCTATCAGGGATTAAAGGCAAACCATTCCAGTATTCTTGCCTGGAGAATCCTCATGGACAGAAGAACATGGTAGACTACAGTCCATGAGGTTGCAAAAAGTCAGACATGACTGAGCTACAAAGTGCGCGTGCACACACACACACACACACACACACACGTAAGGGATTATCCTGTGTAAAACTGTGATAATATTGTGCATCTCCTCTGAAGTCAAATGTTTTCACTGCAATGAGACTTAATGTAGAAAGACTTCCATATATTCATAAATGTGTAAGAAAATGTCCCTCCTTCTTCCTTTAAGATTTCTCAAGATGTAAGACAGTCATGAGTACAACATAATAAATAAGACCATGGATGCTACCTTTGAAAGGCTTACAATTTCAAAAAAGAGATGTATACATAAATAAATAAAAGTTCAATGGTTAAGAACCCTACACCAACACGGTTGCAGTGCTTAAAGAATTTGAAGCAAATAACATTAAACTGGAAAAATTCAAACTCTGAAAAAGCATTGTGAGAAAACATAATTTCTTTCTATCTAATAATGAAGCAGTCATGTCAGTTAAGAAAATAAATAGTCAATTTTATGGCATAAGCAGATAGCAAAATTTCCAACACTGCTGCTGCTGCTGCTAAGTCGCTTAAAAGCTAGGCAGATCACTACCTATTGAGAACACTTTATAGACTTCAGAGTCTAGAACCATGGGAAGATGGAACGAATAACACAAGGATACTTACAGTTCTATTACTTGATCATGCAACTGTTCCGTAGTCATTCAATAAATCATGAATAGAAAGGCTTTATTGGCATTTTATGACAAGAAAATGTTGAAATGCATAAAACTACACTGAATTAAATGGACATAAAGGATCATAGCTTGCATTTAAAAAGAAGCTGAATTTAATCTTTCCCAAGAAGCATGAAACAAATCAAATCGATTTGGGCCAATTGTATGATGCACTTATCAAGACAACTGATAAAAATTGGTGGCTGAAAACAACAATTTATTACACTTATCAAAAAATAATATTTTATAGGGCTCTGTATGACAATTATCTCCAGTGCCTGTAATATACTCTTTACCATTCTCTAAAGGTTTACTGAACTAACTCAGTCTTCCTCTGATATACTGTAGCATTACATCTGTCATCTCATGTTATTACAATATTCACTGAAGCATTTTCCAAGGCCACTTCTTACAGCAGCTGAACTTCAAAGGGACACTAAAATATTTCTTTGTTAGGTATCTAGCTCTCAGTTTCCTATGCTGAGATCTAATAACTCTATAATTGCATTTCAACCATGAATTTACATAACTGAAAAATAGGGCATAACAAATGTATATTTGTAGTTCCCAAGATTGTGAAGTGAAAACCAACTGACTTTATGATCAGATACCTAATTATGGACTTCTGACATAATTTTGTGAAACACACAAAATATGGTTCAAAAATGAGTCTCAATACTAGAAATCATTGATTCAGGAAATAAGAAATAAGAAAACTGTTGTTTTTAGACAAACAATGCTTTTGTATATGTTTCTTGCCTATCTCTCTTCAAAATTATCTTTACAACAGGAAATAATGTCTCTTATTTGGAGTACAATATCTAACAAGTGACTAAGAGATTTGGTACTTGACATTGTTAAATTTGAAAAACAAATTACACATTACTTACTAAACACTGAAAAATATGTTTGGTAGAAACAGGTTGTTTTAGAATGTCAGTATATCATGTTAGTAATATAGGGACAATAGATGCATTCTTATCAACAGTTTAAAGTGAGTGTCTTTTTTTTCCTTTTGCAGATGTTAAGAATAATTAACAGCATTTTAACTGCATTATCCAAATAACAATGAATAGTGTAATGTATAGTGTGCCACTATACATGATTTGATAGTTTCATTAAACACCCACATTGAGGAAAAGGTTTGTCATCAAATATCAATATACCTATGTATGAACTTGGGCAAACTCTAGGAGATGGTGAGGGACAAGGAGGCCTGGCATGCTGTAGTCCACTGGGTCACAAAAAGTAGGACACGACTTGGCAACTGAACAACTACAAAAATGTGCTTGAACAGCCACTGCTATATGCTCTTTTTTACTGGTAGTGGTACATAAATTGTCTTTTACAGTTCCATGCTTTGCAGATGCTAAATGTAGAGACAGCAATATAAATTTATGTGCTGGCTCATTGGACCTTTCTTGATTCAAAGAAAATGGCATGTTATGTTACTAAGAAAACTGATCGGAAATAGCATCAGAACTGTCTAGCACATCTTCTGCTCTTTGGATTGTTGTTTTCCAACTGTAAATGATAATTCAATAAATGTTCACTATACATGCCAACAAGTCCTATATTGACTTTTCATGTTTGAAAATTTTGGTATCAAGATTTTGAACTTCCTATCTTTTTTTGTGGGAAAGTGTGATAACATGAATTAAAGAGTTTATACTACCTGACTCAGAAGTCTAAGGTTTTTCATCCCATTTCCCAAGATCAAAATGACATATTTATATGATACTGAAGAGACAAACATATTGCCTGCTACTCATAGATATGCTTAGTAAAAATACAATGATAAAAATGATCATAGAACAACATGAGTCAAGTATACCTGACTGTATTTGTATTATAACTAAAAAAAGGTTTTTTTAGAGCTGCCAAGGGTAACTTTCAAAAACCTTACTTCGCTGTAGTTTAACCAAGCTTATTCTTCTTTCTTAGGAAGTATATTTCTACTTAATGTGTTTTATCTGTCACATGCTTTTTAACTTAGCTTTGCTCAATCAGAAAAGAACATTTTAGATGCCTCAACCAAACTCTCTACTAATTACAGCTTTAAACTAAAGCAGGAAGTGGATGGAATCAAATAGTTAACTTCATTAAAACGGTGACTCATATAATGTGATTTTTCTTTTTTTTTTTCCTTTTTTTTTTTTTTTGGTGGCAGTGGTGGGATTATAATGTGATTTTAAAACCAAATAGGTTAGTCTCATCCCTATGTAAGGACAAGAAGGACTTAAGCCTTGTTTGGTCCGTGGACATTTACCATACTGAGTTGAGAACACAGCTCTGTATAATAGATATGGCAACAAGGCATGCTAAAATAAAGCATAATATGACTAAAGTATAATATGAAATACTCCAGGGACTGCAAAATATTATCAAATTGGCCATTTTCTTTCTGAAATGACTGCACCAATAAGTAAAACTGCTAATAAATAAATCCAAGTGTAATCATAAATGTTAAAACTTTCAGTTCTTAATTAATTAGACAATGGAGAGTGAACTTTCGAGAAGGTACTGCTTGTTTCACTCTATTATGCACAGTTGTGAAGAAGCAAATTCACATTGTATGATTCAGTAAGGAAAGCAAACATGTACTAAGTATACACTTAGAGGATCAAACAGATTATCTTAAATATAATTGTATTCTACAAATATTATGTAAACATGCTTCACATATGACTACTGTTTCACATTTTCTGGACTGTTTCTTAAAAAAGCATCACACATTTAACTTTCTCATACAGAGTTATGTGCTGTTGACTGCCTCCTAAGCAAATGCATAATGTTAACAATTTTTTTTAAAACAAAATATATAGTAGGAAGCATCCAGACAGCAGCATTTAATTCTACCTTCTAACTCTCTGAACAATTCCTTTATCATACTCTAGCCTAAATGCTCTGGTCATGTATGTGCTCATACTAGTATATATATACATATATATATATATACACACACACATATATATATACGTATATATATATTTATTTTAATTGGAGACTAATTACTTTACAGTATTGTATTGGTTTTGCCATACATTGACATGAATCTGCCACGAGTGTACATGTGTTCCCCATACTAATATATTAATGCCACAGTACTTCATGAAATTCTGTGGCATGTTGCAGCCATGGAAACAACGAATCCTTAAGTTGTACACCAGTGTTACACTGGGTACTTATTTCTTGGTGTAGATTAAGTATGTATAGAAAGTGAAAGTCTCTCAGTTGTGTTCAACTCTTTGCGACCCTATGGACTATACAATCCCTGGAATTCTCTAAGCCAGAATACTGGAGTCTTCTCCAGGGGATCTTCTCAACCCAGGGATCGAACCCAGGTCTCCTGTATTGCAGACGGGTTCTTTATCAGGTGAGCCACAAGAGAAGGCCAAGAATACTGGAGTGGGTAGCCTACCCCTTCTCAGTGGATATTCTCAACCCAGGAACTGAACCGGAGTCTCCTGTATTGCAGGCTGATTCTTTACCAACTGAGCTATCAGAGAAAGGGAAGTTACTCTATAAATATATGCATAGAGAAAATGAAAAAGAAACCAAGGGATATTATTTTGATCTAGCTCCAAAAAATAATACAGTTAATTCTGTGGACATTGCTAGATTGGGTTGGAATATAAGACCTAGAGGTTTGAGACTTAAAGAATCTCTTCCTAAAGAAAAGAATCTCTTTAGACTGACTTGGGCCTGGGAAGGAAAGAGTCAGGAAAAAAGAAAAAAAAAAAAATTTAATGCAAAATATCCAGGACCTACTTCAGTATGTCAATGAATAGTAAGATGATATTAAGACATAAAACCAAAAGAAAAAAGCACCTCTGTGCCAATAGTGTGTTGAGTTTATATGAATTGTCTTCTTCAATTTTCAATATTACCATGAAAAGTAAGTTTGTAATTGTATTATCCTCAGTTAAATGATGAGGACACAGATTTCTTTTTAATAGTGTTTTTATTTATTACTCATATTTTCTTTTTTTAAATAAATTTATCTTAATGGAGGTTAATTACTTTTTTCTATACATTTTCAAATCTATTTTGGTAATTTTCATGTGTCCGGAAAAAAAAAATTAATTTTGCTTAGTTTTAGATATTCAATGGAATAAAGTAATTCAGTTTAATCTAATTCATAAAATATGTATTACTATAGTTTTTGCTTCTTTTATTTCTTAACATTTTGTACTTTTTTTTTTCTTTATAAGTTCTACTAGCAGTATGCATTTTTTGTTGGATTTTAAGAAAATCAGCTTTTAATTTCTTAAAGCTCTCTCCTTGTGGGTTTTAAAGTTTCTGTTTATTGTTCTTTAATTTGTTTGTGATTTGTGAATGTGGCCTGCAAGGTTCTGATCATTTAACACTTAATTTCTACATGTCTTAATTAATGATGCACTTCCTGAAATATCTTTGCAAATTTCAAACACAATGCACTATTTATATTTGTTTGTTGGAGAGTTTTATAGATCCCATTGCTAAGTTGCTTCAGTCGTGTCCCACTCTGTGCGACCCCATAGATGGCAGCCCACCAGGCTCCTCCATCCATGGGATTTTAGATCTTGTTAATTGTGGTTTTCTAAACACCTTTACCTCTGGTATAAACTCATCAGTCTATAGATTTAGATGTGTGCATGCCCAGTTGCTAAGTAACATCTAACACTTTGCCAACCTATGGACTGTAGCCTGCCAGGCTCCTCTATCGATAGGATTTTCTAGGCAAGAATCTTGGAGTGAGTTGCCATTTCCTACTCCAGGGGATCTTCCTGACCCAGGGATCGAACCCGTGTCCCCTCTGTCTCCTGCAATGGCAGGTGGATTCTTTACCACTAAGCCACCTGGAAAGCCCATGGACTTAGACAGAGGCTCCCAATTAAGTGGCCTTCCCTATTCCCATCATGGCTTTGTAACTTTGCAGGTCCTCCCATAGGGACATAGTGAAATTTCCTGACTCTTTACTCACTTGACTGGCTTTAAATGATGTGGTGCTACCAAATATTGTGTAAACAGGAGCTTGTATGATTCAGCTTGCCCTTTACTCCTTTGCCATCTTCATGAGTAATACTTCTCCCAGATAGCTGCTGCAATTATAACAGAATGATCACATGTGGAGAAAAACCAGGATCTGTATACTCATCTGTAGAATACACACCCAGTTGTTATTGTAGCTTATAGAAGAGCTGCCAAACCGAATCTAGTCTGAATCAGCTCATCTCCAGCTAATTCACATCTGAGAAACAAGTGCTTATTGTTTTATTTCACTGTAATTTCACATAACATTACTACATGGCAAAGATAACTGATTTGGAGGTTTGGTTGTTTTCTCATCTTAATCGGTCAGCCTTCTGTTCATATTTTTAAATTTTATGTTCCTTACAAATATATATATGTAAGTTCTGATTTATATGAGCCTGCTGTTTCACTTTATATCTGCCATTTTTTTCTACACATAGTTTTTAAATTTTATATATGGACTTAAAATCATGTTTATCACTCTCATAATTAACTACAAATATAAAATCATTTTTAACCTGCTGTATATTATTTTTAACCTTTTTATTATAAAATAGAACACAGTTATAGAAAATACCAACCAATACATACATAGCTTAATGAGCTATCAAAAGAACATCACCCAGATCAGTAAACAGAATCGTGTCTGTCACTTTAGAAATCCCACCATCTAAATTGTCTTAAACTTTTTTTTCCTAAATCATTTCTTGATTTTTATAGGAATTACTTCCTTGACTTTAATTTTATCACCCAATATTATATTGCCAGACACCATGGTTTACTGTTGCTTACATTTTAAAATTTGGAATGTTGTCAATATTTTTTAATCTTCAGTTTCCCCATTTATCCCTTTGTTTTATCTAACCTACTGTATATTATTATGCTAATAATTAAAATACTGGAGTTGTAACTTCAAGGTACATACTTTTACTTATTTACTCATATTTAGAAAAAGTATTTTATATTGGACTATAATTAATCTGGGCTTCCCAGGTGGCACTAGTCGTAAAGTGTCTGCCTGCCAATGGAGGAGACACAGGTTTGATCCCTGGGTTGGGAAGATCCCTTGGAGGAGGAAATGGCAACCCATTCCAGTATTCTTGCCTGGACAAAGGAACTTGGAGGGTTATAGTCCATGGAGTCACAAAGAGTCAGACACGACTGAAGCGACTTAGCACACATATGCAGGCATAGCTGATTTACAAGATTTTATTAGTTTCAGGAGGACAGCAGAGTTGTACCATACACATATATATATTTCTTTTTTTTTTTCCCCATCTAGGTTGTTACAGAATATTGAGCTGAGTTCGCTGTGCTATAAAGTAGGTCCCTGTTTGTCTATTTAAAAAAAAAAGCAGTGTGTATATGGGACTTCCCTGCTGTGGTAAAGAATCAGCCTGAAATGCAGGAAACACAGATGTGGTTGTGATCCCTGGGTCAGGAAGATCCCCAATAGGAGGGCATGGCAACCCGATCCAGTATTCTTGCCTGGAGAACCCCATGGACAGAGAAACCTGGTTGGCTTACAAAGAATCAGATATGACTGAAGCGACTGAACACACAGTACCTGCACAGTCTTTTCAATCCCAAACTCCCAATTTATCCCTTCCTTCCAAATTTACCTTTGGTAACCAAAAGTTTATTTATGCCTGTGAGTCTGTTTCTGTTTTGTAAATATGTTCATTTTCTCTAACACTATACACAAAAATAAACTCAAAATAGATTAAATATCTAAATATAAAACTAGATACAATAAAATTCTTAGAGGAAAACATAGGCAGAACAGTCTTTGACATAAATCAGAGCAGTATCTTTTTCAATCTGTCTCCTGGAGTAATGGAATTAAAAACATAAGAAATAGGACCTAATTAAGCTCAAAAGGCTTTTGCAGAACAAAGGAAACCATAAACAAAACGAAAAAAAAAAAAAAACATAAAATGGGAGAAAATATTTGCAAATGATGTGACAAATAAGGGGTTAATCATCAAAATATACAAACAATTCATGGGGGTCCATATTAAAAAAAAATCAAAAAATAGGCAGAAGACCTAAATAGACATTTCTCCATAGAAGACAGACAAACGGTCAAGAGGCATATTAAAAGATATTCAGTTCAGTTCAATTCAGTCACTCAGTCATGTCCGACTCTGCGATCCCATGAACCACAGCACGCCAGCCCTCCCTGCCTATCATCAACTTCTGGAGTTCACCCAAACTCATGTCCATTGAGACGGTGATGGAAGCCAATCATTTCATTCTGTGTCATCCCTGTCTCCTCCTGCCCACAATCTTTCCCAGCATCAGGGTCTTTTCAAATGAGTCAGCTCTTCGCATCAGGTGGCCAAAGTACTGGAGTTTCAACTTCAATATCGGTCCCTCCAACGAACACCAAGGACTAATCTCCTTTAGGATGGACTGATCTCCTTTAGGATGGACTGATCTCCTTTAAGATGGACTGGTTGAATGTCCTTGCATCCAAGAGACTCTCAAGAATCTTCTCCAACACCACAGTTCAAAAGCATTAATTCTTTGGTGCTCAACTTTCTTTATAGTCCAACTGTTTATTCCAATCATGACTGCTGGAAAAACCATAACCTTAACTAGATGGACCTTTGTTGACAAAGTAATGTCTCTGCCTTTTAATATGCTGTCTACGTTGGTCAAAACTTTCCTTCCAAGGAGTAAGCGTTTTTTAATTTCATGGCTGCAATCACCATCTGTAGTGACATTGGAGCCCCCAAAAATAAAGTCTGACACTGTTTCCATTGTTTCCCCATCTATGAAGTGATGGGACTGGATGCCATGATCTTAATTTTCTGAATGTTGAGTTTTAAGCCAACTTTTTCACTCTCCTCTTTCACTTTCATTAAGAGGCTCTTTAGTTCCTCTTAGCTTTCTGCCATAAGGGTGGTGTCATCTGCATATCTGAGGGTATTGATATTTCTCCCGGTAATTTTGATTCCAGCTTGAGCTTCATCCAGCCAAACATCTGTCATGACGTACTCTGCATATAAGTTAAATAAGCAGGTTGACAATATACAGCCTTGACGTACTCCTTTTCCTATTTGGAACCAGTCTGTTGTTCCATGTCCAGTTATAACTGTTGCTTCCTGACCTTTATACAGGTTTCTCAAGAAGCAGGTCAGGTGCTCTGGTATTCCCATCTCTTTCAGGATTTTCCACAGTTTATTGTGATCCACACGGTCAAAGGCTTTGGCCTAGTCAATAACGCAAAAATAGATGTTTTTCTGGTACTCTCTTGCTGAATGTTGGCAGTTTGATCTCTGGTTCCTTTGCCTTTTCTAAAACCAGCTTGAACATCTGGAATTTCATGGTTCACATATTGCTGAAGCCTGGCATGGAGAATTTTGAGCATTACTTTACTAGGATGTGAGATGAGTGCCATTGTGCAGTAGTTTGAACATTCTTGACATTTCCTTTCTTTGGTATTAGAATGAAAACTGACCTTTTCCAGTCCTGTGGCCACTGCTGAGTTTTCCAAATTTGCTGATGTATTGAGTGCAGCACTTTCACGACATCATTTTTTAGGATTTGAAATAGCTCAACTGGAATTCAATCACCTCCACTAACTTTATTCATAGTGATACCTCTAAGACCCATTTAACATCACATTCCAAGATGTCTGGCTCTAGATGAGTGATCACACCATCATGATTATCTGGGTCATGAAGATCTTTTTGTACAGTTCTTCTGTGTATTCTTGCCACCTCTTCTTAATATTGTCTTGGGGAAAGAAGGAAGATATTACGTACCACATATACTGCCTAAACATATACATCTATATACTTGTTTAATTTCTTTATTAAAATCTTTCAAGCCACTCAAAATTTCTATTTCTATCCCAAACATAACTTGCCTAATTACTCAGCAAAACTTACCAATTCTTCACCTTACCATTTAGAATTTTAATTTTGTGAGCTTACTGAACAGAGAAAAAATTAGTTGTAATTTATATTATCAATAGGTGGGAATATTTTCTGAAATAACATGTCAATTCCTGAAGCATTGTGATTATATTTTTTCCTTCCCTTTTTTGGCTCATTTTCATACTTGCTAGTAATATTTTAATAGATTATTTTTTCATAGCACAGAAAACTTTCTCTCTTTTTTTATCAGAAATTTCAAGAACTTGCATTCACTCTTTCATGACATCGTATAAAATTCAAAGTTAATCATTACTTTTCAGGATTAATTTAAAAATATTATTTGATTATACTACCTGTGAGTTCATAAGGAAGCTGCTGTCAAATTATCTTTCATATGTAAGTAATTTGCTTTTCTCTCTGAGGATTATATCTTCTTCCCTTATGTCCAATAGCTATTGTATCTTATTTCCTAGCTTTCTACATTTTAAATGTAAAGTTTTCTAGGGTGTGTTTGTTAAGGTTTATTCTTCTAAGTTACTTGAATGAACTTTTGATCCAAAAACACAAGGTCTTAAACACAGGGGATATTGCTTTTAACATATTCCTTCTGATATGGTTTTAAAAACATCTGTAAGACATATACTGTGTCAATTAATAATTTATCTATCTTTCCAGATGCTTTTATTTTCTTTAGATTTTGACACTGCATATATCATGAAACCAGATGGCAATATCAGAGGTTGCTGAATTTCTCTCCTTTCACAAACACACTAAATGTAAAGCTACACATGGAGAAATTTACTCTTAGAGAAATTTAGAAACTAATGAGTGACTCCTATACCTCAGGGACTGAGAAAATATCCCTATCAAAAATTATAGAAAAGGCTCAGACACACTCTAACCTTAAACCCCAACACTGACACAGCTCCACACAATCAAGTTAACTCCCAGTTTTTCTCTGAAGAACTAAGGTTTAAACTGGACAACTATCACCCCAACTTTTAAGGACACAACAGGAGGGATGGGCTCCTAAAATACAAAAAGACAGTAAGGCTTGCATTCATGAGTCTCTCAGGAATACACCAAACAAAGAGGAAGTTCTTAATGGGAAGATGAGCCCTTACCATGACTGGCTCTCTAAGAATTAAGGCAGAGGGAGAAGGCAAAAATGTCCATCTCCCTGTCTTTCCGTGAAAGGGATATGACTGCATGCTTTATAAGCCACCGCTTTAGAATCCTGCTCCTAATCCACACACTTGTAAGTATTGATTATGATCTTCTTTGGAGACTAGAATAGCCAGAGGGCATTTTCCTTGCCTTCTCCCTCGTGCTTACTCCAACAGTAAAATCATGTTGCCAGTATTTCCTTAAAAGAAGTAAGTTCACATCTCTTGTGCCCAAACTTTTAAGACACCCACCTAAGGGACAGGTCTCTGAATCACCCAGATTCAACACTAAGTACCAACCTATCAGCAACTACTTTATATGTAAATAAACTAAACTATCCAATCAAGAGACAAAATGTTGCTGAATAGATAAAACATCAGTTCAGTTCAGTTCAGTTTTTCAGTTGTGTCTGACTCTTTGTGACCCCATGGACTGCAGCACACCAGGCCTCCCTGTAAATCACCAAATCCCAGAGTTTCTCAAACTCATGTCCATTGAGTCAGTGATGTCATCCAACCATCTCATCCTCTGTCGTCCTCTCCTCTTCCCACCTTCAATCTTTCCCAGCATCAGGGTCTTTTCAAATGAGTCAGTTCTTCACATCAGGTGGCCAAAATATTGGAGTTTCAACTTCATCATCAGTCCTTCCAATGAACACCAAGGACTGATTTCATTTAGCATGGACTGATTGGATCTCCTTGCTGTCCAAGGGACTCTCAAGAGTCTTCTCCAACACCACAGTTCAAAAGCATCAATTCTTTGGTGCTCAGCTTTCTTTATAGTCCAACTCTCACATCCATACATGACTATTGGAAAAACCATAGCCTTGACTAGATGAACCTTTGTTGGCAAAATAATGTCTCTGCTTTTTAATATGCTGTCTAGGTGGTCATAACTTTTCTCCCAAGGAGTAAGCATCTTTTAATTTCATGGCTACAGTCACCATCTGCAGTGATAAATACTGCCTACAAGAAATTCTCTTCAGTTTTATGGAAACACATGACTAAAAGTGAAGGAATTGAAAAAGATACTCCATGCAAACAGGAATAAAAATAAAAAAGGATTAACTATACTTATATAATTTCCCTGGTGGCTCAGATGGTAAAGAATCTGCCTGCAATGTGAGAGACCCAAGTTTGATCCCTGGATCAGGAAGATCTCCTGGAGAAAGGTATGACAACAATGAGATAGCAAAAAGTCAGACATGGTTGAGTGACTAACATTTAACATGCCTATATCAGAAAAAAAAAAATCCTTTAGCCAAAAAAAAGTGATAAAAGTCATTATATAATGATAAAGAGGTCACCTCAAGAGAATATAACAATTTTAATATTTATGCAACCAATATCAGAGCACCTAAATATATTAAGCAAATACTGAATATCCATTGGAAGGACTTTTACTGAAACTCTAATACTTTGTCCACCTGATGTGAAGAGCCAACTCATTGGAAAAGACCTTGATGCTGGGAAAGATAGAAGACAGGAGGAGAAGGAGATAACAGAGGATTAGATGGCTGGATGGCATCACTGATTCAATGGACATGAGTTTGAGGAAGCTCCAGGAGATGGTGAAGGACAGGCAAGCCTGGAATACTGCAGTCCATGGGGTCTCAGAGTTGGACATGACTGAGCAACTGAACAATAACAGATCTCAAGGGAGAATCAGATTACAATACAGTTATAGTAGAGCATTTCAATACCATATTATCAACAATGAATAGATTATCCAGTCAGAAGAAAAACAATAATAAGGAAATACTGGACTTAAACTGAAGTCAGGTCAGATAGACCTAACAGAGATATATAGAACATTTCATTCAACAGCAACAAAATGTACATTCTTCTCAAGCACACATGGAACATTTTTCAGTATCATACATTAGTCACAAAACAAGCCTTAAAGTTTTAAGCAGATAGAAAACATATCAAGCATATCTTCTGATCATAATTGTAGGAAACCAGAAATCAATCAGAAAATAAATAAATAAAATGGAAAAAAACACAAATACATAAAGACCAAAAAACATGCTCCTAAACAATTAATGGGTTAAAGAAGAAATTAGAAAATATTGGAACAAATGAATATGGAAAAAATACACCAAAACTAATGGGATGCAGCAAAGCAGGTCTAAGAGGAAAGAGAGATAAATGCTTATAATTATTGGAAAAATGAAAAACTCAAATGAACTAAGTTTGTGCTTATGAATTAGAAAAATAAGAACAAACTTAGCCCAGAATTAAAGGCAGAAAAGAAATAGCAAAAATCACATGAAATAAAATTAAATGAAATAAAGACAACAAAATATTAAAGATACACAAAACTGACAAAACTTTAGCTCAACTCAGAAAAAAAGAAAAAGACTCAAACAAAATAAGACATGAAATAGGAGAGACTACAGCTAATACACAGAAATAATAAGGATCCTAAAAATGTACTATGAAAAATTATATGTCAGAAGATTGGGTAACCTAGAAGAAATGAATAAATTCCTAGAAATATACAACCTACAAAGAATGAATCATGAAGAAACAGAAAAGCTGAACATACAATTGACAGTAAGGAGACTGAGTCAGTAATAAAAATCTCCCAACAGAGACAAATACCAAGAGCAGATGGCTCCACTGGAAAAACTTAACCGAATGTTTATTGAAAAAAAAAAAAAAAAGTAGTAATACCAGTACTTCTCAGATTTCATTGAAAATAGAAGAGAAAGGAAGATTTCAAACTCATTTTACAAGGCCAGGATTATCTTGTTATGAAAGTCAGACAAGAGCATTAATAGAAAATAAAATTATAGGACAATATCCCCAATCAATATAAATACAGCAAAGACTTCCCTGGTGGCTCAGACGGTAAAGCGCCTGTCTACAATGGGGGAGACACAGGTTTGATCCCCGTGTCGGGAAGATCCACTGGAGAAGGGAATGGCAATCCGCTCCAGTACTATTGCCTGGAGAATCCCATGGACAGAGGAGCCTGGTAGTCTACAGGCCATGGGGTCACAAAGAGTCGGACACGACTGAGCGACTTTACTTTCACATTCACTTTCAACAAGATATTAGCAAGACAACTTAAGTAGTACATTTAAAAGGATCATAGCTCTTGGTCAAGTGGGGTTTTCTTTGCATTCGAGAATGGTCCAACATTTGTAAATCAATAAATGTAATACAACACATTAACATGAGGATCAAAATGATAAGATTATCTTAATAAATACAGTAAAAGCATTAAAGAATATTCAACATATATTCTTGAGACAAAACTGTCAACAAACCAGGAACAGAGGAAATGTATTTCAACATAATAAAGGCCATGAGTGAAATATCTCACAGCTAACATTATATTTAATAGTGAAAAGCTGATTTTTTTTTTCTTTAAGATCAGGCATAAGAAAAAGATGTTCATCCCTTCATTCAACATAGTTCTGAAATTCCTATCCACAGCAATTAAGCAAGGGGGAGGGGGGAAAGAGGCATTCAAGCTGAAAAGAAGGAAGTAAAGACGTCTATCTGCAGATTACATGATATTATATAGACAAAATCCTAAACACTCTACCAAAAAATATATGTTAGACCTAATAAATGAAGTCAGTAAATCCTTGGGATATATACAAAATCAATATGCAAAAATCAGTTGCAGTTCTATGCATTAACAATAAACTACCGGAAGGAGAAGTTAAAAAGAAATTATCATAGCATCAAAAGTAATAAAATTCTAGAAATAAGTTTATGAAGAAGGTGATAGATCTATACATTGAAAACTAAAAGAAACTGATGAAAAAACCTGAAGAAAAGAGAAATAAATGGAAGCATATTATGTGCTCATAAACTGAAAGAGTTCATATCGTTAAAATGTCCATACTGCCCAAAGTGATCTGCAGAGTCACTGCAATGTCTATCAAAATTCCAATGGCATTAATGACAGGAATGGAAAAAAAAAATAAATCATAAAATTTGTATGAGATCAAAAACCTCAAACTGAGCAATCTTGAGAAAGAATAAAGTGGAGGCATTACACTTATGATTTCAAACTATGTTACAAAACTACAGTAATCAAAACAGTACAATATTGGCATAAAGATAGGCATATATATCAATGAAATAAAAAAGAGAGTCCAGAAATAAGTCCATGTTTATATGATAAACCAATATTTGACATGAGAGCCATAAATACTGAATGGGGAATGAGAGCCTCTTCAATAAATAAGGTTGAATAAATTAGACATCTACATGCAAAATAATGAAGCTGAACCCCTATTTTACACCATATGTGAAAGTCAACCCACCAACTTAATATTAAAACCGGAAACAGTAACACTTTAAGAAGGAAACTTTAGGGTAAATATTTTACATTATGCTTTTGTTTGGTACCTGCAACTTGCGGAGAGAATAGAACTTTACTGTTCTCATAGGCACACAAACAAACAAAACAAAATAAAAGGGAAACATGTGAGATAATGGATATCCATTAACTCAATGGTTAGACTGTTTCCACAATGAGTATATAATATTAATTATCACGTGGTACACTTTAAATATATTATAGCTTACTGTCTCAATTATATTACAAAGCTGGAAGAAAACACTATATTTTACATTATTTTCTCAGAACTGTTTTCTGCTATTATGGCTGCTATTCATATCATAGATTTTTGAGATACGTAAGTTATCTATTTTGCCTACTTACTTGTTCACAATTCATTTACTTTGTAAATAATGTCACCATTTATTACAATTTTTAAATTTATTTTAAAGTTTTACATAATTTTCAATATAATAATTATTTTGACTCTTTACAAACATTTATTTCCCTTTATTGTTTTTAAAATTTAGCATTTTGTCATTAAGAGAGGTAGTTTTTCTATATGCATTATTAAAATTGTTTTCATTTTCCATCACTAACATCATGCTTTCTAAACTAAGATATTCTTTATTGGTTCAGTTAATATTTTATCTACTTCTGCCTAGCTTTTGGAGCAAACAAATCACAACAAAATGCCTTGTCCAGTGTGGTAGGCAGAATTTTGTCCGTAAAAACTTCACCCCTGTCTTCTAGTATCACATTCCTAAATATGTTACATGACTAAAGGCATATTTTCAGATGTAATTAGGAGTTGGAATTAAATTTGGAATATTATCTGGAGTTTTCTGGTGGCCCAACGCTATCAGATGAGCCCTTAAAAGCAGAATCATCTCTTAGCTGAAGGCAGACTAGAAAATCATAGAAGTGTAGTAGAAGAGAAGCAAAAAGATAAAGCTGACTTTCAAGATGGAAGGTAACATGAGACAAGGAATGCAGACAGCCCCTAGAAGCTGAGAAGGAATCCCACCTAAAGCCAGCAAATCTTACATTCACAGGAGAGTGAGTTCTGCCAACAAACAGAATGAGCATGGACAAGGGTCTCAAGTACTCCAGGTAAGAGCCCAAGCTTCTAACACCCTGGTTTAGGACTGGTTTAAGGTGTTCTGCAGCATGTATGCCTGAGCCCATGTGAACTTCTGACATTAAAAAATATGAGATGATAAATGAGTATTATTTAAGTCACTAAATTTTTGGTGATTTGTTAAAGAAGAAATATAAAACTAACACATTCAGAACATATTTCCAACTTCTTTCAATGAAATGAGGATTTCATATTATATATTTATATATAGGAATTAAGTGAAGAGGAACTAAAAAGCCTCTTGATGAAAGTGAAAGTGGAGAGTGAAAAAGTTGGCTTAAATCTCAACATTCAGAAAACAAAGATCATGGCATCCAGTCCCATCACTTCATGGGAAATAGATGGGGAAACAGTGGAAACAGTGCCAGACTTTATTTTGGGGGGCTCCAAAATCACTGCAGATGGTGACTGCAGCCATGAAATTAAAAGATGCTTACTCCTTGGAAGAAAAGTTATGACCAACCTAGATAGCATATTCAAAAGCAAAGACATTACTTTGCCGACTAAGGTCTGTCTAGTCAAGGCTATGGTTTTTCCAGGAGTCAGGTATGGATGTGAAAGTTGGACTGTGAAGGCTGAGCACCGAAGAATTGATGCTTTTGAACTGTGGCGTTGGAGAAGACTCTTGAGAGTCCTTTGGACTGCAAGGAGATCCAACCAGTCCATTCTGAAGATCACCCCTGGGATTTCTTTGGAAGGAATGATGCTAAAGCTGAAACTCCAGTACTTTGGCCACCTCATGTGATGAGTTAACTCATTGGAAAAGACTTTGATGCTGGGAGGGATTGTGGGCAGGAGGAGAAGTGGACGACAGAGGATGAGATGGCTGGATGGCATCACTGACTCAATGGACGTGAGTCTGAGTGAACTCCGGGAGTTGGTGATGGACAGGGAGGCCTGGCGTGCTGCGATTCATGGGGTCGCAAAGAGTCGGACACGACTGAACGACTGAACTGAACTGAACTGAAGTAGTAACTAATATTTTAAGATGTTAATTTCACTCTTTAATGCTGTCATATATCCATCTCACATATTTTTTAACAAATTATAAATTACAACTTTAAATCAAAAATAGTTTTAAACTGACTATAAAAAGTAACTATTTTTGGTCTGCTTCATTCTTTTACATTGCTTGAAATTTTATACATTATATATTTGCTCAAAATTATTAACTGTATAGAAATTTTAACTATTTAGAAATGTAGCTTTTAATTAAAGTTTTTTTTTTCTGATTTGATAAATGTCTGCTTTGTAGGGACTTAAAAAGTAGACACATTCACTATTTTCATAATTTGACATATATCAATTGCATTACCTTCAAATTAAGTCCTTTGCATCCTTATTCTTTCCTTCATGTATATTACACAGAATGAGATGATTTTAAATTCCATAACATAACTATGTTTATACTACTTTTCCTTAAACATTTTAAGTTATATTTAATGGATTTCAAAGCTATCCAAATGACTCATTATATTTAGATCTTTCCTATGGATTATAATTTAATCATTAAAAATGTCTTTTTATTTTAATTAATACATTTCACCTTGAATACCAATTTGTCCAATGATAATTTCTCTATCCCTAACTTTTCATTTTGCATTCACCTTCATATTCTCTTCATTATCTTGTTAAATATGGGCTGAGAAGCAGTGAAATAGTAGGAAAAAAGCAAGGAAGTTTGTCAGCATTTTGTATGCTTCTTTTGGCTTCTGGACCTGACTAGGCCTGGTCTTATGCCATTTCAATTTCATAAAAATATTCATCCCTCAATCTCTAGTCTCATGATTTATTTGATGAAATAACATACAATTCATGATAGGCAACTTGGTTTCTGATAATTAAGTATTTAGTGTCTATTTGGATTAAGTAAGTAGTCAGGAGGTATTGTTTAAACAGAGAGTTAATTATTATTAGAAATAAGAATGTCTTTTTCCAAAAATTCTATGAATTATGTGATTTTTCTATTGCAGCTGAGCAAAGGCTGTATCTAGCATATGTTTGATAAAAAAAACTAATAGCATTGAGCTTGCTGTATCAAATGGTCCAAATGGGAGAAGAGTTTATCTGGTAACCTAGACCTATTGTAAAACCTTTGCTTTTATGCTTGCCTTCGATATTTTGAAGATTGGAAGCCTTTTAGTATGCATAATAACTGCATCTGAACAACATGCTTTGATATGCTAACTCCAATATTCAAGAGGTACATCCTCAAAGATTTGGCTTTTTTTATGGCATATGGTATATACTTCAGTAAATTTTACTTTAGTTTAGACAAATACATCAATATTCCCCAAATCATTAGATTCCTGGAATGTTCATCAAAATAGAAGACCAAAAATTTTCCAGGATGAATCTTCTTCTATCTGGCATGCAAGTGTTTTACCAAGGCATACAGATTGCTTGATACTTCCAGCTCAAGAGTGATCATTTGCTGTTTTTAGTCAAATCTCAGTTTTTAGTCATTAAGTCATGTCTACCTCTTTTGTGATGAAACCCCATGGACTGTAGCCTGTCAGGCTCCTCTGTCCATGGGATTTCCCAGGCAAGAATACTGGAATAGGTTGGCATTTCTTCTCCTGGGGATTCTTTCTGACCCAGGGATCGAACATGCATCTCTGCATTGGGAGGCAGATTCTTTACCACTGAGCCACCAGGGAAGCACAGAATATAATTAATGTAAATCTTGCATTTTGTAGTATACTAAGATGGCAGCAGTAGCAGCAGCAAGATGATTAAGTGGAGAAGGCAGTGGCACCCCACTCCAGTACTCTTGCCTAGAAAATCCCATGGATGGAAGAGCCTGGTAGGCTGTAGTCCATGGGGTCGCGAAGAGTCGGACACGACTGAGCAAATTCACTTTCACTTTTCACTTTCATGCATTGGAGAAGGAAATGGAAACCCACTCCAGTGTTCTTGCCGGGAGAATCCCAGGGACGGAGAAGCCTGGTGGGCTGCCGTCTATGGGGTCGCACAGAGTTGGACACGACTGAAGTGACTTAGCAGCAGCAGCAGCAGCAAGATGATTAAGGACTCCCTAAACGATATATGACAAAGAGAAGATTTGCCTTAAGTCCTAGTTAAGACAATGGAGGCATCAGGCTGTATCTGATTATTTTTCTGATATGAACAGAAATGAAAGGATTATTTAGTTTAATACCTGCAAAGAGCTATATACTAAAGTGTGAGGAGTTTCATTAATTTGTTAAAGATATGTGAAATGAAACATTTCTGTGAAATGAAATATTTTCTGCTATACCAGTAAACAAGCCATGTCACAGCCATCAAGAATTTCATTTCACCCTTCCAAATGCAATTTCTGAGCCCAGGTGAAACAATACCATACTTCTGACAACCATCAGCTACATCTACCACCCTTTATGGTAAAGAGGAAAAAAGGATGAGACAATCAGAAATGATGTGGTCCCTGATAGATGAGATGCATATAAAAGAAATTATTTCAGTAAGCCTGGATGCTTGCATCTTCCCATACATCAAATTCCTTAATGCAAGAGATCTGGTTTCCCTTAATTAACAATATTCTTTTAATATTCAGATTACCTGCCCCTTGCTGCAAATTTCTTTACAGTCTGGCTCCTTTCTCCACCTCATCAAAAACAGTTATCTCAGGTTTTCAGGATTCCCACCAAAGAAACCTCTCAATTTTTGGACCACTTTTTTTCAGTCAACAGTTTCTTCATCTGGAGCCACAGCTGTTCAGTTCAGTTCTGTAGCTCAGTCATGTCCAACTCTTAGTGACGCCATGGACTGCAGTAAGTCAGGCTTCCCTGTCCATCACCAACTCCCAGGGGCTTACTCAAACTCACGTCCATTGAGTTGGTGATCCCATCCAACCATCTTATCCTCTGTTGTCCCCTTCTCTTCTTGCCCTCAATCTTTCCCAGCATCTGGAACCTTTCAAATGAGTCAGTTCTTTGCATCAGGTGGCCAAAGTATCGAGGTTTCAGCTTCAGCATTAGTCCTTCCAATGAACATTCAGGACTGATTTCCTTTAGGATGGGCTGGTTGGATCTCCTTGCTGTCCAAGGAGAGTCTGGGAGAGTGCTGTCTCAAGAGTTTTCTCCAACACCATCAGTTCTTTGGTGATCAACTTTCTTTATAGTCCAACTCTCACATCCATACATGACTACTGGAAAAACCATAGCTTTGACTCGATGGACCTTTGTTGGCAAAGTAATTCCTCTTGCTTTATAATATGCTGTCCATGTTGGTTATAACTTTTCTTCCAAGGAGTAAGTGTATTTTAACTCATAGCTTCAGTCAACATCTGCAGTGACTTTGGAGCCCCCCAAAATGTAGTCTGTCACTGTTCCCACTGTTTCCCCATCTATTTGCCATGAAGTGATGGGACCAGATGCCATGATCTTAGTTTTCTGAATGTTGAGTTTTAAGCCAACTTTTTCACTTTCCTCTTTCACTTTCCTCAAGAGACTCTTTAGTTCTTCTTCACTTTCTGCCATAAATGTGGTGTCATCTGCATATCTGAGGTTATTGATATTTCTCCCAGCAATCTTGTTTCCAGCTTGTGCTTCATCCATCCAAGCATTTCACATGATGCACTCTGCATATAAGTTCAATAAGCAAAGTGACACTATATAGCCTTGACGTACTCCTTTCCTGATTTGGCACCAGTTTGTTGTTCCATGTCCAGATGGCAAGAGTGAACAGTGACATTTTAGGAATCAGAAAACTAAAATGGACTGGAATGGGTGAATTTAACTCAGATGACCATTATATACGTTACTGTGGGCAAGAATCCCTTAGAACAAATGGAGTAGCCACCATAGTCAATAAGAGTCTGAAATGCAGTACTTGGATGCAGTCTCAAAAATGACGGAGTGATCTCTGTTTCCAAGGCAAACCACTCAATATCACAGTAATCCAAGTCTATGCCCTGACTGGCAATGCTGAAGAAGTTAAAGCTGAACAGTTTCATGAAGATCTACAAGACCTTCTAGAACTAACACCAAAAAAAAGATGTCCATTTCATTATAGGGGACTGGAATGCAAAAGTATGAAGTCAAGGAACACCTGGAGTAACAGACAAATTTGGCCTTGGAATGTGGAATGAAGCATAGCAAAGGCTAATAGAGTTTTGCCAAGAGAACACACTGGTCATAGCAAATATGCTCTTCCAAGAACACAAGAGAAGACTCTACACATGAACATCACCAGATGGTCAACACCAAAATCAGATTGATTATATTCTTTGCAGCCAAAGATGGAGAAGCTCTATACAGGCAGCAAAAACAAGTCCAGGAGCTAACTGTGGCTCAGACCATGAACTCCTTATTACCAAATTCAGACGTCAATTGAAGAAAGTAGGAAAAACTACTAGACAATTTGATATGACCTAAATTAAATCCCTTATGATTATACAGTGGAAGTGAGAAATAGATTCAAGGGATTAGATCTGATAGATAGAGTGCCTGAAGAACTATGGATGGAGGTTTGTGACATTGTACAGGAGGCAGTGACCAAGACCATCCTCAAGAAAAAGAAATGCAAAAAGGCAAAATGGTTGTCTGAGGAGGCCTTACAAATAGTTGTGAGATGAGAAGTGAAAGGCAAAGGAGAAAAGGAAAGATATACCCATTTGAATGCAGAGTTCTAAAGAATAGCAAGAAAAGATAAGAAAGCCTTCCTCAGTGATCAATGCAAAGAAATAGAGGAAAACAATAGAAGGGGATCCACAGCTGAAATTGGCATAAAAAGGAGACTACATACCCAACAATTTACCATTATCATCCGCCTGATTTTTTAATTGGTCAAAACATCAATCTAGTAGTGATATGATAAAAATCATCACCCCTGCTATTGTCTTACTTTCTTGCCAAAATGCAGTAAAGGGATTTTCACTTGGTCCTTTGTACTGCAATAGACCCAACTAAAAAAAATTAAGAAACCCACTAGGGATTCTTTCAGTTTTTATGTGTAACTATTTCCACAACAATTTGAGAGACTGAGGGGAAATCTATAGGATGACTGCACTGTATTCACCTTGAGATAGATTAGTGCCATCGGATTCATTGTGAGGCAGACTGATGCCAAGATTTCTTATATGACCTGTGCTATACAGCTCCCATTATGACCAACAGAGCAAAGGGCTATTTTGTTCTCCAGGTGACAGAGTTAGAGATGAGCCAACTTTTGACTCTCACAAAAAAAAAAAAAAAAACGCTTCTAAGATAGTGTGCAAGTTTTCATATAAATATATTTTTCATTTCTTTTACATAATACCTAACTGTGGAATTGTTGGATCATTTGCCACAATTAGACTGAACTTAAAAAAAGACTCAAATTGTTTTCCAAACTGGTATAGTATTTTACATTCATACTAGCAATGTTCAAGTGTTCCAATTTCTCCACATCCTTGCCAACATTTATTATTGTTTTTTTTTTTTTAACTAGATCTATCCTAATGTGTGTGAAGTGGCATCTCAGTGTGGTTTTGATCCATATTTCCTTAGTGACTAACAATACCAGGTATCATTTCATATGGTTATTGGACATTTGCATATTTTCTTTGGAAAAATATTTATCCAATTCCTTTGCCCATTTCTAAAGTGGACTGTTGGTGATTTTGATTTGAATTGTAAGCACTCATCACAATATTCTCAAGTCACAGGAAACCAATGGCCAGAGAAATAAGATTATATATAGTAAAACAGCTTATCACAGCAGAATTCCTTCATAAAAATGATAGCGTTGTGTGTGTGTGTGTGTGAAGCTGTGATGAAAGTAAGATTTCAGTGATTCATTTTCTAGCCACACAAGAAAGACATTCAGTGATGGATAGTTACTTAATTACTATTTGATCACAGCCATCAAAGAAATGTTTCTAGAGAAAATAAACTTGAGAACAATTTCTTGAAGTGTTCAGAACACTGGGACCAACATCAATAGTTAATTAGGAGCAAACCATCAAATATAATATTTTCATATTTCTCAAATGATCTGAATTAATATAAAATAGTTCTTATATAGAAAATAAACTATCCTATATACTATGAGATCTTTTACATAAGTTACTAAATAAATATTTGTGAACGATTTCCTATAAACAAGGCAACTGATTTTTAATTATTTGTGCTGAATTTTGAAGAGTACAAAGTTATAATTGATTCTGCTTAGTTGTTTATTCAAGGAGTCAATGCCAATATGAAGAGATTGAAAAATTAGAGTGCTACCTTCTACTAAGAGTTTCCATGATTATAGGCAAGTACGTTTTAGAAGAAACTGAGAAAACACTTATTTAGTATAACTTCAAGTGGAATCTGCTGAAAAGTATTAAAATTCATGGTAGAAAAATGTGTGTTGAAGAGGTAAAAAAAAGGCTTCTTTCTATAAATTTACAAAAATTGTGAATAATTTATTTAAAACCTATACTATTCATTATAATATTTGTCAACAGACACTTTGAATAGAAAAGTAAATGCCTAGCTTTATAATTAAATCAGTACAATGGTGCATGTCATTCACACTGTGAACTTGATCACGGTTAATGCTGTGAATTTTAATCATATCAAAAGCTTAGTATCCTGTTCTATCCTACAACACAGCCATTTTATGTGTTAGCAATGGTGAGGTTCTATTTCAATTTATTGAGCTCAAGGCCAAGATTGAAGTTCTGAATTGCAAGAACCACTCTCAGCCACTATTTTTGAGCACTAAATGGCTTTGGAAATTCGCTTTTGCCATATACTTGAAAATATTTCTTAGTAAATTCAGTTTAAAATTATGAGGTAAAACACTGATTACATTGAAACTTACATTGTGGCAGTCATTTTGAGAGTGAATCACATGTTATGTCAAGTTCCTTAAAACACTTTTCATGCTTTCCAAAAGTTAAAACAAACAGAAAAATCTGTAATTCTGCAAAAATTTGCTGCAAATATATTTTTTAATTTCAAATTACACATCAGTAGCATTTTCCAGACCTTGATACAAGTACAAAGGAAATTTCTGTATTTCACAATCCATTTAACTGTGTAATTGAGGAGCTTCCACCTAACTTTCATTTGGAAGTGATTGATCTGCAATGTGATGACATACTAAAAGGTACATACCAAAAGAATTTAACACAATTCTATAAATGCCTTTCAAGTGATAAAATATTCAATTAAAACCATGCACTCACAGATAGATAATAGAATATAGTAGTATCTATAGTATACTATAGTAGTATAGTAGTATAAAGGAAAAATATGAAAATACATTGTATCTGTAGTTTTGAACAAAAAGACACAAGAAAGGTAATTGAGAGATGAATGAAACTGGCTACTTATAAGGGATGGATAGAAAAGGGATGGAAAGGACATAAGGAATGAGGGAAATAAAACACTTCTCTATCCTTTTGCACAGTCCTGTCATTTCAAACCATTTCAATGTTTCACATACTCATAAATAAAGAGTTAAATAAAGAGTTACAATTCATAAAAAAGAGGTAAAAACCTATAAAATTTAACATATATTCAAATGAATCTAACCACATATCAAATAAACAACATAATCACACTCAAGGGAATAAAAAATAATTAAACCAAGTAACTTTTAAACACAATTTTAGAATCAAATATCCTTATATTAAAGGCAAAAAAGGCAGTTCCAACATATATTAAACTCTAAATAGTAGGTTTGTGTTTGCAGAGTCAATAGCACTTCTGAAATCACATTTTGTATATTCAAAATTTCAGCAAAGAAGTGCATATATCTTGGATAATGGAAACCGGATTTCTCACTGTTAAGAGTAGGGAGTTAAAAATATGGAAAGGACCAAGGATAGAAAGACTGTGACTTTTCAATGAGAATGGAGTTATCAACATAATCTGATGCATTTGTCTATTCAGTTTTGGATAGCAAAATATAAAAATTGATATAGATACAGGTGGGTAAATACATTCTGCAGAAATTATACAACTTGGATAACTCTACAGAGCATAATTATGCAGAACTAGAAGTAAATCATAAATTATCTAGAAATAAACTCTCAAAAGAGAGGTTTTACTTCTAGATTATGAATCACCACATTTTGGATGCAGAATATTTATTTCAGTAGAGCCCAGGAAAATAGCTTTGAAAGGAAGGATTATGCTCCATTTGTTTTTTTAGCCAACTCTGGTTGTCCCAGGTTTGAACAGATTAAAGCTGTCAATGTACACAATGTATTCTTAAACTAACATAATGGTGATTGCAGCCATGAAATTAAAAGATGCTTCCTCCTTGGAAGCAAAGTTATGACCCACCTAGATAGCATATTCAAAAGCAGAGACATTACTTTGCCAACAAAGGTCCATCTAGTCAAGGCTATGGTTTTTCCAGTGGTCATGTATGGATGTGAGAGTTGGCTATAAAGAAAGCTGAGCACTGAAGAATTGATGCTTTTGAACTGTGCTGTTGGAGAAGACTCATAACAGTCCCTTAAACTGCGAGGAGATCCAACCAGTCCATCCTAAAGGATCAGTCCTGGTGTTCACGGGAAGGACTGATGTTGAAGCTGAAACTCCAATACTTTGACCACCTGATGCGAAGAGCTGACTCATTTGAAAAGACCCTGATGCTGGGGAAGATTGAGGTCAGGAGGAGAAGGGGATAACAGAAGATGAGATGGTTGGATGGTATCACCAACTCGATGGACATGGGTTTGCATGGACTCCAGGAGTTGGTGATGGACAGAGAGGCCTGGTGTGCTGCAGTTCACGGGATTGCAAAGAGTTGGACACGACTGAGCGACTGAACTGAAACTCACTAAACTGCCTGGTCCTGGGTAAGCTTGTATATCTATACATACACATGTTTGATATGTATGTGAATAAACAGTTATATTTTATATCCTAAATCTATCAGTAGAGAGGGTTTGGCTGCAATGATACCTTAGTAGCAAGGAAAGCTAGCACTCACATTTTGGCTATTGAATACTTTTCTTCTTTAATGGGAATTAGGGATTCTTGAAGATATAGGCAATTAATGAGTTTGGAATATAAGAAAAAATAAGTTCAGCCGAGATGTTTTCTTGTTTCCCCCAAAAATGAATTTCTCAAAGAATTGAGAGGTGGAAAGAAAGGGCACATCAAACAAACAAACAAACAAAAAGAAAACTGGCTTAAAAGAATTAAATCTGGTAAAATTTCATCTACTAGACAAACCAAGATAATGTGTGCATCAAAACAAAACAAAATATAAAAGTAAAGGATTGCAGCCAATTAGAAGAATCAGTAAGAATCACATTACTGCAAAAAAAAAAAAGTAGGAAGCAAACAAATAAAATAGTAAAGGAAAATTACCCCTCACAGTATGACACCCAAGGAGAAGGAATGATTGAATTAGGAAACTATTGTTTGTTAATAACAGCAATTGATTCAGTTAGGAATTATTAATGGATTTTAAAATCCAGTGGATTCTAGTGAGTGAATGCTTGAAGATTACAAAATACTCAAGTAAGTCTTAAAATGATTTGTCCACAATATATTTATTATATTAAAGGGTAAAGTGGTGATATAAGCATAGCGAAGAAACCTACCACTCACTACCTTAAACAAATGATGACTGTTAAACCTTGCCAATAATGGAAGTAATTAATCTGATGCCCTAAGATAAACTCAGCATCACATATTTTGTGTTCCTGCCAAAACTGCATAACTCATATTTAATAATGAGAAAATATAAAGCACACCAAATTAAAAGATTTTTTATAGAATGTACAGCTTTATATTGTTGAAAACATAATTTTATGAAATAAAATGAAAAATTAAGGAATTCTTCTAAAGGAGTATAAAGACACAGGCCAAAAAATAGACTGCAATTTATAATTATGAATTTTCTTGGTATAAAAGACATTACTTGACCAATGCCAAAAACTAAGGTTTTCAAATTAGAAGATAACATGAAATCAATGATAATTTTTCAGTCTTGAAAGTTATAAGAAAAACCCTTAATCATGAAAAACACAAGGACTGAAGAGTAACAATTGAGGATTATCTGTGATACTACAATAAAATTATTTGATAGAAGGCATTAAATTTGAGAGCAAACCATATATTTTAGATTTTTATTCTTGAAGTAAAACACAAAAAAACTATAGAATTTTATGAAAAAGAAGAAAAATTAATAATTATTACCATATAAAATACAGAAGTTAACTATATTTTCTAAGAAAACAAAAACATTTTAAAAGATTACATTATTAATACACTATATTTTCTATTTAATAAAATAACAGATTTTTATTGAAAAACAATATAAAAATATTGGGTAGTAGCAATTATTCATAAAATATGAATTGTGCATCTACTATTAGTTTGGGGGTACTTCTAAATAAAAATTAAAAAAATAATCTTGAGAAGTTTGCATACAAAGTAAAGCAATCAAAATAGATAAGCAAAAAGTTGTGATTCAATCAAACTGGACTACTATATCATAGCATGCAGAAAAATAAATTCAAAATGGATGAAAAATTTAAATGTAAGACCTGAACCCATAAAGCTTCTAGAGGAAAACATACACCGTGTGCTGTTTTACATCAGTCTCAGTAATATTTTCACAGAGTCGGACACAACTGAAGCGACCTAGCAGCAGCAGCAGCAGCAGGAAACAGAAACAAAAGCAAAAATAAACAAATGGAAGCAAATCAAACTAAAAAGGTTTTGCACAGAGCAAAATTTTGTAAAGCAATGATCCTTAAATAAAAAAAATAATTTAATTAAAAAAAAAAAAAGCTTTTGCATAGTGAAGGAAACTATCAATAACTAAAAAAGCTACTTACTGAATGAGAGATGGTATTACCAGTGATATATCTGATAGGTGGTATCCAATTGATATCCAAAGTACACAAAAAAACTTATACAACTCAATAAACAACCAAATTGAAAAATAGGCAAAGGATGTGGATAGGCAATTTTTCCCAAGAAGATAAATAGATGGCCAAAGGCACATTGATACACGCTCAACATCACAATCATCAGTTTAGTTCAGTTCAGCCGTGTCCGACTGTTTGCGACCCCATGAACTGCAGCACGCCAGGCCTCCCTGTCCATCACCATCTCCCGGAGTTCACTCAGACTCACGTCCATGGAATCAGTGATGCCATTCAGCCATGTCATTCTCTGTCGCCCCCTTCTCCTCCTGCCTCCAATCCCTCCCAGCATAAGAGTCCTTTCCAATGAGTCAACTCTTCACATGAGGTGGCCAAAGTACTGGAGTTTCAGCTTTAGCATCATTCTTTCCAAAGAACACCCAGGACTGATCTCCTTCAGAATGGACTGGTTGGATCTCTTTGCAGTCCAAGGGACTCTCAAGAGTCTTCTCCAACACCACAGTTCAAAAGCATCAATTTTTCTGTGCTCAGCTTTCTGAACAGTCCAACTTTCACATCCATACATGACCACAGGAAAAACCATAGCCTTGACTAGGCAGAACTTAGTCGGCAAAGTAATGTCTCTGCTTTTCAATATGCTATCTAGGTTGCTCATAAATTTTCTTCCAAGGAGTAAGCGTCTTTTAATTTCATGGCTGCAGTCACCATCTGCAGTGATTTTGGAGCCCCCCCAAAATAAAGTCTGACACTGTTTCCACTGTTTCCCCATCTATTTCCCATGAAGTGATGGGACCAGATGCCATGATCTTCTTTTTCTCAATGTTGAACTTTAAGCCAACTTTTTCACTCTCCACTTTCACTTTCAAGAGGCTTTTTAGTTCCTCTTCACTTTCTGCCATAAGGGTGGTGTCATTTGCATATCTGAGGTTATTCATATTTCTCCTGGCAATCTTGATTCCAGCTTGTGTTTCTTCCATTCCAGCGTTTCTCATGATGTAGTCTGCAATTAAGTTAAATAAGCAGGGTGACAATATACAGCCTTGACGTACTCCTCTTCCTATTTGGAACCAGTCTGTTCTCCCATGTCCAGTTCTAACAGTTGCTTCCTGACCTGCATACAGGTTTCTCAAGAGGCCAGTCAGGTGGTCTGGTATTCCCATCTCTTTCAGAATTTTCCACAGTTTATTGTGATCCAATAAAAGGCTTTGGCATAGTCAATAAAGCAGAAATAGAAGTTCTTCTGGAACTCTCTTGCTTTTTCCATGATCCAGCGGATGTTGGCAATTTGATCTCAGATTCCTCTGCCTTTTCAAAAACCAGCTTAAACATCAGGGAGTTCACGGTTCACGTATTGCTGAAGCCTGGCTTGGAGAATTTTGAGCATTACTTTACTAGCATGTGAGATGAGTGCAATTGTGCGGTAGTTTGAGCATTCTTTGGCATTGCCTTTCTTTGGCATTGGAATGAAAACTGACCTTTTCCAGTCCTGTGGCCACTGCTGAGTTTTCCAAATTTGTCGGCATATTGAGTGCAGCACTTTCACAGCATCATCTTTCAGGATTTAAAATAGCTCTACTGGCATTCCATCACCTCCACTAGCTTTGGTCGTAGTGATGCTTTCTAAGGCCCACTTGACATCACATTCCAGGATGTCTGGCTCTAGGTGAGTGATCACACCATCATGATTATCTAGGTCATGAAGATCTTTTTTGTACAGTTCTTCTGTGTATTTTTGCCACCTCTTTTTTATATCTTCTGCTTCTGTTAGGTCCATACCATTTCTGTCCTTTATAAAGCCCATCTGTGCATGAAATGTTCCCTTGCTATCTCTAATTTTCTTGAAGAAATCTCTAGTCTTTCCCATTCTGTTCTTGCGGTCTATTTCTTTGCACTGATAGCTGAAGAAGGCTTTCTTATCTCTTCTTGCTTTTCTTTGGAACTCTGCATTCAGATGCTTTTATCTTTCCTTTACTCCTTTGCTTTTTGCCTCTCTTCTTTCCACAGCTATTTGTAAGGCCTCCCCAGACAGCCATTTTGCTTTTTTGCATTTCTTTTCCATGGGGATGGTCTTGATCCCTGTCTCCTCTACAATGTCACGAACCTCATTCCACAGTTCATCAGGCACTCTATCTATCATATCTTGGCCCTTAATTCTATTTGTCACTTCCACTGTATAATCATAAGGGATTTGATTTAGGTCACACCTGAATGGTCTAGCGGTTTTCCCTACTTTCTTCAATTTAAGTCTGAATTTAGTAATAAGGAGTTCATGATCTGAGCCACTGTCAGCTCCTGGTCTTGTTTTTGTTGACTAATCATCAGGGAAATTTAAATCAAAACCACAATGAGATATAACCCCATAACTGTCAGAATGGCTATTGTAAAAAGACAACAAATAACAAGTGCTGGTAGGGTATAGAAAAAAGGAATCCTTGTGTACATCTGGTGAGAATATAAATTGGTGCTGAAGCTATGATAAACAGTATGAAGATTCCTCAAAAAATTAAAAACAGAATTACCATATGATCCAGCAATTCGACTCTAAAGAAAACAAAAGCACTAACTAGAGAAGATACATGCATCCCTATGTTCATTGCAATATTATTTACAATAACCAAGATATGGAAGTGTCCATCAATAGATGAATGAATAAAGAAGATGTGGTACATACAGGTATTATTCAGCCATAAAAAAGAATGAAAACTTACTATCTGTGATAACACAGGTGGAACTAGAAGGGTATTGTGCTTAGTGAAATAAGTCAGAGAAATAAATATACTACATGATATCACTTATATGCAGCACCTAAAATCAAAACAAACAGTAAAGCAAGAAGAGTTACAGATATGGAGAACAAATGGGTGGTTGCCAGAAGGGAGATGGTGAGGCGGAAGAAACAGATGAGAGAGATGAAGAGGAACAAACTTCTAGCTGCAAAATGAATGAGTCACTGGTATGAAATGTACAGTATGGGGAATATATTCAATAATTATGTAGATGGTGACTGCAGCCATGAAATTAAAAGACACTTACTCCTTGGAAGAAAAGTTATGATCAACCTAGATAGCATATTCAAAAGCAGAGACATGAGTTTGCTGACTAAGGTCTGTCTAGTCAAGGCTATGTTTTTTCCTGTGGTCATGTATGGATGTGAGAGTTGGACTGTGAAGAAGGCTGAGCACTGAAGAATTGATGCTTTTGAACTGTGGTGTTGGAGAATACTCTTGAGAGTCCCTTGGACTGCAAGGAGATCCAACCAGTCCATTCTGAAGGAGATCAGCCCTGGGATTTCTTTGGAAGGAATGATGCTAAAGCTGAAACTCCAGTACCCTGGCCACCTCATGAGAAGAGTTGACTCATTGGAAAAGACTCTGATGCTGGGAGGGATTGGGGGCAGGAGGAGAAGTGGACGATAGAGGATGAGATGGCTGGATGGCATCACTGACTGGATGGGCGTGAGTCTGAGTGAACTCCGGAAGTTGGTGATGGACAGGGAGGACTAGTGTGCTGCGATTCATGGGGTCACAAAGAGTCGGACACGACTGAGCGACTGAACTGAATAAAGTGTTTGATAGAGTTCACCCTGAAGCTATTTGGTCCTGAGCTTTTGTTTTTTGGAAAATTTTTAATCACAGTTTCAATTTCAGTGCTTGTGATTGGTCCATTTCATACTGGTTCAGTCTTAGAAGGTTGTGACTTCCTAATAATTTGTTCATTTCTTCTAGGTTTTCAATTTTATTGATGCATAGCTGCTCGCAGTAGTCTCATGATCCTTTGGATTACTTGATGTCTGTTGCAACTTGTTTTTTTGTTTTTTTTCATTTCTAATTTTATTGATTTTAGTTTGCTTCTTTTTTTTTTTTTCCTGAATTAGTCTAGCTAAAGTTATCAATTTTGTAACATGTATAGAAACACAAAAGACCACAAACAGCCAAAGCAATCTTGAGAAGAAAAATTGAACTGGATGTGTCAGGCCCCCTGACTTCAGACTATACTGAAAAACTAACAGTCATCAAAACAGTATGGAACTGAAATAAAAACAGAAATACAGATCAATGCAACAGGATAGAAAGTCCAGAGATAAACCCAAGCACCTATAGTTATCTACTCTATGATGAAGGAGGCAAAAATATACAGTGGAAAAAGGACAGTGTCTTCAATAAGTGGTGCTCAGAAAACTGATCAACTATATATATAAGAACAAAATTGGAACATTTCATCCAATAATCACACACAGAGATGAACTGAAAGTAGATTAAGGACCTAAATGTAAAACCAGATACTATCAAACTCTTAGAGGAAAACCTAGTACAACACAATGTAATATAAATTGCAGCAAGGTCTTTTGTGATCCACCTCCAAGGGTAATGAAAACAAAACCAAAAATTAACAAATGGGACTGAATTAAACTTAAAAGCTTTTGCACAGCAAAGGAAATCATAAATAGCATATACAACCAAATACAAAATTAGTTCATGCAGCACAATATCAACGGTAACAACAACAAAAATCTCATCAAAAAATGAGTTCAGTTCAGTTCAGACACTCAGTCACGTCCGACTCTTTGCAACCTCTTGAATCACAGCACACCAGGCCTCCCTGTCCATCACCAACTCCCGGAGTTCATTCAGTCACATCCTTCGAGTCCGTGATGCCATCCAGCCATCTCATCCTCTATCGTCCACTTCTCCTCCTGCCCCCAATCCCTCCCAGCATCAGAGTCTTTTCCAATGAGTCAACTCTTTGGATGAGGTGGCCAAAGTACTGAAGTTTCAGCTTTAGCATCATTCCCTCCAAAGAAATCCCAGGGTTGATCTCCTTCAGAATGGACTGGTTAGATCTCCTTGCAGTCCAATGGACTCTCAAGAGTCTTCTCCAACACCACAGTTGAAAAGCATCAATTCTGGCACTCAGCTTTCTTCACAGTCCAACTCTCACATCCATACATGATCACTGGAAAACCATAGCCTTGACTAGATGGACCTTTGTTGGCAAAATAATGTCTCTGCTTTTCAATATACTATCTAAGTTGGTCATAAAATGAGTGGAAGATAAAAATAGAAATTTCTCCAAAAAAGAGATACAGATACCTAAGAGGCATATGGAAAGATGCTCAACATCACTATTAGAGTAATGCAAATCAAAACTACATCTCCCTCCAGGCAGAATGGCTGTTGTAAAAAATCTAGAAACAATAAATAAATGCCAGAGAGGCTGTGGAGAAAGCACCCTCTACTGATGGAAATGTAAATTGGTACAGCTACTGCAGAGAACAACTTGAAGGTTCCTTAAAAAACTAAAAACAGAACTAGCATATGATCCAGAAATCCCACTCTGGGCATATATCTGGAGAAAACTGTAATATAAAAAAGATATATGTACCCCAAAGTTCACTGAAACACTACTCATAATGGACAGGACTGGAAGCAACCTAAACATCTATCAACAGATAAAGAAAGTGTGGAACATATATACAATGGAAAATTGTGAAATTGAAGTCTCTCAGTCATGTCCGATTCCTTGCGACCCCATGAACTGTAGCCCACCAGGCTCCTCTGTCCATGGGATTTTCCAGGCAAGAGTACTGGAGTGGATTGCCATTTCCTTCTCCAGGGAATCTTCCTGACCCAGGGATCAAACCTGGGTCACCAGCGTTGTAGGCAGACACTTTTGCTGTCTGAGCCACCAGGGAAGTCTTACTCATCCATAAAAAAGAATGAAATAATGTCATCTTCAATGACATGAATTAATCTAGAGACTGTCATACTGAGTGAAGTCAGTCAGATAGGAAAGGATAAATATCATATGATATTGCTTATATGTGGAATCTAATAACCTGGTACAAATGCAACTATTTAAAAAAAAAAGTCATAGATGTAGAAAATAAACGTAAGGTTACCAAGGGAAAAGGGAGGAAGGGATAAATTTGGAGATTGGTATTGACATACACACACTGCTGCTGCTGCTGCTGCTAACTTGCTTCAGTTATGTCCGACTCTGTGTGACCGCATAGACGGCAGCCCACCAAGCTCCCCCATCCCTGGGATTCTCCAGGCAAGAACACTGGAGTGGGTTGCCATTTCCTTCTCCAATGCATGAAAGTGAAAAGTGAAAGTGAAGTCGCTCAGTCGTGTCCAACTAGTAGCAACCCCATGGACTGCAGCCTACCAGGCTCCTCTGTCCATGGGATTTTACAGCCAAGAATACTGGAGTAGGTTGCCATTTCCTTCTCCAGGGGATCTTCCCGACCCAGGGATCAAACCTGGGTCTCCTACATTGCAGGCAGACGCTTTACCATCTGAGCCACCAGGGAAGCCCCAGACAATCTCTTTAGGCAACTGTAAAGAATCATTGTAAGATTAAAAATTCATAATGCAGGTTAAAGAACAGGAAAGAAAGTAGAAACAATACTGAGAATTTTATTTGCCTATTACTGACTAGAATATTGTATTGACACATTGTGAGAACAGGTTAAATATCAAATAGGACATATATTATTATCTCCACAATAATTAGTTATATATGAAACATTACTTATATCTGCAGCTGTTATTTGTCTGGAAATGCTTCAAACAGTTCACAAATGGCCTCGTTTAGGTCTTCTCAAATGATTTTGTTTTTCAGTTGATTTGATATTTATACAGAAAACTTTTACTAAGAAATCAAATATTGTTAAATTCTGAATAAGATTAAAAAAAAAAAAAAAGAACTAGCTCCCTCTCTCATGTGACTTACACTGACAACACATAGGGAGCAGACAGTTGCATGAATAGATTTTAAATTTCAACCATGCTTAAGTACTAATAAAGAGGTTGAAGTAAACAAGAAGACAAATAAGACAATAATTTATCAAGCCTGGTGCCTCCCAGGTGGCTCAGCGATAAAGAATCTGCTTGCCAATATAGGAGATGCAGGCTTGATTCCTGGGTTGAGAAGATTCCCTGGATACTCACTCCAGGATTCTTGCCTGGGAAATCCTATAGACAGAGGGGCTTACCAGGGTATATTGTACAATCAAACAACTTATCTTGCACATCCTATAATCATTTTAAGTGGAGGAAGTGAAAAATAAATTATTTATTTAACTTTTTAATTAATAATTATGCTATTAAACTCTCCAAGTAGTAGTAAAATCACATTGTAGTATTATATTTAGTTTTATCTTTTATAATTTTAGCTGATAATGCACATCTTTAAAAAAATGAAATAAATACTATAAAATTTCAGTACACTGAAATGTTCCTTAGTTATATAGATCAAAAATAATTTTGAAGGGTCATTAAAAATGTACACATTTGTCAAAAATGACAATGGCCATGATATGAGAAATCTATTCTCATTGCTTCTGCAATGTAAATCTAACCAATGTTATCTTCCAAATAGTAAACTTCTGCAACCTAGATGTAACTAATGTTATCTTCCAAGTGTTTGAACAATACTTTCATCTTGTTGTTTTAAATCAAAGGTGAGGAAGAAACACACATGACAATCCACTTTTCAAAGAGTAAAAAGGAATAGCAAAATTTATATTTTCTTATACTAGTCACTAAGATGATTGCTGGAAAGTTTGAAAACAAAAATCAGACTGGAAAAATAGTTTTGCAGTAAACCAAACTATTTTTACATTTTATTTTTGAAATTCACAGATACTGGTAAAAACTTGTGAATAAAAAGCATTTGTTATATATGCATAGTATAATTGAAACCAAAGATCCTATTAAAAGATAGAAAAACATTTCATTCAGTTCAGTTCAGTCACTCAGTCATGTCCGACTCTTTGCGACCCCATGAATTGCAGCATGCCAGGCCTCCCTGTCCATCACCATCTCCCGGAGTTCACTGAGACTCATGTCCATCGAGTCCGTGATGTCATCCAGCCATCTCATCCTCGGTCGTCCCCTTCTCCTCCTGCCCCCAATCCATCCCAGCATCAGAGTGTTTTCCAATGAGTCAACTCTTCTCATGAGGTGGCCAAAGTACTGGAGTTTCAGCTTTAGCATCATTTCTTCCTAAGAAATCCCAGGGCTGATCTCCTTCAGAATGGACTGGTTGGATCTCCTTGCAGTTCAAGGGACTCTCAAGAGTCTTTTCCAACACCACAGTTCAAAAGCATCAATTCTTCGGTGCTCAGCCCTCTTCACAGTCCAACTCTCACATCCATACATGACCACAGGAAAAACCATAGCCTTGACTAGACAGACCTTAGTCGGCAAAGCAATGTCTCTGCTTTTGAATGTGCTATCTAGGTTGGTCATAACTTTTCTTCCAAAGAGTAAGTGTCTTTTAATTTCATGGCTGCAGTCACCATCTGCAGTGATTTGGGAGCCAAAAAAATAGTCTGACACTGTTTCCACTGTTTCTCCATCTATTTCCCATGAAGTGATGGGACCGGATGCCATGATCTTCGTTTTCTGAATGTTGAGCTTTTGGCCAACTTTTTCGCTCTCCTCTTTCACTTTCATAAAGAGGCTTTTGAGGGTTTTACATTTATCAGTTACTCATACATTTCATAGTATATATTAAATGATTAGGCTTTCCTAGTGGCTCAGACGGTAAAGGATCCGCCTGCAATGTGGGAGACCTGGGTTCCATCCCTGGGTGGGAAAGATCCACCGGAGAAGGGAAAGGCTACTGATTGCTTCTACAGTTTTTGTTAATAAGAATCAGAGAATCAGATGGTACTTTCAAACTTCCCTTATCTTTTTCTTGGTTGTATATTTTTGTTTCTATAGATTAGTTCTTTGAATTTTGGAGTACACAAGATCTGAGTAAATTAACATTTCTGAGTTCTTTCTTTTCTTTTTTCACTCCAACAAAGGTCTGTCTAGTCAAGGCTATGGTTTTTCCAGTAGTCATGTATGAATGTGAGAGTTGGACTGTGAAGAAAGCTGAGCACCGAAGAATTGATGCTTTTGAAGTGTGGTGTTGGAGAAGACTCTTGAGAGTCCCTTGGACTGCAAGGAGATCCAACTAATCCATTCTGAAGGAGATCAGCCCTGGGATTTCTTTGGAAGGAATAATGCTAAAGCTGAAACTCCAGTACTTTGGTCACCTCATGTGAAGAGTTGACTCATTGGAAAAGACTCTGATGCTGGGACGGATTGGGGGCAGGAGAAGAAGGGGACAATAGAAGATGAGATGGCTGGATGGAATCATGGACTCGATGGATGTAAGTCTGAGTGAACTCCAGGAGTTGGTGATAGACAGGGAGGCCTGGTGTGCTGTGATTCATGGGGTAGCAAAGAGCTGGACACGACTGAGTGACTGAACTGAACTGAACTCAACGTTATTTACAAGTTACCATTAAGAGTTTGAATATTAGTTGCCTGAATATGACATTCAGGAAGGCCATGTGCATAGCTTAGGATTTGGAGTCATACGGCCTGAACTCACTTTTGACACTATGACTATGTAATCTTGGCAAGATAATTTGTCTTTTGAAGACTTCAGTTTCTTCACATATAACAGGGGAGTCCTAAAATTCATCTCGTTGTATTGTTGAGAAACATGAGTATATAGAAGATGCTTATCAAATGCCAGCATTATTATTTTTTAATCTACTTTTCAGCCTAACCAATAAAAGAATATGGTAAGTTGCAACAGTTTCTAAAATGATATTAACACTTTATGAAATAATAAAAGTTAACATCATTTCTTAGAAACAACAACTATTGCTATTTTCTAACCATATAGAGAATGGTGAAATCCACAAGAATTATTAATTTATTTTATCAAATACAAATATTGCATCAGCTATACCAGACACTATTTTAATTACTTGAAAAATATTAACTCACTTAATGTTAATAGTAACCCTTTGAACTAGATAAAGAAACTGAGGAATAAGTCATTAAGAAATTACCTATGGTTACATTTCCATGTGAAAAATCCAGGATTGAATCCCAGGCTCTCTCTCAAGAGTTCAACATCTTAACTGGATGTTATTTCTTAATTTTGAATAGTACAACATGATAAAAATTCTAAAGTCATTAAAACATCTTAGATAAATAGAAATAACAGATGAATCAGAGAAATATTTCATTGCTTACAGGTTGCTATTTCAAGGTAATATGGCATTTCCAAATAGTTGCAAGTATTAAGTAAAACAATCTTGAATCTGAGAAATTTCCTAATTTCAGTGTCAATAACACCCATTTCCTATAAAAAGTACAAAATTATAAAGTTATGAGGAACTATAATATGGATAAATATAACTCTTCAGGATATAATATTAAATGTCATTTTATAATAATAGATATCAAATATTTACTTGAAAACAACGTAAACAATGAGCATTACAAGACTGTTTTGATAATCTCATCTTACAAAGCCAACTTTCAATTTATATGTCCCTGCTGCTCCTATTGCTGCTAAGTTGCTTCAGTCGTGTCCAACTCTGTGCGACCCCAAAGACGGCAGCCCACAAGGCTCCCTAGTCCCAGGGATTCTCAAGGCAAGAACACTGGAGTGGGTTGCTATTTCCTCCTCCAAAGTGAAAGTGAAAAGAGAAAGTGAAGTCACTCAGTCGTGTCCGACTTTTAGCGACCCCATGGACTGCACCCTACCAGGCTCCTCCGTCCATGGGATTTTCCAGGCAAGAGTACTGGAGTGGGGTGCCATTCAGTTCAGTTCAGTCGCTCAGTCGTGTCCAGCTCTTTGCAACCCCATGAATTGCAGCACGCCAGGCCTCCCTGTCCATCACCAACTCCCAGAGTTCACTCAGACTCACGTCCATGCAGTCAGTGATGCCATGAAGCCATCTCATCCTCTGTCATCCCCTTCTCCTTCTGCCCCCAATTCCTCCCAGCATCAGAGTCTTTTCCAATGAGTCAACTCTTTGCATGAGGGGTGCCATTAGGTTGTCCTAAATGTTCTTAGATAATCATGTCACAAAGTGCATTTCTTATCTTTATCTCTCCATATTGATCCATTTAAAAAGTGGAACATTTTGTCTACCACTCTTCATCATCATCATCCTTTTAAAAGCCACCACACACTAATAACAAGAATGGGCCTAATAATATTTTTATAATTTTTTTTCATAATTCAGAACCAAATCATTTACATGCACAAAAACTCAGTATTCAGAGTAAGCAGAAATCAAAGTTTCTGTTGC
Source organism: Capricornis sumatraensis (assembly GCF_032405125.1). NCBI lineage: Eukaryota > Metazoa > Chordata > Mammalia > Artiodactyla > Bovidae > Capricornis > Capricornis sumatraensis. The sequence goes on along the minus strand of NC_091074.1, from coordinate 41,555,890 downwards.
TCATCAAAAACAAAGAAACTTTTGCAAAAACTGTGGTTCCAATAGGGAGATTAAAGTCATCTGAAAAATATTTGAAAACAATAATATATAAAATACATAGATAGTTGTGACTCTGGACAGAAAAACAGATTCAATTTGAATGTAAAATTCAGGGTAATAAGAAAAGTAATAGAAGGCACAAAAATTTGAAGAAAAGTAGAAATCTAGTATCAGATAGCCTAAAAATGCACATGGATTATTCTATCTAGCCTACAAAAATGTTAAAGCTAACAAATGCAGTTAGCAAATTTGGAGAATATAAAGTCAATATTTTAAAAGTCAAAGAAAATTATAACAGTCAATCTAAGATACCAGAAAGTAAAACAAACATCCTCAGGTATAAGTTCAACAAAGATTTAAAAATATTTATTATTAATAACTTCACTAAAAGTTACAGAAGATTGCTAAGATAAATGCAAAAGGACCTAAATAAATAAATGCTCATCAAATTTAAAAAATCTATTATTTATATATTCATTCTTCCAAAAGAGATTTATATGTCCAATGAAATGAGGAAAAGTAAAAACAGGCCTTTTTGAAGAAAAATACAAGTTATTTCTAAAATTTATATGAAAATGCAAGGCATTTAAACTAGCCAATGCAATCCTAAAAAAACGAACAGTGCTGGAAAACCTATATTGCCTTATCTCAAGATTTACTATACTGTTATAGTAAATAAGAGAGTGCAATCTTGGTACAGAAATAAACAAATTATTCCGTTAGAGATAACAGACTACCCAGAAGTAGTCCTACTTGTATACAACCAATTGATCTATCATCAACGGTACCTAATGTGGAGAGGAGAGACTTTTAAACAGAGTGCTCTCCACAGACAAAAAAAAAAAAAAAAAACACACCCACACACAAAAAAACCAACTTTATCATTCCATTACATCATATATAAAAAACTAATTAAAGAGTAAATATAAATGCAAGTATTAAAATTATAAATTTTATAGAGAAAAGATATGATGAAATCTTTCCTATCTTTGTAGGCAAGATTTCATTGTCTATGGAAAAGCACAGCTGTTACCCAGAAAATGCTACCCATAAAATAAGAGTTGACACAATGAACTTCGGCAAAATAAAACATATTGCTCATCAAAAAGCTGCCTTTAACAGAACTAACACAATGAACTTTGGCAAAATAAAATATACTGCTCATCAAAAGATACCTTTTACAAAACTAACAGGTAAGATACCAATGGTAAGAAAATGCTTAAATAAATACATCAGATGAAGATCTATAAAGCATTTCTATAACTTACTAATAAAATGAAAACAAAAAACTGGCAAAAGATTTGAAAATTTTCTTTGCAAAAGAAAATATGGTTAACGAACTCATGGAAAAGTGTTCACTATTACTAGTCATAAGAAAAAAGTAAAGCAAAGACAAAATGAGATACTACTTAACACTCAATGGAATATCATGTTTAAAAAGACTGATTTGGAGCAACTGAAACTCATACATTATAGGCAAATGTGTACAATGATATAAACACTTCAGAAACTAGTATAAAATTCTTTTCATAAAATTAAACTCCTACTTTGTGACTCAGTGCTTTTGTGCTTGTATTTTTACATTTTTAGTCAAGAGCCTATCAGGCTACAGTCCATGTGGTCACAAACGAGTCAGATACAACTTAGTGAACTAAATAACAAATGTGTAACTGGCTTACCAAAGAAAACTTCTCTCTGAAGGATGAGAAGTAAAAGTGATGAAAGTGTACTCCAGAAAAACAAATACATTCCTGCTGCCCTTAACTTCAGATAGCTGTGCTTAACTTTAGACATCTCAGGGATAATTTTTATTCTTGAAAGAGTAGAGTATTCTAGGTGGCAAGCTGGCCATCAGCAAATGATGTAGTAGGTTGCATAATCTTTAGAATCTCTTCTCTTCAGACTCTACTTCATTTGCTTCCCCTGACATCTCACCTTCCTTCCTGGACTCCCAAGAGCAGGTTGCACATGGCTGCTGTTCTCTGCTAAAGAGTTAGCTGATAATTAAGATGATATCTGAACCCAAGGTGTTAGCTGACAAAGTTTAAGGTATCAGCCCCCTTAGTCAATTTATACTTAAATAAGGGACTTTGAAAAACAAAATCCTTGTTTTGTCCTTTTCATTTTCAACGCTCAGTCTTTAATATATTTTCCTTTATTCTGAAAAGATTTCTGTTCATAAAATTAGAATGAAACATCATATTTATAACTAAATCGATCAGTTCCATTATCTACCCCATCCAACATCTGTACTATTTATCAATGAAATACAAGATACAACAGCAAATAGATGCACGGACCACATTACACCTATAGTTTTAATTACAATAAATATACATTATACATTATAATAAGTATAATCACTGCATTTATTTCTTTCAGTCAATGCTTTCAACCATTAAAATGACTATCCGTAATTTTACTTGATATATTAAATCAAAGCATGACTGACCATAGGATTCTCAGCCTCCATCCATATGAATAAAATTTTAGTGATTCCTGAATCCAATAAAAATTCCATAAATTCTCAAGACAAGTACTTTATCAATACTCTTAATCATATTAGAACATCCATGTATGTTCTAATTAACTACTTGCAGGGAAAGGAATATCATAACTTTGGAGACTGACAATACTTTTGTTCATTTAAGAAGTCTCTGCTTATTTCAAGAGCCATTCTTCTATGATTTTTGTAGAAATATTATTTTTAAAGTAGAATTGTCTGACCAACACCACTTTCCTAGATGTATACTTTATTATGTACTCTTTGGAAAAAGATTTTTATACCACCTATGACTTTCCTATCTAGGTAAAATATTCCTAAGGATTTCATATAAATTTATTTTTAGATGATTCATCATTCTGCTCCTTTCATCTGAAATAACTTAATTTTTCTGCTTTTATTTCCAGTCATGAATATTGAGGATCAGTTATTGATAAGATAGGTAAGACTGAATCATAGCTATCCTTGTTTGCTAATTATGAGTGGAAAGTCAACTGCATCTTTGGACTGTAGATACAGAGGTTTAATCTGGCATCAGTGCAAAGGGAAATATATGTGCTCAATCATGAAGTCTTGTCTGACTCTCCGCAATGCCATGTTCTGTAGCCTGCAAGGATCCTTTAGTCCATGGGATTTTCCAGGCAAGAATACTGGGGTGGGTTGCCATCCCCTCCTGTGGGGGATCTTTCCAATCCAGGAATTGAGCCTGTGTTTCCTGCATCTCCTGTATTGGCAGAAGGATTCTTTACCAGTGAGCCAATAAGAAGACTACAAAGGGATGTAGAGGATATTGAAAGTCAGAAGATAATATTAAGGGCATGATGACAATGTGACACAGTGAAAATACAGGAGTGACTAGAGTTATACTGAAGATACAATAGAAGTCATGTTATTAGGCAAATTATTAACTATGGAAAAAGATTATGACAGAATTAGGTTAGGGTGGATATGAATATAGAACTAGCACTAACTGAAATTTGAGGATAATTAGATCAGGTTTAGGAAGATGAATTCAGACTGAAGAATGTGGAAATTGAGATATCAGAAAGATACTTAGAAATAATCTGAAGGAAGTATGGAATTTGAAAGGTGACCTTCAGAGTAGGTATGCCTAGAGGTTGATATTCCAGAGTTCAAATTATTAGAATTGAAAAGTAATTTTTTATTCCAAGAGTATTTTTGTCAGTTCAGATTGGCATAACAAAGCACCATCATTGAGAGGCTGAAACAATGAGACCTTATTTCTAACAGTTCTGGAGCCTGGGAAGTCCAAGATCAAAGTGAGGATAGACTCAGTGTCTTGTGAGAGGTTGCTACCTGGTTTGTAGATGAGAGTTATGGCAGAAGGCAGAGAAAGAAGCACAAAATTTTATAAGCCTTTTTATAAAGGCACTAACTCTACCATGAGGGCTATAACCTCATGACTTAATTACCTCCCAAAGGCTCTATCTCCAAACATTGTCATTTGGGGAGTAAAGTTTTAATATATGAATGGAGGGTAGCAAATACACAGTCTATAACAAAGAGAGGATACCATAACCAAGGTCAACCTTTGGACAGGTAAAAATGTTGAGGAATATACAAATATAACACATGGGAGTAAGGAATACAAACTGAAGAGATTAATAAATAATCAGAGAATTATGATGAGTCTGATATAAAATTCACAGAAAATGACAGATCAAGAACACTGAGATGGAGGAGATATATCAAGATGACAGAATGAGGACATGGAACTCACTCTCCTATCCCAATAAGCACACCAATTTTTTGTGTGTCAAATCAAACACAAACACAAAATTGTTCCACATACAAGTGGAACAACTCTCACTAAAAAATTGCTGGAAATTGGCAGAAAGACTTCTGCACAACCAAGACTGTAAGAAAAATCCACAGGTACTTGAGTAAGAAGGGAATAAAAGCAATCAGTTCTGGACCTATGCCCCTGGAATGGGACTCAGAGGAAAGGGGAGAATAATGGGTAGAGATCTGCCCTGAGAAGCATGCTATGAGAGGGGGTATTACAATACCAATACAGGGTATTCCAGTCCTAGAATCCTACAAAAGAGAGAAAGCCATGCTTGAGTGGTTGGGGGATCACTGGGCAGTGAGTAGCCTGAATTCCAATCAAGAAGAGCAAGCCTACACTGGTTTGCCCCTAAGATAGGGCAGATAGGGCATATAAACAACTGCCACAGTGGCTGCAGTTTTTCTGCCACCCCCTTGATTTGTGCCCTAGGCCCAGCCAAGTGAATGCTCCAGCATTACTCAAGGTAATAGAGTGGCACTGGATCTAGAGCTGACACAATGGGGGAGAAAACTGTACCCTGGAAGAAAGTCATTCTGGTTCTGAAGCCTGGGTGGGGTGGCAGCAGAAATAGAAGCTGCTTTTCTACACACTAATAGTGAGCTATCAAAGAAAAAAATAGTCCCGTTTAAAATCTCAGCAAAAATAGTAAAATACATTTTTTATTAGGTTAAGTTAAGAAAGTTAATTTTATTCCTATTCTGTTAACTATAAAACATCACTAAAGGAAATAGAAAAAAAATGAAAAGATACCCTATGCTTTTTGATTTAAAAAGTTAATATTGCTAAAATGGCCATAGTACTCAAAGCAATCTGTAGATTTAATTCAACTCCTATCAAAATAGCCATGACATTTTTCAGAGAACTAGAAAAAATAATCTGAAAATTCATATGGGTCTTCACAGAAGACCCTGAATTACCAAATAAATCTTGAGAAAAAAAAAAAAATCAAGCTGGAGGTGTCACATTCCCAAATTTCAGACTTCAGACTATAGTATGAAGATATAGTAATCAAAACAGCCTGGTACTGGCACAAAAACAGACACATAGATCAATGGAACAAAACAGAGAGCCCAGAAATAAAACTCATGCACCAATCCTCAATAAATCCACAGCAAGAGGAAAGAATGACAAATGACCAAAAGACAATCTCTTCAAAAACTGGAGCTGGGAAAACTGGACAAAGACATCTAAAGGACTGAGATTACAACATTTTTTCACACAATTTATAAAAATAAACTCAAAATGGATTAGAGACCTAAATGTAGTCAGAAGCCATAAAACTTCTAGAAAAGAACATAAGTAGAACACTCTTTGATATATATCATAGCAATTTTTTTTTTGGATCTGTCCCTTGAAGCAAAAGAAACAAATGCAAAAATAAACCAGTGGGAACTTTTATTAAATGCAAAAGCCTTGTGCAGCAAAAGAAACCATCAACAAAACAAAAAACAATGAAAATAAATTCATTCTATTGAATGGGAAGAAATATTTTCAAATATGACAGACATGGGGTTAATATTCAACATATACACACAGCTCATACAATTCAATATTAAAAAAATAAACAATCCATCAAAATATAGGCTGAAGCCCTGAATAGACATTTGACCAAATATATATAGATGACTATTAGGCACACAAACAGATGTTCAACAATGCTAAGCATTAAAGAAATGCAAATCAACTTAAAAAAAAAATAAATAAATGCAATATGAGATTTAAAAAAAAAAATAAAGAAATGCAAATCAAAATGACAATAAGATATCAGCTCCCTTCAATCAGAATGGGATAATCAAAAACTCTACAAATAATTTTTTTTAATTGGAGAATAGCTTCACAATGTTTCATTGGATTCTGCCTTACAACATACATTAGCCATAGGTATATGTGTGTATACATCCTCATCCTCTTGAACCACCCTCTCAAGAGATTGTTGTTCCATCCCTCTAGGTTGTCACAGAGCACCAGGTTGGACATCCTGTGTTATATTACAGCTTCCCCTTAGCTACTTTATTCATGGTACTCTCTCAATTCATCCCACCCTCTCCTTCCCCTGCTACAACCACAGGACTTTCCTCTATATTTGCATCTCTATTCCTCCCCTGTAAATAGGTTTATCAGTACTATTTTCCTAGAAGCACTGTTTACAATCACCATGACATGGAGGCAATCTATATGTTCATTGACTAATGAATGGATAGATATTGTGGGACATACATACATTGGATATCACTCAGCCATAAAAAAGGGAACAAATCTGAATCAATTGAAATAAGATGAATGAACCTAGAACCTGTTATACCAGTAAGTCAGAAAGAGAAAGCCTTCAATTAAAAAAAAAAAAAGAGAGACTAGAAAACATGCCGTATTAAAAGTATCATTAATATGTACCAAGTCCAGTACTACTGCTTTATATAGGTTATCTCCCTTAAAATGACAGAATCTCTTTAAAAGTTTAACATCAGACACATGAGTAAAAAGCCTCAGACACTTTAACTTATCTAAAGGTTTCTGTATGGAAATTGGTGAAGCTGAATTTTAATTTTAGGCTTATGTGTGTGTGGTTTAATCACTAAATTGGATTACCATCAATAATGACTGTAAGATAAGACTGAAAATGAAAAAGGGCCAAAAGCATTTGTTAACTAAACAGTGATCTTCTAAAGACCAGTTTGTGAATATTTACCAGGACAGTAGCTCAGTCAAAAGGAACTGAGATGTGACTGGGCAGTAGAGAGTGTAGAAAATGACAAGAAATTTAACACTGCAATAAGGAGAGTTTAGCTTGATAGGTTACTGGAGTAGAATGAAGAACATCTTATATTAAATGTCCTTTTTTTTTTTTAATGATTAGGGAAACTAGAAAACTGCTGCATGTTAACAGAATCATTTCACATTTGTGGTATAAGTGGTTCTATGGGTCATTGACTCAGAGATGAAAACTGACACAATTGAATAGCAATTTATGCTCACTGATGCATCACTAGGAAATGACCTAAATTAGATAGCTCTTGTTAAAAGTAATTACATACATGAGATTAAAGAAAGTGAAATGTCAAAATACTAGACAGAAGTAAAAAAGAATCATCTGAATCTGGAAAATAATACCTGTGTTTTAAAGACATATTAGTATCTATAAAACTTCGACTGTACTGCTTCCCGATATAGATTCATGCTGTGTGCTGTGCTTAGTTGCTCAGTCGTGTCCAACTCTTTGTGACCCCATGGATTGTAGCCCACCAGGCTCCTCTTTCCATAGGGATTCTCTAGGCAAGAATACTGGAACGCATTGCAATGCCTCCTCCAGGGAATCTTCCCAACCCAGGGACTGAACCCAGGTCTCCTGCATTGAAGGGAGACTTTTTACCATTGGAGCCACTAGAGAAGCCCCAATATAGATGTGTAATTTATAAGAATCTGAAAAAATACACATATTCTTATAAAAAGACAGGATGATGGCTTTTAAAATTTAAAAGAATGGGAGAGACTTGATTTTATTTTTTTAATTCCAGGACATTAGTAACTTTACAAAAGATTGTGCTATACTATAGTAACATCATTCACAGCACATCTAGCTAAGAGCCACTGTTGGGCACTAGTGAGTAGATTTGTATAATAGATATTTTGATTGAAGATTCTAATTAATTTGACAGCATTATTTGAACTTCAAAAGAACAAAACTATTAGAATATAAGATAGGATAGTGGTATGTTTTGAAATATTTCAATTGACACACCCCTTAAAGATATAAGGAGAATTTATTATTTCTTAATATTTATAGCTTCATTTTCCTAATGCACAGAAGATAAGTACGTTTTCATGCTGTGGTAGTTAGTCCGTAATTAAATCAAACAGGTACTCTAATATACTAAAATACATTTTTGACACAAATAATACAGTTTAAGAAAATATTCAAATATAAACATATACAAAAAGCACATTAAATAGTTCTCCAGGGGCAGGGTAGGGGAAAAGGGTACATACACACACACAAACACACACATACATACACACACATCCTTTGTCCAGGTGTGGTCATATGACCACATTATCACCAATGCTATGCGAGAATAAATGAAATTTGCACTGACATGGCAGCCTCTTCTGCCCATAGGAAATTGTTTCTTTGGGTCTTCTATTTTTCCAGATATGATGTCACCCAATTCCGATTATGCTAAAGAATACAATTATCCTGGGGAGACCAGAACAACCATATGAAAAAAGAAGTTGTTCAGTCACTAAATCATGTCCAAAATTTTATGACCCCATGAGCTATAGTACACCAGGCTTCTCTGTCCTCTACTGTCTCCCAGTGTTTGCTCAAATTCATATCCATTGAATTGGTAATGCTATCTAACCATCTAATCCTCTATCACCCGCTTCTCTTCCTATCCTCAATCTTTCCTAGCATCAGGGTCTTTCCCAATGAGTAGGCTCTTCCAATCAGGTGGCCAAAGAACTGGAGCTTAGGCAATAGTCCTTTCAAAAAATAGTCAGGGTTGATTTCCGTTAGGATGACTAGTTTGATCTCCTTGAAATATAAGGGACTTTGAAGAGTCTTCTACAGCACAACAATTTGACTACTGGAAAAATGAAAGCTTTGCATATATGGATCTTTGCTGGCAAAGTGACGTTGCTGCTTTTTAATATGCTGTCTAGGGTTGTCACAGATTTCCTTCCAGGGAGCAAGTGTCTTTTAATTTCATGGCTGCAGTCACCATCTGCTGTGATTCTGGAGCCCAAGAAAATAAAATCTGTCACAGCTTCCACTGTTTCCCCTTTTATTTGCCACGCAGTAATGTGTCTGTATACCATGATCTTACTTTATTTTTTTTAATGTTGAGTTTCAAGCCAGCTTTTGCACTTTCACCTTCATCAAGAGGCTTTTTAGTTCATCTTCACTTTCTGCCATTAGAGTGGTATTGTCAACATATCTGAAGTTGTTGATATTTCTCCTAGTACTCTTGACTCCAGCTTATGATTCATCAAGCTTGGCATTTTGCACAATGAATTCTGCGTACAAGTTTAAAAAGCATGATAACAATCTTGTTGCAATCTTTTCCTAATTGGAACCAGTCAGTTATTCCATATTAAGTTCTGACTGTTGATTCTTGACCTGCATACAGGTTTCTCAGGAAGCTGGTAAGGTAGTCTGGTATTCCCATCTCTTCAAAATTTTGCAAAATTTTTTATGATCCATACAACCAAAGACTATAGCATAGTCAATGAAGCAGAAGTAGACTTTTTTCCTAGAATTCCTTTGCTTTCTCCATGAACCAATGATTGTCGACAATTTGATCTCTGTTTCCTCTGTCTCTTTGAAACCCAGGTGTACATCTGGAATTTATAAATTGGCATACTGCTGAAGCCTGAGTTCAGTTCAGTTGCTGTGTTGTGTCCAACTCTTTGCAATGCCATGGATTACAGCACACCAGGATTCCCTGTCTATCATCAACTCCCGGAGCTTACTAAATCTCATGTCCACTGAGTCAGTGATGTCATCTAACAATCTCATCCTCTATTGTCCCCTTCTCCTCCCACCTTCAATCATTCCCAGCATCAGGGTCTTTTCAATGAGTCAGTTCTTTGCATTAGATGGCCAAAGTATTCAGTTTCAGCATCAGTCCTTCCAATGAACATTCAGGGCTGATTTCCTTTAGGATGGACTGGTTGGATTGCTTTGCTATCCAAAGGACTCTAAAGAGTCTTCTCCAACACCATAGTTCAGAAGGATCAATTCTTCAGCACTCAGTTTTCTTTATTGGCCAACTCTCACATCCATACATGACTACTGGAAAAACCAAAGCTTTGACTCAATGGACTTTTGTTGGCAAAGTAATGTCTCTGCTTTTTAATATGCTATTTAGGTTGGTCATAGCTTTTCTTCCAAGGAGCAAGTGTCTTTTAATTTCATGGCTGCAGTCAGGCTTTCATCATCTGCAGTGATTTTTGAGCCTTCCAAAATAAAGTCTGTCACTGTTTCCATTGTTTCTGTATCTATTTGCCATGAAGTGATGGGACCAGATGCTATGATCTTAGTTTTCTGAATTGAATTTTAAACCAACTTTTCCACTCTCCTTTTTCACTTTCATCAATAGGCTCTTCAGTTCTTCTTCGCTTTCTGCCATAAGGGTTTTGACATCTGCATATCTGAGGTTACTGATATTTCTCCTGTCAGTCTTGATTCCAGCTTGTGCTTCTCCAGTCCAGCATTTTGCATGATGTACTCTGCATATAAGTTAAATAAGCAGGGTGACAATATCCAGCCTTGACATACTCTTTTCCCAATTTGGAACCAGTCCATTGTTCCAAGTCCAGTTCTAACTGTTCCTTCTGGATTTGCTTACAGCTTTGTCAGGAGGCAGGTCAGGTGGTCTGATATTCCTATGTCTTTCTGATTTTTTCCACAGTTTATTGTGATCCACACAGTCAAAGGCTTTGGAGTAGTAAATAAAACAGAAGTAGATGCTTTTTGGGGATTCTCTTGCCTTTTCAATGATTCAACAGATTTTGGCAATTTGATCTCTGGTTCCCCTGGATTTTCCAAATCCAGCTTGAACATCTGGAAGTTCACAGTTCATGTACTGTTGAAGCCTGGCTTGAAGAATTTTGAGCATTACTTTACTAGTATGTGAGATGAGTGCAATTGTGCGGTAGTTTGAGTATTCTTTGGCATTGCCTTTCTTTAGGATTGGAAAGAAAACTGACCTTTTCCAGTACTGTGGCCACTGCTGAGTTTTTTTTTTTTTTTTTATAATGGTTTGTTAGTAATGCTTCCTAAGATCTATTTGACTTAGCACTCCATTATGTCCAGCTCCAGGTGAGTTACTACAGCATCATGGTTATCTGGGTCATTAAGACCTTTTTTGTATAGATTTGTGTATTCTTGTCACCTTTTCTTAATCTCTTCTGCTTCTGTGAGGTCTTTACCATTTCTGTCTTTTATTGTGTCCATGTTTGCATGAAATGTTCCCTTGATATCTAAAGTATTCTTGAAGTGATAGATCTCTACCCTTTCTCATTCTGTTTTCCTCTATCTTTGCAATGTTCCTTTAAGAAGGCATGTATGTATCCCTTTAAGCTATTCTCTGGAACTCTTCATTCAGTTGGGTGTATTTTCCCCTTCTCCCTTGCCTTTCATATCTTGTTCTTTCCTTGTAGACCTCTTCAGATAACCACGTTGCCCTTCTGCATTTACTCTTCTTTGGTATGATTTTGGTCATTTCCTGCTGTATAATGTTATGAACCTCTGTCGATAGCTCTTCAGGCACTCTGTCTACCAGATGTAATCCTTTGAATCTCATTGTCACCTTCACTGTATAATCATGAGGGGGTTGATTTTGGTCATACCTGAATGGACTAATGGTTTTCCCTACTTTTTTTCAATTTAAGCCTGAATTTGATGATTTGAGCCACAATCAGTTCCAGGACTGTTTTTACTGACTGAACGGAGCTTCTCCATCTTCAGCTATCAAGAACATAATAAATCTGACTTCAGTATTGACCATCTGGTGATATACATGGATAGAGTTATCTTTTGGGTTGTTGGGAAAGGATGTTTGCTATGACCAGCATGTTATCTTAACAAGACTGTTAGCTTTTTGCTTTCTTCATTTTGTACTCCAAGGCCAAACTCACCCACTATTCCAGGTATCTCTTGACTTCTTACTTTTGCATTCCAATCTCCTATGATGAAATGGACTTTTTTTTTTTTTTTTTTTGGTGTTAGTTCTATAAGATGATTCAGGTCTTCATAGAACCATTAGACTTCAGCTTCTTTGGCATCAGCGGTTGGGGCATAGACTTGGATTATTCTGATAGTTGAATGGCTTGCCTCAGAAATGAAACCAAGATTATTCTATCATTTTTGAGGCTGCACCCAAGAACTGCACTTTGGACTCTAATCTTGGCTATGAAAGAAGACATGGGGGTCCATTAATGATCTCATCTAACAGAACTGCCTTGGTAGCATAGATTTATCAGATTCTGATAGAAGGAGGAAAAATAATAATCTTCTTATATAAGCCACTGCACTATTCTGAGCTGCATCAGAACTCTAAGGGGACGTGTATGAAATGTATTTGCCTTGTCAATTATCACAGAAGTAGATATAATGGTCATTTCAATTAAATTAATCCATTCCAGTCCATTTTAGTTCACTGATTCCTAAAATGTCAATGTTCACTCATGCCATCTCCTAACCGACCACTTCCTTGATTCATGGAGCTAACATTCCAGGTTCCTATGCAATATTGTTCTTTACAGCATTGGACTTTACTTCCATCACCAGTCACATCCACAACTGGGTGTTGTTTTTGCTTCAGCTCCATCTCTTCATTCTTTCTGGAGCTATTTCTCCACTGTCCTCCAGTAGCATATTGGGTACCTACCGACCTGGGGAGTTCATCTTTCAATGTCCTATTTTTTTGCCTTTTCATACTGTTCATGTGGTTCTCAAGGCAAGAATACTGAAGTGGTTTGCCATTCCCTTCTCCATTGGACCACGTTTTGTCAGAACTCTCCACCATGACCTGTCTGACTTGGGTGGTCCTACATGGCATGGCCCATAGTTTCATTGAACTAGACAAGGCTGTGGTACATGTGATCAGTTTGATTAGTTGTCTGTGATTGTGGTTTTCATTCTGTCTGCCCTCTGATGGATAAGAATAAGAGACTTATAGAAGCTTCAATATGGAAAAGACTGACTGAGGAGGAAACTGGGTCTTGTTCTGCTGGGCGGGACCATGCTCAGTAAATCTTCAATCCAATTTTCTGTTGAATGTCGGGGCTGGGTTCTGTCCCTGTTGTTTGACCTGAGGCAAAACTATGGTGGAATATGAAGATAATGAAGATAATGGCTACCTCCTTCAAAAGTTCCCCTGTAGCCCCTGACCCTGCAGCAGGCCACCACTAACCCACACCTCTGCAAGAAACTCCTGCACATTCATGGGCAAATCTGGGTTAGTCTCTTGTGTGGTCACTGTTCCACAACACAGATAACCATTATATCTACTAGATTTAACTCAGATGACCATTATATCTACTATTATGGGCAAGAATCCCTTAGAGCAAATGGAGTAGCCCTCATAGTCAATTAAAGAATCCGAAATGCAGTACTTGGATGCAATCTCAAAAACAACAATGATCTCTGTTCATTTCCAAGGCAAACCGTTCAATATCACAGTAATCCAAGTCTATGACCCAACCAGTAATGCTGAAGAAGCTGAAGTTGAATGATTCTAGGAAGAACTACAAGCTCTTTTAGAACTAACAACCAAAAAAGATGTCCTTTTCATTATAAGGGACTGGAATGAAAAAGTAAGTAGTCAAGAGATACCTAGAGAAACAGGCAAATTTGGCCTTAGAGTACAAAATGAAGCAGGTCAAAGGCTAACAAAGTTCTGCCTAGAGGACGCACTGGTCATAGCAACAGTCATAACTCTTTCAACGACACAAGAGAAGACTCTACACATGGACACCACCAGATTGTCAATACTGAAATCAGACTGATTATATTCTTTGCAGCCAATGAAGGAGAAAATCTATACAGTTACCAAAAGCAAGACTGGGAGCTGACTGTGGCTCAGACCGTGAACTCCTTATTACCAAATTCAAACTTAAATTGAAAAAAATTAGGGAAAACCACTAGACCATTCAGGTATGACCTAAATCAAATCCCTTATGATTATATAGTGGAAGTGAGAAATAGATTTAAGGGATTAGGTCTGATAGACAGAGTGCCTGAAGAACTATGGATGGAGGTTAGTCACATTGTACAGGTGGCATTGATCAAGACCATCCCCAAGAAAAAGAAATGCAAAGAGGCAAAATGGTTGTCTGAGGAGGCCTTACAAATAGCTGAGAAAAGAAGAGAAGCTAAATGCAAAAAAATATAATAATAATAATAAATTAAATAAAAGGAAAGGAAAGAAGATATAGCCATCTGAATGCAAATTTCCAAATAGCAAGGAGAGATAAGAAAGCCTTCCTCCATGATCCATGAAATGAAACAGAGGAAAACAATAGAATAGGAAAGATTAGAGATCTGTCCAAGAAAATTAGAGATACCCAAAAAACATTTCATGCAAAGATGGGCACAATAAAGGACCGAAATGGTATGGACTTAAGCAGAAGATATTAAGAAGAGGTGGCAAAAATACACAGAAGAACTATACAAAAAGATCTTCATGATCCAGATAACCACGATGGTGTTATCATTCACCTAGAGCCAGACATCCTGGAATGTGAAGTCAAATGGTCCTTAGAAAGCATCACTATGAACAAAGCTAGTGGAGGCGATGGAATTCCAGTTGAACTGTTTCGAATCCTAAAAGGTGATGCTGTGAAAGTGCTGCACTCATTATGCCAGCAAATTTGGAAAACTCAACAGTGGGCACAGGACTGGAAAATGTCAGTTTTCATTCCAATCCCAAAGAAAGACAATAGCAAAGAATGTTCAAACTAACACACAATTGCACTCATGTCACATGCTAGCAATGTAATTCTCAAAATTCTCCAAGCTAGGCTTCAACAGTACGTGAACCGTGAACTTCTAGACATTCAAGCTGGATTTAGAAAAGAAAAGCCAGAGGAACCAGAGATCAAATTGCCAACATCCACTGAATCATTGAAAAAGTAAGAGAATTCCAGAAAAAACACCTACTTCTGCTTTATTGACTACTCCAAAGCCTTTGACTTTGTGAAAGTGAAAGTGAAGTCACTCAGTCATGTCCGAGTCATTGCGACCCCATGGGCACCAGGCTCCTTTGTCCATGAGATTTTCTAAGCAAGAGTACTGGAGTGGATTGCCATTTCCTTCTCCAGGGAATCTTCCTGACTCAGGGATAGAACCCAGGTCTCCTGCATTATAGACAGATGCTTTAACGTCTGAGCCACCAGGGAAGCAGATCACAAAAAACCTGAAAATTCTTAAAGTGATGGGAATACCAGACCACCTGACCTGCTTCCTGACAAATTTGTATGCAGGCCAAAAAGCAAAAGTTAGAACTGGACATAGAACAACAAACTGGTTCCAAACTGAGAAAGGAGTACGTCAATGCTGAATATTGTCATGCTGCTTATTTAACTTATATACAGAGTACATCATGCAAAATGCTGGACTGGATGAAGCACAAGCTGGAATCAAGACTGCTGGGAGAAATATCAATAACCTCAGATATTCAGATGATACCACCCTTATGACAGAAAGTGAAGAAGAACAAAAGAGCCTCTTGATGAAAGTGAAATAAGAGTGAAAATGTTGGCTTAAAACTCATCATTCAGAAAACTAAGATCACGGCATCTGATCCCATCACTTCATGGCAAATAGATGGAAATAATGGAAACAATGACAGACTTTATTCTGGGGGGGCTCAAAAATCACTGCAGATGGTGACTTCAGCCATGAAATTAAAAGACACTTGCTCTTTGGAAGAAAAGCGTTGACCAATCTAGATAGCATACTGAAATGCAGAGATATTACTTTGCCAACAAAGGTCTGTCTAGTCAAGGCTGTGGTTTTTCCAGCTGTTATATATGGATGTGAGAGTTGGACTAGAAAAGAAGCTGAGTGCCAAAGAACTGATGCCTTTGAACTGTGGTGTTGAGAGTAGACTCTCGAGAGTCCCTTGAACTGCAAGGAGATCCAACCAGTCCATCCTAAAGGAGATCAGTCCTGACTATTCATTGAAAGGACTGATGCTGAAGCTGAAACTCCAATACTTTGGCCATGTAATTCGAAGAACTGACTCATTGGAAAATGCCCTTTTGCTGGGGAAGATTGAAGGTGGTAGGAGTAGTGGATGACAGAGAATGAGATTGTTGGATGTCATCACTGAATCCATGGACATGAGTTTGAGTAAGCTCTGGGAGTTGGTGATGGACTGGGAAGCCTGGCGTACTGCAATCCATGGAGTCACAAAGAGTTGGACGTGACTGAGCAACTGAACTAGACTGAACTGTTAATTACCAACACTAATAGGTGATATTCACATGCAGGCTAAAAATCCTGTACCGCCAGCTAACACTAATAAAGCATAATCGGATGTGTCACTGATTATGATGTTTGCATTATTTTGGGGGGATGTCTAAAAATTACTAAATAGTTAAAATCACTTAAAATCCTCCATTTTCTTTTTAACTTATATAAATTCGAAAAAGAAAGCTCTTCTGCTTATTCCTTCAAAAATGCATCCCAGAGGCACCCAGTTAATAGTTTGGTGCCTTCTCTCACCCAGGTGATACAAATACCTCTCCATATAAAAACATATATACCAATTTATAATGCATTTATAAAATAAAATATTATGACACATACCATTCAACAACTTAATTTTTCATTTCCCAAAATATCATGAATAGATTCCTAATCCAGTAATTATAGACATAAATTATCATATTTTGGAATGCTCCTTAGTTTTCTATTTTTCTACTATATTTAGAGTCATTTGCCACTGTCATTTCATTTAAACTGTTATCAATATTTTGCTATCATTATGTTACATTTATTATGTAATAAATGATACACAGGCACACACACTCCAGTACTCTTGCCTGGAAAATCCCATGGATGGAGGAGCCTGGTAGGCTGTAGTCCATGCGGTCACTAAGAGTTGGGCACGACTGAGCGACTTCAATTTCACTTTTCACTTTCATGCATTGGAGAAGGAAATGGCAACCTACTCCAGTGTTCTTGCCTGGAGAATCCCAGTGGCGGAGGAGCCTGGTAGGCTGCCATCTATGGGGTCGCACAGAGTTGGACATGACTGAAGCGACTTAGCAGCAGCAGCAGCAGCAGGCAGACACATAGATAAATATGTCTTTATGTATTAATGCTAGAGTCCTATAAGTATTATTATCTCCCCATGAATAAGCATAGTTCATACTAAAATTTTCCTTCTAAGATGGTGGATCCAAGTTATAGCCCTATAATTAATATATATGAATCTCTATCCTTCATTGTCCTATCACCAAATGTTAGGTCTTCACTTTCAGAATATGATTAATTACATAAATAGTAAATAGTAATAGTAAATAACTTGGCTTGATCAGACACAGGGTATGCATAAAATTTAAAAAAGTATAAGGAAAATAATTTAAATATAAGGTCAGTGAGTAAAGTTGCTAACAAGTGTGATATGCTGTTATCTATAATGTGTGTTTGACATATACATAACTTCTTATCAAAAAGTAAACAAAATTGTTTTGCCTTTTTAATTTTTAAAAAGACATTTGGTATAAATATTCTCCTTTTTTTCATACTGATGCCCTAGAAGCATCATATGGTATAATTTGGAGGTACACAATCACAATAATTGAAATATGATTATATCTAAATTGATTTCACAATTACTAAGGCTTGAATTCATTTATTTTGGTTAACATAAGTGGGGGGGCACAATCACAAATATAAATAATGTATCCCCTGCTGTTCATGGTAACAAACCAAGTACCACACATGTATGAAGCTAATATAAAGGATGTTAACTTTCAAAGGTTCCCATTTGGAATTCTGTTTAAAAAATTAACATTAATGAAGAAGCTGATCGTGATTGAAAATAACTTTATATTTCTTTGATATATTTCTATTTTCCTCTTCTACTTTTTGTCTCTTTATTTGTGGGGTTGGGGAACTAAGTGGTTCTATTCAGAAACAGTAAAAGACAAGTGGTTAGAAAACACAACTTAGTAAAATAATTGAGAAATCTGAGGTGATGTTAAATGAATGGGGCTTTAGAAGAGGATACTTAATGGACCCGATTTTCCCAGGATCTGGGAAAATCTATATGGGGTTTTTAGAAAAGTGACTATATAGAAGTCATTAGTGAAGATGTCTGCAACAAAAATGAAATGCACAATGTGTATTGCTGGAAAAATCAGAAAAATAGTAAATAAATATCCTGTGAAACATAGGCTTTGTCATTCAGACATCAGAAGCTTTCATACCAAATAGCAAACTCTCTAAAAGAAATGGAAGCAAATCACAAATAGAGGGTATTATTCAATTTGAAAATTTATAAGATCCTTGCTTCCACACAGAAAAGTAATACAGTGCAGAACAACACCAAATTACCATTCTGCCCTCATGCTATGCCTGAGGAGTATTACTAGTAGGAAGACAGGTTTCAGATGATATCAGAGAAATGTAGAGAGCAAATGTGCATATAAAATTTACAGTTGTGCTTATTTAATTAGGTGACAGTAACAGCAGCAAACAATAGTAAAGCATGGAAACAGTGTTAATAAGATTCAAATAAATCAGCTATCACTGTTGGGCTGCAGATAAGAGATAAGCCCCAGTATATCTGCATTTTAATCAGCCTGATCACAGTTTTGATGAATGTGCCAAAAGAACTGTTCTTTGCCCTGTTTTCACAGTGAGTGAAAGGCAACAAAATGAACGGGTTTGATTCTCACACTTTCTGAGAGATGAGTCACATGGGATTAATGCTGGAATTCTTTAAAGCTAGAATTAGATTAATAAATTCTAGGATTCCTTAGAATCCAAAGAGCTAAGGATCATATTTCACTTGATGTATGCATTGCCAAGTTAAAAATGTGATACCTAGAATTCTGGTTAGCTACTTAACTGATTTTTGACACCTGGGCAGAACTTGAGTGTGTGACTATGGTGTGTGTGTGTGATTTGAAAAAATATAAACCTAACACATATGTAAACACACAGATAACACAATGCATGCCATTTTCCCAAGGAAAATATTCTGAACCATATACATTAATTTTATTGTCATTGAATAAAACCTAGAGCTTCGAAATAAAGACTTGTTCTCATTAGCTAACTTTGCAGTAGCCAAGTCTCTAGAATCATAAGGTTCATTAAGAAGATAAACGGTCTTATTGGGCAAATATTTACCAATGAATTGACTACTTAAAAATGTCTCCAAGTAAATACTTAGCACTTAACATTAAAATTTATTCCAGATAGATGTTGCCTATCAATTTTTACTGAATCTCAGATGCACAGACATCTGAAAGCATAGTACAAATATAGAAGGAAATGAAACCAACTTTACATTGTAGATCTTAAGAAAGATGCAAGATTCCTTGAGGTTGATGAAACTGTTGGTGAATCACCCAAATCACCTAGAAGACATTGACAAAGGAGTCTTTTTAAGGATGAAAATGGGTAAATAGCTGAAGTTAGTTTGACAACGTTTGACACTTCAAAAGAAAACAGTTTGAGAATCAAAAGATCCAAGACCTTAGAAAAGCTGTTGCTGCTGCTGCTGCTGCTAAGTCGCTTCAGTCGTGCCCGACTCTGTGCGACTCCATAGATGGCAGCCCACCGGGCTCCCCCATTCCTGGGATTCTCTAGGCAAAAATACTGGAGTGGGTTGCCATTTCCTTCTCCAACGCATGAAAGTGAAAAGCTTTTAAAGATCTTGAAATATTTTTCTAAATAACAATCTCCTGAACTTGCTTCAGAACTGAAGATGAAGCAAGAGATGCTTTATCACAGCATTAAACAATACTTTCAGAAACCAAATTTAATCATTAACTTTATTCTTTATTATTCGTGAATTAATAATCATTATTGTCCTAATCATTAGGTCATATGCATAACTAGAAATCAAAAATTTTCCTCAACATATGTGAAAATATTTTTCATAAATTAAGCTATATTTTAAAGATAATATCCCAAACAAACTCATTTTCATAATTTACTGTGAATTTGCTACTCTTTAAGTGGATCCTCTTGCAGTTACTTTTTAAAGAACAACATTTGTCATTAGATAATAAATTCTATATGTGCATATGATGTTAAGTTTAAACCAATCTGAATTTATCTGACTGACTTCTTTAGGTTAAGATGTCAACTATCAATATTTCATTAGCTTGGGCATGAAAAAGACACAGCTGCCCTACAGAAGTTCACAGTTTAATTAGCGACTTATTTTCAGCTCCTAGAAAATGTCCATCATTCCCTGTTACAAGGCCCTCTCCACAGAAATGTAGTTTGCTCCTTCAAATTCAGAAAAAGAATATCTGTGCAACTCTGAATCTCTGACTATGTTTGTTTCTATCTTCTGGAACAGATTTAAAGGGCTCATAAGATTGGGTCACACCCATCCATACAATCTCTTTCTTGGTATAGCAAAGAGTGATTAGTAACCAATCTCACATGGGTAAATTTCCTTTTTCCATGTCATAGAACATAATCACTAGAAGATATCACTTATATTCACAAGTTGTACCTACACTCAAGGGCAGAGATGTATGTATTGTATGTACTCCAGGTGGTGGAAATCAAAAAGTCACATTTTTTAGCATCTCCACTGCTCCCATAATAGTCTTTCAGTACTGGGAAGCTACCAAGCTTAGATGGTAGGAAAAACGTTTTCCAAAATTCTAATTTCACTTTGACAACTCAAAATTTCTCTCTAAATAAATACTCAGTTCAGTTCAGTCGCTCTGTCGTGTCCGACTCTTTGCAACCCCATGAATTGCAGCACACCAGTCCTCCTTGTCCATCACCAACTCCCAGAGTTGACCCAAATCCATGTCCATCGAGTCAGTGATGCCATCCAGCCATCTCATCCTCTGTCATCTCCTTCTTCTGCCCCGAATCCCTTCCAGCATCAGGGTCTTTTCCAACGAGTCAACTCTTCTCATGAGGTGGCCAAAGTATTGGAGTTTGAGCTTTAGCATCAGTCCTTCCAATGAACACCCAGGACTTATCTCTTTTAGGATTGACTGGTTGGATCTCCTTGCAGTCCAAAGGACTCTCAAGAATCTTCTCCACCAATTTATTTGAAGTGGTAGACCCAATTTGTTCTTTTGCCAGAAAATATCTGTCAAATACCACGTCACATAATTTATTTCAAGTAAAATAGTGTTATAAAAAATAGAGGCTATTTTGTCTTATGAACTCAATAAACTGATACTTTTTTCCTCTGAGACCCATCATATTTCATCATATTCCTCAAGGGCCCTTTAGTTGAAACTTTTTTTAATTTGTAGTTCATGACAAAATAAGAGTATGATAACTACTAAGAAATTTGGTGCATTACTTAATTTATGGTAAGGTGGTGGGAATTATTTTTTCTTCCATTGCTTTTGCACCGTAAGTGCAAATTTCAATACACTCTAAATGCAAATAATAACAATATTCAGTATCAGTTCAGTTAAGTCGCTCAGTCATGTCCGACTCTTTGCCACCCCATGAATTGCAGCATGCCAGGCCTCCCTGTCCATCACCATCTCCTGGAGTTCACTCAGTCTCACGTCCATCGAGTCCGTGATGCCATCCAGCCATCTCATCCTCGGTCGCCCCCTTCTCCTCCTGCCTCCAATCCGTCCAGGCATCAGAGTCTTTTCCAATGAGTCCTATCACTTGTTAATTTATCTGCTAAACAATCATAATGTTTGTAAGGTGATTTCTACTCTTAAAAATGCCTCAATACAGAAAGTAAATTATATGTTCATCTCATGATATATATCATACATCATTTATGTAGATATAAAATACATATTATGTAACAGAAATGCAAGAGAGTGTCCTCCAAGTCACTTCCCTTTACAGGGAAAAATGCATGTATGTGTTACCGAGTAAAGTTTGTCTTTGATTACACCAAATTATGAACATGTCCTATAAACCTATAGGTCAAGCATGTAGATCTGAGGTCACGGGATGGTCACTGCATCATTTGCAGGGTCTGAGAATGTATGTGTCTGACTTATATTCTTTGGAAATTGGCTAAATTTTATAATTTATAATGGTTTAGCCATTAATAATGGCAAAATACCATTATTTTTATTTTTTTATAGTTTTTTTTATTTTTTTAATTTTAAAATCTTTAATTCTTACATGCGTTCCCAAACATGCATTATTTTTAAATTACCATAATTCATCCTTTTTAAGGTATTATATTTCTTCGTTACAGACAATTACTGCCAATTAAGCTATGAGCTGCTACTGATTGTAAGACAAAACCCATTTTCATTCAGAGATGTTAATAAGTGGGAAAATATTTGTGTTAAAATTGATAAAATGCCATATATCTGCATATGGCAACAAGTGATTAAAATGACATTACTGAATCTCAAGGTTACACTTTAAAAATACTCATATCATACTAAATATGTATTAGTATATCAATTGTCCTAGCATGTGAGATGAGTGCAATTGTGTGCTAGTTTGAACATTCTTTGGCATTGCCTTTCTTTGGGATTGGAATGAATACTGACCTGTTTCAGTCCTGTGCCCAATGTTGAGTTTTCCAAATTTGCTGGCATAATGAGTGCAGCACTTTCACAGCATCATCTTTTAGGATTCAAAACAGCTCAACTGGAATTTCATCGCCTTCACTAGCTTTTTCTAAGAACCACTTGACTTCATATTCCAGGATGTCTAGCTCTAGGTGAGTGATCACACCATTGTGATTATCTTGGTCGTGAAGATCTTTTTTTGTATAGTCCTTCTGTGTAATCTGGCCACCTCTTCTTAATATCTTCTGTTTCTGTTAGGTCCATACCATTTCTGTCCTTTATTGTGCCCATCTTTGCATGAAATGTTCCCTTGGTATCTCTAATTTTCTTGAAGAGGTCTCTAGCCCTGTTCATTCTATTGTTTTCCTTTATTTCTTTGCACTGATCACTGAGGAACATTTTCTTATGTCTCCTTGCTATTCTTTAGAACTCTGCATTCAAATTGATATATCTTTCCTTTCTCTTGACTGGAGTGGCAGCTCCATGGCGCTGGAGTGACTTTAAGGAGATATACCCCCATCCAAGGGCAAAGGACAAGGCCCAGCAAGATGAGAGGAGAGGTGAATTTGTGTTTAGAATCAAACACCATTCCCACCAGAGATGCTCAGAGGGCTCAAACACATCTTGTGTGCACCGGGACCCAGAGACCCCACAGAGACTGAGACAAAACTGTGTTTGAGCATCTCCTGTGGAGGTACAGGTCAGCAGTGGACTGCTGCAGGGGCAGGGGCTCTGGGTGCAGCAGACTTGGGCATGGCATAAGCCCTCTTTGAGGAGATCACCGTTAACCCCACCACAGAGCTGCTAGAACTTACACAGGACTGGTAAACAGATTCTTGGAAGTCACAGACAGAAACTTTGTGCACACCAGGAACCAGGAGAAAGGAGCAGTGACCCCAAAACAGACTGACCCGGACTTGCCCAGGAGTGTCCTAGTCTCTAGCAGAGGCATGGGTTGGTGGTGGCCTGCTGCAGGGCTGGGGCCACTGAGTGTAGCAGTACATGCATGGGACCTTTTGAAGGAGATCTCCATTATCTTTTTATCTCCACCATAGTTTGGCCCCAGGTAAATAACAAAGAGGGAACATAGCTTCACCCTTCAACACAAAATTGGATTAAAGGTTTACTGAGCACGGCCCCGCCCATCAGAACAAGACCCAGTTTCACCCTCAGTCAATCTCTCCCATCAGAATACTTCCATAAGCCTCTTATCCTTCTCCATCAGAGGGCAGACAGACTGAAAATCACACCACAGAAAACTAACCAATCTGACCACATGGACCATAGCCTTCTCTAACTCATTGAAACTATGAGCCATGCCATGTGGGGCCACTCAAGATGGATGGGTCATGGCAGAGAGTTTTGACTTAAAATTTGGTCCACTGGAGAAGAGAATGGCAAACCACTTCAGCATGCTTGCCTTGAGAATCCCATGAACAGTATGAAAAGGCAAAAAAATAGAACACTGAAAGATGAACTCCCCAGGTCGGTAGGTGCCCAACATGCTAACGGAGATTAGTGGACAAATAACTCCATAAAGACTGAAGAGATGGAGCCAAAGCATCATCACTCAGTTGTGGATGTGACTCGTGATAGAAGCAAAGTCTGATGTTGTAAAGAGCAACATTGCATAGGAACCTGGAATGTTAGATCCATGAATCAAGGCAAATTGGAAGTGGTCAAACAGGAGGTGGCAAGAGTGAACATTGACATTTTATGAATCAGTGAACTAAAATGGCCTGGAACGGGTGAATTTAACTCAGATGACCATTATATCTACTACTGTGGGCAAGAATCCCTTAGAGCAAATGGAGCAGCCCTCATAGTCAACAAGAGTCCAAAATGCAGTACTTGGATGCAAACTCAAGAACGACAGAATGATCTCTGTTCATTTCCAAGGCAAACCATTCAATATCACAGTAATCCAAGCCTATGCCCCAACCAGTAATGGTGAAGAAGCTGAATTTGAATGGTTCTGTGAAGACCTACAAGACCTAGAACTAACACCAAAAAAAGATGTCCTTTTCATTAAAGGGGAATGGAATGCAAAAGTAGAAAGTCAAGAAACACCTGGAGTAACAGGCAAATTTGGTCTGGGAGTACAGAATGAAGCAGTGCAAAGGCTAATAGAGTTTTGCTAATAGAATGCACTGGTTATACCAAACACCCTCTTTCAACAACACAAGGGAAGACTCTACACATGGACGTCACTAGATGGTCAATATCGAAATCGGATTGATTATATTCTTTGCAGCCAAAGATGGAGAAGCTCTATACAGTCAGCAAAAAAAAGACCAGGAGCTGACTGTGGCTCAGATCATTAACTCCTTATTGCCAAACTCAGACTTAAATTGAAAAAAGTAGGGACAACCACTAGACAATTCAGGTATGACCTAAATCAAATCCCTTACAATTATACAGTGGAAGTGAGAAATAGTTTCAAGGTATTAGATCAGATAGAGTGCCTGAAGAACTATGGATGGAGGTTTGTGACATTGTACAGGAGACGGGGTGAAGACCATACCCAAGAAAAAGAAATGCAAAAAAGAAAAATGGCTGTCTGAGAAGGCCTTACAAATAGCTGACAAAAGAAGAGAAGGGAAAAGCAAAGGAGAAAAGTAAAGATACACCCATTTGAATGCAGATTTCCAAAGAATAGAAGAAGATATAAGAAAGACTTCCTCAGTGATCAGCAAACATCATAATCTTCCACAATTTAGACTTCTTAATGTCAGTACGAGGATGAACACTGGCAAATATACCAGAGCTATAACACAAGAAAACTAATGAGAGTTATCAAGAATGCTAAGTATCTTAACCAAGAAGGAAAAAAAAAAAATGTGACATGAATTCAGAACCACTTTATTAAGGAAAAGCAATGTGTGTTTATAAAGGGACGTTTATGCCTACAGACTTCCTGTGAGTACACAGTGAAAGTATAGCTAAAAGAAATTGTAATATCTTCCTCCATGGCAGAGAAGAATTTATTGACTTCTCGTCAATTTGTTGACTTATTGTCAACATTTATTGAACACACACCATACTCCAGGTGCTGTGTTAGGCAAAAAGTGAAAGTGAAGTCACTCAGTCGTGTCCGACTCTTTGCGATCCCATGAATTGCAGCACGCCAGGCATCCCTGTCCATCACCAACTCCCAGAGTTCACTCAGACTCACGTCCATTGAGTCAGTGATGCCATCCAGCCATCTCATCCTCTGTCATCCCTTTCTCCTCCTGCTCCTAATCCCTCCCAGCATCGGAGTCTTTTCAATGAGTCAACTCTTCACATGAGGTGGCCAAAGTACTGGAATTTCAGCTTCAGCATCATTCCTTCCAAAGAAATCCCAAGGCTGAAATCCTTCAGATCAAGATTGCTTAACTGATATTAAATTAAACATTAAAAAGAAAAAAAAAAACAGGATTGTTATGAGACACATGTCTAGACTTTTGTGTTTAATATTTCGTTAATACATTTTCCTAATAAATCATAAAGCAGAGATATACTGTTTCATTCCTAACATTCTCACTTGAACAGACAGTGGTAAAAAGCTATTCAAGAACTCTGACAGGATTGAGGCAAAGTTTCTAAGCAAAATTATTTTAGCTTCTATGCTTAGAGTTCATGTCTTTAATATTCTACTGGATTTAACATAGAATATTAAAGAGAAAATCAGTAGAGCTCACTTAAATATCAAATTTGGTTAGACATATAGTTAACACACAAAAATATCTTGCAAGATATTATTACCAGGATACTAATTTAAATAAATGCTGCTTATGGCTGAATACATAATCAAATTAAAATGAATGATATTAACATATTTAGTATGAAAGACTTTAATACTTGTAAGCATACACATAAAGAGGCAATATCTTTACAGTGATTCAGAAATGTCAATAATTTTGTGCATATTTATGTTAACTATGCAATTACAGCGTATGAACTATACACTCACTGATATCTTACTCAAGTTGAAATTAAACCCTTGTTAAATTTAAACATCTCCTCCTACAGGGCTACAGTCCATGGGGTCACATAGAGTCAGACATAACTGAGTGACTAACATTCTCACTTTCCTATAGGGCTAAAATATATAATTAATTAAATTTTGCATATACAAGAAATCATACAATCTATTTTAAGGGAAATAAACTATAGAGAAAATGCTATTTTGATTGTTCAACCAAACTAAAGAAGATTATTCTTCCCCAAAACAAAGTGGTTAAAGATTTATTTTGGATAGAAAAAGTGCTCTCAATTTTAGTTTTATTATTATTTTTTTAATCATTTGTCGTAATTCAAAATTGGAGTGGGATTTGAAGAATGTTACAATTAAGAAGACAAATGAAAGTAAGGCATCTAAATCAAAATGGAAGAAGTAAAAATGTCTCTTTTTGCAGGTGTTCTGATAGTATCATAGAAACACTGAAAAAACTAAAAACTCCACCATAAAACTATCAAAACAAATTGGCAAATTCAGCGAAGTTTCAAGATACTAACAATATACAAAAAATAGCTGTGTTTCCCATACACTAACCATGAACTTTGAGAAAGAGAAATTAAGAAAATTTACAACTGCATACAGAAGGGGAAAAAAAAAAATCTAGGAATAAATTTAACCAAGAATGTGAAATATCTATAAATTGGAAAATATAAGACAATAATGAGAATGTTAAAGAAAACATAAATAAATTGAAAGATATTGCAGGCTCATGGGCTAGAAGAATAAAAACTGTTAAAACAGCCACACTACTATGTACTACAGATCTGATGCAATTAGTATCAAAATTACAATGGCAGTTTTCAGAGAAATAGAAAAAACAACCCTAAAATTCAAATGGAATCACAAAGATCCCAAATAGTCAAAGCAATCTTAAGGAAAATCAGAACCAGAAGCATCATGTTTCCTGTCTTCAAACTACATTATGAAACTAAAGCAATCAAAACCTTCTGAGACTGGCATAAAAACAGACACATAGATCAATGGAATAGAAGAGAGTCCAGAAATAGAACTTCCCATTTCAATGCTCAATCTATTTATAACCTAGATGCCAAGGGACTTCCCTGGTGGTCCAGTGGCTAAGATTCTGTGCTCACAATGCAGGGGGCCTGGGTTTGATTCCTGGTCAGGGAATTAAATCCCATGTGCCACAACTGAGAGTCTGTATGCATCAGTTAAAGGTTCTATGTGCTACAGATAAGATCTTGCACAAAGAAATAAATATTATAATAGAGAAGCCAATAATATACATGGGAAAGAGGCTCTATCTTCAATAAATTGGGAATAAATTGGACAAACAAATACAAAATAAATTGGACAAATACAAAAGTATGACACTAGAGCCTTATTTACACTGCATACAAAAAATAACTCAAAATGAATTAAAGACCTAAATGTAAGACTGGAAATTATAAAATTCCTAGAAGAAAATACAGAGGGGTTATCTCATGGACACTGGTCTTGGCAACGATCTTTAAGTTTTGACACCAAAACAAACAAACAAATAAAAAGGCAACAACAAAAAAAAGGAAAGAAGCAGGACTACAGAAAACTATAAAACTCCAAAGGAAACCATCAACAAAATGAAAAGACAACCTACAGCATGATAGAAGATATTTGTAAACCATATATCTGATGAGAGGTTTGTATCTAAAATATATAAAGAATTCATACAACTCAATGGAAGAAAAACAATCTTATTAAAAAACGGTCAGAGGAACTAAATAGATGTTTTACCAAAGAAGGCACAGAAATGACCTACATGCACATGAAAAAGTTGATCAATAGCACTAATCCTCAGGCAACTTAGAATCAAAACCACAAAGGTGTATATTGTCTCACACATGTTAGAATAACTATTACCAAAAATACAATAGATGACAAGTGTCAGCAGGGAAGTAGAAAAAAGGGAACTCTTGTAGACTGTTGAAATATCAATTAGTACAGTTGCAATAAAAAACAATATGGAGGATCCTCAAAAAATTAAAAATAGAACTATCAACCATTAATCCCATTTCTGCAGATATATTCATAAGGAAATGAAATTACTCTCTTGAAGAGATACCTGCACTTCTATGTTTACTTAAACATAATAGCCAAGACATGGAATCAACTGAAATTCCATCAGTGGATGAATGAATAAAGAAAATAAACATATCATACACACACATATACACACAATGATACATTATTCACCCAGAAAAAGAAGGAAATTCTGCCGTTTGTAAAAACACTGGATGGTCCTTGAGGACAGTATGCCAATGAAATGTCACACTTATTATGAAAGATAAATACTATGTGGCCTCCTAAATTCAGAATCGAAAATAACCAAAGTAACAGAAACCAAACAGCTTAGTGATTGTTAAAGTTTGGGTTGGGTGGTTGATATGGAGTGGCAGGTTAAATGATATAAACTTCCAGTTATAAAACAGAAAAGTTAAATATGTAATATTTAGGGCTTCTCAGGTGGTATCAGTGGTAAAGAATCCGACTGCTAGTGCAGGAAACATAAGAGAAATAGGTTCCATCCCGGCATTGGAAAGATCTCCTGTAGGAGGGCATGGCAACCCACTCCAGTATTCTTGCCTGGAGAATTCCATGGACAGAGGAGCCTGGCAAGAGTTGGACACAACTGAATGACTGACAATGCATATAATATGCAGCATGTTGATTATAGTTAAAACTATAATGTATAATTGAAAGATGCTAAGAAATTAGATCTTTAACATCATCACAGGAACAAAATGTGTAATTATGTGCGGTGATGAATACTAACTGCAATTATTGGAGTAATCACTTCACAATATATACACACTCAAAATTATGCTGTACACTTTCATTGGGGTTCAGTTGTGCGGTCCTTTCTGACTCTGCGACCTCATGGACTGCAGCATGCAAGGCTTGCCTGTCCTTCACCATCTCCTGGAGCTTGCTCAAACTCATGTCCATTGAGCTGGTGATGCCATCCAAGCATCGCAATCTGTTTTCCCTTTCCCTTCCTGCTTTGTATCTTTCCCAGCATCAGGGTCTTTTCCAATGCATCAACTCTTCGCATTAGGTGGCCAAAGTACTGGAGCTTCAGCTTCAGTCCTCCCAATGAATATTCAGGACTGATTTCCTTTAGGATTGAATGTTGGTCTCATTGCTGTCCAAAGGAGTCTCAAGAGTCTTCTCCAACATCACAGTTCAAAAGTATCAATTCTTCAGTGCTCAGCTTTCTTTATGGTCTAACTCTCACATCCATAACTAACTACTAGAAAAACCATAGCTTTGAATAGACAGACTTTTGTGGGCAATGTAATGTTTCTGCTTTTTAATATACTGTCTAGGGCTGTCATCAGAGAAGGCAATGGAACCCCACTCTAGTACTCTTGCCTGGAAAATCCCATGGACGGAGAAGCCTGGTAGGCTGCAGTCCATGGGGTCGCTAAGAGTCGGGCACGACTGAGCGACTTCACTTTCGTTTTTCACTTTCATGCATTGGAGAAGGAAATGGCAACCCACTCCAGTGTTCTTGCTTGGAGAATCCCAGAGACAGTGGGCCCCCGTCTATGGGGTCACACAGAGTTGTACACGACTGAAGTGACTTAGCAGCAGTAGCAGTAGCAGGGCTATCATAACTTTTCTTCCAAGGAGGAAGTGTCTTTTAATTTCATGGTTGTAGGCACTGTCTGCAGTGATTCTGGAACCCACGAAAATAAAGCCTGTCACTGTTCCCATTGTTTTCCCATCTATTTTCCATGAAGTGATGGGACCAGATGCCATGATCTTAGTTTTTCAATGTTGAGTTTTAAGCCAACTTTTTCATTCTCCTCTTTGATCTTCATCAAGAAGTTCTTTAGTTCCTCTTTGCTTTCTGCCATAAGGGTGGTGTCATCTGCATATTTGAGGTTATTGATATTTCTCCCAACATCTTGATTTCAGCTTGTGCTTCATCCAGCCTGGCATTTTGCATGATGTACTCTGCATATAGGTTAAATAAGCAGGGTGACAATATACAGCTTATGTACTCCTTTCTCAATTCTGAATCAATCCATTGTTTCACATGGTTCTGTTAATTTTGACCTGCAAAAGGGTTTAAACTGATGCAATTTTCATGTCATTCATATCTTGAAAGAGTGGAAAAATGAAAGATGACAATGAAAGCGGTCTTAGAATAATTCCTAAAAAAATTATAACATCCACGTAAAGCAAATAGATATATAATACTTAAAGGTAATGTGTATTACAAGTAAGATGACAAATTTTTATTCAAAATAAATGACCAAGAAAGTATGTCTTATCCTTAAGAAATGTTGTCTCATCTTTAAGTTATGTTATTCCATAGCTAACATACTTCCCATCTTTTTTATTATTATATTTGCAACTTTATCATATATAAATAAGAACATGGAAATCAGAGTTAAAAATAATGTGACTGAAAATAAAAAATCATTGAATGAGTTAGAGAAAGGTCTTAAAGATGAAAATATATATATATATATTTAATATAAACTTATTTATTTTAATTGGAGGTTAATTACTTTACAATATTGTATTGGTTTTCCCATACATCAACATGAATCTGCCACAGGTATACACGTGTTCCCCATCCTGAACCCCCTCCCACCTCCCTCCCCGTAACCATCCCTCTGGGTCATCCCAGGGCACCAGCCCCAAGCATCCAGTATCATGCATCGAACCTGGACTGGCGATTCATTTCATATATGATATTATACATGTTTCAATGCCGTTCTCCCAAATCATCCCTTCCTTGCCCTCTCCCACAGAGTCCAAAAGACTGTTCTATACATCTGTGCCTCTTTTGCTGTTTCTCATACAGGGTTATCATTACCATCTTTCTAAATTCCATATATATGCGTTAGTATACTGTATTGGTGTTTTTCTTTCTGGCTTACTTCACTCTGTATAGTAGGTTCCAGTTTCATCCACCTCATTAGAACTGATTCAAATGTATTCTTTTTAATGGCTGAGTAATACTCCATTGTGTATATGTTCCACAGCTTTCTTATCCATTCATCTGCTGATGGACATCTAGGTTGTTTTGATGTCATGGCTATTATAAACAGTGCTGCGATGAACATTGGGGTACATGTGTCTCTTTCAATTCTGGTTTCCTTGGTGTGTATGCCCAGCAGTGGGACTGCTGGGTCATACAACAGTTCTGTTTCCAGTTTTTTAAGGAATCTCCACCCTGTTCTCCATAGTGGCTGTACTAGTTTGCATTCCCACCAATAGTGTAAGAGGGTTCCCTTTTCTCCACAGCCTCTCCAGCATTTATTGCTTGTAGACTTTTGGATTGCAGCCATTCTGACTGGCGTGAGATGGTACCTCATTGTGGTTTTGATTTGAAATTCTCTGATAATGAGTGATGTTGAGCATCTTTTCATGTGTTTATTAGCCATCTGTATGTCTTCTTTGGAGAAATGTCTATTTAGTTCTTTGGCCCACTTTTTGATTGGGTCATTTATTTTTCTGGAATTGAGCTGCATAAGTTGCTTGTATATTTTTGAGATTAGTTGTTTGTCAGTTGCTTCATTTGCTATTGTTTTCTCCCATTCTGAAGGCTGTCTTTTCACCTTGCTTATGGTTTCCTTTGTTGTGCAGAAGCTTTAAGTTTAATTAGGTCCTGTTTGTTTATTTTTTGTTTTATTTCCAATATTATGGGAGGTGGGTCATAGAGGGTCCTGTTGTGATTTATGTCGGAGAGTGTTTTGCCTATGTACTCCTCTAGTAGTTTTATAGTTTCTGGTCTTATGTTTAGATCTTTAACCAATTTTGAGTTTATTTTTGTGTATGGTGTTAGAAAATGATCTAGTTTCATTCTTTTACAAGTGGTTGACCAGTTTTCCCAGCACCACTTGTTAAAGAGATTGTCTTTAATTCATTGTATATTCTTGCCTCCTTTGTCAAAGATAAGGTGTCCAGAGATGCGTGGATTTATCTCTGGGCTTTCTATTTTGTTCCATTGAATATATTTCTGTCTTTGTGAAAAAGATAGATTAAAATGAAGCTTAATAATGCCAAATTTTATTGTTGCTGCAGAAGAAATTAAAGTGTAACCAGATGAAGAGAATTAATAAGTTTCTAAACAAATCATTATTTAAATAAATTCTTGAAAGGAAAATAAAAAAACATGCTTTAAAATAGGAAGCTTTCATTAAAATGTATTATACTGAGAACAGTAAAACAGAGCATGAGATCCAAAATCTTAGTTTTATAAAAGATGAAAATAAAAGTTAATGATGTGTAAGTTGTGACCTTATTTTATATAAAGCAAAAGAAGTTTTCAGTTAAGGTGTGAGTTCAACAATATGAAAGCATTGCAGATGAAGGCATACAAAGTCACTGGGAAACCTACTGGGGTTTCAATAGCTGAGAAGGAAATCAGTGCACATATTTTTAAGTGCATTACTGTTTTCATCCATTAGAGCATCTTTCAACAATTAAACTTTTTTCCCAGCAAAGTAAATGATACCCTGAGGGCTTGCCATGGTTAGTATACCTTTAGAAACTGAGTAATTCTTTTTCTCAGCAATAATGTTTTGATAATTACTGTTTTTTGCATGTGGAAAGCACTTTACACACATTAGATCGTTAATAAAACTACTCCTGTGGGAAAATTAAATGGAACTTTCTTTTAAAAGTTAGATTTGAATACTTCTTGTAAATATGCACACATACAATACAGTAAAATAGGCACACATGACAATTTTTAAAAGCCATTATTACTGTTACTGAATTTGTTAAAATATTTGGAATAGTGTATCTATAGAGAATACTCTAATAAGAAGGGAAATGAATATTTTCATCCAAAGCTCAACTTGGAAACATGAGAAACTCAGCTTATTTACACAGCTAGATTTCTAATTAAGTTAGTTGCTCAGTCATGTCCAACTCTTTGAGACCCTATAGATTATAGTCTGCCTGGCTCCTCTGTCCATGGAATTTTCCAGGCAAAAACACTGGAGTGGGTGGCCACCCCCTTTTCTGGGGATATTCCTGACTCAGGGATCGAACCCAGCTCTCCTGCTTTGCATCTTTACTGTCTGAGCTACCAGAGAAGCCTGTTCTAACTAAGCATATCCTAGATAAGCTGTTGTTATATTTTAATATAAATACTTTAATTCCATATATTTTTATAAGGTTTAAAATGTGTTTTGAACATGTGGTCTCCATACTGTTTCTTATATATATGTACACACACATATATATACACACACACATATATATGTATGTATCAGTTCAGTTCAATTCAGTCACTCAGTTGTGTCCGACTGTATGTGTGTGTGTGTGTGTGTGTGTGTGTGTGTGAATATATATATATATATTTTTTTTTTGATAAAAAACATAGTATGAAATTACTTACTCTTTACAGCAGGCATTCTTGGACCCTATTATAGACAATAAGGACAGTGAGATCTGAGGATTTCAGTGAGCAGCTTTAGAGCAACTGACAAAGTAGTTTCATTACCACAGGCTCAGTTTTCTCTTGTGAGTCTTAGGCAGTTCTTTCACTGTCCTTATTGCAGTCAATTTGTTATTTTAAGTGTTTTCCTCTGAAATCGTGTTGTTTCATTGAGATCCTTGGTCTGTCTTGACTCTCAGGGCACTCCTTAACCTAAAAGTCATTCTGATGGGTCTATAAGACAGGAATTACTCAAAAAAATCAATTTTAAAACCAAAAAAATATTCAGTGTGGTATTTGAAATAAATATTACTTTATGTTGTGACATCCATTCCTGAAGGGCAAGAAGTAATATAGTCTAAGTAATATGTTGTTGGCAAATTTTAAATAAGTTCTACACTCTTATATGCTGAGAAGCAGATTGCCTATGTGTCATGAGAGCCAAGCACTTGTACCAGGAACATTAAAGATGAGCTTTTATCCAGAAGGACCTTTTCAGAAACACTGGTATTTCTCTAGTGTATCTTATTTGTTCTAACAAAGCATATCTATTTTCCCAGTGTTTCATAAGTTTGATATTGTGATCAGATTTTCTCTTGCTAAAGCATATTACCCAAGGCAAGTAGCATCACATTTAGTAATACCTTGTTTGGATTATGAATTGAATCCAAGTGCAGAGAAAGATTCCTGGGAGTAGTCTGATAGTAGAACAGAGCAGGCTCTCTGTAAAAGTAATTACCCTAAATGGTTTTTTGTCTTATTTTAGTGTCACAGTCTTTGCAGACCAGGACCTGGGGACTGGAGTCAATGAGAAGAAGAACGCAGAGGACCCAAGTCTCAAGTGAAACACGGGTACTTTATTTGCAGAAATGCATGCTTATATATATCTTCAATAAAATGATTACTCAGCCATTAAAGAGAATGAAATTCCACCAGTTGCAGTAAAATGGATAGTTCTTTAAGTATAAGGTCACTGAAAAGAGTCACTGAAAGGACTCACTGAAGGGAATCCAAGCAGGTGCTCTTTCCCATGATTTCAGTTTTGAGAACTGCATGCAGCTCTGCTCATTCCTGTTTTCCAGGAACTGATAAGGAAAGAGAGTCCTTGAGAAATGGCACACAAAGGAAGAAAACAACATATTGGATCCCTTAAAGTTGAACGTCCCCTGACATTTTAGTAATTTGCTAATTACAATCTCGAATAGCTTTCAAATTTCAATTGTCTCATAATAAACCTCGACAAAATGCTAGTCTACTACAGAACCAAAATCCAAACTCAAATCCACTTCTTCAGTAGAAATGTTTAGCAAACATTGGTTATGAGAAACAGTACACATTTTAAACCCACTGGGTCTTGACCTTATTTTTAAAAAAAAATCAGATTCATTTTAAAGGATCATCAATGTGTCTGATGTTATTAACATGATCAAGCAAATTTATGGATTTTCTATATGATAACATTCAGGACAATTTCTTAAAACAGCTTAAAAAGTAGAAGCTTCTGTTTTCTGCAAAGAATGAATAGTCCACCTTCCTATAGGAGAAATGTTAAAAATGGAGATGACTAGAAAGAACAAATAATAGAGAGCCGTGGTCTCAATACTGCAGGTTTATCTTAAACATTTGATTATATTCAGTTCAGTTCAGTTCAGTTCAGTTCAGTCACTCAGTCATGTCTGACTCTTTGCGACCCCATGAATTGGAGCTCACCAGGCCTCCCTGTCCATCATCAACTCCCAGAGTTCACTCAACCTCATGTCCATCAAGTCGGTGATGCCATCCAGCCATCTCATCCTTTGTCATCCCCTTCTCCTCCTGACCCCAATCCCTCCCAGCATCAGAGTCTTTTCCAATGAGTCAACTCTTCGCATGAGGTGGCCAAAGTACTGGAGTTTCAGCTTTAGAATCATTCCTTCCAAAGAACACCCAGGACTGATCTCCTTTTGAATGAACTGGTTGGATCTCCCTGCAGTCCAAGGGACTCTCATGTTATTCCCTGTCATTTTGAAAATAAAAAAATGAAAACAAAATTATAACTGATTGAGTTGAAATTCTATTCACTTACTCTTCTTACCTCTCCTCTCAAAAAGAAAAGCATTATGAAAAGTGTCATGTGTATCTCTCCATCCCAATATTTCTATATTTATAAACAAATATGATTTTCCTAAACAATATATAACTGCTGTATATGTTTTTAATATAAACTATATTATTCTTTTTCAATCAATCAGAATCTTCTCTTCACCTACGTTCTGTTTCAGAAAGGTATCCACACTGATACCTAAAGGCATAGCTCATCCTTTTAACATTAGTATTAACCAATGTTATTTTGTTTTAAAAAAAATGTACTGATGAATATTTAAACTGTTTCCTATCTTTTAGCATCCAAAAATGCCTCAACAAATATCCTCATTTTAACTGGCCTTTTACAACACTTGCAAGAGGCAAATTCTGCAGAAGAAAAATGAAAGCAATGTAAATATAAATTTAGTATTATTTCACATAAAAAGAGAATTATCTGGGATTTAAACTAAAAAGGTTAATAATCATAAAGCCAATCTGTTTATAAAAAATCTTTTAAAAAGATTTTAGGAGTTCTTTATCTGATATATACAAATAAGTATCTGCTCCATTACTCTATATTTTCTTGATTGAACATCACCACACACTTTACCCTATGGTGGGCATTTCTCATCTGTAGCAGCAAGACACTAATAAATCACAATACCTGAGTGATTTCAAATTTGAAAACATTCTAGATAGGTCCACACTGCCCTGGAAATGACACAAAAACACAAACAAAATAAAACAATAAAGGCAAAGATTCCTTTTTGACCAGTTTGAGCATACTAGATGAAAGAAACAGTGTGTGTACACACACACACACGCACACATACACACCCATTAACACAAAAATAATCCATTAGATAATAGTATTGATCCTTTAAAAAGACGAATCAGAAATTGGCCAGGACTGTAAGAACTGATTGACAACAAAACATAAAGGTTAAAAAAAAAAAAAAAAACACCTTTTCCAGACTTAGATATTTGTGGGAAAATATTTGAGCTACCTACTAATTATTAATTAATTAAAATTACATTTATTACATTTTGCTTAACATTTCTTGTTCAAAGGATCACTGATATAATTTTTGAGTTGTAATTATAAATCAGTATTATTTGAGAGAACAAAAAAACAAATTATAAAAATATATAAACATAAATGGAGTGTAACAAATGTGCCCAAACTCTATCTCTGTCCAAAAGATCGCAAAACAGAGGAAGCAATACAACAGAGAAGAGATCCCTGCACTTTCCATGTGAACAGGTTTACAATGAATAGAGACCTCAGGTAAAGAAGAGTTAAGTTCAAGGTATGGGTGTGTGAGGGAATGAATATGTGTTACATGTGTTTGTGTGAGAGAAGCTGCTGATGAGGAATGAATGGAAAGGAAGGCAAGAGAAACAGATAGCAAATACCAAGAAAAAACACAGCAGGTCCTGTGCTGAGGAATTCCACATAAAACAGTGCTGGTGAAAAGAATGGAAAATGCAACAATATGATACAAAAAATTGCAACTGGATTAAAACATAGGAACTTTATATGTCTGATTAAACGAGAACATGAATCAGAAGTGCTGCATAAACTAGACTAGACTTTTTTAATGTTTCTTTTAATCCTTTTTTTATATGAGAATTATATTTTCTTTTAACACTGGCTTTGTATATTGCAGCTTAAAATATTCTGCCATTCCCTAAATATTTTATCTTGTTTCTTCATTCAAAAACTAAGAACAAAATTAATATTTACTTCAAAAGTTTCTTGAATAGAATTAATGAGCTTATACATATAAAGCATATGGAATTGTTCATGAAAGAATATATTAATAAAACAAAACACTAACCTTTTGTATCTCTAAACTCTATTTTTTGTTCCAACATTATATATTTTGGTATTCTATATTTTCCAGTTTTGTCTAAAACAGTTTTTGACTATTCTATCATTCCATCAAAAACTTGTTCCTAAATTTATACTATATTTATCACTTAACGTTTTTCCATTAAAGACTTTTTAAAACTACAGAGAGCAGAGTAGGTAAGCTGTTGGGTTGAATTGGTCATTATTTCCCAGTTTTATGATTGCTCCAGAATTGAGATACTACCTTCACACTTGTCAATACCTTTTATTCTTCATTGTTGTTGCTGTTCAGCTGCTAAGTAGTGTCCAACTCTTTATGACCTCATGGACCATAGCACACCAGGCTCCTCTGTCCTCCACTGTTTCCCAGAGTTTACTTAAATTCATGTCCTTTGAGTCGGTGATGCTATCCAACCATCTTATACTCTTCTGCTCCCTTCTTTTGCTTTCAATCTTTCCCAGTATCACGGTCTTTTTAATGAGTCGGCTTTTCACATCACCAGAGAAGGCAATGTCAGCCCACTCCAATACTCTTGCCTGGACGGAGGAGCCTGGTAGGCTGCAGCCCATGGGGTCGCTAAGAGTTGGGCACAACTGAGTGACTTCACTTTCACTTTTCATTTTCATGCATTGGAAAAGGAAATGGCAACCCACTTCAGAGTTCTTGCCTGGAGAATCCCAGGGACAGAGGAGCCTAGTGGGCTGCCATCTATGGGGTCGCACAGAGTTGGAAATGACAGAAGCGACTTAGCAGCAGACAAAGTACTCGAGCTTCAGCATCAGCAACAGTCCATCCAGTGCATATTCAAAGTAGATTTCCTTCAGGATTGACTGGTTTGATTCACTCTTCATTCTTTTCCTGAATCCAAACTAATGATTAAAATATCATTATGCATGGTTTGTTTTCTTTCTAATTTTCATCATTTCTTCCCCTACCTCTAACTTTCACATTTATATGTTATCATCGTTATCACTGTTATTGTTTTGATTTTGTTTTTTTTTTTTCCCCTATATTATTCATTGGACCAAATTTTCATCATATTTATGAGAGAGAAGGACTTAATTCATCTATTTAGAATTTTGGTGTATTTTCTAAATAAAAAAGGTCCAAAGATGGTAGGTGAGAAACAGAATCATAGATGATTTACTAAATAATTCAGCTCATGGACAAAGGTCAGAATATTAATGGGAAAACTGGGTTGAGTGGTGACTAAAGTGAATGAAGGAGGAAGCATTCAAAATCAACATAGCTCCTGAAAGTAGCCAGTTCTCCTTAAGAATTTCTCCATGACAATCAACATAGCATGCTACAAGTTACCCCCATTGCTACTTTTAACTCTTGGCATAAAAGTGAGAAAAAAAGGTAAAAGTTTAAAATTCTAACTTACTCACTTTTGAACTTTTTTTTTATGCTCACATTTTTATCTTTAAATTTTGTTATACATATGAAGATAACTCTTTCTTTAATCCTCAAAATCATGAAAACACAACCTTTTGACTACTGCCTGTGTACCATACTAGTGGGATACAAATGCAGAGTGTCTGCCCCCAGGAAATGTCTCTAGATCTCTGGGAAGAAATCCCATCGCTAGCCAAAAGCATTTCTGTGGACTCATCCAGTGCAAAGTGCTGAATTTCCCAGAACTTGAAGTTGTTATGTGTGTTATCTGACAGATTTTAATTATTTCTTTATTGCAGATAAAAAAGAGAGAGAATGA
Source organism: Capricornis sumatraensis (assembly GCF_032405125.1). NCBI lineage: Eukaryota > Metazoa > Chordata > Mammalia > Artiodactyla > Bovidae > Capricornis > Capricornis sumatraensis. The sequence goes on along the minus strand of NC_091074.1, from coordinate 41,516,265 downwards.
AATAGTAAGTTTTTGAGAGGAGAGTTGGCTGTAAACTTTCATTTTGAGGTTAAAAGTCCTACTAATTTAGATTAGAATTCTTAGAGGTTTAAATGAAAAGCAACTTCCTTTCAAAAAACCATTTTCTTCTCTGAATTATGTATGGTTTAGGCATATGCTGAATGACACATTTTTTAATTACTATCAATGAAATATGAAATCAACACAAGTTCTTATTAAAATGTTACAAGGATTTTTCTTATAAATCAATCAGAATAAAAAATCAGGGATATAGAATTATTCCTCCACATACAGGAAAAAAAAAAAGAAAATCAATATCTAAGGTCATCTTTTTAAAGCTCTGTATCTTTATTACATAAAAGTTCATAAAACTGCTTCTAAAAAACAGTTATTATGTTTACAGAATCAATAAATGTTTTCAACTTTCATCATTCTACACATTTTCACCTATATACTAGTTTTTTAATTAGTAGTCTTAATAAATGCAAGGCAATGAGAATCAGTTATTTTTAAAAATGAATACTGATAAAATTTAGAAAGGAAGCCTATAAACATATTCTGGATGTCATAAAAAGATCCCCTATTCAGAGAATATGCAGGAATTTCCAAAATAGATTTAAATAAAAAGAAATAAAAAATTTATAAAATGTGCACTTTCTGATTTCTGTAAGAAAATATTTCCTCAATGGTAACAACCAAAAAAGGGTAAACAAATGGACAATTTTCACATTAGATATTCAGGAATGACACAGATTCAATTGCACTGTGCTAAACTAATAAAGAAAAGAAAAACTTGTTGCATATAAATATCTCCAGACAGTATGTATTTTTACTCTGAAACATAACACTTGCCTAAGGTTAAGTTATTTATTTAGACTAACAACAACAACAACAACAAAAACCACTTTGATAAAGCTGCCATAACACTGCATGACATTATTATTCTAGAATCACCATGAAAAGACATTTTTAAGGATGGCTCTCATTATTGGTGGACAGCAAATTCATACTAGAAGATCTGCATAAAAGATGTGAAGGGAATTGGGAAACAAGATTATAGGTAGGTCTGGTTTAATAAACTAGTCAAAATATTATTACAAGTGTTAATCTCATACCTAACTCCTGAACTATAGATTTCTCTATTAAAAAAGAAAAAGATTCCATTCAATAAAATAATGTAATAATATGTTTGACCTTTGAAGAAGTAGAAGGACTTGTTTTTATAAGTCTTTGGATTAATGAATAAAATAAAGGAATACAATTATAAAATTAAAAGCCTGCGACAACAAAATAACACTGAGTGATTTAAACTACTGAAATTTATGTTCACACACTAGATACAGCATGATCAAGTGTGATATATACCTAGAATGTAAAGGTGGCTCAGTTTGGGTCAGTTAAGTTCAGTCGCTCAGTCGTGTCTGACTCTTTGCAACCCCAAGCAGCACACCCGACTTCCCTGTCCATTACCAACTCCCGGAGTTCACTCAAACTCATGTCCATCGAGTTGGCAATGCCATTCAGCCATCTCATCCTCTGTTGTCCCCTTCTCCTCCTGCCCCCAGTCCCTCCCAGCATCAGGGTCTTTTCCAGTGAGTCAACTCTTCACATGAGGTGGCCAAAGTATTGGAGTTTCAGCTACAAATCAGTCCTTCCAAAGAACACCCAGGACTGATCTCCTTTAGGATGGACTGGTTTGATCTCCTTGCAGTCCAAGGGACACTCAAGAGTCTTCTCCAGCACCACAGTTCAAAAGCATCAGTTCTTCGGTGCTCAGCTTCTTTTCTAGTCCAACTCTCACGTCCATACATAACTACTGGAAAAACCATAGCCTTTACTAGACAGACCTTTATTGACAAAGTAATGTCTCTGCTTTTTAATATGCTGTGTAGGTTGGTCATAACTTTTCTTCCAATGATAACTGTGTTTTAATTTCATAGCTACAGTCACCATCTACTTTTTTTGGAGCCCAAAAAAATGAAGTCGGCCACTGTTTCCACTGTTTCCCCATCTAATTGCAATGAAGTGATGGGACCAGATACCATAATCTTACTTTTCTGAGTGTTGAACTTTAAGCCAACTTTTTCACTCTCCTCTTTCACTTGCATTAAGGGGCTCTTCAGTTCTTCTTCACTTTCTGCCATAAGGGTGGTGTCATCTGCATATCTGAGGTTATCGATTTTTCTTCTGGTAATCTTGATTCCAGCTTGTGCTTCAAAGATAGTTCAACATATGCAAATCAGTATGTGCTACACAACACTGATAGAATGAAAAATAAAAGTCATGATTATATCAATAGATGCAGAAAACGTACTTGAGGAAGTGAAAGTGAAAGTCGATCAGTCTTGTCTGACTCTGCGACCCCATGGACTATACAGTCCATTGAATTCCCCAGGCCAGAATACTGGAGTGAGTAGTCTTTTCCTTCTCCAGGGGACCTTGCCAACCCAGGGATCAAACTGAGGTCTCCCACATTGCGGGCAGATTCTTTACCAGATGAGCCACAAGGGAAGCCCAAGAGTACTGGAGTGGGTGGCCTATATCTTCTCCAGAGGATTTTCCCGACCCAGGAATCAAACCAGGGTCCTTGCAGTCCAGGCAGATTATTTTAACAGCTGACGTATCAGGGAAGCCTTTGACAAAACTCAACACCATTTCATCTTAAAACTCTTAAATAATTGAGCATCAAAGAAACAGACTTCAACAACATAATAAAGAGCATATATGCCAAACTCACAGCTAACACCATAAGCTCAGTTCAGTCACTCAGTCATGTCCGAACTTTTCAAACCCATGGACCACAACACACTAGACTTCCCTGTCCATCATCAACTCCCAGAGCTTACTCAAACTCATGTCTGTTGATTTGGTCAAGCCATCCAACCATCTCCTCCTCTGTTGTCCCCTTCTCCTTCTCCTTTCAATCTATCTCAGCATCAGTATATTTTCCAATGAGTCAGTACTTTGTATCAGTGACCAAAAATTTGGAGTTTCAGCAACAGCATAGGTCCTGTCAATGAATGTTCAGGACTGATATCGTTCAGAATTGGCTGGTTGAATCTCCTTGCAGTCCAAAGGACTCTCAAGAGTCTTCTCCAGCACCATACTAGAAGGATCGATTCTTTGGTACTCAGCTATCTTTAGAATCCAGTTCTCACATCCATACACAACTACTAGAAAAACCACAGCTTTGACTAGACGGACCTTGTTGGTAAAGTAATGTCTCTGCATTTTAATATGCTGTCTAGCTTGGTCATAACTTTTCTTCCAAGGAGCAAATGTCTTTTAATTTCATGGCTGCAATCACCATCTGCAGTGATTTTGGAGCACCCAAAAATAAAGTCTGTCACTGTTTCCATTTTTTCTCCATCTATTTGCCATGAAGTGATGAGATCAGATGCCATGATCTTAGTTTTCTGAATGTTGAGTTTAAGCCAAATTTTTCACTCTCCTCTTTTACTTTCATCAAGAGGTCCTTTAGTTCTTCTCTGCTTTATGCAATAAGAGTGGTGTCAACTGCATATCTGCATTCCAAATTCTTTGAAACTCTTTGGCTTCTCTTCTTTTCTCAGCTATTTGAAAGGCTTCCTCAGACAATCATTTTGCCTTTTTGCATTTTTCTTGGGGATAGTGTTGATCACTCCCTCTTGTATAATGTCCCAAACCTCCGTTCTTCAAGTGCCCTATCAGATCTAATCCCTTGAATCTGTTTGTCACTACCATTGTATAACTGTAAATAATTTGATTTAGGTCATACCTGAATGGTCGAATGATTTTCCCTATTTTCTATAATTTAAGTCTGAATTTGGCAATAAGGAGTTCATGATCTGAGCCACAGTCAGCTCCCAGTCTTGTTTTTGCTGACTCTATAGAGCTTCTCCATCTTTGGCTGCAAAGAATGTTATCAGTCTGATTTCAGTGTCGACCATCATGTGATGTCCATGTGTAGTCTTCTCTTGTGTTGTTGGAAGAGGGTGTTTGCTATGATCAGTGCATTCTGTTGGCAGAACTCTACTAGCCTTTGTCCTGCTTCATTCTGTACTCCAAGGCCAAATTTGTTATTTGAATCTGTTATTCCAAGTATCTCTTGACTTCCTACTTTTGCATTCCAGTTCTCTATGATGTAGAGGACATCTTTTTTTGGTGTTACTTCTAGAAGGTCTTGTAGGTCATCCTAGAAATATTAAGCTTCATCTTATTTAGCATTAGTGTTTGGGACATAGACCTGAATTACTGTGATATTGAATAGTTTGCCTTGAAAACAAACAGAGCTCATTCTGTCATACATATGTGTATATATATCAACTACCGATCTGGGGAGTTCATCTTTCAGGGTCACATCTTTTTTTCCTACCGTTCATGGGGTTCTCAAGGCAAGAATACAGAAGTGGTTTTCCATTCCCTTCTCTGAATTCTCCAACATGATCCATCTGTTTTGGGTGGCCCTGCGTAGCATGGCTCATAGTATCACTGAGTTAAACATGGCTGTGGTCCATGTAATCAGCTTGGTTAGTTTTCTGTGATTGTGGCTTTCATTCTGTCTGCCCTCTGATGAATAAGGATAAGAGGCTTATGGAAGCTTCCTGATGTGTCCTTTTGACTGGGTCTTGTTCTCATGGGTGGAGCCATGTTCAGTAAAACTTTAATCCAATATTCTGAGGATGGGTGGGGCTGTGTTCCCTCCCTGTTGTTTGGCCTGATACCAATCTCTCAACCCAAGCCTCCTCTGGAGACTCCTGGACACTCACAGGCAAATCTGGCTCAGTCTCCCACTGAGGTGTGACTGGTGATGTAAGTAAAGTTCTAAGTGGTAAATAACAATACTGCATAGGAACCTGGAATGTTAGTTCCATGTTTCAGGGTTAAGATTGCAAGAGTGATCATTGACATTTTAGGAATCAGGGAACTAAAATGGACAAAAATGGGTGAATTTAATTCAGTTCAGTCGCTCAGTCGTGTTAGACTCTTTGTGACCCCAGGAATAACAGCACACCAAGCCTCCCTGTCCATCATCAACTCCCAGAGTTCACTCAAACTCACGTTCATCGAGTCCGTGATGCAATCCAGCCATCTCATACTCTGTCTTCCCCTTCTTCTCCTGCCCCAAATCCCTTCCAGAATCAGAGTCTTTTCCAATGAGTCAACTATTCGCATGAGGTGGCCAAAGTACTGGAGTTTCAGCTTTAGCATCATTCCTTCCAAAGAAATCCCAGTCTGATCTCCTTCAGAATGGACTGGTTGGATCTCCTTGCAGTCCAAGGGACTCTCAAGAGTCTTCAAAACAACAGTTCAAAAGCATCAATTCTTCAGTGTTCAGCCTTCTTCACAGTCCAACTCTCACATCCATACATGACCACAGGAAAAACGATAGCCTTAACTAGACAGACCTTAGTTGGCCAAGTAATGTCTCTGCTTTTGAATATGCTATCTATGTTGGTCATAACTTTTCTTCCAAGGAGTAAGCGTCTTTTAATTTCATGGCTGCAGTCACCATCTGCAGTGATTTTGGAGCCCAGAAAAATAAAGTCTGACACTATTTCCATTGTTCCCCCATCTATTTCCCATGAAGTGATGGGACCGGATGCCATGATCTTCATTTTCTGAATCTTGAGCTTTAAGCCAACTTTTTCACTCTCCTCTTTCATTTTCATCAGGAGGCTTTGTAGTTCCTCTTCACTTTCTGCCATAAGGGTGGTGTCATCCACATATCTGAGGTTATTGATATTTCTCCTAGCAATCTTGATTCCAGCTTTCATTTCTTCCAGTCCAGCGTTTCTCATGCTGTACTCTGCATAGAAGTTAAATAAGCAGGGTGACATTATACAGCCTTGATATACTCCTTTACCTACTTGGAACCAGTCTATTGTTCCATGTCCAGTTCTAACTGTTGCTTCCTGACCTGCACACAGATTTCACAAGAGGTAGGTCAGGTGGTTTGGTATTCCCATCTCTCTCAGAATTTTCCACAGGTTATTGTGATCCACACAGTCAAAGGCTTTGGCATAGTCAATAAAGCAGAAATAGATGTTTTTCTGGAACTCTCTTGCTTTTTCCATGATCCAGCAGATGTTGGCAATTTGATCTCTGGTTCCTGTGCCTTTCTAAACCAAGCTTGAACATCAGGAAGTTCATGGTTCACATATTGCTGAAGCCTGGCTTGGAGAATTTTGAGCATTACTTTACTAGCATGTGAGATGAGTGCAATTGTGCAGTAGTTTGATAATTCCTTGGCATTGCCTTTCTTTGGGATGGGAATGAAAACTAACCTTTTCCAGTCCTGTGGCCACTGCTGAGTTTTCCAAATTTGCTGGCATATTGAGTGCAGCACTTTCACAGCATCATCTTTGAGGATTTGAAATAGCTCTACTGGAATTCCATCACCTCCACTAGCTTTGTTCATAGTGATGTTTCTAAGGCCCACTTGACTTCACATTCCAGGATGTCTGGCTCTAGATGAATGATCACACCATCGTGATTATTCGGGTCAGGAAGATCGTTTTGTACAGTTCTTCTGTATATTCTTGCCACCTTTTCTTAATATCTTCTGCTTCTGTTAGGTCCATACCATTTCTGTCCTTTATCGAGCACATCTTTGCATGAAATGTTTCCTTGGTATCTCTAATTTTCTTGAAGAGATCTCTAGTCTTTCCCATTCTGTTCTTTTCCTCTATTTTTTTGCACTGATCGCTGAAGAAGGCTTTCTTATCTCTTCTTGTTGTTCTTTGGAACTCTGCATTTAGATTCTTATATCTTTCCTTATCTCCTTTTGGTTTTTGCTTCTCTTCTTTTCACAGCTATTTGTAAGGTCTCCCCAAACAGCCATTTTGCTTTTTGCATTTCTTTTCCATAGGGATAATCTTGATCCCTGTCTTTTGTACAATGTCACAAACCTCATTCCATAGTTCATCAGGCACTCTATCTATCAGATCTAGGCCCTTAAATCTATTTCTCACTCCCACTGTATAATCATAAGGGATTTGATTTAGGTCATACCTGAATGGTCTAGCAGTTTTCCCTACTTTCTTCAATTTGAGTCTGAATTTGGTAATAAGGAGTTCATGATCTGAGCCACAGTCAGCTCCTGGTCTTGTTTTTGTTGACTGTATAGAGCTTCTCCATCTTTGGCTGCAAAGAATATAATCAATCTGATTTCAGTGTTGACCATCTGGTGATGTCCATGTGTAGAGTCTTCTCTTGTGTTGTTGGAAGAAGGTGTTTTCTATGACCAGTGCCTTTTCTTGGCAAAACTCTATTAGTCTTTGCCCTGCTTCATTCTGCATTCCAAGGCCAAATTTGACTGTTACTCCAGGTGTTTCTTGACTTCCTACTTTTGCATTCCAGTCCCCTATAATGAAAAGGACATCTTTTTTGTGTGTTAGTTCTAAAAGGTCTTGTAGGTCTTCATAGAACCATTCAACTTCAGCTTCTTCAGCATTATTGGTTGGGGCATAGACTTGAATTACCGTGATATTAAATGGTTTGCCTTGGAAACGAACACAGATCATTCTGTAATTTTTGAGATTGCATCCAAGTACTGCATTTTGAACTCTTTTGTTGACCATGATGGCTACTCCATTTCTTCTGAGGGATTCCTGCCCACAGTAGTAGATATAATGGTCATCTGAGTTAAATTCACCCATTCCAGTCCATTGTAGTTCGCTGATTCCTAGAATGTTGACGTTCACTCTTGCCATCTCTTGTTTGACCACTTCCAGTTTGCCTTGACTCATGGAACTGACATTCCAGGTTCCTATGCAATATTGCTCTTTACTGCATCGGACCTTGCTTCTATCACCAGTCACATCCACAGCTGGGTATTGTTTTTGCTTTGGCTCCATCCCTTCATTCTTTCTGGAGTTATTTCCCCACTGATCTCCAGTAGCATATTGGGCACCTAGTGACCTGGGGAGTTCCTCTTTTGTTATCCTATCATTTTGCCTTTTCATACTGTTCATGGGGTTCTCAAGGCAAGAATACTGAAGTGGTTTGCCATTCCCTTCTCTAGTGGACCACATTCTGTCAGACCTCTCCACCATGACCTCTTGGGTGGCCTCACAGGCATGGCTCAGTTTCATTGAGTTAGACAAGGCTGTGGTCCTAGTGTGATTAGATTGAGTAGTTTTCTGTGAGTATGGTTTCAGTGTGTCTGCCTTCTGATGACCTCTTGCAACACCTACCATCTTACTTGGGTTTCTCTTACATTGGGCATGGGGTAGCTCTTCATGGCTGCTCCAGCAAAGCAAAGCCACTGCTCCTTACCTTGGATGAGGAGTATCTCCTCACCGCCACCCTTACTGACCTTCAATGTGAGATGGCTCCTCTAGGCCCTCCTGCGCCTGCACAGCCACCACTCCTTGGACTTGGGGTTGCTCCTCCCGGCCTTCGCCCCTGGCCTTGGGCACAGGATGGCTCCTCCCGGCTGCTGCCCCTGGCCTCGTATGTGGGGTGGCTCCTCCCAGCCACCCCTGGCCTCGGGCGCAGGATGGCTCCTCTTGGCTGTCATCCCTGGCCTGGGACGTGGGGTGGCTCCTCTCGGCTTTTCCTGCACTGTCGCAGCCTGGCACTCTTGGCTCCTGTCCCTGATCAGACGTGGGGTAACTCCTCTTGGCCACCACCCTTCAGGCATGGGGTCCTCCCAGCTTCTGCCCCTGACCTCAGACGTGGGCTAGCTCCTCTCAGCTTCACTTAGTGCACTGGTCGCAGCCACCTGTGACCATTGTATCTACTACTGTGGGCAGGAATCCCTTAGAAGAAATAGAGTAGCCCTTACAGTCAACAAGAGTCTGGAATACAGTACTTGGGGGCAATCTCAAAAATGATAGAATGATTTCTGTTTGTTTTCAAGGCAAACTATTCAATATCACAGTAATCCAGGTCTATGTCCCAACCACTAATGCTGAGTAATCTGAAGTTGAATAGTTCTAGGATGACCTACAAGACCTTCTAGAACTAACATCAAAAAAAGATGTCCTGTAAATCATAGGGAACCGGAATGCAAAAGTAGGAAGTCAAGAGATACATGGAATAACAGATTCAAATAACAAATAATAAATTTGGCTTCAGAGTACAAAATGAAACAGGGCAAAGGCTAATAGAGTTTTGCCAAGAGAACACATTGGTCATAGCAAACACATTCTTCCAACAACACAAGAGAAGACTCTACACATGGACATCACCAAATGGTCAATACTGAAATCAGACTGATCATACTCTTTGTAGCCAAAGATGGAGAAGCTGTATACAGTCAGCAAAAACAAGACTGGGAGCTGACTGTGGCTCAGATCATGAACTCTTTACTGCCAAATTCAAACTTAATTTGCATAAAGAAGGGAAAACTATTAGACCATTCAGGTATGACCTAAATCAAATACCTTACAATTATACAGTGGAAGTGAGAAATAGATTCAAGGGATTAGATATGATAGATAGAGTGCTTGAAGAAATATGGACAGAGGTTTGTGACACTGTATAGGAGGCAGTGATCAAGACCATCCCCAAGAAAAAGAAATGCAAAAAGGCAAAATGGTTGTCTGAGGAGGCCTTACAAATATCTGATTAAAAAAGAGAAACTAAAGGCAAAGAAGAAAAGGATACCCATCTGAACGCAGAGTTCTAAAGAATAGCAAGAAGAGACAAGAAAGCTTTCTCAAGTGAACAATATAAAGAAATAGAGGGAAACAATAGAATGGGAAAGACTAGAGATCACTTCAAGAAAAGTAGTGATACCAAGGGACCATTTCATGCAAAGATGGGCACAACAAAGGACAGAAATGATGTGGACCTAACAGAAGCAGAAGATATTAAAGAAGAGGTGGCAAGAATACCCAGAAGAACTATACAAAAGAGATCTTATGTCCCAGATAACCATGATGGTGTGATCACTCACCTAGATCCAGACATCCTGAAGTCCAAAGTCAAGTGGGCCTTAGGAAGTATTGCTACGAACAAAGCTAATGGAGGTGATGGAATTCCAGGTGAGCTATTTCAAATCTTAAAATATGATAATGTGAAAGTGCTGCACTAAATATTCCAGCAAATTTGGAAACTCAGCAGTGGCCACAGGACTGGAAAAGGTCAGTTTTCATTCTAATCCCAGAGAAAGGTAATGCCAAAGAATATTCAAACTTCTGTATAATTGCACTTATTTCACACACTTGCAGAGTAATGTTTTAAATTTTCAAAGGCAGACTTAAACAGTATGTGAACCAAGAACTTCAGAAGTTCAAGCTGGATTTTAGAAATGCAGAGGAACCAGAGATCAAATGTCCAACATCTGTTGGATCATAGAGAAAGTAAGAGAATTCCAGAAAAATGTTTATTTCTGCTTCATAGACTTCACTAACACCTTTGACTGTGTGGATCACAACAAACTGTTGAAAATTCTTAAAGTGACCAGAATATCAGACCATCTTACCTGCCACATCTGAAACCTGTATGCAGGTCAAGAAGCAACAGTTAGAACTGGACGTGGAACAACAGACTTGATCCAAATTGGAAAAGGAGTAAGTCAAGGCTGTATACTGTCACTCTGATTATTTAAATTATATGCAGAGTACATCAGGCAAAATGCCGGGCTGGATGAAGCACAATCTGGAATTAAGATTGGTAGGAGAAATATCAATGACTTTATGGCAGAAAGTGATGAGGAACTAAAGAAACTCTTAATTAATGTGATAGTGAAAAAGCTGACTTAAAACTCAACATTCAGAAAACTAAGATCATGGCATCCAGTCCCATAGCTTCATAGAAAATAGAAGAAGAAACAATGGAAACAGTGTGAAACTTTATTTTCTTGGGCTACAAAATAACTCAGATGGTGACTGCAGTCATAAAATTAAAAGACGCTTGCTCCTTGGAAAAAAAGATATGACTAACCTAGATAGCATATTGAAAAGCAGAGACATTACTTTGCCAAGAAAGGTTCATCTAGTCAAATATATGGTTTTTCTAGTAGTCATCTATGGATATGAAAGTTGGGCCATAAATAAAGCTGAGTGCCAAAGAATTGATGCTTTTGAACTGTGGTGTTGGAGAAGACTCTTGAGAGTTCCTTGGACTGAAAGAAGATAAAACCAGACAGTCGTAAAGGAAATCAGTCCTAATATTCATTGGAAGGACTGATGCTGAAACTGAAGCTCCATTTCTCTGGCCACTTGATGTGAAGAACTGACTCACTGGAAAAACCCTGATGCTGGGAAAGATTGAAGGTAGGAGAAGAAGGGGATGACAGAGGATGAGATGGTTGAATTGCATCACTTACCAATGGACATGAGTTTGAGCAAGTTCCAGGAGTTTGTGATGGACATCGAAGCCTATGTGCTGTAGTCCATGGGGTTGCAAAGAGTTGGACATGCTAAATGACTGAAATGAACTGACAGAGATGCTCTACACAGTCAGCAAAAATAAAACAGGGAGCTTACTATGGCTCAGATTATGAGCTCCTTATTGCAAAGTTCAGACTTAAATTGAAAGTAGGAAAAATCACTAGGCCTTTCAGGTATGACCTAAATCAAATATCATATGATTATACAGTGAAAGTGACAAATAGATTCAAGGGATGAGATCTGATAGACAGAATGTCTCAAGAACTTAGGACAAAGGTTTGTAGCATTATACTATAGGTGATAGCCAAAACCTCCCTAAGGGGGAAAAATATGCAAGAAGGCAAAGTGCTTGTCTGAGGAGGCCTTACAAATTGCTGAGAAGAGAAGTGAAAGGCAGGGGACAAAGGGAAAGATATACTCAACTGAATGAAGAATTCCAGAGACTAGCAAGGAGAGAAAAGAAAGCCTTCTTAAGTGAGCAATGCAAAAAATGGAGCAAAAAAATAAGATAGTAAAGACTAGTGATCTCTTCAGAAAAATTAGAAATACCGAGGGAACTTCTTATGCAAAGACAAAAGATAATAATAGGACAAAAATAGCAAAGACCTAACAGAAGCAGCAGAGATTAAGAAGAGGTGGCAAGAATACACAGAAGAACTATACAGAAAGGCCTTACTAATCTGGATAAACACAATGATGTGGTCACTCCTCTAGGGCCAGACATCCTAGGATGTGAAGTCAAGTTGGCCTTAGGAAGCATTACTACAAACAAAGCTAGTGGAGGTGAAGGAATTCCATCTGATCCACTTCTAATCCTAAAAGATGATGCTGTTAAAGAGCTGCCCTCAATATGCCAGGAAATTTGAGAAAGTCAGCAGTAATCACAGGATTGGAAAAGGTCAGTATTTATTCCAATCCCAAATAAATGCAATGCCAAAGAATGTTGAAACTACTGTACAATTGTGCTCATTTCACCTGCCAGCAAGGTAATGGTTAAAATCCTCCAAGCTACCCTCCAACAGTATGTGAACTGAGGACTTCCAGATGTACAAGCTAGATTTAAAAAAGGTAGAGGAACCAGAAATCAAATTGTCAACATCCGTGGGATCATAGAAAAAGCAAAGGGGAAAAAAAAAAAAAAAACTATGTTTGCTTCATTAACTATGCTAAAGCCTTTGACTTTGACTGCAATCTCCTTGGACAGTAAGGATATAAACTAGTCAATCCTAAAGGAAATCAAGTCTGAATATTCATTGGAAGGACTGATGCTGAATCTGAATCTCCAAAACTTTGGCCACCTGATGTGAAAAATAGACTCATTAGAAAAGACCCTAATGCTGGGAAAGATTGAGGGCAGGAGAAGAACGGGGCCACAGAATTTAAGATGATTGATGGCATCACATGAATGTGAACAAACTCCAAAAGATAGTGAGGGGCAAAGAAGCTTGGCGTGCTGCAGTTTATGGGGTCTCAAAGACTCAGAAATAACTGCGACTGAACATCAAACAACAATGGAGAAAAACACAGAAGTAATAAGAAAATTTACCAGACTGCAATCCATTCATTAAAAAAAATGCAGTTCATATAAAACAGACATAGAAATTTTAATCATATTCAAAACACTGATTTTACATAAACAAATATAGTCATATATGTGTTATACATAGTAGTATGTTTATATATATATATAATAGGTACATTATATATAAAATACTGATGCATACCTAGCATTTCTAAAATAATTAAAATAAATGCCATATTCTGTATCTTTAATATGAAGTTAAGCATTAATATAGTTCTACAAACTTTCATAACTTAAGAAGAAAAACTCAATTAAAAACTGAATTTTACTTTGAATCTTCACTCTAAAAATATAGTCAGAACTTTATCTTTTCCATATAACCACCTAGCACACACACCACAATTTGGTTTGTTCTCAATTAAAATGTAAGCACATTTAATTTTTAGAGCTACAGATCTTACAAGTAATAAATCATATGCTATAGTTTTACACAATTATGAATTTCAAAATGCCCTAGAATATATCTCTAGTGAATAAAAAATTTCTACTATGCACCCAAACCCTATCTGTGGCCACCTTGCTAGATATATTTAAGATTTTACTGTATTTACCTTGTATTTCTCATTGATTATTTTTGCTAAAATAATGTGCTTATTTTATGTTTTTTCTTTAAATTTAGATGGCTGAATAGAACTACACTATTTAATTCTCCATGATTAAGTGAGTCACATCATTAATATTAGATAGTTTGCTGATCATGCCCTTTTTATTCTAAGTTTAGATTTCACAAAAAGATTAAAAATTGATACATTTAAGAGATGGCAATTTTCACACAATGTTTAATACGAATCAGATATTTAAATGTTTATTTAATATACAATGCTACTTATTTATTGGAAAGAATGAGATGGTTCTTTATGTATAGATGTGGGAAAGAAATAATAATATTTAACTAAAAAGTCAAGTTTCAAAGTAACATATATAAAATGAACTTACCTCTAGGTAACACATAGAAAACTTATGAGATCACATGGGATGCATTTTGCTTCCAGCTCTTAACTACCATTGATGCATATTTGAAGCATCTAGGTACCATGAGACCCAAAGTCATCTCAAGGTGGGGGTTTCTTACATTAAGTTTGTCATTTAAGCACTTTCCAGTTACCTGACTTGTGCTAAAGTCAAACCCCATTAGGATTCTAAAACCAGATGTAATTATTGACTACAAAATCCAGAATGGGATACCCTTCTGGTGTCCCAAACAACTTACTGACCAAAGTTACAAATAGAAAATCATTTCTTTTTGAGTATATATTTCACAGAGTTTATCAAGATTCACCATCATACTCCAGGAAGGCCAGGATCTAACTGTGTGGTCAGTCTACACCGCTGGGATTAGTCCATTCTATAAAGCCTATGCTCATAAGCCTTAATCAAGGTCTTTTTACAATAAAAATTTTTTCATCTAGATTAATACAGTTTCACATCTTTTACAACAGCAATACCATACAAAAATCAATAACTCATACATGATCAAAATGAACATTTGTAATAACAAATACGTTACATGTACTGATCCAAAAAGACAGCTAATCCATGCTCTAATTCTTGCCTAAATTTTCTCATTATTTTCTGCCATATTACTAATAACAACTGACTTTAATTTTTGTCTACTGTAATTTGGACTTTATATAATAATAAGTTTGAGCTCACAAATTTAAAACCATATTAAATTTTTATTTCTTTTTAAAATGAATGACTGAAAATTAAGGAAATGGCTTTATGATTTCAAACTGAGTGATAAGAGCAGACCATTACTTTTATATACATCATGAATAAAATTTTAATAAGAGACTATACATTTACTTCCACTTCTACTTCTTATGCAGAAAGCTTCAAAAGGGTCACTTTAATGTCAAAATGACAAAATGCCATATAAACTATAAAAGCATAATTTCTCTTTAGCCATTACTAAGCAGTGGTCAGAAGATAATCACATAACTGGATTTCTAAAGGGAGACAGGACTCTTTAAGGAGAAAAGAGACACACTAACATCTCACTTTTGACACAGATTAGGAGTAAGAGACATCAGCATCCACACAAGAAGATAAAAAGAAATTTGTTAAAACCATAAGGAAATGAATTGAAAAGTTAAAGATGGACTGGTAGGTCAGTCTGGAATATTTTGGGACTGCACTCACGAGGGGATTTTGTTCCCACTCATAAAGATCTTTTCTCTGGGTCTCCACCAGATACTCTTGAGAAATGTGGAATGTAGAGCAGGATAAGATATCAGAAAGAGCATGATGACTGGTTTAGGTGACAGAAGGTGATTAACTACTTGTGGGGAGCAGAGACAAGAACTACATACTTCCTGTAGTCCTTGTTTCAAAGGAAAAGGCTTTAAAATGCAGGAGGAGTGACACAAATTGTCTCAAAAAAGTTAATCATCTATGTGAGGACAGATGCCTATCCCTGCCACTTTCACTGGATCCTTATCTCCCAGAAAGCAAAACTGAAATAGGGGGAATAAAACTTATAAATTCCATTCTTCTCCTCTCAGGGCAGTTGGGAGAACAGTGTAATGTATGCAACTCTTCTATTCCTTTATGGGGCTTCCCAGGTGGCCTTAGTAGTAAAGAGTTAACAAACCCACCTGCCAATGCAGAAGACAGAGAGTCCAGGGTTCAATCTCTGAGTCAGGAAGATCCCCTGGAAGAGGGCATGTCAAAACCCTCCAGTGTTTTAGCCTGGAAAATTCCATGGACAGAGGAGACTGGGGGGATACAGTCCGTAGGGCTGCAAAGAGTGGGACACGATTGACTAAGCACAAGGAAATTCCTTGGTGAGAGATAGTAAATCTTCTCAGTCATAAAATACAGTGATTGATAGTTTATATGTCAACTTAATTAGGCTATCCACCCAGTTCAAACTAATCCAGTTGTTTAGATGTTGATGTGAAGGTATTCTGTATATTTGGTTGGCATCTACAATCACATGCAACTTTAAGTACAGGAAATAACTTTCAATGACCTGAGTTTTCAGATTCAGTCTATCAGATGAAATGCTTCAAGAGCAAAACAATTTTCTTGAATAAAGAAAAAAATCTGCTGACAGACCACAGACTCACCTCCTGCCCAGGTTTCTAGTCTGCAAGCCTGCCCTCCAACTTTTTAGACTTCCTCCTCTCTCCACATAGTCACTTCAATTCAATAGCTTTCAATATATCTCTATATACTCAGATACTTACTACTGGTTCTGTTTTTTTCTGGTGGAGCCCTAACACAGAATTTGGTATTGAGAGGTTTTCTAGAGGAGCAGGAACTTGAGGATGAATATTCAGATTTGGTTGTTTCCATTCCACCCCCAACCCTGGAATTGGTTCTCTAAACTGATTAGATTTAAAGGCATTAAAGATTCTTATTAACAGTGGTAAGAGAACACTGGTAGCTCATGGCATGATGTGACAGAGATACTCAGAGATACTCTGAGATTCAGAGTATACTCAGAGTATCTCATTCAGAGATACTCTGAGATTCAGAGTATACTGGGTATACTCTGGGTATACTCTCATTCAGAGTATACTCTGAGATTCAGAGTATATTCAGAGTATCTCATTCAGAGATACTGGGTAATTCCAATCAAATACTTCTACAAGATAAAATTCTGAATGACTATGTTTTTGATATCTTAGAATAATTTAGTCAAACTAGGGAATATATCAGCTGCTCCTAACTGCACTGAGAAATATGCAGAAAGAAAAAGATGAATTTGGGGCTAGAAATCCAAGTGTCTACATGTGTGGTTAGTCACTCAGTCATGTCCAACTCTTTGCGATGCCATAGACTGGAACCTGCCAGGTGTCTATACGTGCCCTCAAAGAAACCTGTAGCCAGAAGGCCAAGATTTTTGAAAACCAAATCCAGGGTTTCATCCTAAAAGTGACTAAAATATAACACAAATTGAATTTCCAACCTCCCAAGGATTCCACTGATATGCTTAGTCAGTCAGTCAAGTCTTAGTCTTTGTTTACCCCATGGACTTTAGCCCACTAGGCTCCTCTGTTCATGGGGATTCTCCAGGTAAGAATACTGAAGTGGGATGCCATCCTCTCCTCCAGCGGCACTTCTGTTACTATGTTTTTCATCATCCTGAAACAGATGGCTTGATAGAATTGTGGAATAAGCTTTTGAAAGCTCAAATACAGTGCTAGTTAGCTGAAAATATCTTGCATAGATGGGGCAAGATTCTCAAAGACTATACATGCTCTAAATCTATGTCTAATATATGGAGCTATTTCTCTCATTCCAAGTTTTCTCTAGGATCCAGGAATAATGAGGTAATCACTATTATCCTCACTAATCCACTTTAAAAAATTATACTTCTCATGCTTGTGACCATATATTCTTCTGGCATAGGTGTCAGTCCCAAAGGAAGAACCACTTCCATTAAGAGACACAGCAATGGATTTCATTAAACTAGAATTTGAATGTCATCTGTATACTTCGAGCCTTTCATGTCTCTGAATCAACTGGCAAGGAAAAGAGCTATTATACTGAATAGGGTGACCAATCCTGATTACTGAAGGGATTTAGAATGCTACTACACAACTGAGGTAAGGAAGAATGTGTCTGGAACACAAGACATCCCTTTGGGTATCTTAGTGCTACCAAATCTGTGAGATCAATGGAAAACTGCAATTCAAATCCTTCAGGGAAGTTAATGGCCCAAACCCTTCAGGAATGAAGTGTAGGGGATCCCATCAGGTAAGAACTATGACCAGCTGAGGTGCTTACTGAGGGCAAAGGAGATATATTAACAAAATGAGAAAAAACAGAGCAGAATTAATGACTTGAACAATATCAAATGGTGTGGTGTAGATATGTGAAGTTAAAGAAGAAGTGAGTGAGAGTATAATCAGGTCAAGAGCAACAGTTAGAACCAGACATGAAGCAATAGACTGGTTCAAAATTGAGAAAGGAGTAAGCCAAGGCTGTATATTGTCACCTTGCTTTTTAACGTCAATGCAGAGGACATCATAAGAAATGTCTTGATGGATCAATCACAAGCTGGAATCAATATTGGTAGGAGAACTAATAATAACCTCAGATATACAGAAGATACCACTCTAAAGGCAAAAAGTAAAGAGGGACTAAAGCGCCTCTTGATGAAGGTGAAAAGAGGAGAGTAAAAAGCTGACTTAAAACTCAACATTCAAAAAACTAAGATCATAGTATTTGGTCACATCACTTCATGGCAAACGGGGAAAAAATGGACACAGTGACAAACTTCATTTTCTTGGGCCCCAAATCACTGTGGACAGTGACTGCAGCAATGAAATTAAAAGATACTTGCTCTTTGGAAGAAAAGTTATGATAAATCTAGACAGCATATTAAAAAGCAGAGACATCACCTTGCCCACATCATTCATGTTCACTGAGTCAGTGATGCCATCCAACCATCTCATCGTCTGTCACCCCCATTCCTCCTGCTTTCAGTCTCTCCCAGATAAGGGTCTTTTCCAATGAGTTGGCTCTTTGTATCAAGTGGCCAAAGTATTGAAGCTTAAGCTTCAGCAGCAGTCCTTCTAGTGAATATTCAGGGTTCAATTCCTTTAGGATTGACTGGTTTAATCTCTATGCTGTCCAAGGGACTTTCAAGTCTTTACAGCATCACACTTCAAAAGTTTCAGTTCTTCAGTGCTCAGCTTTCATTATGGTCCAACTCTCACAACTGCACATGCTACTGGAAAAACCATAGCTTGACTATACAGGACTTTTGTTGGCAAAGTGATATCTCTGCTTTTTAATATGCTGTCTAGGTTTTTCATAGCTTTTCTTCCAAGGGGCAAGTGTCTTGTAGGATTTCAATTTGCCAACAATAATAATTGTATTAAATATGAATTAAATGTCAGAGGTTACCAGACTGAATTAAAAACATTGGAACCTCAAAATACACCGTCTATGATAAATTCATTTTTAATATAAAATAGAGATAAATGTAAGCCTATAAAATGGTGAAAATATAGAGACTGCAAATACTAATAAAAGAATGCTGGAATGTTTGTATTAGCATCAGAACAGGATTATTATGGGGGATAGAGAGATTCTGAATAATCATAAAGGGAAAAATTCACTAAGAAGATTTTAAAAATCCTAAATGCTTCTGTCTGTGAAGTCACTCAGTCATGTCCGACTCTTTGCGACCCCATAGACTGTAGCCTGTCAGGCTCCTCCGTCCATGGGATTTTTCCAGGCAATAACATTAGAGTTTCCAAATATATGAAGCAAAAAAATGACTACTGAATTGATGAAAATAGACAAATTTAAAATTATAGTTTAATCCCCAATGCTCTTCAATCAGGAATTAACATAAAAGACAGAGAAAATCAATTAGGATATAGATAATATGAAAAACACTATCATTCACTCTCACCTAATTGAAATTTATAGAACACTTCATTCAACAACAGCAGAATACAGATTTTCACCAAACAGAATATTCACCAAACTATATTTTGAATTGCAAATTAAAGTAAACTACATACAAAGAAAATCACAAGAAGTACTTTTGACACCCACTAAAATAAACCAGAAATTAGTAAAAGAGAAATACATACAAAATGTATAAATATTTGTAAATTAAGCCACACACTTCTAAGTAACCCACTGATCAAAGTCATAAAGAAAATAACAAAATATTTTGAATTCAAGTCAACAAAAATAAAATGCAATTGGTCAAAATTTGTTGAATGCAAATAGAATATAGTTTAGAGAGCTTCATAAGTTGAGAGCTTATATATTTTCTGCATAAGCAATAATTGCTTACATTAGAAAATAAGAAGGTTGTCATACCAATGACCTAAATTTCCACCTTAAGTCTCATAAGATTAACTAAGACAATAATATTTTACTTCTTTCTTGCATAAGGTACAATGATGAACTTTCTGACTGAGTTACTCTCCTGGACTTCTCTCTTATAAGGAATGACCCATATATTCCTGTTCCATCTACCTTGAGACCCTACCTACCATAGTCAACACATGACTTTCAAGCTTGCAAAAACAGAACATAGAAGGCATATTTCATACTCAACCATTTCAGTCAAGAAAGAGACACTTTCAATCATATTCTAGCTACTAAACTCAATCCCCACTAAGGAACAGGGTGCTGAAGATAAAATCTTACTCTGGGTGTCTAGTTTCCACAACAATTCTATATCATAGAAATGGAGCATATATATCTTTGTCAGCTAATTTTGAAGGTTAAACATGTTGTTATTTGAAATCTTTTTACTTGCTCTTAATCTGCAGTAAATTACCCTAAGGAGTTCAGGAAAGACTAGCCTTAACATCTGCAAGTAGTAAATGATAAAAAATAAACCCTAGTTTTAGCTTATGAATTCATGTAAATTCATGAGTCTCCACCCCTAGACAGGGGCTTGGAAAGGAATGTCATAGAGACATGTGTTTTGAATTTTAGAATCTTTCTCCATATTTCTCAGACTTATTCCAGTAGCCTATTCATGGAGTATATATTTTTTGTTTTGTTTTCATTATTCAAAACACTTTCATGACATCCTTTCAGGAAACAACTTATAGACATTAAAAATGAGCATACAAATGTAGATATGATAGGAAGCCTGCCATATTTCCCACATACATACACCACTAGCTTTTTCTATAAGTGATAGAGTCAGAGGAACCCTAAAATACATAATTTTGTCCAGAATTCTGTCCAAATATTCAAAAGGCTTGCAAATACAAATGTCACCTTTATTTATCCTTTCAATCAAAGTTATGCCTTTAAAAAAGAGATAAGCTATGATAACACAAATTAAGATATAAAGAAAACTGCTTTTCTTCACTGTAATTTGTTACCAGATTAGCAGATGCTTCACAAATGATAAAGCGTATTCCATAAAAACCCAAGAAAGTGTTTAATAAAAAAGCACCTAGCCCCAATCTTAAGCTTTTAAATAATAATTAATAACAAAGCAGTAAATATTCCAGATAAAATTAAACTTGAGTAATCTAGATGTCATAAATCACCTGAAAAGACAAAAAGTGACATTATAAAGATAAGCAATTTCTCAGAGGAATATGAAAATCCTGAGAATAGGCATGGCTTCAGATGTCCAGCTACCAGGTTAAGCATTATGATCAATAAATAGAATGAACTAAACATTGGTATTAATAAATCTATGTCATCTAGGGACTTGTAGGAATAAGAATTATGATCATAACATAGTAATAGAAGCAGAGACATTACTTTGCTGACAAAGGTCCAACTAGTTAAAGCTATGGTTTTTCCAAGTCATGTATGGATATGAGAGCTGGACTATAAAGAAAGCTGAAAACTGAAGAATTGATGCTTTTGGACTGTGGTGTTGGAGAAGACTTTTAAGAGTCCCTTGGACTGCAAGGAGATCAAACCAGTCCACCCTAAAGGAAATCAGTCCTGAATATTCATTGAAAGGACTGATGCTGAAGCTAAAACTCCGGCACTTTGGCACCTGATGCAAATAACTCACTCATTGGAAAAGACTGATGCTCAGAAGGAAGGAAAAAACAGAGGATGAGATGGTTGGATGGCATCACTGACTCAATAGACATGAGTTTGAACACACTCTGGGGGTTGGTTATGGACAGGGAAGCCTGTTGTGATGCAGTCCATGGGGTTGCAAAGAGTAAGACACAACTGAGCAATAGAACTGAACTTAACTGAATTGATATATTCACTTCAAAAAATAATAGAAAGTATTATAATGAGGATATCTTGGAACATTAGGTTATCACTTACATTTATCCATAAACAAGAAAAAAAAAAAAATACAGCCAAGAGTAAGTGGAATACAGTAAAGGAAAATAAATTATAAACTAATTGAAGTACTTTTCAGAAGACATAATTAAAAAGAGAATATGGAAAATATTTTCTCAATGCATATTGTGAAAGTGACTAAGGACCAAGTTTTAGAAAAGGTAGCTACAATTAGCTTAACTTTTTTTTTTTGAAAGCTCATTCTGTCAAATGCATTTATTAAATGAATAACATTCCATGTGAATAAATAATTTCAAAGACAGAAAAGTAAAATAATTCAATGACCAAAGAATCCAACTTTTACCTTGATTTTAATTAAAAAATCAGAATTTGGTGGCAAAATAAACATCATTTGAGATTTATTAATAATGAAGGTATAAAAATATGAGAAAAATCTAAAATACATTTAGACTTTATGAAGGTAGCTACTTTTGAAGAAAATTTTAGGATGCGCTCCAAAACCCATATAATAACTATTTCTGGAGCTATAAAACATGAGGTATTGTTATAAAACTGCTCTGTAAAATATATACATAGAATTTTCTTTTAATTTAAAATACATTTCTATATTTGGGTTTAAATGTATTGTTTTACTTTACAGTAGTTTGAGGTTCACAGCAAAACTAGGGGGAAGGTACAGAGACTTCCCATACAACCACACATGCATAGGGTCCTGGATTATCAACATTCCCACCAAAGTGGAACATCTGTTACAACTGATGAACCTATAATGACACATCATAATTACCCAAAGTCCATAGTTCACATTATGATTCACTGATCATACTATACACTCTATGGGGTTTAACAAATGTGTGACATATAACCACCATTATAGTATTACACAGAGTATTTTCTTTTTTTATATGTATTTCACATATATTTTTAAGTTTCTACATTGTTTGTTGGTTTCTGCCATAAAGCAACACAAATCAGCCATAATTATACACACATCCTCTCCCTCCCTAGCCTCCTTCCCCTACCCCTATCTGATTCTTCCAGGTCATCACTGAGCACCAGACTGGGCTCCCTGTTCTCCACAACAACTTCTCATAAGCTATCCACCTTATACTTGATAGTGTATATATGTTGATGTTACTTTCTCCATTCATTCCACTCTCTCCCTCCCACACTGCATTCACAGGTCCATTCTCTGCATCTGTGTCTCCATTCCTTCCCTGCAAATAAGTTCACCAATATGTCTTTTCCAGGTTTTATACATATGTATATATATATGCACATTAATATACTGTTATTTTCTTTCTGACTTATTTCACTCTGTATAACAGGTTCTAGGTTAATATACCTCACTAGAACTGACTTAAATTTGTTTCTTTTTTGTTGCTGAGTATATTCCATTGTATATATGTACCACATCTTCAGTAGATGGACATACAAGTTGCTTCCATGTCCTGGCTACTGTAAACAGTGCTGCAATGAACACCTGGGTACACATATCTTTTTCAGTTATGGTTTTCTCAGGGTATAAGCCCAGTAGTGGGGTTTCTGGGTCATATGGTAGATTTATTCCTATTTTTTAAGGCATCTTCATACTGTTCTCCATAACAGCTGTATCAGCTTACAGTCCCACCAACTGTATAGGAGGGTTTCCTTTTTCCTACATCCTCTCCAGCATTTATTGCTTGTAAATTTTTTGATGATGGTCATTCCTACTGATGTGAGGTAACACACAGAGTATTTCACTGCCCTTAAAATCCTGTGTGTTCTACTTATCCATTTCTCTCCTACTTCAACCCCTGGCAACTGAGGATGCTTTTACTCTTGATATAGTTTTGCCTTTTCCATAATGTCAGGTATGTGGAGTCATTTAGTGCATGGTATTTTCAGATTGTCTTCTTAACAATATTCATATAAGTTTCTTCCATATCATTTTATGGCTGAAGATCTCATTTCTTTTTAGTATTGAATAATATTCTATTTTCTGGATGTACCATAGTTTATTTATTTGTACAGTTTCTAAACATATGTGACAAAGTATCTCATTATCCTTGAAGGAACAGACATACTTCTAGCTTCACTGTGCTTAAAATAATACTGCCACATATTCTACCCAGTAGTATTTTTTCCTCAATTACAGTTCCACAAAATCTGGTTCAGGGTAGGCCTCTAATATTGGAATAGAGAATTCTTATACCTGGCAATATTTTTTTTTTTTAAACAGCTGTTTAGTAAGACAATTTTGCACATATTCCTTGTGGAAAGCATGACAAAACAAGAAATTTGAGCCCTTGCAGTTAATTGATTACACTTGCAATTATAGTTAAGCTGGTTAAATGACTTCAGGGAAATCAATTTACTCCACATCACCAGTAAATGTCACCACTATGCACAGTGAATTCTCCACTAAAAATCCACATTCAAGAAATAAATCCACTCAAAGAATAATTTTATTTCATATCATGTTGCTGTGCTTCCAGTGATTTTCTTACAGTTCCTACCATCAAGCTGCAAAAACAATGGTTTCTCTAGGTTCTGTGAAAAGCAATGATAGGAGGATTAATTAACAGTTTCAAATGGATGTATAATTGCCTATCTGAAATCCTACCAATTTCAAAAGAGAAGGCAGGAGAAGTAAATTAAGAACAACTAATAAATTGAAATTACTCTAGTTTCTATTTTAAGTGTTTATGGAGAACTTAAAATGAAAAATTTCTACGTTAAAAAAAATATTACATTTTTATACATATTTTGGCATCCTTTCCAGCTATTTTTCTCTGAGAAAGGAGGAGGGTTGATAAGAACACTATTAATTTTGTCTGAGATGGTAAGGCAGAACAGCATCTATTTGCCTTTAGCCATCTAATTTTATTGTTTGTTACCCATTTGATCACCTGACTTTCCTGTTTGCTCCCATGATAATTGTGGAAAGATTTGTAATACTACTTCCTGAGGGACTGAAATGCTGTCAAAGCCTTGCTTAAGAGACAAGTACTTAATGTGAGAAGAGTTTTGCTCTGTGTCACTTGAACTTTGGCCTTTTCACTGGAGCATTTGACAAGAGTGTTAAATATGATAGTAGCCTCTGGTTTATCCTATTATGGCTATTCAGATGAATAGCCCTTAAGTATTCAGATGAAACATCCAATCCATTTCTAAGAGACCTTGGACACTGACCAGATGGTAATTCTTTTAGTTAAAACTGAGTTATACCTTTTGATGAAAGTGAAAGAGGAGAGTGAAAAAGCTGGCTTAAAGCTCAATATTCAGAAAACGAAGATCATGGCATCCAGTCCCATCACTTCATGGCAAATAGACAGAGAAACAGTGGAAACAGAGGCTGACTTTATTTGGGGGGGGGGGGGGCTCCAAAATCACTGCAGATGGTGACTGCAGCCATGAAATTAAAAGACACTTACTCCTTGGAAAGAAAGTTATGACCAACCTAAACAGCATATTAAAAAGCATAGATATGGGGGCGGTCCTAAGATGGCAGAGGAATAGGATGGGGAGACCACTTTCTCCCCCACAAATTCATCAAAAGAACATTTCAACACTGAGTAAATTCTACAAAACAACTTCTGAATGCTGGCAGAGGACATCAGGCACCCAGAAAAGCAGATCATTGTCTTCAAAAACAGGTAGGAAAATATAAAAAGACAAAAAAAGAGACTAGGGAGGGATCTCCATCCTGGGAAGGGATTCCTGTCACGGGAAGTGAGTCTTAAAAAGAGAGAAGTTTCCAAACACCAGGAAACACTCTCACTGCTGAGTTTGTGGCAAGCCTTGGAAGCACAGAGGGCAACATAACAGGGAAGAAAAATAAATAAATAATTAAAACCAACAGATTATGAGCCCAATGGTAACTCCCCCAGTGGAGAAGCAGTGCAGACACCTGCATTCGCCACTAGCAAGTTGGGGGTGGGCAGGGAGGCGCGGGCTGCAGTGCCTTTTAAGAATCAGGCCGGAATGCCGCGAGTGTAACCAGAGTGAACTAACTTAGGCTAGCATACCAGACTGTGGGATAGCTACCACGTGAAAAGCTCTAACATAAGACACCACCAGGACCATGCACAGAACAAAGGACGGAACAGAAATAGCCGGCTGCAGACCATCCCCCTCCGGAGAGAAGCAGCCAGACCCATAAGGGCTGGAAAGGGGCAATCACAGCCCTGGAGAGACTTTACCTACCAAACTACAAGCAGGCTTCTTTGCTAAGACTTCTTGGGGTCCTGGACAGTCACCATCCACCTGACAAGGGGCACCAGCAGTACACCTAGAAAACTGAGCAGCAGGGAAAGGCTATAAGTCACAGCGACTGTGCTTGCCAAACACCTGAGCTACTCGGTCCTGGGAAGGGCACAAAATGTAGGCCCAACCAAATCTGTGCCCCTGAGGGCTACCTGAGAGCCGAGCCTGAGAGGCTTAGACCGGGGAGATGCATGCAGCCTAGGGCCAGCCTCAGATGGTTCCCAGTGGAGCAACGTAGAGCCTGAGCAGTGTGTGCCATGTGCAGGGGCATGCCCAGCATAGCTGAGACACTGCGAGCACGCGCCAGTGTTATTTGTTTGCAGCATCCCTCCCTCCCCACAGCACGACTGAACAAATGAACCTTAAAAAAAAAAAAAAAAAAAGTCCACCACCGCCCCCCTTGTGTCAGGGCAGAAATCAGACTGAAGAGACCAGCAAACAGAAGAAGATAAACAGAGGGAACTGCCTTGGAAGTGCCCCCACACTGCCCATAACACCAGAGAGAGTCTAAAGAATCATCTTTGCTATTTTTACGACCATTCTCATTTTTGTTTTTGTTGATGTTGTTGTTTGTTTTTTCTTCTTTTCTTTTTCTTTTTTTTAAACTTTTTAAAAATTTTAAGTCCTCTATTTCCCTTTAACTGTTATTTTTATAACCTACTATTACTTTTCAAAAAAAAAAAAAGACCCTATTTTTAAAGCAAACACCATATATATATATATATATAGTGGTTGTTGTTGTCGTTTTTTAATAATTCTTGTGACTTTTTTTTTCCTTCTTCTTCTTTTCTTTAATATTGTATTTTTGAAAATCCAACCAACTTCTACTCTAGATTTTTAATCTTTGCTTTTTGGTATTTGTTGTCAATTTGGTACATTTTAAAACCCAATTTTCAGCACCCAATTTTACCTGAGAGTGAGATTACTGGCTTGACCACTCTCTCCTCCTTTGGACTCTCCTTTTTCTCCACCAGGTTGTCTCTGCCTCCTCTCTCCCCCTTCTCTTCTCTGCCCAACTCTGTGAATCTCTGTGTGTTCCGGAAAGTGGAGAACACTTAGGGAATTGCTTACTGGCTGGATCTGTCTCTCTCCTTTTCCTTTTCCTCTTTTATCCTCCTGACCACCCCTGCCTACTTCTTCCCTCTCCTCTTCCTTGTATAACTCTGTGAACATCTCTGAGCGGTCCTGACTGTGGAGCGCACATAAGGAAGTGATTACTGGCTAGCTTGCTCTCTCCTCTTTTGATCCCACCTCATCTCATTCCAGTCACCTCTAACTACCCCCTCCCTCTTCTTTTCTCCATGTAACTCAGTGAACCTCTCTGGGTGTCACTCAATATGGAGACACTTTTCATCTTTAACCTAGATGTTTTATCATTGGTGCTGTATAGATGGAGAAGTCTTGAGGCTACTGTAAAAATAAAACTGAAAACCAGAAGCAGGAGGCTTAAGTTCAAATCCCGAGAACATCAGAGAACCCCTGAATCCAGGGAACATTAATCGGTAGGAGCTCATCAAATGCCTCCATACCTACACTGAAACCAAGCACCACCCAAGGGCCAACAAGTTCTAGAGCAAGACATACCATGCAAATTCTCCAGCAACACAGGAATACACCCTTGTGCTTCAATATACAGGCAGCTCAAGTTACTCCAAAACCATAGTCATCTCATAACACATTACTGAACACTTCATTGAACTCCAGAGAGAAGAAATCCATCTCTCCCACCAGAACTCCGACACAAGCTTCCCTAATCAAGAAACCTTGGCAAGCCACTGATGCAACCCCACCCACAGCAAGGAAACTCCATAATAAAGAGAATTCCACAAATTCCCAGAATATAGAAAGGCCATCCCAAATGCAGCAATATAAACAAGATGAAGAGACAGAGGTATACCCAGCAGGTAAAGGAACAGGCGAAATGCCCACCAAACCAAACAAAAGAGGAAGAAATAGGGAATCTACCTGAGAAAGAATTCCAAATAATGATAGTGAAAATGATCCAAAAGCTTGAAATAAAAATGGAATCACAGATAAATAGCCTGGAGACAAGGATTGAGAAGATGCAAGAAAGGTTTAACAAGGACCTAGAAGAAATAAAAAAAAGTCAATATATAATGAATAATGCAATAAATGAGATCAGAAACACTCTGGAGGCAACAAATAGTAGAATATCAGAGGCAGAAGATAGGATTAGTGAAATAGAAGATAGAATGGTAGAAATAAATGAATCAGAGAGGAAAAAAGAAAAACGAATTAAAAGAAATGAGGACAATCTCAGAGACCTCCAGGACAATATGAAGTGCTCCAACATTCGAATTATAGGAGTCCCAGAAGAAGAAGACAAAAAGAAAGACCATGAGAAAGTCCTCGAGGAGATAATAGTTGAAAACTTCCCTAAAATGGGGAAGGAAATCATCACCCAAGTCCAAGAAACCCAGAGAGCTCCAAACAGGATAAACCCAAGGCAAAACATCCCAAGACACATATTAATCAAATTAACAAAGATCAAACACAAAGAACAAATATTAAAAGCAGCAAGGGAAAAACAACAAATAACACACAAGGGGATTCCCATAAGGATAAATGCAGATCTTTCAATAGAAATGCTACAGGCCAGGAGGGAATGGCAAGACATACTTAAAGTGATGAAAGAAAATAACCTACACCCCAGATTACTGTACCCAGCAAGGATCTCATTCAAATATGAAGGAGAAATCAAAAGCTTTCCAGACAGGCAAAAGCTGAGAGAAGTCAGCACCACCAAACCAACTCTTCAACAAATGCTAAAGGATATTTTATAGACAGGAATCACAAAAAGGGTATATAAACCCGAACCCCAAACAGTAAAATGAATGGCAACTGGATCATACTTATCAATGATTACCTTAAATGTAAATGGGTTGAATGCCCCAACCAAAAGGCACAGACTGGCTGAATGGATACAAAAACAAGGCCCCTATATATGCTGCCTACAAGAGATCCACCTCAAAACAAGGGACACATACAGACTGAAAGTGAAGGGCTGGAAAAAGATATTCCACGCAAATAGAGACCAAAAGAAAGCAGGAGTGGCAATACTCATATCAGATAAAATAGACTTTAAAACAAAGGCTGTGAAAAGAGACAAAGAAGGCCACTACATAATGATCAAAGGATCAATCCAAGAAAAAGATATAACAATTATAAATATATATGCACCCAACATGGCACTGCAATATGTAAGACAAATGCTAACAAGTATGAAAGAGGAAATTAACAATAACACAATAGTAGTGGGAGACTTTAATACCCCACTCACACCTATGGACAGATCAACTAAACAGAAAATTAACAAAGAAATGCAAACTTTAAATGATACAATAGACCAGTCAGACCTAATTGATATCTATAGGACATTTCACCCCAAAACAATGAATTTCACCTTTTTCTCAAGTGCTCACGGAACCTTCTCCAGGATAGATCACATCCTGGGCCATAAATCTAACCTTGATAAATTCAAAATAATTGAAATCATTCCAAGCATCTTTTCCGACCATAATGCATTGATTAGATCTCAATTACAGGAGAAAAATTATTAAAAATTCCAACATATGGAGGCTAAATAACACGCTTCTGAATAACTAACAAATCACATAAGAAATAAAAAAAAAAAATCAAAATGTGCATAGAAACAAATGAAAATGAAAACACAACAACCCAAAACCTGTGGGACACTATAAAAGAAGTGCTAAGAGGAAAGTTCATAGAAATACAGGCATACCTCAAGAAACAAGAAAAAAGTCAAATAAATAATCTAACTCTACACCTAAAGCAACTAGAAAAGGAAGAAATGGAGAACCCCAGAGTTAGTAGAAGGAAAGAAATCTTAAAAATTAGGGTAGAAATAAACTCAAAAGAAACAAAAGTGACTGTAGCAAAAATCAACAAAGCCAAAAGCTGGTTCTTTGAAAGGATAAATAAAATTGACAAATCATTAGCCAGATTCATCAAGAAACAAAGGGAGAACAATCAAATCAATAAAATTAGAAATGAAAATGGAGAGATCACAACAGACAACAGAGAAATACAAAGGATCATAAGAGACTACTATCAGCAATTATATGCCAATAAAATGGATGTGGAAGAAATGGACAAATTCTTAGAAAAGCACAACTTTCCAAAACTGAACTGGGAAGAAATAGAAAATCTTAACAGACCCATCACAAGCATGGAAATTGAAACTGTAATCAGAAATCTTCCAGCAAACAAAAGCCCAGGTCCAGATGGCTTCACAGCTTAATTCTACCAACAATGTAGAAAAGAGCAAACACCTATCATACTCAAACTCTTCCAGAAAATTGCAGAGGAAGGTAAACTTCCAAACTCATTCTGTGAGGCCACCATCACCCTAATACCAAAACCTGACAAAGATACCACAATAAAAAAAAAACTACAGGCCAATATCACTGATGAACATAGATGCAAAAATCCTTCACAAAACTCTAGCAATCAGAATCCAACCACACATTAAAAAGATCATACACCATGACCAAGGGGGCTTTATCCCAGGGATGCAAGGATTCTTCAATATCCACAAATCAATCAATGTAATTCACCACATTAACAAATTGAAAAATAAAAGCCATATGATTATCTCAGTAGATGCAGAGAAAGCCTTTGACAAAATTCAACGTCCATTTATAACAACTCTCCAGAAGCAGGAATAGAAGGAACATACCTCAACATAATAAAAGCTATATATGACAAACCCACAGCAAACATTATCCTCAATGGTGAGAAATTGAAAGCATTTCCCCTAAAGTCAGGAACAAGACAAGGGTGCCCACTTTCACTGCTACTATTCAACATAGTTCTGGAAGTTTGGGCCACAGCAATCAGAGCAGAAAAAGAAATAAAAGGAATCCAAATTGGAAAAGAAGAAGTAAAACTCTCACTGTTTCCAGATGAAATGATCCTCTACATGGAAAACCCTAAAGACTCCACCAGAAAATTACTAGAGCTCATCAATAAATATACTAAAGTTGCAGGATATAAAATCAACACACAGAAATCCCTTTCATTCCAATACACTAATAATGAGAAAGTAGAAAAAGAAATTAAGGAAACAATTCCATTCACCATTGCAATGAAAAGAATAAAATACTTAGGAATATATCCACCTAAAGAAACTAAAGACCTATATATAGAAAATTATAAAACACTGATGAAAGAAATCAAAGAGGACACTAATAGATGGAGAAATATACCATGTTCATGGATTGGAAGAATCAATGTAGTGAACATGAGGATACTACCCAAAGTAATCTACAGATTCAATGCAATCCCTATTAAGCTACCAGCGGCATTTTTCACAGAACTAGAACAAATAATTTCACAATTTGTATGGAAATACAAAAAACCTCGAATAGCCAAAGCAATCTTGAGAAAGAAGAATGGAACTGGAGGAATCAACCTGCCTGACTTCATGCTCTACTACAAAGCCACAGTCATCAAGACAGTATGGCACTGGCATAAAGACAGAAATATAGATCAATGGAACAAAATAGAAAGCCCAGAGATAAATCCACACACCTATGGACACCTTATCTTTCACAAAGGAGGCAAGAATATACAATGTATTAAAGACAATCTCTTTAACAAGTGATGCTGGGAAAACTGGTCAACCACTTGTAAAAGAATGAAACTAGATCACTTTCTAACACCATACACAAAAATAAACCCAAAATCGATTAAAGATCTAAATGTAAGACCAGAAACTATAAAACTCCTAGAGGAGAACATAGCCAAAACACTCTCTGACATAAATCACAGCAGAATCCTCTATGATCCACCTCCCAGAATACTGGAAATAAAAGCAAAAATAAACAAATGGGATCTAACTAAAATTAAAAGCTTCGGCACAAGAAAGGAAAATATAAGCAAGGTGAAAAGACAGCCTTCTGAATGGTAGAAAATAATAGCAATGAAGCAACTGACAAACAATTAATCTCAAAAATATACAAGCAACTTATGCAGCTCAATTCCAGAAAAATAAACGACCCAATCAAAAAATGGGCCAAAGAACTAAATAGACATTTCTTCAAAGAAGACATACAGATGGCTAACAAACACATGAAAAGATGCTCAACATCACTCATTATCAGAGAAATGCAAATCAAAACCACAATGAGGTACCTTTTCACATCAGTCAGAATGGCAGTGATCCAAAAGTCTATAAGCAATAAATGCTGGAGAGGGTGTGGAGAAAAGGGAACCCTCTTACACTGGTGATGGGAATGCAAACTAGTACAGCCACTATGGAGAACAGTGTGGAGATTCCTTTAAAAATTGCAAATAGAACTGCCTTATGACCCAGCAATCCCACTGCTGGGCATGCACACCGAGGAAACCAGAATCGAAAGAGACACGTGTACCCCAATGTTCATCGCAGCACTGTTTATAATAGCCAGGACATGGAAGCAACCTAGATGTCCATCAGCAGATGAATGGATAAGAAAGCTGTGGTACGTATACACAATGGAGTATTACT
This sequence comes from Capricornis sumatraensis, assembly GCF_032405125.1. Taxonomy (NCBI): domain Eukaryota; kingdom Metazoa; phylum Chordata; class Mammalia; order Artiodactyla; family Bovidae; genus Capricornis; species Capricornis sumatraensis. The sequence goes on along the minus strand of NC_091074.1, from coordinate 41,483,858 downwards.
CAGCCATTAAAAGAATAAATTTGAATCAGTTCTAATGAGTTGGATGAAACTGGAGCCTATTATACAGAGTGAAGTAAGCCAGAAAGAAAAACACCAATATAGTATACTAACAATGGCACTCCACTCCAGTACTCTTGCCTGGAAAATCCCATGGACAGAGGAGCCTGGTAGGCTGCAATCCATGGGGTTGCTAAGAGTCAGGCATGACTGAGCGACTTCACTTTCACTTTTCATTTTCATGCATTGGAGAAGGAAATGGCTACCCACTCCAGTATTCTTGGCCTGGAGACTCCCAGGTACGGGGAGCCTGACAGGCTGCCGTCTATGGGGTCGCACAGAGTCGGACACGACTGAAGCGACTTAGCAGCAGCAATGCATATATATGGAATTTAGAAAGATGGTAATGATAACCCTGTATTTGAGACAGCAAAAGAGACACAGATATTTAGAACGGACTTTTGGACTCTGTGGGAGAGGGAGAGGGTGGAATGATTTGGGAGAATGGCATTGAAACATGTATACTATCATGTAAGAAATGAATCATCAGTCTATGTTCTATGCAGGATATAGGATGCTTGGGGCTGGTGCATGGGGAAGATCCAGAGAGACGATATGGGGTGGGAGGTGGGAGGGGGATTCAGGATGGAGAACTCATGTACATCTGTGGCTGATTAATGTCAATATATGGCAAAACCAATACAGTATTGTAAAGCAAAATAAAGTAAAAATAAAAATTAAAAAAAATAAAAAGCATAGATATTACTTTGCCAACAAAGGTTTGTCTAGTTAAGGTTATGGTTTTTCCAGTAGTCATGTATGGATGTGAGAGTTGGACTGTGAAGAAAGCTGAGCACTGAAGAATTGATGCTTTTGAACTGTAGTGCTGGAGAAGACTCTTGAGAGTCCCTTGGACTGCAAGGAGATCCAACCAGTCCATCCTAAAGGAGATCAGTCCTGGGTGTTCATTGGAAGGACTGATGTTGAAGCTGAAACCCCAATACTTTGGCCACCTGATGCAAAGAAAGGACTCATTGGAAAAGACCCTGATACTGGGAAAGATTGAAGGTGGGAGGAGAAAGGGACGACAGAGGATGATGTGGTTGGATGGCATCACCGATTCAATGGGCATGTTTTTGAGTAAACTCTGGGAGTTGGTGATGGACAGGGAGGCCTGACATACTGCAGTCAATGGGGTTGCAGAGTCAGGCATGACTGAGCGACTGAACTCTACTGAACTTAGCTGAAACTTATACTTAAATGTGAACTATTTCATAATATACTTCCTTATGACACAAGGTTCTCCTTTCTTTACTAATTTTCTTAACATTGTGCCCAAAGAAAAACTATGACTATGAAAGTTCTAAGTTAGAAATAATAATATTACTGATGGCAGGATATCACTGATAAACTTTCTTTGGACACTAAATCTTTGATATTCTCAATTACTGAGACTCAGTCATACTTTACCTAATATGTACCAGAAACTTTGCATTCATTATCTCCTTTGATACTGAGAGTATCCTGTTAAAGTGATATTATAACCAGTGGGTGAAAAAACTAAAGTTCAAATAGGCAAATTGATTTTTTGAGGATTCACAGCTAATATGAAGTCCTGAATGCCTTCAAAGCCCATTCTCATTCCATTCTAATTCAGAGCTCTTTATACTCTGCTACCAAAGTACCTTTGTACATTGTGAAAGTTTAGGTCCAACAACTCCCTGTAAGTTTAAAGTTTTCTGGAAGTCATCCTGGAATTAAAGATTTCTGTAAATCATCTTGGAAATGATGTACATGTTGCATTATATTATATGATACATTTTTTTGTTTTTTGTTTTTGTCTTTTTAGTCTTTTTATACAGTTCATTAGGTTCTCATGGCAAGTATACTGAGGTGGTTTCCCATTTCCTCCTCCAGTGTATCACAATTTGTCAGTATTCTCCACTATGACCTGTCTATCTTGGGGGCACGGCATGGCTCATAGTTTCTAGAGATATACAAGCTCTGTAGCCATAACAAGGCAATGATTTGTGAAGGGATCACTGCAGTCCATGGAGTCACAAAGAGTCTGACACTGGGTGACTGAACAACAACATGATATATCAGCAATTGTTTTAAAAACATTCACAATTATTTATATGCTAAATTGCTTATTTTTCTTCAAATACTAGAGATAGAATGATGCTCCCAGATATTTGACTATGCTTATTCTGTTACAGAGCCTTCTATTTCCAAAATTACAGAGATATACATAACAGTTTGCGATGCACAAAACAGGAAGTAAATGGTAAGAACAAAGCCATGGAAGCAAAAGGGCTTGGCAAGGTAAAGGGACTTCAGTGATGGTGAGAAATAAGTTACACGTGGATACATGCCATGTTAACTAGGGAAGAACCATAGAAAACATGAGTTAAAATCATTTTTTTTTTAAATTTAACTAACTTCTAATACATTTGGAAGAGAATAGAAAATAACTAATCTATAAAAACAGTGCAATCTAACACATCCTATATTAATTGGGTTTAAAAATGACAAGCTTCATGTTAAATGCTGGAATATTACAAACATATGTAAAACACATTTCCTGCCCTCAGGATACTAGCAAGAGAAGGCAGTCACATAAAACTATGAAGACATGTAATGTGGTGAGTATCATCATAAAAGTATGCAGAGGACACACAAAAACCACAGAAGAAAGTGTTATATCTGGGATGCTGTTCTCTTCGGTTTGTAAGGATCTTATAGAGCAGATGGGTGGAAAGTACCACAAAATTACTAAAATAGTGTGATGTGTTTTCAGTTCAGTTCAGTTCAGTTCAGTTCAGTCGCTCAGTCATGTCTGACTTTTTGCGACTTCATGAATCACAGCACCTCAGGCCTCTCTGTCCATCACCAATTCCCAGAGTTCACTCAGACTCGCATCCATCGAGTCAGTGATGCCATCCAGCCATCTCATCCTCAGTCGTCCCCTTCTTCTCCTGCCCCCAATCCCTCTCAGCATCAGACTCTTTTCCAATGAGTCAACTCTTCGCATGAAGTGGCCAAAGTACTGGAGTTTCAGCTTTAGCATCATTCCTTCCAAAGAAATCCCAGGATTGATCCCCTTCAGAATGGACTGGTTGGATCTTCTTGCAGTCCGAGGGACTCTCAAGAGTCTTCTCCAACACCACAGTTCAAAAGCATCAATTCTTCAACGCTCAGCCTTCTTCACAGTCCAACTCTCACATCCATACATGACTACTGGAAAAACCATAGCCTTGACTAGACGGACCTTAGTCTGCAAAGTAATGTCTCTGCTTTTGAATATGTGTTTTAGTGAATGTTAAATTGTTTAGTATGCTTGACTGCAAAGGAATGTCCATGCTAGAGAAAAGTGTAATGGGAAGAACAGCACATAAAGTAGAATAAAAATATTAAGACCCCCTTAGAATGCTCACATGGCTTGCTGCATTTTTCCTTTATAAAATTCAATGTCCTTCTAATTACTTGTTCAGTGACTATCTTCTCTACTGGACTGTAAAATCAAAAATTGCAGGGGCTGTGTCTTGTCCCTTCGTACTCGCGCAGTTCCCAATACACAGCATGCACAATGTCCTGGGAAAAATCCAACGGAAGGGAAATATGTACTTGATATGGTGCACCAGACAAAAATTGACTAGAAAGTCACAGTGAAGGGAGCAGCATGTGTTAAACAATGTCTTTAGAAAATCTGACTGGAAGTAATGTGAGGGGTGGCTTAAATGAGGTATTAATTCACACTCAGAACTCATTCCTGGGATGGTAATAAGCCTGGAAAGAGTAATGACAAACCATGCTAGGAAGAAAAGGATGATTTAGAGGTGTATGTTCAAGATAAAACTGTCCATATTTTTCAAAGGAAGAATAAAAAGGCTGAAGAAAGTAACAAGATAGAAACAAAGACTGTTAACTTCTAACCTGAAGGACAGGAGGAAAACTGATTCTGAAGGAAAGGGAGTTAGTTTGGCAGAGGAAATTAATAAGACTTGATAAGAAATACAATTCAAAATTAATAAAGTTTGTTATTAAAATAATTTATCTGCCTAGGTCTTTTGTCTTTTTTATTGCTGATGAGTTAAAATCTAGTTTAAGAGTAAATATAACATCGTAATTCCTTGCCATCATTGTTGTTGTTCAGTCACTAAGTCATGTTGGTGTCTTTGAGACCCCATGGACTGCAGAATAACAGGCTTCCCTGTCCTTCACTATCTCCTGGAATTTGGTCAAACTCATGCCTATTGAGGCAGTGATCCCATCCAACCATCTCACCCTCTGGCACTCCCTTCTCCTCTTGCCCTCAATCTTTCCCAGCATCAGGGACTTTTCCAAAGAATCGACATTTCATATCATATGAAATGGCTGAAGTATTGGAGTTTCAGCTTCAGCATTACTCCTTCCAATGCATATTCAAGGTTTATTTCCCTTAGGATTGATTGGTTTGATCTCCTTGATGTCCAAGGGACTGTTAAAAGTCTTCTCCAGCACTACAGTTTGAAAGCATCACTTCTTCAGCAATCAGTCTTCTTTACTGTCCAACTCTCACATCCGTACAAGACTACCAGAAAAAACATAGCCTTGACTATATGGACCTTTGTCAGCAAAATGATGTCTCAGCTTTTTAAATACACTGTCTAGATTTGTCATTGATTTTCTTCCAAGGAGCAAGTATCTTTTAATTTTGTGGCTGCAGTCACCAGTGATTGCAGTGATTTTGGAGCACAAGAAAATAAAATCTGTAACTGTTTCCACTTTTTCCCTGACTATTTGCCATGAGGTGATGGGACCAGATGCCACAATCTTTGTTTTCTGAATGTTGAGTTTTAAGCCAGATTTTTCACTCTCCTCTTTCTTCTTCATAAAATTTTTAAGCTTACTTTAGTGATTTATATGTTTATTTTTTCCTTAAGCCACACTTTGAAGAGTATATTTACAAATATGAATACTTTAAAAAAAATCTATAATTTTGCCTAGAAAAATGAATCACAAATTCTGACCTTCGTTTTCCACAATGACTCCAATAAACAGGAATTTACATCCTTGCAAACAGTTTTAAAAGGGTGCTATGGAGTATATTTTTGGAATCTCTCCTCTGTCTAAACTTATCAATGAAAAACTACTTCAGACTCCCCCATAACAATATCGACTTTGTTTTCTTTCTTCAAGAGAAAATATCAAACCTTTTCTTAAGTGTTTAGGGGTTTGAGGGTTTATTTTTTAAGAGAAAAAATCTTTTTGGTACACTACATTTGGATAACTTTTTTTTTTTTTTTTTCCCCAGATAATGAGCTTATGGGGACTACAGGTCTGGATCAATAGCACAAGCACATCAAGTTTCCTTAAGCCCTGGATGAAATGCAGAGGGAGATCAATTCATGGCCTCAATCTTTCTTCAAATGTTTTGTTTCCCAATGACCAAGTGAAAATTATAGCTGTGTTTGCTTTGCTTTTTCCTATGACCAGAATTTTTCAGGTTGATTTTTAGAGTGAAGTATACCAGTTTTCATCTTTACTTACAAACTTAATTTTAGCAAGAGAAAAAGATGGTTTAAATGTACTATAAGAATCACAAGTGAAGTCAAGTAAAATAAGGAAAATATTATAAATTTTGGACAATACGGAAAAAGAGACAGAGAAGCCTTAAAACATTCTTTAAGAAGACAAAATATTTAGAGTGAATGCGTAAAGTTTGAAACTTATAGGACCATGATTGGATGGGGGGAGGGAGTGAAATTAAGGATATTTGACTCTTTTAAAAGCTCAAGTAGCATACTGTCCATGGAATAAATTTAGGAACTGGAACAGAGGCCCAGAAAAGTAGTACCTGGAAAACACTGATAGCTTTCTCTTTTTACACAAAAATAGTAAAAGGCAATGATGGAGAGACAACTAATTACACTGAAATCACTTATCTGGACTAAAGTTTATGATATGCAACCCAAGTCCCTATATTATGAATTTTAAGACTCCAAACACTAATATGTTTAAGTTTAGACAAGGTAACATATATGTGTGTGTGTGTGTGTGAGTGTATAGTACAGATAAATGTATAGTTCTAATTTATAAAATAGACTGCACTATTGTTTGCAATTATCAATTTAGATGGATAAATAACCCAAACCAGTTTTTTAATACTCAAAAAGTGTATGTCAATTTTTGTTTGATAATCACCTATAGACTGAATAGTTTTCAAATTTCCCTATGATGCATTAATTAATCATGCTGGGTTACACTTCTATAACTTTATATACCTGTTTTAATTAAACTATTATCTGCCTTAATTTAAATCACTCAGGATAAACTGAATATTTATAAACAAGTTGTTATATAATATTCAGATATTATGAACAAGGAAGTATGATACAGCCATTATCTTAAATACATGTAAAATCTAAGCAAATGTTCCAGAACCATATCTCTGAACATTTTTTTTTTTTGTCTGTTTTCTGTGTTTCTGGAGCCAGAAAACTGAGTTCAAAATCCAATAATGATACCCAGAATTTATAATTGTGAAAGGAGTTTACTCCTTTGTGTTTGAAGATTTTTTTTTTCAATTTTAACAAGAGGGCGTTAACTGTCTAAATATATTATGAGAAGTTTAAAAAGACATAAAAACAAAAGTAAAACAGACTGTAATGATATCATTATATATAATAACATGTATCCTTTGTCTCTGCACTGATCATACAGTCTTTCTAAAAGAGAGAACAATAATGGTAGAAAAGTTTCCTTTTATTTTATCCCTGTACACATATTCTTTCTCCTTATATGACAATGGAAGTTGTTTCTCTTACTTTGCAATAATTACAGTTATCTCCTATTGCATTTCTTTTTACTAGTGCCTGGATATCTGCTTTTAATCCCAGCCTGGTAATCACAGCTCTGTTAGGATATGGCCAGGCCTCCTGTTACTGCCTGCCCATCTAATTCCAACCTTCAGTGTCAGTTAAACTTGCTTAATCTCCTCTTGTCAAAGAGCTTCTTAGTCATATTTTCAGTTCATGGAACTGGAGAAGTGTAATTTTTTTTTTTAATTTTTATTTTTACTTTATTTTACTTTACAATACTGTATTGGTTTTGCCATACATTGACATGAATCCACCACGGGTGTACATGCGATCCTTTTTTATTCACTAACTTCTTGTTTGAGACATAATAGCACATTCAAGGTGTGCTTAGAATCAAGAAGAGGTAAAATGATAGAAAAGAGGCGAAAAAGAGAGTGTGGTATGGAATATTTGATTTCCAAAGACAAAGTAATCATTTAACACATCTAGTTTTTTAAATAAATGCTCTATTTTAAGAGAGAAGAAAAGATTCTACCCCAAACCAGGATTACTGTAGTGGGATTTGGGCTTATATATTCTTTTTATACGGCCCAGGTGTGTTCCACAACTTTCTTAACATGCTCTGCATAATGCAGTGGTTATTCTCCTGGTTCATATCCCTCTCAAGTACTAAATCATCTCATGAAAAATATGAAAGCTCTCTTACACCACACTTAAAAACACTTCTTCGTCATTAGGCAGGCCACTGACAGTAGGAAGCAACTACATAGACTGACCACAACAAAAACATTAGGAAATAGGAAAAAAGCACATGGAGAAGTGCAGGCTTGTAGTTACTAGAAGTGATGACACAGGGTGAAGAAAGAAAATAGTTACAGTCTCATGATGCCATTACTGTGAAGGAGCCCAAGTAGTAATTCTTATATATTCCTGTGTGTGAGACTGTTGGAACTTGAATATTTACTCAAGTAAAACTACGTTTCCTACTTGAGTATAATTTCCTGTGTTTCTTACCATTAGCTGTCACTTTTCTTACACTTCTAAACAGTGTCCTGGATGTTTCCTCAGGGGTCTGTAACCCTGGATTACTGTTGGCTGCCAGAATACTGGTGTGATCAAAATTAATATGAAACTTTTGTTTACACAACATAGTTGTTCTGAAAGGGAGAGAGGTGTTCCATGTGGATAAGGATAGAAAATAGTTTAAAAAGATTTAAATTTTGAAACAAATATATTTTGCAACAAATATATTACCTTACTATCCACTTGATACACTTTTTTTTTGGTATTCTCAGGAGGTGGGAAGTAAATGGAGATTTCAAGGTCTTTTCCATACTAATTGAGGGTGTGGTCAGGAACTCCAGAAAGTGAAAAATATCAGAGACCTTAAGTGTACCCTCCAATATTACTACCAGTTATTGGCCCTAGAAAAATTATTGGTCATCGTAACTATGTTTAAGAGATATTCCAGGAGTGAAGCTTAAGCAGATTGAGATCTGTCCAAAATTTCAAACCTATAGTTATTGTTAAAAGGTGTTCAATTATCAGAAAAGTTATGTGTTCAAAGAAGGGTCACTACCTGTATGTATGGACTACATTTGAAAATGTGACCAAATTTTACTAGCTGCCATGTAAAATAACGGTCCAGTTATAGCACCTGCAGCAGGTGTCTGGCAAAATAGAGCTTCCAGTCTTGCAGAAAAAATAATAATCTTAATATTCGATGACATCTTCCACATCAATTTACATCTCAATGGTAATAAATATAAATATTATACTTCTGACAAAATATCTTGATGTATAGATCTCCTTTTTATTTTGATACAAGAATTTCCATATACTAGTTTCTTTTAAGGAAGTAATCTGAGATTTTATCATTTCTCTTTGTGTTGTTGATAAAATAATTTTCCTTATCTATGCTATGAAAATGAATGTTATTAAATAAGTATAAAATATTAAATAGCTGACTCTGGCTGTTTATGTCTTCTAGATAGCAATAATCTCTCTGGTAGAATACATAGATCTTTCAAAACATAAAAAAAAATACTTTAATAGACTCTGATGGGCCTGTTAGTTAAGAAAGACAAGGACTCTTGTTCACAAATGGCTTGTGGATATTCTTCAACTGTCTTGTGTAATAAAATGGGAGGTATTCAAATTGACAGACCCAGCCAGAGAGAAATAACATGGTGGGTGGGAAGAAATAAAGTGGAAGAGAAAGTGAAAGGGCAAGAGAGGACTAGAAAGTGGAGAAGAGCAGAAGGAGAGACAGAAAATGTTCAGTCCTATGGTGGGATGCCAGGATGCATCAGTGTTACTTAAGTTGTCCAAGACCTTAAAAAAATTTGGAAAATAGTTGATTTCAGGTCAACAAAACAAGTGTTCGGTGTACCAAGATATGCCAAAAGCTGGAATGGGACCTGGAAACTATCAACAGCAGAGAATGAGAAGCTGCAATGTTGCAAAGTAATGGAAATTTGCAAAATCACTAAAAGTACTATAGCATTCAACTTTGGCAAAATCACTACTAGTATTATAGTAGCCAACAATCTAAAAAAAGCTGATTCATTTTCAAATTTTTATAATTTGCTTTATATTGGACATTTCTTTTAAATAAGAAATGTAGGGATTCAAAAATTGAAGTCAATGAAAAACCAGATTCATTTCATACAATGTCATTCTGAGAAACATTTTTCTAAATCACATTGACTCCATTAATATGCATTTTAATACTCTATTTTTAATGCAACAGAACTAGCTATATTAAAATTATTGAGGCTCTATTTTGTAAAACCATTTCTTTTATCTCTCCCAAAACCTACAGCAAGAAATAACATACTTTTCATTCATTTTACACTAAAAGTGGAAAAGTATGTTATCTATCCAATTTTCAAGGTTTCTTGCTGTAAGGATAATGCTTTTGTTTTCCAATCACTGCTTCTCCAACTGGTGGGTCGTAGAAACAGAAAACATGCAAACTCAAAATTGACATGCTTTGCAGAATCTGAGACGAAATGTTTTTCTGCCTATCAGTTCAAGCAGAACATATAATTATTTTCACATCTCACAGGAGTAGTCCTTTTTCAGTGTTAGATTTCCTTAATGCTCAGAGTTGGCAATGACAGGGAGAAAAAGAAGAAAGAAAAAAAACACATTTGGGGACTGTCATTTGCAATCAGTTCTTTGAAACTAATTTTGGAATGACTTTTAAATTGTGCAAAACATTTATCAGGCAATTCTCTTGATGGAGAAAATAGTTATTTCTCAGTTAAATTTGCCATGAAGTTTTCCCAACTCTGTCTCATTTTTGACAGGCTATTTTCAGGAACATCATCACCATAAGGAAGGTAGAAGTGTGGCTCCTATCCTAGGAAGACTTTCATTAATGCATTATCTTTTTCCAGCTTTACAGTCACATTAGGTATTTAGGTACTGTCTATGGCACGGGTACTTGTATGGGTAAAAATCACAATAACATTATCTTTCGGACTCAAATTGCAAACTGGAAAATGACTCAAATTTAAATTCTATGAAAATTCTTTTCCTTGGCAACACAGTTCATGGTTAGATTTGGTAGGTAGTTCAATATAAATGTCTTGTTAAGAGCAGTGAAACAGCTAATACCCTGATACTGAAACTATGCTAAGGTGTTAGGGGGTGTAATGAAACATAGATAAATTAAAAGGAACCATAGTAAAACTATAGTTTGGTCATACACCAGACTTTAATCCATTTCTAATACTTTCAGCGAATGTAAAATGTAACAAAAAATTGTACTGAAGAAAATAGAGGAATAGCAAGGTTATTTCCTTTGTGTCCTAAAAGATATACATATTAAATAAGGATGTGCAGGGTAACAGAATCTTATTGATCATAATGAAAATTCTCAATATTCTATATCCTTACTTCCATAGATTTTCATCAATGGGCTCCCCTGGTGGCTCAGACAGTAAAGCGTCTGCCTGCAATGCAGGAGACCTGGGTTCGATTCCTGGGTCAGGAAGATCCCCTGGAGAAGGAAATGGCAATCCACTCCAGCACTGTTGCCTCGAAAATGGACGTACAGTCCATGAGGTCCCAAAGAGTCGGACACGACCGAGCGACTTCACTTCAAACAAAAAATACATCTGAATTGTACAACTCTTGATATAACTCTCTGAAGATGCATCCTAAAGGCTTACTCTGAAATAAACTCAGTTGTGAGAACTGCTTAATAGTGATATAAATAGAAATTATTTGGAAACACTGCCAGGGTTTAAATTAGAAGCAATCACAGAGGATTCCAAATGTGTCAACTGAAAAAATCTTTCTATGCTATTTTCACTGGAATTAGAGAGAGCTAACTTAACAATTACTAAGTTATTAACACTATGGGTAGAATCAAGCCTTAAAACTTTAGCACTAGAGATAGAGCCCTTCAAAATCTATAGCCAGTCTATTACTCAGATTGATTTCTTACCAGCTCTCTTTTCTTCTTCCACTACTTTTACCATGTCACCCACTCAGAAACAAATAACACTTTATGCACTTCCATAATCCCATATACTTGTGTGTGTGCATTGTTGTCTCTTCGTGTACAATTATTTACAAGGTTAAAAATGGTGAATTGCTATTCATTCCTTCAAATCCAGCTCTGATAAATATTCCCTGACAGCACAAGACAGCCATCCATTCCTTGTTTGTACCATAGCAATTTGCGGTGTTCTATTAGGATGGGAACCATTTTAAATGTCTTTTATATGAGAACTGACATTTTCCTATCAGAGGTACATCCAAGGTGATAGATTATTTCTGTTAAGGTGATCACCCACTTCACCTGCACTTTTAAGTCACTGATATGTCTCTGTCCCATCATCCTCTATGACACCATAAGGAAAAGAGGAGTTAAGATAAATTCCATTGCATATTTTTGTCCATTTTTTGTATAGACCCTCCCCACCCCTTTCTACCATGACCATGACTCTCAACCATCAGTAAAAAAGTTCAGGGTCAAGGTAGAGGATATGACACAGTTGGAGACTGAACTTAATACACACGTTACCTTATAAAACCTAAGTGTTAGGAATGAGGCACCAAATTTGGCAGCTTTGGTACAGCTGCAAGACTTCTGCCGAGAAAACAAAATGCAACAGGAACATCTTTAAGAAGCCACGCATAAAGTTAAAAAAAAAAAAAAAAAAAGACTAGAAGGTGACTTGACCTATAACCATCACAGCTACCCAGGAATCAGGGATAGGGATAAGCATTAAATAGCAGGCTGTTGAAAACAGTTGCAAACCACAGTAGCATTTTGAAGAGAAATCAGTTCTTAGAGTGTAAGACTTCTCACAAACCCTGCTGTCATATATTGTGCCACAATGTAATTATTTCTCAATTGATCTTCCACAAAGAAAACAAACTTTTTGAAATTATAAATATAATCTATTTTAATTGTGAATCACCAACATATTAAATAACTGATAAAATATTTTAATGAAAACTTCAAGTAATTAAAACAAAAACACAGTAGGATTTTAAAAATAGATATCTGGCAATTATTTAATGAGGAATTAATTATGTTTCAGACTGTTCTTCTTAATAAAGTGAAGAGGAAATTCAAATAAAAATTAAGTTCCTAATCCAATGTTTCAGTCAAATATAATAAAGTGATGTTGAAAGAGGAAATGTTAAAACATATTTGGCAGTAGTCAAGTTTGTGAAATTAATTTAGAAATCCAATCAAAAGTCCATGAAGTAGGCATTAATTTTTTTAACAAATGTTTATTGAGAAACTACATTTTATTTAGAAAACGTAGGCATTTAGTCTAGTGGCCACAGCACTGGGAAAGGCCAGCTTTCATTCCAATCCCAAAGAAAGGCAATGCCAAAGAATGCTCAAATTACCACACAATCACACTCGTCTCACACTAGCAGAGTAAAATACTCATAATTCTCTAAGCTAGACTTGAACAGTATGTGAACTGAGAAATTCCAGATGTCCAAGCTGGATTTCGAATAGGCAGAGGAACCAGAGGTCAAATTGTCAACATCCACTGGATCATAGAAAAAGCAAGTGAGTTCCAGAAAAACATCTACTTCTGCTTCATTGACTATGCTGAAGCTTTTGACTGTGTGTATCACAACAAACTGTGGAAAATTCATAGAGAGATGGGAATACCAGACCACCTTACCTGCCTCCTGAGAAATCTGTATGCAAGTCAAGAACCAACAGTCAGAACCAGACATGAAACAATGGACTGGTTCCAAATTGGGAAAGGAGAACGTTAAGACTATATATTGTTACCCTGCTTATTTAACTTATATGCAGAGTACATCATGCAAAATGCCAGACTGGATGATACACAAACTGGAATCAAGATTGCTGGGATAAAAGTCAATAACCTCAGATATGCAGATGATACCCCCCTTATGGCTGAAAGAAAATTGGAACTAAAGAGTCTCTTGAAGAAAGTGAAAGAAGAGAATTAAAAAGCTGGCTTAAAACTCAACATTCAAAAAACGAAGATCATGGCATCTCATTCCATAACTTCATGGCAAATAAATGGGGAAACAATGGAAACAGTGACGGACTTTATTTTATTGGGCTCCAAAATCACTGCAGATGGTGACTGCAGCCATGAAATTAAAAGACACTTGCTCCTGGGAAGAAAAGCTATGACAAATCTAGATAGCATATTAAAAAGCAGAGACATTACTTTACTGACAAAGGTCCATATAGTCAAAGCTATGGTTTTTCTAGTATCATATATGGATGTAAGAGTGGGACCATAAGAAAAGGTGAACACCGAAGAATTGATACTTTTGAATTGTGGTGTTTCAGAAGACGCTTGAGGGTCCCTTGGACTGCAAGGAGATCAAACCAGTCAATACTAAAGGAAGTAAGTCCTGAATATTCATTGGAAGGACCGATGCTGAAGCTGAAACTCCAATACTATGGCCACGTGATGTGAAGAACTAACTCATTGGAAAAGACGCTGCTCCTGGGAAAGAGTGAATGTAGGAGGAAAAAGGGATGGTGGAGGATGAGATTGTTGGATGGCATCACTGTCTCAATGGACATGAGTTTTAGCAAGCTCTCGGAGTTGTACAGGGAAGCCTGTACAGGGAAGCCTGGCGTGCTGCAGTCCCTGGGGTCACAAAGAGTTGAACACTACTGAGTGACTGAACTGGGGCATTTAGAAATTAAAGTATTTTATATTCTTCAAGTGAGCACTATTTCTATAATTTTATATCTATATTTCCTATAGAAGACTATGACATTCTGTTAAATTAAAAACTTGAAAGGTAAGTTACATTTTATAGCCTTATTTTGTAAATATGTTTATAAATATAGGATATTATATTTCATCTTACTTTATAAATCTGCTTATAAAATATATAGTATATAATATATAGTTTTACTCTATATAAATATACATATATTATAAACTGAAATATAAATTGATACTTCCTATTTTCCTTCTTAGCCATTTTTCCTTTTTTAAATCACATTTCTTCTCATCACCTCAAAGGAGTGATATGGTAGTATACATAGAAAGAAAGAAATTCTCATGATTTCAGACTTTCACTTTATATTTTACAAAGTAAAATATATTTTAAGTAAAATATAATAGGGCTCTTTTATTTAGTCAAAAGACTTGGGGTTTTAAAAGGGGAAGATGTTCCTTTTCTTCCCGTCTCTCAAAGCTAGTAAAGGTTTTCTCAGGTTTAGAGAATGGAGGAGAACTAGCAGGGAACTGCTGAGAATATAGACATAGTAAAATGTCCCAGAGTTTCTGTGCTTTGCATTCTTTCCCCAGCTCCATGGAGAAAGAGTGTCTAGGAAGAGAGATATCACAACTCAGAGCGGTTTAAAGAAAGAAGACTGATTATTTCACTTCCCTCCAATACAGCAGTGTCAGGGAAGATGCCAAATCCAGAGTGGCTGTCATTGATCAATGCTTAAGATCATGAAGCAGGCGATGGAAGGTTCACCATAAGCAAACATGGATATTAAACAACCAGAGACTGGTACAACCCACACACATGCCTCTGTGCCACGTAAACACTCCAGCATTTAGATCTGACTTCAAGGTGAAAAAGGTCGGACTAAATTAAGTCCCAGCTACTCCAGCAGAAAAAGGTTTTAAGTTTATGAAAGTCCTCTTCTACATTCTGCACTAGTACTATGACTGTGCAATTAAAATTCTTTCTTTTCTATCTGACTTTTTTTGCCCATAGTGAATGAGCAATCACATTTTCCCCAACTTTTCCTTCAATATCTTTAGCAGCTGATAAAGATGTTACTTTTGGTACCTCAATGAATAACACTGAAATTGGTCCTGCCTACTAGTGGCCACAGGACTGCAAAAGGTCAGTTTTCATTCCAATCCCAAAGAAAGGCAATGCCAAAGAATGTTCAATTACACTCATCTCACATGCTAGTAAAGTAATGCTCAAAATTCTCCAACCAGGCTTCAGCAATATGTAAACTGTGAACTTCCAGATCCTCAAGCTGGTTTTAGAAAAGGCAGAGGAATCAGAGATCAAATTGCCAACATCTGCTGGATCATTGAAAAAGCAAGAGAGTGCCAGAAAAACATCTATTTCTGTTTTATTGACTATGCCAAAGCCTTTGACTGTGTGGATCACAAGAAACTGTGGAAAATTCTGAAAGAGATGGGAATACCAGACCACCTGACCTGCCTCTTGAGAAACCTGTATGCAGGTCAGGAAGCAACAGTTAGAACTGGACATGTAACAACAGCCTGGTTCCAAAAAGGAAAAGGAGTACATTAAGGCTGGATATTGTCACCCTGCTTATTGAACTTCTATGCAGAGTACATCATGAGAAGCACTGGGCTGGAAGAAGCACAAGCTGGAATCAAGATTGCCGGGAGAAATATCGATAACCACAGATATGCTGATGACACCACCTTTATGGCAGAAAGGGAAGAGGAACTAAAAAGTCTCCTGATGAAAGTGAAAAAGGAGAGTGAAAAGTTGGCTTAAAGCTCAACATTCAGAAAATGAAGATCGCGGCATCTGGTCCCATAACTTCATGGTAAATAGATGGGGAAACAGTGGAAATAGTGGCTGACTTTATATTTGGGGGCTTCAAAATCACTGCAGATGGTGATTGCAGACATGAAATTAAAAGACAGTTACTCCTTGGAAAGAAAGTTATGAACAACCTGCTGCTGCTGTTGCTAAGTCGCTTCAGTCATGTCCAACTCTGTGTGACCCCATAGATGGCCTCCTCCAGGCTCCTCTGTCCCTGGGATTCTTCAGGCAAGAACACTGGAGTGGGTTACCATTTCCTTCTCCAATGCATGAAAGTGAAGTCGCTGAGTCGTGTCCGAATCTTAGTGACTTCATGTACTGCAACCTACCAGGCTCCTCCATCGATGGGATTTTCCAGGCAAGAGTACTGGAGTGGAGTTCCCTTGCCTTCTCCGTTGACCAACATAGACAGCATATTAAAAAGCAGAGACATTACTTTAGCAACAAAGGTCCGGCTAGTCAAGGCTATGGTTTTTCCAGTAGTCATGTATGGATGTGAGAGTTGAACTGTGAAGAAGGCTGAGCACCGAAGAATTGAGGCTTTTGTACTGTGGTGTTGGAGAAGACTCTTGAGACTCCCTTGGACTGCAAGGAGATCCAACCAGTCCATCCTAAAGGAGATCAGTCCTGGGTCTTCATTGGAAGGACTGATGTTGAAGCTGAAACTCCAATACTTTGGCCACCTCATGCGAAGATTTGACTCACTGGAAAAGACCTTGATGTTGGGAGAGATTGGGGGCAGGAGGAGAAGGGGACAACAGAGAATGAGATGGCTGGATGGCATCACCGACTTGATGGACATGAGTTTGGGTAAACTCTGGTTGTTGGTGATGACAGGGAGGCATGGCATGCTGGGATTCATGGGGTTTCAAAGAGTCGGATACATCTGAGCAACTGAACTGAACTGAACACAGATTCTAAAGGGGCTTGATGTCTGATCTTCAAGATTGTAAAATCTTGTTTGAGTGTATGTATTGATGTTATTTACATTTATTAATTTTGCTGTCATCTAGATTTATTCCTTTTATGTCATCTTTTCTCAAAACTTTTAGAGGATATTCAAAAATCCTGATTTCTCTTTTGATTTCTTCTTTGACTCACTAGCTGTTTTTGTTTAGAAAGTAGAAGTTAAACGTTCTTACCAAAAAAAATAAAAAAAAAATAAAAAAGATAAATATGCAATGTGATGGATCTGTCAACTTAACAAGAACAACAAAACCTGGATAATGAGGTCCTTCTATCCTTAACCCTCTCAACCATCTCTTCTAAACAACTGAAGAGTCAGTCATAGCCAATACATATATTTAGTATCTACTGAATAATAAAGTGATAGACAAAATTTTTCAGAGCCCCTGGACTAAAGTAGAACCACAAGAACATGCAAAAATAATTTAGAAAAAGAAGTAATAAAGATTTCCTAGTGGCCTAGTCACCATGAGGCTCTTATTTTTTCTAATAAAATATTGGCTGTGATTGACTCTTAAGTTGTTTAGAAGAGACGGTTCAGAGTGTTGAGAATAGCAGGACCTCATTATCAAGGTTTTGTTGTTATTGTTTGGTTGACAGATCCATCACATTGCATATTTATCTTTTTTTTTTCTTTTTCATCGAGTTAATGATGCCATCCAGCCATCTCATCCTCTGTCATCCCCTTCTCCTCCTGCCCCCAATCCCTCCCAACATCAGAGTCTTTTCAAATGAGTCAACTTTTTGCATGAGGTGGCCAAAGTACTGGAATTTCAGCTTTAGCATCATTCCTTCCAAAGAAATCCCAGGGTTGATCTCCTTCAGAATGGACTAGTTGGATCTCCTTGCAGTCCAAGGGACTCTCAAGAGTCTTCTCCAACACCACAGTTCAAAACCATCAATTCTTTGGCGCTCAGCCTTCTTCACAGTCCAACTCTCACATCCATACATGGCCACTAGAAAAACCATAGCCTTGACTAGACGGACCTTTGTTGGCAAAGTTATGTCTGTGCTTTTGAAAATGCTATCTAGGTTGTGGACATGAGTTTGAGTGAACTCCGGGAGTTGGTGATGGACAGGGAGGCCTGGTGTGCTGCAATTCATGGGGTCACAAAGAGCTGGACATGACTGAGTGACTGAACTGAACTGAACTGAAATTTATAAATAAATAAATAAATAAATATATATATATATATATAAATAAATAAATAAATATATATATATATAATGAAACAATGTCTTTACTATGGGATAACCTTTAATAATATATATTTATTTTATTATTTTCTATCTCATTTTAACATAATGGTCATTACTAGAGTGACCATAAATATTGGTTTTCTCAGAAAAATTCTGGTTTACATCTACTGACAAGCTTACTATTAATCTCATATTATTTATCTTTCAAAATTGTCTTATGTTATGTAATGAAGGATTTGCTTATTCTACTTAAGGCCCACTAAGTTGGTTTCTCAACACGGTACTAGTTGGAACTCAAATACATGAGTGTCCTTCTCTTGGATCTGAGCTCTGCTTCTCAGAAAATAACTCCAACTTCTCATAATTTACCATCCTCCACTATACTATAGACTGAAGAGAGTTTCACTATTTTCTGAAAAATTTAACTCATTTTTTGGTGACATGCACAGAGATGGGCTATCAGTAGGTTCTTGACACCATGTGATTCTTATAAATTTAGATAGCAGTGTAATTAACTTTATCATGATATATGTAAATTTTGCTTATTATTTTGTAAATCATCACTCAGTGCTTAGTGAAAGTGAAAGTGTTAGCTGCTCAGTCATCTCCAACTCTTTGCTACCCCATGGGCTGTAGCCTGCCAGGCTCCTCTGTCAATGGAATTCTCTAGGCAAGAATTCTGGAGTGTGTTGCCATTTCCTCCTACAGGGGATCTTCCTGACCCAGGCATCAAACCCAGATCTCCTGCATTACAGGCAGATTCTTTACCAACTTAGCCACCAGGGAAATCTATTTTTTTTAAAGTACTACTCAATGTTTATGTGATAATTTATTAAAAATCACTTTATATATCCTATAATTTATTTGCATTATCTTTGAAACTGCTTTGAAACTAACTTTTTGAATAAAATCATAAAATTTGAAAGTTCACTCATGAAGCAAATAGTTTAAGCTGGCTAAGCAAATTCCCACTCACAATAGCCACAGCCTCTTCTCATGATCACTTTTTTCTCATTACTGGGCCAACCTTGGGCCTCAGTTTTGGTCTATAATATGTAAGCAGAAGTCCTTACTAAAAGAAAAATAAAGTATCTTTATTTTTTTTTTACCATTTACTTTCTACTAACTCACCCTCTTCATTGTACTTAGTGTACTTCTTTCTCTCAAGAATAAAACAAAAGTAGTAAAGGCATAGCTTCCACTATGTGATTGTAATACAGCAAATGTCAAGAGGAAACTCTACATACTAGGAATGTGTGGCCAGAAGAAGAAACTTTGTCCCTTTGTAATACTGTATTGCTTACCCTTGGATATCTTATGGTGCAAAACCAAGATACTGTTATACCTTCAAGTCACTACAGTAGGATTTTATGCTATCTGCAGAATATAAAATGCTGACAGAAGTGGATGCTACAAGTAACAGAACCTGAAATGTGACTTATATGACAAGAGAGGTAAGGACCTAGATAGTGTGTATCCCATAATACCAGCTTGAAAAATAAGTAAACCATGGTTAGAGGTGACAAAATATTTGATAAAATGTTTGCATGCTGAACCTTGTGAAACAGAACACTCATCTTCTCTGATGTTAGGGGAACCTGTACTGTGATTTATTATTCCCAGAAAATCTTTACAAGAGAACTTTTTCAAACTAAACTTAGTCATATACCTTATACACATGTGTACTTTTCCTCATTAAAAAAAAAAAAACAGAGTCTATAAACATTTTATGATAATTGTAGTCCACCGATAGTCTTCAAATGAACAAATTTTGATATAAGAATCAAAACTGACACTAATTATTGAGATAGTTCTTAATGAGGATATGCAATGCAAATAATGAAAATCTTGAAGAATTACCCAAATGTGATTGATAAATGCACACATTTTTAGTCATATCCTCCATACTTCTGCTTGAGATTTTACTTCAGGAATCACAGAGGAAAAGGTTTCAAAATAGAGTGGGGGCTGCAGATGTCATTTCAGTAAATATTTCCTAGAGACACTCTTTACAAAGAGTTTTGATGATGCATTCAATTTTAGGATACACCACCTATTTCCCCTATATCTGTAAAGAAACTTTAACAGGAGGAAACCCAGTTCCTAAAACAGAGAAAGAAGTTTAACTGACTTCAGAGGGAATACTGAGATTCATGCCCTGCACTTAGGAGGTGGTTTTCTCAGTTACATTTGACACAGAGCACTGTGCTGGATTAAATGACCACGGTTTCTAATACTGGATCGTTCAATGTCCAAATTAGAAGTAAAGTGATACACACATATACATGTGATACATTATTTGAACCTAGGCATGTGTTACCTTTCAGTTCAGGTCAGTCACTCAGTCATTTCTGATTTTTTTTGTGACCCCATGGACTGCAGCACACCAGGCTTCTCTGTCCATCACCAACTCCTGAAGCTTGTTTAAACTCATGTCCATCAAGTCAGTGATGCCATCCAACCATCTCATCCTCTGTTGTTCCCTTCTCCTCCTGCCTTCAATCTTTCCCAGTATCAGGGTCTTTTTCAATAGTCAGTTCTTCACATCAGGTGGCCAAAGTATTGGAGCATCAGTCATTCCAACCATAAGTTCTTCCAGGCTTACATAGATTTGACTCTGACAGGACCCTGAGTGAAGAATTGTCTACTGACTGCCTAGGGCTAAGCTTAAGTAGTAAATTTACATGGTTTCAAGAAACAGCTACAGTACAAACTGAATACACTTTCATTTGCTCCACAATGATCTTCAAAAGTAAACTGAACCATGAGCCCTTTGGTTCAAGTGAACTATGATTTCTTAACCATTTTGTAAAGAGTTAATAGTCTTAAGTATGAGTTACCAGATTTCATGCTAATATGATAGATACAAGATATAATGCATCAATAGCCTCAGAAACACAGATGACACCACTTTTATGGCAGAAACTGAAGAAGAACTAAAAAGCCACTTGATGAAAGTGATACAGAAGAGTGAAAAAGTTGGCTTAAAAGTCAACATTCAGAAAATGAAGATCATGGTATACGCTCCCATCATTTCATGGCAAATAGATGTGGAAACAATGGAAACAGTAGAGACTTTATTTGGGGGTGGGGGGCTACAAAATCACTGCAGATGGTGACTACAGCCATGAAATTAAAAGACACCTGCTCCTGGGAAGATAAGTTATGACCAACCTAGATTCCATATTAGAAAGCAGAGACATTACTTTACCAACAAAGGTCGGTCTAGTCAAAGCTATGGTTTTTCCAGTAGCCATGTATGGATGTGAGAGTTGGACTATAAAGAAAACTGAGAGCCAAAGAATTGATGCTTTTGAACTGTGGTGTTGGAGAAGACTCTCAAGAGTCCCTTGGACTGCAAGGAGATTCAACCAGTCAATCTTAAAGGAAATCAGTCCTGAATATTCATTGGAAGGGCTGATGCTGAAGCTGAAACTCCAGTACTTTGGCTACCTGATGTGAAGAACCAACTCATTGAAAAAGGCCTAGATGCTGGGAAAGATTGAAGGTGGGAGGAAAAGGAGATGACAGAGGATGAGATGGTTGGATGGCATCATCGACACAATGGACATGAGTTTGATTAGTCTCTGACAGTTGGTCACAAAGAGTCAGACACGACTGAGTGACTGAACTGACTGAAATTTTAAATTATGCTTTATGGAACAGTAAATATTACTTCCATGGAAAAAGTTAAAATATAAAGCAGGGATTGGGTGTTTAAGGGCAAAAATCTAGACAGAAAAAGAAAGTCAAAGAGGAAGGGCATGGCCCAAGAATACATTGGAGGGCTAAAATCTTTATAAGAAAAGAGATCAAATTTCATTGTATGTGAAGGAATGATTAGGTAACTATTAAAAACAGTGTATTTAATTTTCAGATTTAAGTCTTATGTAGCAATATCTTATCCTTCTAATTGAAATCTTTAAAGCTAGCCTTCATGTGAGTCATATTTCAAGGAGAGAAGGAATCACAGTGGTGTCAACAGGTGGTCATGATGCAAAAAAGAGAAAGAATATATCTGAGTTAAAGAAGAGGTGGCAAGAATACATGGAAGAACTGTACAAAAAAGATCTTCATGACCCAGATAATCATGATGATGTGATCACTAATCTAGAGCCAGACATCTTGGAATGTGAAGTCAAGTGGGCCTTAGAAAGCATCACTACGAACAAAGCTAGTGGAGGTGATGGAATTCCAGTTGAGCTGCTTCAAATCCTGAAAGATGATGCTGTGAAAGTGCTGCACTCAATATGCCAACAAGTTTGGAAAACTCAGCAGTGGCCGCAGGACTGGAAAAGGTCAGTTTTCATTCCAATCCCAAAGAAAGGCAATGTAAAAGAATGCTCAAACTACCGCACAACTGCACTCATTTCACATATTAGTAAAGTAATGCTCAAAATTCTCCAAGCCAGACTTCAGCAATACATGAACCATGAACTCCCTGATGTTCAAGCTGGTTTTAGAAAAGGCAGAGGAACCAGAGATCAAATGGCCAACATCCGCTGGATCATGGAAAAAGCAAGAGAGTTAAAGAAAAACAGCTATTTCTGCTTTATTGACTATGCCAAAGCCTTTGACTGTGTGGATCACAATAAACTGTGGAAAATTCTGAAAGAGATGGGAATACCTGACCACCTAACCTGCCTCTTGAGAAATCTGTATGCAGGTCAGGAAGCAACAGTTAGAACTGGAAATGGAACAACAGACTGGTTCCAAATAGGAAAAGGAGTACGTCAAGGCTGGATATTGTCACCCTGCTTATTGAACTTCTATGCAGAGTACATCATGAGAAACGCTGGGCTGGAAGAAGCACAAGCTGGAATCAAGATTGCCGGGAGAAATATCAATAAACTCAGATATGCAGATGATACCACCTATATGGCAGAAAGTGAAGAGGAACTAAAAAGCCTCTTGATGAAAGTGAAAGAGGAGAGTGAAAAAGTTGGCTTAAAGCTCAACATTCAGAAAACGAAGATCATGGCATCTGGTCCCATCACTTCATGGGAAATAGATGGGGAAACAGTAGAAACAGTGTCAGATTTTATTTTGGGGGGCTCCAAAGTCACTGCAGATGGTGACTGCAGCCATGAAATTAAAAGACGCTGACTCCTTGGAAGAAAAGTTATGACCAACCTAGATAGTATATTCCAAAGCAGAGACATTACTTTGCCGACTAAGGTCCGTCTAGTCAAGGATATGGATTTTCCTGTGGTCATGTATGGATGTGAGAGTTGGACTGTGAAGAAGGCTGAGCACAGAAGAATTGATGCGTTGGAACTGTGGTGTTGGAGAAGACTCTTGAGAGTCCCTTGGACTGCAAGGAGATCCAACCAGTCCATTCTTAGGGAGATCAGCCCTGGCATTTCTTTGGAAGGAATGATGCTAATGCTGAAGCTCCAGTACTTTGGACACCTCAATCGAAGAGTTGACTTATTTGAAAAGACTCTGATGCTGGGAGGGATTGGGGGCAGGAGGAGAAGGGGATGACCCAGGATGAGATGGCTGGATGGCATCACGGACTGGATGGACGTGAGTCTAAGTGAACTCTGGGAGATGGTGATGGACAGGGAGGCCTGGTGTACTGTGATTCATGGGGTCGCAGAGAGTTGGACACGACTGAGCAACTGAACTGAACTGAACTTGAAAGGAAAATGGATTTTTAGAATCTTATCATCAACTTTGAGACAAAAGTCTTTAAGGGAAGCACTGCTTTGTATACTCTGCCCAAGGTATCCCTTAGAGTTACTGACAGGACTGTTATGTTTTCTACTATATGGAGAATGAGGTCAATTTTCTAAATCTTAAATTACTGGTTGGGATGAAGGAGCTGGAGTGTTTGGGGTTATTGAGGAGAAAGATTTAAAAGTTACATCTGTATTACACACCTTAAAAGTATTTTCTTTTTAAGAATTTTTGAAATGGTTAAAAAGAAAACCATATTTCACAAGTTCGGTAGGTGAAATTACAGAAAATAAGTTTCTCTGCCACTCCCTAAGATTGTAAGTAGGTGTCCTAAAAAGGGCATTCCGAGATAAAGTGTAAATAATAGTAGTTCAAGTCAATAAAATTTAACAGTCACATTAAAGAAAATGTAAGTTTATCCCTTCTTTTAAACAAACACTGCTAATATTTTTCTTTTTAATATACATTGTATATAAAGACAAATGTGGAAAGGTTCCCATTCTTGAACAATTCATTGTACAGATTAAGCAATATATATGTATGCAAATGATTACAATAAAAAGTTCCAAGTGTTTCAGTAATGATGGACACATAGTAGTTGAAAACACCTAGGGAAGAGCAACTAATGCTTAACTAAGATGTCAACAAATCATTTATATTACCCAAAGTCTTGAAGAGAAGTTGAAATTTCCTAAGAATGTAGAGAAGAAAAAATTCAGAGGAAACAATGTGTGCCAAGAGCTAAGTAATTTGTAGGACTATGACACTCCCAGGAAGTAGACAATAATTTAGTATCAGGAAGGACTAATGAAAGATGATGTTGGAAATAGAGGCTGAAACAACTTAATTTAGGTCTTTGAAGATCAGGCTGGGAAGTCTGGGCAATACTCTTAGACTACTTAAGTTTTAAGTAGTAAAGACGGGCATGATGCATTACAAAAGTATATTTAGGCCAAAAGTGTGCCTGAAAATTATACTGATCAGTTAGGACAAAGGAATAAACAACCCTAAAAAATTCAGTGGCTTAAAGCTCCATAAGTTTTTTCTTACTCATCTAACATGTCCTTATGGGAGTTTAGGTCAGCAAGGCAGCTCTCCTCCAAACTATCATGTAGAGGCTTAGGTTCTATCTGTCTTGGGACTCAGCCTTCTCCTGAAGTCCTGTTCTCTTCTGCATTCAGCTGGTGCAGAAAAAAGAGCATGAAGGAGGCATAACTGCCCTCCCAGGGTAGGTACAAGAATTGTTACAGATCACTTTCATTGATTTGAATATAGTCATGAAGTCATGTCATTACAAAATGGACTATGAGAATCTGTTCTAACCTATTCTTTATGCATGGCCAATGTGAAAAGTGCATGAGGTGCAATTTAAACCCAAATGTCTCACATACACTTTACAAAGATCTAAAGGTTCCTACTAAAGATAATGCATGATTAATGTGCTAACTATTGAGGACACTACAACATAGAATATTGAAGATACATATATGAATTCAGTAGCAACAAATGTGAAAAAGCTTAACAACTCTAACATCGCTGTACTTGAAAAAAAAGAGCATTTTCAGTCAAGTATTTGCTTAAAATACAGTATAGATATCCTTCAAAACATTTATCTAAAGGGCCCTTTCATCTAGTGACCTCTAAAGAGGCTTCTGGGCCCCAGCACTGACTTAAAACAAGAAGGACACACTTGACACAAACAGACTGAGGATGACTCAAGATAGACAAAGATAAGATAACAAATGTTTCCACAAGCAGTGAACAAAATAAGCATATGTTGTTAGTGAAAATCAGTGATTTTAGTTGAACCTGAACACTTGGACTAAAAAGTGATATTTTAGAGAATAAGTGAAATGATGAGAAGAGTTAAAAAAGGATAAGGAAGAGTTATCTTTTGAATGAATTTCCAAATAATGTGTATGCAGAGGATACAAAATTCTCCTGACCTGAATACATACTGGGAAGAAAGGAGTTTTCGTATGGACTCTTTGAGCCATGTTTATAAAACTACTTAGATACACAGGAGACAGACTTGACACTAGTGACCTAAACAAAACCAGCTTTCTTCTCCTTCTCATCTTCATTCATCACAATCATGATGTTACTTGCTACCTATGGTTAGTATCTGTAGCAACCTTCCCTGATGCACTAGACATTTGGGGGAATATGCAAAGAATCTACATTTAAAAATATTAAATGAATAACATATTGATTAATGCTAGTTAATCTTAAAATAGAAAATTTTAAAAGTATCACTCTACTGTGGAACAAAAAATGCCATTAAGTCTCTATTTTTTCTCATTTATTTACCAGAATAACTTGTACCTTGGCTCACTTTACTATAATTCATTCTACATATTGCTGCCAGAGTAAATATCTTAAAGTGGAATTCTGATCATTTTACTGCATAGAATAAACCTTTTCAGGGAATCTGTATTTTGTACAGACTGTACTCCCTTGCATGTCATGCATTCTTCTCCATCATCCAAATCCTGCCTACTTTTTCATTTTACCCTTATAACTTTCTTATTGTCACATTATGCTCAAATTATGCTGAAATATTTCCTCAAATAACAAAATTTTTCCTTTTTATATGGTTATACACTTCCTTTGAATGCTGTAATTTTTATCTACATTAATACCTACTTCAATATCTATTTCAAATACTCCATTTCCTTTCACTGTTCTTCACGGTCTGAGTGAGCTGCTTTCTGGACACTTTCAGACTGTCAAGACATATCTCTTTCATTGATACCTTTAGATACTGCTTTAAGCACTGGTTTATCTATCAGCCTCCCATATTAACTTTTATGATATTTGGAAGTATGATCTACATCTGTTTTCTTCCTCCTTTTTCATAGTCCCTGTGTTTGGTACAGTAAATGATATCTAGTACATACTTGATATGGCTTCCCCGGTGGCTCACTGGTAAATAATTCACCTGCCAATGCAGGAGACACAAGTTCAATTCCTGGATCAGGAAGATCTCCTGGAAAAGGAGACGGCAAGCCACTCTAGTATTCTTGCCTGGAAAATCCCATGGACAGAAGAGCTTGGCAGGCTACAGTCCATGGGGTTGCAAAGAGTTGGACACAGCTACTGAACAACAACAACAAAATCAAACAAACTTGGTATTTGTTGATTGATTTATGTGCAGTGTGATGGACACAGAGATCATGGAAGTAACTGCTGCTCAGGTGTAAATAAACCAGCTAACCTCCTTCAGAGTTTTCCTTCACAATGAGTCGCTACATTCAAGGCAGTTTTTTCCTGTGTGCAGCTTTTATCTAATGACTCATGACACCATTGGTATAAAGACCTTGCTATTAAGCCTAATGTAGGACACCTGATGGACCATGTACATTCCTCCACAGTGATGGCTCAAGATTCTTGGTCCTAAAGTGCTTTAGGGCTTTTCAATCTACTCAGTACTTCCATCCTCTTCTTCCATACCCTCAACATCCTAGATGTTGATTCCTAGTTAATAGCCTGTATGCTAAATTCCAATTTATCTTTTCTTTATGGACAACTAAGTGTGACAGATGTTACCAGAAGAGGTCTGAGAAAGCAGACTATAAGATGGGGTTCTGGAAGTGAATCATTTGTTACCTGGTAGGATCTGAGGACCCTATCACTAACAACTGCTGAACTTTAGAAAGCTCCCAGCATGAGCTGAATTATTAAAATCCTCACCAGTGAAAAACCGTGATAGTGAACAGATAGAAGGACCTGTACTAGCAGGTGCCACTTATCAGATGTTTGAGAAGTATAGAGAAATAATAGCTATAAGGAGAGTGGAACTGGATGGCTAAATGTCACCGATACTCTAGAAAAAATGTAACAGAAAGCTGCTAGATATTCACAGGCAATTAAAATTCAGTTCAGTTGCTCAGTCATGTCTGCCTCTTTGAAACCCCATGGACTACACCACACCAGGCTTCTCTGTCCATCACCAACTCCCAAAGCTTGCTCAAACTCGTGTTCATTGAGTTGGTGATGCCTTTGGCATCACAGGCAATTAAAAGTCAACTCTGAAAACCAAAAGACCACCCTGGCAAACTATGAAGAGACTTCTTTAATTCAAAGTCAAAGAAAAGTAAGGACTGGACAAAGGACATAATAGTCACAAAGGGTGAACTCCCAAGAAGGGTAGACATACAACCAAAGCATTGTCTCTCATAAAAGCATTAGACCCCCAGTTAGGACGAACAGAAATTTTGGAATTTATTAAGAAGATACATGGGAGAATTCCTCACATTTTCAAACACCTGCCTTCTCTGTTGACTATAAATCTGCTAATTAAGAGCAAGCACTCCAAGAAGAGAGAAAACTACACAGAGAACTTCCCCCTATAAGGCATGTGTTTCTTTAAGACCTTTCATCACCTCTGGACCTATAACTCACATTAGGTTGCATCATAACTCAGTTAGGGGCATGTTGGGCCTCATAAGAAAGAAATAGGGTTATACTCCAATGGAGCTACAAGCCTGAACTAAGATATATCAGCTAAAGTTAAGGAGCATGTACAGCCTGGATTATAAGAATGCTTGATCAAGGGAGTCAGCACATAAAATGGAGATAAGGGAGAGGTTACTGATTTGGGAGCATTATTCCAAGTTATAGGATTTAACAGCGGGAAAGTACCCCTAAAACGTTCTCAGAAGTGTGGATGAAGAGCTGACACATCTGATGTGGAATTAAAAAGCCACAATTTCCATGGCTGATGATTTAGGAAAGGATTAGAAGGCTCAATGAAAGACACACCACAGAATTTTGTTCATGAGATAGCCTATGTGTACCATTTACTAAGACCTTAAGGGATATACTGGTGAAAGGGACACTAGCATAATTATAAAGTCAATAATGGCTCTCCTCATTTTCTGGGAAAAGTCATTATAGAATTGGACTAGCTGATAAAAATTAGCACAACAGAGTCTTAAAGCAATAAAGGCAAGGTTCAATGCTTAACTGCCAGAAGTTGAGTAAAATTTCATAATGAGTAACAGGCTTAAATTGCAGATTTAGTAGTAATGACTCACAGAAAATTGTGGAAGTGGTTAAAAGAACTTAGTGTTCTAGGGAAAACAGTAATTATAAATGGGCAGCCAATAAGGACACCACTCAGCTTATACCACAATAAAAAAAAAGTCATGGCTGGACTACCAAGTAGCTAGTGGGAGTTAAACCTCCCCATACCCTCCACCAGATAAAAGGTCATAAACTTTTGCCAGTTTTCAGCCATAGAACCCATTTCCTGACGATTCATCTGGGCCCACTGGAAGAAGGATCCTGCAACATTATAAAAGAAATTTGATAAAAACTCTGTAAGCGCTTCCTCAAAGATTCTTACAATAATGTGATATATCATGATGCTCTCTCCTTACTCCTCCCTGCCCTGGTATGAGAGTATGAGCATGTGATATGTTCATGTAAAATATAAAGTTCTGATTAAGATTCAGATTATTTTGGTTCCAGTGAATCCAAACACCCATCTGATTTTAATTTTCATATCCCCCAACTATATAATTTGAATTGCATACACAACAGTTTGTGCAAGCCAAACACTGAGCCTAAGCCATTGGTTAATAGCTTTTATGTAGAAGGTCCATCTAGTTAGAGCTACAGTTTTTCCAGTAGTTGTGTATGCCTGTGAGAGTTGGACTATAAAGAAAGCTGAGTGCCGAAGAATTGATGCTTTTGAACTGTGGTGTTGAAGAAGACTCTTGAGAGCCCCTTGGAGACACCAACCAGTCCACCCTAAAGGAAATAAGTCCTTAATATTCATTGGAAGGACTGATGTTGAAGCTGAAACTCCAATACTTTGGCCACCTGATGTGAAGAACTGACTCTTTGGAAAAGACCCTGATGCTGGGAAAGATTGAAGGTGGGAGAAGGAGATGACAGAGGATGAAGTGGTTGGATGACATCACCAACTCGAAGGACATGAGTTTGAGTAAGCTCTGGGAGTTGGTGATGAACAGGGAAGCCTGGTGTGCTGCAGTCCAAGGGGTTTCAAAGAGTCGGACATGATTGAGTGACTGAGAAGAAAAGATACCAACCAATGAAACTACCCCTTATCACAAGCAAGATAATAACTTAAAAAAAAACTTACATCACAAGGGGATTGTGGAAAAAACACTCTATTTTTAAAGATCTAAAATACACAGGAGTAGTGGTTTTCATTTAGACACACTGGGCCACAGGAGAAAGAAGTGACTAGCAGTCTTCCACTTCAGTAATACTCTTAGGAATTTAGTGATCACTGGCATGCCATATCATATGTTCCAAAGTAAAAGACCAATAATTGCAGCTTCTACCTCCAACCATAATGAAATTAAAACACACACACAAACACACACACAGCCTGATAAGGTTCTTTAGAGGAGTATACTCCACATCTGGGCATACTGTCTAGGCTCATACACTGTGTAACACAATGCTACCAGCTTTGAGCATGGCCCCAAATAGGAAAGAGCTCTCCAGCAAGTTCGGTTTGCTGTATAAGCTATCATGCCTTCTGACAGACCTAATGGTATAAGAGATAGTAGTAACTGTTCAGTTCAATGCAGTTCACTTAGTCGAGTCCTACTCTTTGCGACCCCATGAACCACAGCACGCCAGGCCTCCCTGTCCATCATCAACTCCTGGAGTTTATCCAAACTCATGTCCATTCAGTTGGTGATGCTATACAACCATCTCATCCTTTGTTGTCCCCTTCTCCTCCTGCCCTCAATCTTTCCCAGCATCAGGGTCTTTTCAAATGAGTCAGCTCTTCAGATCAGATGGTCAAAGTATTGGAGTTTCAGCTTCAACATCAGTCCTTCCAATGAAGACCCAGGACTGATCTCCTTTAGGATGGACTGGTTGGATCTCCTTTCAGTCCAAGGGACTCTCAAGAGTCTTCTCCAACACCACAGTTCTCAACTTTCTTTATAGTCCAACTCTCACATCCATACATGACCAATGGAAAAACCATAGCCTTGACTAGATGGACCTTTGTTGACAAAGATGGACCTTTGTTGACAAAGTAATGTCTCTGCTTTTTAATATGCTGTCTAGGTTGGAACTTTCCTTCCAAGGAGTAAGCGTCTTTTAATTTCATGGCTGCAACCACCATCTGCAATGATTTTGTAGCCCCAAATAATAAAGTTAGTCACTGTTTCCACCGTTTCATGACAATATCCAGCCTTGACACACTCCTTTTCCTATTTGGAACCAGTGTGTTGTTACATGTCCAGTTCATGGACAGTTCATGGACAGTTCATATCCAGTTCCATGTTCATGTTGCTTCCTGACCTGCATACAGGTTTCTCAAGAGGCAGGTCAGGTGGTCTGGTATTCCCATCTCTTTCAGAATTTTCCACAGTTTATTGTGATCCACACAGTCAAAGGCTTTGGCATAGTCAGTAAAGCAGAAATAGATGTTTTCCTGGAACTCTCTTGCTTTTTCCATGATCCAGCAGATGTTGTCAATTTGATCTCTGTTCCTCTGCCTTTTCTAAAACCAGCTTGAACATCTGGAATTTCACAGTTCATGTATTGCTGAAGCCTGGTTGGAGCATTTTGAGCATTACTTTACTAGCATGTGAGATGAGTGCAATTGTGTTGTAGTTTGAGCATTCTTTGGCATTACCTTTCTTTAGGATTGTAGTGGTGGTAGGGGTAAAGTAATGTCCCATGAAAGTTACAGAAAGTGCTAGTGAAGAATCATAATAAAGATCCCTGGGGCTCTGGAGCAAGGCCATGCCATCTATCAGATACAGGCCTCTTGAGAAAAAAGTCCTGTC
The DNA here is from genome assembly GCF_032405125.1 of Capricornis sumatraensis. NCBI lineage: Eukaryota > Metazoa > Chordata > Mammalia > Artiodactyla > Bovidae > Capricornis > Capricornis sumatraensis. The sequence continues at coordinate 41,452,381 of NC_091074.1, read as the reverse complement.
ATGTTTTAGGTGGAGAAGTGCCTGATGAGACAGCAAAAAGCTATGAGACTAAACTATCCCCATGAGATGGATTCTGTCAGATGCACCAAGTTTTAAGATTTTCAGGAACATGAAGTATTAATCCATCATACTAAAGTTGTACCTCTGTGACTGATACAATTAGAGCTAGAGGTTATAAACAGCTGTGTGAACAAACAGCTCAGATCTGCATATCATTCACCACTATTTGACCAGTGCTGTTCTTGCAGGCCACAAGTCTGATATATAATGAATCTTGTTTGAACAGCAATAAAGTAAAAACTGACATGTTATGGATGTGCCAAATATGAAGCAACATCTTCACTGAAGTCTTCCTCAAGAGTGGACTTGAAAGTTAATGATGAATGAAATACGTCCCAATGGACAGCTTCATGCTGTCCATATGACCATCCATTTTGTTTTAAAAAAGAAAAGAAAAGTGGACTGATATTAGAATTTATATGGTGCCATGAGCAGTGGCAAATAGCCTAGCTGTTCATGACCCTGGGCAATGAAAGTATGGAGTGGGTCCATGGTATGAACCTATGGTAGACATAAGGGAGCAGAACAAAGCGTGAAGACCTTTGTATGGATGCACATCACAGAGCATGTACCACAGGAGACTAATTAACAAGTAGAACACTCAGCTCATTGACATTAGGGAGCTTAAGTCACCAGCTATACTCCTGCTGGTGTGTGGTATACAAAAGAGAGTGGTCACATTGGAAAAGATGAGACTATTCATGGGACCAACAATATGAGCTCCCATTCAGTGAGGGGCATTTATGTACTTGTGATATTGAATGTTCAACCTGCTGGCAACAGAGACTAATGCTTAGTCCCCAGAATAACATTATTCTTCAAGGAGACCAACTGACCAGTTGGTGAAAAATTATACATTATAGTTATTTTAATTTGGAAATCCACATATTTGCTCTACTAGAAAGAGATAAATACTGAGGGTATAGATTTTCCCTATTGCTGTGCTGACCCAGCTACTGCAGTGATCTGAGGGCTGATTCACTGGCATGAAATCCCATGCAATATTGTACCAGACCAGGGGAGTCAATTCATAGCAAAGGAGATATAAGAGTAAGCCAAGTTATATGATATCTACTGTCTATATCAAATACCATACTACCCTACCACCTTTTTTTTTTTTTTTTTTACAGCTAGATAGAGAAGGGTATGGTCTCCTGAATATGCAATTGAAGGATCAGTTTGAATCCTCGGGTACTACCCGAGGATTAAGTACCATCTTTAGGATGTAGTATATGTACTGAATTGGTATATACACATGCTACTGTTTTCTTAACAGGAAAAATACCTGGATACCTAAATCCCTACAATTCTGTCTGTGCAGGTCCAGGTCTCAACATTTGGCACTTTCATCAGAGAACTGTGCAAAAGTCACTTTGGGTACTCTGATGAGTCATTATACTCCCAAGATTCTTGCTGGGTTATCCTGCAACATAATTACACGCTAGAGCATTAACCTCTAATTAATATCTTGCATACCAAACTCCATCTCAATCTCTGCTGCTAGAAACCTCAACTGGTAAGAAGCAGTATTAAAGTGTAATCACTATACTACATAGGAAGTGTATGTATACTACATATGAAGAGTATCTCTAAAGCTTCCTTTAGAGATATATTTTTATGAACATATCACTGTTGGAATTTCTGCTAACTTTTACAGTTAATCCTCGTTTGGAGCTCTTGTAGCCTGATAAGCAGGGAAAATGGCAGGCTAGTAAATTTAAAATCAACAGTGACACAAATATGTCACATTTGTGAAGATGCTACATAATTAGCTTCTACTCAGTTGTCATGTGACTAGCCCAGAAAAGTCAGAATCTCATTTATGCTAGCTGTGTACTGTGTTTAGTCGCTTCAGTTGTGTCCGACTCTTTGTGACCCCATGGACGGTAGCCTACCTGGTTCCTCTGTCCTTGGGGAGTTCCCAGGCAAGAATACTGGAGTGGGTTGCCGTGCCCTCCTCCTGGGGATCTTCCCAAACCTGGGATCAACTTAGGTCTCCCACATTGTGGATGAATTCTTTACTGACTGGAAGCCCAAGAATACCGGAGTGGGTAGCCTTTCCCTTCTCCAGGGGAATTTTCCTGATCCAGGAAATGAACCATGGTCACCTGCACTGAAGGCAGACTCTTTACCTGCTGAGCTACCAGGGAAGCCCAGCCATGCATCATTTGCTGCTTAATACATTAACAACACAGGAGGAGGACTGAAAATGAAGGAATATAGTTTCATCAAAATTGTTCCATGAGAGAGAGGAGAAGCAAGAAGAAACAGATGAGGAGAAAACCTAATATGGAAATACAGATATATTTGGGTGAAAAATCAAACATCCATACTCTACGAGTATCATCTATTGTCAGTGTTTACTAACCTGTGCACTTCTGCGAAGGAAGATTCAAGTAGAACCTTGAAGTTGCTGGAGACATTAACATTTCTTAAATTTCAAATTTAGCTTAACATTAATCAAACACTAACCTTGACATTATGCCATTTACTGTTTATCAAAAATCCAAGCAATGCAAGTCTAGTACCTATTTTAACAGTATCATGTTTGCTTTTTAAAAATATAATTTTGACAACAGAATCTATAATGCAGATTATAAAATTGAGAGTTTAGAAAGTTGAGTGTTACAACCATCAGACTCGGACTTGAAAGTATTAGATTTTCATAAAATGCCTTTCTGAAAAGATACATACCCATCTGTAAAACATGTGCACTAAGCAGTAAAAGAGCAAAATACCAATGAGGCAGCAGTTAACCCCGCTGCACTGGAGGCTTGTTTTTTTTTTTTTTTTTTTAAGGCATTATTTTAAAAGAAGGACTGTTACAAAAACAATTACTGCAATTATACTTGAAGGCGGTGCCATGTGATCCTTAAATAAAATCCTCAATTATTTACAATCTTGTTCTCAATGTTCAGAGAAATGAGGCTCAGGAAACTTAAGTAACTTACCCAAATTCACAAAGCTGGACAGGATAAGTGTTGGCAGTAACTCATGCCTGTGACTCTGCCTAATCAGGTTATTATATAACATCCTGCGAGAAGACGGTTCTCCAAAAGTGGTGAAGAACTGAGGAGAAGAGAAAAGTCACTCGCTGAGCAAAGATTAACAAGCCCGAAATATCTATGTCTACGCCACGTCACGTCATATCACGTCTACCTCAGGTGTACTTCACGTCACGCCTATCTATGTCACCTCACGTCACGTCTGTTTACGTCTGTTTATGTCTACATCACCTCACGTCACGTCTGGAACCTCCTCTACCTCCATAGCTCCACCTATGTAGATATACTGATGCAAATGTTGTCTTGGGGCCTGTCAAGCAGGCTTTTATTTGAGGCAGTTGGTAGAAAGTATTTTCAGAGAGGGCTTGTTAAGGAGGACAGTGGCTTCTAACTATATAGCCTGTACTTAGGTTTTCTAGTAGTAAGTATTGTAGAAGGAGAAGGAGATAGGAAGAATGATAAAAAAGTTTGAAATTCGCAGTGCTGAGACAACTGACAGATTGAACTTGAATCAACTGGCCACTTTTCAAGCCTTTTTGGTAAGTATAACGACCCTCAGAAGAGGGAGTGATGTTTGGCACTGTGTGAAATATTAGAAACTCACGATGTACGGCAGAGCTCAGACAGACCAGTTAAAGAGAACGCGAAACCTGAGTGGAACCTCGACCATCCATTCTTTTGACAATTTCACAATGCGCTCGTGCCAGAAGACTGCTTGTAAGCACCAGGGCCACACAAAAAGAGTTCTGGAAGCTTTCATAGTTTGCTCTATATGTGGTTTTACCATAGTAAACTGAGATTAATAAAGGAGGATGCTGATTTCCCTTTTTTCTTTGTAATCTTTGTGTTAACTTGAGAAATTTTTGTTTACAAGAATCTGTTTTGTGTTAAGAAACAACTGAAAAACCTAGACGGACTGAATTGCCCAACAAAATAATGTCTCACTATGCGTTTGCTGTTGCTAAGGGTCGTTTGAAAGTGACTAAGCAAATGAAGATTATGGTAATAATAGATGATATTTTACTAGTTACAAAATATCTTACTTGTTTTTTAAGACCTTAAAATAATTATACGAAGTTACATTGTATAGGGTTAGAAAGATTAACTGATTTTTTTCAAAAAACATACGCAACCAATGGCAGACCGTTCGGTTCCAGTTGTTATGCAGTCTACTGCAGCCTTTCTCTCTAAATATGTGTGTGTGTATACTATACTATACTATATATAGCAGGAAATATACTTTTTTCAACATGGCACAATAATCTAGAAAGAACAAATGCTTACACAACGTAAGACTCATCTTTGAGTGAAGGTTAGCTATTTTAAATAACAAAAAAACCCTTTCAGTTCATAGTAGTAGAACTACTTTGGAGACAGCTGGTATAAGTGAAGATGACATGGTAAATGTATTCAGCTCTGAAATAGCCTCTGATACTGCTCAGCTAACTTTTAATGTGTCTCGAAGCTCAGCAAACCACTGAGGGTGCAGTCCTGCTGCACTTGCATTTCTTTTGTGCTCACATAACTCCTGTTAACATTGCTCAAAGTTCAGAGTACCAGGAACTAAGGGCAATTTTTCTCTGCTCCCTCAGTTCTCTAAAGCTTTGAAGTCATAGACATTTAGCAATATTTTCTCAATGAGAAGGGGATATTTTGCACAGAAATAAGAAAGCTGCAGGGAAGCGCTTGCTTACTGTAGGAAATCGCTGATGTACAGAGCCACGTGACACATGGCTCTGGTAGGGCACCAGCTGCCTGGAACCACCTCAGGGCTGTAGGCTGTGGGAAGAGAACTCCCATTGGCTGTGTGTACATCTGATTGGCTGGATGACAGCAATGCCTTCCAGCCCTGCAGTTTCTTTTCCAGTATTCACCAGATGCAATTAGCAGAGTCAGAAGGAAGCAACTTAAAATCTGCCAAAATAGGTCAGTAACCTCATTGTTCGCCTATTAGTTTAATCACAGGATATGTGTTTAGAGCCACAAAAGTCCTATGAAAATTATACTAAGGCACCCATTCACTCCTAAGTTTTGCCATAGTTCCTTATTTTGTAAACATCATATGTAAAATAGATCTCAGTGAAAAGTGGAGCCATATCTAATTGAGAGGTGGCTCAGATGGTAAAGCGTCTGCCTGCAATGCAGGAGACCTGTGTTCAATCCCTGGGTCAGGAAGATCCCCTGGAGAAGGAAATGGCAATCCACTCCAGTACTCTTGCCTGGCAAATTCCATGGAAAAAGGAGCCTGGTAGGCTACAGTCCATGGGGTTGCAAAGAGACATGACTGAGTGACTTCACTTTCACTTTCCATATATAACTTAGAAAAGTCTTGTTTCCTTTAAAAGCTAGTAGTTGGAGAAATGCAGGATATTGATATTATGATACACTACAGCTTATAGATTAAGATATGCACATGATTTTTCTATTTCCTCAACTTGCACCTTACCCTAATATTTTCCTATAAAAAATGATTCATAGATAGACTTTTAAAAACTAAATCATGTGGTAAATACACTCTGTAGTATTATTTAAAAGGATGCAAACAAATTATTATCTCTTAAAGGCTGTGAACCGGAGAAGGCAATGGCAACCCACTCCAGTACTCTTGCCTGGAAAATCCCATGGACGGAGGAGCCTGGTAGGCTGCAGTCCAGGGGGTCACTAAGAGTCAGACACGACTGAAGCGACTTACCAGCAGCAGCAGCAGCAAAGGCTGTGAACAAAGCTTCACCTTTAAAGCAAAATGTTGCCCCTTAATTGATTTTTTGGATGAATGTGCTGCCTTTGAGATTTGAACTGACCCCTGCATTCAGCATATTTTTTATCTGCATTTTTGGAGTGCAGATGTCAAAATCTTACTAGCTAAAATGTAAGTTATGTTTCAAAGCAGTTGAAAATCTTTTTAAACCTTCCTGATACATAAATTAAGACATAATAAAGAAGCTAGAGTAAAAAGAGACAAATGGAGATAGTACAGGTGTGCTTTTCATCACATCTCCAGAAAAATTGCTGTTCTCTCCACTGATTTCTTCCTTTGCTTTATTTTTTTATATTAACAGTGTAACATATGTTACAATTAATCATATATAAGCCACTGGGAGAAGAAATGCTGTCACAGTAATTAATGGTTTAACTTACTCTGAGTATTTTCAATATTAATAACCTAAATGGGACTATTGTGTTACTGTGAACAGGAACATATGTTGCTTTTTGCATTTTGTCTCTTAGAAATAAAAATGTAAGCCTGCTTATTCTTCCTGGGTTTTGGTCAGTGGCGTAGGTTAGAAGCAGGCTGGAGGAATATTGTCAACACCTCGTGTTACAGGATGGACTGGTACAATATGCTGCCATTCCAATAGGCTTCAAACCTTAAATTTTTTTGCCTTTATTCTTCAGATAGTTTAGGATGGTATAAGGGATTTCGGACATAATGAATAGTGCTCTTCAAGCAAGCAAGCAAGCAAACAAAACTTAAATAATCATCAAAGCAATTTTTGCCAGTTTGTAGGATTGTATCAAAAGCCATCTTGTGAAGGACTCAACCTCAAACCTTAATGTTCCTTCCCAATAGTACAGGGACTCATTATTTAAATCTGCTTTATTTTCACAGGTCTTATAGAAAGAGTGTCATCTAGCAGCATAAAAAATATTTTTGCTTCCCACATATTGTTTGCTCATTATGGGTTTTTTTTGTTTCTGTTAATTATTTATTGTTTTGTTGTTGTTGTTTTTCTATATTAAAATAGGGCCCTCATAATTTAGAATATCCTTATGGTTATAGGAAGATTTTGATTGTAAGAAAGCAATAGATAAAAGCGTGTTTGGCTACCACTCACCATTCAACCAGAAAGGTAAAATGATTCCCACTTAGAAAGATAATTTCTAAAAATGCCTTTCATTGAAAGAATAGGCCCAGGAAAAAAGTGTGTTAATTTTAGCTAATTTTATTGTCATTTAGCTTAGGAAGAAAATATCAAAATAAAAAGATAAAAGTAGCAGCAATTAAAAAAAAAATAACCAAAATTCCAGGAAGAAATGTTGGTATATTGGAGAGAGTGACTGAGCTATTGCTATAATTATTATAACAACCTTGAAGCAATTAAGTGATTCATTGATTCATTTAAAATAATCCCATGTGAACTAGACCTGTATTTCTGTCTGCTACTACACACTGCTACACACAACCAAGCCAGAACCTGGTTGAGTCCCAGGAAAATAGGATTAGAGCCCAAAATATGTATTTTATAACAATATATGCAAGATGTGTGGTTAGGTTGTAGGTAAGCACAACCATAAAAATAAAATTATGCTCATGTTAAATGTTACAATCAAAATGTTTGCTTTATTTAGTGAGTCTCAATATTCCAAGTTAAAAAGCCTCAATCATCTTGGCCACGTGAAGTACTTAAGCTATCACAAGTACGTTAAGAGGGACAGTGTAACTTGAGGTCAGTCATTGTAAGAATCTCTTACAAAACGGTACCCAAAGTTGAAATATTCAAAAACTTTAAACTCTTTTATATTTCTATTTTAGGAAAAAAGCTTCAACTAATTTATTAACTTTCACATATTTTTCCAACTTATGAAGAAATAATTTTTCCTTGAATGTTTGAATATTAGCTAATCCAGCAACATAATGCTGAAGAAATTTTGTGTAATTAGATACAAGATGGAAGTGGGTGAATAATTATAATTCTTGGATATTGAAATTAAGAATTCAACATAGCTTGTAGGGTAGGCTTTAGTTCTTTACAGTTATTGAAGCCAGTGGTATTTTTTCCATATAATGTTCTGGTATAGTTTATGACACTCACCAGGGTTAATTTCACAAATTCTTTTCAATTATTAAGGTCAAGGGCTTCTTCCAATGTTTATGTGCAAATCTAGAAAGACAGAAATGAATGCTATTTCTGGCCTCAAAGTTGTATAAACACATAAGGAACTTAATTATTTTGAAAAAATGAGCCTAAAGGTTTTATTTGCTTAATGTGGTATTCTCTTTGTATAATTTTACTTTTACTTAAATGTAAACCAGCACATCTTTGGAACTACATCTCAATTTTAAGGCCTGAGTTCACAAAACTAGGAAGTGATACATTAAGCCACCACAACAGAACACTTGATAATCAGTGTCTTAAACCACAAGATGACCCATTATTTAATGAAAAATCTGAAGATAGGAAGTTGAACGATTGTTTCAGTAGTTCATTGATATTATTGTTTGTATTCTCGTTCTGTCTCTTTGCTTTATGTTTTGGCTTTAGTTTATTGTGCTTATTGCCTGTGGATACAATGTGACTTTAACAGTTCTATACAGCATCAGTTGTATACATTAGTTCTATACAACATCATTTCTAACAGTTCTATACAACAGTTACCATTCAATGAAAAAAGAATAGGAAAGGAACTGCCAGTGAGATATTGCATTGTGGGTCTTTTTTTTTAATCAGTAATAAATTTCACATCAGTTTCCTAGAAAATTTGCTGATTTGTCCTCGTACTTCATTGATTAAAATTCACAGGGCTATCTCACTCTCAAGAAAGGTTGAGAAATTAGGTGTGTGCATTTGTTTGTTTGGTTTTTTTTTTTTTTTTTTTCATTTCTTAATTGTAGGTCTGAAGGGATAAAAGGGATAGAATTTTCTTTGAATACTTCTGATTTTGTAAAACTAAACTTGGCTCAAAGGTTATGAAATAGAAAATTCATAACATATGAAGTTCTATAACATGATGAGTTAGGAAGAGAAAGTGTTAGTCATTCAGTTTTGCCTGACTGTGCAAAGCCTGCCAGGCTCTTCTGTCCATGAAATTCTCCAGTCAAGAATACTGGAGTGGGTTGCCATGCTCTTCTCAAGAGAATCTTCCTGACCAGGGATGGAATCCGGGTCTCCTGCATTGCAGGCAAATCCTTACACTCTGAGCCACCAAAGAAACCCAATATGAGTTCAGTTCAGTCGCTCAGTCATGTCTGACTCTTTGTGACCCCATGAATTGCAGCACACCAGGCCTCCCTGTCCACCACCAACTCCCAGAGTTCACCCAAACTCAATGTCCATCGAGTCCATGATGCCATCCACCCATCTCATCTTTTGTCGTCCCCTTCTCCTCCGCCCCCAATCCCTCTCAGAATCAGAGTCTTTTTCAATGAGTCAACTCTTCGCATCAGGTGGCCAAAGTACTGGAGATTCAGCTTCAGCATCATTCCTTCCAAAGAACACCCAGGGCTGATCTCCTTTAGAACGGACTTTTGGATCTCCTTGCAGTCCAAGGGACACTCAAGAGTCTTCTCCAACACCACTGTTCAAAAGCATCAATTATTCATCACTCAGCCTTCTTCACAGTCCAACTCTCACATCCATACTTGACTACTGGAAAAACCATAGCCTTCACTAGACAGACCTTTGTTGGCACAGTAATGTCTATGCTTTTTAATATGCTGTTTAGGTTTGTCATAACTTTCCTTCCAAGGGGTAAGCATCTTTTAATTTCATGGCTGCAATCATCCAATATGATTTAGAATATTTCCTAATTATAATTTGAAGATCATAGGATAATTGCATTATTTTTTATTGTAATGATCCAATGATAATTTCAATGATGTGATTCTTTCTACCAAAAAGTATGTTGGGAGAGACCTACTTTAGATTTAGTCTTATAAAGACTCATTTATACTATCAAGGTTTATTGATGTAATTTGTCATAGTTTAGCACCAGTCATTTTTAACTGAAAAATATACTAATAGTTGGAATCATGTGCTGAAAATCTTTTTGGGAAGAGGGAGAATTGGAAGTAAGTGAAGTTAAAAGCTGAACAACATATTTCAAGAGCTAATGCTGTAACGAATAATGAGAGATAAAAGTTACTGTTGTTCTTCTCATTGCTGGTATCCTTATAGTTAACTTTCACACCCACAGAACTGGTAACTAATAAAAATAAAGACCACAGACACTATTTGTAACCACTGTGCTTCTGTTTCTTAAAAACTGTACCTCAGGATCTAGCTACCTACTCATTTCTGTAACTTTATTCATTATCACCACTAATAGCTATTGGATGCCTTATGCTTCAGTGGGGCTGGTGGTTTAAGTTGCTAAGTCATGTCTGACTCTTTGAGACCCTGTGGACTGTAGCCCACCAGGCTTCTCTGTCCATAGGATTTCCTTGGCAAGAATATTGGAGTGGGTTGCCATTTCCTTCACCAAGGGATCTTCCTGACCCAAGGATTGCATCTGTATTTCTTGCATTAGCAGGCACATTTCTTTACATCTTAGCCATCAGGGAAGCCCAGTGCTTCAGTATCACATTGTTGAATCAGTATGCTAGCTGAAAAGGAGTTTGATAAGTTGTTTTTATTCCTTCCTTAATTCTGAAATACTGAAAGATACAAAAAAGTGGGTAGGCTGAGGGCTACAACCCAAAATAAGTAAAATGAGTTTCAGTATCAAGAAGATGACAAATTGAAGAAAAATCAATGAAAAAATAAAATTAGTTACACACGCACACACACACACACACACACACACACACACACCTCCCAGGGCATTTTACAAGAGCTGGACAAATCAAATTGGTAGTAAAGACGATTTCTTGTTCTCTCATTTGATTTTAAAGATATTTATAAGCCAACCAATTTGCATTCTGACCATAATATAAATAATTTAACAATTGAGCTTTGTTTTTTTTCCCTGTGGGATATGAAAATGTTTTATTAAAATAACCAGCATCATTTATCAAGCTGATATTTTGCATATAATGAAAGACATTTCCTTTTCAGGAAAATAAATTCCATATATTTTCAATGTACTCATTGTATTGTACCTCTAGTAGTTTCTGTGAGTGATATTGCAAGATACTTCTGTTCATCTTATGCAGTTAGATGACAAATGTTTGTTCTTCTGCCTTGATGTATTAAAGAGAAAGTCAGAACTCTCTAGGCTGCTAATGCAAAACACCTCTTTAAAATCAGACTCATGTAAAATTCTAAATATTCCCCAAGCTTTTATGAAATTTGATTAAACTATTAGATCTGTCAATGTGCATTGTTTTACATTTTTCTTTTGAAGAAGTGAAAGAGAGCAGAGAGGTACAAAAGAAAACATGATTAGAAGAGGAAGACAGAAATGTGTTAATAGAAACAACTGATATAATTTCCTCTGAACTTAATATAGTATATAACTTTGAAGAATTCATTTTTATAAGTCATGACTTTCTCATTTTTAAGGATTTATATGTCCTTTGAGTTTAAGAAAGTTTCTGTGTTCAAGAATAAAGAGCATCTGTCTATAATCTTTTACAGATTTCTACAAATTCATATGAAATGAACTTAAATGAGTGACTTATTGGAAAATATTTTTAAAATATGTCACACTGAAGAGAGTGTGCCATTAATGGAGAATTATTAAATGCCTTTTCAAAAATATATAGAATCTATATTTAAGATTTTTATAACTTCTTGTTATATTCCAACATTGTAAAAGTCCAGAATACAGAATAGACTCTATTACACAAGTTTAATGGTTCTATCTAATATTTTATTAATATACTTTCAAGGAATCTTACTCTAGCTTATTGTTGTTGTTCAGTCACTATGATGTGTCCAACTCTTTATGACCCTGTGGACTGCAGCACACCAGGCTACCCTGTCCTTTACTATCTCCCAGAGTTTGCACAAGTTCATATCCATTGGATTGGTGATGCCACCCAACCATCTCATCCTCTGTTGCTCCCTTTTGCTCCGGCCCTCAATCTTTCCCAGAATCAGGGTCTTTCTGAATGAGTCAGATCTCCATATAAGGTGGCCAAAGTATTGGAGCTTCAGCTTCAGCATCAGTCCTTCCAATGAATATTCAGGATTGGTGTCCTTTAAGATTGACTGGTTTGATCTCCTTGCTGTCCAAGGGACTCTCAAGAGTCTTCTCCAGCACTGTAATTTGAAAGCATCAATTCTTCAGTGCTCATCCATCTTTGTGGTCCATTTCTCACATCTGTGCATGACTACCAGAAAAAACACAGATTTGACTATATGACTTTGACTTTTGACTATATGACTAACTTTGTTAGAAAGTGATGTCTCTGCTTTTTAATACAGTTTCTAGGTTTGTCAAAGCTTTCTTCCAAGGAGCAAACGTCTTTTAATTTTGTGGTTGCAGTCACCATCCACAGTTATTTTCAAGCCAAATAAAATAAAATCTGTCATTTTTTTTTTCCCTTTTCTTCCCCTTCTATTAGCCATGAAGTGCTGGGACTGGATGCCATGATATTAGCTTTTTGAATGTTGAGTTTTAAGCCAGTTTTTTACTATCCTCTTTCACGCTAATCAAGATGTTCTTTAGTTCCTCTTTGCTTTCTGCCATTGGAATGGTATCATCTGTATATCTGAGATTATTGATATTTCTCCCAACAATTTTGATTCCAGCTTGTGCTTCATCCAGCCCAGCATTTTGCATTATGTACTTTGCGTATAAGTTAAATAAACAGAATCATGTAGGAGACATGAAGAATAAAAGAAAAGCAGGCCCTGGCAAGGGCCACAAATGAAATTTATAATTATTGATAAACTTGATGCTATAAGGCATAAGACTCTTGGAACAAGTCCAGAGGGAACAGTACCTAATCTTAAAAAGAAGATATGATCCTGGGGTTCTGACCCCAGACTATTTCTCAACTGGCATCTCAGAGTCATGTATTTTACGTATCTAGTGGAAAATCTATAGATAAGAATATCAGTCTTAGTTACTGATTTGTTATTGATTCAGTTCAGTTCAGTTCAATCACTCAGTCGTGTCCGACTCTTTGCGACCCCATGAATTGCAGCACGCCAGGCCCCCCTGTCCATCACCATCTCCCGGAGTTCACTCAAACTCATATCCATCGAGTCAGTAATGCCATCCAGCCATCTCTCTTCTTTTGTCCCCTTCTCCCCCTGCCCCCAATCCCTCCCAGCATCAGAGTCTTTCCCAGTAAGTCAACATTTTGCATGATGTAGCCAAAGTATTGGAGTTTCAGCTTTAGCATCATTCCTTCCGAAGAACACCCAAGGCTGATCTCCTTTGGAATGGACTGGTTGGATCTCCTTGCAGTTCAAGAGACTCTCAAGAGTCTTCTCCAACACTACAGTTCAAAAGCATCAATTACTGTTTCCTAATTACTCAATGGTTATTGATCATTTTGTTATTTGGCCCTGAAGGCCACATGAGTTATAGTTTAACTCCCCCACATATTCTTTCATTCACAGCTGGAAGTATAATAAAGCTGGCTTGGATTCAGTTTAGGCACCTTCACCTTGGAGCAGTGTTGGTCCCCTGATCCTCGCTTTTCTATGAATTCTTGTGTATTGTTTCTCATTCTTTCACCATATCACGTTTTTGGAAACCCTGCTTGTCGATCTGGTCTAGACAGAATCACAATATACACCTGTGACATATTCATTTCCTAGTTTTGAGCCAGTCCATTTTTCCATGTCCAATTCTAACTGTTGCTTCTTGTGTTGCATAAAGGTTTCTCAGGAGACAGTTTAGTTGGTCTGGTATTCCCATCTCTCTAAGAATTTTCCACAGCTCATTGTGATCCACACAGTCAAAGGTTTTAATAGTCCTAATGAAACAGAAGTACACTTTATTTTTTTAATTCCCTCACTTTTTCTATGATCCAACAGATATTGTCAACTTGATCTCTGATTCTTCTGCCTTAAGCTTGTGTACTCAAGGTTATATAAGCAGATTAACTGAATTTTGTAAATATCATTAAAAACTACATTTTGAGGTAATTTTTAGTAAATTTCATGAAGCACTCCTAATATGACTGCATCATCACATTATTGATATTTTGTGTGCATGTATATATATGCATGGGGATGAAAGCTACTATTTTTTTTTTTGTAACAACTGGTAGAAAATGTGGAAATGAGGAAGAAAAATAACTGCTTCTGCTTTCAGAATCTAAATTTTCACATTCAAAATCAAGTTAAAAAAATCAGACTTAAATTAAGGTCTTAACTCCCTGTACTAAGAAAATTTAAATCAATGTAGACTTTTATGAATGGTTGAAGGAAACAATGACAAGCACATACCCAGTGATTATGAACACTTGTGAAAACTTTGGAATACTTTTGTTACCATCTTGTTTTTAAAATATATAAATGATCTAGTTCTTTATAATATCTATTTTACATTTGAATAGAAAAATGAAAATGTGAGTAGGGGAAAGGTCTTGAGTTTTCATTCTGCTTCTGCTATTATGAAAAGCTGGAGAGATCATTAAAATTTTTTGAGCACTAACATTTTAACCTATAAAATGAAATAATCCATGTGGCTAATTTTAACAGCTTTTTCCACAGATATAAGCAAAAGATTAAGACTCTGATTTGAAAATTCCTAAGTCAAAAATTACCCTAATAATGCTGTTTCTGTATGTCATATGTTATTTTATATCTCTGTGGGTAATTGAATTCTGCAGCAATAGTATAGTGGTTCTTCAAATTCAAAGTTACATTTAAAGTTTGTGTTCTGACATTGTATAAAAAGCAAACAAAGCACAAAAACTTAACTTTACTCAACTTACTGCTAAATGTAATGATATTTTCTCTCCTAAATGTTTCTGCTTTCTATTGTAAACTTCTCATTGAACAAAGGGGTTATTTATCATAACTTCTTGATATAATCTGAAGTATTCTTAAGTGAATAACTTTTTCATTTTAACACTGTACATCACACATCTATTCATGTCACGTAGAATGTCTTAGAACAATTTAAAAAGGTGGAGCTTGTGGTAAAGAACTCACCCGCCAATGCAGTAGACATAAGAAACCTGGGTTTGATCCCTGGGTTGGAAAGATCAATTAGAGAAGGAAGTGGCAACCCACTCAAGTATTCTTGCCTAGAGAATTCTATGGACAGAGGAGCCTGGTGGGCTACAGTCCATAGGGTGGCAAAGAGTCAGACATGACTGAAGCAAGTTAGCACATAGCACACATCTTCTGTTGATTTACTTATAGACCTTTTAAGCAGTTCAGACTTTTACATACAACTTAAATAAGTTTCTGGAGAAGGAAATGGCAACCCACTCCAGTACTGTTGCCTGGGAAATCCCATGGACAGAGACGCCCTGTAGGCTACAGTCCATGGGGTTGCAAAGAGTCAGACATGACTGAGCAACTAAGCTTTCTAAACTTTTCTAAATAAGTTTATCTGCATTGTGTCCATAATTCAGTGTAAACAATAGAGTTTTTAGAATATAAAAATAAACATGTTTTTATTGTGTCTCATGTTTTATTGTCCCACAGAATGAAATATTTTTTGCTTTAACTATTATATTAATGACATGTTGCTTTTTCCTTGTCATTGTTTCCTTCAACCATTCATAAAAGTCTACATTGATTTAAATTTTCTTAGTGCAGGAAGTTAAGACCTTAATTGAAGTCTGATTTTTTAAACTTGATTTTGAATGTGAGAATTTAGATTCTGAAAGCAGAAGCAGTTATTTTTCTTCGTCATTTCAAGTATGTTATTTTTATTTATAATATTTATCTGAAGAACTTATGCTTAAACAAGTTCTGATTATTACATAATAAGGCATTAATGATTGAACTTAGCCCCTGATGCTAAGTGCTATATTAATAAATTTTTAGACTTAATCATTTACACAGAGTTCTGTCTCATTTAAATGCATTGTTACTAATTTTTTGGCAATCTAGTAAATTGTTTAAAAGTTAACCCTTAATGACTTTGCAATACAGAATTGTCAAATATGTTGCCCTCTTCTCTCAAAACAACATGAATAACAAAATAAATCAAGTAGAATCACTGCTGATGGTGACTGAAGCCATGAAATTAAAAGATGCTTACTCCTTGGAAGAAGTTATGACCAACCTAGATAGCATATTGAAAAGCAGAGACATTACTTTGCCAACAAAGGTCCATTTAGTCAAGGCTATGGTTTCTCCAGTGGTCATGTACAGATGTAAGATTTGGACTGTGAAGGAAGCTGAGCACTGAAGATTGATGCTTTTGAACTGTGGTGTTGGAGAAGACTCTTGAGAGTCCCTTGGACTGCAAAGAGATCCAACCAGTCTATTCTGAAGGAGATCAGTCCTGGGTGTTCTTTGGAAGGAATGATGCTAAAGCTGAAACTCCAGTACTTTGGCCACCTCATGTGAAGAGTTGACTCATTGGAAAAGACTCTGATGCTGGGAGGGATTGGGGGCAGGAGGAGAAGTGGACAATAGAGGATGAGATGGCTGGATGGCATCACCGACTCGATGGACGTAAGTTTGAGTGAACTCCGGGAGATGGTGATGGGCAGGGAGGTCTGGTGTGCTGTGATTCATGGGGTTGCAAAGAGTCGGACACGACTGAGCGACTGAACTGAACTGAACTGAACTGAGGATTGTAAAGAAATGTATAAAATAACTATGAGTCCATACTGATAAATAAATGCATTAATTTAATAATGGAGGAGAATAAACAAATCTCCCATGAAGAACTTCAAGTAATTCGTGTAGATGCTTTATCCTCAAGAAAAGGAATCATAACTCACCAATTCTTAAGTGTAGGTTTTTCATAGTGTAAGAGGAAGAGGAGGAGGAGGAGGAGAGGAGGAAAAGGAAGAAGGAAAAGCAGCAGCAGCACTTGCTGCTGCCCTTGGCTCTTATCATGGCTTACACAAAAATCAATTTGAGTTGAACTGTTAGGCCTAAACTTAAAATCAGTAAGACAATAAAAGAAAACAAGGAGTATATCTTCACAATTCTTAATTAGACTACATTTCTTAGAGAAGACAGAGAATGTATGAATTATGAGATGAAACATTGTTAATTGGAATTTATAAAAATTCCAAACATCTGTGCTCATCGAAAAGCATAATCAATAAGTATCTGGTAAAAAATATTTGTAACTCATATATATGATTGAGAAGAAATTATATCCACTGTGTCTGAGGGCAGGAGGCGGGCTTCATATATAGGGGCTTCTCTGGTACCTCAGCAGGTAAAAAAATCTACCTGCAGTGCAGGAGACCCCAGTTTGATCTCTGGGTCCGGAAGATCCTCTGGAGAAGGGATAGGCTATCCACTCTAGTATTCATGGGCTTCCCTGGTGGTTATGTCAGTAAAGAATCCACCTGCAATGCGAGAGTCCTGGCTTTGATCCCTAGATTGGGAAGATCCCCTAGAGGAGAGATGGCAACCCACTCCAATATTCTTTCCCGGAGAATTCCCATGGACAGAGGAGCCTAGTTGGCTACAGCCCATAGGGTTGCAGAGTCGGACATAACTGAGCAACCAAGCAGATACACACAGTGTACATGATATGGGCAGAGAGATCTCTACATACTGTTTATGAAATAACTACATGACAGTCACTGGCAACCGTATTTCCTGAATATTTTGTGTTAAAAATATAGCCTTTCATTAAAAAAAAAAAAAAGTATTTTCCTTTTAGTACTAATGGCACAGAATTGAATAAGACTCCGTGTTTTCAATTAGTCACTAAAACTAGAGCATAAGTTGTAATTGAGATGTCTCTCTTTCTCTAGCATGAAAAACAAGCAGCTCAGCATCAAAATTCAATAGACATTCATACCTCTTTGAAATGAAGAACCAAATAAATTTCTTTTTAGAATCTGATGCTATTTCTATTCCTGTTGACATCAGAAGTTTAAAAAAAAAAAAAAGTAAGTTGAGTTGCTTCCACAAAGTCATAAACAACTTCAGGCATAAACTTAATATTTCAATATTAAGTATTGTCATGCAATAGCAGAGAAAGAACCCCTATTAGCAAAAATATTCTTTTGTTTTTCATGTATGGACAGTTTTTTGCTAACATAAAGTCCTGATGTAGACTTAAATATTCATAAGCAAAATTAATATAGTCAAAAACTCAAATTTTGTATTATAACTATATTAATGGCTTTCCATTGCTGTAGTTAACAATAGTAATTACTTTCCATTGTTTAGGACCCATAAAACTATGTTTCTGTATTCCTGTTCATGGTCTGATAGGGGTAGATTTATTTGTGTCATTTCATTAAACCGTTTCTAATGAAACTTGAATTGTAATACCTTGTATCTAGTCAGTTATTGTTGTCTACTTTCTTGAAAATGATTTCTCTTTTTCTTAAAACAGTGCATGTTTTATAAGATGATGCCTATGACAAAGGAAAATGACTGGGAAGTAGAATTTGGTCTGTGGATTTGAGCAAGAGAGAGAGAGAAAAAGAAAAAAAAAAAAAGGAAAAACTCAACTAACATGATATAATGATTAAGTCATCCCAAATAGATATTATTAAAGATAGAATCCTATGGTCTGTACTGTATACTATTCATTGGAACCCACAGCCATTTAACTTCTTAAAACCAGTGTATTGGAAGATTGAACAATACATGAAGGATTAGCAATTTTTCAGTTCAGTTCAGTCGCTCAGTCATGTCCGACTCCTTGCGACCCCATGAATCACAGCACGCCAGGCCTCCCTGTCCATCACCTATGTCAGATTTAAACTAAGTCATTGATTTGAACTTAAGAGTTGAGCTTTGATAGTCTCTTAGAAAACTTAGAATAAAGACATTTGAAAGAAGAACCTCAATGAAATACAAATAAACTGTCTCAGCTCAGTCAGTTCAGTTCAGTCGCTCAGTCGTGTCCGACTCTTTGTGACCCCAAGAATTGCAGCACGCCAGGCCTCCCTGTCCATCACCAACTCCTGGAGTTCACTCAGACTCACGTCCATCGAGAAGGTGATGCCATCGAGCCATCTCATCCTCTGTTGTCCCCTTCTCCTCCTGCCCCCAATCCCTCCCAGCATCAGAGTCTTTTCCAATGAGTCAACTCTTCGCCTGAGGTGGCCAAAGTGCTAGAGTTTCAGCTTTAGCATCATGCCTTCCAAAGAACACCCAGGACTCATCTCCTTTAGAATGGACTGGTTGGATCTCTTTGCAGTCCAGGGGACTCTCAAGAGTCTTCTCCAACACCACACTTCAAAAGCATCAATTCTTCAGCACTCAGCTTTCTTCACAGTCCAATTTTCACATCCATATGTGACCACTGGAAAAATATAGCGTTGACTAAACGGACCTTAGTCGGCAAAGTAATGTCTCTGCTTTTGAATATGCTGTCTAGGTGGGTCATAACTTTCCTTCCAAGGAGTAAGCATCTTTTAATTTCATGGGTGCAATCACCATCTGCAGTGATTTTGGAGCCCCCCCCAAAATAAAGTCTGGCACTGCTTCCACTGTTTCCACACCTATTTCCCATGAAGTGATGGAACCAGATGCCATGATCTTCATTTTCTGAATGTTGAGCTTTAAGCCAATTTTTTCACTCTCCTCTTTCACTTTCATCAACAGGCTTTTTAGCTCCTCTTCACTTTCTGCCATAAGGGTGGTGTCATCTGCATATCTGAGGTTATTGATATTTCTCCCAGCAATCTTGATTTCAGCTTGTGTTTCTTCCAGCCCAGCGTTTCTCATGATAAACTCTGCATAGAAGTTAAATAAGCAGGGTAACAATATACAGCCTTGAGATACTCCTTTTCCTATTTGGAACCAGTCTGTTGTTCCATGTCCAGTTCTAACTGTTGCCTCCTGGCCTGCATATAGGTTTCTCAAGAGGCAGGTCAGGTGGTCTGGTATTCCCATCTCTTTCAGAATTTTCTACAGTTTATTGTGATCCACACAGTCAAAGGCTTTGGCATAGTCAATAAAGCAGAAATAGATGTTTTTCTGGAACTTTCTTGCTTTTTCCATGATCCAGCAGATGTTGGCAATTTGATCTCTGGTTCCTCTGCCTTTCCTAAAACCAGCTTGAACTTCTGGAAATTTATGGTTAACCTATTGATGAAGCCTGGTTGGAGAATTTTGAGCATTACTTTACTAGCATGTGAGATGAGTGCAGTTGTGCAGTAGTTTGAGCATTCTTTGGCATTGCCTTTCTTTGGAATTGGAATGAAAACTGACTTTTTCCATTCCTGTGGCCATTGCTGAGTTTTCCAAATTTGCTGGCATATTGAGTAACAATAGACATTTACTTACCAAAGAATTACTTTGATAGAAAGATATTTTTGCACTAAGAAAAAACTTATCTGTTAAAAAATAAAATAGTGATAACTTGAATTTGATAAAAAGTGTTTTATCTAGGGCACTCTCATAACACTGCCTGTGTAAGATTGCTTTTAATTATTTTTCATCCTTAACTTTGGTAATTTAATTTTCTTTATGAACTTTTCAAATACAGTTATATAAAGAGCCATATTTTGAAACAATCAGAATAATTACTTTTGTTTTATTTAAGAAATACTAAGTGGTAAAGTTATAATGCCTCTTGACTATTTTAGTCGTATCAATATTAAACTTCTAATACAAGTTCTCTTTAATAATGAAAGAAAGTAAACCACCTAAATTAGACTACAAGATTTTTTAAGATGAGTCTAAATTACAGTACTCTTAATTCTTTTAAATATATTCCTATTAAGTATGTTTTCATTAATTCAGAATGTGTCACAGCTATATCTAATACTCTGTTATAAAGAAGTCCAAATGCCAGGAAAAAAAAAAAAAAAAAAACAAAGGACAATTTGCCCTGTTCTTTTATAAACCTAGTTTAAGGCACATTTTCATATCAAATAACAATGAATATATTAAGCATATATAATTATTATAAAGGGGTATCAACCAGATTTTTCATACCACAGAGGTTTTCATTTCTTGGCATAGAAAATTTGTTACTTTCTATGATAAATCTCCAATTAAAATATGAATTCAGATAATGGATCTTTGATGTAGCAAAGATAAGAATCAGGGCTTAATTATCCAGAGATCATGTATCTGAATAAGAAAACTTTTAATATGTCTTGATAGATAACTATTCTTAAATAAAATAATAGCCAGATACTAGAATTTTCTATTATAATGATTTAATGGCTATGCAAAATAATGACTTTCTATTGAATAGGTCCTAAAACCAATTTTTAATATTCCTCTTCATGATCTAAAAGAGGCAGATTTATTTGTCTTTCTGTTGAATCTTTAATATATATGTGAGAGAAATCTGTATGCATGTCAAGAAGCAATACTTAGAACCAGATATGGAACAACAGACTGGTTCCAAATTGGGAAAGGAGTACATCAAACATGTATATTGTCACCCTGCTTATTTAACTTATATTCACAGTACATCATGTGAAATGATGTGTTGGAGGAAGCACAAGCTGGAATCAGGATTGCTGGAATAAATATCATTAACCTAAAATAAGCAGATGACACCACCCTATGGCAGAAAGCAAAGAACTGAAGAGCCTCTTGATGAAAGTGAAAGAGTAGAGTGAAAAAGCTGACTTAGCACTCAGCATTCAAAAATGAAGATCATGACATCCTGTCCCATCACTTCATGGCAAATAGATGGGGAAAACAATGGAAACCATGACAGACTTGATTTTCTTAGTCTCCAAAATCATTGCAAATGGTGACTGGAGCCATGAAATTAAAAGACACTTGCTCCTTGGAAGAAAAGCTATGACCAACCTAGAGAGCATATTAAAAAGCAGAGACATTACTTTGCAGACAAAGGTCCATATCGTCAAAGCTAGGGTTTTTCCATTAGTCATGTATGGCTGTGAGAGTTGGACTATAAAGAAAGCTGAGTGCCGAAGAATTGATGCTTTTGAACTGTGGTGTTAGAGAAGCCTCTTGAGAGTCCCTTGGACTGCAAGGAGATCAAACCAGTCAATCCTAAAAGAAATCAGTTCTGAATAATCATTGGAAAGACTGATGCTGAAGCTGAAGTTCCAATACCTTGGCCACCTGATGCAAAGAACTGACTCATTGGAAAAGACCCTGATTTAGGCAGGTTTGAAAGCAGGAGAAGGGAATGACAGAGGATGAGATGGTTGGATGACATCACTGACTCAATGGACTTGGGTTTGAGCAAATTCCGGGAGCTGGTGATGGACAGGGAAGCCTGGCATGCTGCACTCCATAGGGTCACAAAGAGTCAGACATGACTGAGGGACTGAACTGAACTGAACACATATATATGGAGACAACTATATATATAACATACAGTGTTATAAATGAATAAAAAGCAGTTACAAACAGGCAAAGTATTATTCTAACTACCTAAGTTATCACTTTAAATATATCAATAGGTTTAGCACACCAGGGCCATTGTTATTGATAAAAAGAAGCAACTCTTGATGTATATTGTTTATAAGGAACAGACTCTAAGTATAATGACACAGGTTAAAAGTTACGTGATAATCAAAAGAAAGCTGAAAGAGCACTATTAATTTCATTCAAAGCAAAGTCTAAACAAAGAAGATTTATCAGGGACAAAGAGGTCCATTATATAATGACAAATAGTTAACTGTCCCAGAAACTAACAAATTCCAATATATATACACTTAACAATACACAGACCTTCAAAATATTTGAGGAAGAAACTGATACAACTTTAAGAGAGATATGTACTCTTAAATCTATAAGCTGCATCTGTTATATTTTTATTAACAAATAAAAGTAGTTCCTAATATATAAAAAATACAATTATACTTTTACAAATCAACCAATACTTGTTAGTTGTTTATTGCTAATATTATATACAGGCATACCTCAATTTGTTTTCCACAGATATTGCATTTTTTACAGATTTAAGGGTTAAGGCAATCCTGCATTGTCAGATGATGTAGCACTTTTTAACAATTACATATTTTTAAATTAAGGTATGTATATTGCTTTTTTAGACATAATGCCATTGTACACTTAATAGGCTAAATGTAACTTGTATGCAGTTGGAAGCCAAAAAAATGTGTTTCTCTTTATGGCAATATTTGCTTTATTGTAGTGGTCTGGAAGTGAATCCAGGATATCTCTGAGGTATACTTGTAAGATTTTTAAACCATATAAAAATATAGATTTGCCTTTTTATCCTTAATATCTAACAATGTCATTAGTAACAGACTTAGCACTTATTAAAATGAAACATTGTAACATCAATTAATTCTCCCTTCCTTAAAATTTTTGATATCAGGATTAGCTCATATTTCTAAAATTATGGTAAATCCAAAGAACTTTTGGTAAGTGTATATAATTTATCTATATCTACTATACTGATGTTAAAAATGAGATTTTTTAAAAGCTTCTGCACAACAAAGGAAAATATATGCAAGGTGAAAAGACAGCCTTCTGAATGGGAGAAAATAATAGCAAATGAAGCAACTGACAAACAACTAATCTCAAAAATATACAAGCAACTTATGCAGCTCAATTCCAGAAAAATAAACGACCCAATCAAAAAATGGGCCAAAGAACTAAATAGACATTTCTCCAAAGAAGACATACGGATGGCTAACAAACACATGAAAAGATGCTCAACATCACTCATTATCAGAGAAATGCAAATCAAAACTACAATGAGGTACCACTTCACACCAGTCAGAATGGCTGCGATCCAAAAATCTGCAAGCAATAAATGCTGGAGAGGGTGTGGAGAAAAGGGAACCCTCCTACACTGTTGGTGGGAATGCAAACTAGTACAGCCACTATGGAGAACAGTGTGGAGATTCCTTAAAAAATTGCAAATAGAACTACCTTATGACCCAGCAATCCCACTGCTGGGTATACACACCGAGGAAACCAGAATTGAAAGAGACACATGTACCCCAATGTTCATCGCAGCACTGTTTATAATAGCCAGGACATGGAAACAACCTAGATGTCCATCAGCAGATGAATGGATAAGAAAGCTTTGGTACATGTACACAATGGAGTATTACTCAGCCGTTAAAAAGAATTCATTTGAATCAGTTCTGATGAGATGGATGAAACTGGAGCCGATTATACAGAGTGAAGTAAGCCAGAAAGAAAAACACCAATACAGTATACTAACACATATATATGGAATTTAGAAAGATGGCAATGACGACCCTGTATGCAAGACAGGAAAAAAGACACAGCTGTGTATAACGGACTTTTGGACTCAGAGAGAGAGGGAGAGGGCGGGATGATTTGGGAGAATGGCATTCTATAATGTATACTATCATGTAAGAATTGAATCGCCAGTCTATGTCTGACGCAGGATACAGCATGCTTGGGGCTGGTGCATGGGGATCACCCACAGAGATGTTATGGGGAGGGAGGTGGGAGGGGGTTTCATGTTTGGGAACACATGTAAGAATTAAAGATTTTAAAATTTAATAAAAAAAAAAAAAGGAAAAAAAATTTTTAAAAAATGAGATTTTTTAAAAAATACTTAATTCATTTATAAATGATAGTAATAAAGCCTTCACATATTTACACACTTTGTGATTTGAAAAATACTGGTTCATTGAATTATACATATATTCTAAGTGGTGTCATATTTCATTAAAATGTATTTTTAAACTTAGCAATCATTATGTCACCCCTGAAGCTAATTAAGTTATTGACTTCATGGTGGCAAATAAAAATTTTCCAAACTTATATTTTGGCTAAAAGTTTTAATTTTACTTTTTGCAACAGTAAGAACTTGTTTCTTGAAGTATCATGTGCACTGTACTTTCCAGACAAATAAGCAAATCTAAATAATTATAATTTGTTGTTCATTCAGGCATAAATGTAGTTTCTTGATAAAAGCTTAGTTATGTGTTTAGTTCAAAAAGTTGCACAGCTGTTTTTATTTAAGTTATCGTACTTCACAGCACAACAGAAATATTTACGAACACTTCTCTTTTCATGACATAGAATATTAAAAACAGGTGTACTTAAGGACTAACAGTTATTAAAATAAATAATTTACTGCTTCGTCAAGGACTTTATCTTTTGGTTGTGCTGGGTCTTCATTGCTGTGAGGCTACTTCCTAGTTGCAATACATGAACTTTTATTGTGGTGGCTTTGCTTGTTGTGGAGCACAGGTTGTAGGACACACAGGCTTCAGTGTGCTGCCTTTTCAGTAGTTGTGCCATTGGGCTCAGTAGCTGCTCCAAACCTGTAGAGCACTGTCTCAGTAGTTGTGGTAATGGGCTTAGTTACTCTGAGGCATGTGGGATCTTCCCAGATCAGGGATTGAACTCATGTCTCCTGCATTGGCAAGCAGATTCTGTACCACTGAGCCACCAAGAAAGACCAAGAACACTATTTATGTGCTTTAACATTTATCTAACTGTGAACATATGGAGGAGAAAATACTGTAACTTCAAATACAGTTTGATGCCAATGCCTTGATTGTATTAAAACACAAACAGTTTATATGCTACTGCCTTTGCACCCTTAGTTCAAATGCCAACAAAGTTAACAAACGCAAAGTCAATGTGGTAGGCAGAATAATATCATTCAAAGATATCTCTTGTCCTAATCATAGGATTAGATGGACCTTTGTTGGCAGAGTAATGTCTCTACTTTTGAATATGCTGTCTAGGTTGGTCATAACTTTCCTTCCAAGGAGTAAGCATCTTTTAATTTCATGCCTGCAGTCACCCTCTGGAGTGATTTTGGAGCCCCCCAAAATAAACTCAGACACTGTTTCCACTGTTTCCTCATCTATTTCCCATGAAGTGATGAGACCGGATGCCATGATCTTAGTTTTCTGAATGTTGAGCTTTAAGCCAACTTTTTCACTCTCCTCTTTCACTTGCATCAAGAGGCTCTTTAGTTCTCCTTCACTTTCTGCCATAAGGGTGATGTCATTTGCATATCTGAGGTTATTGATATTTCTCCCAGCAATTTTGATTCCAGTTTGTGCTTCTTCCAGCCCAGCATTTCTTATGATGTACTCTGCATAGAAGTTATTTAAGCATGGTGACAATATACAACCTTGACGTACTCCTTTTCCTATTTGGAACCAGTCTGCTGTTTCATGTCCAGTTCTTTTATTTATTTATTTTTAATTTTTAAAATTTTACTTTAAATACTGTATTGGTTTTGCCATACATTGACATGAATCCGCCATGAGTGTAGATGAGTTCCCAATCCTGAACCCCCCTCTGCATATCATCTCTCTGGGTCATCCCAGTGCACCAGCCCCAAGCATTCTGTATCCTGTATTGAACCTATACTGGTGATTCATTTTTTACATGATAGTATACATGTTTCAATGCCATTCTCCCAAATCATCCCACCCTCTCCTTCTCCCACAGAGTCCAAAAGTCTGTTCTATACATCTGTGTCTCTTTTGCTGTATTGCATATAGGGTTATCATTACCATCTTTCTAAATTCCATATATATGTGCTAGTATACTGTATTGGTATTTTTCTTTCTGGCTTACTTCACTCTGCATAATCAGCTCAAGTTTCATCCACCTCATTAGAACTGATTCAAATGTATTCTTTTTAATGGCTGAGTAATACTCCATTGTGTATATGTACCACCTCATGCGAAGAGCTGACTCATTGGAAGAGACCTTGATGCTGGGAAAGATTGAGGACAGGAGGAGAAGGGAACTACAGAGGATGAGATGGTTGGGTGGCATCACTGACACAATGGATATGGGTTTGGGTAGACTCTGGGGGTTTGTGATGAGCAGGGAGGCCTGGCGTGCTGCGGTTCACAGGGTTGCAAAGAATCGGACACGACTGAGTGACTGAACTGAATTGAACTCAATCACAGGACATGTACATATACAAATATTCTAATACCCAGAACCTGTGAACCACGTGGCTTATATAATAGGGACTTTGCAGATGTCATTAAGTTATTGGCCTTGAGTTTGGGAGATGATTCTGGGTTGTTTATTTGACCCAATAGTCACCTGATCCCTTAAAAGTGGGAAATTTACCCAGCTATAATGAAAGAAAGAAAGTGGGTGGGGACAGAGATTTGCATTGTGAGAGACATTTAACTCACTGTCACTGACTTTGAAGATATAGAAAGCCATGGGCCAAGAAATGTGCATAATTTTTTGGAAACTGAAAATGGTCCTTAGGTTACAACCAGAGAATTCCAGGGTCAGAGGAGCCTGGTGGGGTGCCGTCTATGGGGTCACACAGAGTCGGACACAACTGAAGCAATTTAGCAGCAGCAGCAGCAGCAAGAAAATGAAACCTCAGTCCTACAACTGCCAATAATTAGTCTTCCAACCACCTAAGTTAATAAGCTAACAGGTTTTCTCATAGATCACCCAGAAGGAATCACAGCCATGCTGATCTTTTTCACTTTAATCTGGTGAGGCCTGTGTTAAGACTTGTGCTCTATAGCACTGTTAATTTGCTTTGTTTTAAGCTGCACAGTTTGTGGTAATTTGTAATGCTGATGCAGGCAAGGGCTCAGTCATGTCCGACCCCTTGCCACCCTATGGACTATAACATGCCAGACTCTTCTGTCTGTGGGAGTTTTCTAGGCATGAATACTGTAGTTGGTTGCCATTTCCTTCTCCAGAGAATCTTCAAAACTCAGGGATCAAACTTGGGTCTCTTGCTTCTGCTGCACTGGCAGCCAGATTCTTTACCACTAGGACCACCTGGGAAGCCCCTAAAAAACGGTCTGATTATTATAAAAATCAGAACTTACTGTCCCCTGGAAAGTGTCTCAGGAACCGCAAAGGATTCAAGAGTTCACAAATTGAGAAGTGATCTTCTAGACCTACAGATATCACCTCATAGTAGAATTATATTGTAGCCAAATTGTTTGTAATGCTAAGTTTTTAATTTTTGTCTTTTTGATAGTGGCATCTTTCTTTGTAACAACAGAGCTTTGTATTATGAAAAAGTCATATTTTTTTCATGTCTGTTACTTCAGATAAAGTAAATCAAAATAAAAAACAACAAAAGTAGTTTAAACTGAAAAATTTGCTCTCCACTAGACCCTTGGATGCGAAGAGTTGACTCATTGGAAAAGACTTTGATGCTGGGAGGGATTGGGGGCAGGAGGAGAAGGGGATGACAGAGGATGAGATGGCTGGATGGCATCACTGACTCGATGGACGTCAATCTGAGTGAACTCCAGGAGTTGGTGATGGACAGGGAGGCTTGGTGTGCTGCGATTCATGGGGTCGCAGAGTCGGACACGACTGAGCAACTGAACTGAACTGAACTGAGACCCTTGGAGAAGGAAATGGCAACCCACTCCAGTGTTCTTGCCTGGAGAATCCCAGGGATGGGGGAGCCTGGTAGGCTGCCATTAATGGGGTCACACAGAGTCAGACACAACTGAAATGACTTAGCAGCAGACCCTATACAAATCTAAGAGAAATTAAATCTTCCTGCCTTGCGTTTCTTACATACTATTCAGTTACTAAACGTTCCAGCATTTACTAGTGAAGAGCTACCATAGAGACAAGAACATACTTTACACTTATAGGAAAGTGTACTTGACTTCAGATGCTTAAGCCTTCGGAGAAAAATCAGTTATACCAACAAATTATAAACCACTTGCCTTTAATTACTTAATTTTTTGCAGTTGCATATAGATAGATATATAATTTGGAAAATTCAAACAACAGTTTTAAGAGGACATTCAATATAGAGCAATACAAATTAAATAAGCAAAGAATGTATTTTTTCTTAGGGAAATAATTTACTCCAACTTACATAGATTTTACATTCAAATATATGGGGATATTAGAAAAGTATAAGATAAGAAAACCACAGTAAATAAGCTGTTATTATTTTACTAGTGATTTTCCTAAAAAATTATAATACTGAATATATTAGAAATAAATGTAAAATTAGGTAAAATATTTAACATTGAACCAGAAATATATGTTCCTTAAAATGAAAACCAACAGCCTTGCTCAGTTCTTTCATAAGTAAAACATAAATATCATAGACATAAAATAGTAATGAATTTTTTTTATATAAAAATCTCTAAGTTGCTAAAGGGCAATAGGTCTACCTGTCAAGCTAATGACAAGCTAGAAGCTGTTTTAGAATTTCATTTTTGTTCTACATAACCACCTTTTAGGTCTTTGCTCAGTCAGCTCTTTCCTACCATGTAGTTTTCAATTTAGGTATCCCATCTCAGGAATCCCTTTCCCTATCACTTTTAACCCTTGAGCAGTGTTCATCTGTGCAAAGCCCTAATTTACTTTATTAAGCTGTTTGTTTATCCTCAGGATCCCCACTTTGATAAGAGCTACGTTGCCTGCCATTTTCAACATTATATACCAAGTGCTTAGAGTAGTCCCAGGCAGGTAAGAAATACTACACAAATGTTTATTGGAAGAAATAATAGCTAGGCATTTCTTAGTTCACTTTGAAAAACCAGGGCTAACTTTCATTTATTTCTGGTCTAGGTTTATAGCTGTTAGGGATGCTTGCAATAGCAGCATAAGAAGAAATCTGCTGCAGATAATCAAAAATAGTATTTATTCCAATAGGAGCAGGATGGCATTAGAAACTTCAAGACATATTCTGAAAATAGAATGAAATCTGTGTATGAAAAGATCATGTATTTACTTAAGAGATAGTGTAAGTCAGGACCTAACACATGAAAAAAAGCATAGTCAGGATGTCACAAGGGGGTCTTTCTGTGCCTGCCACAGAAATCTGCACAGTATCACCTTGGGCCTGCGGGATTACACGATTATCAGATTGCACCTTGAGCAGACATATCTGAAGCACAAACAGGTCATCTTAAACTCAAAGTTAATATGCTTGAAGGAGAAGAATTGGGGGAAATTTCAATTTGTTTTTTCGTGCCATGTTCCCAGAATCTCACTAGGCAATTAGTTCTCCCACCGTCTTGTGAAACAAAATTAAATCACTGTTTTACAGATGAGGCCACTGTAAGTCATTCACTAATTTTCCTAAGGTTATAGTTAGAAAATTAAAAATTAGAGTATGAACTTAGAATTTTTTAGGTACATAGTCTATTGTTTCAACTATAGTATATTGGCAATAAATTTTCTTAAGATTTAAGACTCAGTGAAGAAAAAAATGTTTAAATATTAGACCATGTATGAGCATTTGTATTATCGTCTTACCTAGCACTGAAGACTTGTGGTGATTTTTTGAATAATAACTAATTAAATAGAAGTTTTAACACAGTGCAAGTCTGCCTTAACTTAGGGCTTGAAAAGTGAAAGTGAAAGTGAAGCCTCTCAGTCATGTCCGACTCTTTGCCACCCCATGGACTGTATAGCCTGCCAGGCTCTTCCATCCATGAGATTTTCTAGGCAAGAATATTGGAGTGGGTTGCCATTTCCTTCTCCAGGTACTTAGGGCTTAAAAGGTGTTTAACCTGGTGAGAAAATGTTTTTGAATATCAAGAGAAACACAGGCATACTTACAAAGGACTGTTGACAACAGAGAGTAGGGAGGGTCATTCATTAGGCCTGAGAATCACACTCCAGAGAAGTCACGGTCACGGTATAAAATAAAGATACAAAAACACTTTAAAATACCTACATTGCTAATGAATAGAGGCTTTAAAAATGTGAGGAAAGAGTGAGGAAAAGAGGTCGAGAGAGAGAGATGTGTTTTTTATTCCTTTCAAAAGTTTCAGCTAAATTGATTTATCTTTCTTGGGTATAGCACCCTTATGGCCATGGATGCTGATGGCTGATAGGTGTGAGTATGACTTGGACTTTATTCATGAGTATAAACTATTAATGTGGATCTACAGTTAATTTGTCTGTTGAATTTTCTGCTGTATAAAGAATACACTCCAGCCTTGATCAGTGAGGTTTTTTTTTTGTTGTTGTTTTTAAAGAATGGTTCAGTAAAACATCATAGCTTGAAGCCAGTGATTCTCAAAAAATTTAATATAATTTTTCAAACATAATTATATGTTTATGCCTAGACAGATGCATATTTTGACACACATAACAGGACAGTAGTCCTTCTTTACTGTGGTTAGCAGGGTCAGACTTGAGACCTGCACTGAGTCCTCCACCTAACACCCTACAAGTGTAAGACCTTGAGAGATGACATTCATATCTAGGGTCTCAAAGCTGCTTAGGAGACAGCTCAGTTTCTGGCCTGGTTTTACTGTCAGTAAGCTGCCTCTATCCAACTCCAAATTTACCTGCCATACCTTTCTCCTATAAACTTGGTTTCCATTCCCATTCCCACCAGTTCTAACATTAACTCTGAAAGCCTGAGTGAGCTCTGTACTTTGAGGAAATACGTTAGTCCTAACACTCATAATTGTCCTTCTCTACTTCAGTATACTGAATTCAGTAGTGATTTTCATCCAAACCTTCACACAATCTCCTATCCATAAACCGCTTTCTATTGTTATTTGATTATTTCATTTGTGTGTGTGTGTGTGTGTTGCTTCCACAACTAGTGTGAATATTCCTTAAGGGCAGGACCACATTAAAATCATGTAAAGAAAAACAAGGGAAACAAGTATATATGGGTCACTATTTACTTAATGGCTTTTGAAGGCAAGAAAACTTACAGGGTAAAGGCCTTTTAATGGCTATCAGCTAATTAACAGTAGTTGCTGTAGAAAAGATACTTGTTTGTTGCTTTGCTTTCATTTCAAAGTACAGATGCTTTTTTATTATTTTTGTATGTTATTGCCTTAACTCCTCTATATTTATCACTCCCCTATGTTTGGCTGTGAAAGCTAGAGTTATAAGTAATTTGAATCTCTCAAATATTAAAATATATTCTAACATTTATCCAGGTCACTCTTTTAAATATATCTTGCTGACTTCCATATGAATACAAGAATCTATATCTGACTGACCTAGAAGACCACTTCAAATTTGAATCAATAAGATTAAATCCTTTGTTTTGGGGAAAACATAAGATTTCTGATGTTCACATTTAAAGCAAACAAGTTTGAAAATTTGTCACATTTTTATTTCTTTACATATGGTTTCAGTATTATGTATTTAGATATATTGTAATCAGTTGTTTGAGAAAGAATGCAAACATCAGCCTTTTACCAGTCAGTATAAGTGGTTTCTATTGATACTGGATTTACTTGTGTGCCTGATCTTGAACCAAAACTGCCAAAAAAAGCAAAAAAAAAACAAAAAAAACAATTATTACCTGCTGGAAAATTGTACAAGTGTGTGAATTATTCAAATTCAGTGATTGATAGAACAGAGGCAAAATCTGTGCAGTGGAAAGAAAGATATTGTCTAGTTTTACCTTCAAATAGTGGAAAGGCTCTCCTGGCTGGATATAATTTTCCACTACACTTTAACTTCCTTTTCCCAACCTGCTTATTAAGAGTGCTGCTACAAGTGGGAGAGAAATAGAGTTTCAAAAGTTAAAAGGTTGGAGAGATTTCCTGAAAATTTTGTGTGTAAATTAAGTAGCTATCATTGTCTGAGACTTGGAAAAGTATTGAAACATCTCTGAGGGAGAAAGCACATAGGAAAGGTATAAATTCAGAGTGTGATATTAGAAGACTGACTTAATATGAGCATGAAGAATCTCTGAACTGTAGTGAATTTCACTATGGCATTAAGGACTGGGATGATATATGGGAATGTCTTCTCGTGCTTCAAATCTCTGACCATAGAGGGAAGAACATTTCAGACAACACGTTTATACTCCATAGACTGAGATAACTAGAGGAGAATGGTATATATACATACATACACACACAACAGATATGTGTTGCATATGTGTGTACACACATAACTGTGTAAACTAACAACTAATACAGATAAAAGTCAAATAAGAAAAGCAGTAGAATAAATTTAAGTGAAATAGCAAGTAATAATATGCTACAAAGAAACAAACATTTTGAGCTACTTTGCAAGGAACAGCTGTGTTGCATTTTAAATTGAAACAAATACCATTGACAGTAATATAAGAAAGAAAACATCACTAGGAGATCTAAATGACCTCTGAGGTCTTGGGTTTTTATAATTCTAATTTATATGATTCTGCTGATCTACAGAATTTTTTTTTTTTTTTTTGTAAAGTATATGCTCTCCATAGTTACAAATACTGAATGGGTAAATTTTATCATCTTTAAAATTATTAAAAATAATTCTATTTCTTAATATAAATTTATTTATTTTAATTAGAGGTTAATTACTTTACAATATTGTATTCATTTTGCCATACATCAACATGAATCTGCCACAGGCATACACATGTTCCCCATCCTGAACCCCCCTCCCACCTCCCTCCCCGTACCATCCTTCTGGGTCATCCCAGTGCACCATCCCCAAGCACCCAGTATCATGCATCGAACCTGGGCTGGCAATTCGTTTCACATATGATATTATACATGTTTCAATGCCATTCTCCCAAATCATCCCACCCTCTCCCTCTCCCACAGAGTCCAAAAGACCGTTCTATACATCTGTGTCTCTTTTGCTGTCTCGCATACAGGGTTATCATTACCATCTTTCTAAATTTCATATATATGTGTTAGTATATTGTATTGGTGTATTTCTTTCTGGCTTACTTCACTCTGTATATTAAGCTCCAATTTAAAGGAATCTCATCTTCCAATATAAAGGTAACAGCTGGAATTATGGAGCTGAAATATTGTTTAGTTGGTCTTAAAACTGACTGTGTTATGTGCTGAAATAATAGCTAAGTGGATAATATACTTAAAAAGCTCATATGTTTCACAGTTATAATTTATTTCCTTGATATTCTTCTGGTTTTCACTTGTATATGAGAAGTGACTCTTAAACATCTTAAAATAACCTCCTCTCTTTCAAGTTAAAATTTTTTAACAAGTGCTTTTTAAATTAGTAAATATACAATATTAAAAATTAATTTGCAAGATTGCTGCTTTAAATATACTTATGGCCTGAAGTGTTCTCCCCCTTTCATGTGTTGAAATTTGAACCTCCAGTACCTCAAAATGTGACTTTCTTTGGAGATGGGGCCTTAACGAGGTAACTAAGATAAAATGAGGTCCTAATTGAATTAGGGCAGAGTCTTAATCGAACATGAATGGTGTCCTCATAAGCAGAGGAGACGAGGAAAGAAAAGACAAATGTAGGAAGACCACATGAGAGCACAGTGAGAAAATGGCCATGTATAAGCAGGGAGAGATTCCTCAGAAAAAACCAAACTTGCTTACACCTTGATTTTGGATTCCTAGACTCCAGGATGGGGGGTGGGTGGGGGTGGGGGGTGGGGAACCTTCTATAATTTAAGCCACTATTTCTACAGTATTTGGTTATGGCACCTTATAAACTCACACAAATATTAGAGACAAAATGTAAGCTTATAAGGCATTGATCTTGTCCATTTCTTGTCACCATTCATAACTCCCATCCCTACAAGAAAAATGTTTGAATATTAAGCATAAGCTTTCACCTGAGAGGGAGAAAGCTTGAAGATGTCTCCCTCAAACTTATTGCAGAAAAACAAAATTACAATTTTTCTTGAGCCTTTCAGAGCTAAATATGCACAGGTATATTAACTAAGTTGAAATATAAGGAAAAACAGTCACCTGTAAGAAGAAATGTGGTATAAGAACTTGTTTATCTGAAAGAGGCCAGCCCTAATACAAGCCGGATAGGAGAATTTGGTTACTGATCTGAACCAGTTGCTGAAGGCCAAGTATGTGGTAACAGGATATCATGGAACCCTTTTAGCCGCAGATAGACTTCACACCTGCCTGAAGTCTCTTTTTCCTTTTTTCTTCTTTGAACATACAAGCAGGAGTGGGAGCAGAGTGGCAGAGAGGTTGGAGAAACCCTGTCTTGCAACGGCTTGAAAGGAACACGGAGAGAAAGACACAATGACAAAGGAGGACGATAATCTCTCAAGACAGAAAACAAAAGGGATAAGTTCCTATAGTTCCTTGAAAAAGCTTTCATCCTGTAGCACAGAGAAAGAGGAAGCCCAAACAGAGTCCAGCCTGCTATCTGATTTGAGAAGTGGGAGCTATGAGACTGGGAAAATAAGTGACTAAAGTTTGTAGGCCAGAGTGTAATAGAGCGGCATCAAGAAAGGACCACAGAGATCTGCAGAGACTCGCAGTATTCAGCCTAATATGCACGAGTGAAGACATGGAAGGAAATTACCTGGGAGTGAGAAAAGAACCACCTGAAGTGATAAAAGAGAGTATCTGGCTCTTACATAGAGTTTGGGATTGTGCCTGTTCCTGCCAGATAAATTGGAAAACTCACAACTATGAAGCATTGGATAGAGTATCCACAAGAGTTTTTCCTCAAAAATGGGGAACAATTAACCTCAAACATTTTTCTGTCTGGTACAGACTAACAAATTTTAAAAATAAGAACTGAAAGATCAAACTGTTTCCATGTTACTTATCCATGTCTCAGAACAAATCTCAAATATAAAAATACAAAAATATTCATCACTCACCAAGGTAAAATTTGCAATATGTGGAGCCAATAAAAAATTATCAGGTGTCCAAAGAAGCAGGGAAATATTACCCACAATGAAATGAAAAATCAATTCCCAGACTAAAGCAGATGCTTGAATTACTTCCCCAAAACATTAAAACAGTTATCAAACTGTTTTCGGTATGTTAGAATTTTATGGAGAGGATATCACAGGAAAAAAAGAATTACTGATTTCAAAAATATCCAGCCATTATTTTTTCAAAGATTTTTTTTTTTCTCTAATCCCATCTCTCTCCTCTTTACTCAGTATTCCAATTACATGTACATTAGGCCACCTAATGTTGTCATACATCTCACTGATGCTCTAGACATTGCATTTGATGTATTTTCTTTTGTGTTTCATTTTGGATACTTTTTATTGCTATTTTGTCTACATTACTAGCCTTTTCTGCAATATCAGCATCCCATTAATCTAATCCAGTATATATTTTTCAGTTGTTACCTTTAGAAGTTGGATCTCATTCTTTTATATATATCTTATTAATCTGCTTACATTTTTAAACATATTTAATATAGATATTAAAAACTTTCAATATCTTTTGGTAATTAACATATCAGACTATTCATACATATTTGAAAATTAAACAACATCCTTTTGAGTAATGCATGGGATCAAAGAGGAAGTGACAAAGGAACCTAGAATATATAAGGACTTGAATGAAAATGAATACTATATACATACCAGAATTTGAGGAAAGTGGCTGAAGTAGTGCTTTATGGAAATTTAAGGTATAAATTATCCTTATAAGAAACTAAAAAATAAAATATGAAATACCATCCAAAAGAGCAGAAACGAGATAATAATAACAAGATAAGAACATAGTCAATAAAATTGAAAGCAAGAAAATAATGAAAATTATTTTATTATTTTTAAATATCAACAAAATGGAAATCCTCTAGTTAGACTGAGCAGGGAGAAAAAAAGAGAGTGATAGTGGACACATAAATCACAAATATCAAGACTGAAAGAGGAAACCTTATTACAGATCATAAAGACTTTTCAAATATAATGAGAGAATATGACAAAGAATTTTTTAAAAAAAAACAACTTATGTATGTATACTTCAGAGGAAGTAGATAACATGAGTAATCCTGTATGGATTAAAGAAATCACATAATAAAAATATTTAAAGAAAAAATATTCCTGGCCCAGAAAATTTCCCTAGTAAATTCAACCAAACTTTTAGAAAATTATATTGAGGAAGATATCTGCAGTGATGAAGTAAAAACCTCTATAAGTCTGGAGTTCCATAAGTATACAAACAAGAACTTTAGCAAACACTGTCTAAAGCAATATTTTCAAATTCAGGTAATTAACTAAAGACTTGCAACAATCTGATAAATATTTATGTAAGAAAAATGGCTGATTCTGATGGTGAGATTAGTGGCATTCTAGTTTCCCCTATTTCATTTCCATCATTCCTATCCACATTAACTTTGAAAACCAATAACCTCATGATCATAGTAGTTATGACATCATGGAGACCAGCAGCCTTCCAAATATAATGCGTTTCAACCTCCCCACAAAGTCACAACACCAGATAATTTTTATTTTTGGCCTGTCTTGCTTGGTTTTACATGAGCTAAGAACTCAGTTTTAACAGGCTTTTCCCTGGAAACCTTATCAAAAACAATTAGTGACAAATATTTATCATCATAACTTCCTGAGGCAGAAATAACAGTTTGTATAAACAAGAAGCTGATCATGAAATGAAATGGTGGGAATAAGATGTCAGTAGAGACCTTTGCAAAGCTCCAGTTTTTTCCTAGAAGTCTAAAAAGACATGCATGTGAGATCTATGCAGAACCCCACCCAGTATATAATATTAGGTTGATCTTTTTAATAATTGATAGCACTAAGTAAAGTAAAGGCAAATTTTTAAATTGCAAAAGTGTTTAAAGTGTCCCCCAAGGTACTCATGAAACCTATTGGCAAGGGCTCAGAGACACTTAAGAAAAAATATATGTCCAACTATTGTGTGTACTGTGTGCTCAGTTGCTTATTTGTGTCTAACTCTGTGTGACCCCCATGGATTGTAGCCCTCCAAGCCCCTCTGTCCATGGCATTTTCCAGGCAAGAATAACTTTCCAGACAAGAATAAGGGAGCCGGTTGCCATTTTCCTACTCCGGAGAATCTTGCTGACCCAGGAATCAAACTCACATCTCTTGGGTTCCCGGCATTGGTAGGCAGATTCTTTACCACTGTGTCCTCTGGGGATTCCATGTCCAGTCATTAGCTTACTCTTAATGTAATCAAGCAGATACCACAATGATCGTACAACAAATAATACAAATGTTACAGAATTAATTGAGGAAAATCACAAATAAAAAGTAGTCACTACAACAATCACAATAATTCCTGAGGAATGAAAGAGATCTGATTTCCAGAACTATTGTATTATAGTGTTTAAAATGCCTAGTTTTCAACAAAAAATTACAAAGCATGTAAAGAAACAAGAAGGGGAAAAAAGTAATAGAAACTCTTCCTACAAATGTACAGACATTCAATTATTGTTCAAAGACTTGTAAATAACTATTAAGAATGTATTTAAAGAACAAGAGGAAACCATGTCTAAGAAATTAAAAATATGAAAACAGTTCTTGGCAAGTAGAAACTTTCAATAAAGGAGCAGAACAATAGTTGTAGAAATAATAGTCAAAACATCAGTTTTGATGAAAAATTAATCTACATATGCTATAAATTCAACAAACCCCAGAGAACATAAACCTGAAGATATCCACACCCAGCCATATCATAGTTGAACTGTCAGAATCCAAAGAGAGAATCTTAAAAAGGATGATATTCAAAGTGCTGAAAGGAAAGGAAATAATATTAACTAATAATTCTATATACAGAAAATTTTTCCTTCAAATGTGAAAAAGAGCTTCTTTTATGTCGGGAGCCTCGTTAGGCATTACTGACAAAATGGAGGCATGGCCCCAACCCCCTCTTTTTGTCCCACAGGCATGGACCCAGGATGAAGGAGTTAGGCCTTGTAATTCTCACTTGTTTTGTCCTCACCTCGGCTGAGTTGACTGAAAAGGAATATTAAGGTGCTTATTGTTCTTGAGAGGAGCATGAGAAGCCACAAAGCCTTCTGCAGCTGTGCTCAGAGAATAATTCATAAAGTCAATCATTGACATTTGTTTAAGGACTTTTACAAAATAGTGTTCCAGGATGAGCACATAGGCCACAGCTTGAGGCCATGGGAGGGATTGCTATCTGAAGCCTATTTGTGAGGAAAATGTTTATGGCAAAGGAGTTTACTGAATTTAAGGCTTAGAAATAATTAAAATAGTTAGAAGTTAAAGATTTAAAGAATGTTGTAATGTTAGCATATTTTACTATAGCTTATAAAGGTTAGGAATTTTAGAGATACCATAGCTAGAAGCCTTTTTAAGAGATAGAGAGCTCAGGATGTTAGGGGCAAACAGGATTTAGAAAGATAAGAAGTAAACTGAGGAATGTATCATGAGTTACAATGTAATCACAAGTTAACTATAGGACACATAAGAGGAAGTAGATAATAGATGGTAAAGCTGATTCCGAGAGAATCGCTGAAGCAGGAGCTCTGTTTCAAGGGCAACAATGATTTATGGAGATAATAAATCTGGGTGAGGGGGATCTGAAAATGTCAAACCTCTGACCTAATGCTTTTGCAAAACTATAAAAGAAGATCTTAAACTTGAAATAAATGCACAGTCCAAGAAAATTGAGAGGCTGCGTCGTTACTCGCTGACACTGTCCCTCCTTTCAGGTTGAATGCCTGGCTGCTGAGGCTGGTATCTGGCACTTTCACATCTGGAAAGATGGATATATATACTCTTTCCTATCCTCTTACTAAGTACAGCCAGCTTCCAAAAACATCACATATACAGAACAAATATAAGAAAACTGAGAGGCAGAGAGAAGGTAGATAAACTAAAAATCTAGGAACAAGGGACAAAGTACATTGAGTTCCTGTTTTGTTGTTGTTGTTGTTTTGCCTCACATCTGTCACAGTTACAGATGAAGAAACAGAGAAAATGGAAATGACTATGACTGCAGTCAGAAGTAAATCTCAAATGAAAGCCTTTTCTCTCTAGTCAAATGACCAGGAAAAAGGGAGAATCTAGCCAGACAAAAATCTTCAGACAATACCCACTCTACTCCAATAAAGTGTCACAGAAAATATCACATCTATATACTTACCTACAGCAAAATGATATTGAGGAGCCTGAGTTGCCACACTCATAACGCTGCAATGAGATTCTCCAGAATCTACCAGGTTACTGTCAGAGAAAGCCAAGTAAAGAGATCATTCAACTCCACCAGTAGTAGCAAAGCCTCCACTCATCATGATTTCAGTGG
This sequence comes from Capricornis sumatraensis, assembly GCF_032405125.1. NCBI lineage: Eukaryota > Metazoa > Chordata > Mammalia > Artiodactyla > Bovidae > Capricornis > Capricornis sumatraensis. Next base: position 41,412,754 of record NC_091074.1, on the reverse strand, counting down.
AGACCAGAAGGAAAGCCTAAAGTTTCACTGGCACTAAGCATTAAGGAGGACTCCTACCCATCTCCACTGTGGTGCTCTCAGAGGAGACTTTATGGAGTGTCACCACTTTCAGGAGTTATCACCACACCACTCTATCAGTAGATATGGAACTGCTACTTTTACCTAGATGTCCAGCTCACTCAAGTGTCAATGGAGGCTGAATTGAAAGCCTGTACTTTTACCTTTAATTGGAATTTACAAGACAGTGTCTCTCTCCCCTTCCCTTGTTGGAGTAATGCAACAGGTAGCCAGCTTAGGGTTATTTTTTCAGCAGTATCACAACATGATATGAAAATACCCTGTTTCAACTGAAAGTCAATCATTACACTAAGTTATTAGAAAATCTCAAACTGTTAGAAAAAAAAAAAATCACTAGGTCCCAACATAGGCATAAGAAATATATTAGAATTACTTGACAAAAAGATTTTAAATCAGCTACAATAAAAATTCTTCACTTAAGTATGAAAATTTTATAACAAATGCAAATGGTAAGTCTCAGAAAAAAATAGAAATATAAGGAAATTATAGAGGATAAAAAAAGAATAAAATTAACATTTTGCACCTAAAAATATATAAACTAGAAATTTTAGAAAGATAAGTAAATGGGTTCATCACTAGATTGGAGGGAATAGAGAAAGTAATCAATGAACTAGAAAATACTTCTTTTAATATGAAAGTAGAAAATGATAGGAGGATAGACCAAAAAATAAATAATATATAGAAAATGATAACAAATGCAAGCAGAACTTACGCCTTTTTCGTTGTTAAAGGTAGATGGGTTAACACTTTAAGAAATAGCAGAGATTGGCAAAAGGGTAAAACAAAAACATGATGGAACTCTGTGTCGGCTTTCAGTCATAGCTTACATTTAAAGATACAAATAGTTTATAGTAAAAGGGTAAAAAAGAATATGCTGTCTGACATTAACCATAAGAGATTAGCAGAGGCTATGTTGCTATCAGAAAAAAAATTGACTCTTAAGGCAACAATTATTACTAAAAACAGAAAAGGATATTTTAGTTGATAAAAAGATCAGTTCATCAAGAAGACTAAACAGTTATAAGTACATGCACCTAAGAACAGAGCCACAAAGTCCATGATGTAAAAAATGGAAATAATTGAAGAGAGAAACAGAAAATTTCATGATAGTTCGAAGCCTCATTATCATGCTTTGAACAGTAGATATAATAAGTAGGTATAAAATCAATAAACAAATAGAGGTTTAAGCAACAGTATAAGCCAATTAGAGAGCTACACAGCATTCCATGAAACAATAGAATAATATACATTTATTCAGCTGCATATTGAAAATTATCTATGATAGAGTGTATGTTAGACCAGAAAACAAATCTCAATAAATGTTAAAATAATTGAAATAACATAAAATATGTTCATCACATGAAGGTAGATAACAATAACGATGCAACTTGGGAAGCTTTTAAAATTGTAGAAATCAAACCACATTTTCCTAAATATCCAATACCCCATCAAAGAAAAGGGAAATTAGAAAATATTTTCCATTGATTGAAACAAAAACATACACCATGCCAAAATTATAGCTTATGATTAAAGTAGTAAATAAAGGGAAACTTGGGCTTCCTAGGTGGTGCTAGTGATAAAGAATTCGCTTGTCAATGCAGGAGAATAAGAGACACAGGTTCAATCCCTAGGTCAGGAAGATCCCCTGGAGGAGGGCAATACTCCAATATTCTTGTCTGGAGAATCCCATGGACAGAAGAGCCTGGTAGGCTTTAATCCATAGGGTCGCAAAGAGTCAGACATGACTGAGGATACTAAGCATGCACACACAGAAGGTAACATAGAACTGTAAACTTGAGTATTGAAAAAGAAGAAAGATCTCAAACCTATAGCCTAAGCTTTACACTTAAGGAAGTCAAAAGATAAGGGAAAACTAAACTTTGAAGAATTAAAAGGAAGGAAATAGTAAAGACTAGAATAAAACTATTAACAAGAAAATAAATCAGACAATAAAACCAACACAACCAAAAGTTGTTTCTATGAAAAGATAAACAATTAACTAGACTGAACTCAAAACACAAACTAAACAAGCAACTCAGACTCATATATCAAGAACTGTGGGAACATTACTATTGAATGCTGCTGCTGCTAAGTCACTTCAGTAGTGTCCAACTCTGTGCGACCCCACAGAAGGCAGCCCACCAGGCTCCTCCATCCCTGGGATTCTCCAGGCAAGAATACTGGAATGGGTTGCCCTTTCCTTCTCCAATGCATGCATGCATGCATGCTTCAGTTGTGTCTGACTCTGTGCGACTCCATGGACAGCAGTCCACCAGTCTCCTCTGTCCACAGGATTCTCTAGGCAATAATACTGGGGTGGTTTGCCATGTCCTTCTCTGACTATTGAATAAAAGATAATAAATTTCAAAAGATATAATGACATAATATGAACACTTTAAGCCAACAGGTTAGATAACACAGATAAAATAGATACATTCCTATAAATCTATAATGAGTAAAAAGTTTGAATTAGTAATTAGGAAACTTCTCACAACTCAAACCTTGGCCTAGATGGCTCTCTATTGAATTCTACAAAATACTTAAAATATTAACACAATTTTTTTGCAAACTAATCCAAAAAGTTAGAGGAAGAGGAGACCATTCTGTGAGGCCAGCATTAACTTGTTATCAAAACCAGATATGGCAATAAAAGTAAACTACAGAATGATACCTTATAAGTATAAATTCAGAAGTCCTAAGAAAATTACCAGATAGAAACAGTGTATTAAAAGTTTTATATATCATGAACAATTAAAATTTATCCTTTGGCACAGGTTTGCCTACAATGGTGATGAAAACATTTTTTATAATTAGATAGTGATAATGATTGAATATCTCAGTGATTATACTGAAAATCCACCAATCCATACATTTAAAAGGATGACTTTTATAGTATGTGAATTATAGCTCACAAAACTACTCTAAAAAAGTAATATGAATCCTACACAATTTTGTTTAAAGAATTTAAGAAGTGGTAACACATAATCCATATTATAAAGCATGTGTTGTATGTGTGCTCAGTTGCTAAGTTGTGTCTGACTTTTTGCAACTGTATGGACTGCAGCCTGCTAGACTCCCCTGTCCATGGGATGTTCCAGGCAAGAATACCGGAGTGGGTTGTCATTTCCTCCTCCATGGGCTCTTCCCTACTCAGGGATAGAACCAGTTTCTGTCTCCCACATTGGCAGGCAGATTCTTCACCACTCTGCCACCTGGGAAGTCCCAAACCATGTGTTACCTGGAACCCAAATTAGAAGGCAGCAAAAGAAAAACAAATTTGCAACACAATATTCCTCCTGAATACAGATGCAAAAATACTGGAACAATAATTATTTGAATTTTGCAACATGTATAACAAACCATACATGATAACCAAGTGGGTTTTACCTAGATTATACTTTGAAAAGTGCAAGCCAAGATTATCCTTTGAAAAGTGCAAGCCAAGATTGTCCTTTGAAAAGTGATCTATTTAACTCACCTTTCTCAGCTAGTAGAGTGACTAAATCTCTCTGAAATGCTAATTGTTGATGAGAATGCTAAGCAACAGGCGCTCTCATATTCTATGGTGGGAATGGAATGGGTATAGTCACTTGGAAAAAGCTTGCCAGTTTTTTATGAAGTTAAATATTTACCAGATGACTTTGCAGTCTCTTATCTAGACATTTGCCAATTGAAATAAAAAGTTTCTGTTTATACAAATTCTTGAATACAAATTCTATTTACATCTTTATTTGTTAGAAGCAACTCACCATCAAATGGAGAAAAGAAAGATGTGTGCATATAAATGAAAGGAACAAACTCATGATACATAAAGCATTAATGAATCATAAATGCATTATTTTAAGAGAAAGAAGCTAGACTCTAAATGATTTCAAGTGTATAATCCATTTATATAAGATTCTGGGAAGGGTAAAACAAGAAGCACAGAACTGAAATCAGTGATTGCCAGGGATTAGGGTAAAAAAAGTGCTTGTCTACAAAGAGGAAAGCCTCTTTTATTAATGTTACAATATTCTTATGTTAAGTGATACATATTAGAATATGACACATATAACAAGCATATTACATGTGAATCAAATGACTATAACATGCCTAAATTAAATTATATGCCATAAATAGGTAATTTAAATGAACATGACACATCATGTATGTATCTCAGAAATTTGTAAAAATTGGACAGAACACGAGAGTTATTTTAATTTTGATGAACTTCCTTCAGTTTTAAATATCCACACATTTATGTGTATGTGGTAAGCTACATGTATATGATTCTGATTGTCTTATATAATTTATTCCAGTAACCACACTAACATCAATAACAACCAATAGCTGCATTTGATTTTCACTCTAACTCCAGAAACATAATGTTAGTGTTCTAAGTTTTATTAATTTAAAATCTTGGAAAGATTAAGATACCATCTCAGAAATTAGGGAGTGGAGCAATTTGGATATTGAGTAAAAGGTACACCCGTGGTGGATTCATGCTGATGAATGGCAAAACCAATATAATATTGTAAAATAATTAGCCTCCAATTAAAAAGAATATATTTATATTTAAAATAATAAAAATACATAATACTGGACCACTGTATATTTAACTCTGCCCCCAAATTTAAATTGTAATGATGCTTTTAATTTTCTTAGATCCTAAAAATTACATTTGACACATAAAAATTTTATTTTCATGTATCAGAATTTCATATATTTTCCATTTTATTCAAGCATTGATAAAGTTATGACTAACCTAGATAGCATATTCAAAAGCAGAGACATTACTTTTCCACAAAGGTCCATCTAGTCAAGGCTATGGTTTTTCCAGTGGTCATGTATAGATGTGAGAGTTGAACTGTGAAGAAGGCTGAGCGCTGAAGAATTGATGCGTTTGAACTGTGGTGTTGGAGAAGACTCTTGAGAGTCCCTTGGACTGCAAGGACATCCAACCAGTCCATTCTGAAGGAGATCAACCCTGGGATTTCTTTGGAGGGAATGACGCTGAAGCTGAAACTCCAGTACTTTGGCCACCTCATCCGAAGAGTTGACTCATTGGAGAAGACTCTGGTGCTGGGAGGGATTGCGGGCAGGAGGAGAAGGGGACAACAGAGGATGAGATGGCTGGATTGCATCACTGACTCGATGGATGTGAGTCTGAATGAATTCCGGGAGTTGGTGATGGACAGGGGGGGCTGGCGTGCTGTGATTCATGGGGTCGCAAAGAGTCGGACATGACTGAACGACTGAACTGAACTGAACTGAACTGAAGCATCTCTTTATAGTAAAATTCATATTTAACCTAAAAATGAATACAATATACTATCATAAAAAAGGTTTTTAACTTTCAACACTTCCCAAATATTCCTTATCCAATAATAATTAATAAGACATTTTCCCATTATTTTTGAAGTCTTATTTGTAATTTATTTTATTTATAGACATGAATGCTAGATATTTATGTGTTTTTAGTTATTTTATGCTGCCTGTGTGTTTCAATTATTACAACCTCAAGACATACAATTTTTGTGCACTTAAAAATCTGTTGAGAATAGATCTCAGGTTATCACAATAAAGATAAAATAAAACTAAATGTATGTATAGTCATGGTATTGGACTCCATTGCTTTCCTGTTCTCTTTTTAAAAGCTATCATTTTAGCACTCTTTCACCTAAACTTTAAGATTAAACTTTAAGATTGTTTTCTAAAATGATTTAGAAAAATATATTAAAGAATCAAACTTTTCAACAACTATGGTTTTGATCAGTAAACAATAATTACATAGGACACTCAAGAGAAAAAAAAAAAAATGTTTCTTATAAAACCAAACTGACATTCAAACATAAAGCACAAACTATAATGAAGATAAAATAACTCCGGAAATGCATTTTCAATGAACATTTTCAGATTAAAGTACTAGACAAACTATTCTCTCTTGACGACTGCAAAGACTTGCAGGTTGTCAGCATACAAATAGATACCTAAAGCTTAGCAGAAATTAAGCTTAAAAACAGCTCAATTCCCAGTTGAGAGAATTACATTTTAACTGATCAGTTAGTTGTAGCAAATGAGAAACCCTAAACCACAAGACCCAGTTAATATATGCCTGGATTCCCGACCCAAGAAAACTGTGAGCTAGTAATTCTTGTGTGGTCCACTAAATTTTGAGTAACATTTTGTTTATGAAACAATAGATAACTACTTCCAGCTTATATCATTTTATAATAATCCAGTCCAGCTTCATTTTCCCCAGCTTTATTTATGTATAATTGGCAAATAAAACCATAAGATATTTAAAGTGTACGAGGTGATGATTTGATATGTCCATACATTTGAAAGGATCCTCCTACATGGACTTAACTTATCCATCACCTCACATGTTTACCTTTGGTTTTTGGTGTGTTTTTGTTTGTCTGTTCATTTACTTGGGGGTGTGGTGAGAACATTTATAGTATACTCTCTTAGCAAGTTTCAAATACATAGTGGTAACCATGTTATACATTAGATCCTCAGACTTTATTCACCCTGTAACTGAAAGGCTTATAACCTTTAACCAACCTGTCACTATTCCCCCACTCCCCTGACCCCTGTAAACCATTTTCCTACTTGTTCTTCTGAGTTTGCCCTTTTAATTTCCTTTTTGAGATTCCAAATATAAGTGACACAATGCAATATATGTCTTTTTCTGCCTGAATTATTTCACTTAGCACAAGTTTATTTTTGATAAACAGATTTTTGCCTCTAGGATCAAAGTCTCAGAGTAGTACATGACTTAATTTGTTCTCTCTAGAATAGAACTCATCATTTTCAGCTGTCTTCTCAGGAAGTTGGCTGCCTTTGGATGGTGCTGTGTTACATACCTTGTGCATCCCAGATCCCAGAGACCCCACAGAGACTGAGACAGAGCTGTGTTTGTGTGTCTCCTAAGGAGGTATGGGTCATCAGTGGACTGCTACAGGGGCATGAGCTCTGGGTACAGTAGACCTGATATGGCATAAGCCCTCTTGGAGGAGGTCTCCAGTAACCCCAACATAGAGCCACCAGAACTTACATAGGACTGGGGAAACAGACTCTTGGAGGGCAGAAACAGAACCTTGTATGCACCAGGACCCAGGAGAAAGAAGTGACCCCACAAAGAGACTGATCCAGACTTGCCCGGGAGTGTCCAGGAGTCTCTGGCAGTGGTGTGGGTTGGCAGTAGCCTGCTCTAGGGTTGGGGACATGCATGAGACCTTTTGAAGGAGGTCACCATTATCATCATTATCTCCCCAGCATAGTTTGGCCTCAGGTCAAATAACAGGGAGGGAACACAGAACCACCCATCAAAATAAAATTGGATTAAAGATTTGCTGAGCATGACCCCCCTCCCCCATCCGAACAAGACCCAGTTTCCCCCACTCAGTCTCTCCCATTATGAAGTTTCCATAAGCCTTTTATCCTTCTCCATCAGAGGGCAGACATACTGAAAACCATAATCATAGAAAACTAACCAGTCTGTTCACATGGACCACAGCCTTGTGTAACTCAATGAAACTGAGCCATGCTATGTAGGGCCACAAAAGAAGGACAGTTATGATCGAGAGTTCTGACAAAATGAGGTCCACTAGAGAAGGGAATGGCAAACCACATTAGTATTCTTGCTTTGAGAACCATATGAACAGTATGAAAAGACAAAAAATAGGACACTGAAAGATGACCTTCCCAGGTTTGGTGGTGCTCAAAGATGATTACTCCTTGGAAGAAAAATTATGACCAATCTAGATAGCATATTCAAAACAGAGACATTACTTTGCCAACTAAGGTCCATCTAGTCAAGGCTATGGTTTTTCCAGTGGTCATGTATGGATGTGAGAGTTGGACTGTGAAGAAGGCTGAGCACCAAAGAATTGATGCTTTTGAACTGTGGTGTTGGAGAAGACTCTTGAGAGTCCCTTGGACTGCAAGGACATCCAACCAGTCCATTCTGAAGGAGATCAACCCTGGGATTTCTTTGGAAGGAATGATGCTAAACCTGAAATTCCAGTACTTTGGCCACCTCATGCGAAGAGTTGACTCATTGGAAAAGACTTTGATGCTGGGAGGGATTGGGGGCAGGAGGAGAAGGAGACGACAGAGGATGAGATGGCTGGATGGCATCACCAACTCGATGGACGTGAGTCTGAGTGAACTCCAGGAGTTGGTGATGGACAGGGAGGCCTGCTTTGCTGCAATTCATGGGGTCGCAAAGAGTTGGACATGACTGAGTGACTGAACTGAACTGAACTGAACTGAACTGAATATGCCACTGGAGATCAGTGGAGAAATAACTCCAGAATGAATGAAGAGATGGAGCCAAAGCAAAAAAAAAACACCCAGTTCTGGATGTGTCTGGTGATTGAAGTAAAGTCCAATGTTGTAAAGAGCAATATTGCATAGGAACCTGGAATTTTAGGGCCATGAGGCAAATTGGAAGTGGTCAAACAGGAGATGGCAAGAATGAACATCAATATTTTAGGAATCACCAAACTACAATGGACTAGAATTTGTAAATTTAATCCAGAGGACCATTATATCTATGACTGTGGGCAACAAACCCTTAGCAGAAATGGAGTAATAAACATAGTAAACAAAAGAGTCTGAAATGCAGTACTTGGATACAATCACAAAAATGACAGGATTCTCTGTTCATTTCCAAAGCAAACTATTAAATATTATGGTAATCCAAGTCTATGCCCCAACCAGGAATGCTGAAGAAGCTGAAGTTGAACGGTTCTATGAAGGCCTACAAGACCTAGAACTAACACCCAAAAAAGATATCCTTTTCACTATAGGGGACTGGAATGAAAAAGTAGGAAGTCAAGAAATACCTGGAGTAGCAGGCAAATTTGGCCTTGGAGTACAGAATGAAGCAGGTCAAAGGTTAACAGAGTTTTGCCAAGAGAAGGCACTGGCCATAGCAAACATGCTCTTTCAACAACACAAGAGAAGACCCTACACATGTACATCACCAGATGGTCGACACTGAAACCAGATTAATTATATTCTTTGCAGCCAAAGATGGAGAAGCTCTATACAGTCAGCAAAAACAAGACCAGTAGCTGACTGTGGCTCAGATCATGAACTCCTTATTGCCAGATTTAGACTAAAATTGAAAAAAGTAGGGAAAACCACTAAACCATTCAGGTATGACCTAAATAATTTTACTACGATTTTACAGTGGAAGTGACAAATAGATTCATGGGATTAAATCTGATCTACAGAGTGCCTGAAGAGCTATGGACAGAAATTCATGACATTTTACAGGAGGCAGTAATCAAGACCATCCCCAAGAAGATGTCTGGGGAGGCCTTGCAAATAGCTGAGAAAAGAAAAGTACCCAAAAGTAAAGGAGAAAAGGAAAAATATACCATCTGAATGCAGAGTTCTAAAGAATAGCAAGGAGAGATAAGAAAGACTTCCTCAGCAATCAATAAAAAGAAATAGAGGAAAACAATAGAATGGGAAAGGCTAGAGTTCTCTTCAAGAAAATTAGAGATACCAAGGAAACATTTCATGCAAAGATGGGCTCAATAAAGGACAGAAATTGTATGGACCTAACAGAAGCAGAAGATATTAAGAGGAGGTCACAAGAATACATGGAAGAACTGTACAAAAAAGATCTTCATGACCCAGATAATCATGATGATGTGATCACTCACCTAGAGCCAGACATCCTGGAATGTGAGGTCAAGTGGGCCTTAGGAAGCATCACTACAAACAAAACTAACGGAGATGATGGAATTCCAGGTGATCTCTTTCAAATCCTGAAAGATGCTGCTGTGAAGGTGCTGCACTCAATATGCCAGCAAATTTGGAAAACTCAGCAGTGGCCACAGGACTGGAAAAGGTCAGTTTTCATTCCAATCCCAAAGAAAGAAAATGACAAAGAATGCTTAAACTACCAAACAATTTCATTCATCTCACACACTAGCAAAGTAATGCTCTAAATTTTTCAAATCAGGCTTCAACAGTGAAGCCGTGAACTGTGAACTTCCAGATGTTCAAGCTGGAATTTGAAAAGGCAGAGGAAGTAGAGATCAAATTGTCAACATCTGTTGGATCATCAAAAAAGCAAGAGAGTTCCAGAAGAATATCTACTTCTGCTTTATTGACTATGCTAAAGTCTTTGACTGTGTGGATCACAGCAAACTGTGGAAAATTCTTCAAGAAATGGGAATATCAGACCACCTGACCTGCCTCCTGACAAATCTGCATTCAAGTCAAGAAGCAACAATTAGAACTGGACATGGAACAACAGACTCGCTCCAAATTGGGAAAAGAGTACATAAAGGCTGTATATTGTCAACCTGCTTATTTAACTTATAAGCAGAGTACTACATGAGAAACGCTGGGCTGGATGAAGCATAAGCTGGAATCAAGATTGCCAGGAGAAATATCAATTACCTCAGATATGCAGATGATGCCACCCTTATGGCAAAAAGTGAAGAAGAACTAAAGAGCCTCTTGGTGAAAGTGAAAGAGGAAAGTGAAAATTTTGGCTTAAAGCTCAACATTCTGAAAATGAAGACCATGGCATCACTTCATGGCAAACAGATGGGGAACAGTGGCTGACTTTATTTTTTTTTTGGGGGGGGGGGGCTCAAAAATCACTGTAGATGGTGATTTCAGCCATGAAATTAAAAGGTGCTTATCATTGGAAGAAAAGTTATGACCAACCTAGACATCATATTAAAAAGCAGAAACATTACTTTGTCAACAAAGGTCCGTCTAGCCAAAGCGATGGTTTTTCAGCAGTCATGTACAGATGTGAGAGTTGGACTATAAAGAAAGCTGAGCCCCAAAGAATTGATGCTTTTGAACTATGCTTGGAGAAGACTCTTTAGAGTCCCTTGGACTGGAAGGAGATCCAACTAGCCCATCCTAAAGGAAATCTGTCCAGAATATTCTTCAGAAGACTTGATGCTGAAGCTGAAACTCCAATACTTTGGCCACCTGGTGTGAAGAACTGACCTATTTGAAAAAACCCTGATTTGAGGAAAGATTGAAGGTGGGAGGAGAAGGGGACAACAGGTGATGAGATGGTTGGATGGCATCACCGACTCAATAGACATGAGTTTGAGTAAACTCCAGGAGTTGGTGACGGACAAGTAGGCCTGGCATGCTGCAGTCCATGGGTTTGCAAAGTGTTGGGCACAACTGAGTGACTGAACTGAACTGAACTAATGTTACTTACTGAAAGACTTCAGTACTTATGGTTCGAATATTCTCTGAATTTCTCATTGCCCTTCATACTGATATAAATTCCCACCACCTAGAATGTTTATATTTAATGGTAACTTTTGCATGATTTTGATACTGACTCTAATCAATCTAAATTTCATAGGACATGCAGTAACAAATCTATAAATACACACACACACACGCACACACACATGCACACACACATGCACAGTTATGAAAGGTTGTTGAATCACGACGCCAGGATTCTTGGCCCCCAGAGGAGAAGAATTCAATCCAGGGCCAAAGACAAGGCTTGATCACTCAGAGCTTTTGTGTAATAAAGTATAAAGGAGATAGAGAAAGCTTCTGACATAGGCATCAGAAGGGGGCAGAAAGACTACCCCCCTGCTAGTCTTTAGCTGGCTGTTATATAGTCACTAGCAGTCTGTTAATGAAAGAAAGGAATGTCTTAAAACTCAGAATGGCACCAGGCCCCTCACCCATAAGATGCATTTTGGGATAATCTTGGCACCAAATGGTTTATCTTGGGCCATAAAATGATTAACTTGAATCTTGAAGAAGGGCAGAGCACCACACAAATAGTTTCATTTACATAGATTAGAGGAACAATATCTAAGTATAACATACTTGTTTGTCAAGTAGGTTCTGAGCCAAAAGGCGAACCGACTTGAAGACAGAGTTTGGGGTAAATGCATAGTACATTAGCATAGCTTAAGATAAACATTTCCATAAGAAACCCGCATTGGTTATCTCTAGGTTTGAGAATAATTAACTTCAGGTGAAACCAGGTGTCATGGCAACAGAATTTTAAGAGAAACCTCCTTTTAAATTTGTATAGAGAAGGAACAAATATCGCTAGTTTGTTTCCTCCTGCTGCTTAAGAGAGACAAAAATGTCTGACACTTGCAAGCTATTTCCTCTGTTTGGAGACCCCTGGCCTTCCTGCCTCTTACCCTCTCAATTATAAGGCTTTCCCAGCTGCAATGCAGGAGACCCAGGTTAATCCCAGGTCGGGAAAGTTCGCAAAGGGAATGGCAAACCACTTCAGTATTCTTTCCTGGAGAATTCCAAGGAAAGAAGAGCCTGGAAGGCAACATTGCCTGGCATTGCAAAGAGTTGGACATGTCTGAGCAGCTATCATATATGGTTATACTTTGAACTACTAGACAGAGTAATGAGCATATGTATTCAGAAATATCCTGAACCACAGTTCACACCATAACAGCAGAATTTTTTCACCCTGCCAGACAAGTCTTATTATGGGTTCCTAACTCTCTCGATACTGAGTTTTCCAAGGATGCTAATAGAATGTGATAGAGAAAAGCCTTAGTTTTGGAGTTAAATTTACTAACCATGGCAGAAATTCCTGCTTCATTTATTTTAAAATGTGTACTTAAAAGATTTTAGTCTTCCCTTTTAGAATCAAATGAAGTAACATATGGAAAGTAGCACAGCTCTTGGTCCAGATTAAATGGTGACTATTATTATCACTAATTTTCATATACTACATTTATCAATGTAAAAACTTCCTTACATAAAAAGTTCTCCCAAGGAAAGTATGTTAGAATTTTAGATTAATTTGATATAACAATTAATTAAATCTACCCTGGGATTTACACACACACAGTGTGTGTGTGAGTGTGTGTGTGTGTGTGTGTGTGTGTGTGTATAAATACAAATATATGGATTAAAAATACTGCCTGGGTAGCTCGGCTGGTTAAGAATCTGCCTGCAATGCAAGAGACCCCAGTTCAATTCCTGGGTCAGGAAGATCCCCTGGAGGATGGCATGGCAACCCATCCCGGTATTCTTGCCTGGGGAACCCCCATGGACAGACGAGCTTAAAGGGTTACAGTTCATGGGATTGGGAAGATCTGGACATGACTGAGTGACCAAGTACAACAGCAACAATATGTTATAAATCACACTGAAAGTATAGACATTGCACAAAAGTTGAACTGTGGCTTCTCAGTATAGTTTCATTATAAAATGATTCAATATTTGTAATACATAACAGATAATATAGACAGGTTATACTGATTATACAGAGAAGGCAATGGCAACCCACTCCAGTACTCTTGCCTGGAAAATCCCATGGATGGAGGAGCCTGGTAGGCTGCAGTCCATGGGGTTGCTAAGAGTTGGGCACGACTGAGCAACTTCACTTTCACTTTTCACTTTCATGCATTGGAGAAGGAAATGGCAACTCACTCCAGTGTTCTTGCCTGGAGAATCCCGGGGAAGGTGGAGCCTGGTGGGCTGCCATCTATGGAGTCGCACAGAGTCAGACACGACTGGAGCGACTTAGCAGCAGCAGCAGCATACAGATTATAATTGAATCCTTGGGTGTATCATGCTAGGAAAGTAAGAAAAAAAGAAAACTAAATGCTATACCCTTGATAACACCAGTCATTTAAAAAAATAATTTTACAAAAATAAACATTGCCCTTCATATTAATAGAAAGATATTCTTGTATATTTATTTACATAATTTAATTTCTTATAGTACAACTTAAATATACAGGATGTAAAGCTAAATAAGCTTTATTTGATAGTTCATCTGTAGCTTATAGAACATGTTTTATTTTGGGGTTTGTTTGTTTTGTGGATAAAAAAAAACATTTCAAAGTAAGCACAAATCAAATAAAAAACCATTGACTTTCTTAATAGCATAGTCACTTAATGTAGCTAAAAACTAAAGTATAAAGATGGAGTTAACTATAAATACAGTTTGTTTTTATTTGTTGATTTTTCTCATTTTGAACATGTTGGGTTATTGATGCTATTGCCTTTATAGTTGTTTTATTTTGTTATGGTGGTGGTTTAGTCACTATGTTGTGTCCGGCTCTTTTGACCCAGTGGACTGTAGCCTGCCAGGCTCCTCTGTCCATGGGATTCTCCAGGCAAGAATACTGGAGTGAGTTACCATTTCCTTCTCCAGAGAATCTTCCCAACCCAGAGATTGACCCTGGTCTCCTGCACTGCAGCCAGATTGTCTACTGGCTAAACTACAAGGGAAGTCCTTTATTTTGTTATACTGCCAATGAATTTAAATGAAATCAAAAGTCCATTATTTTTAATGAGGAAATAAAACTTGTACCCCAAAACACAATAACAAGAAGAATCAAAGAACCTGTCAACTGTATATAAGCAATGGCATATTTCATATCTGGTCAGATATAAATTAGTGAAAACAGAGGTTGAGTCATTCAACTTACAGAATGCTTACACAAGGAGAATAAATACTGACCCCAAGTTTGTTTTTAGGAACAACTCTTAGTTGTGCTGTTTCTGATGCAGTAACACTGTTGCTGTGGCACTAAATGAGTTTCAATTTTAAAATCTATTTGAGTAGGAATGGTGCCTAAGGGATCTGGATATTATATACATATATATATATATATATATATAATTTTAAAATCTACTAAACAAAGACCAAATCATTGTTGTTTGCTGTGTCTAGAACCTTATGAAGTCAATACTATTTACAACATTTAATATTTCTACATTTAAACTTTACAGCAGGTCTATATAACCAAAATTATTGAATTTTTACTCTGGCTTTAAAAGTTATTTTGTTTCACAATAAGCTTTCCTGACTTCTAAGAAGGAAAAACAAACAACAGAAGACATTTCTGCATTAATAATCAGTGTGGAGTTAATAAAAGTAATAATACTTTTAAAAATAATACATCTAGTGTGGGAAAATGTATATTATAGCTTTCTCTCTCTCTTTGGCTCCCTCTCCCTCCCTCCCTGTCTTCTTCTCTTCCTCCTTCCTTCCTATTGTCTCTTTCTCTTTCAAATAGAATTTCAATTGAAAGTAGAAGACAAGTTAATTTGATTCAAAATTAAATGGATTTATTTCTTCCTATTTGGATTTCTTTCTTGGTAATGATGGATGCCAGAGTTATCACCACATGTAATAGTAGTTTAGATAATGGCCAATAGTTTGAATAAATTAAGCCAAATCAATATTGTTTACTAATTTGTACTGTACTAACAGATTTATCTTTGGATATTAGGGACAATATAGGAAGAGAGAAAGGAGGAAGAGAGAGATTCTATAGTCACACATTACAACTAAAATAATGAAAGAACTCAACCCAGAAAAAATATAATACAATTTATATTTCCACCAAAAGTATCCAGAGTTTCCAATTTCTTCATATTGTCACTGACATTTACCATATTTTTGTTTTATCTTTTTTTTTTTTTAATGTTTTTGATCATAGCCATCCTAATGGGTATGATTTTGCTTTGCATTTTTCCCTAATGATTATTGACGGTTTCCCAGGTGGTGCTAGTGGTAAAGAACGCATCTGCCAATGCAGGAGACATAAGAGAAAACAGGTTCAAACTCTGGGTTGGGAAAATCCCATGGAGCAAGGCTTGGCAATCCTCTCCAATATTCTTGCCTGGAGAATCCCATGGATGGAGGAGCCTGGTAGGCTATGGTCCATGGGGTCCAAAAGAGGCGGACATGACTGAAGTGACTTAGCATGCATGTACTGATGATGATTATTGATGTTGGTTATCTTTCCATATACCTCTTGGCCACTTGTATTCTTTGGAGAAATGTCTATTCAAGTTTTTTGTCCTTTTGCTATTGAGTTGTAGGAATTTCTTACATAATTGGAAAGTTAACTCCTCATCAGATATATGATAGAAGCTAAGGTACTGAAAAGCTAGTTCTCTGACAGTGACAACAGGAAATTTATGGAAAATCAGGGTTTGGCTTACCATTATTTCAATGGGAACAAAATACAAGAGAAAGTATAATTTATCTAGTAAAGTGTTTTTAAAAAGTCTGGATGTCTCCAGCATATCTTCCATCACTAATCATCTCCAACCTGGATGTTATAGATATTTTCTATTTCTCTCTTTTCACATGCAATAAACATCAAGTATTCTTTTACAAAGGTGAGCTGGGGCCCATTTGAATACACTTCTTCATCTTTGTTTCCAGGTTTGCATCATTTCTCTACTTGACCAGCATTATCTACTACACTAGTATCTTACTTTGTCCTACTAAGTGTCTCTTCTGACTTCTCTCCCTCTTCCTCAGAAACACCAAATTTTCCTTACTAAAAATACAGTTCTATCAGGTCATGTTTATGCTTGAGCACCTTCATTTAATTCATGTTTTTAAATACAAAACATACACCCTCTACTATGAGATAAAGCTCTTTCATAAAATGTCCTAATCTCCATTTTCTGTGTGTTGTAAGTTAAATTAACACCTGTTAAATTGAACTCAGGGTGTTGAATGATGAACCCAGGTTTTACAAAAGACCACAGGGGAGTTGAAGTGGAGTAATTTATTAATCTTGGGTCCTGGATGAAATGCAAGGCATACCTACAGAGGCTACGAGGTGAGGTCAAGGAAGGGTGCAGTCACAGAGAGAAAGAGAGGCACAGGATTTGGGACTCCTGTCTTTATTGGCCTCTGTCAGTGGAATTCTTAGGGATTTTCAGGTTAAAGCCAGATTGGTCAATTAAAACCAAAAATAAAAGGGTTTTGGTAAGCTCTGCAGTGTCTTATCAGAGAAGGCAATGGCACCCCACTCCAGTACTCATGCCTGGAAAATCTCATGGATGGAGGAACCTGGTAGGTTGCAGTCCATGGGGTCGCTAAGAGTCGGACACGACTGAGCGACTTCACTTTCACTTTCATGCATTGGAGAAGGAAATGGCACCCGACTCCAGTGTTCTTGCCTGGAGAATCCCAGGGGCGAGGGAGCCTGGTGGCCTGCCATCTATGGGGTCACACAGAGTCGGAGACAACTGAAGCGACTTAGCAGCAGCAGCAGCAACCAGTGTCTTATATAATGGATGTGAATGGGGGAAGGAATAGGTCCTGGGAAGCAAGGGAGACTGTTTATCACAAGGGCCATTGATGAAGTCATGTCAGAAACTTACATTTACTTGCCATTTTGAGGGCTATCATGTAGAACATGCTCTTGCAGTTTACAGTTTAAGGTACCTCTGCAGGCTGTTTGGGCAAAAAGATGGAGGTCGAGGAGGTAGCAATACCATGGAGTACCTTAGCTAAATTCTTATGACATTTACCAATATTATTTGTACTGCAGTATGGTTAATGTTTATGCTGGGCATTCATATCTTTCTTTGTACCTTTTCCTCTCCATTTAGTGTTCTTGACAGTTAGAATATTTGGATTTAAAGAAAATGAGCTATGTTCCCTTTTGTCAGACATTCCCTCACTCTCTGAGGGGGAAAAAAAAAAAAAACAAGCTGTTTTTCTCAAAATCTCAAACATATTGTTAAAATCTCTTGTTATAATACTCAGCCTATCAGGTTTTATTGTCAATATTCATTTATTCAGCTGTGTTCTTCATTAAACTATATTTATTGAATATGAAAAAATACTTTTGCTCTCATTTGTTTCCAAACTTAATGTAATTCTTTGAATACTCTAGCTGTTTAGTCAATAGCTCTTAAATATTCAAATTTCTTTAACTAGGAATTTAATCCTACAAAAATATTTTTACTAACAATTTATTGATGTCAGTTTGTAAAAATTTAAATGGAAACAGACTAGGCTTTATTTTTTCTTAGCATTTCATCCTTCCTGTATTTTTTTAGTATTAAAATGTTTTACAAGTCATTTTTTACTTTGGGCTTTATCCAGTGTATTTTATATATTTTTATTAAATATTTTAGATATCTGCTTTTGATGTAAAGCCCAATAGTTTTAGTTTTGATAATAAATATTATTTCATAAAAAGGAAAAACAAACACTTTGATATTATAATAGCTTTCACACGTGATATTTCAGAAATCAGAGAAAACAAGTGTAGGCATCTCTCAGTCCACTTAATAATTCCATTTCTAAATTTGTATCCACACACCAGTTGTTACTAAAGAGAAGGCAAATTAACTTCTTTCTATAAGTTGACTTTGAATAATTTGGAGTTAAATTTGAACTGAATTTGGAAAAGTGCCAGATGAAATGGGATGGCCATCTGCACCATATGGTCTTGGAGAGGTTCTTAATGCCCAATTACTAAAAAAGAAGTTCAGAAAGTTTTTTCTTTTACTGAAAAAAAAATTGTATCAGCCACTACTGCAAAACATTAGCTGTGAAGAGTGTGAATGTCTTAAGTAATAGAATGAAAACAAAGCCCAAAGATATGTTTGAAAAACATAATACCTCAGGAAAAATGAATAATTATCTGTTTATGACAAATAGAAAAAAACAAATAGTCATAATAACAAGGAGGTGCCAAACTAAGATAAGCAAAATAAACCACACATATTTCTAGATAGGGACAATAGAAATGAATTAATGTAAAAATTGGTAGGATAGCTGCTATTAAAAAAAAAGGAAAAGAAAGGTAAAAATATTTTATTCAAAGCTTGTCCCAAGTGTAATTTTGTGAAAGGCTAGCAATCTGTTTTATTCAAGTATTGCATAAATAGCAAATTTTCACATTATGCTGAAAACAAAGGACACTGTTATTTGTGCCCAAGACAGTGCTTCTTTAACTTTATTGTGGTAGCAATTAGAATGTAAAAACTCATAAATTTTCTTTTTTTTTTTTTGGTCTTTGGTGATTTTAGGTTTGTTTCTTAGTTGCTTTTATGCAGTTTGGTGACTGTATAGATATCACATGACGAGTCCTTAATGGTTTTTGCCTTTTGTTTTTGGCAGGGATTTATTTACAGAATAGATGCTATTGATGATAACTTCCTCTCCTCTATAGAGCAGCATAAACAAATGGCTTAAGTATTACACAGATAAAAGAAAATAGAAGCTATTGGCAGTAGCCCAATCATTTTAGAGGTATTGTATCAGAAACTGCTCTACTACAAGCAAATCACACCAATATAAAGACTGAAATCAAATATATTGAACAATGTAAACTTACTCATATAGGTTTCTTTTACTCATATCCCCCTGTCCCCAGCCCCCATACACCTTCCTAAATATCTAGGGCTTTTCACTGATGAAAGTCTTTTTCCATCATCAGAATGAAAAGATAGGTCAAATGTAAAACCAAAAATAATAATCTGAAATGCTTGTAATTGATATTTGAATCTTAAGCCTGTTCTAAATTTGAGTCTGTGGAAAAGTAATATGTAGCTAGGTGTTCTGATAAGAGGGAAATTAATGTTTTATATTTCATTTATTCACTAAAAATGCTCTTCTTTTGGATTGCCACCAACTTATAAATATATTTTACACGTAGAGGTCTAGACACTCAGGCAGCTTCCTTGAAGTGGAACCAATTACATGCTCCTGTAAGTCATGCAAATGTAAGAAACATAATATACATTGTTTTAAAAGAGTCGAAGTTATCACAAATAGCTGTATGAACCCTTTCAAAGATAGTCTGTCTCAAAACTCTTTCCATGCAGTTACTTTTGTGTAAATTAGTGGAGGAGTAAGGTGTTGGAGAAGACTCTTGAGAATCCCTCGTACTGCAAGGAGATCCAACCAGTCCATTCTAAAGGAGATCAGTCCTCGGTGTTCTTTGGAAGGACTGATGCTAAAGCTGAAACTCCAATACTTTGGCCACCTCATGCAAAGAGTTGACTCATTGGAAAAGACTCTGATTCTGGAAGGGATTGGGGGCAGGAGAAGAAGGGGACGACAGAGGATGAAATGGGTGAATGGCATCACCGACTCAATGGACATGAGTTGGAGTGAACTCCGGGAGTTGGTGATGGACAGGAAGGCCTGGCGTGCTGTGATTCATGGGGTCACAAAGAGTTGGACACGACTGAGCAACTGAACTGAACTGAAGGAGCTTCCTGGGAGAATAAAGATTGACCAGTTCCCTTCAGGCATTCAGTATTTCTAGAACTTTCAAATGGATGGAAATGATGGCTACTGAAGAATCTGGGCAGTAAAAGATAGCAGGGGGCTTTAAAATTGATAGAACAGATATTTAGGCACCAGCAATATTTAAATATTATGTAGATTGATTAGTTTACAAAAAGAAATGAGTTTAAATGAATTACTGAAGTATGCTTTTTTATTTATTCATTTTTTGTTATGGGTCAAATTATGGGAACTGACTCTTAACTATGTTATTCATTAAAAGCATGTTATCCAAACTGGGCTTAAGGTAATCTAGAAATTTGCTGACATGCCCAGTATGCATAAAAAAAAAAAAAAGATATTAAACACAAGCACATATTCAAGCAGTAATAGAATAGCCATTTAATTAAATCTGGCATAATTCCAAATAATCAATGTCACTATGCAAGGCTATATAAAAGTCAGAAAATAAAATGACCTTTGTAAACAATTAATCCAAAGAGTTATATGTATAATTCAAATGATGTATCTCTTGCTATCATTTGTTCTATATCTGTTTTTTTAAATATTCTTTTTAATCTTAAAAAACCTATTTGATGATGAAATAAATAATGCTGTGTATTCTGACTTCCAAGATATCCATTGAAAAATTTTACTTAACTGATCTTTATCTTAAAAACTTGAAGGGATTCTCAAGTAAATTAATTAAAAAAATACTACTTGTTAGAATAATCATTTCATATGATCCTACTATATTGGAAAACTTTCATTAATATAGATTTTGTGATATTTATTTGTTCTGAACATTATCATCTTTGCAACTTTTTAGTACTAAACATGTACTAACAGACTATGGGGAAGAGAGTCACCACTGGTAAATGTTTTAGTTGCATTTACATTAAAAATCAGTTTGATTAAGTATATAATAATATCTTCCTAAAATGTTTCATAGCTTTTAAAATTGTTGGTGAATTGTTAGAAATAAAAGATAGTAAAGACTGAAATTGACTTTTCTGTATAATCTCCCTTCTATCAAAATTTTCCATTAAATATAATTTTTTTTTCTTTACTTACTGTTATTTCTCTCAAAATGATACTTAAGCTAGAAATGTCTAATTAAATATGTACTGAAAAATTTTCCCAGGGAAAACTTTATAATATGAAAAAAGTACATTGAAATATCAATAGCCTCAGATATGCAGATGACACTACCCTTATGGCAGAAAGTGAAGAGGAACTACAAAGCCTCTTGATGAAAGTAAAAGAGGAGAGTGAAAAAGTTGGCTTAAAGCTCAACATTCAGAAAACGAAGATCATGGCATCCAGTCCCATTACTCCATGGGAAATAGATGGAGGAACAGTGGAAACAGTGTCAGTTTTTATTTTGGGGGGCTCCAAAATCACTGCAGATGGTGATTGCAGCCATGAAATTAAAAGACGCTTACTCCTTGGAAGAAAAGTTATGACCAACCTAGATAGCATATTCAAAGGCAGAGACATTACTTTGCTGACTAAGATCCGTCTAGTCAAGGCTATGGTTTTTCCAGTAGTCATGTATGGATGTGAGAGTTGGACTGTGAAGAAGGCTGAGCACCAAAGAATTGATGCTTTTGAACTGTGGTGTTGGAGAAGACTTGAGAGTCTCTTGGATTGCAAGGAGATCCAACCAGTCCATTCTGAAGGAGATCAACCCTGGGATTTCTTTGGAAGGAATGATGTTAAAGCTGAAACTCCAATACTTTGGCCACCTCATGCGAAGAGTTGACCCATTGGAAAAGATTCTGATGCTGGGAGGGATTGGGGGCAGGAGAAGAAGGGGACGACCGAGGATGAGATGGCTGGATGGCATCACAGATTTGATGGACGTGAGTCTGAGTGAACTCCGGGAGTTGGTGATGGACAGGGAGGCCTGGCGTGCTGTGATTCATGGGGTTGCAAAGAGTCAGACACGACTGAGTGACTAAACTGAACTGAACTGAAGAATTAAAAAAAAAAAAAAAAAACCCACACCAAAAAATGTAATTTTCATCATAGGGGACTGGAAAGCAAAAGTAGGAAGTCAGGCGATACAAGGAGTAACAGAAAAGTTGCTCTTGGAGTAAAAAATTAAGTAGGGCAAAGGCTGACAGTTTTGTCAAGAAAACACACTGGTCATAACAAACACCCTCTTCCAACAACAGATACAATGATTTACCTATGTACATCACCAGACGGTCAATAACAAAATCAGATTGATTATGCTCTTTGAGCCAAAGTTGGAAAATCTCTATACAGTCAGCAAAATCAAGACCTGAAGCTGACTTTGGCTCTGACCATGAGCTCCTTATCGTAAAAATCAGGCTCAAATTGAAGAGAGTAGGGAAAACTGCTAGGCTATTCAGGTATGACATGAATCAAAGCCCTTATAATTATACAGTATAGATTCAAGGGATTAGATCTGGTAAACAGAGTGCCTCAAGAACTGTGGACAGAGGTTCATAACAATACGCAAGAGATGGTGACTAAAACCATCCACAAGGGGGGAAAAAATGCAAGAAGTCAAAGTGGTTGTCTGAGGAGGCCTTACAAACAGCTGGGAAAAGAAGAGAAACAGAAGGAAAAGATATGCCCAACTGAATGCAGAGTTCCAGAGAATAGAATGGAGGGAAGAAAACCTTTTTAATGACCATGGAAAGAAATAGAAGAAATCAATAAAATAGGAAAAACTAGAGATCTCTTTAAGAAAATTGGAGATACCAAGGAAACATCTGATGCAAAGATGGGCACATTAAGGGACAGAAGCAGAAGAGATTAAGAAGAGATGCCAAGAATACACAGAATAATTGTGTATTAAGATGTGGTAAGAATAACTGTGAAATTATAAAGATTATAAACAAAAAAGATTGTAATGACCCAGGTAACCGCTATTGTGTGGTCACTCACGTAGAGCCAGACATCCTAGAGTGTGTAGTCAGTGGGCCTTAGGAAGCATTGCTATGAACAAAGTTAGTGGAGGAGATGGAATTTCATCTGAGCTATTTCAAATTCTAAAAGATGATGCTGTTAAACTGCTGCACTCAGTATGCTGGCAAATTTGGGAAACTCAGCAGTGGCCACAGGACTGAAAAATAACCATTTTTATTCAAAGCCAAGAGAAAGGCAATGTCAAAGAATGTTCAGATTACCATTCAGTTGTACTCATTTCACATGCTAGCAAGAATATGCTCAAAATCCTTCAAGCTAGGCTTCAGCACATGAACCCAGAACTTCCATATCTCCAAGCTGGATTTAGAAAAGGCAGACGAACTAGAGATTAAGTTGCCAATATCTGCTGAATCATAGAAAAAGGGGAATTAAAAAAAAAAAAAACAAAAACACACACATCTGCTTCATTGACTATGCTAAAGCCTTTTACTGTGTGGTCCACAAGAAACTGTGGAAAATTCTTAAAGAGGTGGGAATACCAGATCACCTTACCTGCCTCCTGAGAAACCTGTATGCAGGACAAGAAGCAACAGTTAGATCCAGACATGGAACAATGGACTGGTTCAAAATTGGAAAAGGAGTACATCAAGGTTGTATATTGTCATCCTGCTTATTTAACTTGTAAGCAGAGTACATTCTGCAAAATGCCAGGCTGGATGACTCATAAACTGGAATCAAGATTGCTGGGAGAATTATCAACAACCTCAGATATGTAGATGATACCACTCTAATGGTAGAAAGCAAAGAGGAGCTAAAAAGCCTCTTGATTAGAGTGAAAAGGAGAGTGAAAAAGTTGGCTTAAAACTCAACATTCAAAAAACTAAGATCATGAATCCAGTCCCACCACTTCATGGCAAATAGATGGGGGAAAAGAGGAAACAGTGACAGATTTTATTTTCTTGGGCTTCAAAATCACTGCAAATGTTGACTGAAGCCACAAAATTAAGACGCTTGCTCCTTTTAAGAAAAGCTATTATAAACCTAGATAGAGTATCCAAAAGTAGAGACATCACTTTCCTGACAAAGGTCAATATAGTCAAAGCTATAGTTTCTCCAGTAGTCATGTACAGATGTGAGAGCTGGAACATAAAGAAGGCTAAACACCAAAGAATTGATGCTTTAGAACTCTGGCACTGGAGAAGGCTCTTAAAATTCCCCTGAACAACAAGGAGATCACACCAGTAAATCCTAAAGGAAATCAACCCTGAATATTCATTGGAAGGACTGATGCTGAAGCTGGAGCTACAACACCTTGGCCACCTAAAGCAGCCAGCTTGACTCATTGGAAAAGACTGATTATGGCAAAGATTGAGGAGAGGAGGAGAAGGGAGTGACAGAGGATGAGATGGTTTGATGGCATCATCAACTCAGTGGATATGAGTTTGAGCATACTCTGGGAGACAGTGAAAGACTTGGAAGCCTGGTGTACTGCACTTCATGTGTTCACAAAGAGTTGGACATGACTTAGTGATGGAACAACAACAAAGTTTTATCCTCTTGAGATTATGTTTCTTTAGACATACATGTATAATTTTATTTGTTTTACTCATTGCTTGCAACTCCAAAACAGTTACAAAGTTCATTATATCCCATGGAAAATCCTCGGTATCATTGGTTTTCAGTTCAGTTCAGTTCAGTCACTCAGTCATGTCCAACTCTTTGTGACCCCATGAATTGCAGGACCCGAGGCCTCTCTGTCCATCACCAACTTCCAGAGTTTACCCAAACTCATGTACATTGAGTCAATAATGCCATCCAGCCATCTCATCCTCTGTCGTCCCTTTCTCCTCCTGCCCCAATCCCTCCAAGCGTCAGAGTTTTTTCCAATGAGTCAACTCTTTGCATGAGGTGGCCAAAGTATTGGAGTTTCAGCTTTAGCATCAGTCCTTCCAAAGAACACTGAGGACTGATCTCCTTCAGAATGGACTGGTTGGATCTCCTTGCAGGCCAAGGGACTCAAGAGTCTTCTCCAACACCACAGTTCAAAAGCATCAATTCTTCGGCACTCAGCCTTCTTCACAGTCCAACTCTCACATCCATACATGACCACTGGAAAAACCATAGCCTTGACTAGATGGACCTTTGTTGGCAAAGTGATATGCTACCTAGGTTGGTCATAACTTTCCTTCTAAGGAGTAAGTGTCTTTTAATTTCATGGCTGCAATCACCATCTGCAGTGATTTTGGAGCCCTCAAAAAATAAAGTCTGACACTGTTTCCACTGTTTCCCTGTCTTTTTCCCATGAAGTGATGGGACCAGATGCGATCTTAGTTCTCATTGGTTTTGCTTAGCAGTAAATGAGAAAATGAATCCAGGCCTACTATTATTTTTATCAAGATCGTTCAAGTCTTATTTTTATTTTTGCTACCCCACTATCTTCCTGAACCTGGTTCTCAGTTTCTGCATCATACACTAAATTTTACAGCATGTTTTCTTGTCTTTAGGCATCCTTCACTTTGACACTGCAATGATCCTCCTAAACTGTGCAGTCTCAAATCCTTTTCTTGAATGAACTTCTTAATTATTCATCAACAGGTACAGGCATGCTTGTATCAATATACCTTTACTTCTAGCCATACCCTTAGTTGCTATGGCAGTGGTAAAGATACTTTTTAGTGTATATATATATATATATATATATATATATATATATATATATCATACATAAGATTACATTATATACTATATGCTAAATCGCTTCAGTCATGCCTGACTCTGTGTGACCCCATAGATGGCAGCCTACCAGGCTCCCCAGTCTCTGGGATTGTCCAGGCAGGAACACTGGAGTGGGTTGCCATTTCTTTCTCCAACACATGAAAATGAAAAGCGAAAGTGAAGTCACTCAGTCGTGCCCAACTGTTAGCGACCGCATGTACTGCAGCCTACCAGGCTCCTCTGTCCATGGGATTCTCCAGGCAAGAGTACTGGAGTGGAGTGCCATTACCTTCTCCATATATAATATAATATAATATATTTATTTATTTATTTATTTATTTATTTATTTATTTATTTATTTATTCAGTTCCCAATAAATTACAAACAGATAACACCATAAAGTGTAATGAAAATGAAACTACTATACAATAGAGAAATAAAGACATAAAAATATAAGATCATTTCAATTGTTTTTACATTCCTCAGATAAGTTCTTCAACAAATTTCTATGGAAATGTATTAAAAACACTCTTGATGTCTCCACTTACCACGTGACAGACTAGCTAATAGTTCATAGAATGGCTTTGATCAGTGGACTATATTTTTGAGTAATGATTTGTTGGAAGACATCCAAAGCTATAGGCACATCCCTTGAATAATGAATATTATTTATTTAATTAAAAACTGTTACAAATTTGTACACTTAAAAAGTGTTGCCACATCAGCATCTCAGCTACATTATAAAATATTTATAGTTTTTCTATATATATAATAGACCAGAAGAGTAGATTCTTTTATATTTTAAGTAAATGAAATTTTGTATTTATATTTACAAAGGAACATAATTATCAGACAGTAGAATAAGTTTTGGTGTGTTGGCACCAAAACTAGGGTACAGTCTGGTCCGTGTAAGCAGAATTTGGTCAACTAAAGAAGCAGGGCATTTAACCAAGTTATGCAAGAAAAATAAAAACATCAAAATCATAGAATCACAGACACCCACTTAACAATATACTAATATGTATTTGATTCAGTCTCAGTGTAAAGAATATAGGCAAAATCATGCTGATCTGAATACGAATCAGTCTTTAACATGCCCAGCCTCAAGTTATTTGCCTTTTCTAAGTCAAAAAATTTCTGGGGTCTACACAGCAGCATTGTATAATGAACTGGGGCACTCATGATTCTGGCAGATAAAACTGGTAGACAAGACATGGCTTTCTCCCTCATTACCTGTTAAAATATCAAGAGAAGTGTGTTAGAGTACAGATTTGAATAATGTAGCAGAGTTTGGCTTTCAGAAATCTGTGGTTATAGGGATCATTGCAGAAGTTAGCTTTTTTTAATTCACAGAGTTGAGATACACACTAATTTCTAAAAGCAAAAAGAGTCTATCTATGTATACTGAGTCTTATCTACCTCAGACTGTAGGGATCCTGGATAGCAAGGAACTTTTCTTTATATGTGCTAACAGGAAACCATCAACAGACGTTCCACAGGAAGCCTTCCTCTGCATGCCTAGTTCAGAGAAATAGAGACCGCCTACCTCCTTTCCACCTAAGGATTCCTAGGTTTTAAAAATAATTTACTCCCCAAAACCAGAAGTAAATCTCAGTGAACTGCAGTCTGAAGGCAACAAAGTCAGGTGTTTGTCATAACAATAGCATTAATAAGCTCAAACTCTTCAGTCAGTCACATAACAGTACAGAAACTCTACAATAGAATACTTACAATGTCCAAGATACAATCCAGAATAAGTGTACATACGAAAAATAAGAAAAGTGGGATTAATTCTCAAAAGCAAATGCATCTGAAATGACATTGATTCTGGATTTATCAGACAAAAATTTCAAAGCAACAACTATAAAACATGCTAAAAGATGTATACAACAGTATCTCCTCAAATTCTCTCTTAAAGTTTTATTCTAAGGAATTTTACATAACAATAGTCACACACATTAAAATTAAAAGAAATATGTACTTAAAAATGCAAATCATTGAGCAATGTAAAAGGACACTGGGTAATGATAAAATTCAAAACTTATAGAGAAAACACAATAGTTATACAATTGTATGCACCAAATAACAAATCAGTTAAATACATTTTTTAAGTTTAAAATTAGAATTAAACCTTGATAAAAAAAATTCAGTCTAATAGACTTCTGTAAATATCATTTCAAATTAGGCAGACATGTTAGAAAATAATATGTCTAGAGAAATTTAAAACATCACATACATGAGGATTATACAGACACATACAAATATATGTACACTGTGTTTATTATATGTGTTCAACCAGGAATATGAATTAATGGTTAAATGGAAAGATCACTATTTAAGCTGGCAGTCAGGAATCAGAATACTCTATATTAATGGTAAAATTTGACTGAATGTCATTTCCCCCTTAACTCTCCACATTGAATTTAACTTTCAACAAACTGCTGGAAACCAAAATTAAGAGAAATCAATTCAAAATAAATATAGCTTGTATTGATATTCATTTAAATATAGCTTTATTACCTATTGAATGTAAATGAGCCTAATTTGAGAGATTGTTAGACAGGCCTTTGTGCCTTCGACATCCAGCCCCAGTATCACATTTCCTTTAGTAATAACAAGTTAAATGTGCTGCTTCCTCCCTCACTGCAAGAAATCTCTTTCCTGGTGTGAGCATCATTTGGCATTAATTAAGCCTACCTATCTCACCAGACATCAAGCAGTTTTAAAAAACTTTAGTTCACAGCTGCCTTGTGGAATAAGCTACAAGTCAGAACTGCTGCTTGCATTTAAAACTATCACTAACTTTAAACAATTGCAATTACAATAAGAAAATAAGTCTGATTTTATATAGTGAAGATAAACAAGTACATTGTGAAATACTAACAATGACTGAGTTCCAAATGATGGATTAAAATAGGGAGATGGAAAATTATGATGATGCATATAATTCTATTCTCAAAAAGTAAATGAAACCGTTGAAATCACATAAAAGACACTTCAAGAGAAAAGTGAATGGACATTGTTTTCTTTACTTTTATTTTTATTTTTTCAATTTTATTTATTTTATTTTACTTTACAATATTGTATTGGTTTTGCCATACATTGACATGAATCCACAAGCTGGAATCAAGATTGCCAGGAGAAATATCAATAATGTCAGATATGCAGATGACAACACCCTTATGGCAGAAACTGAAGAGGAACTAAAAAGCCTCTTGATGAAAGTGAAAGAGGAGAGTGGAAAAGTTGGCTTAAAGCTCAACATTCAGAAAACGAAGATAATGCATCTGGTCCCATCACTTCATGTGAAGTCTATGGGGAAACAGTGGAAATAGTGTCAGACTTTATTTTTTGAGGGCTCCAAAATCACTGCAGATGGTGACTGCAGCCATAAAATTAAAAGATGCTTACTCCTTGGAAGGAAAGTTATGACCAACCTAGATAGCATATTCAAAAGCAGAGACATTACTTTGCCAACAAAGGTCCATCTAGTCAAGGCTATGGTTTTACCTGTGGTCATGTATGGATGCGAGAGTTGGACTATAAAGAAAGTTGAGCACCAAAGAATTAATGCTTTTGAAGTGTGGTGTTGGAGAAGACTCTTGAGAGTCCCTTGGACTGCAAGGACATCCAACCAGTCCATTCTGAAGGAGATCAACCATGGGATTTCTTTGGAAGGAATGATGCTAAAGCTGAAACTCCAGTACTTTGGCCACCTCATGGGAAGAGTTGACTCATTGGAAAAGACTCTGATGCTTGGAGGGATTGGGGTCAGGAGGAAAAGGAGATGACAGAGGAAGAGATGGCTGAATGGCATTACCGACTCGATGGACGTAAATTGAGTGAACTTCGGGAGTTGGTGAAGGACAGGGAAGCCTGGCATGCTGCAGTCCATGGGGTTGCAAAGATCTGGACAAGACTGAGAAACTGAACAACAATAACAAATAAAACAATTTTCATTGAAAATTAACTGGGAAAAAAAAAAGAAAATTAACTGGAAACTGGCAGGAACACTTCTATACAACTAAGGCTTTAAGAAATATTCACATAGAATGAAGAAGAAAAAGGAAAGAAGCAATTGGGTTAGGACCTGTACCCTTGGGAAGGGACTCGGAAGAAAAGGAAGGTTACAGGTGTGGAGATCCTCCCTGGAGAATGAGTAGTCTGAGACATATTTGGTTCTCCAGTCCTTAGGTCCAGCACAAGGAAGATGTACTCCCTTGGCTGCTTGGAAACCCAGTGGGACTACAAGTGACTACCAGTTGAAAGCAAGTACACAGTTATAAGACAACATGTCAGAACCTGATGATAATCCAAAAAAAAACACAAAAATTAAAAAAAAAAATCCATGAATACAATGCTTGCAAGACACTCACTTCAGAACTGAAGACACACATGAACTGAAAGTGAGAGAATGGAAAAAGATATTTCATGTAAGCAGAAAGAACAAGAAATAAGAGATAATGATACTTATATCATTCAGTCAGTTCAGTTCAGTTCAGTTGCTCAGTCATGTCAGACTCTTTGCGACCCCATGAATTGCAGCATGCCAGGCCTCCCTGTCCATCACCAACTCCCGGAGTTCATTCAGACTGGCGTCCATCGAGTCAGTGATGCCATCCAGCCATCTCATCCTCGGTCATCCCCTTCTTCTCCTGCCCCCAATCCCTCGCAGCATCAGAGTCTTTTCCAACGAGTCAACTCTTCTCATGAGGTGGCCAAAGTACTGGAGTTTCAGCTTTAGCATCATTCCTTCCAAAGAAATCCCAGGGTTGATCTTCAGAATGGACTGGTTGGATCTCCTTGCAGTCCATGGGACTTATATCATTATAAGTATATTATTATACTTTAACATAAAAGCTACAACAAAAGACAAAGAAGGACATTATATTGATAAAGGAATTAGTACAAGACGAGAATGTTACTCTTGTTAACATATGCACCTAATATAGAACACTGAAATATATGGAGCAAACATTAGCAGACATAAAGGGAGAGTTTTATAATACAATAATAGGAAGGGGCTTTAATACTCTACTTTCACCAGTGTACAGATCATTCATAAAGAAAATTTATAAAGCAACAGTAATCTTGAATGACACAATAGACCAATTAATCTTGATAGATATGTATAACACATTCCATTCAAAAGCAGGAGAATATTCATGGACCATTCTCCAGTAGACATCACACCCTGTTTCACAAAACAAACCTCAGTAATTTTACAGGCTAGACATTATATCAAGCATTTTTTTTTTCTGACCACAAGAGTATGAAACTAGAAATCAACTACAGAAAGTAAAAGGAAAATATAAAAAAACACAGAGAGACTAATCAACAAGCTACAAAAAACTAAAGGGGCAATGAAGAAATCAAAAGAAATCAGAAAATATCTTGAGACAAAAGAAAATAGAAAAAAACAGCTTTGCAAAAGCACATTCAAGTGGTATGTAGTGATGCAGGCCTACCTCATGAAACAAGAAAATTCTCAAATAAATAACCTAGTATACCTTATAGATGGAGAAGGCAATGGCACCCCACTCCAGTATTCTTGCCTGGAAAATCCCATGGATGGAGGAGCCTGGAAGCCTGCAGTCCATAGGGTCGCTGAGGGTTGGACACTCCTGAGCGACTTCACTTTAAATTTTCACTTTCATGCATTGGAGAAGGAAATGGCAACCCACTCCAGTGTTCTTGCCTGGAGAATCCCAGGGAAGGGGGAGCCTGTGGGGCTGCCATCTATGGGATCACACAGAGTCAGACACAACTGAAGCAACTCAGCAGCAGCAGCAGCATACCTTATAGAGAAATTAGAAAAAGAACAAAGTAGTGTCAGCAGAAGGAAAAAAAAAATAATAAAAATCAGAGAGGAAAAATGAGATACTGAAAAGCCAATAGAAAATATTGGTCAAATCAAGAGCTGTTTTTTTTGTTTTTTTGTTTTTTTTAAACAAGCAAAATAAATTATTTTAGCATGACTCTTCATGAAGAAGATGTTAAATAGACAAAACAAGTAATAAAAGAAGAAAAACAACACCACAGACACAGACACACACACACACACAAATCATGAGAAGACTACACATAGTCATCTGCCTATAATAAGGACAAATTAGAAGAAATGGACAAATGTATACAGTTTGTGAGAACTGAGTCAAGAAGAAGCAGACAATTTGAACAATTGATCATTAGTAGTTAAACTGAATTTATAATTAAAAAAAAAAGAAAACCCTCCCAACAAACAAATTTCCAGGACCAAATGGCCTCACAGTGAAATTCTACCTACATAATAAAGAGGAGCTAATATCTGTTCTTCTCAAAGTATTCCAAAAAACCCGTTTCATTGCTAACTTCCAAATTCACACAAGAGGGCCATCATTACCCTGATATCAAAACCAAAGGAAGAAAAATCCAAGCCAATATGTTTTATGAATATAAATGCAGAAATTCTCAACAATAAATTAGTGAACTGATCCCAACAATATATAAAAAGGGTCATACACTATAAAGTTGTGCTTATTCCAGAGTTTCAAGGATGATTCAACATTGGAAAATCAATCACTGTGATACATGAGGATAAAAAATAAAGATAACATTTCATCTCAAATGCATTTGACAGAATTCAACATACATTCATGACAAACCCCTTATCAAAGTGGATATAGAGGGAACACATGTCAACATAATAAAGGCCTTTATGACAAACTCACAGCTATCATTATACTCAAGAGTCAAAAGTTAAAACCCTTTTCTCTAAAGTCAAGCACAAGACAAGAATTAAAAGAACACTGTCAACACTTTTGTTTAACATAATATTGGAAATCCTAGCAATAGCAATCAGACGAGGAAAAGAAACAAAGGCATCCAAATTGGAAGTAAAACTGTCACTATCTGTAGACGACATGATACTCTATATTGAAAATTCTAAATCTTCACCAAAAATAATTAGAATTAATAAATGAATTCAATAAATCTGAGACATAACCTTAAATGCAGAAATCTATTGTTTCTTTATACACTGGTATAAACTGTCAGAAACAGAATGCAAATATCTGTTTTAAAACCACAACAAATAGAATAAAATGTTAGAAATAAAGTTAACCAAAAAAGTGAAAGAACTATACTCTGAAAACTAGAAAACAGTGATAAAGGAAAATGAAGATTGTACAAAATTGGAAAGATATCTCATGCTCTTGGGGTGGAAGAATTAATATTGTTAAAATATTTGTATTACCCAAACCAATCTATAGATTTAATTAATCCTTATCAAAAGACTCATGACATTTTTCACAGAACTGAAACAAGCGGTTATAACATTTAAATGGAGTCACAAAGGACCATGAGTTGCAAAAGAAATCTTGAGAAAAAAGAACAAAGATGGAGGTTTGACATTCCCTGACTTCAGACTATACTACAAAGCTACAATAATCAAAGCAGAATAGTATCATCACAAAAACAGACACAAAGATCAATTGAACAGAACACATTTTCATAAATAAACCTGCACATTTATGACCAATTAATCTACAAAAAAGTAGGCAAGAATATACAGTGGAGAAAATATAGTATGTTTAATAAATAGTGCTGGAGAAAAATGAAGATCTGCATGTAAAACAATTAAATTAGAACATTTCCTCATGGTGTATACAAATGTAAACTCAAAGTGAGTGGAAGACCTAAATGCAAGGCCTGAAAACATAAAATTCCTAGTAAGAGGATATTGGCAAAACACTCTAAGACATGTATCTTAGTAATATGTTTTTGGATCAGTCTCCTAAGATGAAAGAAAAGTAAAATTAAACAAATAGAACCTAATTGAACTTAAAAGTTTTTAGCAGAGCAAATGAAACTGTTAGCATAACAAAAAGACTTAATGGGAGGAAACATTTGCAAATGATATGACAGACAAGCCATTAATTTCTGACATATATAAATAGTTTATACAACTCAATGTAAAAAAATAAACAGCCCTAAATAGATATTTTTCCAAAGAACTCACACAAATGGCTGACAGTAGTAACATGAAAAGAGGCTCAGGATCCTGAAGAGACCCTGAGTAAGGGCGGGGCTTCCCATTCTTGTACTTTTGCCTAGATAATATAAATGGAAACAACAATGTATTTATCACCTCTCATCTATCAGAATGCTATCACTGAACAGTCTTCAAATAAATGTTTCTGAGGATATAGAGAGATGGAAACGTTTTACACTGTTGATAGGAAAGTAAATTGGTGCAACCACCATGGAAAACAGTATGGAGTGTCCTCAAAAAACTAAAACTAGAACTGCATTATAATCTAGCATTTCCAGTCCTGGGAACATATCTGTTAAAAAAATGTAAATACCAATTGAATAAGATGCTTACACCCTGATGTTCACAGCAAAAATATTTATAATAACCAAGATATGGAAGCAACTTGTCCGTCTGTGAAGAGATGGATGGATAAAGAAGAAGTGATAAACACACAAATACACACACACACTAGAATATTACTCAGCCAAAAAAGAAAAAAATTCTGCCATTTGTAATAATGTGGATGGACTTGCAGAAATATTATGTTTAGTGTAATCATTCAAACTGAGAAAGACAAATAATGTATGTTATCACTTATATGTAAAATCTAAAAATATAAACCAAATGAGTATACATAACAAAACAGAAACAGACTCACAGATATAGGAAACTAGTGGGTATCTGTAGGGTGAATAAAGGATGGAAGGGCAATATTTGGATAAAGGATTAAAAGATATAAACTACTATGTATAAATAAATAAGTAAAAATAATATATTATTATATACTATATAATATACATCATATTATATACTATATTATTGTATAGTACAGCAATCTATAGCCATTATCTTATAATAACTTTAAATGAATTTCAATCTATAAAAAATTGAATCACTACACTATAAATCTAAAATTAATATATTTGATAATATTGTAAATAAACTATGTTTCAATAGAAAAGTAAATAAGTAAAATGAAATAACTTACATGGACCTTATAATTTGACTTCCTATTTCTTCATTGTCTTCTTTCTCCTGAATCTACTTTGATCTCAGTGTTATTTCTGGAATGAGTCAGAAATGCCCTCTCTTGGTATATTTCTATGTGTTATTCAACTTTCTCAGCATTCCCACAGCTTACAGTTTCAGCTCACTCCTCTCTTTGCTCAAATTCCTTTCTCAATAGGCCTTCTCTATTTCAAATCCTGAAAGATGATGCTGTGAAAGTGCTGCACTCAATATGCCAGCAAATTTGGAAAACTCAGCAGTGGCCACAGGACTGGAAAAGGTCAGTTTTCATTCCAATGCCAAAGAAAGGCAATGCCAAAGAATGCTCAAACTACCTCACAATTGCACTCATCTCACATGCTAGTAAAGTAATGCTTAAAATTCTCCAAGCCAGGCTTCAACAATATGTGAACCATGAACTTCCAGATGTTCAAACTGGTTTTAGAAAAGGCAGAGGAACCAGAGATCACATTGTCAACATCCGCTGTATCATGGAAAAAGCAAGAGAGTTCCAGAAAAAGATCTATTTCTGCTTTATTGACTATGCCAAAGCCTTTGACTGTATGGATCAAAATAAACTGTGGAAAATTCTGAAAGAGATGAGAATACCAGACTACCTGACCTGCCTCTTGAGAAACCTATATGCAGGTCAGGAAGCAACAGTTAGAACTGGACCTGAACAACAGACTGGTTCCAAATAGGAAAAGGAGTACTTCAAGGCTGTATATTGTTACCCTGCTTATTGAACTTATATGCAGAGTACATCATGAGAAATGCTGGACTGGAAGAAACACAAGCTGGAATCAAGATTGAAGGGAGAAATATCAATAACCTCAGATATGCAGATGACACCACCCTTATGGCAGAAAGTGAAGAACTAAAGAGCCTCTTGACGAAAGTGAAAGAGGAGAGTGAAAAAGTTGGCTTAAAGCTCAACATTCAGAAAACAAAGGTCATGGCATCTGGTCCCATCACTTCATGGGAAATAGATGGAGAAACAGTGGAAACAGTGGCTGACTTTATTTTTCTGGGCTCCAAAATGAGTGCAGATGGTGACTGCAGCCATAAAATTAAAAAACACTCCTTGGAAGGAAAGTTATGACCAGCCTAGACAGAATATTGAGAAGCAGAGACATTACTTTGTCAACAAAGGTCCGTCTAGTCAAAGCTATGGTTTTTCCATTGGTCATGTATGGATATAAGAGTTGGAGAGAGAGAAAACTGAGTGCTGAAGAACTGATGCCTTTGAATGGTGGTGTTGGAGAAGACTCTTGAGAGTCCCTTGGACTGGAAAGAGATCCAACCAGTCCATCCTAAAGGAGATCAGTCCTGGGTATTCATTGGTGGGTCTGTTGTTGAAGCTCAAACTCCAGTACTTTAGCCACCTGATGTGAAGAACTGACTCATTGGAAAAGACCCTGATGCTAAGAAAGAATGAGGGCAGGAGGAGAAGCGAATGACAGAGAATGAGATGGTTGGATGGCATCACTGACTCAATGAACTCTAGGAGTTGGTGATGGACAGGGAGGCCTGGTGTACTGTGGTTCATAGGGTCACAGTCAGACATGACTGAGCAACTTAACTGAACTGAATTCATCATCAAATTTACCTTACTTTTTCTGTCTTCACCACTTTATTTTTTTGCTCTATATCATTCACCATTTAGACTATCACCTTCCAGCTCTTATATTTTGTATTGTCTTTCTCTATTTAGTAGAATATAAGCTACACAAGTGTACTCATTTTTATCTTTTTAAATCCCTTGTGCTTAGAACAGTGACTTTAATAGAAATTTTATTTAATTCCAGTTTTTGGTGTAATGTTTTTAGCAACTTGGTGTCTGGCTCAATTTTTGGTCTGTACTACTTCTTTTATCATAGGGCTTTATAAGAAATATAAGAAAAACCCACACACAATAAAACATTTTTCATGTTCCTCAACACATATTTGACAATCAGTTAATATCAGCTATATTGGTGCTGTTATTTATGATAGTTTATCATTGTTAATTACTATGTTAGCAATAGTGATCAACTTCCTCAGGGCCTCACGGTAAATATTCAACCTGCAGTGCAGGAGATGAAAGAGATATGGGTTCAACCCCTGGGTTGGGAAGATCTCCTGGAGGAAGGCATGGCAACCCATTCCAGTATTCTTGCCAAAAAATCCCATGGACAGAGGTGCCTCTTCCCTGGTGGCTCAGAAGTAAAAAATCTGCCTGCAATACCTGGGTTGGGAAGAGACCATGAATGAAGTCATGGCAACCCACTCTAGTACTCTTGCCTAGAGGATCCCATGGACAGAGGAGACTAGCAAGCTGCAGTCCATAGTATCACAGAGAGTTGGACACGGCTGAAGTGACTAAAAAGCAGCAGCAGCAGAAGAGACTGGCGGGCCTTTGTCCATGGGTACACAAAGAGTCTGATATGACTGAAGAGCTGAATATGAAGTCATAATTTATAATAGTCATATTTCTGAAGGGGCAGTGAAAAGCAGATTTTTAAAAAGGGATTATACATTTTCAGAAACATTAGAAAATAATCTTGACACAACAGGACTCTTTAATGGTGGCATTTTCACTTGTAGTAAATATGGTAGTCTTGGTAGTCTTAAGTAACTATTTTCTTGTATTGTTTTTGGATGCTTTGGCATGCCTTCTTGTTGTTAAATATTCCATCTAGGTTTGTCATAGCTTTTCTTCCAAGGAGCAAGTGTCTTTTAATTTCATGGCTGCAGTCACCATCTGCAGTGATTTTGGAGCCCAGAAAAATAAAGTCAGCCACTGTTTCCAGTTTCCCCGTCTATTTGCCATGAAGTGATGGGACTAGATGCCATGAGTTTTTTTGAATGTTGAGCTTTAAGCCAACTTTTTCACTCTCCTCTTTCACCTTCATCAAGGGACTCTTTAGTTCCTCTTCACTTTCTACCATAAGGGTAGTGTCATCTGAATATCTGAGGTTATTGATAATTCTCCTGGCATTCTTGATTCCAGCTTGTGCTTCTCCAGACTGTCATTTCACATGAAGTACTATGCATATAAGTTAAATAAGCAGGATGACAATATACAGTCTTGATGTACTCTTTTCTCAATTTGGAACCAGTCCATTTTCCCATGTCTGGTTCTAACTGTTGCTTCATGACCTGTATACAGGTTTTCCAGAAGGCAAGTCAGGTGATCTGGTATTCCCATCTCTTTAAGAATATTCCACAGTTTGTTGTGATCCATACAGTCAAATGCTTTAGTGTAGTCAATTCAGCAGAAGTAGATGTTTTTCTGGAACTCTCTTGCTTTTTCTATGATCCAATGGATGTTGACAATTTTATCTCTGCTTCCTCTGCCTTTTCTAAATCCAGCTTTAACATCTGGGAATTCTCAGTTCATATACTGTTGTTAGGGAAGCCACTGGTGGTGCAGAGTTTAAAGCGTCATACTGTTGAAGCCTAGCTTGGAGAATTTTGAGCATTACTTTGCTAGCATATGAAATGAGTGTAATTGTGAGGTAGTTTGAACATTCTTTGGCTTTTCCCTTTGGAACTAGAATGAAAACTGACATTTTCCAGTCCTGTGGCCACTGCTGAGTTTTCCAAATTTGCTGACATATTGAGTGCAACACTTTCACAGCATCATCTTTTAGGATTTGGAATTCCATTACCTCCACTAGCTTCATTCACAGTGATGCTTCCTAAGACCTATGCCTGGTATCTCACAAAGTGCTAGCCAAGAGGACTTCATTTCCATATACCAACACCCTTAATCTAGGAAGGCCATACGACTCTAATGGTAGAAAGCAAAGAGGAACTAAAGAGCCTCTTGGTGTGGGTGAAGGAGGAGTATAAAAGAGCCAGCTTAAAAATAAATATGAATGAAATTTTTTATGAAAAAAAAAAACAAAAAGATCATGGCATCTCACCCCACATTCAATAGCAAATAGAAAGGAAAAAAGTGGAAGTAGTGACAAATTTCCTTTTCTTGGGCTCTAAAATCACTGTGGATGGCAACTGCAGCCCTGAAATCAGAAGACAATTGCTTCTTGGCAGGAAAGCCATGATAAATCTAGACAGTGTGTTGAAAAGCCGAGACATGACTCTTCTGACAAATGTCCATATAGTCAAGGCTGTGGTCTTCCCAGTAGACACATAAGGTTGTGAGACCTGGACCATAAAGAAGGCAGAACATGAAAGATTGGTGCCTTTGAACTGTGGTGCTGGAGAAGTCTTCTGAAAGTCCCTTGGTCAGCAAGGAGATCAAACCAGTCAATATTAAGGGAAATCAACCCTGAATACTCATTGGAATGACTGATGCTGAAGCTGAAGCTCTAGTATATTGGTCATCTGATACGAACAGCTGACTCACTGGAAAAGTCTCTGATGCTGGGAAAGATTGAGGACAGAAGAAGAAGAGGGTGTGAGAGGATGAGATGGC
Source organism: Capricornis sumatraensis (assembly GCF_032405125.1). NCBI lineage: Eukaryota > Metazoa > Chordata > Mammalia > Artiodactyla > Bovidae > Capricornis > Capricornis sumatraensis. The sequence goes on along the minus strand of NC_091074.1, from coordinate 41,373,616 downwards.
TGGATGGCATCACTGATACAATGGACATGAACTTGGGCAAACTTCAAGAGATGGTGAGGGATAGGAAGACCTTGCGTGCTGCAGTCCATGGGGCTGCAAAGAGTCAGACATGACTGGGCAGCTGAACAAAATCAACATAAAAGCAAACCCAGCAATAAAATTCTAAAGACAATGATTCTCACATGCACATTTTTCAGGAATTCATGGAGTATTAGAAAATATTCTAGCCAGAGACTTCAAACTGAAAGTGTCAGATGATTTTCAGGAAAAGACAGTTTCTAACGAAAGACCTTTTAGGTTTAGTATTTCCAGATCCACTGAATCTCAGTATGTGGGTAGTTTCTTCCTCAGTCCAATGGAACAAAATTCAGAACCAGGTTTATCAGGTTTAATTATCAGGTTTCATCTTTGTGCTCTTATTCTTTATTTTCTCAGCTGTCTAAAAGTCCTAAAGATTTAAATTTGGAAATAAGATCTAGAATCTAACATTTTTGATCCCAACTTAAATGTGAACCACCAACTATGACCATAATCTTTCTCTTAATTTTCATCTGTATTTCAATGCTTGTAATTTCAAGTCTAAAATGTTGTACCTTTTTCAGTAACATCACATTATTTGATAAATGACCATTAAAGAAGTTCAGGGAAATCTGACACATTCAGAAGTTAAGCCTCATCTATATCCTACCAAAACATGTGAAATAGTGGTACATATCAGAATTGAACATGTCTCTAAGATTATGTCCTTGATTTAGGCTGAAAAAATGACTTGAAGACTGAGAACAGAAATAAAGATTGTATACATAACTGATGGATGTATAAATTGTTATATATACTTCGTTAAATAAACAATTTGGCATCATTTCTAAAAGGCAGTGCTTCCCTCTACCCTATGACTCAACAAATGTATTCCTGCAATCTGAAAAATTTACTCTTGCACATGTACACCAAAAGATTGAAAACAAAGATAAGTAACATCTCTGTTTGTAGTAGCAGAAACCTGGAAGCAATGCAAAAGCCCATGAAAGTAAAATTTAAAAAAAAAAAAGTATATTTGGAATCATATTTTAACAGTGAAAATGAGTCAAAATAACTTCACATTACAGACTGTATGAAAATTAGTGACAAAATGTCTAATGAATAATTTTTTTACATGTTAATAACAGAGGAGAGCAAAGGTTATTGAGAGATCAGCAAAACTGTGATTTTAAATAGGCTGACCAAAAAGACTTACTAAGGTAAATTTGCATAAAAACTTCAAGAATGTAAAGGAATCAACTATTTGTCCATCTAAGAGATTAGTACTTCTGGTAGAGAAAAATAACTGAGGTAAAAGTCCCAGGGCATGCCCAACTGCTGTCTAATTTGAATCCTATATCTGAAATATTTTGTTCTACCCATCACTTTCTTTATGTTCTGCAGTCTTTTTTAGACTGGCTAATTGCTACTTAAATTTTAATAAGTCAACTCCTGTGATGTATTAAAAGCCTAATTTGAATTATTTTCACTGATATAGATACTCCTACCTTTTGCTTTTCTCTCACATAACAGTGTACTATTGACAATTAAATTTCATTATTTATTCTATCTCTTCATACATAAAACAAGCAGGAATAGCTTTACAGTTAGTGTTTCTTCTGAGAAATGTACAACTTTTTCCAGATTAAAATTACCTCAAGACATTGACAAAAGGTGATAAGATGAAACATAAATTCCACAGCATTAACACTTCTCAGGGAAGAATCATTTATGTCTCATATTCTGCATTCCAAATCAAAATTATCAGTGATAGCCATTACCTTTGTGGAAATGGAATAAAAGAAAAAAGCTTGACAGCTAAGTTGAAGAAAGAAAAGATATTGTATTTTCAAATAATAACTGGCATAATGGAATTTCACAATAATGCTTTTGGAAAAGTGCCTTCTCAATTGATGTAATGTCTGTCAGATATGTGAGCCATGTGAAATATTTAACTTGTCCAAACAAGTAAAAAACTAAAAAAGCAAACAATCTACCTGGAATCCCCTCATTAAAAGAATTAATGATTACCTAGAAAAGCTATAAAACTTTCCTCATCATGAAATTTGATAAAATGAAAAGAAGGAAGGAAATCATACACATTCTCAGCCACATTTCCTTTTCTAAGTCTATGTCAAATTAGATGATGCTAACTAAGAGGACTCATTTGGTCTAATATTTAGCTAGATGTTATAAGAATATTTCCAAGAACCTACTTGGCTTTCTGTTTCTGAACTCCTGTTTAGAATATATTTAGTTTTCTATAGCAAGTTTGATATCACTTGTGTATCTCTGCATAAGGCAATTACAAAACTCCTCTTCTAAGAACTTAAATGACTTAGCTTTAAGGTGATAGTTGCCACCAATCCTAATTACAGTTATTAGACTTAGGTGGCTTAGAGGGTAAAGCATCATTACATTTTTTTCCTGATGATGGGTTTTGAGGTCTACTGTCAATTTGATTAAATTATTTCTTCTACTTGATTCCCTAAACAGTTACTTTTGTTGCCTATCACACCCAACATCCTCTTGGTGCCTAATTTTAACCTTTGTTCCATTCTCCCCTTTAAAACTTTTTCTCCTAGTTAACTCAAACTTTTGAATTTACATGCCAGCAGCATACACAGTAATTATATATGTTGTATATATCATGGATATGATATGATAGGTACTTAGTGGACCATAAAGACTGCAAACCAAGCTTGTTGTATTCCAAAGTCTGTTCATTTCTGGCTGTTTGTTTTCCAGGGTTAGACATGAAATTGCAGATAATCCATTCTGGAAAATATACAAGGATACAATGCTTTCTGGCTTACATTGTCTACTGTCAGCCTCCCACCAAAGATTACAAGGAAAAATAATACTGAATGAAAGCTAAGTTCATTAAAAGAGTTGAAGTGAAGAACATAATCTTGAAAAAAAATTAAGTAGTGCCTAGGAAGGGAGGGTCAGAAAAGTGTATCTGTAGGCTTTCGAATTTGGACGCAGGCAACTTAAGGTGATTTTTTTATGAAGGAGGACAATGTATCATATTACTGGGTATTAATTGGGCAAATTTAATAACATAATGTAGAATTCATAGACACAGTAAGGAGAGGCTAAGGGCCTTGGTAAGTAAAGTGTTTGACAAAACAAGTTGTTTTCCCATGTGAGCAAATTTTTGTCTGGGTGAATTGATTTGTAAGATTTTCCAAAACCAAATAATGAAATTATCTGTTGGCTTACAGCCTTCTCTGCCTAAGAGACAATTTTGGAATTAAGTAGTCAGCTAATGTTGAAAGAAGTAGTTTTTCTTCTTAGTCACAATAATTAAACTTTGTAGATACAAATAGTCTCAGTCTTCAACATATATAATGGCAAATGTCCTGTACTTGCTGAACATAAAATTAAATTATGCATTTGAACTCATGTTGGAATATGTGAAGTGTGCATTGTGTTGTCTTGCTTGTTAAACTGAAAATAGAGTAAAATGCACTTAATCCCTAGAATAATCTCCTCATGAATTTATAGATAAGTTCTGAAGTCTTAACCTCAGGACTCTACCTAAAGGAAACACACACAAAAAAAATGTTATCATTTTCAAAGTGGTTTAAGTGAGAAAGCAGGCACCTGGACTTAGGTTCAGGAACTTGTGGTTAATTATGTCCTTGAAAACCAACCTAGGACAAAGCAACTCAACTTACCTTAGGCTTTTTTTCCTCTTTCTGATACTGGGTTCCATTAACAATCCCCTCACCACTTTGTGCCCCATCTAAATATTTCAAACTTTCTCTCACCTGAGTCAACATTTATTTAAATAGTTCTGTTAATTTTCCTGATAAATAGAATTTTGCCTAATTCTTCAGGAGTCCCTATGTCACAAACCTCATTTCTGGAGAGTGAATCTGTTTCTTTTTTTTTTGGTGTTTAGATCTGTTTGTATAATCTGTCTATTATTTCTGATGCCATACATTTTTCTTTGAAGCTTGTAATTAGTATGCCAGACATATTTTTCTTGTTGTTTTTAAATTGATTAATTGATATTCTGCCTAGTTCAAGGAAGATATAAGTCATTACAGAGAGAAAAAAGCTACATCACTATAAAATAAAGCAAATAAATAGATGAATAGACTAGAGTAGAAGAAAAACTTTGCTATAAAATAAAAAGAAATTGAAACAAAGATTTTGTGTAACAAAGTATAATTGCTAGAGATAGAGTCCAAATAGACTTTGGACTTGCTAGAATGACAGAGAGGTGATCATAAACCTTTATAAAAATTACTCAAGGGACTTCCTTGGTTGTATAGTGGTTAAGCTTCTGCATTTCTAGTGCAGAGGGCATAGGTTTGATCCCTGTTTGGGAAATTAAGATCCGCAGGTAGTGTGACCAAAAGAAAAAAGTTATTCTGTTCCAAGCAAGCCACTTGTTTGGGAAAGCATGGCCTTAGGGGAAATCTTTATGATTATGATATAGTAAATATTCTACTCTGTATTCATTACTATGATATTTAATGACTTGTCACTTTTCCTAACAATGCCTCTGAATGCCAACTGACAATACACTATCTAAGGGAAATCATTTAAAAACAAATTAGAAGATATCTAGTCTAAATTCACAAATTTTAAATTGTTGTTCTATCAGAACATATATTTGAATTTGCTAAACATTAAGACAAGGAGTTTTAAAAAGACTTACAGAGATACAGAAACTGTATTATCCAAAAGTAATACTGAGACTTATTTCTCTAGGAACCACAGTGAGGATAATTGATACCTGTTTTATGTCTGAGACCAGTGATGTAAGGACTATTGGAGAGAATGCAGAAAAAGCTGTTTCCTTGGGCAGATCTAGATAGATATTATTGATAAAGACATTTAGAGAATATAGAAGAAGGGGTATGATGAGTTTTTGAGTAAATTTGACTCGGGTCAGGGATACTAAGATACCCAGTAAAACATTATTTCTGGTTGTGTCTGTGAAGTTGTCTCTGGAAGAGATTAGCATTTGTATCAGTAGACTGATCACTGTCACTGTTGAAGGCCAGAGCAGAACCTCAAGGTCAAGAAAGCAAATTCACTCTCTGTACTTAAGCTGAGACATCTATCTTTTCTTGCCCTTGGATATCAATGCTCCTGATTCTTGTGTTTTCCAATTTGGACCAGGACTCACACTGTCAAACCACCACTTCTCTTCCCCCAATTGTCATGTCTTTTGACTTGGGCTGGGTGCACCATCAGCTTCCCTGTCTTCAGCTTGCATATTTGTGGATGACAGAGCATGGGACTTCCCAGTTTCTATAGTCACATTAGCTAATTCCTATAATAAGTCTCCTTTTCTCTCTTTCTATCTCTCTATCCATCCAACCATCCACCCATCCATCCATCCATCCTGTTATTAGTTACATTTCTCTGGAGAACCCTGACTAATGCAGGAGTTACAGATTTTTAAAAGAGTTTGTTGATGTTTGACCATGATTCTAAAATGATAAGTAAGAGAGTTTCAGGACTTGGGAGAGAGAGTGATACTGGAATAAAGTAAGAACATATATATCCTTATTGGAATTTTAATGTAGAAAATGAGTGGGGGCCTGGGAATCTGGGATTTATTTTGGCAAATGTCATAAAAATATGTGTAATCTCAAGGCAGATAACAGTACTGAAACCCTGAGTTTTGGAAAGCTAAAATGAGTGTGAAACCCACTAATGACAGTGAGGAAGGGTAAAGGAAGAGAGATCTTAACAATTATGAATAACATTTTCTCAAAATTTATAGTATACTATCCTGATTTCTAAATAAATCTAAATAAATCTAAACTTATCTACAGTTATAGAATAGAAGACTGAGGATTAAAACAAACATATCTTGAAACCTACCTGTTTCTTTTCTGATTTCCGGTGTTTTCGAATAGTGAATGGAGGGGTATGTCTACCTTTTTTTTTTGTTTGTTTGTTTTTTTAACCACATCATCTGTATATCAGAAGTAATTTGAAGTGACTTAAAGGAAATAGTTCTTTTAAATGTTCAAAATTTAGTTAGAACAGGTTAAGATATATTCTATTAATAAACAACCCCAGGTTCACTTATTATTTATGTGATATATGGTTATTATAATTTAGTTATGGTTCTTCTCCATAGTCTCCTCTTCTAGGTACACAGCCTAACAAAACCTCCATCATCTAGATGTCACCAATTGCTGAATAAGAAAAGAGAAAGATAGTAAATGATATACTTGCCCTTCATGTCTTCAACCTGAAATTGACACAACAGTTTCTGTTCATTTGTTTCAAGGCAGATGTCATACCTTCACCTAATTATAACTATGTGCAAAGCAACACACACAGGAGAACTGGAAGTAATGTAAGCACAAAAGTGGCTACCTTGATCTGCCTTCAGGTGGCAGTGGTTTAGTCACTAAGTCATGTTTGACTCTTGAAACCCAATGGACTGTAACCTGCCAGGCTCCTCTGTCTGTGGGATGTCCCAGGCAAGAATACTGGAGTGGGTTGTCATTTCCTTCTCCAGGGGATCTTCCCAAACCAGGGATCAAACCTGCATCTCCTGCACTGCAGGCAGATTCTTTACCACAAAACCAACAGGGAAGCCCAATTGGCCTACTAGTCACCAGATGTTCACCTTCTTTCTCTGAGACCCAAGCATATCCCTTTTTTAAGGGAGAAATCCAAAAGTCCTGTCACTTTATTCACATCTAAGAATAGATGGCAGTCCTTGAGTTGGGGTGCTGTGAAATGGTCCTAAACTTGTTCTAGATTTCTAGATGTGGTTTTATTTGATCTGGAGACCTATGAATTAAGAAGAAATCGCCCATGGCAAAGTTACAACTAAGGCCTAGGTCTTTGCACAAGGTTGTATGTATAACATAGGCCTTATATATATAATATTTTTTAAAAAATCAATAAAAAATAGATTTTCTTTTTTCTTGTTGGAATCCTAGAAGAAAAAATATTTGGAAAAATTGAGAAATACCCATCACTTCATGTCAATTAGATGGGGAAATAATGGAAACAGTGACAGACTATTATTTTGGGCTCCAAAACCTCTGCAGATGCTGACTGCAGCCATGAAATTAAAAGACACTTGCTCCTTGGAAGAAAAGCTATGACCAACCTAGACAGCATATTAAACAGCAGAGACATTACTTTGCTAATAAAAGTCCATCTAGTCAAAGCTATGGTTTTTCCAGTAGTCATGTATGGATGCGAGAGTTGGACTATAAAGAAAGCTGAGCACTGAAGAACTGATGCTTTTGAGCTATGGTGTTGAAGAAGACTCTTGAGAGTCCCTTGGACTGCAAGGAGATCCAACCAGTCCCCCCTAAAAGAATCAGTCCTGAATGTTTATTGGAAGGACTGATGCTGAAGCTGAAACTTCAATATTTCGGCCACCTGATGAGAAGAACTGACTCATTGGAAAAGACCCTAATGATGGGAAAGATTGAAGGCAGGAGAAGAAGGGGACAACAGAGGATGAGATGGTTGGATGGTATCACCAAATCAATGGACATGAGTTTGAGTAAGCTCCAAAAGTTGATGATGCACAGGGAAGCCTGGTGTGCTGCAGTCCATGGAGTCACAAAGAGTCAGACACGACTGTGTGACTGAATTGAACTGACTGAAGAAATACCTATATTGTCTGAAGTATGCTATCTCTACAACTTTGTTCCAAAGCTTGACCAAACTTGATATCTACTTTTGAAATTCAGAACTCTTTCTTTTACTTTATTTGAGACATTATTTTACGCCAGAAAATAAAATGAGTTAACATTAGTCAATCATTTATTGTCATATTGTGCTGAACACCTTTATATGCTATATTTAATTTGATCTTCCATCATTATTGCAGACACAGGGAATATAAATTTTTCTGAGATGTTAGGGTTGGTAGTTGGTAGAAACAGATTTAAATATCAGATCTATGTCTCAAAGTCCACAACCCATGGATTTTTTTTTTTTTTTTTTTGCCACGTCTCATGTCATCTCAAAGTTCAAATTCAATATGTATTACTTCACAAGACTGTGCTAGACCCAGTGTAGAGAGAAAAAAAAAATGCCCCAGGCTTTTCCCCCAAGTGATTTATGATCTTGGAAGGACTGGAAAATAGAAAGGTAATAGTTGGCTTTGGCGAGTAAGATTTCTGAGCTTTGGCTCCTGAGCACTTGAACTTTGCATTGTGTGTTGAGAACAACATTAGAAAAGTTTTCAGAAGGGAGTGTGCATTATCTCTATCTTAACATTGCCTTTAGTGAGAATGAGTAAATCTGGTGAGGAAACAGGCAGTGGATAATAGAATGCCTTGAAAACCACAGAGATAATGTGAACTTACCTTTATCCAGAATCTTAAAGTGAATTATCCTTGCCCTCTTATGAATTCAATAGATATTTTTAAGACATTAACTTCTCCACACATCCTTACCTGAATATTTGTTTCAAAACAGTGAACTCATCTCATGCTTTTCAACTATTTTAAAAGGTAGTTCCTTAACTCTAAACCAAACTGAAAATATTATTCTCAGAGCCTTATGCAATTGCAAACCTGTTCCTAGGAATACAACATAACTTTTGGTCTTAATATTTGCTTTGGATCCTGATATTTTTGTGTGAATTCTACTCCTGTTCATTAGCTCAATGTCCTCTCTAATGTCCTTGTTTACTCCAAACCCAATATTCTGAAAAGAGAAATGGGATGATGTATTTGGTCTAATCTGGACACTGACTGAGTGATGACATTTAAGCACATTGTGAGTTAGAACTAGCGCAGTATAAACTGCAATTTCGGCTGAGGAGTAAGGAGGATGGGCAATTACGCTTCTAGTAGGCTATTTTTCATGTCCATAACTGGACATAAATATAGGCAATTCAGAGTAGGAAGAAATATGACTAGAACTCAGCTTGGCTGACTTAGTTGCAAACAGAAAAAGGATCCTGAAAAAGGCTGGGAGTTGGTCTGTTTTAGCCTCATTTGTTTTCAAGATGAGTCTGTTTCTGCCTCATCAATTTCTACTCCTCATTGAGTCATGCTCCATGCTTGTTAAATATCACTTCATTGCTTTCAACTTCATCCTTCTTAGTCAACATCTCTCAAGCAAGCCACAGCATAGTAACACCAAGTTTCAGTCTCCCAGTGAAGCACATCTTGGCCCTATTTTTCCAACTCTGTTCATTTATCACCCTGATCTGAGCCAAGAATCCTGCTCTCTTCTCTCCTTATCAGCCACTCTGTTACATCACATCAAAGTCCTTGTACCCATCAGGAGCAGCAATGGGAACAGTTGTCACCTTGAAGTATTTCACTAGCACAGAACGTGAGATACAGAATACAGAAAGGAAAAAAGCTTTCCTTCTGCCCTCGATAAAATATCTCTTTCATTTTTCTGCCCTCAGCAGGCATATCTCTAGTGGCTTCTAGAGGGAGAAATTGCAAAGAGCTCCCCGTGCTAAATATTCAGGATCACAGTTTGAACTGACTGAACTGCTTACTTTAAAGCAGGAAATTGATGAGGGCTGATATCTCTAATCCTTTTATTCCTGTTCATCTCATACCATCAATTATCCAGAGAACATCCATCACCATACCACTCACCTTCTCATACATCTAATGCCCTACCCCTTTCTTCCTCCACACTTTAGACATGTGATTTTTTAAAGTCTTTTCTAACCTAAACACCTTCTCTTGACATTTCTTTAATCTTCCCACTCTTAGTGAGAACTGGAGTTCTCTTGCTCATTGAATAATCAATTTTCCTTGTAGGTTTCTCTAGTGGAAGATGTTTTATCCCTTTTATTTCTTATAACTAGGCATCAGGGAGAGTATGTGTTTTTCCTGTATTCCACTCTAAAGTGAAAACCATGTCTAAGCCATTCCTTCAAAATGTCAGCTTATTTGAAACTCGTGCCATTTACTATTGAAAAAAAATTAACTCTCCTAATTTGTTATTTACCAATGCTTTACAGATCTGTGTCACTCTTTTTAATCACTGAAGAGTATTTTTTGTATTCTGCTTTACTTTTTTACTCCCCTATCTCAGGTATTACCACCTCAACTATATCATCACCCATTTTGGAGTCCACAAACACTGGCTTCTCAGTCTCTTGAACTACTCACTTTCAATTATTACTTTCTCAATTTTATCTCTTTTTCTCTGGTCACACCTTGTAATTAATCATATTTGGTTTTTTTTAATCATTTCTGTGTTATATACTTTTTCCATTTTGTTACATAGAATAATGAAATTTTCTATTTAATAAAGTAATAATATTTGCTCATTCATAAGGCTAATCTTAAGTGAACCATCTTTTCCCTTTTGGGTTTTCCTGGTGGCTCAGTCGATAAAGAATCTGCATGTAATGGGGGAGACCTGGGTTTAATCCCTGGGTTGAGAAGATCCCCTGGAGGAGGGTATAACAATTCACTCTAGTATTCAGGCACGGTGTTAAAAATAAAATTACTACCGCTACCATGATTCACTAAATGGAGTCAACATATTTATCTACCATTACTTTTGTATTAAAGCTGCAAATATCAATACAGTGAAGGGAAAATAACATCTCAATATTATTTTTAAAATACTTTTGAAATTGCAGTGTCTGAAAAGTGGCTTAGGGAAGGCCATCGGTCTATGAACTGAACTGAGAACAACTGTTGTAGAATATTTGTTTGAAAGTGAAGTAAAACCTCACATGAAGCAAACATTTTAAATTAGATACAGAGTTCTTGATGTTTTGAAATTTGTGAGATGGTAAAGTGGACAAAACTGTTATTTTAAACTGGTTGTTAGAGTAAAAAGTAGTATATGCTACCTCTTGATTCTTAAAAATGGCTAGGAGTTTGAAAAACAGAAGAAAAGGATGTCTAAAAGACCAGTTTCACACTTCACTTAGGCATTGAACTGTTTGGTTTTCATGGTCAAGGGAGAGTGATTTAAAGTACAGTAGACTATTAACTTGTAATAGGTAAGTGGAGTTAGGGTAGAAATATTCAGCTGTGATTTGTACTATGAAGTTGGAAGACTTGGCTCTATTTTATTTTGAGGGAAAATCAAAGACTATTGGTTAGGGACACAGGAAGTAGAAGTAGGGACACAGGAAGTAGAATTTAGAGAAAGTGTTTCTAATCATTATGCCAGTCTCATAAATGGTCAAGTTCTCACTGAAAATATTCATGTTCAAAATAAATTGTCATTTTTCCCCATCATACTCCACAGATAAGTGATACTTTGAAATAAAGTTGGACTAGCTTAGCTCTCTAGGACCTCTGAAGCATATTTCCTAACTAAGAGCTTACAATTTTATGATACACTGTGGTGCCCAAATGTACCACTACTAAGGCCCAAGATATATTAACGCTTAGATATGTAGCCAGTTTATTTATTTTTTTCTCCACTATTAACCAGTTACCCACTTGAGTACTCTTGCCTGGAAAATTCCATGGACAGAGGAGCCTGTTAGGCTACAGTCCATGGGGTTGCAAAGAGTCGGACATGACTGAACGACTTCACAGCGACTTCACCCAGTTAGGCAAATTTGCCTCTATTTAGGTTATTTATTTCCCCAAGGGCTCATCTCATTTTTGAACCTACATAACTTGTTTTTGTTTCACCCACCTTGGACTGAGACATATAAAAAGTGATTTCATGCATGTTTGGGTGTCCAATAAACACTGAAGGGCTTTTAAGAGATCAGCTTTCATTTTCAGGAAAAAAAAAAAAAAAAAAACTATTTGGTTAAATACTTCTGCACTGGGTGGAAAGGAGAGAGCAAAAGACTGTCATTTTTTTAAAAGCTTGAAAGCCAGAGAAGCTAATGAAAATCAACTGCCAGAAGACATTTTTTTTTAACTTCATTTCACTTTGGGGATCTGTGATGAAGTTATTTTGGGATTCAGCACTTTCTAAATGCATATATGCTGCCTCTTAATTCTGGGTTGGCTTCTCATAGCCTAATTTGGCTCTTTGGTATGCAATCATCCTGATATGTGCTGGAAAAGTCTAGTTATTTGGATAGAGAATCTAACATTTTCTGGCCAGTAGTATTTCAATGACATCTTCAACTACTATGTACCTATAATATATAGAGGACTATATCTAGAGCTCCTTAGCATTTATAGCTTAGCCTCCTAGAACATTTCATACAGAAACAAGAGTAATGGAAGCTAAAGATAGGTTTACCCCTACATTGTGCAATCCCAAATTACTGAATATAGTTAGCTTTGAATTCTCTGGTTCTGAGAAATAAGAACCAAAAGAGCAAAAAAAAAAAAAAAAAAAAAAGTAAAGTGGCTATTTGAGGCCAAACTTTCTAAAGGTTATTTAATCTGAAATATTGTGCTTGAATCTAATTGTTAGGACAAAATAATAAAATTTTAGTTTGAGTATAAAAAGTCAATCTTGGATTTTCTATGCATAATTTGCATTTAGACACATTCAATACTTCTTAAACTTAAATTGCTTATTGAAAAGCAATATGTGAACATTTTTAATATTCCAAAATAAATAAAGAACTTTCCATTACATAAGTTCTCTTTTAAGGCCCTTTTTTTTTTTTTTTTTTGGTATATTCTCTCTCAGAAATTCTCTGGGCACATATAAATTTTCAAATGAGATCATATTATACATAGTTATAAATTGCTCTGATTTTTACCATATTTTGGTATCCTCCCATGTTAACATATACTCATTTTCACTTTCTTTTTTAAAAGTTTAAGAATGTTTCATTGTATATAAACACTATAATTTACATAAGTCCTCCAGGATGAACATATTGATTCTTTTCCATTTTTGATACTTTCAGAACAATTTATAATGAATATTATTGTCATATATTTGTGTGCATTTATAGTATTATTTTTATCACTTTTTAAGTAGACTTGCTGAGGTAAAAGGTATATACTTATAATATTTTTGTACTTATAGCTTGTCTTATATTTAGCTGATATATATTATTCTGTGATATGTTTAGCCGATTTCACTTGCACTTTTTAGGAGTAAATGGAAATTATTGAACTGAGAATGAAAAGTCTGAAGTACAGAACAATAGTTAAATAAAAGAGAATAGCTTCTTAGTAATATAAAATTGATACTGTTTGCTCCATATCTGTTACTCACAAATGGAAACTGATCTGATGTTTTATTCAGAAAGTTCAAGATGACTTAAAAATGAGGTTATACTTGATATATCTTATTTTAAACACAAATATCACAGTTTATTAATTACATGGCATTTATTATTTGTATTTATAAGACTGATATGGGTATTTATTTGCCCTTTGCTCCAAAAGCTTTTGTTTAGAGAAATACCTTGTTATATAATTACAGTGTTTTACAAGAGGAAATAGAGATTTAAAGTATTAAATATTAATGTTTTCATATTAGCAAGCCTAAAGAAAAATATGATTGTTTTCATAAATGCTGAAAATACTTCCATCAAATTTCAATACCCATTTCTGGTTAAAACGTGGAGTAATGTGTTAAATGATGCTATCTTTATTACCCTGACAAAGCACATATACTTTATTCTGAACTAACATCTTTCCTAATTGGGAAAATTGAAGTATTTCCATCATCTAATGGAAAAGGGCAGAGTTGACCATGGACTTCTGTGCTATTTAACATTTTATTGGAACTACAAGACAATGCAATTAAATAAGGAGGAAAATAAATGAAGGGATACAAATTTTAAAAGAAGTAATAAAATATTTTCTGTTTGTGAATGATATAATTAACTGGAAAAACCAAGAATGATTAATAAAATCAATGAAAAATTAATTTTAAAATACAGGACATGAATTTAGTATGCAATAGTCTGTCTTATCAATAAATAACAAATTATCAAATATTATGAGACACAATATTTTGTTTGCTATTATTAATAATCTTTCAATTATTTATAATAGCAAGAAAAATATAAAATAGTGATAAATTTTTTGAAAATTATACAAAAATGAGGAAAGTTTAAAACACAAATGAAAGACACAAAAATAAACTTGAACAAAGGGAAAGCTCTTAATTTTTGCATAAGAGCCCTCAATATTTTAATGACAGCAATTCAATCAAAATTAGTTTACATATTTAATGAAACCCTAGTTAAAATACTAAGTTGTGTGCCTCATTGAACTAATATTATCTATCAAGAATATGAGAAATAAATGTGAAGGATTTCCATCATTATCTATGAAAAATCTGATATTGGACTCACATTGCGAAGTAAACAATTAAAAAAACTGAGAAAAACATAACAGTTACAGATGTTGAACAATAGGAAAAATACAAGGTTTTTCCCTTCAGTTCAGTTCAGTTCAGTCGCTCAGTCTTGTCCGACTCTTTGTGATTCCATGAATGGCAGCACGCCAGGCCTCCCTGTCCATCACCAACACCCGGAGTTCACTCAAACTCGAGTCCATCAAGTCGGTGATGCCATCCAGCCATCTCATCCTCTGTCGTCCCCTTTTCCTCCTGCCCCCAAATCCTTCCCAGCATCAGAGTCTTTTCCAATGAGTCAACTCTTCGCATGAGGTGGCCAAAGTACTAGAGTTTCAGCTTTAGCATCATTCCTTCCAAAGAACATCCAGGGCTGATCTCCTTCAGAATGGACTGGTTGGATCTCCTTGCAGTCCAAGGGACTTTCAAGGGTCTTCTCCAACACCACAATTCAAAAGCATCAATTTTTCCCTTAGAGATAAGAAATGAATGAGACAATCATGATTTATCTCACTTTATGCCCATATGCCCCATCTGGATCTGGCTAGAGAAGGGTGTCTTTGAAATGCAAGCTGGCCTTTGGTCTAGATTGGTGAGAATGAGGTTAATGTTTGGGAGGACCAGAACCGTGAACATTTATGTGGCTGAGTAACAGAGATGAGGAAACTATAGTTAAGGGACTCCACAAATATGCATTTTTAAGTGAATTTCAGTCTAAATGTTTGGTTGTGTATTGTGAGACTTTATGAAGTCAGACATTAAAAAACTATAACATACAATTTCAAGAGTATGCACATACACACACACATATTCATGCACAACAACAGCAAAACAAACAGACAAAAATTAATGTGTAAGGTCAATAATTAGCAGAGCTCCTACCATGGTGGGTGACATTTGAATTTTAATCTGCCCTAGTAGGGAAAAACATAGTAAATTTAGTAGATACCACAGAAGATCACACTTTATCAGTAGAGATCAATTAGCTCTGTAATAAAGAATGCTTTATTTTTTTCTTCCTAAATGCTTTATTATCTACAGTTACATATTTGTTTAGTTATTTTCTTTATATATAAAATGTTTATATTTATACATAAAGTACAATATTTATAAACCTTTCATGTACATATATTGAGTTTTAACAAATGCATACATATACCCATGACAAATTCTGTCCAAGATATAGAACATTACTGTTAGTCCAGGAAATCAACTTCTGACCTCACCTTCATACAAACAATATCAATAGTCCATTCCTTTTAATTACTATGTAGTATTATTTTCTGTTTTATCTTTTTTGATAAAATTTACTTTTGCTTGTATTTGTTTAGCTTACTGCTTTGACAAATCTAGACTGCATATTAAAAAGCAGAGACCTCGCATACAGGGTTATCGTTACCATCTTTCTAAATTCCATAAATATGCGTCAGTATACTGTATTGGTGTTTTTCTTTCTGGCTTACTTGTGGCAGATTCATGTTGATGTATGACAAAACCAATACAATATTGTAAGGTAATTAACCTCCAATTAAAATAAATAAACTTATATATATAAAAAAATCAGAGACCTTACTTTACTTAAGTCAAAGCGATGGTTTTTCCAGTAGTCATGTATGGATGTGAGAGTTGCACCATAGAGAAAGCTGAGAGCTGAAGAATTGATATTTTTGAACTGTGATGTTGGAGAAGACTCTTGAGAGTCCCTTGGACAGAAAGGAGATCAGTCAACTCAATTCTAAAGGAAAGCTGTCCTGAATATTCATTGGAAGGACTGATGCTGAAGCTGAAACTCCAATATTTTGGCCATCTGATGGGAAGAACTGACTCACTGGAAAAGACCCTGATGCTCAGAAAGTTTGAAGGCAGGAGAAGAAGGGGATGACAGAGGATGAGATGGTTGGATGGGATTACCAACTCAATGGACATGAGTTTGAGCAACCTCCAGGAGTTGGTGATGGACAGGTAGGCCTGGTATACTGCAGTCCATGGGATCACAAAGAGTTGGATATGACCGACTGAACTGAAGTACAATTAATCCCTATAAAGAAACAAAATGAAAATAAATGACTCATACAAATTAAAAGAATCAAACTTATATCTTACTATCAAAGGAAGTATTGTGTTTATCAAATATTTGATGAGATGGGCCCATGAGATTAGCTCTAGTCTTTTGCAAAGACCACCTGTTAACAAATAGAAGAATTAGAAACAAGTTGAACTAATAAAATTTATGTGATTTAACCTCAAAACAATAATTATTCAGGTGTACATTATTAATGGGTTAGGCATCATTCATAAATGTTACTTACTATTATCAGAGAGTTTAAAAATGTACCTTTACAATGAGAAGATCTCATTGTCTCCAAAGAAATGAAATGATTCAAATGAGCATAACTATGAGCATTCATGCTTATTCATGATTATGAGCAGGACAGTTTGACAGTATGTACATCCTTGTGAGGTTCAATGAACTAGCCAACCAACTATGGCATATTTTTTCAAACAAATTTTGTAACCTGTGTCTGATTTGTCTTTAGACCTGTGTTCCAGTACACAAAGAATACAGTACATGAAGGAAAAAATTGAGTAGTATAACAAAGAGAAAAGCAGTCAAGTCCAGACATCAGTACAGTTTGTAAAAGAGCTATCCTGATCTTATAAAAAATTAAATATCATTTAAATAATATGAAGAGATTTGAGTCAAATGCAATGTGTGATTTTTGAGTGAAGAGTTGTTCAACATATCTGAATATGATTACTTAGTTGCAAGGTTCAATAAAGAAACAAAAAGATAGATGAATAAATAGATACACTAGATTATAATGATACATATAGTTGTTAAATCAAATATGAAAAAAAATAATTAGTTATGCTATCATTTTATTATTTTAATGTGTTCTGTACTTTAAAAATTTTCATAATAAGACTGCAAAATTTAAATTTTCAAAAGAGAGTTAATTCCTTAGAATTAATTTGGACAGAGTAAAAAGTGAAAAGTAGGTAAACTTTATTTCAATTTGCTAACACATTGTGTGACTCACTTAGATACAGTAAATATTCTCTTATTCATCATGACAATTTTTTTTGCTCCTGACACACAGAAGATCCTCAATAAATAATTAAATTGAATGGAAATAACAAACACTTTCATAATTGGCCTTTGTCTTTAGTTTGGTTATATTTAATATGTTTGTGAGCTTTTCTTAATGTGTTACATTTTTCTCAAAGTTAGTAATTGACTATTTTATGCCAAAGTTTAATATTTTAGAAAATGCTAATTTCCAATATGTTGATGTGAAAATATATTTGAATAAGAGTTAACTAAGGGTGGAGCAGTGGTAAAGAAGCCATCCGCCAATGCAGGAGACACAAGAGACTGGGATTCAATTGCTGAGTTGAGAAGATCCTCTGTGCTTAGTCACTCAGTTGTGTCTGACTCTTTGCGAACCCATGGACTGTAGCCTGCCAGGCTCCTCTCTCCATGGGGATTCTCCAGGTAAGTTGGGTTGGGTTGGCTGGGATGGGTTGCCGTGCCTTCCTCCAGGGGATTTTCCCAACCCAGGGATCAAACCCAGGTCTCCCACATTGCAGGTGGATTCTTTACCCTCTGAGCCACCAGGGAAGTCCAAGAATACTGGAGTGAGTAGCCTATGGCTTCTCTAGTGGATCTTTCAGACCCAGAAATCAAACCGGGGTCTCCTGCATTGCAGGCGGATTCTTTACCAACCAAGCTACCAGGGAAGCCCTGGGAAGATCCTCTGGAGTACGAAATGGCAATCCGCTCCAGTGTTCTTGCTTGGAAAGCTCCATGGACAGAGAAGCCTGGCAGGGTACAGTCTATGAGGTCACAGAGAAGCAGACACAATTGAGCACATACACACACACAACACACACACACACACACACACATACACACACACACAATATATTGATATTTATAGAGTAAGGGGAGGAAAATAACTCTATATCTAACTCCTATGAATCACAACATCTTAAACATTAGAAATCCTTAAAATGCAGTTTTAGTAATCTTATTTTCAAGAAAAAATTCTCAACTAGCTTGATAATAAATGCTTCACATTTTTTCTTTTCTAAAACTAAAGTATATATTCAAGAAAATGTTAAGTCTAATTGCCTGGTATTCTAGCAGAGTAGATGCAGCTTATAAGCTGATCTACTTAGTCATGCCAAGGTTTTTGGAGAAGGTCCAGTTTTTGTGCTGATCTTTGTGGTTTTCAGTAATTTTATTTTATTATGCTAAGAGTCCTTGGCCTCTCTTAAAGCATATTTTAATATTGCCTTAATTGAGACTCTGACTCATAATTCAGAAAAGGCTTTTATGACTTTTTAAATTATATGCATTTATAAGTCTTCTAGGTCTTTTGGTATACATTCAGATTTTTTTTTTCTTTAATGATATATATTTTTTAAATCTCAGCTTCCAATTATGTATAAAAACTAAATAGCTTATGTTTCCCCTTAATTGTCAGTGACTTTTAAGGTTTTTTTCTTTATTTTAGAATATCTTGATTCTTTTGTTCTTGTTGTCTTTGCAGAATTTTTTATACTATGCACAATAAAAATTTCTGCTTTGTATTCACTGAATTTACACAAATGTTGAAATTTAGCTCTGTCTTCATTGCTCCTTCAAAGCAATCTTTTTCTCTTTCCACCTCACTATTCTGCAAATATACACCAATATATTAAATATGAAGACCTGAGTGAGTTACAAGCTGGAATCAAGATAGGTGGGAGAAACATTGGCAACCTCAGATATGCTGATGATGCCACTCTAATGGCAGAAAATGACAAGGAACAAAGGGCCTTGATGAGGACGAAGGAGGAGAGTGAAAGAGCCAGCTTAATATTAAATATTAAAAAAGTTAAGATCATGGCACCTGGCCCTGTTACTTCATGGCAATAAGAAGGGGAAAATGTGGAAATAGTGACAGATTTCTGTTTCTTGGGCTTTAAAATCACTGTGGATGGCAACTGCAGCCATGAAATCGGAAGACAGTTGCTTCTTGGCAGGGATGCTATGATAATCCTGGACATGTGTTGAAAAGCAGAGACATTACTCTGCTGACAAAGGTCCATATAGTCAAGGCTATTATCTTCCCTGTGGTCACAAAAGTTTGTGAGACCTGGACCATAAACAAGGTGGAGCACCAAAGAATTGATGCCTTTGAACTGTGGCACTGGAGAAGGCTCCTCAAAAATCCCTGGGACAGCAATGAGATCAAACCAGTCAATCTTAAGGGATATCAACCCTAAGTTATCACTAGAAGAAACGATGCTGAAGCTCCAGTGTCTTAGTCATCTGATGCAAACAGCTGACTAATTGGAAAACTCCTTGATGCTTGAAAAGATTGACAACAGAAGGAGAAAAGGGCATCAGAGGATGAGATGGCTGGATGGCATCACCAATGCAATGAACATGAACTTGGGCAGACTTCAAGAAGGAGATCATGAGGGACAGGGAGACCTGGCTTGCTGCAGTCCATGGGGTCACACAACTGAGTGACTGAATAACAACATATTAAATAAATTAATGGAGCTTAGCTTTCTTTTGCTAACTTAGCTTCTAAGTAATCCAACTTCCACTGCCTAATAAGACATTTCCATCATGTTTTTTATTACCCATTGTCAGGCTAGTGAATCAGGTAAGAACATTTCTACACATCCTAATGTATATTGATATTTCCAAAGCACAGGAGACAGAAATGGAGTAGGAGCCAGAATGCTTCAGATGCAGCATACATTGAAGAAAATACATTTTCTACTTTATGCAAACAAGTAAACCATTTGTCATTGT
The DNA here is from genome assembly GCF_032405125.1 of Capricornis sumatraensis. Classification (NCBI taxonomy): domain Eukaryota; kingdom Metazoa; phylum Chordata; class Mammalia; order Artiodactyla; family Bovidae; genus Capricornis; species Capricornis sumatraensis. The sequence goes on along the minus strand of NC_091074.1, from coordinate 41,353,593 downwards.
CAAACTCTGATCTTACATAGAGTTCTTGACATCACTAGCACACTATGAAATAACAACATTGTATCAAAAAGCTAGTAACTAAAAAGAACAAAAAGTATTTCTTGTTTTCAAGGTATCTTTCAAAGGACATAAGAAAATTAAACTCCTCTGCTACAGAACTCTCCAACATAACTTATGTAAAGATAAACATTGAACCTCAAGAAGGGGTTTTACATCCGGACTTGGAGACGGACTGCATCCTCCACGACTGTTTAGTGGCTTAGTGTTCTATAATAACCTGGTTGAAAATTTCCATCATAATCTGACTAGACAAAAAAGCCATCACCTGTAGTTGTATTAAACCTCCATTAGCTTGTTCCAAAATATAAACCAGCTTTTCATTAATTTTATGAATACACACACATGCTTTAATTTATAAATGCTTGTTCAGATACATGTTGATGACTTTCCAATCTCCTTAAACTCATAACATTTGCATAATCTGGCTCCTTCATGGATCACAACTTTCTTGCAGTGAAGGGGCTTGTGTAACTCAATGAAGCTATGAGCCATGCTATGCAGGGCCAGCCTAGACTGATGGGTAATAGTGGAGATTCTGATAAAACACGGTCCCCTCGGGGAGGGAATGACAAACCATCCCAGTATTCTTGCTGCAGGAACCCCCTGAACAATATGAAAAGTTAAAAAGATATGACACCAAAAGATGAGCCCCCCAGATCGGAAGGTGTCCAATATGCTACTGGGAAAGAGTGGAGGGCAACTACTAATAGCTCCAGAAAGATTAACGCAGCTGAGCCAAAGCAGAAACAGTGCTATGTTGTGGGTGTGTCTGGTGGTGAAAGTAAAGTTCAATGCTGTAAAGAACAATATTGCACAGGAACTTGGAATGTTAGGTCCATGAATCAAGGTAAATTGCATGTGGTCAACCAGGAGATGGCAAGAGTGAAAATCAACATCTTAGGAATCAGAGAATTGAAATGGATGGGAATAGGCAAATTTAATTCAGAACCATTATATCTACTACTGTAGACAAGAATCCCTTAGAAGAAAGGGAATAGCCTTCATAGTCAACAAAAAGAGTGAGAAATACATTTCTTGGGTACAATCTCAAAAATATCAGGATGATCTCAGTTTGTTTTCAAGGCAAACCATTCAACATCACAGTAATCCAAATCTATGCCCCAATCACTGATATTGAAGAAGCTGAAGTTGACCAGTTCTATGAAGAACAACAAGAAATTCTAGAATTATCACCAAAAAGAGATGTCCTTTTCATTTTAGGGGATTGGAATCCACAGAAGTCAAGAGCTACCTGGAGTAACAGGCAAGTTTGGCCATGGAGTACAAAATAAAGCAGGGCAAAGGCTAAGAGAGTTTTGTCAAAAGAACACACTATTCATAATAAATACCCTTTGCCAACAACATGACAGAGAACTCTATGCATGGACATCACCAAGTAGTCAATACTGAAATCAGATTATATTATTTGATTATATTATTTAAAGAATAATACTGAATTCAATACTGAATAATACTGAATAATACTGATTTCAATACTGAAATCAGGTTATATTATTTGATTATATTATTTGGAGAAAATTCTTTGTATATTCTATACAGTCATCAAAAACAACACCCGGCTGACTGAGGCTTAGATCATGAGCTCCTTATTGAAAAATTCAGACTTAAATTGAAGAAAGTAAGGAAAACCATTAGGCCATTCAGGTATGACCTAAATCAAGTTATTTATTATTATACAGCGGAGATGACATATAGATTCAAGGGAGTTGTGTGGTAGACAGAGCACTTGAAGAACTATGGATGGAGGTTTGTAAAATTGTATGGAAGGTGGTGACCAAAATCATCCCAAAGAAAATGAAATGCAAGAAGGCAAAGTGACTGTCTGAGAAGGCCTTCCAAATACCTGAGAAAAGAAGAGATACAGAAGGCAAAGGAGAAAGGGAAAGATACACCCAACTGAAGGCAGAGTTCCAGAGAATAGCAAGGAGACATAAGAAGGCTTTCTTAACTGAACAATGTAAAGAAATAGAGGAAAACAATAAAAATGGGAAAGATCAGTGATCTCTTCAATTTAATTGGAGATATCATGGGAACATTTTGTCCAGGGACAGACATGATAAAGGACAGAAACAGTAAGGACCTAACAGGAACAAAACAGATTAAAGAGGTAGCAAGAACACACAGAAGAACTATACAAAAGAGGGTTTAATGACCCAGATAATTATAATGGTAGGTCACTCACCTACAGCCATACATCCTAGAATGTGAAGTCAAGTGAGCCTTAGAAAGCATCACTACAAACAAAGCTAGTGGAAGTGATGGAATTGCAGCCAAGCTATTTAAAATCCTGAAAGATGATGCTGTTAAAGTACTGCACTCAATATGTCAGCAAATTTGGAGAACTCAGCAGTGGCCACAGGACTGGAAAAGGTCATTTTTTGTTCCAATCCCAAAGAAGGACAATGCCAAAGAATGTTCAAACTACTGTACCCTCATGCTCATTTCACATAACTAGTAACGTTGTGCTCAAAATCCTACAAGCTAGGCTTCAGCAGCATGTGAACTGAGAACTTCCAGATGCACAAGTTGTGTTTCAAAGAGGCAGAAGAACCAGAGATTAAATTTCAAACATTTGCTGGATTATGGAGAAAGCATGGGAATTCCAGAAAAAAACATCTGCTTTTTAACTACACCAAAGACTTTTAGTGTGTGGATTGAAACAAGCTGTGGAAAATTCTTAAAGAGATGTCAATATCAGACCGCCTTACCTGCCTCCTGAGAAACCTGTATGAAGCCCAAGAAGCAACAGAACCAGACCTGGAACAACTGACTGTTTCAAAATTGAGAAAGGAGTATGACAATGCTGTATATTATCATGCTGCTTATTTAATTTAAATGCAGAGTATATGACACGAAATGCCAAGCTGAATGACTCATAGGCTGGAATTAATATTGCCAGGAGAAATATCAACAACCTCAGATCCCCAGATGATACCATTTTAATAGCAGAAAGCAAAGAGGAACTAAAGAGCCACTTGATGAGGGTGAAAGAAGAGAGTGAAAAAGCTGGCTTAAAACTCAACTTTCAAAAAACTAAGATCATGGTATCCAGTCCCATCATTTCATGGCAAATAGATGGACAAAAGTGGAAGCAGTGACAGATATTATTTTCTGGCTCCAAAATCACTGTGGCTGGTGACTGAAGCCATGAAATTAAAAGACACTTGTTCCTTGGTAGGAAAGTTATGACAGATCTAGGCAGCATGTTTAAAAGTAGAGACATCACTTTGCCAACAATGATCTGTATAGTCAAAGCTATGTTTTCTCCAGTAGTCATATACAGATGTGAAGGTTGGACCATAAAGAAGACTGAGCACTGAAGAATTTTTGAATTGTGGCTTTGGAAAAGACTCTTGAGAGTCAGTTGGACTGGAGGGAGATCGAACCAGTCAATCCTAAAGGAAATCAACTCTGACTATTCACTGGAAGGACCAATGCTAGGAAACTGGGACTCCAGTACTCTGACCACCTGTTGCGAAGAGCTAACTTATTGGAAATGACCCTTATTCTGGAAAAGATTGAAGGCAAAATAAGAAGGAGATGGCAGAGGATGAAATGGTTGGATAGTATCACCAACTCAATGGACATGAAATTGAGCAAACTCTTGCGAGATAGTGAAGGACAGAGGTGCCTGTTGTGCTGCAGTCCATGAGATTGCAAAAGGTCAGATATAATTAAGAGACTTGAACAACAATAATAGCAGAGTCTGGATATTTAGTAGAATATTAAATATCTATTTAATTTTAGAATAATATTTAATAATAATATTTAATAATAGAATCAGTCTGCACCATAGCCACTCATTAAATTACCAGTTCTTTGCTCTTTTAATTCATCTGAGTAATGTTTATTGAACCGTTTCAATAACAATATTTTACCCTGATACTTTTCCTCCTTTTTAATGACTCCTGGTGTAATAATGGCACAACACTCCAGTACTCTTGCCTGGAAAATCCTATGGATGGAGGAGCCTCAGTCCAGTCCAGTCGCTCAGTTGTGTCCAACTCTTTGCAATCCCATGAATCACAGCATGCCAGACCTCCCTGTCCATCACCAACTCCTGGAGTTCACTCAGATTCACGTCCATTGAGTCAGTGATGCCATCCAGCCATCTCATCCTCTGTCATCCCCTTCTCCTCCTGCCCTCAATCCCTCCCAGCATCAGAGTCTTTTCCAATGAGTCAACTCTTCGCATGAGGTGGCCAAAGTACTGGAGTTTCAGCTTTAGCATCATTCCTTCCAAAGAAATCCCAGGGTTGATCTCCTTCAGAATGGGCTGGTTGGATCTCCTTGCAGTCCAAGGGACTCTCAAGAGTCTTCTCCAACACCACAGTTAAAAAGCATCAATTCTTCGGAGCTCAGCCTTCTTCACAGTCCAACTCTCACATCCATACATGACAACTGGAAAAACCATAGCCTTGGCTAGATAGACCTTTCTTGGCAAAGTAATGCCTCTGCTTTTGAATATGCTATCTAGGTTGGTCATAACTTTTCTTCCAAGGAGTAAGCATCTTTTAATTTCATGGCTGCAGTCACCATCTGGAGTGATTTGGGAGCCCCCCAAAATAAAGTCTGACACTGTTTCCACTGTTTCCCCATCTATTTTCCATGAAGTGATGGGACTGGATGCCATGATCTTCAATTTCTGAATGTTGAGCTTTAAGCCAACTTTTTCACTCTCCACTTTCACTTTCATCAAGAGGCTTTTTAGTTCCTCTTCACTTTCTGCCATAAGGTTGGTGTCATCTGCATATCTGAGGTTATAGTCCATGAGGTCACTAAGAGTCAGACACAACTGAGCGACTTCACTTTCACTTTCACTTTCATGCATTGGAGAAGGAAATGGCAACCCACTCCAGTGTTCTTGCCTGGAGAATCCCAGGGACAGGGGAGCCTGGTGGCCTGCCATCCACGGGGTAGCACAGAGTCGGACACAACTGAAGCAACTTAGCAGCAGTGTGACAATGTGTTATAAACAGCCAAGGCCCGAGAGACTTAAACATTGATTTGCTCTTCCCATCTATATGAACTTGAGATACTGAGTTCACTGCCTTGTTGTTCAGTCACTAAGTCGTGTTCAACTCTTTGTGACCCCATGAACTTCAGCACACCAGACTTACCTTTGCTCTCTCCTGGAGTTTGCTCAAATTCATGTACATTGAGTCAGTGATGTTATCTAACAATCTCATCATTTGCCATCCTTTTCTCATTATTCCTTCAATCTTTTCCAACATTAGCATCTTTAGTTTTCTATAAAATAAGTTGGAGCAGGTGAGTTACTTCTAGTCATAGTTTAAATGTAGAAAAACAAAATATAAGAAAAGGCAATAGCTAAATTTCATTGTTTTGAAACTTTTTGTTCAATTCTTTTCTCATCACTGCATTGCCTTCAAACATTAACTCTGATTTCCCTTAAATCTGTATCTCTGATCCTGATACCAATTCCACTCTTCACATCTAAATCTCCATTTCCTTATAATAGTCATACTCATGTTCTGTCAGGAAAAATCTCCTTATATACAGTTTTACCTAACTCAGGTAATGAGTTAGGTAAAAAACTCAATTTTACCTAACTCACACTACCCTTCTAATTATCTAGAAGAAATATCTGTGAGTTTTTTTTTTTTTTTCATTTTTCTTTCCAGCACTCAATTTAGTACAATATAAATATGTATCTTAAAGTGAGCTTCCTCTTTTGTTGTTGTATATTCATTTGCATTATTTGCAGAGACAGTTTGATTTTTTTAGAAAAGTTTAGAAAAAATTTTATTGGCTCATGTTTATTTATATTTAGGAAAAGTGAGACTATGCATCTGAAGGTCATTTAGAATGGACAGCATCACTTTACTGTTCTTCCTAAGTCAGTTATTTTTAAGAAAGACAGTTTTGAAGTGGTCAAATTTTTATTTTGACCTATTGCCTTATTTTTCTTGTTGATCTCCTATTGAACATATTTCACTGAAACTCACCACCTTAATTACTATGTATAACCTATATAACCTATATGGAAATTACCATGGAGTTGTGCTAACTTTGTCTTTCTTGTGAATCCAAAAAAATAATTTTGATCTCTTTAGAAAATAATGCTTCATAATGCACAACAATATTATTAAGTTATGGAATTGACCAATTCACCTCCTGCTTTCAAAATATTCTTTTGGAGCATTGTGATCATTAATCTTGAAAATATTATACTTACAGTGTTTTTAAAATGTTTCTTCTTCAGGTTAGGGAAGTTTTAAGCCATAATTTCATCAAATATATTTTCTACCCATTTCTCTCTTCTTTTTCTAGGACTCTTAAAATATGAATGTTAGTGTTCTTGAGATTGTCCTAGAGGTCCCCCATCCTCATTTGATTTTTTTTTTTTTCCCTCTTCTGATTGGGTATTCCATCTTGTTTCTTCCAGTTTGCTTATGCATTCTTCTTTATTATCTAATCTGCTGTTACTTTCTAGTTTATTTTTCATTTCAATTATTGTATTTTCAACTATGATTCTTTTTTCTCTTTGTATTTTCTAGTTCTTTGTTGAACTTTTATTGAGTTCAGTTTTTTTTTTTTTTTTTTTTTTTTTTTTTTTTTACTGTTGCTTTGAACTCTTTCTTTATAAGGTAAATATCTATTTTACTAGGAATCCTCCCTTTGAGTTTTATCTCTTTATTTTGCCTGAAACATATGCCTTTGTCTTTTCATTTTGTTTGACTTTCTCAGTTTGTCTCTATTAATAAATTAGATGAGACTGTTACCTATCCTAGTCTTGAAAACATGTCCTTGGGTGGGAGCATGCCTGTGCAGTTTGCATGCGTCCAAGTGGCTTTGGTGAGATGGTTGGATCTGAAGAGAGCAGATGACAGTTCTTCTCCTATGATATACAGGCAGCCACTGCATGATGTGAAGAAGGAGGGCCTAAGTCAGCGTCTATGGCTAGAGCCCAGTCTGAGCCAGGGTTTATCCCAAGCTCGACAGCATTTGCTGACATATCCTGGATGAGGCCATACCCCAAGAGGATGGGGCAGACACTCTGAGATAGTTGGGCTTTGCCCCAGCATAATGGAAATTCTTTATTGGGCTGGATTTCAATATCTAAATTTTGAAAACCACAACTTCTCAAAATGGAGTAAGTTTTCTGTTATTTATTTGTATTTTTATAACTAATAAATAGAAATGTAGGGTCTTTATGAAGTGTTAGCAGCATTGTTTCTTTATATTAAATTTAATTAGTGCCTGTATTCTGAAGTAGAACCAAAAATGAAGTCCTTTTGTATTTATGAAGTATCAGTAAATACTACAGAAATTCCATTAATTATCCTTTAATAATTTAAAATAATATAATTATTAATATTGTAAATTTTGATGTAAATTATAAAAATAATACATCAGTCTTTAATAATTTATAGCATATTATGGAAAATAATCACTATGTTATTGGCTTTGATGTCAGTTCAGCTCAGTTCAGTCACTCAGTTGTGTCCGACTCTATGCGACCGCATAAATCACAGCACTCCAGGCCTCCTGGTCCGTCACCAACTCCTGGAGTTCACTCAGACTCACATCCATCGAGTCAGTGATGCCATCCAGCCATCTCATCCTCTGTCGTCCCCTTCTCCTCCTGCCTCCAATTCCTCCCATCATCAGAGTCTTTTCCAATGAGTCAACTCTTCGCATAAGGTGGCCAAAGTACTGGAGTTTCAGCTTTAGCATCATTCCGTCCAAAGAAATCCCAGGGCTGATCTCCTTCAGAATGGACAGGTTGGATCTCCTTGCAGTCCAAGGGACTCTCAAGAGTCTTCTCCAACACCACAATTCAAAAGCATCAATTCTTCGGCACTCAGCCTTCTGCACAGTCCAACTCTCACATCCATATACCCACCTTGATTTGTTTTATTTATCTATTTATTTTATATGATTCTTTTAAAATGAAAAATATTATTTTATTGAAGTATAAAATATTTAAAATATTATATTTTTGCTAGGTTCCAGGTATACAGCATAGTGATTCAGTGTTTTTATAGATTATACTCCATTAAAAGTTACTACAAGATAATGGCTATAATTCCCTGTAAAATACAATATATCTTGTAGCTTATCTACATTGTACACTGTCGTTTGTATCTCTTAATCCCCTGTTCCTATCATGACTCTCACTGCTTTTCTCTCTCCACTGGAAATATATTTCATCTCATTTCCAGTCTTTGTGTGTCTTTAGCCTGAGTTTTGTAGGCAGCATATTGAAGGGTCTTTTTGTTTTCTCTCAGCCACTCTACATCTTTTGATAGGCATTTAGTCCATTAATAAGGTAATTTTTGATAGGTAGTACTTACTGCCATTTTATTACTCATTTTCTGGTTATTTTTGTTGTTCTTCACTATTAATTTCTTCTTTTTGTTTCTTCCCTTATGGTTTCATGATTTTCTTTATTAGTTTGCTTGTGTTCCTTTCTTTTTAGTTTTCGTTTATCTATTACATATTTTTAATTTGAGCTTACACTGGCGTTCATATACATTGATCTTTAATTACATCTGTGTGTGTGCATGCTAAGTTGATTCAGTCGTATCCACTCTTTGTGACCCTGTGGACTGTAGCCTGCCAGTCTCCTCTGTCCATGGGATTCTCCAGGCAAGAATACTGGAGTAGGTTGCCATGCCCTCTTCCAGGGGATCTTCCTGACTCAGGGATCAAACCTGCATCTCTCATGTCTCTTGCATTGGCAAGTAAGTTCTTTACCACAAGTACCACCTGGGAAGCCCCATAATTATATCTATTTGTTATTAACAAGTAGTCATTTTGTTCAAACACATTCTAAAATATCTACATAAAATCTCCACATTTCAAGTTTTTTATATCCTACTTTCACATCTTCATGCTCATCCCTTATTTGTTTATTGTATTTATAATTGTTTTTGCATTTTTTTGTCTTTTAATCTTCATAGTGGTGCACTTAAGTGGTTGACCCTCAGTCCTTATTCTATATTTGCCTTTTCTAGTGGTATTTTCCTTTTCCTGTGGAATCCACTTAGATTTTCATATTTAATTTCATATATTTCCACTTAGAGAAGACTTTAACATTTCTTTTAGGATAGGCTAAGTATCAATGAACTCATTTAGTTTTTGGTTGTCTTAGAAGTTCTGTATTTCTCCTATTTTAAATAATGATGTTGCAATGTAAAGTGTCCTAGGATAATGGTTTTCCCCTTTCAAGCCTTTAATATATATTATGCCCCCCCCCCCCCTTTCTGGCCTCCAAAGTTTCTGCAGTTAAATCACCTGAAAATCTTATGAGGATTACCTTCTATATGACTCTTTGCTTTTCTATTGTTGCCTTTAGAATTCTCTCTATAATTATTGCTGTTTTGATTATATCATATCTCAGAGTGAGTCCCTTTTATTTCATCTTTCAACTTTCTGTACTTCCTATGTCTGGAAATCTGTGTCCTTCTTCAGGTTTGGGAGGTTTTCAACCATCATTTCCTCAACTGCATTTTTGATCCCCTTCTCTCTCTGTTCTCCTTCTGTGACCCCTATAATGAGTATGTTCATACACAATATTATGCCAGAGATCTTTAAAAATTGTTCTCATTTTTAAAATCTGCTTTTCTTTCTTCTGTTCTGATTATTTCCATTATTTTATCTTCCAGTTCACTTATTCATTCTTCTGTATCACTTAATCTGATATTCATTTCTTGCTGAGAAATGCAGCAAGACTTTCATAGTAAATCCAGATACCACTAAAGTAGATCTCTCTCTCCCCTGAATGGGTCCTGCCAGCTTGTGCATTTCTTTTTAAAGAAGTTCAGCCATTGAATTAGTCGTTTTTGATTGATTCATTTTTATATTTTCTATTTCCTTGCTAAAACAGTCCCTGTTTACAGTGTTTCCTTTCACTAATTCAGTTAACATTTTTATTACCAAGTACCAGTCTTTTGAATTCTTTATCTGATTAATTTTTAGTTTCTGTGTCATTATTTTTTCCCAGAGTGTTCCATTACTCTTTAATTTGAGATTAGTTTCCATGACTATTCATGCTGGTTCTTTCTGTGCCTTTATGAATTTAAGTGAAGGAGTTACCTGTTCTGGTCTTGAAAGGATATTCTGATAAGGGAGCATTCTTATACCCATTGCATGTGTCTATTGCCTTTGGTGGGAGAGCTGGATTTGAGGTGGATGAAAGTCATGCCTTTCCTCAAGATGTGCTGACAACTTACACCTTGCTTGGGAGTGGGGCTGTAATTGGAGGCCACAGGTGTGAGGCAGTACAAACTCTTGATTTGGTACAACCTCTCGCTGCCCTACTAGGGATGGATGATCTGATTTCAAATGGCTGAAACAGAAGCTCCAAGGGTCAGGCTCAAGCTGAATCTACTCTTTTCAAGGTCGTGTTTTTTTTCTTTCCCCTCACTGGGAAATTTACCCCAGAGGAGGGGAGTGCTGAGGCAAGTGAGGCCCTTTCATAAACAGAAGTCCAGTGGGCTATCTGCTCTGCTCAGGCCCAACCTCAGTTAAGCATAAATCTCTCATAACTGCTAACTACTCCATCCGCTACTACCCCTACCCTGTTTTGGAATCATTTAGCAGGGCTGGACTTGTGTAGACTCTCAGAGTGTATCAGGAGGTGAGATGTGATGGAGACACTTCTGAGATGCCACTTGAGTAAGCACCAACAGTAGCTACCACTGCTCCATTCAGGCTCTGCCCCATGACTTGGTCACCTGTGGCTCATGACTGAGTCTTTTCCTCAGTCAAACGTGCCCTAGATCCACTGCTGAACTGAGATACAGAGTAAGCAGGCTCAGCATTTTCATTCAGATCAGGCTGAGGTACACAGCAAGGCTTTCATAGGAAATCCAGACACCACTACAGTAAATCTCTATTTGCACTAAATGGGTGCTAGCCAGCATGTGCTTATTCCTCATCAGCAGAGTCTAGGCTTCCCACAGCCATTCTGTCTGTTCTAATGTTTCTCCAACTAGATAAGGGGGTTTATCTCTCCCACATAGGACCCCAGGACATGAGCGTCCAGTCTGTGACTGGAATTGCTCATTCCTCAGGGTGTATTTCCACCCATGCAACTTCCTTTTTCTTCTGAGTTTCCCTTCCGGGGGCATAGGTTCTGACACAATCGTTCTTCTTTCCTTCCTACACAATTATGCTTGTATCTTTCTTATGGTCTTGGTAATACAAAAGTCCTTCTGCCAGTTTCCTATTAGTTAACAGTGAGAGTTATCCCACATGTAAATGAATTTTCATGGGAGAAGTAAGCTCCTTGTCCTCTTACTTCCTCATCTTAATCTTTCCATTCAGTTTAGTTTATATGGTTGATTCTTATTGGTGAAATATCATTGTTATTCACTTATATCATACTTTACTGTTTGAAGATCATGGTTTCTATTGACTAATTCCGGTATAAAAGGCAATTCTATAATTATCATTCTCCTTATCAGAGATAAAGTAAACTGGGAAAAGTCTACATTTATATAAAAATAATGTGTAGAATGCTTGTTCTTTTAAAAGTGTATCATAATTTAGTATTCTACCCTAAAGAAATTACTTAAACTCAAATTTCTCAATTTTAACATTTCCTACAATAGATTCTCAGGAACTTTCAAATCATGTTGAATTTTGTGATGTTACATTAACCTTCTCTAAGAAAGTGCCTGTGTTTCTCTTTTTGGAATTTAAAAACAATTTTAAACAACCCAATCTCTTTGACCTTTTTAGGTTTTATTTAACACAATCTCCCTGTTTCTTAAAATACTTCGAATCTTGGTAGAATTATCTGAACTTTGACAATCATGACAGAATGCTTTAACATCCCAATACAGACTAAGTGATACTTAGCTTTACTTGTGGCAAACAAACCTAAACATTTACTCCTAAAGAATATTGTTGTTTTAAATGTAAATATCAAAACTTGACAAATCTTCAAGTAATTCTACAAATATGCTTGACCAGTTTGATATTTTTGCAGTGGACCATTGTTTTTCTCTTTGTTTCTTTTGGGGTGTGATGTAGTGAATACTAACTTTTTGCAAAATATGTTACTATTTTTCTTAAAGAAAAAAAAATGTATATTTGCAGCTCTTTATAATATGGGATGTCAAAGGTTGTTGTCTCAGTTAATATGAGACAATTGTTGAAGACATTTGTATATGATTTAACAGGCACTTTTGACAGAGTGAATTTGATATAGTTTTGATGTTAATAAATATTCTTTACTACCTCATTTGTATAAGACACTGAACAATCTTATATAGTTTTTAATGTATACTTGGAGTGCACATACTTGTATGGTTTGAGTAGACTGAATGAGAAAATGAATCAATGCCTTCAGCAGCAGAGTATTGAGCATGGAGAAAATAAATTTGCAAATATTAGCTAGCTAACATGAGTCTCATTAGTCATATTACAACATGTTGATCTTTCACTAAACAAATTTCTAATTATATTAATTATTGTTTCATGTATATAGTTTTGTTAAATATTTTGGGGCATTGTGTCTATATGCTTTTTTAATCCTGCTATTTAATTATCCATTAGTCTTTTTCTTTTCCTTTATTTGCACTAAAATTTTCAGTCAATTTTTAGTGTTTTCCTTTTTTGGTCACTAGTCTTAGTGAAAATTTATATCTAATTCAGTCAAAGACATCTAAAAGTGTAATGTAATTTGACTTTTATATCCTAAAATTTTCTTTGATTTTGAAATACAGTCTTGTTCACTGTTGAAAATCAATATCTTAAAAGCGGTTGACTTCATAATCTAAGCCCTTGTTCCATGTGGAATTTAGAATGTTACAGTTCTTAAAGTGAGAAGTTACATACTGGCTAATTTGTGTTACTTGAAGTTGTTGTCAAGTACAAGACAGTAAATTGTTAGGCTACCAAAGTAATTAGCCACTGTATTAGGTTTTGCTAGGCTATGGTGCATAGAAGATTAAAAAGCATTTGTGAACAGAATTGAGTCTGCAGCTGCTCTGTAGCAACCCATACAAAATTCACTATCTTGAAAGATTAGGATGGGGTACATGTCTCTGGGGTGAATGCTTTTGAAAAATAATTCACATTCACAGTCCTCCCATATTCAGGAAGCCTGATTTCTCACAACGATCTTTTGAGTGGCAGTACTTGAACTTCCCATTCCAATACTAATGATTAATGTATAAGAGTTGCACAGTTTAATATCATTTTTTTTTTCTCCTGAAAGCTTCTTGGATCCTGATTTCAGTAACTGATTTAACATATAAATTGGCCCAAACTTGGCAAAAATCAAGAATATTTAACAGGGCACAGATGGTGCAGCAGAAAGCAATATCCAGAGATTTGGTGACTCGAGTGCTCTCTAACCCTCCACCAGCTGCTTTAGCTCAAGTGTGAATAAAGACCTTTTAAGAATCAATGAAATTGTGTTATGTTGTGCCTAAGTAGTGCCCACCCAACCAAACTGACACCGAAAACAGAAAAAAACCATATGGTTTTAAGTGTATTAGAGAAAAGTAGGCTGCAGCTTGATGCTTAAGATTACGTATGTTAAAATATTACTGCTGATTTCTTGTGCACTGCATATGTCTAAGAAGCATCTTATATGAAAAAGTATACTCAGCTCTGAATCTCTTAGTTTTCTGATTTAAATGTAAAAGAAGATAAAAAAGACAACCGCTGCCCAAGTCCAGAAGATATGCTACAGATTACTTTAGGAATTGAGACAAAACCACAATCAATACCTTTTTTATATATTTAGGCCCTGATACAACATGAATGGAAGTGAGCTTTTGTTTTTTTTAATATCCAGAGATGCTTTCTATGGCTCCTTTAGTTTGCAGAAAATAATGACTGATTTTGCACACTGTTTATCCTTAACGTGTGAAATTTGATCCATTTCAGATAGCCGAAGACCTCCTGGGATGGCTTTCATTTTCAACAGGTAATATAAAATAAATGGATCATATTTCTATAAATATTCATTAAAACTCAAGTGGCTGTGGCTAATATAGAATGTGTTTCTAGCTTAGAATATAAAAATACTTAAACAAGATTTTACATTTTTATGACATTTTATTAATCACAGAGTAAACATTTGAAAGGAACTTGTTAAAGTAGTAGGAAATAAAAGAAGCATTATTAAATAAGACCAAAAATATGAATCGATGTGAATCTCTTTAAAAAATATGTAAAGAGAATTATTTAACTATCTATATTACACATTAGTATATTTCACTAAAAATGTAAATCTTAAAAATTAAATGGTTTAAATGACCTGTTATTATAATTGTATATATACATGGTGATTTATCATAATTGTATATTTTAAGTGATTTATTGTTAGATATATTTAAGAAAAAAATTAATTGAAATTTGCCCTGTTCCAAGTTGGATTATCCTATATGTCACCTGTGAGAGTAAAATATGAAAACTCTTTAAATGACTATTTGATGTAATATATATTTTATACATTTTCAGTTGAATGCTCTGGTCATGCTTAGCCACTTAGTCATGTCCAACTATTTGCGACTCCATGGACTGTGGCCCTCCAGGCTTCTCTGTCCATGGAATTCTCCAGGCAAGAATACTGGAATGGATTTTCATTTCCTTCTCCAGAGGAAGGTCCCTACCCAGGGATCAAACCCAGATCTCCTGCATTACAGGCAGATTCTTTACCTTCTAAGCCACCAGGGATTCCCAGTTGAATGCTCTATTGGAATATAACTGTGAAGCCTTAGTATAAACTGTACCTTCAAGCAGAATAGTAAAGATACATTAAGATAAAGGTGCAGAAATTTGGAAGCAAGTAAAAGGCGCCAATGACAATTTTTCAGTGTGTTTATTTGGGATTTTTACCTTAATTATTTTTAAAAGTACCTGAAAAAGATTTCTTGCCTGGAGAATCCCAGGGACAGAGGAGCCTGGAGGGCTGCCGTCTATGGGGTCACACAGAGTTGGACACGACTGAAGCAACTTAGCAGCAGCAGCAAAAAAGATTATGTAATGAGATATTTTGGGGCAGACTAGGTGAGAAAATAGAGGAGACAAAAAGTAGAATTCAATCTCAAATTTTTATTGGAAATTAGACAAGTAAATCAAGAGTTATTGAGGAGGAAAAAGAGCCAGATAATAGATAGCTTAAGCGCTAAAGACAAAACAGGCTGTCATCTAGGATGCTGACTCATTTGTGTGATTTAAAAAAAAAAAAAAAAAAAAGAAAGCTTAGTCAGCTGCTACAAGGATAGATACTCTTGCAATTTTCATTCACTTTTTAGATATAATCCTATTATCAGACTTAAAGCATATTGACTGAGGTGGGGGTTCTTGAGGAAGACATTGTCCAAAGCCCCTTAATCCTTCCTCAAAGATACCATTGGGAAAAGAGAAATATCAGGCATTTTGCATCTGTTATATACAGAGTCCCACTAGCCCTGATCCTGAATTGCTATTATAGCCTTCTTATTGGAGGGAGCCTTTTGGGTTGAGGTAATGCATGGAATTCTGGCATAAACATCTCCCATTTGATACAGTAGGTATGCAGATCCCATTTGTGTTTATTTACCTTGCACTTTAGTGCATAATTAGAATGGACACATACTGGTAGAAGAGTCCTCATGGTGGCTTCCTAACTTGATAGGAATCCTATCCTTTTCTTCCAACTTAATAAATCATAAGTGATACTTTGTCTTGAGAAAAATTGTTGAAATCTTCAGTGCAATTCTCTTTAAATGATGAAGAGGTTTGTGGTCCCTATTATATAGTCTTCATTTCACCTCTGTCATCCCTGCTTAAAGAATGACCCAAAATGTAACTCAGTAAACTTATTCAAGTGGTATTTTCAGCAGTTTTGTCCTATATGGTAAATTTAGATAAATTTTTAAAGATTTCCACAAATTCTCCATTTGTACCATTCTTCCAAGAGATCAGAGTTACTTGATTTCAGTTTAATTCAATTATATCCCTTCCACCTTGGAAAAGGAAGTGATTTGTTCTCACAAGAATTGACAACTCATCCAACTATAAAGGATTGCCAGTAGCAGTGGTAAATCTTATAGAAAATTATATTTACTGCCATAGACAGTAACGTGATATGGTTCTTTTTATGTCTTTGGTGGCACTTGTAATGCCTCTTCTTTTACTTCTGACTTTACTTATTGGAGTATTCTCTCCTGCTTCTCTCTCATATATATTTTTTTTATTTTATTTTGCTTGTCATCTTTGTGCAGGGCTCATGCAAATCTTCTGTGTATCATTCTGATTTTACTATATGTGCTTATTAAGTTATTATTTCTCCTTTTCTTGGTTAGTCTAGCTAAAAAGGCTTGTTATTTTTATTTTCTCAAAAGATTAGCTCTTCGTTTCATTGTTCCTTTCAATTGTCTTTCTCAGTTCAGTCGCTCAGTCATGCCTGACTCTTTGCGACCCCATGAATCGCAGCACGCCAGGCCTCACAGTCCATCACCATCTCCCAGGCTTCATTCAGACTCACGTCCATCGAGTCCCTGATGCCATCCAACCATCTCATCCTTGGTCGTCCCTTCTCCTCCTGCCCCCAATCCCTCTCATCATCAGAATCTTTCCCAATGGGTCAACTCTTCGCATGAGGTGGCCAAAGTACTGGAGATTCAGCTTTAGCATCATTCCTTCCAAAGAAATCCCAGGACTGATCTCCTTCAGAATGGACTGGTTGGATCTCCTTGCAGTCCAAGGGACTCTCAAGAGTCTTCTCCAACACCACAGTTCAAAATCATCAATTCTTTGGTGCTCAGCCTTCTTCACAGTCCAACTCTCACATCCATACATGACCACAGGAAAAACCATAGCCTTGACTAGATGGACCTTATTCAGCAAAGTAATGTCTCTGTTTTGAATATGCTATTTAGGTTGGTCATAACTTTCCTTCCAAGGAATAAGCGTCTTTTAATTTCATGGCTGCAGTCACCATCTCCAGTGATTTTGGAGCCCCAAAATATAAAGTCTGACACTGTTTCTACTGTTTCCCCATCTATTTGCCATGAAGTGATGGGACCGGATGCCATGATCTTCATTTTCTGAATGTTGAGCTTTAAGCCAACATTTTCACTCTCCTCTTTCACTTTCATCAAGAGGCTTTTTAGTTCCTCTTCACTTTCTGCTATAAGGGTGGTGTCATCTGCATATCTGAGGTTATTGATATCTCTCCCGGCAATCTTGATTCCAGCTTGTGTTTCTTCCAGTCCAGCATTTCTCATGATGTACTCTGCATAGGAATTAAATAAGCAGGGTGACAATATACAGCCTTGACGTACTCCTTTTCCTATTTGGAACCAGTCTGTTCTTCCATGTCTGGTTCTAACTCTTGCTTCCTGACCTACATACAGATTTCTTAAGGGGAAAGTTGGGTGGTCTGGGATTCCCATCTTACAGAATTTCCCACAGTTTATTGTGATCCACACAGTCAAAGGTTTTGGCATAGTCAAGAGAGCAGAAGTAGATCTTTTTCTGGAACTCTCTTGCTTTTTCCATGATCCAGCGATGTTGGCAATTTGAGCTCTGGTTCCTCTGCCTTTTCTAAAACCAGCTTGAACATCTGGAAGTTCACAGTTCACGTATTGCTGAAGCCTGGCTTGGAGAATTTTGAGCATTACTTTACTAGCATGTGAGATGAGTGCAATTGTGCGGTAGTTTGAGCATTCTTTGGCATTGCCTTTCTTTGGGATTGGAATGAAAACTGACATTTTCCAGTCCTCTGGCCACTGATGAGTTTCCCAAATTTGCTGACATATTTAGTGCAACACTTTCACAGCATCATCTTTCAGGATTTGAATTAGCTCACTGGAATTCCATCACCTCCACTAGCTTTGTTCATAGTGATGCTTTCTAAGGCCCATTTGACTTCACATTCCAAGATGTCTGGCTCTAGATTAGTGATCACATCATCACGATTATCTGGGTCATGAAGATCTTTTATGTACAGTTCTTCTGTGTATTCTTGCCACCTCTTCTTAATATATTCTGCTTCTGTTAAGTCCATACCATTTCTGTCCTTTATCAAGCCCATCTTTGCATGAAATGTTCCCTTGGTATCTCTAGTTTTCTTGAAGAGATCTCTAGTCTTTCTCATTCTGTTGTTTTCCTCTATTTCTTTGCATTGATAGCTGAAGAAGGCTTTCCTATCTCTTCTTGCTATTCTTTGGAACTCTGCATCCAGATGCTTATATCTTTCCTTTTCTCCTTTGCTTTTCACTTCTCTTCTTTTCACAGCTATTTGTAAGGTCTCCCCAGACAGCCATTTTTGCTGTTTTGCATTTCTTTTTCATGGGGATGGTCTTGATCCCTGTATGCTGTACAATGTCAGGAACCTCCATCCATAGTTCATCAGGCACTCTATCTCTCAGATCTAGGCCCTTAAATCTATTTCTCACTTCCACTGTATAATCATAAGGGACTTGATTTAGGTCATACCTGAATGGTCTAGAGGTTTTCCCTACTTTCTTCAATTTGAGTCTGAATTTGGCAATAAATAGTTCATGATATGAGCCACAGTCAGTTCCTGGTCTTCTTTTTGTTGACTCTACAGTGCTTCTCCATCTTTGGCTGCAAAGAATATAATCAATCTGATTTTGGTGTTGACCATCTGGTGGTCTCCATGTGTAGAGTCTTCTCTTGTGTTGTTGGAAAAGGGTGTTTGCTATGACCAGCGCATTTTCTTGGCAAAACTCGATTAGTCTTTGCCCTGCTTCATTCTGCATTCCAAGGCCAAATTTGCCTGTTACTCCAGGTGTTTCTTGACTTCCTACTTTTGCATTCCAGTCCCCTATAATGAAAAGGACATCTTTTTTGGGTGTTAGTTCTAAAAGGTCTTGTAGGTCTTCGTAAAACCGTTCAACTTCAGTTTCTTAAGTGTTACTGGTTGGGGCATAGACTTGGATTACCACAATATTGAATGGTTTGCCTTGGAGATGAACAGAGATCATTCTGTCATTTTTGAGATTGCATCCAAGTACTGCATTTCGGACCCTTTTGTTGACCATGATGGCTACTCCATTTCTTCTGAGGGATTCCTGTCCACAGTAGTAGATATAATGGTCATCTGAGTTAAATTCACCTATTCCAGTCCATTGTAGTTCACTGATTCCTAGAATGTCAACGTTCACCCTTGCCATCTCTTGTTTGACCACTTCCAATTTGCCTTGATTCATGGACCTGACATTCCAGGTTCCTATGCAATATTGCTCTTTACAGCATCGGACCTTGCCTCTATCACCAGTCACATCCACAACTGGGTATTGTTTTTGCAATGGCTCCATCCCTTCATTCTTTCTGGAGTTATTTTCCCACTGATCTGCAGTAGCATATTGGGCACTTACTGACCTGGGGAGTTCCTCTTTTGGTATCCTATCATTTTGCCTTTTCCTACTGTTCATGGGGTTCTCAAGGCAAGATTACTGAAGTGGCTTGCCATTCCCTTCTCCAGTGGACCACAATCTGTCAGACCTCTCCACCATGACCCACCCGTTTTGGGTTGCACCACAGGCATGGCTTGGTTTCACTGAGTTAGACAAGGCTGTGGTCCTAGTGTGATTAGATTGACTAGTTTTCTGTGAGTATGTTTTCAGTGTGTCTGCCCTCTGATGCCCTCTTGCAACACCTACCATCTTACTTGGGTTTCTTTTACCTTGGGCATTGTCTTTCTAGCTCTGTTTAAATTTTTATGCTCTAATCCTTTTATTTCTTTCCTTTCACTAACTTTAGAGTGATTTTTATTTTTGTTCTCAGTTTGTTTTCTTTCCTGGAGGTGTAAATTAGACTGTATATTTGATTTTCTCTTAATAAAGGCATTTATCAGTATAAACTTCCTTCTTAAGACTACTTTTAATACATCCCTTAAGTTCTAGTATGTTTGTTTTCATTTTAACTTGTCTTGAGATATTTCCTAATTTCTCTTTTGATTTCTTCTTCAACCCATTTGTTGTTCAAAAGTGACTTGTTTAATTTCTATATATTCATGAATTTACCAGTTTTATATATGTCAGTTAGGTCCATTGGTCTATGATGCTTTTCAAGTCTGCTATTTATTATTTATTTTTTGGTCTGGATATTATATTCATAATTGAAAGATAATAAAAGTAATAAAATATAATAATAAAGATAATAAGTAACAATAAAACTCCTGCTATTACTGTATTGGTGTCTCTTTTTCCTTTCAATTTTGCCAGATTGCTTTGTACATTTAGATGCCATGATGTTGGGAGAATTATACATACATATTTATAATTGTGCCTTTCCAGTGAATTGATCTTTTTGTTGCTGTTGTTGTTATAGTCACTAAGTCATGTCTGATTCTTTGCTACCCCTATGGACCATAGCCTGCAAGGCTCCTCTGTTCATGGGATTTCCCACTCAAGAATACTGGAGTGGGTTAGGATCTTCCTGACCCAGGGATCAAACCTGTGTTTCCTGCATCTCCTACACTGGTAGGCAAGTTCTTTACCACTGAGCCACCAAGGTCATTATATAAGGTCCTTCTCTATCTCTGTGACAGTGTTTGACTTAACGTTAAGTTTAGTTTGATATAAGTAATAACAGTCTGGTTTTCTTTTGGTTCCTATTTGCATGGATTCTTTTTTTCTATCTCTTCAATTTCAGTTCATATGTATTCTTATAACTAAAGAGTTCCTTCTGTAAACAGCATATAATTGTATCTTGAGATTTTTGTTTTGTTTTGCTTGAAAAAATTCTTTCAGATAATCTGTGTCTTTGTATAGTGGAGTTTGATTCATTAATATTTAAAGTAATTATTGATAGAGAATGCCTTGCTATTTCCATTTTATTGTTTTCTGTCTGCCTTATAGTATTTGTCCCTATTTCTCACTGGCTGTTTTTCTTTGTGTTTCATTGATTTTTCTGCATTGGTATACTTTGATTCTTTCCATTTTTCTTTTGTACATATTCTATTGGCATTTTCTTTCTCATTATGATGGGACCTACATAAAACAGTCTATGGTTATAACAGTGTTTTAAGCTGATAACCTAATGACATATGGTATGTAACCTTTACTCCACTTGCTTTTTGTCTTTGTCTTTGTTTGTCATTTTATTATAATGTGTCTTGGTATAAATTCCTCTTATTGGTAACCTTTTATTGAACCTCTTATTGGGCTCCTAGATTTAGAGATTCATTTTCCCTTTCCAAGATTTGGGAAATTTTAGACCACTATTTCTTTGAATAACTTCTCATTACATCTTTGTCTTTTGATATTCTTATGGTATTCCATAAGTCTCTTTAGCAATTTTCATTATTTTTTTAAATTCTGTTTTTGTTGTTGTTGTTAGCGCCTCTTATTGGATAATTTCCAATGTCTTTTCTCTGAGTTTACTGATCCTTTTTCCTGCTTGATATAGTCTTCTGAGAAGCCCTTCTAGTGAATTTTCTAGTTAACTTATTATGTGCTTCAACTCTATGACATCTGCTAGGTACTTTTTAATATTTTCTATCTCTGCTAATATTTTCAGTTTGTTCATGTGTTGTTCTTCAAATCTCACTGAATATGTTTATGATGATTATTTTAAGTTTTATTTCAAGTAGCTTATATATCTCCATTTCATGAGGGTCAGTTTCTAGAAATTCATTGTGTTCCTTTGCTTGGTACATATTTTTTATCATTTTTTTCATTGTCTTTGATTCCTTATATTAGACAATACAGTTGCTTTTCTCATTCTTTTTGTACTGGTCTTGCATGAGATAAGACCCAAACTAGTTGTCCCAGTCAGAGATTCTGAGCAGCCCTTCAAAACTTCATGCCAGTTCAAACTGTCATATTGTTCTCAGTGGCATCCCAGGCATCTAGTGCTGGGTTTCATCAGTCCCCCAAGACACGACAGAATCCAAAAACTGAGAAAACTACCAGAAAAATCAGCGTATTGGACACACAATGTTGTTTCCTCTCTTGGAGAATCTGGGGACTGGGTTTCTTTTTGCCTGAGCTGGGGTGTGTGATGTGGTATGTGTTAATTTGACAGTTTAAGCAACAGTTTTTGTTCTCAATGGTCCCTAATATCTAGAGTATCCCTGGTCTCATCAGAGACCAAAAACAGGTGAGACAGAAGTAAGTGCCTCAGGGAGCCCACAGCATCATCATAATGTTGAACCTATGGTCTAGTGCTTTCCTTCCATCCCGAGGAAGAAAGTGGGAACTGGGAGTATCTTTTCAATAGCATGGTGCTGTGCCCTGTTAGGACTAATGATGGAATATCACTGCCAGCTTTAATGTGGCTCAGTCTGTGCTCACCCTGCATTCATAAACCTTTCAGTCAGTTCCTGAATTTCTCCCAAGGGAAACTGTTCTGTGGATCGTCACTAAATATGTGTGTCCATGAGGGGAAGACATTGTCAGGACTTCCTATTTACCATCTTGCTGATGTCCCAAAATATATTTTATGTCATAAATATTTTAAAAAACCAAGTAGCATATAGACACACACAAATCAATATTATTAAAATAATTCAAGAAGTGTTTAATAGACTGTTTTATTTATAAAGTACAAGTGAGTGAAAGTGTGAGGAATAGTGTTAAGTCACAGAGTTAATAAGAAGGAGCTGTAGCTCCCTGTAGAGCAGAAGGAATGAAGGGAAGACATGGTTATCAGAATCTAGAAAAAGAGCAGAATGAAGAAGATAGAGAGTATAATAGGCTAAATAATGTTCTCCTGCCAAAAGATCTGCCTTCTAAACACTGGAACCTCTGGATGTTGCCCTGTATGAGGAAAACAAACAAACAAACTTTACATATGCAATTAACTTAAACATCTTGAAATAGGAAGAATATCAAGGATGATAAAGTGGAACCTAAACATTATTACATATATTATTATAAGAGGGAGGAAAAGGGAGATTTGACACAGAAGAAGGTAAAGTGATATGATTACAAAAGCAGCAGAATTATACATTGACAAGCCAAGAATTATGGCAGTCATCAACAACTGGAAGAGTTTAAAAATGGATTCTCGCATAGAGTTTCTGGAGAACACGTGGCTCTGGCAACCCCGTGATTTTGGCCAAGAGATACTGATTTTAGACTTATGATTTTTAAAACTATGAGGGAATGCATTTCTGTATTTTTAAAACCCCAAATTTATGGTAATTTATGTCATCTGCAGGAAACTAACAGTGTAAAGGGAAGATAAAATAGAGGATAAAACGTATAAAGCTGGAAACAGAGTGGAAACATAATTGACTTTGGAACCAGAAAGATTTGATTTGAATTTCATATTCCAAACATATCATTTCTGTAACTTAGTTGTTAGCAAGATAGTGGTGGTTTTCATTTAAGCAGTATTTCTTACAGCTTATGGGATTTGCCATGTATATTGTTTAAAGATATTTCTGGCAATTTTGTTATTGTTAAATAGTAGCCTCTATCATGCAAGACAATTAATAGAAGGCAAAGTAGAAGAGATTGGCATAACAATTATGGAAAGGAGAATTGAAACTATGCCACATGAAGAATTGAAAGAACTGGCACCATATGTTACTAGAAGCAGTGAGTAGAAGCAACAAAACCATAGTAGAAATAATATATCCAAAGTGATCATGACAGATAAGGGGGGATATTCTAAAAAAGTGTGTGAGGCATTCAGGAGTATGTATCCAGAATATCAAAACTGACAGGAACAAGTCCACTTGAATGTTGAAACATAGGGGTTTAAAAGATTTTAAAAATTCCTTAATGTAGGTAAGAATTAGTTCCTTATCTTGTTGTAAGACTGTGGTTTAAAAGTGTAAATGAGGTAAAATGCTGTGCAGCTCTGTGGCTTTATCAGTCTGGAAAGTAAGGTTTATGAGAAAGCACTACTCCATATATATACCTATTTCATATTCTCCTTGACACCATAGTGAAGTGAAAGTTGCTCAGTTGTGTCCAATTCTTTATGACCCCATGGACTGTATAATCCATGGAATTCCACAGGCCAGAATACTGGAATGGTTATCCTTTCCTTTCTCCAGGGGATTGTCCCAACCCAGGGATCAATAGAACCCAGGTCTCCTACATTGCAGGCGGATTTTTTACCAGCTGAGCCACAAAGGAAGCCCCCTTGACACCATAAGTATTCTTTATTTGAGGGAATAGATTCAATAGAGAGAGTGCCTGAAGAACTATGGATGGAGGTTCTTAATATTTTACAGGAGGCAATAATCAAAATCATCCGCAAGAAAAGGAAATGCAAAAAAGCAAAATGGTTGTCTGAGGAGGCCTTACAAATAGCTGAGAAAAGAAGGGAAGTAAAAGGCAAAGGAGAAAAGGAAAGATTCCCATTTGAATGCAGAGTTCCAAAGAATAGCAAGGACTAATAAGAGAGCCTTCCTAAGTCAACAATGCAAAGAAATAGAAGAAAACAATAGGATGGCCAAGACTAGAGATCTTCTCAAGAAAATTAGAGATACCAAGGGAAACTTTCATGCAAAAATGGGCATAATATTTATATATACATATATATATATATATATATATATATATCACAGACCTAACAGAAGCAGATGCTATTAAGAAGAAAGAGGTGGTAAGAATACACAGAAGAACATACAAAGAAGATCTTCATGACCCAGATAACATTGATGGTGTGATCACTCACCTAGGGGCAGGCATGCTGGAGTGTGAAGTCAAGTGGCCTTAAGAAGCATCACTATGAACAAAGCTAGTGATAGTTTACGGTGAACTGTGTAGGATTCTTAATCTCCAAAGAGGAAGGTTTAGCTTCAGGAACAGGGACCAACCTCGATCACTCAAGAGCTTTTGTGTACAAGAGTTTTATTAAAGTATGAAAAGGGACAGAAAAACTTCTGACATAGAAATCATAAGGGAGCAGAGAATGCCCCCCTCGCTAGTGTTAGCAAGGGAGTTATACACATTTTTAATTAGTTATTACAATAAATCAAAAGAATATCTCAAGTTTGTGAAAATTTTACCAGACCCACTCCCATAATTTACATTTTAGGCTAACAGGATTTAGTCCAGTTCATTTCAACTGCTCAGTCGAGTTTGATTCTTTGCAACCCCATGGACTGCAGTGCGCCAGGCCTCCCTGTCCATTACCAGCTCCTGGTGTATACTCAAACTCATGTCCGTTGAGTCGGTGATGCCATTCAACCATCTCATTCACTGCCGTTCCCTTCTCCCCCTGCCTTCAATCTTTCCTAGCATTGGGGTCGTTTCAAATGAGTTAGTTATTTGCATCAGGTGGCCAAAGTATTGAGGTTTCAGCTTCAGCATCAGTCCTTCCAGTGAATATTCAGGACTGATTTCCTTTAAGATTGACTGGTTGGTCTCCTTGCAGTCCAAGGGACTCTCAAGAGTCTTCTCCAACACCACAGTTCAAAAGTATCAATTCTTTGGCACTCAACTTTCTTTATGGTCCAACATCACATCCACACATGACCACTGGAAAAACGATAGCTTTGACTAGATGGACCTTTGTTGGCAAAGTAATGTCTCTGCTTTTTAATGTGGTGTCTAGGTTGGTCATAGCTTTTCTTCCAAGGAGCTTTTATTTTCATGGCTGCAGTCACCATCTGCAGAGATTTTGGAGCCACAAAATATAAAGCCTGTCACTGTTTCCATGGTTTCCCCATCTATTTAACATGAAGTTGTCGACTGAAAAATGATCTACAACTTGCGAGTTGTCAGTTAAGGGCAGCTGGGGCAAAATGTGGACTGTAGCCCAGGAGCCAGCATCTCAGATAGCTCTGAGAGACTGCTCCAAAGCAGCAGTGGGGGAAAGTCAATATATAAGGTTTTGGTGAAGGGGAAGGGGAAGTTTAACACCATGAAGCACTCAATATACAAAAGGTTTTTTGTTACTCATGAGGGTCTGATGTCACCATGAAGGGATTCAGTACTTCTCTAGATATGAGGAAATGCAAGGATTGAGATCATAAAATGTGTTCCTAAAAACATCCAACTATCTAAAGACCTGTCCCACAAGATTCCCTGGAACACAGAGTGCCTCACTTCACCCTGAACTCCCTCACAGACTGTTGAAGATCAACAGCTATAAAGGCATGGGGTTCAGTCTCCATAGAGGCAGATGGCAAGTATCTTTGTTGTTCAGTCATTGGCAATGCTCTTCAGTTTAGTTCAGTTCAGTCACTCAGTCGTGTCTGACTCTGCGACCCCATGAATTGCAGCACGTCAGGCCTCCCTGTCCATCACCAATTCCCAGAGTTCACTCAAACTCATGTCCATCGAGTCAGTGATGCCATCCAGCCATCTCATCCTCGGTTGTCCCCTTCTCCTTCTGCCCCCAATTCCTCCCAGCATCAGGGTCTTTTCCAATGAGTCAACTCGTCACATGAGGTGCCCATGTACTGGAGTTTCAGCTTTAGCATCATTCCTTCCAAAGAACACTTAGGGCTGATCTCCTTTAGAATGGACTTGTTGGATCTCCTTGCAGTCCAAGGGACTCTCAAGAATATTCTCCAACACCACAGTTCAAAAGCATCAATTCTTTAGTGCTCAGCTTCCTTCACAATCCAACTCTCACATCCATACATGATCACTGGAAAAACCATAGCCATTATTCAGTTCAATTCAGTGGCTCAGTTGTGTCTGACACTGCGACCCCATGAATCACAACACGTCAGGCCTCCCTGTCCATCACCAACTTCTGGTGTTCACTCAAACTCACGTCTATCGGGTCGGTGATGCCATCTAGCCATCTCATCCTATGTTGTCCCCTTCTCCTCCTGCCCCCAATCCCTCCCAGCATCAGAGTCTTTTCCAATGAGTCAACTCTTTGCATGAAGTGGCCAAAGTACTGGAGTTTCAGCTATAGATCATTCCTTCCAATGAATACCCAGGGCTGATCTCTTTTAGGATGGACTGGTTGGATCTCCTTTCAGTCCAAGGGATTATCAAGAGTCTTATCCAACACCACACTTCAAAAGCATCAATTCTTCAGTGCTCAGCTTTCTTCACAGTCCAACTCTCACATCCATACATGACCACTGGAAAAACCATAGCCTTGACTAGATGGACCTTTGTTGGCAAAGCAATGTCTCTGCTTTTCAATATGCTATCTAGGTTGGTCAAAACTTTTCTTCCAAGGAGTAAGTGTCTTAATTTCATGGCTGCAGTTTTGGAGCCCCCAAAAATAAAGTCTGACACTCTTTCCACTGTTTCCCCATCTATTTCCCATGAAGTAATGGGACCAGATGCCATGATCTTCGTTTTCTGAATGTTGAGCTTTAAGCCAACTTTTTCACTCTCTTCTTTCACTTTCATCAAGAAGCTTTTAAGTTCCTCTTCACTTTCTGCCATAAGGGTGGTGTCATCTGCATATCTGAGGTTATTGATATTTCTCCCGGCAATCTGGATTCCAGCTTGTGTTTCTTCCAGCCCAGCGTTTCTCATGATGTGCTCTGCATATAATTTAAATAAGCAGGGTGACATATACAGCCTTGACGTACTCCTTTTCCTATTTGGAACCAGTCTGTTGTTCAGGTCCAGTTCTAACTGTTGCTTCCTGACCTTCATATAGGTTTCTCAAGAGGCAGGTCAGGTAGTCTGGGATTCCCATCTCTTTCAGAATTTTCCAGTTTATTGTGATCCACACAGTCAAAGGCTTTGGCATAGTCAATAAAGCAGAAATAGATCTTTTTCTGGAACTCTGTTGCTTTTTTGCTGAAAGGTATAGGAGGAGTTATTTCCTCAGGGGAAGAATTCCTAAGAGAATTTTTTCTTCAAGCTTCCTCTGCAGTCTAAAGAATATTGTGACCATATTGTCAAAAATTGTAATTTTTGTGTGTGACCATAGTTTTATAGCAAAAATTTAGATACCAGATAGTACTCAACTTGGCCCTGATAACAAGGGTAGATTGGTTCCAGCAGGGATTATCCCTCTGGGAAAGAAGAGGTTTGATCAGCCCCAGGATTACAGGAGGAAGACCTGTACACAAAGAAACTTTAGCTCATTTTCCTATCATAAATCAATAAAGATCTAATATTTTTAGGCCATTTTTCTTGTCGTTGGATCATAGCTATAGATAGACTAGTCATTTAAAAAATTTTCCCAAGGGGTTCCCAGGTCAGGTGTGGAACCTTAGAGTAAGCAATTCACATATTCTCTCGAACAGTTTGCACCAGATGTCTGTGCATTCAAACCAAACCGAACCAGAACTTCACCAGCCAGGAGTCACACTCCAAATGAAGCAAAAGCAAAGAAATGTCCAGAAATCAAAAGCCAAGTGGCAAGAATGCCCCCAAAACACAATAAAATGATGTCCTAAGATCAAAAGCCAAATGGCATAAATGCCAAATGTGGCTTCCCAATTCCACTAGACCTGTGACCTGGCAAAGTACGTGCTAGCCGCCTTTTTCATTCTGATAGTTTCAATTTTTTGCTGATTTTCTGTGAAGAAGTTACTCTATTAATCCCTCTTTTAGAAGCTTCTAGATATCACTCAAAGCTCAGCGGGCCTTTTCTAATTGTGCACACAAAAATATCAATTTTAGAATATCAAAAGAGCTGCAATTTGGCCATTTTAGGTTGAGATCTCTTTTAGTATAATTTCTTCAATTAACTAGGTCTTTGCAAGTATGAGCTCCGTATGTATTGTACATGAATTTGGCGAGATTAGAATTATTTAGAATTAGTCATAGGCTGGTTTTCTGACAACCCTTTGTTTCTGTTGAGAGATTCTGTTTCCCATTTTAAGCTGAATTTGTCAGGGATAAAAATCACTAGTGAATTTGTGTAGTGGGCCCATGTGCTGCTTGTGAGCTTAACTCCTCCAGGAGTCGCCCCAAGTCGTTTCAGCTCCTCTTACGTGTCTCGGATTCTGCCTCCATCAATCTAAGACCACCATGGCTGCTCAGGTCACTGAATGGCCAGTTCTTATTTGACACCTGCAGATGAACAAGTATTTTAATTAATGAGTGGGTTTCCCTATGGGACCACTGCCTGGTATGAAGACTAGATCTCCATCTTTCCTGTAAATTTCTGTCACCTGAGAAAACCAAAACCAGCTGGGAGGAGTCTTGTCCCTTTTCTTCAGAGCAAAGTTCTCATGTATTTTCCTCAGTTTTATCCTGACAAATTCTCTGAAGGCAGTCAAATTGAGGAAAAGTGTCAGATCAGCCTCTTAACCACTCAGCCAAGACCATTCAGTCCCCTACAATGGAGCGACCTAGATATCTTTCAGCCGAGCCCTGGGTATTCCTCAATGTTTTTCCCAGTCAAGCCCCCCTACCCAGTACCTTTCCACTGGTTGGACAATTTTTCTGGCATCTTTCAGCCAGCCCACCACCCAGTATCTTTCAATTGGGTAGGAATTCCTTGACATCTTTCAATTGAGCCCCACTCAGTGTCTAGACCATGAGTAGGTATGCCCCAGATGTTTCACCCATGGCACCCCAATGCCTGCCCAGTATCTTTCCTACTAGGAGGGGGCAGGTAACCTGCTCCACCACCAAGTAAAACTCAAAATCTCAACCAATATGGGTGATTCAAGTCTCAGGAGAGACTTACCCAAATTCATCTGTACTCCCCAAGGAGGCAGATGGGCACAAGGGGCCACTGCTGGTACCAAAGCTCCAGTTCCTTGTGGAGTCCAGTCAAAAGGAGGAAGTCCACTCTGGGTCACCATAATTGTCGACTAAAAAAAGATGTACAACTTGTTGTACAACTTGTGAGTTGTGAGTTGTTTTATTTGGGGCAAAGTGAGGGCTGCAGCTGAGGAGGCAGCATCGGAGAGCATCAGGCAGTCTCTGAGAGACTGCTCCAAAGTGGCATGGGGGAAGTCAATATTTAAGGTTTTGGTGAAGGGGGAGTTCAATACCATGAAGTACTCAGTTTACAAAAGGTTTTTTGTTAGTTGTGAGGATCTGATGTCACCATGAAGGGATTTAGTGCTTCTCTAAATATATGAGGAGATGCAAGGATTGAGATCATAAAATCTGTTTCTAAAAACATCCAGCTATCTGAAGACGTGCCCCACCAGATTCCCTGTAGCAGAGTGCCTTACTCCATCCTGAACTCTCAGGAATTATAGAAGGTCAACAGCCATGGGTTCAATCAGCATGGGGTTCAATCTCCATAGAGGCAGATGGCAAATGTCTTTATTGTTCAGTCATTGGCAATACTCTTGGTAAGTGCCAATTTGTAGTTGACAAAGTGATGGGGCCAGTTGCCAGGATCTTAGTTTTCTGAATGTTGAGCTTTAAGCCAACATTTTTACTCTCCTCTTTCATTTTCATCTAGAGGCTCTTTAGTTCTTATTCACTTTCTGCCATAAGAGTAGTGCCATCTGCATATCTGAGTTTATTGATAACAGGTTTAGAACTTAACAGTAGAAAGATACTACCACACCAACTCCCATAATATATATTCTAAGATATTAGGTTTGTATCAGGAATGCTTATTCTTAGATATACATTCTAAGATATAGCTGTGAAAAGAAGAGAAGCAAAAAGCAAAGGAGAAAAGGAAAGATATAAGCATCTGAATGCAGAGTTCCAAAGAAATCAAGAAGAGATAAGAAAACCCTCTTCAGTGATCAATGCAAAGAAGTAGAGGAAAACAATAGAATGGGAAAGACTAGAGATCTCTTCAAGAAAATTAGAGATACCAAGGGAACATTTCCTGCAAAGATGGGCTTGATAAAGGACAGAAATTGTATGGACCTAAAAGAAGCAAAAGATATTAAGAAGAGGTGGCAAGAATACACAGAAGAACTGTACAAAAAAGGTCTTCATGACCTGGATAATCACGATGGTATGATCACTCATCTAGAGCCAGACATCCTAGAATGTGAAGCCAAGTGGGCCTTAGAAAGCATCACTACGAACAAAGCTAGTGGAGGTGATGGAATTCCAGTTGAGCTGTTTCAAATCCTGAAAGATGATGCTGTGAAAGTGCTGCACTCAATATGCCAGCAAATTTGGAAAACTCAGCAGTGGCCAGAGGACTGGAAAATGTCAGTTTTCATTCCAATCTGAAAGAAAGGCAAGGCCAAAGATTGCTCAAACTACCTCACAATTGCACTCATCTCACACGCTAGTAAAGTAATACTCAAAATTCTCCAAGCCAGACTTTAGCGATATGTGAACCGTGAACTTCCAGATGTACAAGCTGGTTTTAGAAAAGGCAGAGGAACCAGAGATCAAATTGCCAACATCCGCTGGATCATAGAAAAAGCAAGAGAGTTCCAGAAAAAGATCTACTTCTGCTTTCTTGACTATGCCAAAACCTTTGACTGTGTGGATCATAATAAACTGTGGAAAATTCTGAAAGAGATGGGAATCCCAGATCACCTGACCTGCCTCTTGAGAAACCTATATGCAGGTCAGGAAACAACAGTTAAAACTGGACATGGAACAACAGACTGGTTCCAAATAGGAAAAAGAGTACGTCAAGGCTGTATATGTCACCCTGCTTATTTAAATTATATGCAGAGCACATCATGAGAAACGCTGGACTGGAAGAAGCACAAGATGGAATCCAGATTGCCGGGAGAAATATCAATAACCTCAGATATGCAGATGACACCACCCTTATGGCAGAAAGTGAAGAGGAACTAAAAAGCCTCTTGATGAAAGTAAAAGAGGAGAGTGAAAAAGTTGGCTTAAAGCTCAACATTCAGAAAATGAAGATCATGGCATCTGGTCCCATCACTTCATGGGAAATAGATGGGGAAACAGTGGAAAGAGTGTCAGACTTTATTTTTTGGGGCTCCACAATCACTGCAGATGGTAACTGCAGCCATGAAATTAAAAGACACTTACTCCTTGGAAGAAAAGTTATGACCAACCTAGATAGCATAATGAAAAGCAGAGACATTGCTTTGCCAACAAAGGTCCATCTAGTCAAGGCTATGGTTTTTCCAGTGGTCATGTATGGATGTGAGAGTTGGACTGTGAAGAAAGCTGAGCACTGAAGAATTGATGCTTTTGAACTGTGGTGTTGGAGAAGACTCTTGAGAGTCCCTTGGACTGCAAGGAGATCCAATCAGTCCATTCTAAAAGAGATCAGCCCTAGGTGTTCTTTGGAAGGAAAGATGCTAAAGCTGAAATTCCAGTACTTTGGCTACCTCATGCGAAGAGTTGACTCATTGGAAAAACTCTGATGCTGGGAGGGATTGGGGGCAGGAGGAGAAGGGGACAACATAGGATGAGATGGCTAGATGGCATCACCGACTCGATGGATGTGAGTTTGAGTTGAACTCCGGGAGTTGGTGTTGGACAGGGAGGCTTGACGTGCTGCAATTCATGGGTTGCAAAGAGTCAGACACGACTGAGTCACTGAACTGAACTGAAGATATCAGGATTAATCCAAAGCTTTTCAGGAAGGAGAAACTCTCCTCAAGCAGGATACATAGTTGTTATATAATTCTTAGTGTGTGAGTGACTGAGTGAAGTCACTCAATCTTTGTGACCCCATGGACTGTAGCCTACAAGGTTTCTCTGTTCATGGAATTTTCCAGACAAGAGTACTGGAATGGATTGCCATTTCCTTCTCCAGGAGAAATTCCCAACCCAGGGATCGAACCCAAGTCTCCTGCATTGCAAGCAGATGCTTTGAGGCACCAGGGAAGTCCCTATAATCCTTAGTACAGAGTTTAAACTGAGTTGTTTGTTGTTTAATCATTAGTTCTGAGCTTAAAGAAAAAGAAAAAGAAAAAACCAGTTTATGTGACTAAGACTAAGGAATGGAGAGATTATAAAAAAAAAAAAAAAATGTTTGTCCTTTCCTCCTCCTTGAGAATTCCAGACCACCCACCCCCCCCCCAACTTTCAGAGCCTCAGACCCATTTCTCCTCCCTGGGGACCCCAGACTTCTTAGCAAGCTGCCTAGGAATTGACTCTCTCACTAGTGGAGGTGATGGAATTCCAGCTGAGCTATTTAAAATCTTAAAAGATGATGCTGTGTAAGTGCTGCCCTTAAATATGTCAGAAAAATTAGAAAACTCAGCAGTGGCCACAGGACTGCAAAAGGTAAGTTTTCATTCCAATCTCAAAGAAGGGCAATGCCAAAGAATGTTCAAACTACTGTACAAATGCACTTATTTCGCATGCTAGCAAGGTAACGCTCAAAATTCTTCAAGTTACTCTTCTACAGTAAGTGAACCAAGAAAATCCAGATGCACAAGATGGATTTAGAAAAGGCAGAAGAACCAGAGATTGAATTGCCAATAGCCGTTGGATCACAGAAAAAGAAAAGGAATTCCAGAAAAATATCTACTTCTGTTTCATTGACTATGGTGACACCTTTGACTGTGTGGATCACAAAAAATTGCTGAAAATACTTGAAGAAATGGAAATGCAAGACTACTATACCCACCTCCTGAGAAACCTGAATGTGGGTCAAGAAGCAACAGTTAGAACCAGACATGGAACAATGAACTGGTTCATAATTGGGAAAGTAGTACATTAAGGCTGTATTTAATTTCTATACAGAGTAGATCGTTCAAGATGTTGGGCTGCATGAATCACAAGCTGGAATCAAGATTGCTGGGAGAAATATCAACAACCTCAGATATGCAGATGTTGTTGTTCAGTTCTTCGGTCATGTACAACTAACTTTTTGTGATCCCGTGGAATGTAGCCCTCCAGTCTTCTTTATTCTTGGGATTTCCTAGGCAAGAATACTGTAGTGAGTTGCCATTTCCTTCTCCAGGGAATCTTTGCAATCCAGGGATTGAACCCATATCTCCTGCATTGGCAGACAGATTCTTTACCAACACCACTGAGTCACCACTCTAATGGCAGAAAGTAAAGAGGAACTAAAGAGCCTCTTGATGAGGGTGAAACCAGAGAGTGAAAAAATTGACTTAAAACTCAGCATTCAGAAAACTAAGATCATGGCATATGGCCCCATCATTTCATGATAAATAGATGAGGAAAAAGTGGAAAGAGTGACAGATTTTATTTTCTTGGGCTCTAAAATCACTGTGGACAGTGACTACAGCCATTAAATTAAAAGACACTTGCTCTTTGGAAGGAAAGCTATGACAGACTCATTGGAAAAGGCCCTGATGCTGGGAAAGATTGAAGGCAGGAGGAGAAGGGGATGATAGAGGTAGAGATTGTTGGATGGTATCACCAACTCGATAGACATGAGTTTGAGTAAGCTCCAGGAGTTGGTGATGGACAGGGAAGCCTGGTGTGCTGCAGCCCAGGGTGTCACAGTCAGACATGATTGAGCAACTAAGCACACAGTTCAGTTCAGTTTGGTCACTCAGTCATGTCTGACTCTTTGTGACCCCATGGACTGCAGCCCTCCAGGCTCCTCTGTCCATGGGGGTTCTCCAGGCAGAACACAGGGGTGGGTTTCCATGATCTCTTCCAGGGGATCTTCCCAACCCAGGGATTGAACCCAGGTCTCCCTCATTGTGGGCAGATTCTTTACCATCTGAGCCAACAGGGAAGCCCATGACAAACCTAGACAGCATATTAAAAAACAGAGACATCACTTTGCCAACAAAGGTCCATATAGTCAAAGCTATGGTTTTTCCAGTAGTCATGTACAGATGTGAGAGTTGAACCATAAAGAAGTCTAAATGCCAAAGAATTAATGCTTTTGAACTGTGGTGCTGGAGAAGACTCTTGAGTCTCTTGGACAACATGGAGATCAAACCAGCCAGTCCTAAAGAAAGTCAATCTTAAACATTCATTGGAAGGACTGACACTGAAGCTGAAGCTTCAATACTTTGGCCACCTGATGCAAAGAGCCAACTGACTGGAAAATAACTGATACTGGGAAAGATTGAGGGAAGGAGGAGAAGCAGGTGACAGATGATGAGCTGATTGACCAACATCAACTCAATGGACATGAGTTTGAGCAAACTCTGGGAAAGAGTGAAGGAGATGGGAGCTTGATGTTCTGCAATTCGTTGTGTCACAAAGAGCTGGACATGATGTAGTGACTGAACAGCAGCAAAGCATGGGGAAATTTGAGAGCTTGGAACTAAAGAAAAAAATGTGAATGAAACATAATAAATCTCTTTCAAGCCTCGGATAAGAGACACATGTCTATTTAAGAAATAGCCCAACAGAGGCAGTGATTGATGGCAGAAGAAAAATAAAACCTAGTCTTAAATTTTCACAAAGAGGTATAGATCTGTAATGAGGTGGTCTGTTAAGAAACAAATTGAGTATTCAAAAAACTTGATAAGATAAAGAAGGAAGAGGAAAAAGATGAAGAGAAGAAGGGGAAAAGGAAGGAAGACAAGTAATAGAAAGGTATCATGGGAAAGAAAAGGAATTAAGAACTCAAACTAGAGAAAAGAAAGCTATGACAATACTTGAAAGAGTGAAGAAAATCAGCCAATTTATAGTCATGAGAGAGCACGACACTTTCAAGCAACAGAAAGTACCTGTGTCTGGACTCCATGAGTTATAGAATTAAAACAATTTTGGAAATCAGTTGAGAAATATGTTAAATGTCTTCTTATGGCATTTTACAGATTTTAGGATGCTTGTGTGAGGTTTGCCAAAATCTACAAGCATTGTTAAAAACACAATATATAAAGAAAATTATAAATGTAACTTATTATTCTGTAGACTTACTTAGGACAAATCTATTTAATCATTAGATAGTGATTTTATTTTTTAAATAAATCTAAGTTTTGTGATTTGTAAGAATATCACTATAGCAAGCAAAATTAGAAATAAATAGCAAATAGTATGATTTATATATATTTCTCTTATTCTCTGAAAAAGCAAATACTTGGAGACATATTTTTTCCATTTAATATTTAAAAGGTTATTGTTTTTAATATTAGGTGAACAGAGATGAATTTAACGCATTCAGTTAGAAAACTCATTATTCAACGCTTAGTGCTATTGCTACCATATTAGATATGCTAATTTATACAACTGACCTTATATAATTGGTTTAAAAACCTTGTATAACAGGCCAGTATATTAGTTCATTGATGGAATAAATGAAGAAACCTTAAATTGGAGTAATTTCATAAAGCTCATTATTATTACAATATATGCTTCTCTTTTGGTTTTCTTTTTATCTTTACAAATATTTAAAGTTAGTACTTAAAAGAAATCAATTCTAGAAAGTATAATACAAAAGTATTGTTCAGAATCACCAAAACAAATTTAATTTCTGTCTGATTAGGTATATAGTTCGTATTATTCCAGAGGAGCAAGTGAAGGAAAATCATTATTCCAGGTAAAACTGGTTTATTTCAGTCACTTCAATTAGAGCCAAAAATTCAATCACATAAGCTTTCAGGAAAAGAAAGAACATGAATACAACGGTAAAGCAGTATATATTTGCATATTAAAATTAAGGCACCATATGCAATTTTTGTGCTTCATTGCCCAACACATGCTGATGGAGAGAAAAGGAGCTAGTGAAAGACATTAACCCAGTAATAGATTTTGGAAATACTGACCTGGTGACAGACTACTAGATTAATCAACTCAGCACAGCAAAAGCATTGTGTTCTAAAATAAAGCCAAGGCAATAATCATAAGCAAACCAAAATATAATATATGATTTTAGTCACAAATTTCTGTCAGATCATCGCATAAGTACTTGAGACCCTACATATGCAGAATGGAAAACATTGTCTCTATTTCAAAAAACTTCAGTCATTTCTAATGTTCTAATCTTCATAAGAGCTACTGCTTAGGGAATTTTAGCTTGGAAACACTGGAATCATAGTCAAATTTTCACTCTGGTTCATTCTTTACATTCAACTTGTTATTAATTTGCATTTTGTGCTGTGTTATGTTATGTTGTGTTATGCTATGTTATGTGATGATGATTGTTCTGTCCTCTCCTATCCTATCCCATTCCATCCTATCTTATTTTAGTCTATTTTATTTCAAGTATATGTTTTAAATCAGCTATTCCTGAGAGGTGGGAATACCAGACCACCTGAACTGCCTCTTGAGAAATCTGTATGCAGGTCAGGAAGCAACAGTTAAAACTGGACATGGAACAACAGACTGGTTCCAAATAGGAAAAGGAGTACGTTAAGGCTGTATATTGTCACCCTGCTTATCTAACTTATATGCAGAGTACATCATGAGAAACGCTGGACTGGAAGAAACACAAGCTGGAATCCAGATTGCCGGGAGAAATATCAATAACCTCAGATATGCAGATGACACCACCTTTATGGCAGAAAGTGAAGAGGAGCTAAAAAGCCTCTTGATGAAAGTGAAAGTGGAGAGTGAAAAAGTTGGCTTCAGCTCAACATTCAGAAAACGAAGATCATGGCAACTGGTCCCATCACTTCATGGCAAATAGATGGGGAAACAGTGGAAAGAGTGTCAGACTTTATTTTTGGGGGCTTCAAAATCACTGCAGATGGTGACTGCAGCCATGAAATTAAAAGATGCTTACTCCTTGGAAGAAAAGCTATGACCAAACTAGATACCATATTCAAAAGCAGAGACATTACTTTGCCAACTAAGGTCCATCTAGTCAAGGCTATGGTTTTTCCAGTGGTCATGTATGTATGTGAGAGTTGGACTGTGAAGAAGGCTGGGCACCAAAGTATTGATGCTTTTGAACGGTGGTGTTGGAGAAGACTCTTGAGAGTCCCTTCGACTGCAAGGAGATCCAACCTGTCCATTCTGAAGGAGATCAGCCCTGGGATTTCTTTGGAAGGAATGATGCTGAAGCTGAATCTCCAGTACTTTGGCCACCTCATGCGAAGAGTTGACTCATTGGAAAAGACTCTGATGCTGGGAGGGATTGGGGGCAGGAGGAGAAGGGGACGACAGAGGATGAGATGTCTGGATGGCATCATTGACTCGATGGATGTGAATCTGAGTGAACTCTGGGAGTTGGTGATGGACAGCGAGGCCTGGTGTGCTGCGATTCATGGGGTCCCAAAGAGTCGAACTCGACTGAGCGACTGAAATGAACTGAACTGAACTGATTCCTCAGCCCTGGGCTGTAGAACCGTAGTGGTCCTCGGCCTGTTAGAAACTGGGCCACGCAGTAGGAGGTGAGTGGCAGACTAGTGACCAAAGCTTCATCTGCTGCTCCACATCACTCCCCATTGCTGCCATTATTGCCTGAACCATTTCACCTCCCCTGTACCACCATCCCCATCCCTGGAAATATTGTCTTCCACAAACTCTGTTCCTGGTGACAAAAAGGCTAGGGACTGCTGTTTTAAACTGTCATCCTTTCTTTCTCACTTTCATGATTCTATTTCTAATGTGCTTTAAATTTTAACTATGAATTATAATATTGCTTAAAAATATATTTGTGTCGAGTCAATCCTTATATTTGCCTTCTGAAATACTTTTTAACACAAACTTAGTTATTTGTGGGGTTTTCAAGTCCTCTGCCAAGACACTGAGCTACCTTTGTGGATTCAATTGTTTCTATTGAGCTCATTCAAACCCCTCTAGCCACAACGTATTACTTCCTACCCCTTGAAAATGGCAACTTCTGTCTTACCTCATTTTTTGATTTATGTTTTGTTTGTCTATCATGCTAAGGTATTCTTTATGAACATCCAGAATGTTTGATGAAGAATTGATTTCTTTAACAGGTGTTGCTCATGGTTTCTAAAATCCATGCGTACTTTCTGAGTTTTAACTGACATATAGCCTGCCTGCTAGAAGCTCTCTTTCTTAA
This sequence comes from Capricornis sumatraensis, assembly GCF_032405125.1. Taxonomy (NCBI): domain Eukaryota; kingdom Metazoa; phylum Chordata; class Mammalia; order Artiodactyla; family Bovidae; genus Capricornis; species Capricornis sumatraensis. Next base: position 41,314,941 of record NC_091074.1, on the reverse strand, counting down.
CTTCTTTGAAGATTAGTGTGCCACATGAATAAGTTCTAGCTAAAAGGATGTGAACAGAAAACAAAGTATGCAGTTTCAGTGTCATGTCTTTAATTTTTTTTTTAATTTTAATTTTTATTTTATTTTACTTTACAATACTGTATTGGTTTTGCCATACATTGACATGTATCCACCACAGGTGTACATGAGTTCCCAAACATGAACCCCCCTCCCACTTCCCACCCCATATCATCTCTCTGGATCATCCCCGTGCACCAGCCCCAAGCATCCTGTATCCTGCATCGTCATGTCTTTAAAATAAAACTACTTGCTCTCTGTATCTTTCCACTCCCAACAGTGAAAACTCTAGATGTTATGGTGATGTCAGTTTTAACCATGTGATTAAATAAGTTTTCTTGGTAATAGCAGACTTACAAGATAGATAATATCTTGGTCTAGTTGTTACTGCTTATACTGACCTGAATTTCATCTCTAGATAGTTTGGCTATTACTGTTAAAGTTATAGAATAATAATATTACTTATTAAAGTTGTGTGAAGAGAATAAATGTCTTATGTAGACACTATAGGTTGAAATCTATTTATTACATCATATGAGTGATTCTCAAGACTGTCTTTTTCTTTCCTTTTCCTTTTTACTTTTTTTGGTGTGTATAATGTTGGAATATCCAAGAAGTAATAGTAAATTTACCATAGCCTTGTCTAACTCAGTGAAACTAAGCCATGTCCTGTGGGGCTACCCAAGACAGGTGGGCATGGTAGAGAGATCTGACGCTGGGATGGAAGAAGCACAAGCTGGAATCAAGATTGCCGGAAGAAATATCGATAACCTCAGATATGCAGATGACACCACCTTTATGGCAGAAAGTGAAGAGGAGCTAAAAAGCCTCTTGATGAAAGTGAAAGTGGAGAGTGAAAAAGTTGGCTTCAGCTCAACATTCAGAAAACGAAGATCATGGCAACTGGTCCCATCACTTCATGGCAAATAGATGGGGAAACAGTGGAAAGAGTGTCAGACTTTATTTTTGGGGGCTTCAAAATCACTGCAGATGGTGACTGCAGCCATGAAATTAAACGATGCTTACTCCTTGGAAGAAAAGCTATGACCAAACTAGATAGCATATTCAAAAGCAGAGACATTACTTTGCCAACTAAGGTCCATCTAGTCAAGGCTATGGTTTTTCCAGTGGTCATGTATGTATGTGAGAGTTGGACTGTGAAGAAGGCTGGGCACCAAAGTATTGATGCTTTTGAACGGTGGTGTTGGAGAAGACTCTTGAGAGTCCCTTCGACTGCAAGGAGATCCAACCTGTCCATTCTGAAGGAGATCAGCCCTGGGATTTCTTTGGAAGGAATGATGCTGAAGCTGAATCTCCAGTACTTTGGCCACCTCATGCGAAGAGTTGACTCATTGGAAAAGACTCTGATGCTGGGAGGGATTGGGGGCAGGAGGAGAAGGGGACGACAGAGGATGAGATGTCTGGATGGCATCATTGACTCGATGGATGTGAATCTGAGTGAACTCTGGGAGTTGGTGATGGACAGCGAGGCCTGGTGTGCTGCGATTCATGGGGTCCCAAAGAGTCGAACTCGACTGAGCGACTGAAATGAACTGAACTGAACTGATTCCTCAGCCCTGGGCTGTAGAACCGTAGTGGTCCTCGGCCTGTTAGAAACTGGGCCACGCAGTAGGAGGTGAGTGGCAGACTAGTGACCAAAGCTTCATCTGCTGCTCCACATCACTCCCCATTGCTGCCATTATTGCCTGAACCATTTCACCTCCCCTGTACCACCATCCCCATCCCTGGAAATATTGTCTTCCACAAACTCTGTTCCTGGTGACAAAAAGGCTAGGGACTGCTGTTTTAAACTGTCATCCTTTCTTTCTCACTTTCATGATTCTATTTCTAATGTGCTTTAAATTTTAACTATGAATTATAATATTGCTTAAAAATATATTTGTGTCGAGTCAATCCTTATATTTGCCTTCTGAAATACTTTTTAACACAAACTTAGTTATTTGTGGGGTTTTCAAGTCCTCTGCCAAGACACTGAGCTACCTTTGTGGATTCAATTGTTTCTATTGAGCTCATTCAAACCCCTCTAGCCACAACGTATTACTTCCTACCCCTTGAAAATGGCAACTTCTGTCTTACCTCATTTTTTGATTTATGTTTTGTTTGTCTATCATGCTAAGGTATTCTTTATGAACATCCAGAATGTTTGATGAAGAATTGATTTCTTTAACAGGTGTTGCTCATGGTTTCTAAAATCCATGCGTACTTTCTGAGTTTTAACTGACATATAGCCTGCCTGCTAGAAGCTCTCTTTCTTAACTTCTTTGAAGATTAGTGTGCCACATGAATAAGTTCTAGCTAAAAGGATGTGAACAGAAAACAAAGTATGCAGTTTCAGTGTCATGTCTTTAATTTTTTTTTTAATTTTAATTTTTATTTTATTTTACTTTACAATACTGTATTGGTTTTGCCATACATTGACATGTATCCACCACAGGTGTACATGAGTTCCCAAACATGAACCCCCCTCCCACTTCCCACCCCATATCATCTCTCTGGATCATCCCCGTGCACCAGCCCCAAGCATCCTGTATCCTGCATCGTCATGTCTTTAAAATAAAACTACTTGCTCTCTGTATCTTTCCACTCCCAACAGTGAAAACTCTAGATGTTATGGTGATGTCAGTTTTAACCATGTGATTAAATAAGTTTTCTTGGTAATAGCAGACTTACAAGATAGATAATATCTTGGTCTAGTTGTTACTGCTTATACTGACCTGAATTTCATCTCTAGATAGTTTGGCTATTACTGTTAAAGTTATAGAATAATAATATTACTTATTAAAGTTGTGTGAAGAGAATAAATGTCTTATGTAGACACTATAGGTTGAAATCTATTTATTACATCATATGAGTGATTCTCAAGACTGTCTTTTTCTTTCCTTTTCCTTTTTACTTTTTTTGGTGTGTATAATGTTGGAATATCCAAGAAGTAATAGTAAATTTACCATAGCCTTGTCTAACTCAGTGAAACTAAGCCATGTCCTGTGGGGCTACCCAAGACAGGTGGGCATGGTAGAGAGATCTGACGCTGGGATGGAAGAAGCACAAGCTGGAATCAAGATTGCCGGAAGAAATATCGATAACCTCAGATATGCAGATGACACCACTCTTATGGCAGAAAGTGAAGAGGAGCTAAAAAGCCTCTTGATGAAAGTGAAAGTGGAGAGTGAAAAGGTTGGCTTAAAGCTCAACATTCAGAAAACGAAGATCGTGGCATCTGGTCCCATCACTTCATGAGAAATAGATGGGAAAACAGTGTCAGACTTTATTTTGGGGGGCTTCAAAATCACTGCAGATAGTGACTGCAGCCATGAAATTAAAAGACGCTTACTCCTTGGAAGAAAAGTTATGACCAACCTAGATAGCATATTGAAAAGCAGAGACATTACTTTGCCGACTAAGTTCCGTCTAGTCAAGGCTATGGTTTTTGCAGTGGTCATGTATGGATGTGAGATTTGGGTTGTGAAGAAAGCTGAGCACCAAAGAATTGATGCTTTTGAACTGTGGTGTTGGAGAAGACTCTTGAGAGTCCCTTGGACTGCAAGGAGATTCAACCTGTCCATTATGAAGGAGATCAGCCCTGGGATTTCTTTGGAAGGAATGATGCTGAAGCTGAATCTCCAGTACTTTGGCCACCTCACACGAAGAGTTGACTCACTGGAAAAGACTCTGATGCTGGGAGGGATTGGGAGCAGGAGGAGAAGGGGGATGACAGAGGATGAGATGTCTGGATGGCATCATTGACTCGATGGATGTGAATCTGAGTGAACTCTGGGAGTTGGTGATGGACAGCGAGGCCTGGCGTGCTGCGATTCATGGGGTCACAAAAGTCAGACACGACTGAGCAACTAAATTGAACTGAATAGTAAATTTTAAGGTCACAAGGCAGAAAACTTTTGCCTTCTTTATCATTGATTTAGTCTCATTTTTACATTTTCTAATGACAGTTCTAGGTTTTAGTGTATGATATTATTCTAGCAGTTATTTATTGCTGCATAATAAATTGTCCAAAAATTAGACTTTTATAGCCACACATTTATTACTTTACAATACTCATGGGTCAGGAATCTGCATGTGGTTTGATGGGTTCTCAGACAAGGACTCTTACAAGCCTGCAATCAAAGTGTTATCCAGGATACAGTTATATCAATATTTTATATGATCTAGGATCCTCTTAATATTTGATGTTGATAATAACCACTTGCACTCATTGGATGGTTGTTGACAGCATCTAATTCTTTTCAAGTTGTTGGGTTGGAGACTTTAGTTACCTGCTGGCTATTTTCCAGAGCCTGTCATCAGTTCATTATAGAATTATAGTATGAACAAGGTAACCTGCTTCCCTGGTGGTTCAGAGGTAAAGAATCTGCCTGCAGTGCAGGAGAAGTAGGTTCCATCCCTGCGTTGGAAGAGTTCCTGGAGAAGGAAATGGCAATCTACTCCAGTATTCTTTCCTGGGAAATCCCATGAATGGAGGAGCTTGGTGAGATATAGTCCTTGGGATTGCAAAAGATTCAAACATGTCTTAACTACTAAACAACAAAATGAGGCATCTAAAACATGGCAGTTGGCTTCATCAATTTGAGCAAGTAGCAGTGGACAATGGAAAGAAAACAAGTGTGAGTAAGAAAAAAGTCGTAAGGATTTATAACTTAATTTTGGAAAGAAACTCCATCACATTGGAATATTCTGTTTGCTAGAAGCAAATTATTAGACCCAGCCCACACTTGAAGGGAAACAATTATAAAAAGGTTTAATTACAAGGAAGTTTACTTATTTGAAAGGCATTTAGGAAGCTGCCTAAGAATGATTTTCTGAAATATTTCTTGAATCTGAGGGTTCCTTTGCCTCCTTCCCATTAATTTTATTTTCTTATATCCCAGGAAGGGGAAATGGCCACTCTGAGTAATTATGATGAAAAAAGACTATGTGTTAGCTGTTGAGTCATGTCTGACTCTTTGTGATCCCATAGGTTGTAGCCTACCAGGCTCCTCTGTTCATGGAATGCTTCTGGCAAGAATAATGGAATGAGTAGCCATTCCCTTCTCTAGGGAAACTTCCCAACTCAGGGACTGAACCCAGGTCTCCTGCATTACAGGCAGATTCTTTACCATCTGAGCCTATATACAGTGTTCTAATTCTAAAAAGTTCAAACTTATGAATTAAATTTATTAATAAAAATATAACAGACATAAATTTACTTTGATTCTGTATCACAATTAAGCAGCAATTGTATTCCTATAAAAAATCAGGAGCTCTGTTTCTCCAGCCTACTTTGGAGGAAACAATGCTTCAATATCATATTATTATTGGCTACACTTAGTTTTCTGCTCTCCCTAAAGATATAGTTTTCAAACAATGGTCTATCAATCTTAAATTAATATTTATTATTTTTATAAATTTTGCTTAGTGAAAATCCATATTTAAGAAAAGTATAAAAACAAATTTTAAAAATGATGCACAATAAAAATGTACCTTCATAATTGTATAAATAGATTTTAGATCTTTTTTTTTTTTTTTAAGTAGGTATATAAAGACAAAGAAACGTTTCTATTTTCCTATAAGGTCCAGAATATATTTAGACAGATAAAAAATATTACCATATTCTAACATATATATATATATATATATATATGTAACCTAGAAAAATGGTATGGAAGAATTTGTTTATAGGGCAACAGTAGAGAAACAGACATAGAGAATAGACTTAATGACATGAGGAGAGGGAAGGAGAGGGTGAGATGTATGGAAAGAGGAACATGAAAACTTACATTACTGTATGTAAAATAGATAGCCAACAGAAACTTGCTGTATGGCTCAAGAAACTCAAACAGGGGCTCTGTATCAACCTAGAGGGGTGGGATGGGGAGGGAGATGGGAGGGAGTTTCAAAAGGGAGGGGATATATGTACACCTATGGCTGACAGAACGTGGTCCACTGGAGAAGGGAAAGGCAAACCACTTCAGTATTCTGGCCTTGAGAACCCCATCAACAGTAGGAAAAAGCAAAATGATAGGATACTGAGAGAAGAACTCCCCAGGTCAGTAGGTGCCCAATATGCTACTGCAGATCAGTGGAGAAATAACTCTAGAAAAAATGAAGGGATGGAGCCAAAGCAAAAACAATACCCAGCTGTGGATGTGACTGGTGATAGAAGCAAGGTCTGATGCTGTAAAGAGCAATATTGCATAAGAACCTGGAATGTCAGGTCCATGAATCAAGGCAAATTGGAAGTGGTCAAACAAGAGATGGCAAGAGTGAACGTCTACATGCTAGGAATCAGCGAACTAAAGTGGACTGGAATGGGTGAATCTAACTTAGATGACCGTTATATCTACTACTGCGGGCAGAAATCCCTCAGAAGAAATGGAGTGGCCATCATGGTCAACAAAAGAGTCCATAATGCAGTACTTGGATGCAATCTCAAAAATGACAGAATGATCTCTGTTCATCTCCAAGGCAAACCATTCAATATCACGGTAATCCAAGTCTATGCCCCAACCAGTAACACTGAAGTAGCTGAAGTTGAATGGTTCTATGAAGACCTACAAGACCTTTTTAGAGCTAGCATCTAAAAAAAGATGTCCTTTTCATTATAGGGGACTGGAATGAAAAAGTAAGAAGTCAAGAAACACCTGGAGTAACAGGCAAATTTGGCCTTGGAATGTGGAATGAAGCAGAGCAAAGACTAATAGAGTTTTGCCAAGAAAATGCACTGGTCATAACAAACACCCCCTTCCAACAACACAAGAGAAGACTCTACACATGGACATCACCAGATGGTCAACACTGAAATCAGATTGATTATATTCTTTGCAGCTAAAGATGGAGAAGATATATACAGTCAGCAAAAACAAGACCAGGAGCTGACTGTGGCTCAGGTCAAGAACTCCTTATTACCAAATTCAGACTTAAATTGAAGAAAGTAGGGAAAACCGCTAGACCATTCAGGTATGACCTAAATCAAATTCCTTATGATTATACAGTGGGAGTGAGAAATAGATTTAAGGGCCTAGATCTGATAGATAAAGTGCCTGATGAACTATGGAATGAGATTCATGACGTTGTACAGGAGACAGGGATCAAGACCATCCCCGTGGAAAAGAAATGCAAAAAAAGCAAAATGGCTGTCTGGGGAGAGCTTATAAATAGCTTTGAAAAGAAGAGAAGCAAAAAGCAAATGAGAAAAGGAATGACATAAACATCTGAATGGAGAATTCCAAAGAATAGCAAGAAGAGATAAGAAAGCCTTCTTCAGTGATCAATGCAAAGAAATAGAGGAAAACAATAGAATGGGAAAGACTAGAGATCTCTTCAAGAAAACTAGAGATATCAAGGGAACATTTCATGCAAAAATGGGCTTGATAAAGGACAAAAATGGTCTGGACTTAACAGAAGCAGAAGATATTAAGAAGAGGTGGCAAGAATACACAGAAGAACTGTACATAAAAGATCTTCATGACCCGGATAATCAGGATGGTGCGATCACTCATCTAGAGCCAGACATCCTGGAATGTGAAGCCAAGTGGGCCGTAGAAAGCATCACAATGAACAAAGCTAGTGGAGGTGATGGAATTCCAGTTGAGCTGTTTCAAATCCTGAAAGATGATGCTATGAAAGTGCTGCACTCAATATGCCAGCACATTTGGAAAACTCACCAGTGGCCACAGGATTGAAAAAGGTCAGTTTTCATTCCAATCCCAAAGAAAGGCAAGGCCAAAGAATGCTCAAACTACCGCACAATTGCACTCATCTCACATGCTACTAAAGTAATGCTCAAAATTCTCCAAGCCAGGCTTCAGCAATACGTGAACCATGAACTCCCTGATGTTCAAGCTGGTTTTAGAAAAGGCAGAGGAACCAGAGATCAAATTGCCAACATCTGCTGTATCATGGAAAAAGCAAGAGAGTTCCAGAAAAACATCTATTTCTGCTTTATTGACTATGCCAAAGCCTTTGACTGTGTGGATCATAATAAACTATGGAAAATTCTGAAAGAGATGGGAATCCCAGACCACCTGACCTGCCTCTTGAGAAATCTGTATGCAGGTCAGGAAGCAACAGGTAGAACTGGACATGGAAGAACAGACTGGTTCCAAATAGGAAAAGGAGTACATCAACGCTGTATACTGTCACCCTGCTTATTGAACTTGTATGCAGAGTGCATCATGAGAAATGCTGGACTGGAAGAAACACAAGCTGGAATCCAGATTGCCGGGAGAAATATCAATAACCTCAGATATGCAGATGACACCACCCTTATGGCAGAAAGTGAAGAGGAACTAAAAAGCTTCTTGATGAAAGTGAAAGAGGAGAGTGAAAAAGTTGGCTTCAGCTCAACATTCAGAAAAGGAAGATCATGGCATCTGGTCCCATCACTTCATGGGAAATAGATGGGGAAACAGTAGAAACAGTGTCAGACTTTATTTTGGCGGTTCCAAAATCACTGCAGATGGTGACTGCAGTCATGAAATTAAAAGACACTTACTCCTTGGAAGAAAAGTTATGACCAACCTAGATAGCATATTGAAAAGCAGAGACATTACTTTGCCAACTGAGGTCTGTCTAGTCAAGGCTATGGTTTTTCCTGTGGTCACGTATGTATGTGAAAGTTGGACTGTGAAGAAGGCTAAATGCAGCAGAATTGATGCTTTTGAACTGTGGTGCTGGAGAAGACTCTTGAGTCCCTTGGACTGCAAGGAGATCCAACCAGTCCATTCTGAAGGAGATCAGCCCTGGGATTTCTTTTGAAGGACTGATGCTAAAGCTGAAACTCCAGTACTTTGGCTGCCTCATGCAAACAGTGGAGTCATTGGAAAAGACTTTGATGCTGGGAGGGATTGGGGGCAGGAGGAGAAGGGGATGACAGAGGATGATATTGCTGGATGGCATCACTGACTTGATGAACGTGAATGAGTGAACTCTGGGAGTTGATGATGGACAGGGAGGCCTGGCGTGCTGCGATTCATGGGGTCGCATATCAGACAAGACTGAGCGCCTGAATTGAACTGAACTGAACTGATGGCTGATTCATGCTGAGGTTTGACAGAAAACAACAGAATTCCCTGAATCATTTATCCTTCAAAAATATATATAAAAATTTTAAGAAATACGTATATTAGAGATAAGAAAAGTTACATGAATATATCTATTCATAAACAAAAACATTCAATTACTTAACCAATCCTAAGATATTTCTGTAGTCCCCTTGATTTCTCTCATTTCATTTCTTTCTCTTCCCTTTGTTTACTTTCTCTTCTTATTCTGTACAACGTTTGGCAATGTTCTCCACTCCATATATTCAATTCAGAATGTATTCATGCAACAAAATCATTTTTTCAGCTCCTTGAATCTCTATCCAGGTTTGATGTTTGATTCTTCTGCAACTTTTCCTATCTGTTGCTTGCATGAATTTCTTATATATGGTGTCCTGAAGGGAAAGTTGTACCTATATGGTGTTGTCTCATCAACACTTAAAGATCACCTGGTCTTGAGTACAAAAAGTTAAAAAAAAAAAAAAAACTGGACTGTATATTGATCTTACTACTTCCAATGATGACTTTATTTCTTCCATTTTCTTCATAAACAAACTTCTGCATCAAGCAGTTCCAATATGTTGCATCCATGTTCTTAACCTCTACTTACTCTTTAACCTCTCTAATCTAGTTTTCATTCATATCACACCACTGAAAATTTTCCCCCACAGATTATCAATAGGCTCTGTTTTATTAATTTTCCAAGAATGTAGGTGCTGTTTCTGATTTTTCTGTGTTCTTTCAGTGGACTGTTAACCACTGCTTTCTTTTGAATTACTCTTCCCTATCTCTTCATGGGAAATAGATGGGGAAACAGTGGAAAAAGTGTCAGACTGTATTTTGGGGGGCTCTAAAATCACTGTGGATGGTGACTGCAGCCATGAAATTAAAGGACGCTTACTCCTTGGAAGAAAAGTTATGATCAACCTAGATAGCATTTTCAAAAGCAGAGACATTACTTTACCAACAAAGGTCCATCTAGTCAAGGCTATGGTTTTTGCAGTGGTCATGTATGGATGTGAGAGTTGGACTGTGAAGGAGGATGAGCACTGAAGAATTGATGCTTTTGAGCTGTGGTGTTGGAGAAGACTCTTGAGAGTCCTTTGGACTGCAAGGAGATCCAACCAGTCCATTCTGAAGGAGATCAGCCCTGGGATTTTTTTGAAAGGAATGATGCTGAAGCTGAAGCTCCAGTACTTTGGCCACCTCATATGAAGAGTTGACTCATTGGAAAAGACTCTGATGCTGGGAGGGATTTGGGGCAGGAGGAGAAGGGGATGACTGAGGATGAGATGGCTGGATGGCATCACGGACTCGATGGACGTGAGTCTGAGTGAACTCTGGGAGTTTGTGATGGACAGGAAGTCCTGGCGTGCTGTAATTCATGAGGCCGCAAAGAGTCGGACACGACTGAGCGACTGAAATGAACTGAACTGAACGTTTTCCTAGGGTTTCCCAGGTGGTGCTCGTGGTAAAGAACCTGCCTGCCAAAGCAGGAGACATAAGAGATGCAGGTTCAATCCTGGGTTGAGAAGTTCCCCTGGAGGAGGAAGTGGCAACCCACTCCACCATTCTTACCTGGAGAATCCCATGGATAGAGGAGCCTGCCAGGCTATAGTTCATAGGGTCTCAAAGAGTCAGGTACAACTGAAGCAACTTAGCAATAATATCTTGGTTTAATGAAGATCAGAAAATATGTCCCATTCCTCTCTCTCCTGCTCCCTGTCCTTTCGACTCTAGTGAGTTGGCACTCACACACACTTTCTTATTCCTGTCCTTAATTTCTGTTCACATGCCAGGCACATCCTCATCCTTCTCTGCTCTGACCTAAGTTTTTCAAGCTCTAATATCTGCTTATATTTCACCAATGGATGTCAGAGTATTCATCACATAACTTCAGAAGAAGTGAGGAAGAACAAATTAACAACATGCTCAGAAAATGGTGTCCCTGGAAATCACTCTGCTAACACTGTACTATTTCTCAATTGGTTATCAGGTCTAAGCCTGAAATGTAATTTTAAAGTATTTTAAAGAATCTTCAAGTTTCTCTCTACTTACCAACCTTATTTCACCTGGAAACTAACACAAAGAATTTACTAGTAATAAATTACTAGACTGTTGAATGCCAACATGACTCGTCCCCTTCCTTCTCCACTTAACACATATCTAAAAATCCCCTACCAATTTTAAACCCACTATAATTTTCCATGAACATAGTGCCCTATAGCACCATTTTTTATGCAGAAACTTTTGGCTACAAAAGAAAAGACTGCAGTGCTTTCCCCTGTCTTGGATGAGACTAGAGGTAAAGTATCAGGATAGCAGATTCTGTCTGAGTTTACGAGAGGCACATAGTTTCATTCTCTCAGACTCAATATTTCTAAAACTAGGTATTTTCACTAAAGATATATTCCCAAAGGAAAATATATATTGCAAACATATTTATTATGGTGTGGTATAGTATAGACAATTTGAAGCCAGATTGAACATCTGGAAACTGGATTATTATTCCTTAAATAGTCATATATCAAATTAATAAAATATTTCTAGGTATATAAATCATCATTGTGAAGACTTATAAGATCCCAGATAATTGTGGGTGAAATAAAAAAGTTTAATGAAATACTGTACTACCCCAATTAAAGTAGGAAGGTGTCTAAAAATTAATCATGGGTACAGCTAATATCTTACAAATCTGTAAATGTTTTATATTAAATCACTATTATAATCAACATATTTTACATTGTGAGTAAAAATAGAGAGAATAAATATTAGATATTAGAAAGATGAATATTGTTTTGCCATTAGGAGCTTCTTTCTTGGGAGCTCCTAATTATTATGTATTTGTTTATTATTGAAACCTCAAAAAGAGAGCATAACTGAACAGGGAATTATTTATAAAGGGCTACCAAAACAACGGAGATAAAAATATGTGTTTTAATGTCAGGAAAAATTAGAGATCCTGATATGGGAATAGATGTGGAAACAGTGTCAGACTTTATTTTTTGGGCTCCAAAATCACTGCAGATGGTTACGGCAGCCATGAAATTAAAAGACACTTACTCCTTGGAAGAAAAGCTATGACCAACCTAGATAGCATATTCAAAAGCAGAGACATTACTTTGCCAACTAGGGTCCATCTAGTCAAGGCTATGGTTTTTCTAGTAGTCATGTATGGATGTGAGAGTTGGACTGTGAAGAAGGCTGAGTGCCGAAGAATTGATGCTTTTGAACTGTGGTGTTGGAGAAGACTCTTGAGAGTCCCTTGGACTGCAAGGAGATCCAACCAGTCCATTCTGAAGGAGATCAGCCCTGGGATTTCTTTGGAAGGAATGATGCTAAAGCTGAAACTCCAGTACTTTGGCCACCTCATGCGAAGAGGTGACTCATTGGAAAAGACTCTGATGCTGGGAGGGATTGGGGGCAGGAGGAGAAGGGGATGACAGAGGATGAGATGGCTGGATGGCATCACTGACTCGATGGACGTGAGCCTGAGTGAACTCTGGGAGTTGGTGATGGACAGGGAGGCCTGGCGTGCTGCGATTCATGGGGTTGCAAAGAGTCGGACACGACTGAATGACTGAGCTGAACTGAACTGCACTGATATTGGTATTCTCTTTTGGAGTCTTCAGATATGTAGCTACAGAAGGAAAAACAGGGTCATAAGCAATACAAATATCACATTTCCTGCTTAGGCCTGATTATTGATTTTACGTATTTGGTGGTCAAGAGCTAATAAGAAATGAACTGTATAAAAACAGGAGCCCACAAGGAGAAAAATCCATATTGTGAGAAATATGTAGGAATATTATCCTATAGAAGGTGCTTGTACAATTTTGTTAATTGAGAAAGTGTGTGTGTGTGTGTGTGTTAATCACTCAGTCCTGTCTGACTCTGCGATCCCATGGACTGTAGCCCACCAGACTCCCCTGTCCATGGGATTCTCTAGGCAAAAATATTGGAGTTGGTTGCCATTTCCTTCTCTGGATTTGAGAAGATAGCAATGTAAATAATTCTTAATTAGATTAACAGTGCCAAATTGGTAATCGTAAATGCACAGAGAAAACCCTAAGATATCATGGAAGCAACCTTAGCATGAAACACTTGCTACTTTTAGGACTCATGGGATAAAGGAAGTGGTTTGTGTCATTAAAATTTAGGAGCTTGAAGAAAGGAGCCTGCACAACTGAAACTCTGAGCTTTGAGGAGTGGGTCATGGCCATTTGTCACAGGTGTGTCTGACTTTGAAGAGAACCATGCCTTTGAAGATAAGGTGCCAGCCCAAGGTGCTGGTGTCCCTGAGAGGAACGATGGTGCTGTGCTTGTGACTTGTGTAAAAAGCTGCAAACTATTAATAGATTCAACTGCTGTCACTGTATGGAACTGCTGCTGCTGTGGTGAAGATACATGATTGCCAAAGAAAGAGGAGGCAAACAGGCCTTCCTCCCTCTTCCAGTTTCTCAGTCTTTCTCAAGTGGCTATTATTGGAAGAACCTGAAAGGGAACAAGACGGCAGAACAAAAATGTGGTGTGGAAAGTTCTATCTGCATCATTGTAAAAACAAATCACTGAGAGACAGATGCTCATCAACTGGTACCAAAAGAGTCCCTTGAAATCACCGGTCACAAAAAAGTCTTATTGGTGAGAATGTGTATACATTGAGTCACTTATGGATTCATTTGTGTATCAGGTACCATGAACGTTAATGTACATTGATTATGTGAAAAGCAAATTTTGAGTCTTCATATATAAGTAGTGCAATATATGGTCCCTGATCTTGCTGTTCCTGTTTGCGATGCCAGTTGTCTCAATGTTCACACAATTCACTAAACCCAGGGAAGGAGACTCGAGGAGCTGTAGGAACTGAAGACATGTTTATTCTCTCCTGGCTATCACAGCAATCATAATACAGCTTCTCTCTTGGCTGACAGCAGCTGTAGTAACATCCATAACATAACCATAATGTAGCCACAATGTAACCACAACATAATCTCATATAACATAATCATGACATTGCTCCAATGTTGCCCCAATGCAGGAGCAGCCAGGGCTTTCATGGTGAAGCTCATACAGGCGTACCACACAAAGTAGCCCATGACCAAGCAAGTATCTCATGACATGCATGCACAGTGCTGTAAATGATCTCCGCTGTTTCATAGTCATTATTTACAAAACGGGAGGTGAAAGAGCCTGAACAGTCCATCTTGGCTAATTTGTTCTCTCCCCACAGTCCCCAAACTCCACATGATTATTATTTAGTACTGAGTTTTATCCTGGGTTCTGTGTTATATCCAAATAGTTTGGATATATATCAGGTAGCCTGATATTATTAATAATAACATCACATTTTACTTTTAGAAGTGTTCCAATTCAGGTGATAAATCATATTGTTACTGAACACATATCTTACAATTAAATAGACATGTCCAATAGACATTAATTTGTGTTTTACCAGCAACATACCTAAGGGATGTGCTATGATGTGCTTAGTCACTCAGTCATGTATAACTTTTTGTGACCTTATGTACTGTCATTGAAGCTCCAATACTTTGACCACCTGACGTGTAGAGATGATTAGAAAGACCCTGATCCTGGGAGAGATGAAGGCAGGAGAAGAAGGGGACAAGTTGGTTGGATGGCATCACCGATTCAATGGACATGAGTTTGAGCAAGCTCCACGAGATGGTGGAAGGACAGGGATGTCTGGTGTGCTGTAGTCCATGGGGTCACAAAGAGTCAGACATGACTGAACAACAGCAACGACAATGGACCATAGACTGCCAGGCTTCTCTGTCCATGGGGATTCTCCAGGCAAGAATACTGCAGTGGGTTGCCATGCCTTCCACCAGGGGATCTTCTAACCCAGGGATTGAACCCAGGTATCCCACACTGCAGGTGGACCTGAGCCACCCAGGAAACCCAAGAATACTGGAGTGGGTAGCCTATCCCTTCTCCAGGGGAACTTCCTGACCCAAGAATCAAACTGGGACCTCCTGCATTGCAGGTGAATTCTTTACCAGCTGAGTTACCCGGGAAGAAAATATAAGGAATAGTAGTGATAAAATTGAGGGGACACACAACTGTGTTATTTAGATACAACAGATGATATGAAAGGAAACATTCTAAAGGGAGGAACTGTGTAAGTTGGGTGTTAGAAGATTAGTGGAAGTTTATCATCATCATGATGCAAATAAGGACACTGGAGACAGCAGCAGCAGCAGAGAACATGTGGGGAATTTATGAAATTCTAATCAAGGCTTTAGCAAGTCTTGGAATCAAGTAGCAAGTTTATATGTGACCATAAACAATCAATCAAAAGTATCCACTGCTGACTCTGAATCTACACAGACACTTCAATTTGGAATACTCCAATAATGAACTTGTGGTTGTCAGGGGCAAGAATGGGAGAAAGGAACAGTTAGGGAGTTTGGGATGGGCATGAACACATTGCTGTATTTAAAATGGATAACAAACAATGACCTCCTATATTGTACATGGAACTCTGCTTAGTGTTTTGTGGCAGCCTGGATGGGAGGGTGGTTTGAGGGAGGTTGGATACATGTATATGTATGGCTGAGTCCCTTCACTTTTCACCTGAAATGATCACAGCATATTTTGTTAATCAGCTATGCTGCTGCTGCTAAGTCGCTTCAGTCATGTCCAACTCTGTGCTACCCCATAGATGTCAGCCCACCAGGCTCCCCCATCCACTGCAGTACAAAATAAAATGTTGAAAAGAAATTTAGTAAATATATAGATATATGACACTGGAAAAAAAGAATAATCAAATACTGATGATGCTAAGGCCATTGCAGACACTGTCTCACTTAAAATTGAAAAAAATAAAATCAAGGATATTTCTAGTTTTTTACTATTTCAAATATAGCTTCTGTAACATTTATGTAAATACTTTTACTTGAACATAGATCTTCATTTCTCTGGAAAAAAATTCCTCAGCAGTATAATTACTGGTTTGAAGATATATCATTTTCAGTGGAGTATTTTAGCTGTTCTGCTTATATGTCTTTGTCTTTTCTTTTCAACACTCGAATAACTGCCATAATCCTGTATTTGCACTTGGCAGGGTATGAAAATGACCAATGTGCATGCATGAGTGTCTCTGTGTGTATGTCTGTGTAGTAATGTCACTCAGAGGAAATGGTTGGCTAAAGAGGTGACAGTTACAAAAGGGAAGAGATAAAGATAAACCTTCCAAAACTTGCTTTGGCAGTCTTTACAGCTCTAATCATTTGGTGAGTAGATGTTAATAGGAAATTTGCTATTTAATAAAATATGTGCAAGAAAAGCACTGTACATTTCTTTCATGGATTTGAGAAATGCTCTGTCTTCCCTTATTAAAGGCTGTGTTTACTTCTTTTACACAAGTATAAATAAGTACATTGATTTTTAGACATATTAGAGATATCCATCTGGGTATCTTTTCAGAGAGAAACACACCAGGGAACTGAAAAATGCTACACATCACTGAGTGGTAACATCTAATTATTACTGGTGGGGAAAGCCATACCAAGTGGGTCAGCTTTTAGATAATGCTGCTGTTTCTCCTGTCAAGCTATCTACTTGTCATTTTCATAGCTACTGATGGATGCCTCCATTTATCAGAAGTTTCTGAAAGCATTATTCGTTTAGAGGATAGGGATTAGTATAGGGGTTTGAAAATACATTATCTAAATATATGGATCAGAGGAGCACTTTTAATTCCTGACTCTTTTATAGGAAGTAAAATATTTGGTAAATTGAGTTCTGTGTAACAATCTCCCAGAGACCAATAAAAGCAGACATATGCAATTACTGAAACTGGCACCAGTCTCATCAACACTTAAAAAAATAAAACAATAAAAGCTCTCAGCTGAAGCCTGAGCATTTATCCTATTCATCTGATATTGTATTTCAGTTTTATTATTTTTAAGTAATTTCTCCATGTAATCTTTCTGTTGAAGGTTATATCTTAATTTTTCCTAGATAAAAACTGTGCATAATATTAACTGAATATCTATCAGTCACTCAAAATGTCAAAAATAATCATTTTTAAGAAAGACAAAACAGTCATTTTGTTAAATTTTTGCTAAAGTTTAACATAAGTATATATGATATATTCCTTTAGTTTTTACATTAAGCAAATGCAATGATGAAACATTATTGTGGGATAATTTATCAGATAACTTGGCTAATAGAAATAATTGTGCTTTACTCTGAAAACTCTTGGTATAAATGAAACTCATATACTCTTTGGTGTAAGAATACTATTTACTTGAGAAGTATATCTCTGAATATGGTATCACTGGTATATTTAGGTATTTTAAGAACTATTTCCATAAGAAATTGTCACTTCAATATAATTTTTTTCTGAAAAGTTAGTATTCCAAAATCCACTACATATTCAATAAATGGTTCAGTACAGCAGTTGAAAACACGTTTCAGAAAGACCATACTGAAACTCAACATTTATTTTCACTTTCTTGCTAAGTTTAGCCATATCTTTTTATTCAATTCTCCCTTCACTGAAAATTCTTTAAAGGAGTAGATTACAGATATCTCCCAACACAATGTATATCACTCATAGCAGTCTCATGACCACATACTCTTGATACATACTCATACCACTTCTCATGATAGACTTTAATAACCACCTACTGTGTTGTCTATTGCTCTCTCACTGACAGATATGACTCTATTATCTTACATTCAGGAGTCTATGTAGTGATATTGATTAGGGATAATGAGGCAATTATTAACAAAAGCATGATATTGGATTTTAGTGTTGAATTTATCATTAATGGTAAATAATTTGTAACATATCACAGAGTTGATCATGACATGCCTACATCATAACTCAAAAGATGAAAAATACCATTAAAAAAAAAAAAGTAGTGACATGATGTCAGGAGCAGTGTTAGGCATTACTAACAAAATGGAGGCACTTCCCCAACTCCTTCTCCTCATCTCACAGGCACGGTCCCAGGATGAAGGAGTTAGGCCTTGTGATTCTGACTTGTTCTTTCCTTTCTTCGGTTGAGTTGGCTGGAAAGAATGTTAAGGTGCTTGAGAGAAGCAGGAGAAAGCACAAAGCCTTCTTCAGTTGTGCCCAGAAAATAATCTATAAAATAACCATTGACATTTGTTCAAGGATCTTTACAAAGAATGTCCCAGGATGAGCATGTAGGCCACAGCTTGAGGTCATGGGAAGGATTGTTATCTGAGACCTGTTTGTGAGGGAAATATTTATGGCAAAAGAAGTTTGCTGAGTTTAGGGTTTAGGAATAATTAAGAATAGCTAGAAGCCTTTTTAGGAGATAGTAATCTTAAGATGCTAGGGGCAAACAGGATTTAGAAAGATAAGAAATAAACTGAGGAATGTAGCATGAGTTACAATGTAATCACAAGTTAAGTATAGGACACATAAGAGAAAGTAAATAATAGTAAAGCCAATTCTGAGAGAATTCTGAAGCAGGAACTCTGTTTGTAGGACAACAATGATTTCTGGAGACAGTAAATCTGGGTGGAGGAAACTGAAAATGTCAAACCTCTGACCTAATGCTTTTGTCAAAGTATAAAAGAGAACCTGAAGCTTGAAATGAACATGTAGTTCCGTACTATGAGTCAGAGGCTACATCATCGTCTGGTGACACCGCTCACCCCTTCAGGCTGATTCCTTGGCTGCTGGAGCTGGACTCCAGCATTGCTGTTTAATAGTTTTAAGTTAGAGACAGGTGTGGCCTCCTAGCGGCAAAGGCAATGGCAACCCACTGCAGTACTCTTGCCTGGGAAATTCCATGGATGGAGGAGCCTGGTAGTCCATGGGGTCGCAAAGAGTCAGACACGACTGAGCAACTTCACTTTCACTTTTCATTTTCCTGCACTGGAGAAGGAAATGGCAACCCACTCCATATGCTTGCCTGGAGAATCCCAGGGAAGGGAGCCTGATGGGCCGCCGTCTATGGGGTCACACAGAGTCGGACACGACTAACGTGACTTAGCAGCAGCTGCAGTGGTCTCCTAGCAATGCTGTGCTTTTTCTTTTTTGGGGATTTCAGTCTCTTCATAGCTGCACATGTTGTACCAGTAAAAAGTAATTGTCAGCTATGTGATGGTGAAGTGTTTGAAGGAGGGGAATGTTCTACAGTTCTGTGATTAGAACTCAGTCTTTTAGTTAGGTTATGCCCCTGGAATTTGAATTTCATGATAATTTCTCAGTTATCTTTTCCCCCTCTCATTTTGTGGGACAGGATGGGTAGAGGTGGTTGGAGATGGGTATTTCCCTTCTCCCATATAGAAGGCTAGTACCATCTTTAGCTCATTATTTCCCTTCCCTAGTTTAGTTAGGTTCTGATAATAGCCAGCTGATTATGGTTCTCTTAAATAGTTTCTTCTGTAGTCAGCCTTTGTTAACTTATTATTGACTGTGGGATTTTTGCAGAAACAAATGTCTGTGGCCTGCGAATTTTATTTTGGACAGCCCAAAATTAATTCTATTAATTCTCTAATACTTTGCAGGTTATTACATTCAATAGTTAAAACTGACACACCTGTAAAGTTTTCTCCAGCACCATGAGTTTCATTTTCACTTTCTGATCAGAATTAATCACTAAGGTTTTTTGTTGATCTAAATTCATATTATCTGAATCAGAACTATATTCTGAAAAGCTGTCATCTTCTGATATACTAAACATCATTTGGACAATCAAAGAATGGATCTGCATAAACGTCACTGAAAAATTATCCTTCATTCAAAATTGCATAATACATCATTTTTTAAAGTGTTATAATAAGAAATTTGTGTTTATAATATACACAAGGTTGGAACAAAAACCTAACGGAAAAAAATATATATATGAATGATAAGGATAATCATCAATGTTGAAGTGAAGTGGCTCAGTCATGTCCAACTCTTTGCAACCCCATGGACTGTAGCCTACAAGGCTCCTCTGTCCATGGGATTTTCCAGGCAAGAGTATTGGCTCCTGCTGCTGTTAAGTTGCTTCAGTCATGTCTCACTCTGTGCAATCCCAAAGACCGCAGCCCACCAGGCGCCGCCGTCCCTGGGATTCTCCAGGCAAGAACACTGGAGTGGGTCTCTATTTCCTTCTCTAGGGGACCTTCCCAAGCCAGGGATTGAACCTGGGTCGCTCACATTGCAGGCAGACACTTTACCATCTGAGCCACCAGGGAAGCCCAACAATTTCACACAGTAATGTTAATTGTATCACTTTTTAAAACTATATAATTGATATGTCTCTGGTCAGTAATGGGTTAAACAGCCCCCCAGGTATTTCAAATGGTTCATATTCTCCTCTTCCTGCCAGAGACAGGAGGTGTTTTATTCTGAGATATTTACTGTTAGAAATTGGTTGAGCTCATAGGAGCAAATCTGAGAGTATGGTGTGTCCCCTCTCTGTCTGAGTCTCCCTGTAGTTTTTAGCTCTTCAAGTTATCTGCACTGAACCTGCAACAACTCATCAGTTACAGTTCAAGATTTTCCTTCCCCAGCACTGGTTTCCAGGGTAGTTTCTACTTGGGAATTTGTGCTGAAGTAAGTTGAGATTTTTATTCGTTCATCTCTCCAATCTTTGAAGCAGTAGTTTCTCCCATGTCCTAGCCTTTCTCATGGATATATGAATTATTGATTTTTCACTCTGTTCAGCTTTTTACTAACAAGAAGGCAGGGGAAACTTTCAAACTGTTGAATACAGAAATGGAAACCAGAAGTCTAGGGTTTCTTTCTGAGATGATAAAAATTGACTATATGATGGTGTACATGTCAGTGAAAATAGTAAAAACTAAAAACTATTGAATTAATCACATTACAATGATGAATTTTATGGCATGTTAACTATCTCAATAATGCTTTTTATAAAAAGGACAGTATGGATGTATTTTTGTTTGAAGCTCCTTTTTTTACCCTATGAGACTTAAAAAACAACTATAAGAAGTAATAATAATAATAAATGTTTTTTTTGGAGTCACAATGTATAAAGACATAATTGGTGTTATAACAGTAAAGGAGGATGAAACAGAAGTATATAAAGTGAAAGTTTTTGCATACTATTGAAGTTAAGTTATTCATGTGAACTAGAATCTTTTAAATTAAAATCAATTGCAATCCTTAGTGTAGTACTTAAAAAATAACTCAAAATATATATTAAAACAAGCAACAAGACATTTAAAATGTCACATTATATCTATTTAACACAAAAGAAGGAGGAACAGTAGAACAAAAAAAGGAATAAGCTGTGTGAAAAAGACAAATTATATAAAGTAATAAAGCAATTCATTATTGCATTTGTAACATAAAAATTATGTATAACAGTAAAAGCACAAAAAAGGAAGGCAGAAGAAGGCTATAAAGGAGAAATAATTATATGTAATTATAATTATATGTAATTATATTATAATTATTTTTATGCAGGAATTAGCATAAATAAGTAGATTTTGGCAAAATAAATTGTACATTATGAGCACTGGAGCAAACACAAACATGTTAAGTTAAAACATATATAGTGAAAAATAATCTTAAAGGAATGACATTGTTGTCCTTGATGTATTCACTTAAGGAAAAATCATATATTAAAAGAGCTAAAGAAAAATATTTGATATATAATAAGACAAAATGTAACAGAGCAGATGGCTATAGCTATATCTAAATTGTTATCCTAGTTGGAAAACAACTTCACTAACTAATGTACAGTGTTTGTGTAAAGTCTCTTTTGCCTTTATTTTAAGTACTTCATACATTTCCAAAGTTACTAGTGTTTGCATTTCTCCAATCCCTTAGAAAGACTGATTCATGAATTTCTAAAGCAGGTATTTTTTTCTGCATTCTATCCTGCACTCATTAAAATACCCTCTCTGTGTATTTAAGTTGCATGGATTTTGAAAAAAATCAAAATCATGTATAGCTACCATTATGCTATATTAAACAGAATCATTTCATTGACCTGAAAATCCCTTTTACTTCATCTATTCAGACTTCTCCTTCTCCTCTTCTGGTACCTCTGATAACTACTTATTATTTCACTATCTCTGTAGTTTGATCTTTTCTAGAATGTTATAAAACTGGAATAATATGTTACAAAGCATTTTCAGACTATTCTATTTTAGTAATATGAATTTACTCTTCATATATGTTGTATAATTTATAGTTTATATGTATATTTATCACAGAATAATATTGGTCAGATACATTAATAGAGCATGTTTATCCATTCACTTATTAAAGAGCCTCTGGATTTTTTCCAGCTCTTAGTGATTAAAAAAAAAAGTACTTGTAAGAATTTGCATACTGGTCTTCTTTGGACATAGATAACAAATCAGTTGAATAAATACATAAAAGTATGATTAGACTCTTGTACAGTAAGAATGTAAAAAATCCACCTAAAATGCAAGAGACCTTGGTTCGATTGCTGGGTTGGAAAGATGCCTGGAGTAGTGATAGGCTACCCATTCCAGTATTCCTGGGCTTCCCTGGTGGCTCAGATGGTAAAGAATCCGCCTGCAATTTGGAAGAACTGGGTTTCATCCC
This sequence comes from Capricornis sumatraensis, assembly GCF_032405125.1. Taxonomy (NCBI): domain Eukaryota; kingdom Metazoa; phylum Chordata; class Mammalia; order Artiodactyla; family Bovidae; genus Capricornis; species Capricornis sumatraensis. Next base: position 41,292,288 of record NC_091074.1, on the reverse strand, counting down.
TGGGTGGGGAAGGTCCCCTAGAGGAGGGCATGGCAACCCACTGCAGTATTCTTGCCTGGAGAATCCCCATGGACAGAGGAGCCTGGTGGCATACAACAGTCTGTGAAGTCACAAAGAGTTGAACACAACTGAACAACTAAGCACAGCACAGCAAGAATCAGTTTCATTTCATAAGAGACATTCAGACATACTTCCAAAATCGTTGTGCCATTTTACAAATGAGAGTTCTTTTTGCTTTGCATTCTTGCCGGCAATTGATAAGGCAATATTTGGAATTTAGACATTGTTATAGATATATGAGATATAGAATGATCTCTGTTCATTTCCAAGGCAAACCACTAAATATCACGGTAATCAAAGTCTATGCCCCGACCAGCAATGCTAAAGAAGCTAAAGGTGAATGGTTCTATGAAGACCTACAAGACCTTCTAGAACTAACACCCCCAAAAATGTCCTTTTCATTATAGAGGACTGGAAAGCAAAAGTAGGAAGTCAAGAAACACCTGGAGTAACAGGCAAATTTGGCTTTAGAGTACAGGTTGAAGCAGGGCAAAGGCTAAGATCTGCCAAGAGAATACATAGGTCATACAAACACTCTCTTCCAACAACACAAGAGAAGACTCTACATATAGACATCACCAGATGGCAACACTGAAACCAGATTGATTATATTCTTTGCAGCCAAAGATGGAGAAGCTCTATACAGTCAGCAAAAACAAGACCAGGAGATGACTGTGGCTTAGATCATGAACTCCTTATTTCCAAATTCAGACTTAAATTGTAAAAGGAGGGAAAAACACTAGACCATTCATGTATGGCCTAAATCAAATCCCAAACAATTATAGAGTGGAAGCGAGAAATAGATTTAAAGGACTAGATCTGATAGACAGAGTGCCTGATGAACTATGGACAGAGGTTCGTGACATTGTACAGGAGACAAGGATCGAGACCATCCCCAAGAAAAATAAATGCAAAAGAGCAAAATGGCTGTCTGAGGAGGGCTTCAAGGCCAAATTTGCCTGTTACTCCAGGTGTTTCTTGACTTCTTACTTTTGTTTTGAGGCTGTGAAAAGAAGAGAAGACAAAAGTAAAGGAGAAAAGGAAAGATATACCCATTTGAATGCAGACTTCCAAGGAATAGCAAGGAGAGATAAGAAATCCTTCCTCAGTGATCATTGCAAAGAAATAGAGGAAAACAATAGAATGGGAAAGACTAGAGATCTCTTCACGAAAATTAGAGATACCAAGGGAACACTCCAAGCAAAGATGGGCTCAACAAAGGACAGAAATGGATCTAACAGAAGCAGAAGATATTAAGAAAAGGTAGCAAGAATACATGGAAAAACTATACAAAAGAGATCTTCACAACCCAGATAATCACGATTGGAGTGACCGCTCACTTAGAGCCAGACATCCTGAAATGTGAAGTCTGGAATGTGGGCCTTAGGAAGCATCACTATGAACAAAGCTAGTGGAGGTGATGGAATGCCAGTAGAGCTATTTCAAATCCTAAAATATGATGTTGTGAAAGTGCTACACTCAATATGCCAGCAAATTTTGAAAACTCAGCAGTGGCCACAGGACTGGAAAATGTCAGTTTTCATTCCAATCTCAAAGAAAGGCAATGCCAAAGAATGCTCAAACTACTGCACAACTGCACACATCTCACACGCTAGTAAAGTAATACTCAAAATTCTCCAAGCCAGGCTTCAACAATATGTGAACAATGAATTTCCAGATGTTCAAGCTGGTTTTAGAAAAGTCAGACGAACCAGAGATCCAATTGCCAACGTCTGCTGGATCATGGAAAAAGGAAGAGAGTTCCAGAAAAAGATCTATTTCTGCTTTATTGACTATGCCAAAGCCTTTGACTGTGTGGATCACAATAAGCGGTGGAAAATTCTGAGAGAGATGGGAATACCAGACCACCTGACCTACCTCTTGAGAAACCTATATGCAGGTCAGGAAGTATCAGTTAGAACTGGACATGGAACAACAGACTGCTTCCAAACTAGCAAAGGAATACGTCAAGGCTGTATATTGTCACCCTGCTTATTGAACTTCTATGCAGAGTACATCATGAGAAACGATGGACAGGAGGAAGCACAAGCTGGAATCAAGATTGCCGGGAGAAATATCAATAACCTCAGATATGCAGATGACACCACCCTTATGGCAGAAAGTGAAGAAGAACTATAGAGCCTCTTGATGAAAGTGAAAGAGGAGAGTGAAAAAGTTGGCTGAAAGCTCAACATTCAGAAAATGAAGATCATGGCATCTGGTCCCATCACTTCATGGGAAATAGATGGAGAAACAGTGGAAACTGTGGCAGACTTTATTTTCTTGGGCTTCAAAATCACTGCAGATGATGACTGCAGCCGTGAAATTAAAAGACGCTTACTCCTTGGAAGAAAAGTTATGACCAACCTAGACATCGTGTTAAAAAGCAGAGACATTACTTTGCCAACAAAGGTCAATCTAGTCGAGGCTATGGTTTTTCCAGTAGTCATGTATGGGTGGGAGAGTTGGACTATAAAGAAACCTGAGAGCCAAAGGACTGATGCTTTTGAACTGTGGCATTGGAGAAGGCTCTTGAGGGTCCCTTGGACTCCAAGGAGATTCAATCAGTCCATCTTAAACGAGATCAGTCTTGAATATTCATTGGAAGGACCAATGTTGAAGCTTAAATGTCAATATTTTGGCCACTTGATATGAAGTACTGACTCACTGGAAAGACCCTGATTCTGGGAAAGATTGAAGGCAGGAGGAGAAGGGGATGACAGAGGAAGAGATGGTTGGATGGCATCACCCACTCAATGGACATGAGTTTGTGTAAACTCTGGGAGTTGTGATGGACAGGGAGACCTGGCGTGCTGCAGTCCATGGGGTCACAAAGAGTAGGACATGACTGAGTAACTGAACTGAAATGACAGATATATGAAAGTGAAAGAAAGTGAAAGTCACTCATACATGTCTGAGTCTTTGCGACATCATATAGTCCATAGAATTCTCCAGGCCAGAATATTGGAATGGATAACCTTTATCCTTCTCCAGGGTATCTTCCCAACCCAAGGATCAAACTCACGTCTCCTGCATTGCTGGAGGATTCTTTACCAGCTGAGCCATAAGGGAAGCCCAGTTATACTGGAGTGGGTAACCTATCCCTTCTCCAGCGGATCTTCCTAACCCAGGAATCAAATCGGGGTCTCCTGCATTGTAGGTGGATTTTTTTACCAATGGAGATATCAGGGAAGCTATGGGTATATAGAGGCATTTTACTTTACATTTTCTAAATGGCAAATAATTTTGGTTATATTTTCATATACTTTTTTTATCTTCTTTGATGTCTTGACTTTTTGGCTGTTTTTCTCATTTTAAAATTGGATTCTCTAATTTCCTAATGTTGAATTTTAAGTGTTCTTTGTATATTTTGGATATGATTCCTTAATCAGATATGTTCTTGGTTTTGTTTGCAAATATTTTCCTTCAGTCTTGTCTTTTCATTATCTTAATATTATTTTTGTGGAGCAGAAGCTTTTCATTTAATGAAATTCAACTTATCTTTTTTTAATGAATCATATTTTTGGTTTTGAATGCTTAAAAATCATTGCCAAACCCAAGACAATAAAAATATTCTCCTGTATTTTCTTCTAGAAGCTAAAAAATGTTTTACATTTAAGCTTATGATGAGTAGTTTTGAGTTACTATCATGAAAAGTGTAGGTGTATGCCCACATCCTTTTTTTTTTTTTCCATAAATAGTCCAATTATCCCACTACCTTTTGTTGAAAAGAATATCCTATCTCCCTTAAATTACCTTTACTCCTTTGAAAAATACTATTTGACTATATTTGTGTTGATGTATCTTTGGATCTTCATTCTGTTCCATTTAACTTATGTGTCCATTCTCTCACCAATATCATTCTGTGTTGTTTATTGTAGCTTTATAGTAAACTTTGAAGTTGAACTGAGTGAGTCCTTTGAATTTCCTTGTCTACTTTAGTTTTGTGTTGTCTTTTCCTTCTTCGAATAAATTTGAGAATCAGTTTATAGATATCTTCTGAACAGCATGCTGGGATTTTGATTTAGATTGCCTTTGAATACATGCATCAAGGTGGAAAGATTTTCTTAAGTTTCCTAGTGTATAAGTACAGAATATCCCTCCATTTATTTAGGTCTTACTTAGTTTCTTTTATCTGTTTTATATTTTTCTAAAAATGCATGCATATATTTTACTATTTCCATACTTAAATACTGGGTTGGCCTAAAGGTTAGTTCATTTTTCCCACCATAAGATAGTTCTGGCAGTGCTTAGTTGTCTTATAAACTTCATTTGAAAGAATTTCGTTAGATTGAATTTTGACAGCTGTGATATTAGTGTGCATGTGATACAGGAGATGTGGGTTTGATCCCTGGGTCAGGAAGATCCCTGGAGGTGGATGACAATCCACTTCAATATCCTTTCCTGGAAAACCCCATGGACAGAGCAGCCTGACGAGCTGCAGTTCATGGGATCACAAAATAGTTGGACACAACTTAGTGACTAAGCAATAATTTGCTTGAATGGTTTTAATAAAACCTCTTTGTGAAGGTAATTTATTGAGTAGAAACCTGAGGTATGAGAAGGAGCCAGTCAAACGGAGTACTGGAAGAAGAGTACTCTGCTCTAGTCTCAATTCCCCCATAATTTGGGATTGAGATAGAGAATTCAGTTTTCACCCAGGTATGCAATAACCATAATCCCATACAGATGATGTATCAACCAGGGTTATTTGGAAGGGTTAACAAGAAGCAGGCTTCCCATTTGGTTCAGTGGTAAAGAGTCAGCCTGGAATGTAGAAGAACTGCAATGCAGGTTCCATCCCTGAGCTGGGAAAATCCTCTGGAGAAGGAAATGGCAGTCCATTCCAGTATTCTTGTCTGAGAAATCCCTTGGACAGAAGAGCCTAGTGGGCTACAGTCCATGAGACTGCAAAAGAGTTGGACACAACTGAGTGACTAAGCAACAACAATATTTCATTTTAGGTACAATGTTGAATCTTATTGTCTTTATTTTTAAAATCCAGTTGTTAATTATTGTTATAGAGAAAAGCAATTAAATTTTGTACAGTAACCTTGTATATTGCAAATTTTTTATAATCACTTATTAGCTTCAGGAGTTTTTTGTTGTTGGTGGTCCTTTAGGATTTTTTTATTTATTTATGATAGATCATCTATAAGCAATTTTATTCCTTTTAATCTTTTATTTTATTTTCTTGTCTAAAGTGTACTGCCTAACACTTACAGTATGACATTGAAAAACACCAGTGAGTGAAAATATGCTTGTCTGTTTTTATTTTTTTTTTTAAATGTATTTATTCTGAATTGGAGGATAATCACTTTACAATACTGCATTGGTTTCTGCCATACATCAACATGAATCAGCCATAGGTATACATACATCTCTTTCCTCTTGAAACTTCCTCCCACCCCCACTTTGCCCCACCCCTCCAAGCTGTCACAGAGCACTGAGTTTTAGCTCCCTGCTTCACACAGCAAATTCACACTGGCTGTCTGTTTTACTTATGGTAATGTATATGTTTCCATGTTATTCTCTCAATTTGTCCCACCCTCTTCTTCCCCTACTATGTCCACAAGTCTGTTCTCTATGTCTGCATCTCAATTGCTGCCCTTCAAATATATTCATCAGGCCATCTTTCCAGATTACATATATACACATTAATATATGATATTTGTTTTTCTCTTTCTGACTTACTTCACTCTGTATAATAGGCTGTAGGTTCATCTACCTCATTAGAACCAACTCAAATGTGTTTCTTTTTATGGCTGAGTAATATTCCATTATATATATGTATATATATGCACAGCTTTTGTCAAGGATTTTTACATTGCTCATAAGAAATATAGGCAGTAGTAGTTGATTCTTTTGTAAATATTTTAATTTTGGAGGTATCACTGACCTACAATACTGTGTTAATTCCAAGTGTATAGCAATGTGGTTCACTTATACATATATATATATATACATACACATATATACATATGTATGTATACACATATGTGTATATATATATATATATTCATTCTTTTTTAGATTATTGTCTAATATAGGTCATCATAAATATTCAGTAGATTTCCCTGGGTTATACAGTAGGTTCTTGTTATCTATTTTTTAATATATTCTCCAGTATTCTGGCCTGAAGAATTTCATGGATTGTATAGTCCATGGGGTTGCAAAGAGTCAGACAGGACTGAGTGACTTTCACTCTTTCACTTTCACCTCTCTTATATATCTCTATCTGGTATTGGTATTAGGGTAATGCTGGCATCACAGGATAAGTTTCCAAGAATTCCCTCAACTTCTATCTCTGGAAGAGATTTTAAAGCATTGTTAACTTATTTTTATTAAACATATGAGAATACACAGGTGAAACCATCTGAGACTAATGGTTTCTTTTTTCAGAACACTAATTACTTGCATTGTTCTTTTTATTATTATTATTTTATGAAAACTTGACATGAGATCTACACTTCTAACAAATTTTTATATTGTACCTAAAATGTTTTTCCACCTTTTGTGTGTGTGTGTGTGTGTGTGTGTGTGTGTGTATGTGTTGTTGTTGCCTATGTTTGGTGTGGTATTTATGAATCATTTCCAAGACAAATGCCATGAAATTTTCTCCTATTTTTTGTTCAAGAATTTTACAATTTTGGTATTATGTTCAAGTCCTTTAACCCACTGTGGAGTTGATTTTTCTGTACATTGTAAGATGGTGGTCCAGTTTTATTCTCTTGTAGGTAAATATCTGATTTTCACAACACCATTTGTTGAAGGGACTAACCTTTCTCTGTACTGTTGAAGCTACCTTTGTTTAAGACTAATTAACTATATATGCATGGAATTATTTGGGGGTCATTTATTTAGCTTCATCAATCTAAATGTTTCTCTTTATGCCAGTACCATACAATTTCACTTACATGGTTTTGTAACTTATTCTGAAATTAGGAAGTATGATGCCTCTAACTTTGTTCTAATTTCCCCAAATAGTTTAGGGTACTAAGTATCTTTTTGGTTCTATATTAGTTTTAGTATATATTTTTAACTCCTGTGAAATATGACATTGTGATTTTGATAGGGATTGCATTAAAGCTGGATAAGTTTGGGTAGAAAGAAGATTTTAGTTGTATGGTTTCTAATACATGGACACACGATTCCTTTCCAATTTTTTTGCATCTTTATTTCATTAATGAGTCTTCAACATATAAATCTTGCACCTCTTAAATTATTCCTATGTGTTATTTTAATGGGATTGTTTTCTTAATTTCCTTTTCACTTTGTTTTAGTGTGTAGCAATGCAACCAATTTTTAAATGTTGATTTATATACTGCAACTGGACTGAATTCCTTTATTAGTCCTAACAATTGTTGTATGTGAAATTTTTAGGGTTTTATAGATATAGGATCTTATTATCTATAATCAGATAATTTTATTCCTTCCTCTGGTTTAGATGTCTTTCACTTTTGATTTGAAAGATTGCTCAGGACTTCTATACTTTAGTCTTGCCAATATCACTTTGCCAGCAAAATATTGATGTATAATTCAATTCTTAGTAGGTATAATGAATAGGTGGTCTTCCCAGGTAGCTCAGTGGTAAAGAACCTACCCGCATGTACAGGAACCTCAGGAGAAACTGATTTGATCTCTGGGTTTTGAAGATCCTCTGGAGTAGGAGATGGTAACCCACACCAGTATGCTTGCCTGGAAAATCCCATGGACAGAGAAGATATGTGGGCTACAATCCATATGGTCACAAAGAGTCAAAGAAAACTTAGTGACTGAGCATGCAAATATGGATATAAAATGAATAGGTATATTCATATGATCTATTTTTCCTCATGATATTTGATAATTTGTATATTAAAAGGAATTATTCCATTTTAGTTATCAAATCTATGGGCATTGAATTGTTCAAAATATTCTGAATTTTTTTTAAAAAAATGAGATGAATAGTTAAGCTTCCTCTTTCATATATGATATAAAATATGTCTTTTTTTTATTTTATCTTAGTTAACCTGACTGGAATCTTATCAAATTTTGAGTATCTTTTTCAAAAATCTAGCTTTTGGATTTGAATATTTTTTTCTTTTTCACCCTTTTTTGTTCTCAATTTCATTGAATATTGTTGTAATAGCATTTTTCTTCTTGCTTTGCAATTAAATTGTTGTTCGTTTTCAAGTTTCTGAAACTGAAAATTTAAAGTATTAATTTTAATCTCTCTTCTTTTCTAAGATATAAATTTCATTCTATAAATATCCCTGTACCTCTGGTTCCTACTCTATCTCACAAATTTTGATGTGTTGTAATTTAGTTTTTGTTATTTTCAATGTAATTTTTAAAATTATCTTGAGAATTCATGATATTTTATTTAGAAGTATGCTATTTACCTTATCAAATATTTTTATATTTTCCAGCTATCTTTTTATCAATAATTTTTAGTTTATTTCTATTGTCATCTGGAACATAATTATTGGATTTTTTTTTTTTTTTTTTTTTTTTGCCATTGTGTGTTGTATGGCTCAGAATGTGGTCTTTCTTTGTGCAGGTTACAGGTAAGCTTGAGAAAAATCTGTATTCTACTGAAGGTGGATATAGTACTTATACATGTTGATTAGAACAAGAAGAATGATTGTGATATTTAGATAAATTATATCCTTTTTCATTTTTTATACTCCCTTTTGATAAATTCACTCTTTCCTTGGTTAAAGTTTGAAATATTTTAATCAGTTATTTAAATTTAATTTATATAAATATAAAATTTATATTATATATATGATTTTTGTTCTGATGCTTACTTTGTCTCTTTGGACTCTGTGTATGTGTGTGTGTCTGCCTTTTAGATCACTTTGTAATTCTTTCGTGAACACAGTTTTGATTTTGAACTATTAAACTTGTGCAAAGGTCATAGAATAGATACAGCTTTTTCTGTGTGTCCATATTGGAATGATTAAAATTGAATTGTATGTGCTTATGTGCTTGTCAGAAGAAAGAATAAAAATTAAAAAACATATAATCAGTTCAGTTCAGTTCATTTCAGTTGCTCAGTCGTGTCCGACTCTTTGCGACCCCATGAATCGCAGCACACCACGCCTCCCTGTCCATCACCATCTCCCGGAGTTCACTCAGACTCACGTCCATTGAGTCCGTGATGCCATCCAGCCATCTCATCCTTGGTCGTCCCTTTCTCCTCCTGCCCCCAATCCCTCCCAGCATCAGAGTCTTTTCCAATGAGTCAACTCTTCGCATGAGGTGGCCAAAGTACTGGAGTTTCAGCTTTAGCATCATTCCTTCCAGAGAAATCCCAGGGTTGATCTCTTTCAGAATGGACTGGTTGGATCTCCTTGCAGTCCGACGGACTCTCAAGAATCTTCTCCAACACCACAGTTCAAAAGCATCAATTCTTTGGCGCTCAGCCTTCTTTACAGTCCAACTCTCACATCCACACATGACTACTGGAAAAACCATAGCCTTGACTAGACGGACCTTAGTCGGCAAAGTAATGTCTCTGTTTTGAATATACTATCTAGGTTGATCATAACTTTTCTTCCAAAGAGTAAGAGTCTTTTAATTTCATGGCTGCAGTCACCATCTGCAGTGATTTCGGAGACCAAAAAAATAAAGTCTGACACTGTTTCCACTATTTCCCCATTTGTTTCCCATGAAGCGATGGGACCAGATGCCATGATCTTCCTTCTCTGAATGTTGAGCTTTCAGCCAACTTTTTCACTCTCCTCTTTCACTTTCATCAAGAGGCTTTTTAGCTCCTCTTCACTTTCTGCCATAAGGGTGGTGTCATCTGCATATCTGAGGTTATTGATATTTCTCCTGGCAATCTTGATTCCAGCTTGTGTTTCTTCCAGTCCAGGGTTTCTCATGATGTACTCTGCATAGAAGTTTAATAAGCAGGGTGACAATATACAGCCTTGAAGTACTCCTTTTCCTATTTGGAACCAGTCTGTTGTTCCATGTCCAGTTCTAACTGTTGCTTCCTGAGCTGCATACAGATTTCTCAAGAGGCAGGTCAGCTGGTCTGGTATTCCCATCTCTTTCAGAATTTTCCACAGTTTCTTGTGATCCACACAGTCAAAGGCTTTGGCATAGTCAATAAAGCAGAAGTAGATCTTTTTCTGGAACTCTCTTGCTTTTTCCATGATCCAGTGGATGTTGGCAATTTGATCTCTGGTTCCTCTGCCTTTTCTAAAACCAGCTTGAACATCTGGAAGTTCACGGTTCACGTATTGCTGAAGCCTGGCTTGGAGAATTTTGAGCATTACTTTACTAGCATGTGAGATGAGTGCAATTGTGTGGTAGTTTGAGTATTCTTTGGCATTGTCTTTCTTTGGAATTGGAATGAAAACTGACCTTTTCCAGTCCTGTGGCCACTGCTGAGTTTTCCAAATTTGCTGGCATATTGAGTGCAGCACTTTCACAGCATCATCTTTCAGGATTTGAAACAGCTCAACTGGAATTCCATCACCTCCACTAGCTTTGTTCGTAGTGATGCTTTCTAAGGCCCGCTTGACCTCACATTCCAGGATGTCTGGCTCTAGATTAGTGATCACATCATCATGATTATCTGGGTCGTGAAGATCATTTTTGTGCAGTTCTTCCGTGTATTCTTGCCACCTCTTCTTAATATCTTCTGCTTCTGTTAGGTCCATACCATTTCTGTCCTTTATCAAGCCCATCTTTGCAGGAAATGTTCCCTTGGTATCTCTAATTTTCTTGAAGAGATCTCTAGTCTTTCCCATTCTGTTGTTTTCCTCTATTTCTTTGCATTGATTACTGAAGAAGGCTTTCTTATCTCTTTTTGCTATTGTTTGGAACTCTGCATCCAGATGCTTATATATTTTCTTTTCTCTTTTGCTTTTTGCCTCTCTTCTTTTCACAGCTATTTGTAAGGCCTCCCAGACAGCCTTTTTGCTTTTTTGCCTTTCTTTTCCATGGGGATGTTCTTGATCCCTGTCTCCTGTACAATGTCATGAACCTCATTCCATAGTTCATCATATAATAATACCTTTCAAATGTTTTAAGTGATTATATCCAAAAACTTTCTTATTTTTTCACACTGTCATTCTACAACAAAAGTACTCTTTTATTTCCCCAAGTTGCATGCACATTACTTCATTTGATCCTTAACTAAAGAAACAGCAATTGATTCCAGCACTAGTTGAAAAAAGGTTTCAGTTAGACTTGCTACAGGTAAGAATGCCAGTCTCCATTGTAATACATTCTTAAGCAAATCTTATGGTTAATTTTGATTATAAATTATTTTTACTTGGTTTCTTCATTTTGAAATCTAGCTAATTCTTATCTGAATTATGGTTTTAATTGTAATTGTTAATTTTTTGTTTACTCTGATGCTCTTCATATATATGGAAGAATAAATTAATTATCTGCTATACATTCAATTAGGAACTGGAAAGTACCATTTTATTTTAAGGATTCTCCATGTTCCTGTAGCTTTCCTAAAGCATTTTTATTTTCACATTTGCAATGAGCCTTATCTTAGTGGGCCACTAAGTAATTGTTTTAAATAAACATAGGCATACATGCACACATGCACACACACAAGGAAATAGTATAGCTGATAACAGAGAAGGCCGAGTAGTAGAAATTACATTGGTGTATCATTTATATTAGAGTCAAATAATTTTTAAGGTCTCGGTGCTCCTTTAGCATTTTACTATACAAAACCAGGATAATATCATTAATGTTAAAGATATAATTTAGTCATAACAAATGTGTAAACAAGTTCAGCATACTTCTTAAGAAATGAAGTAATGTACAGTTAATTCTACATCAAATTGTTCTTTTCTGTGTATTTTGTACTCCATCTTATTCAAAGAAAGATAAGCAACTAATAACAGTACTTAAAATTTAAGATGCCCTAAATTAAAGTAAGAAAACTTTACTGAAAACTGTAACTGATAAAATCTAAATTTAGAAACTAACTTTATGTGTCAAGTATAGTAATCAAAACTCTTTATGTATTCACCTGTCTGCATATTTAAATGTATATATTCTTACTTATTTAATTTTGTTTCACATTTTTTGTTTCCTTCTGTAAGGTGGCTTAGAGGTTAAAGTGTCTACCTGCAATGTGGGAGACCTTGGTTCAATCCCTGGGTTGGGAAGATCCCCTGGAGAAGGAAACAGCAACCCACTCCAGTATTCTTGCCTGGAGAATCCCATGGACAGAGGAGCCTGGTGGGCTACAGTCCATGGGGTCACAAAGAGTCAGACACGACTGAGCGACTTCACTTTCACTTTCAAAGCTATTTGATATAGTTTTTAAGATAGAAAATTGTTAGTTAATTGATAGCCTTAGTTAATTGATAACACTAGATAAATATTTATTAGTGAACTTAGATTTGAGGCTTCAGTAGAGCATGTTGCTGCTACTGTTTAGTCACTAAGTCATGTTTGACTCTATGACCCCATGGACTGTAGCCTGCCAGAAAATGAATAAACATCTATATCTATGTTGCTCAACAATGTGCTTGTATGTGTATATTATTACAGGTTTCATTGATATATACTACTGCAAAAATATTCATTTCAAAAAGACATTCCTCTTAATATAATTTACTTTTGAAATAAAACAGAATTTTCTCTCTGTTCTATAGATGTACCCCAAATATTAAAATGCAAGAAAGCTTATAAATGAGTAGTATAATTTATTTTAAATTGATTTGAAAATTTCTCTGTGACATAATGATACTTAATTTCTCTTATCTACTGTAAAATGATGTATTGCTTTTTACATTATGAGTGAATCTTTTTTCCTCCAAATTCTTTGTATAAATTATGGTGTACTCATACATCAAGTATCTACACTTAATTTGTAATCTATGCTGATATTTGAAAACTGTGGTTTAATACTTAAGACTTTGCTGAATCAGGAGGAATTTGTTGAGAGGAAGGCTGGTCAATGATATTTCTTGTTTGTTTTCTAAAAGATGAGCTAAGTGGCTTAAAAATATAGAGCACTCCTAAGAGTTCAGAGAATCCTTAATTCATCTCTCTAGTGTACAATGAATCTCTTCTTTGAGCAGGTTTATTTCTTTTATCAAACGGTTCACATAATGGATAGCACTGGTATAAAACAATGACCAGGTTGTGATGGATATTTCTGGGCTCAGGAGTCCTCTCAGTGATGAGGAATGGAGAGACCTAGCATAATACAAGTGTATAACACAGACAGACTTTAAAGAAAAAATTTCCATTCAGCTTTGAGAATGATTTGGCCCTTTGCTAAGGTACAATATCCCTTAGTGATGTAAGCTTTAAAAAAGGTGAATGCTGCCACTGCTACTAAGTACTTCAGTCATGTCTGACTCTGTGCGACCCCATAGACAGCGGCCCACCAGGCTCCTCTCTTCCTGGGATTCTCCAGGCAAGAATACTGGAGTGAGTTGCCATTTCCTTCTGAATAGATGTTAAGAAATCTTTCTTAAACACATCAGCATGAATCCTGCATCAAGATCTACAATCTTTCTTTTCTAGATCTATGAACATTTTCCCCACTAAAAGGTTGCTTTTCTCAGCTTGTGTGCATATGAATGTTATGATATGAGGAAAGGAAAAAAAGAAGAGGAAAACTCAATACAGATATAAGCATTTAGCCTAATTTTGTGATGTGATGTCACTTTGTCTTTGATTTCTGTCTCTGCTTTGGCCTTAAACTTCATTTACAGAATCTATGGTTAAGTCTCTAAACTTTTAAAACCTCAATTCTTAACAACAATAACAGCAAAAGAAGAGTCAGTGCTGACTGTCAGTGATTGGGGTAATGAATTTTCAGGCTTTAATATTAATAGTCTTTCTCACAAGAGATGAATTTCTGGTGCTTTGGTCAGGTCAATATTACCGGGGGGGGGGGGGAGCTTTCTAATGGTAAATTTATTTCAGGATATCTGCTCCCAATGCAAGTTCAAATATGAAAGAAAAGGGCATTGTGACTCTTCCTATTGACTCACTGGCTTCTCTCAAGTCATACACTTTCTAAAGCAGGAGAAACTTGTCAAGTTGATCCATGGTCCATACTTGGCTCACTTCTAATGTTCTGTTAGGAACAAGACAAGTAGTCTTAGCTCAAAGACAGAGAAGAACCAACAAGAATGTGAATCAAACCCACAAAGTATTGAAAGACAACTAAGGTTTTGGATCAGTAGTTTAGAGAATAATGGTCATTTCCATGGCTGCCAATTTGGACAAATTATAGACTTTTTCAGCAGGCATACAAAATAAAATGCTGAATGTTTTGATCTTTTCATCAAAAAAAAAAAAAAAAGGAAAAAAAAAACCTGAGTTGTGGGTATAAACACTTTCTTATTAGAAATTCCATTTAGCTTTACTGACTGAGTAGTAAGAAAGTCCCTTTAGATATGTTTGCTCCAGGCTGTAAAAGGGAGGAGATGTATTTACAGATGCTTACTTTCTGAAGGTCATTTAAATTGTCCAGATTATGGTAAAAATTATTTTGAAGACATGACTTACGAAATACTTGCAACTTATATATTTGAATGAAATACTTTTAAGATGAAGCAATGGTTACAGATGTGCAGTTGGTTTGTTAAAGCACTTGTCTGAGGTAATTAAAACCTGAAATAATTAAATGGTATGGATGTAATGAAAACAAGAAAAAATAATTGATGTTCTCAGAAAATCAAGATGAAGAAACTATGTTTAAATGACGAAACAATTGATAATGTCCCAAATTCATCAGAATAGAAATTGCCCTACCTCAGGATCAAAGTGAGGAATCAAATCTCCAGAAACTTGCATCCTGAACACAGAAGTCTACATTAATCAATACCTTTGGTGAGGCCAAAAGCTCCCAAGTTAGAATCCCCCAAAAGCAGAACCAAATAGCCACTTATACCTGTGGAGTGTTAAATTTCAGTTTATCACATGTTGTGCTAAAATCCTTTACATCTGCCAGAGAGTCTGGAAGTCATTGGGTGGAGGGAGCCCTGAATGTGTGTACTTTAGAATGTAATCAAATACTAACAGGTCTGAAGGGAGAAATTGATAATACCAAATAGTGTAGGTATGCTCAGTTGCTCAATTGTATGCTACTCTTTCTGACACTGTGGGTGGTAATCTGCTATGCTCCTCTGTCCATGGGTATCTCCAGGCAAGAATACTGGAGTGGGGGTGCTACCTCCTCCTCCAGAGGATCTTCCTGACCCAGGGATTGAACCTGCTACTACTGCATTAGCAGGCATATTCTTTACTTATGAGCCACCTGGAAAGCCCTCCAAATGGTAGGGGACTTCAGCACTCCCATTTCAACCTTGGATAGATCATCTAGATAAAAAATAAAAAATGAAGTTAGACTTGAACCATACTTTAGACCAAATAGATCTACCAGACCGCCATAGAACATTCCATCCCAAAGCAGCAGAATACACATTCTTCTCGAGCACATGGGACAGTCTTCAGAAAAGATAATATGTTGGGCCAAAAATAAAGTAAGAAGCCTGAGATTATGTCAAGTATCTTTTCCAATTAAAACAGTATGAAAATAAAAATCAATAATAGGAAGAAAGTTGGAAAATTCACAAATATGTGGAAATTAAGCAATACACTCCTAAATAATCAGTTAAAGATAAAATCAAAAGAGAAATTTTTAGAAGTCTTGAAACAAATAAAAATTAAAACACAACAACAACAAAAAAGCAAAATCAGTCAAAGCAGGAAGTTTAGAGGGATAAACACCACCATTAACAAGAAAGAAGAGCTGAAAAATCAAAGCACTTAATTTTACATTGCAACATACTATAAGAAAAGAATAACGTGAAGTCTCTCAGTCATGTCCAACTCTTTGTGACCCCATGGACTGTAGCTTACAAGGCTCCTCTGTCCATGGAATTTTCCAGGCAAGAGTACTGAAGTGGGTTGCTATTTCCTTTTCCAGGGGATCTTCCTGACCCAGGGATTAAACCCAGGACTCCCTCATTGCGGGCAAATGCTTTACCGTCTGAGATACCAAGGAAGTCTCAAGAAAAGAACAAACTAACCCTGAAAGTGGGAGTCCTTAGGTGGCGCTAGTGGTAAACAACCTGCCTTCTCATGCTAGAGACACAAGCAATGCGGTTCCATCTCTGGGTCTGCAAGGTTCCCTGGAGGAGGAAAAGGCATCGCACTCCAGTATGCTTGCTTGGAAAATCCCACGGACAGAGGAGCCTGGTGGGCTTCAGTCCATGGATCCTCAAAGAGTCGGACATGACTGAGCACGCGTGCACACACACACAGACACTTACGCCCGAAATTAGCAGAAGGGAGGAAATAACAAAGAAGTTCAGTTCAGTCACTCAGTCGTGTCCGACTGTTTGTGACCCCATGAATCGCAGCACGCCAGGCCTCCCTGTCCATCACCAACTTCCGGAATTCACTCAGACTCATGTCCATCGAGTCAGTGATGCCATCCAGCCATCAAAGAACAGAGGAGCTATAAATGGAATACATATCCCCCCCAAAATCAATGTAACTAAGAGTTGTTGTTTTTTCTTTAAAGATAAAACATACAAACTTATAGACCACCTACTCAAGACAGAGGATTCAAAAAAATAAAATCACAAATAAATAAAGACAATAACACTGACATGACTGAAATACCAAGTTCCCCAAAAAATTAAAACTAAAACTGCAATATGTTCCATCAATCCCCTTTCTAGCATTATATATGTATATATAAAAGACTTCCCTTCCATGTCTATTGCCGTATTATGTATAATAGCTAAGAAACGGAATGTTATTCATCTCTAAGGAGGGATTACTGTCATTTGCAACAACATGCTTGAAACGAGGGCATTATGCTAAGTTAAATAAATCAGACAGAGAAAGATAATTACTGTTTGGTCTCATTCAAATGTGGAATCTAAAAAATGAACTTGTAGAGACACAATAGAATGGTAGTTGACAAGGGCTGGAGCTTGGAAAAAATCTGTAGATGTTGGTCAAATGTTATAAACTTTCAGTTATAAGACAAATCAGTTTTGAGGATTTAAGTACATTATGGTGATTGTCATTAGTAAAACAGTGTTATATACTGAAACTTGCCAAGAGTAGTTCTTCAGTGTTCCCACCATAAAAAAGAAGTGGTAATGGAACAACAGACTGGTTCCAAATAGGAAAAGGAGTACGTCAACGCTGTATACTGTCACCCTGCTTATTCAACTTAGATGCAGAGTACATCATGAGAAACACTGGGCTGAAAGAAGCACAAGCTGGAATCAAGATTGCCGGGAGAAATATCAATAACCTCAGATATGCAGATGACACCACCCTTATGGCAGAAAGTGAAGAGGAACTAAAAAGCTTCTTGATGAAAGTGAAAGAGGAGAGTGAAAAAGTTGGCTGAAAGCTCAACATTCAGAAAATGAAGATCATGGCATCTGGTCCCATCATTTCATGGCAAATAGATGGGGAAACAATGGAAACAGTGTCAGACTTTATTTTTTTGGGCTCCAAAGTCACTGCAGATGGTGACTGCAGCCATGAAATTGAAAGACGCTTACTCCTTGGAAGGAAAGTTATGACCAACCTAGATAGCATATTGAAAAGCAGAGACATTACTTGTCAACAAAGTTCCGTCTAGTCAAGGTTATGTTTTTTCCAGTGGTTATGTATGTATGTTAGAGTTGGACTGTGAAGAAAGGTGATCTCCAAAGAATTGATGCTTTTGAACTGTGGTGTTGGAGAAGACTCTTGAGAATCTCTTGGACTGCAAGGAGATCCAACCAGTCCATTCTAAAGGAGATCAACCCTGAGTATTCTTTGGAAGGACTGATGCTAAAGCTGAAACTCCAGTACTTTGGCCACCTCAATGGAAGAGTTGACTCATTGGAAAAGACTCTGATGCTGGGAGGGATTGGGGGCAGGAGGAGAAGGGGATGACAGAGGATGAGATGGCTGGATGGTATCACTGACTTGATAGAAGTGAGTTTGAGTGAATTCCGGGAGTTGGTGATGGACAGGGAGGCCTGAAGTGCTGCGATTCATGGGGTCGCAAAGAGTCAGACACGACTGAGTGACTGAACTGAACTGAATTATGTGATGCAAGGGAGTTGTTTACTAATGCTGTGGTGGTAATCATTTTGTGTTATATAAGTATTCAGAATCAACATTTTGTATAGACAAAACTCATACAATGTTGTTTATCAATTATATCTCAAATCTAGATAAAGATTGAAATAGAAAGTAAGAAAAATAAATACATTTCTAAAAGGAAAAAGTAGCACATTTCCTTTTCTCTTCCCTTAATCTGTTATATCTTTGCTAATAGCAAATAATAGTACACACATATCTGTACTTATGTTTATATATTTATATCTACACAATATATATGTACACATTTATTTCTACATTCAAATAAAAGCATAACACATATCTTTTTTGTATTCCCTAAATAATCAAATGCACAATTTACTTCCAACTCTTCTAGCACACAAACTGTATTTAGAAAAGGAATGTATTATAAGCAACACAAAGAAAGAGCTAATATTTTATAACTCCAAGTCAAATTTTGAATTTAATAGGAAAAAGGTATCTTCAAAATTAATGAAAAATAACTTATTAATATCCCTTCTAAGACAACAAGGTTAACATTGATTTATAATTTCTCTTTTTTACTTGATGTTTAAGAAAGATTGTTGAATTGCTAGCTGAAAATTACTCAAGTAAACTGGTGTATTTGTTTCTCATCGTATCAAGTTCATGAGAAAGTTGAAAAATAGTACTTTAATACTTTGAAAAGTGAAAGTGAACATGAAAGTCACTTGATTTTGTCTGACTCTTTGTAACCCCAAGGACTATATAGTCCATGGAATTCTCCAGGCCGGAATACTGGAGTGGGTAGCCCTTCCCTTTTCAAGGAAATCTTCCCAACCCAGGGATTGAATCCAGGTCTCCCACATTGTGGGCAGATTCTTTACCAGCAGAGCTATGAAGGAACTCCCTTTGATACTTTATCCTTAGATATTTAGGACCACATATTCAGGATAGGAAATGTAAATATCAGGTTTCAATAAATTGCTTAATACTATTTCTTGTTAATTTCTTCAGCTGTTCCTGGTTCATGTGTTACATTTGGCTGTGTTGAAAGGAATGAAAATAATTATCACAATGATTTCCTCAGAGGTACCCAGATTAAGAAATTTATGATATATAAATTTTAGCCTATCATTGATTTTTTTAAAATATGTTAAATGTTCCACTTACTCTTCTTCCTGTTAATTTATAGTGAAGGCAATAAATACAATTGTGAAAAGAAGGTAGAGCATATTTTATGTCATACCTATACAAACATAAAATGTAATCTTATTCATTTGGATGATATATGGTTACTAATAGTAAATAACAAATTGAAAATGAGATTAAATTAAATTTCATTGGGTAACTATAAAACATTCTATATCATTTATCAGAATAAACATGTTGTCTATCATGTCCTTGGAACTATGCTATTCATTTGGTATACAGTCATGAAAAAAAAATTCTGTCCTTGGCCTCACAGAATATACATTTTAATAAAGGATATGGATAGCAATCAAATAAGTGTATAGATTAAATTGTGTCCATTTGGTAAAGCAGCAGAACAGTGTGCTCTGAGAGAGTATAATGAATTATTGAATATGGGAGTTAGGAGAGGATCTCTGAGGAGTGGCACTGAAACAAGTTTGAAAGATGAAGAGAAGGAAACCAGTGAGTAAAGAGGCAATAAGGATAGCATAAAAGAAGCTCGAGATCGTTAGAATATTTTCTGGAATTCCTGTGGTATTGAAAGATGGAAATGGCAAAGAAGAACCAAAAAAATAAGATTACAAGTCTTAGAAAGATATATTTTCAATTATGTTATTCCATAGAAAGTAGTTGGAGAAGGAAATGGCAACCCACTCCAGTACTCTTGCCTGGAAAAATCCCATGGACAAAGGAGCCTGGTAGGCTACAGTTCATGGGGTCGCAAAGAGTTGAACACGACTGAGCAACTTCACTTTCACTTTTCACTTTCATGCATTGGAGAAGGAAATGGCAACCCACTCCAGTATTCTTGCCTGGAGAATCCCAGGGACAGAGAAGCCTGGTGGGCTGCCGTCTATGGGGTCGCATAGAGTTGGACACGACTGAAGCGACTTAGCAGCAGCAGCAGAAAGTAGTTAAGACTAGAAACTCAGGGGAATACACAATAAAACATAACAGATTTTTCAAAGTGCCTAGCTGTCTCAAAAAGAGGGAATGAAGGCTTAAAAAATCAGCAAACAATAAATAAAGGAAATAAGGAAGGGAGAAATGAAAGAAGGCAAGGAAGATACAAAAAAAAAAAGGGTATGGAACTAGAAGTACAGCTTTAGAGTTTATATACACAATTCCACATTCATTTTATTTGCTTAAAATCCAATCATAGTACTCTGTGTAAACTTCAAAAAAATGTCAAGAAGATCTGGAAGAGGAGGAAATGAGCTTGATTATTAGCCGGTACATCCTGCCACAATTACTTGTTGCATCCTAGTTTAAAATATTCATATATTCTCAGAGAGAGACATCTCTATAGCTGTTTGTCTCTAATTTTTCACCATAAATCCAATGACATTTCCTCATATGTATTTGGCTGACTAAGCCCTTTTGTTTATTTTTTCATTTTTTATATACCAATGCATATATATTTATATGTACATTATCTCTGTTCTATATATATATCACATATAATACATACGTAAACATAAATATGTGATTTATATTCATGTATTTTTACATAAAAGAACACCTCCAAAGTTAATGACTTAAAGTCAAAATATTTTATCACTCATGGCTTTGCATGTTAACAGGGTCAGATACATGATCATCACTGGTGTTTCCTAAAGCCTATTTCAGTCAATAGTTACTGGACTTGAAGTCTTTTGAAGGCTCACTTGTGCTGGGTATCTTTGCTCACACCTCTCGTTCTTCAGCTGAGATGGCTAGAAAACTAGCAAGTTAGTCAAATGCTGATTCACTTTCTCCTCATAAGCCGTCTCCCCAGGGCTATTTTGGGCTCACTCAAAATGTTGCTCTCTTGTGTTAAGCTTTCTACCTAGTAACCACCTTCCTCAATGGCCTAGAGAGAAGCTGGAAGGTGTCTCATGACCTAGACTCAGAAATCTCAGAATATGAATTCTTCCACATTCTTTCGGTTGAGAGAGTCACTAAATCCAAACTACATTTAAAGGAAAGGCAAACATAATTCACCTCTATTTGTGAGAACCAGCATTTTGATGCAGAAAAGGAAGAGATCCATGGTGATCCTTTGGAGGAGGGGGAGGAGCTCCTCCTATTGGAGGAGCTTTTGCAGCATTACAGAACTCAAAATTTGTATGTATGTTTTTTGTTTATAGTCTTCCACTATGTTGTAAGGTTTAGAGAGCAGGGGTGTGTTTTTCCCAGTGACTTGCAGTGATTTATGTTAAATGACTTCTTTAAAATACCTATTTTTCGCCAGTCTATGTCTGACGCAGGATACAGCATGCTTGGGGCTGGCGCATGGGGATGACCCGCAGAGATGTTATGGGGAGGGAGGTGGGAGGGGGGTTCATGTTTGGGAACACATGTAAGAATTAAAGATTTTAAAATTAAATTAAAAAAATAAATAAATAATAAGGAAAATAAAAGAAAAAAAAATTACAAAAAAAAATACCTATTTAATAGGTGCCTATCAGTATAGCAATATAACATTAGTTATTATCAGTGAACATATTTCAAAAAAATGTCAAGAGAATTAGAAAGGAAAAGTGGTGAAAGAGATAAGACAAGGAGAAAATTATGTTTCCAAAGTGTTAAACGTCTCCACCACATGAAAAATCTAGAGACATTTTCAGACTTACAGTGTGAATGTGTTTTTCAATATCTTTGTACTAAGCAGCAGCAATAACTCATTCAACTATCTGTAGTAATTTAGCTATACTATGATATCTTAACTCAAGTTTCAAAAAAAAGGAACATTAAAATCATCACAACAAACTCAGTTATTCATAGTAATCATACAGAGAAAAGATAGATTTTTGGACTAAGACATCAAAAGTTGTTAGAAAGTTACAAAGGAATCATCACAAAGAAATGAAAGCCACAATTCTTACTAAGTGACAGACTGTGAATTTGTACATATGTGTCAATAGCTCTTAAAAATTTGCATGCATTGATAAAGTGTTATAAAGATAATCTAAGAACATCTTCACTGTGATAACATATTAAGTCAAATAATCACTTTCAAGCCCAAGTTTAATTTAAATAAATGTACACATGTTAGAAAATTGGGCAAAAAATATGTTGTGTAATTAATATAAAATATAGTATCATGCTATACTTTATGAAATTTTATTATAGATTTTAACCCACTTATAAATTTGTTTTATTTATAAAGAGATGATATTACAGAAAAAATAGATTTCTCTCTAAATTGTAAGTACATGAAGTCTACCAAGCAGTACACATTCTAGTGTTTGTACTGTGAAAACTTTTGAAATAATTTTGCAATTCAGAAATACAACATTATACAAATCTTAACTTTAATTGTATCCAACAGGCTTTTCAGATATTTTATATTATAAATGTTTTATTTTTCTAGAATCTGATATATCAAAGCATTTTTCAGAGGAAAAGTATTGTAGAATCACAAAAGGAAATATATTAAATTTAAAAATAAATTCATATAAGTAAAGATGAATTGGCATATTGTGACTGTATTTCAAAAGTATCCACTTAACATTCACTAATCTTAAAAAGAATTTAATTAAAACCATTGTCATTCTATCGCTGTCATATACCCCATGAATCACAGCACTCCAGGATTCCCTGTCTTTCATTCTCTCCCAGAGTTTGCTCAAACTCATATCCACTGAGTCAGTGATGTCATCCAACCATCTTATCCTTTTGCCTGCCCCTTCTCCTCCTGCCCTCAATCTTTCCCAGCATCAGGGTCTTTTCCAATGAGTCAGCTCTTCGCATCAGGTGGCCAAAGTACTGTAGTTTCAGCTTCATCATCAGTCCTTCCAATGTATTTTCAGGGTTGATTTCCTTTAGGATTGAATAATTTGTGCTTCTTGTTCAGGGGACTCTAAAGAGTCTTGTCTGTCAGTCTTACTTTTTCTGTACAGACTAGCTCTCCATGACTTGGCATTTACATCATGAATACTTTTCTCTATCATAGACAACAGTCACATACATACATATGAACATGTACACTAGCCTCCAGTCAGCCTCCAGACATCTACAGAGATTTAATCAATTGTGACCTTGAGAGGCTACACTTATAAAAGTATAATTATAGCTGTTAAAGAACACATATATGGTTAAACTTAGAATGTTCTGGAAGAGAAGAAGGAGGGACCTGTAGGAAAGAATGACACTCAGAAATAATCAGAATGATAGTTTGTATTCCAGCAGTATTAATTATAGGTAAATGACCTTGGAAAGGTTGTTAAAACCAATATATAAACACATATGTGTATGTGTTAAACACACACACACACATATGCACATACACACACACACATATATATATGCATATATCTCCTAGATTTATTTTTAGGTTTAATAAGTGATACATCTAAAATCACTTAAGAAATTTCCTGGCATGTATAAAGTATTTGCTCAGTCACCAGTCATGTCCTATTTTTTGCAACTCCATTGACGTAGCCCAACAGGCTGATATATATGCAGATTCTAAAGCGTATGTTGCATGTGCTTAGTCGCTTCAGTTGTGTCCAACTCTTTGAGACTCTATGGACAAAAGCCTTCCAGGCTCCTCTGTCCATGGGATTCTCCAGGCAACAATACAGGAGTGGATTGCCATTTCTTCCTCCAAGGGATCTTCCTGACCTGGGAATCGAACTCACATCTGCATTGGCAGGGACTTCTTTTCCACTGAGCCACCTGAGAAGCCCTGGCTTGTATAAATTAGTAGGCAAATATTAATTATCTATTTTTATCAGAAGAAAGTAAGCATGCCTGGTAAAAGAAGAGATGATGAACAAAAAGTAATGTAAGCAATACTAGTGAGAATGCAAGTTTGAATGCAAATGTGAATACAAAGAAAGTAAAACTCTGATTAAGGGAGTAAAGGGAACTAGAGTATGGCCAAAATACAGGAGTGGAAGATTACAAAAATACCAAAAAGTGTAGTAAAAGAAGAAGCGCTCTCATCCCACCTTTAACCTCAAATATCACTTTGTGTATGAAAGACATAAACAAGCCTCAGTAAAAATGCTGTTCCAATGTAATCTATATAAAGAGTCTATATATTTGCAGAGAATTATTGGTTGCAAAAGGAAAGTGAGTGTCAGCGTCATCCTTTTGGAAGAAGAGACCTATTTGTTTATTTTTTATTGGTATTGTAGCTACTAGATCATCATGTTGTTTGTCTTATCTGCAGTCTCCTTTCTGGCCTTGCAATTCAGGCAAATGTAAATCAAAAGCCTTTAGAGTTATGGATCCTGATGATTCACAAGGTAATCTTGCAAATACAGCAGGGAAATATACGATTTGCAAATTGCTTAACTGACATCTCTGCTATTATCCTAAAATATTGTTGCAGTAGAACTCATTTTATAATATTTCAGCTTGATTATATTTTAAAACTTTACCTTTCTCAAGATAAATATATTGCCTCCTATTTGCATATTTTTATTTTTTTAAATGGTATGTGTATTGAAGTGCAGAGTATTTTATTTCTGGATGACCAAAAGTTCTCCTTTTCTCGTGAGTTATTCTCTTGTCGGTTAAACTTCTTCTATAGAATTCTTTTCTAATCCTTTTGCACTGGACTTTCTTACAGTTACAAATTATGACTGAGTTTTGCCTATAATTAACATTACAACATTGTTAAAGATTTTAAATTTTGAATTATGTCTATTGAATACAGAATTCATCTTTGGAACATTCAAATGATGATAATATCTTTAACTAGAGCATTTTTCATCAATCTAATATACTTTCCCTACAGTAGGCATTAAAATGTACTTACCAATATTATACAAGGCCCTTTTCACTCAAGTACCTCATTCTGCAAAAATGTAACTATAGGGCTATATTCTCACAGACTTTTATTAATTAAACCTAGAATTCATAATGATGGTCATGGTAATTTCAATGCAGACATATACCTGCTTTAATACATGTTTAAAGAATAAAATTAAAATTATTTTCTTCTATTAGAAAATATTCCATCCATCTACATCTTTTCAAATAGATATTACATGGTTTAAGTGGATAGACACTGTTCAAAGCAGAGTACTAGACTAGAAAGAAGATGATTCAATTATAAATCATGTAATCTCTTACACAAGAAAAGGGGGCATTAATGCAATTATCTTTAAGAACACTGCTAGTTTTAACTATTTAATGGTGATACTTTAAACCTCCTGCATAAATATTAAAGTGTAAGTATTTTGAATCTGTAGGTATGTGGTTTAAATCCTATAAAGTAAAATTAAATAAGAAAAATAAGAATGTAAGTGGTAAGGAGAAAAATGTTCCCTTGATGTAGAGACTTTTTTTCTTTGAAGGAAAAAATTAATTTAAAATATGAAATTCTCCTTCTCTGCAGACATTCAACCCAGTTTAATTCAGATTTTGTCTGAGCAAGTAAAGAAACCACCTTGATCCACTCGTCATTTGGAAGTGACATTAATGTGAATTAGTATTGGAAAAAGAAGGGAGACAAAGGACTTAAATCATATATTCAGAATAAACCAAAGTTAAATATCTTAACATCAATCTAGGAATTTTATAGGGCAGTATATAGGAAAGGAAACCATGTTAGAAAACATAGCAATGTGAGAGAAATGAGTTTTCTTGATCACCTAGCATATAAAGTCATTTCCCAACATGAAACAAGCAGAGATATTTCTTTGGAAGAGGGGACAAAAACAAACAGAGAGAGAGAGATAATGCTTTATGTGGAATAAGTATTAATTCTCTCCGGCTAGTCTTCTAGTAATAATGTGTCATGTCAATCACAAATCGAAACATAAATATTAATTTGCTCTTATAAATACCTTTTGGAGGATATTGTCTTAGAAACTATCTATACAGAAAGGATTACATCAAATTTTTCTGTATTTGACAATATTTCATATATTTATTATGTCTTGAATTCTAAGATTCATTGCTCCCTTCTGCTTGGGTTTATATTATTAACATTTAGTTTTAACTAATACATAAACAAATTCTTTTGTTCTCTTTTTCTCAAATTTTCCAATCCTTGGCAATATAGCACATCAAAATAGAAATTGATTCTAAAGAAGCTGCAACAAATGTAATATATATTTGTACCTCAGGGAAGAATTTTTGAATATAGAAAATTTGAAGATCATTTTATTTTCAAGTATTAATTATATATTACATGTTATTTTTATGAATCTGCCCTCCTATACACGTATAAATTTTTAGTGTAGTTTTTACAAATAACACATTTGAGCACATTCCTTCATCTATGTAAAAACAAGCAAATTTGTGATAATAAATAGTATGTGTGCTTAGTCGCTCAGTCATCTGACTCTTTGAGATCCCATGGACTGTAGACTGACTGGTTCCTCTGTCCATGGGATTTTCCAGGCAAGAATACTAGAATGGGTTGCCATTTCCTCCTCCAGAGGATCTTGCTGACCCAGGGATCAAGCCCATATTTCCTGCATTGGCAGGCAGATTCTTTACCACTGAGCCATACAGGCCTTTAATTATGAAGTTAAATATAATGAAACATATCAATAAGCAAAATTTATATACAGATGTTTATACTATCCAATTAAAATCTGAGATCAGGGAACGTAAATACTTTCCCTAAGTAGTGTGGAATCATAGTTATGATGTGGCCTAAAGCAGTGGTCCCCAACCTTTTTGACACCAGGGACCTATTTTGCTGAAGACAATTTGTCCAGGGACTAGGTGTGGGGGAATAATTTCAGGATGATTCAAGTACATCACACTTATTGTGCTGCTGCTGCTAAGTCGCGTCAGTAGTGTTCCGCTCTGTGCGACCCCATAGACGGCAACCCACCAGGCTCCCCTGTCCCTGGGATTCTCCAGGCAAGAATTCTGGAGTGGGTTGCCATTTCCTTCTCCAATGCATGAAAGTGAAGTCGCTCAGTCGTGTCCGACTCTTAGCGACCCCATGGACTGCAGCCCACCAGGCTCCTTTGTCCATGGGATTTTCCAGGCAAGAGTACTGGAGTGGGTTGTCAGTGCCTTCTCCCACTTATTGTGCACTTTATTTCTATTTTTATTATAGAAATAATACAGCTCCACATCAAATAGTCAGGCATTGTGTCCCGGAGACTGGGGACTCCTGGCCTACAGTTCTTGAAAATATACATTATCATCATTATTAAGGAGGCTCTCATTTGCTCATAAAATATGTACAAGTATGAGAAGTGAGAGGCAAGAAATGGGTGTTAGGCAATTTCATAATTCTTTCTGAAGCTTCCTGTTAACAATTAAATATAAATGGGTAGAAATAAAGCTTTATTTCTTCATCAAAGAAGTCCAGAAAAAGTCCAGAAAATATCTTTACTTTTAAATAGTAAAGATATTTAATAACAGAAAAGTAATATGTTGTTATTTGCAGTTTTAGATGATTCGTGCTCTCTACACCTTGCCTTTTGTTATTTCATGTAGCAACTGAAAATCTTGCCTTAGTGAAATGTGTTAAAATGTTAATATCTCAATGCCACCATCCAACAAATAGGAATATATTGAGGAAGCAGAATGAGAAAACTATAGAAGAGAAAAACTAAAAGAGGCAAATGTTAGGTTTACTGAATATAGGCAGGACCTGGTGAATAGAAACATAAACAATGGGACATGTGGACAAGAATTCAAATATATGTCTGCATAAATTGCTGAATTACAGCATTGTATATTAATAAATTTGAGCCCAACTTGAGATGAGATGATTTCTTCTGTGCATGCCCAGCAGTCATGTAATGTAACTTCTAATTGATTATGTATATATTATATATAACTTCCAAGTTATTATATATATACATAACTTTAAAGTTATTTTGGTATTGCAACCTGTTTTCCTTTTAACCACTGTGTTCCACAAAGATCCTATGCCGGCGTTACATGTTTTGGACTTAGGCTTTATCACTAACTGTTCTAATGAACAATTCCAAAGTATCTCTGGATTTCTTGCTCACATCACAGCCTAAAGCAGTTCAGTTTCTCCTTTCCAAGAGGTGACTAAAGGAACCGGTTTCCTTTCAGGCCATCATATGAAACTTTTAGCTCAAAGGATACACTAATGTCTTTCAATCAGTGGATAGAGAAGACAGCAAAAAACAAAGAGACCTGAAAGGTTTTTTCGGCTCATCTATAAGGTTAAAAATTAATTTTATGACACTATCAAGAAGCAAGAAGCAAAGAGATTTTGGAAATACAGTTTAGCTATTTTATTAGCAATGGAAAAATGGTTACTGAGCACATACTATATATGTAATTTGTGCCTTGTGTACCAAAGACCCATTTGTTACTTTATCTTATACACTTACTTTCCCAAGGCAAACTAAGACAAGAAGTCCTGTGAGTCACTCTGTCCAACCTAAATACAGAATCTCCAAGTATTCTGGAAATCTTACCATATGGTATCTGGTTCTGGTAACCTTTAATTAAAAAGAAACTTCTCTTTCTACCCATCCCTACACATACATATTATATTGGATTGGCAAAAAACTTTGTTCTGGTTTTTCAATATTATTATGAAAAACCAAAAAGAACTTTTTGGCCAAGCCATACATAGTTTTTTAAAATTATAAAAGTAAAGACTATCATACACAGAACAAAACAGTTCCTGGCAATGTAAAATTATTTGCAGCAGGCAAAGTGAGTTTTCTCTATACTTGTACAAGAAGGAAAGTTCAATAATGCAAGTTTATAGAAGACTAAGGACTCCAGTTCTGTAGGCTGGGTTGGTAGTTTCCTCTGGCAACATAATTCTCTAAAACAGCTTACTAGACTTTTGATCATTTTGTTACCAGTTAGTCACACATGACAGTTACCACCATGGTAGTTAGTTCTGTCAAACAGCCCTCAAATTTATTTTATCCTTTTGATTTTTCTTTCTCCCCATTCTTCAAAATAATGGTGGCTAGTCTGAAGATACCAGACTTAAAACGTAGGTTTATTTTTAATTTTCCCCCAAGGCTGGTTCATTAAACACTCTTTTCCCTAAAGGATTTCTCAATTTCCCACCTCCCACCTACCATTTGGGTTCTAAAAGAGACTGACTTATCTATCCTTTCAAGGTGGTAATTTCTGGAAGTTTTCTATTCCCTTGCATATATCTACTTCTCCCTTCAATGCATCTCTTTCTTAAATTACTTTATAAAATATTGTTAATAGTAGTATGAGCTATTTTGATTCTTCTAGCCCTTCGCTAGCAAGAGCAGCTAACTAATTAGTAGGCATATAGTCTACCTTCAACATGTCACAGGAGGCAGTATTTACAAATATGTTTCTACTATATTATATTCCTGACTCCAGTACAAATGTCTTGCCATCCAAATGCTAAGTGAATGATATTTGCAGTCTTTCCTTCTTTTTTTTTTTTTTTTTTTGTACTGATGTTTGCATTGATCAGGGTAATTAATTCCACTTGCAGTTTTGGAAGCATAAACACCTCACTGGCTTAACAAAATATTGCTTTCCTGTACATCAGAATCAAATACAGATATCTGGGGTGGACTCAGTAGATGTTCTCTATTTCATGCAGTCATTCAAAGATGCAGGATCATTAAAAGGGACACTTCTACATGCCAGAACCTTCAAATTATTTATCTTATCCATGTATCTGGATAACAAGGGCAAAGACAGATGGTGAGAATTGTGGGAGAGGTTTTAGGGGCCAGGCCTTGAAGTAGAAAATATTGTTTTTGGCACTATTTCATTGAACAGTCTTGGTCACATAACTCCTACTTGATTTAAAGATAAAAACTTTCTGAATTCAGATGAGGAAATTGAAATATTTAGCTCAATTAATAGCATTGTCTCTAGCTCATGAGGGGATCTAAAAGTAGATATGTAAACTGTCTTTAAAATATAAGTCACTATAACTCAGGATATCAGCTAAATCTAAATTTTAAGCCAGTTACTGACATTTGGTGAATAATAGGATACCAGAAATTTTTTTTTTTCTTAATTGTCTGTATTTTCACAAATAGCATAATGCCAGATGACTCCAGTTCTACCAATTAAATTACATGTGCAGTAATAAACAGCTATTGAACAGCCAGTGAAGTTGCTAAGTCATGTCTGATTCCCTGGACTATAGCCTAGCAGGCTCCTCCATCCATGGAATTTTTCAGGCCAGAGTACTAAAGTGGGTTGCCATTTCCTTCTCCCCGACCCAGGGATAGAACCCAGGTCTCCTGCACTGCAGGCATATGCTTTACTGTCCGAGCCACCAGGGAATCCCACCAACATAAACAGCTATAATATATAATAAAATATTTTATTTAAAATATACTATATAATTCATTCAGGAATAGACCAACAGAAGAAAACACAAATAAGACATAATATTCTTGGAAAATAATAAATATATAAACTGTAATGGAAAAAAACTAAACATTTCCTTTTCACTCTCATCCTAATGAAAATCAAGAAAAATACTGAATTAGAAACCAATGGCTTTATTAATAAGTTGTTAACAACATGAATTAGTAGGCATGTTAAATTTTGGTGTCAAAATTTGTTGCAAAAATTTAGAATATTCTTCTTATTTTTTTCAAAGCTTTCTGCTAACTTCTACCACCATTTCTGTTAACAAGATAAATCAGTCAGTTCAGTTCAGTTGCTCAGTTGTGTCCAACTCTTTCTGACAGCAAGGAATGCAGCACCCCAGGCTTCCCTGTCCATCACTAACTCCTGGAGCATGCTCAAACTCATGTCCATCGAGTAGATAATGCCATCCAACCACCTCATCTTCTGTTGTCCCCCTCTCCTCCTACTTTCAATCTCTCCCAGCATCAGGGTCTATTCCAATGAGTCAGTTCTTCGCATCAGATGGCCAATGTATTGGACTTTCAGCTTCAGAATCAGTCCTTCTGATGAATGTTCAGGACTGATTTCCTTTAGGACTGACTGGTTGGATCTCTTTGCAATCCAAGGGACTCTCAAGAGTCTACTCCAATACCACAATTCAAAAGCATCAATTCTTTCATGCTCAGCTTTGTTTATGGTCCAGTTCTCACATCCTTACATGACTGCTGGAAAAATATAGCTCTGACTACACCAATCATTGTCAGCAAAGTAATGTCTCTCATTTTTAATATACTGTCCAGGTTAGTCATAGATTTTTTTTTTTTTTTTAGACAAAAGCACTTTAATTGACAGTATACAACTTTCCAAAATATATTTTTGCAGGAAAATGGCAATAAGTAATCATCTTTACAAACAAGTTTTCAGTAAATTCCAGTGTACTTTAGACTCCTGTCCCCTAAGACACAGCTCCCCCAGTCTCCTGAGCAAACTCTTTAACAACTGTTAAACAACTTGGTTAAAGAGTCATGGCTTTTGTTTCAAGGAGCAAGTATCTTTTAATTTCATGGCTATAGTCACCAACTGCAGTGATTTTGGAGCCCAAGAAAATAAAGTCTGTCACTGTTTCTACTGTTTTCCCATCTATTTGCCATGAAGTGGTGGGACCAGATGCCATGATCTTATTTTTTTGAATGTTGAGTTTTAAGACAGCTTTTTTAGTCTCGTCTTTCACTTTCATCAAGAGGCTCTTTAGTTCCTCTTCACTACCTGCCATAAGAGTGGTGTCATCTGAGAATCTGAGGTTAATATTTTTCCCAGTAATCTTGATTCCAGCTTGTGCCTCATCCACTCTGGCATTTTGTATGATGTTCTCTGCATGTAAGTTAAATAAGCAGGGTAACAGTATGCAGCCTTGATGTACTCCTTTCCCAATCTGAAATCAGTCTGATGTTCCATGTCTGATTTTAACTGTTGCTTTGTGACCTGCATACAGGTTTCTCAGGAGGCAGGTAAAGTGGTCTGGTATTCCCATCTCTAAGAATTTTACACTTTGTTGTGATCCACACAGTCAAAGGCATTGGCATATTCAGTAAAAGAGAAGTAGATGTTTTTGTGGAATTCTCTTGCTTTTTCTATGATCCGAATGATGTTGGTAATTTGATCTCTGGTTCCTCTGCTTTTTCTAAATCTGGCATGAACATCAGGAAATTCACTGTTCACATATTGTTGAAGCCTGGCTTGGAGAATTTTGAGTATTACTTTGCTAGTGTGTGAGATGACTGCAATTGTGCAGTAGTATGAACATTCTTTGGCATTGACCTTCTTTTGGATTGAAATGAAAATTGACCTTTTCCAGTCCTGTGGCCACTGCTGAGTTTTCCAAATTTGCTGGCATATTGAGTACAGCATTTTCACAGCATTATCTTTTAGGATTTGAAATAGCTCAACTGGAATTCCATCACCTCCATTAGCTTTGTTTGCAATGATGCTTCCCAAGGCCTTGAACTGTGGTGTTGGAGAAGACTCTTGAGAGTCCCCTGGACTGCAAGGAGATCCAACCAGTCCATTCTGAAGGAGATCAACCCTGGGATTTCTTTGGAAGGAATGATGCTAAAGCTGAAGCTCCAGTACTTTGGCCACCTCATGCGAAGAGTTGACTCATTGGAAAAGACTCTGATGCTGGGAGGGATTGGGGGCAGGAGGAGAAGGGGATGACAGAGGATGAGATGGCTGGATGGCATCATGGACTCGATGGACATGAGTCTGAGTGAACTCTGGGAGATGGTGATGGACAGGGAGGCCTGGCGTGCTGCGATTCATGGGGTCACAAAGAGTCGGACAGGACTGAGCAACTGAACTGAACTGAACTGAACTGAATTGAAGGCCCACTTGACTTCACATTCCAGGATGTCTGGCTCTAGGTGAGTGATCATACCATCATGATTATCTGGGTCATGAAGATCTGTTTTGTATAGTTCTTCTGTGTATTCTTGCCTGGAAATCCTATGGTTGGAGGAGCCTGGTAAACTACAGTCAGTCCATGGGGTTGCAAAGAGTCAGACATGACTGAGTGACTTCACTGACTCTGTGTATTCTTGCCCCTTCCTCTTAATATTTTCTGCTTCTGTTAGGTCCATACAATTTTTGTCCTTTATTGTGCCCGTCTTTGCATGAAAGTTTCCCTTCGTTTCTCTCATTTTCTTGAAGAGATCTCTATTGTTTTCTTCTATTTCTTTTGCACTGATCACTGAGGAAGGCTTTCTTATTTCTTCTTGCTCTTCTTTGGAACTCTGCATTCAAATGGGCATATCTTTCCTTTACTCCTTTGCTTTTTACTTCTCTTCTTTGCTCAGTTATTTTTAAGGCCTCCTCAGAGAACCATTTTACCTTTTTGAATTTCTTTTTCTTGGAGATGACCTGATCACCGTCTCCTGTACAATGTCATGAACCTCTGTTCCATAGTTCTTCAGGTGCTCTATCAGATCTAATCCCTTGAATCTATTCATTATTTCCACTGTATAATTGTAAGGAATTTGATTTAGGTCATACTTGAATGGTCTAGTGGTTTTCTCTACTTTCTTCAATTTAAGTCTTAGTTTGTCAATAAAAAGTTCAAGACCTGTGCCACAGTCAGCTCCCGATCTTTTTTCTTTTTTGCTAACTGTATAGAGCTTCTCCATCTTTGGCTGCAAAGAATATAATCAATCTGATTTTGATATTGACCATTTGGTGATGTCCATGTGTAGAGTCTTCTCTTGGCTTTGGAGTACAAAATGAAGCAGGGAAAAGGTTCAGAGTTCTGCCAAGAGAATGCACTAGTCATAGCAACCACCTTTTTCAAACAACAAGATAGATAAAGCAATAATAATGGATATACAAAACATAAAGAATTATTAAAACCAAACTATAAAGTGTATATACCTGATGTAAGGTGAACTCTCTGTAAATACTGAATATATGCATTTAGAAATTAAAATTCTTTGAAAGCACTCATTTTTAAATTATTGTAAGACAAGTCTGTACATCATCCTACTGAGGATGATTATTGTGAGGGATATAAAACTGGTAGGATCCTAAATGAATGACAGCAAGATGGTTCAACTTTAGAAGATACTATAAATCATAGAAAGAATATACATATGGTACATGTAAACTAAGATCCTTAAGTAGGAAAATTTTTGAGAAGAGTGACAAGGAACCCATATTTAAAAGATGCTTGAAAAAGAAAACTCAAAGGGCAAGGAAATGAGGAAGCAAAAAGGAAGTCTCAAATAAATATGTAAAGTTGCATAGGTGTAGAAAAAGCATATATTGATGTATTTATATAAAACATCAAAATGCATTAAATATCGAAGGACTCTTTTTAAATAAAGTGAATTTTGATTGAAAAAATTAAAAAGTTAGATAAATAAGATAGCCTAAAAGACTAATTTACCTTCTCAACTACTCCAAATCAAAAAGAAATAAATAATGTTTTTAAATGAAAAAAAAAAAAAGTAAAGAAATAGAATCAGACATGTAAGAACAAAGTGAATAATGCAATAATTTGTAATCTTGTTAGACAAAAGAGGGGCTTCCCTGGTGGCTCAGATGGTAGTGACTGTGTCTGCAATGCAGGAGACCTGGGTTTGATCCCTGGGTCAGGAAGATTCACTGGACAAGGGAATGACAACTCACTCCAATATTCATCCCTAGAGAATCCCATGGACAGAAGAGTTTTGTGCTCTCACTAATAAGGACATTTTAGAGTCTTATTAGATAGTGCATTTAGTCAGAGTTGTCCAAATAAACAGAACCAACAGAATGAAAGTATATATATGAATGAGAATTGGCTCATTAGTTTATAGAGGCTGACATGTCATAAGCTGGCTAACTGGAAATCTATGAGAACTAGTGGTGTGGTTTTAGTTTGAATGCCTGAAGATTTGAGATTCAGGAAAAGCTAATTCAGTTCATTCTGTAGAAATTTTTTGAAAATGATGTTTTTTATTTATTAAAAAAAAATTTGCAAGACAGTCAGGCTACAAAAGTTTCCTCTTATTTGGGGGAAGATCAGTCTTTTTTTCTATTCAGGCTTTAAACTGATTAGAAGGAGCCCACCCACATTTGGGAGGGAAATTGATTTCAGTGTTAAATTCATCCAAAAACACCCTCACAGAAATCCCCAGAGTAGTGTTTGACCAAACTTCTGGGAATCTATAGTCTAATCAAGTTGGTATATGAAATTAATTATCACAGATAGAAAGTAAGCAAACTAGATGGTTTATAAAACACAACCTGAGACTACTGTAACCAAAAACACATTCTAAAGTAGACTACTAAGAAGATGGAAGCAGTCTGAATGCCTTAGAACCCAGGGTTATATAATTGGGTGATAGATGAGCAAGCAGTAGTTTTCTATGGGCACCAATGGCTTTAGTTGGTGGCTAAAGCAGAAAATGTTAATGCCTGAAGCAGAGGTCAGGGTATTATCAGACTTCAGTTTACGGACGTAGGTAGAGTAGATATCCCCACACCCAAAAGGCACAATGTTGGATGCCATATTTCTACCTTGTTAAGGATCACAAGAGCCAGGCAACAAAGATCTTGCTGAATGAGCTTTCTTACATGTGAAGCTCCCATATGAAAATCACCAAATTTGTGAGGAAAATTCCCATGGTGAGAAATACATTTTAAACTTAAAAATCCATGTAAAGCTAATCATGAAGCAAATAATACAATATTTAGGATAACTGTAATTAATACATTTATAAAGCATGAGTAAAAAGGTAACATATGAAAAGTACATCAGGAGGATGCAACATATGTTGAACATAATCTAGAATGAACAGCAAATGTAGTAGAGAAAACAAATACGTTGTGTAGAAGCAAAATTTAAAAAGAAAAACATTCATCTTGAAAAGACATTCAAAGCTATAAGCAAAGTGAATCATAGGAAATCCAGTTCTAAAAATTTTATAATAAAAATTCTGAACACCATGGGTGAAGAATTCATTTAAACTTTCAGAAAGAAAATTTAATAAATCACCACCATAGGTAAAAATTATATTGGTATTGAACTTTTCATCAGTAACACTAGTTGATAGAAGACAGAAATAAAAGGAAGAGACACTGGTGGACCATTAGCATATGTGTAACTAGGAGGATTTATAATCATGTTTTGCAGATATTCTCTCTCTGCCTCCTACTCTCTTTCTGTTTCCCTTTTAACTTTGTCTCTTTCTTTGACTTTGCCAAGAGAACGAGGAGAGTGAAAAAGTTGGCTTAAAGCTCAACATTCAGAAAATGAAGATCATGTCATCCGGTCCCATCACTTCATGGCAAATAGATGGGGAAACAGTAGAAACAGTGTCAGACTTTATTTTTTTGGGCTCCAAAATCACTGCAGATGGTGACTGCAGCCATGAAATTAAAAGACGTTTACTCCTTGGAAGAAAAGTTATGACCAACCTAGATAGTATATTCAAAAGCAGAGACATTACTTGGCCGACTAAGGTCTGTCTAGTCAAGGCTATGGTTTTTCCTGTGATCATGTATGGATGTGAGAGTTGGGCTGTGAAGAAGGCTGAGCACTGAAAAATTGATACTTTTGAACTGTGGTGTTGGAGAAGACTCTTGAGAGTCCCTTGGACTGCAAGGAGATCCAACCAGTCCATTCTGAAGGAGATCAGCCCTGGGATTTCTTTGGAAGGAATGATGCTAAAGCTGAAGCTCCAGTACTTTGGCCACCTCATGTGAAGAGTTGACTCATTGGAAAAGACTCTGATTTTGGGAGGGATTGGGGGCAGGAGGAAAAGGGGACGACTGAGGATGAGATGGCTGGATGGCATCATGGATTCTATGGATGTGAGTCTGAGTGAACTCCGGGAGATGGTGATGGACAGGGAGGCCTGGTGTGCTGCGATTCATGGGGTCACAAAGAGTCAGACACAACTGAGCCACTGAACTAAACTGAACTGATGTATGTTATGAAGTATGTCCCTGAGGAAAAGCTCAGAGATTTGTCTAAATATATCAGTAACAATGTGGCTAAAAATGTTTATTTCAAGGGTAAAGTCTTAGAGGTTGGGCTTGACTGGAAACCACATCCTTGAAAGAGCTTTATCAGTAATATATGGACTGCTTTGAACTCTATTTGCCTGATTAGTTTGTCTAACCAAAGAGTTAGACACAACTGAACAACTAAGCATGCACACAAAAAAATGCCTGATTAGTTTATCTAACCAACTGTCAGAAGATTAAGGAGAGGATTACATGATATTCAAGTATTTCACTATATGGTACATTATTGGAAAATCTTAAAACGTAAATAAAAACTGGTAAGTAAAAATTAAAGCTTTTCATATTGATTTGAAGGTAATTTGAGTTTTGATCGTGGTCATTACACCTTACAGTGGTTTTATCTACATGCAGTTGTTGTTTTAGATCACTTTCACAAATGTAGCCATTTGACTGAATTGAACTGAGCTGAACGTTAGATGCTATAGTCTGGCCAAGAACTGCAGGGAGAGCGTGAGTGCTAAGTCACTCTTTGCGACCCCATGGATTACAGCCCACCAGGCTTCTCTGTCCATGGAGTTTTCTAGGCAAGAATGCTAGAGTCGGTTGCCATGTCCTCCTCCAGGTGATCTTCCTGACCCAGGGGTGGAACCCAAGTCTCTTAAGCCTCCTGTATTGCCAGGCAGGTTGTTTACCACTAATACTACCTGGGAAGCAAACAGCCTGTTGTTTTAGAAGGAAGATAATTCTTTTCTCTCTCTCTCTCTCTCTCTCTCTCTCTCTCTCTCTCTCTCTCTCTCTCTCTCTCTCTCTCTCTCTCTCTCTCTCTCTGTTTTCCTGTGTTTTTAAGCCAGACTTGCAGTCAATAACATTGAGCCTGGGTTCTATATATTCTACAAACACTAGTGAAGTTGTAGCTTTAAATGATGTTCAGACCGAGGGAGCCCATATTAAACTGGCTGTCAATATTTCATTCTCCTTGATGATGTTTTGATCTGTATTCAGAGCAAAAGGAGGCAAGTACAGAGGAGATATATATGAACTTATGAGGCTTACTATAAAAGAACATGGATTAAAGTTGATAACTACATAAGATTGGATATAACTATATTTCAGAGGTTTTGTCACTCTGAGCATTAGCACTTGATTGTGTAAATAAACAACTTTAAAAAATGTCAGTATAGACAGTAATTTAGATAAACATAGTGAATTTCCTAATAAGACAATTTTCACAATCTGTGTGCTTGGGACACTCTGTCTCTAGTAATGGTTTCCCCAGAATTTCAAAGATAAACTGGAATGGTTAGAATATATGATACAATCTTATTGTCAAAATGAGAATGTTGGGAGAATAATGACAAAATTTTAAAAGCTAATTGCTTAAGCTGAAGGAATAAAGTGATTATTTTAAGAGAATTATGGCTATAACCAGAACATATTGGGAAGGTATGAAAGGATCACTTTATATTTTAAATTTCAGGAAAGACATATATAAAAATACAAGGATAGTTCCCCAGATTTGACTGCTCTCAAGGAGGCAATAGAAAAAGGAAGCAGTGCTTTTATGGTCAGAATATGAACAAGGGTGTGTGTGACCAATAACAATGTAAAAATTAAGGAAAGAAAGGTAAAATATAAGAATGCACACTGAAATAACTTCTGCATAGGAACTCGAGCCAAGGAAAATATCACAGTGTCTCTTAAAGAGCTTCAAAGAGAGTCCTTTAAAAGAGCAGAGGGGAAAAACAGCCCTTGTACATTTGGAACTTCTAACAACTTATTATTGAAAATCTGTACAGCTTTGCAAAATGAAAGACAAGAAAATAAATCTGAAAATTTAACACTAGGGCTTCCCTGGTGGTTCAGTTGTTAAAGAATCCCCCTCAGTGCAGGAGACCCACGTTCTATCCCTGGGTCAGGAAGATCCCCTGGGAAAGGAAATAGCAATCCACTACAGTATTCTTGCCTTGGAAAATCCCATGGACAGAGGATCCTGGCAGCCTGCAGTCCATGGGGTCACAAGAGTCAGGCACAACTTAGTGACTAAATCAGATAAAAATTTTAAATACATATTGAATTAATCTTTACTATACAAATACACTAAAATATTATATACACTTTCCTGGTGGCTCAGACGGTAAAGCGTCTGCCTGCAAGGCAGGAGACCTGGGTTCAATTCCTGGGTTGGGAATATCTCTTGTAGAAGGAAATGGCAATCCACTCCAGCACTCTTGCCTGGAAAATCCCATGGACAGAGGAGCGTTGGCAGTCTGCAGTCCATGGCGTCACAAGAGTAGACACAACTTAGTGACTTTATAAATACATTATATATACATTGTATATAAATCCATTAAAATATTATATATGCCAAGATAAAAGAAAAATTATCTGTGGACTTTGGATTGTGCTTGAAAATTTATGGAATGTGAACCCCATAGAAAAGCGGAATGATAAGACTATTAATGGAAAGCCAGGCAGGACAATGATAGATTTCAGACAGAGAGAAGCTATAGGTCTCTTTTGAGAATTCTTACTTGTTGGGATCATCAAATTTAGAAAAGAGAAGATTAAAAAAACTTGCTTGAAGATTTAATGTTTTGGGCGGACATGTAATTCCATTAAAATTATAGAAACCAAAATGGAACCTATGAACATATAAATAAATATTCTATGACTAGTGCTATTTATCTAAGGAATATAAGGTTGATTTAATTTATGAAAACAAGTCTCTGTGGTGCATCATATTATTAGAATAGATGCAAAAATGTGTTAATGTCAGTAAACAAATAAAAGGTACTTGATGAAATCTAACATTTTTCTTGATAAAAACATCTCAGCAACTAAGATTGGAATAGAATTTCCTCAGCTTAATGAAAGACATCTGTGTAAAGCCTGTAGCTAACATCATTCATCGTGGTAAAAAAAAAAAAAGAATGCTTTCCCCTTAATATCAGGAACAAGACAAGAGTCCCCAGTATTTCTATTTCCATTTACTATTGTACAAGATACTGTTACCAGTACAATAAGCCAAGGAACAAATTCAATGGGCCCAGAATGTAAAAGAAGAAATACAATTATCTATATTCATAGATGTTTTGGTATTGTATGAAAAAAAGTTCTGATGGATCCACAAAAACACTCAACTACTGAGTCACTGTTAGTAAGCTTTGAAACAGTCTTAGTAAAAAGTTATTTCAGCAAGGTTGTAGATTGCAAGATGGATATATCAGTTTCATTTTTGTACATTAATGAAAAGTCTAAAATGAAATCTAGAAAAAGTTCATTTACAATAGTATTGGAATGGATAAAATACTTAAGAATAAATTCATCAAAAAAAGTTTTAGATTTGTGCACTAAAAGTATAAATTTTCTGTCAGAGAATGCATTCTCTGTAGAGCCAAATAGAAAAGACTCAGT
This sequence comes from Capricornis sumatraensis, assembly GCF_032405125.1. Classification (NCBI taxonomy): domain Eukaryota; kingdom Metazoa; phylum Chordata; class Mammalia; order Artiodactyla; family Bovidae; genus Capricornis; species Capricornis sumatraensis. The sequence continues at coordinate 41,251,797 of NC_091074.1, read as the reverse complement.
AGTCTGCAGCCACCATCTATGAACTTTGCTTAATACATATATTTTTCTAATTACTTTTAACTCAGTAACATTTGCTATAATGAAATTGGTGGTGGTTTAGTTGCTGAGTCATCTCTGACTCTTTTGAACCCATAGGCTGTACTCTGCTAGGCTCCTTTGTCCATGGGATAATGAAATTAAGCCATGACTTCTACTTACTGTTAAATCCTGTGGACCCACTAGTGAATCACTGGACTTGAAGGTGATCATGAAAACCCGTAATTGTAAATACTGATTCCTAAAAAGTTTTTTTTCCCCCTTGCTTTAGAAATGCCAATGAATATACAAATATCTCAGAACTTAACCAGGAATTCAGTAAGGAAGATGGATACAATATAAAGAAAGAGGCCATAATATTGTTCCCAAATAACATGATTTGCCTGGAAATAAACACATTTTCACAGCATTCATCTGAAAACTAAAAGATTTTGTTATAGCTAACATTCTTAAAAAAAAAAAAAAGTGATCTGTTTAAATATATCTTACATGCTAATTGATCATGAATTAGTTGCTAAAATATTGTTTGCTAATTACAAATAATACACATAATAATATTTATTCATTCTTAAAGTTTTTTATATCTTGTTTTAGGAATTAGAAACTTGTAGAGACAGTGCATGAATTATGGCCTTATGCTGTGATATCAAAAAATGAAGAAATAAGTGACAGCATTAGATATTGACTATCAAAAATAACAGCATAATCAAGTCATGATAAGTAGGTCAGAGGGATGATCCTAAATTGACAAAGGACAGAGGAGAGATGCTGAGCTTTATAAAAAATTTTGCAATTATTTGAACAAACTTCAAGCCATATTTTCCATAAATGAAAATTACCAACTGTGAAAATAGAACAGAGATGAACCTAAAGCCTATTAAACAAAGTGAAGTAAGAAAAAGAAAAATACATGTTGTGTATTAACACATGTATATTAAATCTAGAAAAATGGTAATGATGAACCTATTTGCAGGGCAGGAATAGAGATACAGATGTACAGAATGGACTCGTGGAAACAGCAGAGGAACAAAAGGGTGGGACTAATTTAGAAAGTAGCATTGACAGATATACACTACCATGTGTAAAACAGATAGCTAGTGGGAAGCTATATAGCACAGGGAACCCAGCCTGGCTTTCTATGATGACCTAGAGAGATGGGATGGTGGAGTGGGAAGGGAGGAGTGAAAGGGAAGGGGTAACATTGTTAAATACTTAATAGTAGATTAATAGAATAGTCTCTTCTCTAAATTGCAACAATAGTAAAGAACATTTTAAAGCTCTTGAAAAAAAAAAAAAAAGGAACATTGCTAAGACAATTATTCACAAAACTATTACAGGTTTTTGGTTGGACCTGAAACTATGATAAAACACTGAGCAATCAGATTATTCTCGTAAAATACTGGTGGCAGCAAATTGACAAATAATATAGCACTTCCCTTGGTTATTTACAGCAACACATAATTTACAGCTTAGTTTGCATTTTACATCAGTTTCAGAATTGCTTAGGTTAATTCAACCTGCCTAAATTTACAAAATTCAAAAGATCATGATTCACATGGCTAATCTAAAATTTTTCAAATAGAGATACATGTACATATTGGCTATATGTTATTCTAGCATGTCCCCCTAGAAAACACAGAGGGATACAAGTTACTAGTATGATTCACAGTGAACTTGTAGTTTCTATGGCAGATATTAGCACTATCAAGGTCTGAATGTCTAGTTTTTCTATCTGAACAACTGGCATATATTTGTCACCAGTCTCCTCTGAGTTAAAGCACAGCTTGCTTTGATAGTATGGACAGTATCACTCCTTGTTATTACCTCTGTTTCTTTATATTGCTTCTCAAAGAAGAATTTCTTCCAAACCATATCCCTTTCTTTCACACATGCTAGGAACTTCAATTTAGGCCTGTGTAACATTGTACCCACTAGACACACGTGGCAAGTGAGCACTTATAATGGGGCTAGTGGATCTGGGGAAGTGAGTTTTTAATATTATTTAACTTTAATCCATTTAGACTTTAAAGCTGAAGCATATAAAATATTTCTTACTGAGAAAATTTTATTATTTTATAATACTAACTTTTACTTTGTTATATTATGCAAGATATTTTATTGTAGTTTGCTAATTGGTGAAAGTCTCATTCTACCATTATGTACAAACATAAGCCTTTCATCTATTCTGTGCCATCAGATTGATTTAACTTCAGTGATTGTTCTAGGCATAAAGATAACATGATTATGTGCCTATTTGAATATGTTATACAGATAAAACAAAACACGGTGTTATCTGTTTAAGTCATAATTGGTAATTAACTTAAAATAGTTATAATTTTAACATAACTTATCTCAGGTTAAAATTAAGTATGGGCAATTTTTAAAATTTAAAATGAAGGCTCATATTTGTTGCAGTATTTCTTGGAGATGCACAAACTAGTTGTAGGATTGGAATACCTCAACAAGATATGAATTACATGTTAGAATGAATGGCAATTTTGAATTTTTTGCAGCAGAGTAAAACAAAAAGATGTTTATGGCCTATGTGAAAAAGAAAAGAGTTTTAAAGACAATAAAGTGGGGAATGTGAAGAGACCTTGGCTGTACGTACACAGCACATTTGATAAGATATTTCCTCTAAATAGTCAAAACATAATATCTGAGATTAATCACTTGATATTATAATTTAAACATCCACAAAAAATATTTTAAACTTTTTAAAAACAGAATCTAAGCTTGTATGTTTGGCAAGCTTTAAAGTAGCTTAGATTCTTGAAAAAAATAATGAAAAAAAAATGATTGTTTTGGTTAGAAATTTTGTTAGAAGCTAGTGAAATTAAAAAAAAAATCTATTAAAGGTATTTTACAGTAACAATCTTCACTTAAGCTACCAATTAGTTCTAGAATATAGGACCTTTTAAAAATATGCAAATTCATTTAACTTTCTAAGTATAACAACGATCAATTTATTCAAATTTTGAAAAGTGTTACGTACATTCTATAGCTTTAGGTGAATATTGCACCATAAGAGATAACATGAAATTATGACATTTGGTATGTTTTGTGTCTAAGGACTTTAAAATTTACTAGTAAACATGTTATTGAAATCAGTAAAAACAGTAATATTGAACTCTTGCACATACTTCTTTTTTTTTAAATTTTTATTTTTACTTTATTTTACTTTAAAATATTGTATTGGTTTTGCCATACATTGACATGAATCTGCCACGGGTGTACATGAGATCCCAATCCTGAACCCCCCTCTCACTTCCCACCCCATATCATCTCTCTGGATCATCCCTGTGCACCAGTCCCAAGCATCCTGTATTCTGCATCGAACATAGACTGGAGATTCGTTTCTTACATGATAGTATGCATGTTTCAGTGCCATTCTCCCAAATCATCCCACCCTCTCCCTCTCCCTCTGAGTCCAGAAGTCTGTTTTATACATCTGTGTCTCTTTTGCTGTCTCACATACAGGGCTTTCATTACCATCTTTCTAAATTCCATACATATGTGTTAGTATACTGTATTGGTGTTTTTCTTTCTGGCTTACTTCACTCTGTATAATCAGCTCCAGTTTCATCCATCTCATTAGAACTGATTCAAATGTGTTCTTTTTAATGGCTGAGTAATACTCCATTGTGTATATGTACCACAGCTTTCTTGTCCATTCATCTGCTGATGGACATTTCCCCTAAAGTCAGGAACAAGACAAGGGTGCCCACTTTCACCGCTACTATTCAACATAGTTCTGGAAGTTTGGGCCACAGCAATCAGAGTAGAAAAAGAAATAAAAGAAATCCAAATTGGAAAAGAAGAAGTAAAACTCTCACTGTTTGCAGATGATATGATCCTCTACATAGAAAACCCTAAAGACTCCATCGGAAAATTACTAGAGCTAATCAATGAATATAGTAAAGTTGCCAGATATAAAATCAACACACAGAAATCCGTTGCATTCCTATACAATAATAAGGAGAAAGTACAAAAATAACTTAAGGAAACAATTCCATTCACCATTGCAACAAAAAGAATAAAATACTTAGGGATATATCTACCTAAAGAAACTAAAGACCTATATATAGAAAACTATAAAACACTGATGAAAGAAATCAAAGAGGACACTAATAGATGGAGAAATATACCATGTTCATGGATCGGAAGAACCAATATAGTGAAAATGAGTATACTACCAAAGCAATCTACAGATTCAATGCATTCCCTATCAAGCTACCAGCAGTATTTTTCACAAAGTTGGAACAAATAACTTCACAATTTGTATGGAAATACAAAAAACCTTGAATAGCCAAAGCAATCTTGAGAAAGAAGAATGGAACTGGAGGAATCAACTTGCCTGACTTCAGGCTTTACTACAAAGCCACAGTCATCAAGACAGTATGGTACTGGCACAAAGACAGAAATATAGATCAATGGAACAAAATAGAAAGCCCAGAGATAAATCCACACACCTGTAGACACCTTATCTTCAACAAAGGAGGCAAGAATATACAATGGAGTAAAGACAATCTCTTTAACAAGTGATGCTGGGAAAAGTGGTCAACCACTTGTAAAAGAATGAAACTAGATCAATTTCTAACACCACACACAAAAATAAACTCAAAATGGATTAAATATCTGAACATAAGACCAGAAACTATAAAACTCCTAGAGGAGAACATAGGCAAAACTCTCTCTGACATAAATCACAGCAGGATCCTCTATGATCCACCTCCCAGAATACTGGAAATAAAAGCAAATATAAACATATGGGATCTAATTAAAATTAAAAGCTTCTGCACATACTTCTTTTTAAATTTACATTTATCACAGAATATCAGCTAAATGTGAAAACACTTAGTTGCTATTTCAACGAGCTATACTCCAGTCATGTGAGATATTAATCTTGATTGATTGGAATTTTAAAACAAAGGGCTGATTTTTCCCTTATTGATTTTCTCCACTCTACTAAATATTGAAAATATTTCCATTTAGTTTTCTGGAGTAGATTCTGTGGAAAATGTCATGGGTACAGTTGTTGAACCATTCAGTAGTGAATAATGTACACAATTGATGAAAGACTAAAAGATATTGAATTCAATGAATGAATTTACTTAGTTATTGATCCTTGGTGGTAGTATAACTACTTTACAAAAATTTAATCTACTATTAATGAAAAGTCAAGTTTATCTGAGTTTTAAAAATGCTTTTCTTCCCCTCCATTGCTGCCCTATGAATAAATTCTTCAGTACCATTTGTCTAGATTCCGTATATGCGCCTTAGAACACAATATTTATCTTTCTCTTTCTGACTCACTTCTCTCTGTATAACAGGTTCTAGGATCATCCATTTCATCAGAACTGACTCAAAGGTGTTCATTTTTATGCCTGAGTAATATTCCATTATGTATATACACCACAACTTCTTTATCCATTCATCTGTCGATGGGCATCTAGGTTGCTTCCATGTTCTAGCTATTGTAAATTGTGCTACAAAGAACAATGGGATACATGTGTCTTTTTTGACCCTGGTTTCCTCAGAGTATATGCCTAGGAGTGGGATTGCTGGGTCATATGGTGGTTTTATTCCTAGTTATTTAAGGAATCTCCATACTGTCTTCCATATCTGCTGTATCAATTTACTTTCCCACCAACAATGGAAAAGCATTCCCTTTTCTCCACACCTTCTTCAGCATTTATGGTTTATAGAGTTTTTGATGATGGCCATTCTAACCAGTGTGAGGTGATATCTCATTGTAGTTTTAATTTGCATTTCTCTAATAATGAGCGATGTTGGGCATCTTTTCATGTGTTTGTTAGCCATCTGTATGTCTTCTTTGGAGAAATGTCTGTTTAGGTCTTTTCCCCACTTTTTGATTGGGTTGTTTTTCTGGTATTTAGCTGTATGCTGCTAAGTCACTTCAGTCGTGTCCAACTCTGTGCGACCCCAGAGACAGCAGCCCACCAGGCTCCCTCATCCCTGGGATTCTCCAGGCAAGAACACAGGAGTGGGTTGCCATTTTCTTCTCCAATGCATGAAAGTGAAAAGTGAAAGTGAAGTCACTGAGTCGTGTCCAATTCTTTGCGACCCCATGGACTCCAGCTCACCAGGCTCCATCCATGGTATTTTCCAGGCAAGAGTACTGGAGTGGGGTGTCATAGCTGTATGAACTGCTTGTATATTTTGGAAATTAATCCTTTGTCAATTGTTTCATTTGCTATTATTTTCTCCTATTCCAAGGGTTGTCTTTTCACCTTGCTTATAGTTTCCTTAGCTGTACAAAAGCTTTTAAGTTTAATCAGGTCCCACTTGTTTACTTTTGTTTTTATTTCTGTGACTCTAGGAGGTGGGTCATAGAGGATCTTGCTTTGATTTATGTCATTGATTGTTCTCCCTGTTTTCTTCTAAGAGTTTTATAGTTTCTCGTCTTATAGTTAGGTCTTTAATCCATTTTGAGTTTGTCTTTGTGTATGGTGTTAGGAAGTGTTCTAATTTTATTCTTTTACATGGTCCAGTGTTCCCAGCACCATATACTGAAGAGGCTATCTTTGATCCATTGTATATTCTTGCCTCCTTTGTCAAAAATAATATACCCATAGGTGCATGGGTTTATTTTTGGGCTTTCTGTCTTGTCCCATTGGTCTATATTTCTGTTTTTGTGCCAGTAACATGCTGTCTTGATGACTGTAGCTTTGTAGTATAATCTGAAATCAGGAAGGTTGATTCCTCCAGCTCCATTCTTCTTTCTCAAGACTGCTTTGGCTATTTGGGGTTTTTGAGGTTCCATATGAATTGTGAATTTTTGTTCTAGTTCTGTGAAAAATACCATTGGTAATTTGATAGGGATCACATTGACTTGGTAGATTGCATTTGGTTGTATAGTCATTTTCATAACATTGACTCTTCCTGCTCAGGAACATGGAATATCTCTCCATCTGTTTATGTCATCTTTGACTTTTTTCATCAGTTCAGTTCAGTTGAGTTCAGTCGCTCAGTCGTGTCTGACTCTTTGCGACCCCATGAATCGCAGCATGCCAGGCCTCCCTGTCCATCAGTGTCTTATAATTTTCAGTGTACAGTTCTCTTGTCTCCTTAGGTAAGTTTATTCCTAGATATATTATTATTATTATTTTTTTTTTGCAATGGTGAATGGGATTGATTCATTAACTTTTCTTTCTGATTTTTATTGTTAGTATATAGAAATGCAAGTGATTTCTGTGTATTAATTTTGTATCCTGCAACTTTGCTAAATTCACTGATTAGCTCTAGTAAATTTCTGATTCTATATTTAGGGTTTTCTATGTACAGTATCATGTCATCTGCAAACAGTGAGAGCTTTACTTCTTCTTTTCCAATCTGGATTTCTTTTATTTATTTTCCTTCTCTGATTGCTGTAGCAAGGACTCCCAAAACTATGCTGAAGAATATATGATGAAAGTGGACAACTTTCTCTTGTTCCTGATCTTAGGGGAAATGCTTTCAGTTTTTCACTGTTGAGAATAATGTTTTCTGTAGGCTTATCATTTATGGCCTTTATTATGTTAAGGTAGGTTCCTTTTATGTCCATTTTTTGAAGAATTATAATCAGAAATGTGTGCTGATTTTTGTCAAAGGATTTTCTGCATCTATTGAGATTATCATATAGTTTTTATTTTTCAAATTGTTACTATGGTATATCACATCAATTGATTTGCATATATTGAAGAGTCTTTATATTCCTGGAATAAACTCAACTTGATCAGGGTGCATGGTGTTTTTGATGTGTTGCTGAATTCTGTTTACTAAAATTTTGTTGAGGATTTTTGCATCTAGGTTCATCAGTGATATTGGCCTGTAGTTTTCTTTTTTTCTGTATTGTCTTTCTTCTGGTTTTGGTATCTGGGTGATGCTGGCCTTGTAGAATGAGTTTGGAAGTGTTCCTTCCTCTGCAATTTTTGAATGAGTTTTAGAAGGATAAGCATTAGCTCTTCTCTAAATGTTTGACAGAATTCTCCTGTGAAGGCATCTGGTCCTGTGCTTTTGTTTTTGGGGAGATTTTTGGTCACAGCTTTCAATTTCAGTGCTTGTAATTTGGTTGTTCATAATTCCTATTTCTTCCTGGTTCAGTATTGGAAGATTGAACTTTTCATTATCCATTTTATTGTTAGATAGCCTCTTGTTCATAATAGTCTCTTATACTCCTTTGTATTTCTGCATTATTTGTTGTAACCTCTCCTTTTTTATTTCTAGTATTGTTGATTTCATTCTTTTTTTCTTGATGAGCCTGGCTAAAGGCTTGTCAATTTTGTTTATTGTTTCAAAGAAGCAACTTTTAGTTTTATTAATCTTTACTATTATTTCTTTCATTTTTTTCCCCATTTATTTCTGCTTGGATCTTTATGATTTATTTCCTTCTACTAATTTTGTTTTGTTGTTGTTGTCGTTCTTTTTCCAGTTGTCTTAGGTGTAAAGTTAGGTTGTTTATTCAATCTTTTTCTTGTTTCTTGAGGTAGGGCTGTATTGCTATAAATGTCTCTTTTAGGACTGCTTTTGCTGCATCCCATAGGTTTTGAGTTGTTGTGTTTTCATTGCCATTTGTTTCTAGAATTTTTTTTAATTTCCATTTTTATTTCTTCAGTAACCTGTTGGTTATTTAGAAATATGTTGTTTAATCTCCATGTGTTTGTGCTTCTTACAGTTTTTTCCTTGTAACTGATATCTAGTCTCATAGTGTTGTGGTCAGAGAAGATGCTTGATATGATTTCAATTTTCTTAAATTTACTGAGGTTTGATTTGTAACCCAAGATGTAGTCGATCCTAGAGAATGTTCCATGTGCATTTGAGAAGAAAGTGTATTCTTCTGTATTTGGATGGAATGTCCTGAAGATATCAATGAGATACATCTCATCTAATGCATCATTTTAAACTTGCATTTCCTGATTAATTTTCTATTTTGATGATCTATCCACTGGTGTGAGTGGGGTGTTATATGGCAGAAAGTGAAGAGGAACTAAAAAGCCTCTTGATGAAAGTGAAAGTGGAGAGTGAAAAAGTTGGCCTAAAGCTCAACATTCAGAAAATGAAGATCATGGCATCCGGTCCCATCACTTCATGGCAAATAGATGGGGAAACAGTGGAAACAGTGTCAGACTTTATTTTGGGGGGCTCCAAAATCACTGCAGATGGTGACTGCAGCCATGAAATTAAAAGACGCTTACTCCTTGGAAGAAAAGTTATGACCAACCTAGATAGCATATTGAAAAGCAGAGACATTACTTTGCCAACTAAGGTCTGTTTAGTCAAGGCTATGGTTTTTCCTGTGGTTATGTATGGATGTGAGAGTTCGACTGTGAACAAGACTGAGCACCAAAGAATTGATGGTTTTGAACTGTGGTGTTGGAGAAGACTCTTGAGAGTCCCTCAGACTACAAAGAGATCCAACCAGTGCATTCTGAAGGAGATCAGCCCTGGGATTTCTTTGGAACGAATGATGCTAAAGCTGAAGCTCCAGTACTTTGGCCACCTCATGCGAAGAGCTGACTCAATGGAAAAGACTCTGATGCTGGGAGGGATTGGGGGGAGGAGGAGAAGGGGACGACTGAGGATGAGATTGCTGGATGGCATCACTGACTCGATGGACATGGGTCTGAGTGAACTCCGGGAGTTGGTGATGGATAGGGAGGCCTGGAATGCTGCAATTCATAGGGTCGCAAAGAGTCGGACACGACTGAGCAACTGAACTGAACTGAACTGTTATTGTGTTACTGTCGATTTCTCCTTTTATATTTGTAAGTGTTTGTCTCATGTATTGAGGTGCTCCTATGTTGGGTGCATAGATATTTACAAGTTTTATGTCTTCCTCTTGGATTGATCCCTTGATCATTATGTAATGTCCTTCGTTATCTCTTATAATCTTTATGTTAAGGTCTTTTTGTCTGATATGAAGACTGCTATTCCAGCTTTCTTTTGCTTCCCATTTGCATGGAATATATTTTTGCATCCTATCACTTTCAGTCTATGTGTGTCTTGAGGTCTAAAGTGGGTTTCTTGTAGACAGCATATATATAGGTCTTGTTTTTGTAACCATTCAGCCAGCCTATGTCTTTTGGTTGGAGCATTCAATCCATTTACATTTAAAGTAATTATTGATATATATGTTCCTATTGCCATTTTCTTAATTGCTTGGGGTTGATTCTGTTGATCTTTCTTCTCTTGTATTTCTTGACTATGTAAGTCTATTTAACATTTGTTGTAAAGCTGATTTGGTGGTACTGAGTTCTCTTAACTTTGTTTGTCTGAAAGTTTTTGATTTCTTCCATTAGTTTTGAATGAGATCCTTGCCAGGTACAGTAATCTTGGCTGTAAAGTTTTCCCTTTCAGTACTTTAAATATATCCTGCCATTCCCTTCTGACCAGCAGACTTTCTGCTGAAAGATCAGCTATTAAACGTATGGGTTTTCCCTTGTATGTCACTTGTTGCTTCTCCCTTGCTGCTCTTAACATTCTTTTTCTGTGTTAGTCTTTGTTAGTTTGATTAGTATGAGTCTTGGTGTGTTTCTCCTTAGGTTTATCCTATATGAGGCTCTGTGCCTCTTGAACTTGATTAACTATATCCTTTTCCATATTGGGGAAATTTTCAACTATAATCTCTTCAAAAATTTCCTCATATCCTTTATTTTCCTCTTCTTATTCTGGGACCCCTATTATTTGAATGTTGGTGCATTTGATACTGTCCCAGAAGTTTCTGGAACTGTCCTCTGTTCTTTTTATTCTTTTTACTTTATTCCACTCTTTAGAAGTTATTTCCACCATTTTATCTTCCAGCTCACTGATTCATTCTTCTCCTTCAGATATTCTGCTGTCAATTCCTTCTAGACCATTTTTAATGTCAGTAATTGTGTTGTTGGTCTCTGTATGTTTATTCTTTAATTCTTCTAGGTCTTTGTTAATTGATTCTTGCATTTTCTCCCTTTTGCTTTCAAGGTCTTTGATAATCTTTACTATCATTATTCTGAATTCTTTTTCAGGTAGTTTGCCTATTTCCTCTTCATTTATTTGAACTTCTGTGTTTCTAGTTTGTTCTCTCATTTGTGTAGTATTTCTCTGCCTTTCCTTTCTTTTTCTTTTTTTTTTTTTAAACTTATTGTGTTTGAGGTCTCCTTTTCCCAGGCTTCAAGGTTGAATTTCTTCTTCATTTTGGGTTCTGCCCTCTCAGGTTGGTCCAGTGGTTTGTGTAAGCTTCTTATAGTGTGAGATTTTTTTATTTGTTTACTCTTCCTCTGATGGGCAAGGCTGAGCAGACACACTGAAGCGATAATCACAGAAAACTAGTCAACCTACTCACGCTAGGATCACAACCTTGTCTAACTCAATGAAACTAAGCCATGCCCGTGGGGCCACCCAAGATGGGCAGGTCATGGTGGAGAGGTGTGACAGAATGTGGTCTACTGGAGAAGGGAATAGCAAACCACTTCAGTATTCTAGCCTTGAGAACCCCATGAACAGTATGAAAAGGCAAAATTATAGGATAATGAAAGAGGAACTCCCTAGGTCAGTAAGTGCCCAATATGCTACTGGAGATCAGTGGAAAAATAACTAGAAAAAATGAAGGGATGGAGCCAAAGCAAAAACAATACCCAGTGTGGATGTGACTGGTGATAGAAGCAAGGTCTGATGCTATAAAGAGCAATATTGCATAGGAACCTGGAATGTCAGGTCCATGAATCAAGGCTAATTGGAAGTGGTCAAACAGGAGATGGCAAGACTGAACATCGACAGTGTAGGAATCAGCGCCGGAGAATTGATGGTTTTGAACTGTGGTGTTGGAGAAGACTCTTGAGAGTCCCTTGAACTGCAAGGAGATCCAACCAGTCCATCCTAAAGGAGATCAACCCTGGGATCTCTTTGGAAGGAATGACACTAAAGCTGAAACTCCAGTACTTTGGCCACCTCATGCGAAGTGTTGACTCATTGGAAAAGACTCTGATGCTGGGAGGGATTGGGGGCAGGAGGAGAAGGGGACAACAGAGGATGAGATTGTTGGATGGCATCACTGACTCGATGGACGTGAGTCTGAGTGAGCTCCAGGAGTTGGTGATGGACAGGGAGGCCTGGCGTGCTGCGATTCATGGGCTCGCAAAGAGTCAAACACAACTGAGCAACTGAACTGACTGACTGACTGACTGAGTGAGGTGGTAATCCTGTCTGCTGATGATTTGGATTGTTTGTTTTGTTTATTGTTTAGAGGAGGCATCCTGTACATGGTGCTATTGGTAGTTGGGTGAAGCCGGGTATTGTATTACAGTGGTTTCCGTTATGTGAGTTCTCACTATTTGATACTCCCTAGGGTTTCAATTCAAAATTATCTGAGTTTTAAAAATGTTTGATAAAAATTATTTAATCAAAGACAGTAATTGTCCTCGTGATTTATATTCTCTCACAATGTTGCACTGAAAATGTCAGAATTAACTTAGAACTATAAGGGGGGGAAAAAAGCTTATTTGTGACCTAGTTAGGTAAAAGGGTTTTGTTAAGAACCAATTTAACTTGATACACACTAATAATGGTCATTTTAGAAATTATATTACATATCTAAATAGAAATTTTAACTTTTATCACCAATACTATATGAATTGGCTGTAAAATAATAAAAGATTTAAGGGAATATTTTGATATTGTTAAACTTAAAACTGATTTTCAATTTATGCATCACACTTAAATTTGGCATTAATAGTACTGAATTCACCCAAAAGTTAGATGATTTACCTATTTATAGATGCAATTTTGAAACTGATTTGTTTTTAAAAATGAAATGATTTGTTCTTGATTAGACAAATAAGTTAGTGTGTCAGTGTTGGATCAAATATTAAATTAAAAAATTTTGGGTCCACTGTCCAATTATTGAAAATTTTAGATTTTTTTGGAAAAACTTAGTATATTTTTTTCTACTTTAATTTTTATAAAAACTGAAGATAAGCAAATATAAGTGCAAAATAGCAACTTATCTAGGAGATTATTATGAGAAAAGCTTGTAAAATATCTCATTAATAATTTCTATTGGCTACATATTAATATAGTATTTTGATATACTCTAACATATGTTACCAAGATGAATTCAACTTGACAAATTTTTTATTTGACTACAATAAATTTTAAATTATACATATATCTCTCATTACTTTTCTGTCAGAAAATACTTATCTATCAAAAAATAAGAAAAGTCTCCCTCACCTCAAATATACTGTCTCAAGAGATGAAATATCTTTTATGTATTTTCATTTGTACCTTTGTAGCCTAATGTGTCTAAAGATGTACTGTCTAAATATTCTCAGTTGATGCAGAAGCTCAGTTAGTATCTGTCCCCAATAATCTATCTAAACTTTATAGTTTCTCTCTATATATGTACTATCCACTTTACAAGATATTTTATACATAGAAATATAGCACTTTCAAATTTTAGAGAAATCCTGCTTTTCTATTAGCATATAGTGAGTAAAAAATTCAGTGTTCTAATTAAATATGCCTTTACAATTTTACAGTCCTTAATTTTGCCCCTCATTCTTCATGTGTGGACTAAAAGTCACCAAATCAATGTTTAATGAATTAAAAATATTTTGTTATCCTTTTGTTAAATTAAGGTATCTCTAAGCAAACATCTGGTTCCCAGATGAAAATATAAGCAAATTAAAAAACACAAATTAGGTCCCATTAAAATGTTCTCATAAGGTTGTAGGATTTTTAGGGTCTAAAACTGTGTGCATCCTGCTATTGACCTCAGTCTTCCTAAGAAAGCACATCTCAAAAAAGAGAGCATGGATAATATTATAATTTCTACTTCCCTGAGGAGAAAATATCTTCATTATTAAGGAGCATTCATATAAACAAAGTGTGAACTGAGCAAATGACTTAATGTGCCTCCCTTTTGCATACCTGAGTTCAGCTATAATGGACTAATTTTTTCTTTCACTAAACTCCTGCCAAAGACTTAAGGACCTGTTCAGTTGAATTGCTATAAGTGGTTACAATGACATAGGAGAAAGAAAATAAATATCCCAAATTCAAAATTAATACCTTAAGTTTTTAAGGCTAACATCTAAAAGTTAGATGCCAGGTGAATAATTACAGCAAGATCATTGTGTGACAGCAACCTTGGTCATCAGCTACAGTTTGAGAGTCTGAATGATGATAGAATATCATAGTCCCTTTATCAAAGAATGGGAAAGCTAAAAGCTTCCTGGTGCAGCTGATTCCTTTCAGTTTCTAACAGGGAAATAAATCTTTATCTCCTAATTGAATTCAAATTGATTTTTCAGCAATGATATTTCTGAGTTAATGATTAAGATTCTGGAAGGCTCCCAAAAAGTAAAAAAGCACACATAATAAAACAACTTAATATTATATCTTAATACAGTAGTTCTCTTCTGATTACCTTTCACTGAGAATTGTCTGATCACTTTGATCATTTAATAACTAATGGTTATTACTAGCCCATCTGTAGTCTACAATGTAAAAAATTATATTGACTTGTCATTTATCTGTTCCTACTCTCACTCACATATCCCAAGACTCACTTTTAAATGAGTACTGTAAAGAAAGCTGATAAACCACAAAGGCAATTCATTTTGTATTTGTCTTAGAACTTGGGAATTTCCTAAAAAGCTTAATATTTGTAAGTGTAGACTATAGTTACAGCTGTAAGCTATAAAGTAAGAGTTAGGATATACATCAATAAAACATTTAATACTCTGGCACTGCCAAATTTTACTAACAAACATTTTGAGAAATTAATAGAGCAAAACCAAATAAAATCAAATTGTATCTATATAAAACAGATACAGTATGATATATTCATGGGTTTTATTTGTCAATCCTCCTGAGTGTAGAGAACATAATTCACTGTATGTAGTAAGAATGAATAAAAGCAAGTACAAAATAGGTATGATGATTTTAGAGTTTGAATGGTAATCTGGAGGCAGACTTGATGGGGAGGAGGAAATCATCTGCTAGCACTGTTAGGGTTGGGGATTCATCGAGATTTCCCCAACCAATTTAAACTTGGCCTAAGGTATATCCATAATATGCAAGAGTGAGGTATACAAAGTACTAAAAATAAAGTGACATTAATATATCAGCTGATCTCTTAGATAAAAATAAACGTAACAATCTGTTGCTTCTGCAGATTCTGTTAGCATAGTGATGTCTTGATCAATGATGCCAATATGGTGAACACATGCAGTTCTCAATTCACATAAGGAATGAGAGTCTCAAAGTTTTGTCATCAGTTTGGTGTACAAATTTGGACTAAGTGTATTTTCTCCTTGGTTTCCTCTATCAAATCTTGGAGTAGTATTGCACAAAATAGCAACTTATTGATGTAAATATGTGTCAAGACAGTGTTTGCTATGATAATAAGGACGATAAAGAAAAAGAGTCTTTGTAAGACTAACAGTTAGGTCATTTACATGTAAGGAAGAGCACAATTGATGCTTATTGAAGCTGATGGTAGTTTCTGAAGTATTCAGGAAAGCAACTGTTGTCTTCTTATACCTGCTTATGTCAAGAAATCCAACCAGACAACCACAAAAAGAAACCTAAAACATGTTAGTCACTCAGTCCTGTCTGACTCTGTAGCCCACCAGATTCCTCTGTCCATGGAATTCTCCAGGCAAAAATACTGGTGTGGGTTGTCATGCCCTTCTCCAGGAGATCTTCCTGACCGAGGGATCATTCTTGGGTCTCCTGCATTGCAGGCAGATTCTTCACTATTGGAGCCACCAGAGTCCAGGTATATCACTTTACCCTAACTAACAATTATTGGAAAAGACAAAGACAGGGGAGGACAGGGACAATTACTGGAATTTCATTAATTTCTTACAGATCTTTCTTATTATGTGTGCTAAGTCACATCAGTCATGTCCAACTTTTGCAGCACTATGTATCATAGCCCACCAGGCTCCTCTGTGCATGGGATTCTCCAGGCAATAATACTGGAGTGGGTTGCCATGCCCACCTCCAGGGGATCTTCCTGACCCAGGGATTGAAACTGCTGACATTGTAAAGTCCACTTATTAGTAGGTAGTAAGAAGACTGTAGGACTTCCCTAGTAGCTCAAATGGTAAAGAATCTGACTACAGTGAAGGAGAAACAGGTTCAATCCCTGGATCAGGAAGATTCCCCTGGAGAAGGGAATGGCTATCCATGCCAGTGTTCTTGCCTGGAGAATTCCATGAACAGAGGAGCCTGATGATCTGCAATCCATGGAGTCACAAACAGTGACAATTAAGCAACTAACATGTTCACTTTCATTTTCAAGAAGACCATAATTATAATACATTAATTTTAAATGGTGAGCTTTGGGCAAGAAGCCAAGTGAATTTGGAGAGAAAAAAATTTAGGACGAGGGCAACAGTTAAGAGTTGTGTTCAAAGATATAGTAGCCATTAACCACATGTGGCAATGGAACACTTGAAATGTGGCTAGTACAGCTGAATATCTAAATTTTTAACCTAATGTATTTATAATTACAATTATAGAAATTGATACTTGATTTTCTTATTCACAAAACTTTAATTATATTTAGTACAATTTGGTTATGTAAATCTACTTTTCAACTGTAAATTTTATAAAATGCATATAGATCAAATGTGACCAAAAATTTTTAGCATATAAATTGTGATATGCTATCATAGAGTACATACTCAATTTCAAATTTAGTATAACACAAAATATTACATTAATAATTTTATATGATTACAGATGGAAATTAATATTTAATTTTTAATTGAGGTATAACTGATTTTAAATGATAATATTTTAAATATATTAGGCTAACCAATGTAGGGTTAAAATTATTTTTACATATTTCCTATGACTTTGTGGCATGGATTGGATGCAAGGAATTTGTGAGAAAATTATACATTGGAGTTAAATGAGATGTTCATATATGAGTAGAGAGTTTGGCAGTTTATGCACATGAAGATGGACTTACACTATAGGTACGGGTAGGTGGAAAATTTAATGGAGAGATGGAGAAAACAGAGAACCTCGAAGAACACTTTAGCTGGTGAGATGAATCGATCTATGAGAGCATTAATGCAAGGACAGATATTTTAGTCAATCAATTTCTCACCCTGATATTCTTTCCTTCCTAGTTTTGCAAGAAAGCAACAGGGCATTAGAGGTTGGTAATATACATAAGTCATCTATTTTTGTATACTCTCATGTATACTAGGGCTCTACTGGAGTAGAATACAAAAGTGAACCTAAACAAGCTGAGATCGATGCCAGCTTTCTTCCAACCTGAGTAATGAAAGAAAAAACATATGGTTTGGGATCCTGGACATTAGAATAATTAAAGATAAATTCAGTATAATTAAAATAATGGCCTGCCTCTGGTCTAGATCAAGTTACATATAAATTGAAACTATATGATAACCTCCTCAGCTTAACCACACCAAACTAAAAACACTTTGTCATCTCAGGAAATAAACATTTACAGAATAAAATATTATAGTCCAGGCTTCTCAGTTCATTCTTATAAAATATCTGGAATGTAGTTTTAAAACACACACACACACACACACACACACACACACACACACACACACACACACAAGGAACCAGGTGAATGTGTCCAAAACTCAGGAGAAAACACATTATCTTATACATTTGGATGATTCAGGTATTTTAATTAAAAGCCCTTAAAAACAAGTTTTACAGAGTTTAAGTATTTTTAAGAACAATTTTCCTATCACTGTCTTTGTTGTTCAGTCACTAAGTCCAAAAAAAATTTGCTAAGATGTTTTGTGACCCCCATGTACTGCAGCATGCCAGGCTTCCCTATCTTTCACTATCTTCCAGAGTTTGCTCAAACTGATATCTGTTGAGTCAGTGATGCTATCTAACCATCTCATCCTCTGCCTCTCTCTTCTCATTTTGCCTTCAGTTTTTCCCAGCATCAGAGTCTTTTCCAATGAGTTGGCTCTTCCCATCAGGTGGCCAAAATACTAGAGATTCAGCATCAGCGTCATTCCTTCCAATGAAAATTTAGGGTTGATTTCCTTTAGGATTGACTGGTTTGATCTCCTTGCAGTCCAAGGGATTCTCAAGAGTCTTCTCCAGCACTACAATTCAGATTTTCCAGGCTAGCATTTTCCAGACAAGGATACTGGAGTGGGGTGCTATTTCCTCCTCCAGAGGATGTTCCCAACCCAGGAATAATCTTGTATTTCCTGCATTGGCAGGTGGAATCTTTACCAAAAGCATGACCTGGGAATCCCCTATCACTGTCCTTATTCAAACCAAATAAAATATCCATATTTTCACTCTTAAAAAGCATACATAGTTCACTAAACTATTACAGTATTAAGGACTGAAATGGAAATGCAGGGAGACTAAGATGATCACTGACAATAACAAGCAAAAGGGAGGGGATATATGTATTCCTATGACAGATTTATGTTGAGGTTTGACAGAAAACAGCAAAGTTGTGTAAAGCAATTATCCTTCAATTAAAAATAAATAAATTAAAAAAATAACAACCTTCAAGTAACTCTAATTTTTCATAAAATTGTATTTAGAAACTTTTACTAGCAAAAAAATTACTGAAGTAGAATTCCTTTATGTATGTATGTGGTGTCTCTCAAAGATACTTAAAGAGAAAATAGTCTAAACTTACATCAACTTTAACAGGTTCTCTTCCTTTCTCCTTTTGTCTACTCCCGTTAATCCCCTCCAGCTAATCCAGAAAATTTTACTAATGACAACTTTCGAACATTCCAATTTTTAGCCTCCCAATTTCTCTACGACTTCAGTTTATCAGCTGTTTTTTTCTTTTTTTAATTTGGACATAATGACTTAAACATTTTTATTTTATTCTGTCAATATTGCAAATTCCTTGAAAGAAAGGATAGCATGGAATTTACATAACAAAGAAAAATTTCCCTATTTCAAAGACTAGGCTCTTTTTCAGGGGAGATAATTATTCCAGTGTGTTTCAGTTGTTTAGTCGCTCAGTCGTATCTGACTCTTTGCGAACCCCATGGACTGCAGCACACCAGGCTTCCCTGTGCATCACCAACTCCTAGAGCTTGCTCAAAGTCATGTCCATCAAATTGGTGATGCTATCCAATCAACTCATCCTCTGTGCCTTGTTGTTTTTGCACATCAGAAAACTGAGACTCAGAGAGATCAAACTGCATTAGTACTTACATGAGAGAGCCAGAGACGAAATAAGGAAATTCTGATAACTCCTTAGTCTAGCATGTGAGACACTGAGCCCTAGGTATGAGTCTTAGTTTTCAATTTTCTTCACATACAATAATGTTTACTTTAATATTATAAACAAATGTTATCAAGTACATCTTGTGAGAAATGAGCAGCTAAGGTGTCCTGGAAAAGATTAATTGAGAATGATAAAAATGAGATAAAGTAAAGAAAGGAAAGGAATATACGTAGTACTTCTTAAAAGAAGTACAAATTAATTAGAAAGAATTAATAATTCTATATTAACCATTTTAATCTATATTGAGGATTTTTTTACACATTTTGTTTGCATTCTACACATTCAACTATTTTCTATATTTGCTAGGGAAAGAGATGTGAGTGCTGTATAAAGGTATTAAACTGAAGCATTAATTGTTAAATTTTCTGCATAAATTTCAAGGAAGTTTTATCTAAACTTGTTGACCTTCCTTTCTGTTATCATAATCATTTTGTATTTCTTTCCACCTATTTCACTTAGTAGGAACTACAAATATAAATTGCTTCCAAGCTAATGAAAATTAAGCTGGAGCTCTCTTTTCAGTTCCCCTCCCTTAATCATGCACAGTTGCCATGAAATGACAGTTGTTCTGAAATTATTTTTCCAAGGATGTATATGATGGTGGTTTAAAAATTGACTTAGGGATTAATGAAATCCATTGTAAAACATGCTCAGACAATTTTTGTCCATATATGAATCTCATTTTCTATTTATAACCCTTAAAAACTGGAATATATTAAACATTAATTATGAAAGTTGTATATATATATATATATATATACTCATACAAAACAACATATATCAATATTATGTACATATTAAGCATACATTCAATTTAAATAAAGTGGGTAAAGGACAATATCTACATATTCAGAAATAAATTTGATCTCTATATTTGAAGACCCCTGCATGCCTGCTTTTCATGGCTTCTTCTCTTTCTTTCTCCTCCAGGATAATTTCCAAGCTTTTGTTAACACTCTAATTGTTTTTAAAAGTTTGCCTCATTCACACAAATCCTTTTAAAAAAATTGTATTTTTTTACTTATTTTTGGCTGTGCTGGGTCTTTGTTGATGGGCTCTGTATTTCTCTAGTTGCGGGGAGCAGGTCCACTCTCTAGTTGTGGTGTGCAGGCTTCTCATTGTGGTGGCTCTCTTTTTGCAGACCACAGGCTCTAGGGCACTCGAGGCTCAGTAGTTGTGGCACAAAGATTTAGTTGCCCTAAAGCATGTGGGATCTTCCTGGATCAGGGATTGAACCCATGTCTCCTGCTTTAGCAGGAGGACTCTTAACCACTGGACCGCCAAGGAAGTCCCCATATAAATCCTTAAGATATTGTTTTATTTTTTCATCTAAATAGGATAGTATTATATATATATTTTTCTATATTTAATATTCCTCCTCTGCTTTTGTGTTTTAAAAACTTTGTGTTTTTAAGTTTCATATTTGTGGATATGTCTGTATACATTTCATTTGTTTTCATTGTTATATAGAATTCCTTTATATTAATACAGCAAATGATAGATCCCATTGCTCATGGAAACTTGAGTTACTTCCAGTGTTTGCTATCTTGAAGAATGCTGCCAGGCTTCCCCAGCAGTCCAGTGGTTAAGACTCCACCTTCTAATGCAGGGGGCGAAGGTTTGATTCCCTGGTCAAGAAGCAGGTCCCACATGCTGTGGGGTGTAGCCAAAAATTAATAGCAACAAAAAGAATGCTGCAATAATCTCTCATCGTATGACTCTCCCACAGTTTGGTTATCTAGTCTCTGTTAATGTACATTGGTGGTGTTTCTGTTTGACGATATTACATGATGCTGTGAACATTCATGTACGAGTCTTTTTGGACTCATATATATTCTCATATATTCTCTTTTCTTGTGTAAATACCAAAGAGTGGATGTTTGGGTCATGTGTTGAGTGAATGTTTATAAGAACTGTCTTTTTTTTTTTTTTTCAAGGAAATGACCAAGTTTGCGTTTCCACCAGCACTATATCCGAGTTCCAACTGCTCTATATCCTGGCCAGTATTTGGTACTAAATAATTGTTACTGTAAACTTCCCACTGTGTGCACAGTAGAATCATAATATGGATATGAGGAGCTGTTTGCAAGTGCAAGTGCTGTTTCCAAGAGCAAATCATGTTGCTCATCCTTTCATGTTTATTTATTGCTTACTCTTAGATAATTTTATGAAGTGTCCAAATATTTACCATATTTTGTGAACTTTTTTTTATCTTCTTAACATTGAGCCTTGATAGTAATTTATATATATTTTAAGTACAAGTTTTTGTCTGACACATTTGGCAAATATTTACTTCTATTTGCGACTTGGATATTGATTGGGATTACATTGAACACAGCTTAGGCATCAGTTCAGTTCAGTTGCTCAGTCGTGTTTGACTCTTTGTGAACCCCATGGACTGCAGAATGACAGGCTTCCCTGTGCATCACCAACTCCTGGTGCTTGCTCAAACTCATGTCCATAGAGTCAGGGATGCCATCCAACCCTCTCATCTTCTGTTGTCCCCTTTTCTTCCTGCCTTCAACAGTTCCCAGCATCAGGGTCTTTCCCAATGAGGCTGTTCTTCTCATCAGGTGGCCAAAGTATTGGAGCTTCAGCTTCAGCATCTGTTCTTCCAATGAATATTCAGGGTTGATTTCCTTTAGGATGGACTGGTTGGATCTCCTTGCAGTCCAAGGGCCTCTCAATAGTCTTCTCAATACCACAGTTCAAAAGCATAAATTCTTCAACCCTCAGCTTTCTTTATGTTCCAACTCTCATACCCACACATGACTACTAGAAAAACCATAGCTTTGACTACATGGACATTTGTAGGCAAAGTAATGCCTCTGCTTGTTAATATGCTGTCTAGGTTGGTCATAGCTTTTCTTCCAAAAAACAAAGCTTCTTTTAGGTATAATTATCATGAAAATTGATTAGATACCCTACATATCATATATTCTACCATCTAGAAGCAGTGCTTCCTGAAAGAGTGCCAGAATGGCCTGATGAAGTTAAAACTGATGATCCATCTTGGAAGGATTCTGCAACACAGGTGCCATTCTCCAAGGCATAGTATATGCACTGAATCATATATCATTGTTTTGTCTTCAGTAGGAAAACTGTATGGGTCCAGAAAACTGAGTTCACCTCACTTAATATCACTCTCAGTGACTCATGGGAGAAATTGTGTTTAATTGATAGTATTATATGCTTGAGTACTCTCTTCAAACCAGACATGATTATAAGAAATCTTGGAATTACTTATATGCTTGATTGACTTTTATGAGCAAAATCCTCACCAAGCCACAGGGAAGATATACATTTAGGGAGAAATAAACCTTAGTTTTATTCAGCCACTGAGAGTTTTGAATAATTTGTTACCACAACATAACTTGTGTGTTATACAGCCTGATAATACATGCACTTGGCAATTGCCTACAAATAAATGAATGAATGAAACGATATGAATGAATGAATAATAATGACTGAAATAGAGTGGAATGTCTCCTTTCTGAGGTTTTTTATACTGTATTTATATGAGTCTATGGTAAGTTTATCATATTCTTCACACAAATTCTAATCATGCTTGTTTTCTAATTTTCATATTTTTTCTCTCATCCAATATTGCTAGACTAAAATCTAAGAAAAAAATCAACTCTAAGGAGTTTTTTTTTTTTTCCAGGAATATAACTTTGCATCCTTTTTCTATATAAATTACTCCATACTTATGAATGTAATATGATATTATATTTAAGCAAGTTTGTCAGCACCAAGATCTAGATTTATTTCTTTTAGATATGTTTTATTAAATACATTTATTATAATAAGTAATTAAAAGCCACAAAATATTCAAGATGTTTATTTGTGAAGTATCTTAAAAAAATTTTTCCTATACATAATATATTTAAGTCACTGTTGGTTTGCTAAGTAGCACTTGTTTGGATACAATTTAAATACACTGTTTTCTCACAGAGCTCCCTATGTATTATCTGAAAATAATTTAAATAAATGGCTTTCTTTTCTTGCTAAGTTACACCTATATAGGATATAGCTAATGAAATGTCTACTATAATTTTACTAGATGTGTACAGCTAAAGCCATTGCATGACTTATTAAAGACATTTTTAAAAAATCTTAGGTATTCCAATCAATAGGTATATTAATATGTTATTTTCAAAGTAAATATATCTATTTAAGTGTACATTGGCTGAAGAGTTTCTATTTCGATCAACAATTAAATGAACTTTGAAATAAAACCTCTAGATGTATTTACATAATTGAGAATAAACCCATCAAATCCCTGTTTGGAAGATCAGCACAAGTCATTGAAATGCTAAGATTCCAAGTAAATTTAGTATATTTGTGTATAATAACCATTACATTTGCATTTTTAAATTTAAATAAATTTCATCTACCATCATAGGAAGAAAATGAGAGAAATGTTAATTCTATAAATTAAATAGAAATTGAGGTATTTGACCCAGACAGAAAAGAGACTTTATGTATTTATGCAGACACAGGGTGAATTAGGGGAAAATAATCACTTAGATAATTATAAAATATTACTATAGGAGGATATTGGAACTATTTCTGTTGATATCAAACCATATATCAAATCATTGAATTTAAATTTAATCAACTTATCAAATATGTTTAAGTTTAGATATAGATAACCTCAGATATATATAACCACTCCAACTGCACCACAGCTTGTTGTTCAGTTGCTAAGTTGTGTCTGACTCTTTGCAATCCCATGAACTTGCAGAACATCAAGCTTCCCTGTCCTTCACAATCTGGAGTTTGCTCAAACCCATGTCCATTGAGTTAGTGATGCCATCCAACCATCTCATATTCCGTTGTCCCCTTCTCCTGCCTTCAGTCTTTCCCAGCGTCAGGGTCTTTTCCATTGAGTTGTCTCTTTGCATCAGGTGGCCAAAGTATTGGAGCTTCATCTTCAACAGCAGTCATTCCAATGAATATACAGGATTGATTTCTTTTAGAATTGACTGGTTTGATTTCTTTCAGTCCAAGGTGCTCTCAAGGGTCTTCTCCAGCACCACAGTTTGAAAGTACTGCAGCTCACCTGTCCTAATTTATCCAATGCTCACCAATATCAGAATGTTGAATTTTCTACATCTTACACATATTCTAAGGAAAATATTTTTCCATTTTATAATATGAAGAACATTATACAATTTCCCCACAACCAGATAGCTACCATTCAATGTTTCTTTTCTTTACACTCAGATTTATCTAACATTAGTTCAGTTCAGTTCATTCTCTCAGTTGTGTCTGACTCCTTGGGCCCCATGGATTTCAGCATGCCAGGCCTCCCTGTCCATCACCAACTCCTGGAGTTCACCCAAACTCATGTCCATTGAGTCAGTGATGCCATCCATCCATCCATCTCATCCTCTGTCATTCCCTGCTTCTCCTGCCTTCAATCTTTCCCACCACTGGGGTCTTTTCAAATGAGTCAGCTCTTCACATCAAATGACCAAAGTACTGGAGTTTCAGCTTCAGCATCAGTCCTTCCAATGAACATTCAGGAATGATCTCCCTTAGAATGGACTAGTTGGATCTCCTTGCAGTCCAAAGGACTCTCAAGAGTCTTCTCCAACACCACAGTTCAAAAACATCAATTCTTAGGCACTCAGCTTTCTTCACAGTCCAACTCTCACATCCATACATGACCACTGGAAAAATCATAGCCTTGACTAGATGGACCTTTGTTGGCAAAGTAATGTCTTTGCTTTTCAATATGCTGCCAAGGTTGGTCATAACTTTCCTTCCAAGGAGTAAGTGTCTCTTAATTTCATGGCTGCAGTCACCATCTAAAGTGATATTGGAGCCAAAAATAAATAAACAAAGTTAGCCATTCTTTTCACTGTTTCCCCATCTATTTCTCATCTATTTCCCTATCTAAGTGATGAGACCGGATGCCATGCTCTTAGTTTTCTGAATGTTGAGCTTTAAGCCAATTTTTTCACTCTCCTCTTTCACTTTCATCAAGAGTCTCTTTAGTTCTTCACTTTCTGCCATAAGGGTGGTGTCATCTACATATCTGAGGTTGTTGATATTTCTCACAGCAATCTTGATTCCAGCTTATGCTTCATCCAGCCTAGCATTTCTCATGATGTACTCTGTATATAAGTTAAATAAGCAGGGTGACAATATACAGCCTTGACGTACTCCTTTTCCTATTTGGAACCAGTCTGTTCTTCCATGTCTAGTTCTAACTGTTGCTTCCTGACCTGCATACAGATTTCTCAAGAGGCAAGTCAGGTAGTCTGGTAGTCCCATCTCAAAGAATTTTCCACAGTTTAATGTAATCCACACAGTCAAAGGTTTTGGCATAGTCAATAAAGCAGAAATAGATATTTTTCTGGAACTCTTGCTTTTTCAATGATCCAGTGGGTGTTGGCAATTTGATCTCTGGTTCCTCTGCCTTTTCTAAAACCAGCTTGAACATCTGGAAGTTCATGGTTCAGGTATTGTTGAAATCTTGGCTTGGAGAATTTTGAGTATCACTTTGCTAGCAAGCGAGATGAGTGCAATTGTGTGGTAATTTGAGCATTCTTTGGCATTGCCTTTCTTTGGGATTGGAATGAATACTGATCTTTTCCAGTCTGTGGCCACTGCTGAGTTTTCCAAATTTGCTGGCATATTGAGTGCAGCACGTTCACTGCATCATATTTTAGGATTTGAAATTGCTCAATCGGAATTCCATCACCTCCCTAGCTTTGTTCATAGTGATGCTTCCCAAGGCCCACTTGACTTCATATTCCAGGATGTATTATTTTTATAGCATGTCATAAAGAGGACAGGTATTATGAGATCATAACCTAGTAGATAACATGTATATAAGACACAGAGGATAGAAAAAGATATAATCTATTGTTAGTTTATTTTTTCATTGAAGGATAGTTGATTTACAGAATTTTGCTGTTTTCTGTCAAACCTCAACATGAATCAGCCATAGGTATACATCTATCCCCTCCCTGTTGAACCTCCCTCCCATCTCTCTCCCCATCCTATCCCTCTTGGTTGCTATAGAGCCTCTGAGTTTCCTCAGACATACAGCAAATTCCCATTGGCTATCTATTTTGCATATGGTAATGTAACTGGTTATGTTATTTTCCCCATACATCTCACCCTCTCCCTGTGTTCATAAGTCTCTTTTCTATGTCTGAGAAAAAGACATAATCTTTTAATTAGTAATTCCTATAGAAAAGCAACATGGAATGAAAGCTTAGATAGGAGATGAAAACTAAAACAGAGGAGCATTAACACCAACGTGAGTAGGCAGCTTTTCTCTTCTCTCCTGAGTTTTCTCATCTCATCCATTAAAATGGAGTGGGTAAAGATAATAACTAATTTTTATGAATAAAACAGAAAGGTCAAAGGAATTGGTGACATAAAGAGAAACAATATAACCAAAGAACATCAGGTAGAGAATAGCAATTTGTTTAGAAGTAATCAGTGATAAAGTAAATGAAGTGTTGTATCAAAATAAAGCTCATTTAATCAAATACTTTTATAGTCAGGTGAATTCTTGAAGGTTTATTGGTTGAGCACCCTTCTGACACTTGGCTCTCCATAGAAATCCTCATTGGTTTGCAATGAGTAAAAAAGGTATGGAGGCACAAAGAACCACACAATACAAACTGGCTGAAAATAACAGATCCTGACATCAGTCTGTTTATTAACACAACTAGAAATGCTTCTATTTAAGCATACTGCCATAGGTTAGGTGCACTGGAATGAGTCTTAGAACTGAGAGGTTTAAAATGAGTCTTTGAGATGGAGTTTGTCTGCAGCACATTTATTAAGAAGTTCCCTGGAGATCCATACCTGTGTCAAGAAGGGGAAGGAAGCAGAATTGAGCAGAAGGGTGAGTTGAAGCAAAATTCAAGGAGTGCTCAGCATCTCCATCTCTCTAGTGTAGTTGGTTTTCAGTGCTTCCCACCGTTATTGTGTATTTGAGATTCCTCTCAGCCTCATTTAGCACACCTTCTGGCCTTAATGTTTTACCTGGTCACTTGACCCACAGAGTCTAAATCCTACTCTTCATGTTATTCTCTGTCCAGAAATCCTTATCTTGTCTTTATTGTCACAACTGGATCAATCATTTTTGATAGGTGGCCCCAAATTAATTAGGTACTAAAATATACTAATACGTCATTGTTCCTCTGGTTCACAGCAGCATAGTCAGTTACCTATGCCACTAAACTAACTCTCTTTTTGCCTGTGGTCCCTTGGCATGAAAGCCTTAAGTATCTAAAGAAACAGTTAAAGATTATAATCCAATGGAACTCCTGCTGTGGACCCTGTCAGAAGTGTCCCCCTTTGGGAAAAAAAAAATATCCTCAGCAGGGCACATGTTGCCTTACAGAGAAGAAGTCTCTGCATCGTCTCCAAGTAAGGGGGTATGGCTCCAGCAGCAATAGAGAAAGACAAATAAATTCTGAAGGCTGATAGTTCAGAATAACTTTGCTAAACATTCTTGAGGGTTCATTACAAATTGCATTATCCCCCAAGGAATGGGTCTATTCTCTCTCAGCCAAGGGACTGAATTTGCCATAGCAGACATGCTTTGGTTGGGTGCTTATTGACCTTTGGGTTTTAGAAACTGACCATTCAAGTCCTGAGACTGATTGTCAGCTTTCTCTGCCCTCCAATTCCAGGGAGTATGAGCTGCTTTCTAAAGTTTTTGCAGTTGTTCTTGACAATAATTGGAAATTGACCACTCAAATATATTTTAATCTTTTTCCAAACTTTTCTGAACTTAGTAATAGACTGCCAATTATTTGCCTTTATGTAAGTTAGTGTTTCTCACAGCTTTTAAATGTCTGCTAAATACATGAGCTAATTCTCTCCCTTTCATCTGTATGTTAGTCTTATTCAACATAACAAATAGTTTTAAAAGTTGGTTTGCCATTTTATGCAAGGTACTGTGTGTGCTGACCTACCACCAATGACAGGGTCTTCAGTGGCAGTCAATAGCTGAGTGATCTATTTCCAAAATGCCATCATAGTGGCTAATTTCCCCAGGAAGGTGACTCTAAAACTAAATGAGACATGCAGGGCAGGTTGTTTATTATTATTAATAATGAGAACATTTGGGATCAACACTTATTGAAAGGAGAGGAAGGAGAGAGAATTGGGAAAACAGTTGTCTTGCTAAACTTTTTGAGATCCTTGGAATAAGAATAGCTCTTCAGAGTTAGCCTAAGTTTGGTCCTTTATGGTCAGTTCTTTGTCTTTATTATTCACGTGGATATAAGAGGTGAACCAGCCGGAGAAGCAATATGACTCTGAGCCAGCGTGAGGCAATCTCCCAAAATCCCTGTGAGTCGGTTTCCCGCCATCAGTACTCTCAAAGCCCAAGCCAGAGGCCCTTCATTTGAAAGAATGTCTATGTGGTACACTGCAGAATCTACTACATCAGCCGTCAATAAAATTATTATTGTTTTCATATAGAGAGCTATTCATTGAAATTAAAAATTTGCATCAATAGTTTGTACTTTAAGAATTTGCTAGTAGTTTTTACATACCAATTTTAGACAATATAAACCTTTAAGGTTTGAAAACTTCTCTTAAGAAACTCAAGAAAAGAGACTTAAATTGCTCCAGTCACATATAGGTGAGACTTAAATGGTACTGTTTCCTGACTCTAAAGTTTGAATATAAGTAGATTAATAAGATGATTAACTAGTCAATACAAATAACAAGCTTTGACTTCCTACTATGAGTCGAACACTATCCTAGGCTGTAGCAATGAATAAAACAGACAAGTATGTCTGTCTTCATGGAACTTGCTTGCTCAGTGAGGAGGCAGACAATTTTAAAATGTACAATTAAATTCATGGGATGTAATTGTAAGTTGTATGGAAGAAAAGGGAAAACAGAAAAAAAAAATAGAAAGAATGAACATATGATGAACATGTAATAATTTGTTCTAAATTTATGCAATAGTGTAGGAATTATAGTAGTTTTAATTTTACTAAAAAGAAAAATGAGGGAAAATTTTAATAATTAAATAAATTGCTTAAGTTCACAGAGGTAAGTGGTAAAGTTAATACTCAAACCCAGATAATTTTGGCTTTAATATTCTAGCTCTTAACTTTATACAACTGCTATAAACATTAGACAGAATGGATTTGGAATAATCATAAATATTATAAACATTATTTCAGAGAAACTAGACAATAATCTTTGAGTTTCTGGTGCTATCGAGGTTAATGGCTCTATGCATATTAATACCAATAAAGCAACAATTCTGTTACTGTTTTACATAAAAATATATCTATTCTTTCTGCTACAGAGTAAGATATATAGAATCTGCATCATATTTGTAATATACTGGGTACAAACGTTGAGATACGTGTTTTGTATAGCATGTATATATATATGTGTATATGTGATGTCTGTATCTGTATGTTTCTGTGCATATATGATTGGTGGAAGAAGAGAGAAATATGAGATCCTGGAATATAGAGTATAAGGAAGTATCACAATTGCTATATTGCACAAAAAAGAGGAATCGTGGATTACTTTCTAAAAATTAAAGTATTAGAAATAAAGAAGTGGACTGTTTATGATTATTGATAATTCTTCATGCTGTAGCAATTATTTCAAATAATCTAATAAAGTTAGTATCTTAATTGTCATTTCTATCTGTATCTGTGTTAGGTACAACCTCTGTAGAGTTTGTGCCTGTGTTAGGGTTAGCTCTTTTGTGTGGTATAAAAATAAGCAAAAGTAGGATTATTCACAAAAGAAGGTCTCATGAGGATTTTTTAAATGATACAATTTTAAAAAATGTTTCTGGATACTTATAAAGTATTGATGAAAGAAAAAGCTATTGCTAAATAACACCTCCACCACCTTCCACCTTATATGGAAGCACATACAGATTCTCTGAATAAATGAAAGTGTTTAACCAGAAAGTGCCCAAATCAAAATGAAGAGCACCATCAAGTCAAACAAGGCACTCAGGGAAAAAATATATTTTTTACCACAGTACATAAAAATTCAATTTATGTTATGTGTTGTCCTGAATATGTGCTATTAGACTAATTATCTTTTTGACAGTTCTGGTTAATAGATTTCAATCAGTAATTTAACTTTTCTATACATAGTTCTACATACTGCTACTGCATAAAGTAGAAAAATATTTTTCAAGACTCTTTTTTAAAAAATGAAGTATAATTTTGATTTGAAATAGAATGAACAAAACCCCATAGCCTGTGCCAGTGTTTAATTGTATGCTATATAATTTTTCCAATATATTTTTATTATACATTTGGTGTTTTTTTCCCAGTTTTTTGACATATCATAAACATTTGTTGATTTGATAGTTATGTATTATAAAATTATTACTAACTTACTTTTATCTAACACTTCCATCATGTCATGTAATTATCACATGTTTTCCTGTGATGAAAACATTTAAGGTATACTCTCTTAGGAACTTTCAAGAATATAATACAACATTGTTATCTATCACAATAAAGTACATTAGACCCCCACACTTACTCGTCTTCAAACTATGAGTTTGTACTCTTTGCCTTGCACCTCCCCATTTCTCCCAAAGGGCAACCCAGGGGAATCATCATTCTATTCTGTTTCTCTGGGTTCAGGGTTTTTTAGATTCCCTACATAAGTATTCAAATATGCAGTATTTTCTTTCTGTATCTGACATTGCACTCAGAATGATGCCCTCAAGGTCCATTCATGTTGTCAAAAAGAGTAGGATTTTCTTATTATGACTGAATACTATTCTGTTGTGTGCATGTATATGCATCACAACTTCTTTATTCATCTGTTAGAGGACCCTTAGATTGTATCCATATATTTATTATTGTTAATGCTGCAGTCATCATTAGAGTCCAGGTATTTCTGTGATGTTTTATTTTCATTTCACACAGGAATTTTGTTTTTAATTTTTTAAGAACCTTTCATAATATTTTACATAGTGGCTGTACCAATTTATACCCTCATCAACAATGAAAAGGATTCCACTGTCTTCACATCGTTACTAACATGTATATCTTGTTTTTGATCATAGCTGTCTTAACAAGTGCGAGGTGATATCTCATTGTATTTTGATTTGCATTTTCCTGATTCCTCTGTTCTTTTGTTTTTAATTGTATTTTTTTTAATTTTTGTTATTGAGTTGTATGAGTTCTTTATGTATTTGGATATTAACTTATTATCAGGTAGAAGGTTTGCAAATGTTTTCTGCCATTACATAAGTTTCATTTTGTTTGCCTTTTATTTTGTTGGTTATTGTTGTTGCTGTGCTTTTTAGTTTGATGTGGTCCCACTTACTGATTTTTGCTTTTGTTGCTTATGCTTAGGTGTCATATTCAAAAAACTGTTGCCCAGAAAAATATCAAAAAACTCTTCTCCTATGTTTACTTCTAGGAGTTTTCTGGCTTCAAGTCTTACGTGTAAGTCTAGTCCATTTTGTTTTACTTTTTGTGACTGGTGTGAGATAAGGGTTCAATTTTATTTTTGTCCTGTGGTAATCTAGTTCCCATATCACCATTATCTGTTGTGATTCAGTATTTTATGTTTAAAGTTATTGGTAAGAGTCATACCATTAATTAAATAAGAAGTAAAGAAGACAAAACTTGAAGGGAGAAGAAATTGAGTTTTAATTTGAACATGTAAAATTTTGTGTCAGTCATTGGTGTAAATGGTGATTTCAAGTAGGTTTTTGGAAAAACAGGTCTGAAGAAGTTAAAAAAGGAAACTTTCCATGGTGATCAACTCACCACTAAAGCTTGAATGGCTAGATAGAGTTACCATGGATAGAAAAACTAAACAGACATTATTTAACATTTGGAAAAAATATCAGAAGAGATGAAACTCTATAATGTAGATGTCATCAATCATGTTGGTATGTATAATTAATAATAATTTGAAAAAATATGTGAAGATAATTATAAAAACATAAATACATCATGCTAAAAAACGTTAAAAAATAAAACCAGTAATTTATTAGATTAAAGTAATATTTCCATAGCTTAGCAGTTCTACTCTTTTGATCATAACATTATTGCCAGTTAAGAAAAACTGTTATTAAAATCTACCAGGGGATGATTTAGCCGCCAGGATCCAGCCCCCGCAGGATCCAGGGAAACCTGAAGGAGGAATGGTGTAGGTGATTGATTTAGAGAGAGATAACGAAAGAATGTTGAAGATAAGAAAATAGAGGAGAGAAAGAGGCTGATAGTCCTTGGTTTACATAGAGAACCAATAAAACTCTGAGACAAGAAGCTTGCCCTGTTCACGGAGGCCACAGGTGCCCTCCCGGTCTCCTGAGGGAGTGAAGATGCAGAATGTCTTCCGTTCAGATCTTAGAAACCTGGGCAGATAAGTGAATGCAGGGAGCGCCTATGCTCCAAGGGATCAGCCTGAAAAAAAAAAAGAGAGAGAGGGAGAGAGAGAGAAAGAAAGAAGAAAAAACATGGGGTGACCAAGCTGCTTCGGTGAGCGAGGCCCAAAAGCTTTATTTTTCAAAAGGTACTTTTATACCTTGCCTTATACATAGAGGGAAATGAAAGATGCAAGGTCATACAGAGTCAGCCCAAACATTCCAGCAGTTTTGCCCATATCAAAACCAGGATTTTCCTGCATACCTTTCCCACAAATGATGTTGTGTACAGTATCTTCTGGCCTCGGAGGCCTGTGAACATTTTATGACCCTCTTTTGATAAAGGCTGCTCAACCAGAAAACTTATTTTCCCTCAAAGTGTTTTTTCTTTATATTTCTAATCTATGTCAGCCTCAGAAAGTGCCAAACAGAGTTACGTTTTTCACAGAGCAAAGGTGCAGTGAGTTACAAGAAAGAACAAATTAGCTGAAGAGTCTGATATGGTTAAATTCAAGGCTACACTTGTTTTTCTTACATTCGCACTATGTTAACTAATGCATTCCCAGGTGCACAGTGGATAAGAGATATAGGAACTTAGCAAAAAGCATTGGCCCAATAATGAAATCCTACATCAGCACTAGCACTACTCTAATAACTTTTAACTCTTTCAAAGTCTCTATGTTTTAGGCTTTTTGTGCCTCTCACAGTTGGGAGGCTGTAAATAATCACATGCGTAGCTGTAAGAGTCTGGATATACCTGCCAAGCAAGCTAGAATGCTAACAGAGGGGGTTTGATTTGAAATATTCCTCTCATGTCCAGGAGACTTATTAGCTATAGCCCTAAGTTGATTTTCTCCAGGGAAAGGTGGTCAGGGTTAGCCCCCTGTCAGAGGAGTTGGTGAAAGTCATGAAATAGTAAAACGGACAGATTCTGGTTCTGGGGTAGATGCTCGAGAAAGCCTAGGGAGCCCCTTGAGTTCTGAAGCCTTGCTTAACAGTTCTCTTCCACATGAACTTTGTCATGGGTGGGATCTCCTGTGGTGGCTCCCAGCACTTAGCTGCTGCATAAACTATTTGAACTTGCCTATTTTGTCCTTTCCATATGTAGATATATCTACTTTGTGAAATGCAATTATGCTGTGGTATGATACATTATTTTTCTAACAGACCATTGTCATTTAGTAATATTTACCTTACATTATCAAATTTCCAACTATTCTGTCATATTTAAAACATGTTCTTTACAATTTTATTTTAGTTTAGGAATTTAGGGTGATGGTGTCAAAAATTCAGGCCACAATTTCTATAAGATTCAGTACTCACTGAACTTGGAATTTTGCTATTTGTGAATGCTATACTGTACTGTTTATGTTTGATGTTAATTTTAACAATTCCTTAAGACATATATTATTATCTGTCATTGTTTTTCAAAGTAGAATTCAAAGAATTCTGTGTTTAGCACTCAGATATGCTTGTTCCATAGGCTAAAGATGAAATATCACTGGCCAAAATGTTGCATTCTTTAAGTTTCCCATCATTTGGATTTGAAAGTATGATTCCATTTCCTTCAAATATAGGAAAGGAAAATTCTTGTTTAAAAAGTCTCTGGGATATTCAAAATTCTCTACATCCTGAATTTTGAATGTCATATTAAGCAGATAATATAGTACTACTTGCAATTTTTAGCTTTAAGTATGTGATTTTCCTATAATGAAACCCTGGGAACAAAAACTCCACCTGACTTGTTTCAGGCAGTTATAATGGCTCTTTCCTTACCATCTTTATACATTTTGTGATCTATATAATGCTTTCTGAATTACTTTTTGGTAGGTAACATGGAAGCTAATTCTAAATATATTTCTAAATATAACTTCATCAGCAAATGATTTTAGCACTTAGGGAAAAATTGAGCCATGTTGCTGAATAAAAATTTTATTTTGTAATATAAATTTATTTATTTTAATTGGAGGCTAATTACTTTACAATATTGTATTGGTTTTGCCATGCATCAATATGAATCTGCCACGGGTGTACACGTGTTTGAAGAAAAATTTTATTTTCATTTGTGTTCATTAAGTTGGTAATTTTCCTCACTATATCCAAAATATTAAACCATTCAATAATTGCTCAGAAATGACTATTTTTTAAATTTATTTTTGTTGAAAAATAACTGCTTTACAGAATTTTGTTGTTTTCTAAGTCATATTTTATTGATATGCAGAGGGTTTAATTGAATTACATAATTGAGTGATAAAATGTTTCATCTAAATTAAACTAGTTTGTGTGCAAACCCAAAAGAACCTTGGTAAGTCAACAGTTGGTACAGATTTAATAACGAGTAGCCTATTAACATATGCATT
This sequence comes from Capricornis sumatraensis, assembly GCF_032405125.1. Taxonomy (NCBI): domain Eukaryota; kingdom Metazoa; phylum Chordata; class Mammalia; order Artiodactyla; family Bovidae; genus Capricornis; species Capricornis sumatraensis. The sequence goes on along the minus strand of NC_091074.1, from coordinate 41,216,771 downwards.
TGCAGTATGTTTTACAAGTAAGGTTGAAGCTATTAATTAATCTCTAAAATCAGTTTGATGGAAGTCACTTATGAAAGTTTGTATATAATTTCTGATCTTATCAATGGTTCATTTAAATTGGTAGCTTCAAGCTCCTTTAGAGAATTAAGAGAAAACCATGGAAGTATAATGTGTTAGTAGAACAAAGCGGTTAAGCAATGAATTACTGGTGTCATAAATATCCCTAGTGGCAGCATCCAAATGATTAATACTTAAAATCCCAAGGTTGAGGATCCCAGTTTCCTATGGCCTGTTAAGTATGGGCTGTAGCAAACGGGAAAAAAAAAAAAAAAGAAAAAAGAAATGGTAGTGAGGGGGCATCTGCTTCCTTAACAATTTGGCTCAGATAGTACTTAATGCTTCATTGTTAGGGAAATAAACCATCTCTTGAATGATAAACATCTGCATGTATACTTGGAGGTGGCAGGTATATTTTTGTTCTGCATTTCAATTAGCTACACCAGTGAATATGACAGAAGTGTTACTAGTAAATGCATTTAATCTTTGCATTGTTAACAACACCCTGCCAATCTTTTCTGAGCACATAGAAAACCAATTTCATTATTTCTTGCATACCAACTATAAAGAAAATAAAAATTCTAATCTCTTAATTCATTTTGTTTGTTTGTTTGTAAATACCAATGACTGGTTGGATGATATGCACTCCTAAAATAGCACCTTATAGTTCACCTTGTGATAAATGCTTTCTATAAATTTGCTTGGTTTAAATGAATAAGACTGCCTTCCTATTGCTCTCATTCTCAGTGCATTGACTCATTGTTTATTTCAGTCTCAGCAGAAGTATAATGTAACCTTTGAAATAATGGAACCTCCCCTACTGTCAGAGAATATAAATAGTCACCTCCTCTTTCAGGGAAAACAACTACTTTTCTTTAAAAAATATATTTTAATCTCTTTTCAAAACAATTTTATTAATATAACTGTGATATTCCCAAATAAAAATACTCAATTTTTTAATTGTTGCAGAAAAAAAGGTTAGTTTTATAATAATGAAAGTGTAAAAATCAAATTGCTCCCCTTCTTTGTTTTCTTTCTTTTTCTTTTTTTACCTTTCATTTTGTATTGGGGGATAACTGATTAACAGTATTATGATAATTTCATGTAAGCTGAGAAGGGATTCAACCATACTTATACATGTATCCATTCTCCCCTAAACTGCCCTCCTATCCAAACTGCCACATAACTGACAGAGGTCCATGTGCTATACAGTAGGTTCTTGTTGGTTATTTGTAATATAGCAGTGTATACAGGCAACCATGAGTTTTTTCTCTAAGTCTGTCTCTTTCTATTTTGAAACTAAGTTAATTTATATCATTTGTTTTTAGATGCCACATAAAAGTGAACTCATACAATGTCTTCTTCTCTGTTTGACTTCACTCAGTATAGCAATTCCTCCCTTTTATGTTTTTTACCATTAAAAAAAAAAAATGCATAGGTACAAATCATCACCTAAAGACACAGTATCAAATTCTAAAGTCTAATTATACATGTATATCTAATGAGTAAACCTATTGGTCTAAATCAGAGTGTAAAGATATATCTAAAAACAAATATAAATAAATATTTAAAATTCATATATCGTACAGATTGTTTATAAGAAAAAAAGAGCTTATGTAGATATTTAACTTTTCAAAGTACATTCTAAGTTAAGAGGCATATATCAGGTTGGTGAAAAAGTAATTGCAGTTTCAGACCGTGAATTTTAAATCATTATAACTAGTCTCAAACACATCTTTATTAATCAAAGTAAGAACCATTATAATCAACACATTTTTGTCAACAAGGAATAAGTTTTATTCCTGTAGCACAATAATCCATGTTTGGGCTTCAACAAACTCTTGGAAAGAATTCTCTGCCTCCTGCTGGTTGTGGAAGCATTTTCTCTGCAAAAAGTTTTTAAGATGATTAAAGAAGTGGTAATCAGTTGGTGAAAGGTCAAGTGAATATGGCAGATGAGGCAAACTTCACAGCCCAATTCATTCAACTTTTTTGAAGCATTCATTGTGCGACCTGCAATAGGGCATTGTCATGGAGAACAATCAGGCCCATTCTGTTTACCAATGCTGGCTGCAGGCATGGCAGTTTTCAGCGCATCTCATCAATTTGCTGAGCAAACTTCTGAGCTGTAATGGTTTCACCAGGATTCAGAAGCTATAGTGAATCAGATGGGCATCAGACCACCAAACAGTGATCATGACCTGTTTTGGGTGCAAGTTTGGCTTTGAGAGAGAAGTAAGTGTTTGAAGCTTCTTGTTTGGCCCAATCACTGACCTGGTCATCACTGGTTGTTGTATAAAATCCACTTTTTGTCACACGTTACAATCTGGTTGAGACATGGTTCCTTGTTTTTGGATAGAATAAGAGAAGACACACTTCAAAAAGACAGATTTTTGGTTTGTGATCAGCTCATGAGGCACTCATGAAGATTTTTCACCTTTCCAGTTTGCTTCAAATGCCAAACAACTATAGAATGGTCATGTTGAGTTCTTTGGCAACTTCTTATGCAGTTGTAAGAGGATCAGCTTCAAAGACTGCTCTCAGTTGGTCATTGTAATCTTCCCATGGCCAGCCACTACACTCCTCATCTTCAGGGCTCTTTTCTCCTTTGCAAAACTTGTTGAACTTCCACTACACTGTACAGTTGTTAGAAGTTCCTGGGCCAAATGCATTGTTGACATTGTGAGTTGTCTAGGCTGTTTTACAACACATTTTGAACTCAAAGAAGGAAATAGCTTGAATTTGCTTTTTGTCTAACATCATTTCCCTAGTCTTATAAATATGAAATAAAGAGCAAGTAATTAGTCATTAGCAAAAAAGCATAAAGCAAGATGTGCAATAATCTGATGTATGACATAACCACATTTATTTAAGAATGTATTCCAATATCAAATGGCAAATTTCAACAGTGCAAAATTGCAATTACTTTTGTACCAACCTAGATGCAAAAAATCACTTGATCTTATCTGAACTTTGTTTCAGTTGTTTTCAGTTAGATAGTACAAACAGCATTAATTTAAATATTGATCCTGGCTAAGGCCCCATTTCATGCAAACATTGGCAAAATAAAGGACAGAAATAGTATGGACATAACAGAATCAGGAAATATTAAGAAGAGGTGGCAAGAATATACAGAAGAACTGTACAAAAAAGATCTTAATGACTCTGATAACCATGATGGTGTGATCACTCACATAGAGCCAGACATCTTAGAGTCTGAAGTCAAATCAGTCTTAGGAAACATCACTATGAATAAAGCTAGTGGAGATGATGGAATTCCAGCTGAGCTGTTTCAAATCCTAAGAGATGATGCTATTAAAATGCTGCACTCAATATGCCAGCAAATTTGGAAAACACAGCAATGCCCACAGGACTGGAAAACATCAGTTTTCATTCCAATCCCAAAGAAAGGCAATGCCAAAGAGTGCTCAAACTACCACACAGTTGTACTCATTTCACTTGCTAGCAAGGTCTTGCTCAAAATCCTCCAAGCTAGGTTTCAACAGTATGTGAACCAAGAACTCCTAAATGTACAGCTTGGATTAAGAAATCACAGAGGAACCAGAGATCAAATTGCCAACATCCATTGGATCATAGAAAAAATAAGATAATTCCAGGAAACATCTTTTCTGCTTCACTGACCATGCCTTTGACTGTGTGGATCACAACAAACTGTGGAAGATTCTTAAAGAGATGGAAATACCATACCAACTTACCTGCCTCCTGAGAAATCTATATGCAGAACAAGAAACAACAGTTAGAACCAGACATGAAACAGCAGACTGGTTCCAAATTGAGGAAGGAGAACGTCAAAGCTGTATATTGTCATCCTGCTTATTTAACTTCTAAGCAGAGTACATCATGCAAAATGCTAGACTGTATGAAGCTCAAGCTGGAATCAAGATTTCTGGGAGAAATATCATAACCTCAGATATGTAGATGACACCACCCTCTTATCATAAAGCAAAGAGGAACAAAAGAGCATATTGATGAAGGTGAAAGAGAAGAGTTAAAAAGCTGGTTTAAAACTCAGCATTCAAAAAACAAATGGCATCCTATCCTATTACTTCATGGCAAACAGATGCAGAAACATTGTAAACAGTGAAAGTTTTTTTTTTTTTTTTTTCCTTAGGCTCCTAAATCAATGCCAATGGTGACTGTAGCCACAAAATTAAAAGACACTTGCTCCTTGGAAGAAGAGTTATGACCAATCTAGACAGTGTATTAAAAAGCGGAGACATTACTTTGCTGAAAAATGTTCATTGAGTCAAAGCTACTGTTTTTCCAGTGGTCAGGTAGGAGTGTGAGAGTTGAACCAAAAAGAAGACTGAGTGCCAGAGAATCAATACTTTTCAACTGTGATGCTGGAGAAGATTCTTGAGAGTTCCCTGGATTGCATGAAGATCAAACTAGTCAATCCTAAAGGAAATCAGTCCTGAATATTCATTGAAAGGATTGATGCTGAACCTGAAGCTCCAATATTATGGCCACCTGATACAAAGAACTGACTCACTGGAAAAAACCCTGATGCTGGGAAAGACTGAGGGCAGGAGGAGAAGGGAATGACAGAGGTCCAGATGGTTAGATGGCATCACCAACAATAGACACGACTTTGAGCAAGCTTCAGGCTGGTGAAGGACAGGGAAACCTGGTGTGCTGCTGTCTGTGGAGTCGCAAACAGTCAGACACAACTGAGCAAGTGAACAACAACAAAGGCCCCAGTGGACTGAAATAAAATCATAAGACTGTTAAGGATTCCAGAATTTATAGAGATTAATACACTATTGTTGAGTCCCTTCCAGGACTTCCAAGAATCCTCACTTGGTGAATAGCTACTTGGAAGACTGATTACAATCTAAACTGAGAGCCTATATAGTTTGTAGTAATGGCTATGACCCAATAGTAGGTATCAGCACACTTTTTCTTTAAAGTGCCACATTTTTAAAAGCAATTAGTAAACAATTATTTTAGTTTCTGTAAGTCACACAGATTATCTTTCTTTCATGTGCGTGCTAAGTTGCTTCAGTCATGTACAACTCTTTCCAACACTGTGGACTGTAGCCCACAAGCTTCTCTGACCAAAGGATTCTCCAGGCGAAAATACTGGAGTGGGTTGCCATTTCCTCCTCCAGAAGATCTTCCCAACCCAAGGATCGAACTCACGTCTCTTTACGTCTCCTGTTTTGGCAGGGGGTTCTTTACCTCTAGTGATACTTGGTAAGCCAAAGCAAAAGTGTTAGCCATTCAATCTTGTCTGCCTGTTTTCAAACCCGTGGACTATAGTCTGCCAGACTCCTCTGTCCATGCGATTCTCCAGATGATAATACTGGAGCCATTCCATTCTAGAGGGGACCTTCACAACCCAGGAGTTGAACCTGAGTCTCCCACATTGAGGGCAGATTCTTTACTGTCTGAGCCACCAGGGAAGCCCTGTTTAGTCTTCTTTATTTACAACCCATGAAAGATGAAAAGCCCATTATTAATTATCTGGCTATCAAAAACAAAACAAAACAAAACAACAACAACAAAACAGGCCAGTGGGACAAATTTGTTCTCCCACCCTTACCCTGTAGGAACACAGATGAGAAAAATACAGGCAGCAAAGATGATTTCAGAAATACCACAAAGCTGGATTAATAAAGAATATTATAAAATAATTCAAATCCTAGGGCTGACAATTGCTAGAAGGAAGGGAGAGTTTGAATGTATCCTTTTGGATAATTTTAACAAGATTTAAGATTTCCAGCAGAATATCTAGAAAACTGTGTAAGGGGAAATAAGAGAGGGCATGAAAGATAATTTAAGGTCTTTAATTTTGACTTGATGTTATAAAGAGAATTAAACCTATTCTTTGAAAAGAACTTATGTTGGTACCATAAATTCTGGTACCAGCAGCTAGGTCAGGTGGAAATTTATCACATCAAAAATTTCTGAGTGATATTTTATGAGCTTATTACAAACCAAGGAGAGGGGTGCAATTTTAACAGAAAAAAAAAGGAATTAAATGTGTTGGATTAATTAAATAATTCTTCACCAAAGAAGGACTAGAGATGGACATTAAAATGCTTTTTAAAACATTTATGCAAAAAAAAACCTGTGTAGACAGTTACAGTTCAAGTAGCCTGTATCTATGTTTATTCATTTCCTGATAAATAAAATGAAATGGCTGGATGGCATCACGAATGCAATGGACATGAATTTGGGCAAACTTTAGGAGATGGTGAGGGACAGGGAGGCCTGGAGTGCTGCAGTGCATGGGGTTGCAAAGAATCAGACATGACTGGTGACTGAAGAAGAACAATAAGGATATAGCAGCAAGAGGTCAAGACATAGTAATCCAGGCAAAGGGGGAGTCGAGCAGAAGCAGAACATGCTCTTGGCAAAAAAGTATTGATGAGGGGCTTTGATATCTCTGGGGAAATACGAGGCGATTTGGGTCTCATCTTTCTTGGATCACAAGCGGATGGAAGATTAAAGGAAAGGAGTGGGGAGAATTCCCTTTTCTTTTCACATTTACTCTTCCTGTATTCAAGGTCATCAAGACTTCACCATGTCCTTTCAAGTGGAGATGTCCAGACAAGTTAGGTTAAATAAGACAAATTTCTTTGTGTTGCTCTTGGTGGGCTCTTGACCAGCAGCATTTGTCTACTCCACCTGAGAGATCCTTACTACTTGACCATAAAAAGGACAGATAATACTTCAGTCAACAAAGTCAAATACCTCCTTGTTTTAGATAACAACTAGTAAGAACTTGGCTCCCACCTCCATTACCTGGAGCCAAGAAAGGAAGGAGTGCTCATACTTCTTGGGACCATAATGAAGACTGTACATTTTTACTCCTGAGTCCTTCCAGACCCAGTTCTGTTATACTAGCTAACCACTTCCTCTACACCCTGGGTTGTCTTCTTTCTTCCTTCCCTACCACAGCCCCAGCGTCTTTTATCTGTCTTTCTAAGAAAAGGAGTACGTCAAGGCTGTATATTGTCACCCTGCTTATTGAACTTAAATGCAGAGTACATCATGAGAAATGCTGAGCTAGAGGAAGCACAAGCTGGAATCAAGATTGCTGGGAGAAATATCAATAACCTCAGTTCTGCAGATGACACCACCCTTATGGCAGAAAGTGAAGAGGAACTAAAAAGCTTCTTGATGAAAGTGAAAGAGGAGAGTGAAAAAGTTGGCTTAAAGCTCAACATTCAGAAAATGAAGATCATGGCATCCGGTCCCATCACTTCATGGGAAATAGATGAGGAAACAATGGAAACAGTGTCAGACTTTATTTTTCTGGGCTCCAAAATCACCACAGATGGTGATTGCAGTCATGAAATTAAAAGACGCTTACTCCCTGGAAGGGAAGTTATGACCAACCTAGATAGCACATTAAAAGGCAGAGACATTACTGTGTCAACAAAGGTCCATCTAGTCAAGGCTATAGTTTTTCCAGTAGTCATGTATTGATGTGAGAGTTGGACTATAAAGAAAGCTGAGTGCCGAAGAAGTGATATTTTTGTTTTTGTTTTTTTTTATTTTACTTTATTTTACTTTACAATACTGTATGGGTTTTGCCATACATTGACATGAATCTGCCACGGGTGTACACGTGTTCCCAATCCTGAACCCCACCTCCCACCTCCGCCCCCATACCATCTCTCTTGGTCATCCCAGTGCACCAGCCCCAAGCATCCTGTATCCTGCATTGAACCTAGACTGGCAATTCATTTCTTATATGATATTATACATGTTTCAATGCCATTATCCCAAATCATCCCACCCTCTCCCTCTTCCACAGAGTCCAAAAGTCCGTTTCATACATTTGTGTCTCTTTGCTGTCTCGCATACAGGGTTATCATTACCATGTTTCTAAATTCTGTATATATGTGTTAGTATACTATATTGGTGTTTTTCTTTCTGGCTTACTTCACTCTGTGTAATTGGCTCCAGTTTCATCCACCTCATTAGAATTGGTTCAAATGTATTCTTTTTAATGGCTGAGTAATATTCCATTGTGTGTATGCACCATAACTTTCTTATCTATTCATCTGCTGATGGACATCTAGGTTGCTTCCATGTCCTGGCTATTATAAACAGTGCTGCGATGAACATTAGGGTACACTTGTCTCTTTCAATTCCCCATACTGGTCTCTGTAGTGGCTGTACTAGTTTGCCTTCCCACCAACAGTGTAAGAGGGTTCCCTTTTCTCCATACCCTCTCCAGCATTTATTGCTTGTAGACTTTTGGATTGCAGCCATTCTGACCGGTGTAAAATGGTACTTCATTGTGGTTTTGATTTGCATTTCTCTGATAATGAGTGATGTTGAGCATCTTTTCATGTGTTTGTTAGCCATCTGTATGTCTTCTCTGGAGAAATGCCTATTGAATTCTTTGGCCCATTTTTTGATTGGGTCGTTTATTTTTTCTGGACTTGAGCTGCATAAGTTGCTTGTATATTTTTGAGATTAGTTGTTTGTCAGTTGCTTCATTTGCTATTATTTTCTCCCATTCAGAAGGCTGTCTTTTCACCTTGCTTATAGTTTCCTTTGTTGTGCAGAAGCTTTTAATTTTAATTAGATCCCATTTGTTTATTTTTGCTTTTATTTCCAGTATTCTGGAAGTTGGGTCATAGAGGATCCTGCTGTGATTTATGTCGGAGAGTGTTTTGCCTATGTTCTCCTCTAGGAGTTTTATAGTTTCTGGTCTTACATTTAGATCTTTAATCCATTTTGAGTTTATTTTTGTGTGTGGTGTTAGAAAGTGATCTAGTTTCATTCTTTTAGAAGTGGTTGACCAGTTTTCCCAGCACCACTTGTTAAAGAGATTGTCTTTACTCCATTGTATATTCTTGCCTCCTTTGTCAAAGATAAGGTGTCTATATGTGTGTGGATTTATCTCTGGGCTTTCTATTTTGTTCCATTGACCTATATTTCTGTCTTTGTGCCAGTACCACACTGTCTCGATGACTGTGGCTTTGTAGTAGAGCATGAAGTCAGGCAGGTTGATTCCTCCAGTTCCATTCTTTCTCAAGATTGCTTTGGCTATTCAAGGTTTTTTGTATTTCTATACAAATTGTGAAATTATTTGTTCTAGCTTTGTGAAAAATACCGCTGGTAGCTTGATAAGGATTTTTTGAACTGTGGTGTTGGAGAAGAGTCTTGACAATCCCTTGGACTACAAATGTATCCAACCAGTCCATCCTAAAGGAGATCAATCCTGAATATTCATTGGCAGGACTGATGTTGAAGCTGAAACTCCAATACTTTGGCCACCTGATGTGAAGAGCTGACTCATTGGAAAAGACCCTGATGCTGGGAAAGATTGAGGACAAGAGAGAAGGGGAAGACACAGAGAAGGACAGAGGATGAGATGGTTGGATGGCATCACTGACTCAATGGATATGGGTTTGGGTGGACTCTGGGAGTTGGTGATGGACAGGGAGGCCTGGCATGCTGTGGTTTATGGGGTCGCAAAGAATCGGACATGACTGAGTGACTGAACTGAACTAAAGGAAGCACAATATGTACTTTTCCTCTATTCTCCTAGAAATTTATTGTTCATGATATAGCCTTTAGCTTTAGATTCTCATGCTCTACTGATTCCCAAAGACTCTTCTTTTAAATGTATGCCCTTTAGGCCTCAAAACTGAGAATTTAACCACAATTCAAAACCAACCTATACTCTTTTCTTCCATGCTTTTCTATACTAACAAACTTACACTGGTGGCAATGCTCATAGAAAGTCCCTGTTGCTTCTTAAGAGAGAGGAGAAGATAGGAAGAATAAAGTGTTGGAAGATACCACAAACACTTTATGTGAAAATATTTCCATTAGACATACATTAAATAATAATGAGCCACACAGTTTGACTCTCTTGTTAAGTACATGTAGAGGGACATGTGCAGCTGAACCTGGAATCCTTAATTGAGGCTATGAAATAAAATCCTTGTTAAAAATTACTCTCCACTTGTTAATAGGGCTTCCCTGGTGGCTCAGAGAGTGAAGAGTCTGCCTGCAATGCTGGAGAACCAGGTTTGATCCCTGGGTTGGGAAGATCCCCTGAAGAAGGAAATGGCAACCCAGTCCAGTATTCTTGCTTAGAGAATCCCGTATACAGAGGAGACTGATGGGCTAGTCCATAGGGTCACAAAGAGTCAGGCATGATTTAGATTTCACTTCACATTCTTTAATAGGTAATAGAGAACCGTTAAACTTTCGTAAAGTGGTCAAGGTCTGCAGTTTCTACTAAACACAGACAAATGTAAGAGAGAAAGTAGACTGGATTGACAGGGAAGGAAAAGTAGAAATGATGACTACACATGCTCCTTGAACTGTGAGAGGCCCATTTGCTACCAGTTGTCCCAATATAACTACTTATTCACTTTTAAAAACTAAGTCAGTATAAATGATAGTTTGGGGCCATCCTAACTAAGGAAGTATTAAAATCATTGACAGCATATTATCGGGAGCTAGGATTGAGAATGCAATGTTAAGAACAAATTTAAAGGAAGCTATGGAGAAGGCGATGGCACCCCACTCCAGTACTCCTGCCCGGAAAATCCTATGGATGGAGGAGCCTGGTAAGCTGCAGTCCATGGGGTTGGTGAGAGTTGGACACAACTGAGCGACTTCACTTTCACTTTTCACTTTCATGCGTTGGAGAAGGAAATGACAACCCACTCCAGTGTTCTTGCCTGGAGAATCCCAGGGATGGGGGAGCCTGGTGGGCTGCCATCTATGGGGTCGCACAGAGTCAGACACAACTGAAGCGACTTAGCAGTAGCAGCAGCATGGAGTACTTTGATTGCCACAACAAAACTGTGAGATTTTCTTATCAATATGGACACTGCCCTTTCCAGTTTATGGGATATAGAATGGCAGAATACATTCCAAGTGTGTGTATGTCTGTGATCTGTGTATGTTTTCAAATAACTTACACTACAGTGCAATACATTTAAAGTCAAATTTCTGTTCTACCATACTTTCCTCCTTTTTGTTCCTTGAATTTTATTAACTATTCCAATCATGTCCAAAAATGAAACAATTATTTCTCAAAAACAAATCAGAAGGAATTTCTCCAGGGAAGACATCCCTGACCTCTCTCAAAATAGCACTGATAGCACCTTTATCTTGTGATCTCTGTACCTAGTACATTCTCTGATCAGTAAGCTTCTGCCATTATTCTATAATTTGCTTCTTTCTGTATCTCTAACATATATTAGCTGTCTTGATAGAACAGATGTTTTCCTATTCATCCCAGTACTCTAAGTGACTGGCAGTATGTCTGACCCACACATTTATTGAAATGAATTCAAGCTAATGGGATGGATTTGTGAATTTTCATACTGAATAGTCAACCAATGGGAAAATAAAATCTGATTAACTTTGAATCCATGAAGTTGGAATTCTCTATTGTTTCCAGTAAAGCACTCTTCTGAGATTATAGGTTAATTTATCCATCAGGATATGCAGGCTATTGCAATAGTAGTCTCAGGTATTTTTAGCTATGAAGAACAGCATCATTTTATACTGACTTTAAGCATTCTTAAATGATTAAATTATTTTTATAATCAATTTATTTGCAAAACTTACCATATCTACATGATTCTTAGTTAGTGAAACAAGACACCAAGGCATGCTTTTCATTGCAATTTGCCTTATTCTAGGTGTTGCATATGTTTTCATAGATTTAAACTAATTTTAACATATAGAATTTTTAACAGAAATTTTTAAAAATAAATAATTTCTCATCAATCTGATTTCTAAGAGGCTTTGTCATGCATGAATCTGGACAAGGCAGGAACTGAGAAAGCCATTTTTTTTTTTTTAAATTTGCTAAATAAACCTGTAAACTATTGCATGTTATTTTGTTATAGAATTCTACAAATTATAAAATGAATCTCTTCATTTTCAATTATCTCAGGATAATTTGTTTTAAAAATTCCCTAAAATTACCTTCATATTCACTCGACTCTTGTAATCTTGATCTCCTCCTCCAAATTATTTTTCTTACTTCATATTTATAACTTTGTACAGTTTTAGAGATATATAATTTGCCAATCTATTTTATAAGATTTTTAGTGAAATTCTGAGGGAGAAAATGGATGTAAGAAAAATATGCTTCATCTATATTCTGAGGATATTAATATCTAATTCTCCTTTCATTTATAGTTTTTTATTTATAGGTGTTTTATTTTCTAATTGTGACCTTTAATTTACTTTTTGATTTTCTTTTTCCTTTTATACATCTCTGAGGATGCTTTACAAATAATGGAATAGATGCTTAATATATTTGAACATTTTTCTGGAGAACAAATATTAAATTAATCAGTACTCAGGTTGATTAGTTTCTTCAACTGCAGGTAACTTCAAGGGACAGAATGTGGTTCAATATGATGTATGAACTAAAAATGAAATAGTAAAGTTTATATTTTTTTCTGAAGTTATACCAAAGAAATATAAAAGTTTCTATTAGTTTTTTCTAGGTTCACTAAATTGCTACTTGGTTTCTGTAATATTATTGGATATACAAATCATAAATATACAGAAATGGTTGTTCTCATTTTAAAGGCATCCTTTCCCAATCAGCATATTAATAAGCCTCATGTTTTGTCAAGTTTATGTACTGCTGCTCTTAACCTTGTTGGTTATTTCACCATTGAGTTCAATGACTAACCAAGCTTTATTTTTGTTTATATATATATAGCACAGGATTAACTAATATCTTGTGCTGATAGCTCAGAAAAGAGTTTACAGGTTTAGATTGGGTTTTACATCACTTACTGTAACAAATTTCCATTAATGGAATGGACCAAATTGAAGTTAAAATAATACAATGACATAAAGCTTATGTACAATGGCATTAAATTGAAATGATTATGGGAAGGCATTCACTTTATGTATTTTATGAGATTTTGTTACTACAAATAGATGTAGGTGACAGATGTAATTTAAAACCCAAATGTTCTTTCTGAACCATTTATTACTACTTCATGGGCCAGTCACTTCAAAATTATTGACAATAAGTTTTTAAAACCAGGTTGGTGTCCAGAATTTAGTGAAAGTTATGATGTAATGATATATTGGAAATATCTCAAGTTCCACTCTTTCCTTAGACACTTTCTGCCTTTTCCAAGATATATGGTGCTATATAGTATCACAATGAGAAAGACAAGAGTCCAGTGATGTGTATTAATTTATATTTTTGAATCATATGTCACCTTCAAGAGAAAGACACATTCAGGAGAAAGGATGAAAATATGTGTCACCTGGTGAATTTCTAAGAAATAATGTTTTCAAAACTCTTTGAATGACTGATATGGTAGTTATCAGACTGTATTTGCCAGGACTTCACTGAACAGTGTGTGTGGTGGTAGAGAGGGCTTGGGATTAGGCCAAATACTTTAGTCCTATTGATATAAAATAAGCAACCCCAACTTAGTGACATAACAGTCAATTCATTATACCCAGATTCTATGATTCAGGAATTCAGGCAGAGCCAAATGGAACAGCTTGTCTCTGCTGTACTTATTTGAATCCTCAGCCAAGAGAATTCAGTAAGTTGCAGATGATGTGACTGTTTGGGAACAGAAATTATTGGAACAATATTTCACTCACATGTCTGGTAAATGAGTTGTAATGGCACAAAGGCTAGTCTCACCTGAATCTGTCAACCAGCATGCCTATGCATGTCCTATCTGTGTGGCTTGGGTGTTATACATTATGGCAGCTGTGTTCTGAAAGGGAGCATTCTAAACATAGAGGTTCTGAGAGAATCAGACCGTGTAGCATTTTTATTTTTACCTATTCTTAGAAGTCACATAGTGCCAGGCAGTCTGTCTCAAACTGGTCTAAGCAATATTAGAGTTCCTAGATGAAGGCAGAAGATATAAAGCTTACCTTTAATTAGGAGGAGTCTCTGATATATGACTTATTTTTCTAAATTGGCTTGGAGGGATGAGGGTTAATTGAGAAAGAAAAGATTAGATAATGCGTACTATCCTGATATGGAGAGGCATGAAAAGGCACAGCACTGAGCATCAAAAAGCTAAGGAAAAACCTTTAGCTTGTTGAGTAGATTTATAATTTTATTATAAAATAAGACAATCATAAATCAATGTGGACTAAAAAGCAGGATGTGTAAATTCAAATGTGAAGTATATGAACACTGAATAAATAAACAAAATGGGCAGACAGAAATGTACAGATGGTCAATACAAGATTGAACATTTAGGAACCAAGATCCAGATAAAGTTTTCCAGAATTGAATATATGTCTGTCCTTTGTTTACAAACTTAGTGTTCTCTTCCTTAAACTTTAAAGATAACTGTGCAAATGATGCCATTAAATATACATGTCTAATGGCATCCCACTCCAGTACTCTTGCCTGGAAAATCCCATGGACGGAGGAGCCTGGTAGGCTGCAGTCCATGGGGTCCCAAAGAGTTGGACACAACTGAGTGACTTCACTTTCACTTTTCACTTTCATGCATTAGAGAAGGAAATGGCAACCCACTCCAGTGTTCTTGCCTGGAGAATCCCAAGGACAGGGGAGTCTGGTGGGCTACCATCTATGGGGTTGCACAGAGTCAGACACGACTGAAGCGACTAAGCAGCAGCAGCAGCAAATACAATATATTTACAAAATCTTTATTGCAGAATCACAGATCAGTTGCTGCATTGCTAAGATAAGTTGTGTTGGAAATGTTGGGATTATGCTATTCTAAAATTAAGTAACAGAGGTAAATATGAATGTGAACCTTAAAGATCTATTCACATATGGGAAAATACTACCAGGGCCATTAGATAGAGGATGAGTGAGTAAGTGAGTGAGTGAATGAAGTCGCTCAGTCGTGTCCGACTCTTTGCAACCCATGGACTGTAGCCTACCAGGCTCCTCTGTCTGTGGGATTTTCCAGGCAAGAGTACTGGAGTGGGTTGCCATTTTCTTCTCCATGGAATAGTGACTGGAAATTCTATTTTATTCAGAAAGAATATTGAGCACTTGTTAATTACAAAGCACTAAGAAAAGACCTAGCAAGAATAAGACAAATACAGCCACATGCAAGTGTGCACACTCATCTGACACACAAACAATTTGCAATTTAGTAGATTTAATGAAAAATATACATGCACACTGAAAATCTTTAATAGATCTCTAATAAATAGTTATTATTAGACTGTATGCTATTTTTAAACACACATACAGGATAGGTAGTCAAATTTCAATATCATACAGCCTAAGCATGATGGTATATTAAATATTAACAGGAAAATCATAAGATATAGAGATAGAAATGGGATCAAAGTATTAAGTCTTAAAAACTGAAGTTTTTATACAAATATTAACACTATTTGAAATTCAACAGCTCTCTATTTTTGAGTGGTAACCTGTCACTTGAAAGTAACAATATAGTTTAGTATAATAATCATGTAGTAAATTACATGCTTTTCTTTGCCTTCCACAATCAATTGGCTAACATAGAGGTAGAGAACTAGAAACATGTCTAAGGTTTTTATATATTCTTTTCATAAAAATCAGAGTGAAGGGGAAAGTTCTTCCAGAATGGTGGATTAAACAAACAAAACAAAACAAAACAAAACAAAACAAACCCTCTAGAAATCTGATCCTCAATAAAGTGACAGGAACACTGGCAAAATTTCAAAAACAACCTCTTCAAATTGGAGATTAATAAATGTTCACCACAATTGAGGACCGTTTATTTAGCAAAACAGCTAACTTTTTGTAACAATAGTAACCTTTGTGACATTTTATCTTGTCCTATTCCCATAGCTCTCTTTATAGACTCTATTTTTCCAGTCCTGTAGCAGACATAAAAATCAGCACCCTTGTAACCTCCATAGCTATGAAAATCAGAAAATTAGCAGAATAGTGGAGAATAGAATTAAGTTATAGCTCACCAAAACGAATCCATTCTCAGGAACTGTTACTATTCCACATTCCTGAAGACTCTGTAGACAAGTCTGATTCACAGGGCTTGTATATATTTTATCTGAACCAAAAATTCTTCAGTAAGAAAAAGTATTTTCAGGGTATTTGTAGAAAAAATAGTGGCAATTGTTTAACATCACAGGTGCTTGAGATGGCAGTACTCATTTGAGCAAACAAGAGGCTGGCTGAAAAGCATGAAAGGGAAATATCCTTAAATGGATGTAAACAGGATTTTTGGAAATCTTGAATATTCAAAGGAATATGCCTGGGAATCTAAAGACCATAAACATATATAGAGCTTTTTGAATGAACAGGAAACGCATAAAGAGACTTTAAAGATTCAAGCTGACCTTAAGACATTTTATAACAAGAACATAAAAGCTGAGGCAGAGTTATAAATTGGACAAACACTAAAGCTATACCATAACACACATTCAAAGCCCTTCAGCAAAGTGCAGAAGTATCAGTTTAAAGATTTAAGAAAATCCCTATTCAAACGCCAAGTAACCACTAAGTGAATCAATTATACTAGGCATCCACAACCAAGAAAATATATTTTAGGGAATTAGTTCAAGTCATTTTACAGAGAAAAAGAACCATGACAAGATGTAACAATAAAGAGCAACAAAATCAAACCCTAAGAGGAGAAAGATCTGATTCCCAGATTCACTTCATTTTAACATTAAAATGGGAAAATAATTTGAAAAAAGAATAGATACAGGTACAACTGAATCACATTGCTGTGCACCTGACACCAACACAGCATTGTTAATCAACTACACTCCATTATAAAATAAAAATATAAAAGTATATATTTAAAATGTCCCACATACAATAAAAAATGAGATAAGCAAAAAAGAGAGAGAAAGTATTGCCCTGTATATATGGAGCAGACAAACAGGCAATAACAACTCTCTCTAAGGTGACCTCGATATAGGACTCAGAAGACAACTTTAAGTCAGTTATAAATATGTTCAACAACTAAAGAAAACCATTCCTAAAGATCTAAAAAAGGGCTCACGAAATAAAGCATATCAACAAAAGTAAATAAACCATTCAAAACTAAATAGAAATGCTGGAGCTGAAAAATTCAATAAGTGACATTAAAAATTCAGAAGCAAATTAGAACTGGTAGAAGAAAAATAACTAGCAAACATGGAAAAAAGTCAATTGAAATTATCCTGAGGTAAAGAAAATGTTAAGAAAAATGCACATAACCATAAAGAACTGTGAGGAACTAAGTATACCAGAAATATCAGAAATCAGAGTGAAAAAAAGAGCAAAGGAATAGTTGAAAAAAAAATTGAAAGGAAATGTTAATTAGCCCATCTAAAACCCTTAACAAACCCCAGGTACAATAAGCTCAAAGATATAAACATAACCATATTATCATAGGCAAACTGTCAAACACCGAAGACAAGAGACAGTCTTGAAAGAAGGGAAAACATCATCAAAAAGGCAATCTCAACATGATTAAGAGCTGATACTTTATCAGTGACTATCTAGGCCAAAAGACAGTAGAATAACATATTCAAAGTACTGAAAAAAATAAAGGCTATCAACTAAGAATACTATATACAGCCAGCCTCCCTTAAATATAAAGGAAGTTTGCAGAAACAGGATCATGTCTATTACTGTACAATCTGAAAACAACTCCATGTGCAATACAATTATTAAACAAACCAAAAAAGCTAGAAATACATTTAGCAAAAGAATTGCAAAACCTGTGCAATGAAAATTAGGAATTAAAGATGTTAATAAATGGAAAGGTATCCCATTTTCGTGGAAAGGTATCCCATTTTCATGGAAAGGTATCCCATTTTCATAATTTGGAAGAATAAATGTTAAGATGAAAATATTTCCTAAATAACTGTACAAAAGCATTCCTGCTCAAAATTCTGGTTGACCTATTTGCAGAAATTGATAAATTGATCAAAAAATAGATCATGTGAAGGGGGACAAAAACAAACTAACAAAAAACATAGAACACTGTCTAAATATGACTTCTCCTTTAATTTTCATGTCTTCATAAGTTCTACAGACTTTTACTCCAAAACTGATAATAATAGAAATGTAATAAAAAATCATATTAAGAGGTCAAAGATGGGGATAAACATATGTATGCATATAATTTACCTCTAAATAAGTTTTTAAAGATGGTATCTCCTTTAAAAAGTTTCTGTAGACATTTATGTCTTGCCTGCATTATTGTGGATTTTGGCAATTTAAAATGTGGACATTTTTATATGAAGAGCTTTATGTAATGAAAATATTAAGGTGAAAACCTTAGTCTTATAGTGCAAGTACATATCTAAAGAGGAAAGAGAAAATAAATAGCAGGATGTGTCCTATGGTCATGCATTGATAATTAATATATTTTTCAAATGACTGCATGGTACTTATAATTCAACAATATAATATTATTGTTCAGATTATTATAGTGCACAGGAAATAGATTGATGAATTATTCACACATTTTAATATATTTGCATTAAAATAGTTACTATATTTATTTTTTTGGGAATCTTAACTTTGTATGAGTCTCCTAAAAAACCAACACAGTATTGAAATAAATTCACTGGAGTCCATTTAGAATTAAATCATTCTACATTTTTACTAAAAGTACTATTGGGAAAAAATAAACTTCAATATGCTTTGAAAAAAATGAGATTTTTGAAATAATTTTCTGGCTAATATTATGCTTATACCTTTAGAAGTTATCAAATTACTGATGAGAAATGCATAATTTATACTTTTGAAGTGTGTTCGAATGACTTAGTTTAAAGGGACTGAGTTTCCTGATTCATTATGAAACAATTCCACACAGGAGCTATAGATGAGAGCTATATGCTCTCTTTCTAGATTGAAAATATTTTGTGCTTAATGTTTTTAATTTATGACTGCCTATTTAAAAGTTTTAAAGGAATGTAATATTTTCTATAAGAATCTGGCTCTAGTGCTGAATAAAATAAAACTGGCTCAAGTAGTGAAAATGTGTTTGTACACAAATACAACTTGGCTTGGAAACAAACTTGTTCCGGTTTGTGAAAGTTGTTTTAAGGATTAAAAATAAATTGACATGATTAAACAAGTGCCCTAACTACCCTAACTATTATCCTGATATTAGAGTTTTAAATTTTGCAAATATAATTGACCCTAAGTCTGCAATTAGCATTGACCGAAAAGTGCTAGTCACAGGAGTATTTCAAGCTTTGGGCATTAGGAATTTGAGATTGGTCTCTTTCTCTTTCTGGATTGGGTCTGAGTAACAGTTCTCTCTATGGTGACCAGATGAACAGAATATACAGCCAAAGCTGTGAGTTCTACTCAGTTTCCTGAATACAACAGCATCTTTTTAGATGGTTTTGTCAGGGAGTATTCTAATAACAAGAATAAATATTTTTTCCTTACACTGACTAGTGGGGACAACTACATTTTCAAAGAATTTCTTATTCATAAATCTCAAATTCCTCAGGTAAAATATTAAACTTTGATCATGGGGCATGTTTTTGTGCATTTCAAAGAATAATTTTCAGCAACACTTGGAATGAAGGAAAAATATGCTATATTAACCAAACTCATTGCAGAATCCTGACATGCAAAACAGGTAAAGAACTAAATGGGTTTTTAAAGTTTTGTCTTGCTAAATTACATATCTTAAATCACTGCCTACATACTCTAAAATGGTGAGTAGAAGGTTGAGGTTGTATTAAGTAAACAACTAAGAAATATTTGATACTATTTTTTTTAATAAACAAGAGATATCTGCAAGTCTCCTTAATCATTTGATATAAGAGCTGTTTCCAATAATAAAAACATGGCACACTGGTGCTAATAGAGGTCATAATTTGCCCTCTTTCAACAAATCCTGCCTCATCTCTTGCCATGCTACTTTCATCTGTGTCATCCTAGCTCCAACCACAAGATTCACTTTTTGTTCTCAAAGTGTTTCGTGATCCATGATGCCTCTGTGAATTTATCAATGTTATTATTTCCTCTGCCTCAGACGATGGTCTGGACCCCATCTTCCTACAGAAGGTCTGGTGTTCAAGACTGCAATTTCACCAATTTATGTTACAGTATTTCCTCTCCTAAAGGCAGAATAAAATAATATTTTGATCGTTACAGAGCATCTGGTACATATCTTATATAAAGCCGTTAGCACGGTGCATTATGCTTTTTCTAAATTTTTGCACTTCAGTTTGGAGCCTTTTGAAAGCAGGAACACATATTAATTTTTTTAATACTCTTAATAATTTTTAGGACATAAAAGTTCCCAGAAAACTTCATAAAATTGAAATAGTATGACATAAGCATGCATTAAAAACAAAACATAACATGGATAACCCCAGAATCAGAGGTGGCTATCCTGGACAAGAAAGGGGAAACTTCAGTTTTTTTCAATGTGTAGGCATACTGGAGTGAGGAGGAATGATGTATGATCAGAAAAAATGTTCTTCATCTTCTGGAGAAATGCAATTTCCTTTTCCTATGAGTTTTTATGCTTTTATTTTTATTTTTCTTTCTTTTCTACTCCTTTCCATTCTTCCCTCTTAGCACATTCTGATACCATCCCTGTCCCCATCCCTGCATATACATGCATACACACTCACATGCTCACACACACACACACAAGCACATGCATTTCTCCATGGGAAATATTGTCAGTAAGGAAGAAAAGTTTAATCAATTTAGATTTTCCTTTGTCATTTGTTTTTAACTCAAAGTGTTTTAAATGTTTTGTTTCTTTTGTTTCTTTCTTTTTTTCTCATATATCACTTTCATGTGACCCCCTTACATTTACAACCACCTAGACAGAGCGAAGCTAAGTTCTGGAGTTTTTAACTATTTTAGGTAAAAAAAAAAAAAAATATGACTAGGGTTATTGAAATACGTGTGCATGAAATAGGAGAAGATAAAGAGTGAATAGAGAAGGTGTTAGGGAAAATCTACATAGAAATAAAATGCACTGATTATTTTGTTACAATGAAAAACATAAAAAGAATTATTTTTTTTTAGATTTTACGTATAAGAATATAATCCTTCAAGCTAGACTTCAATAGTACACGAACCAAGAACTTCCAGATGTACAAGCTGGATTTACAAAAGGCAGAGGAACCAGAGATCAAATTGCCAACATCCGTTGAATCATAGAAAAAGTAAGGGAATTCCAGAAAAACACCTTCTTCTGCTTAATTGACTATGCTTAAGCCTTTGATTATGTGGATCACAACAAACTGTAGAAAATCTCCAAAATATTGGAGTACCAGATCAGCTTACTTGACTTGTGAGAAATCTGTATACAGGTCAAGAAGGAACAGTTAGAACCAAACATGCAACAATGGACTAGATAAAAGTTGGGAAAGGTGTATGTCAAGGCTGTATATTGTCACCTTGCTTATTTAACTTATATGCAGAGTACATCATGCAAAATGCGGAGGTGGACAAACTCAAGCTGGAATGAAGATTGCCAGGAGAAATACCAATAACTTCAGATATGCAGATAAAACCACCCTTATGACAGAAAAGGAAGAGGAATTAAAGAGCTTCTTCATGAAGCTGAAAGAAGAGAGTGAAAAAGCTAGCTTAAAACTCAACATTCAAAAAAGGAAGATCATGGCATCCTGTCCCATCACTTCATGGTAAATAGATGAGGGAGAAATGAAATAGTGACAGATGTTATTTTCTTGAGTCTCAAAATCACTCTGAATGCTGACTGCAACCATGAAATTCAAAGACGCTTACTCCTGGGATGAAAAGCTATGATGAAACTAGACAAAGTATTAAAAAGCCAAGACATCCCTTTTCCAACAAAGGTCTGTCTAGTCAAAGCTATGTTTTTTCCAGTAGTCATGTATGGATGTGAAAGTCGGACCATAAAGATGGCTGAGCGCTGAAGAACTGATGCTTTTGAACTGTAGGGCTGGAGAAGACTCTTGAAGAGTCCCTTGGACTGCAAGGAGATCCAACCAGTCCATCTTAAAGGAAATCAACCCTGAATATTCACTGGAAAGACTGAATGCTGAAGTTGAAGGAACAATACTTTGGCCACCTGATGTGAGGAGCTGACTCATAGGAAAAGATCCTGATGCTGGGAAAGATTGAGGGCAGGAGGAGAAGGGGATGACAAAAGATGAGGTGGTTGAATGGCATCTTTGACTCAATGGACATGAGTTTGAGCAAACTCTGGGAGATAGTGAAAGACAGGGAAGTCTACTGTGCTGCAGTCCATTGGGATTACAAAGAGTCAGACATGACTGAGCACCTAAACAACAATGAGAATTTTAAAAATTTTGTATAGAGAAAATAAAAATTCACTTTATTTGCTTTATTCATTGCTTAGTTTTTTTCTCTTTCATATGTATCTCTTCCTGTAATGTTATTAAGAACATTTTACAGAATACTTAATTACTGTGTTCCATGTACTGTGTTTTATGATTTATTTATTTGGATTTGCAGAAGAGCAAATTTGACTGATTAACGGTTAATAGATTCACTGTGGGACATGGATCCTTCTCCTTCCCTTACCTTTTTAGGGTAAGGAGAAGGATATGGTTTTTGTTTTGTTTTTTCAAATTTCAGGACAGAGCAGTCACTATGGAGGAGAGAGAAAAGGAGGAAGCTTGAACATGAAGGATCTTACACTGCAGCACAGTTCTAAGACAGGTTTTCCCAGGCCCATGAGAATCTCCTGGTCACAGTCTCCACTGAAGGATTGATTCTTGATTCTTGCTTCCCTTAGGAGTAAGTTAACCTTGGCTTGAACACTTTTTGTTCTTACACATTCTGTGGAGCAGCCTTTGAGAATCATGGCATCCGACAAGCACCATGTGCATTCAGAGGGCAGCAGATGAGGGCCTCTGGTCAATTTGTCTCTTTGTAGAGCAGAACTGAGTGCACATTTAGTCTTTTATTTCCTCTAATAGTGGCTTTCTGAGATTGAAAACATTATAATACTCATTTTACAGAAAAGGAAAGGGAGGCTTAAAGAGACCAAGTAATTTTCCTTGAGTTTCAACAACAAATAGTGATGATAGAATTAAAACACAGATTTTTCTGACCTTTAAGTTGGAAATACTACGCTTCTTTTCAAATTGTTAGGAAAGTAGTCACAGAAATGACATAGTATCATTATGCTTAACCCTGAATTGAGGTACTAAATTGTACTCATAAAATTATATTTAATTGAATAGTTTGTGTAGTTTGGCTGTATCATATGAAATATATCTCAAAATATCAAAATAATAGAATTATCAAAAAGAAGTGATATTTACTAGCCAAGACTACAGGGTAGTTATTTTCCAAACAAACATATACCAATGAAGGTTTACATTTTTTTTTTTTTTCTTCTCAGTTCAGTTCAGTCGCTCAGTCGTGTCCGACTCTTTGCAACCCCATGGATCGCAGTACGCCAGGCCTCCCTGTCCATCACCAACTCCTGGAGTTCACTCAAACTCATGTCCATCAAATTGGTGATGCCATCCAGCCATCTCATCCTCGGTCGTCCCCTTCTCCTCCTGCCCCCAATCCCTCCCAGCATCAGAGTCTTTTCCAATGAGTCAACTCTTCACACGAGGTGGCCAAAGTACTGGAGTTTCAGCTTTCACATCATTCCTTCCAAAGAATACCCAGGGTTGATCTCCTTCAGAATGGACTGGTTGGATCTCCTTGCAGTCCAAGGGACTCTCAAGAGTCTTCTTCAACACCACAGTTCAAAAGCATCAATTCTTTGGCACTCAGCTTTCATCACAGTCCAACTCTCACATCCATACATGACTACTGGAAAAACCATAACATTAACTAGACGGACCTTTGTTGGCAAAGTAATGTTTCTGCTCTGTCTATCTAGATTGGTCATAACTTTCCTTCCAAGGAGTAAGCATCTTTTAATTTCATGGCTGCAATCACCATCTGCAATGATTTTGGAGCCCAAAAAAATAGTCTGATACTGTTTCTACTGTTTCCCCATCTATTTGCTGTGAAGTGATGGGACCAGATGCCATAATCTTAGTTTTCTGAATGTTGAGCTTTCAGCCAACTTTTTCACTCTCCTCTTTCACTTTCATCAAGAGGCTTTTTAATTCCTCTTCACTTTCTGCCATAAGTGTGGTGTCATCTGCATATCTGAGGTTATTGCTATTTCTCTCAGCAATCTTAATTCCAGCTTGTGCTTCTTCCAGCCCAGCGTTTCTCATGATGTACTCTGCATAGAAGTTAAATAAGCAGGGTGACAATATCCAGCCTTGACGTACTCCTTTTCCTATTTGGAACCAGTCTGTTGTTCCATGTCCTTGGTATATTCTCTGCCCATCCCTTTCCTTCTAACCTTTACAAGGACTCTGGTACAGCCCAAGTGCAGGAGGACTTCAGTAACATGTGTTGACTAACATGTGCTAGGGAAGAACTTTTGTTCTAACAGTTACTGAAAAATAAAGATTGTTGCGGCAATTGGAGTATCTGTTTGCACAATATATTGTCCAATACTCCTTGACTTCCTTCCTTATTTCTTTCTATTTTATCCAATTATTAATTACTTTGAGAAGATGAAGACAGTTGATCAAAATATTTAGATGGATATTACCAATTATTTATGTGTAATTTTGGCTCTATATGTGTATACAGGTAATACATATATCATTCATTAAACCAGACTTTGTGCTGTGGAAATGAGAGAGTTAAGTAGTGCTATACCCTCCAAACAATGTTGCAATGCCTTTTAAGAGAGGTGATATGTTGTAGAAGACAGAATACCAATGAGAATGGTTAATATGTAAGTTTTACCATGTGTAACACTGTTCTGAATCATTGCCACCAAAGTTAACTCATTTAATCCTATGAAATACATGATATTTTTGTTGCCATTTTACAGACAGAAAACTCAAGAGGCAGGGGATTCATGTTCTATGTGCAAAATCCTAAACTGCATTAGCGTCAAGATTTGAACCCAGGCAGACAACCATACAGGAAAGGACTTTTTGATTAATGGGAAGATACTCCCTCACAATACTCATTTCAACATAGTCATTCCCACTGTGTTAATCTATAATGCCTTAAATTTGTCTCATATAGTAAAGATGGAACAAAGGAAATGCAGTTTTTCTGCCAATACTATAGAAAGCTACCTTAGTAAAATAGCACCTTATGCAGTGATTTTTTTTTTTCCTTTTATATATTAGCAATTAGGAGCAGAAATAACAAGGACAGTGGAAACATATTTGCTGAACTCAGGGGAGTTGAGCTAGGAAGAATTTTCTTAAATCACTGAGGTTTAACAAGTTGTAGACTAAGAAAATGACAGCTTCCTCAGTTAGAACACTAATGCTGATCCAGGAAGAGGCCTGTCCTGCATGTTTATTGTGAAAAGCAGAAATGAGAGATAAAAGACTGATAGAAGAAAAGCGAGGGCAAAAGAAGAAAAAAAAGGATCCAGGAAATCATTGGAGAAGTTATCTACATGTTCTTTCAGAGGATGGACCATTAAAACAATGAGAGAAAATCAACATACTTGCACAGTAATTGTGCAAAATTAAAGAGGAAAAAAATTCACCTGTATAAGTAATACAGTGCAATGTTAAATATTTCAATTTAGTGAACATTGTTTAGGACTTAGTAGGTTCTGACAGTTTGGGATTTGTGACTTCTTCTGATTATCTTAACAAAGCCATTTGATAAATAATGCATGCATGCTAAGTTGTTTCAGTCATGTTCAACTCTGTGACGCCATGGACTGCAGTCCATGAGGTTCCTCTGTCCATGGGATTCTCCAGGCAAGAATGCTGCAGTGGTTGCCATTTCCTCCTCCAGGGATCTTCCCAACCTAGGGATCAAACCTGAGTCTCCTGTGACTTCTGCCTTGCAGGCTGATTGTGTACCACTGAGCCACCAGGGAAGCCCATTGATAGATAATAATTGTTTCTTTATCTGTCATCTTAGTCATAAATAAAGAAAACAGACTTAGGGAATTTATTTTATTTGCTCAAGATTAAATATCTACTCATTAATGGAATTGGAATTAGAATCTTTGTCCTCCAACTCAAGTCCTATGGAAACTCAAGTTTCTACTGGGCTACATTTTTTCAAAAACCTAAATCTGGTGACATTTCTAGAAGATAAGAATTAGTTCACTATTCTCTGTATTATTAGCTGAATACTGATTCCCTAAAACCTTATCTAATTTATACCTTGAGTTTGTGTGGCCAGCTGCTGTTTCTCAAAGGAACAGTTTCCATCACCTAAGCCCACTTACGTGCATAACTTTCCATGGGAAGTATAGCTCCAGGTTTGGATAATAATGCCTTCTTGAAATATTCCTGTACAAGTTGTTTGTAGCTTGTTGCCTTGGGCTGTCAGAATAACTTACAACACATGCGACACCTTTGCTCTTTATTCTATTGGTTATTTTTAATAATTTATCTTAGTGTCATTCCTTACCCTGGTGTAGCTTCTATTGAAAAATGCATAAAAGGAGCAAGCCAATGTTGCTTATATTTGTGGCTTAGATAATCAACTTGGTCTAGAGCAAAAGGGATTGAGTTAATTTACTTTACACCACAGAGAGTATTAAACTCAAATTTGATTTTGATAAAATCAAAGTTAATATTGAGATGACATCATGCATAAGCTCTTACTATGTTCTGATGGGAAGACAATTGTTCTTGGGAGTCTTACATATCATCTCTCCATCACTATAATACACATTTAGGGTTTTGCAGGCTGGCAATTAGTACAATCATTTGTTGCCTCTGGCTTCACTATCATACATTTTTTTTTCTAGCTCTTTCAGTCAAGCTCTTATATCTGACAGGTTTTCAGTCAGTTCAGGACAATGAGCTCTCAGCTAGTGTGGCAGAGATGAAATGATCTTTCTTAACTTGTCTAAAACTACCAAACCCAGAATTTTTCTAGGTCAAATTACTGATGCAGTAAGCTATTCCTAAAACTAATTTATATCTCATTTTTATAGAACAACTTACCATTTTAAAAATAAGTTGATATATTTTCAGTCTCACAGCAACTTTATAGGATTGGGGAATGAGTTATTGTTCTCAGTATTTTTTGCAGAAAAAGAAGTACAACAAAGGTAATTTGTAGAAAACCATAAAATTCTTAAGTGGCAGTGTCAGAAGTTGAACCAGGTGGTTTTCTTGCTTCTATACCATAATTACTCATAATAATTTTTGAATGATGCATGTATTTTCTACCCTGCTTCCAGCAGGCTTCAATAAAGATGTAGATACTTGGCACATTGATTCATTCAACTTTTCTCTGATAATGACTCCTTACACACTTGCTGAATCAATGACCTACTAGACATAATTGTAATATTGTGACTTGCATTTTGCTCCTTTTCCCTTAGATTATTTTAAGTTATTAATCAAACACCTTGGCTTGGGTGGTTTCTTACATATTCTCTGACTCTCAAGTTTTAAAATCAAATGTATTAAATTTCTATATACTTCCAGAAACACAAATATACATTCATTGGATAATTGAAGTTATAACCAAGGCAGAAATTCTTAGTTAAAAAAAAAACAAACAATTAATCATAAGAATAAAAATTATTACCTAGATCATGGTTTCTCCTTTATTTAATGTATCAGAAAGCACAAAGATTTTAGTCATAAATAAAGAAAACTCATTAATCTGTTTCCTAATCTGGATTGGTTTCCTTTAGTGAAAGGTCTAATTTGTATTTTTTTTAATGAAATGATTTTTTTCAAAATGCATTTTCAATACTCTGTTATGTACTATAATTGGAATTAGAGTAACAAAACACTAGAGTTCTGAAGCTGACTAGCTTCAGTGAATAGATAAGAATGATTTGAAATTAGCTCATCAATTGCTTGTATGTAAATGATTTTTAGAGTGCTTGGATACCTGAAAATGGTCCTTCTATTCTTTTCAGTCATTTCAATATTCTCTGTGCAAGTATTAATTTTCCTACCAACCCCTTCATTATAGATAAGTCAAAGCTCAAGCCATTTTATTACAATTTAGTAAATGCCCTAAATGGATTATTGTGAAGTATGAATTGGTGAAATTCAAATTAATGCGAGTGGACAATCATAACTAAAGATAAATATCTATCTAGCTTTACCATCATCATCAGAAGTTTTAGGACTTTATGGCTTTGTTACTACACTTTGCAGACACTATACAATTTTTAAATGTATTGTAATTCTTATACAATTAATACTCATAACTCTTCAAGCACTATCACATGATTTTCAGAGGCATTTATAAAATTTAGAAAATTATTTATGCTATATGGTTTTGTAGAAGGAATGTGATACAGTGTTCCAAGGACAAGCTTGAAATTCAAGGTATATAAGTTTAAATCCTAAGTTATTTTTTGAACAATTCAGTAAATCCTTTCAAACTTCAGTACCTTCATCTGAAAACCTGTGGTATTTGCACAAACAATGCAGTACTAATACCAATATTTAGACTTGAGAACTGGCTGATAAACACAAATATAAAACACTTTGAAGGTGTAAATTGCCACACACAAATGACTCTAATAAGGAACTTTAGCTTGCCTATGCACCTTGTATGTGTGTATGCTCAGTTGCTCAGTCATATCTGACTCTTTGAGACCCCATGGAGTGTAGCCTGCAAGGCTCCTCTGTCCATGGAATTTTCTAGGCAAGAATATTGGATCAGGATGCCATTTCCTACTCCAGGGGATCTTCTTGACCCAGGGATCAAGCTCATGTCACCTGAGTCTATCGCATTGGTAGGCAGATTCTTTACCACTGAAGCACCTGGGAAACCCCTTCTGCAGCTACACAGTATGAAAGTCGCTTGCATAGATTTGCTCCGTTTGAAGTCAACACCACAAATCCAATGCAATAAACTGGATCTGAAAGACAGAAACTCTGAATCCTGAATTACTAGTCACATGGCAAATCCTCTCTTTTTTGCTCAAGATAATCACTGATCTGACATTTTTTCCTTAGAAAGTAATCGCTTGCTTTGGTTTGTTATAGTTTCACTACCTAAGTATAAGCCCTTAAGCACCATGGTTTTGGTGTGACAGTTTTGAATTGAATATGAATGGAATAATACATTGTATTTTCAATGTGTTTAATTCCTTTTGGTCAACATTGCACTTACAGGATTAATAATGTAACCAGTGAGGTATCTGATTTTAAATTTACCAGCTTATGGTATCATTTTTATTTGTTCTGTTTTATGATTCTTTTCACTTGATTAATTTTATTATTCATTTTTCCCTTTTGTTTGGATGTTATACAGTCTTTTCCTATTAATTGTTCATTTGGCTAAGGATTTTTCCATGTAGGCTAGGCTTATCAAAGTTGATATTACTTGGATATTGTACTCGCTTCCATATATTTATTTATGTGGCTCAGATGATAAAGAATCTGCCTGTAATGAAGGAAACCTGGGTTCGATTCCTGGGTCAGGAAGAGCCCCTGGAGAAGGCAATGGCCATCTATTCCAGTATTCTTGCCTGCAGGATTTCATGGACAGAGGAGCCTGGTGGGCTACAGTCCATGTGGTTGCAAGGAGTCCAACACTTCTCAGCAATTAGGATACATATTTATAAACACTTTAGACAAGTTTAATCTAAATTGAAAACTACTTTAGGTAGGCCTTTAAGAAATAGATCCTCAGATTAGGTATTATCTCTTGGTGATGGATTAAAGAAGCACTTCCAAGAGAAACAGCAAAGTATAGGAAATTAAAAGAAAGAGGGAAAGTCTCACATAGTACCTCTGAAATTTAAGCAATGCCTCAGTTTGGTCCTGACGCATGACAAAGGAAATAGTTGTTTTGTTTAGCCTTTTTTTTTTTTTGCTCCAATGACCTAAAGTTTTGGCTAAGACTTTCAGGAATGTGAGAAGAGTGGCTAACAGAAACAGAGGGGTGTGAGGGTGGTAGAGAAAAGGATATGGAAAACTAAGTAGCATGAATCATTGTTGGCTTTACACCTCCCCTCAATTTAAATGCTATTTTTCCTGTTTATTAAAATTCTAGTCTGTTTTGAACTCTACAATGTATCACTATTATAGTTATGTCACCTATGTTAATTTAGATCTATATTTATATAATAAAATATACTTAAAAAATTAGGAACATTTTTTAGAATAGTTTAAGGTTCACATCGAAATCAAGGGGAAATTGCAGAGATTTCTCATACACCTCCTTCCTTAAAGCATGGTGTCTGTGTGTGTCTGTGTGGTGTAGTTGCTAAGTTGTGTCAGCTTTTTGTGACCCCATGAACTGTAGCCCACCAGGCTCCTCTGTTCATGGGATTTCCCAGGCAAGAATACTAGAGTGGGTTGCCATTTCCTTCTCCAGGGAATTAACCCGACTCAGGGAAGGAAGCCTGCATCTCCTGCATTACAGTCTTTCCAGTTATCAATGTCTCCCACAAGAATGGTACATTTTTCAAGACTGATGAACCTACATTGACAAATCATAGTCACCCGAAGTCCATATTTTACATTAAAGCACTGAGGTTGACTCTTGGTGTTGTACGTTTCGGGTTTTGGACAAACATGGTGACATGTATCCTCCACCGTAATATCATACAAATTATTTTCACTGACCTAAATAAACCTCTTGCTACATATGTTCATAATTTATGGAAGGCTATTTCTGGACTCTCTAATCTGTTCTATTGATCTATTTGGGTATTATTTTGCTAATACCACGCTATCTTGATTATTGGATATGTGTGTGTGTGTGTGTGTGTGTGTGTGTATGTGTGTGTGTGTGCATGCACATGCCATTCAGTCATGTCCAACTCTTTGCAATCCCATGGACCATAGCCTGCCAGGCTTCTTTCTCCATGGAATTTTCCAGGCAAGAATACTGGAATGGATTGCCATTTTCTAATCCAGTGTATCTTCCCTACTATCTTGATTACTGTAATATAGGACAAATGTCAGACAGTACATGTCCTTCAAACTTTGTTCTTCAAAATCATGTTAGATATTCTGGGTATTTTGCCTCTCCATATAAAGTTTTGAATAAGTTGATCAATATCCATAAAATAACCTTCTGGAATTTTGAATGGAAATGCATTGAATCTAGATCAACTTGGGAAGAATTGACAACTTGACAATTAGGAGCCTTCATAACCATGAACATGGAATCTCTCGTGATTTATTTAGTTCTTTGATTGCATTCACCAGAATTTTGTAGTTTTCCTGATAGAAATCTCATATATGTTTTGTTAGATTTGTACCTAAGTATTTCATTTTTGAAGGTTGCTAATGTAGATATTTTGTTTTTAATTTCAAATCCCCCTTGTTTATTACTGGTGTAAAGAAAACAGTTGATTTCTATATATTAAACTTGTATCTTGAAGCCTTGTTAAGATAATACTTTAGATCTGGAATTTTTTTCATGAATTCTTTTGTATTGTCTATATATGGGCATGTCATCTGCAAACAAAGACAGTCTTATTCCCAAAATGCACATTTTTTTATTTAATTTTCTTGCCTTATTGCATTAACAAGGGCATTTGGTATGGCAATGAAAGACAGTGGTAACATGGGCCATCCTTGCTAAGTTCCTGATCTTAGTGAGTAAGCTTTAAGTTGTAGATATTTTTTATCAATTTAAAGGAGTTCCCTTCTATTCCTAGTTTATTGAAAGTGGTAATCAAGAATGCGTGTTGAATTTTTCAAATGCATTTTTTTTTCTATTTCTTGAGATAATTGAATTATCTTTTTCAGGATTTTGATGTGATGGATTTTATTAATTGATTTTCAAGTGTTTAATCGACCTTCTTTAACTGATTTAAATGCTACTTGGTTCTGCTTTATTGACTATGCCAAAGCCTTTGATTGTGTGGATCACAATAAACTGTGGCAAATTCTTAAAGAGATGGGACTACCAGACCACCTAACCTGCCTCTTGAGAAATCTGTATGCAGGCCAGGAAGCAACAGTTAGAACTGTACATGGAGCAACAGACTGGTTCCAAATAGGAAAAGGAGTATGTCAAGGCTGGATATTGTCACCTGTTTATTTAACTTCTATGCAGAGTACATCATGAGAAACGCTGGACTGGAAGAAACACAAGCTGGAATCTAGATTGCTGGGAGAAATATCAATAACCTCAGATATGCAGATGACACCACCCTTATGGCAGAAAGTGAAGAGGAACTAAAAAGCTTCTTGATGAAAGTAAAAGAGGAGAGTGAAAAAGTTGGCTTAAAGCTGAACATTCAGAAAACGAAGATCATGGCATCTGGTCCCATCACTTCATGGTAAATGGATGGAGAAACAGTGGAAACAGTGTCAGACTTTATTTTTGGGGGCTCCAAAATCACTGCAGATGGTGACTGCAGCCATGAAATTAAAAGACTCTTACTCCTCTGAAGAAAAGTTATGACCAACCTAGATAGCATATTCAAAAGCAGAGACATTACTTTGCTAAGGTCCGTCTAGTCAAGGCTATCGTTTTTCCAGTAGTCATGTATGGATGTGAGTGTTGGACTGTGAAGAAAGCGGAGCACCAAAGAATTGATGCTTTTGAACTGTGGTGTTGGAGAAGACTCTTGAGAGTCCCTTGAACTGCAAGGAGATCCAAGCAGTCCATTCTGAAGGAGATCAACCCTGGTACTTATTTGGAAGGAATGATGTTAAAGCTAAACTCCAGAACTTTGGCCACCTCATGCGAAGAGTTGACTCATTGGAAAAGACTTTGATGCTGGGAGCGATTGGGGGCAGGAGGAGAAGGGGACGACTGAGGATGAGATGGCTGGATGTCATCACAGACTCGATGAACGCGGGTCTGAGTGAACTCCGGGAGTTGGTGATGGACAGGGAGGCCTGGCGTGCTGCGATTCATGGGGTCGCAAAGAATCGGACACAACTGAGCGACTGGACTGAACTGAACTGGTCATGGTGTATAATTCTTTGTATATACTGTTAGATTCAACTCACTATTATTTTTTTTAGGATTTTTGTATCTATGTTCATGAGATTTATTGATTTGAATTTTTCTTTTCTTGTAATATCTTTGGCCAGTTTTGATACTAGGGTAATGCTGACCTCAGAGAATGAGTTAAGAAATAGTTCTTCTGTTTCTGTCCTCTGAAAGAGATTGTAGAAAATTTGCATAATTTTCCTCTAAATCTTTGATAAAATTCACCACTGAACTCTTCTTGGCCTGGGGTTTTCTATTTTGGATTGTTACTAATCATTTATTCAATATCATTAAGGTATAGGCATATTCCAATTGTCTATTTCTTCATACATGAGTTTTGGCATATTGGATCTTTCAAGTATCAGTCCATTTCTTAAAGGCTATCAAATTTGTGGGTATAAAGTTGTTTATGTAGTCCCTTTGTTATAACCTTATTGTTCGTGGGATCTGTTTTAATGTCCTCTCTTTCATCTCTAATCTCAGTAATTTGTGTCCTCTTTTTCTCATAACCTGTCTATAGGTTTACCAGATTCATGGATCTTTTAAAAACACTGTTTTAGTTTTGTTGATTTTTCTTTGTTGATTTCCTGTTTTCAATTTCATTCATTGCTCTCATCATTAATCAATCAATCAATCAATATATACATACATATATATATATGTATGTATATATATATATATACACTACTTTCTTTGATTTTAATTTGCTTCTCTATTCCTGGCTTCCTAGGCTGGGAATTTAGGTAATTGATATTTTTTTCAGTTATATGTTTTCAATGTTAGAAATTTTTCTCCAGGTACTGCTTTCACTGCATTCCACAAATATTGATAATAGTGTTTTGATTTTCATTTTATTGAAAATTTTAAAAATTATCTTGTGATTGCTTGTTTGTCCCATGTGTATATCAGTTCAGTTCAGTTCAGTCACTCAGTCATGTCTGACTCTTTGCGACTTCATGAATTGCAGCACGCCAGGCCTTCCTGTCCATTACCAACTCCCTGAGTTCACTCAAAGTCACATCCATTGAGTTGGTGATGCCATCCAACCATCTCATCCTCTGTTGTCCCCTTCTCCTCCTGCCCCCAATCCCTCCCAGCATCAGAGTCTTTTCCAATGAGTCAACTCTTCACATGAGGTGGTCAAAGTACTGGAGTTTCAGCTTTCACATCATTCCTTGCAAAGAACACCTAGGACTGATCTCCCTTAGAATGGACTGGTTGGATCTCCTTGCAGTCCAAGGGGCTCTCAAGAGTCTTCTCCAACACCACAGTTCAAAAGCATCAATTCTTCGGCACTCAGCTTTCTTCACAGCCCAACTGTCTCATCCATACATGATCACTGGAAAAACCATAGCTTTCCAGTAGTAATGTATGATTGTAAATTTGTTGAAGTGTGTTTTATGGGCCATAATTTTGTCTATCTTGATGAATATGAACATTTTTCTTTCTTCTTTTTTCCTTCCTGCATCTCCAAACTAGGAACTGAAATTGTTTTCTTTCTTCCTGAAGAAAAGAAAGTGCTAAGTATGAAATTTGTTACAGGTTTGCTACTGGTGGATCTTATCAGGATTTATTTGTCTAGCAATGTCTTTTTTTCACAATAATATTTATATAGTATTTTGTGTTCTGTTTATAATTTGAGGTTGGCAAATATTTTCAGTGCACACATTGATGTATTCTCCTGCTACCTTGGCTCGATTTTATTGATAGAAATTGTCAATGATCCTGATGGCTGCTAACTGTTATTAACTTAAATGCAATCTGTTTTAAGATTTATTTTTATGTTTGTTTTTATTTGGGTTTAAATGATGTTCTTGGCCATGAATTTCTTTTTATTTAACTTTTTTGAGATTCATCTACTTTCTTGAAACTACAGATCCTTTTTTATCAATCAGAGGAAATTCTAATAAGTTAAAAACAATATTATTTCTACTACATCCTCTCTCATCTCCATTCACTTCAATTAACTTTATGCTATACATTCTCACTACATTTACCATGTCTCTTCTCTCTCCACAATTTTACAATCTTTTGTCTCACCTGGAAGCTGTATTTTTGTTCTAATGCTGCTATTAGTCCCACCTGTTGAGTTTTTAATCTTTGTTATTGTATATTCCATTTCTAGTTGTTCTTTTTGCAAATCTACAATGTCTTATTTATATTTTCAACCCCTTGATGACATTTAAAAGGTTTAACTTTTCTGCCTAATAGAAAGAATGTCCTTCTACCACATGGAATATCAATGGCATTTTATCTGTTGTCAATTATTTCTACTGGTTCTCAGTCACAGTGATTTGCATTGTCCTATAACTGGAATATCTTACATGTGAAATAGGTACTTTAGAAATTTTTTGACATAATTTGAGAACTACAAGAGGATTACATTATCTCAGAGAGATTTTTTTTTGCTTCTACAGCCCTGTAAAGGAACTAACAATCTAAAATAACTCTAAACCAATTTCACAAGCTGAAATTTTCACTGCCACAAAAATGACTTGAAGCTAGGATTCCATATCTGAAAACCTAGTTTAATTTTGATTCGTGTTTACTCCTAGGGAACAGCTGTGCAGTGTAAGGAACATATGTAATTAAGTAAAAGCAGAGAACTGCTTATCAGATTCCCAACGTTTTAGTGAACCTGAATTTTAACTTTCCTTTTTGTCTCAAGGCTTCCAAAATTGCTTCACAATATCTTAGCCTGAACAAAAGCAACTTTGAATGCTAGCTTCACCTCTTGAGTTTTGTCTTGCCCTGGGTCTGGATATATACATATAAAATTTTAATTATGTGTATTGTTGTGAGTTAAGTTTTATGTAGGGCAAT
Source organism: Capricornis sumatraensis (assembly GCF_032405125.1). Classification (NCBI taxonomy): domain Eukaryota; kingdom Metazoa; phylum Chordata; class Mammalia; order Artiodactyla; family Bovidae; genus Capricornis; species Capricornis sumatraensis. The sequence continues at coordinate 41,181,040 of NC_091074.1, read as the reverse complement.
CTGAGGACTGCAGCCCAGGAGACGGAATTTCAGAAACTCTGAGAAACTGTTCAAAGAGGCAGAGGGGAAGAACAGTATATACATAATTTTAGTAAACAGGAAATACATGTAATCAAACATGTTTATTTTTCAAAAAGTTCTGGCTGTTCTTGTGAAGTCACAAGAAACAGTCATCACCATGAAAGATTTTAGTGCTTTTCTAGATGTGAGGAGATATAAGAATTGGGCTCATTAACACAGCTCCTGAGAATATCTAACTATCTGAAGACCTGTCCTGGCAATTTTCTAGGTGCACAGATTCCACCCTGAACACCTTCAGGGGAGTGTTGGAGGTCGGCAGCTGCAGCAGCATACAATTTAATCCTTGTAGAGGTAGATGGCAAACACCCATGGCAAGTGCCAATTTGTGATTGACAGTATCTATGTTTATATGCATGATTTTTATATTTGAATGTATACATTATAAATATATATTTATAGTCACATGTATAGTAACAGCATTTGTCATTTTTACAGGAGGATTATTGTTCTAAATTACTTGTGTATTCATTACTGACTGCCTTGCATTTTATACGTAAGTTAATTTTTTAATAACTCTCAGAGAGCTGGCATAAGCCTTTTCAAATAGCAACCATAAGCAGTGCTTTAATTTTTTTTTTTTTTTTCAGGAAAACAACTCAATATTTTATCGTAAGTAACTTGCCTATACAAATGCTTTATGGTTATAACCACTGTCATCATTAAACGGACCTTACATTTTGGGGAGTCAGTTCAGTTCAGTTGCTCAGTCATGTCTAACTCTTTGCGACCCGTGAACCACAGCACACCAGGGCTCCCTGTCCATCACCAACTCCTGGAGTCCACCCAAACCCATGTCCATTGTGTCAGTGATGCCGTCCAACCATCTCATCCTCTGTCGTCCCCTTCTCCTCCTGCCCTTGGTCTTTCCCAGCATCAAGGTCTTTTCCAATGAGTCATCTTTTCACATCAGGTGGCCAAAGTACTGGAGTTTCAGCTTCAACATCAGGCCCTCCAATGAACACCCAGGACTGATCTCTTTTAGAATGGACTGGTTGGATTTCCTTGCAGTCCAAGGGACTCTCAGGTGTCTTCTCCAACACCACAGTTCAAAAACATCAATTCTTTGGTGCTCAGCTTTCTTTATAGTCCAACTCTCACATCCATGCATGACTACTGGAAAAACCATAGCCTTGACTAGGCACACCTTTGTTGACAAAATAGTGTCTCTGCTTTTTAATATGCTGTCTAGGTTGGTCATAACTTTCCTTTCAAGAAGTAAGCATCTTTTAATTTCATGGCTGCAATCACCATCTGTGGTGATTTTGGAGCCCAGAAAAGTAAAGTCTGACACTGTTTCCTCTGTTTCCCCATCTATTTGCCATGAAGTGATTGGACCAGATGCCATGATCTTCGTTTTCTGAATGTTGAGCTTTAAGCCAACTTTTTCATTCTCCTCTTTCACTTTCATCAAGAGGCTCTTTAGTTCCACTTCACTTTTTGCCAAAAGAGTGGTGTCATCTGCATATCTGAAGTTGTTGATATTTCTCCTGGCATCTTGATTCCAGCTTGTGCTTCTTCAAGACCAGCGTTTCTCATGATGTACACTGCATATAAGGTAAATAAGTAGGGTGACAATATACAGCCTTGACTTACTCCTTTTCCTATTTGGATCCAGTCTGTTGTTCCATGTACAATTCTAACTGTTGCTTTCTGACCTGCATACAGGTTGCTTAAGAGGCAGGTCAGGTGGTATGATATTCCCATCTCTTTCATAATTTTCCACAGTTTATTGTGATCCACAAAGTCAAAGGCTTTGGCATAGTCAATAAAGCAGAAATAGATGTTTTTCTGGAACTCCCTTGCTTTTTCCATGATCCAGCAGATGTTGGCAATTTGATCTCTGGTTCCTCTGCCTTTTCCCAAACCAACTTATACATCTGGTAGTTCATGGTTCACATATTGCATAAGCCTGGCCTGAGGAATTTTGAGCATTACTTTACTAGCATGTGAAATGAGTGCAATTGTGTAATTAATATATAGACCCAAGAGTGTCATCTTAACAGAGTTTTTTAGGGTATTAAAATAATGCATAGATTGTTCAATACATAAGTGACTAAATACATTACCTCCAGCCTGAGAATATGACTTGGCTAACTGAAGGGACATTGAGCTTTTGGATGTTGACTTTTTCCAATGGAAAAAAAGAAAAAGATGATAATAAAGTATTTTGAAAATAGAACACAGTTTTAAAAAAATGGAATTCAAACTGAAGAGTGTTGAAAGCTGTTCTTTGTACTTTGCCATTTTGGCAGGTATCTGGTATATAAAGAAAGTCATGGGTAAACAAATTGTAAGAATGTAGGGTTTTATAGTATTCTTAAGATCATAAGGTCAATTCTGAAGTAATTATCACAGAATTGGAAGAGTAACATTACATGCTCATAAAATCCAAATGCTTGCTGCTAATTTATCAAGAAGTTTGAGTCATATGTTTTTTAACACTAATAAATGTATTCCTTGTGATGAGCAAAGGAAAATAAGCATGCTATTAGGATTTATAACACTAAGCATGCACTGAAAGGACATTGTTTAAGGATTATTTTAAGGTAGTACATGATGTATTAATGCAAAGTGATAAACTTTACAATTTATATAAGTGTATATATATATATATATACATAGTTTATAAATTTGTAATTATACAATTCAGTGTTCTGGTCCTGTTTTTAACCTTTCTGTGAACACTATTTAAATCTACTTTATATTTTCCCTTGAGGCATAAGGCATTTTTATGAGGAAATAATGATATCAAAAGTACAAGTCATTTTATAATCAACAATCTAAAATAACTCTTTACATTTTAAAATCAATGGATCTATGAATCCATTCTTCCCAGCAGTACCCTATTTCATTCCCAAAACCTTCCTCTGAAGTTGCTTGAGCTTGCTACTTATTGTATCATTTCACCAATTACACTTTTAAATTGTATTTTAACATATAACATGAATCTACAAGTAATGTATGTTATAGTTTCCTATGTTTTTAAAATAAGTTGGCATAGTTATATTTCAACTTTATTGTTTTCACCCATATCAGTTGTTTTTGAGATCTAATTATGTTAATGTATACTCTATTGCTCCCCTATTTATTTTTCTAGAATAAATATTTTAGCATTTCTAGTGTTTAATAGTTCAAATAACTGGGTAATACTTTTTTTTATTGTAATTCTTCTCAAGTACATGTGTAAATGAGTATAGACCTAGAGATAGACTTGCTTGATGTATGATATGAAACATCAGTTTTACTAGAAACTGTCAAATGGTACTTCAGATTATTGTGCAGGTTTATTCCACTTGTATCTAAGTGAGCTAACACAATGCATTGCCTTTTTTGAAGTTTCTACTTTCCTCAGAGTAAGAGATCATAGGCCTCTAAATAGTCTTGTTTCTAGAAAATGATAGCTGTACCAACACTGTCAGTGAAAACAACCAGGCATGATGGACAGAAATAACAATGACATTTTCAATGTATATATTCTGGCAAAATAGAATCCTGACTCCAAAAAATATAATAAAGCAAGAAAACAGGTATTTAATCAGAGCACTGAAACCATTTTTTATCTTTACCATATTTGCCTAATTGTGTTATGTGTTATATTTAGGTGGTTATTGAAACTGGGAGAATTACAATTAATAATAAAATCACTTTGGGAAATATACCTAAATCTAAATTGCAAGTAGCCTGTGGAATGAGGGAGATTCTAGGGTGGGAAGAGCCAGAAGCAGAGTGAAAATCAGGTAATTTATTTCCATGGGCAGATAGGAAGTACTTTCCATTTCCTAGGGTAAGATAGAGGAGAGGTAGTAGATGGTAATAGGACCTTAGGCCAAGATGGAAATGACTCACTGCTTTAGAACGAGACAGACACACACTTTGAGCAGAGACAATAGCACTGATACTGGTGAGAAGTAGCCCTATTTTCTGAGTCTTTCAGTAACAAGGGGAACACATACACACAAACACACACATCAACTCACAAATAATAAAGCAAGCAGTGATAAATAGAAAAGAAGGAACTTGTGTGTACAACTGTCTTGCAAGTCTTTTCCAGAAGTAGCAAACAAACAAAAAATATTCATAAAGTCAGATATCTCTTTAGTGGTAGTTTAAGGGGATATGTATGCTGCCTCAAGGAAATCAGGATATAAGAGGCTAAGGGAGGCATCACATGACTTTACTAACGAAGGTACAGTACCAGATAGGAGAAAGATGATGATAATGATGATAGTATGTAGTGAATGTTTATAACCTGCCAATTGATAAGGCTTTATATATTTTTTCTCAGTCCTGCAAAAAGCTGCAATGTAGGTATAAATATCATTCTCATTTTAAAGATAGGAAAATTGAAGTAAAAGTTAAATTGTTTGTTCAAGGCCACACAGTCACATCAGTTGAAGATGAAATTTGGAAGTATGTTTTATGACAGTAGAGGTTGAACTTTTAAGCATAATATAATGTAAGCTATTATTAAAAAAGGATCTATTTTCTCACGTTTTTCAGGAAGTTGGAGCCAGGGAGAAATAGGGTTTAATTATACGATGGGTATGCACTGTAGGACACCTAAAACATTTTATTAGTTTACCAAGGAATATTAGTCTACTGTCTACATATATGTGGATAGAAGTTTTTATATCATTCAGTATTTGTTGAATAAATGTTATCAAAGTATATAATTATTCTCATAATTTTATCAATGTAGATGATATTGACACTTTAATTCATTTTTTTATTTGATGAATGCATGAAATTCTGTGTATTTTCTGGATTCTCATTCTGAGTCCTAATAATTCCTTTATGCCTGTAGTACAGTTCTCCAGACAGCTATTGTAAGAAAGTTTATATATGGGGTGTTTTGGAACAGAGGATACTTTACTTTTTTATAGATGTTTAAATTGCTCTGATCTTTTAATGAATCTCTACGCTTTTAAAAAGAACCAGAGAAATCTTATCAGAGGATTCTCAAAATCTTATGTGAAGCAATTAATTTTGCATCATTGTACTCCACAATATATTATTAGCAGTCATTTCCCAGAAAAACTCTGTCAGTATGAATGAAAGAGAATTTTGCTATAAGTATACATTATCTCTATCCAATAGAATTTCTGCTTCAGCAGAATAGAAATGAAATTAGTAGTAAATGATCTTGAATAAGGAATGTTCTCTCCATGAAACTGTCAATGTGTTGAGTTTCGATGACATTGCTGATGACTATTTTTCAAGTGCTAGAATGTTCATTTTAACCTTGTTAATCTTTAAGAAAATTCAATAAGACAATAAGCACATATCTTGTTATTTCACTAGAGAATCCCTTAAAAGAGCATCTCTCTGTATGCAAGATCAATTGTAAGTTGTTACATAAACTTTTTGAAATTCTAACTTGGTGGCATAAAGAAAACATTTAACTTTATTTTCACTTCCTTACCCTTACCTCCATGGGAATCTCCTCTTTGCTAGAAGACTGGGCTCTGTTCACAACATTTTAAATCTAAGAAGAGTTGCTAATCAATTTTCAACACTCTCCTGAAAAGAGAATGGTCACAAAAAAATCCATACACAAATTATTCTCACTCGTGGAACAGTTCCTGCTATGGCTAGCATGTTCCACAGTCATTGATGCTACTTAGTCAAAATGAATTGATCCTGGAAAGTTTTAAAAGAAGGTATCAGATGCTTTCCCAGAGTACCTGAGATTCCCAGTCTGATATTCTCCCAATTCTGCCTGTGAGAACAAGAACAGAAGGAAGGAATGGTAAAAGAATGATTTAGGAAAATAAGAAATTCAGGCAGGAAATAGTAATGTAACTTGAAATTTCCTGGAAAGTCTAGGAGGGAAAAAACATCTTTAAAGATCCATTATGTTCCTAGGGATTTCTCATTTCTCTTTTTAGAAGTCTACAGTCTTGTGCTTAAAAACAAAAAAAAATCTATTGAAGACATTTTGAAAATGTCAATTACAGTTTTGTATCATCTTTTCTTTCCAGGGACAGAGTAGATAAATTATTTATTCATGATGATCTACATTCACTTTCTCTAATCTGAAGGGCATATTCACTGGTGGTTGAGAAAATAATTTTTAGAACTTGAAAGGAGTGTTTATTCTTAAGTGTAATATACACTTCTGCATCCATCTGCAATCTTGAAACAAAATGGTAATTTCTTGCAACAGACAGATCTTAACATCTAACAGAAAGATATGAGCAGATAAAGGACTTCAATTATTGAAGTTTCAAGATGAATAAGAACTGTGGCTGCTCTTGAGTGGCCTAGAGGTAGATGATAGTATTTCAATCACAAGGATATCAATGAAAAAGAGAAGGAAAGATAGAAGCCATTAAAAGACTGCTTGAGGTAGTATATATTGCTTACCATGGAAAAGAAAGGTAAAAAATATAACAGAGAACTCCAGGCCAGTGAATTTGTCACAAAAACAAGTAGAAAAGACATACTAACTTTCTAGCAGTTATAATGGGAGAAAAGAGAACAGACATTTTGCAAAAGGGAATAAGAGCTATTATATATTTGCCAGATCTTACAGGGAAAAGAGATCAAGGTCATAGTATTACAACTTTAAGGCTGGCTTAGTAATGTTCATGAATCAAACATTTCCTATGACTAGAAAGCATAGAGTTTTATAACTTTCAAATGCATTTTAAAATATAGCTTTTATAACTGCCCCTCCCCCCAAAAAAGTTCTTAAGCATCAGATTTATGGCTTAAAATGAGGACTGTATGCCTTTATATTTTCTCTCTTGCAAACTATCTCACTGAAGTAGTGTTAATTATGTACAAAGGGGAATGAATATATTACACTGAACTGATAACAGAAAAGGAGCTGGGTTATTTGGGACCAACAGCAGATATATTTCTTAAGAAGAGAGTAGGGCAGATAGAAAAGGAAAAGGGATTAGTCATAATGGAGAGCGTTGAAGCTAAAATATACATTGAATAAGGCAACCCCAAAAGTAGTTATATTCGTATTGACAAATCCCTAAGAATAATTAGGACCTGAACCATACCTGGCAGGAGGAAGCTGTGATTTATGAATAACTCTAAGGAACTTGTGAATCTTATATGGAAGAGAGATCCAGATAGTCTCCCATTCCTGTGCTCACAGACAGTACAATATTACATAGGAAATCATACTCAAAAATAATATCTTGTCTCTGAGAAATTGAATCATCTTTAAATGGAATGCAAAAGATAGCTTATAATGTTTAATGCATATTTTTCAGGGATAGAATCAAAATAATGGCTGACATAAATTTGAAATGAATTTCTAGAGTACAAAGAAAAGAAAAAAAAAATGATGAAGAGGTGGGGATATCAAAAAAACTTAAAAGACACAGGGAATCAGTCCAGCATAAACTATATCCAGATAACAGATACTTTGTTAAAAATAAAATAGAAAACAAAATGACATAATGGAGAGATAAAAGGAGAAGCTAAACAAAAATAATATTTAAAACTTTTAATAAATGTATAATCTAGAGAGATATGTGCATACTGAGTGTGAAACAGAATGTCCACATCTAGAAATATTCTTGTGGAATCTCATTATTAAGTATGCATACAACTCTTAAAATTGTAAGAAAGAAAGATTCATTTACACGAAAAGAAATATAAATTGAACTGGTTTCACATTTTATCAGTGGCTCTGAATGCTCCAGAGTATGTAGAGCGGCCATCTACAACCCATTAGGTTGTATGTCCTTAAACAAGTTATTTAATCTCTTCCCAGTTTAAAAGAGAGGAATCCATTTGACCTTGAACTTTGGAATGGCAAATTTGGGAAACAGAAAGAGGCAAAATGGCAAAAGGAAAAGAGGTTTCTGAAAGGAAACAAGACCAATCATATTAGAATGATTTAAAAAAAGTAAATAACTATGTCAACTATCAGCAAAATACCATGGAAAAGAAGCAGAATGCTCTCATTATTAAGATTTCTTAAAAAGTGGAAGTAAGTGCCAATTATGGTTCTGTATTGTATTGGAGGCATAGCAACACATCTTTGGAAAGAATTAGGCGAGAGCCAAGGTGGATGAGTGAGGGATCAGAGAGCAAAATTTAGGTTTTGTGTGAATCTATGAATTTAAGCTAGCCTGTTTGAAAATCTCCCAAATACAGAAAATCTGCATCACAATTGCAATCAAGCCCAGAGAGTGAATAATTTACCTATATGCCTAATTTGTTTCATTTTTATTTAAATCTTTCTGGACTCAATCATTGTCTGAAATAAAGTAAAATAAAAAGCCACTTTCCAGGTGCCATGGGTTAACCACTATGGAAAGTGATATAGTCTGTTAAAATGATTTCCCTCCTTCTGTAATAGCCCAGGAATACTATAGGACTCAAAGTAGGAGTTAAACAATTAGTCAACAATTAACACGATAACTTACAAACTTTTTAAAAAATATTTGGTGTTTTCAGAATCATTTCCAGTTCAGTTCAGTTGCTCACTCATGACCAACTCTTTGCGACCCCATGAATCGCAGCACGCCAGGCCTCCATCTCCATCACCATCTCCCGGAGTTCACTCATATTCGTGTCCATCGAGTCAGTGATGCCATCCAGGCATCTCATCCTCGGTCGTCCCCTGCTCCTCCTGCCCCCAATCCCTCCCAGCATCAAAGTCTTTTCCAATGAGTCAACTTTTCACGTGAGGTGGCCAAAGTACTGGAGTTTCAGCTTTAGCATCTTTCCTTCCAAAGAAATACGAGGGCTGATCTCCTTCAGAATGGACTGGTTGGATCTCCTTGCAGTCCGAGGGACTCTCAAGAGTCTTCTCCAACACCACAGTTCAAACGCAGCAGTTCTTTGGCGCTCAGCCTTCTTCACAGTCCAACTCTCACATCCATACATGACCACGGGAAAAACCATAGCCTTGATTAGACAGACCTTAGTCAGCAAAGTAATGTCTCTGCTTTTGAATATACTATCTAGGTTGCTCATAACTTTTCTTCCAAGGAGTAAGCGTCTTTTAATTTCATGGCTGCAGTCACCATCTCCAGTGATTTTGGAGCCCCCCAAAATAAAGTCTGACACTGTTTCCACTGTTTCCCCATCTATTTGCCATGAAGTGATGGGACCGGATGCCATGATCTTCATTTTCTGAATGTTGAACTTTAAGCCAGCTTTTTCACTCTCCACTTTCACTTTCATCAAGAGGCTTTTTAGTTCCTCTTCACTTTCTGCCATATTTTAAGTACCAACAACAGATGACTTGACTTATGAAACCTAAAGATTTCATATTTGACATTATAAAAGTCACAATATAGCAAGTAGAGGATAAAAAGACCCAGAGATAAGATAGTATTTAGTAAAGGAGCATAAATTCCGTAGTCTTACATAAAGAAAAGAGTTGTGGCCTCTCTCTGATCCTAAAGGAATAGAAATTTAAATATGTCTATAGAAAGGAAAATAGCAAATAGAATAACTAAAAATAAAAATCTAATTAAGAAAACTATGAGAATAGAGAAGCATAATTTTGGATGCCATGTAAGAGAGTTAAGCATCATTTCTCTAGATGTGAGATTAAAATGTATTCTGCCTACATTTAATAATTAAGAAATGGCAACATTTTTTAAAACTAATAAAAAGGTGATATTTAGATGATTGACAACCAAAGACTTTATAAATGTTCATTTAGGGGCAGGTCTAATCATTTAGAAGCCCAGGGCAAGAACACACATAAATTTAAGCATTTTAAATTTACTAAATTAATATAAAATATTAAATAAAATAGAATCTAGTTTGTAGACTGTTATAACTTCATAACAAAAAAATGGGTAAAAGTCTTATTTCTATATAGCTGAAATTAAGCAATTAACCATTTATCATATACATCTCTGTTGATATTCAATAAGCAGTAAAATATATATCCTTCATGAATTATTGTATATTTACTTCATAAAATTTCTCTGAATTATTTAGCAAAATATTAATTTTGTTACTTTAATCAAGAGTTAAATATATAACTAGAGTCCCACTGTGAGTAATGCCAAATTAAACAACCTTTTTTGAATCTTTGTAGTTTTGATATAATATTTTTAAGTACTTATTTTAATTAGAACATGTTCGGTTCTACTGAGGTAGCAACATCTGTTATCAGTTACATTTTAAAGTGATACTTCAAAGCTAGAAAGAAATTTACCATTATCTTGAAACATTGCAACAGAATCGGTCCTACATGCTCTTGGTGTCGAACTTGATCCTCTTTTATGCTCTTTGTACCTATTTAATCACAGCTCATTCATGCCCTCTTCTCTGGTGAATCCACTTTGACCAAATGATAGCTAACTTGCCTGGGTGGATACATTCTTTCCCCCACTTCCATCCTAGGCAAACTAGGGTTGTACTAAAGGCCAGTCACTTGTCACAAGGTAGGATAAACCTATGATGCTATCTGGGCTATGAGACCACTTCCTTGTTAACTTTTTACCTTTTGCCTTATCCAGTTTCCCTCATTCCCCTCTTCTGCCAAAATAGACATCAATGTATCATTTAACAAGAATCTGCACCTGATCTGGCTTCTAGAAGATGCAACTCAAGACAGGGCCCAATACAGTAAATTATCATGAATTTGATATTTTAATTTTATGTTAAACAACATTTTCATACCATATATCATAATTTCCCCTGTTTCTTAAAACGGTGTCTAGATCCATCAAGGAAAGTAAAGAATAATAATTTTTCCATTTCACACCTGTCACATCTGGACCAAAGGGATACAAATGCAAGAGCACTATAAACTCTTTAAGATTGTAGTTCATGTTTATTAGCTATGGTTGATAATAGTGTTCTAAATAGTGAGTACCTCTGAAACAGCTAAAAGGGACATGAGAGACATAAAAAAGAATGACCTGTTACAACCGAGTACATTAAACACAGTGCCACATAAGATATTTTCCCTAATAAATAGGTGATAATTTCAGAATTCTGATATAATAACAGATAATAAGGAATATGCAGAAAAATGCCATGTAATCTTAGAACGTACAAAGAATACTGTGATGCTTTACTACCTTAGTTTAAAATAAAAAAGGACTAGATTCAACTTGTGTTTTGAAAAATAAATTTGGCTGTTTTTCACATACATTCTAATTACATGGATTTTTCAGTTGATTGTGGTTAAAGAAAAGAGTAGTAGATTGGAAGTTTGGAAACTTAGTATCTTGTCCCAACTTCCTAGGAGTTGAATGATTTTAGGCAAATCAACTCAATGTGTGTAAAAACAACTAAGAAGTACCCACTCCCCTATCTCCTCCAGCCCTGTCTTGCTACTTCCTTGTGTGTGAATGGGTGGGTGATTGTACTATTTGGAAATGTATCAGATTTGCCAGAAGTTCCCCAAAAGAAATAGTGATAAAGAACTTGTCTGCCAATGCAGGAAACATAAGAGACGCAGGTTTAATCCCTGCATCAGGAAGATTCCCTGGAGGAGGGCATGGCAACTCATTCTAGTATTCTTGCCAGGAGATCCTATGGACAGAGAAGCCTGGTGACTACAGTTTGTACAGTCACAAAGAATCCAACACAACTGAAGCAATTTAGCATGCCCACACCCATCAGATTTGCTACAAAATTTGTGTTACGAAAATCATGAATCATGATTGGATGTTTTTTCTACATCGGTAAAAGCATATTTTTTATTTAAAAAAACAAATGAAAATGGCAGTAATTTTTGACCACATATAACCTACCACCCCTGGTTCACACATTCTCCCTGCCACCATGAAGTTCTTAGACTTTAGGACCACATCAACTGTGTTTCGACAATAATAATATGTATTAGAAGATCTGTCAACTCTCAAGAAATATGCTATCATAAATTCTTTCTTAAATCTATTATATTCAACTACTTTTCACTTATTCTCAGTTTTTTGTTTTTTTCTAAACAGGTTAGAAATATATTCTTTTTCTATGTATTATCTTTAATCTACCTCTTATGGACTCTCTTGGTTATGGTTTCCTTCAAAATATTTAATTAAAGCATGAAAAATGTTCTTTACAAAAAGGTTTGAGTATAATACAGTAAATTAAATATTGAAATACTTCAACTCTTTGAGAATGTTTAAGATAATCAAGTATGTCTCAGAGGTAAGATCTGAATAAAGAAATCTTAGAATAGATTTGATTCAAGAAAGAGTAGACATATACTTTTGCAAGTCTTTCATTAGGCCTGAATTTGAGTACATTTCTGCAAAAGATTCTCTGCTGCAAGTATGTTTCAATGAGATTAGTACATAGTGGGAAAAAAATGCCTTGAATGACAAATGTTAAAAAAAAAAAAAAAAGGAATTTTTGCCCATTGAAACCATTCACGTTGACAGGAAGTTATTCTCATTTGTATTGGTTTTATGACAATAAAACCGTGATACTTAAAAGTCCAATATGTCCAGTGCTGTTTTAAATTATTCTCTAACACTGAGATTATTGCCTTAAGAAGTACATTATTTTTGTCAAGAAACTTTCAAGTAAGTCAGTACAATACACATTTTTCTGCAAAAAGGCGGCTCTTTAAGGGCCTTAACTCCTATAAAAGAGTAACTTAAATACTAAGGAAATACTTTCATTATTGCATCTAAAAGAATATTATTTACCATGAATTTAAATATCCTAGGATACAGGTTGAGTAAGTCATTCTTGACTATTTTTGTAAATTCTAGAATTTAGCTCATGTGCTCTTGTAAATTGTGTATTATAAGTTTTAAAACAGCTCAATATTAGAGTCCACATTGTTTTAGAATGTATTTTGTGTTTTTCCACATGACGCATAGTCATGCCAACCATATTTAGCATCCTTGATTTCACCCATTTAGGGTGGGAAGCATTTATTGTGGGAAGCACTCCCCACTTCAAAGTCCATGAAAATTAATATTGATTATGACATATAAAATATACCTTCCGTTGGACTGTTGTGATTTGCCCACTATCACAGGGTGGAAATCCATCCAGGCGCTTTTGCAAGACACAGTAAACATTGGATTTTGTAAGGAAACTACTCTGGCACTTTCAGTTGGTTAAGTATTTTACACTTAATATTCATTTAAGGCTTAACCAAAAACCCTAAATGCATGATCCTCTGTAACTTGGATGGGAGGAGAGAGTATCTCAGAGAAGGTATGCATTCATTATCTTACCAAAGTTTATATATCTAAAATTTTGCATAAAATGCATATAAATTACAATTTTTACTTCTGCCCCATTATACCACACTGTATCATGTTCTTTGTATTAATAATAAAAGTGTAAAATTAGAAATACTTCACCTAGTATACCACTAGATTTTAGTGGAGCAAGTGTAGTTTAATCCCCCACCACTAAGTATTGTTTGCTGCCTTTGTTAGTGGATACAAACAGAGAAAACTTCTGGAATATTTTAGTAACAATAATCATTGCATTCAGTTGGTGCTAGCAGTCCAGAACCCACCTGCCAATGCAGGAGACATAAGAGACGAGGATTCAATCCCTGGGTCTGGAAGATCCCCTGGAGAAGAAGTGGCAACCCACTACAGTGGTTTTATGTGGAGCATTCCATGGTCAGAGAAACCTGACAGGCCACAGTCTTTCCATAGTGTTGCAAAGAGATGAACATGACTGAAGCCGCTTTGCACACATGCATGCAAGTAACTTAAAGTTCAAATTGTCTCTCTCTAATCGAATGGAACCTTCCCACATATTGTCTAAATAACATATATCAGATTATAGATAAATTATAGTTATTTGCATATGACTACAGAACATGTCCAAATAGATAGCTCATGAGCAACTTAAATCCTAGATAGTCATGAACACGTACCACAATCTCTTTCCTTTCAGTTGTTGCCCTTGTGTTAAATGCATACCTGGCACCTAACTGAATGGCTACAAACCAGTGCCCATTCAACATGATCAGGGCTCATATCATAGTAGTTGTGAAATATTTTCAGTATAACCTTTAAGGATTCTATTAAGGAAATCATCACAAAATTTAAAACACACACTTCAAAAATTTGAAGTTTTCTTTTATCTATTCAAGTGAGTTGCCAGTTCTTCAAATATTTCTTTTTTTTTTTCAAAATGTTTTTTACTTTAACACAAAAGAAAAATGCACAAATCATGTGTACAATTCAATAAGTTTTAAAGCTATTTTAATGAGGCATTTATATGCAAAAAAATCCGTGGTAACTTTTTTTTTTTTAAAATCTTTAATTCTTACATGTGTTCCCAAACATGAACCCCCCTCCCACCTCCCTCCCCATAACATCTCTGTGGGTCATCCCCGTGCACCAACCCCAAGCATGCTGTATCCTGCGTCAGACATGGACTGGCGATTCAATTCTTACATGATAGTATACATGATAGAATGCCATTCTCCCAAATCATCCCACCCTCTCCCTCTCCCTCTGAGTCCAGAAGTCCGTTATACACAGCTGTGTCTTTTTTCCTGTCTTGCATACAGGGTTGTCATTGCCATCTTTCTAAATTCCATATATATGTGTTAGTATACTGTATTGGTGTTTTTCTTTCTGGCTTATTCACTGTGTATAATCGGCTCCAGTTTCATCCATCTCATCAGAACTGATTCAAATGAATTCTTTTAATGGCTGAGTAATACTCCAGTGTGTATATGTACCACAGCTTTCTTATCCATTCATCTGCTGATGGACATCTAGGTTGTTTCCATGTCCTGGCTATTATAAATAGTGCTGCGATGAACATTGGGGTACATGTGTCTCTTTCAATTCTGGTTTCCTCAGTGTGTATGCCCAGCACTGGGATTGCTGGGTCATAAGGTAGTTCTATTTGCAATTTTTTAAGGAATCTCCACACTGTTCTCCATAGTGGCTGTACTAGTTTGCATTCCCACCAACAGTGTAGGAGGGTTCCCTTTTCTCCACACCCTCTCCAGCATTTATTGCTTGCAGATTTTTGGATCGCAGCCATTCTGACTGGTGTGAAGTGGTACCTCATTGTGGTTTTGATTTGCATTTCTCTGATAATGAGTGATGTTGAGCATCTTTTCATGTGTTTGTTAGCCATCTGTATGTCTTCTTTGGAGAAATGTCTATTTAGTTCTTTGGCCCATTTTTTGATTGGGTCGTTTATTTTTCTGGAATTGAGCTGCATAAGTTGCTTGTATATTTTTGAGATTAGTTGTTTGTCAGTTGCTTCATTTGTTATTATTTTCTCCCATTGAGAAGGCTGTCTTTTCACCTTGCTTATATTTTCCTTTGTTGTGCAGAAGCTTTTAATTTTAATTAGATCCCATTTGTTTATTTTTGCTTTTGTTTCCAGAATTCTGGGAGGTGGATCATAGAGGATCCTGCTGTGATTTATGTTGGAGAGTGTTTTGCCTATGTTCTCCTCTAGGAGTTTTATAGTTTCTGGTCTTACATTTAGATCTTTAATCCATTTTGAGTTTATTTTTGTGTGCGGTGTTAGAAAGTGATCTAGTTTCATTCTTTTAGAAGTGGTTGACCAGTTTTCCCAGCACCACTTGTTAAAGAGATTGTCTTTACTCCATTGTATATTCTTGCCTCCTTTGTCAAAGATAAGGTGTCTATATGTGTGTGGATTTATCTCTGGGCTTTCTATTTTGTTCCATTGATCTATATGTCTGGATAAATAAGGATTCTGGCCTTTTCTCTTCACTTTTATTGTGTTTTTTTTTTTTTTTCTAGGATTCATTATTTAATAACTGATTGACAACAGATTCCTAATTAGTGTTACTATTTATCTTTTTTTCACTTTAGTCTTTCTTTTATACTTCTTCAAATTAATATTGTGAAGTAAAGTCCTTCACTGAGAAATCCTTTATTATTGTTCATGATTATTCAAAATGTCATCCAATATTTTTATCTTAACCATTTGTATTTTTTATAATGTAAACCCTAAATGTATTTCGATTATTATTCTTCATTATTACATTTCCATATTTCTTCATCAATTGAGATATAATTGATATGCTCCAAAATGGAACTTATTTAATGTGTAAAATTGAAATTTTGAACATATGTATGCATCCATGAATCAGCGAACTAAAATGGACTAGAATGAGTGAATTTAACTCAGATGACCATTATATCTACTACTGTGGGCAGGAATCCCTTAGAAGAAATGGAGTAGCCATCTGGTCAACAAGAGTCCGAAATGCAGTACTTGGATGCAATCTCAAAATCCATAGAATGATCTCTGTTCGTTTCCAAGGCAAACCATTCAATATCATGAAATCCAAGCCTATGCCCCAACCAGAAATGCATCTGGTCCCATCACTTCATAGGAAATAGATGGGGAAACAGTGGAAACAGTGTCAGACTATTTTTTTGGGCTCCAAAATCACTGCAGATGGTGACTGCAGCCATGAAATTAAAAGACGCTTGCTCCTTGGAAAGAAAGTTATGACCAACCTAGAGAGCATATTAAAAAGCAGAGACATTACTTTACCAACAAAGGTCCATCTAGCCAAGGATATGGTTTTTCCTGTGGTCATGTATGGATGAGAGAGTTGGATTGTGAAAAAGGCCGAGCACCGAAGAATTGATGCTTTTGAACTGTGGTGTTGGAGAAGACTCTTGAGAGTCCCTTGGACTGCAAGGAGATCCAACCAGTCCATTCCAAAGGAGATCAGTCCTGGGTGTTCATTGGAAGGACTGATGCTAAAGCTGAAACTCCAGTACTTTGGCCACCTCATGCGAAGAGCTGACTCATTGGAAAAGACCCTGATTCTGGGAGGGATTGGGGATGGAAGAGAAGGGGACAACAGAGGACGAGATGGCTGGATGGCATCACTGACTCGATGGACATGAGTTTCAGTGAACTCCAGGAGTTGGTGATGGACAGGGAGGCCTGGTGTGTTGCGATTCATGGGGTCGCAAAGAGTCAGACACGACTGTGTGACTGAACGGAACTGAACTGTGCATCCATGAAACTATCACTATAATCAAATCTCCAAAATTTTCCCTCTGTCCATTTTGTTATATTGAGAACACAGCATGAGACTTATCCTCTTAAATTTTTAGGTGCACAATACAATATTGTTGACTTTAGGCATTATGCTGTGCTGCAGATATCTAGAACTAATTCTTATTGCATAACTGAAACTTTATACCAATTGAAAAACAACTCCCTGTTTTCCCTCTCTGCTTGCACTGGCAAATGCCATTGTACTTTCCTTTCTATGAGAAATCATTTCACTTAGCATAATATCCTCCAGATTCATCCACACCGTCACATAGAACATAATTTTCTTGTTTTTAAAGGCTAAATAATATTCCATAGTATGTGTATGTATATATACCATTCTCTTTACTCAGTCATCCATCAAAGGACATTTGCATTATTTTCATAACGAGTAGTGTGAGCAGTGTTGCAATTAACATGAGAGTGCAAATATTCAAAATTCTGACCTTAATTCTTTCAGATAAATATTTAGAATGGGAATTGCTTGATGATGTGTAATTCTGTCTAAGTTTTTTTGAAACCTCAATGTTGCTTTCCGTAGGAGCTGTGTAATTTCACATTCCCACTAACATTAAAAAGAGTTACAGTTTTTCCACATCCTTACCAGCCTTTGTCATCTTTCTTTCTTTTTTTCCATAATAGCATATTGTAACTAAGTGTAAGGTAACATCTCACTTATGTTTTAATATGCATTTCCATAATAATTACTGATGTTGGACAATTTTCATATACCTGTTGCCAATCCATATTTATTCTTTGAGATGGGAATACCAGAGCATCTGACCTGCCTCTTGAGAAATCTGTATGCAGGTCAGGAAGCAACAGTTAGAACTGGACATGGAACAACACACTGGTTCCAAATAGGAAAAGGAGTACATCAAGGCTGTATATTGTCACCCGATTTATTTAACTTATATGCAGAGTACATCATGAGAAACGCTGAGCTAGAGGAAGCACAAGCTGGAATCAAGACGCTGGGAGAAATATCAATAACCTCAGATATGCAGATGACACCACCCTTATGGCAGAGAGTGAAGAGGAACTAAAAAGCCTCTTGATGAAAGTGAAAGAGGAGAGTGAAAAAGCTGGCTTAAAGCTCAACATTCAGAAAACGAAGATCATGGCATATGGTCCCATCACTTCATGGAAAAAAGATGGGGAAACAGTGGAAACAGTGTCAGACTTTATTTTTGGGGGGCTCCAAAATCACTGCAGATGGTGACTGCAGCCATGAAATTAAAAGACGCTTACTCCTTGGAAGAAAAGTTATGACCAACCTAGATAGCATATTCAAAAGCAGAGACATTGCTTTGCTGACTAAGGTCCATCTAGTCAAGGCTATGGTCTTTCCAGTAGTCATGTATGAATGTGAGAGTTGCACTGTGAAGAAGGCTGAGCGTTGAAGAATTGATGCTTTTGAACTGTGGTGTTGGAGAAGAGCCTAGAGAGTCCCTTGGACTGCAAGGAGATCCAAACAATCCATTCTGAAGTAGATCAGTCCTGGGTGTTCTTTTTTTTTAATTAATTTTATTTTTACTTTATTTTACTTTACAATACTGTATTGGTTTTGCCATACATTGACATGAATCCACCACCTGTGTATACAAGCTCCCAATCCCGAATCCCCCTCCCACCACCCTCCCCGTATCATCTCTCTGGGTGTTCTTTGGAAGGAATGATGCTAAAGCTGAAATTCCAGTACTTTGGCCACCTCATGCGAAGAGTTAACTCATTGGAAAAGACTCTGATGCTGGGAGGCATTGGGGGCAGGAGGAGAAGGGGACGACAGAATGAGATATCTGGATGGCATCACTGACTTGATGGACGTGAATCTGATTGAACTCCAGGAGTTGGTGATGGACAGGGAGGCCGGGCGTGCTGCGATTCATGGGGTAGCAAAGAGTCGGACACGACTGAGTGACTGAACTCAACTGAACAGATATATGACTTCCAAATCTTATCTCTCATTCCATAGGTTGTTTTTCTGTTTTGCTGATTGTCTTCACTGTGCAGAAACTTTTTGGTTTAATGTAGTCCCTCTTGTCAATTTTTGGTTTTGTTACTAGTGCTTTGGTGTCATATCTAAGAAATCATGGCCAAGACCAACATCAAAAAGCACTTCTCTTTCATTTTGTTCTAGGAGTTTTACAATTCATGTCATGTATTTCTATCTTTAAACCATTTTGAGCTTTTTTTTTTTTAATATGGGATACAATGAGGTTCATTCTTTTGCCTGTGTATAACTAGCACTATTTATTAAAGAGCATGTCTTTTCTCCATTGTGTATTCTTGATGTACCATGGAAGATCAGTTGACCATATATCTGCTGGTTGAATTCTGGGTTAAAATACATGATTATTCAGGAGATGAGTGCCACTCTTAACTTATGCATATAAATGCATTTTTGTGTAGCAGAATTTCAGAACTCAGTTGATGAGTAAGTCAACAAGTATCTCTGAGTACAAAGCTTAATTTTAGGGATGTTAAAATAATATTTAGTGTCTTCAGTTCAGTTCACTTCCAGTTATATACATAAGTTACATGAAGACTGGCAGAATATTATTCAGTAATTATCAGACCTAATGCATAGAATACTATAATTTATTATGAGTAAATTAATATACCAGTTAATTGATCATCAGAGAATTCACACTGGAGAAAGGCCTTTTGAGTGCAGTGAATGTGGGAAATCTTAATAGTAGATCAGGTCTATTTGGTTATCAGAGAGTTCACACTGGAGAATGGGCCTTACGAATGCAGCTAATGAGGAGAGCACTAGCATTGGGGTTGGGGGTTGTAAGAATGTGGGAGGACACAAGTGCAGTCATCAGGAAGCAAATGGACCATTTCTAGGGAGGGATTTGAGGCACAGAGAGGGTGTGTTTTCTAAGTATTACCTCCAAGCAATGGACAGATGGGCTTTCCTTGTAGCTCAATCAGTAAAGAATCTGCCTGCAGTGCTGGAGACCCGGGTTCAATCCCTGAGTTGGAAAGATCCCTGGAGAAGGAAATGACAACCCACTCCAGTATCCTTGCCTGGCAAGTCTTATGGACAGAGGAGTCTGGTTAGCTGCATTCCGTGGGTCGCAAAGAGTCGGTCACAACTGAGCAACTAACACTAACGCTAATATACCAGGTTGTTTATAAGCTTACAATCCAGCAATAAGTGTTTTCTTTGCTTGTGAATTTTTATTCTAAAGAGTCTGAAAAGAGGTTCAATGTCACAATTTTTCCATTACCTCATTTTTGTTGACAACAGCAAATTGCTTCAACAGGTAGTTTTCCTAAACAATAATAAGATTTCTAAATTAAAGATGTTTTAACCCGTTTTTAAAAATCATTTGATAGTTTCAGATCTGTTAATAAGAAGTTCTTCTTCTCCTCTTTTCTATAAATAATAAAAAATAATAGCTAGCTAATTTTTTTGAAGATACATAAGTACTGTGGCCTCTTTCCAAAGAAACAGGTTTTAATTTTTTTTTTAACTTCACAGCCTACATCAGCCCAATATGAATAACACCCACATTGTGAAGCATCTTTCAGGTCTGACCACAAGGCAATCAACTTGTTTTCCCTAAAAAAGATACAAGTCTAGTATTATTGGTGTCATCTTTTTCTTTTATTTTTTTTTTTGATAGGATGTGTGTGTATGTGTGTATGTGTGTGTGAATACATGTGTGTAACAATGTTTCCCTCATGATCCATAGTTTTGTCTTAATTTGTCCATTGTTAGAAATTTGATACCCATTATTTCAGTTCTTTCTTGTCACACTTAGTAAAAAAATAAAAATGTGTCTTTTTATCATTATCATTTTCTTAATATTTAGTAGAGGTGAGAAAGTAAATCAAAAGAAAGCACTTTAAGGTTGACTAAAACCACATTAAATTATCTTTACAAAAGATGGTTATAGACTTATTTACAGTTTCAGTGAAATGTACATTTCAAAGTGGTGGGAGGGGGGTTCAGGGTTGGGAACTCATGTACACCTGTGGTGGATTCATGTCAATGTATGGCAAAACCAATACAGTATTGTAAAGTAAAAAAAATAAAATTTAAATAAAAAAATAATAAATAAAATAAAAATGAACAAATAAAAAAAAAACAGAAAGATAACTAGTCAAATAATTTACATTATTTTTTCTAAATTATATTTGCCCTTTGCTTTTTTGTGAACCTGTCCCTACCAGCACCAATAGGGCACTCTAAATGCAGAATTAATAAATAAACAAAAATGAATTATGAAAGAAAAAATAATGTTCACAGTGTTCATTGTGATTCAATTTTTCATTTACAGCAATTTAAGAACACTAAAAATGTCACTACAGCTCTGTTCCCCCATCTTAGACACTCAAATACACAGATTTCACATAAATCTGAAACAGTGGGCTCAAAGTAATGCTTAGGAACTTACCACATGGAATTTAATAAAAGATTGATACTCAGACTGTTCTCCATTGCATACACGTGTCTTTTATTAATGAAAAAGAATGTGCAACTCTCATCACATTCAATATGACCAAAATTACAGTTGTAACCCTGTAATGAAAAGAAAACCCTGTCACAGTTTATATGTATACAAAAATATAAGATTGCATTATATTACAGAGGTTAAATCTCATTCCAGTTCTATGAAAGTATTAAAAAAATCAACCAGGCCACAATCATTTCTATGAATCTTGCCTTTTATACAGTATTCTATGAATGAAAACAAAATAAGTCACTTTTGTGAGTATTGCAATATTCTTGACATAACATTATGAGAGCATGAAAAATTATACCTTTTAGAAGCATAAAGAAGGAAATATAGAAAAGAAATAAATTAGGTGATCAAAAAAACCATAATTTTCTAAATAACAAACTAAGTTTTACCAAAGATAGTAATCAAAAGAAATTAATTACACATATTCAAGGAGGATTGAATATGTACTCATAAATATAGGCATTCTCAACACTCACTGAGTTAGACTTTTTGCATCTATCTTTATTCAGTAAACTATACTTTATTTTTTTGTAGAGCCTAGACTTTTCCCACATAATATCTGACCCCTCACATAACCTGTAGCTTATGCTGTTAATGTTAGTAGCTTCAGTTGTTAATGTATCAACTTGAACAAAGATGACAATTGTGCAGCCATACTATTTTGGAAAATATCAACTTTCTCCTAAGTTGTTCCATTTCTTGTGGGAGGCTCTTCCCTGGCCTGTCACTCATAAGAGCTTTTGCATTAACCTCAGTCTAAAGCCATTTCAATCACACAGACTTCCTCTTACATGGACATCCTTGCCAAGCAAATTGAGAGAAGAGTAATTGAATGAGAGTGAAATGGTATAATCTATTGCACATAGCTGAGACCCTTATAAAACTCCCAGTTTTTCCTATGAATGCACTCTGTCTAAAGATGAGAAAGCATTGTGGTGGCCTTTTGTTACTTCTCTAAGTTTGTACAAAAAGATAAGGAAAATATGCCAGTCTTTGGGGTGACAGGATGTAACTGACAGATCTTGTTATTGAAGGAAAGTGTTATTTTTAGGAGATATATGAAAATTTTCACACCCATACCAGGTTGCTTTGGGCCCAGCCCTAGGAAAGAAGCACACCTACAGAAAGGACAATTCTGTATTCTATCATTCATTTTTTTGGTTCAGTGGGAAAAGAAATGTAATTATAAATAAATACCTGTTACTAAATTAAAAAAAAATTCTCAGTACATTCTCAGTGATGTATATATAAGAGTGGTGTACATTTAAAACAGGAATCAATGTAAGTATAGTATAAAGTCTATTTCAATAACTATTTATCTATTTTTAAAATTTATTTTTTATTGAAGGATAATTGCTTTACAGAATTTTGCTGTTTTCTGTCAAATGTCAACATGAATCAGCCATCAGTTCAGTTCAGTTCAGTTCAGTCGTGTCCGACTCTTTGCAACTCCATGAATTGCAGCCCGCCAGGCCTTCCTGTCCATCACAAACTCCCAGAGTTCACTCAGACTCGCATCCATCCAGTCCGTGATGCCATCCAGCCATCTCATCCTCTGTCGTCCCCTTCTCTTCCTGCCCCCAATCCCTCTCGGCATCAGAGTCTTTTCCAATGAGTCAACTCTTCGCATAAGGTGGCCAAAGTATTGGAGTTTCAGCTTTAGCATCATTCCTTCCAAAGAATCAGCCATAGATATACATATATCGCCTTCCTTTTGAAGCTCCCTCCCATCTCCTGCCCAGCCAACCCCTCTAGACTGATACAGAGCCCCTGTTAGAGTTTCTTGAGCCATACAGCAAATTCCTGTTGACTATCTATTTTACATATGGTAATATAAGTTTCCATGTTACTCTTTCCATACATCTCACCCTCTCCTCCCCTCTCGCCATGTTGATAAGTCTGTTTTCTATGTCTGTTTCTCCATTGTTGCCCTGTAAATAAATTCTTCAGTACCATTTGTCTAGATTTCATGTATATGGAATATATATATACATGTGTGTATATATGCATTAGAATATGATATTTATCTTTCTCTTTCTGACTCAATTCACTCTATATCATTAGTTCTAGGTCCATCCACTTCATCAGAACTGACTCAAATGTGTTCCTTTCTATGACTGAGTAATATTTCATTATGTATATGTGCCACAATTTCTTTATCCATTCATCTGACAATGGACATCTAGGTTGCTTCCATGTTCTAGCTATTGTAAATTGTGCTACAATAAACAATGGGATACATGTATCTTTTTCAATTTTGGTTTCCTCAGGGCATACGCCTAGGAGTGGGATTGCTGAGTCATTTGGTGGTTTTATTCCTAGCTTTTTTGGGAATCTCCATACCGTCTTCTATAGTGGCTATATCAATTTACGTTCCCACCAACAGTGCAAGAGCATTCCCTTCTCTCCACACCCTCTCTAGCATTTATTGTCTGTAGACATTTTGATGATGGTCATTCTGACTGGTGTGAGCTGATATCTCATTGTACTTTTGATTTGCATTTCTCTAATAGTAAGTGATGTTGAGCATCTTCTCATGTGTTTGTTAGACATCTGTGTATCTTCTTTGGAGACATGTCTGTTTAGGTCTTTTTCCCACGTTTTGATTGGGTTGTTTCTTTTTCTTACATTGAGTAGTATGAGCTACTTGTATATTTTGGATATTAATCCTTTGTTAGTTGTTTCATTTGTGATTATTTTCTCCCATTCTGAGGGTTGTCTTTTCACCTTGCTTATAGTTTCCTTTGCTGTGCAAAATCTTTTAAGTTTAATCAGGTCCCACTTGTTTACTTTTGTTTTTATTTCCACATTCTAGTAAGTGGGTCATGGATCTTGCTTTGATTTATGTCATCGAAATTTCTGCCTACGTCTTCCTCTAAGAGATTTATAGTTTTTGGTCTTACATTTAGGTCTTTAATCCATTTTGAGTTTGTCTTTGTGTATGGTGTTAGGAAGTGTTCTACTTTTATTCTCTTACATGTAGCTGTCCAGTTTTCCTGGCACCATTTATTGAAGAGGCTATCCTTGACCCATTGTATATTCTTGCCTCCTTTGTCAAAAATAAGATACCTATAGGTGCTTGGGTTTATTTATGGGCTTTCTGTCTTGTTCCATTGGTCTATATTTCTGTTTTTGTGCCAGTACCATACTGTCTTGATGACTGTACTTTTGTAGTATAATCTGAATTCAGAACGGTTGATTCCTCCCGCTCCATTCATCTTTCTCAAGACTGCTTTGGCTATTCAGGGTCTTTTGTATTTCCACTTGAAGTGTGAAAATTTTGGTTCTAGTTCTGTGAAAAATTCCATTGGTAATTTGATAGGGATTGCATTGAGTCTGTGGATTGCATTGAGTTTGTAGATTGCATTTAGTAGTATAGTCATTTTCACAATATTGATTCTTCCTACCCAGGAACATGGAATATCTCTCCATCTGTTCATGTCATCTTTGATTTCTGTCATTAGTGTCTTATAAATTTCTGTGTACAGTTCTTTTGTCTCCTTAGGTTTATTCTTAGATATGTCATTCTTTTTGTTACAATTGTGAATGGGATTGATTCCTTAATTTCTCTTTCTGCATTATCATTGTTAGTATATAAAAATGCAAGTGATTTCTGGGTATTGGTTTTGTATCCTGCAACTTTGCTAAGTTCACTGACTAGCTCTAATAATTTTCTTATACTATCTTCATGGTTTTCTATGTAGAATATCATGTCATCTGCAAATAGAGCTTTACTTCTTTTCCTATCTTGATTCCTTTTATTTCTTTTCCTTCTCTGATTTCTGTAGCAAGGGCTTCCAGAACTATGTTGAATAATAGTGATGAAAATAGAGATCCTTTTCTTTTTCCTGATCTTAGGGGGAAAGATTTCAGTTTTTCACCATTGAGAATAATGTTTGCTGTAGGTATATCATATACAGCCTTTACTATGTTAAGGTAGGTTTCTTCTATTCCCATTTTGTGAAGAGTTTTAATCATAATTCGGTGCTGAATTTTGTCAAGGGCTTTTTCTGCATCTATTGAGATGATCATAGGGCTTTTATCCTTCAGTTTGTTAATATGGTGTATCACAGTGATCGATTTGCATATACTGAATAATCTTTTCATTCCTGGATAAATCCAAATTGATCATGGTGCATGAGCTTTTTGATGGGTTGTTGAATTCTGTTTGCTAAAATTTTGTGGAGGATTTTGGGGCCTTGGTTCATCAGTGATATTGGCCTCTAGTTTTCTTTTTTCACATTGTCTTTGTCTGGTTTTGGTATCAGGGTGATGCTGGCCTTGTAGAATGAATTTGGACATGTTCCTTCATCTGCAAGTTTTTTCAAAGAGTTTTAGAAGAATAGGCACTAGGTCTTCTCTAAATGTTTGATAGAATTCTGTGAAGCCATCTGGTCCTGGGCTTTTGTTTTTTGGGAGATTTTTTTTTTCACAGCTTCAATTTCAGTGCTTGTAATTTGCTTGTTCATTATTTCTTCCTGGTTCAGTCTTGGAAATTGAACTTCCTAAGAATTTGTCCAAACCTTCCAAGTTATCCATTTTATTGTCATATAGTTGTTCATAATAGTCTCTTATACTCTTTTGTATTTCTGCATTGTCTGCTATAACCTCTACTTTTTAGAACATTTCTAATTTTGTTGATTTGATTCTTCTTTTTTTCTTGATGAGTCTGGCTAAAGGCTTGTTAATTTTGTTTATCTTCTCAAAGAAGCAACTTTTAGTTTTATTAATCTTTTTTGTTGTTTCTTTCTTTTTCATTTATCTGCTCAGTTCTTTATGATTTATCTCCTTCTACTAATTTTGGGGCTTTTTTGTTCTTCTTTTCCCACTTGTTTTAGGTATAAAGTTAGGTTGTCTACTCGATGTTTTTCTTGTTTCTTGAGGTAGGATTGTATTGCTGTAAACTTCCTTCTTAAAACTACTTTTGCTACATCCAATAGGTTTTGAGTTGTCATGTTTTCATTTGTTTCTAGAAACTTTTTGACTTCTCTTTTGATTTCTTCAGTATCCTGTTGAGAAGGTGTATTCTTCTGCATTTGAATGGAAACTCCTAAACATCTCAATGAGTTCCATGTCATCTAATGTATCATTTAAGACTTGTGTTTCCTTATTAATTTTCTGTTTTGATGATCAGTCCATTGGTGTGAGTGGGTTGTTAAAGTCTCCTGCTATTTTAGTGTTATTGTCAATTTATCCTGTTATATGTGTAATGGTTTGTCTTATGTGTTGAGGTGCTCCTATGTTGGGTGCATAGATATTTACAATAGTTATGTCTTCCTCTTGGACTGATCCCTTGATCATTATGTAGTGTCCTTCCTTATCTCTAGTAATCTTCTTTATGTCAAGGTCTATTTTGTCTGATATGAGGATTGCTACTCCAGCTTTCTTTTGATTAGCATTTGCATAGAACATATGTTTCCATCCTCTCACTTTCAGTCTACGTGTGTCTTTAGGTCTGAAATGGGTTTCTTGTAGGCAGCACATATATGGGTCTTGTTTTTGTATCCATTCAGCCAATCTGTGTCTTTTGGTTGGAGCATTTAATCCATTTAATTTAAAGTAATTATTGATATATATATTCCTATAGCCATTTTCTTAATTGTTTGGGGTTGATTTTGTAGATCTTTATTCTTCTTTTGTATTTCATGACTATATAAGTTCCTTTAATATTTGTTTTAAAGCTAGTTCAGTGACACTGGATTCTATTAACTGTTGCTTGTCTGAAAGAAAAGCTTTTCATTTCTCTATCAATTTTTGAATGAGATCCTTGCCAGGTAGAGTAATCTTGGTTGTTGATTTTTTTTCCTTTCAGTACTTTAAATATATCCTGCCATTCCCTTCTTGCCTGCAGAGTTCTGCTGAAAGATTAGCTGTTAAGCATATAGGGTTTCCCTTATATGTTACTTGTTGCTTTTCCCTTGCTGCTTTTAATATTATTTCTTTGTGTTTAGTCTTTGTTAGTTTGATTAGTATGTATCTTGGCATGTTTCTCCTTGGGTTTATCCTGTATGGGACTCTTTGTGCCTCTTGGACTTGATTGACTCTTTCTTTTTCCATGTTGGGGAAATTTTCAACTATAATCTCTTCAAAAATTTTTCTTATACCCTTTCTTTTTCTCTTCTTCTGGGACCTCTGTAATTCAAATGTTGGTACAATTGTTATTGTCCCAGTTGTCTCTGAGACTATCCTCAGTTCTTTTCCTTCTTTTTACTTTATTCTACTTTTCAGAAGGTATTTTCAGCATTTTATCTTCCAGCTCACTGATTCATTCTGCTTCAGATATTCTGCTATTGATTCCTCCTAAAGTACTTTTAATTTCAGTACTTATGTTGTTTATCTCTGTATGTTTATTCTTTAATTCTTCTAGGTCTTCATTAATTGACTCTTGCATTTTCTGCATTTTATTTTCAAAGTTTTTGATCATCAATATTACTATCAATATTCTGAATTCTTTTTCAGGTAGTTTGTGTATTTCTTCTTTGTTTATGTGGACCTCTGTGTTTCTAGTTTATGTAGTATTTCTCTGGCTTTTCTTTCTTTTCTTTTTTTTTTTTTTAACTTATTGAGTTTGAGGTCTCCTTTTCCCAGGCTTAAAGGTTAAATTATTTCTTCCTTTTAGTGTCTTCCCTCCTAAGTTTGGTCCAGTTTTTTTCTGTAAGATTATAAAATGAGATTTGTGCTGAGATTTTGTTTGTTTGTTTGTTCTTCGTTTGATTGGCAAGGCTAAGTGAGGTGGTAACACTGTCTGCCGATGATTTGGTTTGTATTTTCATTTTGTTTGTTGTTTAGATGAGGTGTCCTGCACAGGGTGCTACTGGTGGTTGGGTTATGCCAGGTCTTGTATTGAAGTGGTTTCCTTTGTGTGAGTTCTTATTATTTGATACTCCCTAAAGTTAGATCTCTGGTAGTCTAGGGTTGGAGTCAGTGCTTCCACTCCAAAGGCTTAGGGATTGATCTCTGGTCAGGAACAAAGATTCCACAAGTGGTTTGTTATGGCAAAAATGAGATTAAAACAAACTCCCATGAACGAGAAACCAAAGATGAATCCTAGACAAATGGCCATTACAAAATCAGACAAATGATAATTAAAATGGCAGAATATACACCTACACATATACAGCAGTGAGCAAAGTCAACACAGTCCAACAAAAAAACAGTAGATTGATCTGACATACAAAAGAAATCAAAAATTATATTTACTTGTTAAGAACAAACCTTTCTAAAGCACAAACTGGAAAACAAAACTAAAGAAAGGTGCCGAGTGGGGAATAAAGGAATGAAAACAAAACTAACAAATATGTTAAGAGGAAAGGAATGAAAAAAAAAAAAAAAGAAAAAAGAATAGATATGCAAAGTTAAATAGCAGTCGATAAGGAAGATTTATATACATTAAAGATTAACTGCAAGGGGAAAAGAACAATAGGATAGGCAAGCAAAGGAATAAATGTAGAAATATATGATAGATTAAAAATTAAAATTATAAAAAAGAAAAAAGAAAATGGAAGAGGCTAGAAAAAAGGGGGGAAAAAATGGAACACACAGAACTGCAAAAGCCCAAAGTAGAGGCAGAGGTTCATAGCAACAGTAAAAAGTGTGACTGAATTTACACATACACATACATACCCATAAGCAAAATCAACAGTCAAACAAAAGTAAAGTACAATAGATTGATCAGGTAAAGAAAGGAAACCAAAAATTATATCTACCAGAAAAAAACTAACTAAAGCACAAACTGGGAAAAAAAAAAAAAAAAACTAAACAAGGTGCCAATCTGGGAATAAAGCAATATAAAAAAAAAAAACTAAGAAATATATAGAGAGGAAAGGAAAGAAATAAAGAACAGATATGCAAAGTTTAATAGAGGTAGATAAAGATATATATACATTAAAGATTAACTGCAAGGTGAAAAGAACAGTAGGGAAAGCAAATAAAAGAATAAATATAGAAAAAATAATAATAGGTTTAAAAATTAAAATAAAAGAAAAAACAGGAAAACTCCACAGAACTGCAAAAGCACAATGAAAAGGCAAAGTCTTTTCAGTTCAGTTCAGTTCAGTTCAGTCACTCAGGCGTGTCTGATTCTTTGCCACCCCATGAATCGCAGCGTGCCAAGCCTCCCTGTCCATCACCAACTCCCGGAGTTCACTGAAACTCACATCCATCGAGTCAGTGATGCCATCCAGCCATCTCATCCTCTGCCATCCCCTTCTCCTCCTGCCCCTGATCTCTCCCAGCATCAGAGTCTTTTCAAATGAGTCAGCTCTTCGCATGAGGTGGCCAAAGTATTGGAGTTTCAGCTTTAGCATCAGTCCTTCCAATTAACCCCCAGGATTGACTCCCTTTAGAATGGACTGGTTGAATCTCCTTGCAGTCCAAGGGACTCTCAAGAGTCTTTTAACAACAATAAAAAATGTGACTGAGAAAAAAATTTCAAAAGCTTAATTAGATTTCATAGTCCAATAAAATCAACAACTACAACAGAGTTGGGGGGAAAAGGAAGAGAAAAAGAAAAAACTCCAAAAGAATCTACAGAACAAGTCAAATCATACGAATAATAAATGTTTTTGTTAAGTCACTGCTGTCAGAGTCCTTTCCCTCACTGGGAGTCACAATCCACCTCTCCTCCTTAAGATGCCCTCCAATACTGTGCTGATCTCTGGACTTGCTGTGGGGCTAGCTCAGATTCTAATCTGGCCTTACTCCTGTGTGTTTTTGCCTCCAATGTCCACAACTATCAGAACTAGTGCATTTTCCTTTGTGGGAGCTCTCAATGACATTTTATATATTCCGTAGACACAGAGTCTGCCTAGTCGATCATGTGGATTTAATCTTCAGCTTTTACACCTGGTGGGAAGGTTTTGGGTCTTCTTCCTTAGCCACACTGCCCCTGGGTTTCAATTGTTTTATTACCACCTCTGCCTGTGGGTCGTCCACTGGGGTTTGCTCCTGAGGCTGCCCTGGAGGACTTGGGTTTGCGTCTGTCAGGGACAGATGTGAAGATGGTGCAGCTGCTTGTGTTACAGGGGTTCTGGCAGCACCAGGTACTGAGGGGTGTTGGCGGCTAGGGAAGCAAGGAATATAGTACTCTAGAAGGGTATGGCAACCAGTATTGGCTATGTTCCAGTACTCTTGCTTGGAGAACACCCCCACCCTAAAAGAGGAGCCTGACAGGCCACAGTCTACCGGGCTGCAAGGAATCAGACATAGACATAAGAGTCAAGGAGCATAGACACAAGACCTTTTTTGGCCTGTGGCAGCTCTGCCCCAGTGAGAGTTGAGCATGAAGGTAGTGTAGCTGCTTGGCTTATGGCGACACTGGCAGCACCAAGTGTGCAGGGACACAGACTGCTTCTGCCGCAAGAGTTATGCCACTATAGAGTCTTTTTATGAGCCTCTTGTAGCTGGTGATCAGAAGACCTCTTTGGAAGTTTTTCTCCATAGCTTTGCCTGTTCAGGCACTTAGAGGGCTCCCTTGCCTGGGGTACTTCTCTGTTGTTTGGTGTATGAGGCACATAGAGAGGCCCCCTGGCTGGGGTCCTACTCTGTTGATTGGCTCCAGGCACTTAAATCGGCACCCTGGGAGGGGTTCTACACTATAGTTCAGAGTATCAGTCACTTAAAGGAGCAGAGTGAGTGGGGTCATGCTCTGTAGTTCAGTGAGTCAGGCTCATTTGATGGGCTAGCCTGTCTGTTATTCAGTTGCCGATGCTGGCATGTTGGGAGAGAGAGGGGTGATGGCTCCCCCCTCCACGCACGACTCAGAAGTATCACCTTGCTTCTATGGCTGCCCGGCTTTCTTCCACTGGCATTTCCTACCACAGCCTCCTCCCTCACCTCCCTTTGATCTGGCTCTCTGCAGTCAACAGCAGCCCTTGCCTAGGAGTACTCCACAATCCCTTAACTCCAGCTCCTAGATGTTGCACCTTCCAGGGGACCTGCATCCCTGTCCAGGGTACGTATGGCTGTGGCAAGGTCTGATTCTCATCCATTTAGGCTGCCGCAGATCAGCTATTTCATTCTCAGCTTTAAATGTTTCTCCTCTGACTCAGACAGTTGTCCTGTTGTGGGGATCAGATCCCTGCTGAGGGCAGGTTCTGTTTTACTAACACTTCCCCCTAATTCTTTTGTCCCACCAAGCTTTACATTATTCTATATATTATTTTCTTCTGGTCAGTTACTCCTGTCTGCTCTCAGCTGATGTTCTACATGCACTTCTGTGTCCAAAAGTGTATTCCTGATATATCCGTAGAGACAGATGTACAGCATGTCCACCTACTCCTCCACCATCTTGTTCTCTCCTATATCTATTCATCTATTTTTATGTGTTAAGAATTTTTAAAACTTTTGATTCTTAAATATAACCCCACTATTTATAAATCCACTTTGGGTGTATCACACAGATGTAGCTGCAAAGGCCAATTAACTGTATTCCTTATCCTCCTCTCTAGATATTGGTCAGAGAGTATTATATGATAATTCAGAAAATCATCTGCCTTTTTAATAGGGCAGGAAATTTGTAGAGTTTCTTATATTTGACATTCTGATTAGTTTATAACTTTAACTTGCAAATTCTGACAATTATCAAGTATTCTTAATGCTTTTGTATTGCATAACTGCTTCTTAGAATCATTCCAATTACATCACTCTTCCTTTATTTAAATTCTGTCTAAATTCAGAGCAAACCTTTTATTCTGCCAAGGAACCTAAAAATCTCAGATCAGAAGAAACTCTAGGGCTGAACCATCTGCTGGAATTTCAATCCTGTTACTTCTCTGAATTGATAATTTAAGAACTGTAAGTGGAAGGAAAGTGGTGGATTAGAGATGCCAAAATAAAACTAAATAGAGGAAATATCTTTTAGGTATAAAAAATTAACTTACAACTTTTAATTGTGGATTTTAAAAGGTACTGAGATATTTTTATGGAGAAAGTTGTCACAATTTTGGAAATGCTTAAAGGCAATCGGTGCCTGTGATAGCATTGAATAGGGGGAATAGTTACTTCCATAATGTAACAACTCAATACACATTTACTGAACACTCCTCAAATGTGTTCAATCTGCTATAAAAGGATGAATTATTATTTTATAGAGAAGTAACTGTAGCTCCAAAAGAGAAAAGGATGTTCCTGAGGTCTCATAAGCAGTATTTGGAAGAAATGTAAATAAACTTTGATTAAAAAAAAAAAAAAATCCACAACCTTTGGGTTTTCTTTAAGATTTCCTTACACACTGGGGAAAGTGAGAAGACCAGATATCATGAAAAATGTGAAAATCTCGTATAAATGAACTGGTTGATTGTAGTGTCCCTTCAGGGAGCATTTGATTTGTCCTACAAAATTTTATTTATGCTGAAATGTTATTAGTATGAAAATAATAACCTACAATTACATATACGGAACATAATCTAAAAAATGGATCACTATTCATACTGTAATGTGTGCGTTACAATCCCACATTAAGCTCCCTATTAAGTCTGTCTCTTGAATGACTTTTATTATATGTAGCAATCTTAAAATGCATGCATTCTTTCATTTCATGCATTAATGTACTGTCTAGAAATTAGCTTGTATGTGTGTGTGCATCTGTTTATGTTTCATCTGGATTTGTTTCTCTTTTTCTCTACTTGCTTCTTTTCTTTTCTTTTAGCCTATAACTATGTGTATCTGAATGGCAGATAAAGGCTTGAAAGTTATTGTTTCTTTTTGTTACTATTCAAATTTCTTTTTTTGGTTTTATTCTGACGACCTTGCCAAAAAAGACATACATATTTTTTTAAGATACTCACAGACTCAGACAACAAACAATTAATTTAAATCTGACATTTTGTTAACTATCTGGGTATAGATATACAGATTTGTCTACAAGAACCCAAGAGTAAATTGAACAATGAGACAGTCTTTATGTCAATGTATGGCAAAACCAATACATTATTTTAAAGTAAAATAAAGTAAAAATAAAAATACAAAAAAATTAAAATACAAAAAATGAATAAGATAAAAGGAAAATTTACAATTGCACAGTAATATAAAAAATGTACACCCATGTAAACAAAACAAATGCAGCATAATTAAATTACAATTCATAAGGATGTGATACAGATGGTGTCAGTTTCACCCATGCATGCTTTGATAAAATATTCTACACACACTTGGTTAAAGGGAAATAGATGGGGAAACAGTGGAAACAGTGTCAGACTTTATTTGGGGGGGCTCCAAAATCACTGCAGATGGTAACTGCAGCCATTAAATTAAAAGACACTTACTCCTTAGAAGGAAAGTTATGACCACTTAGATAGAATATTGAAAAGCAGAGACATTACTTTGCCGACTAAGGTCCATCTAGTCAAGGCTATGGTTTTTTCCAGTGGACATACATGGATGTGAGAGTTGGACTGTGCAGAAAGTTGAGCACTGAAGAATTGATGCTTTTGAACTGTGGTGTTGGAGAAGACTCTTGAGAGTCCCTTGGACTGCAAGGAGATCCAACCAGTCCATTCTGAAGGAGATCAGCCCTGGGATCTCTTTGGAAGGAATGATGCTAAAGCTGAAACTCCAGTACTTTGGCCACCTCATGCGAAGAGTTGACTCATTGGAAAAGACTCTGATGCTGGGAGGGATTGGGGGCAGGAGGAGAAGTGGACAACAGAGGATGAGATGGCTGGATGGCATCACTGACTCGATGGACGTGAGTCTGAGTGAACTCCAGGAGCTGGTGATGGACAGGAAGGCCTGGTGTGCTGCGATTCATGGGCTGGCAAAGAGTCAGACACGACTGAGTGACTGAACTGAACTGAACTGAACTGAACTGAAAGTGACTTGTAGTAAAGAATTGCATCTTGTTTAGCAGTCAGCTCTCAGAGGCCACTCGTTATTTACACATGCTGCAAATTGATACTATAAAATATATTTCTAGTGGTTGAGATTTTGCCTGTTTAATTTGTTTAGAAGCATTACAATAGGAACTATGAAGATTGGGGTCCCAGCTAAGAGACTGATTCCTTGAAATGTTAATCACTTGTAGACTCACTGTTCTTATGACACTTCTTTGTCCTCAACTTTGTGAACAGCTACATTAATTGCAAGATGAATGATTGCCTAAAATACCAATTTGCAAAACAATTCCTTTTCAAATGACTATTTTGAAAAGCTAAGACTACCTGTATGTTACATTCTGATATTTAAAAAGCAGCAAAGATAAATGGGAAATAGAGAAACAAAATCATCATTCACACCCAGAAATTAAGAAACAAAAACCCAGTGTGTTAAAATAGCAATTTTCTTCATTATTTTATGCTACTGGAATGTTGTCTGTCTTTTACTATTAAGATGTACATCTAATTAAACCCTAGGGGTTTATTACTTTTGTTCTTCAATAAAGGGCACAATCTCATTTTAATATTGAAAGCGGATGTTTTTAAGTTTTTTTTTTTTTTACTTTCTGTATTATTTCAAATAATATTGTTTAAAAAATAATTGAAAAGAACAATAGTCATTAATGCAATGCTATATATTTTCCTCAGTTGAGAAACATGACTGATAATGTGTTGCAAGAATGTATATCAAAGTTTAGCAATATATTCAATAATAAGTTTGCAAATAAACCACTATAGTATTCAGTGTTTGGATGCTACTAATTAGCCCATAATAATTAATGCCAGTGACTGTACCAACACATCCAGAGTTCTCCATTGTTTCATATATTCCAAGAAAATGCCTGTTATACCAACCTATTATTATGCTTCCATTAGAAAATAATGGGGTTATGATTTTTTTTTTTAACATTACAAAGACTGTTTGTGCAATGGAACACATACCAATTTGAAAATCAAAGTGTCATAGTCCAAAGCTTGGTCTATTGATTAGCTATATATTCTTTGGTTAAGTCACATAATCTCCATTTTTCATCAGCAAAAGGAGAGAATTTGAGAATTGTTGTATCCCAATTTGTACTCAAGGAACAACTGATCTGAACCGTTGGTATTATCTAATATGTACATAGTAGTTCCAATGTCATTCTTTATATGAAAATAAGAATCCAATTCTCATATGCCCCTAAGATTCTTATGCATATTAAAAGATGAAAAAACCTGTCTACATTAGCTCTGCAGCTCCTTCAAGGTCCAATATTCTATGATTCTAAATTTTAATGAAATGATTACACACACCAAGTTTCAAGTAAAATCAAATCTAGTCTTAAGTAAGGAGAGGCTTAATTGGAAAGGATTACTGCAATAAGGAGTGGAGAATAACTGTAACAGGAGGAGGAGACTGTTGTAATAGAGAGATTTGCAAGAATCCTGAAGGTTAAGTAGACAAATGCTTTTATAAGGCAACAGAATGTGGCATGAGGTAGTAGGATGACAGGGTGGCATGATGGAACAGTTAATCAAGGAATGTCTTTCCTTGAAGTTAGCTGATTCCTAGGAAGGTCCCTTAAAGAAGGTTTTTATGCTAGCTCAGGCTGATAAGGGGTCAAAATTCAAGAGGGTAGAGAGAGCAGAAACCTAACTTGGTCAATCCCTTAACAAGGATTTGTTTTAATTGATCTTCAAACAGTGTTGCTGATCTTCGTGAAACAAAGAATAGAAATCTGAACGATCTGTGTGTAGCCTTGTCACAGGTAGTTATATGTCACAGTGAGTCATATGGGGAAAAGGGTTTCCTTGCACTAATTCATTTCTTGAATACAAATTTTGTTGTTGGTGGTGGGTTCTTAATATTTCTGTTTTCTAGGGCTCAGGTACAATTCAGAACTGTCAAAATCAAATTCTGAGTTAGAAAAATAAACCCTCTGAAACTGGTACAAAAACGAGCACTCTGTTTCAAAACTCCACAGGGGGAGGAATTGTTAAATTGAGGTCTCACTTCAGCAAAAACTTTAAGGATTTGAGTTTTCACAAAAGCAGAATACAATTTAGTCCAGCACCTCATTCTCACAGGGTGCTCTTCTGTAAAAGCATCCCACTTCACCTTTATTTCATGAATAATATACTTGGCCTTTATCAAATAGAGATTTTATATATATATATATATATATATATATATATATATATATATAGTGTCTATATGTTTTGTGAATATACACAAAGTTCCTTGTCAGCTTAGTGTCCCCAGCACAGGAAGGCTAGGAGAACTACTGATTTAGAACAAAAGCAGTGAATCTGGGGCATCATGCTCCCAAACTGCTCCAAGCAGAGTCTAAACTACCTTGTATAGCAATGGAAAGCATTAAACATATACACAGCTGCTTGTTATCAGAATTGCTTATCTTGTAGATTTTAATAATAACTCACTTGATTTCCTGTAGTGCATGGTTACTACCTAGAAAGAATTATCCTTAACTTTTTCTTTCCCTTAGGTATTTCTTCCATTTATTCCAGTCTGCCTTCTCTTGTCCTCCAACACACACACACACACACACACACACACATGCATGCATGCATGCACACAAACATATGCTCATGCTCTGATAATGAGCCACTCAAAGACGAAGATGTAGAGCAGTTTGAAGACAGAGAATGTGTATCATGCTCTCATAGAAACTGAGTGTTATTTATGGGCATGACTTGACAATTCATCTAGTATATGCTTTGTTTATAGGAAGGGTTTGGTTGACATAGTAAATAATTTCTTCTTAGATGTATCTGTGTTGTTATTGCTTGCAGACTATGTATGTTTGGATCTCTAAAAGAGTTTTCTTTCTTGAGGAGTACATGAGACAATAGGAAATCATTCTCAGACTTGAAGCTCATTAGCTACTTATATAATGCTCACTTTTACAAAAGGAGTGTGATAGAGGTGGAGAATGTGTCCATACTGAAGATCAAGCTTAATACTTAGGATTTTTTTAGTACCCTTTAAAATATATTGACATGTCAAATCACCTAACTCCTGACCTTGACTTAGTTCAGAAATAATTATCTTAGGATAATTCTTTGATAATTACAGGAAAGAAAGATTTTGGAAATACTGTATGTAAGCTGGATGTGGTCTATTGTTAAAATATACTAATAATATAAATTACAATTAATTCAAAAATATTAATGGTATCTACTGTGTTTATTTCATTTGAACAGTACTTTACAGTGTTGGATTCTTAAAAAATTTAATCATGTAAATATCACTATATCTGATTTTAGATGAAGAAAATGAAGGTAGAAAGACAGTATCATGTGGTTGTTAAAGGCATAAATTCTAGAGTTTGAATGCCTAGATTAGAATCTAAGTTCATTTAATATGCATATACATGAACTTTTAAAAAGGAAACATATTAAGAATGATAGTCATATGTAATCTATATGATTGGGTCGTTATGAGAATTAAGTTAAATTTTACAGCTAAAATATTTTCAAAACAAAGATTATGCCTGACAGAGTTAACTAGGTAAGTAAAGCTTTATTCAAG
This sequence comes from Capricornis sumatraensis, assembly GCF_032405125.1. NCBI lineage: Eukaryota > Metazoa > Chordata > Mammalia > Artiodactyla > Bovidae > Capricornis > Capricornis sumatraensis. The sequence continues at coordinate 41,143,133 of NC_091074.1, read as the reverse complement.
GCTACTACAGTAGGGGAGAGATAATAAAATGGAATCTGAACTCAATTCACCAAATAATATTTGTCAAGGGAGCCAAAAAAATCAGTGGAGAAAGGACAGTCTTTTTAGCAAATGATGTTGGGGAAATAGGATAAGCAGATGCATAAGAATGAAGTTAGACCCCTATTTTACACCCCTTCAAAAAACTAACTCAAAATGGATCAAAGACTTAAGCATAAGACCTGCTACCATAAATACCCTAGAAGAAAAGTAGGAAAGAAACTGCGGACATTGATCTTGGCAGTGATTTTTCTTTGGATATGACACTAAAAGCATAAGGCTCTAAAGAAAAAATCAACCAGTAAGATTACATCAAACTCAAAAGCTTCTGCTTAGCAAAAGAAACAATCAGCAGAATGAAAAAGCAACATATGGAGTGGGAGAAAATGTAAGAAAATGTACATTTAATTACATTAAATTTAGTTACATTAAATGTACATTTTCTTACATTTAAATATATTAAATGTAATTGGAGAATTTATAAAACTCTTACAATTCAATAATAGAAAAAATCTGATATGAAAATGAGAAAAGGAACTAAATAGACATTTTTTCAAAGAATATACACAAGTGGTCAACAGGTATATGAAAAATACTCAACATCACTAATAACAGAGGAAACACAAATCAAAACTGCAGTAAGGTAAAGCTCACAATTTTTAGAATGGTTATTATCAATAAGAAAAGAGATAACAAGTCTTGGTGAGGATATGGAGAAATGGGAACACTTGTGCACTGTCAGTGGGAACATAAATCAGTATAGGCAGTATGGAAAATAGTTTGGAGTCTCCTGAAAAAGTGAAAAATAAAACTACCACAAGATCAAGCAATCCTAATTCTGGATATATATCCAAAGAAAATGAAAACAGAGTTTCAAAGAGATATTTGCAATCCCATGATTATTGATCATTATTCACAATAGCCAAGATATGAACATTGTTTCTTTCAACTGATAAACGGAGATGACAAGTGGCAGAGAAAGAATTTATAATGATAAATTTTCTAAAATAAATACTCTAAGGAAAGGAAGGCTAGGGACCTAGACTTAGAAAAAATAAGCAGTCTAAAATTTAGTCAAGTTGAGGAGAATATTAAGGCCCTCTTGGTTAACACTTAGAAAGCTGTTTGACCCTTCTTAGGGTATGAGAAGGCAAATCATCTGTCCATGATGATAATGTAATTCTCAAATCAAATTTGTGAACCACTGGCTGCTTAATTTTAATGTGCATGAACTTAACTTCCTTGCTAACCTAGAATAGTAATTTAGGGGACCCCTTTTTATTTAGGGGATCTCATCTAGAGCACGTGGCTTGGTAACTTGCACTTAGTAGGTGTGTTTTTAAATGCTCTTTTATGCTATGAAATGCACTGCCTTTGGAAAATGTAGATTGCAGACAGCACTTGTTGAGAGGTTTCCAGAAAATAATTCTGCAATCAGAAACTCTTTTGAGCAGGACATTTCAAAAAAATCTTTGCTCAATATTCCCTATCTTGTGAAATAATCTCAAGGCAATAGGATATCTTAGTCAATAAAATTCAGTCCCTCAATAGGACAATTAAGATTGATTGTACATGGAAAGCAGTCAATTAATATTCCTCTGGTTTGCTTTCTGCTTCTTTTGGACAGATAAACAGAACCGGTCAAACGTGAAATCAGTTTCCATAGTTTTACAATTCTGTAATTAGATAAGAAGCCGAAAAAACTTGAAGGATGTTTTACCTTTGGGCAGGTACCCGAGGGCAAGCTAAAAATAAACAGATTTAAAAACTGTGAAATGTAGCATATGTACAAAATGGCACACACTTCATATGCTTAAGACAATGAATAGTTACAAAGTTGAACACTCCTGAACCACCTTGGAAGGAAGCCATGCTGACAGTCTCAGGGAGTTTCAACTTGTTTTTGATTAACATCTCGGGAGATTGAGAGGTTCACAAGAGAATTTAAACTCTGATCTTAATCTGAATGAACATTTCTGCCTGTATTTTTCTGAAGCTTTTCTCCTCATTATTCTATGAAAACTGCAATCTGAAATTCTCCTCCACTAGTTATTTCTGTATCTGTAAAGCCTCAGGACTATCCTTAACGGTCCTGTTAAAATCAATGTTCTTTTCCCTCTATCAGCAGAATCAAGTTGTTATTTTGAAATTAATTTAAGTCACTTTTCTTTGCACTATTCACTGAGATCCATCTTGTCACCCACATTTCACAGTGTGACATCTTGTCAAAGCCATTTTGCTGCAAGCCTTTTGAAACCAATTTCATAAGTCAAATGCCTGGTCTATATACTAAGAATAAGATTTTGTCCAGTCAGCTAAAATGTGGCTATTGTCATTTTAAATGAAACTGTCCTATAAGAGCAAAACAACCAACTCTGGCAGACTCATATATACTTATACAGGTATAAGACAGGTCTAAATGAATTCATCTTTAAATAAAAATTGAAACTGATTGCATATTTAGATAAGCTAATTTAATAAACACCGGCGGGGGGGCGGGGGGGGGACCCTTGTGTGATAGAAATGATATCCCTATAATTGTTTTGCTTTTGTCCGATCTGCCACTTGAAAGAATTAGGAAAAAGACTGCCAGTAGAATGGTACAGAAGATCAGCAAATTGTCTTTCTAGATAAGAATGCAAAGCCAGCACTCTCTATTTCCATCAGTCAGAAGGATAATTCAGTTCCCTTGCATCAGAATCTATTTTCTACCAGATTATAGGGACATATTCTTTTTAATTGTCAAATTTCCCTAATAAAGGACAGCTGTTGACTCTCCAGAGAGTAATTATATTCCAATATTCTAATGCAGCCTTGAAGATGTAAGCCATAGAAACAAACAAATAAAAAAATCACTGGGTAGTTGGCCTGAATAGATTAAAAAATATAAATGAAATACCTTAGGGGCTCTTTCATCAAATGAGCTCAATTGAGGCTATTTGCTTCTCTCAGTGCAAAGGAAAATCAGACACTTTATTTTGAGTGGTTCTTTTGAGGTTTTATTTTTTGACAATACAACTGTATTATATATTTGCCCAGGGATTTTTACTGAATCTTTAGGTAGTGCTTTACTGTATTCAAAGTCACCAAAGATCACAATCACTGTATAGAAAAATTGAGAAACACTAAATATTAGGTGTGACAAAACCAGAAGATTCTGTTTCTGGAATTTCAGGTAAAAGTCAGCATAACAAACTGAGGTTCATCTTCTATAGAACTAATTCTCAATTATAGATGATTTATTACTGACCTATAGAAATACGATTTTTTTCAGTCTTATTTTAATTAAGCAAAGTTTTCTATAATTCTCATTAAGGAATTATAGTGAAATATTATGGCTACAAATTAGAATATGATAGTTATTTAAAGTAAGTACTATCAAATCACCAATGTACAAGTCTGTATGGGATCAAGAAAAAAGAAATATAGAAAATAAGATTTTATGTATAATGTCTGTGTCAGAGCAGAAAAATCATTAAGTCATATGCTGTTTCCTTAAATTTTATTTCTTTTTTTTGGTGGGGGGGGCAGAGAGAGGGGGAGGAGATTGGCAAGCTATGACCATGTCACATACATGGCCTGTTGTTTTTATTTACTTTTTCCTTTCAGGACATGTTACTAAGAATATTTTTTTTTCCATTTTATGGCTAATAGGAACCGGATACATAAAGTCTTATATTGAATCCTCAACTTTGACTCTTGAACCCCAAAGAGTAAAATCTTTAACCATCTGGCTCTTTAAGAAAGTTTGTTGGTCTCTCTTTTGCTGATCATAGAGAAATTACAGTTGAAGTTTCTCATATAAATACTTTTTTTAAGCAACTTAAGGTCCCTTCTAAGTTTCATTTCCTAAGGGATTTTTAATAGCAACTGAAAGGTATAAAATAATGGCATTCATTGAGATGATCATATGTTTCTGTTCCTTTAATCTGTATATGTGGTTGATCACACTGATTTATTACTACTGAATGCTTCAAATTCAGGTGGTAATACTACTTTACAATTATAGATTATTATTTTAAAATAATGATGAAATAGGTTAGCTAATATTTTATTGAGAAACTTTGTAACTAATTTGATAATTAAAATGGACCTTTAATTTTCTCTCTCAGTCTTGCTCTCTTTGTTTTGTATTAATCTAATTTTTTCAGTAGTTACATGAACGTTATAAGACAAGATGGGTTTTAAAAAATTGTTCCAATTTTTGGGTAAACTTGCATATCATATAAACGAATTATTCTTTGAATATTGTAAGATGTGAATTATGAAGCAATATGAGCCTGGGTTTTTATTTGGAAGGCATATTTGTTATCTATTGTTGTGAAACAATGTGAAATGTAGAGAAAATATTTTTATATTTCTACATAGTTAGGGCTTTCTGAAAAAAAAAAAATGTACTTAACCTCAGAACCTATGTTACACAGCAAGCCACAGAAGTTAATTTCAAGCTGTACACATATGAAAAACTCTACAGAGATTTACGTAACTACAGAGGTACCTTTTCACACTTCACATTTTCTTTCGATTGTAAAGCTTGAGGCAATGGCTTTATATTTTCCCTAGAGAGGATTATTTACATTCCAAAGTATTAAAGTAGAAGTTTTCAAGAAGACTATGATGGATAGAGGAAGTTGTCTGCCTATTCTTTCTGTATATAAGTACAGAAAATTTATATTCTATATCCCTTGTCTATGAGACAGACTTTATATTTGACCTGGATCTCATGTTGGTGTTAGTGAACAACTGAGACACAAGGACACAACATATTTCTTATTATTAAATGAAATCTGGTCTCATTTAGAAATTGCATGGGTCAAAATCAAGAGTGTTACATTCAGGACAAAATAATAAAGATAAATAAAAAGATCACATTCTGTCAAATAAAATTCTAGGAGTTTTCCCAGGGATTGAACCCAAATCTCCCACATTATAGACAGACACTTTACCATCTGAGCCGTCAGGGAAGTCCTCCATTAAAATTTTATCATCCAATAAGTAACAAATGGAGATGGACATTTGCTACATTGAGTCTTCTAATCAATGAACTTGAAAAGTCTCTTCATTTATTTAGTTTTCTTAAATTTTAATTTCTTAAATTAAAATTTTCTTAATTTTAATTTTTGCTGGTTATTATAAATGAAATTGTATCTAATTTTGATTCCTACATGTTCAATTGTTTATATATAGAAATGCAACTGATTTAACTGTAATAATTCTGTATCTTGCAAAATTTTATAACATATTTGTAAAGGCTTTATTTTGCAAATTTATTTTACTTTTAAAGGTCAATCATTTCATCTGCAAATAAAGAGCTATTTTTTAAAATTCTTAATTTGCATGCCTTTCAGAATATTTAAGTAATTTTATTTGAACTTCATTTCCTTAAACAGCATGCATCTGAGTCTTTTTTCCACTCTAAACTCTGCATTTTGAATGACATTTATACCATGGTTGTTGTTCAGTTGCTAAATTGTGATTGACTCTTTGCAACCCCATGGACAGCAGCACACCAGCCTTCCGTGTTCTTCCCTATCACCTAGAGTTTGCTCAAATTCATGTCCATTAAGTTGATGATGCCCTCCAACCATCTCATCCTCTGTCACCCCTTTATCCTACTTCCCTCAGTCTTTCCAGCATCAGGGTACTTGTCCAGTGAGTCAGATTTTCCACGTGAGATGGCCAAAGTACTGGGGCTTCAGCTTTCAGCAGGAGTCCTTCCGAAGAATATTCAGGGTTGATTTTCTTTATGATTGACTGGTTTGATCTAATTACCCTCCAAGGAATCTCAAGAGTCTTGTCAAGCACCACAATTTGAAAGCATCAATTCTTTGGCACTCAGCCTTCTTTATGGTCCAAATCTCCCATGACTACTACAAAAACCACAGTTTTGATGAAACATATTTTTTGTCAGCAAAGTGATATCTATGCTTTTAAAAGTCCAGTCTTTGTTGTCATAACTTTCCTTCCAAGGAGAAAGCATCTTTTAATTTCATAGCTGCAGTCACCATCTGAAGTGATTTTGGAGCCCAAGAAAATAAAATTTGTCACTGTTTACAGGTTTTCCCATTCTGTTTGTCATGAAGTATTGGGACCAGATGCCATGACCTTAGTTTTTTGAATGTTGAGTTTTAAGCAAGCTTTTCCACTCTCTTCTTTGACCTTCACAAGAGGCTCTCAGTTCCTCTTCACTTTCCGCCTTAGAGAGGTATCATCTGCATATTTGAGATTGTTGATATTTCTTCCAGCAATCTTGATTCTGGCTTGTGAGTCATACAAACTTGCATTTCCCATGATGTACTCTGTATATCAGTTAATTAAGCAGAGTGACAATATATGGTCCTCACATACTACTTCCCCAATTTTGAATCAGTCCATAGTTTCATGTCTGGTTCTAACTGTTGCTTTTTGAACTGTATAGATTTCTCAGGAGACAGGTAAGATGGTCTATTATTCCCATCTCTATAAGAATTTTTCATAGTTTGTTGTGATCCATACAGTCAGAAGCTTTGTAATAGTCAATGAAGCAGAAGTAGATGTTTTCGTCTGGAATTCCCTTGCTTTCTCTATGATGCAATGGATGTTGGCAATCTAATAGCAAGTTCCTCTGCCTTTTCTAAATCCAGCTGGCACCTCTGGGATTTCTTGGTTCCAGTCCTGTGATCACTGCTATTGTTGTTGTTGTTCAGTCACTCTGTCATGTCCAACTCTTAGCAACCCCATGGACAGCAGCACGCCAGGCTTCCCTGTCTTCATCTCCAGAAGCTTGCTCAAACTCATGTCTATTGAATTGGTGATGCCATCCAACTATCTCGTCATCTGTCAACGCCTTCTCCTCCTGCCTTCAGTCTTTCCTAGAATCAATGTCTCTTCTAATAAGTCAGCTCTTCGCATCAGGTGACCAAAGTATTGAAACTTCAGCTTCAGCATAAGTCCTTCCGATGAATATTCTGGACTGATTTCCTTTAGGATTGACTGGTTTTATCTCCTTGCTATCCAAGGGACTCTCAAGCATCTTCTCCAATACCTCAGTTCAAAAGCATCAAGTCTTCAGCACTCAGCTTTTCATATGGTCCAACTCTCACATCCATACATGACTACTGGAAAAATCATAGCCTTAACTAGTTGGAAACTTTGTTGGCAAAGTAATGTCTCTGCTTTTTAATATGCCATCTAGGTTTGTCATGGCTTTCCTTCCAAGGAGCGAGCATCTTTTAATTTCATGGTTGCAGTCACCGTTTGCAGTCATTTTGGAACCCAAGAAAATAAAGTTTGTTACTGTTTCCATTGTTTCCCCATCTATTTGCTGTGAAGCAAAGGGACCGGATGCTATGATCTTCATTTCTGGAATAGCACTTCAAGAGGAAAAAGATTTTTCACTCTTCTCTTTCACTTTCATGTAGAAGTTTTTTAGTTACTCTTCGCTTTCTGTCGTAAGGGTGATGTCATCTCCATATCTAAGGTTACTGATTTTCTCCCAGGAATCTTGATCCTAGCTTCTGCTTCATCCAGCCCAGCATTTCACATGATGCTTATAAGTTAAATAAGAAGGTGACAGTATACAGCCTTAATGTATCCTTTTCCCAATTGGGAATTAGTTTGTGGTTCCATGTCCGGTTCTAACTGTTGCTTCTTGATCTGCATACAAATATTTCAGGATTCAGGTAAGGTGGTGTGGTATTCCAATTTATCTAAGAATTTCCCACAGTTTGCTGTGATCCATACAGTTAAAGGCTTTAACATAGTCAATGATGCAGATATAGGTGTTTTTCTGGAATTCTTTTTCTATGATCCAACAGATGTTGGCAATTTGATCTCTGGTTCCTCTGCCTTTTCTAACCCAGATTAGATGTCTGGATGTTCTCAGTTCACATACTTTTGAAGCCTGGCTTGGAGAATTTTAAGCGTTATTTTGCTAGTGTGTGAAATAAGGGCAATCGTTTGGTAATTTGAACATTCTTTGGCATTGCCTTTCTTTGGGAATGGAATGAAAACTGAGCTTTTCCAGTCCTGTGGCCACTGCTGAGTTTTCCAAATTTGCTGGCATATTGAGTGCAGCACCTTCATAGCATCATCTTTTAGTATTTGAAACAGCTCAACTGGAATTGCATCACCTCCACTAGCTTTGTTCATAGTGATGCTTCCCAAGGCCCACTCGACTTTGCATTCCAGGATGTCTGGCTCTTGGTGAGCGATGACACTATTGTGGTTATCTGGGTCATGAAGATCTTTTTTGTATAGTTTGTCTGTGTATTCTTGCCAACTCTTCTTAATATCTTCTGCTTATGTTAGGCCCGTACTATTTCTGTCCTTTATTGTGGCCATCTTTGTATGAAAAGTTCCCTTGGTATCTCTAATTTTCTTGAAGAGATCTATAGTAGTCTTTCTGACAAAATGTGGTCCACTGAAGAAGAAAATGTCAAACCACTCCAGTATTCTTGCCTCAAGAACCCCATGAACAGTATGAAAAGGAACAGAGAAAAGGCATTAGAAGTAGAGCCCAACAGGTCAGTAGATATCCAATATGCTACTGGGGAAGAGGGGACAAATACCTCCATAACGAGAGCTGGGGTAAAGCGGAAAAGACACTCAATTGTGGATATGATTAGATGCTGAAAGTAATGTCTGATTATGTGAAGAGCAATATTGCATAGGAACTTTGAATGTTAGGTCCATGAATCAAGGTAAACTTGACATGGTCAACCTGGAGATAACAAAAGTGAACATCAACATTTTAGGAATCAATGAACTAAAATGGACTGGAATGGGTGAATTTAGTTCAGATGAACTTTATATCTACTATTGTGGGCAAGAATCCCTTAGAAAAACAAATTAGCCCTCATAGTCAACAAGAGAGTCTGAAATGCAGTACTTGGGTGCCATTTTCAAAAATGACAGACTGATCTCAGTTTGTTTCCTAGGCAAACCTTTCAACATTACATAATCCAAGTCTATGCCCCAACCACTATTACCAAAGAATCTATAATTTTGTGGTTCTATGTAGACCGACAAGACCTTCTAGAACTAACACACAAACATGCAAAATATCATTAATTTTTATTTATAATATTTTTAAATATTATGGTATTTGTCTGCCCTCATTTTTTTTTTCTGTTTCTGTTTCTCTCTTTATTTCCTTCCTCACTTTTCTCTACAGAAGGATGGTTTTTTAATACTTTGAAGATTTTTAGGAATCTTTCTTGATTTATTTACCATATTTATTGTTGCATCATTCTATATAGGTTTCACAATAGCTGCTATAGGTATTATAATACATACATATACACTACTTACCATGGTCTAGTGATATCCTTATTTTACCACTTCAAGTGAGTTGTAGAAATCTTACTGAAGTGCAGTTCTCTTCAGTGCATCAGATGGTATTATAATTTTTGTTCCTATCATCAGATATGATTTTAAAATCTTAGAACAGAAGATAGTCTTTTATATTTTCCTTAATTTTGTCCTTTTATTGTTCTTCCTTTTTCTGTTTTAGTCCCAGTCTTTCTTTGCTATATTGTCTTTGCTGATTGGAGCATTTCTTTTGGCATTCTTTAAGGAATGTTCTCCTAGTGACAAATGTTCATCATTTTAATTTGCATGAGAATGTGTTTGTTTTCTCTGAATTCTTGAAGGATATAGAATGCAAGATTGACATTTATTATCTCTCAGACTTTTAAGCATTATGCCACTTATTTTGGGGCTCCATTGTTTTGGATGAAAAATCTATTATCATTTAGTTGGTTTTCTCCAATGAATAACCAACATTCTTCTTGATATGTTATAAATTTTATTGTTTGTCAGAGATTTTTGGCTCAGCTTAGCATCTCTTACTGAATTCATGGGCCAACTAAATTTTAAAAAGTATTTCTGAAAAGATCTCAAAGGAGTTTTCTTCCAAATATTTTTATTAGAAAGAGAACAAAGAATCAGAATTTTAACTGCTGTACTTAAGCACTTTTCTCATCCATAGTTCCCAGGGACACTGTTAACAACTTTTTAGAGAGTGCCTGAAGAACTATGGATGGAGGTTCATAACATTGTACAGGAGCCAGTAACCAAAAGCATCCCAAAGGAAAAGAAATGCAAGGAGGCAAAATGGTTGTCTGAAAAAGCTTTTCGAACAGTGGAGGAAAGAAGAGAAGCTAAAGGAAAGGAAAAAAAGGTAAGATAAACCCAACTGAATGCAGACCTCCAGAGCACAGCAAGGAGAGATAAGAAGGTCTTCTTAAATGAACAATGCAAAGAAATAGAGGAAAATAATAGAATAGGAAAAACTAGAGATTGCTTCAAGAAAGTTGGAGATATCAAAGGAATATTTCATGCAAGGATGGGCACAATAAAGGACAGGAACTGTAGGGACCTAACAGAAGCAGAAGAGATTAAGAAGAGGTGGCAGGAATACACAGAAGAATTATGTAAAAAACTCTTAATGGTCCAGATAACCGTGATGCTTAGGAAGCATTACAATGAACAAAGCTAGTGAATGTGACAGAATTTTAGCTGAGCTGTTTAAAATCCTGAAAGGTGATGCTGTTAAAATTCTGCTCTTAATATGTCAGCAACTTTTAAAAACACAAGTGACAGAGGACTGAAAAAGTCCATTTTCATGCCAATCCCAAAGAAGGGCAATGCCAAAGAATGTTCAAACTACTCTACAATTGGGCTTATTTCACATGCTAACAAGGTTATGCTCAAAATCTTTCAAGCTAGGCTTTAGAAGTACGTGAACCAAGAACTCCCAGGTGCATGTGAACCAAGAACTTCCAGATGCACAAACTGGGTTTTGAAAAAGTAAATTACCCAGAGATCAAACTGCCAACATTTGTTGGATCATGTTGGATCCAACAAGGATGAATTCCTAAGCCACTTGAACTCATGCTCCAGGATGTCTGGATCTAGGTGAGTGACCGTACCATCAAGGTTATCCATGCCATTGAGTGAAGTGAGTGAGTGAAGTTGCTCAGTCCTGTCCAACTCTTAGTGACCTCGTGGACTGAAGCCCACCAAGCTCCTCCATCCATGGGATTCTCCAGGCAAAAATACTGGAGTGGGTTGTCATTTCCTTCTCCAGGGGATCTTCCCGACCCAGGGATCAAACCCAGGTCTCCTGCATTGCAGGAAGATGCTTTAACCTCTGAGCCATCAGGGAAGCCATCTGGGCCATTAAGACCTTTTTTTTTTTTTTTTTTTTTAAATATAATTTTTTTGTGTATTGCCTCTTCTGAATCTCTTCTGTTTCTATTAGGCCCCTACAGTTTCTGTCCTCTATTGTGCCCATACAACATTTGTTGGATCATGCAAAGGAGTTTCAGAAAAACATCTACTTCTGCTTCACTGACTACACTAAAGCCTTTATGTGGATCATAACAAACTGTGGAAAATTCTTAATGAGATAGATGAGACTACCAGACTACCTTATTGGTTTCATGAGAAACGTGTATGTGGGTCAAGAAGCAGCATTTAGAACTGGACATGAAACAACTGACTGGTTCAAAATTGAGAAAGGAGTATGTCAAGGCTGTGTGTTGTCACCCTACTCATTTAACATATATGCTGTGTGTATGCATGCTAAGTAACTTCAGTTATGTCTGACTCTGTGTGACCCTAAAGACTAGCCTGCCAGGATCCTCCCTGTCCATGGACTTCTCCAGGCAAGAATACTAGAGTATCTTGCCATTCCCTCCTCCAGATGATCTTCCTGACCAAGGGATTGAGCCCATATCTCTTAGTTATCCTGCATTGGAAGATGTGTTCTTTACCATTAGCACCATAGATTAAATCAGGCAAGATGCCAGATTTGGTAAATCACAAGCTAGAATCAAGATTGCCAGGAGAAATACCAATATTTCTGCCATCTCTCTAATGGCAGAAAGTGAAGAGGAACTAAAGAGCCTCTTGATGTTGGTGAAAGAAGAGAGTGAAAAATCTGGCTTGAAATTAAACATTTAAAGAAAAAGTAAGATTGTGGCATCTGGTCCCATAATGTCACGGCAAATAGAAGACAAAAAAGTAGAAACAATGGCAGATTTTATTTTGTTGGACTCAAATCGCCGTGATTGGTGACTGCAGTCATGAAATTAAAAGACACTTACTCCTTGGAAGGAAAGCTATGACAAACTTAGTGTCTAGACCTAAACATCAAAGATATGACTTTGCCAACAAATTTCCATTATAGTCAAAGCTATGATTTTTCCAGTGGTCACGTATGGATGTGAGAGTTTTACCATAAATAAGGCTGAGTGGTTGCACCATAAAGTGGCTAAAATATTGATGAATTCCAATTGTGATGCTGGAGAAGACTCTTCAGAAGACTAGCCAACTGTAAAAGAAATCAACTCTGAATATTCACTGGAAGGACTGATGCTAAAGCTGAAGCTCCAATACTTTGGCTACCTGAGGCAAAGAGCCAACTCATTGGAAAAGACCTGATGCTGGGGAAGATTGAGGGCAAAAGAAGAAGGAGGTGGCAAAGGATGAGATGGTTAGATAGCATCACTCAATGGAGATGGATTTGAGCAAACAGAGATACTGGAGGGCAGAGGAGCCTAGTGTACTACAGTCTATAAGATCAGAAAGAATCAGATAGTACTTAGCGACTGGACAACAACAACAAGCTGTATTTATGATGCTTGACCACCAACAGAACATATATTAGCTTTGAAAACCCCCTTGTTTCTTGGCCTGTTCTCTAGAGAGCTAATGTTTTGTTTTGTTTTTTCCTTATCTGCCATATCCATACATTAGATAAATTAGGTTAGTAAGATATTTCTAGTGAATTTCTTTTCACTTTGATACAAGTAAGTTGGATTCTGACTGTTTTAAAAACAAAAGTATCAGCTTTTGGTTAAATCCAATCATTCATTGGATAGGCTAGTCCCAAGCCTCTAAAGCTGAAAACATCTTTATCCTTTGATGAACAATGTGTATGTGATTCCCTAGTTTAGATGTTTAATCTTTAAAATGTTATTCAACATATTTCACATTTCAAGTTTGTCTATATGTCAGTAAGTTTTTGCTGTAAAACAAACTCCCCCAAAATTAGTGACTTAAAACAATAACCATGTATATAACTTACAATTCTCTGAATTAGAAATTTGGGCTGGACTCAGATAAGTGTTTTTACTGCTCTCTGCTGGGCACACAAAATCAGATGATGATTTAGCTGCCTGGCTATTCAGGCATCCTCAAGTTTAACTCTTTCATGTGTTTGATCCTTATCCTCCAAGCTATTCCAGGCCTTTCCACATGCAAAATCTCTTGTGGTCCTGACTCAGAACTGGCACTTCATTTCTGCTACATTCTACAGGCTGAAGCAAGCCAGTAGTCTAATATAAACCACAGAAGTGGGGAGATAGCCCCTAACCCTTGATGAATAGAGATTCACATATACATTATAAAGACAATCATACTGGAAAGAAATAAAGTATGGCCAATTTTCAAATCCAGTAGAGTATTTTTTTCATGTTTCCTGTTACTCCATTTAAATTTCTATTTGTTTTGTTTAATTTACATTAAAAATTACCTGAAAAGTTTTCTTTTTTTTATTTTTCAAATTGATCTAGAAACTCCCATTATAGAGAGTAATCACAATTTTTATGTCTATGGTGACATCAGTAGGGATAGTGTATGTATGTGTGTGTGCTTGTGTGTAGCAGTGCTGAAAATGGTGAAAGTGTCTCATTTCTTTTGTTATCTGAAAATTTTGCTTAAGACTGTTGAAGTTCTTTTTCTTTGTTTTTTATTTTTGTATTTTTCCCTGTATGTCCCTGAAGTTCTATGTGTCCAAGAGTGTTAGTGAAATATTCCTACATAGTACCAGTGGTATGAAATTTAATTTTATTCTATACCTACAAAAGGTCAGTTTTCATTCCAATCATGAAGAAAGGTAATACCAAAGAATGCTCAAACTACCGCACAACTGCACTCATCTCACATGCTAGTAAAGTAATGCTCAAAATTCTCTAAGCCAGGCTTCAACAGTACATGAACCGTGAACTTCCAGATGTTCAAGCTAGATTTAGGAAAGTCAGAGGAACCAGAGATCAAATTGCCAAAATCTGTTGGATCATCAAAAAAAGCAAGAGAGTTCCAGAAAATCATCTACTTCTGCTTTATTGACTATGCCAAAGCCTTTGACTGTGTGGATCACAATAAACTGTGGAAAATTCTGAAAGAGATGGGGATACCAGTCCCCCTGACCTGCCTCTTGAGAAATCTGTATGCAGGTCAGAAAGCAAGAGTTAGAACTGAACATGCAACAACAGATTGGTTCCAAATAGGGAAAGGAGTATGTCAAGGCTGTGTACTGTCACCTTGCTTATTTAACTTATATGCAGAGTTCTTCACGTGAAATGCCGGGCTGGATGAAGCACAAGCTGGAATTAAGATTGCTGTTAAATTCAGTCGCTCAGTCTTGTCTAACTCTTTGCAACCCCATGAATCGCAACACTCCAGGCGTCCATGTCCATCACCAACTCCCGGAGTTCACTCAGACTCACGTCCATGGAGTCAGTGATGCCATCACAGCCATCTCATCCTCTGTCCTCCCCTTCTCCTGCTGCCCCCAATCCCTCCCAACATCAAAGTCTTTTCCAATAAGTCAACTCTTCACATGAGGTGGCCAAAGTACTGGAGTTTCAGCTTTAGTATCATTCCTTCCAAAGAAATCCCAGGGCTGATTTCCTTCAGAATGGACTGGTTGGATCTCCTGGCAGTCCGGGAGACTCTCAAGAGTCTTCTCCAACACCACAGTTCAAAAGCATCAATTATTTGGCACTCAGCCTTCTTCACAGTCCAATTCTCACATCCATACATGACTACTGGAAAAACCATAGCCTTGACTAGACGGACCTAAGATTGCTGAGAGAAGCATAAATAATATCAGATATGTAGATGACACCACCCTTATGGAAGAAAATGAAGAAGAACTAAAAAAGCCTCTCGATGAAAGTGAAAGAGGAAAGTGAAAAAGTTGGCTTAAACTCCAACATTCACGTGGCATCCAGTCCCATCAGTTCATGGCAAATAGATGGGGAAACAGTGGAAACAGTATCAGACTATTTTTTTTTGTGCTTCAAAATCACTGCAGATGGTGACTGCAGCCACGAAATTAAAGGACACTTGCTCCTCAGAAGAAAAGTTATGACCAACCCTAGACAGCATATTAAAAAGCAGAAACATTACTTTGCCAACAAAGGTCTGTCTAGCCAACACAATGGTTTTTCCAGTAGTCATGTATGGATGTGATAGTTGGATTATAAAGAAAGCTGAGCACTGAAGAATTGATGCTTTTGGACTGTGGTGTTGGGGAAGACTCCCGAGAGTCCCTTGGACTGCAAGGGGATCCAACAAGTCCATCCTAAAGGAAATCAGTCCTGAATATTCATTGGAAGGACTGATGCTGAAGCTGAAACTCCAATACTTTTGGCCACCTCATGCGAAGAACTGACTCATTGGAAAAGACCCTGATGCCGGGAGGAATTGAGGGCAGGAGGAGAAGAGGATGACAGAGGATGAGATGGCTGGATGGCATCACTGACTCAATGGACATGAGTTTGAGTAAACTCCGGAAGTTGGTGATGGACAGAGAGGCCTGGCGTACTGGAGTCCATGGGGTGGCAAACAGTCGGATAGGACTGAGTGACTGAACTGAACTGATACCTACAGAATATTAACTTCTCAAAACATCAGGTAGAAATAACCACCCATGTTGCTTCTCAGTGAAAATAGCAGAATTTTCTTGTCTGTGTTTACTAGTGTGTGCATGCTCAGTTGCTCAGTCATGTCCAACTGTCCGTGACTTCATGGTCTGTAGTCTTCCAAGCTCCTCTGTCTGTGGCATTTTCCAGGCAAGCATACTGGAATAAGTTGCCATTTCCTCCTCCAGAGCATCTTCCTGACCCATGTATCAAAGCTGCTTCTCCTGATTCCACTTCATTGTTTTAAGACTTCAGTTGTTCAGACCTTTTGGTTTCATCTCCCCTATTTGGCCTGTGATGATAAAATATTGGCCTCAAACTCCCTCAGTGCTTATATCCTCAGTGTTTCCCACTTTCCTAGTATCAGCTTGTGATTTTGTTTCTTGGTTGAAATCTAAAATTTATTTTTGGTCACGGGATTTTTTTCTTTCTTTTATTTTTAATTTAAAATTTTCATTGCTGTTTGTGTATTTTATTTTAAAATTTCTGTGTGTTTGAAGCAGGATGGATAATCTGTATTAGCTCTGAAACTGTACCAAAGTAATTATAAGAGGTGCTTTTTGCTTGTTCTTATAAATCTTCCAGACTATAGGACACATTTAACTGACTTTAGGACCCATCAATAACCATGCATCATGAAAGTTCACTTTAGTGATTTAATAAGCCAGCCATGCCCATCTTAAACATTAGAGAGTGTTTCCATTTTAATTGAATCCTGATTTTTTTTTAAATCAAGAAACATGTCTCATTAGGAAATAGATACTATCTCCTTTTATCTACTGTGGCCTTTGAAGTTACTGAAATATTAAAGCATAATGGTGCTATATCTGGTTATACTCCCTTCTAAAATCCTGACTTTCTCTGTTTACAAATTCCATGTAGATTGTTGTCTCAGTATCAGAAGTGGTTTCACTAACCTCTTGAGTTGTCTTTTGTGTGTGCAGAGATTCTATAAACTTGTAGTTTTAAGTGGAACTTTAAGCTTTTACACAGCACATTGTAATTGTAGGATATGAACGTCTCTTCCAGGTAATATCTTATATATATATATTAGGGTAGAATAGAATATTTTTCAAACTGAGTTTTAACAAACACTAACCTCAGGAGTTTATTGAGTGAAAAAATGAGGCAAGGAGTCAAACTATTTTGAAAAATGCTATACACTATCCCATTTTAGGATATTCATAATGTATATTCAAATTATAAAACTTATAAAAATACTGTCATAAAGAACTTAGTTTTATTTTAAATCTTATATATTTTAAGACATATTAAAGAAGAGTTTTAGGTTTATGATAAAAAAGTGAGAAAGATACAGAAATTTTATATATGTTCTCTACCCCTGCACATACATAGCCTCCTCTGATATAAATATGCAGAAAGGTACTTTTTTATTTTTTTTAACAAAAGATCAACCTTCATTGTTAAAACAAAATTAACCAAAGTTTATAGCTTTCATTAGAGCTCACTGTTAGTGCTCTGAATTCTGTTGGTTGAACAAATATATAATACATATATCCATCCTTATAATATGATGCAGAATATTTTCACTACTCTAATAATCCTCTATGCTCTGCCTATTCATGTCTTTTCCTTTATCCCATAGCAATCACTGATCTTCTTACTCTTTTTATTATCTCCATAGTTTTGTCCTTTGCATAATGTCTTATAGATCAAATTATATAATGAGGCAGACTTTTTCAGTTTCGCTGCTTTCACTCAGAATTATGTATTTAAGGTACCTTCTTATCTCTTTTTATGGCTCCAGAGCTCATTTTCTTTTAGAGATGAATAATATTTCATTTTTTGAATGTACCACAGTTTGTTTATCCATATACCTCCCTAAGTATATTTTGCTGCTGCTACTAATTCACTTCAGTCATGTCCGACTCTGTGTGACCCTATAGACGGCAGCCCACCAGGCTCCCCAGTCCCTGGGATTCTCCAGGCAAAGAACACTGGAGTGGGTTGCCATTTCCTTCTCCAATGCATGAAAGTGAAAAGCAAAAGGGAAGTCACTCAGCCATGTCCAACTCTTCGCGACCCCATGGACTGCAGCCCACCAGGCTCCTCCATCCATGGGACTTTCCAGGCAAGAGTACAGGAGTGGGGTGCCATTGCCTTCTCCAAGGATGTCTTAAGTGCTACCAATTTTGGTAATTATGAATAAAGCTGTCATAAATATCTCTAAACAGGATTCTCCATAAATATAAATTTTCAATTTTCTTTGCCAAAGAGCATGATTGCTGTATCATATGAGTACCTATAGTTTTCTAAGAAGCTAACAAAATGTCTTCATACTGGCTCTTCCATTTTTCATTCACACCATCAGTAAATGAGAATTCCTGTTGCTCCATATATTACCCCACACTGTGGGTTGTCAGTGTTCTGGAGTTTGGCAATTCTAGTTGGCTGTGTAGTCTCATCATTTTAATTTGTATTTACCTGATGACACATGATGTGAAACATATTTTCATTTGATTAACTGTCATAAAAATATCTTGTTTGCTTGGGTATCTACTCAAGCCTTTGGTCCACTTTTTTGTATTCTTTTCTTGTTGTTTTAAAAGTTCTTCACATATTTAGGATATGTAATGATGTCCTTTATCAGATGTGCATTTTGCAAATATTTTCTCCCATTTTGAGTCTTGCTTTTTCATTCTCTTGACAGTATCCTTCACAGAGCAAGCTTTTTTTTTTTGTTTTTTTTTTTTTTTTTTTTTTGTGACACTGGATGGTTTATGGAATCTTAGTTTCTTGTTGTTGTTCAGTCACTGAGTCATGTCCAACTCATTGTGACCCCATGAACTGCAGGATTCCAGGCTTACTTGTCCTTCACTATCTACCAGAGCTTCCTCATACTCATATCCATGAGTCAGTGATGCCATCCAAGCATTTCATCCTATTGTTCCCTTCTCCTGCTGCCTTCAATATATCCCAGAATCAGGGTCTTTTCTAAGGAGTCAGTTCCCTGCATTAGGTGGCTAAAGTATTGGAGCTTTAGCTTCTGCATCAGTCCTTCCAATAAATATTCAGGATTGATTTCCATTAAGATTGACTGGTTTGATCTCTTTCCGTCAAAGGAAATCTCAAGAGTCTTCTCCAGTACCACAGCACAAAAGCATCAATTATTTGGTATTCAGCCTTCTTTATGGTCCAACTCTCACATCCATACATGACTACTGGAAAAACCATCACTTTGAATATATGAGCCTTTGTTGACAAACTAATATACCTGTTTTTTTAAATATACTGTCTAGTTTGGTCATAGCTTTTCTTCCAATGAGCAAGTGTCTTTTAATTTCATGGCTGCAGCCACCATCTGCAGTGATTTTGGAGCCCAATAAAATAAAATTTCTCACTGTTCCCATTGTTTCCCTATCTATTTGCCATGAAGTGATGGGACTGGATGCCATGATCTTCGTTTTTTGAGTGTTGAGTTTTAAGCCAGCTTTTTCACTCCTCTCTTTCACCTTCATCAATAAGCTCCTTAGTTCCTCTTCACTTTCTGCCAGAAGGGTAGTATCATCTGCATATCTGATGTGATTGATATTTCTCCCAGCAGTCTTGATTCCAACCTGTGCTTCATCCAGCCTAGCATTTCACATGATGTAATCAGCATATACAGATTCATAATGGTGGAGAGGTCTGACAAAATGTGGTCCACTGGAGAAGGGAGCAAACCACTTCAGTATTCTTGCCTTGAGAACCCCATGAACAATATGAAAAGGCAAAATGATAGGATACTGAAAGAGGAACTCCCCAGGTCAGTAGGTGCCCAATATGCTACTGGAGATCAGTGGGGAAATAACACCAGAAAGAATGAAGGAATGGAGCCAAAGCAAAAACAATACCCAGATGTGGATGTGACTGGTGATAGAAGCAAGGTCTGATGCTGTAAAGAGCAATATTGCATAGGAACCTGGAATGTCAGGTCCATGAATCAAGGCAAATTGGAAGTGGTCAAACAGGAGATGGCAAGAGTGAATGTCGACATTCTAGGAATCAGCGAACTACAATGGACTGGAATGGGTGAATTTAACTCAAATAATCATTATATCTACTACTGTGGACAGGAATCCCTTAGAAGAAATGGTGTAGCCATCATGGTCAACAAAATAATCCAAAAGGCAGTACTTGGATGCAATCTCAAAAACGACAGAATGACCTCTGTTTGTTTCCAAGGCAAACCATTCAATATCACAGTAATCCAAGTCTATGCCCCAACCAGTAATGCTGAAGAAACTGAGGTTGAACGGTTCTATGAAGACCTACAGGAACTTTTAGAACTAACACCCTAAAATGATGTCCTTTTCATTATAGGAGATTGGAATGTTAAATATAAGAAGTCAAGAAACATCAGGAGTAACAGGCATATTTGGCCTTGGAGTATGGAATGAAGCAGGGCAAAGGCTAAGAGTTTTGCCAAGAGAACACACTGGTCATAGCAAACACCCTCTTCCAACAACATAAGAGAAGACTCTACACATGGAAATCACCAGATGGTAAACACTGGAATCAGATTGATTATATTGTTTGCATCCAAAGATGGAGAAGCTCTATAGAGTCAGCAAATCAAGACAGGGAGCTAACTGTGGCTCCTTATTCAGATCATTAACTCCTTATTGCCAAATTCAGACTTAAACTGAAGAAAGTAGGCTACTAGACCATTTAGGTATGACCTAAATCAAATTCCTTATGATTATGCAGTGGAAGTGAGAAATAGTTTTAAGGGACTAGATCATAGACAGAGTGCCTGATGAACTATGGATGGAGGTTCATGACATTATACATGAGACAGGGATCAAGACCATCCCCATGGAAAAGAAATGCAAAAAAGCAAAATGGGTGTCTGGGAAGGCCTTATAAATAGCTGTGAAAAGAAGAGAAGCAAAAAGCAAAGGAGAAAAGGAATGATATAAGCATCTGAATGGAGAGTTCCAAAGAATAGCAAGAAGAGATAAGAAAGCCTTCCCCAGCAATCAATGCAAAGAAATAGAGGAAAACAACAAAATGGGAAAGACTAGAGATCTCTTCAAGAAAATTAGAGATACCAAAGGAACATTTCATGCAAAGATGGTCTCAAATAAAGACAGAAATTGTATGAACCTACAGAAGCAGAAGATATTAAGAAGAGGTGGCAAGAATACACAGAAGAAATGTACAAAAAAAATCTTCATGACCAAGATAATCATGAAGGTGCGATCACTCACCAAGAGCCATACATCCTGGAATGTGAAGTCAAGTGGCCCATAGAAAGCATCACTATTAACAAACCTAGTGGAGGGAATGGAATTCCAGTTGAGCTATTTCAAATCCTGAAAGATGATGCTGTGAAAGTGCTGCACTCAATATGCTAGAAAATTTGGAAAACTTAGTAGTGGCCAAAGGACTGAAAAAGTTAGTTTTCATTCCAATCCCAAAGAAAGGTAATGCCAAAGAATGCTCAAACTACCACACAATTGCACTCATCTCACATGCTAGGAAAGTAATGCTCAAAATTCTCCAAGCCAGGCTTCAGTAATACGTGAACCGTGAACTTCCAGATGTTCAAGCTGGTTTTAGAAAAGGCAGAAGGAACCAGAGATCAAATTGCCAACATCTGCTGGATCATGGAAAAAGCAAGAGAATTCCAGAAAAACAACTATCTTTGCTTTATTGACTATGCCAAAGCCTTTGACTGTGTGGATCACAATAAACTGTGGAAAATTCTGAAAGAGATGGGAATATCAGACCACCTGACCTGCCTCTTGAGAAACCTATTTGCAGGTCAGGAAGCATCAGTTAGAACTGGACATGGAACAACACACTGGTTCCAAATAGGAAAAGGAGTACCTCAAGGCTGTATATTGTCACCCTGCTTATTTAACTTCTATGCAGAGTACATCATGAGAAACACTGGGCTGGAGGAAGCACAGGCTGGGGTCAAGATTGCCAGGAGAAATATTAATAACCTCAGATATGCAGATGACACCACTCATCGCAGAAAGTGAAGAGAAACTAAGGAGTCTCTTGATGACAGTGAAAGAGGAGAGTGAAAAAGTTGGCTTAAAGCTCAACATTCAGAAAACGAAGATCATGGCATCTGGTCCCATCACTTCATGGGAAACAGATGGGGAAACAGTGGAAACAGTGTTAGACTTTATTTTGGGGGGCTCCAAAATTACTGCAGATGGTGACTGCAGCCATGAAATTAAAGGATGCTTACTCCTTGCAAGAAAAGTTATGACCAACCTAGATAGCATATTGAAAAACAGAGACATTATTTTGCCAACAAAGGTCCATCTAGTCAAGGCTGTGGTTTTTCCAGTGGTCATGTAAGATGTGAGAGTTGGACTGTGAAGAAAGCTGAACACCGAAGAATTGATGCTTTTGAACTGTGGTGTTGGAGAAGACTCTTGAGAGTCCCTTGGACTGCAAGGAGATCCAACCAGTCCATTCTGAAGGAGATCAGCCCTGGGTGTTCTTTGGAAGGAATGATGCTGAAGCTGAAACTCCAGTACTTTGGCCACCTCATGCAAAGAGTTGACTCACTGGAAGAGACTGTGATGGTGGGAGGGATTGGAAGCAGGAGGAAAAGGGGATGACAGAGGATGAGATGGCTGAATGGCATCACTGACTCGATGGACGTGAGTCTGAGTGAACTCCAGGAGTTGGTGATGGACAGGGAGGCTTGGCGTGCTGTGATTCATGGGGTCGCAAAGAGTCGGACACGACTGAGTGACTGAATTGAACTGAACTGAATCTGCATATAAGTTAAATAAGCAAGGTGACAATATTCGGCCTTGACATACTCTTTTCCCAATTTTGAACCCGTCCATTGTTCCATGTCGGTTCTAACTGTTGCATCTTGACCTGCGTAAAGGTTTCTCAAAAGATAAGTAAGGTGATCTCTTATTCCCATCTCTTTTAGACAGTCAACAAAGCTGAAGTAGATCTTTTTTCTGGAGCTCTCTTGCTTTTTCAATGATCCAGTGGATGTTGGCAATTTGATCTCTGGTTCCTCTACCTTTTCTAAATCCAGCTTGAACCTCTGGGAGTTCTCAGTTCACGTACTGTTGAAGCCTGGCTTGTAGAATTTTGTAATGACTAGTGTTACTTTGCTGGCATGTGAAATGAGTGAAATAGTGTGATAGTTTGAATATTCTTTGGCATTACCCTTCTTTGGGATTGGAATGAAAATGTACCTTTTCCAGTCCTGTGGCCACTGCTGAGTTTTCCATATTTGCTAGCATACTGAGTGAAGCACTTCCACAACATCATCTTTTAGGATTTCAAATAGCCCAGCTGGATTCCATCACTTCCACTAACCTTGTTCATTGTGATACTTCCTAAGGCCCACTTGCCTTCGCACTCCAGGATGTCTGGCTCTAGGTGCGTGATCACACCACTGTGGTTATCTGTGTTATTAAGATCTTTTTTGTATAGTTCTTCTGTGTATTCCAGGCTTCCCTTGTGGCTCACCTGATAAAGAATCTGCCTTCAATGCAGGAGACCTGGGTTTTATCCCTGAGTTGGGAAGACCCCCTGGTGAAAGGAAAGGCTACCCACTCTAGTATTCTGGCCTGGAGAATCCCATGCACTGTATAGTCCACAAGGTCACAAACTCAGACCCGACTGAGCAACTTTCACTTTCACTTTCAGTTTCTGTGTATTCTTACCACTTCTTAATATCTTCCCCTTCTGTTAGGTCTATACCGTTTCTGTCCTTTATTATACCCATCTTTGCATGAAATGTTCCCTTGATATCTCTAATTTTTTTGAAATGATCTCTAGTGTTTCCCTTTCTATTGTTTTCCTCTATTTCTTTGCTTTGTTCACTTAGGAAGGCTTTCTTATCTCTCCTTGCTATTCTTTGGAACTCTGCATTCAGATGTGTGTATCTTTCCTTTTATCTTTTGCCTTTTGCTTCTCTTCTCCTCTCAGCTAATTGTAAGGCCTCCTCAGACAGACATTTTACCATTTTGCATGTTTTTTTTCCTTGGGGATGGTTTTGATAACCCTGTTCTGCAGAGTATCATGTTAGTCCTCTGACCAGGGATTATACCCAGTCCCACAACAGTGAAAGCACTGAGTCCTAAACCTGAACTTCTAGGGAATTCCCTAAAGTATTTATTTAATGAAGTCCAGGTTACAGATGACTTACCTCATGGATTATGCCTTTGGTATTATATCTAAAAAAGGTAACAATATATCTCAAGGCAATAGAATTTCCCCCAAGGCAATAGAATAAGTTATATCAAGGTGCTGTATAATTGTATGTTCTACATTTAGATCTGTGACCCATGTAGAATTATCTTTTATGAATATTGTAATTTCTGTGTAAATTACTTTTTTAAATTTCCATTTAATCTCCCAATATTTGTTTTTTAAAATATTTGTTTTCTCCATTGTCAAAACATTATAAGTTGACCATATTTATGGGAGTCTATTTCTGCGCTCAGTATTTTGTTCCATTGATCTATTTGTCTATTCTTTCATAAATGTCAAGGTGTCTTAATTAGTTACTTTATAGACAGTCTTGAAGTTGCATAGTATTAGTCCTCTAGATTTCCTTTTCTTCTTCAATTTATGTTGTCTATTCTGAGTCTTTTGCTTCCCTATATAAGCTTCAGAATCAGTTTATCGTGTGTGTGTGTGTGTGTGTGTGTGTGTGTGTGTTAGTTGCTCAGTCATGTTCAACTCTTTGCGAACCCATGGACTGTAGCCTGCCAAGCTCCTCTGTCCTTGGAATTCTCGGCAAGAATGAAGTGGATTGCCATTTCCTTCTCCAGGGGATCTTCCTGACTCAGTGATTGAACCCAGTTCTTCTACATTGCTGGTGGATTCTTTACCATTTGAGCCACCAGGAAAGCCCCTTTAGTGCAACATATTCACTTTTAAAAACTTGCTGGAATTTTCATGGATATTGCATTGAATCTATGGATCAAGTTGGGAGTAAATGGTATTCTTAACACTATTTTGTCTTAGTATGAACACAGATTTTTTTTGATTTATTTACTTCATTGTTTTGGTTCAGTTTTGTTTACAGTTTTCATCTCCATTTTATTCATTACCTCTCTAATCTTTATAATATAATTCCTTTTCTGACTTTAGTCTATTTTTGTTTTTCTAATACTTTTAGCTGGAAAGCTAGGTTGCTTGAAATCTTTCCTGTTGATTGAGCACCCCATGTGGCTATGAACTTACCTCTTAGAACTGCTTTTGCTACATTCTGTAGATTTGGGGGAGCTGCATTTCCATTTTCATTTGTCTCTAGATATTTTCTGATTTCCTCTTTGATTTCATGGTTGGCTCACAGATTGAGCAGAATGTTGTTCAGTCTCCACGTTTGTGTTCTATGTTCTTTTTTTTTTTTGTATAAATTTTTAGTTTCGTACTGTTTTGTCACAAAAAGAAATACTTGTTATAATTTCTATCGCCTTAAATTTGTCAAGACTTGTTTCTGTGACTTACTCTGTGAACAACCTGTAGAACATTTCATGCACACTTGAAATGAATATGTATTCTACTTTTTCAGTACATAAAATCCTAAACATGTTACTTAAGTCCAACTGGTTCAATGTGTCGTTTAAGATTACTGTTGCTTATTGATTTTCTTTCTAGATGATCTATCCATTGATGTCAGTGTGCTGTTAAAGTCCCATACTATTTGTTCTTTAATTGTAAATTCCTCCACAATATCTGTTAGTATATATTTAGGTGCTCCTGTGTCATGTACTTTTATGTAACAAGTGTAATATCTTCTTCTTATATTGATCGCTTTACCATTATATAACCCCCTCCTTTGGGTTTTGTTATAGACTTTTATTTTAAAGGATCATTTCATAGGGCACAGAATGGGTTGATGTGTTATTTCTCTCAATATTTCAAAGATTTTGCTCAGCTTTTTTCTTTCTTTCATGCTTTCTGAGGAGTCAGATGTAATTCTTATATTTATTTGTCTATAGGTAAAGTTTATTTTTCTCCTCTGGGATTGTTCAGGATTGTTTATCTTTGTTTTTCTGTAGTTTGAAGATAATATAACTAATTGTAGTTTGTGGGCATTTTCCTAGTTTGTGTTCTCTAAATTCCTTGGATCTTTGTTTTGGTATGTGACATAACTTGGGAAAAATTCTCAGTCTTTATTGATTTAAATGGTATTTCTGTTTCCTGCTTCTTTTTCTCCTTCTCATATTTCTATTACATGTACTGTACAACTTTTGTAGTTGCCCCCAAGGTCTTTGAACATTATGTTTATTTCTTTTTTCAGTCTATATTCTCTTTGTTCTTTGAGGATTCTACTGATGTATGCTCTGGCACAGGTGGCCTCATGGTAAAGAATCCACCTTCCAGAGCAGGAGACATAAGAGATGCAGGTTGGATCTCTGGTTCAGGAAGATCCCCTGAAGTAGGGCATGGCAACCCACTCCAGTATTCTTGCCTGGCGACTCTGATGGACAGAGGAACCTGGTGGGCTACAGTCCATATGGCCACAGAAAGTTGGGCGTAACTAAAGCGAATTAGCATGCATGCAGCACTAGCACAGAAATTTTATATCTCATCTATGTTCAATCTACTAATGACTACTTCAAATGCATTTTTCATTTCTGTTATAGTTTTTAAAAACATCTTTAGTATTTATTTTTTGTTCTTTCTTAAGATTTGCATCTCTCTACTTATATTGTTTATCTGTTCTCACATGCTGTCTACTTTATCCATTAGAGCCCTTGGCATATTAATCATGAAAAAGAAAAGTGGGAGGTGCTACCTTGGAAGCCTGGCAGGCTACAGTCCATGGGGTCACAAAGAGCTAGACACAACTGAGTGACTGACACACACTGAACTTTAGCCGCCAGACTCCTCTGACCATGGAATTCTCCAGGCGAGAATACTGGAGTGGATTGCCATTCCATTCTCCAGAGGATCTTCCCAACCCAGGGATCAAACCTGGGTCTCCTACATTGCAGGCAGATTCTTAACTGTCTGAGAGTTGTTTTAACTTTCTGGTCTAAGAATCCAGCCCCACTGATGGGTCTGGTTCTGGTGCTTTCTCTATATCTTCAAATTATGTTTTTGCCATCTGGTGTGTCTTGTAATTTTTTTTTCTTACTGGCTAAAAACGAATTGCTGTAAATGGTTTTTTTCTTTCTTTCTTTTCATACTGTTTATGGGGTTCTCATGGTAAGAATACTGGAGCGCTTTCCCATTTCCTCCTCCAGTGGACCGCATTTTGTCAGAACTCTCTACTGTAACCTAACCATCTTTGGTGGCCCTACACGGCATGGCTCATAGATTCATTGAGTTTTGCAAGCCCCTCACTATGACAAGGCTGTGATCCATGAAGGGGAAAAAGACCCTGATGCTTAGAAAGATTGAAGGCAAAAACAGAAGGGGATGGCAGAGGATGAGATGGTTAGTTAGCATTACTGACTCAGTGGACATGAATCTGAGCAAACTCCAGGGGATGGTGAAGGACAGGGAAGCCTGGAGTGTTGCAGTCTACAGATTTGCTAAGAGTCGATACAACTTAGTGACTAAATAACAACAGGTTTTTAATCATGTGGTGTTGAAGTCTGAACGGAGAGGAAACTTTCTTTAGTTAGTTCTGTGATTTAATCTCCATTTTTGTGTGTGAACCTATGCCTTTGAAATATGAACTTTATAAGTGTTTATTATTTTTTGTCCTCTCCCTCATAGATTGGATAAAATGGCTAGCATGAAAGGGAATGAGTAATTTTCTTCCCCAGGTCACTCATGCTCCGGAAGTTTAGAGTCTTCTTAGTTAATTTTCCCAAAAGGCAGGCCTTGTTATAAATAGACTGCTTTGGCATATTTCAAAATGGGTTCTTGCCCCTGTACCTGCTGGAAGACTTAGGGTGCTTTTTCTGGTATTTACTGTGGGACCGTGGTAAAGCTCCTGGAGGTATGTCTCACATATTGTAGGGGTTCCCTAATGACTGGGTCCTCTTGAGTTTTTAATTTTCAGACTTGTCTGTACTAAAACTCCAGGTGTTCTTCAATTACAGTTCATGTTTTCCTAGCTAGGCACATTTCCTGTGGGAGTTTCTGCTTATGAATATGCTCTGGTGAAACGACTCCCTTTATTTGCCTATTTCTCCAGTATTGAGAGCAGGACTTTGCCCTGTGTTTGTGTCTTTCTTATGGATCCCCCTAAAGTGACTGATTTTCAGTTTGTTCAGTAGTTGCTTGTTAGGATGTGGCCCAGAAAAAGAAATCTTACAATACAACTGAATACAAAGATTAAAATGTCTTATGAAACCTACCTATATCCCTTTGCTAAGAATAATTGTCTTCCAAACTTTACTACAATGCTATGTATTATGTTTTATAAAATATTTTTATAGGTGATCTTTTTCTATGTTCTTATATTAATAAGTAGAAACCTGCCTCAAAATAATTATTACAGAAAGATTGGGTTTGTTTGGGAATATTCTGCTCATTAATGGCACTTTAAAAAAAAGGAAGCCACTTATTAATGATTATATTGTCAGATATTTTGCATTAATATGTTATTTATTTTGCAGAAGAAAAAGGAAGTTTCTGTATTCTGTACACCATTTGCTAAGTCTATACCAAGGGACTGAATACTCAATCTAAACAGAAAAATGACTTAAGGAGAAAATGTAAGATAATAAGAAAGGTTAATTCATGACTAATTCCAAACTTTTACTAAATCCCCCTGTGTCTCAATCACTATGTAGATATTACAGATACAAGTAGAATGATTAGACTTTGTGTTTCTCTCTGGTCTTCTAGATATTATCTAAAACTGTATCCCAGTTTTAGTTTGTCCAGCTGAATTATTTTCAGTTTGTCCAACTAACATGTTCTATGATGCTTCTCTCTTGTATTCAATCTCTTCAGCCTTCTAAGATTAATTTCTTATACCACCCTGGGTGTAAATGTTTTATAATTTTTATCTATTAGCCATGACAGAGTCTCTATCTGTTTCAGAAGAGCCCTATTATACCACCAGCTGGAAATCTTTACATTTGCTGGTTTTTCAACCGCTTGTGCAGAATTCTAATCTCGCATCATCTACCCTATAACCCTGAAGCTAAATTGGCAATATTTCTTAAGACACCATGTAGAGAGATTTAATCCTAAAGCAACCATGTAAAATAATGCATGTGCTAACAATTTAAGTGCTGCACTTTATGTGTGCAGTTTGACGGGAGAAATTATACATTGTTGCAATGATATTGTAAGAAAACCAGGGAGTTTTCAAAGATCATAAAAAGCAGTACATTTATCTGCATTAATAATTAATAATTAATCTGACTAAACACTATGTAAAAATTGATTACATTGTAGAATTGTATTTAATTTTATTCAGTGTGAATTTGGGCACAGCATTTTACTTACTTAATTTCAAGTAGTGTATAACAAAGAGACAAGTGTTTGTTTTTTAGCCATAAGATTCTCCATGAAGAACTGCATACACTGATATAAAAAGCAACATATTCATTTGTTCACTTATCAATTTATCCAATATTATTAAGCAACAACTCTCTCCCTAAGGAACCCTGTAATTTTTTGTCATTCACAGATGGCTAACATAGGCTTATTTGCTCAATAACTGTTTTCAAAGGGGCTTTCATAAAATTATTTGTTTGAAAACAAATAATCATTTCCACTTTTCTTAGATTTGAAAAGAGCTTTAAAAAACAGTGATTTTGTATTCATACCAATTATGTCATTTTTCTATCCTGATTAAGCAAGTCAGGTAAACTTTCTGATACGAGATTTCCTTATGTGTTTATTGTTTATCAATCCACTTTAGATATCTGAAATATACCAGACCATGTGTTCTGCACAAATTTATATGAGTTGCCACTTGTTATATTATCTACAAAGATAATTTTTTTCTCATTTTCTCATTTTTAATTAAGGAAATGATGAAACAAATTAAATTCATTATGCATTTCTTAATATTAGGCAATCCTCCTTACTGTGGTGATATTGGGAATTCTACTTCAGAGTGTTGTGAGGATTTTTCAGCAACTGAGAAAATATCTCTGAATTCTTTTGAACTTATAGATGTCTACAAATGTAAAACATATATTCACAATCTACTTTACTATTTCTCCCAAAAGCCTTATAAACTTGAATATGTTTGTCTTCCTTATAAAATTTTTCTTTGATTTACATAGAGTTATTTTTATGTACAATATATGACTCTATGAATTAGTCACACAGTAATCAAAATATAAATACACATAAATGCAAATTTGGCAAATGAAATCTTGATACTCAAAGAAAAATATTTTAACTTTCCCCTGTTATTTAAAGTGATTAGAAAAAGGAAAGTAACTGATACTTTAAAACATTAAAAACTGCAGTATTTATTTTATTTCAGTTTCAAATCATTGATGACTCACAATGTCAAAATAAATTTGTTGAGTTGATATTAACTTTCTTTTATCTGAGACTACTAATTCCCCCGGCATATTTGAATAATAGTTTTGTGAGCTATGGGCTTCCCTGGTGGCTCAGGTGGTAAATAATCCACCTGTATTGTGGAAGACCTGGGTTCAATCCCTGGGTTGGGAAGATAGCTTGGAGAAGGGAACAGCTACCCACTCGAGGATTCTGGCCTGGAAATTCCATGGACAGAGCAGCCTGGCAGGGGAGTCCCTGGGGTTGCAAAGAGCTGGACATGACTGAACAACTACCACTTTTCACTTTGTGAACTATAAAATGCACTATTGACAATTATTTTCTTTCACCACTTTCTTCTCACCTCCATGGTTTCAAATGGAAATCTGTGGTTATTTGAATTGGCATTCCTATTAATGCTAACAAATAACCTCTCTCTCCTTTCAGTTTATTTATCTTTTTACTTTTTTCTATTCTAAGTTGACTTTTGATTAATCTTAAGGTGGAGTTCTTTGGAACTATACTGTTTGTGTTCACTCAGCTGCTTGGATCTGTAAATTTGTGTCTTTCCCAAATTTGGGAAGTTTCAGACATTATCTTTTCACATACTCTTTCAGCGCAAATCCCTTTTTCCTCTCCTCTGAAACTTCTGTGATACAAATCTTGGACCTTCTATAACAATCCATGATAACTGAGGCTTTTGTTATTCTTTTACTCCTTTTCTTCTCTGTCGTTTAGATTTGCTGAATATTGTTCTTCCCTTAAGTTCACTAATTCTCTCTTCTGATATCTGCACCAGAGCCCATCCAATGTGTGTTATATTCTGTTATTGTATTATTCACATCTATAATAACCATTTGTGTCTTTTTTTATAACACATTACTTTGCTAAGATTTTCTATTGTTTTCATTTGTTTCAAGAAAACGGTATTTAATTGTTTGAAGTGCTTTTTTTTTTTTCTTTATGATGGCTGCTTTAAATTCCTTGTCAGTTAAATCTACCTTCAGATATATCTCAATATTGGCATGAGTTAAATGTCTTTTCTCATTTAAGATATGCTGTTTGGTTCTTTACATGACAGGTGATTGTAACCTGAACATTTTGTCTATTATGTTAGGATTTTGTCTATTATGTTAGGAGAGACTGTGACCCAGATTAGGTTCAGCACTTGGGTCTTAAGCTTAATTTTCTGGGCTGTGGTTCCAATGACAGTTTAATATTGAGGACTTTGAGGTGTTATTCTAGTCTGATTGATTTGTCTTGTACCTCTGAGGCTCCCAGATGTGGCCTGAGGGGATGGATAATGTTTCTCTAGGCCTCGGGCTGTCTGATATGTCTGTGTGTAGGGTGTATTGAGACCTCATATCAGTGCCCTACATACTGCCAGATGTCTCTGAGCAATCAGGAGTCTTGTCCTACAATAATAAAGAGGCTTCCCATACTATGACTGTAACTGGATTCCACCTGACATTGAAGTGATACTAAACAGGATTTGTGGACCAGTTTGCTTCATGTAGTTTGGTCTCTCCTGTAAGGAGATCCAACCAGTCCATTCTGAAGGAGATCAACCCTGGGATTTCTTTGGAAGGAATGATGCTAAAGCTGAAGCTCCAGTACCTTGGCCACCTCATGCAAAGAGTTGACTCATTGGAAAAGACTCTGATGCTGGGAGGGATTGGGGGCAGAAGGAGAAGGGGATGACAGAGGATGAGATGGCTGGATGGCATCACGGACTCGATGGACGTGAGTCTGAGTGACCTCCGGGAGATGGTGATGGACAGGGAAGCCTGGCGTGCTGCGATTCATGAGGTCGCAAAGAGTCGGACACGACTGAGCAACTGAACTGAACTGTCATCTCTGCCTGCTACCATCCATATCTCTCAGTGTCATTGTCTCTTACATTATTACCAGGTTTATAGTATTGCCTAGTGACTAGGATCAAGGAGATACAAATCTATCTTGTTTGAAATGAAAGTCCAATGTTAATTTTCCTACTACCAGCAACATAAATCCAGGAAAACATATAATGTAACAATCAGTAAACTTCTTTCTATGTATTTTAAGAGTGCTTGTTGGTTTATTATCATTTAACTGAGAATAAATGTTCATATAAAATAAACACAACATCTACCATTTCTTAATGTTGTACCAATTCTCATTCTCCAATGTATTATTTAGCCTTGCTCATTTTAGGAAACTCTAACCCTTATTCTTAATGAATTACAAAATAAAACAGAATTCTTATGAGAATGAGTTGAGGTAAAAACCTGAAACTTACCTAACAAAGACCAAAGATTCTTTCTTTATTTCTGTCTAAAAATACTTTATTGAGTTATGATTAACAGCAAAAAGCTATACATTTTGAATGTATACCATTTGATGCTTAACGTATACACACATAAATCCATTACCATATTCAGTGTCATAAACTTATCTAGCATTTTCAAAAGTTTCCCATATTTATATGGTGAGAATGTTTAACGCAAGATCTACATTCTAGGCAATTGTTTAAGTATTAAATCCAATATTATCAACTACAGATTGTATGCTATATAATAGATTTCTAGGATTTATTCATCTCTCATAATTCATACATTATATCCTTTGACTAACACTCCCATTTTCCTTCTCCCCAGATCCTAGAAACCTCCATTTTACTCTGCTTCTATGAGTTGACAATTTTAGATTTCTCAGATTCTCTAGTATTTGCCCTATTATATCTGTCTTATTTCAGTTGTCATAATGTGCTCCAAGTTCAGCTCTGCTGTTGCAAATTGTGGGGCTCGCTTCATTTTAAAAGTTCAATAATATTCCATTGCATTTAAGAACAATATTTTCTTTGCCCATGTATCTGTCAATGGGCACTTCAGTTGCTTCAGTATCTTGGCTAATGTGAATGGTGGTGGTTGATTAGTCACTAAGACATGTCCAAACCTCGTGACCCCATGAACTGTAGCCCTCTAGGCTCCTCTGTCCATGGAATTTCTCAGCCAAGAATAGTGGAGTGAGTTGCCATTTCCTACCCTAGGGAATCTTCCTACACAGGATTGAACCCACAGATCCATGTCTGCCACACTGGAGGCAGATTATTTACTGCTGAGCCACTAGGGAAGCCCAGCTACTGTGAATAGTGCTGCAGTAAACATGGGAATACAGATAGCTCTTTGAGACACGCATTTTGTTTCCCTTGGATATGTACCTTAAAGTGTGATAACTAGATCATATTCTGTGTTTAATTTTTGTTGTTGTTCAGTCGCCCAGTTGCACCCAACTCTTAGTGACCCCGTGGACTGCAGCATGCCAGGCCTCCCTGTCCCTCACCATTTCCTGGAGTTCACCAAAGTTCATGTTCATTGCATCAGTGATTGGGTCCAACCACCTCTATTTAATTTTATATGGCCCCAAATAAGAAGGTCTTAGAGTGAACAGTGGGTAAACATCTATTGCCTGAAGAGAAAATTTACAGGAAGAAAAGAATGTTTTTTATCTTCTGTCTTCTGTAGACTATCTCTCCAGTTGTTTCCACAACACAACAATTTTCAATGTAATAGAACAAATCACTCCTGTGTTCAAAACTAACAGCTTTCATCATCACACTAAGTGTGCACTAAAGTAATTACAATGGCTCTGAGTCTTTATTATGGTCTTTGCCACCTCATCACTTTACCTTTCCTCACTCTCCCTGTCAGTTACCACAGTCTTGCCAAATAGATCTCTATGTTCTCCTTCATGCTCAGAAAGCAGACCCCATCATAATGTAAGTGGCATCTTACTCTTCCCTTCATGGGATGCTATTTGTGACATTTCATGACTCTCTCCTTCACCTCCTCTTGGCTCTATTGTCTTGCTAGACCTTTGCTAACTGTTCTATTTATTATTCTAGTTGCTCTGCATTCATGTTCTCTGTCGTAGATTCTCTGTGCCAGTTTTTTTCATTACAAAAGAGTATATATTTCATTTGTTTATGGACTTATACACTATCTTCTGACTTGAAAATCCAACTTCCACAAAAGTGATCACATCTGTCTTTTTCTTCATTACATCTATGTGTAGCAAATAATAATATCTTTTGAATGTATGAAATGCATAGAGGCTTTCAAGATATAAATATTATTATCTATTGCCATACTCTAATAGAATATCTGTTACTTTTTTTATGTAATTAATATTTTTCATGGTTACCTATAGCTTTTGGGTTGAGGTCAAGTTCCAGAACTCTCAAGACCTTTCATTTCTGATTTCTACCTAGTCACTTGACTCCACTTATTATTTTCTCCACACATACAGAGAATTATTTCAATTTTCTCCAACTCTATCCTGTAATTTCACACATTCTTCACATTATATATTATATATATATACAATAATATCATTCATTATATTATATATATAATATATATTATATATATTTCCACTTCTTTGGAGAAGATAGTTAATCCCGCTTATGTTTTTAATAATAATTATAAAATAATAATTAGAGAGTATGAGAAATTTAAAGGAGATTAATAAAATAAATTTCTGGGAGGAGAACAAGATGGTGGAGGAGTAGGTGTATATTCCTACTATATATCAGGAATATACCTTTAGACACATAAGTGTGTGCAGAACACCAGCTGAGAGCAGGCAAAAGTACCTGACCAACAGAAAAGAATATACAGAACCATGCAAAACTCAGTAGGATGAAGGAACTAGGGGGAAAACAGGAGTGTTAGTAAAACTGGACCTGCCCTCATCAGGTGGGGAAACTGAAGCAGGGGTCTGATCTCCACGTCAGGGCAACTGTCTGAGTCAGAGGAGAAACATTTAAGGCTGAGAGTTAAACAACTGATATGTGGCAGCCTAACTGGAATGAGAATCAGATAGTCCTTGGTACAGTCATATATACCCCAGATAAGTATGCAGGTATCCTAGAAATCACAGTGGTTGGGAGCTGGAGTTTAGGGATTGTGGAGCAATCCCAGGGTGAGCGCTGCTGTTGACTGCAGCAGGACCTGTGGAGGGGAGGGGAGGGAGGAGATTGTGGTGGGAAATGCCTGTGAAGGAAAGCCAGGTAGCCATGGAAGCAAGGCGATACTGCTGAGTCATGTATAGGCAGTGGAGTCATCATAATAGCCTCTCTCTCTCCTCAAGCCAGCAATGACAGCTGAATAATAGAGGCTGGCCCATCAAACACCTGACCCACTGAACTACAGACTAGGACACCACCCAGTGTGCTCTTTCAAGTGACTGATGCCACAAACTAGAGCAGGACCCAACCCAGGATGCCCCTTTAAGTGCCTGATGCCCTGATCTACAGAGTAGGACCCCACCAGTGGGACCCCACTATGTTCTGACCCGCTGAACAACAGAGAAGGACCCCAGGCAAGGGAGCCTTCTAAGGGCCTGAATGGGCAGAGCTATGTAGAAAGACTGGCCAAAGAGGCCTTCTGATCGCCAGCTACAAGAGGCTTGAAAAAAGACTGATGGTGCCATAACTCCTGTGGCAGAGGCAGTCCATGTCCCTGTACACTTGGTGCCACTAGGGTCTCCACAAGCCAAGCAGCTGAGCCACCTTCAATTCTCTGAGCCACATTCAACTCTCACTGGGGAAGAGCTACCACAGGCAAAAAAGTCTTGCATCTGTGCATTCAGGGTCACTTTAGTCGTGTCCAACAATTTGCAACCCTGTGGACTATGGCCTGCCAGGCTTTTCTGTTCAGGAGGTTTTCTAGGCAAGAATACTGGAGTGTATTGGCCAATACTGGTTGTCATACCCTTCTAGAGCACTACATTTCCTGCTGCCCTAGCCACCAACTCCCCTGAGTACCTAGTGCTGCCAGAATGCCTGCAACACAAGCAGCTGCACCACCTCCTCACCTGACCCTCACTGGGGCAGACCCAAGTCCTCCAGGGCAGCCTCAGGAACAAACCCCAGTGGATGACTCACATGCACAGATGGAAATAAAACCACAGTTGAAACCCAGGGGCAGTGTGGAAGAAGACCACTTAAGGAAGAAGACTCAAACCTTCCCTCCAGCTGTACAAGCTGCAGACTAAATCCGCACAATCAACTAGGCAGACTCTGTGTCTATGGAATATATAAAATGTCACTGAGAGATCCTAAAAAAGAAAATGCACTAGGTCTGATAGTTGTGGACATTGGAGGCAAAAACACATGGGAGTAGGACCAGATTAGAACCTGAGCTGCACCCACAGCAGGTCCAGAGATCAGCACAGTATTGGAGTGCATCCTAGGAAGGTGAGGTGGACTGTGTACTTTATTTTTATTGAACATTTTTCATTTTATTTTCATTCCTTTATTCCCCACTTGGCACTTTGCTTTAGTTTTGTTTTCCAGTTTGTGCTTTAGTGAGGTTTGTTCTTAAATGATAAATATAATTTTTGATTTCCTTTGTATGCCAGGTCAGTCTACTGTATTTTTGTTGGGCTGTTTTGACTTTGCTCATGGTATATATGTATATGTGTATATTCCATCATTTTAATTAGTATTTGTCTGATTTTGTAATGGTCATTTGTCTGGGGTTCATCTTTGGTTTCTCATTCATGGGAGTTTGTTTTAATCTCATTTTTTGCCATAACAAACCACTGTGGAAACTTTGTTCCTGACAAGAGATCAAGCTCTGAGCCTTTGGAGTGGGGGCACTGACTCCAACCATAGACTACCAGAGATCTAACTTTAGGGAGTATCAAACAGTAAGAACTCAAACAAAGGAAACCACTTCAATACAAGACCTGGCATCACCCAACCATCAGTAGCACCCTGTGCAGGACACCTCATCTAAACAACAAGCAAAACGAAAGTGCAGACCCAGTCTTAGCAGACAGGATTACCACCTCACTCAGCCTTGCTAATGAAAGGAAAAACAAACAAAAACTCAGCACAAATCTCACCCTATAAGTTTTCAGAAACCACTGGACCAAACTTAGGAGGTAAGAAACCAAAAGGATGAAAGAATTCAACTTAAAACCTGGGAAAGGGAGACCACAAACATAATAAGGTTTTAAAAAATAATGAAAAGGCAGAGAAATACTACAAAAATAAAGGAACAAACTAGAAACAGAGAAGTCCAAATAAAAGAAAGGGAAATAGGCAAACTACCTGAAAAATAATTCAGAATAATGATATTAAAGATGATCAAAAACCTTGAAAATATAATGGAGAAAATGCAAGAGTTAATTAACAAAGACCTAGAAGAATTAAAGAATAAACATAGAGAGAGAACAATTACCAAAATTAAAAATATTCTAAAAGGAATCAATAGCAGAATATCTGAAGCAGAAGAACGAATCAGTGAGCTGGAAGATAAAATGTTGGAAGTAACTTCTGAAGAGCAGAATAAAGTAAAAAGGATGAAAAGAGCAGAGGACAGTCTCAGAGACACGGGAACAATATCAAAAATGCACCAACATTTGAATTACAGGGGTCCCAGAAGAAGAAGATAAAAAGAAAGGGTATGAGAATTTTTTTTTTTTTTTTTTTTTTTTAGGAACTCCATCCAGGTTGTTTGCACAGAAAATTTTTGAAGAGATTATAGTTGAAAATTTCCCCAACATGGAAAAGGAAAGAGTCAATCAAGTCCAAGAGGCACAGAGTCCCATACAGGATGAACTCAAGGAGAAACATGCCAAGACACATGCTAATCAAACTAACAAAGATTAAACACAAAGAAAGAATATTAAAAGCAGCAAGGGAGAAGCAACAAGTAACATACAAGGGAAACCCAATATGAATAACAGCTAATCTTTCACCAGAAAGTCTGCAGGCCAGAAAGGAAAAGTGGGATATATTTAAAGTACTGAAAGGGAAAAATCAACAACCAAGATTACTGTACCATCAAGGATCTCATTCAGAATTGATGGAGAAATAAAAAGCTTTTCAGATAAGCAAAAGTTAAGAGATCCAGTGCCACCAAACTAGCTTTACAACAAATGTTAAAGGGACTTATATAGTCAAGAAATACAAGAGAAGGATAAAGATCTACAAAATCAACCCCAAACAATTAATAAAATGGACATAGGAACATATATATCAATAATTACTTTAAATGTAAATGGATTAAATGCTCCAACCAAAAGACACAGGCTGTCTGAATGGATACACAAACAAGACCCATCTATATGCTATCTATGAGAAACCCACTTCAGACCTAAAGACACATACAGACTGAAAGTGAGAGAATGCAAAAATATATTCCAGGCAAACGGGAAGCAAAAGAAATGATTAGCAATCCTCATACCTGACAAAATACACCTTAACATAAAGAAGATGACAAGAGATAAGGAAGGATACTATATAATGATCAAGGGATCAATCTAAGAGGAAGACATAACAATTGTAAATATCTATGCATCCAACATAGGAGCTCCTCAATACATAAGACAAACACTAACAGACATAAAAGAAGAAATTTACAGTAACATAATAATAGTAGGAGACTTTAACACCCCACTCACACCAATGGACAGATCATCAAAACAGAAAATTAATAAGGAAACACAAGTTTTAAATGATACATTAGATGAGATGGATGTCATTGATTTCTTTAGGACATTCAGTGTGATCCTTATCAAATTACCAATGGCATTTTTCATGAAACTACAACAAAAAATTTCATAATACTTATGGAAACACAAAAGAATCCAAATAGCAAACGCAGAATGGAGCTGGAGGAATCAACCTTCTTGACTTCAGATTATCTTGCAAAAGTACTGTCATCAAGACATATGGTTCTGCCACAAAAACAGAAATATAGACCAATGGAACAAGATAAAAAGCTCAGAAAAAGACCCATGCACATTTG
This sequence comes from Capricornis sumatraensis, assembly GCF_032405125.1. Taxonomy (NCBI): domain Eukaryota; kingdom Metazoa; phylum Chordata; class Mammalia; order Artiodactyla; family Bovidae; genus Capricornis; species Capricornis sumatraensis. The sequence goes on along the minus strand of NC_091074.1, from coordinate 41,104,213 downwards.
GGTTCCTTAGTTTTGACAAAGGACGTAAGAATATACAATGGGTGCAAAGACAGCCTCTTCAATAAATGGTGCTGGGAAAACTGGACAGTTACATAGAAAAGAATAAAATTAGAACACTTCCTAACACCATGCACACAGATAAACTCAAAATGGATTAAAGACCTAAATGTAAGACCAAAAACTATAAAACTCTTAGAGGAAAACATAAGCAGAACAATCAATGACATAAATCAAAGCAAATTCCTCTATGACCCACCTCCTAGAGTCACAGAAATAAAAACAAAAGTAATCAACTGGGACCTGACTATACTTAAAAGCTTTTGAACAGCAAAGGAAACTATAAACAAGGTGAAAAGACAACCCTCAGAATGGGAGAAAATAATAACAAAGGAAACAACTGACAAAGGATTAATTTCCAAAATATACAAGCAGCTCATACAACTCAATGTCAGAAAAACAAACAGCCCAATCAAAAATCGGAAAAAAAGACCTAAACAGACATTTCTCCAAAGAAGACACACAGATGTCTAACAAACACATGAAAAGATGCTCAACATCGCTCACTATTAGAGAAATGCAAATCAAAACCTACAATGAGATATCACCTCACACTAGTCAGAATAGCTATCATCAAAATTTCTACAGACAATAAATGCTGGAGAGGGTGGAGAGAAAAGGAAATGCTCTTGCACTGTTGGTGGGAATGTAAATTGATACAGCCACTATGGAAAATGGTATGGAGATTCCTTAAAAAGCTAGGAATAAAACCACCATGTGACTCAGCAATCCCACTCCAAGGCATATACCCTGAGGAAACGAAAACTGAAAAAGATACATGTATCCCATTGTTCATTGTAGCAGAATTTACAATAGCTCGAACATGGAAGCAACTTAGATGTCCATTGACAGATAAATGGATAAAGAAGTCGTGGTACATACACACAATGGAATATCACTCATCCATAAAAGGAACACATTTAAATCAGTTCTAATGAGGTGGATGAACCTAGAATCTATTATACAGAGTGAAGTAAATCAGAAAGAGAAAGGTAAATATTGTATTCTAATGCTTATATATGGAATTTAGAGAAATGGTACTGAAGAATTTATTTACAGGGCAACAATGGAGAAACAGACAGAGAGCACAGACTTATGGACATGAGGAGAGGGTAGGAAAGGGTGAATTGTATGGAAAGAATAACATGAAAACTTACATTACCAGATGTAATAGATAGCTGATGAGAATTTACTGTATGGCTCAGGAAACTCAGAGGCTCTGTATCAACCTAGAGGTGTAGGATCCAGAGAGAGACGGGAGTAAGGTTCAAGAGGGAGGGGATATATGTAGAGTTATGGCTGATTCATATTGAAATTTGACAGAAAATGACAAAATTATGTAAAGCAATTATCCTTCAATTAAAAATAACTTTAAAAATGAATTTCCAATTGTATGCCACTCTGGTTAAGAAATAGAACATTTCCATTAGCTTGCAAGGGCTTCTCAGTCCCTCTTAAGTCACATTCATTCTATTCTCTTCTTCACCCCTTCTCAGTGATAAAACAGTACAATTCAGTCATTCAATCATGTCCGACTCTTTGCCACTCCATGGACTGCAGCATACCAGGCTTCCCTGTCCTTTACCAACTCCCAGAGCTTGCTCAAACTCATGTCCATCGAGTTGGTAATGCCATCCAACCATTTAATCATCTGTTTTCCCTCTTTCCTCCTGCCTTCAATCTTTCCCAGCATCAGGGTCCTTTCCAAAGAGTCAGTTCTTCGCATAAGGAGGCCAAAGTATCAGAGTTTCAGCTTCAGCATCAATCCTTCCAATGCATATTCAGAACTAATTTCCTTTAGGCTTGACTGGTTTGATCTCCTTGCTGTCCAAGGGATTCTCAAGGGTCTTCTCTAATACCATAGTTCAAAAGCATCAGTTCTTCGGCACTTTCTTTTTAGTCCAATACTATAAAGACTATAGTCCAATAGTCTACACTCCTTTATAGACTATAAAGCTTTCTTTATAGTCCAACTGTCACATCCATACATGACTACTGAGAAAACGATAGCTTTGATTTGAAGGACCTTTGTTGGCAAAATAATGTCTCTGCTTTTTAATATGCTTTTTCAGTTGGTCATACGGTTTCTACCAAGGAGCAAGCATCTTTTAATTTCCATGGAAACAGTGAGAGATTTTATTTTTGGGTTTCAAAATCACTGCAGTTGGTGACTGCAGCCATGAAATTAAAAGTGATAAAACAATTATTAATTATTTGTTAAGCACTCTCTTGCTCTATGTTTAGTTTAGCCAAGTAGGTATTTAGACTAAAGTAATATGGGGTTAGAGTTGGACATGAGTGAGTGACTAAGCACAACACAATATATATTTTAGATTTTCTTGTGATAATACTTTTCTTGTTTTAATACTTTTCAAATGTGGAACTGCATGAGCTCTTTGAATGTGAAGGAGAAATAGAGATAGGTCAAGAAAAGGAAAAACAAAGAGTGTGCTAAATGTGGTAGGATAAAGCAGGGTAAATCTAAAGGCATAGAGTCATTTATAAAGGAAAGGAAATATAATAATCTGAAAACATCAATGGAGAGTTGTCAAGACAATCCAGAGACTGTAACCATCACCTTCTTATAATATGTCTTGCAGCTGGTCCCTCTTTTCCTCCTAGTCATTTAGTCAAGACTGTCTTTCTGAACTTGAATTTAGCTTCATTCTGTCTTCCATGTTTGCTGTTTCTGACTATTGACCCTAGATTCCATTCTTGCTTTCTTTCTCTTTGTGCATATTAGTTTGGATGTTCCATTGTTTTTCGTGCTTACCTGGAGCATGGGCAGCAATCACACTTTCTCAGAGCTCAAGATTCGTATGTTAGTCTTACTTACATTTTACCAAACTATCCAAAACCTTCAGTTTGTGCTAGAATCCCAAACATTCCCAAACATTCTGTAAAAGAGGGTGAACTGCACTATGCAAACATTTATATTCAATCTTCTCAAACTGAATTAGATAGAGATGGATTATACTTTTGACTGACATATTTATCTTTGTTTCAATATTGCAAACTAATGACCTCCTACTACCATTACCAACCTCTACCACTAATGTTTGGCTCATGGTTGGTTCTCAATAAATTCTTACTACATGAATTAAAGAATAAATGATTGAATGCCAGTTGCAAAATGTTACAATTTAAACAGAAATAGGATAACTGTTCCAAGAGTTAAACTTGCATTCTTAGAGTCACATCATAATCCTTTCCTTTATGGTTCTGTGACCTTGGACAAATTACTTATTGTTCTTGAATCTGCTGCTGCTAAGTCACTTCAGTCATGTGCGACTCTGTGCGACCCCGTAGGTGGCAGCCCACCAGGCTCCCCCATCCCTGGGATTCTCCAGGCAAGAACACTGAAGTGGGTTGCCATTTCTTTCTCCAATCTATTTATCTGTAAAATGAGAGATAATAACAAACCTATCTCATTGAATTTCTATTAAAATTATCAATAGCTGAGTCCAGTGCCTGATAAAAGTTATTAAAACAATGTGCTTTTTTAAAAAAAATCCATTTATCTATTTATTTAATTATATATTTGTTTATTATAAGAAGCTATTACACAGAATGGAATACAAGTAAATCTGTTGGGGATTCTATTTTTAAATGTCACTTTTTAAAAACTAATTTGCTTGTATTCATTTGTTTTCCTTGAGTACAAAAAAAAAAAGTTTCATCTATCTGGATTCTTAGCACACCTCTGCCAAATTAATTAGAAGAGATGTACTCCTCACTACATTAAAAATAGTAAGTCACACTATAGAAATCTGAATGACTTTATTATTGCCTTACTTTTTTTCCTTTGAAATAGGCAACAGAGTGTCTATTATACACAGAAAGAGATTACTTGGAAACATAACTGTGGAAACATTTTTCTTTTTTTGTATTTGCAAGAGATGTCTATTTCCTACTTGAACACTGCTTTTTCATTTAGTAACCAGGAAAAAGCTTACTGCGGTAATATATTTAAGTTTTTGGTCTACTTCTGCATAATCTAATTTTTATATACTCTGCACAAATTGTAGCCACTTCATCAATGTCTTGCTATTTTTTCTCTTAACAATACAATGACAGTGATTAATTTCTAAAGACTGGCAAACAAAAACCTTACCTTGGAAATGATTAAAACTGAGCTGCATACTGTGTGAGGGCTAACAGATTTACACACATGCTAGTGGCCCACACATAATCTTATGAACAGGATAATTTGTATGCCTAAATATTCCTATAAAAAGAAGAGAAAACAAGATTATATACTCCACTACATTTTGATAAATATATTGCCTATACCTGGTTACATTATAATCATTAAAACAATGTATGTTAATGGCCATATGTGAGAATGTTAATTAATTCTAAAGTAAATATTTCAATATAAAATGAAGCCCAGAACACTACTCAAAGATGGTGAAGGAATAGGATGGGGAGACCACTTTTTCCCCACAAATTCATCGAAAGATCATTCAAACACTGAGCAAATTCCACAAAACAAATTCTGAATGCTGGCAGAGGACACAAGGCACCCAGAAAGTCAGCCCATTGTCTTCAAAAGGAGGTAGGACAAAATATAAAAGATAAAAGAGAGATAAAAGAGTTAAGGAAGGAGAGAGGTCCCGGGGAAGGAGTTGTAAAAGAGGAGAAGTTTCCAAACACCAGGAAACTCTCTTACCAGTGGATATGTGGGGAGTTTTGGAATCTCAGAGGGCAACATAACTGGGAGGAAAAACAAATAAATAAGTAAATAAAAGCCACAGATTAAGAGTTTAACAGCAACTCCCAGTGGAGAAGTAGCCCAGACGCTTGCATCCTCCACCAGCAACAGGGACTGAACAGGGACGCACAGGCTGCATTGCTCAGGGTAGGGACAGGGCCTGAATGCCCTGAGGACAATCTGAAGGAGCTAACGTGAGATTCAGTTCAGTTCAGTCACTCTGCCATGTCCGACTCTTTGCAACTCCATGAATCACAGCACACCAGGCCTCCCTGTCCATCACCAACTCCTGGAGTTCACTCAAACTCATGTCCATCAAGTCGGTGATGCCATCCAGCCATCTCATCCTCTGTTGTCCCCTTCTCCTCCTGCCCTCAATCCCTCCCAGCATCAATTCTTTGGCGCTCAGCTTTCTTCACAGTCCAACTCTCACCTCCATACATGACCACTGGAAAAACTACAGCCTTGACTACATGGACCTTCGTTGGCAAATTAACGTCTCTGCTTTTGAATATGCTATTTAGGTTTTCATAACTTTCCTTCCAAGAAGTGCCTTTTAATTTCATTGCTACAATCACCATCTGCAGTGACTTTGGAGCCCCCCAAAATAAAGTCTAACACTGTTTCCACTGTTTCCCCATCTCTCTGCCATGAAACGATGGGGCCAGATACCATGATCTTAGTTTTCTGAATGTTGAGCTTTAAGCCAACTTTTTTATTCTCCTCTTTCACTTTCATCAAGAGGCTTTTTAGTTCCTCTTCACTTTCTGCCATAAGGGTGGTGTCATCTGCATATCTGAGGTTACTGATACTTCTCCCGGCAATCTTGATTCCAGCTGTGCTTCCTCCAGCCCAACGTTTCTAATAATGTACTCTGCATATAAGTTAAGGAAGCAGGGTGACAATATACAGCCTTGACGTACTCCTTTTCCTATTTGGAACCAATCTGTTGTTCCATGTTCATTTCTAACTGTTGCTTCCTGACCTGCATGTAGGTTTCTCAAGAGGCAGGTCAGGTGGTCTGGTATTCCCATCTCTTTCAGAATTTTCAACAGTTGATTGTGATCCACACAGTCAAAGGCTTTGGCATAGTCAGTAAGGCAGAAATAGATGTTTTTCTGGAACTCTCTTGCTTTTTCGATGATCCATCAGATGGTAGTAACATTCGATATAAATGGATTAAACACTCCAATAAAAATGCAAAGATAATCAAAAGGGGTTAAGCTACATGATCTGACTAGCTGCAGCCCACAAAAAACTCATTCAGATTAAAAAAGAGTAGTTTGAAAAAAATGAATAAAAAATAAACATTAGAATGTGTTTATGTATATATATATATATATATATATATCAGGAAAACTAGACCATAAACATATAAATGTTACTAGAGACAAGGGAGAATATTTAGTAATTTTAATAATAAGAGACTCAATTCATAAAATTTACTAATTTTAAACATATATGACTTGATAAGCAGAGCCATCAAAGTAATTGAAAGGAGTAAGATACAGTTCAATAAAAGTTCGAAAGTCAGCATTCTGTTTCAATAATGGTTAGAACAAGTAAAACTAAAGCTCAACAATGAAATAGAAGACTTTAACAGATTACAAAGTAGACATAGCAAACAAAGGTGGAACATGCCAGCTACCCAAGAGCAGAATGCAGATTCTTTTCAAGTGCACCTGGAATACATGCCAAGACAGACCATATGTGAGATCACAAAGATACATATCAATAATGTCAAAAAACTGAAATCATGCTAAGTATGTTTTCCAACCACAATAAAATGAAAATAAAACTCAATTATGAAAGGAAATATGGAAATTTACAGATATTTGAAATTTGAGCAACACCATCCAAAAGAAGAAAAAGAAATCATAATGGATATTAGAAAAATAATTTAATATGAGTGGAAACTATAAAAGAAGACATACCAAAAATTATGAGATAAAGCCAAAGCAGTTCTTAGAGGGAAATCCATAGCTGTAAATGACAATTATTAAAATAAGATCTATAGTAAATTAACATAAAATTTTACCTAAAGAAAATAAAAAATAATAAAGTAAGAAATAACAAAACATTTCCAGAAACTTCATTATATATTTGAAAAGAACTTCCTCTATGGCAATAAAACAGCCAATAAATTGAATTACCTGGAATCAGAATATAGCATCTAGGTATAATATTTAAAATTTCTTCCACAGGATCTATCTTATATCTTGAGTAGTTATAAAATGACTCAGATTCTTGCACAAAAAAGAAACTACTTTAAATAGAAAAATAATAAGATAAGTTATTGTTTCAATTATGGAAATTTGTTCAATATTAAGGAGAAAAGCCTCAAGAAATTTTGCAAAATCTGCAATTAAGCCAACAAACCATTGATGATAAAACATTTTCATGACAAAACTAATACTAATTATGTGAAATGAGACACTGCTCAATTAATGCTTCAGATTAACTGTTGTCTCCAAAGGTTTCCATATTTACAACAATAAATTGTCATCCTGTAGCCTAAAAAAATTCACACATGCAGTTTTTAATATTAGTTCAAGAAGAATCTTATTTAAATACATAAATTTTATGTCTGTCACAATGTACTAAGATATATATTGTTTCCATCATGATGTTCTGGAAATCTCCAAAGATTTCCAGTTAAAGTCTGAAATAGGGAATATTTTAAGAGAAAAAGTTAATGTTTCCTTTAATTAATCAAATAATGATGTGATATAGATTAAAAATACTCATGCACTGTTTTATTTAGCAGGTTCTATGAAAAATATTTTTGATTCTATTGTTACTGTCATTCAGTATATATGTACAAAGATCACTGTGAGCTTATGACACTGCTTAAAGAAATAGAAGAAAATTAGTTTAAAATGTAATGTTCTTTGCCATATGCATCATTTATGTTCATGAAATATATTATTGTACATTTAATGTCCGTTTATGTCCGTTTGAAAGAAATGGAATGCATGTAAATAAATACTCAATAATCAAAGGAAAATAAATAGCAATGTGATTAACTTTGCCTCCATGTCTTCATGCTGTTTATGAATAAGCTAAATATAGAACTATAGAAATGGAAAAATCTTTAAAAATAACTTTAAAAATTTAAGTTGAAATTAAAAGAGTTTATGAGCAAAAGTATAAAAATTATACATTTGTAATGAATCAGTGCCAACTGTATTATTTAAGCTGGCTCCAAAACTAAAATAAAATTTGAATAGTATATTGAGATTTAAAATATAAATTTGTTTCCAATTTATTAAAGACGTTTGAATTTTAGCTTAATAAAAATAGGTGACAAATGTCATGGCACACTTTATTAGACAAATATAACTTTAAAAATTTGAAATTCATATAGATATGTAATTATTTAAAAAATAAATTTTAATATTAATTCAGTCATTGAATAGCCAGTGAAAATGTTCTGTACAAAGTGAGGTGTGGTGTAAGTGTAAAATGTATGTCAGATTTCAAAAGTATATGAATATAAAAATATAAAATAAATCACTATTAATTATAAACATTAGAAATGATATTATTTTGAACTATTAAATAAAGTAAAACATATTGCTAATATTAATCTCATCTTTTTCTTTTTAGTTTTTAATATGCCACTAGAGATGTTAATATTTCAATTGTACCCTGCAATATATTGGAGGGCTTGGTATATGAGATGTATTGCACTTCTTTTCTACAAATTATTTAGATATTATTGATTTTTATCTTCTTTAAGTGTCACCCATACTCTCAAGTATTTATTGAAAAGTTGTTAATATTATTTTGATAAATTTCCCTATACATTGTCCCACCTGGATCTGGATATAAATTACCTAGAAAAAGTGAATTATGTTATAAGGTCATTTCAAGAATTCTCAACTTTGATTATCTCAAAAAGATGTTAGTTCTATTATTTTAAATATCCTTGGTTATTCTCTTTAACAATACATTTCAAAATTGGAGCTGGCAATTTGCAGTCATTTATCTGTTATAAAACTCCATAAACTTCAATTAGTTTTTCTGTTTTCTTTCTTACTCTGAATAGAACTTTAAAAGCATTTGTTGTTGCTATCATCAGCTTTCTTCACAAACTTGTGCCTTTAAGCTTCTTGATGCAAATTTATAAGCCTGTGACATTCATATTTGGTCCTTAGTCAATGATTCTCTTTTCATTTTTGAATGTGTAATTGTTTTACTTTTGGGTTTTTCATATCTGGTTTATAAAATGCTGCTTACAGTCTTAGACTTCTTAAATAGTACTCAAAAGTGATATTAAAGTAAATATACCTTAATGAACTTAAAGGAAAACTCCTGGGTTAGCTAGGGACAGACTATCCAGTGAACTGCAAGCAGTGCTTTTAACTGTTTGCCTCTAGATGATATTGTCTTCACTATTTTCATACATTTCTACTCTGTGATGGTTAATTTTTTTCATCTTGTCTAGGCTATACTATCTTGAATAGGCTAAAATATTTATTCTTTTTCTTTGAGAACCCTGAAAGACCTATTTCCCCCTTAGAAATAAAAGTATCTAATTTGCTCTTCTTTTGGTAAGAGAAGATGAGAATAGAAACGTTGATTGTCATATAGTATTTCAGTTTTTGTGATTTGAAACTTTCTTTGTTGTTGTTGATTCTCGAAATGGTTTTGTTATACTGAATTTTTGAAATTCTGTCTGTATAAGATTTATTAAGAGCAGTACTTGGAAAATATGGTATTATAAACCAAAAGTATTTGGTTTACAAAAGGTATACTAAAAACCCTTCTGAAGGTAGGGTTTTAGAATACCTTCTAAAAAGGTATACTAAAAACCCTTCAAACTCTCCATTGAGCATTGATTTCTCTATAGTGCTTCACATGGTACATAGAGCACAAAGTAGTGATATATTTGCATCTGCATATGTATTTGTGCTGTGAACAAGACTGCCAGCAATATACTAGCAGAAAATGATAACTCAATTGATTTTCAAAGAGTAAATGAAGAATATGTACCTACATCAATATAACACATAATAAAGAAAGTATGAGACAGGTTTATCCTAGTGTTAACAATCTTTGAAGTAAACATAAAATTGTTAAGTGAAACCTGACTAAACACTAGGATCAAGGCTCATAAAATAAGAAAACTCTGAAGCAAAGGGAATCTCTGGAAGATTGGCATGAATAGGCTGAAATTGAGTGGAATCTAGCTTGGAGCTGAGCGTGATCAATTCAGTTTCATGAGGGTCAGTTATTATTTCTGCTATAGAGTGGGGACAAAAAAGTAACAATGGCAAGACAACTTTGAATGTAAATGAGAGGTGAGAGAGTGTCATCTCAAGGTTAATTTTCTAGGTAAGAAACTGAGATGGCCTTTGTACTAAGAATTAACTCTTGGGATGCTCAAACCCTGCATAACTCAAACAAAGGACTAGCCTTTGAATAGCTCCTGTGAGATTAACTCTGAACCCTTGGAAATGGTTTTGGTCAGAAAGTGTTTTTGTATACCTAAGAGTTTAGGCCACATCAGATATTTTATGCCGAATAATGTTTTTTTTTTAGAGTGAACATCTGTTTCTTTTCACTGGAGGTCTTGTTTGAAACAATATCAGTTTGACCTCTATGAGGTAGAAGACTGGAGACTAAGTAGCTAAATTCAGTTACATGAGCACTCTAAGACTGCACGAGTGACCTCCAATAATTATTTTGGACACAAAAGCTTAAGTGAGCTTCCCTGGTTGGAAGCACTGACTCAGCGCTGTACTGATCAGAAAAGGAAGCACTGTCCACTAGAAGAAAAGTGGAAGCTCATACCTGATTTCTCCTGGATTCCACTCTATGAAATAATTTTGTATTTGTGCTGATTTTAATCTGTATCTCATAATTATGAGAAAAATAGCTCTTCTCGAGTTTCTGAGTTCTGGAAAATCATGGAACCTAAGGATCATCCTGAGCATCTGTCATTGGCACCATGATATCATTCCATGGGAAAAAAAAAAAAAAAGAAAAGAAAAATAATGAAGCATTTCACCTTGGTAAGGGTAATCCATTAAGCATGGATTATTAGACCAGGACCTACGCCAGCTGCACCCAGAAAAATATGGATATTCTAGATAACATTACAAAGTGGTGAGGGCTACTGAGAACTAGAGTTTACTATTTAGCTCTTTCCAAATAATCAATAAATTGCAAGTTCAGAAAGCTCCTCCTTGATTGTATTGGTATTCTTAAGGGTAACCACAATTTATAAAGTACATATTATGCATCAAAGATTAATTTGTTGTGTTGTTTAGTCGCTAAGATGTTTCCAACTCTTTTGCAACCTGCCCCGCGCCCCCCCCCCCCACTCCCCACACCATGGGCTATAGCCCGCCAGGCTCCTCTGTCCATGGGATTTCCCAGGAGAGAATACTTTGTCAGGTTGCCATTTCCTTCTCCAGGAGATCTTTCCAAACCAGTAATCAAACCTGTGTCTCCTGCATTGGCAGGCAGATTCTTTACCACTGAACCAACAGGAAAGTCCAAAACTTGGTTATGTAAAATTAATTTGGGCCATTGACTGTCCCATTGAGTTTTATCTCTTTTTGAATTTCTTAGACTTTGAATCTTCCTGCTGTCATTAACACACCCAATTCATGTTATAATCTATGGGTTTTTGTCCCAATATTGTAAAACAAACAAACAACAACAAAATAAAAACTGAAGAACACAGAGAGAAAGTTCAGTTCACTTCAGTTGCTCAGCCATGTCTGACTCTTTGTGACCCCATGAATAGCAGCATGCCAGGCCTCCCTGTCTATCACCAACTCCCGGAGTTCACTCAGATTCACGTCCATCGAGTCAGTGATGTCATCCAGCCATCTCATCCTCTGTCGTCTCCTTCCCCTCCTGCCCCCAATCCTTCCCAGCATCACAGTCTTTTCCAATGAGTCAACTCTTCACATGAAGTGGCCAAAGTACTAGAATTTCAGCTTTAGTATCATTCCTTCCAAAGAAATCCCAGGGCTGGTCTCATTCAGAATGGACTGGTTGGATCTCCTTGCAGTCCAAGGGACTCTCAAGAGTCTTCTCCAACACCAGAGTTCAAAAGCATCAATTCTTCAGCACTCAGCCTTCTTCGCAGTCCAGCTCTCACATCCATACATGACCACTGGAAAAACCATAGCCTTGACTAGACGGACCTTTGTTGGCAAAGTAATGTCTCTGCTTTTGAATATGCTATCTAGGTTGGTCATAATTTTCCTTCCAATGAGTAAACGTCTTTTAATTTCATGGCTGCAGTCACCATCTGCAGTGATTTTGGAGCCCCAAATATAAAGTCTGACACTGTTTCCACTGTTTTCCCATCTATTCACCATGAAGTGATGGGACCAGAGCCATGATCTTCGTTTTCTGAATGTTGAGCTTTCAGCCAACTTTTTCATTCTCCTCTTTTACTTTCATCAAGAGGCTTTTTTGTTCCTCTTCACTTTCTGCGATAAGAGTGGTGTCATCTGCATATCTGAGGTTATTAATATTTCTCCGGGCCATTTTGATTTCAGCTTGTGCTTCTTCAAGCCCAGCATTTCTCATAATGTACTCTGCATATAAGATAAATAAGGAAGGTGACAATATACAGCCTTGACATACTCCTTTTCCTATTTGGAACCAGTCTGTTTTTCCATGTCCAGTTCTAACTGTTGCTTCCTGACCTGAATATAGGTTTCTCAAGAGCAAGGTCAGGTGGTCTGATATTCCCATCTCTTTCAGAATTTCCCACAGTTTATTGTGATCCACACAGTCAAAGGCTTTGGCATAGTCAATAAAGCAAAAAGTTACTTACACTAAATTACTTATACAGCTGATATGTAACAGAGTAAGGGTTTAAAATCATGTTTTATGTGTGAGTCTTTAATATTTTTTTCATGTTGCACAACATGTACGCAAGAAAATAAAATTTTTCATTTTTCTTCCCACCCCCCTCTCTTTCATTTTTGTGTTTTGTAAGATCCTTTTAGAAATGGTAGGCCTCATTTGTAGTTGTAGTATCCTAGATTTTTGAGCTGCAGAGAGCTTTCCAAAACTGTTTCAAAATTAGAAAGGGACACTTTTGGATACTAGGTATGGTTTGTGATAGCTGGAGGCATCAATGTCTGATAATCTCAATGGTATAAAGCACAATGGGTCAAAGTCAAAGGACTGAATTGCTTGCTGATATCCATCTTAAAGTCTGTTTTTACTACCTGGATTGTATAAAAACAGACTGAAAGCTGTGATTGGCACATTTGTCATAGTTTTCCAACCCCTGCTCTAAGGAAATAAGTAGCATAGTCAAGAACTAGAGCTGGGGCAAAGACTTCTATTCACAGCTCACATTCCATCCATCTAGGTTTGGTAGAAAGATCCAAGATAAATTTTCAAACAGAAATTCAGTGGCCATAGATGACATACTGATAATTTCAAAGCACACACAGGAGAAGAAAGCCCCACTTGCTATCTATGGTCATCATCTCCTTCACATTTTAAGTGTCTTAGGACAAAGCCATTCCTACTAAAGGACGGTGTTAAATCTCTAAAAATCTCTGAATGTATGCTAAAATTTTACCCCTGGTATGAATGAGCAGAATCCTTTCTGACAAGGCATATGCATATCTGTAAATATGAGATTTTGTGCCCTTTTTCAGACTAATATCAATTGAGGATTTCAAACAGAAATTATTTATTTCTTTGTGTTTTTCAATGAGAAAAAGAAAATAGTCCTATCCACTATAAAAATGAATGACAAGATAAAAATAGATCTTAATCAATTCATTGTAGCAAACTATATTATTCATGAATAACAAATGTTGGAGTTTGCCTAGACAGAAAATAAATAATTGGATTGCATGCTCATTTTTTATTCTTATCTTTCAGTATCAACACAGAATCAGGGAGGGAGAAAGAAGTGAACATTGAAAGGTAAGATTCTTCTTATTTAACCCTGACCAATCCAAGTTAATCTTAACTTTCCTTTTGATGATATCCCACATTCAAAATCTATGAGAACATCATATCCTGAGGCCAATCTTTCTCAAAACAGGAGCCTCAGAGCAGAGGCCCACGGCAAAGGAAGTCAGAGCTGGGAAATTCTCAAATTTCCTGTTCTGCTCAGAATTAAACAATGATCAATCTTGCCCACAGGTTGATGATGTGAGATGTATTGGAAGGAAACATTTGTTGGCTTTAGAGGCAGTACTTTTGAGTACAGATATGTACAAGTTGTTAACTCTCCTAGGTTTCAGAGTCCTCCTTTGACAGATCACCTGGCTTGCAAAATTCATAGGTTGTCTGTAATTATTAACTAGGATAATGTGATTTAAATCACTTAAAACAAGGTATATCATTGAACATAAATGAACACTGCAATTGTTGCCATAGATCATTTGACTTTGTCCTAATCCCTGGAGCTCTCAGAGTTATTTGTTATTGTAAAATGCTGTTTCCAATCAGCCATCCTTCTCAGTATTCTGTCTATAGTTATCACTTAGCTTGTCCTTTTACTTCATGTAATCCTCATATTTTCACACCTTAGAGAATTTATCTGAGTATAACTGAGGTGACACAGGATCTGAGTTATCTCAACAATAGTTGATTAACCTCTTTTTATCTTTCCTGTATTCCTCTCCTTTATGTAGCTTATGAAATTCTGAGGTCCCAGTGTAGCTTAGTATTGACAATGGAGTGAGAAATGAGAAGGAATAAGATGTGAGATAAAACCTTTGAAAATGTCTAAATGGAGAATTGTGAAGTCAGGGATGTGGGGACGATGATACCACTAGACCTGCTTAGCTGTTATGTCACTATTCTTCTTCTGGCTACAGCTTGTACCTTTTGTCTTCTTAGCCACCTGGGCAAGCTTTTGGTTGATGGCAACTTTCCACAGCAGTTGCAGCAAGATTTCTGCCTTTAAGGATCTGAGAGCTTGACCATGGAAGATAAACATCTGCTCTTTTTTTGGAAAGCCTGTGGAAGATGCTGCTCCTTCTTTGACCCTTTTGGCTTTACAACTTCTCCAAGTCAACATTATATCTTACCTCTTTATTTATGAACTACACTCTTGGACAAAATTTCCTCAATTTCCACTTTATCGCCAAAACAACTGGGCACCTCTCTACCACCACAAATAATTTACCACTAAATTCTCCACTTATTATGGTCTGTTTGTATACATCCCCACCCCCAACCTTATTGCTTTTTCTCCTCTATCTCTGGCACACACTAACTCAATCGAACCTGTTTCCAGCTGGAACTTGCTCTTTTTCCACGACCTTGCCTACTTATTTGACTTATAACTCTTCCCTGTCAGAGTATCATTTTCTCATGGCACTTGATTCACCTCCATGATTCCACTGACTTGACTTTCATCTCTCCATTCCAAAAGATCTCTACTATATCCTCAGTTCAGTCCAGTTCAGTTGCTCAGTCCTGTCTAGCTCTTTGTGATCCCATGAATCGCAGCACGCCAGGTCTCCCTGTCCTTCACCATCTCCCAGAGTTCACTCAGACTCATGTCCATCGAGTCCGTGATGCCATCCAGCCATCTCATCCTCAGTCATCCCCTTCTCCTTCTGCCCCCAATCCCTCCCAGCATCAGAGTATTTTCCAAAGAGTCAACTCTTTGCAGGAGGTGGCCAAATTATTGGAGCTTTAGCTTTAGCATCATTCCTTCCAAAGAAATCCCAGGGTTGATCTCCTTCAGAATGGACTGGTTGGATCTCCTTGCAGTCCAAAGGACTCACAAGAGTCTTCTCCAACACCACAGTTCAAAAGCATCAATGCTTCGACGCTTAGCCTTCTTCATAGTCCAACTCTCACATCCATACATGACCACTGGAAAAACCATAGCCTTGACTAGATGGACCTTTGTTGGCAAAGTAATGTATTTGCTTTTGAATATGCTATCTAAGTTGGTCATAACTTTTCTTCCAAGGAGTAAGCGTCTTTTAATTTCATGGCTGCAGTTACCATCTGCAGTGATTGTTGAGCCCCCCAAAATAAAATATGACACTGTTTCCACTGTTTCCCCATCTATTTGCCATCAAGTGATGGGGCTGGATACCATGATCTTCGTTTTCTGTATGTTGAGCTTTAAGCCAACTTTTTCACTCTCCTCTTTCACTTTCATCAAGAGGCTTTTTAGTTCCTCTTCACTTTCTGCCATAAGGGTGGTGTCATCTGCATATCTGAGGTTATTGATATTTCTCCCAGCAATCTTGATTCCAGTTTGTGCTTCTTCCAGTCCAGCGTTTCTCATGATGTACTCTGCATATAAGTTAAATAACCGGGGTGACAATATACAGCCTTGACGTACTCCTTTTCCTATTTGGAACCAGTCTGTTGTTCCATGTCCAGTTCTAACTGTTGCTTCCTGACCTGCATATAGATTTCTCAAGAGGCAGGTTGGGTGGTCTGGTTTTCCCATCTCTTTCAGAATTTTCCAGTTTCTTGTGATCCACACAGTCAAAGGCTTTGGCATAGTCAATAGGGCAGAAATAGATGTTTTTCCGGAACTCTCTTGCTTTTTCCATGATCCAGCAGATGTTGGCAATTTGATCTCTGGTTCCTCTGCCTTTTCTAAAACCATCTTGAACATCAGGGAGTTTATGGTTCACGTATTGCTGAAGCCTGGCTTGGAGAATTTTGAGCATTACTTTACTAGCATGTGAGATGAGTACAATTGTGCTGTAGTTTGAGCATTCTTTGGCATTGCCTTTCTCTGGGATTAGAATGAAAACTGACGTTTTCCAGTCTTGTGGCCACTGCTGAGTTTTCCAAATGTGCTGGCATATTGAGTGCAGCACTTTCACAGCATCATCTTTCAGGATTTGAAATAGCTCAACTGGAATGCCATCACCTCTGCTAGCTTTGCTCGTAGTGATGCTTTCTAAGGCCCACTCCACTTCATATTCCAAAATATCTGGCTCTAGATTAGTGATCACATCATCATGATTATCTGTGTCATGATCTTTTTTGTACAGTTCTTTTGTGTATTCTTGCCACCTCTTCTTAATATCTCCTGCTTCTGTTAGGTCCATACCATTTCTGTCCTTTATCGAGCCCATCTTTGCATGAAATGTTCCCTTGGTATCTCTAATTATCTTGAAGAGATCTCTAGTCTTTCCCATTCTGATGTTTTCCTCTATTTCTTTACATTGATCGCTGAAGAAGGCTTTTTTATCTCTTCTTGTTATTCTTTGAAACTCTGCATTCAGATTCTTATAGCCTTCCTTTTCTCCTTTGCTTTTTGCCTCTCTTCTTCTCACAGCTATTTTTTTTTATTTTATTTTATTATTTTTTAGAGTTTTAAAATGTTTTATTTTTTTATTTTATTATTTTTTTAATTTTAAAATCTTTAATTCTTACATGTGTTCCCAAACATGAACCCCCCCTCCCACCTCCCTCCCCATAACATCTCTGTGGGTCATCCCCATGCACCAGCCCCCAGACAGCGATTTTGCTTTTTTGCATTTCTTTTCCATGGGGATGATCTTGATCCAATCAGTCTTTATTTTAACTCTGACAGTCTGACTAAATTCCAATCCTAATGAACACTTACCCAACAAATTTATGTACAGAACATCACTGTTAGTTAATATTGCTGTCTCAGCCATCTCAGATGTTGACTATACATGCCTGCACATGGCAGCCTTCTCCTGGTGACAGACATCTGCCAAGGATTTGTTCTGCAGCATCTTTTTGTGCTAAGTTCTCCTGCAATGGCTTATTTCTCACCACCCACTAGTGCCTATTCTTTGGAGATACTCTGAATCTAGATCTTTGGAGGTCTGTGCCCTCTTCTTCTTAGTACTGATGACCAGGAGCTCCTGGAGATACAAATTATGAAACAGCTTATTTTCATATTTTAGAAGAGAAATCAAATAAAAACAAATTATTTTTGACACAACTCATCCAGAATATGAACACAGTTTTTTAAAGAAGGACTTTAGTGTTATCTCGTGGCTATCAAGACTCAAATCCACCCCCAGTACCTCTGGAAAATGAAAGAAAAAGTGAGCCGAGAGAGAAAACCCAGGATTCCAGGTTCATCATAATGATCTCTGTGTATTCCAGTCTCTGACGGTTTGTATGTCCTGTTACTAGATATACAGTCTCTTCTGGTCAGCCAGAAAATTCTATTCATTCCCTTCCAAGGAAGTATTTCAAAGCAAATATTTTAATCTGTTTAGAGAAAACCTCAAGTTGGTAATCTTCTGAGATGGAAGGTGTCTGTTTCCCATAGCCAAGTATATTTACTCTTCCCAAGGGTTATGATTGTCATAAGAGCAGAGTGTTGTCTCATGTGTTGTATGCTGTTTTTGTCATATAGAGTATCCCAGGAGTTTTGGTTTAGTGAAACCAAGTGGATTAACTCAGCTTCTTACTGGATGCCTGCTGTGGCTTCTACAAATGGCCAAGGTCTGGCGTGAAGCTTCTAGTGACATTAACTATATCAAATGATATTCCTTGGCACCTGAATGAGTGTTTTATTTCTAAAATCCTTTATTGTTTCATGAATTTACCAAATATACAGTAACAAAAACAGCTATAAAACTACTATAAAAATATCCAAGGGCTTTTCACAGTAAGAATATCTAATTAACATAAGATATAATGACATCAATCTTTCTTCCTGTCCTTTCAGCTGTAAAGATTGGGTAACACATAAAAGGGCCAGAAATTTCTTATTCAATGCTTATAGAAAAGATAAGAGATAAATTGCTTAACATGTGATAAAAGTAAGAACTAAGAATTCAGAGATGACTAGGACCTTATTTAAGAGAAGAAATGTATGACACTAACTCTTTTGCTGGGAAATAGCAGCCACCTCACTCTTAAGTTTCCTCTTTATTTCCTGAAAAAGGCTGCAGGGAGAGGTATTTCTCCACTCTCTTAAATAAGCTTTACTGAAAAATATATAGTAGTCTATCACTATGTCCTTTATTTTCTTTTTGAAATTTTATTTGCTTATTTTTAACTGGGTGATAATTGCTTTGCAATGTTCTGTTGGTTTCTGCCATACCTAACAGAAATCACCCATAGACATACAAATGTCCCCTCCCTCTTAAACCTCCCTCCTACCTCCCACCAGTGAAGCAGGAAGCAAGAAATTCTTTCTACCTGAGTATGTAAGTGGTGATTTCTCAGGGAAATGTCAGTGGTTCTAGGTTGTCTTCTTGCCTTGGGTAAAAAGTGCCTGATTCTCAATATCCCTTCTTGGCCAGAGAAATCCCAGAGGTCAGCTCTCATAAATTGCAGTGTAATAGTAAAATGTTGCATCTGCTTTGGAAAATGATTAAAACCTATGAAGTTAAACACAGAGCTTTCTTATGACCCAACAATGTAACTCTTAATTATTTACATAAAAATACTAAAGACATACGGAATCCCTAAGAAGGGCCATGCGAAAGAATGTTCAACTATACAACTGTGGTCATTTCACACGCTAGCAAGGTAGTGATCAAAATCCTTCAAGCTAGACTTCAGTAGCACATGAGCTGAGAACTTCCAGGTATAGAAGCTGGGTTTAGAAAAGGCAAAGGAACCAGAGATTAAATTGCTAACATCCACTGGATCATAGAAAAAGCAAGGAAATTCTAAAAAGACATCTACTTCTGCTTAGTTGACTACACTAAAGCTTTTGACTGTGTGGATCACAACAAACTGTGGAAAATTCTTAAAGAAATGGGGATACCAGACCACCTTACCTGTCTCCTGAGAAACGTATATGCAGGTCAGAAAGCAACAGTTAGAATCAAACATGAAACAACAGACTGGTTCCAAGTTGGGAAAGGGGTATGATAAAGCTGTATATTGTCACCCTGCATATTTAACTAATATGTAGAGTACATCATACAAAATATTGGGCTAGATGACTCACAAGCCACAATCAAGATTGCTGGTACAAATATCAACAACCTCAGATATGCAGATGATGCCACTCTAATGGCAGAAAGTGAAGAACTAAAGAGCCTCTTGATGACTGAGAAAGAGGAGAGTGAAAAATCTGCCTTGAGACTCAACATTCACAAAATGAAGATTATGGCATCTGGTCCCTTCACTTCATAACAAATGGAGAAAAAGTGGAAACAGTGACAGACTTTATTTTCTTGGGCTCCAAAATCACTGTAGACAGTGATTACAGCAATGAAATTAAAAGACCCTTGATCCTTGGAACAAAAGCTATAACAAACCTAGACAGTGTATTAAAAAGCAGAGACATCAGTTGGCCAACAAAGGGCCATATAAATCAAAGCCATGGTTTTTCCAGTAGTCGTGTATGGATGTAATAGTTAGACCATAAAGAAGACTGAGTGCCAAAGAATTCATGCTTTTGAACTGTGATGCAGGAGAAGACTCTTGAGAGCATCTTGGATAACAAGGAAATCAACCAGCCAATCCTAAAGGAAATCAACCCTGAATACTCATTGGAAGGACCAATGCAGAAGCTAAAGCTCCAATGCTTTGGCCACCTGATGCCAAGAGCTGACTCAATGGGAAAAGACCCTGATGCTGGAAAGACTGAGGACAGGAGGAGACAGGGCAACAGAGAGTGAGATGGTTGAATGGCATCATTGACTCAATAGGCATTAGTTTGAGCGGACCTGGGACAATACTGAAGGCCAGGGAAGCATGGCATACTATAGTCCATAGGGTCACAAAGAGTTGGACATGACTTAGGGACTGAAAAACAACAACACAAAAATGTGTTTAAGAATGTTTGTGGTAACTTTTTTTCCATAATAGCCAAAAACTGGAAATAATCCTAATGTCTGTCAATTGATGAATGGATAAACCAAAAGTACTGTATAATTAAATGAAATGTTATTAAACAATAAGAAAGTGAAGTCTAAAATGGGAAACATTATGAATTGACCTCAAAAAATTTATACCAAGTGAAAGAAGTCAGTTGCAAAAGGCCACATAGTGTTTATCACAGGATGGGGTGGTAGTCAAAGAATATGGTGTGAATGATGATGGTTATATGGAGCTTCTTCTTAGAGTGATATAA
The DNA here is from genome assembly GCF_032405125.1 of Capricornis sumatraensis. NCBI lineage: Eukaryota > Metazoa > Chordata > Mammalia > Artiodactyla > Bovidae > Capricornis > Capricornis sumatraensis. The sequence goes on along the minus strand of NC_091074.1, from coordinate 41,083,430 downwards.
GTACTTGGAATAAGGTAATTATGATTATTTCACAACTTTATGAATACACTAAACATCACTGAATAGTACACTTTAAAGTGTTTAATTGTATGGTATGTGAATTATACATCAATAAAAATACCTGTTCACACAATGTTATAAAAATTGGCAAAATATTTCTAGAGTTCATTCATGTGAAAGAAACCATATTGAAGATCAGCAAAAACGATGTTTTACATGAAGAATCAAACTGAAGTCTTGCTTTACCTCAGTTCAAGACTTACGAATCTCCTATTTTAAAAAATATTATATTTGAAAATTTACATATATAATAAAATTAATCAAGCATTAATTTATTGTTAATAAAATAAATTTAATTAATTAAAATTAATAAAACAGACAAGAGAGTTAAGAATAGACAAGTACAAGTGAGTACTTTGTTTGATGGGAGGAAAAGAACTTTAAAACTAGCTGAGGAAAAATGGATCTTTTAAAATGAATGAATTGGAAATGTTTCTAATTGAATGGGAAAAACATGATTAGATCTATTTCTGGGACCATATGCATATTAAATTTCTGACAATTTGTATATCAAATGCAAAACTCAAAATGTTGTCAAAATACTTATCCTCAAAGTTTAGGTTAAGGAATATTTTTTAAGGCACAAAAAGCAGCAATCATAAAGGAACATAATGTTAAATAATAAAATGAAAAAACAATCAGATCTATGCACAAAATAGCAGCAAAATATATGAACAAGTAACTCATAAAACAGAAAAATGGGCCAATAAACTTGTTAACTAAATGCAAATTTTATAAAAAAGGATAAACGGATAATCATTTTATTGAGAAAATATGACCCTGCTTTTGAAAAGACAGCAAAGTCAAACTCTTCTTACGTCTAAGAGTTTTGCAGCATAGTATCTTGAACACCTTCTGGAATTGTAAGCTTGAAAAAGTACATATTCCAAAATCCATAAATTCTATAAGCATCTCTTTATCCTAGAAAAATGTTTACCTATGTGCAAAATAAGACTTATAAAAGCATGTTCTATAGCAAATGACTGGGAAAACCAACATAATTAACAATTAAGGGAAAAAATGGAAAACGGAAATAAACCATGGTAATAATTAAATCTAAATGTATCCACGTGTGTAAAACTACAAAAGATAATGGTGAATTAAAGACTTAGATATAAGACCATGTCTAATACATTTTGACTGCATTTGTGTAGATATACAAAATAATAATCTATGATATTTATGGATACAAATATTAAAAAATCAATAAGAAGAATGTATACCATGATCATCACAGGAGCTTTATTGAGGCAGTGTACAGGAAAATAGTTGCAAAAAAAAAAGTGAAGCTTCAGAACCCAGCGAGAGGCAACAGGACAAAATATTAACTTTTGCTAGTTGTGTTTTTAAAATTGTTTTGCGTTTTATGTTTGAATTTTTCACCTGAAAAATGCATTAAGAATTAGCCAAGTTTTAATTCTCTTGTATTTTTAGTTTACATACCAACTATATGATACAAATTAAAAAATAAGTCATCTGGCATTGTTCTGCCTAAAATTAAAAGGAATCTCTCCGATACTTTGCCTTTATGGTGTGATGATGTGTTCGTCATTAAATGAGGTGTCCAATAGGTGAAAGAGTAGGAAACTACTTGAGGGAGAACATAACCCTTTGAGTAAAAGCAACTACTTCTTAAATTAATCACTTGTGACAATCAGCAGCTGACCTTTTTATTATCATATTCTATAACTTTTACTTCGTATCCAGAACAGTGAGGCTTTCCTTCTGAGATTAAGAAATAACTGAGATACCCTTATAATTTTCTTAAAAGCTGTATGATGGACTTATTATAGTGATCATTTTGCAATATATACATATATTATATCATAATGCGAGCCTGAAATTAATACAATGCTAAGTGCCAATCATATCTCATTTTAAAAGCCTATACATTTGTTGGGCTTTCGTGTTGGGGACACAGGAATCCAAGGAGTTAAGAGCACAGGGAGAGGAAAAACAAATGAGAACAGAACTATAGACTGAAGTCCAAATATTTTTTGTATTTGAGCAAATTTTCTTCACTGTCTTGAAAATTCTAAAGGGACACTTCTTTTCAAGAGTCACTTCTGTTGAAAAAGGGAGAAAAAAAAATCTAGCCAAGATTAAAAGAAATTGTCTGCCTCAAAATAAATGAACTAAGGCAGATATGTTCTTACTTTATTCAGTTTGATTGGCTATGCAGAACTTTCCCTAAATTATTCTTAGTATCTTTTATGCTGCATTTGTGAATATAATAAAAGGCCAAAAAAAAAGAAAGGAATAAGTACCAATGGCATATCCTCTTTCTACTTGAAAACTATTTAATTCACAATATTTACTGAAATTAAGTAAATAAAACATTACCTGAGACCTAACTTTTAGCTAGCCATCCCATGAAATGTTTCTTCAGTGCATTATCATATAATGAAAGCCTTCCAATTAAAGTTCCAGTTTTAAAAGTCTTAGTGGAAATAGCAGTTTTCTTTATTTCACCTTATCAATCTTTGAGTCCTGATTGAAACCTGTATCTGTACTAGAAGGTTACTGTGTTGCAATGAATATGAAAAAAGAAATCATAGAACTTAGATTTAATAGACTTGGCTTAATGTTCTGGTTTACATCCTGCTTCCCTCATTTCTGTTAGGTAAGACTAGAGAGAGCATCATAAAATATTAGTAATTTCATTTTTATAAGTCTTACTTTTCTCCCTGGAAACCAATTTCATGTTATACATCTGTTTATGAATCCTACATTTTCAGGGTCTCTAAAAAGTTCTGTATTTTCAAAATTCAAATTCTTCCCTAGCCATCAGACCTATTTCATGATTTTTCCTACCACAGCATTTGCATTCTCTAATACAAATCTAACTAATTCCCTGTATTAAATTCCCCTATAATATATGAGATTTCTGTTTTATTGACATCAAGCAGTTAAAATTTCTATGAAGATTCAAGTAAAATAGTTAATTAGCCTTCTAGTAATTTGATAAGAATTGTGACAAAAATCTATCTATCCATTCATTCAATAAGAAAAGTAGAATAGCCTTTGGTTAAAATCATAAACTCTGAAAATAAATAAATAAATAAATAAATAAAAAAAATCATAAACTCTGGAATTTAGATTCTTTTGTTACAATCCTGGCTCTGCCAATTACTATGTGGCCAGGGAAAGATCACTAGATTTGGGACATATTTTTCATTAACTCTATGCTTATTTCCTAAGTTTGTAATACTGAATTCATTGCAGTCCTTATAGATAAATAATTGAGATGACTGTTTTACCTTGGGGTTTATAGTCTGCTAGAAAATGTAGATAATTCAACAATAATAATGTTAAGTTTTATTGGTAATGAAATATTTGTCTAGAGCAAAGGTATTTTAAATTTTATTTTAAATATGAAAATAATCTAAGTGTTTAGTAAAGTATGAGAGATTAAAATGCATTCATGATTAATATGTTTATATGTAATATAAGGTATTCATGTAGCCACTCTCCAAATTTATCAGATTTTAACATCTTACTCCTTGTTTCAGAATCTAGTCTGTTTTTGCTACAACTAGAAGTAAATATATAATATATACAAGTGAAACATCTTGTATTTTCCCAGTCCCCCCACAGATCCCTTGATTTTTCAGAGATAACTGCAATAATCAGTAATTTATAGGTTACATATCCAGCTGGTATGTAAGATATGTGCATTATATCATTTGTAGATATTTAAAAATTGTTCTTCAAGATATTTCTGTCATTTTACACTTCTGCCTTCCAGGAATATTTCTCTTGTACTAGATTGTTGCCTTTATTTGCTCCAGTAGACTAGATTATTGCACTATTGTGGCTGAGGGCCAACTGTGACATACTACATTGCAGGTCTATCGTTGTAGAGCTTGACCAACAGAGTATTAGCAAATGTAATGAAAACAGAAGCTTCAAATATGCTCATACAGATTTTTTGTGCTTAACCTGACTTGCCATGGGGAGAGCATGCCCTACATGGTGTGTTCAACAACTGGTATGGCTGAAGCTATTGTTTTATTAATAAGTTCCATAAAAACTAATGCACTTTACCTGACAACTAATGCCAGTTATTTTCTCAAACAAGTTATACTTAAGGCTGGATTATCTCACTGTGCTATGGTGAAACTTTACAGCAGAACTCCTTGACTCTAAATATAGTCATGGACTGTTCATATTTTTGCATGGAAACTGAAAGTGTGAGTTACTCAGTCATGTCTGACTCTTTGTGATCCCTTGGACTGTAGCCCGCCATTCTCCTCTGTCCATGGGATTCTGCAGGCAAAAATACTGGAGTGAGTAGCCATTTCTTTCTCCAGGAGATTTTCCTGACTGAGATATCAAACCTAGGTCACCCACATTGCAGGCAGTTTCTTTACCATCTGAGCCATCAGGAAAGCCCTAATAGTGACCACACTACTTGACTTGAGCAATGTCTTTCATATGCCTTTCCTCTAAAAGAGAATTCAGATCTCATTATCCACTGATAATTGACCCAAGCATTCCTTCATTTCCTATTTGCTTTAATTGTTGAACTCCAGAGAGTGTATTTGTTCAATTCTTCATTTTATCTCCTTTAATATGGACATTAATTACACATTGCTACTCTAGAATTCAGTGTAATGTCAGTGTTGTTCGTTCTTAATAAATCTATGAAATCTATGAAATATATCTGGGAAACTCTGAAAGTGCTGGGGTAGAGCTACCTATCTTCACCATCATCCTTAGGAACACTCTTGGATACCAAGAGATTTGCTTCATTAATTGACAAAAATAATTATAACTGAGACTACTCATATTTATGCTCAAGTTCTCATTTTGCTAATATCTGTATGACTGAGACAGAGATTTTCGTGGGCTTTTCCCTTCCTTGTCTTGTAGCCACAGCCATTTTGGACTCCTTTTCCCTGTTCTACCTAACATATCCATGCTAAATTGAGACAAAATATCAATAATCATGCACTCTGCTTTTGAACTATTTTCTTAGGCTCAAGCAGGCTGCCTTGAACTTGGCAAATTTCTAGAACCAAGAGATCCTGTCATATTTCATCTTGAGAACTATCATTCTTCAGAATAGCAATTGTCTAGCTTTCTTACATGTCCTTCTCTGTAGTTTATGACTTAACCAATTTCACAGCTTTTACTATTTCCTAAGTGGGACACCTCTTCATATTAGGCCATCAACTGAAAAAAAAAAAAAAAAAAGTATTTACAATTGATGTACGTTTGCTTTCCAAATGAGGTTATGCCTTCATCTTCTCATGCCTACTTTCCTAAAGTCTCTAAACTTCAATTAACAGCATTTAACTGGACTTTATGTCTTGTTATTGTTGCATGCTCCCTTGGGGATTTTGTAAAATATATACTATATATGTTCATCATTCAGAACTTTGGACATGCATCTATCAGTATTTTTTTTTTCTCTCTACAAGACTATACATTTGTAATTCTAACATATTTCTCCCGATTCTATCTAGAGTGGTAACCTATATTAGGAGACAAAAATTGCATCAGTTCTGGATGTGGCAGATACATCAGTTTGGCAAACCTGTCTTGCCTGCTTTCTCCATTTTTGAAAAATTCCAATTAAGGGAGTGTTTTGTAACTTTTATTGTGTCAGGGATCTTTTTGGAAGTTTTATGGTGAAGCCAGTTTTATGACGGCCTTTGAGGGAACTCCGGGAGTTGGTGATGGACAGGGAGGCCTGGCATGCTGTGATTCATGGGGTTGCAAAGAGACGGACACGACTGTGCAACTGAACTGAACTGAACTTCTTATAATATTGCTAAAACTATAAAATAAACCAATAATATTGATATAGATATCAAATATTTGCTATTATGTTTCTTTATTAATCTATTTTTATTAATATATAGCTCCTCTCTAAAAAAATGACATAATTTTTTTTTAAGATTTATTTTTGATTGAAGTAACTAAAGAGGCTCTTGATAAAAGTGAAAGAGGAGAGTGAAAAAGTTGGCTTAAAACTCAACATTCAGAAAACTAAGATCATGGCATCTGGTACCATCACTTCATGGCAAATAGATGGGGAAACAGTGGAAACAGTGACAGACTTTATTTTTTTTTGTACTTCAAAATCACGGCAGATGGTGACTGCAGCCATGAAATTAATAGATGCTTGCTCTGTGGAAGGAAAGTTATGACCAACCTAGACAGTTTATTAAAAAGCAAAGACATTACTTTGCCAACAAAGGTCTGTCTAGTCAAAACTATGGTTTTTCCAGTAGTCATGTATGGATGTGAGAGTTGGACTATTAAGCTGAGCACCAAAGAATTGATGCTTTTGAACTGTGGTGTTGGACTAGACTCTTGAAAGTCCCTTGGACTGCAAGGAGAACAAACCAGTTCATCCTAAAGGAAATCAGTCCTGAATATTCATTGGAAGGACTGATGCTGAAGCTGAAACTCAAATAATTTACCACCTGATGTGAAGAACTGACTTATTGAAAAAGACTCTGATGCTGGGAAAGATTGAAGGTGGGAGAAGGAGATAGAGGATGAGATGGTTGGATAGCATCACTGACTCAATGGACATGAGTTTGAGTAACCTTCGTGAGTTGTGATGGACTGGGAGGCCTGGTGTGCTGCAGTCCATGGGGTCACAAAGAGTCAGACATGACTGAGTGACTGAACTGATATGAACTGAACATTGGTTTATAGCATTGTGTAAAATTCCTGTGTACAATATTGTATTTCTACATTTGCATAACCCACAATATTGTTGTTGTATTAGTCACTTAGTCCTGTCCAACTCTTTTGAGACCCCATGGACTGTAGCCTGCCAATCACCTCTGTCAGTGAAATTCTCTAGGCAAGCATATTGAAGTGAGTAGCCATTCCCTTCTCCAGGGGATCTTCCTGACCCAGGGATTGAACTCAGGTCTCCTACATTACAGGCAGAGTCTTTACCATCTGAATCACCAGAGAAGTCCAACCCAGAGCATGCTTACCACCAAAAGTTTAGTTTCCATCTGTCACCATACAGTTGATTCTTTTTTCCCCTTTTGTCCTCCCCGCTATTCCTTTCCCTCTGGTAACCACTAATCTGTTCTCTGAAACTTTTTTTTTTTTTGGTTTGTTCATTTACTTTGTTTTATTTATTTTTTTATATTCCATATATGAGTGAAATCAGATAGTATTTGTCTTTCTTTGACCTATTTCATTTAAGCATTATACCTTTAAGGTCCATTCACATCACAAATGGCAAGATGTTATCTTTTATGACAATAATATTCTATTATATACATACACCACACCTTCTTTATTTATTCACCCATGGGTAGGCACTTACGTTGTTTCCATATCTTCAGTCAGTTCAGTTCAGTCACTTAGTCGTGTCCGACTCTTGTGACCCCATGAATCACAGCATGCCAGGCCTCCCTGTCCATCATGAACTCCTGGAGTTCACCCAAACACACGTCCATTGAGTCGATGATGCCATCCAACCATCTCATCCTCTGTCATCCCCTTCTCCTCTTGCCCTCATTCTTTCCAGCATCAGGGTCTTTTCAAGTGAGTCAGCTCTTCACATCAGGTGGCCAAAGTATTGGAGTTTCAGCTTCAACATCAGTCCTTCCAATGAACACCAAGGACTGATTTCCTTTAGGATGGACAGGTTGGATCGCCTTGCAGTTGGATCTCCAAGGGACTCTCAAGAGTCTTCTCCAACACCACAGTTCAAAAGTATCAATTCTTTGGTGTTCAGCTTTCTTTATAATCCAAATTTCACATCCATACACGACCACTGGAAAAACCATAGCCTTGACAAGACGGACCTTTGTTGGCAAAGTAATGTCTCTGCTTTTCAATAGGCTATCTAGGTTGGTCATAATTTTTCTTCCAAGGAGTAAGCATCTTTTAATTTCATGGCTGCAATCACCATCTGTGGTGATTTTGGAGCCCCCCCAAAAATAAAGTCAGCCACTGTTTCCACTGTTTCCCCCATCTATTTGCCATGAAATGATGGGACCAGATGCCGTGTTCTTTGTTTTCTGAATGTTGAGCTTTCAGCCAACTTTTTCACTCTCCTCTTTCACTTTCATCAAGAGGCTTTTTAGTTCCTCTTCACTTTCTGCCATGAGTGTTGTCATCTGCGTATCTGAGGTTAATGATATTTCTCCTGGCAATCTTGATTCCAGCTTGTGCTTCTTCCAGCCCAGCATTTCTCATGATGTACTCTGCACAGAAGTTAAATAAGCAGGGTGACAGTAAAAAGCCTTGACGTACTCCTTTTCCTATTTGGAACCAGTCTGTTGTTCCATGTCCAGTTCTAACTGTTGCTTCCTCGCCTGCACACAGATTTCTCAAGAGGCAGGTCAGGTGGCCTGGTATTCCCATCTCTTTCAGAATTTTCCACAGTTTATTGTGATCCACACAGTCAAAGGCTTTGGCATTGTCAATAAAGCAGAAGTAGATCTTTTTCTGGATATGATAAATAATGCCACAGTGATCATAGGGGTACATATATATTTTTTGAAATAATATTTTCATGATCTTGAATAAGAATACCCAAGAATAAGATAGCTGTATCATATAGTAGTTCTGTTCTTAATTATTTTCTTAATTATTTGAGGAATCTCCATGGTTAAATTTTTCAGGAATTACTATAGTAGTAGCACCAGTTTACATTCCCACCAACAGTGCACGAATGCCCTTCTTTCTCTACATTTATTTCTTACCTTTTTGATAATAGCCATTCTAAAAGTAAACTGCCATAATTTTTACTAAGTGATAACATAAGGAATATTTCAAAATATATGTAGAAAACAGTCTTTTTTTTTTTTATTTTATTTTTTTTTTTTATTAAATTTTAAAATCTTTAATTCTTACATGTGTTCCCAAACATGAAACCCCCTCCCACCTCCCTCCCCATAACATCTCTGTGGGTGATCCCCATGCACCAGCCCCAATCATGCTGTATCCTGTGTCAGACATAGACTGGCGATTCAATTCTTACATGATAGTATACATGATAGAATGCCATTCTCCCAAATCATCCCGCCCTCTCCCTCTCTCTCTGAGTCCAAAAGTCCGTTATACACAGCTGTATCTTTTTTCCTGTCTTGCATACAGGGTCGTCATTGCCATCTTTCTAAATTCCATATATATGTGTTAGTATACTGTATTGGTGTTTTTCTTTCTGGCTTACTTCACTCTGTATAATCGGCTCCAGTTTCATCCATCTCATCAGAACTGATTCAAATGAATTCTTTTTAACGGCTGAGTAATACTCCATCGTGTATATGTACCAAAGCTTCCTTATCCATTCATCTGCTGATGGACATCTAGGTTGTTTCCATGTCCTGGCTATTATAAACAGTGCTGCGATGAACATTGGGGTACATGTGTCTCTTTCACTTCTGGTTTCCTCGGTGTGTATACCCAGCAGTGGGATTGCTGGGTCATGCTTACTAAGATGGGAAGGGGTGGGAGAGATAAACTGAAATGTTGAGATTGGCATATACACGCTACTATATATAAAATAGATAACTAATAATTACCTACTGTATAGCACAGCAAACACTACTCAATATCCTGTAATGACCTTTTGAAATAGAATCTAAAAATGAGTGGATATATGTATATGTATAACTGGTTCAATTTGCTGTACAGTAGGAACTAACACAACACTGAAAATCAACTATACTCCAATAAAAATTAATTTAAAAATACAAGTCTATTTGATACAAGCTATCTATGAATTCTGTTAGTAAAAAAGTCATGGTATTGCTAGTATGAATATTACCGACTACAGTTATAATTGCAAGTAATACTATAACTTAGAACTGAGTGAAAATAAAAGTGTAAAATTTTCCCATTCAACTTTATGATTCTCTAAACTGTATTCGTGTTTCCTTTAGTGTCCATGTACTCTTGCAAAGACATGACCTAAGGCTTAGTCTTCCTCAGTCCCAACTATAGCTGAAGCTATGATTCTACCAATGCTATCCCTGATTATCTCTTTCTTAGCTTCATCTTCCTTGCTTCAGCTTCTTATAGCATCCTCATTTCATATGTCTGAGGAGCATATTTCCTAACATTATAGTCAATATTTCAATCTCAATTTATAGAAACATAATTGAGTTACCTTAAAATTCACTAAAGAATTACTAGCATTAATTACACTTATCTTTCATGTTTCTTCCTCTCATAATTCTAAACATTATATATCATCATTTGATATGTGTTCCAGTCTTCAAATTATGGTTCTCCAAATAATTTTACTATGAAATTTCAATTGGTAGCTTTGAGATGATTCTTCTCAATAGTTTCCTGAGTCCTAGTTACCACTTGGTAGTAGTTGTGAATAACGTACGCCAGATCCTTTTATTTACTGAGGAATAAAATCTGTGAAATTTCTGAGGACAAAGTCACAATCTCTGTCTCTAAATTTCACAAGAATGAGTAACACTTTTTAGAATGAATAATACTTTGTAGAAAATAAAGCTATAAGAAGAATGCAAAAAAAAAAATAAAAATAAAAACTAAAAGCCTCGCCACTTGATTTCCAGACTTTTCTTTTAGATAAAGGTCAGGATTTACAACTCCAGTGTCAAAAATTCTCTAATGGCCAACAGATCTGCCTGAGAAACAAAATAGAGAGAGCAAAATTATTTTACTTACCAGTGCTTATGAAGTCTTTAGAGAGAAAGTGTTCTAAAATGGATGTCAAAAGAATCTGAATAAAAAAATGTCAGTATCAAAGATGCACCTGGGAAATTTGCTTAAGTCCAAAGCCCAAAGCCATGTGCTCTGACCCAATGCAAATATATATATAGATATATAAAATATTGATTCCCCCAAAGTTACTCATAAATTTAACATTGTTAAATTTCCCAGCCACTATGTAAAACATTGTGTTATTTTAGAATTCTCAGCATGTTTGTGGTAGGCAGCCTCTACACAGTCCCCAGTGATTCCCATTCCTAATATTTGTGTCCTTGTGTATTTCCCTCCCATTCAACATGGGCTGAGCTCGGTAACTTAATTCTTATGGATAGACTACACCAAAGGTGATAGGATGACACTTCTAAGAATAGGCAAAAAAAAAAAAAGGATTGCAATTTTCTTCTAGGGTATTTTTTGTTTGTTTTTTAAAATTTATTTTGGAGTATAGTTGATTTGCAATATTATGTTAGTTTCAGGTGTATAGCAAAGTGATTCAAGTATACATATACATATATTCATTTCCTTCAGATTTTTTTTTTTTTCATATGATTATCATTGACTATTGAACAGACTTCCTTGTGCTGAACAGTAGGTTCCTGGTGTCCTGGTGGTTATTTATCTTACACATAGTAGTGTATATGTGTGTGTTAATCTCAATCTCCTGATTTATCTCTTTTTTGATGTTTCTGTTTTGGTAATCATAAATTTGTTTTTGATAGCAGTAAGACTGTTTCTGTTTTGTAAAGAAATTCATTTATATCATTTTTAAAAATTGAATTTCACATATGTGTTATCATATAATATCTTTCTTTCTCTATCTGATTTACTTTGCTCAGTATAATAATCTCTTGGTCTATCCATGTTGCTGCAAAAAGCATTATTTTGCTATTTTTATGACTAATATTCCGTTTTATATATGCATCACATTGTCTTTATCTAATACTCTGTCAATAGATATTTAGGTTGCTTCTATGCTTTGGCTATGAACACAGAGGTGCATGTATCTTTTCTAATTATGGTTTTCTCTGGATATATGCCCAGGAGTTGGACTGCTGGATCATATAGTAGTTCTCTTTTAGTTTTTTTAAGGAACCTCCATACTCTACTCCATAGTGGTTGTACCAACTTATATTTCCACCAACAGTGTAGGAGGGTTCCCCTTGGGATACTCTCTCACACATGCTTTCTCTCTAAGAGCTTTTGCTCTGGGGGAAGCAAGAGACATAGGTCTCTCTTGTGAGTAGACCTATGAATAAGCCCATATGCCAAGGAACTGCTGTCTACACACAACTTTGAGAGAGAACCTGGGGCTTGTCAACAGCCACATGGATGAACTTGTAGGTGAATCCTCCCTGAGTAGACCTATGAGATGATGGAAACTTTGATAAATGACTTCATCACAGTCTTTTTTAGAAACTTTGACTCAGAGTTACCCAGTTATGCCATGACATACCCAGATTCCTGAACTTCAAAAGTTATTGTGTAATAATTGCTGATTATTCTAAACTGTTGTTTAGGTGCTATTTTTTTATGGAGATACTTTAAAATCAATAATATCCTCCACTTAATTTTTATATTTCCCCTGAAAAATATTTTCTTCAATTAAGTTTTGCAACAATTCAGAAGTAAGAAATAATTAGAAGTTAAAATATAATTTTCAGTTTTTGTACTGATTGATAGGGGTGTGAAGCTTATAGGTTAGTGTGAAAGCCCAGCAGCCCTTGAGTGCCCTATCTGGAAATCAGGACAGCCCATCTGATGGGAAGTATGAGGTCAGAGAGTAAAAACAGTAATTAATATCTTTGCCTCCTGTTTCTTGAAAAGTTGTTAGAATCTGCCATTTAGCACTCTTTATCTATTAAATGCATATAGTAGTTTTCAATCATAAAATAAGAACCAATAACTATCCTGTTGTATACCGTCATCAAAAACAAGACCTGGAACTTACTGTGGCTCAGATAATCAGCTTCTCATAGCAAAATTCAGGTATACATTATATAAAAAAAAAAAAAAAAAGACAGGCAAACCACTAGGCCAGCCAGGTGCTACTTAAATCAAATCACCTATGAATATTCAGCAGAGGTGGCAAATAAATTCAAAGGAGTATATCTAGTAAACAGTGTGCTGGAAGAACTATGGACAGAGGTCTGTAATATCATACAGGAGGTAGTGAACAAAACCATCGGAAAGAAAAAGAAAAACAAGAAGGCAAAATGGTTATCTGAGGAGGCTTTATAAATAGCTGAAGAAAGGAGAGAAACAAAAAGCAAAGGAGAAAGGGGAAAGGTACATCCAACTAAAGGTAGAGTTCTAAAGGATAGCATGGAGAGACAAGAAGGCCTTCTTCAATGAACAGTGCATAAAACCAGAGGTGGGGGGTGGGGGGAAACAGAAGGGGAAAGACTAGAGATCTCTTCAGTAAAATTGAAAATATCAAGGGAATAGTTAGTCCAAAGACGGGCACAATAAAGGACAGAAATGGTAGAGACCAGGTAGATGCTGAAAAGATCAAAAAGAGGTGGAAAGAATACACTGAAGAACTGTAGAAAAAAATCTTAATGAACCAGATTACTACAATGGTGTGGCTAGTAGCCCAGAGCCAGACATTCTGGAGTGTGAAGTCAAGCAGGCCTTAAGAAGTTCTACTGTTAATAAAGCTAGTGGATGCAATGGAATTCCAGCAGAACAATTAAAAACCCTAAAGGATGATGTCATCAAGAAGTTCCACGCAATATTTCAGCAAATCTGGAAGACCCAGAAGTGGCCACTGGACTGGAAAAGGTCAGTCCTCCTCCCAGTTCTCAAGAAGGATAGTAGTACTAAGAATGTTCAAACCACTGTACAAATGCATTCATCTCTCATGCTAGTAAGATAATGCTTAAAATCTTGCATGCTAGGATTCAGTGTTATGTGAATTAAGAAATTCTAGATGTCCAAGCTGGGTTTAGAAAAGGCAGAGGAACCAAAGATAAAATTGCCAACATTCACTGGACCATAGAGAAAGCAAGGTAGTTCCATCAGCTATACTAAAGCCTTTGACTGTGTGGATCATAACAAACTGTGGAAAGCGCTTAAAGAGATAGGAATCCCAAACCATCTTAACCACCTCTTGAGAAACCTGTATGTGAGTCAAGAAGCAACAGTTAGAACTCTGTATGGAAAAATTGATTGGTTGAATGAAGACTGAGAAAAGAGTACAACAGGGCTGTCTGCTGTCACCCTGTTAATTTATACACTGAGCACAACATGAGAAAAGCCAGGCTAGATGAGTTATAAGCTGGAATCAAGATAGTCAGGAGGAACAAAAATAACCTCAGATATGCAAGTGAAGAGGAACTAAAGAGCCTTTTGATGAAGGTGAGGGAGAAGAGTGAAAGAGCCAACTTAAAACTAAATATTAAAAAACTATGATCATGGCATCTGGCCCCATTACTTCATGACAAATAGAAGGGGTAAAAATGGAAGTAGTATCAGATTTCCTCTTCTTGGGCTCTAAAATCACTGCAGATGGTGACTGCAGCCATGAAATCAGAAGGTAGTTTCTTCTTGGCAGGAAAGCTATGACAAATATAGACATGTGTTGAAAAGCAGAGACATCACTCTGCTAACAGAGATCCATATAGTCAAGGCAATGGTCTTCCCAGAGGTCGTGTACAGGTGTGAGAGCTGGACTGTAAAGAAGGCAGAGAGCCAAAGAATCGATACCTTCAAACTGTGGTGCTGGAGAAGATTCTCAAGTATCCCTTTCACAGCAAAGACATCAAACCAGTCAATCGTAAGAGAAATCAACCCTGAATACTCATTGGAAAGACTGATGCTGAAGTTGAAGCTCCAGTATTTTGGTCATCTGATGCAAACAGCCAACTTGTTGGAAAAGTCCCTGATGCTAGGAAAGATTGAGGGCAGTAGGAGAAGAGAGCGTCAGCAGATGAGATGGCTGGATGGCATCATCAATGCAGGTGACATGAATTTGGACATACTTTGGGAGATGGTGAGGGACAGGGAGCCCTGCTGTGCTGCAGTCCATGGGGTTGCAAAGAGCTGGGCACAACTGGGCGACTGAACAGCAACAGCAGGCTATCCTATCCCCAAATAATACATTTTGTCTTGGAAGGAAAGGCAAGGGATAGAACAGCCAATCACAAAATATATGAAAAATCTATTACTGAGAGAACCAGAGTAGTAGAGAAACAGTGGTGAAGAGTAACTATTGAAAATGCTTACTTCTTGGAAGAAAAGTTATGACCAACCTAGATAGTATATTCAAAAGCAGAGACATGACTTTGCCACTAAGGTCTGTCTAGTCAAGGCTATGGTTTTTCCAGTGGTCATGTATGGATGTGAGAGTTGGACTGTGAAGAAAGCTGAGTGCCAAAGAATTGATGCTTTTGAACTGTGGTGTTGGAGAAGACTCTTGAGAGTCCCTTGGACTGCAAGGAGATCCAACCAGTCCATTCTGAAGGAGATCAGCCCTGGGATTTCTTTGGAAAGAATGATGCTAAAGCTGAAGCTCCAGTATTTTGGCCACCTCATGTGAAGAATTGACTCATTGGAAAAGACTCTGATGCTGGGAGGGATTGGGGGCAGGAGGAGAAGGGGACGACCGAGGATGAGATCGCTGGATGGCATCACTGATTCGATGGACGTGAGTCGGAGTGAACTCCGGGAGTTGGTGATGGACAGGGAGGCCTGGCGTGCTGCAATTCATGGGATTGCAAAGAGTTGGACACGACTGAGCGACTGAAATGAACTGAACTGAACTGATGCTTAATTTTTCTGCTTTCAGAATATCTCATTGAATGGAAAAAATATTTTCTGTGTGTGGGGGAGGCAATTCACTAATTTATTTAAATGACTGTATAACTGTTATATAATTAGTATTGTTATTGGTGGAAATAATAAATAATAGTGTTTTTTTTTTTTCTTCCACTCTACGCTTATTTGGAAGACATAACAGGTGTATATGGGAAAGTGTAGCACTCATTTGTTGTTTTTGCTAAGTAAGATATTACTAGATGTTCAGAGATGTTGGTAATTACTCTGTCTGTTTTCTTTCATACTATTAGATCACTCTCCTGGTTCTTTCAGAGTAAGATTTGCTCTTCTTTTCCTCCCTATGACATCACCTTAATCAGGCACTTTTGTAACCAGCCTCTCCAGACAAAGCAAAAACTGTGTCGTAGTTGAGAAATCTCTATGAAATTTTTATTCTTGCTAAACCACTTTCTTAAAATATCTTGGCCTCATAATATTTTCTATAAGTCAGGTATACATCTATCCTTAATATTTTCATGTAATGTAGTTATATGCCTTCTCATAACTATTTGTGAAAATGGCCTAGCTGGCTATATGTTGTTACTCTCATGTTTCAAAATTTGTTTAACAGAATTTGATAGATTTTACCAGGGTCACAAATTTATAAGCAGAGTCAGAGAATGTTTGGTTGCTAATTCCATTGCTTTTCTCCATCACCATCATCATTTTTTTATGCCATTTTGCTCAAGGATTAAATGTGACCTTCAGTATCTTTCCTATCATATGTGTCACGTCACTAGTACCACAAGTCTATATGCTGCAGGGACCTATATCATCAGAATCATTATTTTCACATTTTTGTTTAAAATCTCAATCTTAATGCTACATCAAACCTGTCTATTCTCTTGAATATGTCTTATTTTCACCTATATTGTGACTACATCTTTTCTTAGCATCCTATACGAACACTCATTTAAATCCCCAGCTCATATCCCACTTTTCCAATGAAGACTACCTCACAGTTACTTGTCCCTCCTTTGACCACCTTCTCCCAGTGTAAAGCATGTCATAATGCTCACTACTTGTTTTATTTATTTTTCATGTGCCAGTTGTTTTCTCATCTATGTCTTGCATTCTTCTGTCTCCTCAGTATTCCATGAAAATGTGATTTGTTTCATTTACTTATCCAGAAACATTTTTTGAAAGCCTACTGTGTGCTAGACTCAGGGTTTACAAATATGAAAAAAATTAAAAAACATGGTCATTGTCCTGGTGGAGTTCCAATTCCAGCACTAGATATGCCAGAGGCACACACCATACTTATTTATTAATAAATGGTTTTATCCTATAGGACTTTCCAAAGATATCATATAACTGACATCAAAAACCTATTTTCCTGTTACAAAAATATTGAAGACTCTCAGATACTTCAGGAAATAAATAATGAACTGGGAGATTGAGTTTGTTCCTTCACAAATAGACCTAGGTCTTTGATCTTTATTACTTCTCTGGGTATTTCTCTTTTTCCCCTCTGCTTGGATTTCTCCATGTATTTCTCATTCTATTTCATTGTCTTGTCCTTTTACAGCTCTTTATTTTTCTCGTGTTCTCTGTTTTAGCAGATTATAAGAGTGAGCATGACAACTTTAATGGTTTCTGAACTTAGAAAGCTCTTATGATGGATATTTATTTAATCATGGTTCAATTTTCCTGGAATTGACTCATTTTAAAACTTTTATTTTTTTATTTTTTTGTCAGAAGGAAGGATAGGGTATTGCTGCCTTTAGGCAGAAAACTGTATCATAAAATGTCCATATAATAGTCTTTCTCTGCCACATGTTAGCATAATTTTTAATGTTTTTAATAATTTTAAAAATATTAATTTACCATTTTTCAGTGTGATTTCTTCACTGGGCTACTCTGCCAATTGTTTGATACAATGTGCGTTATTTTCTTATGCTGTAAGTAGATGGATGCATCATTTAAGAATTGAACTGAAAAAAAAAAAAAAAAAGAATTGCACTGGCCACAAGGAGCACAAAAGTTAAAACGCATCAATTATTCAGTGCTCAACATTCTTTACGGTCCACTTCTCACATCCATACATGATTACTGGAAAAAAATCATACATTTGACTACATGGACCTTTGTCGGTAAAGTGATGTCCCTGCATTTTAACATGCTATCTAAGTTTGTCATAGCTCTCCTTCCAAGGAGCAAGTATCTTTTAATTTCTTTGCTACAGTCAGCATTTGCAGTGATTTTGGAGCCCAAGAAAATAAAGTCTGGCACTGCTTCTAGTTTTTCTCCTTCGATTTGCCATGAAGTAATAAGAACAATGCCTTGATCTTAGATTTTTTGAATGTTGAATCTTAAGTCAGCTTTTCCACTCTCCTCTTTCACCCTCATCAAGAGACTCTTTAGTTCCTCTTTGCTTTCTGCCGTTAGAGTAGAATCATCTGCAAAGTTGAGGTTTTGATGCTTCATCTGGCAATCTTGATTGCAGTTTGTGATTCATTTGGCCTGGCATTTTTCAGGATGTAATCTGCAGGACTTCCCTGGTGGCTCAGACAATAAAGTGTCTGCCTATAGTGTGGAAGACCTGGGTTCGAGCCCTGGGTTGGGAAGATCCCCTGCAGAAGGAAATGGCAATCCACTCCAATACTATTGCCTGGAAAATCCCATGAACAGAGGAGCCTGGTAGGCTACAGACTATGGGGTCGCAAAGAGTCGGACATGACTGAGGGACTTCACTTTCACTTTTCAATCTGCATATAAGTTAAATGAGCAGGGTGATAATATAAGGCCTTCACATACTCCTATGCCAATTTTGAACCAGTCCATTGTTCCATGTCTGGTTCTGTTGCTTCTTGATCTGCATACAAGTTTCTCAGAAGACAGATGAGATGGTCTGGTAGTCCCATCTCTTGAAGAATTTTCCACAATTCGTTGTGATCCAGATTCAAAGACTTTAGCTTAGTCAATGAAGCAAAACCCGACATTTTTTTTCTGATATTCTCTTGCTTTCTCTATGATCCAGCAATGTTGGCAGTTTAATCTCTGGTTGATCTGCCTTTTCTAAACACCACTTGTACCTCTGGAAGTTCTCAGTTCATTTACTGCTGAACCTAGCTGGTAGAATTTTGAGCATCACCTTGCTAGCATGTGAAATGAACACAGTTGTACAGTATTTCCATCATCTCCACTAGCTATGTTCATAGTAATGCTTTTCTGAAGACTTAATTTCATATTCCAGGCTGTCTGGCTCTAGGTGAGTGACTACATCATAATGATTATCCAGGTCATAAGACCTTTTTTATATAGTTCTTCTGTGTATTCTTGCCACCTCTTCTTAATCTCTTATGCTTCTATTAGGTCCTTACATGACCAGGTCTCGTTTTTGTTGACTGTATAGAGCTTCTCCCTCTTTGGCTGCAAAGAATATAATCAATCTGATTTTGGTGTGGACCATCTGTGATATCTATATGTAAAGTCATCTCTTGAGTTATTGAAAAAGGGTGTTTAATATGACAAGTGTTTTCTTGACAAAACTCTGTTAGCCTTTTCCCTGTTTCATTTTGTACTCCCAGGCCAAATATGCCTGTTACTCCAGGTATCTCTTGACTTCCTACTTTTGCATTCCAATCCCCTATGATGAAAAGGACATCATATTTTGTTAGTTCTAGAAGTTCTTAGATTTTCATAGAACCTTTCAACTTTGGCTTCTTTGGCATTAGTGCTTGGGACATAGACTTCGATTATTGCGATGTTAAATGGTTTGCCTTGGAAATGAACTTATTTTGCATTTTTGAGATTGCATTCAAGTATTGTATTTCAGACTTTTATTGAGTGTTAAGGCTGCTCTATTTCTTCTATTTCTTCTCTATTACTTCTTGCCTGCAGTAGTAGATATAATGGTCATCCGAATTAAATTCTCCCGTTCCTGTCCATTTTAGTTCACTGATTCCTAATTCTGTTTTAATCAATGTCTAATTTGCTGAAGACATTTTCTTCCAATTGCTGTTTTTATCTTCCTGTAATCTGGTAAAACTCACCATATTAAATTCCTTTGCATAGTAATTATATTTATTGACATACTCTAATCCCATAGCTTCATTTTCTTGCTATCTGGTCATGTTATTTCCTATGTTTCTGTTTTGCTGGCTTTTTGGTCAACTTTCTTTATTCTAATTTACTTTTTTTTTTTGAGACTATGACTTCATATATGAAATACTGTAGAAACTAATGGAGCATCTTATGGTATCTTCTTTTGTAACTGTTCACTTCCTTTTCTAATGAAAGAAAGTGACCTAGAACTGTTTAATATATTTGTCAACTAGAAATAGATAAGTAGACTAATTATATTCCTTGGCGGAAGTCATAAAAAATTATATCTTCACCCATACATTGTTCTGTTCAGGTCTCTCCAATCTCCAATAGGAATTCAAATAATTTATATTTGTTAGGGCTATCAAACATTATCTCTTGTGTGAGTTTGTATGTGTTCATGCACGTAATTATAGTAAAAAGTCAATATTTAGATAACCAAGATAAAACTTATCTGCCTATTTTTAATGCTTAGCACTATTATGCTAATGAAAAACTGCCAGTTATTTTTATATTTTCTATCGGTTTTTTCTTACATTAAATAAGAACTCCTCATTTGAATGCACTATTTCCTATATGCTGGATACATAAAAAATTTTACAGGAAATGAGATAACTTTAAATAATTACTTCAACTCTTCCAAAGGGCAAGAGTGTAACATATAAATCTCCAAAGGGTATACCAAGCCATAACTTCTTAGAAAGTTCTTTTGTGTTAACAAGATATTTCTCATAGCTTTTTTTAATAAACTTGGCAGGAGTCCCATTATCATGACCTCAGTCATTCAAAACTATCTTAATATTCTACACAATTCCTCAATTTTATTTCCTTTATCTAAAACAGCAGTTTTTAATATATGATAGCCTATACTTTTTTCTAGAAGTATAAACACCAGTCATATACTTCATAATTTAAAAAAAAATTGAGCAATAATTTGCAAGATTATAATAAGTTCAGGTGTACAACATAGCAATTTAATATTTTTATAAATTATACTGCATTTTAAATTATTATAAAATACTAGCTATATACCCTGTTCTCTATATGTCCTTGTAGCTTATTTATTTTATACACGCTACTTTTTGCCTCTTAATCTTCTATCCCTATTTTGCCCCTCTCCATTCACTCTCTCCAATGGTAACTACTATTTTGATCTATATGTGTGAGTGCTTTCTGTTTTGTTTTTTAATATTTATTCATTTTAATTTTTAAGTTCCACACTTAAGTAATAACAGTAATTTTCTCTTTCTGAGGTACTTTACTAGTATAATACACTTTAGATCCATTCATTTTGTTGGAAATTGCAGATTTTTATTCCTTTTTTTGTTACTGAGTAGTATTATATTATGTGTATGCACAAAAATATAAAGTAAAATTTTGCAATCATACAAGTAAAAGAAATAAAAGGTATCTGAATTGAAAAGGAAAATGTTATAAAACTGTCAATATTTGTAGATGGCATGATACTGTATATAGAAAACCCTCCACCAAAAACTACTAGAACTAATAAATGACTTTAGTAAAGTTACAAGATGCAAAATTAATATACAGAAATATATTGCTTTTCTACACCCTAAATATGTACTATCATAAAGATAAATTAAGAAAATAATCTTCTGTACAATTCCATCAAAAATAATAATCTACCTAGGAATTATTTATCAAAGGAGGTACAAGATCTGTACTCTGAAAACTATAAAACACTGATATAGGAATTTGAAAATGATGAAAGAAAGAAAAGGTACCCTGTGTCCTTGGATTTGAAGAAGTGATATTGTTATATTGTTCACACTATCCAGAGCAATTTATAGATATAATACAATTCCTATCAGAATACCCATGACATTTTTCAGAGAATTAGAGCAAATAATCCTATGATTTTTATGGAACCACAAAAAAAAGAAAAAGAAAAAGAAAACACCAAATTGCCAAAGCAATCTTGAAAAAAAAAAAATTAAAGGAAGTCTTAAAGTATCACACACTCTGACTTCAGCCTATTATACATAGCTACAATAATCAAAACAGAAAGGTACTGACACAAATACAGACACATAGTTCAATGCAACAGAATAAAGAGACCAAAAATTAACTCATATATATGGTTAACTGATCTGTGACAAAAGGGGTGGGGAAATACAGTGGAAGAAAGACAGTCTTTTCAACAAGTGGTGCTGAAAAAACTGGACAGCCACATGTAAAATAATGAAATTAAGACATTTTCTAACACCATATTAAAAAAAAAAAAAAACTCAAAATGGATTAAAGACCTAAATGTAAGATTATAAACCATAACATTCCTGAAAGAAAACATAGGCAAAACACTCTTTGAGATTAATCATACCAATATCTTTTTGGCTCTGTTTCATATAACAAAGGAAACAAAAGTTAAGGAAAAAAAAATAAGCAAACAAAACAAAACAAAAAAGAACCTAACTAAATTTAAGTTTTTTCACAGCAAAGGAAACCAATGACAAAATGGGATGACAACCTACTTGAATGGGAGAAAACATTTGTGAATTATATGACTGAGAAGAGGTCAATATACAAAATATATAAATAGATGACACAACTAAATTTTAAAAACCAAATAATTGAATTCAAAATGGGAAGAAGACTTGAATAGACATTTCTCCAAAGAAGACATTCAGATGGCCAACTGGTACGTGAAAAAGTTCTCTGCTGCTGCTGCTGCTAAGTCACTTGAGTCGTGCCCAACTCTGTGTGACCCCATAGATGGCAGCCCACCAGGCTTCCCTGTCCCTGGGATTCTCCAGACAAGAATACTGGAGTGGGTCGCCATTTCCTTCTCCAATGCATGAAAGTGAAAAGTGAAAGTGAAATCATTCAATGGTGTCCGACTCTTAGCGACCCCATGGACTGCAGTCTACCAGGCTCCTTTGTCCATGGGATTTTCCAGTCAAGAATACCGGAGTGGGTTGCTTACCTTCTCCAAAAAATTTTCTCAACATGATTAATTATAGGAGATAGCCAACCTATTAGAATGACGCAGCAGCAGCCGCATTATCAAAAGTCTACAAAAAACAATGATCAGTGAAGATATAGAGAAAGGGAACACTTGTACACTGTGGGTGGGAATTGAAATTGATATAACCATTGCGGACAGCACTATGGAGATTCCTCAAAAACCTAGAATTAGAACTAACTCCTGATCCAGCAACTACACTTGGTATATATCTTGGTATATATCTGAAAAAAAAAAAAAAAAAAAGAAAAGGCTAATTCAAAAAGATAAATATATCCCAATGTTTATAGCAGCATTGCTTAACAATCACCAGAATATAGAAGTAACCCAAATAACCATCAAGAGATAAATGTATAAAGAAGATTGCTTTGGCAATATGAAGCTTTTTCGATTGTCATCAAACAATTTACAGTAAATAGCTTTACAATATCAAAGATTACCTATATATGGTAAGACATTGCTTAATGACTTTTTTACATAAATTTTGTCTCCAGACTTTCAATATGCAATAAGTTGTAAATCTATATCCTAAAAAGAAATCAAAGTTGTGGGATGTTTAGTATTTGTCAAAGAAGTGTCTTAAATAAATATATTGTTTCTTTCTATCATAAGTATATTTCTCCAAATATATCAAGTCAAAAGTCTGAATTTAAGACTATTTTTAAATAAGAATTTAATGTTTCCTTAAATAAATGATAAAGATTAAAAATACTTTTCTGCTTTTTTTTGTATTTATTCAGTATGTTTATACAAATAACTTGGATCTTTGGCCACTTATGGAATT
The DNA here is from genome assembly GCF_032405125.1 of Capricornis sumatraensis. Taxonomy (NCBI): domain Eukaryota; kingdom Metazoa; phylum Chordata; class Mammalia; order Artiodactyla; family Bovidae; genus Capricornis; species Capricornis sumatraensis. The sequence continues at coordinate 41,060,058 of NC_091074.1, read as the reverse complement.
GCTTAAACAAGTAAAAGACAATGAATTTAACAATTTACTGTTCTTTGACATACTCATTAGTTATTTTGCAGATAAGTGTTACAAAAATTTACTGTACTGTTAATGGTTAACATCAGTTCAAGTTTATCCTGAAAGATAAGGAATGCATACAAGAAATATTAAATAACCAATGGGGAAAATTTGTCAGTGTGATTAACTATAGTTTTATGATATTATCCTGACTATGCATTAGCTAAATATGATCTGAAGAAAAGAAAAAAATTCTGTGACAACTAGATGAGTATAAAACTTATTTTGAAATTAAAATTTTCTAAAATCCCAAAATATAAAAAGACTATACAAGTTTCTAACTTGAATCAATATTCAAAAGATACTAAGTATAATCAACAGTTATGTAAATTTTCTAATAAACTAAGAAAAATTTGATGAACATACTGATATTCATTACTTTAAAATTTCTTTTCAGTTCATTGAACACTTAAATTTGATATTTATAATAATGAATGCACAATGAATATATTTTATGATCTTAGAAAATATATTAAAGTTTTGAAATCAAATATAGAAGTCAATGTTAAAGGAAATTAGTATACAATTCAGTTATTAAATAGCCAGTAAAAATTTGGGGGCAAATTGAGATGTACTATAAGCATAGGATTGATATGTACACTGATATATCTGGGATGAATGGCCAACAGGAACCTACTGTGTAGAACAGAAAACTAATTGATAGTATGTGGCAACCTAGATATGCAGAAAATTTGAGAAAGAATGTATGTGTGTGGCTGAATCACTTTTCTTCATGGCTTGAGCCTAGCACAACATTGTTAATCAACCATGCTGCTGCTGCTGCTGCTAAGTGGCATCAGTAGTGTCCGACTCTGTGCGACCACATAGACGGCAGCCCACCAGGCTCCCCCATCCCTGGGATTCTCCAGGCAAGAACACTGGAGTGGGTTGCCATTTCCTTCTCCAATGCATGGAAGTGAAGAGTGAAAGTGAAGTCGCTGCCATGTCTGACTCAGCGACCCCATGGACTGCATGCAGCCTACCAGGCTCCTCTGTCCATAGAATTTTCCAGGAAAGAGTACTGGAGTGGGGCCATACTCCAAAATAAAATAAAGAGTTAAAAAAAAGTGTAAAATGTATGACAAATTTTGAAAAATTATTGCTAAAATAATATAAAATATCTCATTGTTAATTTTGCTATATAATCATATCAATGATAATGACATTATTTTGTATCTAACTGATTAAATAAAATATAACATTATCATATGTTTCTTTTTTTGTTTATTATGTCAGACAGAGAATTTAAAATTACAAATGTGCCCTGCATTATTCTTTTAATGGAGAGCACTAGTATATAGATAAATTTTCCTCATTTTTCACATATTATTACTGCAGTATTTATTTCTATCATATGCAAGTATTACTCATGCTCTCAGTTATTTCTTAAATACTTTCAGTGATATTTTGATAAATTTCTATACATTATGAACCAGTTGGATACAGAGGACAGAAACATAACAGCTGAATTATTTATAGAAGCTTTTCATTTTTTTTTTTCAATTTTAATGACATTCAGTTCAGTTCAGTCACTCAGTCGTGTCCGAGTCTTTGTGACCCCATGAATCGCAGCACGCCAGGCCTCCCTGTCCATCAGCAAATCCCAGAGTCTACTCAGACTCACGTTCATCGAGTCGGTGATGCTATGCAGTCATCTCATCCTCTGTCATCCCCTTCTCCTCCTGCCCCCAATCCCTCCCAGCATCAGAGTCTTTTCCAATGAGTCAACTCTTCACATGAGGTGGCCAAAGTACTGGAGTTTCAGCTTTAGCATCAATCCTTCCAAAGAAATCTCAGGGTTGATCTCCTTCAGAATGGACTGGTTGGATCTCCTTGCAGTCCAAGGGACTCTCAAGAGTCTTCTCCAGCACCACAGTTCAAAAGCATCAATTCTTCGGCACTCAGCCTTCTTCACAGTCCAACTCTCACATCCATACATGACCACTGGAAAAACCATAGCCTTCACTAGAGGGACCTTAGTCGGCAAAGTAATGTCTCTGCTTTAGAATATGCTATCTAGGTTGGTCATAATTTTTCTTCCAAGGAGTAAGCGTCTTTTAATTTCATGGCTGCAGTCACCATCTGCACTGATTTTGGAGCCCCAAAAATATAAAGTCTGACACTGTTTCCACTGTTTGCCCATCTGTTTCCCATGAAGTGATGGGACCGGATGCCATGATCTTCTTTTTCTGAATGTTGAGCTTTAAGCCAACTTTTTCACTTTCCACTTTCCCTTTCATCAAGAGGCTTTTTAGTTCCTCTTCACTTTCTGCCATAAGGGTGGTGTCATCTGCATATCTGAGGTTATTGATATTTCTCCCAGCAATCTCGATGCCAGCTTGTGCTTCTTCCAGTCCAGCGTTTCTCATAATCTACTCTGCATATAAGTTAAATAAGCAGGGTGACAATATACAGCCTTGACGTACTCCTTTTCCTATTTGGAACCAGTCTGTTGTTCCATGTCCAGTTCTAACTGTTGCTTCCTGACCTGCATATAGATTTCTCAAGAGGCAGGTCAGGTGGTCTGGTATTCCCATCTCAGAATTTTCCACAGTTTATTATGATCCACACAGTCAAAGGCTTTGGCATAGTCAATAAAGCCAAAATAGATGTTTTTCTGGAACTCTCTTGCTTTTTCCATGATCCAGCGGATGTTGGCAATTTGATCTCTGGTTCCTCTGCCTTTTCTAAAACCAGCTTGAACATCAGGAAGTTCACGGTTCACCTATTACTGAAGCCTGGCTTGGAGAATGTTGAGCATTACTTTCCTAGCGTGTGAGATGAGTGCAATTGTGTGGTAGTTTGAGCATTCTTTGGCATTGCCTTTCTTTGGGATTGGAATGAAAACTGACCTTTTCCAGTCCTGTGGCCACTGCTGAGTTTTCCAAATGTGCTGGCATATTGAGTGCAGCACTTTCACAGCATCATCTTTCAGGACTTGAAATAGCTCCCCTGGAATTCCATCACCTCCACTAGCTTTGTTTGTAGTGGTGCTTTCTAAGGCCCGCTTGACTTCACATTCCAGGATGTTTGATAAAATATATTAATTCTATTTTTTTAATATCTTTGGTTATTCTTTTTGACAAATAATCATCAAAATAAGAGCAGGCAATTTAGAAATATTTGTTGATTATAAAACTTTATAAACTTCAAGTTGCTTTTCTATTTTCTTCTAGCTTTGAAAGACTATTAAAAATATATTTTTTTATTTTTCTTCTTGTTGTACAAGCCTCTCCCTTTAGACTTCTTCATGCAATTTTTTAAAACTTGTGATATTCATATTGGTCCTCAATGATACTCGTTCCATTTGGGGATATGTAATTGTCTTGTTTATTTCTGGTTGGATTTTAAATATCTGATTTATAAAGCATTGCATGCCATTTTGGAGAAGGCAATGGCAACCCACTCCAGTACTCTTGCCTGGCAAATCCCATGGATGGAGGAGCCTGGTGAGCTGCAGTCCCTGGGGTGGCACAGAGTCAGACACCACTGAAGCGACTTAGCAGCAGCAGCAGCATGCCATTTTAGTACACCAAAGTGTATATGAGTTTAAACAAAAATGCCTGGGACAGCCATAGGTGAAATTTCACTATGCTTCAAGGAGTGCTATTAGCTGACAGACTATAGCTTTTAGTCTCTTCATACATTTCTATAATTTTTATCCTCCATTCTTGAAATCCTTTATCTACACTGTGATAGTTTTTGTCATCCTGTCTAGCTGACTGTATCAAACAGTAGTTTAAATGTTGCTGTGAAAGCATTTTGTAGCTGAGGTTAGTATCTACAATCAAATGTCTTTAAGGAAAGGACATGACCTTTCATAGTGAGCTTGAGCATCATCCAAACAGGCTGAAACCTGAAAGGCTAAAAAGTAAGATTTCCCAGAGAACTTTCCTCCCCAGTGTTGCAGCCTGATTTCATGGGTTTCCAAACTAATTGCTCACCAACAATTTTAGACATGCCAGATGCCACAACACTATAATATATGATTATATTTAATATATTTTATAGTCTTTAAATATATATATATATATATATATCTTTCTAGTTTTTTCTATGGAGAACACTAAATTATATATTAGAACACTAAAAAAAAGTGTATTTAATTTGTTCTTCTTTTTGTAAAGGAAGATGGGAACAGAAATGTTGATTTTCATGTAATATTACAGATACTTGTGGTTTGAAAATATTTTTGGCTCTCAAAATTACGTGGTTACACTGAGCCTTGATATTCTCTGTCTGTATAACTTTCTAAGAGGAGTACTTGAAAAAATGTAGGAATAGAGACCAAAAGCTCCTACAAAGGTGTGAATCGGCCTGCTGTGGGGACAGGCACACAGGCAGCAGCAGTTCTGAGAGGCCTGTGTTGGTATAAGTCCTCTTTGAGTTTGCCCATAGCCCTACCACAGAGGCTATAGTCTCCGTGTGTGGGTCACCTCAGGCCAAACAACTAACAGGAAGGGACCACAGCCCCATCCAACAGCAGACAATTGGATTAAAGATTTACTGAACATGGTCCTGCCCACTAGAGTAAGATTCAGTTTTCCCAACAGCCAGTCCTTCCTATCAGGAAGCTTGCACAAGCCTATTATCATCATTCATCAGAGGGCAGACAGAAGAAGCAAGAACTACAATCCCATAGACTTCAGAATGAAAAATCACAATTACAGAAAGCTAACCAAAATGATCACATGGGTTACAGTCTTGTATAACTCAATGAAGCTATGAGCCATGCTGTGCAGGGCCACCCAAGACAGATGGGTTCTGATGGTGAGTTCTGACAAAATGTGGTCCACTGGAGAAAGGAATGGCAAACCACTTCAGTATTTTTGTCTTGAGAACCCCATGAAAAATACAAAAGGGCAAAAAGATATGACATCAAAATATGAGCTCCCCCAGATTAGTAGCCATCCAGTATGCTACTGGGGAAGAGCAGAGAAATAGTTACAGAAAGAATGAAGAACCCAGGCCAAAGCATAAAAGATGCTCAATTGTGGATGTGACTGGTATTAATATAAAGTCTGATGTTGTAAAGAACAAAACTGCATAGGAACCTCGAATGTTAGGTCCATGAATCAATGTAAACTGGACATGGTCAAGCAGGAGAAGGTGAGTGAATATCGACATTCTAGAAATCAGTGAATTAAAGTGACAAGAATGGGAGAGTTTAATTCAGATGACCATTATATATACTACTGTGGGCAAGAACCCCTTAGAAGAAATGGAGTCGCCCTCACAGTTAACAAAATAGTCTGAAATGCAGTACTTAGGTGCAGTCTCAAAAATGACAGGGATTTTGTTTTGTTTCTAAGGCAAGCCATTCAACATCACGATAGTCCAATCTTACTCAAACCACTAATGCTGAAGAAGCTGAATTTGAGCAGTTATCTGAAGACCTACAACAACTTCTAGAACTAAAAAGGAAAAAGAAAAAAAAATGATATATTTTTCATCATGAGGGATTGGAATGCAAAAGTAGGAAGTCAAGAGATACCTAGAGTAACAGGCAAGTTTGGCCTTAGGGTACAAAATGAGACAGGGCAAAGACTAATGTAGCATTGTCAGGAGAACACACTGGTCATAGCAAACACCCTCTTCCAACAATGCAAGAGATGACTCTACACATAGACATCACCAGATGGTCAACACCAAAATCAGTTTGATTATATTTTTTGCAGCTGAATATGGAGAAGCACTATACAGTCAGCAAAAACAAGACCTGGTTGTGGAGGGACCTAACAAAAGCAGAAGAGATTAATGAGAGGTGGCAAGAATACACAGAAGAACTAAATGAAAAAGGTCTTAATGACCCAGATAATCACTGTGGTGTAGTCACTGGTGTAGAACTAGACATCCTAGAGTGTGAAGTTAAGTGGGCCTTTGGAAGCATGACTACAAACATACCTGGTGGAAGTGATGGAACTCCAGCTGAGCTATTTAAAACCCTAAATGACTGCTTTTAAAATGCTATACTCAAGATCTCAGGACATTTGGAAAACTCAGCAGTAGCCACAGGACTGGAAAAGCTCAGTTTTCATTCCAATCCAAGGAATGGGTTGGAATTCCAAGAAAGGCAATGCCAAAGAGTGTTCAAACTACTGCAAAATTGCATTCATTTCTTATGCTAGCAAAGTAATGCTCAAAATCCTTCCAGATAGTTCAGAAGTGCATAAACCAAGAACTTTCAGATGTGCATGTGGGGTTTAGAAAAGGCAAAGAAACCAGAGATCAAATTGCCAACATCCACTGGATCAAAGAGAAAGCAAGGGAATTCCAGAAAAACATCTACTTATGTTTCATTGACTATGCTAAAGACTTTCACTGTTTGAGTCACAATAAATTGGGAAATTCTTAAAGAGATGGGAAAAGCAGACCACCTTACCTGTCTCCTGAGAAACTCGTATGCAGATCAAGAAGCAACAGTTAGAACATGGAACATTTCTAACAGTTCAACAGTTAGAACATGGAACAATGCTGCTGCTGCTGCTGCTGCTAAGTCGCTTCAGTCATGTCTGACTCTGTGTGATGCCATAGACGGCAGCCCACCAGGATCCTCTGTCCTTGGGATTCTCTAGGCAAGAATACTGGAGTGGGTTGCCATTTCCTTCTCCAATGCATGCATGCATGTTAAGTTGCTTCAGTTGTGTCCAACTCTGTGCGACCCTATGGACAGCAGCCCACCAAGCTCCTCTGCCCACAGGATTCTCTAGGCAAGAATACTGGAGTGGATTGTCGTTTCCTTCTCCACATGGAACAATGGACTGGTTCAAAATTGGGAAGGGAGTATGTTAAGGCTGTATATTGTCACCCTGCTTATTTACATCATGTGAAATGCTGGGCTGGATGACTCACAAGCTGGAGTCAAGATTTCTGGGAGAAATATCAGCAACCTCAGATATGCAGATGATACCAACCTTATGGTAGAAAGTGAACAGGAACTAAAAAGCCTCTTGATGAGGGTGAAAGAAGAGTGTTAAAAAGCTGGATTAAAATTCAACATTCAAGAAACTAAGATCATGGCATCTGGTCCCATCATTTTATGGCAAATAGAAGACAAAAAAGTGGATACAATGAAAGACTTTATGTTCTTGGGCTCCAAAATCACTGCAGAGGTGACTGCAACCATGAAATTAAAAGATGCTTTAGTCCTTGGAATAAAAGCTATAACAACCTAGACAGTGTATTATAAAGCTGAGACATCGATTTGCTGACAAACATATAGTCAAAGCTATGATTTTTCCAGTAAAAACCATAAAGAAGCCTGTGCCATAAAGAAGCCTGTGTGCTGAAGAATTGATTCTTTTGAATTGTGACACTGGAGAAGACTCTGGAGAGTTCCTTGGACCTCAAGGAGATCAGATCAGTCAATCCTAAAGAAAATCAACCCTGAATACTCATTGGAAGGATTGAAGCTGAAGCTGAAGCTCCAGTACTTTGGCCACCCGACTGAGAAGCCAGGTCATTGGGAAAGATCCTGATGGTGGGAAAGATTGAGGGCAGGAGGAAAAGGGAATGACAGAGGTTGAGAGGGTTGAATGGCATCACTGACTCAATGGCCATGAGTTTGAGCAATTCTGGGAGATAGTGAAGGGCAGGGGAGCTCATATGCTGCAGTCCATGGGGTTGAAAAGAGTCAAACACAACTTAGTGACTGAACAACAACAATGAGAAACTACTCTTAAAAACTTCTATATAACAGTATATATATGAGGGAAATATATATACTGTTATATAGAAGTAGGTTATCCCAGTTTCATATTCATTATTCTTTCTTTTACTGTTAGAATTTTTGCATTGGTATACCAAACATATTCTCATATTCCATCATATTGTTTCCAAATTGGAAATTGCTATTGTTTAATCAAGAATCTCCTCAAGCATCATGTCTCTTGACTCATCATGTCAAGATTTCACATATTAACATTTCAATATGTAATTCAAACGCCATTGAATCATAGTTTCCTCTCTGAATGTTTAACCGGGTGCATGGAGCACAGAAGAGTGAGATATTCACATCTTCATTTTGGTTTGTGTTCTGAATGAGGCTAGCAGCAATGTTCTACTATTTAAAATGACAACTAAATTGGTCTTCAAAGAGTAAATGAGGATTAAACACTAAAGTGAACATAACATATGGTAAAGAAAATATGGGACAGGTATACTCTAGTGCAGAAAATCTTTGAAATGAAAACAAAACTGTAAGTCAAATTTTGTAACATAAGGAGTGAGGTTCATAATATTAGAAAACTCTGAAGCAAAGGTTGCTCCCTGGAAAACTGCCACATATAGGCTGAAATGAAGTGGAATTCAGCTTGAAGTTAATCCTAATCAGTTCAGCTTCATGGTGGGTGTGCGGTGGATAGAGTTTTATTTCTTCTATAAAATGTGTGTGGTGGGGAAAGCAAAAGCAGTCAAAACAGGCAAGATAATTTTTAGTTTAAATGAGAGGTGAGTGTCATCTTAAAGTTGGTTTTATGGGTAAGACACTAAGATTGCCTGTGTACTAAGAATTAACCACTTTTGGGATGCTCAAGCCCTGCAAATTTCAAAGTACTAGTCTTTGACCAGCTCCTGTGAGGTGAACTCTGAACACTTGGAAAAGATCTTGTCAGACAAGAATGTCTTTGTATACCTGAGACCTTACACCACATCAGATAGTTTATGCTGAATAATGTTATTTAGAGTGTACATCTATTTTTGTTTACATGGGCCCCTGATTCAAACTATATCAGATTGACCTCTGTGGGGTATGGGTCTGGAGACTTATTAATCTAAGGTCAGTTGTATGAGCATTCCAAGACTCCATCAATGACCTCCAACAAAAATTCTGGATACAAAGGCTTGAGAGAGCTTTCCTGGTTGGAAAAACTTTCTATTAAAATGTTGACTCACACTATTGCTGAGAGAAGGAAGCACTATCCACTGGAAGAAGACAGTGGAAGCCCTACGTGGTTCCTCCTGCACTTCTTCGTATGAAAACTATTTAAAATGGTTTTATTCTGCATCCCTTTGATATGATAAACCATAACTCTGAGAATAACAGATCTTATTCCTCAATTTTCTGATTTCTGGCAAATTGTGGAACCCACAGATTCCTGACATACTGCCTCAGTGGCACTATGATATCATAACATGGAGGAGAAAAAAGAAAAGAAAAAGAATTAAGCATTCCACTTTTATAAGAATAATCTATTATGCATGAGTTACTATACCAAAAGCTGTGACAGTTGTAGCTAGAAAAATTAACATCTTATATACAAAGTAATATAGGCCACTCAGAACTAGAGTTTACTATTTACCTATTTCTGAATAAATAAATAAAATTCAGATCCAGAAGGGTCCTTCTTGATTATATTAGTAAGCTTAATTATAAGCTTAATTATATAGAATTGTATAAATTATTATTTAGAATCATATAAATGTATGATTCTTGAAATCATTTTCATGTTACACAACATGTACACAGCATGAAAATTTGCAAAATTACTTTTTTACTTTTTGTTCCACTTTTTTTCCACTTTCATTTTTGTTCCATTTTGTTGTTCAGTTTTTCTTCTTGTATAATTTCCATGTTGAAATGGTAGAACCTCAACTGTAACTGCGGTATCTTGATCGTTACAGCTGTGACAGAGTCTACTAAACTGTTTTAACATGGGAAAAGCATACTTCTGGGAACTAGGTGTAGAGGTATTTTTAAAAATAATCTCTCTATGCTTACGCTTTATTATATATTTTACCTGAATGATACTATTAAGTTATTCTTTCTATGTCCAGCATTCTTTTGGATCTTCCTAAACAGTTAAATTATTTTTATAGAGAAGTTGAAGAACAGGGAAGCCTGGCATGCTGCAATCCATGGGGTCACAAAGAGTCAGACATGACTGAGAGACTGAACAACAAGAAATGACTCCTTACATTTGAATCCCTTCTTTTGTATTCATTTCTTCTTGAGAAAGTGAATGTTTCAATGGTACTTCCAAAGACTCTAATCAGAAATTTTCACAACTTATAACTAGATACAATTTTTGATAATTTTTTTGCAGTTTAAAGTATTTTTGATTGTCTTCTGTTGTCTATATTTATTGATGAGAAGACTACTGACTTGAATAGTCCTTTCTTTTTATTTTTAAATGTACTTTTCTTTCAATTCTATTTTAACTTTATTATGCCACATTAGTATTATTAATTGACTTTCTTCAAAAGCATGGTGCAGTATGTAGTTTCCACATTGCCATTGCAGAGTTTTATTCTATTCAAGGGTCCACATAGGCCACAGTTATTCTTTACACTTCCACTTGACAATCAGCACATATTTTCACTTTTGCATCAGTCCTTTATAACTTTCAAATAGCTACAGTTGTCTCAGTTGTTACACTTTTCATAAGTATTAAACTATAGATTTGCTCCCTTAAAGATATCTGGGGCATAAATTCTTAAAGTGTGGTCTGGGATTTCTGAGTGTCCTAAGATCTTTTCAGAGGGCCTGGGAGATCAAAACAATCTCCTCACTGGGAAGGGAGGTGGGCATGATGTTCAAGTGGGAGGGGATATAGGTAAACCGATGGCTGATTCATGTTGATGTTTGGTAGAAAACAGCATAATATTGTAAAGCAATTATCCTTCAATAATAAATAAATAAATTAGAGGAATTACAATTTTTTAAAAAATATTCACTTATTCTCTCAGGAGTGTCAAGTTTCTAAATGACCTGGGATACCGAAAGAGATTGAATGAAAAAGGCAGATAGGGGAATATCATCATAATCTATTAATGCACACAGGAAAGAAATGTGTAAATCCTATAAAACAATGCAGATCTTCTTAAAAAAATTTCTTTGTTGAAAAATATATTTATAAGAAATAAAATACTATTTATGTTAACTGATGGATTAATTACTGCTTTTTAAAATAACATATATATTTTTAAATTATCAGTTTTAATTTCTAAGGAATGATATCAATCTATCAATATAGTATAATAAATAAACATAAGTATCTTTATTAATTTTTAAGGGTAAATGGTTTTAAGACCAAGTGTTGGAGAACCACTGTTCTGGGCCATCAAATCTTTGCCATTAAGGATTATCTTTTCTTTTTGTTCAGTCCCTAAGTCATGTTCGACTCTTTGCGATCCCATGAACTGCAGCACTGATCACTAAGGAAGGCTTTCATATCTCTCCTTGCTATTCTTTGGAACTCTGCATTCAGATAGGTATAGCTTTCCTTTTCTCCTTTTCCTTTTGCTTGTCTTCTTTTCTCAGCTATTTTAAGGCCCCCTCAGATAATCATTTTGCATCTTTGCATTTCTTTTTCTTAGCGATGGTCTTGATCACTGCTTGCTGTACAATGTTACAAACCTCTGTCCATAGTTCTTCAGGCACTCTATTAGATCTAATTCCTTGAATCTTTAACCACTTTCATTGTATAATGTTAAGGGGTTTGATTTAAGTCATACCTGAATGATCTAGTGGTTTTCCCTACTTTTTTCATGTAAGTCTGAATTCTGCACTATGAAGTTCATAATCTGAGCCATGCTGACCGTACAGGCTTCGCCATCTTCAGCTGCAAAGAATGCAATCAGTCTGATTTTGGTACTGACCATTTCGTGATGTCCATGTGTAGAGCCATCTCTTGGGTTGTTGGAAGAGGGTGTTTGCTATGACCAGTGCATTCTCTTGGCAAAACTCTGTTAGCCCTTGCCCTGCTTCATTATGTACTCCAAAGTCAAACTGGCCTGTTACTGCAGGTATTACTTGTTACTCCAGGAAGTATTTGATCCTACTTTTGCATTCCAGTCTGCTATGATGAAAAGGACATATTTTTTGGTGTTAGTTCCAGCATGTGAGAACTCATCTCAACACTAGGATAGTAATGCTCAAAACTCTCCAAGCTAGGCTTCAACAGTACATGAACCTAAGAACTTCCTGATTTTCAAGCTGGATGTAGAAAAGGGAGAGGAAACAGAGATCAAATTGCCAACATCCATTTACTCATAGGAAAAACAAGAGAATTCCAGGAAAACATCTACTTCTGCTTCATTGACTACACTAAAACCTTTGACTGTGTGGATCACAACAAACTGCGGAAAATTCTTAGTACCAGACCACCTTACCTGCCTCCTGAGAAATCGTATGCAAGTCAAGAATCAGCAGTTAGAATTGTACATGGAACAAAGGTCTAGCTCCAAATTGGGAAAGGAGTACATCAAGGCTGAGTATTGTCAACCTGTTTATTTAACTTATATGCAGAGTACATCATGGAAAATGCTAGGCTGGATGAAGTACAAGGTGGAATCATGATTTCCAGGAGAAATATCAACAACCTCAGATAGGCAGATGGCACCACCCTTATGGCAGAAAGCAAAGAGAAACTAAAGAGCCTCTTGATGAAAGTGAAAGAGGAGAGTGAAAAAGCAGGCTTAAAAACTCAACATTCAAAACCTAAGATAATGGCATCTGTCCCATCACTTCACAGCAAATAGATGGGGAAACATTGGAAACACAGAGAGATTATTTTCTTAGGCTCCAAATTCATGCAGATGGTGACTGCAGCCATGAAATTTAAAGACACTCCTTGGAAGAAAGGCTATGACCAACCTATACAACATATTAAAAAGCAGAGACATTAGCTTGCCAACAGATATCCATCTAGTCAAAGCTATGTTTTTTTGAGTAGTCATATATGGATGTGAGAGTTGGACTTTAAAGAAAACTTCACACCACAAAAATTATGCTTTTGAACTGTGGTGTTGGAGAACACTCTTGAGAGTCCCTTGAACTGTAAGGAGATCAAACCAGTTAATCCTAAAGGAAATCAACCCTGAATATTCATTGGAAGGACTGATGCTGAAGCTGAAACTCTAGTACTTTGGCCACCTGATGCGAGGAACTGAGTCATTGGAAAATACCCTGATGAAGGGAAAGATTGAAGACAAGAGGAAAAGGGGATGACAGAGGATTAGATGGTTGGATGGCATCCCTGACTCAAGGGACATGAATTTGAACAAGTTCCAAGAGATGGTGGTGGACAAGAATGCCTGGGGTGCTGCAGTCCATGCCTTCAAAAACAGTCTGACACAACTGAGCCACTGAACTGAACTTTCTTTGTCTATGATTCAGTGAATATTGCCAATTTGATCTCTGATTCCTATGCATCTTTGAGATGTACCCAGCTCGTACATTTGAAAGTTCTCTTCACATACTGCTCAAGCCTATTTTGAAGAAGTTTGAGTACTACCTTGCTAGCATGTGAAATAAGCGCAATTATATGGTAGTTTGAACATTTTTTGGCATTGCCTTTCTTTGGGACTGGAACTAAACTGACCTTTTCCTGTCTGTGACTTTTTCCTGTCTGTGACCACTGCTAAGTTTTACAAATTTGCTGTTATATTGAGTGCAGCCCTTTAACGGTATTGTATTTTAGGATTTGAAATGGTTCAATTGGAATTTCATCCACTAGCTTTATTCATAGTGATGCTTCCTAGGGCCTTCTTGATTTTACATTCCAGGATGTCTGGCTCTAAGTGAGTGACAACATCATGTTTATCTGGGTCAGTAAGATCTTTTCTGTATAGTTCTTCTGTGTATTCTTGCTACTTCTTCTTAATCTCTTCTGCTTCTGTTATATCCTTACTGTTTCTGTCCTTTATCATGCTCATCCTTACATGATATCTCCAGTTTTCTTGAAGAGATCTCTAGTCTTTCCCATTCTATTGGTTTCCTCTATTTCTTTGCATTGTTTGTTTAAAAAGGCTTTCCTGTTTCTTATCTCTCTTTATCTCTCTTTGCTATTATCTGATACACTGCATTGCTCCCTTTCCTTTCACTTCTCTTCTTTCCTTTGATAGTTGTAAAGCATCCTTACACAGTCACTTTGCATTTTTCTCTTTTTTTCTTTGAGATGGTTTCAGTCTCTTCCTCTTGCACCGTTACAAACCTCCATCCATACTTCTTCAAGAAATCCATCTATGAAATCTATTCCCTTGTATATATTTGTCACCTCCACTGTATAATCATAAGGGATTTGATTTTGACCACACTTGAGTGACATAGTGCTTTACCCTACTTTCTTTGATTTAAGCCTGAATTTTGCAATAAGGGGCTCATGATCTAAGCCACAGTCAATTCCAGTTCTGGTTTTTGCTCACTCTATAGGTTTTTCACATCTTCAGCTGCAAAGAATATAATCTGTCTACTTTCTATATTGACCATCTGGTTGATATCTATGTGTAGAGTTGTCTCATGGGTTGTTGAAAAATGATATTTGCCAAAACTACTGTGTTCTCTTACAAAACTCTATTAGACTTTGCCCTGCTTCACTTTCTACTCCAAGGTCAAATCTTCCTATTACTCCAGGTATGTCTTGACTTCCCTCTTTTGCATTCCAATCCCCTGTTATGGGAAAGGACATTTTTTGGGAGGTGAGTTCTAAAAGGTTTTATAGTTCTCATAGATTGCATCAATTTCAGCTTCTTTGATGCCTGTGTTTGGGCCATATTACTTGGATTACTGAAATGTTGAATATTTTGCCTTGGAAGAAAATAGAGATCATTCTGTCATTTTTGAGGTTTCACCCAAGTACTGCATTTTGGACTCTTGTTGCCTGTGGAAGCTAATCCATTTCTTCTAAGGGGTTTTTGGCCGCAGTAGTAGATATAATGGTCATCTGAGTTAAGTTTGCCCATTCCCATTCATTTTAGTCCACTGATTCCTAACATGTTGAAGTTCAATCTTGCCATCTCCCGCTTGGCCATATCCAATTCACCTTGATTATGGATCTAACATTCCAGGATCCTATGTAATTTTGTCCTTTACAGAATTGGACTTTACCTTCATCACCTAGAAACATATACAACTCAGTGTCATTTCTACTGTGATCTGACCTCTTCATTCTTTCTGGAGCTTTTAGTAATTGCCCCTTGCTCTTCCCTGTGAACACCTTCTGACCTGGGGGACTCAACTTTTGGTGTCATATCTTTTTGCATTTTCTTACTGTTCAAGGGGTCCTTGTAGAAAGAATACTGGAGTGGTTTCCTATCTCCTCCTACAGTGGATCACATTTTGTCAGAACTCTGACAAATGTGATGATAGTTGTGATAGAAATATAAAGCAAACTTAGAAGTTTTGAGGGTAAAATCTTTCAATATAGAATTTTTGTATTTCAAATGTTATATGTAATATGTATCATATAATGTATATTATATTATATTATATTATATACTATATTATCTTTCAAGATTGACTAGCTACTACTGCTAGGCTTCAGTTACAATCACCAGTCCCCCACTGCTGTGAAGAACAATGAAATACAAATGATTTCAGTTAGATACAGTCACTCCATGCTCATTTAGAAAAAGCTAAAATTTCACACTAAAGAAGTTTTATCAAGGTGTTTATTAAATTTCCAAACTATATTATATTGTATTTTGCTTTGAATGTAAGAAAATAAAGTCACTCTAATTTTTATAATCACATAGCTCGAATTGATAAGAAGCATTGTGTAAATTGTCTGTAGCATGATTGTATTAGAATTTCACATTTACAATGAATTCATTAAAAAATGTATTTTTTCTTTTAAACTGAGTAGAACTGATTTGGCAGCTGGCATGCAATTAAAGACGGACTCAAGTTCAAAATAAAATATATTCTGTATTGGACTCATTTGCTCACTATCTTATCTTATCTGGCACTTGAAGATAGCTCTCAAAGCATACAGTTAATTATAGTGGTTTATTTTACACACATAATTCTAAGAATTTTTAAAAAATGCTTAGGTTCTTGAGTTTTTTTTTTTTTTTTTGAGATCTCCAATTTCTCAAGTATTTTGAAAAATGTGTTTCCAAGTTATATTACATCCTTTAAGAGATACTTGATTCTTACTTCAAAACAATATATTTCCTAGTAGCATTATTTAAATAAACAAATATAATAGCAATTGAATTAGAAAGATTAAGTTATCTGGAAATATTAGTTTTATATCTGACTTTTTAGGATCCTGAAATGGAACTATGTATTTAATCTTTATTATTGCATTTATTGAAGTTCTTCCAGAACAATCCCCTTGACAAAAAGAAAACACAAAATTGAAGGGGATGTAGAAAACTTTATTTTTTTACTAACAGATGATTCACTTTTAATCATTTACTTTAAAAAAAACCTAATGAAAGTTTTACCTTTTATCTTCCAAAAAAATCTTATGCATATCTTTAGCAAATGGCTTAAAGCCAAACCACACAGTGAAATTTTCATGTTCATGAATAGAATGAGTTAGCTTAAAAAGAAAGTTCAATCATTAGGTATAATTTCCAACTTCTAACAAATTTTATCACTCACAATCTATTATTAATTATCATTAGTCTGTAAACTCTTTCTTCAGATTGTAGAAGGAAAACAGTTTATTCTGTGCCACTTTGTGTGATATATTGAGACAACTCAGAGAATAATCAATAAACTGAATTATCTCCCTTCCTTCCTTTTGGCTTCCAACAGCAAAAAAAGATAATAGAAAACTCTCAAATGATACTGTTTTCAAATTAGCCAGATTATCATTAATACCAAGAAAATGAAAAAAATAATACTTGGATATGAGAATTGAAGCAAAATAGAATATATATTTGCAACCTTTGAAGAGATAAATGACATTAAAAAAAAAAATGTTTTACTGCAGTATGTTTGAATGGATATTGTTTTTTAAATGGCTATAATGAGTCACATGAGTAATGGTACCATACTTTTGGGGGAGCCAATAAACACCCTTTTGTGGTTTTTTGAGCACATTTTATTCTCACACTAAATAGATACTTAAACAAATAGTAAAGAGGTTAAAAAAAAAATTAAAAAAAAGGTCATTCAGGTACAGTCATCCCTAGGTATCTGCAGGGGATTTGTTCCAGGAACCAAATCCACAGATGCTCAAGTTCCTTAAATAAAAGGATGCATTTTTTGCATACAACCCGCACACATCCTCCCATCTACTTTGAAATAATCTTTTGATTGCTTATAATACCTAATACAATGTAAATACTATGTAAACAGTTTAAATATAATGTAAATGTTATGTAAAAAGTTGCTGGAGCATGGCAAATTCAAGTATAATTTTTGGGGAATTTCTGGACTTGTTTCTCCAAATATTTTCTATGCGAGTTTGGTTGAACCTGAGGATGTGGAACCCACAATTATGGAGGACCAAATGTGAAAGTGTTTTCATATAGTATTATCCTCAAGGATTTGCATTTTGAGATAGCCCACTAGTACTAAAAGTCAAAAATAACCAATTTTGCAATGTTCACAGGCTGTTTCCTTAGACTTATACATACGCATAATTTTCTTAGCCTTGGCTCTGGCCCTAAATATATACTCAAAATTAAACTGTTTAAGACATCCTTAATAATTACTAATAAAGAGAAGCTAAAGATCAAAAATATTTCTCCTCTAGTTACTTTTAGAAATAAAGGGTTATCAATTAATAGTCAAACTAATAAAATTATGATATCTTTTAAAAATAATAGATATATCCATTTTCACTTACATTTCTTAATAAACATTGAATTTTCATTGCAAATAATATACCAAAATGTTATTACTGAATACAAAATATTAAAAATATTAAAAGCTTAAGACTATACCATCTTCTTACTTGATATCTCCTGTGATCTGTTTTTAAATATCAATTTGCACTATTTTAAAGAGTAAAATTTGATGAGTATTGATAAACATAAACCCACAACAAAATTGAAAGAGAAAATTTTCATAACATAATTTTTTTTTTTTTGCATTATTATAATTCATTCACTCCCTACACCCTTGGTACAGAACTCGTGTGGCTTCAGCTTGCAGTGACTCAGAACAGGGCTTGGGTTCCCAGCCAGAGAGTGGGCTGGATAACAGTGATGAATGCACCAGATCCTAGGCACTAGACCAGTGGTCAGTGACAAGAGCCCTGGCACTTCACCTTTGCAGAAAAGAATTCCCACAAAGATGAAAAGCAGTGAAATAAGTATTTATTAAGAGAAAGAGAGTACAGTACTTGTGCCTAGGCACACGGGCAGACTCAGAGAAAGAGAGAAAGTCATTGAGTCATGCCCTTATGGGTAGTTTGAGTTACTTTTATGGGGCATTTCTTCTGGGTTTCCTTTGGTCAATCATTTTGATTTGTTTGGTTCAAAGTCCTTATTTGGTATATTTCAGGATCCTCCCTTGTGTGTCCAGGCATCTCTTAGCCAAAATGAATTTTACCAAAAAGGAGTATGGGTAGGAAACATTCCTTGAAATAACTGCCCCTTTGATCTGCAAGGAGCCTTTCTGCACACATGTGGTTTGAGAGGTCTCCTGACTTCAAGAATAATAAATAGGTGATCTGGGAAGGAGGCAGCCTCCTCCCATCATTGTCCTCCTATTCTTGTCTTAGAGATTCCATCCACAGGGAATGAATCTCCAGTCACTTTGCCCTGGGAAAAGGACATCTACCTCCTGCCTCAGTACCAGATAATCAGTGTATTCCTCTCTTTCTCTGCATATCATTTTGCATTATCTAGAATTTTATGTAATTTGTATGTACAGTTTGGTATCTAGCTTCTTTATAATTATTTGAGGTAATAATATTGAGATCTATCAATGCTGTTGTCATTAGTTCCTTCTTCAGTTCAGTTCAGTCACTCAGTCGTGTCCAACTCTTTGCGACCCCATGAATCGCAGCACGCCAGGCCTCCCTGTCCATCACCATCTCACGGAGTTCACTCAGACTCATGTTCATCGAGTCCATGATGCCATCCAGCCAAATATTCAGAAAACGAAGATAATGGCATCTGGTCCCATCACTTCATGGGAAATAGATGAGGAAACAGTAGAAACAGTGTCAGACTTTATTTTTGGGGGGCTCCAAAATCACTGCAAATGGTGACTGCAGCCATGAAATTAAAAGATGCTTACTCCTTGGAAGAAAAGTTATGACCAACCTAGATAGCATATTCAAAAGCAGAGACATTACTTTGCCGACTAAGGTCCTTCTAGTCAAGGCTATGGTTGTTCCTGTGGTCATGTATGGATGTGAGAGTTGGACTGTGAAGAAGGCTGAGCGCTGAAGAATTGATGCTTTTGAAGTGTGGTGTTGGAGAAGACTCTTGAGAGTCCCTTGGACTGCAAGGAGATCCAACCAGTCCATTCTGAAGGAGATCAGCCCTGGGATTTCTTTGGAAGGAATGATGCTAAAGCTGAAACTGCAGTACTTTGGCCACCTCATGCGAAGAGTTGACTCATTGGAAAAGACTCTGATGCTGGGAGGGATTGGGGGCAGGAGGAGAATTGATTAATAATCTATTACATAAAGATAACACATTTGTATATCAATTTCCTTATTGAAAGTTGTTTGAGTTGTTTATAGTTTTTGGCTTTAGGAATTAATGCTGCTATAAACTTTCTTGTGATTTTTTTCTATGGCCTTGTGTTTTCATATCTCTTGGTAAAGATCAAGCTCTTATGTCTAGTGTATATTGAAATTCATAAGAAAATACCAGTGTTATCCAGTGTTTGTATTATTTAAATTCTCTTTCAGCAGTGCATGAGATTTGCTGTTGCTCTACATTCTAATGCCTTTTTATATATTTATATGAAGTCTCCAAAATTTTGCTGATATTATATTTGTCATCCTATTAATGAGTTACAAAAGTTATTTATGTATCATAGTTAAGGATTATTTACCAGATGTATGTATCCAAATAAATTTTCTCATTTCGTGCTATTTTTTTCATTTTTGTATGTGTGTTTCAAAGTACAAATAATCTATTATTAAAGTCAGCTTCTGGTCTTTTTTTTGCTGACTGTATAGAGCTTCTCCATCTTTGGCTGCAAAGAATATAATCAATCTGATTTCAGTGTTGACCATCTTGTGATGTCCATGTGTAGAGTCTTCTCTTGTGTTGTTGGAAGAGGGTGTTTACTATGACAAGTGCATTCTCTTGGCAAAACTCTATTAGCCATTTCCCTGCTCCATTCCATATTCCAAGGCCAAATTTTCCTGTTACTCCAAGTGTTTCTTGGCTTCCTACTTTTGCATTTGGTCAGTTTGCTCAGGTTTCATTGAATTCAACTGGTTTCAGTTCATAACCTCATGTCTCCTCTCAGTCTGCCTTGTTTCTGTAAATCCAAATCCTTTGATGTTTATCCTCTACAGATATTAAATCTCAAGTCTTCTGCTGAAGGGGCAATTACCTGGTTGCTCAGGCTGGAGCAGGCTTACTAAGCTTACTTAACATAGTGTTTAAATAGTCCTGTTTTCAGTTTCATTAACATGGTTTCCTTCCTAGAGATCTGAATCCTAGATTCACTAAGTCTCTGGGGTTCCTCTAACAAAATTATGGCTTTCCCTCTTTTATTACACAGAATTCAGCCTTGTTTGCTCTCATGATTTTTTTCTTTTAGCGTTTGTCCTTCAATTTCCCAGCCTCAGATTTTGTTGACATCTTTGTGTTCTCTTTGACAGTATGCATGTACATGTATTATTGTGAATTTTACCTAATTTAGCTAGAGTTCAGAGGGAGCATAAGCATTCATATGTCTCAAATGATGTTTTGGTTTTCTTTTTTAAAGTATGATACCACTTGTTAAGAGATGTATTCTCTTAACAAAATTTTAGTTGCTCAATGTAATATTTTAACTATAGAAACAGTGTTGTACAGTAGATCTCTACAACTTATTCATCTTGTGTAACTGAAACTTTTATCAGTTCAGTTCAGTTCAGTCACTCAGTTGTGTCCTTTACTCTGCTCGTTTAGTATAATTTGTAGAAAATTATAAAGTGAAAGCCAATAATGGGGATAAATTCACCCTGTATTTGTTTATGAACATATTTCATCAGATGAATAATTCTTTTGTTCTAAGAGTGAGAATTAATTTTGCCTATAATATTTCAATTATTGGCGGTGGTGTTGGTTTAGTTACTAAGTCGTGTTTGACTCTTGTGACTCCATGGACCCTAGCCTGCTGGGCTCCTCTGTCCATGGAATTCTTCAGGCAAGAATTCTGAAGTGGATTGCCATTTCCTTCTCCAACTTCAATTATTACCTGAGCGAAAATAAAATAAAATATTTCAGAACACTCTATTATGTTTATACTATGTCATTTAATGTTGGATATATTTTTTGGCTTAACCTCATGTGACCCCATAAATCGCAGCATGCCAGGCCTCCCTGTCCCGTTGGTCTAAGGTCATCAAAGAAAAAGAAGTCATAAGAGAGGGCAATGCAAGTAAACGTTAACATAAAAAAAGCCACATGACTACTACCACTTCCAAGGGACTCATCCAAAATACTAGTTCAAAATTGAGTTGTTAATGGTATGCTCCAGTACTTTGGCCACCTCATGCAAAGAGTTGACTCATTGGAAAAGACTCCGATGCTGAGAGGGATTGGGGGCAGGAGAAGGGGACGACCGAGGATGAGATCGGTGGATGGCATCACTGACTCGATGGACATGAGTCTGAGTGAACTCCGGGAGTTGGTAATGGACAGGGAGGCCTGGCGTGCTGCAATTCATGGGGTTGCAAAGAGTTGGACACGACTGAGTGACTGAACTGAACTGAACTGAATCTACTGATGAACTGCAGATTCATCTCTTGTGTTGTTGGAAGAGGGTGTTTGCTATGACCAGTGAGTTCTCTTAGCAAAACTCTGTTAAACTTTTTGTACTCCAAGGTTAATTTGTGGTCATTTTGTATCCCAAGGTTAAATGTGCCTGTTACTCAGGGTATCTCTTGACTTCTTACTCTTGCTTTCTCATCCCTTTGATGCTTAGGACACTTTTTTTGTGTGTTTGTTTGTTCTAGAAAATCTTGTGAATCTTCATAGAACCATTCAACTTCAGCTATTAATATTTGGCATAGACTTGGATTATGGTGATGTCGAATGATTTGCCTTGGAAATAAACTGGAATTCTCCTGTTGTTTTTGAGATTTCACCCACATACTGCATTTCAGATTCTTTTGTTGACTATGAGGGCTACTCCATTTCTAAAGAATTCTTCCCTACAGTGATAGATACAATGGTCATCTGAATTTAATCCACCCTTTCCCATCCAGTTTAGTTCACTGATTCCTAAAATGTCGACGTTCACTCTTGCTATTTCCTTTTTGATCACTATGAATTTACCTTGATTCATGGACCTAACATTCCAGGTTCTTATGCAATATAGTTTTTTATAGCATTGAACTTTACTTTCACCATCAGACACATCCACCACTGGGTGCCCTTTCCACTTTCTTTGACATTTATTTTAGTTTTCATAACTTGTAAAAAAAAAGTTATGTGGCTATATTTGCACATATCAGCCACATCTATCCTCAAATATAATACTAATATGATAAGAACATAACCAAAATGCAATTATTATTTCTTTTTTAAATATATGTAATGAATTTCATTTACATATATAATAAATAACAGTCTTCTGTCCATATGTATTAAATAACACCAAATGAGATTATACTTGATCTGGTGTCTACATTTCTGTCAAGAATTTTCTGCTACCAGCTTCCTTCTTTTCCCACTTTACTTTGCCATATTAGGCAGTTTGCTATTCCCTGAACATCTAGAATACCCTTTCTTCTGAGCTTATTACACACTCATCTTTCATAATTCACCTGGAATACAGTCTCTACTGTTTCTTTGATTTCCCACAAGTTAAGGCATTCAGCTCTCTCTTTTCTACCATGTTCTTCATTTATATACAGCCTTACTTATAGTATTTATGGGCAATAGCATTTATTTGTTTGCCTCACTTTCCACTAAACTGTGAATATTTATGTTCCCAAGTCTTAACAATATTTACATTTCAAAATGCAGCAGTATTTGATGAATGAAAGTAAATAAGTGATTTATGATGCTTCATTGATAGTGCTCAAAGGCTAAATAAAGTTGCAAAATTAGTGTCATTTCCTTGGTGAGAATGAATAATACCTATCCTGCTTCAGTTTTAGAAATGCAATAGTCAAATATGTGCATATGTATATATTGTATGCATATGCATATATTATTTTAAAAAGCTTTATTTGGTTAAAATATTTCAGACATTCTTTCCTTAGATAATTCTATTTTTTAACTTCAAGTTTATATAAATATTTTGTTAGACAAAAAATTGCAGATTTATGACCTTCTTTATTAAATCATATATATGTTTATATATACATTTATGTATATAAACAAATTCATCACATACTCTCACACCTAAAATATCTTCTAATCAACTTTTGATTGAAATGTTATTTGAAAAGAAAACTATTCCCTTGATTTCAGTTTACTTTTGGATTACAATTTCATTTTTATGAGATAAGGATTGCCTTTGTATAGGAGAATAATAAATCTGTACTTTTGACCTTATGTAATTTGAAATATTGATATCCATAGATGTAAATTGAAATGCTACAAATCTAGATTTTGCACTGTTGACAGATTGTATATTATATATGCGGGCTTCCCTGGTAGTTCAGATGATAAAGAATATGCCAGCAACGTGGGAGACTGGGGTTTGATCCCTAGGTTGGAAAATCCCCTGGAGGAGGACATGGTAACCCACTCCAGTATACTTGACCAGAGAATACCCATGGGCAAAAGAACGTGGCGGGATACATTCCATTGGATCACAAAGAGTCAGGCATGACTGAGTGACTAAGCACACACACATTATATACACATCAATTCAGTTCAGTTCAGTTCAGTCACTCAGTCGTGTCCAACTCTTTGTGACCCCATTAATCGCAGCACGCCAGGACTCCCTGTCTATCACCAACTCCCGGAGTTCACTCAGACTCAAGTCCATTGGGTCAGTGGTGCCATCCAGCCATCTCATCCTCTGTCGTCCCCTTCTCCTCCTGCCCCCAATTCCTCCCAGCATCAGAGTCTTTTCAAATGAGTCAGCTCTTCGCATGAGGTGGCCAAAATACTGCAGTTTCAGCTTTAGCATCATTCCTTCCAAAGAAATCTCAGGGCTGATCTCCTTCAGAATGGACTGGTTGGATCTCCTTGCAGTCCAAGGGACTCTCAAGAGTCTTCTCCAACACCACACTTCAAAAGCATCAATTCTTCAGCGCTCAGCCTTCTTCACAGTCCAACTCTCACATCCATACATGACCACAGGAACAACCATAGCCTTGACTAGAAGGACCTTAGTCGGCAAAGTAATGTCTCTGCTTTAGAATTTGCTATCTAGGTTGGTCATAACTTTTCTTCCAAGGAGTAAGCGTCTTTTAATTTCATAACTGCAGTCACTATCTGCAGTGATTTTAGAGCCCCCCCAAAATAAAGTCTGACACTGTTTCCACTGTTTCCCCATCTATTTCCCATGAAGTGATGGGACCAGATGCTATGATCTTCGTTTTCTGAATGTTGAGCTTTAAGCCAACTTTTTCACTCTTGAGAAGAGCTCATTACATGGTATTTATATTAACAACTAATCTACCAAAGACAGTTTGCAACTTTTAAATGCAGATTTGATAGCTATTTGGTACTCTCACACTAGATTATAGCAATATGCATCAGTACCAGTCAATAGGCATGATCAAGTCCAACTAAGACAATATAGAATGGAGATAGAAAAGGGAGGATTAAAGACAGGTCTATGTAACACACACTTGAGTTGAAGAGGCTTCAAGTCTAGTGAGTAGACAGCATTACCTTGAAAAGTTTGGAGTTAAGCATGGCATCTGGTCCCATCACTTCATGGGAATTAGATGGGGAAACAATGGAAACAGTGTCAGACATTATTTTTTTGGGCTCCAAAATCACTGCAGATGGTGACTGCAGTCATGAAATTAAAATACGTTTACTCCTTGGAAGAAAAGTTATGACCAACCTAGATAGCATATTCAAAAGCAGAGACATTACTTTGCCAACAAAGGTCCGTCTAGTCAAGGCTATGGTTTTTCCAGTGGTCATGAATGGATGTGAGAGTTGGACTGTGAAGAAGGCTGAGCGCTGAAGAATTGATGCTTTTGAAGTGTGATGTTGGAGGAGACTCTTGAGAGTCCCTTGGACTGCAAGGAGATCCAGCCAATCCTTTCTGAAGGAGATCAGCCCTGGGATTTCTTTGGAAGGAATGATACTAAAGCTGAAACTCCAGTACTTTGGCCACCTCATGCGAAGAGTTGACTCATTGGAAAAGACTCTGATGCTGAGAGGGATTGGGGGCAGGAGGAGAAGGGGACGTCAGAGGATGAGATGGCTGGAGGGCATCACTGACTCGATGGATGTGAGTCTGAGTGAACTCCGCGAGTTGGTGATGGACAGGAAGTCCCGGCGTGCTGCGATCCATGGGGTCACAAAGAGTCGAACAGGACTGAGCGACTGAACTGAACTGAAGCACTTCAAATGAGTTTTCATCAGTGAGTATCAAATAGAGACAGATGAATAAAATGTTAAAAATGTTAACCCAGTGTCCAAAATGAAAATATAGTTCCAGAAGAGATAATTATTTTTAAAAGGGGCATATGGACAATATATGTAGTGCATTGAGTTTAAAATTACTTGACAAGGCTATCTTCAGAGAAGAGCATAATATGTCTGTTCTTGTAACTGTATGTTGCCTTCATGGTTCATGCTTCTGACCTGTTCTGTCATTCCAATTCTTAATAAAATATTTATTTTGATTGTCATTATATGAAGGAATATAAAATGTTCATGATAATTTGGTCACTTATATTGAACAAATATTTGTGGTGTATTATAAGTGTTTAGTTGTGACACTGTTTATATTTATACAAACACTCTACAAAGTTTGCACAAAATTTTTAGGATGAAATGGAAGTATGGGTGGACATGCATGTACTTGCACATATGTGTATTAGATTTTTTAGATATTAAATCACAACATAAGATCAAAAATATAACTGATGTATAGAGTTCATGTTTATCATTCTCCATTCTCATACTGCTTTAATTTTAGTTTACCTGTATATCTCATAATGGAAAAACACCAAAAAAGGTAAAATATTGAGATTCTGCATTCAAATTTTATAATTAAAGTAGCTCTTTTTATTTAAAAATATCTAGACACAGAATTTGAATATGTGGTGAATGAAATGCTTCCGTTCAGCTGTTTGTACAGCAGAAAGTAACACAACATTGTAAATCAACTGTACTTCAATTTAAAAAAGAAAACATAGAGTTCCTTTAAAAATACAAACTGACATGCCAAATATTGGATGTCTACTTTTATTAAAATATAGGAAATATGGTCAACAAAGACTCCCTATTTTTTGAGAGGAAAAAACATTGTATGTCTCAAAGTAGACTACTCATCATTAGAGACTGTTTATGTGTTTTGATACAGTTCTGTGTCTATTTCCAGAAAGGATCTGATATTAAAACTTTTGATAAGAGAAATCTAGGAAATGAATCTCCCAAGATTTAGATAGCTGTGGAAACAAACAAAATTTAGTAGCAGCTCAAATGAAGGCATATAAACTTTTCAACTTCCAAGTATCCTACTTATCTGTACCAAATATTTTAGCCACACATTTTGGTGACACAACAAGATTTATAATTCCATTGAAAGTATTTTTTTTTTCTTGCATAAAATGGAAAACAAAACATACTTCGATTTAATACTGAGTGTGAGGCAGAAATAAATAATATTGAATGATTTCACTTATAGAAGGAATCTAATAAAAAAAATTATAGAAATTAGATTAGTGTTTGCCAGGAGCAGGGTGAGTGAATTGGTTATTACTGGTCAAAGAATATATACATTTAGTTATCAGATGAATGACCTCTGAGGATCTAATGTACAGTATCATAACTTTACTTAGCAATACTTTGTTGTCCGTGCATGTTTGAGAAAACAGTTGCTCAGTCATGTCTTACTCTATGCACCCTCGAGGGTTGTAGCCCCCAGGATCCGCAGTTTGTGGGATTAGTCAGGCAAGAATATTGGAGTGGGTTGCCATTTTGTTTTCCAGGGGATCTTCCAGACCCAGGGGTGGAAATCACGTCTCCTGCATTGGCAGGTGGATTCTCTACCACTGAGCCATCGGGGAAGCCTTCACTGTGTTGTATACTTGAAAGTTAACTGAGTTCAGTTCAGTCACTCAGTCGTGTCTGACTCTTTGCAACGCCATGGAGTGCAGCACACCAGGCTTCACTGTCCATCACCAACTCCCAGAGCTTGCTCAAACTCATGTCCTTTGAGTCAGGGATGCCATCCAACCATCTTATCCTCTGTTGTCCCCTTCTCCTCCTGCCTGCAGTCTTTCCCAGCATCAAGATTTTTTCCAGTGAGTCAGTTCTTCACATCAGGTGGTGAAAGTATTGGAGCTTCAACTTCAGCATCAGTCCCTCCAATGAATATTCAGGACTGATTTCCTTTAGGACTGACTGGTTCGATCTCCTTACAGTCAAAGGGACTCTCAAGAGTCTTCTCCAACACCACAGTTCAAAAGTATCAGTTCTTCAGTGCTCAGCTTTCTTTATAGACCAACTCTCACATCCATACATGACTACTGGAAAAACAATAGCTTTGATTATATGGACCTTTGTCAACAAAGTAATGTCTCTGCTTTAACATGTTGTCAAATTTGGTCATAGCTTTTCTTCCAAGGAGCAAGCACCTTTTAATTTCATGGCTGAAGTCACCATCTGCAGTGATTTTGGATCCCAAGAAGATAAAGTATTTCACTGTTTCTATTCTTTCCCCATCTATTTGCTGTGAAGTAATGAGACTGGATGCCAAGATCTTAGTTTTTTGAATGCTGAGTGTTAACCCAGCTTTTTCACTCTCTTTTTCATTTTCATCAAGAGACTCATTATGTATTCTTAGCTTTCTAAATGGACAAAATGGCAACTATGTAAGATAATGGATGTGTTAACTAATATTATTGTGGTAATCATTTCAGGGTGTATGTGTTTGTGTATTCACATTGTATCACTGAAACTTGTGTAATGCTATACGTTAATTATATCTCAGTAAAACTTGGAAAAATAGTGTCACTGTGAATATTTTAATTTTACTTAAATATATTTTAATATACATCTAATCATATGAGAACTTTATTATTAGGATGAGTTAAATATATAAAAATATAGTCAGCTTATTCCTTCTAATTAAACACTAGTATCTTCCTCATGCTGTTATTTACACTGCATAAATTATATCTCTTTAATCAAATGACCAGTTTGACCTCTAGAAAAGTTTTTCTTACATTTTTTTTCACATATCCTCTCTTCTAACCCTGTACTGATAAGCTCTGTCATACAACCAATAATTTTAAGTCATGGAATTAATAATTTTTAAACACTACTTTAAGGGATCATTTTTTTCCCTAAGTTTTTCATTGGAAAGAGAACATACTGAATCTTTGCTCTTGTCGTTCACAAAAAAATCTTAAGATGTTGTATAAGTTAATTTGAATTTGCATCAGTAGGTTTGTTGGCATTCTATTCTCATTTAAGCCAAGAGATAATTTATTTTGTATAACATCTCCCAAAAGAAAAAAGTAGAGAGGTGAGACATACTCCACAAATACATTACACTAGTAGAAATAAATATATGTAGTCAAATTTCAAAAGAATAGTTATTCATTATTCAAATATTCTTTTGCTAAGGGCCATACTGATTTGCACCTTCAATTTATTTATTGAAGGGATGTGACTGGTACTTGTCAGTGTGAAATATCCAGTTCTCTGAGGATGTATAGAAGACTACTTGGGATTACAATACTTTTAAAAATTAATATAGCATTTTGTAAATAAAATTTCAAACACTAATATTATTTTAACTATAAAAGTCATTTTAAATGCCTTATTATGTATATATTTTGTACAGTTTGTTTTTAAGAGAATTTGACTATGTATCTAATTGTTTCACTAAATATCATGAAATACATTTATAAATGTTTTTTTCTGAATTTCAGCTGCCAAACAACAAATGCTCTTTAAGTATTTTGAAAACCAGTTTGTTTCCCTCAGTTCAGTTCAGTTGCTCAGTCGTGTCCGACTCTTTGCGACCCTATGAATCGCAGCTCACCAGGCTTCCCTCTCCATCACCAACTCCTGGAGTTTACCCAAACTCATCTCCATCAAGTCAGTTATGCCATCCAGCCATCTCATCCTCTGCTGTTCCCTCATCCTCCTGCCCCCAATCCCTCCCAGCATCAGGGTCTTTTCCAGTGGGTCAACTCTTCGCATGAGATGGCCTAAGTATTGGAGTTTCAGCTTCAGCATCAGTCCTTCCAATGAACACCCAGGACTGGTCTCCTTTAGGATGTACTGTTTGGATCTCCTTGCAGTCCAAGGGACTCTCAAGAGTCTTCTCCAACACCACAGTTCAAAAGCATCAATTCTTCAGCACTCAGCTTTCTTCACAGTCCACTTCTCACATCCCTGCTGCTGCTGCTGCTAAGTCACTTCGGTCATGTCTGACTCTGTGTGACCCCATAGACGGCAGCCCACCAGGCTCCCCTATCCCTAAATATAATCAAATGAGTATGTGTATTTTATTTTAAGCACTCTTTCTAATAGACATATTGTACTCAAATGTGTGTATGTGCGCTGTTGCTTTGTGACCCTGTGGACTGTAGCTCATCAGGCCCCTCTGCCCATGGAATTCTTGAATGGGTTGAATACTGAAACGAGTTGCATGCCCTCCTTCGGGGGATCTTCCCAACCCATGGATAGAACCCACGTCTCTATGCCTTCTCCTTTGCCAGTGGGTTCTTTACCACTACTTCCACCTGGAAAGCCCACTGTACTCAAATACTTAGTCCTAATAAATCTCACAAATTAAATTAATAAATGTGGTCATTTATAAGTTTTCATGAACACTCTGTGTTTTAAAATTTAGCTAAATTTTTATCTTAACATCATTCATCTAAAATAAACAGTTATTATTAGTTGGAATAAAAATAACTGTAATTTTAATGTCTTTATTTTACATAGCTTAAATACCAAATATCCACATTTGTTTCCTAAGTTTATAAAAAATACTAAAGATATAGATTTGATTTACCATGCTTATATACTTTCTCAGGGTGTTAAATCCTTGTACAGGCTTCTCTGTCCATGGGATTCTCAGGCAAGAATACTGAAGTGGGATGCTGTGTCCTTCTCCAGGGCATCTTCCTAACCTAGGGATATAACCCAGGTCTCCCATATTGCAGTTGGGAGGCACAAGGGAAACCATCTGAGCCACCAGGGAAGCCCATGTTATCCAATAGCAATTTAATATAAGGTAGAGTTAGAATTACAGATCAGAATAGGTTGGTGTGAGTTTTCTAGTGTACTTAGATTAATTAGGTATCAGATTTCTTACCTGACCATGGAATGTAGAACTACAAGTATCTAGCATGATTTCCCTGTGATGACAACAAATAGAATGAAACTGGTGTTATAAACTCTGTGACAATGTGAAGCTAAATAGCATATGGAAAACCAAATTCTTTTCACAGGCTGTCCTTTGACATCAGATGTAATCCTTTTCTTTCTTTTTCTTTTTCTGTTTTTTTTTTTTTAACTGCCTTGGACTTTATCCTAATTACTATAGATGAACAACAGTAACTCTCACCTAGGATGCTTTACCACTGTATTAGGTTTAACTAACTTATTTAACATTAGTTCAGTTTTAAATTATTTAAATCTCTGATGTTCTCAGGTTTTCGACTTAAGCCTCCTGTCTCTGGTTTTCAGTCTTATTCTTACAGTAGCCACAAGACTTCTCCATCTGTACAGCACCAATGACAAAACATCTAGGTTAATGATGAAACATTTCTCCACAGTGAGGGATAAAACCTGAGAACACCAGAGAACTCCTTACAGAACTCCTGACTCCAGGGAACATTAATTGACAGGAGCTCATCAAAAGCCTCCATACCTACACTGAAACCAAGCACCACCCAAGGGCCAACAAGATCCAGAGCAAGATATAACATGCAAAGTCTCCAGCAACATGGGAATATAGCCCTGAGCTTCAATATACAGGTAGCCCAAAGTCACACCAAACACACTGATATCTCAAAACTCACTACTGGACACCTCATTGCACTCCAGAGAGAAGAAACCCAGCTCCACCCGCCAGAACACCAACACAGGCTTCCCTAACCAGGAAACCTTCACAAGCCACCCATCCAACCCCATCCACAGTGAGGAACCTCTACAATAAAGAGGAACCACAAACTGGCAGAATACAGAAAGGCCACCCAAGCACAGCAATATAAACAGATGAAAAGGTAGAGAAATACTCAGCAGGTAAAGAAACAGGATAAATGCCCACAAAACCAAACAAAAGAGAGAGAGATTAGAAATCTACCTGAAAAAGAATTCAGAATAATGATAGTGAAAATGAACCAAAATCTTGGGGAAAAAAAAAAAAAAAAAGGAGTTACAGATAAGTAGGCAGGACACAAGGATTGAGAAGATGCAACAAATGTTTAACAAGGACCTCAGTTCAGTTCAGTTCAGTTCAGTTCAGTTGCTCAGTCGTGTCCGACTCCTTGCGACCCCATGAATCGCAGCACGCCAGGCCTCCCTGTCCATCACCATCTCCCGGAGTTCACTCAGACTCACGTCTATCGAGTCCGTGATCCCATCCAGCCATCTCATCCTGGGTCGTCCCCTTCTCCTCCTGCCCCCAATCTCTCCCAGCACCAGAGTCTTTTCCAATGAGTCAACTCTTTGCATGAGGTGGCCAAAGTACTGGAGCTTCAGCTTTAGCATCATTCCTTCCAAAGAAATCTCAGGGTTGATCTCCTTCAGAATGGACTGGTTGGATCTCCTTGCAGTCCAACGACCTAGAAGAAATAAAAAGAGGCAATATATAATGAATAATGCAGGAAATGAGATTAAAAAAAAAAAACACTCTGGAGAGAACCAACAGTAGAATAATGGAGGAAGAAGGCAGGATAAGTGAGGTAGAAGATAGAATGGTAGAAATAAATGAAGCAGAGAGAAAAAAGAAAAAAAAAGAATTAAAAGAAATGAGGACAACATCAGAGACCTCTGGGACAATGATAAATGCCTCAACATTCGAATCATAGGAGTTACAGAAGAAGAAGACAAAAAGGAAGCCCATGAGAAAATACTTGAGGAGATAATAGTTGAAATCCTTCCTAAAATGGGGAAGGAAATTGTCACCCAAGTTTAAGAAACCCAGAGAGTCCCATACAAGATAAACCCAAGGCAAAACACCACAGTTCAGTTCAGTTCAGTAGCTCAGTCATGTCCAACTCTTTGCAACCCCATGAATCGCAGCACGCCAGGCCTCCCTGTCCATCACCAACTCCCGGAGTTCATTCAGACTCACGTCCATTGAGTCAGTGATGTCCTCCAGCCATCTCATCCTCTGACGTCCCCTTCTCCTCCTGCCCCCAATCCCTCTCAGCATCAGAGTCTTTTCCAATGAGTCAACACTTCCCATGAGGTGGGCAAAGTACTGGAGATTCAGCTTCAGCATCATTTCTTCCAAAGAAATCCCAGGGCTGATCTCCTTTGGAATGGACTGGTTGGGTCTCCTTGCAGTCCAAGGGACTCTCAAGAGTCTTCTCCAGCACCACAGTTCAAAAGCATCAATTCTTCAGTGCTCAGCCTTCTTCACAGTCCAATTCTCACATCCATACATGACCACAGGAAAAACCATAGCCTTGACTAGATGGACCTTTGTTAGCAAGGTAATGTCTGTGCTTTTCAACATGCTATCTAGGTTGGTCATAACCTTTCTTCTAAGGAGTAAGTGTCTTTTAATTTCATGACTGCAGTCACCATCTGCACTGATTTTGGAGCCCCCAAAAATAAAGTCTGACACTGTTTCCCCATCTATTTGCCATCAAGTGATAGGACCGGATGCCATGATCTTCGTTTTCTGAATGTTGAGATTTAAGCCAGCTTTTTCACTCTCCACTTTACTTTCATCAAGAGGATTTTAGTTCCTCTTCACTTTCTGCCATAAGGGTTCTGTCATCTGCATATCTGAGGTTATTGATATTTCTCCTGGCAATCTTGATTCCAGCTTGTGTTTCTTCCAGGCCAATGTTCCTCATGATGTACTCTGCATATAAGTTAAATAAGCAAGGTGACAATATACAGCTTTAACGTACTCCTTTTCCTATTTGGAACCAGTGTGTTGTTCCATGTCCAGTTCTAACTGTTGCTTCCTGACCTGCATACGGATTTCTCAAGAGGCAGGTTAGGTGGTCTGGTTTTCCCATATCTTTCAGAATTTTCCACAGTTTCTTGTGATCCACACAGTCAAAGGCTTTGGCATAGTCAATAAAGCCGAAATAGATGTTTTTCTGGAACTCTCTTGCTTTTTCCATGATCCAGCGGATGTTGGCATTTTGATCTCTGGTTCCTCTGCCTTTTCTAAAACCAGCTTGAACAGCAGGGAGTTCACGGTTCACATATTGCTGAAATCTGGCTTGGAGAATTTTGAGCATTGATTTACTAGTATGTGAGATGAGTGCAATTGTGTGATAGTTTGAGCATTCTTTGGCGTTGCCTTTCTTTGGGATTGGAATGAAAACTGACCTTTTCCAGTCCTGTGGCCACTGCTGAGTTTTCCAAATGTGCTGGCATATTGAGTGCAGTACTTTCACAGCATCATCTTTCAGGATTTGAAACGGCTCAACTGGAATTCCATCACCTCCACTAGATTTGTTCATAGTGATGCTTTCTAAGCCCCACTTGAATTCACATTCCAGAATGTCTGGCTCTAGATTAGTGATCACACCATCGTGATTATCTGGGTCATGAAGATCTTTTTTGTACAGTTGTTCTCTGTATTCTTGCCATCTCTTCTTAATATCTTCTGCTTCTCTTAGGTCCATACCATTTCTGTCCTTTATCGAGCCCATCTTTGCATGAAATGTTCCCTTGGTATCTCCAATTTTTTTGAAGAGCTCTCTAGTCTTTCCCATTCTGTTAGTTTCCTCTATTTCTTTGCATTGATCACTGAAGAAGGCTTTCTTATCTCTTCTTGCTATTCTTTGGAACTCTGCATTCAGATGCTTATATCTTTCCTTTTCTCCTTTGTTTTTTGCTTCTCTCCTTTCACAGCTATTTGTAAGGCCTCCCCAGAGAGCCATATTGCTTTTATGTATTTCTTTTCCATGGGGATTGTCTTGATCCCTGTCTCATGTACAGTGTCACAAACCTCATTCCATAGTTCATCGGGCACTCTCAGATCTAGGCCCTTAAATCTATTTCTCACTTCCACTGTATAATCATAAGGGATTTGATTTAGGTCATACCTGAATGGTCTAGCAGTTTTCCATACTTTCTTCAATTTAAGTCTGAATTTGGTAATAAGGAGTTCATGATCTGAGCCACAGTCAGCTCCTGGTCTTGTTTTTGTTGACTGTATAGAGCTTCTCCATATTTGGCTGCAAAGAATATAATCAATCTGATTTCAGTGTTGACCATCTGGTGCTGTCCATATGTAGAGTCTTCTCTTGTGTTGTTGGAAGGGGGCGTTTGCTATGACCAGTGCATTTTCTTGGCAAAACTCTATTAGTCTTTGCCCTGCCTCATTCCGCATTCCAAGGCCAAATTTGCCTGTTACTCCAGGGGTTTCTTCACTTCCTACTTTTGCATTCCAGTCCCCTATAATGAAAAGGACATCTTTTTTAGGTGTTAGTTCTAAAAGTTCTTGTAGGTCTTCATAGAACTGTTTCAGCTTCTTCAGCATTACTGTTTGGACCATAGACTTGGATTACTGTGATATTGAATGGTTTGCCTTAGAATCGAACAGAGATCATTCTGTCGTTTTTGAGATTGCATCCAAGTACTGCATTCTGGACTCTTTTGTTGACCTTGATGGCTACTCCATTTCTTCTGAGGGATTCCTGCCTGCAGTAGTAGATATAATGGTCATTTGAGTTAAATTCACCCATTCCAGTCCATTTCAGCTTGCTGATTCCTAGAATGTTGATGTTCACCTTTGCCATCTCCTGTTTGACCACTTCCAATTTGCCTTGACTCATGGACCTGACATTCCAGGTTCCTATGCAATATTGCTCTTTAGATCATCGGACCTTGCTTCTATCACCAGTCACATCCACTGCTGGGTATTGTTTTTGCTTTGGCTCCATCCCTTCATTCTTTCTGGAGTTATTTCTCCACTGATCTCCAGTAGCGTGTTGGGCACCTACTGACCTGGAGAGTTCCTCTTTCAGTATCCTATCATTTTGCCTTTTCATACTGTTCATGGGGTTCTCAAGGCAAGAATACTGAAGTGGTTTGCCATTCCCTTCTCCAGTGGGCCACATTCTGTCAGACCTCTCCACCATGACCTGTCCATGTTGGGTTGCCCCACAGGCATAGCTTAGTTTCATTGAGTTAGACAAAGCTGTGGTCCTAGTGTGATTAGATTGACTAGTTTTCTGTGAGTATGGTTTCAATGTATCTGCCCTCTGATGCCCTCTTGCAATACCTACCATCTTACTTGGATTTCTCTTCCTTGGGTGTGGGGTGTCTCCTCACAGCTGCTCCAGCAAATTGCAGCCACTGCTCCTTACCTTGGATGAAGGGTATCTCCTCACCGCTGCCCTTCCTGACCTCAACGTGGGATAGCTCCTCTAGTCCCTCCTGTGCCTGTGCAGCCACCACTCCTTGGACACGGGGTGGCTCCTCCCAGATGCCCCTGACCTCGGCCGCGGGGTAGCTCCTCTCAGCCGTTCCTGCACTGTCACAGCATGGCACTCTCGGCTGCTGCCCCTGACCTCAGATATGGGGTAACTCCTCTTGGCTGCCACCCTTCGGGCATGGGGTCCTCCCAGTTTCTGCCCCGACCTTTGATGTGGGGTAGCTCCTCTCGGCCATGCTTAGTGTGCCAGTCACAGCCACCTGCACTTAGTGTGCCAGGATAACGGCTGATCTTTCAATAGAAACTCTTCAGGCAAAAAGGGAATGCCAGGACATACTTAAAGTGTTGAAAAAGAAAAACCTACAGCCCAGATTATAGTACCCAAAAAGAATTTCATTCCAATATGAAGGAGAAATCAAAAGCTTTACAGACAAGCAAAAGCTGAGCGAATTCATCACCACCAAACCAGCTCCTCAACAAATGCCAAAGGATGTTCTCTAAACAGGAAACATAGAAAAAGTGTTTAATCGTGAACCCAAAACAATAAACACAATGGCAACAGGATCAAATTTATCAATAATTACCTTATATGTAAATGGGTTGACTGCCCCAACCAAAAGATGAAGACTGGCTGAATGGATACAAAAACAAGACCCCTATATATGCAATCTACAAGACCTCCACCTCAAAACAAGGGACACATACAGACTGGAAGTGAAGGGCTGGAAAAATACTCATATCAGATAAAATAGACTTTAAAATAAAAGCTGTGAAAAGAGACAAGAAGGACACTACATAATGATCAAAAGATAAATCCAAGAAGAAGATATAACAATTATAAATATATATGCACCCAACATAGGAGCACTGCAATATGTAAGACTAATGCTAACAAGTATGAAAGGGAAATTAACAATAACACAATAATAGTGGGAGACTTTAATACCCCACTCACACCTAAAGATAGCTCAACTAAACAAAAAATTAACAAGGAAACACAAACTTTAAATGATACAATAGACCAGTTAGACTTAATTGATATCTATAGGGCATTTCACCCCCAAACAATGAATTTCACCTTTTTCTCAAGTGCACATGGAACCGTCTCCAGGATAGATCACATCCT
Organism: Capricornis sumatraensis; assembly: GCF_032405125.1. Classification (NCBI taxonomy): domain Eukaryota; kingdom Metazoa; phylum Chordata; class Mammalia; order Artiodactyla; family Bovidae; genus Capricornis; species Capricornis sumatraensis. Next base: position 41,023,315 of record NC_091074.1, on the reverse strand, counting down.
GGGCCATAAATCTAGCTTTAGTAAATTTAAAAAAAATTTGAAATATTTCCCAGTATCTTTTCTGACCACAATGCAGTAAGATGAGATGTCAGTTACAGGAGAAAAACTATTAAAAATTCCAACATATGGAGACTGACCAACACGTTGCTGAATAACAAATAAATCACAGAAGAAATAAAAAAAGAAATCAAAATATGCATAGAAATGAATGAAAGTGAAAACACAACAACCCCAAACCTATGGGACACTGTAAAAGCAGCACTAAGGGGAAGGTTCATAGCAATACAGGCTTACCTCAAGAAAGAAAAAAATAAAATAAAATAAAACCTCAAATGAATAACCTAACTGTACACCTAAGCAACTAAAAAAGGAAGAAATGAAGAACCCCAGGGTTAGTAGAAGTAAAGAAATCTTAAAACTTAGGGCAGAAACGGGGTCTTTGAGAAGATAAATAAAATAGACAAACCATTAGCCAGACTCATCAAGAAACAAAGGGAGAAGAACGAAATCAACAAAATTAGAAATGAAAACGGAGAGATCACAACAGACAACACAGAAATACAAAGGATCATAAGAGACTACTATCAGCAAGGATATGCCAATAAAATGGACAACCTGGAGGAAAAGAACAAATTCTTAGCAAAGTATAACTTTCCAAAACTGAACCAAGAAGAAACAGAAAATCTTAACAAAACCATCACAAGCACTGAATACAAAACTATAATCAGAAATATTCCAGGAAACAAAAGCCCAAGACCAGAAGACTTCACAGCTGAATTCTACCAAAAATTTAGAGAAAAGCTAACACCTATCTTTACACTCTAGTAAAATAATGCACGAAATTCTCCAAGCCAGGCTTCAGCAATAGGTGAACGGTGAACTTCCAGATGTTCAAGCTGGTTTTAGAAAAGGCAGAGAAGCCAGAGATCAAATTGCCAACATCCGCTGGATCATCAAAAAAGCAAGAGAGTTCCAGAAAAACATCTATTTCTGCTTTATTGACTATGCCAAAGCCTTTGACTGTGTGGATCACAATAACCTGTGGAAAATTTTGAAAGAGATGGGAATACCAGACCACCTGACCTACCTCTTGAGAAATCTGTATGCAGGTCAGGAAGCAACAGTTAGAACTGGACATGGAACAACACACTGGTTCCAAATAGGAAAAGGAGTACGTCAAGGCTGTATATTGTCACACTGCTTCTTTAACTTATATGGAGAGTACATCATGAGAAATGCTGGGCTGGAAGAAACACAAGCTAGAATCAAGATTACCAGGAGAAATATCAATAACCTCAGATATGCAGATGATACCACCCTTATGGCAGAAAGTGAAGAGGAACTAAAAAGCCTCTTGATGAAAGTGAAAGTGAAGAGTGAAAAAGCTGGCTTAAAGCTCAACATTCAGAAAATGAAGATCGTGGCATCTGGTCCCATCACTTCAAGGGAAATAGATGGGGAAACGGTGGAAATAGTGTCAGACTTTATTTTTGGGGGGCTCCAAAATCGCTGCAGATGGTGAATGTAGCCATGAAATTAAAAGACACTTACTCCTTGGAATAAAAGTTATTACCAACCTAGATAGCATATTGAAAAGCAGAGATATTACTTTGCCAACAAAGGTCCATCTAGTTAAGGCTATGATTTTTCCAGTGATCATGTATGGATGTGAGAGTTGGACTGTGAAGAAGGCTGAGCACTGAAGAATTGATGCTTTTGAACTGTGGTGTTGGAGAAGACTCTTGAGAGTTGTTTGGATTGCAAGGAGACCCAACCAGTCCATTCCAAAGGAGATCAACCCTGGGATTTCTTTGGAAGGAATGATGCTAAAGCTGAAACTCCAGTATTTTGGCCACCTCATGTGAAGAATTGACTCTTTGGAAAAGACTCTGATGCTGGGAGGGATTGGGGGCAGGAGGAGAAGGGGACGACAGAGGATGAGATGGCTGGATGGCATCACTGACTCATTGGACGTGAGTCTGAGTGAACTCTGGGACTTGGTGACGGACAGGGAGGCCTGGCATGCTGCAATCACTGGGTCACAAAGAGTCAAGCATGACTGAGCAACTGAACTGAACTGAACACGTATCCTACTCAAACTCATTCTATGAGGTCACCATCACCCTAATACCAAAACCAGACCAAGATGCCACAAAAAAAGAAAACCACAGGCCAATATCACTGATGAACTTAGATGCAAGAATCCTTAACAAAATTCTAGCAGATGGAATCCAACAACACATTAAAAAGATCATACATCATGACCAAGTGGGCTTTATCCCAGGAATGCAAGGATTCTTCAATATCCACAAGTCAATCAATGTAATGCACCACATTAACAAATTGAAAGATAAAAACCATATGATTATCTCAATAGATCCAGAGAAAGCCTTTGACAAAATTCAACATCCATTTATGATAAAAACCCTCCAGAAAGCAGGAATAGAAGGAACATACCTCAACATAATGAAAGCAATATATGACAAACCCACAACAAACCTTATCCTCAATGGTGGAAATTTGAAAGCGTTTCCCATAACTTCAGGAACAAGACAAGGGTACCCACTCTCACCTCTATTCAATATAGTTTTGGAAGTTTTTGCCAGAACAATCAGAGAAGAAAAAGAAATAAAAGGAATCCAGATTGAAAAAAAAGAAGTAAAACTCTCACTGTTTGCAGATGACATGATCCTGTATATAGAAAACGCTAAAGACTCCACCAGAAAATTCCTAGAGCTAATCAATGAATAGAGTAAATTTGCAGGATATAAAATTAACTCACTGAAATCCCTTGCATTCCTATACACTAACAATGAGAATACAGAAAGAGAAATTAAGGAAACAATTCCTTAATGAAATGCAATGAAAAGAATAAAGTACTTAGGAATATATCTACCTAAGGAAAGAAAAGACCTATATATAGAAAACTTTAAAACCATGATGAGAGAAATCAAAGAGGACACAAAAAATGGAGAAATATACCATGTTCATGGATTGGAAGAATTAATATAGTGGAAATGTGTATATTACACAAAGCAATCTATAGATTCAATGCAATCCCTATCAAACTACCAACAGTATTTTTCACAGAACTAGAACAAATAATTTTACAATTTCTATGGAAATACAAAAAACCTCAAATAGCCAAGCAATCTTGAGAAAGAATGAAACTGGAGAAATCAACCTGCCTGACTTCAGGCCATACTACAAAGCCACAGTCATCAAGACAGTATGGTACTGGCACAAAGACAGAAATATAGATCAATGGAACAAAATAGAAAGCCCAGAGATATTTCCACACACCTATGGGCACTTTATCTTCGACAAAGGAGACAAGAATATACAATGGAGAAAAGACAGTCTCTTTAACAAGTGGTTCTGGGACACTGGTCAACCACTTGTAAAAGAATGAAACTAGAACAATTTCTAACACCATACACAAAAATAAACTCAAAATGGATTAAAGATCTAAATGTAAGACCAGAAACTATAAAACTGCTAGAGGAAAAAAGGCAGAACACTCTCCAACATAAATCACAGCAAGATCCTCTATGACCCACCTCCCAGAGTAATGGAAATAAAAGGAAAAATTTAAAAAAATTACTTAATTAAACTTAAAAGCTTTTGCACAACAAAGGAAACTATAAGCAAGGTGAAAAGAAAACTTTCAGACTGGGAGAAAATAATAGCAAGTGAAGTAACTGACAGAGAATTAATCTCAAAAATATACAAGCAGCTCCTGTAGCTCAATTCCAGAAAAATAAATGACCCAATCAAAAAAGGGCCAAAAAAACTAAACAGATATTTCTCCTAAGAAGACATACAAATAGCTAAGAAATACATGAAAAGATGCTCAACATCACTCATTATCAGAGAAACGTGAATCAAAACCACAATGAGGTACCATCTCATGCCAGTCAGAATGGTTGCTATCCAAAAGTCTACAAACAATAAATGCTGTAGAGGGTGTTGAGTAAAGGGAATCCTCTTACACTGTTGGTGGGAATGCGAACTAGTACAGACACTATGGGGAACAGTGTGAAGATTCCTTAAAAAACTGGAAAAAGAACTGCCATATGACCCAGCAATCTCATTGCTGGGCATACACACGGAGGAAACCAGAACTGAAAGAGACACATGTACCCCAATGTTCATCACAGCAGTGTTTATAATAGTCAGGATTGTAAGCAACCTAGATGTCCATCAGCAGACAAATGGATAAGAAAGCTGTGGCACATATACACTATGGAATATTACTCAATCATTAAAAAGAATACATTTGAATCAGTTCTAATGAGGTGAATGAAACTGGAGCCTATTATACAGAGTGAAGTAAGCCAGAAAGAAAAACACCAATACAGTATACTAATGCACATATATGGAATTTAGAAAGATGGTAATGATAACCCTATATGTGAGGGAGCAAAACAGACACAGATGTATGGAACATTCTTTTGGACTTGTGGGAGAGGGCGAGGGTGAGATGATTTGGGAGAATGGCATTGAAACATGTATATTATTAAGTTAATTGTTAAGTGGATTGCCAGTCCATGTTCGAGGCATGAGACAGTGTGCTCAGGGATGGTGCACTGGGATGACCTAGAGGGATGGGATGAGGAGGGAGGAGGGAGGGGGTTCAAGATGTGAAACACATGTACACCCATGGCAGATCCATGTCAATGTATGTCAAAACCACTACAATATTAGACAGTAATTAGCCTCCAATTAAAATAAATTTATATTAAAAAATAAACAATTTAAATCATGTCTGATCTTAACAAATATATTCTATAGCTTATATAGGCAAGAATCTCACTTATATGAAAGTATAGTTTTTATCTTTTTATATCTTAGTTAGTAATCTAGCCACTTTTGCAAGGACATGTAAAAATGGTTAATACATATTTAACATATTAAAAAGTTAAAGGAATAATGGTTTCATGGATAACTCTATGACTATATGATGACTATTATGAACTAATTATTTAAATATGCTTGCATAAGTATGCCTCCATGTTTTCCCATCCTCACAAACACCTTCCTTCCCACTGAACTTGATGTTTAAAAGATAACTGAAACTTACAAAATATCCTAGCAATTTTTTAGCCATTAAACAGTGCACATGGCTCTCTTGGGCTTTCCATGTAGCTCAGATGGTGAAGAATCTACCTGCAATTCAGGAGAACCTAGTTCAATTCCTGAGTTGGGAAGATTCCCTGGAGAAGGGATAGACTACCCACTTCAGTTTTCTTGAGTTTCCCTCATGGGTCAGACAGTAAAGAATCTGCCTACAATGGGGAAGACCTGGGTTCATTCCCTGGGTTGGGAAGATCCCCTAGAGGAGGGCATGGCAACCCACTCCAGTATTCTAGCTTAGAGAATCCCCATGGACAGAGGAGCCTGGCAGGCTACAGTCCGTGGAGTCGCAAAGAGTCAGACATGACTGAGCAACTAAGCACAACACAGCTCAGCATGGCTCTCCTGGGGGCTTCCCAGGTGTAACAGTGGTAAAGAATCTGCCTGCCTAGCAAGAGACACCAGAAACGTGGACTGGATCCCTGGTATTCTTTCCTGAGAAATCCCTGGAGAGAGGAACCTGGTGGGCTAAAGTCAATGGCGTCCAAAGAGTTGGACATAGATTGAGCAACTAACAACAACATGGTTCTCTAGTACCAGCCCCGTTCTTGAAAGATTTCTTTGTTTCCTATTACTCCATCCTCTTTTTCCTTAAAACTTTATGTTTTTTCTCCAATCTCTTCAATTATACCTTCTCTTAAAATTTTTCTCTTAAAAATTTTATCACCAATTCAATGGACATTAATTTGAGCAAACTCAGGGAGATAGTGGAGAACAGAGGACCATGGTGTGCTACAAGTCCATGGGATCGCAAAAAGTCGGACACAACTTAGTGACCGAACAACAACAAAAAATTTCTTAAGTTACTAATGTTCCTGAAAATTCTGATTTCGCCCTCCTTCAATCCCAATTGCCATCTACCTAATCGTGTTTCATATTGAGAAAGATAAACCAGTCCTTGATAAGCAAAAGCTGGGCTGGTGCTGTCATTCAGACCCTAGTATTACTACAGTTTGGCACTTTCAGTTAGGTCCTGGTATTCTCTTGTGGAGAAGAAACTATTTCATAGAACAGAAATGTCAGATAAGGTTATTCTGTGACCATACTGTTTCAAGACAAAAGTAAGAACACTCATAGTGATGACTGAATACAGATAAAACTGGAATGCTTCCTGTGCCAGAGAATGCCAAGTAAACTTGGCTAAAATGAGTCACTGACTATTCCTTTACCAATTCAGCTTTCAGTTCAATTCAGTTCAGTTCCCCAGTCATGTCCGACTCTTTGTGACCCCATGAATTGCAGCACGCCAGGCCTCCCTGTCCATCACCAACTCCTGGAGTTCACTCAGACTCACGTCCATCGAGTCTGTGATGCCATCCAGCCATCTCATCCACTGTCATCCCCTTCTCCTCCTGCCCTCAATCCCTCCCAGCATCAGAGTCTTTTCCAATGAGTCAACTCTTCACATGAGGTGGCCAAAATACTGAAGTTTCAGCTTTAGCATCATTCCTTCCAAAGAAATCCCAGGGCTGATCTCCTTCAGAATGGACTGGTTGGGTCTCCTTGCAGTCCAAGGGACTCTCAAGAGTCTTCTCCAACACCACAGTTCAAAAGCATCAATTCTTCAGTGCTCAGCTTTCTTCACAGTCCAACTCTCACATCCATTCATGACCACAGGAAATACCATAGCCTTGACTAGATGGACCTTTGTTAGCAAGGTAATGTCTGTGCTTTTCAACATGCTATCTAGGTTGGTCATAACTTTTCTTCCAAGGTGTAAGCATGTTTTAATTTCACTGCAGTCACCATCTGCAGTGATTTTGGAGCCCCCAAAAATAAAGTCTTAGCTGTGCTCTAATCTCCCTTCCCTATAGATTTTTTTTTTTTTAAGATACCTAACCATATTTTTTTTCCTTTATTGCCTAATAAAGGAAAAGTGTCTCATGCCAAGCAAAACACAGCTTTCATTAAATATTTCCTTACTAACATAAGTCCAAATCCTTTAATAAGTCTTTTATAACATCCATTTACTGAGGTGGCCAATGTTTCCCCATGATGTGTGTCATACTTTGCTGCAAATAGTAAGCAGTTCAACTTGTTCAGTAAAAGGTGTGATTGAAGGTGATAGATAATATCTGTAAAACTCCATAGTTTTATATGTTTACTTTTATACCTGTATGTTTAGGACTATGAGTGATGTAGCCCAAGCAAAACTCTTATCCAAAGGTAAAAATTCACTGAACTATTATTTGCTAGGCTTTTTTTTTTGTTTTGTTTTTTAAACCTACGTGGTTCTGAGACATACCAATTTCAACATGCCAAATTAAACAAACTTTATGTCCTCCAGAGAAGCACTTTCTCTTACATTTCCTATTCTGTTGAAGAAACCTCTTCTATTGCCAGAAACCCAGAATGTAGTTTTGACAGCTGCCCAACTAATTACATGCAACTTTCATTCTTTAGAATCTGAATATCTCCTTTCACTTTACATTGCCACCGGTGCTTCTCAGATTCAGGTCCTCATTATTTCTTATCATACTAGCCAACTGACAGTACTAATTAATGTACTGTGCTATTTTGTCCTACCATGTCAGATGCCTAAGTGATCTTTCTAAGAGGTTAAACCCATCAGCTCATTTCTTTATATAAAATCCTCCAATTTTGTCTCAAGCTTACAGGATTAAATTCAAATCTCTTAGGAGAATTTGCAAGAAAAAATCATTATCAGGCCTTTGGCTTCTTCCTATGCTTTATCTCAAGTAATTGGCAAAAGAACATTTCAGGCCACTGGTACTGTACTTTCTACATATTCATATTGTTATCCTTATGAACTTATTTTCTAATTATATTTTGTTGAAATGTAGTTAACATAGAAAAAGTTAAAGATCCTAAATGTTCAGTTTGATGAGCTTTAATGTTTTTCTGTACCCATGTACCACCAAGTAAAATAAGAAAATTTTGCCATGTCTCTTTCTATTTATTTATTTTACTTTGATTCTGCAACCAACCACTTTCTAATTTTTGTCACATTAAATTAAATTAGATTGTTCTTGAACTTTATATGCATACAGTATGGGCCCTTTCAGTTGAACTCCTTGTGTTTAATAAAGTGCATACAGGATTCATTATTTAATACCTCCATGGAAAAGCAATTCAATGTCATTGTATGGCTCTATTTTTGGAAACTATGCAGTTTCAATAGTTTATTTTTATATTTTATGTGACAACTCTACGGTCTTAATGAAATTTTGTACTAAGACTTCAAATGAAGTGATTTAAATCCCCTAATTTTTTTATTATATAATTTTAAAGATATTCTAGGTATTTTACATTTCCTTATCAAGCTTAAAATGAACTTGCTAATATTTTCAAAAAATTCTATTAGAGTTTAGATTACAAATGCACTGAATCTATGAAACATTGTTGAAGGATTCAATATCTAATCCATGAGTATAGTATATCTCTTCACATATTTAGGCTTCTGCAAATTTTTGTCAACAATATTTTATAGATTTCAAAGCAAGGAGTTTAATTTTTTTAATAATTACAAATATTTTATTTTAAGCTATTTTTAATGATAGTTTAATTTTATATTACATTTATTAATGACTAGCTTCATTTTTTTCTTTCATGACTTAATCTTATATTTCTCATATATTTCTTGTACATCTTTATCCTAATGAACTTATTTGTTTTAGATTTCTGTTGATTCTACAGGACTGTCTCCATATACAATGATGCTGTTGCTAAATAATTAGTGTTGGTTCTTCCTTTCTCATCCTTATTACTTTTATTGGCATGTATTTACCTATTCAAACTGCCTAGATTCCTCTGTAAAAGTTTGAACAGAAGTGATGATTAGGGCCTCCTTGCCTTGGTCCCAGTCTTAAAGGTAATATATTCAGTCTCTCATCAAGATGTTGGCTGCGGGTTTTAGAAATATTCCTTAATTAAGTGAAGAACACTTCCTTCCATTTGTGTTTGCTAAAGGTTTTTACCATGAATGAGTGTGAATATTGCCAAATACTTTCATTTTAATCTATTGAGATTATCCTGCATTTAGTTTTTCCTCTTTTACTCTATTAATGAGTTACACAGACTTTCCAAATTAAAACCTACTTTGTATTTTGGTGAAGAAACATAATTCATCACAATGTATTTATTTTATATAGCTAGATTGGATTTACAGGTAGTTTGTGCTTTGTGTGTTATTAATGATGTTGAGTTTTCATTTTCTTTCCTTGTAATACCCTTTCTGTCTTAATTTGTGTCAGAATTTTCCTAACATCAGAAAATAAATTGGGAACTTTTCTGTTTTTCTTTTTTGCAATAACTTTTGTAAATTTATCACTTAGTCCTTGAAAAGCTTAAAATTTAGTATGAAATGGATCTGCCTACTAGTACTTTACCCAAGATATCTTTAAAAATATACAAAATATCTTTACAAGTATACTCTTTAAAAATAGAAAGAGATTAAACAGGTTCTAAGACTAAGAAACTTAGAAGACTGAGTTTCTCAACAGATAAAGTCATGAATAAGAGTTACTATAAGCAATAAATAACACTTTCAGGCCCACATATTCACATAAATAAGCAATAAACATTGCAAATCAGCAGAATCATAATATGAAGAAATTTTTTTTAAGAAGAATTGAAATTCTGATGAAGGAAAATATAATAAAGATAGGCTTTAAAATAATTAAGGAGATAGGAAAATTAACAAATCATTGCATCTGAACATATACAACAATATTTTATAGGAATACTTTTTAAAATATCTGAAAATAGAAATAACCTGAAAAGTGAAAGTGTCAGTCACTCAGTTGTGTCCAACTCTTTATGATCCCATGTACTGTATGTAGCCTGCCAGGCTCCTCTGTCCACAGAATCCTCCAGGCAAGAATACTGGAGTGAGTTCCCATGTCCTTTTCCTTTTCCAGGGAATTTTCCCAACCCAGGGATTGAACTTTGGTCTCCTGTATTGCAGGCAGATTCTATACCATCTGAGCTACCAGAAACAACCTAAATGTCCATAAAGAAAAGGGTTAATTAAATTTACTTTTATGTTTATAATAAAAATCATGGGAAGTAAAAAATAAATTTCAACTACATACATTAACATGGATAAATATAAATCAGTTATACATTGAAAACTGCAAGTTGCACACTGTATGATTCTATTTTTCTAAAGTCTTAATAAAATAGAAAATAACCAAGAACAATTAATAGAAATAATGATTATCACTGTGGAGAGAGAGATATATAAGGACAAAATGAAGCTTTCAGAATACAAGCAATATTTCATCAGCCTAGGATGAGATGGCTGGATGGCATCACTGACTCAATGGACATGAATTTGAGTGAACTCTGGGAGTTGGTGATGGACAGGGAGGCCTGGCGTGCTGCGATTCATGGGGTCGCAAAGAGTCGGACATGACTGAGGGACTGAACTGAACTGAACTGAGTTGTTGAGTACATTAGTATTGATACATTTTATATACTATGCTTGAAAGTGAAAGTGAAAATGTTAGTCATTCAGTCATGTCCAACTCTTTGCCACCTCATGGACTGTAACCCACCAGGTTTCTCTGAAATCTCCAGGCAAGAATACTAGAGTGGGTAGCTGTTCCCTTCTCCAGGGGATCTCAGGATTTCTGACTCAGGAATCGAACATGGGTCTTCTGCATTGCAGGAGGATTCATATACTGTGCCTACCTTTAGTTTATTCTTTTAAATGTTTAAATATTTAAATGGTATAAGGATTTCTTTTAATATTTCCGATTGTGAACAAGGCAGTACAAAGATCAGATAAGTTATAAAACACACTCAACTGTCATAACTAGAATTGAAGTCAAAATTTTCTGACTTGATATTTCTGAACAATCTATAGTTTTATGTTAAAGAACTGGTCAGACTTATTGAAGCCTTAATGGTCATATAGTGTCAAATAAAGGCTTTGGATGTTATTTAGCTTTTAAATTATAGATGTGTTGTTTCTTTGATGATACTTGAGCTTCTTGGGTTTCGATTAATGCCTCATATTTCTTGTAACTTCCCCATATCCGGCTTAGGGTCTTTTCTATAGCAGTGGCTCTGTTAAATAGTTCAGATTTCTGCACGAAGGTCCCTCTCAATGATTTTGGAAAACAAAAAAGAAAGGGCCAGAATCACATAGAGACTCTAGGATTTCTTTTTATCCTATATACCATTTATATTTTGACTTCTGAAATATGAAAATAGAAGTTTTCTAAATCACAGCTGAAGGCTGATATTAAAAAAAATAAATTGTAAATGTATCTGCTAATTCAGTTCCTGTGGCAACATGGGTGAAAAACTTCAAATTGAGCTAAATGCACTTCTGTCTACTACATTAACTTGGAAATATGTAGTTGAGAAAGGCTTAGTGGTACTTGCCTCAAATATTAGGGAAAGATATATACCAGAAATGATATACTTTCATTTCTCTCAAATGAAAAATGTAATACTTTTATTTCATGATTACCAAACATCTTATTTCCTCGGACTAATAGCATGATAGTACCACTGTCCAGTCAGTGGTGTCTGTATATATCATTGCATCAACACTCCTTTGCTCCCTAAAAAATACATTTACAAACTGTGATCCTACTCTAGGGATTTTCTTTTATAGCAAATAGTCTTTCATATATTTACCTGATACTTAACATGCAAATACATGGAGAGAGATAAATTGTGGTGTCTTGAAGACTGGTCTGAATTTTGTTAAATTGTTTATATTGTATGTCTAATTCCCCTACCATTCTTGCATACCCTCTACTTGTTCTGATGTGGTCAGATCTACCTATGTCTCCTTTATTATGATTCTAAAACTCTGAGTGCTTTCTCCTCCAGTAACATGTAATTTTTCTAATATACTCTCTCATTATTGGGGCTAGAAGTAAAGAACCTGCCTGTCAATGAAGGAGATGGAAGGGACTCAACTTAGATCTCTGAGTTGGGAAGATATCCCCTGGAGGAGGGCACAGCAACCCATTCCGGTATTCTTGCCTAAAGAATCCCATGGACAGAGTAGCCTGGTAGGCTACAGTCCATAGGGATGCAAAGAGTCAGAAATTACTGAAGTGACTGAGCACAAGAGTATCTCATTATTAAGGTTACTTTAAATAATGTCATTTATCTTTTATGTAGAGATTTTATGTGAAAGTAGGAATTGAAGTGAATTTCCATTTGTCGTGTATTGGTGTTCTTAAGGCACTCAAAAGTCTTATACACTGTGCTAAAAGGATTTCAGAATATCTTTACATGCATTATTTTATTATAAACATTCAAGGGTTTTGATGAAGTTCTCTCTGGACCATAAGAAGTAAGAGCTAGAAATGTTGTTAATGAAAATATTTGATATTCTTAGTTTAAAAACTTAATGGGGTATGAGTATTGTATTTTTTCTATCTTTTCAAGGCATCAGTACAGTTCAGTTCTGTTGAACAGTTGTGTCCAACTCTTTGCGACTGAAACTCGTGTCCATCGAGTCGGGGATGCCATCCAACCATCTCTTTTTCTGTTGTCCCCTTTTCCTCCTGCCTTCAATCTTTCCCAGCATCAGGATTTTTTCCAGTGAGTCAGTTCTTCACATCAAGTGGCCAAAGTATTGGAGCATCAGCTTCAGCATCAGTCCATCCAATGAATATTCAGGATTGATTTCCTTTAGGGCTGACTGGTTGGATCTCCTTGCAGTCCAAGGGACTCTCAAGAGTCTTCTCCAACACCACAATTCCAAAGCATCTGTTCTTCAGTGCTCAGCTTTCTTTGTGGTCCAACTCTCACATCCATACATAACCAATGGAAAAACCATAGCTCTGACTAAACAGACCTTAGTAGGCAAAGTAATGTCTCTGCTTTTTAATATGCTATCTAGGTTAGTCATAGCTTTTCTTCCAAGGAACCAGCATCTTTTAATTTCATGGCTGCAGTACCATCCAAGGTGATTTTGAGGCCCCAAAATAAAGTCTGTCACTGTTTCCATTGTTCCTCATCTATTTGCATGAAGTGATGGGACCGGATGCCATGATCTTAGTTTTTTGAATGTTGAGTTTTAAGCCAGCTTTTTCACTCCCCTCTTTCACTTTCATCAAGAGGTTCTTTAGTTCTTCTTCACTTTCTGCCATAAGGGTGGTGTCATCTGAATATCTGATGTTATTGATATTTCTTCCAGCAATCTTGATTCCAGCTTATGCTTCACCCAGACTGGCATTTTGCATGATGTACTGTGCACATAAGTTAAATATGCAGGGTGACATTATACAGCCTTAACATCATCCTCTCTCAACTTGGAACCAGTCCATTGTTTCATATCTGGTTCTAACTGTTGCTTCTTGACCTGCATACTGATTTCTCAGGACTGGTATTGCTGTCTCTTGAAGGATTTTCCGCAGCTTGTTTTGACCCACACAGTCAAATGCTTTGGCATAGTCAATAAAGCAAAAGTAGATGTATTTCTGGAGCTCTCTTGATTTTTCTAGGATCCAATGGATGTTGGCAATTTGATCTCTGGTTCCTCTGTCTTTTCTAATCCAGCTTGAACATCTGGAACTGCTTTGAGAATTTTGACCATTACTTTGCGAGCAAGTGAGATGAGTGCAATAGTGGTGTAGTTTGAACATACTTTGTCATTGCCTTTCTTTGGGATTGGAATGAAAACCGACATTTTCCTGTTTTTTGGCCACTGCTGAGTTTCCCAAATTTGCTGGCATATTGAGTGCAGCCTTTTCACAGGATCATCTTTTAGGATCTGAAATAACTCAACTGAAATTCCATCACCTCCACTAGCTTTGTATGTAGTGATGCTTCCTAAGGCTCACTTGACTTTGCATTCCAGGATGTGTGCCTCTGAGTGATCACACTATGATGTTTATCTGGGTCATTAAGATTGTTTTTTGTATAGTTCTTCTGTGTATTCTTGCCATCCTTTCTTAGTATTTTCTGCTTGTTTTAGGTCCATATGGTTTCTGTCCTTTATTGTGTCTGTCTTTGCATGAAATATTTCCTTGATATCTCTAATTTTCTTGAAGAGATCTCCAGATGTCCCATTTTATTGTTTCCTCTATTTCTTTACATTGATCACTGAGGGAGGCTTTCATATCTCTCCCTGCTCTTCTTTGGAACTCTGAATTCAGATGGGTATATCTTTCCTTTTCTCCTTTTCCTTTTGCTTGTCTTCTTTTCTCAGCTATTTTAAGGCCTCCTCAGACAACCATTTTGCCTTTTTGCATTTCTTTTTCTCGAGGATGGTCTTGATTACTACCTCCTGTACCACATCATGAACCTCTGTCCATAGTTCTTCAGGAACTTTGTCTATCAGATCTAATCCCTTGAGTCTGTCTGTCACATCCACTGGATAGTCATAGAGGAGTTGGTTTAGGTCATATCTGAATGGTCTGGTGGTTTTCCGTAGTTTCTTCAATTTAAGTCTGAATTTTGCAATGATGGTCTGAGCCACAGTCAGCTCCCAGTCTTGTTTTTGCTGACTGTATAGAGCTTCTCCATCTTCGGCTGTAAAATATATAATCAATCTGATTTCAGTATGAAATCAGATGATTGTCTGGTGATGCCCATGTGTAGAGTCATCCCTTCTGTTGTTTGAAGAGGATGTTTGCTATGACCAGTGAATTCTCTTGTCAAAACTCTGTTAGCCTTTGCCTTGCTTCATTTTGTACTCTAAGGCCAATCTTGCCTGTTACTCCAGGTATCTCTTGACTTTTTGCATTCCTTTCCCCTATGGTGAAAAGGACATCTTTTTTGGTGTTAGTTCTAGAAGGTCTTGTAGATTATCATAGAACCATTCAACTTCAGCTTCTTTGGCATTAGTGGTTGGGACTTAGAGTTGGATTACTGTGATATTGAATGGTTTGCCCTGGAAATGAACCAAGATCATTGTCATTTTTGAGACTGCACCTACACACTGCATTTCAGATTCCCATTGACTATGAGGGATACACCATTTCATCTAAGGATTCTTGCCCACAGTTGTAGATATAATGGTCAGCTGAATTAAGTTCTCCCATTTTGGTCCATTTAAGTTTCTGACTCCTGAAATGTTGATGCTCACTCTTGCCATCTCCAATTTGACTACTTCCAATTTACCTTGATTCATGGACCTAACATTTCAGGTTGCTATGCAATATTGTTCCTAAGCAATTTCAAGGCCTGTGTTCTTTTTACATTTTGGAAGCTCAAGTGCAAATTTGCCTCATTTCACTGAATAAAACTATGAATTTCATATGGTGTTAACTCTCTGAGCTCTATTTTGCTGAGTGTCATGTGCCCATTTAAAATCAACTAAATAGTTAATCAAGTAAAATTTTGTTTTTATGTGTCATCACTGTTTTCAAACGTTATTATTTATTTTCATTTAAATAGTCTGATCTTGTTTTCAATTTAATATGGTATTTAGAATTTGATCAGTGCTTGTATGCTCTGTAAGTCTTTAAAGTAGATTTAACTTAATATAATCTAATCTAAATCTATAAATATACAACCATATTTTAGTTATGTAATTATAGTTTAGGTACTAATTGACTCTCCTTAGATGACGGAAGCTCTGGAAAATCTTTTTCACACTTCAGCAGATGATCACAGTACCCAATTTAACCAGTTATTTTTGCGTTCCTGTTGAAAATGAACAATAAGCAGTTTTTAGAATAGTTGACTTCACAATTAGTCAAGAAATTCTCAAATTCTGTTAGACAAGATTGACATTTCCAAAGGGCTTTGGACAGTGCAAATCTAAGCTAGAGAATATCTTTGAATAAATTTTAGTAATTCCAATGTGAAATGCTTTGAAGAGAATAAAATATTGACATCTACACCCAGATGGTTGATAAAAAAACAAAGATAGACGTACATGCAGTTGACTCTTAAACAACATAGGTTTGAGATGAACAAGTTGACTTCTACATTAATTTGTTCAGTAATAAATACTACAGTACTATATAATTCATGCCAGTTGAATCCGTGGTTGTTTAAATTTGTTTCTGTGGAGCTATGGATATGGAGGGCCAAATGTAAGTTTTTATATGACTGCATTGGAAAATCAGTGCCCAGAATCCATGCATTGTTCAAGGGTAAACTGTACTTGGTATTACAGCTGTTCAAGTCTGACCTTGAGAGTAGGAAGACACATAGAAAAAAAAAAAAAAAAGCCTCAGAATAAAACTTATAAGATGTCTTTAAATTAGGGACATTAAGAAAGAAAGCAAGCATCCTAGGAGACAAACAGCACAGTAATAACAGAGAAAACAACATAGATGGCAATATAGAAAATTATTTACTCTTTGTCAATCTCTGCCCAGGAACTTTTCATACATTTTATTATGTAATCATGACAAAAAATCCATGGGAGAAATATTTTATTTCCATTTTATAGATATTTTAAAGGAGACTGTATGAATTAAACTGAACTGCATGTGTGCAGGCATGCATGCTTAGTTGCTCAGTCATATCCAACTCTTTACGACTCTGAAAGGCAGCCCACGAGGCTGCTCTTTCCATGGGACTTTTTAAGGCAAGAATACTGGAGTGAATTGTCATTTCCTCTTCCAGGGGATCTTCTCAACCCAAGGATCTAACCTGCATCTCCTGTGTGTCCTGCATTACAGGTAGATTCTTAACCAGCTGAACCAACCCAGAAACCCCTTAACTAAAGTAATTAAACTTAAGTGTTTTGTATGAAGTATAGCTAAGTTTGGGCCCTAGAAAGACTTCTAACTCACCCTGGTGAACAGCTTTAATAGTACTACCTGAAACTATACAAGGGATGTATTTTAATAGATGACAGATTGATAGGCAAAGCAATCTAACTATTGGGATTAGTATATAGCAGATGATGAAAGACAGTTACCCTGTAAAGACTTTCAGTGAAGTTTGAGAGTTAATACAGGATGCTTGTCAACAAGATATATATATTTTTAAGTATTTAAGATGTGAAATGTATTAAATATAGATGAAATTAAAGAGGGTACAAATATAACTTAAACATTCCACAGGAAGCAATATAAGATTAATTTGAGGGACCATTCTTTTTTTGAGATAAAAACATGCAGTTTTGTAAAGATCATATATTGAACTGATATACTAGAAGAATGACAGTTTTAATTCCAAATAACTCAATTCAGTGATCATATTTAAGACAATCTTTTTCCATTTCAACCTACAAGCAGTTACCTAATAGTTTCATTAAAGAGTACAAGCACCAAATGCCTTAAATTATTTTTTGCTTTCACAAGCATTTATAAACATTAATTTATGCAAATTAGATATTATTATTTTATCAACTCCATACTAAATTTGTAATAAGAATTTATAAAAAATTTGAATGATTCCAATGTTTAAATATCTATGAATGTGTCTCATTTACATTGATATTTTTAAGAATACTGATTTTCAGGAATAGAGGTTTTATTAGCACTTGAATGAAACACATTTTTTGGATAAAAGAAATGTATCTGTCAGTATGCTTGCACAGCTCTTTGATCTCCCTGTAGAACATGTTCTATTGTTAATTTGTCTTACTGCAATTTCTCTTTAAAATATTTCACAGGTTATTTTAAGGCAATGGATAATGTCTTTTCTATTAGTTAAGAAGTTTTGTCACATCTTATGCACATCATATGTTGAAAGGTATCAACCCTAAGGATATTTCAGCTTTAAACCCTCATTAAATGTGACTTTTTCCTATGTTTGGGGGCTTTATATTTACTTTCTGCCTCATAAAAAAAGATACTAAAATGAAAATACATGTAATGTGCTGATTCAGAAATGATTGTATTCTTTTATGAAATATAAAACATAAACTGAAATGCCAGAAATAATTTAAAACATTAAAAATAGTACCACACAGATATAATACCAGGCACAAATTCTCTAGCCCAGTAGCATTCCCTTGAGAGACGTTTACCATCATTAAGTACATAAACCTTAATTCTCAAAGAGGACTTCCAGAAAATGGTCATACGCAAAGTGACTGTGTTTTAAATCAATGCCTGAATTTTAGACCATCTAGCCTAGTGACTTTCACCTTGGAGATCAGAACTGGAAGTATTGATTAGGTTTCCAACATATGTAATTTTAATTTATGAGGTATTCATCCCTAAACAAGCAGTCACACAGGCTTGTGTTACTTTCAGTTATTTGAAGTATAGCTGCCTACCTCTTTGAAGCAACCCTCCTGACACAGGCTAAGCTCCCTGGATAAGACCTTCATTCATAGGCAAAATGACTTATGGAAGTTGAACCTAAGAAATGTGTACTTGCAAATGTCAAGTTTAGTAAAAGATCACATAATGTACTAAAACTAATATGATGTTTTATTCATGTTGATTACATATGCTATGTCCTATAAACTACTTTTTATTTAAAAAAAAAGAAAAAAACTAGAGGAATTATACCATGGCAATAGGTCTAATGTCCTATAGATTTCATTATTTTAAGGAATACGTTTCAATCCAATATATGGATGTATTTTAATGGTGTATTCTATTATTCTCTTATTTATCCATTTTTCCTGTTTAAATCCTAAAATAATATTTTCTGATAAGTATATTTTCATGTTCTTGCCCAATTATCTCCTCAGGATGAATATCTAGAAATAAAATATCTATCAAAGACTATCATATTTTAAACTGAGACCCTCATTTTGAAGCTGCATCACCCAGACACAACTTCTTTTCGCACTAATATGAAATTGCCCTTTTCCCATACTTTAGTACAGGAATAAATGTTAAAAAATGCATCCAACTGTTTCTTTTAACTTGCATTTACGTGATTATCAATGGGGAGATTAATGTCGCTTCATAATCAGTTTTGGATATTATCTCACTTCTCTTACAGATCTGTGGTAATAAAGTAATTTTTTTTTTTTTTTTGCATGTGAGCTATTTCAGTTCAGTTCAGTTGCTCAGTCGTGTTTGACTCTTTGCAACCCCATGGACTGCAGCATGCCAGGCCTCCCTGTCCATCACCAACTCCCGGAGTTCACCCAAACTCCTGTCCATTGACTTGGTGATGCCATCCAACCATCTCATCCTCTGTCATCCCCTTCTCCTCCTGCCCACGATCTTTCCCAGCATCAGGGTCTTTTCAAATGAATCAGCTCTTTGCATCAGGTGACCAAACTATGGGAGGTTCAGCTTCAACATCAGTCCTTCCAATGAACACCCAGGACTGATCTCCTTTAGGATGGACTGATTGGATCTCTTTTCAGTACAAGGGACTCTCAAGAGTCTTCTCCAGCACCACAGTTCAAAAGCATTAATTCTCTGGCACTCAGCCTCCTTTTTGGTCCAAATCTCACATTCCTACCTGACTACTGGAGAAACCATAGTCTTGACTGGACAGACCTTTTATTGGCAAAGTAATATCTCTGCTTTTTAATATGCTGTCTAGATTGGTCATAACTCTCCTTCCAAGGAGTAAGCGTCTTTTAATTTCATGGCTGCGGTCACCATCTGCAGTGATTTGGGAGCCTGAAAAAATAAAGTCTGCCACTGTTGCCACTGTTTCCCCATCTATTTCCCATGAAATGATGGGACCAGATGCCATGATCTTCGTTTTCTGAATGTTCAGCTTTAAGCCAACTTTTTCACTCTCCACTTTCACTTCCATCAAGAGGTACTTAAGTTCTTCTTCACTTTCTGCCATAAGGGTAGTGTCATCTGCATATCTGAGGTATTGTTATTTCTCCTGGCAATCTTGATTCCAGCTTGTGTTTCTTCCAGCCCAGTGTTTCTCATAATGTACCCTGCATAGAAGTTAAATAAGCAGGGTGACGATATACAGCCTTGACATACTCCTTTTCCTAATTGGAACCAGTCTGTTTTTTCATGTCCAGTTCTAACTGTTGGTTCTTGACCTGCATACAGATTTCTCAAGAGGCAGGTCAGGTGGTCTGGTATTTCCATCTCTTTCAGAATTTTCCACAGTTTATTGTGATCCACACAGTAATGGCTTTGGCATAGTCAAAAGCAGAAATAGACGTTTTTCTGGAACTCTTTTGCTGTTCAATGATCCAGCAGATGTTGGCAATTTGATCTCTGGTTCCTCTGCCTTTTCTAAAACCAGCTTGAACATCTAGTAGTTCAGAGTTCATGTATTGCTGAAGCCTGGCTTGGAGAATTTTGAGCATTACTTTCAAGAGTCTTCTCTAACACCACAGTTCAAAAGCATCAATCCTTTGGTGCTCAGCTTTCTTTATGGTGCAACTCTCATGTCTATATATGATGACTTGAAAAACCATAGCTTTGACTAAACAGACCTTTGTCAGTAAAGTAATATCTTTGCTTTTTAATATGCCGTCTAGGTTTGTCATAGCCTGGAGCTAGTATCTTTTAATTTCATGTTTATAGTCACCATCTGCAGTGACTTTGGAGTCCAAGAAAATAAAGTCTGTCACTCTTTCCAGTTTCCCCATCTATTTGCCATGAAGAGATGGGAGAAGATGCCATGATCTTGTTTTTTGAACGTTGAGTTTTAAGCCAGTTTTTTCACTCTCCTATTTCACTTTTATCAAGAGGCTCTTTAGTTCCTCTTTGTTTTCTGCCATAAGGGTGGTTTCATCTGCATATCTGAGGTTATTGATATTTCTCCCGGCAATCTTGATTCCAGCTTGTTCTTCATCCAGTCTGGCATTTTGCATGATGTACTCTGCACATAAGTTAAATAAGCAAGGGAATAATATACAGTCTTGTCATACTCCTTTCCCAATTTGGAACCAATTCGTTGTTCCATGTCCGGTTCTAACTGTTGCCTCTTGACCTGTATACAGATTTCGCAAGAGACAGGTAAGGTGGTCTGATACTCCCATCTTGAAGAATTTTCCACAGTTTGTTGTGATCCACACATCAAAGGTTTTAGTGTAGTCAATGAAGCACAAGTACATATTTTTCTGGAACTCTCTTGCTTTTTCAATGATCCAACGGATGTTGGCAACTTGATCTCTGGGTCCTCTGGCTTTTCTAAATCCAGCTTGAACATCTGGAAGTTCCTGATTCACGTATTGAAGTCTAACTTGGAGAATTTTGAACATTACTTTGCTATTTTGTGAGATGAGTGCAATTGTTTGGTAGTTTGAACATTATTTATATACATTTTTATGAAAATATCTTAAGAATATATTTACCTATGTCTATTTTAAAACCTTTTAAACAAGTAATGTATTGAATGTAAAATGTTTTTTCAACATCTGTGCATTTGTCAAATATTTTCAGTACATGCAAGACTATGCTGGCTATAAGGCTACAATCGTGACTCAAAACTGATAAGTTCCCCACCCTTACAGAGCCTAAACTTGAATTGGAGGCAACTGTTTAACACATAAACCCAGAAATAAATGCAAAGCAATTACTTCATTAAGTTTTCCATATATAAATATGTCTTTATGCAAGTGCTGGAGAACTTGACATGATTATTAGAGTTAGTGTTAGAGTGGAGAAGGTGGTTCAAGAAAGACTTCCCAAGGAATGAAATGTGTCAATTGTTCTCCAGCTAAAAGACTTCTAGGAATACACCATTTAAAGCTGAGAATGAATCATAATATTCTAGCAGACAGCCCAAGTACTTAGCCTTTTTTAATTAACAAAAGCATGACACATTATGGAACAAAAAGAAAGCTTGTATGGCCAGAGGATGGAAAGCCAGGAGAAGTATCATACAAGATGAGGTTGTAAAGGTCATTAAGTTAAGATCACAGAGAAAAATAGCATAGTGTGTGTGTGGAGTTGAAGGAAAAGGAAAAGTCATCAAATGGACCAACTGGCTTTATACATGTTTGAAATAAAGAGATTAAAGTTGTTTGAAACGTGTGCCTGATGATGATGTTGGTAGAGAAATAATTCTAGACCTATTGAAGGGATAAAATAGACTCAATGAAGAACTCATAGGAGAAAGAAGTGTCAAGGAAAATTCTTAAGCTTGAGAGTTAATGAATGAGAAGTGTGATGGTGTCATTTCCTGGGTCAAGAAACACTAAGAAAGGACAATAAGGGGAAGGTTGTGATTTAAGTTTTAGATTTCTTTAGCCTGAATTTCCTTTGATAGATCCATTCTGATTTATGAAATAATTTGAAACATCAGACAGGAGTTTGAATGAGAGACCTAGGTAGGTGATGCATTTTAAATTTAACACAAATGGTTTATCTTAAATATAAAATGAGTAGAGATGGTTTAGGATCCAGTATTTAGGAATTCTAACTTTGAAAGCTGAATAGAGATTAATCTTAAAGAAGATCAAAAGAGGAATTACTAGATGTAGAAAGTGATCCAGAAGAGAATGTAGCTCCATAAACCATGTGAGACTTTTTCATAAGACACTGCTTTTTTTATGAGATACGAAATGTTGCAAGCAGAATTCTCTGCATTTTATCTAGTAACATGTGTCTAGTGAACAATATTAGTAGAGTAATTTATATGGAATCATTCTCAAATTTCTAGAATGAATGAAATTTCATAGTGATGCTCTTTTTTAATACTGTATTTTATTATATTCCAGTTAAATAATTTTGAATTATAATACATTAAAGATATCAAATAGAACTCACATATAGAATTAATATATATATATATAAAAGTTTAATTTTGGTAGGTAAGAGAAAGGATACTTAAGCCCTTTCATTTTTATCTTAGGTATGTTATATCATTATGCAATTTTTATTTAATTAAAATTTACATATTCACATTTTCCAGTAAAATATTCACACAATAAGATGAATAATAAAGAGTGGACAATAGATTAAGTACAATCTAGTGACTTTTTTTTGACATGCAGGGAAGTTTAAAGATACTCTAGAAACCATTATTTAGAACTATAGAAATTTAAAAGATAATCATAAAACTAATTTTCAGTATCAAAACCACTTATATAAGATATAATTTTTTTCTTAATTTAGGTAAAAACTGTACATTATAGTATATAAGTTTTAGGTGTACAACATTATAACTTGATATCTGTGGACACTACCTAGTGATCATCACCAAAAGTCTAGTTACCATGCATCATCATACAATTGGATTTCATTCTTTTGTATGGCTGAGTAGTTTTCCTCTGTGTATGTAAACTGTATCTTCTTTATCCAGTGCTCTATTAGTGGATATTTAGATTGTTCCCATATCTTGGCTATCATACATACCCTTGCATTAAACATAGGGTGCATCTCAATTTTTGAATTAGTGTTTTCATAAGTTTTGAATAAATACCCAGTATTGAAGTAACTGAATCATTTAATAGTCTGATTTCTTCTCCAAAAAATAAAATTTTTTAGACATTATGTATTCAACTAAGTTTTCTGGCCCTTTCTCTCTCTTATCATTCTGGAACCCCTAGATTGCAAATGTTAGTTCACTTGATGTTGTACCATATCTCACTTAAATTATATTCACCTTAAATTTTTTTCTTTTCATTTTGGGTTGTCTGAGTGAAATCTGTTGCTTTCTCTTCCAGTTTGCTGATCTAGTCTTCTGCTTCATCTAGTATCCCACCGAACCCTTCTAGCTTATTTTTCAGTTGTTATTGTGTCCTCAGCCTATAATTTCTCTTTGGAGCATTCTTATATTTCCTCTTTGTTGAATATCTCACCATGTTCATCTATTTTCCTCCTGAGTTGGGTGAACCTCTTTACTACCATTATTTTGAACTCTTCATTGGTGGACTGCTTATTTCCTTCTCATTAGAGCCTTTTTCTGAGGTTAGTCTGATTCTTTCATTTGGAATACATTCCTCTGTCTCCTTTGGCCTGACCCTGTGTCTTTGTATTATTTCAATCAATTATCTCTCTCAGAATTGATGCGGAAGATTTTGTGGAAATTGTCCAGTGGAGCCTTGATCCATGATCCTCCATGGGCACCAGAGATTGGTACTCAAGGGCATCTCCTCTGTGGGTTGTACATGGCTACCTGCTTAGGTGGAGCTGCTGCTGCCATGTGGAAGGGCTAAAGTTAGCTGGCTATAGCACACGGCTAAAGTGCAACCGCTAGGGAAATTTCAGCAGGGCATTCCCACCAGCTCTGTCAGTTTAGAGAAAGAGTTCCAAGAGAGTGCAAAATGAAATCGCAAAGATTAATTCTGCCAGAGTCTCCATTCCTGGAAAGAGTTACAACTGTTTCTTACCTCTACAGTATATACTGTAAAAATCAGTAAGTGTCTCCTTCTCTTATGGAATAGGTGCTTTTCAATCTAATGTTTTTGCATTGAGTCCTGGGATGATTAAGTCAGTGCTGAAGGCCTTTAAGAGCAGATTCTTCCTCTAGACTTTTCTGGATGTTCTGCCTATTGGTTTTTCAAAGTCAGTTTTGGTGGAGCTGACCACTTCTTTACCAGATGTAAGGCTTGGGGTATGTGATGTAAAGCACAAACCACTTACTCCTCTAGGAAATGTTTTTTTATCTTTGAATTCCTTCTCATTTGTGGACCACGGTGCCTGGGCTGGATTTTATATTTGGCAAGACTTCATCTTTGGCTTTCTTACTCTCTCAGTGCCACACTTTTATTCTTAACTGTAGAGGCTCTGTTCATCCAGCTTTAAATTTTTTCAGAGGAAATTATGTCATATGTAGTTGTATATTTGTTGTGTCCATTGAAGGAGATGAGTTCAGGACATTCCTACACTGCTTTTTTTTACTAGATATCCATAATTTTGATGACTTGTATGTCTTGAATGTCTCTTCATTCTTCTCTGTATCCTAACCTTTGTTAGGATATTTGTTATGATGGTGTATCGACTTGTCTTATTTGTCTCACCTTTTTTAGACAAAATAGGTCAAAGCTAAGTTTCCTAATAGCCAAATAAATTAGATATTGATCTGTATGGAAAGTTCTTTTCTTCCTTTACCCTAGGGACCTCAGTGTTCCCACAGTGATAATCAAGTTTTTCTTTCAAGGAAGTAATTTCAAAATATTTGATTGCTCAACATTGTAAATATGCCACTTAAAACCAGATGACTTTGTAGATCACCTTTCTTGGAGTAAATGAATATTGTCTAAATTGCAAGTTTAACAAACTGAAGAAATATGAATTAAATTAAATTATACTCTATTTATTTTCACTGTTTTATCTTTCCTCTCAAAAATCAAAAGAAGGGTAAAGTAGTGTGTTCAATGGCAAGAATGGCTAAATTATAAAGTAACTAGAGTTTTTATTTTCATATTTAGAGCATTATTTATTTTAATGTTTTTTGTTTAACAAGTGCAAACTTCACAAAGTTGGAGAATGTTTCATACTAGCACATGTTATAGTGTTTTCTGAAATTTATTTAAATTTCTTACTCTTCTAGTGAAGGTGTTAATGCAATATAAAAATAAATAAATAAACTGGAGAAGGGCCAGAAGACTCCTCCACCCTTTAATATCTTCTCACCTTACTGTCCATACACTTCTTCAGGAATTACAATGGTCTTTTAATCCATCAGCTCCCTAAAAAAGATGCCTAGGCAGCAGTGTTTGGTAACAATGTGTGCATCTCAGAAGGAATTCTAGAAAAGCATAAAAGGCATAAAATTACATCAACAGATAAAATTATATCAAGACATAAATTGGTTTAAGTACAATTAAAGGACTTAGAGTTTAACTGCAAAGTAGTGATCATGTGCTTGGCTCAGTTGTTTAAACTTACTCCAGAAAATGCTCAGTTTAATCTGGGACAATCTTTGGTTTGGGACCTGTTTTTTTTTTTTTTTTTTTTCCTTAACTTGCTTCTGACATCACCATTATGATAGAAAGTGAAGAGGAATTAAAAAGCCTCTTGATGAAGGTGAAAGAGGAGAGTGAAACCTGGCTTAAAACTCAAAATTCAAAAAACTAAGGCCATGACATCCAGTCCCATCACTTCATGGAAAATAGATGGAGAAACAATGAAAACAGTGATAGACTTTATTTTCTTGGGCTCCAAAATCACTGCAGATGGTCACTGCAGCCATGAAATTAAAGGATGTTTACTCCTTGGCAGGAAAGCAATGACAAACCTAGACAGCATATTAAAAAGTAGAGACATTACTTCACTGACAAATGTTCATATAGTCAAACGAACTATGATTTTTCCAGGAGTCATGTACGGATGTGAGAGCTGGACAATAAAATAGGCTGACTGCCAAAGAAACAATGCCTTCAAACTGTCGTGCCAGAGAAGACTCTTGAGAGCCCCTTGGATAGCAGGAGATCAAACCAGTTAATCTTAAAGGAAAACAACCCTGGATATTCGTTGGAAGGAGTAATGCTGAAACGCAAATACTTTAGCCACCTGATGCGAAGAGCTGACTCACTGGGAAAGACCCTGATGCTGGAGAAGATTAGGCAGGATAAGAAGATGATGACAGAGGATGGGGTGGTTGAATGGCAACTTAATCGACATGAGTTTAAGCAAACTCCAGGAGACTGTGAAAGACAGGAAAGCCTGGCATGCTGCAGTCCATGGGCTCACGAAGAGTTGGACATGACTGAGCAACTGAACAAACAAATAATGTACATTTACTTGATCATCCTAGGAATGAAAATAATAGCGTATAAATAAAGGGACAAATAAGACAATTCTATACAACATATTGCTCTGGAGAAGGAAATGGAAAACCCACTCCAATATTCTTTCTGGGGAATCCCATGGACAGAGGAGCTTGGCAGACTTCCATCTGTGGGGTTGCAAGAGTCAGACATGACGTAGCAACTAAACTACTGCTACTTGATCATCCTAGGAATGAAAATAGAGTGCCATAATTTTTATGAATTGTATGCATTGAATGTCTCATCATTATTCTCCATATTCTAAGCCAGTATTTTTCAATAAGTTGTATGCTTTGATAAGTTGCTGCAGTCGTGTCCAACTCTTTGCGACCCCATTAACTGTAGCCTACCAGGCTTCTCTGTCCATGGGATTCTCCAGGCAAGAAAACTGGAGTGGGTTTGCCATTTCCTTCTCCAGAGCAATATGTTGTATAGAATTTTCTTATTTGTACCTTTATTTATATGCTATTATTTTCATTTTGTTTAAAGCCCTTGGTTAACTACTTAATGCAGTTCTATTTTACACCATTTCCTTTTCTTTGTTCCAAAATCTATCCATCTTAACATGAAATTCTACCCTTCAGTGTATTTATCTATAAGTTTCATATGCTAATTTGTATACATATGTATAACTAAGAGATGGCATTGATTCATGTATTTATTTTAAATTTGTTTTGACTTCGTATATATCTCGTTCTTTTTGGCTAGCTTGTTTTCTCACTTTTTGCATCATATAATGTTTTCAGGATTCATCCATGTTTTCATAAGTAAATCTTGTCAATTTTTTCTTACTTCTGAATAATATTCCATTTTAGATATCTACCCCATTATTTATTGTTTTCCCTAGAATAACTACCAAATTGGCTTCCAGCACTGGTGATAAATGCTCTTTATGTTTTTGTGTGTGTGTGCCCCCATGTGAGAGTTTCTCTGAAGTAAAAATATCCGGGTGGAATTTTAGGATTCTAGGAAGTTCAAATTCTTAGTTTCACTAAGGACTACCACATACTGTCCAAATTTCCATACCAATTATATTCACACCATTCTGATAATATTAGTAATTATTTATAACAATATTGCAGTCTCATATTATTTTAATTATTTCAATGAGAATATATTAATTTTAATATCAAAGCTCTGGAAAATTTTAATGTAAATATGGACCTGAGTAAGAAAATAGTTCTTGGTTTTTATTTTTTCTTTCATTTTTTATGAACTCAGTCTGTAATAGTTAAGTTCAAACTCATATTTATTTCCAATTTTCAAGTTTATGAATTGTGCTTCTCTCTTATTTACTTGTTTGTTTTAATTTATATATTTTATGAGGCATAGTTATGCTAGTAACTCATGTTACTTAACACAATAATCTCCAGGTCTATCCATGTTGTTTGGAAATGGCAAAATAGTATTTTTTTTAATGTCTGAGTAGTATTCCATTGTATATACATTTCATTGTATATACTTACCACATCTTTGCCCATTCATCTACTGGTGGACGTTAAAATTGCTTGCATACCTTGCAATTGTAAATAATGCTTCTGTGATTATTGGTGTGCATGTATCTTTTCAAATTTGTGTTTTTGTGTTTTTTTTAATGCATACCTAGGAGTGAATTGCTAGGTCACACGGTAGTTCTGTTTTTAGTTTTTTGAGAAAGCTCCATACTGTTTTCCGCATTGGCTGCACAAATTTACATTCCCAACAATAGTGTGCAGGGGTTTCCTTTTTACTATATCTGTGTCAACATTTGCTACTTGTATTCTTTTTGGTGGTAGCCATTCTGAGAAAGTGAGGGAGAACTAAAGAGCCTCTTGATGAAAGTAAAAGAAAAGAATGAAAAAGTTGACTTAAAACTCAATATTCAGAAAATTAAGATCATGGCATCTGGTCCCATCACTTCATGCCAAATATATGGGGAAACAGTGGAAACAGTGACAGACTTTATTTGGGTGGGGGAGGGGGCGGTGTGGGCTCCAAAATCACTGCAGGTGGTGACTGCAGGCGTGAAATTAAAAGACAGTTGCTCCTTGGAAGAAAAGCTATGACCAACCTAGACAGCATATTAAAAAGCAGAGACATTACTTTGCCAGCAAAGGTCCATCTAGTCAAAGATGGTTTTTCCAGTGGACACGTTTGGATGTGAGCGTTGGACTATAAAGAAAGCTGAGTGCAGAAGAATTGATGCTTTTGAACTGTGGTGTTGAAGAAGACTCTTGGAGTCCTTTGAACTGCAAGGAGATCCAACTAGTCCATCCTAAAGGATATCAGTCCTAAATATTCATTGGAAGGACTGATGGTGAAGCTGAAACTCCAATACTTTAGCCACCTCATGTGAAGAACTGACTCATTTGAAAAAACTCTGATGCTGGGATAGATTAAGGGCAGGAGGAGAAGGGGATAACAGCGATGAGATGGTTGGATGGCATCACTGACTCAATGGTCATGAGTCTGAGTAAACTCCAGGAGTTGGTGATGGACGGAGAGGCCTGGCATGCTGCAGTCTATGGGGTCACAAAGACTCAGACACAACTGAGTGATTGAACTGAACTAATTCTGACAGGTGTGAGGTGATATCTCATTGTGGTTTTATTTTGCATTTCTCTAATCAGTGATGTTAATCATCTTTTCATGTGCCTGTTTGCATCTGTATGTCTTCTTGGAAAATGTCTTGTCTTCAGCTCATTTTTTTTTTTTAAGTTTTTCACATATTTTGATATTAACGCCTTATCAGTCATGTCACTTGCAAATATTTTTCCCATTCAGTAGGTTGTCTTTTCATTTTGCCAATGGTCTACTTTGCTATTCAAAAGCTTTTAAGACTAATTAAGGACCTGAGATTTATACTTAAAAATCATACCACACAGCATGACCAGCAAAATAAACTAAATAGTTTTACATGGGTCCATGTGGAACCTAGAGATTTCCCCAGAATATTTTATAATATCTTCTCAGGAATAAACAGAGTGATGTGGCCTATATTTATCATAAAATGTATGGGGAAAATTAATCATTTGTATAATAGAGGCTGGGACAGGTAAAAGTTGGAGTTCAACAGTTATCTTGGAAACTAGTTTGATCTTAGAATTGACAGTCTGAAATCCTTCATTCTGCCTGTAAAGTGCCATGCATTGTGCTTAATTCTAAAATAATTAAGAAAACAGGTACCCAGGATCTCAAAAAAAAAAAAAAAATCCCTTATTTGAATCCTGATTCTACCTTTACAAACCATGAGAAAATGGATTAATTTGAGTCTCTTGAATTTTTGTTTCTAAGTCTCATTTTCTTCATTTATAAAATGAATATAATAACATTTCCTAAGGATCTTATAAGGATTAGTCCTATCTAGAAAAATGACTAGCAAGTAGTAAGTGCTTAACAGATATTTACTTATTGTAACAAAATTCCTTACTTAAAATGCATTGAAAGAAGTTCTTTAGAAAAGGTATATATAAAACAAAATAGAATCAGATGAAACTTGAGTGATCAGGAGGCAACAGAAACCAAAATAATATTTTTCTATCAGTTACCTACTCCTCTGAGATTTATAGTCTGATACAAACTCTAGAGCCAAAAGGAATTTCAAACAGAGCTTCTGGTAATACTAGATTCATCAGTCTTATGCATCTTTGAGTCTATACTATTAGATACAAAAATAAATAGAATTTAAAAGTAAACTTCAGCAGGTTATAAACATTTCAAGTTTACTAGCCAATCTAAGTTTTATTTTTTTTTCATCATTTACAGCAGAAAATTAGCATGTCAAATCATAGAACTGGATATTAAATGTTAGTTATCTGTACCAGTGGCAAGAAAGATACAAGGATTCTCTTGCTTTATTCTCCATTCTACTGAACTCTGCTGATTCACCTTTTATAGTCTCCTATTTTGTTGTTTTAAGATGACCTTTGGAACAGGTATTAACTATTTTTCTAAAAGACTTATGGTATAATAAAATGCAAGAGTGTAAATAAAGGCACAATTCTTATTTAAAACAAAAAGAATGTAGAATTGGTGCAAAGATAGATAGACATGTAGTTGAATGGAACAAACTAACAGATTATAAACAGATCCTTACTTCTGTAACTGATTGATTTTTTGTTATGGTAAAAGTATTATAATATGTTTACCATTTTCTTGTTTTAAGTATATAATTCAGTAGCATGAAGTATACATTTACAACATTGTGCAACCAGCACAACTGCCTAGCTTTCACAGTATTTCTTTACACAAGAAAAGAAAAATATATGTCTTCCTCTAAATACTTTTCAGATACCATTGTACAGTTTCTCCTAAAGTAGATTTCTCTCCTTTGTTTTTATAATGACTAAAGCTCTTTAACTGGTCCTTAACTAAAGCAAGAACTCCTCTTAGCTCTGAAGCTTCACTTTTCAAGTGATATGGATCAGATCAGCAATTTTGTTGTTGAACTCCAGGGCATTAAGTCTTACTGTAAAACAATCTTTAATCTTGTTACCTTAAGAAGTCCTTAAGTTTATAACACTATTTTTCTTTGCCAAGAAATTACACCTTGGCTTTTTCCTATGAATCACCCTTTAAATCAAAAGTTATGAGGCTTTTGGGTTTGGTTCATTTTCACTCAGGTACTGCATATCATGTTGAGAGATGGTGAGATATTAAATGACTGGCTCTTTTCATCTCTTTATTCATCAAAGCCTTTTCATAAATGACATGGTATATTAAAGAATTTTTAAAGGGAAAATCATAACTGTCTTGCAAATGTAAAATGAACACAAAGATTTTTATTTAACTCATTAACTAATGGAAGAAGCAGCAAGATATTAAAAAAAAAAATTCAAGTGAGAATCCTAGAAGCAGACAAAAAGGTTGAAATGAATTTAATAGAAAATAATTACTTATGGGGCAGATTTACATCTCCATCTGACAAAATTTATTTGTGTCACTATAGACAATCATTTCATTGGTTTAACTAGTAGTTTTCTACAATTTGTAGAGTTGAAAACTAGCTCCAAAACAATAAAAAGTGTGAAATTTATAGAATCAGCTAATAAGGAAGTGTGCACTAACAATACCCTGCATTCAATTGCGAAGCCTTTCATATTTTATTCTTAAATAATGTAGAAGCAGGGACAATGTGGGAAAGTTCAAGGACATTCTATTGACTATATTAAATTATTGCCGTTATTCACATAATCTACAGTCAAAAAAGGGAAAACACAACTAATATTGTTTGGCCACAATGTATAGATCTTTGAGAATCTGAGTACATTCTAATTTTTCTAAAAATTTTTGAGTTTGGTATTTTTATTAGGTGTTTGTGTTTCCCCCCAAAAAAAACAACTTTTGTAAAAATTAAAAAAAAAAATCAAAAGTTATTTTGAAGTTCTCACTCCTGATATCTGTGTTGCTTGTTCAGTCGCTAAATCAAGTCCAACTCTTTGCAAACTCATGGACTGCAGCAAGACAGTCTCCAATGTCCTTCACTATCTCCCAGAGTTTGCTCACATTTATGTCCATTGAGTTTGTGGTGCTATCTAACCATCTCACCTTCTGCCACACCCATCTCCTTTTGCCTTCAATCTTTCCCAGTATCATGGTTTTTTCCAGTGAGTGCGCTCTTCGGATCATGTGGCCAAAGTATTGGAGCTTCAGCTTCAGCATCTGTCCTTCCACGAAATATTCAGGGTTGATTTCCTTTAGGATTGACGGGTTTGATCTCCTTGCAAACCAGCGGACTCTCTGAAGAGTCTTCTCCAGCAACACAGTTTGAAAGCATCAACTCTTTGGCTCTCAGTCTTCTTTATGACCCAAGTCTCACATCTGTACATGATTGCCTGAAAAATCATAACTGACTTTACAGACCTCTGTTGGCAAAGTGATATCTCTGCTTCTTAATAGGCTGTCTAGGTTTGCTGAAATTTTCTTTCCAAAAAACAAGAGTCTTTTAATTTCATGGTTACAGTCAACATCTGCAGTGATTTAGGAGGCCATGAAAATAAAGTGTCACTGCTTCTACTTTTTCCCCTTCTATTTGCCATAAAGTGATGGGACTGGATACCACGAAGTTAGCTTTTTGAATGTTGAGTTTGTTTTTTTGGGTTTTTTTTTTTTTACATCACTCAAATTTTATACCCTGAATGTTGAGTTTTAAGCCAGCTTTTCCACTCTCTTCTTTCATACTCATCAAGAGGCTCTTTAGTTACTCTTCATTTTCTGCCATTAGAGAGGTATCACCAATATATCTGAGGTTGTTGATATTTCTCCTGGCACTCTTAATCCCACCTTGTGATTCATCCAGGCTTCATTTCACATAATGTGTTCTACATATAAGTTAATAAGCAGGATAACAATATACAACCTTGTCATACTCCTTTCCCAATTTTGAACTAGTCAGTTGTTTCATGTCTGGTTCTAGCTGATACCTGTAAATGTGATTTTATTTGGAAATAGAGTCTTTGCAAATGTAATTAAAATGTAAATTAATATGAAGGCCTATGGAGTAGGATGGGCCTTCATCCAGTATGACTGGTGTCCTTATAAGAAGAGGAG
This sequence comes from Capricornis sumatraensis, assembly GCF_032405125.1. Classification (NCBI taxonomy): domain Eukaryota; kingdom Metazoa; phylum Chordata; class Mammalia; order Artiodactyla; family Bovidae; genus Capricornis; species Capricornis sumatraensis. The sequence goes on along the minus strand of NC_091074.1, from coordinate 40,990,197 downwards.
AGGAGACAAAGATGAACACATCATATGATGACACAGATAGATAAGAATGATGTCTGTACAGACTAAGGAACCCTGATGATTGTCTGTAATGTTAGAAGATAAGAAAAAGGCATGAAACAGATTATCTCCTATGGCTTTCAGAAAGAGCATGGTCCTGACTACACCTTGATTTCAGACTTCTAATCTTCAAATTAGAAGAGGGAATTGTTTTTTTTTTGTTTTTTTTTTTAATTTATGCCACCCGGTTTGTGATCATTTGTTGCAGCAGTTCTAGGAAACAAATGAACAATTTTTTACACTGCCTTGTAATTTATGATAATGGTATATAGGAGGTTGAAGAAAATAGATAAACTTTGCACAGATTCTAAGTGACAGAGTAGAAACTTGACCCAAGTACCTTCAATCAAAATCTTACTTTTTCTTCACTATGCCTTACACATTTTTGGTTGAGAAAAACTTTGAGTGGTATCAGCTTTTAATTTTTATTAAATATTGAAATGGTCAGTTTCTTATTACTAAATCATGGTCATTAATAAAACATCCTCAAACTAATGCTATTTATAATTCCTTGAATAAAAAGAAAACCATAATGATTTTATTTGGTTTTATTTTAGCAAATATATTAACCGAGTTTTCTTTTATTCATTTGTATAACATAATTTGAAAACAGCAAGACATATTAGAAAACATAACAAAACAAAAAAGCCTGTGAATTATGATGGACATATCATTTAATTACTTTTTGTTCCATTTTATGATATAATATTGATTCATCATGCATGCGTGCTAAGTCTCTTCAATCATGTCCAACTCTTTGTAACCTTTTGGACTGTAACCTGCTAGGCGCCTCTGTCCTTGGGATTCTCCTGGCAAGAGTATAGAAGTCCTTGTCATGTCCTTCTCCAAGGGATCTTCCTGAACTAGAGATCAACCCCACCCCCACCTTGCCCATCTCTTATGTCTCCTGTATTGGCAGATGGGTTTTTTATCACTAGAGCCACCTGGAAGGACCATTAATTCATTAGAGGAGCCAAAATAGTTATACAGTAATGCCAAGAAAATGAGATGTAATTAGATATCAAGTCTCACTGAATTTTGGTGTTTTAGGTATTTGCTATGGTGCCAAGTTTTCAATATTATTTTTGTGAGTTTTAGTTGTATAGTCCAGATAGAAAAATGAATCCAGATATAAATTTCAGTTTATGGTAAATAGTTATAAAAATGATGACTAATGCAGGACAAATAAGTTTCAACCATGAATAATTCCACCAAACATTTTGGTATATTTGATATATTTTGACACTTAAAATTTGGTATATTTTTCTGTAAGTTGATATCACTGTACATATACACATACACAAACATATATTTTTGTGCTTTGTTCTTTTCATATCCTAGTGTACATTTGAATTCTATGACTCAGAATAACCAGTGTTTGTTTTGAAAACTCATTATTTCATTTTGGTGTCTGTTGGTTTAATGATACATTTTATTCTAGTGAGATATCATATAATAAATTCTGCTATATACTTATATCATGCTTATTTATTCAGTTCAGTTAGTCGCTCGGTTGTGTCTGACTCTTTGTGATCCCATGAATTGCAGCACGCCAGGCCTCCCTGTCTATCACCAATGCCTGGAGTTCACTCAAACTCACGTGCATGAAGTCGGTGATGCCATCCAGTCATCTCATCTTCTGACGTTCCCTTCTCTTCCTGCCCCCAATCCCTCCCAGCATCAGAGTCTTTTCTAATGAGTCAACTCTTCACATGAGGTGGCCAAAGTATTGGAGTTTCAGCTTCAGCATCAGTCCTTCCAAAGAACACCCAGGACTGATCTATTAGATGATACAATTATATAAATATTTTTCTAGGAACCATGAAAATAAAAGTTTCATTGAAAATGAGCAGTTATATTTATTTTGTAGTTTTTTGAAGACTGCAAAACAAAAATACTATCTCTGTCTTACTATTTTCTTCTTAGTCAGTTCTATCAGTAGATACGCAGCAGTATGAAGCCACAGTTCTATTATAAATGCTATTACTTAAAAGTAATCCTTTTTTTTACCATTTGAATTATTACTGATTTTGTTCTTATAGATGCTAGTGACTGAGTGTATATGAGTAGAGTCTGTTTGTTTCACTAGTTTCTGATACATCACGAGGTGCTATTTTTTAATTTATCTAGCAGTACTTTGGCCACCTCATGCGAAGAGTTGACTCATTGGAAAAGACTCTGATGCTGGGAGGGATTAGGGGCAGGAGGAGAAGGGGACGACAGAGGATGAGATGGCTGGATGTCATCACTGACTCGATAGATGTGAGTTTGAGTGAACTCTGGGAGATGGTGATGGACAGGGAGGCCTGGCGTGCTGCGATTCGTGGGGTTGCAAAGAGTTGGACACGACTGAGTGACTGAACTGAAATTAACTGAGCCTCTGTCTATTAATGCCATGCAAACACTACAGAGTCATAAGTTATTGTTTAAAACTCTCAGAAAGATGTTCAAATATACACATTTCCCTTGACCTTAAAGCATACTTTTTATTCTTGCCTATAAAACCATGCAAGAAAATGTGGATGTTTCAGCATATCACAACATGCTATTATATGCTATTCTTATAGAAAGTACCTAAAACATATCCAGCTGGCTAGATATATTTTGAATTAAAGGAATTACAAAAATTTTTATTAATAAAACAATATAAAGAAACTTGACTTATTCATTAATTTTATTATCTGTTGACTCATTTAGAAGAGAGATACAAAGAGAGCAAAGTGTTGTTCTTTCCTCAGATCTATGCATCGCCCTTAAAATTGATGCAAAGATTTTCTTTTAAATAACACAAAATAAAAACTAGGATGTACACATGTGTAGGAAACCCCTGAAGTTGTCAAGGTACAAAGTCACTATCATACACCTGTGAGAATTTTCATATATCCATTAATATATTTACTATGGAATATCACACTGATATGCAGTAAATTCCTGTAGTAAAATACAGCTACTATTTTAGGGTTGGGTTCAGAACCCAAATATGTTAAAATTCCATATCAGGTCCAATGAATCAGTAAATTTCACATAAAAGTTAGAATTTCCAAGTTATCTTCTAAATTATTTTTAGGGGTGGGCGGTCCTAAGATGGCAGAGGAATAGCATGGGGAGACCACTTTCTCCCCCACAAATTCATTGAAAGAACATTTGAATGCTGAGCAAATTCTGCAAAACAACTTCTGAATGCTGACAGAGGACAACATGCACCTAGAAAGGCAGCCCATTGTCTTCGAAAGGAGGTAGGACAAAATATAAAAGATAAAAAGAGAGACAAAAGAGGTAGAGACAGAGATCCATCCCAGTAAGGGAGTCTTAAAACAGGAGAAATTTCCAAACACCAGGAAACACTCTCTCCAGTGAGTCTGTGGGGAGTTTTGGAATCTCAGAGGGCAACATAACTGGGAGGAAAAATAAATAAATAAAACCCACAGATTATATATCTAATGGCAACTATCAGCACTCGCATCTGCCACCAGAAGCAGGGGCTGAACAGGAAGGTGCTGGCTACATTGCTTAGGGTAAGGACTGGGCCTGAATGCCCTGAGGGCAACCTGAGGGAACTAATGTGAGACAGAAACCAAACTGTGGAATAGCCAGAGAGAGAGGAGAAAAAAGAGACAGAGAGAGATCTATCACACAAAAAGCCCTACCTAAGGCACTGCCAGGCACGCTCACAGAGCAAAGGACTGAGCAAATACCAGAGGAGAGCTAGCAGGCTGCAGACTGGCCCACCATCTGCCAAAGACAGGGCAGCAGGTTGGGGGCAGCCAGAGACAGAAAGGGGCAATCTCAGCCCCAGAGAGGCATCCTCTACCAAACTGCAAGCAGGTTTCCAGCTGCTAACCAAGATTTCTTGGGATTCTGGATGGTTGACATCCACCAGGAGGGTCGCAGCCAGAGATCAGCTCCACAGAAGAGACACATGGCACACCTGAGATGGGCCCACTGGCTGCCACCCAGGAAACCGAGCTTGGATGGGAGAGGTGATAAGATGCATTCCCCACCAGAGGGAGACTGCACTCTCCAAGCACCTGGTAGCCTGAGCTGCTCGGACCTGGAAAGGGCAAAAAAGCAGGCCCAACCAAGTCTGTGCCTTTGTGGAGTACCTGAGAACCTGAACGTGAGTGGCTTAGACCTGGGAAGTGCACGTAACCCAGGCCTGCCTCAGACAGTTCCCCAGCAGAACAACCTAGAGCCTGAGAAGTGTAGACTGGAAAGTGCACAAGCCATGAGTGGGGGCAAACCCAGGGCAGCCAAGACACTGCGAGCACTCCCACATACATCAGTGATATTTGTTTGCAGTGTTCCCCAAAGCAAAACTGATCATGTGAGCCTAAATAAGTGACCACCTTCTCCCCCTTGTGTCAGGGTGGAAATTAGACACTGAAGACCAGAAAACAGAAGACGCTAAAATAAACAGAGGGAACAACTTTGGAAGTGACAGGTGCAACAGATTAAAAGCCCGTAGTTAGCACCAACTACATTGGAAAGGGCCTATAGATCTTGAGAAGTATAAGCTGGATCAAGGAACTATCTGAAACTGAACTGACTCCACATTGTCTGCAACAGCTCCAGAGAAATTCCTAGATATATTTTTACTATTATCATTTTTTTTTTTAGTTTTAAGTCTTCTATTATCCCTTTAAGTTTCATTTTTATAACCTACTTTAACCTTGCAAAAAAGACCCTATTTTAAAAGCAAAATTCATATATATTTTATAATATTTGTGACTTTGTTTTATCTTTTTAATATTGAATTATTGAGAGGCTAACTTCTACTCTAGATTTTAATCTTTACTTTTCCTATATGTTATCAATTTTGTAGCTTTTAGACCCCAATCTTAAGTACTCAATTTTACTTGGAATGTGATTACTGGCTTGATTGCTCCCTCCTCCTTTTGACTCTCCTTTTTCTCCACCAGGTCACCTCTATCTCCACCTTCCCCCTTTTCTTGTCTATGCAACGCTGTGAATCTCTTTGTGTGTTTTGGGCTGTGGAGAACACTTAGGGACATGATTACTGGCTGGATCTATCTCTCTCCTCTTGATTCCCCCTATTCTCCTCCTGGTCACCACTGTCTCCTTCCTCCCTCTTCTTTTCTCTGTATAATTCTGTGAACTTCTCTGAGGGATCCAGACTGTGGAGAGCACACAAGGAATTGACTACTGGATAGCTTGATCTTTCCCCTTTTGGTTCTCCCTCTTCTCCTCCTGATCACCTCTATCTCCCTCTTCCCTCTTCTCTTCTCCATGTAACTCTGTGAATCCCTCTGAGTGTCCCTCACTGTGAAGCTTTTCATCAAAAACCTGGATGTTTTATCATCAGTGCTGTATAGATGGATAAGTCTTGAGGCTACTGTAAGAATAAGACTAAAAACCAGAGGCAGGAGGTTTAAGTCCAAATCATGAGAACACCAGAGAACTCCTGACTCCAGGGAATATTAATCAATAAGAGCTCATCCAAAAGCCTCCTTACCTACTACTTAAGCCAAGCACCACCCAAGGGTCAACAGGTTCCAGAACAAGACATACCATGCAAAGTCTCCAGCAACACAGGAACATAGCCCTGAGCTTCAATATACAGGTAGTCCAAAGTCATACCAAACCCATAGACATCTCAAAACTCACTACTGGACACTTCATGGCACTCCAGAGAGAAGAAATCCAGCTCCACCCACCAAAACACCGACGCAAGCTTCCCTAACCAGAAAACCTTGACATGCCACCTGTCTAACCCCACCCACAGTGAGGAACCTCCACAATAAAGAGGAACCACAAACTGATGGCATACAGAAAGTCCAACCCAAACACAGCAATCTAAACTAGATGAAAAGGCAGAGGAATATTCAGCAGGTAAAGGAACATGATAAATGTCCACCAAACCAAACAAAAGAGCAGGAATCTACTTGAAAAACAATGCAAAATAACGATAGTAAAAATGATAGAAAATCTTGAAAACAAAATGGAGTTATAGATAAATAGCCGGGAGACAAGGATTGAGAAGATGCAAAAATGTTTAACAAGGACCTAGAAGAAATAAAAAAGAGTCAATATATAATGAATAATATAATAAATGAGATCAAAAACACTCTGGAGAGAACCAACAGTAAAATAACTGAGGCAGAAAATAGGGTAAGTGAGGTAGAAGATAGAATGATAAAAATAAATGAAGCAGAGAGGAAAAAAGAATTAAAAGAAATGAGGACAACCTCAGAGACCTCTGCAACAATGTTAAATGCCCCAACATTCGAATCATAGGAGTCCCAGAAGAAGAAGACCAAAAGAAAGGCCATGAGAAAACACATGAGGAGATAATAGTTGAAATCTTCCCTAAAATGGGCAAGGAAATAGTCACCCAAGTCCAAGAAACCCAGAGAGTCCAAAACAGGGTAAGCCAAAGGCAAAACACCCCAAGACACATATTAATCAAATTAACAAATATCAAACACAAAGAACAAATATTAAAAGCAACAAGAGAAAAACAACAAATAACACACAAGGTGATTCCCATAAGGATAAGAGCTGATCTTTCAGTAGAAATTCTTCAGGCCAGAAGGGAATGGCAAGACATACTTAAAGTGATGAAAGAGACAAAACTACAACCCAGATTACTGTACCCAGCAAGGATCTCATTCAACTAAGAAGGAGAAATCAAAAGCTTTACAGACAAGCAAAAGCTGAGAGAATTCAGCACCACCAAACCAGCTCTCCAACAAATGCTAAAGAATCTTCTCTAGACAGGAAACACAGAAAGGGTGTACAAACATGAACCCAAAACAACAAAGTAAATGGCAACGGTATCATACTTATCAATAATTACCTTAAATGTAAATGGGTTGAATGCACCAACCAAAATACAAAGACTGGCTGAATGGATACAAAAACAAGACCCCTATATATGCTGTCTACAAGAGACCCACCTCAAAACAAATGGAGACCAAAAGACCCCTATATATGCTGTCTACAAGAGACCGACCTTAAAACAAATGGAGACCAAAAGAAAGCAGGAGTAGCAATATTCATATCAGATAAAATAGACTTTAAAATAAAGGCTGTGAAAAGAGACAAAGAAGGACACTACATAAAGATCAAAGGATCAATCCAAGAAGATATAACAATTATAAATATATACGCACCCAACATAAGAGCACTGCAATATGTAAGGCAAATGCTAACAAGTATGAAAGGGAAATTAATGATAATACAATAATATACAATAATAGTGGGTGACTTTAATATCCTACTCACACCTATGGATAGCTCAACTAAACAGAAAATTAACAAGGAAACACAAACTTTAAATGATACAATGGACCAGTTAGACCTAATTGATATCTATAGGACATTTCACTCCAAAGCAATTAATTTCACCTTTTTCTTAAGTGCACATGGAACCTTCTCTAGGGTAGATCAAATCCTGGGCCATAAATCTAGCCTTGTTAAATTCCAAAAAAATGAAATCATTTCAAGCATCTTTTCTGACCACAATACAGTAAGATTAGATCTCAATTACAGGAGAAAAACTATTAAAAATTCCACCATATGGAGCTGAACAACATGATTCTGAATTAACAACAAATCACCGAAGAAATAAAAAAAGAAATCAAAATATGCATAGAAACAAAAGAAATGAAAACACAACAACTCAAAACCTATGGGACACTGTAAAAGCAGTGTAAGGGGAAGGTTCATAGCAATACAGTTTTATCTCAAGAAACAAGAAAAAGTCAAATAAGTTATCTAACTGTACATCTATAGCAACTAGAAAAGGAAGAAATGAAGAACCCTAAGGTTAGCAGAAGGAAAGAAATGATAAAACTTAGGGCAGAAATAAATGAAAAAGAAACAAAAGAGACCATAGCAAAAATCAACAATGCTAAAAGCTGATTCTTTGAGAAGATAAATAAAATAGACAAACAATGAGCCAGACTCATCAAGAAACAAAGGGAGAAGAATCAAATCAACAAAATTAGAATGAAAATGGAGAAATCATAACAGACAACACAGAAATACAAAGATCATTAGAGACTACAAATAGCAACTATATGCCAATAAAATAGACAACTTCGAAGAAATGGACAAATTACTAGAAAAGTATAACTTTCCAAAACTGAACCAGGAAGAAATAGAAAATTTAACAGACCCATCACAAGCATGGAAAACGAAACTGTAATTAGGAATCTTCCAGCACACAAGAGCCCAGAAGCAGATGGCTTCACAGCTGAATTCTACCAAAAATTTAGAGAACTAACACCTATCCTACTCAAGCTTTTCCAGGAAATTGCAGAGGAAGGTAAACTTCCAAACTCATTCAATGAGGCCACTATCACCCTAATACCAAAACTAGACAAAGATGCAAAAAAAAAAAAAAAAAAAAAAAAAAAACTACAGGACAATATCACTGATGAACATAGATATAAAAATCCGTAACAAAATCTAACAAACACAATCCAAGAACATATTAAAAAGATCAAACAGTGACCAAGTGGGTTTTATCTCAGGAATTCAAGGATTTTTCAGTATCTGTAAATCAATCAATGTAACACACCGCATTAACAAAATGAAAGATAAAAACCATATGATTGTCTCAATAGATGGAGAGAAAGACTTTGACAAAATTCAGCATCCATTTATGATAAAAACCTTCCAGAAAGCGTGAATAGAAGGAACAAACCTCAACATAATGAAAGGAATATATGACAAACCCACATTTCAGTTCAGTTCAGGTCAGTTCATTCACTCAGTCATGTCCGACTCTTTGTGACCCCATGAATTGCAGCACTCCAGGACTCCCTGTCCATCACCATCTCCCGGAGTTCACTCAGACTCAAGTCCATTGAATCCGTGATGCCATTCAGCCATCTCATCATATGTCATCCCCTTTTCCTCCTGCCCCCAATCCCTCCCAGCATCAGAGTCTTTTCCAATGAGTCAATTCTTCTCATGAGGTGGCCAAAGTACTGGAGTTTCAGCTTTACCATCATTCCTTCCAAAGAAATCCCAGGGCTGATCTCCTTCAGAATGGACTGGTTGGATCTCCTTGCAGTCCAAGGGACTCTCAAGAGTCTTCTTCAAAACCACAGTTCAAAAGTATCAATTCTTTGGTGCTCAGCCTTCTTCACAGTCCAAAACTCACATCCACAGGATGACCACAGGAAAAACCATAGCCTTGACTAGACGGACCTTAGTCAGCAAAGTAATGTCTCTGCTTTTGAATATACTATCTAGGTTGGTCATAACTTTTCTTCCAAGGAGCAAGCATCTTTTAATTTCATGGCTGGAGTCACCATCTGCAGTGATTATCGATCCCCAAAAAATAAAGTCTGACACTGTTTCTACTGTTTCCCCATCTATTTCCCATGAAGTGATGAGACCAGATGCCATGATCTTCGTTTTCTGAATGTTGAGCTTTAAACCAACTTTTCACTTTCCTCTTTCACTTTCAAACTTTATCCTCAATGGAGGAAGATTGAAACTGTTTCCCCTAAAGTCAAGAACAAGACAAGGGTGCTCACTCTCACCACTACTATTCAATATAGTTTTGGAAGTTTGGGCCACTGTGATCAGAGAAGAAAAAGAAATAAAAGGAATCCAGATTGGAAAAGAAGACATAAAACTCTCACTGTTTGCAGACGACATGATCCTCTACATAGAAAACGCTAAAGACTCCACCAGAAAATTACTAGAGCTAATCAATGAATAAAGTAAAGTTGAATGATATAAAATTAACACAGATAAATCCCTTACATTCCTATACATAATCAATGAGTAAACAGAAAGACAAATTAAGGAAATAATTCAATGCACCATTGCAATGAAAATAATAAAATACTTAGGAATAGATCTATCTAAAGAAACAACAGACCTACATATAGAAAACTAAAATATACTGGCCTTAAAAATGGCTGTGAAATGAAGAGAAGTGAAAAGCAAAGGAGAAAAGGAAAGATATAAGCATCTGAATGCAGAGTTCCAAAGAATAGCAAGAAGAGATAAGAAAGCCTTCCTCAGCGATCAATGCAAAGAAATAGAGGAATACAACAGAATGGGAAAGTCTAGAGATCTCTTCAAGAAAATTAGATACCAAGGGAATATTTCATGCAAAGATGGGCTCAATAAAGGACAGAAATGGTATGGACTGAAGAGAAGCAGAAGATATTAAGAAGAGTGGCAAGAATACACATAAGAACTGTACAAAAAGATCTTCATGACCAAGATAATCACAATGGTGTGATCATTCACCTAGAGCCAGACATTCTGCAATGTGAAGTCAAGTGGGCCATAGAAAGCATCACTACGAACAAAGCTAGTGGAGGTGATGAAATTCCAGTTGAGCTATTTCAAATCCTGAAAGATGTTGGTGTCAAAGAGCTGCACTCAATATGCCAGCATAATTGGAAAACTCAGCAGTTGCCACAGGACTGGAAAAGGTCAGTTTTCATTCCAATCCCAAAGAAAGGCAATGCCAAAGAGTGCTCAAGCTACTGCACAATTGCACTCATCTCACATGCTAGGAAAGTAATGCTCAAAAATCTCCAAGCCAGGCTTCAGCAATACGTGAACCGTGAATTTCCTGATGTTCAAGCTGGTTTTAGAAAAGGCAGAGGAACCAGAGATCAACTTGCCAACTTCCGCTGGATTATGGAAAAAGCAAGAGAGTTCCAGAAAAACATCTATTTCTGCTTTCTTGACTATGCCAAAGCCTTTGACTATGTGGATCACAATAAATTGTGGAAAATTCTGCAAGAGATGGGAATACCAGACCATCTGACCTGTCTCTTGAGAAATTTGTATGCAGGTCAGGAAGCAACAGTTAGAACTGGACATGGAACAACATACTGGTTTCAAATAGGAAAAGGAGTATGTCAAGGCTGTATATTGTCACCCTGCTTATTCAACTTATATGCAGAGTACATCATGAGAAACGCTGGGCTGGAAGAAACACAAGCTGGAATCAAGATTGCCATGAGAAATATTAATAACCTCAGATATGCAGATGACAGCACCCTTATCGCAGAAAGTGAAGAGGAGCTAAAAAGCCTCTTGATGAAAGTGAAAGTGGAGAGTGAAAAAGTTGGCTTAAAGCTCAACATTCAGAAAACTAAGATCATGGCATCTGATCCCATCACTTCATGGGAAATAGATGGGGAAACAGTGGAAACAGTGTCAGACTTTATTTTTGGGGCTCCAAAATCACTGCAGATGGTGACTGCAGCCATGAAATTAAAAGACACTCCTTGGAAGAAAAGTTATGACCAACCTAGATAGCATATTGAAAAGCAGAGACATTACTTTGCCAATAAAGGTCCGTCTAGTCAAGGCTATGGTTTTTCCAGTGGTATGAATGGATGTAAGAGTTGGACTGTGAAGAAAGTTGAGCACCGAAGAACTGATGCTTTTGAACACTAGTGTTGGAGAAGACTCTTGAGAGTCCCTTGGACTGCAAGGAGATCCAACCAGTCCATTCTGAAGGAGATCAACCCTGGGATTTCTTTGGAAGGAATGATGGTAAAGCTGAAACTCCAGTACTTTGGCCACCTCATGCAAAGAGTTAACACATTGGAAAAAACTCTGATGCTGGGAGGGATTGAGGGCAGGAGGAGAAGGGGACGACCGAGGATGAGATGGCTGGATGGCATCACTCTCTCGATGGACGTGAGTCTGAATGAACTCTGGGAGTTGGTGATGGACAGGAAGGCCTGGCGTGCTGGGATTCATGTGGTCGCAAATTGTTGGACACGACTGAGTGACTGAATTGAACTGATAAAACACTGGTGAAAGAAATCAGAGAGGACACAAATAGATGGAGTAATATACCATGTTCGTGGATTAGAAGAATCAGTATAGTGAAAATGAGTATACTACCCCAAGCAATCTATAGATTCAATGCAGTCACTATCAAGGTAACGGTATTTTTCACAGAACTAGAACAAATAATTTCACAATGTGTATGGAAAAACAAAAACATCAAATAGCCAAAGTAATCTTGAGAAAGAAGAATGGAACTGGAGGAATCTACCTGCCTGACTTCAGGCTATACTACAAAGCCACAGTCATAAAGACAGTATGGTACTGGCACAAAGACAGAAATATAGATCAATAGAACAAAACTGAAAGCCCAGAGATAAATCCACACACCTATGGACACCTTATCTTTGATAATGGAAGCAAGAATATACAATGGAGAGAAGACAGTCTCTTTAAGAGATGACGCTGGGAAAACAGGTCCACCATTTGTAAAATAGTGAAACTAGAACCATTTCTAACACCATACACAAAAATGGATTAAAGATCTAAATGGGAGACCAGAAACTATAAAACTCCTAGAAGAAAACATAGGCAAAACTCTGTCTGACATAAATCACAGCAGGATCCTCTATGACCCACCTCCCAGAGTAATGGAAATAAAAGCAAAAATAAACAAATGGGATCTAATTAAACATTAAAGCTTTTTCACAACAAAGGAAACTATAAGCAAGGTGAAAAGACAAATTTCAGAATGGGAAAAAATAATACCAAGTGAAGCAACTGACAAATAATTAATCTCAAAAATATACAAGCAACTACTGTAGCTCAATTCCAGAAAAATAAATGACCCAATCAAAAATGGGTCAAGTAACTAAACAGACCTTTCTCCAAAGAAGACATACAGATGGCTAACAAACACATGAAAAGATGCTCAACATCACTCATTATCAGAGAAATGGAAATCAAAACCACAATGAGGTACCATTTCACACCAGGCAGAATGGCTGCTATCCAAATGTCTACAAAAAATAAATGCTGAAGACGGTGTGGAGTAAAGGGAACCCTCTTACCCTGTTGATGGGAATGCAAACTAGTATAGCCACTATGGAGAATAGTGTGGAGATTCCTTAAAAAACTGGAAATAGAACTGCCTTATGACCCAGCAATCCCACTACTGGGCATACACACCAAGGAAGCCCAAATTGAAGGAGACAAATGTACCCACAATGTTCATTGCAACACTGTTTATAATAGCCAGGACATGGAAGCAACCTAGATGTCCATCGGCAGACGAATGGATAAGAAAGCTGTGGTACATATACACAATGGAGTATTACTTAGCCTTTAAAAAGAATACATTTGAATCAGTTCAAACGATGGGGATGAAACTGAAGCCCATTATACAGAGTGAAGTAAGCCAGAAAGAAAAACACCAATATAGTATATTAACACATATATATGGAATTTAGAAAATGGTAATGATAACCCTATATGTGAGGGAGCAAAAGAGACACAGATGTATAGAACATTCTTTTGGCCTGTGTGGGAGAAGGTGAGGGTGGGATGACTTGAGAGAATAGCTTTGAATATGTGTATTATCATATGTGAAACAGATCACCAGTCCAGGTTCAATGCATGAGACAGGGTGCTCAGGGCTGGTGAACTGGGATGACCAAGAGAGATAGGATGGGGAGGGAGGTGGGAAGGAGGTTCAGGATGTGGAACACATGTACACTCATGGCTGATTCATGTCAACGTATGGCAAAACCACTACAATATTGTAAAGTATTTAGCCTCCAATTAAAATAAATAAATTAAAAAATAAATTATTATATTCTAAAAAGATAATAAAGGAAATGAGACAACATATCTAGGGACAAGAGAGTTTTTATACTTTTAAAAAAATTTTATAATTAATTTTTATTGGAGTATGAACGATTCAAAGAAGTAAAGGAAAACAAAGGAATGGGAAAGACTAAAGATCTCTTTGGGAAAATTGGAGATATCAAGGAAACATTTCAAGCAAGGATAGATATGATAAAGAACAGAATTGTAAGGACATAACAGAGGCAGAAGAGATGAAGAGGAAGTGGCAAGAATACACAAAAGAACTATACAAAAAAGTATTATGACTGGGATGACCACAATGATGTTGTCACTCACCTAGAGTCAGACATCAGGGAGTGTGAAATCAAATGGGATGTAGGAAACATCACTATGAAGAAAGCTAGTGGAGGTGATAGAATTCTAGCTGAGCTGGAAAATCCTTAAATCCTAAAAGAAGATGCTGTTAAAGTGCTGAACTCAATATACCAGCAAATTTGGAAAACTCAGCAGTGGCCACAGGACTGGAAAAGGTCAGTTTTCATTGAAATCCCGAAGAAGGACAATGCCAAAGAATGTTCGAACTACCGCACAATTGCATATATTTCATATACTACCAAGGTAATGCTCAAAATCCTCCAAGCTAGGCTTCAACAGTACATGAACTGAGAACTTCCAGATGTAAAAGCTGGATTTACAAAAGGCAGAGGAACCAGAGATCAAATAGCCAACATCTGTTGGATCATAGAAAAACCAAGGAAATTCCAGAAAAATGTCTACTTCTGTTTCATTGACTACACAAAAGCCACTGACTGTGTGGATCACAATAAACTGTGGAAAATATTTAAAGAGATGGAATACCAGATCACATTACCTGCCTCCTGAGAAACCTATGCATAGGTCAAGAAGCAACAGTTAGAGACTTACATAGAGCAACTGTTTCAAAATTGGGAAAGGAGTATGACAAGGCTGTATGTTATCACCATGCTTATTTAACTTATATACAGAGTACACCATGTGCAATGTTGAGCTGGATAAATCACAAGCTCGAATCAAGATTGCTAGGAGAAATATCAATAACCTCAGATATGTAGATGATACCACTCTAATGGCAGAAAATGAAGAGGAACTAAAGAACCTCTTGATGAGGGTGAAAGAGAAGAGTGAAAAAGCTGGCTTAAAACTCAATATTCAAAGAACTAAGAACAAGACATTCAGTCCCATGACTCCATAGCAAAATGAAGGGGGAAAAGTAGAAGCAGTGACAGATCTTACTTTTAGAGGCTTCAAAATCACAGTGGACAGTGATTGCAGCCATGAAATTAAAAGGTGCTTGCTCCTTGTATAGGAAGCTATGACCAAATAGACAGCATATTTAAAAAAGGAAAGACATCACTTTGCCAACAAAGGTCCATATAGTCAAATGTATCGTTTTTCCTGTAATCATGTACAGATGTGAGAGTTGGACCATAAAGAAGGGTGAGTGCTGAAAATTTGATGATTTTTGAATCATAGTGTTGGAAAAGACTCGAGAGCCCCTTGGACTGCAAGGAGATCAAACCAGTCAGTCCTAAAGAAATTAAGCCTGAATATTCATTGGAAGGACTGATGTTCAAACTGAAGCTCCAATACTTCAGCCATTTAATGCAAACAGCTGACTCATTGGAAAAGACCATTGAGAAAGACTGAAGGCAAAAGGAGAAGAGGGCGGCAGAGTATGAGATGGTTGGATAGAATCACTGACTCAATATGTTGTTCAGACACTCAGTTTTGTCTGACTCTTTGTGACCTCATGGACTGCAACATGCCAAGCTTCTCTGTCCTTCACCATTTCCAGAGCTTGCTCAAATTCATGTCCATTGAGTCTGCAGTGCCATCCAACCAACTCATCCTCTGTTATCCCCTTTTCCTCCTGCACTCAATTCTTCCTAGTATCTGGTGCTTTTCCAATGAGTCGGCTCTTTGCATCAGGTGGCCAGAATATGGCAGAAGGTGGCAGCTTCAGCTTCAGCATCAGTCCTTCCAAAGAATATCCTGGACTGATTTCCTTTAGGGTTGATTGGTTTGATCCCTTTGCAGTCCAAGGGACTCTCAAGAGTCTTCTCCAGCACCACTATTCAAAAGTATCAGTTCTTCGGTGCTCAGCCTTCTTACTGGTCCACCTCTCACATCTGTGCATGACTACTGGAAAAACCAAAGCTTTGACGATAGGAACCCTTGTTAGTAAAGTAATGTCTCTGCTTTTTAATATGCTATCTGTTTGTCATAGCTTTTCTCTCCAAGGGCAAACATCTTTTAATTTCATGGCTGCAGCCACCATCCACAGTGATTTTGGAGCCCAAGAAAATAAAGTCTGCCACTCTTTCCATTGTTTCCCCATCTATTTACCATGAAATGATGGGACTGGATGCCTTGTTCTTAGTTTTCTAAATGTTGAGTTTTAAGCCAAAATTTTCACTCTCCTCTTTCAACTTCATCAAGAAACTCTTTGGTTCCTCTGCACTTTCTGTCATAAAGGTGGTGTCATCTGCATATCTGAGGTTATTGATATTTCTCCCAGAAATCTTGATTCCAGCTTGTGTGGAATTTGAGCAGATTAGGGAGATAATGAAGGACAGGGAAGCCTGGCATGCTGTAGTCCATGGGGTCTCAAAGAGTGGGACACAACTTGGTGACTGAACAACAACAACAGTGATTTGTGGTGTTGTATTAGCTTCTGCTGTACATCAAAGTGAATCAGTTATACATATACACATAGCTACTTTTTTATATTCTTTTCCCATATAGATAATTAGAGTGTATTGATTAAAGCTCCCTGTGCTCTACAGTACAGTTTTAGTTAGCTGTCTATTTTATATATAGTAATGTGTATATATCAATCCCAATCTCCCAATTTATCCCCTTCTTACCACGTGGTAGCTCATAAGTTTGTTTTCTACATTTGTGACTCTCTTTCTATTTTGTAAATAAATTAATTTGTAACATTATTTTAGACTCCACAAGTAAGTCATAGCATATGATATATGTTTTTCTCTGTCTGACTTACTTCACTCACCCTGACAATCTCTAGGTCCATTCATGTTGCTGAAAACGGCATTATTTCATTCTTTTTTTATGACTGAGTAACACTCCATTATATATATCTATCACATCTTACTTATTCATTCTTCTGTTGATGGACATTTAGGTTGCTTCCATTTTCTGGCTATTACTGCATTTTCTGGAAAAATACTACTGCAATGAACATTGAGGGTGCATATATCTTTTCTCTTTATTAGGATTTTTTAAAATTCATTTTATTTTTGGCTCTGCTGAATCTTCATTGCTGCATATGGGCTTCTTCTAGCTACGGGAGCAAGGGTTACTCTCTAGTTGCAGTGTGTCAAACCGTGTCCCCTTCATTAGCAGGCAGATTCTTAACAACTGGACCACCAGGGACGTCTATAGGTGTTGGTATTTTCTTTTTGAATTATGGATTTCTCCAGATATATGCCTAGGAGTGAGACTATTGGATAAGATGGTACTCTATTTTTAGTTTTTTAAGAAAGCTCCATACTGTTCTCTATAATGGCTGTACCAATTTACATTCTCACCAACCTTACAGAAGGATTCCCTTTTCTCCACACCTTCTCCAGAATTTATTATTTGTAGATTTTTTTAAACAATGGCCATTCTGACTGGTGTGACATGATTCCATATTGTAGTTTTGGTTTGTGTTTCTCTAATAATTAATGATGTTGAACATCTTTTCATGTGCTTTTTTAGTAATCTATATGTCTTCTTGCAAGGAGATCCAACCAGTCCATCCTAAAGGAAATCAGTCCTGGGTGTTCATTGGAAGGACTGATGCTGAAGTTGAACTGCAATACTTTGGCCACCTCATGCAAAGAGTTGACTCATTGGAAAAGACACTGATGCTGGGAGGGATTGGGGGCAGGAGAAGAAGGGAATGACAGAGGATGAGATGGCTGGATGGCATCACCAACTAGATGGACATGAGTTTGGGTAAACTCCAGGAGTTGGTGATGGACGGGGAGGCCTGACGTGCTGCGATTCATCGGGTCGCATAGAGTCGGACATGACTGAGTGACTGGACTGAACTGAACTGAACTGATGTCTTCTTTGGAGAAATATCCACTTAGATCTTCTGCCCCCCTTCCCTTTTTTTGACTTTTTTTTGTGTGTTTTTAATGTTGAGCTGCGTGAGTTGTTTGTATGTTTAATATATTAATCCCTGTTGATTGTTTCATTTGCAATATTTTCTCCCATTCTGAGCATTGCCTTCTTTTTATCTATGATTTCCTTTGCTGTAAAAAATCTTTTAAGTTTAACAAGGTCCCATTTGTTTATTTTTGTTTTTTATTTTCATTGCTCTAGGAGGCAGACCAAAATATATTTCTGTGATTTATGTCAAAGAGTATTCTACTTACGTTTTCCTCCAAAAGTTTTATTGTGTCAGGCTTCCATTTAGATTTTTAATATATTTTGAATTTATTTTGTGTATGATATTAGGGAGTGTCCTACATTCATTTACATGTAGCTGTGCAGTTTTCCCAGTACCATTAATTGAAGATGTTGTTTTTCTCCATTATACATTCTTGCCTCCTTTGTAATAGATTAGGTGGTCACCTAATCTATCATTTCTTTGATGAGGGAAAACAGAGTATCATTGTGGTATGTTTATGAAAATGATCCATAAGAAAAGAAAATAATGATGATGTATGGGTTTCCCTGGTAGCTCAGCTGGTCAAGAATCCACCTGCAGTGCAGGAGAGCCCAGTTCAATTCCTGATTCTGGAAGATCTCCGGAAGAAGGGATAGGGTACCCACTCCAGTATTCTTGGTCTTCCCTGGTGGCTCAGACAGTACAGAATCTGCCTGTGGTGCAGGAGGCCTGGGTTCACTCTCTGGGTTGGGAAGATCCCCTAGAGGAAGGCATGGCAACCCACTCCATTATTCTAGCCTGGAGAATCCCCATGGACAGTGGAGCCTGGCAGGCTCAGTCCAGTGGGTCACAAAGGGTCGGACACAACTGAGTGACTAAGCACAGCACAGCACATGGGAAATCAGATAGAGTAAATAGAAGAGAGTAGCTAGAGTGCTGGACTGAGTACTATAGCTAGAGTAAGAAGGAAAGAGTATATTTCTCCTCTTGGCCAATAAAGATGGGTCCATTTTAGGCTTCAGGTTTGAAAAATTGTCAGAGGACTGTAAAATTTAAAAACAAGGAAGTTCAAGTCTTTTATAGTATAGTGTCTTATGTATATCGGGAATAAAACTGTATGTAGTAAATATTCCAGATTGTACTTCAGTTTGAAGTACAACTCTTTTATGCTTTGAATTAAGTAATATGCTTTAATACTAAAATCCAATGACACTGTGCTCCCGCTTTCCATATCACAAAAAATGACATTCTCTGCGATCAAGTGAAGTGCTTTATTTTCTGTCTGATAAATCTAACACCACTACCCATTCCAGGTGTTATGTAGTGAATAGTTTCAATCATATAGTCAATTGTATTGGAGAGAGAAAGCTAGAAAAATCCCCTTCTCTTCAGAGAAGTGTGATCTTAATAGAAAAAAAAAAATTAAACTGTCATCATGACATTTTTAGATCACAGACAATTAAACCATTAGAATGTGAACTTTAATTCCTTACTTTTATTCTTAGCAATGATAATGTCTCTCAGTATTTCAAGGAGAAGGCTCTTGCCTGCAGTTTTATATTTAAATAATTTGAACATGTACCATCAAAGGTATTAAGCCCGCAGTTTATGTAGCTACGCAATGTATATATGTCTTTTTAACAGCCAACCTACCACTTTCAATACATACACACATAGCCATGTTCTGCAGGTCATATCTACAATGCTAGAATATTAGGATACAGTTTCTTGATGAGCCTAGTGCCAGCCTTTATCCACTATATGTGTGATTGATTCAGTCCTCAAAAGCAAAAATAATATAATCCATATCTAACTCCTAAGGCCCATTCTGAAATGCCAGAATACTGGTCTTTCTTTATAGAATATGTCCCTATAATATTATATACAATTTCCATTTATTAATTCCAAAATCTTAGATCTATCAACCTCTTTTCAGTCAAGAAAAAGTATTCACTAATTGATCATTCTTATGTTAAAAACTACAACATATCAATACTCTGAAAGGGCTTGAAACCTTTCCTTTAGTTTGTGATTATAGACCATGCTCTCAGACACACACATGAAAATAAACAAAAATACCAAAAAGCCAGGAATCCAATAGTAATCTAACGTAGTTTTACTTTAATGGCTCAAATCCCCATCTACCTTTTTGACAAACATGTTCCAAATCCTTGAATCCTTTCAAAGTAGATCTACAAACCCCTAGGCAAGTCTTCATCTACCCTAATGTTATGCTTTCCTTTATTACATGTCAAGAAACATATTTGCCTCTTCTTGACCTGAACCCCAGTATGTTGCCTGCTGTAAGGCTGAAGCATCACCTCTAGGGCCACCGAAGCCTCGGCCATAAATTCCTTCTGAGAAGCCTACATGAAGCTTGTGAAGGGACTTCCTGGAACTGTCATGATATTCCCAGAGTCATTGTTGATATCCTATCTAGGTTCATCTGCTGATTTTTGCCTTGATTTTTCAAAGCCTCATAGGTTTTACTTTGGAAGAGAGGATTTCAATAGCTTGTTTTCTTCCTGGTTGTATACTCTGCTTCTCTCACATATGATCTAATTTATAAATTGGCTTTTAATAGCTTGTATTTACATTGTCAATGTCATTTTCTCCCTCTGTATCTCAAGTATAAGTCTACATTTCTGAATTAGAGGACTATCGGAGAGAAAACTTTCAAATTATAGTCAGAATAATCTTTCCTTTCACAAAATGAAGCATTGTCCTGTCCTTCCATGTATATCTTAAAGTTTGAGGTGAAAGTAATAAAGGTGTTAGTTGCTCAGTCATGTCCCACTCTTTGCGACACTATGAACTATAGCCCACCAGGCTTCTCTCTCCATGGGGATTCTTCAGGCAAGAATACTGGAGTGGGTTGCCATGTTCTCCTCCAGGGTATTTTAAACCCAGGGATCAAGCTCAGGTCTCCTGCATTGCAGGCATATTCTTTATGGTCTGAGACACTTGGGAAACCAGGGATAAATATTTTCCAGACATTTCCACAGTTCAAATAATAAATGACACTTTATGGTAATATCCAGTGAGCCCTCCAGACATATCCACATGTTTCATCCCTCTGACAAATGTAGTTCAGATTGCCAAACCAAGAACAATACTCATCTATAGTTGTTATTATTATGGGAATTTTGACTTGTTAACTATACAGAGTTGGGAAATGAAATAGATAACAGAAAGGTCCCAGATCCTCAGGCGATTGTAGGATTGATGAAAACCTCAATTGATGTCAAGGTCCTATGACTCCAAACTGCCTTTTAATTCCTAGCAAGCTTAAATACATGTAATTTCATATCTTTCTCCACTTCTTACTTCCTTTTATTATGAATCCAATGCATCACTAAAATAAGAAATGTATGCTTCTTATTATTTCTTATAAACATAGCAACCCAAGACAATATGTGGTTAGCGTGCATGCATTAACTAAAGAGTGGTGGAGGTTGTATTTAACCCAGTAAAATACATTTTGAAAGTGTTTTTAAAATGCATTTTAGAAACTTCTATTCAAAATTCTATCAGTATCCCTCATTGAAGTGACTTATCTTCTGACTTATGCACAACTAAGCTCTCTCTCTTTCACACTCATATTTTTTCTGTGTTCATTAAGGTGCGCTGTTTAGTCACCATGTCTGACTCTTTGCGACTCCGTGAACTGTAGCCTTTCATGCTGCTCTGTCTGTGGGATTTGCCAGGCAAGAATATTGGGGTGGGATGCCATTTCCTTCTCTGTGTGCTCATTAAACATCACCTCTATTCACCCAGTTGCCTAAGGAAGTACAATTTGTATATAACTGTTATGAAGACAAATGTATTTGTGTGTGTGATTTGGCATCAGCGATAATCCAGGCCTTTAAATAATTTTATTTTTCTAGACTATCATTAAGTAAATTATCCAAGCCACAATAGTTTAATCTCTTATTCAATCTCTAGTGTAACTATTTTGGAGATATTTTCTTAGTTTAATGTTGTCTGAAAGTATAAGGCACTCAGTCGTGTCTGACTCATTGTGACTCCATGGACTGTAACCAGTTCTCCAGGCAAGACTACCAGAGTGGGTAGCCATCACCTTCTACAAGAGATCTTCCTGACCCAGGGATCGAACACAGATCTCCTGCATTGCTGTCAGATTCTTTACCATAGGAACCACCAGGGAAGCCCTTAATGTTGCCTAGCATAGTCTGTTAATTCATATCACTGCAATATAAAAAAAGAACCATAAATATTAGAATGGAAAGATGCTTAAAATAATTTATGCCCAGATATTAAGAACTCATACATACAAACATACACACACATATGTTTTTCTCACAGGGATTTTACTGAAATACTGAAAAATACCGAAAAGTGAAGTTGAGGGGGAATAGTTAATCTTTTTGTTGTTGTTGATGTATGATTGATTTATAATATTATAGTAGTTTCATGTGTAGAGCATAATATTCAATGTTGTTACAGATTACATTTCTTCAAAATTTATTAGAAGATAATGGCTATAATTCTCTGTACTATAAATGTAATATTATTGTCAATTTTATACATGTTAGTTTGCATCTCTTAATCTCATACCCTTAATTTCCCCCTCTCTCTTTTGTTAACCAATAAAATTTTTTTTTCTATTTCTGTGAGTCTGTTTCTGTTTTGCAAATACACTCATTTGTATTATATTTTAGATTCCATATATAAATAATATCATATAGTATTTGCCTTTCTCTGACTTAACTAAGCATAATACCCTCTAGGTCCAGTCACGCTGATGTAAATAGTAGATTTTTGTTCTTTTTTATGGCTGAGTACTATTCCAGTGTGTGTGTGTGTGTGTGTGTGTGTGTGTGTGTGTGTGTCTGCATGTACATGTGTGCACATGCATGTATGTCACTTCTTTCCTATTCATTCATCTGCTGATGGGCATTTGGGTTGCTTCCATAACATGGCTTTTGAGAACAGCACTGTTTTGAACATTGAGATGCATAAATCTTTTCAAATAAGTGTTTCTGTGGTTTTTTGAGATGTGTATACCCCAAAGTGGAATTGTCGTATCATATGGTTGTTCTATGTTTAGTTTTTTGAGGAACCTCCATACTATTTTCCAAAACAGCTGCAACAATTTACAATCCTATCAACAATGTATAATTATTCTCTCTTTTTTTTTTTTCCACACCCTCACCAACAGTAGTTCTTGTGGACTTTTGATGATAAGCATTCTAACAGATGTGAGATGATACCTCATTGTGGTTTTGATTGGCTTTCCTCCAATGTTTGGTGATGCTGAGCATTGTTTCATGTGCTTCTTTCTCATCTGTATGTCTTCTTTGAAAAAAATGTCTATTCAATTCTGCCCATTTTTAATCTGGTTATTTTATTTTTTGATGTTCAATTGTATGAACTGTTTACAAATTTTGGATATTATTCCCTTGCCAGTCACATTATTTACAAATATTTCTTCCATTGTCTAGGTCGTTTTTTCATTTTGTTAATAGTTTTCCTTAGTATACAATTTTTTTTTAATTTAGTTAATCCCATTTATTGACTTTTGTCCTTTTTTCTTGTGATTTAAGAAATAGATGAAAAAATTAGTGGTAAAATTTATATCAAAGGTATTCTGTCCATGTTCTTTTTCAGTTCATGGTTTCAGAGCTTATATTTGGTCTTTAATCGATTTTTGTTCTTATTTTTGTATATGGAGTGATGTAGAGTTCTAATCTCACTCTTTTACATGTAGCTGTCCAATTTTCCAAGCACCAGTTATTGACGAGACTGTCTTTTCTCCACTGCATATTGTTGCCTCCTTTGTTGTATATTAATTTACTGTGTGTGTGTGTTTTCTGGGATCTCTGTTCTGTTCCATTGATTTGTGCATCTCTTTTTAATGCCAGAACCATGCTGCCTTGATTACTGTAGCTTTGTAGTATAGTCTGAAATCTGGGATGATAATGTCTCCATTTTTATTCTTATTTTTTCAAGATTACTTTGGCAATCCTGGGTCTTATGTGGTTCCTTCTGAATTTTATGATTATTTTTTCTAGTCCTGTGAATATGTCATGGGCATATTTTTGCTGCTATTTGTTGTTTATTATTTCTATTTTATATTGCAGCAGCAGAGTGTTAACGTGATGTAACTCATTGGTTCATGTGCAAATGTTGGCATATCTTTGTGACACTGAAATAAATTCAAATTGATTGATCATGGTCCTTTTTTATGTATTATTAGGTGCACTTTGCTAATAGTTTTTTTGTTTGTTTGTTTTGTTTTTAATTTTTGCTTCTTTAGTCACCCAAGTTATTGGCCTATAATTTTCTTTTTTAGCTATGTCTTTGAATGGCTTTTTTATCATGATAATGGTGGCCTCATACAATGAATTTGGGAGTGTTCTGTCCTCTTTAGTTTTTTAATTAGTTTGAGAAGATAATTTTGGTTATTCTTTATAAACTTGGTAGAATTCTCTTATAAAGCTAAACAGTCCTAAGGTACTTTTGTCTGCTGGAAGGGTTCTTTTAATTATAGATTATTTTACTACTAGTGATGAATTTGTTTAAATTATGTTATAATTAATTATTTGTTTAAATTATTATTTATTTTTTATTCAATTTTAGCATATTTTGTCTTTCTAAAAACTTGTCCATTTCTTATAGGTTATCCAATTTGTTGTCATTTAAATGTTTGTTGTGTTTTTTTTATGACTGTTTTTGTATCCTTGTGGCACTGTTTATTTCGCCTCTTTCTTTCTTTCTTCCTTTTTTTTGGTGTGTATGTGTATGCATATGTGTGTATCCGTTCTCTTTTCTTCTTGGTGAACTTCTATAAAGGATATTAATTTTGCATTTTATTTAAAAAAAAAAAAAACTCTTGAATTTAATGATCTTCAATCTTTATTATATATTTGCCTTTCCTGGTAGAATTTTCCAATTCCTATACATTCTTATTTCTTTTAAATTTAGAGAAGATCCTTCAACATTTCCTTTAAGGCAGGTGTTGTATTGGTGAATTCTCGGTGTTAGTATTGATGAATTCTCTTATTTGTTGTATGTTTGAGAAGTTCTTTATCTTTCCTTGTATTCCAAATTATAATCTTGCTGGGTAGAGTATCCAAGTTTATAGGTTTTTCCCATTTCACACTTTGGATATATCATGCCAGTCCCTTCTGGTCTGCAAAATTTATGCAGAGAATTCAGCTGATAACCTTGTAGGGATTCCTTTGTATATGACTCTTTGCTTTTCTCTTGCTGCTTATAGAATTCTTTCTTCATCTTTAACCTTTGCCATTTTAATTATGGTATGTCTTGGTGTGGGTCTGTTTGGGTTCATCTTAGTAGGGACTCTCTGTCTGTATATGGATATCTGTTTCCTTCTTTAGGTTTCAGAATTTTTCAGCCATAATTCCTTCAAGTACATTTTAATCTCCTTCTCTGTCTCTCTTTTCTTCTGGAACCCTTATAAAAATGAAGCTTATAATGTTTAATGTTACTCAGAGACCCTTAAATAGCTTTCATTTAAAAAAAAAATATTTTCTCTGTTGTTCTGATTAGATAATTTCCATTTTTCTATTTTCCAGATCACTCATCTGGTCTTCTGTATCATTTAATCTACTATGCATTCCTTCCAGGGTGTGTGTGTGTGTGTGTGTGTTATTTCAAACCTTAAATTTATTTTTAATTAGGTATTTATATTTTTTGATTCCCTGTGAAAATGGTCAGTATTTAGATCAATCATTTCTCCTAATTCAGCTAACACTTTTATTACCAATGTCTTTAATTATTTATCTGGTAAATTACTTCTATTTTATTGTTTTTTTCAGGGGTTTTCTCTTTCTCTTTCAATTGAGAGAAGTTCCTCTGCCTTTTTATTTTGATTAACCTTCTATGCCTCTGTCAGTTAAGGTGAAGCAATTACCTACTGTGGTCTTCAAGGTATATTCTTATGTGGGAACATCAATACGTAGACTGTGTGTGCCCAATGGCTTTGAAGGGAGGGCTGGATTTGACATGAAGTCCAATCATCTCGTTTCTCAGGGTGTGCTGAAAGGTATCACCTTGGTGGAGGGGGTAAGGGGACTTGAAATAAAAGGGCCAGAACTGATGCTTAGTGTTAGGCTCACTGGCCACCACTGCCCTATCAGGGAGGTGGGAAGTTGCTGAAGCAATAGGTCTAATGGTTAGGCTCAATTTGGCTCTGTTCCCTTTCAATGTATGTTTTGCTTTGTTTTGTTTTCTCTCTCTCCTTGAATTAGGACTTTTGCCCCATAGGAAGGGGGATGCTGAAGCTAGGGGGTCCATGTACATATAGAGGTCTGATGCACTGCTTATATAGGCATTTGTGGCTTCTCTCAGATTTAGCCCACAGTTTAGTCTTTTCCCCACCCTGGCCACCCTAGATCCAGCTTTGCACTATGGCATGGACTAAGCAGAATGGAAGTGTTCACTCAGCTTCAGCTGGGGTGGACGGGGAGGTAGTCATTAGAACCCCAGCAGCTGGTAGAGCCGACTTGTCTCTGTCCTGCCTTGGGGAAAGACCCTTCTTCTCTAATAGCTGATCACTGTGACCAACTTCTGTTACTCCCACCCTGGTTTGAAACCATTCTGCAGGGAAGGTGGGGCTCCTGTGATCCCTCTGCATGTTTTGAGGGGTGAATTGAGGCAGAGCAGCTGGCACCAGGAATCTGGGCTGCTTCTGTGGCACTACTTGAGTAAGTGGCAGCAATGGCCACCCACGACTCCTAGCTCCATCCTGCGACCATGTGGCCCCTGTATCCCAAAGTTGAGCTTTTTCCTTTGTCTTGGCTACCCCAGTTCCAGTGCTGTGCTGTGAGTTGAGTCAGCAGACCAGGGTGCTAGTTTGGCTCAAGGTAAGACATGGCATGAGGTGGTCATTGGGGACCTCTAGGGCAGACCTCTCTCTTCCCTGCCTCAGGGTCAATCCAGCACTTGTGTGCTCCTCACAAGTGAAAAGCTTCCCTAGCTTTCTGTCTGTCCCTATGGTCCTCCAACCATCCAAGGGGTCTTGTCTCCTCCATATTAGTCCCCAGGACTAGAATTCTTGTTGGTGGCTGTGTGCTCATGCCGGGGTCCAGCCCCGTTGGATCCAGGGTGATTCGAAGGTGGGGGGACAGCATCGGCATCTTTGGAAAAATACATATTTAATTACAGATATATAGAGAGATTAGAAATGGATAGTGTAGTAGGAAGATTAGTGGAGAAAGAGGCTGAATAACTTGGTCTACGTGGAATAGCATCCATGCTCCAGATGGGAATTCAGCCAGAAAAATGAGGAGCAAGAAAGAATGACATGGGGATATCAGTCTTTCCAGAAACTGATCCGATTTCTTTATTTTTGGGTTTGCTAATATACCTTTTGTTACATATAGGGATGAATGCAGAGTCACGCAGGGGACAGCAGTCCTGACCTTTATCAAAATCAGGTGCTTCACATAAACGTTAAAAAAAAAAAAAAAGGTCTTAGGAATATTACATCATCTTCTGGCCATGATGCCCGCTGACATTTTATGATCCTTTCTTTCTGATAACCAAAAAACTTATTTTTTCCAAGGGTGTTTTTTCTTAAACCAGGCACCACCCTCCAAATAAAGTTACATTCCTATAGGGTGAGGGTGTAGTGAGTTACAATCAAGAAAGGAATCTATTTAACCCAAGGTTAACAGGATTAATCTTAAAGGTTAATACTTACTTCTCCTATATGTTAGTTATATTCATTATAAGGGCAGGGAATATGGAGATTTAGCAGCAAACATCAGCCCAACAAATGAAAATCCTTTCACCAATGTTCCCCTTAAGATCTATTTAGTCTTAAGATAGTGATAAAATTACATTTTTACATAGCAAGGACACAGTGATTTATAACAAAGCACAGTGATCTATTACAAAAGAGAAAATCCATTAACTCAAAAAGTCTAGTATTGCTAACCTTAAAAACTACTATATTTCCTTTTCTATAGTCCAAATACATTGATTAATATATTCCCAGGTGCCTAAGGATATGGAGGCCTGGTGGCAATCATTGACTCAACAAGAAGAAAAAGCCCTATGCTAATTAAGACTCTCAAAATACTCCAAAACTCTCTGTGCTGTTTATGGTTGAGAGGTAGTAAACAATCATATGCGTAGTGGCAGCAGTATGGATAATCCTGTCACACAAGCTAGTCTGTCAGCAGAGAGGTTTGACCTGAGACATCCTTGTCCTACCCAGAGCAGGGAATTAGCAGCAATTATTGACAGAACAAATGAAAAACCCTTCACCAATATAATTCCTAACCAACCCACTATACTAATAATTTCTAACTCCCCAAAAGAATTTGCCTTTAGTAAGTCTAAAACATCTCGTGCCTCTCAGATTGGGAGGCTGTAAACAATCACATGTGGCCAGACAAACCTATACAGGCAGGCTAGATAACCTTCAGAGGAGTCCATAAGCTGAAACACTCTTGTCATGCCCAGGAATTTTTATTGCCTTGGAGCTGCACGTTTACTCCTTCTCCGAGAGAAACGGTTATGGGGGAGACCCCCCGTAAAGCCAGAGGTATAGGTGAGAGCATAAAACAGACTCTGATTTTGGGGTTAGATGCTCGGGAACAGGGGTTTTCCTGAGGCTTGATCATGCCTTTGCCTATGCCAAACCTCCTTCTTCATGACCTTTGCCATGGGCGGAGTTCCTCACGCTGGCCCCCGGCATGCTCACTTCCCAGGGTGGGTGCCCACCCCTGAGATATCCCTTTTCCTTTGCATTCCCTCCCACAAGCAGAGGTCCTAACTCAATTGCTTTTCTTTCTTTCATACTTGATTATAGCCTTGTTATACAGGAGTTCTGTTGCTAGTTTTCAATTACTTTTCATTGAGAGTTATTCCTCATGAAGTTTTTTTTTTTTTTTTTTTTCTTGTCAGTGAAGGTAAAGTTTACATCCTCTTACTTCCTCTTGAAATAGTTAATTTTATGACAAAAAAGTTAAAGAACCCTTTTTAACAATTAAAAAAATGATTGTCATGGTGTCTTTATCTCTCAAAAGAAGTGCAATGAAATGAAAAATACTAGAGTATTTGGAAGAGCCACTCTTTTGAATTGTGCACAGAGACAGTTTTAATTTTATTTTAAAAAAATTTTGAAAACTTGCTTTTGAAAACTTCTTTTAGTATTTGCAAAGAGTTTTTGGCAATAAAATGTCTAATTCTTAATGAATTAAAAAATAGTAGTTAATATTTGAACTTTTCTTTGCAAGAATATGGACCCAGCTTTATCTACACAAGACTGTTTTCAGGGAAGTTTTTGCTTTTCCTAGCTGGCACAGTTGTTACCAGAATTTCATATGTATTTTCTCTTAAAAAATGTTTTATTTCAAATGATCAAAATAGGTAAAATATGAATCTTTTGTTGCACTGAACTGTGCAGCTAGCTGGGGAAAAAAAAAAAAAACAAAAAACAGAACAAAATGAAAGAACCCTCCTGGTGACAGAACTATGAGTGAGAGGGGATCAAAATAATAGACCCATTGTTTCTTGTGTGCATGCTAATTCACTTCTGTTGTGTCCAACTCAGTGCAACCCCATGAAGTATACCTTCCCAGCCTCCTCTGCCCATGGGATTTTCCAGGCAAGAATACTGGAGTGGGTTGCCATGCCCTCCTCCAGGAAATCTTCCCATCCCAGGGATTGAACCCACCTCTCTTATATTTTCTGAATTGGCAGGCAGGTACTTTACCACTAGTGTCACCTGGCAAATCCCAAATTATAGTGAATTAACCAAACCTAGACTAAAAAGTGAAAGTGTTAGTCACTCAGTTGTGTCCAACTCTTTGCAACCCCATGGACCATAGCCCACTAGGCTCCTCTATCCATGGAATTCTCCAGGCAAGAATACTGGAGTGGGTTGCCATACACTTATCCAGGTGATCTTCCTGATCCACAGATCAGACCTGAATATCCTGAATTGTCTGAGCTACCAGGGAAGCCCAAGGGGTAGATATATCTGAAAAATCTTAGTCAACAATGAAATCTTAGTGTTCAAATTTTAAAAATCTGTAATGATAAGAAAATACCATTTGGATTCAAATGCATTTTTAAAGGATAAATTTTCCAGAAAAATTATAAAACATAAATAAACTTGACTCCACGTATAATGGTCAAAATGGAATAAAGGTTAAAAGCATCTTCTTCCCCTCATACTACAATTCTTATTGATATACTGGAGACAGGATGCATCTCTGTCTTCACACTTGTAGTAAAACAAATCCATTGGGAAAAAACTAAGAGCAGAATCTTTGTTATAGGAGAAGGCCTGTTTCAACTTGTCACTCTGATTATGCAGATTGCCTAAATAGACCCATTCTCCCCAAATATTGTTTAGCAAATATTTGATTTCAAGAAAGAGAACCCACCTGAGGTAAGGGTCAGTTCAGTTCAGTTCAGTTAAGTCGCTCAGTCATGTCTAACTCTGCGACTTCATTGACTGCAGCATGTCAGGCTTCCCTGTCCATTACCAACTTCCAGAGCCTGCTCAAACTCATGTCCATCGAGTTGGTGATGCCATCCAACCATTTCATCCTCTGTCGTCCCCTTCTCCTCCTGCCTTCAATCTTTCCCAGGATCAGGGTCTTTTCCAGTGAGTCAGTTCTTCACCTCAGGTGGCCAAAATATTGGGGCTTCAGCTTCAGCATCAATAGTTCCACTAAATATTCAGGACTGATATCCTTTATGATTGACTGGTTGGATCTCCTTGCAGTCCAAGGGACTCTCAAGAATATTCTCCAACACCACAGTTCAAAAGCATAGATCCTTTCTTTATAGTTTAACTCTCACGTCTATACATGACTACTGGAAAAATTATAACTTTGACTAGATGAACCTTTGTTGGCAAAGTAATGTCTCTGCTGTTTGATATGCTGTCTAGATTTGTCATCACCTTTCTTCCAAGGAGCAAATGTATTTTAATTTCATGACAGCAGTTACCATCTGCAGTGATTTTGGAACCCAAGAAAATAAAATCTGTCACTGTTTCCATTGTTTCCCCATCTATTTGCCATGAAGTGATGGGACAGGATGTCATGATCTTAGTTTTTTAAATGTTGAGTTTAAAGCCAGCTTTTTCACTCTCCTCTTTCACCTTCATTAAAAGGCTTTTTTAGTTCCTCTTCACTTTCTGCCATAAGGGTAGTGTCATCTGCATATCTGAGTTTATTTACATTTCTCCCAGAAATCTTGATTCCAGCTTGTGCTTCATACAGCCTGACATTTTGCATGAGGTACTCTGCATATAATTTAAATAAGTAGGGTGACAATAGGCAGCCTTGTACATAAAATTAAAAGGGTGTGTTTCAAAACTAAAAGAGGACTATCAGGTTTCTGTGTACATCAAATGCTTAGGAGGAATTGAAGCCAACTGCACATCATTCTCTGTTGAACTTAAACAAAGATCTAGTATGGCCATTTCAGTCTCCCTTTTAAAGTATATCTCAAAATTTATTATTTAGAAATAAATGGAATTTTCTGTATCCCAAATTCAAATTTTTAAGACATAATCTTATTGGCTTGGCTTGGATCAGCAATTGATCTCTAGCCCAGTCAGCTATAGGCTAAGCCAGAATTCAGAAAGAGTCAATGAGGGGAATCTGTCTGAGAGATAAGAAGACAGAGTGGATAGGGTAACAATTTGTCAGAGAAGTCCATATAAAATAATGGAATTCCCTACCAGGTAGAGAAGAAAGCTATTTTCTTGATGATAAGTGCTACTGAGGTGGGAGATAGGGAACCTGAGTTGATGTGGTAAAGAATCTTGACTCAGAAGAACTCTATCTATTCAGCTGACTCTTTATCTATTCATCCAAGAATGCAGAGGTTCCTTTAAGAATGAAGGCACAGAGGATGTATCAGTACCTCTTTTCTAAGAGAAGACAAGGACCTCATGGTACCCTAGTGGTCTGGCTCTCAGGACTTAACATCTTTCACATATTTCATTTAACAAACCCGTATGTCTATACTAGCATACAAAAATACAGAAAAACACCTTGCTGTTTTCACATCTTTCAAAATACCATAGGCTTCCCCTGCAGCACTGACATCTCTGGCTGCCTCAGAGAAGCTAGTTAGGGACTCAAACCTCAGCAACTTCAGTGCATTGTGATTACATTTGACCTTGTCTCATCACCTGGGTATCGGTTAAAGGAATTCCCCAACCATTTGTCTTACATGCACAATAGTGTTATTAGAATGGTATTCATGGACTTTGAGGATGATAACTAAATCTAGGTTCCATATGCCAAATATAACCTGGCACCAGCTGGTTATAAATCTGTTCTCGTCTCTCTGAGGAAGTCCTTTTTAAGATTCATGACTTAAAATAATTCCTTGTACACTGTGCAACTGTGTGTGTGTTCATATACAGTTGTACTTAACCCATAGTGTTTATTCTACTAAACTAAATTATATTATTTTAAAAAGAAATAAAAATTAACAAGAGGATATATATGCAGCAAAGGATATCTCTAGCTTTCATCCCTGACCCGCCATTACATTGCTTGAACTCAGACTCAGTTCCCAGAAGGATTAGACAGGTGGTCTATAGAATAATATATGTCATGCTTTTCTCCATAATTATTCCTCTGCTCTGAGTCCAAGATAAATGGTCTAAGCTTATTTGAGCTTAGCTTATTTGAGCTTCTTCTTTTAGCTGAGTTTTCTCCTAGGAGAACTATAGCATTATGAACAAAATATGAAGGAAGCATCATAATAAAATAAACCCCTGCTGGATATTGAGACATAAGCAACACTACTTTAAAAACTTCCCTAAAGAACATAGCCCACAGAAGATAATCATTCTTGTGTTCCTCACATCAGAACACCAGGATTATGTCTTCCTTTTTTTTTTTTTTTCATGAAAAATGGCAATGTCTGATTACAGGGCATCATTGATGATACATGCCCTGAAAATGAGATGGGCCCAATTCATGAGCAGTAACAATGCCAAGAGTGGCAGCACATTTACTAATGGAAACAGGAACTAAGAATAAGGGGCAACTGCCCTAGGAAAGAATTGCAAAATTGGAAAGAGGAATACAAATCATTGAACCCCAACATACTGTAACTGAGTTCTTTATGAAACTACAACACACTGAGTGAAAAATAAATAAATAAATAACACTGAAATGTCTTGGAATCCTGGTGTAACTGGAAACAAAAATAGATAGTAGAAAAATAAATGAATTCTAAAATTAATTTTAAAACCTACATTATTACAGTGAAATAATATAAAAGAAAAAGAGACTATTTAGTAGTCAATAGAAACAAAGGTTAGGAATTTGATACAGCTAAGAGTGATCTTAGCAGTCACTATATATAAATGTATACCTATCAGTTCAGTTCACTTCAGTCGCTCAGTCGTGTCTGACTCTTTGTGACCCCATGAACCTCAGCACACCAGGCCTCCCTATCCGACATCAACTACTAGAGTTTACCCAAACTCATGTCCATTGAGTCAGTGATGCAATACAACAGTTTCATCCTCTGTCGTCCCCTTCTCCTCCTGCCTTCAATCATTCCCAACATCAGGCTTTTTTTCAAATGAGTCAGGTCTTTACATCAGGTGGCCAAAATATTGGAGTTTCAGCTTCAATCAGTCCCAACAATGAACATCCAGAACCAATTTCCTCTAGGATGGAGTGGTTGATCTCCTTGCATTCCAAGGGACTCTCAAGAGTCTTCTCCAACACCACAATTTAAAAGCATCAGTTCTTCTGCACTCAGATTTCTTCACAGTCCAACTCTCACATCCATACATGACCACTGGAGAAACCATAGCCTTGACTAGATGGATATTCGTTGGCAAAGTAACGTTTCTGCTTTTTAATATGCTGTCTAGGTTGGTCATAACTTTCCTTCCAAGCAGTAAGCGTCTTTTCATTTCATGGCTGCAATCACAATCTGCAGTGATTTTGGAGCCCCCCAAAATAAAATCAGCCACTGTATCCCCATCTATTTGCCATGAAATGATGGGACCAGATGCCATGATCTTAGTATTTTGAATGTTGAGCTTTAAGCCAACTTTTCCACTCTCTTCTTTCACTTTCATCAAGAAGCTTTTTAGTTCTTCTTCACTTTCTGACATAAGGGTGGTGTCATCTGCATATCTGAGGTTACTGATATTTCTCCCAGCAATCTTAATTCCAGCTTGTGCTTCTTCCAGCCCAGCGTTTCTCATGATGTACTCTGTATATAAGTTAAATAAGCGGGGTGACAATATACAGCCTTGATGAACTCTTTCCTACTTGGAACCAGTCTGTTGTTCCATGTCCAGTTCCAATTGTTGCTTCTGACCTGCATAGAAGTTTCTCAGGGGGCAGGTCAGGTGGTCTGGTATTCTCATCTTTTTCAGAAATTTACACAGTTTATTGTGATCCACACAGTCAAAGGCTTTGGCATAGTTAATAAAGCAGAAATAGATGTTTTTTTGGAACTCTTTTGCCTTTTCAATGATCCAGCAGATGTTGGCAACTTGATCTCTACTTCCTCTGCCTTATCTAAAACCAGCTTGAACATCTGGAAGTTCATGGTTCACTTATTGCTGAAGCCTGGCTTGGAGAATTTTGAGCATTACTTTACTAGCGTGTGAGATGAGTGCAATTGTGTGGTAGTTTGAGCATTCTTTGCCATTGCCTTTCTTTGGAATTGGAATGAAAACTGACCGTTTCCAATCCTGTGGCCACTGCTGAGTTTTTCAAATTTGCTGGCATATTGAGTGCAGCACTTTCACAGCATCATCTTTTAAGATTTGAAATAGCTCAACTGGGATTCCATCACCTCCACTAGCTTTGTTCGTTGTGATGTATTCTAAGGTCCACTTGACTTCACATTCCAGGTTGCCTGGCTCTAGGTGAGTGATCTCACCATCATGATTATCTGGGTAGTGAAGATCTTTTTTGTATAGTTCTTCTGTGTATTTTTGCCACCTCTTCTAAATATCTTCTGCTTCTCTTAGGTCCATACTATTTCTCTCCTTTATTGAGCCCATTTTTGCATGAAATTCTACCTTGGTATCTCTAATTTTCTTGAAGAGATCTCTAGTCTTTACCATTCTATTGTTTTCCTCTATTTCTTTGCATTGATCTCTGAGGAAGGCTTTCTTATCTCTCCTTGCTATTCTTTGGAACTCTGCATTCAAATGGGTATATCTTTCCTTTTCTCTTTTGCTTTTGCTTTTGCTTCTCTTCTTTTCACAGCTATTTGTAAGGCCTCCTCAGACAGCCATTTTGCTCTTTTGCATTTCTTTTTCTTGGGGATGGTCTTGATCTCTGTCTCCTGTACAATGTCATGAACCTCCATCCATAGTTCATGAGGCAATCTGTCTATCATATAGTCCCTTAAATCTATTTCTCATTTCCACTGTATAATGATAAGCGATTTGATTTAGGTCCTATCTGAATGGCCTAGTGGTTTTCCCCACTTTCTTCAATTTATACCTTGCAATAAAGAATTTGGCAATAAGGAGTTCATGATCTGAGCCACAGTCAGCTCCTGGTCTTGTTTTTGCTGACTATAGAGCTGACTATATAGAGCAGAGAATAAAATCAATCTGCTTTTGGTGTTGATCATCTGAAGAGTTGTCCATGTATAGAGTCTTCTCTTGTGTTGTTGGAAGAGGGTATTTGCTATGACCAGTGTGTTCCCTTGGCAGAAATCTATTAGCCTTTTCCCTGCTTCATTCTGTACTCCAAGGCCAGTTGTGCCTGTTACTTCAGGTACTTCTTGACTTCTTATTTTTGCATTCCAGTCCCCTATAATGAAAAGGACATCTTTTTTGGGTGTTAGTTCTAAACGTGAGGAGCTGTGGGAGGAGCTACCCCACAAACTACGTGAGGTGTTAGATCTAAACGTGAGGACATGAGGAGCTACCAAACATTCAAGGAAAGGAGCAGCGGCTGCACTTTACTGGAGCAGCCATGAAGGGATACCCCACCTCCAAGGTAAAAGAAACCCAAGTAATGATAGTCACTGAGAGAGGGCATCAGAAGGCAGACAGACTGAAACCACAATCATAGACAAATAGCCAATCTGATCACATGGACCACAGCTTGTCTAATTCAATGAAACTAAGCCATGCCGTGTGGGGCCACCCAAGACGGATGGGTCATGGTGGAGAGGTCTGACCGAATGTGGTCCACTGGAGAAGGGAAGACCACTTCAGTATTCTTGCCTTGAGAACCCCATGAACAGTATGAAAAGGCAAAAAGATAGGACACTGAAAGATGAACTCTCCAGGTCAGTAGGTGCCCAATATGCTACTGGAGATCAGTGGAGAAATAACTCCAGAAAGAATGAAAGGATGGAGCCAAAGAAAAACAACACCCAGCTGTGGATGGGACTGGTGATAGAATCAAGGTCTGATGCTGTAAAAAGCAATATTGCATAGGAACCTGGAATGTCAGGTCCACGAATCAAGGCAAGTTGGAAGTGGTCAAACAGATGGCAAGAGTGAATGTCAACATTCTAGGAATCAGTGAACTAAGATGGACTGGAATGGGTGAATTTAACTCAGATAATCATTGCATCTACTACTGTGGGAAAGAATCCCTTAGAAGAAATGGAGTAGCCATCATAGTCAACAAAAGAGTCTGAAATGCAGTACTTGGATGCAATCTCAAAAAGGACAGAATGATCTCTGTTCGTTTCCAAGGCAAACCAATGGTTTGCCTTGGAAACGAACAGAGATCATTATATATGCTCATTATATATGAACAGAGATCATATACATATGTCAGTTCAGTTCAGTCGCTCAGTCATGTCCAACTCTTTGAGACCGCATGAATTGCAGCACGCCAGGCCTCCCTGTCTATCACCAACTCCTAGAGTTCACCCAAACTCATGTCCATTGAGTCAATGATACCATCCAGCCATCTCATCCTCTGTCGTCCCCTTCTCCTCCTGTCCCCAATCCCTCCCAGCATCAGAGTCTTTTCCAATGAGTCAACTCTTCGCATGGGGTGGCCAAAGTATTGGAGACTCAGCTTTAGCATCAGTTCTTCTAAAGAACATCCAGGACTGATCTCCTTTAGAATGGACTGGTTGGATCTCTTTGCAGTCCAAGGGACTCTCAAGAGTCTTCTCCAACACCACAGTTCAAAAGCATCAATTCGGTGCTCAGCTTTCTTCACAGTCCAACTCTCACATCCATACATGACCACTGGAAAAACAATAACCTTGACTAGATGGACCTTTGTTGGCAAAGTAATGTCTCTGTTTTTTAATATGCTATCTAGGTTGGTCATAACTTTCCTTCCAAGGAGTAAGCATCTTTTAATTTCATGGCTGCAATCATCATCTTCAGTATTACATTTTTTTACATTTTAAAAATAGGATTCTTAATTTTGAATTCTAGAAATTTCTAATAGAATTTCATATTCTCTTATAACCAATTTTAACAATTTGGTCAATTCTCAAATATAAGATAGTTTACACTTTCTTATCTTAACTATGGAGTTTTCACATGGCTCAATGTTAAAGAATCCACCTGCCAATACAGGAGACACAGGAAAAATGGGCTTAATCCCTTGGCCAGAAATATTCCCTGGAGAAGAAAATGGCAACCCACTCCAGCATTCTTGACTGGAAAATATCATGGACAGAAGAGCCTGGTGGTCTACAGTCCATGGGGTCACAAGGAGTTGGACACAACTGAGCATATGTGCATCCTAACTATACTTTTTATATACTGTATGACCTGGTATAAATAATTTCATATGTGCAAGACTTACATGAGTGAATTCCCTTGTCTGTAAAGTTAGTGGGTAAGGTAAAATATTTTAATGTTGGACTTTAAAAACTATTTCAACAAGATCTAATTCTCAATCAATGAATGATTTGTTTGAAATTCAATCCATGTGGTTCCAAAAGTCAGTCAGTCATTCAGGTAAAATTCCATTCATAAAAAGAGTGGATCTTTTGATGCTATGATAATGTATTTTAAAGTTTTGAGGAGTATTTTGTCAGGCTCTTCTGTGCATGTGATTTTCCAGGCAAGAATACTGGAGTGTACATTTTGTAAGCTGATAGACAAATTATTAGATTTAAATACTGTATTAGCATTATAACAGTGAATAATATATTTCAATTACTATTCTTATCTTTCGATCTAAGACAGTAATGAACACTACTTAATTAATCTGGATCATAGTGGCTATATTTCTACTGACTATAAAATGGATTTCAACCTATAAGCTTTAAAAGCATCACCATGCCCCCTGAACAATGTAAGACAGTTAATTTTAAACCTGAGGAATAACCTCTTCTCAACCTGTATATATATATGATCCATGAAAGCTTTCCATTACAAATTCAATATCTTGTGTTCTCAAGATACTGTTTTTGTTCATCACACAATCATGCCTGACTCTTTGTAACCCCATGACTGCAGCATGCCAGGTTTCCCTGTCATTCCAGTGAGTTGGCTCTTCACAGCAGGTGGTCAAAGTATTTAATACTAGGAGTAGACAGATTTCCAAGAATAATTCTTTCTTCTCTTTTTTAATGGTTTTTCCATAAAGCAAAGAAAGAGAGGAAAACAATAGAATGGGAAAGATTAGAGACTTCTTCAAGAAAATTAGATTGCAAGGGAACACTTTACACAAAGATAGGCACAATTAAGGACAGAAACACTGTGGACCTAAGAGAAGCAGAAGATATTAAGAAGAGGTGGCAAGAATACATAGGAGAGCTATACAAAAAGATCTTAATGACCCAGATAACCACAATGGTGTGATCACTCACCTGGAGCCAGATACCCTGGAGTGCAAAGTCAAGTGGACCTTAGGAAGCATCACTATGAACAAAGTTAGAGGAGGTGATGGAATTCCAGCTGAGCTATTTCAAATCCTGGTCCTAAAGTGCTGCACTCAATATGCCAACAAATTTGGAAAACTCAGCAGAGGCCACAGGCCTGGAAAAGGTCAGTTTTCATTCCAATCCCAAAGAAAGACAATGCCAAATTATTTTCAAACTGCCACACAATGCACTCATTTCACACACTAGTAAAGTAAGGCTCAAAATACTTCAAGCTAGTCTTCAACAGTATGTGAAACAAGAACTTCAGATGTACAAGCTGGATTTTGAAAAGAAAGAGGAAGCAGAAATCAAATTCCAACATCCGGTGGATCATAGAAAAAGGAAGAGAATTCAAGAAAAATATCTATTTCTTCTTCATTGACTATGCCAAAACTTGGATTGTGTAGAGTAGATCACAACAAACTGCAGACAGGGAAGCCTGGGGTGCTGGAGTCCATGGGGTCACAAAGAGTCAGACAGGACTGAACAGCTAAACAAGAACAACAGCATTTTATAGTAAAGAGTGATGGATTTGTTGTTGTTGTTGAGTCACTCAGTCATTTCTGACTCTTTGTGACCCCATGGACTCCAGCATGCCAGGCTTCCCTGTCCTTCACCATCTCCCAGAGCTTGTTCATACTCATGTCCATTGAATCAGGGATGCCAACCAATCATCTTGTCCTCTGTCATTCTCTTCTCTTCCTACCTTCAATCTCTCATGGCATCAGGGTCTTTTCTAATGAATTGGGTCTTTGCATCAGTTGGCCAAAGTATTGGAGCTTCAGCTTCAACTTCAGTCCTTCTAATGAATATTCAGGATTGATTTCCTTTAGGACTGATCTAGATTTGATCTCCTTGTAGTCTAAGAGACTCTCAAGAATCTTCTCCAACATCACAGTTCAAAAGCATCAATTCTTCAGTATTCAGCCTTCTTTATGGTCCAACTCTCATATCCATATGTGACTACTGGAAAAACCATAGCTTTGATTATATGGACCTTTGTTGGCAAAGTAATGTTTCTGCTTTTTAATATGCTGTCTAGGTTTATCGTAGGAGAAGGCAAAGGCACCCCACTCCAGTACTCTTGCCTGGAAAATCCCATGGGCAGAGGAGCCTGGTGAGCTGCAGTCTATGGGGTTGCTAAGAGTTGGACATGACTGAGTGACTTCACTTTCACTTTTCACTTTCATGCGTTGGAGATGGAAATGGCAACCCACTCCGGTGTTCTTGCCCGGAGAATCCCAGGGACGGGGAGCCTGGTGGGCTGCCGTCTATAGGGTCGCACAGAGTCGGACACAACTGAAGTAACGCAGCAGCAGTAGCAGGTTTATCATAGCTTTTATTCCAAGGAGCAAGCGTCTTTTAATTTTGTGGCTGCATTCACCATCTGCAGTGATTTTGGAGCCCAAGAAAATAAAGTTTGTCACTGTTTCCAGTGATGGATTCTCTCTTATTTATTTCAGAGAACTTCAAAGAAAGAGTATATTTGTCAAACATGGTTTATTGATAGTTACAGTTAACATTAACAAGGCTCTGTTATGTCAGAAGTTTATGTTCTTCTACATACACTTTTTAAGCCTGCAAGATAGGTATTTAATAGTCTTATTTTGTATGAAAATATAATCAAAGAGTTTAACATAACACATAACAACTAATAAACACAGAAAATAAATAGAAGAATTAAACTTCAAAATATGGCTTGATAACTCTATAAACCATCCCACAATCAACATGCATCAACAACTCTTTGTTAAACAGACTTTTTTCCTAGAAAGAATCAGAAGTAAATTTATTTGGTCACAGAGGTTGGTTTAACTTTCAGCTCTAATATTTACTTGTGAGTAATCTTGGGCAAGTCTCTAAGCTCTACTTTAGTTTTCTTATTTTCCAGTTAATTTCCCAACAGTTTTGAAAATAATATAACACTGATATATTTCCCACATATTAAATACTATTGTTATCAATATAAATAGCAATGAATGTTGTTGTTGTTGTTTAGTTGCTAAGTTGTGTCCAAATCTTTTATGATCCCATGGGCTGTAGCCCACCAGCCTCCTCTGTCCATGGCATTCTCCAGGCAAGAATACTGGAGTAGGTTGCAATTTCCTTCTCCAGGGGCTCTTCCCAACCCAGGGATTGAACCTGCATTTCCTACATTGGCAGGCGGATTCTTTACCACTGAGCTACCTGGGAAGCCCAGTGAAATTCAGACAAAAGATATCAAATAGGAATAATGGGCACCAAGATGGTCCCATGTGTGGGAAATTTTGTTAGGCATGTGTATGACTTTTTTTTTTTCTTTTTCTGGTGGACTTATTCTATGGCTCAATGGCCTAACTTAAAAAAGAAATTTATTGAAGAACAATTGATTTACAATTCTGTGTTAATTTCTGCTGTACAGCAAAGTGATTCTGTTAGACACACACACACTCATATATATATGAATATATATTTTTTCATGTTCTTTTCCACTATGTTTGTATCACAAGATATTGAATATACAGCTCCCTATATTATAGAGCAGAATCTTGTTTATCCATTTTTTAATATAATAGTTTGCATCTGCTAATTCAAAACTCCCCATTACATCCCTCTCCCACTTCCTTCCCCTTGGCAACCACCAGTATATTCTCTATGCTTCTCTCTCATAGGTAAGTTCATGTGTGTCATATTTTACATTGTGGAATATAAGTCGTATCGTGTGGTATTTGTTTTTCTCTTTCTGACTTATTTCAGTTAGTATGCTCTCTCTAGGTTCATCCATGTTGCTGCAAATGCAGAAGGGCTTAACCTTAACTAAAAACCCTCAGACCTTCTTAGCTGCTCTTAGATTTCATCTCTAGGTTCACTTTAAATTCTTCCAATCAAGATGTGGAATAATCAAAGAGAGGTAACACTGAAGCTGGAGACCCTGTGTGGAGCTTTCTTGAAAATCTCAGCATACAGCTTCAGTAAAAGCAAAAGAGAAGGCTTAAAGGCTCCAGCCCATTCCTTGGGAAATCCTCTCAATGTCCCTGTCACTCCTAAACACCATGGCAAATGGCCCGGCCCATCATTACTGCCAAGATGTTCTCCTGAGGCCACTAAGAACTTGGTGGGGTTGAAGCACTTGGAGGCCTTTCAGCTTCACTTTGCTTGATCACTCTGTGACAAATGACCCTGCTGCCCACTGCTTCCTTCCAACTTTCTCTTCCTTCAGCATGAGGACCACACCCTCTCCATTGTTCAGCCTACAACTATGGGCTATAAAGCACTGTTGAATAATGCAATAAACCAACCAAAAGATAAGGACGCCATGTTACTTATAGTCTGGGGACAAAAACAAAATACATCATTCTTGCCTATCACATTACAAAAATAAAAGGCTAAAAAATCATGAACCCACTGTATGTTGTTTCAGTTCAGTTCAGTTCATTTCAGTCGCTCAGTCGTGTCCGACTCTTTGCGATCCCATGAATCACAGCACGCCAGGCCTCCCTGTCCATCACCAACTCCTGGAGTTCACTCAGACTCACGTCCATTGAGTCAGTGATGCCATCCAGCCATCTCATCCTCTGTTGTCCCCTTCTCCTCCTGCCCCCAATCCCTCCCAGCATCAGTCTTTTCCAATGAGTTAACTCTTCGCATGAGGTGGCCAAAGTACTGGAGTTTCAACTTTAGCATCATTCCTTCCAAAGAAATCCCAGGGCTGCTTTCTTTCAGGATGGACTGGTTGAATCTCCTTGCAGTCCGAGGGACTCTCAAGAGTCTTCTCCAACACCACACTTCAAAAGCATCAATTCTTCGGCGCTCAGCCTTCTTCACAGTCCAACTCTCACATTCATACATGACTACTGGAAAAACCATAGCCTTGACTAGATGGACCTTAATAGACAAAGTAATGTCTCTGCTTTTGAATATGCTATCTAAGTTGGTCATAACTTTTCTTCCAAGGAGTAACTGTAAAGATCTTGCACTCCTTTAAAAGGAAATTTAAAAAAACATGTATAGTCTTCACCAAAACTAAATAATGTTATTTCTAATAATTTTAGATAATCTGACATCCTTAAATAGTCCCCTGATATGAGAGCAAACGTGTTTCTTTTTCTCGGCAATATTATGTATGGTAGTAGATTTCTGTGATGCACAATTTGGTTCTTAGATGTATTTGTTCCTTAAAAAAGTACTCTGATATTTGTATTTTGCCTACTGCTGTAGAGATGCTGAAAAAAATAAAATGTCTTTACTTTGAAGTAATTCTGTTTTATTTGTGCATTAAAAATGCGGTGCATGCTAATGTGGAGAATTTAGTCTGTCACTTTAAATCAATGGTGATCTACAGAACTAAGCAGGTCAAGCATTGTTCAGGATAACTTTGTAACAAATCATAATGCCACATTAAATACTTACAGAGTGTTATTAAGGGAAGAAAACCTCATAGCGAAAAGAGATCTGTTGAAGACAGTGGAAGGAAAGCTCCATAGGCAGATACTTAAAAAGCATTGTCTCAGAATTTAGAGCTAATGCAGCAGGAGATGAAAAATTGAAATGATAAACAATATCAGATGCTAATAGATGTTTTAAAAAAGAAGAGGGGAACAGACAGCTCTTGAAGAAGAGAAGTTTGCTAATCTGAATAACTAAATGTGTCTGATGTTCCTTAGCCAGCTATCAGAAATACTTTTATCATTTCAGATTATAAAAATGAAAAGAACATGAGGTGGGTAAGTGTGTGTGTGTGTGTGTGTGTGTGTGTGTGTGTGTGTGTGCATGTGCGCACATGCACACCTAGTACAAAATAAGATTGGACCTATTTGTAATCTACTTTTTGTATATGTCATTTGCTGTCAGTTATATTTTAAGGTGAATTCACTTATTAATTATCACATATTTCAGAAAATGTTGTCTACCATGAGCCACATACTGGGCCACAAATTGGATATGCAGTGCAGAAAAAAACAAAATAAACAAAAAAGAACTAGATACAGTTTTGGTCTCTGTTCTCATGGAACTTCATAAAACTTGTATTCTGGTAAGGGGGATTTCTAAAGGGATATTCCTGGATGCGAGAAAGCAGAAATACCCATTTGAATGGAAACACAAAGGTCAGATGAAATAGTAGAGTGGGTGGCTGCTTGGCTAAGAGGATTCGACAAAGAGCAGCTCTGATGCAATGCAGAGGCTCCTGTGGCTCCGTCATCTTGGTTGTACTTCAGAAGCCAGTATCCTCTCTGCTTCTCTTCAGTGGTTCTGCTCTGTCTCTCTGCTCCACCAATTTTCCACCCTTGCTTCTGATTCTTCTGACTTCTGTATCATATTTTTAATTATACTAAAGAGAGACTTAGGTTAGTTAGTACCAACTGTGTCAACCAGGATTTTAATTTATGGCAACAATATCCACTGTAAATATTTTAATTTAAAATTATTGTGCAACTCACAGAAAATACAGTAGGGAGCAGAAACAGAAATGGAGTAATGCATCAAAAACAGTGTTCAAGTTACCTACACAACACACACTTGGCAAAGGGCACAAATACTACACAATCTAAACACTGGACATTGTTCTTAACAGATGCATGTATATGCTACTTTCCTCATAAGAACAGATTCTCTGCCCCACATGCTTCCTCACAAAATTCTCTAAATGTAAGAAAGCTATTCAGATATGGTCAGAGATCAAAATTCCATTATTACATCCACTACATTTTTCTAAATGGAAGACTC
The DNA here is from genome assembly GCF_032405125.1 of Capricornis sumatraensis. Classification (NCBI taxonomy): domain Eukaryota; kingdom Metazoa; phylum Chordata; class Mammalia; order Artiodactyla; family Bovidae; genus Capricornis; species Capricornis sumatraensis. The sequence continues at coordinate 40,945,883 of NC_091074.1, read as the reverse complement.
CAGCTGGACCAAGTTTTGGTGCAGATAAGTTGTAGGTCTCTTGACTCTATAGAAATGTATTAACTTTGTTGTTGTTTTCAAACCATTACTTCATCAACTTCTGGGAGATAAACATGATACAGTCAAAAAAAAAGTTTGCAGAAATTTATCTGTATCTCTGGAAAAAAATACTGTAGATGGTGAGGGTTTCTTGGATTTGGCTCCAGTAATAATTTAGAACTTAATAATTTCTTATTTTGCATCACATTTCTGGAACAATGGGCCTCCCAGGTGGCCCAGTGGTAAAAAAAAAATATATATATATACCTGTCAAATATATATACCTGTCAATGCAGGAGACACAAGAAACCTGGGTTCAATCCCTGAGTCCAATCCCTGGGTCAGGAACATCCCCTAGAGTAGGAAATGGCAGCCCATTCCAGTGTTCTTGCCTGGTAAATTCCATGGACAGAAGCACCTGCCAGGTTAGAGTCCATGGAGTCATAAAGAGTTGAGCATGACTGGATACATACACATGCAAATATAATATAATGTATTTTTTAAAAATTATATTCTACTGCATTCCATAAAGCATATATAGCAAACTGTGAATATACATTCCATAAAATGATGAAAAAAAAAAAAGAAAGATAAAAGGAAAGCATAAGTTGTAAAAATAAGCCCCAAAGTGAATTAAGGTAGAAAAAAATTGTCTTTATATTTTACCTATGTGCTATCTGTGATCCCCAAATTCTCAAAATTATATTCTGAATATTCTAGAATACATTGCAGAGAAGGAAGCCTGACAAGTTGCATTATCTACAATATTCATAAACCCAAACAAAACAATATGGATTTGTCAATATAACAGTTGCTTTTAAAACTTAATATTTTTAAAATTTTTGTTTCAAAAAAAAAAAGTTCCCTGTGAAACTTCATGAAAGAATTACTATGAAAACAATACAATAGTGGCAATAAAATTTGTTTAACATATGTATGGGTTTCTTACAAGCAATCCTTATACCATCTATAACTAAGTTCTAGGATGTGTCAGACCATAGTTTCATTAAATAAAATTACCAGCAATCAATGCACACACCCTATATGCACAATTAACTAATGATCTTCCCCAACAAAAGGAGAGATTTCAAATGTTACATAGTTTTGATGTTCATAAGAAGATACTCCCTCAACGGCTATCATGATCTTCAATGGGTACAATGCATTTTGAAACCATATTTAATACTTATATTATTGAAAAAATAAATATTGTACAAAGCAATAGTTGACAGATCTTGCTCTGTAGATCTATACAGATTAGAGAATTAATAGCATTGAAGAGAGTTTGAAAGATACTGCTGTAGAGAAAGTGATTAACCACATACTTTAGGAAGAGTTTTTAACTATGAATCTTTTCAACAAGTTGGCAGATATGAATCAGAAGCAATTCTGGGTTATATTCATCACCAATTATTTGGAATGCATGCTTCTTTAATGTTTTTTTAATGTTCTATCCACCTGATTTTGATTTGCCAGCCTAAATAAGACAAATCTGGAAGCAATTTTCACATTTAATACAGCACAATGTAAGAAGCTCTTACTATGCACACTCTATTCTTAATTCTTATGTTACATAACTCCATATTAGAAGGCAGCTACTCCTATCACAGGGAGAAGTTGATGATTAATATAGTTATATTCTAATCATTCACCAAAAAGATACTTCAAAAGAGGTGACTTTGAAGAAGTTAATGTGTTCTTCAGCCAAGTATGTGGAGGGTGTAAAATGGTCAAGAGAGTGAATATTTGAAGGAGAAAGTACAGATAACTACCAAGAAATCAGGAATAGTTACATGTTCTTACTTTGGCATTGGAAATGGAACTTCAACAGAATCATTACAGTTATGGGAAGAAAAAGGAATATATGTATCCAGCCTAAAAAATCCAAATATTGCTATGTAGGTAAGTGAATCATAGACCTGACAATGGATATTCTTAGAATAATGGATATATTGGTGATTCTTATGAGGCATATATAGTCAAGAATGAGGACAGCTTGCTGAAGCAGCAGTGTTTCATCCTACAGAAGAGGACCACCTAAAGCAATAAAACAGGCTTAAGAGAAAAGTAAAGAATCCACCTACAGTGCAGGAGCTGCAAGAGACATGGGTTCAATCCCTGGGTTGAATCCCTGGGTTGGGAAGATCCCCTGGAGGAGGAAATGTCAACTCATTCCAGTATTCTTACCTGGAGAATTCCATAGACAGAGGATCCTTGTGGGCTACAGTCCATGGGGTCACAAAGAGTTAGACATGACTGAAGCAACTTAGCACACAAGCCTGAGAGAAATGTTATCTTTGGATTCCTGCGTTCAGCAGGAGTAAGGGAACAGTGAGAGGAGGGGATGAATACAGTGTCATCACAGATACAACTGGTAAAAAGCCCTAGTTATAGAGGGTGTAATTCAAAAACAAAAACAGAAGAAACATCAAAAGTAATTATTGAGAGAATGAGTCAGTTTTTAGGTATGTGCCAGGTTAGAGACTACAAAACCAGTACGGGTAGAGTGATTTTGATCAGACTAAACTCTTGTCCCAGTCCTATCCTTAACAGGGATGAAGAAAGATCTGGTGTTAAAGAAGAAAAAGTCAATAAAGTCCTCCTTCATGCTGCAGGGTGTCATGCTTCCTGACTACAGAAGTTATTTGAAAGGAGAGGGAAGAAAAGTTTTTGTTTGAATAAAAAATAAAGTGATTATTTTATGAGTCTGGACGTTTATAACTGTTTAAATGTTAGACTATGTTCTCTGACTTAAAGGATTACAGAGCTTTTAAATTACCTAACAATGAGCATAAAAATCATGAGGGCTATAAGAATTTTCATCTAGGGATAAGAGAAAGAAGAAATGCATCAAAAAAATGTTAAGGGGCAATTGGAATTAAAAATGTAGTTTCATTTTTACTACATCATATAAAGCATGCTTTTTTATATATCCGAGGTGTATGTATGTATGTTTCATTTTTTTTAATATTGGAAACAAAAGATTACACATCACAATCATTTAAATGTTGAAATTATCTATGAGGTAAAGAAATTTCAGTTTCATTCAGTTTTAAAATAAATTAGCAAATCACTAAAAGTGAATTTTGGCAGAGGGTTTGCATCATGACCCAGTGACCATTTAACAATCATATTACTTATGGATAGAAAGAAAAGAGTCTGCATTCATGTTTGTTTACAACATTACAAAGTAGTAGCAGTTCACTCAAATTAAATCCCAGAATCTGTACTTGTTCAAAAATATCATCCCTGCAAATACACAGATAAGTGGACTTCTACTTTTTTAAGTAGCATAAAACCATTGGTGTCACACCTGAGGTCAGGGAAAGTGTTCAAAAGATTGAATTCAGAAAGACTGAATAATAAATAAAAAGCGGAAGGTGTTTTGCCTCTATTATATGTTCTCTTCACAACTGAATCCAACAAAACATGCATAAATACCTATCTCAACCAAACAGGGCACAATTTATAAACAAAATGAATTTTGTTTTTTCATTCTGTGTCTACATCACTAATTTTCTTTTACTTCCACTGCATATAACACCAATGAAATAACCTCAGGAACAAAACTTGTTATAAAAGTGGGCTTTAGGGTGCATTAAAAAATGATTGTGTGTAGACAACAGCACATTAAAATGGGTTTTCCTAGGAACAGATGCCAGCTGGCAGGGAATCAAGCACTTTATTGAGTTTTGTAACCAAGGCATTTTATGTGTGTACTACAAATACAGTGTTACATATAGGAAAATTTATTATCAGTATTGTTATGGAAACAATTCAAAACTTCTTGTGTAAATACATTCTTCTTTTTCCATTTTTATTTGTATCTAGTAAGGAGAGTCTATTTCAGGGTTCCTATAGCAAAATAACGGTCATTAGTAGAACCAAAAGTAGATTGGTTTATGTTGAAAGCAAAGCTAAAAAAAAAAAAAAAAAAAACACACAGTGAGAGAAATATTTGTATAATATACTCAGAGGTGAACGACTTCTAAGTGAAAGCTAATTTTAAGTAATGTTTCTCAAGTGTAACACATTCTCTATATGCTTTACAAAGTTTCTGTATCATTTTCATTATATGTTATAAAAAATGTTATATGTTGGAAACTTTGGTTCTTTTAATGGTCCAAGTGGCATGCCATTTAGAAAATATGTAGAAACACAGAATCAGGACAAGTACCACTTTTTAAAATCACCATATCAAAAATTTATATAGGCCTCCATGTCCCATTGAAGTTTACTCTTCCATATTGCTAAATATAGATAATTCCTTAAGAAAGTCTAATCTAACATTGTAATTCGACCACAATACAATTTTGGCAATGATCTTAAAATAGGATTTGATCAGTGTATTATAGAATACTTGGTCCTTCCCATTCTTCTTGCATTGTAGAATTATTAGTTATGTTAGCAGATATGAGTTATCTCAATAAGATGAACAAAATATCCTGAAAAACCTTTTCAGTTGAAAAGGAACAAAACCAAAATAAAACAAAATCTACCCTTGAAAACACTGAATACAATATTTTGAAGTCTTTAAAAATGTATATGCAGATTCGTGGCCTTCTCAGGTGGTGCTAGTGGTAAAGAACCTGCCTGCTAATGCAGAAGACATAGAGAGGCATGTTCAGTTCCTGGTTCAGGAAGATCCCCTGGAGGAGGAAGTGGCAACCCACTCCAGTAGTCTTCCCTGGAGAATCCCATGGAGAGAGGAGCCTGACAGGCTACAGGCTGGGGGTCTCAAAGCATCAGACACAACTGAAGCAACTTAGCACACTTGCAAGCATGAACACACGCATGGCACGCACACATGTAAGATATGCAGAAATGTGAACTCCTTAGGAGCCACAGTAACCAGGAGTAGGATTCCACAATGGAAAGCTCTTGTTAAATTGTGCATACCCTGAGGCACTGGTCAATCTTTCTAACCTTCAGTCTCAGGTAGTGATGTCTGCAGTGATTGTATGGTAAGAGCTTAAAGTTTTTCCAACTCATTACCCTTGGAAAAATGAGCACCGGTATCCCATGCTTCCTTGTCAGAGGCTACATTCCCTGTAGTTATACCTGATACTTCCAGGAATTTGAGTCCTGCTTGCCTCATGGATTAAAACTCACAAGTAGGTGCTTCAGTTCAGTTCAGTTGAGTTCAGCCGCTCAGTCGAGTCCGACTGTTTGCAACTCCATGAACCGCAGCATGCCAGGCCTCCCTGCCTATCACCAACTCCCGGAGTTTACCCAAACTCATGTCCATTGAGTCGATGATGCCATCTAATCATCTCATCCTCGGTCGTCCCCTTCTCCTCCTGCCTTCAATCTTTCCCAACATCGGGGTCTTTTCAAATGAGTCAGCTCTTTGTATCAGGTGGCAAAAATATTGAAGTTTCAGCTTCAACATCAGTCCTTCCTTAATCAGCTGTAAATTGATTCCACAAGCAGACATTGGGTGATAATTTTTTTTTAAGATGTAAAGATTCTTTTGATAGCAAGATAAGACAGGGGCACTGAATAGATAGATGAAAGACAGAAGCTTTTGAAACTTACAGTATCAGAGGAAAGAAAGCTGCCAAGCAGGGCCACAGGGCTTTCCAGGTGGGGCAGTGGTAAAAAAATCTGCCTGTCAATTCAGGAGACACAAGAGATGCAGGATCAATCCTTGGGTGGAGAAGATCCCCTGGAATAGGAAAATGGCAACCTTCTCCAGTATTCTTGCCTGAAAAATCCCATGGACAGAGAAGCCTGGCCAGGTACAGTTCATGAGGTTGCAAAGAGTCGACATTACTTGGCCTTTTATCACACATGCACACAAGCAGGGGCACACAGTATATTGCACCCAGGGATAGTGATAGTAGCTCAGCCAAGTCCAACTCTTTGTGACCCCATGGACTGTAGCCGACCAGTCTCCTCTGTCCACGGAATTCTCCAGGCAAGAATACTGGAGAGGGTAGCCATTCATTTCCCCAGGGATCAAACCCAGGTCTCCTGCATTGCAGGCATATGCTTCCCTATCCCCGGGAAGCACTCAGGGATAGGCTAACATCAAATGGCAACTGTACAGGACAGTCTGTGTATGACAAGTAGGCTGGGGTTAGTTGGGTTTTTTAGGCTTCCTGTGAATGGAATAATTTGAATAATTTCTGGAGGAGGAAGATAGAAACTGCCTTTAGTTATCAAGTACATGGCTCTGGGGCAATTGGCCTAGAGTGTAAAAACCCTCATAACCAAAGTGGTTGTGTTCCTGATGAACTGAAGTTCTTTCTTTATTGTCAAAGACATCCAAGATGAAGCAAGGAGGTTAAGGAAATAAAGAGAGCATTTAACCAAGAATATGCCCTCAGAGGGAGATAAGCTATATAGGTGAGAAGCTGCTGCCCTGGGTTTCTTTGGCAAGCCTGTTATGAAGGACATGCAAATTAAGGGGTGGAATACTTATTGGCTGCAGTCACCATCTGCAGTGATTTTGGAGCCCCCAAAAATAAAGTCTGACACTGTTTCCACTGTTTCCCCATCTATTTCCTGTGGTGATGGGACCGGATGCCATGATCTTCATTTTCTGAATGTTGAGCTTTAAGCCAATTTTTTCTCTCTCCTCTTTCACTTTCATCAAGAGGCTTTTTAGCTCCTCTTCACTTTCTGCCATAAGGGTAGTGTCATCTGCATATCTGAGGTTATTGATATTTCTCCCAGCAATCTTGATTCCAGCTGTGTTTCTCCCAGTCCAGTGTTTCTCATGATGTACTCTGCATATAAGTTAAATAAGCAGGGTGACAATATACAGCATTGATGTACTCCTCTTCCTATTTGGAACCAGTCTGTTGTTCCATGTCCAGTTCTAACTGTTGCCTCCTGGCCTGCATACAGATTTCTCAAGAGGCAGGTTAGATGCAGATGGTGACTGCAGCCATGAAATTATAAGATGCTTACTCCTTGGAAGAAAAGTTATGACCAACCTAGATAGTATATTCAAAAGCAGAGACATTACTTTGCTGCCAAGCAGGACTAAGGTCCATCTAGTCAAGGCTATGGTTTTTCCTGTGGTCATGTATGGATGTGAGAGTTGGACTGTGAAGAAGGCTGAGCAGTGAAGAATTGATGCTTTTGAACTGTGGTGTTGGAGAAGACTCTTGAGAGTCCATTGAACTGCAAGGAGATCCAACCAGTCCATTCTGAAGGAGATCAACCCTGGGATTTCTTTGGAAGTAATGATGCTAAAGCTGAAGTTCCAGTACTTTGGCCACCTCATGCGAAGAGCTGACTCATTGGAAAAGACTCATGCTGGGAGAGATTGGGGGCAGGAGGAGAAGGGGAAGACTGAGGATGAGATGGCTGGATGGCATCACTGACTCGATGGACGTGAGTCTGAGTGAACTCTGGGAGATGGTGATGGACAGGGAGGCCTGGCATGCTGTGATTCATGGGGTCTCAAAGAGTCGGACACGACTGAGCGACTGAACTGAACTGAATACTTACTGGAGAGGGAGGAATTTGGGGATCAAATTCCCTGATTTTTATCACAGCTCCATTTGCTGGGGTGAGGAGGGATTTTTGTCCTTATTTAGCTTTTATTGGAAGAATTATGGTGCCAGTTCGTGGTGGGTACTTCTTTTCTGTTAGGCTAATTTTATTGTTATGAAGGCATAGTGAGTGACAAATTACATTCAAACACAGGAGAGTCCTACTTTTCTTAAACCTTTCTTGGTCTACTTTCAGGACTCTTATCACCCAAAAGGTATGGTTTCCTGTCAGTCTGAAGGTTCCTATTCTTCTTTGTCTGTTCCTGCTATTTACAAGATACATGTTTTCCTGCCACCTGGCCCCGTCTTTATTTCTCTGCTCATACCTAGTTTGTGCTTCTGCCTACTTAGTCATGTCTAACTCTTTTGGAACCCCATGAATTGTAGACTTCCAGGTTCCTTTGTCCATGGAATTGTCCAGGCAAGGATACTAGGTTGGGTTGCCATTTCCTCTTCCAAGGGATCTTCCCCACTCAGGGATTGAACTCACATCTCTTGAGTCTCCTGCATTGGCAGGCAGATTTTTTTTACTGCTGAGCCAGCTAGCTATCTGCCCTCTGTAACAGCTGGAGTGTGCATACGTTCTACTGCTCAAGAAAGGGAACTTATCTGTCTAGCTAGGGTCTTAAGACTGGGTCAAGACAGCATTTAAAAAAGCAAAACAAAACAAAAAACTGTATTATAGTATTTCCATATTCTAAACAAAGGAATAAAATTAACAGCACTATGATGCAGTATGAAATCAGGATTATAATTATTTTTTAATCTTGTAAGTAAATTCATAGAGAAGGAATGATGATATATTAAAAACTATGTCAGGAGCTCTGTAATATGATGACACAGTGTTCTTCCTTCCATCCATTTAAGACTAGTGGAACTCATAAGACCCAGCCATGGGCTTTTAAAGTAGAACACTTTACAGTGACATGGCTGACTTTGCAATTCTGTCTTCCTGTCACCTTGCTAGTATGGGATCTTTAATTCTGCTTTTGACTTTACTTCCCATTATTTCTCATGATCAGTTTTAGAAGTTTGGCCTCAGTTCTTCTCTATGCCTATTTGTATCAGTATTGCCCCTGTAAATTATCCCAGAACTGATCATCAGCATCTATAATCCTAAGTGTATATAAAAGTTTTGAAGATATCCTTTTGTGTACTCAGTAAAAGTATTGGCATATAGTGTTAAATCTAGACACTGGTCATAGCTTGTAATATGAACTCTCATATTATTTTGTTACCACTAATTAATATCCAGAATTTAATTATTGGTTGTATAGTAAGTAATATTTCCTTTCTAGTCCTCACTGTATTTATTCAGTGCATATTATATGAAATTTAAATTCTTAAAATAAAATATTTTCTTTTTAGAATAAAATAGTGAAAAACATTTCAGTGTATGAGGAAGTTCATAGTCACTAGTTTTTCTTTTTTTTTTTAATTCATCTTTTAGCTTTTTTCAATAAGTCTGCTTTCATTGGTTTAATCTTTGTAATGCAATAAGTTTTCTAGGAATGTAAATTTGCTAGTCTAAAAATATGTATGTAAGAAAAGATTAATAAACAAAATAAGTGTATTCTGAAGACTTAAAGAGATACAGATAATTCTAAGGCATATAGCAATTTCAAGCTATGTTAATAGCATGATAATCTATATTTCTGCATAATGATAAACATAACATCTAAGATGGTTATTAAACATTGGTCCAGTATATTGTTACCAAATGTGATCTTCAGGTATGGGGTGAAATCTGCCCGATTTGTCCAAGGTACTGATGTATATTCTTATATCACTAGCTTTCCCTGGAACACACCAAACACAACTTTAGAGAAAGATCTACATTACCAGATAAGGCTTGCTGTTGGTGTTCAGTCCCTAAGTCATGTCTGACTCTTTCTGACCCGATGAACTGCAGTATACCAGGCTTTCCTGTCCTTCACTGTCTCCCTGAGTTTGCTCAAACTCATGTCCATTGATTCAGTGAATCTGTCCAACCATCTCATCCTTCATCACCACCTCTCCTCATGCCCTCAATCTTTCTCAGCATCAGGATCTTTTCCAGTGAGTCAGTTCTTCACATCAGGTGGCCAAAGTAGTGGAGCTTCAGCTTCAGCATCAGTCCTTCCAATGAATATTCAGGGTTGACTTCCTTTAGGATTAACTAGTTTGACCCCTTGCTGTCCAAAGCACTCTCAAGAGTCTTCTCCAGCACCAAAATTCAAAAGCATCAATTCTTAGGGGCTTAGTCTTATTTTGGTCCAACTCTCACATCTATACTTGACTGCTGGGAAAGCCAGAGCTTTGACTAGATGGACCTTTGTCAGTGAAGTGATGGCTCTGCTTTTTAATATGATTTCTAAGTTTGTCATAGCTTTTCTTCCAAGGAACAGGCAGCTTTGTATTTCATGGCTGCAGTCACTATCTCGAGTGATTTAGGAGCCCAAGAAAATAAAATCTGTTATTTTCCAATAACAGTGTTTCTTTTTTTTCCCTTCTATTTGACATTAAATCATGGGACCAGATATCATAATCTTAATCTTTTGAATGTTGAGTTTGAAGCCAGCTTTTTCCACTCTCCTTTTTCACCCTCATCAAAAGGCTCTTTAGGTTCTCTTCGCTTGTGCCATTAGAATGGTATCATTTACATATCCATAAGTGCTTGTGGCTCAGATAGTAAAGAGTCTGCTTGCAGTGCAGGAGACCCAAGTTCTATCACTGGGTCGGGAAGATCCCCTGGAGAAGGAAATGGTAACCCACTCCTGGAAAATTTGCCTTTAAAATTCCATGGACTTAGGAGCCAGGCCTGCCACAGTCCATGGGGTTGCAGAGTTGGACATGATTGGGCAGCTTAACTTATCTACATATCCTATTTCTGCTGGCAATCTTGATTTCAGTTTTTTATTCATCCAGCCTGGCGTTTCACATGATTGATATCATTCTTTAGTCAAATTGATAGTCCATTGGGCCCAGTCACGTCATCACCCATGTCTTGGAATTTATGGCCATTTGGAATTTATGAGCAGTTACTTAAAACAGAAGGGAGAGCTGAGAAACTGGTTAAATGGTAACAAAGGAGCCAAAGAAATAGGCTCCTTGATGTTATCAGGAGACCAACCTTCATTACAAGATCTAAAAAACTGACCTATTATTAACTGTCCAATCCTATGCAAAAGCGATTTTTAGTAACAGGGCAAAAGGTGTATAATGAGATGTCTTATGCAGATGACACCACCCTTATGGCAGAAAGTGAAGAGGAGCTAAAAAGCCTCTATATGAAAGTGAAAGAGGAGAGCGAAAAAGTTGGCTTAAAGCTCAACATTCAGAAAATGAAGATCATGGCATCCAGTCCCATCACTTCATGGGAAATAGATGGGGAAACAGTAGAAACAGTGTCAGACTTTATTTTGGGGGGCTCCAAAATCACTGCACATGGTGATTGCAGCCATGAAATTAAAAGACGCTTACTCCTTGGAAGAAAAGTTATGACCAACCTAGATAGTATAACCAAAAGAAGAAACATTACTTTGCCAACTAAGGTCCGCCTAGTCAAGGCCGTGGTTTTTCTTATGGTCATGTATGGATGTGAGAGTTGGACTGTGAAGAAGGCTGAGTGCCGAAGAATTGATGCTTTTGTTGGAGAAGACTCTTGAGAGTCCGTTGAACTGCAAGGAGACCCAACCAGTCCATTCTGAAGGAGATCAACCCTGGGATTTCTTTGGAAGGAATGATGCTAAAGCTGAAGCTCCAGTAGTTTGGCCACCTCATGCGAAGAGTTGACTCATTAGAAAAGACTCTGATGCTGGGAGAGATTGGGGGCAGGAGGAGAAGGGGACTACCGAGGATAAGATGACTGGATGGCATCACGGATTCGATGGATGTGAGTCTGAGTGAACTCCGGGAGATGGTGATGGACAGGGAGGCCTGGCTTGCTGCAATTCATGGGGTCGCAAAGAGTCGGACACGACTGAGCAACTGAACTGAACTGAACTGAACTGAAAGTCCTAAATGAGTCTCTTCCTACCCCCTTCTGGTTTCTAAGCCATAAGCTGTCTCTGTTATTTTCTGACTTTAAATAAGACTGTTACACTGCTGTAAAGACCTTAGCAACTGCATTGCTTTTGTCCTGCAGTGAATTCTTTCCTTCAGAGATCATGAACCCATAGCCGACACCAAAAATCATGGAATATGATGTACTCTGCATGTAAGCTAAATAAGCAGGTGATAATATATAGCCTTGACATACTCTTTTGCAATTTTGAACCACTCCATTGCTCTATGTCTGGTTCTAACTTTTGCTTCTGGACCTGCATACAGGTTTCTCAGGAGGCAGGTAAGGTGGTCTGATATTCCCATCTCTTTAAAATTTTTCCACAGTTTGTTGTGATCCACTCAGTCAAAGGCTTTTGCATAGTCAGTGAATACGTAGATGTTTTTTCTGGAATTCCCTTACTTTTTCTATGATTAAAAAAATGTTGGCAATTTGCTCTCTGGTTCTTCTGCCTTTTCTAAATCCAGCTTGTATATCTGGAGGTTCTCAGTTTCATACTGCTGAAGCCTAGCTTCAAGGATTTTGAGCAGAACCATGCTAGCGTGTTAACTGAGTGCAATTATGCAGTAGTTCAAACATTCTTTGGCATTGCCTTTCTTTGGGGTTGGAATGAAATCTGACTTTCTCCAGTCCTGTGGCCACTGCTGAGTTTTCCAAATTTGCTGGCATATTGAGTGCAGCACTTTCACAGCATCATCTTTTAGGATTTGAAATAGCTCAGTTGGAATTCCATCATCCATCTCCACTAGTTTTGTTCATAATAATGATTTATATGGCTGCCTTGACTTCACACTCCAGGATGTCTGGCTCTAGGTGAGTGACCACATCATCATGGTTATCCGGTTCATTAAGACCTTTTTTGTATGGTTCTGTGCATTCTTGCCACCTCTTCTTAATCTCTTCTGCTTCTGTTAGGTCCTTGCCATTTCTGTCCTTTATTGTGCCTGTTTTTGTATGAAATATTTCATTGGTATCTCTAATATTCTCAAAAGAGATCACTAGTCTTTTCCATTTTATTGTTTTCCTCTTTCTTTACACTGTTCTTTTGAGAAGGCTTTCTAATGTCTCCTTGCTATTCTCTGGAACTCTTCATTCAGTTGGGTACATCTTTCCCTTTCTCCTTTGCATTTCACTTCTTTACTTTTCTCAGCTATTTATAAGTCCTCCTCAGACAACTACTATGCCTTCTTGCATTTTTCTTTCTCAGGGATAGTTTTGGTCACCACTTCTTGTATGATGTTATGAACCTCCATCCATAGTTCTTCAGGCACTCTGTCTACCAGATCTAATCCCTTCAACTTATTTGTCACCTGCAGTGTATAATCATAAGGGATTTGATTTAGGTTATATCTGCATGGTGTAGTAGTTTTCCCTACTTTCTTCAATTTAAATCTGAATTTTGCATTAAAGAGTTCATGATCTGAGCCCCAGTCAGCTCCAGGTCTTGTTTTTGCTAACTATATAGACCTCATCATCGTCAGCTGCAAAGAATGTAATCAATCTGATTTCAGTATTGACCATCTGGTGATGTCCATGTGTAGAGTTTTCTTTTGTGTTTTTGGAAGGAGATGTTTGCTATGAACAATGTGTTCTGTTGATAAATTAAGCAATGTCAGTTTTATGGATTAGGGAATAAAGTACAAAAGAGATTTAATCACCTTGATTTGGTGATATAGTAAAACAGCAGCTAAAATATATATTTTCTCAACATCAAATCCTATTCACTGAAACACTAAGCTTTCTTTATTTTAATAATGATACACTTCAAACTATTATTTCTATATTTTAAGATTTTTTTTTTTCCTGTTTAGGAATAAGTTCCACTTTCAAAAATATTGTATTTTTTTTATTGTATTTAAAACTAAAGTCTATATTTTATACAACAAAATATTTTACTAAAGAATAAACATGTACCATCCCTTTCCCTTCCTTCTCCAAAAAGTCATTAAGACAACTTCTTTTATGGAGCTATTATAGAAATGAAGAATACCTATATTTACAAAGAGATTTCATAATGGATTTCCAATATTAAACCCATTGCTTAGGATAAGCAATAGAATTAGCTATTTGGGTTTCAAGAGTTAAAAGTAAGACCTCTTGATTTGTAGTTTAATATTAAGGACAAGCGTCCTAACTCCACTTAGGCTGGATGCCATGGTGGAATCTCAGGGCAAGAAATAGTTGAGCAGCTCTCCAGTCTGACACAGTGTGGCAACACAGAGCAAAGTGAACACTGGCCCAGGAGAATGGCATGAATCCAGGCTGTTGCAAATTGGAACTAGAAGTCCAGAGGCAAGACCTTTGTGAACTACGTAAGTCTTTAGATTTTGATGGACTTTGCTGTAGTTTTTCATGTTTTTGCTTGCTTGTGTTAGGTAGTTAAAATAGGGAAAGGAGTCCAGAATGGTGGTGGCTAAAAGACAAGGAAGGGGAAAGCCCATGAAAATAGAACAAAGGAAGGCCTGAGGACCAGAGTGAGGACCTCAGCTAGCCCAATTTACACAGGGCAGGCCTAGAGAGAGGAAGAGAAAAAAAACACACACACACACACACACACACACAAAAAGAAGAGCCAAAGTGCTGGGGATCTCTCTCTCTCTTCTCTTTGAGTCTTTTGGGTCAGCATCCCCTCACGCCTCAAGGATGTATTTTCCTTTATTTTCTAAATAAAACTGAGCTATAACATGGAGCTGTAACACTGGTCTGTCCAAGGGCTGTAATGTTGGTCCATCGCTTCAAATTTTTGTTGTGATGAGACAGAACCAAGGAAATTACACACTCCCCTGACACTTATTAAAATATTTAGAGCAGAATGTGATCTGAAGGATGTAATATTAAACCTCTTATCTATATGAAATTTAATTATTCCATATTATTTAAATTTAATTTGGAAAAGGGAGAGAGATATGATCATGATCACTGGGAGGGCAGATAAATGACATTCAAGTTACATTTGTTCATTGGGAGAAGAAATCAAAAAGGGCTACAAGAAAGATTCCTATATCACAGTTGATCCTGGTGGAGGAGCATAGCAATATACAGAGTTGAAAATGACAGTAATAAAGAGGAAAGGAAGGAAAGTGATCCTTAGGGGGCTTGGATTAGACAGAAAGAGGAACACAGAAGTTAACCAAGGTCAAAGAACCTGATGTAAATACTTGATAATAGAAGGATCCATTTGGCATCCTCAAAAAAGAAGCTCAAGAAATCATTATTTGACTAAAGTTTGGAGTAACTTCTAAAGCTCAAAATAAGCACAGAAGCAGTCATAGTGTCCACATATTTTATTTTATTTTTCTTGATAAAACAAGAGCATTTATTTCTTGATAAAACAGAGCAGAGTTGCCAGCAGTGACTTTTTACTGTTAAAAGGCCTGTTTACCTTACAAACCATATACTATGCTTTGAGTTTCTAGACTAATTCTGTTATACTATTTATATTAAAATATATATGACTGAAATGAGTTAGTGGTCAAAACAGAAGAAAAACTTTATTCAATACTATGTTGAAATTTTAAACAAAGCAATGTAAAAGTTGCATATTAAATTACAATATTTATTCACTTATTTAATGAAGAATGAAATGCAGTTCAAAACCAATTGAAAATGCTAATGTTGAGTACAAAGTATAAAAATATAAATCTCCAACATCTAGCACATTGATAGGGCATGCAATAGTCACTCATTTAAGCTTTTTTAATTTCTATTTGTATTCAAGAGGGTACTATGGCCCCAGAAATTGATTTTTTCCCAATGTTTTCAATGATTATATGAGAAAATCTGAACACATTCAGAATAAACAATTTCTGAAATCAAAATAAAATGTATGGTAACACAGAGATGAGGAACATGTATAATATCATATAAGAAATGAATTGCCAGTCTAGGTTCGATGTAGGGTGCAGGATGCTTGGGGCTGGTGCACTGGGATGACCCAGAGGGATGGTGTGTGTCGGGGGGGGGGGGGGAAGGTGGGAGGAGGGTTCAGGATTGGGAACACGTGCACATTCGTCACAGATTCATGTTGATGTGTGGCAAAACCAATACAATATTGTAAAGTAAAATAATAATAATAAAATAAATTAAATAAATAAATAAATAAAAAGTATTCCCTGAAAAATACAAAGGAGCATTGGTATACCAGCAAGACCTATTCTCAGGCATTAAATTTAGACATAAGCATAGAAACATATTTGCAAGTGATTTATATATATATATATATATATATATATATATATATATATATATATATAAGGGCTTTCCTGATGGCTTAGATGGTAAAGCGTCTGCCCGCAATGTAGGAGACCTGGGTTCAATCCCAGGGTTGGAAAGATCCCCTGGAGGAGGAAATGGCAACTCATTCCAGCACTCTTGCCTGGAAAATCTCATAGGCGGAGGAGCCTGGTAGGCTACAGTCCATGGGGTTGCAGAGAGTCAGACACAACTGAGCAACTTCACATATGTATATATTTATAAACAATAATTATTTCTGGACGGTGAGATCATGGGTTTCTTTTACTTTTAAAATTTCAGTATGATAGACATTGAAATAAACCCTAACCTTGTATCAGTGATAATAATAAACATCTTTCATTTTGAAAGTAAAATTAAAAAAAAAGATTCATGGCTCTAAAAAATCTATTAGGTTCAATTCACAATTGTTTAAAATGGTTGGAAGAAATGTAAAGAAATGAAAATTTAATGATCTGTAATATTTGCTTGGGAACTTGAGTCCCCAAGTGTACTTTTCAGGTTTGGTAAAATAAAAAGTTAATTAAACCAGTAAAACCTTATTAATGCAATGATTGCTTACAAGTAAATGAATATCATAATGTACCCATTGTTTGTTCATGTATTCTGTTGAGAATGGAAAAAAAATCATTTTTAAATAGTCTTGGGACTTTATCTAAACTATTTTTTTTCCCTCAGCTATTCCAGTTAAATGATCCAATGCATTTTATATATAAATAGATTGTGTTATCCCTGAAACTTTCATATATTTTTTAAAAAGATACATTTCAAAATCATGCCTCTCCAATTTTGTATTCATTTTTACATTAATCTGAAAATAGTCACAAATCCATGCTTGAATATTGTTAATGACACTGTCAACTTAAAAAAAAAATTATATGCAATCTAAAGGTTGAGAGTTATATTTTATTTGGTGGAAATGTTTAGGACTTAAGGCTGAGAGGCAGCATCTCAAGTAACCCTGTGACAACTCATGTGAGGAGGTGAGGGGAGGATCCAGGTGATATAGAAGTTTTGCAACACATAATCTGAACATCAAAAGATTGTTATTAATTAAAGAAAACCAGATATCCCAAGTTGAGGAATTCAGTGCTTTTCTATGTATGGGAAGATGCAATAGTCAGCTCACTGATGTCATTTCTTTCATATGTGTCTCAGCTACCCAGGGCCAGTACCCTCTGTTTTTCACATCCTGAATTCCCTTGGGGCTCACCTTACGGAATGTATGCAGTCTGATGGCTGCTAGATTGTAGGAATTCTTCTTCCTGAGTGCCCTTATGGCTCATCAGCTCACAGTGGAGGGCTGCACTTGTTGATGACTGTGACAGTTTTGTTTACTGACTAATACAGTAGGAAATATTTCATTGTTTAACACTAATATGGATGATGATAGTAATACAGAAATGACAATGATGATCAGGGGGCTAGCTAATGTTTGTGGTATGCATACTTTATCTTAAGCTTCTCTGGTGGTTCAGAGAGTAAAGAATTTGCCTGCAATACAGGAGACCCAAGTTCTATCCCTGAGTTGGGAAGATCCTCTGGAGAAGGGAATGGTTACCTACTCCAGTATTCTTGCCTGGAGAATTCCATGAACAGAGGAGCCTGGTGGGCTACCGTAGACATTTTGTCTCACAGCAAGTCATGATATAGTTGCTAGGATTTCCTCACTTCTCAAAAGAACAGAGGAAGCTAAGATAAAATAAATTAAGTTTCCAACGTTACACATGAAATTATTGTCCAAAGACAGAATTTATAACAAAGTTTGACTCCTAAGCCCTTATGCTTCCCTAAAACCAACTACAATTTCTGGGATAGCAGTTATATTCCTTTGTTCTCTGGTGATCCATGAAGAGAATTACTTTGCCAGTCTGGTTTTCAGTATTAATTCAGTAGCATTGGAATACCATGAAGTTAAGATATACTATGAAAGACTAATAGTGACTGCACGTAAATAGTGACTGCATGTAAAGCTTATATATTTCATTTTAAGATTATTTATGAGCTTGTTAAGCTATTGAACTAAATTCATTTTGAATAAATATTAGTTAAATCTTGTTTATTTCCTAATCATACTATTTAATCATATTTCTTTACAAATTTTACATAGGTAATGTTGTCATTGCTGCTAGTTAAACTATTATTTACTATGTATGCATATGACCTAGCACTCTATTAGAGGCTCAAAAAACATCATCACTGTAACTAACCAGCACTATTTCACTGAAGAGGAAATTAAAGCCCTGAGTTTTATTTATCTTTAATAATTACTCAATATCCTTGAACTGGGGCTTCCTAATAGCTCAGTTTGTAAAGAATCTGCCTGCAATGTGGGAGACCTGGGTTTGATTCCTGGATTCAGAAGATCCCTTGGAGACGGGAAAGGCTAGCCATTCCAGTATTCTGGCCTGGAGAATTCCATGGACTGTATATTCCATGCGGTCACAAAGAATCCTTGAACTGGAACATGGTAGAGGTAGGATTCAAAGGCATGTATAATCGGATAATATTT
Source organism: Capricornis sumatraensis (assembly GCF_032405125.1). Taxonomy (NCBI): domain Eukaryota; kingdom Metazoa; phylum Chordata; class Mammalia; order Artiodactyla; family Bovidae; genus Capricornis; species Capricornis sumatraensis. Next base: position 40,927,528 of record NC_091074.1, on the reverse strand, counting down.
ACCTTTATTAGCTGGCTTATTTCACTTAACATAATGCCTTCAAGATTTCTCCCATGTTGTAGAATGTGTCAGAATGTCCTTCTTTTACATAGCTGATTAATAATATAGGAATATGGTACAAGGTATATTTTAATAGAGGTAATTACATAAGTAAATAGTATATGGAATGAAATCAGAAAAGTCCCTAGTGATTCTATAGACTTTAAAGAAATAAGATGAGGAAACTATGATGATTTTTTTGCCAATATATGTAGCAGCTAGAAAGAAGTGAACATATATCTTAAAAAATAAACCATGAAAGTTACACAATAAGGAATATGCAATATGAATTGCCCTACATCTATTAAAGAAAATTAATATGTAATTAAGGAGAAATTAAAAGAAATCTAAAACTGAATGGTAATGCCTTGTAAATTAATTAAGCAAACTTACCTGAATACAGATGTATCAGCACAATTGATACAAAAATCACTTATATTTGTTTATATTCTCAAAAATGCAATTACACAAACATTAGATATACATTAGCATACATAATAGAGAAAGCAATTAAATATCTATAAATAAGCCTGCAATTTAAAAAGAATTAAATAGATGCTTGATCATACCATGTTCACTTACTATAATACTCATTTCACCTGTCAACTGATCCATAGAAATATTAAAATCTTGAAGAAGGAAAAAAGGAAGGAAGATGGAAGGAAGAAAGCAAAGGGAGGGAAGGAGGGAGGGAAGGAGAGAGGAAAGAAAAAACGAACGATGGAAAAATGGACGGATGGAAGTAGCCTTTGAGTTATGTTCTGTTAAGGAAATATGGTCATATGATTTATTAGTAAGATTGATAAAAATCAATGAATGAATATGAGTTAAATTCTATTTTGATGTTTTAAAACCCCAGTTGACAGATATTAAAGAAGAATCTTGAGAGTCTTCAAGACTGCAAGGAGATCCAACCAATCCATTCTAAAGGAGATCAGTCCTGGGTGTCCTTTGGAAGGAATGATGCTAAAGCTGAAACTCCAGTACTTTGGCTACCTCATGTGAAGAGTTGACTCATTGGAAAAGACTCTGATGCTGGGAGGGACTGGGGACAGGAGGAGAAGGGGACTGCAGAGGATGAGATGGCTGGATGGCATCACCAACTCGATGGACGTGAGTCTAAGTGAACTCCAGAAATTGGTGTCGGACAGGGAGGCCTGGCGTGCTGCGGTTCATGGGGTCACAAAGAGTCAGACACGACTGAGCAAATGAACTGAACTGAACTGAACTGAAACTGTTTTTCAAAAAGATCTCTTGGTTAATTTTTATATTTAGAAGAGTCAGCATGCTAAAACTTTTGGTGTTTCTCGAACATAAATGACTCATGTATATTCATGATCTGGTTGGATGACATCAGTGACTCAGTGGACACGATTTTGAGCTAACTCCAGGAAATACTGAAGGACAGTGAATCCTGGAACGCTACAGTCCCTGGGGGCGCAAAGAGTTGGGCATGACTTAGCGACTGAACAGCAAGTATTCATGATCAGCTACCTAAATCAGCTCTTCTGTTAATAAAGTAAAAATATTAATTAAAATAAATAGAACTGAACATTCAATTACAGTGGCACTTTACCCTCAGAATATAACCATGTTATTTATTGGAAAACCTCAGACACTTCTTAATTTTCTTCTTTTAAAGACTCCCCATGATATAAGTTTCATTTTGACCTGTTTCTTACATCTATTTAATACTTCCAAGCTTTCATGTGTTTTCAGACTTAATTGATAAGTTCATTATTAGTAATTAAGAATATATTTCCCCCCTGGTTCTTTTAATACAAAAAATATTTTGCAAATGTTAAATTCCCTGGTCAGTTCATATAAGCTGAAATATAATTGAATGTGTGAAGACACTGCGGGGACACTCTCCTGTCCCACAGCCTGTTATTGGTGAGGCCTCTCTTGATGAGGCTAAGTGCAGAGTAGAGAGAACCACACTGATATTTGCCAACACTGTTATTCCATTTCCACACACAGAAATCACTTGCTGTCTAGAATGAAAACATTTTTCTCAACCTGATGTGGAAAACTCTGTGCACAGGTACAAAACTTAACCTCAGAGACAAAATAAAATAGAGAAAAGAATAGTTTCATTGCTTTGCCAGGCAAAGGGGGACACAGAGGGCTCATGCTCCTCAAAAATGGTGTATTATCGCCAGGAAGGATCTGGTGAGTTTTATAACAATGATTCAAGCACACGTGTGCTGGAATCAGAGTGTGTGCAAGGCCTGCACTCCTTTAATCTGGTCTCAGGTGGTCTCCTGATGAGCTTCTCCCCATTTTCATACTGTGGTCTTCTATGGAATGAAGAATGCTAACATCTTCCATTTGTTGGGGGTTTTAGTTCTATGCTGCTGCTGTTGCTGCTGTTCAGTCATATCCAATTCTTTGCATCCCCATGAACCATAACCCTCCAGGCTCCTCTTTCCATGCCATTCTCCAGGCAAGAATACTGGAGTGGGTAACCATTTCCTACTCCAGGGGACCTTCCTGATCCAAGGATCAAACTCACATCTCCTCCACTGGCAGGTGGATTCTTTATCACCATGCCACCTAGAAATAAAAGAGCTCAGAGATACTGTTACATGTATCCCATGGAGAAGAACGAAGATCCTATCCCAAGGTGCACTATTGTTTCCTGACAGTTCCTCCCTTGTCTTTGTATCCTTTCCCTTCTGTGATTAGTGACTCTTTGAAAGGATTCTGTGCCCAGGAACCCTACAGAGTCCTGATTGGTTTCAAATCCAGTAAAAGGCTATCCTAACCTGTCAAATCCTTAGGGCATTTGTTAGGCTGCTGTCTGCATATTGGGAGCTGCTTGTGTTATTATGTTAAGAAGACCAATAAATTGATTTAAGAATATTATTCTGTCTTTGCAGTTTTTCTAAGTTTATATTGTTTTAAATATATCCATTTATGTATATATACCATGTGTATATAAAGTATCTGTATACTGAGTGATAATTGCAGTTTACTAAAATCTGGCTATGATAAATCAGTAAAATGTTTAATTACACTTTAGGACCCAACTGAGGAGGGGGACTGGTTACCAGGAGAACTGACCAGTGATTACAGGGCTGGAGCTTTAAGTCAGCCTATCCCACCCCACCTCCAGGGACAGGAGAAGTACTTGAGGTTCAATCAAGTACTACTGGCCAAGGATTTAATTAGCCATGTCTGTGTAATGAAGTTCAAAACCCAAATGACTAAGTTCAGAGAGATTCTGGGTTGGTGAATATGTGAAGATGCAGAAAGAGTGGCACCTTTTCAGAGGGCATGGGTGCTTCATGCACTTTCCTCATACTTTGTCCTATATTTCTCTTCTACCTGGCTTATTTTGAGTTATATCTTTTTTGTCATAGCTAGTAATCAAATAAATAAAGTTGTTCTCTGAGTTTTGTGAGCTGTTGTAGCAAATTAATTGAAATCAAGAAGGGGTAGATCAGAAGTACAAACAACAGCTTGGACTGGGGATTGGCATTCTGAGTTGGAGGGGCTTGTTAGGACTCTTAATTTGTAGCCAGTCATCAAAAGCACTGGTCTTGCAATTAGCATCAGAAAATGGAGTTGGCTATGAATGCAGTATTGTTTTAGACTAAATCTTTAACCTGTGGAATTTGATACATATTAGTATTGAATTGTAGAACATCAAGCTGAGAAGTGTCTGAGAAGTGTTTATGCTTGTGTTCTTGTGGGGAACTCCTTCATATTTGGTTGCTCAAATTGCCTAAGTGAATTGTTTCATATGAGTAATAAATGATAGACACAGGGAAAAATGTAGTAGGAAAGAACCAGATTTCCCCTACATTTTGTTGTTGTTGTTCAGTTACTAATTCATGTCCCTGTCCGACTCTTTGCAACCCCATGGACCACAGCACCACAGGCTTCCCTGTCTATTATCTCCCAGTTCACGAGTGCTAAGTCACTTCAGACATGTTCAACTCCTTATGACCCCATGGATTGTAGCCCTCAGGCACCTCCATCCATGGGATTCTCTAGGCAAGAATACTGGAGTGTGTTGCCATGCTCTCCTCCAGGGGATCTTCATGACCCAAGGAACAAACCCACATTTCTTATGTCTTCTGCATTGACAAGCAGGTTCTCTATCACTGAGGCACCAGGGGAGGCCCATCTCCTGGAGTTTGCTCAAACTCTTGCCAGATCTTTTCCAATGAGTCAGCTCTTTGAATCAGATGGCCAAAGTGTTGAAGCCTCAGCATCAGTCCTTCCAATATATTCATGTGTTCAATGTATTCAGGGTTGATTTCCTTTAGGATTGACTGGTTTGATCTCCTTGCGATCCAAGGGACTCTCAATAGTTTTCTCCAGCACCACAGTTTGAAAGCATCAGTTCTTTGGTGCTCAGCCATCTTTATGTTCCAACTCTCATATCCATACATGACTACTGGAAAAATCATAGCTTTGACTAGACACACCTTTGTTGGCAAAGTAATGTCTACTTTTTAATATGTTTTCTAGGTTTGTCATAGCTTTTCTACCAAGGAGCAAGTATCTGTTAATTCATGGCTAAAGTCACTGTCCTCTGATTTTAGAGTCTAAGAAAAAAAAAAAAAAATATCTGCAACTGTTTTGATTTTTTTCCCCATCTATGTCCCATGAAGTTAGGGGACATGATGCTATGATCTTAGTTTTTTGAATGTTGAGCTTTAAGCCAGTCTTTTCACTCTCCTCTTTCACCTTCATCAAAGGCTCTTTAGTTCATCTTTGCTTTCTGCCAATAGGGTGGTATCATCTGCATATCTGAAGTTGTTGATATTTCTCCCAGAAATCTTCATTCCAGCTTGTGCTTCATCCAGATCAACATTTCACATAATGTACTCTGCAGAGAAGTTAAATAAACAAGGTGACAATATACACCCTTTACATACTCCTTTCCCAATTTTGAAACAGTCCATTGTTCCATGTCCAGTTCTAACTGTTGCATCCTGACCTTCATGTAGGTTTCTGAGGAGGCAGGTAAGGTGGTCTGTTATCTGCATCTCTTGAAGAATTTTCCACAGTTTGTTGTGATCCACACAGTCAAAGGCTTTAGTGCAGACAAAGAAGAAAAAGTAGATGTTTTTCTGGAATTCCCTTACTTTTTTCTTGATCCTGCATGTGTTTTCAATTCAATATCTGGTTCCTCTGCCTTTTCTAAATCTTGCTTGTACATCTGGAAATTCTTGTACTGTTAAAGCCTAGCTTGAAGGATTTTGAGTATTATCTTGCTAGCATGAGTGCAATTGTACAGTAGTTTGAATATTCGTTGGCAATGTCTTCCTTTGGGATTGGAATAAAAACTGACCTTTTCCAGTCCTGTGTCCACTGCTGAGTTTTCCAAACTTGCTTCCCTATATAGGAAGAAAAAAAAATCTGTGTTTTTCTATATTTTCATGTGTTTATGGGAGATACTAATTTATTTTTTTATCTCTAAACTTCTTTTGTTCCTATCAACTACAAATTGGCATTTGCCTGTCAATAACAAATTGGCACTTGCCAAGAGCATTTGAATTTGCCTGGAACTGAAAAACAACAAGGGCATTTGCCATCTGCCTGTGCTTCTGCAGCTGCTTACCTTCGACACTCTCTAAAGGGAATTCAGGATGGAGAATGAGGTACTCTGTGTTTCAATAAAACTGGGGTGAAACAGGTGTTTAGATAGATATTTTTAGGAACTGACTTCATGATTCTGATCCTTGCCTCTCCTATTTAGAAAAGCAGTAAATCCCTTCATGGTGATATCACCTCCTTATGACTAGCAGAAAACCTTTTGTAAAATGAGTGCTTGATTGCACTGAACTCCCCCTTCATAAAATCTTATATATTGACCTTCCCCACTGCTTATTTGGAGCAGGGTCAGAACTATCTGAGGTGCTGTCTCCTGGGCTGCAGTACTCATTTTGCCACAAGTAAAACTTAATTCACAGCTTTCACAACATACATCTTTTTAATTGACACTCCTGAACAAATATAATTTGTGGGATTATAGATAATATACAATATAATAATTTATCTTCACAAATCATTCCACTCTTCACAAGCTAACATGCATATTGTGTATATCCACATGGAACTATTTGAAGTACCCACACTTTAGGTATTCTTCCCCCCACACACAGACACACACACACACATAAACAGACAGACATTTATGACCACATTGTCCCTCAATATCTGTTACACCTGAAAATTCCCAATGGTTACATGAGAACAAATATCATTATGATTCAGAAAATATTATAATTATCTTAAGAGAGAGTGACATGACTCTAAATCTGTTAACAAATGCAAAAAAAAAATAAATTAAATTAATTGCTTAGTAGTGTCTCTTTGTGACTCTATGGACTGTCCCCCATCAGGCTCCTCTGTCCATGAAATTTCTTAGATAAGAATATTGGAATGGTTTGCCATTTGCTCCTCCAGGGAATCTTCCTGATCCAGGGATCAAATTTGCATCTCCTGCATTGGCAGGGGAAATCTTTACTGCAGAGCCACGAGGAAACCCAAATGCAAAATTCATGTATGAGAGGCAAAATCTGGGGTGGGGTGAGGTCTTAGGATGTGTGTCTTTCTTCTGATTGGTTGGCTATGAGATAAGAAGGTGCTATTCTTGGAATCTTGTACTTAGTCTGAAGTTACCATCCTCATTGTGGTCATATGTATCACAGCCTTGTGTAACTCAATGAAGCTATGACCCATGCCATGTAGGGCCACCCAAGATGGACGGGTCATGATGGAGAGTTCTGACAAAACATGGTCCACTGGAAAAGGGAATGGGAAACCACTCTGGCATTCTTGCCTTGAGAATTCCATGAACAGAATGAAAAGGCAAAAAGATACGACACTGAAAGCTGAAACCCATGGGTAGGCAGGTGTCCAATATGCTGTAGGAGAAGACCAGAGAAACAGCTCCAGAAGGCAAGAAGAGACTGAGCCAAAGTGGAAATGACATCCAGTTGTGGATGACTCTGTTGGTGAAAGTAAAGTCTGATGCTGTGAAAAAAAATATTGTGTAGGAACCTGGAATATTAGGACCATGAATCAAGGTAAATCGAATGTGTTAAACAGGAGATGGCAAGAGAGAACATTGATATTTTATAAATCAGTGGACTCAAATGAATGGGCATAGATGATTTAATTCAGATGACCATTGCATCTACTACTTTGGCCAAGAATCTGTTAGAAGGAATGGAGTAACCCTCATCAACAACAAGAGTCTGAAATGCAGTACTTCAGTGTACTCTCAGAAATGACAGAATGATCTTGGTTTGTTTCCAAGGCAAATCATTCAACATCATAGTAGTCCAAGTCAATACCACAAACTCTAATGCTGAAGAACAGGAAGTAGAAAGATTCTATAAAGACCTACAAGATCTTCTAGAACTAACACCAAAATTGATGTCGTTTTCACCATAGGGGGGTGGAATGCAAAAGTAGGATGTCAAGAGATTCCTGAAGTAACAGGAAGTTTGGCCTTGGAGCACAAAATGAACAGGACAAAAGTTAACAGAGTTTTGCCAAAATAACACACTGGTCATAGCAAACACCCTCTTCAAACTACATAGGAGATGCCTTTAAACATGGACATTGCCAGATGCTTAATACCAAAATCAGATTGATTATATTCTTTGAAGCCAACGATGGAGAAGCTGTATATAGTCAGCAAAATTAAGACCAAGAACAAGACTTATGACTCAGATCATGAGCTAATTATTGCCAAGTTCAGACTTAAATTGAAGAAACCAGGGGAAACCACCAGACCATTCAGGTATGACCTAAATAAATCAAATCCCTTATGATTATACAGTAGAACTATCAAATAGATTCAAGGGATTAGAGCTGATAGACAGAGTGCCTGATAACTATGGACAGAGGTTTGTAATATTATAGAGGAGGCAGTGACCAAAACCATCCCCAAGCAAAAGAAATGCAACAAGGCAAAGTGGTTGTCTGAGGAGGCCTTACAAATAGTCTAGAAAAAAAGAGAAATGAAAGACAAAGGAGAAAAGGAAAGATACACCCATCTGAATGCAGAGTTCCAAAGAAGAGCAAGGAGAGTTAAAACCTTCTTCAGTGAACGATGCAAAGAAACAGAGAAAAACAACAGAATGGGAAAGATTAGAGATCTCTTCAAGAAATTTAGAGATACCAAGGGAACATATCATGCAAAGATGGGCACAATAAAAGAAAGAAACAGTATGGACATAACAGAAGCAGAAGAGATTAAGAAGAGAGGGCAAGAATACACAAAACTGTACAAAAAAAAAAAAAAAAAAAAAAGGTCAAAATGACCCAGATAACCATTATGGTGTGATCACTCACCTAGAGCTAGATATCCTGGAGTGTGAAGATGGATGGTCCTTAGGAAGCATCACTACAAACAAAGTTAGTGGAGGTGATGGAATTCCAGCTGAGCTCTTTCAAATCCTAAAAGATGATGCTGTTAAAGTGCTATACTCAATATGTCAACAAATTTAGAAAACTCAGCAGTGGCCATGGGATTAGAAAAGGTCAACTTTCATTCCAATCCCAAACAAGGGATTTCAGATGCTAGCAAGGTAATGCTCAAAATCCTTCAAGCCAGGCTTCAACATTATGTAAACCAAGATATTCCAGATATACAAACTGGATTTAGAAATGGAAGAGGAACCAGAGAGCAAATTACCAACATTTTTTGAATCATAGAAAAAGAAAAGGAATTACAGTAAAACATCTGCTGCTGCTTCATTGACTATGCTAAAGCCTTTGACTATGTGGGTCACAACAAACTATGGAAAATTCTTCAAGAGATGGGAATACCAGACCACCATACCTGCCTCCTGAAAAATTTGTATGCAGGTCCAGAAGGAGCAGTTAGATCCAGACATGGAACAATGGGCTGTTCCAAAATTGAGAAAGGAGTTCATCAAAGCAGTATTGTCATCCTGCTTATCTAACTTCTCTTCAGAGTACATCACACAAAATGCTGGTCTAGATGAAGCACAAGCTGGAATCAAGATCTCTGGGGAAAATATCAATAATCTTAGATATGCAGATGACATCATCTAATGTTGGAAAGCTAAGAGGAACTAAAGAGCCTCTAGGTGAAGGTGAAAGAGAAGAGTGAAAACCCTGGCTTAAGACTCAGCATTCAAAAAACTAATATATGGCATCATGTCCCATAACTTCATGGCAAATAGATGAGGGAAAAAGTGGAAACAGTGACAGACTTTATTTTCTTGGGCTCCAAAATCAATGTGTATAGTGACTGCAGCCACAAAATTAAATGACACTTGCTTCTTGGAAGGAAAGTTATGACAAAATTAGACAGCATGTTAAAAAGCAGAGACATAATTTTGCCTACAAAGGTCCTTGGAGTCACAGCTATGATTTTCCAGTAGTCATGTATGGATGTGAGAGTTGGATCATAAAGATGGCTGAGCACAGAAGAACTGATGCTTTCAAGCTATGGTGCTCAAACTCTGAGAGACAGTGAAGGACAGGGAAGCTTGGCGTGTTCTAGTCCATGGTGTTGTTAAGTGTGGGACATTTAGTTCAGTTCAGTTCAGTTCAGTTCAGTCACTCAGTCGTGTCCGACTCTTTGTGACCACATGAATTGCAGCACGCCAGGCCTACCTGTCCATCACCAACTCCTGGAGTTCACTCAAACTCACATCCATCTAGTTGGTGATGCCATTCAGCCATCTCTTCCTCTGTCATCCCCTTCTCCTCCTGCCTCCAATCCCTCCCAGCATCAGAATCTTTTCCAATGAGTCAAATCTTTGCATGAGGTGCCCAAAGTACTGGAGTTTCAGTTTTAGCATCATTCCTTCCAAAGAATACCCAGGACTGATCTCCTTTAGAATGAACTGGTCGGATCTCCTTGCAGTCCAAAGGACTCTCAAGAGTCTTCTCCAACACCACAGTTCAGAAGCATCAATTCTTTGGCACTCAACTGTCTTCACAGCCCAACTTTCACATCCGTACATGACTATTGAAAAAACCATAGCATTGACTGGATGGACCTTTGTTGGCAAAGTAATGTCTCTGCTTTTCAATATGCTATCTAGGTTGGTCATAACTTTTCTTCCAAAGAGTAAGCAATCTTTTAATTTCATCGCTGCAATCACCAGCTGCAGTGATTTTGGAGCCCCAAAAAATAAAGCCTGACATTGTTTCCCCTGTTTCCCCATCTATTTCCCATGAACTGATGGGAACAGATGCCATGATCTTTGTTTTCTGAATGTTGAGCTTTAAGCCAACTTTTTCACTCTCCTCTTTCACCTTCATCAAGAGGCTTTTTAGTTCCTCTTCACTTTCTGCTATAAGGGTGGTGTCATCTGCATATCTGAGTTTATTGATATTTCTCCCAGCAATCTTGATTCCAGCTTGTGCTTCTTCCAGCCCAGCGTTTTTACTCTGCATATAAGTTAAAGAAGCAGGGTGACAATATACAGCCTTGAATGTACTGTCCCCATATCTCAGTTACTTTTTCTTGGTTACCTTTATAATTTAGTGATTTGGAAGTAATAATTACATCAGTCATATCAAGACTTGTGAGTGTCTAAAATATTTTTCCATTGCAGTCCACCCATAAAGCTTTGTTTGAAGTTTATTTCTGTCATGAAAACTCGGCATTTCAAAGAAAGATATTTACATTTCAAGTAGATGTTTGCAATGCTTGTACTTTCTTCAGTCATTTATAATTCAATCAGTTGGATTCGAAGTGCTTACATTGAAATGCAGAAGCAGGGAGTTCCCATTCTCTCAAATTCAAAAGTATCTAAATTAAATCTGGCACTGGTCAGTAATGGACATGCCAACACTCTGAATGCTGTCTGGATTTAAAGGGAGGCTGATTTAAAAGGTCTTGAAACTCAGAACATGTTTACACTAAACACAAAAGCATATTCTCTCACTTCTAAAATTTCATGTGGTAGGAATATAACACATTTATTATTAAACATGTCATTGAAGAATATGGAGCAAGCTTGTGTAAATAATTGGGCTATCATAGTGTATGCTTTCACAGGTGTGTGTGGGAGGATAGCAGTTAGTCCCCATTTTGTGAGCTGGCATTAAGTATTAAATAATTCATTAACAAGTTAATGCACTATATATAATGTGTATATATATATTTAATATTTATTTATATTTACTTCATATTATATTATTTTTATATATTACATGTATATATTAAATATATAACTTATATATTTATTTTATATGTATACTAATTATATTATATCTATGTTTATATAAACTTATAAATATATAAGTATATTTATTTATAAAATATAAATAAATCATATTTACTTTATAAATCTAAGTATTCTTATTTATATTGTATTTAATATATTAATATAATATATTTAATATTATATGGTAACTGTGAGATTTTATATAGTAGATGTGGGATATTATATTTTTTAAAATAAAAGACAAACACATCAGCCTTGAAAATTCCCTGAGCAGACAAAGCCAGTTTAGTCATACAAATAAAGCTTAATTTAGTTATTTTGGAAGACTAACTTGATGAAAGTGAAAGTGGAGAGTGAAAACGTTGGCTTAAAGCTCAACATTCAGAAAGTGAAGATATGGCATCCGGTCCCATCACTTCATGGGAAATAGATGGGGAAACAGTGGAAACAGTGTCAGACTTCATTTTTGGGGGCTCCAAAATCACTGCAGATGGTGATTGTGGCCATGAAATTAAAAGACGCTTATTCTTCGGAAGAAAAGTTATGACCAATCTAGATAGCATATTGAAAAGCAGAGACATTACTTTGCTGGCGAAGGTCCATCTGGTCAAGGCTATGTTTTTTCCTGTGGTCATGTATGGATGTGACAGTTGGACTGTGAAGAAAGTTGAGCACTGAAGAATTGATGCTTTAACTGTGGTGTTGGAGAAGACTCTGGAGAGTCCCTTGGACTGCAAGGAGATCCAACCAATCCATTCCAAAGGAGATCAGCCCTGAGATTTCTTTGGAAGGAATGATGCTGAAGCTGAAACTCCAGTACTTTGGCCATCTTTTGCGAGGAGTTGACTCATTGGAAAAGACTCTGATGCTGGGAGGGATTGGGGGCAGGAGAAGGGGACAACCGAGGATGATATGGCTGGATGTCATCATTGACTCGATGGACGTGAGTCTGAGTGAATTCCGGGAGTTGGTGATGGACAGGGAGGCCTGGGGTACTGTGATTCATGGGTCACAAAGAGTCAGACACGACTGAGCGACTGAACTGAACTGAACTGAACTTGACCTGTGTCATTTCTAGCTTATGCCTCTTGAAATCAAGCAAAATTTGAACTGTTTCCCAAGGTTAACATGAGGTAACCACTGAAAATTCTAGTAGTATAATCAGTCACTGGGAAGAATAAACAGTAACTGCTTTCTCACTATATAAGCTGCTTTATAACATTGTACCCCTGAGCCTCATTACCTATTTTGCTTTGAGTGCTACTGGTTTACAAACTAAGTTTTTAGTGTGTGCAAAATAAACTTACTAATTACTACTGCAATGATTTATTGTTTATACTTCAGCTCTTTCTGAACCTTTAGATATAAACACGTGTGTGTGTGTGTGTGTGTGTGTGCACGTGTGCGTGCGCACATGCATGCTCAGTTGTGTCCCACTCTTTGTGACACCATTGACTATTGAGGTCCTTTAATGGACCAGAACCTTGTGATCCAGAGTCAACCGATAAGAAAGTAAAGGAGAGATAAAGAGGCTGATATTCCTTGGCTTACACAGAAAACCAATAAAGTCCCTGCACGGGGCATGCTCTGTTCATGAATGCCTCAGGCGCCCTCTCGATCGGGTGAAGGTGCAAAGTGCTTTCTTGAGAGGGTCTTAGAAGCCGGGGCAGGAAAGTGAACACAGAGGACCTCTGCACTCCAGGGGGTCAGCCTGAAAAAGAGAGAGAGAGAAAGCAAGACACGGGACCAAAGCTCTGATAGAGCAAAGGTGTTTTAATCAACATGATGTGGGGATATATACTGTAGTTATTCTCAGGAAAGATAAAGATTAAAATTCCAGACTTACAAAACATAGGCAATCCATATTAAAGAGAGAGAGTTGTAAATAATCACTTGTACCATATGGTTCATAAAAAGGAAGAGGGTACTTATCACCATATAGAAAAACTAACAAAGGAAATGCCTGAATTCCTCAGCCCAAGGAGAGGCTTGCCTCTCCTCTTAATTCCTGAATATTCAGAAATTAATAAGGAACAGAGAATTCCTGACAGATCCAAAACAGCACACAGGAAGCCTCCTGTTAAAATGCTTCCTGACAATTGACAGTACCTCACCAGGCTCCTCCATCCATGGAATTTTCCAGGCAATAATACTGGAGTGATTTCCCATTTTCTACTCCAGGGGATCTTCCCTACCCAGGAATTGAACATGAACTCCTGCATCTCCTGCATTGGCAAGTGGATTCTTTACCAGAAAGCCACCTGGGAAGCCTATATGTATGTATGCTACTGTACTGAATCTGTCTCTTCTTGGAACTCCAGAAGTGATTTTTTTATCCATTCTCTTCAACTCCCATAATCCAATTGCTAACACAGAGTACACATTCAATAAGCATTTATTGAATGAATGGTGCACTTTTAAGTAATTTTTAGTAATTCCAGAATGGTAGGGCAATTATCTTTGATGACAGATGGCTTGTTGTTCCTATCCACTGAGATAAATTGGAGTAAATGGCCACATAAATAGAAATAGAATGGTTCATATAGGAAAAAAAAAATAATTTGACTGCATAAAAATATAAGCAAAAATAATACTCTGGAGATGAACAACTGCACTAGGACTCATTTCCTCCTGGTAACTATCAGTAAAATCAGTGCTGTAATTGGAAGAAATAATAAGAGTACAGGTTGTGTGAGAAATGTCATCAGTTCTGCAGTATAAAGTGTGCCAATAAAACTAATCTACAAGGGGCTTTTAGATTTTGATTAGATTGTAGATTGAACACATTTTGTGAAGTTTTTGTAAAAATAGCAATTGATTTCCCCTCTCACCAAGCAATTTAATCTATGGTACAAGTCACAAAGCCAGCTGTGGAATGGTGGGTTTCCCTGCAGGATCAGTGAGCTAGAAGCAATACACCTGCCACCAGGCTTCTAAAATAATCATTTGGCAAAGATAATTTTAATAGGCAGGAATAAAGGTTAACAACCTTTGTTAAGGCTCTTTAGAGCCAGAATGATTCAAGTGCCACATTCATCTCTCCATTCCCTCCTCTTTCAGTCTTGTTCCATTCATTGCTAAACAGAAATTAAGACCAGCAGGGTTTGTTTCACAGTTTATCATGCTGGTTCAAATATGAATGTATTCATGCAGAATATGTTAAATATATGGCATTCTCTGAGCACTGTGCCAGAAAATGGGAGCTAAATACAAGAGAAGATCTTATACAAGCAAGGTTAAAAGAAAAGCTGAATCTGCATTGAGAGGCCAGACTGAGTAAAGTACCTACTTACAGATCTTGCTTTTTCCCTTTGAAAGTGGGAATAGTGGGTGCTCAGATATTGTGCTGGGATAGAATGTGGAGATGAAACTTTTAATGAGCAACTCGTTTCCCAGCCATTTCCAAGAATATGTCCCCAGCCAGGGGCTGGAGTCTTTTTATCAGGAAAACATTAGTAAGAGGTCCCACTACAAAATACTTAATAATGGACTGTGCAGAGGAAGAAAAAACAGATTGGAAAAGAACTACTGGAGTAAAGATTAAGGAGGAGGAGTGGCAGTGGCAGGGGAAGATATCCTGTATGAGCAGTCAGTCAAACATAGCAATCCTTGGTAGCTGTAACAGTGGACTGCTTCCGCCATTGCCTCTTGGCACAATATGTAAATCTACTCCTGTGGGTTTTTGCTGATAACCAGCATCACATTGTGCCAGAAAGGCTCCATATGATTTAGCAAAGCCACAACTGCAGGATGCTAGTAACAAGCAGATATATATAGCTTCCCAGGTGGCTCAGTGGTAAAGAATCTGCCTGCCAATGCAGGAGACACAGGAGACGTGGGTTAGATCCCTAGGTCGGAAAGATCTCCTGGAGGAGGAAATAGCAGCCCACTCTAGTATTCTTGCCTGGAAAATACCATGGACAGAGGAGCTTGGTGAGCTACAGCCCATGGGATTGCACAGAGTCAGACATGACATGAAATGACAGAGCATGCATGCACGCTGCTATTATCATATTACTGGATTCAACTTATCTCTTCTTGGCACTCTAGAAGTGAATTTTTATCGATTCTTTTCAACTCCCATAATCCATTTGTTAACACAGAGTACGTATTCAATAAACGTTTATTGAATGAATGTTTGTTGCCCTTTTAAATAATTTTAAAGTCACTTTAAGTAATTCTAGAATGGAACGAAATGCTGTTGAGTCTCATCTCTTCCTGATATTAACTTGAGTGTCACTTTGAGCAATACAGAGCTATGTGATTATTAAATAATTAATAATAACAAAATGACTATATAAATTATTATTTGCAATATTAAAAATATAACTAAAATAATTAAAATTATGATTTAAAAGGAATAGCAAAATAATTAAAATCATCATGATCATTATTATGTTAACCTATTACTTGTTGAAAACAAACTGTTTCAGATATTGTTTCAAGAACTTTACTGGTAATATCTTAATATATCATGACAAGAAAACTTATTGGTAGAAGTTATTAATATCCCTACCAATGAACATATATAAAACATTATTATTTACCTAGTGTCATGAAGGTATTAATTGTTAAAGATAGAATTCAAAACCAGGTGGATGACTCTCAAATATAAAATATTTTAACATATGTTAAATAAAAGCAAGTAAAATATAATATTTCAATTACCATGAAAAGCATATAAAGCAATCTAAATTTTCACATGGTTTTCATCTCTTTTATGTAGTAAAATGTTTACCTATTAGGGATCAAGGATAGAATAACACCACAAATTCTGTCTAAGATAATTACTGGTCTATATGTTCTCAGAGGCATAAATTCTCATCACCTTCCTATCATTAATGACTCAGTAATTCCAAAGTAGATTGGTATCCAGAGAAGTGTGCTTCTCTTGAGTTCCTGGTTTATTTTCTCAGGAATATAGTAGGTCTTTACTTTTCTCCCTTGTTTTGACTACAGGGGAGCAAAGCAAATAATGCTGATGTTTTCCTCTAGAAATTGTACCCAATATTATTGAATGTTTCCTTTCAGTTCAGTTTTATCTTTGGATTTAAATTAAATTTGCATTCTATTTTGCATTTGTCTACATGCATTTATTAATTTATCTACTTGCTAAATTAAGTACATCATTTATTTTCATGGTTGTTTTTCATTGTTCAATTTATAATACTGATTTTTCTCTATGTTCCAAAGATGGAATAGCTCATAATTAAATAAATATTGCTCATCAGTTCTTTCTCTAGTGCTGGCTTGCCAATTTTAAGTGGAAAATATTCTTCTTCAAAATGATGTTTGTTTTGTTTTGCTTTGTTTTGGCTACCACACTCCTAAAGGACAGAAATCAGAAAATGTATCAGAGATTCATTCTATCAACAGAAGTGTTTTTAGTTGTATATTTTCTAAATGAAGGATCTCAGCATTAGCTCATTCGTCTTTCTTTTATGAAATAGCTTCCTACTAGAATCAAAAGCTTAAGATTACAGGACTTTCTTGTGATTCTTCAGATGATAAGGCCAACTACTGGCATTATTCATAAGAATTTTCAGAACACTTATCAGATTCAGTGCCTTTTAGCACATTGGTCTCTAAAATCTTTTGTATAGTCCATCTGCAGCTTACACACCACTATACTAAACCTTATACAAAAATCAAGAAGAGTTTAAGCATGATGTAGACACAGGTAAACTACAAACATAATCGATTACGATTTAGTCCAGAGGTGGGAAAATAAATGTTAGAGGGCATGAAGGGACTGAAAATATATTGAATTATGTTGTTAAGAGTTAGGGTATTATGAAAATATTTTTCTCTTTCTGTCTGTCAAATACATTATTTTCAACATCAATAAAGTAAAATGAACATGCATTGTCAAAACTGACAAATGTAGATTATGAAAAGAAGGAAAAATGGCCCATTTATACCATCCAAAGACAATTCTCAATATTTATATATACAAATATGTCCTATTATCCAAATCTCTTGTATCTTGAGTTCAAGTAATGCAAATTTGGATATTAAGTTCAAATATTGAGGTATACTGTATTGTCCAAATATTGAGTTTAAATATCAAGTTAATGAGACAGCAAAGAGATTTATATAAAATGTCTAAATCTATTTCATTACTAAGTTCTATTATTGAGAATCCAAAGAGTACATTTCCTATATTTGTTTTTTAAATATTTCAAGTACTTGCATGTAAATATGTAGAAAAGAAACCAGTGTGCAATGTATAAATATACATATATAAAATTAGTATAAAACATGTATTTTTTTTTACTTTTTAAATTAACATTGTAAGATATTATATAGCCAATTGAATCACTGTAGAATGTTCTATAGTTGGGAATTTTTATACTTTTCTTAATGATTTTCCTTAATGTATGCTTTTTGCTAAAATCAGTCTATTATTAACTATGCCACAAAACTGTGTGTGTGTGTGTGTGTGTGTGTGTGTGTGTACGATTCACATTCATTTCAGAAGATAGATTCCTGAAGTGGACTGACAAGATCAAGAAATGTCAATTGCTTTTTTTTTCTTTTTTATGACTTTCTTTAAATTGCTTAAGATATATTTTTAATCATGGAATAATTTATATCCACATGTTTAATTATAATAAAATTTTTTGTCAGTATAACAAAGTCTGTTATATTTCACACTGTTCTTTATGAGAAATACATTCTGCCTAACGTGTGAATTAGTTTACTGTTTTAAATACTGGTTGGGTGGGTTTCCATACTCACCCACATACAGTTTTTAACCATATGTTTACCTCTAGGTTTATAAATGAAAACTGCTTTTAATTCCATGTTCATTATTAAAAGGATCAGTAAGTCTAAAGTTGCTTTGGTATGGTGTATTACAAAATACAAAGACAAGATTAATGAGCAAAATTATCTATATAAAGCTCAGATTATTTGCCATTGACTAGTGCAGATGATTATTTTTCTTACAGTTAATTATCTTGTTCCCACATCTTTTCACATTTTTTTTTGGACTATGTTTGTTAATCACTTAGATAATAGGTTAATGTGGGATCGTGAACACTCAAATACATTTAGTTTATTCATTTTTAAAAATTTCTTGGATAAATTGTGGAGTGTGTCAAGGTAGAAGGATTTAAATCATTGTGTAAAAAGAACATGGCCTAAAGAAATTGCAATTTTTATTCCTATGTGTTTACTAAAGACACTGATCTTCCTACTATTTCTTGTAGGTTTTTAATGTTTCCTTAAGTATTTCACAAAGATTAGCTTATCTCTGCTAAGTGTAGTAAGAGATATATTAGAGTTTCCCTATATAAATTATTTATAAAATATACGAAATTTTGAATATCATAAATTCTGTAATACCTTTTATAATTGCAAATGTATGACTAAAAGTAACTTTAGAAATTGCATTTATTATTGACATAATATGAATTCACTTGAGTTTTCCTTGTATCACTTAAAAACATTCTTTCTGCAAAGATTTCTAAATATATAATTTTGAAATAAATATTTTTTTTAACTCTGATAACCCAGAAGTTCGATGATTAGCAAATTCTGAGCTGTTCCATGACACTATTGCAAGTATGCTCCTCTTCTCTAATAGTTTGTCAGATTTTATTTACTATGACCTTAGTAGGTCATTTAATTATAATTATATCTCAAATTAGCACAATGTATGTTCCAAACCATCTATCTTTCATACTGATTGGTGAAAAATGTTGGACTTATAAGCTATTAAAAAGTCATTCTATGGGTGCCCTGCAATTAATTAGAAGCCAAGTAATGATGAAATGCAATTAACTCAATGACTACAGGTTTTTAAAAAATCATCTCATGAAAAAGAAAAAAAGCATAAAGTCAGAAGGAGAAATAATTTTCACCCCAGGAAGGAATATAAGAAAAAGCAATTCCCTGCCTCCTTCAGTACATCAATTCTTATCTTCGTCAGTCATTTTAATTAACATGTTAATAAGTTCCCTGTAGTTTTAAAAGCAAGTGACAATTGCAAAGTGCAAGCTTAAATAAAATCTAACACAGTAAATTTGTTCCTTGTAAAAAATATCATTATTGCCTAGTCAACCATAACTTGCTTTCGCTCTCTCTCTAACGGAAATGTTGCTCTTGGAAGAAGATTTAAGCTTAAACCCCCACATATTAAGCAAAATTAATGATCTATTTGCTTAGAAGCTATATATTAGCTCCAGTTTATCCATCCACTGGGTAAATGGTAGACATTACTTGGTCACCATGATAGATTTGAATTCAGGCAAAAGCATCAATTATTGTCGGTGGCTGATTAGTTGTTGGTGTCTTTGACAGGCTCTTCCATCTCACTGAATGAAATCCAGCTGATTGCTCTCACTTTTCTCCACATCCATTGCCCTCCTCTAGCCAATGCTGAGGATGGAAAATTCTGTGTGTCAGTTAGCAGTGAATTTATCCCCTTTGCTTGTTATTACATCCACGTTGATCTCCTACTTCAAATTATAGATTGGGGTGGTTAACAGTGTGTGGAAATGTGAACCTTTATGAAGTAGTGAGTCACAATGGGTGAAAACAGTTGTGTTTTAATATTAACATCTGTTCTCCTTAAGTCAGAAAAGTGACATAAAGTGAACTTCCTTTGATGACACCATAAACATTAAATATGTCAAGATTCAAAAGGTTAATAGTTGAGGAATAAAATATGTAATAAGAAGAAAACATTACTCTTTAGATGAATTCAGGTTCTTCAAGTACAGTAGTAATTAACACTAAAATAATCATTAACTTTAGTTTAATTTCCTCTTAAAGTTCACTCAGACCAACATTTTATTACTAGAATATGCATTCAAACTCCATAACACTGTAGCTTATCTGTGAGCCTGAAGAACAAATGGAGTTAATTTATTTGTGGGAGTATTTTAGAAAGTGGAAATGATATGAATTTTGACTTTTTTGACACCCAGAATTATCTAGCATATGTGCAACTCTTTTCACTAAACACAAAATCAGAAGGAACAAATCATCTGTAGTGAGAATTTTGTAAAGAATTACTTAATCATTTTAGCTTTTATTTGTTTACAGGGTCAGAGTGACAGTATCAAGTGCTAAGAAACCATTTAGAAATGATTCAAATAACATTACATAGATTTAATAGTAATGCAATTCCATATTCTTCCTGTTTCCTTTTTTTCTATATTTACCATGCATTTATGTTCAATGTTTATGTATTTATGTTCAATGTTTGAGGTTATTCCACAAATAAATTTGAGTACCAACAATTTTCAATATGCAAGCACACATGCCAGTTTCTCCTCAATAGACTGTAGTTAAAAAAAAAACACAAGAAAAGTTGCTCAAAGTCACTTATTATTAGAGAAATGCAAATCAAAACTACCAGTTATCACCTTACACTGGTAAGAGTGGCCATCATCAAAAAATCTACAAACAATAAATGCTGGAGAGAGTGTGGAGAAAAGGGAAAACTCTTGCACTGTTGGTGGGAATGTAAATTGATTCAACTGCTATGGAGCACAGTATCAAAGTTCCTTGAAAAGCTTAAAAAAGAAAAAAAAAAAAAAAACTATCATATGACCTAGTAATTCCACTAAAGGATATATACCCTGAGAAAACCATAATTAAAAACACACACATACCCCAATGTTCATTGCACCACCATTTATAATAGCCAGAACATGGAAACAACCTTGTCCATTGACAGATGGATGGATAAAGATGTGGTGTAAGTATGTATGTATGTATATATATACACACACATACATAAACAGAAACGAAACTAACTTATAGTGATTTGGATGGATCTAGAGTCTGTCAGAGTGAAGTAAGTCAGAAAGAGAAAAATAAATATTGTATATTAATGTATACATATGGAATCCAGAAACATTTTACAGATGAGCCTGTTTGCAGGGCAGGAATTGAGACACAGACATAGAGATTGGACATATGGATGCAGCGGCAGGTGGGAGAGAAAGTGAGACAAATTGGGAGAATAGGATTGACATATATACACTACTGTGTGTAAAATAGGTAGCTAGTAGGAACCTACCATATAGCACAGGGAACTCAGCTTGTTTCTTTGTAGATGACCTTGATGGGTAGAATGAGTGGTGGGAAGGAGGTTCACATGGGAGAGTATACATATAGCTGATCCACTTCATTGTTCAGCAGAAACTAATACAATATTATAAAGCAATTGCACTCCAAATTTTAAAAATCAGACTAATTGTTTAAAATTTAAATATCAACATGTCAAAGAACTCTAAAATTTTTACAAAGATTTGTTTTCATTAGAAATTTATATAATTTTTAAAAAGGTAGAATTAACTACATTCTTTTGTTGAAACAATCATCAATGACTGTGTAGTGAAGTAAAATGTGAGAGATATAGAATGTTAAAATAAGTAATTTGTGCAATCTAAGGGCTATAAATGTCAGATCAGTAAATATTGAATCTTTATATTTTCTAAGTAAAGTACTATGTGGCTTTGAACTAGAATGATAATGTAATATTTAAATTTATTTCAACATGAAATACAAGCTACACAAAGACTTAGATATGTGTTAGTGCATAAATACACTGGAAAACTTATTGTTTTGCAATATATATTCAAAAATCTCCCTGAAGCAAAAACTGTACTTAAAAGGTGATTGGAAACCTAAAAGGCTGAGCTACATTTCAAAGAGTTTGTTTGTGTTTTTCTTATAAAAGAAAGAAAACTTGTAATTTATATACAACTAAACTCAGAGTTCCTAAGAACAGCACAGAGAGACAATAAGGCCTTCTTCGATGAACAGTGCATAAAACTGAAGAAAACAACAGAAGGGGAAAGATTAGAGCTCTCGTCAAGAAAATTGGAGATATCAAGGGAATATTTTGTCCAAAAATGGGCACAATAAAGGACAGAATGGTAGAGACTAGTCGACGCTGAAGAGATCAAGAAGATAGGAAAGAATACATGGAAGAACCGTACAAAAAATATCTTCATAAACCAGGTTACTACATGGGTGTGGGCAGTCACCCAGAGCCAGAGTTTCTGGAGATCGAAGTCATGCGGGCCTTAGGAAGCACTGCTGTTAATAAAGCTAATGGATGCAATGGAATTCTAGTGAAAGTGAAGTTGCTCAGTCATGTCTGACTCTTTGCAACCCCATGGACTGTAGCCTACCAGGTTCCTCCGTCCATGGGATTTTCCAGGCAAGAATACTGGAGTGGGTTGCCATTTCCTTCTCCAGGAGATATTCCAGATCCAGGGATTGAACCTGGGTTTCTCACATTGTAGGCAGAAGCTTTACCATTTAAGCCACAGGGAAGTCCAATGGAATTCCAGTAGAACTATTCAAAACCCTAAAGGATGATGCCATTAAGGTGTTACATTCAATATGCCAGCAAATCTGGAAGACCCAGCAGTGGCCAAGGGACTGGAAAAGGTCAATACTCATCCCAATTCCCAAGAAAGGTAGTACTAAAGAATATTGAAACCATCGGACAGTTGCACTCATCTCCCATGCTAATCAGCTCATGCTTAAAATCTTTCATGCTAGGCTTCAGCATTATGCAAACCAAGAACTTCCAGATGTCCAAGCTGGATTTAGAAAAGGAAGTGGAACCAGAGATCAAATTGCCAACATTCACTGGATCATTGAGAAAGCTAGGGAATTCCAAGAAAACATCTTCCTCTGTTTCATCAACTACACCAAATCCTTTGACTGTGTAAATCATAACAAACTGTAGAAAGTTCTTAAAGAGATGGGAATACCTGTCTCCAGAGAAGCCTATATAAAGGTCAAGATGTAACAGTTAGAACCCTTTATGGAACAACTGATTGGTTCAAGATTGAGAAAGGAGCAGGACAGGCCTATCTGCTCTCAACTTGTTTGTTTAATCTATATGCTAAGCACATCATGAAAAATGCCAGGCTGGGATTAGTTACAAGCTAGGAATCAAGATAGGTGTGGAAAACTTAAAAACCTCAGTTATGCTGATGATACCAATCTAATGGCAGAAAGCAAAGAGGAAATAAAGAGCCTCTGGAGTGTTAAGAGAAGAAAGAACCAGCTTCAAACTAAATATTAAAAAAAAGTTATGATCATGGCATCTGGCACCATTACTTCATGGCAATAGAAGGGAAAAAAGTAGAAGTTGTGACAGATTTTCTCTTCTTGGGCTCTAAAATCACTGCATACGGTGACTCATCCTTGATATCAGAAGATGATTGCTTCTTGGCAGGAAAGCTATAATAAACTTAGAGAGTGTGTTCAAAAGCAGAGACATTATTCAGCTGACAAAGGTCCATATAGTCAAGGCTGTGGTCTTCCCAGAGGTCAGGTATGATTGTGAAAGCTGGACCGTGAAGAAGGCAGAACACCAAAGAATTGATGCCTTTGAATTATGGTGCTGGAAAAGATTCCTGAAAATCCTTTGGACAGCAAGAAGATCAAACCAGTCAATCTTAAGGGAAATCAATCCTGAATGCTTGTTGGAAGGACTGATATTGAAGTTGAAGCTCCAGTATTTTGGTCGTCTGATGTGAACAGCTGACTCATTGGAAAAGTCCCTGATGCTTAGAAAGATTGAAAGCAGAATGAGAAGAGAGCACCAGAGGATGAGATGGCTGGATGGCATCATCAACACAATGGAATAAACTTCAGCAAACTTTGGGAGACAGTGAGGGACAGGAATGTCTAGCGTGCTACAATCCATGGGGTCGCAAAGAGTTGGACACGACTGAGCAACTTACGTTTTCACTTTCATATATATGTGTGTGTGTGTGTATACATATAAATGACTAGATAAACAAATATATACATATTGCAATTAGTATAAGGCTATATATATATGATCTCATCATATAAAATATTACTTTGGAGAAATCAACATAAGATAGAAAATTTGGGAATATTCCTAGGATGGTTCTGACATGATAAATTAGATTTATCAGATGAGGAGCCAACAGATGCTATTTATAAAGCTGAAAATCAAATACTTCTTTACTTTATCAGACTTTATAGTGAGGAGAGTATTTCTGTTATACCAAAAAAATTCCTCTCTGTGGTTAAAAGCTGTGTCCTTTGTTCATCTTATGCCCATAAGGAATTTCCATTAGTCATTTCTATCTTCTTGCTTAGAAATTTAGAGAACCAGATAGTCCTGTATATTTAAAATAGAAGGAAGTTTGAGAAAATTAGTCTTTCATTTATCTATTTAAAGCTAATTAAAAAAAAAAATTCTTGTGGTACTCAAAGGTGTTCCTCTCATCTACAACTTGATAAGGAAGTGGTTACATCCAGTATTTCACATAAACATCAGGACACATTTAGGCATAGCAAATCGACATCAGTATCTACTTTAGTTCTTTACTCAAAACTTCTTTTACTTTACGTGACTCAAGTTTCTGCCTTGAAAATAAACATATAATCTACTTTGGAACATTATGATTGGAACATTTGATACTGATTCCAACTTCTAATGGTTCAGAATCCTAAATATCAATAATGTTTAATGGAAGCAAGATTTTTAAACTGTTAAAATTACTATCTCATGTAACATTCTATGAGCAGCTCAGTTGTAGAAACTATCAGAATAGAAGCATGAAAAAAACCGATTGATGCTAATAGGCAATATGATCTTTAAACATGCACATCTTAGTTGAATGGTGGAGGTAAGAGCAGCTTGTAGGAAGATTGTATTTTTAAGAGCAGAAACCCAGATTCAGTCAATATTTGTATTTATGAAGAAAAAAATCACTCATTGGTTATACATATATATTTTACCTAGCAAAGGCAATGCATTTGAGCTCTATCATCTATATCCATGTGTTTCTGAAATCTCAGAGCATGCATTCATTGGACGACTTTCAGACAGTATTCTCTAGTATATCCAAAAACAAACAAATGCTAAATGGTCTCTTTGGGAATGAATTACTGCCTTAGCCTCAGTGTCATCATTCTGTAAACATTTGAATTTACTAGTTAAAATTAGAAAATAAAATACTTAAAAAGCACAATCAAAACCAGAACATGTGACAGGTAATAAATTTTACAATTGCCATTAAACTTTCTTAGCATTCCAGTCCATCCTGTAAATTTGGTGCCTATTGTTTTATTCTATGGTTTCCAGAACATTCTCCTACACAAACACTCCAAATATACATGTAATTATAATGGAAGCAACCCAGCTTACACATATGACCCAACATATTTAGACTCAGGGTTTTGATTTAGTACAAGCCTCCAACTTTGAGAAGGGCCAATCAGGGCTGATTCTCCAGAAATCTGAAATTGATTCTGGACTCATTATGCTACATGAACTAGCAATATATAGAAAGCCAACATGAGAAAAATAAAACCAAGTTGAAAATGAGACAGGCAACTTCTGGGGCTATACTCGGCTCATACCTGAGATCTGACAGAATTAATTGCTGTTCTGTTCTGTGAGACATAGTTTTATTTATAATAAAGTTTCTCTCTAGTTTTAAGATAGAAACCTTGGTATCTTACTTGTAACAGAGTTTTAACTAACAATGGTACTTCATATACTAGATAAGTAAACAAGTATAAAATTTTGATATCAAAATTACAATTGGAGTCAAACTGACAAATGAAATTCAACAGTGATAAAAAATAAGGACAAAATGTTATGCATTTTTATGCAGATAGAGTTGAATTAAATCAGGACTGTATGTTTCATTCATTTATCATTTGTACATAATTATTTAAATAAAATGAATTATTTACAACTTTCTTACTTAAAAAAAAATACTGTTGTTTTTCTCTTATAGCCATGGCAGAGCTTCTGTTACTGGAATTGCTCTCCTCTGTCAAAAGCTAGAAAACTAGTAAATATATATGAAACAATGGATTTTAGACTATGAACAACAGACAGCAAAGAACTTTGACCTGGAGAGATCTGGGTGAGTTCTATAATTTCCTTGGTTTTCTCTCTGTAGGAAATTTCTAGATTGTGATGCTGAGAGGTGAACCCAAGCAGAGAGGATGGGTTTTTGAGATGGAGACACTTAAGTAGAAGTTAAAGGAAGTTGCTGCTGCTGCTGCTGCTAAGTTGTTTCAGTCGTGTCCAACTCTGTGCGACCCCATAGATGGAGACACTTAAGTAGAAGTTAAAGGAAGTTGCTGCTGCTGCTGCTAAGTTGCTTCAGTCGTGTCCGACTCTGTGCGATCCCATAGACGGCAGCCAACCAGGGTCCCCCATCCCTGGGATTCTCCAGGCAAGAACATTGGAGTGGGTTGCCATTTCCTTCTCCAGTGCATGAAAGTGAAAAATGAAAGTGAAGCCACTCAGTTGTGTCCAACTCTTAGTGACCCCATGGACTGCAGCCCACCAACCTCCTCCGTCCATGGGATTTTCCTCTGCCTTAACATAGCATAAAAGAGAAGTCTTGGAAGAATCAAGATGATCTGTAAGTAATTTAAATGCCTGCTGTAGAAAATGCCATGACTCTTTAAAGGAAAGTAACAAAATCCAGATACTAAAAAATAATATACAGTGTCTAATGATCATCATCCAGTCAAATATTACCAGATATGTAAATAGTAATTATGTCTCATAGCCAGGAGAGTAATTAGTCAATAGAAACAGAGAGAATGGCAGAAATAATAACATTTTACATACGAATTTAAAACAGCTATTAACAATATGCTCAAGAATTTAAAGAAAGCATGGACATAATTAAAGGAGAAATTAAAGGAGAAATAAAACCTATGGGATAACATAAAAAGGAACAACAACAACAAGATCCTGTTTTAAAAAAAAACAAGCTTGAAGCAACCTCCCAAGAAGTTTCAGTATGGCTAAAATTCAAAGGAATAACATTATCAAATGTTGGTGAGGATGTGGAACAACCAGAATTCTCAAACACTCTTGGTAAGACTCTAAACTGGTTCAGCAACTTTGGAGAGAGTTTAGGCCATTGTGTTGTGTTAGAAGCAAGGATGTATTTAAAATATGATTGGAAAGTGTTGAAATCACACAGACATTGTCTTTAAAAGGAGATCCTTACAGCACAAAACAGATAATTTCAGTATCAGAAGAAATACTATGATATTATTATCCAGTAGATAAAGTAGAAAATAATTAGTCCATATTTACACTGGCGTTTTTCAGTTGGTGTCTGATCTTTCATCATCCCATGGACTATAGCCACCAGGCTCCTCTGTCCATGGAATTTCCCAGACAAGAATACTGGAGTGGGTTGCCATTTTCTTCTCCAGGGGATCTTCTCGACCCAGGGATTGAACCTGTGTCTCCTGCATTGACAGGCGGGTACTTTACTACTGAGCCACCAGGGAAATTCCCATATTTATAAAACTCAATCAATCAATAAATTGAAAGATTGGTGAGGCATGGAATATGATATTAGAAATGAAAATGCATAGCAAAAGATTTGCTGGAACTCATGTGGAGAGAGAGAGAACAAGAGAGAGAAACCATTGCATTTATTAGAGCTTTTATTATTTTATATTATTCCATA
This sequence comes from Capricornis sumatraensis, assembly GCF_032405125.1. Lineage (NCBI taxonomy): Eukaryota > Metazoa > Chordata > Mammalia > Artiodactyla > Bovidae > Capricornis > Capricornis sumatraensis. The sequence goes on along the minus strand of NC_091074.1, from coordinate 40,899,828 downwards.
TAAGTTCTATATATTTACCATGTAGACATTAATTTGGTATTATTTAAATATTTCACTTATTTTACTGTTGTATTCTCTCTTAAGAAATACAAAGTGAATTTCAAAAAGCATCATGACCAGCTAAAGTCTCCTTAAAAGTAACTTTTATTGTAGATTTCTTTATATATATACATATATATAGCAGCTGATTCTTGTGTTATTTCTCCTTTTCAAGCCCTCAAAGCAATTTTTCTTATTTCCTATTTTTTTTAAAGGATGATTCCCACTTGGTGACTCAAAGTGATGGAGCTAGTGGTTGCTTTAACAGCCAGCGGATACTTCGGTCTGCTTGGGTGAGCAGCAGAGATTGGAATTGCAAACAGCTATCTTCTTTTTCCCTTTTTGTAGTTTGCCCATAACGGCTGTTTTACCAAAACAGAATCATTGCTTTCCCAGGTTCAAACACATCTCCCCTGATTTTAGATACTGCAACCATATGTCTGACGGTATAACAAAGGGAACAATACTAAGACTTAGTTTCAAATGCTAACCAAATATTGATATCAAAAGGATACAAAACAAAAATTTAAAGAAAGAAGCCGACAGATACTCATGTCAATCAGGAAAATTAAATTCTTATTTCCTGTCTTGCAAATTTTATTCCTAGACAGATATATGGCACTCATTACTTGGGCCTTGTCTGTCCCTGTGTGGGAAATGTGATGGGTGAAAGAGGGAAAGAAGTTAGGTGGAATAACATGGCACAATTACTGAAGGGGGAAAAATGACCAAAAATAGCTGATTTAATTTGTTTGGAAGTTTTTTTAAAGAACATGGTATCTTATAAATCATACATATAGTATCACAGTCACTTTATCGGAGAGAAAAAAAAATCCTAATCTGTGTACCACATCAGAAGAAAGCCCAATTTGGAAAAATTTATATAATTTGCAAGAATGCAACACAAATACAAACTGACCATAGAGAAAACACTGCTGCGAGCATATCTGGATGAAAAAATGGCAAATTTTGACTGTGTGTTTTCTTTCAAGTGAGAAAATACATTTTCAACTTTAGACCTCAATGAAATAGAAAAAGACTTCTTAACTGCATGCCAAGAATGCAAAGTAAGCAAAACAATGATCATAAAGAGCATGAAATGCTTAATTTATAGACATTAGTTGTGGTATTCAGCAAACAGAGAATTAAACAAACAAGAAAATGTCCCCAGGCAATGATTTAGTGTAAAATACTCTGTAATGCATAACAAAAAGGATCAGTTTAGAAAGAGTACTTAAATCCCTCTGTTTAAATACAAAGGTTAAGTATTTTGTAGTAAGTAAGCATCACTGAAGAAAAGACCTCATGGAGATATAGTAGAACCTCAGTAGTACTGTAATCAGAGAAATTCAGACAAACAAGAATCATGTCTGCTCTCTTACTCTAGACAATTCCATTTGTGAATATTAGCCGAAAGCTCATTTCAGGAAAGCATTATTAAATACATTCCTTTCATCCTTCCAACAGTGCTTTTTTTTTTTTTCTTTCTTTAGCCAGATACTGTCCTATATCTACTGATTGAAATCTTGTACAAGACAGATAAACTATTTCCTTTAAGGAACTTACTTTTATCTTGGAGTTTACTTATCATACCAAACAGAAGGCCAAGACAGCCTCTCAGGTTGATTAAATTTTGGCAGCCGGCTTCCTGCCTTAAGGCCCAGATCTCCCTTCTTTTATTGTGGAAAACTCACAACTTTAAATCCTTTCTCTACCTTTTGAGATGTAAAAATATTTTAAAAGCCTCCTGCTAGTTTTACAATCCAGAAAGGTTTTTCTCAAGGACCTGGGAACCATCCCTTTGAAATGTAAGCACTAGGGAAATTAGGGCCCATATCTCCAAGTCTCTAGAAGTGTGGGAGGCGAACTTTTTTTGGCTACCTCTTCTCCAAGTTGTCAACCTAACCTGGGTCATGAATATACTAGAATGTTCACTTTCCCTTTGTGTAAAGTCAGTTAGCAAACACAGATGCCCTAAGAACTCCTCATTAAGCTCAGAAAACCTACCAGAAACCTTGGGAGAGACACAGAACCAAGAATTACTTACAGTGCCCAGAAATAACTCATCCTGCTGACATCTTGATTTCAGATTTCTAGCTTCTAGAACTGTGAAGCAAAAAAAAAAAAAAAAAAAGAAAGAAAGAAAGAAAGAAAAAAAAAATGTCTGTTGTTTATATACCCAGATTGTGGTAGTTTGTTTCAGCAGTCATAGCATATTAATACAAAATCATGCACGCACACCTAACAGGATTTTTGTGAGGCTTGAATGAGGGTACATTAATATTGTAGCATAATTTTACTACCTTTGTCTCTGAAGTTTTTACCAGGGTGCTTGGCCTGGTTTATTCATGTAAGAATTAATTGAAGACCACTTAACAAATTAGTGAATACAAATTAAGCAGTATGTTTGGAATAGAATTATCAATGAATAAAAGCATAACAAAGACTTATGACATGTTAACTCTTTGTTACTCAATTTTGAGTTTTCCATGATTTTCTATTTATATCATAATTTATTTCTCTAATTTTGATAATTTCAAAACTATGTGTTAAAAATAGTACCCTCAACCTTGTGCTTAAAGGTTTAAAAACATTTGCATTACTATTAACAGGTCAACTAATTAAAATATCTCCAATTACAACACATTTGCAGTTTCTAAGAAAAAACATATTACCTTAGAAAATAAATTTCTTAGGATGAAATTTAAAGAATCATAACTAGTCAAAGCCAAGGGTATTCATCACAGTCTTTTCTTCTGAAATTCCAAGTACATTATTACATTCAGGATGTTTCTACTTCCAGGTGTATAATAAGACATAAAAACCAATTGTGGAGGTAAATGAATTCTTAGTTGTTGAAAAAAAAGTGTTATGGATAACCTTTGCATTATATTGAAGAAGGATGTCACAAAATTAGATAAGAAACCTCAAATATGAAAACAAACATGGACATTTGCAAGAGAACGTAGCAACAACAAAAAAATGAAAAGTGAATGGACAGATTTTACTTATTTTCTGAAAGAAAATAAGAGACAGCCTCTGCTAGACTAGGTTTTGAAGTGCTCTGACCTCGCTGGAAGATGAATTTTAGTCACAATTTCATCAGCCAATGGTCCTTAGGTACTTTTAAGTCTTACTGTATGGCTCTTAGCTAATGCCAATGATTGCAAATTAATTAAAATAATTCTGACCTTTGGGCTACAGAAAAGGAGGAAAGTACACAGAAGCTTTGATATAATTATGCTAGCTTCAATTAAACTTTCACTGAATAACCTATTGGAATATGTATTGACAGGGCTTCCCTTGTTGCTCAGCTGGTAAAGAATCCCGCCTGCAATACGGGAGACCTGGGTTCAATCCCTGGCTTGGGAATATTCCCTGGAGAAAGGAAAATCCACCCACTCCAGTATTCTGGCCTGCAGAATTCCATACAGTCTATGGGGTCACAGAGTCAGACACAACTGATTTACTTTCACACACTCACAGTAGCTCTCAACACACATATGATGAAGTTAAATAAAATAATAATTTAATTTTCTTTTGAAAGTGGAAAGAAATCTACACATTTTTTAAAAAGGGATACATCCCAGTCAAATTTTCTTTATTGCATTTTGTTGTTTGCGTAATCAAAACTCGAGTGCTCAGGAAAGTATATTAAAATTAAATAGAGTGAACAAATGGATTATTTAGAATTTAAATGCAAGCAGTATAAAGATTTATTCTCCATTGCTAGTAAAAAGAATGCACATTACAATGTATAAAAATCACAGACATTATAGATAGGAGTAATACATTGATGATACTTCAGAAAACTGGAGACTTGGTGTACTCCTGAAAGTAGATTCAGATCAATATTAAGATATATATTCATATCACAAAATAAACAGAAACTTCTGTATTCCCCTGGAAAACAATTTAGAACCTGACTATCCCACAGTAATGCTTATGGCATGTTTTAAGGTGATTTGCATTACTTCAGAAATTTGAAAGGTAATATATTTTATTCATGCTTAAAAGTAAAGATAGAATATAAAAATTTAAGTACTGTCTGTTTTCTGTTGATTAAATTACAGCGCAGTTTCACATACTAATTGGTGTGCTATATAATGTAACATCTAACAAATTTATCAATTATTTGTAATAATACTCAGTTGGTGTGGAATGTCAACATGAGAATACTTTGTTATGTATTATGTATTAATTAATTGTTTTTTTAAGATATGAAAGCAAGAAAAAATAAGTTCAGCTCCATGCAAAAAAAGAAAGTGGTAAACCATATCCCGTTCAAAAACAACAGAAAACTTTGTGTGTTTTAAATATTGTGTTTGATTTTTCTATGTAATATAAATTGTTAATTTCACTGTTATTAATGAATCATCTCTACCAAAATACAGAATCTTTATAATACAAGTAAATTAATCTAGCTGAACCCAAAACTATCAAAAATAATGACAATGTTACTGGAAAATAATTCATAACAATTAATGCAATTTAAATAAATCATCACTCTAGCTTATGTCCTTGTCTTATTTTTAGTTTTAATTAATTGGCCATAAATTCTGGTACTAGGTCTTTGTCTGTGCTTATGTATGCAAATATGCAAATATATGTGTATATCTATATGTGTTTGTTTCCTGCATATTTAAAAATGTGAAAATATGAAGTTATATTGTTTTCTTCCTATGCATTCAGATATTAGAACAGTGGTTTGCATTTGATTTCGTAAATCTGTTTGTAGATCTACTAAAAACGACTTTTGGATTTTAAAATACTTTCATTGGCTATTAAAGTTAAAATACAAGAGTTACATGATTTAATTTTCTTTAAATTTTCTAAATTAGTTATAAACATCGAGTACTCTTACACAAAGTTTGACACTGCAAATAATATATCCTGGTCCAACTTAAAAAGTAAAGTGTTTAGATCTTAAAGTATTGGAAAGCATAGATTTATAGAATTTCAAATTAATCTTTTTCGTGTCTTTAATCCACCATTTAATATACCCTACAGAAAAATATTTTTAAAAAGAACCTTAAAATAGGATTCATGTCCATTTTACTTATCTCTGTCAAACTGAGGAAAGATAGTTATTGTACACAAAATTTGGTTTTTGATTCTTTGAATATTGAGGTAAAGTTGTTGACTACCATAATTGCCTTGGGATATTAGGAATGCATTGCTCACTTCAGATGCTAAGTATTAGGTGGTGGACTTCTCATCACTCTGTGTTAAACCATGTCAACTTCTCCCAAGAAAATACACTAGAGCCCATCAGATTAATGTACTTTTCATTTCTTCACTCAGGGAAGAAAAGTTCCCAGTAAGAATACCCAAGGCTTGAATCATTCAAATAAATTGCTTCAATTCTCTCTCAGTTCATAGTCACTATGAACTGACTCAGGCTTTCTTGATTCAGACCTGTTAATACTGAGATACTATGTTAGCCATGTATTTTGAGAAATCTATGGCTCCAGGGGACAGTATTTACATAGACTATGATGGGAATGGCATCACTGGAGTTATTTAATGCCACAGTCTCACATTTTCTATGTGAGACTTGTCAGGAAAGACATGATGGAGGGACTCCATACTAATTAGAATGTAAAAATCACAACAGAATATTTCTACCAACCTTATAACAAGACATGTGAGCAAAAAAAAAAAAAAAAAATCAGTTTTATGACAATCGGAGGTGAAGATGCCAAAAAAAAAAAAAAAAGCCTGAGTGAACTGAATTCCAGAAAGTGGCACGCCCTTCCTAAGAGAAAAGAGATATCCATGACTGATTCTAGTAGAGTGTCAAAATGATAAAAAATAATAATAATAATAATCACTATATCTAGTTGCCATAGCCAAGTGACTGACAAGATTCTTATCAAGTGAAAGGCAACATCTTTGGTGGGCAGTCATGGGGGGAGGCATGGGAACTGGACAAGATATCACTCCAAGTTCATGACTATCCCCCTTAAACTGAAGGCAGAGAGCTCTTTTGAGTGCAAGGCAGCTGCCCATTGAATGCTGGAGAAGGATAAGTGAGGTATCCTTATCTCAGGAATATCTCCCCAATAGTTAAAGAAATGATCCTCCAATTAAAAGGCAGTGACCTGACCGAAGATGGGGACAGGAGTCCTGAAAGAAATGCAGTCCTCCAAATCTCTGCAGGACTGCAGTGAGTGTGCTGTATCATTTCTCTGAAGGACAGGTGTGTGGCAGGAAAGCAGAGCGGTCATGTCTTAAAGTTTTGGGCTTCCTAGGTGGTAGGAGTCATAGAGAACCCACCTGCCAATGCAGGAGACATAAGAAACTTAGGTTCAGTCCCTGGGTCAGGAAGATCCCCTGGAGGAGGGCATGGCAATTCACTCCAATATTCTTGCCTGGAGAATCCCATGGACAGAGGAGCCTGGCAGGCTACAGTCCATAGGATCACGAAGAGTCGGACATAACTGAAGTTACTATGCACACATGCACCAAATTCACATATTAACGTCATCACTCCTAGAATCTCAAAATGTGCACTTACAATGAAGTAGTGTCATTGCAGATATATAGCAGTTATATAGTATCTACCATAAGATTCTTGCTTTTGTGTAAAGTAATATATTATCATTTGAATATAAACTATGAAAAGTAACTGTTACATAGTATAATCTCTAGAGCAATTACTATAAATAACACTAAGAATAAATGGTAAAAAGTCATTCATAAAGTAGAATCTGAAATTTTAAAAAGTTATAATAAATGTCAAAATATATTTAACCAAATTTAACATCTACTTAAAGTATCTTAACAGTTGAGGAATAGAATGGCATTTTATCAATTTTATAAACGGCATCTATTTTTAAAAGTTCTCAGGTAACTTCATATGTAGTAGGGGAATACTGAATAATTTCTCTTAAGATTGCAAATAAAACAAAGATAACCACTATAATCCTTTCTATACAACACTGTACTGAAGTCCTAGCCAGTGTATGAGAGCAAAGATATGAAATAACAAACATAACATTTGAGAAAGAAGTGAAAGTATCACCTCTAGATTATATGTCATATAGGTGTCTCAAAGAGGACACAATTGATACCATATCCAAAATTTGTTTTTGGATTTGAAACTTATCCCATGCATGTGGCATATATTAATATATCAATTTAAATAGTTATTAATTATATAATGAATCATTCTGACTTGCTGCTGCTGCTGCTAAGTCGCTTCAGTTGTGTCTGACTCTGCGACCCCATAGACGGCAGCCCACGAGGTTCCCCTGTCCCTGGGATTCTCCAGGCAAGAACACTGGAGTGGGCTGCCATTTCCTTCTCCAATGCATGAAAGTGAAGTGAAAGTGAAGTTGCTCAGTCGTGTCCGACTCTTAGCGACCCCATGGACTGCAGCCCACCAAGCTCCCCTGCCCATGAGATTCTCCAGGCGAGAGTACTGGAGTGGGGTGCCATCGCCTTCTCCGCAGCTAGGACACTAACCAGCACCTCAGCACAGTGGGGAGGGCATATTTTCAAGAGCAAAATCACCAACCAAAAGCCCCCAAATGAGGGAAACATAGCACTAAATAAACCATGAAAAGGACACTTGCTTAGATCATGAAAACTGAAACAAGAAGGCTTTTGTTTGTCCTCTGCTGAAACACACAAATTTTCAGGGACCTCGAATTTTTTGCCACTCTGTGCATATCCATGAATGATTGCAGAACCACCTGTAAGTATTAATTTGAACCCTACAAAACAATTTTAGCAAGTAGATGAAGTTGCAAATTAGAGATCCGTGAATGATGAGGATTGAGAAAAACATACAAATCAAAGATGTGATTACCAACTCTTTCCAACAGGCTGTAAGGGAATTCTCAGTATTTGGCTCTGTTTTGATTTTCTCTTAACTGAAGATGCAGACTACAGGAAGATTTGTTACTTATGTTGAAATGTTGGTATCAAAGTGGTTGAAAGTGGAAGTATAGTTCCTCTCCCATATAAGTTGAACTAGAAACTTATTATTTAGGTTCTCTGGGGACAACTTTCTTCCCCATATCTTGCTCAGTCTAAGTCTCACTTTCATTAAAAATTAGCTCAATTTTTTTTTTTTTTTAGAGATCATCTCTTTCTCTTTTTTTTAATCTATGAACTGCCTATTGAGGTGAAATCTGAGCCCAGAATGTAGAACAAGGCCTTCTTAGGCAATTAACCCCTGATATACCAGTATTACACTCTCTTTCTCCCCTCCATCAAATAATTTTTTAGCATGAGATTTGTAATTTGTTTGCTTATTTTTGTTCTTTGGTTTTCTTGTGTGTGTGTTTCCTTGGCTGGTCAATTTAGCTTGGTTTGCCTCAACCTCCTTAAAACAAGAGATTTGATTATATAATCTTTACATAGAATAGCCTGAGTTTTTTTCAACATCAATAGCTTTCCTAAGAAATATTATGACCTGTCATTCCAAGATGATCATTCTAAGATAAACTGAATATTCAAAACAGTTAAATTCCCTACCTCCTATTAAATATTATTTATTTACTTATTTATTTGGGTGTTTTGGGTCCTAGTTGTGGCATGCAGTATTTTCTGGGGTGGCACACAGGTTTCTCTCTAGCTGTGGCGTAAAGGCTCTAGAGAGCACAGGCTCAGTAGTAGCTCTGTAGCATGTGGGATCTTACTTCCCCCATCAGGGATCAAACCTGTATCTCCTGCATTGAGAAGGCAGATTCTTAACCACTTGACCACCAGGGAAGTATCTCCCATTTCTGTTTTTCAGAGAAAATTTAGTTTGATCTTCTAACAAAATCTTGTTCGAAAAATAAAATCTAATCTTTAACAGGGCATCCTTTCTTTAAGACATTCAATTAAAATGATAAAGTATTTAAACTACATAAAAATGAACTTTTGTATTGATTGTTGCTATTATTTAAAAAATTTCTCTCCAGTAGATACAAATTAATCCTCATTTAAATCTTAGTCATAACACAATAAGTTGATTAGTAATTGGGATTAGAGGGCAGTAGCAACTGAATTATATAATGCAATAACTTAGTCTAGTTCAGGAAAGCATTTACTCCCTATATTTCTTCATTAATTCCCTCATGGCTTGAGTTAAGGCTTCAGTGCTATATGAGAAATGATATACTTAAGGAATTATATGCACTTCTCTGCAAATGAAGACTACAATGAAGTATTACCTCACACGGTCAGAATGACCATCATAAAAAACTACAAACAATAAATGCTAAAGAAGGTATGCAGAAAAGTGAACCCTCTTACACTGTTGGTGGGCATGTAAATTGATACAGCCACTGTGGGGAACAGTATGGAGATTTCTTTAAAAACTAGGAATACTACCATATGACCCAGCAATCCCACTGCTGGGCATATACTGAAAACCATAATTGAAAAAGACACCATACCCAATGTTCATTGCAACACTATTTACAGTAGCCAGGACATGGAAGCAACCTAGATACCCATCGATAGATGAATGGATAAAGAAGTTGTGATACATGTACACAATGGAATATTACTCAGCCACAAAGATGAATGAATTTGAGTCAGTTCCAGTAAGGTGGATAAGCCTAGAGTGAAGAAAGTCAGAAAGAGAAAAACATCATATATTAATGCAGGTATATGGAATCTGGAAAAATGATATTGATGAACTTGTTTGCAGGGCAGAAATAGAAGACTCAGACATAGAGAACAGACTTATGGACATAGCAACGGAAGGAGAAAAAATGCAACTACTCAGTCGTGCTTGACTCTTTGTGGCCCCATGGACTAGAGCCCATCAGGCTTCTCTGTCCATGGAATTTCCCAGGCAAGAATATTGGAGTGGGTTGCCATATCCTACTCCAGGAGACCTTCCTGACTCAGGGATCAAACTCGTGTCTCTTACGTCTCCTGCACTGGCAGACAAGTTCTTTACCACTAGTGCCACCTGGTTCTGTAACAAAGGTCTCAGGGGACAGAGAGGATGGGATGAACTGAGACAGTAGCATTGAAATATGTACATTACCATGTGTAAAATAGATAGCTAATGGAAACGTGCTGTACAGCACGGGAAGCTCAGCCTTGTGTTCTGTGACAACCTAGAGGGGTTGGATGGGTTGGGAGGTGGGAGGGAAGTTCAACAGGGAGGGGATTTGTGTATACCCTGTATGTATACCCTATGGTCAATTCATGTTGATGTATGGAAGAAACCAACACAACATTGTGAAGCAACTATCCTCCCAATAAAAATAAAAACATTTTTAAAAATGTAAAAAGAAAACTTATGCATTTCTCATAGTGTTAAAATAAATATATCATACAAAAGCAATATCATACTTATCATTTATTAGTCCTGACACATAATCAGATAAATTTAAATGTGGTACTTTTGGCCCTCTAAACTTCTAAGATATAAAATTTGAAATTACTCCCATTAAGAAAATCAAAATGTTTGGGGAATCATTATTTTCTCTCTTCTTACCTAAGCTTTAATATTAGTTTCTTACTGGCCAGTGACTGAAATAGACTGTAGTGTAGCAAACTCCATTTTGGCCAGTGGGTGAAATTGATTAGGAAAAGAATATTGCAAATTCCACACTGGAAACCCACTTAAGGGGTGTCATGGTGATAAATGCTAAAGCTTAAAACCTTCAGGATTTCCCTTGGGTCTCAACAACTTACTCAAAATTCTGAGAATTTAGTTGAGCAAAGCAAAATATTTTTAATCTGTGATAAGTTTTACATTCTGTCAGAAATGGTCCCTTGTTATTGTTTTTTATTTTTTACTTGTCAGTGGTTCTGTACATTCCAGCTTTCCATTAACATGAAGTTAGTCTTTTCCTCAGTCATAATGTATGGGCTGTTTCTCTTAGACTGTCTCAGTTTACTTACTTCCATAAGGAGTGATAATGAAACAACAAATAAAACAGAAAAGCAAAATCCCCATTGTTCTTTCTATTTATTACATATCATCAAAAAAGCATTTATTATCTGATTATTATTTCACTAAAGAGTATTATTATTGATATTAAAATATATGATCTTTTGTAAAGTATTTTGAAATTTTGTTTAGCTCTGTGCTATAAGAATTGCAAGATTTTTTAATTTTAGCTACAGAAACTAGATTTACTAGAATTACCTACAAAGCAACCAGGTACTAAGAATTTGAATACAGGCAAATTGATAAATAACTTACTTTAAGTTAGTGTCTGTAAGTAGTATAGCTAAAGATCAAAATTTGCAGGCTTTGGGACAAGATAATGTATTAATTTATAACTTTCATGTGTTTAGAATTTCTGACTAAGCAGAAAATAGGAATAGCACATCTTTCTCACATTTCTTCTCTGAGAAACAATATTGAGTATCAACTGATAATATCATCCATGTAATGAATGACCAAGAAATTAGTATAGTTTTTTACATGCTTGGATTTGCCTATAATATTATGCTAAACAAATTTAGTAGTGATATGATATCTATTATTTTATAGGATTTTTGCCTCAGGAAAACAAGAAAAATAACCTAGATACCTCAAAGTCTTTCATTAATCTTCACGTAAGTAGCTTAAAGATGTTTGTAGATTTGGATACTTAAAAAAGATGACTAATGAACTGCCAGAGATGTCTGTGGCTTGATTCAAGGCAGCTATGAGTATAGTGCTTTATACGGCAAAGGAAATTTACAAACATAATAAACGTTAAGGACCTTACAATAAGGAGAGTGGCCTGGATTATTCAGGTAGGCCCAGTCTAATTTGATGAGTCCTTAAAAGCATCTGGGAAAGACGAAAATCAGTGAAATGAAGCAGAAGTCTGGTGAGATGCAGTAGGCAGGAAGGTCAAGGAGATGGGTTCTAAATGCTGTTGCTTGTTCTGAGACGGACAGGGCTGCAGACAGGGACTGGGGACTCCTCTGGACGTAGTCAGTCCCTAGCTGATAGCCAGAAAGAAAATGAGGATGTGTCTTTGACTTCAAGGAGCTGAGTGTCGTCAACAGTGTGAACTAATTGGAAGTATATTCTTCTCTAGATGGTAAAGAAATAAATGTAGCCAACTAACTCTTGATTTTGGTCTTGTGAGAAACAGAACAAAGGAAACAGCTGAGTCTCACTGTGCTAGGACTTTTAGCCCACAAAAACTGAGATAATAGATGGGTATCTTTTTAAGCCTCTAAGTTTGTGACAACTTTTTATGGCAGCAATAGAAAACTATGCAGGCATAGAAATATTTCAAGTATTTTATGTGAGGTGTTATAAAGGGCTAAAGGCTTCCCTGGTGGCTCAGATGGTAAAGTGTCTGCCTACAATGCGGGAGACCCGGGTTTGATCCGTGGGTCGGGAAGATCCTCTGGAGAAGGAAGTGGCAACCCACTTCAGTACTCTTGCCTGGAAAATCCCATGGATGGAGAAGCCTGGTAGGCAGCAGTCCATGGGGTCGCAAAGAGTCAGACATGACTGAGCGACTTCACTTTCACCATAAGCATTAACTATAAAGAGCTTCCCTTGTCGCTCAGTGGTAAAGAATCCACCTGTCAAAGAAGGAGATATGGTTCAATCCCTGGGTTGGGAAGATCTCCTGGGGAAGGAAATGTCAACCTGCTCCAGTATTCTTGCCTGGGAATTCCCATGGTCAGAAGAGTCTGGTGGGCTACAGTCCACGGGGTCTCAAAAGAGTTGAACCTGACTTAGTGACTAAACAACAATATTAACTATAAAATGACTGATACTGTAAATAAATCAAATGAAACATAGTGTGTTCTTTTTTATTCAGGTATAGTTGATTTATAATGTGTTCGATTCTAGTGTACAGCAAAGTGATTCAGTTATTTATAAGCGTTATAGGATATTGAATATAGTTCCCTATGCTACACAGTAGGACCTCATTTGTCTATTTTATATGTAAGTAGTTTGAATCTGCTAATCCCAAACTCCAAATTTATCCTCCCCTTTCCCCTTTGGTAACCATAAATATGTTTTCTAGGTCTGAGAGTGTTTCTGTCTTGTAAATCAGTTCATTTGTATAATATTTCAGATTTCACATATAAGTGAAATGTGGTATTTGCCTCTGTCTTTCTAACTTAGAACGACAAACCCTAGGTCCGTCCATGTTGCTGCAGTTGGCACTGCTTCATTCTTTTTATGAACTTCCCTGGTGGCTCAGACAGAAAGAATCTGCCTGTAATGCAAGAGACCTGGGTTCAGTTCCTGAGTTGAGAGGATCCCTTGGAGGAGGGCATGGCAACCCACTCCAGTATTCTTGCCTGGAAAATCTCATAGACAGAGGAGCCTTGAGGGCTACAGTCCATGGGGTCACAAAGAGTCAGACACTACTGAGAAACTAAGCATGCACACATTCTTTTTATGATTGAATAGTATTCCATTGTGTGTGTGTGTGTGTGTGTGTGTGTGTGCATGTGTGTGTGTACATTATTTATCCTAGCCATGTCTCAATAGTTTGATTCCTTCTTCCCAGGGCTACTGGTATCACTCAAGAAGAATTTATCCATTCATCTGTCAATGGACATTTAAATTGCTTCTATTCCTTGGCTATTTTAATAGTGCAAGCCCAGTGTGTTCTTAATGTGCATTGGAAAAGTTAGTTGAAAATAACTCATAAAAGTAAAACACTAACAGAAAATGCAACAGATTTATTTTAATGTAGTGTTTAGCTCTATTCCCTTGGATATGTATTATTTAATGAATACGTCTCAAATATTTTTTGTTTACATTACTATTTGAGCAATGTGGTCACAAATGTGCAAAGGCTGAAAAGTGAGAAAATCCACAAATACATGTAAAAACCAAAATATATGTCTTATATAATAATGAGGCAGAAATTCTATATATTTTTCAAATTTCTGACTTGTTCCATTTTTTAAAAAAAATTATTCGTGTGTTTAATTCTCACATAAATTATTTTTTCTTGGAACTCATTCTATGCATGTTCCTAAAGTCTTTAGCATTTGATACGGATGGCATTCAGAAAATAATGCACTGTTTATCCTAGCCATGTCTCAATAGTTTGAGTCCTCCTTCCCGAAGCTGCTGTTATCACTCAAGAATAAAATTTCTTTCTTCAGAAGCAAAAGAAACAAAGTTCAGTTTGCATAGTACAGGTATGAAAATCCCCTCCATGAAAAATCTATACAGGAAGTCTCTTTTAAAAAGGGCTGGACAAAATTATGAAATCAAACATTGGTGTAAGTTCCTAGTTCAGTCATTTTCATTCAGTGTAGTAAAAGTGAAAGTTGCTCAGTTGTGTCTGACTCTTTGCAATCCCGTGGACTATACAGTCCATGGAATTCTTTAGGCCAGAATATTGGAGTGGGCAGCCTTTCCCGTCTCCAGGGGACCTTCCCACCCTGGGATTGAACCCACGTCTCTTGCATTGCAGGCAGATTCTTTACCAGCTGAGCCACAAGGGAAGCCCCCAAAAGTCCTTATACTAAGATCACAAATGTCTATACCATCATCCTGTCCAACTGAGAGGTTACTTTCTCACTGACATGATTCACTGGTTGTAAATATTTTTAAATATGTTTTTATAGTGTCCTAAAGTGAGAAATATTCTTCTAAATACAGGACAGTTATTCAAATTGTGAATTTATGTTGAATAACATAACACATAAATGCTTAATTTTGCTTCTTTTTTAATATAAGCATTTTGGGATATATATTTTCCTAATATATTGTTTTACCTGTGTCCCATAAATTTTTATATGAAGCGTTTAACATTTATTTTTTAAAAAAATTTAGTATAAATTTATTTGTTTTAATTGGAGGCTAACTACTTTACAATATTTTAGTGGTTTTGCCATACATTCACATGGATCCGCCCCGGGTGTACATATGTTCCCCATCCTGATTCCCCCTCCCAGCTCCCAGCCCATGCCATCCCTCTGGGTCATCCCAGTGCACCAGCCCTGAGCACCCTATCTCATGCATTGAACCTATACTGGCGATCCATTTCACATATGATAATATACATGTTTCAATGCCATTCTCATATTTTAAAGTTCAGATTAATCTCTGTTACAACTTTTTCTTTGGCCCATATGTTCTTTTTTTTTTAATTCATTTTCTAATTGGAGGAAAATTGCTCTACAATGTTGTGTTGGTTCTTTGGCCCATATGTTCCTAGTTTCTAGTTTTCTGGCCGTGTCATTAAATAATTTTTCAAAAATGTTGCTGTTTACCTGATAGAGTATTTTATATGTTATCTACTGTTGGGAATGTGTTCTTGTTTGCTTTACTGCCTGTAATGTGGTAAATTTTTGTAAATGTTGTGTGTACTTGAGAAAAGCAAGCAGGCATTTTCTACCTAATTGTTGAAGGAAAAGACTGTACATGTTAATTTTGTTATAATCATTAATTATATTATTTATACTTTATATAATGGCACCCCACTCCAGTACTCCTGCCTGGAAAATCCCATGGATGGAGGAGCCTGGAAGGCTGCAGTCCATGGGGTCACTGAGGGTTGGACACAACTGAGCAACTTCACTTTCACTTTTCACTTCCATGCATTGGAGAAGGAAATGGCAACCCACTCCAGTGTTCTTGCCTGGAGAATCCCAGGGACGGGGGAGCCTGGTGGGCTGCTGTCTATGGGGTCACACAGAGTCAGACACGACTGAAGTGACTTAGCAGCAGTAGCAGCAGCAGCAATATTATATGTTTGAAGTCTATTATTTTAAAAAGAAATGAGTATTAAATTACTCAATTATATTATTGCTTTGTCAATAGCTTTTGTAAATATGTCACCTTTTGATTTATATAATTTGAGTTGATAATATTAGCTTTATACAGGTTAGAATTTCACTGGATATTTGATTCTCTCTAATTTGAATAAAAATTTTGGCTATAAAGTTAATCTGATTAACTTAAATATTAATTATTAACTTAATTATTAATAAGATTAGCATTAGTTGATAAAATTAGTATTATTAAAGATTAATAGCTTCTTTAAATTTTATCTATTTTCCATATATATACTCTCAAATTCTTTTGTTTGAGTCCTTATGTCTACACATGTGTCCTGAAAAATTGGTTCAACAGGATGTTTATGTATGTATGTATGTATGTATGTATGTATGCATGTATGTATGTATGTATCTGTCTATCTATCTATCAATTCTAAGAAACTGACTCACAATTGTGAAGGCTAAGCAATCCCACCTTATATGCAGAGTACGTGAGAAACGCTGGGCTTGAAGAAGCACAAGCTGGAATCAAGATTGCCGGGAGAAATATCAATAAACTGCAGGTGACACCACCCTTATGGCAGAAAGTGAAGAGGAACTCTAAAGCCTCTTGATGAAAGTGAAAGAAGAGAGTGGAAAAGTTGGCTTAAAGCTCAACATTCAGAAAACGAAGATCATGGCATCCAGTCCCATCACTTCATGGGAAATAGATGTGGAAACAGTGGAAGCAGTGTCAGACTTTAGTGTTTGGGGCTCCAAAATCACTGCAGATGGTGACTGCAGCCATGAAATTAAAAGACGCTTACTCCTTGGAAGAAAAGTTATGACCAACCTAGATAGCATATTGCAAAGCAGAGACATTACTTTGCCAACAAAGGTCGATCTAGTCAAGGCTATGGTTTTTCCAGTGGTCATGTATGGATGTGAGAGTTGGACTGTGAAGAAAGTTGAGCACTGAAGAATTGATGCTTTTGAACTGTGGTGTTGGAGAAGACTCTTGAGAGTCCCTTGGACTGCAAGGAGATCTAACCAGTCCATTCTGAAGGAGATTAGCCCTGGGATTTCTTTGGAGGGAATGATGCTGAAGCTGAAACTCCAGTGCTTTGGCCACCTCATGTGAAGAGTTGACTCATTGGAAAAGACTCTGATGCTGGGAGGGATTGGGGGCAGGAGAAGAAGGGGACGACCGAGGATGAGATGGCTGGATGGCATCACTGATTCGATGGACGTGAGTCTGAGTGAACTCCAGGAGTTGGTGATGGACAGGGAGGCCTGGCGTGCTGTGATTCACAGGGTCACAAACAGTCGGACACGACTGAGTGACTGAACTGAACTGAAGCAATCCCATATTAAGGAGGGTAATTTTCTTTAATCAGTTCACTAGTTTAGATGCTAAATCTCTCATCCAAAACAGATCCCTAACACATACACTCAGGATAATATCAACCAAATATCTGAGTACCCTGTGGTCCATCCATGATGACAAAAGTAACCATCACAGTGTGTCTCATAAGTGGCATACAAATACTTTTTTATCCAAGTTAATCAAATTAGTCAACATATTTATTTTTAAATATTTAAATATTTAAATTTATATTGATATATTTGGAACATTTGTGTCATTCTCTTTTGTGTTGTCTCTGCCATAATTTTGTTATTTGTGCATGGCTGCTAAGTCGCTTCAGTCATCTGACTCTTTGCAACCTCATGGACTATAGCCTTTCAGGCTCCTCTGTCTATGGGATTCTCCAGGCAAGAAAACTGCAGTGGGTTCCCATGCCCTCCTCCAAGGGATCTTCCTGACACAGGGATTGAACCCACATTTCTTATATCTCCTACATAAGCAGACAGCTTCTTTTCCACTAGATATATCTGGGAAGCCCTTTGCTATATGTACTTCTCTTTAATTTCATCTCATCTTTTGTATTGATTAATTTTTTTAAAATTTTCTTTTTATATCTTGTTACTGATCTGAAAGTTAAATATTCTGTCTTAACCTAAGAATGCTGTGCTGTGCTATGCTAAGTTACTTCAATCATGTCCGACTCTTTGCAACCCTGTGGACTGTAAATTGCCAGGCTCTTCTGTCCATGGGATTCTCCAGGCAAGAATACTGGAATGGGTTGCCATGCCCTCCTCAAGGGATCTTCTTGACCCAAGGATCCAAACCTGCGGCTCCTGCAGCTCCTGCATTTCAGGCAGATTCTTTATCGCTGAACCACCAGGGAAGCCCAACCTAATAATACTTAAATTGAAATTAATTAATATACCTTTTTTTTCATTATAAAGTACACAGAATAATAGAAATAGCTGTTTTCATCAATATTTTCCAGATAAAGACACAGGTTGAAAGACTTTCCCTGGCCTGCATACAATTTATAAATGATGAAGCTAGGGTTTGAGGTCATGGTCCCAGTTTTAAAGCGCTTAAGTTTTTTTTTTTTTTCCTTTGCTTATGTGTGTGTTTATTTTGTTTGTGTGTTTTACTTCCCTGACATTACACTTGAATTGTACTTTTAAGACTGATGCTGAAAACAATCCTGTATTGTTACTCAGATTATCATTGTTGCATATCTCATGATTATTATTGCAAAAATTCTAAATTCAATTGTTCTGTATTTGAATTTAGTAAGGAAGATGGCTTATGTATACTCCTTTGAGGATGTCCAAGGATGTCCCAGTGGTAGTTCTAACTGAAATAAAGCACTCATCCAGCTATAACAGGAGAGAGTTTTCTAATATTGCACACATACCAGTGGTGCACTCACTGAATTGTAGCAATCAAAAACACATGTTCAAAAAAATGACTTTCTTTGCCTTTATTCTTTGTTAGAACCAACCCTCATAAGGGCCTGGGCTTATTTGTACATAATTCATTTGCTTGACCCAAATGATAAAGTCTAAATGTAATTGCAGTATCAGCCTAAATTACCCCATACTGTTGTGATGACTCACATGTGCTGTATGATACACAGTTAATAAGAACAAAGCAATACTGAATTCAAATGTTTGCCAAAGAAGTGAACACATGGGGCAGAATTTGGATCTGGATTCACAGAGAACACTCATTAAAACCATTAAATGTTTTGCACGAGTAAGGAATTTGGTACCAGGCCTGTGGTATCCATGTTACTATGGCAATAACTATTATCACAAGAGCTAATGCATTTCTAACCTATAGTGTTTAATAACACTCATTTATCTCAAAGAGTTGCAATAAAATTTATTAATTTTTGTAAAGCACTGTCAGTTGTAAAGTGCAATGTAATATCTAAGTGTTAATATATATTTTCTCACTGTAACAAAAAAATTATTTTGTGACAGCATTTTATATACCCCACAGAATCATTTAAAACTTAATATCTTTGATACTTCTGCTTTTTTGGCTTTCCTTTTAAGTAAGCATCTTCAAAAGAAGAGCTCTGCAGTTTCTGGTCCTTTACTTATTTCAACTTTGCTTTCAATACTTTTTATCCCCAGCTTTTCTTTATCAGGAAAAAAATGAGAATATTCTTTTGAAAAGTATGGAGGCTTAGTCCACTTTTAAGAGCAATATTTATAAGATGTAGCACTTGTCATAAAACATTACAGTTTTGATTTAATATATAAGTGCAGTTCTTTATCCTAGAAAAAGCAAATTCTCTTTATAAATTACTGATGACACTGGTAAGTCACATATT
The DNA here is from genome assembly GCF_032405125.1 of Capricornis sumatraensis. NCBI lineage: Eukaryota > Metazoa > Chordata > Mammalia > Artiodactyla > Bovidae > Capricornis > Capricornis sumatraensis. The sequence continues at coordinate 40,880,437 of NC_091074.1, read as the reverse complement.
AAAGAACAATGTGTTTGAAACTTAAATGAAATCTCACTTTGCTGCCTGACAGGAATTAATGTAAAGTATATTAAATTGTTGCAGAGTCTAGCATTTAGTTAAGCTCTGTAAGATTTAATATACTTAAATTTATATTTGATACCTGGGTACAGTTAACTTTTGAACTTATGTTTATGGATTAGCTAAATTAGCAATGATCTCAAAAATTTTCCTCTTTGTCTGTTGCTAAGAATCAAAGATATCAGCACTGGTTTCCAAATTTTTGGCCAGGAATTCAGAATAAATGTCTGGAGTAGTTTATGGTAGACCAAGATATTGTTACTGCTCAGTTGCTCAGTCATGTCCTACTCTTTGTGACCCCATGGACTGCAGCACACCGGGCTTCCCTGTCCTTCACCAACTCCCAGAGTTTGCTCAAACTCATGTCCGTTGAGTCGGTGATGCCATCCAACCATCTCCTTTTCTGTCGTCCCCGTCTCCTCTTGCCTTCATTCTTCCCAAGAATCTGCACTTTTTCTAATGAGTCAGCTTATTCCAAGATATTAGGAATCCAAGATATTAGACCAAGGTATTAGGGAATCCTAAAAGACTTACAGATGTGAATAAGAATATCTTGGTTATTAACAATAGCTCTCTGCCTAGCCAACATAATGCTTTTAGAGAAGTCACTGTTTCCACAACTGTACAATAAAGTTTATCTTAGAAAGGTATTCATTTTAGCTTTAAATTCAAGGGATTCTGCTCATGGTATGAAGGAGAACAGTGGGGATATCCAGAGATTTAAAGCTAGAGGATAGGAAAGGAAATTTAAGTTCAAAGTAACATTCACACTTGACCATGTAACCTAGCCACTATATAATCTCCAAGTGCTGCTGGCAAAGTCTTAGCATTTGTGCATAAAACTAGGAATGTTACTACTGTAGATGTTCTAGCTCTCCTGGGATACAAGACTAAGAAGCTAAGACTTATTTTAGTGGAATAATAACAAGTTGGAAGGTTGGAAGTGGTTGGCAGCTTTGAAGTGTGAACTGGATGGTCTGACTACTCTGCAACTCATTTTGCAAGCTCTAAATTTATGTTTGGAAATGAATCATTAACAATTGCTGACTTTATTAGCAAGTTCATATTTGGTCTGCTTACTTTAAATCTAAGAATGTAACTATATGGTATATTTATGGAATAAAGTACTTTATTCTTTATTGTAGATATATGTATACAAGTATATGAGTGTCTCTCTCTTTATATACATCTATCTATCTATTTATATAAAAGAGGCCACAATATAATTATGTATCAAACAAAATCTCACTGATATGCCACATATTAATAGTAAATCATGTACTTGTAGATGAGTTTATAGTTGACTCAGTTTACCAATCAGCTAATCTATGCTTGATCTATTCTCACTTTTGTGCAGGCGGACTGGAGGTCACCAGACCTAGCTGGGCTCAACTAATGGGGCTTCTGCTCCACATGTCTCTCATCCCTATTCTTTAAACCAACCATTGGGCTAGTCTGTGCATGTTCTTCTCATTGAATTGGCAGAGAATGTGGTATTTAATGGACTTCCCTGGTAGCTCAGAGGGTAGAGAATCTGCCTGCAATGTGGGAAACCTGGGTTGGATCCCTGAGTTGGGAAGATACTCTGGAGGAGGGCATGACAACCAGCTCCAGTATGCTTGCTTGGAGAATCCCCATGGACAGAGGAACCAGATGGGCTACAGTCCATGGGGTCACAAATAGTTGAACATGACTGAACAACTAAGCACAGACATAGGTCATCAAAGTTGTTCATTTTTTCAAGGTTGGCTTGACTATTCTTCACCTTGTGTTTCTCAGTATAAACTTAGAAATCAGCTTGTTCATGTCCAAAAGTCTCATGCCTGGATTTATTTAAATTTTATTGACTCTATATATGGATATTGAGATAGTCAATAGTATATTTTCCCCTTATGTCTTTATTAATTTCTGTAAGTAATACTTAGTAGTTTTATGATATTGAATACTTATTCAATATTTCTAATATTTTAATAGTGTATACAACTGATTTCTCTATTTTGGAACTAATTTTTAGAGTGTACATTCTTTTTCATTTTTTTGCAAACAAATATATCTTCTAGTAGTTACCTTTTAATTTATTTTTCTCCATTTATTTTATCTTTTATTTTTCCCTCTCACTTTTAGTCTCCTATTTTACATTGGCTAGGGTTTCTATTGTAATTATTAGTGAAGTCACTTAGTTGTGTCCAACTCTTTGTGACCCCATGAACTGTAGCCTACCAGGTTCCTCTGTCCATGGGATTTTCCAGGCAAGAATCCTGGAGTGGGTTGCCATTTCCTTCTCCAGGAGATCTTCCCAACCCAGGGACTGAACCCAGGTCTCCTTCATAGTAGGCAGATGCTTTACCATCTGAGCCACCAGGGAAGTCCATTGTAATTATTAGTAGAAGTATAAATAGCAGATTCCATTCTCTTGTTTCAACTTTCTTGATGAAAAGATTCAGTTAGTGAAAATTAAATATATGTTTCTGGCATATTTTTTTGAATTTTTTATTATAACTATGTAACTATAAGATACAATAGTAGAGTGTACAAATATTAGTGAAAATTTTATAAAGTGAACATTTGTACAGCAACCTCATCATTCAAGATATAGCTAAACCCCCAAAACTTCCTTCATGCTACTTTTCAATCTTTATATCTCCTTAAATGGAAGAATTTTTTTTTTAGTTTTATCATAAAGTATTTATTTTTAGCTTTATTAACATTTATATATGTAAAATCATCCACTAAATATTCATTTAATAGGCTGGTTTCCTTAATAGTCCTTAATATTATATCTGTCTGAGTGACACGTTAGTGCATAACTCATATTTTACTCTCTTCCACCTTAGTATTGATTTGAAACTATACTAAGATTAAAGATTTATATAATATGAATAGATCAGATTTTATCCATTCCACTGCTGATTGTAATGGTCATTTAGATTGTTTTCTGTTTGATGCTACAAGAATAACATAAAATGCTGGCATAGGATTTCCAGTTCTGAGATGAAGAGAGCATACTTTTCCCTATGCTTCCTACTAAGTACAACTGAAATCCCCAGGCATTTTATATAAAACAAATAGAAGATGACTCTGAACTCTGAAAGGTGAAGAGAGGAAGACAGGTTAATGATCTCAGGATCCAAGGAAAAATAAGTGGTTCCCTGGTATTTCTAGTGATTTCCCTAGTGATTTCCCTAGTATTTCCTTCTGTCTCATATACCGCACAGTTGAAGATAAAGAAAATGGCAACTCTGAAACATTTATTGCAGACAAAAAAATCCCCAACAAATGTGTGCTCTGTAGCTAAAGATGAAAAAAGGAGTAACTTAATAGAACAGAACATTTAAAGATAAAGATTGCCCTATTTCAGCATAACATTAAACTTTTAAAACAGCAATAACCCAATTACTTAACACTTAATGAACTCATTAGTGACTGTGTTTGTAGTTCTTGTATATTATGAACTCTTGTACATTATCAAATACAAATTGTATTTTCTCTTTGCACATCATCATACACTGTAATTAAAATGGAAAAAAAAAAAGTAATAATGATCCTAAAGACAGTGTCTTCACTGGGTACAGATTGATGTCATTCTCAGAAGTACACTCTGAAATCTATCAAAGACTAAACATCAGGGAAAAGATGGAGAAGAAAATAATAACACAAAATGTATTTAAATGGCATGAAAAACAAATAGATGCCTACTGGGAGAAAAGCTGACATGCAGCTACAGTGCACTGTACATACTCTTTTTGTGGACTTACACAAAATGTTTACTTCCTGGCATGCATGCAGGTTGACTACAGCTGAGTTTTCATTCAGACATTGAATTTTTGAAAAAAAAATTTTTATTTTGATATTGAGAATTTCAATAGCAAGATGTGTATGTATTTTGGGAAAGTGATTTTATGATTATAATTTATTTCACCATCGTTGCCCAGAAGTATTAGTCATTCTTACATGCTAATAATGAACAGGTGAAAAACAGTTACTTAAATAGTTGATGTAGTTAAATATATTTGCGTTTCTGAATCTCCTAATCCCTGGATTGGATTCCTTGAATTAATGTTAGACCACATAACTCAAAGCAATCACTTATAAGTGGATGCCTTAATGACTGTAATATGCTTATGGTGTATAACTGAAAGAATTCTGAATCTAGAGTCAGAGCAATGAAATTAATTTTGTGACACAAGATCTCCAAATTTGCAAAAGTCTTTTAACTTCTTGGAGTTTCTTTTTCTTTAATATTGATGGAGTCATTCCTAGAACTTACATAATTTCCATGGCAAGAAAATGAAATGAAGTAGAAGTATATTGCCTATTAGAAAATATTAGATAAGTGTAGCATGTTAACTAGTATACTGATGATACACTTTTAGTCACACATGAGATGTGAACTTGTTTTTCTGTGTAACTGATACAACCTTTTTTTGTCTTGAGTTTAGTGCAACCAGAGATGGAGACTGAATTTTAGTCATTTTAGAAAATAAGCCATTCATTACCTAACAAGGGTCTTGTTGGATAACATAAGAAATATTGTATGTATCTCTCATATTTCTAGGAATTTGAACCCCTCAAAAGTCAAATATTAGAAAGTTAACATCTTAGCACTGTGTTAGGCAGAGTTGCATACTTGAAAGTATAACTTGAAAAAAATCAGATCTTCTATTTTTATTTTTATATTAATCTCAATAATTCTCAATCATGAGATGTTCTCTGACTAAATGAATACTGACAGTATTTAAAATCTAATCACATAACCACATACATATGAAAATTTTTTAAAGAGATGAAAAGGCATTCCTATAATATTTTATTTTAGTCACACCTTAGTTGTTGAGGTTATCTTTAATGTTTTTCTTAAAAGGACAATAAAATTTACCTTGTATAGTCTCATATACAAACTCAAAAAATGAAAATTATGGAAATTTCACTCAGTAAACTATAACAGATATGACTTGTCATAGCCCTAAAATCTCTCATAAAATTTATCCTGAGCTAGCAAAATGGAGATCATGTTTTAGGACTTGCATCTGATTTTAGAAGCCCATTCTCCTCTGGCTTTCAGTCTGATGGCAGATATATAGAGTCACATTTTTCAGGTATGGCTTTAAGAATGCAAGCAGAAGACTCTTAAATCCACCTCTCTAACAGTCTCACTCTTAACTGAAAATGGCTCTACATTGAGATTCAGAAGTTTCATTAATATTCCAGGGTCAACAGTAGCACTAATACATTGAACTCAAATTTCCTCTACTTCTTTTATACAAAACAATTTCATTGTGCATTATGGGCCAGCACCACACCTCTGTAATTTAAAACTAATTTACAGTTTTTGATATGAGAAGCTAGCACACAAGTGTTTTAATAACTGTTGTCTATTGTAATGGTTGTTTTTTAGATTGTTAAAGATCAGCTCCCTTATATTTGGATGTAGCTACAAGATTTGTTCTGGCCTATGGTTTGTGAGTATAGAGTGATACATGTAATTTTCAGCTTGGATACTGTAATTATCAGTGTGAGGCAGTCCAGAACTTTTTTATTTTTTGTACTGTACTTTCTCTATTAAGGAAAGGTGTATCATAGTGCCCAGAAGACACAAAAGAGCATGTAGTATAACCAAGAAAGAAAACTCTGCTTTAAACCAGTAAGATGATGATGTTGTTTATTATCTCAACAAAACCTACCCTATCTCAGCTGATTAATTATTAGAATTGTTGCACTGCCATAACAAACACACTCTACAATCTATAGAATTGGCTTGGAGATTGACAATGAGCAATAAAGGATATTTTTCTTGCAAAACAGAAAGATACTATCTGTGTTATGCAGTTATAAAAACTTTTGAGTCAGAATATTGAATGACACATGATAATATGGAAGCCACTTAATATAGCCAATGAACTTCTACCTTCAAGGGCAGAGACTGGAAGACAAAAAGCTAACTATATGCATTGATTCCTATAGGCTGCACCTGAAAAAAATTGCAAACTTTAGAGGAATTCTCCAGAGTTCAGTGAAGATGTTTCAATTTAAGAAATGTAGAGAAAATAGAAGAGATCTAGACATTATGGGACATTTTAAATGGGGAAGACACAATAGCTTGCAATTTGTAAAACCTTTGACAAACATCAAATCAAGGAGGTAACAGTCACTTAGATGGTTGAAATCTCAGCATGTATAAAAAAGAACTATGTATGAACAAATATGACTAAGATGGCCTTAACATTCTCTTCAGATTGGTTAAACTATAGACAGATTTCTTCCTTTCTCTAGACTCCATATCTTTTTTCTTTATTTTGGTAGGAGTCTTTACTTTAGAAAACTGGTAATCAAAAATTAATTCTCTACTTTTTTCGAGATTTGCATCTTTTCTCAGCACTTTGCTAGTTTTAGAACCCAGGAATGTCTTTCTGAAATAATTTGGAGCCATCCTTTTGAAAAGTCTTCATCCTCTTAAGTCATATACAATTTTTATTTGTTATTTGATTATACTTCAAGGCTGGAAAAAAATAAGAAAGAAATATATGGCCCCTATCTTTTAGTATTTGTGGGACAATAGAAGCCTCACTTTGTTAACCACCAATTAGCAAAGGCAGGTGGCCTAATCACATTAACAAATTTCCCTGCTAAAATCCTCCAGAACATTTCTTACTAGCTCAGCTCAATGCTTAAAAACTCTCCTGCTTGAGTTTAATCTCTCTCCCTTCTTGTAATAATATTGAATGAAGACTTCATTGCCTGCTCATGTGTGTGGCACATTTTTTCCTTGATAGGTATACAAAATAACTGAAGGGAAGAATCTGAGAAATATGAGATGGAAGGTAAATTTTGAATAATGAAAAAGATGTCAGAGAACACTTCAGAACTTACATAGAAGAATTAATAGGCACTGAATCTATTTGACTTGACTTGTAGCATCAATCTTCAGAGAAAAGTTACAGAAACTACATATTACAGAAACTACAGTAGCCAATCAACTATTTAGATGTTTCTGGCTTAACCAAAATAATGACTTGTGCATGGTCAATTATACCAATAATTATCAAATGCATTTGCACCATGATAAAAAGCTTTCTTTTAGAAATAGACATATCTCATAGTCCTGTGAAATTTACAAATGTAAGAAACAGGATAGTAAACAAACTCCATCTTGCAATTTGTTCATTTATTCTAAAACAGAATTATCAAGAAGAGTTCTGCCTAATGCTAGGATTCTAGGTGTCCTTAGGTAACATGGGTGATCCTGATGTGAAAAAAACCTGACATTTGGACTTCAAGTGCTTACATGATGCTAGTATAGTAACTGTGCAGCCCCACTTACAATTTTATGTTTCATCCTCATATGGTTGTGCACAGTCAGACCATGTTCTTGTATTTGAATCTATTTTTATTTTTGACATGAAAAAGGAGAGACCACAAATAATGGGTAAGTGCTGAATTACACAGAGGGAAAAATAATAAACTTATAATATAGCTGCTGCCTCCTAAATTGCCTCCTTCACCAGCCTCTCATATCCAACTGAGAGACACACTGCAGTAAGCAGTCTCTACTAGTGTAATAAAAAACTGGAGGAAACTTTTATTATAAAGAAGGAATGGTTATCTGTTTCAACTCAGCTCCTCCCTTATAACAATGCTGTTTTGCAGATACGGCAAAACATAGAATGTGTAGGTCAGAAGCTATAGTGTAATGTTATTTTTTTTTGTAATTTTTCATTAACTTTTCATTTGTATTATATTTTATATGATATTGAAGTTTATATTTTATAAAATATCTCACTATTCAAATGTAAACAACAGGAAAGTAAACAAAATCCATTTCTCACATTTTCTGAAGTAAATTGATGAGATGGAAGAGGAGAATTCTAATCCTAAGACATGGACAATTCTAGTGAGGTGAATGATACGTACATAATGAAAAATTAAAACATACTTACTAGTGTGTAAAATTAGGAAAAGTGAAATACTAGGAACAGTGCAGAATGCTAAATTGAAAGCTTTCATTTTTCAAACAATAAAATGAATCAGTGTGTGAATAATATGTCACATATGCTGGAAATGTTTTGTATATTAACATGAAAAACAACAGGTCCTTTATCTTGGCTGATTAGTCAATAAATTTCACCAATATATTTTATGCTGTAACATTAATAAAGTCTGTAAATGACTGTGAAATTAAAGAAAATGTTTTCTGTTATAAAAGGCTGACAGAAATAAGCAAAGGGCAAGATATATTTAAAGTTTTTTCTTTATATCAGAAAAGAAATATTCTAAGAGAAACTATGTTGACATTTACACTGAGGTTGCCCATCAATGGTTTTCTATGAGAGTTGTCGCCTCTATTATAATATTAAAAAAAAAATTCTGAATTCTGATAAATTCCAAACAGTTTTCTTCACAGAAAAGCATTGCTGCATAAATTCTTAGAGATAGAATGAAAACATTCTAGAAGGTGCTACAGAAATGATCGTCTTTATTAAACCAAGATCTGTTTATTTGAAACTGTTTAAAATTTTGTGCAAAAGCCAGGATTAAAAAAACAAAAAATGAATTTCATAGTACATAGAAAAATCCCATGGCTTTACAGGAAAAATTCTCAAAAAGTATATTTTAGGGAAAAATGATTATGGGAGTACTTTTAAGGAAATGATAGGCAAAAATGTAAAGGTAGCACAAGTAAGAAATGAATCCCTTCTAGTCTAAGCTAGTGAAACTGGAAGGTTATTCATTACAACAGTGTAATTTACTTTACATGTATCTAAACACGATATAAGAAAGATAAGGATTACAAATATGATCAGATTATTTTTCCAGCATACTAACCCAACAAAATATTCTTTCAAACATAGGATAGCATGTTATTTTAAGTAGATGTATGTCAAAAATGTTTAAATAAAACCAGGGCCTTTATAAGTAGTGACACCTAGAGTTGTCAAGTTAATTTTTAGGAAATATAACAACAGAAACAAAAGAAAAATGCAATGAATTACAGCATATATGTCACAGTTCAAGCTACAGCAGCAACTTCAAATAAATATATATTTAGAAACAAAAAGAAGTAGACTGCTATCACCTAACACAACTGCTGTTTTAGAAATTGTTCCTCCAAATTGAAAGCTACACTTCTCTTTATTGAAATTCATAGTCATGCATAAATGGAATATTGAGCCATAGATCAAAACAGAAAAAGTCAAATTACAGACAAGGTGTGGTTACATTCAAACTGGTCTGCTTGATTAAATATGTAACTTTCAAAAATGAAGTATTACCTTGTCGTGATTAGTTTCACAAAGCCATTATGCTTAGTAAAGCTTTGTAAATTCTCAAATGCAACATACCGCTTTTTAAAAAATGTGGTATCTTTTTTTTCTCATTTATCTGTACCTACCCAATACATTCTTGGAGGCTAAAATTTTAATTTAAAAAATTAAATAGCAAGTGTACCTAAGAGAACCCTGGGATATTAAAGGCTAGCTAAACTAACAGTACTCTTGCCTGGAAAATCTCATGGACGGGGGAGCCTGGTGTGCTGCAGTCCATGGGGTCACTGAGAGTTGGATACGACTCAGTGACTTCACTTTCACTTTTCACTTTCACGCACGGAGAAGGAAATGGCAACCCACTCCAGGGTTCTTGCCTGGAGAATCCCAGGGATGGCGGAGCCTGGTGGGCTGCCGTCTATGGGGTCACGCAGGGTAGGACACGACTGAAGCGACTTGGCAGCAAACTAACGTAAGGAGAAGGCAGTGGCACCCAACTCCAGTACTCTTGCCTGGAAAATCCCATGGACGGAGGAGCCTGGTGTGCTGCAGTCCATGGGGTAACTGAGAGTTGGATACGACTCAGTGACTTCACTTTCACTTTTCACTTTCATGCATTGGAGAAGGAAATGGCAACCCACCCCAGGGTTCTTGCCTGGAGAATCTCAGGGACGGCGGAGCCTGGTGGGCTGCAGTCTATGGGGTCGCACGGAATCGGACACGACTGAAGCGACTTGGCAGCAGCAAACTAACGTAGCAGCGGCGGCTCAGTAGAGGGGCTGCGCGGCCCCTGAGAGCGCTAAAGCTAGCCTGGCCAGAGCCGGCGCGTCCCGGGGTGGACCCCTCATCCTTCTCACCGACCCCGCATTCCCCCGCTCCAGGATGGGTGCGCGCGCTTCCGGCGGACCCGGGGTGAAACTGGGTTCCTGCTGCAGTTGCTCAGGCTGGTGGTTCTGAGCGCTCAGGAGTCACGGCCCTGGCAGTGTCAAGAACAGCTACCGCCACAAGATCAACGGCGTCTGGCAAAACATCAGCAACCTGTTCCAAGTGCCACGGGCGCTCAGCTCTGAAATTCTTGACAAGGCTGACCGACAGGTTCCTGTTGGGAGTGGATATGTTTGTGGAAACCCTGTGAAAAGTTTGGACAAAGCTCTTGGAAGTTCTCGGACTTGACGGTAGGTGTGAGGAAAACTGATCTGAAGGCACTCTTCATTCCAGTGCTTCTCAAATTATGAGAGGGGTGCCCAGGAGGGGTCCTGGTGGCTCAGCAGTAAGAATCTGCCTGCCAATGCAGAATACAGGTTGGTTCCCTGGGTGGGAAGATCATCTGGAGAAGGAAATGGCAATTCATTTCAGTATTCTTGCCTGGGGAATCTTATGAACGGAGGAGCATGCTGGCTATAGTCCATGAGGTCGCCAGAGTCAGACGCTACTTAGCAGCTAAACAACAATAATCCAGGGCGGGTAGGGCTTCAGTTCTTGGGGTTGCAAAAAAGAGTTGGACACGACTTAGCGACTTAACAACAAGACTCACGAAAGCCTTCATAGGTAGTGATACATGTAAAGAGATTTAGAGGTATTGCCAGTAGCCTTGGTTATCTGAATGCAGACACGACTGAGAAGATATGTCTCCAATTCAGTAGATCGATAGATTGGTAATATAAGTGATTACAATTATTAATGTTATAAATTAATTGTCTCATCAATGATTTTTAATATTAATTATTCTCAATAATTATTAATTTTATCATTGCTGCCTGTGTCAAAATTTTTTTTTTTTTTTTTTTTTTTTTTTAGGAATGCTCCATTTCATTAAAAGTCATATACCTTGGAAAACTGAAGAAAAGGAGACAAGGTATGGGTCTTTTCTCTACAACGTCTGTGGGTATTAGAGTATGGGAATATTATTTAGACTTTCCTAAGTAGATCCCCTACTAGGATTCTCTTAAGCAAGTGAGGCAAAATGATTATAAAAAATGTTGGGAATAGTGTGATATTAGATTCTCATTGATGGTATTATCATCAGATAAAAATGGTCAGGTCCTGTCCAAACTTTTTTTGCTGTACATCCTCCCTTGGTTCCTCCTCAGCAGTAGGGCCCAATCCAGTTAATTAATCACTCCCTTTGCTGACAGCTAAGAAATTCAAACAGAACAGTACATATTTAAGAAAAACTAATGCTAGAGCTGTGTAAAACAAAAAATAATTCAGAAGAAAATAAAAGAAAAGGTCTGAATTTCACACAAGCACAATTCCTTGAATTCATCAAATTGGTCTACAAAAATCTCTGATAACTAGTTTATTAAAGTGTATAGTTTACTATATCACAGCTGTTATTATACACTGTTACATCCAGTTGTTTTAACACCCGGAGACTAATTGTTTAACTCCGATACAAAGACTGAAAAATCTTTAACTCCTTTCAGAATGCCAGGACATAATTCAGTTGGACTCTAGCTTGATTACCTTATTTTTAGTTATTTGTTATATCAAGTAGTAAATTTAAATTACATGTTAAGATAATGCTAGCTGTTGTAAGAAACAAAATTTAGTATGGTTCAAACATGATAGAAGTTAAGGTTTCACACATACAAATTCTAAGATGTCATGTTCCTGAAACCCTCCAAAAAAATAATTGAGGGGCCCAGACTCTTCTCGGAGCTCTGTCTTTTTTGACACTAAGCTAGGAGAAGGAGAAAAGAATTAAAAATTCCTGCATGTGAAAAACTTTTATACTCAGACCTGGAAATAGCACAGACTCATAGTTCACTGGCCAGATTTCAGTCATATGATCATATCTAACTATACACAAGCTGGGAAGTATAGTTCATTTGTGTTCCCAGAAAGAAGGGGAAATTGGTTTGATGAATAGCCTACCAGTATATATCACATGATAATTCTATTTAATCAGTTTTTCACCCTACAGCCAAAATGAGCATCATAAAAAGGCAAATCTGCACATGCAACTCTCTGAACTTAAAATCTTTGATGTCATTCCATTGCCTTCCACATGAAGTCTAAACTCAGTAACAGTATTAAGGAAGCCCACTAAGGTCAAGAATCTTATAAGTTCTTTAACCTCATTCCCTCTGCATATCAAACTCCAGTTTTGCTAAACCTATAAATAAATACATAAATTTACAGTCTATATCCTCAAATCTAGCCTCTTGCAAATACTATTAGTTTTATCTGCAGTGCCCTTTACCCTCTATCTCACCTTACTAACTCCTATTTGTTCTTCATCTATTAGTTCAGAATCATAATATAGCAAATATGTATAGATTACATTCCTTTCCTATATGCTTCCATAAGGTTTGTGTTTACATTGTATTATGCAATTTCCTGTGTAATGAAACATAAATATTAATAGTTACTTTTGAGTACACCCCAGATCTCTTTACTTCTTGGACACTGAAGAAGATTCCTACCCACTAAAATGTAAACAATGGCATTTTAGGAATCAGTGAACTAAAATGGACTGGAATGGGTGAATTTAATCCACATGACCAATATATCTGCTACTGTGGGCAAGAATCCCTTAGAAGAAATGGAGTAGTCCTCATAGTCAACAAAAGAGTCCAAAATGCCTTGGGTAAAAGATATTTTAGTCTCAAAAATGACAGAATGATCTCTGTTCGTTTCCAAGGCAAACCATTCAGTATCACAGTAATCCAAGTCTATGCCCCAACGACTAATGCTGAAGAAGCTGAATGGTACTATGAAGCCCTACAAGACCTTTTAGAACTAACACACACGCACACACACACAAAGATGTACTTTTCATCATAGGAGACTGGAATGCAAAAGTAGGAAGTCAAGAGGTACCTGTATTAACAGGCAAGTTTAGCATTGGAGTACAGAATGAAGCAGGGCAAGGGCTAGCAGAGTTTTGCCAAGAGAATGCTCTAGTCATAGCAAACACCCTTTTCCAACAACATAAGAGAGAACTGTACACATGGACATCACCAGATGGTCAATACAGAAATCAGATTTATTACATTTTTACAGTTGAAGATGGAGAAGCTTTATGCAGTCAATAAAAACAAGACCAGGAGCTGACTGTGGCTCAGGTCATGAACTCCTTATTGCAAAATTCATACTTAAATTGAAGAAAGGGAAAACCACTAGGCCATTCAGGTGTGACATATATCAAATCCCTTACGATTATACAGTGGATTATACAATATGCCAGCAAATTTGGAAAACTCAGCAGTGGCCACAAGACTAGAAAAGGTCGGTTTTCATTTAAATCCCAAGAAGAGCAATGCCAAAGAATGTTGAAACTAGTGCACAATTGCACTCATTTCACATGCTAGCAAAGTAATGCTTAAAATTCTCCAAGTTAGGCTCCAAAGGTACATGAACTAAGAACTTCCAGATATTCAGGCTTGATTTGGAAATGTCAGAGGAACCAGAGATCAAATTGCCAACATCCATTGGATCATAGAAAAGATATATTTCTTCCAGAAAACATCTATTTCTGCTTTATTGACTATGCTAAAGCCTTTGACTGTGTGGATCACAACAAACCATGGAAAATTCTTAAAGAGATGGAAATACCAGATCACCTTACCTGCTTCCTGAGAAACCTGTATGCAGGTCAAGAAACAAAAGTTAGAAGCAGACATGGAACAGCAGACTGGTTCCAAATTGGGAAAGGAGTATGTCAAGACTGTATACTGTCACCCTGCTTATTTAATTTATATGCAGAGTATATCATGCAAAATGCCAGGCTGGATGACGTACAAGCTGGAATCAAGCTGGGAGAAATATCAGTAACCTCGGATGTGCAGATGACACCACTTTTATGGCAGAAAGCAAAGAGGAACTAAAGAGACTCTTGATGAAGGTGAAAGAGAAGAGTGAAAAAGTTGACTTAAAACTCAACATTCAAAAAAACGAAGATTATAGTATCTGTTCCCATCACTTCGTGGCAAACAAATGGGGAAACAATGGAAACAGTGACAGACTTTGTTTTCTTAGGTTCCAAAATCACTGTAGATGGTGACTACAGCCATGAAATTAAAACACACTTGCTCCTTGGAAGAACAGCTTTTGACCTGTGGTGTTGGACAAGACTTTTGAGAGTATCTTGGATTGCAAGGAAATCAAACCAGTCAATTCCAAAGCAAATCAATCCTGAATATTCACTGGGAAGACTGATACTGAAGCGACAATATTTTGGCCACCTGATGAGAAGAGCTGGCTTATTAGAAAAGACCCTGATACTGGAAAAGATTGAAGGCAGGAGGAGAAGGGGATGTCAGAGGTTGGATGGCACCACTGACTCAATGAACGTGAGTTCGAGCATGCTCCAGGAGACGGTGAAGAATAGGGAAGACTGGCATTCTGTAGTCCACGGGATCACACAGAGTCAGACATGACTGAGTGACTGAACAACAGCAAAAGGAGATTCTGGGTCTATGTCTTCATTTACTTTCCCTTCCTCTTCTTTGAGATAGAATGTCACCAATCAAGAAGGTATCTAAAGATTTTTGAAAGTAAAATCAAAAATTGGAAAAAAAACGACAATTAGGCATATTCTCTCAAGAATTAATTGAGAGAAAAAAGATATTTTCATTACCCAATTACTAGGAGATGATAGATAAAAGAGGTACCATGTAATGATAGCATATTTGGAAAAGAAGGGAAGATGTGGTGGAGAGATGGCAATTGTGAACCAAAGGCATGTGGCATGAGAAACCCTAAAGTGATTTGGTGCTAGAAGAGATTGTTGCTGCCTTTGTTCTTGCAAGTTCCTTCGGGGTGGGAAGGGAAGTAAATATCAGAATTAATATTAATATGCTCCTTGAACAGGAAACCACTCTGCAACTGATCTACATAGGTCATGACTTCATTTTTAAATGAATAAATTTTTAACATTTTATTTATTCATTTAGTTTGTTATTTTTTGGCTGTGCTAGGTCTTTGTTTCTAAACACAGGCCTTCTCTAGTTTCGGCGAGCAGGGGCTACTCTCCAATTATGGTGCATGAGCTTCTTATTGCAATGGCTTCTCTTGTTGTGGATCATGGGTTCTAAGGCACATGGACTTCAGTAGTTGAGGCTCCCAGACTTTAGAGTGCAGGTTCAGTAGTTGTGGTGCACAGCCTTAGTTATTCTGCAGCATGTGGAATCTTCCTGAAGTGTTTGTGTGTGTGTGTGTGTGTGTGTGTGTGTGTGTGTGTGTGTGTGTGCTACATTGCTTCTGTCGCATCCAACTCTTGGACTATGGACAAAACCAGTGTCCCCTGCACTGCAAGGCAGACTCTTATCCATGGATTACCAGGGAATGGACTTGTTAAACTTTTTTCTGTAGACCCTAGTGTAGTTGGATTCTAGTGCATTACCCACTTGAAACTCATAAAAATTCACTGAGATTCAAAACAAAAGACTTTTAAGGAGAGCTAATATCATATATTAAAAAATACAAATATAAGTGCAGTAGCCTCAAAGCTACATATGCAAAGAATAACATATGCATGGATTTTGTGGGAAGCATTTATTCCCTCTCATTTTTATAGAAAAGAGGGGTATTGTGCCCTCTCTCAAGAATGGATTATTGGAAGAATAGTATAGTATTATACTGGAATACTATTGGAAGAAAAGAATAGCATTGGAAGGATACCTCTAGTCTAAACTTTTCTGTTCATGGCTTGTTCTTTGTCACAGAAGGATTGATTCATAATTGTTGAATCTGAGATAAGGTCCAGCTTGCTTACCTCAACCACATTTCAATCCTGACTAATAAATCTCTCTGCAAGTAATAGTTTTCTTTCTTCCCTTATCTTCCATGCAATAAGTACTGGCAAGTTTCAGAAAGAAAGTCTAAAATACTCTTCTGCTTATCCTGGGAGCATTAAGAAGAAATAATAGAAAACTTATTTTTTCTTTGAATTCAAGCAATATTCTCTGACCTAGCTTTAAAGGTAATAGAGCTAATTTGAGTATATTTTTTTTCCTTTTGATTAGAAATAAGTGCAATTTATGACCAATTATTATCCTCAAACTCCCCCCACCACAATATTGTATGTACAAAGCCAAAGTTTTAAATTATTAGATTGTAATGGGAGAGAGACTTTCTACTTTGATCTGATTCTAAAGTTTTCCACATTTCTGAGTGATACGGAGTCAATTTTATAATACATCTCTAGTTGCTTAACAACTTTCATTTAAGAAACTCAAAATTTGTATGAAAAAAAAGTCTGCTTAATGGTGGGCTAAAACAGTGGACATAGCTTACTAGACTAAGGGAACAATGTGGTTGAATGGTAATTCTTCTTTCCGGTAAAGCTCCTCTTGCTCCTATCAGTAGAATCTCTAGTAGCAACTCTTATTTGCAGTGTTTGTTGTAATAGACTATACTGTGTTAATTCTAATCCTTAGCAATTATGTACATATGATAATGAAGAATAAGTTTTTAAAAAATAATTAGTATGACAGATTCCACTTATGAAAAGAGATAGTTTACCTCTTTGCCTTGGAGATAACCACACTTCCAAATCTGAAGAAGTTAAAGCACTAAAAATAGGTCTTTCATCTCATGTATCACATAGAATGAGAAATTTTTTCAGCAATTCTTCACTTCTTTCCAATATCTGATTTTTCTACCTAAGAATTGGAACAGTATCTAGAGTGTGAATTGAAATAAAATTGAAAAAGGTACAAGTGCCTTTTCTTCCTATATTGAGGTTCACTTTTTTATACATAATATAATCTATATGATTTTCCCTAAACCCAAAGACAGTATTAAAAAACTCAAGATTTATTGAGTTAATATGCTAAATAGTTATGATGATTAGCTAATAAAGAAATGAGAGCTATAACAAAAATTATTAATATTAAATTGTCTGAAAAGTATTATGAGAAAATTACTACTTTGGTATTAACCACTTTATCAGAGTCTAATCTGAGACTATAAGGATGAAATTATTTGATACTATTAGCTAATAAAAGCAGAATTTCATATATTCTGATTTTTCTCAATAACCTCTCCAACATGAGATATTTTTAAATATTCCCAAACTGTTTATATCCTTACTATCCTCTAATATATTTGGATATGTCATATACTTGCATAATATAATCTAATAAAATATTAATTTTCTATTTACATATATGTCTGGTAAAAGTTCCTCAATCTAGTTGTTTCTGATCATAATAAAATTTATGAAAGCATATATTGGAGTAACTAATTTTTTAATTGGCTATAGTCTAAGGTATTGAATATGTTAAATAAATTATCTGTATATATATTATTATGGTATTCCACATTACCAAAATGTTACCTAAAAGGGACATGATATATTGATATTTAAAAGTATTTGAAGTATATGTTGTAGAGAATTTAATAATATATGCCATCCTACCCAAATGCAATTCACGTTTAAAAGGGAGAACTACAAATTCTTATATCAATATCAGAGGAAAAATAGCACAGGACCTGTGGTATTAGAATAGTGAAATATCCAATAAAATCCAAAAAGTAATTTTAAAAGAAATATAGATCAATGGAACAAAATAGAAAGCCCAGAGATAAATCCACACACCTATGGATACCTTATCTTTGACAAAGGAGGCAAGAATATACAATGGATAAAAGACAATCTTTTCAACAAGTGGTGCTGGGAAAACTGGTCAACCACTTGTAAAAGAATGAAACTAGAACACCTTCTAACACTATACACAAAAATAAACTCAAAATGGATTAAAGATCTAAACTTAAGACCAGAAACTATAATACTCTTAGAGGAGTGCATAGGCAAAACACTGTCCGACACAAATCACTACAGGACCCCCTATGACCCACCTCCCAGAATATTGGAAATAAAAGCAAAAATAAACACATGGGACCTAATTAAGATTAAAAGCTTCTGCACAACAAAGGAAACTATAGGCAAGGTGAAAAGACAGCCTTCAGAATGGGAGAAAATAATAGCAAATGAAGCAACTGACAAAGAACTAATCTCAAAAAATACAAGCAACTCCTGCAGCTCAATTCCAGAAAAATAAATGAGCCAATCAAAAAATGGGCGAAAGAACTAAATAGACATTTCTCCAAAGAAGACATACGGATGGCTAACAAACACATGAAAAGATGCTCAACATCATTCATTATCAGAGAAATGCAGAGCAAAACAACAATGAGGTACCACTTCACACCAGTCAGAATGGCTGTGATCCAAAAGTCTTCAAGCAATAAATGCTGGAGAGGGTGTGGAGAAAAGAGAACCCTCTTACGCTGTTGGTGGGAATGCAAACTAGTACAGCCACTATGGAGAACAGTGTGGAGATTCCTTAAAAAAATGGAAATAGAACTGCCTTATGACATAGCAATCCCACTGCTGGGCATACACACCAAGGAAACCAGAATTGAAAGAGACATGTGTACCCCAGTGTTCATCACAGCACTGTTTATAATAGCCAGGACATGCAAGCAACCTAGATGTCCATCAGCAGATGAATAGATAAGAAAGCTGTGGTACATATACACAATGGAGTATTACTCAGCCATTAAAAAGAATACATTTGAATTAGTTGTAATGAGGTGGCTGAAACTGGAGCCTATTATACAGAGTGAAGTAAGCCAGAAAGAAAAACATCAATACAGTGTACTAACACATATATATGGAATTTAGAAACATGGTAACAATAACCCTGTATGCGAGACAGCAAAAGAGACACAGATGTATAGAATAGTCTTTTGGACTCTGTGGGAGAGGGAGAGGGTGGAATTTGGGAGAATGGCATTGAAACATTTATAATACCGTATAAGAAACGAGTCACCAGTCCAGGTTTGATGCAGGATACAGGATGCTTGGGGCTGGTGCACGAGGATGCCCCAGAGGGATGGTACAGGGAGGGAGGTGGGAGGGGGGTTCAGGATGGGGAACACGTGTACACCCATGGTGGATTCATGTTGATGTATGGCAAAAGCAATACAATATTGTAAAGGAATTAGACTCCAGTTAAAATAAATAAATTTAAATCAAAAAATAATAATAATAAAAAGAAAGATAAAATGAAAGTACCCTCTATTATTTAACTGTGATAACACAGATAATGTAGAATGAGGCTGTTAAATATCAATACAAAGTTCTAGTCTATTGACATGTACAAAATTTTCCAAGTAAAAATAATGCTTCAGAAAAGAATTTCACACATCCTAGACATCAAATACTTGCACAGAGTCAAAGGTAGATTAGAGTACACTGTGACACATCAGTTAGCACTCTGTTAAAAATGAGCAGTTAAAAGGCAATTGTGATTAAAAAAAATTAATTTACTCATCAAGTCTTACAGTGATTGAGAGGTAGCAGAAAAAATACTGGTCTTAGATGTGGGATGAATATGTGTGAATGTGTATGTGTGTATACACATATGTGTACACACATTGTATATAGATACGCTGTGTGCTGTACTAAGTCACTTCAGTCATGTCTGACTCTGCTACCCTATAGCCCACCAGGTTCTTCCGTCCACAGGATTCTCCAAGCAAGAATATTGGAGTGGGTTGCCATGTTCCCCTCCAGGAATGGAACGCATGTCTCTTATGTCTCCTGAATTGACAGGTGGGTTCTTTACCACTAGGGCCACCTGGGAAGCCCAGTATATAGCTATAGGACACTTTTACTGCATTCCTGTTGCTTGGCATGTGTATGTTTTTTATGCATGGAAAGTCAGTAGATAATAACCTACTTAGCCTCAGAGAAGTTAAGGAGTTTAACTAAGACCACCCAGTACACATTTAGTAAATTGCAGACCCAGTAGTTGAACTAATTTTAATCTGACTCAAATGTCTTTGACTTTTTCTACTAAGCCACTGAAAACACTAATGACAATTCTGTTATTGGTTGACTCGCAAACACTGGCTAACATGTAGAGTCCACATTTTCAGATGGTCCCGAATGGCCATAAAGTAAGCAACTTGGAATTAGGAGGAGATATGGGCAAAAGAGCAAATTAGAAAGAGGTTGAATAACTATTAGTTAACTCTTTTCATCTAGTGCCGAATACTCCTATAACCAAGGAATTGTGCCATAGAAGGCTGCCAAAATTTTCCCCATTTTATCTTCCTCTTACATCTCTGAGATGTTTGTTACATCATACTTAGCCTTTTCAAGATGCTCTCTCAAATTCATGTTCAGCAGATTTCACACTGAGATTTTTTTAGGGGGGGCACTGGCAAAGACATTTTAATTCATTCAGTAGATAAAAATCTAGTATGTGCAAAGCACTGCAATGTAAAAGAGAACCATAGTCTAGAATTTAAAGTGTGTGGGATGTTAGATATTAAACAAGAACTGAAAAACAAGCTGCAATGCTATCTTATTATGGGCTTCCCTCATAGCTCAGTTGGTCAAGAATCTTCCTGCAATGCAGGAGACCCCGGTTCCATTCCTGAGCAGGAAGCCCAAGAATAGCTAAAACATCCGTCTGCAATGTGGGAGACCTGGGTTTAATCCCTGGATTGGAAAGATCCCCTGGAGAAGGGAAAGGCTACCCACTCCAGTATTCTAGCCTGGAGAATTCCATGGACTGTATAGTCCATAGGATTGCAAAGAGTTGGACACAACTAAATGACCTTCACTTTCATCATATTATGGACAAGTTAATTACTTCATTTCTTGGCCATCAGCCCACACATCTAGGGCTATCGACCCACATATTCTGGTCTAAAACATTTTCAGAAATCTTTTCTTCTTTCTTTTTTCTTCTCAAAGTGGGCCACACCTGGTACCAATCGCCACAGATTGTGCTTCACTAAGCACAGAGCCATCTCTGGAAGATGAAGAAGTACTAGGAGGAGAGAAAAGTTGCCATGGGATATAGTCTCAGCAGAAAATCTCAGCTAACTTCTCTGATGCTGGATAGACTTCCACAGTTATCCTCATATAGGTTGAGGGTGCTAGGCCCTCATACATGTGATTTCATGCGAGCTACGCTGAGTGCTGACTCGTTTTAGATAAACCAGTTCTTGAAAGACCAGACAGCTGAGGGTTGTTTGCCTCTAGGCATCCGGGGAACTAGATAAATACGTCTCTCCTTCCTAACGTGGTATTTGGCAGAGCCTCCGCATCTCCTTCTTGACGAGGTGTCTCACAGAGCATCAGAGTGTTCTTTCTAACTGCTAAGCCAAGATGGACAGGATGTCTGGCTGTTTGGGTTTGGAATATCAGCAGGAGGATCTATGCTGGAGGTCAGTGTAAGTGAATTATCTGTGTACATATGATCAGTAAAGCTATGACCTGATTATCTCTCTTCCCAAAGGGAGAAGGGAGAGATACTCTGAGAAAGAAAGGGTCTCGGACTAGGACTCGGAGTTGCAACAAATCAAGGAGGGCATTCTGCAAAGGAGAGCAAGAGGAAGATTCCAAGAGAGAAGTTTAAAATTTTCTACTTGAATTCAGATTTTTCTTTTGAATATTGGCTCTCTATTTCCTTGTTACTGTTTTTGTTCTTGAATCATGTGGGTGGGCACTTAATAATCTGGAGTTCAGAGAACTTCAGGAACAGAAAAATTTAAATAAGAAATGCTATATTTACCTCAGGTGGAAATGAGGTTTCATTTCAAAGAACATGATTAAGTTTAAAAGGTGAAATGATCATATAAATAGAGGATAAATGTAGTGCCTTTCAGTGACTGAGTCTAGGAGATATTAATCTGACTAGGTAAGAAAGGTAACAACAAAAAAAGAATTAATATTAGTATCAAATGAATTGTATTGTTGCTTGAAATATACATTCTTAAAATTATGTATGACTACAATCCTGACAAACTCATTTTTAGTCTTTTCCTGGTATATTTAGAAAATGGATTCAGATGTTAGGGGTTCAGAACTAGAATCACTGTTGGTGCTCCTTCAAATTATATTTTAAAACAAATGCATGAATTCTTATTTCACAATCTAATGTAGCTACTTTTAGAATTAAGGGAGGGATATGTTTACCAGAAGGACAGGGTAGGTTTGATGGGCAGTGTAGAGGGTTTTTGGCATTACCTGCACTCTATGTGTCACATCATATATATAATATCTTATAGAAAGAATTTTAAAATTTTAAGTGTGATATATCTTTATATATTTTATATATAAATCAGATTTTTAACTTTTCATTATGAGATATTTATAGTTTAACTTGCAGTTGTATAAAATACAGAGAGATCAGCTATACTTGCTATCCAGTTTTTCTCAATTGTAAGATATTACATAGCTGTAGTAAATATCACAATTAGGAAATTGACAGCAATACAACACACTCACCTGCTTCAGAGTTCACCAGTACCACTTGTGTGTGTGAGAGAGTGCTTGTGCATGCATTTAGTTCTGTGCAATTTTACAATGTTTTTAACATTCCACTATGTTTTTACGAGTATATGTAAATGGAATTTGTATTCTGACCTTTGAAATTCAAATTCTGTTGAAACGCTTTTTTTTTTTTTTGAAGAGAGAAACAAACTCCACGTAAATTTGATGTAATTATCTGATAGCTCAGTTGGTAAAGAATCCACCTGCAATGCAGGAGACCCCAGTTCCATTCCTGGGTCAGGAAGCACCACTGGAGAAGGGATAGTCTACCCACTCCAGTATTGTTTTGGGCTTCCCTTGGGCTCAGCTGGTGAAGAATCTGCCTGCAATGCGGGAGACCTGGGTTCGAACCCTGGGTTGCTAAGATCCCCTGGAGAAGGGAAATGCTACCCGCTCCAATATTCTGGCTTGGAGAATTCCATGGACTGTATAGGGGTTGCAAGAGTTGGACACTAAAAAGTGACTTTTACTTTCACTTATGATTATAAAAAGTAATTTACAGAGGACATACCTAGGATAAAGGGAACTTTTTAGTTTATAATATGTAGAGATACTATTCCAGGATGATTGTCTTCAGCTTTTTATCATGCATCTATGCAAAATATGTATTATTTTAAAGAAAGAAGGTAGTTACACCTAATGCCTATATTTTAGTATCATTCTAGCTTTTATCTTAGTAATTGCTGGTAGGTAAAGATGTCCTGATATTTTAGTTTTCCAAATCTTATACCACTGTTCAGATGAGGAACATGTGTAAATCCATTCTAGATGGTTCAAAGAGGAACCTTACTTGTTTGGTTTTCTCAGGACACAGTTCTCACTACAAATTTTGAAGAACAGAAATAAACATACCCACTTATATGTGTGTATGTGTATGTATATACACCACATATGTGTATTCATATGCACATGCACATAGACACACAAACTTCAGTAAGCTGTTTCTTCTATTTCATGTGACAGTCATTGTATATGTTTCAGTATAATGCGTAATTTTCTGCTGAGTGCACAAAATATACGTGAGGACATATCTCAAGAACTAATATTCTAATGTGACAATAATAGAACACATGCTGAAGGTCATTATTTAGATTCTAATTAACTACCTTAAAGGTACCAAAGTATTCCAAATGTTTCATATAGTATATATTCCTTTATTTTTTCATATGTGACTACTACCTTTTCCTGTACTTAATTCCTTGGAAAAATAAGTTTCTTAGACAAGATTGTACTTAGAGACTTACATCAATACATTTCACCATCTTACTGTTTTCTAAATCATAAGTAAAAATCAAGTACACTTTTGTGCATATCTTGCCTGCCTTCTAAAATCATAAAGCAAGAAGTAGAAAATAATAATGCAGTTTCTAGTGAGTGTTTTCTGAAGTTAAAAATTAGATGAACTATAGAATTGCCATAGATTATAACATCTATGTAAGTTAATTCATGAGTAGGTTAAATTTTTAAAAATAAAATCCTTAACTGCAACTGATTTAAAATTCTCTTTAGTTGATAACATTTGGAAAATATTTATAGTATTTTGTGTCCAATATTTCAAATAAATTTTGACATGGTAGCAGTTTCTTGTATCTTAAACATTCAAGATGTTGTTACTTTAACTTTCTTTTCAGACTGGTATAGATCAGTGTCATCATGAGAAATCAAAAAGCACTTCATGTGTTGACATTTTCATACAGTATCTGGATATCACCATAAAGAGATTGTGTAGAACTTTTGTTCCCCATTTTTATAACTTTGCATATTGCTGAAAATATCTAATAGGCTATTTAATGTA
This sequence comes from Capricornis sumatraensis, assembly GCF_032405125.1. NCBI lineage: Eukaryota > Metazoa > Chordata > Mammalia > Artiodactyla > Bovidae > Capricornis > Capricornis sumatraensis. Next base: position 40,856,019 of record NC_091074.1, on the reverse strand, counting down.
GTTTGTAAAATTCTTTAATAAATGGATGATTAGATTGATACACATTTGGAGAGAATTTTGGCTACCATTCATATCTTCACAATCTCCATATATTTAGGCTTGTTATATGTCAGTGAATAAAAATCTTATGCAGAACTACAGCCTCATAAAAACTAAATATATTGACTGTGTTTTTCTGCATTATTGACATTATACTTGTTTATATGTTGTTAGCAATTATGTATTGCATTATAGAGATTATATAAGATATAAATATAGATTTAATTTAAAATTCATGGGGAAAGCCATATGATTCAAAAGGAAAAGCAATCTTGACATTACTGAGTTATACAAAGACTGTAAATAAGATTCTTAAAAACAGAGATGCAGAGTACATCATGAGAAACTCTGGGCAGGAAGAAGCACAAGCTGGAATCAAGTTTGCCAGGAGAAATATCAATAACTTCAGAAATGCAGATGACACCACCCTTATGGCAGAAAGTGAGGGGAACTAAAGTGCCTCTTGATGAAAGTGAAAGAGGAGAGTGAAAAACTTGGCTTATAACTAAACATTCAGAAAACTAAGATCATGGCATCTGTTCCCATCACTTCATGGGAAATAGATGGGGAAACAGTGTCAGACTTTACTTTTTTAGGCTCCAAAATCACTGCAGATGGTGATTGCAGCCATGAAATTAAAAGACACTTACTCCTTGGGAGAATGGTATTGAAACATGTATCAGTTCAGTTCAGTCACTCAGTCGTGTCTGACTCTTTGCGACCCCATGAATAGCAGCACGCCAGGCCTCCCTGTCCATCACCATCTCCCAGAGTTCACTCAGACTCACGTCCATCGAGTCAGTGATGCCATCCAGCCATCTCATTCTCGGTCGTCCCCTTCTGCTCCTGCCCCGAATCCCTCCCAGCATCAGAGTCTTTTCCAATGAGTCAACTCTTCGCGTGAGGTGGCCACAGTACTGGAGTTTCAGCTTTAGCATCATTCCTTCCAAAGAACACCCAGGGTTGATCTCCTTTAGAATGGACTGGTCGGATCTCTCTGCAGTCCAAGGGACTCGCAAGAGTCTTCTCCAACACCACAGTTCAAAACCATCAATTCTTCGGCGCTCAGCCTTCTTCACAGTCCAACTCTCACATCCATCATGTAAGAAATGAATTGCCAGTCTAAGTTCAATACAGGATACAGGATGCTTGGGGCTGGTGCACTGCAATGACCCAGAGAGATAATATGGGGAAGGTGGTGGGAGGGGGGTTCAGGATTGGAAACTCATGTACACCTGCGGCAGATTCATGTCAATGTATGGCAAAACCAATACAGTATTGTAAAGTTAAAAAAATAAAAAAAATAAATAAAAAAGCAAAAAAACAAAAAAGAAACTTAGATATAAATTACATTATTTGGTATATCTTCAATAAAAGTATGCCTTCAATTAAAAATAAATAAATAAATAAATAAATATTAAAAGACACTTACTCCTTGGAAGGAAAGTTATGACCAACCTAGATAGCATATTGAAAAGCAGAGATATTACTTTGCCAACAAAGGCTCATCTAGTCAAGGCTATGATTTTTCCAGTAGTCATGTATGGATGTGAGAGTTGAACTGTGAAGAAAGCTGAGCACCAAAGAATTGGTGCTTTTGAACTGTGGTGATGGAGTAGACTCATGAGAGTCCCTTGGACTTCAAGGAGATCCCACCAGTCCATCCTAAAGGAGATCAGTCCTGGGTGTTCATTGGAAGGACTGATGCTGAAGCTGAAACTCCAGTACTTTGGCCACCTCTTGCGAAGAGCTGACTCACTGGAAAAGACCCTGATGCTGGGAGGGATTGTGGGCAGGAGGAGAAGGGGACAACAGAGGATGAGATGGCTATGACAGAGGATGAGATGGCTGGATGGCATCACCGACTCGATGGACATGAGTTTAAGTGAACTCTGGGAGCTGGTGATGGACAGGGAGGCCTGGTGTGCTATGATTCATGGGGTCGCAAAGAGTTGGTCATGACTGAGCGACTGAACTGAAAAACATGGAAATATAATACAGACCTGAAGAATGACCTTATTTACTATTAAATTATTTGCATAATACTGATAAAACATTTGCTAAGTTTTAACTCACATATGAAGTTAAAATCATCTCTTAAAAAAGTTAATAGCTCTGAATCTCTTGTCCTACTGATTTTTGCAAGAGAGTAAATGCATTTGCTACTGCTGGGCAGAAGCTAAAAGTGTATCTGAAAGTGCTATGAAATTCATTGTTCATTTGGATAAAATTTGAATTTTAATTTCAATAACCTTAACTGAGAAAAAAGAATACTATTATATCATGGTATTATTAGGTTTTTGTATAATTTATGTATTGACCTACTCTTGCTGCTTAACTGAGTAGTTAAAATCTGTCAGGAAAAAAAAAGTAAAACAGCACAAATTAAATGTGTTTACTTGAATTCTGAATTCATATCAGTGTGTTTTATTTTACAAATATAGAAATGCTTCAATAAATAGTAGAGCATTGATTATAACTTAATTCTTATGAGACCTGTATGACTATATAATACTGAAAGCTATGTTTTCCTCTTCACTATTAATGGTACCAGTCAATTCTTTTTCACTGTTTTTTGTTTGTTTGAGAGAGGTTGAAGAGGGAAGGTTATGAGTACTCAAATAACTTACTGAAAATTAAATTTAATCGAATCTAAAATGGAAATATATTTCCTAGAGGAAGCAAGAATGGTTGCTTTCTTTCAAGCCTGAGACCTTGGGCTTCTTAAGGGCTGAAAATTTACATACCTTATGTAGTTCAGTTCAGTTCAGTTCAGTTGCTCAGTCGTGTCCGACTCTTCTCGACCCCATGAATAGCAGCACACCAGGCCTCCCTGTCCATCACCATCTCCCTGAGTTCACTCAGACTCACGTCCATCGAGTCAGTGATGCCATCCAGCCATCTCATCCTGGGTCGTCCCCTTCTCCTCCTGCTCCCAATCTCTCCCAGCATCAGAGTCTTTTCTAATGAGTCAACTCTTCGCATGAGGTGTCCAAAGTACTGGAGCATCAGCTTTAGCATCATTCCTTCCAAAGAAATCCCAAGGTTGCTCTCCTTCAGAATGGACTGGTTGGATCTCCTTGCAGTTCAAGGGACCCTTAAGAGTCTTCTCCAACACCACAGTTCAAATGCATCAATTCTTCGGCGCTCGGCCTTCTTCACAGTCCAACTCTCACATCCATACATGACCACAGGAAAAACCATAGCCTTGACCAGACTGACCTTAGTAGGCAAAGTAATGTCTCTGCTTTTCAATATACTGTCTAGGTTGGTCATAGCTTTTCTTCCAAGGAGTAAGCATCTTTGAATTTCATGGCTGCAGTCACCATCTGCAGTGATTTTGGAGCCCCAAAAAATAAAGTCTGCAACTGTTTCTACTGTTTCCCCATCTATTTGTCATGAAGTGGTGGGACCAGATGCCATGATCTTCGTTTTCTGAATGTTGAGCTTTAAGCCAACATTTTCACTCTCCTCTTTCACTTTCATCAAGAGGCTTTTTAGTTCCTCTTCTCTTTCTGCCATAAGGGTGGTGTCATCTGTATATCTGAGGTTATTGATATTTCTCCCAGCAATCTAGATTCCAGTTTGTGTTTCTTCCAGTCCAGCGTTTCTCATGATGTACCTTATGTAGTTACATGGTAATTTATATCAATCATGGTACATAACATAAAGTTGATATTTGATATTTATATAATTGAATTTTAAGTGTTCTGAAAACATAATTGTGAAATTAACATTTGTTTATACCATAATTTGGCCCAAACAATAAACGTTGCCATCAAAAGACAATCTATAATCTTGGTAGTGTATTTTCTACCTAACTCAAATTCTTTAGAGTTATGGCTGATACAGCCATCAGTAACAGCAAGCTATCCTTTGTAACCTATGCAGATAGATAAGCTTATCATAACACTTCTACTTATGACTTTATTTTTTTCATGGTAAGACTAGTACTTAAAAAATATTAGAATATAGTTGATATATTAATACAATGTTGTGTTAGTCTCAGGTGTATGAAGTGAAAGTCGCTCAGTCTTGTCCGATGCTTTGTGATCCCATGTGCTTCATAGTAGATCCTTATGAATTATTTATTTTATGTGTAGTAATGTGTGTATGTTAATCCCAATATCCCAATTTATCCCTCTCTCTCACCCTCTGGTGACCATAGTTTATTTTCTACATCTGTGACTCTTTGTAGATAAGTTCATTTATACTTTTTTTTTTTAGATTCCACATATCAGTTCAGTTCAGTCGCTCAGTCATGTCTGACTCTTTGCAACCCCATGAATCACAGCATGCCAGGCCTCCCTATCCATCACCAACTCCTGGAGTTCACTCAAAGTCATGTCCATTGAGTCGGTGATGCCATCCAGCCATCTCATCCTTGGTCGTCCCCTTCTCCTCCTGGCCCCAATCCCTCCCAGCATCAGGGTCTTTTCCAATGAGTCAACTCTTCGCATGAGGTGGCCAAAGTACTGGAGTTTCAGCTTCAGCATCAGTCCTTCCAATGAACACCCAGGACGGATCTCCTAGGATGGACTGGTTGGACCTCCTTGCAGTCCAAGGGACTCTCAAGAGTCTTCTCCAACACCACAGTTCGAAAGCACCAATTCTTTGGTGCTCAGCTTTCTTCACAGTCCAGTTTCCAGTAAGGGAGTTGGGAGAGAACAAGGAGGGACTTAGATTGCTGTGCTGGCAGAAGTAAACACAAATACCTGTGGGCTGATAAGTGGTGAAATCTGCAGGGAGTCTAGGATGCCAGTGTTGGCTCTTGACTGTCTTCAGTGACAGAAACTCTGGAGTTGTCTGCAGAGTAGATGCCTGAGAACTGTAATCATTCCCATTGTTTGGCTAATATTGGTAATTCCCGTTTTTCTTCCTTACTCCTAGCCATCTCACTTGTGTCTCAGTTTTGCTGTTTTGTAGCTAAGGTAAAGTCAAGTAAGTTGAGGGTAGCTTCTTAGCTTTGGTTAATGTTGGCATGGGTGATGAGATGATGAAGGCAAAATAAGGTATTCTTCTTATTTTTAGGTGGTTATTCTCAAGTTTTTCTGTTCCACAGCATTGCTGAAGTTTCCTAAGTAGATTCCCAAATTCTCAAATAACTGTTTTATGGTCATGGTTAGCTGTCTAATTGTTGATATCTGCATGGGGATGGAGGCCAGAGTCTACTATTCCACTATCTTAATAACAGGAGTCTTCATTTCTTTTTATAATCACCTTCCTCCCATTCACAATCCTTCCTAAATCTTGAAATCACTAGTTTGTTCTCAATCTCTATAATTTTGTCTCTTCAAGAATGTCACAAATGAAATCATTTGAGATGTAATATTTTGAGTTTTTTCTTTCATTCAGCATAATTCCTTTGAAATCCATCCAAGTTGTTGAGTACATCAGTAGTTTGTTCCTTTCTATTGCTGAGTAAGAGAGTCCCTTGGACTGCAAGGAGATCCAACCAGTCCATTTTAAATGAAATCAGTCCTGGGTGTTCTTTGGAAGGACTGATGCTGAAGCTGAAACTCTAATACTTTGGCCACCTCACGCAAAGAGTTGACTCATTGGAAAAGACTCTGATGCTGGGAGGCATTGGGGACAGGAGGAGAAGGGGACGACAGAGGATGAGATGGCTGGATGGCATCACTGAATTGATGCACATGAATTTGGGTGAACTCCGGGTGTTGGTGATGGACAGGGAGGCCTGGCGTGCTGCAATTCATGGGGTCGCAAAGAGTCAGACACGATTGAGCAACTGAACTGAACTCTACAGATGTACTACAGCTTGTTTAACTGCTCACTCACTCAATAATGTATAAAGTGTTGACAGTTTATGGCTGTTCTGAGCAAAACTTCTATGAACATTTGTGTATATGTTTTTGTATGAAGATGAGTTTTCATTTGTCTGAGATAATATGCTCAAGACAGTGTGTGCTTGGTTTTATAAGAAACTGCCTAACTGTCTTCTAAAATGTCTGTGCCATTTTTATCTTTCCACCAGCAATGTATGAATGATTCAGTTTCTTCATGTACTTGCCAGCATTTAGTATTGTCACTAGTTTTTATTTTAGCCGTTCTGGTTTTTCCTGTGGTCATGTATGGATGTGAGAGTTGGACTGTGAAGAAAGCTGAGCGCCGAAGAATTGATGCGTTTGAACTGTGGTGTTGGAGAAGACTCTTGAGAGTCCCTTGGACTGCAAGGAGATCCAACCAGTCCATTCTGGAGGAGAGCAACCCTGGGATTTCTTTGGAAGGAATGATGCTAAAGCTGAAGCTCCAGTACTTTGGGCACCTTATGCAAAGGGTTGACTCATTGGAAAAGACTCTGATGCTGGGAGGGATTGGGGGCAGGAGGAGAAGAGGACGACCAAGGATGAGATGGCTGGATGGCATCACGGACTCAATGGATGTGAGTCTGAGTGAACTCCAGGAGATGGTGATGGACAGGGAGGCCTGGCGTGCTGCGATTCATGGGGTCACAAAGAGTTGGATATGACTGAGCAACTGAACTGATCTGAACTCATAGGTATAAACTGCTGCCTCATTGTGCTTAAAAAGCCAGATAGCCATCCATATCTCTGATGGCTACTGATGTTGAGCCTTTTTTTCACATGTTTGCCATGTGTACTCATTTATGGGAAATATTGGTTTATGAATTTTGCTAATTTTCTCAATTATTTTATTATTCATTTCATATTTGTTTCCTGTATTTCTGATTATTTATTGTGAATTATAAAACATTTTTTTATGATTCATGATTATTAATTTGAGGTATGTATTAACCATAATATTGCTTTATATAGTTTTCCTAGTATGAAGATACACACACACACACACACACACACACACACACAGAGTCAGTCTACTGCTATAGCTTTACCACTTCCAATGAAGGGTAAAAACTTTATTTCCATTTTGGTTCCTTTATATTTGCCACTTTTAAAATATCATTGCTTTGATATCAGTTATTGTTTTAATTTTTATTTGTATGAGTATTATTTAGAAGCTTGATGGAAATAGTCTATTACATGTCTATTACATGTACTTATATTTGTGCTCTTTCCATTGTTTTTTTCTTTCTGATCCTTTGAGAGTTCATCTTCTATCATTTTGTTTCTGTTTGAAGAACTTCCTTAGCCATTCTTCAACAGTAGGTTTTTTTAATTTCCTTCATCTAAGGATGACTTTGTTTTTCCATTGAGAGATTGAATATCTAGACAACAGGCATGCAGTATTTTAAGATAAAACTCTACCCACAATATGAAGTAATGAGTCAAGGAATCCAAACCACAACTTCTGTAGCAGACAGCCCCAGTCAAGACTTGATCAGTAACTGACAGCTTTTTTTTTTTTTTTTTGTCCCTGATTTCAATGTAGGACCAACTGGTGAAAACCAAGTGTGTTCTTCTAACTAATCATTTAAGATCCCCTGCTACTAGTTAACCTGCCTCTAGTTTCCCCATGTCAACCGTTTTCAATTAGAGCCTAGCTGAAGGCTTCCTTTTGTGCCATTATGAAATTTTTAGTTTCTTGGAGTCTCTGCCAAATGTAACTGATGTTGTCAGACTCACTTGCTATATAACAAGCTCTGAACAAATAGCTTTGCTCATTCTCATTTGGATAGTCTTTATTTAAACACCTTATTCCTAAAGAATACTCTTGAAAGATGAAATTGATAGTTCTCATTTCTTACTTTTCAGTGATTAAAAATGTTGTGCCACTTACTCTCTGATTTCAAATGAGAAATTTGCTGTAATCTGAACTAGTGTTCTACTATAGGTTATTTCTCTGGCTGTTTTCAAGATTACTTTTATTTAGTTTTCAGAAGTTTAATTTTGCTGTATCTCAGTATGTATTTATCCTATTTGTGGTATTTCTTGGTTCCTGTAATCTGTAAGTTTATAAATTTCACTAAATTTGAGCTCAGTCATTATTTTAGCATCTTTGTATTTCCTCATCTTCTGAGATTCTAATGGTATGAATGTTGTTTTTACTGTCCTATAAATTGTAGAGGATGTATTTTTAAAATTCTACCCTTTCTCTAATGTTCCAGTTGGGTATATTTTATTGATCTATCCACAGGTCCACTAATTATGTCACCTCTATACTTAGACCCAGTGACTTTTTTTTAAGTGTGTTTTTTCAGTTTTATAATTTCCTTTTCATCCTTGAAATTCCTGTTTTTGATATTCATTTTTATTTGTTACAGAAGATTAGCAGTTTCTTGTTTAAACTTTGTTATCATTGCTGCTTAAAAATCCTTGTATAGTTCCACCATTTTTTTACTCTTGGCATTGATATCAGCTGTCTTTTCTCATTCCGGTTGTGATTTTTATGTTTCTTGGAATGACAGATATTTTAAAATTGTTTTCCTGGGTATTTTGTCAAGTATGTTAGAAGTCTCTGGGTCTAATAGAAGTCTTCTATTTCAGCAATCACTCTGTTTAGGTTTAGCATACAGATCTTGACATGTTTTTATTAGGTTTGTTTCAGTTTTGTATTTGTTTTCTTTTAAACTGAGGTAAAGTTGATTTACAATTTTTCTTAGTTTAAAATATACAACATAGTGATTCAATATTTCATATTATACTCCATTTAAAGTTATTATAAAATATTTATTATATTCCCTGTGTGGTATGTTATATCCTTGAATCTTACTTACCTAGGTTCCCTTTCTCTATATTGCTCCTCCCTCCTCCTCTTCCTCTCTTAACTACTGGTTTGTTCTCTGTATCTGTCTGTGAGTCTGATTCTGTTTTGTTATAGTCATTTGGTTTTCTTTTTATTTTTTGGAGTTCCACATAAGCAAAAACATACAGTATTTGTGTTTCTCTGTTTGACTGACTTCGATAAGCATAGTACCTCCCCAGTTCATCCTTGCTGTTGGAAATTACCTTTTTTTTCTTATAGATGAGTAGTATTCCATTGTATGTATTCATGCATGTATGTGTATGTTATCTCCAGCTTCGCTCCCACCGCGCCCCCCTCCCCCAAACCCCTGAGAATTTTTGTGGCAATCTTTCATTTTTCCACATAAATTTTAGAATTATTAGTTCTACTTCTGTGAAGAATACTGTTGGTATTTTGATAATGATTATACTGAATCTGTATTATCTTTAAACAATATAAATTTTTCTAATCTATGAACACAGTATCTTTCTATCTGTGTCATTTTCAGTTTATTGCATCAGTGGCTTAAAGTTTTGAAGTAGAGGTATTTTACCCTCTTACATTTATTCCTAAATATTTTATTCTTTTTGATGTAATTCTAAATGGAATTGTTTTCTTAAATTCTCTTTTTGAAGGTTTGCTGTTAATGTATAGAAATATAAGACATTTCTGTGTATTAAATTTGTATCCTGCAACTTTACTGAATTTATTGATGAGTTCTTGTAGTTTTCTGGTAGCATCTTTAGGATTTTCTAAATGATATGCTATTGGCACACAGTGAACATTTTACTTCTTCCTTTCACATTTGGACCCCTTTTATTTCTTCTGATTGCTGTGACTAGGATTTCAAAATTATTTTGAATAAAGGTAATGAGAATGGCACTCTTGTTCCTGCTCTTAGAGGAAGTGCTTTCAACTTTTCACTGTTGAATATTATGTTAGCTGTGGGCTTGTTATATATGACCTTTGTTATGTTGAAGTATGTTCCATACGTATATATTCTTGCATCCTTGGGATAAATCCCACTTGATTATGATGTATGATCCTTGTAATGTATTGTGGAATTTGGTTTGCCAATATTTCTTTGAGGGCTTTTGCCCTTATTTTCATTGGTGATATTGGCCTGTAACATTTTTCTTTGGGTGACTTTGATATTATGATGTTGCCTTGCAGAATGAGTTCAGAAGTGGTCCTTCCTTTGCAATATTTGGAATAGTTTGAAAAAAATACATGTTAATTCTTCTCTAAATGTTTGGTAGAAACAACCTGTGAAGCCATCTTGTCTTGGACTTTTTTCTTTGGGTTTTGTTTGTTTGTTAGTTTGTTTTCACTGATTCAGTGTCTTTATTGGCAACTGTTACTCTTATTTCCTATTTTGCCTTGGTTCAGTCTTCGGAGATTGTGTATTCTAAGGATTTGTCTCTTTCTTCCAGGTTATCCATTTTATTGGCTTATTTTTCATAGTAGTCACTTATGACTCTTTGTATTTTTATGGTATAGTTGTCATCTCTCCATTTATTGATTGTCTCTTTGTCTTGATTCTGGCTAAAGGTTTAGCAATTTTGTTTGTGTTTACAGAGAATCAACTATTAATTGGATTGATTTTTTTTTTTCTCTCTACGACTTTAAGTGTCTATTTTATTTCTGCTTTAACTTTGTGCGTTGTTGCTGTACTTTTTCTGATTACTTTAGGTATAAGGTCAGGTTTTTATTCGGGTGTTTTTTTTTTTTTTTGCTTCTTGAAGTAGACATATCTTTATAAACTTCCCTCTTAGAACTGCTGTTCCATTTTTGGATCATTTTATTTTCATTTTTAAAATTAATTTTGAAGGATAATTGCTTTACAGAATTTTGTTATTTTCTGTCAAAGCTCAACATGAATCGGCCATAGGTATACATATATCCCCTCTGTTTTGAATTGCCTTCCCAGCTCCCTCACCATCCCACCCTCTGGGTTGATACAGAGCCCTTGTTTGAGTTTCCTGAGCTATACAGCAAATTCCTGTTGGCTATCTATTTTACATATGGTAATGTAAGTTTTCATGTTACTATTTCCATACATCTCACCCTCTCCTTCCCTCTCCCTATTTCCATAAGTCTAATCTCTATGTCTGCTTCTCCACTGTTGCCCTGTAAATAAATTCTTCAGTTCCATTTTTCTATATCGCTCAGACATGTCTGACTCTTTGCAACCCCATGGACTGTAGCCTATCAGGCTCCTCTGTCCATGGGATTTTCCAGGCAAGAGTACTGGAGAGGACTGCCATTTCCTTCTCCAGGGGATCTTCCCAACCCAGGAATCGAACCCGGGTATCCCACATTGTAGACAGATGCTTTACTGTCTGACCCACCAGGGAAGTGGTGTATATGCATCAGAATACAATATTTACCTTTCTCTTTCTGACTCACTTCACTCTGTATAATAGGTTCTAGATTCATCCACCTCATTAGAACTGACTGAAATGATTTCCTTTTATGGCTGAGTAGGCGTGCTGCAATTCATGGGGTCGCAAAGAGTCGGATATGACTGAGCGACTGAACTGAACCGAATATTCCATTGAGTATAAGTACCACCAATTCTTTATCCATTCATCTGTCACTGGACATCTAGGATGCTTCCATGTTCTAGCTATTGTAAATAGTGCTACAGTGAAAAATGGGATACATGCATCTTTTTCAATTTTGGTTTCCTCAGGGGATATGCCTAGGAGTGGGATTGCTGGTCATATGGTGGTTTTATTCCTAATTTTTGAAGGAATCTCCATAACATCTTCCATAGTGGCTTTATCAATTTACATTCCACCAACAATGCAAGAGAGTTCCCTTTTCTCCACACCCTCTCCAGGATTTCTTGTCTGTAGACTTTTTGATGATGGCCATTCTAAATAGTGTGAGGTGAGATCTCATTGTGATTTTAATTCGTATTTCTCTAATAATGAGCAATGTTGAGCATCTTTTAATGTGTTTGTTAGCCATCTGTATGTCTTCTTTGGAGAAATGTCTGTTTAGGTCTCTTTCCCACTTTTTGATTGGGCTGTTTTTCTGGTATTGAGTTATATGAGCTGCTTGTATATTTTGGAAATTAATCCTTTTTCAGTTGTTTCATTTGCTGTTATTTTCTCCCATTCTGAGAGCTGTCTTTTCACCATGCTTATAGTTTCCTTTGCTGTGCAAAAGCTTGTAAGTTTAATCAGGTCCCACTTGTTTAATTTTGTTTTTATTGCCATTACACTAGGAGGTGGGTCATAGAGGATCTTGTTTTGATTTATGTCATCGAGTGTTTTGCCTATGTTTTCCTCTAAGAGTTTTATAGTTTCAGGTCTCACATTTACATCTTTAACCCATTTGGAGTTTATCTTTGTGTATGGTGTTAGGAACTGTTCCAATTTCATTCTTTTACATGTAGCATTCCAGTTTCCCAGAACCACTTATTGAAGAGACTGTTTTTACACCACTGTATATTCTTGCCTCCTTTGTCAAAAATAAGGTACCCATAGCTGCATGGGTTTATTTTGGGGGTTTCTATTTTATTCCATTGGTCTATATTTCTGTTTTTGTGCCAGTACTATGCTGTCTTGATGACTGTAGCTTTGTAATATAATCTGAAATCAGGAAGGTTGATTCCTCCAGCTCCATTCTTCTTCCTCAAGACTGTTTTGGCTATTCCATATGAATTGTGATTTTTTTTCTTTTTGTTCTAGTTCCGTGAAAGCCATTGGTAATTTGATAGAGATTGCATTGAATCTATAGATTGTACTTGGTTGTATAGTCATTTTCACAATAAATATTGATTCTTCCTGCCCAGGAACATTGAATCTCTCACCATCTGTTTATGTCATCTTTGACCTCATTTATTAGTGTCTTACTAATTTATGTGTACAGTTCTTTTGTCTGCTTAGGTAAGTTTATTCCTAGATATTTAATTTTTTTTGTTGCAGTGGTGAATGTGATTGATTGCTTAACTTCTCTGATTTTTCATTGTAGTATATAGAATTGCAAGTGATTTCTGTGTATTGATTTTTGTATCCTGCTACTTTGCTAAATTCACTGATTAGCTCTATAAATTTTCTGATACTATCTTTAGGGTTTTCTTTGTACAGTATCATGTCATCTGCAAACAGTGAGAGACTTAATTCTTTTCTGATCTGGATTCCTTTTATTACTTTTTCTTCTCTGATTGCTGTAGCTAGGACTTGCAGAACTGTGTTGAATAACAGTGCTGAAATTGGACAACCTTGTCTTGTTCCTGATCTTAGGGGGAATGCTTTCAGTTTTTCACCATTGAGAATAATGTTTGCTGCAGGCTTATCATATATAGCCTTTACTATTTTGAGGTAGGTTCCTTCTATGCCCATTTTCAAAGTGTTTTAATCATACATGGGTGCTGAATTTTGTCAAAGGTTTTTTCTGCATCTATTGAGATTATCATATGGTTTTTATCTTTCAATTTGTTAATATGGTGTATCACATTGATTGATTTGCATATGTTGAAGAATCCTTGCATCCCTGGAATAAACCCAACTTGATCATGGTGTATGAACTTTTTGATGTGTTGTTGAATTCTGTTTGCTAAAAATTTGTTGAGGATTTTTGCATCTATGTTCATCAGTGAAACTGGCCTGTAGTTTTCCTTTTTTCTGTTGTCTTTGTTTTGATTTGGTATCAGGGTGGTGGTGGCCTTGAAGAATGAGTTTGAAAGAGTTCATTCCTTTGCAACTTTTTAAAAGACTTTTAGAAGGATAGGCATATGCTCTTTTCTAAAATTTGATAGAATTCTCCTGTGAAGCCATCTGGTCCCGGACCTTTGTTTTTTGGGGAGATTTTTCATCACAGCTTCAATTTCAGTGCTTGTAATTGGGTTGTTCATAACTTCTATTTCTTCCTGGTTCAGTCTTGGAAGATTGAACTTTTCTAAGAATATGTCCATTTCTTCCAGGTTATCTATTTTATTGCCATATACATGCTCATAGTAGTCTTTTAAAATCCTTTGTATTTATGCATTATCTGTTATTACCTCTCCTATTTCATTTCTAATTTTGTTCATTTGATTCTTTTCATTTTTTTCTTGATGAGTCTGGCTAAAGGGTTTGTCAATTTTGCTTATCATCTCAAAGAACGTGCTTTTAGTTTTATTAATCTTTACTATTGTTTCTTTCATTTATTTTTTATTTATTTCTGTTCTGATCTTTACGATTTATTTTATTCTACTTGCTTACTCCTTGGAAGGAAAGTTATGACCAACCTAGATAGCATATTCAAAAGCAGAGACATTACTTTGCCAATAAAGTTCCGTCTAGTCAAGGCTATGGTTTTTCCAGTGGTCACGTATGTCTGTGAGAGTTGGACTGTGAAGAAAGCTGAGCACCAAAGAATTGATGCTTTTGAACTGTGGTGTTGGAGACGACTCTTGAGAGTCCCTTGGACTGCAGGGAGATCCAACCAGTCCATTCTAAAGGAGATCAGCCCTGGGATTTCTTTGGAAGGACTGATGCTAAAGCTGAAACTCCAGTACTTTGGCCCACCTCATGTGAAGAGTTAACTCATTGGAAAAGACTGATGCTGGGAGGGATTGAGGGCAGGAGGAAAAGGGGACGACCCAGGATGAGATGGCTGGATGGCATCACTGACTCGATGGACATGAGTCTGAGTGAACTCCAGGAGTTGGTGATGGACAGGGAGGCCTGGTGTGCTGCAATTCGTGGGGTTGCAAAAAGTTGGACACGACTGAGCAACTGAACTGAACTGAACTCACATGGGGCTTTTTTGCTCTTTTTCCAGTTGTTTTAGGTGTAAAGTTAGGTTGTCTCTTTGATATTTTTCTTGTTTCCTAAGGTAGGATTGAATTTCTCTAAATTTCCCCCTTTGAACTTCTTTTGCTGCATCCCATATGTTTTGAGTTGTCATGTTTTCATTGTCATTTTTTTTGAAACTTTTTTATTTTCCTTTTGATTTTTTCACTAATCTGTTGGTTATTTATCTCCATGTGTTTGTGTTTCTTACTATTTTTTTTCTTGTAATTGATATCTAATCTCACAGCATTGTGGTCAGAGAAGATACTTGATACGATTTCATTTTTCTTAAATTTACAGAGGTTTGAATTTTGACACAAGATGTGGTCTATCCTGGTGAATGTTCCATGCCCACTTGAGAAGAAGTTGTATTCTTCTGCATTTGGATAGAGTGTCCTGAAGATATCAATGGAATCCATCTGATTTAATGTATCATTTATTTGTGTTTCCTTATTAATTTTGTTTTGATGATCTGTCCTTTGGTGTGAGTGAGGTGTTAAAATATCCTACTATTATTCTGTTACTGTCAATTTCTCCTTTTATGTCTTTTAGTGTTTGTCTTATGTATTGAGGTGCTCCTATGTTAGGTGCATAGGTATTCACAATTGTCATATCTTCCTCTTGGACTGATCCCTTGATCATTATGTAATGTCCTTCCTTATCTCTTGTAATATTCTTTATGTTAAGGTCTATTTTGTCTGATATGAGGATTGCTACTCCAGCTTTCTTTTGCTTCCTGTTTGCATGAAACATATTTTTCCATCCTCTCAGTTTCAATCTTTATGTGACTTTAGGTCTGAAGTGGGTTTCTTGTAGACAGCATATATATGGGTCTTTTTTTTTTTTTTTTTTTTTGCCCATTCAATCAGTCTCTGTTTGCTGGTTGGGACATTTAATCCATTTACATGTAAATAATTATTGATATATATGTTCGTATTGCCATTTTCTTAATTGTTTGGGGTTGATTTTGTAGATCTATGTCTTCTCTTGTTAAACAGACTTATACAGTCAAGAAATACATTTGTTGTAAAGCTGGTTTGGTGATACTGAATTCTCTTAATTTTTGTTTGTCTGAAAAACTTTATTTCTCCATCAGTTTTGAATGAGATCTTTGCTGAGTACAATAATCTTAATTGTAGATTTTTCCCTTTTAGTACTTTAAATATATCCTGCCATTCCCTTCTGGTATACAGATTTTCTGCTGAAAGATTAGCTGTTAAGCATATGGGGTTTCCCTTTATGATACTTGTTGCTTCTCACTTGCTGATTTTAATGTTTTTCTCTGTGTTTAATCTTTGCTAATTGGATTAGTTTGTGTCTTGGCATGTTTCTCCTTGGGTTCATCCTGTATGGAACTCTTTGTACCTCTTGGACTTGATTGATGATTTCCTTTTCCATGTTGGTGAGATTTTCAACTATAATTTCTTCAAAAATTTTCTCATACCCTTTCTTTACTCTTCTTTTGGGACCCCTATAATTCTAATGTTGGTGCATTTGATATTGACTCAGAGTTCTTTGAGGCTGTCCTCAGTTATTTTCATTCTTTTTACTTTATTCTGTTCTGCATAAGTCATGTCCACCGTTTTATCTTCCAGTTCACTGATTTCTTCTTCTGCTTCAGGTATTCTGCTATTGATTCCTTCTAGAGTATTTTTAATTTCAGTAATTGTGTTTGTCTCTTTATGTTTATTGTTTAATTCTTCTAGGTCTTTGTTAATTGATTCTTGCCTTTTCTCCATTTTCTTTTCAAGGCTTTTGATCATCTTTACTGTCATTATTCTGAAATCTTTTTCAGGTAGTTTGCCTATTTACTCTTCATTTATTTGGACTTCTGTTTCTAGTTTGTTCCTTCTTTTGTGTAGTATTTCTCTGCCTTTTCATTATTATTTTTTTTAACATATTGTGTTTGATATCTCCTTTTCACATGCTTCCAGGAAAGTTGAATTCTTTCCTTGAAGAAGGTTGAATTCTTCCTTTTGGTTTCTGCCCTCTGAAGGTTGCTCCAGTGGTTTCTGTAAGCTTCATATAGGGTGAGATTTATGCTGAGCTTCTTTTGTTTGTTTGTTTTTCTTCTGATGGGCAAGGCTGAGTGAGGTGGTAATTCTGTCTGCTGATTTTGTTTGTATTTTTGTTTTGTTTGTTGTTTAGATGAGGTGTCCTGTATAGGGTGCTACTGGTGGTTGGTTGATACTGTGTCTTGTATTCAAGTGGTTTCTTTTGTGTGAGTTCTCACTATTTGATACTCCCTAAAGTTAGTTCTCTGGTAGTCTGGGGTCTTTGAGTCAGTGTTCTGACTCCAGAGGCCTAGGCCTTGATCTCTGGTCAGGAAAGAAGATTTCACAAGTGTTTTGTTATGGCATTAAGTGAGATTAAAACAAATATACAAAATGAGGAACCAAAGTTGAACCCCAGACAAATGGCAGTTAAAAAAATCAGACAAATAAGAAAAATAATGGAATACACACATATACATATACACTTATTAACAATGTCCAAACAGTCCAACAAAAATAAAGTACAGTATATTGACATGGTGAACAAAGAAACATACAATTATATTTATCAGTTAAGAACAAAACTAACTAAAGCACAGACTGGAACACAAAACTAAAGCAAGGTACCAAGTGGGGAAAAAAGCAATGAAACAAAACTAACAAATATGTTGAGAGGGAAGTAAAGAACGAAAAAAGAGAAGGAATAGATATGCTAAGTTAAATAGAGATAGATGAAGAAGATTTGCATACATTAAAGATATATATACATTAAAGATTTATATACATTTATATACATTAAAGATTAACAGCAAGGGGAAAGAACAGTAGGAAAGGGAACAAAGGAATAAAAATAGAAAAAATATAATAAGTTTAAAGAATTAAAAATTAAAATTATAAAAAAGTGAAAAGAAAAAAACAGAAGAAAAAAAAAAAAACGGTTAAAAAAAAAAAGGAAATCTCCATAGAAATGCAAAAGCCCAAAGTAGAGGCAGATATTTATAACAACAATAAAAAGTGTTACTGAATATACACATATACATATACACCCATAAGCAAAGTCAAAACAGTCCAACAAATGTAAAGTACAATAGATTGATGAGTGAATAAAAGGAACCAAAAACTATATCTACCAGAACAAAGCTGACTAAAGCACAAACTGGAAAACAAAACTAAAGCAAGGTGCCAACTGGGGAATAAAGCAATGGAATTAAAACAAACAAATATGTTGAGAGGAAATAAGACAAAGGAAGAAAGAAAGAAAGAATAGATATGCAATGTTAAATATAGGTAGATAAAGAAGATTTATATATGTTAAAGATTAACTACAAGGAGAAAAGAACAGCAGGAAAAGCAAACAAGAGAATACATGTAGAAAAAATAATAGGTTTTAAAAATTAAAAGGAAAAAAGGAAAACCACAGAACATCAGAAGCCCTACATTGAGGCAGAGGTTTATGCCAACAGTAAAAAACATGACTGAGGAAAAAAACAAAAAAGCTCAAAAGCTTAATTGGATTTCATAGTGCCAATAAAATCAACAACTACAACAGAGGGGGGAAAGGAAAAAAAAAATCCAAAAGAATCTACAGAATAAGTCAAAACATAGGAATAATAAATATTTTTCTTGAGTCAGTGCTGTTAGAGTCCTTTCTCTAGCTGGGAGCCACAGTCCACCTTACCTCCCTAGGATACCCTCCAACACTGTGTCTATCTCTGGACCTGCTATGGGGGCAGCTCATATTCTAATCTGGTCCTACTCCTATATGTTCTTGCCTCCAATGTCCACAGCTATCAGAACTAGTGCATTTTCTTTTGTGGGAGCTTTCAATGACCTTTTATGTATTCCATAGACGACAGAGTCTGCACAGTTGATTGTATGTATTTAATCTGCAGTTTGTACAGCTGGTGGGAAGGTTTTGGGTCTTTTTCTTAGCCACACTGCCTCGGTTTCAATTGTTGTTTTATTTCTACCTCTACGTGTGGGTCATCCATTGGGGTTTGATCCTGAGGCTGCCCTGGAGACCTTGGGTTTGCCCCTGTGAGGGCCAGGTGTGGAGGTGGTGTAGCTGCTTGGGTTGCAGGGGTTCTGTCAGCATCAGGCACACAAGGCAGTTGGTGGCTAGGGTAGCAGAAAATATAGTGCTCAAGAAGGGTATGGCAAACATTATTTACCAATATGCTCCAGTATTCTTGCCTGGAGAAATCCCGTCCCTGACAGAGTAGCCTGGCAGGCCACAGTCTAGTTCAGTTCAGTGGCTCAGTTGTGTCCAACTCTTTGCAACCCCATGGATCACAGAACGCCAGGCCTCCCTGTCCATCACCAACTCCCGGAGTTCACTCAGACTCATGTGCATCGAGTCAGTGATGCCATCCAGCCATCTCATTCTCTGTTGTCCCCTTCTCCTGCTCCCAATCCCTCCTAGCATCAGAGTCTTTTCCAATGAGTCAGCTCTTCGCATGAGGTGGCCAAAGTATTGGAGTTTCAGCTTTAGCATCATAGATGCAAGTTTTTTTTTGCCTGTGACAGCTCTGCCCCAGTGAGAGTTGAGCGTAAAGCTGGCACAGCTGCTTGGCTTGCAGGGACTCTGGCAGCACCAAGTGTGCAGGGACATGGACTGCCACAGCCACAGGAGTTATGGCGCTATCAGAATCTTTTTTCCAAGCATCTTGTAGCTGACAGTCAGAAGGCCTCTTTGGCCAGCCTAGGTGATTGTGTGGATTTAATCTGAAGCTTGTATAGCTGGTGGGAAGGTTTGGGGTCATCCATAGCTCTGCCCATTCAGGCACTTAGAGGGATCCCTTGCTTGGGGTCCTTCTCTGTTGTTCAGCGTGTTAGGCACATAGAGGGGCCCCCCTGGCTGGGGTCCTATTCTGTAGACTGGTGCATCAGGCATTTAAGGGGCACCTTGGGTGGGGTCCTACTCTGTAGTGCATTAGGTGTTTGATGGGCCAGCCTCTCTATTATTCAACTGTAGATGTTGGCAAATAGGGAGGGAGAGGCTATGGTGATGGCTCCACCCGCTAGACATGACTCAGCAATATCGCCTTGCTTTCATGGCTGGCCGGCTTTCCTCCACAGGCCTTTCCCACCACTATCCCCTCAATCTGTCTCTCTGCAGTCAACAGCAGCCCTCGCCCTGGGATTGCTCCAAAATCTCTAAACTCCAGCTCCCAGCTGCTGCGCCTTCCAGGGTACCAGCCTTCCTGTCTGGGACATGTATGGCTGCAGCAAGGACTGTCTGATTCTCATTCCATTTAGGCTGCCACAGATCAGCTGTTTCACTCTCAGCCTTAAATGTTTCTCCTCTGACTCAGACAATTGCCCAATGTGGGGTTTGGACCCCTGCTTCAGTTCCTACACCCACTGAGGGCAGGTTTAGTCCTACTAACACTCCTGTTTTTCCCCCAGTTCCTTTGTCCCACCGAGTTTTTCAGGGGTCTATATATTTTTTCACCTGGTTAGGTACTCCTGTATGCTCTCAGCTGGTGTTTTGCATGCACTTCTATGTCTGAAGGTGTATTCCTGATTTATCTGTGGAGAGAGAGATACTCCACATTCACCTACTCCTCTGCCATCTTGTTCCATCACCTGTTTTCATTTTTATTTGTCCCTAGGTATTGTATTTTTCATCTTTGCTTTCTTCAAGTTAAGTAGCATATTAGTCTCCAAATCTTTGTGGTTTTTGCAGGTATTTTTTAAAACTGTAGTTGATTTCTAGTCTCCTATTTCTGTGATCATACTAGATGTTTGATGATTTCAATTGCTTTAAACATACTGAGTTTGTTTTGTGGCCCTGTATGTGATCTATCCTGGAGAATGTTGATGTGCACTAGAAAAAAAGGAGTCTACTGGAAGGACTGATGCTAAAGCTGAAACTCCAATACTTTGGCCACCTCATGTGAAGAGCTGACTCATTGGAAAAGACCCTGATGCTGGGCGGGATTGTGGGCAGGAGGAGAAGTGGATGACAGAGGATTAGATGGCTGGATGGCATCACCAATTCGATGGACATGAGATTGAGTAAACTCCGGGAGTTGGTGATGGATAGGGAGGCCTGGTGTGCTGCGATTCATGGGGTTGCAAAGAGTTAAGACTGAGCGACTGAACTGACTGTCTGTCTTTATATATATATATATATATATATATATATATATATATATATATATATATATATATATATATATAAAGGCAATGGCACCCCACTCCAGTACTCTTGCCTGGAAAATCCCCTGGATGGAGGATCCTGGTAGACTGCAGTCCATAAGGTTGCTAAGAGTTGGACATGACTGAGTGACTTTACTTTCTCTTTTCACTTTCATGCATTGGAGAAGGAAATGGCAACCCACTCCGGTGTTCTTGCCTGGAGAATCTCAGGGACAGAGGAGCCTGGTAGGAGGCTGTCTATGGGGTCACACAGAGTCAGACACTACTGAAGCGACTTAGCAGTAGCAGCAGCATATATATATATATATATATATATATATAATGTCTGTTTTGTCTAATTTATCATGTAAGGCCGGTGTTTCCTTATTTATTTTTCTGGGTAATCTATCCACTGATATAAGGGGGTTGGGGTGCTAAATTCTTCTACTATTGGGTTACTGCCAAGTTTTTTCACTTTATATCTGTATTTAGTTGCTGCTATATTGGTTGCATATATATTTATAATGGTTATATATTCTTAGATTGATTCATTTATCATTATGTAAAATATTTTATTATCTCATTACACTCTTTGTTTTAAAGTCTATTTTGTTTGATATAAGTATTGCTGCCCTGACTTTATTTTCAATTCCATGTGCATGAAATACACTTTTTTCATCCTCTCATTTTCAGTGTCTTTAGATCTGAAGTGACTCTATTGTATAGAATATATATATATATATATGTTTTATTTTTACATCATTCAGCCACTCTGTTTTTTTATTGGAGCACTTCATCCATTTACTTCTAAAGTAATTATTGATGAGTATGTACTTATTTCCATTTTGTTAATTGTTTTGGGATTGCTTTTACAGTTCCTTTTTTTCCTTTGTTTTTCTTTGCTCTTCTCCCTTATTTCACTATGTTTAATGTTATGCTCCAATTCCTTTCTCTTTTTTGCGTGCATGTATTATTTTTTATTACCATGAGGTTTATATGTAGCAATATCTCTCGATATATATTAATATACATATACATACATAATTATTTTGGAATATTGACTTAAATTCAGATACTTTTTATCAACCCTGCATTATTACTCCTCCCCCTGAAGTTACTGTTTTTACTTCATATTTTACATCTTTTTGTGTATCCCTTAACAACTTATTCTGCATATAGATAGTTTTACTCTTTTTGCCTTTAAACCTTCCTTCTTATTTTATCAACTTGCTTTACTTAACCACAGTTCAGCTGGAAACCTTACAAACCTGTGAATTGTATGTAAAAGCCACCCAGTACTTACTCTCACCTCACTGGGCAACATATATCTCCTAATAGTATTGTTTCTGTCTCAGAGCACATTTTTATATATGTTACCATATCAATCCTACTTTGAATATGAAATCTTCAGTAGTGATTTCTGAACATTTTTCAGCTAAATTTTATTATCCAATAAGATCTTTAAAGCTTAACACTAAACCCTGTATGATTGTATCTGGAAATTGCATTGGAGGGAAAAAAAAAAACAACAAAAATATTGCTCTAGGTAATTTGTCTTTCACCTTGATGCCTAAGCCTTTGCTTTCTAATGGAATACCCCTATTTAAGTAACATTATTTTTCTATGGCAATTCATTTTTAAATTGTGTATTTTTTGAGAGCTTTCAGTATTTGAGCTGTTGTCACACTTCATTTAAAATCATGTTTTCAGTAGCCTTAAGGGAACACCATTTCTCACCATTCTAATTGACATGTTTTTTGAGAGTATATTTATGCACTAAACCAAACATCCCATTACACAATTTCAATGTGTCATTAAAAGATATATGTCCTTAATAAATGAAGTATAATATCCATGGAGAGGGTGGTAAAGAAGAAAGAAAATATTTTAAAATTTGTGATTTGCTGCTTATGTGTTTTCTCAATATTTTTAGTGGAAATATTGCTAGAATATAGTAATAATATAGTTGTTGAGGGGAGCAAAAAGGAGATGAGAGAAAGGAAGAGACATTTACCTAGGACTGATGTAATGATAACAAAAACATAAATTATGTTTTCATTCAATAGCCTGAGAATTTGCTCTGCCTGTCAAGTTATTGCCAATATGTTTGTGATATGATTCTCTAAAAGGTAAAAGATAAGCAGTCTATTTACTTTTGAAAACTTGAAGTTTAAGAATATAAAGTCATTTAGAATTTTGGGAATTATTTATAGCATTTATTCACAATTAGTCTTCAATAGGAAGTGTCATTCTGATGGGGTAAAGGAAAATAAAAAGTTGTCCATCTTATTACCATTTAATATAGGAATGAATTGTTAACATTAAAAATATCTCTCCCACGTTACATAACAATAAACTAAGTTGGTATTGCCAAAAGATGCAGTACAATAATAGTAGAAAACTACCCTATGTTCAATAATAAATAGAACATTCAAGTAAACGTGAATAGCACTATATAGACCTAAAAAACACAAGCAGAACTTCGCACTCAACAACAGAATAATACCTATTCTCTTCAGTCACACATGGAATGGTCCCAAGGCTAGATCACATTAAGTCACAAGAAAACAGTCTTAACAAATTTATTAGAATATAAACTTTGACATTTACCCACCCAACACCAAGCCTAAAATTTACTTGTTCAAGTTACCAACTTATTTGTGGAAGCAATGGTTCAAAATTTTCAAAATTTATGAGAAATTAATCATAATTTGAAGAAAGTGAACATAATATGTAATTTAGTGATTTTTAAAATTTTTATTTAACATTGAATATTCAATTGAATATTGAATAATACAATATTGATTCAAATTATAAAAAATACAACATTTAATACAAATACATGTAAATCATATAATGATTTTTTGTCAGTGTTAAGCATGAAAATGCTGTGTATTTCAACAAAATTGTTGTTTTTTTACTCATTATTCAGTACTATATCTCACAGTAGGAGATACGTTATGCTCAATTTATATCCAAATGACTATTGAAATACGAAAGCTTTGAATGCAGTCTATTTTTGCACATCTACATTTGGGGAGTCCTGTTCTTTCCTATCTGTATAACTAAGAGCTGCCACTGTTACACTGTAGATGCCACTCTACATATATTAGAGAAGGTTGTGTGAGAATACATAACAACTGTAGCCAGGACTGAATCTGTCTTGTGGGATATTTTTTCCTAATCCACAGAGAGACTAGTGACACGACTCAGAATGTTATCAACAAAACTGAGATGGAAAGGGGATGTGCATAGTTCAAGGTACTGTCTACCAGTTCAACTGGCCAATTTCTGTCTTAAAGCTAGATACAGTGCTCCTAAAGGAAGGCAAATGCTTGCTATATGAGAACCATCATAGGTAATAGTTCATCTATCTGCTTGGTAACAATTCTAACTTTGAGCTTGGGAAAGTTTGGAGTAGTTTTCAAAGTAGAAAGCATTTAGATTATGTGGTATATTTTTTACAAAATGATTTCTGTTTTAATATCTTAATCCCAGATTTCACATTTAATTGGGATGCTCATAGAAACAAATATTTTATGCAGCTGTGCTTTTAGTGCTTGTATCTCTGTTAGGTAGGTTTCTTCAAGAAACTTAATGTGATATAATGAGCCAGAACTAATTCCATAAGCAAGACAAATTCTCTTGTTTAACTTGTATGATATATAATGACCAAAATTAGTATCATAAGCTCATGAACTTCCCAACTGTAATGTTTCTCTTAAAAATAGATTTACAGTATTTTGAGCAGATAGAGAAACATATCCAATATATCTGATAAAGTATGTATTTTAATGTGAACAATCAATGAGTAATAAATATGATAATCTTGTAAATAACTTCATTGCCTTCCATCTGTATGTAATAGAACATGAATTCATAGTAGCATCTGAAAATATATGCATTTAGTCAAATCACTACACTGTAAAAGAGTGAGCTGAAACCCTGAGAAGCTACGATCTTTCCTCTGTAACACCCCTAGGCAGTGGAGTTCTAATACTGGAATACGGGTTTCTTGGCCAAATCATTTTATACAGTGCTCACAAATTGCATGGAACGTAATTTTCATTGACTAAATCTCCTATGATATGCATTTGAAAGTTACATTTCTTTATATTTAGTAAGATTTTCTTTAGTAAGCTTTATTAAATCATGGTGATAGAGTGAAAAAATTATTTGCCCTAATAGAGAAATGGTGCATATGGATACCAAAATATGGTTTGGAAAATATCTTGATAGGCTTTTACAAAGTAGGTGTAATAATTGATGTTTTCTTGGGGAGAAAATTAAAAAATTCAAATACTACTTTACCTGACTCAGGACTCCTTAAATACTTTACTCCATTATTTCTGATATGTTATATTTTTCAGGTGTTTAAAATCTAGGTAGCCAACATCATGGCCATAAACTTTTAATATCTTGTGATGTTTGAAATATCTTACATATCTCCTTTTTCTTTACTACTTTTGATTGGTGTTTTTAGCAGTTTCATTTATTGACATTGACCAAATAATCTGTTTTTTAAAATCTTCCCCACATGATTTTGTTGTGAATGTTTCATTTCTGAAAAATAAATTATCTCATATAGAAGTGTTTGCATGTTTTAAAATTTTGGAAATTAAAATGTGATTCTGCTTTTTTTTTTTCCTAATTTCTATTTTCAATTTTGTACACTTAATCATTTTTGTACACTTAATCATTTTATTACACCCCCAATACAATTTTAAGACTTAAAGAATTTCCTCTTGGACTTCTCTGGTCTTTTTGGCTTCCATATTTTTGTTGAAAACTTAGCCATCAATTCTATTACTGTTAATATGAAAAGAATATATCTTTGTTATTCATTTGCCAAGTCGTGTCCAACACTTCGTGATTCTATGGACTGCAGGATGCCAGGCTTCCCTATCCCTCATCATCTGCCATAGTTAGCCCAAGTTTATGTCCATTGCATCAGTGACACCATGCAACCATTTCATCCTCTGTCATCCTGTTCTCTTCCTGCCTCAATCTTTCCCAACATTAGGGTATTTTCCATTGAGTTGGCTCTTCGCCTCATGTGGCCATACTGTTGGAGCTTCAGCTTCAGCGTCAATCCTTCCAATGAATATTCAGGATTGATTTTCTTTAAGATTGACTGGTTTGATCTCCTCACTGTCCAGGGGACTCACAAGAGTCTTCTCCAGCACCACAGTTTGAAAGCATCAATTCTTCACCACTCTGCCTTCTTCATGGTCCAGCTCTCACAACTGTACATTACTACTGGAAAGACCATAGTTTTGACTATATCACTTTGTTGGCAAAGTGATGTCTTTGCTTTTTAATATACTGTCTAGGTTTGCCATTGATTTCCTACTAAGAAGCAATTGTCTTCTAATTTCATAGCTGCAGTCACCATCTGCAGTGATTTTAAGAGCACGAGAAAAGGACATTTGTCATTACTTCCACCTTTCCCCCTTCTATTTGCTCTGAAATGATGAGACTGAGACTGGATGCCATGAACTTAGTTTTTTTTTTTTTTTTTTTTTTAATATTTAGATTTAATCCAGCCTTTTCACTCCCCTCTTTCATCCTCATCAGGAGCTTCTTTAGTTTCCTTTTGCTTTCTGCCATTACAGTAGTGTCATACACATATCTGGGTTTGTTGATAATTTCTCAGAGGAATATCAACATCCACACTCCTGGCAGTGTCTTTACCACCTACATTCTCTGATGACTTAAAACATTTTTAATATACTTTTAGTATATAATAATAGTAAATGCCATCATGTTAGTATTATAATATTGGACCACATTCTATTTATGCCAAGCATCAATGTATTTCTTTATATGCATATGGATATTACAACTTCTATAACATTACTTCAGATACATAATATTAAATATTATATTGTGCTGACACTACATATTAATTAATTTCTCTAACACACCATTTTCTGCAATTTAATCATGGGTAGTATGTGTGTGAGAGATTGATTTGCTCAAAGTTTATTGAATTTATGAAATTTGTGGGTTTCTCTCTTCCATACATTTTATAAAATTTTCTTGTACCCTTTTCAAGCAACCGTTTTACTTCATTCTGTATGTTCTTTCTTTACACATATTACAAATTCTGACAGTATGGCATCTCTTTCAATCTTTGCTGAGTTTTTTTATCCTTAACTCTTTGTGCTTAAATTTCTATTATATTAATCTATTTAATTCTTTTTTGCCATATCTGAGATATAATTAAAACCACTCAATAAAATGGCGGTCTTAAATACTGTTTTGTAACTCAGGAATGTCAAGCTTATTTTTTATACTAATTCTTTACCAAAATTCTACATTTTACAATTCATTCTACCTATATTTTATTCAGCTCAGTTCAGTCATTCAGTCATGTCCAACACTTTGTAAACCCATGAACTGCAGCATGCCAGGACTCCCTGTCCATCACAAACTCCTGGAATTTACCCGAACTCATGTGCATTGAGTCAGTGATGCCATCCAACCAAATCATCCTCTGTCATCCCCTTTTCCTCCTGCCTTCTAATCTTTCCCAACATCAGGGTCTTTTCAAATCAGTCAGCTCTTCACATCAGGTGGCCAAAATATTGGAGTTTTACCTTTAACATCAGTCTTTCAAATGAACACCCAGGACTGATTTCCTTTAGGATGGACTGATTGGATCTCCTTGCAGTCCATGGGACTCTCAAGAGTCTTCTCCAACAACACAGTTCAAAAGCATCAATTCTTTGGCACTCAGCTTTCTTTATAGTCCAACTCTCACATCGTACATGATTAATGGAAAAACCATAGTCTTGACTAGATGGACCTTTGTTGACAAAGCAATGTCTCTGATTTTTAATATGCCATCTAGGTTGGTCATAACTTTCCTTCCAAGGAGTAAGCATCTTTTAATTTCATGGCTGCAATCACAATCTGCAGTGATTTTGGAGCCCCCAAAAATAAAGTCTGACACTGTTTCCACTGTTTCCCCATCTATTTCCCATGAAGTGATGGGACCGGATGCCATGATCTTCGTTTTCTGAATGTTGAGATTTAGGCCAACTTTTTAACTCTTTTTGTTTCGCTTTCATCAATAGGGTTTTTAGTTCTTCTTCACTTTCTGCTATAAGGGTGGTGTCATCTGCATATCTGAGGTTATTGATATATCTCCCAGGAATCTTGATTTCAGCTTGTGCTTCCTCCAGCCCAGTGTTTCTCATGATGTACTCTTCATAAAAATTAAATAAGCAGGGTGACAATATACAGCCTTGACCTACTCCTTTTCCTATTTGGAACCAGTCTGTTGTTCCATGTCTAGTTCTGTTACTTCCTGATCTGCATACAGATTTCTCAAGAGGCAGGTCAGGTGGTCTGGTATTCCCATCTCTTTCAGTATTTTACACAGTTTATTGTGATCCACACAGTCAAAGCTTTTGTAGTAGTCAATAAAGCAGAAATAGATGTTTTTCTGTACTCTTGCTTTTTTGATGATCCAGTGGATGTTGGCAATTTGATCTCTGGTTTCTCTGCCTTTTCTAAAACCAGCTTGAACATCTGGAAGTTCACGGTTCACGTATTGCTGAAGCCTGGCTTGGAGAATTTTGAGCATTACTTTTCTAGTGTGTGAGATAAGTGCAATTGTGCAGTAGTTTGAGCATTCTTTGGGACTGGAATGAAAACTGACCTTTTCCACTTCTGTGGCCACTGCTGAGTTTTCCAAATTTGCTGGCATATTGAGTGCAGCACTTTCACAGCAGCATCTTTCAGGATTTGAATTAGCTCACTGGAATTCCATCACCTCCACTAGGTTTATTTGTAGTGATGCTTCCTAAGGCCCACTTTACTTCACATTCCAAGATGTCTGGCTCTAGGTGAGTGATCACACCATTGTGAATATCTGGGTCGTGAAGATCTATTTTGTACAATTCTTCTGTGTATTCTTGCCACCTCTTCTTAATATCTTCTGCTTCTGTCAAGTCCATACAATTTCTGTCCTTTATTAAGCCCATCTTTCATGAAAAGATCCCTTGCTATCTCTAACTTTCTTGAAGAGATCTCTAGTCTTTCCCATTCTGTTTTTTTCATCTATTTCTTTGCATTGATCACTGAGGAAGGCTTTCTTATCTCTCCTTGCTATTCTTTGGAACTCTGCATTCAGATGCTTATATCTTTCCTTTTCTCCTTTACTTTTTGCTTCTTTTCTTCTCACAGCTATTTGTAAGGCCTCCTCAGACAGCCATTTTGCTTTTTTGCATTTCTTTTTCTTGGGTATGGTCTTGATCCCTGTCTCCTGTACAGTGTCACGAACTTTTGTCCAGAGTTCACCAGGCACTTTATCAGGTCTAAGTCCCTTAAATCTATGTCTCACTTCCACTGTATAATCATAAGGGATTTGATTTAGGTCATACCTGAATGGTCTAGTGGTTTTCCCCACTTTCTTCAATTTAAGTCTGAATTTGGCAATAATGAGTTCATGATGTGAGCCACAGTCAGCTCCTAGTCTTGTTTTTGCTGACTGTATAGAGTGTCTTCATTTTTGGCTGCAAAGAATAAAATCGATCTGGTTTCGGTGTTTTCCCATCTGGTGGTGTCCATGTGTAGAGTCTTCTCTTGTATTGTTGGAAGAGGGTATTTCCTATGACCAGTCCATTTTCTCTTCTCTTTGCCCTGATTCATTCTTTACTCCAAGACCAAATTTGCCTGTTACTCCAGGTGTTTCTTGACTTCCTACTTTTGCGCTCCAGTCCCCTATAAAAAGGACATCTTTTTTTGGGTGCTAGTTCTAAAAGGTCTTGTAGGTCTTCTTAGAACTGTTCAACTTTAGCTTCTTCAGCATTACTGGTTGGGACATAGACTTGGATTACCATGATATTGAATGATTTGCCTTGGGGATATGAAAACCTTAATTTTAAATTATACATTGTAGTATCTGGGACTTGAATTCTAAACTCTGTCTGCCTTACATTTTAGCTGTCCACCTCCTTTCATAAAGGAGTTTCCTTGCAGTTTCTTTCTGAACATATGAGGAGTTTGGAGATTTTTAGATGTAGAAAATGACTTCTATGCACATTTTGAGGCTCCCACCATGGGATTCCTCCTTCAAAGCCTCAGCCTCCACATCATATTTCTCCTTTTATTCCTCATTCCAAGAGGTCAATGTATTCTTTTAGAGCTTTATTCTCTGATGTTCCTATGAACTGACTGAATCTTACCTCCACACAAAAATACCTATTGTTTCAAGAGTCATATATCCTTCAGTTACTGCTCACTACTGCCTTTTTAAATTTTTAACTTTTATTTTCTTTTATAGTAGAAAGCTTAATTCAAAAGATAAGCTATCTCATAACTAGAACTGAAATTCCCCAACAAACCTCCCCCTTTATTATATCAGTGTCCCACCCAAATAAGCAAAAAACATTACATTCCTAAGTAAGAAGGAATGTAAAGTATTTTAGAAACAGTTGGAAAATTTGTTAGGAACTACGTGTGTTTGCACAACCAGAAACACAAGGCAAAAACTAAACTTTGAATTAAAGGTAAAAAATACTGTAATTAAATGGCAAGCATCATTCCTTGGAAGACCAAAGTCAGAAATTCCTCAGATAATGTCCATTCTTTTTTATTCAATAACAAAGGATATTTTGGAAGAGTTCATTGAAAAGAATCTGACCATGTAAGCTGATTTATCCTACATTTGTAGTTATCCAACTATAAGCATTTCAACCACTAATTGATACTATCATAGAAAACAATCAAGCATTAGACAGTTGGTTATATGATGTTCTTTAAGTAGAAACTCATAGATTTGCTGATTTTGCAACTAAAAGAGGGGGATATAATAAATTATACTTGTGTTTTTAGTACCTGGAAATCTTGAACATCACTTTGGATTAGAGAAAATGGAAAGAATAGGGTAGACGAACTTCTAATTCAAACTTAATAAAGGAATTATCAAAAGTATAAATAATTATCAAAAGTAAAAATAGTAGGTATTCTAAGAATAGATCAGTTCATAACTAATCTCAGAATTCTCACATTTAATTTTTCTTGTAAAGTTATATAAAAGGAAAGGAGAAATGAAGAGTGCTTTGGAGCTCACTCCAGTACTCTTGCCTGGAAAATCCCATGGATGGAGGAGCCTGGTGGGCTGCAGTCCATGGGGTCGCTAAGAGTTGGACACAACTGAGAGACTTCACTTTCACTTTCTTTCACTTTATCTGGCAACAAGCAAATTTATTTATTTAGATGATTAGGAAAGATGAAGTGTCTTGTCCTCAAAACATCAAATATTAAAATTTGTGTGTGTTTTTTTTTAAGATCTCACAAAATGTGTATGGAAAAAATGACAGAGTGAATTCATTTCCACCTTATTTCACAGAATTTCTACATGCAGTAGTGGTCTCATATGTTAAATATCCCTGCTGTTGGGAAAGACTTAACTGATACATGTAGCTGTGTGTGAGGATTTTCTTGCCCCCAGATCTTTCCTCCTCATGCTTCAACAGTCGCATTCCTGCTATAAGATCATTGTACAATCACAAAAGAAAAAAAGCCTAATTTAAATCTCCTGGTTCATAGTAAATGGTTAATTAATTCTAATAAGATACCTGAAAACATTATCAAAAAAATCCATACCAACATCTGAAGAATCCATAGTGTAATCCATAAATGATAGTGTGGCAATGTTTTTGTTTGATTTAAAATTAAAATGTGTTGAATAATACTAAACTGGTCTCATTTGTTCTGTATTCCAAAACAAAGAATAATATTAAAACACTGCTATCCCATCAGTAAAATAGAGAACTAAAAAGTATGTAAATATCTCAACAAAATATTGAGTGTCATGTCATAGGATTTTGATGTAGGTGTAAGTCTATCTGGATCTAATACCTGGAAAATAGTAATTGTAGAAAATATTGTCTTAGTGTGTTCAGTATATCATGCTCTCTTTAGTTAGATCACAGTGTGTATCTCTTCATATAGGGGGCTTGGGGAGAAAGTACGCTGAAGAGCATTAGCCATCTCTGTCAACAGAAATAAAATGTCTTTAAGTTGCAAGGACTATCTTCATTGATATCCACAATTGCTTGGAAGCATTATCTCAGAGCTCAGTATATTTTTAGTTTTCCTTTACTTATTTTTCTTTATTTAAGCCAGGCATCATTAATTTTATGGCTAAAGGCAGAACATTATCTCAGTGAACTGCAGTATTTTAAAAATTCCATGTAATTGAAGATTGTGCTACTTACTAAAAAGTATATTGAACTTATTTAAAAGTAGTTTTGATGCTTCTTACTATGTTATAATAATTAATAAAAAAGGAAAATTTAGCATATTTAGCAAAAAGGAAAATTTTATACTTAAAATACGGTTGTTATCTTTATGGATACATGGATTAGCTTTCAACTAACATAAAAACCTGTCATGTTCTTAAATATTTTGTGTATCATTACACACTGATTAATTTAAATGTAACCTTGAATTTCGGTCGTTTGAAATTTAACAAATCTGGATGAGTTTGGGTATGTCTGTATATGTACTTACTTATACACCTACTTGTGTCAACCCAGTATTTGTGAGGAGGTAAATGTACATACCATAAGATTTTATACAAATTTTCAAATGTATGATAGAGAACAGCAAGGTGTAAGGGGCAAAGCATAGATTTTTGGAATTAGATTGCTTAAAGTCATCATTTCATAATTTACTACTAATAAATTACTAGCAGGTTATTTAGTATACCACTAAGCCATATCTTTAGAGTACTGCTATGAAGAGCAAATGAAATATTACATTATGTATATATTGCATTATGTATAAAAGTACTTTGATATCAAAGTTACTGATCTTGAAAAATATTTCACATATATTTCATATATAACATATAATAGTTACACTTTACTTTCATTATGCTCTCTAAGTCAGGAAACCCATTTCCTGACTTTGCAATTTTCCTGAGTAGAAGGCTAGCACAGTTATTTTTTCTATATATAGCTAAGTTATTCTCTAGCCAGCAGGCAAAAAGAGTTAGTGGCACATTGTGTCCAGGGAGTTTGTTATACCAGTCTTTTAAATGAGAAAAATTTTAGCTAGAAAGAATTGATGTACAATAAGAATGAACATTTTCTTACATCCTTGCTGTAGGGTGACTGTGAAATTTTATTTTGAGGGTATATATCTTCTAAATTATTGATATGTAAAGAAACAGCAAGTTAATGGTTTGACTGGAACCATTAGTTGAGGTAGGTAAATAGATGATAGGTATATAGATACATACATAGAAAGAATGTTTTGTCAATATTTTCATACTCCCATTATCATGGATTTTCCTTGCAAACCGTCTTGTAAGCAAGCCGCTTGCTAGAACAATTCTCATTTTCCAGGTGGGAAAGTCACTTAGAAATGTAAATGGCATTCCCAGAACTTTATCACACTTGATACTGAAGTGGTGACAATTTTTTAATCAGATAAAATAGTATTTCCATTTTAAATAAATTAAAAGTTTTTTTTTTTTAATAATACAAAATGTGTTATCCCATAGCTTCCCAAAAGGCTATCTAAAGGACAAATATTTTAACATAAATGTATCACACCAATAAATACAAAAAAAACTAGCTTCACTTTCCTATTCTTTGCCCCTCATAGAATGTAGCACAGAGCCTCTGGGTACAGTAGGTGGTCGCTTTTACAGACAAGTCAAATCAGACTCCAATTTACAGTTGTATTGAAAGATCAGGCTTCTGGATTAAAAGCAAACACTGAATGGAGAAAATCTAATAGGAAAATGCCTTCTTTCCATAATGCTAAAAATACTACTTTATCTGAGTTTTCTGATAACTGCTTCTTAGAAATGTTGCCTAAGCTTAATTGCCATGTTATAACTAAAGCAGCTGATGTAATTATTGATGTCAGAATAAATAAAATATCAAATTATATTTTTATTGGGAAATCAAAGTTACATTTCCATAATCACCCCCTCGTTACTACCCATTCATATGTGTTCACTTTATGATTAGGGCAACCATTTAAAAGTTAACGGGTGCAGTGTTAGCTACCTGCTGCTTCCACATATTTCTAAGCTAACATACACAACTTACACTCCTAAATATTGGAGTAACATCTTACAGAAATACCCAAATGAACCTTTTGGCCTACCTGATAACATAAGATTTAGGGCCCTGAGTAGGATAAATGTTACAGTATTAATATATATTTTTGAAGTGCTTTAAGTCACACTATGATTAGTTAACAAAGGCATTTACTGTGTTAATGAAGGGGAAATTACTTGTACTGAATTAGTTGATATTTTTTCTAATTATGGCACTGCAGGTGTTTATATCTACAGATTGTTCTGGTAAAGTAATTAGGTCTAGCAAGTGTGTGAATTACATTTGGTTAAATTAGTTTATTACCAGATAGGAATTTAATGAGGTGGAAATGTAACTTTCTAGGTTAGGTACTAGTCATCAGAGGTTACAATGACCCTTTACTATGATGCTAGGAAATAAGTTCAAATTAGATAGCAGAATTGCCTTAGGATAAAATTTTATTCTTGAAGAGACTTTTATTTTTCTTTTGGGAAATATAAATCAAACAATAAATGGCACAAATTTCTAGTTTTTCTCTACCACTCAGTCACTTAATTCAATGACCTTTCTCAATACCAGTAGAGTGTAATCAGACACATGTTGACTCTCTGTGTTCAAGTAAAGTACTCAAACCATTATCTTGATGCAATTACTAATTTAGCTACAAGAGAAATTTAGTCAGTTTCCCTGGAAGCCAAAACAAGACTCGAAAAGACTTCAGCCAGTGATGAACTGCCTAATACTCAGATACACAAAACTAAGTCTGGTCTACAATTCTGATTTCTCTAACAGTCCACATTAATTATATGAAGCAAAAGCAGTTTATATTTTTCCTTTTTCTCATGTAAAAGTAGCACATGTATTCATCATGATTCCATTTTCCCCTGCCTATCAAGAAAACCAGATCTAAATTTCAAACTTACTTAAAGTTCCCCTTAAAATCATTTCTCCCACAAATATAGGCCATACATCGAGATCCAGGAATTAAGAAAAGCTAAAATTAACACAAAAATGAACATGTGCATACTGAATTCAGTCTAAATTCGTGAGTAGACATAGTGTTCTACTTCCTACCATCCTCTAATCCCCGTTTTTATGATTTAGATTTTGCTTTTTCCCCTTTTTTTGTTTTATAAGATTAGTCTTTATTATATGCTTTAAAATAATCATATTTAGATGATGATTGCAGCCATGAAATTAAAAGATGCTTACTCCTTGGAAGGAAAGTTATGACCAACCTAGAGAGCATATTAAAAGGCAGAGACATTACTTTGTCAATAAAGGTCCATCTAGTCAGGGCTATGGTTTTTCCAGTGGTCGTGTGTGGATGTGAGAGTTGGACTATAAAGAAAGTAGAGCGCCGAAGTGTTGATGCTTTTGAATTGTGGTGTTGGAGAAGACTCTTGAGAGTCCCTTGGACTGCAAGGAGATCCAACCAGTCCATCATAAGGGAGATCAGTCCTGTGTGTTCATTGGAAGGACTGATGTTGAAGCTGAAACTCCAATACTTTGGCCACCTGATATGAACAGCTGACTCATTTGAAAAGACCCGGATGCTGGGAAAGATTGAGGGCAGGAGGAGAAGGGGATGACAGAGGATGAGATGGTTGGATGGCATCATCGACTCAATGGACATGGGTTTGGGTAGGCTCTGGCAGTTGGTGATGGACAGGGAAACCTGGTGTGCTGCAGTACGTGAGGTCACAAAGGATTGGACACGACTGAGCAACTGAACTGAACACTACCTAATCAATACAGTATTAAATCATGTACTAACTTATTGTTAACTGGAGGCTAATTGCTTTACAATGTTGTATTGGTTTCTCACGTTGGTTTCACACTACAATGTGAATCAGCTATAAGTATACATAAGCCCCTTCCTTCCAACCCCACACCTTATCCATCCCCTCTGAGTTGTCACATAGCACCTGGTTGACCTTCCTGTGTTTTACAATAACTGCCTACTAGCTGTCTGCTTTACACATGGTAATGTATATGTTTCAATGCTGCTTTCTCAATTCATCCCATCCTCTCCTTCCCCCGCTGTGTCCACAAATCTGTTCTCTATGTCAGTGTCTCTATTCCTGCCTTACCAACAGGTTCATCAACACTGCTTTTCTAAATTCCATGTATATGTGTTAATATATGTTTTTCTCTTTCTGACTTACTTCATCTGTATAACGGGCTCTAGGTTCATCCACATCAATTCAGTTGACTCACATTTGTCCCTTTCTATGGTGGAGTAATATTATATTGTATATATGTACCACAACTTCTTTATCCATTAATCTGTCAAGGGAAATCTAAATTGCTTCCATATCCTGGCTTTTGTAAATAGTGTTGCAGTGAACATTAGGGTACCTTCATCTTTTTGAATTCTGGTTTTCTCAGGGTTTATGCCAAGTAGTGGGATCACTGGGCCTTATGGTAGATTTATTCCTAGTTTTTAAAGAAATCTCCATAGTGTTTTCCATAGT
Organism: Capricornis sumatraensis; assembly: GCF_032405125.1. NCBI lineage: Eukaryota > Metazoa > Chordata > Mammalia > Artiodactyla > Bovidae > Capricornis > Capricornis sumatraensis. The sequence continues at coordinate 40,819,840 of NC_091074.1, read as the reverse complement.
GGCTGCATCAGTTAGCATTCCCATGCACAGTGCAAGAGGGTTCCGTTTTTACCACATTCTCTCCAGCATTTGTTTATTTGTAGGTTTTTTGATGATGGTCATTCTGACTGGTATGAGGCGATAGCTCATTGAAGTTTTGATTTGTGCTTCTCTAATAATTAGTGGTGTGAACACTTTTTCATGTATTTATTGGCCATCTGTATGTCTTCTTTGCAGAGAAGGCAATGGTAACCCACTCCAGTACTCTTGCTTAGAAAATCCCATGGGCAGAGGAGCCTTGTAGGCTGCCCTCTATGGGTTTGCACAGAGTCAGACACGACTGAAGCGACTTAGCAGCAGCAGCACAGCAGCATGTCTTCTTTGGAAAAATGTCTGCTTAGGTCTTCTGCCCATTTATTTATTTAGTTAGTTAGTTTTATACTAAGCTGCATGAACTGCTTGTATATTTTGGAGATTACTCCTTTGTGCCTTTTGCTCTTTATTCAATGGTTTTAAGATATACATCTATGTATTTCATCATTCACTTTCTATATTCTAAGCATGGAGAAGGCAATGGCACCCACTCCAGTACTCGTGCCTGGAAAATCCCATGGGCGGAGGAGCCTGGAAGGCTGCAGTCCATATGTGGATTACAACCTAATTTTTACCTCTAGTGCATGTGTTTTTTAACAAAACATTTAAATCCTAATCCATAAGGGGAATATAGGACATCAGTAAATCATATGTGTTGTTTGACACAAGAACTTTTACAAACTTTTTTCTAAATTAAAATGGCTGTATTAAATTGGATGTCCTCATAGAAAGATTGATGATAGAGGAAAGCCACCAATTAAATGACACTAAACAAAGCAGCTGGTTACACATTATCAGAAATCTTGTTACCCTTAAAGGAGTGTTAAGTCTTCAGTAAAATCAGAAGGAAAACATAGAAGAAATATGCTCATTAGGACTGCATAATGCTCTAGCTTGAAAAGTCTACATGAGGGGAATTTCCTTATATTTATCAGATGCTTAAAGGATTCATTAAGAAAAGGATTACTCCTAAACAGTAAAATCAATTAAAGTAGCTTGGTACATGGCTAAAACTCATTAGTGCATAAGCTATTTCTTTTTCCTGGTGTTTTCTAGAGCAATTTTTACTACCTCATCAACACTATGAACTTGAATAAGACCAATTATGAACTTAAAGCTACCATAAAAGTAACTTGTTAACAATATGCATGGGATCGCCCATCAGTATGTTATTTACTTTAAAAACGCTTGGAAAGTTATTCTCATTCAATCTACTCAGCAACTCTTAGAAGTAACTGAGGTTATATTGGAAACAAAGACAATTACAACAAAATGATTGAATGACATATCTAAGGTAATGAGATATTGGAGGTTGAACTGCAATAAAATCTCATGTGTTTTCAGTTCTAAATCCATTAATTTTTTGGCAAAGTGTACATACATTTCATCTAGAGAAAATAAATTCTGTTTTCATAAATTTGTAAATTTTTTAAAATGTGTGTTTCTCTCTGTGCAAGTACTTAAAATCAAACAAAAACACAAGACAAAAACCTGGAATTCAGAGTCTAAGAAATATTCTAATTTTATTTCTGAAACTGTTATCACCTGAAATTTGTTTTGCAATTTGCTTTACTTCTCTCACTTTTATTTATGAAGTAGACATGACAAGAAAAACATGTAACAATATTATCTTATAGTAGTATAGTGCTTTAAGCATGGGAAAAGTGATCATTCCCCTGTGCACATAATTATTTGTAGACTAACTTTAGCTTTAAAAATAGTTCTCATTTATGGCTTCTTACAATTACAATCCTTTCTTACTGGTAAGATGAATAGCAGTCAACTGACACCTACATATATACTAAATAAACAAACATGAATTAAGCAGTCTCCATAATATCCCTTGCTCCATGTCATATTTAATCTTAAGCATTTGTTTTTTAGTCACAAACTTGTGTCAGACTCTTTGTGACTTGATGGACTGTAGCCCCCTAGGCTGCTGTGTCCATGGGATTTCCCAGGCAAAAATAGTGGAGTGGGTTGCCATTTCCTTCTCCAGGGGACCTTCCTGACCTAGGGATTGAACCCACATCTCCTGCACTGGCAGGTGAATTCTTTACCACTGTGCCACGTGGGAAGTGCCAGTCTTTTCCATAGATACATCCCACTATTGAAGACAGGGACTGAGTAACCCAGTAGAGAGAGAAGCCAGACACAATGCTCTGAAAAATATTATGACAGAATAAAATTAGGATATCAGATTGAGTATATATGAGAAATAATGCTGGATCATTTTCAGAATTCATCTTCATCACAGTGGTGCTGCAACTAATTAATAGTTAATGAAACACATGCAAACTATTAATGAAACACTTTCTGATTTAAAAGCAATTCTTGGAAAATTAAGACATTTGCAAACACTGTTAAATGAGACATGCAGTTCTAAATGTAATAGATGGACAATAAATCTGGCATTTGTATTCTTCAGGGATTAATAATGATGAGAGGGAAGAGTCAAATAAAACTATTTTTTTTTAATTTCTTAATACAGAATTCTGCATGTCGTTGCTGCTTTCAGTTTAGTTCAGCTTACTTCAGTCGCTCAGTCGTGTCTGACTCTGCAACCCCATAAATCGCAGCACACCAGTCCTCCCTGTCCATCACCAACTCCCAGAGTTCACTCAAACTCATGTCCATCAAAACGGTGATGCCATCCAGCCATCTCATCCTCTGTCGTCCCCTTCTCTTCCTGGCCACAATCCTCCCAGCATCAGCGTCTTTTCCAATGAGTCAACTCTTCGCATGAGGTGGCCAAAGTATTGGAGTTTCAGCTGTAGCATCAATCCTTCCAATGAACACCCAGGACTGATCTCCTATAGAATGGACCAGTTGGATCTTCTTGCAATCCAAGGGACTCTCAAGAGTCTTCTCCAACACCACAGTTCAAAAGCATCAATTCTTCGGCACTCAGCCTTCTTCACAGTTCAGCTCTCACATCCATACATGACTACTGGAAAAACCATAGCCCTGACTAGATGGACCTTTGTTGGCAAAGTAATGTCTCTGCTTTTTTGGCCATAACTTTCCTTCCAAGGAGTAAGCATCTTTTAATTTCATGGCTGCAATCACCATCTGCAATGATTTTGGGGCCCCCGAAAATAAAGTCTGACACTGTTTCTACTGTTTCCCCATCTATTTGCCATCAAGTGATGAGACCAGATGCCATGATCCTAGTTTTCTGAATGTTGAGCTTTAAGCCAACTCTTTCACTCTCTTGTTTCACTTTCATCAAGAGGCTTTTTAGTTCTTCTTCACTTTCTGCCATAAGGGTGGTGTCATCTGCATATCTGAGGTTATTGATATTTCTCCCAGCAATCTGGATTCCAGCTTGTGCTTTGCTTCCTCCAGCCCAGCGTTTCTCATGATGTACTCTGTATGTAAGTTAAAGAAGCAGGGTGACAATATATAGCCTCGATGTACTCTTTTTCCTATTTGGAACCAGTCTGTTGTTCCATGTCCAGTTCTAACTGTTGCTTCCTGACCTACATATAGGTTTCTCAAGAGGCAGGTCAGGTGGTCTGGTATTCTCATTTCTTTCAGAATTTTCCACAGTTTATTATGATCCACATGGTCAAAGGCTTTGGCATAGTTAATAAAACAGAAATAGATGTTTCTGAAACCCTCTTGCTTTTTCAATGATCCAGCGATGTTGGCAATTTGATCTCTGGTTCCTCTGCCTTTTCTAAAATCAGCTTGAACAACAGTTCACATATTGCTGAAGCCTGGTTTGAAGAATTTTGAGCATTACTTTACTAAAGTGTGAGATGAGTGTAATTGTGTGGTAGTTTGGCATTCTTTGGCATTGCCTTTCTTTGGGATTGGAATGAAAACTGACCATTTCCAGTCCAGTGGCCACTGCTGAGTTTTCCAAATTTGCTGGCATATTGAGTGCAGCACTTTCACGTATCATCTTTCAGGATTTGAACTAGCTTCACTGAAATTCCATCACCTCCACTAGCTTTGTTCGTAGTGATGCTTTCCAAGGCCCACTTGACTTCACATTCCAGGATGTCTGGCTCCAGGTGAGTAAGCACACCATCGTGATTAGCTGGGTCGTAAAGATCTTTTTTGTACAGTTCTTCTGTGTATTCTTGCCACCTCTTCTTAATATCTTATGCTTCTATTACGTCCATACAATTTCTGTCCTTTATTGAGCCCATCTTTGCATGAAATGTTCCTTTGGTATCTCTAATTTTCTTGAAGAAATCTCTAGTCTTTCCCATTCTGTTATTTTCCTCTATTTCTTTGCATTGATCACTGAGGAAGGCTTTCTTATCTCTCCTTGCTATTCTTTGGAACTCTGAATTCAAATAGGTATATCTTTCCTTTTCTCCTTTGCTTTTCGCTTCTCTTCTTTTCACAGCTATTTGTAAGGCCTCCTCAGACAGCCATTTTGCTTTTTTGCATTTCTTTTTCTTGGGGATGATCTTGATCCCTGTCTCCTGTACAGTTTTATGAACCTCCATCCATTGTTCATTAGGCACTCTCTCTAACAGATGTAATCTCTTGAATCTATTTGTCACTTCCTCTGTATAATCATAAAGGATTTGATTTAGGTCATACCTGAATGGTCTAGTGGTTTTCCCCACTTTTTCAATTTAAGTCTGAATTTAGCAATAAGGGTAAGATAATGATAATTATGTGATCTGAGTTATTGCTTTAGTACCTTTAATTGTACAAAATTGCCTATTCATATATGCAAACAGTGACTCATCATAAACTTTTAAAAAATGAAGTGTTTTTAGAACATTTTTAGCTTCACAGCAAAATTGACTGGCAGATAGATTTCCCATTTACCCTCTGCCTCCATAGGTTAGCCTCCACCATTATCAATATCCTTTGTCAGAGTAGTATATTTTTTGATATTGATCCTACTTTGCACATCCTTATCACCTAGAGTCTTAGTTGACATTAGGGTTCATTCTTGGTGTTGTATATTCCATGGGTTTGTACAAATGTATAATGACATGTATCCAGCACTGTTATCTTACAGAGTGTTTAAGTGCCTTAAAAATTATTTGTTAGCTTATTTATCCTACCCTATCCCCAAACCTTGGAAACCACTGATCTTTTCATTGTCTCCATAGCTTTTCCTTTTCTAGTTAGGAAAATAACTGGAATTAAGATTGTCTAGGCATTTAAAATTGGTTTCCTTCACTTACTAATACACATTTAAGGTTATTCTGTATCTTTCAATGGCTTAATAGAATATTATTAAGTGGTAAAAGAAGCTATTTATTACCTGCCTAAAAATATCTTGGTGACTTCCACAGTTTGGCAATTATGTATAAAGTGGAAATAAACTTTCATGTGCAGGTTTCAGTATGGACATATGCTTTCGACCCCTTTGCATAAATACCAAGGGTTGCAATTGTAGAATCTCAAGAGAATGTTTTTATTTTTTAAAAATTGCCCAGCTCTCTTCCAAAGTGACTGTGCCATTCTGCATGTCCATGAGCACTGAGTGAGAGTTCTCTATGCTCCGTATCCCTGTCAACATTTGGTGGCATTAGTATTTTAGTTTTGGCCATTGTCATAGATGCATAGTAGTTTCTCACTGTTTTAGTTTGCCTTTCCCTGATAACATATTCTGTGGAGATATTTTCATATGCTTGTTTGTCATCTGTATATTTTTGGTGAAGAGTCTGTTTAGCCATTTGGCCCATGCTTTAATTGGATTGTTTGTTTTCTTATCATTGAGCTTTATAAGTTATTTTGGTATACTTTGGATAATAGTTGTTTATCAGATGTGTATTTCACACATATTTTCCATAAGTCTGAGGTTTATCTTTAGATTCTTTTGACAGTGTGTTTTGTACAGCAGAAATTTTTATTTTAGTGAACTCAAACTTTGAATTCTTTCATGGATTGGTCTCAGTTCAGTCCAGTTGCTCAGTCATGTCTGACTCTTTGTGACCCCATGGACTGCAGCACACCAGGCTTCCCTGTCCATCACCAACTCCCAGAGCTTGCTCAAACTCATGTCCATTGAGTCAGTGATGGCATCCAACCATCTCATCCTCCAACATCCTCTTTTCCTACTGCCTTCAATCTTTCCTAGCATTAGGGTTTTTTCCAATGAGTCAGTTCTCCGCATCAGGTGGCCAAAGTATTGGAGTTTCAGCTTCAGCATCAGTCCTTCCAATGAATATTCAGAACTGATTTCCTTTAGGATGGACAGGTTGGACCTCGTTGTAGTCCAAGGGACTCTCAAGAGTCTTCTCCAACACACAGATCAAAAGCATCAATTCTTCAGCACTCAGGTTATAGTCCAGCTCTCACATCCATACATGACTACTGTAAAAACCATAACTTTCACTAGACGGACCTTGTTGGCAAAGTAATATCTCTGCTTTATGCTTTCTAGGTTGATCATAGCTTTTCTTTCAAGGAGCAAGTATCTTTTAATTTCATGGCTTTAGTCACCATCTGCAGTGATTTTGGAGCCCAAGAAAATAAAGTCTGTTACTGTTTCCAGTGTTTCTCCATTTGCCATGGAGTGATAGGACCAGATGTCATGATCTTAGTTTTTTGAATATTGAGTTTTAAGCCAGCTTTTCCACTCTCCTCTCTCACTTTCACCAACAGGCTCTTTAGTTCCTCTTTACTTTCTGCTATAAGTGTGGTGTCATATGACTATCCGAGGTTATTGATATTTCTCCCACCAATTTTGATTCCAGCTTGTGCTTCATCCAGGCTGGCATTTCACATGATGTACTCTGCATATCATTTAAATAAGCAGGGTGACAATATACAGCCTTGATGTACTCCTTTCCCAGTTTGGAACCAGTCTGTTGTCCTATGGCCGATTCTAACTGTTCCTTCTTGACCTGCATACAGACTTCTCAGGAGGCAGATCAGGTGGTCTGATATTCCCATCTCTTTCAGAATTTTCCACAGTTTGTTGTGATCTACACAGTCAAAGGCTTTGGCATAATCAATAAAGCATAAGTAGATGTTTTTCTGGAACTCTCATATTTTTATGTGGCTGGGTCTACAATTCAGTATTGTTAACCCTTTTGAATGGTATAAAATTATAGCCTATGTCTGGAATCTTTCCTTTCTTTGTGGTTGCTCAGTTTTTGTAGCACCATTTGTTGAAAAAACTGCATTTGCTCCATTTTATTTCTTTTGTTTCTTTGTCACAGATTAATTGACTACCATTATGCTATACATCTTAAACTTACACAGTGATATGTCAATTATATCTCAATAAACTGGAAGAAAATCTTAAATAAATTTACAATACTTGAGGTGAATCTATTTCTACTCTTTATTCTGTTCCAATAATTTCTTTATTCTTTCACCAATAGCAAACCGCCTTGATCACAGCAGTTTTATATTAACTCGAAATTGAGTAGTATCAGTCCTCCAATTTTACTATCCTCTTCAAGGCTATGGTTTTTCCAGTGGTCATGTATGGATGTGAGAGTTGGACTGTGAAGAAGGCTGAGTGCTGAAGAATTGATGCTTTTGAACTGTGGTGTTGGAGAAGACTCTTGAGAGTCCCTTGGACTGCCAGGAGATCCAACCAGTCTATTCTGAAGGAGATCAACCCTGGGATTTCTTTGGAAGGAATGATGCTAAAGCTGAAACTCCAGTACTTTGGCCACCTCATGTGAAGAGTTGACTCATTGGAAAAGACTTTGAGGCTGGGAGGAATTGAGGGCAGGAGAAGAAGGGGACGACAGAGGATAAGATGGCTGGATGGCATCACTGACTCGATGGACATGAGTCTGAGTGAACTCCGGGAGCCCTACCAAACGGTTTGGCCATCTCTGTGCTCCTACAGGAACCAGAGTATGCTTTCCTCATTCTGTGTATCAGGCTGTATGTATTGTTTTGTTTTCTTGTTCCCACATGTGTCTTCCTACATACACAGATTTGCTAATAGATGGTGATTTTGTATCCACAAAGTTTAAGAACACTTACTAGGTTAATATTTACAAAGTGAAAGTCGCTCAGTCACATCCAACTCTTTGCGAATTCATGGGGTCGCAAAAAGCCGGACACGACTGAGCAACTGAACTGAACTGAACACTTTTTACCTCTCCATATATATGTTAGGCTCAGTTTTCTGTTATCCATGAAATAACTTTCTGGGAATTTGGTTGGAAGTGAATCCATAGGTAAAAAGGGGAGGAATTGACATATTGATAACGTCTTCCTATTCACGAACATATAATATGGCTCTATTTATTTAACTCTTCATTTCAACAGACTTTTGTAGTTCTTCTCATATAGATCTTGTGCATATTTGTTTGATTTATCCATACGCATTCTATTTGTGGAATTCCAGTGTAAGTGGCACTGTATTTTTTAATTTGAAATTCCACTTGATCACTGATAATATGAAGTGACTGAATTATCTGTATTAAAATTATACCCTGCGGTCTTGCTAACATCGTTTACTAGTTCCAGTAGTTTCTCTGTTGATTCTTATATTCTACGTAAATAAACATGTTTTCTAAATTAAAAGCATTTCATTTCTTCCATCGCAATGTCTATATCTTTCATTTCTTATTACTGGATTAGTTAGACTCCAGCAAGCTGTTGGAAAGCCATGAGAGAGAATTTCCTTGCTTAGTTCTCAAAGCTAATAGGAAATTTTGAGCTTATCACCATTAACTATGATGTAAACTGAAGGAATTTTTAATAAATATTATAGATATTCAAGTTTAGAAATGTCTCCTCTGTTCCTAGTTTAAGAAGTTGTATTTTGCATTAACATTGGATTTTTTCAAATGCTTCTATATCTGTACATATCATCATGTGTTTTTCCTTCTTTAGCCTATTGATGTAATGGATTATACTGATTTCTTTTTCTTTTGAATGTTGAACTAGCCTTGGAAACTTGGTATAAGTCCCGCTTGGTTGTGGCATATATATATATTTTTAATTGTTTTAGATTTGATTTACTAACATTTTTTTTTGATTGTTTTTTTTGCATCTGTATTTGTAAGAGGTATTGTCCTGTACTTACTGATCTTGTTTTTATCTTTGTTTTTAATGTATAAGATTAGTGCTGGCTTCATCAGATGAGATATGAAGTATTCCCTCTGCTTCTACCCTCAGAAAAACATTATAGAAAACTGATAATTCATTTTTAAATGGTTGGTAAAATTCACAAGTGAGCCAAGCTGGGCCTGGTACTTTCTGTTTTGGAAGGTTATTTGTTACTGACCCAATTTATTTAATAGGAAGAGTCCAATTGAGACTGCCTATTTCTTTTTCTATGAGTTTTATAAGATTGTGTTTTTCAAGGAATTGATCCATTTAAACGAGGTTGTCAAATATGTGAGTACAGAATTGTTCATAGTATTCCTTTTTACCCTTTAATTCAAATTTAATTCTGTGGGGCCTGTTATGTCTGTCTCTTTTTTTTCTTTCTGATATCAGTAATTTGTGCTCTTTAACTTAGTCTGCCTATACTGTTATTAATTTTATAAAAAATTCTTAAGAACTCAACCTTGCTTCATTGATATTTCTCTATTCACTTTGTGTTTTAAATTTCATTGATTTATGCTCTAATTCTTATAAATTATTTCTTATTTTGGATTTAATTTGATCTTTTTCTAGTTCTAAGATTAAACTTAGGTGATTGATTTTTAGACCTTTCCTCCTATGTCATATACACATTCAGTGTCATAAATGTCCATGTAAACTCTGCTTCCATTATATTCTTTAAATTTTTATAAGTTGTACTTTCATTTTTGCTTAGCTAAATTTTAAAAATTTCTCTAAATATTTCTCGTTTGACCCATCTGTTACTTAGAAGTGTACTGTGTAATCTTCAAGTATTTGAGACTTTTCAGCACACCTTTTTGTTATTGATCTAGTTTTAATTTCATGGTTATCTAAGAGCAGACATTTTATGATATCTTTTAAAGGTGTTGAGATGTGTTTTGTGGTTCATACTGTGCTGTCTTGGTTAATGATCCATGTGAACTTAAGAGTGTCTATTATACTGTTGGATGGAGTAGCCTATAGACATCCATTATGACATTGTTATTGAGTTAAACCATGTCCTTACTGATACTCTGCCTGTGGAATCTGTCCCTTTTTAATAGGTGGTGTTAAGTTTCCACTGTAATAGTAGATTCATCTCTTTGTCTTTGATGTTCTAAATATCAAGTTTTTACCTCACATATTTTGACACACTTGTTTGCTGCATATAAAAACTAAATGTGTGCACCATTATTTTCTGATAAATATTCTTTCTTAGAAGTTGGCTGTATCTGAAATTAATATAGCTACTCCCACTTTCATTTGATTAATGTTAAGACCATCTCTACTCCACTTTCCATTTACTTTTTTTGGGGGGGTGTGGAAAGGGAGCACACCAAAACATGTGAGGTCTTAGTTCCCTGACCAGGGATAGAACCCATGCCTCTTGCAGTGAAAGAGCAGAGTCCTAACCACTGGACCACCAAGGTATCCCCTCAAATATTATTTCTCTTTTTCTTTCTCTCTTTTCATAAGATTCCTTTTATTTGAATGTTACACCATTTTTAATGTCTTATTCTTCTCCAATATGCTATTCTTTTCAATCTCTTTTGTCTTTTTCACTTTTGAAGGTTTCTGTTGAGATATGCTCAAGGTCAGAATACTTACCTCTGCTGTGTCCATTCTGATAAAAAGACCCACAAAGGCATTTGCCATTTTTGTTGCAGGTATTGGTCATTTTTGAATCTCTAGCATTTCATTTTTCATTCTTTCTTATGATTATCATCTCTCTCATTAGAGCCGTTAATTATTATAGTTGTTCTAAATTCCTGGTCTGATAATAGCAATGTCCACACCATGTCGGATTCTAATGCTTAGTCTCCTCAAATTGCAGTGTTGCCTTTTGGTGTGGTTTGTAATTATTTCTTGAAAGCTATACATGATGTACCATGTAAAAGTAACTTCTGTAGTGTGGTTTAGTAATGTAGTAATGAGCTGTAATAATGGAAAATACTCTATTATCTTGTGATTAGGTTTCAGGCTTTTAGTGAATTTATGCTATGGACTATACACTTCACATGTGATTAAGAGTTCGTGCTTTTCTTCAGTAGGACAGGATGCTAGAGGAAGCTGACGTTGAATATTTCTGTTTTCTATGTGGAAGGTTGCCTGCCTGTAGTTGGATATTTCCCTTCTTCTGTATTAGTTAGGATCTGATAATACCTCAGTGGGTTAGGCACAGGTTTGTTAGTTTCTCCTGAAGGCTGATTTATTAAGAACATAATTCCTTGGAGTATTTAAAATGATTTCCTTTCTCCTGTCTATACTGGACACATGAGAGGATTTTTTGCATATCCACTGTGGGAACCCGGTTAGAGCTAAATGAGGTAAAAGTCAAAGTGTGGAGAATACCCAGTGAATATTTTAACTTTTAGAGCAGTCCACTCTGATCATCGAGCTATTTGTCAATTGTTGTTCTGGTGTCCTGCTGATGGGATGTTTCTTTTATGGTAAGTTGTGATTCTCTATTTGCCTGTCTCTCCAATTTTGTGGGCAGTTGTTTGCCCTGTGACCTCACATCACTTAAGAATCTAAGGACAGTTGTTGATTTTTGGTTTGTTCAGCTTATTTGTTGTTAGAATACCTTGGCAAGTTCTAGGCTTGCTTCATAAACTTTTTAAACTATTAAATTTTATTAAAATACATATATAAATTACCATGGGAGCCAGAGGACCAAAGCTCAGAACTCTGGTTTATCACCTTATTCATCATTTTTATTATTTTTGAGAAATGAATATAATCTGAGAGGTAGGAAATAATTTGAAATTATTAGAGGACCATGATCATACATTTTACTTCCCTTCCCATTTCACCTGTAATATATTAGTATTTAAAACAGAGAATTTAAGGATTTCTTGGAAATAAGTGTATATTGAAATGAGCCTCTTACACACATACACATAAGAAAAGGCAAATTTTATAGAAATTTAAACACTCAAAATCTTAGCAAAAAGCCTCTTCTTTGGATTTTTTAAGTTTCCCATCTTATGTTATTAAAAGTGATTGTACTTTAAAAAAAACAGTGGAGATTGGTAGAATAGCACCAGAAGACTTGAAATGTGAACTCTGAATAAATGCTTTCCTCTTCTAAAATCAACAAATTTTTATATAGATAGGCTATTTGGACAGCGATACTAAAAAATGTTCAGAGTTGGAAAGACCACTGATTTCCACCCCATATTCAAAGCTTAAACAGCAAGAAATTTCCATTGACTGTCTTCTTAACATAACCTCCCCAAAGGAGAAGAGTGTGTAACGTGATTAATCTTTAGTAAAATGTGGTCGCCTTTTACTAATTTGTTTGAAAGAAGGATCCAGGACATCATTTTTTCTACCTCCTTCACTCAAATATACTATTTTCTATATCTTGTTTTCAGCTCCTGGACTATAAATAATTTTCCTGAATTTATTAATCACAATATTCCAGAGTCCATGGGTGGCAAATTTGGTAATTCAAAGGCAAGATTTATGGTCAGGATTTAGAAAAAGTAAAAGGCTTTATCTGCCTTATTCAACTGTGCTTTAAGCAATGCCTCTTCATTTTAGATTTGCTTTTAAATGAATTAATAAAATTGATAATAATTTCCCAATTGAATATATGTACTTTATAGCAAAAATTGAGTGGTCCAGAAGTGACTTTTCAGAACACCTGACATGTATAGTTGGATGAACTCTATGAAAGACTAGGAAAATGATTCATTAAATTTGCTTTAATCTTAAGATAATATTCAAGTATATATTTATTATAGTTGTAATTAGATTTTATCTAACATTTTATGTAATTTTATCTAATTAGATTTAATCTGGGACTTCCCTGGTGGCGCAGATGGTAAAGGGTCTGTCTACAATGTGGGAGACCTGGGTTCGATCCCTGGGTCAGGAAGATTCCCTGAAGAAGGAAATGGCAACCCACTCTAGTACTCTTGCCTAGAAAATCCCATGGACAGAGGAGCCTGGTGTCCATGGGGTCTCAAACAGTCGGACACAACTGAGCAACTTCACTTTCACTTTCAGATTTAATCTAAATATATATTCATTACAGTTATTGGTAACTAGATAATATGAAGGCTATGACACATGCTTGCATGTGATTTTCAATGTAAAGTTGATACTGATGGTTTAAATAGACAATTTTAATAATTTAATTGAAAAACTACACTTAAGTTTGAATTTCATCTTTTTGCTCCTCCATACTTACAAATTTCTTGGCATTTCTAGTGGAATTTTATACACATCTGATACTCACTATTTGTCTTAATACACACTATGGCTCCACTTTATTCTGACTGCCTTTAAATACGATGCATATGAGAAATGTCAAATATGCCTTCCGATACATCTCCAGATATTTTGTGTTATTTTAAATTCCTGAAGTGATATTTCCCTTTTATGTCACAGTTCAAATGGTCTCAAAGAATACAATTCAAGACTAGAAATGCTTTCCATCTTTGTCACCATTGTATGTGTGTGTGTTTAGTTACTCAGTCATGACTGTAACCCACCAGGTTCCTCTGTCCATGGAGATTCTCCAGGCTAAAATAGTGGAGTGGGTTGCCATGTGTTCCTGTAGACAATCTTCCCAACCCTGGGATCAAACCCATGTCTCCAGCATTGCACACAGATTCTTTACCATCTGAGCCATCAGGGAAGCCCAAGAATACTGGAGTGGATAGCCTATCCCTTCTCCAAGGGAGCTTCCTGACCCAAGAATGGAACCAGGATCTCCTGCATTGCAGATGGGTTCTTTATCAGCTGAGCTACCTGGGAAGTCCACCATTACAGTCCCGGAGGGGGGTGGGGGGTTGGTGGTGGAATCATGTAAACTGTTTCTCATTTAAAATATTCGTGATTGTGTCATTGACATGAAAGTTATTATTCACAGGTTTCTTTAGACATGACAAATTTTGTTTTTAAAAATGTTGGACACAACAGACTTCATTAGACTAAAATATTAATAACTTAAGATGAGAAAATTGAAAAAATAGCCCACACGTAGTCATATAATTCCAAGATATATATATTTTTTAGTTTTTAAATTAGAGGAAAGATGAAATATGAGAGAAGGAGGGAGGAAATGAATATATCACTTCTATTGAAGTTAATATAGCAGCAGCTGCACTTTGCTGGAGCAGCCGTGAAGAGATACCCCACGCCCAAGGTAAGAGAAACCGAAGTAAGATGGTAGGTGTTGAAAGAGGGCATCAGAGGGCAGACACACTGAAACCATACTTACAGAAAACTACTCAATCTAATCAAACTAGGACCACAGCCTTGTCTAACTCAATGAAACTAAGACATGCCCGTGGGGCAACCCAAGACGGGTGGGTCACGGTAGAGAGGTCTGACAGAATGTGGTCCACTGGAGAAGGGAATGGCAAACCACTTCAGTTTTCTTGCCTTGAGAACCCCATGAACAGTATGAAAAGGCAAAATCATAGGATACTGAACGAGGAACTTGCCAGGTCAGTAGGTGCCCAATATGCTACTGAAGATCAGTGGAGAAATAACTCCAGAAAGAATGAAGGGATGGAGCCAAAACAAAAACAATACCCAGCTGTGGATGTGACTGGTGATAGAAGCAAGGTCAGATGCTGTAAAGAGCAATATTGCATAGGAACCTGGAATGTCAGTCCATGAATCAAGGCAAATTGGAAGTGGTCAAATAAGAGATGGCAAGAGTGAACGTTGACATTCTAGGAATCAGCGAACTAAAATGGACTGGAATGGGTGAATTTAACTCAGATGACCATTATATCTACTACTCTGGGCAGGGATCCCTCAGAAGAAATGGAGTAGCCATCATGGTCAACAAAAGAGTCTGAAATGCAGTACTTGGATGCAATCTCAAAAACGACAGAATTATCTCTGTTCGTTTCCAAGGCAAACCATTCAATATCGCAGTTATCCAAGTCTATGCCCCAACTAGTAATGCTGAAGAAGCTGAAGTTGAATGGTTCTATGAAGACCTATAGGCCCTTGCAGAACTAACAACCAAAAAAGATGTCATTTCATTATAGGGGACTGGAATGCAAAAATAGGAAGTCAGAAACACGTGGAGTAACAGGCAAATTTGGCCTTGGAATGTGGAATGAAGCAGGGCAAAGACTAATAGAGTTTTGCCAAGAAAATGCACTGGTCATAGCAAACACCATCTTGCAACAACACAAGAGAAGACTCTACACATGGATGTCACCAGACGATCAACATCGAAATCAGATTGATTATGTTCTTTGCAGCCAAAGATGGAGAAGCTCTATACAGTCAGCAAAAACAAGACCGGGAGCTGACTGTGGCTCAGATCATGAACTCCTTACTGCCAAATTCAGACTTAAATTGAAGAAAGTAGGGAAAACCACGGGACCATTCAGATATGACCTAAATCAAATCCCTTATAATTATACAGTGGAAGTGAGAAATAGATTTAAGGGCCTAGATCTGATAGATAGAGTGCCTGATGAACTATGGATTGAGGTTCGTGACATTGTACAGGAGACAGGGATCAAGGCCATCCCCATGGAAAGAAATGCATAAAAGCAAAATGGCTGTCTGGGGAGGCCTTACAAATAGCTGTGAAAAGAAGAGAAGTGAAAAGCAAAGGAGAAAAGGAAAGATATAAGCATCTGAATGCAGAGTTCCAAAGAATAGCAAGAAGAGATAAGAAAGCCTTCTTCAGCGATCAATGCAAAGAAATAGAGGAAAAGAACAGAATGGGAATGACCAGAGATCACTTCAAGAAAATTAGAGATACCAAGGGAACATCTCATGCAAAGACGGGCTCGATAAAGGACAGAAATGGTATGGACCTAACAGAAGCAGAAGATATTAAGAAGAGGTGGAAAGAATACACAGAAGAACTGTACAAAAAAGATCTTCATGACCTGGATAATCACGATGGTGTGATCACTCATATAGAGCCAGACATCCTGAAATGTGAAGTCAAGTGGGCCTTAGAAAGCATCACTACAAATAAAGCTAGTGGAGGTGATGGAATTACAGTTGAGCTATTTCAAATCCTTAAAGATGATGCTGTGAAAGTGCTGCACTCAATATACCAGCAAATTTGGAAAACTCAACAGTGGCCACAGGACTGGAAAAGGTCAGTTTTCATTTCAATCCCAAAGAAAGGCAATGTCAAAGAATGCTCAAACTACTGCACGCTAGTAAATTAATGTTCAAAATTCTCCAAGCCAGGCTTCAACAGAACGTGAACCATGAACTTCCTGATGTTCAAGCTGGTTTTGGAAAAGGCAGAGGAACCAGTGATCAAATTGCCAACATCCACTGGATCATGGAAAAAGCAAGAGAGTTCCAAAAAACATCTATTTCTACTTTATTGACTATGCCAAAGCCTTTGACTGTGTGGATCACAAGAAACTGTGGAAAATTCTGAAAGAGATGGGAATACCAGACCACCTGACCTGCCTCTTGAGAAATCTGTATGCAGGTCAGGAAGCAACAGTTAGAAGTGGACATGGAACAGCAGACTGGTTCTAAATAGGAAAAGGAGTACGTCAAGGCTGTATATTGTTACCCTGCTTATTTAACTTATATGCAGAGTACATCATGAGAAACGCTGGACTGGAAGTAGCACAAGCTGAAATCAAGATTGCCGGGAGATATATCAATAACCTCAGATATGCAGATGACAGACACCACTCTTATGCAGAAAGTGAAGAGGAACTAAAAAGCCTCTTGATGCAAGTGAAAGTGGAGACTGAAAAAGTTGGCTTAAAGCTCAACATTCAGAAAACGAAGATCATGACATCCAGTTCCATCACTTCATCAGAAATAGATGGGGAAACAGTGGAAACAGTGTCAGACTTTATTTTGGGGGGCTCCAAAATCACTGCAGATGGTAACTGCAGCCATGAAATTAAAAGACGCTTACTCCTTGGAAGGAAAGTTATGATCTACCTAGATAGCATATTGAAAAGCAGAGACATTACTTTGCCAACTAAGGTCCATCTTGTCAAGGATATGGTTTTTCCAGTAGTCATGTATGGATGTAAGAGTTGGACTGTGAAGAAGGCTGAGCACCGAAGAATTGGTGCTTTTGAACTGTGGTGTTGGAGAAGACTCCTGAGAGTCCGTTGAACTGCAAGGAGATCCAACCAGTCCATTCTGAAGGAGATCAGCCCTGGGATTTCTTTGGAAGGAATGATGCTAAAGCTGAAACTCCAGTTCTTTAACCACCTCATGCGAAGAGTTGACTCATTGGAGAAGACTCTGATGTTGGGAGGGATTGGGGGCAGGAGGAGAAGGGGACGACTGAGGATGAGATGGCTGGATGGCATCACTGACTTGGATGTGAGTCTGAGTGAACTCCAGTAGTTGGTGATGGACAGGGAGGCCTGGCGTGCTGCAATTCATGGGGTCGTGAAGAGTTGGACACGATTGAGCAACTGAACTGAACTGATTGAAGTTAATTAAGAACAGGTGGTACATCAAGCTGTGGTATAATTATTTGTGTTTTCTTCTCCCCCAAAATTAGTAAGTATATTTTTCACTGAACCAGAGAGGCCTGAGCTGACAATGATGTCCTGAATTTTGTTGGAAATTACTTAAAATGTCATTAAGAAGTATTAACATAAATAGAGAGGGTGCATAGGCATGATAAAAATCACAAAGAATAAAACTACTGAAATAAAGCCAGGGATGAGGATTTTATTAAAAAAAAAAAATTAAATTGAAAAATAGTGAGATTTGTTTGTAAATGATGAAAACTGAATCCAGAGTGATAGCTAACTGAGAAAAGTGACAATAACTTATTAATGATTCTATAAGGCTCAGTAAGGAAACTGCCATGTTTTTACATTTTATTTATTTATGTTTATTTTGGCTGTATCAGGTCTTTGTCGCTGCTTGTGCTTTTCTGTAGTTGTAGAGTGGGGGTTTCTGTTCGTTCCAGTGGGGAGGGTTTCTTGTTACAGCAGCTTCTTTTGTTGCAGACATTGGGCTCCAGAGTGCAGTGGGCTCCAGTAGCTGCAGCACATGGGCTCAGTAGTTGAGGTTCTGGGCTTTAGAGCACAGTCTCAGTAGTTGTGCTTCATGGACTTAGCTGCTCTGTGGCATGTGGGATCCTCCTGGACCAGGGATTGAACCCATGTTTCCAGCACTGGCAGGTGGATTCTTTGCCAGTGAGCCACTAGGGAAGCCCTAAACTCTCATATTAAAAAAAAAAAAAATTTGAAATTTTTACTTTCTGAGTATTAACCTAAAAAAGAGATACAGCACTATCTTATAAGAAGAGGAACTTCGAAATCATCCTAACTTGATCATAATCACTGAAACAAAAGGGGAAGTTGTCAGAAGAAAAACTGGGAGAAACAGAATATCACACTGGTTCTGCAGGATCTGTAGGTACATTGCACATATTTTCCTTCCTGAAAGAGTAGACCTCACATATAGGACAGATTATCTATATTACATAATGATTGTCTGCTATCTTGACTGACTTCTATTAAAAATACAGTTAACCCTTGAACAACATGGGAGGTATGGGCCCTGAAACTCCATGAAGTTGAAAATTTGTGTATAATTTATTTTTCACCCTTTCAGTATACAGTTCCTCTTTAATTGAAGTTCTGCATCCTAAACTCAAGCATCCAAAGATTGTGCAGTAATATAGTATTCAGTAGTGGGGGAAAATCTGCTTGTAAGTGGATCCATGTGTTGTTCAAAGGTCAACTGTGTAATTCATCAAATTTCTTTATTTCGGCTAACAAAATCAAGTCTCCCATGATCTGATCAGCATCAGTGTACATAAAAGAAAAAATGCATTTTTTCCCAGTCTACTGTCTTTATTTTTCTTTTTCAAGCTTTACTGAGGTATAATTGACATACAAATTTGTGTAAGTCTAATGTATACAGCTTGATGACATGATAGACCTACATTTTGCAAAATTATTACCACACTAAGACATTTGTTTGCTAAAAAAATATTTAAGATCTACTTTCTTAGCAAATTTAAAAAATAAAACACATCTTGGCCATAAGAAAAGGAAAAAAATACAAACTTGTGACAAAATGAAACTATTTAGAATACTCATGAAGGTAAGCTGAGGTAATAGAAGATGAGCTCTTCACACGTTATGGCTTTGTTCATCAACATTTATTTATTATAATCATAATATTTAACTCACAAATCAACAAAGATGTAACATACATCTTATAATTGATATAGATTTGTTTCCTCATGTTACTTCAAATTAACTTTTATTGTGCCAAAAGTATAGAGACATTAAGTTTTACCATTGCTCTTGCTTCCCTTCTATATACACCTATATCCCAAAGGTTAACTCTCTATATCTTTATCACTAGATAACACATGTATACTTTAATCCTTATATTTTAGATTTAACCATTTTTCTAGGCACTTGCCCCAGCTAAAGATGAAATTGTAACACTCTTCACTGACTAAAATTCAACATATATACACAACTGCAATCCTGTTAAAATAATTATGAATGAAACCAAAGCATGCACAGAAGAGCCTTGGCACAGATGAAGGAATATCTATGTCTGTGAATGTTTGTTTGGTATAACTATCATTGTATTTATGAAATAAAATGCTAAAGTCAAATCTGAAACAAAAATAATTGTGTTTTAAAGAATTTAAAATGTCCCTTGGAAAAATTATATACATAAATATATTAGGTATTTAGGTATATGGTATGTGTGCTGTGCTTAGTCACTCACTAGTGTCCAACTCTTTGCAACACCATAGACTGTAACCTGCCAGGCAGGCTTCTCTGTCCATGGGGATTCTCCAGGCAAGAATACTAGAGGGGGTTGTCATTCCTTTCTCAAGGTGATCCTCCCCATCCAGGGATCAAACCAGAATCTCCTGCATTGCAGGTAGTTTCTTTACAGACTGAGCCACCAGGGAAGCCAAAGAATACTGGAGTGGGTAGCCTAACTCTTCTCCAGGGGATCTTCTGGACCAGTACTTGAACCGGGGTCTCCTGCATTGCAGGCAGATTCTTTACCAGGGGGAAGCCCCTATGGTGTATAAACTATCAAATATGAAAAACATCTCATAATGTCTAGCTTTCATTAATCAGACTAGATAATAATTTTATTGTGTCAAATACTCATCTTTATCTAGTAAACACACACACATATATAAAAATATATAAAATTTACATATTTGATGCAATGTATTTATGACCAAAGCTTGATAAAATGAATAATCAGACTTTGCTAACATCACAATTTTAAACACTATTAAATTTACATCTGTCACTCTCTGTGACATATGAAATTATCTGAAAAGAACTTTTATTGATTTTGGAATAGCAAAACCAACAAGTTTTTATTCTTCATAAATAAAAACTTATGAATATATTTGTAGGAGACTTTCTCCTTCTCAAGAAAAGTATCTGTTCTTAGTCTCTGATAGAGTAGTTCTCTTTAGCATTTCCTTTTTTCAGAGTTTTTCCAAAGAAACTCCTCTAAAATCAAAGTGTATATATTTTTCTTTGTTTCTTTATGGAATGTAATAGTTTTTCCTCACTTTAAAAAAGTGTATTTGGTATTACTTTTTCAGCATCTTGCTTCTGCAGCATAAAGTCAACATTTAGTATCTAATGCAAGCATAATCTCATTAATGTTGATAGTAAAGTTACTTGAATAATTATTTTTCAGTCCTTAACAAGCCAAGAGTTATAGCTACAATCTGAAATTTAATTTAGTCAAATAACTTGGTTACATTCTTATTCATCTACAGTGGATTTGACCATTTTAAGATAATTTTGTTAGTTTTATAATAAGATTATAAAAATTAAAATTTCTTCTCTAGCTTTCCAATCACAACTGTAGAAACTAAAGAAAGTTCTCTATATATTGCTATATATAAAACAATATTCCTGTTTTTTATGGTTACTTATACTCTTGCAAAAAGTGAAAGAGAAGAGTGAAAAAGTTGGCTTAAAGCTCAACATTCAGAAAACTAAGATCATGGCATCTGGTCCCATCACTTCATGGGAAATAGATGGGGAAACAATGGAAACAGTGGCTGACTTTATTTTTCCGGGCTCCAAAATCACTGCAGATGGTGATTGCAGCCATGAAATTAAAAGATGCTTATTCCTTGGAAGGAAAGTTATGACCAAGCTAGATAGCATATTAAAAAGCAGAGACATTACTTTGCCAACAAAGGTCCATCTAGTCAAGGCTATGGTTTTTCCAGTGGTCATGCATGGATGTGAGAGTTGGACTGTGAAGAAAGTTGAGCACTGAAAAACTGATGCTTTTGAACTGTGGTGTTGGAGAAGACTCCTGAGAGTCCTGGGACTGCAAGGAGATCCAACCGTTCCATCCTAAAGGAGATCAGTCCTGGGTGTTCATTGGAAGGATTGATGCTAAAGCTGAAACTCCAGTACTTTGGCCACCTCATTCGAAGAGTTGACTCATTGGAAAAGACTCTGATGCTGGAAGGGATTGAGGGCAGGAGGAGAAGGGGACGACAGAGGATGAGATGGGTGAATGGAATCACCAACTCGATGGATGTGAGTTTGAGTGAACTCCGGGAGTTGGTGATGTACAGGGAGGCCTGGTGTGCTGCGATTCATGGGGTCGCAAAGAGTCGGACATGACTGAGCAACTGAACTGAACTGATACTTACAACATTTTATTCCATTCTGCTTAACATTAAAATTGCTACATTAGCCTTATTTTTGTATTTATTTAATTCTATTCTCATATATTTTCAACCTCTACATTTTTCATATTATAAAGGTAAGGATTTTTCAGGTGAGAATACTGGAGTGGGTTGCCATTTCCTCCTCAAGGGGATCTTCCTGACGCAGGGATAAAACCCATGTCTCCTGCAGCTCCTGCATTGCAGGCAGATTATTTACCTACTGAGCCATCAGGAAAGCCCATTTATTCAATGGTGGTCTTCAGTGTCCATGTATATATATATATATATATGTATAAAATATATAATATGTTTATTCCACCAAATAACTAAGATGCTTAAATAGGTTTACAATCATTTTACTAAAGTAAATACATAATGAATCTGCATATAGCATAACTGGTAACTCGATCAATTGTCACTGAACAACCACACTTGTGCAACCAGAACCCAGGTTAAGACATCAGATATTATCAGCTACAGAAACAAGACTCATGTTCCTGCTAGTCAAGGCCAGCTCTTTACTGAGTACCTCCACTACCCTGACTTCAAATAACATAAATTTCTCTTCCTATATTTAGTATTTTTTAATCAGGTTGTGGACACGGAGGCCTGACGTGCTGCAATTCATGGGGTTGCAAAGGGTAGGTAGGAGAGGATGGAGCGACTGAAATGAATTGAACTGAACTGAATCAATAAAATCAACCAGTGTATACTCTTATCTTTTGCTTCTGTTAATAAATGTGAACTTTGTGAGATGCCTCCAAGTTATGGACTGTATTGTTGACTCTTTGTGACCCCATGGACTGTAGCACACCAGGCTTCTCTGTCCTTCACCATCTCCCAGAGTTTGATCAAACTCATGTCCATTGAGTCAGTTATGCCATCCAACCACCTCATCCTCTGCTGCCCATTCTCCTTTTGCCTTCAGTCTTTCCTAGCATCAGGGTCTTTTCCAGTGAGTTGACTCTTTGCATCAGGTGGCCAAAGGATTGTAGCTTCAGCATCAATCCTTCCAATAAATATTTCAGGATTGATATCCTTTAGGATTGACTGTTTTGTTCTCCTTACTGTCCAATGGGCTCTCAATGTTCTTCTCCAGCACCATATGAACAGTATGTATATCCCAAAAGCCATACGTTGAAACCTTAAATAGCAATATTTGGAAACAGTCTTTTAGAAGATAATTACGATTAAATGAGATCATAAAGGTGGGGCTCTTATCCTATCAGACTACTGTTCTTCTAAAAAGTGCTTACTTCGTCTCGGCCACTTAAGGACACAGCAAGAAAGCAGTCATCTGTAATGAAGTAGCAGATTCCTACTAGGTACCAAGCCTGGCCAGAACTTTGATTTTTTACTTTCTAGCCACCAGAATTATAAGAAAATTCATTTTTATTGTTTAAGATAGGACAATGAGATATTTTGTTTGTTTTTTGTGTAAATATAAAGATTGTTATTCCTGTTGGCTATTCCATTGTGAATATGCCACAACTTATCTATCCATTCCCTTGTTGAGAAGCATATCCATAGTTTCCAGATTTTAGTAATTATGAATCATGATTCCATGAACATTCTTGTACATATGTACTGGTGAACATACATACACATTTTTGTTTATATATTTAGAAATGGAAGCTGAGTCATGAGGCAGCGTTCAGTTCAGTTCAGTCTCTCTGTCGTGTCGGACTCTTTGCGACCCCATAAATTGCAGCACGCCAGGCCTCCCTGTCCATCACCAACTCCTGGAGTTCACTCAAACTCACGTTAGTTCAGCATTAATATCAACATTTGCTGCAAAGCAGTGGCTTCAGTTTGTCTACGTCCTCACCAGATTTATATTGTTTTTTGTTTTTTTTTTCATGTAATCTTTGGTTGACATTTAGCAGTATAATCACAAAAATTGGCATTTTCTTGATGACAAATGAAGTTGAGTATATCTTCATATATTTAGTGACTAGATACTCAACTTTTGTGAAGTGCTTATTCTGTTATTTGCTTTTTTCCTTTTGAGTTTGTTACTTATTATAGATAATAAGGGCTTCTCTGGTGGCTCAGATGGTAAGGAATCCACCTGTGATGCAGCAGACCTGGGTTCAGTCTCTGGGTTGGGAAGACCTGCTGGAGTAAGGCGTGGCAACCCACTCCAGTATTCTTGACTGGAGAATCTCCATGGACAGAGCAGCCTGCGGGTTACAGTCCATGGGGTTGCAAAGAGTTGGACGTGACTGAGTGACGAAGCACAGCACATAGATAATAATTTGCAATATCATTGAATACCATGTAAGTTGACTCTTCTCACAATTTTTTGTATGGGTATATAGTTTTTAGTTTTAGTATAGATAAAATGATAAGTCTAAATGTATACCTTTATGTCATATTTAAATAGTAGCATTAAATATGGTATTGGGCCTAGTTAGTTGTCATAAGGTGTATATGTCTTATTACCTCCCTAAACCTATAACAATTACTTTAATTCTTGGTTCATTTGGATTCCATTTGTAATCTGTGAAAGATATGGGAATTATTCTTTTATGTGTGGCAATACTATAATGATCTGTGTCTTAAAAGAATCTTAA
This sequence comes from Capricornis sumatraensis, assembly GCF_032405125.1. Lineage (NCBI taxonomy): Eukaryota > Metazoa > Chordata > Mammalia > Artiodactyla > Bovidae > Capricornis > Capricornis sumatraensis. The sequence goes on along the minus strand of NC_091074.1, from coordinate 40,795,543 downwards.
TTTTAGGTCTCACTGCCTGTATGTGAAACTAGCCTAGTCATGTGTCTATCAGTAGTTTATATAATTTTGTGTATATTTTACTGATGCAGTATTTATTTTAAATGATTTTTTCCTATTAATATTTGATTTATTATTGCTAGGGATTAAAAGTAGATTCAGGGCTTAAACATTATTGAATCCACTGTAGAATCTTGGTCCAGTCATTTAATGTTCAGGTTCAGTAGGATACTTATTGACCTTAAGATATTTTGGCTGAGTTCAACTAAGGATTAAAACAACATAAGGAAAGTCAGAGAATTAGAAAACAAAAGACCTCTCTTTACTCATGAGTGATAATTTGGCTATGTATGATATCCTGAATGACAAATATGTTCCTTACTATATGTGAAATCTTTACCTCTCCAGTGTAATATAATTTGATTGTGGCTCCAATTATGCAGTTACCAATGTTGATGCATAGAAAGGATCTATAAGTTCCCAAAAAACTTTTGAAGCAAAGTACAATTCAAAATTGCCACACTGAAAATTCTAAGCTTACTGTATCAACTTTCATATTTCACTGATATAAGATAGGTCAGGATTTGTTTTTAGATATGGTCAAGACTTCTATTTATACTATTTTATTTATTATGTTTGATTGTGCGAAGGCTTTGTCTAGTTGCAGAGAGTGAGGGCGACTCTTCTTTGTGGTGCACAAGCTTCTCATTTTGGTGGCTTCTCTTGTTCAGAGCACAGGCTCTAGGCAGGCTTCAGTAGTTGTGGCTCGTGGGCTTAGTTGCTCTGCTGCATGTGGAATCTTCCCGGAACAGGGATCAAACCAGTGGCCCCAGGATTGGCTAACAGATTCTTAACCACCAGGGAAGTCCTGTATTATTTAAAAAAAAAATTAATTTAAGAAGTTTGGAGTTCTTATCACCATGTTTGCATTCCTAAAAAGGCTGTTATTTATTAGTTACAATTTTACGAACTTTACATACAGAGCATGCTATAGTATACTTTGAGTTCCTTTTTCTTATATTTTTAGATGTATTCATGCTTACAGGTATTTCACTTTTTTTTATTTTGCTAGCTTAGAATATGTCTAACAACTATGTTTCCTTTCCACCCTTAATAACTATTAGTAGGTTTTTAGAATTTCTTTTTATTTTAGAATTTCTGGTTATTACAAACAATCCCATTAGAAATAAGGCAAGTTTAGGATATGAGAGTCCCTTGGACTGCAAGGACATCAAGGAAGAACTGACTCATTGCAAAAGACCCTGATGCTGGGAAAGACTGAAGGCAGGAGGAGAAGGGGACGGCAGAGGATAAGATGGTTGGATGGCATCCCCAACTTGAAGGACATGAGTTTGAGCAAGCTCTGGGAGTTGATGATGGACAGGGAATCCTGGCGTGCTGCAGTCCGTGGGGTCACAAAGAGTCGGACATGCCTGAGTGACTGAACTGAACTGAGGTTATGAATAGGATAAATTTTACTCAGCAAGTCCAAGCAGTTTTCCAGAAAGGTTGGCCTTTAACATTAAGAATGGATGAACTTATCTCTGCAATCTTGTCAATTCTTAATATATACTGAAATTTTCATATCTATAAGAAATACAGTATTTAACCTTATTCTTTCAGTTTGCATTTTCCTGACTTGCTAATAGCAAGGATACTCTTGTTTCCAGTGCTTGTCATGAATTTAGCCCTTTTTTCCAATGGATTGGCCAAAAAGTATGTTTTTGGGTAAAGAATGATAATATTTATCATTTAATGTTCACTTGGAGTTTACTGTATTTTCTGGACACTAATTTTTTCTAGCTAAGTGTGTAGGAAAATCATACCAACATGTAGCTTTGGATGGGTTTTTTTTTCCTCTTTTTAAAATTTTATCAATAAAATTTTAAATAAATCATGATAAATCTGTTATCCTTTCTTCAAAGTCACAAATATAATTCTTTATATTGTCTTCAGACAATTTAAAGGACTGCTTTTAGGTTTAAATTTTTATCTACTTTAGCTACATAAACACATTTCTGTTTTGATATATAGGTCTAAGGTGTATATCGTAGCATGTTAATTGCCATAGCTTTGGATATGTCACTATATCTGGGCAGGTAAATTTACCCTCCTAATATTCTATAAGACTAAGAAAAAACCGAAATTTGTTTGAAATTTAATTGAATCAATAGAGATTTGGATTCATTAATCCAAAAACATACTTATTTTTATATTCAATTTATTTCATATTCTTTAGGATAATTTCATTCTTTGGATTTTTCCATGAAAAGTGTATCTAACATTTATTGCTAACTTTCTATTCATTGTCTCTCTTTTCTTATTTTTCAGTTTAGTATATTACTGCTGGTAAATTTATCAATTTCTCCTTATATTTCTATGAAGTTTTCATTCTATATAAGGCCTTAGTGACATAGTATTTTGAAATGATCAAATCTTTGATTCCATAGAAACTTTATTATTACATTGTGATTATCTTCAAAGTTTTGGTTTTGTTTTTGCCTTAAGACATACTTGACTGATAGTAATATAATTATATCAGATTCATATTGGTTGTTCTTTGGGATCACATGTCTTTTTACACAATTTACGTCAATCGTTTTAGTTTTTTATATTAGGTACATTTCTTATATGATTTTTTTATAGTTTTGGTATAGAGCTTACATCTTATAGTTTTAAGTTTTACAAATATTTATCTTGTAGCTATTGTCTAAAAAGCAAAATTCTGCTGAGTAAATTTGAAGAAGTAGTTTGCTTTATTAGGTAATTTATGAATCCAGCAGTATCCTGTCTGGTAACTAGAGGGGTGCTCTGAGGGGCTGCACTAAATGAAAGATTTTTATAGAAAGAACATATTATCAAAAGAAAAGACAAGGTTATTTTATGCTAGGACAACTTCTTTTAAAGGAGAATGGAACTCGCATGGGTTTTATCTGCAGATTACCTTATAGTGCAACTCAAGAAACTGCAGATTGTTTAAAGTTCATTTTCTTGGAAGGGTTTGAAAACTGCAAATAATTTTATGAATTTGCTATTGTGGTGGACACTTGGGGCCTGTTATTTCTTTATTTTAAAACTCTGATCAAGAAAACGTTCCAATATATTAAGCAGCTTTTAAAAATCTTTATACAATAGTTTTAGTTTACAATAAAACAATGGAGCATAAAGAGTATTCTCATATACTCTCTACCTTTATATTTGCAGAGATACTCCAATTATCAAAATCACTCACCAGAATGAAACATTTTTCACCAAAGATGAACGTATATTGACACATCAGAATCAACCTGTCTATACTTTACCTAAATATTTACTTTTATTGTATATTCAATAAATTTGTTCAAAAGTATAATGACATATGTTCATCAATATAATATCATAGAATATTTGCACTGCTCTAATCTTCTCTGCTATGCCAAGTCATTTATTCCCTCTTCCCTGACCCATGGTAACCACTGGTCATTTTATAGTTTTGCCTTTTCCAAAATGCTATATAGTTGGAATCATATAATATGTAACCTTCAAATTTGCTTCTTTCACTTATTAACAAGTATTTATGGTTCTTCCTTGCCTTTTCATGGCTCTATAGCTTCTTACTTTTTAGCACTGAGTAACAAGCCATTGTCTAGATGTACTAGTTTATCCATACACCTAGAGAAGTACATCTTGTTTGCTTTACAGTTTTGGCAATTATCCAAAATAGCTGTTTATAAACATGCTTTCACAGCCACATGCATAGGCATAACTTCGTTGTGTAAATACCAAGGGGAACTACTGCTATGTCATATAGTATTTGTACATTTCGTTTTATAGGAAACCACTAAACTGTCTTCCAAAGTGGCTGTGCAATTTTGCATTTTCATCAGTAATGAGTGACAGTTCCTATCATGTCACATCCTCACCAGCCTTCTGTGAAGTCAGGTTTCCACATTTTGGCCATTCTGAAGTTTACATAATGATGTCTTAGTGTTGCTTTAATTTATATTTCCAGTTGTCATAGGTGCAGCATCTTTTCATATGTTTATTTGCCAACTTCATATATTGTTTGAGTTATTTTAGGTTTGGGGCCCATTTTTTAATCAGATTGTTTTCTTATTGTTGAGAACTTTATGAGTTCTTGGTGTGTTTTGAATAGTGTCCTGTATCAGATGTGTCTTTGCAAATATTTTCTCCCATTCTGTGTCTTGTCTTCTCATTCTTTTAATACCATCTTTTGCGGAGGAAAAAGCCTTTAATTATAATTATGTAGAGCTTATCAGCATTTCCCCCATGAATTTTGTCTCAGATATATCTAAAAGACTGTCATCATACTCAAAGCCATCTACTTTTCTCCTGTGTTATCATCTAAAAGTCTGTCGTTTTGCATTTTCAATTTAAGTCTCTGTTTTATATAGATTTTCCATTATGAGTTAATTTTTGAAAGGTGTAAGGTCTATGTCTGAATTCTTCATTTCACATGTGAATATTCAGTTGTTCTGTTTGTTGAAGATGCTGTCTTTTGCTATGTATTACCTTTGCCCATTTGTCAAAGATCACTTGACTATATGTGAGTCTATTTTGGAGCTATTTTATTAATTGATCTATTTGTCTATTCATTTGTAAATACCATTCGGTCTTGATGAACTTCCTAGTAAGTCTTAATATTGGGTAGTATCATTCTTCTAATTTTGTTCTATTCATTCAAAATTGTATTAGCTATTCAGGGTCTTTTGCATTTTCATATAAACTTTAGAAGTAGTTTGTTGATATTCATATAATAACATGCAGTGATTTTGATTGGGATTGCAATGATCTATATATATCAATCTGGAAAGAGTTGACATCTTGATAACTTGGAATCTTCCTACTTGTGAGCATAGAGTATCTCTCCATTTATATATTTGATAGCATTCATCACCATTTTACAGTTTCTTTCACAGAAAACTTCTACATATTTTGTTTTATCCTTTAGTGTGCTATTTTTGCGACTTCCCTGGTGGCTCAGATGATAAAGCATCTGTCTACAATGTGAGAGACCTGAGTTCGCTCCCTGGGTTGGAAAGATTCCATAGAGAAGGAAATGGCAACCCATTCCAGTACTCTTGCCTTAAAAATCCCATGGATGGAGGAGCTTGGTGTAGGCTACTATCCATAGGGTCACAGAGAGTTGGGCACAACTGATGAGTGCTTATGTAAAAAAACTTATCCTTTCAATTTCTGCGTGTTCACTGTTAATATATAGGAAAGCAATTCATTTGCATATATTAACCATCTATTTCTTCCACTTTGTAATAATCATTTATTAATTCCAAGAGTTTCTTTGTCTAAAAGAAAGAAATGATTTATGTGTAGAAAATCATGTCACCTACAAATAAGACAACTTTGTCTTCCTTCTCAGTCTCTCTCTCTCTCTATATATATGTTTTCTTATCTTGCCTTATTGTATTATACTGAAGGACTTCCAGTATGACACTGAAAAGGAGTGCTAAGAGAAAGCATCCTTGTGTTGTATCTGATCTTAGTGGAAAAGCTTTGAGTTTCACACCATGTTTCTTTGAGACTAGTCTTTATCAAGATGTGAATGTTTCACTCTATTTTTATTTCACTGATAGTTTCTACTATAAATTTTATTATTTTTGCAATTTTTTTTCTGTTAATATAATGTGATTTTTATATTCTGTTGTATAAAAGATTAGATTGATTTATGTTCAAATGATGAACCAACTTTGCATAGCTTGATAAATCCTGGTTGGTTTTGGTGTATAATTATTTTTATCTCTTTTTAGATTTCATCTGCTAATATTTTGTTGCATCTCATTTTTGTCAACTTTTGTCATCTCATGAAGAGAGACAATGGTGTATAATAATCTTTTCTTGTAATTTTTTGGGAAGTGTGTTTCTGTATTAGAATAGTACTGGCCTTATTGAATGAGATAGGAAGTATTATATCTGCACCTATCTTCTAAAAGAGATTGTGGAGAATTAGTATAAATACTTCCCTAAAATTTTGTTAGAAATCACCAGTGAACCAATATGGGTGGTCTGCTGCTTTTCATTTGGAAAGTTGGTTTTGACTTAACTTTTTCAGTAGATAGTAGGCTGCAATTCAAGTTGCCTAATTATTCTGTGAGTTTCAGCAAATTTTTCTCCAAGGAATTAGTCCATTTCTTGTAGGTTATCAAATTGATGAACATAGCCCTGTTCACAGGATTATTGCTGTCATTTTATTCATGTTGGGACCTATAGTTATTTGCCCTTTTTCACTTCTTATTTTAATATTCTAAATCCTTTTCTAAAAATCTATCTGAAAATAATTATTCATTTTATTCATCTTTTTATAGAATAAGATTTGCTTTGTTGATTTTTCTGTTTTGACTCACTGTTTTCAGTTTCATTGATTTCTGTTCTAATTCTTATTAATTTTCCCATGCTTATTTTTTATTTGTTTTTCTAGTTTTAAGTTAGAAATTTTGATTATTGTATCTTTCTTCTTTCCTGATACTGTGCATTCAATAGCATAAATTTCCGCATAAGAACTGCTTTTTTCCTAAATTATATAAATCTTGATAAATAATATATTCATTTACTTTTATTTCAATGTGTTCTAAAATTTCTCTTGAAACTTATTTTTGATAGATGTTAATTTAGAAGTGTGTTGTTTACCCTCCATATATTTGGGGATTTGCAAGTTGTCTTTCTGTTAAGGCTTTCTACTTTACTTCCATGGTTGCCCGAGAACTTTTCAATTAATAAGAAAAATATTAAAGCTTTATAGAGCTTGCACATATTCCTTCAATTTTTTGAAGGAATTGAATTTTTCAATATTCCTTTTTTATGTAGAACCAGATTTTTGACCTCTAATATATTCCTTCTCTTTAAAGAATGCACTTTTAACATGCCTTGCAAGGCAGGTCAACAGACAATACGATCAATATTTGCTTCAGAAAATGTTTATTTTTCCTTCACTTTCAAAGGATAATTTCATAAGGTACACAATTCTATATGATAGCCTTTAAATATTGCTGGCACTCATACCTTTATAAAACCATCTTTTTCTTCTTGAGTCTATTTTCTTGCCAATATAATCCACCTGAATATTGTCTCTTGCCACTCATTTGAGTCCTAAATCTATCACATAAACTCACTCCTAAGTCTCCAATCTTGTATTATCTTTAGAGTGGTCACTTGTTCATGAAGTACTGATGCAAATTCACAAAATAATATTCATCACTGACATGTGGCCTTGTCACCTGTTTTTTGTGCTCTGATTCCATGAATGTTACCCAAAACCAGTCATCTATGCCATTCTTTTAATTTATTTTTATTCATCTGGATTTTCTTTGCGTCAATTTTTATTTATTCTTTGGCTGCACCATGTGGCATGTGGGATCATAGTTCCCTGACCAGGGATCTGACCTGTGCCCCCTGTAGTGGAAGCACAGAGCCTTAACCAGTAGAATTCCAGGGAAGTCCCTATGCCACCCTTTACAGTTACATCACTTGTGCTATCACTGACATTAACATAGTTCATGTTACTATTACTTCTTTCTGGTTACCATACCAGGGCTTTCTTCTCCTGCCTTTCCCATTCAAAAATCCCTGCAAAAACAGCTAAAGTGAACTTTTAAAATGCCTATCTGATAAAATAGACACTATAATAGTGGCATTTTAAAAAGAAACAGCAATTATTTCTGATCTTCACTTGATATAGGTGAAAAGGTGTTTTATTTTAAAGGTAATTCTAGGGAAGATTCGGAGAAGGCAATGGCGCCCCACTCCAGTAATCTTGCCTGGAAAATCCCATGGATGGAGGAGCCTGGTAGGTTGCAGTTCACGGGGTCGCTAAGAATCGGACACGACTGAGCAACTTAAACTTCATCTTTCACTTTCATGCATTGGAGAAGAAAATGGCAACCCACTCCAGTGTTCTTGCCTGGAGAATCCCAGGGACGAGGAAGCCTGGTGGGCTGCCATCTATGGGGTCACACAGAGTCGGACACGACTGAAGTGATTGAGCAGCAGTAGCAGTAGCAGGGAAGACTATAATAAACAAAATGCATAATGTGAATAGAACAGAAGCAGAAGATATTAAGAAGAGGTGGCAAGAATGCATGGAAAACTGTACAGAAAAGATCTTCACGACCCAGGTAATCATGATGGTGTGATCACTCATCTAGAGCCAGACATCCTGGAATGTGAAGTCAAGTGGGCTTTAGAAAGCATCACTACGAACAAAGCTAGTGGAGGTGATAGAACTCCAGTTGAGCTATTTCAAATCCTGAAAGATGATGCTGTGAAAGTGATGCACTCAATATGCCAGCAAATTTAGAAAACTCAGCAATGGCAACAGGACTGGAAAAGGTCTGTTTTCATTCCAATCCCAAAGAAGGGCAATGCCAAAGAATGCTCAAACTACTGCACAATTGCACTCATCTCACATGCTAGTAAAGTAATGCTCAAAATTCTCCAAGCCAGGCTTCAGCAATATGTGAACTGTGAACTTCCAGATGTTTAAGTTGGTTTAAGAAAAGGCAGAGCAAACAGAGATCAAATTGCCAACGTCCACTGGATTATGGAAAAAGCAAGAGAGTTCCAGAAAAAACACCTATTTCTACTTTATTGACTATGCCAAAGCCTTTGACTGTGTGGATCACAAGAAACTGTGGAAAATTCTGAGAGAGATGGGAATACCAGACCACCTGACCTGCCTCTTGAGAAACCTGTATGCAGGTCAGGAAGCAACAGTTAGAACTGGACATGGAACAGCAGACTGGTTCTAAATAGGAAAAGGAGTATGTCAGGGCTGTATATTGTCACCCTGCTTATTTAACTTCTATGGAGAGTACATCATGAGAAACGCTGGGCTGGAAGAAGCACAAGCTGGAATCAAGATTGCTGGGAGAAATATCAATAACCTCAGATATGCAGATGACACCACCCTTATGGCAGAAAGTGAAGAACTAAAAAGCCTCTTGATGAAAGTGAAAGAGGAGAGTGAAAAAGTTGGCGTAAAGCTCAACATTCAGAAAACGAAGATCATGGCATCTGGTCCCATCACTTCATGGGAAATAGATGGGGAAACCGTGGAAACGGTGTCAGACTTTATTTTTTTGGGCTCCAAAATCACTGCAGATGGTGATTGCAGCCATGAAATTAAAAGATGCTTACTCCTTGGAAGGAAAGTTATTATCATCCTGATAGCATATTGAAAAGCAGAGACATTACTTTGCCAACAAAGGTCTGTCTAGTAAAGTCTATGGTTCTTCCAGTGGTCATGTATGGATGTGAGAGTTGGACTGTGAAGAAAGCTGAGCGCTGAAGAATCGATGCTTTTGAACTATAGTGGAGAAGACTCTCGAGAGTCTCTTGGACTGCAAGGAGATCCAACTGGTCCATTCTAAAGGAGATCAGAACTGGGTGTTCAGGAGATCAGTCCTGGGTGTTCATTGGAAGGACTGATGCTGAGGCTGAAACTCAGTACTTTGGCCACCTCATGCAAAGAGTTGACTCATTGGAAAAGACTCTGATGCTGGGAGGGATTGGGGGCAGGAGGAGATGGGGATGACAGAGGATAAGATGGCTGGATGGCATCACCGACTCGATGGACATGAGTTTGAGTGAACTCCGGGAGTTGGTGACGTACAGGGAGGCCTGGTGTGCTGTGATCCATGGGGTCGCAAAGAGTCAGACATGACCAAGTGACTGAACTGAACTGATCTGAACTAAGGACAGTAAGAAATTGGAATTTAGGAAAAAAATACACTATACTGAAGTTAGACTTCTTTATAGATTCTATTTTGAAAATGCAACATGATTTATGTTTTTTGCATTTCAGTACAGTTTAATAAAGGACATGTATTTTTAAACTATACTTGTATTATGATTGCAACTTTTCTTTTGGAATTAATTAGACATTAATTTAACTACTTGGGACTTATTTTCTTTATCTGCTGTAAAAAATAAAAATACAGAGAAACTAATCTCAATGTGGCAAAAATATAAAAAAGGTATCTAACTCCTAGAATCATCTTGAGATTTTGGCAGTTAAATAGATTAATCCACACACAACACTTCAGTTCAGTTGCTCAGTCGTGTCTGACTTTTTGTGACCCCGTGAACTGCAGCATGCTAGGCCTCCTTATCCATCACCAACTGCCAGAGTTCACCCAAACCCATGTCCATTGATTCAGTGATGCCATCCAACCATCTCATCCTCTGTTGTCCCCTTCTCCTCCTGCCCACAGTCCTTCCCAGCATCAGGGTCTTTTCAAATGAGTCAGCTCTTCGCATCAAGTTATCAAAGTATTGAAGCTTCAACTTCAACATCAGTCCTTCCAATGAACACCCAGGACTGATCTCCCTTAGGATGGACTGGTTGGATCTCCTTGCAGTCCAAGGGACTCTCAAGAGTCTTCTCCAACAACACAGTTCAAAAGCATCAGTTCTTTGGTGCTCAGCTTTCTTCACAATCCAACTCTCACATCCATACATGACCACTGGAAAAACCATAGCCTTGACTAGATGGACCTTTGTTGGCAAAGTAATGTCTCCGCTTTTCAATATTCTGCCTAGGTTGGTCATAACTTTTCTTCCAAGGAGTAAGCGTCTTTTAATTTCATGTCTGCAGTCACCATTTCCAGTGATTTTGGAGCCCCCCAAAATAAAGTCTGTCACTATTTGCATTGTTTCCCCATCTATTTGCCATGAAGTGATGGGACCAGATGCCATGATCTTAGTTTTCTGAAATTTGAGCTTTAAGTCAATTTTTTCACTCTCCTCTTCCACTTTCATCAAGAGACTCTTTAGTTCTTCACTTTCTGCAATAAGGGTGATGTCATCTGCATATCTGAGATTATTGATATTTCTCCCAGCAATCTTGATTCCAGCTTGTGCCTCTTTCAGCCCAGCGTTTCTCATGATGTACTCTGCATATAGGTTAAATAAGCAGGGTAACAGTATACAGCCTTGTCGTACTCCTTTTACTATCTGGAAGCAGTCTGTTGTTCCATGTCCAGTGCAACTTGTTGCTTCCTGACCTTCATGTAGGTTTCTCAAGAGGCAGGCCAGGTGGTCTGGTATTCCCATCTCTTTCAGATTTTCCACAGTCAGAAGTTGGCATATTGAAGTACTTAGTGTTAGATATCATTATTGTCATTGTGTTGTCATTTTTAAATTATTGAATTCAAGAAAGTTGAATTTTATTCTCTCAATTTATCATGTATTAGTAAATAAGTTAATGTTAGACAAGGACAGTTTATAAATACATTACCTTGCACACCAAAATGTTTCATCAACTTGTACATTTAACATAAGTTTTTATTAAAAAAAAAAGGCATCTATTTAAGTGTAGGATTTTGGCCATATTATGTCACAGTATGTACAATTCTACAACTAAAAATTTTAAGTTTTGAAAAGTTTTACTTTCAGCATTATATTTAAAACTGTCACTAGTAAAAGTCAATACCCTGATTTATACGTGTACTAAGTCACTTCAATCATGTTCAACTCTTTGCAACTCTTTGGAACAGAGCCCACCAGGATCCTCTGTCCATAAGATTCTCCAGGCAAGGATACTGGTGTAGGTTAACATACGCTCCTCCAGGGGATCTTCCCGACCCAGGGATTGAACCCACATCTCTTCCATCTCCTGTAGCGGCAGCTTGGGTTTTTACCACTGGTGCCACCTGACATTAAAACTTTATATATAATAGCTTTAACCATTTTCTAACACAATTTTTATGTAAAAGGACTCCTTCCATTTCATGTATATATAGAGAAAACTATGAAAAGGGCAAATAACCTACAGTTCACTAAGATATTATCTTATTGTTTTGTTTGCTACATCTACAACAGATATTATAGTAAATGATTCAATTATATTTTTTCCAGAAACAGGATTTATCATTAAAACAAAATCTTTAGTAAACTAACATAACATTGCTAGTGGCAATGTTACATTAAAATTTTACTTTTTTAATGACAAATGAAAAGACATGAGGTTGTTTAATTTTTAATTTACTATATATTGTAGGGCGTGTATTGATATTTAAATTTAGAATATTTAAAAAGTAAAACAAAATTTATCTTATCCTAATGTTTTAGGTGTAATCTTTCAGTTTTCTTAATAAGTGATATTTACATGTCTCTTAAAATTCATAGCAAAATAGAGATGCTTAGAATGAAATTAAAAAGTCTTCCTTCCTCCAACATCCTTTCCTCAAATGTGAGCATATTAAATTTCTTGTATTCATTATTTAAAAATATATTAATATTCATGTAAATACTTTATTTCCTATGTCAATATTGTCACTTAATGATAGTATTTTACACGTAAAAATAATTCTATTTCTCATGCTGTCAAATACCCACTTTACTATATTGTATGAATGTATCACAACCTTTTAAACCAGTTCACTATAAAATCAAGTAATTTCCATTACATGTTTGTATTTAAATTTTTGATACATATTTTTAACAAAAGGAAATCTTCATGATAAGAATGATACTGAAGTTTTCTTATCCTTATACTTTTATGACTATTTTATAATAAAATGAATATAAACAAATTATATTTTAGAGAAGCAGTTAGCAAATCATAATTTCTGTCATATAAAACTGTGAAAACAATATTTTATTTAGCCTTTTCTATGCTGAGATCTATAATTTAGGAATCTGATGAATTATGAGAACAAGTGTGGGTACATTTTTCACTCCATGGTTTACTATCACAATATGAATGCAAAACAAAATAGGCATCACTTTAGACAGATTCTCCACTTTCACATCTAAGGTCTTGGTCTTCTGTCACTCAGAAGAGCCAAGGTCAAAGAGATCCAAGGTAGTTCACCTTGGATACAGACTTGACCATCAAAATGCAAGCTGTAATATAAAGCTGAACATTTGTCAAAGGTTGGTGAACATGTGTCCCACATTCACATTTAAATCTGCATGTAGAGCACATAAGAATTGGTGAAATTTAAGAAAGTGATTTGCCAAAGAGGAAAATTATGGTAATTAGTTTAAGAGTGAGAGTTACTCATTTAGACAATTTGAAACATCAGTGATCCAGATGATAGAAATGGGACATCAGCACACATTTCCTAAATTATAGTTTTAATAAAATAAATTTCAAAATGCTACAGCTTATTCTCAAGCAACTTTTTAAGATTGTTCTTTTTGTCTACAACTGAGGGTAAAATATCCAAATAGAAAAAAAAAAAAAAAAAAAAACAAACTTTTAAAGCTTCATCAGGAAAAGGTTTAATTCAATAATGCATAGTTCCTTGTGATGGAGAAAATGTCACTGTAGTCAGGGTGAGTGTTGAAGTATGTAAAACACAGAAGGGAGTGCTAAAACTTGTATTAGCATAATTGATATTGACTTTAACATATGAAATAAGTAAACTCAGAAATCAGAGCATAAGCACAGACCCATTCTGGGAGACTTTTATTTTCTAAGTATCTGTAAGATTATAAATAACATTAATTTTCTTAACTGGAAAAATGTAATTTTATTTTTTGTAAAACTCTTTGCAAGTAAAATTAATAGTCTTTCACCTAAACATTAATGAAGTAACAAAAGAATTTTAACAGTGGAAAAAAAAGCAATGAATATACTCTATAAATAATTAAAGTGAACTATACAGTCCATGAAATTGTCCAGGCCAGAATACTGGAATGGGTAGCTTTTCCCTTCTCCAGGGTAATCTTCCCAATCCAGGGATCAAACCCAGGTCTCCAGCATTGCAGGCAGATTCTTTACCAGTTGAGCCACAAGGGAAGCCCAAGAATGATGGAATGGGTAGTCTGTCCCTTCTCCAGTGAATCTTCCTGACTCAGGAATGGAACCATGGTCTCCTGAATGCAGGTGGATTCTTTACCAACTGAGCTATGAGGGAAGCCCCTTAGAGTTGATAATTAGGGGCAAATACATACTGAAGTTTGAATTTAATTTCATATAAAACAAATATTTTCACAGAGTTACTGTATTTTGGGATGTATTATTTTGGTTCTCAAATTTTACTAACCATTTTATATAACTGTTTGCTCTTTTGATATGGAATATATATATTTCAGGAACAGCAAACTTCTTATTAATATTTAACTGCATCAGCTAATAGTAAACATTGGAAAGGTAACAGCTGCTCTCATTTTTACCAAGAACTTGTTAATTTAAATATAGCTTAAATAGTGATTTTTTTTTTTAAGGAAAATGGGAAACTTTCCTAAAAATGTGGAAAAATGGAAGAATAAAAATTCCCTGTTTTTTAAAAATCACATCAAATCACCGACAGCATGTTTAGCATCCTCTTGTAGAAGAAATTCTCATTAAAAAATTACTTGGTGTCTAAGGAGAGTTATGTTGTATAATATATTAAAATTTTACAGACCAATCATATTTTGCCAAAAGATGAACATCCCTAATTCTAAATATTCCTAATACTAAGTATTAAATTTTAAGAAACATAAGCAACTGGCTCTATTCATATTATTATAGTAGATTTTCTCTTATTCATGTTTTAATTATGTCCTGTACATGTAAGTTTAAGACATATTGCAAACCAGCTATATAATACAAGAAATGGGAACAAAGCTTTCGTCAACTGATTGAGAAAAAAACTTAGAGCTTTACGTGCTCAGCTGTGTCTAAGTAAGCCAATTACAGTCAAATTGAAAGCATTTTAAATGTAATGCATGATATAACTTTGAAAGACTATGTGCAGAAATAACATTTATATTAAAATCTGAGATTTGTTTAGTGTTTAAACTTAATGAACTGTAGAAATGCAAGGTGAAAGGAAATCTTTGGCTTCAACAATTTTTCTTATGTCAAATTGATCTTCTTGTTTAATAGTTTGCTTTTGTCAATATAACTAGAGCATTTACTGTAAATATGAACTCATTCTAAATTTCTGCAGCTGAAGAAGAGAATGTTAAAAATATTATTTTTTCCTGTTCATTTGCTGCTTGACTCTAGATTATTTACAAGTTTGCTTCTCTCATACAAATGGGTCATCTTTTCCACCCAATTGCAACTACACTGACAAGTAATGAGCCTTCTAAATCTATTAATAGTTTTTCTCTTACCAAAGCTTCAGTACACAGGATTAAGTATTACAAATCTCAGTTTGCAATGGGTCATTCTCAGAAAAAGAGAATAGCTTTTAATAAATGAAACAAAGATGAATATTTTTACTGATAAAAGTTACAATTGACAAAGAAGATAGACATCATAAAACAACTCATGATTAGCAACAAGGAAACAAAGATACATAAAGCAAAAATCAGAAGCAATATAAGGGGAAAGAAAAAATATATAATCATAGTGAGACATATTAACATTTCTTTGAGGATATTAAGTGCAGAAAAAATAATAGAAGCATCTTGAATTGATGTCATTAATAATTTAAATATAATAAATTTCTATTATATATCCTACAAAAATATATTTAAAATTTTATATCTCAAATGTTATCAGATACCCATAGGACACTGAGAAAAACTGGCAAAAAGATAAACATTACTAAATTTCTTTTTATGATTCAGTTATACATAAATACATATTATTTTTGAAATTATTTTCTATTCTAGGTTTTTTCAAGATATTGACTATCCCTGTGCTAAACAGTAAACCTTTGTTGCTTGTTGGGTATCTTTTTCTTTTAAATTAGAAATCTAGCATTCTACTTATATGAAGTCAAATAGAATCAAAATGTCATACTATTTTTAGGCAAAAATTCATAAGTTTTCTAAAATATATGCATTACACATATTTATATATGCCCTGGGATTTCTTTGGAGGGAATGATGCTACAGCTGAAACTCCAGTACTTTGGCCACCTCATGTGAAGAGTTGATTCATTGGAAAAGATTCTGATGCTGGGAGAGATTGGGGGCAGGAGGAGAAGATGACGACAGAGGATGAGATGGCTGAATGGCATCACTGACTCGATGGACGTGAGTCTGAGTGAACTCCAGGAGTTGGTGATGGACAGGGAGGCCTGGCGTGCTGCGATTCATGGGGTCGCAAAGTGTCGCACATGACTGAGCGACTGAACTGAACTGAGGTTCATCCACCTCATTAGAACTGACTCAAATACACCTTTTTTAAGGTTGTGTAATATTCCATTGTATATTTGTACCATTGCTTCTTTATCCACTCATCTGTCGATGGGCATCTAAGTTACTTCCATGTTCTAGCTAATGTAAATAACCCTGCAATGAACTTTGGGGTACATGTGTCTTTTTCAATTTTGGTTTCCTCAGGGTATATGCATAGTAGTGGCATTGCTGGGTCATATCATGGTTTTATTTCTCTTTTTTTTAAGGAATCTCCGTACCCATCTTCCATAGTGGCTGAATCAATTTGCATTCCTACTACCAATGCAAGAGGATTCCTTTTTCTTCACACCCTCTTCAGGATTTATTATTGTTAGACTTTTTGCTGATGGCTGTTCTGACTGGTGTAAGGTGATGCCTCCTTGTAGTTTTGATTTGCATTTCCCTAATAATGAGGGAACCACATTCCCTGGTGGCTCAGACAGTAAAGCATCTGCCTGCAGTGTAGGAGACCCGGGTTCAATCCCTGGGTTGGGAAGATCCCCTAGAGAGGGAAATGGCGAGTGAAGTTGAGTATCTTTTCATGTGTTTGTTAGCCATATGTATGTCTTCTTTGAAGAAATATCTGTTTAGGTCTTTTGCCCACTATTTGATTGGGTTGTTTGTGGTATTGAGTTTTTCGGGTATTGAATTGTATGAGCTGCTTGTATATTTTGGAAATTGATTCTTTGTCAGTTTTTTCCTTTGCTTTTATTTTTTCCGATTCTGAGGGCTGTCTTTTCACCTTGTTTTTAGTTTTCTTTGCTGTGCAAAACTTTTAAGTTTAACTATGTCCCACTTGTTTATTTTTGTCTTTATTTCCACTACTCTAGGAGGTGGGTCATAGAGGATCTGGCTTTAATATATGTAGAGTGTTTTGCCTATGTTTTCCTCAGAGTTTTATAGTTTCTGGTCTTATAATTAGGTCTGTAATCCATTTTGAGTTTATATTTGTGTAGGGTGTTAGGAAGTGTTCTAATTTCATTCTTTTATATGTAGCTGTCCAGTTTTCCCAGCACCGCTTATTGAAGAGGTTATCTTTGCCCCATTGTATATTCTTGCCACCTTTGTAAAAAAATAACGTACCCATAGGTGTGCGAGTTAGTCTCTGGGTTCTCTATCTTGTTCCATTGGTCTATATTTCTGTTTTTGTGCCAGTACCATACTGTCTTGATGACTATAGCTTTGTAGTATAGTCTGGAGTCTGGGAGCTTGATTCCCCCAGCTCCATTCTTCATTCTCAAGACAGCTTTGGCTATCTGGGGTCTTTTGTGTTTCCATATGAATTGTGAAATTTTTTTGTTCTAGTTTTGTGAAAAATGCCATTGGTAATTTGAATGGGATCACAATGAATATGTAGATTGCATTTGGTTGTATAGTCATTTTCACAAGATTGATTCTTCCTACCCAGGACCATGGAATATCTCTCCATCTGTTTATGTCATCTTTGATTTATTTCATCAGTGTCTTATAATTTTCTGTGTACAGTTCTTTTGTCTCCTTGGGTAAGTTTATACCTAGATATATTATTCTTCTTGTTGCAATGGTGAATGGGATTGATCCCTTAATTTCTCTTTCTAATTTTTCATTGTTACTATACAGGTATTCAAGTGATTTCTGTATATTGACATTGTATCCTGTTACTTTGCTAAATTCAATGATTAGCCTTAGTAATTTCCTGATAGTTTCTTTTGGGTTTTACATGTATAGTGTCATGTCATCTGCAAACAGTGAGTGTTTTACTTCTTTTCTGATCTGGATTCCTTTCTTTCTTTCTTTTTTTTTTCTTCTCTAATTTCCATAATAGGACTTCCAAAACTATGTTGGATAATAGTGGTGAGAATGGACACCTTTGTCTTCTTGATCTTAGAGGGAATGCTTTCAGTTTTTCAAGATTGAGAATAATGTTTGCTGTGGGCTTATCAGATATGGCCATTACTATGTTAGGGTAGGTTCCTTCTGTGCCCATTTTTTGAAGTGTTTTATCATAAATGGGTGCTGAATGTTGTCAAAGGCTTTTTATGCATTTGTTGAGATGATCATATGGTTTTTATCTTTCAATTTTTTAATTTAATGTATCAACATTGATTTTGCATTTATTGAAGAATCCTTGCATCCCTGGAATAAACTCAACTTGATCATGGTGTATGAGCTTTTTAATGTGTTGTTGAATTCTGTTTGCTAAAAATTTGTTGAGAATTTTTGCATCTATGTTCATAAGTGATGCTGGCCTGTAATTTCCTTTTTTGTGTGTTGTCTTTGCCTGGTTTTATACCAGGGTGATTGTGGCCTCATATAATGAGTTTGGAAGTGTTTCTTCCTCTGAAATTTTTGGAAGGGTTTCAGAAACATAGGCTTTAGCTCTTCTCTAAATGTTTGATGGAATTCCCATGTGAATCCATCTGGCTCTGGGCTTTTGTTTTATGGGAAATTTTTGATCACAGTTTTGATTTCAGTGTTTGTAACTGGTTTGTTCATAATTTCTATTTCTTCCTTGTTCAGTCATGGGAGGTTGGAATTTTTCTAAGAATCTATCCATTTTCTCTAGGTTGTCCATTTTACTAGCATATACTTGCTCATAATATTGTCTTATAATCCCTTGTACTTCTGTGTTTTTTGTTGTAACTTTTCATTTTTCATTTCTAATTTTGCTGATTTATCTCCTTTTTTTTTTTTTTTTCCTGACGGGTCTGGCTACAGGTTTGTCAATTTTGTTTATCTTGTCAAAGAACCAGCTTTAATTTTATTAATCTTTGCTATTGTTTCTTTCATTTGTTTTTCATTTGTATCTGCTCTGATCTTTATGATTTGTTTCCTTCTGCTAACTTTGGATGTTTTTTTGTTTGTTTGTTTGTTTTTCTTTTGCCAGCTGGTTTGGATGTACTTAGGTTGTCTATGCGAGGCTTTTCTTATTTCTTGAGGTAGAATTGTATTTTTATAAACTTCTCTCTTAGAAATGCTTTTCCTGAATCCCATAAAGTTTGGGTTGTTGTGTTTTCATTGTCATTTGTTTCTAGGAATCTTTTGATTTCCCTTATTTCTTCGGTAAAGTCTGCATTATTTAGTAATGTATTGTTTAATCTCAATGTGTTTGTGTTTTTTGCAGTTTTGTTCCTGTAGTTGATATCTAGTCTCATAGCATTGTGATCAGAGAAGATACTTGATATGATTTCAATTTTCTTAAATTTACTGAGGCCCAAGATGTGGTCTATCCTAGAGAATGTTCCATGTGCACTTGAAAAAAGTGAAAAAAGTGTATTCTTCTGCATTTGGATGGAAACTCCTGAAGATATCAATTAGGTCCATTTGGTCTAATGTTTTATTTAAGGTTTGTGTTTCCTTATTGATTCTCTGTTTTCATGATCTGTTCATTGGTATAAGTGGAGTGTTAAAATCCCCTATTATTATTGTGTTACTGTCAATTTCTCCTTTTATTCCTGTTAGTATTTTCCTTATGTATTATTTTTACTATCATTATTCTGAATTCTCTTTCAAGTAGATTGCTGATTTCCTCTTCATTTATTTGGTCTTGTGAGTTTCTACCTTGTTCTTTCATTTGTGCTGTATTTCTTTTCTTTCTTTTTTTTTTAACATGCTCTGTTTGAGGTCCCCTATTCCCAGGCCTTAGGGTTGTATTCCTTCTTCATTTTGGTTTTTGCCTTTGGAAAGAAAGGTCTGTTGAGTGGTTTGTGTTGACTCCTTCCTGGGGGTGGCTTGTGCCTGTGTTCTAGTGGGAGAAGATCAAGCAGATCAAGCAGGTAATTACAGAAATAATGGGACATATACACATACTTCCACACATACAGTTATAACAAAAGTATTCTAAAGAAAAGAGTACAGGAGATTGACTTGGTGAACAAGGGAAACCAAATGTGATAATCAACCAATTAAGTCAGAGCTCAGTTCAGTTCAGTTAAGTTGCTCAGTTGTGTCCAACTATTTGCGACCCCATGAATCATAGCATGCTATGCCTCGCTGTCCGTCACCAACTCCCAGAGTTCACTCAAACTCATGTCCATCGAGTCGGTGATGCCATCCAACCATCTCCTAATCAGAACTAGCTGATACTCAGTCTTGAAAATTGAGCCTGAATAGAGTGCCAACTGGGGAATATAGCAAAGAGAGTTCAATAATTTAACTTACATAGTGAAAAAAGAAAGAGTGGAAGAAAAGAGAGAGGAAAAAAGGGAGAAGGGAGAGAAAAGGAAGGGATGGAAAAGAGGGTAAAAAAAAAAAAGAGAGAAAATAGAAAAGCAAAGATAAATAGACATATGTTAAAAAGATTTATATATACTCAGGAATAGCTACAGCTGGTAAAGAACCATAAGAAAATCAGTCAAATATATAAAAAACAAAATCAGAAGAATCACACGCACTAAAAAAAACGAAAAAAAAAGGTAAAAAAGAAAAAAAATCTTAAAAAGAATTTTTCTTTTTAACAAGAAAAAGAGGAAAACTCCCCAGCACCACAAAAAGCTAATGTGAAGGCAGAAATATGTAGGGAGAATAAATAGTGTGATTTATAAGGGAAAAAATTTCTCAAGGTCATAGTTCTTAGTTGTGGAGACTGCCCCCATGTATAGGTTGGATTAGTGTCCTGTGAAGTTTTCCTGTTTGGGGAGCTTATGCCTATGTTCTGGTTGATGAAGCTGGGTCTCCTCTCTCTGAAAGGCAGTGCTGTGTCCAGTAGTACATTTTGGGGTGTGTATGGGTTCAGTATGTCTTTGGGCAGTCCATCTGGCTTTGGCATTTTTAGACACGTCTATTTCTGCAGCCATGTCAAAGTGGCCCTTTCAGCATAGCTTCACGGCCACCAGCCCCCTACTTGTCCCTGGAATCCTTGCCCGTGCTTCTGTTTCTGGATCCCACCCTGCACTGCAGGAGGGAGGTTGCTAGGAAGAGGCTTGTGTGGATCTTTCCTCAACTCCAGGACCCTGCCCTCTGCATCACAGACTTGTGTGGGCTTCCCTCAGCCCCACGAGCTTGTGCTGTGTTGCAGGGCTTTTGCACTTGTTTGCATTTGTTTTGGCTCACCGGCCCACAGTGAATGTCGCAGGGCCTGTGTGCACTTGTTTCATCTCTCCCTTCCGGCCCTCTGCATCCCAGGGCTTGTGTGTACTTGCCTCAGCTCCTGGGGCCCGCTCTCTGCATTGCGGGGCTTGTGTGCACTTGCCTCACCTCAGCAGGCCCACCCTGTATGTCATGGGGTTTGTGTGTTCTTTTGGCTCCCTGGGTCTGCCCTATGTGACACACGTTTTGTGTACTCTGTGCCTCTGTCAGCATGCTGGCCTGCCCTCTGCACTATGGGGCTTCTGAAGGCTTCTCTTGGTCCCCTGAGCCCACCATCTGGTTGGGACCACAGTCTGTGAGCTGTTTATGGGCTGAGAAGTACAGCTTTCTCGACCCTCTAAGTCCCTGCTTTGCCTGGTTTTCCAAGATTCTACAGCACCCACTTTAGGCCCACCTGTGAGGAAGCTCCCCAGTGCTCAGAAACTCTTCCTGCATCACAACTCCCTCCCTCCCATGGGGCACAAGCTCACATCCAGAAGTTCTCCGTCTTTTCCCTTGTTATGTCTCCATCCTCTCTCCTACCTCATTCCAGGAAGTTTAGCCTGCCCCTCTGGGGCTTGGGGTCTTCTCCTGTCACCTAGAGGTTCTTTGTAGGAGTTGTTTCATTGATGAGTTTTTAATGTATTTGTGGGGAGGTTGGTGATCTCCCCATCTAACTCCTCCACCATCTTCTTCCACTCCCAGTAATTCTTGATTTTATATTAAAATTATTGATACTTGGATTCTACATCAATTATGACATTGTCTGTCATAATTCTTACTGTGGTATGGTGTACTAGGCACTGGACTAGGCATGAAGAATACAAAGACAAGCATATTCCCTGCACTTTTGACAAGTGAACTAAGATTAAAGTATAGACTACTATGTGCCATGACAGAAGAATACCCAGAATGCTGTGGAATATTAGAAAAGAGAATCAGATTGAAGGATCAGAAAAAGTTTGAGGGGTTTCCTTGTCTGAATTTTGAAAGAAAATAATCTGCTATGCAAACCAAGAGAAACTTGAGGCATGATAGAAAATATTTCATGTCAAAAGGCCCAAACATAATAGTGAACATGATCCATTAATAAAAGTGATTGAGTATGGTTATAGCATAGAATGTAAGAGCAGTGCTGATGAGCATTAGCTCTGAGAAGTAAAAGAAAATCTTGAATGCTTTACATAAAGGTTTAAAACTATTCAGTAAAGATATGCAAAACCACAAATGAATTTAAATAAAGTGCTATGAATAATTTTGTTCTTTTAGAATATTTCCCTGGAATTTTTGAAAACTGAACTTGAATGGTGAGGCTTTTATTAGAAGGATATTTCAGCAGTACAAGCAAGATATTACAAGGGCTTGAACTAAAACAGTGTTACTGAGAATAATGAAATGGGAATAGATTTCAAGGACATCTAGGAGGAAAATTAAATAGAACATAGAACACAGAGTTTGTGTTTAAAGGTATTAACAATAATAGTAACAATAACATCTAAGCATTTTCTGTGTGCTGCATATTATAAGTATTTTATCTTCACAAATACTAGAATAGTATAAAGCAAGTAATATGTTGTTACACTCAGTAAGTTATTATTTAATTTTGGTATGGCTGACTATAACATACATACTTTTAAACACTATGCAATATTCACTTTTTAATTGAGATATAGTTGATGTAAATATTATATAAGTTAGAGGAGTACAACATAGTGATTCACAATTTTTAAAGGCCATACTCTACTTGCAGTTACTATAGAATATCAATTATATTCCCTGTTATGCAGTATATTCTTATAGCTTATTTACCATATACATAATAATATGTATCTCTTAATCCCCTAACTCTCTTTTCCCTCCTCCTTTCCCTCTCTCACTGGAAGCCACTAGTTTGTTCTCTTTATCTTTGAATCTGATTACTTTTTGTTATGCTTACTAGTTTGTTTTATTTAAAGATTCCTTAGGTAAGTGGAACCATAGAATATTTATCTTTCTCTGTCTAATCTATTTCAATAGCATAATATCCTTCAAGCCCACCCATATTGTTAGAAATGGCAAATTTTCATTCTTCTTTATGGCTGAGTAAAATTCCATTGAAAAATTATATAATATATACATAGTATATAAATACATGTATACAATATTCCATCATATGTCTATATATTTATAATCACAATATATGCACATACCATATATATGTGTGTGTGTGTATGTGTGTTTATAAAAGTACACACATGGCATTTTTATCCATTCACTAGTTGATGGCACCTTAGATTCTTTGCAATACTAAGTAATGCTTTTATGAACATTGGGGCGCATGTATCTTTGTGAACTAGTGTGTTTGTTTTATTTGGATATATACTAGGGACTGGTATTGCTGAATCATGATAATTCTACTTTTAGATTTTTGGGAAACTTCCATTCTGTTTTTCACAATGGCTGAAAAAGTTGCATTCCCAACAGCAGTGTATCAGGCTCCCTTTGCTTCACAACCTTGACAACATTTCACTTTTGTGGTCTTTTTGATGATAGCCAGTCTGAGACATGTGATGTGATATCTTATCGTGGTTTTAATTTGCATTTTTCTTATGATTACAAATGTTGAGCATCTTTTCATGTGCCTGTTGGCTATATTTATATCTTCACTGGAAAAATGTCTTCCCCTATCAGCTTATTAGTTTTTTGATATTGAGTTATATAAGTTTCTGCATATTTTGGATGAAAGTGAAAGTTACTCAGTCCTCTCCAACTCTTTGTGACTCCATGGATTATACAGTCCATGGAATTCTCCAGGCCAGAACACTGGAGTGGGTAGCTTTTTCCCTTCTCCAGTGGACCTACCCAACCCAGAAAGAGAACCAGGGTCTCCTGTATTGCAGGAGGATTCTTTAACACCTGAGCTATTAGGGAAGCACAAGTAGTGAAATAAAATGACTGGAAAGGGTGAATTTAACTCAGACGACCATAATATCTACTACTGTGGGCAAGAATCCCTTATAAGAAATGGAGTAGCCCTAATAATCAACAAAAGAGTCTGAAATGGAGTAGTTGGATGCAATATCAAAAATGACAAAATGATCTCTGTTCATTTCCAAGGCAAACCATTCGATATTACAGTAATCCAAGTCTATGCACCAACTAGTAATGCTGTAGAAGCTGAAGTTGAATGGTTCTATGAAGACCTACAAGACCTTCTAGAACTAACACCCAAAAAAGATGTTCTGTTCATTATAGGGGACTGTAATGTAAAAGTAGGAAGCCAAGTGGAGTAATAGGCAAATTTGGCCTTGAGTACAAAATGAAGCAGGGTAAGGGCTAACACAGTTTTGCCAAGATAATGCACAGGTCATAGCAAACACCCTCTTCCAAAACCACAAGAGAAAACTTTACACATGGACATCACCTAATGGTTGATACCAAAATCAGATTGATTATATTCTTTGCAGCCAAAGATGGAGAAGCTCTATACAGTCAGAAAAAACAAAACCTGGAAAATGACTTTGGCTCAGATCATGAACTTCCTATTGAAAAATTCAGACTTAAATTGAAGAAAGTAGGGAAAACTACTAGACCATTCAGCTATGACCTAAATCAAAGCACTTACGATTATAGTGGAAGTGACAAATAGATTTAAGGGATTAGATCTCATAGACAGAGTGCCTGAAAATCAATCAACAGAGGTTTGTGACATTGTAAAGGAGGCAGTGATCAAGACCATCCCCAAGAAAAGAAATGCAAAAAAGAAAAATGGTTATCTGAGGAGGCCTTACCCATAGCTCAGAAAAGAAGAGAGGCTAAAGGCAAAGGAGAAAAGAGAAGATACCAATTTGAATTCAGTGTCCCAAAGAAGAGCAAGAAGAGATAAGAAAGCCTTCCTCAGTGACCATTGCAATGAAATAGAGGAAAACAATAGAATGGAAAAGACTAGAGATCTCCTCAAGAAAGTTAGAGATACCAAGGGGACATTTCATGCAATATAGGCACAATAAATGACAGAAATGTTATGGACCTAAGAGAAGCAGGAGATACTAAGAAGAGGTGTCACAAATACACAGACGTATTATAGAAAAAATATCCACATGATCCAGATAACCAGGATGGTGTGATCTCTCACCAAAAGCCAAATATCCTGGAATTTGAAGTTAAGTGGCCCTTATAAAGCATCACTATGAATAAAGCTGGTGGAGGTGATGGAATTCCAGTTGAGCTATTTCAAATGCTGAAAGATGATGCTGTGAAAGTGCTGCACTCAATATGCCAGCAAATTTGGAAAACTCAGCAGTGGCCACAGGACTACAAAAGATCAATTTTCATTTCAATCCCAAATAAAGGCAATGCCAAAGAGTGCTCAGACTACCACACATTTTCCTTCACCTCACATGCTAGCAAAGTAATGTGCAAAATTCTCCAAGCTAGGCATCAACAGTAGATGAATGGTGAACTACCAGATGTTCAAGCTGGATGTTAAAAAGGCAGAGGAACCAGAGATCAAATTGCCAACATCCACTGGATCATAGACAAAGCAAGAGGGTTCCAGGAAAACATCTACTTATTCTTTATTGACTATGTCAAAGCCTTTTACTGTGTGGATCTCAACAAACTATGGAAAATTTTTTAAGAGATGTGTATATCAGACCACCTGACCTGCCTCCTGAGAAATCATGCAGGTCAAGAAGCAACAGCTAGAATTGGACATGGAACAGCAGACTGGTTCCAAATTGGGAAAGGAGTACGTCAAGGCTGCATATTGTCACCCTGATTATTTAACTTGTATGCAGAGTACATCATGTGAAATGTCAGGCTGGATGAAGCACAAGCTAGGATCAAGATTGCTGGGAGAAATATCAATAAACTAAGATACGTAGATGACACCACCTTTATGGCAGAAAGCAATGAAGAACTAAAGAGCCTCTTGATGAAACTGAAAGAGGAAAGTGGAAAAGTTGGCTTAAAACTCAACATGCAGAAAAACTAAGATAATGGCATCCAGTCCCATCACCTCATGGCAAATAGCTGGGGAAACAATAGAAAAAGTGAGAGACTATTTTTTGGGGTTCTCAAATCCCTGAGATGATGACTGTAGCCATGAAATTAAAAGACACTTGCTCCTTGGAAGAAAAGATATGACCAACCTAGAGAGTATATTAAAAAGCAGAGATATTACTTTACCAACAAAAGTCTGTCTAGTCAAAGCTATGTTGTTGTTGTTGTTGTTGTTGTTTTTCCAGTAGTCATATATGGATATGAGAGTTGGACTATAAACAAAATTGAGCACTGAAGAATTGATGCTTTTGATCCTTAGTGTTAATTCAAGGGCATTCTTTTTAATAACTGAGTACTATTCCATTGTGTATATGTACGACAGCTTTCTTATCCATTTGGCTGCCAATGGATATCTACATTGTATCCATATCCTGCCTAGTGTAAACAGTGCTGTGATGAACGTTGAGGTACATGTGTCTCTTTCAATTGTGGTTTCCTCAGTATGTATGCCCAGCAGTGGGAATGCTGGGTGATATGACAGTTTTATTTCCAGTTTAAGGAATCTCCACAATATTCTCCATAGTGGCTGTACTAGTTTGCATTCCCACCAACAGTGTAAGAGGGTTTCCTTTTCTCCTCACATTCTCCAGCATTTATTGTTTGTAAACTTTTTGATAGCAGCCACTCTGACTGGCATGAGATGGCATCTCATTATGGTTTTGATTTACATTTCTCTGATAATGAGTGATGTTGATCATCTTTTCATGTATTTGTTAGCCATCTGTATGTCTTCTTTGGAGAAATGGCTGTTTAGTTTTTGGAGCATTTTTTGATTGGGTCATTTAGTTTTCTGGAATTGAACTACAGGAGCTGCTTGTATATTTTTGAGATTAATTATTTGTCAGTTGCTTCATTTGCTATTATTTTCTCCCATTCTGAAGGCTGTTTTTCACCTTATTTATAGTTTCCCTTGTTGTGCAAAAGCTTTTAAGTTGAATTAGGTCCCATTTGTTTATTTTTGCTTTTATTTCCATTACTCTGGGAGGTGGATCATAGAGGATCCTTCTGTGATTTATGTCAGAAAGTGTTTTGCCTATGTTCTCCTCTAGGAGTTTTATAGTTTCTGGTTTTACCTTTAGATCTTTAATCAATTTTGTGTTTATTTTTGTGTATGGTGTTAGAAAGTGTTCTAGTTTCATTCTTTTACAAGTGATTGACCAGTTTTCCCAATACCACTTGTTAAAGAGATTGTCTTTCCTCCATTGTATATTCTTGCCTCCTTTGTCAAAGATAAGGTATCCATAGGTGTGTGGATTTATCTCTGGGCTTTCTATTTTGTTCCATTGATCTATATTTCTATTTTTGTGCCAGTACCATACTGTCTCAATGACTGTAGCTTTGTAGTATAGCCTGAAGTCAGGCTGGTTGATTCCTCCAGTTCCATTCTTTCTCAAGATTGCTTCGGCTATTCGAGGTTTTTTTTTTTTTTTTTTTCCTTACAAATTGTGAAATTGTTCTAGTTCTCTGAAAAATACTGTTGGTAGCTTGATAGGGATTGCATTGAAAATATAGATTGCTTTGGGTAGTATACTCATTTTCACTATATTGATTATTCCAATCCATGAACATGGTATATTTCTCCATCCATTTGTGTCATCTTTGATTTCTTTCATCAGTGTTCTATGGTTTTCTATATACAGGTCTTTTGTTTCTTTAGGTAAATTTATTCCTAAGTAGTTTATTCTTTTAGTTGCAGTGGTGAATGGAATTGTTTCCTTAATTTCTCTTTCTGCTTTCTTATTGTTAGAGGTGGATGAAACTGGAGCCTATTAAACACAGTGAAGTAAGTCAGAAGAAAAAACACCAATACAATATATTAACATATATATATGGAATTTAGAAAGATGGCAACGATGACCCTATATGTGAGAGAACAAAAGAGACATGGATGTAAAGAATAGTCTTTTGGACTCTGTGGGAGAAGGCGAGGGTGGGATGATTTGAGAGGATAGCTTTGAAACATGTATTTTATCATATGTGAAATAGATTGCCAGTCTAGGTTCTATGATGAGACAAGGTGTTCAGGGCTGGTGAACTGGGATGACCCTGAGGGATGGGATGAGGGGGAAGGTGGGAGTGGGGCTCAAGATGGGGAACACATGTACACCCATGGCTGATTCATGTCAATGTATGGCAAAAATCACTACTAAAATTCATAAGTCCAAGGTCAGAGATATAATATTTCAAACCTCATGTAAACTAATAGTTTGAACACTGCCTCACACCATACACAAATGTCAATTCAAACTGGCTTAATGACTTCAATATAACACATGACAACATAAAACCCCTACAAGACAACATAAGAAAAAACTCTTTGACATAAATCCCTGCAAAATTTTCTTAGGTTAATCTCCCAAGCCAAATGACATAAAAGCAAAACTAAACAAATGGGACCTAAGCAAACTTAAGTTTTTCACAGCAGAGGAAACCATAAAACAAGATGAAAAAACAATCTACAGACTGGCAGAAAATACTTGTAAATGTTGTGACCGACAAGGTGTTAACTTCCAAAACATATAAATGGCTCATACAGTTAAATAACACTGAAAGAGAAACCAAATATATTAAAAAAAAAAATAGAAGAACTAAATATACGTTTGTCTAATGAAGATACAGATGGCCAGCATGCACCAGAAAAGATAATCAACATCACTATTCATTAGAAATTGCAAATCATAAGTACAATGAAGTATCACCTCACACTGGTCAGAATGGCCATGATCCAAAGGTCTAGAATATACATGCTGGAGAGGGTGTGGAGAAAAAAGAACCCTCATACACTGCTGGTGGGAATGCAAATTGGTGCAGCCTCTATGGAGAACAATGTGGAGGATCCTTAAGAAGCTAAACATAGAGTTACCGTTTTATCCAGCAATCCTACTCTGGGCATATATCCAAAAAAGACAAAATCTTTCTTTGAAGAAAGTACATGCATCCCAGTGTTCATAGCAACACTATTTGCAATATCCAAGGCACAGAAGCAACCTAAATGTCCATCAACAGATAAATGGATAAAGAAGATGTTGTACATATATAGACAGAATATTATTGAGCCATAAATAAGGAATGAAATAATGCCATTAAGTATTAAGTGAAGTAAGTCAGAGAAAGGCAGGTTACATGAATTCACTTAAAACGTAGAATTTTAAAAATAATACAAATGAACTTATGTACAAAAGAGAAGCAGACTCGCAGATAGGAATAAAATTCATGGTTACTAATGGTGAGGATATAAATTAGGCATATGATATTAACAGATACATACTACTATGTATAAAATTTAAAAACAAGATGTACTGTATAGCACAGGGAACTATATTCACTATTTTATAATAACCAATAATGCAAACGAGTACACAACCACATATATATTTTTCCGAATCACTCTGCTGTACACCAGAAACTTATAAATATTGTAAATCAACTATACTTTAATAAAAAATACCTCAAGTGTGTTAAGGATACAGGATTTAGTTTTCTGAAACAGGGGACAATAGTATGCATGATTCCCCAACAAAATATTGCGAGTAATGGGTTATGTAGGGTAGGTATGTGTAATGAATTTTTCTTTTGAATGTCCTTTAAGTGGGACATATGAGTCTCATGAATCAAGCATGGTAGAATTTACTTACATCTGAAATACTTTGAATTTTATATAATTTTATTACTTTCAAAATTTAAAAAGAATTTCTTAAAGAGAAAGAATGCTTCTATTTCTGTGTCTAGCTTGTTTATGAGCATTTATTGAAGAGTTATTTTTAAAACATTAAAAATTAATTGATATACAACTATGAAGTTAGGTTAAAATATCTATAGGGCTCTCAAAGAGTCGGATACAACTGAGCGATTTCACTTTCACTTTT
Source organism: Capricornis sumatraensis (assembly GCF_032405125.1). NCBI lineage: Eukaryota > Metazoa > Chordata > Mammalia > Artiodactyla > Bovidae > Capricornis > Capricornis sumatraensis. The sequence continues at coordinate 40,765,511 of NC_091074.1, read as the reverse complement.
CACTTTCATGCATTTGAGGAGGAAATGGCAACCCATTCCAGTATTCTTGCTTGGAGAATCCCAGGGATGGTGGAGCCTGGTGTGCTGCCGTCTATGGGGTCACACAGAGTTGGACACGACTGAAGCAACTTAGTAGCAGCAGCAACAGCAGGGCTAGAAAGTACCAACATTTTCTTTCATCCATCTTTGTTTCTCTGTGTTTAAATGTAGCTAGCAATGTGTTTTATGCACTTGAGTATAACTAACTGAATTTCATAATTATACACATGTCCCCAGTGCAGCTTTTTCCTGAGCAAGAAGCAAAAACTATTGGTTTTCCTTTCCATGTTTTTATAACATAGGCAGTAGGGGAAGACCAATAAATCACTGGAAACTTTTTGTATACATGCTATATATAGAGAGAGAGGGAAATATTCAGCCAGCTGTCAGAGTCTGTGTAGCTGAGAAGCACAAATGAGTTGACCTACTTTGAAAAAGCAAGAGACTTTCAGAAAAACATCTATTTCTGCTTTATTGAATATGCCAAAGACTTTGACTGTGTGAATCACAATAAACTGTGGAAAATTCTGAAGGAGGTGGGAATACGAGACCACCTGACCTGCCTCTTGAGAAATCTGTAGGTCAGGAAGCAACAGTTAGAACTGGACATGGAACAACAGACTGATTCCAAATAGGAAAAGGAGTACTTCAAGGCTGTATATTGTCACCCTGCTTATTTAACTTATATGCAGTGTACATCATGAGACATGCTGGGCTAAAGGAAACACAAGCTGGGATCAAGATTGCCAGGACAAATATCAATAACCTCAAATGTGCAGATGACACCACCCTTATGGCAGAAAGTGCAGAACTAAAGAGCCTCTTGATGAAAGTGAAAGAGGAGAGTGAAAAAGTTGGCTTAAAGCTCAGCATTCAGAAAACGAAGATCATGGCATCCAGTCCATCACTTCATGGGAAATAGATGGGGAAACAGTGGAAATAGTGGCTGACTTTATTTTTCTGGGCTCCAAAATCACTGCAGATGGTGACTGCAGCCATGAAATTAAAAGACACTTATTCCTTGGAAGGAAAGTTATGAGCAACCTAGACAGCGTATTAAAAAGCAGAGACATTACTTTGCCAACAAAGGTCCATCTAGTCAAGGCTATGGTTTTTCCAGTGGTCATGTATGGATGTGAGAGTTGGACTATAAAGAAAGCTGAGCGCTGAAGAATTTATGCCTTTGAACTATGGTATTGGAGAAGACTCTTGAGAGTAGCTTGGACTGTAAGGAGATTCAATCAGTCCATCCAAAAGGAGATATGTCCTGGGTGTTTCATTGGAAGGACTGATGTTGAAGCTGAAACTCCAGTACTTTGGCCACCTCATGCGAAGAGCTGACTCATTGGAAAAGACCCTGATTCTAGGAAAGATTGACGGCAGGAGGAGAAGGGGACAATAAAGATGAGATGGTTGGATGGCATCACCAACTCAATGGACATGGATTTGGGTAGACTCTGGCAGTTGGTGATGGACAGGGAGGCCTGGTGTGCTGCCGTCCATGGGGTCTCAAAGAGTCAGACACAACTGAGCAACTGAACTGACTTATGGTTTGGTGCAGTGTTCCCTTTTCCATCTCAGTTAATTATACCTTTAGAAACCACTCAGGTTTGTTAATTAAAAAATGAGAAAGAAAATCCTGTTTCTTCCAGTAATTTTGATGACCTTGTATTTCTTGTGATTCTCCTTGTTTTTTTGAAGTAAAAACTTTTCTTGTTTTGAAGACATTTTTTTTTTCTTTTCCATTTTTAACTACTGCATTTTCTGTGTCAGAAAAGAAAAGTCTTTCAAACTGGGGATATGGCAGTCAAGACTCTGCCAAGTTTATCAATGTCATTTTGCTCCCAGAAGATATGGTTTTCTCTCATTTCACAAAAGTCAAATATGTACCAGAGAATAAGATTATATAAGTTAAAATATAGGAAGCATGTGAGGGTCAGAACAAGGGACATAGACTCTCTTCCATTATTATTGTTGGGCTAGTGTTTTAGTCCTTATGTTCTCCTGTATAACTATCTATAAAATGGATATTATAATTGTGCCAGTCTCACATTTCTACCAAAGGGAAGATTCAGCTATTTCTTTTGAAATTAGTTGAGGTTCCCACAGTAAATATCTTATCTAATAATGTATATGGGATATATATGAAATAATGCATAAATATGTAACTATATAAGTATATCTGGGATATATCATTTCAGAGCATAATTTTTTGGTACTTACAAAATATATAATTTCACAGAGATAGCAGTGTCTATCATGGATTATATGTGCTTGGCCCAGTGCTGTGAACAATGTAGAAAATAAATAAAAATGTAGGAAGCATGTACATTGACAACTTTTAGATAGATTTACAATTATTAACTTTCCTGTGATCAGAAATACTTAAAAAAATCAGAATATCTCTATAGCAGTCAGGATAGAGTGAGCTATATTGTGTTAGTCCAATGAATCCCCCAAATCTTTATGAATTAATAATATAAACTTTTATTATTCCGTCATTTAATGCCATGTACTCTCTTCTGTTGAATCGGCCTAATTTTGAACACCTGGGTGTTTAATCTGTCAAGAACAATGGAAAGAAATATTAAAATCCCTTTCATTTACTAAAGGCAGGAAGAAATACATGTTTTTCTAGTTTTTCATCTGGATAATTAAAGACAGAAACCTACTGAGATGCAAGGTGGTTCAAGAAGGCCGCTTTGCTGTATACCTAGGAAAATAAACACATTTGGTAAATTTGTGGCATTGTGTTAAATTCCTCTTAGAATTATACTTCTCAAAAATAAAGTTTCACTAAGAGAGGTTATCTAAAAAGAACTGGTAAACACATACATACAACCACACACACACAGATATATCGATTGGTATTTTAATAATTTGAGGTCCATTAACCACTTAATACCTAAAAGATTTCTTAATTGCAAACATAAGTGGAAAAAAATCTTTAAAATTTTAGTTTACTGACTCATAACTTAATACCTACATTAATGATTTTAGTTTAATTCAACTACCAAAGAATATATTTTCTTTGTGTTATCAGTATTTATCTCTAGATCCATTTATTTTTTTCTTTTTCCACAAAGATTGGAAGCTTAGAAACTACATTTCCTAGACACGTGTCCATCAGAGTTATCTAAGTGATTTATGTTCTGTCCCTGAGAAGCATTAGTTTGAGATTTAGAACGTGAATTGGAATCTTTTCAGCTCCTTCATCAGCAGTGATGGCAGATAATGTGAGTTTCTTGGGGTTACACTTTACAGTATTCTTGTCCCTTTGCCATTCACTTTAAAGTGAGACCCAATAAGAAAGTATGGAGAAGTTTCCTAAATGTTCCTGATATAGAAGCATCAAACAGTTTTTTGAAGAACTGTAACTGGGATTGTCAGAATAATGACTATTTCTTTACACACACACACACACACACACACACACACACACACAAGTTCATACTGTAATTCCCAGAACCTGTTAGTATGTTATTTTACATGATAAAAGGGACTGTGCAGTTGTGATAAAAATTAAGGAAATTAAGATGAGAGATAATACTGGAATATCCAGGGAGGGGGGTGGTGCTCAATCTAACCACACATGTCCTTAAAAACTGTGAACCTTTCTGGTCTGTAGTCCAAGTGAGATGTAAGTATGTGGAGGAGGAGAAATCAGAGATATCGTGCTGATGGCTTTGAAGACAGAAAAAGGGGGCCAGGAGCCAAGATATGTAGGCAGCTTCTGGAAGCTAGAAAAGACAGATTCTCTCCTAGATCTCAAGAGAGGAGTGCAGTCTTGCTGACGTTATAGCCTGATGCCATCTGTGTTGTGATCCTGAGTTTCAGGACCATAAAACAACAAATTTGTATTTTTAAGCTACAGAATTTGTAGTAATTTGTTATAGCCACAACAGGAAACTAATAAAGGTAATTTCCTACATCCTAGATAAAAATAGATATTATCAATCTTTAATAAATGAAAGAATTGCATAGTACTGTTTGAATGTTCACTTTGTATATAAATTTGAGTCTGTATTCATATTTTAGTGGATATTCTACTATTTAATAATTTTTCACATTTTATAATCTTGTCAATGTGTGAAAGTATGTGAATGGGAGCAGGGGAAGGTCTTCATAAAAGAAAAACCTAGGCAAAAATTAAGTGTCTTTCTTTTCCTTGGCCTGTTTTACTTGAGTCAAGAAGGTTCCCTCATTCTTGGTGAACTTACTATCATCTTTTATGTGTGTGCATACTCATTTCTCCAAATATTCAAAGCTAGATCCTTCATACACTACTTACTTTAGCTGAATGCAAGGAAACTTCTGCCATTTTAGTAACAGAATTAACATTAATAAATTGTATCATCAAATAAATTACCTTTCCCATTAACAATTAATTAAACTGCCAGCAAGCCTATTAGCATTTACTCATAGCTGACTTGTTTTTGGATATCCTTTTATTCCAAGTCACTTGTAAAGAGAAGATGTTTTTGTTAGTTAATGCCCAGTGTAATTAGCTTCCATTGAAATATTGATTTTACATTAAGAAAGATAAATGCTAAAGTATTGGCAACTGAATGTTTTTTATAAAGACTGACATTTTATAGATATAAAAGACATTGTGCTGTCATTTTTGTGCAATTTCAATGTGTACATTATTTTCTATACACAGCATATACTTAGAGTGGTGTTCCCAAACTTTTAATATCTTTCTCGAAGAGGTCAGGTCAAATCTCTATATCTGTATTAAACACACATGTAACCCTACCTATTTATACATCAGGAATATCACACACAATTTTCCCCCTAAGGAAATCTATACCTGGGAAACCTACAGAACTTTTTCTGGCATAGCACCAACTTCCCAAACTTCAATTTTTGAACTTTATCTGATAATTACAAGTATACTTTAGTCTTGATTTTAATAATGGTTTTGATGATGGTGAAGAAAGGCAAGAAGAGATTGAAGTAATGACTTTGATAACATTCATTCTGTCCTTTGGGGCTTCCCTGGTGGCTCAGGCAATAAAGAATCTGCCTGCAATGTAGGAGACTTGGGTTCAATCACTGGATTAGGAAGATCCCCTGGAGGAGGGCATGGCAACCCACTCCAGTATTCTAGCCTGGAAAATCCCCATGGACAGAGGAGCCTGGAAGGCTACAGTCGATGGGGTCATAAAGAGTTGGACAGGCCTGAGCAACTAAGAACACCACAGCACATTCTGCCTTTTCCTTGTATGGTGTGTGTGTGTATGTCTGTGTAAATATGTGCATATATTTTCCTCTGTAGAGAAATTGTTACAAATGAAAATTGTGTTTAATTGATATTAGATTATTATTTTATGGAGACATTTAGTGAATAACACAAAATATTGTTACTAGAAAAGACAATTAATAATCAATATAGGTATTATGGGCTTGTAGTCATTGTTTCTTAGAAAATGTGATGTGGAAAATGGAAATTTGCATGCCCAGAATCATATATTATGCAACTTTGAAGATAATATTATTTAATAGTGCTGTAATAAGCATTTTTCTCAGTCAAATTTTCCTGGGTATTTGGACATGATACAAGATGCTTGCTTAAATAACATCCCCAGAGTCATCTTTGATCTTTTGCTCCATAAATCTACCTGCTTGTGAGACATCTCTTCTTGACTGAATAATAGGCATTTTAATTCTAGTCACAGTCACCTTATTATTTCCACATTCCAAAAACCTCATTTGCTTTTATTTCCTCTCACAGTGACAGGCACCACAAAAAGATGACATCAATTTTAACACACTCTCTACCTCATCTTTGTGCATCCCTACTGTGATCCTTGGAAGCTCTGCCAATGTTGTGCCAGGCGTGGACAGGGCAAACTTCAATCAGTTCTATCCAAAAGGTTAGATTCTGCCTTTCCAAATGCAATGAAAAGTGGTTCTCTAAGAGGTCTGGCTAACCTCCACAGGATTATTCCTTGAAGCAAGGTGAAGATTCCAGTCAAAACCAAGACTTACAGAATGCTGACCCATTCCAAATTTTGGAATTCTCCACAAGTTGCTTGTCTGATTCTCAAAACCAATCTCTTTTCAGAACACTTAACACATCTCTTTCATTCAGTTCAAGCTTTTGGGAAAAGTCTGTTCTTTCAGATTATTTTTGTTTCTCATGATTGTTTATTAGGAGTCATCCTATTACCACTACAGACCTTAAAGCAGATAATCAAAAAGTGTTACAATAAGATAAAAAGAACTGAGAGGAAAATTTGAAATTTAATATCTCAAAATATGTTTGGCTGCAACTGTGTGTCATTTTATTGCATGTGGTTTTTACTTTTTTATTTTCTATATACTAGTGTGTATATGTTAACCCCAATCTCCTAATATAGCCTTCCCCCTTCTTTTCCCTTTGGTAATCATAAATTTGTTTTCTATGGCTCTATGTTTATTTTTATTTTGTAAAGAAGTTCATTTGTACTTTCCCCCCCACAGGTAAGTGATATGATATTGTTTCCTCTGTCTTGCTACTTCATTTAATATGATAATCTCTAGATCCATCTATATTATTGAAAATAGTATTTTAAAATTATTTTATGGCTAAGTAATAGTTCATATATATAATATATGGCACATTACTTTTATCCATTGATCTTGAATGGATATTTAAGTTGCTTCCATGTCTTGGGTATTGTTAATAAGAGCCCTTATGAACACTGAGGGTGTAATTGATTTACAATGTTGTGTTAGTTTCAGGTATAGTGATTCAGCAAAGTGATTCAGCTGTGCATACACATATAGTGATCCTTTTTTAGATTCTTCTCTCATATAGGTTGTCACAAATATTCGGTAAAGATCCCTGTCCTAAACGTCTTGATGTCTATTTATCTTATACATAGCAGTGTGTGTATGTTTATCCCAAGCTCCTGATTTATCCTTCCCTACCATGTTTCCCCTTCGGTAATCATAAGCTTCTTTTCCATATCTGTAACCCTGTTTCTGATTTACAAAATGGTTAATTTGTATTATTTTAAAAATTAGATTTAAATATGAGTGATATCATCTATTTGTCTTTCTCTGACATTTCTCATAGTATGATAATCTCTAGGTCCATCTATGTTGCTGCAAATGGCATTATTTCATTTTCTTTTTATGACTTAGTAATACTCATTGTATTTATGTGTCATATCACCTTTATTCATTCAACTGTTGATGGAAATTTAGGATGTTTCCATGTCTTATTGTAAATATACTGTAGTGAATGCTGGGGTTCATATATTCTTCTGTATTAGGACTTCCTCTGGACATTTGCCCAGGAGTGGGCTTGCTGAATCATATGATAATTTTGGTTTTAGTTTATTAAGGAACATCCATGCTGTTCTCAATACTGGTTGTACCAATTTACATTCCCACTAATAGTGTACAGGAGTTCCCTTTACTCAACATCCTCTCCAGCATTTTTTGTTTGTAGACTTTGTGATGATAGCCATTCTGACTTGTGTGATTTGACTTCCATTTCTCTGATAATTTGTTTGTTAGCATCTTTTCATGTGCTTTTTAGCCATACACATGTCCTCTATGGAGGAATGTGTATTTATACCTTCTGCCTATTCTTTTTTTTATTCAATTAGGGTTTTGACATAGACATGCTAGAACTGTTTGTATGTTTTTGAGATTAAACCTTTTTGGTAGCTTGATTTACAAGTATTTTCTCCCATTCTCTGGATTGCCTTCTCATTTTGTACATAGAAGAACTATACAAACAAGCTCTTAGTGAACCATGATGGTGTGGTCATTCACCTAGAGCCAGACATCCTGGAGTGTGCAGTCAAGTGTAGCATTACTACAAACAAAGCTAGTGGAGGTGATGGAATTCCAGCTGAGCTATTTCAAATCCTATAAGATGATGCTGTGAAAGTGCTGCACTCAATATGCCAGCAAATTTGGAAAACTCAGCATTGGCTATCGGACTGGAAAAGGTTAATTTTCATTCCAGTCCCAAAGAAGGAAAATGCCAAAGAATGTCCAGACTATCATACAGTTGCTGCTGCTGCTGCTGCTGCTGCTGCTGCTGCTAAGTTGCTTCAGTCGTGTCCAACTCTGTGTGACCCCATAGATGGCAACCTACCAGGCTCCCCGTCCCTGGGATTCTCCAGGCAAGAACACTGGAGTGGGTTGCCATTTCCTTCTCCAATGCATGAAAGCGAAAAGTGAAAGTGAAGTTGCTCAGTCGTGTCTGACTCTTCACGACTCCATGGACTGCACCCTACCAGGCTCCTCCATCCATAGGATTTTCCTGGCAAGGGTACTGGAGTGGGATACCATTCACACAGTTGCACTTATTTCAAATGCTAGTACAGTGATACTCAAAATAATTCAAGCTAAACTTCAAAAGTACATGAACCAAGTACTTCCAGATGTACAAGCTGAATTTAGAAAAGGCAGAGGAACCAGAGATCAAATTGCCAACATCCGTTGGATCATAGAAAAAGCAAGGGAATCCCAGAAAAATATTTTCTTCATTGACTATGTCAAAGACTTTGACTGAATATATCACAACAAACTGTGGAAAATTCTTAAAGAGATGGGTATACCAGACCACCTTACCTGCCTCCTAGAAAACCTGTATGCATGTCAAGAAGCAACAGTTAGAACTGGACATGGAAAAATGGACTGGTTCAAAATTGGAAAAGGAGTATGTTAAGCCTGTATATTGTCACCCTGCTTATTTAACCTCTATGCAGAGTACATCATGCAAAATACTGGGCTGGATGAGTTATAAACTGGAATCAAGACTGCTGGGAGAAATATCTATAACCTCAGATACGAAGATGATACCACTCTAATGGCGCAAAGTGAAAAGGAACTACACAGCCTCTTGACAAGAGTAAAAGAAGAAGGAAAAAGGTGGCCTAAAACTCAACATAAAAAACAAGTTAAGATCATACCATCCAGACCCATTACTTCATGGCAAATAGATGGAGGAAAAAGTAGAAACAGTGATAGAATCTTTTCTTGTGGACAGTGACTGCAGTCATGAAATTTAAAGACACTGGCTCTTTAGAAGTAAAGCTATGACACAACTAGACAGTATATTAAAAAACAGAGACAATCACTTTGCTGAGAAAGGTCTGTCTGGTCAAATCTATGGTTTTTCCAGTAGTCATGTATGGATGTGAGAGTTGGACCATAAAGAAGGCTGATTGGTGAGGAATTGATGCTTTTGCCTGTGGTGCTGGAGAAGACTCTTGAGCATCCCTTGTACAGTAAGGTTATCAAACCAGTTGATCCTAAAGGAAATCAACCCTGAATATTCATTGGAAGGACTGATACCAAAATTCCAATACTGTGGCCACCTGATATGAAGAGCTGACTCAATGGAAAATACCCTGATACTGGGAAAGATTGAGAGCAGGAGGAAAAGTGGGTGACAGAGGATGAGATGGTCAGATGGCACAACTGAGTTAATTGACATGAGTTTGAGCAAACTCCAGGAGACAGTGAAGGACAGGGAAGCCTGGCATGCTGCAGTTCATGGGGTCCCAAAGAGTCAGATATGACTTAGTGATTGAACAACAACATGGTTTCCTCTTCTGCGCAGAAACTTAGGCTTAATTAGGTCCCATTGTGATTGAGGCCAGGAGGAGATGGGGCAACAGAGGATGAGATGGTTGAATGGTATCACCAACTCAAAGGATATGAATTTTAGCAAACTATGGGTGATAGTGAATGACCGGCAAGCCTGATGTGCTGCAATTTATTGGGTTGGATATAACTTAGTGACTGAACTATGACAAAGTCCCCCTTTTTTTTTTCATTTTCATAACTCTAGGTGTTAGATCAATGCAATTGCACTGAATCTGTAGATTGCCTCTGGCAGTATAACCATTTTGAAAATATTGGTTCTTCCAGTTCAAGAGCATGGTATCTTTTACCGTATGTTTCTGTCATCCTCAGTTTCTTTCATCAGTGTCTTACTGTTTTTGAAGTACAGGTCTTTTGTCTACTTGTCTGCTCAGTCACTTCAGTAGTGTCTAGCTCTTAGCTACCCTATGGGCTCTAGCCCACCAAATTCCTCAGTCCTTGGGATTTTCAGTCAAGAACACTGGAGTGGGTTGTCATGCCCTCCTCAGCGTATCATCCAGACAAGGGTTTGAACCTGAATCTCCTGCACTGCAGGCAGGTTCTTTACTGCTGAGCCATCAGGAAAGCTCTTTATTTCCTTAAGTAGGTTTATTACTTGATATTTTATCCTTTTGCCATGATGGTAAATGGGTTGCTTTCCTAATTTCTCTGATATTTCTTTTTAGTGTATAGGAAGCATGATATTTCTGTGTATTAATTTTGTATCCTGTAACTTTGTTGAACTCATTCATGAGTTCTAGTAGTTATCTGGTAGTATCTTTAGGATTTTATATGTATGCTATGTATGCTATTGGTTTTCAGATGACAATGACATTTTTTTGCATTCATAATAACATTATTTAGCCATAAATTTTATGTATATCTATGTAAAAATATACATGTATACATTAAAATACATAAAACTATGTCAAATATACATATGTATTGAATTATTGTTTTCAGTTACTATTTATATTTGGGTCATCCTACTAGTTTGGTTTAATTGACTTTCTGATGGCTTAATGGGTAAAGAATCTGCTTGTAATGCAGGAGACAGGAGATGAGGCTTCCATCCTTGGGTCAGGAAGATTAGCTGGAGAAGGAAGTGGTAACCAACTCTTAATATTCTTGCCTGAAAAATCTCATGGACAGAGGAGTGTGGCAAGCTATAGTCCAAAGGGTCACAAAGAGTCGGATACAACTGAGCAACTAAGCAAGTATGCACAGTAGTTTGATTTGGGGCTTTCCCTGGTGGCTCAGTGGTAAAGACTCTGCCTGCCAAGGAGGAGACCTGGGTTCATTCCCTGGGTGTGGAAGATCCTCTGGGGAAGGAAATGGGAACCTACTCCAGTATTCTTGCCTGGGAAATCCCATGGATAGAGGAGCCTGGCAGGCTATAGTCCTGGGGTCACAAAGAATTAGACATGACTTAGCAACTGAGCGCACATGCACTAGTTTGATTTAGTGCTCAGCTTTACTTGATCTGTATTTTTTTTGGAAAGTGTTAGTTGCTCAGTTGTGTCTGTTTCTTTGTGACCTCATGGACTGTAGCCCACCAAGTTCCTCTGTCCATGGAATTCTCCAGGCAAGAATACCGGAGTGAGTTGCCATTCCCTTCTCTGGGGAATCTTCCCAACCCAGGGATTGAATGCAGGGTCTACTGCATGGCAAGTAAGTTTCTTTACCATCTAAGCCAAATAGCCTTGGCTAACTTTTTTTTTGGTATGGGGGCAATCTTTGCTCCTGCATCAAGTACCTCATGACAATTTAGCACATAATTTTGACACTGCTGATGACCCAAGGTGAAAATATTCCTTAGAAAAATTATTGTTGTCTTTGGAGAAGACAGGGTTTTTTTTTTTTTTGGACATAAACTGAATCCCAAATTAATTAATACATATTAATTAGCATGGCTTTATATTAACAAAATGTTTGTATGTGTCATTCTCTTCATAAGCATATTCTTTTTAAATTTCTTCTTTTCTCTTCTGCCTTTCTCCATCAATTCATCTATTTCTTAAATTTTTAGTATTAAGAAGAGTATCTTAGAGAATAAAATCTGAAACTATCATACATTTTTTCAAAATAATGGGGGACATCATTGCTGATCCCAAGTAGTCATCCATATGGAAACACAATCAATATCAATGAGCAGAAGTAAGCTGACTAAACGATAGTGATATCAGAGCTAAGGAATCTGTGTTCTAGTATCTGCAAATCTAGTCAAGATGGTAAAATTAAATTTCCTATTTACAGCAATACCGTGGTATCCATAGATAAGCATCTTAGTCAAAAGTTTCATTTCCTTTCTACCATTTATTACCTCTGACCTTTTTCATGCCCAAAGCAGAGCTTTACAAATCTTTTCAAACTGTACTCTCTCAGAACAGCCAGAAGTTTCAGTCTACTAGAATCATTTGTTGTGCAGTTGGTCTACAATGACGAATAACTATTATACTTTGTTTTTCAATGTAAATTCTCTGTTTCTTTCCTCATTAAGCAGTGTATCTCTACTGCTCCCTGCATCTAGATTGATCATGGTGAATTTTTTTGACCACTGCATCATGGTTAGAAAGAATATTGTGTCACTTCCAAGTTAAGGCCTCAGAAGGCTTTACAGATTCTTCCTTGACCTTCTTGGAACCTAGCTGCAACTAGGTGCCCTAGCCAATAGCACCACACAACATCCACACTTGTTAAGGAGATGGCATGTGATCAGCCATCACCAGTGAAACTGCCAACGGTAGGCGTGAGACTTACTGACTCCTTGGAAAGCAGTGAAGAGACATCTTAGTTGAGAATTGACCAACTCTTAAAACTACAGATCCGAGAGGAAATGAACAGATTAATTTGGGGGTGATTTTTAAGTATATATATTAAACCTGTATATTTGGGGTAATTTTTAAAATACATATATATAGAGAGAAGAGATCTGATACAATGTATTTTACACATTCAGAGTGAGATAGAATGGAGTTTTTTTTCTGAAATTTGTTATATAAATATATAGTACTTTAATATATATAGGATAATTATTTCCTTAGTATTTAAGAAAAACAGCTTGAAATTATATAATTTGTATTTAATAGCTGTTGAATTTGCATAGGTAATAACACTGTTAGAGTTCAGAATTATTGTTATGTAAATAAAATGTGACTTGTCAGCACTTGTGGGTATTATTTTGCCTATAGTATATGTTAACTTTTTTTTTTTATGAGGAATACTGAGTGATTCACACATAATTCTTGAAGACTCAATTTTTTTCTTATATGGATTAGCATTTAATTTTATTTGACATGCTAACATATATAATTTTATAATTTCAGTAGTTATCAATTTTTTATTGAATATTCCAATTTTTAAAGTGTTTATTTTTAGAACAGTTTTAGTTCCCTGTGAAACTGAGCAGAAGGCTCACATATACCCCTGTCCCTAAACTGCACCCACTATGTGTATCCGTCACCAGAGTGGTGCATTTGTTTCAGTTGATGAACCTACATTGACACATCATTTTCACCCAAAACATGTAGTTCATATTAGGTTTCATTCTTGATGGTGTATTTTCTGTGGATTTGGACAAATGTGTTAACTTGTATCCACCATTATAGTTTTAGACAGAGTCAGTTCACTGTCATAAAGAGCCTTTATATTCTATTAATTTATCCCTTTATATTGTCCACAGTCTTTTTATTTGCTTCAATAATTTAGCTTTGCTAAAATGCTATCTAGTTAAGATCATATAGTATGTAGCCTTTTCAGATTGCTATTTTCACTTAGTAATAATCATTTAAGTTTCCTCCCCATCTTTTTATAGCTTGATAACTCATTTCTTTTCAGCACAGAATAATATTCCATTATATTGATCTACCACAATTTATCAACCCTACAAATATCATTTTGTTTGCTTCCTAGCTTTGCAATTATGAATACAGCTGTAATAAATGTGTGTGTAGTTTTTTTTTTTTTTCTTTTTTTCTGGAAGTAAGTTTTCATCTCGTTTGGAAAAATACAGAGTGTGATTGCAGGACCATATAGTAAGAACATGATTACCTGGTAAGAAACTTCCAAACTGTTCTCCAAAGTGGCCATGCCATTTTGCATTCCCACCAGCAATGAATCAGAGTTCTGTTACTGCACATTCATGATAGATTTGATAGTGTCAGTGTTCTGGATTTTGGCCTTTCTAATAGATGTGTAGTAGTATCTCATTGTTTTATTTTGCATTCCCCTAGTTACAGTGATGTGCAAAATCTTTTCATATTCCCATTTGCCATATGTTTATCTTCTTTGGTTAAAGTCTCTATAAAGGTATTTGGCCCATTCTTTAATTGGATTGTTTACTTAGTTTTAACTTTGAAACATTCTGCATATTGTTTAGATAAAAGTCCTTCATATGTCTTTTAAAAATAAATTTTCCCAGTTTGTGACTTTTCTTCTCATTCTCTTGACATTGTTGTTTGCAAATCAGAAGTTTCTAGTTGACTGAAGTATACAGTTAATAGTTATTTCTTAATGTATCACACTTTTGACATTGTATCTAGAAGGTCATTACCAAACCCCAAGTTATCTAGATTTTCTCCTATGTTATCTCCTAGGAGTTTATAGTTTTTATGTTTTCCTTTGAGATCTGAGACTCAGTTTGAATTGTTTTGGTCAATTCTAGATTTTTCCTTTTTTTTTTTTTTTTTTTTTTGGTAAGTGGATGTCCACTTGTTTCCAGTGCTATTTGTTGAAAATACTACCTTCTCTCCATTAAATTGTCATTATCCTTTCTCAAAGATCAGTTATCTATATTTATGAGGGTCTATTTCTGGTTCCTCTCTTCTCTTCTATTGATCTACTTGTCTATTTCTTTTCCCCAACATCACACTGTATTGAATACTATAGCTTTCTAGTGAGTCTTGAAGCCAGGTAGTATCAGTTCTTTGACTATTCTTCTGCTTCAAATTTGTGTTGCCTTCCTCATCTTTTGCCTCTCTCTGTAAACTTTAGAATTAATTTGTTGATATCCACAAATTTAACTTGAGAGATTTTGATGAGATTGTATTAAATCTGTAAATCAATTTAAATCTGTAAATCAATAGATATCCTGTCATATTGTTATCCTGTCCATAGACATGGAATATTTCTTCATATGTTTCTCATTTAAGTTCTTTAATCAGAGTGCTGTAGTACTTCTCATACATATCTTGTACACATTTTCTTAGAACTTCATTTAATTTTTAGACATTGTGCTTTTTATTTCAATTCTGTCTGTCCACTGATAGTCCCCACATGCAAGAGCAGGAAAGGACCTCAGGAAGTTCATGTGTTCATATGTTCATGCTGTATAGACTAGGAAATTGAGGTCCAGCAAAGGTAAGGTGCCTCATCAAAGCTTAACTTGAGATCAGGAGCAGGGAAACAGAGCCTACATCTCTCTCTCTCTCTCTCTCTCTCTCTCTCTCTGTGTATGCTATTAACACTACCAATGAAATGATACAATGTTTAGTTCAGTTCAGTTGCTCAGTCGTGTCCAACTCTTCGTGACCCCATGAATTACAGCACGCCAGGCCTCCCTGTCCATCACCAACTCCCAGAGTTCACTCAAACTCACATCCATTGAGTCGGTGATGCCATTCAGCCATCTCATCCTCTGTCGTCCCCTTCTCCTCCTGCCCTCAATCCTTCCCAGCATTAAAGTCGTTTCCAGTGAGTCAACTCTTCACATGAGGTGGCCAAAGTACTGGAGTTTCAGCTTTAGCATCATTCCTTCCAAAGAACACCCAGGACTGATCTCCCTTAGAATGGATTAGTTGGATCTCCTTGCAGTCCAAGGGACTCTCAAGAGTCTTCTCCAACACCACAGTTCAAAAGCATCAATTCTTCAGTGCTCAGCCTTCTTCACAGTCCAACTTCTCACATCCATACATGACCACTGGAAAAACCATAGCCTTGACTAGGCGGACCTTTGTTGGCAAAGTAATGTCTCTGGTTTTGAATATGCTATCTAGGTTGGTCATAACTTTCCTTCCAAAGAGTAAGTGTCTTTTAATTTCATGGCTGTAGGCACCATCTGCAGTGATTTTGGAGCCCCCTAAAATAAAGTCTGACACTTTTTCCACTGTTTCCCCATCTATTTCCCATGAAGTGATGGGACCAGATGCCAAGATCTTCGTTTTCTGAATGTTGAGCTTTAAGTCAACTTTTTCACTCTCCTCTTTCACTTTCATTAAGAGGCTTTTAAGTTCCTCTTCACCTTCTGCCATAAGGGTGGTGTCATCTGCATATCTGAGGTTATTTATATGTCTCCTGGCATACAATGTTACATCTACATAATTTTTATGAGAAGTTTTCTGAGAAAATTTACATTATTTTATATATCAAATAACACTTTCATAATACATATTTTATTATAAAAATATTTTTATATATTTATCTATATACTACTTCATTGGTAGTATAAATATTTTATAATAACAAAGTAATCCTAAATCCTCCTTCCCTCCTATCCATGTATTGTTGCTATCATTTATTTCAACATAACTATATTTCTAGGCTTTTATATTTTGTTAGGATGGAATGGAGACTTCCAAACTCCTTACAAGCCAGACTGGAAACCATAAGCTTTTTCACTGTAACTCTACTGAGTTAGTTGTATTTTTTATATTCTACATATAAATGATGCACAGTGTTTTTCTCTCTTTGACTTATTCCACTTAGCACAGTGCCCTGCTTCATACATCAAACTTAGACTGGCCATCTATTTCACATAAGGTAATATACATGTTTCAATGCTATTCTCTCAAATCATCCCACCCTCGCCTTCTCCCAGAGTCCAAAAGTCTGTTCTTTATATCTGTGTCTCTTTAGCTGTCTCGCATATAGGGTCATCACTGCCATCTTTCTAAATTCCACATATATGTGTTAATATACTGTATTGGTGTTTTCTTTCTGACTTAATTCACTCTACACAATAGGCTCCAGTTTCATCCACCTCATTAGAACTGATTCAAATGCATTGTTTTTAATAGCTGAGTAGTGTTCCACATTGTGTATATGTACCACACTTTCATATCTGTTTGTCTGTCAATGGACATCTAAGTTGTTTCCATGTCCTAGCTATTGTAAACAGTGCTGCAATAAAAATTGAGGTACACGTGTTTCTTTCAATTCTGGTTTCCTCAGTGTGTATGCCCAGTAGTGGCATTGCTGGGTCGTATGGCAGTTCAGGTTTTTAAGGAATCTCCACATTGTTCTCCATGGTGGCTGTGCTAGTTTGCATTTCCAACAACAGTGTAAGAGGGTTCCCTTTTCTCCACACCCACTCCAGCATTTATTTTTTGTAGACTTTTTGATAGCGGCCATTCTGACCGGCCAAAGATAGTACCTCATTGTGGTTTTGATTTGTATTTCTCTGATAAAGAGTGATGTTGAGCAAATTTTCATGTGTTTGTTAGGCATCTGTATGTCTTCTTTGGAGAAATGCCTGTTCAGTTCTTTGGACCACTTTTTTTTTGTTGTTGTTTGTTTTTCTGGAATTGAGCTACAGGATCTATTTGTATATTTTTTAGATTAATTATTTGACAGTTGCTTCATTTGCTATTATTTTCTCCCATTCTGAAGGCTGTCTTTCACCTTGCTTATAGGTTCCTTCATTGTGCAAAAGCCTTTAAGTTTAGTCAGGTCCCATTTGTTTATTTTTGCTTTTATTTCCATTATCTTGGGAGGTGGGTCATAGAGGGTTCTGCTGTGATTTATGTCAGAGAGTGTTTTGCCTATGTTCTCCTCTAGGAGTTTATAGTTTCAGGTCTTATGTTTAGATCTTTAATCCATTTTGAGTTTATTTTTGTGTATGGTGTTAGAAAGTGTTCTAGTTTCATTCTTTTACAAGTGATTGACCAGTTTTCCCAGCACCACTTGTTAAAGAGATTGTCTTTTCTCCATTGTATATTCTTGCCTCCTTTGTCAAAGATAAGGTGTCCATAGGTGTGTGGATTTATCTCTGGGCTTTCTATTTTGTTCCATTGTTCTGTATTTCTGTCCTTGTCTGTAGCTTTGTAGTAGAGCCTGAAGTGAAGCAGGTTGATTCCTCCAGTTCCATTCTTCTTTCTCAAGATTGCTTTGGTTATGCAAGGTGTTTTGTATTTCTATACAAATTGTGAAATTATTTGTTCTAGTTCTGTGAAAGATACTGTTGGTAGCTTTATACGGATTTCATTGAATCTATAGATTGCTTTGGGTTGTATGCTCATTTTCACTATATTGATTTTTCTGATCCATGAACATGGTATATTTCTCCATCTATTTGTGTCATCTTTGATTTCTTTCATCAGTTTTCTATAGTTTTCTATATACAGGCCTTTGATTCTTTAGGTAGATTTATTCCTAAGTATTTTATTCTTTTCATTGCAATGGTGAATGGAATAGTTTCCTTGATTTCTCTTTCTATTTTCTCATTGTTAGTATATAGGAATGCAAAGGATTTCTGTGTATTAACTTTATATCCTGCAACTTTACTATATTCAATATTAGCTCTAGTAGTTTTCTGGTGGTGTCTTTAGGATTTTCTATGTAGAGGATCATGTCATCTGCAAACAGTTTTCACTTTTTCTTTTCCAAACTGGATTCCTTTTATTTCTTTTTCTCCTCTGATTGCTGTGGCTAAAACTTCCAAAACTATGTTGAATAGTAGTGGTGAGAGTGGGCACCCTTGCCTTGTTCCTGACTTTAGGGGAAATGCTTTCAATTTTTAACCATTAAGAATAATGCTTGCTGTGGATTTATCATATATGGTTTTTATTATGTTGAGTTATGTTCCTTCAATTCCTGCTTTCTTGGGGGGTTTTTATCATAAATGCATGTTGAACTTTGTCAAAGGCTTTCTCTGAGTCAATTGAGATAATCATATGGTTTTTATCTTTCAGTTTGTTAATGTGCTGGATAACATTGATTGACTTGTGAATACTGAACACTTGCATCCCTGGGATAAACCCCACTTGGTCATGATGTATGATCTTTTAATATGTTGCTGGATTCTCTTTGCTAGAATTTTGTTGAGGATTTTTGCATCTATGTTCGTCAGAGATATTTGCCTGTAGTTTTCTTTTTTTTGTGGCACCTTTGTCTGGTTTTTGTACTAGGGTGATGGTGGCCTCATAAAATGAGTTTGGCAATTTACATTCCTCTCAAATTTTCTGGAAGAGTTTGAGCAGGATAGATGTTAGCTCTTCTCTAAATTTTTGGTAAAATTAATCTGTGAAGCCATCAGGTCTTGGGCTTTGATTTGGAAGATTTTTGATTATAGTTTTGATTTCCATTTTTGTGATGGTCTGTTAAGGTTTTCCATTTCTTTCTGGTTCAGTTTTGAAAGGTTATACTTTTCTAAGAATTCATCCATTTCTTCCAAGTTGTGCAATTATTGTCATACAGTTGCTGTTAGAAGTCTCTTAGAATGCTTTGTATTTCTGTGTTGTCTATTGTAATTTCTACATTTTCATTTCTAATATTGTTGATTTGACTTTTCTCCTCCCCACTTTTTTTGATAAGCCTGGCTAATGGTTTGTCTATTTTATTTATGTTCTCAAAGATCCAGCTTTTAGTTTTGTTATTTTTGCTATAGTCTCCTTTGTTTCTTTTACATTTATTTCTTCCTTAATTTTTATGATTTCTTTCCTTCTACTATGCCTGGGGTTCTTAATTGCTTCTTTTGCTAGTTGATTTATGTGTAAAGTTAGGTTATTTATTTGATTTTTCTTGAGGTAAGCTTGTATTGCTATGAACCTTCCCCTTGGCACCGCTTTTACCGAATCCCATAGGTTTTGGGTTGTCATGTTTTCATCTGAGGTGGTGTCTGCACGGGCGCAGGAGCCATCCCACGTTGAAGGTCAGGAAGGATAGTGGTGAGGAGATACCCCTCATCCAAGGTAAGGAGCAGCAGCTGCTCTTTGCTGGAGCAGCCGTGAAGAGATACCCCATGCCCAAGGTAAGAGAAACTCAAGTAACATGGTAGGTGTTACAAGAGGGCACCAGAGGGCAGACACACTGAAACCATACTCACAGAAAACTAGTTAATCTAATCACACTAGGACCACAGCCTTGTCTAACTCAATGAAACTAAGCCATGCCCACGGGGCAACCCAAGACAGGCAGGTCATGGTGGAGAGGTCTGACAGAATGTGGTCCACTGGAGAAGGGAACGGCAAGCCACTTCAGTATTCTTGCCTTGAGAACCCCATGAACAGTATGAAAAGGCAAAATGATAGGATACTGAAAGAGGAACTCCCCAGGTCAGTAGGTGTCCAATATGCTACTGGAGACCAGTGGAGAAATAACTCTAGAAAGAATGAAGAGATGGAGCCAAATGTGACTGGTGACAGAAGCAAGATCCAATGCTGTAAGGAGAAAAATTGCATAGGAACCTGGAATGTCATGTCCATGAATCAAGGCAAATTGGAAGTGGTCAGACAAGAGATGGCAAGAGTGAACGTAGACATTCTAGGAATCAGCAAACTAAAATGGACTGGAATGGGTGAATTTAACTCAGATGACCATTATATCTACTACTGCAGGCAGGAATCCCTCAGAAGAAATGGAGTAGCCAACATGGTCAACAAAAGAGTCCAAAATGCAGTACAAATGCAATCTCAAAAATAACAGAACAATCTCTGTTCATCTCCAAGTCAAACCATTCAATATCTCAGTAATCCAACTCTATGCCCCAAGCAGTAATGCTGAAGAAGCTGAAGTTCAACGGTTCTATGAAGACTTACAAGACCTTTTAGAACTAACACCCCAAAAAGATGTCCTTTTCATTATAGGGGACTTTAATGTAAAAGGAGGAAGTCAAGAAACACCTGGAATAACTGGCAAATTTGGCCTTGGAATGTGGAATGAAGCAGGGCTAAGACTAATCGAGTTTTGCCAAGAAAATGCACTGGTCATAGCAAATACCCTCTTCCAAAACACAAGAGAAGACTCTACATATGGACATCACCAGATGGTCAACACTGAAATCAGACTGATTATATTCTTTGCAGCCAAAGATGGAGTAGCTCTATACAGTAAACAAAAACAAGACCAGGAGCTGACTATGGCTCAGATCAAGAACTCCTTATTACCAAACTCAGACTGAACTTGAAGAAAGTAGGGAAAACCGCTAGACCATTCAGGTATGACCAAAATCAAATCACTTATGATTATACAGTGGAAGTGAGAAATAGATTTAAGGGCCTAGATCTGATAGATAAAGTGCCTGATGAACTATGGAATGAGGCTTGTGACATTGTAGAGGAGACAGGGATCAAGACCATTCCCATGGAAAAGAAATGCAAAAAAGGAAAATGGCTGTCTGGGAAAACCTTACAAATAGCTGTGAAAAGGAGAGAAGCAAAAAGCAAAGGAAAAAAGGAAAGATATAAGCATCTGAATGCAGAGTTCCAAAGAATAGCAAGAAGAAATAAAGCCTTCTTCAGCAATCAATGCAAAGAAATAGAGGAAAAGAACAGAATGGGAAAGACTAGAGATCTCTTCAAGAAAATTGGAGATACCAGGGGAACATTTCATGCAAGATGGGCTCGATAAAGGACAGAAATGGTCTGGACCTAACTGAAGCAGAAGATATTAAGAAGAGGTGGCAAGAATACACAGAAGTACTATACAAAAAAGATCTTCACGACCCAGGTAATCACGATGGTGTGACCACTCATCTAGAGCCAGACATCCTGGAACATGAAGTCAAGTGGGTCTTAGAAAGCATCACTACGAACAAAGCTAGTGGAGGTGATGGCATTCCAGTTGAGCTGTTTCAAATCCTGAAAGATGATGCTGTCAAAGTGCTGCACTCAATGTGCCAGCAAAATTGGAAAACTCAGCAGTGGCCACAGGATGGGAAAAGGTCAGTTTTCATTTCAATCCCAAAGAAAGGCAACGCCAAAGAATGCTCAAACTATTGCACAATTGCACTCATCACACATGCTAGTAAAGTAATGCTCAAAATTCTCCAAGCCAGGCTTCAGCAACATGTGAACTGTGAAATTCCTGCTATTCAAGCCAGTTTTAGAAAAGGCAGAGGAACCACAGATCAAATTGCCAACATCTGCTGGATAATGAAAAAAGCAAGTGAGTTCCAGAAAAACATCTACTTGTGTTTTATTGACTATGCCAAAGCCTTTGACTGTGTGGATCACAATAAACTGTGGAAAATTCTGAGAGAGATGGGAATACCAGACCACATGACCTGCCTCTTGAGAAATCTGTATGCAGGTCAGGAAGCAACAGTTAGAACTGGACATGGAACAAGAGACTGGTTCCAAATAGGAAAAGGAGTACGTCAAGGCTGTATATTGTCACCTTCCTTATTTAACTTCTATGCAGAGTACATCATGAGAAACGCTGGACTGGAAGAAACACAAGCTGGAATCAAGATTGCCGGGAGAAATATCAATAACCTCAGATATGCAGATGACACCACCCTTATGGTAGAAAGTGAAGAGGAACTAAAAAGCCTCTTGATGAAAGTGAAAGTGGAGAGTGAAAAAGTTGGCTTAAAGCTCAACATTCACAAAATGAAGATCATGGCATCTGGTCCCATCACTTCATGGGAAATAGATGGGGAAACAGTGGAAACAGTGTCAGACTTTAGTTTTTTAGGCTCCAAAATCACTGCAATGGTGCCTGCAGCCATGAAATTAAAAGATGCTTACTCCTTGTAAGAAAAGTTATGATAAACCTAGATAGCATATTCAAAAGCAGAGACATTACTTTGCAAACAAAGGTCTGTCTAGTCAAGGCTATGGTTTTTCCTGTGGTCATGTATGGATGTGAAAGTTCGACTGTGAAGAAAGCTGAGCGCTTAAGAATTGATAACTTTGAACTGTGGTGTTGGAGTAGACTCCTGAGAGTCCTTTGGACTGCAAGGAGATCCAACCAATCCATTCTGAAGGAGATCAGCCCTGGGATTTCTTTGGAAGGAATGATGCTAAAGCTGCAGCTCCAGTACTTTGGCTGCCTCATGGGAAGAGTTGACTCATTGGGAAAGACTCTGATGCTGGGAGGGATTGAGGGCAGGTGGAGAAGGGGACGACAGAGGATGAGATGGCTGGATGGCATCACTGACTCGACAGACGTGAATCTGAGTGAAATCCGGGATTTGGTGATGGACAGGGAGGCCTGGCGTGCTGCAGTTCATGGAGTCGCAAAGAGTCGGACACGACTGAGCAACTGAAGTGAACTGATGCATATTTTGATTTCTTTTTTGATTTCTTCTGTGATTTGTTGGTTATTCAGAAGCATTTTGTTTAGCCTTCATATGTTTGTGTTTTTAATAGTTCCCCACCCCACTGTAGTTGACATTTAATCTTACCACACTGTGATCAGAAAAGATCCTTGAAATGATTTCAATTATTTTTTCAGTTTACCAAGACTAGATTTATGGCCCACGATTTGATCTATCCTAGAGAATATTCCATGTGCCCTTGAGAAAAATGTGAAATTCATTGTTTGGGGGTGAAATGTCCTATAGATATCAATTAGGTCTAACTTGTTCATTGTATCATTTAAAGTTTGTGTTTCCCTGCTAATTTTTGGTTTGGTTGATCTATCCATAGGTGTGAGTGGGGTATTAAAGTCTCCCACTATTATTGTGTCTCTGTTAATTTCCCCTATGATACTTGTCAGCATTTGCCTTACATATTGTAGTGCTCCTATGCTGGGTGCATATGTATTTATAATTGTTATATCCTCTTCTTGGATTGATCCTTTGATCATTATGTAGTGTTCTTCTTTGTCTGTTTTCAAGGGCTTTGTTTCACAGTCTATTTTATCTGATATGAGTATTGAAACTCCTGCTTTTTTGGTCTCCATTTCCATGAAATATCTTTTTTCAGCCCTTCACTTTCAGTCTGTATGTGTCCCTTGGTTTGAGGTGGGTCTCTTGTAGACAGCATATATAGGGGTCTTGTTTTTATATCCATTCAGCCAGTCTTTGTCTTTGGTTGGGGCATTCAACCCATTTTCATTTAAGGTAATTATTGGTAAGTATGAACCCATTGCCATTTACTTTGTTGCTTGGGGTTTGAATTTATAAACCTTTTCTGTGTTTCCTGTCTGGAAAAGATCCTTTAGCATTGGTTGAAAAGCTGGTTTAGTGGTGCTGAGTTCTCTCAGCATTGGGTTGTCTGTAAAGCTTTTGATTTCTCCCTTATATTTGAATTAGATCTTTGCTGGGTATAGTAATCTGGGTTATAGCTTTTTCTTTTTTATCATTTTAATTATATCCTGCCATTTCCTTCTGGCATGAAGACTTTCTACTGAAAGATCAGCTGTTATCCTTATGGGCACCCCCTTGTGTGTTATTTGTTGCTTTTCCTTTGCTGCTTTTAGTATTTGATCTTTGTGTTTGAGCTTCATTAATTTGATTAATATGTTTCTTAGGGTGTTTCACCTTGGGTTTATCTTGTTTGGGACTCTCTGGGTTTCTTGCACTTGGGTGGCTGTTTCCTTCCCCATTTTATTGAAGTTTCCAACTATTATCTCCTCAAGTATTTTCTCATGGCCTTTCTTTTTGTCTTCTTCTTCTGGAACTCCTATGATTCAAATGTTGGGACATTTAACATTGTTGCAGAGGTCTCTGAGGTTGTCTTCATTTCTTTTTATGCTTTTTCTCTTTTTTTCCTCTCTGCTTCAGTTATTTCCATCACTCTATCTTCCACCTCATTTATCCTGTCTTCTGCCTCAGTTATTCTACGGTTGGTTCCCTCCAGAGTGCTTTTGATCTCAGTTATTACATTATTCATTATTCACTAATTCTTTTTTATTTCTTCTAGGTCCTAGTTAAACATTTCTTGCATCTTCTCAATCCTTGTCTCTAGTCTATTTATCTGTTGGATCATCTTCACTATCATTATTCTGAATTCTTTTTCAGGTAGACTCTCTATGTCTTTCTCTTTTGCTTGGTTTGGTGAGCATTTATCATGTTCCTTTACCTGCTGAATATTTCTCTGCCTTTTCATTTTGTTTAGATTGCTGTGGGGTGGCCTTCCTATAGGCTAGAAGTTTGTGATTCCTCTTAATTGTCGAGATTGCTCCCTGTAGGTGGGGTTGGACTAGTGGATTGTCAAGGTCTCCTGGTTAAGGGAGCTTGCATCTCTGTTCTGGTGGGTGGAGCTGGATCTCTTCTTTCTGGAGTGTAATGAAGTGTCCAGTAGTGAGTTTTGGGGTGTATATGGGCTTGGCATGGCTTTGGGAAGCCTGTATTTTAATGCTCATGGCTGTGTTCCTACATTGCTGGAGAATTAGTATGGTATGTCTTGCTCTGGAACTTGTTGCTCTTGGGTGGAGCTTGGTTTCAATGTAGGGATGGAGGCTTTTGGATGAGCTATTGTCAGTTAATGTTCCCTGGAGTCAGGAGTTCTCTGGTATTCTCAGGTTTTGGATTTAAGCCTCTTGCCTTTGGCTTTCAGTCTTATTATTACAGTAGCCTCAAGACTTCTCCATCCATGCAGCACAAATGATAAAACATCCAGGTTAAAGGTCAAACAATTCTCCCAGCGAGAGACACCCAGAGAGATTTAGAGTTACATAGAGAAGAGAAGAGGGAGGCAGGAAACAGAGGTGACCAGGAGGAGAAGAGGGGGATTCAAAGGGGGACAGAGCAATCTTGCCAGTAATCAATTCCCTAAGTGTTCTCCACAGCCCACAGAGAGATTCACAGAGTTAAGTAGAGAATAGAAGGGGGAGGGAGGAGAAAAAGGAGACCTGAGGGAGAAAAGGGAGAATAAAAAGGGAAGAGAGAGCAGTCTAGCCAGTAATCACACCCCTAAGTGAAAATGGATACTGAAGACTAAATTCTCAAAGATACAAAAGTGATAACAAATACCAAAAAGCAAAGATTAAAAATCTAAAATAGAGGTTAGACTCTCAAAAATACAATATTAAAAACACAAAACAAAATCAATCACAAAAATTATATAATATATATATATGAAATTTGCTTTAAAATTAGGGTCTTTTTGGCAAGGTAATAGGTTATGAAAATGAAAATCAAAGGAGTCATAAGGAACTTAAAAAAATTAAAAAGTGATAACAGCAAAAATATATCTAGGAATTTCTCTGGAGTGGTTGTGGGCAGTGTGGGGTCAGTTCAGTTTCAGATAGTTCCTTGTTCCAGCTTGTACTTCCTCTCAAGTTCTATAGGCCCCTTCCAATCCTTAACCCTTCCCAGTTGCCAGCAGCTCAGGTGACCAGGTGCTTGGTAAGTGCACTGTCCTAGGTCGGCTGTGCATCTTAATCACCTTCCCGGGTCCCTGCTGCTGGTTTCCCAGGTGCTCCATGAGAGCACCTTCTCAGGTGTGCTGTGTGCCTCCTCTCGAAAGCTGATCTCAGGCTGTGGCCCTCTTTGCATATGTCAGCCATCCAGGATCCTAGGAAGACATGGTTAGGAACTGGGAGCCTGCTCACAGTTTGGTGGAGGATGCCAGTATCTGAGGCAGAGATTGCCCCTTGCCTTCTAGCTCTGGTTGTCTGCCTCTCCGCCTCTGTGGGAGGGAAGGGGCTGGAACTCAAACAGCTAGCTCTACTTTGGTATTCAATCAATCCTTTGTTCTTTGAGCCAGCTAGGCTGTGTCTTAGGTTAGAGCCTTTCATGGGAAAGTTCTCTCTCTCTCTTTTTTGTTTTTTTTTTCTCTCTGGATACCCCACAGTTTGGGTTGCTACCTCACGTTAGCTCCCTCAGATTGTTCTCAGGGAATTCAGGCATTGGCAGGTGGGTTCAGATTGTTCTCAGGGAATTCAGGCATTGGCAGGTGGGTTCTTTACCATTAATGCCTGGGTCAGGAAGATCCCCTGGAGAAGGAAATGGCAACCTACTCCAGTATCTTGCCTGGAGAATCCCATGGACGGAGAAGCCTAGTAGGTTACAGTCCATGGGGTCGCAAAGAGTCGGACATGACTGAGCGACTTCACCTTCACCAATGCCCCCTGGGAAGCCCCACTATTGTGTTTATACTACATCTTCTTTACCCATTCACCTTTTGTTGGACACTTAGGTTGCGTCCATATTTGGCAGTTATAAATTATGCTGCCGTGAACATTGGGATGCATGTATCTTTTCAAATTAATGTTTATATATATATATATGTATGTATGTATGTATGTATGTATGTATGTATGTATGTATGCATGTATATGTATATATATATGGGAGTGGAATTGCTGGGTCATACTATTTTTTAGATTTTTTTTTTTTTTTGAGAAGATTCCAAAAGTGTTTTCTTCAGTGGCTTCACCAATTTATATTCCCAACAGCAATGTACCAGGGTTCCTTCTTTTCCATATCCTTGCCAACAGTATTTGTTTTCTGATAAGTGTGAGGGGATATCTCATCATGGTTTTGATTTGTATTGCTGTGATGAGCAATGATATTCAGGCCTGGTCCTTACCCTAAGCATGTAGCCCACACCTCCTGGCCAGCCCCTGCTTGCTGGTGGTGATCACGAGCAGAGTGTCTGGACTACTTCTCCTCTGGCAATTGCGATTAGGAATGTATTCTGTGGGGTTTTTTGTTTGTTTTTCTCCCAGTTATGTTGCCCTCTGAGATTCCAAAGCTCCCCACAGACCCACCAGTGAGAGGGTTTCCTGCTGTTTGGAAACTTCTCCTCCTTCATGACTCCCTCCCCAGGATGGGTCTCTATCCCTAACTCTTTTGTTTTTCTTCTTGTCTTTTGTATTTTGTCCTATGTCCTTTTGAAGAGACTAGGCTGCCTTTCTGGGTGCCTGGTGTCCTCCACCGGGATTCAGAAGTTGTTTTGTGGAAGTTGCTGTGCATTCACATGATCTTTTGATGAATTTGTGGGGGAGAAATTCGTCTTCTGTCCTATTCCTCCACCATCTTGGGACCACCCCATCAGAATTTCCTTCTTTTTAATGGCTTAGTCATATCATGTCTGATGCTGTGTGATCCTATAGACTGTAGCCTGTCAGGCTCATTTGTTCATGGGATTCTCCAGGCCAAAATACTGGAGTGAGTTGTCAGGCCCTACTCCAGGGGATCTTCCTGACCTAGAATGGAACCAGAGTCTCTTATGTCTCCTGCATTGGCAGGTGGGTTCTTTACCTCTAGCGCCCCCTGGGAAGCCCCACCATTGTGTATATATACTACATCTTCTTTACCCATTCACCTTTTGTTGAACACTCAGGTTGCTTCCATATTTGGCAGTTATAAATTATGCTGCTGTGAACATTGGGAGCAGTGGCTTCATCAATTTATATTCCCACCAGCAGTGTACCAGGGTTCCCTCTTTTCCATATCCTTGCCAACAGTATTTGTTTTTTGTTGATCTCCATTCTGATAAGCGTGAGGGCATATCTTATCATGGAGATGGTCCAAAAATAAAAATAAAAAAACCACTGCAATTTATGTCAGAGTCCTGCTTATGATTTCCTGTAGGAATTTTATAACATCCTCTCTTATGATTTGGTCTTTCTTCCATTTTATTTTTGTATATGATGTTAGAGTATGTTTTATTTCATTCTTTTACATGTAGCTGCCAGTTCTTTTATTGAGCACTCTCTTTTACTGGCAAGTCTTAATAAAGGTTTGTCATTTTGTTTACTTTTTCAAAGAACAAGTTCTTAGTTTCACCTCTCCTGTCATCTTTTTTCATTTATGGTCTAATCTTTGTATTTTCTATCTTCTAACAACTTTGAGTTTCATTTATTTCCTTTTCCTTTTTTTTTTTTTTTTCAGGTGTAAATTTAGGTTGTTTCTTGAAGTATTGCTATGATCTTCTCTCTTGGAGCTGTTTTTGCTAAGTCCTATAAATTTTGATATGTAGCATATCTTTTCACTTAAAATATTTTAAAATTTCTCTTCTGATTTTTTTCTTTGAACCATTTTGGTTATTCAGAAGCATGTCATCTAATGTCTACATATTTGTAAATATTCTGTTTTTTTCCCTTAGAAACTGATTTCCAATTTCATACCTACCACTGTAGCCAGAAGACATGTTTGATGCAATTTAGTCCCCTTAAATATACTGTATTAAGAATTGTTTTAAGGCCTAACATATTTTTTTTTCTAACATATTATATATACTGGACAATACCCCATGCACAGTTGGGGAGAATGTGGATTCTGCTGACTTTAGGTAAAATGTTTTGCATACAACTATTAACTCATCTGGTGTAATGTGTTATTTAAAGTCAATGTTACCTTATTAAATTTCTGTCCAGATGATCTATTCACTGATGTAAGTGGGTTATTAAAGTCCACTATAATGGTTTTCTTGTCTATTTCTCCCTTTAAGTATCTTACTATTTGCTTTATATGTTTAACTGCTCCTCTGTTGGTACATAAATATTTACAAATGTTATATCCTCTCATTGGATTTTCCTTTTTATTATTATGTACTGTCTTTTGTTTTAAAATGCATTTTGTCTTACATAAATGTTGCTACCCAAGCTGTGCTCCCAGTTTCCATTTGCATGTACTGTCTGTCTCCATCCCTTCATTTTGTCTTTTCACGTCCTTATATTGAAGTTAGTGTCTTGCAGGCAACATATAGATGGGTCTTGTTTATGTATCCATTTAAGGCATTTTGTGTCTAAGATTAGGAAATTTAGTTAATCTACATGTAAGGTAATTACTGATAGATATATACTTCTTGCCATTTTGTTGTCTTGAGGTTGCTTGGAGTTCTGTGTTTCAGTCTTCCTCCCTAACTATCTTTCATAGTCATTTCATAACTTTCTTTTAGTGACACACATAGATTCCTTTCTTTTTATCTTTATCCTTCTTAAAGTCTCAATAATCATTTGACCGGACACATTAATTGCTTGGAAGTATTATTTTTCCCCTCTAGGACTTTAACTATATTGTACCAGTCTATTCAGACCTGTGAAGGGTCTGCTGAAAAATCTCTTTATAATTTTATGGGGGTTTTCATATGTAACAAACAGTTTTTCTCTTATTGCTTTTAGGGTTCTCTTATGGTTTTTACTTTTTGTCATATTAATTATAATTTGTCTCTTTGGGTTCATGTTGTTGGAAAATCCCTGGGCTCTCTGGATATAAATGCTTGTTTTATTCCCCAGGGTAGGGAAGTTTTCAGCCATTATTTATTCAAATAATTTGTCTGTTCTTTTCTCTTCTCCTTCTAGGATCCCTATAATGCAAATATTATTCCCCCTAATATTGTCTAATTCCTTTAAGCTTTCTTCAAATTTTTAAATTATTAGTATTATTGTTATTTTATTTATTTATTTGCTGCTCTGTTAGATGAGTGCCACTGCCTTGTCTTGAAGTTCATTGATCCCTTCTTCTGTTTCATCTAGACTATCTTTGAACCCTCTAGTATATTTTTCAGTTTAGTTATTGAATCTCTCAGTTCTGTGACTTCTGTTTAGTCTTGTCTTACATTTTTTAATTACTTCCCCTATTCGTTGATGTTCTCAGGGTGTTCATCCATTCTTCCAAGTTCATTGAGTATCTTTATGATCATTACCTTAAACTCTTCATCAGGAAAATTATTTAACTCTGTTTCACCAGGGGAAAAACTAAGGACTTTCCCCCCTGATTTTTATGTTTTGTTTGGTTGTTTGTTTGGATCATTTTCCTTAATTTCTTCATTTTTCTTGATTCTGTGTTGGTTATTATGTATTACATAAAACAACTTTCCCAGTCTTGAGGAAGTAGCTTTGTGTAGAAGATGAACCTTGTTATTCAACCCTGCTCTAGCTCTTGGCTTTCTCTCAAATCTTTGAGATCATTCCTGCAACCTAGTATTTTTTAATTATGTGCCAAGACATGTCAGTATTTCAAAGGGAGGATCTCAGTTGGCACCTATATTTAGGCTGATTGGAAGCCAGACTTTTAGTAAGAAAATCCTAAAGTATGCAAATGCATACAATTTTGTGGGCTGCCCCACCAGTCACAGGAGTCAGGCAATCTAGAGGTTTTCCCCAGTGGGGAAATAACAAATAGGGTCTCTAATCAATTGAACAAACTCTTATCTAGATGTCAGAGAGTATAATGAGGCAGAGACATATTCCAAAGGTAGAATCCACTTTGCCATCACTTTTCCACTTCTTGACAGCAGTGTCATAGATTCTAAGTGTGCACCAAACCCATCAGGCCAAAGATCCAGGATTAAGAGAAAATGTCTTTGATAGAAATAATGGGAGTGTGTTTCAGTCTGTTGTCTGTGTGGTATTTTAGGGCTAGCAGCCTCCTAAGAACTGTCTGTAGTTATTACAATTCCATGGGGCACAAAAACAAAACTCACTCTAGCCCCCAGAATCAGGTGGTCAAATGGCATCCCCAAGTGACAGCTGTGAAAACTGCAGCACCTGATATTAATGCCAGGACAGTAGACTCACATTAGAGTGGGAAATGCTGGTATTCTGCAGTGCAGAAGGAGGAGAGTTTCATGATAACAATTGAATTCTCAAATCCATAGAAGGGATTATAGTCAGTCCTTAGCTATGTACTTAATTAGAAGCCTGTCTCTCAAGCTACATCTATGATTAGTTAATAGACCTCTTTCACAGAGAGACTGAGTTCCTGATCTGTTGCTACTTGCTGCACCCTGGGCATTGTAGCTGTTTAAGAACTCTTTTTTTTTTTTTTTTTCATTGTTTCCAATCCTGTGACACCTGACTGGAAAAGGTCAATTTTAATTCCAATCCCAAAGAAGGACAATGCCAAAGAATGATCAAACTACTGTACAATTGTACTCATTTCACATGTTACCACAGTAATGCTCAAAATCCTTAAATGTGGTTCTGAAGAAGACGCTTGAGAGTCTCTTGCACAGCAAGGAGATCAAACTAGTTAATCGATGGTTTTTCTATGATCCAACAGATGTTGTCAATTTGAACTCTGGTTGCTGTACCTTTTCTAAACCCAGCTTGTACATTTGGAATTTCTCAGTTCACATGCTGTTAAAGCCTATCTTGAAGAATTTTGAACATTACCTTGATGGCATGTGAAATGAATTCAGTTGTACAGTAGTTTGAACATTCTCTGGTATTCTTTTCTTTAGGATTGTAACAAAAACCTATCTTTTCCATCCTGTGGCCACTGCTGAATATTCCAAATTTGCTGGCATATTGAGTGCAGCACTTTCACAGCATCATCTTTTAGGATTTGAAATAGCTCAGCTGGAATTCCATCACCTCCACTAGCTTTGTTCATAGTAATGTTTCCTAAGGTCCACTTGACTTCACACTCCAGCATGTCTGGCTCTAGGTGAGTAACCACACCATCATTAAGACCTTATTTCTACAGTTCTGTGTATTCTTGCTAGCTCTTCTTAATCTCTTCTGCTTCTGTTATGTCCTTGCTGTTTCTGTCCTTTACTGTGCCCATCTTTTCATGAAATGTTCCCTTGGTATCTCTAATTTTCTTGAAGTAATCTCTATTCTTTCCCATTCTATTATTTTCCTCTATTTCTTTGCATTGTTGACTTAAGAACACTTTCTTTTCTCTCCTTGCTGTTCTCTGGAACTCTGCATTCAGTTGGGAATATCTTTCCCTTTGTCTTTTGCCTTTCACATCTCTTCTTTTCCCAGCTGTTTGTAAGGCCTCCTCAACCAGTTTGCCTTCTTGCATTTCATTTTCTTGGGGATGGTTGTGGCCACCACCTCCTGTACATGGTTATGAACCTCCATCCATAGTTCTTCAGGCACTCTGTCTAACCCCTTGAATCTATTCATCATTTCCACTGTATAATCAATAGGGATTTAATTCAGGTCATACATGAATGGTCTAATAGTTTTCCCTACTTGAATTTAAGCCTGAATTTTGCAATAAGGAGAAGATGCTATGAACCACAGTCAGCTCCAGGTCTTTTTTTTTTTTTTTTTTTCTGACTGTATAGAGCATCACTATCTAGTGATGTCCATGTGTAGAGTTGTCTTTTGTTATTGTTGCTGTTGGAGGAGTACGTTCTCTTGGCAAAACTCTGGTAGCCTTTGCTCTGCTTCATTTTGTATTCTAAGGGAAAACTTGCCTGTTACTCCTGGTATCTCTTGATTTCCTACTTTTGCATTCTAGTCCCCTATGAGGAAAAGGACATCTTTTTTGGGATGTTAGTTCTAGAAAGTCTTGTAGGTCTTCATAGAACCATTCAACTTCAGCATCAGTGATTGGAGCATAAACTTGTATTATTGTGATGTTGAATGGTTTGCCTTGGAAATGAACAGAAATCATTCTGTTTTTGAGATTGCACTCAAGTACTGCATTTCGGACTCTGGTTGACTATGATGGCTACTCCATTTCTTCTAAGAGATTTGTGCTCACACTAGTAGATATAATGGTCATCTGAATTAAATTTACCCATTCCCATCCATTTTAGTTCACCAATTCTTAAGATTCACTCTTGCCATCACCTGGTTGACCATATCCAATTTACCTTGATTCATGGAGCAAACATTCCAGGTTCCCATGCAATATTGTTCTTTACAGCATTGGATTTTACTTTCACCACCAGATATATCCACAAATGAACATCATTTTTTCTTTGACCCAGCCTCTTCAGCCTTTTGGAGCTAGTTCTCTGCTCTTCCCCAACAGAATATTGGACAACTACAGACCTGGGGGGCCTCATCTCCCAGTGTCATTTGTTTTTGCCTTTAAATCTCTAGTGTTTCTCATTCTGCTGTTTTCATCTATTTCTTTCCATTGTTCATTTAAAAAGGCCTCCTTATCTTTCCTTGCTATTCTTTGAATTCTGTATTCAGTTGGGTGTACCTTGCCTTTTCTCCCTTGTTTTTTGCTTCTCTTCTTTCCTCAGCTACTTGTAAAGCCTCCTCAGATAACCACTTTGCCTTCTTGCATTTCTTTATCTTTACTGGGTTTTTGTCATCACCTCCTGTACAGTGTTATGAACTTCTGACCACAGTTCTTCAGGCACTCTATCAAATCTAATTCCATGAATTTTTTGTCACCTCCATGGTATAATCATCAGGGATTTTATTTAGATCATACATGAATGGCCTAGTGATTCTCCCTACTTTCTTCAGTTTAACCCTGAATTTTCCAGTAACTGACAGTATAGAGCTTTTCAATCTTTGGCAGCAAAGAACACAATCTGATTTTGGCATTGACCATTGTCCATGTGTAGTGTTATCTCTTGAGTTTGTAGAAGAGGGCATTTGTTATGAGCAGCATGTTGCCTTGATAAAAGTTTTAGCCTTTGTCCTGCTTTATTCTGTGGTCCAAACCCAAAGGACATATTTTTTTTGATGTTAATCCTAGAAAGTGTTTTAGCTCTTCATAGATCTGATCAAATTCAGCATGTGGCTGGGGCATAGACTTGGATTACCATCATATTGAATGGTTTGCCTTGGAAACAAACCAAGGTCATTCTGTTATTTTTAAGTTTGTACCCAAGTACTGCATTTCAGACTCTTGTTGACTATGACAGCTATTCTACTTTTCTAAGGGACTTGTCAGGTGTTTTCCTAAATCTTTTGTAATAATCATTATTTGTTTTTGTTCATGTGGTTTATCATGTTGATTGATTTGCATATGTTGATCCATCCTGCATTTCAGGGATAAATACCACTTGTTCATGTGGGATGATTGTTTTAGTGGTCTGTTGAATTTAGTTTGCTCACAGTTGCTTAGGATTTTAAATCTATGTTCACCATGGATATTCAATGGTAATTTTTATCTCACTGTTCCTACCAGATACTGGAAACAGGATAATGTTTCTCTTATAGATGAATTCAGAAGTACTCCCTCCTCTTGAATTCTTTGCCAGTTTTTAAGAGAAATTAGCATTAATTCTTCAAAGGGTTAGCAGCATTTTCATGTGAAGACATTTGCCATGAGATTATCTTCAGGTAATTTTTTATTATTGAATCAGTCATTTTATTTCTCACTCATCTATTCAAGCATTGTATTTTTTATTAAGTTTCAGCAGGTTATATTTCTAGGCATTATTCCATTTCTTCTAGTTTTTCCAGTTAGTTGTATCATAATTGTTTATAATAGGCCTTTAAGATCCAATTTATTTCTAATGTAATTTTTGTAATGTTATTTCTGATTTTATTTTGACTCCCTTTTTTCAGCCTAGGTAAATGTTTATAATTTTGTTCATCACTTTAAAACAAACAACTTTGTTTATTTAAATTTTTCAATTGTTTTATTATTAACTTATTTTTAATTTTTTCCTTAATTCTGATGACTTTGGGTTTAGTTTATTCCTTTTCCTTATTTTTGAGGTATAAAGATACAGCGTTTATTTGAAATAAATTATTATTTTTTAATGTAGACATTCATCACTATAAACCCCCATTTTAGAACTGCTCTGCATCATATAAGCTTTGTTATACTGTGTTTTCATCTTCACTTGTCTCAAGATACTTTTCAAATAATTTTGATTTCTTCTCTCACCTACTAGTTGTACAAAATTAAATTATTTTGTTTCCTCATATTTGTGAATTTGCCCATTTTTTTGTTGTTATTGATTTCTTTTTTCTTTTATTTATTTATTTATTTATTTTTTACTTTATTTTACTTTACATTATGCTTATTCTATGGTGAATCAAAAGATACCTGATTTGATTTTTAAAATCTTCTTAAATATGTTGACTTGTTTGTGCCATAACATGTAATCTATACTGAGACTGTTTTGTGGGCTTGAAAACAATGTGTATTCAGCTACTGTTGAACTGAAATTTCTGTATACGATAGGTCAGTTTGGTCTAGAATTTTCAATCAGTTGTTTTTTGCTTGATTTTCTCCCTCCATGTTTATGAGTTATTTTAAATATAGTAGTTATTCACTGACTCTTATGGTACTGCTTTCTGTTTTTTCCTTCCTATCTTGAATATTTACTTTGTATATTAAAGTACTTTTTTCAGTCTGTATATGTTTTTTTTTTTCTGTTTTTTTTTTTAATTTTAAAATCTTTAATTCTTATTCATTAACTTTCCTATTTAATTGTCTCATTATATAATGGCCTTCTGAGATTACAGAGACAATTTTGGACATAAAATCCATTTTATAAGATAGCAGTATAGTAACTGTTCCTTCCTTTGTGTACTATTTGCAAGGAGTATCTTTTCCCAGCTCATTACTTTCAGCCTGTGTGTATCAGTCAATATAAAGTGAGTATCTTATAAACAGCATATTCTCGAGTTGTGTTTTCTTATCTATTCCGCAATCCTATTATTTTTGACTGGGGAGATGCATCCACTAACATTTAAATTAATTATAGGAAGGATTTACTTTCACCATTTGGTTTATTATCATTTGTCTCTTTTACAGTTGGTTGGCCCTCTCTCACCTGTTCCTATCTTCCTTTGCTATTTGATTATTGTTTATAGTGATTTGCTTTATTAGTTTCTCTTATTAGCATCTCCTTATCTTTTGTGTCTATTAGAGCATTTTGTCCTTTGTAACTAGCTTAAAGCTTCAGTAATTGTTAAAGATGAAATTATTTAACTCATTTTCTTAATTGAAATGTATTTGAAATATAACAGTGGAAATTTAAGGTGAACATTTTTTTTTTCCAGAATATGGTTTTCTCCAGATACATGACCAGGAGTGGATTACAGGATTATATGATAGCTGTATTTTTAGTTTTTTTTTTTTTTTTTTTTTTTTAAGAAATTTCCATACTGTTCTCCAGAGTAACTGTATCAGTTTGCATTCCCACCAACAGTGTAGGAGGGCTTCCTTCTTTGCACCCTCTCCAGAATTTATTGCCTGTGTGTGTGTGTGTGTGTGTGTGTGGTTTTTTTTTTTATTAAAGCCATTTTGATTGATGTGAGGAGATCTCTCAATGTTGTTTTCATTTGCATTTATCTAATAATTAGCAACATTGAATATTGCATGTGCCTCTTGGCCATCTGTTTGTCTTCTTTGAAGAAATAAATGTCTATTTAGGTCTTCTGCCCATTTATTTAAAAACATTTTTTTTAATTGAAGGATAATTTCTATACAGTATTTTTCTGTTTTCTGTAAACAAAAAAATGTGGTTTTCTACTGATTCACATGTGAACCAGCCATAAGTTGAACCTTACTCCCTTTTGAAACTCCCTCCCATCTCCCTCCCCATAAACCCTTATAGGTTGATACAGAGCCCCTGTTTGAGTTTCCTAAGACCTACAGCAAATTCTCATTGGCTATCTATTTTACATAAGGTATTGTAAGTTTCCATGTTACTCTCTCCATACATCTCACCTTCTCCTCCCCTCTCCCCATGTCCATAAGTCTATTCTCTATGTCTGTTTCTCCATTGCTGCCCTGAAAATAAATTATTTGGTACCATCTTTCTAGATCCCATATATATGCATTAGTATATGATATTTATCTTTCTCTTTCTGACCTACTTCACTCTGTATAATAGGCTCTAGGTTTATCCCCCTCATTAAACTGACTCAAAAGTGTTCCTTTATATGGCTGAGTAATATTCCATTGTGAATATGTACCACAACTACTTTATCTGTCGATGGACATCTAGGTTAATTCCACGTTCTAGCTATTGTTAATAGTGCTGCAATGAACAATGGGATACAGATGCTTTTTCAGTTTTGGTTGCCTAGGAGTGGGACTGCTGGGTCATATGTGGTTCCATTCCTAGTTTTTGAAGGAATCCCCATACTGTCTTCCATAGTGGCTGTATCAATGTACATTCCACCAACACTCCAAGAGCATTTCCTTTTCGCCACACTCTCGCCAACATTTCTTCAGTTCAGTTCAGTTCAGTCACTCAGTCGTGTGCAACTATTTGCGACCCCATGAATCGCAGCATGCCAGGCCTCCCTGTTCATCACCAACTCCTGAAGTTCACTCAGACTCATGTCCATCGAGTCAGTGATGCCATCCAGCCATCTCATCCTCTGTCGTCCCCTTCTCCTCCTGCCCCCAATCCTTCCCAGCGTCAGAGTCTTTTCCAGTGAGTGAACTCTTCGCATGAGGTGGTCAAAGTACTGGAGTTTCAGCTTCAGCATCATTCCCTCCAAAGAAATCCCAGGACTGATCTTCAGAATGGATTGTTTGGATCTCCTTGCAGTCCAAGGGACTCTCAAGAGTCGTCTCCAACACCACAGTTCAAAAGCATCAATTCTTTGGTGCTCAGCTTTCTTCACAGTCCAACTCTCACATCCATACATGACCACTGGAAAAACCATAGCCTTGACTAGACGGACCTTTGCTGGCAAAGTAATGTCTCTGCTTTTCAATATGCTGTCTAGGTTTATCATAACTTTTCTTCCAAGGAGTAAGCGTCCTTTCATTCCATGGCTGCAATTTCTTATAGGTAGACATTTTGATGATGGCCATTCTGACTGGTGTGAGGTGCTATATCATTGTAGTTTTGATTAGCCTTTCTCTAATAATGAGCGATGTTGAGCATCTTTTCATGTGTTTGTTAACCATCTGTATGTCTTTGGAGAAATGTCCATTTAGGTCTTTTCCCCTCTTTTTGATTGGGTTGTTTGTTTTTCTGGTATTGAGTTGTATGAGCTGCTTGTATAGTTTGGAAATTAATCCTTTGTCAGTTGTTTCATTTGCTATTGTTTTCTCCCATTCTGAGGATTGCCTTTTCACCTTGCTTATAGTTTCATTTGCTGTGTAAAAACTTTTAGGTTTAATCATGTTCACTCATTTACTTTTATTTTTATTTCCGTTATTCTAGGAGTTGGGTCATAGATGATCTGGCTTTAATTTATGTCATTATGTGTTCTGCCTATGTTTTCCTCTAAGAGTTTTATAGTTTCTGGTCTTATTTTTAAGTCTTTCATCCATTTGAGTTTATCTTTGTATATTATGTGAGGAAATGTTCTAATTTCATTCCTTTACATGTAGCTGTCTATTTTCCCCAGCAACACTTATTGAAGAGGCTGTCTTTGCCCCATTGTATATTCTTGCCACCTTTGTTAAAAATAAGGTAGGCATAGGTGCATGGGTTTATTTCAGGGCTTACCATCTTGTTCCATTGTTCTGTATTTCTGTTTTTGTGCCAGTACCATACGATCTTGATGACTGTAACTTTGTAGTATAATCTGAAATCAGGAAGGTTGATTCCTCCAGCTCCATTCTTCTTTCTCAATACAGCTTTGGCTATTACAGGGTCTTTTGTGTTTCTATATAAATTGTGATTTTTTTTTGTTGTTGTTCAGTTCAGTCACTCAGTTGTGTCCAACTCTTTGTGACCCCATGGACTACAGCATGCCAGGCCTCCCTGTGCATCAACAACTCCTGGAGTTTACTCAAACTCATGTCCTTTGAGTCAGTGATGCCATCCAACCATCTCATACTCTGTTGTCCCCTTCTCTTCCCACCTTTATTCTTTCCCAGCATCAGGGTCTTTTCCAATAAGCCAGTTATTTGCATAAGGTTGCCAAAGTATTGGAGTTTCAGCTTCAACATCAGTCTTTCCAATGAACACTCAGGACTGATCTCCTTTAGGATGGACTGGTTGGATCTCCTTGCATTCCAAGGGACTCTCAAGAGTCTTCTCCAACACCATAGTTCAAAAGCATCAATTCTTCAGCGCTCAGCTTTCTTCATAGTCCAACTCTCACATCCATACTGGTTGTGAAACCACTGGACGTGAGACTACTGGAAAAACCATAGCCTTGGCTAGGTGGACCTTTGTTGGCAAAATAATGTCTCTGTTTTTAAATAGGCTGTCTAGATTGGTCATAACTTTTCTTCCAAGGAATAAGTGTCTTTTAATTTCATGGCTGTAGTCAACATTTGCTGTGCTTTTGAAGACCAAAACAATAAAGTCTGCCACTGTTTCCACTGTTTCTCCATTTGCCATGAAATGATGGGATCGGATGCCAAGATCTTAGTTTTCTGAATGTTAAGCTTAAGCTAACTTTTAACTTTTCTCTTTCACTATCATCAAGAGGCTCTTTAGTTCTTCTTCACTTTCTTCCATAAGGGTGGTGTCATCTGCATATCTGAGTTCATATTTCTCCTGGCAATCTTGATTCCAGCTTGTGCTTCATCCAGCTCAGCATTTCTCATAATGTACTCTGCATATATGTTAAATAATTTGTGAAAAATTCCATTGGTAATTTGATAGGGATTGCATTGAATCTATAGACTGTATTTAGTAGTATAGTCATTTTCACAAGATTCATTCTTCCTACCCAGGAACATGAAATATCTCTCCATCTGTTTTGATTTCTTTCATCAGTGCCTTTTAATTTTCTGTACATAGTTCTTTTTTCTCCTTAGATTTATTCCTAGATATTTTATCCTTTTTGTTGCAATGCTGAATGGGATTGATTTCTTAATTTCTTTTTGATTTTTCATTGTTAGTGTACAGGAATGTGAGTGATTTCTTTGTATTTCTTTTGTACCCTGCAACTTTGCTAACTTCACTGATTAGCTCTAGTAACATTATGATACTATCTTTAGGGTTTTCTATGTATAGTATCATGTGATCTGCAAACAGTGAGGGTTTTGCTTTTTTTCCAATCTATATTCCTTTTTATTTCTTTTTCTTCTCTAATTTCTTTAGCTAGGACTTCCAAAACTATGTTAATAATAGTGGTGAAAGTGGACAACCTTGTCTTGCTCCTGATCTCAGGGGAAATGCTTTCAGTTTTTCACCATTGAGAATAATGTTTGCTGTGGGCTTATCATGTGTGAGCTTTACTATGTTGAGGTAGGTTCCTTCTATGACCATTTTTTGAAGAGTTTTAATCATAAATGGGTGCTGAATTTTGTCAAAGTGTCTTCTGACCATTTTTTGATTGAATTCTTTGTTTTGATGATATTAAGCATTGTTGAACTGTAACTTTTGGAGACATCACTTGTTAGTCACATCATTTGTAAATATTTCCACCCAATCTGTGGGATGACTTTTTATTTTGTTCATGATTTCCTTTGCTGGGCTAAACATTCTGAGTTTAAGTAGATCCCACTTGTTTATTTTTTTTCCACTACTCTGGGAGACAGATTGAAAAATATATTGCTGCAATTCATGTCAGAGAGTGTTCAGCCTATATTTTCCTCCAAGAGTTTTATAGTGTCGCTCTCATATTTAGCTCTTTAATCTACTTTGAAGTTATTTTATATATGGTGTTAAGAAATGTTATGATTTCTTTTGTTTTTTACATGTAGCTGTTAAGTTTTCCCAGAAACATTTATTGAAAAGAGTATCTATCCACCATTGCAGTCTTGCCTTCATTTTTGTATATTAATTGATGATAAACACATAGGTTTCTCTTTGGGCTTTCTATCCTGTTTCACTGATCTATATTTCTATTATTTGTCATTACCATACTATTTTGATGATGGCAGCTTTGCAGTATAATCTGAAGTAAGGGACCCTGATTCCTTCAGCTCCATTTTTCTTTCTCAATATTGCTTCAATTATTCAGGGTCTCTGGTTCTTCCATACAAATTATAAATTTTTTGTGTGTTAGTTCTGTGAAAAGTGCCATTGGTTATTTGATAGGAATTGCATTGAATATGTAGATTGTCTTTGGTAGTATAATCATTTTGACAATATTGTTTATTTCAATTCAGGAACACAGTATATATTTTTCCATCTGTTTGTGTCACTACATTTTCTTTCTTCACCATCTTCATTTTTGGGATAAAGGTATTTTGCCACCATAGAAAAGTTTATTCCTAGGTATTTTATTCTTCTTGACAGAATGGTAAATGGAATTGCTTCTTGGGTTTCTCTTTCCTATCTTTCATTGTTAGTGTATAGAAATGCAATAGATTTCTGTGTGAGAACTTTGTAACCTGCAATGTTACCAAATTCACTGATAAATTCTAGTAGTTTTCTAGTAGCATGTTTAGGATTTTTTATGTATAATATTGTGTCATAAGCAAACAGTGATAGTTTAACTTCTTTTCCAATTTGGATTCCTTGCATTTCTTTTTATTCTTATCGCTAAACCTAGAAATTACAGAAATATATTGGAAAAACATGGCAATATGGGCATGCTTGTCTAGTCACTGATCTTAGAGGAAATGATTTCAGCTTTTCACCATTTAGTAGGATGTTAGCATTAAGTTTATTGTGTTGAGGAATATCTTTTCTTTGCTGACTTTGTGGAGAGTTTATATCATAAATGGGTGCTGAGTTTTGTGGAAAGCTTTTTCTGCATCTATTGAGATGATCATATGATTTTTACTCTTCAATTTGTTAATGTGGTATATCACACTGATTGATTTGCATATATAGAAAAATCCTTGCTTGCTTGGAATAAATCCCACTTGACCATTGTGTATGATTGAGTAATATATTACTGGATTCAGATTGCAAGTATTTCATTAAGGATGTTTCTGTCTATGTTCATAAGCAATATGGACCTGTAATTTTCTCTTTCTTTTCTTTTTTGTGCTATCTTTGTCTGGTTTAGGTATCAAGGTGATGGCGCCCTCACAGAGTGAGGTTGGGAGTTTTCCTTCCTCTTCAGTTTTTGAAACAATTTCAGGACAGATGTTAACTTCCTTTAAAAGTCTGATAGAATTTGCCTGAGAAGGCATCAGATCCTGAACTTTTATA
This sequence comes from Capricornis sumatraensis, assembly GCF_032405125.1. Taxonomy (NCBI): domain Eukaryota; kingdom Metazoa; phylum Chordata; class Mammalia; order Artiodactyla; family Bovidae; genus Capricornis; species Capricornis sumatraensis. The sequence continues at coordinate 40,723,401 of NC_091074.1, read as the reverse complement.
TGGAGTTTTTTACTTATAGTTTCAATTCCAATGCTTTTTATTTGTCTGTTCATATCTTCTATTTCTTCCTGGTTGAGTCTGGGGAGATTGTAGCTTTCTTAGAATTTGTCCATTTCTTTCAGGTTGTCCATTTTATTGATTGGCATATGATTGCTTGTAGTAGTCTTTTATGATCCTTTGTATTTCTGTAGTGTCAGTTGTAACTTCTCCTTTTTCACTTATACTTTTATTGAGTCCACTCTCTTTTTTTCTTGATGAGTCTGAATAAAAGTTTACCAATGTTATTTATCTTTTCAAAAACTAGCTTTTGGTTTCATTGACCTTTGCTATTGTTTTGCCTTTATTTTAGTTACTTCTACTCTAATCTTTATGATTTCTTTCCTTCTACTAACTTTGGGTTTTGCTTATTCTCTTTTCTCTATTTGCTTTAGGTGTAAGGTTTGCTGCTGCTGCTGAGTCACTTCAGTCGTGTCCAACTCTGTGTGGCTCCATAGACAGCAGCCCACCAGGCTCCCCTGTCCCTGGGATTCTCCAGGCAAGAACACTGGAGTGGGTTGCCATTTCCTTCTCCAATGCATGAAAGTGAAAAGTGAAAGTGAAATCGCTCAGTCGTGTCCGACCCTCAGTGACCCCATGGGCTGCACCCTACCAGTCTCCTCCGACCATGGGATTTTCCAGGCAAGAGTACTGGAGTGGGCTGCTATTGCCTTCTCCGATTAGGCAATTTATTTATTTATTTTCCCTGAGGTAATTTTGTATTGTTATAAACTTGCCTCTTAGAACTGCTTTTACTGCATAGGTTTTGGATACTTGTGCTTTCATTGTCGTTTGTTTCTGGCTTTTTTCTTCTTCTTTGATTTCTTCAGTGATCCACTGTTTAGGCTCCATGTGTCTTTGAGGTTTTAGGGTTTTTTCCCTTATGGTTTATTTCTAATCTCATAGCATTGTGGTCAGAAAACATGCTTAATAGATTTCAGTTTTCTTAAATTATCCAGGTCTCATTTTGTTGCCCAGCATGCGGTCAATCCTGGAGAATGTTATATGTGCACTTAAGAAGAATATGTACTCTGCTGCTTTTAGATGGAGTGCTCTATAACTATCAACTAGACTATCTGGGCTAAGGTTTCATTTATTGCCTGTGTTTCCTTATGGATTTTCTGTCTGGATGATCTCCTGATGAAAGTGGGGTGTTAAAGTCCCCCACTATTACTGTGTTACTATTGATTTCTCCCTTTATTGTTGTTAGTATTTACTTTAAATATTGAGATGCTCCTATGTTTAGGATATACATATTTCCAATTGTTATATCTTCTTCTTAGTTTATCCCTTGATTATTAATTATGGAGTATCTTCATTGCCTCTTATAACTGTCTTCATTTTAAAGCCTATTTTATCTGATATGAGTATTGGTCCTCCAAGTTTCTTTTGATTTCCATTTGCATGGAATATGTTTTTCCATTCTCTGTCATTCCTTTTTTATGTGTCATGAATTTACTTTAGATCTTTGATTTGTGCTTACAATGAGACTTAGATAAAGCAGTCCATTTTATGTTAAAAGCAGTTAACTTCTTTTGTATGTAAAAGCTTCATACTTTTACTCATCCCCTTATGTAAATTTATATAATTACCTTTTTATGCTGCATTTTCATTAACAGATAATATTCACTATAGATTTGATGCTCTTGTCCTTTATCATGTATAGTTAACTGGATAATACACCAGCCTAATATAGTTACATTTTTCTAATATTATTTTCATCTTTATTAGAATGTGTACCTTCATATGTTTTCATGTTTCAGATTAGCATCTTTTCATTTCAACTTGATGAACTCCTCTCTGTTTCTCTGAGTGAAGTCTAGTAGCAGGGAACTACCTCTGGTTTTGCTTTGGAAAGTTCTCTTTCTTCTTAGTATCTGAAGGATGACTTTGTGAGATATAGTTTCTTGGCTGGCAAGTTTTGCCTTTTAATACTTTTAATATGTTATTCTAGGCCCCTCAGCAAGTTCTCCCTCTCCTGTGCATCTAAAGACCTCTCTATCCCACGCTGATTATATGCCAGATTCTTCCCTCAGGCAGCCTGGACCCCTACAATACTCTCTCAACATGGGTATCTATGTAGTTTTGCACTTTCTAGTTTTCCTTTTCCCTGATTGTGGCAAGTGAGGGTAGGGAAGTTTCAGTAAGTTCCTCATATCCACAATCTCTGTGGTATGACTTGCAGAAGCACTTTAAGATGTTCAATAGTTGTTAATTAAAAAAAAAAAAAAAAACAGAGAAAAGAGGAAGGACACACTGAATGCTGATGTAACCTACCAAGAAAACAATAACATCTTAATTTTAATAACATACAGAAACTGTAAATTTCTACTCTTCCCACTTTGTGTTTTTGTAGGGTTTGTTTCTTTTAATATTATTTATCCATTAATGAAATTTTGGCTTCCCTGGTGGCTTAGAGGGTAAAACATCTGCTTGCAATGCAGGAGACCCGGGTTCAACCCCTGGGTTGGGAAGATCCCCTGGAGAAAGAAATGGCAACCCACTCCAGTACTATTGCCTGGAAAATCCCATGGATGGAGGAGCCTGGTAGGCTACAGTCCATGGGGTCACAAAGAGTCGGACACGACTGAGTGACGACACATTAATGAAATTTTATCTTTCTTAATAGGATCAAAAGTGTTTTATGCACTACCATTAGTGTGTTTCATTATTCTCTGTCTATATATTTACCATTACTGGAGTAATTTATACTTTCAGATGGTTTGCATTGCTGTTTACTATGTTTTCTTGTCAATTTAAGAAATCAGTTTAACTTTGACTTCCCAATCTACTATCCTGCTGACATCATTCTACTATACTTCTGTCTAGTTGTCCTACCTATATTACTTATAGTGTGGTATTGAAGTCTCCAAATACTTTTATAGAATTGTTTCTCTCTTCAACTCTGGAAGGTTTTGTTTTACATATATTTCGGTGGATTTCCTGGATGGATTGTCATTCCATGTAGTTCTTGATGGTTCCTTTTGTTTGTCTCTGTTCAGCAAGATAAAAATTGCTACTCTTAAAAAAAAGCAACCCATTTTCCTTTTGAAATTTACATTATTGGTTCAGTTATTGCCATTTCCAAGTATATCATTGTCTATTTATAAATAATTTCTACCTTGCCCTTGACGGTATAGTATGATGGTTGAGTATCAGTTCAAATTGGCTCTGGCACTTGCTTGCCCTATGGCATTTAGTAATACGGTTCCTCATGTTAGCAGTTTACTTTTGTTATAATAGGACCTCAATATTTAGCATACTAAGTTATTTATAGGATCAAACAATATTAAGTAAAGGAAATGTGTACTGTAGTGACTAAGCTTTAGTAACACAAAATTATTTGAAAACTATCTGTATTACTGTAATGTGTAATTGTAATTGTAAATATGTAAATGTAATACTATGTAATATGTAATAATATGTAAAAATATAAATGATATCCAATATATGATTTTGTAATGTATAATTAACATAGTATTAAAATGCATACTCAACAGTACCATTACACAATTAAGGAAGCAGTAATGTGAATATGTCTTTAAACTTTAAAGTCATAAAAATCAACTTGATTTACTAACATTATTGTACTTTTTATGTCATCAAATCCTATCATAAACATTAAATATATTATTAGAATGTCAGAAAACACATACATCCTTTCCTTTGGAAATTTGTATCTCCTATTTTTGCCATGATAGACCCCAGATCTCTGAAAGAATAATAGGTACAGGAAAGAAAATTTGAGAACCACTCTTCAGAAACATTCCCTAAGGGGTATTGTTGAGTGTCAATCCTGCTTCAGCTGTCACCAATTCTGTGGGTTTGAAAACCAGTTCAGCCTCTTTAAATCTATCTTGTATCATTTATAAATAAGAAAAAGTTACTGTTAAACCTCACAGGGTTATGTAATCAACTTAATTAGGAAAATACATTGTGTGCTTTGATACAAATGCTATTACTTTTAAAAAATCAACTTGAGGTACTTGGATTAAAAATACAGTATGGTAGAAAAGGAAATGGCAACCCACTCTAGTATTCTTGCCTGAGAAATCCCATGGATAGAGGAACCCCGTGGGCTATAGTCCATGGGGTAGCAAAAGAGTCAGACACTACCTAGCAACTAAACAATAACAAATACTAAACAAAGGCCTGACTCTCAATAAAAAGGAATCATTGTTACAGTGGTTGTTGGTAATTTTGATGTTGCTCTTATTGTTCTTGTTCAGTCACTCAGTCACATCTGACTCTTTGCAACCCCATGGACTGCAGCATGCCAGGCCTTCCTGTCCCTCTCCATCTTCCAAAGTTTGCCCAAGTTCATGCCCATTGCATCAGTGATGCCATTCAGCTGTCTCATCCTCTGACACCCTCTACTCCTTTTGGTCTCAATCTTTTCCAGCATCAGAGTCTTCTCCAATGATTTGGCTGTTCACATCAGGTGACCAAAATACTGGAGCTTTAGCATCAGCCCTTCCAATGAGTTATTCAGGGTTGATTTTCTTTAAGATTGGCTGGTTTAATCTTGCAATCCAAGGAGTCTTCTCCAACACCACAGTGCAGAAGCATCAGTTCTTAAGCACTCTAGCCTTCTTTATGATCCAGATCTCACAACTGTCTGTGACCACTGGGAAGACCATAGCCTTGACTAGATGGACCTTTATTTGCCACCAGTTAACACTTTTTACTGTGAGTTAGTATATGTCCTTAATATTTGATAACTGGCTAGGCATGCCACTTTAGTCATACATTCCTAGGCAACGTCCATTGTCTTGTACTTACTCCTCACTGTATGTCACTAATGTAAAATTCAAAGCTATACATTGTTCTCATATATTTAAGGTTAAAATAATTTGGAGTTGTCAGCTTAAGGACACTCAATTCTCACAGCTTCCTTTTAGTTATATTGACTGATGGTGGCAATAACCTTTGTAGAATTTATAGAATGTGGCTCAGGTTCATTATTTTTTCTCTTTCAACATGCAGCTCTTGAAAGCTAATCTAAAGTGTTCATTTTTGTCTCCACTAGTGCTGTTTTCTCTTGGATATTCTTTAATTGGAATCCTGGATAGAGATAATAATAGATTTCTGCTTGAAATTGAAATGATTCTCTTTTCAGCCTTTTGTGTGAGGTTTTTGCTTCTCAACACAAACTACAAGAATGTATTTGTGAACTGTATGCCATAATTTGGAAAGCACAACTTGGTGAATGTATTGCGGGTGTATCTAGAGACTGTCTTCTTTTGCTAAGTGGCAGTGCTAAATTTTAGGATGAGCAATTATTGCTCTCTCATGGAAAGTGAAAGTGCTAAAGTGTCCTCAAGATCTCAGGAGGAGTGATTTCACTTACAGTAAAGGAAATTGCATCCATTATCATTATCACATGCTTTGCTACAAGTCCATTAAAAAACAATGTGGAACAGGGATTTGATTCTGAAGAAAAATTTTAAATATCTGAAAAAAAAACCAGCACCCCTGTTATTTTTTCATGAATCAAAATGAAATGATGCCTTTTTAAATGTCACCTTCTGAGCATTTTTAGGCATGCTGCTGCTGCTGCTAAGTCGCTTCAGTCGTGTCCAACTCTGTGCGACCCCATAGACGGCAGCCCACTAGGCTCCTACATCCCTGGGATTCTCCAGGCAAGAACACTGGAGTGGGTTGCCATTTCCTTCTCCAATGTGTGAAAGTGAAGTCACTTAGTCGTGTCCAACTCATAGCGACCCCATGGACTGCAGCCTACCAGGCTCCTCCGTCCATGAGATTTTCCAGGCAAGAGTACTGGAGTGGGGTGCCATTGCCTTCTTTGTCAGGCATGGGTCATATTAAATGTATTAGACTACATCAGATACACCTTGGTCCATTCTGCTCTGTCAGTGATATCTGGTGATCATTGTGCAATCACTGGTCTTTCAAAATAGTATGATTGTAGATTAAAAAAATACTTCGTATCTTAGTACAAGAATAATAATTGCTCTATCTCTAGAGTGTCAGTCCCCAATGCCTCTGTGGTCAGTGCCTTCTGAAGAGTAACTGCATTGTGCTCATAGATGTATTGCTAAGTTTTAAATTTAGTAGACAGACTCCTGACATTGCTGCACTATAAATAGGTCATAGACTATTGGCTCAGAGAAAAGAAACATTTAAGTAATGAAGATCTTTAATAAACTGTACTCAGGGTAATACAATACTCTACTAATGCTCATGTTAGGTAGTCATGTGAAATGTAAGCTGGAGTAACTCTGTTAAAAGATTTCAGCTCTCGGTAACTTGACTTCATTCTGATTCCAAAAGAAAAATGTGCTCCTATTGAAATGAGTCGCCATTTCTGAGGTTTGTGGCATTTACGGTGCTCATAAAACTGCACAACCATAAAATCAAAGAAGTTTTATAAAATCAGCCTCAAGGAACAATTTAAAATCAGCTGGTTAAATGAAACTGCCTTGGCGATTTTTTTAGGACACATAAGATGAGGTTAAATGGAGGTTCACTTTCTCTCCTAACTCCCCAAGTATCACAATTTTATAAATCATTCTTACTTATTGGTCCTCAGCTTTTATTCTCCTCTATATCAGTCTTCTAAGGGAAGTAATTTATTTGAAAGATACATTGTAAAAGCTATATTTTTGCCTAAATCCTTTACAGTTGTTACTTTGCCAGTAGTCAGGTTGACTTTATTCCATTAAACCAGACTTAGTTATTTTCATTTTTTATTTTTGTTGAGATTGCTGTTATAGGGTTTTGTGTAAAATGAAATATTCCCTATATCTATTAGCATCACTGGAAAAAAAATTTTACCTGAAAAGATAAATTCCATAATGCAAATGTACATCCATGTCACAAAGGATAACATATTCTAACCTAAGACATAATTACGAAAGGGGAAAAGAAAAATGTGAAATGTTTTATAATAAATAAAACTGAATATATTGAAGTGACTATAGGCAGTTATTGTAATCTGTATACAAAAACATAATTTGGGAAAAATACAGAATTGAATGCTAGATTAAATGATTTATTCAGGATGATGTCAAATTAGTTTAAATGTGTTTTAAAGTATGTAAATTTGGTATTGATGATTTCATGTTTGTAGGAATTTAAAAATTACTTACTTGCATTTCTAACAATCTCCCAGTATCATAGGTAAGGGAAACATTATTTTTAAAAACTAAGCAGGAAATCCTATTTTAATAAAAAACTAGAAAAAAAACTAGTAAGTATAAAATGTTACATTATCTTTGACACTGTCAAAATGGTACCTATGTTCACTAACCACAGCATGGGATTAAGAAATTAATAATTATGGGTGTTGCTTTTTATAATTTATTTGAAATTGTCTTTTTTCTGGTGATTATATCATGCTTCAGTGATTCTGTACAAATATTAACAATTACATTTAGTTGCAAAAATATTTCTATTGGTCATTCAAACTAATTAATAGATGATTCTATAGTATTAATACAACTTTTCTGGTTACACACACATACACACACACACACACACACTACCTACCTACCTAATGGGAAAACCTGATAAGTTTTACATAAATACTGTACATAGCCAGTGTTGAGGAAATGTTGCCTGAGGTTATATAACTATGAATTTACTGTACAAATAATACGTACTTTTATAGAAATGTGTTGTTTTACTTGTTGGCAGTGGCAATTTTTCCAGTAGATTAGATTTTGAATTTGTCATGATAATTTTACTTGGAAAGAAAATTCAAATACCTAGAGAATAACCTATTGCACATGAGGTATTTATGATTTGGAACCTACTGTTGTATGAATCGGGATTAGACTGATTTTAAAAAAATTCATTTTTTTCAGATGAATAGCTATTCACAGAAGAAAGACTTTGTCATTAGATTTTTCAGAAATGAAAAATACCATAAATGGAATTAAATAAAATGAAATGCTAGAGTGAAACCATCCACATTTTTGCTAAAATATACCTGTTTAAGTGTCTTAATATGATTTCAAAATTTACTCTAATCAAGATTCATTTTCTTCTTAATGAACTTTGATGACATTACAGCTGATATGAATAGAACAGAGTTTATGTAGATAAATTTTACTTAGACATAGTAACTTCAAACTTGTTACCTGTAATGTCAGGAAAGAAATTTTAAGTTAAAAGCATAGTTAATGATATTTAAAATGTTTGAGTGCTTTATTATTTTACCTAGTATATATTTATTTAATTTCAAAAACACCTGATTGGTGTTTGACGGCATACCTTACTAACATTATTATGTATTACTATTTTTATTAATGTTTCATTATTTTCACAATTGCACTAATGAGGAAGCCAATGAGGCATAGACAAGTAACATGCTGCTGTCACAAACCATATTCCAAACTTGGCCCTGGGTATTGTGGCTTCAAAAAATATGGTTTTCCTTTCTATATGCTTTGAATTCTTGATTATTCATACTGTAATAAAAGGTCCACCAGTGTCTCTTTTAGTTAAAAAATAAAATGTATCTGATATTTCATGTATCTGAGTGGTAGGCCAATTCCTTCTCTCACCTATAGGAAAGGCACCACACGATACTCCTTAAGATATTCCCTAGTACAGTAACCAAGGGCTTCCCTGGTGGCTCAGAGATTAAAGCGTCTGCTCGCAATGTGGGAGACCTGGGTTCAGTCCCTGGGTTGGGAAGATCCCCTGGGGAAGGAAATGGCAACCCACTCCAGTATTCTTGCCTGGAGAATTGCATGGACAGAGGAGCCTGGTGGGCTACAGTCCATAGGGTCACAAAGAGTCGGACAGACTGAGCGACTTCACTCACTCACAGTAACTAAAACAGAGAATGGAGTTAATCCTTGTTGAATGAATTGTGACATCCCATTAGTTGGATTAGCAAATAGAATTGTTTCATCCTAGTTCCTTTTCCCTATGTTGTTACTCATTCAGCTAGATAGCATGAACTAAACATTGAGCACAGACACAAATTTAAGATAGAACACTGACTCAGTTATTCTGCGTGACAGCTATGACTAACATAAATATAAGGAGGTTCCTCAATAATCACCAGCTTACAGGATATGTGCTACAGTTAGGGGATAGTTCTCCTCCTCAAGAAAATTGTTTTCCCTCTTCTGAAACCCTATTGTGATATCCATTAAATTTAATTCTTTGCATCCTTTGAAACTGCTTATTTGCTATTCTCTTACTAGCTTATTTTTAAAGAAGAAGGGGGAAATATGCATCATGAAACTAACAGGGTGTTGGATTTTTGAGAATTCTGCATATGAAGATATACTTCAAATGTACGGGATACAATTTTCCTACTGAAAGAGCATTTGTAAACCTGAGTTTAGTAGAAATTGTTTTCTGCAATGTTAATACAATGGCAAATTCTCTGATCAGAGAAGTTTACAGAATTATGTCTATAAGTATTTTCATAAAATAATGCACAATAACCTTTTAAAAGATTCTGTGAAGTTAAGACACAGAAAATTAAGTTGAATACTGTTTTGTTTAGTCCAATTCCAGTCCTTTTGCCTCTATATTAATTTCTTTGTTTTATTTTCTAGTTTTGAATTATATTACATATAATATTTTCCACTGTTTTATATTTGCTTGTATTCTGTTTTATGTTTGTGAAAGTGAAAGTGAAGTTGTTCAGTCATGTCCCACTCTATGCGAACCCATGATTGCCGCCTAAGAGGCTCCTCTTTCCATGGGATTTTCCAGGCGAGAATACTGGAGTGGGTTGTCATTTCCTTCTCCAGGAGATCTTCCCAACCCAGGGATTGAAAACCCAGATCTCCTCACATTGTAGGCAGATGCTTTACCGTCTGAGCCACAGGGAAGTCTGTTTATGTTTGTACAACGTATTAATTGATTAGGGAAAATTGCTTTATATATATGAGTCTTTCTTTCCTAGGTTACTTCTTACATTACTCTTCACATAGTAGCTATCTAATAGAGGATTATGGGATTAATGTCTGCTGAAAGTGCTACTCCACTTTGATTAGCTTTGTATTTAGTTTTGCTTGGAAATGTTTCATGAAATAGAGGTTAAACCAATCAAATGTATGAAAAAAACAATTCCTCCTTAAAAAAAAAAAAAGTGGCCTATATAGTTCATCACTGGGTTGCTAAATTATTTTTGATTTATCTGTGGTAAAACATGTATTTTTTAACTAGTTGGGTTCACTGCCTAAAATTTGATAGGACCTTTTAGTCTTCTCAGGGCTTTAATAGTATTCATGAAAAAGCATACTGAGTTTTTTTTATTGTGATATTTCCCCTGTCAAGTAAGTATCAGACTGCATATTTTAAAGCTAATAAGGTGTCAGCTTCATTAGTGACTCACGTTCTCTTTTGTCCTTTGCTATTTTATTTTTCCTGCCTTGGAGCCAATGTAGAAAAACCAAATCATAAGAAGCTATTAAGAAAATGGTAACCTCATGAAAACAGTTAAAATTGAGTCTTTGTTCTGATTTCTCAATAGCTACTTAATATTTTTCTGTGTCTAATTTCTATCTCAACATTTACATCACAGAAAAATTGCATATTGATAATAGCATTCATCAGATCTTTCAGCTCCGTTAACATTTTACCATTTAGGCTCTTCTAACACTGTGGTGAAATGAACTTTAGAGAATAGACATTGTGAATAGGCTGATGGACAGCCTCTGCTAACACTAATTTGAAGTTTTCTAAAAGTCTGCTTGGAAGAAATAGATCTCTTGGACCAATGTTGTCTGAAATCTTTATATTCCCATAATTTTTAGTTATTCAGTAAAATGAAAATATATTGTCTGAAGTTATAGTATGGATCAATTTTATAGAAGCATATAGTGACCAACAACACATGAGCAGGACCCTGTGGAATGAATGTTGATGCTCTATAGCAGTGGTCCCCAGCCTTTTTGGCACCAAGGATGGTTTTGGGGAATATAGTTTTTATGTGGACTGGCAGGAGGGTAGAGTTGGGGGGAGGGGGGTGGTTTTTCAATGGTGCAAGCACATCACATTTATTGTGTGCTTTATGATTATTACATCAGTTCCACCTCAGATCATCAGGCATTAGATGGCAGAAGTTGGGGACCACTGCATACAGAATTTCTTTCCCAAGCAAGGTCCACATGGGACACAATTTAGAGAGCACTGATGAGGGATGGTGATGGAATTAGAGTACTACATGTCATAATCAGGCTTTCTCTCTCCTCTCTCAAATGCTCAGGTGTAAATAGTTTGATGACCACTAGATCTTGGGCACTGAGGATTTTCTAGTCGTGTTGTAGGCTCTGTTTGCAATTGCAAAGTCTTGTGACAGGCAGATGTATACTTTTTCTCAGGCACAAGTTTAAATAACAAATTTTACAACTGATAGGGATAAGTACTAGGTAAAAGTGTCATTAGCCAGATTGGGTTGATTTTTTCCTTAATTTCTAAAAGACATTAAAACTTCTAAAGATATTTTTCAAAGGTCTTTATGTTTTTCCTACACACAAAGATAAACAATAGCTTTTGAGTTATAGTCAAGGAAGAATTAGTTCCTTCATCAATTACTGAGAAACTAGTAAATTTCAATATTTTATTATGCATAGAGGTGAACAAACAGGAAAATACACAACATCATTAGAACAGAGGAAGAGTCTAGCATTCTGTTTACAGATTAAATAAACTTGTGTAATCTGGTACACCATGCCACACAGAACCACATCACATCACAACCCCCACAAAGGTAAGCAGATAGGTAGGTAGACTCACAGTTCTCTCACATCCGCCCTGACGATAGATAGGTAAGTAGGCGGACTCACAGTTCTCCCACATCACCCTGAAGGAAGGTAGGTAGACAGGTAGACTCAGTTCTCAACATCCCTCCCTAAGGTAGGTCAGTAGGTAGAGAGTTAAGTAGACACAGTTCTCTCACATTGTATGTGGAGTGGGGTGGGGGGGCATGTGAGAGAAATGTGAGTCTACCTACCTACCTAATAACCTTCGAGGAGGATGTGAGAGAACTGTGAGTCTGTCTACCTACCTACCAACATTCAACTGGGATGTAAGAGAACTGTGTCTACCTACCTGCCTTCATGGAGGATGTGAGAGAACTGTGATGCTACCTACATACCTACCAAACTTCAAGAAGGATTGAGAGAACTCTGAGTTTACATACCCACCCTCCTACCTTCAAAGAAAGAAATGTGAGTATACCTAGAATGTACTTACATAACTACATTCAGGGGGGAATGGGAGAGCATACCTTGCTATCTGTCTTCAGGGGGATATGAGAGAACTGTGAGTCTACCTACCTTCCTACCAGCCTTCAAGGGGGATGTGAGAGAGCCATGCCTCAACCTATCTATCTTTGAGGAGATAAGAAAGAATTTTGAGTCTATCTACCAAAGTACCTGCCAACTTTCAAGGGGGATGTGAGAGAACTGTGAGTCACATACCTACTTATCTACCTTTCATGGGGATGTAAGAAAACTGTGAGTCTACTTACCTACCAACCTTCTAGGGGAATGTGAGAGAACTGTATCTTCTTACCTACAAACCTTCTAAGGGGATGTGAGAGAACTGTGTCTTCTTACCTACCAACCTTCTAGGGGGATGTGAGAGAACTGTATCTTCTTACCTACAAACCTTCTAGGGGGATGTGAGAGAACTGTATCTTCTTACCTACAAACCTTCTAGGGAGATGTGAGAGAACTGTGTCTTCTTACCTACAAACTTTCTAGGGGGATGTGAGAGAACTGTATCTTCTTACCTACAAACCTTCTAGGGGGATGTGAGAGAACTGTGTCTTCTTACCTACCAACCTTCTAGGGGAATGTGAGAGAACTGTATCTTCTTACCTACAAACCTTCTAAGGGGATGTGAGAGAACTGTGTCTTCTTACCTACCAACCTTCTAGGGGGATGTGAGAGAACTGTATCTTCTTACCTACAAACCTTCTAGGGGGATGTGAGAGAACTGTATCTTCTTACCTACAAACCTTCTAGGGAGATGTGAGAGAACTGTGTCTTCTTACCTACAAACTTTCTAGGGGGATGTGAGAGAACTGTATCTTCTTACCTACAAACCTTCTAGGGGGATGTGAGAGAACTGTGTCTTCTTACCTACCAACCTTCTAGGGGGATGTGAGAGAACTGTATCTTCTTACCTACAAACCTTCTAAGGGGATGTGAGAGAACTGTGTCTTCTTACCTACCTACCTACCTACCTACCTTCACAGTTCACTCACATCCCCCTTGAAGGCAGGTAGACTCACAGGTCTCTCACATGCTCTTTCGGGGGATGTGAGAGACCTGAGTGCCTCCCTCCCTACCTACCTTTGAGTGGGAAGTGAAAGAACTGGGATTCTACCTACCTACCTACATATCTTCCTTCAGGGTATGTGAGAGAGCTGAGTCTACCTACCCATCTACCCACCTTCACAGTTAACTCACATACCCCTTGAAGCTTGGAGGGTAGGTCGGTAGACTCTCAGTTCTCTCACATCCCTTTCAAAGGTTGGTAGGTAAGTAGACTCAGAGGTGTCTCACAACCTATTTAGGGTAATGTGAGAGAAGTGTGAGTCTACTTGCCTACCTACCAACCTTCTAGAGAAATATGAGAGAACTATGACTTTACCTACCTACCTCTGAGGTGATGTGAAAGAATGGTGAGTCTACCTACTTACCTGCCAACTTCCTTCTGGGCCATGTGAAAATACTGCGAGTCTACATTCCTACCTATCAATCTTCTTGGGGGATGTCTGCATATCTACCTTCAGGGAGGATAAGTGAACTGTGGGTCTACCTACCTACCTTCCCTCACCGTCAAGTGGGGTGTGAGAGGCTGGTGAGTTTACCTGGTTACCTCCCTACTTTCAGGCGGGATATGAGAGAACTGTTCGTCAACCTACCCACCTACTTACTGAAAGGTTGCAGCTGAACCATGAAAGACACTGGGATTCTTGGCCTCCAGAGGAGAAGAATTCAATCTGGGATCAGAGATGAGGCTTGATTGCTATAATAAAGTTTTATTAAAGTATAAAAGAGATAGAGAAAGCTTCTGACATAGAGATTAAAACAGGGCAGAAAGAGTCCCCCTCACTAGTGTTAGCAATGGAGTTATATACTTTTAATTAGTTATTACAGTGAATCAAAAGAATGTCTGGAGGTTGTAAAGACTTTACTAAACCCACTCACATAATTTACATTTTAAGATAACAGGAATAGCCAGAAGTTTTTTATCCAGAGACTGTCCTCAAGCAGGATATATTATTGTTATATAATCCTAAGTAACGTAGAGGAAAAATAAGTTTGTCCTTTCTTCTTCCTTGAGAATCCCAGAGCCCTCTCTCCTTGGTGGCCCCTGGACTTATCATCAACCTGCCTAGGAATTGACTCTCTCACTACCTACCCTATCTACCTCACCGGTGGGAGATGTGAGAGAATGGTGAGTCCACCTACCTCCTTACCTAGTTTCATTTTTCTCTCACATTTCCCTTGAAATTTGGTAGGGAGGTAGGCTCATAATTCTCTCACATCTCCCCAACAACCGGTAGGTAGGTCGATAGCTAGACTCACCATTCTCTCGGATCATAGTGCGTCTACATTCCCACCTACCAACCTTCAAGTGTGATGTGAGCAAACTGTGAATAGCACCCCTTCCTGAATACAGGTGCAAAAAATTTCCAACAAATGTGAGAAAAGTAATTTGTGAATACATTAAAAAGGCTAAACACAATGAAGAAGTATGATTTATACCTCAGATATAAGAATGGTTCAAAATATTCCAATGAATACATAAATCACATTACTACAGTGAAGATGAAAATTACATGATCCTCTCAATAAATGTAGAAAAACAAAATATTGTATTTGTGTTGTTGTATTTGACAAATACAACACTTTCATTATGAAAACCCTTGACAGACTAGGTATAAGAAGGAACATCCCTCCGCATAATAAGGGCCATATATTGAAGAAGGAAAAAAAAAACAAACAAAAACAAAAAAAACAGCTAACATTATACTCAGTGGGGACAGAATTGAATGTTTTTTTCTCTTAGATCAGGAACAAGACAAAGATGCCTACTCCCACTACTCATATTCAGTGTACGAATGGAAGCCCTAGCTAGAGCAATTAAGCAGGATAAAGAACTAAAAGACATCCAAATAGAAAAAGTTTAATTGTACCTATTTGCAAATTACATGATATATAAACCCCAAAGATTGAACCAACAAACTATTAGATCTAGGCAATGATGTTAGTAAATTTTCAAGGTGCAAAATGAACATACAGCAATAAGATGAATTTCTATACACAAAGTATTTGGAGAAAAAACTATCTTATTCAGAAGAGCATTAAAAATTAACTTATATATGCATCTATCCAAAAAGGTTAAAGACTGGTGCACTGAACACTGTAAGACACTGACTAAAAAAACTGAAGAAAGGCATCCCATGTTCTTGATTCTGAAAAATTAATATTGCTAAATTGTCCAAAATATTCCTTCTATAGAAAATGTAATAATCTCCATCAAAATACCAAAGGAATCCTTCACAGATATAGAAGAAACAACTCTAAAATTTGTAAGAAATCACAAAAGACCTTGGAGCAATCAGGAGAATAGAAACAATCTGAAGATCACTCATCCTGATTTCAAAGTACACTACAAAAAAATACTACTAAAAAACACTATGGTATAGACACAAAAATAGCCACATAGACATATGCAATTGAATAGACTGCTCAGATGCTACTAGTTTTTCACAAAAGAAAATGATAAGAGTCCAGTATTCTTGCCTAGAGAATTCCATGGACCGAGGAGCCTGGTGGGCTATTGTCCATGGGGTCACTGAGTCACACATGACTGAGTGACTAATATTTTCACTTTCAAAAACAGCCACTAGGCAAATAATCATTTTAACAAGTGATATGGAAAAGCTCCATAAACCCAGGGAGAAAAATGAAATTTGATGACTCACTCCACCAAGGAAATGTGTAGAAGATGGTGCTTGACATTTTTTGGCAATGATTTTCTGGATATAACTCTAAAAGCACACCCAACAGCAAAAATCACCAAGTGAAACTACCTCAAAATTAGAGCTTACCCTAAGCAATAAAATGAAACAAAATAAAATGGCAAAGTACAGAATGGAAAAAAAAAAAAATCTTGCAAACTATACTGAATAATGGTTAATTTATAAAATACCTCAACTCATACACAGTAGAACCCTAAAATGTGAACATCAACTTACTCATGGATTTTTATTTTTCATTAGTACATACTATACTATAGAAAGGAAAAGGGAAAAGCAGTGAAAGATTTCCTCTTCTTGGGCTCTCAAATCACTGCAGACTGTGACTGCAGCCATGAAATGAGAGGACGACTGCTCCTGGAAGAAAACCTATGACAAATTTGACACGTTTTAAAAAGTAGACACATCACTTTACTGACAAATGTCTGTATAGTCAAAGCTCTGGTTTTTCCAGTAGCTATGTATGGAAGTCAGAGTTTGACCATAAATAAGGCTGGGCAGCAAAGAATTGATGCTTTCAAACTGTGGTACTAGAGAAGACTCTTGAGAGTCTCTTGGACTGCAAGGATATCCATCCTAAAGGAGATTGGTCCAGGATGTTCACTGGAAGGACTGATGTTGAAACTGAAACTCCAATACTTTGGCCACATGATATGAAGAACTGACTCATTGGAAAATCCCCTGATGCTGGGAAAGACTGGAGGTGGGAGGAAAAGGCAGTAACAGAAGATGAGATGGTTGGATGGATCACTGACTGAATGGATGTGACTTTGAGCACACTCAAGGAGATTGTGAAGAACAAGGAAGACTTGCATGCTGCAGTTCATGGGATTCCAAAGAGTGAAACATGATTTAGCAGCTGAACAACATCAATACCATTTCTAGGTATATGCAAAGGAACTAAAAACAGGTCTTCAAAGACATATGCACTCTCATGTTTCCGCAGCATTAGTCCCAATAACCAAGATATAGAGTCAACCTAAATGCCCACCATCAGCTAAAGAATGAAGATGGTTTGTGTGTCTGTGTGCTTACATCTGCCATTTGCAACAATTTGGATGGATCCTGAGCACACTGTGTTAAGAGAGAGAATTCAGAGACACAGAGAGACAACTGCTATATGATATCAATAATATGTGTAATCTAAAAAAGTCAAACTTCCAAAAACAGATGCTATTGGTGGGGTGTGTAAAACAGATGATGTTTCAGGGTAAAAATTTGCAATGAATAGTAAGTAAGCTATAGAGATCTAAGGCACAGTATAATGAATAAAGACAAAAAATCTGGAGAGAGACTAAAATTTAATTGGTATGACTATTCAAAAAAGAATAATAATGTAATATGAGAAAGGTGCTAAATTGCCAAGAATGGCCATATTACATTTATAAATATATGAACTTACTATATTGTACACCCTAAATTAATACACTTATATGTCACATAGGGGCTTCCCTGGTGGCTCAGCTAGTAAAGAATCTGCCTACAGTGTGGGAGACCTGGAATCAATTTCTGGGTTGGGAAGATCCCCTGGAGGAGGAAATGGCTACTCACTCCAGTATTCTGGCCTGGAGAATTCCATGGACTGTGTAGTCCATTGGGTCACACAGAGTCAGACACAACTGAGTGACTTTCATTCAAATTTTTACATCAAATATATTCAATAAAAATAGCTATAGTTACAACTGGATTCCAAGGGGATTGAACCAGTCAATCATAAAGGAAATCGGTCCCAAATATTAATTGGCTGGACTGATGCTGAAGCTGAAACTCCAATACTTTGGCCACCTGATGTGAAGAACTGACTCACTGGAAAAAATCCTGATGCTGGGAAAGATTGAAGGGAGGAGGAGAAGGGGATGACAGAGGATGAGATGGTTCGATGGCATTACCACTCAATGGACATGAATTTGAGCAAGCTCCAGGAGTTGATGATGGACAAAGAAGTCTGGCATGCTGCAATCACAAAGAGATACGACTGAATGACTGAACTGAACTGACAATTTATTAATGGATATGCAGTATAAAAAGATGTAAACTATGACCTAAAAAACTTAAAAAGGAGGGATTAAACAGTTTTAATTGCAACTGAAATTGTTATCAGAATAAACAGATTGCTGCTATACAACATTTTTCTAATGCTCATAGAAACCATAAAAGAAACCCTATAGTGGATTCATAAAACATAAATAAAAGGTAGCTGAAGCATACCACAATAGAAAATCATAAAGAAAGGGCATGAGAGGAAGGAGAATCTACATATAGCCTGAAAACAGTTAATATGGTGATATTGGTAAGGATTTAACTATCAATAATTACTCCAAACATAAATTGATTGAATTCTCCCATCACAATACATGGAGTAGCTAGAGAGATTAAAAACAGAATAGACCCTATTCATTCAGCTTTAAGTCTGAACACTTAGAGGTTCCAAATGAAAACATAACAAAGACAGTACATGCAAGTAAAAACCAGGAGTAGGAATAGCTATACTTTCAACAGACATGATTGACTTTTAAAATAGCAGGAGACAAATAAGGTCATTGAACACTTGTAAAGAGATCAGTTCAACCAGACAATATATTATATTACATATCACTCAACATTGCAGCACATAAATATATTGAACAACAACAACAAAAATACTTCTGAAGGGAGAAATAGCACCCACGATAATTGTATGGAACTTTAATCTACTCAGGCTTCCCTGATAGCTCAGTTGGTAAAGAATCTGCCTGCAATGCAGGAGACCCTGGTTCAATTCCGTGGCCAAGAAGATCCACTAGAGAAGGAATAGGCTACCCACTCCAGTATTCTTGGGCTTCCCTTGTGACTCAGCTGGTAAAGAATCCACCTGCAATGTGGGACACCTGGGTTTGATCCCTGGGTTGGGAAGATGCTCTGGAGAAGGGAAAGGCTAGCCACTCCAATATTCTGGCCTGGAGAATTCCATGGACTGTATAATCCATGGGATCACAAAGAGTCAGACATGACTGAACGACATTCACTTAATCAACCCACCTACCATAATAGTAGGAAACTTTAATCTATTAAATCTACTAAAGTTTAATAGTAGGAAACTTCAAAACAAGAAAATCATTCAGACAGAAAATCAACAAGGAAACGTTTGACCTAGGATAGACATTATCAAGTAGATCTAACAGACAAGAGATCATTTCATTCAATAGCAGGAGAATGCACATTCCTCTCAGACCACATGGAACGTTCTCCAGAATATATCATATGAAAGGTCACAAAACAAGTCTTAGCAAACATACAATGATTAAAATTATACCAACTATCTTTTCCTACCACAATGGTATAAAGTTATAAGTCAATAATGAGAAAAGCAGGAAAATTCAGAAATATGTGGATTAAATACAATTCTGAATAACCAATATGTCCAAAAATATATATAAATAAAAGGGGAAATTAAAAATACTTTGAAACTAACAAAAGCAGAAATACAACATATCAAAATACATGGGATGCTACAAAATGAAATCTAAGAGAAATTTAAAGCAATACTGATTGAAAAGGAGTGTCTCAACTAAACAATCTGACTTTGCACCTCAAGGAGCTACAAAAACAAGAACAAAGTAAGATAAACCTCATGAGGAGGAATAAAATAGAGATTAGAGCAGAAATAGACATCAAAACAAACAATAAAAAAATCAAAATTAAAGCCAGAATTTTGAAAAGATAAGCAAATTTAATTAGCTTCAGGTAGCCTGAGGGGAAAAAACCCTCAAGCATATAGAAATGATAAAAGACAGACATTGAAACTGATTACATAGAATCAGTTCACTTCAGTTCAGTTACTCAGTTGTGTCTGACTCTTTGTGACCCCATGAATTGCAGCACACCAGCCCTCCCTGTCCATCACCAACTCCTGGAGTTCACTCAGACTCACGTCCATGGAGTCAGTGATGCCATCCAGCCATCTCATCCTCCGTCGTCCTCTTCTCCTCCTGTCCCCAATCCCTCCCAGCATCAGAGTCTTCTCCAATGAGTCAACTCTTCACAGGAGGTAGCCAAAGTACTGGAGTTTCAGCTTTAGCATCATTTCTTCCAAAGAAATTCCAGGACTGATCTCCTTCAGAATGGATTGGTTGCATCTCCTTGTAGTCCAAGGGACTCTCAAGAGTCTTCTCCAACACCACATATCAAAAGCATCAATTCTTCAGTGCTCAGTCTTCCTCACAATCCGACTCTCACATCCATACATGGCCACAGGAAAAACCATAGCCTTGACTAGACGGACCTTAGTCAGCAAAGTAATGTCTCTGCTTTTGAATATGCTATCTAGGTTGGTCATAACTTTTCTTCCAAGGAGTAAGCATCTTTTAATTTCATGGCTGCAATTACCATCTGCAGTGATTTTGGAACCCAAAAAAATAAAGTCTGACACTATTTCCACTGTTTCCCCATCTATTTCCCATGAAGTGATGAGACCGGATGCCATGATCTTCATTTTGTGAATGTTGAGCTTTAAGCCAACTTTTTCACTCTCTTCTTTCACTTTCATCAAGAGGCTTTTTAGTTCCTCTTCACTTTTTGCCATCAGGGTGGTGTCATCTGCATATTTGAGGTTCTTGATATTTCTCCCGGCAATCTTGATTCCAGCTTGTGTTTCTTCCAGTCCAGCGTTTCTCATGATGTACTCTGCAAATTTCTCATGATGTACTCTGCATATAAGTTGAATAAGCTGGGTGACAATATACAGCTTGATGTATTCCTTTTCCTATTTGAAACCAGTCTGTTGTTCCATGTCCAGCTCTAACTGTTGCTTCCTGACCTGCATACAGGTTTCTCAAGAGGCAGGTCAGGTGGTCTGGTATTCCCATCTCTCTCAGAATTTTCCACAGGTTATTGTGATCCACACAGTCAAAGGCTTTGGCATAGTCAATTGAGCACAAGTAGATGTTTTTCTGGAACTCTCTTCCTTTTTCCATGAACCAACAGATGTTGGCAATTTGATCTCTGGTGCCTCTGATTTTCTAAAACCAGCTTGAACATCAGGAATTTCATGGTTCACGGATTGCTGAAGCCTGGCTTGGAGAATTTTGAGCATTACTTTACTAGCATGTGAGATGAGTGCAAATGTGCGGTAGTCTGAGCATTCTTTGGCATTGCCTTTCTTTGGAATTGGAATGAAAACTGACCTTTCCCAGTCCTGTGGCCACTGCTGAGTTTTCCAAATTTACTGGCATATTGACTGTAGCACTTTCACAGCATCAGCTTTCAGGATTTGAAATAGCTCAACTGGAATTCCATCACCTCCACTAGCTTTCTTCCCAGTGATGCTTCTTAAGGCCCACTTGACTTCACATTCCAAGATGTCTGGCTCTAGATGAGCGATCACACCATCATGATTATCTGGGTCGTGAAGATCTTTTTTTACAGTTCTTCTGTGTATTCTTGCCACCTTTTCTTAATATCTTCTGCTTCTGTTAGGTCCGTACCACTTCTGTCCTTTATCAAGCCCATCTTTGCATGAAATGTTCCCTTGGTATCTCTAATTTTCTTGACAACATCTCTAGTCCTTCCCATTCTGTTCTTTTCCTCTATTTCTTTGCATTGGTCGCTGAAAAAGGCTTTCTTATCTCTTCTTGCTATTCTTTGGAACTCTGCATTCAGATGCTTATATCTTTCCTTTTCTCCTTTGCTTTTTGCCTCTCTTCTTTTCACAGCTATTTGAGGTCATACCTGAATGGTCTAGCGGTTTTCCCTACTTTCTTCAATTTGAGTCTGAATTTGGTAGTAAGGAGTTCATGATCTAAGCCACAGTCAGCTCCCGGTCTTGTATTCATTGACTGTATAGAGCTTCTTCATCTTTGGCTGCAAAGAATATAATCAATCTGATTTCAGTGTTGACCATCTGGTGATGTCCATATGTAGAGTCTTCTCTTGTGTTGTTGGAAGAGGATATTTGCCATGACCAGTGCATTTTCTCGGCAAAACTTGATTAGTCTTTGCCCTGCTTCATTCCACATTCCAAGGCCAAATTTGCCTGTTACTCCAGGTGTTTCTTGACTTCCTACTTTTGCATTCCAGTCCCCTTTAATGAAAAGGACATCTTTTTTAGTTGTTAGTTCTAAAGGTCTTGTAGGTCTTCATAGAACCATTGAACTTCAGCTTCTTCAGCATTACTGGTTAGGGCATAGACTTGGATTACTGTGATATTGAATGGTTTGGCTTGGAAATGAACAGAGATCATTCTGTTGTTTTTGAGATTGCATCCAAGTACTGCATTTCAGACTCCTTTTTTTGACCATTATGGCTGTTCCATTTCTTCTGAGGGATTCCTGCCCACCGTAGTAGATATAATGGTCATCTGAGTTAAATTCACCCATTCCAGTCCATTTTAATTCACTGATTCCTAGAATGTCGACATTCTCTCTTGCCATCTCCTGTTTGACCACTTCCAATTTGCCTTGATTCATGAACCTGACATACCTCTCCACCATGACCCACCTGTCTTGGGTTGCCCCATGGGCATGGCTTAGTTTCATTGAATTAGACAAGGCTATGGTCCTAGTGTGATTAGATTGACTACTTTTCTGTGAGTATGGTTTCAGTGTGTCTGCTCTTTGATATCCTCTTGCAACACCTACCATCTTACTTGCATTTCTCTTACCTTGGGCTTGGGCATCTCTTCATGGCTGCTCCAGCAAAGCGTGTCCAATGCTCCTTACCTTGGAAGAAGGATATCACCTCACAGCCACCCTTCCTGACCTTCAACATGGGATGGCTCTTCTAAGCCCTCCTGTGCCAGAGCAGCCACCACTCCTTGGATGTGGGGTTGCTCCTCCCGGCCACCGCCCCTGCCCTCAGACGTGGAGTAGCTCCTCTTGGCCACCACCCCAGGGCTCGGACACAGGGTAGCTCCCCCCCGGTTGCCGCCCCGACCTCGAACGTGGGGTAACTCCTCTTGGCCGCCACCATTTGGGGATGGGGTCCTCCCAGCTTCTGCCCCTGACCTCAGAGGTGGGGTAGCTCCTCTTGGCTGCACTTAGTGCACCGGTCACAGCCACCCACACTTAGTGCCATTACATAGAATACAAGGTTAATAAGATACTATTGTGAATAATTATGTATCAACAGTCTGATTACCCTAGAAATGGATGAATTTCTTAACACATACAATGTTATAAGAGTAAATAATGAAGAAATAGAAAACACGAATAGATCTGTCATGACTAAGGAGATTGAATGAGTGTATTCAAAGGCCTCCCAAAACAGAAAAGCCAAGGACTGCATGGTTTTCCTGGTGATTCTGCTAAACATTTAAAGAAGTAATGCTGATTCTTCCTAAACTCTACCAAAAAAATGGGAACACTCCTAAATTCCTTTCATTGGAATGGAATAGCATTGCCCTGATTCCATAATCACATAATGACACTAGTAGAAAATTATACTACAAACAAATCACCTGATCAATATATATGTAAAAATTCTCAATGAACTATTAGCAGAACAAATTCAACAGCACGGTAAAAGTATCATATGAACTGGACAGCTATATGTAAAAGAATGAAATTAGAACACTTCCTAACACCATACACAAAGAAAAACTGAAAATGGATTAAAGACCTAAATGTAAGACCAGAACCTATAAAACTCTTAGAAGAAAACATAGGCAGAATACTAAACAATATAAATAAAAGCAAGCTCCTCTATGATGCACCTCCTAGAGTAACAGAGAATGAAATTGAAGTTGGTCAGTCATGTCTGACTCTTCGTGACCCCATGGACTGTAGTCTACCAGGCTCCTCCGCCCATGGGAATTTCCAGGCAAGAATACTGGAGTGGGTTGTCATTTCCTTCTCCAGATTATCTTTTCAACCTAGGGATTGAACCTGGGTCCCCCACATTGTAGGCAGATGCTTTACTGTCTAAGCCACCAGGGAAGTCACAGAAATAAAAACAAAAGTAAACCAGTGGGACCTGATTAAACTTAAAAGTTTTTGCACAGCAAAGGAAACTATTAGCAAGGTGAAAAGAAAACCCTCAGCATTAGAAAAAATAATAGCAGATGACACAACTGACAAAGGATTAATTTCCAAAATATATAAGCAGCTCATACAACTCAATACCAGAAAAACAAACAACCCAACAAAAAAGTGGGCAAAAGACCTAAACAGACATTTCTCCAAAGAAGACATACAGATGGCAAACAAACACATGAAAAGATGCTCAACATCAGTCACTATTCGGTTCAGTTCAGTCGCTCAGTCATGTCCAGCTCTTTGCGACCCCATGAATCGCAGCACACCAGGCCTCCCTGTCCATCACCAACTCCCGGGGTTCACTCAGACTCACGTCCATCAAGTCAGTGATGCCATCCAGCCATCTCATCCTCGGTCATCCCCTTCTCCTCCTGCCCCCAATCCCTCCCACAGAAATGCAAATGAAATCTACAATGAGGTATTACCTCACAGTAGTCAGAATGGCCCTCATGAAAAAGTCTACAAACAATAAATGCTGGTGGAGAAAATGGAACACTCTTGCACTGTTGGTAGGAATGTAAACTGATACAGCTACTATGGAAGACAGAATGGAGATTCCTTTAAAAATTGGGAATAAAACCACCAAATGAGCCAGCAATCCCACTCCTAGGCATATACCCTGAGGAAACCAAAATTGAAAGAGACATGTGCTTTTCATTGCTCACTGAAGCACTACTTACAATAGCTAGAATATTGAAGCAACCTAGTTGTCCACTGACAGATGAAAGGATAAAAAAGTAGTGATAGATATACACAATGGAATATTACTCAGCCTTAAAAAGGAATGGATTTCAGTTCTAATAAGGTGGTTGAAACTATAACCTATTATACAGAGTGAAATAAGTTAGAAAGAGAAGAATAAACACTGTATCCTAACACATATATATGGAATCTAGAAAAACGGTACTGAAGAACTTATTTACAGGGCAGCAATGAAGAAACAGACATAGAAAATAGGCATATGGACATGGGGAGAGGAGAGGAGAGGGTGAGATATATAGAAAGAGTAGCATGAAATTTCACATTACCATATATAAAATAGATATCCACTGGGAATTTGCTGTATGGCTCAGGAAACTCAAACAGGGGCTCTGTATCAACATAGTGGGGTGGGATGGGAAAGGAGATAGGAGGGAGGTTCAAAAAGGAGGGGATATATGTATACCTATGGCTGGCTGAGGAGGCCTTACAAATAGCTGTGAAAAGAACAGAAGTGAAAAGCAAAGGAAAAAAGGAAAGATATACCTATTTGAATGCAGAGTTCCAAAGAATAGCAAGGAGAGATAAGAAAGGCTTCCTCAGTGATCAATGCAAAGAAATAGAGGAAAACAATAGAATGAGAAAGACTAGGGACTCTTCAAGAAAATTAGAGATACCAAGGGAACATTTCATGCAAAGATGGGCACAATAAATGACAGAAATGGTATGGATCTGACAGAAGCAGAAGATACTAAGAAGAGGTGGAAAGAATACACAGAAGAACTGTACAAAAAGATCTTCATGACCCAGGTAATCATGATGGTGTGATCACTCACCTAGAGCCAGATATCCTGGAATGTGAAGTCAAGTGGGCCTTAGGAAGCATCACTAGGAACAAAGCTAGTGGAGGTGATGGAATCCCATGTGACCTATTTCAAATCCTAAATGCTGATGCTGTAAAAGTGCTGCACTCAATATGTCAGCAAATTTGGAAAACTCAGCACTAGCCACAAGACTGGAAAAGTTCAGTTTTCATTCCAATCCCAAAGAAAGGAAATGCCAAAGGATGCTCAAACTACCACACAATTGCACTCATCTCACACTCTAGTTAAATAATGCTCAAATTCTCCAAGCCAGGCTTTAGTAATACGTGAATCATGAAATTCCAGATGTTCAAGCTGGTTTTAGAAAAGGCAGAGGAATCAGAGATCAAATTGCCAACATCTGCTGGATCATCAAAAAAGCAAAAGAGTTCCAGGAAAATATCTATGTCTGCTTTACTTAACTATGTGGATCACAATAAACTTTGGAAAATTCTGAAAGAGATAATACCAGACCACCTGACCTGCCTCTTGAGAAACCTGTATGCAGGTCAGGAAGCAACAGTTAGAACTGGACATGGAACAACAGACTGGTTCCAAATAGGAAAAGGAGTATGTCAAGGCTGTATATTGTCACCCTGCTTATTTAACTTATATGCAGAGTACATCATGAGAAATGCTGGGCTGGATGTAGCACAAGCTGGAATCAAGATTTCTGAGAGAAATATCAATAACTTCAGATATGCAGATGATACCACCCTTATGTCAGAAAGTAAAGAAGAACTAAACAGTCTGTTGATGAAAGTGAGAGAGGAGAGCGAAAAAGCTCCACATTCAGAAAACGAAGATCATGGCATCCGGTGCCATCACTTCATGTAAAATAGATGGGGAAACCATGGCTGACTTTATTTTGGGGGGCTTCAAAACCACTGCAGATGGTGATTACAGCCATGAGATTAAAAGATGCTTACTCCTTGGAAGGAAAGTTATAATCAACCTAGGCAGCGTATTAAAAAGCAGAGACATTACTTTGCCAACAAAGGTCCATCTAGTCAAGGCTATTGTTTTTCCAGTAGTCATGTATGGATGTGAGAGTTTGATTATAAAGTAAGCTGAGTGCCAATGAACTGATGCTTTTGAACTGTGGTGTTGGAGAAGACTCTTGAGAGTCCCTTGGACTGCAAGGAGATCCAACCAGTCCTTCCTAAAGGAGATCAGTCCTGGGTGCTCATTTGAAGGACTGATGTTGAAGCTAAAACTCCAATATTTTGGCCACCTGATATGATGATCTGACTCATTTGAAAAGATCCTGTTGCTGGGAAAGATTGAGGGCAGGAGGAGAAGGGGATGACAGAGGATGAGATGGTTGGATGGCATCACCGACTCAATGGACATGAGTTTGGGTAGGCTCCGGGAGTTGGTGATGGACAGTGAGGCCTGGAGTGCTGCAGTTAAATGTGTCACAGAGTCAGACATGACTGAGCGACTGAACTGAACTGAACTGAACTGAATGGCTGATTCATGTTGAGGTTTGACAGATAACAGCAAAATTCGGTAAAGCAAATATCCTTCAGTAAAAAATTAATTAAAATTTCTTGTTAATTACAAAAAACTATCATATGATCAAGTGGATTTATCTCTGGGATGTGACATTGGTCACATCACTAAAGAGAATTAACAATCGTATGACTATCTCATTACGTGGCTTCCCTGGTAGCTCAGAGAGTAAAGCATCTGCCTACAATGCAGGAGACCCAAGTTTGATCCCTGGGTCAGGAAGATCCCCTGGAGAAGGAAATAGCAACCCACTTCAATATTCTTGCCTGGAAAATCCCATGGACTGAGGAGCCTGGTAGGCTACAGTCCATGGGGTCACAAAGAGTTGGACAAGACTGAGCGACTTCACTATATTATTATAAGCAGAATAAGCATCCAATAAATGCATCTTTTATGATACATATATTAAAAATGGTATAGAATCAATGTATCTGACTAATATAAGGCACATATATGACTTTCCCCCAGCTAACATCATACCCCACAATGAAAAATTGAAAGTTTTTCCTTTAAGATCAAGAGTAAGACATATGTCCCACTCTTACCATATCTATTAAATATAGTACTAGAAATTCTACCCAAAGCCATCAAGCAAGGAATAGAAATGAAGTCTATCCAAGTCAGAAAGAAATAAAATGATGTCTGTGGATGATATAATTTTATATATGGACAATCCTAAGGATTTTACCAAGAAACTGTTAGAAATAATCAATAAATTTTGTAAAGTTATAGGATGCAAAATTACACAAAATGAGCTTCATTTCGAAACAACAAGGAAACACCAGGAAAAAAAGAATAATCTCATTCAATTGTGTTTCAATAACATTAAAAACAATAGAAAACACTTAGGAATACATTTAATCAAAGAGATGAATGGTCTATACACTGAAAACTACAAATCTTTGATGAAAATGTTGAAGACACAAATGAATGGAAGGATACCGCTTGTTCAGGAATTAGGAATATTAATATTGTTTAAAAAATCACACTATCCAAAGCCATCTATAGACTGAGTGTAGTACTATCAAAATCCCAATGGTATTTTTCATAAAAATGAAAAAAAAATTATAAAATTCGTATATAACCACAAAAGATATCTAATAGCCAAAACACTCCTGAGAAAGGAAAAATAAAAAGCAGGCCTCAAACTTCATTTAGAATTATACTACAAATTTTCAATAATAAAAAAAGAAAGTAAAATTATGCATAAAGATAGACATACACCAATGGAACAGAATCAAAAGTCCAAAATAAACCCATGCATATACAATTGACATACATTTCATAAAGGGGTCAGGAATACTAAATGTAGAAACTATAGTCTTTTCAATGAATATTTTTTAGGAAAACTGGAGAAACATAAAGTTAGATGCCTGTCTTACATGATTCGTATAACCGTACTCATAATGGGTTAAAGACATAAACATAAAACCATAAAATTCTTACAATAAAATTAGCAAAACTGATCTGAGACATTCTACTTGGCAATGATATTTGTATATGATACTAAAGTCACAGCAACAAAAGCAAAAATCAATAAGTAGGACTACTGCAAATGGAAAAGTTTCTGCACAGCAAAAGAAACAATCAACAAAATGAAGTCAATTTATTTAAGAGTTGAAAATATTTATAAATCATATATCTAATGAGTTTAATCCTCAAAATATGCAAATAATTCACATAACTCAATAGCAGAAAAGCAATACAAATTAAAAAGGGACTGAGAAAATGAATACACATCTTTCCTAAGAAGATATACAAATACCCAACAGGTACACGAAAATACGCTCAACATCTTTAATGAGAGAGAAGCAAATCAAAACCACAATAATGTATTACCTCACACCTATTAGAATGACTATCATCAAAAAGACAAATGATAAGTATTGGCAAGATTGTGAAGAAAAAGGGACACATCCATTTTTGGTGGGAATGTATGTGACCCCATGGACTATAGCCCAACAGGCTCCAGGCAAGAATACTGAAGTGTGTTGCTGTGCCCTCATCCAGGGGATCTTCCTGACCCAAGGATTGAATCAAAATCTCTTAAATCTCCTTCAGTGGCAGGCGGGTTCTTTACTACTAGCACTATCAGGGATGATGTTTATTGGTACAACCCCTATTAAAATAGTATGGAGATTTCTCAAAAAATTAAAACTAGGACTATCATAAGATCTAGAAATCCCTCTTTTGTGTATAAATCCAAAGGAAATAAAAAGATGATCTCAAAGAGTTATCTGCACTCCCATTATTATTGCATTATTCATAATGCCCAAGATATAGAAACAACCTAAGTATCAATGAATAAATGGATAAAAGAGAATAAAATACTATTCAGCCACAAGAACAAAGGAAATCCTTCTGTCTGTGTTAGTTATTTTATAATATATATGTGTTACATTGAGGAGCAGAAGAAAATGGCAGAGGAGTAAGACAGGGATATCAGCAGCCTCCTCACAAATACATAAAAACTCATCAAGATAATGGACCAATACCCTTAAAGCAAACTCTAGACAACAGAAGACCTCAGGCCTCCAGAGGGACAGGCTAAGCTCCCTGGAATCAAGTAGGACAGAGGATGGAGACATAAAAATGGAAGAGACAGAGAACTTCAGGATGGGAGCTTGTGCACTGAGAGAGGGAGGGAGTCATGAAGGGGAAAGAATTTCTGTCACTAGGAACCTCCATCACAGGCAGGACGAAGGGGGAGCTGTTGAATCTAGTCAGGAAAAGCGGGAACCTAGAGGGCAGAATACAGAAGAACCTGCACTTCTCAGTGGGAGGAGCAACCTCACGTCCAAGAAACAGTGGTGGCGTGGGCACAGGAGGGCCTACTGGAGCTATCCCACATTCAAGGTCAGGAGAGGCATGGTGAGGAGATACCCTTCGTCCAAGGTAAGGAGCAGTGGCTGCACTTTGCTGGAGCAGCCATGAAGAGACACCCCATGTCCAAGGTAAGAGAAACCCAAGGAAGATGGTAGGTGTTGCAAGAGGGCATCAGAGGGCAGACACACTGAAACCATACTCACAGAAAACTAGTCAATCTAATCACACTAGGACCACAGCCTTGTCTAACTCAATGGAACTAAGCCATGCCCATGGGGCCACCCAAGATGGGCGGGTCATGGTGGAGATGTCTAACAGAATGTAGTCCACTGGAGAAGGGAATGGCAAACCACTTCAGTATTCTTGCCTTGAGGACCCCATGAACAGTATGAAAAGGCAAAATGATAGGATACCAAAAGAAGAACTCCCCAGATCGATAGGTGCCTGATATGCTACAGGAGATCAGTGGAGAAATAACTCCAGAAAGAAAGAAAGGATGGAACCAAAGCAAGAACAATACCCAGTTGTGGATGTGACTGGTGATAGAAGTAAGGTTCAATGCTGTAAAGAGTACTATGGCATAGGAACCTGGAATGTCAGGTCCTTGAATCAAGGCAAATTGAAAGTGGTCAAACAGGAGATGGCAAGAGTGAATGTTGACATTGTAGGAATCAACAAACTAACATGGACTGGAATGGGTGAATTTAACTCAAATCACCACTATATCTACTATTACGGGAAGAAATCCCTCAGAAGAAATGGAGTAACCATCATGGTCAACAAAAGAGTCTGAAATGCAGTACTTGGATGCAATCTCAAAAACGACAGAATGATCTCTCTTTGTTTCCAAGCCAAACCATTCAATATAAGAGTAATCCAAGTCTATGCCCCAACCAGTAACACTGAAGAAGCTGAAGTTGAACGGTTCTATGAAGACCTACAAGACCTTTTAGAGCTAACACCCAAAAAAGATGTCCTTTTCATTATGGGGGACTGGAATGAAAAAGTAGGAAGTCAGGGAACACTTGGGATAACAGGCAAATTTGGCCTTGGAATATGAAATGAAGCTGGGCAAGGGCTAAACAGAGTTTTGCCAAGAGAACACACTGGTCATAGCAAACACCCTGTTCCAACAACACAAGAGAAGATTCTACACATGGACATCACCAGATGGTCAACACTGAAATCAGATTGATTATATTCTTTGCAGCCAAAGATGGAGAAGCTCTATACAGTCAGCAAAAACAAGAATGGGAGCTGACTGTGGCTCAGATCATGAACTCCTTATTGCTAAATTCAGACTTGCTCATTACTAGAGAAATGCAAATCAAAACTACAGTGAGGTATCACCTTACACAGGTCAGAATGGCCATCATCAAAAAGTCTACAAACAAGACATGAAATTGAAATTGAAAGATGCTCAGTCTTGTCCGACTCTTTGCAATTCCATGTACTCTATCCCACAGGCTTCTCTCTCCATGGAATTCTCCAGGCCAGAATACTGAAGTGGCTTCAGTTCAGTTCAGTCTCTTAGTCATATCCAACTCTTTGTGACCCTGTGAACTGCAGCACGCCAGGCCTCCCTATCCATCACCAACTCCCCTGAAGTCGGTAGTCATTCCTTTCTCCAGGGCATCTTCTCAACCCAGGAATTGAACCCAGGTCTCTCACACTGCAGGCAGATTCTTTACCCTCTGAGCCACCAGACAAATTTACTGATGGCTAGTAAACATATGAAGAGGAGCTCAACATCACTCATTATTAGACAAATGTAAATCAAAACTACAATGAGATATTACTTTACCCCAGTAAGAATGGCCATAATAAAAAAAAATCCACAAACAAGTGCTGGAGAGAGTGTGAAGAAAAGGGAACCCTGCTACACTGCTGGTGAGAAAGTAAACTGATACAGCCACTATGGAAGACAGTATGGAGATTCCTTAAAAAACTAGGAATAAAACCTTTAACTTAGAACGCAACAATACCACCTCTAGGCATATACCCTGAAGAAGGCATATACCCTGAAGAAACCAAAACTGAAAAAGACACATGTACCTCAAAGTTCACTGAAGCACAATTTACAATAGCCAAGACATGGAAACAACCTAGATGTCCATCGACAGATGAATGGATAAAGGAGTCATGGTACATATATATAATGAATACTACTCAGCCATAATAAAGGAACACAATTGAGTCAGTTAAAATGAGGTGGATGAACCTAGAGCCTATACAGAGTGAAGTGAGTCAGAAAGAGAAAACCAAATTTCATATATTAAACCATTTGTATGAAATCTAGAAGGATCATACTGATGAATATGTTCACAGAGTAGTAATGGAGACACAGACATAGAGAACAGACTTATGGACAAGAGTTGGGGAGAAGAGGGAGAGGGTGAAATAAATGGAGAGAGTAGCATGGATGCATAGACACTAATATCTGTAATAGCTAGCCAATTGGAATTTGTTATATGACTCAAAGAACTGAAACTGGGGCTCTGTAATAAGAGAGAGTTGGGAATGGGTGGAAGTTGGGAGGGAGATTCTAGAGGGAAGGGACATATGTACACCTATGGTTAATTCACAGTGATGTATGACAGAAATAAAACCAATATTACAAATCAATCATAAATCAATTAAAAATAAATAAATATTAAAAATATATGTATTATATGAATTCATTGTTTATTTTAGTCTGATACAATGTTATATGTCAATTATATCTCAGTAAAGCTAGGGAAATTTTAATAAAGTAAATCACAAACCATTTGTTATCCTCATGTGATATCTCATCCATTCCCTTCCAAACTATTTGAGTGCTTCTTTCTTTTAACCCAAAGATACACCAAACAAACCTTTATGATTTCACTTGTAATACTTTACTGAAGCTAAACCTCCCTCATCTGCTGTATAAGGTTTCCTGTT
This sequence comes from Capricornis sumatraensis, assembly GCF_032405125.1. Taxonomy (NCBI): domain Eukaryota; kingdom Metazoa; phylum Chordata; class Mammalia; order Artiodactyla; family Bovidae; genus Capricornis; species Capricornis sumatraensis. The sequence continues at coordinate 40,690,534 of NC_091074.1, read as the reverse complement.
TAAATTTTTTTCTTTACTAAACTGTTAGCTCAATAACTGAAACATATCAAATGTTCAATAAACAATATTGGTAATACTTTATGGAGACAAAAGTATTCCAATAGACACTCATAAAGGACAAAAGAAAGGTAGTGAACAGGGTCAAAATGCACTGATCAAAGAAGGAAGCTGGAAGGGAAATGGAACTGAGATTTAGAAACTAATTTTATAATTTCAGTTTAGGTTAGGTTGTGTACATGTGTTGGAAACTTTCAGCTGCATGATACTGTAAAAAAACTCTTGCTGTCATTATCCAATTCCAAAAATCTATTGTAAATATACTAATTAATATGAGGAAAGTGTGGGATATTAAAACAGTGTAAAGATTAGTACTCAATGATTTTCTCATTGACAAGAAATTATCAGTCAGTTTAGAACAAAAGAGACCAACAGCCCTTTGTATTAATCAATATATAGAAAAAACATCATGAGTAAGAGATTTGCTTGGTTAAGGCATATTTCTTATTCTTACTAGATCATGTTATATAGGATTCATATTTTTCCTATCCTCACTCTTACACAATGAGTAATTGGCCACCTAAGCTGACTTACTCCTTCAGTTTAGAGTGTTCACAGAAAGTAGCTTTTCTTCAGACACTATTGAATCTAAAGATCAATCTTTAAAGTGTATCTTTTCTGAGTTGGACTTGAGGGAAACTCTAAATGACTCTAACATCTAAGCACCTGTTGTATGAAGAGATATGAAATACTTAGTACTGTTAGAAGTGCCATTCTGAGTGTAGAAACGTAATTGAGTTTGCAGGAAAACTAATACAGCAGACAAATAGCTTTATGAAGGACTTGCAGTCAGAGATAGAATAGCTATGACTGAAATGTGGCTGTGATCTGATCATGATGGAAACCAAAAAACCTTGAAGAAGTATATATTGTTACTGTGTCTAAAGGTCAGATAATAAAGTTCCCATGAGTACCATATTAAGAGGGTGTGCTATTTTTTGTGTTAATAATGTGACTCATTTTAAGATTTTTGTCTTGATCAGGATAAACCTACTTGAGCACAGTAACATTGAAATAATATATTTTAACATACTAAATTTTAGGTAGTGTGTATAAATAAAATTTCCTTTAAGTAGAACCTCTGTATTCCAAAATGGCTAAAGTTTGGAACTTGAGAGCTAAAGTTTGTAACAGCATTATAGTATTAGAGGTCAGTGGTTCTGATTCACACACATTTCACTTTGTGTGACTTTGGACAGATATCTTTGGGCAGGAAATTCTTTAAGCCTCTGCCCATTTGTGGAACCTGGGTAAAACTTCAAATTGCTTCCAGATGAAATGGTATCTATTACAGAGACTGACAATTGAATATTTGCCCTGAACACAAACAGTTACAACAGATACCTAATTTCACTGATGAGAAAACATTTCCCAACTTCTCCCTTATTGGCTTTTAGAAGACCAGCCAGGAAATATAAATGCTCTTATTTGCAGCATTATTACATCTGGGAGTAGGTATTTGATACTATTCTGGACAATAATATATAAAAAAGTTTGGGGTTTGGAATGGAAGCAAGAGGTTCTGAAAAGTCTCCAAACAGAGAGATCAGAAATGATTGACATGACTCCTGCCCCAAGGGCCCCAACACATCATCATTCTCAACTCCTATGTTGAATAATGCCTTCATTTTCAGAGTTGTGTCAGAATTGTACTGATATAAACAGAACGTCCCTTATGGCTCAGCAGTAAAGAATCTGCCTGCAATGCAAGAGACAAAGGTTAGGAAAATCCCTGGGTTGGAAAATTCCTTGGAGAAGGAAATGGCAATATGCTCTAGTATTCTTGCCTGGGAAACCTAATGGACAGAGAAGCCTAGTGGGCTAGTCCATAGGGTTGCAAGAGTCAGATATGACTTAGCAACTAAACAACAACAATCACAGAGATAACAGTCTATTCAGCCCCATCCACTGGGTTCCAGGTTGTAGTGCTGAATCTTCATTGGAAGAGGAGCTGTTGCTTGCCCTCAGCTTCACTCCTTGGGTCCCAAGTCATGCTTCAACTGCCATTATCTGGGCCATGCTGCTGTGTCCCTAATCCCACACACCACTTTCCAGGTTGCACTGCTGAGTAGCCATTGTCAACGGTGCTGCTACTGCCCTGAACACAAAGCCCTATCTCAGATTAAGACGTTACACTGTCATTGCTGAGAAAGGCTCTTGCTGCCCTAAGCCCCACTCGCTGTGGTTCCTAGTTACATCTGTGACCCATTCTTGTCAGGGGCACTGCCACTAACCAGAGCCCTAGCCCAGTGGCAGGTTGAGATGTTGACCCATTGTTGATACTACTGTTCTAGACCTCACCTCGAGGTCCCACATTGTGGCTCTGAACTGTCATTACTAGAGCCATGTTGCCACAGGTCCATGTCCAGCTCCCCAGGTCCTGACACATGGCTTTAACAGGCTACCACCCAAATTGTGCTGCTACTATCGTGTGGCTGGTCCCTCGGACCAGAGTTGAGATTGACTTACTACTATCCCTCAGCTGTGCTTTCACTACACCCTGCATCCTGGGCCCAAGTCACCATGGCAACTTCTCATCCCAGAGCATATGACAAAGCTACATTCTCCCCACCTTAGCCAGCTGAAGCCTTATTGGTAATGCCCAGATATCATTTGTATGGCATATCTGCACACACTCACACCCTAGACATGAGGGCCACATCCTTAGCAAATGCACTTGTCCATCAGGATCCAGGCATTGCAGAGGTTCCACATATGCCTAATTCTAGGATCCTGGTTCAGTACAGCTCTGTGGATTCTGAGCTTCTGCATGCCAACCCAGGATCTGAGAAGGATCCCATTATATACAACTTCCTCCCATGGGGCAAACACCAAAGGAAGAGAGAAGAAGACCTCAGGCACTTCAGCCTGAAGATCTGAATAGCCCACCTGCCTTTGACACTTGCAAGTCTTCTACAGCCTTGGCCAGGAAGATGCCCTACCATCTGGCCAACATCAGTCTCAACCAGCATAGTGGCATGTGGATTATTCCACTGTGCCTTCTCAGGAACAAAAGATGTTGCATCCCACCAGCTAGCAACCTTATAGCCACCTCCCAGTGAATGTTTTTCCTCACTGAAGTCAATGCAGAAACACTGAAAGAGATGGCTGTGCCCTCAAATGCACAGATATCAAAAATACCCAACAACTGATCCAAGGATAAAATCTACATATTATCTGAGGAAGAATTCCAAACAATAATTTTAAGGAAGCTTGGCGAGATTCACAACACAGACAGACAAATCAATGAACTCAGGAAATAATTCATGAATAAAGGAAGAAATTCAATAAAAATAGAGTCCATTAAAAAGAACCAAAAAAATTCTGAAGAATGAAAAATACAGTGAATAAAATAAAATATGCAATATACAGCTTTGAACATAATTTCGGGCAATAGAAAGAATCTGTGAGCTTGAAGACATCTCCTGATTTTAATTCATTAGAGGAAAATAAAGAAACTAGCAGGAAAAAGAGGGAAGAAAATCTACATGAACTGTGGGTCCAGATAAAAAGAAACACTGTGGGAGTCCCAGAAGGAGGAGAGAAAATGAGGGAAATGTTTTAGTTAAAGAATAATGGCAAACAACTTCTTAAGTCTGAGGAGTGATAAAAGTGCTATATAAGAAATGCTAAAGGGAGATCTCCAAAGTGACACAAAAATGTGCTAAATAGTAAAATAAGAACATACAAAAAATATAAAATTTACTTGTAAGTTAAATATGTAGTAGGGCTTTCTAGGTGGCTGGGTAGTAAAGAATCCACCTGCCAATGCAGGAGATGCACGTTTGATCCCTGGCTCAGGAAGATCCCCTGGAGAAGGAAGTGGCCAGCATTCTTGCCAGGGAAATCCCATGGGCAAAGGAGCCTGGTGGGCTACAGAACATGGGGTCGCAAGAGAGTCAGACACAACTTAGCGACTAATCAATAGCAGTGCAGGAGCTGTGGCTGCACAGTGTGGGAGCAACTGTGAGGCGATACCCCCACGTCCAGGGGCAGAGAAGCCCCAGCAAGATGGTAGATGCAAGACTGGAAGTGAAGTGGCGGCTGCGTGGTGTTCAAGCGACTGTGAGGAGACACCACATGTCCAAGAACAAAGGAGAAGCTCCAGCAAGATGGTTCAGTTCAGTTCAGTTGCTCAGTCGTGTCCAACTCTTTGCGACCCCATGAATCGCAGCACACCAGGCCTCCCTGTCCATCACCAACTCCCAGAGTTCACTCAGACTCATGTCAGGAGGTGCCAAATAGCATTTACAATCAAACCCCATACCTACCAGAAATGCTCAGAGGGCTCAAACAAACCTTGTTCACACCAGGACCCAGAGACCCCACAGAAACTGAGACAGAACTGCGTTTGAGTGTCTCCTGTGTAGCTACAGGTCAGCATGGACTGCCACAGGGACAAGGGCTCTGGGTGCAGCAGACCTGGGTATGGGATAAGCCTTCTTAGAGGAGGTCACCATTAACCCCACCATAGAGCCACCAGACTTACACAGGACTGGGAAACAAACTCTTGGGGGGCATAAACAGAACCTTGTGCCCACCAGGACCCAGGAGAAAGGACCACTAACCCCACAAAGACTGACCCAGACTTGTCCTTAAGTATCCAGGAGTCTCCAGCCAAGGTGTGGGTCAGCAGTGGCCTGCTCCAGGGCTAGGGGCACTGAGTGTAGCAGTGCATGCATGAGACCTTTTGAAGGAGGTAACCATTATCTTCATTACCTCCACCATTCTTTAGCCCCAGGTAAATAACAGGGATGGAACACAGCCCCACCCATCAACAGAAAATTGGATTAAAGATTTACTGACCATGGCCCCACCCATCAGAACAAGACCCAATTTCCCCCTCAGTCAGTCTCTCCCATCAGGAAGCTTCAGTAAGCCTCTTACCCTTCTTCAACAGAGGGCAGAAAGACTGAAAACCACAATCACAGGAAACTAACCAATCTGATCACATGGACCACAGCCTTGTCTAACTCAATGAAACTAGGAGCCATGTCCTGTAGGGCCACCCAAGATCGACAGGTTATGGTGGAGAGTTCTGACAAAACGTGGTCCACTGGAGAAGGGAATGGCAAACCACTTCAGTATTCTTGCCTTGAGAACTCCATGAACAATATGAAAATGCAAAAAGATAGGACACTGAAAGATGAATTCCCCAGGTTGGTAGTGCCCAATACACTAAGGGAGATCAGTGGAGAAATAATTCCAGAAAGAATGGAGAGATGGAGCCAAAGCTAAAACAACACTCAGTTGTGGATGCAACTGGTGATGGAAGCAAAGTCCAATGCTATAAAGAGCAATATTGCTTAGGAACCTGGAATGTCAGGTCCATGAATCAAGGCAAATTGGAAGTGGTCAAACAGAAGATGGCAAGAGTGAACATCAACATTTTAGGAATCAGTGAACTAAAATGGACTGGAATGGGCTAATTTAAATCAGATGACCATTGTATCTACTACTGTGGGCAAGAATCCCTTAGAAGAAATGGAGTAGCCCTCATAGTCAACAAAAGAGTCCAAAATGCAGTACTTGGATGCAATCTCAAAAACAACAGAATAACCTCTATTTGTTTCCAAGGCAAACCATTCAATATCACAGTAATCCAAGACTATGCCCTGACCAATGATGCTGAAGAAGCTAAAGTTGAATGGTTCTCTGAAGACCTACAAAACCTTCTAGAAAAACACCCAAAAAAGATGCCCTTTTCATTACAGGAGACTGGAATGCAAAAGTAGAAAGTCAAGAAATACCTAAAGTAACAGGCAAATTTGGCCTTGGAGTACAGAATGAAACAGGATGAAGACTAATAGAGTTTTGCCAAAAGAATGCACTGGTCATAGCAAACATCCTCTTCCAACAACACAAGAGAAGACTCTACACGTGGACATCAGCAGATGGTCAATACCGACATTAGACTGATTATATTCTTTGCAGCCAAAGATGGAGAAGCTCTATACAGTCAGTGAAAACAAGACCAGGAGCTGACTGTGGCTCAGATCATGAACTGCTTATTGCCAAATTCAGACTTAAATTGAAGAAAGTATGGAAAACCACTAAACCATTCAGGTATGACCTAAATAAAATCCCTTACAATTATACAGTGGAAGTGACAAATAGATTCAAGGGATTAGATTAGACAGACAGAGTGGCTGAAGAACTATGGATGGAGGTTTGTGACACTGTGCAGGAAGCAGGGATCAAGACCATCCTCAAGAAAAAGAAATGCAAAAAGACAAAATGGTCGTCTGAGGAGACCTTACAAATAGCTATGAATAGAAGAGAAGCTAAAGGCAAAGGAAAAAAAAAAAAGGAAAGATATACCCATTTAATGCAGAGTTCCAAAGAATACCAAGGAGAGATAAGAAAGCCTTCCTCAGCGATCAATACAAAGACATAGAGGAAAACAATAGAATAGGAAAGACTAGAGATATCTTCAAAAAAATGAGAGATACCAAGGGAATATTTCATGCAAAGATGGGCACAATAAAGGACAGAAATGGTATGGACCTAACAGAAGCAGAAGATATTAAGAAGAAGTGGCAAGAATACACAGAAGAACTATACAAAAAAGATGTTCACGACCCAGATAATCACAATGTTGTGATCACCAACCAAGAGCCAGACATTCTGGAATATGAAGTCAAGTGAGCCTTAGCAAGCATCACTATGAACAAAGTTAGTGGAGGTGATGGAATTCCAGTTGAGCTACTTCAAATCCTAAAAGATGATGCTGTGAAAGTGCTGCACTGAATATGCCAACAAATTTGGAAAACTAAGCAGTGGCCACAGGACTGGAAAATGTCAGTTTTCATTCCAGTCCCAAAGAAAGGCAATCCCAAATAAACGCTCGAATTAACACACAATTGCATTCATCTCACACAATAGTAGAGTAATGCTCAAAATTCTCCAAGCCAGACTTCAACAGTGCATGAACCATGAGCTTCCTGATGTTCAAGATGGATTTAGAAAAGGGAGAGGATCCCCAGGTCAAAATGCCAACATCTGTTGGACTATCAAAAAAGAAGAGAGTTCCAGAAAAATATCTACTTCTGGTTTACTGACTATGGCAAAGCCTTTGACTGTGTGGATCACAATAAACTGTCGAAAATTCTGAAAGAGATGGGAATAACAGAGCACCTGACCTGCCTCTTGAGAAACCTGTGCAGGTCAGAAGCAACAGTTAGAACTGGACATGGAATAACATACTGGTTTCAAATTGGGAAAGGAGTATGTCAAGGCTGTATATTGTCACCCTGCTTATTTAACTTTCATGCAGAGTACATCATGAGAAATGCTGGGCTGGATGAAGCACAAGCTGGAATCAAGATTTCCAGGAGAAATATCCATTATCTCAGATATGCAGATGACACCACCCTTATTGCAGAAAGTGAAGAAGAACTAAAGAGCCTCTTGATGAAACTGAAAGAGGAGAGTGAAAAAGTTGACTTAACACTCAATATTCAGCAAACTAAGATCATGGCATCTGGTCCTATCACTTCATAGCAATTAGATGGGCAAACAGTGGAAATGGTGACAGGCTTTATTTTCTTGGGCTCCAAAATCACTGCAGATGGTGACTGCAGCCATCAAATTAAACATGCTTACTCCTTGGAAGAAAAGTTATGACCAACATAGACAGCCTATTAAAAAGCAGAGACAGTACTTTGCGAACAAAGGTCTGTCTAATCAAAGCTATTGTTTTTCCAGTAGTCATGTATGGATGTGAGAGTTGGACTATAAAGAAAGCTGTGTGATGAAAAATTGATGCTTTTGAATTGTGTTAGAGAAGACTCTTGAGAGTTCCTTGGACTGCAAGGAGATCCGACCAGTCCCTCCTAAAGGAAATCAGTCCTGAATATTCACTAGAAGGACTGATGTTGAAGCTGAAACCCCAATACTTTGGCCACCTGATGCAAAGAACTGCCTCATTTGAAAAGAACGTGATGCTGGGAAAGATTGAAGGCAGGAGGAGAAAGGGATGACAGAGGATGAGATGATTGGATGGCATTACTGACTCAATGGACATGAATTTGAGTAAACACCGGGAGTTGGCAATGGACAGGGAGGCCTAGCATGCTTCAGTCCTTTGGGTCACAAACAGTCGGACACAACTGAGCAACTGAACTGAATAGCAAAATATTTCAATACTCTCAAACTGCCATGGTAGTTTGTAAGTCTCTTTGAAATCTACCATATTGACTAACAGCCAAAAGTATTGAAAACAGGTATATCCCAATATTATATTACCGGAAATGCGATATAAAAACTTGAAAATTGGGACTTCACATAAATTGTTTGAGCATAGATTGGGAGTTTGATATCGATGTTTATACATTGCTCTATTTAAAACAGATAACCAATAAGAACCTATTGTATAGCACCCAGACCTTTGCTCAATATTCTTTAATAACCTAATTGTGAAAGAATCTGAAAAAGAATAGATACAGGTATATCTATAATGAATCACTTTGTTGTACACTTCAAACTGACACAATGATGTTGATCAACTGTACTGCAGTATAAAGTCATTTATTTAAAAAATATGCTGTGGCAAGTAAAAGGGTAACTCTTTCTTAGGCAATTAAGTTGTTATCAACTTAAAACTGATGGCTGTAAACTTACAAGCTATATTATGGTAACCACAAAGAAAAAATGAAAACTAGACATACAGATGACAAAGAGAAAATAATCAAAGCAAAGCACCTCAAAACATCACCACCAACAAAAACTCAGGAAGAAAGAAACTAAAGAATCACAAAGCAATCAAAAATCAATGAACAAAATAATGATGGGAAGTATCAATACTTCCTTTAAATATTACTGGTTTCAATTACCAATTTAAAGACATAGAGTTACTGAATGTATAAAAAACAAGATCCATTTATATGCTGCCTGCAAGAAACACACTTCACTTTAAAATATACTCACAGGCTGAAAGTAAAGGGATTATAAAAGATATTTCAAGCAAATGGAAACTCAAACACAGCACAGAAGCTATACTTATCAGACAAAAGAGCCTTTAAGTTAAACTATAATAGTAGACAATTAAGGTCTTTAAGTAATGATAAACATGTCAATTCATCAGAATTGATAAACATGTCAGTTCATTACAATTAGAACAAGTGTAAGCACATACACACCAGTAATGGAGCATTTAAATATATTAAATAAATATTGATAGAAATGAAGGGAGAAATAGCAATGCAATAATAGCAAAGGACTTCAGTACCATGATTTAAACAATGGCAAGATCATGTACATGAGATCAAAAAGGAAATAATAAATTTGAATGACACCTTCAGATGAAATGCCCCAACGTACCTGTAAAGAACATTTTGACAACAGGAGACTATACATTACTCTCAAATGCACACAGAACATTCAGGAAAGATCACATGAGAGGTCACACAACATATCCTAACAAACTGAGATTATACTGAGTGTCTTTTCTGACCATACGGTATGAAACTAGAAATCAATCAGAGGAGGAAAGCTGGAAAATTAACAAATATGTAGAAATTTAAAAATATAAATTTAGACGTGAAAAGCAAGGGATCAAATAGTAAATTAAAAGGCAAATCAAGGAATGTCTTGAAACAAATATAGAGTATAACATAGTAAAACCTATGGGATGCTGCAAAAGGTTTTCTGAGATGAAATTTTATATCAATAAACACATTGAGAAATAAGAAAAAAAATCTCACTTTACACTTCTATAGCTTAGAAAGTAAGCTGCTATTCAACACAGTACTAGAAGTCATAGCCAGAATAAATAGTCATGAAAATGAAAAGCATGTATATTTGGTTGGAAGAAGTAAAATTTTCTGTTTGAACATGACTGCACCATATAAGATGAACATACAGAAATCAATTGCATTTCTGTACACTAACAAACATTATCTGAAAGAGAAAATAAGAAAGAAACCCATTTATAATAGCATAAAAGTACTTAGAAATAAATTTAACCAAGGACATGAAAAAACCTGAACACTAAAAAAAAATATAAAACATTGATAAAAAGAGATTGAAGACCCAAATAAGTGGAAAGATCCAAATTCCTGTACTGGAAGAATTAACATTTAAAATTGAGGGTGAGCTTACATTTGTGGTCACCAGAGGCAGGGGTTAGGAAGAGACGAAGTAGGAGAAAGGTAGTCATAAGTTACAAACTTCCAGTTTCAAGACAAATAAGTACTAGGGGTGTGATATACAACATGATGACTCTAGTTAAGATTGCTGTTAATATATAACAACTGTTAAGAGAGTAAATCCTAAGAGTTCTTGCCACAATAATTTTTTTTCTTTGTTTGCCTACTTTTTATTGTATCTGCATGAGATGATGGATGCTAACTATAAACTTATACCAGTAATAGTTTAACACGATATATAAGACAAACCATTATGACATACACCTTAAACTTATATAGTGATCTAAGTAAATTGTATCTCAATAAAACTGGAGGAAAAGTCAAAAAAAAAAAAAAAAAACTTAGATAAGACGTGGAGAAAAGAGAACCCTGAGCACTGTTAATGAGAATGTAAATTGTGCAGCTGCTATTGAACACCATGAAGTTTTCTTAAAAGATTAAAATTTTAACTACTGTATGATCCTGCAGTACAAGCAACTGAAATCAGCATCTCTGAGGGATCTGCACACCCATGTTCAGTGCAGCATTAGCCACATTAGCCAAGATATAGACACAACCTAAGTGTCCAATAACAGATCAATATAGGAGATGTGGTGTATATACAATAAATTATTATTATTCAACCATGAGAAAGAAGGAAATTCTGCCATTTGCTACAACATAGATGGACTCTGAAAGCATGCTAACTGAGATAAGTCAGAGAAAGAAAGAAAATATTGTATGGTAACATTTATATATAGAATATTAAAAAACTAAACTGTGAAAAAAGAGAAAAGAAAAATGTTTGCCAGGGGCTGGGGAAATGGGGAGATGTTTAAGAGTACTAACTTACAACTAGTAAATAAATAAGTTCAGATAATAAGCTAATATGCAATATACTGATTATAGTCAACAATACTATATCATAAACATTAAAGTTATTAAGACACTAACTTAACTTTTCTCAATCCAACAAAGAAATGATAAAAATGTGCCAAGATAAAAGTGTTAGCTGTTATTTTGGAATTACACTGGAATATATGCAAGTATCACCAACATGTTATACAATTTAAACTTATACTATGTTATAGTCAATTATATATCATTAAAAATAAAGAGCTCAGGAAATGTAAATGCTCTTTGCCAGTCTTAGTACAGCTGGGAGTAGGCATAATTTTCCAGGCAATAATGAATAGAAAAGTTCTGGGGTAGAGAAAGGGTTCTAAAAAAGTCTCTGAGCAGAGGGATCACAAATGGTTGATCCCACTCCTCCCCTACCCCTCCAACACACACTTACCTCCATTCTTCCTATGATGAATGATGCCTTAATTGTTCAAAGCTGTGCAGAATTCTACTGATAAAAATAATGGGATAATAGAATTAGAGATACCAAACAATTCATCATTAAGTCTACTGGAACTGATTATTCACAAACTTCTAGCTATGTGTAAAAAATGATTAATTTCTATTTTAAACCACTGTAAGTAAGGTTTTCTCTAACATGGACCTAAATCCAAGTCAAATTGATAAAATGACTAATTTTAATATCATTTTCCTAGGGTAAAATCTATCTGCAGTGATAACATCATCACATTCTCAATTAAAAACATGGATTGTGTGCTAAAACTTATAACACTCTGAGAGATATGACATATTCACTAAAAATGAAAATACTGTTATAGGATTATATATATATATTCTTATTAAATATCAGGAAGAGTATAAAGATGTTATTCATACCATATACTTCTTGATTGTCTTCTCCATTACCTAGAAACAAAAACAAATAGAATGATTTCAAATTTTATCTAGTATTCAAGGTATTAATAAAACTGACTTTTGATTAACAATGAACAACTATGACCATATAATACCATTTTATATGTGACCATATTAAATATCTAGAGTGAAGTGCACACGTTTGGACTCCACCATGTTAAATCAAGGATCTCTTTACAATTTCTTGATAACACATGAGAGATGTAGAGAGTCTCAGACTGAATTTTAAATACCTTGGAAAAATAACACACACCGTTTCACTTGCCATATTGTCGAGAACTAGTCAGAGGCCCATGTAAAGCTGTAAGTGTTCAAGTCAGTGTGTTCCTGTATGTGCCTCAATGCAGCGGAGGCTCAATTATTGATGAATTAGCAGTGTCTATACAAGGGCTTAGATATTAACTATCTTGGTCTAATCCAACTATATAAATGAACCACACTTCTAATAACAATTTAACTTTTAATAACTGCCGTCTTTTAAATTGGTTTGTTTAGTTGCTCGGAGAAGGCAATGGCAACCCACTCCAGTACTCTTGCCTGGAAAATCCCATGGATGGAGGGGCCTGGTGGGCTGCAGTCCATCGGGTTGCTAGGAGTCGGACACGACCAAGTGACTTCACTTTCACTTTTCACTTTCATGCATTGGAGAAGGAAATGGCAACCCACTCCAGTGTTCTTGCCTGGAGAATCCCAAGGATTGGGGAGCCTGGTGGGCTGCCATCTGTGGGGTTGCACAGAGTTGGACACGACTGAAGCAACTTAGCAGTTTAGTTGCTAAGTCATATTCTAACTCTCTTGTGACCTCATGGACTGTAGCCTACCAGGCTCCACTATTCATGGGATTTCCCAAGCAGGAATACTGGGGTGGGTTGCCATTTGCTTCCCCAAGGGATCCTCCTGACTGGGGATTGAACCCATATCTCCTAAATCTGCATTGCAGGCAGATTCTTTACTGCTGAGACACTGGTTAGCTTTACTGTTGAGCCACTAGTGAGCTTTACTGCTAAACCACTATTAGTACACACACACACACACACACACACACACACACACACACACACACATATGCACATTACATCTATGTATACTTTACTGTGTAAATTTTAATTGCTTTAAAATTAAAGCTCACTTAATTTTACAAATTTAAAAATAAATCACTTTAATTATAACTGAACTAAATGCTCAAAGCAAAAGACATACAATGGTTATTATGAACACATCTATAAATAAATACTGGTAAGGGCATGGAGAAAGGAAACCTTTATACATTGTTGGTGTGAACATATAATAAGTTGGTGCAGCCACTATGGAAGACAGTATGACAGTTCCTGCTGCTGCTGCTAAGTCGCTTCAGTTGTATCCAACTCTGTGCAACCCCACAGACAGCAGCCCACCAGGCTCCCCTGTCCCTGGGATTCTCCAGGCAAGAACACTGGAGTGGGTTGCAATTTCCTTCTCCAATGCATGAAAGTGAAAGTGAAATTGAAGTCGCTCAGTCATGTCCGACTCTTTGTGACCCCATGGACTGCAGCCCACCAGGCTCCTCTGTCCATGGGATTTGCCAGGCAAGAGTACTGGAGTGTGGTGCCATTGCCTTCTCCAATGACAGTTCCTAGGAAACTACAAATAGAACTACCATATTTATGATCTAGCAATTTTCCTCATGGTTGTATCTCCAAAGAAAACAAAGACAGTAATCTGAGAAGATACATGCATCCCAGTATTCATAGCTGCATTACTTACAATAGCCAACATATGGAAGAAAAACAAGCATCCATCAAAAATGATTAGTTTAAACTGTAGTTATCTATATGTTATATAATATTAATCATCCATAAAAAGAAATTAAATTCTGCCACTGACAACAATATGGATGAATCTAGAAGACATTACGTTTAGTGAAATAAGTCAGAGAAAGACAAATACCGTATGATATAACTTATATTTGAAACCTAAAAGATAAACAAAATAAAATAATGAAATAAAAACAGACTCATATATAGAAAGAAGAAACTAGCAATACCAGTAGAGAGAGGAAAGCAGGAAGTGATAAATAGGAGTAAGGAATTAACAGGTACAAACTACTATGTATAAAATAAACAAGGATATATTGTATAGCACAGGGAAATATAACCATTATTTGTAACAGCTTTAAGTGCTTGAAGTAAAGTATAACTTTTAAAAATACTGAATCACCATGTTGTATCCCTACAACTAATATAATATTGTATAACAGCTCTATTTCATTTAAAAGTACAATAAAAATGATTGAATATTTTTGTGCTATATCATTTTTAAATTTTACATACTAAAACCATTTAAGTGAAAATTCTGCTTTTGCCCAGGATATAGTAACAAGGACAGAATTTATCCTAGGCCTGAAAAAAGTAAAATAAATAAATAAATAAATAGTTTTAGAAATACTGAACCTCAGGCAGTGATGAATGTATTAGAAATGCATGAGAACCCATGAGAAATGCAAAAGAATCCCAGGAACTTTATGACTGCCCCAGCCTACTGCCTTGAGAGAATTTCTAGGCTGCAATATAGGTAGAAGAAACCCAAATGTAACCTGGTGGATACTCTGGGATGAGGAAAGGAAGAAGAGATCCAGAGAGAACAACACGATTAGAGTTCATAGGCAGATGGCTGAGGAAGAGAGAGGTGAAGAGAAAGAGAACTCTGGAGATATGCACAATGTGTTTCAGTTTCAGATGGAAATTGTCAAAGCTTTTAGCTTCGATGGCCAGGTATGCCACTTTTACATTCCTATCTTGCTATGCTATGATTAGTCACTCAGTCCTGTCCAACTCTTTGTGACCCCATGGACTGCAGCCCACCAGGCTCCTCTGGCCTTGGGGATTCTCCAGGCAAGAATATTGCAGTGAGTTGCCATTTCTTCCTCCAGGGGATCTTCCCAACCCAGTGATTGAACCTGCATTTCCTGTGTCCCCTGCATTGCAAGAGGATTCTTTACCTGCTGAGCCACTGGGAAAACATATTTGCATAAAAATTACTCAGCCCTTTTCCAAAGTGCGGATTTTAAAAATGTTTCTATATGAAGTGTGTGAAAGTCTGAAAATGTACACTATATCCAGTTGGTACAAGTTTTGTTTTGTTTTCTATTTTTTTAAAAGATCATTTCAGTGCTTTAACATTCAGTAAGTGTTTAAGATCTCAAACTTATCAATGGAAATCACATTGTTATAGGAAGACTGGAATGATGGTAAACCATCGAGTTAAATTTTAGGATCTGGGATTCTGTCTCAGTACTATCAATACCATGCTGCTGCTCTCAAATAGGTTTAGGGATATAAATATGTGTCATTAGACTCCTACTTTTAGGAGTGGGAGATTTATTTCACTAAGTGTATTCTTGCCTGGAGAATCCCCATGGACAGAGGAGCCTGATGGGCTGCAGTTCATGGGGTTGCAAAGAGTCGCACACAGATGAGTGACTAAGCACAGCACATACCTGCACTCACATCACATACCTATTTTCTTTCTATGTTCAAGTTAGGGTGGCTTAAATTTTTATTTATGAATCCTCTGAAGGGCCTTTGTTGACACTGTAGACACATAAAAATTGTCACATGCAGTCTGATATATTAATTGCTTCAGTTCAGTTCAGTTGCTCAGTCGTGTCCAACTCTTTGCGACCCCATGAATCGCAGCACACCAGGCCTCCCTGTCCATCACCAAATTCCGGAGTTCACTCAGACTCACGTTCATCGAGTCAGTGATGCCATCCAGCCATCTCATCCTCGGTCATCCCCTTCTCCTCCTGCCCCCAATCCCTCCCAGCATCAGAGTCTTTTCCAATGAGTCAACTCTTCACATGAGGTGGCCAAAGTTCTGGAGTTTCAGCTTTAGCATCATTCCTTCCAAAGAAATCCCAGGGCTGATCTCCTTCACAATGGACTGGTTGGATCTCCTTGCAGTCCAAGGGACTCTCAAGAGTCTTCTCCAACACCACAGTTCAAAAGCATCAATTCTTTGGTGCTCAGCCTTCTTCACAGTCCAACTTTCACATCCATATATGACCACAGGAAAAACCATAGCCTTGACTAGATGGACCTTAGTCGGCAAAGTAATGTCTCTGCTTTTGAATATACAGTCTAGGTTGGTCATAACTTTTCTTCCAAGGAGTAAGTGTCTTTTAATTTCTGGCTGCAGTCACCATCTTAGGAAATATCTATTACCTAGTCCTATTTTATTACTTTTCTTATTGAAAATTAAAGAAGAAAATGATTGAACACAGAGAAAAAAGAGTGCATAGGTATAATAATTCTGATAAGAATAAAAAATAATAAAATTTATGGCATTTGCAGTTAGAAATGATACATGGATTGTTGGAGATTAGAAGAGTTCTGAATCAAAAACTAAATCATGTATTTCAAAGTGTTGAAATTGTGTTTTTCAAATATTCAAATATGAGACATTTGTGGATAATTTTATAAATATATATACATATTTAATTTTTAAAATAACAAAACAAATAGTAAATTTCAGAGAAAAGAGTTGATTCTCTGTATTTCCTAAGAATTTTCACATCAAAATATATGGACTATAATATGCATTTTAAAAATTAAATATACTGAATATTGTTTACTTCTCTTAGACTGTTGCTCAAATATCACTGTCTCTGTGAAGTATTTTCTGACTGCCCTACTTAAAATTACATATATACATGCCCTACCTCACTTTTCTGGCTCTTTCTGCTTTTTTGTCCACATTACTTGTTATCTGTTATTTTATGCATTATACATAAGTCCATTTTCCCACATTTAATATATGAGGTCCATAAAGGCAGACATTTATTCAGCCCTTGAAGTAATCTCAACAAATTTTTGATTAAATAATCAGTTATCTTTCAGGAACTATATAAAGTAGATTCAAAACTTACTTAATTTTCACAACAACACTTAGGACATCATTCTCATCTTATTGTTGATAGAAAAAAGTATATTTTAGAGAGTTTAGGTAGCTGCCCAAGATGCTACACATATTAATTCTTGATTTCAGAGATATGACTAAAGAAACATAAATCTGATTCTAAGCTTATTATGATCTTGTTCAGCAATCTCACTAATTCTGCAGTAACACTGGTAGAATGATTAAACTAGAATGGATTAAAATTGGGCTAACACTAATCATGTTATTTTCAAATGAAATAGTATGCAGTCTCTCTTAGTCATATTAATCAATAAATATAATTATTGGGATATACAAAGGCAAGGTACTAAAAATATTACCACACAGGAGTATAATGATCAGAAAAATTGTTCTAATTTTGCTATACTATTGATACTACTTTTGTAAAAAAAAAAAACAAAACAAAAAACAAATACTTCTTACTTACAAGTTTTTCTTTTTGTGTATTTAATTCCACAGTGGAATCTTTAGAAATGACTGAGCGACTTCACTTTCACTTTCATGCATTGAAGAAGGAAATGGCAACCCACTCCAGTGTTGTTGCCTGGAGAATCCTAGGGACAGGGGAGGCTGGTGGGCTGCCGTCTATGGGGTCGCACAGAGTTGGACACGACTGAAGTGAGTTAGCAGCAGCAGCAGCAAAGACATTATGCCAAGGGAGGTAAATCAGAGAAAGAGAAATGCCATATATGGAATCTTAAGTGAAAGTGAAAGTTGCCCAGTTGTGTCCAACTCTTTGCAACCCCATGGACTATACAATCCCTGGAATTCTATAGGCCAGCATACTGGAGTGGGTAACCATTCCCTTGTACAGGGGATCTTCCCAACCCAGGGATCTAACCCAGGTCTCCTGCATTGCAGGCAGATTCTTTACCAGCTGAACTACCAGGGAAGCCCATGCAATCAAAACAAAACAAAGAAAAATGAGAGTATAGATATAGAGAACATACTGGTGGTGGTCAGAGGTGAGAGGTTAAAAAGGTCAAAAAGCAAGAATTTTCCACTTATAAAATAAATAAGTCATGGGGATATAAAAGGCAGCTTGGTTACTATAGTTAATAATATTATACTGCATATTTGAAAGTTACTGAGAGTAGATTTTTAAAAGATCTCATTACAATAAAAGAAATTTATAACCATGTATTGTGTTAGATATTGTGATCATTTTACAATATATACAAAATTGAATTATTACTTGGTATATCTAAATCTAATATAATGTTTCATATCAATTATATCACAATTTTTAAAGTTTATATTAAAATACTAGGTATGTATTAAAATAAAAGGCATGGTATCATAGAATACAATCCAAATAATCTAAAAAAGCCAATAAACTATTGCCCCCCTTTCAAATTACATATCTGTGTGAAGCCAAATTATTTCTAATACCTTAACCAGAATAGCATATTACAAGAGACTGCATGTGGAAGCAGATAAGCCAGACACCAAATAGATCTGGAAAAATGTAATCCAACACTCAGTAAATTTTTGTTATGGAAAATAGTTCCTATTTATAAAATATATTATTTATCTTAATATTTAATATAATCATTTGTCCATATAAAATCAATTTATAGAAAATTTTAACAATTAGTGGCTTTGATTTTGTAGTACATTAAATATGGACATAATCAACATAAAACTCTTAGAAGTACTCTGTTTTTAAAGGAGCAAAGGACTCCTGAGACCAAAATATGTAAGAACTTTAGATACAGATCATTTATTATGTTCAGAGTGATATCATCAATCATGAATGATGAAATTTACTTAGAAGAATTTGAATAGAGTGATGTAAATGAAGACTTTTTGTTTTTTTAATAGAAAATAAATCTCTTTCCCCAGAAAAGAGGCAAAATGAATATTAAAATAGAGGCTATAGACATACTTTAATTTTGATCTGAGATGCCTTTAATATTGAAGGGACAGAATTGGATTGAATTTGATGGAATCTGGTTAATCGATTTCTTCTTGGCATTATATAGAGACGGTTTGTCAAAAGTTCATTTAGCTAAGTTAAACAAAAGGAGATTGTTAACAGAACCAAGCTTGAAAATATCAAAATGGTAAGAACTTGGAAGAAATCTTCAGCTATTTATCAGGAATACAAAGATCATCTATAGATATAAGAATAATAGCAACAGAATTTAGCTTTAAGCATCTGAAATCAGAGTGTCGAACCCTATACTGTTATCTACAGTGATTGTGAGTATATCACAGTCAGGGCCCTGGTACCCCACAATGGATCCAGTGAAACAGAATACCCCAAAATAACTTGCTAGCTTAACAAGTGATGCTGTATCTTAATGGCGAGTTTTAGAGAGAAAGATTACCTCAAAATTTTTTGATAAATCTTGAGTTTGTTCTTTTTTTAATCTTTAACATTCAGGATATTTTTAGACCTCTAATCTGACTTCTCTTGGGCTTGGACAAATTGGCCTAGACAGTCTGAGTAGATGAAAACTTGAAAATAATCAACATACCCAGACCTAATGAGTTAGAGAATGACAACTTCAGCCTTTCTTAAGCAAGTTAATTCTAAAGATTGCACTGTAAAATAAGGACTATGCTCAGCTGATTTTTCTGTTCCCTGAAAAATAATATTCCTTTTATTTATGTATGCCATGCTAAGTCGCTTCAGTCGTGTTCAACTCTGTGCAACCTTAAGGACTGTAGCATGCCAGGCTCCTCTGTCCATGGAATTCTCCAGGCAAGAATACTGGAGTGGATTGCCATTTCCTCCTCCAGGGGATCTTCCGGACTCAGGGATTAAGCCCTTGTCTCTTATGTCTAACCTACATTGGCAGGTGGATTTCTTACCACTAGAGCCACCTGAGAAGCCCAAAATATATGTATATGTAGAGATTAAAAACAATCAATATGTGAAGGCAGTATTCATAAGGTTTAGCCCTCCAATGTTAACAAAAGGAACTGATAGGACAAAAGTTAATTTAAAAACTAGTGTTATTTTCAAAACAAATCGAGTGACAAATAGTAAATGTTTTCTATTTAAGAAGCAGTTCTTTCTCCATAGACTTAATGTATATGTTTTTTCTGTGCTTTTTTTTGTTTTAGCTTTAATAAAAAGTTTAATTCAATAACATTTATCTGACATTTAATGTCAAAGTCATATTTAAATGGATTCTTACTCTAACCAGAGTTTCCCTTGTGGCTCAGCCTGTAAAGAATCTGCCTGCAATGTGGAAGATCTGGGTTTGACCCCTGGGTTGGGAAGATCTTGTGGAGAAGGGAAAGGCTACCCACTCCAGTATTCTGGCCTGGAGAATTCCATGGACTACAATCCATGGGGTTGCAAAGAGTCAGACACGACTGAGTGATTTCCACTTTCTTTTTTTCTTTTAATTCAAGACACTTTATTAGTACATTCTTTTTAAAACAATCTGTCATTTTCTAGGAAATAAGCATATTTAAAATTACTTATTTTCGTCTGAATCTATTTAAGCCCAAACACTGATTGTCTTGACTACATTTCCATCATAGCAGTACAAAACGCCTCCCTTCATACTGCAATTTAGGCTGGCACCAGGCAATAATGAAAATTAAATGATAGGAAAATTTGTAAATCTGTTTTGAACACATTATCAATTAGAAATATTAAAGGCACATGAGTTATAGCTTAGTTTATACATACTCTGTCAAGTACTTATGTATTAAGCCTTTGGAAGAAGAGCAAGTTGAATCTTTTTTCCTTCTTTCTATGACTATAGAGTATTAGAAAACTACCCTCATCCCATAAACTATCAAATTATTTTGTACTCATAGGCTTTTTTTCTTTATGATGTTTCAAATACAAATCTTAAAGGATTTGATTTTACAAATAAAACAAAACCAATTTTACTTTTACTAAGAAATATCTGACAGAATACCCTTTTGATGTTGAAATATCAAGCTCATAATAACAGTTTCAATATTCTTCTGTGTGCCATAAAATGTGATGTAATTCCAGATTATATCCATAGAAGTTAAAAAAAATGGGGGAAAACTGAATATCTTAGAAGTTGGGTTCAATATAGACTTGAGTTAGTATTAAAATATTGAATTAATATTTATAATATTGATTATATTGATATTATATTAATAATATATTAATCATAAATAATATAGTTATTATATTATGGTATATTTATAATGTTAATATTAAATCATTAAGATATACTTTATAAAGATTTTAAACATTTTTATACTTCATAAAGATTTTTATTCCTTATATTTTATAAAGAATTTTAAGCATTTCATTATGTCTAATATAATCAACATAGAAAATATAGCTAATATTTTTTTATCAGAAAATCTTTTACACATTGTATTCCCACTAGCAGTATGAACAACACATAGGTGGTTTTTGCCATGTGGTTCATTTAAGTTATACAAAGCCTCAAATAGAAAAAGATGTAGCAAGAATCCTGAAACAGTGAGATTCTGCCAACAAAGATTTAGTTGCAATAGGCTGCTTTCTTTAAAAACTCATTCCTCCAAGTTTTATGACACATTGGTCTATTACAGTTGTAATTATGTCTGACTTTTAATTTGCTCATCCATTTAGCTTAGTACTTCCTTTGGCACTTTGTGGTAATGGCTTTTAATTATATTTACTGAGCCCACCCTTTTGCTCATTTTGGATCTGAGTTTTTCTTACTAATTCTCCAGAGCTAACTTCGGTTTTTCCTTAACCTATGTTTTATGATATTTTGATTTAGTGCTGTAAACAAGAGCAGCAGGACAAATGAAAGAAATTCTCATATTTTGTGCATCAGCCAACAGCACAATTCATGAATTTGTGTTATAGTTACAGAAAACATTCCAGGAAATTTATAGGCAGGCCCACTACTTGTATATCCCAGATGCAATATATTACTGATTTTTTCATATTCTGGTCTTACTGAATATTATCATAATTTTTAAAACATTAGCATCAGTAAATAAAATGATGTTTCCTTAGTATTTCATAAAGTTGTTTACAAGGAGGCTAGCAAAAATTAGATTTTATTGAATATTTGATAAACTATGAAATATATTTTTATACTGAATTTGGCAATGACACTTTTCTTACAGTCAAACTCAGTACTGGTAAATTTGTTGATCTATTCAAGGAACCAACATTAGACTTAATTTTCTTCACTATTGGTATATAAATACACTGATTTTTTTTTCTTCTATACTTACTATTTCCTTCCTTCTCCATATTTTGGGTTACTTTTCTTTTCCTAACTTCCTTAAGAAAAATATT
This sequence comes from Capricornis sumatraensis, assembly GCF_032405125.1. NCBI lineage: Eukaryota > Metazoa > Chordata > Mammalia > Artiodactyla > Bovidae > Capricornis > Capricornis sumatraensis. The sequence goes on along the minus strand of NC_091074.1, from coordinate 40,668,388 downwards.
AGATTGATTTTGGAGCTTTCTTTCTTTTATACAAATATTTAAACCTCTCAATTTCCCTTTAGGCACTGTTTTAGCTGAATCTCACAAATGATATATTACATTAGCAAATTATTTTATTTTTCAAATGAACTTGACCCATTGATTTTTTTACATATATGTGGGCTAATTTTAAAAAATATTTTAAATAAACATCTTATTATTTTAATCTCTAGTTTCTTTCCACTGGATTCAAAGAATATACATGACACGATTTTAGTCATTTAAAATGTATTAGATATACTTATGTAGTGACATTTATCTATCCACATTTGGCTTAATGTTTTTAGAATTGCACAAATTAAAATATTCACATTTAACATTTCAGAGACAAATTAGAATTAGTTTTGTATTACTTCGTATAATACATAAGAAACTTGCAGTATTCTAAGTTTTTTTACCTCTGACTTTATGTATTAGTTCGGGCATTGACAAACTACACACCACAGGCCAAATCTGGCCTGTGATGTCTTTGTACAGCCTCAAGCTAAAAATGGCTTTTACTTTTTACATGAGCATGAATTTTGATGACAGAAGAAGAAAAGAGAAGAGGGGAGGAGGATAATGAAAATTCAACAGAGATTATGAGTGGTCTATAAATTTAGGATTTATAGACCATTTATAATCCTAAATTTGTAGACCACTGGACGCTTTATCAGAGAAGGCAATAGCAACTCACTCCAGTACTCTTGCCTGGAAAATCCCATGGCGGAGAAGCCTGGTAGGCTGCAGTCCATGGGGTCGCTAAGAGTCAGACACGACTGAGCAGCTTCATTTTCACTTTTCACTTTCATGCATTAGAGAAGGAAATGGCAACCCACTCCAGTATTCTTGCCTGGAGAATCCCAGTGATGGGGAAGCCTGGTGGGCAGCCGTCTATGGGGTCACACAGAGTCGGACACGACTGAAGCGACTTAGCAGCAGCAGCAGGACCCTTTATAGAAAAAAATGTACTTACTTCTGACACACACACATTGATTTTGTCAATATGGGAATTAAAAGTCATAAGTATTCATATATACTTTAAACTATTAAGAAGAACGCTGCCTGTAATTTTACTTACCAGTTCTATAAAGAAAGAAGAAACCCTTAGATTTATAAGGTAGCCATTCTGCTGCTTTAAAAATATCCCCCACCTAGGGAGAATGGATACATGTAAATGAATGGCTGAGTCTCTTCACTCTTCACCTGAAACTATTACAACCTTGTTATTTGGCTATACCCCAATACAAAATATTTTTGGTGTTTAAAAAATAAATAAAAATAAAATAAAAATCCCCCATCCAAACACCAGACTTTTTTTTAGCTATTTTCTTTGATGCAATACTACTATTGCCTTGATTATTTTTTTTTTGCCTTGATTAGTTCTTCATTATTTTTATTTTACAGTAAGTATTATAGAGGTAACTTTGTACAGTGTTATTGTTTTAGGTTGTACGTAATAAAAAAATTTTGGGCCTTCAACTTAGTCCCTGAGAAGTAGACCCTAAATGTTTGGAATTTTCAAAATGATAAAAGTATCTGTGTTATTCATGGTGGGCCCAGATAGTTTATGCCAACTAAAAGACTTAGAATGCCATTCTGGGAGAGCCAACAGTCTGATTAAAGGATTGAGACTTTTAGCCACATGGTAACAGCTTAACCTCCAGAGAGTAGAGGTAGGCTGGATTAAGGACATAGTTGAACTTAATAGCACTCAGTTAATTCACTGGTTGTCATTGACATCTATTTATTACTTGATCAAACTAAAACAGAATGCACATTCTTCTCAAGTTCACATAGAGCATTTACCAAGACAGACTACATTTTGGGCTATAAAATACACCTTAACCATTTTTAAAGGATATAAATCATAAAATGTAGACCACAATGAAATTAAAATAGACATCAGTAAAAGAAAGTGTTAGTCACTCAGTCATGTCCAATTCTTTGTGACTCCATGAACTATAGCTCACTAGGCTCCTCTGTCCATGGAATTTTCCAGGCAAGAATACTGAAGAGGGTAGCCATTCCCTTCTCTAGGGGATTTTCCTGATGCAGGGGTCAAACCTGGATCTCCTGCACTGGAGGCAGATTCTTTACCATCTGAGCCACCAGGGAAGCCCAATAAAAGACAAATAACTGAAAAATCCCAAAATATGTGGAGATAAAACATCACATTTCTAAGTAACACATGGGTCAAAGAAGAAATGTCAAAAAGTTAAAAGTATTTTTAAGAAAATGAAAACAAAGCATCAAAATGTATGGGATAAGCAAAAGAGGTGATTACAAGGAAACTTACAGCACTAAATCCATGTATTAGAAAAGATAAGTCAAAAATTCTAATCTTCCACCTTGTGCTGTGCTCAGTCGCTTCAGTTGTGTCCAACTCTGTGACCTGTGGACTGTAACCCGCCAGGCTCCTCTGTCCATGGGGTTCTCCAGGCAAGAATACTAGTGTGGGTTGCTGTGCCCTCCTCCAGGAGATCTTCCTGACCCAGGAGTTGAGCCCAAATCTCCAGCGTCTCTTGCATTGCAGGCAGGTTATTTACGCACTGAACCACCTGGGAAGCCCTTAGAAAACTCAGAAAAAGAAAAGCAAATTAAAACCCAAGTAAGAGCAAGAAAATAAATAATAAAAATTAGAGTAGCAATCAATAAATTTGAAAATAGAAATCAAGAAAGAAAATCCAGAAAACCTAAAGCTGTTTCCTTGAAAAGATCAATAATTTTGCTAAGCCTCTAGCCAAGCTAAGAAAAAAAAAAAAAAAAAAGGCACAAAATACCAATACCAGCAACGAAAGAGATGATATCACTGCAGATTCTACTGGACTTTAAAAAGATAATAAAGAACAAAGTTGGAGGAATAAAGCTGTGCAACATCAAGATGTACTCTAAAGCTACTATAGTAATCAAGACATGTGATATTAATGAAAGAAAAGACAAATAGGTCAATGAAACAGAATAGAGAGCCAATAAATAGACCCACATCAGTGTAGTTAACTCATCTTTGACCAAGAAACAAAGGCAATACAGAGGAGAAGGAAAATGGAATATTTTTCAGTGCTAAAATGAAATCAAGCCGTGAAAAGACACAGAGGAATCTCAGAGGGAAAGAAGCAAATCTGTGAAAGCTATAGATTGTATGATTCCAACTCTATGACCTTCTGGAAAAAGGGAAACTATTAAGATAGTAAAGATCACTATTTGCCAGAGGTTACTGGAGAGGGAGGGATGAATACGCAGAGTATAGAAAAAAATTTAGAATGGTGAAAATATTCTGCATGATATTATAATGGTGAACACATATGATTAAATATTTGTTTAAGCTTTTTGAATGTACAGCACCTCGAGGGAACCCTGAGTTAAACTACAGATATTGGGTGATGATGATGTGTCAAATTAAGTTCATCCTTGGTAAAAAAACGTATCGTTCTGGTGAGTGATGTAAATTATGAGGGAGGCTCTGTATATGTGGGGGTAGTAGCCAAATGGGAAGTCTCTGTACTTTCCTGTCATTTTTAGAGTATGTATCTAACTGCTCTAAAAAGAAAGTGTTTTTTGTTTTTTTTTTTTTTTTTTTTAAAGAACAGCAGCTGCCAGAGATGAACAGGGACAGATGCCAGAAACAGGGAGAGATGAAAAGGCTGAGAATAGAGAATTTTCAGGGTACTGAAATTACTCTGTATGATATTACAATGTTCTCATGCACTTTTCAGAAGTCAGGGAATGTACAATTCCAAGTGAAAGTGAAAAGTGTTAGTTGCTCAGTCATGCAACTGAGCACTGAAAAGTGTTAGTTGCTCAGTCCCCTTTTTGGGACCCCATGGACTGTAGCCCAGCAGTCTCCTCTGTCCATGGATTCTCCAGGCAACAATACTGGAGTGGATTGCCATTTCCTTCTCAGGGGATCTTCCCAACCAGGGTTTGAACCTGGATCTCCTGCATTGCAGGTGGACTCTTTACCATCTGAACCATCGGGGAATGAACCCCTAACATAAAGTATAAGCTTTGAGTGATAATATTGTGTCATGAAGTTTCATTAATTCTAGCAAAGGTATCACTCTGGTGGGGGAAGTTGATAGTGGTAAGGCTTTGCATATGTGGAGTAGGGAATATATGAGATCTCTATGCTTTCCATTTAATTTTGCTGTCAACTTAATAAAAGGGCTTTAAAAATTGACTGTTTTAAAGGTGTAAAAGTAAGTGTAACACTTTTCTGTATTCTATGAGTTTTCCTGAGTGAGTGAAGTCACTCACTCATGTCCGACTCTTTGCAACCCCATGGATTGTAGCCCACCAGGCCCCTCCCTCCATGAGATTCTCCAAGCAAGAGTACTGGAGTGGGTTGCCATTTCCTTCTCTAGGAAGGAAATGAGTTTTCCTACTGAATTATAAAACTGGTATAGATAGTGGGGGGCTTCCCTGGTGGCTCAGTGTTAAAGAATATGCCTGCCAATGCAGGAGATGTGGGTTTGATCCCTGGATTGGGAAGATTTCCTGGAGAAGAAAATTGCTAACAACTGCAGTATTCTTCCTTGGGAAATCCCATGGACAGAGGAACCTGGCGGGCTACAGTCCAAGGGGTCACAAAAGAGTTAGACATGACTCAGCGACTTCACTTTCACTTTTTACTTTCATGCATTGGAGAAGGAAATGGCAACCCACTCCAGTGTTCTTGCCTGGAGAATCCCAGGGCTGGGGAAGCCTGGTGTGCTGCCGTCTATGGTGTTCCAAAGAGTTGGACATGACTGAAGCAACTTAGCAGTAGCAGTAGCAGTGACTAAACAACAATCACATAGACAGTGGGAGACCTTAGTATCAAATGTGAGTGGCTTTAGCACCCCTCAGACTTTTACCTGGTGTCTAAAGTAAAGTCTGCCTTGCGGAATATTGTATCCATAACTTGAAAAGGGTGGCCTAACACCAAGTATTTGGTTTCAAAAGTAATTGTAGATTGAAACAAGATAAAAATAGAAGGCAATGAAACTGAGCATGAATGTCAAATCACTTCCTGATGATTGTCTTTATTTCAGTTTCTTCTAAAACTATCATAGACTTTCTATTTTCATTTCACAAATGATGAGGACTTTATCCCCCAAACTTTAATACTTTCAAGGAAGAATTACCTTCATTTTCACTGAATACAAGCTAAGGCAATAGGAAACTGTGTATGATAAATTATTTTTCAAAAATTACATGAACATACTATGTTATAGGTTCCTGGGAGAATTAAATTAATTCCCTATGCTCTTACTGTTTTTATAAAAGTCCTGAGAACACAGCTTGTCTTATAGTTTCTTAATAGTTGATTCCATTCACTTTATCTTTAATAGTGTTTTTTGTCTATCTGACAAATATTTAAGTTTGGAGAATTTCTTTCTTATTGAGGTATAGTTCATTTACAATATTGTATTAGATGCATTGTTTCAGATATACAGCATAGTGATTCAATATTTTTTAAAGATTATAGTCCATTTAAAGTTATTACAAAAGGATTACTATAAAATACCTGTGCTATACAATACATCCTTGTTGCCTGTCTATCTTATACATGGCAGTTTGTATCTATTCAATAAGTCTTTTAGAGAACTGAAGTAGTATACTCAATGCAAATAAAAACATTCAAATTTATTATATTGGTATAATCATATTGCCACCTAGATATGTAAGATTTAAACGAAAACAACTTTATAATTACAAATCATTGAAAGTAGTAAAATTAAAACATACACATATTTCATGTAAATTATAAATGAAGACATTAAAGTTTACAAAGTTAACTTTGCAGCATTCAATTATTTTGTTCCTTTGACAAGGTTTGTTTCAAATTGTGATCTCTCTAGGGATGCCACAGTGAGCATAGGCAGCCATGGTCTAGGATTTTTAGAGCTTACATTTTACTGGAAGGAAGGGTCAGTATCAATAATTGCAATAACTGCCTCATTATAAACTTTTATAAGAACTATGAAGGCAGATACACTGAAACCATAATCACAGAAAACAAGTCAATCTAATCACACTAGGACCATAGCCTTGTCTAATTCAATGAAAATAAGCCACGCCCGTGGGGCCACCTGAGAAGGGCGGGTCATGGTGGAGAGGTCTGACAGAATGTGGTCCACTGGAGAAGGGAATGGCAAATCACTTCAGTATTCTTGCCTTGAGAACCCCATGAACAATATGAAAAGGCAAAATGATAGGATATTGAAAGAGAAACTCCCCGAGTCAGTAGGTGCCCAATATGCTTCTGGAGATCAGTGGAGAAATAACTCCAGAAAGAATGAAGGGATGGAGCCAAAGCAAAAACAATACATAGTTGTCGATGTGACTGGTAATAGAAGTAAGGTCCGATGCTGTAAAGAGCAATATTGCATAGGAACCTGGAATGTCAGGTCCACGAATCAAGGCAAATTGGAAGTGGTCATACAGGAGACGGCAAGAGTGAACATTGACATTCTAGGAATCAGCGAACTAAAATGGACTGGAATGGGTGAATTTAACTCAGATGACCATTATATCTACTACTGTGGGCAGGAATCCCTTAGAAGATATGGAGTAGCCATCATGGTCAAGAAAAGAGTCCAAAATGCAGTACTTGGATGCAATCTCAAAAATGACAGAATGATCTCTGTTCGTTTCCAAGGTAAACCATTTAATATCACAGTAATCCAAGTCTACGCCCCAACCAGTAACACTGAAGAAGCTGAAGTTGAATGGTTCTATGAAGATCTTCAAGACCTTTCAGAACTAACACCCAAAAAGATGTCTTTTGCATTAAAGGGGACTTGAATATAAAAGTAGGAAGTCAAGAATCACCTGGAGTAACAAGCAAATTTGGCCTTCGAATGAGGAATGAAGCAGGGCAAAGACTAATAGAGAGTTTTGCCAAGAAAAGGCACTGGTCATAGCAAATACCCTCTTCCAAAAACACAAGAGAAGACTCTAACATGGATATCACCAGATAGTCAACACTGAAATCAGATTGATTATATTCTTTACAGCCTAAGATGGAGAAGCTCTATACAGTCAACAAAAACAAGACCAGGAGCTGACTGTGGCTCATATCATGAACTCCTTATTGTCAAATTAAGACTTAAATTGAAGAAAGTAGGGAAAACCGCTAGACCATTCAGGTATGACCTAAATCAAATCCCTTATGATTATACAGTGAAAGTGAGAAATAGATTTAAGGGCCTAGATCTGATAGATAGAGTGCCTGATGAACTATGGAATGAGGTTCGTGACAATGCACAGGAGACAGGGATCAATATCATCCCCATGGAAAAGAAATGAAAAACAGCAAAATGGCTGTCTGGGGAGGCCTTACAAATAGCTGTGAAAAGAAGAGAGGCAAAAAGCAAAGGAGAAAACGAAAGGTATAAGCATCTGAATGCAGAGTTCCAAAGAATAGCACGAAGAGATAAGAAAGCCTTCTTCAGCGATCAATGCAAAGAAATAGAGGAAAAGAACAGAATGGGAAAGACTAGAGATCTCTTCAAGAAAATTAGAGACACCAAGGGAACATTTCATGCAAAGATGGGCTTGATAAAGGATAGAAATATTCTGGATCTAACAGAAGCAGAAGATATTAAGAAGAGGTGGAAGGAACACACAGAAAAACTGTATAAAAAAGATCTTCATGATCAAGACAATCACGATGGTGTGATCACTCACCTAGAGCCAGACATCCTGGAATCTGAAGTCGAGTGGGCCTTGGAAAGCATCTCTACAAACAAAGCTAATGGAGGTGATGGAATTCCAGTTGAGCTATTTCAAATCCTGAAAGATGATGCTGTGAAAGTGTTGTACTCAATATGCCAGCAAATTTGGAAAACTCAGCAGTGGCCACAGGAATGGGAAAGGTCAGTTTTCATTCCAGTCCCAAAGAAAGGCAATGCCAAAGAATGCTCAAACTACCACACAATTGCACTCATCTCACACGCTAGTAAAGTAATGCTCAAAATTCTCCCAGCCAGGCTTCAGCAATACGTGAACCGTGAACTCCCTGATGTTCATGCTGGTTTTAGAAAAGGCAGAGGAACCAGAGATCAAATGGCCAACATCCGCTGGATCATCAAAAAAGCAAGGAAGTTCCAGAAAAACATCTACTTGTGCTTTATTGACTATGCCAAAGCCTTTGACTGTGTGGATCACAATAAACTGTGTAAAATTCTGAGAGAGATGGGAATACCAGACCACCTGACCTGCCTCTTCAGAAATCTATATGCAGGTCAGGAAGCAACAGTTAGAACTGGACATGGAACAACAGACTGGTTCTGAATAGGAAAAGGAGTACGTCAAGGCTGCATATTGTCACCCTGCTTATTTAACTTATATGCAGAGTACATCATGAGAAATGCTGGACTGGAAGAAACACAAGCTGGAATCAAGATTGCCGGGAGAAATATCAATAACCTCAGATATGCAGATGACACAACCCTTATGGCAGAAAGTGAAGAGGAACTAAAAAGCCTCTTGATGAATGTGAAAGAGGAGAGTGAAAAAGTTGGCGTAAAGCTCAACATTCAGAAAGCTAAGATCACGGCATCTGGTCCCATTACTTCATGGCAAATAGATGGGAAACAGTGGAAACAGTGTCTGACTTTATTTTTTTGAGCTCCTAAATCACTGCGGATGGTGACTGCAGCCATGAAATTAAAAGATGCTTACTCCTTGGAAGGAAAGTTATGACCAACCTAGATAGCATATTCAAAAGCAGAGACATTACTTTGCCAACAAAGGTCCGTGTAGTCAAAGCTATGGTTTTTCCAGTGGTCATGTATGGATGTGAAAGTTGGACTGTGAAGAAGGCATAGCACCAAAGAATTGATGCTTTTGAACTGTGGTGTTGGAGAAGAGTCTTGAGAGTCCCTTGGACTGCAAAGAGATCCAACCAGTCCATTGTGAAGGAGATCAGCCCTGGGATTTCTTTGGAGGGAATGATGCTAAAGCTGAAACTCCAGTACTTTGGGCACCTCATGCAGAGTCGACTCATTGGAAAAGACTTTGATGCTGGGAGGGATTGGGGGTAGGAGGAGAAGGGGATGACAGAGGATGAGATGGCTGGATGGCATCACTGATATGATGGACGTGAGTCTGAGTGAACTCCAGGTGTTGGTGATGGACAGGGAGGCCTGGCGTGCTGCAATTCATGGGGTCGCAAAGAGTTGGACACGACTGAGCGACTGAACTGAACTGAACTGAACTGAACTATGAAGGGAATATACATTGTATCAAAACATCTCATTATAGGGACTTGACTTTGAAAAACGAAAGTCTGCAATTGAGGTTATAGGTTTGCTGCAAGAGCTAAAAGATGAATCAAGTAAATCATCCGTACACAATTTAGGAAAACTACCATGACAGGGAAGTGTGTTTCATGTTTAAGGACCAGAAAGAAAGTTGCTGTTCTTGTGAAAGACAGAGATTTGTGACTTGATGGGAACAGGCTGGAGAAGTTCAAGACCTAGCTCTTCTGAGTTATAAGAAACCATCTTCAGTCTTCTGGTATTTATCTCTAGAGCACTGAGGAGCTATTAAAGGTATTTTCTATGGGATGATGTAAAGATTTTCTTTTTTTTTTTTTTTGTATGTTTGTATTTTAAATCACTATTACCAAGGTATGAAGACCATTCATTGAAGGTAAAAGAGTGAATGAATGTAGATAATGCTAGAGGTCAATAAAATTGACCAGCAAAAGGAGAGAGCCACACCAACAGCATCATGTGGACACTGATACAAAAGATGGAAAGGAACAGATAATAATTACTTCAGAAGTAAAATAGATAGTTCTGGGTAACTGACTGTTCCTGACAGGAACAATTCATCTAAAACACTGAGAAAAATGGAGTTGGTTGCTATGAAATAAAATAGTTTGAGTTCTTCTTTCTCATAATTAATGTAGTGTATGATTGCCTAATTCTCTCACATTTTTCTTTATTCAATTTAATGAAAAAAATAATTGAATGTTATGTCAAAAAATTCCCTTTATTATAAATGTATCTTTCACCTATCACTATTACTCCAATACTTTCTTTAGTAATCTGAATGTATTGTATTACCACAGTTAGGGTTTGCTACAGATGAAAAGCACAAATGCATATTCCAGTATAATATATAATGATAATATATGCATGATAATATATAATCATGTCAACATATTAAAATTATAATAATAATATAAACAAAATCCCACATATACCTGAATGGCTGTTTGAGAAATACTGTCTGGTACTCCTTTCTTTCTTGTGATCCATGTGTAATTGTTAAATTAAAGATTTCTGTCATTATTACTAAAAATTCATTTTTAAATTTTTCTTTTTTTCTATAAAATACTCAAGAAAGATCAAAATTAGCAAATATGAATAAGTTTAAAAGCTTAAGAAATACTGTGGATATTATCTCTCTTTTATAGTCTCAGGGTCTTTAGAGGATGAAAAATTAAGGCCATATTAAGCTTCTGCTCTAATCTTTTTACTAAGACTCAGGCTTCCATAATGTCTCCAACTCCCTCCCTTCAAAGGGAAGGCCAAGGGACCTTATTTCCTCAAAGTATCTTTCAACTAAACTGAAGATGTTCCTGAAAATCACAGGTGAAATAAATAGATTTTTAAAATTAATTATATTTTAGAATAAAATGTAAAGGGCATTTTAATAAATTATATATTTGTATATAATTTATATCCTAGAATAACCTATACAGGTATATCTTACATATTTTCCTGACTCTGGGTTATAAGATAAAATGGGTTAAAAGAGTGTTTTCAGTTTTTTAAATACTGCCTTTAAGCTACATTTCTTACATTTCTTATTTGAAAGAATAAAAAATATTATTTTTATTAACTACATGTAAGGATAAAATATCTAAAATAAAATTTCATCTGTATATTTTTAATAGAATGATCTATACATACATACATACCTTTTATTTAAAAAAGCTCTGTATTATAAAATATAATATAAAAAAGTGATTTCATTTTTTAAAAACTCTACTTTTAAGCCACACAGATTTTTCCATTTCTTACTCTAAGGAATAAAATATGCAGCTCCCAACTTCTATGAAACGCTATATATTTGGGGAAGCTCTTTTACCTATAACATTAATACTATTTATAAATAACAAAAACAAAGCTTCATAAAATTTACATACTCTGAAAATTGATTCATGGACTCAAGGTCATAAGATATCTATTCGAAGGTAAGTTTTCATGTTTGAAACTAGATGAACTTAGTATCTCTTTGAAGCATTGTCTATCTCTTTTGAGGATGAAAATCTTGAAAGATCTCAGATACATTACAGAAGAAAAGACATATCATTTATTAAAAATCAATATTACTTTGCAAAATATATGTAGGCTGAGTCCATTTAGAGGCCTGCAAATATCCCCCAAATCAAATTACAGTATTTTTTTTAGAAGAGAAAAAATGAATTTTATTATTGAATAACCATTACACCAGAATGTGATGCTCATCACAGGTAGTTCACTAAAAATCAGGACAGAGAGAAATCTTATCCTTTTATGTAGGCAGCTAGAACAACCCAGTACCTGATCTCAAAATAAATGATACTTAGTCTACAAGTAAGGTAGGACATGACAGCATTATTTGTCACACATAGTTCATCCTAAACTCATCTGGTAATTAGATGGCCATTTGCATTTGCTGATTACCTTTTTATTTTTTTAATTATTTATTTATTTTAATTGGAGGCTAATTGCTTTACAATATTTTAGTGATTTTGCCACACATTGACATGAATCAGCCATGGGTGTACATGTGTCCCCCATCCTGAACCCCCCTCCCATCTTCCTCCCCATCTTATGGGTTGTCCAATGTGCACCACCTTTGAGTGCCCTGTTTCGTGCATCAAACTTGGACTGGCCATCTATTTCACATATGGTAATATACATGTTTCAATGCCATTCTCTCAAATCATCCCACCCTTGCCTTCTCCTACAGAGTCCAAAAGTCTGTTCTTCATGTCTGTGTCTCTTTTGCTGTCTTGCATATAGGGTCATTGTTACCATCTTTCTAAATTCCACATATATGCATTAATATACTGACCTGGTGTTTTTCTTTCTGACTTATTTCACTCTGTATAATAGGTTTATAATTACTCACAGGCACCTCATTAGAACAGATTCAAATGTGTTCTCTTAAATAGCCGAGTAATATTCCATTGTGAATACTTACCCCCCTTTCTTATCCATTTGTCTGCCAGTGGACATCTAGGTTGCTTCCATGTCCTATCTATTGTAAACAGGGCTGCGATGAACATTGGGGTATATCTGTCTCTTTCAATTCTGCTTTCCTTGGTGTGTACGCCCAGCAGTGGGATTGCTGGGTAGTATGGCAGTTTTATTTCCAAATTTTTAGGAATCTTCACACTGTTCCCACAGTGGCTGTACTAGTTTGCATTATCACCAACAGTGTAAGAGGGTTCCATTTTCTCTGCACCCTCTCTAGCATTTATTGTTTGTAGACTTTTTGACAGCAGCCATTCTAACTGGCATGAGACGGTACCTCATTGTGGTTTTGATTTGCATTTCTCTAACAATGAGTGATGTTGAGCATCTTTTAATGTGTTTGCTAGACACCTCTATGGTTTCTTTGGAGAAATGTCTGTTTGATTCTTTGGCCCATTTTTTGATTGGGTCGCTTATTGTTCTTCTATTGAGCTGCATAAACTGCTTGTATATTTTTGAGATTAATTCTTTGATAGTTGTTTCATTTTCTATTATTTTCTCCCATTCTGAAGGCTGTCTTTTCACTTTGCTAATTGTTTCCTTCATTGTGCAAAAGCTTTTAAGTTTAATTAAGTCCTATTTGTTTATTTTTGCTTTTATGTCCATTACTCTGGGAGGTGGGTCATAGAGGATCCTGCTGCGATTTATGTCTGAGAATGTTTTGCCTATGTTTTCCTCTAAGAGTTTTATAATTTCTGGTCTTACATTTAGATCTTAAATCCATTTTGAGTTTATTTTTGTGTATGGTGTTAGAAAGTGTTCTAGTTTCATCCTTTTACAGTCCCCTGACTTTAGGGGAAATGCTTTCAATTTATCACCAATGAGGATAATGTTTGCTGTAGATTTATCATATATGGTTTTTATTATGTTGAGGTATGTTCCTTCTATGCCAGATTTCTGGAGGGTTTTTATCATAAATGGATGTTGAATTTTGTCAAAGGCTCTCTCTGTATCTATTGAGATAATCATATGACTTATTATCTTTCAATTTGTTAATGTGGTGTATCACATTGATTGATTTGCAAATATTAAATAAACCTTGTATCCCTGGGATAAAGCCCACTTGGTTGTGATGTATGATCTTTTTGATATGTTTTTGGATTCTGTTTGCTAGAATTTTGTTGAGGATTTTTGCATCTATGTTCATCAGTGATACTGGCCTGTATTTTTCTTTTCTTTCTTTTTTTTTTTGGTGGTATCTTTGTCTGGTTTGGGTATTAGTGTGATGGTGGCCTCATATAATGAGTTTGGAATTTTACATTCCTCCAAAATTTCTGGAAGAGTTTAAGTAGGATAAGTGTTAGCTCTTCTCTAAATTTCTGGTAGAATTCACCTGTGAAGCCATCAGGACCTGGGCTTTTGTTTGTTGGAAGATTTTTGATTAGAGTTTCAATTTCCATTTTCATGATGGGTCTATTAAGATCTTCCATTTCTTCCTGGCTCAGTTTTAGAAGGTTATACTTTTATAAGAATTCATCCATTTCTTCCAAGTTGTTCGTTTTATTGTCACATAGTTGCTGATCTTAGGATCCTTTGTATTTCTGTGTTGTCTGTTGTGGTTTCTCCATTTTGATTTCTAATGTTGTTGATTTGATTCTTCTCCCATTTTTTCTTGATGACTCTGGCTAATGGTTGGTCTATTTTATTTATGTTCTCAAAGAACCAACTTTTAGCTTTGTTGATTTTTGCTATAGTCTCCTTTGTTTCTTTTACATTTATTTCTGACCTAACTTTTATAATCTTTCCTTCTACTAACCCTGGGATTCTTCATTTCTTCTTTTTCTAGTTAATTTAGGTGTAAAGTTGGTTATTTATTTGATTTTTCTCTTGTTTCTTGAGTAAGCTTGTATTGCTATAAACCTTCCCCTTAGCACTGCTTTTACTGAATCCCATAGGTTTCGGGTTGTCATATTTTCATTTTCATTTGTTTCTATGCATATTTTGATTTCTTTTTTGATTTCTTCTGTGATTTGTTGGTTATTCAGAAGCATGTTGTGTAACCTCAATATGTTTGTATTTTTAATAGTTTTTTTTTTCCTGTAATTGACATCTAATCTAATCACTTTGTGATCAGAAAAAATGCTTGAAATGATTTCTTTTTTTTTTTTTTTAATTTACCAAGGCTAGATTTATGGCCCAGGATGTGATCTATCCTGGAGAATGTACTGTGTGCACTTGAGAAAAAGGTGAAATTCATTGGGAGTGAAATGTCCTATAGATATCAATTGTCCATTTTATAATTTAAAGTATGTGTTTCCTTGCTAATTTTCTGTTTGGTTGATCTATCCATAGGTGTTTAAGTCTCCTACGATTATTGTGTTACTGTTAGCAATAACTTTCATACTTGTTAGCATTTGCCTCACATATTGCGGTGCTCCTATGTTGGATGCATATATATTTAAAATTGTTATATCTTCTTCTTGGATCAATCCTTTGATCATTATGGCATGTCCTTCTTTGTCTCTTTTCAAGGCCTTTATTTCAAAGTCTATTTTATCTGATATGAGTATTACAACTCCTGATATTTTTTTGGTCTCCATTTCCATGAAATATCTTTTTCTAGCTCTTCACCTTCAGTCTGTATGTGCCCCTTGGTTTGAGGTGGGTCTCTTGTAGACAGCATATACACGGGGTTTGTTTCTGTATCCATTCACTTAGTCTTTGTCTTTTGGTTGGGGTATTCAACCCATTTACATTTAAGGTAATTATTGATAAATATGATCCCATTGCCATTTACTTTGTTGTTTTGTGCTTGAGTTTATAAACCTTTTTTCTGTTTCCTAGGTAGAGAAGATCCTTCAGCATTTGTTGAAGAGCTGATTTGGTGTTTGCATGTCTGTAAAGCTTTTGATTTCTCCTTCATATTTAAATGAGATCCTTGCTGGGTATAGTAGTCTGGATTGTAGGTTTTTCTCTTTCATCACTTTAAGTATGTCCTGCCATTCCCTTCTAGCCTGAAGAGTTACTATTGAAAGATCAGTGGTTATCCTTATGGGGATCCCTTGTGTGTTGTTTGCTGCTTTTCCCTTGCTGCTTTTTAATATTTGCTCTTTGTGTTTGATTTTCATTAATCTGATTAATATGTGTCTTGGTGCTTTTCACCTTGGGTGTATCCTGTTTGGGACTCTCTGGGTTCCTTGGACTTGGGTGGCTGTTTCCTTCCCCATTTTAGAGAAGTTTTCAACTATTATCTCCTCATGTATTTTCTCATGCCCTTTATTTTTGTCTTCTTCTTCTGGGATTCCTATGATTCGAATATTAGGGTGTTTAACATTGTCCCAGAGGTCTCTGAGGGTGTCCCCACTTCTTTTAATTCTGTTTTTTTTTTCTTTTTTCCTCTCTGCTTCATTTATTTTCACTGTATTATCTTCCACCTCACTTATCCTATCTTCTGCCTCAGATTCTACTGTTGGTTCCCTTCAGAGGGCTTTTGATCTCAGTTATTTCATTATTCATTATTGATTGACTCTTTTACTTTTTTAAGTCCTTGGTTAAACATTTCTTGCATCTTCTCAATTCTGTCTCTAGTCTATTTATTTGTAACTCCATTTTGTTTTCAAGATTTTGGATCATCTTCATTATTATTATTCTGAATTCTTTTTCAGGTAGACTCCTATCTCCTCCTCTTTTGTTTGGTTTGGTGGGCATTTATCATGTTCCTTTACCTGCTGAATATTTCTCTGCCTTTTCATTTTTTTTTTTAAATTACTGTGTTTGGAGTGGCCTTTCTGTAGGCTGGAAGTTTATGGTTCCTCTTAATTGTGGAGCTTGCTCCCTATAGGTGGGGTAAGACTAGTGGCTTGTCAAGGTTTTCTGGTTAGGGGAGCTTGTGTCTGTGTTCTGGTGGGTGGCACTGGATCTCTTCTCTCTGGAGTGCAATGAAATGTCCAGTAGTGAGTTTTGGGGTGTCTATGGGTTTGGCATGGCTTTGTATTTTAATGCTCAGGGCTGTGTTCCTCCATCACTGGAGAATTAGCGTGGTATGTCTTGCTCTGGAACTTGTTGGCTCTTGGGTGGAGTTTGGTTTCAGTGTATAGAGGCTTTTGGATGAGATATTGTTGATTAAAGTTGCCTGGAATCAGGAGTTATATGGTGTTCTGGTGTTCTCAAGTTTTGGATTTAATCCTCCTTCCTCTGGCTTTCAGTCTTATAGTAGCCTCAAGACTTCTCCATCCATACAGCACAGATGATAAAACATCTAAGTTAAAGGTGAAACAATTCTCCACAGAGAGGGACACCAAGAATTTCACAAAGTTGCATGGAGAAGAGAAGAGGGAGGAGGGACATAGGGGTGACCAGGAGGAGAAGAGGGGGTGTCAAAAGGGGAGAGAGCAATCTAGCCAGTAATCAATTCCCTATGTGCTCTCCACAGCCTGGAACACCCAGAGAGATTCAGGCCTTTAAGTAGAGAAAAGAATGGGAGGGAGGAGATAGAGATGACCTAGGGGCAAAAAGGGACAGTCAAAAGGGGAGAGAGAAATTAAGCCAGTAATCACACCCCTACATGAAAATGGATATGATTATTAGATTCTTAAAGGTACAAAATTGATAACTATTACCAAAAAGAAAAGGCTAAAAATCTAAAGTAGAGGCTAGACTCTCAAAAATATATTAAAACCACAAAATAAAATCAATCACAAAAATTATAAAGTATATATATATGAAATTTGCTTTAAAAATAGGGTCTTTTTTGCAAGGTTATAAAATGAAAATTTGTAGGTTTTAAAAATGAAAATTAAAGGATTAATAAAGAACCTACAAATTTTTAAAAAAAATTAAAAAATTAAAATAGTAAAAATATATGTAGGAATTTATCTGTAGTTAAATCTGTGGGCAGTGTGGGGTCAGTTCAGTTTCAGATAGTTCCTTGTTCCAGCTTGTACTTCTTTTCAACGTCTATAGGCCCCTTCCAATGCTTAGTCAGTGTTACAAGGTTTTAATCTGTTGCACCTATCATTTCCAGAGAGGTTCCCTCTTCCTTGTTTATTTTGGCATCCTCTGGAAGACTCTTCAGTGTCTAATTTCTGCCCTGACATAAAGGGGGCAAAGGTTGTCACGTATTTAGGCTTATTTGTTCAGTTGTGTTGTGGGGAGGGAGGGACACTGTAAACAAACATTGCTGGTGTGTGTAGGGAGTGTTTGCAGTGTATGGGCCACACTGGATCTGCCCAAGCTTATGGTAGCGTGTGCTTTCTGGGTCTACACTGCTCAGGCTGCAAGTTGTTCTGCAGGGGCACTGTCCAAAACAGGCCCTGTGTTTCATGCACTTCCCAGGTCTAAACTGCTCAGGTTCAGGTTCTTGGGTACTCCGTAAGGGCATAGACTCAGTTGGGCATGTGTTTTGTGCCCTTCCCATGTCCGAGCAGCTCAAACGCACTGGTGCTTGACGAGTGCACTGTCCCAGGTGGACCATGCATCTTAATTACCTCCCCAGTTCTGGCCACTCAGTTTCCTGGGTGCTCCATGAGAGCACTGTCTCAGGTGTGCTATGAGTCTCTTCTGGGGAGCTGATCTCAGGCCACGACCCTCCTGGCAGATCTCAATCATCTAGGACCCCAAGATGATGTGGTTAGCAACTGGTAGCCTGTTCACAGTTTGGTAGAGGATGCCAGTCTCTGCGGTTGAGATTGCCCCTTGCCATCTGGCTCTGGCTGTCACACACCTGCCTCTCTGCCTCTGGTGGGGCGGGGGGTGGGGGGGTGGGGAAGAGCTGGTATGCAGCCAGGTAGCTCTCTTTTGGTGTTTGCTCAATCCTTCATTCTGTGAGTGGGCCAGGCTCTGAATTACATTAGAGCCTATCATGGGAAAATTCTCTATTTTTCCTCTGTGACTATCCCACAGCTTGGGTTGTTATCTCATGTTAACTCCCTCAGATTGTCCTCAGGGAATTCAGGCCTGGTCCTTACTCTAAGCACGCAGCCTGCCCCTACCTGTCCAGCCCCCGCTTCCTGATGGTGGATGTGAACATCTGGGCTACTTCTCCACTGGGAGTTGCAGTTAGGCATGTATTATGTAATATTATTATTTTTTCTCCCAGTTATATTGCCCTCTGAGATTCCAAAGCTCCCCACAGACTCACCAGTGAGAGTTTGGAAACTTCTCTTCCTACATGACACCCTCTCCAGGATGGATCTCCATCCCTAACTCTTTTGTCTTTCTTTCTGTCTTTTATATTTTGTCCTATATCCTTTTGAAGAGAATGGGCTGCCTTTCTGGGTGTCTGGTGTCCTCCGCCAGTGTTCAGAAGTTGTTTTGTGGAAGTTGCTCATCATTCAAATGATCTTTTGATGAATTTGTGGTCTTCCTGTCCTATCCTATTCCTCTGGCATCTTGGGACCACCCACCATATTACAGTATTTTAAATCTCTTTGGAGGGTGGGGCAGGGAGTGGGAGATGCATCATCACTTGCTAAATTCCCATTCAATTCTTACACAATACACTGACTGTGTGACTGGCAGTGTACCTAACCATAGTGTATTCAACAATAAATATCAGGGGTTCCTGACCTTGAAGTAACTGAATAGTTTCAAAAAGTTAATGTGATTTACTCGTGGTATGACTTAGAAGGGAGATTGGTCCAAAATGCATTAAATATTGACTGCAAAAGCTCCTACATTGTGGGAATTGTGCCAGAGTGGAAAAGGGAATAAAATCTGGCATCCACAGCATCCTCAAACCTGTAGTTTCTAAATTTTAAATTTTTTAAGCTTGGAAACTATTTCAGAAAATGCATTGGAAAAAAGAAACTATTGAAGAGGCTGATTTAACAGTGAGATTTCTTTTACAGTGTGCTTGGTGCTAAAGATAGAAACAGCATTTTTGTAGTAATCAAGGACTTAGGGCAGAATCCTACATATATATGTATATTCCAATACTTTAATTAATAAATAAAGGATCAGGTTTTATTTGTACTGCTCAAGAATATCCACAGTAAAAATACATCAGAGTTCAGATCTTTGCAGTACAATGACAATTACAAAGAATACTTGTGTATCAAGACAAGTGCCTACCAGGTATTGTCCTCTTGTATTTTAATATTTATGTTTAGGATAAGTAAACCTTTCTCTTATTAAGCAGGAATCATCCTGTCTGTATGCTGGAGCCTGGCATAACTAGGCTCTTAACAATGCTATAAAATCTTTGAGAAAGAAAATCTCTATGAGATGTTATTTTTTCCCATTGTCCAGTACTGCTTAGTAACAGTAAAAACAACTGCCTTTTAATGAATCCATTTATAATCCAATTATACCTTCAAATTTATGTTATGTGGGCTAATTAAAATTCATAGAGAGGACAGACTCTTTTCAACAAGTAACTATCAATATAGAAAGGAAATATTTGAAAACTGAATTTTATTTCCCACAGAATTATTAACATGCTGATACATTAAAAAGGTAGGAAATATGGAATTGCTATTTAGTGATGGCTATTTTATATGTATTGTTTGATAAATTATTCTAAATATCATACAGTATCTTGAAGAGGTCTTGTCCATACAAGTGATAAACAAAAAATCTTGATTAAGTTAGAATGAAAACCAGATCATAGTTTAGCTAAACCACTATGTGATTGTATTCTGCTTAATCATTCAGATGCCCCCATTCCCAAGATTTTATTGCTATGATATAGAATGATTAATTAAAGGGAGTTATTTCTGGAAAAGTCGCACCCTGGCAGTTCTTCCTGATGATCCTGATGCTTTTGGAAAACTCAGCCCTGTAACTAATTAGAATGTTAGAATGTGCTGATGACATTTTCATTGAAAAGAACTATAGAGAAGTTAACAGAAATGGGCTACTTAGACTGTAATCATTTCCTCATTAACACAAACAGGTGCTATGGCCAGCAATACTGTATAGCTAGCTTTTTTTTTTTTTTTTTAATTTATCACAAATAGTGGGAGAAGAGTCAAATGATCAAGTGGTAAAAGCACAAAATATTTGCCAATTCCTTTTTAAAATACAAAGGAATTACAGAAAACAAAGCAAAGTAATAGAAATATACTATTACCATGAGTTAAAAGTCCAAAAGGGGGAGTGTCCAACTTTAAGTCATACACTCCTACAACAGTTGTAACTTATCCTGTCTTCTTTTCTCTTTCTTCACCTTTTTCCCACTTTTGTTATTTGATTGGACACCATCAACTCCATATTTACAAAAGAGTTAACTGCAAATCTTATTGTTAACAAATTACTTTTGTTAATAAAATGGTTGATACAAATATTGATAAATTTTAATTTCATAATGGATTATCTAATTTAATTCCATAAAAACAGCTGATTGTTTTTAAAGTATATATAAAGACTCTAAGAAAAGGAGGGCTAGGCAGTTTTAGAAAGCACAGAACTGAGAAGCAACAGAATTGGTGAAAAAGAGAAATGAGGAGATATCTTGAGAGAAAGGAACTGAAGGGACTTAGGGGGCTTCGCTGGTGGCTCAACTGGTAAAGAATCTGCCTGAAATGAAGGAGACCCATGTTTGATCCTTGGATTGGGAAGATCCCCAGGAGAAGGGAATGGCTAGCCACTCCAGTAGTCTTGCCTGGAGAATTCCATGGACAGAGGAGCCTACCGGGCTACAGTCCATAGGGTCCCAAGGAATTGGACATGACTAAAAGACTAAGCAGGCACACACATGCAGGCAATAGTCCTTTCCTTGGTAGAGGAGAGAGGCACAAAGTGTTGACATGTGGGCAGGAGACACACACTTATGGAATACCAGGCAAAAAAGGTAACTATACAGAGAAAACTAACTCCAGGTAAAGCAAATATAACTTTGGCAAGTCCCCAGTTACCTCACGTCTCAAAACATGATACTTCTCTGCCTTGATAGCTGAGACCATTTATTCAAACACAATGTGGATTTGCTCCCAAAGTCTGGGTCTTTTCCTTGGATCAGATTAACCATCTAAATTTATCCAAACAAATTTATCCAGATTACATATATAAACACTGAGGTTTCTATTAATAGCTTTTTTTTTTTTTTTTTTTTAACTTTCACCAATGGTTAGAACTGGACAATAAATTGGCTGGAGTCAATGTCTATCACTTGCATCGGAGAGAGACTTAAATGTAGGCAAGATAGTGCAAAAGTTTTACAGTGGATAAAAGGGAAGGCCTATGTTCTGAAATTGTTAGCATGGGTGAGCTGGAGAGGAGACATCCTATGTGATTGGGTAAGGAACCATATGGTTTTCTTTGATTGATTCTAAATAGGAACAAGGGCAGATAATTAGGGAAGCTAGTAGTTAGGGAAGAAATGCAGTTGCTAAAGTTGTTAGTTGTGGATTATGGGTCAGAGTTCATTCTATTGTGTACAGATGGTTTGATTTTTATCAAGTTTGTGTATTTGGTCTCTGGACAGCTGCTCAGAAGGGCTTCCCTGGTGGCTCAGACAGTGGAGCGTATGCCTGCAATGCGGGAGACCTGGATCAGGAAGATCCCCTGGAGAAGGAAATGGCAACCCACTCCAGTACTCTTGCCTGGAAAATTCCATGGATGGAGGAGCCTGGTGGGCTACAGTCCACGGGTTCAAAAAGAGTTGGATGCAACTGAGAGATTTCACTTTCACTTTTCACTTTAGCTGCTCAGATGAGTGCATCTTTTCTCAAACACAAGCAGTCACCTATGCTTTGTCTTTCAGGTTGGATGCTGAGATAGAACTGAATTGCAAATGAATAACTATTGCTGTAACTTCCTGTGTCTCTGTGACTCAAATAAGATATTTTCTTGGGGACATTGATGACTATGTTCATAAAGATTTGCAGTTAAATTTCAAAGATAAGTTGTAAATAAAACTTTATTTTCCTTTAGAATGCTAATGCTAAAGAATGTAGGATATTTTCTTGAACCTCAATTTTCATATTCACAAGAAAAACACAGGGTGCCTGAGCTCCTGCCAAGCTCTCTCATGCTGATTTTGTAAAGTGCCTTGATTTGTGCAAAACTACAAAATTTAAGACATTTACTCTGAAAATTTAAGGATGGCAGTTAATTCAGAATTCCAGCTTGTGATCATTTCCTTAGCATCCAGTTTTCTACTTGCCTTTGGAGTAATAGACTCCATCTAAATGAAGCCTGCCTCATTCAACAATATCCAAGGACTATAACTTTTTTTTAATCACTTAATTGTTTCTAATTAATCTGTCCCATCTCCCTTTCCACATACACAAAAGTGCCAATAATTTTTTTTTTTTTCA
This sequence comes from Capricornis sumatraensis, assembly GCF_032405125.1. Classification (NCBI taxonomy): domain Eukaryota; kingdom Metazoa; phylum Chordata; class Mammalia; order Artiodactyla; family Bovidae; genus Capricornis; species Capricornis sumatraensis. Next base: position 40,645,926 of record NC_091074.1, on the reverse strand, counting down.
AATTGGCCCTAAATTTAACTATGACATGAGGAAAGATAATTATATATATAAAAAAACTTTTAAAAGCTATTTAGGGAAAAGAAGAAAGCTTACTTCAGTTTGCAGCTAATCAGTTCTCCTTATTAAATATTCAGAAGTTCTCCTCCCTGTGGATGATAAAGAAACCTCTATTTAAACATACTGAATCCTGGGACAATTGTTAAAGTCCTTTAGGGAAATCCCCAAACCCCTTCTACAGAGAGAAACCACAACTGGTGAATTATTAGCTAAGAGCAAAAGTATTCAACGTGAAAAATAAATAGCACCATGTCTGCTCATCTCTTAAAAACAGTATATTTAAAGAAGTAGTATGAAAACAGGCATTGCCAATGAAGCTAAGTAACCTTACAGAAAAACACTAAGATAGAATAGAAATAATTTGATGGGGAAAGAGGATTAAATATATAATTTTTTGGTATTTTCCACTGTCTAAAAGTTTTTCCTTATTTTTAAAATATACATTTCATTCATTTACTGTGAAAACTCCTATTTTAAGGGTAAGGTGGCTATATATAATATATGAAAGAGTCTCTGATTTTCTGAGACAAAATTTGGAAGATTTACTTTTAAATATAAAGAATTCACATAAAATTTACAAATATAAAAATTTTAGATTTTCATGTGTGATTTTTAAAAACAAATTTCTAAAATGTAGAAAATAACTTTAAATATTATTAGCTACAATCTTAACATATATAGATAATCAGCATTTATATTTTTGAATGTTTCCTTCAGATCTGTTCCCAGTCTGTGTTCATGTGTGTACTCACAGTATGTGATGTGTATTTTTTTGTCTTATATAAACAGATTATCTTCTTTTGTAAAATTTTATTTTACTCTGATTTTTTTACTTGAAGTTATATTTTTAGTATTTAACCTGTCAATCTTTTTCCGCAGCATTGTTTTAAATAATGGCATAGTAATTTATTTCAAAATTTGAACTTCCAAGTTATGCTATTATAAAGAAGTCAGTATGGTTCCTTAAATGGACAGCTCATGAAATTGATATATTATTTCCATGTTTTTCATTTTATAGAATTATTAGTCAGATAGAGTCTTTGGGTTTTAAGGAGGCTGACCCATATTACAATATTAATATTCACAAAATTTGGACCAATTTAATTTCCAACCCTCTTTACTAAGAGAATTCTCACCAAACAATGGCAAACATGCCATATGGTCAGTTATATAGATCAGAAATATTTGATAGCTTCATAGATGACAATTAATATTCTATTTATAAAACAGATAACTGTTAAGATACATTTTAATAGTCAAAATAGGTTCTGGGAAGTCTTAAAGATTTTATTCCTAATATGTTTCAGTGAGCTGCATATTATTACTTTGAGTATTGAGGTAAACAAAATCAATTATATTGTGATGTTGCAAATTTGCAATTGCTTCAACTGTTCTCATTCCATCAATAATTAATGAAATCTCAAACCAGGAAAGCAATAATATGTGATAGCACTGTTCAAAAACATGAGTTCTATCAATAGGGTCATAATGGTTTTGCCTTTACAATGCTTAGATTTTAGCTTTCAAATTCTGTCTTCATTTTCAGATGTTGCATCAGAATTTATTCACAGAGTTAATTTGTTAGCTTTTTAAGTTATTCTGTTTTCATACTCTGCTTCCACAGTTTAACTATGTAGAATAATTACTAGAATTCTCTCATAAAGTTTCTTCATAGCAAATTGACAGAATTCTGGAGCACTTTACATGATTAGTGTCCTCGTGATGCTAGATGACTTACATTTCCACTTACATTTCCATTTTATATACTTACATCTAGTATATAAAATTAATAATACCTCATGATTTAGTGTTAAAAGGCAACAGAGAATGAACTGGATTTGAAAACAGAGTATCTGAATTATAATTTCAATTTTGCCATTTACTTAATGACATCTTAGTAACACAAAACTTCTATAAGCTTAAATATCTATCCTCAAAGTGAATAAAACACCTGTCTTAATTCATGAAAAATAATAACATACTTGATACTCAACTAGAATGACAAAAGACTTGTAAAATGAAAACTACAAAACAATACTGAAAGAAATTAAAGAAGGCATGAAGAAATGGAAGGCCACCTGGTGTTCATTGATTGTTAGGTCAATATTGTTAAGATGTCAATACTACTCAAGTACTCTACAGACTCAATACAATTCCTATCAAAATCCCAAGGACATTTTTACAGAAATAGAAAAATTCATTCTAAAATTAAGAGAATGGACTTTTGAACAAATGGTACAGGAGAAAATTGCATATCAACATGCAAAAGTATGAAGCTGGATCCTACTTAACACAATATATAAAAATGTATTCAAACAGACCAAAGACCTACACTCAAGAGCTACAACTATGAAAGTCTTAAAAGAAAACGTAAGAAAAAAGCTTCATGACATTGGCCTTGACAATGATTCCTTGTATAGGACAATAGAAGAAGAAATAGACACACTGAACTTCATCAAAGTTCAAAACTTCTGTGCAAAGAATAGTATCAACAGAGTAAAGAAGCAACCCACAGAATGGAAGTAAATATTTTTAAACTGTATATCAGATTGTCAGCCAAATATATAGAGAACTCCTAAACCTCCACAATAACAACAAAATACAGCCTTATTTTTAAAAATCACAGATAAATAAACATTTCTTCAAAGACATAGGAACAGTCAAAAGTCTATGAAAAGGTGCTTAATATTACTAATTATTAGGGTAATGCAAATCAAAACTACAAAGAGATACACCTTCATACTCATTAGAATACCTATTATTTTTAAAAAATTAATGTCAGTAAGGATGCAAAAAAATTGGAATCCTGTACATTAATAGTGAGAATATTTTTAAATGTTGCAAATACTATGGAAAACAGCAAGTAGTTTCTCCAAAAACTGAAAATAAAATCACCATATGAGTCAACAATCTCAGTTTGAGTATACACACAAAAGGATTAAAACCAGGGATGTGAACAGATATCTTAATATCCATGTTTTTGCAACATTATTCACAATTGACAAAAAGTGGAAGCAACCCAAGTGTACATTGATAACTGGATGTATAAACTAAGTTTGTATAGAGTGGAAGATTATTCAACTTAGAAAGGGAGTGAAATTCTGAAACATGCTACCACGTGAATGAACCTTAGACATTATGCTAAGTTAAATAAGTCAGTTAAGAATGATAAATACTGTACAATACCACATATACCAGATACTTAAAATAGTCAAATTTACAGATTTAAAAAAGGTAGAATGGTGGTTACCAAAGGCTGGATGGAATAGAGAATGTTCATATATTGTTTAAAATGTGCAGTGTTTCAATTTTACAAGATGGTGGAACATCAATGTGAATGCACTTCATGCCAGTGAACTGTACACTTAAAAATGATTAAAATGGTAAATGTTATGTTAAATTTACTAAAACTAAAAAAATATAAAATAAAATCAATAAAAAAATTCTGCAAAGAGAAGCACTTTACAGTGGTGCAGAGTTCAAGCTAGGTAATATAGATGGGTCAATGTTTTAAAACCTCTTAGGTACTTAGGTAATTAAAATAAAATTAAGGAGGAAGTATGTTCCTTTCAAATAGTCTCTCTATTGGCTTTTTTAGGAAACCAAGTAATTGTTAAATGGCTGGGTCATCAAAAGTATTACTCATATTTACAACTTTGAAGCTTGCCTAAAGTTTCACTTGAAGTACTCATCTGCCAAGGGCCAACCAACAAAGTGAACAATTTTACTTTCCAATAAAAATTTCATGTTCTTTGTATTTTCAAAATATATCAACAAATTGGAGAAACTCACAGACTAGTATATATGGACTATTCAAATCAGCAACCTGGCATTTTGTTATTTCCTTAGTAATATAACTAGAGGACTTAATCTGTAAAAGGAATATTAAAAAAATGTATTCTGGAAAACTACAAGAATCACAAAATATTACTTAACATACATTTGGCTTAAACAACAACAAAAAATTACAATGCATGTGTTTGGACTTACCTCCCTTAAGGTAGTGATATATGGATTTTTTCTTTCCTTCTCAAAGAATAAGGCTTTTATCATATTATTGATGTAAAAACAATTGTTAAGCAGAATAGCCTTGGTATTTTAGGTACAAGTACTATAAACATATTCTAGCTAACAGAAGAAGCAGGTAAGGAATTATTAAAAGAGGTAAATGACAAGTTTTCAGAAAGAAAAATAAAAAAGAATGAACTTTGGAGGTCACATATCTAACAGAAATGCTAAAAATAATACAAATAATCCCTGAATTCATTTCTGAAGACTGGTACTACCTCCTGGACAGTAGCTCCACCAACTAGTACTTTTGCTACTATATCCACGTGCAGTTAGCTATGGCTCCTGCTCCCATGCTTTCTGAGATAATCCACTGCTTGTTCACCCCAGCTGTGGTTGTGGTTTAGATCATGGAATGTACATGTATGTCTCATATAGCCATCAGAATATGCTAAGACTTACAAATATGAAAGGCTGAGAGAGTAAAGAACTAATATTATCAGATTTGGGCTTCCCAGGTGGCATTAGTGGTAAAGAACCTGCCTGCCAATACAAGAGACACAGTTTGATCCCTGGGTCAGGAAGATCCCCTGGAGAAAGGCATGGCAACCCACTCCAGTATTCTTGCCTGGAGAATCCCATGGACAGAGGAGCTTGACAGGCTACAGTTCATGGGGTCGCAAAGAGTTGGACACGACTGAGCAACTTCACTTCACTTCACTTCAAAGACACATAGCATGCATGCACTATCAGATTTGTTGATAGGAGATGCAGAAATGAACGTGAAATCTTGGGCAGTGGAAGAGAATGACAAATGTTATCAAGACAGGGGAGCACTGAAAAATAAAATCAGGGCTATGTCAAAAATAACATTTATTATTAGCTTTTTCTGTGAAACTTGAAAAATGACCAACTGTGGCTTAGTTTATTTCCTCAGCTTGACTAAACTTCAGGCAGTCCTCTCTCGACTCTGGGGCTTCCCTGAAGGCTCAGTGGATAAAGAATCCACCTGCAATGCAGTAGACACTGGGGATGTGGGTTCGATCCTTGGGTTGGGGAGATCCCCTTGAGGAGGAAATGGCAACCCGCTTCACTATTCTCACCTGAAAAACCCCATGGACAAAGGAGCCTGGTAGGCCACAGTCCATGAGTTGCAAAGAGTCAGACACGATTGAGCAGCTAAGCACATCTTCCTGACTCTAGGTCCTCACCTTCCCATCTCCTAGAGCATATACTCTAGAAAACATCACTGCGTAAAATTTTCCATGCTCCTTTGAGATGTAAAATTTCTTCCAGCCTCTCATGAGTTTCATACCTGAGGAATACTCTCAAGGACCTGGGAGCTATCCCACTGAAATTTAATTATCAATAAAATGAGAGCCTCTATGTCCTAGTCTCTGTGGGTAGGTAGGGGGCCTCACTTCAATGAACACAGATTTGCAAACAAAGATGGGTGTAACCACCCATCAATCACCCTAAGACCAAATTTCCCTCTAATGTCCACCCTGCAGTACTCTCACTGTTTTGCTCCAACACTTTAAAGCACTCTAACCTCTTGTTTTGGGTGAACTCCAAGAGTTGGTGATGGACAGGGAAGCCTGGTGTGCTGCGATTCATGGGGTCACAAAGAGTCGGACACGACTGAGCTAGTGAACTGAACCTCTTGTTTCAATGGAGTTGAGTTAAATCCCTTATGCAATAGTTTTGATCCCTACTTCAATAATCTTAAATAAATTCTTCCTGGTCTATTTAATTCCATCCAGTGCAATGTTTCTTTGATATAAATGATTAAAATATATATATTGAAATATACATACATATTTATATAGGTACATAGATAAATTTGATACAAGTATATTCACACATATACACTACATGGCATATCTTTATATCTGTACACTCTTAAAATGTATTTTTTATAGGAAGGTAAAATCATGACTAACATAAAAATATAAATATAAACCAGGTTAAATCATATGTCTCACTCAATGATATGACAGAACTAGACAGATATTGTAACTGATTCAAAGAAAAAGTAAAAAGAGCTCAATTAATATGGAATAAAGGATTATTGAGACAAAGGTAAATTTTGGCAATGGTAAGTCAATAAAATCATTAATAGGACAGAATTTACATATCTCTCAGTTACCTATAACTTACAAAACTCAAAGTTACAGGGTAGCTCAAAGTTAATGAATAGAAGTAGAACCTCATAACTTGGGATAGTAAACTTGTAGACAATAAATAGTTTTGCATTGGAAAGAAAATTTGCTTTCCTACAAAGCACAATAGTAGATGTCTGTGTGCATGCATGTGTGTGTGTATACAAATGGCATGCTAATAATTTTCTCCTAAGATACTGAAAAAGATCAAATGGATGGGAGTAGATTAAGCAGCCAAAGTGCAAGAAATAGGCATTCATTAATCATCAGTTGAAACCTAACTTATTGCAATGTCATCAGAAGGAAATTTGGTAATTTTTCACATATTTTTAGGTCATCATTTAAAGGTTCACCCAGCAAATCTAATTTTGTAAATGTGTCTTACACAAATACAGGTGTAAGGATGCAAATGTGTGTGAACACACACATACACATATATAATATTTCCTGTTTCTAAAATAGTAAACATTGAAACAACAGACATATTCATCAGTAAGGTGAGGCTGAACAAACTGTGGGAGAGCTACAGAAGAAACCATTTCATGGAAGCAACCTAGATGTCCATCAGCAGGTGAATGGATAAGAAAGCTGTGGTACATATACACAATGGAGTATTACTCAGCCATTAAAAATAATACATTTGAATTAGTTCTAATGAGGTGGATGAAACTGAAGCCTATTATATAGAGTGAAGTAAGCCAGAAAGAAAAACACCAATACAGTATACTAACACATATATATGGAATTTAGAAAGATGGTAATGATAACCCTGTATGCAAGACAGCAAAAGAGACACAGATGTATAGAACAGTCTTTTGGACTCTGTGGGAGAGGGGGAGGTTGGGATGATTTGGGGGAATGTCATGGAAATATGTATAATATCATATAAGAAACGATCGCCAGTCCCAGTTCGATACAGGATCCTTGGGGTTGGTGCACTGGGATGACCCAGAGGGATGGTACGGGGAGGGAGGTGGGACGGGGGGTTCGGGATGGGGAACACATGTACACCCGTGGTGGATTCATGTTGATGTGTGGCAGAACCAATACAATATTGTAAAGTAATTAGCCTCCAATTAAAATAAATAAATTTAAATTAAAAAAGAAAATATTTTATGAATAATATTAATAATGTGGCAGATATAGAATCTATGACATGATCTCCAAAATTCAGTCAAGTGAAAAAAATTAGGCTTATGTATTATAAATAGCTATAAGTAAATAATTCCTTTATGCTTGCACAAGTTTCTTGTTCTGTTTACTACCTGTGTCATTTTTCCTTCTAAATGTTTCTTCTGCCTTGATTATTCCAAGACTGTGTTTTGATTAACCTCCTTTCAAAGCTGAGGATTTGCTTTTCTTGGCTTGTAGGGTGTGTATGTGACACACACACACATACACACACACACACACCACATATATATATATATATATATATATATACTGCTCAAATTTTGTTGTTGTTATTGTTTTGTGAAATTGAATAGAATGGAAGATTGGCATGTTCCTTTGGGGAAATGAGCTCCTGAATGTATCTTCAAAATAACATATTCTTTTGGTTTTGTTTTTGTAGCTTGTGCAGTAAAGACCCTCTGCAGAACAATCTGAAAGAGTATTTCAAAGTCCATGAAAAAAAAAAAAAAAAGTACAAAACATTGAGAGAAGTGATACTGTCAACAAAGGTCTGGAGAATATGTTGCTTACTGTGTATGTGTATGCGTACTTGCTATAGTCCTCAATTCAGTGATGTGATATGCTTGGCCATCTTTGACCCAAGGGAATGAATACAGTGCATTTCTAATTAGAATTTCTTATATGGGAGAGATGAAACATAATTTCAATCTCTGATAGATAGCATTTTAGTATTCTGACCTTTCAGTAAAGGTACATGCTTGATTAGAAAACATTTGAAACACCCTTGCCATTGGAAGACAGGGTCGTAAATGGTAAAAGCAATGAAATGAGCCCCCAACTCAATATAGACTCTCCAAAGGTCAAGATGAAGCAGCCCATCTATTTAACTGCTCAGATATATGAGGCATTCATCCTAGTACAAGGCAGTTTCATGACAAAGACTATAAAACCAAAGCAATGGCACTACATTAAGTGAGTTTATAGTCTGTATGAAGAAGATAAAATTCCATATATTTACATATACAAATATGTAGTATTCTAGAAACTATAATTCTGTAGGTGGTTCTTTGCTATCACATGATATCAGATTAATTTAAGAAAGCTGACAATGAATTATAAAAGTTTTGTCAACAAGTAAGGATTTCTAATAGCTTCCTGAAAGAAAAACTTCCCTCACTAAAATTTGTTGTTGTTTTTCTTTGCTGTGAGAATTAATGGGTTATTTTCTGCTTTGTTGAATTATTAAGCTTCCTGGTATTATATATTTTCAAGCCACAGATGAAAGGCCACGTTCAGAATTGTTGCTTCACTGCAAATACATGTTTGAAAAAAAAGAAAGCAAAAACATTGATATAAGAAACATTTGAAAGAAAATAGAAACAAATAATTTTATCATTTTACTTTCAATGTTTTATATACTAAGTTCTTAAATCAGATTTTGGGACCTACTAAGATACCTGTAGTCACCTGAAGGGAACTTTGTAAAGTGAACTTTTTATTCCTTCAGTTTATAAAATTGGAAAAATCAATAGATATTTTTAAAAGTGCCAGGCACTGTAATAAAATGGAGATGAGACCCAAGTTCCTAAAGTACTGGGAATGGCTGTTTAAACTATTAAATAAGGATTTGTTTGGATTTAAAAAAAATAATAATTTCCTATATAGTAAAGTCAATAGAAACTAATGGGCAGATTGTTTCAATTTTTATTCCCCATTTTATCACACTACTGAACAAAAACCCTAAAAAGGCTCTTTTCAATTATCCACAAATATTTGTGTATTTGAACACCTATTACATAAACCTTCTTCACATTCTATGTACTTCTGATGTAGAGCTAACTTTTCTCAACATAAAATTGTCTGGGTTTTGGCTTTCATGGAATACACTATCCTGATCTTATTTCTACCTTTGGCCTATATGTAGGGCAATGGGTTTTACCTGAGATGTTCTCCACTACTCTTAAACAGGATGGTCATTTAACATGAAGTCACATTTTTCAGGTTTCATTACTTGCTGTTGATGAGAACTAAGTATTATAATCCAATGTAGGAAAAATGCAAAATTAGCAGTAACTTAAATTATATTATGATGAGATATTATCTGCAAAAACAAGAACTATGTACATTGGTGGGACATAAAAAATCAATGTCAACGTTCTAGTCTTTAGAGGGTTCAAAGCATTCCAACAATATTGAATCGTGGGACTAGGCAAGAATCCACTGATGTAGATAAAGTAAGGTTGCTGCTCCCATGGCAAAAATGAGAACACAGAGAAAAAAATGAAGAAAAAGAGAAAAGAAGTAAATGAATTTCATAGGCCTGGAAACCAATTTAGTAATTGAAGTGATCATTTTACAACAGCACTAGTGTAAGAGGTTCAAAGCAACATTTTCCTTCAAATTTTCAGATTACTAGAGAGTAAACATTGTAGCAACAGAAGTCAGCATGTGCTAACATAAAAGGAAATGGAAGGATACCTGGTATGGTAAGGATTAGAAGCAGGGAAAAAGTGGAAAGGAAGTGTTGGAAATTGCCCATTCTTCTTTTGCCATTGATGATTTCTGAAACAAAGGAGAGAACCGAGTTGAGAAACCAGTTAGTGGTTTGGTATGCAAGAATGAGTTTTACAAAAAATATGTATGATTCAACTGGAAGCTTTAATAAGTAAACACAATTATTATTTTTTTCTAATCACAGAAATGTTCCTGATACATGTTTAGGAGTAGAGACAGTTAAAATCAGAGAGAGTACATTTGAAAATAATGAAATATCATCATTTTTATCTTTAGCCTATCAAGTCCAGCCCATTCCAGAAAAAAAAGAAAAAATGTTAAACTGATTAACTACTGTTTAAACTACTTTTCTCTGCCTTTAGGTTCTGAGTACAAAGAGAGAAGGTTTTCCTTCTAGTCATCTGAATGTTATTAGGGCTGTTCCTCTCTATTCCACCTTTTATTTTGTTTTACTCCAGAGGACAAGGGAGTCTAAAAATGCATCAAGTTATGCTCTTATGCATGGTGAATTTCACAAAGTAAAAGTTATTTACTTGTTAATGATTTATTTTTAATTTTTCTGTAATATAGTTGATTTATAACATGTTAGTTTCAGACATGCAAGGGGATTCAGCTATCTATATCTATACACATACATATATATGTATTGTTTTGCATTATCTTCCATTATAGGTTATTACAAGATACTGAGTATAGTTCTCTGTGATACCCAGTAGGTCCTATAGTAATGTATACATGTAAATGCTTTTCTGATGCATGTGAAAACCTAATAAACCCACAATGAACTACAAGGATGCTATCAACTTCCTAGAATGGAATCTAGTTTTGACTTTGTAGCACATGTAGGTGAAATAAAGTTCATGAGAGGATGGTAAAAACAATAACACAAAAACTTAGACCAACAAACCCAACAATTAAACAAGTGAATGAAAAAAATAAAAAAAACCTTTGGAGTTTGGAAGAAGGTAAAGGAATTAAACTATGGGAAAGAAGGAATATTATAGAAATGCCCTTTATATAATAAAAAATGAAATATTCCTTTAGATCATTGTCTAGAAGTTCTAGGTATTCATTATCATGGAATATGGTACAGTATGTACTGAATAGAAGCTTTCAGGAAACAAAAGTTTTCATCATAAAAAATTATATTTCATAGACTTCTTAGTCTTGCATTCTATGATTATCCATAAAATTTTCTGAAAACTGATGATGTGCCAGAGTGTTTAACTTGAAAAAACTTTGAAAACAAAATTTAGGTTTATCTAGAGCAAGATAAAAAATCATGTCAGAATTTCAAGAGGAATAAAATAATTAAATTGTTGCCTTAATCTGTGTAAATATTGTTTACAAACCTATCATTAAAGAATAATCTAAATCAATTATATTTAACTGGATTAATAGTTTTTTATCTTTGTTCAGTTTCTCATGTAAGCCTACCATTTCTACGTAGAGTTGTCTCTCTACACATTAGCCTATAATACAATACCAACATTTACCCCTAATAAATAGCCACAATTCTCCAAACTTATTCTCAAAAAGCAAAAAGAAAAAAATGAAAAAGGAATAGAGCAATTCAATCGCATACAACTCTCATTATACTATCTTCCTGGTTTTCATTATATGGACATGATGAACATTTTATGAAAAATTTGTCTATCATAGACCACATACTTAGTGATAAAATTATCCTAGAGAGTCCATGGATAGCTACCCAGATATTGTTTCAGATGTTTTTGAAATTAATTGTATCAATTAATTGTTGAAGTATATAAAAATCTAAATTTTCATACTGTATCATTAATGTCTTTTCTCAATATATTGCAGTTGATTGATAATGTTGTGCTAGTTTCTGGTATAATACAGCAAAGCAATTCAGTTATATGTATACATATATTATATATATTTTTTCATACTCCTTTCCATTATGTTTTTATAGGATATTGAATATAGCCCCTTGTGCTATACAGTAGGTCCTTGTTGTGTATTAATTATATATATATATATATATATATAAAATTCTATCTGCTAATCTCAAATTCCTAATTTACCCTACCTCTTTTCCCCATTGGTAACCATAAATTTTTGTTTTCTATGCCTGTGAGTCTATTTCTACTTTGTAATTAAGTACATTTGTGTCATATTCCCAGGTGGTGCTAGTAGTAAAAGATCCCGCCTGCCAGTGCAGGAGATGTAAGAGATGTGGGTTTGATCCCTATCTCAGGAAGATACCCTGGAGGAGGGCATGGCAACCCACTCCAGTATTCTTGCCTGGAGAACCCCATGGACATAGGAACCTGGCAGGCTACAGTCCATAGAACTGCACAGAGTCAGACATGACTGAAGTGACTAAGCACACAGACATGCACCCTATTTTAGATTCCACATATAAGTGATATCATATGGTATTTGTCTTTCTCTATCTGACTTACTTCACTGAGTATGACAATCTCTTGACCCATCCATATTGCTGCAAATTACACTATTTCATTTTTTATGCCTGAGTACTATTCCATTGTGTGTGTTTATATATATACACTACATGTTCTTTATCCAGTCATCTGTTAATGGACATTTGGGTTGCTCCCCATGTCTTGGCTATTGTAAATACTGCTTTGAACAATGGGGTATGTGAATCTTTTCAAATTATAGCTTTAAAAAAGTTCCTGACAATTAGGTCTTCATTAAATTGTGACCATTATTATATTGTAATTTTAGGTGTTCAAACTGTTGGTTTGATTTGGAAAATTGACAAGATGCCTACAAATGCTTACAAGAATAAGGCCAAGCCTCTTGTTAAAGATAAAGCCACTTAAAGAGATTTAGTGATCACATTCAGTTTGGACTTTAATTGCTATGAGGATTCAAAGATAGATTAATAATTGAATATATAATATATTTATCATGAAAACCATTTGACACATCCCTAAGTTGTGTTTTCCTTTTTCAAAAATAAACCAATATAATCTTATAGATTTAAAATTAAAAATAGGAAAGAACTCAGAAAATTATTTGGGATATCCTAAGGATATTTTAAAAAGTCAAAATACCATCTGCAATTTTAGATATCTGGTGAAATAAAGCAGGAAATAAACATTACTTACTTGAAGTGATCAGTTGTGGAGATAAATTACCTAATTTTATAAGCCATTTAATTCTGTAGAAGAGATAACTTACCCTGTAAAAGGCCTTGCTCTTATTCCAAAGAGAAGAATACTTTAGTCTTCTATCTATAACATGATGCACACATCTGATGAGAATTAAGAGAAATGGCACCACTTAGCCTCTTGAACTGCAGCAACCACAAGAAAGCAAAGAATTGGAGAGAGAAATGTTAAATGATTGAGTACAAACGAACCATGTATGAATCAATTCAGATAAAGTATTTCAAGTCCAGAAATAATGTTTTTGGGGAACAATACTTTGACTACTAATTATATAACTCATAACTTACAGTGCCAATGACCCTGGCTTTTGAGATTTTGTGAACAATTTTCATATAGATGTATATTGCTGGCAAGCCACAGAATTTTCAGCAAGTCAATTAGAAACAAGCAGGAAGTTGCCCTAATAGAATCACAAATTATAGTGTTTTTCTTCAGTACTTTGACTTAAGTAACATCTATTATAGGCTAAGCAAGTGATATCATTGTTTAAATTTTTCTCAGTCCATTTTTTTTTTGGTAAACTCCAGGAAACTAATTCTACCAAAGATTTCTCAGAACATGTGTCTGTAATTCCCTTATATGACTCCTGGGTCACTAGGCAAGTGTTAACATTTAGTGAACTTTATACAACTAACTCTGCCCTTTGGGTGTTCAAACACATTTTCTTTATCCTTATTCTGTGCTTAGGAAAGGGAAATTTACAGTAGAAATGTAGTCTTACAATCTTCATTAAAATCTCCCAGGGCACTTTACAATCATTAAAAGTTATAATTAGTACTGAAGAACATTCAACTCCTAAAAGGATCGTTTTTTAAACTAATAACTTTTTCTAACATCTGTATTTTCAAATCTCAAAACAGTTTAAGTGCTCCTGACTTCAACAGAAAATGACTTCCTATGTATAGAGGAAAGAGCCCAATGTGTTTTTAACTGCTCTGAAACATATTTCCTAATCCCCTCTAGATTCTGTTCATTGCAAACAATCAACTATTTATGCAGTTTAAGTAGGATTTCTGTATTAAGAAGGAAAAAATAGCAAGCAAGCAGATAAGTAAACTATACTAGTAGGTTTGCTAAGGAGACTACAGCAAGAATTACGAATTTACTCTATGCCTTAAATATACAACTAGTTAAAATTAGGCCTCTATACGGATCTTTTCTGTTGTTTTTAGGAATTTAGCTTTATATGGTAGATGCTGTTGGGTGGGAACTCACGCTATATATACAATCATGTCTCCCCAGCCATCATCCAGATGGGCTTATATATGTGACACAATTCTGCCACTGTCGTTGTCAAGAATTCTGAAAGATCTGGTATTTTACACTTTTTGCAAGCTAAACGAATGTGCCTGTCACAGTTTATTGGATGCTGGTAGATGACACAAATCTTCTGGATCAAAGAAAAAGAACAGTTATTATTCACAGAAATAGCACTAGCCAGAATATAATTTTCCTGTAGTAATGCCTTACCAATGCAAGGCTGAAAAACTGATCCAGTAAAGAAAAGAAAGTCATTTTTTTAAGATTATCAGTGTTTGTTACTTACACAAATAGCAAAAACAAAGAGTAGTAAGGGTGCCTGCTTCTATTCTATCTGTCCCTTAGGGAGAGTGTTAGGAGACATTTTTGCAGGGGAGCCTATGTCATGCTGTAGCTAAGCTGTCTAAGAGCCTGAGCCTGCAGTATTACCCTAAAGAGACAAGGCAGACAGTCTCACAGCTCATGAGAAACTAGAAGACTAGGGAAAGATTGTCATGACAGCATCCCAGGGAAATGGGAAACAAGTAAAAAAATAACCTTATAATAGCTATCCACAAACATCAAATGATCTCATGTTGCTGGAGGATCACATGGCATTCTGCAAAGACTTAGAAAAGTTGTAGTCAGGTCTTGCCTTTGTGGTCTACATAGAAATCCGCAAGGCTGCTAGGGTGGCATGATGGAATCATTCTCACAGATTTTCCAAACCTCAGTTCCCACAGGCAATACAGTAAGAGCCAAGAGAACCCAGAACATACAGTGTGTTACAATAGAAAAAGGACTCTTAGCTTAGGAAACTTCAACCTTTAATAAAAGCTACAGTAAATATGACTGTCCTTTATCCCAGAAGTAGATATTATTTTGATTTTATTGGACAACACACAAACTCGCCCTCTGCTCTGACAGGACATTCTACTTCCCAAGGCTGTTACCCACATAATACTTTGAAAGATCTTATATAACAAAACACTTGGTAGATTTGTATACATGCAAAATCCTAAGAGACTCATGGAAAATTGTCTCCAAATATTCATGTACTGACAAGTAGCAGATGGGAATAGACAATATAGTGGAGTAGGAAGACCCTTAGCCCAGTTCCTTCCATGGGCACAACAAAATTACAACTATTTACAGAGAAAATACTGATGAGAAAGACTAGAGGACCAGAAAAGATCTTCTGTATCCAAAATTATAGAGGAACCACAATAAAGTAGGTAGGAGGGGCTGAGATGCAATACAGTGAAATCTCAAAAACATGGGTGGGAAATCTGCAAATAGGAAGATAATTAAAATTTCAAAAGTTCTTTTCAAGGACAAAGGGTATGAGCCCCACATTTGACTTCCCAGGTTGGTGGTCCTGTAGCAAGAAGACAATGCTCCTGGACTATTTGGCTATAAGGGCTAGCAGGGATTACCTTTGGGAGACAGAGGGATGAAGGGAAAAGAAACTCTACTCTTAAAAACACATACAGAATCTCACATGCTCTGGGACCAAGGGCAAAAGCAATAATCTGAAAGGAGCTTGGGTCTGACCATGGGCTGATTTTGGGGAGCCACCTAGAGAGGCAAGAGGCAACTAGAGCTCACCTTGGGGATACAAGCACTGGAGGCAGCCATTTTTGGAGCTAGTTCTCTCAAGAGAACACTGGTGCTGACAAGGGATATTTTGGAATTTTTTCCCCTGGATGGAACGCAGCCTTATCCACTGACCTGTCAGAAACATTTCTGGAATATCTCAAGACAAGCAAACTGCTGGATGGGGCAACAGTCCTATCCTACCCATCAGAGAGCCAGATGCCTTAGGACCACCTGAGTCCACAGTGGCATCAAGAACTAGCTCTGTCCATAACCAGAACTAGCTTGTCCAGGGCCAAGGACTTGACCCTATATGCCAGTGCATGGGCACTAGCCCCAGGACCCCCAGGGCCCTGCACCAGAAACCCTGGCACTAAGCACTATTCACCAGTTGGCAAGCATAAGGCCCAGGGCTCTGAGGGTTCTGGTCCATCCACCAGAGGGCCACCACCAACTCTGGGTATCCCTGGGCCCTGCAGCCAGAGACAACAGGACCTGTCTACACCCACCAGTGAGCCAGCACTAGCTCCAGGAGCAGTCTCATCAGCAATAGGTAGGCACAGCTCCAGGATCACCTATGTAAGAGCACCATCACAAGCAGGTAGACACCATTTCCAGGACCAACACTGTGCTGTGGCCTTCCATGTCAGCACCCATCCCACATTCCTGCTGGTCAGCACTAGTGCAGAGACCCCTTGAGCTCTGGCTCCCTCCATCAGCAGGCAAACACCAGCATGCAAACACTGGCCCTGGGCCCCAACCTCACCCACCAGGAACAAAATAGCAGCTTCAACACACCTTGGGCCCCAAGGTCAGCTGCCCCAGGATCCAGCCCCATCCAACAGTAGATCAACATGAGCTCTGGACACTCAAAGATCCCCTACATACCATTTAAGTTACTGGCCTCACACAAAAACAGGCCAACAGGGAATCCAGGAAATCCAGCTTTGCAACTATCTATCCCAGGACTCAGCTCTGCCTTCCAGTGGACCAATAATAGACCTGGGACACCTGGGGCTCTGCAACAGGTTATCTCACAACCTGGCCTTGTGCACCAGCAGCTGGGAGCCTCAGCACAAGGACCTGGTAACCAAACCGACTGGGGGCCTGGAACACATACCAGACCACTTATCGTACACAGACCGCCACAAGAGGAGGATCCATGCAGCCACATAGGATGCACAGCTAAAGCATATAGCTCTGGTGACTAAATAGAAGTGCACTGCTGAGATACATATGATATCCTCTAGAAAAATGTACTTCTTCAAGGTTAGGAATCATAAACCTCTGAATACCTAGAAACAAAAACAGCATATAAAGTAAAATGAAGTGACAAGGAATATGTTCCAAATGAAGGACCAAGATAAAAGCCCAGAAAAAGAACTAAGAGAAGGGAAGATAAGCTATATGTTTAATAAAGATTTCAAGGTAATGATTGTACAGATGCCTCAAGAACTTGGGAGAAGATTAGATGAACAGATTTCAGAAATGAGAAAGGAGAGATTACAATCAACATCACATAAACATGAAAGATCTTAAGAGATTACAATGAACAATTATCCCTTCAATAAAACTGACAACCTAGTAGAAATGGACACATTTCCAGATGTAAAACTGAACTAGGAAGAAAGAGAAATAGACCAGACCAATTACCAGTAATGAAATTTATTCAGTAATTTAAAAACTCCCAACAAACAAGCCAGGACCAGATGGCTTCACAGGTGAATTACACCAAACATTTGGAGAATAGTTAACACCTATATTTTTCAAATGATTCCCAAAAATTGTAGAGGAAGGAATAATTCTGAACTTACTCTACAAAAATAGCATCATTCTGATGTGAAAATCAGACAAAACTATTATGAAGAATAAAGAAAATTACAGACCAATATCACTGATGACACAGATGCAAAAATCCTCAACAAAATATTAGTAAATTAAATGCAATAATACTTAAAAGGATCATACACCATGATCAAGAGGGCTTTGTCCCATGGACTCAAGGAAGGTTCAACATATGCAAAATGATACATTCTATATATAATATTAACAAACTAAAGAATAAAAATCTCAATAGATTCAGAAAAATCTTTTGACAAAATTTAACATCTAGTCATGATAAAAAGTCTCAACAAAATGGCTATTAGGGAAATACATCTTAACATAAAAAGGCTGTATATGGCAATCCCACAGATAAAATCATAGTCACGGTGAATAGCTGAACTACTTCCTATATGATAAGGAACATGGCAAGGATGTACCCTCTCATCATTATTTTTTTAAACATAGTATTGGAAGTCCTAATCATAGCAATCAGAAGAAATGTATAAATCCAAATTAGAAATAAAGAAATTTAATTGCCACCTTTCATAGATGACATGATACTAAACATAGAAAATTCTAAATATGCAGCCAGAAAATGACTACAACTCATTACTGTATTTTCTAAAGTTGCAGGATAGAAAATTAATATACAGAAATCAGTTGCATTCCTAAACATTAACAATTAACTATCAGGAAGAAAAAATAAGAAACAATTCTATTTAAAACCTCAACTAAAATAATAAAGTACTCAGGGATAAATCAAACTAAGGATGTACAAAACTTGTACTAAGAAAACTATAAGACATGGATGAAAGAAATTGAAGATGACACAACTAGATGGAAAGTTTATTGTGTTCATAGATTAGAAGAATTAATATTGTTCAAATAACCATATAGCCCAAGGCAATCTACATATTCAATGCAATTCTTATCAACATACCAATAGCATTTTTTTTACAGAAATAGAAAAAAAAATTCTAAAATTATGGAAACAAACAAAAATTCTAAAGCCAAAACAATCTTGAAAAAGAAGAACAAAGTGGATTTCTCACTTTCTGATTTCAAACTACAGTACAAAGTTACAATAATCAAAACATTATGAGACAAGCACAAACACACACACATATATAAAGGAACCAAATAGCCCAGTAAAAAACTCACACTTATATGGACAATTAATCTGTGACAAAAGAACAAAAATATACAATGAAGGTAATATAGCCTCTTTAATAAATGGTGTTGGAAAAACTGGCCAGTTCCATGCTAAACAATTAAAGTGGACTACTCTCTCAAACCATGCATGAAAATAAATTCAAAGTATATTAAAGACTTAAATGTAAGACATGAAATCATAAATCTTCTAGAAGAAACCTTAGGCAGTAAAGTCTTTGACATGAGTCATAGTAATATGTTTTTTTATATGACAAATAAGACTAAATCAAACTAAAAATACTTGCATACAAAAGGTAATTATAAACAAAATAAAAATGCCACCTACTGAATGATAAAATATATTTGCACATGATATCCTATAAAGGGTTAATATCCAATATATACAAAGAACTGACACAACTCAACTAAATAAAAGAATCTTACTAAAAATGAACAGGGTATCTGAATGGACATATTTTTAAAGACATATAGATGGCCAAAATAGGCTTTTGAAAATATACTTAACATTGCTAATCATCACAAAAATGAAAAATTAAAACAATGAGATATCACTTCACACCTGTCAGAATGGCTATTATCAAAAAACCCACAAATACCATAATCATAATCACTTCATGATGTTTGTTAACTCAAATCATTATTTTGTACCCCTTAAACTTATACAATACTTTTTGACCATTATACTTCAATAAAAGTGGAAGGAAAAAAGAAAAAGAGAAAAAGTAGCAGTGAAGCATGTCAGATTTTGCTTTCTTTACTAAAACAAAACAAAACAAAAATAGACTCAGCAGGTCCAATCTTGGCTTCATTGCCCTTGCACCTACTCTCTTCCTTGAACATAATGTCAAATATATTGTAGAGGAAAGATGATTCTACATAGAGATGGTAGAATGCAAAAATAGGAACCTATGTCCACAAACTATCGTTAAACATCTTCAGTTGTCCTGGACTGCCCCCGTGTTATTTTTGTATGACTTTGTGTGTGTGTGTATGAGGCAATAAGAGAGAGAAGAGGGAAGACACTATTCGCTTAAAAAACTGCAAGCCAAATATTCTGTTCTTGTGTTTGAATACATTTAAAATCAAAGAAACTTTAATTCAGAAGAAACTATATGTCAAAATTCCTTAATATTGAATGCTTTTTCTAAATCTCCATTATTAAATGGAGCCAAATTATCATTTGATGCTATCACTTACTTCCAAGTTCCAAGTTATTATTGCATTCCTATGCTTAGTTATATGGATGACTTGATAACATACACTCAATGCACACTAAATTCTTTCCTCTTCTGTTGCAGTTGAGACAACATTATCCAATTGGCTTGATGGGAAGATTAAATTATGGTGATTATAAATCTATCTCCTGAGGCCTATATAGCTAATTAATAAACATCTGTTTCCCTAGAGCCAAAGGCCCTTGCTAACCTTCTGTGAAGATAATGGTGATTCAAATTTCCTTTATTCAGTATAACTAAAAGTATTTTTATTAATTTCCAAACACATTATTTAATTCAAAAGTCTAATATAATTTTTTAGATGTTTTGGTCCCTAAGTCATATTTTAATAATTTATGTTCATGGATTATTTTAAACGAATTATCATGGAACCAAACAGAATAATACTAATTATTTGACCTTTATTCTAGTGACAAATAGGTTTACTTAATTGCTTTAAATAGTCTTGGAAAAATTAGATATTTTAAACTTACTCAAGTGAGGAAACATTTATTTTTTATTTTTGTTTTACTCACACTAAAACATTATTTTAGGCAAATGTGTTTACCCTTGAGGGAAAAATAAGAATTATTTTGATAGAAGCAGTAATTTGGAGTGTGAGTGAATTAATATGTATTTTTAAATGTATACTTTTGGGTTTAATTTGTTAATATTTTGTTAGGAACATTTGAAACTATGTTCATTAGATATACCGGTTGCAATTTTTCTTTCTTGTAGTGTACATCTGATTTTATTTAGGACAATGATGCCTTCGAAGATTGCATTACAAAGTGTTTCCTCTGCATCTAATATCTGGAAGTGATTGTATAGAAATAGTTTATTTATTAAATGATTGGTATATATATCTCAAAAATAATATTATAGGTATAGATGAACTTATTAGTGATAAGTATACAGAAAAATAGAAAAGTTAATTATATGAGCTATAAAAAGACTAACTGTGATCATAACATTATTATAACTATAGCTACCATAACAAATTAATTATAATAAGATAAAGGATGTTATTCTAGTATACCAATCAAAATGAACTGGGACATAAATTTTTTGTGAATAACTGACTGGAAATAAAGGTGTAAGTATGAGAAAGAGAGTTATGTATTACTAGCATCTGAACTGAATCTGAGACCTAGACTGATGACATGGGGCAGTAAAGGAACTTGCATTCAGCAATTAAATATTATTTGTCAAATCTATCCCTAATTATCCCAATAATCTCACAAAGCTGTGATAATCAATCTCCTTATTTTTGCAAATGATAATGTGTCTGAAGAGAATGAAAACTAACAGGCTGAGCTTCTTTCACCCCAGTACCCTGCTATGTCTACAAGATACCATAATGATTCTCTGGATCAGAAGACAGAACACCAGGGAATGGTATTAGATGATAGGATTTTGGAACCTTCTGCTATTATAATTTATGAAAAGCTTCTCCCCCATGTCAGCTGTAATACTAAACTTATCCTAGTATCAGTGATTGGAAGGCTGGATGAATATATAGATAAATAGATAAAACAATAGCCCAAATAGGAGAGTTCCAAGATTCTCAAAACAGTTTGTATCTCTTTCTCATTTCCTGTCTCTCATATGACTATTGAACTGAATCCTCCAGGTCTTAAATTTGAGTCCTAGGGAGAAGACAACATAATTAAAACAAAAAGGCAGTTCTCTAAGTTGTGAACCCAAGGAGCTGTGGCTTTGTCTCTCCTCATACAAATGAGATTGGAACTTAAGTTGGATAGAATATTCTTATTTCAACAGTTAGGATCCTGAGAGCACTGGCCTCTGCGTATTAATTCTTTAGGATATGGGAAATCTGGGTGAAATGAATCACATTCAGTTCTGCAGTGTGTTAATGTGGGACTGTTCAGATAGATGTTAAATGTAGATGTTAGTAGTAGCCTTGGAAAGGGACTTCATTAAGATTGCAAAATATATATATATATATATAATATTTCTAAAATACTTGAAGAAAATATAGCTTTATATTCTATAACTAATTTTAGCTTTTTAAAAGAGCTCCTATACCATTTATTGGTAGCAGATATCAGAAAAAATGTGAAGACACTGAAATGGACAAAAATGATGACTGTCCCATTGAGAGTACCCTTCCACGTAATCTATGACTTTCACTGACTCAGAGCCATTTTAAAACTCTGAAAGTAGTAGAATACTAATAGATTTTCAATGTTTCTTCTCCATTAAAAAAAAAAAAAATTCTCTCTGGTGGAGAAACTCATAAAAATTACCCTGAGGATATTGACCAGTGTTTCATAAATTCATTTTAGCCTTTCTGAAAGAGGTTAATATACGTTTTTATTTTTATTTTTTGCTCTTTTTTTTTTTTTTTTTTACTTTACAATACTGTATTGGTTTTTTCTCTTGTGAACTGGTGGTATCATCTACTAGTTACTTCATTAATTAAAGAATAAACAAATCTCTGAAATATAGGAAAACTTTTTTGTAATCTTCCAGTAAATTATTTAGGCTTTGTGCTTTCTTTTGTGAAATCTTATTGATTAATGATTGCATTTTTAAATAGATATAAACCCATTCAAATTATCTATTTCTTATTTCTTAAATTTTGACAGTTTGTACCTTTCAAGAAATTGATCCATTTTATATAAGTCATTCAATTTATGGAAACAGATGTGCTCCTATAATTCATTGTTCTCCTTAAGGGTCCAAAAGTCAGTAATGATGACTCAATGTTATGTCTGATATTGGTAATTTGTGTTTTCTCTTATTCTTTAGTTAGCTTATTGTCTTTTTATAAAAACTAGTTTTCTATTTTTTTCTTTGTTTTCAGTTTTATTGATTTATATTCTGTTTTTGTTTTCCTTATGCTTGCTTTGTGTTTAAATTTCTATTTTTGAATTTTTCTTCTTTTATTATGTATATATTCACTGTTTTCACCGAATTTTACAAATTTTGATCACTTTATTTTTTACTTATATCAAAATGCTTTTGATTTCTCTTGAGACTTCTTTAATCCATGATTTATTTTAAAATGTGACTTCATTTCTATCTCCAGCTACCACTGTGTAACTAACTCTTCTTCCTTACAAGGGTCATCTCTGTTTCTCCTGTGTTCAATTGCCATTCTCTCCCAAAGTTAGCCAAAGGAACCAAATGTTATTGCAGTATAATCTCAACTGTCACTGTTTGCAGATGACATGGTCTTATATATAAAAAATATTGCAGACCACTAAAAAATTAAAATACTAGAATTAATGAATTCAGTACAACGGTAGGATACAAAAATGAACAAATTAAATCAGGTATGCTTTTATGCAATAACATCAGTTCAATTCAGTTCAGTTGCTCAGTCGTGTCTGACTCTTTGCGACACCATGAATCACCGCACGCCAGCCCTCCCTGTCCATCATCAACACCCGGAGTTCACTCAGACTCACGTCCATTGAGTCAGTGATGCCATCCAGCCATCTCATCCTCGGTCGTCCCCTTCTCCTCCTGCCCCCAATCCCTCCCAGCATCAGTCTTTTCCAATGAGTCAACTCTTCGCATGAGGTGGCCAAAGTACTGGAGTTTCAGCTTTAGCATCATTCCTTCCAAAGAAATCCCAGGGTTGATCTCCATCACAATAGACTGGTTGGATCTCCTTGCAGGTCCAAGGGAATCTCAAGAGTCTTCTCCAACACCACAGTTCAAAAGCATCAATTCTTTGATGCTCAGCCTTCTTCAAAGTTCAACTCTCACATCCATACATGACCACAGGAAAAACCATAGCCTTGACTAGACAGACCTTAGTCAGCAAAGTAATGTCGCTGCTTTTGAATATGCTATCTAGGTTGGTCATAACTTTTCTTCCAAGGAGTGAGTGTCTTTTAATTTCATGGCTGCAGTCACCATCTACAGAGATTTTGGAGCCCCAAAAAATAAAGTCTGACACTGTTTCCACTGTTTCCCCATCGATTTACCATGAAGTGATGGGACCGGATGCCATGATCTTCTTTTTCTGAAATTTGAGATTTAAGCCAACTTTTTCACTCTCCACTTTCACTTTCATCAAGAGGCTTTTTAGTTCCTCTTCATTTTCTGCCATAAGGGTGGTGTGATCTACATATCTAAGGTTATTGATATTTCTCCCGGCAATCTTGATTCCAGCTTGTGTTTCTTCCAGTCCAGGGTTTCTCATGATGTACTCTGCATATAAGTTGAATAAGCAAGGTGACAATATACAGCCTTGATGTACTCCTTTTCCGATTTGGAACCAGTCTGTTGTTCCATGTCCAGTCCTAACTGTTGCTTCCTGACCTGCATACAGATTTCTCAAGAGGCAGGTCACGTGGTCTGGGATTCCCATCTCTTTCAGAATATTCCACAGTTTATTGTGATCCACACAGTCAAAGGCTTTGGCATAGTCAATAAAGCAGAAATAGATGTTTTTCTGGAACTCTCTTGCTTTTTCCATGATCCAGAAGATGTTGGTAATTTGATATCTGGCCCTCTGCCTTTTCTAAAAACAGCTTGAACATCTGGAATTTCATGGTTCATGTATTGCTGAAGCCTGGCTTGGAGAATTTTGAGCATTACTTTACTAGCATGTGAGATGAGTGCAATTGTGCGCTAGTTTGAGCATTCTTTGGCATTGCCTTTCTTTGGGATTGGGATGAAAACTGACCTTTTCCAGTCCTGTGGCCACTGCTGAGTTTTCCAAATTTGCTGCCATATTGAGTGCAGCACTTTCACAGCATCATCTTTCAGGATTTGGAATAGCTCAATAGGAATCCCATCACTTCCACTAGATTTGTTTGTAGTGATGCTTTCTAAGGCCCATTTGACTTCACATTTCAAGATGGCTGGCTCTAGATGAGTGATCACACCATCGTGATTATCTCGGTCATGAAGATCTTTTTTTGTGCAGTTCTTCTGTGTATTCTTGCCACCTCTTCTTATTTTTCTCTGCTTCTGTTAGGTCCATACTATTTCTGTCCTTTTTCGAGCCCATCTTTGCATGAAATGTTCCCTTGGTATCTCTAATTTTCTTGAAGAGACCTGTAGTCTTTCCCATTCTGTTCTTTTCCGCTATTTCTTTGTATTGATGGCTGAAGAAGGCTTTCTTACCTCTCCTTGCTATTCTTTGGAACTCTGCATTCAGATGCTTATATCTTTCCTTTTCTCCTTTGCTTTTCGCCTCTCTTCTTTTCACAGCTATTTGTAAGGCCTCCCCAGACAGCCATTTTGCTTTTTTGCATTTCTTTTTCATGGGGATGGTCTTGATCCTTGTCTCCTGTACAATGTCACGAACCTCATTCCATAGTTCATCAGGCACTCTATCTATCAGATCTAGGCCCTTAAATCTATTTCTCACTTCCACTGTATAATCATAAGGGATTTGATTTAGGTCATACCTGAATGGTGTAGCGGTTTTCCCTACTTTCTTCAATTTGAGTCTGAATTTGTTAATAAGAACTTCATGACTTGAGCCACAGTCAGCTCCTGGTCTTGTTTTTGTTGACTGTATAGAGCTTCTCCATCTTTGGCTTCAAAGAATATAATCAATCTGCTTTTGGTGTTGACCATCTGGTGACATCCATGTGTAGAGTCTTCTCTTGTGTTGTTGGAAGAGGGTGTTTGCTATGACCGTGCATTTTCTTGGCAAAACTCTATTAGTCTTTGCCCTGCTTCATTCTGCATTCCAAAGCCAAATTTGCATGTTACTCCAGGTGTTTCTTGACTTCCTACTTTTGCATTCCAGTCCCCTATAATGAAAAAGACAATGTTTTGGGGTGTTAGTTCTAAAAGATCTTGTAGGTCTTCATAGAACTGTTCAACTTCAGCTTCTTCAGCATTACTGGTTGGGGCATAGACTTGGATTACTGTGATATTGAATGGTTTGCTTGGAAATGAACAGAGATCATTCTGTCGTTTTTGAGATTGCATCCAAGTACTGCATTCTCAAAAACGACAGAATGATTTCTGTTCATTCCCAAGGCAAACCATTCAATATAACAGCAATCCAAGTCTTTGCCCCAACAGCTAAGTTTGAAGAAGCTGAAGTTGAATGGTTCTATGAAGTCAAACAAGACCTTCCAATACTAACACCAAAAAAGATGTCCTTTTCATAATAGGGGACTGGAATGCAAAAGTAGGAAGTCAAGAGATACCTTGAGTATCATGCAATTTTGGCTTTGGAGTACAAAATGAAGCAGGAAAAGGGCTAACAGGGTTTTGCCGAGAGAACACACTTGTCCCCTCTTCCAACAACTCAAGAGACAATTTTACATATGGACATCACCACATGGTCAATACCGAAATCAGATTGATTATATTCTTTGCATCCAAAGATGGAGAAGCTTTATACAATCAGCAAAAACGACTGGGAGCTGACTATTGCTCAGATCATGAACTCCATGTTGCAAAATTCAGACTTAAATAGAAGAAAGTAGGGAAAACCACTAGACCATTCAAGCATGACTGAAAACAAATCCCTTATGATTATACAGTGGAAGTGACAATCAGATTCAAGGGATTAGATATGATAGAGTGGTTGATGAACTATGGATGAAGTTCATAACACTGTAGAAGAGGTGGTGATCAAAACCATCACCCCCCCAAAAAAAAAAAAATGTAAAAAAGGCAAAATGGTTGTCTGAGGAGGCCTTAAAGACAGCTGAGAAAAAAAGAGAAGCAAAAGCCAAAGGAGAGAACAAAACATATACCCATCTGAATGCAGAGTTCCAAAGAATAGCATGAAGAGATAAGAAAGTCTTCCTAAGTGAACAATGAGAAGAAATAGAGGAAAACAATAGAATGGGAAAGACTAGAGATCTCTTCATGAAAATTAGAGATACCAAGGGAACATTTCTTGCAAAGATGGGCACAATAAAGGACTGAAATGGTATGGACCTAACAGAAGCAGAAGATATTAAGTGGTGGCAAGAATGCACAGAAGAACTACACAAAAAATATCTTAATGATCCAGATAGCCATGGTGGTGTGATGTGATTACTCACCTAGAGCCAAACCGTCTGGAGTGGGATGTCAAGCAGACCTTAAGAAGCATCACTATGAACAAAGCTAGTGGGGGTGATAGAATTCCAGCTGAGTTATTTCAAATACTGACAGATGATACCATTGAAGTGCTCCATTCAATATGGCAGCAAATTTGGAAAATTCAGCAATGGCAACAGGACTAGAAAAGGTCAGTTTCATTCCAATCCCAAAGAAAAGCAGTGTCAAAGAATATTCAAACTATCGCACAATTGCACTCATTTCACAGGCTAGCAAAGTAATGTTCAAAATTCTTCAAGCTAGGCTTCAACAATATGTGAACCAAAAACTTCCAGATATACAAGCTGGATTTAGAACAGGCAGAAGAACCAGAGATCCAACTGCCAATATCCATTGGATCATAAAGAAGGCTGAGTTTCTAAGAATTTATGCTTTTGAACTGTGGTATTGGAAAAGATTCTTGAAGGTCCCTTGAACTACAAGATCAAACCAGTCAATCCTAAAGGAAATTAATCCTGAATATTCATTAGAAGGACTGATGCTGAAGCTAAGGCTCCAATACTTTGGCCACCTGATGAGAAGAACTAACTCATTGGAAAAAACCCTGATGCTGGGAAAGATTGAAGACAGGAGAAGAGGAGGATGAAAGAGGATGAAATGGTTGGATGGTAACACTGACTTAATGAACATGAGTTTGAGCAGGCTCTGGGAGATGGTGAAGGACTGGGAGGCCTGGTGTGCTGCATTCCCTGGGGTTGCACAAAGTTGGACAGGACTGAGTAACTGAACAACATCATATCTATGGTGCCTGAAGACTTGCACTCACAGGAGGCAGTCATTCAGTCAGGGAAGTATCTAGGAACCTAGGAATTAAGGTCAGAGGCCAGCTTCAGTTTGTCTCTGAAGCCTAAACAGACTATTTAATTTCTCTAACACTATCTCATTTAATGAGACCAGCATTACCCTAATATAATACTAAAATCAGACATTACAGAAAAGCTAAATAAAAACAAATGCTGCTCATGAACACAGATGCAAAAATCCTCAAAAAAAATCTTAGAAAATAAAATTCAACCCAGCATTAAAAGAATTATTTCTAACTGGGATTTATTCCAGATACTCAAGGCTGGCTCAATATTTAAAATCAATTAATGTAATCCATAACATCAAAAAACTAAAAGAGAAAAGGTATACACCCATATCAGTTAATTCAGAAAAAGCATCTGACAAAATCCAATACACATTCATAGTGCAAATTCTTAATAAACTAAGAAAGGAGGGGAACTTTTTCAACTTGAAAGTTTATTCACCAAAATCTTACAGCTTAGACCATACTTAATGGTGAGAAACTCAAAGATTTCCCGCTAAGATCAGGTAAGGCAAAGATGTCCACTCTCACTATTCCTTTTCAACATTGTACTGGAAAACCTTGCTAATATAATAAGGCAAGAAAAGAAAGCAGAATGTATAAAGATTTAGAAGGAAGCCATAAAACTGTCTTTACTTGCAGATGACATGATTGGCTAGTTAGAAAAACTAAGAGGGGTTAGTGAGGTGGAAGGGATGAATACATGGAACACAAATAGTTTTCAGAAGAATGAAAATACTCTGCTTGATACTATCAACTAAAAAATATAGTCACAATCTGAAAGTAGACAGTTATTTTATTTGGTGGGAAAGTTTAGGACTCCAAGCCCAGGAAACAACATCTCAATAGCTCTGAGAAAACTACTCCAAGGAGGCAGAAGGAAAGACAGGCTATATACAAGTTTGCAACAAAGGGAAGAGCAGTCTGAACATTAAGCTCAGGTACTAGGTTTAGGAATTTAGCATGCTATGTATGGGAAGATTGGAGAAGGCAATGGCAACCCACTCCAGTACTCTTGCCTGGAAAATCCCATGGATGGAGGAGCCTGGTAGGCTGCAGTCCATGGGGTCGCTAAGAGTTTGGCACTACTGAGCAACTTCACTTTCACTTTCACGCATTGGAGAAGGAAATGGCAACCCACTCCAGTATTCTTGTCGGGAGAATCCAGGGACAGGGGAGGCTAGTGGGCTGCCGTCTATGGGGTCGCACAGAGTCAGACATGACTGAAGCGACTTAGCAGCAGCAGCAGCAGTATGGGAAGATGCATGCCTATGGGCTCACTAAATTCGTTCCTTTCATACGTACCTCAGTTTCACTTTGTTCAGCGGCTCAGTTGTATCCAACTCTTTGTGACCCCACAGACTGCAGCACTTCAGGCTTCCCTGTCCATCACTAACTCCCAGAGCTTACTCAAACACAGGTACATCAAGTCGGTGATGCCATCCAACCATTTCATGCTCTGTCATCTCCTTCTCCTCCTGCCTTTCCCAGCATCGGGGTCTTTTCTAATGAGTCAGTTCTTCACATCAGGTGGCCAAAGAATTGGGATTTCAGCTACAGCATAAGTCCTTCCAATGAATTCAGGAATTCAGGACTGATTTCCTTTAGGATGGACTGGTTTGATCCCTTTGCAGTCTGAGGGACTCTCAAGAGTCTTCTCCAACACCACAGTTCAAAAACATCAATTCTTCACTGCTCAACTTTCTTTATAGTCCAACTCTCACATCCATACATGACCACTGGAAAAACCATAGCCTTGACTAGATGGGAATTTATCGGCAAAGTAATGTCTCTGCTTTTGAATATGCTGTCTAGATTGGTCATAGCTTCTTCCTAGGAGCAAGTGTCTTTTAATTTCATGGCTGCAATCACCATCTGCAGTGATTCTGGAGCCCCCAAAAATAAAGTCTCTCACTGTTTCATTGTTTCCCCATTTATTTGCCTTCAAGTGATGGGACCAGATGCCATGATCTTCGTTTTCTGAATGTTGAGATTTAAGCCAACTTTTCACTCTCCTCTTTCACTTTCATCAAGAGGCTTTTTAGTTCCTCTTCACTTTCTGCCATATGGGTGGTGTCATCTGCATATCTCAGGTTACTGATACTTCTCCTGGCAATCTTGATTCCAGCTTGTGCTTCTTCCAGCCCAGCGCTTCTCATGATGTACTCTGCATATAAGTTAAATAAACAGGGTGACAACATACAGCCTTGACGTACTCCTTTTCCTATTTGGAACCAGTCTGTTGTTCCATGTCCAGTTCTAACTGTTGCTTCCTGACCTGCACACAGATTTCTCAGGAGGGAGGTCAGGTGCTCTGGTATTCCCATCTCTTTAAGAATTTTCCACAGTTTGTTGTGATCCACACAATCAAAGGCTTTGACATAGTCAATAACGCTAAAGCAGAAGTAGATGCTTTTCTGGAACTCTCTTGCTTCTTCGATGAGGTATCAAGTATGGGAAGATGCACGCCTCTGGACTCACTAAATTCATTCCTTTCATATGCACCTCAGCCATCTGGGGTCAATCCTGTTCACCTTGATTCTTGCATTACCCCCGCTCCTCAGCAAACCATAGTGGGTAGCAGCATCCCCTGGATCACAGTTTTGGGAGACTTCATTCACATTTGGATGCCAGAAATCCAGTGATGGCTGTGACATATCCTGCTTGTCAGTATGGCAGGAAATATTTTCATTTCATGATACTATAATGATGGTTTTATTATAGTATAAAGTGAAGTGAAGTGAAGTTACTCAGTTGTGTCCGACTCTGTGATTCCATGAACTCTATATCCTGTCAGGCTCCTCTGTCCGTGGGATTTTCCTGGCAAGAATACTGGAGTGGGTTGCCATTTCCTTCTCCAGGGGATCTTCCAAACCCAGGGATCAAACCCAGGTCCCCTGCATTGCAAGCAGACTCCCTCCTGGCTGAGCCACAAGGGAAGTCTTATAGCATACTTTTGTTCAAACTTACTTAATGTACTCACCTGGAGTAAACTCTGTGATAAACTGTGTATTGTGCCTGATTATGTGTCAGTGTATGTTCATCAATTGTATCAAATGTATGATTCTGGTAGAGGATGGTTGCAATAAGAAAGCTATGCATGTGGGGGTGAGGGATATACGACAGTCTCTATATCTCCCCCTCTTATTTTTGTTGTAAACCTAAAACTGTTTTATATATAAAACAAAAGGTAAAAACCACTTAATAAGTCACTGAATAAATATGAAGAAAGCAGACATAGACCAAAATAGCTATGCTTATTATGTTCAAAAATAAAAAAAGATAGTATCAAGAATTTTGACAGAGAAAAAATTTAACTACTTTAAAAATAAGTGGGGGAAATTATAGAGCTTAAAGTGTACTGAAGTTCTAAACCTAGTAGGTAGAATTAATGTCAGATTTGATTCCACTAAGTCAAAAAAAATTGTAAAACCTGACTATGGTTTTGAGGGAAATATCTACAATCACACAGAGAACAAACGAAGGAAACAAACACATAAACAAAAGAAGGAAAATACAGAAAACAGCATAGAAAACCTGTTAAATAATATGAAAAGCTCTAATTGACAAGTTCTTAGCATTTCAGATGGAGATGAGAGTAAGAGTGAGGCAGAATCCATATTCAAAGAGGATAATGGCCAAAAGGTTTTCAAAAATAATACTAAAATAAAATTCCTGTTACAGAGTAAGTCTGACATTTTGACAACTGCTAAAAATAAAAGCCAAGACAACAATCTAAAAGGAAGGAGTATAGTAATGGGCTCAGGAAGGAACTTTAAAGGAGTATCAATAAAATGACAGTTGGCTTCTTAAAAGAAAAAAATGGACACCAGGACACTATAGAATTATATTCCTTTTTCTTTAAGAAAATAATTTTAAATGTAAAATGAAGCCTAAATAAAGACATTTTCTGACAAAATAAAGAAAATTCATCTCTGCTGTAAATATAATGGAAAATACTATCCTTCACAAGAAGGAAATTAACCTGAATGAAAATTGAGGATAAAGACTATGTATCACTAATAGAAAGTTTTCATATAGCTGTACATTTAATATTATAAAAATATTTATTAAGTATATAAAAAAGT
Organism: Capricornis sumatraensis; assembly: GCF_032405125.1. Lineage (NCBI taxonomy): Eukaryota > Metazoa > Chordata > Mammalia > Artiodactyla > Bovidae > Capricornis > Capricornis sumatraensis. The sequence continues at coordinate 40,613,886 of NC_091074.1, read as the reverse complement.
ATACAACAGTAATAAAAATACTTATGAAGTGTACAACATGGAGGAAATTGAAATACATTAAAATGTTAAAACATGTTAAGAAAGTATTTGGTGCTAATGTAAAAAATACATATTTAATGTTAGTATATTTATAGTGTAATAACTACAATTCACTGTGAAGATGTAACAGTTGTTGGCAGCTGTGCACTAAAAATCTGCAGTACCCAAAAAGCAGAGACTAAAACACATACAAGGAGGAAAATATAGAAATTGTCCAGAAACTTCTCTTCAGGACTGAAAGACCTTTCCCTCAACTATTTGGAATAGTGTGAGCTACCAACTCCCAGTTGTTAGCCCTCTCGGAAATTGTCTTGGCTGCAGAGAGCTGGCTCGTCTAAGAAAACTTGTTTCTGGTGACAGAGTATATCCAAAGACCCATTATGTAAATATCAAGCAAATGGATGCAACATGGGGCAACTCTGAAGAGCCAACCAGCTTCAGTGCTCTGCTCAGGTTTGCTGGCTGAAGTCTTTGTAGAGAATGCACGACAGCCCAACTACTTCCTTGGCCTACTCTGGCTTTTTCCATTTCTATCTGTAAGCATTGATCCCAAGAGCACTTTTTAATATACTTCCAGTACACTATTTTGTCTCAGACAAAATTGATACAATATTGAGCAAAAATGAAAAACATCTGAAAAGCAATCAATAAAGAGGCTCTTACTGATACAGTCAATTTTGCACTCAGATACTAGAAAATAAAACTAAATTTTATGTGCTCATGGGACATTATAGTATTTGTGTTTATTTATTTATTGAAGTATAGTTGATTTACAATATTGCATTAGTTGCTTGAGTATAGCAAAGTTATATATGTCTACAATCTTAAAAAAAAATGGAACTGGAGAAAAATCAATAGTCAAAGGAAGAACTAAAAATATTTTCCATTGATATATTAGTCAAAGATTTAAAATCACCATTATATAAAATGTTTTGGAAAAAAAAGAGCAAGTTGACAGAATAAAAGGACAAAAGGAAGTTAACTGGGGAAAAAAGGAAAATAAATTGTCCCTTAGGAACATGAAATTATATTTAACATAATAATAACACCAACACATAAAACTATAGGGTGATACCATTTCTCTTTTGGCAAATTGGCAATATCAGAAAGACCAACCTGTTAGCAAGATGTAGAAGGAATTTTATGTGTTATGGGCATATTTTAAAATGTTAGAACCTTTACTAAATAGACTTTGATTCACTTCTACAAATGTAAAACTATATATATATATATATATATATATATATATATATATATGTATATCTTATAACATATTATAGCAAAATTGGAAAAAAAATCTGTAACTTCAACATCATAATAGGTAACTAGCTGGGTACATTATGATATATGCATACTAATACATAATTAAAAGAACTTATTAGTTATCAAAAGAAGTAAGATGTTCATTGTGGAATTATTTCCAGTATACATCACTAATTTTAAAATGCAGGTTACAGGTACATTGCATAGTTTGCTAAAAATTTACAAAATACAAGGGGCAGTACACAAATATGTATTCTTGCAAAAGAGGACATGGGGAGGATATAGCTGAAGAGATGCAAATGGAGTAATATTTTCTTGAATATACCATTTTTAGAAAGTTTTTGTATTTGAACCATGTCAGTTTTACACATGAAAAATTTAAAAAAATAATTAAAGTAAGGGTAAAAAATTTAATCAAAAATAAAGAGAAATAATTAATGGAACTATGTTATCATGTTGTTAACAAAATCATGCAAAAACAGTAAGAACTTTGTAATAAATTTAAATACCGTACATTAACTAAAAACTCTTTATGGGGTATACTCTAAAGATAAAAGAAATTACCAAGATATCTTAAACTACAAAGTTAACATTATAACTTTAAAATTACTTTAAGTATATCACAGAACAACATACATTCATACATATATATTTACATACTTGATGGAAAGTCACTTCAGTCGTGTCCAACTCTGTGCGACCCCATAGATGGCAGCCTATGAGGCTCCCCCATCCCTGGGATTCTCCAGGCAAGAACACTGGAGTGGGTTGCCATTTCCTTCTCCAATGCATGAAAGTGAAAAGTGAAAGTGAAATCGCTCAGTCGTGTCTGACACTTTGTGACTCCATGGACTGCAGCCTACCAGGCTCCTCTGCCTATGGGATTTTCCAGGCAAGAGTACTGGAGTGGGGTGCCATTGCCTTCTCTGATTTACATACTTACATATGTTAATAATGAAAGATATGTTCCATATTAGAGAAAAGTAAAGGTACAAAAAGGTTACACACTATATTTAAATTGGAAATATTAATAAAAACTCAGGTTTTAAAACACATAAATATCAAGAGCTGGGAAGTTTTAGTCTCCTTCTTACTGCAACAGCGGAACAAACTGAGAATCAATGATCTATCTTAGACTCATCAGGGGACTGAGGATATAAAGGCTAACTGCTAGACTGAAAGTCAGAAAGACAGTCAAAGCAAAGGAGTCACAGATCTTCACCTGGAGAAGAAACAGCTGGAGCCATTAACTGATAGGAAAAGTTAAAGGACATTTTGAAGAATTGCTAGAGTATGAATACAGACCATCATGAAGATGAAAGTGAGAAACTCTTCAGGCTTATAGTATTAGGAAGGCACAAACTTCTGTAGATGTGTCTGCAGGGAACCAACCAGAATCTACTGGTGAAGAGCTGCCACTCCCATCATCCATTTGTCAGAGGAAGGGGAAAGTAGCCCCTGTGTACCAGGTTAGAGCTTCCTCCATAACAGAGGCCTATTCTCCAGAGGAAAAAGAAATTGTCAGAGCCTTACCGGAGAGGTTATTTCCCCAGATCTAGCCCTCTCTGGCCTTCCTGTCTCATGGTGGGTAGGGGGAGTAAGCTAAGAAATGCTATTAAAAACCACAGTTCAGGGACGTGGGTCTACTATAACAATGAGGTGCAGTCATAATATTGTAGAATGCTTTCCTTTCACCACACCTGATCATCACAGACAATGGGAAGACCAAAGCAGGCATGGTCTAGGAATTCAACTGTGCCTAAGATATAGTAAATATTCCAAACACCTCAACTCCTAATCAGAGTTACATACATGCTCACTCTAAGGTTATTTACCTCAATCCATTTTCATCACATCTGGCATTCAAGAAAAATATAAAAATTAAAAGACATGCTAAAAAGTTCAGAAGAAACAAAATCTGAAAACACAAAGCAAGCATTAGAAACAAACAGATATGAAACAAATGTTAGAATCAGAGAGGAGTTTTAAAATAATTATAATTTATATAATAATGACTCTAATGAAAAAGTAAATAAAATGCAAGAACAGATGAGGAATATAAGGACTGAGATGGATATTCTAAAAAAAGAATCAAAAGAATAAGCTAGAAATTACAACACTGTGACAGAACTAAAGAATGCTATCAGTTAGTCCTTTAACATACTAAACATGGCTTGGTAAAGAATTTAATGTTCTTGAAAAAACATTATCTTAATTATAGAGGGACAAGGTTTTTTTTATTAATATATATACAGTTGACTGTTCATCAGAAACTGTACAAGAAAGGAAAGAGCAGAGTAACAGGTAGATAGACAGATACCAATATAGACACAGATATTTCCAAAAAAAATATATTCACCAACATAGATCTTTCTTAACAAGCTAATACTTCATAAGGATAAATGAAGACTTCCTTTTAAACAAAACGGGAAATTCATTGTGAGCAGTTCTGTAAATAAAAGTTACAAGTTTTTTATGGAGAACGAAATGTTGTATTTCAGAAACTCAGATCCACACAAAGATAGTCATGGAAGAATTAAATATAAATAAAATATTATTTTCCTTATTCTTAATTAAGATAACCTAAAAGATAACTTTTTTTTCCTTTGATGTAAAACTAGTAACAAGAAAGGAATGATAACAGTGCCAAAATGAACGAGGCAGGAAGGAATTGGGAACATTTCGTTATTAAGAACACTCATTACAAGAGAAGCAATATATGTTATGTGAAGGTGGATTAGATAAGTTAAAATGTATATTGTAAATTACAGGGGAACCACAAAAAAAGGGATACAACCAATATTCTAAGAGAAGAGTTTAAATTATATCACATAAAATATTAAACCAGATTAGACAGAAAACAGAAGGAAAAGAAGGAAATAATGCAAGGCACAGAAAACAGTTACAAGCATAGTGGTATTAGACTAAAACATTAACCATTTTAAATCTGAATGGTCTAAATACCACAATTATAAAACAGAATGAATTTTAAAAAGACGATTATATTTTGCTTATAGAAAATTCAATTTAAATATGAAGTTTCATATAGGTTAAAAGAAAAGTATTAGAGAAAGATATAGTACTTCAATGCTAAAAATAGAAAGCTGGAGTAGTCATAGTAATCTAAAATAAATTAGACTTTGGAGCAAGGAAAGCTACTAGGGATAAAGCTAGACATTGAATATCAATAAAGAGGTCAATTCTCCAAGAGGAGATTAAAATCTTTAATGTCTGTGCACCTAGCAATGGAGAGACAAAAGACATGAGGCAACACACATATACAAGTAAAAACAGACAAACTCACTATTATTATTAAAATTTTCAACAGCCTTCTATGCCCATAAATTTGGTAACTCAGAAGAAGTGAACCATATCTTTGATAGACTCAAACCCACCAAACCCACACAATGAAAAGTAATCTGAATAGGCCAGTATCTCTTAAAGGAATTGATTAATAGCCAATAATCTTCTAAAGAGCAAAGCACCACACCACACCTAAAGTGGCTTCAAGGATTAATTCTTCTAAATATTTAAAGAAAAATGATACTAATTATCCACAATATACTGCAAAATATATAATTATAAGAAATGCTTCCTAACTCATTCTATAAATTAATCAATCAATAACATAAAGACAAATAAGAGAGTTATGATATGAAAAGGAAAGTATGGACTAACACCTCTCATGAAAATAAATGCAATAAATTCTCAACAAAATTTTAGCAGAGAAAATTCAGTAATATTTTAAAACACTTATAAACCACACCAAAGTGGGTATTTTCTAATTATTCAGGGTTGTTTCAACATTCAAAAATCAATGTATCTACCACATTGACAACTGAAACAGAAAGATACTTGACAGAATTCACTATCCATTAATGATAAGAACTCAGCATATTAGGAATAGAAAATAATTTTCTCAATTTGATAAAGAACATCTATAAAAACATTCTTTAAATACTACATTTTATGGTGAAACTTCAATGGTTTTCCCCCAAGGATGAGAACAAGTCAAGGGTTTCTTCTTTCAACACTTCCTTTCAACTTTGCACTAGGATTTTACCTAGTTCAGTAAGTTGCTGCTGCTGCTAAGTCACTTCAGTCGTGTCTGACTCTGTGTGATCCCATAGACGGCAGCTCACCAGGCTCCTCTCTCCCTAGGATTCTCTCTCTGTCCACGGGATTCTCTAGGCAAGAATATTGGAGTGGGCTGCCATTTCCTTCTCCGTTCAGTAAGTTAAGAAAAGGAAATAACATACATACAGATTAGTAAGGCAGCAATAAAACTGTCTTTGTTCTGAGACAATATGATCCTTGTAGAAATAATCAAAGAATCAACAAAGGAGTTATTGAAACTAATAATCCAGTACAGAAAGGTCAGGGGACATAAAGTTACTACACAAAAGTCAATTACTCTTTTTATACTAACAATGAACAGCTAAATTTTGAAACTAAAAATACAATACCATTTATGATAAAACCAAAAAAAAAAAGTAATCAGGTATAAATTTGACAAATTATGTAAAGGTCCTCTATGTAAAAAAAAACAAACAAACAAACAAAAAAAAACAACTATAGAACTCTAATGAAAGAAAAATAATATCTAAATAAATAGATATTTCATGAATAGGAAGACTCAGTATTATTTGTAAAATGTCAGTGTTTACCAATTTGACTTACAGATTCAATACAACCCCAACTGATATCTCAGAAAGCTATTCTGTTGATATTGAGAAATGTAAGTCAGAAAGAAACTGCAAAGGATCTAAGATGATGAACACAGTATTGAAAAAGAAGAAAAATATACTTGGAAATTTCATGCTACTCAATTCCAGTATTTAATATAACACTACAATATTTATGTTTTGAAAATGTGTGAGATCTCCAGGTGAAATCTGAAAGTAGTCCCCACAAATGGAGGGGAATGAGAGGCCTAAGAAAGAGGCAGACCATTCAAAATTGGTAGGTGACAGTCTTATTTATTTATTTTTTTATTTATTTTTTTTTTTTACCAGTATGACATACTTTGCTATAGGACCTAGAATCAGAATACTTGTAAAAATGTACCATTATTATTGATGGGTACACTTAATAGGGGATATTCATTCTCAGTCATAACTTAAGCAATCTTTTAATGCTGTGAAGAGATACCCCACGCCCAAGGTAAGAGAAACCCAAGATGGTAGGTGTTGCAGGAGGGCATCAGAGGGCAGACACACAAACCATACTCACAGAAAACTAGTCAATCTAATCACATTTGGACCACAGCCTTGTCTAACTCAATGAAACCAAGCCATGCCTGCGGGGCAACCCAAAACGGCCGGGTCATGGTGGAGAGGTCTGACAGAATGTGGTCCACTGGAGAAGGGAATGGCAAGACACTTCAGTATTCTTGCCTTGACCCCATGAACAGTATGAAAAGGAAAATTATAGGATACCAAAAGAGGAACTCCCCAGGTCAGTAGGTGCCCAATATGCTACTGGAGATCAGTTGAGAAATAACTCCAGAAAGAATGAAGGAATGGAGCCAAAGCAAAAACAATACCCAGTTGTGGATGTGATGTGATAGAAGCAAAGTCTGATGCTGAAAAGAGCAATATTGCATAGGAACCTGGAATGTCAGGTCCATGAATCAAGGCAAATTGGAAGCGGTCAAACAAGAGATGGCAAGGGTGAACATCAGCATTCTAGGAATCAGTGAACTAAAATGGACTGGGATGGGTGAATTTAACTCAGATGACCATTATATCTACTACTGTGGGCAGGAATCCCTCAGAAGAAATGGAGTAGCCATCATAGTCAACAAAACAGACCAAAATGCAGTACTTGGATGCAATCTCAAAAAAAAACACAATGATTTCTGTTCATTTCCAAGGCAAACCATTCAATATCACAGTTATCCAAGTCTATGCCCCAACCAGTAACACTGAAGAAACTGAAGTTGAACGGTTTCATGAAGACCTACAAGACCTTTTAGAACTAACACCCAAAAAAGATGTCCTTTTCATTATAGGGGACTGGAATGCAAAAATAGGAAGTCAAGAAACACCTGGAGTAACAGGCAAATTTGGCTTTGGAATGCAGAATGAAGCAGGGCAAAGACTAATAGAGTTTTGTCAAGAAAATGCACGGTCATAGCAAACACCCTCTTCCAACGACACAAGAGAAGACTCTACACATGGATGTCAACAGATGGTCAACACCAAAAGCAGATTGATTATATTCTTTGCAGCCAAAGATGGAGAAGCTCTATACAGTCAACAAAAACAAGACCAGGAGCTGACGGTGGCTCAGATCATGAACTCCTTATTACCAAATTCAGACTCAGATTGAAGAAAGTAGGGAAAACTGCTAGACCATTCAGGTATGACCGAAATCAAATCCCTTATGATTATGCAGAGGAAGTGAGAAATAGATTTAAGGGCCTAGATATGATAGAGTGCCTGATGAACTATGGAATGAGGTTCGTGACATTGTACAGGAGACAAGGATCAAGACCATCCCCATGAAAAAGAAATGCAAAAGAGCAAAATGGCTGTCTGGGGAGGCCTTACAAATAGCTGTGAAAAGAAGAGAGGCAAAAAGCAAAGGAGAAAAGGAAAGATATAAGCATCTGAATGCAGAGTTCCAAAGAATAGCAAGAGGAGATAAGAAAGCCTTCTTCAGTAATCAATGCAAAGAAACAGAGGAAAAGAACAGAATGGGAAAGACTAGAGATTTCTTTAAGCAAATTAGAGATACCAAGGGAACATTTCATGCAAAGATGGGCTTGATAAAGGACAGAAATGGTATGGGCCTAACAGAAGCAGAAGATATTAAGAAGAGGTGGCAAGAATACACAGAAGAACTGGACAAAAAACATCTTCACGACCAAGATAATCATGATGATGTGATCACTCACCTAGAGCCAGACATCCTGGAATGTGAAGTCAAGTGAGCCTTTGAAATCATCACGACAAACAAAGCTAGTGGAGGTGATGGAATTCCAGTTGAGTTGTTTCAAATCCTGAAAGATGATGCTGTGATAAAGTGCTGCACACAATATGCCAGCAAATTTGGAAAACTCAGCATTGGCCACAGGAATGGAACAGGGCAGTTTTCATTCCAATCCCATAGAAAGGCAATGCCAAAGAATGCTCAAACTACCGCACAACTGCACTCATCTCACATACTAGTAAAATAATGCTCAAAATTCTCCAAGCCTGGCTTCAGCAATACGTGAACCGTGAACTCCCTGATGTTCAAACTGGTTTTAGAAAAGGCAGAGGAACCAGAGATCAAATTGCCAACATCTTCTGGATCATGGAAAAAGCAAGAGAGTTCCATAAAAACATCTATTTCTGCTTTATTGACTATGTCAAAGCCTTTGACCTTGTGGATCACAATAAACTGTGAAAAATTCTGAAAAAGATGGGAATACCAGACCACCTAACCTGCCTCTTGAGAAATCTGTATGCAGGTCAGGAAGCAACAGTTATAACTGGACATGGAACAACAGACTGGTTCCAAATAGGGAAAGGAGTACATCAAGGCTGTATATTGTCACCCTGCTTATTTAACTTATATTCAGAGTACATCATGAGAAACACTGGACTGGAAGAAACACAAGCTGGAATCAAGTTGCCAGGAGAAATATCAAGAACCTCAGATATGCAGAAGACATCACTCTTATGGCAGAAAGTGAAGAGGAGCTAAAAAGCCTCTTGATGAAAGTGAAAGTGGAGAGTGAAAAAGTTGGCTTAAATCTCAACATTCAGAAAACGAAGATCATGGTATCCGGTCCCATCACTTCATGGGAAATGGATAGGGAAACAGTGGAAACAGTGTTAGAGTTTATTTTTAGGGGCTCTAAAATCACTGTAGATGGTAACTTCAGCCATGAAATTAAAAGACGTTTACTCCTTGGAAGAAAAGTTATGACCAACCTAGATAACATATTCAAAAGCAGAGACATTACTTTTCCGACTAAGGTCCGTCTAGTCAAGGTTATGGTTTTTCCTATGGTCATGTATGGATGTGAGAGTTGGATTGTGAAGAAGGCTGAGCACTGAAGAACTGATGCTTTTGAACTGTGGTGTTGGAGAAGACTCTTGAGAGTCCCTTGGACTGCGAGGAGATCCAATCAGTCCATTCTGAAGGGGATCAGCCCTGGGATTTCTTTGGAAGGAATGATGCTTAAAGCTGAAGCTCCAGTACTTTGGCCACCTCATGCAAAGAGTTGACTCATTGGAAAATACTCCGATGCTGGGAGGGATTGGGGGCAGGAGGAGAAGGGGATGACAGAGGATGAGATGGCTGGATGGCATCACTGACTCAATGGATGTGAGTCTGAGTGAACTCCGGGAGTTGGTGCTGGACAGGGAGGCCTGGTGTGCTGCGATTCATGGGGTCGCAAAGAGTCAGACACGACTGAGCGACTGAACTGAACTGAACTGATTTTTTTAAATATAAATCTATTTATTTTAATTGGAGGCTAATTACTTTATAATATTATAGTGGTTTGCCATACATTGATATGAATCCGCCACGGGTGTACATGTGTTCCTCATCCTGAACCTCCCTTCCACCTCCCTCCTCATCCCATCCCTCTGGCTCATCCCAGTGCACCAGCCCCTAGCAACCTGTCTCAGACATCGAACCTAGACTGGCGATTCATTTCACATATGATAATGTACATGTTTCAATGCCATTCCCCCAAATCATCCCACCCTCACCTTCTCCCACAGAGTCCAAAAGACTTTTCTACACATCTGTGTCTTTTTTTCTGTCTCACATATAGGGTTATCATTACCATCTTTCTCAATTCCAAATATATGCATTAGTATACTGTATTGGTGTTTTTCCTTCCGGCTTACTTCAATCTGTATAATAGGCTCCAGTTTCATCCACCTCATTAGAACTGATTCAAATGTGTTCTTTTTAATGGCTGAGTAATATTCCATTGTCTATATGTACCACAGCTTTCTTATCCATTCATCTGCCGATGGACATCTAGGTTGCTTCCATGTCCTGGCTATTATAAACAGTGCTGCGATGAACATTGGGGTACACATGTCTCTTTCAATTCTGGTTTCCTTGGTATGTATGCCCAGCAGTGGGATTGGTGGGTCATAGGTGACTTAAAAGTTATATAGAGACTTTAACTGGGTTCAGTCACATATTCAGTCCACATGGTCTTGAAGCACTTTACTCTCTCAAGTCTACTTTTTTGATACAGATTCAGCTAAGGGAATGGTGAGCAGAATGTATGTTCCAACTACATGACACAGGGTAAGGAGTCACCGATTGCCTGGGTTCAGCTTTTGGTCCACCAGTGGTCATGTCCTCTCCATAACTTCCTCTAACAGTAATCCAGGCAACATGGTATTAGCAAAAGAATACACACATATCCAGTAAAACAAAATAGGCAGCCTAGAGACAGACTCACAGAAAGATAATCCAGTGAAGAAAGTTCTACAAATGGTGCTAAACATTAAATATACAAATGTGATAATTATTTAAAAAATACTTGGAACAGTAACAAATAAATCTAATCACAGAATTTACAACTTTCGTGCACACACACACACACACACACATAGAGGTAGATAAAAGACCTAAAAGAAAATGCAAAACTACAAAACTTCTAGGAGAAAGCATGGTAGAAAATCTAGGTGACTTTGAAATTAGGTATGAGTTTTGAGATAAAACATCTAATACAATTCATGGGGAAAATAGATAGATGGATTTATTAAAATGAAAACTTTCCTCTGTGAAAAACATTTAAGGGAATGAAATGGAAAGCTACATGCCAGAAAAAAGACTATCAAAACACACTTATAAAGAACTAACACATGTAAGAATTAAAGATTTTAAAATTAAAAAAAAATAATAATAAATAAATAAAAAAAAATTAAAAAAAAGAACTAATACATTATACTAACACATATATAAGGAATTTAGAAAGATGGTAATCATAACCCTGTATGAAAGACAGCAAAAGAGACACAGATGTATAGAATAGTCTTTTGGACTCCGTGGGAGAGGAAGAGGGTGGGATGATTTGGGAGAATGGCATTGAAACATGTATAATATCATATAAGAAACAAATTGCCAGTCTAGGTTTGATGCAGGGTGCAGGATGCTTGGGGCTGGTACACTGGGATGACCCAGAGGGATGGTGTGGGGAGGGGGGTAGGAGGGGGGTTTGGGATTGAGAACACGTGTACACCCATGGTGGATTCATGTTGATGTGTAGCAAAATCAATACAATATTGTAAAGTAAAAAAAAATAATAATAAATAAATAAGAAAACAAACAAACAAAAAAGAACTATGAAAGAACTCAACACTCAAGAATAAGAAAAAGGATCAACTCACATCAGAACTAGAATCTGAAGAGATATCTCACCAAAGAAGACATACAGATGGCAAGTAAGCACATGAAAAGATTTTATCCATAAAACACCACTAAGGAATTGAAAATTAAAATAAGACAGCATTATACACCTATTAGATTAGCTAAAATTAAAAAAAAAACAACCTTATAACTTCATTTATGGTGAAGAGGTAAAAGAACAGTTACATTCATTACTTGTGGGAATGCAAAATAGTACAACCACTTTGGAAGCATTTGGACATTTCTTACAAAGCTAAAAAATGGGGAAACAATGGGGAAGCAAAGAAATGGGGGAACAATGGAAACAGTGAGAGTTTTTTTTTTTTTTTTTGGGGGGGGGGGTTGCTCCAAAATTACTGCACATGGTGACTGCAGCCACAAAATTAAAAGACACTTGCTCCTTGGAAGAAAAGCTATGACAAACCTAGACAGCATATTAAAAAGTGAAGACATTGCTTTGCTGACAAAGTTCCATCTAGTCAAGGCTATGGTTTTTCCTATAGTCATGTATGGATATGAGAGTTGGACTATAAACAAAGCTGAGCACTGAAGAATTGATGCTTTTGAACTGTGGGGTTGGAGAAGGCTCTTGAGAGTCCCTTGGACTGCAAGGAGATCCGACCAGTCAATCCTAAAGGAAATCAGTCCTTGAATATTCTTTGGAAGAACTGATGCTAAATCAGCAACTCCAATTCTTTGGCCACACGAAGAACTGACTCATAGGAAAAGACTCCTACGGTGGGCAAGATTGAAGGCAGGAGGAGAAGACGATGACAGAGGATGAGACGGTTGGATGGCATCACCAACTTGATGGACATGAGTTTGAGAAAGCACCAGGAGTTGGTGATGGACAGGGTAGCCTGGCATGTGCAGTCCATGGGGTCACAAAGAGTTGGACATGACTGAGTGACTGAAGTGAACTACAAAGCTAAACATACACTTCACATGTGAAGTATTAATTGCATTCCTTGGTATTTACCAACTGACTGGAAAATTTAGGTTCATATAAAAAATTCCATACAAGTATCACAATCACCAAAAATAAAAGTTAACAAGATGCCCTTCAGTAGATCAGTGGAGACTCTGCTGTGATAGATTCAAAATATATAATATTTACTCAGTGATAAAAACATGAACAATCAAGCCACAAAAAATGTGTGAATCTTAAATGCATATTTATTAGTAAAAGGCTTAACAGTTGATTTCAACTAAATGACACCGTGGAAAAGCCAAAGCTACTGAGACAATCAAATAAAGTGTTTGCCAGGGTTTTGGGGAAAGGGGAGGTAAGGTTTAATATGTGAAACACAAGGGAGGTTTTAGGAATGTGAATCTATTATGTATAATATTATATTTTTTGATAAATGACAATATTCATTTTCCAAAATCTATTTATCAACACAGGACAAAATGTGAACTTTAATATTTTAAAATTTTTAAAATAATGATTTAAGGTAAATAAAAGTAATGATTAGGGACTCCCAGGATGGAATGCAGAATGTGACAAAACAACTGAATTTTATTACAAATACATAAAGCAACTTGACTGGATAGGGTAGGGTAAATGTTCTAAGGTAAATAACTGAAAGTTAGTGGAGACTATAAAATTAAATGGGGGAAAAATATACATATTCACTGAACTTGAGTTGAAAAAGGTATATTCCATCAGATATGAGTTAATAATTCTGAATATATATGTCTCCTAGAATTAAAGTAAATGGAAGGTGGATGATGAAAAATCAATTTCCTCACTTTTGTAGTGATAGCTTAGAGATAAGCAAGAAGAAGGAGCAAAGAATATGTGGCAATAAATGAGAATGGGAGACATCAGTATGAACCTATATTTAGATTAATATAGATATATATGGTGACATGGGCTTCCCCGGTAGCTCAGCTAATAAAGAATCTGCTTGAAATGCAGGAGACCCTGGTTTGATTCCTGAGTAAGGAAGATCCCTGGAGAAAGAATAGGCTACCCACTCCAGTATTCTTGGGCTTCCCTGGTAGCCCAGATGGTAAAGAATCCCCCTAAAATGCAGGAGACCTGGGCTCGACCACTGGGATGGGAAGATCCCCTGAAGGAAGGCATGACAACCCACCCTGGTATTTTCTCCTGGGAAATCCCAGTGGGGTCACAAAGAGTCAGACATGACTGAGTGACTAAGCATAGAACAGCACATATAGTGACATAAGGTATCTATAAATATAGGTATGTATATACACACGGGTTAGTATATACACATATACTTTTCCTGCACTGATACTGATAAAGGCAAAGATACCCCAGGAGTATAGCAAGGAGTATAGAAAGGAGTAAATCTATATCATGTTTACTAATCTAAACCTGTATTACTAACTAGGTTTACTAATTAAATCTATGTTAAGGTTCTTCAAAGAATCAGAGCTAATTATACACACACACACACATATAGAAAGTGTTTATAATGAGGGACTGGCCCACACAATTATAGAGATAGAAAAGTATCATCATCTGCCATCTGCAAGCTAGAGACCCAGGAAAGCTCGTGGTGTAATTCGAGTTTAAATTCAAAGGCCCCAGGACCAGGGGAGTCAATTATAAGTGAGACCAATTCCAAATGTCCAAGAATCAGGAGAACCAATGTCTGAGAACAGAAGGTGTATGTTCCAGCTCAAGCAGAGAGCAAATTTACCCTTCCTCTGCTTTATTGTTCTACTTAGGCCCTCAATGAATTGGATGATATCTACCTGCCATGGAACTTACCTTTACTCATTCAAGTTATCTTTATTACCCATTCAATGTTAATCTCATCTGGAGACTCTCTTACAGACACACTCAGAAATATGTTTTACCAGCTATCACATTATACCTTAAGCCAGTCAAGTTAAATATAAAATTAACCATCTTATCATCTGTTGCCCACGATTTGGTTTCTAATTCCAACCTCCAAAACAAAGAACTAGAACTTTGAATGTATGGTTATTCCAAGACTAAGGTAGGAAATATACCAAATGAGCCTGGACAAATATCTTGTGGTGCCAGAACAAGTTCTAAAACAAAACAAAGCAAAACAATGATGTGGAATTTAAACAACTAGAACCAACTGAAAGATCCCCCAAACAATTTGAGCAACAAAATAAATAAGTACTGCATTCTGACTCAGAGCACAATGTAAATATTCATGAGTATTTACTAATATAATAGGTAGTCGAACAAAGAAAGAGGCAAATGAGGGATGAGATTTCCAATGCAGAATGAAATGCAAATAATTTGTGTAGTAAGTTTGTCTTACTGGAGGCAGAAATTAATTCCACATTTTTCAAGTCTTGTTTTCATATTGTGACTTCTCTCCAAAGTGTAAGATATAGAAATGGGGAAAAAGAATAACTGGACAGTGGAGAAACTTGACAAACCATCGCCCCAACCAGAAGATCAGGATTAACAACAACAATGTCAGTATCCTACATACCCTTGATGTGATGCACTAAAAATGGCACTTCACCTCTGGTCTTCCTTCCAAAAGCCCATAACCTCAGTCTAATCATAAGAAATACATCAGACTTTCTAACTCTAATTGAGGAAATTATAACAGAGAAACTTTCTATATAATACCTGAACAGTACTCTTCACAGTTTTAAGGTCATTGAAAACATGAAATATCTGAGGAACTCTTACAGCCAAGAGAATCCTAAGGAGACACAATGACTAAAGGCAATATGGTATGTTGGATGAGACCCTGGAACAAAAGGAAAGTTAATAAAATCTGAACAAGATGTGGATTTCATAATACTGTTTCAATATTGGTTAATTAACTATAACAAATGTATCACATTAAAGTTAGATGTTAATTATAAAGGAAAACAATAGAATTTATTTTTAAAAAACTATACTGTCTGTGCAATATTTCTATAAATCTAAAAGTGTTCTAAAATATAAAACTCACTTAAAACTATATGCTACACCTCTCCACAGAAAAGCTATGATACTGCAAGAGTAATTAGCACATAGTAATTAGTAAATAACACACCTAGCACCCAGGTCTGGTTTACAACTACCCTTTGCCACTATAAAAAACTAGGACTCTTTGAAGACACTTCTGAATATAGTTATATGGCAAGCAAAAAGGAAAGTAAAACTGATAAATGTTATTATAAAAGAGGCACTCAAAGACTAGTTTAGTTCAGTCACTCATTCGTGTCCAACTCTTTGTGACCTCATGGACTACAGCACACCAGGCTTCCCTATCCATCAACTCCCAGAGCTTTCTCAAACTCCTGTCCATCAAGCCGGTGATGCCATCCAACCAAAGACTAGTGGAATCATGTAACAAAAAATGAATGCTTCTTGAAAGAGATTATATTGATCACATTTTGTGCAAACTGAGTATCAAAATGAATATTTATAGTAATAATTAATTAATAAAACATGTGAATCCATAATTATATATAAGGAGAAAGATATTGAGAGAGAGTAGGGGAGAGAAAAACCACTTTGAATACATTTAGTTCCTTTAGTTCCTAAACCCTCCAGTACATTTAAAAAACTCATCAGTAAGCCATGTACAGCTCACTAGCACAAATGCAATCTTTCTATGTATAAACATCCATATAAAAGAAAGTTTGTATTTTAAAAACTACATAAAAGCATAACATAGTAAATCCTGAAGATAAGTGGATATGTATTAGAAATGTTGATTCAAAATCAAGCATTCAATAATAATGTTAAGAGCATCATTTAATCATAAAAATATTTCACTGTATCTATTAAGGATGAAATAAATTTTAAGTACTTGGAGATATGCCTCATATTCAATATACTTTCATATAATTAATATTATTTAATAGCAATCATAAAATCACAATGATCTGAGAGACAGATATCTGTATCTAACAATTTTTTAATTCGTATCCATTCTTTATCTCAGTTGCTTTTAACCATTTTTTCCACAAAATTTATGTACAATTACATCTATAGTTTATGTTATAGGATATGTTAAAGACATTACATTGTAATTTTTAATCCAAGTAACTTTCACCTTAATTTTGAAACTGAATTTCAAGAAACATGACTCTACATTCTATGATATTTTTGAATAACATTTCACTATTTTCATTTCATCACATAATATTGCACAGCTATTATCACTTATCCTTTAGGCTTGTGTCAGCAAGATAGAGTTTAGAAAGTATGATTCACTTTTCTCTGGTATATAACATTACTAATATACTTGGAATTTCAGCCCAATGAAACATTTTCAGGCTCATTTTTATTGAAAAAATATTTTTTCAATACTATTTTTCAAGTCTAGACCAAAGACAAGTTTAAAAAAATCTTACTACTGTTTGTGTGAATCACATACCAATGTATATCATCAACTGAATATTGAAACTGTAAGATGTAAATGGTGATTATTTGTGAGTTAATATAGTTTTCAGATGAGCATAAAACTAATAAAAAGGAAAAATGATACACATGATATATAAAGTAAAATGATATATATTGTTACCTTGCCAATACCAATTTTATTCTATATATTTTTATTAGTTAGAGTTTTTATAGTTACTATTGAAATATTTTGGAGATTCCACTTTCCATTCCTTTTTCACCATTAATCATGGTACTTAGTATGCGTAAAACATAGATGTTAGATGTTTGACTTCCTGTACTTGGAAATTTTCATGCACTTGTCTTGAAATTTGAAATGCTACAGACATAGAAAAGACAAATCCCTTTTACATATTTCTGCTAAATACCCAATAAATATTTAAGCCATCTGGGCCTCCTGGGAATCCAGGTCAGTAATTTCTAGCCTGCCTGAGCAACAGAATTATTTCCAACAGTTTAAAGAATAGCCATGCCCAAGTCATATCCCTGATTAGTCCACACAAGCAATTAGAATGAAAGAAATGAACTGTGTAAACTACCACCTCAGCAACTTAATTGACACCTCAGCAATGAAATTTAACTGTGTTTCCTTTTTCTACTCCTTCCCCTTCCCCACTTAGCCTTCTTCTCATTACTTTTCTGATAGAGATCTGACACCTTAAAGAAAAGATGTGAAAACACAGAGAAGGGAAAAGCAGGCTTTTTTTTTTTTTTTTTCTGACTTACAAAGGTATTCTGGTGATATTAGGGGAATAATAGTGGATAATACTTGTAAAGGTTTTACTGTTGTCCAGACAAATTTCTGGTTATTCATACATTTCACATTTTCTGAGGAAAATACTATTACCTTTCTTACGTATCAAATGAAGAAAGCAAAGTGCATGCTGGTTAAATAACAAGGTTGAGAAGGTAGTCAGTAGATGTGTACGATTCACCCTTAATCTGACCTTAGAGTCCATGCTTTAAATAATCCCTAAAATAGTAACTCCAGGTATAGGCAATAGAAACAGCAGAATATAGGTAAGAAATCAGACCCAGAATTCTAGATGCTACTAAAGTATAAGAACATTAGAATTATCCCAAAGGGATAGGTTGGGATAGGAAGCTTTAGGAAATGGGGGCATAGCCTAGTCTTAGTGAAACAGAGAAAGAGCAAAGTCTTGGACTTGAAGGGGATTATGAATAGGTTTGAGGGATGATTCTGCCATGACCTATATGAACAAACAATAGAATATCAGAGAAAACATTAATACTTCAGTGGTTATTAGAGTTTATTATATAGCCAATGAAGAAGTTATGAGCTTCCTTCCCATCAACTAAAGTATTATCCTTATACAAGCCCCCACAAATTAGACACAACCTCCTAAAAGGAGGGGGGGAAATGACAGAGATAAAATTACTACGCTCAAGTAAAATAGGAGTTAAAGAAAAATTTTAGTGTATTGAATAAGATTATTACATGCCACACAAAACTTCCAGTAATTTTATGCCTTTGAGATACATGATAGGCAGATAGCTTTCATGTGTGTCTCTGTGTGTGTGCACACCTTCAGCTGCTTTGACATGTCTAACTCCTTGCAACTCCATGGACTCCTCTGTCCATGGAACTTTCCAGGCAAGAACACTGGAGGGGGTTGCCATTTCCTTCTCTAGGGGATCTTCCCAACTCAGGGATCAAACTTGCGTCTCTTTTGTCTCTTACATTAACAGGTGGATTCTTTACCATTGCATCACCTGGGAAGCCATAAGCTTTCACATGTTATTATAAATTAATATTCATATTACATTTATTATGGAGAAAAATGAGATGCAAATCTGTCCAAGGTCACGTGACTTGTGTTATAAGACCTATTCTGAGAACCTGAATCTTCTAAGTCATGACACTACATAATCTAATATTAAATATTAGAACATACCTAAGGAAAGCTTTGAACTCTCATTCTTAAGCCTTTTTTAATGCTTCATCTGTCATGAATAGCTTAATATGATAGTACTTAAAAGTTCAAAAATAGACACTTTGACCTCTTGAAATATCAACCCATTTATTAAATCAGAACAGGAATAATGGAGAAGAAAATCTGTGGAAGGAATCTATATCAGATCAAACCAAAGTTTCTAAATGCCACTAGTCTTAACAATTTTTCTTCCATAAAATATGTCTCTGTGATACCATCACCACAAAGATATACTAAACATACCCAACACCTACCAAAATATTTGCATATAGTAAATGCATCAAGTCTATACATTAAATATGTTGTTATTTGTATATCAATTATACCTCAAAAAAGGTATTTTAAAAGCTTTTAAAAAACATGCCACTACTGCATTTGTTGTTTAGTCATTAAGTTGTGTCCAACTCTTCCATGACCCCATGAACTTTATCCTGCAAGGCTACATTGTCCTTGGGATTTCTCAGGCAAGAATACTGAAGTGAGTTGCCATTTCCTTCTCTGGGAGAGCTTCCTGACCCAGGGATCGAACCTGAGTCTCCTGCATTGGCAGGCAGATTCTTTACTGCTGAGCCACCAGGGAAGCCCACTATTCCATTTACTACGTCTCGATGTGTTATTTTGATTTAATTTTTTTTTTACTTCTCAAAATTCTAAAATCCAAGATAACTCTTTAGCTAATAATGTACAAACTCTACCTTTTACAGGGAGATTATTTCAATTTGTGTGCAAAGAGAAGATAGAAGAAGAGAAGAAAAATAAACTAGAATTTGTTCACATCTTTTCCTGATTTTATAGAATTTTCAAATAAACAGAAACAAGAATAATGTAATGAATCATTATGACCTCATCCAGTTTCAATAAAACATTATGTATTTCTTACTTAATTGAACCCATCTTTTATTTGTGACATCCTTTAAAGGATATTCTAGATAAAACTTAATTAAATTCTGAACAGTATATAATACATAAGAATTTAAAGATATATAATATCAAGATGATTTCTACAAACAAAGTTAAAAGTAATTCATTACTAATTTAAAACAATCTCTACTAAATTTTTACTGTAGTTAATATTATTTTTAGTTAACTTTATTTGTTTTATAGAATTTATATCCATATAAACCTACATATTATTAGGTCTTAATGACATGGATAACCAAGATGGTGTGATGACTCACCTAAGGCCAGACATCCTGGAGTGTAAAGTCATGTGGGCCTTAGGAAACATTGGTATGAACAAAGGTAGTGGAGGTGATAGAATTACAGCTGATCTATTTCAAATCCTAAAAGATGATGCTGTTAAAGTGTTGTGCTCAAAATGCCAGAAAATTTGGAAAACTCAGCAGTGGCCATAAGACTGAAAAAGTCAGTTTCTATTCCAATCCCAAAGAAGGGCAATGCCAAAGAATGTTGAAACTGCTGCACAATCACACTTATTTCACATGCTAGCAAAGTAATGCTCAAAATCCTTCAAACTAAGCTTCAATAGTACATTAAGTGAGAACTTCCAGATATACAAGCTGGATTTAGAAAAGACAGAGGAACAAGAAATCAAATTGCCAACAAGGGGGTATAGCTCAGTGGTAGATAATTTGACTGAAAATTGCCAAAATCCATTGGATCATAGAAAAGCAAGGGAATTCCAAAAACACATCACTTCTGCTTCATTGACTACACTAAAACCTTTGACTTTGTGGATCACAATAAACTATGAAAAATTCTTAAAAGAGATGGGAATATCAGACATTCTTACCTGCCTCCTAAGAAACATTTTTGCAGGTAAAAGAACAACCATTAGAACTGGACATGGAACAAGAGACTGGTTCCAAAGTTGGAAAGGGGTACATCAGTACTGTATACTGCACCCTGTTTATTTAACTTATGTGAAATGCTGGGCTGGATGAGGCACAAGCTGGAATCAAGATTGCCGGGAGAAATATCAATAACCTCATATATGCAGATGACACCACCCTTATGGCAGAAAGCAGAGAGGAACTAAAGAGCCTCTTGATGAAGGTGAAAGAGGAGAGTGAACAAGCTGGCTTAAATCTCAGCATTCAAAATACGAAGATCATGGCCTCTGGCCCCATCACTTCTTGGCCTAAAGGAGGGAAAAAAGTGGCAACAGTGAAAGATTTTATTTTCTTGGGCTCCAAAATCACTGCAGATGGTGACTGCAGCCATGAAATTAAAGATGTTTTCTCCTTGGAAGAAAAGCTATGACCACCCTAGACAGTGTATTCGAAAGCAGAGATGTCATTTTCCCAACAAAGGTCCATCTAGTCAAAGCTATGGTTTTTCCAGTAGTCATGTATAGATGTGAGAGCTGGACCATAAAGAAAGCTTAGCACCAAAGAACTGATGCTTTTGAATTATGGTGTTGGAGAAGGCTCCAAAGAGTCCTTTTGACTGTGAGAAGATCTAATCAGTCAATCCTAAAGGAACTAAACCCTGAATATACATTAGAAGGACTGATGCTAAAACTCCAATACTTTGGCCATTTGATGCAAAGAGCCAACTCATTGGAAAAGACCCTGATGCTTTTGTTGAGGGCAAGAGGGTGAGATGGCTGGATGGCAATATTGACTCAATGGAAATGAGTTTGAGCAGACTATAGAGGATAGTAAATAATAGGAAAGTCTGGTGTGCTGCAGTCCATGGGGTCACAAAGAGTAAGACACCACTGAATGGCTGATCAACAGTAAATTATGTTAGGTTTATATCTCTGCTTCATTTTTCTCCAATGTCATTGCCTTAAGGAAACATGTCACTTGTCATAAATAAATTTCCATACTCTGTGTTCAGCTGATAGCATCTTTATAGTGTCATTTAGGAATTTTTTTTCTCCCAATCTTTTTTCTAAACTGATGAAGTTAAAAGCATGACCCATGTTCAGTAGTTGGAAAGAATATATCATATAATTCATATCATATTAGCAAATACATGATGTTTGCTTTCCTGCTGTTTAATAATCTTAGTACTAATGAGAAATTCAAGTGATTAGCCTGATCCTCCTACTACAATATTTCACATCAACATCCACAATGGTTAGCAGATATTACTGAACTACCTACCATTTATTAGCTGTGATTCCTTTAGAAAGTTGATTTTTCCTCAGCATCTATTTGGTTATGCTCAAATACTTTTTAAGAACAGCAGGAAAAGTACTAGATTTCATTCATAAATCATGATGCTTTATATTATTATTATATTATATACATTTATTATAGGGTGGTATATATGACATGTATATATAATATCAGGAAACTGCAGTATGGAGTTCAGAAAAAAAGTCATACAGATAACATATTTTAGTTTAACATGCTTTTTATGAGAGTTGAAACAGTAGGATGACTGTGTTTGACCAAAGACAGAGAAGTGAGAGCCAAAACAATACAAGGCTAACAAAACTAACTAAAGAAAGTTTACAGCTTTAGTGTAGATTATAGCAGAAATTGAAATGGTAAAGGAAATACAAACCATTTGACCTCAGAGGCAAACTGTGGCATATACCATGTTGTGATCCAGGCATTTTAGAAATGAATAAAATATGTTTTTGAAACATTTTATTATCATTAAACTATACCCTTATTTTTAAATAAGATTAAACTTATTCATTAATTCATAGCACAACTTTAACATAAAAGTTAATACACCAGTAACATATGAACTAGTAAATGAGCTGATTCTTTCAATATTTATGCAAAAAATGTTCATTCACTATAAAAATGTGTTAATTGCTTGACTGAAACTAAGTAATACAGCCAATAGCGAGAAGAATAAAAAGAGCTCACAGAGTGGTACAGCATATTGGAATAAATGATTTTCAAAAAGTCCTCATGCCCCAGGTGGACATGGCTACTTGTACTATTCATTTTTTGTGCTAGTGTTTTGGAATTAATCATAGAAATGTCATGTATGGGACAATATTGGTAAAACTATTGTATAATCATTCATACCTTACAATCTCCTGGGTTGAGTAAATACATGTGAGAAAAATAATAACAACAAAATCACAAAGGTCAGATTGGAGATACATGAGAAGGGCCAGGAATTTTTCCAATAATGGATTGCAGGCAAAATGACTCATTAAGGACCAATCTCCTCTCTCTGCAGATGACTGGGATGACTAAGTCACAGGACAATATCCCACCTATGATCGTCAGGGGCTAAATATCTAAGACAAAAGGCCAGTTCACCTAGTCGGGAGGGTTTGTTAGCTGCAGTGGTGACTCTCCTGTGACAAGTGACGGAGGAAGTTCAATTTATCATCAGTTTCTGGTCTATGCCATTTCTTGGGCATCCACAATCCTGGGCACTTCTGATTGGAATGGTTTCCTAATCTCAAGACCAAAGAATGAGGGTAGATTTTGAGAGGTTTTACCACATGACTGGTTTCACCATTGCACCACATATTTTTTTCTTTCTTTTTTTTTTTTTTTGCTTTAAGATAAAATAATGCCAAGAATATTTGAATTAGTCAACTTTAAGGAATTATTGATTAGCTTTAAGGCTACAGTCCAGGGAGCCACAAAGAGTCAGACTCAACTGAGCAATTTTCAGTTTCAAGGAATTTTTGAGGGAAGAAAACATCAGAGGAAATTAAAAGAATGTTACTTCTTTGGTGTGGTATCAGAAGTGATATAGATAATAAGAAATACTCTTAAAGTGAATAGCATCATCTTACAATAAGTTTTTAGAATTAGAATAAGAATACTCAAGGATGCCTTGGTATATCTATTCTGTTTCCCACTTCCTCCAATTCCTTCTCTGTTTTATTTAACCCATATTATATATCACTACATCCACACGTGAACTGTGAACTTCCTGATGTTCAAGCTGGTTTTAGAAAAGGCAGAGGAACCAGAGACCAAATTGCCAACATCTGCTGGATCATCAAAAAAGCAAGAGAGTTCCAGAAAAACATCTATTTCTGCTTGATTGACTATGCCAAAGCCTTTGACTGTGTGGATCACAATAAACTGTGGAAGATTCTGAGAGAGATGGGAATACCAGACCACCTGACCTGCCTCTTGAGAAACCTATATGCAGGTCAGGAAGCAACAGTTAGAACTGGACATGGAACAACAGACTGGTTCCAAATAGGAAAAAGTGTACGTCAAGGCTTTATATTGTCACCCTGCTTATTCAGCTTATATGCAGAGTACATCATGAGAAATGCTGGACTGGCAGAAACACAAGCTGGAATCAAGATTGCCGGGAGAAATATCAATAACCTCAGATATGCAGATGACACCACCTTTATGGCAGAAAGTGAAGAGGAACTAAAAAGCCTCTTGATGAAAGTGAAAGATGAGAGTGAAAAAGTTGGCTTAAAGCTCAACATTCAGAAAATGAAGATCATGGCATCCGGTCCCATTACTTCTTGGGAAATAGATGGGGAAACAGTGGAAACAGTGTTAGACTTTATTTTGGGGGGCTCCAAAATCACCGCAGATGGTTACTGCAGCCATGAAATTAAAAGATGCTTACTCCTTGGAAGAAAAGTTATGACCAACCTAGATAGCATATTCAAAAGCAGAGACATTACTTTGCTGACTAAGGTCCGTCTAGTTAAGGCTATGGTTTTTCTAGTGGTCATGTATGGATGTGAGAGTTGGACTGTGAAGAAGGCTGAGCGCTGAAGAATTGATGCTTTTGAACTGTGGTGTTGGAGAAGACTCTTGAGAGTCCCTTGGACTGCAAGGAGATCCAACTAGTCCATTCTGAAGGAGATCAACCCTGGGATTTCTTTGGAGGGAATGATGCTAAAGCTGAAACTCCAGTATTTTGGCCACCTCATGCAAATAGTTGACTCATTGGAAAAGACTCTGATGCTGGGAGGGATTGGGGGCAGTAGGAGAAAGGGACGACTGAGGTTGAAATGGCTGGATGGCATCACAGACTCGATGGACATGAGTCTGAGTGAACTCTGGCAGATGGTGATGAACAGGGAGGCCTGGCTTGCTGCGATTCATGGGGTCGCAAAGAGTCGGACACGACTGAGCAACTGAACTGAACTGAACATCCACAAATACCTTCCTAATGAGCTCACCTGGGAAAGTACTTTTACCTACTTCTAAATTTTAATATTTTGCCCTTTCTTATTTATAGCACTTATCACACTTGACCATAAATTGTAATATTTTGACTTAAAAGAAAAACATAAGTGAAAGAGTTTAGAACAACTGCTTTATAACTCCTTATTGCTAATAATGTTGCATCATGCACCTTTGCTTTGCTTACCCTTGCAAGGAGCTTTTAGGTCTACAAAGTTTCTTAAGGGTGGTAACTATATCTTTTAGTCCTTACAACATAGCCAAACCTTTTACGTATATTTCAGAACAGTCTGATTGTGCCTAAGGAATAATAAATACTCAATTTTCTTCTATTTTAAATTAGCCATGTAATAAGTTAAGTCATTCTGATGTGATCATAGGAATGTACATTAGTGATAATATGTCCACAGGGAAAATTGATATATTAATGTGGCATCTAGCATCTTAAGTAGTGATTTTTAAAACACATCCAGAGAAGGCCAGGGTTTGTTCTGTAAAATGCTCTGGAGATCACTGTTGGGGACAGAGCAAGATGAGGTTGCTATTAAAAAAATAACTTTAAATGGACTACTCCTCATCCTTACTTCAACCAGCGTAGCTCAGTTTTTATTATAATTTAACTTGGCCCTGTTTAATTCAGTAAAAAAAAAAAAATCAACTGTTAAAAATAATTTGAGAGCCACTGGTACAGCAATTATAATAAAAGTAGAGTTTGATCAATCTCAGTTTTAACTCTTGGTCTGCCACTTAGAAGCTTACAGACCTTGAAACAGTTATACGTTCTTTAGTCTTAGAAAGACCCAGGTGATTTATTCCTTCCTACTTCAAGTTCAAGTAAAAAACAATTTCCCATTCTAGACAAGAAAAAGCTTTATCCTAAGGTTGATCAGTTGCAAACTGAAAATATCAACTGGCATTTCTGCATCATATATTAGTTTTATGGGCAGGAATATAGTTACCTGGAATAAATTTTAAATTTTCCTAATATCCTATGGAACATCATTTTCCCAAATCTATTAATGCTGCAGTTTTATAAACTACAGGACTCATATGCTCTCTGATTTCATTTTTTATTTGTTTTTTAATTGAAGGATAATTTCTTTACAGAATTTTGTTGTTTTCTGTCAAACCTCAACATGAATCAGCCATAGGTATACATATATGCCCTCACTTTTGAACCTCTCTCCCATCTCCCGCCCCATTCCACCCATCCAGATTGATACAGAGCCCCTGTTTGGGTTTCCTGAAATATACAGCAAACTCCCACTGTCTATCTATTTTACATATCATAATGTAAATTACATATCATAATTTCCATGTTACTCTCTCCATACATCTCACACTCTCCTACCCTCTCCCCATGTCCATAAATCTTCATTGCGTCTGTTTCTCCATTCAGTTCAGTTCAGTTCAGTTCAGTTCAGTCGCTCGGTCTTGTCCGACTCTGTGACCCCATGAATCGGAGCACGCCAGGCCTCCCTGTCCATCACCAACTCCCGGAGTTCACTCAGACTTATGTCCATCGAATCGGTGATGCCATCCAGCCATTTCATCCTCTGTCGTCCCCTTCTCCTCCTGCCCCCAATCCCTCCCAGCATCACAGTCTTCCAATGAGTCAACTCTTCGCATGAGGTGGCCAAAGTACTGGAGCTTCAGCTTTACCATCATTCCTTCCAAGAACACCCAGGACTGCTCTCCTTTAGAATGGATTGGTTGGATAGCCTTGCAGTCCAAGGGACTCTCAAGAGTCTTCTCCAACATCACAGCTCAAAAGCATCAATTCTTTGGTGCTCAGCTTTCTTCACAGTCCAACTTTCACATCCATACATGACCACTGGAAAAACCATAGCCTTGACTAGATGGACCTTGGTTGGCAAAGTAATGTCCCTGCTTTTGAATATGCTATCTAGGTTGGTCATAACTTTCTTTCAAAGGAGTAAGCATCTTCTAATTTCATGGCTGCAGTCACCATCTGCAGTGATTTTGGAGCCACCCAAAATAAAGTCTGATATTGTTTCCACTGTTTCCCCATCTATTTCCCACGAAGTGATGGGATCAGATGCCATGATCTTAGTTTTCTGAACGTTGAGCTTTAAGCCAACTCACTCTCCTCTTTCACGTTCATCAAGGGGCTTTTTATTTCCTCTTCACTTTCTGCCATAAGGGTGGGGTCATCTGCATATCTGAGGTTATTGATATTTCTCCCAGCCCTGCAAATAAATTCTTCAGTACCATTATTCTAGATTCTGTATATCTCCATTAGTATATGATATTTATCTCTTTCTGACTTACTTCACTCTGTATAATAGGCTCTAGGCTCATCTACCTTATTAGAATTGAAATCCATTTCTTTTTAAGGCTGAGTAATATTCCATTGTGTATATCTACCACTACTTCTTTATCCATTCATCTGTTGATGGACATCTAGGTTGCTTCCATGTTCTAGCTATTGTAAATAGTGCTACAATGAACAATGGGATACGTGTGTCTCTTTCAATTTTGGTTTCCACAGGGTATATGCCTAGGAGTGGGATTGCTGGGTCATATGGTAGTTTTATTCCTAGTTTTTTAAGGAATTTCCATACCATCTTCCATATTGGCTGTGTCAGTTTACATTCCCACCAACAGTGCAAGAGCATTCTCTTTTCTCCACATCCTCTCCAAAATTTACTGTTCATAGACTTTGATGATGGCCATTCTGACTGGTGTGATGTGATATCTTATTGTAGATTTGATTTGCATTTCTCTGATAATGAGTGATGTTGAGCATCTTTTCATGTGTTTGTTAGCCCTCTGTATGTCTTCTTTGGAGCAATATCTGTTTAGGTCTTTTTCCCACTTTTTAACTGGGTTGTTTGTTTTTCCACTATTGAGTTGTATGAGCTGCTTGTATATTTTGGAAATTAATCCTTTGTCAGTTGTTTCACTTGCTATTACTTTCTCCCATTCTGAGGGTGGTCTTTTCAGCTTGCTTATAGTTTCCTTTGCTATGCAAAAGCTTTTATATTTAATCAAGTTCCAATTGTTTACTTTTGTTTTTATTTCCATTACTCTAGGAGGTGGGTCATGGAGGATCTTGCTTTGATTCATGTCATCGTATTCTGCCTATGTTTTCCTCTATGAGTTTTGTAGTTTCTGGTCTTACATTTAGGCCTTTCATCCATTTTGAGTTTATCTTTGGGTATGGTGTTAGGAAGTGCATTAATTTCATTCTTTTACATGTAGCTTCCCAGTTTTCCCTGTACCATTTATTCAAGAGGCTGTCTTTACCTCATTGTATATTCTTGCCTCCTTTGTCAAAAATAAGGTACTCATAGGTGCACGGTTTTATATCTGGGCTTTCTAGCCTGTTATATTGGTCTATATTTCTGTTTTTGTGCCAGTACCATACTGTCTTGATGACTGTTGCTCTGTAGTATGATCTGAAGAAAGGAAGCTTGATTCCTCCAGCTCCATTCTACTTTCTCAAGACTGCTTTGGCTATTACAGGGTCTTTTGTGTTTCTATATGAATTGTGAATGTTTTTTTCTAGTTCTGTGAAAACTGCCACTGGTAATTTGATAGGGGTCACACTGAATCTATAGATTGCATTTGGTAGTATAGTCGTTTTCACAGGATTGATTTTTCCTATCCAGGAACATGGAATATGTCTCCATCTGTTTATGTCATCTTTGACTTCTTTCATCAGTTCAGTTCAGTTCAGTCGCTCAGTCATGTCTGACTCTTTGCGACCCCATGAATCGCAGCATGCCAGGCCTCCCTGTCCATCACCAACACCTGGAGTTCACTCAGACTCATGTCCATCGAGGCAGTGATGCCATCCAGCCATCTCATCCTCTGTCATCCCCTTCTCCTCCTGCCCCCAATCGCTCCCAGCATCAAAGTGTTTTCCAATGAGTCAACTCTTCGCATGAGGTGACCAAAGTACTGGAGTTTCAGCTTTAGCATCATTCCTTCCAAAGAAATCCCAGGGTTGATCTCCTTCAGAATGGACTGGTTGGATCTCCTTGCAGTCCAAGGGACTCTCATCAGTGTCTTATAATTTTCTATATGTAGTTCTTTTGTCTTCTTAGGTAGGTTTCTTCCTAGATATTTTATTCTTTTTGTTGCAATGGTGAATGGGATTGATTTCTTAATTTCTCTTTCTGATTTTGCATTGTTAATATATAGAATGCAAGCGATTTCTGTGTATTGATTTTGTATCTTGTGACTTTCTAAATACACTGATTAGCTTTAGTAATTTTCTGATACTATATTTAGGATTTTCTATGTACAATATCATGTCATCTACAAACGGTGAGAGCTTTACTTCTTTTCTGATCTGGATTCCTTTTATTTCTTTTTTTTCTCTGATTGCTGTAGCTTGGGCTTCCCAAACTATGTTGAATAATAGTGGTGAAAATGAATACCCTTATCTTGTTCCTGATTGTACCGGGAATGCTTTCAATTTTTCATCATTAAGAATAATGCTTGCTGTAAGCTTATCATTTATGACCTTTACTATGTTGAGGTAGGTTCTGTCTATGCCCATTTTTTTAAAGAGTTTTAATCATAAAGGGATGCTGAATTCTGTCAAAGGCTTTTTCTGTAGCTATTGAGATTAACATGTAGTTTTTATCTTTCAATTTGTTATCATGCTGTATCACATTGATTGATTTGCATATATTGAAGCAACCTTGCATCACTGGAATAAACCCAATTTGATCACGGTGCAGGAGCCTTTTAATGTGTTGCTGAATTCTGTTTGCTAAAATTTTGTTGAGGATTTTTCCATCTATGTTCATCAGCGATATTGGCCTATAGTTTTCTTTTTTGTGTTGTCTGTGTCTGGTTTTGGTATCAGGGTGATGGTGGCCTTGTAGAATGAGTTTGGAAGTATTCTTTCCTCTGCAATTTTTTGAAAGAGTTTTAGGAGGATAAGCATTAGCTTTTCTCTAAACGTTTGATAGAATTCTCATGGGAAGCCATCTGGTCCCAGGCTTTTGTTTTTTGGGAGATTTTTTTTTTTAGCACAACTTCAATTTAAATACTTCTAATTGGGTTGTTCATACTTTATATTTCTTTTTGGTTCAGTCTTGGAAGATTGAACTTTTCTTAATATTTTTTTTTATTTCTGTATAGTTGTTCATAACATTCTCTTTTACTCCTTTGTATGTCTGCATTGTCTGCTGTAACTTCTTTTTTATTTCTAATTTTGTTGATTTGATTCTTCTCTCTGTTTCCTTGAGGTGTCTGGCTACAGGTTTGTCATTTTTGTTTATCTTGTCAAAGAACCAGCTTTTAGTTTTATTAGTTTTATTAATCTTTACTATTATTTCTTTCATTTCATTTTCATTTATTTCTGCTCTGATCTTTATTTCTTTCCTTCTGCTTTGTTTGTGTTGTTGTTCTTCTTCTTTTTCCAGCTGTTTTAGGTGTAATGATAAGTTGTTTATTCAAGATTTTTCTTGTTTCTTGAAGTAGGATTGCATTGTTATAAACGTCCCTCTTAGGACCGCTTTTGCTGCATCCCATAGGTTTTGAGTTATCATGTTTTCATTGCCATTTGCTTCTAGAAGTTTTTAGATTTTCCTTTTGATTTCTTCAGTAACCTGTTTGTTCTTTAGAAATATGTTGTTTTATCTCCATACATTTGTGTTTTTTACAGTTTTTTTTTTTTTTTTCCTGTAACTGATATCTAGTCTCATAGTGTTGTGGCTGGAGAAGATGCTTGACATGATTTCAATTTTATTAAATTTACTGAGGTTTGATTTGTGACCCAATATGTGGTCTATCCTGGAGAATGTTCCATGTCCACTTGAGAGGAAGGTGTATTCTTCTTTTGGATGGAATGTCCTGAAGATATCAATGAGATCCATCTCATCTAATGTATCATTTAAGACTTGTGTTTCCTTATTAATTTTCTGTTTTGATGATTTGTCCTTTGGTGTGAGTGGGGTGTTAGTCTCCTGCTGTTATTGTGCTACTGTCAATTTCTCCTTTTATGTCTGTTAGTGTTTGTGCTATGTATTGGAGTGTTTCTATGTTGGGTGCATAGATATTTACAAGTTTCATGCCTTCCTCTTGGCCTGATCCTTTGATCATTATGTAGTGTCCTTCCTTGTCTCTTTTAATATTCTTTATTTTAAGGTCTATTTTTTCTGATATGGAATTGCTACTCCATCTTTATTTTGCTTCCCATTTGCATGGAATATATTTTTCCATCCTCTCAGTTTCAGTCTATATATGTCTTTATGTCTGAAGTAGATTTCTTGTAGACATCATATATATGGGTCTTGTTTTTTATTCATTCAGCCAGTCTGTGTCTTTTGGTTGCAGCATTTAATCCATTTACATTTAAAGTAATTATTGATATATATGTTCCTATTGCCATTTTCTTAATTGTTTAGAGTTTGATTTTGTGGATCTTTTTTCTTCTGTATTTCTTGACTATATTAGTTCCTTTAACATTTGTTGTAAAGCTGGTTTGGTGGTACTGAATTCTCTTAAGTTTTGCTTGTCTAAAAATATTTTAATTTCTCCATCAATTTTGAATGAGATCCTTGTCAGGTAGAGTAATCTAGGCTTCACATCTTTCCCTTTCAGTACTTCATATATATCCTGCCATTCCCTTCTGGCCTGCAGAGTTTCTGCTGAAAGATCAGCTGTTAAATATATGGGCTTTCCCTTGTAAGTTACTTGTTGCTTTTCTCTTGCTGCTTTTAATATTCTTCCTTTGTATTTAGTCTTTGTTAGTTTGATTAGTATGTGTCTTGGCATGTTTCTCCTTGGGTTTATCCTGTATGGGACTCTTTGCACCTCTTGGACTTGATTGACTATTTTCTTTTCCATGTTGAGAAAATTTTCAACTATAATCTCTTCAAAAAATTTCTCATACCTTTTCTTTTTCTCTTCTTCTGGGACTCTTATGATTAGAATGTTGGTGCATTTGATATTGTCCCAGAGACTGTCTCCTTTGAGACTGTCTTCAGTTATTTTCATTCATTTTATTTCATTCTGCTCTTCAGAAGTTATTTCCACCATTTTATCTTCCAGCTCATTGATTCGTTCTTCTGCTTCAGGTATTCTCCTATTGATTCTTTCTAGAGTATTTTCAATTTCAATAATTGTGTTGTTTGTCTCTATGTGTTTATTCTTTAATTCTTCTAGGTCTTTGTTAGTTTATTCTTGCATTTTCTTCATTCTGTTTTCAAGGTTTTTTATCATCTTTACTATCATTATTCTGAATTATTTTTCAAGTAGTTTGCCTATTTCCTCTTCATTTATTTGGACTTTTGTGTTTCTAGTTTGTTTCTTCATTTGTGCAACATTTCTCTGCCTTATCATTATTTTTTTTAAACTTATTGTGTTTGAGGTCTCTTTTTCCCAGGCTTCAAGGTTGAATTCTTTCTTCCTTTTGGTTCCTGCACCCTCTAAGGTTGGTTCAGTGGTTTGTGTACACTTCCTATACATGAGATTTATGCTAAGTTTTTTGTTTGTTTGTTTGTTTTTCCTCTGATGGGCAAGGCTGAGTGAGGTGGTAATCCTGTTTGTTGATGATTGAGTTTGCATTTTTGTTTTGTTTGTTGTTTGGATGAGGCCTCCTGCATAGTGTGCTACTGGTGGTTGGGTGATGCTGAGTCTTGTATTCAAGTGGTTTCTTTTGTGGGAGTTCTCACTATTTGACACTCCCTAGGGTGGGTTCTCTGGTAGTCTAGAGTCTTGAAGTCAGTGCTCCCACTCAAAAGGCTCAGGGCTTGATCTCTGGTCAGGAACAAAGATTCCACAAGTGGTTTGTTATGGCATTAAGTGAGATTAAAACACATACCTGAAAATGAGAAACGAAGGAGAAATGAAGAGGAACAGACTAATGGCAGTTACAAAATCAGGCAAATAAAAATTAAAATAATGAAAATGCACATACACATTTACATCCATAAGCAAAGTCAAAATAGTCCAACAAAACTAAAGTACAATAAATTGACCTGGTGAACAAAGGAAACCAAAAATTATATCTACCAATTAAGAACAAACCTAACTAAAACAGAAACTGGAAAACAAAACTAAAGCAAGGTGCCAACTGGGGAATAAAGCAATGAAAAGAATACTAACCAATATGTTGACCAAAAAGGAAAGAAAGAGAGAATAGATATGCAAAGCTAAACAGAGGTAGATAAAGAAGATATATATACATTAAAGATTAACTGCAAGGGGGAAAAACAGTAGAAAAAGCAAACAAAGGAGTAAATGTAGAAAAATAATAACAGGTTTAAAATTTTTAAATTAAAAATAGAAAAAAAAAAGGAAGAGGAAAGAGAAAAATAAAAAGGAA
Source organism: Capricornis sumatraensis (assembly GCF_032405125.1). Classification (NCBI taxonomy): domain Eukaryota; kingdom Metazoa; phylum Chordata; class Mammalia; order Artiodactyla; family Bovidae; genus Capricornis; species Capricornis sumatraensis. The sequence continues at coordinate 40,580,517 of NC_091074.1, read as the reverse complement.
ACTCCACAAAACCTCAGAAGTCCAACACAGAGGCAGAGGCTTATAACAACAATAAAATGTGTAATTGAAATAAAAAGAAAAAAATCAAATCTTAATTGCATTTCATAGTGCCAATAAAATCAAGAACAGCAACAGAGGGGGGTGGAAGAAAGGGAAAAAAGAAAAAAAAAAAAAAGAAGAAGAGAAAATCCAAAAGAAACTACAGAAGTCAAAACATAAGAATAATAAATGTTTTTCTTGAGTCACTGCTGTCAGAGTCCAGTGGTGAGAGTCAGTCCATCTCACCTCCCTAGGATGCACTCCCAAACTGTGCTGGTCTCTGGACCTGCTGTGGGGGCAGATCAGATTCTAATCTGGTCCTACACCTGTGTGTTCTTGCCTCCAATGTTCACAGCTATCAGAACTACCACATTTTCTTTTGTGGGTGCTCTCTATACTTTTATATATTCTGTAGATGCAGAGTCTGCCTAGTTGATAATGTGGATTTAATCTGCAGCTTGTACAGCTGGTGGGAAGGTTTTGGGTCTTCCTACTTAGGCACACTGCCCCTGGGTTCAATTATGTTTTATTTCCACCTCTGCATGTGGGTTGTCCACTAGGGTTTGCTCCTAAGGCTGCCCTGGAGGACTTGGGTTTTCCCCAGTGAGAGCCAGGTGTGGACGTGGTGCAGCTGCATGCATGGGTCACAGGAGTTCTGGCTGCACCAGGTACTGAGAGGAGTTGGCAGCTAGAACAGTAGGAAATATAATGCCGTAGAAGGGCAGTCCACAGGTTCACAAAGAAATGGATGTGACTGAAAAAACCCCCGTGTGCATAAACATGATTTTTTTGTTTGTTTTTTTAACTTGTGGCAGCTCTGCCTCAGTGAGGGTTGAACATGAAGGTGGCACAGCTGCTTGGGTCATGGGGACCCTGGCCAGCACCAAGTGTTTGGATGTGCATGGACTGCCTTAGCCGCTGGAGTTATGACCCTATCAGAGTCTTTTTTCAAACCTCTGGTAGCTGGCAATCAGGCCTCTTTGGCTTGTCTCTCTCTATAGTTCTGCCCATTAAGGCATTTAGAGGGCTCCCTTGCCTGGGGTCTTTCTCTGTTGTTTGGTATGTCAGGCACATAGACGGGCCCCCATGGCTGGGGTCCTACTCTGCATATCAGTGCATCAGGCACTTAAAGGGTACCCTGGGTGGGGTCCTACTCTGTAGTTTGGTGTGTCAGGAGCTTGATGAGCCAGCCTCTCTGTTGTTCAGCTGCTGATACTGGCATGGGGGGACAAAGAAGCTATGGTGATGGCTCCACCTACTACGTGTGACTCAGCAATATCATCTTGCTTCCATGACTGCCTGGCTTTCCTCCACAGGCATTTCCCACCACAGTCTCCTCCCTCACCTCCTCTTGGTCCATCTCTCCACAGTCAACATCAGCTTTTGCCTTGGGATTGCTCCACAAACCCTAAGCTCTGGCTCCCAGCTGCTGTGCCTTCTAGGGACCTGCATCCCTGTCCAGAGTACATATGGCCATGGCAGGGACTGTCTGATTCTCACTCCACTTAGGCTGCCACAGATTAGCTGGTTCCCTCTCAGCCCTAACTGTTTCTCCTCTGACTCAGATAATTGCCCCCAGTGCAGGGATTGGACCCCTGCTTCGGTTCCCTCATCCGCCAAGGGCAGGTTCAATCCTAGCAACACTCCTATTTTTCCCTAGTTCCTTCATCCTACCAAGATTTGTGTGGTTCTATATATTCCTTTCCACTGGTCAGGTACTCCTATCTGCTCTCAGCTGGTGTTCTGCATGCACTTCTGTGTCTGAAGGTGTATTCCTGATATATCCATGGAGAGAGATGTACTCCACAACCTCTTACTCCTCTGCCATCTTGTTCTCCTCTATGATTTCTTAGTTAACGTGTTTTTCCCTGAACACACAATAATCAAACCTGGTTCTCGAATGGACAGTTTATTACTCATTTGACTACTTCAAGTAAAAGCTTGATGTCTGCATCCCAAACATATGTTTGGAAAAGGCTTCACAGGATCGCTTTCATTCACAGGGCAGGAGGGTAAGATAATCAGTTTCATAAGTGATCAGATTGTTGATTTTACACAGAAAGTAGTAAATCAAGACGGACCCATAATTTTGACATCCAGCCTGAAATAAATTTCCATTTTATGTAAATTAGTTTCAACTTGTAAGCCTAATGATATGTACACTCTTTATGACATTTTAATTGAATGTTTTAGAACTCAGCCTAAAATCATGGCTTTCAATCTGAAATGCAGACACATAACAAAATTAATAATCTTTTTACATAACTAATGGGGAAAATCTTAAAAGGTAAATGTCTACATACTGTGTTAAAGTAAGAATAAATGAAATATTTATTTTTGGTTTCATGGTTAAAGCATTTGAAGTTAAATTCTATATTTAACTTAGGGTTTAGTAGTTTTTATAACACTGTCATGCAGAGAAAATGTCCATGCTGTGAAAATGATGCAATTGTGACAAGGCACTATAGTAAATCTAGTAAAAGAAAATTTTATCATGTTATGATAGAGGTGAAAATAAAATGCTATCAATTATAAATGTTATGATAGACTCATTAATACCATTTTTAAATATTTGCAAGCATAATATTATGCATGTTATAAATTTCTAATAAGACAGCAAAATCCATTTATTTCTAGTTGAAATAATTCATATAAGGTTTATGATTCCCAATTCCTGTTTCTTGTTCATTCATTATTTCATCATTATCTTACAATTGCCCAAGTTCCTTTTCATAATAATCTCCTGGCAAATTACCCAAATTGCTAAATGGGGTGAATTTCATAATTTCTTTCAGCAGACCTCAATGATTTAAGTTACATGGTCATTAATTGTCAGCAGTATCCTTTAATTAGGTAAAACTGATCATAGTTTAAGGAATTTTACTGTGCTGTTTGAGAAACCACTGACCCCAGTCTAGAGGCTACAACATTATTAATTTTATTTTGCTACTTTCATGGCAATTAGTAAGTAATTTTGCTCCTGCTTCTTCTAATTTCTGTCATCACAAGGACAACTGTCTGCTTTATGTGTCAGAGAAGTATACCACAAATTAGAATCTTTAGTGTTAACAGAAATCTTTTGTTTATGGCTTTGGGTTTTCACAACTCAAAAGTAAGAATCATACACTTTTAAATCAGTTTTAAAATCAATTATGTAAGAAGTGCTGCATGCCCTTTCATTCTGAGTACAAATTCATAACAACATTATCGATTGCAACTGCTAGGGCTGTCTACAAACTGAAGATGTGCCATCGGCTCATCTTCTCATTTGACCCGGCAGGTCTGGTAAGTATAAAGGTACTTTTCTGCAAGACAGAGATGACAAAGGCTATTTTTCTCCTGTTCCCTGGATCAATTGCTTTGAGAGTGGATTTAAATCTGATCATGCTTAGCTGTGTGTGTTTGTGCGTGTGTGTGTGTGTGTGTGTATGTGTGTGTGTGCATGTAGGCTTTAAAGATCTCATGAAGGGAAATGGCATATTGTCATCATTTCCCTGTGAAAGTTTACCACTGGCATTGCTATTCAAACCCATGGTGTTATTGACAATATTTGTGAATCATTAAATAAAATGAAAGAGAAAACTAGTAATTTTAATTTCATTATTTCTCTCTGCTTTAGTTACAAAAAACTCATAACTTTCATGAAAGTCTGTAAGAATGTTAACCTCAAAGTTCAATCAATTATGGGGAAAAGACAAGAGAATCACACTGCCCCCTGCTGCAAAGAGCTAAGTTCAAAACATAAAAGATATTTGCCTTACACTAAGTGATTTCATTTCCATTATAATTCTTTAATTCTCTTCAACAAGTACTTAATTAACTTCCTAGATTAATCAGTTGATGCTTAACCCAGAGTCTTCATGTGTATTTTCCTTCATTCAGGTATCTTAGAGATATTGCTGGATAGAAATGTTAACATCAGATTTTTGGATCGCAGCCATTCTGACTGGTGTGAAGTGGTACCTCATTGTGGTTTTGATTTGCATTTCTCTGATAATGAGTGATGTTGAGCATCTTTTCATGTGTTTGTTAGCCATCCGTATGTCTTCTTTGGAGAAATGTCTATTTAGTTCTTTGGCCCATTTTTTGATTGGGTCATTTATTTATCTGGAATTGAGCTGCATAAGTTGCTTGTATATTTTTGAGATTAGTTGTTTGTCAGTTGCTTCATTTGCTATTATTTTCTCCCATTCAGAAGGCTGTCTTTTCACCTTGCTTATATTTTCCTTTGTTGTGCAGAAGCTTTTAATTTTAATTAGATCCCATTTGTTTATTTTTGCTTTTATTTCCAGAATTCTGGGAGGTGGATCATAGAGGATCCTGCTGTGATTTATGTCTGAGAGTGTTTTGCCTATGTTCTCCTCTAGGAGTTTTATAGTTTCTGGCCTTACATTTAGATCTTTAATCCATTTTGAGTTTATTTTCATGTGTGGTGTTAGAAAGTGATCCAGTTTCATTCTTTTACAAGTGGTTGTGATCCAAAAATCTGCAGGAAATAAATGCTGGAGAGGGTGTGGAGAAAAGGGAACCCTCCTACACTGTTGGTGGGAATGCAAACTAGTCCAGCCACTATGGAGAACAGTGTGGAGATTCCTTAAAAAATTGCAAATAGAACTACCTTATGACCCAGCAATCCCACTGCTGGGCATACACACCGAGGAAACCAGAATTGAAAGAGACACATGTACCCCAATGTTCATCGCAGCACTGTTTATAATAGCCAGGACATGGAAACAACCTAGATGTCCATCAGCAGATGAATGGATAAGAAAGCTGTGGTACATATACACAATGGAGTATTACTCAGCTGTTAAAAAGAATACATTTGAATCAGTTCTGATGAGATGGATGAAACTGGAGCCGATTATACAGAGTGAAGTAAGCCAGAAAGAAAAACACCAATACAGTATACTAACACTTATATATGGAATTTAGAAAGATGGCAATGACTACCCTGTATGCAAGACAGCAAAAAAGACACAGATGTGTATAACGGACTTTTGGACTCAGAGGGAGAGGGAGAGGGTGGGATGATTTGGGAGAATGGCATTCTATCATGTATACTATCATGTAAGAATTGAATCGCCAGTCTATATCTGACGCAGGATACAGCATGCTTGGGGCTGGTGCCTGGGGATGACCCACAGAGATGTTATGGGGAGGGAGGTGGGAGGGGGGTTCATGTTTGGGAACACGTAAGAATTAAAGATTTTAAAATTAAAAAAAAAAAAAAACCTTACAGAAAAAAAAAAAAAAAAGAAATGTTAACATCAGTAGAAAAGAAACATAAAATGAAAGAGAAATCTGTATGTATACCTTTAGGCACTTTGTCAATTAGAAAGGAGGTTTTAAGAACTTGTGCTGAGTATTGTGAATATATATGTAACTATAACATTTACTGGTAAGAATAGTTATTATAAATAAGAACAAAGCATTATGAAGGACAGGTGTAAAGAAAAAAAAATTATGATCTGAAAAGGGTAAAAAGTGGAATGGGTATGTGCATAAAAATTATTACTCTTTCTCTCTTCAAGTAATACTTTGATCCTGTTTTCTATCTCTCTCTCTGGGATTCCAGCTCTTGTTATACTAGAACTTTTCATTGTGTCCCAGTGTTTCAGATTCTCTTTTGTTCCCCCACCTGTTTAGCTCTTCATGATTTAAACCTCTTTTTTGTTTCACTCATCCTCTTTTCTCATGGTTCCATATACTATTATATGCTGAATTTTAATTGTTGTATTAATACTCAGCAGTTTTAGAATTTTTATTACCTTTGTATAATCTAATCCAGTTCTCTGGTGAAGTTTTCCATCTCATGTCATTTTTGATTAGGTTGGTGCAAAAGTAATTTCAGTTCTGCATTGCTGAACTTTGCCATTTGATATTGGAATGCATTCTTAAATAAATGTGGTTATGTTATACACCATTTTAATGCACATGTCTTGCTTTATGTTTTTTGCTAATGAATAATTACTTGCTGCTTTTTTTATATGTATTTTAAACTACGGAAATGATGTTAGATAAAAAGCAAATTCAAGCAAGTTTCTTATTTGAGTTCAAAACGGGTCTTAAAGCAGCAAAGACAACTCACAACATCAACAACACATTTGGCCCAGGGACTGCTAATGGACATGCAATGCAGTGGTCTTTCAAGAGGTGGTCTTTGCAAGTCTCCTTTGCAAAGGGGACTAGAGCTTTGAAGATGAGGAGCATAGTGGCCACCCATTAGAAGCTGACAATGACAAATTGAGCGGATCATCATAGCTGATCCTCTTAGAACTATATGAGCAGTTGCCCAAAAACTCTACATTGACCATTCTATGGTCATTGAACATTTGAAGAAAACTGGAAAATTTCAATAAGTGGGCGCCTTATGAACTTACCACAAATAATTAAAAATAAAGAATGTTGTTTTGTAGTGTCATGTTCTCATTCTATGCAACAACAACAAACCATTTCTTGACTGGATTGTGATGTGTGATGAAAAGTAGACTTTATATGACAACCAATGACAACTAGCTCAGTGACTGGGAGAGGCTCCAAAGCACTTCCCAAAATCAAACTTGCCAAAAGAAGGGTAACGGTTGGTCACTCTTCAGTAGTCTGCTGCTTGTTTGATTCACTACAGCTCTCTGAATCCCAGAAAAATCATTACATATGAGAAGTATGCTCAGCAAATTGAAGAGATGCACTGAAAACTGCAATGCCTACAGCCAGCACTGGTCAACAGAAAGGGCCTAGTTCTTCTCCACCATAACATCTGAGCACACGTTACACAACCAATGCTTCTAAAGCTGAACAACTTTGGCTACAAAATTTTGCCTTATCTGCCATATCCACCTGACCTCTCACCAATCAACTACCACTTCTTAAAGCATCTCCACAATTTTTTTGCAGAAAAATGCTGCCACAACCAGCAGGATAGAGAAAATATTTGCCAAGAGTTTATTGAATCCAGAAGCATGGATTTTTATAATACAGAATAAGCAAACATATTTCTTGTTGGCAAAAATGTGTTGACTGTAACAGTTCCTATTCTGATTAATAAAGATGTATTTGAGCCTTGTTATAATGATTTAAAATTCAGAGTCTGGAACTGTAATTACTTTTGCACCAGTCGAATATATATTTAACACAAGTGCATCCAACTTGTGACTTATAAGTCCAATTATTTGGGTTGCCTGTACATGGCAAAGTCTCTTGGTCCTGCAGAGTAATTATTGATAGAATGAAACACATTTATTAACCTCTTTAAAGAAAGATTGAGTCCCATTCTCTGATAAATAGGGTAGGACTAGAACAACTAATCAGAAGCTGAGTTGACTAGATGCTGGGCTGAAGTTTTTGCTAAGGTCTGCCAACCACTGTATAGTACCATAGGAGTTCTTCCTGAGTGTCTGAGAATTTTCTGGGGTTTCTCTTTCTTGAAACGTTGTGAATTCCAATACATGTCTCATTCTCACTGTTTGACTGATGTAAATTGCCATCTATTTCAGCAGTATTCTGCTTTGATCTGTAGAATTACCAGTTCTGTAAAAGCCATGTTGGAGAAGTTGCTGAGGGTAGGGCACTCTTTCCCTGACTCTCCCTTCTCCCTGCAACACTGACCCCTTCAAGTCTTGTCTATATTGTTAGTGACAAATTCCCTTCCATGCTTCTTCAGCTTTATGAGACTGCCAAAACTTCTGGTTTGTCACCTACATGGCGGCAACTAACTGATAATCTCAGTATATTCCCTGATCCAAGAATAAATAATGGACCAGAAAGTCTGCTTATAGACTTTCAACTCACACTCCATTATTCCCTTCTCTCAGTAATCTTGACTCTCAGAGGGTTTTGGACTCAGCATTTCTTTGAGACTTGAGATATCTTTTCTACTTTTTTTTTTTTTAATGGGATCATTAGCCTAATAGAAACTATTCATTGTGTCCTAGACAATTTATTTGAATAGTATGCATTGATAATATTTGAGAAGAGATGGGGGTCATAAAGTAGGAAAAGTCAAATTGTAATGGTGCTTACCAACTGGATTGAAGCATATAATCTTTAAAATGATAATCTGTTGAAGATTTTTCAGCAAAAGAGTATATATTGCATTTAGATTTTAAAACGACAGCACTGTCACTATAGAAGATAGGCTGGAGGGACATGAGAACAGAAGCATTCTTTGAAAGGCAATGAGTAAGGAGTAATGTTAATTTCAGTTCAGTTCAGTCGCTCAATTGTGTCCGACTCTTTGCGACCCCATGAATTGCAGCACGCCAGGCCGCCCTGTCCATCACCAACTCCTGGAGTTCACTCAGACTCAAGTCCATCGAGTCCGTGATGCCATCCAGCCATCTCATCCTCTGTCGTCCCCTTCTCCTCCTGCTCCCAATCCCTCCCAGCATCAGAGTTTTTCCAATGAGTCAACTCTTCCCATGAGGTGGCCAAAGTACTGGAGCTTCAGCTTTAGCATCATTCCTTCCAAAGAAATCCCAGGGCTGATCTCCTTCAGAATGGCCTGGTTGGATCTCCTTGCAATCCAAGGGACTCTCAAGAGTCTTCTCCACCACCACAGTTCAAAACCATCAATTCTTCAATTAAATTAAATATTAATTTAATGACAATTATTTTTACATGCTAAACACTGAAAGGTGACAAACTTTTATAACCCTTAGTCTTAATATCAACTCTTATATGTAAGAGAAAACATCTTTCTAAGATAATCATGTCTACTAATATTTGCTTGCTAACTTTATTTCAGATTTATTGAGATATATTGACATTAACAGCTTCCCAGGTAGAGCAGTTGGTATTGAATCTGCCTGCAATGCAGGAGACCCTGGTTCAATTCCTAGGTCCAGAAGATCCCCTGGAAAAGGGATAGGCTACCCACTCCAGTATTCTTGGTCTTCCCTGATGGCTCAAACAGTAAAGAATCTGCTTGCAATGCAGGAGACCTGGGTTCAATCCCTGACTTGGGAAGATCCCTTGGAGAAGGGAACACCTGCCCATTCCAGTATTCTGACATGAAGAATTCCATGAACAGAGGAGCCTGGCAGGCTACAGTCCATGGGTTGCAAAGAGCTGCACACAACTGAGTGATTTTCACAGCACAGAAAGTTTAAGAAATGCAATGTGATGATTTCATACACACGTAGATTGCAAAGTTATAACCATAATATGTTAGTTAACACATCCATTACCTCATATTGTATGTGCTGAGAAATTTTATTTTGTCATCTTGCTGATATTACATCCCTAGACCCCTTTGTTTACTGAAGAAGTGAAGTGAAGTGAAATGAAGTCGCTCAGTCGTGTCCGACTTTTTGCTACCCTGTGGACTCTAGCCTAGCATGCTCCTCTGTCCATGGGATTTTCCAGGCAAGAGTACTGGAGTGGGTTGCCATTTCCTTCTCCAGAGGATCTTCCCGACCCAGGGATCAAACCCAAGTCTCCCTCATTGTAAGCAAGACGCTTTACTGTCTGAGCCATAAGTATCGTTAATTTACAACATGATGCTAGTTTCTGGTGTATAGCAAAGTGATTCAGTTACAACTCTTTCTTAATCACTTCCTGCCTGAAGAGGCTCTGAAAAGTCACCTTCCACTGCAAATTAAGAATTCAGGCTGATGGAAGTTTTGCAGTCTTCCACATGTTCCTTCCTGGCTATCCTAGTGACTGTATCCAATTCTGCTAGCCAGAGGGGTACATGTGTAGCTGGATTTCATAGGCGAGGTCTAGTATATTTACTAATTTCCATATCTTTATAAAACTCTTTTGATGTATTTCATCTTAAGCATGATATGTTTAACAGTTTCTCATGGCATATCTAACTGCAGCTAATCCTTTCTTTAGCTTGTGATATGCAGTCATAGATATCACTGGAGAGTTCATCAGGTCTTTGCTTCATTTTCAATGCACAAAGTAGACAAAGGGAGACATAAATAAGGAATAAATACAGTAAATGAGTCAACTATATAATATTTTAGAGGGGAATAAAAATAATTAAAAGAAAAAAGCAGAGTATGAACACTTAAGGGTAGATTGGTAATTTGTAATTTTAAATTGAAAGTTTATAGTAGTTAACATTAAGAAGATTTAAAGTTGAGTAACTATAATTACATGTCTGTTGGAAGACATTTCCAGACAACAGCAAAAATGTGGACCTGTGCTTGCCATATCCTAGGACAGCCAGGACAGACAGAAATCAGTGAAATAAAAAAAAAAATATGAAATCAAAGAAGGAACAAGAAAGGCCAAATTGCACAGGATTATGTAGAGATCTCATTGTTTTAGATTTTACTCTGAATAAAATAAGGGAACCAGAAAAAAGATATGATCTGATTTACATTTTTAAAGTTTGATCCCTCCTGTGAGTATATATCCAAACAAAATGAAATGAGTACATCAAAAACGATATTTGCAATTCCGTGTTCATTGTAATAAGTTACAATATAAAACTATATACATAATTCAACCACAAAAAAAGAGATCTTGCCATTTACAAAAACATGGATGAATGTAGATGGCATTATGGTAAATGACATTATGATACAACCAGACACAAGGAAACAAACAAACAAATAAATAAATAAATGGCATGATCTCACTTATATGTAGAATCTAAAAAAGTCAAGCACATAGAAGCAGAGAGTGGAACACTGATCACTGGGGCAGTGACATAGGATGGCTTTTCCAGTAGACATGTTTGGATGGGAGAGTTGGATTATAAAGAAAGCTGATCGCCAAAGAATTGATGCTTTTGAACTGTCGTGTTAGAGAACACTCTTGAGAAAGTCCCTTGGACTGCAAGGAGATCCAAACAGTCAATCCAAAAGGAAATCAGTCCTGGATATTCATTGGAAAAAACTGCTGCTGAAGCTGAAATTCCAATACTTTGGCCACCTGATGCAAAGAACTGGCTCATTTGAAAAGACCGTGATGCTGAGAAAGATTGAAGGCAGGAAGAGAAGGGGACAACAGAGGATGAGACAGATAGAGGGCATCACTGACTCGATGGAAAAAAAAAAAAAAAAAACAGTCTGAGCAAGCTCGAGGAGTCAGTGATGGACAGGGAAGCCTGGCATGCTGCAGTCCATCGGGTTGCCAAGAGTCGGACATGACTGAGCGACTGAACTGAACTGACATAGGATATACAGAGATGTGTTGGTTAAAGTGTACAAAGCTGCAATTACATAGGATGGTTAAGCCTAGAAAGAAAATGTAGAGGATGATGACTATAGTGAATGATACAGTACTAAATACTGGAAATTCACTCACAGTAGATTTCAGGTCCTCTCACCAAAAAAAAAAAGAAAACAAACAAGTTAACTATGTGAGCCTATGGATAGGTTGATTAGTTTGACTGTAGAAACTGTTTCACTATGTATATCAAATTACATTGAAAATCTTACATAAAATTCTTATTTTAAAAATAACAAAGAATTTGAAAAAGCTCACTATTTATGCTACATGATGAGACTTTAGAAGCAGAGTTGCAGATGAGGAGATCAATCAAAAGACTTCAGTAATCATACACATGAAGAGGAGGGTCAGTAACTTGTCCTGAAGGCTATCAGTAAAATGATGAAATGATGTCTGATGCTGAATGTATCTCATCGACCTGGGATATGGGAAAAAAGAGAGAACCAAGAAGGAAATGAATACTGACAATCAATACTGAGAGGGCTGGGAGTAGAGCTGATTTATAAAATATCATAACAGTGATTTTGAATAGGACTGATATGGAATATTTACTGGGCACAAAATTTTAAATATTGAATAAACAATTAAACCACAATCTGGTGATTCAGAGAAAGGTCTGGACTAAAGATACAAATTTCAGGGGGTTGGATATGTGGATTCAGTTTAAAGCCGGGATACTACTCAACACTCACTCACTAAGGGAGTAAATGGTGATAAAAGCAGAGAATGAGAACTGATTAATGATTACCTTATAACATAAGAAAATCCTCTCTGCAAAAAATGAAATCTTAGAAATCAAGAGTTATGGAAGAGAGGATGATTAACCATGTCAAATCCTGTAGTCTGGTCTAGTTAAATGAGGACTGAACACAATTCACTAAAATTACCAAAATGGAAACAAATGGTCAAATTATGAAAAGCATTTTTTATTGTGTTTTATTCAGTTTTTAATGGAGAAAGGATTTAAGGGAGACCAGGAGACAAATTGGAGAATCTTTGTAGGGTCAATTGTTTGGGAACTTTTCTCAAAGAGGAGAAGATATTTCATTAGATCTATTTCATAGTGAAAAACAATAGAATTTTCTAAAAAGGATGATTCTAAAACATTAATCTCAAAAGATAACTGAAAAATAATAGAAGGAAATGATAAGGTATGGCTGGAAGTAGATAAGTACCAGCATTTTTAAACTCTCATTTCTTTACAGGAATCCTTAAAACTGAAATATATTTTCACATATTTCTTAGGTTTTTAAAATAAAGCATTTTGCCTCATTTTTAAAAATAAGTTGCATAATGTCAGAATTGCTAGACATAAACTTTGGTTTCATTACAGAAATATCACAAAAATTTAATATTATGCAGAGAAAGGAATATCTATATTTTAATACAATGTACTTTTCATATTGACAAATGATATAAAGTCACTGAAACTTCAAGAAAAAAATCCATGTATTTCTAAAAAACTATTACATTTGAATCATTTAAATAAAATCTTTTTGATTTTCCTGTTATTTCAACTCAGAACCCACTTCCATCTTTCATCTAATAAATTATATTTTGTCATTAGAGCTCTGATTTACAAACATTTGGGTGATATAAAGATTTAATTGTTATAGCTTAGTAGGAGTGTGAAAGTAAATAATTTGTAAGCAGTAAACTCTTTACACATAGTAGTAGTAGTACTAAAATATTTAAGAACATAAATGATCAAAAGCCACTGTACTCTAGGAAGGATGGTACATCTTTCTTAGGAAACTGCATAACTAGATAGGGAACTATAGGGATATTAATAATAAAGGTTGAGACTTCTCCTAGAAATATCAGTTAATATTTTACTCTCATTTTAGGCTTTCCCAGGAAAAATTTTATTGCATAGCAATCATAATGGTGCCATTTTTTGTCTATTTTAGTTGTCATAACATTTATTGTATTATTAATTCAGCTGTCATTTATGTTATTAAACTTCTTAGAAAATGTTTATTTCATAAATTTACAAAACTGGTAACAAAGAAAAAGAAAGGGAAAATATCAGCATATATGGTTCTAAAGTTTTCAAGAAGTCCAAAATGAAATAAAAGCAGTAAGAGTGGACATCCTTGTCTTGTTCCTGATTTTAGAGAAAATGATTTCTGCTTTTCACCATTGAATATGTCATTAGCTGTGGGGTTGTCATCTATGGCCTTTATTATGTTGAGGTATGTAAACTCTATGCCCACATTCTGGAGAGTTTTAATCATAAATCGATGCTGAATTTTATCATACTACCCAGAGCAATCTATAGGTTCAATACAATCCCTATCAAATTCCAAATGGTGTATTTTCACAGAACAGGAAAAATAACCCTAAACTCTGTATGAAAACACAAAAGCCCTTGAATAGCCAAAACAGTCTCGAGAAAAAAATGGAGCTGGAGCAATTAGGCTTCCTATTCAGACAACACAGCTACAGTAATCAGAACAATATGGTTCTGGCACAAAAACAGACACAGATATCAATGGAACAAGAAATAAAGTCAAGAAATAAATCCACATACCTGTGGTCAACTCATCTGTGACACAGAAGGCAGGAATATGCAATAGAGAAAAGGCAGTCTCTTCAATAAGTGGTTCTGGGTAAACTGGACAGCTACATGTAGGAGCATGAAATTAGAACATTCTCTAACACTATATACAAAAATGAAAACAAAATGGATGAAAGACCTAAAGTCAAGACAGATTCTATAAGGCTTTTTGAGGAAAAATAGGCAGAAACTCCTTCACATAAATTCACATCAATATATTTTTGGATTCATTACCTGGAGTAATGCAAATAAAAACAAGAACAAATGGGATCTAATTAAACTCAAAAGCTTTTTCATAGCAAAGGAAACCATAAACAAAACAAAAACTCCACAGAATGGGGGAAAATGGTCAACCAACAATGGATTAATTTCCAAAATACACCAAAAGCTCATATAGCTCAATGGAAAAAAAAAACAAAAAGAAAGAATATGTGTAGAAGACCCAAAGAGACATTTTTCCAAAGATGACATACAGATGGTCAAAAGGCATATGAAATGATGCTCAACGCTGCTAATTATTAGAGAACTGAAACTCAAAACTACAATGATGTATCACTCCACCCAGGTCAGAATGGTAATCATCAAAATATTTTCAAATAATAAGTACTAGAGAGGGTTTGGTGAAAAGGAAACCATTTTATACCACTGGTAGGAATGTAATTTGGTGTAGCCACTATGGAGAAGAGCAGGTTCTATTTTTAAAAAACTGAAATTACAGTAACCATGTGATCTACCACCCTGATACCAATTCCTGGACATGTATTCAGAAAAGATGAAAACTCTAATTAAAAAAACAAACATGAATATATATATATATATATATATATATTTACTTTACAATACTGTATTGGTTTTGCCATACATCAACATGAATCCACCACAGGTGTACATAAGTTCCCACTCCTGAACCCCCCTCCCACCTCCCTCCCCATACCATCCCTCTGCGTTATCCCAGTGCACCAGCCCCAAGCATCCTGTATCCTACATCGAACCTAGACTGGTGATTCGTTTCTTATATGATATTATACATGTTTTAATGCCATTCTCCCAAATCATCCCACCCTCTCCCTCTCCCACAGAATCAAAAAATCTGTTCTGTACATCTTCGTCTCTTTTGCTGTCTCGCATACAAGGTTATCATTACCATCTTTCTAAATTCCATATATATGTTTCAGTATACTGTATTGGTGTTTTTCCTTCTGGCTTACTTCACTCTGTATAATCAGCTCCAGTTTCATCCACCTCATTAGAACTGATTCAAATGTATTCTTTTTGATGGCTGAGTAATACTTCGTTGTGTATATGTACCACAGCTTTCTTATCTATTCATCTGCTGATGGACATCTAGGTTGCTTCCATGTCCTGGCTATTATAAACAGTGCTGCGATGAACATTGGGGCACATGTGTCTCTTTCACTGTTTGTAGTAGCCAAGACATGGAGGAAATCTAAATGTTCATGCACAATGAATGGATAAAGAAGTTGTGGTATACACACACACACACACACACACAGTGGAATATTACTAAGTCATAAAATGGATAAAAGTGCCATTTGTACCAAAATGTATGGATCTAGAGATTATCGTATTAAGTTAACTAAACTAGATAGAGAAAGGCACATATCATACGATATCATTTATATTTGGAATCTTAAAAAAAAAAAAAATAAAAGGTACAAATGAGCTTATTTAAAAGACTCAAAGACATAGAAAACAAACTTATGGTTACCAAAGGGGGACAGAGGGTGAGGGATAAATAAGAAGTCTGGGATTAACAGATACACACTACTATATATAAAATCAACAACAAAAATATAGTATATATTTTTATAATATATATAAAAATAAACAACAAAGACCTACTATATAGCACAGGGAGCTATATATATTTAATACATTGTAACAATCTACATTGGATAAGAATATGAAAACGTATATATGCATATTTTTATATACATATATGAACATATATATATTTATATATATACAAATCACTTTACTATATGCCTGTAAAACAACACTGTAAATCAATTATATATCAGTAAATAAACAAATACTTCATGTGAGAATAAAATTTTGTTATAGAATTATATTCTAAAACTTAAAATATGAAATAATATTTAATAATTATTTGCTACTATTTGGTGTATGATACTGACACAAAGACAGAAATATAGATCAATGGAACAAAATAGAAACCTCAGAGATAAATTCATGCATCTATGGACACCTTATCTTTGACAAAGGAGGTAAAAATATACAATGGAGTAAAGAGAATCTCTTTAACAAGTGGTGCTGGGAAAACTGGTCAACCACTTGTAAAAGAATGAAACTGGAACGCCTTCTAACACTATACACAAAAGGATACTCAAAATGGATTAAAGATTTACATGTAAGACCAGAAACTATAAGACTTTTAGAGAAAAACAGGAAGAACACTCTCCAACATAAATCACAGCAAGATCTTCTATGACCCAACTACCAGAGTAAAGGAAATAAAAACAAAAATAAACAAAGGGACCTAATTAAACTTAAAAGCTTTTGCACAACGAAGGAAACTATAAGCAAGGTGGAAAGACAGCCTTCAGAATGGGAGAAAATAATAGCAAACCAAACAACAGACAAAGAATTACTTTCCAAAATATACAAGCAGCTCATGCAGCTCAATACCAGAAAAATGAACGACCCAATCAAAAAGTGTGTAAAAGAACTAACCAGACATTTCTCCAAAGAAGACATACAGATGGCTAACAAACACATGAAAAGATATTCAACATTACTCTTTATCAGAGAAATGCAAATCAAAACCACAATGAGGTTACCATCTTCCACTGGTCAGAATGGCTGCCATCAAAAGTCTACAAACAATAAATGCTGGAGAGGGTGTGGAGAAAAGGGAACCCTCTTACACTGTTGGTGGGAATGCAAACTAGTACAGCCACTATGGAGAACAGTGTGGAGATTCTTAAAAAAGTGGAAATAGAATTGCCATATGACTCAGCAATCCCACTGCTGTGCATATACACCGAGGAATCCAGAATTGAAAGAGACATATGTACCCCAATGTTCATTGCACAACTGTTTACAATAGCTAGCACATGGAAGCAACCTATATGTCCATCAGCAGATGAATGGATAACAAAGTTGTGGTACATATACACAATGGAATATTGCTCAGCTATAAAAGGAGCACATCTGGGTCAGTTCTAATGAAGTGAATGAAACTGGAGCCTATTACACAGAGTGAAGTAAGTCAGAAAGAGAAACACCAATACAGAATATTAATACATATATATGGAATTTCAAAAGATGGTAAAGATGACTTTATATGTAAGACAGCAAAACAGACATAGATGTAAAGAACAGACTTTTGGACTATGTGGGAGAAGGCAAGGGTGGTATAATTTGAGAGAATATGTTTGAAACATGTCTATAACCATATGTAAAATAGATGATCAGTGCAAGTTCAACACATGAAGCAGGGCACTCAAAACTGGTGCTCTTGGACAACCCAGAGGGATGGGATAGGAAGAGGGTGGGAGGGGGCATTCAATGGGGGACACATGTACACTGTAGCTGATTCAGGTCAATGTATGGCAAAAATTGCCATAATATTGTAAAGTAATTAAACTTCAATTAAAATAAATAAATAAAAATATGTATTGGAAGAAGAAAAATGTTTTGTTATAGAATTATATTCTAAAGCCTAAAATATGAAATAATACTTAATGATTATTTGCTAACATTTGGTGGCAATAATCAGACTAATAATTTTCATAGATATGATTTAGAAACCTAAATGAAATGAAGTGAAGGTTGCTTGGTTGTGTCTGACTGTTTGCAACCCCATGGACTATACAGTCCATGGAATTCTCCAAGCCAGAATACTGGAGTGGGTAGCCTTTCCCTTCTCCAGGGGATCTTCCTAGCCCAGGGATTGAAGCCAGGTCTCCCGCATTTCAGGTGGATTCTTTACCAGCTGAGCCACAGGGAAGACCAAGAATACTGGAGTGGGTAGCCTATCCCTTCTCTAGTGGATCCTCCCAATCCAGGAATTGAACTGGGGTCTCCTGCATTGCAGGAGGATTTTTTACTAAATATCAGGGAAGCCCAAAATCTGAATACACTCAAATTCATTATATTTATGATTCAGAAAACACAGTGATTTTTCAGTCTACTACTATTATTAAGACATTAGCTGCTGCTTCTGCTGCTAAGTCACTTCAGTCGTGTCCGACTCTGTGTGACCACATAGACGGCAGCCCACCAGGCTCCGCCGTCCCTGGGATTCTCCAGGCAAGAACAATGGAGTGGGGTGCCATTTCCTTCTCCAATGCATGAAAGTGAAAAGTGAGAGTGAAGTCATTGAGTCGTGTCCAACTCTCAGCGACCCCATGGACTGCAGCCTACCAGGTTCCTCCGTCCATGGGATTTTCCAGGCAAGAGTACTGGAGTGGGGTGCCATTGCCTTCTCCAAAGACATTAGCTAGTTGTTCTTTAAACATATAAAATATGGACTATTAATTCATTCCAATTTAACTTATGATAGAAGTAAATTGGAAAACTTCATTCAAACTCTACATTTCTACTGGTTTGGTCATTTTACATAAATACACTCCAATTATTTAGCCTTGTAAGAATTTTTTCTCAACTTTAGAGATTGTAAGATCAATTTATTTACCAAAATGAAATGCCAACAACAATTTGAACATTAACTTATAAATCAGCTTTAAAAATACTGATTTTATTCTTTCTAATCAATCACATGAGAAAATAAGACTCAATGTCTCATTTTTAATTCATTCCTGAAGGAATGCTTTCCAAAAATGATATTATTGTAACCTTTGGATATTAATTTCATTAGTGTAATTCTGAGAAATACATGAGGGTTTAAAAAATGCTTTCCATTAAGTTATATTAATTATGCTGCATATTATATCAGACACTTGACTAATTATCTGAACTCAGGCAATCATAGGTAACTAAATCTAGCATTGCGAGATGTTAGTATCTCCAATATTATAAATATGTGATACATTGAACAATGTGAATTTTGTACTTTTTAAAAAGAAAAAAATATTTAAGAGAATAATTAACTGATTTTCAGTGGGGGATAATAACTCTTTAACCAAAGTACTTTTTAATATGGTACTAGGACTTCCCTGGTGGCACAAGGGATAAGAATCTGCCTGCCAATGCAAGGGCATATGTTCAATCCCTGGAAGATTCCACACCATGGAGCAACTAAGCTGGTACATCACAACTGCTGAGCCTACGCTCTAGAGTCTGCAGGCTGCCACTTCTGAGCTCAGTTGCTGCAACTACTGAAGGTCGCATGCCCTAGAGCTCCCATGCCACAACAACTGGAGCTGGTGTCCCTAGAGCCTGTGCTCTGCAACAAGAGAAGTCACTTCAATGAAGAGTAAACCCCACTTGCCATAACTAGATAAAGCCTTCACAAAGCAACAAGGACCCACCATAGCCAAAAATAAAAAATATAAAAATGTTTTTATTATATATATTTTTTTCATTTTTAAAAAATACTGTAAAAATAAATGGCTTCCCTGGTAGCTCAGAATCTTCCTGTAATATGGGAGACTCAGATTCCATCCCTGGGCCAGGAAGATCTGTTGCGAGCAAAATGACACAAAGACGAAACACACGAGACACACAAGAGACAGACAATACACCACTCCAGCCGGAGGAAAAAAAACTGGGCAAAACTAATTGTGGTTTATTTTTATAAAGTCCCCTAGGCAGAATTCCAGACTGCATGAATAAGCCTTTTCAGTACAGTGCAGGTGCATACATGTTATCGTACAGCAAGGGGAGTGAAATCTCTGTCTACTGCAGAGTCTGTCCAGAGCCCTTTCTTTTTTCTTATCACAAGAAGGGAATGTTCCCTCCTTTGCAGAGGACCATTAAACTCAAGGCTGTGTCCAGACTCCTTGGCAGAACGCCTCGTTTGCAAGCAGGTTCAGCCCGAGCAAAGAGACCCGTTTGCAGGCACATCTCCGCTACCCTATTGTGGCTGCATTAACCCTTCATCTCCCCCTTTTTTATGTTTTTATAAATTGTAGCATGGTCTGGATCTTTTTTGCTTTGCGCTTTAGTTGTTGTTGTTTTTTTTTTTTTTATTCGCCATCGCCGGAAGACTAGAAAAGCAACACAACATAAAAGTAATATAAACACAGTGTTTCCAAAGGTAGTCTCAATTAGTGAGGATATATGCCCTAATGGATTTAAGTTATTTATTTCCTCTTGAAGACTTTTTAGCAAATCAGACCCCATAATGTCAGATAAAGTCTTGCTAAAAGTAGACAAAATTTGTCATTTTAGGTCTATAATCTTCGTAGTGAGATTTTGATGCCCAGTCAAGGATCGTTTTACTTCATCCCATCCTTCACTTATGTTAAATGGTACAGGTGTTATACAAAACTGAGAAGAATTTTAATCACATTTTAACACACTTCGTGTAGATAAAACAGCTAATTGATCTCCAAGCCAGGAAATGGTGTGTTGAAGATTGAGCATGTCGATAGCAAGTTGTGCATCTGAATCTCGCTGTTGTTGCCATAACAAATGAGAGTCTTTATGCCAGTCTCAAATAAAATCAGCTGTTTGAATTTTTTGGTGTAACGCAAGTCCTGCCACCACCGCTGTTGCAGTTACTGATGCGACTGCTAGAATCGAAGCAATGACCACACCAAGCATACGTTGAGATTGGTGTAGCAAAGTCTGTACAGAGGTTACTAGATGAGAAACAGCAAAAGAATCTGACCACGGCCGAGTCAGATTTATAGGTAATCATACTTTTGTCTGAGCCTTAACAATTACTAATGAGAAATTGGAGTTATAGGCTCATCTTTTAAATTTTTTTCACCAAGACTGATTTACACATTGAGTTAGATTACAATAATCACATGACACAGACCCCACAGTATCATTTCAGGTCTAATTCCCATATAACAATGCAGAAGGATATTTTACACATGCCATTGTGGAATAAGATTTATTAACATGTAAATTAACATGGAATGGACCCGAACAGTCACCACTATCCAAAGTATAGTTTTCTGATCAGATAGTGAGATTACCAGAAACTGCCCATAGTTTCCAAATATCTCCTTGAATGTGCGGATATCCTTGCAATTTTAATTGAGGAGGGACAAGTGCAAACTGTTGCCATTTAACTGTTTCATTACCATTGCCCATCAAAGTGCTATTTGCACGATGCCACCTAAGAGATTTATTTGACCATTTTTCTAAGAATTGCCCATGATCTGGACTCCAATCTACAATGATGGCCCCAGAATAATTCATGACTTTAAAGGGTCGATGACCTCGGCAACGTTCCCACTACAGAGATTCTAGAGAAGGAACAAAAAAGTTAACAGGACATAGCAACATATGTTTTCCATTATGAATGTCTATCGGTTTTGTTGAGCTGTTAAAGCCCCTGGTGGAAACAAGCACAGTAAAAGCAGCAAAATGGTAAGTATTATACTTTACCCCCCATGTATTATAGGAATGATTAGAATGTTCCCTGGTGGACAGACAAAAGGGGTGTCCTCCTATACACAAAGGAATACCTTCCACTGCAATGGTCAAATTACTAATATTATATTGTTGTTTATGATGAGATGGGATTCCCCCGCAAGCTGGCGGGGGAAAGAAGGCAGTCTCATTAGTACATACCTGCACTTCTGGTTCCCCCCAGGAAACTGCTCTTACTAATGGGGGATTAGGTATATATGCCCAATATGTATGATTACTTGCTGATACACCGATTACCTGACATGTCACCACTGCTATCATGGCAAGCAAAAGATTGGTAGGATTTAGAGGTTGCCCCGCCTTCATTAACATCTTCTTTGCTTCCTGGGTCAACCTCTTCATTTGACCCTATGTAGGAGGTGTTGCTTCCCTTGTATGGAAAGTAAAGCTTCTCTACATAGTAAGCTCTTCGAATTTTTGAACAAAGGGATCAGCCATTGTTGATTTTGATCAATCTTGCTGGGGCCCAAAACCTATAATTATTAACAGAAATGAAAGCATACCCTCATCCCAAATATATTAATGATGCTGGGATCCAACCTTTCTCTTTATCTTTATACCAAATAGGTGTATTTAAGATCTTCTTATCCTCTTCTTTCCCTTGAAAATGCAACTCTGCTGCTGATAGACTTCCCTTGCTCCAAACATTCAAAAAATTTAGGGTAAGTAAGGTTTTATTCAAAATGTCTTTAGGTTTCATAAATCTCTCTTGTTTTTCCTTTTTTTTTTTTTTAAGATATTTATGCAAGGTACAATTAGCTTTTTTAATGATAGCTTGCCTTTGACTATTATAAGGAATACCAAAAGTATGAGTTATATGGTATTGAGATAAAAAGTGAGCTAATTTTGCAGATTGGTAGGCAGGTGCATTATCAGTTTTTAATTTACTTGGTAATCTCATAACTGCAAAACAAGATGACAAATGAGTAATAACAGTGTCAGCCTTTTTAGAATGTAATGCAGTGGCCTATTGAAAATGTGTCCAAGTATCTATAGTATGATGCACACATTTTTGTTGTCTGAAAGAAGAAACGTAAATTACATCCATTTGTCATATTTGATTTGCTTGTTGTCTTTTCATGTTGACACCTGGTGGGGTAAATGGCAAAGCAAAGGGTGTACATATGGAACAAGAAAGAACAATATTTTGAGTTTGTTTTTGAGTAATAGCATGAGATTTTTGTAACCCTTTGGAGTTGGTATGTTGTAAGAGATGTTTTTGTTTTGTTGTTTTTATAGGATAAAGTAAGGCATCAATTGTAGCATTTTTGAATGATAAGGGTCTAGGAAGGGCAGAATGTGTATGGATGTGAGTAAAGAAAATTAACTCTGAACGCTGTAAGAGCAATTGTTGTACTTGGTAAAACAATTTATCAATAGCTGTTTTAAGGGTCAGTGGAAGGGAGACATGGGGAAGCTGTAGGCAAGAGAGAACAGTATATTGAGAATTTGAAACAATGTTAATAGGAAATTGGGGAAAATCTTGCAAAACTGAATAGATAGCCCACAATTTAGTGGGCTGTACAGAAGAAAATGAGTGGGGGAGAACCTTGGAACTTTTGGGGGTCTAATATCTAGCAGTATTTTTATTTGCATCGGTAAAAATAGTGGGCTCCTTAACTGGAACATCTGAAATTGGGGAATGAGATATCATAGCGTTAGTCTGGAGAAAATCAATTAATTTAGATGATGGATAATGATTAGAAAGTGAACCAGGATATGAGGCAAGAGAAATTTGCCAGTTTTTATTAAATTGTAAACATCGAGATATTTGAGCAGTAGTTAACTTAGTAACAATCTGGTGTGGTTTACATCTTGACAATTGTAAAATACGATGGTGACCTTTTTGTATGAGGAAGGCTAATTTATCCATATATGTAGTCAATTTTTTGGAAAAACTGTTAGGTAAGAAAACCCATTTTATTAATCTTTTTTTTTTTTTTTTGAGCAATTACACCAGATGGAGAATAAGGGGTATGAAATATTATAAATGAAATAGGTTGAGACGCATGTAAGTAAGTCAAAAAGCTATCATTTAGTCGTTGTTCAACAAATTGAAGTTTTTGTAAAGCCAATGGGGTTAAGGTCTGGGGGCTATCTAGAGTTGTATCTCCTTTTAAAGTAGAAAACAAATGTCAATTAATTGATAAGTAGGAATCTCAAGTATTGGGCGTAGCCAATTAATATCTCTCAATAACTTTTGAAAATCATTTAAGGTTTTGAGATGGTCTCTTTTAATTTGCAACTTTTGGGGCCTTATTTTATGTTGTTTTAATATTGTCTCTAAATATGAAATAAGAAAGTCTTTTTGAATTTTTTTCTTGGGGCTATTTGCAAATTGTATAGTCTTAAAGCCTCCTGTATTTTTAAAAAGAATTTATCACATTTAGCAATATTAGAAGCTGCTAATAAGAGATCATCTATATAATGATATAGAATATAATTGGGGTATTTTTGACGGAGGGATTGTAAAGAGTGAGCTACGAATTTTTGGCATAAGGTAGGACTATTTATCATTTTTTGTGGTAAGACTGTCTACTGATAATGCTTAACAGGCTGAGCATGATTAAGAACAGAAACTGTAAAAGCAAATTTATCTCTATCTTATAATTGTAGGGGAATGGTAAAAAAAAAAAAAAAAAGTCTTTAAGATCTAGTAGCATTAAGGACCAATTTTGAGGAAAAAGAGCTGGAGAGGGGAGTCTCAATTGTAATGCTCCCATAGGTTTAATATATTTATTAACTTTTTGTAAATCAGTTAACACTTTTCACTTTTTATATTTTTTTCTTATAACAAAAACAGGAGAATTTTAGGGGGAGGTAGAGGGCTCTATATGACCAAGTTGGAGTTGTTTTTGTATTAATTGATTTAATGCCTCGAGCTTTATTTGTGGTAATGGCCACTGCTCAACCCATTTTGGAGTATTAGTTAACCATTTTAATGGGAGTGTTTGAGGAGCAGTGGCTATTAGTTTTTTGATGGAATGGTTATAGAAGCCCCCAAAGGAGAGAGATCTCTTTTTTATATATTAATAGGTATGTTTACAATATAAAAGGTAACAAACACTGATTTTCCATTATGGAATTGGCATTGCAAGGGATGGGTACTCTTTCAGACATCTGCAATGGAGCCCAGTCCCGTCAGCATTAGAGGGCTTTTTTTTTTTTTTTTTTTTTTTAATCTTGGGGCCATTGTTGAGAAGAAATGACTGAAACATCCACCCCTGTGTCTACTAGTCTCTCAAAGTTGTTTCCTTGTATAATCAAGGAGAGAACAGGGTGAGAATCTTTGATAAGCATTTTTTAAAATATATGTCGTCTAGTATTTTTAAATCCTCCTGTTTGTTTATTAGGAAGAGCCAAAAAGGGGTGATAAGGTAGGAGAAGTATTTGAGCAATATGCTCCCCAGCTAACAATGAAAGCCTGGTAGAAGTAGAGACCATAATTAAAATTTTTTCAATACAGTCAGTCTATTACCCCAGGAATTATGGTTAGACCTCTCAAAGCCATGCTGCTACGGCCTAATATCAAGCCAAAAGTGCCTTTAGGCAGTGGTCTAAATACATTGTTTTTAATTTGTAAATGCCTCCCCCTGGTGACAAAAGAACATTATCAGCTAGTGGCAAATCAGCAGCCGCACTCTCTGAAGTAGCAGACTGTAAGTCTGAAGTCATCATCTGAGGTCTTTTTAATGGGGCATCGACTCGTAACTGTTGCTGGGAGGGAACAGGGTTGGGGCAGGTGGGATGGCAGGAGGGCAGGGAGAAGTCTCCGGTATTGTTCTTGGGCCCCAAGGACTTAGGCCCGCAGGATAGTTTTCCAGTATCGGGTTGCCCATTTTGTCTGTTTTAGATCTGCATCTATTAGTCCAATGAAGCCCCTTCCCATACTGATGGCAAGGTCCAGGAGGAGTCTTATTTTTTCCAGCAAGAGATCTGTCTTTAGGAATTGTACTTTGATCAGCTTTTAATTTTTGACACTCTCTTTTTATATGACCAGGTTTTCAACAATGGAAGCAGTTATCTCCCTTTTGTGGTTTCATAGCTTTGGCCAAGGCTGGAGCAAAGACATTAGCCTGATGTTTAGTTTTTTTTTTACTCTCGAGCAGGCTCTGATATATTTAGCTGTAGATGCACCCTGTCCCTTTAATGGTCCCAGTATACGCTTGCATTTAGGATTTGCATTTTTAAATGCTAAAGTTTGTAATAATATCTCTGAAATCTTATCCCTCTCTATAGCTCGTTTCACAGCTACCCTCAATCTTGCTAGAAAAATAGTATATGGTTCATTGGGGCTTTGCATTGTTTTAACAAAGGAGGGCTGGGCGTGACCAGTAGGCATCACATGGCACCATGCTCGTAAAAAGACCTGGCGGACTTGTTGTAAGTCCTGATCAGAGTACTGAGCCTGTTTTTTTTAAAGCCTGATAATGGCCCTCTCCCATTAGCTTGTCTTCGAGAGGACCAGGGGGATTTTGTCTCTCATTAACCTGAGCCTGTTTTTTAGCTTTTTTTTTTTTTTTTTTTCCCCACCAGCTACGAAGTTGCAACCATTGAGAACCCTCCAAGATAGCTTGGGCAATAGATTTCCAATTTAACAGAATGATTAATTTGCCTTTTCCCAATGATTCTAGCATAGCCAAAACAAAGGGAGATTGAGGACTGTACTGCGCTACTGCAGCTTTAAGATCTTTAAAAAATTTATATTTTGAAAGAGTGCATTGAACATTTATCACATTATCATCTTGCTGTCTCTGGATGGGAAATAATTGTGGAGGATCGATAAACCCACCAGGGGGAGCAGGCAAGTCATCATCATGAAGCATAGACAAAGGAAAGGAGAACCGACAATGTTTTTTGCCCACATTGGGCCGATTAACCGCAGTGGGGAAAAGAGAAGCATAAGGAGGAGCAGAAGGTGTAGATTTTTCCTCCTCCTTATGGGATATCCACCACTCCTGGAATAGATGGGTCATTTTTTTAATCTCTTTGCCCTCCTCTGACGAAACTGAAGAAGCCTCTGAATCTGATTTTGAACTATCAGATGTTTTACCATTTACAGGAGGAGGCTCACCTGTATCCTTGTCTTCAGGCGATGCAGAAGCCCCACCAACGTCTGACACATCCTCATAAATTATTTCTCCCTTCCTTGAAGCATTAGATTTAGTTTCACTATCAGTAGAAAGCAAGGTCAAAGCCTGTGTTATAGCACTACACAAAGTCCATAACTTCAAAGGGAGCACATTACCCTTTTGATGTTGTTTTTTCAATTTCTTTTGAATTATTTTTCATTCCTTCAAGTTTAACTGTAACTTAGTTTGATATTGAAACCAATGACAGTATTGCTCCACCAAGCAAAAGAGCTCACTCAATCGACGAGTCGAGGCCTTAACGCCTATGGAGTGGAGAAGTCCTTTGACTAACTCCATGTATTGTGTACGTAATGATGAGGAATTTTGCATGATTCTCCTGAAAGTTCCCCTGCTATGGATGTAAAATCCCCCCGGGGTTACTCACCCTTTCTGTTTCACTCGTGCCCCAAGTTGGGCGCCAGATGTTGTGAGCGAAATGACACAAAGACAAAACACACAAGACACACAAGTGACAGACAATACACCACTCCAGCTGGAGGGAAAAAAACTGTGCAAAACTAATTGCAGTTTATTTCTATAAAGCCCCCTAGGCAGAATTCCAGACTGCATGAATAAGCCTTTTCAGTACAGTGCAGGTGCATACCTGTTATCGTACAGCAAGGGGAGCAAAATCTCTGTCTACTGCAGAGTCTGTCCGGAGCCCTTTCTTTTTTCTTATCACAAGAAGGGAATGTTCCCTCATTTGCAAGGGACCATTAAACTCAAGGCTGTGTCCAGACTCCTTGGCAGAACGCCTCGTTTGCAAGCACGTTCAGCCCAAGCAGAGAGACCCATTTGCAGGCACATCTCTGCTACCCTATTGTGGCTGCATTAACCCTTCAAAGATCCCCTGGAGAACAGAATAGCTACCCACTGTAGTGTTGACTGGTGACTTCCATGAACAGAGGAGTCTGCCAGGCTATAGTCCATAGGATCACAAACAGTCTTGATACTGAAGTATTTAGCACATGCGTTTGAATATATCTTTTTCAGTAGCCACAAACTCTAGTTTTAGAGTGAAAAAAACTAAGCTTGATCTGAAATTACTTTCTTTCTCCTGTTATAAAATTAGGAGAGTTCATTGATGTCTGTGAGAATGAAATTGTTGTTTAGTCGCTAAGTCATGGCCAACTCTTTTACCACTCACAGACTGTAGGAAGTCCTTGGAATTTCCCAGGTAAGAATACTAGAGTGGGTTGCCATTTCCTTCTCCAGGGGATTTTATTGACCCAGGGGTCAAACCCACATGTTCTATGTTGCAGGCAGATTCTCTACCACTGAGATACCAAGGAAACCCAATTAATATTATTAACGTATTTAATAATAGATCACATCCAGTTTATATACAGTATTTCCAAAACCTTTCTTTCCTATAAATGTCAAAGAGTTATCCTAAGATAATTATTTCTGAACTAAGCCAAGGTCAGGAGTTAGGTGATTGTTATGTCAGTATATTTAAAAGAGTACTAAAAAAAAATCCAAAGAGTTAATCCTGATCCTCAGTATGGACAGACTCTTCACGTCCATCACTCAACAATAAAATGAATATAATACCCACCTTCTGTGATTAAGCACTGCTTGAAAACACTGAAACAATGTATGTGACATAAACAACTAATTATAGTCATTCAAAAATGGATACAGACAAAAGATAAAACAAGCTTAGAAAACTACTTTATGTTTTTGTTTACCATTTTCAACAGTACTGCTTGCCATGAATTTATTTAAACTATGATTCAATTTGTGTCAAATATGAGTAAATAAATAATTTCTTTATATATCATTAATTCAGTATCCTCTTAAATAACATGGTAAACATGAGATCTCAGAATCAGAAATATTCTCTCATCTATAGAATTTTTTGGAGCATAACATTCATATAGAAAATGTGAAACTAAGAGTTGTGGAGTCCTACAGTAAGCATTATTTGTGTTTGCCAACTTTCCCCCAGTATTTTATCTATGAGATATACCTAGTTTTTTATGGTGTGAATAAATCACAATTATGCACTATACAACTGATGGATACATACTTTAAGTACTTTCATTTTGGAGAACATACATACCCAATTCCATTGGGTGTTTACCTAGGAATGGAATTCCTGAGTCATTGGATTGATATGGGTTTAGCTTTATAGATAACACCAAAGATTTTATTCAAGTTTTTAGTATAAACTCACTTTGCTGTGGCAGTTAGGATAATTCAGTTTTTCTCATTTGAACTGACATCTTGTCAATACTTGATATTGCCTGCCTTTTAAAAATTTAGTCATTCTTTTAGATGAATAATAATTTGCATTGTGCTTTTAATGTATATTTTTCTTAAAATTATTTTTAAAAGTTTAATCCCGTTTCAGACCACGAGCTGACTGTGGCTCAGATCATGAACTCCTTATTACCAAATTCAGACTCAAATTGAAGAAAGTAGGGAAAACCGCTATACCATTCAGGTATGACCTCAATCAAATCCCTTATGATTATACAGTGGAAGTGAGAAATAGATTTAAGGGCCTAGATCTGATAGATAAGAGTGCCTGATGAACTATGGAATGAGGTTTGTGACACTGTACAGGAGACAGGGATCAAGACCATCCCCATGAAAAAGAAATGCAAAACAGCAAAATGGCTGTCTGGGGAGGCCTTACAAATAGCTGTGAAAAGAAGAGAGGTGAAAAACAAAGGAGAAAAGGAAAGATATAAGCATCTGAACAGAGAGTTCCAAAGAATAACCAGAAGAGATAAGAAAGCCTTCTTCAGCCATCAATGCAAAGAAATAGAGGAAAACAACAGAATGGGAAAGACTAGAGATCTCTTCAAGAAAATTAGAGATACCAGGGGAACATTTCATGCAAAGATGGACTCAATAAAGGACAGAAATAGTATGGACCTAACAGAAGCAGAAGATATTAAGAAGAGGTGGCAAGAATACACAGAAGAACTGTACAAAAAAGATCTTCATGACCTGGATAATCATGATGGTGTGATCACTCATCTAGAGCCAGACATCCTGGAATGTGAAGTCACATGGGCCTTAGAAAGCATCACTACGAACAAAGCTAGTGGAGGTGATGGAATTCCAGTTGAGCTATTTCAAATCCTGAAAGATGATGCTGTCAAAGTGCTGCACTCAATATGTCAGCAAATTTGGAAAACTCAGCAGTGGCCACAGGAATGGAAAAGGTCAGTTGTCATTCCAATTCCAAAGAAAGGCAATGCCAAAGAATGCTCAAACCAGCGCACAATTGCACTCATCTCACACGCTAGTAAAGTAATGTTCAAAATTCTCCAAACCAGGCTACAGCAATACGTGAACCGTGAAGTTCCAGATGTTCAAGCTGATTTTAGAACATGCAGAGGAACCAGAGATCAAATTGCCAACATCCACTGGATCGTCGAAAAAGCAAGAGAGTTCCATAAAAACATTTGTTTCTGCTTTATTGACTATGCCAAAGCCTTTGACTGTGTGGATCACAATAAACTGTGGAAAATTCTGAAAGAGATGGGAATACCAGACCACCTGACCTGTCTCCTGAGAAATCTGTATGCAGGTCAGGAAGCAACAGTTAGAACTTGTCATGGAACAACAGACTGGTTCCAAATAGGAAAAGGAGTACGTCAAGGCTGTATATTGTCACCCTGCTTATTTAACTTATATGCAGAGTACATCATGAGAAATGCTGGACTGGAAGAAACATAAGCTGGAATCAAGATTGCCAGGAGAAATATCAATAACCTCAGATATGCAGATGACACCAGCCTTATGGCAGAAAGTGAAGAGGAACTAAAAAGCCTCTTGATGAAAGTGAAAGAGGAGAGTGAAAAAGTTGGCTTAAAGCTCAACGTTCAGAAAACGAAGATCATGGCATCTGGTCCCATCACTTCATGGGAAATAGATGGAGAAACAGTGGAAACAGTGTCAGACTTTATTTTTTGGGGTTCCAAAATCACTGTAGATGGTGACTGCAGCCATAAAATTAAAAGACGCTTACTCCTTGGAAGAAAAGTTATGACCAACCTAGATAGCATATTCAAAAGCAGAGACATCATTATTTTGCTGACTAAGGTCCGTCTAGTCAAGGCTATGCTTTTTCCAGTAGTTATGTATGGCTGTGAGAGTTGGACTGTGAAGAAGGCTGAGCACCAAAGAATTGATGCTTTTGAACTATGGTGTTGGAGCAGACTCTTGAGAGTCCCTTGGACTGCAAGGATATCCAACCAGTCCATTCTGTAGGAGATCAGCCCTGGAATTTCTTTGGAAGGAATGATGCTAAAGCTGAAACTCCAGTACTTTGGCCACCTCATGCGAAGAGTTGACTCATTGGAAAAGACTCTGATGCCGAGAGGGACTGCAGGCAGGAGGAGTAGAGGGTGACAGAGGATGAGATGCCTGGATAGCATGACTGACTTGATGGACGTGAGTCTGAGTGAACTCCGGGTGTTGGTGTAGGACAGGGAGGCCTGTCATGCTGCGATTCATGGGGTGTCACAGAGAGTCGGACACGACTGAGCAACTGAATTGAACTGAACTGAATCCCATTTTAAGCCTAATTTTTTTTTCTATTATATGAAATGCTTGTTGAAATTCTTTATTCATCATTTATTAGGTCTGATTTACACTGTGGATTTGAGTCTTTGGACATGTATCAATGTATATCAATACATGTATATTTACAATGGATAGAAAAGTTTTAAGTATGACTTTTTAGTCTTTCTGTGATTTTGTTTAATAAGTAGAATTTCATAAATTTAATATAATCAACATATCTATTTTGCATTTATTTTTTGTGCTATTTAATGAATCTTTACTGTATTGGTTATAGCCTGTATTTTTTATAGAACCTTTCTTTTTTTATACCTTTCATATTTAGGCTATGACTTACCTGGAATTAATGTTTGTTTATGGTTTTACATAAGATACAAGATTCATGTTTTTCAGAAAGATATCCAATGAATCCAGAACATTTTATTTAAAATACCATCATTGAGAAAATATCAAAATGGCAGAATAGGAAGATAGGGACAGGCTTCCCAGGTGGCACCAGTGGTAAAGAACCAGCCTACCAATTTGGAGACATGGATTCAGTCCCTGGGTCAGAAAGATACCCTGGAGTAAAGCATAGCAGCTCACTCCAGTATTCTTTCCTGGAGAATCCCAAGGACAGAGGAGCCTGGCAGGCTACAGTCCATAGGCCCGCAAAGAGTTGGACATGACTGAAGCGACTTAGCACACATACACAGGAACACAAGGACTTCACCTGATCTCATGAACACATCAAAAGTATATTTACATGTGGAGCACTTATGATTGAAAACTAACTGGATACTGGTAGAAAGAATCCCATACAACCAAGAATGAAAGAAAGATCCCCACAGAATCTGGTAGGAAGGAAAGAAAAGTGATTAGATTCAGACCTATGCCCTCGGAGGGGACAAAAAACAGAGTTTAAAAAGCAGATATCTTTCTTGGGAAGTAGGTGGTTCTAGACACATATTGGGTGCCCAAGTTGTGGGGTCCAATATTTGGAAGATAAGTCCACTTAGCTAATTTAAAAATGAGAAGGACTAACAGGAGATCTGTAAGAAACATAGACTCTGCTGATCAAGACTTTGCACACACTTTCTTACTCCTAAAACAGGGTGGAGAGAACAGAATGAAAACCATGGAGTTCTGGCTAGGTTCCCATGACCAGTCCAGTATTTGTGCCTGACTGAGCTGAGTGCCCACTCTGGCCCCACAAGCTCCACAGTGTAGCTCCAGACAAGAAGCAGGGCTGCCTTGGCTGAGGAGAGTGCTCAGTTGTGAAGGACAAAGCTGGCTTGAACCTGAAAATGCATCTGAAGTGACAGGCACCCATTTTTGATTCTTAAGAAGGCAGCACCCTAAACAATGCTGAGCACCTGCTCCAGTCCCTCTTGCTCCAGCAGAGGCCTCCTCTGGGTAGAGGGTCCCAGCGTTGGGAGAGGGAAGAGCACACTTAGAGGGAATGGAGCCAACACAGACCTGACCCTCAGGGCTTCTACTCTAGCAACACTGAACCTGAAACCACCACAAGTAGGGTGGCAGTCACTCGGTTGATCAGTCGTGTCTGATTCTTTGCGACCCCATGGACTGCAGCGTGCCAGGCTTCCTTATCCATCACCAACTCCCAGAGCTTACTCAAACTCATGTCCATCGAGTTGGTGATGCCATCCAACCATCTCATCCTCTCTCGTCCCCTTCTCCTTCCACCTTCAATCTTTCCCAGCATCAGGGTCTTTTCCAATGGATCAGTTCTTCACATCAGGTGGCCAAAGGATTGGAGTTTCAGCTTCAGCATCAGTCTTTACAATGAATATTAAGGACTGATTTCCTTTAGGATTGACTGGTTGGATCTCCTTGATCCAAACTCTCTAGAGCCTTCTCCAACACCACAGTTCAAAAGCACCAGTTCTTCAGTGCTCAGCTTTCTTTATAGTCCAACTCTCACATCCATACATGACAAAAGGAAAAACCATAGCTTTGACTAGACAGATCTTTGTTGGCAAATTAATGTCTTTGCTTTTCAATATGCTACCTAGGTTGGTCATAGCTTTTCTTCCAAGGAGCAAGTGTCTTTTAATTTCAAGCCTGCAGTCATCATATGCAATGATTTGGGAGCCCCACCTCCAAAAATAAAGTCTCTCTGTTTCCATTGTTTTCCCATCTATCTGCCATGAAGTAATGGGACCAGATGCCATGATCTTTGTTTTCTGAATGTTGAGTTTTAAGCCAATATTTTCACTCTCCTCTTTCACATTCATGAAGAGACTCTTTAGTTCTTCTTTGCTTTCTGCCATAAGGGTGCTGTCATCTGCGTATCTGAGGTTATTGATATTTCTCCTGACAATCTTGATTTCAGCTTGATGTACTCTGCATATAAGTTAAATAAGCAGGGTGACAATATATAGCCTTGACGTATCCCCTCCCGGATTTGGAATCAGGCTGTTCCATGCCCGTTTCTAACTGTTGCTTCTTGACCTACACATAGATTTCTCACGAGGTAGGTAAGGCGGTCTGTTATTTCCATCTCTTTAAGAATTTTCCACAGTAGGGTGGAACAGTGAACTAGGCCAGTGAGCGGAGAAGTCTCAGATCATCCCTGGCTCTGGCTCCTGCCTCTCCATCTCTATCCCTGCATCTTCCCAAGGTGATGGTTGCTAGTACACCTTTGGAGTATACATGACTCATGCTCTTATTAGATCCATCTCTCCTACCACAGCAACTGGGCACCCATAGACTATATAAGAGAGCTCCCATACAAGAATTCCACTTTAAGACCAAGTTATTTCAGTTCAGTTGCTCAGTCGTGTCCGACTCTTTGCGACCCCATGAATCGCAGCACGCCAGGGCCTCCCTATCCATTACCAACTCTCAGAGTTCACTCAGACTCACGTCCATCGAGTCAGTGATGCCATCCAGCCATCTCATCCTCTGTCGTCCCCTTCTCCTCCTACCTTCCATCCCTCCCAGCATCAGAGTCTTTTCCAGTGAGTCAAATCTTCATATGAGATGGCCAAAGTACTGAAGTTTCAGCTTTAGTATCATTCCTTCCAAAGAAATTGCAGGGCTGATCTCCTTCAGAATGGTCTGGTTGGATCTCCTTGCAGTCCAAGGGACTCAATAATCTTCTCCAACACCATAGTTCAAAAGCACCAAGTTAGGTAACTGTTTCTCTTAACTTCATACAAACAGCAAACTAAAGGAAAAAAATGAAGAATGAGGAATTTCTGTCGAGAAGAACAAAGGAATGAATACAGTGAGAAATTTTAATAAAGAACTGCAAAACATAAAGAGAGGAGTGAGCCAGTCAGAGCTGAATAATATGATAACTGAAAAAAAAAATACTAGAAGGAAATATAAAGTATTGAAAGAGCAAGTTTGCAAACTAGGATACTCTATCCATAAATATTATCATTTAGAAATAATGGAAAGATAAAGAACTTCTCAGACAAGAAAAACTAAAATAGTTTATCAATAATAAACCTACCCTAAAACAAATATTAAAGGGTCTTCTCTAAGTGGAAATGAAAAAGCTACAAGAACAAGTAAAAGAAAACCCACTAGTAAAGACAAACACATGGTAAATAAAAGTGGTGAGACTGGATGTCCTTCTTTTGTCCTGATCTTAGAGGAACTATTTTTAGCTTTTCAGGGTTGAGTATGATGTTAGCTTTGGTTGATCATTTATGGCCTGTATTATGTTGAGATTCATTCCCTCTATGGTCACTTTCTAGAGGATTTTAAATCAAATAATGTTGATTTTCTTAAAGAACTGTTCCTACATCTATTGAGATACATCTATTTTTTATTTAAATTCATCTATTTTAATTAGAGGCTAATTACTTTGCAATATTGTATCGGTTTTGCCATACATAAACATGAATCCACCACAGGTGTGCACGTGTTCCCAATCCTGAACCCCCTGCCCATCTCCCTCCCCATACCATCCCTCTGGGTCATCCCAGTGCACCAGCCCCAAGCATCCTGTATCCTGCATCGAACCTGAGGATACAGGATCCTTGGGGCTTAGATACATCTATTGAGATGAGAGTCCCTTGGACTGCAAGGAGATGCAACCAGTCAATCCTAAAGGAAGCCAGTCCTGAATATTCACTGGAAGGACTGATGCTGAAGCTGAAATTCCAATACTTTGGCCACCTGATGCAGAGAACAAACTCATTGGAAAAGACCCTGATGCTGGGAAAGATTGAAGGTGGGAGTAGAAGGAGACAACAGAGGATGAGATGGTGGGATGGCCTCACCGACATGATGGACATGAGTTTGAGTAAGCTCCAGGAGTTGGTGATGGACAGGGAAGCCTGGCATGCTGCAGTCCACAGGGTCACAAAGAGTAAGACACGACTGAGAGACTGAACTGAACTGATTGAAATGATAATATGGCTTTCATTCTTCAGTGTGTTGATGTTGTATGTCTAGAGACAAATGAAAAAGGAAACACAACTTTCCAAAATCTATGGTACTAAGCAAAAGCAAGTCTAAGATGGAAGTTTATAACAATACAGGTCCAACTCATGAAACAACAACAATCTAAAACACTCTAACCTGCCATATAAAGAAACTAGAAAAAGAAAAACAATTAAAGCCCAGAGGAAGCTGAATGAAGAAAATAATAAAAGATTAGAGAGATAATTTAGAAAAATAAATAAATAAAAAGAGAAAATGTCAATGAAACCAAGAGCTGTTTTTAAGATAAGCAAAACTGGTATTTCCTTAGATGTGCTCATCAAGGAAAAAAGAGAAAGGACCCAAAAAAACCCACAATAATAAATGAGAGAGGAGAAATAACAACCAATATCATAGAGATACAAAAAAAAAAAAATTCATAACAGGATGCTAAGAACAGTTACATAGCAAAAAATTGGATTACCCAAAAGAAATGAACTAATTTCTAGAAGCATACAACCATCCAAGAATGAATAAGGAAGGAAGAGAGAATTTGAACAAATTATCACTAATAGTAGAATTGAATTTATAATTTAATAACCCTGATCAATCAAAAGCCCAGGACCTGAGCAATCCTACCAAATATAAAGAAGAGCTACTACATATCCTTTTCAAAGTTTTCTAAAACATAGAAGAAAATGGAACTTTCTCAAATTCATTCTGAGGCCAAAACTGTTACTAAAACTATCAACAACAGTAATGACAACAACAAAAATGCAAGCCAATATAATATAGATGCATTCATCAAGACATCAGCAAATCAAATGCAACAATACATAAAATGGATCAAATATCATGATCAAGTAGAATTTATTTCAGAGATGCAAGGATACTTCAATACCCACAAATTAATTGACATAATATACTACATTAAACAAAATAAGGATAAAATCACATCGCAA
The DNA here is from genome assembly GCF_032405125.1 of Capricornis sumatraensis. Classification (NCBI taxonomy): domain Eukaryota; kingdom Metazoa; phylum Chordata; class Mammalia; order Artiodactyla; family Bovidae; genus Capricornis; species Capricornis sumatraensis. Next base: position 40,544,155 of record NC_091074.1, on the reverse strand, counting down.
TTAACACATAAAATATATCTCACAAAATTCAACATACATTCATTATAAATATTGTCATCAAATTAATGAATATAGAGTGAGCATTATTAACACAATAAAGGCCATTTATGGCAAACCCAAATTTAAAATCATGGTCCATGGTCAAAAGCTTTAAAGCTTTTCCTATAAAGCTTACAAAACCAGCTCACTCTCCCACTTCTATCTAACATTTTATCAGAAGTTCCAGACAGAGCAATCAAATGAACAAGAAAAATAAATAAACTGCATCTGAATTTGAAGTGAAAAAGTGAAACTGTTATTTTATATAGATAAAATGATACTATGTGTGTATAATTCTGAAGTGTCACTCCACCAAAAACAGTGAGAACTAATAAATTCAGTAACATTTAAGGCTAAAAGATTAATATACAGAAATGTATTACTTTCTATATGTTAATCATTAACTATCAGAAGGAGAAAGCAAGAAAACAGCCCCATTTAAAATCACATCAAAATAAAATAACTAGGAATAAACTTAATTAAGGAGGTAAAAACCTATACTCTAAAAAACAAAACATCAATGAAAGAATTTGAAAATGATACTAGCAAGTGAAAGATATCCCAGGTTCTTCTAATAAGTATTGACATGGTTGAAATCTACAGATTTAATGTAATTTCTACCAAAATAGCCATGACATCTTCCACAGAACTAGAACAAATAACCTTTGAATGTATATGGAATCGCAAGCCTTGTATTGCCAGTCATCTTGAGGAAAAATAACAAAGTTAGCAGTATCACACTCATAATATTTCAGATTTATACTACAAAGCTCCAGTATTCAAAACAGCATGATGCAAAAACAGACACATAGATCAATGGAATAGAACTGACAGACCAGATAAACTAATGCACTTGTAGTCAGTCTACAACATAGAATGAAAAACTATGCAATACGGAATAAACAGCATCATCAATAAGTAAGTAATGCTGAGAGAGCAAGACAGCTACATACAAAAGGATGAAATTAGAACATTCTCTAACACCGTACACAAAAAGAAATCCAAAATGGGTTAAACCTAAATGTAAAACATGAAATCATACAATGCCTAGAAGAAAACATTAGTTGAACACAATTTGACATTTATGTCAGCGATATTTGTTTTAGATCCATCTCCAAAGGGAAAAGAAACAAATGCACAAATAACCAAATATGACTTAATTAAATGCTTTTGCATGGCAAAGGAAACCACAGTCAAAATGAGACGACAACCTCCTACAGAGTGCAAGAAAATATTTTCAAATGATATACCTGATAAGAGGTTAATATTAAGATTATGTAAACAGCTCATAAAACTCAGTGTCAAAAACAAACAAGATAAAAAACGGGCAGAGGATATGAACATTTTTCCAAAGAATATATAAAATGCCCAACAGGGATGGGAGAAGATGCTCAGTATTGTTAATTATCAGAGAAATGTAAATCAAAACTACAATGAGATATCACTACATCTATCAGAATGACTATTATCAAAAAGAACACAAATACAAATATTGACATCATAGTACATTGGAATAAGGATGGTCTTTTTAATTGAAGAATAGTTGATTTAAAATATAATATAGTCTCACCTGTACAACATAGTGATTATATTGTAAATCAACTTAGATATAAAAAGAGACCATGTATGTGTTATTTCCAAATGCCCTTTTATGTTGTATTTATCTATTTTTTTCCATTGTTGCACCAATAATAAATACTAAATAGTTTTAATCCTTATAGGTTTCTATACAAATATTGATACCTAGTAGTCTCTTAATTACTTTTATCTCAAAGTATTCCTGGAATAATCAGATTTAAATTTCTAATACAACCCAATAATGTAAGATTTACTGAGGCAAAGTTATTATTGACTCCAGTTGTAATTCTTTTTTGATAAGAAGCAGAACCAGAGAACTAAATTAGGGCATGAACTCTATCATGAACTATAACAATAGATTTTAAACATTAGTATATACTGTGTTTAAGTTTGTTACTTCTTCTTATGACAAGATTTATCAGAACTACACAACATTCAAAACAGAGCAGGGACTTTTCTGCATCATAAGTATCATTAGCAATTTTAATGTCATTGTTATGAAAAAAAAAAAGAAATCTATGTTATCAAACAAATGTACATCGTTTCCCAAGACAGAAGAATGAGATGAAAAGAAGAAAAATTAGGCTGAACCATAATTAACACTTTTTGCTTATTTATTAACAATACTCTTTTAGAGTAACTTCCATCTTAGCATTTGAATGAAATAATGATAGCAATTATCAGTGCTATATTCTACAGTTGTTTATAAGTTCTTAAAGTAATATTTTATAACTATAATTTATTGAATCCCTGCCATGTAAGATGTTGTTTTATATAGTTTTCTCTGATATCAAATTACAATTATTCATATTTTTGCAACAAGAAAATGAGGCATGGAGGCCTTAATAAAGTCATGCCTATAATAAGGACCAGAATAGGGATTCACGTCCTGCCTTTCTTATTCCAAGATGTCTCCTTCATAAGCACAAAATACCACATACAGTATCCCTTTGATCCTAAAAACACTGGGAGATAGTTTAGAATATTTTTTTTTCTGTTTATTTCATAAGTATAAAACTAAATCATTAAAAAATAAGTTATCTTTAGATTACAATGCAGAGAAAATATTTGCCCAATCCAATTGATTGCAAATCTGATTTTCTCTTTTTCTTAACAACTATTATTAATACATCCTTTAAAAGTTGACTTTTACTTAGCTTTACTGCCCTTTTGCTGTATTAGGTCTGAGTTTTACACAGTAAGGTTTTAGTTGGATGTTTATGGTCAGAATCATAATCAAAATTAAAAATCATATTCAATATGAGAATTTTGAAAGTATACTTCTTTAAACTGGATTCCTGCAATTGAACTGCTTGAAAAATATCTTCAACAAAAAAATGTTCACCCTAAGAAGAGAGGCATTTTGCTTTGCTTAAAAACTCAAGACCAAAACATTTAGTTGACCAAAAATTTCACTTAGGTTTTCCAAGATGTTATAGAAAAATCCAAATGAACTGTTTATGTAATACATAAAAGTTTTTATAATTAAAATCTACCTAATATAATTAAAACCAAGAATGTTGATATTTATAGAATCATTGGCTAGAAATATTTCTTCACAAAATTTTTGAGATGAGAAAAATAGAAATAAACAAGTAACACTGAGGAAGTTCAATTTAGGTATGAAGAGGAAATTTTCCTTCTCTAGAGAATCAACAAAGAAGACAAAAATGGGAACCAAACAAAAAATAAATGCCCTTAACAAAAATGGAAACAGGAATTGAAAGAAAATGTAAACGGCCTTGTTTCTGATGCCTAGAAAATAAGAAGGGAAAGATAAAGGTCTCAAAATCAGGGAATAATAATAAGGAGTTAGGTTTTCTGATAGAGGAGATAGAAACAGAGGGGCTAACTGGAAAAAAGAGTCACTTAAGCTACGCTGGTGACAAATTATCTGGTGTCAAGAATTCAGGAGGTAGGTAAATCAATTCCACTAGTCCAGATTAAGTGAGATGAGGCCCAAGTCCAGCAGTGTGCATCAGATCAGTTGACAGAAGGCATTTGGATCATATTTATAGTGGAATAAGACATTACTGGACAGTTTAAGCAAAGAAGTGATATGATACGATTTACTTTGTGAAAGACCACTGCAGTCGCCTGGTGAACATTGAGTAGATGTTATAGATCAGAGAAACCAGTTAGAAAGCTCTAAAATCTTGGTGGAGATGAATATTGTTTAGTCTAGAACAATGGTCATGTAAAAGGTGAAAACTGGGGAAATTTAGAACTTCATTTTAGAAATACAGTCAAAATGAAGAATCAGAATAAGTGACAGGGTTCTGTCTTAAGCAATGGAATGGGAGGAAGTATGAATTGCTAATGTAGAAAAAAAGGAAGGATATGGGAGAGTAGCAAAAAAAAATCAACATTTCTGTTTTAGACATGGAGAGATTAAGTTGCATCCTGGGTATCTGGAGGATGGATACCTGAAGTTTTAGTTCAGGGGAGAAATTACATACATATGTATATATGTATGTGTATCTACATATATATATATACACACACACATTCACATATATAAATATATATGTGTAATAATCATATAATTACATTATTATAATTAACATTATAATTTTACAGACATAATTTATATATAGTCTCTCCTAAATATATGCATATATACTTGAAAAAATATTTAGCATATATATGTATATATGTGTGTGTGTGTGTGAAAGAGAGAGAAAAAGAGAGAGATTCATTTATCTAGAGGAAAATCTGAGTACCATGAATTCTTGCTGTGATTACTTAGTCCAGGAACTCTGAAATCTTGATTTCACAATCAATCATCCTCCTCTACAATCTACAACACATTATCTGGCTTAATTGTAAGAGAAAATAGCCAATTTAGCAGTGGCTCTGCTCTATGATATAATCTAGCCCATGTCATAATTTACACAGATAAAATTGAAGGAAAAGCCATTTGAAACAATTTTAGTGATTGTTTATCATTATGTATATTCAATTTAATGTGGAATACTATATGCTTATAAATGTTTAAAAATATGGCAGTTAGATAATCATACATGGAACTTTGATAAATAGGATAAAATGAAATTAATTGGAATTAAATTTATTCAAATTTAATTGAAATGTTGATCTAAATATTCAGGCCCACAACAAAAGCTATTATAAATCTATTTTCAAAAATAGACAGTCCAACAGAAAGATAGATAAATGACTCAGGGAGAAAGTTCACAAATGATGTTATGAAGGAAGTCAATAAATAAAAGCTCAACTTTGACATCAGTGAAATGCAAATTAACACTACAATATAGCACTGATATTCATTTACTAAAATGGCTAAAATGCAAAGAAGTTGTAGACGATATCAATATCAACAAGAGAGAAGAAACAACAAAATTCATTATAGATAGATTAGATAGATATTGAATCAGTATTCTTTGTATGAAATGAATATTAAAGCATACCTACAATATTAGTAGCTCTAGCAAGCTGATTTATATACCCATCTATCTATCCCATACTGTTGGCAAATGACATGTATGCCAAAATGTCTAAAAGAAAACATATCAAATCTCATTATCTAGAGGAAAATCTGAGTATCATAGCTTCTTGACTTTGAAATCTGGAAGGTCCTTAGGTGGCTACTAATTTTTCTAAACACAAAAATATTAATTTATTCTCAAATTAAACTTGATTTGTAACTGCATGTTCAAATGGTTTACTAGCACATTTACTTGAAAAGATCCAATCAGTATTCTTTGTATGAAAGGACTTAAAGCACACCTACAATATAGTGAATTATTTTAAGATTAAGAATACATTCATCTCAGTTTCTTGATCATGAATATCTTATAAACACAGAATTGTCATCACCTTCAACTCAATCCTGCTTCACCTATCCAAGAAGTTCACACTTATAGCTTGTTAAACATAAACAGCATGAAAGACATTTAGCCTCAATATAACTAAAACTTATCACCTCATCATGAGGAAACTCTTCTGATCTTTATTACTTAGATGAAGTTTTTCCATCATCTGCTATTACATTTTTCTTCCTATTTTGAATAAATACTATTTTACCAGGCATTTAGTTCTTCCATACAAATCACAAGTAAACACAACAGAAATCGAGTTCACATGCCAATATACAAATAATATTAAAATAAATAATATTCAAATTTCATTGCTGATAAAGTTTGATTTAATAGAAAGTAAATGTTAGAAGAGGTTATAATATATACCAGAAATATTGGAATAGTAACATCCACATGTCTACCTTAGGTGGTTATCACTTTTAACCACAGTATATAAAGATTTAGAGTTTTTTCATACTTTGCATAGAGAAATGTGTTTTGAGATTTTAAAGTATTTTTTCTTTAATATATTCAACAATGTTTTCCCAGACTAGGGAATAGAAAAATATAAAGGGTTCTTATCAGCAAAAGTAACACTTGTGCTGAGTTATTCATGGAGAATCAAATGCAATAAAATATGTTATAAATCACTTTGCAATTTCCCAATCCAGTCATATATTAAGTCAAACCAGGAATTCTAAAAAAGAAAAGCCTCAAACATAGGTTTTACTATAATAATGACATTAGACATAGGTGGTTTTCTTTACCCAGACTTATTTGCATTCCTCAATATTCTAAGAAAGGTTTAAAAAAGGCAATTTACAAATAGAGAACCTCTCAGCTGGTATCTGCTTACAATAGAGCACAAAGTAGTAGCTAGAAGCTACAAATGATGTTTTTGAGACACAAAACAATACAATAGAGCACAGTAAACCACGTAATGTATAATGTATATAATATACATTATATAATGTACTTATTATATAAGTACTTCCATTTCTGCCCTCACTTTCTTCATCTTTACAGATGAGCAAGATGGTGGTAACTGTAATCTCGTTGTTTCACAGGATAAAGTTATACATAAATTTAACCACAGTTCCTGACACAAAATATTTGATTAATAATACTGTTAATGTGTCGGCTTCTCTGATAGCTCAGTTGGAAAAGAATCTGCCTGCAATGGAGGATACCCCAGTTCAATTCCAGGGATGGAAGATACGCTGGAGAAGGGGTAGGCTACCCACTCCAGTATTCTTGGGCTTCCCTTGTGGCTCAGCTGGTAAAGAATCCTCCTGCAATAAGGGAGACCTGGGTTCCATCCGTGGGTTGGGAAGATCCCCTGGAGAAGGAAATGGCAACCCAGCCCAGTATTCTTGCCTGGAGAATCCCATGGACAGAGGAGACTGGCAGACTATAGTCTATGGGGTCACTAGAGTCTGATACGACCTAGCGACTAAACCACCACAACCATACAGTTCATGGGTCACAAAAAGTCGGACACGACTGAGCAAGTTTCACTTCACTATTAATATAGCATTTGGAAAAGTTTCTGTAATAGTTTTAATATTAATTTTAGGATTTGTAGTCACTCTTGCATTTTTGAAAACACATATACCTTCTTTCCTCTTTTAAGATCTCCCTCATTTTTACCCATTATCAGTGTCATTTGATATATCCTGCTTCTCTTTCAAATTTTAATTATTCATTGATTTATTTGTATCTGTGTTGATTCATGGGTAGGTATTGAACCGGTTAAAACCATTATTGAAATTTTACTCTGATGCTCAAGTTGCCCAAGATTTGGCCAATAAGAAGACATTCAAGCCTGTTTCTGTCTTCTTGACACATCCCCATTGTTTGTTGAGCACTTTATTGATTGGTACAAAAAGATGCTTTGGGTTCATCTTATGTCTACCCATCCCAGCCACTCAGTCAGTCATTTTCAAAAGAGGAATCTTTGCCCCTGTTTATGTTCTTTAGAATTCAAAACACCTAGATGTTAGAGATGCACATCACTGTGATAGTTATGCTGCTCCTATATTCTACCACTGCAAAGAACTATGCATACACACAGCAATTTATACCTGTATTTATTTCTCTGTATATTTCAAACCATGATCTTAGATCTATACTTCCAATTATAGCACAAAAGTACAGATTTTAAACTGTTTTCCCTCTTTTTATATATGTAACTATATCACCCTGAAAATGATATACCTAGAGCCCACATTCATAATACATTTGCTCTTTTGATCAATCTCTCTGTGAATCTCCCTTCTCCAATATCAGTTTTATCCCCCCAAAGTGCTTCCATCATCCTGCTTAGGCTATAACCACCCCACTATGCAGGTTTTCTCTCCAATCTGCTTAGATTGTGACTTCTGTTCTGAATCATCCCCATATGAGCTCTGACTTCCTATGCTAAGTAGACCCCAGCATGGATTTCACCTTCATCTTGTTTAGATTCTAACTCCCAGTTTCAAGCCATCAGATGCCTCATCCCTAACTTCTGACATACATGCTTGTGTCTATCTGCACCGTTGAATGGATTTATGTTGAAACTGGGCTTTCCTTGAAAGATGGAAAGAATGATAAAGAATCTGCCTGCAATATGGGAGACCTAACTTTGATCCCTGAGTCAGAAAGATCCCCTGGAGATGGGAATGGCAAACTACTCCAGAACCCTTGCCTAGAGAATTCCATGGACAGAGGAGCCTGGCAGGCTATAGTTAGATATGACTGAGTGACTAACACAACAGCAAATGTTTAAATTGTTCAGGAGGAGAAGAGAAGATAAATGAAGAAAAGAGAATGGAAAGTTGAGAACAAAAGGAGAGAAGTAGTCATTATTATAGCTTAAATAACAAGTAGATAATAAAAAATGTGATATATTTCAATGTGATATATACATGGAGATATGATTTACATTAATTTATGTCATCACCAAACTCTCGTTTATTATCTAAATATATGTAATCAGCTAACACACATACTACATAAAATGTAATTTTTTGTGTTCTCAATCTGACACTCTTAAAATATTATGCCTCATTAACTTGCTTTTTTAGTTTTGAATTTCTAGTTGAATTACCAATGAGTAAATATAATTTTATATTAAGGACTCTTTTTGAGGATGTGGTTTGTAGGCTTGTTAAAGAAAGTGTTGACCTAGTCCTTAATAGAGGAGAGGAAAGGTAAAAGTTTGGAGAATGACTTAGGCTGTCTTGCAGTAAATGCAAAGTTCAGAGATGCTGCCAGTCATGTCCAGAAACTAAGGATGAAAGTGTGTAGATCATTATTCAGAATCAATTTTAGAAGGATTTCCTGGCAGATTTAGCTTTTAAGAACTAATTACCTCTCTTACCTAAAAAATAGGTGGCTAAAGGGACTTTTCTCTGTAGCCCAAAGCACCATGCATGAAATTCAGTATTATATAAATTTTCACATTTTTTTTCTGTGGTTAACTTCATTAAGAGAACAAAAATATTTTTAAAAGGTTACTATACAATATCAAATGTTTCCATATGACAGGTTTATGCTACTTATGTACTGTGCAGAAAAATTATTTCTGCATCTAACATAGCCTGAGATCTATAATTACCTAAAGTTTTTGAAATAAATTGCTTTTTTGTAGTCTACAATACCAACTTATCATTAAGAGTTTGAGAAACTCTGTCTAGTTCAAATTACTTAAAGCAATTTATTGATGATAGCTTGCTCCTCAAATTTCATACTACCTCTTGAGAGAAAGTAATTTGGCAATTAACAATTTATTCATTATTCCTCATATCAAATGAAGTTTGATTTTTTTTATGAAATAAATGTTTTTCTTCTAGCAGTTTAAAGTATATAATGATAATACATAGGTATATCTATAAAAACAACAAAATAATCTTCTTATTTAAAAAAACTATTAGAAGAAGTATATTTGCTATTTTCTCTCCTTAATAGATATAAAATGGAAATACACAGTTCACTACAATGACCGGTGGACCAGATTTGGGGGAAAAATCATTATTTTTTAAATTACGTTCATCCAAATACCAATCAAGAGAATATAAATATATGGCACTACATACTTATGTACAATACATAGATCTAACAGTTGACTGGTGTTAGTAAGGAATTTCTAAATATCAATAATTTTAAAATACTTAAGGAATTAAATACAGATTTCACAAAAGAGAAAAGTAAAATGTCCAATAAACCTATGAACATTTCTTCATCTCTGTTACTGAGCAGGAAAATGCAAATCAAAATCACAAAGAAATACTGCCACACATACCAGGATGCCAAAAACTGTTAAAGTCAATATTATTTTATCTTGACAATAATGCAAAGCAGCTTTATACTATAATTCTGATGAGAATATGCACTGATAAAACTTTTTGGGGAAACTATTTAGCATTATATGAAAAGCTTTGATTATTCTATGATCCAAAAAGCATTCCTAGCAGAAGAGATACGAGAATGTTCTCAGTAACACTCTCAATAACAGCCCAAACTAGAGAGCTAGACAAGATTCACATCTCCATGAACACTAGAATGGATCAATACACTTACACACACACACATAATACATAGATATATGTATATATATAGGTATATGTTATATGAATGAATATATATAAGTATATATGTGTATATTCTGTTGTTGTTTATATGTATATATTATTGTTTATCTGTTGTTGTTTAGTTGTTAAGTCATGTCAGACTCTATTGTGACTCCATTTACTATAGTCTACCAGGCTGGAGTGGCTTGCCATTTCTTTCTCCAGGGTATCTTCCTGACCCAGGGATCAAACTTGCATCTCCTGCATTGGCAGGAGGGTTTTTTACCACTACCCACTAGTAAAGAACACAAACATACATTAATATAGATTTGTCACTATATATTATTCTAACTATTTTATATAAAGGTTTGCATAAACTAAGAACATGACCTAGTATAAATATATGTATGTACAAAAATACAGATTTAAAAATGTAATCAATAACATATAGTAATAAGGATGAAAAACATGATATGCAACAAAATAGATGAATAGCAATTATAGTCATGTTAAGTGCAAAAAGTCAGATGTATTACTTTTAAAAACAAAAATTTATGATGATAAAGCTTATCATATTATTTAGTTTGGGGATGTAGTGACTAAATGGAGCAATAGTGGAACTCTGAGGACTCTGGAAATATTCTCTATCTTAATCTGGTTGCTGGTAAAATAGACATTTTAATTTTAAAAATTTAAGTTATAAGCATTCAATAAAACATATAAAAATATTCTCTTAGGATTTGCCTAAGTAATAGTGTTCTAGGATGGGATTTTTTGTTTGTGTAGTTATAATCATAAGAAGTATTAACACATAAAGTGCTCTAGAAATAATCAGACCAAACTCCAATGTTAAAAAAAAAAAAAAAAAAGGAAAATAAGGTATCGAAAGATTAGATGATGGTACATATTGAGGCAGAAATCAAGTCTATGACTCTACACTCAAATGCAGGCCTCCTTTCTGAGCTCATTCTACTTCATTAGGATTTATATACATTCAAAATGTTTCTTCATTTAATACATCTACTTTTATTATATACCATAGTTCTAATACTTCCCACAGCATATTGACAACATATGTGATGAACAACAATGATTAATCTATTTTGAGCAATAAATAATATGGGTCATACATATGTCAAATTAGCCTATATTTATTTTTCTTCATTTACTGAATAAAAATAGTTTAATGCAATGATGCTCTGTAATCATACAATCTAAACACAGGGCATCATAAATCTGTACATATGTTTTGTATCTTCTAGGTAGATAAGACCTGATTTGTTAGCAGCTTTTACTATCCTGACACTGCAGAAGATGCACTTGAAATGTTTAATTCTAGGGGAAATTTGTACTGGGTCACGTTCTTACTTGATACAAATCTTTATATAAAATAGTCTTATTGTTACAAAACAGTATAAAGCTAGAGATAAAACTTAAATTGTCAAAGACTCCTACTGTCCAGTTATTTCAGTTTCCTCCTCATACATTTAGGGTATGTAGCTAGTTGAAGTTTCCTTTGCTTTTCAGTAAAAGATCACAAGTAAAGAGTTCTGTGGTTTTGCATATGTGACTATGTTACACACAAACCTGATATAGTTTACACTCAATAGTAACCTTAAAGACACAAATGGGATATGAATATATTTGACAACTATACTAAATATTTGTATCTCTCTGCAAGCTTCTGTACATACTGGCATGTCAAACCAATAGTCGGGTAACAGGGACCAAAAGGTAACTGCAAATAAATTGTGTTAGCTTAATGCTTACACAAAGCTATGATAAAGCCTTACAAGTAGCTATGAAAAAAAGAGAAGCAAAAAGCAAAGAGAAAAGGAAAGATAAAAGCATCTGAATGCAGAGTTCCAAAGAATAGCAAGGAGAGATAAGAAAGCCTTCCTCAGTGATCAATGCAAAACAATAGAATGGAAAAGACTAGAGATAGCTTCAAGAAAATTAGAGATACCAAAGGAATATTTCATGCAAAGATGGGTTCAATAAAGGACAGAAATGGTATGGACCTAACAGAAGCAGAAGATATTAAGAGGTGGCAAGAATGCACTGAAGAACTATACAAAAAATATCTTCACAACCCAGATAATCATGATGGTGTGATCATTCCAGACATCCTGGAATGCAAACTCAAGTAGGCCTTAGGAGGCATCACTATGAACAAAGATAGTGGAGATGATGAAATTTCAGTTGAGCTATGCCAAATCCTAAAAGATGATGCTGTGAAAGTGGGACACTAAGTATGTCAGCAAACTTGGAAAACTCAGCAGTGGCCACAGGAATGGAAAAGGTCGGTTTTCATTCCAATCCCAAAGAGAGGCGATGAGAAAGAATGCTCAGACTACCACACAACTGGACTCATCTCACACGCTAGCAAAGTAACACTCAAAATTCTCCAAGCCACGCTTCAGCTGTACGTGAACCATGAAATTCCAGATGTTCAAGCTGGTTTTAGAAAAGGCAGAGGAATCTGAGATCAAATTGCCAATAGCCATTGAATCATCAAAAAAGCAAGAGAGTTCCAGAAAAACATTTATTTCTGCTTTATTGACTATGCCAAAGCCTTTGACTATGTGGATCACAACAAACTGTGAGAAATTCTTCAAGAGATGGGAATACCAGACCACCTGACCTGGCTCCTGAGAAATCTGTTTGCAGGTCAAGAAGCAACAGTCAGAACTGGACATGGAATAACAGACTGGTTCCAAATTAGGAAAGGAGTACATTAAGGCTGTATATTGTCACCCTGCTTATTTAACTTATGTGCAGAATACATCATGAGAAATGCCAGGCTGGAAGAAGCATAAGCTGGAATCAAGATTGCCAGGAGACATATCAATGATTTCAGATATGCAGATGACACCACCTTTATGGCAGAAAGCGAAGAAGAACTAAAGAGCCTCTTGATGAAAGTGAAAGAGAGTGAAAAAGTTGGCTTAAAACTCAACATTCAGAAAGCTAAGATCATGGCATCTGGTCCCATCACCTCATGGGAGATAGATGGGGAAACAGTGGAAACAGTGGCTGACTTTATTATTTGGGGCTCCAAAATCACTGCAGATGGTGACCTCAGCTATGAAATTAAAAGACGCTTGATCCTTGGAAGAAAAGTTATGACCAACCTAGACAGCATATTAAAAAGCAGAGACATTACTTTGCCAATAAAGGTCCATCTAGTCAAGGCTATGATTTATCCAGTAGTCATGTATGGATGTGAGAGATAGACTATAAAGGAAGCTGAGTGCCAAAGAACTGATGCTTTTGAACTATGGTGTTGGAGAAGACTCTTGAGAGTCCCTTGGACAGCAAGGGGTAACCAATCCATCCTAAAGAAATCAGTCCTGAATATTCACTGGAAGGACTGATGCTGAAGCTGAAACTCCAACACTTTGGCCACCTGATGTGAAGAACTTACTCTTTGGAAAAGACCCTGATGCTGTGAAAGATTGAAGGCGGGAGAAGAAGGGGACAACAGAGAATGAGATGGTTGGATGGCATCACCGACTCAGTGGACATGAATTTGAGTAAACCCTGTGAGTTGGTGATGGATAGGGAGGCCTTGTGTGTTGCAGTCCATGGGGTCAAAGAGTTGGACATGACTGAGCAACTGAACTGCATGTGGTGGTGTTAGGAGGTGAGGCCTTTGGGAGCTAATGAGGTTTAGAAGAGGTCATGAAAGTGGAACCCTACAATGGGATTAATGCTCTCAAGAGCCAAAGAGTTTGCTTCCTCTCTCTGCTCTGTCATGTTAAGGAGATGATGAGAAAAAGACCATCTTCAAAATAAGAAATTTTCCACAAACACTAGATCTGCTGGCACCTTGATCCTGAATATCCAAGCCTCCAGAACTGTGAAAATGAATTTTTGTCGTTTAACCTCTCCAGTTTGTCGTCATCTGTTAGCAGCCTGAACTGACAAAGACACCATCACATGTGAAGTGAGTTCTATCAGTTTATATTTCATAAACTGAACATAGCCTGAACTCATCCTCAACCTAAAGACATACACCGTATTCAGGATTTGCTAAACTTTTACAATTGATATCATTTCCCTTCTTCTTTTAAAATAATTTTTCCAAGTGTTCATATCCATATAATACCTTAGACATATGGACACCATGAAAGTTTTATTGACATTAATTACTGGCCCTCTATGCACCCCATAGCCTTATATAGCTACAGAAAATAGCCACTTGCATCCTAGGAGTAATAGGTGAAAAATAAATTCTGGGTTGTTAGAGAAACTGCACAATGGATTGAAAACATATTGCTCTATATCCAGAGGAAGAGTATTATCTCTAGAGAAATGCTCTTGTCAGCAATGAATCAAATAAATGGTTTGCCTTACTGAAGTCAGAGGAAAAGACATTCTTAAAAACATCAACATGAACCTGCTGTTTAGTTAGATAAATAATAAAAATGTGCTTCCTATCTTCCTTAATTCTATTTTCAACAATGAGAGTATCATTAAATTTATAGTTCTTTGAACCTGATGTGTTTGTGCAATGCAGATGAATCCATGAAGTTAGAAAGCAGCACTGAAAAGTATGATTCACTTTATCATTTGATTCTCTCAGACTGACAACCAAAAACTTAACTGCAGATGAAGATGGATGTGATTCAGTCTCATTCTTTATCTGTCTCTCTCTTTTTCTCCCTCCTCCCTTCCCTCTTTTTAAACCAACTATCCAATTTGTTTTTTAAGACTATAGACCTTTGAGCTTCCTATTTCCTGAAGTATATTAGGAGGTTTTCATCTACTCTTTTACAGTTTGATATCTTAGATACAAAGATGTTTTCAATGATTCCTCTGAAAAATTTGCTAGAATGGGAAACAAAAATGATTTAAGCCTTTATAAATATACTGTAATGTTTAGTGATTGTTTAAAATGAGAACTTTTTCACTCTCCTCTTTCAATATGCAGAAAACTATAATTATGGCATCCGGTCCCATCACTTCATGGGAAATAGATGGGGAAACAGTGGCTGACTTTATTTTTATGGGCTCCAAAATCACTGTAGATGGTGATTGCAGCCATGAAATTAAAAGATGCTTACTACTTGGAAGGAAAGTTATGACCAACCTAGATAGCATATTAAAAAGCAGACCCATTACTTTGCCAACAAAGGTCCATCTAGTTAAGGCTATGGTTTTTCTGGTGGTCATGTATGGATGTGAGAGTTGGACTATAAAGAAAGCTGAGCACTGAAGAATTGATGCTTTTGAACTGTGGTGTTTAAGAAGACTCTTGAGAGTCCCTTGGACTGCAAGGAGATCCAACCAGTCCATCCTAAAGGAGATCAGTCCTAAGTGTTCATTGGAAGGACTGATGTTGAAGCTGAAGCTCCAATAATTTGGCCATCTGATGCGAAGAGCTGACTCATTTGAAAAGACTCTGATGCTAGGAAAGATTTGGGGCAGGAGAAAGGGATGGCAGAGGATGAGATGGCTGGATGGCACCACAGACTCAATGGACATGGGTATGCGTGAACTCAGGAAGTTGGTGATGGACAGGGAGGCCTGGTGTGCTGCGGTTCATGGGGTCACAAAGAGTTGGACATGACTGAGTGATGGAAATGAACTGAATGGAATGGAAAATGAGAACTACATTTTATAATTTAAAGTGTTAACATTGATTAAGGAGATGCTTTGCTATGAAGATATAATCCCCTTTTTATAAAATGTGTCAATATATATGTTGCTTCATAAAATAAAATGATTAATACAACCCTCTGTATTATGCAAATTATTCTATCTTGACAACTATATTCTGAATATTGCAAGAAAAATAGAGAAAGCCAACATAAACTATTTACTGTGGGAGTGTCAAATAATCTAAAACTGTTTGTTTTAAAACAAACAAACAGTTAAAAATTAGTTATAAGACTTTGGTTAAAAGATTAGTCATTAGACACTTAATAAGTAACATATCATCTAAATGTCACTTGTCCATAGCTCAGCATGATAGTTTCCATAAAATCACTTAAAAATATTGATTACAATTTTAAGAATTATTTTCTGTTGTTACTTCAATCCATCATTAAAACATATCCAAACTATAACATTTACATATTTCTAATTTTAACAGGACTACACTCACCACATTATAGTCAACAAAAAGAGTCTGAAATGCAGTACTTGGATGCAATCTCAAAAACGACAGAATGATCTCTGTTCATTTCCAAGACAAACCATTCAACATTATGGTAATCCAAATCTATGCCCCAACCAGTAATGCTGAAGAAGCTGAAGTTGAACGGTTCTATAAAGATCTACAATACCTTTTAGAACTAACACTCAAAAAAGATGTCCTTTTCATTATAGGGGACTGGAATGCAAAAGTAGGAAGTCAAGAAACACCTGGCTGCTGCTGCTGCAAAGTCGCTTCAGTCATGTCTGACTCCAAGTGACCCCGTTGACAGCAGCCCTCCAGGCTCTCCCATCCCTGGGATTTTCCAGGCAAGAATACTGGAGTGGATTGCCATTTCCTTCTCCAGCGCATGAAAGTGAAAAGTAAAAATGAAGTCACTCAGTCGTGTCCAACTCCTAACGACCCTATGGACTGCAGACTACCAGGCTCCTCCATCCATGGGATTTTCCAGGCAAGAGTATTGGAGTGGCTTGCCATTGTCCTCTCTGGAAACCCCCTGGAGTAACAGGCAAATTTGGCCTTGGAGTACAGAATGAAGCAGGGCAGAAGCTAATAGATTTTGCCAAGAGAATGCACTGATCACAGCAAACACCCTCTTCCAACAACACAAGAGAAGACTCTACACATGGACATCACCAGATGGTCAACACCAAAATCAGACTGATTATATTCTTTGCAACCAAAGATGGAGAAGCTCTATACAGTCAGCAAAAACAAGGCTGGGAGTTGACTGTAGCTCAGATCATGAACTCCTTGTTGCCAAAACCAGACTTAAATTGAAGAAAAAAGGGAAAACCGCTAGACTATTCAAATATGACCTAAATCAAATCCATAATGATAATATAGTGGAAATGAGAACTAGATTTAAGGGACTAGATCTCACAGACAGAATACCTGATGAAATATGGACGGAAGTTCATAACATTGTACAGGAGACAGAGATCAAGACCATCCCCAAGAAAAGAAGTGCAAAAAACTAAAATGGCTGTCTGGGGAGGCCTTACAGATAGCTGTGAAAAGAAGAGAAGCAAAAAGCAAAGAAGAAAAAGAAAGATATACCCATTTGAATGCAGAGTTCCAAAGAATAGCAAGGAGAGATAAGAAAGCCTTCCTCAGTGATCAGTGCAAAGAAATAGAAGAAAACAATAGAATAGGAAAGACTAGAGATCTCTTAATGAAAATTGGAGATACCAAGGGAACATTTCATGCAAAGATAGGCTCAATAAAGGACAGAAATTGTAGGGAACTAACAGAAGCAGAAGATATTAAGAAGAGGTGGCAAGAATACACAGAAGAACTATATAAAAAAGATCTTCACGACCAAGATAATCACGATGGTGTGATCACTCACCTAGAGCCAGACACCTGGAATGTGAATTCAAGTGGGCCCTAGGAAGCATCACTACAAACAAAGCTAGTGGAGGTGATGGAATTCCAGTTGAGCTATTTCAAATCCTGAAAGATGATGCTGTGAAAGTGCTACACTCAGTATGCCAGCAAATTTGGAAAACTCAGTAGTGGCCATAGGAATGGAAAATGTCAGTTTTCATTCCAATCAAAAAGAAAGGAAATGCCAAAGAATGCTCAAACTACTGCACAATTGTACTCATCTCACATGCTAGTAAAGTAATGCTCAAAATTCTCCAAGCCAGGCTTCAGCAATACGTGAACCGTGAACTTCCAGATGTTCAAGCTGGTTTCAGAAAAGGCAGAGGAACCAGAGATCAAATTGCCAACATCCACTGGATCATCGAAAAAGCAAGAGAGTTCCAGAAAAACATGTATAGCTGCTTTATTGACTATGCCAAAGCCTTTGACCATGTGGATCACAATAAACTGTGGAAGATTCTGAGAGAGATGGGAATACCAGACCACCTGACCTGCCTCTTAAGAAATCTGTATGCAGGTCAGGAAGCAGCAGTTAGAACTTGTCATGGAACAACAGACTGGTTTCAAATAGGAAAAGGAGTATGTCAAGGCTGTATATTGTCACCCTGCTTATTGAACTTATATGCAGAGTACATCATGAGAAATGCTGGGCTGGAAGAAGCACAAGCTGGAATCAAGATTGCTGGGAGAAATATCAATAACCTCAGGTAATCAGATGACACCACTCTTACGGCAGAAAGTGAAGAGTAACTAAAGAGCATCTTGATGAAAGTGAAAAAGTTGGCTTAAAGCTCAACATTCAGAAAACGAAGATCATGGCATCCGGTCCCATCACTTCATGGCAAATAGATGGGGGAACAGTGGAAACAGTCGCTGACTTTATTTTCTGGGCTCCAAAATCACTGCTGATGGTGATTTCAGCCATGAAATTAAAAGATGCTTACTCGTTGGAAGGAAAGTTATGACCAACCTAGACAGCATATTAAAAAGCAGAGACATTACTTTGCCAACAAAAGTCTGTCTAGGCAAGGTTATGGTTTTTACAGTAGTCGTGTATGTATGTTGAGTTGGACTATAAAGAAAGCTGTGCACAGAAAAATTGATGCTTTTGAACTGTGGTGTTGGAGAAGACTCTTGAGAGTCCCTTGGATAGCAAGGAGATCCAACCAGTCCATTCTAAGAGAAATCAGTCCTGGGTGTTCATTGGAAGGACTGATGTTGAAGCTGACACTCTAATATTTTGGCCACCTGATGTGAAGAGTTGACTGATTTGAAAAGACCCTAATGTTGGGAAAGATCGAAGGCAGGAGGAGAAGGGGATGACAGAGGATGAGATGGTTAGATGACATCTCCAACTCAATGGACGTGTGTTTGGGTAAACTTCAGGAGTTGGTGATGGACAGAGTGGCCTGGCGTGCTGCGGTTCATGAGGTCTCAAAAAGTTGTACATGACTGAGCAACTGAACTGAACACTCACCGCAACATCTGAAAATTTATCTAACATTGATAACCTTTCTATTTTTCAGAACTAATTTTTGAGTAAAGGAATCTTTTTCAAGTTGTGTGAATCCTAATATATCTTAGTCTTATGAAGATTTCAGTAAATGTGTAACAAGTTGAGTTGAATCAAACATAAAATTACATTATTCTAGAATATATATTTATATATAATTTAATCTTCAACCATATATATAATATATATGTAATCATCAATCTGTATATAACATGTATCTTCTTTATATATGCTATGCTATATATATCTTCAAATATATATGTAATCTTCTATAATATATATAGTGTACCCCCCTTTATATAGCTTATAAGTTTTATATGTATATATATATATACTTTTAACATTTTAACACTTTACAATGATCTATCACATCAGTACAGAGATGGAGCAACTCATTTTTTAAATAAAGTATAAAAGTTGTCAATGATTCAGGCAGTAAAGAATCTTTGTGCAATGTGGAAGACCCAGGTTTGATACCTGGGTCAGTAAGATTACCCTGGAGAAGGAAATGGCTACCTACTCCAGTATTCTTGGCTAGAGAATTCTATGGACAGAGGAGCCTGGCAGGCTACAGTCCATGGTGTCACAAAAAGTTGGATTTGACTGATCAGCTTACACAAATTAGTCTATGAAATAGATACATTAATTTATTTACTCAGTATTTTCTCTGATTTTTTATTGGCTTAACTGAATATATTTTTCAATAGACTCTTTAATAACTCCATTAGTATCTATCAAATAGGCCTACAGAAACTGACTGTGTATTCTTTATTTGAATAAGCATGAATAAATTGCCTTCTGAAAGTCTGCAGCAATACATATACTGTTGAATTTGAGGGTAAAGAAAACACATTGTCTGAAAATACTGCATTTTATCTCTTTTTGAAACATCAATTTTACTTTATTTTTGCCTTGTCATATTGACTACTGTTAGGACATATTAAAGTTATATGGCAACCCACTCCAGTACTCTTGCCTGGAGAATCCCATGGAGGGAGGAGCCTGGTAGGCCCCAGTCCATGGGATCGCTAAGAGTTGGACAGGACTGAGCGACTTCACACACACCAGTGATTGTGGGTTTCCATATTTTTCCCCTAATTTTAATAGAAATACGCTTAAGAGTTTCCACATTAGGTACCATGTTTACTGTTGATTTTTAAAATATATCTTTTTCTATGATAAGAATTTTTTCTCTAATTTTAAATGCAGAAGAGTTTTAAACTTAATCAGAAATGAGTGTTGAAATTATCAAATGCCTTTTTATATCTGCAGTGATTACATTAATCTATTTATGCAGTAAAGCACGTTAAGTGGTTTTTCCTGTCATCAGTTATCCTTGCAATCCTAGATCAAAAAGTTAAAAATCATACCAAAGAACTCTTTTAGTATGATGCTGTATTGAATTACTTATATTTCATTTTGAATTTCTTTTTTAATATTTACTTATTTGGCTGAGCCAGGTCTTACTTGTAGCATGTGGGGCATCTAGTTCCCTGACCAGGAATTGAACCCTGGCCCTCAGCATCAGGAGCATGGAGTCTTAGCCACTGGACCACCAGGGAAGTCCCTCATTTAGAATATTTTTATGTTTATATATCAGTTTGGTTTATAGCATTCTGTCATATTCAATATTTTACTAGATTGCATGTCAGAGGTATGGTAATCTCATGTGATAAAGTATTTATCTGCTCTGAATATTTAAAATTAAAGATAACATTATTATTTAAAAGTTTGGTTGAATTCTCAATCCTATACAATCATCCCTCCATGTGTGCTTGTGTGTGCTAAGTCACTTCAGTAATGTCTGACTCTTTGTGACCCTATGGACTTAGACTGCCAGGCTCTTCTGTCCATGGGATTCTCCAGGCCAGAATACTAGAGGAGGTTGCCAGCCCTCCTCTAGGGGATCTTCCTGACCCAGGGATTGAACCTGTGTCTCTCATGTCTCCTGCATTGGCAGGCAGACTCTTTACTTCTATTGCCACCTGAGAAGCCCCATCCCTCCATATCCAAAGGAAACTGGTTTCAAGACAGACCTAAGGACCCCAAAATCCATGAATATTCAAGTCTTTTGTGGAATAAGGTGGACATTTGCATATATGCATACACTCTTCTATACACTTTAAATCATCTCTGAAAAGAAAGTGAAAGTGTAAGTAGCTCAGTCATGTCTGCCTCTTTGCGACCCTATGGACTGTAGCCAGGCTCCTCTGTTCATGGAATACTTTAGACAAGAATACTGGAGTGGGTTGCCATTTCCTTCTCCAGGGGATCTTTCCAACCCAGGGATCAAACCCAGGTTTCCCGCATTTCAGGCAAATTCTTTACCATCTGAGCCACCAGGGAAGCCCAACAAATCATCTCTAGATTACCTATAATACCTAATAGAATGTAAGTACAATGTAAATATTAGTTATCAGTGTGTGGCAAATTCAAGTTGCAATAATTTTTTTTCTTTTATTATATTTTTATTTTTATTTTATTTTACTTTACAATACTGTATTGGTTTTGCCATACATTGACATGAATCCACCACGGGTGTACATGCGTTCCCAAACATGAACCTCCCTCCCACCTCCCTCCCCATAACATCTCTCTGGGTCATCCCCGTGCACCAGCCCCAAGCATGCTATATCCTGCGTCGGACATAGACTGGCGATTCGATTCTTACATGATAGTATACATGTTTCAATGTCATTCTCCCAAATCATCCCACCCTCTCCCTCTCCCTCTGACTCCAAAACTCCGCTATACACATCTGTGTCTTTTTTGCTGTCTTGCATAAAGGGTCATCATTGCCATCTTTCTAAATTCCATATATATGTGTTAGTATATTGTATTGGTGTTTTTCTTTCTGGCTTACTTCACTCTGTATAATAGGCTCCAGTTTCATCCATCTCATCAGAACTGATTCAAATGTATTCTTTTTTATGGCTGAGTAATACTCCATTGTGCATATGTACCACAGCTTTCTTATCCATTCATCTGCTGATGGACATCTAGGTTGTTTCCATGTCCTGGCTATTATAAACAGTGCTATGATGAACATTGGGGTACATGTGTCTCTTTCAGTTCTGGTTTCCTCGGTGTGTATGCCCAGCAGTGGGATTGCTGGGTCATAAGGCAGTTCTATTTGCAATTTTTTAAGGAATCTCCACACTGTTCTCCATAGTGGCTGTACTAGTTTGCATTCCCACCAGCAGTGTAGGAGGGTTCCCTTTTCTCCACACCCTCTCCAGCATTTATTGCTTGCAGATTTTTGGATCACAGACATTCTGACTGGTGCAATAATTTTAAATGGAGCATAACCTATAAAATATTGACTCATTAAGCTATACACCAAAAGCTAATATAATATTGTAAATCAATCAGACTTCAGTCAGAAAGACGAAAAAAAAAAAAAAAAACGTATCAGTAACACCTACAATTGCATCCAGAATAATGGCTATTCTGGAAATGTCAAGAACCAATTGATAAGGAAAAGATATGAGCCTTTTGGAGGTAAGAGATGGTAAAATTATTATAAAGAATTATCTTACATAGCAGTAACTTTTGGCAATGGCCAGAAGTGTCTCATGATTAGTTATTAAAAGTAGTTTCAGAGATTATCGAAAACAGTAATACTGATCATTTTAACTTTTCACTGAATTGTCAAATAATCTGTGAATACATATGGATTAATGAGATATTAAGAGTACAAGCAGTTGGGAAAAGAACACACAATAATTTGTCATATAGCAAATTTAACCTTCATTTGTGTACAATATATTCCTAGAAGGCAAAAGGACATGTCAATTAAAATTGTCTCCCATGAATCGAGCCACAATAAACTGAAATTCATCTCCCATTTTTCTAAAGATGTCATGTAATTTTAAAAAAATTCTCAAAATGAGCAGATTGTCTTATTCACTAAGTCACCTTTCAGAACTAATACTTTGTAAGTTTAATTCCTCCTAAAATAAACAGGGATCAACAAACATAAGATAAATTAAGAACATATTACCTACATATATTTTTTAGAAAGCTAGTAATAATTATTAAGTACTTTACAAACTGTGGAAAATTCTTAAAGAGGAGGGAATACCAGGTCACCTCACCTGTCTCTTAAGAAACCTGGATGCAGGTCAAGAAGCAAGTGTTAGAATCTGACATGGAACAATGGGCTGCTTCAAAATTGGGAAAGGAGTACAATGAGGCTATATATTGTCACCCTGTTTATTTAACTTATATGCAGAGTACAACATGCAAAATGCCAAGCCAGAATTAACACTGCCAAGAGAAATATCAACAACCTCAGATATGCAGACAATACCACTCTAAAGGCAGAAAGTGAAGAGGAACCAAAGAGCCTCTTGATGAGGGTGAAAGCGAAGAGTGAAAAAGCTGGCTTAGAACTCAACATTCAAAAAATTAAGATTATGGACTGTGTTCCCACTACTTCATGGCAAATACATGGAGTAAAAGAGGAAACAGTGACAGATTTTAATTTCGTGGGTTCCAAAATCACTTTGGACAGTGGCTGCAGTCATGAAATCCAAAGATACTTGCTCTTTGGAAGGAAACCTATGACAAATCTAGGCAGCCTATTAAAAAGCAGAGACATCACTTTGCCAGCAAAGATCCATAGAGTCAAAGCTGTGGTTTTTCCAGTAGTCATGTATGGATGTGAGAATTGGACTATAAAGAAGGCTGAGTGCCTAAGAACTGATGATTTTGAACTATGGTGCTGGAGAAGGCTCTTGAGAGTCCCTTGAACAGCAATGAGATCAAACCAGTCAATCCTAAAGGAAATTAATCCTATATTTTAAGGACTGATGCTGAAGCTGAAACTCCAATACTTTGGCCATCTGATGCAAAGAGCCGACTCATTGAAAAAGATGCCGATGTTGGGAAAGATTGAAGGCAAAAGGAGAAAGGGCTAACAGAGGACAAGATAGTTAGACAACATCACTGACTCAATGGACTTGAATCTGAGCAAACTCTGAGAGATAGTGGAGGGGAGATGAGCCTTGCATGCTGTATTACATGGGGTTGTGGAGAGTCAGACATGACTTAATGACTATACAATTAGGATTATCATATATAAAGTATTTTTATGGATATTCTCTCACTAAATTTTAAGACATTGAAGCAAAACAGATCATGAGTCTCATTTTATAGATTAAGAATGTAGGTGTGTTTGTTAAATAAATTGACCAACATCATGCAAGTTATCAAAAATCAGCTATACAGAAGTGAGCCTACAAGGTCAGTTAAAGAAAAAAAAAAAAAGCTATCACACTAACTTAAATTATTGTATATTATTGTATTGATTTCTAATTATTCTTTGATCTTTGATAACACTATTTTTTATTTTTTTTAATCAAATAGTTCTATCAGTTCAGTTCAGTCTCTCAGTCATGTCCAACTCTTTGCAACCCCATGAACTGCAGCATGCCAGGCCTCCCTGTACATCACCAACTCCTGGAGTTCACTCAAACTCATGTCCATCAAGTCAGTGATGCCATCCAGCCATTTCATCCTCTGTCGTCTCCTTCTCCTCCTGCCCCCAATCCCTCCTAGCATCAGAGTCTTTTCCAATGAGTCAACTCTTCGCATGAGGCAGATAAAGTATTGGAGTTTCAGCTTTACCATCAGTCCTTCCAAAGAACACCCAGGACTGATCTCCT
The DNA here is from genome assembly GCF_032405125.1 of Capricornis sumatraensis. Classification (NCBI taxonomy): domain Eukaryota; kingdom Metazoa; phylum Chordata; class Mammalia; order Artiodactyla; family Bovidae; genus Capricornis; species Capricornis sumatraensis. The sequence goes on along the minus strand of NC_091074.1, from coordinate 40,519,433 downwards.
TTAGAATGGACTGGCTGGATCTGCTTGCAGTCCAAGGGACTCTCAAGAGTCTTCTCCAACACCACAGTTTAAAAGCATCAATTCTTCAGTGCTCAGCTTTCTTCACAGTACAACTTTCACATCCATACATGACCACTGGAAAAACCATAGCCTTGACTAGATGGACCTTTGTTGGCAAAGTAATGTCTCTGCTTTACAATATGCTATCTATGTTGGTCAAAACTTTCCTTCCAAGGAGTAAGCGTCTTTTAATTTCATGGCTGCAATTACCATCTGCAGTGATTTTGGAGCCCAAAGAAATAAAGTCTGACATTATTTCCACTGTTTCCCCATCTACTTCCCATGAAGTGATGAATAGAATTAGCAAAAAAAGGCGACAATACAATAATTGTCTTCTTTCCCCAAAAGGAATATTTTTAAAGATTTTTTTTTATTTTTAAAAAAGTACACTGTTTCCACTTCCTTAGCAAGTGTCAGTAGAAGTGTTAAAGCAGTCAAATTTAAATTTCCTAAAATAGAAAACCCATGAAATAATCATCTGTGAATTGGTACCAAGATTGAAAAATAAAATTAATTCAAAGAATAAGCATTCATTTATTGTGTGAAATTGGTGATATATAAATGTAGTCTCACAGAAGACCAAATATTCATTTCTTATTGATTGTTCCAAATTACAAACTGGAAATATAAAAACAAGACATTTTTATTTGGTTGAAGTAAATGAATTGTTGTGCTTCTAAACTGTTATGTTAAGTGAAGTGAAGTTGCTCAGTTGTGTCGGACTCTTCCCAACCCCATGGACGGTAGCCTACAAGGCTCTTCTGTCCATGGAATTTTCCAGGCAAGAGTACTGGAGTGGGTTGCCATTTCCTTCTCCAAGGGATCTTCCTGACTCAGGGATTGAACCCGGGTCTCCCACATTGCAGGCAGAAGCTTTACCATCTGAGCCACTAAGGAAGCCCAACCTGTTATTTTAGTAAGAATTAAAACTTGAAATGGGTCAATTTTAAAATATGTTCTCTGAGAATCTTAAGTTTCCATGTAGGCATTATAATTATCATACATTTTTAGAGTTGAAGTATATTAGCTATTAATCATAGAACTCATTTCAGTGAAATGTGATATTATTTCCTCATATTAAAGTACATTGACATTTGTAAATAGAAAGGATAATATAATGTAACTTCACAGAAATCACAGATTAACAATTTAAACTATCCATCTCTGTAATATGAAGGCTTCACTAAGTATATGAAAGCAATTGGACAACTTTCATATCTGACATTTCCTAATGAGTAGAAAAGAATGTCATTGTGTCCAGATGATTAAATGGATATCAGAATGTACAAAAGGACACACGTCTCTTGGTGCCCCCCAAAACCTTGTGTCCATTCAAAGAGACTACTGCAGGAAGCTTTAGTCTAGTTTATTTTGTGAGCACAGGTAATTTTATTATGTCCAGAATGGAACTTTCATACTTACCATGAAATCTCCCTCAGTTAGAAAAAGCTAAAAAATGAAAGGCAACTTTCTTCATACCTCATCTCTGTAGCTCAGTTGATTTTAGGAAACTTAATTTACCAAATAGGTCACAGAGCACAGATCCTTTGTTCTATCAAAACTGCAATGGATCCACTGCCTCAATCTTGACCTTACAATTGGTTGACAGAAGCTTTTGAGTGTCAGTGTCATGAATCAACAAAAAGTTAAAGTTGTACTTGAAAAACAGTAACATCACACAATGGAAGGAACTGAATGTCAAATTACTTCTCTAGCTCAACTGTAAATGAGGATGATATTTATGAAGCATTAGCACTATATATTTTTGTAATGAGCATCTAAATGTTTTTATCAGAGATTAAATGCAGGTATAGCACATTAAACTACAGCAAATACCTGGAAGATTCTCCTTAGCAGTTTAATCACAGCACTTCCCAAAGTCTGCTTAGACCAGTGACAGGTATTTCAGATGTATTTCAAAGTAAGCACATTGTGAACTTGATGCAGTACTGTGCATATCTGCACCAGTTGAAGCATACTCATTCCTGAAAGGGACTCCCTGTTTCCCAGTAGCAAAGGTGAAAAACTTTTATTTTTAAAAGTATGAATACTAGAGAAAAATGATTATCTTAACTACTAAACTACAAAACCTTGCTACTAGGTTTTGGTGGTACAGAGGGGATGGGTATTATCCCAGGATCTGACCTTAGAGTCTAGCAGATAAAAAAAAGTTAAACAATGAGAAATTATTACAAACTCTGATAAATATGCAACTGGAGATACACGATGCATTGCTGTAGTACAATTCAGAATCAACTAACCTAATCAAAAGAAGTAATAAATATTTCACCTATTTTGAAAGTGAAGGCATGTGAGTAAAGAAGGGAGTTTGGCATTTTTTTAATACTAGGTAATTCCTGACCCTGAAAAAAATATTAAACAATCATATAGATTATAATCCCCTTAAGGGCTATGGCTATGCTTACATTTTAGATTCCACAGCTTAGAGATTACATCATAAAATATAGCATGACAAAATATTTGGTGGATTGACTCTACAGAAGAAGCAATGAATAAATGAATCATTAATGAATTAATAAATTAATCATTGACCAAGGGGAGAGAGAGAGCCTGAAGATGATGTCTTTGCAGAGCATCCCCCAAGTACATCAAAGATGAGTACAGAGACAGACACACTGTTTCTCTACATATGTGTCACACATTTAACTTGACTCTCTCCATATTGAAGAAATTAAAACCATTTTGCACTTTGTAATCAAGTCATTTTCCATTTCTTTTTCAGATTCAATCAACTAATACAAAAAAAGATGAAAGAAAAGAAGTAAAAGAGAAAAATTAAAAGCCATTAAATTCAGAGTACTGCCTATCTTTTGTCATTCAATTTGTAAACACCAAATTGAAACACAACATTGTCATCTGTACTTTCAATCGAGTGCCAAACATAGGGTTATGATTCTGCTCCAGTTGCAATATTTTCCATTATTCAACTTATTTAATAAACTGTCACTTGAAAGGGGTCTGATAGGCTTTTTCACAGTGAATCAAAGAACTGCTCTGCTTTCCTCCTTTATTATGCATGCTACATTTGAAGCTAATGAAGTATAACCTCTGAGCTGATACTTTTGTAGATGAAAGAGACATCATGTCACATCTATTTCATCAGCTACTCTAGCCAATGCAAAACACATTGAATTACCTTGCACTTCATCTATGACAGATGATAGGCATTCTTGTTGCTATCATGTCTAATTATTCCATACCATATGCATATTTTAGCTATTAACTATGAACAAAATTACTAGGAAAAATCATCTGTGATATGAATGATACATGTAAGAAATGTAATAATCAAGATAGTCCTGATCATGTATCTTACAAAAGTGGATATATTCTCCTCCTAGAGCCAATATCCTTTGAAATAGTTCTTTTTAAGTGGTTTTATATCATCTAAAACTATTTTCATAAGGCTTTGCTATTTATTAAAAAAATCTAGAAAGGTGTTTCAGATGAAACTATATAATCTTCTCTGCAAGTAGGACTACCTCATTTTCAAAGGGCATCAAAAGGAATAGTTTGTCACTAAAGAATGCTCTCATTACAATACAGTACTCAATGTCACTAACACTAGTCAGTTCAACATGTAATAATATTCAGGCATAAGCTATATTCAAACAGTTAGCATGGTATAGGAAATAATCAGCCTTTACTATTTATAGAGGCACATAAATTTAAGTAAAAAAAAACAGATTTTTATATGTAACATTTAGCAGCTTTGTAACTTTTAAAAATGCTAATATAGGATATAACTTTTTAAAAATTGACTCTGCAAGTAAAATTCCAAAAGTGTAAAGATATTTCCAAGATAGTAAAGTCTACCACTAGGAGTAGAAATACCATTTTTACTCATAAGAATAGAAAAAACCATTTTGCCTACATGCAGATAATCACACAGATTACTGGACAAATAGAAAGTCTTCATTGTATTACATAATCTATTTCTTTATAATTGATTGTGAGCTTGCTTACTCAATAAACCATACTTCTTCCAAGCACAGTAACTTTTACATTTGGAAGTGAGGAAAAATATTTGAAGTGGGATTATAAATACTCCAAGATATATCATTACAAGGAATTGTATCATGAATTATCTTAATCAAAACAGAGATGAAAAAACTATGGAAGTCTAGAGCACAACTAATTGGAAAATTGTTTCACAGGTGCATAATAACAAAGCTATTGAAAACATACATAACAAGTTATCATGTCAATGAAACAAAATTAATAGGGAACAAACACACTCAATGTACAAAGGCAATGTCAAGCCTCTCTTCTAAAAATAAAAATTGTCAAGGATCTTTACAGTCAAAATGACTACACAAAAAGGAATGAAAATAAAACTGTGTAACTTAATCAGCAATTAAAAATTGGACTCCAAATCTGTTATTTTTATATATTTGTAAAATTATGGAACTTTAAGGAAAGTAAAATGTTAAAAGCATAAATTACTTTTCAAAATAAGTGTTCTTCATTTGAACTCAAAATTTGCTTTCTGTTATATCGTCTCTTCAGCTATATTAATCAATCTAAGTTGTGTAAGTCACTGATTCAAGATGCATTATAGCTAAAGTCTTAACTCTGCAGTATACAACTGAATTAATTCTCAGGTTCCATTCCCCCAGAGACAACCAGGCTCTGTCTTAGCATGAAACTGGTCTGTTACTTAATATAGTGTTGTCAAGTTTGCTTCATTAGAAATCACAAGAAGCCCATTCTATTCATGGGTCATCTACTCTGGGTCAGTTCCCCTATTTGCAAAACAAAGTGCTCAACCAACACCAAAGCTCTAAAATTTAGTAATTCTAAATCATCCAAAACTATGAATTCTATTACTTATTATTAAAAAATACTAGCTCAGAAGTCCAAATATTCAAGGTATGAATGTGCATCTGTTTTCTGCATATAAGACACAATCACACAAATACAGCTTTTCTCACTTATAATTAGACTCTGTATTGTTTGAATAAGTATAGTTGTCCCTATCATGTTATCCTATAATTGAAAATAAATTTACATTCTTCCTTTTATATGTTTCCAAAATCAAAGAAAGCTAGTACATGATCATTCTTTAACCATCACCAGAACAACAGTATTCTAGTAAAACTTCATATCAAGTTCAATTTCAATTTATCTTTAAGAATCCCTCTGTTAGCCCAACTGATTCATAGAGTTTCTGTGAAACTTGATCTCACCAGGCGTATTTTAAAAATTGTTCATACTATCTTAAAATATTCAGCATGATATCAAATAGTTATATTAAAAGATTTTAACATTCTTTTATGAACCTATGGATTGTTAAATACCTAAATTCAGCTTTTTATAAACATTTCACAACATTCTTGACTATCTAAGTATGACCCTTTAAAGAAATAAATTTTCCATGTCTCCCTAGAATATACACTCCAACAGATAGGTAAGTATAATGAGAATTTTAATGATTAAATATAGGTTCAAGAACAAAATCAAAACTTGAGTAGACTTCTTGCTGCTCTGCATTTATACTTATCATGAGACCTTATTTTCCTTGTATATTAAATACATAGAAATAAAATATGTTCCATATGATTTTCATAGGAATTATATAAAGGATATGAAGTATCTTGGATAATTTCTGATATGTTACTATTTTCCTATAAGGAAATATATGATAATTATATAATTATTATATCAAATGTATGCATAATTTAATATTAAATTATATATGGTCCTTATTACATACTGCATTTATATTGACTTTCTTTAATGATATCATATATAATTAAAAATAATAAATGCTCAATTATTTTAAAAAGAGGAAAAATCTATGCATTTATTATTACTATTTTTTAGATATAATTATTTTATATATTCTTTTTGCTTTAGGTGAACTTTACATTTTTATACACTTAAAATATTCCTTTTGATGTGTAGAAATGTTATCAAGTCCAGATATCTATAAGGTGAAATTACTTCTTTTGAGTTTTTACTATATTCATATTAACAATTTCATCAAGTGAAAAAACATATTCTCTATAGTTCAAAAATAATTAAAAGGTACATTTATGAAACCTACAATACAGAAATATAAACATGTTCATCTGTAACTACTACAAACCTTTATTATTCAAATACGTTGAATCATGAACAAGATTTTTGTCAGCTTAGTCATCATAGCACTAGTTTATCAAAAAGCTACATTTCTGCCATGCTACTTAAAAACATGATTCGCTGTTTCTGAGTTTCTGTACAACTACAAACAACACTAACAGGAGTTTTCCACTGGAGTACATGCGTCTTTTTGAATTATGGCTTTCTCAGAGTATATGCCTAGTAGTGGGATTGCTGAATCAATATGGTAGTTTTATTCCTAGCTTTTTAAGGAATCTCCATATTGTTCTCCATAATGGTTGTATCAATTTACATTCTCACCAGTAGTGCAAGAGAATTCCCTTTTCTCCACACCTTCCTCAGCATCATTTGTAGATTTTTTTGATGATGGTCTTACTAACTGGTATGAGGTGATAACTTATTGTTGAAAAATACACATGTACATACATGTATTCCAACACACAATGGGCTATTACTCAGCCATAAATAGGAACAAATATGAGTTAGTTCTAGTTAGGTGGATGAACCTTCACTCTACAGTGTGAAGTCTGAAAGGGAAAAACAAATATCATATATTAACGCATATATATGAAATCTAGAAAAATGGTATTGATAAACCTATTTTCAGGGCAGGAATAGAGACCCCAGAAATAGAGAACAGACACAGTGGGGGAAGGAGAGGGTGAGACGAATTGAGAGAACAGCACTGAAACACATTTGTTACGATATAGAAAACATATAGCTAATGGAAAGTTGCTGTGTAACACAGGGAACTCAACCTGTTGCTCTGTGACAACCTAGAGGAGTAGGATGGGGCGAGAGGTGGGAGGGAAGTTCAAGACGGAGGGGATATATGTATACTTATGGCTGATTCATGCTCTTATATGGCAAAAACTAACACAACATTGTAAAGCAAATATCCTCCAAGTAAAAATACATTTAAAAAGAAACATGTTCCAGTCCTATATATGTGACAAATTCAATACGCAATTAAAAAATGTGTATTAAGTAGTTACTATATACCAGATGGAAGATCCCCTGAAGGATGGCATGGCAGCCCACTCCAGTATTCTTGCTTGGGGAATCCCATGGACAGAGGAGCCTGGTGGGCTACAGTCCACAGGGTCACAAAGAGTCAGACACGACTGAAGTGACTGAGCACACAAACATGCACGCTATGCTAGATTCTTTCCTACATGACAGAGAGAGAGATTTGGCAAGTAAACCAAAGATGATTTCAAAGTGTTTTAAAATAGTCCAAACAATGCAGTATTACATTTTGTATAAGATAGAGAGATAGTAAATCTTATTAATGAAATCTATCTGAAGTAGATTTTCCGCATGCAATTTTGCCTTGGTGGGCCATAAAATATAACTAATAGTTTTTATAATGGTCTATAAGGCCTTATTGAATTTGGCCTTTGCAAGATTCAATGGAAACAATCTACTAGCCAAAAGAAGAAAAGCAACTGAAGTTACCTGGTAGCTCAGCTGGTAAAGAATTCACCAGCAGTATGGGAGACCTGGGTTTGATACCTGAGTTTGGGAGGATCCCCGGGAGAAAGGAAAGGCTACCCACTCCAGTATTCTGGACTTGAGAATTCCATAGACTGTATAGTCCATGGGGTTGCAAAAAGTCAGACAAAACTGACTTTCACTTCATTTCACTTCACGCAATATGAGAATAGCTTGAAATAGAGATTATACTGGTTTTGGAGGCATTACTGTAGTCTATTAAAGATTATATAAGGAAGGGGAGAAATATTTGAATGGTGGCTTCCTGCACATTTGGAAGAAATTATTTAAAAACTGTGATAAGCTCTCAAGTGAAAAGCCAAGCTGTTGATTATATATATATGGATTTGCACAATCAAGATTCTAGTATATCTCAATGTATCAAATGTCATCCCAGTAAAAGCATTGCTGATTATGTGCTAATTTTACTTTTACAAAATAGAATTTTCAAGGAATTTTCAACAAATGCTCAATGTATGAGAACTGATTGTTGTCACTTGACATTGGGAGATACATAGGTGCTTTTTGAGAGTATCTGTTCCCATCCTCTTATGGGTAATATTTCCTAAATCTACTCTTAGAAACAACTCTATATCTTATGGCACAATCTTTGGTCCAGAGCTGGATGGCACACAGCACAACACTTTCACTTAGCCTCCATTCCTTTCCGCTGATACATCATTCAGTGATTTTTACATATAGTACCAAGAGATGCCAGTTTTAAGTCTTCTGCTTTCTAGGAAAATCTGCAATCTTTTAAAGCTTGATTGGTGAGATCTAACTCTTCATTAAAAAAAAAAAAATTCATATCCATCTAATATGTCTGGTTGCCATGCAGATACAGATTCTGATTATATGTATGAGTGAAGTTAAAGAATGCAGACATCAGCATACTGCACATTGCTGGGTGACTGTTTCACTAGCTTTAGGTGATTCTCATTATCTTTTGAATTGGGACAGAGGAGTTAGCTATGCTTGATAAGCTGCTTAGGTGTGAAAAAAGAAAAAAGTATGTGATATTTTATGCCTTTAAGAGTGTACAGAGTAAAAACTGTTAAACAGAATAGCTGAACCATGAAGGTCAGCATAGTATTTGATAGAAGTAAAATATGTAGCTTCTTTATAGTTTTTCTAATCTGATTATAACGCATGTAATTTCTTGCCAAATCTTAAAGGATCTGAATGGAGATCTATTATATGTGTAAATCGAAAGGCTGGATATATTTTTTCTATTATCTGTTTCAAAACTGTTACAGACAGGTAACTATGAATATTTACTGCATATTTTCTCAAAAGAGATGCTTCCCAATCCTTTGGCATTACTGGTCAGAATAATAAGAGGTTCAGCCAAGAATTAAAAGTTGAATTTTTGCTGATTTGCTGATGTCAGTAGTGCTAAAAAACACAAGGAGGGGAAACCAGTATCTCTAACTGCTTTCACAGTGAAAATGAAGAAGAAATAGTGGGAAAGAAAAATTCTTATTAATATAGAATTTTATGATTATTTTTGTTGCAAGTTTTTAAAATATTTTGAATTGTTACTCAATTTTGTATTTTTCAATCCTTCATTTCTTCTTCTTTAAAGAAGAGATTAAAGTGTGGTGAAGTGTTGGTGGTTTGTTCACTCTATCTTTGTTTCTGTAAACATTCATAAATAAAATAATTAAAAAGAAAATATAGCTGACACTTGTTTTCCATTCCATTATAATAAATCTTCCACATATATCTCACAATGAAACCATTTCTAAAACTTGCTGCTGACCTCTTCAATTCCTTCTCCCCTGTTCTTCTGGAACATTTGCAATTGCTGCATAGCTGTGATTTGCTGGCTTTTGTTATAAAAATCTAGATTCTCCATTTATCTCTATGATAAATTCTACCCAGTTTCCTTACTGAACCCCTCTTACATTACTGTATCTTTACTTTGTAAAGATTATTTCAAGCTATTACACTATGCCCTGTTACCTGAATCTCTGAGGAAGTCCACCTACATCATATTTCCCAGTACCATTTTCATGTCACTAGTTCCCAACTTTGTATTCCCATTCTTGCCCTCTGTCCTGAGCACAAGGACCAAATTATCAAACAGACTGGGACAATAACACACATATGTCCACCACCACCAGAAACTGACCATGTTCAAAATTGAACTCATCATATTCCTCCTTTTATTTCCCTTCTGCTTATCCCCTATATTGTCACATAAATTGTCCTTTACTCATCCATCTCCCCTCTTTCTTATCTACTTATGGTTACTAAACGCTACCAAGTTTCTTCTTTACCTCTCTCACATCTCACATATATAGAATCAATTCCACTCTACAGTCACAGTTCTATTTCAGATCTCATTACCTCTCCCCTGAAATACCATCTCAGCCTAACTGCTCTTCCTCTCCTCTCTCACCTCTGAAAAAGTGAAAGTGTTAGCTGATCATTCCTGTCTGACTCTTTGCGACCCCATGGACTCTCGGCGACCCCATGGACTGTTGCCCACTAAATTCCTCTGTCCAAGGAATTCTCCAGGCAAGAATACTGGAGTGGGTTACCAATCCCTTCTCCAGGCAATCTTCCTGACCCAGAAATTAATTCTTTATCATCTGTACTAGTATGTACAGATTCTTTTTTTTTTATTTTATTTTTACTTATTTATTTATTTTTTTCACCCAACACTTTTATTTTTTTATTATTATTATTTTTTTAATTTTAAAATCTTTAATTCTTACATGTGTTCCCAAACATGAACCCCCCTCCCACCTCCCTCCCCATAACATCTCTGTGGGTCATCCCCATGCACCAGACCCAAGCATGCTGTATCCTGCGTCAGACATAGACTGACGATTCAATTCTTACATGATAGTATACATGATAGAATGCCATTCTCCCAAATCATCCCACCCTCTCCCTCTCCCTCTGAGTCCAAAAGTCCGTTATACACAGCTGTGTCTTTTTTCCTGTCTTGCATACAGGGTCGTCATTGCCATCTTTCTAAATTCCATATATATGTGTTAGTATACTGTATTGGTGTTTTTCTTTCTGGCTTACTTCACTCTATAATCGGCTCCAGTTTCATCCATCTCATCAGAACTGATTCAAATGAATTCTTTTTAATGGCTGAGTAGTACTCCATTGTATATATGTACCACAGCTTTCTTATCCATTCCTCTGCTGATGGACATCTAGGTAGTTTCCATGTCCTGGCTATTATAAACAGTGCTGCGATGAACACTGGGGTACATGTGTCTCTTTCAATTCTGGTTTCCTCAGTGTGTATGCCCAGCAGTGAGATTGCTGGGTCATAAGGTAGTTCTATTTGCAATTTTTTAAGGAATCTCCACACTGTTCTCAATAGTGGCTGTACTAGTTTGCATTCCCACCAACAGTGTAGGAGGGTTCCCTTTTCTCCACACCCTCTCCAGCATTTATTGCTTGCAGATTTTTGGATCGCAGCCATTCTGACTGGTGTGAAGTGGTACCTCATTGTGGTTTTGATTTGCATTTCTCTGATAATGAGTGATGTTGAGCATCTTTTCATGTGTTTGTTAGCCATCCGTATGTCTTCTTTGGAGAAATGTCTATTTAGTTCTTTGGCCCATTTTTTGATTGGGTCGTTTATTTTTCTGGAATTGAGCTGCATAAGTTGCTTGTATATTTTTGAGATTAGTTGTTTGTCAGTTGCTTCATTTGCTATTATTTTCTCCCATTCAGAAGGCTGTCTTTTCACCTTGCGTATATTTTCCTTTGTTGTGCAGAAGCTTTTATTTTTAATTAGATCCCATTTATTTATTTTTGCTTTTATTGCCAGAATTCTGGGAGGTGGATCATAGAGGATCCTGCTGTGATTTATGTCTGAGAGTGTTTACCATATGTACTGAGTTAGATTTCTAAACTACAGTTATGGAATTATATAATATTGTATGTGTTCTAAGGATTAAGAGGAGCAGTCATGAAGAGATACCCCACGTCCAAGGTAAGAGATACCCCACGTCCAAGGTAAGAGAAACCCAAGTAAGACGGTAGGTATTGCAAGACCGCATCAGAGGGCAGACACACCAAAGTCATAATCACAGAAAACTAGCCAATCTAATCACACAGACCACAGCCTTGTCTAACTCAATGAAACTAAGCCATGCCATGTGGGGCCACCCAAGATGTGCAAGTCATGATGGAGAGGTCTGACAGAATGTGGTCCACTGGAGAAGGGAATGGCAAACCATTTCAGTATTCTTGCCTTGAGAACCCCATGAACAGTAGTCATGTATGGATGTGAGAGTTGGACTGTGAAGAACGCTGAGCACCAAAGAATTGATGCTTTTGAACTGTGGTGTTGGAGAAGACTCTTGAGAGTCCCTTGGACTGCAAGGAGATCCAACCAGTTCATTCTGAAGGAGATCAGTCCTGAGTGTTCTTTGGAAGGAATGATGCTAAAGCTGAAACTCCAGTACTTTGGCCATCTCATGTGAAGAGTTGACTCATGGGAAAAGACTCTGATGCCAGGAGGGATTGGGGGCAGGAGGAGAAGGAGACGACAGAGGATGAGATGGCTGGATGGCATCACCAACTCGATGGATGTGAGTTTGAGTGAACTCTGGTAATTGGTGATGAACAGGGAGACCTGGCGTGCTGCAATGCATGGGGTCGCAAAGAGTCAGACACAACTGAGCGACTGAACTGAACTGAACTGAAGGATTAAGAAGGATAAAGGTCAAACTCTAGCCTGATCTACAAAGTTCTGCAAAATCTGACTACCATCCACCTTCCCAGTTTACTTTCTCATTTTTTCTTCCTCCCTCTCACCTTTCTAAAATCTTCCCACCTCCAGTCACTTATGTACTCAGTATTTTTTTTCTCACTTTAGAGGTAACAAAACTGAGAATATAGAGTTTGTATAAATAGCTCAAGATAATTAAAGCATCAGTTCAAAGTCTTCCAATGCTAAGTCCAAATCATTACACTACTTAAATTGAAGAAATCAAAATACTGCTTATATTTCTTTCCCTAAGATAAAAAAGTGGCAATTATTTTCTGAAGATATTTAATCTCAGGTTTGATATTTACATGCATTTGTTTTGGAATCAAGTCTAGTGATTGTTTTACCTTTACTCAATTCTAGTTCTGAAGCATTATTTTTTAAAAAAATTCTTTAAAGTGTTTTTAATCATTAGTTGGCTCATAGTGAAAGAAGGGTAGCAAAAGATTTCACTCAGAACATTACTAACTACAATCAATGAGTAAACAACATATACAATTTTCCAAGTTTTGTGTGGTTTTTTTTTTTTTTAGTTTGAAGGATATGAAATATCTAAAGGAATATCCAAATGTTTCAAAACTCCAAACTGTTAAAACAACCAAGAATAAGTTAAAACAGTTTTTAATATTTTTGTATATTTAAAAGCAGCTCATTACTGAAAGAGGACACACATAGCATTAAAATAACACATTTTTTGCCCTACTGATAAGAAGTACCATGTTCCAGTATTTCAACTGTGAAATTTTTATTGGGGTTGAAATTCAGATATGCTGGCTTCAAGGTTCACTGTTCTCTCTCGGTGTTACTCTATTTAATATTTTCAGGAGAATTACTAAAAACTCATTTAATTTATCTCTGGAGAAAGCTATCTTTGTAAGAAATATTTCAGTTTAGAAATATTTAAGCATATATTTTAAATACATTTTAAAATAATTTCCTTCTAAAATAATTTGGTCCAATTAATACAATTTTATATGGTACTTGAAACACCTGACCGATTTCCATGTTTTAAATATCTCTAAATTAAAAGAATTAAATATAGAAAGAAATATTCTGAGCAAACACAGGCTGCCTCCTCGAAAAGCTGAGAAATGTAAATAAGCAACATCAAGAGTCAAAACATGATTTTCACTAAACATTACTTGGTGTGAATAGTGCCCCCACAGAGTTGTTTCAGGATAATTCATTTCTTCTATAATGAGATCCAATGGAGTAAATTTGTAAGCACTGAAGACACATAAATGGCACTGCCAATTACCCAGTGTCATCACAACATACTTCTTCCTTCTGACAAAATAGTGAGTGAAATTACACTAAGCACAGTCTAGGGACATACAGCAACTACCGAAGAGGTAGTTTGCCTAATCTTGGTAATTACGTCGTAAGTGCATTCCTTCTAACATTTCTGGTTGGAGTTAGACATTCATTTTCCCTTCTGTGTCTTTGAATACTGTGAAAGAAAAATGCTGTGTTTCAGCTTAGAGATATCTGAGTTTCATTGGGAAATCTTTTCCAAAAGTTCTAGAAACCTTGGAAATATATCACTCATAGTGGATTCTAGGCAGAGATCAAACTGAATCTCACTTGACATTTTGTGAGACAGTAGTCTGGAATGCTGAGTTGTTTGAGTAGTATGGTTGGGAGGTCAACTGGTGGTTTATAAAGAGGGATTTCTGGATCCAAAGATACAAATAGAATTTAACTCTAAACACTTAATCACGATAGCACCATATTCCTTTGGGATGCTGACTTTGTTCCTAGCTACAGGTCAGAGGGAGAAAACCCCTAATTGTGACTCAACAACATAGTTTTGACTTCTGACAAAAATCACATGCACTATTTTTCTAGTGCCAATAGATATGAATTTTAAGAGACTTGCTATGTGACAGAGGATGAGATGGCTGGATGGCATCACCAACTCAATGAACGTGAGTCTGAGTGAACTCAGGGAGTTAGTGATGGACAGGGAGGCCTGGCATGCTGCGATTCATGGGGTCACAAAGAGTCAGACATGACTGAGTGACTGAACTGAACTGAACTGAGTCCTAAGTGTCACAAGAACCAGTTATGTGATTTAAACCAGGTTATGTCACATCTCTGATCCCAATGACCTTTCTCTGTGACATGAGTTTGAGACTAGCACACACAAAAAATATGATTATCTTCCTTCATGTGAGAAAACACTGAGCTACGTTCATTTTCTGAACATCTCCCTTCATTATTCTCTAGCGTGACAGATTTGGGTGAAGGACTTGGCAACTGACTTTTCAATATGTTGACTCTCTAGCCTTATTGCCTTTGGTAGTTGTTCTTGGTCATAAAATTGATAATGTGCATCATGGAACCTTCACTGAATAAATATTCACTACATGTAAGTAAGTGTTAAGCATTGTGTTGAGTGCTGAGGCTAGAAGAAAATTATGATACAGACTTTGTCCTAAGAACATTACAGAGAAGACAAAATGGGAAATCATTCACTATTCCTGGTGTGCTTACTATGCACCAAGTTGTACAGTTCAGTTAATAGAGGAGCAGAGCAATATGTGTTAAATTTTAGATTTGATTGCCTCCAAATGTGTGCGCCAACAATATACTACCACAACAAGGAAGAGAGTTCAGTAAATATTCATGCTGGCTCCTCTGTATTCCAAGCCTTGTTTAGGCATTGATATATTCCTTAATGCCTTTAATATATAAGCTTATCCCACCAAATTCCCTGAGCCAATCTTAATCAAGGCAGGCAGCTTACTCTAGGTCACTGTCCCTTCCAGTGGGCATTTCAGGAGTTATGATATTGCATGTTAATCAAACAATGTAGAAAGTATCACAGGAAATCCTCATTAATGCCCTCATCTCCCTTGCCTGGAAAGGTTCTGAGCATTTGTTTTATCTATGCTAATTCCCTCCTCTATGACAGTGGAATTGACTCTAAAAGAAGAGTCACCATCAGAAGTCTAGACTACTTCCCAAAACAAGCATCTCTATGAAAACCAATACTTTCAGTCATCAGACAGAAGATGTTACCTTCTTCATACTTGATGCCTGACCTTAGAAGGCCAAAAAGCATTCCAGTTTTTTACCTAATGATTATTTTTCTTGGGGCTAATCATAAAGCTGGGCTTTTTCTTGGCCTCAGGTCTTTTGATTCTGAATTTCCTCCATTAGCCTCCCTCCACCTAATATCCTGAGAAACTCTCAACCTTTTTTTTTTCATTATCACTATTTAAGAATCTTCTCACTAGTAATTTACAGTGTGATTACATTAACCTGTTAAAGAAAGAAAGTGAAAGTGAAAATTGCTCTAGTGGTGTCCAACTCTTTGTGACCCCAAGGATTGTAGTCTGCCAGGCTCCTCTGTCTATGGAGTACTCCAGGCCAGAATACTGGAGTGGACAGTCATTCCCTTCTCCATAGGATCTTCCCAATCCAGGGATCAAACCCTGGTCTCCTGCATTGCAGATGGATTCTTTACCATCTGAGCCACTAGGGAATTCCAATCTGCTAAGCAGACCATTTATGCAATAGGTTTGGCTTAAATTAATGCATCTTGCTTAAGTTAAATAAGTGTGATAAGCCTTTACAATGTTTGCACGTTTATTTTTATAGACTGTAACACAAATGACAACACTTTGCTGAAAAGATTCTCTGCCTTTCTTCTACTTAAAATCAACACAGTAATTTACTGACTACATCCATGGATGCCAAACTCTTCTTTGGCAAATATTTTTTTCTCTCTCATCTTATCTGTTCTGTGATCTGTATGGGCAATGGTTTCCATTACTCTGGAATTAACTTGAAAATGTCCGTATGACTAGGCATTTGAAAGCACACCCTGAGATTTGTAGGATTCCATATTCTGATGGCTTAAATAGACTTGATTTCTGGGAACATGCATAGTTTTAATTGATGTATATATTAAACTGTGCAGATGCTGAATTTGTAGGATCAATGAGTGAATGTTCTATATGCCACTAGTTGAAAATAGGAACTAGCTTTCTTTTAATGCAATTACATTCAGTAAATACAAAATGTAGTTATTCTTTGAAGTTGCCTTATAATAGAAAAGAGAATACATTGTACAAAAAGCTTATTTATCATAATTTTACAGAAATTGCTAGAATTGAAACAAAATGTATTTTCTCCTCTCATAGCATTTTTAAAAAGTGCTTCATTTTAGGTGTGCTCAATAAGATAATGACTATATTCACCAGAATTCCATAATTAAGAGTAAAAACACCAGTCATAATAAGATGTTGAAAATGATGTATCAAATTGCTGAAATGTTAAAATTTGCAGAGCTCCTTATAACATAGGCCTTGTAATACCTTAGCTAGAAAGCTTGCTGCTTGTCACTTCAGTCATGTCCGACTCTGTGCGACCACACAGATGGCAGCCCATTAGTCTCCTCTGTCCCATGGATTCTCCAGGCAAGAATACTGGAGTGGGTTACCATTTCCTTCTCCAATGCATGAAAGTGAAAAGTGAAAGTGAAGTTGCTCAGTCGTGTCCGACTCTTAGCAACCCCATAGACTGCAGCCTACCAGGTTTCTCCGTCCATGGGATTTTCCAGGCAAGAGTACTGGAGTGGGTTGCACTGCCTTCTCCAGCTAGAAATCTTATTATTTACTAATTTTGTGATTTTAGATAATTGCAATCTCTCAGAACTGTTTCCTAATTATATTATAGGTTGATTTTAAGCTACATCAAAGTTAATACAGGTGAAAATGTATATTTTGTTGATAAATTCTTAATAAATATTAATTTGTATTAAAACAAATTTTATCCACAAAGCAACTCTGTAAGGCCCTCACCAACCAAGAAGCTCACCAGGAAAAGAAAAAAAAAATCTACATATGGATGTAATCATCATAAGCAGTTGTGATCAATTAGTTCTGTGGTATTTTGAGAAGGACTGGTGATACATATTTTGCTGGAGTAACAGATGATACATGAGAGTAATGCAGAAAGCATTTGGGAAGACTGAGAAGAGAGTCACAACAGCTTTTCTGAAAGACAGTTGTTTTCACTGCATAGAATTCGTTGCTGTTCAGTCACTAAGTGATGTCTGACTTTTTGCTACCCTGTGGACTGCAACACCAGGTTGCCATTTTCTTCTCCAGGGGATAGTCCTGATCCAGGGATTGAACCCGTGTCTCCAGCATCTTCTGCACTGGCAGACAGATTCTTTACCTGCTGAGCCATCTAGGAATCTATCTACAGAGAATAATCATCTTCAAAAAACTCAGTGATGTTAATGTATAGAAACGCAGCTGACTTTTGAACATTCATTTTGCATCATGCAAATATGCTAAATATATTTATTACTTTTAACTGTTTTGTGGAGTCTTCAGGGTCTTCTAATTATAAGCTTCTATAATCTTCAAAAAGTAATAATTTTATATTTTTCTTTCCAATTTGGGTGTCTTTTACTTCTTTTTCTTACCCCATTGTTTTGACTGGGATTTCCAGTGACAAGTTGAATAAAAATGTCAAGAGTGGGCATCCTTGCCTTGTTCCAGACTTAGAGAAAACTTTACTTTTTAAGTATTTACTGTGATGATTTATTAATGTGTGGGCTTTGCATATATAGCCTGCATTATGTAAAGGTGAGTTCCTTCTATAATTAATTTCTAGAACGTTTTTTAATCATAAAAGGGTACTGAGTCTTGCCAAAATGCTTTTTCTTATATCTATGCTAAGTCACTTCATTGGTGTCCAACCCTGTGCAACCCCGTAGATGGCAGCCCACCAGGCTCGGCCGTCCCTGGGATTCTCCAGGCAAGGACACTGGAGTGGGTTGCCATTTCCTTCTCCAATGCATGAAAGTGAAAAGCGAAAGTGAAGTTGCTCAGTCGTGTCCAACCCTCAGCAACCCCATGGTCTGCGACCTACCAGGGTCCTTCGTCCATGGGATTTTCCAGGCAAGAGTACTGGAGTGAGGTGCCATCGCCTTCTCCATTTCTTGTATCTACCAATAAGATATTATCATTTTTATTTTACATTCTGTTAATGTGGTGCATCACCTTCATTTATTTGTTATGTTGAACCATTCTTGTATTCCAGGGACAATTCTATTTAGTCATGGTGTATGACCCTTCTAATAATCTTGTGATCTCAGGTTTTCAATATTTCATTAGGATTTTTGGGTCCATGCTCATCTGGGAGACTGCCTGTAATTTTCTTTGGTGCTTTTGTCTGGTTTTTGTGTCATGGTGATGCTTGCCTCACAGAAAAACTTTGGAAGTTTTCCCTCTTCTTCTATATTTTGGAAGAATTTATGAAGAATTGAATTATGTTCAAAAGGAAATTAAGGAAACATTACCATTTACAATTGTAGTAAATAAATTACTTAGGAATAAATTTACCTAAAAAGGAAAACACTTATGCACCGAAAACAATAAAACACTGATGAAAGAAATTATATAGCAGACACAAATATATGCAAAGGTAATATGTGTTAATGGATCAGAGTTATTAACATTGTCAACATATCCATACTACCCAAAGTGACCTATAGATAAAATGAAATCTGTATAAAAAGCCTAATGGCATTTTTTATAGGAATAACAACCGAAAAAAAGATCCTCAAATTCTTATACCTCACAAAAGACTGAATAGCCAAAGCACTTTTGTGCAAGAAAATATACCTAGAGGCATCGCACTCCCTCATTCCAACATATATTAGAAAACTATAGTAAAGTAGCCTTCCAAGATGGCTCAGTGGTAAAGAATCTGCCTGAAATGCAGGAGATGCATGAGACACAGTTTCAGTCCCTGGGTTAGGAAGATGCCCTGGAGGGGGAAATAGGAAACCACTCCAATATTCTTGCCTAAAAAAAATACCAAGGACAGAGGAGCCTGGTAGCTACAGTCAATGAGGCTACACAGAGTCGGACACGACTGAGAAAATGAGCATGCACACACAATATGGTACCAGTGTACAAGAGCTATATGGACAACAGAACAGCACGTGTAGAGAGGCCAAAACTAAACCTACACATACCCAATCAGCTGATCTTTGACAAGGGCACCGGAATACAAAATAGGGAAAGTTTTATTCAGTAAGTAAATGCTTCTTCAATAAATGGTGTTGGGAAAACCAGCTACACACATGCTCAAGAAAGAAATTGGACTCATCTCACACCACACAAAAAATCAACTCGAATGGGGTAAGGACTTAAAATAAGACTCAAAGCATAAAACTTCTAGAGGGAAAGAGCTTTTGGATACTGGCCTGGTCAATGATTTTTTGAATACCAAAAGCAAAAGGAGGTAAATGGGACTAACCTAAACTAAAAAATTCCTTCATAGCAAAGCAAATAGTCTACAGAGTGAAAAAGCAAACTATAGAATGGGAGAAATATTTGCAAACCATATTTATGAGCTGGATATATATTTTGTCAAGACTTACAATTGGCTAATGCATATATGAAAAGGTGCTTAAGATCACTGATTATCAGTATGATGCAAATCAAAACCACAATGAATTAGTACTTTCACACCTATTAGGACAGGTATTATGAAAAGAGAAAAAATTACTGGTGAGGATGTAGAGAAAAGGGAATACTAGCATACTGTTGCTGGGAATGTGAATTAGTGCTGCCCCTGTGGAAAACAGTATGTAGGTTTCACAAAAAACGAATAACAGAACCACCATATGTTGTAGTAATCCCACTTCAAGGAATGTACCTGAGGGAATTACAATCAGGGTCCTGAAAAGAAAACTGCACTCCCACTTTAACTGCAATATCCATAGTAGCCAAGATATGGTGGCATCCTAAAGGTCCATCGGTTGATGAATGAATAGAGAAAGTATAATACATACATACAGTGGAATATTATCCAAGCTAAAAAAGGAAGATAATTCTATTTTCAACAATATGTGTGAAACTCGAGGACAATATGCTAAGTGAAGTAAGCTAGACACAATAGGTTTACCTCAAAATACGACTTACGATATATAAAATAAAATATGCAAAATACCATTTATGGATCTAAAACAGTGAAACTCTTGGAATCAGAGCATTGAATACAAATAATAAAGTAGTTGTTAGGGGCTGAGGAGAATGGAAAATGGAGAGATATTAGTCAAAGATTTAGGTTGCAGTTATACAAGATGATTAAGTTCTAGAGATTTACTTCACAGCAGAGTGTATCTAGTTAACAATAATGTATTGTATACTTAACATTTTGCAAAGAGAGTAAATCTTAGGTGCTTTTACAATAAAATAATAATAGTAACAAATAAGAGAGCAGGAAGAATCTTTTGGAGGCCGGAGACAGACTTTGGGAAAAAAACTATGGTGATGTTCCACAGATATATATGTATTTCCAGTCTCGAATTGGACAGATTAGTGCAGCTTTTGCATGTAAAATAATAATAATAATAATAATAAGCCAAAAGAAAAGACTTGGAATAGAAAACAGGAGACCTGTGATGGAAGACAGACCCAAAGCTTCAAAACAACAGATAAAAATAGGAATTCTTTGGTGAAAAAAAAATGTTTAAGTGTACAATTTCACCCTTATTATAGCTTACTTTATTCTTTCTATTGTCTTCATTCTTATTTTTCTGCAATGACTTTTATTTCAACACTTGAATATGTATGATATTAGTTTTTTAAGAATAAAGCCTCTTGAATTTATAATCATTTTATTTAATGATTTTATACAGTCACTGTTCATTCATTTTCTGTTAATATTGTCTCATACTTTAAATCTGTAATTACATCCATAGCCCTAAGTTTTCATCCAATCTCTTAACATTTATTCCTATGTAGTACAGCTCTTATCCTCAACTTTCAACTGAAGTTATTGTAATAAATTATCCCGGACTTACTTCCTACAATACTCACTGGAATTGTCTCATGTTTTTTAAGTTAATCTAATAATTTGTAGAGTATTTCTTCACTGCTGCTCCAGCAAAGCACAGCCGCTGATTCTTACATTGGACAAAGGGTATCTCCTCACCGCTGCCCTTCCTGACCTTCAACGTGGGATGGCTCCTCTAGGCCCTCCTGTGCCCTCACAGCCACCTCTCCTTGGATGTGGGGTGGCTCCTCCCGGCCGCCACGACCTCGGACGCGAGGTGGCTCCTCTCAGCCGCTGCCCCTGGCCTCGGATGCAGGGTAGCTCCTCCCGGCCGCTGCCCCTGACCTCAGAAGTGGGGTAACTCCTTTCAGCCATTCCTGCGCAATCGCAGCCTCGGACGTGGGGTGACTCCTCTTGGCCGCCGCCCTTTGGGCATGGGGTCTTCCCGGCTTCTGCCCCTGACCTCGGACGTGAGGTACCTCCCCTCGGCCACGCTTAGTGCACCAGTCGCAGCAAATGTGGAAAACTCCGCAGTGGCCACAGGACTGGAAAATGTCAGTTTTCATTACAATCCCAAAGAAAGGCAATTAATTACAAAGAATGCTCAAACTAGCGCACAATTGCACTCATCTCACATGCTAGTAAAGTAATGCTCAAAATTCTCCAAGCCAGGCTTCAGTAATACGTGAACCGTGAACTCCCTGATGTTCAAGCTGGTTTTAGAAAAGGCAGAGGAACCAGAGATCAAATTGCCAACATCTGCTGGCTCATCGAAAAAGCAAGAGAGTTCCAGAAAAACATCTATTTCTGCTTTATTGACTATGCCAAAGCCTTTGACTGTGTGGATCACAACCAACTGGGGAAAATTCTGAAAGAGATGAGAATACCAGATCACCTGACCTGCCTCTTGAGAAATCTGTATACAGGTCAGGAAGCAACAGTTAGAACTGGACATGGAACAACAAACTGGTTTCAAATAGGAAAAGGAGTACGTCAAGGCCGTATATTGTCACCCTGCTTCTTTAACTTATATGCAGAGTACATCATGAGAAACGCTGGACTGGAGGAAACGCAAGCTGGAATCAAGATTGCTGGGAGAAATATCAAAAACCTCAGATGTGCAGATGACACCACTCTTAAGGCAGAAAATGAAGAGGAACTAAAAAGCCTCTTGCTGAAAGTGAAAGTGGAGAGTGAAAAAGTTGGCTTAAAGCTCAACATTCAGAAAAGGAAAATCATGGCATCCGGTCCCATCACTTCACGGGAAATAGCTGGGGAAACAATGGAAACAGTGTCAGACTTTATTTTGGGGGCTCCAAAATCACTGCAGATGGTGACTGCAGCCATGAAATTAAAACACGCTTATTCCTTGGAAGAAAAGATATGGCCAACCTAGATAGCATATTCAAAACCAGAGACATTACTTTGCCGACTAAGGTCTGTCTAGTCAAGGATACGATTTTCCCTGTGGTCATGTATGGATGTGAGAGTTAGACTGTGAAGGCTGAGCGCTGAAGAATTGATGCTTTTGTACTGTGATGCTGAAGACTCTTGAGGGTCCCTTGGACTGCAAGGAGATCCAACCAGGCCATTCTAAAGCAGATCAGTCCTGGGATTTCTTTGGAAGGAATGATGCTAAAGCTGAAACTCCAGTACTTTGGCCACCTCATGCGAAGAGTTGACTCATTGGAAAAGACTCTGATGCTGGGAGGGATTGGGGGCAGGAGGAGAAGGGGACGACCGAGGATGAGATGGCTGGATGGCATCAAGGACTCGATGGACATGAGTCTGAGTGAACTCTGGGAGATGGTGATGGACAGGGAGGCCTGGTGTGCTGTGATTCATGGGGTCACAGAGTCGGACACGACTGAGCGACTGAACTGAACTGAACTGAATGGCTGATTCATGTTGAGGTTTGACAGAAAACAGCCAAATTCTGTAAAGCAAGTATTCTTCAATAAAAAATCAATATATATATATATTTTTTAAAGTACAGATGAACGTTGTCCAAATTCAGATGAAGAAAAGGTTTCCATGCAGCTTGAGCTATAGGAAAGACCACATCAATGATAGTACATTTTGGCTGGGCCTTCTAAGAAAGAAAAAAAGTGAAGTCAATCAATCATGTCCAACTCTTTGTGACCCAATGGAGTGTAGCCTACCAGGCTCCTCCATCCATGGGATTTCCAAGCAAGAATACCAGAGTGGATTGTGATTTCCTCCAGGAGATCTTCCTGACCCAGCGACTGAACCCGAGTCTCCCACATTGTAGGCAGACACTTACTGTCTGAGCCATCAGGGAAGTCCGGACCTTCTAAATCACTGTATGTTTTACAGAACATGAGGGTAAAATATAAATATATACATGTTTCCACTTATTTCTCTTACACAAATTTACATTCTTCTAGACTTTCTGAAGAGTAACTAACGATAAATAAAATTTCCACTGCTTTTAAGACTTCCAATGTATGTACCTGGGGTCATATATTGATCCAAAGTTTATAAGAAGTTGGAAAACTTCAAGGGGCCAAATTGTTTGCTAATCCCCATCACTATTATTGTTACTGTCAATATTCATTCCTTTACTCTAAGCTGTCTTTATGTGAACATCCACTGATATCTTTAGAAACTATGGGGCAGGTCCCTTACAGAAATCTGTGGATCACAGAGTCACATAACTTTTGAGGAGACGCTTCTGAGAATGTTTCATATCTTCAGTCACTTGAAGAAGCCCTCACTGACCGAAAACACCAAACATCTCAGTCTCTAGAAATACGAGATCACTTAATATGGCTTTATTTACTTGACATCTTCTTCAAGAACAACAACAAAAACAAAACTACAAGAGCCCACTGAGGAAGAATGCTAAATATTTAGAAATTTCTGACTTTGATACTAAAATACACAGACTAATAAATACCATCCATGTTTCCTCCACTTCCACATGATGAACTACAACTTAAAACTGATCTTAATCACTTCTTTAAAAAGGGAATAAAAAATATCAACAGCAGCAAAACTAAATTTAAACTATTTTGATAGACTTTCCTGATGTATCAATAATTTTAATCTTTCCATCAGTAGAAATTTTCAGAAGGTATTCTACGTAACATTGTTAAAATAAATGGTTCAGTTCAGTTCAGTTTAGTCGCTCAGTCATGTCCGACTCTGCAACCCCATGAACTGCAGCACGCCAGGCCTCCCTGTCCATCACCAACTCCCGGAGTTCATTCAGACTCATGTGCATCGAGTCCGTCATGCCATCCAGCCATCTCATCCTCTGTCGTCCCCTTCTCCGCCTGCCCCCAATCCCTCCCAGCATCAGAGTCTTTTCCAATGAGTCAATTCTTTGCATGAGGTGGCCAAAGTACAGGAGTTTCAGCTTTAGCATCATTCCTTCCAAAGAAATCCCAGGGTTGATCTCCTTCAGAATGGACTGGTTGAAACTCCTTGCAGTCCAAGGGACTCTCAAGAGTCTTCTCCAACACCACAGTTCAAAAGTATCAATTCTTCGGTGCTCAGCCTTCTTCACAGTCCAACTCTCACATCCATACATGACCACAGGAAAAACCATAGCCTTGACTAGATGGACATTAGTCAGCAAAGTAATGTCTCTGCTTTTGAATATACTGTCTAGGTTGGTCATAACTTTTCTTCCAAGGAGTAAGCGTCTTTTAATTTCATGGCTGCAGTCACCATCTGCAGTGATCTTGGAGCCTAAAAAAATAAAGTCTGACACTCTTTCTACTGTTTCCCCATCTATTTCCCGTGAAGTGATGGGACCAGATGCCATGATCTTCATTTTCTGAATGTTGAGATTTAAGCCAACTTTTTCACTCTCCTCTTTCACTTTCAGCAAGAGGCTTTTTAGTTCCTCTTCACTTTCTGCCATAAGGGTGGTATCATCTGCATATCTGAGGTTATTGATATTTCTTCCAGCAATCTTGATTCCAGCTTGTGTTTCTTCCAGTCCAGCGTTTCTCATGATGTACTCTGCATATAAGTTAAATAAGCAGGGTGACAATATACAGCCTTGACGTACTCCTTTTCCTATTTGAAACCAGTTTGTTGTTCCATGTCCAGTTCTAACTGTTGCTTCCTGACCTGAATACAGATTTCTCAAGAGGCAGGTCATGTGGTCTGGTATTCCCATCTCTTTCAGAATTTTCCACAGTTTATTGTGATCTACACAGTCAAAGGCTTTGGCATAGTCAATAAAGCAGAAATAGATGTTTTTCTGGAACTCTCTTGCTTTTTCTATGATCCAGCAGATGTTGGCAATTTGATCCCTGGTTCCTCTGCCTTTTCTAAAACCAGCTTGAACATCAGGGAGTTCACGGTTCACATATTACTGAAGCCTGGCTTGGAGAATTTTGAACATTACTTTACTAATATGTGAAATGAGTGCAGTTGTGCAGTAGTTTGAGCATTCTTTTGCATTTCCTTTCTTTGGGATTGTAATGAAAACTGACCTTTTCCAGTCCTGTGGCCACTGCTGAGTTTTCAAATTTGCAGGCATATTGAGTGCAGCAGTTTCACAGCATCATCTTTTGGGATTTGAAACAGCTCAACTGGAATTCCATCACCTCCATTAGCTTTGTTCATAGTGATACTTTCTAAGGCCCACTTGACTTCACTTTCCACGATGTCTGGCTCTAGATTAATGATCACATCATCATGATTATCTGGGTTAAAATTTCATTGTTTTAAAACTGAAAACAACTGTGCAACTTGTGGAAGATCTTTGTTTTTTATTCATTTTTGAATGTAATATTAAACCTAATCCCCAGCTGAATGATAGAATACAGTACATAATTTTTTCTTATATTCAACCATTTTACTAGAGTATTGTTATGTATAGAAGAATAATGAACACACCCTAGCAATAGCTAGTAAGGCTAAAGATATTCACAAGTAAATTAAGTTGAAATTATAGAGAATATTACTACTCATCTAGTACTCCTGAGCTGCTATGTCTGATAAATATAATTTCATCACAAGACAACTCAGAAAGATACTACAGATATAAAGCCAGAATTATTCAAGCTATATTTCACTTTTCCAATGTTCTACAATATATAAATAACAGTTGATAAGATACAGGATTATCATTTTTTAAAATCCTCAAACAGCAATTTAAAAATCTCCTTTTAACCTACATGTGCTATACATCTATGTTCCTCATGTAGATGACAAAATAATAAATTCTTACCCACTTTTTCAGTACATGCATTCAGTTACAGGATTATAGAATAAAATATGGAATAGTTAAACTGGAAGAAA
This sequence comes from Capricornis sumatraensis, assembly GCF_032405125.1. NCBI lineage: Eukaryota > Metazoa > Chordata > Mammalia > Artiodactyla > Bovidae > Capricornis > Capricornis sumatraensis. Next base: position 40,492,912 of record NC_091074.1, on the reverse strand, counting down.
AGGAAAAAAGAGAGAGTTCTGCTCTGGGTGTTTTTCCTTCTTTCTTTGTTCCACAAGCCACTTGACAAGTCTGCCAACGTGTTAACCTTTCTTCTTTCTCCCCAGAGTTTCTAGTAATAGAACAAATGTGCTGCTTCCTGTACAAAATGAGCAGTGTGCTTGTAGGCTGAGATGGGGCTTGCATTTCCCCATCAGCATGATTAGCCTTGACTGCTTGGATCCACACTTGAGTTTGGAAAACATACACAATCCTAAATCACTTTTCTTTCTGAAATGCAATGTAAAAAGAGAAGTGGACAGAACATGTGTGTGTGTGTGTACAATGAATTAAGCTTATCAAAATTATTTTTACCATCTCATGTGAGCATTGCAAAATCACTGCCAGTGGGAGCTTCAGAAGACCCTTAGGAAATCTCTGTTATTTACAACATAACAATAACCCTTATTTCACCTGTGAAGACTGAGATTGCAGTCATTTATTCTACATTCATCCCTTAGGTCCACATCCCATCTATCCTGATACTATAATACACTTCTGGAGACTGTACATGGGCCATAGCAATCAGACCCTGTTATCCTGTGACTTCTCATTCAGTTTGGCCAGTTAGAGGTGCTGACAGGAGATCAAAGATGGGGAAGAGAATCAACCTAAGATGCATGTTTTTCCCATCATTCCTTTTCTGAAGTGGCTCTGACAGAACCACTGTTTACCTCCATGAAACTAGATTCTACATGGGAACTCCACTTGCCTGATCCCAGACCTCGCCCAGTCTTCAATACCACCTTTAAAAGGCAAAACATAGGCTCAAATGTACTACTGCTAACACCAGGCAGCCTCAAATCCTTAATTGATTCTTTAAATCTAGCTCACATGTCTATCAAATGTCCCTTTGCCACAAATAACTCTTTAAAAAAAAAAATCACAGCTCAGTACACTGTCTGATTTTTCTGTGGATTAGACAGAAACAATATTATAAGACTGAAGGTTTTACCCCAGAATAAAATGAATTCAAGTTGTGACAAAAGAAAATTATGAATTATTCTAAACAGAAAAATCAACAACAACAAGAAACCTGTATATTTCTGCATCTTCAGTCCAAAGAAATTATGTGTTGACTATTTTGTGATACTTCTGTTAGAAAATAGAGGATGCATCTTTCAATTACCCAAGTAAGAAAAAAGAAAATGGAATCAGATATTATGACTATCAATCACCTAGATGAGTGATTTTTCAAATAATATATTTGAATAGTAGGTTATAATATTATATTTAGTGCACTGTTAAATCCAAATGATCAGTCAAGATCAGCAATTTTTAAAAGGTACACTAAGTTAAACAAGTCAGAGATTTAATTAAAATAAAAATGATCACAATGAGTTGCACATAGTAAGGTTGTTTTTTCATGAATTTGTCACAGTGTAAAGCATAGTTGTTACCTTGAGTTAAATTTTTAAAAGCTTGAAAATTTATTTAATGAAACAGTATCCTTTCTTCCTCTGGAAGCATTTACAAGGCTAGGTCTACAAAGGTCCATTCTATACAGACTACAATATATCTATGTCTTCCAAGATTGAAAGAATCATCATTCTTCAGGATTTTGACACAAAATAAAGAAAACAGCTAAGGGCTGGGATAGCATTGTGAGAAAGAGCTCATTTTTACTCAATGTATCTTGTGTAGAATATAAATGAGATTTTGTTTTTCAAAGTTCTGAATGTTTTGCTTGCTGCTTAATAGAGATATATGTATGCACTACAACATGCATATATATCTGTGCATATACTCCCCATATAAATAGTAAGCATTAGATTTAAGGTCTGGAAAATACAGAAGATTCCTCAGATCACAAGCTAGGATGAACTGTCAAGTATAGGAAATAGTATTCACGTTTTAGAGAAAGAAGAATTTAGGTTTACTGGGATAACGTAATACTGACATCAAAAAAGTCAATATTAATGCTATTGATATTTAAGTGGAGGTAAAACCTAATGATTTATAGTACAGGTCCCTGGGGCTGACTTTCTGGGTTTATAGCTTGTGGTAACCAAAGCTATCCCAAAGAAAAAGAAATGCAAGAAATCAAAATGATTGTCTGAGGAGCCCTTACAAGTAGCTCAGAAAAGAAGAGAAGTGAAAGCAAAGAAAAAATGGAAAGATATATCCAACTGAATGCAGAGTTCCAGAATAGTAAGGAGAGATAAGAAAGGCTTCTTAACTGAACAGTGCAAAGAAATAGAGGAAAACAATAGAATGGGAAAGACTAGAGACCTCTTCAAGAAAACTGGAGACACAGAGGGAACATTTGATGCAAAGATGGGCACAGAAAAGGCCAGAAACAGCAAGGGCCTAAAAGAAGAAAAGATTAAGAAGAGGTGGCAAGAATACACAGACCATTACAAAAACGGTGTTAGTGACCCAGATAACCACGATGGCATGATCACTCACCTAGAGTCAGACATCCTGGAGTGCAAAGTCAAGTGGACCTTAGGAAGCATCATTATAAGAAAGCTAGTGGAGGTGACAGAATTGCAGCTGAGCTATTTCAGATCCTAAAAGATGATGCTGTTAAAGTACTACACTCAAATGCCAGCAAATTTGGAAAACTCAGCAATGACCACAGCACCAGAAAAGGTCGGCTTTCATTCCGATACCAAAGAAAGGCAATACCAAAGAATGTTCAAACTACTGTACAATTGCACTCATGTCACATGCTAGCAAAACAATGCTTAAAATCCTTCAAGCTAGGGTCAACAGTACATAAAGTGAGAACTTCCTGATGTGCAAGTTGGATTTAGAAAAGGCAGAGGAACCAGAGATCAAATTGCCAAAATCCGCTGGATTACAGAAAAAGCAAGGGAATTTCAGAAAAACATCTACTTCTGCTTCATCAGCTAAATGTAAGCTTTTAATTATGTGGATCACAACAAACTGGAAAATTCTTAAAAAGATGAGAATTGTTAAAGAGATGAACCTGCTTCCTAAGAGCCATGTATGCATGTCAGGAAGCAACAATTAGAATCAGATATGGAACAATGGACTTGTTCAAAATTGGTAAAGGAGTACATCAAGGCTGTATTTGTCACCATACTTATTTAACTGATATACAGAGCACATCATATGAAATACTGGGCTTTATAAATCACAGGCTGGAAGCAAGACTGTAAGGAGAAATATCAACAATCGCAGATAGGCAGAGGATACACCTCTAATGGCAGAAAGTGAAGAGGAACTAAAGAGCCTTGTGATGAAGGAGAAAGAGGAGAGTGAAAAAGCTAGCTTACAACTCAACATTCAAAAAACCAAGATCATGGCATCCGGTCACATCACTTCATGGCAAACAGATGGGGTAAAAATACAAACAGTAACAGAACAGTTTATTCTCTTGGGCTCTAAAATCACTGTGGATAGCGGCTGCAATGACAAAATTAAAAGACACTTGCTACTTGGAAGAAAAGCAATGACAAACCTAGGTAGCATATTAAAAAGCAGAGACATCACTTTGCCAGCAAAGGTCCACATAGTCACAGCTATGGTTTTTCCAGTTGTCATGTGAGGATGTGAGAGTTGAACCATTAAGAAGGCTGAGTGCTGAAGAACTGATGTGTCTGCATTGTCGTGCTGGAGAAGACTCCTGAGAGTCCTTTGGACTGCAAGGAGATCCAATGAATCCATACTAAAGGAAATCAACCCTGAATATTCATTGGAAGGACTGATGCTGAAGCTCCAGGATTTTGGCCACCTAATGTGAAGAGCCAACTTATTGGAAAAGACCCTGATGCTGGGAAAGATTGAGGGCAGGAGATGAAGGGGGCAACAGAGGATGAGATGGTTGGATGGCCTCACTGACTCAATGAAAATGAGTTTTATCAAACTTCAGGAAATAGTGAAAAAAATGGAAACCTGATGTGCTAGAGTCCATGAGGTTACAAAGAGTCAAACACAACTTAGTAACTGAAGAACAACCACAACAGCCTTGCTTTGCCATAGTTTTGTTATGTCATTATATACAAATGTTTAATCTCTTAATCCATCAGTGTTTTTGTTCTTAAAATGGAGAAAATAAGAAGATCTAAGACTTGACTGTCCTGAGAATCGCATATGTTAAATTAGTAAGTACTTAGATAGTGCCATATATAATATCAATAAAAGTTAGCTACTATTCTCGCTAGTTTTCTTTCTTTTTACTCAAAGTTGCCATTCCTTGGTTCTTTCCTGTATGATAACATTGGCTTATAATGTTATATTCTTATATTCTTGCCATAAGAGAATTGTAATATTCCATCTCTAAAAGATCAGGGAATATGGTAATTCTTCTAAGCTATTCAGGGAATTTTAAACTATTCCATCAATTTTCATAGGAAATTTTAGAAAACTATGCATAGTATATTAACCAGGCAGAATCATATGGTTCAAAGAAAAGTGTATTAGAAATTGTACCTGATTTCAGTTCTAAGTTAGCAACTTATTACATCCCCCTGGTAAGTTACTTAATTCCTCTGGATCTTGATATTCATCTGTAGAATAGAATTGTAGAACTACATAATATGTTTCTAAGTTACTTTTCTTTAATTCTCTGATTTAGGATAATAATTGTGAGTATAGATTATTAGTACAACTGAAGTATTCTCTCAGGAACTATTCAGAATAGTACCGATTTTTTTCTTCACAATAAAAAATCTTTTGATAAAGTAAAACTTTTCTCTCCCCGTGGTACAAATGTATTCTATTACTTTTCACTCCCTCATTATGATTGCATTTAGTTTCATCAAATAAAATGATTATGTGTAAGAATTTATTATCACTAAGACCATATCCTTTACTTACAAGTTATATAACTTTGGAGAAACTGCTTAAACCACTTAAGTCTTTGCTTTCTTTTTTATACAAAAGAGGTATTAAAACAGTAGTTATTTCACTTTTTAAGAAATGATTTATTACACAACGCTTCACTGACTGAACTCTAGCTATAGACAAGCATTTTTCTATGTGCTCCTGGAATGCAAAACATGCCTGACAAACGTAATGCCCTCATGAAACTTGCTTTCAGGGGGAAAAAACAGCAAACAAAAATAAGTGTGATACCAGTGGATAGTAAATAAGTTGAAAATATAAAGTAATGTAAACATTTAGAAAGTGATGGATAGAAAATAAGGGTGGGATGGGAGCTATTTTAGATTGAATAATTAACACAAGCTGATACATACTCCAAAGTCTCAAAGACTTGACATTGTTCAAACTTACATGCTGCTCATGTCTTAATCTCTTTTGGGTCAGGCTTTTCTCACAGGCATCTCTGCATTAAGTGCGGCTCAGATATTCAAGTTTTCTTCCTATTGAAGAACATCCTGACATTGTTTTGGCAGTTGGGGAAAGGATGGTGGGAAAAATTAGGAAAAGTGTTTTTCAGGTAGGTGGCAGTACTGGCCACATTATACTTGTGAGAACCCAGTCGCACCACCCCAACTTTATTATAAAAGACAGTGTGACATTACTCTTCTCTTGTATCCATGACACACACAAGAAGTGAACCTAGGTTTGATGAAGACTCTGAGTGGGACTCTTAGATACATCTAATGGTGAATACTAAATAGGCATTTCTGGAGGCATTTGGATAGAAACATCCAATTTCCAGCTTTGCTAACATTTAAGGAATTTGGCCTCTAAATAGGTGAATATATTTTTAGTTAAGCTTTTTGATGGAATGCAGAGTTGGAGAAAGAAATGGCAACCCACTCCAGTGTCCTTGCCTGGAGAATCCCAGGGACGGAGGGAGCCTGGTGGACTGCTGTCTCTGGGGTCACACAGAGTCGGACACAACTGAAGCGACTTAGCAGCAGCAGCAGCAGAGTCAATGCTAGAAAAAATAACTCAATGATTTATTACTTGTCCTTAGCTCTGTGACCTGGCTCTGATAATCAAAGATTTCATATTCAATAGAACAATCGTCAACAACTCATGTTTTATGACTGAGATTTATTGCTTGATTCCCAAACTATGTATCACTTTTCTTGTACCCCAGGACTTCAGTATACATCATTCTATTCCTCCAGTAATCAGTCACTCATTCTTGGATTTCTGATTCTGGTTGCATTATATTTTAATCAAATATGCATTGTTGAATGAACTTAAAATTAATAAACATCATACTGAGTAATATAAATAAATAATTTATAGAATTAAATTAAAATTTCATCTTAAGAGAAAGAATTTTTGAGAAAAAAGGGTGCATATATGTTTGTGTGTGCACATCAAACACACATGCCAGACACAGTGACAAAACATAAGTTTAAGTGCACTTAAGTTCCAGATTGTTTCTGTCATGTTTTTCTCAATGAAATTATTCAACCAGAAAGATCCATTGGTTTCCAAGAGAGAAATTTTATAAGTAGAAGCCTATTGCTTGAAGTAATTCCCCAGGAGACTACTATCATCTGGCAAAGAAGTATGCACATCAAAGCAGAGAGGAAACAGCACCTCTTAAAAGTAATTTTCTCTGAGGGTTTTCTTCCTGGTATCCTGCCAACAGCAATCTTTAAACCCTTAGCTTGCTATATAGTGAGAAGCTCCCAGCTCCAGTCCCAGATGCCCAGGTTTATCCTTCTAGTTCTGAACAAAATTCATACTAATATTTAGGGTAACCAACATAGAAACAAGAACTCTTAACTTTATAGCAGGCATGTTATTGGGTTATTTCTTTTCCTACATTAACCACAGATTTCTCCTGAAAAATAAAATATGCAAACCATTTTGGAATAATAAGGCAAATCTAACTATTTACCAGATCATTTATCAGAATCCATGCTGATGACTCTTAGATTATGTGAATGTAGGTATTGTTGTTCAGTCGCTCAGTTGTGGCTGACTCTTTGCAATCCCATGGACTACAGCATGCCAGGCTTCCCTGTCCTTCACTATTTCCCAGAGTTTGCTCAAACTCATGTCCATTGAGTCAATGACTCCATCCATACATCTCATCCTCTGTCGCCCCCTTCTCCTCCTGCTCTCAATCTTTACCAGCATCAGGGTCTCTTTCAACGAGTACAGAAGTAAAATAATATATAGAAGGTATGTAGGTATAGAAGTAAAATATACTTCTTGGTATGGTTTAGTCGCTAAATCATGTCTGACTCTTGCGACCCCATGGACTGTAGCCCACCAGGCTCCTCTGTCCATGGGAGTCTCCAGGCAAAAATACTGGAGTGGGTTGCCATTTCCTTCTCCAACTTTTAGGTATAGAAATAAAATAATAATAATGAGAAATGATAATACAAAGACAATAATGACAATTATACGAGTGACTGTCTTTTTGTGATCACCATGTGCCAAAATGGTACAAAGTATTCTCATAAGTTATTTATTTTAAATGAGATAACAATTCTGAGAGAGGTCTTATGACTAACTTCATTTTACAGGTAAGAAATGTAAGGTTCAAGATTTTAAATCATTTCTTCAAGATGGCAAAGCAGTAGAGATGTTTGATGCTGCAACATTTGTTTTCTATCTCTCAGTCAATCCTCTTTTATTCAAAAAGACGAATGATGCATTCAGAATCTTTTCATCTCCATCCACTTTGTGATTTTTCTTTTTACTGTGCACTGTTCCTTCATTGTTGCCTTCATCTTGACATATGTATTTTCACCCTCCCACCTGCTTAAATCTTTTCTATTGTTAGAGTTTTCTTTGTTTAAAATGAAGTTTCATTTTCCCCTAGGGATTAGACAAGAAATTCAATAACCCACCCGTAGTGGTCAAGTCTTCTATAAACTAGTTCTAAACTCTATATATAAGTTTCCAGGAATAATGTATTTGTTGAAACAGCAAGGCTTGGGTTTCAAGATTCTCTTGAGTATAACTCATATCTCTAATATATACTACACACTGCTTAAAATTATAAAGTATCTTTTTTCTCACTTTTGAACTTTGTATGAAATTATACATTGTAATTTTATTAGGAATAAATGTGATATAATATGTAAAACACAAGGAATACAGTAATTATTTAATATTTTTCTAAGTATGGTTACTATTTTGATCCGATAATTTCCTATTTTGATCTTCTCCAACTAAAACATAGTACTTGTCATTTGCCGTTTCACATCTGTACGATATTTTTCTTGCCTTAACACTCTGCTGCATCCATTGCTACTAAGTTGACTTTTCCAAATTTTGTTTTCCAAAAAAAAAAAAATTATGAGACAATTAAAATATCAACCCCTGCAAGGAGTCTTCCCTGATCTTCTTAAAGAAACTATCTTTCCAAATTCCAAATCCTATAACATGATTGTTTCTAGTATATTCTGCGTTGTAAGTTAGCTAATGGTTACCTTTTATTAGTCCTCTATGAAACAAATAGGCTTTTCTCACCTACTACATTGGGAACTCCAGGATAATAACAATAGCTTAGATGTATCATGCCGTCTCATGCCAAATACGGTGCCATCTATGTATTAGTAGAAATTCAACAATCACTACTCATAGGTAATTCACAGATCTCCTTATTCATTTAACATTGTTCTGAAGTTACAGTGCATTATGTATTAAATACTGTATAGATTTACCTACCAAGATAACATAAACTCTATCCTGTATGCACTTAATAAATGTCTTTAAATTGACATTAATTCATCTTTCCACGACTTCTTCCTTGAAACCTAATTTACCAATATAAAGGGATGGCTTAACCTCTATCCACATCTCCCCTACTCTCTTCCTGAGTACTGTGCTATCCTCCTGTTTTCTCCAGATTAGTGTCATTATTATTTACTGTTTTCTGATATTGCCACTTTTGTTGACACCTGAAGCAGAATACGCATCTTTAAACTGTAACTTGTCACCTAGTGTGGAAATTCTACCAAGCTGTAAAACTAACACTTCTTATCACCTCTGGAACAATATCTGGAGCTATTTCCCAACTGTTTGGCTGGTCAGATTAGTCAAAATGGGTTTACAAACTACTGAAAATTCCTGTACAAAAATCACTGTGGGTTGAGTTATGCTCTGTGTCTGTCTGAGTACCCTCCACCCTTTAGCGCTCAGAAGAAAAATGGAAGAAATGACAACTAATGAGGCAGCTCCTACTGTTTTACACTAGGAGTGGCATTACATAGCAGAAATCAACTACTAAACAATTCTTGTGGTTAGCCACCTTCATTTAAATAGAGATTTAAATGAAGCTTAGCTAATTTTAGTGCTAAGCAATTTAATATTAGTATAACTTCCCTGGTGTCTCAGAGGTTAAAGCATCTGCCTGGAATGCTGGAGACCTGAGTTCGATCCCTGGGTCAGGAAGATCCCCTGGAGAAGGAAATGGCAACCCACTCCAGTATTCTTGCCTGGAGAATCCCATGGAGGGAGGAACCTGGTGGGCTACAGTCCATGGGGTCACAAAGAGTCGGACACGACTGAGCGACTTCACTCACTCACTCACTCATAACTGAGAAAAGAATTTTATCCTTCTACATTAAGCATGACATGACTTCCACACCATGAACTCAGTGTCTACAAACCTCCTTGACTGTGTTAAACTATGGATTAGCACATTACCTGGAAAAAAAAAAATTATTTTCTTACATGCTAGAAACATGACCTTAAAAATGAAATATTATTTAACCTGTCTAGGTCTTAGTTCTCTTGTCTTAAGATGAGGATTAAAAATTATCCTTCCTTGCCATGTAGTTTGGTTGCAAGGCATAAATATGATAAATGTCAAAGTTGTATTAGAAATTATAAGTGTTTTTGTACTTATTGTTATTATAAATCCAAACTCCACATCACTGTGAATTGAAAACTTGGCATAATCATTGTCTTAGCAAAAATATCTTTCTGTTCACTTCAATTATTTCACTTCCTTTTTGTATACTGTGACCCTGTTCTTCATCTATATGAGGAATGCATTCATTTCCAATCATAACAACAGTTTTCAAACACCCTGTGTAGACAGAAGCACCAAAGATGCCACCATATCTTTCTGACACTGACAAGCCATTTTTATGATACTGACTGACAAACCACCTTTCTGCTATCACCTTCATTAATTCCTCAAAAGATTTTGCAAAGCAGTTCCTTCAAAGCTTATCTCCATTCAAATCTTTATTTCTATATATCCAGGTTAACAGATGAAACTGAAAACATATAGCCTATTTAATTCACATTTATCTTGGTTTCAGTATCAAGTAGGCATTTATTATATTTCTTCTAATGCAGCATTTCCTAAGGTGTTTTATAAAAATGACCAGTGCCATAAGAATCTCCAAGGGGGAAAAAAATCACAGGTATATTTTATTTGATTACTTGTCTCTATTTAACACTTTTCCATTCTATTTGAAAATCACTTGTTAGTTTCTGTCTCATCATTCTCTTCAGACTTTTCACCTATATGTTTTGCCTATCCATTTCAAATTCACAGCAAAATGTTTTTTCTTCATTTTTCTTCTTAAGCAGTTCTTTCACTAGTTACTTTCATATCCCCTCTTTTCTTTATGTTCTGCAACTTATCCCCTTCGTTTTATCTGTACATTTAACTACTATGTGTGTGCCTGCTCAGTTGTGTCTGACTCTGCAGTCCCATGGATTGCAGCCCTCCAAGCTCCTTTTGTCCATGGGTTTTCCCAGGCAAAAATACTGGAGTGGGTTACCTTTCCCTTCTCCAGGGGATCTTCTTGACCCAGGGAGTGAACCCACGTCTCCTGAGTCTCCTGCATTTGCAGGCAGGTTCTTTACCACTGAGCCACTTGGTGATCCCTTTAACTACCATACAGATATCATAAAGCACACACACACATTGCTGAATCAACATTTCTACTCTAAACCCCTACTTTATGCAAAAAAAAAAAAAAAAAATCAGTGAAAACTCAACTGCCTACTACAACTCCAAAATCTATCTAATCTTTTTGAAGTATTCTGTTTTTGCACTGAGAGTCAGTTCAGTTCATTCACCCAGTCATGTCCGACCCTTTGCAACCCCAAGGACTGCAGCACGACAGGCTTCCCTGTCCATCACCAACTCCTAGAGTTTACTCAAACTCATGTCCATCAAGTTGGTGATGCCATCCAACCATCTCATCCTCTCTCGTCCCCTTCTCCTTCTGCCTTCAATCTTTCCCAGCATCAGGGTCTTTTCCAATGAGTCAGTTTGCATCAGGTGGCCAAAGTATTGGAGCTTCAGCTTCAGCATCAGTCCTTTGAATGAATATTCAGGACTGATTTCCTTTTGTTTATGTAATTCATAGATGTTTACTTTTTATTAGTATTTCAATATATCTGGAGTTCATGTTTGTCCTGAAAGCTATGTTATGGTACATGAAAGATAGAGCAGAATTAGGAAACTAAATCCCTGTCACGATACAATCTTCTAAAGCCTAGGGCATTCAACTAACATGATGTCTACAAGTACTTCCTTCAAAGGCTTAACTGTAGACTCATGATGAATGAGGATTTGAAGAAATCATTTTCACTAGAAGGGACTTTGCTCTCCCTCATTTCCATCACAGTAAGTAAAACCATCTGAAATTTTCACAAAAATATTCCTGCAAATATGCCACTTCTTAAAAACTTAATATAGTCACTAAACAAAAGACCACATTCTTGACTTAGATTTACTTACTTTGATACACTATTTTTTAACCTCAGCCAGCATTTCTGAGCATGCAAATACTGGCTAGCAAACAGCCTGATCTCATGTATCAGCAACAAAATATTTAGCTATACTTTATTGGAGAAGAGGGTGTAAAGGGTGAATAGAACACAGTGAGTCACACATCTGGAATGAATTTGTCACAGTAAATTGCAAATATATAAATTTGCAAACTGCACTAGTTTTTATGGAAGATATTGATGGAGAACAAACAAGAATTGTAGAGTGTTTTAACTTTCTTTTCTGGCTCTAAGATTAGAGTAAAAAAAATAGTTTAAAATGAAATAGACACATAATAAAAAATCAAATACCTACCATTTAATGTAGATCTAAGGCATGTCTTAATGCACTGTTTGTACATTAGATGAGGATTTTCAAAATTGTCTGCACTGAAACTCCCCTCCATAAAACTGAATATTCCCCTATCACTTATTTCCATGAAATATGTCATAATAGACCCATAATAGTTCAGTTCAGCTCAGTAGCTCAGTCGTGGCCAACTCTTTGCGACCCCATGAATTGCAGCATGCCAGGTCTCCTTGTCCATCACCAACTCCCAGAGTTCTTTCAAACTCACGTCCATCAAGTCGGTGATGTCATCCAGCCATCTCAATCCTCTGTCGTCCCCTTCTCCTCCTGCCCCTAATCCCTCCCCGCATCAGGGTCTTTTCCAATGAGCCAACTTTTTGCATGAGGTGGACAAAGTACTGGAGTTTCACCTTTATCATCAGTCCTTCCAAGGAACATGCAGGACTGATCTCCTTTAGAATGGACTGGTTGGATCTCCTTGCAGTCCAAGGGACTCTCAAGAGTCTTCTCCAACACCACAGTTCAAAAGCATCAATTCTTCAGCACTCAGCTTTATTCACAATCCAACTCTCACATCTATAAATGACCGCTGAAAAATCCATAGCCTTGACTAGACAGACCTTTGTTGGCAAAGTAATGTCTCTGCTTTTTAATATGCTATCTAGGTTAGTCATAACTTTCCTTCCAAGGAGTAAGCGTCTTTTAATTTCATGGCTGCAATCACCATCTGCAGTGATTTTGGAGCCCCCCAAAATAAAGTCTGACACTAGTTTTGGCTAATATTTGTGTAATTTAAACTCATATTATCATACTATCTGAATTAAACACATAGTCTCTATGTAAAGAATTCTTTTGGAATAAATTCTCAGTTATAGATACTCGTACTTAGGTATCTTTCAGAAACTGATTGCAGGTTACTCATTACAGCATAAATTAAACTTTATCTACAATAAGTGATTCAGTTCAGTTCAGTTCAGTCGCTCAGTTGTGTCCGACTCTTTGCGACCCCATGAATCGCAGCACGCTAGGCCTCCCTGTCCATCACCAACTCCTGGAGTTCACTCAGATTCATGTCCGTCGAGTCAGTGATGCCATCCAGCCATCTCATCCTCGGTCGTCCCCTTCTCCTCCTGCCCCCAATCCCTCCCAGCATCAGAGTCTTTTCCAATGAGTCAAGTCTTCACATGAGGTGGCCAAAGTACTAGAGTTTCAGCTTTAGCATCATTCCTTCCACAGAAATCCCAGGGCGAACTATCAAATGTGGACTATATTGGTAAGTCAGTATGATTTTAGTGGGAAGGCCATCATATTTCAAAACCAAAAAAAAAAAAAACCTACTGTCCAATAGGAGCCACAATATCTATTAATTTTGTAATTTTAATCAATCTATTTAGCTACTGGTTCCATTTCACATATGTGTAAAAAATACAATAAAAAAAATACTTCACTATGAGGAGTGTGATTCTAATGAATGTATTAATGTGAGGACAATATTTTTTAACCACAAAGTATTACATATTTACTTGTTATTGGAATTAAAGTTTGCTTGCTTTGGCTCCTAGCAAATTGATATATTTAGGTCTTTCAATCTCTTTCTATGGACCAATGGTGGTTTAGTCATGTCCAGCTCTTTGCGCCCCCATGGACTGAAGAACGCCAGGCTTCCCTGTCCATCACCAACTTCAAGAGCTTACTCAAACTCATGGCCATCAATTTGGTGATGCCATCCAACCATTTCATCCTCTGTCAATCCTTTCTCTCCCACCTTCAATCTTTCCCAGCATCAGGGTCTTTACCAATGAGTCAGTTCTTCATATCAGGTGGCCAAAATATTGGAGCTTCAGCTTCAACATCAGTCCTTCCAATGAATATTCAGGACTGATTTCCATTAGGATGGACTGGTTGATACTCCTTGCAGTCCAAGGGAATCTCAAGAGTCTTCTCCATTACCACAGTCGAAAAGCACCAATTCTTTGGCACTCAGCTTTTTTATATTCCAACTCTCACATCCATACATGACTACTGGAAAAACCATAGGTTTGACTAGATGGACCTTTGTTGGTAAATGAATGTCTCTGCTTTTTAATATGCTACTTAGGTTGGTCATAGCTTTTCTTCCAAGGAGCAAGTGTCTTTTAATTTCATGGCCACAGTCACTAACTGCAGTGATTTTGGAGCCCCCCAAAATAAAGTCTGACACTGTTTCCATTGTTTCCCCATCTATTTGCCTTCAAGTGATTGGACTGGATGCCATTATCTTAGTTTTCTGAATGTTGAGCTTTAAGCCAATTTTTTCACTCTCCTCTTTCACTTTCAGCAAGAGGGTCTTTAGTTCTTTGCTTTCTGCCATAAGGGTGGTATTATCTGTGTATCTGAGCTTACTGATACTTCTCCCAGAAATCTTGATTCCAGCTTGTGCTTCTTCCAGCCCAGCATTTCTCATGATGTACTCTGCATATAAGTTAAAAAAGTGGGGTGACAATATACAGCCTTAACGTACTCCTTTACCAATTTGAAAACAGTCTGGTGTTCCATATCCAGTTCTAACTGTTGGTTCTTGACCTGCATACAGATTTCTCAAGAGACAGGTCAGGTGGTCTGGTATTCCCATCTCTTTCAGAATTTTCCACAGTTTATTGTGATCCACACAGTCAAAGGCTTTGGCATAGTCAATAAAGCAGAAGTAGATATTTTTCTAGAACTCTCTTGCTTTTTCAATGATCCAATGGATGTTAGCAATTTCATCTCTGGCTCCTTAACCCTTTTCTAAAACCAGCTTGAACATCTGGCAGTTTACAGTTCATGTATTGCTGAAGCCTGGCTTGGAGAATTTTGAGCATTATTTTACTAGCATACAAGATGAGTGTGATTATGCTGTAGTTGAGCATTCTTTGGCATTGCCTTTCTTTGGAATGGAATGATGTTTTCCAGTGCTGTGGCCACTGCTGAGTTTTCCATATTTTCTCACATATTGAGTGTAGCACTTTCACAGCATCTTCTTCCAGAATTTGAAATAGCTCAACTGGAATTCTATCACCTCCATTAGCTTTGTTTGCAGTGTCCCACTTGACTTTGCATTCTAGGATGTCTGGCTCTAGGTGAGTGATCACACCATCACGATTATCTGCGTCATGAAGATCTTTTTTGTATAGTTTTTCTGTGTATTCTTGCCACCTCTTCTTAAGCTTTATGCATATAAGGAATTAATACAGCTGAATTATATTTAAGTGTTTTCTTTTTTATTATTCTCTTATGGATTCTCTCACCCCTACTCACTCCCCATTGACACATGCACTGCTCACCATGAACAATGAAGTGTCCTGTTGTCTGGATGACATTTGGAAAAACATCTTGTCACAAAATACTATTTTCATATGTTTTAAGGCAGTCATATAATTTTCATTGCAACCTGCAGAAGAACACGTTTAAAATCTTTTTAAACTTAATAGACTGAACATGATAGCAATCATGAAAAGCAACCATCTTTTGATTCTCCATGTAATAATATTTAAGTCTATTACCTGCTGCTTACTTAAGATTCATTTTAAGTAGTATGTTTGAGTAGTCACAACGTTTGTAATTCAAACTATGGAATTTATGTTTTGCAGTTTCTCATTTATCTTCTACATAGTCTCAAGATTTTCATTACCCCTCAGTTTTAACTTTATAAAATTTTTAATATTTTCTGAGAGATAAATCTAAATTACATGATAAAAAGTAATTCATGAGCTAATTCCTGTAAATTGTTATCATATCTAATTTTGGGCTATAAAGACACACAAAAAAGCAAAGAAGTTATTATAAGATATCTAATTAATTTTCACTTCCATATACTTGAATTTTATGCAGTGAATGTGAAAAGTCTGATATGGCAAAAATTATATTTTATTGGATTAATTTTATGTAGATAGAAAATGCATGTGGGGTGATGGCTTAGCATTTAAAATGTAATTTAGCTTTCTATTCCTCATTAAAAATCTAGAATTGCAGTTGTGTAAGATAATATAAGATTGAACTATATTATGATGGATAATTCACATCTAATGTAAGAAAAGTTTCTAACAGCTCTACCTTATTTTCTAAAGTAGATGGACACCATAGAAAAAAGCAAAGTAGAGAGGGAGAGAGAAAAAGAGAATGATTAACCTGGAAATCTATTTTTCAAATATCAATATTTAATAGTAAAGATACAAAAACAGAAATATGGACCAATGGAACAAAATAGAAAGCCTAGAGATAAGCCACACAACTATGTGCATCTTATCATCTTTGACAAAGAAGCAAAAATATACTGTCTCCTCTGTCAGAGGCTGAAAAAGAGAATAGAGAAAGACACTCGCTTCAATAAGTTGTGCTGGGAAAATTGAAACAGATCTTTGTAAAATAATGAAACTAGAACACTTCCTAACATCATGCAAACAAATAAATAAACTCAAAATATATTAAAGAAAAATGAGACCAGAAACTACAAAGCTCTTAGAGGAAAACATAGACAACACACTCCTTGACATAAATCACATCAGATCCTCTTTGACCCACCTCCTAAAGTACTGGATATTAAAATTAAAAAAAAGAAAAGGGACATAATTCAACTTAAAAGCTTTTGCAAAGCAAAGGAAACAATGAACAAGATTAAAAGACAACTCTCAGAATGAGAGAAAACAATTACAAGTGAAACAACTGACAAAGGATTAGTCCCCAAAGTGTATAAGCAGCCTATACAGTTTGATTTGAGAAAAATAAACAGCCCAATCAAAAAATGAGCAGAAGACCTAAACAGACTATCTCCAAGGAAGACATGCATTGTGGTATGTCATCCTCAAAGGAAGGCCAATATACACAAGAAAAGATATTTAACATCACTAATTATTCAAGAAATGCAAATCAAAACTATAGTAAAGTATCAGTCATAATGGCCATCATCAAAAAACCTATAAACAGTAAATGCTGGAGAGGATGTGGAAAAAGGGAACTCTCTTGTACTGTTGGTGGGAATGTAAATTGATATAGCCACTATGGAGAAAAGAATGGAGATACCTTTTAAAACTAGGAGTAAAACTAGCATAAGACCTAGGATACATTCTGAGAAAACCATAATTTTAAAATACACATGTATCCCAATGAGGAAATGACAATTCTAAAAGATATATGTACCCCAATGTAAACTGCAGCACTATTTACAATAGCTAAAACATGGGAGCAACCTAGATGTCCACTGACAGATGAATGGATAAAGAAGATGTGGTACACATCACTCTGCTTGACCACACCAATTGTATGTAATTACTTTACATTGTTAAGTTAATCATGTTCCCACTATGGCTTGTAATTGTAATTATCTTCTTTTTTTTTTTTTAAATCTGGCTATTGATTGTAAAAACTGAGAAACATCTTTTCTACTGTGGAAAAAAAAAAAAAAAAGAAAATGTGGTACATATATACAATGGAATACTACTCAGCCATGAAAAAAACAAATCTGAGGCACTTCCAATGAAGTGGATGAACCCAGAGACTGTTATACAGAGTGAAGTAAGTCAGAAAGAGGAAAACAAATATAGCATCTTAAAGCACATATATACAATCTAGAAAAACCATATTGATGAACAATTTGAAGGGAAGGAATGCAGATGTAGATACAGACAATGCACATGTGGACACAGGAGGGGAAGGAAAGAGTGGGACAAATGGAGAAAGCAGGACTAACATATATATACTAGTAAATACTATATTTACTATATTTACTATGTGTAAAACAGATAGCTGGTGAGTAGTTGATACACAACACAGGGAGCCCAGCCTGGTGCTCTATGATGATCTACAAGGGTGGGTAGAGGGGAGAGATAGGAGGCTCAAGAGAGAGGTGTATATATATATATATATATATATGTATATATATATATATATATATATATATATGTATATATATATATATATATATATATATATATATAAAATTATGGTTGATTTGCATTGTTCAGTGGAAACAAACACAGCCTTGTAATTTTCCTCCAACTAAAAAATGTAAAAGAAAAAAATTGCAAAGATATATGAGTACATGTAGAGCATGTCAGTGACAATATGGCACACAAAACTTAGTAAGCAAACATTTAAGAACAATTCAAGATAGGACTTTTTAAAAGAGTGACCAAAGTAAATGATAGCACAAATTAATGATTGCCGAAATGTCTTTTCATTCCAAGCATAACGAAAAAATTCTCTTTACATTTGAGAAAAATATTTCAGTTCAGTTCAGAGGCTCAGTTTTGTCTGAGTCTTAGTGACCCCATAGACTGCAGCATGCCAGGCTTCCCTGTCCATCACCAACTCTTGGAGCTTACTCAAACTCATGTCCATTGAGTCGATGATGCCATTGAACCATCTCATCCTCTGTCAGTTCCCTTCTCCTCCTGGCTTCAATCTTTCCAAGCATCAGTCTTTTCAAGTAAGTCAGTTCTTCATATCAGGGGACCAAAGGATTAGAGCTTCAGCTTCAGCATGAGTCCTTCTGATGAATATTATGGACTGATGTCCTTTAGGATGGACTGGTTGGATCTCCTTGCACTCCAAGGGACTGTCAAGAGTCTTCACCAACACGACAGGTCAAAAGCATCAATTCTTTGGCACCCAGCTTTTTTTATATTCCAACTCTCACATCCATACATGACTACTGTAAAAACCATAGCCTTGACTAGATGGACCTTAGTCGGCAAAGTAATGCCTCTGCTTTTGAATATGTTATCTGGGTTGGTCATAACTTTTCTTCCAAGGAGTAAGCGTCCTTTCATTTCATGGCTGCAATCACCATCTGCAGTGATTTTGGAGCTCAAAAAAATAAAGTCTGACACTTTTTCCACTGTTTCTCCATTTATTTTCAATGGAGTGATGGGACCGGATGCCATGATCTTTGTTTTCTGAATGTTGAGCTTTAAGCCAACTTTTTCACTCTCCTCTTTCACTTTCAGCAAGAGGATTTTTGATTCCTCTTCACTTTCTGCCAAAGAGTGGTGTCATCTGCATATCTGAGGTTATTGATATTTCTCCCAGCAATCTTGATTCCAGCTTGTGTTTCTTCCAGTCCAGTGTTTAGCATGATGTACTCTGCATATAAGTTCAATAAGCAGGGTGACAATATACAGCCTTGACGTACTCCTTTTCCTATTTGGAACCAGTCTGTTGTTCCATGTCCAGCTCTAATTGTTGGTTCCTGGTCTGCATATGGAATTCTCAAGAGGCAGGTTAGGTGGTCTGGTATTCCCATCTCTTTCAGAATTTTCCACAGTTTATTGTGATCCACACAGTCAAAGGCTTTGGCATAGTCAATAAAACAGAAATAGATGTTTTTCTGGAGCTCTCTTGCTTTTTCCATGATCCAGCAGATGTTGGCAATTTGATCTCTAGTTCCTCTGCCTTTTCTAAAACCAGCTTGAACATCAGGGAGTTCACAGTTCACGTATTGTTGAAGCCTGGTTTGGAGAATTTTGAGCATTACTAGCGTGTGAGATGAGTGCAATTGTGCGATAGTTTGAGCATTCTTTGACATTGCCGTTCTTTGTGATTGGAATGAAAACTGACCTTTTCCAGTCCTGTGGCCATTGCTGTGTTTTCCAAATTTGCTGGCATATTGAGTGCAGCCCTTTCACAGCATCATCTTTCAGGATTTGAAACAGCTCAACTGGAATTCCATCACCTCCACTAGCTTTGTTCATAGTGATGCTTTCTAAGGCCCACTTGACTTCACATTCCAGGATGTCTGGCTCTAGATTACTGATCACAGCATCATGATTATCTGGGTCATGAAGATCCGTTTTGTACAGTTCTTCTGTGTATTCTTGCCACCTCTTCTTAATATCTTCTGCTTCTGTTAGGTCCATACCATTTCTGTCGTTTATCGAGCCCATCTTTGCATGAAATGTTCCCTTGGTATCTCTAATTTTCTTGAAGAGAACTCTAGTCTTTCCCATTCTGTTGTTTTCCTTTATTTCTTTGCATCGATGGCTGAAGAAGGCTTTCTAATCTTTTCTTGCTATTCTTTGGAACTCTGCATTCAGATGCTTATATCTTTCCTTTTCTCCTTGGCTTTTTGCTTCTCTTCTTTTCACAGCTATTTGTAAGGTTTCCCCAGACAGCCATTTTGCTTTTTTGCATTTGTTTTCCATGGGGATGGTCTTGATCCCTGTCTCCTGTACAATGTCACAAATCTCATTCCATAGTTCATCAGGCACTCTATTTATCAGATCTAGTCGCTTAAATCTATTTCTCACTTCCACTGTATAATCATAAGGGATTTGATTTAGGTCATACCTGAATGGTCTAGCAGTTTTCCCTACTTTCTTCAATTTGAGTCTCAATTTGGTAACAAGGAGTTCATGATCTGAGCCACAGTCAGCTGCTGGTCTTGTTTTTGTTGACTGTATAGAGCTTCTCCATGTTTTGCTGCAAAGGTTATCATCAATCTGATTTCGGTGTTGACCATCTGGTGATGTCCATGTGTAGAGTCTTCTCTTGTGTTGTTGCAAGAGGGTGTTTGCTATGACCAGTGCATTTTCTTGGTAAAACTCTATTAGTCTTTGCCCTGCTTCATTCCATATTCCAAGCCAAATTTGCCTGTTACTCCAGGTGTTTCTTGATTTCCTACTTTTGCATTCCAGTCCCCTATAATGAAAAGGACATCTTTTTTGGGTGTTAGCTCTAAAAGGTTTTGTAGGTCTTCATAGAACTGTTCAACTTGAGCTTCTTCAGTGTTACTGGTTGGGACATAGACTTGGATTACTGTGATATTGAATGGTTTGCCTTAGAAACGAACAGAGATCATTCTGTCGTTTTTGAGATTGCATCCAAGTACTGCATTTCGGACTCTTTTGTTGACCATGATGGCTACTCCATTTCTTCTGAGGGATTCCTGCCCACAGTAGAGGATGTAATGGTCATCTGAGTTAAATTCACCCATTCCAGTCCATTTTAGTTCACTGATTCCTAGAATGTCAACGTTCATTCTTGCCATCTCTTATTTGACACTTCCAATTTGCCTTGATTCATGGACTGACATTCCAGGTTCCTATGCAATATTGCTCTTTACAGCATTGGACCTTGCTTCTATCACCAGTCACATCCACAACTGGGTATTGTTTTTGCTTTGGCTCCATCCCTTCCTTCTTTCTGGAGTTATTTCTCCACTGACCGCCAGTAGCATATTGGGCACCTAGTTACCTGGGGAGTACCTCTTTCAGTATCCTATCATTTTGCCTTTTCATACTGTTCATGGGGTTCTCAAGGCAAGAATACTGAAGTGGCTTGCCGTTCCCTTCTCCAGTGGACCACATTCTGTCAGACCTCTCCACCATGACCCGCCTGTCTTGGGTTGCCCCGTGGGCATGGCTTAGTTTCATTGAGTTAGACAAGGCTGTGGTCCTAGTGTGATTAGATTGACTAGATTTCTGTGAGTATGGTTTCAGTGTGTCTGCCCTCTGGTGCCCTCTTGCAACACCTATCATCTTTCTTGGGTTTCTCTTACCTTGGGTGTGGGGTATCTCTTCACAGCTGTTCCAGCAAAGCACAGCCCCTGCTCCTTACCTTTGATGAGGGGTATCTCCTCCCGCCGCCCTTCCTGACCTTCAACGTGGGATGGCTCCTCTAGGCCCTCCTGCGCCCACACAGCCACCACTCCTTGGACACGGGGTGGCTCCTCCCAGCATCAGCTGCTGGCCTTGGGCTTGGGGTTGCTCCTCCTGGTCGCCGCCCTGGCCTCGGGTGTGTTATTGCTCCTTCCTGCTGCTGCCCCTGGCCTCAGGTGCCACCCCTGGCCTCGGGCACCACCCCTGACCTCAGACGCAGGGTGGCTTCTCCCTGCCACTGTCCCTGGCCTCAAACACAGGGTATCTCCTCCCAGCCACCACCCCTGACCTCGGACATGGGGTAGCTCTCAGCCACGCTTAGTGCCCCGGCCGCCGCTGCCTGCAGTTAGTGCACTGTCCACCGCCGCCAGTTACTAAAAATTCATATTTTCAGTGGTAAAACTTTGTAAAAGGATACTAATTATGACTTTTCCTTTGTCTTGGAATATCAGAAGAGAGAGAGCTTAAGACTGAGAAATAGTTGTATTCTTCTACAGTTTAATAATGAAAATCATATAGTTCCTCTAAAATGCACACAAAGACTTTGCAGTATCTACTTAAGTTATGCAAATTTATTATGAAATATTTGAGAATCTTAACTCGTTACTCATCTAGAGAGTTTTAATTAGGCTAGACTACATGTCTGGCCCAGGGACACTGAAGAAACTAGGGTGGCTGCAGAAAAAGAATGTTTCTGTACAGATTTATCAGATACCAGGGTGGATGGAGCCTTGAAGAAGACTGAGACTACTTCTCCTTTACTTTAATTCTAGTGACACTGATGCTATAAGAACCACATAGAGAATTAGGTATGTCTTTTGGCATATACGGATATCAGGAATTGCCATTTAATTTGCAAACAAAAATCTAAAAACAACAATATACTTGCTGGCAGGAAAGGAATAGATGACTATCCTGAGACCTGCCTGGACACAGAAATTTTGGTCAGCAAAGACCCTTACATATGTTCTGTGACCCTGATATAGAAACTGAATTTATTCGGATGTGAGTTATTTTATAAAGCACCACCATCAAAAAAACTGCACTGAGAGGAACAGACCAGTGGAAAATAGAGAATATAAGGAGGAGGTCACTACAGCCTATGAGGAGGCATTACCATGTCAAGGAACTATAGTCCAAAGAACCCAGAAAAGGGGTTTATGAAGAAGCTGAAAAGCTCCATCTAAAAGAAAGCATCAGCTTTAGTGCCCATGCTATGCCAGATTGCATCTCTCCTAGTTGTTGTAGAAGTATTTTTCCATTAGACCTGACCCCAGAGGGATCACAGACAGCAGCTTGCAAGAAAGGAAGAAAGGAACGAGGGCAAGAGAGCAGCCCAGGCATTTAATCTTCTCCACTCTTTCCCAGTTTCCAGTCTAAAGAAGCATGAACCTGGATATGGGATGACAGAAGAATTTTTCACAATAAACTGGACAGGCTGACTGGCTGATACTTTCTACAATAGCCCAAGTTTTTATCTGGATGTAAACCAAATAAAGCAAAGAAGTCAAGGGAACAGTTTTAAAGAATAGCTATGAAACTGAATGAATTTGCTTTACTTGTATGTTACTGAGACCAGCACATTCAATGCACAAGGAAAATATAGTAAATACTGCGCAAACCAACCAACCAACAAAATCTTTCATAACTTTTAAGGGATAAACAAAACACACAAAGAAGAATTAAAATAAAATTTACTTTTACCCAATCCTACAGTGTTTAGGAATGAAAGATATATATGTAATTTAGTGTATGGAAAACTATGGTAATTATATTCTTTGCAGCCAAAGATGGAGAAGCTTTACACAGTCAACAAAAACAAGACCAGCAGCTGACTGTGGCTCAGATTATGAAATCCTTATCACCAAATTCAGACTCAAATTGAAGAAAGTAGGGAAAACTGCTAACCATTCAGGTATGACCTAAATCAAATCCCTTATGATTATACAGTGGAAGTGAGAAATAGATTTAAGGGCCTAGATCTGATAGATAGAGTGCCTGATGAACTATGGAATGAGATTTGTGACACTGTACAAGAGACAGGGATCAAGACCATCCCCATGAAAAAGAAATGCAAAAAAGCAAAATGGCTGTCTGGGGAAACCTTACAAATAGCTGTGAAAAGAAGAGAGGTAAAAAGCCAAGGAGAAAAGGAAAGATATAAACATCTGAATGCAGAGTTCCAGAGAATAGCAAGAAGAGATAAGAAAGCCTTCTTCAGCGATCAATGCAAAGAAATAGAAGAAAACAACAGAATGGGAAAGACTAGAGATCTCTTCAAGAAAATTAGAGATACCAAGGGAACATTTCATGCAAAGATGGGCTCGATAAAGGACAGAAATGGTATGGACCTAACAGAAGCAGAAGATATTAAGAAGAGGTGGCAAGAATACACAGAAGAACTGTACAAAACGGATCTTCATGACCCAGATAATCACGGTGCTGTGATCACTAATCTAGAGCCAGACATCCTGGAATGTGAAGTCAAGTGGGCCTTAGAAAGCATCACTATGAACAAAGCTAGTGGAGGTGATGGAATTCCAGTTGAGCTGTTTCAAATCCTGAAAGATGATGCTGTGAAAGGGCTGCACTCAATATGCCAGCAAATTTGGAAAACTCAGCAGTGGCCACAGGACTGGAAAAGGTCAGTTTTCATTCCAATCACAAAGAACGGCAATGTCAAAGAATGCTCAAACTATCGCACAATTGCACTCATCTCACATGCTAGTAAAATAATGCTCAAAATTCTCCAAACCAGGCTTCAGCAATGCGTGAACCATGAACTCCCTGATGTTCAAGCTGGTTTTAGAAAAGGCAGGGAAACCAGAGATCAAATTGCCAACATCTGCTGGACCATGGAAAAAGCAAGAGAGCTCCAGAAAAACATCTATTTCTGTTTTATTGACTATGCCAAAGCCTTTGACTGTGTGGATCACAATAATCTGTGGAAAATTCTGAAAGAGATGGGAATACCAGACCACCTGACCTGCCTCTTGAGAAAGCTGTATGCAGGTCAGGAAGCAACAGTTAGAACTGGACATGGAACAACAGACTGGTTCCAAATGAGAAAAGGAGTACGTCAAGGCTGTATATTATCACCCTGCTTATTATATGCAGAGTACATCATGAGAAATGCTGGACTGGAAGAAACACAAGCTGGAATCAAGATTGCTGGGAGAAATATCAATAACCTCAGATATGCAGATGACACCACCCTTATGGCAGAAAGTGAAGAGGAACTAAAGAGCCTCTTGCTGAAAGTGAAAGTGGAGAGTGAATAAGTTGGCTTAAAGCTCAACATTCAGAAAACTAAGATCATGGCATCCAGTCCCATCACTTCATGGGAAATAGATGGGGAAATATTGGAAAGTGTCAGACTTTATTTTTTGGAGCTCCAAAATCACTGTAGATGGTGACTGCAGCCATGAAATGAAAGGACGCTTACTCCTTGGAAGGAAAGTTATGACCAACCTAGATAGTGTATTCAAAAACAGAGACATTACTTTGCCGACTAAGGTTCATCTAGTCAAGGCTATGGTTTTTCCTGTGGTCATGTATGGTTGTGAGAGTTGGACTGTGAAGAAGGCTGAGCACCGAAGAATTGATGCGTTTGAACTGTGGTGTTGGAGAAGACTCTTGAGAGTCCCTTGGACTGCAAGGAGATCCAACCAGTTCATTCTGAAGGAGATCAGCCATGGGATTTCTTTGGAAGGAATGATGCTAAAGCTGAAACTCCAGTACTTTGGCCACCTCATGCGAAGAGTTGACACATCGGAAAAGACTCTGATGCTGGGAGGGATTGGGGATAGGAGGAGAAGGGGACGACCGAGGATGAGATGGCTGGATGGCATCGCTGACTTGATGGACATGAGTCTGAGTGAACTCTGGGAGTTGGTGATGGAGAAGGAAGCCTGGCATGCTGCAATTCATGGGGTTGCAAATAGTCAGACACGACAGAACAACTGAACTGAACTGAACCATATATTTTCTCTGTTAAAGCAAAAAGAGAGGAAGAAAGGAAGACTTTATTCAAGATTATTGTAATAGGACAAAGAGATCAGAACTCAGTTTGAATTCAACTTCACTGAAACAACGAGCTTCCCTTTTGGCTCAGTTGATAATGATCCCTGGGTTTGGAAGATCCCCTGGGGAAGGGAAAGGCTACCCACTCCAGTATTCTGGCCTAGAGAGTTCCATGGACTGTACAGTCCATGGGGTCACAAAGAGTCAGACACAACTGAGCCACTTTCACACTTCACCACTGAAACAAAGGCTGGAGAGTTTTTAATAGCTGGAGAGGGAAGATCAAAGGCCACCCGCTTTCCACTGGACTCACCCAAAGGAAAATTATTCTTTTATCTTCCGGACAGGTTGTTTTGCAGCTTAGAGAAAGGCATCCACCCAAGTTAGGGTCCTGCCTTCCCCATAAAATCAAGATAAAGCTGTACTCTCTTCCTGGATGATGACATTTCAAAGAGATGGCTCCCAGTACTTGATAATCCTGGGTTATAAAATTGGCAGGAGTCTTTTTCAAAAGATTTACATCTCAAAGGGGCAGAGAAAGAATTTACAAATATTTTTAAAGTAAATGTGCTAAGAAAAGGAAAGTGATTTCATATGAATGCATATAGTGCATTTTATGCATTAATATAAAATGAATCAACATCTTTCTACAGCTGAATCTTAATACTTAAATTTCACATATTTTTATTCAATTAGCTTTCACTTACTTTAGAGATGAAAGGCTCAAAATAAACAACCCAAATGCATTTACTTAAATGAATCCAGTTAAAAGACTCAAAGAGCAGAGGAAAATATTTTCCTAAAACATATTTTAGTAGTAAAACTACAGATTTAAATAATCACTCTTGAGCTTCAAATGAATGGCCTGGATGATTATTATAAATACCTAAACCTCAAGATAAAATATAAATAACTGAAGAATGAGGGGTAATTATGAGATTTACCAGGGTGGTGGTTTTTTTTTTTTTCTTTTTTTTCAGTCAATATTTTTATTCAATTCTGTCTCTAACACTTTTAGTCAAACACATGATTTTACTTTTACTTGTAAGGAGTGTTTATACTATGTCTCATCATAACAATGCATTTTTCTTTTTCCATTACTTCCCAATTTCTCCCCTATTTCTTCCTCTTATAGGTGAAAACATTTTTAATCTTCCCCTTTTCCAATTCATCTTTTCCTTTTCATACCTCCAGTGCATCTGTAGCATTGCAAAAACAAACAGAAATACTTTTCTTATGTGTAAGAAAATGGGGTTTAATTCAGAAAACAGGTGTAGGGAAAGGTTTGGATAGGTGTGGGAATCTGAGGGCTATGCATGATGCTGGTACCTGTACTACTGACTCAGGTAATCTGAGTCTAGCTGCTGTCGCCATTGAAAGTGGTTTCTCAACCATCAAGTTGCTGCCTTGCTTAAAAACAGAAATAAACAAATCTGTGAAAAGTCTGTTGCACAAACTTGGGAAGTGAATCTATTTAATGGAAATTATTTACAAGCATAAAGGTAGCAAAGATGGATGAGATGTTTTGTTGTGTTTCATCTATCCAGCGTCTTCTGAAGGAGTAGCCTCTACCTACTAGAAGGAAGTAAAAATGTACACTGAATGTCAATTGATTACATGCAACACAGAACAGCCTTTATCTGCTCAATATATAAATATATCTATCTACTTGCCATAAATTCTAACTTAGCAACAACAGTAACAACATAATACATTTCTTGCTCAAGGGGAAAAACAAAAACAAAAACATTGCTCAGTCCCTCCCCAGATTGGAAGGGCAAGGTCATCTCAGTCTTTGTAGTTCTTTGTGCATGAGAATTATTCCACTTCTGGCTAATTACAGCTACACTACATATTCTATAACCTAAGGAATGAATTATTTAAGTATCTACCAATAATAATCTTTTATAAAATAACTGGCAAAAAATAAGAGGATAGCTGATTTATACAAAAACCATATATAGATTCAGTAAGATCAAGAATATGAATAGCTATCATATTCTTGATATTTTCACTTTGTCATAGCCTTATTTATAACAGTCGTCCTTTATTATTTAAATTTCCCCTCAGTTTTAAGATATCTTTAGTTTATTAGCAATTTTTAACTGATAGTGCAACTTAAATAGTTATATGTGAAATACCTGAGTGTTGAGGGTCCTGCCTGGATGAGTTACTACCGTCGTTTACTAATTTTTACCCCTGGGTATGGAAGTACCAGCGTCATCCCAGATAATCCCCTAGCCTCCAGACATAGTGCTACTGCCGCAATCCCACATTCCTTAACAATAAAGGAATAATAAATAAATTACTGGAGTAATTTATTTATTACTGGTATGTTATCTGGAGTAATTTATTTATTACTCCAGTAATAAATAAATTACTCCAGATAACATAGCAACATGCATTTGACCTAATTATTATTATTATTTTTTTTTTTTTTTACTTTCAATATTGTATTGGTTTTGCCACACATCAACATGAATCCACCACAGGTATACACGTGTTCCCAATCCCGAACCCCCTACCCTCCTCCCCCCCACCCACACCATCACTCCCAGTCATCCCAGGGCACCAGCCCCAAGCATCCTGCACCCTGCATCGAACCTAGACTGGCGATTCATTTCTTATATGATATTATACATGTTCCAATGCCATTCTCCCAAATCATCCCACCCTCTCCCTCTCTCACAGAGTCCAAAAGACTGTTCTATACATCTGTGTCTCTTTTGCTGTCTTGCATACAGGGTCATCATTATCATCTTTCTAAATTCCATATATATGTGTTAGTATACTATATTGGTGTTTTTCTTTCTGGCTTACTTCACTCTGCATAATCATCTCCAGTTTCATCCACCTCATTAGAACTGATTCAAATGTATTCCTTTTAATGGCTGAGTAATACTCCATTGTGTATATGTACCACAGCTTTCTTATCTATTCATCTGCTGATGAATAAATAAATTTAAATTAAAAAAATAAAACAAAAAATAAAAATAAAAGGAATATAAAGTAATAAAATTTTATAAAATTTATGATTATAATTATAGAGATAATTTAAGGTAAAAGTATATTTGATAATTATCATGGTTTATCTCTGTATAGAGATGTAAGGCTGTATTGACATGATCAGAGGAAATGCAGATGGTTATTACTATTACAGAGAAAAACAACCTCTATACTATGAATTCAGTTAACTAAAATGTATGATTGGAATTAACTTACATGATTGTAAGAACAATGAACATTTTTCACATTAAATTTCTCTAAGACACTATATATCATACAAATATTAGAAGAAATATGGTGAAATACAATAGTAGCTATTATTATTTTCATGTTTCTAATTATGTAAGCAATATATCAAAATCAAATTAAGTAAAAATTAAATAATAATTCAAATGTTGCATCATGATATTAAGAAATATATGATAATTTTTATAGGATGATCAAATAAACAAAATAGAAGATGCATAAGTAACTGGCATATATAATATAGTGCATGATAAAGATGGAATTTAAATCATTTGAGAAAAGTTGAAATATTTAAGGTAATACTGAGACGTTCTGTTGGTTGTGTGAACCATAAAGCTGTGCTGCTCACCTTGTATTAAAGGAAAAAGGAAGAAAAGGGAAGGAGAGTCAGAGAAGAGAAAGAATATTTAAATGTGAAGCTAAATGGTAAAAGTATTTCAGTGAATCATATTTTTATAATGGGAAAGTCCTTCATTTCCATGGAAGAAATTAATAAAATTGATTACCACAAATGCAGCAAGCATAAAACATAGATCCACCACCATATAAAAATATGTAAAACTAAAGGCAAATTTTATCAAATAGTTTCTGACAGTTTCCATAACAATGACCTACAAACTAGTGATAGCTTACAGTGAACAGTGTGTTGGATTCATGATCTCCAAAGAAGAAGATGTAGCTTCTGGACCAGGGACCAGGTTTGATGACTCAAGAGCTTTTGTGTAGTAGTTTTATTAAAGTATATGAAAAGGGAAAGAAAAAGCTTCTTAAATAGACATCAGAAGGGGGATGGAGAGTGCCCCTCTTGCTAATCTTAACAAGAGAGCTACGTACTTTGTTAATTGATTGTTACAATAAATTAAAGAATGCTTCAAGTTTGTAAAGATCTTACTAGACCTGTTCCCACAATTTACATTTTAAGATGACAGGATTAGAACTAACAATAGAAAGATCTTACCCACTCCCATAATATACATATTCAGATAACAGGAGAGATGAGAAAGCCTTCCTCAATGATCAGTGCAAAGAAACAGGAAAACAATAGAACAGGAAAGACTAGAGATCTCTTCAAAAAATTTAGAGATACGAAGGGAATATTTCATGCAAAGATGGGCACAATAAAAGACAGAAATGATATGGACCAAATAGAAGCAAAAGATATTAAGAGGAGGTGGCAAGAATATACAGAAGAATCATACAAAAGATATCTTAATGACCCGGATAATCATGATGGGGTGATCACTCACCTAGAGCCAGATATCTTGGAATGCAAAGTCAAGTGGGCCTTAGGAAGTATCACTACAAGCAAAGCTAGTGGAGGTGGTGGAATTCCAGTTGAGCTATTTCAAATCATAAAAGATGATGCTATGAAAGTGCTACACTTTCATGCCAGCAAATTTGGAAAACTCAGCATGGCCACAGGACTGGAAAAGGTCTGTTTTCATTCCAATCCTAAAGAAAGGCAATGCCAAAGACTGCAAAAACTACCGCACAATTGTACTCATCTCACATACTAGCAAAGAAATCTTCAAAACTCTCCAAGCCAGGCTTCAACAGTATGTGAACCATGAAATTCCAGATGTTCAAGCTGGATTTAGAAAAAGCAGAGGAACCAGAGAGCAAATTGACAAAATACACTGGATCATAAAAAAACAAGAGAGTTCCACAATAACATCTACTTTATTGACCATGCCAAAGTCTTTGACTGTGTGGATAACAATAAACTGTGGAAAATTCTTAAAGAGATGGGAATACCAGAACACCTGATCTGACTCTTGAGAAATGTGTATGCAGGTCATGAAGCAACTGTTAGAACTGGACATGGAACAACAGACAGGTTCCAAATCAGGAAAGGAGTATGTCAAGGCTGTATATTGTTACCCTGCTTATTTAACTTATATGCAGAGTACAGCATGAGAAATGCTGGGCTGGATGAAGCACAAGCTGGAATCAAGATTTTCAGGAGAAATATCAATAACCTCAGATACACATATGATATGAACCTTAAGGCAGAAAGTGAAGAAGAACTAAAGAGCCTCTTGATGAAAGGGAAAGAGGAGAGTGAAATAGTTGGCTTAAAGCTCAATATTCAGAAAACTAAGATCATGGCATCTGGTCCCATAACTTTATGGCAAATAGATGGTGAAACAATGGAAAACAGTGGGAAACTTTATTTTTGGGGGGCTCCAAAATCACTGCAGATGGTGACTGCAGCCATGAAATTAAAAGACACTTGCTCCTTGGAAGAAAAGCTATGACCAACCTAGACAGCATATTAAAAAGCAGAGACATTATTTTGCCAACAAATGTCCATCTAGTCAAGGCTGTGGTTTTTCCAGTGGGCATGTTTGGATGTGAGAGTTGGACTATAAAGGTGAGTGCCAAAGAATTGATGCTTTTGAACTGTGGTGTTGGAGAAGATTCTTGAGATTCCCTTCAACTGCAAGGAGATCCAGCCAGTCCATCCTAAGTTAGATGAGTCCTGAATATTCATTGGAAGGACTGATGTTGAAGCTGAAACTCAAATACTTTGGCCATCTGATGCAAAAAACTGACCCATTTGAAAAGACAGTGATGCTGGGAAAGATTAAGGACAGGAGGAGAAGGGGATGATAGAGGATGAGATGGTTGGATAGCATCACCGGCTTGATGGACATGAGTTTGTGTAAGCTCCAGGAGTTGATGATGAACAGGGAAGCCTGGCGTGCTGCAGTCCCTCAGGTTGCAAAGAGTCAGACAGGACTGAGCCACTGATCTGAACTGAACTGAAGATAATAGGATTAGTCTGAAAGTTTTCAAGGAGGAGAAACTGTGGTCAAGCAGGACACATTGTTGTTAAATAATCCTTAGCAGAGTTAAACTGAGTTGTTTTGTTGTGTAATCATCAGGCTGAGCACCAAAGAATTGATGCTTTTGAGCTGTGGTGTTGGAGAAGACTCTTGAGAGTCCCTTGGACTGCAAGGAGATCCCACCAGTCCATTCTGAAGGAGATCAGCCCTGGGATTTCTTTGGAAGGAATGATGCTAAAGCTGAAGCTCCAGTACTTTGGCCACCTCATGCGAAGAGTTGACTCATTGGAAAAGACTCTGAAGCTGGGAGGGATTGGGGGCAGGAGAAGAAGGAGACGACCGAGGATGAGATGGCTGGATGGCATCACAGACTCGATGGACGTGAGTCTGAGTGAACTCCGGGAGATGGTGATGGACAGGGAGGCCTGGCATGCTGCGATTCATGAGGTTGCAAGAGTCAGACACGACTGAGCGACTGAAATGAACTGAACTGAACTGAACTGAAGACCAAGGAATGTAGAGGGGAAAAAAAAGGGTTGAGGGGAGGGGGGAGGTTGTCCTTTCCTCCTCCTTGAAAATTCCAGACCCCTATCTGCTCCTCAAGAGCCCCAGACCCCTTTGTCCTCCTTGGGGACCCCGGACTTATCAACCTGCTTAAAACTGACTGTCTCACTAGGTGGCTTAACATAACAGAAATGTATTCCTCCACTGTTTTGCAGGCTGAAAGTTTGAAATCAGGATGTGGCTCTGAAGGAGAATCCTCACCATGTCTTTCTCCAAGCAACGAGTAGTTGCTGGCAATATCTGGCATTCCTTGACTTGAAATCCCATCTCTCCAATATCTGCCTGTCTTCCCATAACTCTCTCCCTGTGTATCCATGTCTTGATTTTCGTCTTGTAAAGACACCAGTGCTTGAACTTAGGGCCCATGCTAATCCAGCATTATTCAAACTTATTACATCTGTAAATGCCCTATTTCCAATTAAAGTCATTTTCAAAGAACTCAGGAATTATGACTTCAACATATCATTTTGAGGGACCCACACAGAATAAATATATACAATATAAAGAGAAAAATTATTTTTTTGCAAAAAAAGAAATGGTAGTCTACTGATTTCTATTAGCTTCACATTCAGAACTTATTGAACAATGCACATATATAATTAATAAAAGTAGACACTGGTTCATTAAACCAATAAGCTACCTTTTGGAATCATTCATCTTATTTTGTCCCTTGATTTACTGTTAGTTTTAGTTTTTAATACATCAGGAAGTAAATTATCTCATACAACCAAGTAATGACTATATACTGTGTGTACACAAGTTCACATGCAATAAAAGAATATATATAAAATACCTGCATTGTATTTAAGGATTGCTTTGGGGTAGGAGGATTCTTTAGAGAATATGGATATAGATCATAGTGATGATTTCACAGATGAGTGTGCGTGTGCATGTTTGCTCATTCATGTCCAATTTTTTGTGACCCTATGGATTGTAGCCAACCAGGCTCCTCTGTCCATGGAACTTCTGAAGCAAGAATACTGGAGTAGGTTGTCATTTCCCACTCCATCACAGTAGTCATGTATAGTTGTAAGAGCTGACTATAAAGACGGCTGAGTGCCAAAAAATTGATGCTTTTGAACTGTGGTGGTAGAGAACACTCTTGAGAGTCCCTTGGACAGCAAGGAGATCAAACCAGTCCATCCTTAATAAAATCAACCCTGAATATTCATTGGAGGGACGGATGCTGAAGCTGAAGCTCCAATACTTTGGCCACCTGATATGAAGAGTTGACTCACTGGAAAAGACCCTGATGCTGAGAAGGATTGAAGGTAAGATGAAAAGGGGGCATCAGGGGATGAAATTGTTAAATGGCATCACTGACTAAATGGCCACGAGTTTGTGCAAACTCTAGAAGGCAGTGAAGGACAGGGAAGTCTGGTGTGCTGCAATTCATAGGGTCACAAAGAGTTGGACACGACCTAGTGAATGAACAACAACTCCATCACAGGTATGTACTTATCTCCAAACTCATTAGGTTGTGAACACTGAATATATACAGATTTTGTATGTTAATCATAATTACATAGTCATTTTTAAAAAATACTGTGAATTATTCATTCTTGTATGTGCTATTTTTTTCAAAGATAATTTAGAGTTATACTTGTATTAGATTGTTCAGTCTTCTTCATTAATACTCTTAATAAAGCCCCCAAATCATGTAGCACATTTCCATACTTTCTCAGTTTCTAAATGAAATTTGATTGATTCATTCTGGGTACAAATGAAGGTGTTTTTCTATGATATCACAATAAATAAATGTCAATTTGCCTTGTAATAGTTTATGTAACCAGCTGTAACCATTTCAAACTTACCTGAGTTATTAATCCCATATGCTAGGGATTTATTTAACTGATATTTGCCCTAAGATGACTGAGTATTAGAGTACAGTATTCACAGATAAGTTATTTTTAAATGTTTTCTCACATACATATGTGTGGAAAATTTTAACAAGAAGCCATAAAAACTCTATGACATGATTTCTTTTTTTATATAATTTTCTAGACTAAGAAAAAGTTATTAAGAGTATCATTTTTACCCAGGAGTTTAGCATTAGAGGTCAAACTGTAACCCATTGATAAGCCCTAAAATTACTTGAGAGACTGCTATCCAGACAGCCCACCAGGGACCAAGGGACTTGCATCTGGGTGTGCTGGATGCTGGGGAATAGAGAAGAGGTGGAAACCCCTGTCAATCATCCAGAGGTCTGTGTCTGGTCTGAATAGAGAGCTCTGCTCACTGAAAGCTTGAATCCCTTTGTCCCTGGTAGGCATTCTTTTATCACGAAACCTTATGAAAGAGAAAAGAAAGTGCAGGGAGGCCCCTTTACAGAATTCGTTATTTAGTGCAGCTGTGCACAGATTTAAAAATTATTCTTTGATTTTTCAATTTACTCTCCTCTAAAGCTGATAATGCTTGAGGGTTGTGTGGAAGAGAGATTAGAGACAGGTAATGGGAATGAAAAGGACACTTGCTTTCTGCTATGGTCTATATGAAAAATTATCCTACTTTGATGAATGGAAACCTGATGTGCTAAGAAACACAGAAATATGACAAAATGTAAATTAAATGTCCCTTCTATATTCCAAGGAAAATACAAGTTATGTTTAGAATTGGGCTCTTTCCAGATGCAACTGAATGACAAGCTCTGTGTGGCCTAAAGGAAACACTTTCTTTAGACAGAAAAAAGGAATGAGGCCTATACCTTTGTTTCTCTTTGTATGCTGTATGGCAAAAGTTTTGAAAGCTAATCATTTTTATGTACCATTACAGCTAGAGAAGCACTTCCCAAACTGTGCTTTAAGTAACTGAAAAATATAAGAAACTCCTTAGCCACAAGTTGTCTGTTTTGAAAATGTTAGTAACATATTTCTTCTAATAATTTGGTTTCAACATATATGCTATTTATAACTTAATTACTTGTCATTTAGTTATCTGATAAATAACCCTCTGTGAATTTAAGAGGGTAAAGGAGAGATGGATAGACAACCTACTACTTTGAAGTTAGATATTCTGATGGACCAGCTCATAGATCATGTGCCCTCACTATATGCTACCCTTGATCGGAAGTTCTTTGCATTAATTCCTTTAACCTGCACAACTGTGAATTAGGTGTTAAATTAATTCAGTAAGGATGCTGTGGTCTTCCCTGGTGGCTCAGATGATAAAGAATCTGCCTGTACTGTGAGAGACCTGGGTTCTATCCCTGGGTCAGGAGCATCCCCCAGAGAACGGAATGGCAACCCACTCCAGCATTCTTGCCTGCAGAATTTCATGGACAGAAGAGCCTGGAAGGCTACAGTTCATGGGTAGCAAAGAGTTGGACACAGCTGAGTAAATTTCATACAAGGATGCTAGTAGACTGAAATGGCTTTATTGCCATGGAGGCATATGTAAGCAAACCAAAATCTAAGGCTTTAGACGCTTCTTGGTTTATAAAATGGAAATGTAAGACTAACCAACCACAGTCAAATAGGCATTAAGTGATACTCAATCATATGATGTTCTTGCTTTTCTAAATCTTTCCTTGAGCTCCTACACAATATGCTACTCCCAACCATTTTCAGGGCAGGGCTGTCTGGTCTCAATTAATTTTTGCTCAAATAAATGGTTAAAATATTTCTTATTCCTCAATTTATCTTTTATCATAAGTAAAGTAAGTATCATCTTTTACCAAAGCTAAAGCAAATCACCCCTTGATGACAGAACTGAAATGAAGATAAATGGATCAAAATGACAGCTGTCTGCTGGCACCCTGTTTGTTTAACCTATACAGTGAGCACATCATGAGAAATGCTGGGCTACCTGAGTTACAAGCAGGAATCAAGATAGGTGGGAGAAACATCAACAACCACAGATAGGCAAATGATACCACTCTAATGGCAGAAAATGAAGAGGAACTAAAAAGTCTCTTGATGAAGGTGAAGGAGGAGAGTGAAAAATCTGGTTTAAGACTATTAAAAAAAAAAAAAAAAGATTGAGGCATCCAGCCCCATCACTGCATGACAAATAGCAGGGTCTTTGTGACCCTATGGACTGTATTTTGCCAAGCTCCTCTATACATGTGATTCTCCCGGCAAGAATACTGGAGTACACTGCCATCCCCACCTCCAGGAGATCTTCTTGACCCAGGCATGTCTCTTATGTCTTCTGCATTGGCAGGCAAGTTCTTTACAACTAGTGCCACTAGGAAGTCCAGATAGATACATACATGCATATATATTGCATACATATATATATGTATATATATATCAAATTTGTAGCTAAGGATATTAATTATCAACAATGAGAAGACATAAAAGAAAAATTACAGGAACATGAGAGACATTTTCACAAAAACGATATATTTTATGGGTAACAAATACACAAAAAAAGTGCTTACTGCTATTAATCATTCAGTTCAGTTCAGTTCAGTTAAGACGCTCAGTCGTGTCCAGCTCTTTGCAACCCCATGAACCACAGCATGCCAGGCCTCCCTGTCTATCACAAACTCCCAGAGTCCACCCAAACCCATGTTGATTCATTTGGTGATGCCATTCAATCATCTCATCCTCTGTCGTCCCCTTCTCATCCTGCCCTCAATCATTCCCAGCATCATTCTCCTTGCAGTCCAAGGGACTTTCAAGAGTCTTCTCCAACACCACAGTTCAAAAGCAGCAATTCTTCAGTCCTCAGCTTTCTTCACAGTCCAACTCTCACATCCATATATGACTACTGGAAAAACCATAGACTTGACTAGATGGACATTTGTTGGCAAAGTAATGTCTCTGCTTTTGAATATACTATTTAGGTTGGCCATAACTTTTCTTCCAAGGAGTAAACATCTTTTAATTTCATAGCTGAGGTCACCATCTGCAGTGATTTTGGAACCCCAAAAAATAAAGTCTGACACTGTTTCCACTGTTTCCCCATCTATTTCCCATGAAGTGATGGGACCAGATGCCATGATCTTCATTTTCTGAATGTTGAGCATTAAGCCAACTTTTTCACTCTCCTCTTTCACTCTCCTCAAGAGGCTTTTTAGTTCCTCTTCACTTTCTGCCATAAGGGTGGTGTCATCTGCATATCTGAGGTTATTGATATTTCTCCCAGCAATCTTGATTCCAGCTTGTACTTCCTCCAGCCCAGCATTTCTTATGATGTACTCTGCATATATGTTAAATAAGCAGGCGGACAATATAAAGCCTTGACATACTCCTTTTCCTATTTGAAACCAGTCTGTTGTTCCATGTCCAGTTCTAACTGTTGCTTCCTGACATGCATATAGGTTTCTCAAGAGGCAGATCAGGTGGTCTGGTATTCCCATCTCTTTCAGAATTTTCCACAGTTTATTGTGATCCACACAGTCTAAGGCTTTGGCATAGTCAATAAAGCAAAAATAGATGTTTTTCTGGAACTCTCTTGCTTTTTCAATGATCCTGCGGATGTTGGCAATTTGATTTCTGGTTCTGCTGCCTTTTCTAAAACCAGCTTGAACATCTGGAAGTTCATGGTTCATGTATTGCTGAAGCGTGGCTTGGAGAATTTTGAGCATTACTTTACTAGCGTATGAGATAAGTGCAATTGTGCGGTAGTTTGAGCATTCTTTGGCATTGCCTTTCTTGATATAACTGACATCTATAGATAACAGCATCACCAACTCAGTGAACATTAACCTGAGTCAACTCTGGGAGACAGCAAAGGACAGAGGACCCTGGTACATGGGGACACAAGAGTTGGACATGACATAGTGATAGAGAAACAACAAAATAGATAACATCATCCAACAACAGTAAACTATACATTCTTCTCAAGATCATATGGAGCTTTCACAAAAATAAAACACATTATGAGAACAAAATAAATCTTTAACAATTTTTTAAAAACACCACAAAATGGGAAACATACCATCTCTTCTCTCATACCATACTGTATGTAATTAAACTAAAAATCAGTCGAAGAAGGATAACTGGAAAATAACATAATATGTAGAAATTAAACAACATACTACTAAACAACACATAAGTTGAAGAAACCTCAAGAGAAATTAAAATATATTTTAATAAAATGAAAGTAAAAATACAGTCATCAAAATGTATAAGATGTAGCAAAAGCAGTAGAGAAAATTATAGAAATTAATGCATAAATTATAAAAATGATATACATTTAATATTTCAGATGCTACTATAGGAAACTAAAATAGTAGATAAAATAAATTCAAGCTAAGCAAAAGGATAGAAATAACAAAAATAAGAGCAAACATCAATAAAATTAATAATAAGAAATCAAGAAAAAATCTATAAAACCAAAAACTTGTTCTTTGAAAAGATAATTAAAATGGTTAAGTCAGCCAGGATAACTGAGGAGAAAAGAGAAAGGACACAAATTGCTAATATCAGAAACAAAACAGGGAATATCATTACAGATCCTATGGGCATTATAAGGATAATAAAGAAAGAAATAAGAAGTGTTAGTCATTCAGTTGTGTCCTACTCTTTGTGACCCCATGGACTGCAGCCTGCCAGGCTCCTCTGTCCATGGGATTTCCCAGGTAAGAATACTGCAGTGGGTTGCCATTTTCTTCTCCACGGGATCTGCCCAATCCAGGGATCAAACCCAGGTCTCCTGAATTGCAGGCAGATTCTTTACCATCTGAGCCACTAGGGAAGCCCAAGGATAATAAAGGAATACAATAAAGAATGCTATGCTCACAAAATCGATCCTATATGAAATAGGGCAATTCCTTAAAGGAACAGTTTTCTAAAACTAACACAAGAAAAAATAGATAACTTGAATTTGCCTACACCTATTAAGCAAATGTTGGATAACAGCAAATAACCTCCAAAAACAGAAAGCACCAGGCCCAGATGGATTCACTAGTGATTTCACTGAATGTTTAAGAAAAAAAAAAAAAAAATTGTACTAATCCTCTGCAATCTTTTTCAGAGGATAGAAGCAACGGGAATACTTCCTATTTCATTCCATAAGGCTAGTATTACCCTAGTATTAAAAAAAAAAGACAAAGAAATTATGATAAAAACTATAAATAAATATCTCCCATGAACATAGAGATAGGATTTCACAATAAAAATATGAGTAAACAATGTAAACAAAGAATTACACCCCATAACCAAGGGGGATTTATCCCAGATATGCAAAACTGGTTAAACATTTGAAAATTGATTAATATAGTCCATCCAATAAATGGGGTGAAGAAGAAAAATCACCACTTCTTTTCAACATCTTATTAGAAATCCTACTTAATGCACAAGGACAAGATAAGGGGGAAAAGCTATACAGATTGGAAAGGAAGACGTAAAACTGTCTTTATTTGCAGATGACATGATTTTCTATTTAGAAAATCAGAAAAAAGTTAACAACAACAAAAAAATCTGGATCTAATAAGCAGCTATAGCAAGGTTGCAGAATACAAAGTTACTATGGAAAAAGTCAACTGCTTTCCTGTTTACCAGAAACAAAAAATTGAAATCTTAAAATACACAGCAACATATTAACATTTATACTAGTATCCCCCAAAATAGATTACTTAGCTATAAATCTGACAAAATATGTCCAAGATCTATAAGAGGAAAACTGTAAAAGTCTGATGAATGAAATCAAGTAACAATTAAACAGCAAGATATCCCCTGTATATGAATAGGAAGACTCAATGTTGTCAAGATATCAGTGCTGAAAAACTTGGTCTATTGATTCAATGCAATCACAATCAAAATCCAAGAAAGTTATTAATACTTTATAGCTATGCACAATGTGATTCTAAAGTTAATATGAAGAGGCTAAAGACCCAGAATGGTCAACTTGATACTGAAGGAATAAAACTAAATAGAAAGATTGATACTACCCAACTTCAAGACTTAATATAACGCTACAGAAATCAAAACACAGAAAATTGAACTGAAAAACTAAAAAAGAAAAGAAAAATAAATGAATGTAGCGCTAGAGAGGCCAGAAATAGACACAGATAAAATCAAATAATCTTTTACAAAAGAGCAAAAACACTACAATGTATAGTGTTTTCAAAAAATGGTTCTGGAAAAACTGGACATCCATATGCCAAAAAAAAAAAAAAAAAGAATCTAGACATAGACTTTACACCCTTCACAAAAGCTAACCTAAAATGGATCAGAGACATAAATATCAAATACAAAACTGTAAGATTCCCAGAAGATAGCATGGAAGGAAACCTAGATAAACTTGGGTATGATGATGACCTTTTAGGAACAACAGCAGAAGTTCAACCTATGAGAGAAACAATTGACAAACTGAGCTTTACTAAAAAAAAAAAAAAAAGAAAAAGGTCATCTAGGGACTTTCCTGGTGGTCCAGTGGCTAAGACTCTGTTCTCCCAGTGCAGGGGCCTGGGCTCAATCTCTCTTCAGGGAACTAGATCCCACATGCTGCAACTGAGTTCCCACACGCTGCAACTGAGAGTTCTCATGCCACCACTAAAGACCAGTCCACCAGTTCCATTCTTCTTTCTCAAGATTGCTTTGGCTATTCGAGGTTTTTTGTATTTCCATACAAATCTTGAAATTATTTGTTCTAGTTCTGTGAAAAATATGGCTGGTAGCTTGATAGGGATTGCGTTGAATTTGTAAATTGCTTTGGGTAGTATACTCATTTTCACTATATTGATTCTTCCAATCCATGAACATGGTATATTTCTCCATCTATTAGTGTCCTCTTTGATTTCTTTCATCAGTGTTTTATAGTTTTCTATATATAGGTCTTTAGTTTCTTTGGGTAGATATATTCCTAAGTATTTTATTCTTTTTGTTGCAATGGTGAATGGAATTGTTTCCTTAATTTCTTTTTCTACTTTCTCATTATTAGTGTATAGGAATGCAAGGGATTTCTGTGTGTTGATTTTATATCCTGCAACTTTACTATATTCATTGATGAGCTCTAGTAATTTTCTGGTGGAGTCTTTAGGGTTTTCCATGTAGAGGATCATGTCATCTGCAAACAGTGAGAGTTTTACTTCTTCTTTTCCAATTTGGATTCCTTTTATTTCTTTTTCTGCTCTGATTGCTGTGGCCAAAACTTCCAGAACTATGTTGAATAGTAGCGGTGAAAGTGGACACCCTTGTCTTGTTCCTGACTTTAGGGGAAATGCTTTCAATTTTTCACCATTAAGGATAATGTTTGCTGTGGGTTTGTCATATATAGCTTTTATTATGTTGAGGTATGTTCCTTCTATTCCTGCTTTCTGGAGAGTTTTTATCATAAATGGATGTTGAATTTTGTCAAAGGCCTTCTCTGCATCTATTGAGATAATCATATGGTTTAAGCCACAGTCATCAAAACAGTATGGTACTGGCACAAAGACAGACATATAGATCAATGGAACAAAATAGAAAGCCCAGAGATAAATCCACACACATATGGACACCTTATCTTTGACAAAGGAGGCAAGAATATACAATGGAGTAAAGACAATCTCTTTAACAAGTGGTGCTGGGAAAACTGGTCAACCACTTGTAAAAGAATGAAACTAGATCACTTTCTAACACCGCACACAAAAATAAACTCAAAATGGATTAAAGATCTAAATGTAAGACCAGAAACTATAAAATTCCTAGAGGAGAATATAGGCAAAACACTCTCAGACATAAATCACAGCAGGATCCTCTATGATCCACCTCCCAGAATTCTGGAAATAAAAGCAAAAATAAACAAATGGGATCTAATTAAAATTAAAAGCTTCTGCATAACAAAGGAAACTATAAGCAAGGTGAAAAGACAGCCTTCTGAATGGGAGAAAATAATAGCAAATGAAGCAACTGACAAACAACTAATCTCAAAAATATACAAGCAACTTATGCAGCTCAATTCCAGAAAAATAAACGACCCAATCAAAAAATGGGCCAAAGAACTAAATAGACATTTCTCCAAAGAAGACATACGGATGGCTAACAAACACATGAAAAGATGCTCAACATCACTCATTATCAGAGAAATGCAAATCAAAACCACAATGAGGTACCACTTCACACCAGTCAGAATGGCTGCGATCCAAAAATCTGCAAGCAACAAATGCTGGAGAGGGTGTGGAGAAAAGGGAACCCTCCTACACTGTTGGTGGGAATGCAAACTAGTCCAGCCACTATGGAGAACAGTGTGGAGATTCCTTAAAAAATTGCAAATAGAACTACCTTATGACCCAGCAATCCCACTGCTGGGTATACACACCGAGGAAACCAGAATTGAAAGAGACACATGTACCCCAATGTTCATCGCAGCACTGTTTATAATAGCCAGGACATGGAAACAACCTAGATGTCCATCAGCAGATGAATGGATAAGGAAGCTTTGGTACATATACACGATGGAGTATTACTCAGCCATTAAAAAGAATTCATTTGAATCAGTTCTGATGAGATGGATGAAACTGGAGCCGATTATACAGAGTGAAGTAAGCCAGAAAGAAAAACACCAATACAGTATACTAACACATATATATGGAATTTAGAAAGATGGCAATGACGACCCTGTATGCAAGACAGGAAAAAAGACACAGCTGTGTATAACGGACTTTTGGACTCAGAGAGAGAGGGAGAGGGCGGGATGATTTGGGAGAATGGCATTCTATCATATATACTATCATGTAAGAATTGAATCGCCAGTCTATGTCTGACGCAGGATACAGCATGCTTGGGGCTGGTGCATGGGGATCACCCACAGAGATGTTATGGGGAGGGAGGTGGAAGGGGGTTTCATGTTTGGGAACACATGTAAGAATTAAAGATTTTAAAATTTAATAAAAAAAAAATAAAT
The DNA here is from genome assembly GCF_032405125.1 of Capricornis sumatraensis. NCBI lineage: Eukaryota > Metazoa > Chordata > Mammalia > Artiodactyla > Bovidae > Capricornis > Capricornis sumatraensis. Next base: position 40,449,955 of record NC_091074.1, on the reverse strand, counting down.
TTAAAAAAAAAAAAAAAAAGACCAGTCCACATGCTACAACTGAGACCTGGTGTAGCCAAATAAATAAATAATTTTAAAACAAAAATCTATTCTGTGAAAGAGAAGTCAAGAGAATGAGGATATAAGTCATAGACCAAGAGAAAATATTTGTAGAAGACACATCTGATAAAAGATTGTTATCCAAAATATAGGAAGAATTCTTAAAATTCAACAATCAGAAAACAAACAACCCAAATTTTTAAAATGATCCAAAGACTTTTTTTTTTTTACTTTAATTTTGTTTATTTGTTTGTTATATCTGTTCCCCATGGTATAACTAGCTTTAATTGGACGAATCATTATTTTTTGCTATTCTTTATATTAAACTGCTGTTGTTGCAAAGTCACTTCAGTCATGTCTGACTCTGTGCAACCCCATAGACAGCAGCCCACCAGGCTTCCCCGTCCCTGGGATTGACCAGGCAAGAACACTGGAGTGGGTTGCCATTTCCTTCTCCAATGCATGAAAGTGAGAAGTGAAAGTGAAGTCTCTCAGTTGTGTCCGGCTCTTAGCAACCCCATGGACTGCAGCCCACCAGGCTCCTCCGCTCATGGGATTATCCAGGTAAGAGTACTGGGGTGGGTTGCCATTGCCTTCTCCTTATATTACACTACAGAGATCTATTTCATTTAATGGTAAATTGATCAAGACTGTAAGACGAGGAACAAAATGTTTTGCCTTTTTTTTTTTTTTTCCCACTGTTCTATGAATTTTATTTTATTTTTTAAATTTTTATTTTTACTTTATTTTACTTTACAATACTGTATTGGTTTTGCCATACATTGACATGAATCTGCCACGGGTGTACATGAGTTCCCAAACATGAACCCCCCTCCCACCTCCCATTTCATCTCTCTGGATCATCCCCGTGCACCAGCCCCAAGCATCCTGTATCCTGCATTGAACATAGACTGGCGATTTATTTCTTACATGATAGTATACATGTTTCAATGCCATTCTCCCAAATCATCCCACCCTCTCCCTCTCCCTCTGAGTCCAAAAGTCTGCTCTACACATCTGTGTCTCTTTTGCTGTCTTGCATACAGGGTCATCATTACCATCTATCTAAATTCCATATATATGTGTTAGTATACTATATTGGTGTTTTTCTTTCTGGCTTACCTCACTCTGTATAATCGGCTCCAGTTTCATCCATCTCATCAGAACTGATTCAAATGTATTCTTTTTAACGGCTGAGTAATACTCCATTGTGTATATGTACCACAGCTTTCTTATCCATTCATCTGCTGATGGACATCTAGGTTGTTTCCATGTCCTGGTTATTATAAACAGTGCTGTGATGAACATTGGGGTACATGTGTCTCTTTCTATTCTGGTTTCCTCAGTGTGCATCCCCAGCAGGGGGATTTCTGGGTCATAAGGCAGTTCTATTTCCAGTTTTTTAAGGAATCTCTACACTGTTCTCCATAGTGGCTGTACTAGTTTGCATTCCCACCAACAGTGTAAGAGGGTTCCCTTTTCTCCACACCCTCTCCAGAATTTATTTCTTGTAGACTTTTTGATCGCTGCCATTCTGACTGGTGTGAAGTGGTACCTCATTGTGGTCTTGATTTGCATTTCTCTAATAATGAGTGATGTTGAGCATCTTTTCATGTGTTTGTTAGCCATCTGTATGTCTTCTTTGGAGAAATGTCTATTTAGTTCTTTGGCCCATTTTTTGATTGGGTCGTTTATTTTTCTGGAATTGAGCTGCATAAGTTGCTTGTATATTTTTGAGATTAGTTGTTTTTCAGTTGCTTCATTTGCTATTATTTTCTCCCATTCAGAAGGCTGTCTTTTCACCTTGCTTATAGTTTCCTTTGTTGTGCAGAAGCTTTTAATTTTAATTAGATCCCATTTGTTTATTTTTGCTTTTATTTCCAGACTTCTGGGAGGTGGATCATAGAGGATCCTGCTGTGATTTATGTCGGAGAGTGTTTTGCCTATGTTCTCCTCTAGGAGTTTTATGGTTTCTGGTCTTACATTTAGATCTTTAATCCATTTTGAGTTTATTTGTGTGTGTGGTGTTAGAAAGTGATCTAGTTTCATTCTTTTACAAGTGGTTGACCAGTTTTCCCAGCACCACTTGTTAAAGAGATTGTCTTTACTCCATTGTATATTCTTGCCTCCTTTGTCAAAGATAAGGTGTCCATATGTGTGTGGATTTATCTCTGGGCTTTCTATTTTGTTGCATTGATCTATATTTCTGTCTTTGTGCCAATACCATACTGTCTTGATGACTGTGGCTTTGTAGTAGAGCCTGAAGTCAGGCCAGTTGATTCCTCCAGTTCCATTCTTCTTTCTCAAGATTGCTTTGGCTATTCGAGGTTTTTTGTATTTCCATAGAAATCTTGAAATTATTTGTTCTAGTTCTGTGAAAAATACCGCTGGTAGCTTGATAGGGATTGCTTTGAATTTGTAGATTGCTTTGTAGATACTCATTTTCACTATATTGATTCTTCTGATCCATGAACATGGTATATTTCTCCATCTATTAGTGTCCTCTTTGATTTCATTCATCAGTGTTTTATAGTTTTCTATATATAGGTCTTTAGTTTCTTTGGGTAGATATATTCCTAAGTATTTTATTCTTTTCATTGCAATGGTGAATGGAATTTTTTCCTAATTTCTTTTTCTACTTTCTCCTTATTAGTGTATAGGAATGCAAGGGATTTCTGTGTGTTGATTTTATATCCTGCAACTTTACTATATTCACTGATTAGCTCTAGTAATTTTCTGGTGGAGTCTTTAAGGTTTTCTATGTAGAGGATCATGTCATCTGCAAACAGTGAGAGTTTTACTTCTTCTTTTCCAATTTGGATTCCTTTTATTTCTTTAACAGACACCTCTCCAAAGAAGATAAGCATATGGCAAATAAGCATATGAAAAGATACCCTGCACTAGATGTTATCAAGGAATGCAAATAATATAATTATATTCTTCTCCATACTTATTAGAATACCAAAGTCGTGAACACTGACAACACAAAATGCTACTGAGGATATGGAGCAAGAGCAATTCTCATTCATCATGGCTGAGAACTCAAAATGTTACAACCACTCCAGAAGACCATTTGCTGGCTAAACATACTTGTACTATATGATTCAGCAAAGGCACTTTGGAGCATATACCCAAAGAATTTAAAAACATATCCACACAAAAACTTGCATGTGAATAATTATAGTTGGAATCAACCGAGATGTCTTTCAGTACGTGAATGGAGAAACTGTAGTACACTCAGACAATTGAATATAAAAATGCAAAAAAGAAATGGACTGTCAATGCTTAAAAAGACATGGAGGAAACTTAAATGCATATTACTAAGTATTAAAAGTCAATCTGAAATGTCTTTCTACTGTATGTGCTTAATCACTCAGTCACATTCCACTCTTTGCAACCCCATGGGCTGTAAACCTAGTCCAACTAAATTGCATTTGGAAAAGGGAAAACTGTGGAGACAGTAAATGATCAAGTTGTCAAGAGTAAAATGGAAAGGAGTGAACTGGCAGAGCATAGAAGATTTTTGGAGCATTGAATGTATCCCATATGATCCCATAATAATGGATGCTTGTCATTTTACATTTGTCCAAATCCACAGAATTTTTAAGAGTGAACACAATGTTTACTGGATATTGTGTGATTATGCTGTGACAATGTATGTTCATCAATTGTAGCAAATGTACCACCCTAGTGGGGGATGTTGATAATGGGAGAGGCTATAAAAGAGGAGAGTGAAAAAGTTGGCTTAAAGCTCAACATTCAGAAAACGAAGATCATGGCATACGGTCCCATCACTTCATGGGAAATAGATGGGAAAACAGTAGAAACAGTGTTAGATTTTATTTTGGGGGGCTCCAAAATCACTGCAGATGGTGACTGCAGCCATGAAATTAAAAGACCCTTACTCCTTGGAAGAAAAGTTATGAGCAGCCTAGATAGTATATTCAAAAGCAGAGACATTACTTTGCCAACAAAGGTCCATCTAGTCAAGGCTATGGTTTTTCCTGTGGTCATGTATGGATGTGAGAGTTGGACTGTGAAGAAGGCTGAGCGCCGAATTGATGCTTCTGAACTGTGGTGTTGGAGAAGACTCTTGAGAGTCCCTTGGACTGCAAGGAGATCCAACCAGTCCATTCTGAAGGAGATCAACCCTGGGATTTCTTTGGAAGGAATGATGCTAAAGCTGAAAGTGCAGTACTTTGGCCACCTCATGCGAAGAGTTGACTCATTGGAAAAGACTCTGAAGCTGGGAGGGATTGGGGGCAAGAGAAGAAGGGGACGACCGAGGATGAGATGGCTGGATGGCATAACTGACTCAATGGACGCCAGTCTGAGTGAACTCCAGGATTTGATGATGGATAGGTAGGCATGGTGTGCTGCAATTCGTGGGGTCGCAAAGAGCTGGACACGACTGAGTGACTGAACTGAACTGAATGCATGTGTAGAGACAGAAGGTATACAGGGAAACTTTGTACATTCCTCTCAGTTTTGCTGAGAACTTGAAACTGTTTTAAGAAATAGTCTTAAAAAACAACAACAACAAAAAAGAGATCAAATACTGAACTATAAGATATGGTTTTGTTATATATTCCATCACTAAACTGGTATATTTTGCAGTAGCTTTAAAAATGACTGGGACTTCCCTGGTTGTACAGTGGTTAAGACTGTGCTTCCACTACAAGGGGCAAAGGTTCAACTTGGTTGGAAAATTTAGATCCCACAAAAACTAAAAATTACATTAAGTTAAAATGATTTGAAGCAGATATTCACTGCTTCTTAGTACCTATATTACACTAAATCTGCTATTTTTAAATATCATCCAAACTAATTCACCATGTTGGATTTTCAAATTAAAAAGTAATAGAGAATTCATAGCATGTAAATGTAGAAACAAAAATGCTTTCTTTTACTTGGGTAAAATTCATAGGATTATAAAGTCAGTAAGTCATTTTACAGATGGAGAATGCCAATTAAATATAGTGTTTCTGATTTACCTGTTTTCCATAATATAAACATGAAAGACAATGTTTTAGCTAGAAAACAGACCAGAGTTTAAGATATCAAAACAGAGATCTTTTCTTATACATTGTGTTCAAAGTATTCTGCTTTGTTTCTTCATTCATGGTTTGATTTCTGTCTTCTGCTGGGAATGCAGAAAAAGTTTGAAAATGTTCTTTTTTATAAAGATAGCAGGGTGCCATTTATAACTGCTCCGTTATGGCAGAAAGTGAAGAAGAACTAAAAAGCCTCTTGATGAAAGTGAAAGTGCAGAGCGAAAAAGTTGGCTTAAAGTTCAACATTCAGAAAACTAAGATCATAGCATCTGGCCCCATCACCTCATGGCAAATAGATGGGGAAACAGTGGAAACAATGGCTGACTTTATTTTGGGGGGCTCCAAAATCACTGCAGATGGTGATTAAAGCCATGAAATTAAATGACGCTTGCTCCTTGGAAGGAAAGTTATGACCAACCTAGACAGCATGTTAAGAACCAGAGACATTACTTTGCCAACAAAGGTCCGTCTAGTCAAGGCTATGGTTTTTCCAGTAGTCATGTATGGATGTGACAGTTGGACTGTGAAGAAGGCTGAGTACCAAAGAATTGATGCTTTTGAACTATGGTGTTGGAGAAGCCACTTGAGAGTCCCTTGGGCTGCAAGAATATTGAACCAGTCCATCCTAAAGGAGATCAGTCCTGGGTGTTCATGGAGGGACTGATATTGAAGCTGAAGCTCCAATACTTTGGCCACCCGATGCAGAGAGCTGACTCATTGGAAAAGACCCTGATGCTGGGAAAGATTAGGGGCAGGAGGAGAAGGGGCCGACAGAGGATGAGATGGTTGGATGGCATCACCAACTCAATAGACATGGGTTTGGGTGGACTCTGGGAGTTAGTGATGGACAGGGAGGCCTGGTGTGCTGCGGTTCATGGGGTCACAAATAGTTGGATATGACTGAGTGACTGAACTGAACTAAACTGAAATACAATTTATGTAAAACATGAGAGAAAGGCAGCAAATAGCTGATTCAAATGCTTCACAAAATCCTCAATTCTGTTTTTTAAAAGAACAAATAAACCAAGAAGGAAACTCCCTGTGGGGTAGCATATGGATCAGTTTTCATTTGATTAGTGTAAATGGGTAGAAATGACATTCTTTGACAGGAAGCTCTTGTTTATATGATAAAGAAAATGAAAAAAGAAATCAAATAACTTGAAAAGAAATGCTTTATTTACACAAGAGGCTTATGAAACCCAAGCTATGTTCTCAGTCAAAGCAAAGTTCCCATTAATATATATTTATGGTTATTTAAATTTTCTTTCCCTATGTGCATTTTCTAGAGAGAAGGAATAATCTTGGTGATTCTGACATTTATGTTTAAGATACAAAGAACTTTTTTTCACAATATAATTTCTGTGTTATAGAGGATATAGAGATAAAATTAGAGAAGGCAATGGCGTCCCACTCCAGTACTCTTACCTGCAAAATCCCATGGATGGAGGAGCTTGGTGGGCTGCAGTCCATCGGGTCGCTAAGAGTCGGACACAACTGACAGACTTCACTTTCACTTTTCACTTTCATGCATTGGAGAAGGAAATGGCAACCCACTCCAGTGTTCTTGCCTGGAGAATCCCAGGGACAGGTGAGCCTGGTGGGCTGCCATCTATGGGGTCACACAGAGCCGGACACGACTGAAGCGATTTAGCAGCAGCAGCAGCAGCAAAGATAAAATTAATAATTATAAAGTAATCCATAAATCAAACAAAATGGAATAGGGAAATCTCTTTATAGCTCATTTTAGAAATAACTTTGTGTGGGTTAAATAGTATATGTATATTTTACAAAATTATTCTAAAAATAAAATCAGCTGTACTCATGATATTCCAAGTACACACTGGTTGCATTTAGATCTGTGGGTCTTTATTAAAAAAAATTTTTTTCTTACATCATCAAAAACCCTCATAAAACATAGCTTAATTGAGGACCTACACATATCATTGCTTCCTGCGTTTTTACAATCTTTTCTATTCTGTTGTTCTTTAGTCATTAAGTTGTGCCTGACTTTTTGTGACCCCATGGACTGTAGCCCATCAGCCTCTTCTGTCCATAAGGTTTCCCAGGCATGAGTACTGGAGTGGGTTGCCACTCCCTGTTCCAGGGGATCATTGCAACCAGGAATTGAACCCATGTCTCCTACATTGGTGGGTGGATTCTTTAGCATTGAGCCACCAGGACATATAATTTTTCATTAAACATGTCTACTTTTAAATTTTTACTTTCATAAGTATAAAATATTTGACTCATCACTTATTATATGTGTAGAATGAATTCTTAAATTTAAATTATTGATAAAAACATGAAAATTATTATCATCAATTTTATATTGGCAGAAAAAGCTCAAAAAGTTGTGCATACTAAAACCACAGCATTCCTGTAGTTGCTGACTCCATGATATATTATTAAAAATTCCACTGAAAGATAGTCTTGGGAAAATATAATTTTATAATTACTTTAACTTTCCAACAAAGCTTATCATTTTAGAATTTTAACAGTTTATTTGTTGTTGGAATTTGTTATCTTTTTCTAAAGAGTGTGTGATGTTATTTTTTTTTTTTTTACTAGCATTCTCCTTTCTCTGTGATTTATAAACAACTCATTTATAGAATGTCACCATTTTGGCTCATTAGTGTTATAAACGTTTAATGATCTAACATTTTAATTGTGCTTTAATTACATTTATCATGAGATGATGTTTATGTGTGTACTGAAACTTTCTTCTAATTTTTGGTATGTTTTTTCCTTATTTTTTAAAAAGGCTTACAACATTACAAATCACATAATGATAAATGATGGTTTCATTGTGCTTTTATATTTTTTCCCTTTTTAAAATTTAGTCCATTTGATATATCTGGTGTTGTCATCATCTTAAAATTTCAAATGCATATCATTTCAGTTTTTCTTTGGGACTAAGATATATTGATCTAGTTTTCATATTTTAATAATTTCCCATTTTCTTTTTTGTGCCGAGATAAACATTTTTAAGAGTATGTTTTCTTTGTAGTTTATCAAATTGGTTATGTTATATTGATATAACATTTGGTAAAGCAGATTCAGATACTGTTTTATATCTATTACTTATATTCTATCTAACTTTTCCCTAGTTGACCTATCAAAGTTCAAAGACATCTGTTGAAAACTGATAATATTTTGTTAAGTATATCTAGATTATTGTTTACATATTTGGCAACTTTTAGTTTAACAAAATAAAAGATTCAAAACTACTATAGCTCAATAGAAAGGTAACTTTAACATTGTAATAAAGACTTGCTTTACCTAAATGCAATTTTAAAATCATAAATTTTAAGTTACAGTTAACTAAGCATCATATAGATGGGGAAAATTGACACTGTAGGAATACATAGTTTAGTATCAGAAAATTAATCACTGACATTCAGCATGTATTATACAGTTAAAAAAAAACTATTATCATTCTAACTGGAGGAAAAAAACAAATTAATAAGTTTTAACACTTCCTGATTATTGGCATTTATCACATGCAGAGCCGGAGGCAGGGACTCAGAGACAGGATGTTTATTTTGGAGGTGATTCCAGGAAGAGAGAAAGAAAGAATGGGGAAAGTAAAACACCAGTCAGGGAAAACTAACAAAGAATGTATAATAAAGTCGATTAATGGCATTTACAACTAGGAATCCTCATAATTCCAAGCAATTCTGTAAACAATGACTCAGAATGGCTCCTCCAAGAGATGAGAGATTGTGAGGAGAGTTTTAAAGCTTCTAACAATTTCCCACACTATTAATATGTGAAAAATATCCTTTCATTAAGTTCAGACTAATGATAAAAAATCTATTTTTGGAATGAGGTTGCACAACACAAAATGGTGAATCAGTATTTCTAGGTGATCTCTGAATGTAAGAAGATCTCTTTAACTGGAAAGAGTCTCATCCTATGAAGGAGAAAACCAGAACTTTCCTTGCAGTTGCATGTTTGTTTCAGAAATTGATTTCAAGAATTAACAAAATACCCTAACATTTATAATAAATTACCAGTTTGCTATCACCAACAATAAATAGAAATTATTTTATGACATCAATACAATTATTTTAAAAGAGAAAGTGTTAGCATGATTATCTAAAGGAACCAATGTTCTGTTCTCAGCTGATCTTAGTGATGAAGGATATGGCTATGAAATCTATGTGAATACGTGAAACCTAAAATAGATTGTTTTTCAAGTCATCAATAGCAGTGCTTCCCGCTGCTCCCCCACCCCCCATAGTTTTCATGTGTTTTAAAACTGGACAGGGCATTCTGTATAATGTGTCTGCATAGAGGTTGCAACAATAGAAGAAAAGGAACAAATAAAGCTGTAACAGTCACACAAAAAGGTGGTAAACAATAAAAAAGAGAAATAGAAAAAGCAAACAAATACAGATCTTCTTTGACTTACAATGAGGTTCTATCCCAATAAACTCAAAGTAACATGAAAATATCTTGTCAAAAATGCATTAATATACCTAACATTCCAAATAATATCTCTGAGCCTAGCCTAACCTAAATGTGCTCAGAAGATCCACGTTAGCCTCAGTTGAGTTCAGTTCAGTTCAGTCGTTCAGTCACGTCCAACTCTTTGCGACCCCATGAATCGCAGCACACCAGGCCTTTCTGTCCATCACCATCTCCCGGAGTTCACTCAGACTCACGGCCATCGAGTCAGTGATGTCATCCAGCCATCTCATCTTCGGTCGTCCCCTTCTCCTCCTGCCCCCAATCCCTCCCAGCTTCAGAGTCTTTTCCAGTGAGTCAACTCTTCGCATGAGGTGGCCAAAGTACTGGAGCTTCAGCTTTAGCATCATTCCTTCCAAAGAAATCCCAGGGCTGATCTCCTTCAGAATGGACTGGTTGGATCTCCTTGCAGTCCAAGGGACTCTCAAGAGTCTTCTACAACACCGCAGCTCAAAAGCATCAATTCTTCAGCACTCAGCCTTCTTCACAGTCCAACTCTCACATCCATACATGACCACAGGAAAAACCATAACCTTGACTAGATGGACCTTAGTCAGCAAAGTAATGTCTCTGCTTTTGAATACACTATCTAGGTTGCTCGTAACTTTTCTTCCAAGGAGTAAGCGTCTTTTAATTTCATGGCTGCAGTCACCATCTGCAGTGATTTTGGAGCCCCCAAAAAATAAAGTCTGACACTGTTTCTACTGTTTGGGCAAAATCATTTAACACAAAACTTATTTCATAATAGTGTTGATATCTCATGTAATGTTTTGAACACTATGCTTAAAGAGAAAAATGGAATAAAAGTTTTAAGTGTATGAATTATTTTCCTTTGTGATGGCATGGTGGATTGGTAGCAGCAACTTGCTGCCACTGCCCAGCATCACAAGATAGTGTCTACCACATGCACTAGCTTGAGAAGAGATCAAAATTCAACATCTAAGGAATATTTCCTACTGAATGTGAGAAACTGTTAAGTCAGACGATCGTTGGTCTGGGACTATTTGGATTTGTGGTAGGAGAACTTTCTACTTCACCAAAATATAAATGAAATTAAACTGAAACTGCTTGCTAAAAAATAGTCTTAAAACAAACAACAACAAACCCCAGAGAGACTAATTACCATATGTGGCAGCATAACTCCAATCTCTGCATCTGTTTTGGCTCCGCTTTTTGTCTTTTTTTCACATGGCCATCTCTTTAAGAGGACACCAGTCATATTGAGTTAGGGATCCATTCTACTTTAGAATGGCTTCATCTGAACTTACCTGATTTTATCTGTGGCAATCTTATTCCACATAAGGTAACATTTAAGGTAACAGGGGTTAGGACATCAACATATGATGAGGGGGAATGCAATTCAACCCATAACAATTGTTAAATATATTTTAGAAAAAATTCTGATTGTTCAGTGGGGCTATGTGTGTGTGTGCTAAGTCGCTTCAGTGTGTCCGACTTTTTATGACCCTATGGACTGTAGATTGCCAGGATCCTCTGTCCAAGGAATTCTCTAGGCAAGAATCCTGGTGTGGATTGCCATATCCTCATCCAGGGTATCATCCCAACCCAGAGATCAAACTCTTATGTCTCCTGCTTTGGCAGGTGGGTTCTTTGCCACTGGCAGCACCTGGGAAGCCCTCAGTGGGAGAATGGAACTGAAAATAAATTGTGTTATTTATCTGTAGAAAACCCAGAGTTCCCTTAATAGGCTCCTCCTTTTCAGTTTGAAAACCTTAGGACTCTATCCTTAGCCCTCAATTTATTCCTCTCTCTCCTCTCTCACTAGATACTCTCATCACTGCTGATGACCATTGGACTGAACTCATTCTGCTCCATATGTCTAACTGTTCTTAGGCTTATATGAATATCTGCGGAAGTTTTGTAGGTATACTGAGTGTTAGATGAGGTTCGGTGATTATTATTATACTCTTCTATATAAAAGAGTTTAAATCAAGTGATATTTAAAAATCAAACTTAAAGGACTTCTTCAATTAACTCTAAATCAATTGAGATTTCTCACTCTCTAATATTGTCTCCTCCAAATAAACTCAGTGTAAAAAAGTATCCTGTGAAATAGAGAACTGTCACCCGATGCGATAAAATAAACACTAACAGAAGTGATATTCACCAAAAAAAAAAAGCAGATTGTGAGTCATCCATTGGAAGAGAAAGAAAATTAGGGCACATACATTGATGTAGCAGTGCTTTATAAAACAGTACTAGTTAAGAAGAAAAAAAGTAAAATACCAGATCAAGTTTTGTCTAGAAAATTGTCTAAACTGAATTTTTTTTAATATATAAATTTATTTAATTGGAGGCTAGTTACTTTACAATATTGTATTGGCTTTGCCATACATCAACATGTATCAACTCATGAATTTTAAAATCAGTAAGATTATCATTGAGGGCAAAGCTTTTGCCTTTCCTTGTGGTTGAATTTTTTAATTGATTAGCAGTTGGACAATCATAAAGTTTGGGTTTAGATTTATCAACCACCCACTCACCACTGTGGATACATGCATGCATACACACATACAGATATTTTGAGATTGGAAATAATTAAGAATCAAAAAATTTGATACAGGCATACTTAATTTTATTGTGTTTTGCTTTATAGATATCGTGTTTTATTTTTTTGTTTGTTTGTTTTTTTTTTTTTTTTTACAAATTGAATGTTTCAGGTAACCCTGCCAACCCTGCATCAAGCAAATCTATCCGTGCCATTTTTCCAAAGGCATTATTTTTTAGTTAAAGTATTTACATTTTTTATACATCATACTATTGTACATGCATTTGGCTATAGTAAAGTATAAATAAAATTTATATGCACTGAGAAACCAAAACATTTATGTGACTCATTTTATTGTCATAGTCACTTTATTGCAGTGGTTTGAAACCAAACCCACAATATCTCTGAGGTCTGCCTGTATGTATATGAGATTTCTTATTTAAAATCATGGAACAGGGAGAGTTAAATGATACGTGGGAATCATTGGAGAGGACAGAGTCCCTGAGGAAAAGCTTCACCTACCTTACTAAGGGTTCCTTACGAGGGTTCCAAATAGGAAAAGGAGTACATCAAGGCTGTATATTGTCACCCTGCTTATTTAACTTATATGCAGAGTACATCATGAGAAACGCTGGACTGGAAGAAACACAAGCTGGAATCAAGATTGCCGGGTGAAATATCAATAACCTCAGATATGCAGATGACACCACCCTTATGGCAGAAAGTGAAGGGGAGCTAAAAAGCCTCTTGATGAAAGTGAAAGAGGAGAGCTAAAAAGTTGGCTTAAAGCTCAACATTCAGAAAACTAAGATCATGGCATACGGTCCCATCACTTCATGGGAAATAGATGGGGAAACAGTGGAAAGAGTGTCAGACTTTATTTTTGGGGGCTCCAAAATCATTGCAGATGGTAACTGCAGCCATGAAATTAAAAGACCCTTACTCCTTGGAAGAAAAGTTATGAGCAGCCTAGACAGTATATTCAAAAGCAGAGACATTGCTTTGCCGACTAAGGTCCATCTAGTCAAGGCTATGGTTTTTCCTGTGGTCATGTATGGATGTGAGAGTTGGACTGTGAAAAAAGCTGAGCACTGAAGAATTGATGCTTTTGAGCTGTGGTGTTGGGGAAGACTCTTGAGAATCCCTTGGACTGCAAGGAGATCCAACCAGTCCATTCTGAAGGAGATCAGCCCTGGGATTTCTTTGGAAGGAATGATGCTAAAGCTGAAGCTCCAGTACTTTGGCCACCTCATGTGAAGAGTTGACTCATTAGAAAAGCCTCTGATGCTGGGAGGGATTGGGGCAGGAGGAGAAGGGGACTACCGAGGATGAAATGGCTGGATGGCATCACGGACTCGATGGACGTGAGTCTGAGTGAACTCCGGGAGATGGTGATGGACAGGGAGGCCTGGCGTGCTGCAATTCATGGGGTCACAAAGAGTCGGACACGACTGAGTGACTGAACTGAACTGAACTGTGGGTAAGGGACAGGAAAGGGAACATGACAGGATTACCAGGAGGCAGATATAGAGACAGACAGACAGAATAGAAAACAAAAGGAATAGGAGGAGCAATGATATCTTTAATGTTATTACCTGACTTCCCTGGTGGCTCAGACAGTAAAGTGTCTGCCTACTCTGTGGGAGACCTGGGTTCAGTCCCTGGGTCAGGAAGATCCTCTGAAGGAGATGGCAACCCACTCCAGTACTTGGCTGGAAAATCCCATGGACATGGAGCCTGGTAGGCTACAGTCCATGGGGTCGCAAAGAGTCGGACACGACTGAGCGACTTCAGTTCACTTTTGTAATATGTGGTCAATAATCTGAAGATGAATTTACATTTTTCACAATTCAGATTAATCATTCATTTTCCAATAATATTAACAGCAAAGCTGCTAAGTCACTTCAGTCGTGTCAGACCCTGTTAGACCCCATAGACGGAAGCCCACCAGGCTCCACCATCCCTGGGATTCTCCAGGCAAGAACACTGGAGTGGGTTGCCATTTCCTTCTCCAGTGCATGAAAGTGAAAAGTGAAAGTGAAGTCACTCAGTTGTGCCCGACTCTTAGCGACCCCCTGGACTGCAGCCTACCAGGCTCCTGTGTCCATGGGATTTTCCAGGAAAGAATACTAGAATGGGTTACCATTGCCTTCTCCAAACAGCAAAGCTAAGAAATGCTATTTTTACTCAAGAAAAATTTACTAGGGCCACAGGAGAGAAGCAAGTTAAATTCCCCTCTAAATGTATATTATCAAACATGATACAGATACATTTTGAGTGTTGTCGTGTTTCAATACAAATGAAGGAAAACAAATATGTAAAAACGCCACCTATACATGTCTTAACAATGATTTACATCAATAATATGCCAACGGACATGGAAACCAGACCTAAGGACACGGTGGGAGGGGAGGAGGGAGAGGGCGAGGTGTATGGAGAGAGTAACAGGGAAACTTGCAATTCCATATGCAAACTAGATAGCCAGTGAGAATTTGCTGTATTACTCAAGAAACTCAGACAGGGGTTCTGTGACAATTGAGAAGGGTAGGATGGAGAGGGAGATAAAGGGGTGGTTTGGGAGGGAGGGGACATGGGGGCACTTACGGGTGATTCTTGTTGACGTATGACAGTAAACTACAAAATTCTGTAAAGCAAATATATTCAATTTTAAAAAATAAAATGACAAAAATATAATATACCTAGAGTCTTCTATAACTACTCATTGGTCAACTATAGCAAACTTAAATTTAACTGGAAAAAATAATAAATTGTGATAAATCACAGTTTAACTTTTTTATATGCATAATTTAGTTTTTACTTTTATTTTTTTTAGTTTTTACTTTTACTTTATTTTGCTTTACAATACTGTATTGGTTTTGCCATACAATGACATGAATCAGCCACGGGTGTACATGAGTTCCCAATCCTGAACCCCCCTTCCACCCCACAGTTTAACTTTTAATGAGAGAATGGGCTAAATTATAAAACCTGTTTATTCTTAATCAAGAAGAAAATAATTTTGAAAACATACTGTGGTCTATATTATATATTATATATATAAATATGCCATATAATTCAAATTAAATATTCTGTACTCCACATTTCATAAAACATAACTTGTTTAATGCCTATCTCACAGAATCCAGTAAATTAAATGTACTTCAAAATTCCTGTTTAAGGAAACTAGATCTTATTGAGTTTGTGTAACTGATTCAAAATCAGATACAAATAATGTTCTAGAACATGACCTCCAAGTGTTTCCCATCCATTGGTTAATGTGTGTTTACTTATACTTATGTGTAAAAAGAAAGGTAACTCTATTTGATGCTTTTGAACTGTGGTATTGGAGAAGACTCTTGAGAGTCCCTTGCAATGCAAGGAGATCAAGCCAATCAATCCTAAAGGAAACCAACCCTGAATATTCATTGGAAGAACTGATGCTGAAGCTGAAGCTACAATACTTTGGCCACCTTAGGCAAAGAACCAATTCATTGGAAAAGACCCTGATGCTGGGGAAGATTGAAGGCAGGAGTAGAAGGGGATGACAGAGGATGAGATGGTTGGATGGCATCACCGATTCAATGGATATGAGTTGGAGCAGGCTTCAAGAGTTGGTGATGGAAAGGGAAGTTTGGCGTGCTATAGTCCATGGGGTTGCAAAGAGTCGGACACAACTGAGTGACTAAACTCAACTGAACTGTATTTTTCTCAGATCTGGGAACACAGGAGAGTAGTGATTATAAGCCTGATGATGGTAAGCAGGAAAGTATACCTAAAATATTTATACCTAAAATATAATGTGAGTAAATCAAAGTGGATTTGCCCAGACTGACTGAGCAATTTATTTTCAAGTAAGAAATGTGAAATTGTGCTACACATCCAAACAAAGTAGAGAAAAGCATCTTCACTGAAAGGCAACATGCAGAAAACATAAAGGACAATGAGAATAACTTTGACCTGTGTGCTAGAACATGCATATATTTAAGAATAATGATACATAAGTGAGCAAACAGAAAGAAATGATACTTGGAGTACCACTTAAAGCAAGCAAACATTATCTTTCAGAAAACAGAGACAGACACCAAGTGACAGCTTGAATCAGTTCAGTTCAGTCGCTCAGTCATGTCTGACTCTTTGCAACCCCACGAATCGCAGCACGCCAGGCTTCCCTGGCCATCACCAACTCCCGGAGTTCACTCAGATTCACGTCCATCGAGTCCATGATGCCATCCAGCCATCTCATCCTCGGTCGTCCCCTTCTCCTCCTGCCCCCAATCCCTCCCAGCATCAGAGTCTTTTCCAATGAGTCAACTCTTCGCATGAGGTGGCCAAAGTACTGGAGTTTCAGCTTTAGCATCATCCCTTCCAAAGAAATCCCAGGGCTGATCTCCTTCAGAATGGACTGGTTGGATCTCCTTGCAGTCCAAGGAACTCTCAAGAGTCTTCTCCAACACCACAGTGCAAAAGCATCAATTCTTCAGCACTCAGCCTTCTTCACAGTCCAACTCTCACATCCATACATGACCACAGGAAAAACCATAACCTTGACTAGACGGACCTTAGTCGTCAAAGTAATGCCTCTGCTTTTGAATATGTTATCTAGGTTGCTCATAACTTTTCTTCCAAGAAGTAAGCGTCTTTTAATTTTATGGCTGCAGTCACCATCTGCAATGATTTTGGGGCCCCCCAAAATAACGTCTGACACTCTTTCCACTGTTTCCCCATCTATTTCCCATGAAGTGATGGGACCAGCTTGAATACTCCTTCTAAATTTGTGAAAAAGGCCATATTGGACTCTCCCTCTCAGCAACTCCTCCAGTTTGTAACACCTTTATAAACTAACCCAGGTGAAGTCAGCACAGAGAAAATCATTCAGCAAACACACACACAATAATAATAAATAAAAGATAGCTATTGTTTATACCACTATGTTTTATACTCCTTTGTTTAGTAGCAATTGAAAGCCAATAGTTGAGCTATTTCAAATCCTGAAAGATGATGCTGTGAAAGTACTGCACTCAATATGCCAGCACATTTGGAAAACTCATCAGTGGCCACAGGACTGGAAAAAGTCAGCTTTCATTCTGATCCCAAAGAAAGGCAACACCAAAGAATGTTCAAACTACTGCACAACTGCACTCATCTCATATGCTAGCAAAGTAATGCTCAAAATTCTCCAGGACAGGTTTCAATAGTACATGACCATGAACTTCCAGATTTTCAAGCTGGATTTAGAAAAGGCAGAGGAACCAGAGGTCATATTTCCAACATCCGTTGAATCATAGAAAAAGTAAGGGAGTTCAAAAAAATATTTACTTCTGCTTTATTGACTATGTCAAAGCATTTGGCTCTGTGGATCATAATAAACTGTGAAAATTTATTTCATAGAGAGAGATGGGAATACCAGACCACCTTACCTGCCTCCTGAGAAATCTGTATGCAGGTTAAGTGGCAATGGTTAGAACCAAACATAGAACAACAGACTGATTCCAAATTCAGAAAGGAGTACATCAAGGCTGAATATTGTCACCCTGCTTATTTAACTTCTATGCAGAGTACATCATGTGAAATGCCAGGCTGGATGAAGCACATACTGGAATCAAGATTGCTGGGAGAAATATTAATAACCTCAGATATGCAGATGACACCGCCCTTATGGCAGAAAGTGAATAGGAACTAAAAAGCCTCTTGATGAAAGTGAAAGAGAATGAAAAAGCTGGCTTAAAACTCAACATTCAAAAAGCTATGATCTTGGCATCTGGTCCCATCACTTCATGGCAAATAGATGGAGAAACAATGGAAACAGTGACAGGCTTTATTTTGGGAGGCTCCAAAATCACTGTTAAATATGACTGCAGCCATGAAGTTAAAAGACACTTGCTCCTTGGAAGAAAAGCCATGATTAACCTAGACAGCATATTAAAAAGCAGAGAGGTTACTTTGCTGACAAAGATCCATCTAGTCAAAGGTATGGTTTTTCCAGTAGTCATATATGGATGTGAGGGTTGGACCATAAAGAAAGCTGAGCACTGAAGAGTTGATGTTTTTGAACTGTGGTGCTGGAGATGGTTCTTGAATCCCTTGCACTGCACGGAGATCAAACCAATCAATCCTAAAGGAAACCAACCTTGAATATTCATTGGAATGACTGATGCTGAAGCTGAAGCTCCAATACCTTGGCCATGTGAGGCAAAGGACCAATTCATTAGAAAAGGTCCTGATGCTGGGGAAGATTGAAGTCAGGAGTAGAAGGGGATGACAGAGGATGAGATGGTAGGATGGCATTACAAACTCAATGGACATAAGTTTGAACAGGCTCCAGGAGTTGGTGATGGACAAGGAGGCCTGGCGTGCTGCAGTCCATGGAGTCACAGAGTCGGACACAACTAAGTGACAGATTTAACGCCACTGATGAGCCAGGTGTGAAGTGAGTATAATGTAATTTTCTGGAAAGTTATTCTTTAATAAATTTATCTGGCTACCTATATTCATAGTAATAGTCACTGATTATACAAGAGCATAATTTAGACAGAGTCCCTGCCCCCACAGAACTACCATATAAGCTAACAATCCCACTTTTGGGTTACATCTATAGAAAACAAAGACAATCTGTTGAAAATATACTTCCACCCTCCTGTGCCTTTTAAGCTTATTTACAATAGCCAAGACCTAAAGATAACCTAAGGTCCGTCTAGTCAAGGCTATGGTTTGTCCAGTAGTCATGTATGGATGTGAGAGTTGGACTGTGAAGAAGGCAGAGCACCGAAGAATTGATTATTTTGAACTGTGGTGTTGGAGAAGACTCTTGAGAGTTCCTTGGACTGCAAGGAGATCCAACCAGTCCATTCTGAAGGAGATCAGCCCTGGGATTTCTTTGGAAGGAATGATGCTAAAGCTGAAAGTGCAGTACTTTGGCCACCTCATGCAAAGAGTTGACTCATTGGAAAAGACTTTGATGTTGGGAGGGATTGGGGGCAGGAGGAGAAGGGGACGACAGAGGAGGAGGTGTCTGGATGGCATCACTGACTCGATGGATGTGAATCTGAGTGAACTCCGGGAGTTGGTGATGGCCAGGGAAGCCTGGCATGCTGCGATTCATGGGGTTGCAAGGAGTCAGACACAACTGAGCAACTGAAATGAACTGAACTGAACTGAAAGATAACCTAAGAATCCATCAGTGGATGAATGAATAAAGAATCTGTGGTATATTCATCAGAATATCATTTATCCATAAAAAAGAAGTAAATTCTGCTAACCACAACAACACATGTGGATCTTAAGGGTATTATAACAAGTAAAGTAAGTCAGACAGAGAAAGACAAATACTGTACATCTCCACTTCAATATGGAATCTAAAGCAAAAACTAAAAAACTCATAGAAAAAGAAATCAAATTTCAGATTTATGGCTAGCAGATGCAAAGAATAGGGTTGGGGGAGTTCAATGAAATAATCAAAAGATGCAAACTTTCAGTTCAGAGATAAGTACTAGAGATATAATGTACAATATGATGAATTATAGTTAACATTGCTGTGTGGTAAGTTTGAGAGTTATTAAGACAGTAGATCCTAAGAGTTCTCATCACAAGGAAAAACTGTTTTTTCTCTTTTTGCTACTATATGAGATGATGGATATAAACTATACTTCCTGTGGTAATCAGTTCACAATATATGTATCAATATATAATACATCTTAAACTTATACAGTGATGTATATCAATTATTTACCAATAAAACAGGAAAAAAAGAGCAGAATAAAATTTAATTGCTAATGAAGAAAAGGTCTTTTGGGAGGTGGTTCCCTTCCTTGTTTCAAATTTATGGCTTTACTACGGTTATATTTTGAGAGAAGTCCCAAGAAGATATCTCTTGTTCCAGACAGGAGTAAAATGTATTCATCACTGTTGATAGAAGTATGTATTTAGTTTCCTTCTTCCATATTGAGTGATATGGCAGAAGTCAAAGAGTAAACTTTGAGTGAGAGAGCCAAATGACCATCTGGGTGATTCCAAAGAACATCTGGGTATATAAAACATCCAGTTTGTTTCCAGTTGAGCTTTTCATATCTGGTGCTTTAAATTGGGAGACTTTAAGTTCCTCAGTTGGAGGATCAGTAGATTCAAGATTTTGTACGATTGTGATGAGATCAGAACAGATATATGAACTCCTAGCTTAGCATATTTGTCAGAGTCTGAATTTCCTTTTACTTTGGGAGTTTTTACCTTATAGCTACCTTCCTTCATAAATTAAAAACAAAAAGTTTCTAAGAAGTCAGACACTTGTTGGGAAGAGAGAAACCTGACCATAATTTAATGAAGATAAGGAAAAGGGTAAAAAATAAGCAGTAGTGAACCCTTAGTCACGGTTGTTAAAGGGGACCAAAGATATCATGAAGAGTAATTTCTTTATGTTTTTAAAAAGTCTCAGTGAAACAGGGTGGAAAGGGTAATTCTTTCACCTAAATATGGTTTGTTCACATTTGTTGTTGTTGTTCAGTCAGTCATGTCCCGCTGTTTGGCACCTCATGACTGCAGCAGTCCAGGCTTTGCTGTCCATCACCACCTCATGGAATTTGCTCAGACTCATGTCCTTTGAGTCAATGATGTCATCAAACCATCTCATCCTATGTTGCCCCTTTTTCCTCCTTCCCTCAGGCTTTCCCAGCATCAGGGTCTTTTCCATTGAGTCGGCTCTTTGCATCAAGTGGCCATAGTATTGAAGCTTCAGCTTCAGCATCAGTCCTTCCAATGAATATTCAGGGTCGATTTCCTTTAAGATTGACTGGTTTGAACTCCTTGCTGTTCAAGTGACTCTCAAGAGTCTTCTATAGCACCACAGTTCAAATGCATCAAATCTTTGGTGTTCGGTGTTCTTTATTGATTGAGAATTAGTGATTTTAATTGAATCAAGAAATGGAAAGAGACGAGAGAAAGCGAGAGAGTAAAGAGCAACATCAATTTCAGAAGCAGACTGGAAAGTAATTGTGATTATTTATTATTACCTTATATATTATATACATCCTGACCCCCGTATAGCTATCAAAATTCCCATTTAGAATTCAAAATTCAGTGCATATTTAATTATTTCTGGAAACTATTCCCTCTAACCAAGTTTTATCTATTATTTTTCTTCAGAATATCTGTGAATAACTTCATCAAAGCACTTGAAAAATACATTGGATTAACTGGCTTAGATTTTTCTTTCAGTAGACCTAGTTCCTTGAAATCAGTATTTTCTCATCTTTTTCCTATGGGCTGACACCTTGACATTCAATATGTGTCAGGTTGTATTATTGTTACTGACAACTCTTACATTGCTGTCTTCATAAAGTTCTGAGAAAAACATATTTTTATTGCAAAGTATCTGTTCAGGAAGGTTTCCCTGGTAGCTCAGTTGGTAAAGAAGCCACCTGCAATGCAGGAGACCCTGGTTTGATTCCTGGATTGGGAAGATCTCCTTGAGGAGGGCATGGCAACCTACTCCAGAGTATCCTGGCCTGGAGAATTCCATGGACAGAGGAGCCTGGATGGCTATAGTTCATGGGGTCACAGAGAATCAGCTCTAGCCTGATGATCCTATGAATGCTTGGTTATTTGCAGATGGATGTATAAGGGAATAGGAGTGTGCTGGCTTCAGCAGTTGTACTATGGTCATTCCTCACCTAGGACTCTTCCTTTATGAAGAATTTCAGCCATTCTGGATCCCATGCCTGTGATCCTAGTAATGAGCACAAGCTAAGCATAAAACACAACTCTGATTAGTAGATTTGAACAGTAGAATTGATTACAACTTTATTGCTTGCACCTAGAGAAGTCTATTTCTAAGAACTTACATTTCGCATAAGGCACAAATTACTATAAATAGTTTTAGTATATTAAAACTTAGGGATCTCTCTAGTATTTTACACATGTATCATTTTATCCTTATATTAAGCCTAAATCCAGGGGATCGTCCCAAACCAGGGATTGAAACCAGGTCTCCCGCATGGCAGGTGGATTCTTTACCAGCTGAGCCACAAAGGAAGGCCAGGATATTTTAATTATTAATAAATATAACTAATTTCAGATAAATACTGATGAAATGCCTTATTTAAAATGACATAAATGTACAGTGTGGGACCAGATATTTAAATGTTATTTTCCTGTTACCCTATTTCTGTGAGTTTTGCTTTTCTAAGCTTTTTTTTTTTTCCTATCTATTCTTCCTCAAAGGAGCACTTTGAAAATTAGTTGTACTTCTGTAAATATGGTTTAAGTTCCTTACGGAGAAAGCACTCAAAAAATGGAAATGTAATATGTTTATTCAGTAAGTTATTATATCAAATAATAATCCAGAGAGTTGTTTATTGAGTTGGAAAGGTACAGAAACCATAACTACATCATTTTAAAAGGAAATCTTTTAAAAATCTTTTAAGAGAAAATCATCCCCCATCAATTTTACCTTTAAAAAGCCTCTTTTTTTATACTACCTTTAGCAGCTAGTGTCCATTTATATTTGCAGTTCCAATCACATGATTAACACTAAACTGATTATATTTTAATTTTGGTATGTTTGTGATTTTCCCTACAAAAGGTATATAGTAGTCTTCTTTTCCTTTCAAAAACACAATCATTATGACCTTCTCTACATTTGCAAATATTTCCAACTCATGATGCATAAAAAGAGAGCTTTCTTCCTCAAACTGAAATTGTAGAAGAAATTTAAGTATTCACTGTAGTACTAAAAGAATTATTAGATTATTATGAGCAAACCACAGTCTCAAGAATATCTCCATATATAAAAATCATGAAATCAGAATGAATGCAAAACTTGATAAAGCTAGTTAATTAGTAGCCTTATGTCAGCCAATGAAAAGACCTCAGAATAAAGTAGCTTGTAGCCTGAACAATAGACAGAATAACTCAGAGAGTGAGAAGTGGACCCTGGTATAGTGATGAAATTACTTGGTTAATTAATTTAATGGCTGTGGAGCAATGAATTCTGTCCATCCTCTGAGAACATCCAAGACCCAATGTAAAGCTACAAGCCATTTACTAAAAGGTCAGTTTTGAAGTGAGAGAAGTAGAACAATATTCCAGGTCACCTCAAACACAGTCAAAGCAAATAATCTTCACACCCAGAATATTTTCTCACCAATAGTAAACTGGATTAGCCATATATATATAACAAGAGACATCAAATAACTTCTCATAAGAAACAGAATCACTCCTCAGGAGAACACAGTTTACCATCTGTGGATGACCAAACCAATTAAGTTACCAACACTAGTCAAACTAGATGCTTTATTTATAAATATGAGTAACTATTATAGCTGGAAAACATACTAAATATATAATGCAAAAACACATATATTTGATTTGCTTAATGAGATTAGACTATCAAATTAACTATTTAAATGTAAGAAATACATAAGGAACAAAGGAATTTGTCAATTAACTATTAACTGATTTAAAAAATAAATCTCATAACTTCTTCAACTTTTCAGAAGGGATTTTAGTTTAATTCTTAATAAAAATATATTGTCAAGGCAACTAATACAAATTATAGACTTATTAGAGAATAAAAAATACCCATAAACCACAGATGTCATTTTTATATTATAAGTGTATCTCAAGGCTGTTAGAAATAACTTTTGCAAGAATAGCTCTATAATGTTGAATAGCATATATATTTCTGTAGCTGGATGGGGAAGAGGAATTATTTCTCATTCATATCTTGTGAGATTTCTTTCAAAAGGAGGAAAGAAAAGCCTGTGGCTTTCAAAAACCTCAAACTTATGGGATGCCAATAGTTGGCAATGAGAGTCAAACAAAATATGACTAAGAAACTCAAAACCTAGCATATGAAGAGGAAAGATGCATAATCAGTCTATGAGCAAATGGATTATACTAAACGGAATATTTGACACACACCACCTTTGGAAGTCTTTGCTAAAAACTTAAGTAGGCGGATGGTACTCTGATGAGAATTAATTTCAAATTTCAACCCAGTCACTGATATTTAAATGAAGACTTTTAAACTTAAGTTTGATACTATACTGTTCTAATTACTGTAATCTATGACAAAGAGGCAAGAATATATAATGGAGAAAAGACAATCTCTTCAAAAAGTGGTGCTAGGAAAACTAGACAGTTCAGTTCAGTCGCTCAGTCATGACCGACCCTTTGCGAACCCATGGAGGGTCTTTTCCAATGAGTCAGCTCTTTGCATCAGGTGGCCAAAGTATTGGAGTTTCAGCTTCAGCATCAGTCTTTCCAATAAATATTCAGGACTGATCTCCTTTAGGATGGACTGGTTGGATCTCCTTGCAGTCCAAGGGAATTTCAAGAGTCTTCTCCAACACCACAGTACAAAAGCATCAATTCTTCAGTGCTCACCTTTCTTTATAGTCCAACTCTCACCATCCATCTTGACTACCGTAAAAACCATAACCTTGACTAGATGGACCATTGTTGGCAAAATACTGTCTCTGCTCTTTAACATGCTGTCTAGATTGGTCATAACTTTTCTTTCAAGGAGTAAGCATCTTTTAATTTCATGGCTGCAGTCACCATCTGCAGTGACTTTATTGCCACATTCAGACTTAAATTGAAGAAAGTAGGGAAAACCATTAAACCATTCAGGAATGACCTAAATCTAATCCCAAACAATTATACAGTGGAAGTGACAAATAGATTTAAGGGACTAGATCAGATAGATAGAGTGCCTGATGAAGTAAGGATGGAGGTTCACGACATTGCACAGGAGGCAGGAATCAAGACCACGCCCAAGTAAAAGAAATGCAAAAAAAGCAAAATGGATGTCTGAGAAGGCCTTACAAAGAGCTGTGAAAAGGAGAGAAGCAAAAAGCAAAGGAGAAAAGGAAAGATAAACCCATTTGAATGCAGGGTTCCAAAGAATAGCAAGGAGAGAAAAGAAAGCCTTCCTCAGTGATCAGTATAAAGAAATAGAGGAAAACAATAGAATGGAAATGACTAGAGATCTCTTCAAGAAAATTAGACATACCAAGGGAACATTTCATGCAAAGATGGGCACAATAAAGGACAGAAAAGTTATGGACCTAACAGAAACAGAGGATATTAAGAAGAGGTGGCAAGAATACACAGAAGAACTGTACCTAAAAGATCTTCACAACCCAGATAATCACAATGATGTGATCACTCACCTAGAGCCAGACATCCTGGAATGTGAAGTCAAGTGGACCTTAGGAGGCATCAGCTAGTGGAGGTGATGGAATTCCAGTTGAGCTATTTCAACTCCTAAAAGAAGATGCTGTGAAAGTGCTGCACTCAATATGCCAGCAAATTTGGAAAACTCAGCAGTGGCCACAGGATTGGCAAAGGTCAGTTTTCATTCCAATTCCAAAGAAAGGCAATGCCAAAGAATGTTCAAACTACTGAAAATTGTACTCATCTCACAGGCTAGTAAAGTAATGCTCAGAATTCTCCAAGCTAGGCTTCAGCAATACGTGAACCAGGAACTTCCAGATTTTCAAGCTGGATTTAGAAAATGCAGAGGAACCAGAGATCAAATTGCCAACATCTCCTGGATCATCAAAAAAGCAAGAGAGTTCCAGGAAAACATCTACTTCTGCTTTATTGACTATGCCAAAGCATTTGACTGTGTGGATCACAATAAACTGTGGAAAATTCTGAAAGAGATGGGAATACCAGACCACCTCTCCTGTCTCTTGAGAAATCTGTTTGCAGGTCAGGAAGCAACATTAGGAAATGGACATAGAAAAAGAGACTGGTTCCAAATTGGGAAAGGAGTACATAAAGGCTGTATATTGTCACCTTGCTTATTTAACTTGTATGCTGAGTACATCATGAGAAATGCTGGGCTGGATGAAGCACAAGATGGAATAAAGATTGGTGGGAAAACTGGAACTGGACAACTAATGTAAAAGAATGAAATTAGAACACTACCTAACACCATAAAACTAAACTCAAAATGTATTAAAGAGGTATGAAACACCTCCTGAGTAATGAAAATAAAAATGTAAGTAAACAAACAGGACCTAATTAAACTTAAAAGCTTTTGCACAGCAAAGCAAAACATCAAGACAGATGGAAAAACCACCCTCAGAATGGGAGAAAATATTTGGAAAAGAAGCAATCAACAGTGGATTAATCTCCAAAAATACACAAACATCTCATACAGTCAGTTCAGTTCAGTTCAGTGGCTTTTCATACATTTTGTTTCCTTTATTGTGCTCATATTTACATGAAATGTTCCCTTGGTATGTCTAATTTTCTTGAAGAGATCTCTAATCTTTCCCATTCTATTGTTTTCCTCTATTTCTTTGCCGTGATCACTGAAGAAGGCTTTCATTTCTCTCCTTGTTAATCTTTGGAACTTTGCAATCAAGTAGTATATCTTTCCTTTTCTCCTTTGCTTTTCACTTCCCTTCTTTTCACAGCTCTTTGTAAGGCCTTCTCAGAAAGCCATTTTCTTTTTTGCATTCTTTTATTTGGGCATGGTCTTGATCCCTGTCTCCTGTACAATGTCAGGAACCTCAGGCCATAGTTCATCAGGCACTCTGTCTATCAGATCTAATCCATTAAATCTATTTGTCACTTCCACTGTATAATGATAAGGGATTTGATTTAGGTCACTCCTGAATGGTCTAGTGGTTTTGCCTACTTTCTTCTGTTTAATTCAGAATTTGGCAATAAAGTGTTCATGATCTGAGCCACAGTCAGCTCCAGTCTTATTTTTGCTGACTTTATAGAGCTTCTCCATTTTTGGCTGCAAAGAATATAGTCAATCTGATTTCTGTACTGACCATCTGGTGATGTCTATGTGTAGAGTCTCAAGCAGTCTCATGCAGCTCAGTATCAAAATTAAATGAAAAAACAGCCCAATCATAAAATGGGCACAATACCTAAACAGACATTTCTCCAAAGAAAATATATAGATGCCCCCAAATACATGAAAAGTTGCTTAACTACACTAATTATTAGAAAAATGTAAATCAAAACTACAGTGAGGTTTTGCAAATCTCACTACAGTGAGATCACCTCACAACCTTCAGAATAGCCATTATTAAAAAGTTCTATAAACAGTAAATGCTCGAGAGAGTGTGGAGAAAAGGAAACATTCTTTCACTGTTGTTGGGAGTGACAATTGGTATAGTTACTATGAAGAACAATAACAAAGCTTCCTTAAAAACTAAAAATAAAGGTATCATATGATACAGCAGTTCAACTTCTAGGCATAGAAGTGGAGAAAATCATAATTTGAAAATATCCATACACTCCAATGTTCACTGAAGAACTGAATAGCCAGGACATGGAATCAACCTAAATGTCCTTCAATAGAGAAATGTATTAATATAAAAAAGATATTGTACATATATACAATGGAATATTACTGAGCCATAAAATGGAAATAATGCCATTTGCAACAACATGGATGAACCTAGAGATTGTCATACAGAGTAAACTCAGAGAAAGACAAATATATATTACTTATATGTGCCATATAAAAAAATGCTGCAAATTATTTACAAAACAGAATCATAGGTGTAAAAACAAATTTATGGTTCCTGTGGGGAAGAGGAGAGAAGGATAAACTGGGAGAATGAGATTGACATACACATAATGGAATGGGCTTCCATGCCCTTCTCTAGGGGATCTTCAGATCCAGGGATTGAATCCCAGTCTCCTACATGCTGGCAAATTCTTTACTATATGAGCCAGCAGAGAAGCCAATATTAAAACATAATAAGAATCCCCTGTATAGCACACATAACTCTATTCAATATTCTATCATAGCCTAAATGTGAAAACAATCTAAAAAATTGGAAACATGTGTACCTGATTCACTTTATTGTATACCTGAAACTAACACAGTATTGTAAATCAACTATACTCCAATTGAAAAACAACAGCTAAGTTTGACAGAATGAACTGGAGACAGCTGAGTTTCTGTATGTAATATTCAGGCACAGAGTTTATAGGAGACTTCATGGTTTTATTTCTGAAATAGAGGAGTTAGAAATCATAGATAGGGAAGAGTCAGAGAAGGAAAGAGGGAAGTCAGCTGAAAAATCTGACAGAACCTTGAATCTGATGGGAGAAATTATCCAGAGAATTACTAAAAACTAGCATATGTAATAGTAAGATTCTGTTATTTCTTGCCTAAATATCTTTCTGAAGGTGAAGAATATTGCTGTCCTCATGACCTGGTTTCAAATCCCAGTTCTGCTACTCAGCTACATGACCCCAGGAGAGCCACTTAACCTCTCTCTCTCAATCCTCTCTCTATGTAATACTGATAATATCAGGGACCTACTTTATACAGTTGTTGTGAGGACTAATTGACCTAATACATTAAAAAATCTGAGACTGGCACTTCTAAACATTCAGAAGGTACACATACTGCTTTTATTCTATTAATTCTTGGTGCTGGACCTGCAGAGTAAGCACCCTCTTAGTTGACTGGGGGATACTTTGTTGTAGGTATGTGGTAAACAGACTGCCATCTAATCCCCTTCTTGGTATCAGTGCTGGGAAGAAAGGATTTCAGATTCTGGCTACTTCTGAAGGCTTTGTGTTTAGTGGATCTCGCTCTTAGATTCAAATATATATCTTTTATCTCTAAACTCTTCTTGACCTAACTTGTTTATGGCCTTAATTACTATTTATCATGTGTTAAGTGGAGCCATCTGATATACAGATAAAGACAAAAAACATGATCGATCATTTTTTTCTGTATATTAAAGATATTTCAGTAGGAATATGAGGAAATGCAAATTTTTGCAATATAGATGCTTCCAAATGTTGATTTGCTGTTGATTTCTGTTTAAATGGAAAAGCACAATCCATCAGCAGTTTTTTAATTGATTGCTCAGATTTCTGCCGACAATGCTTGTGATAGGGCCAAAATGACTAAGATAATACATGAAGGAGAGACAGGTTATAAATACTTAGAAATTTTTTTAAATATGCATTTTCAAGATTTAGCTTAAGTTCCATCCTCTCACTAATTAGAAAAGGGTGGGTGGGAAAGGGGCTGAGTAAAAAGCTGGTAGTAATAACAGTAACAACAATCCTGGTATTGCTTTTGGCATCCAAACATTAGGATTTATGATATTCAAACTCTAAGAAAATCAGAAGACATCACCATCAAACACCTAACTTGAAAATAATTCTATGTACTGATTAGTGTCCTAAGTACTCCTAAAAAAATAAGAGCAAAAGTTACCCTACAGAGTGTTGCTTTTCATATTTTAGAGAAATAAAAGTAAGTATATATGTATCTAGATACACACACATATAGAAAAACCAAGAGTTCCAGAAAACATCTATTTCTGCTTTATTGACTATGCTAAAGCCTTTGACTGTGTGGATCACAATAAACTGTGGAAAATTCTGAAAGAGATGGGAATACCAGACCACCTGATCTGCCTCTTGAGAAACCTGTATGCAGGTCAGGGAGCAACAGTTAGATCTGGACATGGAACAACAGACTGGTTCCAAATAGGAAAAGGAGTACGTCAGGGCTGTATATTGTCACCCTGCTTATTTAACTTATATGCAAAGTACATCATGAGAAATGCTGAGCTAGATGAAACATAACCTGGAATCAAGATTGCCAGGAGAATTATCAATAAGTTCTGATATGCAGTTGACACCACTCTTATAGCAGACATTGAAGAAGAACTAAAGAGCCTTTTTAAAATGAAAGTGAAAGAGGAGAGTGAAAAAGTTGGCTTAAAGCTCAACATTCAGAAAACAAAGATCATGGCATCCAGTCCCACCACTTCATGGCAAATAGATAGGGAAACAGTGGAAACAGTGCCAGACTTTATTTTTGGGGGCTCCAAAATCACTGCAGATGTTGCTTGTAGCCATTAAATCATATGGATATTATCTTTCAATTTGTTAATATGGTGTATTACAGTGAAAGATTTGCAGAGAATAAAGAACCCTTGCAACCCTGGGATAAAGCCCACTTGGTCATGGTGTATGATCTTTTTAATATGTTGTTGGATTCTGTTTGCTAGGATTTTGTTAAGGATTTTTTTCATTTATGTCCATCAATGATACTGGCCTGTAGTTTTCTTTTTTGTGGCATCTTTGTCTGATTTCAGTATTAGGGTGTTGGTGGCCTCAGAATATGCTTGGAAGTTAACGTTCCTCTGAAATTTTCTGGAAGAGTTTTGAGTAGGATAGGTGTTAGCTCTTCTCTAAATTTTTGGTAAAATTCAGCTGTGAAACTGTCTGGTCCTGGGCTTTTATTTGCTGGAAGATTTCTGATTACAGTTTCAATTTCCGTGTTTGTGATGGGTCTGTTAAGATTTTCTATTTCTTCCTAGTTCAGTTTTGGAAATTTGTACTTTCCTAAGAATTTGTCCATTTCTTCCACATTGTCCATTTTATTGTCATATAGTTGCTAATAGTAGTCTCTTATGACCTTTTGTATTTCTGTGTTGTCTGTTGTGATTCCTCCATTTTCATTTCTAATATTGTTGATTTGATTCTTCACCCTTTGTTGTCAATTTTATTTATCTTCTCAAGAATCAACTTTTAGCTTTGTTGATTTTTGCTGTGGTCTCTTTTGTTTATTTTGCATCTATTTCTGCCCTAATTTTTAAGATTTCTGTCCTTCTACTAAGCCTGAGGATCTTCATTTCTTCCTTTTCTAGTTGCTTTAGGTGTAGAGTTAGGTTATTTATTTGATTTTTTTTTTCTTGTTTCTTAAGGTATGCCTGTATTGCTATGAACCTTCCCTTTAGCATTGCTTTTACAGTGCCCCACAGGTTTTGGGTTGTTTTCATTTTCATTTGTTTCTATGGATATTTTGATTTCTTTTGTGATTTCTTTTGTGATTTGTTGGTTCTTCAGCAGCGTGCTATTCAGACTCCATATGTTAGAATTTTTAATAGTTTTTCTCCTGTATTGACATCTGATCTTACTGCATTGTGTTCAGAAAAGATGCTTGTAATGATTTTAATTGTTTTGAATTTACCAAGGCTAGATTTATGGCCCAGGATGTGCTCTATCCTGGAGAAGGTTCCATGTGTACTTGAGAAAAAGGTGAAATTCATTGTTTTGGGGTGAAATGTCCTATAGATATCAATTAGGTCTAACTGGTCCATTGCATCATTTAAAGTTTGTGTTTCCTTGTTAATTTTCTGTTTAGTTGATCTATCCACAGGTGTGAGTGAGGTATTAAAGCCTCCCACTATTATTGTGCTATTGTTAATTTCCCCTTTCATACTTGTTAGCATTTGCCTTACATATTGTGGTGCTCCTATGTTGGGTGCATATGTATTTATAATTGTTATATCTTCTTCTTGGATTGATCCTTTGATCATTATGTAGTGTCCTTCTTTGTCTCTTTTCAAGGCCATTATTTCAAAGTCTATTTTATCAAATATGAGTATTGCTACTCCTTTCATTTTGTCTCTATTTGCATGGAATATCTTTTCCAGCCCTTCACTTTCAGTCTGTATGCGTTCTTTGTTTTGAGGTGGGTCTTGTAAACAATTCCATTCACCATTGCAATGTAAAGAATAACATACTTAGGAATATAACTACCTAAAGAAACAAAAGAGCTATATATAAAAAACTATAAAACACTGATGAAGGAAATCAGAGCACACAAATAGATGGAGAAATATACCATGTTCATGGATTGGAAGAATCAATATAGTGAAAATGGGTATAATATGCAAAACAATCTATAAATTCAATGCAATCCCTATCAAGCTAGCCATGGTATTTTTCACAGAGCTAGAACAAATAATTTCACAATTTGTATGGAAATACAAAAAAACTCAGATAGCCAAAGCAATCTGGAGAAAGAAGAATGGAACTGGAGGAATCAACCTGCCTGACTTCAGGCTCTACTACAAAGCCACAGTCATTAAGACAGTACAGTACTGGCACAAAGACAGAAATATTGATCAACAGAATAAAATAGAAAGCTCACAGATAAATTCATGCTCCTATGGACACCTTATCTTTGACAAAGGAGGCAAGAATATACAACAGAGAAAAGACAATCTCTTTAACAAGTGGTGCTGGGAAAACTGGTCAACCACTTGTAAAAGAATGAAACTAGAACACTTTCTAACACCATACACAAAAATAAACTCAAAATGGGTTAAAGATCTAAACATAAGATGAGAAACTATAAAACTCCTATAGGAGAACATAGGCAAACACTCTCTGACATAAATCACAGCAGGATTTTGCTGTTGGTGGGAATGTAACCTAGTACAGAGAACAGTGTGGAGATTCCTTAAAAAAATTGGAAATAGAACTGCCATATAACCCAACAATCCCACTGCTGGGCATACACACCAAGGAAACCAGAATTGAAAAAGACATGGGTATCCCAGTGTTCATTGCAGCACTGTTTATAACAGCCAGGACATGGAAGCAACCTAGAAGCCCAACAGCAGCCAAATGGATAAGAAAGCTGTGGTACATATACACAATGGAGTATTACTCAGCCATTAAAAAGAATACATTTGAATCAGTTCTAATCAGGTGGTTGAAACTGGAGCCTATTATACAGAGTGAAGTAAGCCAGAAAGAAAAACACCAATATAGTATACTAATGCATATATATGGAATTTTAAAAGATGGTAACGATAAGCCTATATGTGAGACAGCAAAAGGGACACAGATGTATAGAACAGACTTTTGCACTCTGTGGGAGAAGGTGAGGGTGGGATGACTTGAGAGAATAGCATTGAAACATGTATATTATAATATGTGAAACAGACCACCAATCCAGGTTCAATGCATGAGACAGGGTGCTCAGGGCTGGTGCACTGGGATGACCCAGAGGGATGGGATGGGGAGGGAGGTGGGAGGGAGGCCCAGGATGGGAAACACATGTACACCCATGGCTGATTCATGTCAATGTATGACAAAACCACTACAATATTATAAAGTAATTAGCCTCCAATTCAAATGAATAACTTTTAAAAAATAAAAAAGAATATATTACATACATATGTATAATTGACTCACTTTTCTGTACAGGAGAAATTAATACATTATAAATCAACTGTACTTCCATAAAATAAATAAATAATAAATTTAAAAAGTAAAGGTTAAAAAAAAAGCAGAGACATTACTTTGTTAACAAAGGTCCGTCTAGTCAAGGCTATGGTTTTTCCAGTAGTCATGTATGTGTGTGAGAGTTGGAGTATAAAGAAAGCTGAGTGCAGAAGAATTGATGCTTTTGAACTGTAGTGATGGAGAAGACTCTTTAGAGTCCCTTGGACTACAAGGAGATCCAATCACTCAATTCTAAAGGAAATCAGTCCTAGGTGTTCATTGGAAGGACTGATGTTGAAGCTGGAACTCCAATATTTTGGACAACTGATGCGAAAAGCTGACTCATTTGAAAAGACCCTGATGCTGTGAAAGATTGAGGGTGGAAGGAGAAGGGGACGAGAGAGGATGAGATGGTTGGATGGCATCACCGACTCAATGGACAGGAGTTTGGGTAAACTCTGGGAGTTGGTGATGGACAGAGAGGCCTGGCGTGCTGTGGTTCATAGGGTTGCAAAGAGTCAGACACGACTGAGCAACTGAACTGAACTGATTCAGACATTCAAGACTAAAGGAAAACATGATGATTTCAGAAGAAAATGTTAAAATATGCTAGGGGAAGATTACACATATACAAAAATTCAATCTCACAGGTTTGCATCACATTTCAGGGATTCAGAGATTCTCTTCCTTTCTCAGACTTTTGATGGATAACCTTGAAATAACCTCCACAGTATTATATGTCCTGTATCCAAATACAAAAAATAAAAAAAAATCACTGAAAATTATTTGATCATGGACATTATATCACCTGACAAAATCTTGATCTGGTACTATATATTACCTCTCAGTACTGAATATGATGCTGCAAACTTGTCTTATAAAAGTTATGGAACTCAAAGAAGATAAAGGTCTGAATAAAGCCCATTTCAAATGGAAGAAATTGAACACTTACAGGCTCAGAGCCAAAAGAAGTACAACTGTTGCTTCTTTCATTATGTACCGTTGAACTGATGGTCAAGTTTTACTCACAACATAATTAGCCTCATGTTAGCTTAGAAAATTTTAAAGGATATTTGGTCAAATGGCCTGAAGTAATAGATCAAAATATCTACTGGGTATCAAATCATGGCCAATGTAACTAACATATTTACCATCCAAGGTAAAGTGAAGGTCATGTGCACCTATTCGAATCAGAGCTTTCCTTTACAGAATTATATTTTATAAACTACTTAAAAACTGGGACATACAGCTCTGCTAAAAAATAGTTTGGAAGTTTCTTACAACATTAACAGTATATTTGCAAAAGATCCAGAAATTGTACTTGTGGGTATTTATCCTAGAGAAATGAAAATTTACATTTACATAAAAATCTAAACGTAAATGTTCATGTTTTATTTATAACAATAAAAAACAGGCAAGAATAATGCAGAGGGTTGTCATTGCCTTCTCCAGGGGATCTTCCTTACTCAGGTATAGAACCTGCATCTCCTGCACTGACAGGTGGATTCTTTACCGCCAACCTTCCAGGTAAGCCACAAAGGAGTACTACTTAGTAATAAAAAAGGAACAAGTTATGTTTATATGTAACAAACTGGTTAGATCAAGGATCTATCCAAGGATAAGGACAGATCATTATGCTGAGTAAAAACACATCTTAAAGGTTACATATTGTATTATTCTATATATGTATAAAAATTCTTTAGGTGACAAAATTAACAGTGACGGCTGCCAGCGGTTAAGATTGGAAGATTATGAGCATGGAATAATAATATGAAGGAATTATTTTGTGACAAATTCTGTATCTGATTGTGGTAATAGTTATGTGAATAAATACATGTGATAAAATTTCATGTAACTATAATCTCATCTCTTAAAAAAACTTGAGTACATGTAGAAACTTGTGAAATCTAAACAAGGTTTTTAGTTGAGTTAATAGCAGTATACTGATGTAAATATTCTGACTTAAATAATATACTTTGGTAGCATAAGGTGCTATCATTATAGTAAAGATACAAATGAACTATGTATAATCTTTAACTATGAGGATAAACTATTTCAAAATAAAAAAAGTATAAACTTTAAGACTACTTCAAATAAAAAAAAAACTATAAATAGTAAAAATGTATGTGCCAAAAATATACTTAGAAAAATTAGTCTGAACTTCTTTTTTGGCTCTAGTTAGATTTTAGTGTTAATTTATTATTGACACAGTTTCTAGTTTATGGCAATAAACCCAAAGTGTATGACCATTGTATCCTTCTGTTGTTGTTGGTGTTACCATTTACCATTAAAAGGTGGCCATATATGTGGGATATCCCCAAATATTACATACTGGAGGGTGTACTACCAAATGGTTCAGTTAATTAAATATACTTCTTGGGCATTGGAGGGAATATACTGTATTAAATATATTTCAGCATAAAAACTTTAAACTGCCGATATCATGAAAATATTGATGGGTGTAAGAAAGAAAGTATTTGTGAATAATTTCTGGAAATCATCTTAATTATTTCAAATTTTGCATTTGACTGTTGCTCTGATTTTAAGTAAATTTTGATATCATTGCAAGACTTGAAAGACCATATTCCCTAAATACTTTAATTCACTGGGATTTTATGATACACTGCTTTACAATGTAACATCAGTTAAAAGTAAAAAAAAAAAAAACATGATTTTTTTCAGCACACAGAAAAGTGATCTGTCTCCAAAAATACACATAATAGAGACACAGATGTATAGAACAGTCTTTTGGACTCTGTGGGAGAGGGCAAGGGTGGGATGATTTGGGAGAATGGCATTGAAACATGTATAACATCATATATGAAACGAATCGCCAGTCCAGGTTCGATGCATGATACAGGATGCTTGAGGCTCGTGCACTGGGATGACCCAGAGGAATTGTATGGGGAGGGAGGTGGGAGGGGCTTCAGGATGGGGAACACGTGTCCACCTGTGGTGGATTCATGTGATGTATGGCAAAACCAATACAATATTGTAAAGTAATTAGCCTCCAATTAAAATAAATAAATTTATATTAAAAAATAAAATAAAATAACAACTCTACTCCATATATCCCTATATAATTCTCTAATATTTTGCACATACATAGTGTACTTAGTTCTCCAGTTACATTCTTGAGTTTTAAGACATAAAGTGTTTTTTCTATTTCTATTGCATCTTTGTTTTTTCTTAGCAAAATTGATAAATGCATTTTTGGTTCATAAGAATTGCTTTGTTGATTATAGAAGCTAGTACTATATTGAATGCTGTTTCTAGAAAACAAATATTTCAAATTATATCTAATCATCTGGTTCAAATATATTGCTTTCTCAGGCTTTTGTCAGCAAAACTAGCTCAATTTATCAATTCTGCGTATTCAATTGTGAATAAATAATAAAATATCTCCTACTTTTTACCTTTCTTTTATGAAGTAACTTAATTTTCACCAGATGTACAAAAGGTCTAGTAACTTTCATTTTGTAGAATAAGAACAAAATTTTAAAGATTTCAATATATTGTAGCTGGGAATAGAGAAGGGCATTGTAGCCTGTATACTAGTGGGGCAGTTCCCAGAAAGTTAAACTAACATCTGAAATTGACACAGAAAACCCATACCAAGGCTTTTGTGCAAGAGAACTAAAAGGTCATATTCACACAAATACTTGTGTACAGCCATTTATAGTAGCTTTATTCATTTGGGAAATTTGGATTTTATTTGGGAACTAACTCAAGTGTTTTTAATTGAGTAAACAGATTTTAAAAAAATTGTACTTCATACAATGCACTACTGCTGCTGCTGCTAAGTCACTTCAGACATGTCTGACTCTGTGCAACCCCATAGATGGCAGCCCACCAGGCTCCTTCGTCCATGGGATTCTCCTGGCAAGAACACTGGAGTGGGGTGGCATTTCCTTCTCCAATGCATGAAAGTAAAAACTGAAAGTGAAGTCGCTCAGTCATGTCTGACTCTGTGCAACCCCATGGACTGCAGCCTACCAGGCTCCTCCGTCCATGGGATTTTCCAGGCAAGAGTACTGGAGTGGGGTGCTATTGCATTCTCCTCAATGCACTACTACTCAGCATTAAAATGGAACAAAATATGGAAATACACAACAATAATGAATTCAAGTTGCTATATGTCAAATAAAGGAAGCTAGTCTAAAAGGGTCCCGGTGATATGAAACATGGTATGACTAAGCAGTTCCACCCCTGGGTGTGTATCTGGAAGAGTTAAAATACTAATTGAAAAAGTTACACGCATCCCAATGTTCACAGCATCACCAGTTACAATAACCAAGATATGAAGCAAACCATATGACCATCAAAAGACAACTGGTTTAAGAACATATAGTATATATATACCGTGTAATATTACTCAGCCCTCAAAAAGAATGAAATATTGTCATTAGCACTATATCAATGAACCTAGAGAATATTATGCACAGTGAAGTCAGTCTGGCAGAGAAAGGCAAATACTGCACAATGTCATTTATAATGTAGAAACTAAAAAATTATATAAATGAAGGTACATACAAAATAGAAATAGACTCACAGATATAGAAAACAAACGGGGTTACTAAAGGGGACAGGGAAGGGGGGTGGGAATTAGAGGTATGGAATTAACATATACAACCTATTGTACTTACAGTAGATAAGTAAAAGGACATACTGCATAGCTCAGGATATTATTCTCACTATTTTGTAATAACTTACAATGGGATATAATTTGCAAAAATACTGAATCACTATGCTAGACACCTGAAACTAACACAATATTGTAAATCAACTATGTTGTTTTTGTTGTTTAGTTGCTAATTCGTATGCAGCCCTTTTGTGATGCATGGACTGTGACTGTGTAGACCACCAGGTTCCTGTGTCTAATTTAAAAATTTAGTTAATATTTCAAATTTTATAGATATATTTTGTTATTTTTTAAAATTATGACACCCTTTATTTAATTTAGGCCATGTGGCTTGCAGGATCTAAATTTCCCCAACCAGGGATTGAATCCATGACCTGAGTAGTAAAAGTGCAGAGTCTTAACCACTGAACTGCCCGGGAATTCCCCATTATTTTAAAAATTTTTCTCTTCTTCTTTTTGTCACCCCCATGAGTATGTAACTAACCAAAAAGAAACAGAAGAACTTTACAACCATTTATAAAATACAATTAGATGACATACAAATGTTCAAGAAAGCACATGAAAACATGCTCAACATCACTAATGATTAAAGAAATGTAAATCAAAACTACAATGAGGTCCCATACCATACTGTTCTGAATGGTCATCATCAAAAAAAATCTACAAACAATAAATGCTGGAGAGGGTGTGGAGAAAAGGGAACCCTCCTACACTGTTGGTGGGAATGTAAATTGGTATAGCCACCATGGAGAACAGTACGGAGGTTCCTTAAGAAAATAAAGGAAGAGCTATCATATGATCCAACAATCCCACTCCTGGGCAAAAATTTGTCAGAAACCATAATTTGAAAAGATACATGTACCCCAATGTTCATTGCAGCACTATTTACAATAGCCAGGATATGAAATCAACCTAAGTGTCCATCAACAGAGGAATGGATAAAGAAGATGCAGTGCATATATTCAATGAAATATTACTCAGCTCTAAAAAAGAATGAAATAATGCCATTTGCTGCAACATGGATGGACCTAGTGACTGTCATACTGAGTGAAGTCAGTCAAAGAAACAGAAATAACATATGATATCCTTTATAGATGAAATCTAAAAATATGGTACAAATTAAAGTATTTATAAAAGAGAAACAGAGTCACACATGTAAATAACAAACTTACAGTTACCAGTCAGGGACGTGCAGGGAGGGATAAATTGCAAAACTGGGACTGACATATACAAACCACTGTATATATAATAAGGACCTACTGTAGAACACAGGGAATTTTACTCAATAGTCTGTAAAGGCCTATATGGGAATAGAATCAAAAAGACTAAATGCATATGTATATATAGCTGATTCACTTTGTTGTACATCAGAAACTACAACACTGTAAATCAAATATACTCCAACAAAAATTTTAAAATTATTAATTTTTTAAAAGCAGTTTAAAAACTGACAGATTTCCTAAGGTTCTATTATTTTATTCTCTATTAATGTGATTTTATATGTGACTATGAATTTATCTGTGCAATATTAATGTGAAATATCTACTTAGGAGTTAATTGGATAAAAATACTTGTCATCTGATTATTAGGCTTCCTGCTGGTAATACAAAATTATACTTGGCTACTGGAATTGACTTAAATGTTCACAAAAAATGTTATTTCTGATTCTACTGACTTTTCCATCATGTTTTATCTTCATCCAAATCAAAAGGACATTGTAGAACAAGGAAAAAATGACAAGTATGTAGGATCAGCCTTTGACCATTACTGTATGCCTACAACCGAATTTGCATCATGGGAATACCATCAAGTAACTATGGAGGTCACAATAGGTAAGTAACAACAGTTTTGTAGTTCAGTCTGCTTATCTGTCCCATGGGATGCAGAGTGTTAGTTCTAATTTCAGTGCCTACTGTGTAATGAAAAATTGGCAGGATGGTACGAAAAGAGCATCTGAGTAATGCAAGTGACAGAGACAAGCAAAGTTTGACACAAGATTCATATATGTACATAATGTGGCTGCTATTTAGTCACTTTGTAATCTTAGACAAATCACAGAATCTGTCTAAATGTAGTGCCTTCCCTTAACATGGAGGAATAATAGTAAACCTTCAAATGCTGCTAAGAGGATCAGAGACAATTAATGGAATAATTATATTCAATTAAGAATAAGATATTTGTTTGCCTTTTTGAGAGGATATTTTTAGGTAATCCCATAGTTTAAAGATACAGGGACACTATATATTCAGAGGATTTCTGATTATAATTCTATTACAGAGAATACAAAAGAACACAGCAGCAGAGAATAAAGAAACTTTCAGTGTTTAATTATATTTTCAGTGGAGTTAATCCATATGAAGCATAAAGTTGTAATTAGGTAGTGCTTTAGATGAAAATAATTACCATTTTAGGGACTTCACTTGAATCTTTAAGATATGCCAACTAATTAGCTCATTCCAAAGACAAAATGATAGTGCAACATCCTCTTTCAAAAACTGACCCTCACCACCTAGACAATTAAGTAATTTGAAAAGTACGATCTCCCTACAGTCCATTAAATACTGAGTAAACTAAAGTGAGAAAAACATTTTAGAAATAGTTAGCTAATTTGGACATACCTTCTGATAGTATTCACAAAAGCATTAGACTGCATTTTATGTCTTAAATCCTATGTTGTAATGATTAAAATTTGGTTTCTTTTTTTAGCTCCCTTAATAATGATTCCAAATTCCCAAGCATACATATTTTTTCAATTTAAAATATTAATCAAATTAGATATCATATTCCATTCACAGCCAAGTGAAATCAATTAGAATTTATAAATGTTTATACATGAGATGCACTAGGTTTCCAGGGGGATAAATAAAAGAAATAAATTATGAATTCTTGCCTCAGAGGGTAATATATAAGTGTGGACTATAATCTGAAAATAAGCTAAGAAAGTTTTTGTAAAGGAAAATTACCAAGTTAATACCTAAGAAAGAGATGCAGAGACCGTGATGAACACATTATCTATTGGAGTGAACAGTATAAAAATATCTCAAAGGCAAAAAATAAATAAATAAACAAAAAACCCACATAGGATTCACTGAGAATGATGTTAGACTGATTCAATGACTTTGAGAAAGGCAATGATGAGAGGGATATACAATATGTTGCTTGGGACAAGATTGTTTAGACTTTGTAATGCTAGATTTACGTATTTTAAAATGATGCTTTTCATTTTTCTAAATGGAAATTCATTTAAACTTTCTGAAGATAATTTTTTATCAGAGTAATAATGAAAAAGCAGAAATGGAAATGTCAGTTAAATTGGGGGATTTTTTCTTTTTTTTTAAATATGGGGAAAAGATAACTAACATTCCAACTATAGTGATATTAGAAGAAAGGAAAGACAATATGCACATGAGAAACCCTGAAAAATAGTCATCAGGATTTAAGGATGGAAGAGTTAAAACCGAATAAGAACTAGCTATCAACATAGAAAGCTTTTAACTCCAGGCAGCTTCGAGAATTGGAAAATTAAGATGAACTCATCTAGTGTGCAGGGAGAAATATTTTAAAAGCCTGTTGAACTCAAAGAAGCAAAACATTTAAATGGAACTATCTGAGGAATCACTACAAATTGGGAATTGCACACTAAAACTGCAGAAAACTCAGACTGGCAGGAATAATTTTAAGGTCCAGCACATTGATGAGAGAACTAAGGCCACAGACTTGAACGAAATCTCTAACTGAAAGCTAGCAAAGAGAATATCCCCCAGGAGAAATCTGAAGAATAACAATACTTGAGAATGTAAAGAAAAAGCATCAAGGAAACTTATTTATTATGATTTATATAAAGCAATATTTTTAAAAAGAATGAAATGGCCAATTGTGTTGCTTTCTATAATGAAGTCAGAGAAGGTGGGACAAAGAGGAGAAAACTGAACTGACAACTGAAGAGACTATGTTAGAAGATTAAGTTCCAAGAGGTAGGGATGAAAACCAGATTAGGGCCTTCCCTGGTGGCCCAGTGGTTAACAATCTGCCTTCCAATGCAAAGGATTCAGCTTTGATCCCTGGTTGGGGAACTAAGATCCTGCTGCATGCATTATAAAAATAAGTAAATAAGAAAGTCAAATAAATAAGAAAGAAAATCAGATTAAAAGGATTAAGAAATTAGTATTTGATGAGCAGTTGGAGGCAGCAAATAATGTACCATGCTTTCTAGAATGTTTACAATTCAAGATTTAGTCAATGTGAAATTCTTGAAGGAGGTCTATCTAGCCAGAAAATGGGATTGTCATTGAAGCCTAGAATACACGGAGCCAACAGTAATGAGTATAGGCTCTGGCGGCTAGAGTAGAATCAAGGAGAGAGCACAGAGAATCCAGGGAGAGCCTGCCTGGTCTGCAAACGGACCTTAGAGCTCACAGAGGAGGCAGCCTCGTAACAAAAATGTTGCTCCCAACAGCTTAAGTAGCTGTTTGCCTGGAGAAATGGCAATAGATATGGAAAAGGAGAAGCACTCAAAGGAGAAGAACTCGATATCAGGTAGGTATATCAGAGAAGAGAGTATCAAATACTTATGAAATGACACACAGCAAGGTGACCAAAAGTAAAGCATTGTGAGGGGGTCATTGAGAATTTACGACGGTGATTCAAAATGGGACTAAAAAGGAAGTCATGACCTTATAAGTTTTGTTAAGAAATGACAACTTTCCCTCCAGTAGAAAGAATAACAGGATCCCAAGCATGGGGGTGATAGTTATTTCAGTCAATCACAAGATTTGCCAAGCTATTCCCTTAGCTTTATGAAAAAAGAAGAAAGGTAGAGAAAATGAAAATAATCAATTGTCAATCATAGGACAATTTATGCATGTTTCCTCTAATTTTGAAATTTCAGAAGCCTCCAAGATTGGGAATTAGGAAACTCATAAATACTCTGAATATTAAGTTTATGTTAAAGCCTGCCTTTAAGTTTCAAAAGAAAAAAAGTCTGAGTGGTCTCTGAAGTTACAGTAAAAGCAACTGTAAAAATGGTGGGAATGATTATTCATTACACTACAATGAT
This sequence comes from Capricornis sumatraensis, assembly GCF_032405125.1. Taxonomy (NCBI): domain Eukaryota; kingdom Metazoa; phylum Chordata; class Mammalia; order Artiodactyla; family Bovidae; genus Capricornis; species Capricornis sumatraensis. The sequence continues at coordinate 40,407,161 of NC_091074.1, read as the reverse complement.
TATTACACTGTAATGATTATTCATTACAATAAAGGGACTTATTGTATTATTTAGATCTGAGGAATGACCCAGTATGACTATGAGCAAGCCAATGGGAACAAACAGGAAGATGCTCAACAGAAAAGACAGCAAAGAACTGAGATTCTCAAGTGAACCTCCCCTGCATCTAAAGATACTGAATAATTTCTTCACAACAGTAGGAAAAATCCTACCACTGGAAACTATTATGAATTAAAAATAACTGACTATGGTGCAAAGTAACCAGTCACTTGGGGATGACTTGCCTATATTACTAGCTTACAGAAACAGACAAATAAAATATAAGCTTCCGTTCAATTATTTCATTTGTTAGAGCTTTCTGAAAAAACACTTTAAATTTTGATCTGTATCAAGAATAAATGCATCACTGTAGCTACACTAAGGCAATGGCACCCCACTCTAGTACTCTTGCCTGGAAAATCCCATGGACGGAGAAGCCTGGTAGGCTGCAGTCCATGGGGTCGCTAAGAGTCGGACACAACTGAGCGATTTCACTTTCACTTTTCACTTTCATGCATTGGAGAAGGAAATGGCAACCCACTCCAGGGTTCTTGCCTGGAGAATCCCAGGGACGGGGGAGCCTATTGGGCTGCTGTCTGTGGGGTCGCATAGAGTCGGACACGACTGAAGCGATGCAGCAGCAGCAGCAGCTACACTATACATTTTATAGAGTCCGAGATGATGTACCAACACCCATAATTTTCAAGAATTACCACCCAGAGGGAAAATCATCAGTTGTGAAAATAAACATTTTTTAAAATTAGTGTGAGCTATTTATTAGGGACATACTTTCCTAAAATGAATGATCACTTTTAAAATTCATGACCCAAAACTGTTGCTCTTCTTAGCTGTGATATTGGCACCCACGAGCACTGTGTGTTAGGAGAAAGATGCTTTTTTTAAAACCTGTTAATTTAACTTATGTAAATTAATTGGCTGAAACACAAAGCAAGAGTGCAGAATTTTACCATTTGGATGGCTTTATTAACTGAAAAGTCAGGTGTTGAAATACATTTAAAGCTCCGTTATTCTGTTCTCTGCTGGTGTGATGTGGGCAGATTCTCACTTGTTAATTATATTGTGTATAAAAAAGTGGAAAACTAAACTGAAAGAAATAAAATATTCTATATAAGTACTTTTTCGCGTGGAAGCTTATGCCCACAAAGAAATTCAGCACTTTCTGTCACAAAACTAGCTTTGTCCTAATCACAACCCCACAGTCAGAGATTATGACAGAATTACTTCCTTTTTCAAATACTGCTTTTTGCTATAATAAAATCTCTTATTACTCTACAATCAGTATTCATCATTATGCAATAGCTACTTAAATATACCTACCCAGAAACTCTCTTGAAACTTATAACAAACTGACTCTTGTCACTTCAGAGGGTCAATTTTCAAAAATAAAGTACTGACAACACTTAATGAACAATTCAGAACTGCTGATTTTTCAGACTGTACATGGTTGCAAATTTCAGCTTTGTAACTATTCTTACCTTCTTTACTCAACTGTTGTAATGTTAAGTTAAAGGACTGAATTTCTACTTACCAAAAATTCACTCCAAAAATTTACAATAATATTTCTTGTGAGAAACTGTGATTTCACAATTAATATTTCATAGGCCAGATTCTTCAAACATATTAAACATATAGCAGTTTACATCTCTTTTAAAAACATTGTGAATCTGCATCTTTTCTATGGATTTTAAACATCAAAAGATACTTTTAAAATTCCTATGCTGATTCAAATTTAGCATATGAAATTGAATAATTTATAAATATATATACATTATCTATAAACAGTTATCAAACTAGATCTATATTTTGATACCTATTTCCAGATTCTAGTGTTCTTGAGAATCTTTCAAATATATGTAAAAATGGATATAACATTTGCTTGAAAATACAGTTTTTCTAAAGGTGAAATGAGGATAATAATTCTAATCTCATATTTTAGCAACTGGAAAAATATGAGGTGATATTTATGAGTAAGCAATAAATAATTATGATTGAATATTTTAGTAAAAAAATAAAAAATGAGGATGAGAAAAATAGAATCACTGTAAGGTGAAAGACATACTCTGATTTAAATTGATAAGAAGAATGTTTAGAAAATATTTAAGAACTGAAAGAAACCAATTCAACACAAATATAGCTGCCATTTGGGAATTAAGAGTATGAGCAATGGCAAGTGATCAGTTTGCAGCTGAACTTTTGCTGCTGAGCCTTAGCGACTCCACTTGACTCACAGTTTTCAACAAGGCAGGCTATTAACTGCATACCGGAAATACAAGGCAGGCATAATTGAGACAAACAAGACATCCATCATATTTTCAATGCCCAGAGACTGTGTTTTAAGTTACCTCTGTCTCAAACTGAAATGATAAAAGCCTTAACTGCCTTAGGAGAAAATATTACTGCATGTGGCTATGGTTGAGGGAAAAGTCTTTACTTGCTGGAGGTACTGCAAAAATGTTTGTAACTCATGCAGATGGGGGATAAGGAAAAGGCAGGCTGTCTTAAAATGGAAATAGGAAAAAGAGTTCAGGATAATGTGTTGGAAAATAAAAAGGGGTTGTAGTTTGATTAAAAGCATGAACTCTGCACAAAAAGCTTGTAGGTCCTTGAAAATGAGCCCAGGTATTCTTGTGCCTGGCAACACTGACCTGCCAACATTGTCTAACAAACCAGCTTTATGAGAAAGTAGATTAGTTAGTAGACAGTGAAGTGGAATTCCAAGCGTGATTTTTGCTGAGATTTATTTGAGATGCCATGTTTACTTTTCAGAAAACCTCACAGATAGGAGTGGCACTGTGAGTCCAGGATTATTAACCAAGTCATAGTGTAGCTTCATGTTCCTGTGTTATTTAATCCTTATGTCCCACATCTATTTTAGAGGTCAAGAGACTTTATACAAAAGTTTATCTATAAATATAGTGTCAGACATGCATAAGACCTTGGACAAAAATTGATTCAAAGAAATATGGAGCCTGTTTTGTTGAAGTTTAATGATTATAACAGGTATTTATTAATTCAATAAATACAGAATAATACTAGTTGTTTCCATTTCTTTGAAGTAATGTATAGGGAGCTATGAGAGCTAAAACAAAGGGATATGATCTAGTTTCAAGACACATGGCATGTAAGTGGAGAAATTATATGTGAGAAGTCAAATTGATAAAGGGATGAAGAGGGGTCAACAGAAGGACGAGCAGGCCAAGCAGACTGAGCCTGATGGACATGCTCAGTATAACCTACTATAGGTGGCATAGGTAGAAAAGAGAAGAGTATTTGCAGATGAGCCTGGGATATCCCACAGGGACTTATAGTTCAAAAAAGCTAAGACCTTTGAGCTTTAACCTAATAACTGACAAATGGTTTTAAATGGGAAGGGAAATCATAAAATTATGTAACTACTGCTACTTTTATGAAGATCATTATAAATGCAGAAGTAAATGGATTGGATAAGGAGGGCTGCGGTTGAGAAGGGATAGCCCTATTATTTTGTCAGTAAGAATGCTTAGGAGACTGTTATAGCAGAGTGACACTCTTGATTACCCAAATCCTTTTCTTCATTTCTCCAACACTGAATGACCCAGGTCTCAGTGGCCTCTTTTCTTCTTCATATAAGCTTACAATCTGGATGCACTCACAGCTCATGGTTTAAAAATAATTGATCCTGATATTTCCCAAATTCACATCTAATCCATCCAATAAAAGCACAATCTAACCTTGCATTGCCATCTCCATTCTTAACACCATGGTCCAAGTCACTAATTCCTCTCCCTTAAAGGAGTGAGTTTCTTGACAATTTCTTAACCTCTATTTTTCTACAGTGCTCTATGAAACTGTATCTCAACAACAAAAACAACTAAAATATAAAAACAAGACCTCTTCTATCTTTTCCCAACTCAGAAACACTCTAGTACCTCGGAAACAACTTTCAAATAAAATCCAATATCCCTACTGTGGCATATTTTGTTTTCCATTAAGTGGCTGCAACATTAACCATTCCACATGATCTTTGGAATCTTGCCACTTCTCCACTAAGAAAGCAAATCCATTATCTCTACCCCTTTGACTCTGGATGGGTCAGTGACTGGTTTGACCAAAAGATTATGGAAGAAATGATGTTGTACCAGTTCTAGAAATAGCCGTTACCTAACTTGGCAGCTTCCTCCACCTACTTCTTGGAATACTTGGCTTTAAAACTCCTGTTCTTAGAACACTCCCTTTAAACCCAGGCCCCAACTTACAGTTAGTTCATGACCCAAAAATAAGTCACACATAATAAGCCTCTTTGTTTGAAAGTTTTAGATAAGTATCCAATGAATAGCCAACATCAGCTTAGCCAAGAGACATCTGCATACAGCCCAGATGAACCTTTGAATGAGTACAGGCCCAGCTGACATCTGAGTAACCTCACATAAGAAACTTCAAGCAAGAATACCATCTCCTAAAAACAGTCATGCAGGAGAATCCAGCTTTCTTGTCTCCCCGCAAAGATCAATGACTGAACAGCTACCCGTGAATAAAAACTCCAGGCAACGTCTAAAATTCACTTAGGAAGTTTTAGAACATAAGATAAAGAAGGCAACTTCATTTTACCCACATCCTCCCATCCCCCAGGCCATTTCCCTTCACGGCCAATAAGGAATTTCCCAGCTTGGAAGATTTTTCTCTTACCAGAAAAAGAAGAAGTGGGTGAGTGATCAGCCTCTCCAGCATTGAATGCAGGACACAATATGAAGATTCAGCTTCAGTTTCACTCCATTTAGACCGAGAAAGCTGAGACATACTAAGCCAGCTATGAACAATGAAGAAAATTAGAGTCAATTAGCAGACATGCATGGGAGTTATTATAGTTCATGAAGACCTTCTCTGCAGACAAACTCAGCAGAATTTGCCTCTGAGGTAGTCACTTGCCAGCACAATTTCATGGCCCCACTGCAAAACTCACCACCTTGTGCCCCCAAAGTTATCTGTACTTACTGCTATGAGCTACCAGAGTACCTGCATACTCCCTCACCACCACATCACTGCCAGAACCCAGGACCCACACTGGCAGCCATACAAGTTTCCTACAGCTATACAAGTATAAGATGCCAGCTAAGTTCCTACCAATATCTCTGGCTATCTAAGTGAGAAGCCACTTTTGTAGCCAGTTCAGGCTTCTGCAGGTTTGCAAGTACAAGATACCCGCCAAGAGCTCTACCTTCTGACTGACCCCTATATCACCAGGTCTGTGCTTGAGACTAGCCCCTCCAGATATGCATCCACATGCCACCAGACTGATACCTGTCTTGGGTTCTACTGGAGTGCACACACACAGACACAGGGGAATGGGTGTAGCCACAGAAGAGCACCCTAACTCTGGGCCCAGAGTTGGCACCAGACCTCCATCTCTGTATGTCTACAACTAGCCCCTGCTGACACATACACACTTGCAGCTGGCCCCCACAGCTGAGTATGTGCACACCACTTACTTCAGCTACTATCACTGCTTGACTTGGTCCGATGTTACTGGATCTAGAGGTGCCACCTAGAATAAAAACAGCTATTGTGGATCCTCTATAGTTCTATGTGACAAGAACCATATAGTTGAAACTGTGAACCACAGTGGCCAGAGCTGAAAAAACATCATGCCCGCCCAGACCCATTGCTGCCATATATTCCTGCACATGACATTCTGCACAATTAGACCCAGGGTCACAGCATCATCTAGCATGCTGCCACCCATAAGTAAAAAGGTTCCCTTACTAAAGTCAGTCCGTAAAGCTTGGAAAAAGTGAATGCTTCTTCAAATGCATAGATGCCTTTGCAAATCTACAAGGACCCAAAAGATTCAGGGAAATATGTCTCCACCAAAGTAATACAGTAATCATCCAGGAACTGGCTACAAAGAAAAGAACATTCTGAAACTGCCTAATAAAGAATTCAAAATAACTGCTATACAGGTAATCAGAGAGTGATCAGAGAATACATATAACCCATAACAGAAAAACAATACAAGAATACATTGAAAAGTTCAGCAAACAGGTAAAAAACAAAAAAGAACCAAACAGAAATTTGGGAGCTAAAGATACAATGTGTGAACTGAAGAATTCAACAGAAAGTTTCAATAGTGAACCTGAACAAGCAGAAGAAAGAATTAGTGAGACTCAAGGCAGATCAACTGAAATTATTTAATCAGAGGGGTGAATAAGAATGATAATAATAATCTGCAATGAAGAAAGTCTATGTACTACTTAACTACTATAAAAAAAAAATTATATATGAATCACTGGAGTCCCAGAAAGAAAAGAGAATAGAAAGCAGTAGAAAGCTTATTTAAAGAAATAATGGCTGAGAACTTTTCAATTCTGGGGAGAGATCTAGAGATACAGGCTCATGAAGCTAACAGGTAATCTCAAAATTTCAATCCAAAACAATTTGCATCAAAACTTATAATAAAACTGTCTAAAACAAAAGAATTTTAAAAGCAGCAAAATTAAAAAATAAATAAATAACAACAACAAAAAAACCTTCTCTCATAAAAGGTAAACCCTTTTAAGAATACCAGCTGATTGCTCAGCAGAGACCTTGAAGCAGATTCTCAGAAGGCCAGGAGAATATGGGGTGATATAATCAAAGTCCTAAAACACAGAAAATACCATCCAAGAATATCTTACCCAGAAAAATTCTCTTTCAGAATTTAAGGCAAAATAAAGAATTCCTTTAGTTAAAAAAAAAAAAAAAAAAAAAAAGGCTGAAAGTGTTCAATGCCACTAAACCTGCCTTATAAGCAATCCTGAGAGAAATTCATCAAGTTGAATCAAAAGCACACTAATTAATTAACTGCAGATATATGAAAATATACAATACACTGATAAGCATATGGTCAAATACCCCAATACTATAAAATGGTGGTTTGATAAATAATTAACTTTGCTAAAGGAACAAAAGTGTGATAAGTAGCTATAGTTTCTATAATTTTTTAATGAATACACAATATAAAAAGAGGTATGGAGACATCAAAAATGTCAAAGGGGGAACTCAAAGAAAAGGCTTTGAGTGCAACTGAAGTTCAACTGTTACACTGAGAAATATAATGAGTTACACTGAGAAATATAATGAGGCTTCAATGTTTTATTGAAGCCTCATGAGAACCACAAAGCAAAAATCTATTATAGATAACCCAAAGATAAGAAGAAAATAATCAAAGCATATCATAATGGAAAGTCATCAATTTATAAAGGAAGCAAAAGAAATGGAACTGCAAAACAACTAGAAAACGATAAGATGGCATTAGTAGATATATCTGTTTTTAGTAGAAACAAGAAAGATAACAAATAAAAAATCTCATGCCAGAAAGAACTGGAAGAAAAAACTCACAGAAGGAAAGATGTAACAAAGATCTGAGTACAGATACATGAAACAGAGACCATAGAAAGAATAGAAAAGGTCAACATGATTAAAAAGCTGGATTTTTTAAGAGAAAATTGATAAAACTTTAACTAAACTAACTCAGAAAAATAAAATCAGAAATGGCAAAGGACATACTACAATAGTTAAGACAGAAATACAAAGGATCATGAGAAACTATTATAAATATACAACCGCGAACTTGATAACAAAGAAGAAATCAATATATTACTAGAAACATAAACCTATGAAGATTAAATCGTGAAGAAATAGAAAACATGACAAATGATGAAAGAGGGGGTAAATCAGTAATGAAAAAACTCCCCAACAAAGGAAAGAAAACTAGGTGATTGCACTGGTGAGTGTTACCAAATATTTAAAGAAGTAGTAATGCTAATTCCTTTAAAATCCTTCAAAAAAAACTGAAGAGTAAGCAACAACTCCAAGGTCATTTTATGAGACATGTGTCGCTCAGTCATACCCAATTCTTTGTGATCCCATGGACTGTAGCCTGTCAGGCTTCTCTGCCCATGGGATTTTCCAAGCAAGAATATTGGAGTGGGTTACCATTTCCTCCTCCATGGGATCTTCCCAATCCAGGGATCAAACTCATGTCTCTTGTGTCTCCTGCTTTAGCAGGTAGATTGTTTACCACTGTACCATGTGGGAAGTCTAAGGCCTATATTACCTTGATACTAAAGACTGATAAGGACACTACAAGAAAATTACTGACCAATATGCCTGATGAAAATCAATGTAAAACTTCTTAACAAAGTATTATCTAATTGATTTCAACAGCACATTAACGGATCATTCATCATAATAAAGTGGGATGTAACCCTGAGATTCAAGACTGGTTTAACATCTACAAATTGATAAACTCTATACACCACATGTATAGAATAAGAGATAAAAATAATGTGATTATCTTGATAGATGTAGACAAATCATTTGACAAAACATTACTTCTCTTCATGATAAAAAATAAATTCCAAAGGAATTGAAAGCAGGATCTCAGAGATATGCACACCCCCATATTCTATGCATCATTATTTACAATAGCCAAGATATAAAACAATGTGTCTGTCAGTGAATGAATGAAGGAAGAAGATATGGTATATTTATACAATAGAATATTATCAAGCCCTGAGAAAAGGAAATCATGCTATTTATGACAGCCTGAATGAAACTAGAGGGCATTATGCTAAGTGAAAAGAATCAGAGAAAGACAAATACTATATACATATATAGAATCCAAAAAAGCCAGACTCAGAGAAACAGAGAGCAGCGTGGTAGTTCTCAGGACTAAATGTGAGGGAAAATGGGAAGATGTTGTTCCAAGTGTACAAACTTTCACTTATAAGATTGTTTTGAGATGTATGTACAGCTAATAATACTGTAGTATATAATTGGAAAAAAAGTGTCTCAGAGGATATCTCCTCTCAAGAGTAAAGTCTAGGCTTTGCATACTGATGCAGTTTACAGAGATGGAGATTAATGCATTGCTATGGGCAGTTTTTCTAAGGGCAGCATCTTAGTCCATTTAGCAAGAAGTCCTTGAAAGTGAAAGTAAAACCATGAGAAGCTGCATAATTGAATCAAAATTGCTATATGGACTTACTAGCAAGTCCATATAGCAAGAATACTGGGGTTCCCTGGTGGCTCAGATGGTAAAGAATCCACATGCAATGTGGGAGATCTGGGTTCGATCCCTGGGTTGGGAAGATCCCCTCAAGGAGAGCAAGGCAACCCATTCCGGTATTCTTGCCTGAGGAATTCCATGGACTGAAGAGCCCGGTGGGCTACAGTCTATGGGGTTGCAAAGAGTCAGACATGACTGAGTGACCTAAGCACAGCACAGTAAGAATACCATAGAGGTAGCTTATAAGTAACAGAAACCGGGACCTCCCTGGTGGTACAGCGGTTAAGATTCCATGTTTCCAATGCAGAGGGTTCAGGTTTGATCCCTAGTTGGGGAACTAAGATTCCACGTGCCATGTGTCATGGCCGAAAACTAATATCAAATTAATAAATAAATAACAGAAATTTATTTTTCACAGTTCTGGAGGCTGGGAAATTCAAGATCAAGTCACCAGCAGTTTAACTTCCCATGAGGGCCCGCTATCATGCACAGCCATCTTCTAGGCATGTCCTTACATAGGAGTGGAGAATGAGGTAGCTCTTCAGAATCTGTTTTATAAAGGCACTAGAGCAATTTATGAGGGCTTTACCCTCCTGATCTAACAGCTTCCTAAAGGTCCCACTTCCAAACATCACCACAATGGGTATTAGGATTCAACATATGAATTCTGGAAGGATAGAGTCTACTGAAAGGGGAAAACAGACTGTTTAGAAAAGATAGCCTAGAATGGGGTATGGAGAGTAAATATGTTTTTCTAAGTCTTAAGCTATGCCAATCCTTGCAATTTACAGGTGGTATTGTATCAGTTTATCACATGTCACTGAGGTTATATATTTAACTAATGAAATAGTTGGCTATTTACAGAAAGAATATCCAGCATGGAATAGGACCTCTGGACTTCAAAAAAAATAAAAAATACTCTATTTGTTATTTGATTTTTGATTTAATTATGCAGTTTCTCATGGTTTTACTTTTACTTTCAAGGCTTCTTTATCTCTTAGCTTAATTTCTGGCTCTTTACCTGCAAGTGCCTCCGATGCCAGGCTATTAGTTGAAAGCAAAATCCATTTGCTAAGAGCTTGGCTTTGACTCAGAAAATCCTAAGTTCTGGCTCTACTGTTGTGACTGTGTTCACTCTGTTGCTAGGAAAATCAGGAGAAACAAAAAGTGATGCAAGATGCTTCCAAGGTTCTGTCTCTTACAATTCCTTTATGAAAACAAAATGCTCATCTGTTTGCTGTTACTGTTTTTTTGTTCAGTCAGCATTGCGTTCTTATGTTTAGAGAACTCTTCTTTTTTTTGAAAATGTTATTCTTGAAAGTATTACTTTAGCTTTTTTTCTGCTGTTTTATATCATGTTTATTTTGCCATTATTTTTTCCTTACTGTGCTTTTTGCTTTTTGGTATTCTGGGGATTCTAGTAGAGAAGCAAATTAACTATTAAATTGTGTTTCCAAGGATAAAAAAAATTATCAAGGATAATTCTTATTGTAATTGTTTCTTAAGAGGTTTATGGCCCTCTGTAAGCTTTTAAGATGCCATGGTTATTATGAACATCAGTTCAAAACTGTCAGGTAAGGCTTAAAAAGATGGGGAAAAGTCTATGATTGTACAGTTCTTGATCATTATATTCTTTTAATACAAAGTTCTTAGCTCTCTTTAGTGAAATTGGTAACTAGTACTTAAGATGCTAAAAAGTTATTCTATTACTAATTAAAATGTGTGTCCACATCAAGTAATGCTCAGACACCAGGTAGGTTTCCCAAAATTCAACACAATCCTGGAACTATTGACCCTGAGGTAGCACTGTATCCCGCTCATAAAGGGTTCCATCCAAAAAGACCACACTTCACTCCAAACTTCAACTGCAAGCCTAGATTGTTTCCTATACTTCTGACTGACTGACTATAAATCACAGATTGCCACGAATCCCTCTTAGGTTCCCATCTTTGTGGCTCACAAATGTCATAAAATCTGTTTACTCACAAATTATTGGTTTATTATGAAAGATATCAAGGCTTCCCTGGCAGCTCAGATGGTAAAGAATCTGCCTCCAGTACAGGATACCCAGGTTTGATCCCTGGGTTGGGAAGATCTCTTGAAGAAGGAAATGGCAACCCACTCCAGTATTCTGGCCTGGAGAATTTCATGGACAGAGGAATCACAAACAGTCAGACATAATTGAGCAACTAACACACACATAAAGGATATTAAAGAACATGAATCAATAGCCAGACAGAGAGAAACACAGGCTGAGATCCTGAACAAAAGAGCTTCTGTCTCCATGGAACATGAAGCCCAAGAAGATGGCACCTGGAACTATTCTGTTTCCCCAATCTAGAAGCTTCCAGAAGCCCATACATAACTCCGGAGCAGCCAGAAGGAAGAAATGTTATGGCAAAGTTATGGGGAAGAGCAATCAGTTCCCATGTTCTCTCCAGGCAAGCCAGTCTCCCTGTATTTCCATTTCAAACCCAGAAGCTCTCTAAAATTTCTGCTTTTGGATTTTCTGTGGAGGCTTCATCACAAAGGCATGACTGGGTAAATCATTGGCCCCTGGCAAATAATTCAACCTCCAGCTCCTCTTCCTTCACGCAAGGAGGTCTTAGGATGCGACTTAAAGTTCCAACCTCTGATCACATGATTGGTTTCTTTGGCAACCAGTTCTCATTTAAGTGGGGTCCAAAAACCGCCTCACTGACATAACAAATGACACTGTTATTGAAAGCAGCTTTTTTGTCCCTTCCTGCAGGCCCATTTCTGTTCCCTTCTAATTTTAAAGAAAAGAACCTAATTATAGGAATGAGATCACTAAATAATTGAAACCAACTCCTGCTTTATGTACTACTGAATGCACACCATGCTCTGTTTAACCTGCTGATTCTTTCATAGATAAAAGAAGAGTGACAAAGTAAGCAGTTAAAAATTAACTGGCTCTCTACCCTCAACAGACCCCTAACCAATCCTGCAGGCAGATCATGCAGGCAAGGTATCATCTGAAGAAGAGTCAGTCTGCACTCAATGGAGAATGATGCATAACCCAACCTCCTGCCTTGAGTTACTGAGCTTCTTCATCCTGCTCCATTTTTCCTTTTAAAAACTGTCATTGCTAAGCATAACCTTCAGAGCTGTTACCTGGACATGAGCCCACCTTTTCCCCAGATCACTGAGTTTTCTGATTAAAGCACCTTTACTCTTTACTTACACTTTTCTGGGATGGATGAAGCACAAACTGGAATTAAGATTGCCAGGAGAAATATCAATAACCTCAGATGACACCACACTTATGGCAAAAAGCGAAGAAGAACTACAGAGCCTTTTTATGAAAGTGAAAGAGGAGAGTGAAAAAGTTGGCTCAAAATTCAACATTCAGAAAACTAAGATCATGGCATCTGGTCCCACACTTCATGGCAAATAGAAGAGGAAACAGTGGAAACAATGACAGACTATTTTGGGGGGCTCCAAAATCACTGCAGATGGTGACTGCAGCCATGAAATTAAAAGATGGTTGCTCCTTGGAAGAAAAGGTATGACCAACCTAGACAGCGTTTTAAAAAGCAGAGACATTACTTTGCCACCAAAGTCCATCTAGGCAAAGCTATGGTTTTTCCAGTAGTTATGTAGGGATGTGAAAGCTGGACTATAAAGAAAGCTGAGCGCTGAAGAATTGATGCTTTTGAACTGTGTGTTGGAGAAGACTCTTGAGAGTCCCTTGGACTGCAAGGACATCCAACCAGTCCATCCTAAAGGAAATCAGTCCTGAGTGTTCATTGGAAGGACTGATGTTGAAGCTGAAACTCCAATCCTTTGGCCACCTGATGCAAAGAACTGACTCATTGGAAAAGACCCTGATGCTGGGAAAGATTGAGGGCAGGAGGAGAAGGGGACAAGAGAGGAATAGATGGTTGGATGGCATCACTGACTCAATGGACATGAGTTTGAGTAAACTCCAGGAGTTGGTGACGGACAGGGAGGCCTGGCGTGCTGTAGTCCATGGGTTTGAAAAGGGTCGGACATGAATGAGCGACTGGACTGAACTGACACCTGTCTCTTGAATAATTAGCTTATGAGCCAAGAACATGGAACCTGGGTTCAGTTACATTACCACTCTCTAACTTAGGAAATCTCAGGTGTTTCAGGAGCTGTGAGCCAGCGGCTGTGAATGAAGACCAAATACACACTAGAAGTATATATTTGGTCATCTGAATGGTAAATATTTATTCCATATGTATCACAGATGCCAAATGATTGCTATTGCTTTGTTTTATTTAGATGAAAAATACAATTGAGACAACATGAATTTGGGAATTAGGTGGACCTGAATTAGCACCTATAGCTACAATATACCAGTTATATTGAGGGAACTTGGGAACCATTACCTAACTTCAATTTTTCTCATTTGTAAAACAGAGTTAATATTCTGTATGCTCTAATCTTGAAGATTAATGACAATATAGCACTGCTTAGCATAGTATATACCATACAGTGCTCAGTAAAATCAATTGTCATCTTGCAAGAAATAACCATTCATACCTACATTTCTTACATTTCCTGTGTGTTTCTCAAAGCCTTCAAATATTGCCTTTATATGCAAGGACATAGAACTCTGCATTAACAGGAGAATCAGTGAGGCATATAGTTTTCATTGAGAGGAGTATCATGGGTTTTTCTTTTAACAGAGACTCAGGGTAATCATCTCTTAGCCAGAAAGGACTCCACTGGTTTCTCTTCTTTGAGTTTCAAGAAGACAGGTCTGTAGTACAGAAATATGTGCACCACAGGGTTGGTTTGGCAGGCGAGACATTTGCTATTTTTAAAGCATATATGTTGCTTTCTGTTTCTAAAACACCAGAGGTTCTTCTCAATGCTGAAATTTCGCCTTTGTCAAGCTCCATAGGAAACTGATGTAGTCCATGCTCAAAAGACATTCAATAAAAAGCTATGAAGCTGCCATTGACTTCACATCTCCACTGGAGGAAAAAAAATGTTACAGAATGTCAGGTCAGTCTTAAAAAGTTATGCTTATGCTATTACAAAGGGCTGAGAATTCAGCTTTTAAAATATCCCTCTGGGTATGGTAGCTCTGTGAGAGAATGGAAAATGCCATTGAAAAAAGGTTAGTAGTTTTTTCTTAGTTTTCTAATCCCTTTATACTTTTCCTGAAGCATAACATCATGCTGTTTGTGAGATCTTCTGGCAGGGTGTGAATTTCATTTAATGGTTTCCCATCAACCATCCCAATTGCAAGAAAAAAAAAGTGAAGGGGCTTCTGTATTAAAACAAACAGACAAAAAACACAACTAGAAACACCCTCCTTTTTGCTACTCCACTTATAATAGCCTGGAAAGCTACACAAACTCTGGAAATCATTAGAGCTTTACTGTGAGAAATTTTAGTACTCATAAGTCAGATTTTATGAAAGCAGTGCGTAAAAGTTGATGAACTGTTTACTGTGGCCATATTCCTCCAATTAACAGTACTCTGTGGATGTATTAATACTTTGCAATAGTGTACAAGAAGAGCTGCTACAATATCCCCAAATGTTGTTTTAAATGAGATGGAAATTTATTTCTCTGTCCTGAAAGGGTATACGGTTAGTAGGCTACAGTGGCCGAGAGGCTTGGAAGAATGCACCCAAGCAAGGACCCTCAGCCCTTCTCATTTCTCCTCTGCCTTTGCCCAGGGTGTTGGATGTGTCTGTAGGGTTGAAGCTGAAAGCCTGTAGAACTGGTTCCTGCAACACAGGGTAAGGAAAAGAAATAAGAGACCAAACATGTATATATACATAAAGATTATCTTTTTTGGGGGTGCAAAACTTGCCACTCCAAAATGTCTCTTTGGCATGTAGATTATTTCATATTGATAACAAACAAAACACAAAAGACCTAGAAAGTCTAACCTTCCCCCTAACTTTCTAAAATACTGTAAATAGAGAACCTATTATTAAGAAAGGAGTTACCACCATAGGTAACTATAGTAGGACCCTAGTGTGTAGAAAGGCAGGAACCTAGAAAAGTCTGTTAAAAATCTCTCTCTGGGTCCCACTAGGTCTGCTGCTGCTGCTGCTAAGTTGCTTCAGTCGTGTCTGACTCTGTGCAACCCCATAGACGGCAGCCCACCAGGCTCCCGTCCCTGGGATTCTCCAGGCAAGAACACTGGAGTGGGTTGCCATTTCCTTCTCTAGTGCATGAAACTGAAAAGTAGAAGTGAAGTCTTCAGTCATATCCGACTTCTAGCAACCCCATAGACTGCAGCCTACCAGGCCCCTCCATCCATGGGATTTTCCAGGCAAGAGTACTTGAGTGGGTTGCCATTGCCTTCTCCTCATGTCCCAGCAAAGATTTGTTTATCAAACATTTGCTTTTCCATATTCATGTGAAGTACCTTCCTCCCCTTTGAAGTCCCAAACCACTTCTCCAACATCCTATTTGTCTTTAGCTGAAGATGATATTTAATGTGATGAGGAGGTTCAGTCATTTTGAAAAGTTATTCAGATTCCCTGGATCTCTCCCATATTTACCTGTAACTAAACTTTCATTTGATTTTTATCTTGTTAATCTATCTCATATCAATTTAGTTTTAGACCAGCCAGAATAACCAGAAGGGTAGGGGAAAATGTCTTCCTCCCTGACACCTTTATCACTCTCTCCCATATCCCACTAGCTCTAACTTATTCACTTTTCCCCAGCAAGATCAAAGAGTCTGAACAGTTAAGGCTCTGGTGGACAGCCACATTCTCAGCTAAACATTGATCAGAGAATGAAGAGGGAGTGTCATATAACTAAAATGAAAAACATGAAAATGGAAATGGGGAGATTTAAACATCTTCCCTGTGATATGGTCAGAGAATTTGTGATAGGGAATATAACTGCTATCTTAGGAATATTTAGTTGCAAAATATCAAGTTATAATACTCTGGAATGTTGAAAAAGGAAAACTTTTGGATTAGTGGGCTGACAGATAACATGGACTTGATATGCTTCTTACCACATCTCCTCTTACACACACTGCTACTTACACTAGCAGGTTTGTGCTAACATAACTAGAGAAAAATAAAGAACATATGCACAATTTCATTAGGAATTTAAACAAACGGTGCTGTTGAAGCAGATGAATTAAAAGTATATCATCCAGACATCCAAAAATAAAACAGGAAAAGATTCTGATACCTTTAATATACAACATTCAACTGTAATCTTCAATAACAGTTGTCGAAAAGAAAATAAGAAAATACTGGGACAATATGTGTGACTTTGCCAAGCTGTGAGAACTAGATGCGAAAATAAAGGGGAAAACAGGTGGCTTTCCCTCAAGTGCAAGGAAATTATAATTTTATCTCATCAGAGCTATGAGTTCTGTCCTCAGCCTTTGTGAAGAGCTCTATCTCACTGACACTGGGAGACTGCCAACATACATGACTGCAAGAAGTAGGCATAAGCAGTGATTCTTTATTCCCTGGAATGTTTACATATCTTAGGGAAAGCACTGTGAAAAGTGCTGAAACTAAGCTTAACATGCTGAGTAGAGGGGCTCATGAACTACAGTGTTGAAATGACAATTTCAAACTACATCCTACTCCCTAGTTTAATTAAAAAATATAAATAGAGAGGAGAAAAGGAGATTTCAGACCAGTAAAATGCATCAAATGACTCTGAACAAAATTTACCTATTGACCCGCAAGAAATAACTTATTTCTTTTTTATTTTTAATTGGAGGACAATTATTTTCCAGTGTTGTGGCAGTCTCTGCTGTATAGCAACACAGAGCAATCATAATTATATATACAAACATATATATACACACACACAAACATATATATATAGCCTCCTCTCCCTCCATTCCACTCCTCTAGGTTATCACAGAGTGCTAGGCTGAGCTTCCTGTGTTATATATTAGCTTCCCACTAGTTATCCATTTTACACATGATAGTGTATATATTCCAGTGCTACCTTCTCAATTTGTCTCAGCCTCTCTTTCCCCCACTTTAGCCATAAGTCCATTCTCTACATCTGCATCTCCATTCCTTCTCTGTAAATAGGTTCAGTTCTTCAGAACACTAGGATACTGATAACTATAGCACTGATAGTACTTTCTAAATTCCATATGTGCATGAGTACATTTGATTTTCTCTTTCTGACGACTTCACTCTGTAAAACAAGCTCTAGGTTCATCCACCTCACTACAACTGACTCAAATTCATTAGTTTATATGGCTGAGTAATATTCCATTCTATACATGTACCATATCTTCTTTCTTTACCCATTTATCTGTCGATGGACATCTAGGTTGCTTCCATGTCCTAGCTATTTTAAATAGTGCTGCATTGGGGTCCATGTGTCTTTTAGAATTGGGGTTTTCTAAGGGTACATGCCCACTAATAGGACTGCTGGGTCATATGGTAGATTTTACCTAGTTTGTTAAGGAATCCCCATACTGTTCTCCATAGTGGCTGTACCAACAGTGCAGCTTTATACTTCAAGGTAACCATCTTGCTGAAATTTGGAAGGAGGAAGTTGCTCAAACATGGATAGTAATGGCTATGCACAGTTATTACATTCTCAAAGGAAGTGGCAACCCACTCCAATGTTCTTGCCTGGAGAATCCCAGAGATGGCGGAGCCTGGTGGGCTGCCATCTATGGGGTCGCACAGAGTCGGACACGACTGAAGTGACTTAGCAGCAGCAGCAGCACTAATATTTTGAACTCAAAAATGAAAAGAGAGACATTAACAGGCTTATGAACAGAAACTACTAAAAAGGGGAAAATTCCTCGATAAGTTTGAAGATGTTCATATCTCTGAAAAAATTCTCTATAAATATGATTAGGGAACTAAAGAAAGAACACCGTGAAATAAAAACAGAGATGCAATGAGAGCTGGCTATTGGACGAAAAGGGGAGTGAAGGGAGAAAAGAAGTGGGAGAAGAAAAACTTGAAAAATGCCTATTCTAGGCATTAAAATCTTCTCTGGAAGCAATGAAAGTGTGAGGTTAAAAAAAAAAAAAGATTCTTATTTTGCAGAACACATTCAGTAATTTTATTTGGAATGCATAGGAAAGTTTAAAATGAGAAGACAATGATAAATGAATGATTAAGAAAGTAATAGAAATTTTATTTAAGAAGATTATAGAAATTCTAACAATTACAAATTTCAAAGAAATCATAAATAATAGAAATATAGCCAGCAATCACAATAACTAACATATATGAATCATTAATGCTTTACATCTGCTATCAGCTCATTTAACCTGCAGGAAACCTCTATACAAGACAATCTTATTTCTATACAATATAGTGTTACATCTACTTAACAACTGATGAGAGAGGTTTGCCGGGGAAGGCAATGGCACCCCACTCCAATACTCTTGCCTGGAAAATTCTATGGATGGAGGAGCCTGGTAGGCTGCAGTGCATGGGGTCGCTAAGAGTCGGACACGACTGAGCGACTTCACTTTCATTTTCACTTTCATGCATTGCAGAAGGAAATGGCAACCCACTCCAGTGTTCTTGCCTGGAGAATCCCAGGGATGGGGGAACCTGGTGGGCTGCCGTCTATGGGGTCGCACAGAGTCGGACACGACTGAAGCAACTTAGCAGCAGCAGCAGCAGCAGCAGAGAGAGGTTTGCAGAGAATTTAAATAACCAGCCTTTGAGTTAATAAGGAACAGATGTTGCAAAGCCAGATTTTCCACTTCTAGAGGTGATGTACTTTACATCAGCTTCCATGGAACTGAAGAAAACTCTGGTTCTAAAATTTGAAAGTGTTTGGTGTTTTACAGGCTACAAAAGTTACAAAAGCACTTCCTTCTCTAGATATATCCTGAGGAAGAAAAATGTTTGAATTTGAACAAAAACAAATCCTGAAGGCATCTATTAAGGGAAAAAAAAAAAGTTTTAGTTTAAAAATAACACTTAAACGTTAAAGAAATTCAACAACTTCTTTCAGAATTCTATTTTCTGATAATGGAGCACCATGGAAATGACACTGGAATTTTGATGGAGAAAGTGTAGGATCTAATTGTATTTTACATGTAAAAACCTCAGAAAAAAAGTGCTCAGTTTACCACAGACTCTAGAAATACTCTTGCTTTTGTAAGAAAAATTATTTAAAGATCTAATATAACCAAAAAAAAAAAAATCAGTTAAAATAAATTATCTGAGTGGAAAAGCTATAGTGACAGAGGAGGCTTAAAACAATGCAATGAGAACATGAATTAAGGAGAGTTACGTCTCCAGTTTAAAAGTCCCATTTGCAAAAATGAATGATCCTCAAGTAAGACCCAGTACAGACAAAAACAGTCAATGCCACGTAATGAACCTGCTCTGGTTTGTAAGGCCTGTCTTTGGTTCTCCCAGATTAGTATTTTCATAGTTTTCTCTTGTTCTACTGTGTTAGTTCAGCTACAGGTTCAAAGTAAAATTTCAGTAAATATGTTTCATAGATTAACAGTAATGTGTTACACTTACATATCTGAGTACAAGGCACTCAAATAATAATATGAATTCCCCACTTACTTTGAATGATTGTAAGGAAAACTCTGGAATACTCCTATGTATGTATGCATCATTGACTAACAACGGCTTCAAATTATTAGGATGCCTTGATTCACACGGAGTCTTTTCAATGCTGTTGACTGGTACATATTAGGCTCTCATAAAATCACTGGGTGAAATCTCTGAAAACCACCCTCCTTGAAACAATCATGTTTTATTTGGAAGTTTCAGAAGTTATAGGTATTCTCCATTAGTCTTTCCTGATCATGTTCACCATACTTGCCAGGAGATGAATGCTGTTGTTTTGAGAGGGGTGGTAGTTGGCATAAAGAATGAAATGAATGAGGACTGAGCAATATATATATAGTCAGTTGCCTGTCTAGGCAGAGTGTAGAGCTTAGCATACCTCTGAGACCTTAAACCAGTGTGTGCATGATAAGTTGCTTCAGTAGTGTCTGGCCCTTTGCAACCTTATGGGCTATAGCCTTCAGGCTCCTCTGTCCATAGGATTCCCCAGGCAGGAAGACTGGAGTGGGTTGCCATTTCCTTCTCCAGGGGATCTTCCTGACCCAGGGATCGAACACCCATCTCTTATGTCTCCGGCATTGGCAAGCGGGTCCTTGACCACTAGCATCACTTGGGAAGAACCTAAATGTTTACACAGTGTAAGGAAAAAAATGTGTGTATGTAGACTGTGCTCCTTGTATTGAGCATGAGTACTATAATGGCTCCATGTTACTGATAGACACTGACAGACACCACAAGAACACTGAAATTCCCCAAGGTTCTCTAGCTGTTCTCTATTTATATATAATCTATTTCTAAGATTCTCTAGATCTCTGTTCTTCCATGCTTTACTAGAATGCAGAAGACAATCATGACTATTATGTAGCTGTGAATGGTTTGAAATTGGATATGGGTGACAGGAACTTACAACAGAGAAAGCAAATGGTACAAAAAGACTGAAAAACACAATGAATTTAAATATTAAAATAATTCTATAGTTATTTTATGTAAAATGCTATTGTATTGTGGATTTTAAACTGAAATCTTAAAGTCTTCATAGTAAACAAATTTGAGTACAATACAATTTTTACAATCTAGGCCTTTGATTCAATGTAATGTTAACATACATTAGATATAAGCAAAGTACTGGCAGAGACAGTAGGTTAAGTCCATTATTTGGGTAGGTATAACCTTACATTGTTTATTTATTAGAGAGATACAGATATGTTTGCATTTGTATATTCAAAGGCAGCTGAGATAGCTATTTCCAAAATAACATCTACTACTTCCCCAAAGGAAACACAAGAAAACAAAGCAAAGCTCCTGTAAAGAAAATTACAAAAAATAGGGTAAAATGAATAAGCAGATTGCCAAACAATTTTTAAATATTAAACAATAAATATACATGAACTGACAATATTGAATTTTTTCTCAGCTCTGTACTCTCAGAAAATAGCAACAGTTAAGAAATTCTCTAAACTTTATGTTCCAGAAAATGCTCTACAACAAAGAACCACTTTTCCCCACATGATTTAGATAACCCTTGTGTGAGACCCATTGTTTATTTATGACAAGGCCAAGAACACAACCTTCAAATTCTTATTCTGTCTTACACATGATTAGCTGAACTATTGGTCCATCCCACCACCACCAGACTAGCCAAATAAAGGGATAAATATTTACTGGTGGACTGAGATTCCCTGATTACAAAACAACCCCAGCTATAAAATCACCCCACATTAGGTTTTCTACACCTCGCCATGGAAGTCTAAGGAAAAAAACACCCATTAGGACACAAGAATATTCAGATCTGTGGTTGTATTTCTACTGCAGGAACCAGAATAAGAAAAAAAACCTGAGTTGTTTTTTTGTGGTTTTTTTTTTTTTTTTTGTCAAATTATGACTTATTAAAATGCATGTTAATTTCAGAGAGAAGGATATTAACATTTCTCTCTGATCAGAGATTTATCAAATACACTTTTCTTGAAAAATATGGAAAGCTTCATGAATTTGTATGTCACCCTTGCGCAGGGGCCATGCTAAGCTTCTCTGTGTTGTTCCAATTTTAGCATATGTGCTGCTGAAGCAAGCACAAGCTATCTGTTTTTTGTCTTTGATGATTTGGTGCCATAATTTTCACCAAGCCAAAACATCCCCTTTTCCCCTAACTCCTGTACTCAGGTCCTGAGGCCTCTGGGACACCCACACTCCATAGTTTGAGGAGCCACAGTGAGTCCAGCCCTCACTCCTGTGTTCCAGACACTTGATGGCACCACAGTAAAGATTTAATTTCAATTCACTTTTTTGGAGCTCTTTTGGCTTGATTTGGTTGCCAGTGTTTATCCTGGCTACATAAGAAATTCCAATTCACTTCCAAATACCCTTAAAATCCCTGAATTAAATTTTTCACCACTGCAGAAACAATTCAGTAGATTACCTTTGTTTGGCAGAATCTAACTCAAGATTATGTCTCTTACCACCACTGGACTCCTCTTGTTCTTCCTTCACCTCCAGCAAACTCACACCCTTTCCTCACTTAAAACTCTCCACACGTATCTTTCCCAGCTCTTTTTCTTGCCAAATATTCCTCCTTCATCTACAGTTTGCCCTGTTTGCTTTTAGCCTCTATTACTCCTATTATTTTCTCCTGGCTCCATTAAATGCCCATGCTTCCCAACTGTTCACCCTAACAACTATTATTGACTTTCCCTCCTGTGATGAAAGATAAATCACCTTAGCGCCCACTTTAAGCCTTGGTCTCATTCAGATCTACATGATATTATTAAAGATATTCCAGAATCCTGCAAGAATAGGAAAAAAATTAGTAATCCATTCAGATGAGTCTTCAGGACATATTTTTTCTGGGCTCCCTGCTTTATATCTACTTGTTACAGCTATTGGTGGGTCTGGGAGAAGGGTCATCAAGGAAATGAGAATACCTCTGAAGCTCACATACAGGATAAAATCATAAAAATTTCAGTTTGTTCAATACAAACAATAATGTATTGATCAGAGATTCAAGATTGAAGACAATAAAGAGAAAAGTTTGACTCCAGTTATAGATATAGATTAGTTTGAAAGAACTATTGTGTTTCTGCTCATCATAACTGAATCATTTCCACCACTGGCATTAGTTTTGTTAAGAGCCTACAAAACAAAATTAGAGATTTTTTTTTTAAAGTAGATTACTGTAATATTTCTATCTCTGAAACACACACACTAGCTCAATACCATGAGGACTTCATTGCTGAAAAAACTAACTCAACACCATATAAACTCATGGCTTTACAACTTAAACAATGTGAAGGAAACAAGCCAGGGAAGTCTGCTCCCTACAAAAACTCTAAGATAGAAAGTGAAAGTGTTAGTTGCTCAGTTGTGTACAACTCTATACGACCCATGGACTGTAGCCCACCAGGCTCTTCTGTCCATAGGATTCTCCAGGCAAGAATACCAGGGTGGGTTGCCACTGCCTGCTCCAGGGGATCTTCCCAACCCAGGGATCAAACCCAAGTCTCCTGCATTATAAGCAGATTCCTTACCATCTGAGCCACTAGGGAAGGTCTATAGGTAGGGACAATTGCAAATGTTATAAAAGACGGAAAAAAATGTCATACGTCTTGGACTCAGAGTACAAAAGGGAACAAGATTCCAAAAATCCACTTCCCCAGTGATTTTTCTTTGAGCTACTAAATCTTGTTTACACAAATAAATATCAATGGGCAAGCGACAATAATCATCCCCATAAATGTATACACCTCTGTCTTTACAGTGGACACCAAAGAAACACATTTCTCTTACTCTCCTACCACCCTCCCTTGGAGCAAGTAAACCATAACTGTGATGGAATTTGACAGTCCCATCTACCTTATGACTTGACTTTAAATATCCTTTTATCTCACTAGGACATCTCACTACTCTGCAGAGCCTGCTGTTTAACTCCACTGCTTTTAACCTTTTGGAAAAAATACGTACATTCCAATTAGATTCTCTGTATTTTTCACTTTCACAATATTTCTAACTCTACAGGTACATAACTTGTCCTTTTAGCGTATCTCACTATTAGACAATTCTTGCTCCTGATAATGCTCCCTCCTCCCCCTCAAGCCTTTAATGGACATAAATGAAGCCAATGGCAGCTGCACGAACACCTATCAAAAAAGCCTGAATCACTAGTCTATTGGCGGTAGGAGTGAGCAGGGGATGTTATACCCAAGGAATTAGCAACCATTCTCCAAAGCTAAAGGAAATTCTTTGGTGGCAAATGAACTAAGATAACCAATTAGTAAGAAAGCCATTCTTCAATCACAAGCATATATCCCTTCATTCTTTTACAGTCAAAATTTAAGGAATTGAAGATGCAATAATTATAGCACTTGAAGCTAACAAACATAATTGGAAACGGGCTGGATTTTTTTAAATTTCTATCCAGCTAATCTTTGTAGATTTGGCCTATACATCTCCCTGAACTCTCTTTGCTCTCTCATCTAAAATAGTCTATAGTCTACCTAATACATCATGTATTAAGTGACATCATATATAGTCTACTTCTACATTATGGTACAGAAATTCTTGAAGGTCTCCTTCACAAATGTCACTGGAGATGCTTTAGCTAAATGTTTTAGCTGTCATTTTGAGAGTAATTTCAATTTGCTTTACCTGTAGAAAGTCTATAGGGTCACGGAGTCAGACATGACTGAACTGACTGAGTATACACACACACAGCTGTAAAACACAGCATCCGGTAAAAATATAAAGAGGAGGCAAGAACAAGAGTCAGCTTTTTCACATGAATCAGTGAATTTAAAATTTAAGCTATGAACTATTGTGTCTACAGTTATGCATATGTGTATACATGTTATGTAAGCATAATACTATCTTACTGACAATGATATGATCAAATCATACTATAAAATTATTTAAAGATCTATTCTGATTTGTTTAGAAATAAATAAGCATTTATAGAAATTGAGTATACTTAAAATTTTTAGAAATTAAGGAAATTAAATATTTCTAATATGTACAAAAATGTATTTTATAATAGCTTTATTATTTATATTATATACAATATGATTATATTTTATTGCATATGTTATTAAATATTATTATATTACTATTACTAAAATACTAGTTTATATAAATTGCTATTTATTGCATAGAACAGTTTTATATTCTTTTAGTATGTGTTTTATTAAATATTATTTATTTTTTATTATAGAAATCACCAAAACATTCTAAGAATTCAAGTAAACATAATTTTAGGTATGTCTTTGGCAAACAAGACTTATTTAGCATTTTTTTTCATAAGAATGTCTTCTCAATTATCAGTGTTACGTACAATATAAACATACATTTTTATTCTACCTTAGCATATTCTCTCAAGAAAAGCAGGTACATTTGTACATGTTTACTAACCAAATAGGCTAGGATTACACATACTAGATGTTTACAATAATAAAGAAATAAAAATTTGCATTTAATCAAATTGAATCATTACTCTGAAAAATGTTAACAGTAACTATGTTTTATAGTATGGCCTTCCCTGGTGGCTCAGACAGTAAACTCTGCCTGCAATGCAGGCAACCTGGTTTCGATCCCTGGGTTGGGAGGATCTCCTGAAGAAGGAAATGGCAACCCACTCCAGTATTCTTGCCTGAAGAATTCCACACAGTGGAGTCTGGTGGGCTATGTCCATGGGGTCACAAAGAGTCAGACATGATTGAGTAACTAACACTTATGTTTTATAGTATACCTGGAAGACATTTTTCAAGATCACTGGGTAACTTAAAGCCTTAGACTTATGCTATATTAAGTTAATTAATGAAACCTGAAAGTTGCTCAGTCATGTCTGAATCTTGGCGATCTCATGGACTCTACAGTACATGGAATTCTCCAGGCCCAAATACTGGAGTGGGTAGCCGTTCCCTTCTCCAGGGGATCTTCCCAACCCAGGGATCGAATCCAAGTCTTCACATTGCAAGCAGATTCTTTACCAACTGAGACACAAGGGAAGCCCAAGAATACTGGAGTGAGTTGTCATTTCCTGCTCCAGGGGATCTTCTTGACTCAGCTATCAAACCTAAGTCTGCTGCAATGGCAGGAGGATTCTTTATCACTGAGTTACCTGGGAAGCCAGTAAGATAGAATACTGAAGTGCAATTTTAAGTTTATATACATTTTTTTCAATTTTTACAGTACAGAGCAGCTATGAATATTGTATCTGAAATAAGTATTCAGTTCAGTTCCGTTGCTCAGTCGTGTCCAACTCTTTGCAATCCCATGGACAGCAGCATGCCAGGGTTCCCTGCCCATCACCAACTCCCAGAGCCTACTCAAACTCATGTCCATTGTGACAGCGATGCCATCAAATCATCTCATCCTCTGTCCTCACCTTCTTCTCCTGCCTTTAATCTTTCCCAGCATCAGGGTTTTTCCAATGAGTCGGTTCTTCACATCAGGTGGCCAAAGTATTGGAGTGTCAGCTTCAGCATCAGTCCTTCCAATGAATATTCAGGACCGATTTCCTTTAGGATGGACCGGTTCAATCTCCTTGCAGTCCAAGGAACTCTCAAGGGATTCTCCAACACCATAGTTCAAAAGTGTCAATTTTTCAGTGCTCAGTTTTCTTTATAGTCCAAATCTCAGATCCATACTTGACTACTGGGAAAATCATAGCTTTGACTAGATGGACCTTTGTTGGTAAACTAATATCCCTGCTTTTCAATATATATCTAGGTTTGTCATAGCTTTTCTTCCAAGGAGCGAGTGTCTTAATTTCTTGGCTGCAGTCACCATCTGCATTGAACTTGGAGAAAAAATAAAAAAAATAAAGTCTCTCAGTTTCCATTATTTCATGTATTTGCCATGAAGTGATGGGACTGGATGCCATGATCTTAGTTTTCTGAATGTTGAGCTTTAAGCCAACATTTTCACTCTTCTTTTTCACTTTCAAAAGAGGCTCTTTAGTTCTTCTTCCAGTGGATCCAGTGGATGTTGGCAATTTGATCTCTCCTCTGCCTTTTCTAAATCCAGCTTGAACATCTGGAAGTTCACAGTTCATGTACTGTGATAGCCTGGCTTGGAGAATTTTGAGTATTACTTTCCTAGCATCTGAGATGAGTGCAATTGTATGGTAGTATATACCCGTGAAAATTGTGAGATGTATATTCAAGTGTTCTCCTCAGTTCAGTTCAGTCGCTCAGTCGTGTCCAACTCTGTGACACCATGAACTGCAGCACGCCAGGCCTCTCTGTCCATCACCAACTCCAGGAGTCCACCCAAACCCATATCCATTGAGTCAGTGATGACTGATCTCCTTTAGGATGGACTGGTTGGATCTCCTTCCAGTCCAAGGGACTCTCAAGAGTCTTCTCCAACACCACAGTTCAAAAGCATCAATTCTTCGGTGCTTAGCTTTCTTCACAGTCCAACTCTCACATCCATACATGACCACTGGAAAAACCATGCCTTGATACACAGACCTTTGAGTTCTCCTAGTCAGTTACAAAATTATACTGTATGAAAGAAGTGTATCATTATCTATCTCATAGTTACTGTGGGAAATTGAGGTTATTGTGGTTAAAAGTTATACTCAATAAATGTCAGAGACTCTACTAGGGGCAAGATAATAATTTTATATATAGGGTGTACAGAATCAATTTTTGTTAAAAGAAAAGCAAGATAGTTCTATTCCAAAATAAGAACTTTTTCCTAGAATTAGAGGAAAATGTATGACAAGACCTAGTTGAATATATAAACTTGTATAACATTCATGAAAAGAAATTTTTATTTGTTTGGGTCAAAGCTGGCTAAAGTTCAGTGGATGTATTAAGATTGTTTAGAAAGAACTTTAGTTTAAAAATTACACTGATGCTAAATTAGAATTTAAGTTTTTCTCTGTAAAAATGACAAAATTTTCTTATGTTTAAAAAGGGTTTCTCTACATTCTGGGTAATCTTTTAAGGCAAAGATATTGTGTCTCAGGATAAGTAACTCTACATTATGGTGACTTTTATCATGTCCTTGATTACTTAAAAGAACAAAGTGTTCTCATTTTTGAAAAATCTAAGTCTCTTTATAATTGTGTTACTATTTTTAAAATGTTCTAGTTTTTATATATAAAATATTTTATTTTCACATTGGTTAAATAGTTAGCTGAGTATTGTTACTAACTCATGATTCTATTTAATCCCACATTCAAACTTCCTGACAACTTTTGACTTTTTCCATCCCCAAATCAAATCCAAAATGGTAAATGGTAAAACTGTCTTTGAGATCTTCCAGGGCTTCCAGGAAATTATAAAGAATTTGTTCTTTGGCCTTGTAAAAAGAGAAAGGCTAAAAATAATTTTGTTTGTTTCATAAGTACATAATCTGGTATATACTAAAATGAAGGAAATAACACTTTCTAAAAGGTAAGGATTCTACATTTCTCTGATCAAGATCAAATAAAATCCAAAATAACTGACCAAACTTCAAATAAAACATTCTTGATAGAGACTTTTTAATTTTAAGATGTGAGTTATGTATCAAGCCTAGATGTCAGTCTACATTAGTATAAATAAAAGAAGACTTCAAATGTAGTAATTTCAAAAGGAAACTTAAATTTCAGCTATTTATGATATGATAAAAATGTAAGATGATGCTGGTGAGAAGTGGACTATTAAATAAAATCTAAATTTAAAAAATGTTTTTATTAGTTTTTCCTTTCCATGCTTTCCCTCCAAATTTCCATTATATATCTATTTCCTTTGTGATGTAGAATTATCATAACAGGATCACATATCCATCTCTATAAGCCCAAACTCACAATTTCATTTCTAGAGTAAATGATATTTATGGCCACAATGTTGTCTTTGAAAATTAGAATCAAATTATGAACATATCTTGAAAGATTTTCTTTTAATTACCAGAATACAAATTCAGTGAATTTTGTGATATAGAATAAATATCAAAATCGGTAGATATGGGGAATAGGTAATGGCAAAATAGTGTTTGGAGGTGGGTATTGACCTCTTCCTACTAAAAGAAAGTTGAGGTACTGTCTGAAACTATCAGCTTGTGCCATATGGTGATAAATATATAATACAATTTATTAAAAGGATGACACATGGAGATGAAGAAAGTGTCAGTGAGATAAATTTTTCGTGTTTCATAGTTCCAAATAAACTTTGTTTATAGTCAGCAAATAAAAAACTAAATATATAACCATAATATTTAAAGTTATAGACCTAACCATCAACATTAAAATTAGAAATTAAAATCCACTACCTAATCCCCAGAGGAGATGATATAATTATCTAAGAAAATGAACAGCTTTTTGAATATCACAATGAATTAAAAAACATATCCATGCATACACCTATCCTGATAAAATTTCAAATATCCCAGAATAAATATTAAAGTTATAAAAGCCTACAGAGTAAGAAGAAAGACAATGAGAGAAAAGATAAACCTATGTTTAAGTTACAAGAGTCAGGTTGATGACCAAAGTTTCAAACACCAATTTTGAAGATGAAAATACAAAGAAGCATGGCTCAACATAAAAAAAAAACAAAAACAACTTTATATTATTTTACAGTGTTATGTTTTCTAATTATGTGGTATTTTATTGGGAAATAAGTTGTTTTTCTAGCTTCTAGCTTAATAAATAAGAAAAAACTAGTTTCATATTGAAGAATTGTTTTCTAGTCAATCAAAAGCAATTACTTCAACATTGTCAGTGAAAAAATTATATGGGGAGGGAGAAGAGGGCCGAAATATTTACAATACAATGAAGAAACTAAGTAAGACAGTGAAACAAAAATTTTAAAAAATGCAACAGTATTTTACTGAAGTAAGCATGCTAAGAAAGAACTATTAAAATATTCATGCATATATAATCATAAGAAACAGCATCTAGAAAACAGGAATTGGAGTTTATTCAGATGTAGGTCTGAGGCTCAGAGGTACTTACTAGTATTTCTCTAAGCGTCAGGCCCCATACCAGTAAAGAAAAAATAATTCTATCAATGTACACTTGTGTAAAAATTTCATTGAAATGTATTTTAAATATAAAGGACCATGAACAATTGCCAGAAAACATGCATACATTTTTAACAGTTATTTTCCCCTCATACTCTATTGTACCCTACCCTGTACATGGGTATCATATTCCTCTAGTCATTACATCTTTTTTTTTTTTTTTCAGCAGTAATAACCTATTTTAGAAGAATAAGCAAAATATAGTAAAATATATAGCAAAATATAGTAAAATATAATTAAAATATATTTTAATATACTGGTGGATAACCATGTAAAAGCAACAAATGTTTGTGACTGTATTTAATGTTCCTTTCTTCTGAATATACTTATCAGAAATAAGTACTTATATTTTTTCTAATTAACTGTGAATGCCAAGAAAAATTTTTAGACACATATTTTACTTTACCATATTTTTTGTAATGCTAAGTGAATTTAATTTCCCACTAATACCGGTGACGAGAGCTAACTGACTATATAACTGACTTCCCTTGGAAATATATATATATATATAAATGAAGTCCAGAAGCAGACAAGCTGAAAGAGCTTTTAAATCTTCTCTGCCTTGTCTTGAGGACATAAAGTGCTAATCTCCAGAGATAAAAGTGATTCAGAAAAATACTGTCAGTTTTAGCAAAGCAGCACCACTTCAAATAATCTAAATTCCTATGAAGAGTTTAAGGTTATCTGGGTTGCCCTTGCCCTTAACACATGACAACAATGAATAAAAATCTTCTTTAGAAGGATATAAACTAGTGAAAATCCTTTAATCATTTCTACAAATTTTATATTTGATATTCAACACTATGTTACTCAATTATTGGCAAAAGAAAAAAAAAATACACCATTAATACAAAGCAAAGACACATACAAACAAAACAGTAAAAACAAACTCAGACAACATCTGTATGATGCAATGATCCTAATAATCCTTAATATGATAAAATGATAGAAAATTGGCAGAGTACTGGAATGTAAATTTGTAAAATTCAGTAAAAATAGATGGGTTTAACAAGATAGACTGAGATGAAGAGAGAATGAAGACAGGTTTAAAGAAAATGTTCAGAATGGAAGCAGAAAATAAAAATAGATTTTAAATACAGAGGAGAGAGTAACATAGAACAGTAATGTAGTCTAACATGGATAGTTGGAGACTTGGAAAGATAGCGGTAATAAATAAGCCCAAAGCAATATTTGAAGAAAAAATGGCTAAGAAAGTTCCAAAAATGATGAAAAATATCCAGCTACATATTTAATAATCCATACAAGAAGGAGGGGCAAATATTAAAAAAAAAAAGTTTAAGTTACTAAATAAAGGCATAGAAGGACATATAATTCAGTCAGGAATTGAAAGGCCAAGTTACCAGAGAGAAGAAATATGTCTTGAAGTGAGCTCAATCTTGTGTGATGCTTTGTTCCTCTAAATTTTCATTAATTCTTAAATTGGCTGAACAAACAACCAGAACTCGTAAAGCCAGAGTTTTTGTGAAAGTAGTGAGATTATGGATTGAAAGTTAAATTTCAGAACTGCTAAGGCAGTCAAACTTGAGGGGACAAGATCTGATAGAAAAAAGAACTACAGAGAAACAAGACCGGAGAAATCTGTCCTAGTCCCCCACCTCACCCAGAGGATGTTTCTATTTCCTTAGACTGTATGGAACTTTTGAAATCTACAAAGGGAGCAACTAAACTAAAAAGAGCCTTTAACAATTCCATTGTATTGGGAATACAAAGAATAGAATTTACAGACCACCAGGTTTGCCATTTGAGAACTCACATGGCATACGTTCTAGGAGCAAAGGCAAACCCAAAATGATGTGCGGCAAAACCAATACAATATTGTAAAGTAATTAACTTCCAATTAAAATAAATAAATTTATATTTTAAAAAAGACATTAACATTGGAATAAAAAAATAAATAAAAAGGAAAACTAAAGGCAAATTTAATTACTGCTGCCTCTAACTGGGATAATGTGATCAGATATATATAAGCCCTTATGGTAGGAAAACAGTATGAGTCAAAGTCTCAAAAATGGAACTTTCCAACAAAACTTTCTGTTACTGTGGAAGCTGCAATGTCCAAAATTATATCCAGTAACCGCATGTGATTACTGAACACTTGAAAGGTGGCTACATGACTTAGGAACACAATTTTAATTCTATTTCATCTTAATTATTTTAAATTTTAATTTCAAAATTAAAATGAATGGACAATGAATGGACACTTTAATAAACAGTACATTGTTTTTGTTTCGTCCAAAATGTCTAGCACTCAATCAAAATTTATCAGATATAACAAGAGATAAGAATAATAATAGCTAAGAGTTGAAAAGCAAGTAATAGAAAGAGTATACAGACGATACCATTTCTGGAGTTTTCATATACTTAAACACCTGATGTATTAAGGGAATTAGCCAAAAAGAAATATGGAAGATCATGAAAGGAGGAAAGAGACAACAAGGGACATAATGTCAAGCGGAATCCACATGTCAACATAATGACACGAAACTCTGGCATGTAAGTTGCACTGAAGAAGCTGTCTCATCTCAAAGAAAAGCCTGCTCTTTTACTTTTTTTTTTTTCTTACAAACATGTCTGTCACTGAATACAGGTTGCTCTAGGGGGACAAAGATTACCAAGTAATTCTCCTTTCCATATCTGGGCAAAATCAAGTCATCTGAAGAGGCTACAATATAAATTATAGGATTGAAGTACAAATTGGAGAATGTGCACACAGAGGTGAATTAAACTGATATCCAAGTTGTGACTGTATCCTCTATAACAGAAAAGGGTTCCATACACTGACAATATTCTCTAAAGCAGTAGTTATTTAAAAAAATGATACCCAGACCAGTAGTATCAGCAATACCCAAGGAAATTGCTAGATGTGTCAGTTCTTAGGCCAGTATTCTCAATCGTGCCTTTTACCTCTTTTTACATCCTATCATTTTAAGTATAATTTTAAAATCTATGATAGGGACTTCCATTATCTGAAGCTTCTGCATGTGTCTCTCCAAGATCATTTTTTCCCTTGATTGTTCTTCACATCAATATGTTTCCTTATGTGCTAACTTGCTTTTAATTCAACAATGAATTTTGGACATTGTGTTATTTATAATTTCTTCTGCATCACTTAAAATTTTTCATTTACATATGAGCTACCCTATGTACTTCAAGTAAGAGTTTGAATCTTAAACTACAATTAGAAAGACAGGGAAAACAAAGGCTAGAGAGGATGGATCTGTGTTTCAGGAAATATGAAAGTTCAAGAATCTTAAGGGAGGTACCACAGGAGATGGCAGCTTCTGAAAAGCACCAGACGACATGATTCCTTGACAGGCTTGAACAGTCCCAGGCGAAATATTACATTTATCACATACATATATTGCATGCCTGCTTTATGCGGTCACCAAAAATACTACCTAATATATATATATTTTTTATTCTACTTTCCATCTCAAGCAAGTTTTTCTCATCAGCTAACTCAAACTGAAACCCTATGTGCAGACAAGCTAGGAAAAGTAATTTCCAGTCTTTCAGACCTTTTGGCACAGAAGGAATGTTAGAACATTGGAATGAAACTGTTTATCAAGTAAAGAATTTGGATACATCCTATGATTATATTGTTTTTCCCCCTCACTGGTTGCCTAAATGTTTTCCTTATCACTACCTAAGTGTGACTTTGAAAATAAGTAGTGTATTTTATAACTCCACCTAACCTGGGTTAAGGAGGATTCAAAAGGAAGGGGATGCTGCTAAAGTACAATATTATGTTTAGAAATATAGATTTTAGATAAAATAGCAGCTCTGCTTTTATTATAAGTCATGTCACATAGGACAGATTTCTTCCACTAGCATCCTGTCTTGCACACAGATGCATCTTAATAAATGTTGCTGTGTGTCTATTATCATTTCATCAAATACTCAAAGCTTATCTTCTCTGGGAAATAGAACCTTAATTCTGATAGGCAGATTAGGCCCATTTATTTCAAATAACTCTATTTAACTGTACATAAATTCTTTTGTAAGTCCAAACTTCATAAATATAAAAGAGATTTTTGAGACTAACTCTGTCTCTATGCTTTAAAAAGTTAAAATCTTTTACTTTTTATGCTATTGGCCTTTAGATAAAATAAAGTACTATTTCTTCCTGTACTTAAGCATTTCTTCCTCACTCTTCTTCCAGTGACAATTCAGTAAGCTGAGGTATAGAATGGGCTGCCCCTCTATTTTAAAAGATTGGAAAATCTCTATACCCGACTCCTCTGCCAGAACAGGACATCATGTCTTCTTGCTGACAATCTGGGTATGAAAAACAGTTGATGTTTCCCCTGTACAAAAAATCTAGCTATAGATTAACATAAAATTGTTACAGTAATAAATTTGAAGCCCATTAGAGAGGATCAATAATGGTGGTGTCACACCCAAGGTAAAGCAGAAATAGCTCTACAAGAAGTGGAGATAATAAAATATTCTGTAAAACCTGAAAAACAAGCAGTAAAAAATCCCCCAAAAATCTAAGAAGGAATCAAAATCATATTAAAGTAACAGACCCTAAGAGATGAATCTAGAGACAAAATTTCTGGGTTTGATTACCAATTTCATCATTTGTGCATTTCTTACCAGTTATGTTCATCAGTTTTCCAGTCTGAAAAGTGGCAATAATTACAGTGTTTATCTCACCAGGTTGCTGTCAACAAACACTAAAGAGCTGATAACGTGAAGTCGTAATTTTTGCCTATCAAGGAATAAACTCAGGAATGAATAACAATATAGAATAAAAAATACTTCATATATATTCTGTAACACAAACTATTATATAATCTTTAGGTAAATGAGCAATTATAAAAAATACCAGATATATTAACTCAGTTGGTGAATCTACCTTCAATGCCGGAGACCTGGGTTCAATCCCTGGGTTGAGAAGATCCCCTGGAGAAGGGGACAGCTACCCATTCCAGTATTCTGTCCTGGAGAATTCCATGGAGTCCATGGGGTCACAAAGAGTCAGACAGGACTGAGCAACTTTCACTTTCACCAAATATGTTTAAGAATGAGGACTGGGATTATTAGAATACATCTAAATTTGAGAGATTATTAAAATATATCTAAAATTTGAATTACAGTAAGATTTATAGTTGTAGATATTCTATTGGAAAGTTTAAATATTGGGCACCCCAGGCCCAGCCCCCACAGAACCTAGTGCCTGAGCAGCCGGTTGGCCAGGCTGGAGCCGGCTGGAGGCAGCCGTGAGCAGAGTGGAGCCAAGACGGCGATTGCACTTGGTGCAAATGGTTTATCTGGAGTCTAGATGCTTTCCTACTATGTCTCAACCACACTCTGAGCACAGAGAAAGAAGAGGTGATGGGGCTGTGCATAGAGTTGAATGATGACTTAAGGAGTGACCCCAAGTTTACACACAGTTGCTGAAAAGATTGACACTGTCAGAATTGTTCACATTCATTCTGTCATTGTCTTGTGGCATTCTGATAAGAGGAAGGGTCGAGTGGAAATTTCTCCAGAGCAGCTGTTTGCGGCTTTAACTGAGGCAGAGAGGTTGACTGAACTAACCAGTAGTACCCTGAGAGTTGTGGGCTGGTATCATTCCCATCCCCATATAACTGTTTGGCCTTCCCATGTTGATGTTCACACACAAGCCATGTACAAAATTATGGAGCAAGGCTTTGTAGGGCTTGTATTTTCTTGTTTCCTACAAGATAAAAATACAAAGACAGGTACTCCATACTTGCTTTCAATCCATAGAGGCCCAAAAGAGCTCAGAGTATGAGAGAATTGAAATCCCAATTCATATTGTACCCCATGGAACCATTGGGAAAGTGTGCCTTGAGTCAGAAATTGAGTTGCCCAAGATCCTGTATCAAGAGGGGCAAGATGCACATAGGAGGATCCACAGAATTCTACATCTGGATTCAGTAACCAAGATCCATAATGGCTCAGTGTTTACTAAGAATCTGTGCAGGTCAGCAGTCAGCAGACCTCTACTACAGTGGTTGGAGGACAGACTAGAGAAAAACCAAAAGCATTTACAGGAGTTGCAACAAGAAAAGAAACAGTTTATGCAAGAACTTTCTTCTCTAGAATAAAGCAGGAGACAAAATGGGAAAGGATGAAAATATCCAGGTGTAAAATTAATTAAGCTAAATCAGTTTTGAAGAAGAGACATTTAGAGGACTCACATTACCTGATTGCAGACTTACTATGAAGCTACAAGGATCAAGACAGCAAGGTATATATGCCCAACTGATTTTGATAAAGGTAAAAAAGCAATTCAATGGAGGAAGGGTGATAGTCTTTTCAACAAATGAAGTTGGTGCAGTTTGCAAAGAAAATGAAGTTTGCCCTAAACTGCATAGCTTATACAAAAATTAATTGAAAATATATCATGAACTTAGATGTAAGATGTAAAACTATAAAACTTTTAGGAAAAAAAAATCTTGGGAAAAAAAAAAAAAAACCTGGGCTAGGCAACAAGTTCTTGGCCTTCACCCTAAAAGCATAATCCTAAAAGGAAAAAGTTGATATATTGGACTTCATCAAAAGTAAAAACTTTTGCCCTGCAAAGAATTTAAGAGGAATAAATTATTGGGAGAAATTACTTGCAAACCATTTATCTAGACCAATGTAGAATATACTGCATGAGGTCAAGAGTGAAAAATAAACAATCCAATTAGTAAATGAGCAGAAAACATGAATAGACATAGCACTAAAGAGGAAATGTGGATGGCAAGTGAGCACAGGAAAACATGTTGCATCTTGTTAGTAATTGGGGGATGCAAATTAAAACCACAAGGAATTTTGACTATGTACTTATCAGAACAGCTAAAGAAAAAATAGTAAAAATGGGGACTTCTTGGCAGTTCAGTGGTTGAGACTCTGCCTTTCAATGCTGGGGGCATGGGTTCGATCCCTAGCTGGGGAACTAAGATACCACATGCCTCAGTGTGTGGCCAAAATTTTTTGAAAAAATAGTGAAAATGCCAGATGCTGATGAGCATATGAACTGGATCTTTTATACTTTTCTGAATGGAATGTAAAATGGTAAGTCACTCTGGAAAAAAAAAAAAAATCAGAAACTTCTAATAAACACTCATGTACTTTATTACCTCAGCAATTGTTTTCCTGGACACGTATCCCAAAGAAATGAAAACTAATTTTGGCACAAAAACTTCCATACAGATGTTCTTAACATTTTCTTTTGTAATAACACCAAACAGAACAACCTTGATGTCCAGCAGATGAGGATGTGGTTAAACCAACCACACACACCATGGGAACTACCCTGCAATGTAAAGAAATAGACTACTGATACACACAACTTGGATGAACCTCAAGCACATTATGAGGAATGAAAAAAGCCAGTATTAAAAGGTCTCCTACTGTATGACTGTATTTGTATAACATTTCCAATTTTTAAAAGGACAAAATTA
This sequence comes from Capricornis sumatraensis, assembly GCF_032405125.1. Classification (NCBI taxonomy): domain Eukaryota; kingdom Metazoa; phylum Chordata; class Mammalia; order Artiodactyla; family Bovidae; genus Capricornis; species Capricornis sumatraensis. Next base: position 40,370,110 of record NC_091074.1, on the reverse strand, counting down.
TAAAGTGAAGAACATATTAATGGCTGCCAGGGACAGGGACTGGAGGGGGTATGAGATATAGGTGATTATAAAAGATAACACAGAAGTTCCTTTGTGCTGATGGAACAGTTCTGTAACTTGATTGTGGTGTTGATTACCTGAATGTCTAAAATGTGCTAAAACTATACAGAGCTACAAACACCCACAAATGAATGCATGTAAAACCTGGTGAAACCAAATAAGGTCTGTTCTCTTGTTAGTAGTATGATACCACTGTCAAAATGTTGGTTTTGAAGTTGGACTATAATTATGTGTAAGATCTTACCATTGGGGAAAACTGGGATTCTGAGTACTATTTTTGCAACTTCCTGTTAATCTGTGGTTATTGCCAAATAAAAGGTTGTAAATATTAAACAAGGACAAAACATTTAAAAATTGAAAAGTAAGAAGATGGCCTCTAAATCTAGAAGTTGGAAAAAGAGCAAAATAATCTTAAAGAAAGTAGGTGGAAGGAAGTAATAGAGTTACTTATAGTACTAGAGATTTGCAACATGGAAAACAAAAACAATATGGAATATGAAGAAGAATGAAAGCTTGATCTTTGAAAAACTAAGAGAATGCATCAAATACCAAAATTAGACATTAAGAGGATATAAAGGTAAAGAATGTTAATTTTTTTTTTGAAAAAAAGGTAAAAAATTTTTTCACAAAATATAAACAAAATTAATTTTTTAAAAAATCTGATTTAAGTTATTACTGTTTAAAAATGTAACAGTCTAGAAGAATGGGATGGGGAGGGAGGCGGGAAGGATGTTCATGAGGGAAGGGACATAGGTAGACATATGGCTGATTCATGTTGATGTTTGGCAGAAACCAACACAATACCTTCAATTAAAAATAAATAAATTCACCTGAAAATGAAATACATAGTATAAATCAAATAAAAAATATCAGTTGGAGAATGTGTTTTATGTTATATTTACTTTATTATATAATAAATACATATTGATATACTAAATATATTTATGCATAGTATTCAAGTATAAAATAATCAGATGTTGATAAATTTCATGAAGGATAAAAAAGCCTAAAGCAATAGAGACAATGTATGACATATATGGCACTCACAAGTGGTACCTTTGTGAAGGTGACATTGCTGCAGAGACCTAAATGAAGTGACAGAGTGGGTCAAGCAGATATCTCTAGGCACAACATGAGAGCTTTAGAGACAAAGTAAAGACAAGGCACAAAGACTCTTGACAGCATTAATCCAATGGTCCAGAGACACCATGGAAGCCAGTGTGGTATGAGTTGAGTGATGGAGAGGGAAGATGAAAGAAAATGAGGTCAGAGAGGCAGAAGCCAGGAAAGTAGCACCAGAACAAGGAACGTCAATCAAAGTGTGGTCCCTCAGGTCAAGTAAGGAGACCGGTTCCAAAAGGAGGAGGTGACCAGCCATCACATTTTACCCAGAATGCTCCTGATTTTTCTCACTAACACCCCATATACCGGGAAGCATTCAGTCCCAGAGAAACCAGGACATTGGATACTAACTGATGAAGACTGAAAACTGACATTAGAATTGACCAAATGGAAACCTTTTTGACCTTGATAGGAGCCTAATAGTGGGGAAAAGGCTGAGTTTCTTATGTGTTCAAGATAACATAGGAGGAAATACCAGGATCAGGTTCATAAAGAATACACATATCTTTCAGAGTTTTTTCTATAAAAGGAAATGGAAAATGGGGCAGTAGATCAAGGGCTTTTATTTTCTTTTAGTTAAAAATTTGTATCTCCACTCAACTATGTCCATACAATGACTTTCTTAATTCATCAGGTATGATATAGATACTACCCTATAACATTCTTTCTGCTGTAGACTGAATGTCTGTTTCCCCTAAAAATTCTTATGTTAAATCCTATTCCCAATATGATGGTATTTGGATATGGAGTCTTTGGCAGTTGATTAGATCAAAAGGGTAGAGTTCCTATGGAGAATCATTGCCCTTATAAGACATCTAAGGGAGCTCCCTTCCTCCTTGTGGGGTCTCAGTACAAAGAGAGTGCTCTTTAGAAAAGGATCTGCATCTCACTAGAAATTGAATATGCCAGCATATCAATATTGAATTCCCTGGCATCTAGAACTGTGGTACTAGGTACAGAGTTCTATTTTATAAGCTGCTCAAACTGTGATAGTCTGTCCTAGCAGCTGAAATGTCCTAAGATGTTGCCCAAGTAATTCTTATGATTACGGTATTTAGGGAAACCCACCAATATTTAACAATCTCATTTCAAAATCCTTCTCCTATATTTCTAAAAATCTGAACCCAACATTTTCCTTGAGGTCCATTTAATATGTTATGTTTTCCATAATATAGATTTTATTATATCCTCTCATTTTTTTGGTTTATGGGGTCTTTAATGGACCTTGACATACATCATATTCCTGAACCCATAGTAGATTTTAAACTTCTCCTGGATAGTGACACATTGCTATTTCTTCTATCTCTGCTCTGTGCTCAGTATATGTTATATGGCTAAATGCTTGTTAATATGTTTAAATTATTTATGTAATTCTAGTATATCTGCAAAACCATGAGGTTTGGGAAACAAAAGAGGTCTTAATTTTGAGAATAATTTATGGAGATTGTGTGTGTGTGTGGGCGGGGGGGGGGGCGGGACAGGGGGCGTGCTCCACAGAAAAAGAGAGGCAGTGGAACTTCCCTCAGCAAAGCCGAGGGGTCCCGAGGAGAGGTGAGCCTGCTGTCCACCAACCCAGACCCTGGGCGAGCAAGAGACAATCAGATGCGACAGGGGTTCCATCTAAGCAGCTCCACTTTATTGCCACAAACTCTTGGTTTATATAGGCAAGCAAGGGGGTTTTGCGAGGGTTGGACCAATCACGTTAAAGGTCAAATTGTAATATGCCATAGTTGCACCAATCACGTTAAAGGTCAAATCTTAATATACCATAGTTGCTCCAATCATGTTAAAGGTCAAGTCATCATGCGCTTCATTGTAACAGAAGTCTATGGTGATCACGCGCTGTCCACGTGCACCGAAATCAAGAGAGCCAATCAAAAGTTTTAACAAACAACTTATGCCACGCCCTCATCTCGTCCTCCAGGCGCCATCTTAGCTCTAAACCGCAAAGCTAGCCCTTCTTTTTCAAGGTTTCCCATTTAGGGCCCCACAGGAGATTATTGTGCTCTAGGTGAGTTCATAGATTTATAACATAGTACCTCCTAATGGATATGCCCGGATCCTCCCTGCAGTCTTCTGACTAGGTACTGCAACAGGTTTACTATGCTGGTTTAGCTGAAAGATGCTTTGCTGCCAATAACCACTTCATTATTATTTATCTCAGAGTAATAAAAATGAATTTTTCTCACTTTTCGGCAGGGATATACAAATAGTCAAGGCACAATTGCAGTGCTTTCTTCTTCTCTTAGAGGTATAATTTAAATTCTGAGATACTCCAAATGAAAAATTAGAATGACTTTTGCTTCATTTATAAAACCTGACAGCTTAATTCCAAATACTTTGGAGATTTAATTAATGAGAAGTGAATCAACCCTTCAACATTAAAAAGAAAATCCATAATTTGGCCTCTTTCTGTAAGCAGAGTGAAATGTCAAAGTATTTTAGGCCAACAAGATTTTTCATAACTTTTATGATGTAAATGTTTCATAATAATGTCAAAACTTCTGCTGCATTAAGCCAGCATGTAACTGATCCAATACAAATTGTGCATGACATTAAATGGTATTGATGTCTTACCAAAGAGATAAACTTGGCTGTGGAAAGCGGGCCAAGCCCTCTAAGCAGCTAAAGAAAGATATTTGGGGTATCAAGTGGCCAAGCTACTAACCACTCCTGCAATTACTTGCCTGTAGCAACAGCTCAGAGGTGTGCCTGCTTAACCTGAAGTCACAGGAGTAGAAGGATCTAAATTGGAACTGACAGTCAGGTTTTGTATGGTAATTCTCTATTTGCACCAGTTTTTCTTTTTACTCAGCCTTTAGCTATCTACAGTGAATTCATTAAAAGCACTAGAAGCTGCAAATTCTGTAGGACTAAATGCCTGGCCTAGACAGCAAATGAAAACGTTGACAAATGTGGTCTCCCCAAGTCACTACATCAAGCCATTTTCCAAAGGATATGTATTTTTCCTTCAATGATCAGGACAGATTACTGGCTACAGATAATTTGATAATAGCTCACATTATAATACTGTGTGCATATATCTGCAATTATAGAAGATTTTGATAGATATCACAAAGCCTTTAGTTTATGAATCATGGTAACTTTTTCTACATTTATTTATTAATGGACTACAAAAAACTAAGAAAAGTTAGAAACGAAGAATAAGAATATTTTGTTGCAAGTGTCAAAAGAAATACAAACATTTTGCCAAGGTAAGATAATACTGAAAATAACTTTTCAAATAAATAAAAAAGCTTAAAAAGCTAAAATGTAATAGAAAGATTAGGTGTACTGCATAGTGCTTAAAGGGCTTCTCAGGTGGTGCTAGTGGTAAAGAACCCGCCTCTCAGTGTAGGAGATATAAGAAATAAGTATTCAACCCCTGGGTTGGTAAGATCCCTTGGAGGAGGGCATGGCAACCCACTCCAATATTCTTGCCCGGAGAATCCCATGAACAGAGGAGCCTAACGGGCTACAGTCCTTGGGGTAGCAAAGAGTTGGACACAAATGAAGTGACTTAGCACACACACATAGTGCTTAAAAGGGAAATAAAAGGAAGGATAGAAATAACGGTAACTTTTATTTCAACTAAGCAAAATGGGAATGTTTTTTATGGTAATACAGAATTAGTTCAACACTGAACTAGTTAGAGTAGGTAGTGAATTTTCCATCTCTGGAAGTATTTAAGCAAAGCATATGGGGTTCAAGCAGTGGTTTTCAATCTTGCTTTGAATATGCCCCCCGTTAAAAATACCTTTGACAGTATCTTTAACAAATACATGCAGGCTTTAGGAAACAATATTTATCTCTGATACTAATATTCTTCAATATATTTTCTATACTATATTCAAAATAAAACTAGTGTATGACCCTGAAGATTAATTTTGCATGTTATTAATGTTTTACAATGCACACTTTGAAAACCATAAATAAATATCCCCTTAAATCTCTTTCAATCTTATAATTGTATCAAAATAAAACATTAGTACACAACAAAATGACTGGGGGTAGGGGAATCTTCACACATCTATTGCTTGAATAAACTAAATCTGACTTATAAATGACTCATATATCTGAGAAGAGATTTATTCCCAGTTATATAGTAAAAGTCTTATTGTTCAGTCACTAAGTACTGTCCAACTCTTCTGCAACCCCATGGACTATAGCCCGCCAGGCTCCTCTGTCCATGGGATTTGTGTCTTCATCCATTTAGGCTGCTATTATAAAGTTGGTTAGCTTATAAACACCAGAATCTATTCCTCAGTGTTCTAGAAGCTGGACGGTCAAGGATAAATGCAGCAGTCTGGTCACATTTCACTGAAGGCCCCTTCCTGTTTTGTAACAAGCAACTTCTCTGTGTGTCCTCATATGATGTGAGGGGCAAGGGATATCTTTGTTTTTTATAAAGTGTTATTTCTATTTTCTGAGAGCTCCATTCTCATGAGCATCTCCTAAAGGCCCACCTACTATCATCATATTTGGCGGTGAGGATTTTGATATATAAATTTGGGGCAACACAAAAATTTAGATCATAGCATCTGGAAATTCAGAAAGGCAAGGGAAGAACCCCAGTCACCAGTGTCAGGGGCAGTGCTCCTTGCCCAAGGTCCTGTGGGTCCTCTTAAGCTGGGCAGCCCTATGAACTCTAAAGTAAAAATAAACAAAGGATCTTTGATTTCAGTGTTCATGGTCATAGGTCTGTGTGTCTAGCTCCACCAACAAGAGAAGCTGAAGATCTCAGTACTTTGTGGAATGATTATCACTGGCCTGGAGAAGGGCATGGCTACCCACTCCAGTATTCTTGCCTGGAGAATTCCATGGACAGAAGAGTCTAGTGGGCTTCCAGCCCATGTAGTAACAAAGAGTCTGACATGACTGAGTGACTATCACTTTCACTTTTACTTAATCACAATATTGGCTACTAACTCTTATCTGTATATTACAGTAAAAGTATAATCAAAATAAAATGGTAGAGAAATGTGGAGAAATGTGTCAACCCATTACTCTGTTTTTTGTATATAACTTTACAATGTGCTTTTTGAAGGGTTACTTGTGGTCCAACATTTCTTCACTGTATTTACTCTAAGCCAATTTGGGTAAAATTATATAAATAAAAGTGATGGAGGTATAGTATAAAAAGTTGATATCAAAAATGGGAGAGTCCTGATTTAAATCCCCATGTATTCTTCCTTAATGTACCTCAGTTCAGTTCAGTAGCTCAGCCGTGTCCAACTCTTTGTGACCCCATGGACTACAGCATATCACTCTTCCCTGTCCATCACCAACACCTGGAGCTTGCTCAAGCTCATGTCCATCGAGTCGGTGATGCCATCCAACCATCTCATCCTCTGTCGTCCCCATCTCCTCCCACATTCAGTCTTTCCCAGCATCAGGGTCTTTTCCAATGAGTCAGTTCTTCACATCAGGTGGCCAAAGTATTAGAACTTCAGAAAAGTAAACAGTGCATCATAATTGCTACAGAAAAACACATATGATGATGACATATGTGTCTCTGGACACATCACCAGAGAATACTGAGATGTATCTGAATGTGTGAGGTGTGTGACGGAACAATTCAGACACTATTCATTCAATAAACATTTACAAACCACCCAGCATGTGTAAGGTACTATGATTAATACTGAGACAGTAAACAAGAGACATAAATCCTGTTATCATATATATTATTATTCATTAGGGGAGCTATATAATAAATAGATGCATCAGCTCAGTTCAGTTCAGTTGCTCAGTCATGTCCGACTCTTTGCAACCCCATGGACTGCAGCATGCCAGGATTCCCTGTCCATCACCAACTCCCAGAGCCTACTCAAACTTATGTCCTTTGCATCAGTGATGCCATCCAACCATCTTATCCTCTGTCATTCCCTTCTCCTCCTGCCTTCAATCTTTCCCATCATCAAGATTTTTTCCAATGAGTCAGTTCTTTGCATCAGGTGGCCAAAGGATTGAAGTTTCAGCATCAGTCCTTCCAATGAATATTCAGGACTGATTTCCTTTAGGATTGACTGGTTTGATCTCTTTGCAGTCCAAGGGACTCTCAAGAGTCTTCTCCAACACTACAGTTCAGAAGCATCAATTTTTTCGGTGCTCAGCTTTCTTTATAGTCCAAGTCTCAAATCCATACATGACTACTGGAAAAACCACAGCCTTGACTAGATGGACCTTTGTTGGCAAGGTAATGTCTCTGCTTTTTAATATGCTGTCTAGTTTTGTCATAGCTTTTCTTCCAAGGAGCAAGCGTCTTTTAATTGCAAGACTGCAGTCACCATCTTCAGTGATTTTGGAACCCAAGAAAATAGTCTGTCACTGTTTCCACCATTTCCCCATCTATTTGCCAGGAAGTGATGGAACTAGATGCCATGATCTTAGTTTTCTGAATGCTGAGTTTTAAGCCAGCAATATCACTCTCCTCTTTCACTTTTATCAAGAGGCTCTTTAGTTCCTTTTCAATTTCTGCCATTAGAGTGGTGTCATCTGCATATCTGAGATTACTGATATTCTTCCCAGCAATCTTGATTCCAGCTTGTGCTTCATCCAGTCTGGTATTCGGCATGATGTACTCTACATATAAGTTAAATTAGCAAGGTGACAATATTCAGCCCTGATATACTCCTTTCCCAATTTGGAACCAGTCTGCTGTTTCATGTCTGGTTCTGTTTGTTCTTGGCATGCATACAGATTTCTCAGGAGACAGGTAAGGTGGTCTGGTATACCCATCTCTTTAAGAATTTTCCACAGTTTGTTGCGATTCACACAATCAAAGGATTTACTGTAGTCAATGAAGCAGGTAGATGTTTTTCTGGAATTCTTTTGCTTTTTCTAGGATCCAAGGATGTTGGCAATTTGATCTCTGGTTCCTTTGCCTTTTCTAAATCCATCTTGAACATCTGGAAGCTCTTTGTTCACATACTGTTGTAGCCTAGCTAGGAGCATTTTGAGCATTACTTTGCAAGGATATCTAAAAGTTATGATTTTCTCATCTGTAAATTGGGCCTCAAACTTGTGGAGTTACAGTGAAGGTTAAGCCACAAAAAGAGTGCTTAGAAGCAGTCAGAGCCAAGCAGTAGGAGCTCATGGAGATATGAAAGCAAAATGTCATACAGTTCCATATGGAATCCTGGAACAGTTGAAGGACATTAGGTAAAAAGTCTGAATAGATGTTAGACTTTAGTTAATAATGATATATCAATATAGGCAAATGAATTGTAACAATTTAAGATTTCTAATTTAAGATTTCTTAGAGCAAACTGAGTGTAGAATATGGAAACTCATTGAACTGTCTTTGCAGTGTTCTTGCAAACATAAAACTATTCTAAAATTTAAACTTTGTTGAAACGAATGCCTAGAACAAACCACAAAATTATTTAATACCCATATATATATAAAGCTTGTGAATATGTGTATGTATATATGCGTAAGTATGTATGTAGACGACAGGCTTCCCAGATGGCTCATGTGGTGAAGACTCTGTCTGCCAGTACAGCAGATACATATGTGGGTTTGATCCCTGGGTTAGGAAAATTCTGGAAAATTCCATGGATAGAGAAGCCTGGCCAGCTGTATTCCATGGGGTGGCAAAGAGTAGGACATGACTAATCAACTGACCACTACCACTACTATATATGTAGATACATACATTATACACACATGCATATTTATGAGTATTCAATTAAATACATATGTATACACACATATTGAAGCAAATACTCTTAAAAGTATACCTATATATAATTAACTTATATATACATATGTATACATAGGAGATAATGGATTTCTAAAAAGATTTATCCTCAAATTTGGAAGTTCTCAAAATTTTGAGAGGTACATAAAATAGAATTAAGAGATATTAATTTTTTTCTTCAGTTTTCATTTTTAAATTTCATAACAGATTCAGTTAGGGTTTCCTTGAGTTTCTATTTTTTCTCTAATTAAGCAGATATCCTATACATAAATCTGTATTAGAGCAATGACTAAACCATCTTCTGAATATGGGAGCTAGATTGCACTCTAATGAGGGTACAATTTTACTTAAGAGTGGACCAAAGGACTTAACTGAAAGGCCAATTGTCATAACCAGCTTAATTGGCTATTAGTAGGTTTACCCTGTTGATATTGTTAGTTTGAAATTCTCCATGCTTATGCAACAGTTACCATTTGACATTAAAGCTAATTTTATTTCACATTTTCTTAGGCCTCAAATTATTATTTTCAACCATTAGGCTTGCATTTACTGATATAATTAAGGTAGATAAATTCACAGTGTTGGAATCATTTTAAAATGTTCATTTAATAATACAGCCTGACATCTCTTTCCTAAGATCAACACACCAAAAATACAAAATAGGCTCTTCCCATTCACTCTGCCTCTCCCAAAACATGTGGCCAACAGGTGCCATATTATCAGGAACATGTACCTTGGAATTATATGGTGGTGTGATACTGGTCCTGCCACATTATTTGTGTGGGCTTTGATTTTTCAAACCTCAAAATAAGCAATGATATAAAATCTTGGATATCTGAAAAGGATTAAAAACCATCTGAGATAATATGGCCATCAGCCCAGGTAACTCTCTAATCTTTACCAACACTTTCTTATAACATTCCATGACTGTGTTCCACTCCATGTTTTTTCTCCAGTCTCTCAGCTTCCTCTTCACTTTTATTTAAAATATTATTTATTTTCTAGACTTTCGTAATCATCTCCCTGTTCCTCCATCTTGCCTAAAATTCAAATTTTTACTAACATCAAAGCTAAATTTCTTTCTCCTCCAATCAACTTCACTTGCTGATTAAATATTTAGCTTACAAGTTAATTGCTTAATGTAACTAGTGAATAACTATAATCAGCAAATAGCAGAAACTATCTGATTTGAAAATAAATTTATCTGAGTTTATTTTGCTTCATCATTTTTGGGTGCCTTCATTTTATCTCATGGTGTATTAAAGAGCAGAATTGCACTGACTGAGAGGCATCAAGATGGGCATGTACACTTGCACGTTTACTTTTCATGGAAATTAACCTCACAACTACCTTCTTTTAATATTTTCTGTGTGAATTTTGAAGATCACTGGGCTTAACACCTTACAAACATGTGGTTTGGAGATTCTCCACCTAGAGTAGTATTGTACCTTTCACTATGAATCCTTATGGTGTCTATAGTTATGTAATACTGCATGGTAATGTAACATTTCACCTACATAGACAAAAACACAGCCTTCACTACAGAAATAAGTATGTAACAGAAAGCAGTATATTTTAAAAGTTAATGCAGCAGAATTGCCAGTTATAAAATTAGCTGTTTTCTCAACTGTAGTCTAGTCATGAAAGAATGTCAGATACCCCCTGAAGAGGGGACATAAGGCTTTTCATTTTGAAGATAGAGGTTTTACTGACTTCTAGAAGAGAATTAAGTGGACTTTCTTTGCCAAAGATTAGGCTCTTAGAAAAATTAACTGGAAGGGAAGGGAAAAAGGTGTAAGATTAGAGAAATAAAAGGAGGTATTTTCTTTGAAAATGGGAATGAGAATGGAGCTGCAAGTTCCCCTGAGTGGTAGAGGCTGGAAGTCAATTTAGATGTGATGCTCTGAAGATGATGATTAGGACTAGACTTGTGATACCTGGTAAAACTGCCATCTAAACACACAACCTTCCACTCACAGTGAACATTTCCATGGCTCAGTGTGGTGGTAGAGGTGAATAGACATGTTCAAGCCATGGTGAGAATTTGCATCCAATACAGGTTGAAATACACAGTATTCATATAGCCATATAACTATTGCCAAAGAAGCAAATCTACTGACAACCCTGGTCCCTTCCCAATTTTTCTAGAACCCTAAGAGCCTGGGAATGTTGAACGTCCTTTGTGTGTCAGAAGAGCCACCATAATGTCTGACATTTATATATATATATATATATATATAATCATGGCTTATTGATTTGTATTTAGGCCACATTTGACATGATTTTGAGTATTAAAGAAATACAGTATTTCTTGCCTTTGAGTGTTATAGTGCAATTCATATTTGCTTCATAAATTTGGTATTTTGTTTTTAGTTTATTAAAATTTCTCATTATGTCTTTGTCAGGTTCATACATCTTACATGTTCAGTATAAAACTTCTTGAATATGTTTCACAGAAGAAACTGATTATCTTAGCTCTGTCTAGATATAGGATTGCTCTGATTGCTACATATTTTTTGTATGTGAATCTTTTCACAATATAAAGCTTTTCTTACTCTTGAGTTAGGGCACATAAAGCTATTTCAATAAAACATATGGATTCTATTAGATAAAATATGACATTAGAATAAGCCATCAATATATTTGTACTTGTTTTAATAAAATCATATTTTACCCTATTTAAAAGCTGTGCCAGATAAGTAAATTTCTAAATAAGGATAATTTTTTAAAAATATATCATAGAAAGTTTACAGAAATAGATTTAGACATAATGTTTTCATTTCTTAATCATTTGGAGCCCTCTTTTTCTTCGTACCATTAAAATCAGTTTACCTATGGAAAATCTAGATCAATTTGTAAGATATATACATGAATAAAAGTGCCAAAAAAGAAAATTAAAGAGAGATGATGAATTAGAATATTAGGATAAATAGTTAAGAGGAAATAGCATATTAAAGTATGTCCTATTCAAAAGATGGCAGGAAGGTTGTGGAACTGAACAACAGAACAGCTATCTTAGACAAGGGAGGTCATTTCAAGATAAGACCATCACACCCTCTGCCCAGGGAACATTACAAGCAATCATAGTGAAGTCGCTCAGTCGTGCCTGACTCTTTGCGACCCCATGGATAGTAGCCTGCACCGAGGTCCTCCGGACCTTGAGATTTTCTAGCCAGGGTATTGGAGTGGGTTGCCATTTCCTTCTCCAGGGAATCTTCCCAACCCAGGGAGCGAACCCAGGTCTCTCATATTGTAGACAGACGCTTTACTGTCTGAGCCACCAGGGAAGTCCAATACAAACAATCATAAGTAGTTGGCATTCCAGGAAGACTGAGCCTTGCCCTAATCACCACATGTGAAGTGAAAGTGAGCTCAGTCATGTCCGACTCTTTGCGACCCCGTGGACTGTAGCCCACCAGTCTCCTCTGTCCATGGGATTCTCCAGGCAAGAATACTAGAGTGGGTTGCCATTTCCTTCTCCAGGGGATTTTCCCAACCCAGGAATTGAACCCTGGTCTCCCGCATTGCAGGCAGATGATTTACCAAGTGAGCTATGAGGGAAGCCCCTCATAATCACCACATGGGTGGAACATTAACCCAACAGTAACCAGAGGGAACAAGAAAAGAAGCCCAGTTTCTCTCCCCCTGAACAGAATCCCTCTTGGTCTCACTCCCTGCTCCCTTACAATATGCTGAATATATCTTGCTTTCTACCCTTCCAACTCACAAATTCTTTTTTTTTTTTTAATTGTTATTTACTTTAATTGGAGGCTAATTACTTTACAATATTGTAGTGGTTTTTGCCATACATTGACATGAATCAGCCATGGGTAAATTCTTTTGCCTCCAGTATTGCTGGCCCTACCAATAGTACTCTGGCAACAGTGAGAATACAATCAGCAAAAAACATATAAGACAACAGAACATAAATAGTGAGGAGGTAAACTTAAATCCATCCATGCTCATATTTACAGTAAATTAACAATGCTTTCAAAAGCCAAATCCTAATAATAGTAATGGATAATCAAAATGGATAAAGTATGACTCAAAGAAAATCAACATGGATAAAAGTATGATTCAAGAGTACTCTGTGTATGTGTGTGTATATATATATATATGTGTGTGTTAAAAATTAAAGGATGGATGGCAAAAGAAACTACATGCAAAACTGGGGTAAGAAAGCTGGGGTAACAGTATAAATATCAGAATTAATAAATATGGGGAAAGAACAAAATTACCACTAAAAGGGACCTGGGACCAATTTCTAATGGCAAGGTGAGAGAAGAAGTTTTTTCCACACACCACCAAGCAGTTCTCCAGACACCAGCTGGTGTCCTACAATTCAACTCATAGTGTTCTGACATTATGCATTCAGTCCATGTGTGTGTGCTAAGTTGTTTCTATCCTGTCCGACTCTGCAACCCCATGGACTGTGGCCCACAAGGCTCTTCTGTCCATACGTTTCTCCAGGCAAGAATATTGGGGTGGGTTGCCATTTCCTCCTCCAGGGAATCTTCCTGACTCAGGGATTGAACCCATGTCTCTTATATCTCCTGCACTAGCAGGTGAATCTTTACCACTAGAGCCACCTGGAAAGCCTTTTATGTACCCAGAGGTAGCATCGTATCCAACAAGCTAAGGACTCTGTCCTACAAATGCACCCCACCTCCTTCAGATGACAATCACAAGCCCAGATTATCACCTGTGCTTTGGACCAATCAGCTATTGATTGAAGGACCCCTACCTTGGGTTCAATTAATTTGTTAGAGGTGCTCACAGAACTCAAAGAAAACAACTTACTTACTAGATTACTGGCTTATTATAAAAGAATATTATTCAGGAACAACCAGATAAAAAAATGAATAGAGCAAAGTGTGGGGGAAAGGGTATAGTTTCCATGCTTAGATCAGACCACCTCCACTGACTCTCCATCAACGTGGAAACTCACTGAACTCTCTCCACTTGGGGATTTTTAATGCAAGATTTATTACATAGACACAATTGATTAAATCTTGGTCACTGGTTATTGAATTCAGTCATAAGACCCTCTCCTTTCCCAGGAGGTCAAGGAGTGGAACTGAAAACTCTAACCTTCAAATCACATGATTGGATCCTCTGGAAACTGGTACCCCAACATTAGAGGGCTTCCAAAAGTCACCTCATTAACATTAATTCAGTTTTGGTTAAAGGGACTTTTATGAATAACAAGGCTCACATTCCCTTTATAGCTCCAAAGCAATATCAGGAAGCTCAGTTCAGTTCAGTTACTCAGTCATGTCTGACTATTTGTGACCCCATGAATTGCAGCACACCAGGCCTCCCTATCCATCACCATCTCCTGGAGTTCATTCAGACTCACATCCATCGAGTCAGTAATGCCATCCAGCCATCTCATTCTCTGTTGTCCCCTTCTCCTCCTGCCCCCAATCCCTCCCAGCATCAGGGTCTTTTCCAATGAGTCAACTCTTCGCATGAGGTGGCCAAAGTACTGGAGTTTCAGCTTTAGCATCATTCCTTTCAATGAACACCCAGGACTGATTTCCTTTAGAATGGACTGGTGGATCTCCTTGCAGTCCAAGGGACTCTCAAGAGTCTTCTCCAACACCACAGTTCAAAAGCATCAATTCTTCAGTGCTCAGCTTTCTTCATAGTCCAACTCTCACATTCATACATGACCACTGGAAAAACCATAGTCTTGACTAGACGGACATTTGTTGGCAAAGTAATGTCTCTGCTTTTCAATGTGCTATCTAGGTTGGTCATAACTTTTCTTCCAAGGAGTAAGTGTCTTTTACCTTCTGCAGTGATTTTGGAGCCCAAAAAAATAAAGTCTGACAGTTTCCATTGTTTCCCCATCTATTTCCCATGAAGTGATGGTACCAGATGCCATGATCTTAGTTTTCTGAATGTTGAGCTTTAAGCCAACTTTTTCACTCTCCTCTTTCACTTTCATCAAGAGGCTTTTTAGTTCCTCTTCACTTTCTGCCATAAGGCTGGTGTCATCTACATATCTGAGGTTATTGATATTTCTCCTGGCAAACTTGATTCCAGCTTGTGCTTCTTCCAGCCCAACGTTTCTCATGATGTACTCTGCATATAAGTTAAACAAGCAAGGTGACAATATACAGCCTTGACGTACTCCTTTTCCTATTTGGAACCAGTCTGTTGTTCCATGTCCAGTCCTAACTGTTGCTTCCTGACCTGCATACAGGTTTCTCAAGAGGCAGGTCAGGTGTTCTGGTATTCCCATTTCTCTCAGAATTTTCCACAGTTTATTGTGATCCACACAGTCAAAGGCTTTCACATAGTCAATAAAGCAGAAGTAGATGTTTTCCTGGAACTCTGTTACTTTTTTGATGATCCAACGGATCTTGGCAATTTGATCTCTGTTTCCTCTGCCTTTTCTAAAAGCAGCTTGATAAAAGCCTGAATATTATATAAGAAAGGTGTTCCTTGCTCTTACCTCTCAGGAAGTTTCAAGGATTTGGGGATGTCTATGTCAGAAATGGGAAGAAGATCAAATATATATTTCTTATAAATCACAACATCACAACCATGGTAAAGAATATTTCACAATGATAAAAGAATCAATTCAAAATGAACATATAAGAATACTAAAAGTATATATGTCCAATAATAGAAATTCAAAATAAATGAGGAGTCAGATCCCTTTCTCTCTTTTTGCCATTTCTCTGTCATCTCTTTATTGGTCTTTCTGTGTCTCCATGAAATTCAAAACAGATATATGAATTCCATTTGTTCTTGCATCGTATTTTAGTATGAGTGAAAATGATCTCTATTCACTTCCATTAGTACCTGTGTATTTTTACTACAGGTAATAGTCAAACTGAGTGAGGTCCTGTGGGGTCCCAGGCATGGTGGCCTCATTTTTGTCCCCCATTTCTAGGATGCAAGACTCCAGCACCTATGACCTTCTCTGAGTTCCAAAGGGCAGATTCCAACAGCTGCTAATCAAGGGAGGAGCAGCCAAGGTATGCCTAAAACAAGATAACGGGATTGAAAGCCCTTCACACACCCTAAGTTTGTCAGAGTCACCACAGCTGAACAGTCAACTTAAAAAAATACTAACAAGCTTTAAGTTGAGAGCTATGTTTTATTTGGTGGGAATTTTTAGGAAGCCAAGAACAGGAGACAGCATCTCAAGTAACCCTAAGAGAGGAAGCAAGGGGAGGAGATGGGTTATAGAGAAGCTTTGAAACAAGGGGCATATAGTCCGAATATAAAAAGATTACTGCTAATTGAAGAAAACCAGATATCCCAAGGAAAACAATTTAGGACATTTCTATTTATGGGAAAATACAAGAGTGTGGGCTTGCTGAAACCATTCCTTTCATGTGTATATCAGCAATCCTGGGAAAGTATCTTTGTGTTTTTCATACCTTGAGTTTCCTTGAGGCTCACCATACGGGCTGGCTGCAGTCTGATGGCTGCCAGATCTCCTTCCTGAATGCCCTTAGGGCTCAGGAGTTCACATTGGAGGAATACAATCTCTGATGACTGTGACATCCTTATTTACCTACATGATAGGAAAAACTCCGTTTCTCAGAACCACTATTAAAAAATCTCTCATCAAATCCTCTGGGATACGGACAGAATTATTTTTCTGTTGTGCACCCTTTTGTCTGACAAATAAGCTATCCTTTTCTACTTCATGAGGTTTCCCTAGTGGCTCAGAGGTTAAAGCGTCTGCCTGCAATGCAGGAGACCTGGGTTTGATCCCTGGGTTTGGAAGTTCCCTTGGAGAAGGGAATGGCAACCCACTACAGTATTCCTGCCTGGAGAATCCCAAGGACAGAGGAGCCTGGTGGCCACAGTTCACAGGGTCGCAAAGAGTCAGACACGACTGAGTGACTTCACTTTTACTTTCTACTTCATCCAAAACTGTCTCCAAGATTCAATCTGGCACCAGTGCAGAAAAATGGAGTTTTCATCATCAAAAGGAAATCAAATTTCCTAAAAAGAGCTTATCTCTTACTTTAAATGCAATCTATATTCATTATTTTTATTTGAGTATTTGGAATAGCCATGCATTAATGTTTTTCAGTAGATTAGAATTAGCTCATTAGAGCAAGTTTCCTCCACACTCCTCCCATCTATGCCATTATGTAATCCAAATATACATGTTTCCTTTTAAAACAAGAAATAATAACAATATTAATAACAATATTAATAACAATAACAATAATAACAAGAAAACCTCACATTCCAAAACAGTGTAAAATTATTTTTGGAATTCTAGATTTAGGGTAGGCATCAGATTGCCTGTAGTCTAAAAGGCTGAGTAGGACTCCATATATTTCTAATCAGAGTAATATGAATTATCACACATGGGATCTTTGATGGCAAGCAGAAGCTACTACCCCAAAAAAACCCTCTTCAAAGCAGATCATATCATTTAAAAAGAAATTTCTTTAAGAAACAGCAGACACAGGACATGCTCTGACAACCTAGTAGGCAGTATTCTTTTGCAAGATATATTTACATCTGTAAGGTAAATCTCCATTTGTGTCTTTCTTTCTTCAAGCTAGGCTTCAACAGTACATGAACCAAGAACGTCCAAGACATACAAGCTGGATTCAGAAAAGGCAGAGGAACCAGAGATCAAATTGCTAAGATCTGTTGAATCATAGGAAAAGCAAGGGAATTGAAAAAAAAAATATATATATATATATAATTTTGCTTCATTGACTATATAAAGCCTCTGATTGTCTTCAGTCCAGTCCAGCTGCTCAGTCGTGTCTGACTCTTTTGTGACCCTATGAACCGCAGCACACCAGGCCTCCCTGTCCATCACCAACTGCTGGTGTTTACCCAAACTCATGTCCATTGAGTCAGTGATGCCATCTAACCATCTCATATTCTGTCATCCCCTTCTCCTCCCGCCCTCAATCTTTCCCAGCATCAGGGTCTTTTCAAATGAGTCAGCTCTTCTCATCAGGTGGCCAAAGGATTGGAGTTTCAGCTTCAGCATCAGTCTTCCAATGAACATCCAGGACTGATCTCCTTTAGGATGGACTGGTTGGATTTCCTTGCGGTCCAAGGGACTCTCAAGAGTCTTATCCAACACCACAATTCAAAAATATCAAGGCTTCTTCACTCAGCTTTCTTTATAGTCCAACTCTGACATCCATACATGACTTCTGGAAAAACCATAGCCTTGTTTTGTTGGCAAAGTAATGTCTCTGCTTTTCAAAGTGCTACCTAGGTGGGTCATAACTTTTCTTCCAAAGAGTAAGTGTCAGTGTCTTTTAATTCCTGGGCTGCAGTCACCATCTGCAGTGATTTTGGAGCCCCAAAAAATAAAGTCAGCCACTGTTTCCACTGTTTTACCATCTGTTTGCCATGAAGTGATGGGACCAGATGCCATGATCTTGGTTTTCTGAATGTTGAGCTTTAAGCCAACTTTTTCACTCTCCTCTTTCACTTTCATCAATAGGCTCTTTAGTCCTTCTTCAGTTTCTGCCATAAGGAGGGTGTCATCTGCATATCTGAGGTTATTATTATTTCTTCCAGCAATCTTGATTCCAGCTTGTGCTTCCTCCAGCCCAGCATTTCTTATAATGTACTCCGCATATAAGTTAAATAAGCAGGGTGACAATATACAGCCTTGACGTACTCCTTTTCCTCTTTGGAACCAGTCTGTTGTTCCATATCCAGTTCTAACTGTTGCTCTTGACCTGCATATAGGTTTCACAAGAAGCAGGTCCCATCTCTCTCAGAATTTTCCACAGTTCATTTTGATCCAAGCAGTAAAAGGCTTTGGCATAGTTAATAAGGCAGAAGTAGATGCTTTTCTGGAACTCTCTTGCTTTTTCGATGATCCAGCAGATGTTGGCAATTTGATCTCTGGTTCCTCTGCCTTTTCTAAAACCAGCTTGAACATCTGGGAGTTCATGGTTCACGTATGGTTGAAGCCTGGCTGGAGAATTTTGAACATTACCTTACTAGTGTGTAAGATGAGTGCAATTGTGTGGTAGTTTGAGCATTCTTTGGCATTGCCTTTCCTTGGGACTGGAATGAAACTGACCTTTTCCAGTCCTGCGGCCACTGCTGAGTTCTCCAGATTTGCTGGCATATTGAGTGCAGCACTTTCACAGCATCATCTTTCAGGATTTGAAATAGCTCCACTGGAATTCCATCACCTTCACTAGCTTTTGTTTGTAGTGATGCTTTCTAAGGCCCACTTGACTTCACATTCCAGGATGTCTTGCTCTAGGTGAGTGACCACACCACTGTGAATATCTGGGTCGTGAAGCTCTTTTTTGTGCAGTTCTTCTGTGTATTCTTGCCACCTCTTCTTAATATCTTCTGCTTCTGTTAGGTCCATATCATTTCTGTCCTTTATTGGGCCCGTCTTTGCATGAAATGTTCCCCTGGTATCTCTAATTTTCTTCAAGAGATCTCTAGTCTTTCCCATTCTGTTCTTTTCCTCTATTTCTTTGCATTGATCGCTGAGGAAGGCTTTCTTATCTCTCCTTGCTATTCTTTGGAACTCTGCATTCAGATGCTTATATCTTTCCTTTTCTCCTTTGCTTTTCACTTCTCTTCCTTTCACAGCTATTCATAAGGCCTCCTCAGACAGCCACTTTGCTTTTTTGCATTTCTTTTTTTGGGGGATGATCTTGATCTCTGTCTCCTGTACAATGTCACGAATATTTGTCCACAGTTTATCAGGCACTCTATCAGATCTAGTCCCTTAAATCTGTTTCTCACTTCCACTGTATAATCATAAGGGATTTGATTTCGGTCATACCTGAATGGTCTAGTGGTTTTCCCCACTTTCTTCAATTTAAGTCTGAACTTGGCAATAAGGTGTTCATGATCTGAGCCACAGTCATTTCCCAGTCTTGTTTTTGCTGACTGTATAGAGCTTCTCCATCTTTGTAGACCATGACAAATTGTGGAAAATTCTTAAAGATATCGCAGTACCAGACCACTTTACCTGTATTTTGAGAAATCTGTATGCAGGACAAGAAGCAACAGTTAGAACTGGACATGGAAAAATGGACTGGTGCAAACTGGGAAAGGAGTACATGAAGGCTGTTTATTGTCACCCTGTTTATTTAACTTACATGCAATGTACACATATGAAATGATGGGCTGGATGACTCACAAGCTGGAATCAAGATTGCTGGGAGAATAATCAACAACCTCAGATTTGCAGATTATATCACTCTTATGGCAAAAAGTGAAGAGGAACTAAACAGTCTCTTCAAGAGGGTGAAAGAGGAGAGTGAAAAAGCTGGCTTAAAACTCAACCCAAAAAAATAAGATCATGGCATCTGGTCATATTATCTCAGGCAAATAGATGGGGAAAACGTGTAAACAGTGACAGACTTTATTTTCTTGAGCTCCTAAATCGAACAGTGACTGCAGCAATGAAATTAACAGATGCTTGCTCCTTGGAAGAAAGGCTATGATAAACTTAGGCTGAATATTAAAAATCAGAGACATCACTTTGCTTACAAAGGTCCATCTACTCAAAGCTAGGGTTTTGCCAGTAGTCATGTACAGATGTGAGAGTTGTGCCATCAAGGAGGCTGAGCTCTGAAGAATTGATGCTTTTGAATTGTGTTGAAGAAGACTCTTGAGAGTCCCTTGGTCAGCAAGAAGATCAAATCAGTCAATTCTCAAGGAAATCAATTCTGAATATTCATTGGAAGGACTGATGCTGACGCTGAATCTCCAATACTTTGGCCACCTAATGTGAAGGGCCAGCTCATTGAAAAAGAACCTGCTGCTAGGAAAGTTTGAAGCCAGGAGGAGAAGCAGGTGACAGAGGATGAGATAGTTGGATGGCATCACTGATTCAATGAACAAGAGTTTGAGCAAACTCCAGGAGACAGTGAAGGACAGGGAAGTCAGGTTTGCAGTTCATGGGGTCGTAAAGAATTAGACATGACTTAGTGACTGAACAACAAATTTCTTTCTATACCCTGAGAAGAACATCTAAATCACTAGAAACTCTTACCAGTGGAGTAGGCAAGACTTGAATTTGCATAACAACGATTCCCTTATTTACTGTGTTTTACCTGAATCATGAACTTCCAGATGTTCAAGCTGGTTTTAGAAAAGACAGAGAAACCAGAGATCAGATTGCCAACATCCACTGGATCATCGAAAAAGCAAGAGAGTTCCAGAAAAAATCTACTTCTGCTTCATTGACCATGCTAAAGCCTTTGACTGTGTGGATCACAATAAACTGTGGAAAATTCTTCAAGAGAAGGGAATACCAGACCTCCTGACCTGCCTCTTGAGAAACCTATATGCAGGTCAGGAAGCAACAGTTAGAACTGGACATGGAACAACAGACTGGTTCCAAATAGGAAAAGGAGTACGTCAAGGCTGTATATTGTCACCTTGCTTGTTTAACTTATATGCAGAGTACATCATGAGAAATGTTGGGCTGGAAGAAGCACAAGCTGGAATCAAGTTTGCCAGGAGAAATATCAATAACCTCAGATATGTAGATGACAACATTCTTATGGCAGAAAGTGAAGAGGAACTAAAGAGCCTCTTGATGAAAGTGAAAGAGGAGAGTGAAAAAGTTGGCTTAAAGCTCAACATTCAGAAAACTAAGATCATGGCATCTGGTCCCATCACTCCATGGGAAATAGATGGGGAAACAGTGGAAACAGTGTCAGACTGTATTTTTTGGACTCCAAAATCACTGCAGATGGTGATTGTTGCCATGAAATTAAAAGAAGCTTATTCCTTGGAAGGAAACTATGACCAACCTAGATAACACATTGAAAAGCAGAGACATTGCTTTGCCAACAAAGGTCCATCTAGTCAAGGCTATGGTTTTTGCAGTAGTCATGTATGGATGTGAGAGTTGGACTGTGAAGAAAGCTGAGCGCTGAAGAATTGATGCTTTTGAACTGTGGTGTTGGAAAAGACTCTTGAGAGTCTATTGGACTGCAAGGAGATCTAACCAGTCATTCTAAAGGAGATCAGTCCTGGGTGTTCTTTGGAAGGAATGATGCTAAAGCTGAAACTCCAGTACTTTGGGCAACTCATGCAAAGAGTCAACTCATTGGAAAAGACTCTGATGCTGGGAGAGATTGGGGGCAGGAGGAGAAGGGGACGACGGATGAGGAGAAGGGGATGACGGAGGATGAGATGGCTGGATGGCATCACCAACTCGATGGACGTGAGTTTGAGTGAACTCCGGGAGTTGGTGATGGACAGGGAGGCCTGGCATGCTGCAATTCATGGGGTTGCAAAGAGTCGGACATGACTGAGAGACTGAACTGAACTGACCTGACCTGATAATTTCCCACAACTCGTTCCAAACACTCCAGCAGTTTTCTTTGTCTTTAGTTTAAGAAGGCACTTATAGTAATGGCTTGAGCCATTGAGGGGAATTAGGTTTCCTTAGTATCTTTCATACAGATAGGAAATATATTAATGTTATTAAATTTCTGTTTTTCTCCTGTTAATCTGTCCCTTATTACAGGGTTTCTAAGCCAAGAACTTAGAAAGGTAGAAAGAAAAGTATTTTTCCTCCCCTACACCTCTATGAATGGTACTAATGTACCTTTTTGAGGCTTGGGAATCACTGATAACTAGAAACACAATTTTAAAATCTAATATTAGTCTTTAAAATCTAATTCTGTAATAGCACATTGTGCTATGGACAAAAATATAGGTATAATAGAAGAGAGCCACCTCAGCTTCTATCTCTATTATAAGGGAGATTGAAAATTGTTTTTCAATGTAATTATAGTAATACTTCTCTCATTCTGAGTCAATGAACAAATATATACAAAGACCTGCAATTCTGATTTATTATGTATAAATATTTGTAAACAAACAAATTTAAGTCTCACATTCTATTTTATAAATATTTATACTATTTACCTTAAAAATATATTTTAAATATCTCAGCTCAAAAAACAGCCATCATCTGAGCAAAGCTATGACCTTTCTTACTAAATTTCCTAAATTAAAACCCCAGGCCTTTTGTGTTGATAAATTATGCTCTGTAATTTTTATTTTCACGAATATAAAATCCAACTTCAATGACTCATGCTTTATCACGAAAGGTTTCCATCCTGTTGAGAGATAAGCAGAATACACTGTGCTTATATGTACCTTTTTAGCATGTAGATTATAATGAGGTGACACAATTATGAACCAGAAGACTAAGGAAAATCTTTGAACCTCTCCCTTATCAGCCTCAAAGAATTTAGATAGAGGGAAACCTGTACCAGGAAGATCTGTACAAGGAAGAAAGCTATTCCCAGAGATACCTTTTTTATACTGGAAAGATTTATCTGCATGACTGTGAAACAGGAGATGGTCCCCAGGCTGAACAGCCAGAGCTAGTCCCCTGTGGACAGATACCCCAAAGCAGCAGGAGTGAGAGAGGAATAGAATTCTGCCCAGATAAAAGACCACATATTCCTCATTCTCAAAGTTAAGGAGACCTTCCCATCTATATATGCACAGAAAGGCTCCTTTAAGGTCAAAGGGAGAGCACTCCACTCCATGGGAAGTGATGCCAACCTGCCCAAAGGCCTCTTAACTAGAATCCATCTTTGCTAAGAAATGACTGTACACACAAAGGAAGACTCTGAGATAAAACAAATACAGACTTAGAGCCAGGCAAAGCAAGATGACTGGCCAAAGGAAACCTGGAAAACATACCCCATAAAAATGATTCGAACTAAGAGGCCACAACTCTCTGTCTGAGCACGCTCATGTGTCAATGTGCACGGGTACATTTCCCTAATAAGCAGTTAACTTCACTATTTTCCATCTCTATGTGGAAATTCCTTTCTACACAGCTGATGGGTCAGGGCCTTGTCACTGGTCCCTGGTGGTCTAGTGGTTAGGATTCATCACTCTGAATGCAGCAGCAGCAGCCCAACTCCAGTCTCTGGTCAGGAACGAAATTCCTGCATCAAGCCACTGCAGGTGGAGGTCACCCAAGATCATCGAACATTCGTTTACCAAATATTTGCTCTTATCTTAGTTTTCTGATATTGTGGTTTTCATCATGTCTGCTTTCTAATGGAAGAGGATAAGAGGCTTGTGGTTTCCCTCTCCTTTGAGAAACCAGATCCCCACCACCTTCTGTTTCACTCAAGTATTTAAGCCTCAATTGCCTGACTAACTTAAAGAGTCTCATGTTTTTGTGGGGCTTCTGTAAAAATGCAATTTAATGTTTTTTATCCCATTGATATTTGGAAGGAATGATGCTAAAGCTGAAACTCCAGTACTTTGGCCACCTCATGTGAAGAGTTGACTCATTGGAAAAGGCTCTGATGCTGGGAGGGATTGGGGGCAGGAGGAGAAGGGGACGACAGAGGATGAGATGGCTGGATGGCATCACTGACTCGATGGACATGAGTCTGAGTGAACTCCGGGAGTTGGTGATGGACAGGGAGGCCTGGCATGCTGCAATTCATGGGGTTTCAAGGAGTCGGACACTACTGAGCGACTGAACTGAACTGAACTGAACTGATCTCTCTTATATCAGTGTTATTACTAGGCCAACCAAAGAACCTAGAAGGGAAGAAGGAAAACTATGTTCTTTCCTACACTTGGTTGAAGGGTCTAGATTATTCTAATGGGTTAACTGCAGATACATATCTCAACTAAAAAAGGAAATACATGTTTCATTGTAAGAAGTGGTATCAAAAGATAAATACTTTTTACAGTTATTATAAACAAGACAACAGTCTCAAAATTGAATCACTTATGCTAAGCCGCACATTACCAAACCAAGACTTAATTACAATTTTGACTCTCCCATAAAAGCAATATTAAAACAGTCAATAAGGAATCACCTAACAAGTAGGTTAGCCACAAGTAGGTTGCTGCTGCTGCTAAGTCACTTCAGTCGTGTCCGACCCTGTGCGACCTCAGAGATGGCAGCCCACCAGGCTCCACCATCCCTGGGATTCTCCAGGCAAGAACACTGGAGTGGGTTGCCATTTCCTTCTCCAGTGCAGGAAAGTGAAAAGTGAAAGAAGTCACTCAGTCGTGTCCGACTCTTTGCAACCCCATGGACTGCAGCCAACCAGGTTCCTCCACTCACAAGATAAAACCTTCCCATTCCCTAAAGGGAAGTGACCTTGCCATAACCAATTCATATTTTTGCCTAGTATTCCTTCCTTGCTCCCACTCCCTTCTGCCTACAGAAGTTTTTCATTTAATTTACTCAGTTGAATTTTGCTTAACACTGCCCATATTGCTGTAAAGATTTCCTTTATTTTATTGAAAATCTAAAACTTTACAGACTATTTCATTTTTCAACCAGAAAAGATTATGAATGTATTATGAGGTAAAAAATAGGACTAGTTTATGTTGCTATACTTTAAAAATTAGGATTTTCTATGTTGGACAAGGGGTAGAGAGACGTAATTTCAAAGATGTTAAGGAGCAATCTGAGAATATTGAATTTGGGGGGAAGTAGTGTTGTGAACTCATAAATGGCATTTCAAAAATCTTTTTTGCTAGCTTTTAAGAGGAAAGAAAGTAACCAGCCTAGTGATCACGTTGTGGTCTCTAAAATCGTTATCAACTAAAATAATTCCTTGTTTCTCAGATATGGCTGATTCTAGATCTAAGACAGGAAACACACTAGATGAGCCTGTAATATCTTACCATGAAGAAAAACGAAGTTTTCACAGGCTCCTACCATCATCTAAACAATCAGGAGCCAACTTGAAGATGGTCTTAACAATTCAAAGATAGAAAATCTTCGTTATCAAGAAGAATAATTGCAATGGATTGAGATAAATCACATTTATTTAAATTCATGAGTTCAAAAGGTTATTAATGAGAATAATAATAATTGACTAACATACGATTCTAGAAACTGGCCATTAATTTGAAAACTAGAAAGAAATGGTACAAAACATGAGTTTATTTTGTCCTACTGTGCAAACTGTATTTCTGGATAACTAATTGAGAAAGAAGTCTTAAAGAAAAGAAGGAACAGAATTAGAATGTCACATTTGCAACTGCTGGTGAAATCATGGATTTAGGCAAAGATCACTAAAAGGAAGCAATTAGACATAGAGACCTCCTGATAGAAAAATCCAACAGCAAGTAACTATAGCATATTCTTGCCAAAATTCAATCTCAAATTGATCAAACTTCAAGGTCTGAGTACTAACATACAGAAAATACCTGAGTAGAGGAAGATGTTCAATACAATCTCAAGGCTACAGTCAATATAATCCAGATTTCGGATACTGATTAGGCAAAAAAAAATCTGATTATTTTTAATAGATACATTGTAAGTAAAAGCAAAACGAGGGATCAGTTCAGTTCAGTTGCTCAGTCGTGTCCAACTCCTTGAAACCCCATGAATCGCAGCATGCCAGGCCTCCCTGTCCATCACCAACTCCCGGAGTTCACTCAGACTCACATCTATCGAGTCAGTGATGCCATTCAGCCATCTCATCCTCTGTCGTCCCCTTCTCCTCCTGCCCCCAATCCCTCCCAGCATCAGAGTCTTTTCCAATGAGTCAACTCTTCACATGAGGTGGCCAAAGTACTGGAGCTTCAGCTTTAGTATCATTCCTTCCAAAGAAATCCCAGGGCTGATCTCCTTTAGAATGGACTGGTGGGATCTCCTTGCAGTCCAAGGGACTCTCAAGAGTCTTCTCCAACACCACACTTCAAAAGCATCAATTCTTCAGTGCTCTGCCTTCTTCACAATCCAACTCTCACACCCATACATGACCACTGGAAAAACCATAGGCCTTGACTAGATGGACCTTAGTAGGCAAAGTAATGTCTCTACTTTTGAATATGCTGTCTAGGTTGGTCATAACTTTTCTTCCAAAGAGTAAGCATCTTTTAATTTTATGGCTGCAGTCACCATCTGCAGTGATCTTGGAGCCCCAAAAAATAAAGTCTGACACTGTTTCCACTGTTTCCCCATCTATTTACCATGAAGTGATGGGACCGGAAGAGGGATGGAGGATCATTTATTTGATTTTCACTATGTAATACTATAGCCACTTGCTCTATGGGGCTAAGTTTAAATTCATAAATATATAGCCACTTGTTCTATGGGGCTAAGTTTAAATTCATAAATAAATAAATAAATACAAAATTCCATTCCTCATTCATACTAGCACATCTTAAGGGCACAAGTAGCCACAAATGGAGATCATCAATACAGAACTTTTCCATAATAACAAAAAGTTCTGCACATCAATGCTATCAACTGAAAGAAATTCAGACCTTTATCAACTAAATATAATGCATAGATGTCATTAGGATCCTATTTCTACAAACTTAAAACACACACAACATTTATGTGACAAGCAGGAAATTTTTAACCACAACCTGATATTTAATTATATTAAGGAATTACTATTATTTTCAATGTTTTGAAATGAATTGTGGTATGTTTTTATTTTTTGATTTTTTTTTTCTTTTTTCATTATAGTTTACTGTAGGATATTGAATATAGTTCCCCAGGCTGTACAGTAAGACCTTGTTGTTAGCTGGTTTTGTTAGTTTGTTTTATTTATTATTATTTTTTAATTTTAATTTTTACTTTATTTTACTTTACAATACTGTATTGGTTTTGCCATACATTGACATGAATCCACCATGGGTGTACATGCGTTCCCAAACATGAACCCCCCTCCCACCTCCCTCCCCACAACATCCCTCTGGATCATCCCCATGCACCAGCCCCAAGCATGCTGTTTCCTGCATCGGACATAGACTGGTGATTCGATTCTTACATGATAGTATACATGTTTCAATGCCGTTCTCCCAAATCATCCCACCCTCTCCCTCTCCCTCTCCCTCTCCCTCTGAGTCCAAAAGTCCGCTATACACATCTGTGTCTTAAAAGTCTTTTCTTTTTAGAGATGAATACACTTGTATATTTATATATGAAATTGTTTGATATTTTGGGTCTGCTTGAAAATTAATACAATTGGGAAAACTAATTGGGAGTGTTCTGAGCCACTCTTTACAAATAATTACTGGTAATTACTGAAGGTGTGCAATATGATGTGAAGCGTATGATGTGATGATTTGATAGATGTATATATTATGAAATGATAAACACAATCAAGTTAATTTGCACATCCATTGACTTCCACTGACTCACTATGGTTAGTTATTGCATCATGACTCTAAATTTTCTGAGTACATCTTAGTCACGTAACAACAACAACAACAACAACAACAAAAATAGTTAAATTGTTTGAAGAAAAACATTAAATGTGCAGGAATGCAGTCTCTTCAAATTTCTTTTAGGAGTAATGTGAGCAAAACTTTGGAGACAGCAGTTCAATACCCAAGTGCATGAATACTATTGTTAATCATGTAGATTTGACATTCTCCTACCACTGATTCTAATTCAATGGGCCTCTGCTCAGAGTTTACTTGGAATGGTATGTCTTTATATCATCAGTTCTCAAAATGCAGTCAACACAATGTCTTCTCTGATGCTATCCCTTTAGGAGTCTCCTGAATAGATTCTAAATTTCACGATCTTTTAACCAAATTTTGAGAAAGAAATTCTTTTCTAAGTATCAGCATTGCCCTCTCAAACTACCTCTTGCAACATATAGGGCTCAAGCCCAGGAAACTATACAACAGGTGTCCCAGCCCAAATCTTGAAAACCCTGAGAACCATTCCCAGAGACCTAGGAGTCTAGGTTAGGATGCCAAATATATAATTTTCTGCTGGCTTCAATATACTCCGTTTATCTAATCTGTTCCTAAAATTTCAGGGTGTGGTTGAATAATTGCTTCCTTCATAATTTCTACAATAGAATTCTTCTTAAATGATGGATGCTTAGAGAATCTAAATATATTAATCCAACTATTAAAAATATAGATTATTTTTATTAAACATTGTAAAACAAGCTGAAATTCCTAAAAATCTTCATAATATACCAAAACATGAATCACTTATTTTCACATTATTTAACATTATCATAGCTAGAAAATAAGTATATTTGTCTTATTTTGGTTTTGCTGATAAGCAGATAAATAAATGTACAACTGAATTCATAGTTTCCCAGCTGTATGTTATATAGCATAAAATACAACTGAGCACAATCAAAAAGTTCTTATTTTTATGAAACTCCTCAGGTTTCACTATTTCAAATGAGAGTGTGGTCTAATTATCCATCTTCTTAGATGTCTGCATGACAATGTCAGACTTACTGAGAATGATGATAATCATTATTAATCTTTGCTAAGCCACCTACATATTGATTGACGAGTCAAAGGAACATGTCACTGTCTCATGGTCTATTGACTCGGGATTAGAGGTCAGATCAGAAGGGGAGAGTGATGTACTGGTGAGAAGCAAGAGATTTAGAAAATAAACTGCCATTCATGAATTCTAATGGAGCAGTTTCTGTATTTGTAGAACTGCCACAAAAAATAGGGTACATAACATGAAGAAAGAAGCATGACTTCATTCTCAAAAAAGCTAATGGTGGGTTAACATTATAAATAATATATATATATATATCAATACTATTTCTAATTGCTATCTTGCTTTTAGTTACTTTCTAATTTGCCTTCTGCCATTTTATTATTCTCTTCTCACGTTAATGGGGGAGAGACAACCTTCTTGTTGAGGACAACCTTCTTAAAGGTATTTCTTTGTTAGCGTCAACACAGTAAAAATGTCTAACATGTTTCTATCTAGCTATTAATGGAAACTAAATTGCTTGCACTAAGACCTCTCCTTCAGTTCAGTCATTCAGCTGTGTCCAACTGTTTGCAACCCCATGGACTGCAGCACGCAAGGATTCCCTGTTCATCACCAATTCTCAGAGCATGCTCAAACTCATGACCATCGAGTCAGTGATGCTATTCAACCATTTCATCCTCTGTTGTCTCCTTCTCCTCCTGCTTCAATCTTTCCAGTTTCAGGGTCTTTTCCAATGAGTCAGTTCTTCACCAAATAGTGGAGTTTTAGCTTCATCAACAGTTCTTCCAATATTTAGGGCTGATTTCCTTTAGGATGGACTGGTTGAATCTCCTTGCAGTCTAAGGGACTCTCAAGAGTCTTCTCCAACACCACAGTTCAACAGCATCAATTCCTCAGTGCTCAGCTTTCTTTATAGTTCAACTCTCACATCCATACATGACTACCAGGAAAAACCATAGCTTTGACTAGATGGACTTTTGCTGGCAAAGTAATATCTTTTCTTTTCAGTTGCTGTCTAGGTTGGTAGTAGCTTTTCTTCCAAGGAGCAAGCATCTTTTAATCTTATGGCTGCAGTCACTGTCTTCAGTGATTTTGGAGCCCAAGAAAATAAAGTCTGCCACTGTTTCCATTGTTTCCTCATCTATTTGCCATGAAGCAATGGGACCAGATGCCATGATCTTTGTATTTTTGAATGTTGAGTTTCAAGCCAGCTTTTTCACTCTCCTCTTTCACTTTCATCAAGAGGCTCTTCACTTTCTTCCAGAAGGGTGGTGACATCTGCAAACCTGAGGTTATTGATATTTCTCCCAGCAATCTTGATTTTAGCTTGTGCTTCATCCAGTCCGGCATTACACATGATGTACTCGGCAGATAAGTTAAATAAGCAAGGTGACAGTATACAGCCTTGACATACTCTTTGCCCAAGTGGGAACTGGTCCATTGTTCCATGTCTGGTTCTAACTTTCTTTTTGACCTGTATACAGATTTCTCAAGAGGCAGGTTAGGTGGTCTGGTAGTCCCATCACTTTCAGAATTTTCCTCAGTGTGTAGTGATCCACACAGTCAAAGGCTTTGGCATAATCAATAAATCAGAAGTAGGTGATCTTCTGGAACTCTGTTGCTTTTTTGATGATCCAGTGGATGTTGGCAATTTAATCTCTGGTTCTTCTGCCTTTTCTAAATACTGCTTGAACATCTGGAAGTTCATGGTTCAGGTACTTTGAAACCTCACTTGGAGAATTTAGTGCATTACTGTGTGAGCCTGTGAGATGAGTGCAATTGTGCATTAGTTTGAACATTCTTTGGTATTGCCCTTCTTTGGGATTGGAATGAAAACTGATCTTTTCCAGTCCTGTGGTCACTGGTGAGTTTTCCAAATTTGCTGGCACATCGAGTGCAGCACCTTTACAGCATCATCTTTTAGGATTTGAATAAGCTCAGCTGGAAAATCATCACCTCCACTAGCTTTGTTCATAGTGATTCTTTTTCTCCTGTACAATGTCAGTCATGAACCTCCAGCCATAGTTCTTCAGCACTCTGTCTATGACATCTAATCCCATGAACTATTTGTCACTCCCACTGTATAATCATAAGTGATTTGATTTTGGTCATACATGAATGATCTCATGATTTTCCCTATTTTCTTCAGTTTAACTCTGAATTTTGCAATAAAGAGTTTGTTATCTGAGCCACTGTCAGCTTCCAGTCTTGTTTTTGCTGACTGTATAGAACTTTTCCATCTTCGGCTGCAAAGAATATAATCAATCTGATTTTGCTATTGACCATCTGGTGATGTCTGTGTGTAGAGTCATCTCTTTTGTTGTTGGAAGAGGGTGTTTGCTATGACCAGTGCGTTCTTTTGGCAAAACTCTGTTAGCCTTTGCCCTGCTTTATTCTGTACCCCAAGGCCAAAATTGCCTGTTACTTCAGGCATCTCTTGACTTTCTACTTTTGCATTCCAGTGCCCTATGATTCAAAGGACATCTTTTTTTGGTGTTAGTTCTAGAAGGTCTTTTAGGTCTTCATAGAACCATTCAACTTCAGCTTCTCTGGCATTAGTGGTTGGGGCATAGACTTGGATTACTCTGATACTGAAAGCCCTCTGGGCCCCTATATCTTCAGAACCAGGCCTGAAACTTAACTCAGAGTCTGAACCCTTCAGGAGTTAGTCTATTTAAAAGGCTACATTATTGTAAGAAGTGAGATAATTTTTTTAAAAAAAGAAGGCAGTCTGTTCAGTCTCAAGGTGACTCTGTGTCCTAGTGCGGATTCAAGATTCTAATCACTGAGATTCTGACTGCAGAGTTCAAATCCTACTCCTGGTCTGTCACTTAGAAAGCTTGCTTAGTTTTCCTGAGTGTTGCTCTTTTTTAACCAGTTAAAAAAAAAAAAAAGAAATGTGTTTAATAGTAATACTTAATCACATCAGAAAGCTTCCACAAGCCTCTTATCCTTATTCATCAGAGGGCAGACAGAATGAAAATCACAATTACAGAAAACTAACCAAATTGATCACATGGATCACAGCCTATGAGTCATGTCATGTAGGGCCTCACAAAGTAGACGGGTCATGGTGGAAAGCTCTGACACAATGTGGCCCCCTGAAAAGGGAATGGCAAGCCACTTCAGTATTCTTGCCTTGAGAACCCCATAAACAGTGTGAAAAGGCAAAAAGATGTGACACTGAAAGATGAATCTCCCAGGTCAGTAGGTGCCCAACATGCTACTGGACATCAGTGGAGAAACAGCTCCAGAAAGAATGAAGAGACTGAGCCAAAGCAAAAACAACACCCAATCGTGGATGTGACTGGTGATGGAAGTGAAGTCCGATGCTGTAAAGAGCAATAGGAACCTAGAATGTTAGGTCCACGAATCAAGGTAAACTGGAAGTGATCAAACAGAAGATGGCAAGATTCAACATCAACATTTTAGGATTCAGTGAACTAAAATGGACTGGAATGGGCGAATTTAATTCAGATGACCATTATATCTACTACTGTGGGCAAGAATCCCTTAGAAGAAATGGAATAGCCCTCATAGTCAACAAAAGAGACCTCTCCTTATTATAGGCTCTAACCAGGTAGTCAGTATTTCTTTGCATCACTTTTCAATTAAAGCCTTCTGCTTTAGCCAAGTTGGGATATACTTTTCAAACTTCACATGGTTTAGTTGGAATACTATGTCTTTTTATCACCAATTCCTCAAAATGTAGTTCAATGCAATGGCTTTTCTGATGCTTTCTAGGTCAGACAATCCTGAAAAGACTTACCCCTTTGATGATACCTTAAGCAACCTTTTTCTAACATTGATAACTTGGCATATGGTGCCTTTATGGGAACTCTTTTTTTGAGGAATGTACAAAGGATTTGAAAAATATTTTATTATAACGTTTGCCAATGTTATTATTAATACACACATGAATAATCTTTACTAGAACATAATATGGTTCCAAATAGGAAAAGGAGTGCGTCAGGCTGTATATTGTCACCCTGCTTATTTAACTTGTATGCAGAGTGCATCATGAGAAACGCTGGGCTGGAAGAAGCACAAGCTGGAATCAAGATTGCTGGGAGATATATCAATAACCTCAGATATGCAGATGACAGACACCACTCTTATGGCAGAAAGTGAAGAGGAACTAAAAAGCCTCTTGATGAAAGTAAAAGTGGAGAGTGAAAAAGTTAGCTTAAAGATCAACGTTCAGAAAATGAAGATCATGGCATCTAGTCCCATCAGTTCATGGGAAATAGATGGGAAAACAGTGGAAACAGTGTCAGACTTTTTTGGGGGGCTCCAAAATCACTGCAGATGGTGATTGCAGCCATGAAATTAAATGACACTTCCTCCTTAGAAGGAAACTTATGACCAACCTAAGATAGCATATTCAAAAGCAGAGACATTATTTTGCCAACAAAGGTCCATCTAGTCAAGGCTGTGGTTTTTCCAGTGGTCATGTATGGATGTGAGAGTTGGACTGTGAAGAAAGCTGAGCATCAAAGAATTGATACTTTTGAACTGTGGTGCTGGAGAAGACTTTTGTGAGTCCCTTGGACTGCAAGGAGATCCAACCAGTGCATGCGAAAGGAGATCAGTCCTGAGTGTTTATTGGAAGGACTGATGCTGAAGCTGGAACTCCAATACTTTGGCCACCTCATGTAAAGGGTTGACTCATTGGAAAAGACTCTGATGCTGGGAGGGATTGGGGGCAGGGGGAGAAAGGGATGACAGAGGATGAGGTGGCTGGATATCATCACCAACTCAATGGACATGAGTTTGTGTAAACTCTGGGAGTCAGTGATGGACAGGGAGGCCTGGCATGCTGCAATTCATGGGGTAGCAAAGAGTTGGACACAACTGAGCTACTGAACTGAATTGAACTGAATATGGTAAAGTTGAAGTACTGGGAACACAGCATTTGGAACCAGCAGTCCAAACTCTAATGTCATTCTGTGGCTGCTGAATCACAAACTCCTGAACTAAATATCCCTAGTCTGGGAGAAAATGGAAATAATAATCCCGTTGCCCTGAGGGCCCAATGATATAATGACTACACTGTGTTTGAAAAGCATAAACTGTAAGTTGGAGATCATAAAATAGAGTTAAAATACTTGCGGTCTTAAAGTATTTTAAAATCTACAAGGCAATTTAGTTTTCTCAACACTGATGTTCTCAGGGAAATATCTATAAGCAGAAATTTTGTAAACAAAACCTGAGTTTAATTGATCTGAAGATATATAATCAACCCTCTCCCTCCCCTGGTCTAATAATACTTTAAATGAAAATGGGGTTTATAAAAGACAAAGGAAAAGTAAAATCATTTCTGCAAAAGCAAATAGACTTTCACAGTAGTTGGAATAGACAAGTAGGGAAGAATCTTTAAGAAAACTGTAGCCAAATGATATAGGTCTGCTTTAAGCCATAATCTGTAGAATTCCAGTAAGCCCATAACTTTGAGCACCAGGACCGATCAAGAAGTCCCAAGGACTGGGAGTTGATTATCAGATGGAAACTATTATATATATTATAAAATGGATAAATAACAAGGTCCTACTCTATAGCACATGGAACTATATTCAATATCCTGTGATAAACCATAATGGAAAATAATATGAAAAAATGTATTGTATATATTGATATACGTATCATACAACTTAAACAATTTGTCGTATAGCAGAAGTTAACACAACCTTGTAAATCAACTATCCTTCAATGAAATAAATTGAAAAAAGAAAGGAAGCTCCAGATGTTGGCTAACAGTCCAAGGAAAAACAAAGGTGGCGGACAATTGTCCCAGCAACACTTCACAGTAAATGCTGTTATCCACAATTCACAGATAAGGAATACAAGCCAAGGACACACTGCTGGAAAGCGAAGGAAAAAAATTTTTGATCCAGGTACAACCTAGACAGTCTATGTTCTTTTGAACCCAAAGGTGGGCATTCTTTCAGAGGTAAGTCAGCCTTCCTCTGACTCTGGGGGGCTTGCTCTCTGGGAGCTCTGCATGTGAATGCTCTGATACATTCCCACGGATTGTTCGGGAAGAATCTATGACAGTTAATCTTGTGTTCAAAGGACAGTCAATCATTTGACAGGTGAGAAAGATATATGAAAGATCAAGGAAAGATGCAGAGGTAGAAATGACAAGGCACATACATGCAGCAATGCGTGGGATCCCTTTTTTTGGCAAGGCAACTTGCAGTAGAAAGAAAACTGAATGAAGTCAGATATCATCTTTGAGTTTCAGTGTCCTCATGTATAAAATGAGGACAGCAATTTTGTGATCACTAAGTAGGAGGCAATATTATAAGGAAAACAGCACAGTTATTAATACTAATGCATAGTAATGTCCATGGGCTCCTAGTTTCCTTTGTTTTCCCCCACTACCTTCCTCTCTCACTATGTCTCCGTACCTGGATCAATTTACAGAATTTAGTATTACTTAAGTTTGGATAAGTCTAATTTTTTCAAAATTAGAAAAATAAGTATACTGAAATTGGAAAAAGCTGCATTCTGGTCTTCTTTTAGCTAGAATTACAGTATTATATGAGTCAGTTCTTATCTCTGTGACTCATCTTCAACTATAAATAAAGAATATTAGATTAGATACCTTTACATCTTCAAGTGGCAGCATGCTATGTCATCCTCACAGGTATTTCTCACGAGCAAAATGATTTCATTATGAAACACATGGAGCCTCTTTCAGTCCAAAGCCATTGTCAAAGCATTTATCATGTTTCTGAGATTCAGTCCATTTTTTTCTTGCCTGAAAATATACAAAAATTATGAGTTTACCCAATGTGCATAATATACAGGTGGATTTTCTGAGAAATGGAAGAAGCTCAAACTTCAAGATCTCTCACTTATGTGGATACCTCCCAAGTTCCTAGGAGATTTTAATGCTTGTGGAAAACAACAGATTCTAAAACTTGGAATTTATTGTGTGTTTCCGTCTTAATTCTAGATAAACATTAACATTTGTACCTAATTTTAATTATAATTTCTTACTATTCTTTCAAAGAACCATCCAGATTTTAAAAGATCAAGAACGATTAGAATTTGAATTTGCCCTGTCTTGTTACTGCCTAGCAACTTGACATTCCTTCTTGAAATGTCCCGTTAGAAAAATAAATAAGTAAAGATAAAATCCCATACATATCTGTATAAGTTATTTTAAAATACATACTAAAATTTAAGATAAAATGAAATAAACATATTGTATACACAAACTAAACTATTTTTGCACTAAGTTGTAGACGATAGGGTGAAATTCGTCTTGAGATAACATTTTATCATTTAAAAACTTTTTTATCATAGTAATC
Organism: Capricornis sumatraensis; assembly: GCF_032405125.1. Lineage (NCBI taxonomy): Eukaryota > Metazoa > Chordata > Mammalia > Artiodactyla > Bovidae > Capricornis > Capricornis sumatraensis. The sequence continues at coordinate 40,333,722 of NC_091074.1, read as the reverse complement.
ATTAAACATTGTTTATTTTCAATTCCTAAGTAAACAAAAGCATCTCTTAAATATATTTGAAAGTAGGATGAAGCTTAGAAGTTCTAATTTCACTAATTCTAAGATACATGTTTTTAACACCCAATTTTAACATTTCCTAATTGATAGTGAGTTGACAGTAATGATGAAGTTCTTTACTTATACACGTGAATACTTGACAAGTACATCAGATGCCAGAACAGACAAGTATAACTCTTTGCTGCTGCTGCTAAGTCACTTCAGTCATGTCCGACTCTGTGCGACCCCATAGACGGCAGCCCACCAGGCTCCCATCCCTGGGATTCTCCAGGCAAGAATACTGGAATGGGTTTCCATTTCCTTCTCCAATGCATGAAAGTGAAAAGTGAAAGTGAAGTCTTTCAGACGTGTCCGACTCTTATTGACCCCATGGACTGTAGCCTACCAGGCTCCTCCGTCCATGGGATTTCCCAGGCAAGAGTACTGGAGTGGATTACCATTGCCATCTCCAATAACTCTTTGAGTTTTCAGTATACAGATGACTTAAGAATCATTTGAAGAAGGATTATAATCCCAAGGTATTCTTTTAAAATCTTCTGTAATATATTCTGGCATAATTTTTTTAATGCGGTGTTTTTATTCATGTGGAAAATAGTTAAGTGGTTCCTTTACAAAGTTACTCAACGAATTACCAAACGACCCAGTTATTCGAATTCTAGACAGGACATAAAAAGATTTTTAAAAAGCTTGACAATGCATGATAATAGCAGGATCACTTTAAAGAGTCAAAGGTAGAAACAATCTAAGCATCTAACTGATAAATAGATAAGCAAACTAGGGGATATGCATGCAATATAATATCAGCCATAAAAAAGAATGAAGTCTGGATATATGTTACAATCTTGATAAAACTCAAAAAACACTATGTGAAATTAAAGACAACAGACACAAACGGTCACATATTATATGATTCCACTGATTCAATTTATATCAAATATCCAAACTAGGTAAATTGATGTAAACAGAAAGCAGGCTGCAGTACCAGGGACTAGAAAGGCCAGAAGAAAAATGAGGAGCAACTGCTTAGTGGATTCAAGTTTTGTTTTAGGGTGATGAAAATATTTTGGAATTAGATAAGATGTAGTGGTTATGCAACATTGCCAAGATGTCACATATGGAATTGTTCACTTTAAATAGCTAATTTATGTGATGCACAATTAAAAAGAAAAGTGCCAGTATTTGTTAGTTTACGAGTCCTGTATCAGAAGCAAGGAGGAAGTAGAAAAATGTTGGGCAAAGTATCTTCAAGCTGTAGCTATAAAGGATGAATTAATTCTAGAGATCTAATGTGCAGGATGGTGACTGCAGTTAGTACTAGTGTATTATATCCTGGAGACTGGCTGAGAGAGTGGATTTCAGGTGTTCTTGTCACATGCACACAAAAAAGGTAAGTATATAAGGAGACAGATATGTTACTTAGCTTGACTACAGTAACCATTTCCCATGCTACTAAGGACATGCTCAAAATCTTTATGCTCGGCTTCAGCATTATGTGAACCAAAAAATTCCAGATGTCCAAGTTGGGTTTAGAAAAGGAAGAGGAACCAGAGATCAAATTGTCAGCATTCTCTGGATCATAGAGAAAGCTAAGGAATTCTAGGACAACATCTAACTCTGTTTCATTGACTACGCCAAAGCCTTTGACTGTGTGGATCAAAAAAATTGTGGAAAGTTCTTAAAGAGAGGGGAACACCAGACCATCTTATCTGTCTCCTGAGAAACCTATATGTGGATCAAGAAACAACAGAACCCTGTATGGAACAACTGATTGGTTCAAGATTGAGAAAGGAGTATGACAGGGCTGTCTGCCGTTACCTTGTTGGTTAACCTATACACTGAGCACATCATGAGAAATGCCAGGCTGGATGAGTTCCAAGCTGGAATCAAGATAGGCAGGAGAAACATCAGCAATATTAGATATGCAGATGATACCACCCTAATGGCAGCAAGCAAAGAGGAACTAAAGAGCCTCTTAATGAGGGTGAAGCAGTTGAGTGAAAGAGATGGTTTAATACTAAATATTAACAAAAACTAAGATCATGGATTCTGGCTCCATTAGTTCATGGCAAATAGAAGGAGAAAAGGTGGAAGTAGAGACTAATTTCCTCTTCTTGGGCTCTAAAATCACTGCAGACAGTGACTGCAGCCATGAAATCAGAAGATGATTGCTTCTTGGCAGGAAAGCTATAACAAACCTAGACAGTGTGTTGAAAAGCAGAGGCATTACTCTGCTGAAAAAGGTCCATATAGTAAAGGCTATGGTCTTCGCAGTGGTCACATACGATTGTGAGATCTGGACCATAAGGAAAGCAGAACACCAAAGAACTGATGCCTTTGAACTGAGGTGCTGGAGAAGACTCCTGAGGGTCCCTTGGACAGCAAGGATATCAAACCAGTCATTCTAAAGGAAAATCAACTCTGAATACTCAGTGGAAGGACTGATGCTGAAGTTGAAGCTCCAGTATTTTGGCCATCTGATGGGAACTGCCAACTCATTGGAAAGTCCCTTATGCTGGGAAAGACTGAGGACAGAAGGAGAAGAGGGTGTTAGAGGATGAGATGGCTGGATGGCATTACCAATGCAATGGACGTGAACTTGGGCAAACTTTGGGATATGGTGGGGAGAGACAGGGAGGCCTGGTGTGCTGCAGACCACAGGGTTGCCTAGTCAGACACGACTGGGCGACTGAACAACAGCAACAACAGTAATCATATCACTCTGCATATTTGTCAAAACATCATGTTGAACACCTGAAACATATATAATTTTTGTTTATTAAAAGACACCTGGGTAGTGATTGGCAGATGGAAACATAAATTAAGTATTTCTCTCCTGAGTGTTCCTCTCTGGACAGGGACGAGCAGACAATTTGGAAACAAAATTTTGGTGTAGGTGGGGCCTAAACTAAAATGATTATTAAGAAGCGTGTGGTCTGCATTTTAGTTTATATGAAAACAGCTAGCAGTCTTGAGCCTCTGTCACAGCACTGATCACATTCCAGGATTTCCTCTACCTTAATCCTTATTCAGTCATCTAGTCTTATAAAATGAAAGAGGTCAAAGTGAAAGTGTTAATCACTCAGTCATTTCTGACTCTTTGCAACCCCATGGACAGTACCCAAAAGGCTCCTCTGTCCAAGGGGATTCTCCAGGCAAGAATACTGGAGTGGGTTGCCATGACTTCTTCCAGGGGATTTTCCAACCCAGGGATCAAATCCAGGTCTCTCGCATTGCAGGAGGATTCTTTACTATCTGAGCCACCAGGGAAAGTATATGCTAAGTTAGCCTAGAAAAGTTTAACCCCAATAAATGCATTCAAATGTTTATTAATATTTGTAAAAGTTCACAATGCAAATTATTGGTCTCCTCTTAATGTCAGTTAGTTATTGTCTAATTAGATATTCATAAATAAACAAATATTTACATAATGTAAACTGCTTATCATCTATTTTGATTTAATCAAAAACCTATATATAAGCTTAATATCAATCTAAATGGCATAAGGGCCATAATTTTGTTGGCTGCTAGTATATTCTGAGTTTGTATAGTGTTTGATATCAGTATCACATAAACTACTAATACTGTATTTATGACTGGATAATGATACTACAACTAATTCAATAACATTGAAACATTACTCAGCTTCTCAAAAATGTCACTTTAAATAGGGTAGTTGAGCATGTACAGCAAATAATTGTTTTCAAACACCCATTATTTAACTGTTGCCATTTGGGTATACAAAGCTTATTATTTGAAACAGTAATTTAAAGTGCCAGAGTTTTATAATGTTCATATATAGCACAAAACAAAATAAGACATCTGAAAACAATTTACTTGAGTATCAATTTATTCTACAGACCATCACAGATACATCTCAGTTATTATTGAAACATTTAGGAATTTCTTTGTAAAATGAGTTTAAACTTCATATGGCTAAATGGATTGTGCCATTTTCTCAAAGTTTGTCTCAAATTGTGTACTTCAGAGGAAACAGGGACTTGATAATTCAGGAGAGGACTCGTTTTCTCTCCAAATCTCAGCAGTTTTAATGTTTGCATTTATTTTAGAGAACACTTTTTCTACTTTGATTGACCCATTCCTGATGTTTCTAAATCTATGATCTCCTTGATAATTCATCTGCTTCTTGTGCTTAGATAATTTTGGGCTTCACTGGTGGTTCCAAGATAATCATGATGGTGTGATCACTCACCTAGAGCCAGACATCCTGGAATGTGAAGTCAAGTGGGCCTTGGAAAGCATCACTATGAACAAAGCTAGTGGAGGTGATAGAATTCCTGTTGAGCTATTTCAAATCCTGAAAGATGATGCTGTGAAAGTGTTGCACTCAAAATGTCAGCAAATTTGGATAACTCAGCAGTGGCCACATGACAGGAAAAGGTCAGTTTTCATTCCAATCCCAAAGAAAGGCAATGCAAAAGAATGCTCAAACTACCACACAATTGCACTCATCTCACACTCTAGTAAAGTAATGCTCAAATTTCTCCAAGCCAGGCTTCAGCAATACATGAACCATGAACTTCCAGATGTTCAAGCTGGTTTTAGAAAAGGAGAGAAACCAGAGATCAAATTGCCAACATCTGCTGGATCACTGAAAAAGCAAGAGAGTTCCAGAAAAACATCTACTTCTGCTTCATTGACTATGCCAAAGCCTTTGACTGTGTGGATCACAATAAACTGTGGAAAATTCTGAAAGAGATGGGAATACCAGACCACCGGACCTGCCTCTTAAGAAACCTGAATGCAGGTCAGGAAGCCAGTTGGAACTGGACATGGAACAACAGACTGGTTGCAAATAGGAAAAGGAGTACATCAAGGCTGTATATTGTCACCCTGCTTATCTAACTCCTATGCAGAGTACATCATGAGAAATGCTAGGCTGGAAGAAGCACAAGCTGGAATTAAGATTGCCAGGAGAAATATCAATAACCTCAGATATGCAGATGACACCACCCTTATGGCAGAAAGTGAAGGGGAACTAAAAAGCCTCTTGAAAGTAAAAGTAGAGAGTGAAAAAGTTGGCTTAAAGCTCAACATTCAGAAAACGAAGACCATGGTATCCGGTCCCATCATATCATGGGAAATAGATGGAGAAATATTGGAAACAGTATTACACTTTATTTTGGGGGGCTCCAAATTCACTGCAGATGGTGAATGCAGCCATGAAATTAAAAGACCCTTCCTCCTTGGAAGAAAAGTTATGAGCAACCTAGATAATATATTCAAAAGCAGAGACATTACTTTGCCAACAAAAGTCTGTGTAGTCAAGGCTATGGTTTTTCCACTGGTCATGTATGGATGTGAGAGTTGGACTGTGAAGAAGGCTAAGCACTGAAGAATTGATGCTTTTGAACTGTGGTGTTGGAGAAGACTCTTGAGAGTCCCTTGGACTGCAAGGAGATCCAACCACTCCATTCTGAAGGAGATCAGCCCTGGGATTTCTTTGGAAGGAATGATGCTAAAGCTGAAAGTGCAGTACTTTGGCCACCTCATGGGAAGAGTTGACTCATTGGAAAAGACTCTGATGCTGGGAGGGATTGGGGGCAGGAAGAGAAGGGAACGATGGAGGATGAGATAGCTGGATGGCATCACTGACTCGATGGATGTGAATCTGAGTGAACTCCGGGAGTTGGTGATGGACAGGGAGGCCTGGCATGCTGCAGTTCCTGGGGCTGCAAAGAGTAGGACACTACTGAACGACTGAACTGAACTGAACTGGTGGCTCAGTGGTAAAGAATCTCCCTGCAATGCAGGAGCCGCAGGAAACATGGATTCGATTTATGGGTTGGGAAGACCCCTTTAGGAGGGTATGGCAACCCACTCCATTATTCTTGCCTGGAGAATTCCATAGACAAAGGAGTCTAGCAGGCTACAGTCCATATGGTCACAAAGAATTAGACATGACTGAAGAGATCTAGCATGCAAATTACACAAAGTAATTTCATCTTTGTTGATTATAGTCATATTCATAGAAAATGGGCTTTTTCATTATTTAACAAGGTAGGGTTTTAAAAAATGTTTCTCTCAAATGGGAACCTTTTCCTCATAAGCCAATAAAAGATTACAGAACTACTTACTAACAAGTTCATATCTTTGCTCAGTTTGTGTGTTTAATATAGGAGCCATAATAAAATTAACTGAAGTAGAGCCACTTTGATAGTGATACAATTAAACAAACAATAAATTCTTATACATTATAAATTAATCATATGGTCTCTCAACTTCAGGCTTATGCAGTTTACTTCTGTGTAGTTCTATGCGGTTTTACAAACTGATTTTCCTTTCCACAATCACTTTTCACTCATTTATAGATTTTTTTCTTTCTGTAATGGTAAAGCAAAGGGCGCTTTAACCTCTTTGGGATCAAAGAGTCATTTTCTTCTTTGAATTGAGATGAAAACTGATTTCCCACTGTGAAGTGTTATGAATCTTCTACTGAAAGTCCATTAAACATCTCCTTAGGAATTGGGAAAGAGATGAGTTTATTATTTAAGTTATTCCACATCCAAATTCCCTTGGCATGTAATAAATTTAAACTTCCACAGCTCTACTTTATCTTTCAAACCTAAGTAAAAATAGAAATCTTTAATTAAGAAAGTGTTCAAAAAGAACAGAGGAAGATAACCCAAACAGGTCTTTCCTGTCTTCTTCTTTAACACTTTTTAAATAAACATTAAAACTTGAGGATTCTATCAGTTCAAGATAATCCTCTTTAAATGAATAGCTAAATTACAGGAATCTTGGCTGCTGTTTCAAATTTCTTTAATAGAAATCCCATTGATTTCAAAGTTACTATAAACTATGGAAATTAATTTGATGAAAAATAAATTTTATATGAAAATATTTGAAAACTAGATATTAATTGACCATTAAGATATCTTAAATGTTAAATTTTCTTAATATGGCCCCAATCCACATATGTTTCCTTCTATAGCTTCAACATCTTCTATCAATCTGCTCATCACAACAAATGATTTCAAATTATTGTTTTTATATAAGAACTGTTAGAGACAAAATGAAAGATACATAGAACATTCTACCTTAAAGTGGACTTTTTGAATTGATGGATACTAAATACACACTTGTGCAACTTAAAATTTTTTTAATGTATTATTATTATTATTTTTAAATCTTTTGGGTCATAAAGTCTTTTACCTATAATTGCAAAGTGGTCAACCAATATCTTTTTACAAAGTAAATATGGACAATTATGAGCAGAGGACTTCCGGTTCAGTTAAGACCTTGGAAGTTATCACATATCCATACAAGTGGACAAACTGTAATACAATGATGTTTTGAGATCCATTGAGGAACTAAGGTTTCAGGCCAAACTGCCAACTAAAATCTAGTGACATGAGTGCATTCAGAGAATCACAACCAAAATAGGTAAGCCTGGAGAAGAAACCAATACACCAAAAGAGGAAGGAACATTTATACATTATGTTCAATGAATTATTGAAGCTGAATACAAATTAGAATAAAAGTGAGAAATGCCTGTGGATCAAAATATCAGAAAACCCACTACACTCTGATGGGATTAACCTTAGGAAACCCACCAGGTTTTCACTGAAGATTATAACAAATTTTTAAAAATTTCTTCATATCTCTGGCAGGCGAAGAGGAAGAAGAATCATCATGAAATACCTAAGAGCCTAAAATCAAGGGCCTCAAACCACAGATTTAGGAGCTCAGAGAACACCACTCAGGATGAATATTAATTTTTTTTTTAAATCTTACACTTAAGTATAATATAGTCAAACTACAAGATATCAAAGACAAAGGAAAAATTATCGAAAGAAGAGAACAGGAAAAACATCATATCTATTGAGGAGCAAATATAATAAGTTCAGCAGACTTCTACTCAAAAATCATTCAAGGACAAAGAAAATAAAGCAAAACATTTAAATTATTGAAAGAAAAACTGCAAAACTTGAATTCTATATCCAGGAAAATTACCCTTCAAAAGTAGAGGAGAATTAAAGATATTCTCAGACGCCCCCCACCCAAAAAAAAAAAAAAAAATACTGAGGGAATTCATTGTCAGCTGATGTGAGTAATGTTAAATAAAATTCTTCAGGCAGAAGAAAATGATACAAGTCAGAAATATACAACTACCTGGAAATCAGAGAATGAGAGAGCACCAGAAAAAAAGTAAACAAGGAAAATGTATTTATCATTCTTACAGAATTAAAAGAACAATTATTTGGTAAAAATAATAATAGTTGAATGATTTATATATATATATAAATATATATAAGTAAAAATAGTGAAGTAATGACACAAATGGTATGAGGTAGAAAATGGAAATAGTGTTATAAGTCATCTGCAATACACATGTAATATTATTATATTTGAAGACAGATTTCTAGTAGTTTAAAATATGTATTGATAACTATGTATTAATGACCAAATTAAAAATAAGTAAAAATTTATATATTGAGTGAGATAGAATTGAGCCATAAGAAAATTTCAATTAAAATCAGTTTGGCCGAAAAAGAGGGTGAAAAAAGATACCAGGAAAACAAATGCAATAAGTAGAAAATAGAAAGACATGGTAGGCATTAACTATACCAATAATCAATTTAAATGTGAATAACATATATACAGCTACTAAAGCCTAATATTTTAAAAATATTTTTAAATTATCAACTCTATATTAATTAAAATAAATCCGTTTTAAATACAATGTTTAAGTAAGTTACAGAGAAGAGATGGAGAAAGTTATACTAGGCTAATACTAACCAAAAGAAAGCTGGAGTGGCTATATTAAATTTGCATAAAGGTGACTTCAGAAACAGGAAGCCCGAGAGAGATAAAAAGAGCATAGTTAATGATAAAAGTGTCAGTTCCTCAAGAAAACATAGCAATCTTAAATTTGTATGCATCTAACAAAAGAGCATCAAAGCATGTGACCCAAAAACGGAAAGAAAAGTAGGGAAAAAATAAATCATTTTGAAAATTATTAACTAAATGCCCACCAATTCAATAATTTATAGGAAGTGGACCAATCACTAGGAAATCAGAAGCCACCAAAAAGTCACACCAAAAATAGATAACCATATCCATAATTTAACAAATGAATGATACTAACAATGAATAACCTTCCTAATAAAATGCAGCAAGTACAGAGGGTTTTCCTGATGATTTCTACCAAATATCCAAGGCAGACATAATTGCAATTTTCTGCAATTTCTTTAAGAAATTAGAAACAGGAGGAATACATCTTCAGTCAGTTCATTCGCTCAGTCGTGTTCCAACTCTTTGCGACCCCATGAATCACAGCACGCCAGGCCTCCCCGTCCATCACCAGCTCCTGGAGTTCACTCAGATTCACATCCATCGAGTCCATGATGCCATCCAGCCATCTCATCCTCTGTCGTCCCCTTCTCCTCCTGCCCTCAATCCCTCCCAGCATCAGAGTATTTTCCAATGAGTCAATTCTTCTCATGAGGTGACCGAAGTACTGGAGTTTCAGCTTTAGCATCACTCCTTCCAAAGAAATCCCAGGGCTGATCTCCTTCAGAATGGACTGGTTGGATCTCCTTGCAGTCAAGGGACTCTCAAGAGTCTTCTCCAACACCACAGTTCAAAAGCATCAATTCTTCAGTGCTTAGCCTTCTTCACAGTCCAACTCTCACATCCATACATGACCACAGGAAAAACCATAGCCTTGACTAGACGGACCTTAGTCGGCCAAGTAATGTCTCTGCTTTTGAATATACTATCTAAGTTGGTCACAGCTTTTCTTCCAAGGAGTAAGCATCTTTGAATTTCATGGCTGCAATCACCATCTCCAGTGATTTTGGAGCCCAAAAAAATAAAGTCTGACACTGTTTCCACTCCTTCCTCATCTATTTCCCATGAAATGATGGGACCAGATACCATGGTCTTCGTTTTCTGAATGTTGAGCTTTAAACCAACTTTTTCACTCTCCACTTTCACTTTCATCAAGAGGCTTTTTAGCTCCTCTTCATTTTCTGCCATAAGGGTGATGTCATCTGCATATCTGAGGTTATTGATATTTCTCCCAGCAATCTTGATTCCAGCTTGTGTTTCTTCCAGTCCAGCGTTTCTCATGATGTACTCTGCATAGAAGTTAAATAAGCAGGGTGACAATATACAGCCTTGATGTACTCCTTTTCCTATTTGCAACCAGTCTGTTGTTCCATGTCCAGTTCTAACTGTTGCTTCCTGACCTGCATACATATTTCTTAAGAGGCAGGTCAGGTGGTCTGGTATTCCCATCTCTTTCAGAATTTTCCACAGTTTATTGTGATCCACACAATCAAAGGCTTTGGCATAGTCATTAAAGCAGAGATAATGTTTTTCTGGAACTCTCTCGCTTTCCATGATCCAGTAGATGTTGGCAATTTGATCTCTGGTTCCTCTGCCTTTTCTAAAACCAGCTTGAACATCAGGAAGTCCATGATTCACATCTTGCTGAAGCCTGGCTTGGAGAATTTTGAGCATTACTTTACTAGCATGTGAGATGAGTGAAATTGTGTGGCAGTTTGAGCATTCTTTGGCATTGCCTTTCTTTGGGATTGGAATGAAAACTGACATTTTCCAGTCCTGTGGCCACTGCTGAGTTTTCCAAATTTGCTGGCATATTGAGTGCAGCACTTTGACAGCATCATCTTTCAGGATTTGAAACAGCTCAACTGGAATTCCATCACCTCCACTAGCTTTGTTTATAGTGGTGCTTTCTAAGACCCACTTGACTTCACATTCCAGGATGTCTGGCTCTAGGTGAGTGATCACACCATCATGTTTCTCTGGGTCATGGAGATCTTTTCTGTACAGTTCTTCTGAATATTCTTGCCACCTCTTCTTAATATCATCTGCTTCTGTTAGGTCCACACCATTTCTGTCCTTTATCAAGCCCATCTTTGCATGAAATGTTCCCTTGGTATCTCTAATTTTTTTGAAGAGGTCTCTAGTCTTTCCCATTCTGTTGTTTTCCTCTATTTCTTTGCATTGATCGCTGAAGAAGGCTTTCTTATCTCTTCTTGCTATTCTTTGGAACTCTGCATTCAGATGCTTATATCTTTCCTTTTCTCCTTTGTTTTTCACCTCTCTTCTTTTCACAGCTATTTTTAAGGCCTTCCCAGACAGCCATTTCACTTTTTTGCATTTCTTTTCCAGGGGGATGGTCTTGATCATCATGGTCCACTGGAGAAGGGAATGGCAAGCCACTTCAGTATTCTTGCCTTGAGAACCCCATGAACAGTAGGAAAAGGCAAAATGATAGGATACCAAAAGAGGAACTCCCCAGGTCATTAGGTGCCCAATATGCTACCGGAGATCAGTGGAGAAATAACTCCAGAAAGAATGAAGGGATGGAGCCAAAGCAAAAACAATACCCATCTGTGGATGTGACTGGTGATAGAAGCAAGATCCAATGCTGTAAACAGCTGTATTGCATAGGAACCTGGAATGTCAGGTCCATGAATCAAGGCAAATTGGAAGCGGTCAAACAGGAGATGGCAAGGGTGAATGTCGATGGACTGGAATGGGTGAATTTAACTCAGATGACCATTATTTCTACTACTGTGGGCAGGAATCCCTCAGAAGAAATGGAGTAGCCATCATGGTCAACAAAAGATTCTGAAATGCTGTTCTTGGATGCAATCTCAAAAACAACAGAATGATCTCTGTTTGTCTCCAAGGCAAACCATTCAATATCACAGTTATCCAAGTCTATGCCCCAACCAGTAAAGCTGAAGAAGCTGAAGTTGAACGGTTTTATGAAGAACTACAAGATCTTTTAGAACTAACACCCAAAAAATATGTCCTTTTCATTATAGGGGACTGGAATGCAAAAGTAGGAAGTCAAGAAACACCTGGAGTAACAGACAAATTTGGCCTTGGAATGCAGAATGAAGCAGGGCAAAGACTAATAGAGTTTTGCCAAGAAAATGCACTGGTCATAGCAAACACCCTCTTCCAACAACACAAGAGAAGACTCTACACATGGACATCACCAGATGGTCAACACCGAAATCAGACTGATTATATTCTATGCAGCCAACGATGGAGAAGCTCTACTCAGTCAACAAAAACAAGACCAGGAGCTGACTGTGGCTCAGATCATGAACTCCATTTTGCCAAATTCAGACTTAAATTGAAGAAAGTAGGGAAAACCGCTAGACCATTCAGATATGATCTCAATCAAATCCCTTATGATTATACAAGTGGAAGTGATAAATAGATTTAAGGGCATAGATCTGATAGATAGAGTGCCTGATGAACTATGGAATGAGGTTCGTGACATTGTACAGGAGACAGGAATCAAGACCATCCCCATGGAATACATCCTAACTCACTCAAAAGAAAGCTGGTATGGCTTTAAGTTCACACAGAGCAGACCAGAATAAGAAGATTATCAGTCAGAGAAGGACATTACATAGTGATAAATATATCAATTCTCCAAGGAGATTCTAGGGCAGCATCACCCTACTATTAAAGCCAATAAAGAAATTACAAGAAAAGAAACTACAGATCAGTATCTCTTTGGAATAACAGATGAAAAAATCAGCAGAATATTATTAAATTAAAACCAACAATATATGAGAAGAACTCCACATCACAAGCATGTTTATCATATGCATGGCAAAGCTGGTTTCACAATAGAATCACCCAGTGTTATCCAGCACATCAACAGGCTAAAGAGAACTCTAACTATATTACTTAAGACAGTAACCACTTGACAAAACCCAACAGCTTTCATGATAAAAAACCTTCTGCCAATTACGGATGTAAAAGAACTTCCTCAACTTGATAGTGAACATCTACCAGAAAAACTCTATAAGTGAAATGAAGTGAAGTGAAGTCACTCAGTCCTATCTGACTCTTTGCGACCCCATGAACTATAGCCTACCAGGCTCTTCCATCCATGGAATTTTCCAGGCAAGATTACTGGAGTAGGTTGCCATTTCCTTCTCCAGGGGATCTTCCCGACCCAGGGATTGAACCTGGGTCTCCTGCATTGCAGGCAGATGCTTTACCATCTGAGCCACCAGGGAAGCCCTATAGCTAACATCATACTCAGTGATGAGAAACTGGATGCTTTCCTCTGAGATTAGGAACAAGATAAGAATATCTGCTCTCATTTTTATGTTGACAATATACTGAAATTCTAGTGCAATTAAAGAAATTAAGCATACAGTTTGGAAATGGAGAAATGAAACTGCATTTATTTGCAAAAGACATGCTTGAATACATAGGGCTTGAAAATCCCAAAAGATCTATCATTTAACCTTATTTGTCTCCATAGAAGTTCTACCTCTGAATAAAGTCTTCATGGGATTTGGTGCTTTAACATGCATTTTGGAAGACATAAACATTCAGTTTGTAACAATCAATAATGAAAAATTGAGATCTGAAATTTTAGAATACTACTTATAACAGAAACGAAATAACGAAACAGTCAGATACAAATCTAACAAAATATGTTCAGAATACACCGGTAGAAAACTATACAATACTGGTGAAAGAAATCAAACATTCTCTAAATGGTAAATGGGGAGATAATCTATACTTATTTATTGGAAGATTTACTTTTGTTAGAGGTCAGTGGGTCACAGGATGGAATGCAGGATGTGGCAGAATATTTAACTGTATTACAATGTGAGACACAGCCTCAGTGAAGAACATAAGGGGAAAGAAGCTTCCCTAAATAACTATGGAAATGAGTGGAGCCTACAATATTAAAAGCAAAAAGAACAGTATATAAGCAGTGTATTCTCGCTGAGTTGTTTCTCTTGGAGGTAAGGGTTGACAATTCTGAAACCACTATAGATGCATAGTGGAACTGAACAATTAAGTAAACAAATGGCAGATGTTTGGAGTCAGATTTTATACCATTGGAGTAGAAGGTTCTACCAAGAGAAAGACAGAATTACCCACATGATGATGGATTATAATCCTAGACATCAGTATGAACTCATGATTAATTTACAGATGGACATACATATAAATATTCATTGTTGTTCAGTTGCTCAGTCGTGTCTGACTTTGCGACCCCATGGACTCTATGGGATTCTCCAGGCTAGAGTACTGGAGCAGGTAGCCATTCCCTTCTCCAGCACATCTTTCCAACCCAGGGATCAAATCCAGGTCTCCTGTAATTGCAGGCGTATTCTTTACCAGCTACGCCACAAGTCAAGCCCAAGTGTTGATATATACAGTTGAATATAAAATAAAAGTGGAATTTGGGGGCTTCTCATGTGGTCTAGTGGTTAGAGATCCATCTGCCAATGAGAGGGAGATGGGTTCAATCCGTGATCTAGAAAGATCCTACATGTCACAGAACAACTAAATCCACACATCACGACTACTGAGCCCACACACTGCAACTACGGGAAGCCCATGCACCTAGAACCCATGCTCTGCAGAAAGAAGCCACTGCAATGAAAAGCCTGTGCCATGCAAAGAAGACTAACCCCCGACTTTTCACAAATAGAGAAAGCCCACACAGCAATGGAGACCGGGAGCAGCCAAAAATAACATAAATAAATCTTTTTAAAAGTTCTGAAAAGCATTTTAAAAAAGAACCTGTTTAAACTTTAAAAATTGTACTTTTCTACTGATATATAGATTACACAATAATAATTTATAAGTAAATAATAAAACTATAATGGTTTATTAACAGAAGTTATTGAATTGTCTGGAAAATAATGTATAAAGATAGAAAGCTTAAGTATGGCCATAAAATTCAAAGAATCCATTAGCATAATTTTAAACACCAAATAAATCTTTTGAAAGATTGGATTTCTTCCAAATACCACTTATAAAGCAAGCACAGATATAAATACATAGACAGATTCATTGATAAACAGATGATGATAGTGAATGATCGATAAGTATCTTTTCTGAAGCAGCTGTGTAGTAAAGTAGATACGAGTTCTATATCAAAGAAAAGTAGGTAATATTTTTAACGTGCCTCTTTTCCCACCCCAAACCTGCCGACTATCCTCCTAGTGATGGTTCTTAGAATTTGAGAATAACAATGAAATAAGGCAAAAATTATTTAATTGACAGAATCTTGGGATAGAAACATTACCCACTAAAAGGCATAAGAATTCTGACCCAAAATCTTCTTTGGAATATAGTAGGAGAACAAGGGAAGGAGAATTTCAGGTTATATTTAAGCATGAGATTATTGGTTAATGAATACAGTGATCAAGTTATTTTTAAATTGGCTAAACTGTTTTCAGTTATTGCTCAGAAACAAATGTTTGAGATTTAAATTAAAAAGGTTGTTTCCGGATAATAAATATATTATTTTTCTGTCAATCCTGAGGATTCAGCTACATGAAAATGATAAATCACAGGTTTACATTTATTCAGGTAATATAGTAGAAATAAAAGTTAAACTAAATAAAAGTTTAAAGTTTAACTAAATAATTAAAATATTTTTTTCTCTTAATATGAGTGAATACATATATGCCAGAAAATTGACAAATACCATACTTAGATCTATTTTTTAAAAGTATGGCTGTGAGGTTTGTTGTTTTTTTTTTTTTTTTTTTTTAAAATATCATTCTGGTCATTCTCTCCAGATGTTTTCCCTTGTTCTCTACACAGTAAACTGTATTTCCTCTTAAGAAAGGCCAGACACAGGAGTGTGGTTCTGAACCATAATCCTTACACTAATATTTTATTTTCCTATTTGTTCTGTTTTGTTTTATGCAGGTTTGAAATTATAGCAGATCACTTGTAATGCTCTTATTAATTATCTACCTTGTATATTTTCAAAGCACCATGCTTGAAATTAATGTATTAATCTTATGTCTTTTTCCCAAATTTAAAGCCACATAGACAAAAGTACATTAAGAACATCTTGAATAGCTTTATTCCATAAATAAAGATAGGATAGACATTTGACACCTTCTTCCAATCTTTCTCAGAGGAGGAACACTAACTTTCAACAGTCTGTAATTTGTTTTCAATAGGTGATTTAATATCATAAATATCTATATTTTGATTTTCTTTTCTATCAGAATTTGTTTCCTGTCCTTCCTTTTACATAAAGTGTTCATTCATTGTACGAGTTTCCATTTCTGAGAAGAATTTAACATTTTGTCAAAGCATTTCTGGGACTCAGGCTAGTGAATTACATGAAGTGAAAGTCATTAAAAAAAATACAGTTTTTCATGTTTTCTTTTCCTATAAACATAAGAGTTTAGACTGCCATTTGTAACAGTGGGCTTTTACTTTACATTTGAGGAAAAAATAAATGCAATAGGCAATGGAGTGAAGGGTATATTTAAGAAATATGAAGTTTTAATAGTTATTTTTAAAACTGCATTGAAATTTCCAATTACATTTTCATAATATACCTTTATGTCTTTATGGAAACTCTCTTTCACTTTGCTATGTCCTTCTTATTGATATGTGCTCAGAAAAAAAAAAAAAAAAGCCTGACAAGTGTACATGAAACTAGGCTATATAACAAGACAGAAAATACAGAAACTCACCAGAAAATGGTAAAGAAAGAAAAACACAGTATAAGACATCAAAGCTAACTCTAAACTCAGTCCCAGAAAACCTGACAAACCTTCATGTGTCAAGTTTCTGTCTTAAGAGCTTACTGTAATAAAAAATGAAGCTAGAATTTTAGTCCCACTAAACTTACATATATGTATTTGAAACAAAAATTATTCTGTCAAACTTTGTCACCAAGGGGAAAGAAAACAATTCAGAAAGAAAACGAAATTAATTCAATGTCTGGATATGAAAAGCTAGGTGTGTGCTATTGAAAAAATAGGTAATGTTTGTACTATTGCAAAATAATGAAATTTTTTATAATTAATATCTTTATAATAACATTTTATATTTTTAAATCATCAGTCAGTTCAATTACTCAGTCTTGTCTGACTCTTTGCAACCCCATGGACTGCAGCACACCAGGCCTAACTGTCCATCACCAACTCCCCGTGTTTACTCAAACTCATGTCCATTGAGTCAGTGATGCAATCCAACCATCTCATCCTCTGTCATTCCCTTCTCCTCCCACCCTCAATGTTTCCCAGCATCAGGGTCTTTTCTAATGAGTCAGTTCTTCACATCAGGTAGCCAAAGTACTGGAGTTTCAGCTTCAGTCCTTCCAATGAACACTCAGGACTGGTTTCTCTTAGGATGGACTGGTTGGATCTCCTTAACGTCTAAGAGACTCTCAATAGTTTTCTCCAACACCACAGTTCAAAAGCACCAATTTTTTGATGCTCAGCTTTATAGTCCAACTCTCACATTCACACGTGACTACTGGAAAAACCATAGCTTTGACTAGATGGATTTTTGTTGGCAAAGTAATGTCTTTCCTTTTTAATATGCCATCTAGGTTGGTCATAACCTTTCTTCCAAGGAGCAGGTGATTTTAATTTCATGGCTGCAATCACCATCTGCAGTGATTTTGGAGCCCCAAAAAATAAAGTCTCCCACTATTTCCCTATCTGTTTGCCATGAAGTGATGGGACCAGATGCCATGCTTAGTTTTCTGAATGATGAGATTTAAGCTACCTTTTCACTATCCTCTTTCACTTTCATCAATAGGCTATCTAGGTCTTCTTCACTCTGTGCCATAAGTGTGGTGTCATCTGCATATCTGAAGTCATTGATATTTCTTCAGGCAATCTTGATTCTAGCTTGGCTTCATTTAGCTCAGCATTTCTCATGATGTACTCTGCATATAAGTTAAATAAGCAGGGTGACAATATACAACCTTGACATAATTCTTTCCCTATTTGGAACCAGTCTATTGTTCCATCTCCAGTTCTAACTGTTGCTTCTTGACCTGCATACAGATTTTTTAAATCAATACTTTAAATAAATATGACTGCAACCAAATTTAAATAAGATTTTCAGCATCTTTGATGTTATTTGTGTGATAGAAAGAAAAATAAGTAGTGTCCAAATAGCTGGTTTGAGCAAGTTTTAAATGCTGCTACAGTATCCAAGTTGGCTTAAAGCTCAACATTCAGAAAACTAAGATCATGGCATCTGGTCCCATCACTTCATGGGAAATAGATGGGGAAACAGTGGAAACAGTGTCAGACTTTATTTTGGCGGGCTCCAAAATCACTGCAGATGGTGACTGCAGCCATGAAATTAAAAGATACTTACTCCTTAGAAGGAAAGTTATGACCCACCTAGATAGCATATTAAAAAACAGAGACATTACTTTGCCAACAAAGGTTCATCTAGTCAAAGCTATGGTTTTTCCAGTGGTCATGTATGGATGTGAGAGTTGGACTGTGAAGAAAGCTGAGCACCAAAGAATTGATGTTTTGAACTGTGGTGTTGGAGAAGTCTCTTGAGAGTCCCTTGGACTTCAAGAATATCCAACCAGTCCATCCTAAAGGAGATCAGTCCTGTGTGTTCACTGGAAGGGCTGATGCTGAAGCTGAAACTCCAATGCTTTGGTCACCTCATGTGAAGAGTTGACTCATTAGAAAAGACCCTGATGCTGGGAGGGATTAGGGTGAGGAGGAGAAGGGAATGACAGAGGATGAGATGGCTGGATGGCATCACCAACTCAATGGACATGAGTTTGAGTAAACACTAGGATTTGGTAATGGACAGGGATGCCTGGCATGCTGTGATTCATGGGGTTGCAAAGAGTCAGACACAACTGAGCAACTGAACTGAACTGACAATATCCAACTCAAGCTAAATGTATGAATAGTTTGATTTCAGTGAGAATATGTTCACAGAAAAAAAATCCAAAATTCCTAGATTAGATAACTAGTTTTTTTGTTATTCACCAAAACAGGTAATGGGAGTGACAGAGGTTTAGTCTTTGGTAGAGATAGAAAGATAATGAGTGATTTTGATAATATTTTAGTGATTTAGAAACAACAAGATAGAAACATTCAGAGGCATTTCATGAAAGTTGTCTGGAATAGAGAGGAGACTAGTATATCCATGGATGAGAATGAGTAGGCCAAACTGAATAGAGACTAAAAAGCAAAATGCTTAAAAAGCAACATTTGAGAGTGATAATGGAAATAGTGCTAGTAATATATAAAGAACCAATAAACTATAACCAGAAATAGAAAGAAAATATGCTTTGAGAGGCCAGAGAAGGATCATTTTAACACCTTTTAATAATCTTAAATGCTAGAAGAGGCAATTAAGACTGGATACCATTAACAACTGAAAAAATGACCAACCAATCTTGTTTTCAGGTGACTTCACCGAGAGTGACTTCACAGAAAATTGGAAGCACAAAATACATTCACAAGGCCTAATGAAAAGACGGGGACATAAGAGCAAGGAATAAAAGCAGACTTTTTTAAAAAATAAGTTTTGGGCCATGTTATGTGGCAAGGCATGTGGGATTTTATTTCCCAGACCATGGACTTAATCTCACACCCTGCAGTGGAAGTATAGAGAAAAGCAGACACTACGAACACTGATTATGAAGGAAAGAAGAGTGATAGCTGAATCCATAGACAGGATTTTTTTTAATGAATTTTTCCCTTGTATTCTCTTCCTCACTCTAATCCATTTAATCAGGATTAAGTAATAATAAAGCAGAAAGTAGAAGATATAGAGGACTGGAAATTATGCCATTAACAATAATTCTCACTGAGTAATATGCTTCTTTGAGCCCACTTCCTCCCAATACTAATATATATAACTCTGTAATGTCAAAAGGAAAGAAAGCCATAAACCAATGTTTCTTAATGTGTAGATACCAAATCACCAGCCTCAAAATCATTTGTGCACTTGTTACAAATATATATTCCCAGGTCTCCATTAAAGGCATATATATAAAATCATATTTTTAAAAGGAAGACAAAACAATACTTATGATCAGCAAGTGAAGGAAATAGATGTAATGGAATAGGAGTTTTAGACAGTGGGGATAAGGAATATTTATTTGAACCAGCAAGAGAGAAGTTGCAGAGTCCCTGAGTCTTAATCTCAGTTAATTCTCATAATAGTGATTGGGACAGAAGAGGTGGTAGGAGGCACCTTTCAAAGTCCATTTTCACTCTATCACCTTTGATGATACAACATACATGCAAAACAAACATTGCTTAAATTGCAAATGATTATTATGTCATGATTTCAGATGAGATTTTAAAATGTCCCATTTTGCTGTTATTTTTCTATTTCATATTTCCCTCTCATTTCATGGTTGTGATTAACTACTTCAAAAATCAAAGTTTTACTTTCTGATCTTACTTTAAAAATGTCAAAACATAACATTGTTCCACGACAGCAATACTGATTCTCTGGTGTAAATCTGCTATGGAAACATCAGAAGTGTTCAAGTGAGTAAATGTCTGTCAAATTTTGTTACTATTCTTACTGTTCCTGAAATCATTGCCTGTTAAGACAGGGACAGTGGGCATATCTTATCCCAAATGCTCATTTTAAATTTCTACTTTCAATCAGACTGAAGTAACAAAAAACAGATTTATCATCTACCTACCTGAAAATATTAATAATCAGATAAAAAATATGAAACAATGTTTTTATAAAATGTTGAAAATCAGACAACGATTGATGATCCCCAAGATATGAGAAATAAAATGACCTCTAGTATTTCTCAACTGAACAGAACTACAGTTTTCTATAACGAGAGAACTATAAACACACTAGAAAAGATTCTGACAGAATGTGGTCCACTGGAGAAGGGAATGGCAAACCACTTCAGTATTCTTGTCTTGAGGACACCATGAACAGTATGAAAAGGCAAAAAGATAGGACACTGAAAGATGAACTCCCCAGGTTGGTAGGTGCCCGATATACTACTGGAGATCAGTGGAGAAATAATTCCAGAAAGAATGAAGAGATGGAGCCAAAGCAAAAACAATACCCAGCTGGGGATGTGACGTGATAGAAGTAAAGTCCAATGCTGTAAAGAGCAATATTGTATAGGAACTTGGAATGTTACATCCATGAATCAAGATAAATTGGAAGTGGTCAAACAGGAGATGGCAAAAGTGAATGTTGACATTTTAGGAATCAGTGAGCTAAAATGGATTGGAATGGGTGAATTTAACTCAGTTGACCATTATATCTATTACTGTGGGCAAGAATTCCATAGAAGAAATGGAGCAGCCATCATAGTCAACAAGAGAGTCCAAAATGCAGTACTTGGATGCAGTCTCAAAAATGACAGAATGACCTCTGTTCTTTTCCAAGGCAAACCATTCAATATCATGGTATTCCAAGTCTATCTCCCAACCAGTAATGCTGAAAGCTGAAGTTGAGTGGCTCTATGAAGAACTACAAGCACCTCCAGAACTAATAACCCAAAAAGATGTCATTCTCATTATAGGGGACTGGAATGCAAAAGCAGGAAGTCAAGAAACACCTGGAGTAACAGGAAAATTTGGCCTTGGGGTACAGAATGAAGCAGGGCAAAGGCTAATAGAGTTTTGCCAAGAAAACATACTGCTCATAGAACACCATCTTCCAACAACACATAAAAAGACTCTGCACATGATCATCAGATGGTCAATACTGAAATCAGGTTGATATATTCCCTGAATCCAAAGATGGAGAAGCTCTATAGAATCAGCAAAAAAAAAAAAGAAAAGAAAAGAAAAAGACTGGAATAGACTGTGGCTCAGATCATGAACTCCTTATTCCCAAATTCAGACTTAAATTGAAGAAAGTAGGGAAAACCCACTAGACCATTCAGGTATGACCTAAATCAAATTCCTTATGATTATATAGGGGAAGTGACAAATAGATTCAAGGGATTACATCTGATAGAGAGAGTGCCTGATGAATAATGGATGGAGGTTCGTGACATTGTACAGGAGACAGGGATCAAGACCATCCCCAAGAAAAAGAAGTGCAAAAAAGCAAAATGGCTGTCTGAGGAAGCCTTACAAATAGCTGAGAAAAGAAGAGAAGTGAAAAGCAAAGGAGAAAAGGAAAGATACACCCATATGAATGCAGAGTTACAAAGAATAGCAAGGAGAGGTAAGAAAGCCTTCCTCAGTGATCAATGCAAAGAAATAGAGGAAAACAATAGAATGGGAAAAACTAGAGATCTCTTCAAGAAAATTAGAGATACCAAAGGACCATTTCATTCAGAGATAGGCACAATAAAGGTCAGAAATGGTATGGACTTAACAGAAGCAGAAGATATTAAGAAGAGGTGGCAAGAATACACAGAAGAACTGTACAAAAAAGGTATTCATGACACAAATAATCACCATGGTGTGATCACTCACCTAGAGCCAGACATCCTGGAATGTGAAGTCAAGTGGGCTTTAGGAAGCATCACTACGAACAAAGCTAGTGGAGGTGATGGCATTCCAGTTGAGCTATTTCAAATCATAAAAGAAGATGCTATGAAAGTGCTGCACTCAATATGCCAGCAAATTTGGAAAACTCAGCAGTGGCCACAGCACTGGAAAAAGTCAGTTTTCATCCCGATCCCAAAGAAAGGCAACACCAAAGAATGCTCAAAATACTGCACAATTAAACTCATCTCACACGCTAGCAATGTTTAAAATTTTCCAAGCCAGGCTTCAGCAGTATGTGAGCCATGACCTTCCAGATTTTCAAGCTGGTTTTAGAAAAGACAGAGGAACCAGACATCAAATTGGAATGCTGGAACCAGTGATCAAAGTGGATGTTTGACCAGAAATTCAACATCCATTGGATCATTGAAAAAGCAAGAGAGTTCCAGAAAAAAACATCTGTTTCTGCTTTATTGACTATGCCAAAGACTTTAACCAAGTAGATCACAACAAATTGAGGAAAATTCTGAAAGAGATGGGAATACCAGACCACTTTATCTTCCTCTTAAGAAATCTGTATACAGGTCAGGAAGCAACTGTTAGAACTGGACATGGAACAATGACTGGTTCCAAATAGGGAAAGGAGTACATCAAGGCTGTATACTGTCACCCTGCTTATTTAACTTATATGCAGAGTACATCATGAGAAACACTGGGCTGAATGAAGCACAAGCTGGAATTAAGATTGCCAGCAGAAATATCAATAACCTCTGATATGCAGATGACACCAACGTATGGCAGAAAGTGAAGAACTAAAGAGCCTCTTGATGAAAGTGAAAGAGGAGAGTGAAAAAGTTGGCTTAAAGCTCAACATTCAGAAAATGAAGATCATGGTATCCTTTCCCAACACTTCATGCAAACAGATGGAGAAACAGTGGAAACAGTGTCAGACTTTATTTTGGAGGGCCGACTAAGGTCTGTCTAGTCAAGGCTATGGTTTCTCCTGTGGTCATGTATGGATGTGAGAGTTGGACTGTGAACGAGGCTGAGCACCGAAGAATTGATGCTTTTGAACTGTGGTGTTGGAGAAGACTCTTGAGAGTTCCTTGGACTGCAAGGAGATCCAACCAGTCCATTCTGAAGGAGATCAACCCTGGGATTTCTTTGGAAGGAATGATGCTAAAGCTGAAGCTCCAGCACTTTGGCCACCTCATGTGAAGAGTTGACTCCTTGGAAAAGACTCTGATGCTGGGAAGGATTGGGGGCAGGAGGAGAAGGGGGCGACCGAGGATGAGATGGCTGGATGGCATCACGGACTTGATGGACGTGAGTCTGAGTGAACTCCGGGAGCTGGTGATAGACAGGGAGGCCTGGCGTGTTGCGATTCATGGGGTCGCAAAGAGTCAGACACAACTGAGCGACTGAACTGAACTGAATATCACTGCAGAAGGTGACTGCAGCCATGAAATTAAAGGACGCTTGCTCCTTGGAAGAAAAGTTATAACCAACCTAGAGAGCATATTAAAACCAGAGACATTACTTTGCCAACAAAAGTCCGTCTAGTCAAGGCTATGGTTTTTTCAGTAGTCATGTATGGATGTGAGAGTTGGACTATAAAGAAAGCTGAGCACCAAAGAACTGATGCTTTTGAACTGTGATATTGGAGTAGACTCTTGAGAGTCCCTTGGACTAAAAGGAGATCCAACCAGTCTATCCTAAAGGAAATTAGTCCTGAATATTCATTGGAAGGACTGATGCTGAAGCTGAAACTCCAATACTTTGGCCACTTGATGTGAAGAACTGACTCATTGGAAAAGACCCTGATGCTGGGAAGGAGCAGAAGGGGACAACAGAGGATGAAATGGTTGGATGGTATCACTGACTCAATGGACATGAGTTTGAGTAAACCCTAGGAGTTGGTGATGGATAGGGAGTCCTCGCGTGCTGCAGTCCATGTGGTCACAGAGAGTTAGATAAAACTGAGCAACTGAACTAAACTGAACTGAGAAAAGATTAAATCCCTTCTTTTGGAATTTTGAAGATATTAAGAGACTCATTGATTAACGTCCCTTATGGTCAGTAGTATATAAAGCACAAAATTCAGCAACATGTCTACTAATCCAGGGAATTTCCATAACACTGTATCACCTATTCTTTAATAGTAGTATTGTGATTCATGGAATTATGAGCCAGATTTAAACCTTGTATATTTTTTACTTCATCTTCCTAATTTACACATAAAGAGTATATTTCAAATGGCCAATAGGCATATGAAAAGATGCCGAAGATTTTTCATTACTGGATAAATGCAAATCAAAATTATAATACAGTACCACTTCACACCCACATTGGTCAGAATAGCCATCATTAATAGCCCGTGAATAACAAATGCTGGAGAGGGTGTGGAGAAAAGAGAACCCTCTCGCATTGTGTAGGTGGAAATGCAAACTGATTTAAGCATTACAAATGACAGTATGGGAGTTCTTCAAAAAACTAAAAACAGAGTCACCACATGACCTGGTGTCCCACATCTGGAGCATGTATCCAGATAAAACTGTTATTAGAAAGAATACATGTACTCTTATGTTCACAGCAGCACTATTTACAATAGCTAAGCCAGGGAAAAAACCTAAATGTCCACTGACAGACAAAATGCGTAAAGAAGATGTGATGTCTGTCTATCCATCTATGTGCACGCGTGGGGGTGTGTTTGTGTGTGGGTGGAATATTAATCAGCCATAAAAAAGAATGATATAATGCCTTTGCAGCAATATGGATGGCCCAAGAGATTATCATACTAAGTGAAGTCAGAAAAAGAAAGAAAAATACCTTACGATATCACTTATATGTAAAATCTAAAATATGATACAAATGAACATACCTACAAAACAGATACAAACTCACATACATAGAGAACAGACTTGTGGTTGTAAGGGGAAAGGGGTGAAAGGGAGGAATGGATTGGAAGTTTAGGATTAGCAGATGTAAATATATATATATATATACATACACACATAATTGAATTACTTTGCTGTAACTACAAACTAATACAATACTATAAATCAACCATATTTCAATAAAATAATATTTAGAAAAAGTTAAGAGTCTAGGTTTGTAGCTTTATATGAAAAGTGATAATGAATTAAATAAGTCTATAGGGTTTTTTCCTATAAAAGAGTTTAAGTGACAAGAAAATATTATGACAGCAATATATGGTTTTATATTGATAGCCTGCACCATTCAAAAGACAGACAAAACAAAACATTGCAGCCACATAGAATAGTTTTTAGGTTTGTAGATTCTGAAGCCAGATTGGTCTTAATTCAGATCTCAGACATGATGTTAACTAAGTTAATTCTACTTTCTGTTTAGTTTCCTCTTCTTCAAATAGATAATATGTTATCTGCCTTACTGAGTAAACATAAGAATTATTTTATAAAACAATTAGAACAGTTTTTGGATCATTTTAACCACTACATAGTTTTGACAAATGACAAGTGGCTTTTCCCCTCTTGAATGTTAACTCTTTTATAAATTTTTATCTCATTGCCCTTTTATGCGTTCTACACATCCTTATGCTTTTAAAAAGCATTTTACTATAAACTATTATAAAAATTCAGAAAATATGTTCTTACTGTTAAGACTGTTCCATTTTATATACAATGATACACATTATGACTTTTCACTTGACCTTTTATATGAGCATTTTGTGTACTATTAAATATTTCTAATTTATTTTGTGATAATTATTTAATAGTATCTACCTTCTTATGAGATTTTCTATCATAAGTAATGCAATATTCAATGTCCTTATGATATGAGTGTATACCATCTTTTTTTGCCCAAAGGCCTTTCTCTATTTTGTCTGGTTCTGGCTTCAGCACTGTCTTCAATTACAAATGCCTCCACTGCCCTGCTTCCTGAGTAAACCTTTCAGCCATGGTTACTTTTCTGGCTACCTTTTATTTTGATCTTCATCTAATAATATTGCAACAAGATTGCCTATGCTTGCTGCTGCTGCTGCTGCTAAGTCACTTCAGTCGTGTCCAACTCTGTGTGACCCCATAGATGGCAGCCCACCAGGCTCCACTGTCCCTGGGATTCTCCAGGCAAGAACAGTGGAGTGGGTTGCCATTTCCTTCTCCAGTGCATGAAAGTGAAAAGTGAAAGTGAAGTCGCTCAGTCGTGTCTGACTCAGCGACCCCATGGACTGCAGCCTACGACACTCCTCCATCCATGGGGTTTTCTAGGCAAGAGTACTGGAGTGGGGTGCCATTGTCTATGCTTGAATGCTGCTTTTTATTCATCACTTACCTGCTCCACAGACTCTAACAAACTAAAGTTTTACTATAACCACTGCTATTTTACTGAAACTGTGCTGTAAAACACTGTAAATAACAAAATGATGAAATTTTCAACTCAGTAGCATATAAATTTGCTAATTAAAACCCCACTATGTCTCTCTCAAAATGCCATTCCCTTGGATTTTCTTTGTAAAAAAAAAAATTTTGTTTTCACTTATCAGTGACTGAAAACTCCACTGAAGACTGTGTAGTCTCCAGTGAAGACTAAACTGTGACAAAGATCTGTTCACATAACGTAAATGTCTATATTATATAGCTTTAGGTACTACTGAACACAGGACTCGAGTACTAACAGCAAACTTCTTTTTACTTTTTACATTGGTTTCATTCAAGCGGGATATTCCCTTGTAGTGGTCATTTGTTTAGCAGCAGCTCCACTCTCATGCTTTATCCTTACAGCAATTCCAGAACAAAAGAGCCTCTCTATTACTCCACCAAATTTCCGTTACAGTCTCATTGGTCTGCTTTCATTCACATACATGTCTCATATCTTTAAAGCTATCATGATGCCTGGAACTAATGATTTATAACTATATTCATTAAAATATATGCCTTACATATGATAGATATCATATTTATAAATTATATATGATTTTATAACTTTTATATAAATATGTTTAATTAGCAATGCATTGCTTTTTTCCATTCTCATTTTCCTACTCCAGGTGCCCTAATTCATTAGGAATATTACACTATTCCACTGACAGGTTTTCTGGACACTTTGTCCTACTGTGCATATGTATGATTATGCCTTTCCTAAAGCACCATTTTAAACATCTCACTCTCAAGGGCAACATGTTTAAAATTTCAAGGGATTCTCGTGTACTGTTATAGTCTACTTAAATTAGATTATCGTTTAGATCCTTTCATAATGTAGCCTTCATTGTCCAGTATTTGATCACAACTTTCAGCTTCCGCTTGTGACTTTTCTGTGAAGCTGCTTCTTCTCTAATACAAATTAAAACAAAGAACCTTTAAGTGACTTTTAACAAGACTCTTGACCTTTCAGTGCTTTGCAGTGAGGACAAATAAGAGTGTAGCTATGCATATTGTTTGATGTTGTACTGTTGAATTTCTCAGTGCTAAGAACTTTCAACTCCTCAGACTAAATACATTTTGTCAATGCAGAATGTTGTGTCCAAAGAGCCAAAAATAACTGTAGGTTAATAAATACCAGAGGTTTCTGATCGAAAAATCTGATGCCATCTCACAGACAACATTCATTGTTGTGTTTTAATTTCATATATGGATGTACTCACTTTGGCAGGACATATACTAATTTACTATATGGAATTAAGTTTTTATTCTTTACCAGTAAAGTATTCTTCCACATTCAATGTTACCATACTGTGCTCTCCATTCAAATAGGCATATTTCCACTAAAAGCCATGTACAGTTTGATCAAGCCTCTTCAGCAAGCTCTGACTTATCTTATAGTATTGATCAAAATATATCTAAATAATGGATGGTTTCAAAACTGGGAAAGGAGTATGGCAAGTGTGTATATTGTCACCTTGCTTATTTAACTTATATGCAGAGTACATCATATGAAATGCCAGGCTGGATAAAGCACAAGCTGGAATCAAGACTGCTGGGAGAAATATCAATAACCTCAGATATGCAGATGACACCACTTTAGCAAAGAGGAACTAAAGAGCCTCTTGATGAAGGTGAAAGAGGAGAGTAAAAAAGAGGCGAGGAAACTAAAAAAGTAAAAACAGCTGAAAACTCAACATTCAAAAATCTAAGATCATGGCATCCAGTCTCATCACTTTATGGCAAATAGATGGGGAAACAATGAGAGACTTTATTTTCCTGGGCTCCAGAATCACTACAGATGGTGACTGCAGCCATGAAATTAAAAGACACTTGCTCTTTGTAAGAAAAATTATGACCAACCAAGACAGCATAGTAAAAAGTAGAGACATTACTTTGCCAACAAAAGTCCATCTAGTCAGAGCTATAGTTTTTCCAGGAGTCATGTATGGATGTGAGAGTTGGACCAAAATGAAAGCTGAGTGTCAAAGAATTGACACTTTTGAACTGTGGTGTTGGAAAAGAATCTTTAGAGCCCCTTGGACAGCAAGGACATCAAACCAGTCAATTCTAAAGGAAATCAGTCCTAAATATTTGTTGGAAGGACTGATGCTGAAACTCTAATACTTTGGCTATCTGATGTAAAGACCTGACTCATCAGAAAAGACCCTAGTGATAGGAAAGATTGAAAGCAGGAGGCAAAGTGGACAACAAAGGACAAGATGGTTGGATGACATCACCAACTCAATGGACATGAGTTTGAGAAAACTCCAGGAGATGGTGAAGGACAGGGAGGCCTGGAGTGTTGCAGTACATGGGGTCATAGAGTTGGACACCAGTGAGTGACTGAACAATGATATCTTAATAAACCTGTTGTGAAATGATAAAACACCAACTGGGGTTTTTGTGTTATTTCAGTTTTAAAGAAGCTCTGTTTTTCTAGCTTTGCTCTTTCGGTGAGTTTAGCAATGTGTCTCCAGTTCACATCCTGAACCCTAAAAACAACATTGATTTATATGCAAAAAAATCTACCCTATTAAGTTTCAGGTGTAAAAAATATCCCTCTTGAACCTGAGAAGGTGAGTTGTGCATTTGTGAGGGACACTTTTACTGAATGCAAATAATGATGCCCAACTCCCTTCAGGGCCAACACCATTGCCCTTGTTATCTTTCTGATACCATGGAAACTCACATAACCATAATCTCCTCTTCCACAGCTCTGTTTGCTCTTCTTGACTATTCTACATTGGAAGTAGACATCTTTGACCTTAAGCCACTTTCTCAGATCCCTGTGACTCATGTTCCAGGATCCTTTCTTTGTACCTGTAATTGTCATACATCTAGAATACTTTATCTATCTGGTCAAGCCAGATTGGTCTTACCTCTTTAATTATCCTTCCTCCTTTATTTAGATAATTTAAAATTGCTATTTGCAGATTATTACTGTAATAAGAGTAAAATTTGCTATTGACTTCCCTGGTGGATCAGATGGTAAAGCATCTGCCTACAATGTGGGAGACCAGGAAGATCCTACAATCCCTACATCAGGAAGATCTCCTGGAGAAGGAAATGGCAACCCACTCCAGTATTCTTGCCTGGAAAACCCCATGGATGGAAGAACCTGGTAAGCTACAGTCCATGGGGTCGCAAAGGGTCACACATGACTTAGCAACTTCATTCATTTTTGCTATTGTTATCTTTACTATCATGATTGTTGTCAGCTACATAGCATAAAAGAAGGGTTAACAGCACAGTGTAAAGAAATAAACTTCCTAGAATTGAAGACTGGCTCCATTAGGTATTTGCTATATAATATTAATAATGTTATTTAAACTTTCTAAGTCTCAATTAATTTCTTCTCTAAAAAAAATTTACAACATACAATTTTAATAATCAAATGAAGACACATATTAGGGAATCTTCAGAGTGCCTTGTTCATTTTATAAACACTAAGTCAAACTCATTTACCTCAATTTGCTCATTGCATTTAACATAAGCCCTCAAAAGTCCTCCAGGTTTGTGAGAAAAAATGTATATATATATATCCCTTTCTAATCTTTGATGACTAGCTCAGGAATAGCATGACACAGTCCAGATTTAATCCTAGCCCTTGTGATTTCAAATCCTGTTATTTTCCATGTTGATTATTTCCCCCTATTATTTATAACTGCTAACCAAAGAAGAATACAGATAGATAGAGATAATAAGCTTTAAAGCCACTTCTTGATTTCTATTTTCTACATGAAAAGCTAAGATGGCAAAAAAAAAATTTTAGATTCTTTAGGAAATAATGAAAGGTTCTAGAAATATATGATCACTTATGTCTTCTGGTTTGCTTTAACCTTCTATATACATAAATCTAGGAGTATAAAGTGGACTACAAAACTCTACAAATTATATACCTGTGCATCAGCATGTTCTGTATTTGACCTAAATTGAGGGCTATCTCTGAAGCAGAAGTTCTTAATATTCCAATGATACAAGCTGACAAGTAATATTATGATATCAACATAATATTGATACATTTTCTCTACTATTCTACTTGGGTTGTCACAATAGAGTATCACAGGCTAGGTGGTTTAAGGGCTTCCCACCTTCCCTAAGTGGTAAAGAATCTGCCTGCCAAATCCAGAGATGCAAAAGACACGAGTTCGATCTCTAGCTTGAGAAGATCCCTTAGCAAAGGAAATGGCAACCCACTCCAGTATTCCTGCCTGGGAAATTCCATGGACAGTGGAGAATGGCAGGCTACCATCCATGGGATCACAAAGAGTTGGACCTAATTGAGCTCAGCACAGCAGCACAGGTAGTTTAAACAACAGAAATTGATTTTCTCACAGCTCTAGAGGTTGAAAGTCCAAGACCCTGGCGCTAAGCAGGTTTACCTTGAGGCTTCTGTCCTCAGCTTGCAGATGGCCACCTTCTCACTGTGCTCTCACATGCCCACTTCTTGCACCTGCACTTTTGTTGTCTATTCTTTGTCTTATATAAATATCGTTTTTTTAAATTAGAACCCTAACATTATGGCCTCATTTAACATTAATTACCCTTTAATTAAAAGAGGTAATTAATACAAATACAATGACATAGGTGATTATGGCCTTAACATATAAATTTTAGAGACGTGCAATTTAGTCCATAACACTGTCATATCCTATTAATCCAAATTAATAATCTTTTAAATAGTAGAACATTCATTACAAGGAAAATACCCAGTCTTAGATTTCTAGGAAAAATAAAGAATTTACTTAAATTATATTTTCCCTAATTTTTCCTAAAATGTACATTTCCCATACATATTCACTAATTAAAAGACTACAACAATTAAGATTAATATGTTTACTAGTCTCCATGTTAATATTTATATAATTGAAATTCATACACAATTACATGACTATAAAACTAGGCATAATGTTTCAAAAATTTGTGATGAATTCTAAAATGAATACAAGAGTTGAAACAATATATCTCTCCTATCTCAGGAGAATTTCTTTTCATATATATGTATCAGTATCTCTATATCTAAGAAATTCAACTGTACTGGATGCTGTGATACATCAGCCTAGTCCCTATTCATGATTAAAATATATATTCTTCAAACTGCTGACTGTGCTTCAAACTGACAGCTTCCAGCCGTCATCCTTCTTCAAAAATGGCCCTTGATTTGAGAGAGTCCAGTGTCATACCCTATGCCCCCAGGAGAGCTTGCATCCAGTTACTGATCCACTCTTATGTATAAATGTCAATTCCCTGGACACAATGCAGGGTGACTTTAAGAGCCAGGGCAGCTTCAGCGCTTCTCCATCTCAGCTTATCACTCTGCCCAATCTGATTCCCTTTCTTTGCCTTTCCAAGAGCACCCTAGGACACCACACATTAAAGAGTAACAAATACTTTTTGTAGCAATGCTAAAACCATTAATGAATCAGACAGATTAAGTAAGCGCATATTTATTCCCCTCACAGTAATGGAGGCATGTTTTCAAAATAAAATCATTTTTAGTCGGTCATGATTAACTTTTTTTTTAGCAAAATTTTAAGGAAGTCAATGGTCCTCCCAAGTAGTAAACACAAGAATTCTTCTGGGAAATTTGGCTACAGTTTCATAGAGTGATTTCTCCAGGAGGAAAAAAAAAAAAATCTAATACAATAAAAATCAACTAGATTTTGTTTAAGAAAAATAAAACAGAAATGTGGATTTTAAAACAAAACATAGGACAATAATTATATCAATAAGCTATCTTACACTTTATAATATTTTAATAAATTCCAAAGTTATTTCACTGGCATTGTTAAAAGTATACACCAAAGTTACTCTGAGTTTTTTAAAAGAAAGGGTTATTTTTCATCTTGTTACAAAGGTTGTTTGAAGATCTTACATGTGCTGGGCCCTGCACTTAACACTGTTTCTGTTCATGATTGTCAATCCCCAAGAGTTAATCTGGTGCCTCAAAGATCATTCAAGCTGTTGAAAACTATTTTTTCATGTATAAGTGAGTAATGACAGCACCTGGGAACATGACATCTGAACCTAATTGCCAGTTCTGTCATGTGTAGGAATTGTGGAAATTTCTCTTAACCTTTCTGTTGTGAAGGATGCTTAGCTGTAAATTAAGACTGAAAATAGTAATAGCTACATCACAACATGTGTCATGAGATTTCAGTGAAATAGTTTATGCACAAAAGGATATAAATAATAAGAAACAATACAAGTTCTTTATGTATTCTTATCTTATTCATCTGATGTAAAGTAAAATACTAAATTGCACATGTCATTGTTGTTTAGTCTCAAAGTCATGTCTGACTTTTTTGCAACCCCATGAACTACAGTCCGCCAGGCTTCTCTGCTTACGGGATTTCCTAAGCAATAATACTGGAGTAGGTTGCCTTTTCCTTCTCCAGGGGATCTTCCTGACTCAGGGATTGAACCTGCATCAAAGAGCCACCAAGAAGCTTAAATTGCTCATTATTTAATGTTTATCAAGATGATCTTAATGTTCCCCTCAGCTGGACTATATTGTAAATAGGCTTCTTCCTGACTCTGGCCCCCTTTCCTCCCTTTTCTTAGGAAATTTACTTAAGAAAATCTTCTAAACTCTTTTTTCATCCTCTTTAAGCTATAAATCTTTCAAAAATTTCTCTTGCCAGTTTTGTGCTCGAGCGCTATCATTTTCAAGTATAAAGGAACCATTTCATTGAAATGTCGTCAAGGAATATAGGGCTCCTAATCCCTAGTCTCTGTGGGAGGGTAGGAGCCTGAATTGGGAGCCTTACTCCAAGTGGAAAAACTACCCCCTTCATGAAGATATAAGCAAGCTTAGTTTTCCTTTTGAAAGTAAATAGTAAACACAGATGTCCCATGACCTGTCTCACCCCACTTTTAAGTTTCCCAGCTTTGTTTTTGTAGAGTTAAAACCAATGCCTGGCCTCTCTCTCCTATTGAAATAGCCCTGAATAAAGTTTTCCTTCCCAGTTTAACTTTGGCTGGTAAAACATTGTACCTGGATAGTGAGAACTAAAGTTTATTTCCAAAAGTTATCCTTTCTGAAATGTTTTAATATGTGTACAGGAAAAAATAAGAAGGATAAAATATGTAGTGGAAGAATCAAATGGCAACCTTAAAAGCAGGTAGAAACTCATTGAAAAATGTTTTCATTAAGCACTAGCTGTTACCCATGAAGTTACCGAGATGGAGAGGTGAAAGCACTCTCAGAAATTATTGTATCTCAGGAAACCTCAATTTTTTGCTAAAAGCTTAGATTAATAATACACATAGTCTGTGTTCCAATGGTTATATTTTTTCCCCAGAAGTATTTAGAAAAATAAATAATGAAAAGGAGGTACTATTCCCCCCCAAATTGTACAAATGTCAAAAAATATAGCACCCTCCTGAGTGTTATTGTGCCTCGCTATCTAACCCAGGCAGAATCATCATTGATTCTGTCAAAACACACTAAAAATACTGTGTAAAGAATTGGAGGGACTCCTTCGTATTTCTAGTGATAAATTAACATTATGATGGTCCCCATACTCAGTTACCTATTTTCAGCAAAGTCAAGCAAGCTGAAAAATTATACAGAGGATGTCAAGAATTAATAACCTCTGGAAAGGGTAGTTACTTTTAAGTCATGCTACAAAGTTATTGCAGCTTGAAAGAAGGCTGACTAAAAAGAATCTTCTCACTATAAATATTCATATGTATAAGTATGTTCTGTTTCTCAAACATTGGCACCATTGAGAAACTGACATTAAGAAGCTTATTAAAAACAAGTTTTGTTTTAATTATTGTAAAAGTAATGCTTATATGTAACAGAAAAAGAGTGAAAAGGAGGACTCTAAAGTCATCTCTGCTGCTGCGAAGCCACTTCAACGTGTCCGACTCTATGCGACCCCATAGACTGCAGCCAACCAGTCTCCCTCATCCATGGGATTCTCCAGGCAAGAACACTGGAGTGGGTTGCCATTTCCTTCTCCAATGCATGAAAGTGAAAAGTGAAAGTGAAGTTGTTCAGTCGTGTCTGACTCAGCGACCCCATGGACTGCAGCCTACCAGGCTCCACCATCCATGGGATTTTCCAGGCAAGAGTACTGGAGTGGGGATGCCATTGCCTTCTCCAAAAATCAACTCTACACCCACAATTTAGTGATAGCAACTTATAAACATCTCTGCAAATTTTACTTCCATGTATGTATAGAATATTTAGTATAGTTTAACATTTTAGCTCATACTATAAATTGAGGATTATTGTAACTACTATACCAATATTATCATATTTAATGCTCAGAATAGCCCTATAAAGAGGGCACTATTTTTAACCAGGTTTTACAGCCAAGGAAAACAGGCACAGAAAGGTTAAGTGATTTGCTCAAGGTCAGAGAGTTAGTAATTATCAAGCCTGATTGTATCAATAGTTAGTCAATATGGTTTTATGGCCCATGTTTTCATACATCATGTCTATTACCAAACCCTTACTTTGAAAAATAATATTGTTTGCCAAAGTTTTCACTACTATATAGAATTTAATGGTGAATTTCTTACAGTTACACATTTTCCACTTATCACCTTGAGATAAATTTGTTAAAGATTTATCTTAGTCAAAGAGCATGTTTATTTTAGAAACTGATACATATTTCTCAAATTTCCCTCAATAATGATTACCAATGTTATTCCATTTTTATGTTAAGAAAGAGTCACTTCATTGTTGCCTTCTCACAATAGACTGTTTTCTACTCTACCCTGCCTCCCACTGTATCTGACAATGCAGACCAAGACAACACCTATCAAAAGTATAAGCTACATTAATTTGTTCTTTCTTAGTAAGTTGTTATTTCTTAGTAAGAAGATGCTATATAGAAACACTTTCAGAGATATAATTTTCTAGTTATTTCTCCTAGCACTTTGAAAAGAAATCTTAAATTCATCTTAGTTTAATTATACTAATTTTATTAATTCAGAACATAGTAGGCATATAGCGGGCTACTCTGCTAGAAGCAGTCAATAATGCAAAAGATAAATAACCCTGTTTCTTTCATTAATTAGCTTGCTATGTGAGGGGAAGTTATCCCACATAAACAACTAATGAATAAGGCAGAGTAAAGATTTTGTTAATTATAATACAAGCTGAGTTTTATGTACAGAGAGGTGGATAAAAATATGCCATCAGTTCTCACTGAAGTGATCCAGAAGCCTTCGCTGTAGAGTTACCTTTAGAGTTGAGACCTAATGAGACAAAACACTAGGGTAGATATACAGAAGTCTGAAGGACATACCTGAGCCAGTGAACATGATGAAGCAAGTCACAGAAAAATAAAAGTGGATATGGTTTTCTGTTTTACATTATGAACTGAGGCCATTTAGTGGGAGGTGGACTTGATTTTTCCAGCTATAAATACATATTGTATCATCTATTTATGTAAATAAACTGTTTATCAGCTTTCTAATCAACACTGCCCCCAAGAGGACCAGATGTTTCCACTGATTAATTTGTTTCACAAACTCAAAGAAAAGTCAGTCTTTAAAAAGAAAGTATATTAATTACTTTCTTTGTGCTTAACACTGTGCTACACACTGGCAAAAGGGTGACCCTCTTCAGACCCTTCTTTCAGGAGGCTTATTCCAGGGGTGAGAGAGAAAAAAAAAAAAAAAGCGTATGTCAAACATATTACTAGCAAGAGTTAAGTGATAAAACCAGAAGTTGAGATAGGGAAGAGGCAATCAGCCAGGCAAAGATCTGGGTAGCATATTGCAAAAAGATTAGAAAGAATCTGTGGTCACTGTGGTCACGAGGTAATTGTCCCAAAAGGAGAAGGCTAGGTATTTTGACAGTGATCACTGCTACCTTTAGTCTATTAGTCTAAATTAGCCTCACCATTAACCTCCTTTGCATGATTATTTGATACCTCTTCATTCATTTTTAGTTTTGGTTTGCTCAGGGAGTGTGTCAGCAAATACAAAAAAAGCATCATTTCATTTTTTATTCACATACTCTAAGGAGTTACTAGAATTCTTTCCCAATCTTTAAATATCATCTTTCTTATCCAGCTGCTGCTGCTAAGTTGCTTCAGTTGTGTCCGACTTTGTGCGACCCCATAGACGGGCAGCCCACCAGGCTCCTCTGTTCCTGGGATTCTCCAGGCAAGAATACTGGAGTGGGTTGCCATTTCCTTCTCCAATGCATGCATGCATCCTAAGTTGCTTCGGTCGTGTCCAACTCTATGTGACCCTATGGAGAGCAGTCCATCAGGCTCCTCTGGCCACAGGATTCTCTAGACAAGAATACTGGAGTGGGTTGCCATTTCCTTCTCCATCTTATCCAGAGATACCCACTAATCAAACACTATTGTCTCTCTTCATTCTGCCTTTCCAATCTAGCCTCACACCCCAGCTCTGTCCTATTAGGGCAAGTCATGTAAGGGTTCAAGAATTCTGGAAGTATTACACTCAAACATGATACATCAAGACCAGATAGAGTTTGTTTTCAGGATTAGTTTTTCCTTGAAAAATGACTATAAAATCAGATTTGCCATCAAAATCCAACTTTTATTCTGTGTCCAAAATTGGATTTGCTCTCTTCAATATGATTTTATCTCAATTTGATTGCTACTGATATTTATTAACACGTTGATGCCCACACTCATTTTTACTTCTTTTCCTTTTATCCTGGGGCATTAAATATTTTTTTTAAAATATACATGATATAATAATATCAATATAAAACTATATTTTAATATTTTATTTAGTACATTTTATATATCTATAATAATAATAATGAATGAAATCATATATATTGTTATAACTATTAAATATTTTGTATATATATTTTTTTAACCAATGAGCCCCTAACTACACACTGCAGTCACCACCATATATGACTGTGGAGTAAGTAGAGTGTTTGAATTTTACAAATCATGCTGGGGACTTGTAACCAATTTGCATCAACATCCTCCTTGAGGTAAAGGGACAAGTTAGCTATTTTTCAAAGAGCCCATTGTACATCAGCCTGGGCCATTTGAAACTATGTTTTCTAGATTTTTTAAATAGTCTTGCCAATGGTATAAAATGAATACTAAACAGTTGTGCCTGTCTTGCTTGGGGAAGGAAGCTCTTGAGGGTTTTCAAGTTGTTTGGAGGTTGTCACTTGATGCATTGCTTTAATCATTTTGCTGTTTTAATCAATGTGCACATGTGCTAAGAGAAGTCTGATGAGCATAATGTAATAAACTCCAAAAATAACAATCAGAAAAACCTCTGGGTCCTCTCCAATTCCAAAATATAATGTAATCTCTGAACCAAATGAAAGTGTCCCTGGTCCAATTTGTTCAAGGGAAGATGATCAATTTATCTCCTCCCAAAGAGAAATAAAGGGAAGGAAAATGTGAAAGTAGTGGAAGCCTCAAATATATTCAGAGATTCTGTGAACATATCAAATAAATGTCACTTTCACCTGAGGAAAAGATTTTTAGAAATAAATGTTTCAGAGATACACAGGAGAGTCTTTTTAGTGTTATAAAGGAAAACAAAATATGTTTAAGCATCTGGACATGAATGAACCATGGTAAAATTTAGTTTTCTAAGTTTTATTCAAATAACATTTATAATTGCTGTAATGGTTATGATAACAATTATCATTTTTTATGTTTGCCAAATGGCAGAACATTAAAAATGTTACCCCATTGTGATGCAATCTACAGCATGGTGACTATAGTTAATAATGCCATATTGCATATTTGAAAGTTGCTAAGACAGGAGATCATAAAGGGCCTCATTTTAAGACAAATAAGAAAAAAAAATTATACCTATATATAGTGACAGATGTTAGGATAAATTATTGAGGCGATCACTTTGCCATATATCAGTTCAGTTTAGTTCAGTCGCTCAGTCATGTCCAGCTCTTTGTGACCTCATGGACTGCAGCATGCCAGACTTCCCTGTCCATCACCAACTCCCAGAGCCTATTCAAACTCATGTCCACCAAATCAGTGATGCCATCCAATCATCTCGTCTTCTGTCGTCCCTGTCTCCTCCCGCCTTCAATCTTGTCCAGCATCAGGGTCTTTTCCAATGAGTCAGTTCTTCACATCAGGAGGCCAAGTTATTGGAGTTTCACCTTCACCATCAGTCCCTCCAATGAATGTACAGGACTAATTTCCTTTAGGATTAACTGGTTGGATCACCTTGCAGTTCAAGAGACTCTCAAGAGTCTTTATCCAAGAACAAACCAAAACCATCAATTATTCAGTGTTCAGCTTTCTTTATGATTCAACTCTCACATCCATACATGACTACTAGCTTTGACTAGATGGACCATTATCAACAAAGTCTCTGCTTTTTAATATTCCATCTAAGTTGGTCATAGCTTTTCTTCCAAGGAGCAAGAATCTTTTTATTTCATGGCTGCAGAGATCATCTGAAGTGCTTCTGGAGCACAAAAAAATGAAGTGTGTCACCATTTCCATTGTTTGCCCATCTATTTGCATGAAGTGATGGGACTGGATGCCAGTATCTTAGTTTTCTAAATGTTAAGTGTTAAGCTCTCTTTCACTTTCATCAGGAGGCTCTTTAGTTCTTCACTTTCTGCCATAAGAGTTGTGTCATCTGCATATCTGAGGTTATTGATATTTCTCCCAGCAATCTTGATTCCAGCTTGTGCTTCATCCAGCCTGACATTTCGCATGATGTACTCTGCATATAAGTTAAATAAGCAGGGTGACAATATACAGCCTTGATGTACTTCTTTCCCGATTTGAAACCAGTCTGGTGTTCCATGTCCAGTTCTAATTGTTGCTTCTTGACCTGCATACAGATTTCTCAGGAAGCAGGTAAGGTGGTCTGGTATTCCCATCTCTTTCAGAATTTTCCACTGTTTGTTGTCATGTACACAAAGGCTTTGGTGTAGTCAATAAAGCAGAGTAGATGTTTTTCTGGAACCCTCTGCTTTTTCAATGATCCATTAGATGTTACGAATTTGATCTCTGGTTCCTCTGCCTTTTCTAAATCCAGCTTGAACATCTGAAAGTTCACAGTTCATGTACTGTTGAAGCCTTGCTCAGAGAATTTTGAGCATACTTTGCTAACATGTGAGATGAGTGCAATTGTGCGGTAGTTTGAACATTCTTTGGCACTGCCCTTCCTTGGAATTGGAATGAAAACTGACATTTTCAGTCTTGTGGCCACTGCTGTGTGTTCCAAATTTGCTGGCATACTGAGTGAAGCACTATCACCACATTATCTTTTAGGATTTGAAATAGCTTAACTGAAATTCCATCACCTCCATTAGCTTTGTTTGCAGTGATGCATCCTAAGGTCCACTTGACTTTGCATTCCAGGATGTCTGTCTCTAGCTAAGTGATCACACCACCGTGGTTACCTGGGTCATGGTCTTTTTTGTATAGTTCTGTGTATTCTTGCCACCTCTTCTTAATATTTTCTGCTTCTGTTAGGGCCATACCATTTCTGTCCTCTATTGTGCCCAACTTTGCATGAAATGTTTCCTTGGTATCTCTATTTTCTTTAAGAGATCTCTGGTCTTTCCCATTCTATCATTTTCCTCTATTATTTGCCATATATAAAAATATCAAATCATTATGTTTTATACCTAAAACTAGTACAATGTTTTATATCAATTCTACTTCAATTAAAAAAATGAGAAATTAAAAAAGAATTACTCCATTTTAACTTACACAAGAATCTAGAGAAATGGTAGTTCTCGTTTTCTCCGTTATTAGAAAAGAACAAACTGAATCTTATAGATTTTAAGCAACAGAGATAAAAATTAAGCAGAAAACTACCCAATTAACTTCTTAGATACTTTGCCATTTTCAGAAAGTCTTTGATAACTCTAATGCTGTGTATATGTGTGAAGTTATGTTTTCAGGAGACTAAAACCTCTCATTTTTAGACCTTCCACAGTTCTCAACTTCTTCATTCTCACTACTTTACATGGTAGTTCATTCCTAACATCCCCTGATTTGACAGGTCCTTAAACATCCCTGGATTTTTGTACCTCAGTTTTATTATTTTTTCATTCTTACCAGAACAATATTCTTCTGTTCCTCTTACCTTTTTGCCTATTCCTGCTTTTAGTAAATGGTTCAATGATCCTCTTTTTATTAAATCTTTCTTGACTCTCCCAGTCTCTCATGGGACTCACTGGGTATTCATGACATATTGTACCTAGATTTTCTTTCCTATACATTCCTGTGATTTTAATGTTAGTGATTTTGTTTTTCAATCTCCATAACCACATTGTTTCATTAACTCCAAATGTATAAATAAAAATAAATGAATTATTTTCTCTCATTGCTTTACTATGTCACTCAACAATCTATTGGGTTAAAACAGAGAATGAAAAAGGAGAACATTTCTTTTACCAAAAAGAATGCATCATGCTTGCCTTTAACTTTTAAAACAATGAATATTCTGGGGCTGGTAGGCATCTAATCCAAATGAAATGTTATTTTGCACTCATTTCAGAATTGCATAAACAGAATAGTTGCATTATATACAATGATTTGAAGACTATTTTTCTTTTGATTTTAATTACTCATACTTCTAACTTTATAAATAGTTTTTAGAAATTATTTTAAGATGAAATATTTTGTTTCATTTTTAAGGAAAGTGAGAAGGAATTCAGGAAGAAAAATTTTTTAAAAAGAAAACCTAAATCTAACAATAGGAGAATGACAAACCCAATTTAAACATAAACAAAAGTGCTGAACATATACCTCACCAGAAAAGATACACAACTTGCAAATGAGAATATGAAAAGATACTCAATTTCATGTCATTAAGGAATAGCAAATTGAAACAACACAAAACCACAACACAAGTATTAAAATGGCCAAAATCCAAGGCACTGACAACACCAAATGCTGACAAAGCTGTGGAGCAAAAGAAATTCTCATTTACAGATGGTAAGAAGGCACTACTTTTAGCCATTTTGGAAGATAGTTTGGCAGTTTCTTAGATAAATAAAAATACTCTTACCATATGATCCAATAATCACAGTCCTTAGTATTTACCTAAATGAGTTTAAAATGAGGTTTTGTCCACACAAAAACCTACAAACAGGTGTTTATAGTAGCTTTATTCATTCTTCAACTATGTAGAGATGGAATAAATCCAAGTCAGCAGAGTAAAGGCAATGATTGCTATACAGCAACTTGAAGCACTGCTCAAACTTCAGACTAGCCTATGAACCATGTATGCTCAGATAGAATGTTTTGCTACATTTCAACCAATGTACTAAAGACTTAGGAATTGATATACTATTTGAACTGCTGCCTACAAGAGGTGAGACAAAAGTTCTAGTCCAAAACTACCTGGACTGCTAAACTGCTAAAACAAAAATAAGATTCTCCAGAAGATGATTATAATTGGAACCAGAGTTTACACAAGAAAGGATTCAAAATTTCCAGGATACAACCCAAAATTACACAATGTACAATAATCCAGAAAAAATGTGGCCATTTCTCAAGTAGAAAGAAAATTAACATATATTGCTGAATGTGTTTCTTCAAAATTCACATGTTGAAACCCTATTCCCAATGTGATGGTTTTAAAGTCAGCCCTTTGGGAGGTAATTAGAATTAGATGAGAGTTTGAGGATGGAGCCCCCATGAATGGGATCAGTGCCCTTATAAGAGTCACAGGTGAGTTTGTTTCCTCTCTTTCTTCACCATCTGAAGCTGCAATGGAAGATGGGCTTCTACAAACAAGGAAGTGGGCTCTCACCAGACACCACGTATTCTAGTGCCTTGATCTTTGAACTCTTAGCTTCCAGAATTACAAGAAA
The DNA here is from genome assembly GCF_032405125.1 of Capricornis sumatraensis. NCBI lineage: Eukaryota > Metazoa > Chordata > Mammalia > Artiodactyla > Bovidae > Capricornis > Capricornis sumatraensis. The sequence goes on along the minus strand of NC_091074.1, from coordinate 40,291,237 downwards.
TTTTTATTGCTTAAACAATCCAATCTATGATATTTGTTATACGGCATCTTTAACTGAGATGTGATCTTCAAGATCATCTAAATGTTGGAATTATCAGATAAACATTTAAATCAGTTATTATAACTCACTAATATAAACCAAAGGGAATTACATGAAGCACTTAAAATTACTGTAATATTCAGGAGAGAAATAGAAACTATAGAAAAGAACCAAATGGAAATTCTAGAGCTGAAAACTACAATTTCTGAATTTAAATAAAATACAAGATGATATCAATAGTAGAATATGGGTATCACAAAAAAATAGTGATCTTGAAAATAGGTCCATAGAAATTACACAATCTGAATAGAACAGAGATACAATTTCCATAAAATGAACACAGCTGCTGGAGTAAAATGTTACCAAAAGAATGTACTGGAATACTAGAACAAAAGAAGAAAGAGATTGGGACATAAAAAATAACCAGTGAAAATACCCTTCAAGAACAAAAGCATTTCCAAATGAAGGAAAATAAAGAATTCAGCAATAGCCTAACTGCTCCATAGGCATTGCTAAAGAAATTCCTTTAGAAGAAGAAAACACATTCTTTTTAAGTTTACGTGCTACAGTCAATTAGATATACAATATGCACGATCATAAACAACTCAATAAAATGTAAATAGATCCAGTTTTTGGATGTGTGGAGGGCTTATGCTCCTAATCTCTCTGTTGTTTGAAGGTCAACTGTGTAATACAGTGTTATTAGCTACCATCACCATACTGAACTATAGCTCCCAGAACTTGTTCATTTTATAACTGGAAGTTTGTACTTTTTGACCAATATTTTCCCATTTCCCCTCTGCCCTGGTTGTTAACACACTATATGATTTTAGATCTATTTACATTTTATTGGGTTGTTTATGATCATGCATATTTTTGGGGGGCTCCAAAATCACTGCACATGGTGACTGCAGCCATGAAATTAAAAGACGCTTACTCCTTGGAAGAAAAGTTATGACCAACCTAGATAGCATATTCAAAAGTAGAGACATCACTTTGCCTACTAAGGTCTGTCTAGTCAAGGCTATGGTTTTTCCTGTAGTCATGTATGGATATGAGAGCTGGACTGTGAAGAAGGCTGAGCGCCGAAGAACTGACGCTTTTAAACTGTGGTGTTGGAGAAGACTCTTGAGAGTCCCTTGGACTGCAAGGAGATCCCACCAGTCCATTCTGAAGGAGATCAGCCCTGGGATTTCTTTGGAAGGAATGATGCTAAAGCTGAAACTCCAGTACTTTGGCCACCTCATGCGAGGAGTTGACTCACTGGAAAAGACTTTGAGCTGGGAGGGATTGGGGGCAGGAGGAGAAGGGGACGACAGAGGATGAGATGGCTGGATGGCATCATGGACTCGATGGACGTGAGTCTGAGTGAACTCCAGGAGTTGGTGATGGACAGGGAGGCCTGGCGTGCTGTGATTCATGGGGTTGCAAAGAGTCAGACACCACTGAGCGACTGAACTGAACTGAACTTATAGGTGGCCCTCCATATACTCGGTTCCTTCATATAGGTGTTTCCTCCATATTCACATATCCATATCCTCAGATTTAACCAATCTTGGATGCTGTAGTGCTGCAATAATCACTACAGAAAAAAAATTCCACGTACAAATAGACCCATCTATTTCAAACCTGTGTTTCTTCAAAGGGTCAACTGTGTACTTCAAAGCTGGTAAGAGTAAATCTTAAATGTTCTCACCCAAAAAGGAAATGGTAGTTATGTGACAGGATGGGAGTATTAAAGAGCTAACACTATGATTACTATGTTGGTAACCATTTTGAAATATATAAATATATCAAATCAACAATTTGTACACCTTAAACTTACACAAGATTATATGTCAATTATATCTCAACAAAGCTGGGAAAAAAACAGAATAAATAACAATTATATAAAGTTTTTTTAAGAAAGCAATATCATAGGAAAGCATCAAATTCCTGGAAATGAACTTTTGTTTAATACTATAGGCACCAAGTACAGAATGAAAATTTGCATTAGATAACAATTATCCTATTTTGTGTCAATTCTAGCATTGCTTATTTGTGTAATTTTTGTACAAATTATATTCTAATGTATCCTAGCTTATACCCAGGAAATACAAGCAAAGGGGCCTAGTGTTAAAACTACTCTATCTAAAATAAGTGGAGAATAATGTAGATACACGATATAGCTACTTATTCTAAGTGGTCTAAATTTTGGACCTCAGAGTCTGCTTCTGGGAGACAAATAAGAGAGAAAATTCCATTCTCCCTCATAGCCTTATCAGAAACTAATTGAGTTGTAAGCCCCACTTTTGGTTTGAAAACAAACCAAAATAAACCTCTTTGCGATTCCATGGACTATCCATGGAATCCTCTAGGCCAGAATACTGGAGTGGGTAGCCTTTCCCTTCTCCGTGGGATCTTCCCAACTCAGGGATGGAACCCAGGTCTCCCTCATTGCAGGCAGATTCTTTACCAGCTGAACCACAAGGGAAGCCCAAGAAGACTGGAGTGGGTAGCCTATCCCTTCTCCAGGGGATCTTCCTGACCCAGGAATCAAACTGGGTCTCCTACATTGCAGGCAGATTCTTTACTAACTGAGCTATCAGGGAAGATCTGAATGCTCAATACCAGATCTTTAAATGGTTTCTAGATTTTAATTATTCCAAATAAAAGTCTTATGAACACACATACAAAATTTATTTTTGTGAATATTTTTAACTTTTATCTGCTTGTTATTTTATTATTTATTTCTAACCTTTCTTGGAAAATCCTTGCTATTTCATACTCACCATGCTTTTTCTTCTGTTTTTCCTTATAAGTATGGCAGTACAAATATAATTATTTATGCAAAAGTTTATCCAAGTGATTTTCACTCTGAGCATGTGTTACTATGCTCATATTTTATAATAAAAAATTTTGAGCCAGATGATTTGAGTATTCTCAAAACAAAAATTACACTGGACAGTATTAGACAACATCAAATTCATTCTGGGCAAGAGGGACAAGAGACCAGAACAAAGTCTGAACTTAGCTCCACTGAAACAAAAGAGAAGAGTTTGTAGGAGCTCTGTGACAGGCACTGTAGTTCTTCAGTGTGTGCCTACTGGCTTTACCCAAAGGCAGAGTAAACTTTTTTTGCATCTTCATGACAGGTGGTAGTTTTACAACTTGGAGCAAGTCTCCCATCACAGTTAGGCTCCTACCCTCCCACAGAGACTGGGGAACAGTCTCTTCCTTGGTGATTACTAATACATTCAAAGAAACAGCTCCCAGGTCCTTGAGAAAGACAGTCTCTGGTGGTCAAACTAGGAAGAGGAATTCATGTATGTATGTGTGTATTTCAGATATAAAGGACATAACAGTATATTTATTCCAGGTGTATGATGAAATGATTTTATATATATGTATATTGTAAAATGATTACCACTCTACATCCACTTAACATCGATCACCATACTTTTTTTATTGTGATGAGAATTTTTAAGATCCATTCTTACAGTTACTATCAAGTATCAAATGCATTATTATTAACTATAGTCACCATGCTGTACATTATATTCTATTATTTACTCATTTTATAAGTGGAAATAGACACCTTTTGACCCCCTTCACTCATTTTATCTACACACAACCCTCTGCCTCAGGCAATCACCAATCTGTCCTCTCTATGCATGAGGTTGACTTTGTTTATTTAAGATTCTAAATATCAGTGAGTTCACGTGGCAGTTATCTTTTTCGGTCTGACATTCTACTTAGGTAATGCCTTCAAGGTCCATCTCAAATGGACCTTGTCTCAAATGACAAGATTTCATTATATTTTTATAGGCTGAATTTTATTTTGTGTGTATATATGTATATATATTTATACATCACATTTATTATCCAGTTATCCATTAATGGATGTTTAGATTGTTTCCATGTCTTGGCTAATCTAAGTAATGTTACAATCAATATGAGGGTACAAGTATCTTTTTGAATATGTGTTTTTGTTTCCTTCTGGTAAATCCCAGAAGTGAAGTTGCTGGATCATACAAGAAGATTCTTGAAATATTTAAATTCTCAAAGGGACAGAGAAAGAATTTACAGTTGCAAGTTTTCTAAAGCAAATGTTCTAGCAAAATGGAGGGGAGGGAATCTGTCTGATTAGACCACCTTGACTCCTTAAGGGTCAGGGTGAGAGGGAAGTTAGGAGCCCACAGGCAAGAAGCAGCCTATCTAGTTTTCAGTGAAACTGAAGAAAAGTTCAAGGCTTCTTGTCCAGTATCAAGTGCTAAACAATTTCTAGTTCGGTTATGAATAAATTTAGCATTTCAGGATTCTTGGGGTTCAGATAAATAACTGCAATGAGTTAAACTAGAGAGGATTGTGTGAAACTTTCACTACTTTATAATAATTGGAGGATACAATTTTTTTTTTAATTTTGAGGTAAAAAATAATCACAGAAGATGCCGTCACACAGTTTTGCAAATGATAATGGTAATGAAAGTAACCTAAGTTAGCATAATGACTGTAAGAATTTCAGAGTGTTTGCATTCTGAAACAGTATGATTTAATTTGGTTAGCAATTTGAAAACATGAAAGTCATACAATAGATAATATTGTTGAAAGACCTCCCTTCTACATTTTGATACCTTTTCGTCTTAAAAGGGTGTTGGTATTAAGAACACTTCTCCATTTTCTCAAATAGGTTATATCAACACATGGCAAGTACATAGTTAATGTGATCATGTTTTAGGCAATACATTTGTATATCTTATTTCAAAGTAATACCTTCCGTTTACTTACTATGTTTAAAATATTGTGACAATTAATATGGTATTACTATCTCAATTTTTCAGATGAAAACCCTCAGGATCACAGAATAAATAAGTTTCCCAAAGTTATGTTATAGTTTTTATATGAACATAGATTCAGCTCAAATTTAACTCGCTGCAAATTGAAAGCTATTTCCCTTGTTGAGCACCCACCATCTGAGACCAACTACTACAGTAGGGGTATTTTTATTTATGTACAGTGACCATTTTACTTTATAAAATATAATAAACATAGGCCTAATAAGTAATTTACAATTAGATATTTTAGGTAACAGATAGGAATGTCAATAAGAATACTGTAGTCCTCAACATTGAGATATAAGTTGATCTATTCCACAACAATCATTTTTAAGTTTTCAAAAGCGAGACAGAAACACTGTATTAGAAAACAATACTGTTTTTGGAAAGACAACATGTGAAAAAACAAAAACAGCATTTTTTTGGTATACAAGAAAGGAAATGAAGAGAAAGAATGATGGTTTAGCATTTGTTCACTGCAATACCAATACCACTCCCATCAAGCAGAACCAAACCAAAACGATTTACATACACATAGCTCATCTCCATACTTGTACATTCTCACACAGATTAGCACTTTTGCCCTTGGCTGGTCCCTGAAGGTCTATAATTGAGAGTACGCAAGTTAGCAAAAAATCTAAAGTAAGATGCTTGGGCTTTTTATTCAAGAATTTTGAAAATAAAATTTGTGGACTGTTTCCAAAACATAAGTCTCCAGCTTCACTAACTTCGGAATGGGTCACTTCTGAGTAAAGTAGAAATATTCAGGTTTGCTTTAATGAACTGATTTTTCACTCAATTCACTAAATGGTCTTTTAGCCAGACAAAATCAAGAGGATGAAAATTATGTCTTTATGTTTGCAAGTGATCAGCGTACAAAATTAAAAAAAAAAAAAAAAAGAAAGCCATTATGACAAGCTCTGGTTGGTACCTCTGTATCATGTGAGTATATGTAGGATCAGCTGCAGGTTGGAGGCAAGGGACACTGGATGGTAGTCAGTGAAACATTCAACCACCGTCCATTGGCCCATTGCCCCTATATTTTTATTCTTATTGACTCACGTACTTTATATATATATGTATCAATATTTTTAGATGGAACATTTCATAAATACCTCTCTCTAGAGAATAATTAAAAATTCAATATTTTAAGTTTCTCAGGGAAATAGGTTTAAAAATATTCTTAGCTGTAGGAGCTCACTGTGTATCCATTAAGTTTATGCCTCAAGACAGGATTTAGTAAAGTCAAAGGATAAGTTTTAAGTGTGAACTCGTGTGAGTAAAGTCAAGGTCTGATTGTCTTTCTGTTTTGTTTGGTGCTGCCAAAGGGTGAGGTACAATACACTGAAGTAAAGTTATAATTTTCCACCAAAAGTTGTTTATTTAGGTTAATCTTTAAACTACTTCTGTATTGACTATGTATATACTATTTCTGCATTCTGTATTGATTTTTTTTTTCCCCCAAAGGTTCTAACTATGTTTAAATTCATTGCACCTTATTACATGATTTTTGGCTCTGAAGCTCAAGGACAAAATTGAACTTGAGTAAGATTTGGCACAGCAACAGTGGCAGGAACAAAACCCTTCTTTGTTGGAGGTGATTATTTATTAGCCAATGAATGCTGTTTAGCTAATTTGGTACTTTTGTGAATAAAGCCACTGGTCAAATCACTAAAGTGCGTTCCTCATTCTGACAATCAAATTTAATTTTCCTTTGTGTAAACAGATGATCAGGCCTGTGAGTTCAGATATTCTCAGTGAGAAAAATTAATTTGTCCAAAATATTAGTCATTTGGAGTCAGGAGCAAGAGTCATATTCTAATATAGCTTCTCAAACAAGTATCAGTAACATGACTATTATATAGTCATATGGATTAAGCTTCTAGTACGATATATAGTGAACTACATAACTGACTTGTTATATTTTACAGATTTCTTAGAGATTTTTTATTATTGTGTTTTCAAAACATATTTCAAATATTACTAGTATATACATTCATTCTCTTGATTTCTCCCTTTCTCTGTAAAGTGATAATAACAGTAATGCAGGTGAATATTTTCATTTGCTTCAGTATAAAGTGTCTCATTTCAAAACTGACCTGAAAAAATATGAGCTATTTCATGCAGCATGAAAATGACAGAATGTAAGATAGGCTTACATGACTACAGGTCCCTGAAGAAGGGTGAAAAATACCTGTAACATCCTGCAGTGGGTTTCCCTACCTACAACCACACAGGGACCAATTATACAGATTGAGGATAGCTTGACAGAATCAAGGATGAGTTCAGCAACCCCTGAAAGAGAATCGAAGATTAGATCAATACAGTCTGGCATAAATGAAAAAAGAGGTAATTAATACAGGAGACCAACCAATAAATTAGCCAATTGTGTTAAGGAAATGGTGTGGGACTTTTACTGCTCTAAATTTTCCTCTGTAATCACAGGGAAAGGCTTAGTTTAGTTTGGATTCCCTTCCATAAATAAAGTTTTCCTTGCTTGACTTCTAAGATCTATGAGCTAGACACATAGTAAAGAGTGAAAATTAAAACTGGGACTTTAAATATATTAATAACTGTTTAGCACAGAAAGAAAAAAAATAATTATGTCTGATTCTTGTGTGTCAGTATCTAGTGGATATTTAAGAGCAAAATTTTCATTGTAGATGATACTCCTAAGATCTGAAATTTTATACTTGTAATTCTAAATGTATAATTTTTCATAAAAATCACAAAATTAAAATACATCATAGCTAAATAAAATCAATATTGAAAAATTAGCAAGGATTCAGAAAAAACTTCAAAATTGATTATTAAGGCATCATACCACATAGGGACTGTTTTAAAATGTATAATTACAAACTTTATCACATAGAGATGTGAAAATCATATATGAAATTATATATGAAAATCATATATGAAATGTTGACACCATCTAAATAATACTTCATAAAACTCTGGGAGGACTGTAGTTAGTCTTGTGTCTATATTCTGAAGTATCCTTGTCATATGGTAAGGCTACAGTTTGGATAAATGGTCAACTAAAAAGTACATATTATTCTAAGCACAGATTGCTAAAGTGTCCAGAGCTGACTGTCAAATGACATGTATTGCTCTACTTTTCCCAAAATATTACTGCTTCATGACATCAGTTTAAATATTAAGAAAATTATTTAACCAAAAAGTAAGAAAATAGGGGCACAAAATTATTATTTCTGTATAAATTATTTAAAAATTTGGAAGCAAATTTTGAATAACTGATAATGTTTTCCACAAATGTATCAAGTGATTTTCAGTTCAGTTGTGCAGTTATATCCGACTCTTTGTGACCTCATGGACTGCAGCATGTCAGGCTTCCCAGTCCAATACCAATTCCCAGAGATGGCTCAAACTCATGTCTATCAACTCGGTGATGCCACCCAAACATCTCATCCTCTGTCGTCCCATTCTCCTCCTGCCTTCAATCTTGCCCAGCATCAGTATCTTTTGCAATTTTTGTTCTATTTGTTTTCTATTGCTGGGTCACAGATTGCTACAGTTTCAGTGGCTAGAAGTAAATGATTTATATTACAGTTTCTAGATATCAGAGATCTAGGCATGTCTTAGCTGGCTTCTCCATTCAGGTTATTTGATTTCAAGGAAGAAATCAAAGTCTTAGATTGCATTCTAATATGGAAGCTGGACTAGAGAAGTATTCCCCCTGAACTCTTCCAGGCTGTTAAGAATAATTTCCTAGTAGCTGTGATTCAGGCAACTTGCTCCTTGAAAGTCAACAACAAAGGGAATCTTTGTCTCTTCACGCCTCTAACTTCAAAGATTGCCTGACCCTCTTTGAGAAAAATCACATAATTAGATCAGACATACCAGATTAATCACTTTCTTTTATTTAACTTAGAAGGAACTGACATTAGACCTGAATTAGACCTGAATTAAACTTGCAAAATTTCTCCACTTTCTTCATACAATGTGAACATGTTCTTAAGTCCTACCCCACTCAAGGGGAGGGAATTTTATGGAGTGTATACAAAGGTAACAAGGATTTTTAAGAGCATCTTAGAATTCTGCCTACAATACATGTCCCAAGTATCCTTTCACACTGTATTTTCTATCTCTGACCAGTTCACCTAGCTGGATGAAGTCCTACAATTTTTAATAATGAATTATTTTTGTTTTCACTGATCTGAAATTCGAAACAACAGAACTAAAGCACAAAACTAGGTTCACTGTAGTTAAAAAACTTTAAGTAAACCATTGCCTTAGCACCTCTGTTCACAATATTTTTTGCCTTCTCTTTTGGTTGAGGTATAATTCACACAGTGAAACACACAGACCTGAACTGTAAGGCTGGATGATTTTCACCAAATGTTAAGACTCAGGTAACCCACACCCAAATCAAGAAACAGAGTATTTTCATCAATCCAGAAAGATCCCTCGTGCTTCTTCCCAGTCAATGACTACCCATACTCATAGAGGCAATAACTGCTCTACTTATTCATAGATTAGATATGCTTACACTAAAACATTTGAAATCATTTCATACATCTTTTGTCAAATACATCTTTAAGGTTTATATTGTAAATTTTTAATTGTCTACCGGTAGGATTCTTTACCATCTGAGCCACCAGGGTAAAAGACAGGGAGGCCTGGCGTACTGCAGTCCATGGGGTTGCAAAAAGTTGGACACAACTGGGCAACTGAATAACAATACCATCACACTGGTAGGATATCACTTTGTTTATCAACAGTTTTAAATGGACATAGCTGGCTAGACAGCTGATCTTGACAACAGAGATGCATAAAAATCACCACTGAGATCATCTGCCTCAACTTCAGTATTTATCAAACAGCTGTAGATGGTTCAATCAGAAACAAAGCCTATCTGTGTGTGAATAAATACCTTGGGAGGCTTGCCCCTGGGTGTTTCTTGTGCTTGCTTACACATTCTCTGCCCTAAAATATTTGCATTTTAGTAAAAGCCTAACATGAAGAAACTCTGTGGAGTTTCGTGATCCTTGAATATATCTGACCTTTTGAAATCTTTAAAGTTCCAGCAGGGTTGGGATTTTCTTTTGTTGGTTTTGGTTTTTAGCTTCCTTTATATTTTCTAAATGTTGTAGATGTGCTGGTGAATAAAGTGAGTTTTACTTTTTCCTACCCAATTTGGATATCTTGTATTTCTGTTTCTTTGCTTGTGATAGAATCCATAGCACAAAGTTAAATATAAGTGGTTATTTCCTGATGTTGAGAAGAATTTAGACTTTCACCATTAAATAAAAATTTATCTTAAGTTTTTTAAGTATTTATTTTGAAATAATTTTAGATATACAGAAGAGTTGCAAATACAGTACAGAACATTCTCATATAAATTCCAACCAGTTTTCCCTGTTGATGTCTTACTGAACTATGGCACATCCATGACGACTAAGACATAAACATTGCTTCAATACTAGTAACTAAACTGCAGGTTTTAAGTAGATTTTACCATTTTTTCCACTAATATTCTTACTATTCTAGAACGTATTACAAGACAATACATTACACTTAGTCATCATGTCTATTTAGTCTTTTCCAGTCTATGAGAAATCCCTGATTTTCTTTTTCATATCCTTAACACATTTGAAAAATATTAGTCAGATATTTTATAAAATGTCTCTCAATTTGAACTTGTATGGTGTTTTCTTTTGAACAGCAATAGGGAAAAGTAGGTATATATTCCCAGAGCAGCATCCTTAAAAAATAATACAGTAACTTTTCTAGAATATGTCCTGGTTGTGGTACATCTTGATCAATTTCTCAGGCAGATGACATCTATCTCAATAGATAGTCTTGTGTGTATTTGTGTGACTGTTTAATTTTAATTTTAGAAAAATTTTATTGAATTGCAGAATTTTAATATATTTATTCTGTTTCCACAAAGCTTCCCTGGTGGCTTAGATGGTAAAGAATCTGCCAGCAATGTGGGAGACCCAGGTTCAGTCCTTGGGTTGGGAAGATCCCCAGGAGAAGGAAATAACAACCCATTTCAGTATTCTTGCCTGGAGAATTCCATGGACAGAGGAACCTGGAGGGCTATAGTCCATAGATTCAAACATGACTGAGTGACTATCCCTTTCACTTTTATTCTGTGTCCTTACTTAGGTTCTTCTTCAAGAATTGCTATATATTTTACACTTTACTTCTGATTTTTACGTTTTTGTCCTCCACGTTTTTAATCTTCTATTGATCTTGAGGTATTACCTGTTATCTTCATTTATTCTTGTGTTCTTTGTAATTTAATTGTTACGGGTCAGTTTTCTAAGGACATGTTTCTGGCCTGTTTTCACCATCAACAAGAATGTTATTCTGCAGCTTGTTCTCTTTTCCTTTATGATTTTGTATAGGACTTAATTTTGACCTCTTTCGATTGCTGATTCTTAGGTGAAATTTGTTTTCCTAAACTTTTGGAATCACGTGTTTCAGGAAAGCTTCTTAATACCCCTGAGCATTCTTACCTGTTACTTATGACAAAATACCATGAATACGAGTGGCTTAAATAACACAGGTTTATTTCTCAGTTTGCAGACTAGAAGTCCAAAATCAACATTTCAGTAGCTTTGGTTTCTTCCCTTCTTATGAGGAAAACAATCAGACTGTATTAGGGCTCACTCATCTAACTTTATTCTAACTTAATTACCCCTTTAAAGCTCTTCTCTCCTGATACAGTCACATCCTCAAATAAGGATGAAGACTTTAACACATGAAATTTTTTGGCAGGAGGCCTTACTCAGTCTTTCTAACACGAGGTCACTTACAATTACCCAGTATTAAAAAGGGCAAAACCCCTCCAGGTTTCAGCTGTTTTACTCAGGTTGGAGAAACCTACTCTCTGGGAAATACTTCCTGACTATTCCATGGTTCTTCTGTTCTTGGATCTCAGATACTCTTTCAGGTCATTCCTTCTTCTTCCCACATAGAATTAATACAAGGTGAAACTAGTTCTCACTGGTTTGTCTCCATCTGCTTCTATGTTAGAGTGCATTAGGACTTACTACCTAGTTCTGCTGTGTATGTGGCTTATTGTTTGATGGTTTTACTATCGTGTTCCTCTGTATTTCCTTATATTGGTATTTTATGTTTTCTTTTTTTTTTTTTTTTCTTGGTCTGTATTTCGACAATACAGGGTTAACAACTTTAAATATTTTAAAAGACGTGTCCTTTGGTTTTATTGTTCATCTCTGTTTTTCCATTTTCTATTCCATTGATTTCTGCTCTTTAATATTTCCATCCTTATACTTAAGATTTAACTTGCTAACATTTTTGTAGATATTTTAATGTTATGTTTTCATTATCAGTAATCTCAAAATATTATTTGATTTCTCCTTTTGGTTATTTGGAAATATATTAATCCTCAGATAATTGGGGATTTTTCAAGTGTCTGCTTTAAAATTGATAACTAATTTAATTCTGTTATGGCCAGAGAATGTATTTTGGATGATTTAACTCTTTTAAATGTATTATCTCATTTTATGAAATAATATATGGTACCTTTTTGTGAACTTGAAAAATATATGTATTATCAGTTTGTTGCTTAATAGTGATTTATTTATGTTGATTAGGTTCACAAGCTGTTGGTATATTTTCAAGTCTTCTGAAAGTCTAATTGTTTTATCAATTGCAGGATGAGAAGTGTTCACATCTCCAACTATGAACTGACTCCATTATCATTACCAAATGTCTTTCTATCTCTGGTATATATAAATATTCTTTATCCTGATGTCTACTATGCACAATATTTACAGACATACTCCAATTTTCCCACAATTCATGCTTTCAGGGTATAAACACAGAAAAAGAACAGTAAGTCCCTAACAACCAGGGTTAAGCTAGGCACTGAGATATTTCTAAGAATTGCCTTCCAGTGAGGTTCAGAGTTTTTAACAAACAAGATTCTAATAATTGGTTGACCTTCTTTACTGCTGACTCCATTGTCTTTGTCATTTCTCAATCCTTTTCTGTTGACTCACCCTGTTCCTAGTTATTGGTGACATTTTCTGGATTCTTCACATATTTAATAATGTTTTCATTGTATTCTTGTACTTATGATGCTAAGTTCTTGAGCACCTAAATTTTTCTGATGTTTTCTTAATAAACATTTTTTTCCCTACAACAGTAAGTTGATTCCTTTGCAGTTAAGCTTGATCTTCTGATGCTTACTTTTAAGCACTGTTAGGAGATATCAGAGTAGATTCTACTCTATAGAGTTAAATTAGTTCATTTGAAATTATGAGGGTTTTTTGTTTATGTTTGTAATGTTGTATAGTAACGTACATTATTCTATTTGTGCCAGCTGTACAACATAGTATTGATATTTTATGGATTATACTCTATATAAAGTTACTATAGAATATTGTCTACATTCTCTCTGCTCTCCTTGAATCTTGTCTATTTTATACTTAGTTGTTTGTACCCCTTAATGCCCTTAACCTTTCTTGCCCACCTCTCATTAGTTACCACTAGTTTGTTCTCTGCATATGTTTCTTTTTTGTTATATTCATTCAGTTTATTTTCTATATTCCACATATAATTGAAAACATACCAGTATTTGTCTTTTTCTGACTTATTTCACTAAGCATAATACACACTAGATTTTTCCATCATGTCAAAAATGACAATATTTCATTATTTTTATGGTTTTATCATATTCTATTGTGTATTTATATATATCACACCTTCTTTACCCATTAATTTGTTGATGGAGACAGGTTATTTTTATATCTTGGCAATTGTAAACGATGCCCGTATAAACACTGAGGTGCATATATGTTTTCAAATTGGCATTTTCATTTTCTTTGTGCATTGACAACAGTGGATTTCACCTTAGCTGGGACTAATGCTGAAACATAAAAGGCTGGAACAGGAGTACAGTGTGAAATGGGATCCAGGGTGGTCCAAACATCAGTAATTTTCAATTTGGTGCCTTTGCACTGGAACTGGGAGCAAGCAAGTCTGTGTGTGTGCTCTTCAACAGTGAAGTCTGTTTCTTACAGCCCTCTCTAAGCCCTACTGGTTTGCAAACCAGCTAAGGGGACTTACCTTTCTAGTGTCAGACCTCAGGGATGGGATGACTTCTATGGGGCTTGTACCCCTCACTCATTAGTGAGGATGTCCAAGCCAATGATATTCCCCTGCTCTTCTGGGTCACCCATTAAGGGATGCAGTTCCCAATTAGATCGCTTCTCTTTCTGCCAGGTTCCTTGTTGTTCTTTCTTTAACGTCTTGGTTATAGAAGAGCTATTCTGCTAGTGTACAGGTCCTTCTCAATGACAGTTGCTCTGTATAGTTGAAGATCTGATGTATTTATAGGAGGAAGTGAGTTGAAGGTCTTCTTAGTTCACCATCTTGATCCCACCCCCTACCCAATTTATGTGTTTTTAAGATTTCTTTTGGCAGGAGCTTTTCTTATATCCGGTTGCCTTTGAATTCAGCCTGTGAAAATACCCCAAATTAACTAAATGGTTTTTAACTTAAGTTGTTATGTATTTATATTAAAATGTATAGACACACAAGATGGATAAATTCAAGATTGTATAATGTATTCAGTCTCGGAAAGTATAGGTTCAAATTTACATCTCATTAGTTTATTTTAACATATATCTTGAAGAATGACTATGGTTTTGCCATATGAGGGTGGAAATATCTCCAAGGAATTCCATCCATGCAAAACCTTATAACATGAGTAAAGATTTGAAAGTCTATTCATGCAAGAATTCTTGAAGAAATCTTGGGAATCATAGCTGTGCATTGCAAAGCTGTTGTTGTGGTGTGGTAAGACATCTTTATTATAGGAGTTGAAGCAAGAAACTGTTGTTTGGGCTAGACATAAGCCCTTCAAGAGTATTTTTATCATGACTTCAGTTTTTGTTTTGACTAGTGTCATAGATTTGGAACACAGTCTGGCACAAAATGTGCAGTTCTGAAAGGATATCTCTAAACAGTCATTCATGAGCTTAACCAAATTTCTTGGTGCTACTATTTCAACAGCCATACATAGCAACATTTAACACCCATGCAAAGTCCCTAGAAAGAGGGCAAGATTCTCCCTGTAAATGCAAAAAGAAAACATTTAAAGAATTATTTATTTTGTTCTTTTCTCCTTTGCCTCAAGAGTATTTCTGTAGGGAAAAATTATTTAGGTTAATTGTTTGGAAACATGACACTGGTATCCATCCAATTTTTATCATTTTCATTATATCAAACAAATTCCATTTTCATCTTTCACTAGCAAGACTCTTTGATGTCAAGATAGGCTGAACTAAAGCCAAAGATAGGATTTTACATGCTTCATATCAGACTCTTAGTTCCTCCTTCTCGTGGACGACTAAACTTACATCTGATTTTCATATTCTGAAGTTTCAAATTCTTCCCTTTCTCTAGTAGCATGATTTACATCTAACATGCCGTAAAATTCTCATCAAAGCACTTTCAAATATATGAAACTATAATGCAAATGTAATGTAAATAAGGGATTAATTCAGAAATTTTAAATTGAATTGTAAATAGATAAAACTTAAATTAAAACTTTTTTTGATAAGAGAAACCTTATAAGAATGATATATCACACTAGGCCAAAAATAAAAGAGAACTACAGATCATGCAGTATTTGAGTGGGTTGTGACTACATTGTTGAGACAGCAGTGGTACTCACAGCAGTTTTTCTGCACTTGAATGAGGCTGAACACTGTGTTTGAATAACGCAATAAAATCTTGCTCTTGTAAAACTACAGCACAGAAATAATGCATTATTTTGCATCATCTGTAAAACATGAAGAAACGTCAGCACAAGGACGCTGAATACAGCCTTTTGTAACAGTTAAATCTAAAGCGTTACTAAGCACCCTCATTAAGGCATCACAAGCCAAGCTTTCTTTTCCAACCAGATTTAAAAACGCTATTATATTTCGAGGGTTCAGATAAGTATCATGATGCATAAAGAAAACTTTTAAAATGTAAGTATTAAGAAGAAAAAAGATTTTCATAGAGATTTCAAAGGAGAACAACTTGAAAAAATCTATTAATAAGCACAAAAGATAGAATTGGCTATGATCCAATTATAAAAGTACCCCTAAACAATTTTCAAACAGTATTCTTCAGTTGTACCTTAGCAAACAGAGGATCACTTTAAGTGCAAGAGAAGAAAAATGCAAAACAAATCTCTACCTTTCAAAAGCAACAGAAGTTTGCCAGTTTATTGCTGTGTCTAAAGGGAATTAATTAATGAAGTTTCTCCATCACTCCCGGTTTGAAGTTATAGGAAAGGAGAAAGAAGTACAGATATGGAAAAAAAGCCAAGTTCTGCAGGTATAACATGAAAGAAATAAAGAATAACCTTCATTGAAATGAACCTATCTTGTAGTTTAAGAGAGACACTAGTAAGTTAAAAACAGGGTCATTCATTTTAGATGTTCTTTTAGTGAGGATCAAAGTATGCAAAAGAAATATTCACCTTTGAGGTTAGATTTTCTTCTTGAATTCACATACCCATAGTGCTTTTCACTTTTAATTTGCCTTAATGAATTTATTTATATATTAAGTAATTCTAAGTGCAACCACTCTTAATTGCTGCAAGCATACAACAGATCAGTATAAAGTTTCTTATATCTAGGAACTCACAGTCCAGCAAGTAGGGAGGGCAGGAGAGAATCACTTGACCACTACAAAGATTTTAACGTTGTATTCTGCACATTGATGGCATAGTTATGGGGGTACTGTTCTCACAGGCATCATAGATTTGTTATTTATTAAAACAATTTTTGGCCAATGACAATGAATTATCTTACCTGAGTCTACGTGTTTGTTTTGTTTTTCATTTTTAATATAGATATTTGGTAGACAACAATCAGCAAGGCTGTGGAACTACCATCAGAAAACTTTCCAAATACAGTCCAAAAGCATTAATTTTGATAAATTAAGTGTAGTCCAAATGCTAGCCTCACCTTTCCATGCTCACAAACTTGACTGGTAAACACATTTCAATGATTCCTTCAAAGGTCAATTATGATGTTTCCAACACCGATGACTAAAACCATCATGAAAATGCATAGATTTATGTGGGCAAGAGAACTATCATGTGAATCAAAATATTTGCATTTATAGAACCAGTGCATTCTCTTCCTGCGTGCACTGTGACAAGGAAAGACAAGTACATAATTAGCAGATTGTTTGATGAGAATCAGCATAAGAGTAATAACATAAACAGATATTTACTAGCAACAGGGTTAAAGTACCTAATGTGCATAAAAGCATAAATACATATTTATAATTGGGTGTCTCTGGTATTGAGTCCATAAAATTCAAATGCTATGGATAAATGCTTAAACCTACCTTGTACCATTAGGATGGAATCATTAAACAAGTAGTAATATCTCATGTCTGTAGATGTAGCTTTATTGTTTTATATATATACATACATACATATATTTACATGAGCATTTATTTCTGTTAGCGTCTTTTTTTTTTTTTTTTTTTTAGTTTTCATTAATCAACTCTTCTGATTGATTTCTATTTTGTGTTAACCCCTTTCCACTGTCACTGGTACAGCACTGGTTTTCTGACCCCTTAGAAGCATGATTATCATTTAATATATTACATGTTGACTTTTAAATATGTGTCAGAGAACACACGATTATTCAGTTGGGGGTGAGATGGAGATTATCCAAATTTGCAAAATATATAACAGATATTCCCTGAGCCTCAGTCTTAATAATGATTACTGATGTAAAATATTATGACTACTAGCAAATGCCTCCCTATTGTAGAAGTTATGAGACCGAGAATCTAATGTATTTAAAATGAGAACTATTCTCGCAGAAAAATAATGAGATTTTGTGTAATGCCTGCTTTCATCATCTATAGGAATCTAACAATAGTTACCAACATAGAATGTAAGAGAAGGAAAGAACCAAAGCATTTTCATAATACTACACTATCTTCCTAGTAGCCTACCTGACTATATACTTAACAAAAATGTATAAAGAAAGGTTGCTAATGTTATCTTGTCTTAAGATATAATTCCTCTAAATTTCTATAACTTATTGAAAATGCTAAATTTTTGAACTTTAAAGACAATATCAATTGAATATTGTTCAGTCACTAAGTCATGTCCAACTCTTTGTGATCCCATGGACTGCAGCACCTCAGGCTTCCCTGTCCTCCGCTATGTCACGTTCACTGAGTCCATCTCACTGGAAAAGACCCAATATCGGGAAAGATTGAAGGCAAAAGGAGAAGGGGACGGCAGAGTATGAGATGGTTAGATATTAAGCCTTACATTAATTGAATATTATATGCCAAAATAGGCTGATGCCAGTACCATGAATGGGGAAAAAATAAGAGTGGTATCTCAAAGTAATTAGTTAGGGAACAGAAAGAATTAACAGCAACAACAAAAAAGGCATTACAAATATACAAAGCTATTTAAAATCTTTGAAACCATAAATTCTTTAGGCAATAATTAGATTAATGTGAAAATAGGAAAATTTAAAGCTCTTCTTCCAACATAATGCTATTTCAATTCTATTTGATTATTAAGCCTTTATAAAATTATTCATATTAATTATCAAAGGGACAAATATACCCAACAGCCACAATATGGAGTGAAATGCAAAATATGTGTGCTGTATTAAAATAAAACATAAAACTTCAAAGAAATTTGGGCTTATACAAGTTTGCTTTGACTAACACTTCCAAGACCCTTAATAGAAAAAAAAAAAAAAAAAAAGCAGCAAGTTTATATGAACTGCAAGGTCATATCTAGCTTCAAATTTAGATATATTTTTTTGGCAGGGAGTGTCAAGTTGTTTTGGTTTCAAATAACAGAAATGTGATACTTGTTTAAGAAAAAAATTACCTTGTACAAAATATAATACAATATCAGTTTGGGGGTACTACCTGGCACTAGGGCTAGATATGAGACTCACTGTCATTTCTTTCCTTTATTATTAGGCTACTTCCTTCTGTGGTGACCTTTGGCAACTCTAACTCTGCATCATCCTCACCCCTACCTTTCATTTCCCAATAGTTCCAACAAAATTCCTAGAATTAAATTTCATTTTCTTCATGCCCATCCCTGAATGTTTCACAGTAGCTACTGGGCAGAACTACATGATTTGACAAGGTCTTGATTATGTGCCAATTCCTTGGATGAGAGTGGCAACAGATATTACCACAAAGGGAAACTGAGGGGCATTAACCATAATACTGTCTATCAGCACTTGGTGCCAGCTGAGCCGACATAGAAGATTTACAAATGGTCAATCTGCATCCTTGTTCCTCAGTATTCTCAGTTCCATCAAATGCTGGGTTATGGTTTATTTTCTTTCAACTGCTATTTCTGTTCACTCAGGGTACCATCAAGTATTGGACAAGAATTCTTTCCTTGAATCATTCCAAACCTATGAGAAAACCACTATATGGAACTGGTAGGATATTTCTGTCACTAATAGTGGGCTCATGGAGTAATTTATCCTAGCACAAATATTCCATTCAGTTTAATTCAGTCACACAGTTGTTTCTGACTCTTTGTGACCCCATGGACCGCAGTACTCTATGCTTCCCTGTCTATCCCCAATTCCCGGAGCTTGCTCAAACTCACGTCCATTGAGTTGGTGATGCCATCCAACCATCTCATCCTCTGTCGTCCCCATCTCCTCCCACATTCAATCTTTTCCAGCAACAGTGTCTTTCCCAATGAGTCAGTTCTTCACATCAGGTGGCCAAAGAATTGAAGTTTCAGCTTCAACATCAGTCCATCCGATGAATAGTAAGGACTGAGCTCCTTTTGGATGCACTGGTCTGATCTCCTTGGAGACCAAGTGACTCTCATGAGTCTTCTCCAACACCACAGTTCAAAAGCATAAATTCTTCATGCTCAGTTTTCTTTATGGTCCAACTCTCACATCCATACATGACTACTGGAAAAACTATAGCTTTGACTAGACAGACCTTTGTCAGCAAAGTAATGACTCAGCTTTTTAATATGCTGTCTAGGTTGGTCATAGCTTTTCTTCTAAGAGCAAGGGTCTTTTTATTTCATGGCTGCAGTCATTACCTGCAGTGCTTTTGGAGTCCAAGAAAATAAAGTCTCTCACAGTTTCAAATGTTTCCCCATCTATTTGCCATGAAGTGACAGGACTGGATGCCATGATCTTACTTTTTATAATGTTGAGCTTTAAGCCAACTTTTTCACTCTCCTCTTTCAGTTTCATCAAATCTCTTTAACTCCTCTTCACTTTTTGCTATATGGGTGGTGTCATCTACACACCTGTGGTTATTGATATTTTCTCCCGGAAATCTTGATTCCAGCTTGTACTTCATCCAGCCTGGCATTTCACGTGATGCACTCTGCATACAGGTTAAATAAGCAAGATGACAATATTCAGCCTTGATGTACTCCTTTCCTGATTTGAAACTATTCTGTTGTTCCATGTCCAGTTCTAACTGTTGCTTCTTGACCTGTACACATTTCTCAGGAGGCAGGTAAGATGGTCTGGTATTCCCATCCCTTTAAGAATTTTCCAGTTGATTGTGATTGACACAGTCATAGAGTTTAGTGTAGTCAATGAAGCAGAAGTAGATGTTTTAAAGGAACTGTCTTGCTTTTTCTATGATCCAATTTATGTTGGCAGTTTAATCTCTGATTCCTCTGCCTTTTCTAAATCCAGCTTGAACATCTGGAAGTTCATGGTTCATATACTGTTGAAGCCTGGCTTGGAGATTTTGAGCATTACTTTGCAGGTGTGTGAGATGAGTTCAATTGTGCAGTAGTCTGAACATTGTTTGGCATTGCCTTTATTTGGGATTGGAATGAAAATTGACCTTTTCTGGTCCTGTGAGCTCTGCTGAGTTTTCCAAATTTGCTGGCATATGAGTGCAGCATTTTCACAGCATCATCTTTTAGGATTTGAAACAGTTCAGCTGGAATCCCATCACCTCCACTGGGTTTGTTCAGAGTGATGCTTCCTAAGTCCCAGTTGACTTCGCTTTCCAGGATGTCTGGCTCTAGATGAGTGATCACTATCATGATTATCCAGGTAATTAAGATATCTTCTGTATAGTTCTGTGTATTCCTGCCACCTCTTCTTAATATCTTGTGCTTCTATTAGGTCCATACCATTTCTGTCTTTTACTGTGCCCATCTTTGCATGAAATATTCCCTTGGTATCTCTAATTTTCATGAAAATATCTCTAGTCTTTCCCATCTTATTGTTTTCCTCTATTTCTTTTCATTGATCACTTAGGAAGGCTTTGTTATCTCTCCTTGCTATTCTTTGGATCTCTGCATTCAAATGGGTATATCTCTCCTTTTCTCCTTTGCCTTTAGCTTCTCTTCTTTTCTCAGCTATTTGTAAGGCCTCCTCAGCCAAACATTTTGCCTTTTTGCATTTCTTTTTCTTGGGGATGTTCATAATCACTGCCTCCTGTACAATGTTACAAACTTCCATCCATAGTTCTTCAGGGACTCTATCAGATCTAATCCCTTGAATCTATTTCTAATTTCCCATATATAATTGTAAGGGATTTGATTTAGGTCATACCTGAATGGTCTAGTGGTTTTCCCTACTTTCTTCAATTTAAGCCTGAATTTGGCAGTAAGGAGTTCATGATCTGAGCCACAGTCAGAACCCCATCTCATTTTTCTAATGGTGTAGAGCTTCTCCACCTTTGGCTGCAAAGAATATAATCAGTCTGATTTCAGTATTGACCATCTGGTGATGTCTGAGTGTAGAGTCATCTCTTGTTGTTGGAAGAGAGTGTTTGCTATGACCAGTTCTCTTGACAAAATTCTGTTAGCTTTTACCTTGCTTCATTTTGTACTCCAAGGCCAAACTTGCCTGTTATTTCAGGTATCTCTTGACTTTCTACTTTTGCATTCCAGTCCCCTATAATGAAAAGGACATTCTTTTTGTACATAAGTTCTAGCTCTTGTAGGTCTTCATAGAGCTGTTCAAATTCAGCTCTTTGGTATTAGTGGTTGTGGCATTGACTTGGATTACTGTGATACTGAATGGTTTGCTTTGGAACAGAGATCATTCTGTCATTTTTGAGATTGCACCCAAATATTCCCTTAGAAGTTTTATAATATTAGAACTGTACCTCACAGCTAGTACCATGAGGAATCTTGATCTCAGAGTTTTGTATTCAGGGAACATAAAGGGATGGAATGTCTAGAGCAGTTTTTTCCAGTAGGATTTTCTGTGAAGATGAAAATTTTTAAATGCTGTGCTGTGGAATATAGTAGTCACTGGTATGTGTGACTTCTAAGTACTTGAAATATGACTAGTTTGACTGAAAACTGAAAGTTTATTTAATTTTATGTATTCTAAACTTAAATAGCACATATTGGACAACACAGCTCTAGACAAACTATGTGGGGTCACATCTCTCTGGTTCACCATCATATTCTTAGGCAGTAAAGTTTCTGGAGAGAGCCAAGAACCTAACATCTTTTGTTGCTGCTGACATACAGCAATAGCTGACATGTATTCAGTACCTCATATAAGCCAGGCACTCTGCTACACTTCTTTAAGACCTTTATACAAATATCTTTTCAAAGATGCTTCACATCTAACTTATTAATACAAGACATATCTTAGAAGTTCAGAATGTTGTGGTAGACAGTGAAAGACTCCACCCCATAATAATATATGAGTTGAATAGCTTCAATTCAAAAGTATAATCTGCTAACAGCATATACATGGATATCATCATCACTTTGCTTTTTATAAACTTTATGGAGGCATGACTGGTTCCATCTTTCTATCTGTAAACTGGGGTGAACAGCTGTGCTCACCACATAGTATTATGAAGGTCAAATTCAATATGTGTAATATACTTAGAACAGCTTCTAGGAGATACTGTTTAATAAATATTCAACATTATAATAATTATTAATGTTATCAATGGCCACTATAGAAGGTTTCTCCACCTAGTTCTATCTAGGACATTTCATGATGTGACAGAAACCATCTGCTTCAATTAGCTCTGGAGTATACCCAAGCACCACTGGATCCCTCAAACTCCAGAGCAGAGGTCTAAAAGGACTGCCTGCCTCTATCTTGTTCTTGTCAGTATTCTCTCATCAGCTCTCCAGATTTGAGAATTCCTATTTGTTAATTTCTAGATTAACTTTTCTTGGGCTCCAAAGTCACTGTGGACAGTGAGTGAAGCCACAAAATTAATAAGACACTTGCTCTTTTGAAGAAAAGCTATGACAAACCTAGAAAGCATACTAAAAAGCAGAGACATCACTTTGCTGACAAAGTCAAGTTATAGTTTTTCTAGCAGTCATGTACAGATGTGACAATTGGACCATAAAGAAGGCTGAGCACCAATGAATTGATGCTACAGTGCTGGAGAAGACTCTTGAGAATGCCTTGGACAACAAGGAGATCAAACCAGTCAAACCTAAAGGAAATCAACTCTGAATATTCATTAGAAGGACTGATGTTGAAGCAGAAACTTCAATACTTTGGCCACCTAATGTGAAGAGCCAACTCAATGGAAAAGACCCTGATGCTGGAAAAGTTGAGGCCAGGAGAAGGGGCAACAGAGGATGAGGTGGTTGGATGTCATCACCAACTCAATGGACATGAGTTGGAACAAACTCTAGGAGACAGGGAAGGAGAGGGTAGCCTGGCATGCTGCAGTTCATGGGGTTGCAAAGAGGCAGACATGACTTAGTGACTGAACAGCAGAGATTATCTTTGATAATAATAATAGTCTTTCAAGAGTGACTATATCTCCTATTTTCTAAGAAAGGTCATATTCTATGACTTTCATTAGACAATCATAGCAAGATATTCAAAAACTCTGATAATTAGAAACGTAAAACCCAATTTAGAAGATTTCTGAAAAAGTTTTTAAATTTTACAAAGTAGCTATATGTTCACTGACCCTTTAATCTGATCTTCAAAACAGCTTGTAATAGAAGTATCAGCAAACATATTTCAAAAATAAAAATACTAAAAATCAAAGACACAAAAAAATAGAGATGAAAGTGGCATCATGACTAGGAAAAGAGGGTTCCATTCTTGAACCCAGGTCTTAGAAATCCAAATCCAGAGATGTTTTTCTTTTCTTTATTTCTAAACTTCAGACATTCTACAATGAGTTTTAAGTGGTAAGGGTACTTTGTGGATAAAACAAGACAAGAGAGAGAGAAGAGCTTATTTTACATCTCTTCAATCAGGAAAGGAGTCCATCCATGCTGTATACTGTCACTCTGCTTATTTAACTTACATGCAGAGTGCATCATGAAAAACACTGGGCTGGAAGAAGCACAAGCTGAAATCAAGATTGCCGGGAGAAATATCAAGAACCTCAGATATGCAGATGACACCACTCTTGTGGCAGAAAGTGAAGAGGAACTAAAGAGCCTCTTGATGAAAGTGAAAGAGGAGAGTGAAAAAGTTGGCTTAAAGCTCAACATTCAGAAAACTAAATCATGGCATCCAGTCCCATCGCTTCATGGCAAATAGATGGGGAAACAGTGGAAACAGTGACAGACTTTATTTTGGGGGGCTCCAAAATCATTGCAGATGGTGATTGCAGCCATGACATTAAAAGACGCCTGCTCCTTGGAAGAAAAGCTATGACCAACCTAGACAGCATATTAAAAAGCAGAGACATTACTTTGCCAACAAAGGTCCATCTGGTCAAAGCTGTGATTTTTCCAGTAGTCATGTATGGATGAGAGTTGGACTATAAGGAAAGCTGAGCACCAAAGAATTGATGCTTTTGAACTGTGGTGTTGGAGAAGACTTTTGAGATTCCCTTGGACTGGAAGGAGATCCAACCAGTCCATCCTAAAGAAATCAATCCTGACTATTCATTGGAAAGACTGATGCTGAAGCTGAAACTCCAATCCTTCGGCCACCTGATGCAACAAACTGACTCATTGGAAAAGACCCTGATGCTGGGCAAGATTAAAGGCATAAGAAGGGGATGACAGAGGATGAGATGGTTGGATGACATTACTGAAGCGATGGACATGAGTTTGAGTAGGCTCCACAAGTTGGTGATGGATAGGGAAGCCTGGTGTGCTGCAGTCCGTGGGGTAACAAACAGTCAGACATGCCTGAGCAACTGAACTGAACTGATTAGGTTTCAAAGTCATTTATTTTTTTAAAAAGGAATCAAACTGTATATTTGGCTGTTGTTCTTGAGTCACTAAGGTGTGTCCAACTCTGCAACCCCATAGACTGTAGCCCAGCAGGCTCCTTTGCCCATGGCATTTACCAGGCAAGAATACTCGAGTAGGTTACCATTTCCTTCTCCAGGGGATCCTCACAACCCTGGGACTGAAGCTGTGTCTCCTGCATTGGCAGGTGGGTTCTTTACCACTGAGCCACCTGAGAATCCATTGGATTATTTTGCTGCACCTCAAAAAATAAACTTCATAAACTTTTCAGAAAGAAAAAATAACAAGGGGCTCACTGTTCTACTAACAACAGGCAGTTTTAACTTCAGTCTACTTTACATAAAGACGGTAAGGAAAAATGATAATTAGTTACATTTTACTTTTTACTCAAATATCTAGTTTCTGTACTATAGTGCAAGGGGTCACGGAAGAGTCAGACATGTCTCAGCAACTAAACAACAACTTGTTTGTGCTACATGTCTGCTGCCTAAATAGATACATTGCTGCTATTGAAACAGATGTTTATGTGCTTACTTCTGTATCAAATATTATTTTCTCTGGGAATAATTAATTTTCATCATTGTTCTTTCATACATATATTTTTTTCTCAGTTTCTTCTTCAATCTCAAAACTTTTACTTAAAAGAGGAAAATAAAAGGCACAAAGAAGTTTGATGTCAAAGCAAAGTATCTGACTGAAAAATGTTCGAGTGCATTCTATACCTGTTATCTTAAAATAAAACTTCAAAGAAAATGATAAAAGATTTTCAAGCTCCTGACTCTGTATATATATAAAAAAAATTAAATGATGAAAAGCCATGAAGATGAATAGGTCTTTCTAATTGCACGTGTGGTTGCCTACTGGACTCATTCTAGCTTTTCATTTATTTCTGGCTTTTCTTTTGGTGGAAGGAGATTATCCTTGTTTAATAGAGGAGCATTCTGAATGATTTTAGTACAACACTTAAATATACTACATAAAAGGGTTTATTTAATCGAGGGCTATGATTTTGTGATACCATTTCTGACCCACGGTACAAGAACTGGCTTTTAATGCATAAAGATATCTGGTTACTATGACTATAATTACCATAATTTTACACCTATTAATTTTGTCTGTAGAATTAATTTCCATAACTTATGACTTGAAACAAAAACATCAGCCTTGTTCCATAGTTTCCAAGAGCAGAATTACGATAAACCTCATAAATGCCAAATGGTATTATTATTTTTTCCTTTTTCCAAACTGGTTCCCTCTTATTAAAATTCAAACAGCTGTGAAATGGCCAGGCGATTTGAAGATGAAAGTAAATGTGAAGTGACCTTCATCCATGCTGAACAAATAGAATATTATAAACATACTTTCCAGTTGAAGTTACACAAAGCAAATTAAGAAATACCTAGGGCTATAATTTACTATAAAAATGTTTCTTAAATTTCTGACAGTTTCATTTAACTGACTAATTAAATTTGCTTGTAGGCATTTTAGAGATGGAGTCTAATAACCACACTGTCATTTGGGAAGAAAATGAAAATTACTTTTTTGTGTGTGAGATACATTTGTAATGGTCCAGGTCTCATACTAAACATTTGACAAATATCTATAAGTACTTATGCCTAGCTGTATTAGATAATAAAGCCAATTCTATTAAAAGATGATTAAAAGAAAATCTCGCATATAATAGCTTGGAACTGTAAATTTGTATTTTCTAAAGGACCTACCAAGGAAAGAAGTTAAAACATATTTCTACAATAAGAACAATATGCACTTCTTGTATATTTAGTTTACTCACTTCATGAGAAATTAGCACGAGAGGATAACCCATGTTATTATTCCCCATGTTTGACAGGGTGCTACTCCTCCTCAATGATATGGATAAATCCCATCCCCACGAGACTGCATTTCTAGATGCCAGCCAAACACTGTTGTGGAGGACTTGGAATTCAGTTTCCTAGTATATAAACTTATATGTTCAGAAAGCTAATAGATTTTTATTTTCTTCTAAAGAAAACCCCCAATACAAACTCTTTTTTGAGGCATGGTGTAGGCTGTAAGGGAAAACATTTAAACAGAGTGTTGTAACCAGTGTCTTCAGGTGAATCTTAGAATAAAATACCCTACAATCTTCTATAATTATACCCTCGAATCATGGATAACGTTCAAAACACTAATTTTCTCTTTAGAAACAATCCAGGATCTTGGCATGTAAAATATAAAACACCTGATGATGTTTAATAATTATCTCCTTTCATTATGTGTAATTGTGTTATTCATTTCATGAAAATGACATTTAAGAGAAAAAAGTGAAAGCTACAATTATATAATTATTTTGCTAAAGCTCTGTGAATCAGACTATCTCAGGGTTTAAAATTTCACTGAATTTATGTGCAAAATTATTCACATTTATTTTAGTTCCTCTCTTACCTTTTATTAACCTATGAACTCTCTGAAATTGTGAAGTGGTATCTGCTCATGGTGGAATATCCTTCAGCCACTTCCCTGGTGGTTCATACAGTAAAGAATCTGCCTGCAATGCGGGAGATAGAGGTTCAGGTCCTGGGTTGGGAAGATTCCTTGAAGAAGGAAATGGCTACCCATTCCAGTATTCTTGCCTGGAGAATGCCATGGACAAAGGAGCGTGGCAGGCTACAGTCCATGGGGTTGCAAAGAGTCAGACACGACTGAGCAACTAACACTTTCAACACTAGTATAATACCAGACATACAGCAGTCATTCAGTATGCATTTGCTGAATTGAACTGATTGAAATGTTTAAAATGAAAATAAACTAATAGGGTTTGGCATTCAGGGAAGGGGAAAGTTAAAAAGATTAAACCTCCATGGCGTTTATTATTCTTGCCCCTCTAGTGATTTCATGTTTTTTTTCTTTTCTAATTAAAAAAAAAAAAAAAGAATCAATGCTCAAATTTGTAGCAAAGGTGAGAAAATACTTCCATTATGGCAAACTTGACACTAATTTCGGTATAAATTGGAGAAACCCAGGAGGATTTCTACACTTCAAATTTCTCTCACTGCATAGAAAATTTAAGTCAACACCACTGGAGTCCCTTCTATTAATACCATCCCAACTTCATTTTTAATAAGGAATCAAATCATAACCTTAGCCTATAATTTCAGACTACACTCTAAATTAGACTTTACGGAGATAGTTTAGATGGTCCATTTTTGCCATAATCCCAATAACAAAGTCAACTGATCAAAGACAACTAGAAACCTGCAATCATACAGTTTAGGTTTATTTAGCCTTCTGCAGTGACTGAGAGCATGCACCAGAGGAACCATGGGAATCTCAGTACCAGGGAGTTGATGGGGTATATTACAGTGTTTGTCCTTATTCTGGGTAATTTTAAGGCAAATGTAGGGAAGCAGGTGTCAACTTAGATTGAGTGCCATTAGGAAGTGAAGACAGTGTGCTTCTTGGTTATCTCAGTAATTTTTGCCTAAGAAGCCTGAAAATTAAAGGAGAAGTATAGTTGCCAAGGGTAAAGAAATAATAACCACAGAAATTTAGCCCAAAGAAGGAGGCTTAATAGTTCTATTACTATTACAAGTTTTGGTTGCTTAGAGTACGTGTCCCTGTCTTGTTCCATCATGGTTACAGACTGGATTTTTTGAGTGTTGTTTATACTCCATAAATATCAGTTAGAAACACAATATCCTTATTGAGAACTCCTAGCTGCCAGTTTCTGAGGTCAGTCAGTCAGTTCAGTCGCTCAGTCATTGTCTGATTCTTTGCAACCCCATGGACTGCAGCATGCCAGGCTTACCTGTTCATCACCAACTCAAGGAGCTGCTCAAACTCATGTCCATCCAATCAGTGATGCCATCCAACCACCTCATCCTCTGTTGTCCATTTCTCCTCCTGCCTTCAATCTTGCCCAGTATCAGGGTCTTTTCCAAATGAGTCAGTTCTTCGCATCAGGTGGCCAAAATATTGGAGTTTCAGCTTCAATATCAATCCTCCGAATGAATATTCAGAACTGATTTCCTTTAGGATGGACTGGTTGGATCTCCTTGTAGTCCAACGGACTCTCAAGAGTCTTCTCCAACACCACAGTTCAAAAGCATCAATTCTTCAGTGCTCAGCTTTCTTTACACTTCTAAGGTAATTTCCCCCTTCCTTATGAAACATTCTAATTATTTATAACTATTACTTTTTTTTAAATCATGTGATAAAACTATAAAGACGATCACTTTTTATGGAAGAATGGGATTTTGGAAATCCCTGCTCCATCTTGCTGCTTCTTACCCACTACATCATTTTCAGAATTTCCTTTATATTAAAATAACTGCAATTGTTACAGGTGTAGAAACAATCTATGATAAACCTATTTTTCTTCATGTCAAATATTATTTGCTTCATGATTTGAAAATAATTAAGACAAAATAAAGTGATTTACCTATATTCAATAGGAGGCATAAAGGGAAAGTAAATAGGAAAAACTACATGAATAAATTTAAAATCTTTTTTGCCAAAAACAACAACAACAACTAGACCAGTCATGAGGAGTTTGTGACTGCTTATCTAACATAAACCTACTCACTATGAAGGCAAGCGTATTCTTTCTAACTCAGATCTTTCAGTTCATTTGGTCAGAAAAACCCCTAGAGACAGAAAAAAAAAAAAATGATTAAGATCCTGTTTCTCTGGCATAAGCAAAAGCAGAATGCTTGGTAACAGAAGTCTAGGGCTCAAATTGAAAATCTCCTATTCATCTTGGACATTTCTCTTTCAGGTAGGATTTCATAAATACTTATGATAGTACAGTTCAATCTAGATGTAATAATTACTCATGTACTGCACTGTATAACTCTTGGTACAATAAATCCTTTATCTTATGTAAAGGTAGGCTGAGGTAGTTGTTTTTATTTTCTAGAACTCAAAATATAGGAAATCAACTGGTACCAATCAGGAAAAAGAAGGATTGCTCATATCAAACTTGCCTCATTGAGAACAGGCACTGGGATTCATTGGCTAGTGCTAAAAAATGGTGAACCAAGCATAACTTAAATACCTGAGGATGTGAAAGGGAACTAGGCACTTTTGACCAAAGATCCTGAATCACATTTGTAGTGTGTTGTGTGTTCCTTCATGGCACACTGTTAAGAAACATGCCCTAGAAGGAAGTAGAGATGGGGATGTGATGGAGAATATGTGTGGGTCCAATATTACTGGAAGCAATGAACTATAAATGACATTTTTCCATAAATATCAACTTCTCTGATTCAAGACATACTTACACACTGATTTAAATCCCACAAAGAATAAAAATTTCTAAGAGAAATAGAGAGCTTCAACAATATTAAGTAGGAAACTAATTATTTAGGGCACTTTTCTATCTTAGACAGTGATGTTCACCTGGCATTTTGCTTGTATTTCTCATCATTCCACTAAAGTGGAATATAAAACTTTTTGATCCTTCTAATCAAGAATTCTATTTTACCAGAAAGCAAGTTCAAGAATGGGCTATGGAAGCTAACATTCAGGATCAGTCCTACCAGTGAATATTCAGGGTTGATTTTCTTTAGGATTGACTGATTTGATCTCCTTGCTGTCCAAGGGACTCCTAAGAGTCTTCTCTAACATCACAGTTCAAAAGATTCAATTCTTTAGCACTCAGTTTCTTTATGGTCCAATTCTCACATCCATATACGACTGTGGAAAAACCATAGCTTTGACTAGATGGACCTTTGTTGCCAAAGCAATGTCTCTGCTTTTTAATATGCTGTCTAGGTTTGTCATAGCTTTTCTTCCAAGCAGCAAGCATCTTTTAATTTCATGGCTGCAGTCACCCTCTGAAGTGATTTTTGGAGCCCAATAAAATGAAGTCTGTCACTGTTCCCATTATTTTGCCATCTATTTGCCATGAAATGATGGGACCATATGCCATGATCTTAGTTTTTTGAATGGTGAGTTTTAAGTCAACTTTTTTCACTATCCTCTTTTAATATATAATTAAGATTTTCGAAAGCCCTGGACCTAACAATCATAATGGTGGGTATATTAATTAAGACATGTTTTAGTGATGAGTTATAGAAACTCACACTAAGAAGGGGAAGCAAAAAGGAATGTAGTGCTTCATGTTACTAGGATGTCTGGAGATTAATCTTGAAGAACAGCTGGGTCTAAGGACTCTCTGTGTATCTCATTTATCCACTTTTTTCTGCTTCTAATTTTCTCTGTTTCATCTTTAACGTTGGTTAGCTTCAATACACACTGAAGTCCTATAGTCACCAGTTACCCAAGAGTCTCTTCCTTCCAGTTTACCAATGTATTAGATGCTCTTGGTGCTCTGCCAATTGTCCTTTGGCACTTGCAGTTCCTATACATGCTAGTGGCTTCTTATCCCAAGCATCTGCAGTCTCTCTACCTGGGGGCCTTCTGTGGCTGCTGGAGCAAGGGAAGCCTGGAAGTGTGGAGCAGTTAACAGCCCTGGAGCAACCTTAATTTCAAGGTTTATTCTATACCATTGCCAAGAAGTTCTCAATGGGATTGAGCTTTCACTTCCCAAAGCAATCACCTGCTCATTCACACACCCTCAAATGATTCTTTTTCCTTTCATGATCATTCCCTGTGCCCCACGAGTGTTTCTTTGGATAGCCTCTCAAATAAATTAATTTCTTTTAAATCTATGATTCAGGGTCTGTTCTTATAGAAACCCAACACAAGCAGCCTCAAAAGACAAATTTTCTTCTGTTATATATACTAGAGAAAGATGTTAAGTCTGGGGTACTTTGAGGGCTGGGTCTAAGTCACACAACCACCCTTTTGCTAAGGAAAGAACCAATGTGTGTGTATGTTTGTTACATAAATGAATGTGTCTCTTATCCAAGAAATAATACATACAGGACAAGGAAAATACAGTATTTTCACAAGTGTTTGGCACACCTCATGAGTGAAAAACAACTGTATGAAGCAGATGATAAGAAATATCTATTTCTGGCCTACAGGGGACATCAACCAAATTATTAATTAACTACTCACAATCTCTATTACTGTTTAGAATAACATTCTAAAGTAAAATAGCCCAGTATTAATTATAACCTATTTTAGTTATTAATTTGATACATGAATCTTGGTATTCAATTACATTCTTATTGTAACATGAATATTAAAAACCATCATGTGTAATATTATAAATTATTATAGGCTATGGGAAATATATTATTATTATTTTTTTTTGTTTTAAAAATATGTGAGATTCTGATGAAAATCAGAAATAAGGGAAAGGATACTGGTAAATAAGATGTACCGATTCTGATAGATTTGTGGAAAAGCTACACTTAACTAACTTTTTTAACATCAGCTCTAGTGGAAAGCACTACCAGTATGCTATATGTATTGTTGACCTTGATGGAAATACAAAAACACTAGAATTTTTTTCTTGTTTATTTTTTTTTGTTTTTGAAGTCTAGTCAAACAGTACACTCTGAAACTTGTCTCCACTGAAAAGGCACTAAATCCTGGTGTGTGATCCATCTGTGGGGCTCATTCTGGAATCAGAATAGAAGGATATAATTACCAGAGTCACTTCTCACTGAAAATTTTACTTTGTATTGGAGGGAACAGAGAGCCAGATAAGTATTCTAAGATGTGTATGTATCAGAAAGAAGCTACTCCGTATTGAAATCAAGCCTACAGCAGAAAATAGCCATAAGTGAATAACGATGACTATTGGGGACTTTCCTGGTGATGCAGTGGATAGGAATCCATCTGCCAATACAGGGGACATGGGTTTGATCCCTGGTCGAGAAATCCTACATGCCACAGAGAAATTAAGCCCATGTGCCACAAGTACTGAGCCCGTGCTCTGGAGCCCGGGAACCATAAGCACTGAAGCCCTCATGTCTACAGTCCGTGCTTCATGATAAGAGAAGCCACTGCAGTGAGAAGCCCAGGTACCACTAGAAAGTAGCCACCACTAGAGATAGTCCATGCACGACAACAAAGATCCAGCACAGCCAAATAATAATAATAATAATGATTATCATTCAAAGCAGAAATTTTATCCTTAGTATCAACACATTTGCTAGTTAATAAAGCAATGGGAAGCCACAGTCATTGGCTATCACTCAGAGAAACTCAGTATATTCAAGTTCAACTCTGTAAGCTCGATAGCTATTTTGTTAAAGAATCCTTGTGATGATACAGTCAGTGCAATTCATACTCAGCACTAGGATAATGAATTCGCTCCTCTGACACTAATTACCCTATCTGGAAAGAATCCCAGCTCCCAAGGGTAGACATATGAAGAAGTTCTGGAACAAAATTTTGTGCTGTGTGCTTCTCATCTACAATGTCATGGCATCAGGCACAGGTTACTGAACAGAGTACAGATTTAACAGAGTAGAAGAACTATCATTATTTCACTTATAATATAAAACAAACAACATAAACAAAAAAACTCCAAGTAATAGAAGAAACAGTATAATTCTTTTGGATACCACAGGGTGAGTAACACTTCTCTGAGTACTATTAAAGGGGAAGTGAATGATCATCTTATACGTATGAAAAGAAAGTGGAAATTATGCAAAAGGTAATCAGATTTACCTTTCCTACTTGAATTTCTTTCGGTTTATAGCTATTGTTTTCACAGCACTCAGTAGGGAAGGGAAGATCCCTTAGGAAGATTCCTTAGAGAAGGAAATGGCAACCCACTCCATTATTCTTGCCTGGAAAATTCCACAAAGTAGTCTGATGGGCTACACCAACTCCAGGATCACAGAGTCAGACACAACTGAAGTGACTTAGCTTGCACAGTACACCCTTGCTATTTCAGTTCCTGTAACATTCTATGTCCTACTGTCACTTAGGGGTAAGAGACCCTGTTTATGATCAGCTTGACAGTTTAGGGACAGTATCAAAAGTTGGGAATATGTTATGCTTGAAGAAGGATTAACAACACTGCATTTGTTAAATTAAAACAAAACAAATGTTTTTAATCTGAGAGATAAGCCATTATTTCCCCCACAGACCTTCAGGAAGAGGATCGGATGGGCTCCCAGGACAGATGTGATCAAGAGGTAATTTTGAGGAATTTCAAGTTCTTTGGTGACTTTCCAAATATTCTCTAGGTTACTAGTTGAGGATTTGTTTATATAAAGACTAATAGAGAAAATGAGAGGAACAAGCCAAAGAATAAGGGGAAAAAAAGAATGGCAGCTGCGTGGAGAAGCACACTCTTCTTTACTCCTCTGAAAGGCTGAGAAGAGCGAAGGCATAATGCTCCATATGACTCAAAGTGCTCTAAAAAAAATACTCAAGTTATGAGCTTTAGCAAGTAATATCACCAGACTGATCCAATGTATGAAATCTGAGAGTTCAATAAGGAGGTCTTCAATGTTCCTTTCAGCCTTCAGTTCAGTTCAGTTCAGTTCAGTCACTCAGTCGTGTCTGACTCTTTGCGACCCCATGAATCACAGCACGCCAGGCCTCCCTGTCCATCACCAACTCCCGGAGTTCACTCAGACTCATGTCCATTGAGTCCGTGATGCCATCCAGCCATCTCATCCTCTGTCGTCCCCTTCTCCTCCTACCCCAGTCCTTCCCAGCATCAGAGTCTTTTCCAATGAGTCAACTCTTCGCATGAGGTGGCCAAAGTACTGGAGTTTCAGCTTTAGCATCATTCCTTCCAAAGAAATACCAGGGTTGATCTCCTTCAGAATGGACTGGTTGGATCTCCTTGCAGTCCAAGGGACCCTCAAGAGTCTTCTCCAACACCACAGTTCAAAAGCATCAATTCTTCAGCACTCAGCCTTCACAGTCCAACTCTCACATCCATACATGACCACAGGAAAAACCATAGCCTTAACTAGACGGACCTTAGTCGGCAAAGTAATGCCTCTGCTTTTGAATATGCTATCTAGGTTGGTCATAACTTTTCTTCCAAGGAGTAAGCGTCTTTTAATTTCATGGCTGCAATCACCATCTGCAGCGATTTTGGAGCCCCAAAAAATAAAGTCTGACACTGTTTCCACGGTTTCCCCATCTATTTGCCATGAAGTGGTGGGACCAGATGCCATGATCTTCGTTTTCTGAATGTTGAGCTTTAAGTCAACTTTTTCACTTTCCTCTTTTATCAAGAGGCTTTTTAGTTCTTCTTCTCTTTCTTCCATAAGGGTGGTGTCATCTGCATATCTGAGGTTATTGATATTTCTCCCAGAAATTTTGATTCCAGCTTATGTTTCCTCCTGTCCAGCGTTTCTCATGATGTACTCTGCATAGAAGTTAAATAAGCAGGGTGACAATATACAGCCTTAACGTACTCCTTTCCCTATTTGGAACCAGTCTGTTGTTCCATGTCCAGTTCTAACTGTTGCTTCCTGGCCTGCATACAGATTTCTCAAGAGACAGGTTAGGTGGTCTGGTATTCCCATCTCTTTCAGCATTTTCCACAGTTTATTGTAATCTACACAGTCAAAGGCTTCAGCATAGTCAATAAAGCAGAAGTAGATGTTTTTCTGGAAATCTCTTGCTTTTTCCATGATCCAGCGGATGTTGGCAATTTGATCTCTGGTTCCTCTGCCTTTTCTAAAACCAGCTTGAACATCAGGGAGTTCACAGTTCATGTATTGCTGAAGCCTGGCTTGGAGAATTTTGAGCGTTACTTTACTAGCATGTGAGATGAGTGTGATTGTGCGGTAGTTTGAGCATTCCATCTCTGTTAATTCCTTTTCTTTTGTAGGCTACAAGAAATTTAAAATGAACATATTTCATGAAGCTGCTGAGTCAAATAAGCCATTATGGAAAAAATATTTTTGATGCTTTATATCTTCTGAAGAAATGAAGAGTACCTTCACTTTGCTTTAGCGTGGTTTTACAAGGAGTTGATGCAGATATGCAGCCATGAACTTAAAAGACACATACTCCTTGGAAGGAAAGTTATGACCAACCTAGACAGCATGTTAAAAAACAGAGACACTACTTTGCCAACAAAGGTCCGTCTAGTCAAGGCTATGGTTTTTCCAGTAGTTATGTATGGATCTGAGAGTTGGACTATAAAGAAAGCTGATCACTGAAGAATTGATGCTTTTGAATTGTGGTGTTGGAGAAGATTCTTGAGAGTCCCTTGGACTGCAAAAAGATCCAACCAGTTCATCCTAAAGGAGATCAGTCCTGGGTGTTCATTAGTAGGACTGATGTTGAAGCTGAAACTCCAATATTTTGGCTACTTGATGCAAAGAGCTGACTCATTTGAAAAGACCCTGATGCTGGGAAAGATTGAGGGCAGGAGGAGAAGGGGAAGACAGAGGATGAGATGGTTGGATGGCATCACTGACTCAGTGGACATGGGTTTGGGTAAACTCCAGGAGTTGGTGATGGACAGGGAGGCCTAGTGTGCTGTGGTCCATAGGGTTGCAAAGAGTCAGAAGTGACAGCAATTAAACTGAACTGAACTGAGGCAGATATGATCAAACATCACACCACCATGCTGTGTGCCTTCTAGCCTCCCTTCCAACAATGCTGAACTTCAGAAATAGCTAGAAAAGGAAAGCATTTTCCCTGTGTTCAAGGTAGTAAAAGTGAAACCCAGAATGTCAGAATTTTTTTTGAGGTTTGGCATTGATTTGAAATGTAGCCTAAATAAATTAGTCATTCGTTTATGTCAGTGATTTATTCACATGCAATCTTCGAAGTTAGTCCTTATCTGCTTCTGTCTTTGGCAGTCATACGAAGGAGATTGGACAGACAGTCTGTGAAAGGCCTTACAGCAAGGCAGAGGTACAAAAACATAAGGCTGTATGTAATCATCATTATGCTGCTGTTTATTTTTGCTGAGTGACTCCATTTGACTCATAAACTCAACATTCCAGCAGTAAAAGCAAATGTGCTTTCTCCTTGGAAATTCATTTCATGTGTTTTTAGGGAAGGCAAGATTGCCCACTGGACAAAATTTCAGAAGGTGCAATTTCACATGAGTTCTTATGTTTTTTAGCTGAAGAAGCTATTTAAAGTTTTGCTTTCTAATTTTTTTCTGACATTCAAATCTTATTTCAATTAAAGCTTAAAACAGAATCAAGCACACTTTTATCTGCAGGTTTCAGGTTTGAAAGATAAAAGGGAGAAAGAAAAATAATGATCAGCAGAAAATTGTGTATAATCAACAATCAGAGAGAAAATGAAAAAAAAATTTTTTTTTTCTAAATTGCATCATAAACTACTTATGAATAATCTTGACCAAGTAAGTGAAAGACTTATACACTGAGAACTATGAATCATTAATAAAGAAAACTGAAAATTATTCAAAGAAATGGAACAATAACCCATGCCTTTAAACTGGGAATAATATAAAAGGGCCATACTACCCAAAACAATCTAAAGATTTATTGAGATCCTTCAGTCAAATTACCTGTTTCACAGAACTAGAACAAATAATCCCCAAATTTATATTCAACCATAAAAGAACCAGAATTGGCAAAGCAATCCTGAGGAAAAGGAACAAAACTGAAAGCATAATCTTCCCAGACTTCAGAAAATACTGCAAAGTGACAGTAATCAAAACAGCATGGTATTGGCCCAAAAAACAGACATATGGATAAATGGAACAGAACACAGAGTCTAGAAATAAGCCCACACACCTAGAGTCAATTAATCTTTGACAAAAGAGGAAAGTATATATAATGGACAGAAAAACAGTCTCTTCAGCAAATGATGTTAGGAGAGTTGGACAGCAGTATGTGAATCAAAAAAGTTAGAACATACTCTCACATCATACTCAAAAATAAATTCAAAACAGCTTAAAGAATTAAGCAGAAAATTATACTGTAAAACTCCTAGAAGAGGATACAGGCAAAACATTCTGACATAAATTGTACCAGTGTTTTCTTAGGTCAATCTCCCAAGGCAATAGAAATAAAAGAAAAATAAGTAAATAAACAAATAGGGCCTTACTAAACAAAAGCTTTTGCAAAGCAAAAGAAATCATAAACAAAATGAAAAAGAAAACCCACAGAATGGGAGAAAATATTTGCCAATGATGTGACCAACAAGGGATTAATCTCCAAAATATATTAACAGCTCATGCAGCTCAACAGCAACAATAAAAAAACAACCCAATCAAAAAATGGATAGAAGACATAAGTAGACGTTTCTTCAAAGAAGACATATAGATGGCTAACAAGCACATGAAAAGATGGTCAACATTGCTAATTATTAGACAAATGCAAAACAAAACTACTATGAGGTATCACATCACACCAGTCAGAATGGCCACCATCAAAAAAAAAAAAACAAAAAAAAACTATGAACAATATATGCTGGAGAGGGTGTGGAGAAAACAGAACCCTCTTACACTGTTGGTGAGAATGTAAACTGATGTAGCCACTACAGAAAACAATATGGAGGCTTTGCAAAATAATAGAAATACCTTTAGACTGTTAAATTTTTGAACCTTGTTTTATGTCTGTGGATATGTTCCAGTGTCTCCAAGTTTATAATCCATGGAAAGTTGAGTAGAATTTGTAACCTACTGTTGTGTGAAAATTATATAAATCTTAATTATGTTGAATTGGGCAACAGTGTTTTTCAGGTCTA
The DNA here is from genome assembly GCF_032405125.1 of Capricornis sumatraensis. Lineage (NCBI taxonomy): Eukaryota > Metazoa > Chordata > Mammalia > Artiodactyla > Bovidae > Capricornis > Capricornis sumatraensis. Next base: position 40,252,657 of record NC_091074.1, on the reverse strand, counting down.
CTATATCCTTCTACTTCTCTGTATATTCATTCCATTAATTTGTGCAAGTTTGATATTGAAACTCCAACTAAAAAATCTTATTTTGTCTACTTAAAAAATTGTAATATATAATGGAACCATATGTAACCTGATTTTGTTTTCCAAGTCTCCTATAAATGCGTTATCATACTTTAACCTAAAGAAACAAAATACACAATGGAGTATTATTCAGCCATTAAAAAGAATACATTTGAATCAGCTCTAATGAGGTGGATGAAACTGGAGCTGATTATACAGAGAGAAGTAAGCCAAAAAGAAAAACACCAATACAGTATACTAACACATATATATGGATGTAGAAAGATGGTAACAATAACCCTGTATGCGAGACAGCAAAAGAGACACAGATGTATAGAACAGTCTTTTGGACTCTGTGGGAGAGGGAGAGGGTGGGATGATTTCAGAGAATGGCACTGAAACATGTATATCATGTATGAAACGAATTGCCAGTCTAGGTTCAATGCAGGATACAGGATGCTTGGGGCTGATGCACTGGGGTGACCCAGAGGGATAGTATGGGGAGGGAGGTGGGAGGGGGGTTCAGGATTTGGAATTCATGTACACCCATGGCAGATTCATGTTGATGTATGGCAAAACCAATACAGCATTGTAAAGTAAAATAAAGTAATTTTTTTTTAAAAAAGACCTATATATAGAAAACTATAAAACACTGATGAAAGAAATCAAAGAGGAAACTAATAGATGGAGAAACATACCATGTTCATGGATCAGAAGAATCAATATAGTGAACATGAGTATACTACTCAAAGCAATCTATAGATTCAATGCAATCCCTATCAAGCTACCAACGGTATTTTTCACAGAGCTAGAACAAATAATTTCACAGTTTGTATGGAAATACAAAAAACCTCGAATTGCCAAAGCATTCTGGAGAAAGAAGAATGGAACTGGAGGAATCAACTTGCCTGACTTCAGGCTCTACTACAAAGCCACAGTCATCAAGACAGTATGGTACTGGCACAAAGACAGAAATATAGATCAGTGCAACAAAATAGAAAGCCCAGAGATAAATCCACACACCTATGGACACCTTATCTTTGACAAAGGAGGCAAGAATATACAATGGAGAAAAGATAATCTCTTTAACAAGTGGTGCTGGGAAAAAGGTCAACCACTTGTAAAAAGAATGAAACTATAACACTTTCTAACACCATACACAAAAATAAATTCAAAATGGATTAAAGATCTAAATGTAAGACCAGAAACTATAAAACTCCTAGAGGAGAACATAGGCAAAACACTCTCCGACATAAATCACAGCAGGATCTTCTATGACCCACCTCCCAGAATATTGGAAATAAAAGCAAAAATAAACAAATGGGATCTAATTAAAATTAAAAGCTTCTGTACAACAAAGGAAAGTATAAGCAAGGTGAAAAGACAGCCTTCAGAGTAGGAGAAAATAATAGCAAATGAAGCAACTGACAAACAACTAATCTCAAAAATATACAAGCAACTCCTGAACCTCAATTCCAGAAAAATAAACAACCCAATCAAAAAAATAGGCCAAAGAACTAAACAGCATTTCTCCAAAGAAGACATACAGATGGCTAACAAACACATGAAAAGATGCTCAACATCACTCATTATCAGAGAAATGCAAATCAAAACCACAGTGAGGTACCATTTCATGCCAGTCAGAATGGCTGTGATCCAAAAGTCTACAAGCAATAAATGCTGGAGAGTTTGTGGAGAAAAGGGAACCCTCTTACACTGTTGGTGGGAATGCAAACTAGTATAGCCACTATGGAGAACAGTGTGGAGATTCTTTAAAAAACTGGAAATAGAACTACCTTATGACCCAGCAATCTCACTGCTGGGCATACACACCAAGGAAACCAGAATAGAAAGAGACACGTGTACCCCAATGTTCATCGCAGAACTGTATTATAATAGCCAGGACATGGAAGCAACCTAGATGCCCATCAGCAAATGAATGGATAAGAAACCTGTGGTACATATACACAATGGAGTATTACTCAGCCATTAAAAAGAATACATTTGAATTAGTTCTAATGAGGTGGATGAAACTGGAGCCTAACATACAGAGTGAAGTAAGCCAGAAAAAAAAAAAAAACACCAATACAGTAAACTAACACATATATATAGAATTTAGAAAGATGACAACAATAACACTGTATGTGAGACAGCAAAAGAGACACAGATGTATAGAACAGTCTTTTGGACTCTGTGAGAGAGAGTGAGAGCAGGATAATTTGGGAGAATGGTGTTGAAACATGTATAATATCATATATGAAATGAATTGCCAGTCCAGGTTTGATGCAGGATACAGGATGCTTGGGGCTGGTGCACTGGGATGACCCAGAGGTATGGTACAGGGAAGGAGGAGGGAGGGTCATTCAGGATGGAGAACATATGTCCACCCGTGGCAGATTCATGTTGATGTATAGCAAAACCAATACAATATTGTAAAGTAATTAGCCTCCAATTAAAATGAAAAACTTTATATTTTAAAAAATAAAATAAAATCACTCAAAAAAAATATTTTTTGTCCACTCCTGGACAAAATTCTAATTCAAACAGATACATACCCTCCTACAGTCACAGCAACACTATTCACAATAGCCAAGACACAGACAAAACTTAAATGAACTTTGACAGATGAATGGATAAAGATGATGTGGTACATACACACAGTGGAATACAACTCAGTCATAAAAGTGAATGAAATAATGCCAATTGAAGCAACCTGGATGGACCTAGAGATTATCATACAGAGTGAAATAGTCAGAGAGACAATTACCATATAACACTTACATGTGGAATCTAAAATATGACACAAATGAACTTATCTATGAAGCAGACTTGCAGAAACAGAGAATAGACTTGTGGTTATGAGGGGTTGGGGTAGGGTAGGGGTATATTGGGAGTTTTGGATTGCAAAGTACTATATATAGAATGGATAAACAATGATGTCCTACTATATAGCACAGGGAACTCTATTGAATATTCTGTGAGAAAACATACTGGAAAATAATATGAGCTCTACCTGCAGCTTCCAACGGCAGGATGTCTCACAGGAAGTTCTCTGCTCCCAAGCACAAGTCCCTGGGCTTCCTGCCTCAGAAGCACAGTAGCCAGCACCACAGGATGGTGAGGAGCTTCCCCAAGGATGGCTCTTCCAAGCCCCTGCACCTCACCACCTTCCTCGGCTACAAGGCGGGCATGACCCACACTGAGAGGGAGGTCGATAGGCCAGGGTCCAAGGTGAACAAGAAGGAAGTAGTGGAAGCTGTGACCATGGTGAAGACTCCACCATGTTGACTGCGGCATCGTAGGCTATGTGGAAACACCCCGAGGCCTCTGGACCCTTAAGACCATCTTTGCTGAGCATATCAGCAATGAGTGCAAAAGGAGCTTCTATAAGAATTGGCATAAATCTAAGAAAGCCTTCACCAAATACTGTAAGAAGTGGCAGGATGTAGATGGCAAGAAGCAACTTGAAAGGGACTTCAGTAGCAAGAAGAAATACTTCCAGGTCATCCATGTCATTGCCCTCACCCAGATGCTCCTGCTTTCTCTGTGCCAGAAGAAGGCCCACCTCATGGAGATTCAGGTGAATGGAGGCACTGTGGCTGAAAAACTGGACTGGGCCTGTGAGAGGCTAGAGCAGCAGGTCCATGTGAACCAACTGTTTAGCCAGGATGAAATGACTGAGGTCACTGGGGTGACCAAAGGCAAAGACTACAAAGGGGTCACCAGCCATTGGCACACTAAGAAGTTGCCCCATAAGATCCACCGAGTGTTGTGCAAGGTTGCCTGTATTGGGGCATAGCATACTGCCCGGGTGGCCTTCTCTGTGGCTTGGGCTGGGCAGAAAGGATACTATCACTGCACTGAGATCAGCAAGATCTACAAGATTGGCCAGGGCTACCTCATTAAGGACGGTAAACTGATCATGAAAAATTCCTCTGCTGATTATGATCTGTCTGACAAGAGCATCAACCCTCTAGGAGGCTTCATCCACCACAGTGAAGTGACCAATGACGTGTCATGCTCAAAGGCTGTGTGGTGGGAACCAAGAAGCAAGTGCTCACTCTGAGAAAGTCCTGGAGATCAAACTCAAGTTTATTGACACCATCTCCAAATTTGGCTATGGCTGCTTCCATACTGTGAGGAAAAGAAAGCCTTCATGGGACCACTTGAGAAGGACTGAATTTCAAAGGAAGAAGGGGCCTAATAAAACAGATTGTACAGCTGGTAGAATCTAAATAAAATAATTTTCCAGGGGGGGAAGAAAGAAAATAATATGAAAAAGTACATATGTCAGTCAGTTCAGTTGCTCAGTCATGTCCAACTCTTTGCAACCTCATGAAACGCAGCACACCAGGCCTCCCTGTCCATCACCAACTCCTGGAGTCTACCCAGACTTATGTCCATTAAGTCAGTGGTGCCATCCAACCATCTCATCCTCTGTCATCCCCTTCTCCTTCTGCCCTCAATCTTTCCCAGCATTAGGATCTTTTCAAATGAGTAAACTCTTCGCATCAGGTGGCCAAACTATTGGAGTTTCAGCTTCAGCATCAGTCCTTCCAATGAACACCCAGGACTCCTTTAGGATGGACTGGTTGAATCTCCTTGCAGTCCAAGGAACTCTCAAGAGTCTTCTCCAACACCACATTTCAAAAGCATTAAATCTTTGGCGCACGCGCGCGCGCGCGCGCGTGTGTGTGTATGTATGTATAACTGAATCACTTGGTTAGATAACAGAAATCGCTCAGTCATGTCCACCTGTGTGACTCCACGGACTGTACCCAATCAGGCTCCTCTGTCCCTGGGATTTTCCAGGCAAGAATACTGGAGTGGGTAGCATTCCCTTCTCTGGAAAACATTCCCAAAACAGGGATCAAACCTAACTCTTCCGCATTGCAGGCAGATTCTTTACCATCTGAGACACCAGGGAAGCCCATAGCAAAAATTAACACATTGTAAATCAACTATACTTCAAAAAAAAAAGAAACTTTAAAAGATTGCACAGCATGTTCAAATATCAGTTCTTAACATAGAGTCAGTTAATATAAAATATGACTAAGGTTACTCCTCCTTTAGAATTAAATCTTGCAACTCGATATTTTGCTTCACAGAAAATTTTGAAAAACAAAAAATTTTAAATTCTATTTTATATCTATAATATTTAATCAAAGCTTTAATGTTGTTACTGTGTATGTGAAACTGGATGGCCATAACAACAACAGTAGCTATTTATTTGTCAGTCACCATTTTAATAGAGCCTTTCTATTATTATTTGCCAGGCAGTTGCATAAAATAATTTTTATGTAAAACTCTTGAATCAGTGCTATTATTATTTCATTTTAAATTTTAGGCAACTAAACCACAGGAAGATTGAGGAATAAATTATTGAGGTCTTATAGTGACTGAAGACACAACTGAGATTTGAATGTAGGCTGGCTGGCTCCAGAGTCCATACATTTATTAAGTTCAGTTCAGTTCAGTCACTCAGTCGTGCCCGACTCTTTGCGACCCCATGAATCGCAGCACGCAAAGCCTCCCTGTCCATCATCCACTCCCGGGGATCACTCAGACTCACATCCATCGAGGCAGTGATGCCATCCAGCCATCTCATCCTCTGTCGTCCCCTTCTCCTCCTGCCCCAAATCCCTCCCAGCAGCAGAGTCTTTTCCAATGAGTCAACTCTTCACATGAGGTGGCCAAAGTACTGAAGTTTCAACTTTAGCATCATTCCTTCCAAAGAAATCCCAGGGCTGATCTCCTTCAGAATGGATTGGTTGGATCTCCTTGCACTTCAAGGGACTCTCAAGAGTCTTCTCCAACACCACAGTTCAAAAGCATCAATTCTTCGGCACTCAGCCTTCTTCATAGTCCAATTCTCACATCCATACATGAACACTGGAAAAACCATAGCCTTGACTAGAAAAAACTTAGTCGGCAAAGTAATGTCTCTGCTTTTGAATATGCTATCTAGGTTGGTCATAACTTTTCTTCCAAGGAGTAAGCGTCTTTTAATTTCATGGCTGCAATCACCATCTGCAGCGATTTTGGAGCCCCCAAAAATAAAGTCTGACACTGTTTCCCCATCCATTTCCCATTATAATTCTACAAACAGTCCCTTTCAAGGGATTCTACTGATTTTGGGGGGATCTGGTCCTGAACATAAATAGTGATTGTATCACCAACATCAACTGTATGTACACATGAAGTGTCAGTTAGCTCTGAATTAGGGAGTGGAGCTGGAATATGACACTTGGATGACAGAAGATACAGTTTTAGTTCTGGCACTTTTCCTGACTTACTGTTTGATCTAGAATTAGTCATTCAACCTCCCTGGGCTACAATTTCTCAAGGGTAAATTAACTAAATTGTTGGGACATGAGATTGATATAGCTTTTTTCCAAATGATTATATGGAGATTTTATAATAATAAGGTGTTTACTTAAAAATAATTAATGTGACCTTATCCAACTTAGTAATGAAACCAATTCCACTGTTATAAAAATATGGAAGAAAATATATATGGACTTGAGTTGGATTTTTAATGAAAGACCAGGTTGGTTCTGAAGAAAAAAACAAAACTTCAGGATTTGCATCATAACAGAGCACATAAGTAATAACAAAAAAACAATTGTTCACGTTTATATTTTGAATTAGTATATTTTTTTCATTGAAAAAGTTCCTCTATAGGAAAAATTTAAAAATGCTACAATGATATAATAAATAAATGAACTCTCATAAAATTATAATGTAAGACAGGGAAGGGGCTTTTTCTTGATTTGTTAAAACTATAATCACTTGGAAGAGACATATAAGTATTATGCTGATTTAATCAATAGGATTGACTATGTACTATGATTCAGTCTCAAAACACTAGGTGTGGCCAGAGCAGAGGTTTAAAATTACTGAATGCTCCGATACTCTGGCCCATCACTGTTGGGTGAATAAGCACCAACTAACAAAAAGTTAGAAAAGGAAGATCATGGCATCTGGTCCCATCACTTCATGGCAAATAGATGGGGAAACAGTGGGAAGAGTGTCAGACTTTATTTTGGGGGGCTCCAAAATCACTGAAGATGGTGACTTCAGCCATGAAATTAAAAGAAGGAAGGAAAGTTATGACCAACCTAGATAGCATATTCAAAAGCAGAGATGTTACTTTGCCCACAAAGGTCCATCTAGTCAAGGCTATGGTTTTTCCTGTGGTCATGTATGGATGTGAGAGTTGGACCATGAAGAAGGCTGAGTGCCGAAGAATTGATGCTTTTGAACTGTGGTGTTGGAGAAGACTCTTGAGAGTCCCTTGGACTGCAAGGAGATCCAACCAGTCCATTCTAAAGGAGAACAGCCCTGGGATTTCTTTGGAAGGAATGATGCTAAAGCTGAAACTTCAGTACTTTGGCCACCTCATGTGAAGAGTTGACTCATTGGAAAAGATTCTGATGCTGGGAAGGATTGGGGGCAGGAGGAAAAGGGGACGATGGAAGATGAGATGGCTAGATGGCATCACCAACTCGATGGATGTGAGTTTGAGTGATCTCCGGGGGTTGATGGACAGGGAGGCCTTGCATGCTGCGATTCATGGGGTCACAAAGAGTTGGACACGACTGAGCAACTGAACTGAACTGAACTGAACAAAAAGTAATAGAGAAGGCAATGGCACCCCACTCCAGTACTCTTGCCTGGAAAATCCCATGGATGGAGGAGCATGGTGAGCTGCAGTCCATGGGGTCGCTAAGAGTCAGACACAACTGAGCGACTTCACTTAAACTTTTCACTTCCATGCACTGGAGAAGGAAATGGCAACCCACTGCAGTGTCTTGCCTGGAGAATCCCAGGGACCGGGGGAGCCTGGTGGGCTGCCCGTCTATGGGGTCTCACAGAGTCGGACACGACTGAAGTGACTTAGCAGCAGCAACAAAAAGTAATGTAACTAGGAACCATTGGATATTAGATGCATTATAAATATCCGGATTGCATATGTTTTCTGTACTGTTTTTAGTACTGGTAAATGTGTGTAGGTGAACTAGAAGACAAAAGAAAACATGTGATCATGACCAACAGGGATAATGGAGCACTGTCTTGGGATTCTCTGTACTCTGGCATATCTTCTTCTGTGGATCAATTTAAGTAATATTGTCTCATATATCAGAAAAAAAAAAAAAAAAGGTTATTGGAGTCTCCAGGCATGTACAAGGAATTAGTTTTTAGTTTCTATCAACCATAACACATTTTATTAAAGCATTCAAGCTTTCCAGTGACACCATCTTACCTATAGGACTAAGTCCTGGAATATACAATATTTTTTAAACGGGGCTTGATTATCATTATGTTCTTTGAGACATAGCCAGCAAATGACATTTAGAAAATAATCATGCCTTCCTAAGACCCCCACAAATCACAAAATGCTTTCATAGATTTTATGGACTAGGAAAGAACCAAGTGAAACAGATTACAGTATCCCAGGATTTTCGAAGGGGAAACAAAGGTTCAAATACACTGCAAATTATACATCATTTAACTTTACAGTAGAGCTTTCAACCAAAGTATTTTGTTTCTAAATTAAAATATGCAAATATTTTCTTCAATTTTCACTATAAAAGTAAAAATCATTGACTCCTACAAAACTTTCTGATGATACAAAAATATCTGAGGAATAAGCCCAGTAAATTCATTTATTTGTTAGGAAATTTATTAGGGATTTATTTGGAAAAAAAAAATAGCTTCAGGTGTGATAATAAAAAAATTATCTAGAATATACAAAATTTTACCTTTAAGTATAAAAATATCTAGCTCACAAATCTAATGCAAGATAGACATCTTAAAGACCAAACGTCTGTGTCTATCATCAAAGTGTTTCTGTGCAAGGAGATGTGATCGACTAAAATTGTATCCTTCTCTGTACAACTGTACACTACAAATACATTGTTGCTTTGGTTGAAAGATAAAGATTCAGTTGCTAGGAAAAACTTTAAGACTTGTTAAAAATGGTTCATTTTAATTGATGATATCTTTATTTCTTCTTTGCTGTAGGCCATATGTTACAACAGAAAGAATTTTTATTTGAGACAAAAAGATCTGGAATTGACTTTCTACTCATGCATCTACCATCTGTATGATATTAATCAAGCCACTGTGATGGACTTCTCTATGGTCAATCAGCAATCTCATAGACCTCCTTCATTGCTGCCCTTTGCCAGATTCTTCTGAGCTCTGCCTGCCTGCCAAGATCTCTCATCTTTGCTTGATCCATCATCAATTTTCTCCTCTGAACATGTGCGTGTGTATAATCCTGAGTTATGGCCATTCCCAACCAGACTGATGCCAATTAATCCTCAAGTGACCTTGCTGCAGGGATAGAAAATCTAGACCCTGATCATCAGTCTGGGTACCTTGACTATTATTCTGCCAATTCTTTCTGCCAGACTTGAATATTATCCCCCTTCTAGGTCCTCATTCTGATTCTTCTTCCCTCTTTCCCTCAGTGAACATGGAGTACAGACAGACTCATGTTTCGGCTCTTGGCTCTCGGTCTTGGCATCTCCTATGCGGTTCTGTTACATCATGATCCGGCAATGGCTCAAAAATCACACTTCAGAACCCTTATCTATTTTTGATATGGAGATCTTCTACAGATTCAATCCTTTCTCTTTGAAATTTTCAAATTTCTGTTCAAAGAAAATAACTTCACATACTTCTCAATGAACAAAATATAGATTTCAGGAATATATAAATGAGTTTGCTTTAATATCTACACTATTAGTCTCTCTCACACAAATGTTCTGAATATTCTGTTTGTCCTCTTAGGTACATTTTCCACAATCCTCCACCTTATGCCTTGCCCCAGAAGACTGAATTCACCATCAGGCTACCTGGCTCTCTAGCTTTCATTTGGCTTGACCAATGGAAGGCTATACTGGCACGAAACCAGTGTGAGATGTAGAGAGAGGCTGAGCTACTTGTGCCCCAATCCCCACAATGCAGAGGGTAGACAGAGGCTGTGTCCTCTAGTTGGGAAGCCCTTTTCTTACAACAGCAGCTCTAAGTAGGTCATGTAAACCTCTCTGTCTCCTTTCTCCTCCTCACTGTTACCAGCCCATTCTCCTCTCCCTTAGTCCTACCTACACACACACATTAATAAATAACATAATCATAAAATCCTTCTTACTTCTTTTTGTATGTCACCTGCTGTTAATAGAATCTTGACTAATACAGTTTCCCCATACCAAATTTAACAGAGTTGTATCCACTGCAGGTGCTTAGCTCTCTTTTGAGAAATAATTGGTCCCTGAACGTAAAGGGAAGAAGGAACTGGCAGAAATAGTTTACAACCCTTCCATCAGTATTTTAAAATGCAAGTTCTCAGTCATACTCTCTCTATATATAAAGATATACAGAGCAGTCAAATTTAATAGAACATTTTATATACTTTAATAATGTTTAAGGTTTAATTCTATAAAGGAATATTTGAGGTAAAGAAAAGACATTAGTGATATGTATCCTTTCTTATTCAGTTTATTTCATACTCAGAGTTTTAAAAATCTTTTTCAAGTCTGAAAAATTCCCTGCTTAAAAATCAGGTCTATAATTATGATCTTGAGAGTCTAATGATTTTAGTTTTCCCTTTCCCTCTAGCCCCCTTTGAAGCTGCATCATTAAATGATCATTTGCACATTTTTTTTCTTATACCACTGATGAGTAGTACATGGAAGTTCTGAATAATCAGTCAAGCATTCATGTTAGGTTTTCAGAGAAGACATTCTGGCCTTTGCTTGGGTAATTGAAAAAGAGGACAATTTCCCCTGGATACTTTAGTGATCATCTAACAAATCGTTCCTACTATCTAGTCCCACATTTCAGCTTCAGATGTATTTCTGTTTCGCTTTATCACATAACTTGTAAGATCAGTAGCATTTGCTTTAGTAATTATATATCAGCAAACATTTTCAGCTTTCTTGAAAGGTATTCTGACAGGCTTCTAAGCCATGATAATTCAAGATATTGCTGGATGACTGTTGTAGCAGAAGCAATGGCATTTCTCTACGACTGGTTTTCTCTTCTGAGTGCATCACTAGCCCACATTTTTCAGGTTCTTATGCTCAGTTACAGTAATCTGACAAGATTCCAGCTCACTCTGAGAAAAAAAAATGATGGGTGCCATTCTTAAACCTGCTCTAAGAAAAACTCAAACCATAAAGTCATCACATTTTTTTCCTTCTTTTGGCTGAATAATATGGAGATAACAAACAAGAGTGACCATGAAAATCACGTGTCATAGAAAACAGAGACACATCAGTACAGGTTGCTGAACTGCGTGGAACAGCATCCCTGCCTGCCTGCCTGCCTTTTAGAATTTGCCTTTTATTGTAACTGAGCAAGAAATACACTTCTCTTTTGTTTGAGCCAATATACATTTTAGGTGTAATTTTTTACAAAGAATGACTTACCCAACACTAACAATGTGACCAAATAATTCTCTCTCAAGATGGTTGAAAATACTTTTATTTGTCTAGTGAATTTTTTGGATAGTATATTTTCCTCTAAGATGCTACTAATGTCTTTCCTTTTACATGGAAGCTTTCAAAAAATGTTTCAAAAACACATTTAAAAATCACTTGAGAGCACAATTAGATTCATCCATTCTAGTTGATTCTTAGCCTGAACAAAAACAGATATACTCTGTGACTCAGATCTTGTAAAGTAGACTGATATTAATCAAATAGTGGCAGGAAAAGATAGTTACAAATATAACTATTTTGAAGGAAAGAGTAATATGAAACACCTGGCTTGGTATAGTAGCAGGACAATCTTTGATAAAGTAAATGAAATCGGTACAAGGAGTAGGATTACACCAGGTAAACAAAAGCAGAGACTGCATCCCAAACAGTAGAAATAGTATGTGCACAAAATATGTGGATGGAGGGAGGAAACAGCACAATGCCTTGGTAAAAAGCCACTGTGCCTGGAGCACACAGCCAGCTATGGGGTTTGAGATAAGCCCAGAGAAACTGATGACAGCCAGAGTATGCAAGACTTCATTGGTCATATTCTTCTTTCCCATTCACTTTGTAAGTCGCTGTGACCTGGCTTCCACATACTTGAAAAAATGACTTTGTCACTGTACCTATCAGTTATCGCCACTGATTTCCATTATTACCAAACACTCCCTCTATTATTGAACACTGCTTCCTCTTCTGTTGGAAACATCAGTGCCCCACTCTCTTCATTCATCTCTAAAATTATGGCAGATTGTAATTTCCAGACCTTGCCTCAACAATAATTCCAGTCCATGCTGTTCTAGAACCTTGCTGCTACCTACCAAGCAGTGAGCCTATTTCTTCTTTACTTGAAATGAGGTGAGCTGTTTGGCTACCTCGACATGCAGAATGTAGAAAAGGAATGCTACTTCACTTCCAAGGTTAGCTCATAAAAAGCAGACAATTTCCATCTGGTTTTCTCTCTTGAGATGATCACCTTGCATCCAGCCATTATGCTGTTAGGAAGCCACATTCACATGAAGAAACCACATTTAGGTATTCCAGCCAAAACTGAAGCTAAGATTTCAGCCAGCAGTCATCACCAACCACCAGATATGAGTGAGCAAGCCTATAGATGATTCCAGCCTTTAGATTTCATGTTGCTGTAGTTGATGAGTGAAACAAAGACAAGCTGTCCTTGCTGAGCCCTGTCCAAATTTCCAATTTATGAGCTAAAGAAATGTAGTCATTGCTTTATTTTTCCAATCTTTGGAGAAGTTTGCCACACAACAATAGGTAATCAGAGCAAATATTTTGATTCCTTCTCATTTTTCTTTATTAAGTCATTTTCTTTAGTATAATAGTTTAATAAACCATGTTCTCCAAATTAGCCTTCCTTGGTGCAAATCATCACTCTATCACTTTCTACCTATGCAAGAGTACAAATTACTATACCTCATTTTACTCATCTGCAAAATTAGTAAAAACAATGGTAAATATCCCATGGTGTTATAGCAGGGATTAAATAATATAATTCATGTAGAGCATTTATTACAGTACCTGCCACATAATAAGTGCTCAATTAAAGCGTTATTTTTACTTCAACTCTGAAATTTTGCAGTTTCCCAGCATTTTAACCTTAATTCTACCATCTTATTTGATGTGTCCTTCCTCAATTCTTAACTATTCCCACTGCTTCAATTATCAAAGTGACATTTTCCTTTTTTTGACTTAAGTAGGTTTTCAGGGCACATTAAAACCAATTGCATTTTATAATTTTTCAAAGTTGTCTAATATGATACAATATTTACTCTTTCCTTCTTCAGTATATGTTATTAATATAGAATTAAGAAAAAGAACCAGGATGTGCTGAGAATTTAAAATAAAAAGTATGAGTCACCTTACAGCTAGATGGTTTCTTAGAACCAAGAAAACTGGAAGTAAGGGAGAATACCACTATTTGCTTAGGGAAAAAATTTTGTTTCAAGCAAAGCAAATCTTGAGGAGGTATAAAGACAAAAATATAATTACCTTTATTTGGAATGGTTAAAAAAGTTATTTTAAGTTCTGCTTGTTTTTAAATTTTCATTGATTGTGGTATTTGCTTATGGTTTTACCCACTAAACACCTTGTATATTTAACTGAAAATAAATAATTCTCATTAATAATTCGAAATTATGTTTTAAAACCAACCCAACATTGTAAGGCAATTATTCTCGAATTAAAAATAACTTAATAAAAAATAAAAGTAAATGTTTTTTTTTTTTAAAATACATCCTTTAAATCAGTGTTCTTAGCAGAAGTAACATACTAGTGACCATCAATAACCTGACAGAGTTGGCATGCCAAAAGTGATTATTAATAGCAAAGTGAATCTTCCAGAAGAGTAATCCAATAAGAATTATTTCTAACATTTCCCATACTTCACCTTGTCAAATGTGTTTTGTGCATATCTTTCTGGTTCAAGGCTAATGATGGGTAACATATAACACTCACTATGTGTCAGGAAGTATTCTAAGCTACACAGCAGATTTAACTGCCATGGATTTCAAAACAACACATTGGTACCACTATCATCTCCATTTTTTTAGATAAATCAGGAAGGTTTAAGCCTACCTAAATTCTTGGCAGCTACCTAAGTACTTGTTGGGGTGGGGATTTGAGCAACCACTGTCTACCTCCAGAACCCTACTGGTAGTCACTGTACAATTTAATGAACCACTGAGGTCTATAGTATTCGGTCCAATGTCTGCAGCACAGCCATCAAAATCTTCCCTGATCTGTTCCCAGTTCTTTTTGCCCACCTATCCCTCCCTCCCCTTATCTGTGTACCAACTAGCTCCAACTAAACTAGAAGAGTGACCGTTACTCAAGAACACTTTGCATTTTTGTATCCCATTGTCTCTTTAAAAACTCCTACATTTGGTATGCTTTTGTTCTTCCTGTGTCAAATTCCTGACAATTATCATCAGTTCAGTTAAGTCTCCTCCATGGAGACTGACTTGAGGTAACCTTATTTGTGACACAGAAACAAGCCCTATCTTTCCCTTTCCTCAGGAAATATCCTTGTTACCTCTCATGTATTCATTTAACATGTTATATCCTAAGCATTCTGAGAGTAGAAGCTTTTGTACCTTCTTTGTTCCCCCAAAATTACTGGCATAAAGCCTTGAATAAAATCAGTTTTAAAAAACTGGTTTGATTTGACTTAGGTTCATCATTCCACGTCGCTCTACAACATAGCATTCTAAGAAATTGTGAAGAATCACTGTTTGTAAAAACCTGATGAATAATCTTTTCTGTTAACATGGTTTGATATCTGGCATCTAGTGTATATGTAAGATATGTGAAATACCCAGACTCTACGATTATTTTTATTTCATGGTAAAATATGAATGACAAAACATTTCCAATTATTCAAATATATTATCAAAGATGACTCAAAGGTCAAGTTGACATATTCAAAAAGCTGAAGATTACTATGTTATTTGATTAATTTAAAGCACTCTTGACATTCAGCCATGGTAATCCAATCAAAACAAGATTATGTGTTTTGTGCCTTGGGATTATTCAGTTATTTTTCTCCATTCTTCATAATTAACAACATCCAAGCAAGTGCATTTTTTTTTCAAAATAGAGATGTCACAATATGTTTCAAAAAAATAACACAATAAATGTTCATCTCCTTCATGATGTATTTGTATTTTATGTACTCTGTACTGCAGACTAATTCATCTCTATATTAAATGTTTCAACACAACAATGATATTTTCCTACCTTCATATTTGAATTCTCCTAACAACATTTATTCTATAGAGGTACAAAATTTCCCTTAGTGGTCATCAATCTTATATTTCTTTTTTTTCTTTTTTGGTGTGTGGGAAATTTAATCAGATCATCCTGTTTAATCTGTCCAATGTGTTCCATTCTCTCTCTCTCTTCCACTATCTCAAAATTAATGAACTTTCACAACTTAAATGTTCATCCATAACATAAACGTTCATCCATCTTAAACTATTTTTTTTTACTTTGTTTAATATGTAGTAGGCAAGAAAGTGCCTAATCAAAAGGTACCAAAAACGTCTCCTGCTGTATTGATACAAAGCCACTGGAGTAACACAGAAACAATTGCTGTGGTTTGTTGCAAAGCAGACAGAGAAACATTCCCAAGGGCAAAATAATATTGTGGCTCAACCCTCTATGAGCGCGAGTGTTTGATTATGTACACTCTCAGGGAGTTTATAAACCAGGTAGAACAATCAGGGAGTGCTTAAGTCTAAGCACCACTACAAGGAGGATATTGACTAAATGAATTTTCTCTACAATAGAATTACCCTGCTGTGTATAACCATGCATTTCAATCACTTTGATGTATTAGCCAATCAGTTCAAGCAAGTTTAGTTTTCTTAATGGAGCTTAATCAGACTTTTACAGAAAATATTTTTATGTAAAATAATTCAACAACATAATGATTTATTTTTCTCTTTCCTGGCATGTGTTAGAAATCTGGTCTCTTTAGCCAGACTTCTGTACACTGAGACACTAAGATTTAATACCTTTGGCTTTGTAAGATGCATGAAGGGAAGCCTGTCAGAACATAATTGCGTAACTGTCAAAAGAGAGCCAGCACATACATTTCACAGAGCAGAATATCCCCAGCAAGGCTCCAGACTTGTAACCTTTTCTTAAAACGCCATTTTCTTTTTAAAGCTTCTTCCCACTTTGGTTCTCATCTAAGCCATCCATTGTGGCTCTTATCCTGTTTTACCATAACTTTGTTCTTATCTGGATAACTGCATCTGACTGTGCTTATTCTCCCAAAGCTGCCCTTGACATTTTAAGGGGCTATATCCTGAGTTCTTACCTCTTTTGACTGCAGACCCAATTGCTGCTGTTTTGGTATCAAATTACCTCTAAAATCTTCGTTTAAATAAGGATGAAGCTCATAGTCAAGTTCAACTTACAATGTTTTGATTTATCTTCCTGGAAAGATGTTTAAGGCAATTATAATAGCTGATGGAAATATGTCATTTTGCCTGAAAGTTAAACAACAGACTCAGGCCTGCATTAACCAATCAAGGTAAAATGATGACCACTTTGGTCTGGATGTGTAATTCCTATGATGTACATGTGTACACATGCACACACATGGAAGTTAACAGTGAAGATTGTACATCCATAAATTAACTAGATTTCTTTCTTTACAGATTATCAACAAAATGATGTTAGGCTCTATCAGGGGATCAATTTAGGACAAACATTAAAATAAGCAGTACTTTGAAAATATACCTTAAGTGTGGTTTAGAGGCATCCATGTGAATTCCTGGCATCTGGTCCCATCACTTTATGGCAAATAGATGGGGAAACAATGGAAACAGTTGGCAGACTTTATTTTCTTGGGCTCCAAAATCACTGCAGATGGTGACTGCAGCTATGAAATTAAAAGATGCTTGCTCCTTGGAAGAAAAGCTATGACCAATCTAGACAGCATATTAAAAAGCAGAGACATTACTTTACCAACAAAGGTCCATCTAGCCAAAGCTATAGTTTTTCTAGTAGTCATGTATGTATGTGAGAGTTGGACTATAAAGAAAGCTGAGCACTGAAGAATTCATGCTTCTGAACTGTGGTGTTGGAGAATACTCTTGAGAGTCCCTTGGATTGCAAGGAGATCCAACAAGTCCATTCTAAAGGAAATCAGTCCTGAATGTTCATTGGAAGGACTGATGCTGAAACTGAAACTCCAGTACTCTGGCAACCTGATGCAAAGAACTGACTCATTGGAAAAGACCCTCATACTGGGAAAGATCAAAGGCAGGAGGAGAAGGGGATGACAGAGGATGATATGATTGGATGGCATCACTGACTTGATGGACATGAGTTTTAGCAAGCTCCAGGAGTTGGTGATGGACAGGAAAGCCTGGGGAACTCTAGTCCATGGGGTCACAAAGAGTTGGACATGACTGAGCAACTGAACTGAACTAATGTGACTTCCTGATTAACTTAAGTGCTGCTCTTATTCAATATAAATATGCTTGTGGCTATGTACATTTCATACATCATTTGCACTACTCAATAACATCTGAAGAATATTAATCAGGCTAAAATAAGAGATGGGAAGCTAAAGAAATTCAATAGAAACATGTAGCAGAGTGAACTTTCTGACCTCTCTTTGTAGAAGAGAGTTAAATCTATTACATAGAATTAGGCAACAAATACACAGAAAAGATTTGCCACAGGGTTATCAGATTTCATAATAATCAGCAACAGTGATGCCACCTTCCTGTGAATTTGAGAACTGTGGAGTTTAAATTAAAATGAAATGCCCTAGATTAGGCATTAGATAAAGTTACCCATTATATTATTAATTTTAATTAGATTCTTTGCAGCTTATGTTCTTTGATCTGAGCTAAGCAATTAAGCCTATTTTACTTTCTAATTGGATTATAGTGTATGTCTTGCTAAATCCAAAGATAAGTGAATGTATAGGCCCTATATATGTATACTGCTTTGGGGTGAGTATCTTATTTATGGAAATGTGCATGCATGCAAGAACACATTCAAAATTTTATTTGACAATAGCAGTCATGGTGATATTTCCAGAGATACTGTAAACCATAATTTTTTACATTTATGAAATGTGTCCTGTTGAGTTCCTAGTTTTTAAAGCATAGGATTTTGAAATCCAGAAGGAAGACATTTCCTAGTGGGAAGAATCTGAGGGAGAGGGTGGGATGATTTGGGAGAATGGTATTCTAACATGTATACTATCATGTAAGAATTGAATCGCCAGTCTATGTCTGACGCAGGATACAGCATGCTTGGGGCTGGTGCATGGGGATGACCCAGAGAGATGTTATGGGGAGGGAGGTGGGAAGGGGGGTTCACGTTTGGGAATGCATGTAAGAATTAAAGATTTTAAAATTAAAAAAAAAAACAAAAAAAACAGGAATCTGAAGGATGCCAGTATACAAGGAGGGATCCAGGAGTCCAGAAGAAAAAATACAGACCACTCAAAAAGGGAGATGTCTCTATGTTTTTAAACCAGACATATGATTTGATGGTGTAGCTTTATCTTGAATCAACTTTCAGGCTGTTGAAAACTTTCAATTATGTTAAAGATGACTTTTGAGGTTAAAAATAATGATAACTGCAACATTTGACTGAGCAATTACTATATTCCAGACATGGTAATAAGCGTTTTACATAAATCATCTCATTTAACCTAGCTTCGACCCACTGGAGTAAATTTTTTCTTAAGTCCACTTTCCAGAAAACATGAAGGAAACTGAAAATGTCAAGAGTAGAGGCTTAATTTGACTTGACCTTACTGCTTTGTGTCAGAAAAGTGCCTTGAACCCATGTCTGTATGACTCCAAAGCTTATACGTTTTAACTACTACCTTTCTCTATAGCAATTCTAATTCAATCAAGAGTTTTAAGAACCTCTCTCAAACTCCATTTTCCACTTGTAAAGTGGAGCCTGAAATGCCTACAACTCTTAGTGATATTGTATAAATTAAATCATTCTTATTTTTAAACATAATTAGTGTTATATCATCAGGGAACACAATAGATGAGTCAATATATTTCTTCTTTTCTAGATTTTGTTTTTTCTGGCCCTGCCACGTGGCATGGAGGATATTAGTTCCCCAACCAGCGATGAAATCTGTACCCCCTGCATTGAGAATTGGGAGTTTTAACCACTAGAACACAAGGGAAGTCCCTATTTCTTTCTTTTTGTTTTGTTTTATTTTGAAACCCCAGCTACCAGCTACATGTAGGAATCATCTAGTGCTTGAATACAACAGCATTTATTTAATACATTCACTTCTGAACTGGTCTTCTTGCTTTCCCTCCTACTCTCTCTCCTATGGCTTATTTCCACCTATTAGAATGACCCAAATAAAATATAAGTCATGCAGCACTTTGTCAACTTGCAATGGTTTCCCATTTCATACAAAAGCTTCTTTTGTAATTCACAAGGTCACCATGATCTGACTGCACAACTGTGTGACTTGGTCTCATGTCAGTCACCTGCTCACTGTACTAATTCCACCAGATAGACGTCTGCTATTTCCTCATAAACTGGCAAACACTCAGCCCAGGGCCCTTGTGCTTATTATCCTTCCTTCTACCTGCATACATAAGTTTTGCTCCTTTTTTAAACATAAGTCTCAGCTCAAATGTGACCTTCTCTGAGATGCACCCCGACTGCTCTATCAAAGCATTATGGAAAGCACAAATACTCCACCAACATTACTCTCTTCACTGTTTACCCCTTAGTCTTGGTTTTTAAATAACATGTATTATACTACTCTCTACTTACATATCTATAATTTTTATAATTATCTTACTGAAACATAGATTCCATAAGAGAAAAGGAAAAGATTGGCTTTTTTGTTTTTCACTGTAGCTTCTCCAGAGCAGAAAAGTGCCTGACACATTGCATTAATCCAATTTAAAAATGATGAGTGAATGAATGAGCAGATATATATTGATGCTCATTATATTAAAGGTACTATTTTAGGTATTATGAAATTAACATGGTATTATAAACTTCATTTCCAAGGATATTTTTCAATCTTCTCATATGACACAAAATTTTATATAACACTGAGCTATTACACTTGAGAAGGACATATTCCCTATTGGGGAGGCTCCAGGAACAGAAATGCTGGAGTAAATTATCTGATTATGTCTAATACCTGCATTTCTCTAAATGTCAGAGCCAGGCACATTTGGCAATCACTCAGCCCAGGGCCCTTGTGGTTAATCCCATTCTATATTTTAAGGGTAACCCTTTTTGTATATAATGTGACTTACACTAGTAAATTTAAAGCTGACTCATATCTTGCCTGATTTTCCAGAGTCTGAATAACATACAGGAACAGAGTTCAACTTTTCCCCTACACTACCTATTGGTATTTCTACTCCTCTCTCTCGCGCTCTCTCTCTCTGCTAACTGCTCCTATTGCCTGCTGGATATATCCTAGTCTTTGCTGTCGGAACTTCTATCCTTTGCTTAACCGTGTGATGTAGTATCTAACCTCCACTCTGACCTCTCATTCCACTGTTTTCATTATGATATCACTCTAAAGTCACAATTTTGAAGAATGTTTTAATTTAACAAACACAAATCATCGTGACCAAATCTACTGATCAAAGAAATAAATCACTATATTTAAAGTCAACAGCTACATATACTATCATTTAATATCTTCTGGTACTTCTTTTCATTACTCATTAGGTGTGCATATCCTCCTAAAATGTATATAGACTATTTCATCATTTCTACATTGTTACAATATGCTGTGGTAAGTTACCTGTATATAAGAAATGGGGTTTCAATGAAGTTATAAATAGAATAATAGACTCTGTGTTGGAATAAGACATTCTTGTTCTAACAAGAATGGTAGAACAAGACATTCTACCATGGCTCACTGTAATAGTTTTCTATCAATTTTTAATGAAACAATAGTATATAAAAAGCACTTTGTAAATTTTCAAATGATTTAATATATAAACTACAATTTATAGAACTGTATAGGATATAATTCAAAGTATACATGATTTTTCAGATTCAAAATATTCTTATCACTTTGCCACATGACTCACTAAGTATGTGTTATAAATGAAAAGAATATTTTTCATCTGATACATAATAAAGATTTTACAAAGATGAATATGAAAATAGCATATATGACATAATGAGAAAACTAGATGAGATTAAACTATACTTTTACATAATAAATTCTATTTAAATTAAAAACAAGAAGCTTGCTATATTATATTATGAAATAAAAATAATTTGTACTTTACAGAACACCTGTCTGTGTGTTTACTTTATAATTGCATTTTTAAATGTTAATGTGAATAATATTTATTTTGAGCTAGACAAGAACATTAAAAATTAATTAAAATGATATTCCCAGGAAAAAATATTTAATGTATTTAACATTTAACACATTATTGTAGGTTTTAATTATTAACATATTCCATCATATCTAAATGAATATCTGTGAGGGTCAAGTCAGGATGCCTATACCTTCACATCAAAAAAAATCATTATAGCATCCTGAGTTTGGTTAGCTATTCAAACTTCTCTGCCTATTCAGCACTCTCATTTTCTATTACGAACACTCATTGTCTCAGGTTGGCTTTTTTTGAAATATTTTTCTAAGGCCTATGGCCTTAGAGTTTATATTTATTTATTAATTGTTGTTTGCTGTTGCTGTTTAGTTGCTAAGTTGTGTCTTACTCTTTTGAGACTCCATGGACTGTAGCCTGCCAAACTCCTCTGTCCATGGGATTTCATAGGCAAGAATACTGGAGGGGGTTGCCATTTTCTTCTTCAAGGAATCTTCACCACCAAGGGATTAAACCTGCATCTTCTTCACTGCAGGGGGATTCTAGACCACTGAGCCACTGGGGAAGCCCCATCTGTCTAGTATTGGAAATGTTTTATTATATAAGACTTTGGGAGTGTTCGAAAAAAAATTCTCCTTGCAAAGTATACTACCCTGGGCAACTTACATGGGTTTCACTTTCAATAACCCACCTTATAGCTGTGAGGATGACATCATAAAAATACATAAAGCACCTGATACATATTTAATAGTCAATTTCTACTTCCTTTTCTCTTAATTTCCTATTATGAATAAAAGCCAACATTGCCCAATCCTTAACTAGTATAGCCATTACCTTTTCAAATTTGATTCTTACTAATTTACATGTCCTACTTTTATAGTCAATGTATTCTTTAATCAAACTTAATGTCTTAAACAAGCTCCTCCTAATACATGATCATTTCTTCTATTCATAGTTTCCTCTAATGAAATAATATCCCATAAACTTTATCTATCACAATTTTACTCAAATTTCACCACTCAAGCAACATGTACCACTAAAGAATCTCCTATTTCCAGATCAGTATGAGCCCTTTTTCTATGCTTTAATAAAACTGGATTTTTATTTCTTTGCACATTTTTTTCATGGCAGGAGAATTAGTTTATCTTGAAATCTTTCACAGTAGATACCCCAGTAATATTTTTTTTTTAATGGTGTTTTGGGCAACTGTCTGTGAAATAAAGCTACAAAACTGTTCTGCATTCCATCTAAAATTTGTAATAGAAACAGATTCTCATGAAGCTCTAGAGTGTGAAGAATCTGAAAGCCAACATTCTTTTCTACTTAAATAAGAAAATAAGGTGTTTGGGGCTATTTTGTCATTTGTTAGAAAAATTCCAATATAAAAATTCGAAGAACAAGGTTTTGCTAAACTCATTTTTTCAACTTATTTAGCCTCTGTCTTTGTTGTGTGATATTTGATTGCTTTCTTTCTAACTTCTCTATCCTGCTTTGAAAAATTCACACACACACACACACACACACACACACACAAATGTACTTGCATGTCCTTGAAGCTGCTCATAACTTGACTGATAAAAGTTTTGCAGTTGTCATTTTTGACAATTGGGTTTAATTAAAATTATCATATTGTATTCTCTTCTTTAATTGCTATTCAAATTTTAGGTGCTACATGGGGAATAACTAAAAACTTGGGTTTTTTTCAATGCAATCTTTTTCTAAGTCACTTCTCAAAAGTATATGTCAATAGGTGCTGTTTCTTTTTGCAATGAAGACTATTTCATATCTGAATTTCTCTCATTATAGTTACACATTTCTTACTACCATTTCTGTTGTTAACATGTTCGCTCTGACTTTGCTAGCAGGACTGATCTTGTTGATTTTCTATTGAACTGGGTAGACAATTAGCACTGTATTATCTCCATAGATAGTTGGGCCTTCCTAAGTCATTTATCAATTCTTATTACCATGAATGTGGGAGTAATTGAAATTCTGTGTTACTGTCACCTGCCATTGAATGTGACTTGAATTCTCTGTGATACCTTCCTGGCTCTTCTCATTATACAACTTCTGGTAATTTATGCACTCCGTGAACATTCCGATTCAGTTGTGTGAGATATGGGATGTACAGATGTTCTGCAATACTGCCACAAAATATTTCATAAAAAATAATGGAAGTTTAATATATGACAACCATATAATTATGTACTAGATGTGCTCGAATGTGGAATATGTGGGGTTACAGAGAAATTACAGAGAGAAGCTTCATGTTTATCTTTTCTTTAATAATAGAAAAATGCCTCTAGCTAAGCTTATTAAAATATGTCCCCATATGGTATTGCATTTTCTTCCCCATGATAGGTAATTTAGGACTGCCAAAGCCTTATGACTCAGTGAGAAATCAAAAACAGAAGTGTGTAACCCTAGCTCAGAAGAAATTTCCTTATATGCTAAGGAGTTATATCAGTAAGTACTCACTTCTCTCCTTTCAGTCACTCACACAAAAGTCATCAAACTTGGGGTTCTGGTGTCTTCTAAATGGTAGATTCTTAAATTCATTTGAGATTGTTAAAATTTTTAAATTCATGGAATTAAATTACTGTACTTTATGTAAACCTCCATGAAAAACAGGGGAAAGTCACATCTATTCATTGATATCTTTCAATTCAAGAGTGTCCTTTGCACTACTTGTCTCTTGATTTAGCATCTGAGTGAATGCAAAGTTAAACCCTGTGCGATCCACTGTTTACCCCAAGTTGTATATAAACTATAAGCATAGCCTATCCTAATTCAGTCAGGAAAAAATTTTCTTTCAAAAGTTCGATGCAGGATACAGGATGCTTGGGGCTGGTGCACTGGGATGACCCAGAGAGATGGTATGGGAAGGGTGGTGGGAGGGGGGTTCAGGACTGGGAACTCATGTACACCTGTGGTGGATTCATGTTGATGTATGGCAAAACCAATGCAGTATTGTAAAGTAAAATAAAGTAAAATAAAAAATAAAATAAATAAAAATAAAATTAAAAAAAAAAGAAGTATTTTTCTTGAGTTCATTTATTAAACTCTGTGACTAAATATTTCTAGAATCTCCTCTTTCTTTTCCAAATATTAACAATGACTTAGTCAAAGTACTTTCTCTCCTAGATGATTACTAACAGTCCTCTTTTTCATTTGACACTGTTCCAGATAGATTTTTTTGTTAAAGGAAATTCCAGTACTTTGATTTTCACATTTAATGTCCTGAAATGATTTCCCATTAACCATAAAAAAAGTATATGTACCATACATACCAGACCCTTCTTAATCAGAATAATCTTTCCTGTTCCCTTTCTTAATATTACCCACTTGGAAAGTAACTATAGTTCCCAAAACTCAAGATGCTCACTCATATCTTTGCCTTTTTTATACCTGAAATCTTCTTAAAATCTCCTCCCTATCACCATATGGTCAAATTTCTACTTAGAAATCAGATCCTGATAGAGTTACCTTATAACCCTGCAATTCCACTTCTGGGCAGATATTCAGAGAAAATTCTAATTTGAAAAGATAGATGCACCCCAATATTCACTGTAGCACTATTTACAATAGCCAAGACACAGACACGACTTAAATGTCCATCAACAGAAGAATGGATTAAAAAGATGTGGAATACAGATATGATGTTTTATTTATACACACATACATAATGGAGCATTATTTAGCCATAAAAAAGTAAAATAATGCCATTTGCAGCAACATGGATAGATCTAGAGATTATCATATTAAGAGAAAGACAAATATATGATATCACTTACATGTGGAATCTATATTATACAAATGAACTTATTCACAAAACAAAAACAGACATGGAAAACAAACTGTGGTTACCTAAAGGAAGAGAGGGAGGAGGAAGTATCAATTAGAAGTTTGGGATTAGCAGATATGAATGACTATATACAAAACAGATATAAACTATAAGGTCCTACTGTGTAGCCCGGAAACTATATTTAATATTCTGCAACAAACCATAATGGAAAAGAATATATATATATATATATATATATATATATATATATATATTTATTTATTTATATATATATATTTATATATGTATAACTTTGCTGTACACTAGAAATAAATACATTGTAAATCAACTATACTTCAATTAAAACAGGTCCTGTGATTCTGCAATGCCTTAGATAGCTCAATTAATTCTCATCCATACTAAAATTATTCATCCTATTATTACTATGCTATATATTGTTTAATGTTTTAAACATGCTTTTTAAAAACAGAGGTGATCTAAGCCATCTTTGCATCTCAAGTCTTGCAAAATATCATACTCATGACATGGGCAATGCATTTTGATTGGAACTTAACTCGATTTAATTTAGCATATTTTTTATCATTCATTTCCTGTGGAATATTTTATTTTGTGAATATACAATATATATAAAAGGGTATAGTACTTCTATACAATGTGGATTAGAAATTCAACTATGTATACAAATGGTGACATCTAATTTGTACAAATGTATTCATTTCTCCTTCTTTATTGAAAAACCCACAGTTCTAAGAGTTGCTTTTACTCAGAAAAGGTTGCTTATTCACTAGAATCTTTACCAGCAAATTTTCTCCAAACCTCATCTCATCTTTACCCTTCACAGCTGTTCTTCTGTATCCCTTGTTGAAACTTTTTTTGTCAAAGATCCTTGCAATTTCCTACTACTGAACTCCTGCTTTTATCCTTTGTTATATTCTAGACATTTAATTAGGAAAAATAATCTCTAAATGTATTGTTTGCATTCCTGGAAAAAGATCATTTGAGTTCTAAATAAGTGACTTACATACAGACTTGTAATATAAAAGAATGTGCTTTTTAATTAGAACAGTGAGGATCAGAAACATTAATGCAAATAGAAATACACTCATAAAACATGAGATGCTGGTTTCCTAAAGACCATATGTTTCCACCTATTAAGTTTTAAAATGAGGAAAAAACAACTAAGACAGAGGTTAGTTAAAATGCTTGTCTCAAATCACATGTACAGTTAGCAAAGTACCCAGAATGAAAGCTCTACTTTCACAGATTCCCAACTTAAGGCAACACCCAGTATTGCAAAGCCTTTCTGAGGAAAAAAAAAAAAAAAAACAGCTACCAGGATGCCTGGTCACAGATCTGATCTGCACTACAGCTACAAGAAAAGGGAATATTTAGACATTTTTAGCTCCTACCTGAAATATGGAAAAAGTGTCTTTGTCCCAATTTCTTACATCTAGAGTATGCCTTGGAAGTTGAGATCAAGTTTGCTTTCGATTATTCTGAGAAAGTGTCTATTCATATCTGTGCTTGTACAGCCCTCGAATATTGAAGAAACTAGATATTATCTTTCTGAGAATAAGTGTAGCTTGAAAAATGCAAAGCATGGTTTTGACTTACCCTGATGCAAACTTGCTTCATGTGAATTGTGCAACTGCTCCTGGCAACTGTCTGTAGCTGAATTTATATGCTCTGTTAAACATCCAATCAACAAGTCAGCTGCTGGTACCCCTGCCATCAGAAAACTATATTTCCTTCTCCTTGCATTTAGTAAGTGCTTTAAATCCTGACATTTATTCAAGCTTGCTCAGGCTGAGTTTTTTATTTCCTCTTAGTGCTGTGCTGATTATTCACCCATGTAACTACACTGGGAATTAGCATCAAAATGGAGATATGAGGACCAACCATAAAAAAGATGTTATGAATACTCAAATCTTCAGATCAGAAAGTTTCTGCTTTAAGAGTCTAGAGCATAAATGTCAGAGAAAAACACTAACATTTGGATTTATGAAGACAACTCTGATGCCATCCAGTGGACAGTTAAGGAAATATCTCAAGTTTTCCTTTTACTAGGCCAGCTGTATTTAATGGCATGGAGAGCAAAAACACAGGCTTCCCTGTCCATCACCAGCTCCTAGAGCTTGCTCAAACTCATATCTTTCAGTTAGTACTGCAATCCAATCACCTTATCCTCTGGGTCCCCTTCTCCTCTTGCCTTCAGTCTTTCCCAGCATCAGGGTATTTTCCAACATGTCAGTTCTTCACATCAGGAGGCCAGAGTATTGGAGTTTCAGCTTCAGCATCATTCCTTCCAATGAACAATCAGGACTGACCTCCTTTAAGATCGACTGGTTTGACCTCCTTGCAGTCTAAGGGATTCTCGAGGGTTTTCTCCCACACCACACTTCAAAAGCATCAATTCTTTAGTGCTCAGCTTTCTTTATAGTCCAACTCTCATGTCCATACATGACTACTAGAAAAAACCATAACTTTGACTAGATGGACATTTGTTGGAAAAGTAATGTCTCTGCTTTTTAATATGCTGTCTAGGTTGGTCATAGATTTCTTTCAAGAAGCAAGTGTCTTTTAATTTCATGGCTCTAGTCACCATCTAGAGTGATTTTAGAGATCTGGGCTTCCCTGATAGCTCAGTTGGTAAAGAATCTGCCTGCAGTGTAGCAGACCCCAGTTTGATTCCTGGGTTGGGAAGATCCTCCGGAGAAGGGATAGGCTACCCACTTCAGTATTCTTGGGCTTCCCTTGTGGTTCAGCTGGCAAAGACTCTGCCTGAAATGTATGACTCTTTGAGTTTGATCCCTGGGTTGGGAAGATCCCCTGGAGGAGGGAATGGCTACCCACTCCAGTATTCTTGCCTGGAGAATTCCATGGACTGGATAGTCCATGGGGTTGCAAAGAGTTGGACACAACTGAGCACATTTCACTTCCACTTTCAGAGCAAAAAGAGGATGGCATATAAAAAATTTTAAGTGCATCTTCTCTGACACAGCATGTAGTCAAAATAATATATATTTCATATAATAATCATTATTATGGTATACACACGAAAAGAGAGAGTACATAGATAAAAGAATAAATCCCAAATGGTAACAGTGATTATAGATTAATGCTAATGATTTATTTTTTATAATTGAGGGAAAAATCATTTCTAATTTGCACAAAAGTTTTAACACAAGAAGCAATTCAAAAACACAATGTATTTTATTTTTTTTATTTTGAGATAGGAAGACAAATCCGGTGTGTAATATTTCACAGACTTCTCTAGTTAAGTAACACATATTCAGAAAGAAAGATTTCCTA
Organism: Capricornis sumatraensis; assembly: GCF_032405125.1. Classification (NCBI taxonomy): domain Eukaryota; kingdom Metazoa; phylum Chordata; class Mammalia; order Artiodactyla; family Bovidae; genus Capricornis; species Capricornis sumatraensis. The sequence continues at coordinate 40,224,143 of NC_091074.1, read as the reverse complement.
CATAATATCAGCACAAGAGACTGGACAGATACTTCTGTGCTATAAATTGTTAAAGGAGTTATTGTCACCTTGTTTAATTATCTGGCAAACATTTACTAGGATCCAACAACATGCTCAATTATAGCAACCAGGAAATGGAAGATGCTCTCTGCCTTTCAGAGCATCACCATGTAGTGAACTGATACGCAGAGTAATGGTAAGTGACTCTGTGGAGCTCTGTACTGGATGCTGGGGCACTTCAGGTAGGACATCCAACTCATAAAATGGAGGAGCCAAGGTAGCAATTCAGGTGGCCCAAAAGATGTAATTCCTTATCTGAGCTGAACGTTCAAGATGTAACTATAGATTTAGCCATTAAAAGAGACAGGGGAAAATGTCAGAGTTTCTTTAGGCAGAGAAAATAGACACTTCGTCTCTGAAAGCCTCCAACATAGGAAGTACAGGCTCAGTTACCCTCACAAGATAATAAATTTCTAGCAAAACTAAGAACCCTTCTAAACATTGACTCTGAATTCCAGGATAATTTTAAAGATAACAAAGCAGTTTGAATCACAAAACCTTAAAATCTTTTTAAAGTTCCTAGTGTCATGACTCCTGAAATGAGTTTGGGGATGGTCATGTAGGTTCCTGGATAAACACTGAGATAAGCTTGTGATAAAAAGCCTCCTTCATATTACAGTCCCCTTTCAGTTTCAATAGTCTGAACCCCAAACCATACTTCAAATGTGACAGGAGCTGGATTTTGAAATCAGCCTCCCTAGTGATCTAGCTCTTCATTCATAAATTTTTCTCCCAATTTTGTTGAGATGTAATTGATTTACAGCACTGGATAAGTTTAAACTGTACAGCATAATAATTTGAGTAACCTACATCATGAAGTGGTTATCACCATTTGTTTAGTGGACATCCAGCATCTCTTAAACATATAAAAGAAAATGTTTACCTTGTGATCAGAACTCAGGATTTACTCTTAACTTTCATATATAACGACATGTAAATAATTCTCATAACTGGAAGTTTGTACCTTGTAATCATTTTCATCCAATTCCTCTTCCTTATAGCTCCCATCTCTGGTAGCCAAATATCTGATCTAATTTTTTCTATGAGTTTATTTCCATGTCTGTTTGTTGAAGTAAAATTGACCTACACATTGTGTTAGTTTCTGGAACACAACACAGTAATCCTATATTTCTGTATATTACAAAATGATCACCAGGATAAGTCTAGTTACCATCTGTCACCACATAAAGATATTTCATTACTATGAAAATTTTCCACATTATACATTTCATCCCCATGACTCATTTATTTGGTAACTGGAACTGTGTACCTCAGTCTCTCTCACCTATTTTGCTCATACTTCCAAGCTTTCCTCTCTGGCAGCCACATGATTGTTCTCTGTAAATAAAGATCTTTGCATGCACACTAAGATGTTTCAGTCATGTCCAACTCTTTGTGATCCTACGGAAGTAGCCCACCATGCTCCTCTGTCCATGAGACTCTCCAGGCAAAATACTGGAGTGGGTTGCCATGCCCTCCTCCAGGGGATCTTCCCCACCCAAGAATCAAATCCGCAATCTCTTATATCTCCTTCATTGGTAGACAGGTTCTTTACCACTAGTGTCATCTGGGAAGCCCAACTCCAGGGGTAGGGCTGAACTAATCAGTAATTAAATCACCTAGGTCATTACACACAGCCAATTAGGAATACATTTTTTATTTTTACCAAAGAAAATACAGATTCTTGATTTAAATAGTAGACAAAAATGGTATCAAAACTCTTGAAATTTTCAGGCTAGCTGTATGAATTAGTCAAAAAATTTTACCCAAAGGACATGTAAGAGGAAATTTTGATTGATTGACTCTTTTAATTCAACCAAGATGAACAGCTCACTTGGTACAAAGCAGGCATGCAAGTCAACCTTAGAAACTCAGGAAATGAGCATCTTCAGTGTTGTTAGGACCCTCCACATCTTTCCACTCTTTGTTTTTTATTTCATTGTGAACCTGATTTTTCATACAAAGTGAGAAACAGTGAACACCAGTGTGCTCATGAGCCTCATAAAGAAAGAAACAACTACTTGAAAAGGACCGACTTTCTCACTTTTAATTTTGAAAACCACAGGCATATATAATGTACCCAGCCTTGGTCCACTGGTGGTTAGATTTTTTTAAACTTAAGACTTTGGATTAGAGTAGCTGTTTTCAAACCCTGATGGTAATGTAAGAATTATCTTAGGTGACTTACTTAATTATTCTCATGTCTGATTCCTCATCTATTAAGCAGGGACCTCTGCTTTATATACTTACAGCAAAAGATTATGAAGATCTTATAAAGATTAAAAAGCACTATGGAAATGGATAGCATTGTTACCAGTGTTAAACATTAAAGAAACAAGAATTAGTAAAGTCTTATCCATCATCCTTCCTTGCATTTCAAGGGACTCATCTAGAATATCTGTCTTGGCCCAAAGTTGTGGAAATTTTAGACAATAAGAAAATTTGGCCTTTTAGTACTTTTATTTTTCTAGAGGAAATTTCTTATATCACTGTCTGAAAACCTGTCTTTGATATGGTTTGTGAGGCAAAGTTTATACACCTCACTCATACAGAAGCCAAATTATTTAAAATATTGGACTTTTAACTGAAAAAAAAGTCTAAAAGTCAAAGTGAAGACATGTTATGAACCTCTTAGGTAACATTTATATTCAGGTATTACTTAATTAACTGATTCTTAAAGCTATTTTCAACAATAGCAATTTAGTAATTCTTTAATAACATCTTTGGAAATATGAAAAGAATCAACAACCAAAAATAATATGCCTTAGCAAAGGAAATAATAAATAAAATGAAACAACAACCCACAGATTGGGAGAAAATATTTATAAATGATGTGACTGACAAGGGATTAGTCTCCAAAATTTACAAACAGCTCATGATGCTTAACAGCATCAAAACAAACAACCCAATCAACAAATGGGCAGAAGACCTAAATAGACATTTCTCAAACAAGACATACAGATAGCCAACAGACACATGAAAAGATGTTCAGCATCACTAATCATTAGAGAAATGCAAATCAAAACTATGATAAGATATCAACTCACATGAGTCAAAATGGTTATCATTAAAATATCCACAAACAATAAATGCTGGAGAGGGTGTGGAAAGAAGTAAATCCTCCTACACTGTTGGTGGGAATGTAAATTGGTACAGCCACTGTGGAGAACAGTATGGAGGTTCCTTAAAAAACTAAAGCTATATGCGAACATATAACCCTGCAATCCCATTCCTGGGCATATATACAGTGAAAAGTGTGATCGAAAAGGATACATGCACCCCAATGTCCATTGCAGCACTACATTCAAAGGCCAAGACGTGGAAGCAACCTAGATGTCCATCAGTGAAGGAATGGATAAAGATGCGGTACATATATATAATGGACTATTACTCAGCCACTAAAAAGAATGGAATAAAGCCATTTAGAGCAACATGGATAGACTTAGAGAGTGCCATTATGAGTGAAGCAAGTCAGACAGAATAAGAGAAATATCATATGACCACTCTTATATGTGGAATCTAAAAAGAAACTATATGAATGAAATTACAAAACAGAAAGAGACTCACAGACTTTGAGAACAAGCTTATGGTTGCCAGGGAGGAGTATGGGGGAAAAGGGACAGTTAGAGAGTTTGGAATTGACACATACACACAGCAATATCTAAAATGGATAACCATCAAGGACCTACTGTATAGCATGTGGAACTCTGCTCAATGTTATGAGGCAGCCTCACAGCAGGGGAGTTAGGGGGATAATGGATACATCTCTCTGTATGGCTGAATTCTTTCACTGTCTACATGAAACAATCAAAAATTTGTTAGTTAACCAGCTATACCCCAATGCAAAATGAAAAGTTTAAAAAGAAAAATGATAAGAAAGGCTTCCTCAATGATCAGTGCAAAGAAATAGAGAAAAACATAAAATGGGAAAGACTAGAGAGCTCTTCAAGAAAATTAGAGATACCAAGGGAACATTTCATGCAAAGATGGGCTCAATAAAGGACAGAAAAGGTACGGACCTAACAGAAGCAGAAGATATTAAGAAGAGGTGGAAGGAATACACAGAAGAACTGTATAAAAAAGATCTTCAAGACCCAGATAATCATGATGGTGTGATCACTCACACTCACCTAGAGCCAGACATCCTGGAACATGAAGTCAAGTGGGCCTTAGAAAGCATCACTATGAACAAAGCTAGTGGAGGTGATGGAATTCCAGGGGAGCTATTTCAAATCCTGAAAGATGATGCTGTGAAAGTGCTACATTCAATATACCAGCAAATTTGGAAAACTCAGTGGTGGCCACAGGACTGGAAAACGTCAGTTTTCATTCCAATCCCAAAGAAAGGCAATGCCAAAGAATGCTCAAACTACCACACAATTCCACTCATCTCACATGCTAGTAAAGTAATGCTCAAAATTCTCCAAGCCAGGCTTCAGCAATACGTGAACTGTGAACTTCCAGATGTTCAAGCTGGTTTTAGAAAAGGCAGAGGAACCAGAGATCAAATTGCCAACAACCGCTGGATCATCAAAAAAGCAAGAAAGTTCCAGGAAAAAAAATCTATTTCTTCTTTATTGACTATGCCAAAGCCTTTGACTGTGTGGATCACAATAAACTGTGGAAAATTCTGAAAGAGATGGGGATCCCAGACCACCTGACCTGCCTCTTGAGAAATCTATATGCAGGTCAGGAAGCAACAGTTAGAACTGGACATGGAACAACAGACTGGTTCCAAATAGGAAAAGGAGTACGTCAAGGCTGTATATTGTCTGCTTATTTAACTTCTATGCAGAGTATATCATGAGAAATGCTGGGCTGGAGGAAGCAAAAGCTGGAATCAAGATTGCCGGGAGAAATATCAATAAACTTAGATAGACAGATGACACCACCCCTATGACAGAATGTGAAGAGGAACTAAGAAGCCTCTTGATGAAAGTGAAAGAGGAGAGTGAAAAAGTTGGCTTAAAGCTCAACATTCAGAAAATGAAGATCATGGCATCTGGTCCCATCACTTCATGGGAAATAGATGGGTAGACAGTGGGAACAGCGGATGACTTTATTTTCTGGGCTCCAAAATCACTGCAGATGGTGATTGCAGCCATGAAATTAAAAGATGTTTACTCCTTGGTAGGAAAGTTATCATCAACCTAGACAGTATATTAAAAGCAGAGACATTACTTTGCCAATAAAGGTCCATCTAGTCAAGGCTATGGTTTTTCCAGTGGTCATGTATGGATGTGAGAGTTGGGCTATAAAGAAAGCTGAGCACTGAAGAATTGATGCTTTTGAACTGTGGTGTTGGAGAAAACTCTTGAGAGTCCCTTGGACTGTGAGGAGATCCAATCACTCCATCCTAAAGGAGATCAGTCCTGAATGTTCATTGGAAGGACTGATGCTATAGCTGAAACTCCGATACTTTGGCCACCTGATGCGAAGAGCTGGGTCATCTAAAAAGACCCTGATGCTGGGAAAGATTGAGCACAGGAGGAGAAGGGGATGACAGAGAATGAGATGATAGGTTGGCATCACCATCTCAATGGACATGGGTTTGGGTGGACTCTGAGAGTTGGTGATGGACAGGGAGGCCTGGAGTGCTGTGGTTCATGGGATCGCAAAGAGTTGGACACTACTGAGTGACTGAACTGGAACTGGATTGGCAATCATTTGAAGAAGACTATGAGCAACTGAGAACAAAGGTGTTGTGTATCTGCTGCGGCTGCTAAGTCGCTTCAGTCATGTCTGACTCTGTGTGACGCCATAGATGGCAGCCCACTAGGCTCCTCTGTCTCTAGGATTCTCCAGGCAAGAATACTGGAGTGGGGGTGCCATTGCCTTCTCCAATGCATGAAAGTGAAAAGTGAAAGTGAAGTCACTCAGTCGTGACGACTTTTAGCGACCCCATGGACTGCAGCCTACCAGGCTCCTCCGTCCATGGGACTTTCCAGGCAAGAGTACTGGAATGGGGTGCCATTGCCTGCTCTCTGGGTATCTAATGGATGCATATAAAGGTGGAGCAGAATAGAACAAGGAAGATCTGAATTGTTAAGTGGAATTCATTTCAAATTCTGTTTAACAATATCCCTGGTGGTGAGATGCCCTAGTCTGCCCTTGGAGGGGGGCAGGGTGCTGTGCAGAATCACCTGTTTGCTTTGGTTCACATTGTTTGACTGTCAATGGATAATATCAATCATGCTCTGCAAAGACACAGATGGAGCACTGTTTACCCTCCATAAAACTTCACACATGATTTGATAACTAAAAACCATAAATACTTATAGCAAGGTCCTCCACATTGGAAATCAATTAAATTTTAGCTTCTCACAAGCTTTACTAACATCCAGACTACCTGTCTCTCCTTTTCCAGTGAGTTTCCTATAAATAAACATAATTTATATAAAAATTATATATAACTTAATTATATGTTTTATAAAAATAACATAATTATCTATATATGCATTGTGTATGTGCAAGCATGTTAGGCTCGGTCAACAGGTGAATTCAGCATAGTCACTGGAATATCAATAGGCACTTCCAAATGTAAGTTGGCAGACTGATTCTCAAGCTATAAGGTCCAATGGATGAGGGTAAACTGATTATCAGAAAGATGCTCTCTTTCTTTCTTTTTCCCCCTTTCTATCACAAGTATCCCTCAATACATTCTCCTTGTCTGTAAATGTCTGAACCCAACCACTGTCACAAAGGTCCAATTCTTTTGGGGGTTTTTGTTGTTACCAGAAATGACCATGTTAGGTGATACTTTTATTAAAATAGGACCCTGAAAGTTCAATGTGTTATTCTGATTTGTCTTTAAACATGTGATTAATAATTTTCTTACCCTTTTTGCCCTTTTATTCTGAAAATTTTCAAACTTACAGAAAAGTTGCAGGAATGATTCATTCTGAATGAACATCTGAAAAATGTTTACTTATGTGTAACAATTGTTAAAGCCTTTTCTAGCCACTGGTTAAATCAATGGATTTATAGAGATCAAAGTATCATGTTATACACCATAACACTATAAAATGTTATTTTGATTCTATCTGAATAGAAGTGAAAGGAAAACAAACAAAATGGATTCAAACAGATACTTGGAACAGAGGAAATCATCCGCTCCTCTTCTAGTCCCCAGACCCTGTAGCTCTCTGTAAATACAACCATACATATGTCTCTACGTAATTAGTTATCTAGGTAAAGTGAAAGCTGGATAGCATCCTATAAGTTCCAGGTGTCATTTCCTGATCCAATTTCTCTCTCCCAAAGAGAGGTAACTGTTACTTTCCTTTGCAGTTATACAAACTAGGTATGTATTTTTTGTTTGTTCATTTTTAATTAATTTATTTAAATTGGAGGCTAATTATTTTACAGTATTGTGGTGGTTTTGCCATACACTGACATGAATCAGCCATGGGTGTACATGTGTCCCGCCATCCCAAACCAACCCCTCTCCCCATCCCATCCCTCTGGGTTCTCCCAGTGCATCAGCTTTGAGTTCCCTGTTTCATGCATCAGACTTGGGCTGGTCATCTATTTCACATATGGTAATATACATATTTGAATGATATTCTCTCAAATTATCCTGCTCTTGCCTTCTCCCACAGAGTCCAAAAGTCTGTTCTTTATATTTTTTAAGTATTACATTTTTTTTTCATGTGAACCTAATAAAAATTGGTGTCTTTGTTATTTTTGTTTTTTGTCTTGGTATTGTTTCCCATATTTTGTTTTTGTGATCCAACCATGTTAGTACATGCATAAAAATTAGGAAGACTAATTAGTTAATATATGTCATTTCTTGGTGAATGGCTTTGTAAATAAAAGCTAAGTATAGAAAAAAGACTGCAGTTGCCCCAGGCAACTGGATGAGATGTGCGTGTTGGTCTTTTTTCACTTTAATCTTTCAAACCACAATATAGTCGACTTCCACTTATTAGCTGGCTTCCACAAATGTCCTTTCCCCCTTTTTGCTATCTTTGAGAATAAGGACCATATTTGAGGGCTTATACTACAGCTGGGCTTTGGTACAGCTCTCTGGCAAAAGTGAAGACCATGGAACATAGCCTAGAAACAGACATTAAAGCAGGTCTACTTATCCAAAGGGCAAATATCAAAGCTGGTTTGGTAAGCAACTGCCAAAATACAATATTTCACTAAAGTTTCCACATAAATGTGAGTTTCAATTCTAATTGATGTCAAATATCTTCTGACTTGGTCTGAGAGAACATAAGAAATGTTGCAATAAACATTATCAGTATAAAACTACTTCAACATTTATAAAAAGTAAAAGCAGGTTTCATATTTTCTCCCACATAATAAGGCTCTAGAGGTTTTCATTGAAGTTTTGATACAATAAGCAAATGGTCTTTGAGTTCAGTAAAGTAAAATGTTTTAAACTATTAAGAAACATATAGTATTAATATTTATGGACCAATAACACACATATAAGATATATTGTGAGATATAAGATAAGATACAAGATATATTATGAGATCATCAACATGATTTAAGATATATTGTGAGATTGTCTCACTATAGTGAGATATTGTCTCACTATTCTGAGATAGTCAACTTGATTTACTTTGCAAATGAATATGTATATTAGGTATGTGTAAGTAGGTATAAAAATTAGAGAGATAAGCCAATCTTCCACTTGCCCTAAATTATTGCTTTTCTGACTTCTAAATTGTTTTCTTTTCTGTCTCTATATTTCTCATTTCAAAAGGAGCAATTGTTAAAAGTAATCTTGTTCTCCACAGGCATATAGTAAGTCATTTGTCATTTTTGGCTAATTTGCCATGACTAAATAAAATAGGAAAAAGAGCTAATCTACTGAGGGGTTGAGTAAAACAGCAAATGATTAAAATAACATCACTGAGAAATATATATATTTTGAATTTGCTGTCTTAAGGAGAAACACATTATTAACCTTGAAATTATAATTTAGGTCAAGATGGCAGAGTAGAAAACATGCACTCATCTTCTCCTGCGGGAACTCCAAGATTACAATTCGCTGCTAAATAGCCATCAACAGGAGAATGTCAGATCCAACCAAAAAAAGATACCACACATCCAAGGGCAAAGGAGAAGGCCCAGCAAACAGTAGGAGGGACAAAATCACCTTTAAAATCAAACCCTACACCTGCCAGAGACACTTAGAGGGCTCAAACAAGCCTTGTGCATGCCAGGACCCAGACACACCACAAAACCTGAGCTAGAATTGTGTTTGACTATCTCCTGTGGAGGTATGGGTCAGCAGCGGATTGCAGCAGGGGCTCTGGGTAGACTTGGGTATGGCATAAGCCCTCTTGGAGGAAGTTGCCATTAACCCCACGAGAGAGCCACCAGAACTTACAAAGGACTGGGGAAACAGACTCTTGGAGAGGACAAACAAAACCTTGTGTGCACCAGGACCAAGGAGAAAGGAGCAGTGACCCCACAAGAGACAGACTCAGACTTGCCTGTGAGTGTTCAGGAGTCTCTGACAGAGGTGTGGGTCAGTAGTGGCCTGCTGCAGGGTTGAGGGTACTGAGTGCAAGAGTGTGTGTGCATGGAACCTTTTGAAGCAGCTCACCATGATCTTCATTAACTCCACCATAGTTTGGCCTCTGGTCAAACAACAGGGAGGAAACACAGCCCCACCCATCAACAGAAAATTGGTTTCAAGATTTACTGAGTATGGCCCAGCCCATCAGAAAAAGACCCAGTCTCCCCCCTCAGTCAGTCTCTCCCATCAAGAAGCTTCCATAAGCCTCTTATCCTTCTCCATCAGAGGGCAGAGAGAAAGAAAACCACAATCACAGAAACTAACCAATCAGATCACATGGACCATAGCCTTGTCTAAATCAATGAAACCATGAGCCACGCCTTGTAGGGCCATCCAAGACAGATGGGTCATGGTGGAGATTTCTGACAAAACATGGTCCAACGGAGAAGGGAATGGCAAACCACTTCAGTATTCTTGCTTTCAGAACCCCATGAACAGTATGAAAAGACAAAAAGATATGAAAGATGAACTCCCCAGGTCGGTAAGTGCCCAATATGCTACTGCAGATCAGTGGAGAAATAACTCCAGAAAGAATGATGAGACAGAGCCAAAGCAAAAGCAACACCCAGTTGTGGAGCTGACTGGTGATGGAAGTAAAGTCCAATGATATAAAGAGCAATACTGCATAGGAAGCTAGAATGTTAGGTCCATGAATCAAGGCAAATTGGAAGCGGTCATACAGGAGATGGCAAGAATGAACATCAACATTTTAGGAATCAGTGAACTAAAATGGCTGGAATGGGTGAATTTAACACAGATGACCATCATATTTACTACTGCGGGCAAGAATCCCTTGAAGAAATGGAGCAGCCATCATACTCAACAAAAATGTCTGAAATTCAGTACTTAGATGTAATCTCAAAAATGACAGAACAATCTCTGTTGGTTTCCAAGGCAAACCATTCAAAATCACAGTAACCCAAGTCTATGCCCTGACCAGAAGCTAAAGTTGAACGGTTCTATAAATACCTACAAGACCTTCTAGAACTAACACCCAAAAAAAGATGTCCTTTACATTATAGGGGACTGGATTGCAAAAGTAGGAAGTCAAGAGATACCTGGAGTAATAGGCAAATTTGACCTTGGAGTTCAAAACGAAGCAGCTCAAAGAATAACAGAGTTTTGCCAAGAGAACTCACTGGTCATAGCAAACACCCACTTCCAACAACGCAAGAGAAGACTCTATATATGGCCATCACCAGATGGTCAATACCGAAATCAGAGTGATTATATTCTTTGCAGCCAAAAATGGAGAAGCTCTAAAGAGATAACAAAAACAAAACCAGGAGCTGACTGTGGCTCAGATCATGAACTCCTTATTGCCAAATTCAGACTTAAATTGAAGAAAGTAGGGAAAACCACTAGACCATTCAGGTATAAGCTAAATCATATCCCTTACGATTATACAGTGGAAGTGACAAATAGATTCAAGGGATTAGATCTGATAGACAGGCTGCCTGAAGAACTATGGATGGAGGTTTGTGACACAGTACAGGAGGCAGTGATCAAGACCATCCCCCATCAAAAGAAATGCAAAAAGGCAAAATGGTTGTCCAAGGAGGCCTTACAAACAGCTGAGAAAAGAAAAGACTTGAAAGGCAAAGGAGAAAAGGAAAGATATCCATTTGATAGAAGAGGTTCAAAGCATAGTAAGGAGAGATAAGAAAGCCTTCCTCAATGATCAATGGAAAGAAATAGAGGAAAACAATAGAATGGGAAAGATTAGAGAGCTCTTCAAGAAAATTAGAGATACCAAGGGAACATTTCATGCAAAGATGGGCTTGATAAAGGACAGAAATGGTATGGACCTAACAGAAGCAGAATACATTAAGAATAGATGGCAAGATTACACAGAAGAACTATACAAATAAGATCTTAATGATGATGTGATAACATGAATAATCATGATGGTGTGATCACTCACCTAGTGTAAGACATCCTGGAACGTGAAGTCGATGTGGGCCTTCAGAAGCATCACTATGAACAAAACTAGTGGAGGTGATGGAATTCCAGTTGAATTGTTTTAAATCCTAAAAGATGATCCTGTGAAAGTGGTGCACTAAATATGCCAGAAAATTTGGAAAACTCAGCAATGGCCACAGGACTGGAAAAGTTCAGCTTTCATTCCAATCCTAAAGAAAGGTAATGCCAAAGAATGCTCAAACTACAGCACACTGGCACTCATCTCACACGCTAGTAAAGTGATGCTTAAAATTCCCCAAGCCAGGCTTCAGCAATATGTGAACCATGAACTTCCAGATGTTCAAGCTGGTTTTAGAAAAGGCAGAGGAACCAGAGATCAAAAATTGCCAACAGCTGCTGGATCATGCAAAAAGCAAGAGAGTTCCAGAAATACATCTATTTCTGCTTGATTGACTATGCCAAATCCTTTGACTGTGTGGATCACAATAAACTGTGGAAAATTCTGAAAGAGATAGGAATATCAACCACCTGGCCCACCTCTTGAGAAATCTGTATGCAGGCCAGGAAGCAACAGTTAGAACTGGACATGGAACAATAAACTGGTTCTAAATAGGGAAAGGAGTACATCAAGGCTGCATATTGTCACCCAGCTTATTTAACTTCTTTGCAGAGTACATCATGAGAAATGCTGGATTGGAAGAAGCACAAGCTGGAATCAAGATTGCCGGGAGAAATATCAATAACCTCAGATATGCAGATGACACCACCCATATGGCAGAAAGCGAAGAGGAACCAAAAAGCCTCTTGATGAAAGTGAAAGAGGAGAGTGAAAAAGTTGACTTAAAGCTCAACATTCAGAAAACGAAGATCATGGCATCCGGTCCCATCACTTCATGGCAAACAGATGGAGAGACAGTGGAAACAGTGACTGACTTTATCTTTCTGGGCTCCAAAATCACTGCAGATGGTGATTGTATCCATGAAATTAAAAGACGCTTACTCCTTGGTAGGAAAGGTATGACCAACCTAGACAGAGTATTAAAAAGTAGAGACATTACTTTGCCAACAAAGTTCCATCTAGTCAAGGCTATGGTTTTTCCAGTGGTTGCGTATGGATGTGAGAGTTGGAAAACAAAGAAACCTGAGCACTATAGAATTGATGCTTTTGAACTGTGGTGTTGGAGAAGACTCTTGAGAGTCCCTTGGACTGCAAGGAGATCCAACCAGTCCATCCTAAAGGAGATCAGCTCTGGGTGTTCATTGGAAGGACTCATGTTGAAGCTGTAACTCCAATACTTTGGCTACCTCATGCAAAGAGCTGACTCATTTGAAAAGACCCTGATGCTGGGAAAAATTGAGGGTAGAAAGAGAAGGGGACGACAGAGGATAAGATGGTTGGATGGCATCACCAACTCAGTGTACATGGGTTTGGGACTCCGGGAATTGGTGATGGACAGGGAGGCCTGGCATCCTGTGATTCATGAGGTCACAAAGAGCCGGACATGACTGAGCAACTGAACTGAACTGAACTGTGAAGAACTGACTCATTTGAAAAGATCCTGATGCTGGGAAAGTTTGAAAGCAGGAGGAGAAGGGGATGACAGAAGATATGGTTGATGGCATCACCAACTCGATGGAGATGAGTTTGAGGAGGCTGCAGAATCTGGTGATGGACAGGAAACCCTGGTGTGCTGCAGACCATGGGGTTGCAAAGAGTTGCACATGACTATGCAACTAACTGAACTAAACTTAAATTATAATATACTTCTAAACTTTGAAATATATCCTTTCATGTTTACATTAGGGTTTTACATAAATTTCTACTGAATTTCCTTGAAACATCAACACTAGTTCCTTAGGCTTCTGTCCCTACCCATGTACATAATAAAGTTATCAAGCTATCATTTATTTACTGTTTAAAAACCTTCCTTATACAGATTACTTCTGATCTCTCAAACAATCCTCTTAGACAGATTTAGTTAGGAAATATTTACTGGATATCATCCAACTGTACATTTCATACTGTAGCAAAGAAAAGGTATAGTATATGAGCAAATATAAATCATAATCTCAAAAAGTTTGTCCTTTAGTGGTGAAACCCAAGGACAAATTACTTCAATTAATTATAAACGCCTGGATAATTATAAGTATCAAATGTTGTGAAGGAGAAGCAAAGACTGCTATCATGGTGAAGGAAGCCAAAAGATCTTTTACCAAGTATTGAAAGTATCTTGTCTGTTTTCTTCCTTCCTTTTTTCATCCTATTTCTTGCTATTTTTAGGTACACACTATACTTTCTCTTCTCTCAAAAGATTTATCCCCCTTTTCCAAGACAATTTTATAGGTTTTCTAGGAACAAGTGAGTTTTTTCACTTGTTGTAGACTGTTCATATGTAATTGAAACTCACAGAAGCCAACAGAATATTGTAAAACAAATATACTCCAATTAAAAATAAATTTTAAAAAAATTGAAACCTCAAGAAACTTGCATATGGTTTTCTCAGATGTGTCTTCTATATGACTCCTATATGATGACATCATTTTGTTTGTGTTATCAGTGATGTCATCATTGTTCTTTATATCTCCCCCATCCTCTGCCAATAGGGAAAGAAACATTCATAGTAATTCTAGTCTTTTGAGCCCTCAGGGAATTTAGAAAATAATCTTACTTATTCTCTCCTGTGGCATTTCTCCCACAGACTTAGTTATCTTTTTTTTTTAAGCAGAGTAAACTTGTAAATAAAGGCTTCTCCAATTTTAAGGAAAAAGAGGAACAAGTTTCAGCATAAAAACTAGCAATTACTAACCAAGCCTAATAGCCTGAGTTGAACCTTTTCTTGAGGAAATATCCTCAGAAGAGAAAACTAAAACTTGAGTACATCTTACAGGGTTAATAGAAAGTTACAAGAATAACAATTTTCACATAAAATATTATCTGATCATCATCTAGATTTTATATGAAAATATTATGATTAGCACCCTGCATTGAATGATTATCTGAGACTCTATATAAAATATTATCTGATCATCTAGATTTTATATGAAAAAAATTATGATTCACACCCTGCAATGAATGATTATCTGAGGCTCTATTTATATGATTTGTTCAGGGACAATGAAGAAAATAATACTTCAAAGAGGCATACAAGCAAAGCAAAAGATACTTGGAGCATTTTAGATTTTAAGATTATCTTCTTACCAAATGCAAAACCAAACATCAAGACAGCAAGGAATCTCATATTGAAATAAACAGATACCCTTGATGTTTTAACTCTGTCAAGAAAATTCCCTTTATGAACTTTGAAACAGGAAATAAGGAAATTCACTTTCATATTGATACCTTACTTCCTTGAAGTAGCAATGCTTCTTGGTTGATCCAGTTGATGGAAAAGGTTGTCAGGATCTCCAGGAGTCTTCAGAGCAGCACTACTTCTTAAGAGAAAAATCTGCAACAGTACAGAAAAGATGGTGTGGCCTGTTGGCATAAAAAGGTCACAGCATACCATCATCCATCCCATAGATACAAATGCCAGGAAAGGGAGACCTCCTTAGGACTAAATCTATGGCTATGGTTTGGAACAATAAAGGAGAGATCTGAGAGGTCAAAATCATAAGAGAATATGTCTCTATATTACAGAAGTGAAGAATTCCATTTTTATCCACAATAGCTAATACTATCTAGAGACTTCTCAGGCAAGCAAAGAAGGAAAAAAAAAAAATTGAGCTGGCCCCAGATGTCCAGAATATACACCTTCATTTATTGTCCAGTCACACAAGAGAAATGACCTCTCCAGAGGGTGCAATATGAATGATTTAAGCTCCCTTTAACACTCCAAACTACTTTCAAAGCTCAGTGGGAACTCTGTGTTACATTACTGGAAGGAAAAAAAATCAGTAAATATAAATACTCCACTTTTCCTCTTTAGATCTCATCTTTGACTTCTTCCTAAATACTCATTCCAATATAGGAATCACTATTTCTTTCTTCTCCTATACATTATAGATGTCATAGCTATATACTTTAGAAGAATGAATGCTTGGATATAATCATATAAAAGAATTTCCCTTATTCTAAATATAGAATGTATGAGTTTTATCTTTAATGGTTAAAATGCTTTGTTACATTAGATATATCTTTGGCTGAATGAATCCAACTAGCTTTTCCTGTATCGGCACCCATACTAAATGTAAGAACTGCTCACAATGATGAATTTTAAAGAATATATATGAGAGCTAGAGAGTTAGTCTCTTTTCTATGAAATGAATAATCAGGAAAAATTTTCAACCAGGTAACTGAAAGTAAATGAATAACATGGGAGCTGATTGAAAGCTTTCAGAAGAGAAGTAAACCCTATATTGGGGATTACATATATCAGGGAATAAAATAATGATATCTGGGAGTAAGGACAAGGAATTTAAAAAATTAAGAAAAATTTTTGAGCATCTGTAAAGATACACTATACCAAGCATGGAGTTTTTCTCAATTAAAGCAAGGGCCTTTATTAAAATGTTTTTTGCATATTAATCTCCTAATCAAAGTAAACACTCAAATAATTGTGGAAAGGAAGGAGGAGAGTAGGGGGAAAGAGAGCGAGAAAGACAAAATGAAGCAAAAGCCAATGGTGAGCACACCAGAATTTTCCTATGCCCTCTCAACACAGAATCACCCCTCTTGACACAGAATCACATCCTTATCTGTCATTTCTCCTCATCCTTTCCTGCCTTACATGAGAGAGAAGCAGTTTTGCATTCTATCTCCATCTTCTTTCACATATATCTCACTGTCTTGTTGTAAAGCACACTAAATTGAAAAATTCTCTGAAGAATCCATTCTTGTCTGTCTCTGACCAGATCCAAGGCAGAAGCCACTGATAGACTTTACCATCCTCCCACTCCACAAAGAAAGACGTAAAAGCTGTATTGCTAGGTAATTTAACCAGATTTTACAATGGATAGAGGCAGTGTCCTTTGTCAATGGAAGAAATGAACTAAGACCACAAGAACTGATTTCCAAAGATGTTTGCTGTTGTTGTTCTTTGGTTGTTTTTTTAGTCATCAAATTGTAACTCTTAATCAATAAAGAGCCAGACTCCTTTATGTGAGTAAAATTCCAGAAACAAATCTAATTGCATATTCCACTCCAGTCAATGAATCAAGTGAAACAGAAATATAAGAAACCATGCTGGTGTCCTTTTCATAGAGTAAAAGATTTTTTTTTTCCTCCCCAGGAAAGAGCTTACATGCTAAAATTTGCTTTCATAAGGATGAACGGATTATCATGATTTAGAAAGATTAGCCACTCATTAAGAGCCATAGTGCTCACAGGAACCACATATAGGATTAAGCATGAAGTCTTACAGGCTTATGATGCAGTGTATGATTTATACATAATTCAGGTTCCAGAACTGGTAGTTATGTCCTAACCAGTTGCATTTGTAATAGTTTCACTTTCCATATTCTGTGGCTCAAATGGTAAAGAATCTGCCTGCAATGCAGGAGACCCAGGTTCAATCCCTGGGCTGGGAAGATTCCTTGGAGAAGGAAATGGCTACCCACTCCAGTATTCTTGCCTGGAGAATTCCGTGGACAGAGGAGCCTGGCAGACTACAGTCCATGGAGTCACAAAGAGTCAGACGCGACTGGATGATTAACACACACACACTTTTATATTCCACTAAGCAATGGTTGAGGATGGTAACTAATGTTCTCTAAGACAGCACCTTAAGAAAAAGTGACCTAAGTGCATTAGCTAGCCACAGCTTAGCTTGCATTTAGGTGTCATTTAAAGAAACCAGAACTTGCTATGTGCCTACTGACTTCCCCATCTTTATGTGGCCACAGACAGAAGCAATGCGCCGCTGATCTACATTACTCCTCGTCTCCTTTGTCATCATGGAGTTCACCTTTTTTTTTTTCTAACGTAAATATAAGTATATTTGTGTATCGCCTACAAATATTGAAGAAGTGTTTTAGAAATGGAAGTCTAAAGAGTGAAAAACAAACAGTAAAGTTTAGGTGAAGCACAACAAACCAGAAATTTCACAATATATAGTGATCATCCATATGATTGGTGCTAAGCTCTAGTCACAAAACTCCAAGAAAAAAGAAGAGGAAAATATGTTACTTATTTTTTAGGTCAATACAAATTTTCCTTAGTTTCAGCAGTTTGAAGATTCATTTTGTAAAAAGTAACATGAATGTCTCTAGCTTCACCCATTTTGGGGTACAAACAATATCACCATTCAAACCTCATTAGTTTGTTAGCATGATTCTATAGACTGTCTAAACTCAACCTCCATCTCGCACTGTATCCTCAGTTATTTCTGGGGTTTCAGAAATACATGAAACAGAAATCTCATGTACATACATGTATTTGTATTTCCCAGTTAAAACAACTCTCTTCACTATGTAGAAACCCACAGGAGTTCAATACTGATATCTTTCAGTGCGCTGTGTTGCTTCATTTGTGTCTGCTTCATTCTTCAATATTTGTCTGACTCTCTGCAATCCTATGAACCATAGTCCATCAGGCTCCACTGTCCATGGGATTCTCCAGGCAAGAATACTGGAGTGGGCTGCCCTGTTCCCCTCCAGGGGATATTCCCAACCCAGGGATCAAACCTTCATCTCTTACATCTCCTGCATTGGCAGGCAGGTTCTTACCACTAGTGCCATCTCTTTAGAGGCAGGGACAAATGTCATATTGGTCTCCATTTTAATGTATCCTTTCCTCATTTTGAGCATCTGCATACATATGATCTCCTTCCACCACAAAATTGGTTTCCCTAATCCTTTCCCACTTAAAACAAATTATCAAATCCTTACATATATCAACTCGCACCAATGAATGACTGGAAGCAAGCTGTTCACCCAACAGCACTCTCAGTCTCCCAAATGGAATCTAACTTTCCATAAGAATGAGACAGTCACTGAATTTGTCTAGGCAACATGTTTTTCATTTTTAAAATGGTAGATTTTTAAATCTCTGTGGCTTTTTTAAATTAAATTTTAAGATTGCAAAATGTTATGTGTTTTTGGAAGTAAATAATCACATATTTTACAGGATCTCTTTTTAGTTTTGAAAATCTTTTTAAGATGTTAGAATGTATTTATACCTATAATTTCTCTATACAATTCTTCCAGAGTATTTCACATGGACATTTAACGTGTATGCTTAGGTATTCGGGTTAATAGTATCCTATTATAAGATGTCCTTGTAGAATAATGTGGGTAGACACAACATTCTGAAAAATAAAGTATATGTATATCAAGTCTATAAATTTAAAGAAAGCAAATTCCTCTTCACACAATTATGGGTTCCTCTTTCCCCAAAAGAAGATTGTTAGTATTTGTCCATAGTAGGAAAATAACTAGAATATTTGCTTAAAAATTAATCTGGTACTGATCCAGATGGAACTGTGAGTGCTGGGAATGAAAGAGTATTTATATAAATAAAATATAAAGTGAATAAAAAGCACAAAGAACTACTAATCCTCCTCAAACTTAAATCACATACATGATACAAGTATAAATATTGGCCTATAAAAATAATTATGGAAGTTCTGAGTGACTTTTAAAGTTTTACTTAAGGATGAATTCTGTAACCTGATTGAAAGGAAGCACTGCGGTAATGTGTCTCCTTATATGGCATACCACCCTAGATTATAGCAACTGCACAAAAAGTCATCAAAAATACTGGGAAGCATTCTTTGATACAAGCCAGGTTTCAAAAAATTGAATGAGATTAACTATTCAGTTTGCCCTAAATTACTTATTTCTAAGAAGCTACAGCTATTTTTGCAGTTTCATGCAATGCTTCCCACTCATGGATCCTTAGAAATACAAAGCAGAAACCTACTCTCTCCTATGCAATAGACTTAACCGTGTTATTCTTAAATCAAATCTCATAACACACCTATACTTTATTGAAACTCTAAAGCAGTAACAATGGGGAAAAGACACAAATGGAATCATTTAATTCAGTCATGGTTATAATTTACGACTTCCAGTCATTATTTAAACAAAAAAAGGCCTGTACTTTTTTAAGTTTAGTTTTCATTTTATCCATTTAATTTTATCTGTTTAATAAAACTCCAGTGGAATGGTAAGCTATAAACAACCACGATTTCAGGTTTTTCCTTCCTTTGATACTGTATTGTTTTATTGCTATTTTAATAAAAGGAGGCATAGTATATTTAACATTTTTACTCTGTAACAAATAATTTTCAAGCTAAATTTAGGAAAATTATAGTTAATTTACTATTATGAAGGTGAAAAAGTGTTACAGATAGCAAAATGCCTTATCTTTGTAAATATTCACACATCCGAAGAAATCAGATGCTACTGAATGAAATATAATATGTCATATTACTGTCGAAAGCTTTAAGAAATGACATGTTTTCTTCTTCTACCTTTGCCATTTCTTCTTATCACCAATAGGAAATCAGTATATCCATGTGTATCATTGGGAGAGATGTGAAATGAAGAATAAAAAATAGTGATAGCATCTATGCTTATTTGAAGGGTCAATGCACATGAAATACTCTTAGGGACTCTTATAACAACATAATACCATAACATAATATGGTCATTATTATTACCAAGTCGTTATTCTGTATATGAGTATCTGGCTGTCAGAGCCAACTGTCACATCTCATACCAACACCCCACTGGTTCATCCTCACGCTATGACTGGAGATATGCCCAAAACCTACTAGAAAAAAGAATGACCCAGAATTGTTACAGAACTTTTCAAATTATCTTTTCCTGCAAATATGTTGGTCATAGAAAGTGAAAGCGTCAGTAGCTCAGTTGTGTCCGACTCTTTGCGACCCCGTGGACTGTAGCCTGCCAGACTCCTCTGTCCATGGAATTATTCAGGAAAGGATATTGGACAGGTTTGCAAATTCCTTCGCCAGGAGATCTTCCCAACCCAGGGATCGAACCCAGATCTCCCTCATTGCAGGCAGATCATTTACCCTCTGAGCCACCAGGGAAGCCTAGTCAAATGCCTTATTAAAAAAAAAAAAAGAAAGGAGCTCCCAATTTTTGATACAATTTCTGCATTTCTTATTATTCTTTTGCTCTACCACTTGTAAGAATATGGATAATACCTTTAACTGCTGAAGATACAGTAAAAGTAATTAGCATTTGTGTTGTGTTGTAAATATTAAGTACTATATATGGAAAAATTGTGTGATATAGTGGGAGAAGGCAATGGCACCCCACTCCAGTACTCCTGCCTGGAAAATCCCATGGACGGAGGAGCCTGGTACGCTGCAGTCCATGGGGTCGCTGAGGGTCGGACATGACTGAGCAAATTCACTTTAACTTTTCACTTTTCACTTTTCTGCATTGGAGAAGGAAATGGCAACCCACTCCAGTGTTCTTGCCTGGAGAATCCCAGAGACAGGGGAGCCTGGTGGGCTGCCATCTATGGGGTCGCACAGAGTCGGACACGACTGAAGCGACTTAGCAGCAGCAGCAGCAGCAGCATCGTACAAAGTGTTTAGAGATGACTAATTAAACTAACTTTTGATTAATGAAATTGAAAAATCACTTGTATTCAAATTTCAAAATGAGAGATGTTGATCTACCGTATTGAAAACATGATTTTCTTAATACTTTATCTGATAGTTAAACATGACTTTTCTCTTTAAATATATTAAATAATAAACTATGCTAAAATATTTTTAAATTTTGCATTACCCTTGCATTTCCAAAATAATATCCATTTGTTTAAAACTATATGATTCTTTTAATCTCCTCTGCATACTGATATTTTATCTAACATCCTCATTTTGATATTCATAAGTAAAATGGTAGGAGGGCCAAGAGGAGCTACTCCACGTTCAAGGTCAGGAGGGGTGGCAGTGAGGAGATACCCCTTGTCGAAGGTAAGGAGCAGCAGGTGTGCTTTGCTGGAGCAGCCGTGATGAGATACCCCACGCCCAAGGTAAGAGAAACCCAAGTAAGATGGTAGGTGCTGTAAGAGGGCATCAGAGGGCAGACACACTGAAACCATACTCACAGAAAACTAATCAATCTAATCACACTAAGACTACATTCTTGTCTAACTCAATGAAACTAAGCCATGCCCGTGGAGCCACCCAAGATGGGTGGGTCATGGTGGAGAGGTCTGAGAGAATGTGGTCCACTGGAAAAGGGAATGGCAAACCACTTCAGTATTCTTGCCTTGAAAACCCCATGAACAGTATGAAAAGGCAAAATGATAGGATACTGAAAGAGGAACTCCCCAGGTCAGTAGGTGCCCAATATGCTACTGGAGATCAGTGGAGAAATAACTCCAGAAAGAATGAAGGTATGGAGCCAAAGCAAAAACAATACCTAGTTGTGGATGTGACAAGTGATAGAAGCAAGGTCCAATGCTGTAAAGAGCAATATTTCATAGGAACCTGGAATGTCAGGTCCATGAATCAAGGCAAATTGGAAGTGGTCAAACAAGAGATGGCAAGAGTGAACATCGACATTCTAGGCATCAGTGACTAAAATGGACTGGAATGGGTGAATTTAACTCAGACGACCATTATTTCTACTACTGTGGTCAGGAATCCCTCAGAAGAAATGGAGTAGCCATCATGGTCAACAAAAGATTCTGAAATGCAGTACTTGGATGCAATCTCAAAAACAACAGAATGATCTCTGTTCATCTCCAAGGCAAACCATTCAATATCACAGTAATTCAAGTCTATGCCCCAACCAGTAAGGCTGAAGAAGCTGAAGTTTAACAGTTCTGTGAAGACCTACAAGATCTTTTAGAACTAACACTCAAAAAAGACGCCCTTTTCATTATAGGGGACTGGAATGCAAAAGTAGGAAGTCAAGAAACACCTGGATTAACAGGCAAATTTGGCCTTGGAGTATGGAATGAAGCAGGGCAATGGCTAATAGAGTTTTGCCAAGAAAATGCACTAGTCATAGCAAACACCCTCTTCCAACAACACAAGAGAAGACTCTACACATGGACATCATCAGATGGTCAACACCGAAATCAGACTGATTATATTCTTTGCAGCCAAAGATGGAGAAGCTCTATACAGTCAACAAAATCAAGACCAGGAGCTGACTGTGGCTCAGATCATGAACTCCATTTTGCCAAATTCAGACTTAAACTGAAGAAAGTACAGAAAACCACTAGACCATTCAGGTATGACCTAAATCAAATCCCTTATGATTATACAGTGGAAGTGAGAAATAGATTTAAAGGACTAGATCTGATAAAGTGCCTGATGAATTATGTATGGAGGTTTGTGACATTGTACAGGAGACAGGGATCAAGACCATCCCCATGGAAAAGAAATGAGAAAAACAAAATAGCTGTCTGGGGAGGCCTTACAAATAGCTGTGAAAAGAAGAGAGGCGAAAACCAAAGGAGAAAAGGAAAAATATAAGCATCTGAATGCAGAGTTCTAAAGAATAGCAAAAAGAAATAAGAAAGCCTTCTTCAGCAATCAATGCAAAGAAATAGAGGAAAAGAACAGAATGGGAAAGACTAAAGATCTTTTCAAGAAAATTAGAGATACCAAAGGAACATTTCATGCAAAGATGGGCTCGATAAAGGACAGAAATGGTATGGACCTAACAGAAACAGAAGATATTAAGAAGAGGTGGCAAGAATACACAGAATGACTGTACAAAAAAGATCTTCACAACCCAGATGATCATGATGGTGTGATCACTCATCTAGAGCCAGATATCCTGGAATGTGAAGTCAAGTGGGCCTTAGAAAGCATCACTATGAACAAAGCTAGTGAGGTGATGGAATTCCAGTTGAGCTATTTCAAATCCTGAAAGATGATGCTGTGAAAGGGCTGCACTCAATATGCCAGCAAATTTGGAAAACTCAGTGGTGGCCACAGGACTGGAAAATGTCAGTTTTCATTCCATTCCCAAAAAAAGGAAATGCCAAAGAATCCTCAAACTACCGCACAATTGCACTCATCTCACATGCTAGTAAAGTAATGCTCAAAATTCTCCAAGCCAGGATTCAGAAATACGTGAACTGTGAACTTCCAGATGTTCAAGCTCGTTTTAGAAAAGGCAGAGGAACCAGAGATCAAATTGCCAACATCTGCTGGATCATGGAAAAAGCAAGAGAGTTCCAGAAAAACATCTATTTCTGCTTTATTGACTATGCCAAAGCCTTTGACTGTGTGGATCATAATAAACTGTGGAAAATTCTGAAAGACATGGGAATACCAGACCACCTGACCTGCCTCTTGAGAAATCTGTATGCAGGCCAGAAAGCAACAGTTAGAACTGGACATGGAACAACAGACTGGTTCCAAATAAGAAAAGGAGTACGTCAAGGTTGTATATTGTCACCCTGCTTATTTAACTTCTATGCAGAGTACATCATGAGAAACACTGGGCTGGAAGAAGCACAAGCTGGAATCAAGATTGCTGGGAGAAATATCAATAACTTCAGATATGCAGAGGACACCATCTTTATGACAGAAAGTGAAGAGGAACTAATAAGCCTCTTGATGAAATTGAAAGAGGAGAGCGAAAATGTTGGCTTAAAGCTCAACATTCAGAAAACAAAGATCATGGCATCTGGTCCCATCACTTCATGGCAAATAGATGCGGAAAAAAGTGGAAACAGTGTCAGACTTTATTTTGGGGGGCTCCAAAATCACTGCAGATGGTGATTGCAGCCATGATATTAAAAGATGCTTACTCCTTGGAAGAAAAGTTATGGCCAACCTAGATAGCATATTCAAAAGCAGAGACATTACTTTGCTGACTAAGGTCCATCTAGTCAAGGCTATTGTTTTTCCTGTGGTCATGTATGGGTGTGAGAGTTGGACTGTGAAGAAGGTTGAGCACTGAAGAATCGATGCTTTTGAACTGTGTTGTTGGAGAAGACTCTTGAGAGTCCCTTGGACTGCAAGGAGATCCAACCAGTCCATTCTGAAGGAGCTCAGCCCTGGGATTTCTTTGGAAGGAATGATGCTAAAGCTGAAACTTCAGTACTTTGGCCACCTTATGTGAAGAGTTGACTCATTGGAAAAGACTGTGATGCTTGGAGGGATTAGAGGCAGCAGAAGAAGGGGACGACAGAGGATGAGATGGCTGGATGACATCACTGACTTGTTGGACATGAGTCTGAGTGAACTCTGGGAGTAGGTGATAGACAGGGAGGCCTGGCGTGCTGCAATTCATGGGGTCACAAATAGTCGGACACGACTGAGCGACTGAACTGAACTGATCCTTGGTAAAGATTTTTCAAATTTATTTACCTAGAGATGATTAAGAAAAGCCCCATTTTTTCCTAACTTGCTAGCCTATGTCTTAGGTTTTTCTATGCTGGATCAATTTTCCTTTTTTTTTTTTTTGATGTCGTTGAAAAAATGTAGCTTCAAATCTTCTGGTTCAAAAAAATTGCACTGAATCCTATTACTTTATTTTTGCTTTATAAGACTATTATGTGGTTTTCCTTTGAGATTAATTATGCTTGAATTTAACTTTGTGTTTGCTGTAGTGTGCTGTCCTTAGGAGGGTCAGTGGTTGAAAAATATCAGCAGTCAGGCCTCTGGGAACTTGCTCAGCTGAAGAGATCTCCTTTACTTAAGATTCATCCTAGTGTTGCCTACCTCCAATTACTAGCACTTGCAGGTACATAAAACTTGACCTTTGGCTCAAATTGTTGATAACTTTGACGGTTATCCTAGTTCCAGCATCCTCTACTGGTTCCTGTGAAGTTTTCTTATGATTCTACCTCAGGCAAAACTCTTCCTTTGTCACCCCTTTTTTTTTCCTCCTTCTCTCCACAAGTAGATATTCTGATTGTTGTTATTCAGTTGCTAGGTTGCATCCAACTCTGTGACCCCAGAGACAGTAGCACGCCTGGCTTCCCTGTCCTTCACTGTCTCCCAGGGTTTGCTCAAACTCATGTCCATTGAGTTGATTCTGCCATCCAACCATCTCATCCTCTGTCACCCCCTTCTCCTCCTGCCTTCAATCTTTCCCAGCATTAGGGTCTTTTCCAGTGAGTTGGCTCTTTGCATCAGGTGGCCATAGTACTGGAGCTACAGCTTCAGCATCAGTCCTTCCAATGAATATTCAGGGCTGATTTCCTTCAGAATTGAATGGTTTTATATTTTTGCTGTCTGAGGGATTCTCAAGAGTCTTCTCTACCACTATAGTTCAAAAGCATCAATTCTTCAGCACTTAGCCTTCTTTATGGTCCAACTCTCACATCCATAAATGACTACTGGAAAAACCATAGCTTTGAATATATGAACTTTGGTCAGCAAAGTGATGTCTCTGATATCCTGATATCTTTCTTAAATAAATTTCCTGCATTCTCACTTCCATAAAAGGCTTGATTTAGGAATGACCAAAATATAGCAGACACTAAAATTGTATTAGGTGATGGATGCCTGTATTAGTTATCAATTGCTGTGTAACAGCTACTCAAAATTTGTCAGTTTGTAACATTTATCATTTCAACCAGATTCTGAGTGTTAGGCATCCAGAATCACTCAGCAACGTGGTTCTACATTAGGCTCTCCCAGGAGGTGGCAATCAAGCTGTCAGGCAGGACTTCATTCATCTCAGGCTTCACTGAGGCTGAAGGGTCTGCTTCCAAGCTTGCTCAAGTGGCTGTCAGAAAACTTCAGTCCCTCATTGGCCACTGGGTGGAGATTTCAGCTTCTTACCACATAGGCCTTTCCAAAGGGATGCCTCAATACATGGCATCCGGCTTCCCACAAAACAAATATCCAAGGGAGACACTGAGAGCTCAAGACCAAAGCCACATTTTTTTGAGTCTCATCTCAAAAGTAACATACTTAACATGTCTGCTGTATACTATGGTCTTGGAGAGCAATCCTGATATATTGTAGGACAGAGCTAAACAGAGTATGAATAATAGAATGCAGGAATCGTCTGGGACCATCTTGTAGGCTGCCTACAACAATTCCTCGTGAAAAGGCAGATGTCATGTATGGATGTGAGAGTTGGACTGTGAAGAAGACTGAGCGCCGAAGAATTGATGCTTTTGAACTGTGGTGTTGGAGAAGACTCTTGAGAGTCCCTTGGACTGCAAAGAGATCCAACCAGTCCATTATGAAGGAGATCAGCCCTGGGGTTTCTTTGAAAGGAATGATGCTAAAGCTGAAACTCCATTACTTTGGCCACTTCATGCAAAGAGTTGACTCATTGGAAAAGACTCTGATGCTGGGAAGGATTGGGGGCAGGAGGAGAAGGGGACGACAGAAGATGAGATGGCTGGATGGCATCACTGACTCGATGGACATGAGTCTGAGTGAACTCCAGGAGATGATGATGGACAGGGAGGCCTGGCGTGCTGTGATTCATGGGGTCGCAAAGAGTCAGACATGACTGAGTGACTGAACTGAACTGAACTGAACTGATTAGTTACATGTTGCTGTGCAACTGATTCTCTTGAGAGTCCCTTGGACAGCAAGGAGATCAAGCCAGCCAATCCTAAAGGAAATAAACCCTGAATATTTGTTGGAAAGACTATTGCTGTAGATGAAGCTCCGATACTTTGGCCACCTGATGTGAAGGGTCAATTCATTGGAAAAGACCCTGATTCTGTGAACAGCTGAATGCAGGAACAGAAGGGGATGACAGAGGATGAGATGGTTGGATGGATCACCAACTTGATGGACATGAATTTGAGCAGGCTCCGGGAGTTGGTGATGAACAGGGAAGCCTGGTGTGCTGCAGTCCATGGGGTTGCAGAGTCAGACATGACTTAGCGAATGAACAACAAAAGTGCAACTAATTACCCCCAAATGTAGTGCCTTAAACAACATTTATTACTTTACCAAGATAAGATGTGTCAAGAGGTTGGACAAAGGTTAGCCAGATCTTCAGTTTCTGAGCCTCTTACAAGTCTGCAGTCATCTCAAAGCTTGACTGGAAAGGATTTGCTTTCTAGTTCATACACATGGTTGTCGGAAGAAGTCATTCCTCATGCACTACTGAAGTAAGGTCTCATTTCCTCATAAATTGTTGGCTGGAATCCTTTATGAGTTCTGTGCCATGGGAACCACTCCATAGAATAACTCATGATACACAGTGGGATCAGACCAAACAAGAAAAAAGATAGAAGTGAAAAGTGAAAAGTCAGCAAGTGAAAAGTCAGAGTTCTCTGTAACCAAATCATGGATGGGCCATCCCATCATCCTGTCATAATTCTGTTTGCTAGAAACAATCAGGAGGTTTATCCAACACTCAAGAGGAGAGGGTTACACTAGTGTGAAGATCTTTGCGAGTCACACTACAGCTGGAAACGTGTACTCTATCAGAGTTTGTAGGTAAAGTTAGCTGCAGACACTAGGTGGCTATGTAATTAAATATAAGTTACATAGCTGATGAACTAGAAGTTACGCTTGTAGGAGGAACTATAGTAGAAATCTACAAATCTACAAAATTCGAAGAATATGGAAGATATAGTAATAGTAACAATAATGGAAAAGAATGATTGTTATTGGATACAACTGATGTTTTTTAGAGAGACAGTGTAGAGCTAAAAATGATTAATTATCAATTAAAGGCTAAATATGGGAGCCAGTGGGCTGCCCTGCAGCATATAAATCATATTTCTTACAGTTGGATGGCAAAGAAAACTGAGGAACAGGCTCATGACAGGCTCAGCTGTAACAGAGCTCCAAAGATGGTCAAATTCTCAACCTAGACATGCTTGTTATGCCAAATTTAGGGCCCTGGTGGGCAATAACTGCACTCTTAAACATAGGATAGGAATATCTGTGTTAAAGAATATTTAGTGATGACTGTTTAAGCAAGAGATGTTCAAATCACAGGTGTAATTCAAGGGTTTTCTGAGCAGTGTCACCCACAGAGCAGCAATCCCATGGCTGGCCATTCCAACAGTGAGTCTTTCATACTATCAGTAACAAGTTGTCTTTCCAAGTACAGTGTCCCTGAGTGGTGTGCCATCTTAAGTCCTCGTCAGCAAGCATCAAATACTAGAAGCTTAGGAGCAATTGGCATGTCACCAGCTGAAAACATGAAAATATTATCAAGAAGGAAAATGGAGCAGTAATTCAAGAAGGAGGAAAATGATGTTACACAGAAGGCAAACTATGTCAACCTTCTTCCCAATCTTGCCAGCCATTACTGACAACTGAGGGCTGAGCAGAATCCAACACCGATTTCAAAAATCAGCCCAAAATGTCACCACTGCCAAATAACTGTATATTTCTGGGTTTTGGCAACCTTGTCCATGAATCAGAATAATATTATTTTCACCATGAATACTCTACAGAGGTTCAGAAAACCATTTATTTAGTATTAAAGTTACAGTATATAAACAAAGAAACTATTTCTCAAATGTTTACTCACAGCAACTGGGGCATGAGTCAGAGAAAAAGCTCAGTATCTGAGACAAGTTTTGCAGACTGTTAAAACAAAAGCAAACCACGGTTACAGAAAACTGAAATAGGAATACTCTGAAGACCATCAGTGTTAACCTTTGCCCCCCACTCACTCAGAGGATGCATTCATGTTTAAGAAACTTGTTTGTGCTACCTTCCTACTCGGCTATAAAAGACTGAAAACATGCAGAGAAATGTAAGCTCCAAATAATCACTAGCTGCCAACCCCTAGAAGCAGGCCCCGAAGCAATGCTCCAACCCTATTCGTTGATCTGGGCAATGAGTCCCCATGACACTCCTCTGTTTACTCTCACCTGGTCAGAAAGTCTTTACCTCACCAGAGAGCCTTGCCCCCAGGCCTCTCCTCAAGTTTCCTGGTCCAGGTATCTAAGACGTTACACCTCAGGTCACTCTGCGTCTGCTCTTCCCTATCTCACCGGACTGCACAGTTATTACCCAATTTGTTTTCCTCTCTAAGTTATATGCTGTTAACTGTTTCCTTCAAAGTCAATCTAGTTGCAAAGAAAACCCATTTGACTGTAGAAAGTAGTGAAGCAGTGAGGTGAAAATCACTAAGTTGTGTCTGACTCTTTGCAACCACATAAGACTGTACAGTCCATTGTATTCTCCAGGTCAGAATACTAGAGTGGGTAGCACTTCCTTTCTCCAGGGGATCTTCCCAACCCAGGGATTTAATCCAGATCTCTCACATTGCAGGCAGATCCTTTACCAACTGAGCTATTTAACTGTAGAG
Source organism: Capricornis sumatraensis (assembly GCF_032405125.1). Lineage (NCBI taxonomy): Eukaryota > Metazoa > Chordata > Mammalia > Artiodactyla > Bovidae > Capricornis > Capricornis sumatraensis. Next base: position 40,194,472 of record NC_091074.1, on the reverse strand, counting down.
CAACGGCTTAAAAAGAAAAAATATATATTGGGGGAAAAAATGTAGTAGCTGGATATGAATCACTCAGAACTGTATTAACTGTTTTCATCCTAACTATTAATTATGATTAAGTAGATTGTAATTATATTCATCTGGCTTTACTCCTCTAAAGAACTCAAAACACTGACACAATATCTTGAAAAAGAACCTCTAAAAAGAAACTGGGGCTTCCCTGGTGGCTCAGACAGAAAAGAATCTGCCTGCAATGCATCAGACCCAGGTTCGATCCCTGAGTTGGGAAGATCCTCTGGAGGAGGGCATGGCAACCCACCCATTCTTGTCTGGAGAATCCCACGGACAGAGGAGCCTAGCAGGCTACAGTCCATGAAATTTCAAAGCATCAGACACAACTGAGCAGCTAACTCTTTCACTTTCAGGAAGAAATCACTGGATATTTAAGAAATGAATATTTTTCAAAGATACTTTATTATTTGTACCATTTTCTTTTTATTCCCTTTTCAGAGAGTACTTGGTAGAAAGCATCTTAATGCCAGATTTCTTCCAGGGACGAGAAACCAATTTCTAGTGACCTCCCTCTTTGAAGATCTCTCTTTGGTGATTGTATTAGTTTGCCAGGGTTGTCATATAAAAGTACCTCAAACTAAGCATCTTAACAGAAATTTATTGTCTCTTGGTTTCAGAAGCTAGAAGCCCAATATCAGGGTGGCATAATAGTTGAACGGGTTGTGAAAGAAGGCTCTATTCCACTCCTGACTTGTAGATGGCTTTCACCTCCCTGAGGATGTGTAGGTATGCCTTAACATCATCTTCTCTCTCTATGTACCTGACTCTGTGTTCAAATTTCCCTTTATTATAAATGAGATATTATATTGGATTAGGACCCCGTCCTTCTCCACCCTGACGACAGTCTGTCCTAACAAATGACGTCTACAATGACTTCCAACTAAGGTCATGTTCTGAGGTACTAGTGGTTAGGCTATCAGCATATAGATTTTATAAAGACACAACTGAACATTTAACACTCATGTTAAAGTTTGATACAACTTTTCAAATACTCATCCATGAGAAGGAAAAACAATGATAGATTAAAACGTGAGATCTAAAAAGTTTCAACTCTATTATCTTCAGTGTGTAGCTTCACAACGTTGGAAAATTCCTAAAAGAGCAGTTTTATATGTACCATTGTATGTTGCTTTATGTGAACTTGAAGTTGTAAAATAGATCAATCCTAGGGCAATTCATCCAATTATAGGACTCACCAAGGCATTCTTGAAGTTCTTTTTAATTCTACTGCTTGAATCAGAAGAATTAAAACTTAATTTTTGAAAGTTATCTTTCTACATAATAGACAAAATAGCATTCATTTACTGTAGTAAGATAGGTCTATGATTGTGATAGAAAAAGATTCAACAAAGTAAATGGAATTTCTGACTCTAACAGCTAAAATCCTAATGAATACTCATAGATCCTGTCTAGAGAACACATGACATATTTCATTATTATTTTTACTCTGATTAACCAATTGTTTGGACCAAGTGATGAAGAGCTATTAGTTTGTCTTTTCTCTCTCACTGACTTAATTAAACCAACTAATTATTGAGAGGCCACGAAATCATGCAAACTGCATGCATATACATTTTTAAAGTTAAAACCTGCTAGAAATTCAGTTTAATAAACAAAGCCATCCCTTTACATTTACTCCTGCTTTGTGTAAATTATAGAAAAAATAAAGTCAGGGATTGACTGGTGGGCATCTGAGTGTGTAAAACGAGTTAAAGTTTTGATTTTCAGTTTAGGCAATAACACTAGAATGCTTATAACACATTCTGTGTGTTGAAAGTGCAAGTATATTAAGTATTATTTGATATGAAGCATAGGAAATTCAATAAGACTGTAAATTTTAATAAATATCAGGGCTATTTCCCCTCTCCCCATACTGTTGGTTAATATTTATCCTGATGTTTAAAAGTATAAGGTAAAACTATGATTTACTTCCCTTACTTCTCAGTTACAAAAGTTTGTTGATTCTAAATATTCCGTTCTACATATTTTCTAGAATGTTCTTTCTAATTTAATCTTAAAATGAGATCAATCCTTCCAGTTCATTTTTATGTGACCTCAAACAAACCCTTATTTAAAGGACATCCTCCCCAAACTACATTTCATAAACACTTAATGTGTTAATGGGGATATAACTTCTGTCTTAGTTCTTTCCCTTGGCACTAAAATTAAAGAAGGAATCTACCGCATTAAGAGCTATAGCTCCCATATGTAAACTGGCCATTTATATAGTCTTTATAAATTTACCTTTAATCCTTAGAGCAATCCTATCAGTTTAGGCTCTTTGCTTATTAGCAACAACTTAAAATTTAGATGTCTTTAAATAAACAAATAAAATAACTGGTTTATATAAACAAAAGCCCAGAAGTAGGTGTGAATTTAGACAGGTTTTGATCTGCAAATTCATAGTCATCAAGATTTCAAGTCTAACTGTGGTTCTCTTACTTCTATACTTTTTCATGTGTTGTTTTCTTTCAGCACTGATTCTAAGCTTAGAAAACCACAACTGCGGCCTCCCTAGACTGTCCCCGAGGCAACACATCTTTAACTCCATTATCTGGAGGACAAGCAAACATCTCTTTTCACAGCTTCTATGGAAAAGAAAAGACATGTTTTTCCCAGATAACCCAGACATTGTCTCCTCACGTCTCATTGGCTCAAATACGATCATGTTCCTGTCTATCAATGGAATGGCCTAACTGTTTTTAAGTATTCTGATCTAAGCTATATAACTAAAAACAGAGACCATTTTTTCCAAATAACATATCTCAGAACAGAAGAGAGTCTTTCAAAATAAATCTGAAAGTATCATTGTCTCCATTTAATAAATAAATAAAATGAAATGCAGAGAGATTAAGCTATACTTATATCAAGATACCATAACTAGCAAGTGACAAAACATTAGAAAAACCAGTTTGGGCACTATGACAGATCTTCAACTACAAAATCATATTCCTACAGAGAGGTTTAGAAGATTGAAGTTACTTTGCCAGCTAGTGTGATCTTAGATCAACGGCAATTCATCAGTTTCCATTTTTAAAAAACCACTTGTAAGACAAAGCATCTGCTTACATATATTCTAAAGCTATTAAACAATTAATTACTCATTATTATAGGGTAGTAACAGTGGCCAAAATATTTATTGCCAGACTATTCAGAAGCATTGCAATGATCACTATCAGACACCATCAGCCACATCTCCATTTCTGTCTGTATGCAATGTGCATGCAATGTGTTACTGGTAACCAAGAACTTTAATAACATAATAATGGAGTTCCACATAGGGTAAAATCCTTAAAAAATGGCCATTATTGAAATATAGATGCATCTTTGGAAAATAATACAATTATGCTAAAAGAATATATACTCTGTACATTTAATGCAATGGCATCTTCTGTTCATTTCACTAACATTACTAGCCTTATGAGTTCTAAGTCACCCAGTTCCATCCAAGTTATTCTACTAAAAGTCTCTACTGTAAGCACCACCTCATCTCTTCAGAACTTACAACATGAAAATGCCACTTTGCCTCTGGAAACCTTCTGAAACTCCAGGAGACTGAGAGGAGAGAGTCTTAGAAATGCAGATAAGTTTACCTTGTGTCAAATATTTAAGCTGGTAAAGTGACATGAAATGGAAAGCACAATTTTTTTAAGGTATCAATTAATTACAATCTATCTCCCCTTGGTGTTCGGAAGCAACTGAGCAAGTGACGTAGGAAGTACATGGAAAGGAAAATAACTTCATGATTAATGGTAAATAATAGAAGAATACAGCTTAAAACCAAGATTATGATGGGGCCTCCTCTGGCCAACATCCTTCTTAATAATGAAATTACAGTCAACTGAAAAGGAGCATAATGCTAAGATTCTTGCCCCTCAAGTTCTTAGGCTGCCTTTTGTCTGTGAAACAATTTTAGCCAAAGAGTAAAGTCAAGGCTATGGTTTTTCCAGTGGTCATGTATGGATGTGAGAGTTGGACTGTGAAGAAAGCTGAGTGCCAAAGAATTGATACTTTTGAACTGTGGTGTTGGAGAAGACTCTTGAGAGTCCCTTGGACTGCAAGGAGATCCAACCAGTCCATTCTGAAGGAGATCAGCCCTGGGATTTCTTTGGTAGGAATGATGCTAAAGCTGAAACTCCAATACTTCGGCCACCTCATGCAAAGAGTTGACTCATTGGAAAACACTCTGATGCTGGGAGGGGTTGGGGGCAGGAGGAGAAAGGGACGACAGAGGATAAGTTAGCTTGATGGCATCACTGACTAGTTGGACATGAGTCTGAGTGAACTCTGGGAGCTGGTGACGGACAGGGAGGCCAGGCGTGCTGCAATTCATGGGGTTGCAAGGAGTAGGACATGACTGAGCAACTGAACTAAACTGAACTGAAACTTATTCAGAGAAGTGAGAAAATGAAAAAATAAAGGAAAACAGTCCAACAAGAGTACTTAATAATAGTTTAATCATTAAATATGGCCAAGGGCCTTTAGTTACTCTTCAAGGGATAGAGATAATATTCTGATACATGTCCTGTCTGCTGTCTTATAGAGACTAAACCCCTCTTTAGGTGGAAGAAGTTAACTACATGAAAACCAATCAGACTGTAACCAAGACATTCAGTTCAGTTCAGTCACTCAGTCGTGTCCGACTCTTTGCAACCCCATGAATAGCAGCACGCCAGGCCTCCCTGTCCATCACCAACTCCCGGAGTTCACTCAGACTCACATCCATCGAGTCAGTAATGCCATCCAGCCATCTAATCCTCGGTCGCCCCCTTCTCCTCCTGCCCCCAATCCTTCCCAGCATCAGAGTCTTTTCCAATGAGTCAACTCTTCACATGAGGTGGCCAAAGTACTGGAGTTTCAGCTTTAGCATCATTCCTTCCAAAGAAATTCCAGGGCTGATCTTCAGAATGGACTAGTTGGATCTCCTTGCAGTCCAAGGAACTCTCGAGAGTCTTCTCCAATACCACAGTTCAAAAGCATCAATTCTTCGGCTCTCAACCTTCTTCACAGTCCAACTCTCACATCCATACATGACCACTGGAAAAACCATAGCCTTGACTAGACGGACCTTAGTCGGCAAAGTAATGTCTCTGCTTTTGAATATACTATCTAGGTTGGTCATAACTTTTCTTCTAAGGAGTAAGCGTCTTTTGATTTCGTGGCTGCACTCACCATCTGCAGTGATTTTGGAGCCCAAAAAAATAAAGTCTGACACTGTTTCCACTGTTTCCCCATCTATTTCCCAGGAGTGATGGGACCGGATGCCATGATCTTTGTTTTCTGAATGTTGAGCTTTAAGCCAACGTTTTTGCTCTCCACTTTCACTTTCATCAAGAGGCTTTTTAGTTCCTCTTCACTTTCTGCTATAAGGGTGGTGTCATCTGCATATCTGAGGTTATTGAGATTTCTCCAAGCATTCTTGATTTCAGCTTGTGTTTCTTCCAGTCCAGCGTTTCTCATGATGTACTCTGCATATGACTTAAATAAGCAGGGTGACAATATACAGCCTTGACACACTCCTTTTCCTCTTTGGAACCAGTCTGTTAAGCTGCCAGAATTCAGAAGGCTGGCCTCAAAGAAACAGGAAAAAATTGATCCTGGAACTAAAGATGAACTGTATTTTAAACAATCAAGATGACACTGATCAGACCATTGCATAACCAATTTTAAGATGACTGTCAGAGCTGACTGTACTGTTTCTGTAAATAGGCCCCCTCCCCCCATCTGTAAAAGTTCTTGCCCACTGGTTGCCAGTCAGGGGGAGTTGACTTTTGGACAGAAGTCCACCCTCCCCCACTGGTTGCTGACCTCCAAAATAAAGCAAACTTTCCTTTCCACAAGCCTTGCCTTATTATTGGCTTTTAAGGAGCAGTCAGACTCCACTTTGGGAAACACAACCAGTTGCAGAAAAGCTCAAAGATTCCTATCCAGGAGAAGTAAGCCATAACTCATTTTCATAAAACATGGAGGAAATCTCTAAGAGGAACCTCTTGGTTCTTTTCATCTCCACATATCAGGAAAAAGAGCAGAGGACAAATAAATATTGACTTGCACCCAGGTCTTATGAATCAACAAGAGAGAAAAAGCTTTCTTTTAACAGATTGGCTTTGAGGAGGAAGAAAATAATACCTTCCTCTTTAAAAATGATGTGACCTCCCTAACTGGTACTGTATCAAATCAATGAGATTTAATCTTCTTGTAAAAGATTTTCTATGCAGCATGCTCCTTCTCTCTTTTTACCCCTTGGAGGTAATAGAGTATGGTGCTAAGAGACCAAATATAGAGTCAAACGGCTCAGGTCTGGGTCTTGTCTGTCAGTTCTCAGCTGTGCCACATTGAAGAAGAAATCAGTCTAATCCTCAGTTCTCTCACTTGCAAAAAAAAAAAAAGCATTATCACCATACCTACCTTATAGGCTTGTTGGAGCATTAAATGAGGTAGTTCATGTAAGGTACATAGGACATCACCTATTACAGAGTAAGCTCTCCAGAAATGTTAGCTGTTTTGTTAATTAATTACTTCTATGGGCTCAATCAAAGAAAAACAAGTCAGGATTTAATAAGTAGAGACTTTTATTCAGAATGATTATTGCAAGAGAGAGAAAGGGACTATTGCAACAGGAAAAACACTGTGACTTTTAATGTCTACAAGTGTCTCAAATAAAAGAGAAAACTTTTTTATTTAATAGCATTTAATGGAAACAAAAAAGACCTCAAGTAGCCAAAGAAATGTTGAGAAAGAAAAACGGAGTTGGAGGAACCAGACTATACTATAAAGCTAGAGTAATCAAGACAATATAGTTTTGATTACTGTAAAGACAGAAATATAGATAAATGGAACAGAATAGAAAGCCCAGAAATAAACCCACGCAGCTACGATCAATTAATCTATAACAAAGGAGGCAAGAACATGCAATGGAGAAAAGATAGTTTCTTCAATAAGTGCTGCTAAGAAAACCAGACATCTACATGTTAAAAGAATGAAATTAGAATATTCTTTAACACCACACGCAAAAATTAATACACAATGGGTTAAATACCTAAACAAAAAACTGGATACAATAAAACTTTTAGAAGAAAATATAGGCAGAACACTGACATAAATCACAGCAATATCTTTTTAGATCCATCTTCTAAAGTAATGGGAAAAAATAAAAAACAAACAAATGGGTCCTAATTAAACTTAAAATCTTTTGCACAGCAAAGGAGATCATAAATATGACAAGAAGACAACCCACAGAATGGGAGAAAATATTTATAAATGATGCCACTGACAAGGGATTAAAGTCCAAAATATAAAAACAGCTCATGCAGCTCAAAATCAAAAAAAAACAACCCAATCAAAAAAATGGTGGAGTATCTAAATAGACATTTCTCCAAAGAAATACTGATGGTCAAAAAGTATATGAAAAGATGCTCAACATCACTAATTATTAGAGAAATGCAAATCAAAACTACAATGGGGTATCACCTCACAGCAGTCAGAATGGCCAGAATGTTTGTAAACTTTTATTAGAAAGTTTACAAACAATAAATGCTGAGGAGAGTGTACAGAAAAGGGAACCTTGCTACACTGTTGGTGATAATGTAAACTGGTACAGCCACTACAGAGAACAGTATGGAGATTCCTTAACAAACTGAAAAAAAAGCTATCAAATGACCCTGAAATCCCACTCCTGGTCATATATCTGGAGAAAAACATGATCCGAAGGATGCATGTATCCCAATGTTCACTGCAGCAGTATTCACAATAGCCAAGACATGAAGGTGAAGGTGAAGTTGAAGTCGCTCAGTCGTGTCCGACTCTTTGAGACCCCGTGGACTGTAACCTACGAGGCTTTTCTGTCCATGGGATTCTCCAGGCAAGAATAGTGGAGTGGATTGCCATTTCCTTCTCCAGGGGATCTTCCCAACCCAGGGATCGAACCCAGGTCTCCTGAATTGGAGACAGATGCTTTAACCTCTGAGCCACCAGGGAAGTCAAGACATGAACGGAACCTAAATATCTATCAATGGATGAATAGGTAAAGAAGATATAGTGTGCACTCACACTCACACACACACACACACATACACACAATGGAATAGTAGTCATAAAAAATGAAATAATGCTATTTGAAGCAACATGGATAGACTTAGAGATTTTCATGCTTAGTAAAGTAAGTCAGATAAAGACAAATCATATAATAACACACATGTGGAATCAAAGAAATGATACAAATGAACTTGTTTATAAAGCAGAAATAGACTCATGGGTTTATAAAACAAAGTTATGGTTATCAAAGGGGAAAAGTGGTGATGGGAGGTATAAATTGGGAGGTTGGGATTAACATATACACACTGCTACATATAAAATAAAAAAAAACAAGGACCCATTGCATAGCACAGGAAACTTCTCAATATTCTGTAATAAACTATATGGGAAAAGAATCTGAAATAGATTACATATATAACTAAATCGCTTTGCTCTACATCTGAAACTAACATACTGTAAATCAACTATACTTCAAAATAAAATCAGAATTAAAAAAAATAACATAAGGGAAGGGTAAATAGAATCTTCGGAGAGGAAGCTGAACAAGCAAGGAGAAATGACAAGAAAGTTTTGACAAGCAAAGGTTTCACTGGATGCTTAGCTGAGTCCCAAGAAAAGCTCAGGAGAAGGCACTTAGTCAATTTGGGCTGCTATAATAAATCATCATAGACTAGGTGGTTAAACAATTCACATTTAATTCTTCATTCTAGAGATTGAGAAGTCCCAGATCAAGATACTAAGAGATCAGCTGCCTGGTGAGGGCCTGCCTCCTTGCTTGTAGATGGCTCTCTTCATGTTGTTTCTTTACAGAGTGGAGAGACAGAGTTCTGTGTCTTCTTATAAGGGCACGAATCCCATTCACCAGGACTTCTTCCTTGTGAACTAATTATTTCCCAAAGGCCTCACCTCCTGAGATCACCATATTTGGATCTAGGATTTCAATATATGAATTGGGTGGGAGAGGGAAGAGATACAAACATTCAGTCCATAACAGGTGCCTCCCTCTTTTTTTTTTTTTTTTTTTTTTGATGCCTGCTCAAGCCTGCAGGTAAGCAGGGTTCAGGGGACTGTAGGAAATAGGAGCCTGACTGAAGTTTGGTCAAGATAAAGCATCAAGTAAGAAATCAGTCACTGTAAACACTTTAGTTCCAAGTGACTGTCATGTGGCTTTTATATTGTTCAGTCTGGGTTGCTTGATGTTGTTTAGTCTATCTTCGTTATATTGCAGATACTTTGTGCTTATGTCTGGGAGTGAGTGCTGGGAACGATTATCCAGTGATTTCTAGCAGCCAGCCCTATTGAAAACCCTTTCTACCAGTTTCCCCACTGGATGCGAAGAATCCCTCTCACATATGCCTTGCAAGTCATCATCTGTCTTTACCATCCCACTGAAATTGTATTCCACTTGTTTTAAAGTTATGACATTCCCTAAAAGTCTTCCTATTTCAATTCTTGCTTGAAAAGTGAAGAAGTAACCCTGACCTGTCATACTCCAATTCAGCATTGCAATAGTCCAGATTCTCCTTAATTTTATCCAAGTAGATTCTCAGTGTTACATCATTGCTTCATCTTACCTGGGATCCTCTAGCATTTTCCATAGGACAAGTGGAAGTAAAGAAATACACCTATATAATACATAATACACACTTTCTCTTTTCCAGGTTCAGTGCTGGAATCTCCTACATTCAGTAATATCGGTGTTCTTGTGAGACACTGAATATACAGACAATGGGCAGGCCATAAATTACTAGAGAAGGCTGACCCACAGTCTCTGTAGCAAATAGTCCAGAAAGCCAGTTGACACTTCTGTACCAATAGGCAAAAGGTAAGAGTTTGGTCAATGACTTTCATCGTCTCTAATTTTTGCTCCTGCTTCCAACTCAAGACCAACTATTATAGAAAAACCCAAATATACTCTCCAATCAGTCACATAGAACCTAGCTTCTAGTTAGACTGCTTCCAGCTTCCTCATTCTGTCAAAGAAAATTACAGCAGACTTTTCTGGTGTAAGAATTATTCAAAACTATTTCTATAGAGGTCAAGACCATTGAAAGAAGAGAGAGACACTGAACTAAACTCTCTGAAACCAAAGGCAGAAGGATTTTTAAATGCTGGGAAGAATTAACATAAAACTTTGGTGGATGTTGACTGGGAGGTATGTCAATGCGATTTAGTCCCCTGTGTTTACTAGTTGTTCTTATCAAAGTTAAACTCCGAACCCCCCAGAGACTGGGAGCGAGGGGCTCTTTCTTTTGATGAATGCCCCTGGCTTCCCTTGTGGTTCAGCTGGTAAAGAATCTGCCTGCAATGAGGGAGATCTGGGTTTGATCCCTAGGTTAGGAAGATCCCCTGGAGAAGGGAAAGGCTACCCACTCCAGTATTCTGGCCTGGAAAATTCCAAGGACTGTATAGTCGATGGGGGTCACAAAGAGTCAGACATGACTGAGCAGCTTTCACTTTCATTTTTCAAAAGGATGACTCCCTGGTCCTTGAGAAAAACAGTCCTGTGATATGGAAGATTTCCATCTCAAAGGAGAAGAGAATTTACAATTCCAAGTTTTCATAAGAAAGCAAAGAGGGGTTGGGAGCTTGTAGTCAGGAACAGGGGAGTTTACACAAGCTATGGGGGGCATTATGGACACCCCACGATCAATGCCAACAACCTTCAATCAAAGCAAACCTAAAACCTTCCTTAGTTTTTCATTAACAAAGCTTTCTCACTGCCCTGTTTGCCTTTCAGTCTCTGCCAAACACAATTAATAGTTACTGGTTTCCTTACTATAGCAAGCTCCAAATAAGAGCCTGTGTTCATTCTCACTGAGATTCTCCTATAAAGGAGATCTTGATCCTGCAGACAAAGAATGTTTTCTGCCATTCCAGTAAACAATACATGTTTGTCTGCATTCAAGCCTTCAGTTACTACAGCCCCCCACCTCCACGCATGGTGCATCCTCAGGGGCATTCAGGATGGGAAAAAAAAGGAGGCATTCCTTGCCCTGAATACTAACCCTAGAGAGTAAAGATGTACATATAAGGAATAATTTCAACAAACCCTGATTCTTGTGTCTTCTCATACATAGAAAAACACTAAAATCATTACCTTGAGATGTCAGCTTTTTGTGATTAGCAATACTCTTTGATATATGATTACATTATTTATTTATACTCCTATGAACTTTTTTGTACTCCTATGTAAAATATTTCTATGTATCCTGCCTTCTCCCTTACCTCTTTGGAGTAGTTCCTCGGATCTATCCGAGAGGCTGCCTCCCAGGCTATATTCCTCAGTAAGGTCCCCAAACAAAACCTAACTCACAACTTTTAGGTCGTGTGTTTTTCTTTCTTTTTTTTTCAGCTGGCAATCTTTAGACATATCCAAACATTTTTCTATTGAGTGACTTTTGAATTTTAAAAATAAATTAGGTCTAAAAACAAGGATATCTTTTCATATTTAAACTTAATAAAGAAAGCATTCTACTTATATAAACTTAGGAGTATTATTTATATCTATTTCAATTGGCTATGAGTGCTTACCCTTATCTCCATCTTGGCATACCAAAAATGTCTTGCAAAATATAAAGGATATGAGTTAATATATGCTATGTGTTAATAAATACAAAATTACAGACAGCAGGAGAAGAATAATCCAGAGTGACACAAGGGTGAGAGTATAATTTAAAATAGGATAGGCAGAGTAGGTTTCATTGAGAAGGTAAAAGGTAAACAAAGACTTAAAGAAATTTAGTCTTGCAGCTATCTGGGGTAATATTATCCCAATCTTGCAATTGTAGTTTGTGTTTGCGGAGTACTGAAAAGGGTCCAGCATGGTTGTAACAGGGTGCTTTCAATACTTTTAGTGGGGATGAAGGGATGGGGATAAGATGAGAGGTAATGAAATGAGGAGATGCCAGATGGCATAGGATCATAAGATCCATTAAGGCAAATGGAAACACTAGCTTCCCCTCTGACGCCATTTCCCCTCTGAAATAGAAAACCTGGGGCAAAACAAGCATACTAATAACTTCACATAATAAATAGCATACTACCCTGCAGTAGAAATCAGTACTGAACGTCTCTTGAATGCCAGTTCTGCCACAAACATGAAGAAGTCCTTTCACTGGACACTATTGCAATTTCTTTACTGGTCAAGTTTGGGCTAGGCAACCTTACAAGCTCTGTTTGCTGTTATGGTTTAGCCACCCCCTACTTGAAAGCCAATACTCTAGAGATAAGTGTTGGTTTAAAAGAAAAGAGTGCTTTATTCATGAGGTCCACAACCTGGGGAGAAGAGAGTCATGTCCAAAATCCAACTCTGGAGATTCCGCTTGGCCATGAAAGGTTTTAAAGGGAGAGTTGTGCGGGAAGGGCATCAGAAACATTTGTTGTTCAGTCTGTCAGCCATGTCCAGCTCTTTACAACCCCATGGCAGCACGCCAAGCTTTCATGCCCTTCATTTTCTCCTTGTGTTTGCTCAGATTCATGTCCATTGAGTCAATGATGCCAATCCAGTTCCAGTTCCAGTTCAGTTGCTCAGTCGTGTCCAGCTCTTTGTGATCCCATGGACTGCAGCACACCAGGCCTCCCTGTCCATCACCAACTCCCGGAGTTTACTCAAACTCATGTCCATTGAGTCGGTAATGCCATCCAACCATCTCATCCTCTGTCACCCCCTTTTCTGCCCTCAATCTTTCCCAGAATCAGGATTTTTCCAATGAATTGGCTCTCTGCATCAAGTGGACACAGTATTGGGGTTTCAGCTTCAGCATCAATCCTTCCAAGGAATATTAAGGACTGATTTCCTTTAGGATGGACTGGTTGGATTTCCTTACTGTCCGAGGGACTCAAGAGTCTTCCCCAGCACCACAGTACAAAAGCATCAATTTTTCAGCTTTCTTTATGGACCAGCTCTCACATCCATACATGACTACTAGAAAAACCATAGTTTTAACTATATGGAACTTTGCCAGCAAAGTGATGTCTCTGCTTTTTAATATGCTATCTAGGTTTGTCATGCTTTTCTTCCTAGGAGCAAGTATCTTTTAATTTTGTGGCTGCAGTTAGAGGGTAACAGGCAAGAAGGCTAGGGGTCCCCAAAAGGAGTAAATAGGCTGCAAGTGTAAGACGTTTTTCCTCTCTCTCTTAAGTGGTAGGAGGAAGCAAACTACAAGTGTCAGATTTTTTTCCCCTTCTCTATACAAAATTAAAAGGAGGTTTCTTTTAAACTTCTGTGTTGCCATGACGGCCCCTGGTTCCATCTGAACTTAACTTTTCTCAAACCTTGAGCTAACCAATGGATTTTTCTTATGGAAATATTTTTCTTAAGCTATGTTAACGAACTATGTATTACCCAAGACTCTGTCTTTCTTCAAGTCAGTTACGCCTAAGACTCAGAACTGATAATGGCTCAACAAACCAGTATGTTTTACTTAAAATTGTTCTCCTAATCTATGTTAATGAGACTATGTATTTGCTTGGAAACCTCCCTTTCTTCAAGATCCACCTCAATCATTCTATGGCCCAGGATGACTCACCTTGTGCCAATGTTATCCTAAAATGCATGTTGTGTGTGAGGGGCCTGGTGTCATTCTCTGAGGTTTGAGGCATTTCTTTTCTCTAATTAACAATCTGCTAGAAGGTATGTAACTTCCTGCTAAAGACCAGCAGGGGGACACTCTGTCCCCTTCTGATGTCTATGTCAGAACCTTTCTCTATCTCTTTCATACTTTAATAAAATTTTATCACACAAAAGCTCTGAGTGATCAAGCCTCATCACTGGCCCTGGATTGAATTCCTTTCCTCTGGCGGCCAAGAACCCCAGCATTGTTCACAGCTCAGCAACAACCTTTCACAGTCACCATCTGCAGTGATTTGGGAGCCCAAGAAAATGAAATCTGTCACTGTTTCCACTTTTACCCCAGCTATTTGCCATGAAGTGATGGGACCAGGTGCCATGATCTTAGTTTTTTTATGTTGAATTTTTAAGTCAACTTTTTCTCTCCTCTTTCACTTTCATCAAGAGGCTCTTTAGTTCCTCTTTGCTTTCTGATTAGGGTGGTATCTCCTGCATATCTGAGGTTATTGATATTTCTCCTGGCAATCTTGATTCCAGTTGTGCTTCATCCAACCTGTCATTTCTGCATGTAAAATGTATTCTGCATGTAAGTTAGATAAGGAGCATGACCATATATAGCCTTGTCATACTCCTTTCCCAATTTTGTATCAGTCTCTTATTCCATGTCTGGTTCTAATTGCTGCTTCTTAACCTGCCAGTTTTCTCAGGAGGCAGGTAAGGTGGTCTGTTATCCCCATCTCTTTAAGAATTTTCCAGTTTGTTGTAAAACACACAGTCAATGGCTTTAACATAGTCAGTGAAGCAGAGGTAGAAGTTCTTCTGGAATTTCCTTGCCTTTTGCATGATCCAACAGATGCAATTTGATCTTGTCTTCTCTGCCATTTCTAAATCCAGCTTGTACATCTGGCAGTTCTTGGTTCAGATTATCTTCCACTTCATGCACTTTTTCTTTTGACTGGTTGGTGGTGAGGTAACAAGGCAATGTTCTAGGATTCCTGTGTTCAGTCTGAAGAAGCCATGTCTCCTGAATTGGCAGGTGGATTCTATGGCCACGTGGGAAGCCCTTAGATCCTAGAGGAGAACTCAAAAGTATTGTTATGCGAATTCCTTGATGAGGTGGAAGGACCAGGGCTTCACTATTGTTTCTTGACTGCTCCTTTTTTGTTTCTGCACTCCCTTTCTTTCCTGAGAAGCAACTGCTTGCATCTACCCTTTAGAATTGAGGAAAGGTCAAGAAAGCGGAATGAAGTCCATTTTCTACAAACAAGTAATGTGGACAAGGAAAGGATTTGTACCCCTACAGGGTTCTGTTCTGTTTCATTATCACTAAAAAAAAAAAAAAAAAAAAAAAAAAAACACGCTGCTATGTGGAAAATATATATTGAGTTGCAGGAGATCCAGTTCCTCAAATAAGTGGAAGATTGACTAATGTAAAAATCTTAATGTTATAGCAGTTGAGTAAAAAGAAAAAGGTCAAAAGCCTTCTCTTCTGTTTCCTTAATCTTGCTCAATTTTCAACAAGGTTTTAAATCAAATTTTTTTTAACTTTGATTCTGATTAAAGTTTCAATGCATTAGGAAAGGGCTTCCAAGAGAAAAACGGTCTGTTAAAACAAAATACTTTTTGGTGGCTTATGTGGGAATATTTCCAAAAAGTAATATAGCCTTCTCCTGAAAAGATAGGATCAAAGCTGTCCAGGAGTCTGGGTAGTAAGACCATTATCACAATCTAGGTGCTACTATTAGCATAACAAAGTCAACCAAAGCACTTTGGTCAATAATCCTCTCAACTAATAACAAGGGAAGTTTCAAGATCCTAAATGAATTTCTTGAGCTAGATAAGGGGCTCATTATAATGAGAAGAGCAATTTGCATTTTAGCCAGGGGAAAGGAAATAGGGTTTCTTTCTTTTTTTTTTTTTTCTTTTGAGAAACACATCTCCTCATTCTCACATTCAGACTAATTTTTTGTAAAGTATGTGATTATTGCCTTTGTCCTGTGAATTTCATTTAATATGTTTTGTATTTTCCCACCACTTTTCACTAAAAGGCAAAAATAAAGAATAAAAATGGCAAAAGTTTTCTTTAATTTAAAATTTTGTCAGTTTTCTACAATATACATTGCAGGGATATGTGTTTCTCTTATTATTGTTGTTGGTGGGGAACCCCTGTTTAAACTTAGTGTCTCAGAGGTGGTTGATAAATTCTTGGAGGTGGGCAGGGGGGAAGCAACTGCTGTAAGGGCTTAAGGCCCACTTACAAAGCTTTTGTTAAAATGAAGAGACAGGGTATAGAGAATGTTCTTTATAGCATGCCACATCTCTCCCAAGTGAAAATTGTTGCTGCTACCACTGCTAAATAGCATCAGTCTGACTCTGTGCAACCCCATAGACGGCAGCCCACCGGGCTCCCCCATCCCTGGGATTCTCCAGGCAAGAACACTGGAGTGGGTTGCCATTTCCTTCTCCAATGCATGAAAGTAAAAAGTGAAAGTGAAGTCAGTCAGTCTTGTCTGACTCTTAGCAACCCCATGGACTAAGTAAAAATTAGTTCTAATCAATTCAGAGGGAAAGAGAGGAGAGAGAAAGAAAAAAAAAAGCAGCAGCAGCAATGGCTAATGCTCTTATAATATGGAGCCTAATTGTATGCTATTCTCTGACAGTTTAAGCAAAATAAAGTGACAGAGATCTTGAAACGTGAGAATAAGGCAGAACAAGAGACTGTTTGTAAGAGGAATAATTTCACACACCCGTGGGGCTTCACATAAAACTAATTTGCACATAGACAGGGCTCTCTTATGGATGATGGATAAATGTAATTCCTAGTTACTAGTGTATTTCTTCTTACACTAATAAGACAGAAGAATGAAACCCAGGCTAAAATCACTTTGAAAATTAGAGCAATTTCTAAATGAATTGGATTGCTAAATAACTAGACAGTGACTTTTTGGACAGCTCCCTCAGGTCACTAATACAGATCCTCTTTACCAGTTACTCCTGTGATATTCAATATTCTTTAACAATATTGCTCAATGAAGGAAACGAAATAAACAAAAAAGTGAAAACGGGCTATGAGTTTTAATCAATACGTGAAAGCCTTCAACTAAGTTTTACATGAGAGAAAACATATATGGACTTTAATCTTTCAAGCAAAATCTTCCTGTAAAAGAGAGATGTGGGGAAAAATTTTAAAGAAAAAAAAAAAAAAATCAAAGCGGATTACAAATGTACGAGTGCCATCTGGTGTTAGAAATAAAAACAATCACAGCCGTTATCAGGGTTCAACTCAGTACAATGTGGTTATGAGATACTCAAATGGTAATTCTTGAACTGGAATTCACTTTGTGTCTAATACTCAAATGCAACTAGTTATCATTTGGTTTAAAACTCAATGAATCTAGGGAAGTAAGGTTGGTAGAAGCAGTGTTTGCCAGTACTCATATCTTCCAATATTCCAGGGAAAAATGCAGTAACTCAAGAATTTATATATTTGCCACAATTTTATACTCTAACATACTTAAATGTTCCCTGATATGTGAAAAGTGTATCTATACTTTCAGAAGCAATGCATCTTTAGAGATACAGGAAAAACAGATGGGTAGCATATTTTTAAGGAAGAGATTTTAAGGCTTATAATGCTAATGTGCTAAGATAAATTTAGCAATTTTTTTTTTTTAAGAAATATAAGTAGTGGTATTTGACTGTCTTGAAAATTTATGCATTTATCTATTAATAGAACCTGAAAACTATATTGCACTCCATCTCACGCTGCAACTGATTTTTACTACATCTGTAGATTTAAAATGCAATAACTCATCCTGTTCTCTTATGTTCCTAGTATACTCTGAGCTACAGAAGTTTTCTGACAATTTCAAAGACCCACAAAATATTTCACAAATGAGAATACTTACTGCTCAAGAAAGGTCAGCCCTCTGATATCAAGCAGTCTTTAGACATGTTCTCTGTAGTTTGGCTGTATTAATGAGTGAAATATATGAATGATCCTTTCTTTGAATAATGCATTAGGCAAGATTTTAGCTATGCTCTTTTCCTACAGATATCTAAGTAACAGCCAGCACAAAATACAGCCATAAAAAAGCATGAAAGTAGAAGTTATATATCTCTTGTCACACAGAATAAGATTTGAGTAGTTATAATCTGTTTCTTTGCTATAAAAGCTTGACTTCTATTAAAAGACAAAAACTAGATGTTGGCATCTATTTTTGAAGCAACAGTGAGAGGTTTTGTATGTTTTCCAAGGGATAACTGCCTTCCAGAAAGGCCCAGACCAAGAAACACTAGAGGGGCTGGCCACACATGTCTTCCTCATGTCCCATGACAAAGTGCGAATGGGGCAAAGGAGAAGACAAACTGCTGTGACTGGGAAGTCTTAGCACCCTGAGACCTGCTCTGACTTCAGGGCTGTGGGAGGCTTGGCAAGGAGCAGGATGCGGCTTGAATAAGATATAAGCATCCAAAATGTTGGATCCACTGGAGGAGGGAATGGCAAACCACTCCGGTATTCTTGCCATGAGAACCCCATGAACTGTATACAAGAAATGACACTAAAAGATAAGCCTCCCAGGTCAGAAGGTGTCCAATACGCTACTGGGGAAGAGTGGAGGACTACTACTAATAGCTCCAGAAAGAATGAAGTGTCTGGCCAAAGCAAAAATGATGCTCAGTTGTGGATCTGTCTGGCAGTGAAAGTAAAATCCAGTGCTGTAAAGAACAGTATTGCATGAATCAAGGTAAACTGGACATGGTCAAGCAGGAGATGACAATAGTGAACGCTGACATCTTAGGAATCGGTGAAGTAAAATGGACAGGAATTTAATTCAGATGACCTTTATACTACTGTGGGCTAGAATCCCACAGAAGAAATGGAGCAGACCTCATTTTCAACAAAAGAGTATGAAATGCAGTATTTGGGCACAACTTCAAAAACAACAGAATGATCTTGGGTCATTTCCAAGGAAATCACAGTAATTCAAGTCTATGTTCCAACAACCAATGCCGAAAAAGCTGATCAGTTCTATGAAGACCTATAAGACCTCCTAACTAACACCAAAAAAACATGTCCTATTCATCCCAGGGGATTGAAATGTAAAAATAGGAATTCAAGAGATACCTGGAGTAACAGGCAAGTTTGGCCTTGGAGTACAAAATAAAGCAAGACAAAGGCTAACAGAATTCTGCCAAGAGAACACACTGGTCATAGCAAACACCCTTTTTAAACAATACAAGAGACAACTTTACACATGGACATCACCAAATGGTCAATGTCAAAATCAGACTGATTACATTCTTTGTTGCCGAAGATGGAGAAGCTGTCTACAGTCAGTTAAAACAAGACCTGGAGCTGACTGTGGCTCAGATCATCAGCTCCTTATAGCAAAATTCAGGCTTAAACTAAAGAAAGTGGGGGAAACCTCTAATCAAGCCAGGTACAACTTAAATCAAATCCCCTATGAATATACAGTGGATGTGATGAATACATTCAAGGGATTAGGTCTAGTAAACAGATTACCTGAAAAACTAAAGACATAGGTTCATAATATTGTACAGAGGGCAATGAACAAAATCATCCCAAAGAAATGCAAGAAGGCAAAGTGGTTGTCTGAGGAGGCTTTACAAACAGTGAGAAAAGAAAAGAAATGAAAAGCAAGGGAGAAAAGGAAAGGTATACTCAACTGAATGCAGAGTTCCAGAGAATAGCAAGGAGAGACAAGAAGGCCTTCTTCAATGAATGATGCAAAGAAACAGAGGCAAACAGAAGGGAAAGACTAGAGATCTCCTCAACAAAATTGGAGATGTCAAAGGAATATTTCATCCAAATATGGGCATAATAAAGGACTTAATAGAAGCAGAAGAGATGAAGAAGAGATGACAAGAAGGCACAGAAGAACTGTACAAAAAAAATATCTTAATGATACGGATAATCATGATGGTATGGTCACTCACCCAGAGCCAGACATTCTGGAGTGTGAAGTCAAGTGGGCCTTAGGAAGCACTGCTGTTTATAAAGCTAGTGGAGGTGATGGAATTCCAGCTATTTAAAAGATTATGTTATTAAAGTGCTGCACTCAGTATGCCAGCAAATTTGGGAAATCCAGCAGTGGCCACAGGACTGGCAAAGGTCAGTCCTCATCCCAGTTCCCAAGAAGGGCAGTACGAAAGAATGTTCAAACTCTCGAACAATTGTACTCATCTTCCATGCAATTAAGGTTATGCTCAAAATCCTTCACGTGAGGCTTCAGCAGTACATGAACTGAGAACTGTTCAATCTGGATTTTGACAAGGTAGAGGAACCAGAGATCAAATTGCCAACACTCACTGGATCATAGAGAAAGCAAGGGAATTTCAGAAAAAATATCTACCTGTTTCTCTGTCTGTTCTAAAGCCTTTGACTATGTGGATCACAACAAACTGTGGAAAGTTCTTAAAGAGATGGAAATACCAGACTACCTTACCTGCCTCCTGGGAAACCTGAGAGAGCGGAACAATAGAGGATGAGATGGTTGAATGGGATTACCAATTCAATGGACATGAACTTGGGCACATATCGAGACATGGTGAGGGACAGGGAGGCCTGTCGTTCTTTAGCCCATGGGCTCACAAAGAGTTGGAGATGACTTGGCGACTGAACAACAACATCCAAAATATTTTCTGAGAAATGATAATATTCATACCAAATTACAAAGTTCAGAAGGTGCTCATAGAGACTGAACTTTTGACTTAAAACAAGATCAAAACATCAGTAGTAAATTTTTTTCCTGGAATTTAATACTAATTAGATTATCTATATTACACTAAATGTCTACTGCGTTCTGGAAATTAAAAAGGCATGGAAAAAGTTATGCTGTTTACATAAAGTCAAAACTCAATTCAAGACTTATTCCCTCATAGTAATCAATATATAAGTAGGGGAAATACGTTCCTAGAATACATAAATTTGCAGGAAACTGATGAGTAAATTTTTCCTTTTTATTTTTTTTCAATTATCAAGAGCTTTGTGCCCTAACACAAAAAATAAGATTGCTGAGTATTATATTATGGCAGCATCAATTCTGATATTGCAAATATTCAATTTTCCCATGATTTATATTTGAATATAGGTTGATTTTTGCAAACTTAAAAGTACAAAATAACTTTTGACTTTTCAAAAAGTTTTTTAGCATTATCTTTAACATTTAGAAATATATGTCCTAAATTAACATTTTTTTCTTAGTTGTGGTTTGGCCTTTTTTTTCCTCTAAATTCTGATCAAATTTTTGTTAATTCCAAATTTACTTATTTTAGCTGTTTTTGGTCAGCATTGATGATATACCATTAATTATAAATATCTGGGTGGAATTATTACATAATGTAAATAAGTTTTTACATTATAAGGGTAATATTTACATAAATATTTTGAGAAACTATTATACATCTCAGTACTAAGGTTAAGGATACTAACAAAGAATAGTAGATATTACTTTCTACCAGTTAAAATTATGTTATCATATAACAAAAGCAACCACCAACAATAAATACAGCATCCATAAAAAAGATTCTCAGCACTTCAGATTTTATGCACAAAGTGGGAATATTAATGTATCTATATCTGAAAGGTTTGAAGTTCACAAGATCCAAGTTAGATAAATACATCTTCCTTGGTAGCTCAGCCAGTAAAGAATCTGCCTGCAGTACAGCAGACCCCATTCAATCCCTGGGTTGGAAAGATCACCTAGAGAAGGAAATGGGCAACCTACTCCAGTATTCTTGCCTGGAATATACTAGGTACATAGGAGACTTGCAGGCTATATAGTCCATGGGATTGCTAAAGTCGGACATGACTTAGCAACTAAACCACCATCCACACAGCACTCAACATTTTATAAACATTAATTCAGTTAAAGTGACAAAGGTTCTCATGAAGCAAATGACATTATGTCCATTGATAGATGTGGAAACTAAAACTCAGAGTTTAAATGAAATATGCAAGTTGAAATAGTTAAATACTGACAAATCTGTGATTTAAACCTACTTCTGTTTGCTCATTCCACTGCGGAACACTGTTTTAAAACTTGGTCCTTACTCATGGTATACTTCAACACTGAGCTATATATTTCCAAAGATATAGGAGAAACAAACTCAGAGAAATTCTTCAGGAATCTTATAATCTTTGAGAGATTACATATACACAGACATACAATAATATACAATTTTAGTAAGCTGGTGTGTAGACTTGACTGTTAATATTATAATACAGATGAGTTGGAGTTAATCAGCTGAGGGATCCCTAATGTCAGTCTCATGGGAGATGAACACAAGCTAGTACAAAATTATAATGCATAGTAATGAGGAATTTGATCAAGTTTTATGTTGAACCTTATAAAAGCACACACAAAAAAGAGCAATTAATGCAGTTTTAGGTTTGGGGTACATTTTAAAAAACATCCCCCAGAGTAATATACTTGAGAAAAATTTTGAAGGTCAATTAGGAATTATAAAAGTGAAGAGAATAGAGATTTAAAGGCATTACAGACAGAGAAAATAGCACGTGAAAAGTCTCAGCAGGGGGAGAATAGGTGGTAGCTGGTGAAATTACAATTTAGTTCCTAACGACAGATCTATATTATATGTATTAGAATGGCAAGAGATAAAACCAGGCATGGAAAAAGGGACAAGTCAGGAAGGATCTTATATATCTAAGATGATTTGGCATCAGGGAACATTTTAAGCCAGTAACTAATGGATCGAATTGACAACAATATAGAAACACATTACAGGGTCTTGTCATGAGAATCAGAAAAAAGGGATATTGAATTTTTTTAATTAACTGGTCAAGAAAATGATGAGCCTTGAATGATGAATTAAGACAAATAAATGTTAAATATATATGACACACAGAGATATAAAATGATCCAATAACGATAAGTAAAACATATTGACATATATTTACTTGTCATATTTATCATTTTATAATAAAATATTAAAATATAAATATCACCTACAATAAATGAAATGGTAATATAGTATTCATTACATTGTGATAAAATATTATCAACAAATGCAACAATATGAAATTATGTTAGTTGAGGTACACTGGGCAATTTCTAAAATCTATTACAACTATAATTTTCTACATTGTGAACTTTTTATAATTCTGAGGAAGATGTATAGACTCTAAATAGTTTTTAAATGACATAATTAACAAAGAACATGTGGGAAGGAAGGAGAAAATTTCATGTCTTTAAAATAAACAAGATTCTATTTAGAAATGAAGTCTACTAAAATGTTCTCCTACTAATCAACTAAAGGAAGAATGATGTATAAGCAAGCCATTTTTATGCTTAATGAGACCACAATGTTCTGGATTTTATTTTTTTTAATTACCTTTAAAAAAAATTTTTGATGTGATTTATACCTGTCCTTATGAAAACATTTATTTAGCATATCAACTCATTTTCTACAGTTTTACAAATTAAAAACATCACCAGATACATAAATAAAGTTCCAATGCATTGTCTTACAGTAAACAGTTGTTAGCATTTATATTTTGAGAAGTAGTATTATGTCTTCTACTACTAAACTATGATAAGTCTGACCGTGTACTAAAAAGTCAAAATTTAAAAGCCCAAAGCAAGAATTAAAAACTTTTTATTACCACTTAGTATGTGACTTAGATGCAGAAGGTATGAAATTGCATAGGCTTTGGGAAAGGGTGTCACAAAAACGTGAATTCTCTACATCGTGTGGAAGAGGGGGAAACTTCAAAATCACTGTATTCATATTAATGATGGAGATAAAAAATATGTTTGTCTAAACCTTTTTTTAGTTTTAAGGAGACAAGTGTAGATACATAGAATGATAGCACTGGAGAAGCATGTAAGAAAAAACAGAAGCTATAGAATGTTCAAGAACCCTGAGTCTTCCAAGAAACTTTTTGGCTTTACACAGTACAACTTATACCAGTCTTTAACTTTATGAGGCAATGTTGCTGCTTCTATGCCCAGTTGTGTCTAACTCTTTGTGACCCCATGGACTGTAGCCAGGCTCTTCTATGCATGGAATTTTAAAGGCAAAACTATTGGAATGGCTTGCCTTTTCCTCCTCCAGCATGTCTTCCTGACCTAGGGATAGAACTTGTGTCTCCTGCTTGGCAGGTTGATTCTCTGCCACTGAGCCACCTGGGAAGCCACATATGAAGCAATAAGTAGTGATACATAATTAAATATTTGATGCTGTTTAGTTTGATGCTGTTTAGTCACTAAGCTCGGAGAAGGCAATGGCACTCCACTCCAGTACTCTTGCCTGGAAAATCCCATGGATGGAGGAGCCTTATAGGCTGCAGTTCATGGGGTCGCTAAGAGTCGGACACGACTGAGCGACTTCACTTTTTTCACTTTTCACTTTCATGCATTGGAGAAGGAAATGGCAACCCACTCCAGTGTTCTTGCTTAGAGAATCCCGGGGACCGGGGAGCCTGGTGGGCTTCCATCTATGGGGTTGGACACAACTGAAGTGACTTAGCAGCAGCAGTAGTCACTAAGCTGTGTCTGACTCTTTTGGAACCCCATGGACTATAGCCCACCAGGCTCCTCTGTCAATGGGATTTCCCAGGCAAGCATACTGGTATGGGTTATCATTTCCTTCTCCAGGGGATCTTCTGACCCAGGGACTGAACCCACATCTCCTGCATTGCAGGCGGATTCTTTACAGCTGAGCCACCAGGGAAGCCCAAATAATTAAATATAAAGAGCTGCATATCCAGCTTTAACATGGTAAAGAATCTGCCTGCAATGCCAGAGACTCGGGTTCAATCCCTGGGTCAGGAGGAGTCCCTGGAGAAGGGAATGGCAATCCACTCCAGTATTCTTGCCTGGAGAATTCCATGGACAGAGGAGCCTGGTGAGCTACAAATCCATGGGGTTGCAGAGTTAGACACGACTGAGAGATTAACACTTTCACTTTCATGTAGCTATTGGATATATAACTACTTGAACAATGACTCCTAATAGATTTGGAACTTTTAAAGTAAATATATGTAAGAATTATATTTAAGATACATCTATAGCAATTATATACAAACTTCTATAGGAACACAGTAGAATGGAATTGTTTTCATTCTGGGAGGACTGAAAAGGCTTATTTGTGAAACATTTTGAAGGAAGAGTTTGTGTTTAATGATAGAAGATGTAGGGTGTTAGATATATTCTCTAAAAATAAATAAATTTTCTTAAAACAAAATAAAAACTCTTGTATTTTTTTACCAATGAAATAAACTTTTTTTTTAATCTTCTTTGTTGCTATACACTACCAGAATATAAAAGTACAGAAAAAGAATGAGACTTCTTTAATAAGGCACAGGAACAAAAACTCCAAAAGAATGATCCCCAAAAGTGAAAGTATTCAAAAACAACTCAAAGACAACCATAAATATACAACTTTTTAGCAGTATGCTAAATGTCCTAGTTAATACAATATGGAAGCAAAAAGCTACAAACATACTCAAAAGGATAAATGCAAAATTAAAAAATCAACAGCTCCCTAAATAACAGTAATGCACAATTAAAGGTAGTGGAAAATTGTAATATCAATTTAAGCTTTAAAATATATAGGAACTAACATTAAATCAGTAGGAACATTTAATAAAAAGAAATTCATGTGAGAAAAGGGATTCTATAAGGGAATCCTACATTTCACATGGGAATCTTTACAATCTTTTATAATCTTTACTGAAAGACTCAATATTTTTACAATGACAGTTCTTTTAATAAATCAAAAGTAATTGAAATAATAAATAATATGGTTTATGCATCTTGACCTCCAGATTACAAAGTTCTTCTGGAAGGGAGAGACTAAGTGGGAAGGAAAGCATACATTTTAAAAGCAGAATAATGAGGAAAGACTGGTCACACCAGGATAAAAAGTAAAAGTCAACAGAAATCAAAAAAATAAAATATGGCTTAGGAATACAAAATAATAATAATAACTGTCTTAGTCACTCTGAGGTGCTATAGCACTTTACCATAGACTGGCGTGGTTTAAGCAACAAACACTCATTTCTCATAGTTCTGGAAACTGGAACTCTTAAGACCAGAGAGCCTGCATGGTTAGGTTCTGCTGAGGACTCTTTTCAGGTCTGCAGTCTGCCTCAGTTCTGTCAGTCCAGTCTCTCAGTAGTGTCCAACTCTTTGTGACTCCATGGACTGCAGCACGCCAGGCCTCCCTGTCCATCACCAACTCCCGGAGTTTAGTCAAACTCATGTCCATTCAGTAGGTGATGCCATCCAGCCATCTCATCTTCTGTCATTCCCTTCTCCTCCTGCCTTCAATCTTTCCCCAGCATCAAGGTCTTTTCCAGTGAGTCAGCTTTTTGCATCAGGTGGCCAAAGGATTGGAGTTTCAGCTTCAGCATCAGTCCTTCCAATGAACACTCAGGACCAGTCTCCTTTAGGATGGACTGGTTGGATCTCCTTGCCGTCCAAGGGACTCTCAAGAATCTTCTCCAACACCACACTTCCTACCTCCACTTATATCCTGACATGGCAGAAAGAAGGCGAGCTAGATGTCTAGCCTCTTCGAAGGCCAGTAGAGTCATTCATGGGAACTCCTTCCTCATGACCTAATTACTTCCCATAGGCCCTTCCTCCAAATAATATCAAAGTAGTATTAAAGTTTCAACATATAAATGGAGAGGACTGGATGAAGATCCAATCAGTCCACCGCAAGAACTAATTCAAAATAATTAATAATCCAAAGACAAATCCATGACTATATAAGGATGTATTATATGATAAAGATTGCATTAAAAATAAAAATGGGAAAGATAGGCTTTTCAATTTATAACATTAGAATATTGTTTTACCCATACAAAAGTAAGAAGTTTAAAAGTAGGTGAGAGGTTTACATAAAAATATGCAAAATTAAATTTTAGGTGGTTAAAAGCTAAATGTCAAATGAATAAAAGAATATTAAAAGAAAAATAGAAGAAAATTGTAATTTTGGTGTGAGGACACTATTTCCTAAACCACATATAGTCAAGATGTCATAGAGAAACAGAATGACAAGTTTAACTGCAGAAAAAATGAAAATCTTCTTTAACTATAAATTAGGAGACTTCTGATATATTAAAGAGTTAAGAATTTATGCTATAATTGGCAGAAATGTTTGCAAATGGCATAATATGTAATGGATTAATATCCAAAATATATAAACAGCTCCAACTAATACATAATAAAAAAGTAAACCTGAGAGAAGCAAAGAAATTCATCAGAGTTTTGCAAAATGGTTGTTTTCAGACTGCAATTATCTATTCTATGATTTTTTTGTTTGAGTCAAATACAAGAGAGAAATAGAAAATGAAAGTTACAATAAGTTATTTTTATGCTCTAAATCAGTGCTGCCCAATATGAGAGCCACATAAAACTAGTACATACATTTAAAAAGGTAAAAATAAACAGGTAAGTTTTGCCTTAATTTAATGAATTGATAATTAATTTTAATGTTTCATTTAACAAAAATAATATTTCAACTTTAGTCAACATAAAAATCACTAAATGTTTACATTCTTTTTCTTACTGTGTCTTCAAAATCTGACATGGAATTTACAAATACAGCACATTCCAGTTAGTACCAGCATGTTTCAAGTTCTCAGTAACCACACGCGTGACCTGTTTCTACTATATTGGACAGTAGATACCTACACTGCACTTGGTCAGACATGATATTCACCAGTGCTTTCTTAAGGTTAGGGCTCTGCACACAGGCCTGTGGAGCATACCTATAGCACAGAATCCTCTGTTATAGCCACCAGTTACCACTAAAGATTAGCACTCAAACCTTCTGCTATGTTCTCATTAATGCACATTTAGTACAAAGATCTGAGTGACACCAATATTACAAACTTGCTTTGGTGAACAAAAGGCAGCATGGAATCCCAGAAAAAGAATTAACATCTGTCATCAATAAATATCTGTTGAATGAATGTTGAATGAAAGGGAATGGGTTTAAGGAACCAGCCTAGTTAGGCAGTTAAAAGCTGTGTGATCTTGACCAAAACATTTTGTGTCTTTTAATCCCAGAATTCACAAAAACCTACCTAACCAGGCAGTAAAGTTGGTGGAATCAATGGGATGATTTTCTAAATTTCCTTATTTATGCCACCTTCTCCCAAAATGAATTAAACAGTGAAAAACTGGAAGACATATATAGAATTCAACAATGAAAGTAGAGTTTTTTTAATTTAAAAAATGGCAAATGAAAATAAAGATAGGAAAATGAAAATGACAGCAAGATTGGAATCAGAGCTCAGTGTGCTACCATACTGTTCTTTATCATTATGTGAATTTTGCCCCCCAGTGTAGTTGTTTTTTTTTTTTTAACCAGTCAGCGCAGTGAAAACAAAATCATAGTTTGATTAACAAAGCTCTGTATGTAGGGCTGTGATCAACACAGACAAAGGCTTTGGCATAGTCAATAAAGCAGAAATAGATGTTTTTCTGGAACTCTCTTGCTTTTTCCATGATCCACCAGATGCTGGCAATTTGATCTCTGGTTCCTCTGCCTTTTCTAAAACCAGCTTGAACATCTGGAAGTTCACGTTTCATGTATTGCTGAAGCCTAGCTTGGAGAATTTTGAGCATTACTTTACTAGCATATGAGATCAGTGCAATTGTGCAGTAGTTTGAGCATTCTTTGGCATTGCCTTTCTTTGGCATTGGAATGAAAACTGACCTTTTCCAATCCTGTGGCCACCGCTGAGTTTTCCAAATTTGCTGGCATTTTGAGTGCAGCACTTTCATAGCATCATCTTTCAGAATTTGAAACAGCTCAACTGGAATTCCATCACCTCCACTAGCTTTGTTCGTAGCAATGCTTTCCAAGGCCCACTTGACTTCACATTCCAGGATGTCTGGCTCTAGATTACTGATCACACCATCATGATTATCTGGGTTGAAGATCTTTTTTGTTACAGTTCTTCTGTGTGTTCTTGCCACCTCTTCTTAATATCTTCTGCTTCTGTTAGGTCCATACCATTTCTGTCCTTTATCGAGCCCATCTT
This sequence comes from Capricornis sumatraensis, assembly GCF_032405125.1. Lineage (NCBI taxonomy): Eukaryota > Metazoa > Chordata > Mammalia > Artiodactyla > Bovidae > Capricornis > Capricornis sumatraensis. The sequence continues at coordinate 40,165,754 of NC_091074.1, read as the reverse complement.
TGCATGAAATGTTCCCTTGGTATCTCTAATTTTCTTGAGGAGATCTCTAGTCTTTCCCATTTTGTTATTTTCCTCTATTTCTGCTTTATTGAGTATGCCAAAGCCTTTGACTGTGTGGATCACAATAAATTTGTGGAAAATTCTGAAAGAGATGGGAATACCAGACCACCTAAGCTGCCTCTTGAGAAATCTGTATGCAGGTCAGGAAGCAACAGTTAGAACTGGACTTGGAACAACACACTGGTTCCAAATAGGAAAAGGAGTACGTCAAGGCTGTATATTGTCACCCTGCTTATTTAACTTATATGCAGAGTACATCATTAGAAACGCTGGACTGGAAGAAACACAAGCTGGAATCAAGATTGCCGGGAGAAATATCAATAACCTCAGATATGCAGAAAATACCACTCTATGGCAGAAAGTGAAGAGGAACTAAAAAGCCTCTTGCAGAAAGTGAAAGAGGAGAGTGAAAAAGTTGGCTTAAAGCTCAACATTCAGAAAACAAAGATCATGGCATCTGGTCCCATCACTTCATGGGAAATAGATGGGGAAACAGTGGAAACAGTGTCAGACTTTACTTTTGGGGGCTCCAAAATCACTGCAGATGGTGATTGCAGCCATGAAATTAAAAGACACTTACTCCTTGGAAGAAAACTTATGACCAACCTAGATAGTATATTCAAAAGCAGAGACATTACTTTGCCGACTAAGGTCCATCTAGTCAAGGCTATGGTTTTTCCTGTGGTCATGTATGGATGTGAGAGTTGGACTGTGAAGAAGGCTAAGCGCCAAAGAATTGATGCTTTTGAACTGTGGTGTTGGAGAAGACTCTTGAGAGTCCCTTGGCCTGCACGGAGATCCAACCAGTCCATTCTGAAAGAGCTCAGCCCTGGGATTTCTTAGGAAGGAATGATGCTAAAGCTGAAACTCCAGTACTTTGGCCACCTCATGGGAAGAGTTGACTCATTGGAAAAGACTCTGATGCTGGGAGGGATTGGGGGCAGGGGGAGAAGGGGACGACAAAGGATGAGATGGCTGGATGGCATCACTAACTTGATGGACGTGAGTCTGAGTGAACTCCGGGAGATGGTGATGGACAGGGAGGCCTGGCATGCTGCGATTCATGGGGTCGCAGAGATTCGGACATGACTGAGCGACTGAACTGAACTGATATGTAGGGCTTGTATCTATGACTCAGTTCAGGCTGTTTCAGAAGGAATTCCAGGCACACCACATTGTACATTAGTAATACTGGGCCTACCTGCCCCTCAGTTTCTTCACAAAAAAGAAGGTTCACAAATAATACTAGTATTTACCTTAAAATATTTATCCCTATAAGGATTAAATAAGACATGATATATAAATTTATTGGATATTTGTCTATATTGTGTGATATAAATGTTAGGTGCAATTATTTTTTTACCAATGAAATTAAAAATACAGAGATGACACACATGTTCAGTTCAGCTCAGTTGCTCAGTCATGTCCAAGTCTTTGTGACCATATGGGCCACAGCACGCCAGGCTTCCCTGTCCATCACCAACTCCCCGAGTTTACTCAAAACATGCCCATTGAGTTGGTGATGCCATTCAACCATATCATCCTCTGTTGTCCTTCTCCTCCTACCTTCAATCTTTCCCAGCATTAGGGTCTTTTCAAATGAGTCAGCTCTTCCCATGAGGTGGCCAAAGTAATGGAGTTTCAGCTTTAGCATCAGTCCTTCCAATGAACACCCAGGACTGATCTCCTTTAGGATGGACTGGTCTGATCTCCTTGTAGTCCAAGGGACTCAAGAGTTTTCTCCAACACCACAGTTCAAATGCATTAATACTTCAGCGCTCAGCCTTCTTCACAGTCCAACTCTCACTTCCATACATGACTACTGGAAAAACCATAGCCTTGACTAGACAGACCTTTGTTGGCAAAGTAATGTCTCTGCTTTTGAATATGCTCTCCAGGTTGGTTAACTTTTCTTCCAAGGAGTAAGCATCTTTTAATTTCATGGCTGCAGTCACCATCTACAGTGATTTTGGAGTCCCTCATCCCGCCACCCCGCCAAAAATATGCCATTGTTTCCACTGTTTCCTGTCTATTTGCCATGAAGGGATGGGACTGGATGCCATAATCTTTGTTTTCTGAATGTTGAGCTCTAAGCCGACTTTTTCACTCTCCTCTTTCACTTTCATCAAGAGGCTCTTTAGTTCCTCTTCACTTTCTGCCACAAGGGTGGTGTCATCTGCATATCTGAGGTTATTGATATTTCTCCTGGCAATCTTGACATTTGCGTAGAACACAGCAGAAGGCCTGGTATATAATAGTTATTTAATAAAGATGTTATTTAATATATGTATATATATATATTTTTTAATCTTAAACTTGTATTTAGCATATATTAAATACTGAAAGATCATTGCCAGAATAGAGCATATAAAAGAAGTCTCTTTAAGAGACATAAGCTCATGTGTTTCTAAGAGGTCTGGATTGCCATCTCTGCCTATTCTGCTGATATTGCAGCCATTACCCCTTTGGAAATGAGCACATTAAGAAAAATCTCAATGAGTAGTAGCTAATGGGAGCTCTGAAGTGGAATGCAGAAATGGATTGGCAATTTGAACAAATACAGTCCTATCAGTAAGTGACCATTGTAAAGGACAGTGCCATATTGTCAAGGTAATTATTCTTAAAGTCCTTCTCTGTTATGCTACATAAAACTCTATCCTACATCATTCCACTCCTCTATAATCTAACTACCAAGTCAGTTATGCCATCAAGTTAGAGACACTCCATAAAGCACTGTTGATTCAACTGAATTTACACACGTGGATTGTCAAATTCCATTATGATTTACCACCTAAAGGAAAATAGAAACATATGTAGTAATTGTCCTAAGTTTACATTGTGAAGTGAAAGTGTTAGTTGCTCAGTCATGTCCGACTTTTTGCCAGCCCACAGACTGTAGCGCGCCAGGCTCCTCTGTCATGGGATTCTCCAGGCAAGCATACAGGAGTGGGTTGCTGTTTCCTTTTCCAGGGAATCTTCCTAACCCAGGGATTGAACCCAGGTCTACCTGCAGTGCAGGTAGATTCTTAACCACCTGAGCCACCAGGGATTGTAACTATTAGCAAAATAAGCTTTTCTGTCCCTTCCAAAGGATAAATTGCTCCTGTATGAAAATTTAATTAATACATATCTATGAAGAATTCAGACAGTAAGGACCTTGGACTTTAAAGTTTATATATGACAGGATTGCAGGTCACCTATACATGTTTACAAATAAAAATATGTGATTTAGAAAATGAGTATAAGTTCTCTTGTTTATACCAATTCCCATTTGTAAGTATAACTTATAGGAAACATCTTGGATAGAATTATATGCTCTTTTCAGTTCCCCAGTTCATTAAAAATTTCCATCTTTAGTATAATCCCCTTCAAGATTTTACTGGGTGCTCACTGCAATTTGCAGACACATATGGACTGTACTGTGTTGGAATCCTTTTATAGTTTCTCAGTGAGTAACAGCTCTTAGCATGCAAAGGGAAAAGTGAGGCTGATTGATTTGTCTTCAAGAGCCTAGGGACTACCCCTACTTAGAGAAATAGTTTTGTATTTTCCAGCAATATCCCCTAACCATTTTTATCCCTCAATTTCAAGCTTGAATGCTGTATTCCTTAAATTTTAGGAAATATATAGGTGTTTAGAAATATTATATAAGGATGTGTATTCAAACAGAAATAACTTCCTAAAATTTAAAAGATACACATTATACAAATATAATCCTGAATATACATAAAGAAACAAATATGACTACACATGCAAAATTTTAGTAATGGCTATCCCTGACTTTTTCAACAGATTTTTATTTCATTTGTGATTTTTTTTTTTTTGTATTTTCTTAATGTTCTATCATGAAGAAACTTTTCTCTGAGGTCATAAAAATTACCACTATCTGGAGGGTAGAAATGATGCAGTAAAGGACTCTGCTTCCAATACCGTGGTAAGCTACAGCTTTTCGCACACAGAGGAAAAAGCAAATGCATTCACAAAATCCAAGCCATATTATTTATTTCACTTGTACTGTGACTTTAACCTAGTTCAAATCCAGTAACTTCAGGCAAAGCCAGAAGGCAGAATTGTCCTCTGTAATCTCAGTGTTGCTTTACAGTGATGAGGATCCCCGGACTCTCCTATCCGTCCTTGCATTTACACACTCAGCATTTCTGTGTGTCCTAGTTTCACTCTACTTTTATAGCTTCAAAATGATGAAACATAGCAATCAGGCATACCCACCCGCCCTGGATTTTAACAAAGGAGGATAAAATAAATCACAGTAATTTTTCCTGCTGTTGAAAATTAATATTCATTGCCCAGTTAATGAAGAAAAGGTCTGATAATATCATGTAAGTCATTAGGTCTGTGGGTGTCACTTCTGTACTATCTAAATTATAATATTCATCATTTCTTGGTCCTGCGTGGCTCTTATAACAGACTACAAACAATATTTTAGAGCTACTCAGAAGCTGGGTAGATGCTAAGAACCATGTTAAAGGATTCAAAAAGTCCTTGATAATATCATCAAGGGCAAGGGAGTATTTGGGAGACAGTACAGCAGAATAAAGATAGGTTGGCAGGCTTTCTGCCATCTAAAAGTTATAAAGCAGAAGAAAACCAAATTTCTGCATTCCCTAAAGAGACTGAATGAGCACAGCAAAGCAAACTATAATTGTCTTTCCCTAAAAAGCCATTTTACTGTTCACTCTTCTTGAAATGTAAACACCAAGCATGTGATTAACTTGTTTTCTAGTATGTGGGGTTTAATTGTCACACACATTTAAAGTAAGCCTTGCCTTAAGATAGTTTTTTTGAGATTGAAATACTCAACTTACACCACACCTGAAATAAGACGAATAAGAAGGAATTTCTTAGTATCTTGCTAGAAATTGGGATTCAATATCATGATTTTGCTAGAAAAAAATAACAGCAAATACTCTAAGCTGATTCTCAATTTTAGCTTCTGTGAAAAGAAGTTTGAGAAGAGGAAACAAATTTTCCCACATTTTCCAGACTTAACGCCTTTTCCATGTTTGAGCAAATACCATTCCTCTTTAAACATTTTCAGTTGTTAATAATTACTGACTCTGGATCATTCTGGGCTTGTCTTCTCTCCTTTTGTCATCTCACCATCTGACATAAAGCTAACACACAATGCAAAAACTGGAAGTTACATAACAGGAAGTCAGAGAAACAATTCATATTTTTTTAAAAAAGGTCTTTTGAAGAAAGGTGACAACCAATATGGGAAGAAGGGTTCACAATAACACATGGATACTTAGATAGGCACTTTTATATGAACTACTACATATATGATAAAAATCAGGAAAATCATAGCTATGTACTATTTCGCATTTCAGGAGCTGAACCGACTGCTTTATGTAATTATGTCAATACAGTAATTATAATACTGTATATATAAATATTTATATATAAGTACCTTACCTACAAGTTTGTGTGTCGATTATTCATGAAGCAACTTAAATCACATATCTATATGTATATTGAGTTTGGTTCAGATCAATTGCTCAGTCGTGTCCGACTCTTTGCGATCCCATGAATGGCAGCACGCCAGGCCTCCCTGTCCATCACCAAATCCTGGAGTTCACTCAAACTCATGTCCATTGAGTTGGTGATGCCATCCAGCCATCTCATCCTCTGTTGTCCTCTTCTCCTCCTGCCCCCAATCCCTCCCAGCATCAGGGTCTTTTCCAATTAGTCAACACTTCGCATGAGGTGGCCAAAGTACTGGAGTTTCAGCTCCAGCATCAGTCCTTCCAATGGACACCCAGGACTGATCTCCTTTAGGATGGACTGGTTGGATCTCCTTGCAGTCCAAGGGACTCTCAAGAGTCTTCTCCAACAACACAGTTCAAAAGCATCAGTTCTTCGGTGCTCAACTTTCTTCATAGTCCAAATCTCACATCCATACATGACCACTGGAAAAACCATAGCCTTGACAAGACAGATTTTGGTGACAAAGTAATGGCTCTACTTTTTCATATGCTATCTAGGTTGGTCATAACTTTCCTTCCCAAGAGTAAGTGTCTTTTAATTTAATGGCTGCAGTCACCATCTGCAGTGATTTTGGAGCCCGAAAAAATAAAATCTGACAGCATTTCCACTGTTTCCCCATCTATTTCCCATGAAGTGATGGGACCAGATGCCATGATCTTCGTTTTCTGAATGTTGAGCTTTAAGCCAACTTTTTCACTCTGCTCTTTCACTTTCATCAAGAGGCCTTTTAGTTCCTCTTCACTTTCTGTCATAAGGATGGTATCATGTGCATATCTGAGGTTATTGATATTTCTCCTGGCAATCTTAATTCCAGCTTGTGCTTCCGCCAGCCCAGCATTTCTCATGGTGTACTCTGCATAGAAGTTAAATAAGCAGGGTGACAATATACAGCCTTGATGTACTCCTTTTCCTATTTGGAATCAGTCTGTTGTTCCATGTCCAGTTCTAACTGTTGCTTCCTGACCTGCATATAGGTTTCTCAGGGGGCAGGTCAGGTGGTCTGGGATTCCCATCTCTTGAATCTTCCACAGTTTATTGTGATCCACACAGTCAAAGGCTTTGGCATAGTCCATAAAGCAGAAATAGATGTTTTTCTGGAACTCTCTTGCTTTTTCCATGATCCAGCAAATGTTGGCAATTTGATCTCTGGTTCCTCTGCCTTTTCTAAAACCAGCTTGAGCATCTGGAAGTTCATGGTTCAAGTATTGCTGAAGCCCGGCTCGGAGAATTTTGAGCATTACTTTACTAGCCTGTGAGATGAGTGCAATTGTGCGGTAGTTTGAGCATTCTTTGGCATTGCCTTCTTTGGCATTGGAATGAAAACTGACCTTTTCCAGTCCTGTGGCCACTGCTGAGTTTTCCAAATTTGCTGGCATATTGACTGCAGCACTTTCACAGCATCATCTTTCAGGATTTGAAATAGCTCAGCTGGAATTCTATTACCTCCACTAGCTTTGTTCATAGTGATGCTTCCTAAGTCCCACTTGACTTCACATTCCAGGATGTCTGACTCTAGGTGAATGATCACACCATCATGATTATCTTGGTCGTGAAGCCCTTTTTCGTATAGTTCTTCCGTGTGTTCTTGCCACCTCTTCTTAATATCTTCTGCTTCTGTTAGGTCCATACCATTTCTGTCCTTTATCGAGCCCATCTTTGCATGAAATGTTCCCTTGGCATCTCATTTTCTTGAAGAGATCTCTAGTCTTTCCCATTCTGTTGTTTTCCTCTATTTCTTTGCATTGATCTCTGAGGAATGCTTTCTTTTGGAACTCTGCATTCAGATGCTTATCTTTCCTTTTCTCCTTTGCTTTTTGCTTCTCTTCTTTTCACAGGCATTTGTAAGGCCTCCCCAGACAGCCATTTTGCTTTGTTGCATTTCTTTTCCATGGGGATGGTCTTGCTCGCTGTCTCCTGTACAATGTCACGAACCTCCATCCATAGTTCATCAGGCACTCTATCAGATCTAATCCCTTAAATCTATCTCTCACTTCCACTGTATAATCATAAGGGATTTGAATTAGGTCATACATGAATTAGGGAATATTAAAATATTCTATAAAAATGAGACATCATTATGAATTTACCAATGACAAATTTGAGGTTCCAGAGGCTTTAAATAACTTCTGCAGTACTCTTGCCTGGAAAATCCCATGCATACAGGAGCCTGGTAGGCTGCAGTCTATGGGGTCTCTGAGTCAGACACAACTGAGTGACTTCACTTTCACTTTTCCCTTTCATGCATTGGAGAAGGAAATGCCAAGTCACTCCAGTGTCCTTGCCTGGGGAAATCACAGGGACAGAGGAGCCTGGTGGCCTGCCCTCTATGGGGTCACGCATAGTTGGACACGACTGAAATGACTTAGCAGCAGCAGAAAAATAATGGTTAGAACTGTATGAGTATTTGAAATTCGTTCTATCTTATATCAGTTTTATGTTTACAATGCCATGAAGCCCCTGTGTATTTGAAAACTAAAGAAATATGTTAATAGTATTGAGTGACTTCAGAAATATGAACTTGACTCCATCTCGATCTGCCAAGTTGTTTCTGGGGAAATGAACTACGAAACCAGATTGATGGAAGATCTGGAAGTGGATTTGAATACACACATGCACAATTAGAAACAATTATACAATTTACACCATTAGAAACAGACAGATGAAGAAAGAGAAAAAACAAGTTTAAAAAGTTGAGGAGAGGATAACCCAGGTACCTTCAGAAGAGGAATAATGAGAGATGACACTTAATCCAAATGTAGCAAGTAGAGAGCTAGTCATATTTATCAGGAATTCAAGACTACATTCTAGGAGAGAGATTAAGGACATAAAGGAAAAATAAAATGTGATTTAGAAGAGAAAGCTGAAATTTTGCAGTTGAAAAGGAGCACTATTTTTGAGTCCCAGGAAGCTTAAAAATGAGGGGAAATTTTTAAAAAGAAGTGTTTAAACAGCTGTATAAATCAGCTCTGTTGATTTCAACAGAGAAACCAATAATGACAAATGACACACAAGTCTTTCTCTTATTCCTTTCTTTTATGATACCTGTCTTCCTAATATTTGTATCAAACATTGTTGGGTATGCGTGCGGTGTGTGTTACATGCATGTTATAATTTTCAAGTCTTAGGTCCTAAGATGTTTCCCCTATCTATTCCAACAGTTTTCTATTGGGATGATTATTCTTGAAGTCTCTCTCACTTTTTGTTTTGCCACATAATCATTCAATGTCTTCATTTAACTCTCAACTATGGGCCTTGTACTATACTAAGGATTTCAGATAGATAAAAATACATATGTATACATACATACATATACAAACATTCTATATACACACATGCACATGATAGCACATGATATATGCATACACATATCTACATATATTAATATATATGTCGATCAAAGTTACTGTAATTAAACTTATATAATTTTCTACTTCAAAAGCATACTCTGCATTCTTTTTCACACTGCAGCTTCAATCATATGTTTGCTTTACTTGCTTCATCATATTAGAATAAAAACTGTTTTATCAGTAGCCTGTCAATTAGAAATCTCTGTTTATGGGTGCTCTTGCTCATTTGCAGTTCTCAGTCACTCCTGGTTATGAAATAAGAATAACTCATATATACAAATAACCATTTGCACAGTTCTTACCCCTCTTCTCACTCATTCAAGATTTTTCCATCACAGTTATTACTCATAAAGTGTCTTAACGTGAAAACAATACCAGGGTATCTATTTCCTTGACTTGTGACATCAGTTTGAAAAACGTCAATCCCTGAGCACATGTTATACGTCAGGGTCTATATTGGGTATGGGGCTACCCAGGTGGCTCAGTGGTATAGAAACTGCTTGCCAATACAGGAGATGCCAGAGAAATTCAGGTTCAATCTGTAGGTCGGGAAGATCCCCTAGAGTAGGAAATGGCAAACCACTCCAGCATTCTTGCCTGGAGAATCCCACGGACAGAGGAGGTAACCTGGGCTTTGGTCCCTGGGGTCGCAAAGAGTCAGACACAACTGAGCAACTGAGCATACACACATGCGTGTGGTATACTGCAAGCATTACTGCTTTCAAAACTCTTAGGAACATACGAGGTAGAGATTTTCACCTACATTTGTCAGTGAAGAGAAGCAGATGTCAGAGAAGTAATGCAATCTGTACAAGGTCATATACTTCTGGGTGTGTGAGTGAGATTATGCCTGGTGATTGTTTTACTGAAGATATTTTGATCTATCAGGCTCTACAAGTTGAAAAACCCTAATAACAGGACATGAAAAGCTAATAGCAAGACTTCTGTTGATTCACACTCTTTCTTTAAATGCAAATGGCTTAATGAATTGGAACATTCTAATGAGATGCTCAGAAATGTAAATCTCCTATTTACTTGAAAGAATTCAAAATCATTTCACTACATATGGCTTTCTATAATGATTCTACCATTTCTGTTTCTCTTTTTTTCCAAAAACATATAAAAGGTCACCTGGTACTCCTTTATTTTGGCTGTTTTATAAATGTTCATTTCAATTCAAGTGAGCATGCATTTTAATTGTTCATAATTTCATGTCTCAGTGTAAATGGATTTCTATTCAAAAACAAACCCTTCTGCAGTGATCCTGGTTTATTTTTATCTGTTGTCACTGAAATCACATTATCCTAGTCTGCTCGTTGATCTTCCTTACATATGTCAGAAATCTGTAAGAAAAATATTTTAAAAGGGTTTAAATTAAGGTGAAACATCTGATACTTTATTAAAAATATTGAAAAACATTTTTCTCAAAGAGATATGAATAAGATAAATTAAGCAAACAAATAAGCATCGTTTATTTATAGGGCTTTAAGGTGTTTTCCATCAAGCAAATGAATGTCATGATTTATTCATTTAAGATTTTCTTTTGCAAAGTATATTTACAAATAGCAGCCAGCAATCCTAAAGACGCAAATGCAGAAATAGAGAAAAGTCTACTGAAACAGGCAGTGAAATATAGGCAAAAAAATTCCTGGGAAAAAATAAGGGTGACTTTTGTAGGAAACAGTTTTTACCTGCTTATTTCTTCAAAAAGAGTGTCAAATTGGAGTTTAGATTTGGAGGAAAGTTGATGGAGTACAACCTTCTCCCTTTGGCTATCTAAACTTTCCTTTTAAGAGTTTATGTATCTTAAGATAAATAGATGTTGGGAGTTTCCTTTAGGACCTTTGAGTGCTATGATGAAACCAGCATATTGCATGGCTTCATGAGTTTGCCCTTTGGGGAGGAACACAGATAAATTGGGCTTTCCTGGTGGTTCAGACAGTAAAGAATCTGCCTGAAATGCAGGAAATCTGGGTTTGATCCTGGGTCTGGAAGTCCCCTGGGGAAGGAAATGACAGACCACTCCAGTATTCTTTCCTGGAGAATTCCATTCCATGGACAGAGGAGCCTGGCAGGCTATAGCCCATGGGGACATAAAGAGTCAAACTTGACTTAACACTTTAATTTCACAGATAAGTAATTATAATCAACCATGATGAATGCTAAAAATATAGGGGAAAAAAACAAAGACAGTGAATTTAATCTTGAAAACTCAGTGAAGTCTTCCTGAAATATATGGCTTCTGGACAGTTCAAACATGAGTGGGAGTTACCTAGGTGACTAGGTGATAAGAATGAAAGAAAGTATAGGAATCTTCGAGAACAAGATTATCAGAAAGAAAAAGAACCTTCAAAAAGAAAATGCATGGTATTTCCAAGAAAATATTTATCGATCAGTAAGGCAGAGTAGTGGTCCTGAAAGTTGTTTTTGTTTTATTTGATCAGTCTTTAAGCCATGACACTCTTTCCTTAAAGAACCATGCATATGGAGACCCAATATTTACCCTCTCCCTGTTCCCCACCTATATAGCTACTCTGATTGAACATCAAGTTTGAACATCTGCTTTGAACATCAAAGCAGTCTTGGAGTGAGGTTCTGCCCCAATTGCTCCTGCATTCTTCAAAACAAACTCGACAGACAGACAGACAGACAGACAGACAGACAGACACACACACACACACAGACACACACACACCCAATAGTCTCTGAAAGTATGTTGTAAAAGCCTAACATTCTTTGGAACATGGCTTTTAAGTCCCTAAACTAGAGGCTCAAGCATGATGGAAATGACAGGAAGAAACGGAAACAAAGTGATAAATGGGCTGTGAAGGACTTTGTAAATTATTTTTGAAGTTCACATGTGAGTAGACCTTTGAAGTTACATGTGCGTTTAAAACTCATATTGAGGGCAGTGATGAGATAACTTTCAGGGGGCAAGGGTGGGTGACCCCATTATGCTTTAAAAAATTACTTTCACCATCATGGCAAGGAGCCGTAAGATATGAGGCCCTAAGATAATGACAGCTGAGAAAGCACAGGCCTGAACCAAGGTAATGATGACGAAAATGAGTGAAAAGAAGTAGACATGAGAGTTGTTGAGGAAAACGGTCAGATGTATTGATAATTATCTGACAGTAGCTTATCAGCTGAAGGGTTTTGTCTCCCCTCAGATTCTGATGTTGCAGTCCTAATCCCCAATATGATGGTGTTAAAGGGTGAGGCTTTTGGGATATGATTAGGTTGTGAGAGGGAGCCCTCAAGAATGGGATTTGTGCCCTTATCAAAGAGGCTCCCAAGGAGTTTTCTCTGTTCTGTGAGGAACAGTGAGAAGACAGCCATCTGCCAACTGGAAAGTAGGTTTTCCCACCAGATCTCACACTTCCAGCCTCCAGAACTTCAGAGAAATCGATTTATGTTGTTTATAAGTCACTCAATCAATGGTACTTTGTTACAGCAGCCAGAATTAACTAAGAGAGTAATCAAAGAGAAAAATATTTCTTCCCTATTCACCAAATGGACAGCATCACAACTTACTGAAATATGGAACATGGAAGGAAGACTAGCGAAAGGTAATGAATACATTTAATTGAGGATATGTTGAGTATGTGTTGTTTGTATGAAACTCATTTAATTGGGTTTATTTTATAATTTAGATTTAGTGGCATTCATTGAGATAACATATCTGGTAAACATGAATAATAACTTTATTCTCAAAGTGCCCCAACCTCCCCACTCATTCCTTTACATTAATGAAGGAAGATAGGGAATCTAAAGTTTCTGATTAATAGTTTCTCAGTTATGCCTGATTTTTCCATGTCAGCTTCAGTACTTTTTAAACTTACTTCCTGGTTCAAGTCTTAGTCCACTCTGAATAATCAAAGCTCCACTGACCCAGGGCTTCCCTGGTAGCTTAGTGATAAAGACTCCACCTGTCAATGCAGGAGACATGGGTTCAATCTCTGGATCAGGAAGATCCCCTAGCAAAGAAATGGCAATTCACTCCAGTATTCTTGCGTGGAGAATTTCGTGGCCACAGGAGCTTGGCAGGTTACAGTCCATGAGGTTGCAGGGAATCAGACATGACATAGTGACTATACAACAAACATCAACTCCTGGCTCAGCTCAGTCTATATGTATGAGGTTAATTGCAAAAAATCAAGTTATTTCTTTTATTTCTACCATCATTCTTATTGTCATAGAGGCTGCAGATGTGGGGAGATTTTCTTAAATGGAGAAAGAGCCACGGGTAGGTGTGGAGAGCTGTGTTACTGTTTGTTGTTATGGCCCTGCTGACTCTGGTCGCTGGGGACATTAGTGAGTCTGACCTCCTACTTTTTACAGTGGCTATTTCTCTGCTGTATTTTAGAGCTCATTTTCTGATCACTGAAGACCTAGCAGATGTTAACCATAGGCTAAATAACAAATAATACAGGAGAAATATGAGTGCTTCCCTTAACCAATGCCAGACAATTGCATTCCATACAAGGTTGATCTTTGTTCTCCTGGACAGTCCCTAGTGGCGGTGGGGTGGTAGACAGCCAACACTTGCCTTCAGCTCCTTTTCTCACCTTACTCAGACCCACAGAACACACGTGGCTCTGGCTCCTCGGCTAACTCTGGTAAGCAATATTTGCCCTTTCCCAAACTGTGACATTGTTCTGCCCTCTTCCTCAATTCTTTCTCCACGTTCTGATAGGACCAAGGTGACTCAGCAAACAGCCTGCCAGGAATAAGATGCAGGTCTGTCCAGTTTCACACTGTCTCATCTTGAAGCACTCACAAATGTGAAGTGAGCACAGTAAGTGTATTCCATTCTACGGCTACAAGTTGAAGGATGAGGGGAGGAGGAAGAAATCGTCTATGACTTTATGAACTCATTTCTCCTTTATGAAGTCTACCCTCACCTTTCAGCCCTCATTCTATTAGTAGAAAGTAGAGGGCAAGGAGTCTGCTATACAAGTTTGGCAGGAATGCTACCTTTTCCTAAATCTGGAGGTGATTTATCTACCTCAAAGAAGAGGCTATTTCTTTGACCTCAGAATATAAAATACATTGACAGTCACTGTCAGATATGAGCTATCTCCATGTACAAAGTTTAGTAAGCCTGGATATTAGAAAGACTATTAGTTCTTACTAAAGTTTCTAAAAATAAGACTGCTATAGATACGTAGATAAGGAGTTCTATCAACTCCAACTCTGATAAACATTACTCAGCTGCTTCTGAAGGGACATGCTTCTGATAATGGCTATTGCTCCATTCCTGTCTATTTTTTAATTACCTATTTCCAACATTCCTCTGATGACATTTAGACCCACAAACATTGGTGACATTAATGTATGTTTGTGTAAATGTGCATGTCTGTGTCTTTGTAAAGCTTAAATAAATATTTTCCCTTTAGAGAAGCTAAGAAGCAGAGTTCCTAAGGGAAACAAACTTTTTTTTTTTTTCAATCAGTATTGGAATTCACCTTCCAAATAAAATCAAAGAGAATCATTGTATGCAAACCATAGTAAAAGCTGGAAACATATTCCTTCATTTTTCTTGCAGCCATCTTCTGCAGCTCTAGGAAAATAAACCCTGACTTGGAATCCTTACACACAATAATTTAGAATTTGGAGACACTCATCCTCCATCCACATGCAAGCTGAAGGAAACCGGGACTTGAGAAATGACAGAGTTGGTCAAAAAAGTCAAGTGTGGGGTACTTTGCTGCTGTGCTACATCTACCACATAGCCATCCACCTTGCTCAGGCAGCCACCCCTTTAAACATTTATTGGTGACGTTGTGTTGTGCTCAGTTGTGTCTGACTCTTTGTGAACCCACGGACCAAAGCCAGCCAGGCTCCTCTGTCCATGGGATTTCCCAGGCAAGAATTCTGGAGTAGGTTGCCATTTCCTTCTCCAGGGGATCTTCCTGATCCAGGGATCGAACGTGCGTCTCTTACATCTCCTGCATTGGGAGGCAGATTCTTTATCAGCTGCGCCACCTGGAAAATCCCCACATGCCAATCCAATCATGTTTCTCTCATTTGCTTATCTTGTGTACCGAAGAAAATGCTAGCTGCTAGTATCCTTCCATTTATCCTTTTCCCATTTCTCACTAAAGCAAAGCACCTGCAAAGAAGAAATCAGAACCTTCGGGGGAACATAGCCAGAATCCTGCCAATGGGACACACATGCACACACACGAATGCAAATGCAGTGCATCATAACTGAACTGCTCAAATCTAACCAGACTCTTTATAATAATGATTCATGATACGTAGCACTTTTTAAAAGAGCATATAGATATAATTCTGTCTGATCTTAAGCAACCGCATAAGCAAGGCAGAACCACTATTTTTTCCCTGTTTTAAAGATGGAGAAGGAAATGCCAATGCATAATCAAGACCAACTTACCCGTGTATAAATTCATTTCTTTGTGCTGAATCTAGTGCTTTTTTCCTCTAAAGTTTTCTTGAGGTAAAACTGGCACAAAATTAAAACCATATTTATTTAAATAATACAATTTGATAACTTGCCATTGTGTATACAAAAAAAAATAGTGAAAACAAAATAATGGGCTTCTACATGACCCACATGCGAAGAGTTGACTCATTGGAAAAGACTCTGATGCTGGGAGGGATTGGGGGCAGGAGGAGAAGGGGACAACAGAGGATGAGATGGCTGGATGGCATCACGGACTCAACGGACGTGAGTCTGAGTGAACTCCGGGAGATGGTGATGGACAGGGAGGCCTGGAGTGCTGCAATTCATGGGGTCGCAAAGTGTCGGACACGACTGAGCGACTGAACGGAACCGAACATGACCCACAAGAGTTTCTTTATACTCCTTGGTAATCTGTTCCCAAATCTCAGTTCTTCTCTTCATATTCAGGCAACAACTGATGAGCTCTCTCTCATCATAGGTTGCTTTTTTCAGAGTTTTATATACATGGAATCATGTAATATTGATATTAACATTCTCTCATCTGCATTCACTCACTCAAAAAATATTTTCAGATTCATGTTAGTTTAGTTAGTGAAAGTTGCTCAGTCACATCTGACTCTTCACGAACCCATGGACTGGGACTGGCCAAGCTCCCCATCCATGTAATTCTCCAGGTCAGAATACTGGAGTGAGTAGCTGTTCCCTTTTCCAGGGGATCTTCTAAAATCAGGGATCGAACCCAGGTCTCCCACATTACAGGAGGATTCTTTACCACCTGAGCCACCAGCAAAGCCCAGAGTCATGCTACTGTCAATTATCTATTACTTTTAAATGCTGAATTGTATTCCATTGTTTGGGTACTATAAATATACTACAGTTTATTTACCCATTCAGCTGATGATAGACATTTGAATTTTCCCCGACTTATGGCTATTACATCTGTCTTTGTGTCTGTCTTTGCACATAACATTTTTATCTTGGGTAAATATCTAGGAGTAGAGTGTCTGTGTCATACAGTAACTAAATTCTTAACTTTGTAAGAATTGTCAAAATATTTTTCAAGGTGGTTGTACTACTGTTTCACATACCAACTAACAGTACATGAAAGTTTCACTTGCTCCTCGTGTTCTCCAGCATTTTGAATGGTCAAACTTTTATCTATATCATTAAATGTTTAGCAGATTCTTATTGTGGTTTTCATTTGCATTTATCTAATAATTAATGGTGCTGATCCTCTTCTCATGTGCTTATTTGACATCTATGAAGGCCTGTGAGTTTTATTCATGGGATTTTTTTCAGTTAAGAATGGATTTCATTAGTATGTATATGATTCCTATTGAAATACTCAGGTATTTGTGTATTTCAGTGATTTAATGATCCAAAATTCTTAAACAAACTAAACCTAAAGTAAGCAGTATATATACTTAGACACTCAGTCATATCCAACCCCATGGACTATATCCCACCAGGCTCCTCAATTCATGGGATTTTCCAGGCAAGAATATTGGAGAGACTAGCCATTCCCTTCTCCAGGGAATCTTCCTGACCCAGGGATCAAACCTTGGTCTCCTGCATTACAGGCCAATTCTTTACTGTCTAAGCCACCAGGGAAGCCCCAAGCAGTATATAGGAAATAAGAATAAAAGTAGGAGTTAATGAAATGGAAAAGAGTGATAATAGTGATAAATAGTGATAATAAATACAAAAGCCCAAGCAATCTTGAAAAAGAAAAAACAGAGCTGGAGGAAATAGACTCTCAAACTTCAGACTATACTACAAAGCCTTAGTAATCAAGACAGTATGGTACTGGCAGAAGAACAGAAATACAGATCAGTGGAACAAGCTAGAAAGCTCAGAGATAAACCCACACACCTATGGTCACCTTATCTGAAAGTGAAAGTCACTCAGTCGTGTCTGACTCTTTGTGACCCAATAGACTATACAGCCCATGGTATTCTCTAGGCCAGAATACCAGAGTAGGTAACCTTTCCCTTTTCCGGGGTATCTTCCAAACCCAGGGATCAGACTCAGGTCTCCCGCATTGCAGGCAGATTCTTTATCAGCTGAGCCACAAGGGAAACCTAACAATACTGGAATGGGAAGTCTATCCCTTGTCCAGCATATCTTCCCATCCCAGGAATCCAACTAGGGTCTCCTGCATTGCAGGTGGATTCTAACTGAGCTATCAGGGAAGCCTTATCTTTGATAAAGGAGGCAAAAATATACAATGGAAAAAAGATAGCATTTTCAATAAGCAGCGCTGGGAAAACTGGACAGCTACATGTTAAAGAATGAAATTAGAATACTTCCTAATACCATATACAATAATAAACTCAGAATGGATTAAATACCTAAATGTAAGGCCAGACCCTATAAAACTCTTAGAGGAAAACATAGGCAGAACACTCTGTGGCATAAATCACAGCAAGATCCTCTGACCCACTTCCTAAGGTAATGGAAATAGAAAAAATAAAATAAAGAAATGGGACCTAATTAAACATAAAATCCTTTGCACAGCAAAGGAAACTCTAGACAAGATGAAAAGACAACCACCAGAATGACAAAAAAATAATTGCAAACAAAGCAAATGACAAAGGATTAATCTTCTAAATATACAAGTGGCTCATGTACTTCAATATCACAAAAAAAACCCAATCAAAAAATTGGCTGAAGAACTAAACAGACATTTCCCCAAAGAAGATATACAGATTGCCAACAAACAAGTGAAAAGATGTTTAATTTTGCTCATTATTGAAGACATGTTAATCAAAACTACAACGAGGTATCACTTCATACCGATTAGAATGGCCATCATCAAAAAAAGCTAAAAATAAATGCTGGAGAGGATGTGTAGCAAAGGGAAAACTCTTACTCTGTTGGGAATGTAAATTGATACAGCCACTATGGAGAATAGTATGGAGATTCCTTAAGAAACTAAAATTAAAACCAACATATGACCCAGCAGTCCTGCTACTGGGCATGCACTCCAAGAAAAACATAATTCAAAAATATACATGTACCCTAATGTTCATTGCAGCGATATTTACAATAGCCAGTACATGGCAGCAACCTAAATGTCCATCAGCAAATGAATGGGTAAAGAAGTGTTAGTACATATATACAATAGAATATTACTCAGCTATAGAAATGAATTTAACTTTCATTGTTTATGATTTAAATGAACCTAGAGTAGGTCATAAAAAGTAAGTCAAAAAGAAAAAACAAATATATATTAATACATATATATGGAATCTAGAAAAATGGTACTTATGAAAATGGTACTATTTTCAGGGCAGGAATAGAAACACAGATGGAGAGAATGGACTTGTGGACACAGTACAGGAAGGAGAAGGTGGGACAGATTAAGAGAGTAGCACTGACATATCCATACTGCCATGTGTAAAATAGGTAGCTTCTGGGAAGCTGCTGTATAGCACCACTCAGCTTGGTGCTCTGTGATGATGTCGAGCGGTAGGATGGGAGGGAGGCTCAAGAGGAAGGGGATATATGTATACCTCTAGTTGTTTTGCGGAAAAGGCAATGGCACCCCACTCCAGTACTCTTACCTGGAAAATCCCATAGATGGAGGAGCCTGGTAGGCTGCAGTCCATGGGGTCGCTAAGAGTCAGACACGACTGAGCGATTTCACTTTCACGCATTGGAGAAGGAAATGGCAACCCACTCCAGGGTTCTTGCCTGGAGAATCCCAGGGACGGGGGAGCCTGGTGGGCTGCCGTCTATGGGGTCACACAGAGTCGGACACGACTAAAGCGACTTAGCAGCAGCTAGATGTTTTGTGTTGTTCTACAGCAGAAACTAACACAAGAAAAACAATATACTTCAATTAAAATAAATATTTTAAAGATACAATAAGAGCTAATTTTTTTAAAAAATATCTCTACTTTTGACACTTTGAAGTACTTTACTAAAATGATGAGAAAAACAGAAAAGAGACTCAAGGTACGGGAAAAATATCACTAATGGAACAGAATATTAAGGAAATATAGCAATTATTTTTACAAGTTAAATGATATTCTTTTAACACATGATATACTAAATCTTAATCATGAATAACTTCATAATATTTGTAACATCATAGGTACCTAAAAAATTATTTTCATAGTTAAAAATCTTCCCATGAAGCAAACTCCAAACTGACCGAAAGGATAAAAACATAATGTCAGTTCTGAATAGGAGGGAAGAAAAAACTTCACAACTCATTTTATGATGCCACTATTATACTAACACCAAAATCAGAAAATTATTACAATTAAAAAAACAAAAAATCCCACAGACCACAATGTCCCACAGAAAAAGACATAAAACTCTTAACTAAATACTATCAAATTAGATTTTAAATATGTTAAAAGAATACTACATCATACCAAATTAGGGAAGTTTTACCACAAAGCATGGCTTAACATTTGAAAATTAAGCTAAATAATTATCACATTAAGAAACTAGCAAAGAAAATCCATGATAATATCAAGAGACATCAAAAAGCTTTTTGCAATGGTTAAGTTAATATTTGCCATGATTAGAGATATAAAATAAAAATATAGAATATAGGAAGACTGCTCTATAAGATATAATAAATTTATAAAATTAAACGACACAATGAAAAGCTTAAATCACAGACTGTCTTGCTGAAGACATAATTAATGAACTAGAATGCTGATCCAGAGAAATAATCATTTTAGACCTAGAAAGATAATTTCTTAAAATATAGAAAAGGCAGAATATAGAAAATTAACTTAACTATGAAGAGCTGAATAAGGAGAGCATAAAGAAAATGAGTTTAAAGGAAATTCTCAAAGAGGCAATGACTATGATTTCTATAGAATTCAGAAAAAAATACACACACAAAACTTGATTATCACACCAAGCAGGATTGATTCCCAAGCAGGATAGCAAATCAGAAATTAGCACCTATACATATTATAGACAAAATGAAGAACACCAAATACAAAGAGAAATAAAAAATAAGATGATAACAGACATATTTTATACAAAAGACTTCTCATAATCCATTAGAATCAAGTGAAGAAAATGATTTTAAACTGGGAAAGCAATGCAACTTCTGATTTAAAGCCAACAGTAAATCATCCTAAAGTTCATATGTCAAATCATTCTAAAGTCTGTCAGGTCAAGTCCATGAGATAATAAGGCAGAGGTATTTCAATTAAAGTATACATCAGATAATATGATCCTACCTATTAAAACAGTAAAATGGAATTACAACCAAGCTAATAAACAGAAAAACTTGATCAAGAAAAGTGAAGATGGAAAATAGTGGATCTAAGAAATAAATGTTGAGTGGAAACCACTAAGATATTAGGAAAAACTCAAGCTATCAATACTTCCAATAAATATAACAGAATATGCAAATACAAAAGAGTCTCAGATTGAATAATTACACAAGAATTCATATTTAAAAGATATTTCTAAAATATAAAGAAAGCTCGCACTTGGAATTGTGGAGGACCCTGGGTCCCAAGGAAACTAGAGCTGGGCTTCACCCTTTTTCATTTACGTGTTAGGCAACTTGAGTCTCTGGGGCCATGAGTCTTATCAATTCACATATGGAAACATATAATAAATTATAATATATTTATTTAACATAAATATATATAAACTAGTATATTTTATAGCATAAATATATTTAATATAAATATATAGACATATATTTTAAAATGAATGAGATCTATATATATCATATAAATAATAGAATTAAATTATTAAGCAAACAAAGCAAGAGGCAATATGGTGTGTGCGTGTGCATATGTGCATGTTGCATGTATCTTTTTATATAATAGTTATCTCTGATAAAAGTAAGGAATTGATATGGGGATTAGAAATATACTTTAATTCTTTATATACATGATATAAATACTATGAAATATTACAATTAATAAATTCTGTGCCTTATGTAAATTGGTATACAACTTGTTTATCTGTAAATTTTTCTATGTTTATATAAAATTAAGTTTCAAGTAAGAAAAAAAGGAACACAATAAAGAAGATAATAAATAGATCCATTTTCTAGAATTCAAACTATCTTATTTAACCTTGTTTTAATAAAAACAATAAGAAAGAACTTAGAAGTCTGAAGTTTTCAATCATCATGATGTTCCTCTTGAACTGGGTTTGCAAATGGAAAGAAACTTTAAATTCAAAGAGAAAAATTATAAGATAAAAAATAGCTTTGTATATAATCCAAAAGGCCATCAGAAAATCTACTCAAAGATTATCAGTATATATTGCCAAATGCTCAGAAACTGTTATATTTATTCACTTATTTAGAACAGTTCTTTTTTACTATTTCATTTGTGTATTTATTTAATATTATACAAACTTTTGGAGAAGGCAACGGCACCCCACTCCAGTACTCTTGCCTGGAAAATCCCATGGACGGAGGAGCCTGGTAGGCTGCAGTCCAAGGGGTCGCTAAGAGTCAGATACGACTGAGCGACTTCACTTTCTCTTTTCACCTTCATGCATTGGAGAAAGAAACGGCAACCCACTCCAGTGTTCTTGCCTGGAGAATCCCAGGGATGGGGGAGCCTGGTGGGCTGCCGTCTATTGGGTCACACAGAGTCGGACACAACTGAAGCGACTTAGCAGCAGCAGCATACAAACTTTAACTAATTACGTCTGTTTATATCAGCAAAGATGAGGAGTCATGAAAGGGATTTAATCTAATTAAAATTAAAAGACACTTGCTCCTTGAAAGGAGAAGGCAATGGCACCCCACTCCAGTACTCTTGCCTGGAGAATCCCAGGGATGGGGGAGCCTGGTGAGCTGCCATCTATGGGGTCGCACAGAGTTGGACACAACTGAAGCGACTTAGCAGCAGCAGCAGCTCCTTGGAAGAAAAGCTATGACCAACCTAGATAGCATATTAAAAAGCAGAGACATCACTTTGTCAGCAAAGGTTCATCTAGTAAAAGCTATGGTTTTTGTGGTAGTCATGTATCGATGTGAGAGTTGGACTATAAACAAAGCTGAGCGCTGAAGAATTGATGCTTTTGAACTGTGGTGTTGGAGAAAACTCTTGAAAGTCCCTTGGACTTCAAGGAATTCCAACCAGTCCATTCTAAAGGAGATCAGTCCTGAATATTCATTGGAAGGACTGATGCTGAAGGTGAAATGCCAATACTTTGGCCACCTGATGTGAAGAACTGACTTATTGGAAAGGACCCTAACTTTGGGAAAGATTGAAGGTGGGAGGGGAAGGGGATGACAGAGGATGAGATGGTTGGATGGCATCACCAATGTGATGGATGTGAATTTGAGTAGGCTCTGGGATTTGGTCATGGATAGGGAAGCCTGGCGTGCTGCAGTCCATGGGGTCGCAAAGAGTCAGACACAACTGAGGGACTGAATTGAACTAAACAATCTCTCTGAGATCCCAGTTCAGTTCAGTTCAGTTCAGTCGTGTCCGACTTTGTGACCCCATGAGTCGCAGCACGCCAGGCCTCCCAGTCCATCACCAACACCAAGAGTTCACTCAGACTCACGTCCATCGAGTCAGTGATGCCATCCAGCCATCTCATCCTCTGTTGTCCCCTTCTTCTCCTGCCCCCAATCCCTCCCAGCATCAGGGTCTTTTCCAATGAGTCAACTCGTCACATGAGGTGGCCAAA
The DNA here is from genome assembly GCF_032405125.1 of Capricornis sumatraensis. Taxonomy (NCBI): domain Eukaryota; kingdom Metazoa; phylum Chordata; class Mammalia; order Artiodactyla; family Bovidae; genus Capricornis; species Capricornis sumatraensis. The sequence continues at coordinate 40,142,765 of NC_091074.1, read as the reverse complement.
GTACTGGAGTTTCAGCTTTAGCATCATTCCTTCCAAAGAAATCCCAGGGTTGATCTCCTTCAGAATGGACTAGTTGGATCTCCTTGCAGTCCAAGGGACTCTCAAGAGTCTTCTCCAACACCACAGTTTAAAAGCATCAATTCTTCGCTGCTCAGCCTTCTTCACAGTCCAACTCTCACATCCATACATGACTACTGGAAAAGAGAGAACTAATACCATTTAGAGTGGGTTTTATTAATGTGGTTACTGAAAATTGTCAAAATGCTTCTCAAAAACCTATTTTTTAAAGGATAAAGTTAACGCCTTGTTGAAATATTGGAGATAATTCTTCTTAGAAACTGACATTAGTGTGGGTGTTAAAAAAAATAATAGCTTTTGAAGGTGTGCTTCTCTAAGAGGGTAACCCAGCAATAAGAAACAGCAATCTCAGACTCCATGGATGAAGGCTGATCTTGCTTTGGAAGCCCCATCTTCATCCCACTGCATAAACAAAGATTCATCTTCTCTCAGAATCTGTGGGTCAGAGTCCAGGCAGCCACTGGCACTCGTTTTCTTAAAGCCTGGCCAGATATTTGACCTCAGAGTACAGACAGAGAGTGAAATACTTAGAGCCAAACCTTCCTATGGAAATAGCACAGATGTATCCCACAGTAATAGATATTTAAAATGGAAAGATCTGAAGAAGGTTTATATGGTGATGGAGGTGAACCTCTGTAGTAGTTCACCATTTTATTGGGAAACATGGAATGGAGAGACATGCAGAGTCTGCCAAAACTGTTGTATATGAAAAAAAAAATTTTTTTTTGAAGTAACTTTCCTTATGCAGCCCACAGACATTCTAACTGAACTGGAATTAAAACTATAGCTATGAATGGTTATTTGATGGGATAATGTAGTCTCAAGTGAAAAGGGAAGGATCATTAGCTTTTGGGGTGGGTTGTAATGCAGAGCTCCTGATTTATTACATTTCAGAGAGAATCAGGCATGAGAGACATTGAGAAAAAAATAGCTGATTTGCTTCAGTGGCTGTAAAAGATACTCACTGAGGAGTGCAATGTGATGGGCCTACCAATATCAGGGCTGGTTTATGTTCATACACACGCTGTATGTATATAATGCACACATGTTCAGTCGCTCAGTTGTGTCCGACTCTTTGCAGCTCTGTGGACTGCAGCCCACCAGGCTCATCTGTCCATGGGGCTTTCCTGGCAAGCATACTGGAGTGGGTTGCCATTTCCTCTTCCAGGGGATCTTCCTGACCCAGGGATTGAACCTGGGTCTCCTGCATCTCCTGCATTGCAGGTGAATTCTTTATTGCTGAATCACCTGGGAAGCCCATGAATGTATAGTACTATTTCAAAAATTGTTATTAACTAAACATCTGCAAATTACATCAGTTTGCTAGAAGCTGAGATAAGATTATTTTTACAGTGCTATTTATTTATAAGTTTAAAATACACTTAAGTTCCCCCACTCCCATTTTTCAGGTAGATTTTAATATTTATTTTTATATGTTGACATTAAATCCACAGAATTTCATGCTAAATTCTTGTCATTTGTCCCCATTCTCCTCAAATACTTTGAAAGAAATTTTGACTATTTTCATATCTCCCTAGGTAGGAGGAAATAAAAGCATGGGGGTGGAAGAGTAGTTAGAATTAATGTCATTTATCTGAAAGCAAACAAACAAAAAACTCATTTGTCTGTAGACATACAAAGCAAAATTTACTCTACAGCATAACTGGTCCAACAACCAGCCCAGCCCATTCCCTGAAAGCCAGCGGTTAAATACAGACATCACTTCAAGATTTGGGATTCTAAATACTAAGCACATGACAAGACAAATCCTTCTGCATATATCTTGAGATGGCCATTAATAGTCCAAATATGGGCAGATCTCTGACACAGGCATTTTTCTAAATCTCTGGGGTGATATCCCAGGAAATAGCCATCTTCTGGAAAGTGCTATGTCAGTTCAAGGTATATCACAAAAACCTGCATTTTACAAGAGTGAGCATATTCTTAAAAAACAAACAAAAAAAACCAGCAAATGTAATTTTTTCTGGGAAAAATCAGCACAAGTGTTTTATCTTTGAGTGGAATTTTCTAGTGAGAAGTGGAGGAAAACTCAAAATAAAGATGCCTATATCAGCAGTTCCTAGAGAAAGCAAGAAATCTCACATGTGATTTTTTTATAATGCATCTTGAATTAATTTGACATTAATTACTCACTTGATAGTCCAAATTATACATTTTCTTTGCATAAAAACCAGGTGTGCTCCAAAAACCCAAAGCATCTGCTACCTTTTGTACACAAGTCAAGGGGGGATAGCATTATAAAATAAAAGCATAGCAAAAGGATGGGTCTAGTCTTTACTTTCAATGGTATAAAAAAAGGCACTGAATTAAAAATCCATTTTCTTTTGTTCTTTGAAATAGAATGTGTATTTTGGTGCTGAAGCAAATCATACAAAATTTAATGAAGATACATACATTAACCTCGAACCTCAAGAAAATCTTGCTTTCATTTAGACACAAACAAATTCAAACAATGTCAGACTTAACATCCTATTAACAGCCTATTTTTTACCATGGGCTATTAAAAGTGGCATGTTCATAATCATGTTATCCTAAGGAGGATTACTGTCCTCTTGGAAAGAATTACAAGTTTATAATTGTTTCAAGACATGAGCCTTTGAGATGAGCTAAACTTGAATGATTAATCCGTGAAGTTACTCAAAATGTCAGTTTTGCAGTAGAAAGCTTTACATTTTTAAAGCCCCAAATCTAGGAAAACACTTAGATGAGAGGAAGCAATGGAAAGCTGGCCTGTGCCAGTGTTTGCAACAAAGACTGTTGAATCTGTTCATGTAAGCAAAAGGCGACACAGTATTTGGTGAGGTGTGACTGGTGGGGTAATTCCACAGAATAAAGTATGTTGAATACCCAGAGTAGGCTTTTCCTCAGTACTATAATTAGGCTCTTTTACCCTTTCTGTTAAGATCTACTTTTAATAAAAGAAAATAAGATATATATTCATTCATCCACAAATCATATGATTTTAATTCAGGTAAGAAATAAGCAAAACCATTGCTTTCTCTTTCTATAATGGGAAGGGGCATATCTCCCTGACCCCCTTTGCCCCCAAGACTTAAGCAACTTATATTACATCTGCCTGCTCAAGGAACTGCTTAAAATAACTGGTAGATAAACCATTTCTTTAGAATTCTATAGTGGATTAGGTTTCAACACAGGTATCTTTTTACAATCATGATACTATCTTATATATATATTTTTTTTCCTCTCTTATTTGCCAGCTTTCAGCCCAAAGGAAAAGTTGATGAAGACTATCTCTAAGCAAATTGGGGGGGAGGGGGAACAAAGCATTGTGAATTTTAAGTTTATTTAAAATTTATCACAAAATTAGTCACTGTAAGCAAAAAGTATAGACATCAAATATGGGGAGCAGTCATTTTTATGTGGGATTTACAGAAAACAATAAGAATCCCTAGGGCTCTCGATATCCTGGTCTCAACCAAGTCTAAAGATAATTCTGTTTAAGGAGTAAGTTTTTCTTTCAAAAGTTCACCTTTGTCAGAAGTTTGACAGTGATGGGAAAAGTAAAGTCATTATTAACATTTTAGTGAAGTGATTTACCAAGAAACAGTTCACATCTCGTTTCTAATTTACTTCACTCACTGTCAAACTTTGAAAAAAAAAAACTCAGCCTATTTGCTAAAAGAGATGATATTTCTCTATTACCAATGCAACAAATAGTAAGCTAAGGAATTCAGCAAAATAATATTTCAGGTTTTCACATATACTCAACAAAATCTCATTTAATTGACAAAGCTACTTATACTTGATTTTACATAATTTTGGCATAACTCCTCAAATTATATGGTAATATAATATGCCGGACATTGCTACAGTCACTAAACATAATGGTGAGGTGAACAATGCCGACATATACACATTTTAGTACAACAGGTAATCATGATAATAAATACATAATTGATAAAGTCTATATAAGTGAACGTGAACACTGACCATTTGAGTAGTGTTCTTGAAGAAGAACATATTCTGTTATAATAGTACACCATATTTTGGTATAACTTCTTATTTTCAAGTATTCAGCTCTTAAATTCAGAATTTTTATATAAAGTTTTACTGCATCAGCTTACACTAATAAGATATATTCAAAAGCAAAATTCAACTTGGAGAATAATTATATCATGGATGCTTCACCTAACTATTTTGTATATACAAAAACAGATGAAAACCTCATAGGTATTTATAGAAAGCAATTTGATACATCAGAACTAATGCATAATCAAAAGACTATATTAATTTCTGTAGAACAAGGAGACAAGTAGGTCAAATTGCCAACATTTGTTGCATCATTGAAAAAGCAAGAGAATTTCAGAAAAACATCTACTTCTGCTTCATTGACTACAACAAAGCCTTTGACTGCGTGGATCACAACAAACTGTGGAAAATTTTCAAAGAGATGGGGATACCAGACCACCTGACCTACCTCCTGAGAAACCTGTATGCAGCTCAAGAAACACGAGTTAGAACTGGACATGGAACATTGAACACCTGTTCAATATTGGGAAAAGAGTATATCAGAGCTGTACACAGTTACCTTGCTTAAATGCACAGTACATCACGTGAAATGCCAGGCTGGATGATGCCCAAGCTGGAATCAAGATTACTGGAATAAAGATCGATAACCTCAGATATGCAGATGATACCACCCTTATGGCAGAAAGTGAAGAGGAACTAAAAAGCCTCTGATGAAAGTGAAAGAGGAGAGTGAAAAAGCTGGCTTAAAACTCAACATTCAAAAATGAAGATCATGGTATCTGGTCCCACCACGTCATGGCAAATAGATGGGGAAACAAAGGAAACCAGGGACAGATTTTACTTTCTTGGGCTCCAAAATCACCACAGATGGTGACTGCAGCCATGAAATTAAAAGATGCTTCCTCCTTCGAAGAAAAGCTATGACCAACCTAGACAGCATGTTAAAAAGTAGAGACATCAATTTGCCAACAATGGTCTATATAGTCAAAGCTATGTTTTTTCCAGTAGTCAGGTACAGCTGTGAGAGTTGGACCATAAAAAAGCCTGAGTGCCGAAGAATTGATGCCTTCAAACTATGGTACTGAAACAGAAGCTTGAAAGCCCCTTGGACAAGGAGATCAAATCAGTCAATCCTAAAGGAAATCAACTAAGAATATTCATTGGTAGGACTGACCCTGAAGCTGAAGCTCCAATACTTTGACCACCTAATGTGAAGAACTGACTCATTGGAAAAGACCCTGATGCCAGGAAAGATTGAAGGCAGGAGGAGAAGGGGACAACAGAGAATGAGATGGTTGGATGGCATCATCCACTCAATGAACAGGACTTTGAGCAAACTCCAGTAAATAGTGAAGGACAGGGAACCCTGATGTGCTGCAGTCCATGGGGTCGCAAAGAGCTGGACACAACTTGCAATGGAACAAAAATAAATGTGAATCTTAAGGAATGGATCAAATAAAGTAGGTAAAAAGGTTAAATTTTGTAAAGCATTATACACTGCCCACTGTATTCTACTATTATGTCTTTAGATCACTGAGGGTAATTGTGTCCCTTTGCAAGTTTAATTCTAGAGCTAAAAGAGAACATATGAGATACTTAAAAGGAATAATGTAGGGACTTTTCTGGCAGTCCAGTATCTAAGACACCAAGTTCCCAATGCAGGGGATCCAGATTCAACCAATGCCAGGGTATTAGATCCCACACGCCACAGCTAAGATCAGGAGAAGACAAATAAATTAGCAAATTTTAAAAAATATTAAATTAAAAGCAAAAGGAGTAACAGCAGAAAAGTATTTTTATATCATGTAAATATGACTATGACACATGACTACTTTTTATCTACTAGAAACATATTGAAATTCTGTCTTTGTAGTTTTCCAAGACATAAAATACCATTAATTTAATATTTATGTTTTTGGGTTTTTTCCTCCCACACAAAATTCTATTTATAACTTTTTAAAATTTAAGTTAGGAACTCATCATAAAAATAGAAGGGAATCAATTTGTTTTTAATTGAAAAATCAAGGTACAGAGTATCAAAAAGCTTAAGAACACATAACTGTACTCCCATTCCAATCTTCTTCCCACTTAGATACCTAATATTTTCCCCTCTGTTGGTAGAACCTCTGTGACGGCATTTGCTCCAGTGTACCATATCGTTCAGCCTGGCGTGCTGCAGTCCATGGGGTCACAAAGACTTGGAGACAACTTGGCAAGTGAACAACAATCATAACATACCCAGAAGGGTAATATAGGATCTACCTGGGAGGAGGGAGTCATGTTTTATATAAAATAAAGCTCCTTAGCAGCCTTGAGTTTACAAAGCTTATAAAGTCACTCAACAAATATTAAAGCAATTAAATTGGCAGCACTTGAATTTTGTACTAGCTTAGCAGTTAACCGCAGCATAGAGAGGGATGAGTGCACAGCCTGCACACTTCTCATGTGTAAAATAAGGAAATTATTGATCATCAGCACTCCTTAAATCTTGCCTATGAAGAGAAACAATGCCAGGAATTGCTTCCTCGGAACCATGGTAGGCCAACAATGATGTTTCAGTGCCAGAAATGCTAATTTACCAGGGCTCAATCATCAATTGTTGAAGCACTTCTCTTAGGAGTAATGTCACTGCATGGCAAGTTGGCAATTATTTGAGGAGTTATTTCAGTAACTGCACAGCTCTTTGTCTGATTAATGAAACTGCCAATGGATTTACAACTCCTGTTATGGAAATGTATCACTGGAGATTTGCTGAATGTTGTGCCATAAATTCCAGACCCCTGAGAAATTACGACAGAATTTGATTAGAATGGCTACTTTCATCTTCCTTTTTTCACTAAATTCACTTCTCATTAACTACCGCTACCACTGTCTGGACTAAGAGAGGGCTATTTATGACAAAATATTCTGTTTCCTAAAGCCATTCATTCTTTCCGTGTCCACGCTATCTAAATTTCCTTGTGGATCATATTTAAACATGCCAATGCAGATTCAGTACATTGAATAGGGATAATGTCAAAGAAGAAAGTTTCCTTGGAGTCTCTAATATTTCTGGCAATTGGAGGTGGATAGTAAAAATATGCAGAAACAAAGCAGTAAGACTTAGCAGAACATAAGTTATGGCCAAATACTTTACGCATTTTTTAAGAGGGAGGCCTCAGGCTGAATGTCATTAGATGCACAGGGCATGAAATACTATAACTCAAAACTCAAGATATCCAGATGAACTTAAAAGTAAAAATATTTTTGTTGTTTCTTTTAAAGTATTATATTTTAAAGATAAATTTGAAAACCACTACTTTAATACAAACTAATTTCAGACTTTTATTTCCATTAATATGATGAAATAAACTATATCAAAACACCCATAAATTAGCAAAAGCTGTCTTCAACTCTACATAATCTGTAAAAATGTATATTATCACAAGTTAATAAAAAGAAGTTAACATGTCTCAAAAGGTTATAAATTTGAAATAATCTTTTTCCACGAACATAAAAATGTATTTTGGACTAATTAGGGAGTTAAGATTATTAATCACCAATGCATGGTTTTTACAAACAAAACAATATTAAGAATGCAATGATGATCAGCCTTTACAATGTGGTCTCTTTGATACAAACCAAATAAAACGAAACCTATCTTAAAAGCTGAACAAGTACAAAGAGAACAAACATAGAATAAACCCCAGTACAAAGCAATGAAAGCAGCAATGAAATTATATAAGGAGTGTAATCTGCTTTATCATATTTAGACATAGACAAGTATATTGCAGAGATGAATTGATTTCCCTTGTTTCAACTGAAACCATGTAATATGCCTCTAAGCATTATAATGCATGCTAGAATGTACATTTTAATGAGCATCAGATATTTTCCTAAAGTAAACAAGAGGGAAATACAGCCAGGGAGTAATGACTCATTTGCAATAGAGGATACCTGCCTAAGACTTCCCACCTCCTGCATTAGTAGCCACATTCTAGGTTCTCGTCAATCCACTTTACATATATCAGTTTGTCTCTCATCCATAATGACCGTATGAGTCAGGTACTAACATATCCTTGTGTTATAACTGAGTAAAAAGAGACACAAAGATTACAGAACTGACACTTCATGGAGCAGCAACTTAGACCGTCATTCTAGTCGGAGAGCCCATGCTCATTTCCACTGTGCTACACAGACTTTAGCAACACCATTCTCCAGAGAAGCCTGTACAAAAACCACTCAGTAACACGTCTTAGTTAAATTTCCTCCAGTATGCATTTCATTCATCACAGTGATAGGAACTGACATCTCCTTTTTGTTGTAAACCATTTTTCTCTAATTTCCATTTCTCTACCTCCTATTCTTTTCCTTTTTCCACATTCTCATACTCAGTTTTTCAAAATGCTGCTTTCTTAATTTGCAAGAATAAAGCCATGATAATTTCAGAAGTATTTCAAGTAAAAAGAAATTACACATCATTGGTACTTATGTGGTTCAGCTGGGACAAATAAAACCATATTCTTTAGCTGGAATAGACAATAGTTACTTCGGAAATCAGCTATTTATCTTTCATTTTAATATGCTGTAAACTAGAAGAGGAATACCTTGAATTCAAAAAAGTGTTGGTGATTTTTATGGCATTACACAATCACCACTAAACATACACTGAAAATTCAAGGCAGCAACATATGAAATTTATTTTTCTTTTTCTATGAACAAATCTTCTGAGTGCTGTATGGAGAAACCACCACCAGTCAAAGTGGGAAAATCCCATCAGCAAAACAGATTTGCTATTAATTTTTTAATAAAAATATAATTAATAGTCCCTTTATGCTCAGTCACTCAGTCATGTTCAATTCTTTGCAAACCTATGGCATGTAGCCCACTGGGCTTCTCTGTCCATGAAATTTCCCAGACAAGAATACAGGAGTGGGTTGCCATTTCCTACTCTAAGAAAATAATCCATTTATAGGAATTTTTTTTTAAAAAAATAGTCCCTTTACAGGGCTAATAAAGCTAATAGTGGAAGAAAGAAAAAAATAGCAAGCAATATAGTCATATAAAATCTGAGAGAACTTCCCAGCTAAAAAAAAAAAAAAATTGAAATTCTAGTTCAAAGAACAGATTTCTCTTCCTCAATTTCTGAAGCCTAAAGAGAAAGTTTAAAAAGCAAGGGAGAAATGATATATGTTTTTGTGTTTTAAGTGTGATGGATCATCCGCATTGAGACACTTGGTGTAAACAGAACAGCCTGAACCCTTTATTCAGAAGTGGGATTAGAGAAAACACAAAGATCCTCCAGAAAGCATCAAAACTCTCAGAAACAAAACTCATGGCATTTCTAAACTCCATGAGCATGGAATTCTTCTCAGCAGGGACACCAGTTCAGAATTAGAGAATGGAAATAAAGCAACTAAAAGAAATATAAAGCAAACCAGGCAAATTTACCCAATAGACCTCAGCAGTCATTGAATAAAATGAAGACTTTTTAGAAATGACAAACAAGGGTACTAAAATTCCCCATATAAGTTTCACTGGAGCCCCACTACCTTGTAAGCAAAAGAGCTCATTTTGTATAGTTCCTAACACACAAAGTAAAAAAAAAAATTATACACGCATTTCACTGGGCCCAGGGCTTCCATGAAGGGTATCATGCTAAATAAAGTTTTACTCACCCCTGCTGGGATGGTGAAGAAAATGCACCTTTCACCAGTACTGTGAGAAACAAATTTGTTCTGGGAGCCCCAGTGTCCCCAAAGAGCTCCAAGATTCTCTCTACAGCCCAAACCTTGCTTGGGAAGCTTAAATACAGTGGGAGTAATTAGATCCTGGTGTAGAAGGGGCCAGGTGCAGGCACTCTACTGCCAAAGGCAAGGTGTACCTGATTACTTTAATGAGCAGAGTTAAAGCAGCAATCAGTATTATCTGACTCAAGCAGGCCTACAGTATTGACTAGTTGCTCACAGTGTTCCTAGAAGTAACATATACAGGAAGCCTACTAAATTCTTCCTTGATCTCCATGAGCAAAAAATTTCCTGGTTGAATGAATAAAAGTCTAACTTGAATTATAAAATTAGAGCGTCACAGTATGTTATTCAATTCCCAGAACTGAACGCTCAATAGACCCAGAAAAGCTTGCATGAGGAGGAGGCTGGGTCTCTTTAAAGAAAGTTCCTGAGGTACTACCAAAGATTTACTCTGTTAAACTTTCACCCAACCTTTCGGAAAGCACCAAAAGCCTCTGCTAGGGAAACTGTGCACTGGTAAAAAAGAAAAGAAATAATCAGGTCTTCCAAGGACTAGGGGAAACTGGCCCTGAACTGACAATGATTCCAAGAGCCCTCCAAACATCACTGTGCCCCATCAATCACATTAGGGGCTTATGGAGGTCAGATCGAGGGAGTTAAAGCTTGTGGCCCTAAAAGGAGGAGGTGAACATTCTCACTCATACTTTCCCTAAGCCTTGTGCAACAATGTATTTTGCCCAAGCACTGGCCTTTCTTCAGGTTGGGAACTAAGGATCACACAGCACAATGTGTTATGGAAATACATTTCTTAGGCTCTATGATCATAATTGTAACAAATCTTGCCCAGGAACCTGTTTCTCAAGACTTGTACCCCTAATTACAGAGCAACAGTGTATCTTGCCCAGAGACTTCACTCAGAACCAGTTCTCCCTGGCTAATCTTGTAGAAAGTTGTCTTAGGATGTATGCCTTGGGAAAGGGTCTTGTGGAACTCTTAGAACCTTGAGGCATTATTTTTATCTATTCTCAGCAGCCTGTTGAGAAGCAGGTAAGGCCCTGCTTAAACTAGTGAGGCAGGTACTCTCCTACCACCTTCCGATGTCTACATCAGAAGCTGTATCTGTCACTTTCACTCTAAATAAAAATTTACACAAAACTCTGAGTGATTGAAACTGTCTCTGGTCCCAGAGTTAAATCTTCTTTGGAGACCATGAATCTGCGGCACTATTCACCGTTCACTGCTAAGGTATCAAGGTCATCAACCATTTTCGTGCAGGTCCATCTGCACAGTGATTCAGTGGGTCTTTGAACCCATCCTATTTCTCAACTTCTTGGATGAATAATTGGAATAGATAAAATCAGCAGCTGTCAAAATCCCCATATTAGTTACCTGATCTGTGGAGTGAGGGTTACCAGGGTGAGAAAGACCAAATGGAAGCCACTATAACTGCCTCTACATAGCAAACTAGTAAACCTAAAGCAACACCACGTATCTGAAGGAACTGCAGAGATTAGTGCTATCTATCATCAGACTTCAAGGATGCAGGAGGATTAACTCCCACAATATCAGCACTCAACTCACCTGTTTGGTCTGCGTAAAAGATGGATGGACACAAAAGAACTGACAATGGATAAATGTCAACTTAATCAGGCAGTGACTCCAACTATAGTGGCTGATTCAGCTGTGGTTTCATTGTTTGAGCAGGTTTTGTTGTTGTTGTTCCATTATAAAGTTGTGTACCACCCTTTTGTGACTCCATGGACTGTAGCCCACCAGACTCCTCTGTCCAAGAGATTTCCCAGGCAAGCATACTGAAGTGGGTTGCCATTTCCTCCTCCCGGGCATCCTCCTGACCGAGGAATCAAACCCAGGTCTCCTGCACTGGCAGGCAGTTTCTTTACCATCTGAGCCACCAGATGGTGGCTCACGTGGTAATACGTCCCTTTGTATCTGGTATGCAACTATTGATCTGGCAAATGAATTTTCCCTATCCTTGTAAATATGGTCCACCAGAATCAACTGGCATTCAGCTGTCTAGACCAGCAATACACTTCCACTCTTTTATATCAGCAGGTATATCAGTTCTCTGGCCCGAGGTCATAATTTAATTTACAGAAATCTTTATCACTCTTCCTTTTCACAAGATATAATGCTGATCCATTACATTGGTTTATTATGCTGATTGGATCTAGTGATCAAGACATAGCAACTACTCTAGACTTACTGATAAGACATTCCCATGACAGAGTTTGGGAAACAAATCTAAGAAACACCATGAGGGGACCTCTACCCAAGAGAGATTTCTAGGGGGTCAGTGGTATGGGGCATGTTGAAACATCCCTTCTCAGGTGGAGGAGAAGTTGCTTCCTCTGACACCCTCACACATAACCTAAAAAGTGGCAAATGCCTAGTGAGTCTTTTTGGATTTTGTTAAACACATATTCCTCATTTTGGCATGTTACCATGGCCCAATTATCAAGTGGCCCCCCCAAATTGCTAGTTCTGACTGGGGCTCAGAACAGGAGAGGGCTCTGCAACAGGTCCGAGTTACTGTACCAGCTGCCTTGCCACTTGGGCCATGAGATCCAGCAGATTCAACGGTGGCTGAAGTATTAACAGCAGGTAGGGATGCTGTCTGGGGCCTCTGGCAGGTTCTTATAAATGAGCTATGGCTCAGACCCTTAAGATTTTGGAGCAAAACCCCAAATCAGGTAACTACTCTCGTTCAGAAACAGTTATTTGTCTGCTACTAGACCTTATAGATGAAGCTCCAATACTTTGGGCACCTGATGCAAACAGCTGACTCACTGGAAAAGACCCTGATGCTGGGAAAGATTGAGGGCAGGAGGAGAAGAGGGTGGCAGAGGATGAGATGGCTGGATGGCATCACCAATTCAATGGACCTGAACTTGGGCAAACTCTGGGAGATGGTGAGGGACAGGGAGGCCTGGCATGCTGCAGTCCATGAGATTGCAAAGAGCTGGACACAACTTGGTGACTGAACAACAACAGATCTTATAGAGACTAAACATCTAGCGACAAGCTACCAAGATGGTGTGTAACCTGAGTTGTCCGTCAGGACCTGGATGTTATTAACCCACAAAGCCATAAAGTTGGGCATGTACAGCAGCACTCCATCATCAGATGCAAATGACACATACATGACTGCGCCCAAATGGGCCCTAAAATTATAGGTAAATTACACGAAGAAGTGGCCCATGTCCCCATGGTTCCCTCTCCTGCTACACTGCCTTGTCTCTCCCCTGCACTCCCATGGGGAGTTCCCTATGATTGGCTGACAGAGAAAGAGACAATTTGGGCCTGATTCACAGGTGGTTCTGCACATATGCATGCACAGCCGCAGCACTCCAGCCCCTCTCTGAGATAATCTTAAAAGAGAATGGTGAGGGGAAACCCTCCCAGTGTGCAGAATTTCAATCAGTGTATCTGGTTGCCTAATTTGATAGAAAGGAGAAATGGCCAGATATAAAATTCTATATTAATTCATTCAAGGAGCAATAGCGTGGCTGGATAGTCATGGATTTGGATGGAACACGACTGGAAGTTGGTGACAAAGAAAACCAGGAAAGAAGTATATAGACCGAGTTCTCTGAACAGGAAAAATCCTGAAGATACCTATGTCCCAAGTGAATACTTACTAAAGGTGACTTCAGAAGACTATTTTAATAATAAGAGGATAGGATGACCTGTTTTATGAATACCAGTCAGCCTCTTTCTCCAGCTGTGAGCTCATGAACAAAGCTTCCATGGTGGCAGAGATGGAAGCTATGCATGGGCTCAGCAACAAAGACTTCTACTCAGCAACATCAGCATGGATACAGTCACTACTGTGTACCCAGTCTTTCAACAGCAGAGAACAGCACTGAGTCCCTCATCGGCCCCACTCACTGGGACGATCAGTCAACCAGCTGGTGGCACACTAATTACACGGCTTGACTTTCCTTATGGAAGATGCAATGTTTTGTTCTCACTAGAATATATACATACTCTAGACAAAGATTTGACATTCTTGCATACAATACTTTCTACCAAAATGACTTAGAGAAGGCCTCATCCACCATCATGGTATTCCACACAGTATTGCTTCTGCTCAAGGAACTCACTTCTCAGTAAATGAAGTTCAGCAATGGGCCCATGCTTATAAAATTTACTGGTCTTATCATGGCCCCCACCATCCTGAAGAGGCTGGTTTGATAGAATGATGGAATGGTCTTTTGAAGACTCAGTTACAGTACCAGCTAGGTGGTATATCTTGTAGGGCTGGGGTAAGATTCTCCAGTAGGCTGTACATGTGCTGAATCAGCACCCAATATTTCTATTAGGTAGAAATACTATTTCTCATACAGCCAGATTCCCAGGTCCAGGAATCAATGGGTTGAAATAGAATGGCACTATTCATTATAATTCTTAGGTACTCATTAGCAGAATCATTGCTTCCTGCTTCTATGACATATAAAGATGAATATATATCAGATACTTTTGTTTTCTTTCTTCTAATATTCCCTTTATCATATAAGATGTATTGACTTTATACTATAGTACTTAAGACTTGCTAATTTTATATCCTAGCTTTTAAGTTATAGGATACCAAGGAGAATAAATACCTTTCAACAACTCTACATACCTCCTCTTTAGGGAAACAGTGACTGCATTTTTGGTTGTATAGAGCATATTTGTATCATGTTCGAAAAATCTTGGTCTTGTTATTGTCTTTACTTTGAGATTAAGTCTGGCTTGAGAAGATGCATATTGTATCAAGCTGACAAAGGGTGGCCTTGTGAGAGTTAATGTGTCAACCTGACTGGATTATGGAAAGCCCAGGAATCCGGTTAAACATTATGCCTGAGCGTGTCTTTCACTATTTCTGAAAGATACTAACATGTCGATCAGTAGACTGAGTAAAGCAAGTGGCTCTCCCAGTGTGGGCAGGCAGCATCTCATCCACTGAGTTTCCTCAGCAGAACAAAATGGGGAAGGAGTGTTGAATTCATGCTCTGCCTAACTGCACAAACTGAGATGGGGAGCCTCTGTATTAGACACTCCTGGTTCTCAGATCTTGGGACTTGGACTGGAATCCATAGCATCAGTTGTCTGGCTTTTCTGAGTTTCCAGCTCACAGGCATGGAACTTCTCAGCCTCCATAGCTGTGAGTCAAGTCCTTATAATAAATCTCATTCTAGACATAGATATGTTCTACTCAATCTGTTTCTCTGGACAGCCCTGACATAGTTTTTATCTCATGTACTCTACACACAGCCTTAACTGTCAGTCTCTTGCTATGTAGCTTTAGATGCAAGGTAATACTACATATCTTTATTTTTACCTGAGCTATTTCCAGTGAGGACAAAATATTTAGGAAGAGAAAAATATAGACTATTCTTACATGTATCTAAATGGAGCCATTTAAAAACTTTTTATTATTATAGCACTCTTAAGAAAGCCCTTGATTTCCAAAAGACACATGAGGTCTATGACGGTAACATTAGTGTACTTCTAGAAAGTCCTGTCACATCATTAAATCACATCTAGATATTTTATAAGACTGGAAATTATTTACATCAGACTTGAACAAAATCATCCCAGGGCAGGACAAGGTGTGATCTAGTAAACTATCTTCAGTGTGAAAGACAGGCACCATCTCTTACAAGAACTTCAAATAACCCCTTAAAAATGAACCTATGTAAAGAATACTCTTTTAGGCAGGCCTTAGGTGCTGGGAACTGTCCTTACTTCAGATGACCTAAATGGGACCTAAGTGGTCCTTTTCTGGAGGATAGATACTAAAGCCTGAAGTACAAAAAGACACATTAGAGCATGTTTGCTGAAAAGTCAAGTTGTTGAATCAGCCTCTCTTCCATCCCAAAACAAAGCAAAACTTTTGTAAAAACAACTGGTCTCCTCATAGTCTACTATTCTTTCCTTTTCCTCAAAAATTTTCAGTCTCCCCAGGAATGCACTTCAGCCCTATCCGTTAGGGTTTTAGATTAAATATTACCTACTCAGGGTAGTCTTCCATGGCCCTCAAACCAAAGGAGTGTGTACTTTCATTATTTTCTATCCCAAATATATGTGTTTTAAAGCATTCATATATGTATGGGTCAGCTAACCAAAAGAATTCACAAGCTTCTATAACATATACTAAGCTAAGTCTTTAATAAAGATAAAGTGTGTAATGCTGCTGCTGCTGCTGCTGCTGCTGCTGCTAAGTCGCTTCAGTCGTGCCTGACTCTGTGTGACCCCAGAGACAGCAGCTCACCAGGCTCCCCCATCCATGGGATTCTCTAGGCAAGAACACTGGAGTGGGTTGCCATTTCCATCTCCAATGCACGAAAGTGAAAAGCGAAAGTGAAGTCGCTCAGTCATGTCCGACGCTAGTGGTAAAGAACTACCAGTGCAGGAGACGAAAGAGACACAGGTTCAGTCCCAGAGTCAGGAAGATCCCCCGAAGGAGGGCATGGAAACACACTCAAGTATTCTTGCTTGGAGAATTCCATGAACAGAGGAACTTGGTGGGCTACAGTCCAGGGATCGCAAAGAGTTGGACATGACTGAAGTGACTGAGCATGCACAAAAAGGGTGTTGTATAGCAAGGACTAAGAAAACAAAGGCAAACATCAATGCAATTTGATACGTGCAGAAGCCATGACCTGGACCATTTTCTTGTAGCTCTGGGCCTTAATCCCCATCCTTTTTATCTTCAGATTATAAACCACCATGGTCCATGCAAGATACTCCTGTCTCAAGGCACAAGTTAACTATTCTTTTACTGGTCACTTGGCTAAAGCCAGTTTTTGGAACCCAACTGCCAAATACCAATCTATAAAATTTTAACAAACAATGTAAATAAGATGTTATAAGATGCCTCCAGAGGAGTCCTGGACTTTATACTGCATAAATCACTATTTCATACATTGCATTCTTATCCTGGCCAAGATTCACTGCCAAAATTCTGTCATCCCTAAAGATAAGCATAATGCTACCACATACCAGCTGCAAAGTAACCACATCCGTACATATCATCCTTCAATTATCTTATTACTTTTGGGTCTATATATAAATCCTATTATTTTTTGTTTGTAGGACCTACTGTTGTATCATCCATTGTTTGAAAGGCCTAGAACCAGAAAATAAATGAAGGCCTCAGGCTAATGATGTGTCTCACTCTTTTTTCACTTCCAATCCTTCGAATACCAGATCCATGACCCATTAACACCCTTAGGCCTCAGAGTGTGAACATCACTGGGTGCTGGGTGAACCTCAAAGTACTGATCCAGGGTAGAGTCTGAAATAGGCATTGGAAGGAAGCAGTTTAAAGTTATTTTGCAGGGAGTATAGAAGTCCTGGTTATCCACAGTATGATCTCCTTTGTACTGGGCATGTGGTTCCATACACCTGACTCTGTATTTTCCATACACTTGACTCTGTAAGTGGGGGCAGAGCCAAAGGAAAACCTAGATGTGGTCCTCTAAAAGCATAGAAATAAAAGTAGGGGCTCCAGGTGCCCAGGTCTATTACCAATAATATTTGTTTCTTGTGTTTTAATATTAGTGGCCTACATAGCAGCCAGGACTATGATAGTTTTTTGTACAATCATGAGTCCTGTGTTCAGCATGTTTTATAGTGGGCACCTAACTAAGGATGAATGGATGGATGGTTGGCTGGATGTATGTATGGATGAACAAATTGATAGCAGCAAAATAACTTCTGAGAATATAAATCTGTTTCAGTCTTGTCATTTTTGAATGTGACATTGGAATAAAGAATATAGTTAGGAATAGAAAAACTATAGATTAACACATAAACTCAGTTCTTATAAACAAATTGCTGTTATTAAGAGAGATATTTATAGATTCAAATCAGCTGTATGACTTGAGAAGTTAGTTGTATAATTCATGTCACTGACAAACCTAATGAATTAATGATATAACTTGAATATTGGAGATACAACTTAGAATTTCACTCCATGTTTTATTTAAAATTTGATGCACTCTGCAAATAAATCTTTAAAATATACTCCTAAACAAAATTGTAAATAAAAATGTAAAGAATAGCAGTCTGTAGGACTGAGGAGGAAAGATGATTAAATCACCATAGGTATTCAACTTGCATGGAAAAGAGAGGAAGTTTGAAATGAGGACAGAGAAAGACTAACAAGAGAGGAAGCAGGAAGAGAAATCTATCATTATCTCATGTCACCACCCTCAGTATTTACTCTGCTTGGGCACTCTGTATTTTGCATTATCCTCGATGCCATGAGACAGTTCTGTCAACTGCAGGGTTGATGAATCATCTGGAGATGGAAGTAGGCCAGATAGGAGAGAACTTGGTTGTCCAGAAAAGTTACTTGGGCTATTTATGATGAACAAAAACAAAATAAAACAAACACACACACACAGAAAAAAAAAAAAATCTAGGTGAGATGCTACTGTAGCAATGATTCAAATGGTTCAGGTTCTAAAAGAATCCTCGTGAATATTGTTCCCTATAGTCTGTACATGTTCATCTCCCTCCAACTTTGACTCTCTTTGGGATATAGCCCCTACCTCTTCCAACCACCTCTTTTGGAAACCAAAATTTGAACATTCTACAATTGAGATCAATGGTTTCTCTACTGATTTCTTTCTTCTGTAATCAATCACAATCTTCAGTCATCAATCACAATTTCATTTTCTGTTTAAGTCCAACCCCATTCTGTTATTCCTTATATAGCTCAACATTCACCAAAGAGGAGAACAAAGAGGTCTTGAAGACATTCAATAAATCTTTATTCTTTTTTCAGGTACTCAGTGCAGATATTTCACTCTAATTTCTTACAAATGCCACAAACCTGATATAATACCCTTAGTGAAATATAATAGTAAGATTTTCCTAGTTTGTTTTTTCACTTTTCTTTTTCTCACTTAGTTTTCTCCAGTTGGCTTCCTGGATTTAGTTCCAACATGAAAGGAATATAAGTAGAATTTATCTTCATGAAATATGTTACCTCATTTTTTGGGTAAACATTTGTTAGCAAATAAACTTTTGAAAACACAGAATGAGGTTTTTAAATCATTACAAAGGTTGGTTTCCAATTTAGAATGACATAATTTTTCTTAAAAATATATATTACCACTTGTAATCCTAGACACAGCTAGGTAAAATTGAGAGGTCCAATTAAGATTCTCTATTCTTCACCATGCTAATGCTTAAAGCCTTTCTTGGTATGCAAGGCTTTAAACCACATACTCCTGGCCTACCCAATTCCACAAGGTCCAATGGATTCATCTCATTGCAAAGCCCATTTACCCCCTCGGGAAATAACACTTATCACCCATATCATCATTTATCATCATTTATCTATCAGTACTGATTACCAATTGACTCCCCTTCTACTCTTGTATTACAACAGTTTTCAAATGCTGTCCTAACAAGTGTACTATCTCTCGTGCTGTGCTGTGCTCAGTTGCTCAGTCATGTCGAACTCTTTGCGACCTGATGAACTGTAGCCCACCAGACTCTGTCCATGGACTTTCCAGGCAAGAATACTGGAGTGGATTGCCATTTCCTGCTCCAGGGAATCTTCCTGATCCAGGGATTGAAACTGTGTCTCTTGAGTGCCCTGCATTGGCAGGTGGATTCCTTACCACTACACTTCCTGGGAAGCCCATTTATTTTTCTTACTCTATCATAAGTATTGTTTCCTTAACCAGATCATAAGCTATATCTTGGGACCTTACTTCCTATTTCTTAATCCTACATAACACTGAAGAAAGCCACAAACACAGTGGCAAATCACCTTTTAAATTTTGACATTTTAGTTACCAACACATTTGCAAAATGGTTTGTATTTTGTAAACTGACTTTATATACACTAGCCTATTCAGTCCTTTTTAAAACTTTTTATCAGTCACATATTAGAGATGATTAAAAAAAGAATTCTAGGAAGGTTGGGTTACACAATAAGTGAAAAGACAAGAAGCAAATCAAAACAGTAAGACTCCCAGGGCAGTGACCTTTCTGCACTATTTGGGAAAAACACAAGAACTACCTACTTCTGTACTGGGGTTGGATATGAAAGTAACAGCAGGGCTTAATGAAGTTCAGCCAACAATGCACAGGTGTGGGCTGGGTGAGTGGATAAAAATAACACAGTCAGAGAAGGGCAGCTGCTGTGTCTCTATCATACACTCACTTTACAAGTAATTACAGTTGTATCTCTGCTACCTTTAAGGTGATTCTATTAATATTTAGTGATACATATGTAATACCTTAAATACGTAGAATACGAAAAAAAAATGAGAAAATTCACCAGTGGGGGGGAAAAACGGGTGACATTTATGGTACATGATATATATAAACCACACAAATGTTTATTTATTGTCTTGTGTGGATCTCTTCTAAATAGCTATGAGGATGAATATACTCATTATAAAGAAAGGCTGCAGGTATATTTGGAGATGGGAAAGCCATATAAAACCTGCATTATTTATAAAGATGAAAACTAATTTTTCACTGGTGTGTGTTGCAAGATAAAATGGTCATCACTGTTTTCTCTCTGCATGGCACAGGCTAGTGCTGCTTTCTTCATTTATCAGATAATAAAATTGTTATGCCTCAGGTGATAAACAAAACTAATGGCACAAATAGAAAGGAGCCTGGACCATTTAACTGCCAGTTGTCTATTTCTGCTATAAAATAAAATTCCATTTTTGAAAGCAGCATCCTGACTCAAAGGCATCCTGATTACATATACACACTGATGTCTTTCTTTTATGCAAAACTGACTGGTGTCAAGTCAAGCAAATACACACTAAAAACACTCTGCTGTTCCTTCTGGCTTGACTGATAAAAAGCTATTTCACTAAAGCTAAAAGTTTTCTTATTTTTCTGTAATCCAGCCTTATGTGTCTGAATAAAAGAAATACAGTGGAGGGTGTTTAACACACTGGGGATTTAGCTCTCCTTTGAAAAACACTTACCATATGAAACCACAGAAAGTTCTCCTTAAAAATGCCTTTGATTAAAGATAATACATAATGATGAATTGATGTTAAATTTCTGCTAAATGTTTCATTAATTCTGTATTGCTATTAAGCTAATACCAGCAATCATGTTCAGGTTCTGCCTGATTATCCATCAAAGTGCTATATACCACTTCTACACTGATAAGCCCCAGAATCGTGCTTTACTCGGTCCATTATAGGTCTTTACCAGGTCCATTCTCTAGTCCATGTTTGGCTTTTCTCTGATGAGTAATTTGTCTAATGTTTAGACTCATTTATTGTATTTATTACCCAGCACATTCATTTGCTTTCTCTAGTCTGTAATTTTCGGTCATCCAGTTGGCTTTAGCTTTCTGTCTTTTTGAACTTCCCTGGCGGCTCAGATGGTAAAGAGTCTGCCTGCAATGCAGTAGACCCAGGTTCGATCTCTGGTTCCGGAAGATCTCCTGGAGAAGGGAAAGGCAACCCACTCCAGTATTCTTGCCGGGAGAACTCCACGGACAGAGAATCCTGGTGGGCTACAGTCATGGGGTCACAAAGAGCTGGACACCTGAGCCGCTAACATTTTCACTTGACTTTATATGTTTTTATCATATTTCTAACCCTGCCTTTGTTGTCATGTGAAAGCCATGCATAAAAGTCAAAGCAGAGGTTAAACAACTTTGCATAACAGAACTCTTAAAGTTCTGCTGTCTAACTAGATCAATTTAAGCTAAGATTTTAAAATAACATGTGCATAATGCGCAAAACTACTAAAACACAGAAAAGCAAATATGAAAAATGTCACAAATACCAGAGATAATAATCAGTATTACTTCTGGTACATGGTACATGTCTTCAATATGTATTGACAGTCTTTCACTTATATTTGTACATCTTTACATTTATATAACACACATTATCATATAGTTTTATTTGCTTTTATACATAGCAATTAATTGTTTAATATTTTGGATACTATGTTATATTTTCCTTTATCACTGATGCAAAGAACTGAGTCATTAGAAAAAACCCTGATGCTTGGAAAGATTGAAGGCAGGAGAAGGGGACAACAGGGGATGAGATGGTAGTTGGTTGGCATCACGGACTTGATGGACATGAGTTTGAGCAAGCTCCGGGAGTTGGTGATGGATAGAGAAACCTGGCGTGCTGCAGTCCATGGGGTCGCAAAGAGTCAGACACAACTGAGCAACTGAACTGAACTGATTTATCACAGGCATTGCCTAATTTCAACAAGCATTCTTCTACAACACTGTATGCACCAGTATCTTATTGGCTTCTTTGTCATTCTTCCAACATATTCCAGTCTCAGACTTTTGAGCTTGCCATTCCTTCAGCCTGAGATTCTATTTTCCATGAATATTACCATCCCATGGTCTCTTGCTTCTCTCAGGCCTCTGTCATATATTACATTTCACAAAACCCTGCCTTGGAGAACCCTATCTAAACAATGAGCTCCAATATGCTCTTCATTCTCACTGCATTCTTCACCATGACACCAGACACTACCTGACATCATATATTGTTTATTTTCTATTATATGTCATATAATCATCGGTTTGTTTCCTACCTCTCTCATCAGAATGAAAGATACACAAAGGTACAGGCTATGTATGTTTTGTTTACTATTCTTTATCCAGTGCTTAAGACCCTTTAAAGCACAAAGTAAAAATTAGTTTTATATATCAATAAATGAATATATTATTCCAACACACTTTGATAATTAATTTCAATAGTCCAAAAACTTACTTTCCTGTAGAAGTTCCAAAATTATTTTCTAATGGAAAGTATGACAAATTGCACCATCAAATCCCTCCAACAATCTCTCCACTTGAACAGAGTTTAAGAGTTTTATTGTGATTAAAAAGTGTTAAGTTCATCTATGACAAAAAAATGGAAGTTTAGAAACTTTCCCTAGTGTGGCTTATTGTTCCTTGATAACTTGCTGGAGGATGAATAGCAGCTATACCAATAGTTGTACAGGCTGCTAGCTTCAATTCTAGTTTCTATATATCCCTGTGTTTTATTACAGATTATTCAATATTTTTGCAAGCACCTTGAGGACAGTTCCTGTAGGGTTTTTCTTTTTTTCAGTTATTGCTATATTGGCTTATTATTCTTGCTCTTTTTAGAAAAATGAAAAATCAGAGTAATAGTAAATACTCAACAAATATTTAGTTATTTATCACTTGCTAATTACCCCAATTCTGGGTTCCAAAAACTCAGTAAATATAAAAAGTAACAAAGTAGAAGACAGTGTATTTCAGCAGAAAACTTCAGGAAATTTTAGTTGAGTTGTAAAAATTATCTTGCTAAGATATACTTCTCCCTATACTAAACTGATATTCAATTCAGCAGGAAATCATCTATTATCCATGATAACACAGATTTTAAATTTTTATCACTATAAAATAAGTACATGAGGCAGTATCCTTTAACTACAAAAATGAAGAGTGAGGCCTTATAATGTTAAGCTCAAGTTTTTTGGATATAGACTCCTTGGGTTCACATTTCTCTGTACCTATTATTCAGAAATAATAATCTTACTTATTCCTGACTTTGAATAAATTACCCAACAACTGTCCTATTTCCTTAGGAAATAGGCTTATAATAAAGCCAATATAACAATAAGCCAAATAATAAGCTAATATAACAATAATTTAAGTAGTCCCAGTTTCCTCATCGAGAAAATATTAATAGCTTCAACATTAATTTGAATATTAATAGTACTTGCCTCAGAGGGCCATTGGAAGATGAGATAAAATATGTAAAAGGCTTAGAAAAAAACACTATACCTGAGACATAGTGTTTACTAGTACATACTACATGGTAAATGTTTTGTGCCTTGTGCCAAGTCATTTCAGTCGTGTCCGACTATGTGACCCTATGGACTGTAGCCCACCAGGCTCCTCTGTCCATGGGATTCTCCAGGCAAGAATACTGGAGTGGGCTGCCATGCCCTCCTCCAGGGGATCTTCCAGATCCAGGGATAGAACCTGTGTCTCTTATGTCTCCTGGATTGGCAGGTAGGTTCTTTACCACTAATGTTAGCTATTATTTAAAATTGGTAGGATATATGCCTTGTATCCTCAAATTAATCTTCCCATTTACAAAAGTTCTAATGTGTTATACGTATGTAGGTGAAAAATAACTGCTTTGAGAGTATTTGTGAATTCTTCCCAATGCCCTTGTATCTTCCTTGTGAAACAGTCAATTAAAAGCCTAAACCAAAAGAAGATGTCAAATCCACTTAATAGTTATAAGAAAAGGGGGAGAGAAATATATTAAAAACCAAGTGAATAGGGGTTAGAGAAAATGAAGTATTGCAAAGAAAGGGCAGCTTGTACTCTGTCTGACAAAGAAGAAGGTCCGAATTGTGTTGGAGAGAAAAGTGCAGAAAGTTAATTAGGGGCAGAGAGCCAGGAAGCCCAGAAAGTGTTGCTAGGAATCTCATCTAGTTTCCTTTTAATGCATTTCCAGAGTCTGAGTAAAGAATGGAATTCTCTCCCTCTCATCTCCTCTCCTTATACCTCGTCTCCTATGAATTATTGTTTTTGCATGACACACTAATCTAGGATGCAAAGAGTCTAAAATTTGAATAAAGTCCATCTAAAATATTTATATTTGCCTCACTCAAAGCTCACCCTATTTCTTCCCCTGTTTTCCATTAAAAAAATGGACATATCAATATTTATGCTACATACCTGCATTAATCTCTTTCACTCCTCTCTACCGCTTCTGGCTCTTAGTTCAGATCAGTTCAGTCGCTCAGTCACGTCTGACTCTTTGCAATCCCATGGACTGCAGCACACCAGGCCTCCCTGTCCATCACCACCTCCTGGAATTTACTCAAACTCATGTCCATTGAGTCAGTGATGCCATCCAAACATCTTATCCTCTGGCTTTTAGCTATATGGAAAAAAATAATAAATATTAAGTTAAAATAAAGAACCTGCTTTATTTTCTCTATCTTTGTGACTCTATTGTGTTAGAATCCCTGTTATTGTTTATTGGCTGATTTTAGGTGCCAAGAATAAGAACTAACGCTCATTTTCATGGATCCAAAGGCATTGTAGTGACAAAGCTCCACATTAAAAGTTTTAATTTTTTGGATGTTTAGCTGGTTATCTCAAGATAATTTCTTGAATTAGACAATGATTTTCAAATTGGGATCCACAGAAATCTAGATGTTCTTTGCCTTTTTTATGACTTTTAAACTTTTTTGCAGTATAATTGCTTTTCAATGTTGTGTTAGTTGATGCTGTACAACACTGTGAATCAGTCGTATGTATACATATATTCCCTCTTGGCAGAGCCTCCTTCCCACCACCTCCATTCCACCCCTCTAGGTCACCATAGGCATCAGGCTAGACTCCCTGGGTCACACAGCAGCTTCCCACTAGCTATGTCTTTTACACATGGTAGTATATATATGTCAATACTACTCTTTCGTTTCATCCCCTCACTCTGTCCCCTTCCCTTTTTCTAGAGAGTCTACACATTGCTAACATATTAATCTTTAAAATGTACATTACTGATCAAGTAATGTATAATTTCTTCTCAGAAACTTAAAAGTATTGTAAACAAGACTCATTTTCCAGTTTGAGTATTAAATGCTGTTCATCTGGCAGTATAAACAGTAATTATTATCCCTAAGGCAAAATATTATGTGAATATCTAGTAATATGGCATCCTTGCTTTCTTTTTTAATCAAGGAAATTGTGTTTGGCTAAGAAAGACTGAGTTTTTTGTTTTTAATGAACTCAAATTTAATTTTATATCCTTAGCAATTTCCCCCAAATATATCTTATTAAATGTTATTAATTATCAGTAGCTTAATTTTATTATACATTTCATTTGATTGCAACCCTAGATTTTCTTGATGTAAGAATTTTTAGAGTATATTACTATATACATATTAATGAATTTTTCATCACTTTTCATTCCCAAAGAAAAAAGGAACATGACATTTTTATTCTTTTCCTTCACTCTCATTGTGTTCTTAAACCAGACTTTTTCACATCCAAATTCAATTATTTAAATTCAGGCTTTTGTCTGTCCCAATATGTCAGTCTCATGTATGTGTGTGTGTGACTAAGCAAGTGAGAAGGTAATAGAGGTTGTCTGTGGGAGACAATTGTGGTCTTAGTTACAAAAAAATAATAATAATAAACAAATCACAGTAGGTTTTGAGGCACTATTTAATAGTACTACATGCAAGGAGTCCTAAATAACATATTTTATCTTGACCTAGGCATCCTTTTCTGTTAACTACTTAAGAAGATATAAACACACCAAAGAGAAAATGGAAAAATGAGCTGCCATCTTATTTTTAGCTTAATGTTGGAACTCCTACTGCAGAACCGTCTAGAAGCTGTGATTTAAATTCAGAGACTAAACAGATATTTACCTTCTCCCTACCGCCAGGTCTTAATCTTACCATGAGATAAACACTGAGCTCAAAAGACATGACTGAGCCTTGATGCAGTCAACAGAAGTGAGGACCAAAGAACTGTGTTGCTAGGATTCAATCAGGACTTTGTAAATTTGACATATTGGAAAGAGAGAGCAAAAGAGTGAACAAAAGAGCTCTCTGGGCTTGCTCAGAGATAAGACCTGAGTCCTCTAACAGAAATAATCTTATGTGGTATAATAAGATTCTCTTATACACACTTCGATGCCTCTTCCCCACCACAAACACACATATTCATTTCCTGCTCCAGTCACTGCTGCAGGAACAGCTCCAAAGCGTGGATCAGTTTTGCACAGGTGCAAACTGTCAGTACTTTTGCATCAGGCTCACATCATAGAACCCTTTCATCTTGCCCCAGGGTTCATTTCCTCACACTAGCTTAGCAGATCATCTGCCTAAATACCCAGGGCTCACATGAGAATCTGTGCAAATGAATACTCATGTGCTTCTCTTGACTAATGGAGGTAGGGAAACACTGGACAAATGCTTTCCCCTCTCTTCCTCCAGGGAGACAGTTCTGAGGTAAATTTCACTGCTGTTGAGTCACTAAGTCATGTCCGACTCTTTGCAACCCCATGGACTGCAGCACACCAGGCTCCTCTGTCTTCCACCATCTCCTGGAGTTTGCTGAAATTTGTCCATTGAGTCGGTGATGCTATCTAACCATCACATCCTCCAGCTGCCCCCTTCTCTTTTTGCCTTCAATCTTTCACAGCATCAGGGTAAGAGTTACACTGGATCAAAGACTAGCTATCCATTGTATTAGTGAACATGAAAATGTATTTTTTCATTGTTTTATTTTTTTTCCTTCCCTATTTCTCTTCTCCTTATAATTCAGCCCTAACCTATGGAAACATATTCTCATATAAAATATTTATATATTACCCTTTGACACAAGCTCTGCTTTGAAGGGAAGCCAGGCTAAGTAAACAGAACAAAAACACCAATGGCTAATTAATCTTAATTTATTGTCACCACATACTGAAGGAAATATAACCCAAATCATGTTATGGAATATGACCCCATTAGATGAGTACTTTTCTCCTAAAGAAAGAAGATGAGGAAAAAAGTAAGTTCTTAATCCTCACCTATATATAATTCTGAAGAAACCTAAAGTTTGGCCGAGGGAAAAACCTACTATGAAAAGAGTTAAAAAATACAAATAATTTAAAGTATGTAATATTAACCATTTACAATAACAACATGTATAAGTACTGCAAACATATTCAGGGAAAAGAGCAACTGGCCAGATTCATACTGGAGAAGGCTTTATGATACAGGGATGTGTGTGTGCTCAGTTGTTAAGTTGCGTCTAACTCTATGCGACCCAATAGACTGTAGCCCACCAGACTCCTCTGTCCATGGGAAAGTTCCCAGGCAAGAATACTGGAGTGTGTTGGCATTTGCTTCTCCAGGAGATCTTCCCAGCCTAGGGATCAATCCTGTGTCTCCTGCACTGCTGGCAGATTCTTTACCACTGAGCCACAAGGGAAGCCCTGTGACAAAGGGATGGACGTGACCTACTTAATTGGTAGGGCTTACATAAGCAGAGAAGAGACTGGAAGTTATTCTGGGAAAGAGGTCCCGAATGGGAAAACAGAAGCATTTTGTGCAAAGGTGAAGAAATGAAAGTACATACACCCTGAATGTAGAGTGAAAATGAGTCAGATAAATAGGAACATTGGTTTGTGCTTCATTCCTGTCCTTTTATAAGCAATTTGTTATTTATCCCACTTTCCTTCACCAATTATGAACAACGTATATTAAATCCTTTTCTTTTTTCCACTTCTGGGCTCTAAATTTTGGCTCCCCCTTAAGACTTCCTTCTTCAGTTGCTATACCTGGCTTCTCTCTAGAAGTCACTGATTTTCCTGATTTTAGAACCTGGGAAGCTTTGTTCTATCCACTTCTAACTGTGAATTTCTACTGTCTGAGCCAAGCCTGTCCCTTCCTCAGACAAGAGAGGACAGAGTTAGAATACAGTGTGGAACCAGTTTATAGAGAATCTCTAAGGTAAAAGAGAAGAATCTGAGGATTATCCTAAGGACTGATTCAATTTCTGATGAGAAAATTCATAGGCTTTTTCCAATTCAATTATCAAATTCAACTCTTTCTTTTACAGAATGACTTCCTAAAGCTTTAATCGACAATAAAATTTATTAGAGATGCTTCATGCAGAAATACAAAAAAAGAGATTTAAGAGCTATTTCTATGGAAGAATAAACACAGATTAGTAAACGATTAGAGGTAGGTGGTGAAGGGAATTGAAAAAGCATGATTTCTAGGTTTCCAATTTTGGCAAGTGGCTATCTTGAAAAGGGAAAATAGGAGAATATAATATTGAGCTCTGCATGTCAACCTCCAGGGAACTTCAGTTTGGTAACACTTTTTGCTGGGCTTCTTTTTCATTTGTGACCTCTGAACCTACTCATTCTGCATCCTGAGTGTTCTATAATTATGGGCTTATGTTTGTCCCTCGGTTGCGACCCCATGGACTGTATAGCCCACCTGGCTCCTCTGTTCAAGGATTTCTCCAGGTATGATACTGGAGTGAGTTACCATTTTTTCCAGGTGATATTCCTGACTCAGGGATTGAACATGGGTCTCCTGCATTGAAGACGAATTCTTTACCATCTAGCATTTAAATCTGTTTAAAGCCACAAATTCTCAAGTCATCCTAGGTGAAAATCCTGATTTCACACTGTTTGTTTGACCTTCACCAAGATGCCACTTTCTTTGTGCCTCAGTTTGTATCTTATCTGTAATTATACACAATCCATAGGGTCTTTATGAGGAATAAAAGACGTCCCACACAGAACACACTGGAACCAGTGCCTGGCTATGATAAATACTCAGTAAGTGTAAATTATTGGCACCTAGATTCCAAAAAGGGGCTTCTCTAGTGGGTAAAGAACCTGCCTGCAATGAGGGAGACTTGGGTTTAATCCTTGGGTTTGGAAGATCCCCTCGAGAAGATTCCTGGAGAATTCTGTGAACAGAGGAGCCTGGTGGGCTATAGTCCATGGATCACAAATAGTAGGACATGATTGAGTGTTCCAAAAAACAAAAAAATTTCTTTGTAAGCCCAAGCCTACAAAACCCAACCTAGCTACTTAAATTAGTACCAGTCACCTTGTTGATTAGAGGATTAAAACAGATTGAAGAGGACATTTTTTTTTTATTATTTTATCTTGAAGTTAATATATAAAAGTCTCTACCTTTGGGAATTTTGAAGATCACTTTCCAGCATTAATTCTTTAAAACAGAATGCACTGGTTATCATCTGGGCAATAGCTTAGCAATAGGGTTACCTGGATGCCAACTCTAGAAAGCAGCCCCAAGAAGGTCCACATAGAGAGTCACACTGGGCCATGAAGCTAAACAAAGAAAACGGGCGATGGATCCATAAGGATGTATTCATACAAGGTACCTTTTATCCACATAACATCAGCAGGAACAGAAATCCTTGTTTCTCTTGCTTAACATGATTTACATATACAATAAGCTAAGTAGGCCCTATTTTCCTCAAGAACCACCATTCCGCTGGAATTAGAACCATTGTTACTTTAAGTTAAAAAAAACCCACCAATTCGAACATGTTTTTCCTGCACTGAAAGCGTGAATTATTCATTTCATATTTGGATTCTTCTGAATTTTTTCTTAGTGTAACTTTTAGAATATGAATTTATAACTGAATATTGAGATATGAAATCATGATATCAGAAATATTAACAAATCAGTGTAAGCAAGAAAAGCGAATTGCCAATGATCACAAGACAGGTACAAAGAAATGTGAGGTTATTGTTGTTTTTATCTTCTTTTCAAGTTGCTTCATAAACAATATGTAAATATGCTTAAAAAATCCTTTCTATGTGTTTTGTAAGGAGAAGATATTCCAATGTGGAGTATACAGCTAGAATTTATCTCTTGAACGTATGAATTTCATACAGCTCAGGGACCATCCTGGCACAGTTTGCACCAATTTTGCTCCCTTATATAAGCTTATTTCTGTCTGAATTTGTAGATGGTATGTCAGCATAACAGGAAAAAAAAAAAAAAAGGCAAAGCAGTTATTTATAATCTCCATTGCCTTCTCCAGAGGACAGATTCCAATAATCGGAAGTTCCATTGTTTCTGGGGAGTGCAGTGAGTGAAGTGATGCAAGATTTGAGAGGCATAGGTAATGCAATATATAGATAATTTACATACATTACAGATTTACATTTTTTAAAGATCTGGAAATATGAAACAAGACCCCTCCCCCCAAATTAGAGATGCAAGACTTTCAGCAGAGTGAAAATACCTAATGAGGATATTTTAAAGTATGTAAACTCCCTTCTTTATCTTCTTCCCCAGAATGTCTGTAAAATAGGACGTGATCACTTCTGCTCTACTGGACTGAATTTACAGCAATGCACTTGTCCTTCCTGAAGATCAATGGGAAAGAAAAATGTTGAAACTGTAACAGAGGCTGGGAAAAGACTGCCACATAGAGGTTACACTAACAAAAGACAGACAAAATGAACCTGAAAATGGGGGTGGGGAGGAATTAAACAGCTTCTCCCAGTATTGCATATCAGAAAACTCCAATATTTTTTAGAATGGACCTTTCTCCCACAACAGATTTCATTTTTTTTTAAGAAAGGATATTAGTTATTGCTTAAGAACATAACAATCTGAATGAAACAGAATACATTGTAAATCAATAGCTGTTAGGAAATACCACAGAACACATTGGAAACTGAGGTGTTATATGAAGAGTGAATGAACACACAGCTGGTGCATCTGAACACTTGGCTGTTTTCCTGTGATTTGTTGGCAGCTAAAGGCAGGGGTAAGCAGGACTCTAGGAAAAGTGCTAAAATGGCAATTTCTGTTTTTAGTCACAAACCGAAATACTTTGTTTTGTTTGTTTGTTTGATCTAGTTTCACTGGTACAAATAAAGGTCAACTGGTTAAAACAATGTATTCAAACACTAAAAAGATTTTAAACAGGCCAGCTGCTGGACTCAGGAGAGTCACTAATTGCTGCTGTAAATACTATTCAGGAAGGTCAAAAGGAGAGGCCGCAGATGGACACAGGTTGGAGGGATGACTTCTGCCCGCAGGCTGTAGGGCTCCAAGTCCCAGGATAGCTGCAGTGCTGGGGTCGCTGCAATCTGCTGCCAGCCTGGCCCTGTGCGACCCACAGGGAGATGGACTGGAGAGAAGGACAAGCAGAACATGGCTGCTGACCAGATGGCACTCAAACCTGCCTCCTCTGGTGAGAGAGAAGTCTGCCAAAACCAGGTGTTTTTTTTCACTTTTTTTTTTTAAATCTCTGGCATTTTCCTCTGAGGGTCCATTGCAAAGACTCCGACATCAGCACAGCTGTCTAGGAATTAAATTATCTAAGAAAATGAGATGGGTTTGTGTGTGTGTGTGTGTGTGTGTGTGTGTGTGTGTGTGTGTAAGAGATTTGAGAAACAGCTTTTGGGGGCTACCCATATGTGGTGCAAACCAAGAGTCCTTTCATCAGGTCGTTTACAGCCACAGCATAAGCATGAGAGGGCTTCCCTGGTGGCTCAGAAGGTAAAGAATCCGCCTGCAATGCGTAAGATCTGAGTTTGATCCCTGAGCTGAGAAGATTCCCTGGAGGAGGGCATGGCAATCCACTCCAGTATTATTGCCTGGAGAATCCCATGGACAGAGGAGCTTGGCGGGCTACAGTCCATGGGGTCACAAAGAGTCGAACACGACTAAGCTACTAAGCACACACACATAAGAATGAGACAGTTTCCACCATCTCCCTCGTCCGTACTAATAAGAAAAAGAGGCTCCTCCTTTAGTTGGTTCTGTTGGGAGCCTGAGAACCATCAGATTGTTTGTATCAATCATTGTGCATGTGTGCTCAGCATACATTCTTTACTCCTTTTTTTTTTTTTTTTTTTTAAGGAGGGGGGCTCTTATCTTTTACTGGAAAGAAGGACCCAGATCTGCTCTCTTCTGATCATGATGCAGTAAAAGATGACAGGGAAACAAAACAAGATTACTGACTATTGCTTCATACAGTGACAGGTAGGGAGTATAGGATGATTCTACACCTATTTTAAAGACCTTCTGCCTTGGCCGAAGGGAAAAGAAAGTACAGATCTCATGATTCAAAATCCAGGGCATTTATGGAGTCACATTTCACTGGGGTAGGTGCGAGAGCAAAGGAAGAAAGTGAAAGTGAAGTCGCTCAGCCCTGTCCGACTCTTTGCGACCCTATGGACTGTAGCCTACCAGGCTTCTCCATCCATGGGATTTTCCAGACAAGAGTACCAGAGTGGCTTGCCTTTTCCTTCTCCAGGGGATGTTCCTGACCCGGGCATCAAACTCAGGTCTCCCGCACTGCAGGCAGACGCTTAACCCTCTTAGCTACCAGGGAAGCCCTCTCAGGGCAAAGGAAGAAAACATGTCCAAATATTCCATACTCCCTCATCTCAGAGAAAGCTAACATTTCCACCTCTTCTCCATCCCATACTTCCTGCCAGGTGACTTGATTCTGGAACTTTTATGCCCTATCATGTCTCCTTAAGTAGACACGAGCAGGAAGACATGGGCAGCTAGACTGTAGAGTCAGCCTCTAGAGTCCCTTGGGGACTTGAACTGTTTTACCAGCAAACCCTGCATCTGGAGTGTCATGAGACATTGACAATATAAAATAATAAAATTTACTTACTCATTCACCAATAAGTTTCAGTAGGTTCCATATGCAGTTCTAATGTCATCATGTTTTGTGATCCAATTAGCCCATGACTTCTTGGACACTGAGTGGCTTCAGATAGATTTAGCCACATTTAAATTACTTTGGTTTTGGGTTTTTTTTTTTTTTGAGAAGTACATGATTTAAATTATGCACAACAACTGGGGATTAATAGGCACATGGTCATTGCTAGTTTCCTAGTTTCTATTCCCTTCACTTTGGAGGGAGAGTGCTACTGGGCAGTGAGCATCCATGTATTGTTGGTGGGCAGCAAGCTGGGTTGTGTGGAGGTGACTCAGGCTGATGCAGAGATGGGGAGAGAGATGAGGGCTCCATGTCACTGTCTTCTGTGCAAACTTGGGCTCTGACTTTAACTGTTTCCTATGTTATGGTTTAGTATGAGATTGTACTGAGGGGGAAAACCTGGAAGGAAGGGGAGGGATGGAGAAATATTTAAGATCATTCAGAAGAATAGAAAAAACACTGGTTAGAACTAAGAGAAACCTAACTTTTAATTCCAAGGTAGCTTTTTATTAATTTTATGAAATAGGCATATCATTTAATTTCTTGAGTATGAGTGTCCTCAAGACACTGAGGGTATGGATCAACACTGTGAATAAAAGTGCATTACTGTAATGAATCAAACATTTAGATGCTCTGTTTTTAATCACAATACATAGAGCTTGTGCAATTAATACAATTTTTTGTTTCTATTTAGTAACTAGACCATTCAGGTATGACTTAAATCCCTTATGACTATACATTGGAAGTGAGAAATAGACTGAAGGGATTAGATCTGATAGACAGAGTGCCTGATGAACTATGGACGGAGGTTCATGACATTGTACAGGAGACAGGGAGCAAGACCATCACCAAGAAAAACAAATGCAAAACAGCAAAATGGCTGTCTGAGGAGCCCTTACAAATAGCTGTGAAAAGAAGAGAGGTGAAAGGCAAAGGAGAAAAGGAAAGGTATACCCATTTGAATGCAGAATTCCAAAGAATAGCAAGGAGAGATAAGAAAGCCTTCCTCCATGATCAATGCAAAGAAAAGGAGAAAACAATAGAATGGGAAATACTAGAGATCTCTTCAAGAAAATTAGAGATTCCAAGGGAATATTTCATGCAAAGATGGGCTCATTAAAGGACAGAAATGGCATGGACCTAACAGAAGCAGAAGATATTAAGAAGAGGTGGCAAGAATACACAGAAGAACCATACAAAAAAAGATCTTCATGACCCAATAATCATGAAGGTGTGATCACTCACACTCACCTAGAGCAGGAAATCCTGGAATGTGAAGTCAGGTGGGCCTCAGGAGGCATCACTACGAACAAAGCTAGTGGAGGTGATGGAACTCCAGTTGAGCTATTTCAAATCCTGAAAGATGATCCTGTGAAAGTGCTGCACTCAATATGCCAACAAATTTGGAAAACTCAGCAGTGGCCACAGGACTGGAAAAGGTCAGTTTTCATTCCAATCCCAAAGAAGTCAATGCCAAAGAATGCTCAAACTACCGCACAATAGCACACCTCTCACATGCTAGTAGAGTAATGCTCAAAATTCTCCAAGCCAGGCTTCAGCAATACGTGAACCATGAACTTCCTGATGTTCAAGCTGGTTTTATAAAAGGCAGAGAAACCAGATATCAAATTGCTAACATCTGCTGGATCATGGAAAAAGCAAGAGAGTTCCAGAAAAACATCTATTTCTGCTTTATTGACTATGCCAAAGCCTTTGACTGTGTGGATCACAATATACTGTGGAAAATTCTGAAAGAGATGGGAATACCAGACCACCTGACCTGCCTCTTCAGAAACCTGTACACAGGTCAGGAAGCAACGATTAGAACTGAACATAGAACAGGCTGGTTCCAAATAGGAAAAGGAGTACGTCAAAGCTGTATATTGTCACCCTGCTTATTCAACTTATATGCAGAGTACACCATGAGAAACGCTGGGCTGGAGGAAGCACAAGCTGGAATCAAGACTGGGAAAAATATCAATAACCTCAAATATGCAGATGACACCACCATTATGGCAGAAATTGAAGAACTAAAAAGCCTCTTGATGAAAGTGAAAGAGGAGAGTGAAAAAGTTGTTTTAAAGCCCAACAGTTAGAAAACTAAGATCATGGCATCTGGTCCCATCGCTTCATGACAAATAGATGGGGAAACAATGGAAACAGTGGCTGACTTTATTTTTCCAGGCTCCAAAATCACTACCGATGTGATTGCAGCCAGGAAATTAAAAGACACTCCTTGGAAGGAAAATTATGACCAAATTAGGCAGCTGATTAAAAAGCAGAGACATTACTTTGCCAACAAAGGTCAGTCCAGTCAAGGCTATGGTTTTTCCAGTAGTCATGTATGGATGTGAGAGTTTGGACTATAAAGAAAGCTGAGTGCTGAAGAATTGATGCTTTTGAAGTATGGTATTGGAGAAGACTCTTGAGAGTCCCTTGGACTGAAAGGAAATCCAACCAGTCCCTCCTAAAGGAGATCAGGTCTGGGTGTTCATTGGAGGAAGTGATGTTGAAGCTGAAACTGCAATACTTTGGCCACCTGATACGGAGAGCTGACTCATTTTAAAAGACCCTGATGCTGGGAAAGATTGAGTGCAGGAGGATAAGGGGACTACAGAGGATGAGATGGTTGGATGGCATCATGGACACAATGGACATGGGTTTGGGTGGAGTCCAGGAGTTGGTGATGGAAAGGGAGGCCTGGAGTGCTGTGGTTCATGAGGTCTCAAAGAGTCAGATACAACTGAGCAATTGAACTGACTGAACTGACTGACTGACATGAAACTTTTTGTCATTGTTTTATTTTTTTACTATTTTATTCCAAAAATCCTTATATATTTATCAGGTTTATCATTATCGATGAGTTGTTAATATGGATAAAAATCTCATAATCACCATCATTAATGATAATAGGAATTAATATCCATCTATAATCAAATAAAAGGTTTTTTAAATGGTTAGTCACCATGGGATTAGTATACTTGGACCCTGAATCAGTACAAACAAATGAACCATTGTATAAACATCTGAACATTGAAATATGGTACTTGACATTCCCTTAAAGTGTTATTACATCTGGTACTATAAACCCTCACATTTTTCCCAGCACTTAGACCTCTAATTACACTTCTCTAACCCACCCCCTCATTCCATACATACACTTTTAAGCAGCTCAGTCTTCTGTCTGGAGAACATTTTGCCACTCTCTGTTATAAAGTTAATGCTGCTGCTGCTGCTGCTAAGTCACTTCAGTTGTGTCAGACTCTGTGCGACCCCATAGACAGCAGCCCACCAGGCTCCCCTGCCCCTGGGATTCTCCAGGCAAGAACACTGGAGTGGGTTGCCATTTCCTTCTCCAATGCATGAAAGTAAAAAGTGAAAGTGAAGTCGCTCAATTGTGTCTGACTCTTTAGCCACCCCATGGACTGCAGCCCACCAGGCTCTTCCATCCATGGAATTTTCCAGGCAAGAGTACTGGAGTGGGGTGCCATTGCCTTCTCCGTATAAAGTTAATAAGATGCCCAAATATTCAGATTCTAACTTGACTGAAGTATTAACTGGGTCTAGGGGCTTCCCTGGTGGCTCAGATGGCAAAGAATCTGACTAGAATGTGGGAGACCCAGATTTGATCCCTGGGTTAGGAAGATCCCCTGGAGAAGGAAGTGGCTACCTGCTCCAGTATTCTTGCCTGAAGAATCTCATGGACAGAGGAGCCTGACAAGCTCCATAGGGTGGCAAAGAGTTGGACATGACTGAGCGAATCACACTTTCACTTCTAGCTTAATACATTTGTGTGGGTATGCTCAGGTACTATATGCCAAAACCCTTTTATGTCTACTCTTAAGTTACATTTTGAAACTTAACTTTTTCTGCCTTCTCTTTTTGTAAGTCAGTTATAAACTAAACTAAATCTGAAAGGCAAATACCATAGTTGGTTTAGTATCCAATAAAATAGATGTTTATTGAAAGTATCCTATATGATATCAATCCACAGAAAATCAACTAATACACATAACATTAACAAAGAACATTACAACAACCTCTCAGGCTAATTTGTGCTTCTAGTTACAAATATACATACATATCTTACTTTTAGTGAGACCTCAGATGTTTTTTCAAAGAACTATCAGTTCAGTTCAGTCGCTCAGTCCTGTCTAACTCTTTGCGACCCAACAGACTGCAGCATGCCAGGCTTCCCTGTCCATCACCAACTCCTGAGCTTGCTCAAACTCATGTCCATCGAGTCAGTGATGCCATCCAACCACCGCATCTGTTGTAGTCCACTTCTCCTCCTGCCTTCAATCTTTCTCAGAATCAGGGTCTTTGCAGATGAGCCAGTTCTTCTCATCAGGTGGCCAAAGAATTGGAGTTTCAGCTTCAGCATCAGTCCTTCCAATGAATATCCAGGACTGACTGCCTTTAGGGTGGACTGGTTGGATCTCCTTGCTGTCCAAAGAAATTGCCAGAGTCTTCTCCAAAACCTCAGTTCAAAAGTATCAATTCTTCAGCGCTCAGCTTTCTTTATAGTCCAGCTCTCACATCCATACATGACT
Organism: Capricornis sumatraensis; assembly: GCF_032405125.1. Taxonomy (NCBI): domain Eukaryota; kingdom Metazoa; phylum Chordata; class Mammalia; order Artiodactyla; family Bovidae; genus Capricornis; species Capricornis sumatraensis. Next base: position 40,105,167 of record NC_091074.1, on the reverse strand, counting down.
ACTGGAAAAACCATAGCTTTGACTAGATGGACCTTTGTTTGCAAAGTAATGTCTCTGCTTTTTAATAAGCTGACTAGATTGGTCATAGCTTTTCTTCTGAGGAGCAAGCGTCTTTTAATTTCATTGCTGCAGTCACCATCTGCAGTGATTATGGAGCCCCCCAAAATAAAGTCTGCCACTGTTTCCACTGTTTTCCCATCTATTTGGCATGATGTGATGGGGTCAGATGCCATGATCTTGGTTTTCTGAATGTTGAGTTTTTAGCCAACTTTTTCACTCTCCTCTTTAACTTTCATCAAGAGGCTCTTTAGTTCTTCTTCACTTTCTGCCAGAAGGGTGGTGCCATCTGCAGGTTACTGATATTTCTCCTAGCAATTTTGATTCCAGCTTGTGCTTCATCCAGCCCAGCATTTCTCATGATGTACTCTTTTCTCATGATGTACTCTGCATATAAGTTAAATAAGTAGGGTGACAATATACAGCCTTGACAGACTCCTTTCCCGACTTGGAACCAGTTTGTTCCATGTCCACTCCTAACTGTAGCTTCTTGACCTGCATACACATTTCTCAGGAGGCAAGTCAGGTGGTCTGGTATTCCCATCTTTTGAAGAATTTTCCACAGTTTGTTGTGATCCACACAATCAAAGGTTTTGGCATAGTCAATAAAGCAGAAATAGATGTTTTTCTGGAACTCTCTGGCTTTTTTGATAATCCAGTGAATGTTGGCAATTTGATTTCTGGTTCCTCTGCCTTTTCTAAATCCAGCTTGAACATCTGGAAGTTCATGGTTTCATGTACTGTCGAAGCCTGGCTTGGAGAATTTTGAGCATTATTCTAGCATTTGAAATTGCTAGCATGTGAGATGAGCGAAATTTTGCAGTAGTTTGAACATTTTTTGGCATTGCCTTTCTTTAGAATTGGAATGAAAACTGACCTTTTCCAGTCCTGTGGCCACTGCTGAGTTTTCCAAATTTGCTGGCATTTGAGTGCTGCACTTTCACAGCATCATCTTTTAGGATTTGAAATAGCTCAACTGAATTCCATCAGCTCCACTAGCTTTGTTCGTAGTGATGCTTTCTAAGGCCCACTTGACTTGACTTCACATTCCAGGATGTCTGGCTCTGGAGGAGTGATCACACCATATTAATTATCTGGGTTGTGAAGATCTTTTTTGCATAGTTCTTCTGTGTATTCTTGCCACCCCTTCTTATCTTTCCCTTATGTTAGGTCCATACCATTTCTGTCCTTTATTGAGCCCATCTTTGCATGAAAATTTCCCTTGGTATCTCTAATTTTCTTGAAGAGATCTCTAGTCTTTCCCATTTTATTGTTTTCTTCTATTTCTTTGCACTGATCACGGAGGAAGGCTTTCTTATCTCTCCTTGTTATTCTTTGGAACTCTGCATTCCAATCGGTATAGCTTTCCTTTTCTCCTTTGCCTTTCACCTCTCTTCTTTTCTCAGCTATATGTAAGGCCTCCTTGGACAACCATTTTGCCTTTTTACATTTCTTTTTTGGGGGGATGGTCTTGATCACTGCTTTCTGTATAATGTCACAAACTTCCATCCATAGTTCTTCAGGCACTCTATCAGGTCTAATCCCTTGAATCTATTTGTCACTTCCATTGTGTAGTCATAAGGGATTTGATTTAGGTCATACCGGAATGGTCTTCTTGTTTTTTCCTACTTTCCTCAATTTAATTCTGAATTTTTCAATAAGGAGTTCATGATCTGAGCCACAGTCAGCTCCTGGTCTTATTTTTGCTGACTTTATAGAGCGTCCCCATCTTGGCTGCAAAGAATACAATCAGCCTGATTTTGGTATTGACCATTTGGTGATTTCCATGTGTAGAGTCTTCTCTAGTGTTAGAAGAGGGTGTTGGCTATGACCAGTGCATTCTCCTGGCAAAACTCTACTAGCCTTTGCCCTGCTTCATTCTGTACTCCAAGGCCAAATTTGCCCATTACTCCCGGTATTTCTTAACTTCCTGCTTTTGCATTCCAGTCCCCTATAATGAAAATGACATCTTTTTGGGGTGTTATCACATCCTTGTCTAACTCGAAGAACTATAAAATTACAATAGTTAAAATTTTTTAAATATCAGTTAGGAGAACATTGTTCTCTTCCATTTTGTTTAGACACCAAATTGTCACAGTGAAAGCTAATTTTACCCTTTGTTTTCAGCCCTGAGTTTAGCCCCAAACAACAGGAGGCAACAATAGCTGTGTTATAACTTTCTTCTTATAAATCTGTTGCCCTAAGCCATGTAATGGGGGCTGATTCTACTACTCACATCCTGTCATTCTTAATGTCCAACATGTTATTAGTCATCTGAACTATAAAATAAATGCCACAGTTAGAATATTACAGCAGAGCATGCAGATTCAGCCTTGACCTACATCCAAATTTTACTGAAAGTAATGAGGAAACTACTTTGTTAGCCAAAAAAAACCTAAAACACAAACCTAACAATAAACAAAGCTTTTATGGGCTATTGAACACTAGATAATTTTGGAAGCACAAATATAGATGGCGAAGAGAAGAATAACCTGAAAGGAGGAAAGGAGCAACTAAAATGTAATCTATCCAGCTGGAAAGACTTTAAAAAATAAAGGATTAGGAAGAATTCTTTCAAAGCTGAGATTCTATAAACCCTTAACCATACATTTTCTGTCAAAACTAGATTTGTTATGTCACACTTCCATAACTCAGACCTGCAGTGCTTGGAAAATAGCTTGTTGAGACTTACTCCATAATGATTTTCTTAGCACTATTTTAAAATGCATGTTTCCTAACTCAGTAAAAAGTGAGGGGTTGTTATGAAGTTGTTTTTTTCTGGGTCAGTGAGTAATCAGTGAGTAGTGAAGCAAGAAATAATCTTTCCAAATGGAGTGAGGATTCACCTGTCTCGAGATAATAAAAATAAACAGTGTTGTAATATTCATCACTGCTAGGTTAAAAAGGATCCAGGTACCTCAATTAATATAATATGGCATGGTTTAAATTATGTTTTATTTTGGAAGGGGGAGACCTTGAATCATCACTGACATGGTTTCAATAGAGGAGTCTGTATGCAGGTAAAACTGTAATGAATCAGTCTCCTTTGGTAGTAAAACATCTTTAAGTGGTTCAGACTTCTCCCCATCATGAATTCTAATGACTAAAAGGTTCAAGAGTCATTGATTAGAATATATGCTTTTATTGGAAATCCTGCTTCAAGTAATTAATTTTATTTTTCCAGAATTTAAAACAACTTACTTATTTCTATTTGTCTGACTGGAACCCTGTCTCCTCTGTTCATGAAGGCACTGGAAACTGATTTCCAAAAGTCTAGATTCTTTCTTAGGGTAACAACCATGAAACACTCATAAAATAATATTTGACACCCAGGAAAATAAATCATGTTACCATAGTCACTTCTTCAAACCCACATTTTCCTCAGCAGCTACCTAAGCAATTTTCAGGGTGAACTGTTAATTAGTAAGTTTGCCACTAGAGTTGACACTGATCTCAGACAAATAACCAAGACTTAAATACTGCAAAATCCGGAATAATTTTTTTTTTTTTTTTTACCTAGCTCCTCTTGATAAGACTCAGTTCCTGGATTTAATGGCTATATGAATTGTGGAAACCACACAATCTCAGGTATTATTGTCAATTATTGTGACAGATCTTGGATTTTATTCTGATTATTTAAAGAGCATAAATATCCAAGGAGATCATGACCTCAAAATTTCATTCTGGTTTATAGAAACTTCAGTAGTTTGTGTAAGGGTTCAAAATGTTTGGCGTATTTTCTAGGGGTTCACTTCTGAGTTCTACAGATTTAGTTGAACACATCTCTCTGTTAGCATATTATTAGAATGAATTATTTGATCCCTTAACTTCTGGAACATTTGGCTATGTATATTTTTGATGCATTTTAAAGTGTTAAAGTTCATAATTCCACACATTTGGATGCATTCTCAGTTAGTACAATGTTTTAATAGGTCTTTGCATCAGGAAAGTAATGATACAAACATACTGCTTTTTAAAAAAACACCTGGGATCTCTATAACTTAAAACTACAATCTTTTATTTTTTCTCATCCATCAGTGGGATTGCTAAGCTAGACAGCAAGCTATGAGTTGGATTCAGTTTTACCCCATGTGCCTCCCACTGTCCTTGAAGCAAAGGGCCAGCTGAGTCATATTTTTTTCATGCCAATAGTAGAAGTACAAAAAGACTGAGCAGAACTGATAAGCGCTCACTCCCATTCACATTTTACTGGCCAAAGAAGACCACATGGTCAAGCCCCAAACTAAAAGGGTAGAGAAACACATTCCATCACTCAAGGCACGTAGCAAAAAAAGGGAGAAGCATTTCAAACAAAGACATAAGCTTTCAGTCTTTTAATATATGATACTGTAAGTTCTCTCATGCTGCCTTAAAAGTACTAAATTTGAAGTGCTGAGGTAAAGAAACATTCATAAAATAGACACCAGACCATCATATTATCTGTTTCATTCGTTTGTAAAACTGAATTTCTGAAAAATGACTAATTCAACTAGTCAAAACATGCCTCTTCAGTAATACAAATATTGGGTTAAAAATGGAAGTTATGAGGACTTAAAATAATTTAATGGCCCAGATTTAACAGCATAAACCATTTTCAGCCCATGCTGATTACAAAACAGACAGAACATCCCTTGCTATATAATTATTAAGATTCCGACTAGGTCCTTTATCCTCATTCTGCAGTTACAGGGTTGGCAATCATTTAACCACGATGGACTGGTACCCCATGTTGGTTGCTAAAATATTAAAATGCCTCCACAACAGCTGGTAATTAACCAACACCCTGAGCCTCAAACACCAAGCATACTCAGGCGAGCTCAACCAGATCCCTCTGCTGGCATCCTTGCCCACAAGCTCCTCACAGTCCAGTCACAAAGGACTTCAGGCCCAGCTCTGCAGAGGTCCACAAGACTTTGCTTGAGTCCAAATAGATAGCATTCATCCTGTTCAGACAGTGTTCAGTGTCAGTGCCCGTGGTATACTGGAATTGTATATTTTTAATATTATCTCCTCAGCTTAATCAAGAGCAGATATTTTGGGTTTTCAGTCTATCTTGAGAGGAGACTGGATTTCAATGCTCATGGTAAGAACTAAAAAGCTGGCTGACTCCTCTTGCTGTTATCCTGCTCACTTTAACAACTCAATCCCTGATGGGGGGGGGGGGGAAGTGGTAGTTTTAAGTATTAGAAACAATACCAAAATTAATCATAACATATACCTTTGAATTGTTTCTAACAATTACGTTTCCTATATTTGCCTAAAAGACTAGAGATCTCTTCAAGAAAATTAGAGATATCAAGAGAATATTTCATGCAAAGATGGGCTCTATAAAGGACAGAAATGGTATGGACCTAACAGAAGCAGAAGATATTAAGAAGAGGTGGAAAAAATACACAGACAAACTGTCCCACATGATCAAGCCTTTTAATATATGATACAGTAAGTTTGTAAAAAGATCTTCATGACCAAGATAGTCATGATGGTGTGATCACTCACCTAGAGCCAGACATCCAGGAATGTGAAGTCAAGTGGGCCTTAGAAAGCATCACTATAAACAAAGCTAGTGGAGGTGATGGAATTCCAGCTGAACTATTTCAAATCCTGAAAGATGATCCTGTGAAAGTGCTGCACTCAATATGCCAGCAAACTTGGAAAACTCAGCAGTGGCCAGAGGACTGGAAAAGATCAGTTTTCAGTCCAATCCCAAAGAAAGGCAATGCCAAAGAATGCTCAAACTACTGCACAATAGCACACACCTCACATGCTAGTAAAGTAATGCTCAAAATTCTCCAAGCCAGACTTCAGCAATATATGAACCATGAACTTCCTGATGTTCAAGCTGGTTTTATAAAAGGCAGAGGAACCAGATATCAAATTGCTAACATCTGCTGGATCATGGAAAAAGCAAGGGAGTTCCAGAAAAACATCTATTTCTGCTTTCTTGACTATGCCAAAGCCTTTGACTGTGTGGATCACAATATGCTGTGGAAAATTCTGAAAGAGATGGGAATACCAGACCACCTGACCTGCCTCTTCAGAAACCTGTACACAGGTCAGGAAGCAACGGTTAGAACTGAACATGGAACAGGCTAGTTCCAAATAGGAAAAGGAGCATGTCAAGGCTGTATATTGTCACCCTGCTTATTCAGGTTATATGCAGAGTACACCATGAGAAACACTGGGCTGGAGGAAGCACAAGCTGGAATCAAGACCGGGAAATATATCAATAACCTCAGATATGCAGATGACACCACCCTTATGGCAGAAAGTGAAGAGGAACTAAAAAGCCTCTTGATGAAAGTGAAAGAGGAGAGTGAAAAAGTTGGCTTAAAGCTCAACATTCAGAAAACGAAGATCATGGCATCCAGTCCCATCACTTCATAGAAAATAGATGGGGAAACAGTGGAAACAGTGTCAGTTATTTTTTCGGGCTCCAAAATGACTGCAGATCATGATTGCAGCCGTGAAATTAAAAGACGCTTACTCCTTGAAAGGCAAGTTATGACCAACCTAGATAGCATTTTGAAAAGCAGAGACATTGCTTTGCCAACAAAGTTCTGTCTAGTCAAGGCTATGGTTTTTCCTGTTGTCATGTATGGATGTGAGAGTTGGACTGTGAAGAATGCTGAGCACCAAAAGATTGATGCATTTGAACTGTGGTGTTGGAGAAGACTCTTGAGAGTCCCTTGGACAGCAGGGAGGTCCAACCAGTCCATTCTAAAGGAGATCAGTCCTGGGTGCTCTTTGGAAGGACTGATGCTAAAGCTGAAACTCCAATTTTTGGCCACTTCATGCGAATATTTGACTCATTGGAAAAGACTCTGATGCTAGGAGGGATTGGGGGCAGGAGGAGAAGGGGACGACAAAGGATGAGATGATTGGATAGCGTCACCAACTCAATGGACAATAGTTTGGGTGAAATCCAGGAGTTGGTGATGGGCAGGGAGGCCTGGCGTGCTGCAATTCATGGGGTTGCAGAGTCAGACATGACTGAGCAACTGAACTGACTGAAGCAAATAATGTTTTATTGTGGAAAATAAATGTATTATTCATTATGAAAATTACTATAATGTTTGATTAAGCACACACACACATAGAGTTTGAAGTATTAGTAACAGCCATAGATAATGGTTATTTTTATTTTATTTCTTTATTTACTTTATTTTACTTTACAATACTGTATTGGTTTTGCCATACATTGACATGAATCCACCACGGGTGTACATGCGTTCCCAAACATGAACCCCCCTCCCACCTCCCTCCCCATAACATCCCTCTGGGTCATCTCCGTGCATCAGCCCCAAGCATGCTGTGTCCTGCGTTGGACATAGACTGGCAATTCGATTCTTACATGATAGTATACATGTTACAATGCCATTCTCCCAAATCATCCCACCCTCTCCCTCTCCCTCTGAGTCCAAAAGTAATGGTTATTTTTAAATGGCAATAATTAAGCTAAAAACTAGGTACCTTCCCAGAGTCTTCTACTTGAGATATAAATTTATAAATGAGATATAAATTTATAAATGAGATATAAATTAAGCTAAAACCTAGGTATCTTCCCAGAGTCTTCTACTTGAGATATAAATTTATAGAGATATAAATTTATCTTCTACTTGAGATATAAACAAGGGAAAAGAAAACTCAATGATATTGGATTGGGAGTGGAGGGTGGGGATCCTAGCATTTGTAACCCATACCGACTAGAAACGTAGAATGCCAAATTTCATTATTTTGATAATGCTTGCTGAAATACAGCTTTCTCTTTTGGACAGCACATTTTTCATTATTTAAGAAGAAAAACAATGTCATATTATAGTGAACAGGAACTTCAGTACAGACCATCCTCTATGTGTTAGTTGTTCAGTAATGTCTGACGCCTGACTTTTTTGTGACTCCATGGACTGTAGCCCACCAGGCCCCTCTGTCCATGGAATTCTCCAGGCAAGAATACTGGAGTGGGTTGCCATTCCCTTCTCCAGGGATCTTTCTGACCCAGGGATCAAACCCGTGCCTCCAGCTTCACAGGCAGATTCTTTACCATCTGAGCCACCAAGGAATTCCTACGTGGGCCACATCTATAGCCTGAATAATATGGTCACTAAGGATTGAGGGAGGGAAGAAGGGCAAAGTCTGCAAACTAGGTGTGCTTTGTAAGGTCTGACATTTCATGTGTTGCCTTGATATCTGTGACCGTCACTGGCTCCCAAATGCCTTACCGTGAGAGCTCCTCCTCTCACTAGATATGCCCCCCTGCCCAGCAGGGAAGGTTCCCCATCCCTAACCACTGATTCCCCTCTCTAACCCAGACTTGCTGCACTCCACTTAGTCCTTAATCTAGTGAGTTTCACTTGACTGTCAGACACAAAATTATACAAACAAGCCAATCACAAGCTTCTGAGGAAATCGAAGGTCACCTCGCCCTCTAGTCACTACACAGCTTGTCCCCCACAGTGCCCACTGGTTCACTCTGCTTCTGGGTACAACCTCCACATGGCCCTGTGTGGTCTGCAGTGATGCCCTCTCCTGGAATGTGAGCACATGTGGCCAATAAACTGCTGCCCATCTCATCTGCCCAGTGATAAATATCAGGCATTCAGTTATTTCAGACTATTTAGAGCAGAAGATCCTTCCATCACTAATAGAATGAGTGAGAGGTGATCAGAATATGGCAAAATAGACTGAAAGTGATCGCTATTTCAGTAGAGAGATGACAATTAAAAAGATGTAGGGACCATCGGCTATGAAATTCAAGTCCATTTTATTTGTTAGACACAGTGCTTAAACTCTGTGAGCTTTCCCATGCCTGCAAAATAAATTTACTATTTGAAAAGAAGCATTATCTCCAAAGGCAAAAATAAAACCGTGAAATTAAACTTAATAAAGGGTTGATTCAAAACTTATAATACATAATAACTAAACTTTTATAGTTACATATAAATTATATTTAATGTGGACCATGGGTACATTTTAGTGTGTTTAATATGATGTGGGATGAATGGTTTTGACAATAAAATTTATTCAGAACTTGGAAGGCTATAATTTAATAAGTAAATATTACTTTCTCAATATTGAAAAATTAAACAACTAGAACTGGTCTGAAGATTAAAAAGACTGAAATAGAGTAAGAGAATAAAGGAGAGGCTGCAGTGAGGAGAAAGGATTAGGTAAAAGACAAAATACATCAATACAGACACATGGTGAATTGTTTCTGGAGGACTAAGGAAGGGTTGCTTTGCTTGCTATGGAGTGCCTGGTTATACCTGATAGCAAACACTAACAGAAAGAAAACATAGATTCCCTTTTATCTAATGAACTCTTAAGGTAGAAAATAGTGAGACTCCCACATTGGGTCACAGGTTTGTTATATGTAACATATATTTAAGTCTTCCATCCAAGAGTATATTTCAAGAAAACAAAACTAAACTAACTGCATAATGGCATAGGGTTATGTTTGTAGGGCTATTAATCTAGCTCCTTTCAAACCAATTCAACTGAGAGTAAACAAAAAGAAAATGAACAGTGCCAGAATGCACAGCAGAAACTGAAACTTCCAGCATCTTTTTCTAACTCATATGGAATAAAAGATCTGTATTTTTGTGTGTGTGCAGAGAGAAATGTGATATTAGTCAACACTAGGAACCTGACTGAATGTACAGAATATGTCATGTTATGTTTGTTACAGATTTGTTTTCACTTATTTTCTTATGCTTTGAAATCAATCTTTATTTTTTTTCTTTTTTCTTCTATTTGGCATTGTTCTTTTTTGTTTTCTCTTTCTTGTTAATGATAATTGTGATTGCAATTTTCTCAAACTGAAGGAAAGTACTATAATCTATAAAAAACCATCAATTAATTACACATAAAGTATCAGCAGTGATCATTATTGATATCATCAGGCTAGAATATGGTACAAAGAAATCACATATAGCACTCATTTTGAAATTCACACATAAAAAACTTGTACTTCTATGGTAACCATAATGTTTTTCTTAAACTTTAAGTGTTCGAAGATTTTTAGTCATTTATTTAAATAGCATGACTATTATAAATATTGAAAAATAATAACTAGCTCTAATAGGAATTGTTTCAATTTGAATATGGTGAACATTAGAGGGAAAATATGAGAATTTTTTTTAATTTTTAAAGAGATTACAAAAAATTAAAAAATACTGAAAGGAAATACAGGCGAACATGTCCAAAACCTGTTAATGTGTAAGTAGACATTATACTATAAAAATGACCAGAAATGTCTCTCTAAAAATTTTAAATTCTTGTCAGGCAAAGGTTAACACCTTTAAAGAGCTTCATAAAACTGAATATGTCAATAACTGATCAAACAATTCCTAAAAGAAGAAACATAAATAAAAAATTAACATGAAAAGTATTCAAACTCCAGTGATTCAAGTAAAATTGAAAAGAGTAAAGTGCCATTTTTTTTCATGACTGAATTGGCAAAATGGAAGAAAAAGTAAATAAAGTTACAAAAGGAGGAATAGGGAATGAGAAAGTGGGAAGGGGGAAAGGAAGGAAGGGAAGAAGGAGGGTAAGAGGGAGAAAGAAAAGAATACATGACGGAAAAGAAGAGGAGAAGAAAGGGAAATGACTCCCCAGTGTCAGCCAGGGTATTTTAAAATGTAATGTCTTACAGTGTTAAGGGCCACAGAAAGTTACCCAAGATGTTTGGGGCAAAATTTAGCAAGGCACATAATATATTTCTTAGGCATGAGTACATCTCAGCCCTCTAGAAATCCATGCTAGAGAAATCGTCTTGTACAAATATTTAGTACTAGATGTTACAGCATTGTATACATGGGGGAAAAGTTGTAAGTAATCTAAATGACAAATTCAAAAATATAGGTAAATTATAAATTGCACATATAAGATTGAAGTCTTTTGATATAATGATATTAAAGAATAAAGAAAGATGAATAAGATACACTATTTAGTGGAAAAGCCATAACATTGCTTATGAAACAACTGCATATTATCAAGTTATCCCATTTGGTAATATACAGTTTTGAGTTAGATGTATATGAAATTGCTAACAGTGATTTGAACTGAATGAAACATTCTGGTTCATTTTTCTATTCTTAAATGTATTTTCTGTAAATTATTTAGTATTAATTTTAGGCAAAGAAAAGTTGTCATAGATTTTGGTGTAGCATTGATAGATTGTGTGTATAACCTAAGTTTTGTTTGTTTTTAATCTTAGCTAACAACATTTTCTATACAAAAATCTATTCTGACTTTCATAGCTCAAAGTTTCTAAAAACTGGAATGTAATACTTTACTCAAATATCTACCAATAGAGATATAACTGAATAACATTATTTCTTACTAAAAATACCATTTTATGTCAATTAACAATAATAATAAAACTGATATTTTTAGAGTGTACTGTGAATCTGTCTAAAAATTTTACATATATTTTCAAAAGTTCATAAAGTATAACATTTTTTATTTATTGAACCTGACTTCCTATCAATATTTATTTTAAAATGAGACTTCTTTCTCAGTAAAAATACTGGATTCCCAAATTTTATAAAGTTAGACTTAAGAGTAGAGGAACTTTTTTGTTTGTTTGCTTGTTTTATTTTAATAGGAAGCTAATTACTTTACAATATTGTTGAGGTTTTTGTCATACATTCGCATGAATCAGCCATGGGTGTACATGTGTTCCCCATCCTGAACCACCCTCCCACCACCCTCCCCATCACATCCCTCAGGGTCATCCCAGGGCACCAGCCCTGAGCACCCTTATGCATTGAACCTGGACTGGTGATCTATTTCACATACGTTAATATACATGTTTCAACACTATTCTCTCTAATCATCCCACCCTTCTCCCACAGAGTCCAAAAGTCTATTCTTTACATCTGTGTCTCTTTTGCTGTCTCACATATAGGGTCATTGTTACCATCTTTCTAAATTCCATATATATACATTAATATACTGTATTGGTGTTTTCTTTCTGACTTACTTCACTCTGTATAATAGGCTCCAGTTTCATCCACCTCATTAGAACTGATTCAAGTGCATTCTTTTTAATAGCTGCGTAATATTCCATTATGTATATGTACCACAGCTTTCTTATCCATTCATCTGCCAATGGACATTTAGGTTGCTTCCATGTTCTGGCTATTGTAAACAGTGCTGCAATGAACATTGGGGTACACGTGTCCCTTTCAATTCTGGTGTCCTCAGTGTGTACCCAGCAGTGGGATTGCTGGGGCATATGGGAGTTCTATTTCCAGTTTTTTAAGGAATCTCCACACTGTTCTCCATAGTGGCTGTACTAGTTTGCATTCCCACCAACAGTGTAAGAAGTTTCCTTTTTCTCTGCACCCTCACCAGCATTAATTGTTTGTAGACTTTTTTGATAGCAGCCATTCTGACCAGCATGAGATGGTACCTCATTGTGGTTTTGATTTGCATTTCTCTGATAATGAGTGATGTTAATCATTTTTTCATGTGTTTGTTAGCCATCTGTATGTCTTCTTTGGAGAAATGTCTGTTTAGTTCTTTGACCCATTTTTTGATTGGGTCACTTATTTTTCTGGAATTGAGCTGCAGGAGTTGCTTGTATAATTCTTTGCCAGTTGCTTCACTTGCTATTATTTTCTTCCATTCCAAAGGCTGTCTTTTCACTTTGCTTACAGTTTCCTTCGTTGTGCAAAAGCTTTTAAGTTTAATTAGGTCCCATTTGTTTATTTTTGGTTTTATTTCCATTAAGAGTAAAGGACCTTTTAAAGAGAAAATAAGTTAACAGTAAGATTAGCACTCAAAATACAACTAATCTATTCATGATACTATCAATAATAAATTATAGCTATATTTAAAAAGACCAAGAAGAAGAATCAGCCAAGGAAATCACAGGAAGTCTTATACTAATTCATCATACACTACTCATATATGTAATATACTCTATATGCTGAACATCATAGATTAATCCACTTCCCCTTGCCTCAAAAGTTGTTCTTTCCCTAAAATTAGTCAGACATACTGAAGCAGTTTAGCATACTCACATGGAGAAAATTAGTACTACTTTCAAAATAAATATTTTATAACTGATGAAACTTTTCACTATTCTCAGAACCTCTATGTACTTCCAACCACAAAATTTTTTAAACTGGTTTTTTCCTTTACCACTTCAGCTCAGTGGCTTCTTTCCATTAATCTTTGCCCATCAGAAAATAACTAGATAATTTGTTCTAGTATCCTTGTGTATTAATATGTGCTCAGTCACTTAGTCATGTCCTGCTCTTTGCAATCCCATGGACTGCAGCCCGCCAGACTCCTCTATCCATGGAATTTTCCAGAAAACAATATTGAGAGGGTTGCCAGTTCCCCCTTCAGGGTATGTTCCCAACCCTGGGATTGAACTCAGGTCTCTTGCGTCTCCTGCATTGGCAGGTGGATTCTTTACCACTACACTACCTGGGAAGCCCCTCTAGTATTCTTGAATAGTAACAATCTGAAGCTCATGAAAAAAAATTACTAAAATGCCAGATACTTGGTTTTCAAAATATACAAACCACAGTCATTTCTTAAATCTGAATATAGAGGGACTACTCATCAGTACTAATGGGTTAACTTTCATTCATTATTGTCAAATGATCAGGATCCCACAAAATTCCCCAAAGTATTTGTGAGGTAATTTATTTACCAGAGTCTGTCCTATTAGGGTCTATATATTCTTTTAGTCAATAAGTTAGTAAATATTTCAACATCAGAAGCCTTTTTGAGAAACTAATGAAAAAATGTGAAAACTTTCCCCATAAAAATGCACTGCATCACTGAAAAATAATCTAGGATGAAACAGAATTCAAAACAAAAGAGATAGAAGATCATTTCTCTTCATGTAGATAAGCAGTCCAGGGGTAATTTGGCATCCACATGGTGGTAGGGAGCCAAGCTAGTTCCATCTTGTGGTTTTACTGGGCACAGTTGTCATTTCTGAGACCTCTCATGGCCCCAGGAAGTGGTGCAGCTCTTGCCATTTTGTCTATATTCAAGCCAGCAGGAGGGGAGGAAAGATAAAGGACATCCTCTATTCTTTAAAAGTCACTTCACAGAGTTCTCATCTTACTTCTACTAACATTTCATTGGTTGAAATGTATGACCACACCAACTTCAAGAGAGGCTGCAAAATCTAAGGAAGATTAGGAAGATGGAAGCTAAGAGACCACCAGCAGACTCTGCCACATGCATTGGACATGCACCCGTACATTTTGCACTCATATTCCAGGTGGTTTATGAAGCTCTCCTCCTGAAGCCTATCCCAAGAATTTGTCTCACAGATTCAATGTCAAGAACCCCTGTTCACATGGTAAAAATTCCCACAGTCTAGGATGCTGGGTTTATGGCATGATGTACGAGCTTGTTGGGTCAGTCCCCATACTAGAAAGCCCTGACAAGTAGAAGCTCTGTGGTGACTATATGGAACATTTAAAGGTAACTCATGTCTATTTTCTGACTTTCATTTTATCCTATATGGTAAGAATTCAGCCTCACTAAAATATCTTTTTCATTTATTTCTAATACAATGCAGGATACCTTCCACATATACCTGCCACCAAGTCTTCTCAGCTATCTTCTGATGTTTGCCTTTTTCCCCTCTCTCCTATCTCAGCCTTTGTGAAGATTTCTCCCCCAGAAATGACAATTTCAAGCTGTTGTCTGGTTGAAGTGTTTTGGTTTTTTTTTCTTGTTACTGTTTCTGTGGGAAAATAGCTTTTCATAGAAGTTCTAAGGATTTGGAGACTAATCTAGGGAAAAGAGGGCTTCCCTGGTGGCTCAGATGGTAAAGCATCTGTCTGCAATGCAGGAGACCTGGGTTCGATCCCTGGGTTGGGAAGATTCCCTGGAGAAGGAAATGGCAGTCCACTCCAGTACTCTTGCCTGGAAAATCCCATGGACATCGGTGCCTGATAGGCTACCGTCCAAATGCCTGATAGGCTACCGTCCAAGGGGTTGCAAAGAGTCAGACACGACTTCACTTTCACTTTCTTTCACTTTCACTTTCTAGGGGAAAGTTCCTACCTACCATCAGGTGGCTGAAGCATACACCAACTTGAGCTCTGACATGTCTGCCTATGGGGGAGTCTAGATGCTTTGGGTGGGTTAGGGGAGGGGGAGAGTGTGGAAGTATTACTACCCAGAGGAGAAGAAGAAAAGGGAATTCTCAAGGAGAGGAAGATCAGAGAGGGGGCTTAAGTACCTAGGTGATGTCACTTATCAGGACAGCAGGGCATCTCTGGGTCAGAGAACTTTGAAGGGGAGCTGAGACTTGGGTCATTATAGCTATATTAGGTCTTTTCAACAGGTGATAGCTATCATGGAGAGGTGTCACAGGGCACATAAATAAGCAAACCCTAACAAGGTAAATTTTTGCTTGCTTGTACTATTTTTTTTTTTTAATGTATGTGTATAAATCTCTTTGGCATCAGTGGGATTTTGAGCTAAGGGACTAACAGTTCCAGCCTGCAGTGAGGAAATAACCCAGGAGCCAAAACACAGAAGCCACCTTTGGCTCATTTGTACAACACTTCTCAACCTCATGGCAGATAAGAACTCTGCTGAAAACCACCTTTGCCCCTTGTCAACTGAAAAAAAAAAATGCACAACCTTTATTCAGGAGACATTCTTAGGAATTTAAGCCCAGGGGACAGTATCTCAGATGCTGAGATGAGAAAACACTGAAAAAACTCTTCCAAAGAGGATGGGTGGGAAGCCAGGATATACAGAAGTTTTTGCAATAATATCAGGTAGTCAGAATAAAAGATTATCGTTCATAAAAGAAAACTATCAAGTTAAGGAATTTAGCAATTTTTTACGTATGAGAAGATACAACAGTCTGGACTCACTGAAATCATTCCTTTGCTATGTACCTCAGCCAGCTGGAACCAGCATCCTTCGTTTCTCCTCCGGAGTTTCCTCAAGCTGCTCTGTCAGGGGCAGCTGCAGTCTGATGACTGCTGGGTGACAGGCATCCTTTGCTCCCATTCTCAGAGCTCACTGTCAGGGCGGCAGCAATGTGCTGGCTTGATGGCTCCAACATCTTTCGTTTACTGACATGGCAGGCAATATTTTCTCTCTCAACCCACAGAACAGTTAATGAGCTAAGGTCTCTAAGTGTCCTAATGGAGGAGAACTTTTTGGAGTCCTTGGTCTATTCATGCTACCTGGTGCCCTGGGTAGAAATGGGGAGAATGCTGATGAAGAAGAGGCTTGTGCAAATTTGTGTTTTACCACACAGTTCAGGCTGGAACCCACAGGCAGTGGGTTCCCAGTCCCTGAACAGTTTCTTTCTATAGTGGCTCCAACAGAGCTTGTATGGATAGAAGAGTCTTAGCAGCAAGCATCTGGAGAATACCTCAGGAAAGAAAGATGGCCTGATGAATGTAACACTTGGTATCGTGTTCATTATAGCAAACAATGGCATCTGATAAGTCTAAAATATAAGGACAAATTTCAAGAGAAGCTGATTAAATGCCAAAAGGGTTGCAGATAAGGATTTTCACACGCATTTCTGAAACCCATGAAATGAATGCTAAAGTTGACCATTAAGAAGAACAAAAATGATTTGATAAAGATTCGTATGCTTGTAAAATGAAATGTACATTACAGTGAATGAAATGGCATAGGTAGCTTGCATGTGTTTCTAGGTTGATAACATCCTAGCCTGCTTTTTGAAAAATACTTTTATCAGTTTACAAATGACCTTCTCCGTGAGCTTCGTAGAGCATCCTGATAATTTAGTCATGCATCTTGACTACAAAGTTATATAATTATTTGTAAAATGTTTTCACCATTTGAGGAAAATGGTATGTTTATTCTGCCACAATCTATTTGTTGATTCTGAATTTAGATGTACTATTTTGGAGAGATAGGCATCTGTATAGGATTTAAATTATACCCTTATGTCCTTTATCTGGAAATGTAAAGGCTTCTACAACCTTGGAGACTAACAGGGGCCAGAAATTTTTGAAAGTTATAAGTAGAGGAAGAAATTTATTTCAAGTGATATACATGGATATATTTCTGATAAACTCTTGAGAAGAAAAGACTGCACTCACTTTTCTAGAAATTCAAGGGAAGTTCTATTGATGTCTTGACCTTCTATCTTATCTCAGGCTGAAATAGAAATCTTATAGTGAAAGCAGATAGAGGCACAATGTAATATGAACTAGAAAAGTAAAGTATGGTATATAGTTAACAGCACTGGTCGGCATTAAATAATATATATTTAAGTTTGCACAGATATTCATTTCAATTGTTACTGCTATGTGCCAGTAACTTTTCAAGTGCTGAAATATTTTTCCTAAGCTCTTTTGAGACACTTTCTGTCATCTTACATGCCCTATATATAGATAGGTAGGTTCCTTAGGATGAGATTATTTTTTAATAAGCACAGAAATACTTATTCACCATAAATAAATTTCAACCAAGTCTTCACACCAAAAAATTCCATATCTTCCATTCTTTAATCTACCAAGTTTATTTTTAAAACATACTGGCTCATGTGTGTATGCTGTCTCTTCAGTCATGTCCGACTCTTTGAGACCCCATGTATTGTAGCCTGCCAGGCTCTTCTGTCCATGGGATTCTCCAGATAAGTATACTGGAGTGGCTTGTCATGCCCTCCTCCAGCAGATCTTCCTGATCCAGGGGTCAAACCCACATCTCGTACATCTCCTGCATTACAAGTTGTGTTCTTTACCACTAGCACCACCTGGGAAGCCCAATTAACCTACCAAGCTTATTTTTAAAATATATTGGCTCACTAAATGCTAAAGAAGTACTGCATACACTGGTCTGTGTGTTCTTTGATATCAGGGACCATGTCCTCTTAATCCATGCTATCCCAACATTTAGCACAGTGACTAGCTTCTAATAGTATTCAATAAACATGGTAACATGTGCAAGGCTGAAGAAAAGATACATGATTAATGGAAGCTCTATGACAACAGAAAATATTCTTCCTTGTCATTTAAGTGAAAACAACTAGGAAAAATAAATATTTTCTAAATGAATGAATGAAGTAGCATTAATTATTTGTATATTCATAAGCTAATTTTAAAGTTCTAAGCACTTTGGTCTCAGAATATTTTTCCATCTCCCTATAATCAAACTTTGCAATTGGAATTTTGAAAGAAATATAATTTACTAGAGAAAGGTAAGATATTATGTTGGTGCAAAACTAGCTATGGTTTATGCATTGTTGAAATTTGCTGTTTGATACTAGAATACATTCTAAATAAATATGATTATGTTATACATCATTTTCCTGCATATTTCCCACTTTATATTTTTTACTAATGACCGTTACTTGCTGGTTATTATTAATATTTTATTGGAGAAGGCAATGGCACCCCACTCCAGTACTCTTGCCTGGAAAATCCTATGGATGGAGGAGCCTGGTGGGCTGCAGTCCATGGGGTCGCTAAGAGTCAGATAGGACTGAGCGACTTCACTTTCACTTTTCACTTTCATGCATTGGAGAAGGAAATGGCAACCCACTCCAGTGTTCTTGCCTGGAGAATTCCAGGGACGGGGGACCCTGGTGGGCTGCCATCTATGGGGTCGCAAAGAGTCAGACATGACTGAAGTGACTTAGCTTATTAATATTTTATATTTGTTTTAGACTATGGAAAAGATGTTAGACAAAAAGTAAATTCAAGCAATTTTCTTATTTCAAATGGGTTGTAAAGCAGCAGAGACAACATGCAACATCAAAAACACATTTGACCCAGGAACTGCTAACACATGTACAGTGCAGTGGTTCAAGAAGTTTCGCAAAGGAGACAAGAGCCTTGAAAATGAGAAGTGCAATGGTCTGCCATCGGAAGTTGACAACAACCAGTTGAGAGATATCATCCATCCTGATGATTGCTGTAAGCTGATCCTCTTACAGATACAGGAGGAGTTGCTGAAGAACTCAACATCAACCATCTGGTCATTTGGCATTTATTTGAAGCAAACTGGAAAGGTGAAAAAGCTCGACAAGTGGGTGCCTCGTAAGTTGACTGCAAATCAAAAAAAAGTATTGTTTTGAAGTGTCATCTTCTCATATTCTACACAAAAATAACAAATCATTTCTCAATTGGATTGTGATGTGCAATGAAAAGTGGATTGTAATATCATAACCAGTGATGATCAAGGCAGTGGTTGGACCGAGAAGAAGTTGCAAACCACTTGCAAAAGCCAAACATGCACCCAAAAAAAAAGGTCATGGCCACTGTTTGGTGTTCTGCTGCCTGTCTGATCCACTACAGCTTTCTGAATCCTGGTGAAATCATGCCGTCTGAGTAGTATGCTCAGCAAATAAACGAGATGCACCAAACAATGCAAAGACTTCAGCCAGCACTGGTGACCAGAAAGGGCTCACTTCTTCTCCACATCAGTGCCCAACCACACGTCCTACAACCAAAGCTCCAAAGGTTGAGTGAATTGAGCTGTGAAATTTTGCCTCATCCACCATATTCACCTGACTTCTGGCCAAACGACCACTGCTTCTTCAATCATCTCAGCAACTTTTTGCAAGGAAAATGTTTCCACAACCAACAAGCGGCAGAAAATGCTTTCCAAGAGTTCGTCCTGAAGCATGGATTTTTACACTACAGGAATAAACATTTATTTCTCATTGGCAAAAATCTGTTGATTGTAATAGTTCCTATTTTGATTAATAAAGACATGTTTCAGCCTAGTCATAATGATTTAAAATTCACAGTCTGAAATCATAATAATGTTTGCAACAACCTAATATTTGCTCTCATCCACTTAAAGAGCCAAAATTACATATATTCTCAACGTCATTAGTAAGAAAAATATATACAACCGCAGGTTCATAGATGGGAAACTGGTGAGAATATAGAATTTAAGAGTGTTAAATAAATGATACTTCAAATTGTCAGCTGCCACATAGAATTGATATGCAATTAGCCTAATAAGGTCAAATGTAGTCCAAAGTTAGTAATTACAATTGTATGCAGATGACACCACCCTTATGGCAGAAAGTGAAGAGGAACTAAAAAGCCTCTTGATGAAGGTGAATAAGGAGAGTGAAAAGGTTGGCTTAAAGCTCAACATGCAGAAAGCAAAGATCATGGCATCTGGTCCCATCACTTCATGAGAAATACATGGAGAAACAGTGGAAACTGTGTCAGAGTTTATTTTGGGGGCTCCAAAATCACTGCAGATGGTGTTTGCAGCCATGAAATTAAAAGATGCTTACTTCTTGGAAGGAGAGTTATGACCCACCTAGATAGCTTATTGAAAAGCAGAGATATTACTTTGCCAACAAAGGTCCATCTAGTCAAGGGTATGGTTTTTCCAGTGGTCATGTATGGATGTAAGAGTTGGACTGTGAAGAAAGCTGAGCACCGAAGAATTGATGCTTTTGAACTGTGGTGTTGGAGAAGACTCTTGAGAGTCCCTTGGACTGCAAAGAGATCCAACCAGTCCATTCGAAAGGAGATCAGTCCTGGATGTTCTTTGGAAGGAATGATGCTAAAGCTGAAACTCCAGTACTTTGGCCACCTCACGCAAAGAGTTGACTCATTGGAAAAGACCCTGATGCTGGGAGGGATTGGGGGCAGGAGGAGAAGGGGACGACAGAGGATGAGATGGCTGGATGGCATCACTGACTCGATGAACGTGAGTTTGAGTGAACTCCAGGAGTTGGTGATGGACAGGGAGGCCTGGCGTGCTGCGATTCATGGGGTCACAGAGTCAGACGCAACTGAGTGACTGAACTAAACTGAACTGATATTAGTAAAGAAACTACCAAAGATAAAGATTCAAGCTTATAATGTTTACCTTTATTTAATCAGTCTAAGAAAAGGCTTTAGTGGCAAAAGTACTGAAAATGATGATTAAGTCAATACCTTCTTAAATATTTCTGGTTTGGCTTTACGTTCCCTATCCTTAATTATCACATAGCAAAGCATCAGCTGTGTTTGTTTCCCACTCTACATTTAGTTACTTGTTTTTAATATCATTTGTATAACTTTGTGCACAGAAATACTAATCTCAGAAACATCTGTTTCCACTTCTACATATACCCAGCACTGTTTCTCACATAACTAATGGTACTAAAAATAGGGCATGGTATTGTTGTTTGTTCACTAAGTTATTTCTGACTCTCTGTGACCCCATGGACTGCAGCAACCCAGGCTCCCCTGTCCTTCACTATCTCCCGGAGTTTGCTCAAAATCATGTCCATTGAGTCAGTGATGCTATCCAACCATCTCATCCTCTGTCTCCTCCTTCTTATATAATTTCTGTCAACTGATCCTAACAATAAGCTTTTAGAATATCACATATGCACTGATTCATTCATTTATTCAGCATTCAATAACTAGTGATGTTTCAGATATTGGGAAAGTTGATGCTCTTTCGATCATGAACAATAGCATAGAGCTCTTTGATGACAGTTGTGGATTACAGAAGTGAAGGCCCTTGCCAGGATGAACACAGACACTAGAATGTGACCTGACAGAGACTTGCATAAGAAAAAATATAACACAGAGCTGTGAGTTAGTAGAAGCACAGAAGTAGTAGGAAGAGCACTTTGGTAGAGGGAAGTGAAAAGGACATATTCTCCATCACAGAAGAGTATGTCATTGCCAAGGAACTGAAAAGAAGTCTGTGCCGCTGGAGCACAGAGAATGTGGGAGAGGGTGGCAAGACACTAGATGCTCCCCAAGATGCACTTTCCTTTCTTTCTGCTCAGAAGCTATATCATATGTTTCAGTCACTCTTGGAGCTAGTTTTGGTAATATGGCTGAAACTGTCCCAAGGAATACAAGGGTATGTAATGTGCTTTCTCCAGGTCAAAGATCTGAAAAAGAAACTGTATCCCTTCAAGTTCTCTTTCTCCTGATTGGATGGAAATGCTGAAAAGGTTTTGGTATGGGTATCTCTACAAGAGAGAAAGGCCAGTGTCTGTAAATAATGAACAGGGGAAAAAGGCTGTCCAATCAGAATACCTGCTTTGAACTATTAAAAGTGAGAAATATATTTTGTTACATTTGCTACATTATACTGTTTGGAGTTATTTGTTGCTGAAATTTAGCTTAATATAGTAGTACAGAAAATATGCAACTTAAAGTGAGTTACTATCATAGCAAAACTTATGATACTAAATGCAAATCAATGATACATTTTGCCAAGAAGCTAGAGACTCATGTTATACAGTAATAAAACATGTGATTAAATGTTGCCTATTATGATTAGGAAGGCAAGTCATGCCTGTAGAGCCTCTAATTTTTAGGAAAAGCTACTAGAAGGAATTATATTTTAGTGCTTACCCTTGGCTTCTTGTTCTTTATAACAAAGTAGTTAAAGAAAGAGGTGAGGTCAGACAAAGTAAAAGTGAAAGTCACTTAGTCATGTCCAACTCTTTGGGACCCCATGGATTATACCGTCCATGGAATTCTCTAGGCCAGAATACTGAAGTGGATAGCCTTTCCCTTCTCCAGGAGATCTTCCCAAACCAGGGATTGTACCCAGGACTCTCGCACTGCAGGCAGATTCTTTACCAGCTGAACCACAAGGAAAGCCCAAGAATACTGGAGTGGGTAGCCTATCCCTTCTCCAGTGGATCTTCCCAGCCCAAGAATTGAACAGGGGTCTCCTGCATTGCAGACAGATTCTTTACCATCTGAGCTATCAGGGAAGCCCAAGGAATCAGGCAAGGAATTTGCAAACAGAAATAAAGGGGACTAGAATGTGGCCAAAAATTTATACTCTCACAGGGTATTGTTACTGCTTCTGAGAATTCCAGAGTAGGAATGAAGATTATAATTTTGAGCAGCAAAGACTCATTAAGCCTTCTCAGTTTTATAAGGGAACTCATTTCTGTGGCAAAGACAGACAAAGGGTAGACCATTATTTGGTCACACCACTCAAGGCTGTTTTCATGCACTCTGCACCCCCAGCACCTGCTTCACCTACACCCTACTCATGTGACTGACATTCCTACATACTTGCGCCAGGACTCAGCTAATGATTGTTCTAGCTTTAGATCAGAACTCTCTACTATGCTTATCAAAGAGTTGAGGAACATGACCCTCTTCTGGTTTCCCTGGTAAACAGAAAGCCAACTTGACATCAATTCCCCCATCATTGCTAACCTTCCTCTGCCCACAATGAAGACTGTCCTGCCCCACTATCTGATGCTTCGGGACCTTGACTCAGACTTGTAAGCTTCCCATATTCTTTACACCACTGATGTCCCCGTTGCTGACTCAGGGCTCTTTCTTCAGGCAAGCACAGGCCTACAGTGAAGCCCATCCACATGGTTTTAGATGACAATAATCAACTAACTAATAAGAGACAGGATTCAGAGAAGGAAGTGAAGAAATAAAGCAGGATAATAAAAATTAATCTAGGAAAGAAGTTTATGTGGAGGTGATTGGAATCAAGTGGAATAGATGTCTAAAATGCTTTTGAGTAAATTCCCTGGGAGAAATATAAAGTCTAGAACATCCTTTCACTGTTCGATCTATAAAACAATCCTTGAACTTTAAGCAGTTCAAGAATTCAACTGAATTTCTTCAATACCAGAAGAAGCAGGATGCATAAGCCCCCAAAGCTTCTCCCTCTTCAATTGTCAACTTGTGCGTTCATGGTTGAAAATAGACAAGGATAAATTTTCTAGAAGCTGGAGATTCCCACAAAGTATATGCTACATCTCGTCAAGGAACTGACACCACCACTGCCAAGGCTAGAGGCTTTTCCACTGCCTGCCCAAGGTGCTTCCACCACTGGTATAAACATGAGACTGCTGTATGTTTCACAATGTTGTGTGTGTACGTAAGTACTTATGTATGTATGTACTTGCAATAATCCTGTGCTTACTCTATCATTATAAATTAGGTGAGGACAAAAAGCTTATTTGATTGACTAGAGGTCGCCAGACTGTAAGGAAATGCAACCTTAATAGATGAACAGAATCATGCCTCTTCAAGACATCTTAAACTTTGAGGTGGATGCAAGCATTCTACACACACTCAATTCACCTTCAGTTTATCATCTCCTAGGACGTGAAAATGTGTTCATACCTGACAAGGAGATGAAAAGGTATATTTGGTGATTAGAAAGCACCAAAAACATGAGAAAAATGTTACTACTGCCAGTGACTTTATGCACTAACCAAAACATAACCTCCTTTTCTTGAGAGTGTCCTGGGCTGCATTTCTCAACCTCCTTTGCAGTGACTTGGGCTAAGCTTTTGATATATAAAATATTTACCTGCAAAATATAAAACACTGAAGTAGCAAGTTTAAAGTATGTCTTATTCTCCATCTGTATACATGGAACTTCAGAGCAATGTGAGAAGAATAGAAACCATGAAATTCTTGCACACTAAATGCAGTGTTAAACTATCCACAGAACTGAATCATTTACATAACTCTCTAGAATAAAGGTTACTACCAGTCTACCCCTGTACAACCTGTGCCAGGGCCAAGCAAACCACTGGGTGGCAGAACTACTCTCAAACCTGTATCTGTTTGATATCTAAACCTTTCATTTTCCACTATTTCATACAACTTCCCAACAATGACACTGGTGAACTAGCTGTACTGAAACTGCTGAAGCATAATTACTCTACATGGCACTTGGGCTAAAACTACTGCTGACCAGTACTACAATGTGTTTTCATGTAACTTTTCTTCAGTAACTTTTATAGGAACAAATAATGTCCTCTCCATAAACCTAGATCTCTCTCACTATACATTTTCATTAGTCATCAATCATTCTTTTACTTCATTTTCTTGAAACCATTCTTTATGCCCATTCTGTTTGAAATCAATTCACTTTCAGCAATCAAGTAGGACCATCAAATTTCTACTAAAAATATTCTAAGCATGTGGTCTAACCAATCATTTTGCGATAACGTAACATAGGCTGTCTGTGTTCCCAGATTCGCCTTAGTGAAATGGGCTAAGTAGTTTCACATCAACTACATTCTAGTGTGAAATCTCAAAGTAGCCCCTCATACCCTTAACAGCAGCCAAGAAAATATCTCAGTAAATAACCCCTTCTCCAATGTCATCCATTCTCTTCCACCTTTCTTGATTCATCCATTATATTGTAGTTTATTTTTGCCTTTCTATGCCTAGTAAATCCTAAACTTCTCTAAGACTAGGGAATGTGAACTATTTGCTGTTGTAACTATATTTTCTACAACAGTGCCTTAACCACCACCACCTCTACCATGTCCACTCTATAGTCAGGATTTTAAAATCTCCCAAGTTTCTTAGTGTTTCTGCCTTTATTTCTAGTTTGATCAGTTATCCCCTTTAATTCCAATCCTTAGCATGTAGTCATGTTCTTCCCTTGCCAAGAATGAGTAAAAGTCACAGTCTTGTCCAACTCTTTGTGACCCCATGTAGCCCACCAGGTGCCTCTGTCCATGGGATTCTCCAGAAAGAATACTGGAGTGGGTTGCCATGCCCTCCTCCAGGGGATCTTCTCAACTCAGGGATCGAACCCCGGTCATCTGCATTGCAGGTGGATTCTTTGCCAGCTGAGCCAGCAGAGAAGCCCAAGAATACTGGAGTGGGTAGCCTATCCCTTTCCTGCACACCTACTCAAACAATATACATCAAAATTAGGGCCCTATGTTAGACTACAGACTCACCAAAACGTGATTTTTAACATTTTACTTATTTGATGCCAAAATTATATACAGTTCTCCTTGAGATAAAAATGTAGACTCTTCACTGAAAATTAAAATGTAAGTATGAAGTCAACAAAACTTAGTGACTTTTTACTTTACAATTAAAGTAAATCTTTACTGTCAATCACTGTTCTATCACTGAACAATAAACATATTGACATAGCTGCCCCCCAAAATATAATGTATTTAGAACAGAATTAGTCACTTAGCTTAGATATCTTTGAAATCAAGCATTTAACAATTAGTTGCCCATTGTCCATAATGTGTAATGAGGTTTATTTTGTTTTGTTGACATGTTTTTTGATGTGGACCATTTTTAAAATCATTACTGAATTTGTTACAATATTGCTTCAGTTTTTTGGCCACAAGTCATGTGAGATATTAGCTCACCAACCAGGGATCGAACCCGCACCCCCTGAATTGGAAGGTTAAATCTTAACCACTGGACTTCCAGGGAAGTCCCTATAATGAGGCTTTTAATTATGTATACTTCCTGCTTTGTTACCTTTAACGTAAGCTTATTAGTAAATTTTAAATGTAGACTTTATAATAGAAATGTAAGTATTTAATTTACAAAGAGCTTCAAGGTTGAATTTTTACACAAATTTTTAAAGAGGAAAAAGAAACTGGAAACAATAGAAAATAAGCAGAATAGAAGCACCTCTGCATAACCTCTGGAGAGAGATTTCCAGTATGACCTTGGCCAAACCTTTATAATTTACCTCTACTTTTCATATCTAGCTGGAAGTTGTTGTTTTTGTTTTGCTTGCTTTGTTTCTGTGAGAGATTTTTAAAATGTATTTCAATAGTGTATTGCTACTTTTCCTTGAATCTAAGGGGCAAAATGAATCTAAAATTTGCGTAATGCTGAGGAGGTTTTATTTCTCTGCAGATACTTTTTGAATATTGTGCCTTTAAGTGGGGGTATTGGTGGAAATTTTATAGTAAAAATAAAAACTTATTAAGTCTCAAACTACATTTATGCCTTACTACATGAATGTCAAGGTCAAAAGGAGATACTGGGATATTACCTGTATCTCCATCTTTAAAACCTGATGCTTTTTCCTATGCATGAGAGTGTATTACATCTGAGTTGCTATTGACTTTGAATGATCACACAAGTGGCTGGCTTTTAAGTTTAGCTTATTTTGATACTTTCTGCTCTCTTTAACTTGTTCCTACAACTTATATCATTAAAAATAATTCTTAAAGTATTTATGAGAGGACAGACATATAACACCTCTTCCATTTCTACTGAAAAAAATAGCAAATGTGTCCCTAATCTCTCTTTTTTCCTTTCAGGTGCAGAGATCTCACGGTAGCATTTCTTTAAAAAAGTAAGCAAGCTGAGTGACTAAGAAATGACATAATTTTACTGTTAATAATTCCACTCCTAGTCATTCTTAGCAAATTTGAAAAAAAGGTGATGTTTTTGTTCATCAAGTAGTCTTAAAAATAGATTAGATGCTGTTAAAAAGAAAAAAAAAACTGTACACTTCAGAAAGATAACTGAAAGTATTTTTCTTTCTTTTTAAAAACATGGATTTCTGGAATTTAGAGAATTTTTTTTTAACAGTTTCATGGAAGTTGAATATTGGGTACTAAAATTAATGTTCCGTATTGGGGGATGACCTGTTCATGAATTTGTTTTTTTAATTTTTATTTTTACTTTATTTTACTTTACAATATTGTATTGGTTTTTCCATACATTGACATGAATCTGCCACAGGTGTACATGAGTTCCCAAACATGAATCCCCCTCTCACCTCCCTCCCCATATCATCTCTCTGGATCATCCCCATGCACCAGCCCCAAGCATCCTGTATCCTGCATCAAACATAGACTGGCGATTCGTTTCTTACATGATAGTATACATGTTTCAATGCCATTCTCCCAAATCATCCCACCCTCTCCCTCTCCCTCACAGTCCAAGAGTCCACTCTACACATCTGTGTCTCTCTTGCTGTTTCACATACAGGGTCATCATTACCATCTTTCTAAATTCCATATATATGTGTTAGTATACTGTATTGGTGTTTTTCTTTCTGGCTTACTTCACTCTGTATAATCGGCTCCAGTTTCATCCATCTCATTAGAACTGAATCAAATGTATTCTTTTTAATGGCTGAGTAATACTCCATTGTGTATATGTACCACAGCTTTCTTATCCATTCATCTGCTGATGGACATCTAGGTTGTTTCCATGTCGTGGCTATTATAAACAGTGCTGCGATGAACATTGGGGTACATGTGTCTCTTTCAATTCTGGTTTCCTCGGTGTGTATGCCCAGCAGTGGGATTGCTGGGTCATAAGGCAGTTCTATTTGTAGTTTTTTAAGGAATCTCCACACTGTTCTCCATAGTGGCTGTACTAGTTTGCATTCCCACCAACAGTGTAAGAGGGTTCTGTTTTCTCCACACCCTCTCCAGCATTTATTGCTTGTAGACTTTTGGATCGCAGCCATTCTGACTGGTGTGAAGTGGTACCTCATTGTGGTCTTGATTTGCATTTCTCTAATAATGAGTGATGTTGAGCATCTTTTCATGTGTTTTGGACACCTTATCTTTGACAAAGGAGGCAAGAATAGACAATGGAGTAAAGACAATCTCTTTAACAAGTGGTGCTGGGAAAACTGGTCAACCACTTGTAAAAGAATGAAACTAGATCACTTTCTAACACCATACACAAAAATAAACTCAAAATGGATTAAAGATCTAAACATAAGACCAGAAACTATAAAACTCCTAGAGGAGAACATAGGCAAAACACTCTCAGACATAAATCACAGCAGGATCCTCTATGATCCATCTCCCAGAATTCTGGAAATAAAAGCAAAAATAAACAAATGGGATCTAATTAAAATTAAAAGCTTCTGCACAACAAAGGAAAATATAAGCAAGGTGAAAAGACAGCTTTTGGAATGGGAGAAAATAATAGCAAATGAAGCAACTGACAAACAACTAATCTCAAAAATATACAAGCAACTTATGCAGCTCAATTCCAGAAAAATAAACGACCCAATCAAAAAATGGGCCAAAGAACCAAATAGGCATTTCTCCAAAGAAGACATACGGATGGCTAACAAACACATGAAAAGATGCTGTTCATGAATTTTAATTTGACACTCATGGTCAACTTCCTATCATTGCAAATATAGAATTAGGAAATGAAGAGAAGAGGATGTATGTGGCATTAAAGACTCAGGATCAAGTGTTAAAACCACTAACATGATAGAAGAAATATTATTTTATGGAATCCGAGTGGTCCAGCAAGGTCACAAGTCATCTGAGTGGTCAGATATAAGCGTCACTTATATTTTCTTTGTTCATTGAGTAAGTCATCATTAAATGCCTACTTTGTACAAAATGCCTTACTAAGTCCTGTGATAAGTGTATGAAAAAAAAGGACGCAGTCTAAATAACAAAGAACACTGATGTAATCTATATGGAATGGAAGATTTTTCAAGAAAGAGATATTTAAAGTGTAATATAAAGAATATGTAAGGCATCCATGGCCATTGGCCACTGTGTGGCCATCTGTAATCCCTTCAGCTATATCACCATCATGAACCACAGAGGCTGTGTTCTGCTTTGGTCCTCTCCATCTGCATTCCAAACCTCCACTCCCTCCACAATCTCCTGACCAACTAATTCACCTTCAGTTCAGTTTAGTCACTCAGTCGTGTCCGACTCTTTGCGACCCCATGAATCGCAGCATGCCAGGTCTCCCTGTCCATCACCATCTCCCAGAGTTCACTCAGATTCACGTCCATTGAGTCAGTGATGCCATCCAGCCATCTCATCCTCTGTTGTCCCCTTAACCTCCTGCCCCCAATCCCTCCCAGCATCACAGTCTTTTCCAATGAGTCAACTCTTTGCATGAGGTGGCCAAAGTACTGGAGTTTTAGCTTTAGCATCATTCCCTCCAAAGAAATCCCAGGGCTGATCTCCTTCAGAATGGACTGGTTGGATCTCCTTGCAGTCCAAGGGACTCTCAAGAGTCTTCTCCAACACCACAGTTCAAAAGCATCAATTCTTTGGCACTCAGCCTTCTTCACAGTCCAACTCTCACATCCATACATGACCACGGGAAAAACCATAGCCTGGAGATGGACCTTAGTCAGCAAAGTAACATCTCTACTTTTGAATATGCTATCTAGGTTGGTCATAATTTTTCTTCCAAGGAGTAAGTGTCTTTTAATTTCATGGCTGCAATCATCATCTGCAATGATTTTGGAGCCCAAAGAAATAAAGTCTGACACTGTTTCCACTGTTTCCCCATCTATTTCGCATGAAGTGATGGGACCGGATGCCATGATCTTCATTTTCTGAATGTTGAGCTTTCAGCCAACTTTTTCACTCTCCACTTTCACTTTCATCAAGAGGCTTATGTGCCTCTAATGCCATTTGCCACTTTTTCTGTGATGATCAGTCAGTGCTAAAGTTGCCGTGTTCCTCCCATTTTCTTAAAAAAAAAAAAAAAATCACAGTAATGACAGAAGAATTGGTGTTCATAATGATCCCCTTTTCATGCATCATCATCTCTTATTTGAGAATTCTCACCTGTTTTGCAGATCCCTTTAGTTGCTGGGATGCACAAAGCATGTTCCACCTGCAGCTCTCATCTCATGGTGGTGATCTTGTTTTCTGGAAGTATCAGCTACGTCTATTTCCAGCCCCCTGTCCAACTATGCTGTTACAGATAGAACAGCAACAGTTGTCTATAATGTCTATAACATACTGACTTCAATGCTAAACACATTTATCTAAAGTCTAAGAAACAAAGACATGAAACAGGGCTTGATGAAGCTTATGCACAGGGTGAAATGCCAATAAGAGAAGCTGAGGTCATAGGAGAATCCTACAAACCTCTTGCCCTTGACTGCAGGTTTTTAATATGTCTGTGATTAGATTCTGAAGGATGATATTTTCAATGATGCTTCCTCCCTGATAGAAGAATGCTTATTACATTCTAGTGCAATGCTTACTGCAATTCTAGATGAAGCTAGAATGTTGAAGCTTCTCCTGAGTATGATGCCTCCTTTCAAGTGGTCTCTAATATCTGGCTGGGACAAGGTCTACCTGAATCTGGTTCTCTGCGCTCTAATCTAAATGCCAATCAAATTTCCAATCTCCTTACTGGGAAATCATATTCCTTTTACTTAAACCTAACCCTGTTGAAATCCCTCTTGGCCTTGAGTTTAATCACTATAAACTACTGAGTATCTTAAAAAAGAATATGTATGAATTAATGATATAACCTGATGAGGTGGGAAAAGGTTCTTTCACACGATGGAATCAGCTCTGAGACAGAGGGATTGTGAAACATTAGAAAAAGTAAAAGAAGTCCAGTGCAGACAGAATGTATACTGGGTGGGGTGGGGTGGCGACAATTTTTATAGCTCTTACAAAAGGAAATCAATGACATTAAAAAACTACTTCAAAAATTTTTGGCAAAGGTCAATTCCCATACTAATTCTGATCGTGCATGTCTCTTATTCTCGGTTGCTATTTGAAAAGCCCTGCATACAATGCACAGCTTTAAGATGGAAACACTAGAGGTTATTTTAGAAAATTAAAATATTTTTCAAAATTATTTCCAACAGCTTTCTCCCTCCCCCAGCTTGCATGTACATGCACACACACACAAACATACAAACAAACAAGCACACATGACTGAGTTTTGCTGTCTCATGTTTTCCGGGGCTCTAAATCATCTTTGCTTTCTTCCTTGTCCCATTGCACTAGCTTTAAAGAAAACATTTGTTTGATGAGAGCAAAGACATTATAAATTCCCCAATAACCACAAAACTCCTGGAAACTGAGTAAATGAACATACGCAAGATGGAGTTGATTTCATTTTCTTCAGGCCTGTGAATTTTATCTCTGTACGGGGTTTGATTATTGCTTTCATCTTCATTTTTTTTTAGATTTGGGGCCTTGACTGTGGGATTATTACAGCTTCATAGAGAAGGAATGGAAATGAAAATGAAATGAATCTGCATACCAAACAACACACAGTCACATTTTACATAACAGCTCCACAAGCAAGACTATTTTAGTGGTAATATGTGAACTATCAGTCAGATCTATTTCTATTGTATCCAAATATAAATTGCCAAATAAATGTGGGTGGTAAGGTGATATAACAAATGTGTCAGATAACAGAATACATTTGAAAGATTGTACAATACCTTGATAGATGTGGAAAAATGAGGCTTACAAAATTTCAGCAACTCACCCGAGTTCATAAGTGATGGAATCAGGATTCAATCCTAGGATTTTCTAATTCCAAACCCTCTGCCCTTAAGCACTTCATCATGTACCCTAGAAGATGCCCACTTATTCTTCTCTTGATCTTAGATTTCAAAGTGCTTTGACAATCATATACCAATTAGTTTACTAAAATGTGTGTTGTCGTTGCTTAGTTGCCAAGTCATGTCTGACGACTCTGTCCATTGGATTTCCCGGGCAAGAATACTGGAGGAAGTTGTCATTTCCTTCTCCAGAGGATCTTCCCAACTCAGGGATTGAGCCAGCATCTCCTACATTGCAGGCAGATTCTTTACCATCTGAGCCCCCAGGGAAGCCCACCAAAATGTTAATCTATCTATAAATTATATATGGTATGATTACAAAATGGAGAGCCATATTGATTCTCCTTTAATGAGATGTTTCTCTTGCTCTTAAGGGGAAAAATGAAATAATCTCCTTTTCTGCCACATTTATTATTCTAATTTCCTTTTCTTTCTCCTAAATATAACAAATATTAAGCTTTCACTGATTTTGAACTCTCTCTTAATAATCTTATCTAAATGCATCATTTTAAATGTGACTATAATATAGCCAGATGCCAAACTCTATCTCAGTCTTATGTCCTAAACTTCAGTGCACTATTTTTAGTCACTGGAATCCCAGCCAGATTTAACAGTCTTATAACCTTCCGATCATTTTATTCCTTCTCTCCTGCTCCTTATTGATAACAGTGATAGTATTGCTACACCATTGCTTGTTCTGTTCTTATTTTTAAATAAATCCTGGATTCAAGGAAAACAAAGCATCATCAATTAATAAATACTCAGTTTTTCAACAAATTATCATGTTGTTGTTGTTGTTCAGTCACTCAATCGTGTCTGACTCTTTGTGACCCCATGGACTGCAGCACGGCAGACTTCACTGTCTTTCACTATTTCCTGGTTTCTCAACAAATTACCATAACTTTTCATGAAAGAAAATTTGTATGTATTGAGCTAAAACATACCATACCTTGACCGTGTACTTTTTATCATCATTTAATATTATTATTTTGATCAACAGCAGAGTGATGCTTTCCTGAGTCTGTGGCCTGTAGGTTTTACAGAGAAGAAAAATACAAGAAAAATGTGACCCAATATATTAATACCACATTTGGGAATGTCATTTTGTCTCATAATTCCTTGAAGAGTTTCTAACATAATCAGATAGCTTTGATTTCTTTTGCCCTTTATCCACTTTTCTCCTTGTCCACTACCCTTTTCTTAGGTAAAGCTGACTTCTCACTTAGTTCATTTTGATAGCCTTCGAATGCTTTCTGTTCTTAAAATAGATATACATCTGATGGCCCAGCCACATTTTGGCATATAACTCAGCACTCTCCTGCACTCTGTGGGCATATCTTAGGAGAATTATATGACAAGATTCTCTAGTCTTCTTCATAGCAAAGGGGTTCACCTGTGATGGTCAAAAAGGTATTTCCATTCTGCTGCATGATGTTCCTGTGCTTCCTGGGAATTCCATGCCGGCTTGTTCAGCCTTCCTGTCAATGCTCCAAACTAACCTGAGACCCTTATATTAAATTCCTTTCTGTTTAAGTTAGAATCCAAAGAGCCACACCTCTAGGACATCCTCTACCATCCATTTGGTCCACAGCTCCCAATTCCATTGCCGTACTCTAACTGGAGTCAAAAGCTGAATAGCCTATCAGACTTCAAAGCAAAGACAAAAATAGTTTTGAGGAACATATGTCAAATGCAAAGACAGAAAGATAGATATGAACCTGTGATCACATAAAAAAACCACCTTTTCATTTTTATTCACAAAACTGGATAAACAACTGTAGCAACACTAGCATTTAACACCAACGCTAATGAGTTCAACATGTGCTCTGAACTACCCCTCTAAGAACATTCTCCACTGAAAGGGAAGGGGGATAACTCCATTTCCTGAGGTAGGAAAATTTAGATTAGGTCTGTAACTTCCATTTATTACATGTTAAGACTGCTTTCAGGAATGACAAGGACATTGTTAGAAAGCAAAATCAGCCACTGATGGCTGTTGCCTGTTGAGGCCTACTCCTGATCAAATTAAATCATTTAAAAATTAAAAATAATTACAGATTATTAAAAGTAGTTGACACTATGAATGGTCCATAAATTCATAATGCTATTGAAAAACATAATTTAATAAAAAGCATTCAATATAATAAGTTAATATTTGAGAGTGATGCTTATGAGAGGATATTCTTATGTTGTCATTAATTTTAATTAATAGAATAGAGGCCACTGACACTGTTGCCAGTGCTGTTCAGTTGCTCAGTCATGTCTTTGTGCCTCCCTGGACTGCAGCACGCCAGGCTTCCTTGTCCTTCACCATTTCCCGGAGTTGGTTCAAACTCATGTACCTTGAGTTTGATGCCATCCAACCATCTCATCCTCTGTAGTCCCCTTCTCCTCCTACCTTTAAATTTTCCCAGTATCAGGGTCTTTTCCAATGAGTCAGCTCTTCAAATCAGGTGGCCAAAGTATTGGAGCTTCAGCTTAGCATCAGTCCTTCCAATGAATATTCAGGACTGATTTCCTTTAGGATGGACTGGTTGGATCTCCTTGCAGTCCAAGGGACTCTCGAGAGTCTTCTCCAACACCACAGTTCAAAAGCATCAATTCTTTCTTTTACAAGTGGTTGACCAGTTTTCCCAGCACCACTTGTTAAAGAGATTGTCTTTACTCCATTGTATATTCTTGCCTCCTTTGTCAAAGATAAGGTGTCCATAGGTGTGTGGATTTATCTCTGGGCTTTCTATTTTGTTCCATTGATCTATATTTCTGTCTTTGTGCCAGTACCATACTGTCTTGATGACTGTGGCTTTGTAGTAGAGCCTGAAGTCAGGCAAGTTGATTCCTCCAGTTCCATTCTTCTTTCTCAAGATTGCTTTGGCTATTCGAGGTTTTTTGTATTTCCATACAAATCTTGAAATGATTTGTTCTAGTTCTGTGAAAAATATGGCTGGTAGCTTGATAGGGATTGCATTGAATTTGTAAATTGCTTTGGGTAGTATACTCATTTTCACTATATTGATTTTTCCAATCCATGAACATGGTATATTTCTCCATCTATTAGTGTCCTCTTTGATTTCTTTCATCAGTGTTTTATAGTTTTCTATATATAGGTCTTTAGTTTCTTTAGGTAGATATATCCCTAAGTATTTTATTCTTTTCATTGCAATGGTGAATGGAATTGTTTCCTTAATTTCTTTTTCTACTTTCTCATTATTAGCATATAGGAATGCAAGGGATTTCTGTGTGTTGATTTTATATCCTGCAACTTTACTATATTCATTGATTAGCTCTAGTAATTTTCTGGTGGAGTCTTTAGGGTTTTAACAATCTAGATGTCCGTCAGCAGATGAATAGATAAGAAAGCTGTGGTACATATACAGAATGGAGTATTACTCAGCCGTTCAAAAGAATACATTTGGATCAGTTCTGATGAGATGGATGAAACGGGAGCCGACTGTACAGAGTGAAGTAAGCCAGAAAGAAAAATACCAATACAGTATACTAACATATATATGTGGAATTTAGAAAGATGGCAATGATGACCCTGTGTGCAAGACAGCAAAAAAGACACAGATGTGTATAGCAGACTTTTGGACTCTGAGGGAGAGGGCGAGGGTGGGATGATTTGGGAGAATGGCATTGAAACATGTATACTATCATGTAAGAATCAAATCACCAGTCTATGTCTGATGCAGGATACAGCATGCTTGGGGCTGGTGCACCGGGATGACCCAGAGAGATGTTATGGGGAGGGAGGTGGGAGGGGGGTTCATGTTTGGGAACTCATGTACACCCGTGGTGGATTCATGTCAATGTATGGCAAAACCAATACAATATTGTAAAGTAAAATAAAGTAAAAATAAAAATTTAAAAAAAAAAAAAAAGGAGGATGAAGCAAAAAAAAAAAAAAAAAGCATCAATTCTTTAGGGCTCAAGCGTTTTTATTGTCCAGTTCTTACATCCTTATATAACTATTGGAAAAACTATAGCTTTGACTATATGAACCTTTTCAGGCAAAATAATGTTTCTGCTTTTTCATACACTGTCTAGGTTTGTTATAGTTTTTCTTCCAAGAAGCAAGTGTCTTTTAATTTCAAGGCTGCAGCCACCATCTGCAGTGATTTTCAACCCCAAGAAAACAAGGTCTGTCACTCTTTCCACTGTTTCCTCATCTATTTGCCATTAAGTGATGGGACCGGATACCATGATCTTAGTTTCTTGAATGCTGAGTTTTAAGCCAGCTTTTTCAGTCTCCTCTTTCACTTTCATCGAGTCTCTTTAATTCCTCTTCACTTTCTGCCATAAGGGTGGTATCATCTGCATATCTGAAGTTATTGGTATTTCTCCCAAAAATCTTGATTCCAGCTTGTGCTTCATCCATCCCAGCGTTTCACATGATGTACTCTGCATATAAGTTAAATAAGCAGGGTGACAATATACAGCCTTGACGTATTCCTTTCCCAATAGAACCAGTCTGTTTTTCCATGTCCAATTCTAACTGCTGCTTTTTACCTGCATACAGGTTTTTCAGGAGGCAGGAAAGGTTGTCTGGTATTTCCATCTCTTTAAAAATTTTCCACAGTTTGTTGTGATCTATAGTCAAAGGCTTTAGCATAGTCACTGAAGAAGTCGATGTTTTTCTTGAATTTTCTAGCCTTTTCTACGATCCAACGAATGCTGGCAATTTGATCTGATACCTCTGCCTTTTCTTTTTCTTAATTTAAACTTATTTATTTTAATTGGAGGCTAATTACTTTACAATATTTTATTGATTTTGCCATACATCAACATGAATCCACCACAGGTGTACACGTGTTCCCAATCCTGAACCCCTCTCCCACCTCCCTCCCTGTACATCTGGAATTTCTGTTTACATACTGTTGAAGGATTCTGAGCATTACTTTTGCTAGCATGTGAAATGTGTGCAATTGTGCCACAGTCTGAACATGTCCATACACATGTTTTTTAAAGATACATTGTATGTAAATATACATATTTATGTATGAATGCCGGGAGCCAGTGTGAGGAATCCCGCCCGTGACAAGGTCATGAGGAAGGAAGCTGACATATGCAAGGCGTGCTCAGACTTCAGGGACCCCTCTGGAAATTCCTAAGCATGTACCCCAACAAAAATCTGCTGGCTTTTGTGCTCTGCTTTTCCACTTTTCTGATATTCTCTGGGAAAAAGTCAATTCAGGGTTTTAGTCTTCTGCATTTGAAAGGGATGTTTCAGTTAAACCCCTCTGATAGCTCTCTAGCCTGCCTAACACGTTCCCCAGACCTCTTGCAGCTTGTGAATTGCTTACAGCCCCCTAACCACGGGAGGCACAAAGCTTAAAAGCATCTTAAAGATAC
Source organism: Capricornis sumatraensis (assembly GCF_032405125.1). Classification (NCBI taxonomy): domain Eukaryota; kingdom Metazoa; phylum Chordata; class Mammalia; order Artiodactyla; family Bovidae; genus Capricornis; species Capricornis sumatraensis. The sequence goes on along the minus strand of NC_091074.1, from coordinate 40,067,748 downwards.
AGAGCCTTTTCTAAAGAGTTAAAAATTATATTGGTAGAGGGTGTTCACTGTTGACTCAAGGATTGCTGCCAGACCTCCTTATTCTTTATCTTTTAGGCACCTGGAAGGATGTTAATGTAAGCAGGATGTAGAAAAAGATACATAGTAGTTTTGATGTTAGCAACACTAGACTTTTGAGTTAATTGCTTCTCTTTTGCTGTAAATCACTGTACTCCCTCAACTTGTTATAAGTTGCTGTATCCTTGCTGTGTAAGAATGTAACTTTATTTAGTGCTTTCTGAGAGTGGCACCAGACCTTGGGAAGATCAACACAAATAAGTCTTGTGGTTGACAAACCCTTATCAGAAAAAAGGCTGTAAAATGTTAATTGGCCCTTTTGGCTGGAAGATGATGTAAATTACCTAAGACTTGTGTATACAATTAGGTATGCAGAGAAAAAAGCCTGGTTTTGATAAGAGTCTGGACTGCTAACGCTGCATAACTTTGTGTTACCCATTGATCTCCATGTTTTATCAAAAGTATAAAAGGCCTTCTGAACAATAAAGGACAGGACCAGATTCTCGGACCAGTCTCTCGGACTGGTCTCGGCCTGGTTTCTTGGGAATCTGGCTCCCCCCGTGTCTCTCTCTCTCTCTCTTTTTCTCTCCCTTTTCTTCCCTCTGCTCTTTACTTTAATTTCAGGCTGAATTTCCATCTGGGGCGCGGAGGCTCGCCAGGTCTACTTATTTGCCCTGGTTATTAAGATCCACGCGAAAGGGAGCTTAAGGCGAGGCACCCTTAGATATTCAAGCGGGCACCGGTGGCCCAACGTAGATGGTGCAAATTCCTTGTCTGGAATTTTATTGGTCTTCCGCGTAAACCAAGCTATTCAGCCCTCTTCCTCCACTTAATCTTCCTACTACACTATAGTTTCTTAATCTAATCTTATACTAATAAATAAACAAGTTTTTCCACGCCAACGCCATCCACCCTTCGAATTCCCTGGATCCACTGGGGCTGGACCCCGGCATATGAAGACATACATTTTTGTATATATGAAAGTATATATGATTTATAAGTTGTGTTTACTCTTTAACTAGGGAAGCTTAACCAAAAATTATTCTGAGTAAGAAAGTATAAATATAGGCACTGAGCCAAACGCGATTGATATACACTAATCAAATAGGATATTTCAATGACATTGCATTAGTTTATTATGACTAAAGTATCACATACTGGGTGACTTTAACAACAGAAGTTTATCACCTCTCAATTCTAGTGGCCAGAAGTTTCAAATCAAGATATCTGCAGGGTGGGTTTCTTCTGAGGACCATCAGAAAGAATCTGTGCCATGCCTCTTCTGTAGTTTCTGATACATAGGTGACAATCTTTAAAAATTCACAGCTTGTAGAAGCATCACCATGACCTCTGTCTTCATCTTTACGTGGGGTTCTTTCTGTACATGTGTGGGTTTCTACGTCTAATTTCCCGTTCTCTATAAGGACATCAGTCACACTGGATCAGGGCCCACCCCAGTGACCTCATCTTAACTTATTATCCCTGCAGCAAATTTATTTCCAAATAAGGTCACATGTTGAGGTACTGGGGGTTAGGAATTAGACATATGAATTTATCTAATGGACAAATGGAGGAACACAATTCAACTCATAACAGACATTCAGTACCATAATCCACATAGAATAAACAATATAATAATAAACTGTATGTTGAATATAATTAAATGATGATATATTAAACTAATGAAGCAGACTGCATCAATTAAAATCATACAGATGATGAGCTCACAAAATGAAATTATTTACTTTTAAGTAAAGAATATTTCCCTGGCATGACTGTTGAAACTACAAAAGCTGTAGATATGTGATAAGTGATTGAAAGGAAAAGTGAAGAAAACATATTCTTAGTGGTTTAAGGCAAGGAATTTGGGGTAAATTATTAAAATTCATTTTATAATGCTTATTTAACAGTACCATAATATTGAAAAGAGCATGATCAGTCCTGGGTGTTCATTGGAAGGACTGATGCTGAAACTGAAATTCCAAAACTTTGGCCAGCTGATACGAAGAGCTGACTCATTTGAAAAGACCCTGATGCTGGGAAATACTGAGGGCAGGAGGAGAAGGGGACGACAGAGGATGAGATGGTTGGATGGCATCACCGACTTGATGGACACAAGTTTGGGTGATCTCCGGGAGTTGGTGATGAACAGGGAGGCCTGGCGTGCTGTGGTTCATGGGGTTGCAGAGTCAGACACGACTGACCTACTGAACTGAATATTGAAAAGGGCATGATTGCTGCTGCTGCTCTAAGTCACTTCAATCGTGTCTGACTCTGTGTGACCCCATAGACGGCAGCCCACCAGGCTCCCCCATCCCTGGGATTCTCCAGGCAAGAACACTGGAGTGGGTTGCCATTTCCTTCTCCAATGCATGAAAGTGAAAAGTGAAAGTGAAGTCGCTCAGTCACGTCTTGACTCTTGGCGACCCCATGGACTGCAGCCTACCAGGCTCCTCCATCCATGGGATTTTCCAGGCAAGAGTACTGGAGTGGGGTGCCATTGCCTTCTTTGGGGCATGATTGCGGTAAACCACAAAACCTGTTTTACCTGAAAGAGAGCCTATGTTAGGATAACCCTCACTAAGCCACTCCTGATGATACCTAAATCAAAAAGCAGTCAACTGAGGAGCATGGGAAATAGATTTCTAACAGCAGGAACACAAATTGAATCCATTCAATATTTGAGAAGAGTGTGTTATTCTCTTGAAAAGTATCTGCACACATAAAGCTCAATACAAGTCACAGCAGCCAGTGTGCACCGGGGAGCCACTGTACTTGCCACAGGGCAGTGGGGTGGACATTTCAGTGTGGAAGTGATGTGGGAAGTGAAGGTTGTTCCTGCCAGCTTAAGGAAGGATAATAAGCAGAAGTTTCAAAGGAGGCTGCCTAACAGTCTTGCAATTACAACACCAAAACACACGGGAGGGTGAACTTGGTGACAACTGTTATTGAAACTGTGGTTGAGGAACAAAGATGACATGAGTATATATTACCCAAGGCTTCTTCTCACAAAATGAACATGGCTATTGAAAAATATTGCTCGTATGCTCTCCTGAATGAAACACATAAGTTCTCCAGCACTGGGAGTGGTCCTTTTACCAAAACGTAACAAGGCAAGTTCATCACCTCTGTTACACTAGTTCTAGTGGATATGCGTGAATAGCTTGAACTTTTGCATTATCCACAGAGGGAAAATGTACATACTTTTACATGTATATATAATTTTAATACATTTAAAATTTTTGAAACAGTATTTTATATTTAGAGAAGTGTCGACAAAGAGTTTTCCATAGGCCCTTCATTCAGTTTCCCTTAATGCTAACATCTTACATAACTGAGAATTGGTTAGAGTGAAATATTAACATCAATGGCTTACCATTAACTAACCTGAAGACTTTATTTGGATTTCACTTGCTTTCCAATAAAGTCTCTTTGCTGTTTCAGAATCTTATCCTAGATAGTTCCCTGCATTTAGTAGACATAAATTAAAAAACATATACACTGTACCATTTTAAGAAATAACTTTCATCATAATCAGAATGCTAACTTATGTCTATCATTAATAAATTACTTTAAAAATATATTCTATTTTCCCTGCTATTATAATTTGTACCTCCATTTTCTTCTAAGAATTAGAATGAAAAACTACTCCAAACATTTGATCATTTTCTAAGTCATTCTGTTTTCCTATCCTGGATAAAATATGTTTCTTTACAGGTTATGTGAGTTCTAAATATAAGCAAAAGTCTTACAAGTGTAGGAAATTCCCAAGTGTTAGAAGACAACTATTTATTTGTTAGATGTCCAAATACATCTCTTACCTGCCATAAGCGTTAAATGCTTGACTCAGAATGCATCTGGCTATAAGCAACAGAATACCGAAGTTCAGTGGCTTATATAAATCACAGACATTTTTTTCCTCCCTTCCTTTTCTTAAAAAAAAAAGCACCAAATCTATGATTATAGAGCTTCTGACATTAGGTCACCAATAAAAATAGTGCTGATGTCACTGAATCTCTTGCTCTTTCCTTTTCTGATCCTTCCTTCCTGCAAGGTAGCTTCTAAAGATCCCACCATGATGAGTGAACTTGAGAAGGAATGAAAGAGAGAGAGGCTGGGTGACATATGCTGCTTACATCAAGAAGCAAAAACTTTCTTAGCAGTCCCAACAGGCTTCACTGACATCTCATTAACCAGAATATATATCACACTGACACCCTACTTTGCAAGGGAGACTAAAAAAGAAAGTGTTTTGCTTTTCTAGCTACCACAGTGTAAGCAGGCAAAGAAAATCCTGTAGGAAATACACACTTGTAGAATAAATACAGTCATCATCATATTCTAGAAATATTCTAGGTCAGAAAGCTATAAAATACCAACAGCTTAATAATAGGAAATTCTCCTCAATTGTTTCCATGGCTCTTTTTTCTCAAGACATTTCCATGAATATCTGTCTGTTCATTTGCTAGATCAAACACTCTTTGCAATTAAATAGATAAAGTTACATAAGTTCACTTTTCCTTTAGGAAAATGTAAAGGCGAGGGTCGGATGCATATGACTTCACATACAAACACATATAAACTGTGAACTGAAATTCAATACTCTCTTAACTTTTAGAATTGCTTGAAATCTATTTATAATTGGCTATTTTTATATCTGATAGTGGAAAAATATCATCCAGACACCCTGAAGTGAAGTTAACATGTGTTCAAAATATGTCAAGAAGAAATAATTAACAAATTATTAGAAGACTATGTGGTAAACAGTGCAATGAACATATCTATACGATATAATAATGGAATTTTTCCCTATATTCTAATACTACTCTCTTATGAACCAAACATAATAGCAAATGAATATGTTAGAAAAATAACTGATTCCATTATTTTGTTCTATGAATGACAGAAAATAACTACATCTATTGACACATGGATATTGAGAGGGCCTTAATATGGAATGCATGATCATTTGGATTTGGAAGAGCTTATTGGTCCTCTGCATAAGAATTAGAAGAGTCAAGGCACTTCCCTGGTTGTCCACTAGTTAAGACTCCATGTTTTCACTGCAGGGGCAGGAGTCTGATACCTGGTAGAGAAACTAATGCCTCATAAGTCATGTAGCATGGCTCCCCCCAAAAAAGGATCAGAAGAATCTATAAGAGACTACAATAGGTTTATCTTAAGACATCTTTGATCTCTTGGTGGAGGCACCATGGACCTCATCCATTAGACTAAATAGTTTTTAAAATTAGCATTTTCACAAATCACAGACTACTTTTCAATTTAACTTTTCCAAAGCTGATATGTAATTTTGATACTTACTGAAACAATTAATTCAATATATGGAGTGAAATCCAAATGAGTCCCATGGTGTCATGACGTATAGAAAGCCTAGAAACCAAGGGAGAGTTTTCAGTGCCCACTGGATATTTTAAAAATTCTGAAGCTTCAAAGATATCAAGAAAAGATTCCTGAACAAAAACGTTTGTATTAAAAGCTTTTTAAGCTTCTAAAATATTTTTAGGCTTTTCCATCTTATTTTTCCTAATAAAATCCTATTTATTCCTATATCCCTTAACAATATCTCATGGGCTGATTTTTTTTTTTTAATGGTGAAGGGAAAGGGACAAAGAGAATAGCATAATGGTGAACACTATCAATAGGGCATACCAAACATATAATTCTTTATAAAGCTATTCATTAAACTGGACAAGATATTCACATTGCTATTTTTTTGTGTGTGTCAAATGGTATCAATCGGTCCATATGCTTTTGTAAAATTCTGCAATCTAGTCTTCTATGTTCTCTGCATTGCCTTCTAGAATCAAAAAGGCTACAGTTTAAAGGAATTATAGGGGAGTTCTGGTAGCCAACATCATAGACAATTACTTGATTGATTTAATATAAAAGAAAATCAAACTTCTTACTCAAGGATTCTAAAATATGTTCAGAATCTGATGTGAAATGCACTTACTGAGGACCAACTATCTGATACTAACCTGGGAAATGCAGAAAATGAATAGATGTATCAAACATGGCTCTCAGAAGGGTGGCTTTAAATTATATTGTGCATTAGATTTATTTGGGACTCATATTAGTAAGGCAGATTCTGTCCTCTGCTAAGGTTTTACAACTTGATGGATCTAAGACCAAAAATTGGTACTCAAACACTCAGCTTGGGTGAATTTGATGCTGATACTCCAGGAGTCACACTTTGAGAATCACTGATCTAAAAAGAAGAAATAATATACATATAAATAATGAAAACACAAGGTAACCTAAAATGCAAAATTATGAAATCAATTTGATTAGTGAGAAAGTGCAGACTATGGAATCAGTAGACCTAGTTTTAAATCCTGATGGTGTCTTATCAGCTGTAAGACCTGGAGCCTGATATTTAACTTCTCCAAATTTTAACTCACTCCCCGTGAAGGAGGGCATGGCAATCCACTCCAGTTTTCTTGCCTAGACAGAGGAGTTTGATGGGCTATAGTCCATAGGGTCGCACAAAGTTGGACACAACTGAAGCGACTTAGCACACTGCAAATTTTAACTAACTCATCTAGACAGTGGAGACAGTGATAGAGGTTTTTAGTATCATTAAGAGAATTTTATGAGGGAATGCATCAAGTGCTGAACAGACAGAGAAATCTAATTCCTTCTCTAAAAGTTCTCTTCATTCCTTTTCCCCATACAAATAGATTAAGTGAAGCAGAAAGGTTACAGACAGTGAATATCACATTGTTTTTCAGGTTTCACATATCCCTAAGGCCAGTTGTGGGGAAGGCGATGGCACCCCACTCCAGTACTCTTGCCCAGAAAATCCCATGGACAGAGGAGCCTGGTAGGCTGCAGTCCATGGGGTCGCTAAGAGTCAGACACGACTGAGCGACTCCACTTTCACTTTTCACTTTCATGCATTGGAGAAAGAAATGGCAACCCACTCCAGTGTTCTTGCCTGGAGAATCCCAGGGATGGGGGAGCCTGGTGGGCTGCCGTCTATGGGGTCGCACTGTCGGACATGGCTGAAGCGACTTAGCAGCAGCAGCAGCAGCAGCAGAGGCCAGTTGATTCTTTAGATACAGAGAATTCAATAGCCATGTTATTTACAGTGAAAGCTAAACAACCTGGATTAATTGCTAATGCATTTGACTTACTAAGGATCTAAAATAGAAAATGACAGTTAAATAGACAAAAAGACACCTTATAAGGATATGCTGAAACACAAAAGCACATCTTCATATTAGTCTGGCAAATCATAATTTTCTCAGAATTGTAATAAGTAGGACATTGAAAGATAAGTAGTAGGGGTTATGATGGATTTAATCAGGAGAACAAGATTTTAGGAAGCAAAATGGCCCCTCTGGAAATACAGATATCTGCAAGTAAAAACAGATCAATGTCTTGTAACTCAAATCAATATGTAATTTGGTAAGCTATCTAAATATTTTATCCGTTGAAGTGAGAAAGAGACAGATAGGAATATGGCTGAATTCCCCAGCAGTCTCTTCTGAGGTGTTTTGTATCCATAAAGTCATTAAGGATAAGCCACAACAACTTGTAAAATAGGATACAATGGATCTGATAATCTACATTAATTCTCTAAAAGCATATAAATTCTTATCAACAAAGTTAACACGAGAGACCTTTAATAAAAACCAACATTAAAATCAATGCAAGTGTGAAAGCAAAGACCTAGTTTAGTTTGAGAAGCTAAGAAGATATACCATGAAAAGCATACCACAACCAGCCACCTGACTTATAAACTTGGGGAAAACAAAGATCAGTTCAGTTCAGTCACTCAGTCATATCTGACTCTTTGCAACCCCATGAACCAGGCATGAACAGCATGCCAGGCCTCCCTGTCCATCACCACCTCCAAGAATCTACCCAAACCCATGCACATTGAGTTGGTGATGCCATGAAACCATCGCATCCTCTGTCATCCCCTTCTCCTCCCACCTTCAAGCTTTCCCAGCATCAGGGTCTTCTCAAATGAATCAGCTCATCATATCAGGTGGCCAAAGTATTGGAGTTTCAGCTTTAGCATCAGTCTTTCCAATAAACACCCAGGACTGATCTCCTTTATGATGGACTGGTTGGATCTCCTTGCAGTCCAAGGGACTCTCAAGAGTCTTCTCCAACACAACAGTTCAAAAGCATCAATTCTCCGGCGCTCAGCTTTCTTTATAGTCCAACTTCTACATCCATACATGACTACTGGAAAAACCATAGCCTTGACTAGATGGACATTTGTTGACAAATTAATGCCTCTGCTTTTTAATATGCTGTCTAGGTTGGTCATAACTTTCCTTCCAAGGAGTAAATGTCTTTTAATTTCATGGCTGCAGTCACCATCTACAGTGATTTTGGAGCCCAAAAATATTAAGTCAGCCCACCACTGTTTTCACTGTTTTCCCATCTATTTGCCAGGAAGTGATAAGACTGGATGCCATGATCTTAGTTTTTTGAATGTTGAGCTTTAAGCCAACTTTTTCACTCTCCTCTTTCACTTTCATCAATAGGCTCTTTAGTTGTTCTTCACTTTCTGCCATAAGGGTGGTGTTATTTGCATACCTGAGATTATTGATATTTCTCCCAGCAATCTTGATTTCAGCTTGTGCTTCCTCCAGCCCAGCGTTTTTCATGATGTACTCAGCATATTAGTTAAATAAGCAGGGTGACAATATACAGCCTTGACCTACTCCTTTTCCTATTTCGAACCAGTCTTTTGTTCCATGTCCAGTTCTAACTGTGGCTTCCTGACCTGCATACAGGTTTCCCATACAGGCAAGTCAGGTGGTCTGGTATTCCCATCTCCTTCGGAATTTTCCACAGTTTATTGTGATCCACACAGTCAAATTTGGCATAGTCAATAAAGAAGAAATAGATGTTTTTCTGGAAATCTCTTGCTTTTTTGATGATCCAGCAGATGTTGGCAATTTGATCTCTGGTTCCTCTGCCTTTTCTAAATATAGCTTGAACATCTGGTAGTTCACAATTGAAGTATTGCTGAAGCCTGGCTTGGAGAATTTAGAGCATTACTTTACTAGCATGTGAGATGACTGCTAATATGCTGTAGTTTGAGCATTCTTTGGCATTGCCTTTCTTTGAGATTGGAATGAAAACTGACTTTTCCAGTCCTGTGGCCACTGCTGAGTTTTCCAAATTCACTGACATATTGAGTGCAGCACTTTTAAAGCATCATCAATCAGGATTTGAAATAGCTCAACCAGAATTCCGTCACCATCACTAGCTTTGTTCGTAGTGATGTTTTCTAAGGCCCACTTGACTTCACATTCCAGGATGTCTGGCTCCAGGTGAGTGTGAGTGATCACACCATCGTGGTTAGCTGGGTAATAAAGATTTTTTTTGTATAGTTCTTCTGTGTATTCTTTCCACCTCTTCTTAATATCTTCTGCTTCTGTTAGGTCCATACCATTACTGTCCTATATTGTACCCATCTTTGCATGAAATGTTCCCTTGGTATCTCTGATTGTCTTGAAGAAATCTCTAGTCTTTCCCATTCTATTGTTTGCCTCTATTTCTTTGCATTGATCACTGAGGAAGTCTTTCTTATCTCTCCTTGCTATTCTTTGGAACTCTGCATTCAAATAGTTATAGCTTTCCTTTTCTCCTTTGCCTTTCACTTCTCTTCTTTTCACAGCTATTTGTAAGGCCTCCTCAGACAGCCATTTTGCTTTTTTGCATTTATTTTTCTTGGGGATGGTCTTGATTCCTGTCTCCTCTACAATGTCACAAACCTCTGTCCATAGTTCATCAGGCACTCTGTCTATCAGATCTAGTCCCTTAAATCTATTTCTCATTTCCACTGTATAATCATAAGGGATTTGATTTAGGTCATACCTAAATGGTCTAATGGTTTTCCCCACTTTCTTCAATTTAAGTCTGAGTTTGGCAATAAGGAGTTCATGATCTGAGCCACAGACAGCTACCTATCTTGTTTTTGTTGACTGTACAGAGTTTCTCCATCTTTGGCTGCAAAGAATATAATCAATATGATTTTGGTGTTGACCATCTGGTGATGTCCATGTGTAGAGTCTTCTCTTGTGTTGTTGGAAGAGAGTGTTTGCTATTAACAGTGCATTCTCTTGGCAGAACTCTATTAGCCTTTGCCCTGCTTCATTCTGTACTCCAAGGCCAAATTTGCCTGTTACTCCAGGTGTTTCTTGACTTCCTACTTTTGCATTCCAGTCCCCTATAATGAAAAGGACATCTTTTTTGGGTGTTAATTCTAAAAGGTCTTGCAGGTCTTCATAGAACTGTTCAACTTCAGCTTCTTCAGTGTTACTGGTTGGGGCATAGACTTGGGTTACCATGATATTGAATGGTTAGCCTTGGAAACAAACAGAGATCATGCTGTTGTTTTTGAGACTGCATCCAAGTACTGCATTTCGGACTCTTTTGTTGACTATGATGGCTACTCCATTTCTTCTAAGGGATTCCTGCAGATAAAATCATTTAAAGTTTGGAACAGAGACACTGAGGCAAGGAAGCAGAACTTTTATACAGGGATCCTCAGGAAAGGGAAGGTGGATTGTGAGTGGGCTGTCACCATGGATAGACCTCTACAAAAATGGGAAACACACAGCTGTTATATTTTATAAAAATACTTGAGTTGAGCACAGAAATACCTAGAGTTCATTATACTATCTAGATGACTACTCTCTGTGTTATGAATTTCAAGTTGATATCCTAGCAAATAGCCAGATCTGTGAGTAGTGAGTACTCCCTTTGGACTTACTAACTGAAATTTCAAGCAGCTGATAATTGGTGCTGACACAAAGGATTCAACCAAATATCCTTGAAACAGAAAAGCCAGGAAAGCATTACCAAAGAAATCAGGACTACTCTAAACCATGATATTTAGAAGTTTTCTTGAATGATACCATCATGACAAAGCCATTATTTTATATGCCTTAGTTCAAGGGATGAAAATCCAGCCATGAATCTGAAAGTGCTAGAAGCTGCACTACTTGGAGATTGGGATCTAACTTACCCAAATGAGGAATCTCTACAGCTGTGCTTCCTACTACACAAACTGAACTGTTTAGGCCAAATCATGACTGGATATGTCCTCTATGCTAGATAATTATATGGAGGTATCCCTGAGACTGCAATTCTGGTACACTGTTAGAAGATGGATTAATCTTAGGATTGTCTTTTTTTGTTGTTAAAAATTAGACACACTGAGCAATGATGTCCTGATGTATAATTAAACATTTGCATACCCTGGAAGATCTGAAGTCTGAATAAAACTGGCAAAATGAATATACTGTAAAAGATTAAATAACAGTTAAGTCTTGATTACAGGGGAAGAATGGCTTTTGGCAGAGTTTTTTCAATTGGTCCTTTATGTTTTAATATACTAAGAATGGGTTTATGACCAAAATAAAAGATGAGAACTTGAGAACAAAAAAGATACTTTATGCATCATCTGTTTCAGAGCAGTTATATGCTGTTTGCTTTTAAAAATTAGAGCTTTTAAATTGGGAACAACTTGACAAGTACTCATCCTGGAATTTTTAGACCATTAAGACAAAATACAATGAAAAAAAAGGAAAGAGCACTGCTCTTCAGTACACGTAATTAGAGGAAAGAGTCAAATCTTAAAAATCATCATCTTAGTAAAAAATGGTTCTCTTATTTAGGATTGGGTTATTGGAGCAACCAATAATGTTTAGAAAATTGTTGAGAACAAAACTCCTTTGTAGATAAAGTCATTGAGACCTTGGTGAAAGAATACTTGTTTTAAACATCTGAATATTGGGATTAACAAAGGTAGAGCAGATTTTAAAAACAAACATACACAGTTTTGATTTTTTTTTTGACTCTAGAATATAACCCGTGAAGAATTATATACAGAATGTTCAGAGGTTTTTCATAAACAGTTTTCCATTTAAATCATTAAAGTTTTTTTAAAAAATCAAAAGATGCATCATATTATCTAAACTTTGAAATCTACAACAAAATGTGGATTTCCTGACTCCACTGGCACTGCCCTATCAATTGGTCTATGTACCACCCTTAAATTATGTCTATCTCTGAATAATCAAATATCAATATTTACCTTTATAGATAACAGATAGGCATTTGTCACATTCTTAATTGCCTGATACCTCACATATTTTAAAAAATAAAGGAATATTAGAATGAATATTATATTACCTAAAATCGCTCTTTTTTGTACTTAATTTTTCAAATTTTCCCCAATGAACATATATTAATTTTATATCCTGATTAAAAAAATATAGCATTTAAAAAGTGCCATGTGTGTTGCTTGGAATATGATAGATATTCAACAGTAGGTTGCCTCTGTGAGCAGTAAGTTAGATCATCAGCTAATACTGTAATATGAGAATGAAAGCAACCCATGTTCTTATTTCTAATATACCCCTTTAGTATGTACACCTGAGACTAGTCATTATTTAGAATATTTTATATTTACTCATTATCCAGCTCATCATTCAAGTTAGAGACTGTAAGACAATGTGCTGCTGGGATTTTCTATATCCTAGGAAAGTATTCCTCAGTCTGTGCATCACAGGATACCAATCTTCTAGCATTATCTAAGGAAAAAAACAAAAGAAAAACTGCAGTGGAATGAAATTTAAAGTTTGTTGGAATTTATTTCTAATGTTTCAAAGAATTTTACCTTTATTCTGAGGAATTTCAGCTCAATTTGCCCATAAATGAGTGTGCAAATTTTAAACTCTCTTGAACCATGTATCTCCCCAAAATGTATTTAAATATAAGAACTTTAATGCATGAAATACAACTAAAAATATACAATGAACTGGTAGTCTGAGATACACACTTTTCAAATACTAACTTTAGAGAATGGTTAGGAAAGGGATATGAACTTTCTGTGAAAAGCAGTAAAAATTGTTTGTCTTTTGTTCTATCTATTCAAACTAGCTAAAAATATCTATTTAATCAATGTGTTAATTCTTTGAGCTACATTTAATATTCTATCAAATTTAATGTAAGCAACTGATTGCATCACTCTAAGGAGTTCTCAATCATATTAATACAAGAAAACTAATCAGCATTGGGGTTCTAAGAAGTTGGTGACATGACAGCATAAAACAAAAAAGTAGGTATGCTTCTGAATTACTAAATAGAGTTCACCATTGAACAAAATTATAGTTAAAAGGCAGAAATGATTGAATAGTATAGGCTGGGAATTTCATACCTAATCACTACAACTAAGAGTTTACAATCATTACTGGTAATCTTTGCATTAAGAGAACAAATTGGTTTTTGAAGTAAACGTTTTCATTTTGTCCTTCTAAATACTCCTGCGTTAGGATTGGTATGTGTCAGACTTAGCAAAGGATTTACCTTGATCAATAACACTGGAGCAAGAGGAAGACTGGTCCAGTGATTAATTTCATGTTGTACACATGGGAACAAAACAGCTGAGTATATTTGTCTCTATAATCCCTTTTCCCAGATGTAATTACAAATGGAATTGATCAACTCATGTGTTTCTACTGAGGCAGAAGTGGGCCTATTAGAATTGCTAGGCTGTGTAATAACTTAGTACAGATCATTGGTCCTTGGGGCTGCAGGGGATTAGATATTACAATCTTATTTTAAAAGAAAACACTTACACTTTTCTTCTTCAAGTTCCTTCCTTCTTGTCAAGGTTAAATAAGTTTTTCCTCTGGCATCTTTGTAGAGCCTTATGAAGGAAATCTAAGAACAGGATGTTTATCAGCAGCATGGTAGAGTTTGGGAGACAGACAGACTTCCTTGAAGATATATATCGGCTATATACTCCCCTTCTTGGAACGTCAGTTGTATCATCTTTCTAATGTGGATAGTGATATAGAGCTTGCAGTGCTGTTACAAAGATTGCACAAGATCATCTGTATAAAGCAAGCAGAAATTTCCAGAGAAGTGGTAAGCAATTAATAAAAGCCACTATTCAAATTTCTATATTACTTTTGCTGTGTAATTTCTATTATCTTATCATGAAACAAACTGTATTTCATATATATGCCTTACAGAGAAAGAATTAAATCTAACAACTTCCAAAAATATCTGTCACAAATATCAGTTTGTGAAACTGGGCTTGTACACCAAACTAATAAGGAGAAAATGTCAGTGAACTGAACTAAAATTTACCCTTGATATCTACAGCCTCCTTAGAAGTGCATTCATTCTAGCATGATTATACATACTGAAATCACAAAATCAATCTTGACTCCAGAATGTGATCAAATGTATGTCCAATACAGAAAGCTAAGAATGAAGTATTTCAACTATCGAATTACTTTTTTGACATTTTAGAAAACGAAAGTGATCCAAATATCTTGATTAGTTAATCTATATTTCTGAAAACTTAAAAACAGGTTGTTTGCTTTTCAAATGAATATATACTGCATTTAATAATACCTTGCCTAGCTCTGGTTCACTGAAAAGTTTCCTAAAACATTTGTGTGTGTGTGTGTGTATGTGTGTGTGTGTGCATGCGTGTGTGTATCTATTATATATTTTTCCCAGGTTTTGGGGAATAGCAAATCCTCTCATCCAATAAGAGCCAGAGCTAGTATGGCAGGATTCTGTTGCAAATTTTCTGCTAAGGGGCTTTAATGCACCACTCTGCAAACATCTTCAGTGAAAGAGTAGTTCATCACAGGACTCTGATGTGAGCCTATTCTGCAATGTGTGTTTTTATGCCACAAAAGTCTTCCTTTCTGACACTTATTTTGGATGGGCCAACAGTTTTGATTTCAAATAGCTGATAAAAGCTGTACAGATGAGAATTTGGACTTGCCACAAAGAAGCATTATTCCAGGTGTTATAATTCAAGTTGTACAAAAGCTCATGATGTCTGCAAGAAGATGATTAATGAAGTAGAGTGAAAAATTAGTAGGCAATCAGGTAGCAAGTAGAAACACTCGGACATTGTACCGCTGCTGCTGCTAAATCACTTCAACATGTCCGACTCTGTGCGACCCCATAGACGGCAGCCCACCAGGCTCCCCCGTCTCTGGGATTCTCCAGGCAAGAACACTGGAGTGGGTTGCCATTTCCTTCTCCAATGCATGAAAGTGAAAAGTGAAAGAGAAGTTGCTCAGTCATGTTCGACTCTTAGCGACCCCATGGACTGCAGCCTACCAGGCTCCTCTGTCCATGGGATTTTCCAGGCAAGAGTATTGGAGCGGGGTGCCATCGCCTTCTCCACTAACATTGTACAGGACACTATAAACCTCATTGAATCCTGATATAGAATGAAAAAATATGAAAAGAAATTATGGGTGTTTCCTGTCATGCTTTCAGGGGATCTGAGAAGAATGGCAGAGTGATTGCCAATGGAGGAAAAACATGGCTTTAATGGGTACTGCGTTACAAAAGCCATCCAAAGTTGTAATTCAGTAAACATCCATTTTCAGTATTCATCTCTCTCCTTTTCTCTCTCCTCCACCCCTTCATCAATAAACATACCCATTTCATTCAGGTTTCTAAGAAATATGTATAATTATTACATAACTGTGCATTAATAGAGTAGGAAATGGCAACCCCACTCCAGTATTCTTGCCTGGAGAATTCCATGGACAGAGGAGCCTGGTGGGCTGCAGTCCATGGGGTCACAAAGAGCCAGACATGATTCAGTGACTGTATACTTATTCATTAATTACTTTGATATCAAGTAAAATCTGAGTGAAAAGATGAATGTTATTTTTATTTACCTCTCATTTTCAAGTTTTCTTTACAAACAAAATTATATGAAACTATGAATACATCTTTCTATTCTGAATTGCCATGGTAATTACCCAGCCACTTCTATTTCTTTTGGCTATGATTAATTATTAATACTTTTCATTCTTGGACGTCCTCCTCTTGGAGGGGCTGTGTTACAAATGAAGATGAATCTGAAAAACAGGAGAATAAGTACCTCCCCTAAGAGATCAGTACACTCTGATCTCAGACACTGAATAACAGCTGTTCAAGTTAACAAAATAATCTGGAAGTCTTGCTCTGTGAAGATTCAGATTAGATGCTAATAGCTTCAGCATGGACAAGGACTCTGCCTCTTTCTTAATAGATGATGCTGTCCTAAAAGATTTATTGAACCTAAGATGCCACTGATTATAAAGCAGACCATTATTTCATATACCACTAGGACAAGGGGAAAAGGAGCCAATTAAACGACGACACAACATTGATTGTAAGATGTTTGTAGATACGAGACATGTTATAAAGGAAGAAAAATGTGCTTCTCAGAATTGATGCCATATGAGGTTGTATATAATTTACACTGAGTTGCTTAATGTAGTTGTTTAGGGCGTACATTTTGGAGTCAGACATATCTGAGCTTGAAGTCCAATGCTTCACAAGTTGTTTCACTATGCCAAGTCACTTATCTTCATTTTTTTCATGTGAAAAATAGTATATCAACATGCTAATGAAATAGCGTTGTGAAGATTCAAAGTATATAATCCATGGAAAGCCTCTCACAACTGTAATAGGAAGTGTATAATCGGAAACATTTGGAACCACAACTTTGGAGTGCTAACTCTTGTATGCATAGCACTTTTAAAAAATAGGAAAGACAATAAGACATTGTCTATAAAACCGTCACTCTTCATTAATCACTGTTCATAATTTTTCTTCTTCCTAGAATTATCCTTTCCTCAATAGTCACCTTTTCAAACAAAACTCTTCTTCCATGCTCTCCTCAGATTTCACTTCTTCTTCCTCCTCTTCCCTAAACCTTTTTATAGTGATCATCAGGTCTATTTACAAATATTTCACTTTTCCTCTTCCTGGTTCATGAATGGATTGACCTCAGCTGCCTCTTTGATACTACTGTTGTTGTTTAGTGGCTAAATCATGTAAAACTCTTTGCAGCCCCATGGACTGAAGCCTGTCAGGCTCCTTTGTCCTTGAGATTTCCCAAAGAAATACTGGAGTGGGCTGCCATTTCTTCTCCATGAGATTTTCCCATCCCAGGGGTCAAACTCACATCTCCTGCACTAGCAGGTAGATTCTTTACCACTGAGCCTCCAGGGAAGCCCCTTTTTAACATTAGGTTTAGATCAAGTCAGTGATGCCATCCAGCCATCCCATCCTCCATGGTCCCCTTCTCCTCCTGCCCTCAATCCCTCCCAGCATCAGAGTCCTTTCCAATGAATCAACTCTTCACATGAGGTGACCAAAGTACTGGAGTTTTAGCTTTAGCATCATTCCCTCCAAAGAAATCCCAGGGCTGATCTCCTTCAGAATGGACTGGTTGAATCTCCTTGCAGGTCCAAGGGACTCTCAAGAGTCTTCTCCAACAACACAGTTCAAAAGCATCAATTCTTCGGCACTCAGCCTTCTTCACAGTCCAACTCTCACATCCATACATGACCACTGGAAAAACCATAGCCTTGACTAGATGGACCTTAGTCGACAAAGTAATGTCTCTGCTTTTGAATATACTGTCTAGGTTGGTCATAGCTTTTCTTTCAAGGAGTAAGCATCTTTTAATTTCATGGCTGCAATCACCATCTGCAGTGATCTTGGAGCCCAAAAAAAATAAAGTCTGACACTGTTTCCACTGTTTCCCCATCTATTTCCCATGAAGTGATGGGATCAGATGCCATGATCTTCATTTTCTGAATGTTGAACTTAAGGCCAACTTTTTCACTCTCCACTTTCACTTTCATCAAGAGGATTTTTAGTTCCTCTTCACTTTCTGCCATAAGGGTAGTGTCATCTGCATATCGGAGGTTATTGATATTTCTCCCAGCAATCTTGATTCCAGCTTGTGCTTCTTCCAGTCCAGCATTTCTCATGATGTAGTCTGCATATAAGTTAAATAAGCAGGGTGACAATATACAGCCTTGATGTACTCCTTTTCCTATTTGGAACCAGTCTGTTGTTCCATGTCCAGTTCTAACTGCTGCTTCAAGGGGACGACAGAGGATGAGATGGCTGGATGGCATCACTGACTCGATGGACGTGAGTCTGAGTGAACTCCGGGAGTTGGTGATGGACAGGGAGGACTGGCATGCTGCGATTCATGGGGTCGCAAAGAGTCAGACATGACTGAGTGACTGAACTGAACTGAACTGAAGGAAATGTGAGTAAAAAGTCAATTCTTTGCAGACTTCTAAGAGCCAGCAAGTAATTGTCTAATTTTCTTGCCTCGGTTTTCTAGAAACATGTAGAGGCAACACTGATGCCTGAGTGATACCATAAGCCAAGAGTTGTTACACTGAACATGGAGAAGGGAGAAATATAATTTTGCAGTGTTTATGTTTTTATTTTTTTTCCCTAACCATAACAGAACCCAAGCCAAGGCCGAGTTTGCTGCCCATTAGGCATCTGGCACTGTCTGGAGACATTTCTGGCTGTCACATCTAGGGGCAAGGATTTTCTTGGCGTGCAGCTGGCAGAGGCCATGGGCTGATGTTGAACATCCTACAATGACTAGAACAGCTTCGGAATCAAGAATTAGCAATTGTGCCAAGGCTGAGAACACTTGATTTATGCCTTCTTGACTGATACATTTTTCCATTCAAAATGAATAATTCCTGGAAAGACAGTTCCACATTAATGCTTATATATATATATATATTAGTAATTAATAAATATTCACTGATTTAATGTTACTCCAGCAGCTTTCCAGGTGGCGCAAGTGGTAAAGAGTCTTCCTGCCAATGCAAGAGGTGCAGGAAACATGGGTTCGCTCCTTGGGTGGGGAAGATCCCCTGGAGGAGAGCATGGCAAAGAGTCGGACATGGCAGAGCACAGAGCACAGCACTCACAGCTTTACTTCAGATATTTAGGATTATATGTTCCAAATAATTTAAAAATTATGCCCATTTATATTTTCAAGAAAGGCAAAGAGAATGTATTCATTTAGGAAGTTTAAGCTAGAAGAAATATTAGAGTCCCACAATAAAAGTAAATATAGATGCTGAGCTGAAGATTCTGTTGCACTTTAGGGAACTGCACTGGGAACATAATTTACCAAACATTGGTCCTATGCAGTTTACAGCCTTATAAAAATCAGGACTAAACTAAATTAAAGTAAATGCACTTAACAGTGCTATCTGGCAGCCTTCCTCCCTTTAATTTCTATGAAATTCTTTTTAGCCATATAGTAGAGTCCTGTCTAGAAGAGAACTAATAAGATTAGTTTAAATCTCTCTAGGCTTTGAAATATTTTCTCCTTTGAAATATCCAGTTTGTCTTCAGAAAATAATGAAAAGGGAGTCATTTTTTCCTGTTACTCTAATTTACCTACAATTTGAGGCATAGTAAAATAAGCTTTCCATTGAAGAAATCTCACTGATCTTCCAAAGGACTTTTCAGGGACAATAATACATTTTCTAAGTTTCTAGCTTTTAAGTAATGGTGACAGCAGACTGACAGAGCCTCACTGCCCCATGGGGAAGGTGGGCAGGAGGGTGCTGCTGCTGCTGCTGCTATCGCTTCCTTCGTGTCCAACTCTGTGAGACCCCATAGGCGGCAGCCCACCAGCCACCCCCGTCCCTGGGATTTTCCAGGCAAGAACACTGGAGTGGGTTGCCATTTCCTTCTCCAATTCATGAAAGTGAAAAGTGAAAGTGAAGTCTCTCAGTTGTGCTAGACTCTTTGCGAACCCATGGACTGCAGCCTACACAGGCTCCTCTGTCCACGGGATTTTCCGGGCAAGAGTACTGGAGTGGGGTGCCATTGCCTTCTGGGGCAGGAGGGTAAGTGCCCACAAAAATAGGCTTTCTTCCCCATCCTAGTTTAAAATGCGGTTCATATTAGCTCATGAACGTATATGTTGTAGACTGTATGCATTTGTGTATGTGCCTTGTGGGACACTGTAGTAAATATATATCAGAAGGGATGATCTTCCCAACCCAGGGATTGAACCCAGGTCTCCTGCATTGCAGGCAGATTCTTTGCCAGCTGAGCCACAGAAGAAGCCCTGTCTCAAGGCTACAGCCTAATTTTGAGTCTACGTAATTTCTTCTTTTATTTTTCTGATAGATTCTTCTTTCAGTCACTTCAATTCCATAACTATTTTATCTAGATCAGTGCTGTCCCAAAGAAATACCTACAAGCCACAAATGACAGATATGTAATTGTAAATTTCCTAGAAGCCACTTTTAAAAAGGGTTTCCCTGATAGCTCACTTGTTAAAGAATCTGCCTGTGATGCAGGAGACCCTGGTTCAATTCCTGGGTCAGGTAGATCTGCTGGAGAAGGGATAGGCTACCCACTCCAGTATTCTTGGGCTCTCCTTGTGGCTCAGCTGGTAAAGAATCTTCCTGGAATGCAGGAGACCTAGTTACGATGCCTGGGTTGGGAAGATCCCCTGGAAAAGTAAATGGCTTCCCACTCCAGTATTCTGGCCTGGAGAATGCCATGGGGTTACAAACAGTTGGATATGATTGAGCAACTTTCACTTCACATTTAAAAAAGTAAAATGAAAATTAAATAAGATATTTTATTTAACACAAGTGATCTTAAATAATTTTTTAAACATGTATTCAAACTTTAAAAAGTTACTGAGAATCTGATTTTGGTTTTCTGGTTTTTATAGGAAGTTTGAAATCTAGTATATTTTCTATACCACAGGAGACTTCAAAAGAAACTAGCTAAATTTCAAATGTTCAATAGCTACCACTAGTGAGTATGATACAGGATAGTACAAATTTAGAGAAATGATTAAGAAATTTGTTCAACTTGGATAAAAGTTGGAAACTGATGGGAAAACATCAGTCTTCAAAAATAAGAAATAGCAACATTGGAAAAGAAATAAGATATAATATTATTCCCAAGAGCAGAAGTAGGACTACTTGATGGGTGTTCATCTGGTTTCAAAAATAATTTTAGCAGGTAACATTATTCCAGTAATGGAAAAGCTGGCATTAAAGTACAAGAAGAACGTTAAGTACCTATATCCCAGGTACAAAGAATATTATCTAAATAACATATAGATTTTCCCTGATTTACAATGGTTTAACTTATGATTTTTTTTTTTTAATTTCAGTTCAGTTCAGTTCATTTCAGTCACTCAGTCATGTCCGACTCTTTGCGACCCCTTGAATCGCAGCACGCCAGGCCTCCCTCTCCATCACCAGCTCCCGGAGATCACTCGGACTCATGTCCAACTAGTCAGTGATGCCATCAAGCTATCTCATCCTCTGCCATCCCTTTCTCCTCCTACCCCCAATCCCTCCCAGGATCAGATTCTTTTCCAATGAGTCAACACTTCGCGTGAGGTGGCCAAAGTACTGGAGTTTCAGCTTTAGCATCATTCCCTCCAAAGAAATCCAGGGCTGATCTCCTTCAGAATGGACTGGTTGGATCTCCTTGCGGTCCAAGGGACTCTCAAGAGTCTTCTCCCACACCACAGTGCAAAAGCATCCATTCTTGGGCACTCAGCTTTCTTCACAGTCCAACTCGCACATCCATAGATGACCACTGAAAAAACCATAGCCTTGACTAGACGGACCTTTGTTGGCAAAGTAATGTCTCTGCTTTTCAATATGCTATCCAGGTTGGTCATAACTTCTCTTCCAAGGAGTAAGCGTCTTTTAATTTCATGGCTGCAATCACCATCTGCAGTGATCTTGGAGCCAAAAAATAAAGAAATAAAGTCTCAAACTGTTTCCACTGTTTCCCATCTATTTCTCATGAAGTGATGGGATCGGATGCCATGATCTTCGTTTTCTGAATGTTGAGCTTTAAGCCAACTTTTTCACTCTCCTCTTTCACTTTCATCAAGAGGCTTTTTAGTTCTTCTTCACTTTCTGCCATAAGGGTGGTGTCATCTGCATATCTGAGGTTATTGATATTTCTCCCGGCAATCTTGATTCCAGCGTGTGCGTCTTCCAGCCCAACATTTATCATAATGTACTCTCCATATAAGTTAAATAAGCAGGGTAACAATATACAGCCTTGACGTACTCCTTTTCCTATTTAGAACCAGTCTGTTGTTCCATGTCCAGTTCTAACTATTGCTTCCTGATGTGCATATAGGTTTCTGAAGAGGCAGGTCAGGTGGTCTGGTATTCCCATCTCTTTCAGAATTTTCCAGTTTATTGTGATCCACACAGTCAAAGGCTTTGGCATAGTCAATAAAGCAGAAATAGATGTTTTTCTGGAACACTCTTGCTTTTTCCATGATCCAGCGGATGTTGGCAATTTGATCTCTGGTTCCTCTGCCTTTTCTAAAACCAGCTTGAAGATCAGGAAGTTCACGGTTCACATATTGCTGAAGCCTAGCTTGGAGAATTTTGAGCATTACTTTACTAGCATGTTAGATATGTGTAATTGTGTGGTAGTTTGAGGATTCTTTGGCATTTCCTTTCTTTGGGATTGGAATGAAAACTGAGTTTTCCAAATTTGCTGGATATTGAGTGCAGCACTTTCACAGCATCATCTTTTAGGATTTGAAATAGCTCAACTGGATTTCCATCACCTCCACTAGCTTTATTCATAGTGATATTTTCTAAGGCCCACTTGACTTCACATTCCAGGATGTCTGGCTCTAGGTGAGTGATCACACCATTGTGATTATCTTGGTTTTGAAGATCATTATTGTACAGTTCTTGTGTGTATTCTTGCCATCTTGTCTTAATATTTTATGCTTCTGTTAGGTCCATACCATTTCTGTCCTTTATTGTACCCATCTTTGCATGAAATATTCTCTTGGTATCTCTAATTTTCTTGAAGAGATCTCTAGTCTTTCCCATTCTGTTCTTATCCTCTATTTCTTTGCATTGATCACTGAGGAAGGCTTTCTTATCTCTTCTTGCTATTCTTTGAAACTCTCCATTCAGATGCTTATGTCTCTCCTTTTCTCCTTTGCTTTTCTCCTCTCTTCTTTTCACAGCTATTTGTAAGGCCTCCTCAGACAGCCGTTTTGCTTTTTTGCATTTGTTTTCCATGGGGATGGTCTTGATCCCTGTCTCCTGTACAATGTCACGAACCTCCATCCATAGTTTATCAGGCACTCTATCTATCACATCTAGGCCCTTAAATCTATTTCTCACTTCCACTGTATAATCATAAGGGATTTTATTTAGGTCATACCTGAATGGTCTAGTGGTTTTCCCTAATTTCTTCAATTTAAGTCTGAGTTTGGCAATAAAGAGTTCATGATCTGAGCCACCGTCAGCTCCTGGTCTTGTTTTTGTTGACTGTATAGAGCTACTCCATCTATGGTTGCAAAGAATATAATCAGTCTGATTTTGGTGTTGACCATCTGATGATGTCCATGTGTAGAGTCTTCCATTGTGTTGTTGGAAGAGGGTCTTTGCTGTGACCAGTGCATTTTCTCGGAAAAACTCTATTAGCCTTTGCCCTGCTTCATTCCATATTCCAAGGCCAAATTTGCCTGTTACTCCAGGTGTTTCTTAACTTCCTACCTTTGCATTCCAGTCCCCTATAATGAAAAGGACATCTTTTTGGGTGTTAGTTCTAAAAGGTCTTGTAGGTCTTCATAGAATCATTCAACTTCAGCTTCTTCAACGTTACTGGTTGGAGCATAGACTTGGATTACTGTGATATTGAATGGTTTGCCTTGGAAACGAACAGAGATCATTCTGTCGTTTTTGAGATTGCATCCAAGTACTGCATTTCAGACTCTTTTGTTGACTATGATGGCTACTCCATTTCTTCTGAGGGATTCCTGCCCACAGTAGTAGATATAATGGTCATCTGAGTTAAATTCACCCATTCCAGTCCATTTTAGTTCACTGATTCATAGAATGCCGACGTTCACTCTTGCCATCTCCTGTTTGGCCACTTCCAATTTGCCTTGGTTCATGGACCTGACATTCCAGGTTCCTTTATTGCTCTTTACAGCATCAGATCACCAGTCACATCCACAGCTGGTATTGTTTTTGCTTTGGCTCCATACCTTCATTCTTTCTGGAGTCATTTCTCCACTGATCGCCAGTAGCATATTGGGCACCTACTGACCTTGGGAGTTTCTCTTTCAGTATCCTATCATTTTGCCTTTTCATACTGTTCATGGTGTTCTCAAGGCAAGAATACTGAAGTGGCTTTGCCATTCCCTTCTCCAGTGAACCACACACATTCTGTCAGACCTCTCCACCATGCCCGCCCATCTTGGGTGGCCCCACAGAGCATGGCTTAGTTTCATTGAGTTAGACAAGGCTGTGGTCCTAGTGTGATTAGATTGACTAGTTTTCTGTGATTATGGTTTCAGTGTGTCTGCCCTCTGATGTTCTCTCGCAACACCTACCATCTTACTTGGGTTTCTCTTACCTTGGACATGGGGTATCTCTCACGGCTGCTCCAGCAAAGCACAGCCGCTGCTCCTTACTTTGGACGAGGGATATCTCCTCACAGCCGCCCCTCCCGGCCTTGAATGTGGAATAGCTCCTCTAGGCCCTCTGGCACCCACACAGCCACTGCTCCTTGGACATGGGACAGCTCCTCGTGGCCGCCACCCCTAGCCTCGGACACGGGGTAGCACCTCTCGACTGCCGCCCCTGACATCAGACGTGGTGTAGCTCCTCTTGGCTGCCTCCCCTGACTTTGGATGCTGGGTAGCACCTCTCGACTGCCACCCACAACCTCGGACATGGGGTAGATCCTCTGCGCGCCGTCGCCCCCGCCCCCTAATTTAGGATGGTGCAAAGGTGATACAGCATCATTTTTTAGGATTGCAAATAGTTCGCCTGGAATTCTGTCACTTCCACTAGCTTTGTTCAATATATCAGCAAATTTGGAAAACTCAGCAGTGGCCACAGTACTGGAGAAGGTCAGTTTTCATTCCAATCCCAAAGAAAGGCAATGCCAAAGAATGTTCAATCTACTCTACAATTGTGCTCATTTCACATGCTAGCAAGATTATGCTCAAAATTTGTCAAGATAGGCTTTACCAGTATGTGAACTGAGAACTTCCAGATGTACAAACTAGATTTTGAAGAGGCAGAGGAATCAGAGATCAAATTGTCAACATTCCTTGAATCATAGAGAAAGCAAGGAACTTCCAGAAAAATATCTACTTCTACTTCATTGGCTACACTAAAGCCCTTGACCATGTGGATCACAACAAACTGTGGAAAATCTTAAAGAAGTGGGAATACCAGGACCACCTTACTTGTCTCCTGAGAAACCTGTATGTGGGTCAAGAAGCATCAATTAGAACCAGACATAGAACAATTGACTGGTGCAAAACTGGAAAGGAGAATGACAAGGCTGTATATTGTCACCCTGCTTATTTAACTTACATGCAGAGTACATCATGTGAAATGCTGGGATGAATGAAACACAAGCTGGAATCAAGATTGCTAAGAGAAAGATATACCACTCTAATGGCAGAAAGTGAAGAGAAACTAAAGAACCTCTTGATGAGGGTGAAAGAGGAGAGTAAAAATGCTGACTTGAATCTCAATGTTCAAAAACCTAAGATCATGGCATCTGGTCCCATTATTTCATGATAAATACAAGGGGAAAAAGTGGAAGCAATGACAGATTTTATTTTCTTGGGCTCCAAAATCACTGTGGATCATGACTGCAGCAATGGAAACAAAGAATGCTTGCTCCTTATAAGAAAAGCTAAGACAAACCTAGGCAGCAAATTGAAAAGCAGAGACATCATTTTGCTAACAAAGGTCTCTATAGTCAAAGCTATAGGTTTTATGGTAGTCATGTATAGATATGAGAGATGGACCATAAAGAAGGCAGAGCACCAAAGAACTGAGTCACCAGGGAAGCAACGGACATAAATTTGAGCAAACTTTGGGAGACAATGTAGGTAGGACAGAGGAACCTAGCAAGCTATAGTCCATGGGGTTGGAAAGAGTTGGACACAACTTAGCAACTGAGCAACAAAAGCTATATACATTCAGTAGAAACCATACTTCGAACTTTGACCTTTTCCAGGCTAGCAATGTGCAATATGATACTCTCTCATGATGCTGGGCAGGACAGCGAGTCACAGCTCCCCAACAGCCACACTACCAGTAGGGTTAATAATCCGTACACTTATCACCATCCTGTTCTCATAAAATCATTCTGTTTTTCACTTTCAGTATGGTATTCAGTAAATTACCTGAAATAGTTAACACTATATTATAAAACAGGTTTTGAGTTAGATAATTTTGCACAACTGTAGGTTAATGTAAATGTTCTGAGCAGATTTGTAGTTAAATAAAGGCTTAGCCTTGTCTATTGTGACTTATTGCAGCAAACACATTGCTCTCACAACATTTTATAAGCTTTTGCTAAAAAACATGCTAAGTGTATTAAATTCAGCATTTCACTAAATTCTTTAACTTTAATAAGTAACAATGTTTCATGTTCTCATTTTGACAGATGTGGAAACTGAGGCTTCAAGAGGTTAAGAACATAGTCCAAAGGACTGTGGTTAAAGTTAGGAAGTGGTGGAACCATAGCATGAGACCAGGTACCTCAAATTCGTAACATAAACCACTCTGTTCTCGGAATATTGATCCATGTACAGCATCTGTCTTACATATCACCCTGCCTCCTAACCCTAGCATGTACTGAAGGCAGTTTCAAGAACAAGATGTACTTTTATCTTAGTTCCTTCATCTTGACCCAAGGCGAGTTTCACAACAATCTACCCAATTGTTGAAACACTTCACTTTCCTTTATTTTTTCCCAGCTTTACTGTCTAGTTCCACTTCAAGTTTCTCCCCAGGAGAAATGAGAGAAATCAATAATTAAAAAGAGAGAAATCTATAGTTTTAGTTAGTGTAACTACAAAGAATTTGTGTTTAGGTTGGATTACATTTAGGATATATATTTTTAAATTTCTCTACCATCTTTTATATTCTTTTAAATTGTAAAATAAAACAATTGACTTATTTGCCCTGAATGCCATCAATATAATTTCCTTAAATTTAACATCTGCTGTTTCTAATTCCCCTATTCAGACATTACCTATTAGGTGAGCCTACATTCATGAGAATATTAGTAACCTCTTTTCTTGCCTTCATTATCTTCCCTGTGGAGTGCTATAATTGTCTTTCTTTAATCTATTAGTTCAATCAGCCAGGTGCTGGCATCACCTCTTATGGTATGGGAACATATCATTCCTCTTAAAGCCTTCCTATAAACAGCTACTCCTTCTCTTTTTTCCTCCCAGAAAAACTTAACTTAAGAATTGTCTCCAAGACCAGCCACAATCCAATGAGTTTCCCATCTGCTGAACCTCTGCTACCATCATTCTGTGGAAAATGTGGGAAAAATGAAGGCATGGGCTTGAAATGCGATTATCTGTGTCCTCATTTAGAACAGAGAGTAATAAAATGAAAAAAACTGCAAGCTTTTTGAAAGGACAGGATGAATTGTTATGAGAGGCATTTCAAACAATTTTAGATGAATCACTTTACTCTGATTACTCAAGCTATGGAAGCTGCATCCTCCTGATACGATCAGGACTTTGCAAATAATGTGGTGTTGTTTCTCTGTTTTACTCAAGCCCTTCTTATCACTGAAGTGCTGAACAGAATTAGTAAAAAAAAATTTTTTTAAGAAGAATTTTATGCTTTATCTTTGTATTTGTTGACAATTCAAATGTTTTAGAAAGGAATGCCTCTGCAAACATCCATATATCCCTGTTACATGTATATCATTGGTTCATAACCTTGAGGAGGAGGCAGAAGCCCCTGAAACATCTATCATCTTGCACATTCATATCTGATGATAACCTTTCAGCGTGTGCTTATTATGTAGAAAGAGGGTTTTAAGGATGGCTATATTTTATCACCCTTCAGAATCCTAAACATAATGCCTCCCCAAACAATAAATAGCCCTAAGAGAAAATCAGCACTTCAGTCTTGCACTTCTGATAACCTTATCAGCCGCATTCACAACAGAACATTAACATGCAATAGATGAAGACACCATCTACAACTAAAACAAATTGCTCTATATTTCTCTTAAGCTCTAGTCACCTGTAATTTGCATTAGTTGAATATTTTCTCTAACTCAAAGCCACACTCTCCTGTGACAAAGCACCATGCAGGTGATTTCTTCATCTCATGAAAATTATTTCAACTCTGATTTGACTGTTACCTAAATAGGGCAGAGTTTGCCTTTATTTTTGTTTTAGAGTCTCAAAGGAATAATATAATTTCAGCCAACTTGCTCTTCATTAGCAAAAGACAACCTAAAATTTTTGTTTAGCAGATGAAAGATAAACTATGATAAAGGTAGTGTTGGAGATGGGAGGAGTTGGAGAAACTTTTAAAGATTTAGAACTTTAATAGGGAGAAAATTAGTCTACAAATCTGAAGTAGGAAACATATTCAGAATATATTTGCATCTGTTTCTTAAAACAGTATTTCTTGCTGTGATCTTTTCTCAGGTTGAACTCTTCTAGAAAAAAAAAAAAAAGTGTTCTAATTCCACCAAAAACGTAGCAGGAAATTAAAGATGAAAAAAATTTAAGTAGTTTTGGGCTCAAATGAGACTGACATTTAGAACACAATGTAACTGATGTTTCCCTATATGGGACTTAAAAAAAAAGGTTTGACAAAAAGACACCTCTCTTCTGAATCCACACTGAGACTAGATTTCAGAAGATGCAACTTAATACATGTGTATGCCAGGAGTGAGCTCAACAAAGAAAACTTCATTAAGGCCTTAAACAAGTAAAAGGTAGATTTGTCTTACCCAGCAAAACATCCAATAATAAGCCAGGAAGACTGTGTATGAGGGGTTGATAATTCCATTAAGATTAATGGTTTTTATCAGGATCTATCCGTTCTTTTTCTGCACCACTATTTGTAATGTGTTAGTCTCTATCCATGCTTCGTGCTTTAATCCTCACTGGCTCTTGCACCTCAAGAAATTATGTATATGAAGCACAGCCTTATCTAGGGAGCTAAGTGGAAATACCAGCATTCTCTGGGAATGATAGCTCTGGAGAGGTTACAGACAGAGATATGAACTTGAAAATATAATTTTAGCATTAATGGTGGATAAAGTCTCAGTAAGACTACTGAAAGATAAGTGCAGGGAGAGCTAAGGATTGAACTTTGGTGCTTCTTATAAGGAGGGAAATTAGAACCAGTAAGGGAGGACAAAGATGAACATCTAAGAAGTAACACAGAAGCCAAGAATAAAGAATCCTGAGAAGGAAGAGTAAAAATATTAACTACTAATAACAAAATAAGTCCATGGAGACTGACAACTGAAAAAGTGTTCTCAAATATGTCAAGTAGGAAAACCCAGTAACCATTGAGGGAAGTTTCAGTAGCTTATTAAGGTAAAAATACCAATATATATTAAGAGGCTGGGGAAAAATATCCCTCAAGGAGAAACAAATTGTTTATACCAAGTACAGTTCACAGAAATAGTAAGCATTCATAGTAAGCATTGAGTTGTAAAAATCAATGAATGAAAAGCTTTAAACATGTAATTGACTTACTATTCCCAAATTCCTGAATGACAGTGGCGATAACAACAACAATATGTTGTAATTATAGAACAGCTCATATTATCCCTAAGTAGGAAGAGATTAAGGTTTTTACTTTTGCAAAGAGAAACATGAAGTAGACCAGTAATCCATACAATCAATTCATTTTACAGAAAGCACACATATGGGAATGGAATAGGAAAAATAGAGTTCTGGGTCTTTAACTCTTACTGTAAAAATTTATTGTCACATCACTCTAATTGCCCAGTGTATGGGTCAGTTAATGGTGTGGAAAAAACAGCACAAAATTTCAGTGGGTTAACACAGTACACGCTGATCTCTCATTCTCACAGGTGTTGATTGACTGGCTGAGGTTTGGCTGACTTAGGCTCAGTTCGGTGGGGCTTGGTTCTAAGTGATGAATTCTGTACCAGTTTGCTACATGTGCCCCTTTCCACTTTAGACCCACACCCTATTTTTCTGGTGATGATAAAAGAAGCATAAAACAGCAACATAAATGTATGGGCACATTTCAAGGACTTTCTTGTCCAATATCACTTCATTTTCTAAAGTAAGCCACATGACCATACTCAACTTAGTGTGGAGGGGAAGCTATCTCTTTGTCCAGTGGGAGGAGATATAAAGAGAGATTACAGGAAAGAGGGATAGTGGCATGCTGGCTTCTGAGAGCTGATTTCTTCTCCTCATTGCATGCTGTGATACCATATTGAGGGCCTGAAATGATCATGGCAGAAGAATTGGACCATGCAAATCATCAAATGCTAAAAATTGGAGGGTTTGTTTATTTGCTTGTTTCTGAATCAGTTAAACATTAATCAGCACACCTCTGGAAATGAGAACAGGGGACGGTGGAAAATTGGGAGCATTGATGCTGCTTAGCATGCATTACATTGCATACATAATATTTTCATTTATTTATTTACTCATTTAATCTACTTCATTGAGGACTTACTATGTCCTAAAACTGTGTTATCCTGGTGTAAGAATACATGGATGAATAAGACATTAGCTCTGTTCTGGTGCTTTTCATGGAGAAAATTGTGTGTGTGTGTGTATGTGTGTGTGTGTGTGTGTGTGTATGTAAAATATCTCATTCTAAGACACGCTATGATAAGCAAACTGTGGAAGATGGCATATCATTCCAGACAAAAGAGAAAATAAATTTGTTACTCACTCTTCAAAGTGTTAATAATAGGATTAGATCTGAGTTTAATATAGATCTGAAACATTAGATGCTCAGAATTTATTGGAAAAGATGTCTTGGTGTTTCCATGATACATGTAGGCTTGCATGCTACTGTGATCTTCTGCAATAGTTTTAATTACCACTGATTCTTTCTAGTCAACACAATAGCACTCACAGTATGGGTAACAGGAAAAGAGCAAGAAATGATATTTGAATTAGCCTTTATTAAAATAAGTCACTGAAAGCTTCTTATTAGATTGGTTCTATCATATTATCAGTGTGATGTTTTATCCTAAAATATTTCCACTATCCTTGATGATATAAAATGAGTCTACCTTATATATTATATTCTTATTTTGCAGTTCTCCTTTTCAGCCACTATGCAATGATTCTCAAAGCTGTATATGAAAATCAGCAAGGGCCAGGAGTGCATTATCCTCCTTGTTTTCAGGGACCCAGTTATGAGCCAGTTATTTAGGAACTTCAATTTGTCAGGCTTGACAACATTGTAATTGATTGCAATAATAAAACCCTTACCAAAAGCTGAATTACTTTGGGGGAATTTACCTTGTTTTCTTAAGTGTTTTGCAAGTATGATAAGTAGGCTGAGGTACTTTTCCTGACACAAGTGCACGAGAGATATATGATCTCTTTTAGTGCACATAGTGGCAAAGGATCAAGCTGTTGGGCTGCAGGCTACAACAAATTGAACATATTGAATTTCAACTGTGATCTAATGCAGTCTTAGGTTTGTTGCAGTCCATTTAAGTGATACCTTTCCATGCTTGTGCCATAACTTTATCTACAAAATTGAACAATGGAGGAGCATTGTGTTCCACTATTTTAAGTAGTATTTACTGTTTAAATGCAATATACCTTTACTTATTTGCATTATAAATTACCGGATGGGATTTAAATAAATCTTTTGTTTGAGCCACTTTATAAGAGATCTATGTCAACCCTTGATAATGCAGTTTACTATGCTAAACAAAATTTCCATTATTCTAGTGACCCTATTCAAGTCTGGCAAATAAAGCAATGAAAAAATTGCTGTCGCATTTGTCTTTTGATTTTCTAACAATGGGACTTCTAGTGGCATATTTCAGATGATAAAATACTCCTAATTGACCTTGAGAAAAAATGTCATAAACTGATGCAAATAAACAATTTTTTTACTTGCCAAAATTTTTATTTGTGATGGTAGAGAAAATTTATTGTGCTAACTGATAAGCCTGGCTTGAAAATGATAAAAAGTTTCACCTAAAATTAAAGTAAATCTAGAATCTCAGTTAGTAATTAAGGAGGTCTAAACAGATTTAAAGAGCTTCACCAGTGGCTTAGTGGTAAAAAATCCACCTGCATTGCAGGAGACATGGAGACTCAGGTTCCATCCCTGTGTCAGGCAGATCCCCTGAAGGAGGAAATGGCAATCCACTCCAGCAACCTTACCTGGAAAGTCCCATGGACAGAGCAGCCTGGAAGGCTACAGTCCACGGGGGTCTCAAAGTGTTCAAGCCAACTGAGAGACTAAACAAAAACAACAAACATATTTAAAAGTTACAAGATATAAAATCTTTAGGTAATATTTTTTGTAACTATTTGATAATAAAAGATGCAAAATTTTATATCAGTAACCACACAAACTTGCCAGCAGCGTGCTTACAAAAAGACACTATGTGAGAAGTATAGTCTTTCTTTTAAGAACGCTTTCTTACTTATATTTAAGCACCCACATCTTGGGCATAGATAATAAGACATTTTTCCTTTTTATTTTTACCCTGTATGCACTTCAGATTTATGTAACATGTGATAGTAAGGATAAAACCTCATATTCCAATATTCACCATTCTGATTTACTGAAATGAGTTTTCTTATAAAAAGCTCAATTCTTACTTCTAAAGAAGTACAGGAAGAAATGATGATATCACTTATTCTGAGGTTCAAAATTAATATTTAAACTCTGCTAGAACAATGGAGCAGATGATATGTCAGTTTCATTTCAAGTCTGATATCTTATGATTCCACAAAATTTATGAAATTATTCTAAATTAGGACATATAAAAGTATTTTGATTCAATCATTAAGATATACACTAAGATGTCTAAAGAATATGCATAGTATTAGAGCACTTTGGCAATTAATTATTCAATTAAATCAATCTTTTAAGAACTATATTGTGCTATCTACTTGATTATCACTAAAGATAGCAGAGTCGGATAATAATTAATGAACCAGGAAAACTGAAGCAAAATGCCTAGTCATATATCCTAGGGCTTTCTGTTTTAATTCATTGACTATGATTATTTAGGCAAATTTGGCTATGGAATACGCCATGAAGCAGGGCAAAGACTAATAGAGTTTTACCAAGAGAATGCACTGGTCATAGCAAACACCCTCTTCCAACAACACAAGAGAAGACTCTACACATGGACATCATCAGGTGGTCAAAACCAAAATCAGACTGATTATATTCTTTGCAGCCAAAGATGGAGAAGCTCTATACAGTCAGCAAAAACAAGACCGGGAGCTGACTGTGGCCCAGATCATGAACTCCTTATTGCCAAATTCAGATTCAAATTGAAGAAAGTAGGGAAAACCACTAGACCATTCAGGTATGACCTAAATCAAATCCCTTATGATTATACAGTGGAAGTGAGAAATAGATTTAAGAGACTAGATCTGATAGACAGGGTACCGGATGAACTATGGATGGAGGTTCGTGACATTGTACAGGAGACAGGAATCAAGACCATCACCAAGAAAAAGAAATGCAAAAAAGCAAAATGGCTGTCGGGGGAGGCCTTACAAATAGCTGTGAAAAGAAGCAAAAAGCAAAGGAGAAAAGGAAAGATATAAACATCTGAATGCAGAGTTCCAAAGAATAGCAAGGAGCGATAAGAAAGCCTTCCTCAGCGATCAATACAAAGAAATAGAGGAAAACAACAGAATGGGAAAGACTAGACATCTCTTTGAGAAAATTAGAGATACCAAGGGAACATTTCATGCAAAGATGGGCTCAATAAAGGACAGAAATGGTATGGATCTAACAGAAACAGAAGATATTAAGAAGAGGTGGAAAGAATACACAGACAAACTATACAAAAAAGATCTTCACAACCAAGATAATCATGATGGTGTGATCACTCACCTAGAGCCAGACATCCTGGAATGTGAAGTCAAGTGGGCCTTAGGAGGCATCACTACGAGCAAAGCTAGTGGAGGTGATGGAATTCCAGTAGAGCTATTTCAAATCCTGAAAGATGATGCTATGAAAGTGCTGCACTCAGTATGCCAGGAAATTTGGAAAACTCAGCAGTGGCCACAGGACTGGAAAAAATCAGTTTTCATTCCAATTCCAAAGAAAGGCAATGCCAAAGAACGCTCAAACTACCACACAATTGCACTCATCTCACATGCTAGTAAAGTAATGCTCAAAATTCTCCAAACCAGGCTTCAGTAATACGTGAACCGTGAATTTCCAGATGTTCAAGCTGGTTTTAGAAAAGTCAGAGGAACCAGAGATCAAATTGCCAACATCCGCTGGATCATGGAAAAAGCAAGAGAGTTCCAGAAAAAACATCTATCTGTTTTATTGACTATACCAAAGGCTTTGACTGTGTGGATCACAATAAACTGTGGAACATTCTGAAGGAGATGGGAATACCAGACCAGCTGACCTGCCTCTTCAGAAACCTATATGCACGTCGGGAAGCAACAGTTAGAACTGGACATAGAACAACAGACTGGTTCTAAATAGGAAAAGGAGTACATCAAGGCTGTACATTGTCATCCTGCTTATTTAACTTATATGCAGAGTACATCATGAGAAACGCTGGGCTGGAAGAAGCACAAGCTGAGTCAAGATTGCAGGGAGAAATATCAATAACCTCAGATATGCAGATGACACCACCCTTATGGCAGAAAGTGAAGAAGAACTAAAAAGCCTCTTGATGAAAGTGAAAGAGGAGAGTGAAAAGGTTGGCTTAAATCTCAACATTCAGAAAACGAAGATCATGGCACCTGGTCCCATCACTTCATGGGAAATAAATGGGGAAACAGTGGAAACAGTGTCAGACTTCATTTTGGGGGGCTCCAAAATCACTGCAGATAGTGATTGCAGCCATAAAATTAAAAGATGCCTACTCCTTGGAAGGAAATTTATGACCAACCTAGATAGCATATTCAAAAGCAGAGACATTACTTTGCCAACAAAGGTCCGTCTAGTCAAGGCTATGGTTTTTCCAGTGGTCATATATGGATGTGAGAGTTGGACTGTGAAGAAAGCTGAGCACCGAAGAATTGATGCTTTTGAGCTGTGGTGTTGGAGAAGACTCTTGAGAGTCCCTTGGACTGTAAGGAGATCCAACCAGTCCAGTCTGAAGGAGATCAGCCCTGAGATTTCTTTGGAGGGAATGATGCTGAAGCTGAAACTCCAATACTTTGGCCACTTCATGGCGAAGAGTTGACTCACTGGAAAAGAACCTGATGCTGGGAGGGATGGGGAACAGGAGGAGAAGGGGACAACAGAGGGGCAGGATGGCATCACCGACTCGATGGACATGAGTTTGGGTAAACTCTGGGAGTTGGTGATGGGCAGGGAGGCCTCACATGCTGCAATTCATGGTGTCACAAAGAGTCAGACATGACTGAGCGACTGAACTGAACTGAACTATCAACCATATAAGAAACAATCAAAACAATTACAAGTGTCAAACTGGAGAAGAAAAAGCCAATGATTACATAAGGGGGCCAGTTCCATCCCATGCACACTGTTTAACTCTTTCCACATTCCCAATTTCAGCCCAGTTTTCACCTCTGGCAAGGTGCTTTGCAATATAACCACAACTCAATATTTTCCTTCTCTGAGCTGTTGTTCATAGAGATTTTATTGTATATAGCATTTGGCATCTGGGGACCTTATACCAGCTGCTCTTATTCTTTTTACTGTTGCTTGTGCATGTACACACACACATATACACATACCCACACACACACACACACACACACACACACCCTTCAAATTATAGCAAGCATCTAAGCTTCTTGAGGGAATGTGATATTTTATACATCCTTCTACACTGGGACCTTAGCATGATTTTGCTCATTTACTTCATAAACATTTATTGAGAAACTTTATTTTCCTAAGCATTATATTGAGATTTGAGGTAAAAAGATGATCTTAACACTGGCCTTACTTGTAAGCAGTTCAAAACTGGAAATATACAAATAACCTAATAAATACAAAGCAAAGTTATCAGCACAATGACTGGAACATTCATGAGACATTATGGAAACTAACATTACAAGTGTATTGAACCCATCCTAGGAAGAAGGAGTGGTAGGAGCAAGGGATAGGGGCAAGTCTTAGAGGATGCCTAGAAACTACCATTGTGTATTTATGAATGTGGTGGAGAGAGAGTAGTGCAGATAATCACTGTGTAAATAAAAGCATGGGAGGAGAGAGGGTCATGAAACACAGGGAGCATCATACTGGGCACACTCCTTGGTAGAAGAGTTTCTGATTTAATAGTAGAATGTTCATGTTTACTGCCTATTTCATATAATCAACTGCTCTAGATCAATAAATCGCACTGGCTAGGTGAATTTCAGAATTCATCCAAAACTCTCATGTGCAAAAAATATCAATGCTAGATACAGCAAATCTCCTTGAGAACAAAACCCCAAACAGGCATTTTCACAACCTACTCTTTGCTGTAATAAATAAAACCTAAACCTACCTATCATCTGTAGATGCTACAACACCTTGCAGCAGGCTCTAACATTATTTATCCGAAGGTATTGTGGTTATCTGTTTTGTAATTGACAAACAGGGCAGAAGTTCTTCACCCGGGGCTCAGGGACTCTAGACTTCAAGTGATCCAAGAACACAAATAGGAAAAATTGATATCTTATTTATTGCTAAGTGAAATTTAGCATTTCTTATATCATAATCAGAGACAACTATCATGCTAGTATTGGCAGTGCCTTAACTTGTTATCAATAGAAATCACATGCATTTTCATATCACACTGCAGTTGTTGTAAAGGCGTCAAACATCATTTACTTTCATTATGACTTTGAGATTACAATAAATAGTAGCATCACTACCATACCTGCTTAATTATTATGAGAATAAAGAAGCATGTTATTTACTTTGTTACAAACTTCTTTAAAAGTTTTGATAACTGTAAGGTATATAATTTGTAATATTTGAAATCCTATATATATCATTGTTTATGTTTAAAATATTTTTCTGAGAAGTAAGACATGGGCTTAATCAATTCTACCAAGGGCTCCATGTGCCAACAACACAAAATTAAAGCAACTTTAAATTGTAAAAGTAATTATAAAAGGAGATTTCAAAGGATGCTTGCTACCTATTGGGATCATCTTTCTGTTTGTTTTTAGTTTCTTGATGTTTGTCCCTCTCCCAAAATTTTAGGAATAGGATCAAGTCAAACTTGACCTAAGACATCTCTTTTCTGTCAAACCCGTACTTGCCCATCTCCACAGAGAATCCAAAACTCCCAAGGCATCCGTAGTCCACAGTGATAAAGTTGCTTGTGAAACTTTTTCCAAAAGTGATTGGTTGATATTTTGTCCACTTTAACTGCAGGTTAAACATGAAAGCATTTTAATACTACTTTTCTGATGTTTCCTCTAGGCTGACTCTGACTTTGGGGTTCACCAGTGCAGGTTCCTAAAGGGTGGAACATCAGACGCCTAATAACTGCAACATATTGCCATTCACCTAGTGATGTACTCTTCTAGGCTTTTTACAACACTCTCTTATTCTATTTCATTTGGCCTCAGAGCCCAATTGCCTTAGGCTTAGCAATGAGATGATCCCACCTCATTGTAGACTCTAAAGGGCTTCCATCCTCCATGGATAAAGAAATGTGGATAATATTAGTAGTGCCTTTGGTGCCTCTGTAGGCACATCCATCCACATTTAAATACACATTTTTATGTTTAGCCATTTATTCCTAGCTGTGAAATATTGCAACGGCTTACACATTAGCATACTAATCCAGGCCTTAGGTTGGGGGAGATTTATGTTGAACATTTTGATGCCATTATTCACACTATGTGTGAAGCTGAGTAAGACTTTCTTCTGAATCAAAGTAATAGCAGATTCATACCCCACTGGCTGCTCTGCTAAAAATCTAACCATTTTAACTTCAGTTATACTGCAATGTTCACCAAAAAAAAGTGTTTAAGCCAATAATGTCAGCATGGCTAATATGAATGGCTATAGAGTAAAGAGAATCAAATTAAAATCTTACCTATGTCACGTACCAGGTGTGCGACCCTGGATAAGGACTTAACTTCACTTTCCTTGACTATAAAGTAACTAAAGTTGTGAGGATTAAATAAAGGAATGAGAGAATAAAAATTGAAGAAAGAAATGAATACAAAGCTCCCTATATATTAATAGTTAGGGCTTGGTGAAAGAAGGCTATTATAATGATTGCCATTAATAAATAGTCATGTACAATAAAGTTTAACTTCTTTGTCTCAGATTGAATAGGAAAAAATACAGAGATGTTGTTGCCAGAGAGGAAAGGAACACTCAAGTTCATCTATTCCACCTTTCTCAACCTACAAAGTAATAAAGTGAGGCCCAGAGAGGTTGAGGAGTTTATCCATGATCACTTAGTTATTCAGTCAATCAGTGGAAAAGCTAAGACAAGACCTATTTCTTCTGGCCTAAAGTCTATTCTTCAAATGTGAAGACCTGAGTTTAAGCCACAAAGCCAAGCAGTCAGAGGCAGAATACTTAATTGTTAAGTAAAAATCTCTACTTTTATGAACAGAGGAAAAATTCATACAGTTATAAGAACAATGAAGCCATAAAAGAAAGTACATGCCCTTTTGCATCCTAAAGCTCCCTGTTTAAGTATTTTGCTCCCATGGGGCATAAAGTTTCTCTAAGATCACAGAGCAGCCGTTCCCTCTTTCTGTCATATAAGAAACACAGACTGGATTAAGATTGTACACACTTTTCATCCTACACTTTCAAATTCCGTCTTGCTCCAGCTGTAAGATTTTTCCCAGCCTCTCCAGTATTTCCATCTGTTTTTTCTGCCTTCCTTTATCAAGTCCTCTTCTCTTTTCCAGTCTTAATCCTCTCTTCCTGCATTGTGTTCCCAGATCCCCCATCACACACTCAGCACAAATGTCTCACAAGCTTTGTTTGTTTGTCTGTTTTTTTAATAAGTCCTGATCCCCTGGTCAAATTGTGAGATCAATAAATGTAAAGATGTGGTTCTTCTGATTCTTTGCATCTCCTTTGCCAAGCAAAGTCCTTAATAACATTTACTCAACCAAATCATACCTGCTCACAGATGTGCAGCCACAGAGCAAAGGAGCAAACCAGACCATGTTATTCCACCATTTAAAACCTATCAGTCACTTGACACAGTCCTTAGGTGATATGCCAACATCTTAGGATGAAGATTATTGTTCATCTTGACTGAACAATCAGCAGCAGGCTGACTTCTAACTCTTCAGCCTTGACTTTTCACACTGACTCTCAACTCTATAGCCACTATCTCCTGCCTTGAATGAGCCATTCTTTCTCTTACATTGGAAACTTGGAAATGCTGGCCCCTGAGCTAGGACAATCACCTCTCCACCTTTCATCCAGGTATCTCAGATTTATCCTTTGTGTCTCAGCTTAAATGTCAGTTCCTCACCCAGCTTGCTTTGATTCCCCAGAACACTTGATACTTTATGACTTTAGATCTCTGAGTTCTTATTTCTCTGTTCCACTCCTGCTTTTACACCAAAGAGATTTCATCCTTGCCGCTTGCTTATCACTAGGCTTTTAAGATGTTGGCACAGTGTCATGTCTCCTTTCCTTCCATGGTTCTTAACCCAAATGTCTTAGCCTTTATTGATCTTTCCCTGATAGCTCTTCTTGCTGTCTAGCTATCTTTGACATCTCTCCTTCCTTGATTGCTCTTTTGATTCATGGACCCCTTTGGAAAGAATTTACCTGAATTCTTCCTCAACTTGTGCTTTTCTTTGTTTTTTTTTTTTTTTTAACTGTTTTGAGAACAAGAACTGGTTCTCACATTTGTACATATCCATGACAACTTGCTAATAATAGGGGCAATGCACTTTCCATATAACTTAGTTTATTCAGTTTAAGAAATCATTCCATCATCAGTGGATTCAACCCTCCATTCTGCAAGGATTTAGTGAGTATCTATGTGATGATCACTAGGATAAGCATGAAGGAAAGCATGAAGAACAAGAGGGATAGGTCCTCTACCTCTCTCAGCTGGTTCACAGTTAGCCGAAGTAGACAGACCCTGCTCATCACATCCTATATTCACACACACCATTCAAGAGAGATCACAGTGTAACTTCATATGGCGACCCAACCTAGACTGAAGGGTCAGAGAAAGTTTTCCTGAGGAGAAAGCTGTTCCCTACAAGAGGCAAGAGAAGTGTGGTTGTCACTCCCCCAGAGATCAGATCCAGACCCCCTGTTCTTGCCCCTCATTAGTGACGCTGCCTTGTCAAGTTCTGTCACTTCTTTAGGACTTAGTTTCCTCACGGGTAAAACTGAGCAGATATCATGACTTTACTCACTGGATTGTTATAATAATTAAGTGAATTAACATATGCAAAACACTTAAGGCAGTGCCTTAATAATAAGTGTTTACAATAAGTGCTTATAAACTTGGCTTTTGTTATTACTTAGCGATTCTGTCCTTCCAAATGTCTTGGAGCTAAATTTCCCTTTCTTTTCTGAAATTACATTGACAGAAAATGGCAGTGATTTTTCAAATGCCCTTATTTGGCAAATGATAAATTGGGGGACCTTTGCATGTGCGTGAGGTGAGAGGGGCTAATTTTACTACTTGCAAATATTAAGATGAAACATTCACAATCCTTAAACTAGCATTCCAGGCCCTCTATCATTTTGCATTTGTATAGCTCTTTAGCTTCACATTCTACTGGTCAGGTTCTCAATTGCTATTTAACAAATCACCCCAACACTTATAGGCTGAAAGCAACATCCATTATATCACATGATCCTATAAAGTCAGGAATTCTGTTAGGAGTCAGTCAAGTGATTCTGGAGTGATTGGGGTCACTTGGTGGTATTCACCCAGTGACTAGTGTGATCTGGAGGGTCCAGGATGGGTTTACTCTTGTTTCTGGGGCCTTGATGAGGTGGCTGGAAGGCTGGGCTCAGCTCAGCCTCTCAGCCCCTCTATGTAATCACAGAGGCTTCTATGATTTTTTTTTTTTTTTTTTAGGGAGGTAATCAGGCTTTTTACATGATGGCTAACTTCCTCCACCTTGATTACAAGATTCAGAAAGTGCAGCTGCCAGTTTTTTACAATCTGATCTAGGAACTGGTACAGTGTCACTTCCACCAGAGTCTATCCAGGTATTTAGAGAGACGGAGAATGAATTGAAAGGAAAGGAACACAGACTCCACCTCTTAAAAGGAAGAGAATCAAAGGCTCTGGCCATTTTTAATTCACTACACCTACCAAACTCACTCTAGAGTTGTTTACTTAAAGGATGCTGAATTCTTATAATCTCTCACACCCTTTGCTGTTCAACATCTCAGTGCTTTGGTACATCCTGATCCCCTGTCTGTTATGTCTCTGCTACCTTGCTTCTTCCAGTTAACTCCTCTTTCAGATTCCAGTTGAAAGATGATCTGCTCCTGCCCCCTACACCCCTAAATAGCCCCTAATTCGCTAGCATGCTGATTGACATATTTTATGAAATGATCTTTTAGCCTATTTCTCTCACCAGTATATCAGCTCTGTAGTGGGGGAAAGCAGCCTGTTGTATATTTTTGTGCTTCTAGAATCTGACACAATACATGGTATATGAATATATTCAATCTGATTTGAGTGATTGTCATCACTTTTATTAAGTATATACTAAGATTACTGCATGGAATAAACTTATTTTCATTCAAATGGTCGAAGCACTTCACCAGGAATATTTAGCTTCCAAACATTTTCATCGAGATTAACTTGTGAAATTTCAGTTTTTATAATGCTATGGAAAAACTATATTTAAGTATTCAGTGATGAGCCTCATTTTATATATCTTTATTCAATTACAATATGCATTTTATTTTCCTTTTGAGGCTTGAATTGGCATGGAAAGACTGCGAAATAATTTTTAAAAGTTAGACATCACCTGGAAGTCAATAAAAATGATAAAGAAGCTGTCTTGATCCTGACAGAGAAGCAGAATTATATATGATCTTTCGAGTGTAGAAAATTAATCTGTATCTGGCTATAGATGTATCTGATCAGTCTAAAAATTAAAGTACAAGTAAGCCCCAAGGAATTTTCCATTATTTCTAGGTGTTACAAAAAGAGTTTGCCAGGTTGCTCTACTGGCAAAATTGTTCAACCAGTCTCTTCTTATACCTTCCATCTTTCTGCTTATTCTTGATTTTCTCTCATTGATAGTAAGAAATGTCTTCATGAATATATCTGGCAAAACAATGTGCTTATAATTACTAAGCCTTACTATATTCTAGGCATTATGCTGAGTGTTTTATGTGAGATATTTGTTTACAATATTTTGACCTTGCAAATATCCCGCCATTCATACTGAAAAAATTCAAGCTCAAAGAGAATAAGTGATCTTGTCCATGGTCACATAGTCTGCAAATGGCAGATGCAAAAGTCTCTCTATTTCCAAAGACCTTGCTTTGAATCTCTAAGGCTTAACTCCTAAAAGAATTAAATTATGACATTTAATCAGATCTACATGACTACTCAATGGCTATCAATATTTTCTCCCTTTGCTGACTCAAAGTCAGTGATCTGGATTAGAATATTTTATTCTCTATTTCTCCTTTTTCCATTTTACTTGGCCATATCTCATTGTGTCTCTAATTGTAAACATTTATGAATCTTTCACTTGTCATTTATTTTGTCATAAATATCCACTGATGTAGATACAAATTCCTATATCCAATTTTGTGTCTAAGTTTAATCAGGTACTCTTATCCCAAATAAATAATCACACAGGGATGTTAAAAACAAATAAAATGAACACTTGGCCTTTAATCCTCCTTAGGTTGCCATGGCAGGAATCACTATTCATTTACCATAATTTTCCCACAAAATTTGTATTAATTGCACCATTCATTACTTCAGTCAGAAAATATTTATTAAGCTCTCACTGTATTAAAAAAACTATTCTAGATTTTATGTATTCATCAGTGAGTTAAATAAAATCCAAGGTTTTATATATCTTATTTTTCATGGTAAGACAGAAAGTAAATTAATATGTAATATATTAAATGGTGATAACTGTAATACTAAAACATTTTACAATAATAAGCAATGCTTGTAAGAGCAATTGCTTTATCTGTCTAGAGAAACAGTATTTGGGCAAAGATGTGAGGAAAGCAGGTAGCAAGTAGCTAAAAATAAAGAGTATTCTAGAAAGAGGGAACAGAACTGCAAAGAGCCTGAGGTAGGTTCATGTGTCATGTGTCACAAGAATTAGGAGAGGGGAAATGTAGCTGGAGTGGATTAAGTGAAGGGAGGAAGAGAATATCTAGAAGCTGGAGGGGTAAGGATTCCGTCTTCTAAGGCCTTGTGGAACTTGGTAGGACTTTGGGATTAACTTGGAGTGACCCAGAAGAGCAATGACAAGTTTCTAAAGAGTCACATGATCTGACTGTACCACTTAAAGTTTACTCTAACTGAGAATAGGCTGTAGCAGGCAGGGACAGACACAGGGAGACTGGTTAGGAAGTTATTGAATAATCCAGATGAGAGATGAAGTCTTTGATTAAGGTAGCAACAGAAAAGGTAGTAAAAAGGACTGGAATCTGGACTTATTTGGAAGCACAGAAAATAGAATTTGCTGATAGAATGTGGGATTTGGGACAAAGTATCCAGTGATGATTTTGATGTTTTACCTGAGCAAGTTAAAGGCTGGCACTGCCATTTACTAAAACGAGGAAAACTATGGCAGGTATTAATTTGGAGGATCATGTTGGGATCAATGTTTGATACTGGACATACTGTGTTTTTAGGTAGATTGGTCTCAACAGATTTCTTGACAAAGACTCTAGGACAAGTCTGACAATAAACTGGATTCAGCAGCAAAGTAGGAAACTGTTTGCTATTTACATGGGATAGGAATTTATCTTCCACATGGGTTAAGTAACTCCTAAAGTGTTTTTATTTCAAGGTTTTACATCAGGCAGATGATGTGGCACCCTGCCTACATCCTCTATGGTATCTTTTATTGATTGATTTATTTATTGATTTAAGGATGTGCCCACACCTTCGATTTTCTTCAGCAAGTTTCTCTTAGAAGGCTACAGCTGCCTTCCCACTCCAAGGGGCTGGGGATTATACTGTACCCACCCCATCCCCATGCTAGTAGTGAATAATAGTAATGTAGGAGCAACTTTGCCTCCAGGTGAAAAAATTAATTTATATCCAAGAAGTCTCATTAGCTTCAACTTCTCTCTTTTTTGCATTCTCCCTCTATTCCACTGTAGGCTTCCCCTGAGAGCCCTCACTGAATAAATCACTTACACTTCCCAGAAAACAAAAGTTCAGGACCAGATGTATGCACTGATGAGTTCTACCAAATATTTAAAGAAGAGTTAATACAAATCTTTCTCAAACTCCTCTAACAAACAGAAGAGAAGTGAACACTTCCAAACACATTTTGTGTGGCCAGTATTACTCTGATAACAAAACCAGACAAGGACACACAAAAAAGAAAATTACAGGACAGTATTCCTGATGTATGTACATGCAAATATCCACAAGAAAATAAAAACAAATAAAACTCAACAACACATTCAAAGGATCATACATCATGATCAAGTGAGATGATTCCAGGGATGCAAGGATGGTTCAACATCCAAAAATCAATCACTGTGATACACCACATTAACAATATGAAGGATAAAAATAATATGATCATCTCAACATATGCAGAAAAAACACTTGACAAAATTCAATATTCATCCATGATTAAAAACAAACAAACTCTCAACACAGTGGGTATGGAAGGAATATATTTCAACATGATTAAGTGCTTATATGACAAGCCCCACAGCTAACATCATACTCAGTGGTGAAAAGCTTTAAGCTTTCCTTTAAGGTTAAGAATGACTTCCCTGGTGGCTCAAATGGTAAAGAGTCCAGCTGCAATGCAGGAGACCTGGGTTCAATCCATAGGTTGGGAAGATCCCCTGGAGAAGGAAATGGCAACCCATTCTAGTATCCTTTCCTTGAGAAGTCCATGGACAGAGGAGCCTGGCGGT
Source organism: Capricornis sumatraensis (assembly GCF_032405125.1). Lineage (NCBI taxonomy): Eukaryota > Metazoa > Chordata > Mammalia > Artiodactyla > Bovidae > Capricornis > Capricornis sumatraensis. The sequence goes on along the minus strand of NC_091074.1, from coordinate 40,022,794 downwards.
CTACAGTCCAAGGAGCAATGAAGAGTCAGACATGACTGAGTTTCACTTCCCTAAGGTTAAGAATAAGCCAAGAATGGCTACTCTCAACTTTTATTCAACATAGTATTAAAAGTTCTTGTCAGAGCAACTAGTTAAACAATAAAAAGAAATAAAAAGTATCCAAATTAGAAAAGACTAAAGATAAACTGTCTCCGTTTATAGATGGTATGATATTATATAGAGAGAAACCCTGAAGACTCTACCAAACTGTTAGAACTAATAAACAAAACTAGTAAATTTGCAGCACAGAAAATCAATATATGAAAAGTCAGTTGTGTTTCTATACACTAATAACAAAGTATCAGAACAAAAGATTAAGAAAATTATCATGTTTACAACTGTGTGAAAAAAGAATAGCATTTAAACAAATTTAACAAAAACTTTAAACAAAATTTAACGTAGGATGTGAAGACCAGTAATTAAAAACTATAAAACACTGATGAGAGAAATTAAATAAAATATAAACAAATGGAAATATATTGAATGTTCATTAATTGGAAGAAATATAGCTAAAATGTCCATAGGGCCCAAAGCAATCTATGTAATTCTTGTCAAAACTCCAACAGCATTTTTCATATAAGTAGAACAAACAATTCTAAAATTTGTGAAGAATTACAAAACACCCTAAATGACAAAGTGATCTTGAGGAAAACAAAACCAACAAAACTGGAACCATCACACTTCCTGATTTTCAAATATATTTCAAAACTATATTAATCAAAACAGTATTGGTATAAAACACACACAAAGATCAATGGAGCAAAATAGACCAGAAATAAAACCAGGCATATATGGTTAATTGGTGGCTCAAACGTAAAGCATCTTCCTGCCATGTGAGAGACCCAGGTTCAATCCCTGGGTCGAGAAGATCTCCTGGAGAAGGAAATGGCAAACCACTCCAGTGTTCTTGCCTGGAAAACCCCATGGACAGAAGAGCATGGAGGGTCACAGTCCATTGGGTCACAAAGAGTCAAACATGATTGAGTGACGAACACATACATACATACAATACAAAATGGGCAAAAGAGTCTCTTTGATAAATGTTGTTGGTAAACTCTACAACCATATGGAAAAAAATGAGACTGGAACACTATTTTACACCATATACAAAAATCAGGACAAAATGGATTAAAAACTTGAATCATAAAGCTCTTAGAATAAAACATATACTGTGAGTTCCTTGACATCAGTCTTCTTGATGGTTTTTGGATCTGACACCAAAAACAAAGGCAAAAAAGCAAAAATAAATAAGTAGCATTGCCTCAAACTAGAAAGGTTCTGCACTGTAAGGAAATCATCAACAAAATGAAAAGGCAACCTTCTCCCAACATTGGGAGAAGATATTTGCAAGTTACATATCTTAAAAAGGTTTAGTACCCACAATATACAAAAACTCACATAACTTTTTAGCATAAAGCATTCAATCTGAAAATGGGGATCAGGGAAATGCAAATAAATTAAAAAAAAAAACAATGAAATACTACCTCCCATGTCTTAGAATGGCTATTATCAAAAAGACAAGAAATAACAAGTGTCGGTGAGGATATGGAGAAGGGAACTCTTGTGCACTGTCAGTGGAAATGTAAACTGGTGCAGCCACTATGGAATATAGTATGAAGATTTCTCCAAAGAATTAAACAAAACTACCATAGGATCCTGCAATTCCACTTCTGAATATTTATCCAACGAAATGAAAACACTAAGTTGAAAAGGTATCTGCACCCCCATGTCCATTGCAGCATTATTTACAATAGCCAAGACATGAATCTAAATGTTAATTGAGAAATAAATGGATGAAATAGATGTCATACACACACACACACACACACACACACACACACACACACACACACACACACAGAGGCCACAATGGAATATTATTCAGCCATAAAAGAAGGAAATTCTGCTGTTTGTGACTACATGGATAGACCTCGAGGGTACTATAGAAAGCGAAAGAAGTCAGATAGAGATACATTTATTTTATCATCTCACTGATATATGGCATCTATAAACAAAAACAAAACAAAAAATAAGAATTACCCTGAACTTATAGGTACAGAGAACAGACGGGTGGTTGCCAGAGGTGGGAAGTGAGAAACTGGCAAAATGGCTAAAGGGGGTCAAAAGGTAAAAACTCTAAGTTGTAAAATTAATAAGCCCCAAGAATGTAATGGTCAGCAGGGAAACTACAGTTAATAATATTGTATTGTATATTTGCAAGTTGCTAAGAAGAAGGTCTTAAAATTTATTACAGGAAAACAAGTTTTGTAACTATGTGTCATGGTAGATGTTAACTAGACTTACAGTAGTGGTTGTTTGGCCATATACACATGCACTGAATTATATTATATACCTGAACTAATATTATGCAAAAAATACTTTCATATCCTCTCCTCAGGCTCTACTTGTAGGCTCCACTTGGCTTCTGTCTAGGTACCCAACCCAAGACAACATGGATGAGGGTCACACCTCCACCTTGAGTACTCCTTTTTAAACTATAGGGAAGTAAAGCTGATGCTCTAACTCTATAGTGTTTCTGTTCTAATTCAGGAGTAGATTTCACTCAACAAATCATTTTCATAAGCTGATATGTACAAGGCCCTTGGTATCAACAAATTTGGGGGCGAGAGATATCATTTACTATTTCAGTAGCACCTGACTTAAATCACAATTCCATGTGTAGTACAGTCTATATTATTCAGTTGACAGACACATGATACAGCACTACCTAGTATGATGCTGAACCCTAACCCTCACTCTTGGAATCCTACCAGGGCTATATTTCCATCAAAGCAAAAATAGTGTCTTACAAGTAGGAAGCTACTAACTTGAAGTAAGGGTGGAGACAGGAGGGGGTTAGGGGCAAATACCTGAGTCTAAATCCCTTCTAAACACAAGCACTGGGACTTTGGGGAAATTATTTTTCTGAGCTTAAATTTCTTAATTTGTAAGAGAAAAGAAATACAATGGCTTTACTAAGATTCTTTGAACATTAAATATGAAACACTTCTAATAATGCCAAGTTTGATGTCATAATAATGTTGTTAGCCCAAAGGGAGTATGGATCTGACCCATCACCAAAGTGTATCAATAAGAACAATTAAAGAAAATTTCAATTATTCTTGGTTAGAACAAGTGGCTAATATCTTCTAGATCCTAAAAAAATGTTAATCACACTCATGATCACCCACATCAAGACTTTGTAGCATATTTTGACACCTGGGAAATGATCAACTCTTCTAGAAAGTTCTTTAAATTCTTGTTCCTACCCTTTCTAGGCTTAACTCAGATGTTGAACATCTTATGCCGGGAACATTGCAACAACCAAACTGATTTCCTAAAATATTACTTCATTCATATTATTCCCTTGATCTAAAATATTTCTCTAAGTTTTCAATGCTCAGAAGAATAAATAACAGATTCTCTTTAGTCTAGCATTCAAAGTTCTTGAAAACCTAATGACAATCTACTTTTCCAGTCTCACCTCCTATTAGTCCTTGACACTAACCCATTCCAGGCCCTCTGGGTCTTCTCACTGTCCCTGTACCTGTCTGAAATTTTCCCATTCTTAGCTTGTGATAAACAGAATGTCCCCTCCCCATTGACATCTCTCCAAAGCTTATCCATACTTTAGTACCCAACGTAGATGTTGTCTTCCACAACACTTTCCTGATCATTCAGACAGAAAATTCACTTCCTCTTTTATATGCAATTCACAATGCAATAACAAAAAACTGAATCTATGGTCATGGTTATTTATCTATGACTATTGTACTTTCTTGATTTTATTATCTGTAAGGACAAAATGGGTGTCCCAGGTGGGTCAGTGGTAAAGCATCTGCCTGCCAATGCAGGTTAGATCCCTGTTGGGAAGGTTTCTTGAAGAAGGAAATATCAGCACACTCCAATATTCTTGCCTGGAAAATCCCTTGGACAGAGGAGCCTGGTGGGCTACAGTTCATGGGGCTACAAAGAGTTGGACATGACTCAGTGACTGAACATACAAAAACAAAGTATATGTCTCTTGAATATTGTGTCCATTATGGTACCTATCACAATGTGAGGATGCATACCGGGTGTTTGATTAATATTTATCAAATAATTGCAAATATAATATCTTAGCTTTTACTCTTCAGTAGCTTTAATCTATCAATATCCACATAGGCACAAAAATTAATTTTAAATTTTTAAACTTGAACCATTTTATTCTATGTATGAAATGGGGATTTTGATTTTTTTAACTTTATTACTTACTTGTACAGATTGTGTACATAGTGGGAAATAGATATTCAACAAACATTTGTGAAATGAATAAATAAGCAATTGACTGTGAATAAGGTATATCTACTTCCTTTGTATTGGGCCTAAAGGTTAAATGAAGCTCAAGCTGAATTCACGATTGACAGGAGAAATACCAATAACCTCATAATATGTAGATGACACTACCCTAATGGCAGAAAGTGAAGGGAAACTAAAGACCCTCTTGATGAAAGTGAAAGAGGAGAGTATAAAAGCTGGCTTAAAACTCAACATTCAAAAAAACTAAGATCATAGCATCCAATCTCTTCACTTCATAGAAAATAGATGGGGGAAAAGTGGAAGCAGTGACAGATTTTATTTTCTTGGGCTCCAAAATCACTTCAGACAGTGACTGCAGGCATGAAATTAAAAGATGCCTACTCCTTGGAAGGAAAGATAAATAGATGGGGGCGGGGAATGGAAACATTAACAGATTTTATTTTCCTGGGCTCCAAAATTACTGTGGACAGTGACTGCAGCCATAAAGTTAAAAGATGCTCCTTGAAAGAAAAGCTATAACAAACCTAGACAGCATATTAAAAAGCAGAGACATTACTTTGTCAACAAGGGTCCATGTCAAAGCTATGGTTTTTCCAGTAGTCATGTACAAATGTGAGAGTTGGATCATAAAGAAGGCTGAATGCCAAAGAACTGATGCTTTCGAATTGTGGTGCCAGAGAAGATTCTGGGGAATCCCTTGGACAGCAAGGAGATCAAACCACTTAACCCTAAAGGAAATAAAATCTGAATATTCATTGGAAGCACTGATGCTGAAGCTGAAGCTCCAGTACTTTGGCCACCTGATGCAGAGAGCCAACTCACTGGAAAAGACCCTGATGCTGGGAAAGACTGAAGGCAGGAGGATGGGGGGACAACAGAGGATGAGATGGTTAGATGGCATCGCTGATTCAAGGGACATAAGTTTGAGCAAACTCCAGGAGATAGTGAAGGACAGGGAAACATGGCATGCTGCAGTCCATGGGGTCACGAAGAGTCAGACATGATTGAACGAGTGAATAGCAGCAAAAACGTTAAACACTGCACTATTCCTTTCCAAAGTAGTTCCTAATTTTCCTTAGTTCTAGTGGGTTTTTTTAATGTAGAAATAAAACTTTATAGTGGAAAAATTGAAACAGAAGAATATTATAACTTAAAACTAGTTGAATAATAAGAGGAAATTCTTTAAATGCAGACATGGATGTCAGCTTTGAAGTATCATCATGGAAGTCAGAAAACATAAGTGGATAAGAAGTTCAGGTTAAGTTCAGAGCTTGCTCTTTCTTTTAAACATTTTGTTCTCCATAATAAACCTTCAGAGCCAGTTTTATCCTTCAGTCCCAAATTTTCAATGTGACTAAGAACAGTCTGTAACATGACGTTGCCTACAGAATCCACTGTCTTCTAAGCTGGCCACTCTCATTAGTGAAAGTGCACATGTGGATAAGACATAGGGGGTATTTATGTGACACCAAAGAACTCTACATGACATTCCTCCAGTCAAGATTTTACTCAGACATTTTGGGTCTCTCTACTGTTATTTCCTCTTCTTCTGTAGCATTTATTTGCACTTGACCCTGTGTTTTAGAAAGTACACACAAGTCAGTATTCCTGACATCCCAGGGACTTGAAGAGCTGATCTAATGCCTGTGTTGCAAGATGAAAAACAGAAGAATTTTGTTGAACCTATAAAAGGGATGACATTTTGCCTGGCCCTGAGCTGTTCTGTTCAAAATTGAAGCTTTTGCAGCTTGAGGCTCTTTGATTTGTGAGCTAGAGAGTATCATATCTTGGCCATTATTGAATCATAAAAGTTCTTTGCCTCTTCCCAGCTCATTTTACTTAAAAGGAAAAAAGGAAAACCTTTTATCTTACAAAATGCATTTTCTTTTTATTTTCCTTTATTTTGCACGTTGCTTGGATGGATTCTGTAGGGGTTCAGAGAAAACATATGTTAATGGTAATTGGCAAAGACCATTGAGCTGATGCCAAGGAAGATGATTGGGGTGATTAGACTAGAGCGGGTGTCCTGAGAATATAACACATTGCAGCATTTGTTTTGTCATGCCTCCTTGTTAGATCCTAGAAACGTACTCATTATGTATTTTCATCTAAAACAGTAATAGAGGGTCACATAGCACATCCGGGTCAACAAATAGTGATTGGTTCAGGAGAGCTTGGGCTGAGCATGAAGGAGGCTTCATTAGGAATTCCTGTGCATTCCATGGACAAGAGGGAGACACATGAAATGTTTCTTAACATCTGAAGTAGTAAATTTCCCAGTTAAACTATATCACCTTTTACCCTAGCCCTTCTCCATAGCTGAATTACTTCTTTATTCAACAAACTTCAATGCATTTTATATATCACTCACTATTCTAGCTGCCCAGAATCAATAGCACAGTCATCCCCCAAATTCAGGAAGCTCTCAGTCTATTTATAAAACCTACTATTACATCAAAGTGGTAAACTTATTTAAAATCTTATAGTAGGCATATTTCCATTTTTTTCCTACAGATAAAAGACAGTACGGCATTATTTCATAAGAGGACATCAGTGTTCCATCAAAGAAAAAGGGGCAAAAAAATTACAAGTGTCCAGTAATTAATATTTTAAAACACTATTTTTGTGGATTTTGTAATGTCTATATTTGTGAGTTAAGAATCTCTAATTTATTTTGATAACTTTTCCCAATCTAAATTTTGCTTCTATACATCATTTTCTGTTCTTGTTCTTAAACAGGCTTTTCAAAAACTATGGGACCTTGAGACCCCCCTGAGTCTTCATCAGGCACAGCTAGAAGGCTATACCTAAGATGATGTACACAAAGTCAAAACACTGTCCCTGGCACAGAGGAAGAGGTTATTATATGGCTACTATTATTATGATGATAGTTCTTCACTGGTTCTCTCATTATCATTCTCTCTAGCTTTGGAAAGGTATTTTCCTGCAGAATCAGTGAAAAATCACAAAATTCATGGCTGTGCTTTTCAGTTCTAAGAACTGATTCAATGAATAACAAAACCCTTATTTTTCTCAGTACCCTACTAAAATTAGTTCTCTAGTTCATTTTGTCAAGATTTACTGGCCCCCATAAGAACTGTGAATCCTTTAAGAAAATAAGTCTGGGAATTCTGAAGCCATTAGTAAATTGAAAGCCTAGCTATAGGCAGATAGAGATGGGAAAAGATATTCTGTATGTTTTGACTGCTCCTTTCTCCACTTTGAAATATCTGTTGGGACAGTGGAGATGAATGAGTGTGAAGCGGACAGATTTTCAGATCGGTGGGAAAAACTCACAGATGTTTAATGTCCTCTGTAGCAAGATGTCCTTGATAGGAACTTTTTATTTTTTTTTCTCCTGAGGATGCTGGAGAACGTATGCAGGGTCTCTCAGGACTTGAAAAGAAAAATACAGCCATCCTTTTCACTGTCTTTAAATAGCCTAAATAGGGTGAACAAACCCACTGCAGCTGAGTCAGAGAAAAGATAGCCATCTGGTAACGATAAGCAGCCCTGGGTAGCTTTGAAACTGAGCCAGCCCAGAGATTGAGGACAAGCTTCAAGGAAGGACTTTTGACTTCAAGTTAATCACTTGGTGCTAGTTGATAAGGGAAAATGAAGGATTAGTGAGCAAGGCTCTGACCTCCCTTGGAAGCATTTATTTCTTTTAAAATGTGCTTTAGAATTGCCCACCTGTCATGATGTTATCATTCAGGTTAATGCTAATCTGGCCTTATATTTTTATAACTGTGTGAGAAATTTGGGGCTCAATACATTTGGGAACAGTCTGTATAAGTGAAGCAGTAGAGAATGAGAGTGTTGTAGTGAAAAATGCCAGCTGCAGAGCTGGGCTGTGTGCATTTCAATCCTGACTGCTTAGCTCCGTGACCTTACACAAACTCCTGAACCTCTGTAAGACCCAGTTTCCTGAGCTGAAGAAATTAAATTAATGATAGCATCTACCTCATCAGATTGCGGTGAGGATTAAATAAAATAATCTCTATACAAAATTTAGCCTAGCAGACAGGACTCCATAAAAGCCAGTGCCCCATTAAACTTGAAATCACCCATTTCCAGTCCCTTTCTAGGATACTAATCTGAGCTTCAAGTGATTTTTGTATTTCTAGGAGTTCTAGCTGCAGTTAATAGGAACGGAAGAACACTGAAGCCATTTCCCTGTTGGTTTAAGAGTGTGATTTACTTAAGAAAAATGCAAACAGTCCCTGCAGATGGTGACAAACCCTGGGGTCTCTCCAAAAGTTCAACTCTGATTTTGTCCCTAGGGAGCCAGCCAAAGGCAACTGATACACTTCTTCAAAACCCATTCAGTTTCCACCTCAAAAACAGAGATATCCGAGCAATTGGGCCAACTTTCTTAACCCTAATTAGAAATAGGAATTACAAATTGTCAGGTTTTTAGGAGGTAAGTCATTAAGCCTAAAGGTTTTAGTTATCTTTTTTCCATAGTGCACTAAGGAAAGATACATCTGGTGTCAGCTAAAGGCAAACAAAGGTGATGGATGATTCTCTAAAATGGAGCCCCAACACAGTGTCAGGGCATCTGGGGAATGATGGAGTTAGATACCAAGGTTAACAGCTTGAGTACAGTAAGACATGTAAGACTGTGTGGTATTTGTTTGGATGAAGAGAAACAATCTGGGGATAGCTGGGGTTTGATACCCATGCTCTTCTTAGAGGAAAATTGCCAAAGGAAGTTCATCAGGGTGCTCTGAATACTGAATTGGCAACAGCTGATCTGTTGTTTCTAGGGGAAATGCAGGATTAGGTTTTTGGCAACTTCTGATCACATTGTTTTTAATTTTTTTTAGTTTATCTTTTAATTGGAGGAAAATTGTTTTAAAATGTTGTGTTGACTTCCTTCTGATCACATTTTAATAAGACAGTACATACTTTATGTGTATTTTCGATTATGCCTGTTAAGTTGCTTCAGTTGTATCTGACTCTTTTGGACTCTACGGACTATAGTCCGTCAGGCTCCTCTGTCCATAGGATTTTCCAGGCAAGAATACCGGAGTGGGTTGCCATGCCCTCCTCCAGGGGATCTTCCCAACCCAGGGATCTAACCCGCATCTCTTATGTGTCCTGCATTGGCAGGCAGATTCTTTACTACCAGCACCAACTAGACACCTTGTTTACTATATATTGCTGTTTCACTACCATTGGACTTACTTACGGCACTATGTTATCCCTGAACAAAGCTCATTTAACACACATATTTTCTCCTTTAGGCAGGTTTCAGCCTTCTTGCACTTAGGAACACTAGGTAGCATTTCAGCACTGTAATTAGTGGCCATTTTAAGTAACATAATTACCAAGACAAAGTACAGAAATGCAAAACGTACACGAAAGAGATGGCCAAAAGAAGTTGCTTACAATATTAGCACTGAAACAAGAAGGCAGTGCATCATCTTTTTCAACCTGAGCTGGGAAGGTGTGCACTGAGTGACTCATTTTCACTGCTCTGAGCTTGTTCATGGAATGACCACGGAAGCACTACCAGTATTGACCGTGGGGTCATAAATAAATTTTAACTTGTAGTAAATTTGCAAATATGAAATCAAGGAATAATAAGAATCAACAATCTTTGTATAGTATCTGGAGGAAATACTAAGTATTTGAAGTGGTATACTCAATACAATCCCAACTTTACAATAGAAGATGGATCTTTCTTTAAATGGTATGCATTGCTTTGCTTTTAAAATATTCAGTATTGAAAATATGATTTTAAGGAAAAATGATGATCTGAGTTTTCCAGTTGCAAATTCAAAATCTTGTATTATTCAAGAAAATTCAAAAATATTTCAGGTAAGTAGAGAGATGCTGAAGCCAAAGCTCCAATACTTAGGCCACCTGATTCGAAAAGCCAACACATTGGAAAATACCCTGATGCTGGGAAAGATGGAAGGCAAAAGGAGAAGAGGGCAGCAGAGGATGTGATGGTTAAATAGCATCACCGACTCAGTGGACATGAACTTGAGCAAACTCTGGAGATAGTGGAGGACAGAAAAGCCTGTGTCCTGCAGTCCATGGAATCGCAAGAAGTCAGACATGAACAACAACAGACAAAAGTGGAGAGAAGTTCAGTGCAGTTGTAAGTGAAACTAATGACGTGGGTGAAACTGGAGCCGATTATACAGAGTGGAGTCAGCCAGAAAGAAAGACACCAATACAGTACACTAACGCATATACATGGAATTTAGAAAGATGGTAATGATAACCCTGTATCCAAGACAGCAAAAGAGACACAGATGTACAGAACAGTCTTTTGGACTCTGTGGGAGAAGGCAAGAGTGGGATGATTTGGGAGAATGGCACTGAAACATGTATAATATCATATATGAAACGAATCACCAGTCCAGGTTCAATGCAGGATACAGGATGCTTGGGGCTGGTGCACTGAGACGACCCAGAGAGATGGTACAGAGAGAGAGGAGGGAGGTGGGTTCAGGATGGGGAACACGTGTATACCTGTGGCAGATTCATGTTAATGTATCGCAAATCCCATACAATATTGTAAAGTAATTAACCTCCAATTAAAATAAATAAATTTATATTAAAATTAATAAAATAAAGATTAGAAAAAGAAACTAGCAAAAGGATTTAGGAGCCACATGTATCCGAGGACAATCAAACAAAGCTAAAGCCTCATGAAATTATAAAGCTAGTCAGAGTGTCAATATAATTTAGTTCATAAAAGTTAATTAAAGCTCAAATTTATACAGATATAAACTGTATCTAACAAAGGTAAAACTTAGTTACAAAAATTTCCCAGAATTATCTAGCAAATAATTCATCAGGGTTGCACATATGGACTTTATTTAAAAATTTGAGGGATACATTTTAGAATGAGTATCTCTTCAGACTCATAGTGAGTTTCTATCTTTAGGGTAGCAATACCATTTGAAAAAAAAAAAAAGCTGTAATTTGAATGCCAATGTGTCTCTACTTCTGAGTAGGCTGCAATTTTGGAGGATGAACTTAAGGGAAGCAAACTTTTCCTTCTTAAATCTCTCAATTTTCCAAAAACCCCATTCCTATGAGCCACAGATGAGGCTACCTCTTCTCTCACAGCCCCATTTCAACAATAAACACTGTTAGCTTCAACCCCTGTAAGCTAAGAAGTGAAGTGAAAGTCATTCAGTCGTGTCCGACTCTTTGCGACCCCATGGACTATACAAACCATGTAATTCTCCAGGCCAACTACTGGAGTGTGTAGTGGTTCCCTTCTCCAGGCGATCTTCCCAACCCAGGGATTGAACCAAGTTCTCCTGCATTGCAGAAGGGTTCTTTACCAGTTGAGCTACCAGGGGTAATACCTAAATGCATCCTGATCAAGATGGGAATTATATTTTTATCCTCACCAGTGTAGGACTTAGGAATTGATAGTTTAAATGTACCAGTTGGGGTTTTCTTCCTCTATTTCTTCCCAGAAGTGCAGTTTCTTTCTACACCAGTATCTGCTCAGACCTTGGGTGTCTGACAGCTGATAGCAGGTACATCTTCCTGAGGGCTGTCCCTCTAGATCTATCCATGCTATGTAATGCTGTCAATCAGCTGACATCACACCTGCTTGAGGATAACGTCTATCCCATGGACCAACTCAAAATTGCACAGAAAAACAAAGGGGGTCTGACACAAGCTTTCAGCAATGATTCAAACTGTTGCTTCCCCCTCCCGGGGACCAGCTCTATAGTTAATTCAGCTTCCTGAATTAACATGCATCCTCCCCTCTTTAAAAAAAAAAATCTACCTTGCTGTCTGCTCCCACTCTTTCAACTTCCTAATCCAACTCTGTGTCATCCTACACAAATATTTTGAGAGGTTATGGTAAGATGCCACTTCAGAGACTGAGGAGAGCTCAACCATAAGGAACAGATTGAAACACTAAATCTGTGAATTATGTTGTCTTCATAAACCCGTAGACCTATTTCATGTAATAGGTTCCAAATCTATGAAATAAAAGAAATTATATTATCCTCCCACTTAGGTACTTGGAGTCTATATTCAGGGCTTTAAAAAGACAATGAGTTCCTTCAAACATAAAGCATTTAGCTAGTTCAAAGGATCAATCTTATTATAAAGAAAATCTCAGGGCAATTTGTAAATCTTGTTTAACTAAAAGTCAAAAAATTACTTCACAACATATTCTTAATTGGAGCAAAACTCATCTTTTCATACCCAGGGTTCTGCATATTTTTTCTAAACTTTATTTTACTCTTCTGAAAAAAGACTTATAAAACATTTATAACTTATAATAACAAATATACTTAAGGAAAGAAAGTACTGTCTTTAAATTTTACTGTTACATGTTTTTCTCCAGTAGAAACATATGAGCATACAAACAGAATAAGATAAAAAGATCTTCAATTTAATTCTATAAAATAATCTCATTAATCTGAATTTATCTCTTTGGATGACATCTATTGTTCCTCTATTTTAAACAAAAAGAAATTATTTTTTCTAATAAATATGAAGTCTACATTAGCAGATAAATTCAAAATATCAGATTTATTTGATTTTTAAGATGTGAATATGGTTTCTCAATGTATACATTAAATTTAATTATGTAAAATGTTCTACTTTTACTTTATAGCATTTTTATGTGCTACTGGTATATCAGTTTTCTTCAATCAGCCAAGGATCTAAATGGTCATTTCAAAGGCAAAATTTCCACAACTAAATAATATCTGTAACATGAAGGCATTTCTATTACAAAGATTTGCTGTTTCTGAATGACAATTCCAGGGATTAACAATGTTCAGGTTCATGTTACCCAGCAGAGTTCTTAAGAGACAGCATGATTTTTTTTTTAAGACTAAAACTAAATTACTATGAACATTAACCAGTGAGGAAGATGAGAGCTTTTTAAATAGTAGAACTGTCAACTGAAACACTTTGGTAGAAGTGTTTGGGTAGAAAATAACATTTTACCAAGATGCTGTGATATTTTGTGCTAATATTTCACACCTAAGGTGTTGTTTTCTTCATGCAGAAGCAGCAATAGGTTGAAAAATAGACAACACAAACTAACACACTTTTTTTTTTAATCTTAAGGCTTAGCTAATTTGCTGCATGGTGATTAATGCTCTAATCAAGATACTTGAGTTTGAGAATTAATCATTTCATCAACTGAATGTATGTGGATAGAAAAATGCTGTAAGTCAAAAAGAGAAACACTGGAATAATTAGACCTTATAAAATCATTGATTTTTCAAAGAAATTTATCTGTTCCCCTTCCCCTTCCTACTGAAGCTCCACTCTCCTACTGAGTAGCTACAGGGTTCTGAGTAAATGCTTACTCTCTCTAGCCTTTTGTCTTCATTGCTTCAAAGGCAACATTAGAATCTGTGAGCTGACTCATGTTGGCAGGAGCAGCAAAGTCAGTTGCAAAGGGTCATAGACCACAGGGAGGTAAATCATTGGCAGCCATTATTCAAAATCGGCCATACAGCCCCAGAGAATCAAAGGAAGGCAGGCTCAATCCAGTTCTACCAGAAGTCAGAAGGAGATGGGAAGGGGAGGAAGGCAACAGATGTATGTATTCTCCTTTTAGCAAGAGAATTCTCAGAGCAGGGAGATAAGTTAAATAGGTTGAAGGGAAAGTCAGGAGTAGAAATGGAGCTTGGGGTCAACATATCCAAATTTCTGGAAGGAGACCACTTCACAGGACACCCAAACACATGCACTAAAATAGGGCAGCTGCAGGAAAGTGAAATCAACAGGGGCAGCATAAGTGTGGCTTGCCAGAACATTCTGGTTCCTGTATAGTGTCCAAGTTTTCCAGTGGTTTCCATGTGCCCTAGAGAAGAAGACAAGGGCTTAAGGTCACTGATACTGTGGTCTAGTGAAAATATCCATGCAGAGTTGCTGAGGTGTCAGTGGGGGGAAGGAGCAGGCTGGAGGTCAGAAGGGAGGTAAAGAGAGGAGGAAAATCTTTAGCCAAGGATCTCAGACCAGACAATTTCAGTCTCAGGTGCAGGCAGCACTAGCAAGACAAAAGCAAGTTCCCAACACAAGGATGGCCATGACTCTGCTGAGAAAAGACAGCTCAGAGTAAACAAGCTTTAGATTGAAGTACTGGATGTCAGCAGGACAACAGGATCCAAATGAATGTGCAAGAACCACATGTGTGTGTGCTAAGTTGCTTCAGGTATGTCTAACCCTTTGGGACCCTATGAACTGTAGCCTTGACAGGCTCTTCTGTCCATGGGATTATCCAGGCAAGAATCTGGAGTGGGTTGCCATGCCTTCCTCCAGGGGATCTTCCCAACCCAGGGATCTAACCTGCATCTCTTATGTCTCCTGCATTGGCAGGCAGATTCTTTACCACTAGTGCCTCCTGGGAAGCGGGTCCTAAGCCCTCTTTTTTCCAACAGCCTCCTGGTCACATGATGTCCCTAGCCTACCCCTTCCCGCCGGCCACCAGAAGAGCTAGAAAAGAGAGAGAAGACCCAGAAGTTTGCACATATGTCTGTAAGAGATGTAAATGTAGGGGTTAGACTGAGATAAATATCCCAAATGGGAATAAATTTAGTTTTCTCTTGAACCATTCTCATATTATAGTAATATGTTTATAAGGAGAGGCAAGTCAGTTATGACAGTAAGTACTTTGTTTTTGCACTTCTAAATATAATATAAGGTATTAGGATAACCCCATTATTTTGTTTCTTCTCTTCCAGTGTGTCTATAACAATTAAGTAAAATTAACAATTAGATGAAACATGTTAAGTGTGTAGCACACTGTCTGTGACTTCTGAGACATCCAATAGATGGTAGCTTCCGTTATTATCAGACAGCTAGAAAGGGAAGATCACTCTGAGCAGCCTTTACCAGATCACCATCAGCACTACCTGGAGCGCAATCCCCCAGAGACAAGGAAGAGGCTTGAAAAGCCACACTGAACAAATATCCCACTGGTATTGATACACTGGGTATGTATTACAGACAACTGTGATTTTTGTGAGATTGGTTTGACAGTGTTCACACTTAACAATACAGCTGCATTTCACATCTCTCCCAGGAGGCAGGTGTAGCTCATCAGTATTTGCCATGTATAGAATGAAACCTGCTTCAGATCCGTCCCACTGCCTGGATGCTGACTCTCTGTGGCCCCCATGACTCATAAGGGAACTCAGGTATATCCACCCCCTTGAGGAATTGTGAACCCGAAACAGAAGACTCTGTAATACTTCTCTGGGGTGGTGTAGGGAGGCACAGTAGGTAAACCCATCATTTAAATGAATTAACAGGAACTGTTTTTTTATATTGCAATATAAAGAGCAATAATTGCTCATTGACTCAGTGTAGTTTGTTTTGGACAACTGAATAACTGCTCCTTAATTTTGTAACTTAAAATATGCTTTTGGGAGGAATGGTTTAAATGACTGAAAGACTTAGCTTCTAAAAACAATTGCTTCTTCCTGCAATCCACTTCCTACAACACTTAAAAAGTCTGCATAGAAGGCCTTTCTGTGGCCCCCAAAAGAGGGCAGTTCCTTTACTCAGGTCTCTAAGTATTTTCCATAATTAAAAATTATTGTGAAATACAGTCATGCTATCTGATCCCCATTTTTGTGGAACCCAATGATCACATGAATTCTTTATGGTAACAAATGTGGCATAAAAAATAAAATCCTCCCAACACAGTTTTAAAGTATACTGAATATTCTGACTTCTATAATTATTACTTTGGCTTTTCAAATACCTGAACACTAGAGAAGAGCAGCCCAAGTAGGAAAGACACAATATTGAGTTTCTAGAAAGTTATATTCTCCTTTCTATATTAACACAGTGCAGTTCACATGACATGTATAGCAGCAGATCAGTTATTGTTTTCATTTATCCTAACATAACCCTGAATGGTTTGAGCCAATCAGTGCATAGCAATTTCCTGATAACTCTTATCAGTCTAGGGTAGGGTACAAAATTTAAGTAAGCTGAGTCAAGTTAAAGAAAATGATTTGCATTGCATGCTTGGAGAAGGGAACCTGCTAGAGATGGTTACTTTTCTGTGTCTACTTAACTGGGAAAGATTGAGGGCAGGAGGAGAAGGATGACTACTGGAAAAACCATAGCTTTGACTAGATGGACCTTTGATGGGAAAGTAATGTCTCTGCTTTTTAATATACTGTCTAGGTTGGTCATAGCTTTTCTTCCAAGGAGCAAGCGTCTTTTAATTTCATGGCTGCAGTCACCATCTGCAGTGATTTTGGAGCCCAAGAAAATAAAGTCTGTCACAGTTTCCCTTGTTTCACTATCTAAGGCTAGTCTAGATGCTGCTGTGAAGGTAATTCTCAGGATGTGATTAACATTCAAATCAGTAAACTTTGATTTAAAAAAAAAAACTTTATAATGTAATTGAGCCTTATCCAATCGGTTGAACACCTTGAGAATAAAGACTGAGATCCCCTGAGGAAGAAGAAATATTGCCTCCAGATTATTCTCAGACTCCATAAAATCACATGAATTATTCTTAAAATAAGTCTGTGTGTTTGTCTAAAAATATACCATATATCTATATATGTTGTTGTTGTTAGGTTTCTAAGCCATGTCCAACTCTTTCGCAACCTTCTGGACTGTAGCCTATCAGGCCCCGCTATCTGTGGGATTTCCCAGGCAAGAACACTGGACTAGGCTGCCATTTCCTTCTCCGGGGAATCTTTACAACCCAGGAATCAAACCCAGGTCTCCTGCATTTCAGGCTGATTCTTTACCACTGAGCCACCGCAGAAGCACCTATATCCATATAGATTGCCTGGCATGCTGCAGTCCATGGGGTCGCAAAGAGCTGGACATGACTGGGCAACTGAACAACAACAATTACAACTATATATATATATAGAACATACACAGACAAATCTATTTTAAGGAATTAGTAAATACACATACACACATATTACATTGGTCTGTTTCTTTGGAGAGACCCATTTACTGTACCTTCTATTAATACTGGAAACTGGAGGTGAAGCCCTGAAATGTATGTTTTAACAAGACTTCCAAGTAATTCCGACATACCTAGAGTTTCAGCTCTGCTGCACTAGATCATCTTTATGGTATCTCATTGACAGTTCGATAAAGGAAGTTTGAAATTATATTGTGGTAGATTAGCATTTTATCCGTTAAACTATGATGAAATGGCCAGAATTTCATTCCCTGCATGATTTCAGGTGAGCGTAGACCACAGAGACAATGCTCATGAGACACAGAAGGTGGAAATGCAGCAGCAGCACCTCACTTTGCAGGCTGTGAAGTCTGGAGCAGGGCGCAAGCCTATGGCTTACCTGCTGGCTCCCCTGCTTGTCAAGGGAAGCAGCCAGGCCCATAGACTTTGTACTACTTCTGGATCCGCCTCCTGGTGTTTCAACAGCTGGGCCATGAAGATGGCCAGCTTTTTCTTCAAGTGGGTGTCATCATGGACATGGGAGACACAGAGGTGTTGAGAAGCTGAAGCTGGTTCCAATCAACACCTATGGCTTTCTGCTCACCTTCATAGGTTCCAGTTTGCCCTTGTTTCTCCCACTACTGATCCTTTTTCCTTTTGCAGATGAAAAATCAATGGCATTACCAAGACTTCTTACCCAGCTCCAACAGTTGAGACAGTCACGTCCCTATGATAAATCTGTTATGATATCTGTCCAGAAGTTGTACTCCTCTGATCAAATCTGACAGATACATAATAAGTAGAGAATATCTTATTGAAAGTAAAGTCAAAAAGCCCAGAAGAACATTTCCTTTTACTTTTAATAAATGACTCCTTACATTATCCTGGTTAATGTAGTATATATTCTGCCCTTGAACATTTGCAATATGTAATAATGTCTTTGATCTTCCTTGAAGTCTCTCTTGCCTATTTCCTTTTATGTTGAACTATTTTTTTTCTTTTATCCAGCTTTCCATTCCCTAGGTTTCAGGACATTGCTCCTTGTCCTACAATCTTCAGACACGGAATAACTCTCTCCCTCCAGTTTGTTGTTTGTGCCCTTGAAGGTATAGAACTTGCAGTGTCCAAGTGTCCTTGGAACATGATGGTGGTTTAGTGGCTAAGTAGTGTCTTACTCTTGAAACCCCATGGACTGTAGCCTGCTAGGCTCCTCTGTCCATGGGACTTCCCACACAAGAAATCTAGAGTGGGTTACCATTTCTTCCTCCAGGCAATCTCCCCATTCCAGGGATCAAATCTTGGTCTCATACACAGCAGGCAGATTCTTTACCAACTAAGTCACCAGGGAAGCCCTTTTGAGCATTCTTCTTACTAAATGACATCAATTTATATTCAAATTTTTCTTCTAATCTCTTATTAACTGACTCTCATTTTTGCCTTTTTCTCATTTACATCACACTTATTTGTGTTAAAACATTACACTAAGATCACAGAGAAGACCCAAAATACAAAGAGACACAAACATCAATGATTTTAGAATTTGTTTGCATCCATTTTCTTTTTTTTTTTTTATTTTTACTTTATTTTACTTTACAATACTGTATTGGTTTTGCCATACATTGACATGAATCCACCATGGGTGTACATGCGTTCCCAAACATGAACCCCCCTCCCACCTCCCTCCCCATAACATCTCTCTGGGTCATCCCTGTGCACCAGCCCCAAGTATGCTGTATCCTGCATCAGACATAGACTGGCGATTCGATTCTTACATGATAGTATACATGTTTCAATGCCATTCTCCCAAATCATCCCACCCTCTCCCTCTGAGTCCAAAAGTCCACTCTACACATCTGTGTCTTTTTTGCTGTCTTGCATACGGTCATTATTGCCATCTTTCTAAATTCCATATATATGTGTTAGTATATTGTATTGGTGTTTTTCTTTCTGGCTTACTTCACTCTGTATAATCGGCTCCAATTTCATCCATCTCATCAGAACTGATTCAAATGTATTCTTTTTAATGGCTGAGTAATACTCCATTGTGTATATGTACCACAGCTTTCTTATCCATTCATCTGCTGATGGACATCTAGGTTGTTTCCATGTCGTGGCTATTATAAACAGTGCTGCGATGAACATTGGGGTACATGCATCTCTTTCAATTCCAGTTTCCTTGGTGTGTATGCCCAGCAGTGGGATTGCTGGGTCATAAGGCAGTTCTATTTGCAATTTTTTAAATGAGGTACCACTTCACACCAGTCAGAATGTCTGCGATCCAAAAATCTGCAAACAATAAATGCTGGAGAGGGTGTGGAGAAAAGGGAACCCTCCTACACTGTTGGTGGGAATGCAAACTAGTACAGCCACTATGGAGAACAGTATGAAGAATCCTTAAAAAATTATATCCATTTTCAATAATCATTTTAAACGTTGATTTTTAAATGTCAGTGCAAATTGTGCATTTCAACGAGAATGGAGAAATGTTAATTTTTTATGTCTAATATTGCAAGAGAATTCCAGAAAAAAAAAACATCTTTTTCTGCTTTATTGACTATGTCAAAGCCTTTGACTGTGTGGATCACAATAAACTGGAAAATTCTGAAAGAGATGGGAATACCAGACCACCTGACCTGCCTCTTCAGAAACCTATATGCAGGTCAGGAAGCAACAGTTAAAACTGGACATGGAACAACAGACTGGTTCCAAATAGGAAAAGGAGTAGGTCAAGGCTGTATATTGTCACCCTGCTTATTTAACTTCTATGCAGAGTACACCATGAGAAATGCTGGGATGGAAGAATCACAAGCTGGAATTAAGATTGCTGGGAGAAGTATCAATAACCTCAGATATGCAGATGACACCACCCTTATGGCAGAAAGTGAAGAGGAACTAAAAAGCCTCTTGATGAAAGTGAAAGACAGTGAAAAAGTTGGCTTAAAGCTCAACATTCAGAAAACGAAAATCATGGCATCTATTCCCATCACTTCAAGGCAAATAGATGGGAAACAGTGGATACGGTGTCAAACTTTATTTTGGGACGCTCCAAAATCACTGCACATGGTGATTGCAGCCATGAAATTAAAAGACGCTTACTCCTTGGAGGGAAAGTTATGAACAACCTAGATAGCATATTCAAAAGCAGAGATATTACTTTGCCAACAAATGTCCATCTAGTCAAGGCTATGGTTTTTCCAGCAGTCGTGTATGGATGCGAGAGTTGCACTGTGAAGAAAGCTGAGTGCCGAAGAATTGATTCTTTTGAACTGTGGTGTTGGAGAAGACTCTTGAGAGTCCCTTGGACTGCAAGGAGATCCAAGCAGTCCATTCTAAAGGAGATCAGTCCTAGGTGTTCTTTAGAAGGAATGATGCTAAAGCTGAAACTCCAGTACTTTGGCCACCTCATGCGAAGAGTTGACTCATTGGAAAAGACTCTGATGCTAGGAGGGATTGGGGGCAGGAGAAAAAGGGGACGACAGAGGATGAGATGGCTGGATGTCATCACCAACTCAATGGACATGAGTTTGAGTAAACTCCGGGAGTTAGTGATGGACAGGGAGGCCTGGCATGCTGCAGTTCATGGGGTCGCAAAGAGTCGGACACGAATGAGCTACTGAACTAAACTGAACTGAGCTGAATACTAAAATTATCTGACTTGTCAACTAAGATGATCAGTGAATGCCTTATGTTGTCTTTAAAAGTACCCACGGTATTCCTTCTACAATTAGAAATCACTTTAGTAAAAGGAAGTTTCGGCTATTTAACATGAGCAATTCAACTGTGAGAAGATTCATTTGTAATATTTAGTCATTATCAGGTGTCTGTAAATTAACTGTCTGGTACTAAATACTTTTCCATCAATCTCATGAGCTCTACTTCCTTCTACATTTTGTAACCAGCTATTGGCAGTATTGGTATACAATCTCTCTTTTTATATACTGTTCTAAATCCCATTAATTGACAGATTAGAATATAGAAGAGTGTACTATATTGTGCAGAATCAGCATCAGTATAATAAAAAATAATTTTTTAACTGAATGATTGACAATCTATTCCAGCTACTCAGGAAGGTATTAAAACTACTTAAATGTGACCCATCCAATTTTTAATACTTACTGTAATTAAATCAGATCATCCATTTGAAAATAAGACAATCATGACTTTTATTTTTACATACTATGATAGAACAGAAAAAAAAAAAGAGTGGTTAAAAAGTTATTCACTCTAAATAATAAGAAAATGTAGAAATTTCACTTATGTTAATGACCCAATTGCTAAACTTATGTGAGAATTTGTCTCTGAAATGGTCAGAATAACCTTGGTAAAGAACAGATAGATTATTGATTCACAGAACTCAATTAGAGGTTTAAATTTCTTAATAAGAATGTAGTTTATTTTTAAAAAATCAATGTAGATTGCCTTCCAAATAATTTATTTAAAGCTAGGAATCCACAATATCTCCATCCACTTTTTTTCCACACTTGTCATTTTCATTGTAGTGACATATTTTGTATTGTATGTACATAAAACATATACAGTAATGCTGCTAAGGAATGCTCTCAGTTATCATTATAATTTATTCCTACAACTTCATTTATTTCAAACCCAAGTTAATATCTTGCAGAACAGTGATTTGTGAGCTCACATGAATGAATTATAGACTGATTAGTTTACTTTTACCTCCATAAAGTTCATTTATGTTAGCTCATAAAAGACTTTTTTTTACAATGTACATAGTCCTATAGAAATGAATATATGCAGAAAACGCTCTTTAAATCCCCAGTCAAATAAGAAGGAAAGAAAAGGTACATCAAGGTCTGGGACTGCCATTATGCAGCATTTAATAACCTCAAGGACATGTGCTTTTTAATGAATACAGATTTCTAAGGATAAAAAAAAGGCTTACATTTACCAATTGCTTAAACAGCAGTTCTGTATTTTTGCAATAGAAAATTTTAATTACAGTGAAAAGTAAATTTGTACCAAATATTTTTCTGTTTATGTTTTGATTGAAATGTGCTATTTATTTAAAACAGGTAGACTTACTGCATTCTCTACTATTTCTATATTGCTATCAATGTGTCTGGAACTGTGCTATGGGTCAAAGGAATTCAGAGAAATAGAAGAAAGAGTATACAAGATTTGAATTGCAATTTCCCTATCATCTTGGAATTTCAGCTTGATCATTAAATCTGAGGACAATGAGTGATGGATAACTTCAACATCTAAAGAGAAGTACTAGACACACTCTTTCTTTTAATGTATTTTTTTATTGAAGGATACTTGCTTTACAGAATTTTGTTGTTTTCTGTCAAACATCAACATGAATCAGCCATAGGTATACATATATCCCCTCCCTTTTGAAACCCCTCCCATCTACCTCCCCATCCCACCCCTCTAGGTTGATACAGAGCCCCTGTTTGAGTTCCCTGAGCCATACAGCAAATTCCCGTTGGCTATCTATTTTACATATGGTAGTGTAAGTTTCCATGTTACTCTTTCCATACATCTTACCCTCTCCTCCCCTCTCCCCAAGTCCATAAGTCTATACTCTATGTCTGTTTCTCCATTGCTGCCCTGTAAATAAATGCTTCAGAACCATCTTTCTAGATTCTGTATATGTGTGTTAGAATATAATATTTATTTTTCTTTTTCTGACTCACTTCACTTTATATAATATTCTAGGCTCATCCACCTCATCAGAACTGACTCCTTTTATGGCTGAGTAATATTCCATTTTGTATATGTATCACCACTTCTTTATCCATTCATCTGCTGATGGGCATCTAGGTTGCTTCCATGTTCTAGCTATTGTAAATAGTACTGCAATAAACAATGGGATACATGTGTCTTTTTCAACCCCGTTTCCTTAGGGTATATGCCTAGTAGTGAGATTGCTGGGTCATGTGGCAGTTTTATTCCTAGATTTTAAAGGAATTTCCATAACATCTTTCATAGTGGCTGTATCAATTTACATTCCCACCAACAGTGCAAGAGCATTCCTTTTTCTCCCCACCCTCTCCAGCATTTATTGTATGTAAAGATTTTGATGGCCATTCTGACCAGTGTGAGGTGAAATCTCATTGTGTTTTTTTTTGTTTGGTTTTTTTTTTTTTAATTTTAAAATCTTTAATTCTTACATGTGTTCCCAAACATGAACCCCCCCTCCCACCTCCCTCCCCATAACATCTCAGTGGGTCATCCCCATGCACCAAATTGAATCGCCAGTCCATGTCTGATGCAGGATACAGCATGCTCATTGTGGTTTTGATTTGCATTTCTCTAATAATGAGCGATGTTGAGCATCTTTTCATGTGTTTGTTAGCCATCTGTATGTCTTCTTTGGAGAAATGTCTGTTTAGGCCTTTCACCCATTTTTGATTGGATTGTTTGTTTTCCTGGTATTGAGTTGCTTGTATATTTTGGAAATTAATCCTTTGTCAGTTGTTTCATTTGCTATATTTTTTTTCCCATTCTGAAGGTTGTCTTTGCACCTTGATTACAGTTTCCTTTGCTGTGCAAAAGCTTTTAAGTTTAATCAGGTCCCACTTGTTTACTTTTGTTTTTATTTCTGTTACTCTAGGAGGTGGGTCATAAAGGATCTTGCTTTGATTTATGTCATCGAGTGTTCTGCCTATGTTTTCCTCTAAGAGTTTTATAGTTTCTGGTCTTACATTTAGGTCTTTAATCCATTTTGAGTTGATCTTTGTGTATGGTGTTAGAAAGTGTTGTAATTTCATGCTTTTACATGCAGCTGTCCAGTTTTCCCAGCACCATTTATTGAAGAGGCTGCCTTTGCCCCACAGTATATTCTTGCCTCCTTTGTCAAAAATAAGGTACCCATAGGTGCATGGGTTTATTTCTGGGCTTTTTATCTTGTTCCATTGGTCTATATTTCTCTTTTTGTGCCAGTACCATACTGCCTTGATGAATGTTGCTTTGTAGTATAATGAGAAGTAAGGAAGGTTGTTTCCTTCAGCTTCATTCTTTTTTCTCAAGACTGCTTTGGCTATTCAGGGTCTTTTGTGTTTCCATAGGAATTGTGAAATTTTTTGTTCTAGTTCTGTGAAAAATGCCATCAGTAATTTGATAGGGATCACATTGAATCTCTAGATTACATTTAGCAGTATAGTCATTTTTCAGTATATTGATTCTTCCTGCCCAAGAACATGGAATATTTCTCCATCTGTTTACATTCTCTTTGATTTCTTTCATTAGTGTCTTATAATTTTGTGTGTACAGTTCTATTGTCTCCTTAGGTAAGTTTATTCCTAGATAGTTAATCTTTTTGTGGCAATAGTGAATGGAATTGATTCCTTAATTTCTCTTTCTGATTTGTCATTGTTAGTATATAGAAATGCACGTGATTTCTGCATATTGATTTTGCATCCTGCAACTTTGCTAAATTCACTGATTAGTTCTAGTAATTTTCTGATACTATCTTTAGGATTTTCTATGTACAGTAACACGTCATCTGCAAAGAGTGAGAGCTTTACTTCCTTGTTTATCTGGATTCCTTTTATTTCTTTTTCTTCTTTGATTGCTATAGTTAGGACTCCACAACTATGTTGAATAATAGCGGTGAGAGTGGACACCCTTGTCTTTTTCTTGATCTTAGGGGAAATGCTTTCAGTTTCTCACCATTGAGAATAATGTTTGCTGTAGTCTTATCATATATGGCCTTTACTAATGTTGAGATAGGTTCCTTCTATGCCCATTTTTTTAAGAGTTTTAATCATAAATGGGTGCTGAATTTTGTCAAAGGCTTTTTCTCCATCTACCGAGATTATCATATGGTTTTTATCTTTCAATTGGTTAATATGATGTATCACATTGATTGATTTGTGTATATTGAAGAATCCTTGCATTCCTGGAATAAACCCAAATTGATCATGGTGTATGAGCTTTTAGATGTGTTGCAGAATTCTGTTTGCTAAAATTTTGTTGAGGATTTTTGCATCTCTATTCATCAGTGATATTGGCTTGTAGTTTTCTTTTTTTGTGTTGTCTTTGTCTGGTTTTGGTTTAAGGGTGATGGTGGGCTCATAGAATGAGTTTGGAAGTGTTTCTTCCTCTGCAATTTATTGAAAGAGTTTTAAAAGGATAGGCATTAGCTCTTCTCTAAATGTTCGATAGAATTCTCCTGGGAAACCATCTGGTACTGGGCTTTTATATTTTGAGAGATTTATTTTATCACAGCTTCAGTTTCATAATTTCTATTTCTCCCTGGTTCAGTCTTAGAAGACTGAACTTTTCTAAGAATCTGTCCATTTCTTCCAGGTTATGTTTTATTGCCATAGCCTTGTTCATAATAGTCTCTTATGCTCCTTTGTATTTCTGCATTGTCTACTGTAACCTCTACCTTTTCATTTCTAATTTGTTGATTTGATTCTTCTCTCTTCTTTTCTTGATGAGTCTGGCTAAAGGTTTGTCAATTTTGTTTATCTTCTCAAAGAATCAGCTTTTAGTTTTATTAATCTTTACTATTGTTTCTTTCATTTTTTTCATTTTTTTCTGCTCTGATCTTTATGATTTATTTCCTTCTACTAATTTTTTTTTGGGGGGGTTGTTCTTTTTCCAGATTTTTAGGTATAAAGTTAGACTGTCTATTTGGTATTTTTCCTGTTTCTTGAGGTAGGACTGCATTGCTATAACCTTCCCTCTTTGAATCGCTTTTGCTGCATCCCATAGGCTTTGTGTTGTCATGTTTTCGTTGTCATTTGTTTCTAGACATTTTTTGTTTTCCCTTTTGATTTCTTCAGTAACCTATTGGTTATTTAGAAACATGTTGTTTAATCTCTATGTGTTCTGTTTCTTACAGTTGTTTCTTTCTTGTAATTGATATCTTGTCTCATAGCTTTGTGGTTGGAGAAGATGCTTGATACGATTTCAATTTTCTTAAATTTACTGAGGTTTGATTTGTGACCCAAGATGTGGTCTATCCTGGAGAATGTTTCATGTTCACTTGAGAAGAAGGTGTATTATTATGCATGGATGAAATGTCCTGCAAATATCAATGAGATACATCTCTTCTAATGTATCATTTCAGACTTGTGTTCCTTATTAGTTTTCTGTTTTGATGATCTGTCCATTGGTGTGAGTGGGGTGTTAAAGTCTTCTACTATTATTGTGTTACTGTCAATTTCCCCTTTTTTGTCTGTTAGGGTTTGTCTGATGTATTAAGGTGCTTATGTTGGGTGCATAGATATTTACAATTGTTATGTCTTCCTCTTGGCCTGATCCCTTAATCATTATGTAGTGTTCTGCCTTATCTCTTGTAATCTTCTTTATTTTAAGGTCTGTTTTGTCTGATATGAGGATTGCTATTCCAGCTTTCTTCTGCTTCCCATTTGCATGGAATATATTTTCTCATCCTTTCACTTTCAGTCTATATGTGTCTTGAGGTCTAAAGTGTGTTTCTTTCAAATGGCATATATATGGGTCTTGTTTTTGTATCCATTCAACCAGTCTGTGTCTTTTGGTTGGAGTATTTAATCCATTTACATTTAAAGTAATTATTGATATTTATGTTCTTATTGCCATTTTCTTAATCGTCTAGGGTTAATTTTGTAGATCTTTGATCTTCTCTTGTATTTCTTGACTATATAAGTCCCTTTAATATTTCTTGTAAAGCTGATTTGGTGGTACTGAATTCTCTTCACTTTTGCTTGGCTGCAAAGCTCTTGATTTCTCAGTCAGTTTGAATGAGATCCTTGCCAGGTACAGTAATCTTGGTTGTAGATTTTTCCCCTTTCAGTACTTTATATATATCCTGCCATTTCCTTTCGGCCTGCACAGTTTCTGCTGAAAGATCAGCTGTTAAGCATATGAGGTTTTCCTTGTATGTTACTTGTTGCTTCTCTGTTGCTACTTTTAATATTATTTCTTTGTGTTTAGTCTTTGTTAGTTTGCTTAGTATGTGTCTTGGCATGTTGCTCCATGTTTATCCTGTATGGGACTCTTTGTGCCTCTTGGACTTGATTGACTAGTTCCTTTTCCATGTTGGGGAAATTTTCAACTATAATCTCTTCAAAATTTTTCTCATACCCATTCTTTTACTCTTCTTATTCTTGGACCCCTATTATTCGAATGTTGGTTCATTTGGTATCATCCAAGAGATCTCTGAGACTATCCTCAGTTCTTTTCATTCCTTTTACTTTATTCTGCTCTTCAGAAGTTATTTCCACCATTTTATCTTCCAGCTCACTGATTCATCTGCTTCAAATATTCTGCTATTGATTCCTTCTAGAGTATTTTTAATTTCAGTAACTGTGTTGTCTCTGCATGTTTATTCTTTAATTCTTCTAGGTCCTTGTTAATTGCTTATTGCATTTTTTCCATTTAGCTTTCAAGGTTTTTGATCATCTTTTACTATCATTATTCTGAATTCTTTTTCAGGTAGTTTGCCTATTTCCTCTTCATTTACTTGACTTCTGTGTTTCTAGTTTGTTCCTTCATTTCTCTGCCTTTTCATCATTATTATTTTTTAACTTGCTGTGTTTGATGCCTCCTTTTCCCAGGCTTCAAGGTTGAATTCTTTCTTCCTTTTGGTTTCTGGCCCGTCTAAGCTTGTTCCAGTGGTTTGTGTAAGCTTCTTATAGGGTGAGATTTGTGCTGAGTTTTTGTTTGTTGGTTGGTTTGTTTGATTTTCCTCTGATGGGCAAGGCTGAGTGAGGTGGTAATCCTGTCTGCTGATGATTGGGTTTGTATTTTTGTTTTGTTTATTGTTTAGATGAGGTGTAACAACAATTTTTTTAAAAATTTGACTGAGAAAAAAAAAGAGAAAAAGAAAAAAGCTCAAAAGTTTGGTTAGATTAAATGTTTTTCTCGAGTCACTACTGCCAGAGTCCTTTCCCTCACTGGGAGTCACAGTCCACTTCCTCTCCCTAGGATGCCCTCTAACAGTGTGCTGATCTCTGGACCTGCTGTGAAGGCAGCTCAGATTCTCAACTGCTCCTACACCTCTGTGTTCTTGCCTCCAATGTCCACAGCTATCAGAAGTAGTGTGTTTTCTTTTGTGGGAGCTCTTGATGACTTTTTACGTATTCCAGATACAGAGTCTGCCTAGTTGATCGTGTGGATTTAATCTGCAGCTCATGCAGCTGGTGGGAGGTTTTGGGGTCTTCTTCCTTAGCCACACTGCCCCTGGGCTTCAATTGCGATTTTATTTCCACCTCTGGATATGGGTCATCCACTGGGATTTTCTCCTCAGGCTTCCCTAGAGGACTTGGGTTTGCCCTGGAGAGGGCCAGCTGTTTGAGTCACAGGGGTTCTGCCAGCACCAGGGAGTTAGTGGCTAGGGCAGCATGAAATAGAGTGCTCTAGAAAGATATGGCAATCAGTACTGGCCAATATGCTTCAGTGTTCTTGCCTGGTGAAACTCCCTCCCTGACAGAGAAGCCTGGCAGGCCACAGTCCACAGGGTCACAAAGCCAGACACTACCTAAGTGACCCTGTCCCCATAGACGCAAGATGTTTTTTGCTTGTGGCAGCTCTGCCCCAGTGTGAGTTGAGCATGAAGGTGGCACAGGTGTTTGGCTTGTGGGGACCCTGGTGGTGCCAAGTGTGCAAGGACACAGACTGCCTCCACTGCAGGAGTTATGGCCCTATCAAGAGTATCTTTTCGAGCCTCTTGTAGCTGATGATCAGAAGGCCTCTTTGGTCAGTCTTGCTCCATAGCTCCACCCATTCAGGCACTTAGAGGGATCCCTTGCCTGAGGTCCTTCTCTGTTGCTTGGTGCATCAGGCACATAGAGGGGCCCCCTGCCTGGAGCCCTACACTGTAGATCCGCACATCACGCACTTAAAAGGCACCCTGGGTGGGATTCTACTCTGTAGTTCATCGTGTCAAGCATTTGATGGGCCGGCCTCTCTATCATTCAGCTACCAATGCTGACCCATGGTGGGAGAGAGGCTATGGTGATGGCCCCACCCTCTGCATGACTCAGCAGTATCGCCTTGCTTCAGTGGCTGCCCAGCTTTCCTCCACAGGAATTTCCCACCACAGTCTCCTCCCTCATATCCCCTCAATCTGTCTCTCTGCAGTCAACAGCAGCCCTCACCCTGGGATTGCTCCACAATCCCTAAATTCCAGCTCCCAGCCACTGCGCCATCTAGGGTATGTATGGCTGCAGCAAGGACTGTCTGGTTCTCATTCCTTTTAGGCTGCCACAGGTCACCTGTTTCCCTCTCAGCCTTAAATGTTTCTCCTCTGACTCAGACTATTGCCCCAATGTGGGGAGTGGCCCCCTGCTTCAGTTCCTCTACCTGCCTACTAACACCCTCATTTTTTCCCCCTAATTCCTTCATCCTACCAAGTTTTGCGTGAGTCTATATATTCTTTTCTGCTGGTCAGGTACTCCTGTCTGCTCTCAGCTGGTGTGTCCTGACATATCCACGGAGAGAGATATATTCCACGTCCACCTACTCCTCTGCCATCTTGTTCCTCCATAGACGCACTCTTGAAAGACTTACTAAAGGGTCATTAAGTTGCTCCATCAACTTGATTCCTTCCCTCACTTGACACAAGACAAGACTAGGGAGGGATTCACTGAGGGAATTTTCCTTGATGGAATCCATAACATTTCAGACTGCCTGACTTTCCCCTTTACCTTTCCAAGTAGGTCACAGATAAACCAGTTATTGGCATGAAACAGGGGGCCCTAAAGAAGGGAGACTGGAATCTTATGCTCCAGTGGGATAGTTGCAGAGAAATCTGTCAGCCTGTCCTTTGCTGCCACAGGAGCACAGTGAAAGAATGTCTTGAAAAACACTTCAAATATGTCCTCTGGAATTTGTGAAACATTGAGAAGATCAATGCTGAGGTGTCCCTCTCTCCTAGAAAAGTATCAGAACAAGAGGCAGACTGGAGCAGCCTGCAATGAAAGGATGAACAGAGAAGGAAAGGAGGGGTGGTAGTGTTTGAAGAGGCAATAGTGAATGAGTGCTCCCTTTCACCAAAGTGACTAGGATACTCTGATGGTATAGCAAGTATCCAACTGAAAAACCAGCCCTGTTGGGTAAGGCAACCCCACAGTTACCTTCAGTGGGGCAGCAGCTGAGGGGAAAATGAGGGAGATAAGTCAGAAAATGCAACACTATCAAGAAATGTAAAGTTGCAGTAAGAAAGGAAGTAGACCAACGTTGTAGACCCAACAACCTACATACGAAGTGACACACAAGAACCAGTATGTTGGTTCTGCTACAAAGAGAGAAGGGATGATCTGACTGTCATAACATTGATCATATGCAGCTTCTTAAACCATTTATTTCCTTGATCCTGACAATGACCCTAGTGAGGCTAGAACCCACATGGGAATGGTAGACGAGGCATGTCACAAAGATAAGCAAAAACAACAATAGCAAAATCAGAGCCAGCTTTCTTTCCCCATCACAGGCCCTCTTAGTTCACACCATGCCTGATCTGGGAAAAGGAGGAGGAAGTGGTATGAATTGGATCTGAGCTGGAAGTTGATAAAATTGGTCCCAGTGCTTTGGAATCAGGATGACAGATAGAAGTGGTCAAATAAGTTTTATTGTGTGCTTAAGATGCCACCAATTAGACTGGGAAAAAAAGATAATTGAAGCTGTATTAGTGAAGGAAAAAAAGGAAAAAAGGATGTTTCTCCATTGTGCCCTACCAGGTTAGCCCATATATCTGTTGTACTTAAGTGTAAGGAAAGTTCAACAATGCTCAGGAAGATTCCATTTCAAAGAAAACAACCAACCTCTCACCACTTGCAGGTATCAAGAAATATACAAAAGAGATTTAAGCATTTTCCTATATTCAAGTGATGGAGACTAGTTCCACCATTTTCTCACTTCCAAATATTTGTGTCTTCTGTGTCAAGCAATACTGTTGTGAATTTTACAGAGGCCAGGATCTGTGCTTCCTGATAGACATCATGACTCAAAATGATTTCCAACACATCCCACAACAGACAATTAGACTGAACTGGAAGAGTAAGGGGAAGAAAGAAGTCTGGGGAACCTAAGATAGATCTGAGATGTCCTTTTATTTAAATTTATTTATTTTTAATAGGAGGATAATTGCTTTACAATGTTGTATTGATTTCTGCTGAACAGCAACATGAATCAGCCATACATATACATATGTCCCTTCCCTCCTGAACTTCCTTTCCACCTCCCATTCCATCCCTCTAGGTTGTCACAGAGCACCAAGTTGAGCTCCCTATGTCACACAGCAAATTCCCACTGGCTATCCATTTTACATATGGTAATGCATATGTTTCAACGCTACTCAATCTGAGATGCTCTTGATAAACAATTCAGTAAAATGTTGAACTTAATTGTCTTGATAGAGAAAATGTGAAGATTACATATTATAACACTATTGGGTTGTGACTGCATTCTTTCATTCAAAAGTACACTGAGTGCTTAGTACATATCATACTTTATAGTTATAGAAAATAAAGATATTACTTAATAATTATATAATTTTAAGAAAAAGGTTAGTGTAATTAAACAGCTATCAACAACCCACATAAAAACCAATGCGCATCTGCACACACATACACACACTTTAAAGCAATCACTTTAGGGTGACTTTCCTACATGTAGTAGTCGAATGATCAAGAGAAAATGGGATGATGAGTGACTGCTTTGCAGAGAAGATAATCATTACACTGAGTTTGAAAGATGACTAAAAGTCACCCAGGCATACAAGGAATAGAGCTGAGATATTTCTAGGTGAGGGAAGCACATCTTTGGAAGGGATGGAAAACGCCAGTAGTTCATTCAGCTTAGATACCACATGAGTATGTTCAAAGCAGCAAATGTAAATGAAGGAAAAGATCAAGAAGCATGCTTCCCCCAACTCTCAGGGCAAGCTTTGGGATAGTGAAAGAAAGAAACAGTGAGTGGAGCTCGAAGAGTCCTACTGTTCAACTGCAGAACTGTAGTTTCATGGTTTATACGTATGTTATCGTACATGTTAGATTTAGATTTCAGCTGAAATGTTCTACAACTTAAAAAAGAAAAAATCATTTTCCATGGATCTTGAAAAATAATGGAAGGCACATGGACAGATAAAAAGTACCGATAAAAAAAATCCCCAAAGAGAAGACAAAGAATAAATGACGACTATGAATGACTTTCAATACCATTGACATTTTCTGAAGCACTTCCTTTGCTTCAGTGATCTGTTTCCTGTTCTCCTATTATCCCAAATTGCTTCTTGATGCTCTCTATCTCTAAAAACTTTTCTTCAACCCATACTTTAAATAGTCACTGATAAATTCATTCTTTAAATAAATATTATAACTCAGAAAATAAAAATATTAATCCAAAGAAACATCCACTCTAGTGAGGAAAAAAAAATGGAGGCCAGATAACTTACAATATGCCACACACTGTCAGTTGCATGAATAAACAGCTTTGATTCCTGGAGAAAAGGAAAGTGACCTGGAAGAAAATGCATGGTTTCTGGATTTGGTCACATGTGTTCAAATCTCATCTCTGCCATTTCTTAGCTATGGGTTCTTGATTTCACTTTTTCTTTTCTGTTATTATTTCTATCTATACTTCATTACAAAAGAGTCTGAAATGCAGTACTTGGATGCAATCTCAAAAACGACAGAATGATCTCTGTTCATCTCCAAGGCAAACCATTCAATATCACAGTTATCCAAGTCCATGCCCCAACCAGTAACGCTGAAGAAATTGAAGTTGAACGGTTTTATGAAGACCTACAAGACCTTTTAGAACTAACACTCAAAAAAGGTGTCCTTTTCATTATAGGGGACTGCAACGCAAATGTAGGAAGTCAAGAGACACCTGGAGTAACAGGCAAATTTGGCCTTGGAATGTGGAATGAAGCAGGGCAAAGACTAACAGAGTTTTGCCAAGAAAATGCACTGGTCATAGCAAACACCCTCTTCCAAAAACACAAGAGAAGACTACACATGGACATCACCAGATGGTCAACACCAAAATCAGATTGATTATATTCTTTGCAGCCAACGATGGAGAAGCTCTATACAGTCAACAAAAACAAGACCGGGAGCTGACGGTGGCTCAGATCATGAACTCCTTATTACCAAATTCAGACTCAAATTGAAGAAAATAGGTAAAATTGCTAGACCATTCAGGTATGACCTAAATCAAATCCCTTATGATTATACAGTGGAAGTGAGAAGTAGATTTAAGGGCCTAGATCTGATAGGTAGAGTGCCTGATGAACTATGGAATGAGGTTCGTGACATTGTACAGGAGACAGGGATCAAGACCATCCCCATGGAAAAGAAATGCAAAAGAGCAAAATGGCTGTCTGGGGAGGTCTTACAAATAGCTGTGAAAAGAAGAGAGGCGAAAACCAAAGGAGAAAAGGAAAGATATAAGCATCTGAATGCAGAGTTCCAAAGAATAGCAAGAAGAGACAAGAAAGCCTTCTTCAGTGATCAATGCAAAGAAATAGAGGAAAACAACAGAATGGGAAAGACTAGAGATCTCTTCAAGAAAATTAGAGACACCAAGGGAACATTTCATGCAAAAATGGGCTCGATAAAGGGCAGAAATGGTATGGACCTAAAAGAAACAGAAGATATTAAGAAGAGGTGGCAAGAATACACGGAAGAACTGTACAAAAAAGATCTTCACAACCCAGATAATCATGACGATGTGATCACTAATCTAGAGTAAGACATCTTGGAATGTGAAGTCAAGTGGGCCTTAGAAAAGCATCACTATGAACAAAGCTAGTGGAGGTGATGGAATTCCAGTTGAGCTATTTAAAATCCTGAAAGATGATGCTGTGAAAGGGCTGCACTCAATATGCCAGCAAATTTGGAAAACTCAGTAGTGGCCACAGGACTGGAAAAGGTCAGTTTTCATTCCAATCCCAAAGAAAGGCAATGCCAAAGAATGCTCAAACTACCGCACAATTGTACTCATCTCACACGCTAGTAAAGTAATGCTCAACATTCTCCAAGCCAGGCTTCAGCAATACGTGAACCATGAACTTCCTGATGTTCAAGCTGGTTTTAGAAAAGGCAGAGGAACCTGAGATCAAACTTCCAACATCCGCTGGATCATGGAAAAAGCAAGAGAGTTCAAGAAAAATATATATGTCTGCTTGATTGACTATGCCAAAGCCTTTGACTGTGTGGATCACAATAAACTGTGGAAAATTCTGAAAGAGATGGGAATACTAGACCACCTGAACTGCCTCTTGAGAAATCTGTATGCAGGTCAGGAAGCAACAGTTAGAACTGGACATGGAACAACAGACTGGTTCCAAATCGGAAAAGGAGTACGTCAAGGCTGTATATTGTCATCCTGCTTATTTAACTTCTATGCAGAGTACATCATGAGAAATGTTGGACTGGAAGAAGCACAAGCTGGAATCAAAATTGCCAGGAGAAATATTAATAACCTCATATATGCAGATGACACCACCCTTATTGCAGAAAGTGAAGAGGAGCTAAAAAGCCTCTTGATGAAAGTGAAAGAGGGGAGCGAAAAAGTTGGCTTAAAGCTCAACATTCAGTAAGCAAAGATCATGGCATCTGGTCCCATACTTCATGGGAAATAGATGGGGAAACAGTGGAAACAGTGTCAGACTTTACTTTTGGCGGCTCCAAAATCACTGCAGATGGTGACTGCAGCCATGAAATTAAAAGATGCTTACTCCTTGGAAGAAAAGTTATGACCAACCAAGATAGTATATTCAAAAGCAGAGACAGTACTTTTCTGACTAAGGTCCGTCTAGTCAAGGTTATGGTTTTTCCTGTGGTCATGTATGGATGTGAGAGTTGGACTGTGAAGAAGGCTGAGCGCTGAAGAATTGATGCTTTTGAACTGTGGTGTTGGAGAAGACTCTTGAGAGTCCCTTGGACTGCAAGGAGATCCAACCAGTCCATTCTGAAGATCAGCCCTGGGATTTCTTTGGAAGGAATGATGCTAAAGCTGAAGCTCCAGTACTTTGGCCACCTCATGCGAAGTGTTGACTCATTGGAAAAGACTCTGATGCTTGGAGGGATTGAGGGCAGGAGGAGAAGGGGATGACAGAGGATGAGATGGCTGGATGGCATCACTGACTCGATGGATGTGAGTCTGAGTGTGCTCCGGGAGATGGTGATGGAGAGGGAGGCCTGGCATTCTGCGATTCATGGGGTCGCAAAGAGTCAGACACGACTGAGCGGCTGAACTGATACTTCATTTTATCTCCTGTGAAATAACGAATAATAGAACCACCTGTTTTACTGACTCGCAGTAAAGACTGAGTGTAACAGGATAGAAAGTGCTCAGCAGTGTACCTGCCATAGATAACCACTGACTAAGTCATAGTGACAGTGATCATACTGGAGAGGACAAGCATAGGAAGGAGGGAAAATGGAAGCACAGAGGACTGTTTCACAGAAAGGTAAAATGTAAGCTATATCTTAATCCATAAATAGAAATTCACTAGTTGACCAGGAGGATAAAGGGATTTCCAGGCAAAGGGACTATGGTGTTCCCAGGCTGTCTTTTCAGGTTACCACAACCCTGCTCTAGGAAATGACATCTGTCACTATTCTGCCTTACATTCTCAACCTGACTCAGTTCAGTTCAGTTCAGTCACTCAGTGCTGTCTGACTCTTTGTGACCACATGCACTGCTGCATTCCATGCCTTCCTGTTCATCACCAACCTCTGGAGTTTACTCAAACGCATGTCCATTGAGTCGGTGATGCCATCCAACCATCTCATCCTCTGTCATCCCCTTCTCATTCTGCCTTCAATCTTTCCCAGCATCAGGGTCTCTTATAAAGAGTTAGTTCTTCACATCAGGTGGCCAAAATATTGAAGTTTCAGCTTCAGCATCAGTCTTTCCAATGAATACTCAGGACTGATTTCCATTAGGATGGACTTGTTGGATCTCCTTGCAGTCCAAGGGACTCTCAAGAGTCTTCTCCAACACCATGGTTCAAAAGCATAATTCTTCAGGGCTCAGCTTTCTTTATAGTTCAACTCTTATATCCATACATGACTACTGGAAAAAAAATCGCCTTGACTAGGGGGACCTTTGTCAGTAACGTAATGTCTCTGCTTTTTAATATGCTGTCTAGCTTGATCATAAATTTTCTTCCAAGGAGCAAGCGTCTTTTAATTTTATGGTTGCAGTCACCATTTGCAGTGATTTTGGAGCCCCCAAAATAAAGTCCCTCACTGTTTCCATTGTTTCCCCATCTATTTGCCGTGAAGTGATGAGACCAGATGCCATAATCTGAGTTTTCTGAACGTTAAACTTTAAGCCAACCTTTTCACTCTCCTCTTTCACTTTCATCCAGTGGCTCTTTAGTTCTTGCTTGCTTTATGCCCAAAGGGTGGTGTCATCTGCATATCTGAGGTTATTGATATTTCTCCCTGCAATCTTGATTCTAGCTTGTGCTTCGTCCAGCCCAGCATTTCTCATGATGTACTCTGTATAGAAGTTAAATAAGCAGGGTGACAATATACAGCCTTGACGTACTCCTTTCCCAATTCAGAACCAGTCTGTTGTTCAATATCTAGTTCTAACTTTTGCTTTCTGACCTGCATAAAGATTTCTCAGGAGACGGGTCAGATAGTCTGGTATTCCCAACTCTTTAAGAATTTTCTTCAGTTTGTTGTGACGCACACAGTCAACAGCTTTGGCATAGTCAATCAAGCAGTTGTTTTTCTGGAACTCTCTTGCTTTTTTGATGATCCAACGGATGTTGGCAAGTTGATCTTTGGTTCCTCTGCCTTTTCTAAATCCAGCTTAAACATCTGGAAGTTCTCAGTTCACATACTGTTGAAGCCTGGTTTTGAGAATTTTGAGCATTACTTTGCTAGCATGTGAGAATGAGTGCAATTCTGTGGTAGTTTGAACAATCTTTGGCATTGCCTTTCTTTGGGATTGGAATGAAAACTGACCATTCCTGCAGCTATTGCTGAGTTTTCCAAATTTACTGGCATATTGAGTGCAGCACTTTCACAGCATCATCTTTCAGGATTTGAAATAGCTCAACTGGAATTCCATCACCTCCACTAGCTTTGTTCATAGTGATGCTTTCTAAGGCCCACTTGACTTCACATTCCAGGATGTCTGGCTCTAGATGAGTGATCTCACCATCATGATTATCTGGGTCGTGAAGCTCTTTTTCATACAGTTCTTCAGTGTATTCTTGCCACCTCTTCTTAATATCTTCTGTTAGGTCCATACCATTTCTGTCCTTTATCGAGCCCATCTTTGCATGAAATGTTCCCTTGGTATCTCTAATTTTCTTGAAGAGATCTCTAGCCATTCCCATTCTATCGTTTTCCTCTATTTCTTTGCATTGATCATTGAGGAAAGCTTTCTTATCTTTCCTTGCTATTCTTTGGAACTCTGCATTCAGATGGGTATGTTTCCTTTTCTTCTTTGC
Source organism: Capricornis sumatraensis (assembly GCF_032405125.1). Taxonomy (NCBI): domain Eukaryota; kingdom Metazoa; phylum Chordata; class Mammalia; order Artiodactyla; family Bovidae; genus Capricornis; species Capricornis sumatraensis. The sequence continues at coordinate 39,985,169 of NC_091074.1, read as the reverse complement.
CTTTGGAGTCTTTTCTTTTCTCAGGTCTTTGTAAGGCCTCCTCAGACAACCATTTTGCTTTTTTTCCATTTCTTTTTGGGGGATGGTCTTGATGCCTACCTCCTGTACAATGTCATGAACCTCCACCCATAGTTCTTCAGGCATTCTGTCTATCAGATCTAATACCTTGAATCTATTTGTCACTTTCACTGTATAACTGTAAGGGATTTGATTTAGCTCATACTTGAATGGTCTAGTGGTTTTCCCTACTTTCTTCAATTTAAGTCTGAATTTGGCAAAAGGTGTTCATGATCTGAGCTAGTCAGTTCCCACTATTGGTTTCGCTGACTGTATACAGTTTCTGCATGTTTAGCTGCAAAGAATATAATCAATCTGATTTCAGTATTGACCATCTGGTGATGTCCATGTGTAGAGTCTTCTCTTGTGTTGTTGGAAGAGGTTGTTTGCTATGACATATGAATATATATATACATATATATATTGTATATATATATATGTTTTAAATATAAGCCTTATAGAATGGTAGAGTGATAATGTGGAAAAGCTTGCCTCCTATTCAATTCAGTCTGAAAACATTCTCACAATGCCAGGCAAAGCTGGTTACAGTTCATGTTCTGTGCACTAATGTGCTACTGTTATTTCCTTCCTTTCCCCTGAAACCACAAAGTTCTAAAGATGCCCATAGGGCAACATGTAAATCATTATTACTACAAGATAGGCTGGTAATGATGCTATGGAACAGTGTGGAAAGAAATATGGATATTGGGGTTAGACCTAAGTTAAAATTCTAGACATGGACTGAGTGAATTTGGGTAAGGTGAAGAAACCCTTCCCTCATGTCTTCTCCATCCACTCCAGTGTTCTTGCCTGGAGAATCCCAGTGATGGGGGAGCCTGGTGGGCTGCCTTCTAAGGGGTCGCACAGAGTCGGCCACAACTGAAGCGAGTTAGCAGAAGCAGCAGCATGTCTTCTCCATATTTCTGATTAATTCTCACTCATGTTTCAGGTTCAACCAAAGTCACAGCTCTAAAACTTTAGTAATTTCAAAACAGAACTGTTAGCATTTCTCCACACCCTCCATTTCCTATTGCCTCAAAACGTGCTTCCTCAGTGAGCAAAAGTATCAACCTTTTATCCCATTTCTCAGACAAGAACATTATTTGCTTCTGTTGCTTTCTTTCTTTTATTCAAACACTATATCCAACACACCAAGAATTTTTGGCAACAGTATCTTAGAAATAAATTCTGAATCTGATCACTTTTTATAACCTCAAGCAATACCATTTTAGTCCAGGTTCCCATCATTGCTGGATATTGTAATACCCTTCCATCTAAATTCCTACCATCCTGCATCTTATTCTTTGTATGACAATTGGAGTCACCTTTATAAATGTGAATAAGATTACGTCAATTGCCTGCTCAAAATACACCAAAAATTTTTCATCCAAATGAGAGGAAAAAAAGTCCAAAGACTTCTCCATGCCTACCAGACTCTATGGATATACGCTTTTGGCAAATTTTCAAATATAATTACCCACAGTCATCTCCTCACTCTAACCTTGGCTGGCCTTGCTGCTCTAATTTAAACAATGCCAAGCATACCCTAACCTCAGGACCATTACACTGTTTCCTCTGATCCACACATCTCCACTTGTCCCACTTGCTCTTGCACCCAGATCAGTGCTCACAGTCATCTTCTCAGAGAGATCTCCCTTGATTACCCCATCATGGAAATTCTGTCTCCCCAGACCTGTTTTGTGTTATGCTGTTAACTCTTTCTTTTCTCTCCTTAACATTACAGATCTATGCACCACCCTTACGGTACCACCCTTATGGGAGAAAGTGAAGAGGAACTATAAAGAGCCTCTTGATGAAAGTAAAAGAGAAGAGTGAAAAAGTTGGCTTACAACTCAACATTCAGAAAACTAAGATCATGGTAACCAGTCCCATCACTTCATGGCAAATAGATGGGGAAACAATGAAAACAGCGAGACTTTATTGTTTTGGGCTCCAAAATCACTGCAGATGGTGACTGCAGCCATGAAATTAAAAGACAATTGTTCCTTGGAAGAAAAGTTATGATCAACCTAGAAAGCATATTAAAAAGGAGAGACATTATGTTACCAACAAAGGTCCATCTAGTCAAAGCTATGGTTTTTCCAGTAGTCAAGTATGGATGGGAGAATTGAACTATAAAGAAAGCTGAGCACTAAAGAATTGATGCTTTTGAACCGTGGTGTTGGAGAAGATTCTTGAGAGTCCCTTGGACTGCAAGGAGATCCAACCAGTCCATTCTAATGGAAATCAGTCCTGAATATTCATTGGAAGGACTGATGCTAAAGCTGAAACTCCAATACTCTGGCCACCTGATGTGAAGAACTGGCTCATTGGAAAAGACCCTGATGCTGGGAAAGATTGAAGGCAGGAGGAGAAGGGGACGACAGAGGATGAGATGGTTGGATAGTATCACTGATGCAATGGACATGAGTTAGAGTAGGCTCTGGGAGTTGGTGATGGACAGGGAAGCCTGGCATGCTGCGGTTTATGGGGTCACAAAGAGTCAGACATGAATGAGCTACTGAACTGAACTGAACTGATGCATTTGTTTATTATATAGCTCCCCTAATTAATAATAATATCTATGATAATAGAATTTCTGTCTCTTGTTTACTATCTCAGTACTAATCTTAGTACCTTACACATGCTGGGTGGTTTTTAAATGTTTATTGAATGAACAGTGTCTGAATTGTTCCCTCACATACCTCACACATTCAGATACATCTCAGTATTCTCTGGCGATGTGTCCACTGTCATCACCATATATGTTTTTCCATAGCAATTATGATGCATCTGCTTACTTTTCTTTATCTATAATTAGATTATATTCTCTTTAGTGTCATAAAACCACATCCATCTTGTTTACCACTGCATGTCTAATGTTGACCTCAAAAATTCACTGTGTAATAAATTTCAATAAAAAGTGCTTGATCGTGGCATAAGGACTTGTTTAATCCTAAATAAATGAGAATCATGATAATAATAATACATATTCTTAGTTTACATAACTGGAATCTTCTTAACTAGAGCTTGCTAAGGAGAGTATAAAACTTATTAAGAAGTAAGTACAGGTGTGAAAAACAAGCCATTTGTCATTTCTGTTTTAATTTTAGAAGACACAATCAACTTAATTTAGATTTATCATCCACAGAGTAAGTCAGTCTGAAATGAGGAAGATGTCTGTTGTTTTAACCTGCACTCTGGAAGTATTTTCCTGGACAAGGGGAAAACAACAGGCATTGCAACACTGTATTTGCCTCTTTTCTCTTCTATCACTGGGCATTAAATTGAAGCATATTTTTAGTCTGGGACTGTTGTGATAGACTTGCATTCAATGAAGGACCAAATTTAAGCATATGTTTACAGAGTAAATAGAAAAAAACAAAGAGGTAAATTACCTTGCAACTGAAAAGCAGTTGCTAACCTATCAGGAGGGCTGTCACGTGCTTACACCATTATTTTCAAGAGTAGAGATAGAAGATGATCTTAATCCCTAGAAAGAACTAAGTCAAATGACTGCCAAAGCAATAAAGTCACTCAGCAGTGAACTGAGTGACTTCAACACTACAATTTTTGAATTGCTGTTTAGGGTATTTATTGAAAACAGCAATGTGTCCTTTGGAAAGCTTTCTGAGTTTTATATTATAGAATACAGAATTTTGAGACTTCATGTTTGTCCTTTCATAGAAATTTCTAGTAACATAAATGACTAGAATTACAGACTCCAGTGTTACCAATGCCGTCTGAAAAAGGCAAGTGTTCACTATTAAAATTACAGTATTGTAAAGTAAAATAAAATAAAAATAAAAATTAAAAAAACACACACACAAAAAAAATAAAGATTATACAAAACTCTGTCTTAAAAAAAAAATGGGGAAGAATAAACATTATGGCAGACTCTTAGGTCATAGAGTGTATGTCAACAGATCTTCTAAAGGACAAAATCATGTCAATCCAAACCACAGTAGCAGATACTGTGTGGTTATAATAGCACAGTGAGCATGTGGGTGATTTCAGACCCAACACCTACATTTTGCAATGAATACTTTTTCTTTCCTCTGTGAACACCACCAGAAAACTATGCCTTCTCTTCTCAGACTTCAGTGAACCTTTAGTCACCCTGTCTTTAATTATTCAAGAAGTCTTCAAGAAAGAGCAGCTTTAATTTTGAAGATGTTGGAACACACTTGAAAGCTACAAAAAACAGTGTGTCTCTCTCTGCTGACACCAAAGAATAAGTCTTATGAGGTCAAATGACTGAAAAGTAGGTCTTGGTTTGATAGCATTTCTTCCAAGCTCTTGATCTTTGACATTTCAAATCTAGGTATGAAAATGAAATCATTTACATGTTATATTATAAATCTTTTGATTGAAATCTTCAAAGATTTCAATGTAAGTGGTTGATAATGCGATTTCCAAATAAAGCATTAGATACACCATGCTGCTGCAGCTGCTGCTACTAAGTCTCTTCAGTCGTGTCTGATGCTATGTGACCCTATCGACAGCAGCCCACCAGGCTCCTCTGTCCACAGGATTCTCTAGGCAAGAATACTGGAGTGGGTTGCCATTTCCTTCTCCATAGATACACCATATGGCAATAGAAATACACTGGAAATCACAAAGCAAGCACTGACTCCTTATACAGTATTTAATTTCCTTGTTTTATTTTTCTAGCAAATCCTCTCTCTCTCTTTCTTGCTTTCCAAAGTCTTACTGTTTCATAAGTAATCACATAGTTAATGATTTCATATGGTAATCACTTTGATAGTAATATGACAAATGCTTTCAGAAAGGGTGAGTTTGTTAACTTTTGCGCATATTTCTATGGCATAAGCCTAAAACACAGTATGAAACCTTTGACATATTTAATGCCTATTATTTGATTATCAATAGACCTTCCCCAAGGAATTTATATAAATCTCAGAAGGTATTATATAAGTAATCTTTGATGAAATTGTGTGACATATTTTATCTTTTTCAGCCACTCAAGCTCTCTTTTGTTTCCTTAGTTTCAAGCTACTTGCAATGTGCCAGGAGACCTCATTTTATGTGTCAATGTATATTCTAGTGCATAGAAATACTTGCATATAGAAACAAACTATCAAATGTAATTTAAAAAGGGGGGAAAGCCCCACAAAAAGTACAATGGGTACAGAAATAAAATGACAGAATTCAGCATTTGTCAGTGTTATATGTTACTGTGAATCATGCAAATTAATGCAAAAGTTTGTTTTATTGTTTAAATGTTTACATTTTTTAGTACCCAACATTATTTGAAAATTTTATTAAAAAAATTTTTTTGAAAGCACTGAAGAAATCAAAAAGGATGGAACCTCAACATATCAACCTCAACTTGCCCCCCAATTACTGCCTTGAAAAGATATTTTTCAATCTAATGTTCTGAAAGATAATTATTAAAGCTTTGGTTATAACCTTAATTTCTCTGCCTCTCGTCTCTCTCTCGCTCTCACTCATGCTCTCTCTCTCTTTCTCTTACCCTCTTTCATTACCAAAGGAACTAGGGAATAAGTTAAAATTCTCAGGAGACACGAACCATTATTAAATAATTCCAGATACCTGACATGACCAACTATGTTCTAAATTTATCATTTTTATGCTCAGATCTAAGTTCAAAGCTCTAAACTAGCAGCTGTTGTATCTTTATAGATTCCAAGGGCACGGCTATGAATTTTTTACTTTTAGATGTATTTTTTTACTGTTCGTAAAAGTCGGATCTCATAAATCTGCTAGTTTCAAAAATCTGCAGGTTTTTGAATAGTGGCCCTTGTATTTCGATTTAAACCAAATGGGACCAAACTTATTACTTCTTTTCTGAAAGGTCATTTTTCATCAAGATTGTATTAGAAAATAAATCATTTAAAGCCATCCTTTGGATGGTTCCTTGCATGAATGTCTTAAGAACAGGTAGTAAGAGGCTTTCTGCAAAGCAAGGCTGATTTGTTAATCCAAAGTGGTCTGAAGCTGCCACCTTCTGGCATTTAGGCATTATTTCTCCAAATTCAGTATTCTACTGAGGGAACATGGCATAATTAGAACATGCACAGTATCTCCATCAATATTACAGAGAAGTCAGTTAAGCACAACAAAGGCAAAATGCCAACATCATGTGTTCATGTGTGTGAAATATTAAGATGCTGTTATTAGAAGCAGGCTGCAGTGGCAGAGTACTAGAAATCAAAAAAGGCACTACCAAAATCAGACAAGAACTAGTACTTGAGACTGGGGTGTTCATAGATGCCTTAGAAAACAAAGTTTTTGGAGGATACAGATTCTGATTACATTTTTTTTTTCAGTGTTCTTTCTCTTAACTACATTCAGTAAATCACAGCCTGGTACTTTATCGGCATTCTGCTTTAAGGCTAGTCAACTTATTAATCCCTTACTGAATAATTGGATTTTAAACTTGGGAGTACTTAGAATTCAAAATATTATCTCTGCTTACTAAATATTCAAAAATAAAAATTCACACTGTTAACAAAATTAAATATATTTACTATTTTTTTCTTTTAAAAGCAAAATGAAACCTGTTTGATTATACTGATAATTCGTAACAAATGATAGCTTTTTCCTCTTTGGAACAAGTTCTTGGGATCAATCAGAAGCAAAGTTTAGAGCTTGAGTAACAGGCCAGACATGAAAACCTGCTAGGCTCCACTTTGTTTCCCTGTGGCTATTTTTTTTTTCTTTTTTTGGTAATAGCCAAAAAAATAAATTAAGTGTATTACTGTTTTTCCCATTTTCCTGTCTTTCATATAATGCTCTCCTCCAAGTGAAGGGCACCATGGTTAGAATGAATAAAATAGCTCTAAGAAAAGAAACTGGCAACTTCTGTGATGCTGAGTAATTAAACAGACCTACACAGCCTGCTGGAATTAGAGAACATAAGTGAAGATTAATGAGGCCTGAAAATGTAGGATCCCACAGTCTCCAAACAACATGCAAGGTGTTTCACCTCAGCTGTCTCCACGTGGAACAGCTGCCCATTTTCAAGGCAAGCAAAATTGTATTTGTTCCCACTTTCTTACCAAAATGGTTTGTTGAAATCTAGGACAAAAGACTTAGCTTTAAAAAATAAGCTTTGGGGTAAATTATATGCAGAGTTTATCATGCAAAATGCCAGATTGGATGAAGTACACGCTGGATTCAAGATTGCCAGGAGAAATATCAATAACCTCAGATATGACAATGACACCATCCTAATGACAGAAAGCAAAGAGGAACTAAAGGGCCTCTCGATGAAGTGGAAAGAGGATACTGTAAAAGCTGGCTTAAACTCAAAAACTCAACCCAGTCCATGGGGTTGCAAAGAGCTGGACACAACTGAGGACCTGAACAAGACAACCATACTAGTTGGCCTTGTCTTCTGTCCTCGTTGTACAGTGCCCATGAGTAGGTCTGTGTGTTCTGAGGTTATTTCCTAGTTTCCTTCCCAACATGAGTGATCAGGGGCCAAGATCTCAGACAGCACCCCATTGATGAGGGTACAGCTGTGAAAACAGGAAATATGGTCTAGCTTAATATTTCTTCTCCCATGGCTTAGCCCTAGAGTTACAGCCCTTTTGGCAGTAACGGAGTTTGAAGGTTTGCAATATCTTTGATGAAAGAAACTGACTGCAGTAAAAGTTGATTTTCTCAAATTAATTCTATATTCCTGATTTTTGGTAGTGCTACTTCAGTTCACTTCAGTCACTCAGTTGTGTCCAACTCTTTGCAACCCCATGAATCACAGCATACCAGGCCTCCCTGTCCATCACCAACTCCTGAAGTTTACCCAAACTCATGTCCATTGAGTCGGTAATGCCATCCAGCCATCTCATTCTCTGTCGTCCCCTTCTCCTCCTGCCCCCAATCCCTCCCAGCATAAGGGTCTTTTCCAATAAGTCAGCTCTAAGCATGAGGTGGCCAAAGTACTAGAGTTTCAGCTTTAGCATCAGTCCTTCTAATGAATACCCAGGACTGATCTCTTTTAGGATGACTGGTTGGATCTCCTTGCAGTCCAAGGGACTCTCAAGAGTCTTCTCCAACACCACAGTTCAAAAGCATCAATTCTTCGGTGCTCAGCTTTCTTCACAATCCAGCTCTCACATCCTTACATGACCAATGGAAAAACCATAGCCTTAACTAGATGGACCTTTGTTGGCAAAGTAATGTCTCTGCTTTTGAATATGCTATCTAGGTTGGTCATAACTTTCCTTTCAAGGAGTAAGCATCTTTTAATTTCATGGCTGCAATCACCATCTGCAGTGATATTGGAGCCCCAAAAATAAAGTCTGACACTGTTTTCACAGTTTCCCCATCTATTTCCCATGAAGTATGTGACCAGATGCCATGATCTTCGTTTTCTGAATGTTGAGCTTTAAGCCAGCTTTTTCACTCTCCTCTTTCACTTTCATCAAGAGGCTTTTTAGTTCCTCTTCACTTTCTACCATAAGAGTGGTGTCCTCTGCATATCTGAGGTTATTGATACTTCTCCCGGCAATCTTGATTCCAGCTTGTGCTTCATCCAGCCCAGCGTTTCTCATAATGTACTCTGCATAGAAGTTAAATAAGCAGGGTGACAGTATACAGCCTTGACGTACTCCTTTTCCTATTTGGAACCAGTCTGTTCTTCCATGTCCACTTCTAACTGTTGCTTCCTGACTTGAATACAGGTTTCTCAAGAGGCAGGTCAGGTGGTCTAGTATTCCCATCTCTTTCAGAATTTTCCACAGTTTATTGTGTGTTTATTATTCCACACAGTCAAAGGCTTTGGCATAGTCAATAAAGCAGAAATAGATGTTTTTCTCGAACTCTCTTGCTTTTTCCATGATCCAGCAGATGTTGGAAGTTTGATCTCAGGTTCCTCTGCCTTTTCTAAAACCAGCTTGAACATCTGGATATTCACAGTTCACGTATTGCTGAAGCCTGGCTTGGAGAACTTTGAGCATTACTTTACTAGCATGTGAGATGAGTGCAATTGTGCAGTAGTTTGAGCATTCTTTGGCATCACCGTTCTTTGGGATTGGAATGAAAACTGACCTTTTCCAGTCCTGTGGCCACTGCTGAGTTTTCCAAATTTGCTGGCATATTGAGTGCAGCACTTTCACAGCATCATCTTTCAGAATTTGAAATAGCTCAACTGGAATTCCATCACCTCCACTAGCTTTGTTTGTAGTGATGCTTTCTAAAGCCCACTTGATTTCACATCCCAGGATGTCTGGCTCTAGATGAGTGATCACACCATTGTGATTATCTGGGTCATGAAGATCTTTTTTGTACAGTTCTTCCATATGTTCTTGCCACCTCTTCTTAATATCTTCTGTTTCTGTTAGGTCCATATCATTTCTGTCCTTTATCGAGCCAATCTTTGCATGAAATGTTCCCTTGGTATCTCTAATTTTCTTGAAGAGATCTCTAGTCTTTCCCATTCTGTTGTTTTCCTCTATTTCTTTGCATTGATCACTGAGGAAGGCTTTCTTATCTCTCCTTGCTATTCTTTGGAACTCTGCATTCAGATGCTTATATCTTTCCTTTTCTCCTTTGCTTTTCGCTTCTCTTCTTTTCACAGCTATTTGTAAGGCCTCCCCCGACAGTCATTTTACTTTTTTGCATTTCTTTTCCATGGGAGCAACCCCACAACCAAGGAGCAACCCCACGTCCAAGGAGCGGTGGCTGCGTGGGTGCAGGAGGGCCAAGACGAGCTACTCCACATTCAAGGTCAGGAGGGGTGGCTGTGAGGAGATACCCCTCATCCAAAGTAAGGAGCAGCAGCTGCACTTTGCTGGATCAGCCGTGAAGAGATACCCCATGTCCTAGGTAAGAGAAACCCAAGTAAGATGGTAGGGGTTGTGAGAGGCATCAGAGGGCAGACACACAAACCATAATCACAGAAAACTAGTCAATCTAATCACATGTACCACCGCCTTGTCTAACTCAATGAAATTAAGCCATGCCGTGTGGGGCGACCCAAGACGGGCGGGTCATGGTGGAGAGGTCTGACAGAATGTGGTCCACTGGAAAAGGGAATGGCAAACCACTTCAGTATTCTTGCCTTCAGAACCCCATGAACAGTATGAAAAGGCAAAATGATAGGATATTGAAAGAGGAACTCCCCAGGTCTGTAGGTGCCCAATATGCTACAGGAGATCAGTGAGAAATAACTCCAGAAAGAATGAAGGGATGGAGCCAAAGCAAAAACAATACCCACTTGTGGATGTGACTGGTGATAGAAGTAAAGGCTGATGATGTAAAGAGCAATATTGCATAGAAACCTGGAATGTTAGGTCCATGAATCAAGGCAAATTGGAAATAGTCAACAGGAGATGGCAAGAGTGAATGTCGACATTCTAGCAATCAGCGAACTAAAATGCGCTGGAATGGGTGAAATTAACTCAGATGACCATTATATCTACTACTGCGGGCAGGAATCCCTTAGAAGAAGTGGAGTAGCCATCATGGTCAACAAAAGAGTCTGAAATGCAGTACTTGGATGCAATCTCAAAAACGACAGAATGATCTCTGTTCATTTCCAAGGTAAACCATTCAATATCATGGTAATCCAAGTCTATGCCCCAACCAGTAATGCTGACAAAGATGAATGGTTCTGTGAAGACCTACAAGACCTTTTAGAACTAACACCCAAAAGAGATGTCCTTTTCATTATAGGGAACTGGAGTAACAGGCAAATTTGGCCTTGGAATACGGAATGAAGCAGGGCAAAGGCTAATAGAGTTTTGCCAAGAGACCACACTGGTCATAGTGAACACCCTCTTCCAACAACACAAGAGAAGACTCTACACATAGACATCACCAGATGGTCAACACCAAAATCAGATTGATTATATTCTTTGCAGCCAAAGATGCAGAAGCTTTATACAGTCAGCAAAAACAAGACCGGGAGCTGACTGTGGCTCAGATCATGAACTCCTTATTGCCAAATTCAGACTTAGATTGAAGATAGTAGGAAAAACCACTAGACCATTAAGGTATCACCTAAATCAAACTCTCACATATGGTCTATTTAATGTATATATTATGTATAGTGTACATTTAATAATACTCATTGTGAACACTAGTGATCATTGTATTTCTACAGGATTACACAGGGTCAAGAATATTCCTTTGGAAGTATAACTAACTCCATTAGTAAATGTACAAGGATATGCTCTTGAAAGTAAATGTCCTCCAAATGAGAATATCCTTGAATAATTCTTGGTATGGATGTTGAGACAATTGACAGAGATTCTAGTACCTTTCCTTCTCCTACAAATTATAATAATGTAATCATATTTTATCTGTTTTCAGGAAAGGTTCATATTATTATTTGAATTTGTGTAAATATGTAACAATGGGTATTCTGTGTAGTATTTTCAACCAACCCCTTTAGGGATATATTCCATTTGGATAGACAAAAAAAATTGTGTGTGTGTGTTATAAGTCTATTTAGTTCAGAATTTTGAAATGTATTTGAATAATCACATTATAAATTTACTTAAAACAGATAATCAAAATTATGATTTTAGTTATTGCATTCTTTGTTTTATTTTCTAAATACCATTTAGCATACTATAGTTTTTCAGCTAATTTGTTAAATACTTTCTTTGAATTTCTCATTCAAGAGCAAAGTACATTTTTATTTAAAGAAATAGAAATATTTAAAATACATCTTTATTGAATTTAGGTTATTTGAAAGATGGCAGTAAGATAAAGAATCTCTTTTCTGTTTTAGGGCTTGAGAATATTTTTTGACCAGGCACCTCATTAGAAAAAACATTTCTTAGCAAGCACTACTAATACATGTAAATGAATTTACTCAAACATGATACATAGTTATCTATTAACATATTATTTATAAATCATATAAATGGGTAATTTTTAAGAGTTGACAATAAGATTAAATGAAAATATCTATTTTGCTAAATGTATGAAATATTTCAAATACATTGAGTATGGTTTTTTAAATGAAAAACATTTAACTCTTTATGATATAATAATTCAAATGTCTGAGTCTAAGAAATTTATTTTGATACCTCATTTAATAACTTTCATAGCTAGAAAAAGTTATATAAAACCAAACAAAGTCATCATCGGCTGTTCTTAGTTAAGATATGCATTTTTCAATTTCAGCAACAAACTATACAAGGAAATTTGCTGAAATTTAGCTAATAAGTAGACATCTTTTTAAATATAAATTAGATGTTCTGACAAATGACCTATTACAGCTTTTATGCTTTTTGAGCTTGGTGAAATCTATTATGCTTTATGACCACAGGGAATACTGGTCAATAAAAAGAGAAATTACCAATCCATATAATAAATATTAGCAATGTTGAATTACTTTTATTGCATCTCAAATATGTTACATTTAAAATCTAATATGTCCTTAAATACCCCCAGTAGAACATTTTGCCTGCTTGTGAGGAAATCAGACCCTTCATAATCAACCAACCTTCATGTCTTATATTCTCAAAGTTTGAAAACTCAACTCACAAGGAAATCACTAATGTGTGATACTCCTTGGGACCAACTGTGTGTTTCCAGGTATCTTCAGTGATTTACTCTCCAGGACGAACATTGCAATCTATTAGTGTGTGTGTGCTAAGTCACTTCAGTCCTGTCTGACTCTTTGTGACACCATAGATCATAGCCTTCCATGCTCCTCTGTCCATGGGATTCTCCAGGCAAGAAAACTGCAGTGGGTTGCCATGCCCTCCTGTAGAGAATCTCCTTAACCGAGAGATCAAACCTATGTCTCTCATGTCTCCTGCATTGGCAGCCGGGTTCTTACCACTAGCGATTTCTTTAGAGGGCCTAAATCTTTGACGAATACTGTGTGACATATTTAAAAGCATGTCCTCTATTCCCTTTCAAATAGCCTTTTTGAAGTTAGCTAATATAGACGCCCATATACCTTTTTCTCTTTAATCTATTATCATAATCTCACGTGCCATCTCCTAGTCACAGACACATATTACAGGGTGCCTGAGGTGCAGTTAGAAAGACAGCCAATACTTGTGATCAGTTAAGGAACTGAAGTTCCAACCCCAGCTGATGGACTCTCTTTTCATCCTGCACACACTTCTTATAAAGAGGCTAGAAATGAAATTCTTGCATTTCAATGCTGAATCTATGCCTGTGCTATTTTCTCCCATGGCAACAATACTGAGGAAGCAGGTAAGTAGGAAGGGGCTATACTCACTTTGGGATTTACTTGCCCAAAAGGGATTAGTTTAAAAAAATTCAATAATATGCCCATTTATGTTTAAAGAATAATCAAAATACCCCTTATTCTCATTAGATATGTAATAAAAAGCTCTTTTAAGTGAATAAAATAAAATTTAAAATGTCAGTGAGTGGTTCTGATATCCTATCTTTGTTTAGTAAATGTGTTGCGTACCTTTTTCCATCACAAGTGGTGAAAAGGTCATGTCAGACTGAAAAACCCATCAGCGTGATTATCAGATTCAATAATACAATAACAAGATGATCAAGATGTATAATTCAGCTGACAGCCATGCTTGGTTATTTGATGCTTGTTGGCTCCCAGAAACCTTATCTTTATTTGGAAGTACCTACTAAAAGATTCAATGACTTGCTATCACAACACAAGCATTATTGTGCATTTAATGTGATTTCCTGCTGTCTCTGGGAAAAATGAAAATGAGTTCAAATCAAGATGTGAAACCATGTGAAAGGCATATCAAAAGTCAATGGCCATGCTTTAAAAATGGTTTTTATTGCCCAATAACACTACTAAAATGATGAGAAGTTTTTAAGCACAATCTACAAAACAGATACATAATAGACTTCTACTGAGTAATCATATATTTCAAATAAGGGGAAATGGAATTTCCTAGACATTTTTTTTTTATTTGGGGAGAAAAAAGTGTAATCTTTGTTGAATGTGTTTCACATGCACAGCAGATTTGTTCTCCATCACCCAGAATGTAAATCAAAATTGCAAAATAAAACATTGCTTATTCAATCTATTTTATGCAAGCATAAACAAGAAAGCAATAGACAGTGAAGAAACTAGCCAGGCTGTATCTCCAGGTCTCTTGAAAATTATTTCACACAGTATGCTAAATATATCAAATCTCATAAGAAATCATGAGTTGAAAAAATGAGACAATTGTCTGGATAACTTAGTTTCAAATCTTAAATTTTAAACAACTTAACAAATGATGGGCTTGGTTCTCAGAAGAACACTACCAATAGTGACATAGTCTGACTAAGTTTTACTTCCTGATGCCATTGTGCACGCTTTTTGTTGAAGTATTGTCAGGTTGGAGCCAGATAAAATCTGAAATAGCCTCAGATGTTTTGCCAGGGCCTCACTGGCCCAAGTCTCAGGAACACCTGGGATGGAAGTACTCCCTTTTACCCAGGCCCTCAATGACAGATTTCAGAAAGATGTAAAGTTCAAATTAGTTGCAAACGATGAAGAGGAGATTAATAAGGCATCTTTGTTCTTATGGTTTTGATTATATATTTGTCCTATAATGACTTAATAAATTAATATTCTGAAAATATTTTTAAAAGCTCAAAGAAATCCTGTGTTTTTATTTGTAAATAGCGATACAAAAAATTTCTTATATTGTTCATTGTGAGATCTGGATTGTGACAGAGCCAGTGAGTATCACCTATTTCTGAACACAGGGAAATTTTATTCTGGAATGAGAAACTGATAAGAAGGTAGGAAATTAAGTACCATAATATGTGTAATAAAAGACAACTAGAGAAAGTTTTAAAAAATTGTTGAGTGCAATTTAGGTTGGGAAAAAGACTAGTCAGAATAGGCTTTTTAGTCTAATTTATTCTCAGAAGACTTAATGAAAAGGAACAGAGGAGAGGACAAGAAGAAGAGAGGTTTTCTGATGATATAAATTGTTCATACTCCATCAAGCACAGGGCACTGTGGGGACAGGGATGCTGAAAGTATTTCAATATGGCTGAAGTGTCAACACTGAGAGGGAACTTGGCAAAAGAGAAACCTGAAGAGGTAAACACTAGCCTTGAATTGATGGTGTAAGCTTTGAACTTTATCTTGAGAGCAGACATAAGCCGCCTCAACAATGCTGATGATGGGCACTATTATGTGTATTGTATAAAGTGGAAGTTAAAACTCATTTATCAAATGGGATTGTTCAAGGTAGCTTAATATATCAGTCTGAGTTCTGGCAGGAAATTGATGGCACACTTGAGCAAGTTAACTGAGGAGAGTTAAATAAAGGGGCTGTGTATTTATACAATTAGGATGTAGGGAAATCAACAAGGTGCAGGTTTAGTAGGAAGTGATTACTATCTCTAGGCTTAAGATATCTCAGGGACAAAAACTACAAGAGTCTAGAGAAAAAGGTGAATGGAAGGGACTATCTGACACTAGGTAAAAAGAAGTGCCTTATCCACCATGAGCAACAGTTTCCAAAGGAGCAGGTGAAATGAATTACCTTTACCTCATGTTATATTCGTTGAACCCAACAGGAAGCCAAAGGATAAGGAACAATCTTAGAACATAAAGCATGGTAGAGGAAAATAGAAAGGGGATAAAAAGAGGTAATCAAGACAAGCAAGAAATCAATAGCAGAGCTTAAACATAAGTCTGGTCCTCTCTCTCCAGTTCCAAGATCATTAGACACAGTGTGTTTTAAAAATCTTTGAATTAGTAAGAACAAAAGGGACCTTGATAGGCCAATATTTTTTTTTATTTCTATATAATTAAGAAAGTCTATCAGCAAGATATTCAGAAGAGTGGAATTATTTTCTTTGAAATACTTGATACTGCTAGACAATTAAGAACCAAATATGCCACAGAATTTGAGCAATGTGATATGCCTTTATGTTCCTACAAAAAATACATAGTCTGGGTGCTATAAGTAACAGCAGGAAAGAATGAATTTATATTCATTTTAGATGGAAATGACTATTTAAATAACAAATTTCTAGGCCAATTAGAATTTACATCATTTCAAATTCATTTACTTTACTATAAACTAATTTACCAGATAAAGTGCCTTAAGGAATAAAGAAAATTTATTTCATTATTTCTATTTTCTTTAAAATACTGAGAGTCAATTTTTATGTAGGTTGATAAGAAGTCCGGGGTCCACGAGGAGGAGAGAGGGATCTGGGACTTTTGAGGAGGAGATAGGGGTCTGGAGTTCTCAAGGAGGAGAAAAGGACAAATTTTTTTTTTTCTTTAAGCCCAGAGCTGATAACTGCACAACAAAACAACTTGTCTTTCTCAAGGATATGTTTTCCCTTAAACTCTGTACCTGTGGCTACTGCTGAATTTTCCAAATTTGCAGATTTATTGAGTACAGCACTTTCACAGCATTATCTTTTAGGATGTGAAACAGCTCAACTGGAATTCCATCACCTCCACTAGCTTT
Organism: Capricornis sumatraensis; assembly: GCF_032405125.1. Classification (NCBI taxonomy): domain Eukaryota; kingdom Metazoa; phylum Chordata; class Mammalia; order Artiodactyla; family Bovidae; genus Capricornis; species Capricornis sumatraensis. Next base: position 39,968,721 of record NC_091074.1, on the reverse strand, counting down.
GCTCGTAGTGATGCCTCCTAAGGCCCACTTGACTTCACATTCCAGGATGTCTGGCTCTAGGTCAGTGATTACACCATCGTGATTATCTGGGTTGTGAAGATCTTTTTCATACAGTTGTTCTGTGTATTCTTGCCAACTCTTCTTAATATCTTCTGCTTCTGTTTGGTCCATTCAATTTCTGTCCTGTATTGAGCCCATCTTTGCATGAAATGTTACCTTGGTATCTCAGATTTTCTTGAAGAGATCTCTAGTCTTTCCCATTCTGTTGTTTTCCTCTCTTTCTTTGCATTGATCGCTCAGGAAAACTTTCTTATCTCTCCTTGCTAATCCTTGGAACTCTGCATTCAAATAGGTATATCTTTCCTTTTCTCCTTTGCTTTTCACTTCTCTTCTTTTCATAGCTATTTGTAAGGACTCCTCAGACAGCCATTTTGCTTTTTTGTATTTCTTTTCCATGGGGATGGTCTTGATACTTGTCTTCTGCACAATGTCACAAACCTCTGTCCATAGTTCATCAGGCACTCTGTCTATCAGATCTAGTCCCTTAAATCTATTTCTCACCTCCACTGTATAATCATAAGGGATTTGATTTAGGTCATACCAGAATGGTTGGTGGTTTTTCCCCACTTTCTTTAATTTAAATCTGAATTTGTCAATAAGGAGTTCCTGATCTGAGCCACAGTCAGCTCCCAGTCTTGTTTTTGCTGACTGTATAGAGCTTCTCCATCTTTGGCTGCAAAGAGTATAATCAATCTGATTTTGGTGTTGACCATCTGGTGACGTCCATGTGTAGAGTCTTCTCTCGTGTTGTTGGAAGAGGATGTTTGCTATGACCAGTGCAATCTCTTGGCAAACCTCTGTTAACTTCTGCATTGCTTCATTCTGTACTCCAAGGCTAAATTTCCATGTTACTCCAGGTGATTCTTGATTTCCCACTTTTGCATTCCAGTCCCTTATAATGAAAAGGACATCTTTTTTGAGTGTTAGATCTAAAAGGTCTTGTAGGTCTCCATAGAACCATTCATCTTCCTCAGCATTACTGGTTGGAGTATAGACTTGGATTACCATGATATTGAATGGTTTGTCTTGTTCAAGCTGGTTTCAGAAAAGGCAGAGGAACCAGAGATCAAATTGCCAACATCCGCTTGATCATCGAAAAAGCAAGAGAGTTCCAGAAAAACATCTATTTCTGCTTTATTGACTATGTCAAAGCCTTTGACTATGTGGGTCACAATAAACTGTGGAAGATTCTTCAAGAAATGTGAATACCTGCCTCTTGAGAAATCTGTATGCAGGTCAGGAAGCAACAGTTAGAACTGGACATGCAACACAGACTGGTTCCAAATAGGGAAAGGAGTATGTCAAGGCTGTATATTGTGACCCTGCTTACTTAGCTTATATGCAGAGTACATCATGAGAAATGCTGGGCTGGAAGAAGCACAAGCTGGAATCAAGATTGCCAGGAGAAGTATCAATAGCCTCAGATATGCAGACAACACCACCCTTATGGCAGAGTGAAGAGGAACTAAAAAACCTCTTGATGAAAGTGAGAGAAGAGAGTGAAAAAGTTGGCTTAAAGCTCAACATTCAGAAAATGAAGATCATGGCATCTTGTCCCATCACTTCATGGCAAATAGATGGGGAAACAGTGGAAACAAGTGTCAGACTTTATTTTGGGGGGCTCCAAAATCACTGCAGATGGTGACTGCAGCAATGAAATTAAAAGATGCTTACTCCTTGGAAGGAAAGTTATGACCAACCTAGACAGCATTTTAAAAAAGCAGAGACATTACTTTGCCAACAAACCTCCATCTAGTCAAAGCTATGGTTTTTCCAGTGGTCATGTATGGATATGAGAGTTGGACTATAAAGAAAGCTGAGCAATGAAGAATGGATGCTTTTGAACTGTGGTGTTGGAGAAGACTCTTGAGAGTCCCTTGGACTGCAAGGAGATCCAACCAGTCCATTCTAAAGGAGATCAGTCCTGGGTGTTTAATGGAAGGACTGATGTTGCTGAAACTCCAATACTTTGGCCACCTGATGCGGAGAGCTGACTCATTTGAAAAGACCCTGATGCTGGGAAAGATTAAGGGCAGGAGGAGAAGGGGACAACAGAGGATGAGATGGTTGGATGGCATCACCAACTTGATGGACATGGGTTTCAGTGGACTCCAGGAGTTGGTGATGGACAGGGAGGCCTGGCATACTGCAATTCATGGGGTCGCAAAGAGTCGGACACGACTGAGCAACTGAAATGAACTGAAGACAACAGAAGTTGGTGCAATGGTGACCTGAGTATTAGAGTTAGAAGACAAGGACTATATATGGACTAAAATCAGATGTTTTAAAAAGAAGAGGATAAGATGAACAAAATAATTAAAGATAAAGAATTTCAACAGAAAAATGGAATCTAGTTTCTCAAATGGAAATTCTGGAATCAAAAACTACAATATTTGAAATTAAGAGTTCATTAGATGAATTTTTTCAAAGTGGAACAATAAGAAGCATAACTAAATAATTGGAACTAAGGATACCAATAACAAATAGAAAACATTCATAATGAAACACAGAGATTGAGAAAATAGAAAGGAATAGAAATCAAAAAAGAACATGAGACATATATGGGACAGTCAAAATGTCTAGGATGAATTTAAATGGAGATCAACAAGGTGAGTAAGGAAAGAGCAAAAGCAATATCTGAAGAAATGATGGCTGGAGAATATCTGAGACCAAAGAAAAAATAGCCTAGAGACTGAAAAAGCGCTGCAAACACTAAACAGAACAAAGCCACAGATATGGACACTGTAATGAAACTTTTGAGACCCATAACCTAAAGAGAAAGCCTTAAAAGCAGCCTCATAAAAGAAAAGTTTAAAAGTCAACAATAGCCTTCCCACTGACTTTTCCATAGGAACTACAGAATCCAAAGCATTAAAAATTACATATGGGAAATGCTGGAAGAAAATAATTGATAACTTAGGCTTTTTATATTATGTGCAATAAAATGCTATTCAAAAATGAAGGTTAAAAGGGCAAGGAAACTAAATATAAGATAGTAAGAGCAAAATATATGAGATAGGAACAAAAGAAAGCTTCATGTATAGTTTGAAAAGTGGTTAAAAAATCAGAAATATAGAAGATTTGAACATTATTTACCAAATCTACTTAATTGAATGTTTAATGGGCATTTTACTGAAGAGATGCAGAATATAAATTCTTTTCAAGCAGATATGGAAATTTACTAAAATCAAACATATTCTGGGTCATAAATCAGATCTAAACATATTTTATAGGATTGAAATCATATACAGTATATCTTATGACCCCAAAGATAGCAAAAAATATTCAGATTTAGAGGAACAGAAGGAAATGAAAAGCATAACTGAACAATACTATAACTCAATCTGAATAGTGCTATAACTCAGTCCATAACTGATCTGAATAATACTATAACTCAATATGTAACCGATGTTCTTCCCCCAAAAAACACCCAAGCCACAGGTTGCTTCACCAGTGAATTTTAATAAATATGTAATTAACACATGAAGGCTTCCCAGGTGGTGTTAGTAGTAAAGAACCTGCTTGCCAGTTAAGGAGATATAAGAGATGTGGGTTTGACCCCTGGGTCAGGAAGATCCCCTGGAGGAGGGCATGGCAAGTCACTCCAGTACTCTTGCCTGGAGAATCCCTGGACAGAGGAGCCTGGGGGCTACAGTCCACAGGGTCACAAAGAGTTGGACACAACAGAAGTGACTTAATACAACAAAAAAACTAACATGTTAATTAATTAATATATCTAGGACACTGTTCCTAACAACAGAAAGAAGAGCCCTTTTTATGAGGCCAGGATAATATTGACACAAACACATGACAAGATATTAAAGTAAAACAATAAGCAAACAAGTCCCAGGAACATAGATGCAAAAAAATTTCCTAAAGAAAAATATTAGCAGAATAAATCTAGTGATCTGTAAGTATAACACATAATGAGTTATCCTACCAACGTAAAGTTTATTTAGCATTAGAAAATAAATCAATGTAATTTATCACACTAACAGAATAAAAGTGAAAACCCATATGAGAATCTTAAGGGATTCAAAAAGACTCAATCTCCATTTATAATATTAAAACTGTATCAGCAAATTAGTAATAGAAGAGCATTCCCTTAATTTGATTAATGATACTTCCTAAAAAAATCTACGAGTAACATTACTATTACTAGTGAAATGTTGACTGTTTCCTACTGTATTTAAGAACAGGAAAAAAATGCCTATTATTACCACTTCTAATCAACATTGTGTTGGAGGACCTTATCAGGACAGTAAAGCTAGAAAATAAAATGTAAGGAGCTTGAATGGAAGAACTAAAATTGACTTAATGCATAGATATACTGATTGTTTGAAAAGAAAATTTAAAAAGGACTTACAGAAAACCACTATTAGAATTAATGTGAGAATTTAGTGAGGTGGCTGCATTCAAGGTCAGTATACATAAAAAAATAAATCGCATTTCTATATTCTAGAGACATAAAAATGAAAAAGGAATTTTAAAATGCCATTTAAACATCTAATCATTAAATATAAAATATCTATGACTAAAAGTAATGAAAGTTATATAAGGCCATTAAACTAACAATCACAAATAGAGCAAAGAAAAATTAAAGACCTAAATAAATGGAAGGTGTAGAGCAAATGATAAATCCCATACATTGCTGGTATGAGTATAAATTTGTATCATCTCCTAGGAAGATAATTTGGAAATAACACTAACACTGTATATACACATAATCCCTGACCAAGCAATTGAGCTCTGAAGTATATACCCAAGAGAAATGAGTATTTCTGTACATCAAATATACTCCACTAGGTGTTCATTCATTCTGTATACTTGTAACAGTCCCAAACTGGAAACAATACAAATTCCTGTTTAAGGCTGAATAACTGATAAATTGTAGTATATATATACAATTATTTATATAGAAATCACAAAATAAATGCAACTTCTGCTACAGAAAATAACATGGATGAACCTCAAAGCCTGATGCTGAGTGAAGAGTTCAAAATAGTCTTTAATTAGAGAGGCATATTAATTGGAAAGAGGCATGCAGGAACCTCTCAGTTCTGCTAGAAATGTTCTATAGAGGGCTCTAGGTAGTTGTTACACAGGTGGATACATATAGAAAAAATTTCAAGTTGTACACTTAAGATTCAGTCACCTGACTGTATTTAAATTATACTTCAGTTTTTAAAAGGTCAAAGGGACAGGGTAATGGAAGACGCAATTCATCTTCTGAATCACCGTTGTCTCTCACACAGACTATTCAGACTGCACTTTCTTTCATTCGGTGTTGCTATCATTAGTTTAAACACATTTTCAATTCTTGATTATTCATGACATGAAAATACAGTACCATAGCCTAAGATCCTATTTATCATTGTATCCTCAGTTTCTAACTCGTCTGGTTATTAATATATATAAAACAAAAAACAGAAAAGATGATCATGAAGAATAAATGTGGTCATATTTATTATGAACATATAACCTAGGACAGTGCTGAAAACAGCATGTTTAAAAATATTTACTATTTTTCTTCCCTTCCTAGCAGTACAAGCTAATTTTATGCTTAATATGCAGCAATTACAGCAAACTGCTTCTTTCATTCTGTAATTAAATTCTCTCTGTGAAATGTACTGTGGATTTTATTCACTTTTAATAATATGGATTTCTTGCAAAGTATGATTCAAAATATATAACAGAATTACACTGTTGGTCAAATAGCAAACTCTTTGACCGTCCATTAAAGGTGAGTCATCTTTTAATTATTGCAATATAATAATATCCAGGATATAACACTTGATTTTCACTTTGTTTCTGACCAAATATTGTTAAACAACAATAGCTAAAATATATAATGGAAAATATTTCCAAACAGTTCCAAACAGAAGTGATGAAAGTCTAGTTTGATTTGACAATTCAATTATTTTAAATGAATTTGTGAGTAAAAGACTGATATTCTCAATTCATCATTAAGATTCTATCTCTTCTATTGTAATTACTTCTAGGCCATGTAGCATAAACAATGTCTTCTTTGCATGGATCTGGGGCAAAGGAAAGCTACATCTAATGAGATAGACAATTAGCATTAAAAGTAGCAGAAGCTGAGGAACAGGAGAGGCCCTTGTATTTCCCAATCAGAAGTAAATGGCATGATTCCAATATGAATCTTAAAGTGTAATTCACAGGGACAGACACAAAATTACTAACATTGATTTGTGATTAAATTGCTGCTCACACAAGCAGGTCTAGGAAGTGTTATTTCTTGGGTGAGTAGCATCAGGAATATATTCATTTTATGATGGGAAGTTATTTTCCTCAGGAATGACTGAAGAGGTCAACTAATCAAACATAAATTCATATGACTGATAAAAGCATGGGAGGCTAATAATGTTACAAAATAAAGAGCTATTCTAAAAAGGTTAGCCATCTATGAACATGATACTGTGTGATTGGTTTTGATTTGTAATACTACAAAATGATAGGTCTTTAAAGCAAATTTTTTATAGTAGACTTTTAAAAACATTTAGCAGAGAGATCTTAGGACAACCACAATAACTTATCTAGATTATCCACATAATTTCACTAGCTCTTTAGTTTATATTGAACAAATGTTACGTGTGTATCTTCCAGTCAAAGACACTCACCTATTTCACATAAGAATGTAAAGGTGATCTGTTTTGACATATCTCTGGACATTTTCCTTCTATTAAGATGTTTCACAAGTATATATTTTGTTTATTTTACAAATAACCCCAAATAAATATAGCCAAACAATAATCTAGGAAAGTTGTTGCTACTGCTTAAAGAAAAAAGGTAGTTATATTTATTTACTTACATGTTATCCCAAGATAACAATTAATTGCTGAGTTTTTTAAAAAGAATAGTCATGCTGACATAAATATCTTGGTGTTTCTTCACTTTTGATGATCAGAACATCCTAATTATAGTAGATTACAGAGAGATTAAATACCTTAAAAGTGTGTCAAAAGGTGTAGAGAGTCTAGCCAGCTACACTTTAAAGGCGAAGGGAGTAGGAACCTTCTCAGCAGATGGAATGGTGTAGTGTCTGGGGCTGGGGATTTGCATGAATATGAATTACAAATAGCACAGATAACATGGTGTTCAAAAGCTGTTAACGAATCTTGAATGTCAAAGTCATTTAGCTGACATTTGGAGGGACATAATTACCTTAAGAACATGGAAATGGGTTGGTCTAAATTGCATGGGCAGAGAATCACAGGACACACAATGGCATTGCTTTGGCAATAACTGTGACAAGCAGGCATGGCCAAGGAAGCCAAGAATGGCACACATTAATGCAGTGACATTTTTTCAATGCATGCTGCCCTTTCAGAAATATGCATATGAGGCCTAAATAACCTCTGACCCATTATAAAATAACAGTAGACCAAAAAAAAAAAAAAAATCCTACCATAAGCCCTATTACTGGCAGCCTAAAGAACAGAGTTCATTCAGATTTGATGCACACAGTTTTACATATTTCAAACGTTTAAGATACATTTAACATTACTTGACTTCAAAGCCCCATAATTTGTCATAGGCTGACTTACAAGCCACCTAGAGTATTTGCATTGAAAAGACTGACAGTTCCTGATTGTAGAATATGCTCCTGGTAACTAAATAATTTCCTAAATTAACATAAATTATCAATCAAAACTTAAATATGCATTTATAGAGGAAAACTGTTTTTCATCAGTGTCTTACGCATTCAGGTGTATAAAAAGATACCTGAAATGTGAGGCACTGTGAGATCTGGTGGAAGTGTACCAGACAAGGTATATACAATAATAGGTCAGTTCATGGTTTCCTGGAGGAGAAACACGGTAGAGACCCGCAAGAGAGCCTATTTTACTCCCTAATATTTGGCATTGGTGCTATACCTTGGGTATCAACATGATATAAGAGGACACCAAAAGAAAGTAATGTTCCATTAACATTTAATCAGATAATTCACATATCATTCCTGAAATACTAATTAAAATTCAACACCAGTGATGCACTGAACACTTTACTATCTACCCACTAAAAGCAAATTTGTGAATTCAAATTAATATTTTATTTGCAAAAGTGAATGAGATACTTAACTTCTTTAACAGATCAATGTCTCAGGCTGCAACAACATTTGGAGTCCAGCAAGTAGACTTCAATTTACACTTTTATTTACCTCCATTCTGATGCTAGCCCTGATGAACTCCAGCCTCAATGATCAAAATTTCTTATCTTCAAAGGCACGGTGGTCTGTTCCACACCATTTTACATTTGCTTACTTCTGTATTGTTTGCTAATCTTTCATATACATCAGTATTTCTTTCTCTGTGGAATCACATAAATTATGTATGGAATGATTAACATTATATTGAGGATATAATAGTTACTGATAGAATTTGTTGATAGAATGACACTGCTGTGTGATGAAAACAACAAACAGGTTGTCTATTGTATGCTAGGAACCGTGTTAAAATATGGAATAATAATTTTACAAGAAATGTAGCTCTTTCTAATGGAGATCACAGCCTGGAAAAGTCAGAAAGTGGGCATTTGGATACATAGTTAGCAGTCAAAGTGATTGGGAGACAGACAGACACAATGATAATTACTATTACTATTGAATACAATAGAAAAATATCATGAGTAAGTAAGGTGGAAGATTCAAAGAGGTTCTGTTAGTGAAAGGAATAAAACCACACATCATAGAGAGGGCTATTTATTAATTGTAAAATATTTCAAGGTCAAACTTGAGTAATTTGAGATCACACAAAATTAAATTGACACAACAATTTAAATGACAGAAATAAAATCAATATAGGTTATCTCTAATCTGAGTGAACAAAATACTGAAATCATTACTATCTGTAAGGTACTCTACCCTAAAGGACTTGATTCTGAAGTATAATCATCATAACCAAAACTGGTTCATTCATCTAATGAATGAATACTGAGCCCACACTCTTCTCAGACAAGATGCTGACGGGTTGGGAGAGCAAAGTCATCAGGACAGATCAGTCATGTCCTCAAAACAGTATTTTTCTTTGAACAAAGGGTGCTTATTTTGGTTGGCTCGATATATATCTAAAATTACAAATGATTAGGCAATGGCAACCCACTCCAGTATTCTTGCCTGGAGAATCCCAGGGATGGGGGAGCGTGGTGGGCTGCCGTCTATGGGGTTGCATAGAGTCAGGCACAACTGAAGTGACTCAGCACAGCTCATAGTTACATCTTCTTTGTAATAATAATAATACATGCGTGTCATGGGAAGATTTGAAAACAGAAAAAAAAGGAGTTAAAAAACTATAAAACTTTGATAATTTTCTCTTGAATACCTGTATTTTAAATTTAAACATGTTATTTTAAAACCTGATATCTTACTGTATACAGAATTTTATACATTTTAATATAGCTTTATGTTTTATTCTCCTTATAAATCTTCATAACCATGAATATTATGTTTTCATATTTTTTTCAACTCATTTATTCCACAAGTGGTCATTCAGGATATACAACGCTGCTGACACCATTCTATATGCAGTGATACTCCCAGAAACAGGGAAATAAGTTTCTTGCTATCAGGAATCTCTGAGTGGCTCATATGGCTTTGCTCTAATTAATTCTTTTTATTCACTGTTTTTGGACAATATTATTTATCACTAGAATAATGAAGCACAATGAAAGCCTTATATAAATATGTCCTTCAAATACTTGATAATTACCTAATGATATAGTTCTTGAAATGTCCTAAGTCATAAGCATGTATAGCTTAATATTTTTGATACATTCTGTAAAATTTCTTTAAAGAAGAATTTGATAAGTATTCACATGCCCACCTGCTGTGTATGAATGTGGATAGCATTACACCTCAATGCTATTACAGTTATGTTTTAAAGTTCTGTCAATAGTCAAAACACATCTGAAATTGGCTTTATTTTTTATAAGATTGCATAGATTTTCTTAAGTTCATTGGTAACATGTATTTTTATTATTTAAACTGTTTGTGCAAAACATTTGCTCATTAGTCAATTGATGGTATCTTTAATGGATTCCTAAGTGTAATTCGTGTGGTTCAGTCTGTAATTTTTATAAGTATTTTCTTTTGAATAAAATGGCTTCACACTGGAAAAGTGCTTTCTTAAGCCAATTATTTACCTCTTTTCATAGAGATTTATGTTTCACACAAACTACTTTAATCATTTATTTTTTTATTGATATAACATATGAGATAAATGTCTAACTTGGTTTTCTTCCACATCAGCATGGCAGCAGCACTTAAACTTATCTCTTTATTTCCAGGTGGTAAATATATTTTTCTATTTCATGTCTCATAACATTAGATAGAACTTCTAAAACAATGTTCATGATAGCAGTGATAGCTACCATGATGGTCTCATTTTGATCTTAATAAAAATTACTTAGTATTTCCCTTTTAATTGCATGGTTAGCTGTTGACTTATAGGTGCATTTTTTAGTGAAGTTAAAGAAATACCCTTCAGTTATTAGTTCATCAAGAGTTTATTTTTATCAGAAACCGGTATTATATCTTCTTACATGCCTTATAAGCATGTACTAAGAACTCCTCAGTTTTTTTACTCTTACGTACTGATAGACTATAGTACTCGGTTTCCTAAAATTAAATTCCCATTTGTATATCCTAAATAAATTCTTATAATTTATTATATTTTAATAAGCTACTGAAATTTATTTATTGGTGTTTTGTTTAAAAGTTTTGTATCTATATTCCAATGTGAGATTTGTATGTAGATTTGTTTTTCTGCATTGTCTTTGTAAGGTTTGAGAATAGGGTTTTTAGAGTTTCATGCAATAAAAACAGTCTGTTTCTATGACAGATAAACAATTGGGACTAGGATTATCCTAACTCTTCTTACAAGATTTAATAATCATATCACTACATCAGTGTGCCCAAAACTCTCTTCAGATACTGAGGATCATATCTGGACTCCAAAGAAAACCAGGAATTGCTATACAAATAGAGAGGGGGAAGATTTTTATTTACATTGAGTCAGAGGTTTCTCTTTAATGTAAAGAAGTTAAATAAATAGTCTTCTGTTATTAGTTCATCAAGAGTTTATTTTTATCAGAAACAGGTTTACTCACAGCATAGATTTTACACCACACCTGACTTTTGATACCAACATAATATTTGGTTTTTGTTTCTTTCTTGCGTTTCATTTTGTCTTATTTTAATGCTACTCAATAGTATAAGACTTTTACTCTGTGGTTATATGGAGTAGGTTTATTTATCAGTTTAAAAAGAAATAGTTCTACCATATTCCCTTTAAATAACTAATGTGATTTGTACATCTTATAGATTTTCTTTGGAATTAATTATTCCCTGTAAGTTAATTGCTGTGAATGCATAATTAATTAACTAATTCTAGGTGAGGTGTCACCTAAGTAGTTGGCAGAATGTCTTTAAAACTAATAATTTGTTCTCCAACTATTTGCACTTATTTCAAAGTGCTACTTTCTTTTTAATGTCTGTAAATCTCAGATTACTACACATGGAACAGGTTCTGTGGCATGACAAACTTAATTAGAGAAAAGGAAATATGGTGCTGTAGAACTTATGAGAACACATTTTCAAAGTTTAAACTGGTGACTTTCAAACTTGTGAGGGAAACACAATATTGTATTCTTTGTCATGTGGTCACGGGTTACTTGTACACATGTGTGCGTACATAACTGACGTCACTTGGCTCAATGAACAATACCAAGTTATCAAGGCATCCATGAGAACTGCATTTATGAAATTCACTACATTATTTCCTTTTGTATCTATTCCCTTGGCATTTCCTTCCATTTAAAAAAGTACAACGGTTTTAATTTTCTTACTCTGGAATTTCTCCAATTTGACTTGGTCAAGATAATTGATTCCTTTCATGTCTTTTGAGTTTCATTTTCTTCAAATTAAATAGATTCTGTGGATTTGATAATTTCTGAGATCTGATCCTTTTGAAACATATTATAATTAATAGGTGATGAATTATATGGACATTGTAGACCACATTAATGACCTGATGGTGAATTCAGAGTTATTTTTTAACTTAGTTGCATTTATTCATAGCTAATTAATTTAAATCCATTTACTCTGAGTATCTTCATATGAAAATAATGATAGTAATAGATCCTATATCACAGAATTGTAGGGAAATTTTTTTAAAAAGATATGTTCACAAAAACTTTTACAGTGTCTAATATGTGATGGGTGTTCAATAACTTTTGTTATTATAATGATTATTATTCTTCTTTCACATTGACAGGCATGCTTTTAAACAAGTACTGATATCAATGAGGACATTGCATCCTATAAAACATATTTATTAAAAAAGCTACAGTAATCATCTACATTATTATTTTTAGTTAAATTTTATTCAATTGTAATAAATTGACTTGTGAACAATTTTTGGAAACCTTTTACAATTCTTCATTTTAATCTTTACATCTTTATTACAAGTATACTAAAATGTTATAGGCATAGTGAGACTGATTTTGAATAGCCTTTGATAGTTTTGTGATTTCATCTTGCAAACACTAAAACAATAAGAGCTGAATTAATGTCAAGTGGCTTTTCAGTGGGCTGAGAGATTATTCAATGGGCTGAGAGATTCATCATTAGTACCAAGCAAAACCCATATGAAAGAACAACTCTGTAAATCCTAGCTACTAAAATTGAGTCAAATTTTTTAATAGAGATAGTAGACATGAATCAAATTTACAAGTGACACAGAACTGGACATAAAGATCAGGAAAATAATAGGTTTCAACATAGCTTATCAAAATTAAAAATTGGCAAAATTGAGCAAGTGAAGCAGAACAGGGACAATCAAACTCCAAAAGCAGAAGTATAATGTTAAAAAAAAAAAGTGAGAGGAGTGATTTCCTTATTAGTTATGTGAGTAAAAATTCAGGTTTGGATTGACTATAAACTTAACGAATGACAAGTCTGCTGAAAAAATACAACACAATTATAGGATTTATTTTAAGAATAGGAAATGATTAGTCTTCAACAAAGGAGGCAAGAGTATAAAGTGGAAAAAGTCTCTTCAGAAGTGGTGTTGGGAAAACTGGACAGCCACATGTAAATCAATGAAGTCAGATCACACCCTCACACCATACACAAAAATAATTCAAATAACTTAAAGACTTCAATAAAAGATGAAAAGTGAAAGTGAAATTTGCTCAGTTATGCTCATGGAATTCTCTAGCCCAGAATACTGGAGTGGGTAGCCTTTCCCTTCTCTAGGGGATTTTCCCAACCCAGGGATCAAACCCAGGTCTCCCGCACTGCAGGCAGATTCTTTACCAGCTGAGCCACAAGGGAAGCCCATCAAGAAAAGATATTATATCATAAAACTCTTAGAAGAGAACATAGGCAAAATATTCTCTGACATAATTCCTACTGACATCATCTTACCTCAGTCTCCCAAAGCAAAAGAAATAAAAATAAATAAATAGGACCTAATCAAACTTGCAAGCATCTGCACAGCAAAGGGAATCATCAACAAAATGAAAAGACAATCTACAGAACAGGTGAAAACATTTGCAAACGATATGACCAACAATGGCTTAATTTCCAAAATAGACAAAGAGCTCATACAACTCAACAACAGTAAAAACAACTCAATTTGAAAAAGAACATTGAGCACTGTGTATGTGCTCAGTTTTGTCTGACTCTTTGCAACCCCATGGACTGTAGACCACCAGGCTCCTCTGTAATGGAATTCTCAAGAGACACAGATATAAAGAACAGACTTTTGGACTCTGGGAGAAGGTAAGGGTGGGATGATTTGAGACAATAGCATTGAAACATGTATATTAACATATGTGAAATAGATTACCAGTCCAAGTTTGATACATGAAACAGAGATTTCAAAGCCAGTGCACTGGGACAACCCAGAAGGATGGGTTGGGGTGTGAGGTGGGAGGGAGATTCGGGATGGGTGAGGTGGGAGGGAGATTCGGGATGGGGGACACATGTACACCTGTGGATGATTCATGTCAATGTATGGCAAGACCCACCAAAATATTGTAATTATCCTCAAATTAAAATGAATAAATTAATTTAAAAAAAATACTGGAGCAGATTACCATTTCCTACTCAGGGGATCTTGATGGGCTACAGTCCATAAGGCCAAAAAGAGTCAAAGGGCAACTGAGAATGTGCACACAAACCAATTCATAAATAAATACTTATTTGTGACTATGCTTAGCTCAGTTCAGTTCAGTCATGTTCAACTCTTTGCGATCCCATGGACTGCAGTACGCAAGCTTCCCTGTCCATCACCAATTACCAGAGCTTACTCAAACTCATGTCCCTTGAGTTGGTCATGCCATCCAACCATCTCATCCTCTGTCGTCCCCTTTTCCTCACACCTTCAATCATTCCCAGCATCAGGGTCTTTTCAAATGAGTCAGTTCTTCCCATCAGGTGGCCAAAATATTGGAGTTTCAGCTTCAACATTAGTCCTTCCAATGAATATTCAGGACTTATTGCCTTTAGGATGGACTGGTTGCATCTCTGTGCAACCAGAGTCTCAAGGGACTCTCAAGAGTCTTCTCCAACACCACAGTTCAAAAGCATCAATCCTTCAGCACTCAGCTTTCTTTATAGTCCAACTCTCACATCCATACATGACTAATAGAAAAATCAAATATTTGACTAAGTGGAGCTTTGTTGGTAAAGTAATATCTCTGCTTTTGCATATGCTATCTAGGTTGGTCATAACTTTTCTTCCAAGGAGCAAGTGTCTTTTCATTACATCTGCAGTGATTTCGGAGCCCCCCCAAAATAAAGTCTGTCACTGTTTCCATTGTTTTCCCATCCACTTGCCATGAAGTGCTGGGAAAAGATGCCATGATCTTCGTTTTCTGAATGTTGAGCTTTAAGTCAACTTTTTCACTCTCCTCTTTCACTTTCATCAAGAGGCTTTTTAGTTCTTCTTCACTTTCTGCTATAAGGGTGGTGTCAGCTGCATATCTGAAGTTACTGATATTTCTCCCAGCAATCTTGATTTCAGCTTCTGCTTCATTCAGTCCAGCATTTCTCATGATGTACTCTGCATATAAGTTAAATAAGCAGGGTGACAATATACAGCCTTGACGTACTCCTTTTCCTATTTGGAACCAGTCTGTTGTTCCATGTCCAGTTCTAACTGTTGCTTCTTGACCTGCATACAGATTTCTCAAGAGGCAGGTCAGGTGGTCTGGTATTCCCATCTCTTCCAGAATTTTCCATAGTTTGTTGTGATCCACACAGTCAAAGGCTTTAGAATAGTCAATAAAGCAGAAGTAGATGTTTTCCTGGAACTCTCTTGCTTCTTCAATGATCCAACAGATATTGGCAATTTGATTTCTGGTTCCTCTGCCTTTTTAAAATCCAGCTTGAACAACTGGAATTTCACAGTTCATGTACTGTTGAAGCCTGGCTTGGAGAATTTTGAGCATTACTTTACTAGCGTGTGAGATGAGTGCAATTGTGCGGTAGTTTGAGCATTCTTTGGCATTGCCTTTCTTTGGGATTGGAATGAAAACTGACCATTTCCAGTCCTGTGGCCACTGCTGAGTTTTCCAAATTTGCTGACTTATTGAATGTAACACTTTCACAGCATCATATTTCTGTATTTGAAATAGCTCAACTGGAATTAAATTACCTCCACTGGCTTTGTTCGTAGTGATGCTTCCTAAGGCCCACTTGACTTCACATTCCAGGATGTCTGGCTCTGGCTGAATGATCACACCATCGTGATTATCTGGGTCATGAAGATCTTTTTTGTATAGTTCTGTTTATTCTTGCCACCTCTTCTTAATCTCTTCTGCTTCTGTTAGGTCCATACCTTTCTGTCTTCATTGTGCCTATCTTTGCATGAAATGTTCCCTTGGTGTCTCTCATTTTCTTGAAGAGATCTCTAGTCTTTCCCATTCTGTTGTTTTCCTCTATTTCTTTGCATTGATCACTGAGGAAGGTTTTTTCTCTCCTTTCTATTCTTTGGAACTCTTCATTCAAATGGGTAAATCTCAATATTTGTTGTGTATATGTATTTTGGGGCTTCCCTGGTGGGTCAGAGGTTAAAGCGTCTGCCTGCAGTGTGGGAGACCCAGGTTCAATCCCTGGGTTGGGAAGATCCCCTGGGGAAGGAAATGGCAACCCATTCCAGTATTCTTTCCTGGAGAATCCCATGGACAGAG
This sequence comes from Capricornis sumatraensis, assembly GCF_032405125.1. Lineage (NCBI taxonomy): Eukaryota > Metazoa > Chordata > Mammalia > Artiodactyla > Bovidae > Capricornis > Capricornis sumatraensis. Next base: position 39,952,443 of record NC_091074.1, on the reverse strand, counting down.
GAGCCTGGTGGGCTACAGTCCACAGGGTCAAAAAGAGTCGGACACGACTGAGCTACTTCACTGTCACTTTCATGTATATCTTGCAAGCTTATTAAAATCTTAATAAAAAGGTAGACCATAAATTTAAAAATTAAACAAATTATGATTTGCTGAATATGTTTTTGAGAAGAATTAATTTCCAAAGACCCAAGTTTGGTTGGTCTTTAAAAACTCAAAGTCTGGGAGCCTAAAGATCTCTGTTTTTGTTTACAGAAGAGGGTAGGTGGGTTGGAAAGTGAATTTTGGGCCAAGCAGGAGAGTGAAGACACAACTGAGGGATGAGGGCTAGGGAAAACGAAGTGCAAGCTTGATCTAAAAACACATGCTTTCATTTTTCCCAACTCTGGACCAACGAAATAAAATGTGTTTCCCCTTAGAATGTGGTGTTTCCATTATGCCTGTTGAAGGTCTTGGGCCACAGACTCAGGTGTGAGAGAAACACTATTTTGTTTCCTTATATCAACCCCTTCCTCACTGAGATGTGAGAAATCCCTATGAGTAGCCTATGAGAAATCCCTATGAGTAATCCCTATGAGTCCCTCATTCAAGGGTATAAGACTCAAACTGAAAATGATGCAAGAAATTACGGGAAGGAATGATAATTTTCAGTGTATCCTGGTAACTGCTGGCAACCTCATCTCCAAGTCCAGAGCAACCACTCAAAATCCAGTGGCTCTCCATTTCTTGCCACGTACACGATAAAGGAATATCACTTTGGGATAGGATCCTGTGGGGGCTTCCCTGATAGCTCAATTGGTAAAGAATCTACCTGCAATGCAGGAGACCCCTGTTCAGTTCCTGGGTTGGGAAGATCACCTGGAAAAGGAAAAGGCTACCTGCTTCAGTATTCTGGCCTGGAGAATTCCATGGACTGTATAGTCCATGGGGTTGCAAAGAGTCAGACACAACTGAGTGACTTTCACGTTAGGATCCTGTGATTCAAGTCTCATCTCCCGAGGTGCACCATGCTACCAACACTTGTATGGGTTTGCACCCTCCCTGCTTCTTTGCCACAGGGTACTTCCTGGGTCCCATTATTCCCTGGACAATCCCCCCCAACATGCCTTCACTCACCCCAAACCCTATCTCATTCCCTGACCCAATAAAGCTTCAGCATCAACTTTGAAAAGATCCCTCTCTTTCCTTTCTTGTCAGTAAATCAAATGGAATTTCTTCAATTGGCTTTGAATTTCTGAAACAGAAAATTTGTTTTTCATGTCATTCTTACTGTTCAAATAAAGATTCCCAAAAGTCTGGTTGACTCAAATGACAGAGAAGAGAAAAACAAATTAAAAAGCTAATAAAAGTTATTATTTCAAAAACAAATCATACCTTTTACAAACCATTTCTGCTTGAAAGTATGGTCATAGTTTTTAACAGTCACATGAAAATTCTGCTAACAGATCACTGGCAAATCACAAATATTGCTTTCTGAATTTCCTTAATGTTGAAATCATTTTTATAATATTGATAAATGTCATTTAGTTAAGAATAGGAGTTGTAAAAACATATAATGGCAAATTAATGTAGAAAGTAAAAAAATAATTCAGATTGTTTCTCTAGGACTGAGGAACAGAAGAACTGAAACTATCAATATTAATAGGTAAGTCAGTGAATGTAAAATCCTGATGTTTAAGAGCTTTGGAGGAAATTCACTGTAATTTTGCAACAGTATGATTATATAACCATTATCTGTGACTCTGAATGTTCCTTATTTTGGAACCTTTCAGGAGTCTCTGTAAAAAGGTCAACCTCAGTATTCCATTTTAGATCAATTATTTTTGATAATGATTAGATGAAATCAAGGGTAATATTCAAAATATTGTTTTAAGTAAGAGAGATACATGGATCCGTTAGGCAGATATAAAAAGCAAAGTTCTATGGTACCTGGCTTGAACCCTGTACTTAAAAGTTGGAGCATGAAAAGGTATGAAGCTTGCGGAGAAAGGAGCTATAATGGGACTGGTTCTGGGAAATGATTTGCCTATTTCTGGCAAAGTATTTCAATATTTTAACAACTCCACTAGTGTAGCAGGTATCAGCTCGGTGTGTAACCATGTATGTATCATTCGGTGAGTCAGAGAAGTTGGGTCAAGTAAATGCAAATATATATTTCCTCTCTGAATAATGGAAATGAAAAATGACAGGAAATTAATTACATGTTACAGATGACAGAGGAAGGATATAATTTCAAATTTAGTCTAAGGGTACACACTATCTTAAGCAGTATTTTAACATTTTTTATATTTAACTCCACCTGGTCACAAAAACATTCCTGATCTCCTCATTTAAAATAAAATATGTCTCCCAGGTCCCCACTGTTAGCCTTGTTCCCATGTTTCCAACCCTGTGTCTGTGTCCTTCATATCATACATCACTACTTGTAATGTTTTAAATTTATATGTCTGTTAGTTTAAATGTCAGGGCTTCACATTTATTTGGTAATTGTTCTGTATGTGCACGTGCTTGTGTGTGTCTGCTTATCCTGTTTTTTTTGCTTGAACTCAAGCTTCTTGAGACCAGGACCACTTTTTTACCAGGCATATCTGTTTCCCTTGTATTCACAGTGCCTGGCACAAAGATGATCAATAATTTATTGACTAAAATAATGATCCAAAACCATTAGCCAATCACTCCACCTCCATTTCATCACTTAATGTTTTTTAAAATGGTGTGAACTCCTTGAGAATAGGGGGCAGGTCTCTCTTGTCTGTGTGTGTATAATGGTCTGTTACCCAGGGTCAAACCCAAAGATGGAGTTATTAAATGGCAGCTGAAAGCCAAAAGGAAGACAGAGGAAGCTGCTTCTATTACTTCTCCACAACAAAGACACAATTATTTGGCCAGACTCAGATGCTTAACTAATCAAAGGCTGAATCTCAACCGCCAAACATGGGGTTTATTCCAAGATCATATGACTTATAATGAAAAAAAAAAGAAAGGAATGCAAACTATTTCTGCCTGAAAGCATGCTCTTACTGTAAAAGTCATATGAAAAATCCAGCAGCAAGTCACTGACAAATCACAAGCATTGTTGTCTGAGTTTTCTGAATTATAAATTTCAAATGCTTCATCTAAGAAAACCAAGAAATAATAATAACCTAATTCTGATGTCTCTCCCAGCTTCTAGAAAGATAGAAAAATTTACAAATAGTTAAATCTTTCTCCACCTCAGGGAACCAAAAAGGATACTTGACACTCTCCTTCAAAGCTTTAGATTTGGGATTCATAGGAGGACTGTGTTAATTTTTTAACGATTTGATGCAATGCAGCATTCACATGGCTACAGTCTATGGTGTTGCAAAAGACTCGGACACGCCTCAGTGACTAAACAACAGTAACAACATTCACAAGAACTGGGAAAGTCCTGCAGTGAGACAAACCCAGGGACAGGGCGAGATGCCCTCTGGTTAGTCTGCTGCTGCTGTCATATGCTGCCTTAGAACAAATGGTGGTCGCTGGGTCTTTGCATTTCAGTTGAGAAGCAATGAATATATCAGTTTTATTCATATAAAATTATCCACATTTTTTAAATATTTTGGAAAATAATAAACAATGCCTTTTTTAAACCTTTCAGTTAAAAAATGGCACTGCTCTTCAGAATACAAAATATACTGTGATTATGAAATTAGAGACACAGTATGTGCCTTTTGGCAAATAAACTTACAGGATTTCCAGGTAAATCTAGATATCACAAAGAACAGTTTGGTTGTTTTTGTGTGTGTGTGTGTGTTTTATTTTAGTATATGCATGTTTCATGCAACATACATGAAAAAAATTATTTGTGGTTATATGAAATTCAAGTTTATCTGAGTGTCCAGGAAATACTTCCAAAAGTTTGAAGTCCAATGTTTCTACCAACTACTTTTGGCTATTGATTTAAACTCTTTGCTCCTCCCATGTCTGGCAAATGAGAGTGGACACATCTACCTTGCACAGCTTTTGAGGCAGCTAAATGAGACAATGTGTTTCCTCGTATAGGCGCCAGATCAGAAATAAACTTAAGCATACCTTTCAATGTTAAGGCACATTATTAGTCAAGATAAGGCTCAGCATATATCATGCTGCTGCTGCTGCTGTTGCTGCTGCTAAGTCGCTTCAGTCCGACTCTGTGAGACCCCATAGATGGAAGCCCAGCAGGCTCTGCCGTCCCTGGAATTCTCCAGGCAAGAACACTGGAGTGGGTTGCCATTTCCTTCTCCAATGCATGAAAGTGAAAAGTGAAAGTGAAGTCTCTCAGTCATGTCCAATTTGTGACCCCATGGACTGCAGCCTACCAGGCTCCTCCATCCATTGGATTTTCCAGGTAGGAGTACTGAGTGGGTTGCTAGTGCCCTCTCTGATATATTATGCTAACAATGTTAAAATGCCCAATCTCCTAACATTAAAAGAATGTATTTCTCTCTCATGCATTGCTTGAGAGTCTATGTAGCTTCTCAGTAGTCCAGACAGCATGGATCTTGTAGCTCTACCATTTTGCCATGGGGCTACCTTCCTAATCATCAGGCACAAGTAAGAAGGACATAAGAACTGTGCAAGCAATTAACTGTTTCAGCCTGGAAGTGATACTTCACTTCTGTACATGATCCACAGACAAAATTTGTCATATAACCCTACCTAGCTGCAAGGGCGATGGCACCTGACTCCAGTACTCTTGCCTGGAAAATCCCGTGGATGGAGGACCCTAGTAGGTTGCAGTCCATGGGGTTGCGAAGAGTCAGACACTACTGAATGACTTCACTTTCACTTTTCACTTTCATGCATTGGAGAAGGAAATGGCAACCCACTCCAGTGTTCTTGCCTGGAGAATCCCAGGGACGGGGGAGCCTGTTGGGCTGCCGTCTATGGGGTCTCACAGAGTCGGACATGACTGAAGTGACTTAGCAGCAGCAGCAGCAGCTACGAGGGGCAACAAAATATAATCCCCACATAGCTGTAAGAAGACAGGAACCTGTGTGCATGAGCCCTACAAGTCTTTACTGCAAAGGTTATCACAATATTAGAAGCAATGATAGAATCTGCAAGCTAACTAAGCACTCAGTGGTCCAAACTTCTTCCTAATGTGAACATCTCTTCCAGGATGTCACTAGTGCTTCATCAACCCTTAGCTTGAATGCCTCCAGTGGCAAGAGACTCTTGGCTCATTGCTAATGATTTTCATCTTTGTTGAATTTGTTCAACTCAAATCTGTGTCCTTACAATTCCTAAAGTTTGTTCCACTCTGTGGCTGTTCCACTCTGTCACTGTCAATATTTGTGCTTTGTTGAAAAACAACAAAGAAAAACTACTATAGACAATAGGGTAAAAAATGGAGAAGGCATAATTATTATAAGAATGAAGAATAAACAAATACTTGAGAAAAGAATAGATCACTTTTAAAAGCTAAGAATACTAAGGGAAATTACAATGTATAATCAGTCAAGTATTTTTCTTTCAATTTCTTAGAAGCTACTCTCCAGAAGATGGGAATAACGGTGCAATCGCGTTGTGGGGGCGGGGGAAGGGAAGGGAGGGTGTTTACTACGAAAGAAACGTTTCCTTTTTATCCTGGTTCCTCTGTCTATGTATCACTTTTATTTTGAAAGAATAAGTTTATGTGGAAATTTTCAAATTATAAGAAAAGCCAGCTTAATATCTTTGACCAATTTAGGGCTACATTTTAAAATCCACCAGTCAGGTAAAGGTGTTTAGTGTACCACACTATATTCTGAAAGATAATAAACTGCAGCAATGGCAGTGCCTAAAGTTTTAAGGACCCTTTTGAATTTGGTGATTAAAATAATAATGGAAATATTGAATATATGTGTTCTATGAATAGAGAACATAAACTGTTTTATAACTGGATTGCTATGCTTCACTTATTCAAAAGAAAAGTTTTGTTTGCTTTCCATTTGATCTTTCCCACTAATTAGTATCTGGGCTTAATTTTCCTTCTCATCAGGTTTCTATTTTGTTCATTAAAACCTTTTGTGCATTCTGGAGGGAAATCACTGACTACTTCAGAAAGAATAAAGAGCTCTATTTTTTACTGACCTACTTATAATTCTGAATAAGAAAATAACCTACTGGTAGAACTCATTTCAAATTATAGGAAATGATTTAATAATGACCACTGACTAAAAGGAGACTCAAATAGCACCTGGAACATTACCCCAGGGTTAAACAGGAGCTTGATATTAAAAGGTTATAGTCTATACTGTTTAATACAAGTCATTAACACAGCTTATAAATGAAACACATCTATTAACCAATTTCTCAGTTCCACGGACATCAGGTTACTGCTTTTTATAATTCCCTCTCTGCTTGCTCTATCCCTGTACTCTGCCTACAACTGTAATGTTTATTTCAAACTGTACACTAACAACCACAGTCAGCTGTAATGTCCTGGAAATACTGCTGGATATGATACTAAAAAAAACACATCCAAGCCCAGATTGCTTCTTTACTGGTATATAAACATGAGCAAATCATTTTTGTTTTATGAGCCTCTGTGAATAAACATACCTGCCTTATAAAGTTTATGTGAAGATTAAATGAAAGACATGCCACACATTTGTATCCAATATTGTAAGTTCTTTGTGAGTATGAGTTCCTTACCCATTTTCATGTCCATGGAGACAAAAGCGTTCATCATGAATGATTAACTGACATGTATCTTTATTATCAACAGTCTAGACGAAGAATTGTTATAAAAGAAGCAAAAAGCAAGCATAAAAGTTGAAAAATACAAATTAATGATCCCTTGAAAGATGGATACTATAAAATAAGAAGTGCTAATAGTTCATTCCTTATTAAAAATAAAATGCTTTTTCTTTACAGTCTATATCAACACATAAAGTCATACTTAAGGTTGCTTATATTTTACAAAGGTAAGAAGCCACTGTTGACATTAACAAGAACTTTTTGTAGGTCTCAAGAATTTTTAGGTGCTGAAAGAAATAGACATGAATAAACAGGCACAAGAACATTTATAATAAATAGCGTGCCAACCGACATGCCTCACTTTCTTATTGTGACCCAAAATAATGAAATTTTCTTCCACTTTTCTACATGGATGTGAATTTCTGCCCAGGGAATACTTTTTCCTCCCACTCCCTCATACAAAATATTCCAGAACAATCAAGTGCAGAAGTTCATTTATATTAATGATAGCATTTGTAACCTTGTGCTGTGACTTTTGGAGAAGGAAATGGCAACCCACTCCAGTATTCTCACCTGGAGAATCCCAGGGACAGAGGAGCCTAGTGGGCTGCCGTCTATGGGGTTGCACAGAGTCGGACACAACTGAAGCGACTTAGCAGCTGTGACTCTAATGTGAGAGGTTAGGCTGGTAGAGTGCTCTCAGTTAAAAGCCGTAACAGATAAAATTCACACAGTTAAATATAGAACTTGTTGCCATGCAGAGTCCACAGAGTACCAATGATAGAGAATCCCTCCTCTAAATCTTTAATGTGTCCCTGAGCACCGTCTCCTACACAGATGCTCACTCTCCTAACACAGTCCTTTTTAGCCATGTCCACATCCTTCCCCTGCTGCCCTCTACATACACCCAGCATTTCAGCATTCACAGCTTCCTCATTCCATCCCTTTTTGGAATAATTTCTGATGTCCAGGCCCCTTGGATTATCAAATGGAGGAGAGAGAAAAGAAAGGGTAAAATTTGATTCTAGGGAAAAAGTAGAAAGACAGGGGAGTCTCTACCATCATATGACTTCTGGAAGGTTATCTAAAAATTAAGGAGACATCTTTAAAAGAGTAGTAACAAAACCAGATGTCTCTTCAAACTTCTCATAGTTGAAAAAAGAAAAACAAACAAAAGCTTTGTCTCTTTACCTAAATTTGCTTCACATAACCAAACAAAATGGACCTTACAGGTTTCAGTGTAAGAAATATGTGCATGCATGTATATAGAAAAAGGGGAGAAAGAGAGGGGTAATAATCCATATAAATACTTCAAGACTAATCATAAGATACAATAGCAGTAATCATACATGTACACAAGGTCTTTCTGTGTTATCACGCTTTTCATGTATTTCTCTGGATCCCCTAATTTTAACCTCTTAAATGTCTCACTTTACCTGTCTATAAATCAGAAAATTCTATAAGCTAATTTGATGAAGAACGTTTATTTGAAATATAAACAAATAACTAGCTTGCTAGATCAAAACTAGTTGATATTCCTCAATCCATTACTGCATGAAGATGTCATTCTATTTTATTAGTAAATTTGAAAATGATTTACTTTTCAAGATCCTCACTTTTCTATCTGCATATTTCAAAGATTAATTTTTAACATAAGAATTTTTCAAAAAATTCAGTCTTTTATAGTATTTCAAAGATCTTCATTCAAAATGTTTTAGCATGCTCATTCTTATATATGAGATTTGTATGTTTCTATATTAGACGTAAAAAAATAAATACATACTTATAATTATCACGTTGGCTATGTTGATCATCAACTCTATTTACTTTTTCCTTGGGCTATAGCTAACTGACATTTCCCAGCTTCCCTGATAATCAGTTCAGTTCAGTTTCTCTTTTCTTCAAGTCAGTTCTTCGCATCAGGTAGCCAAAGTATTGGAGTTTCAGCTTCAGCATCAGTCCTTCCAATGAATATTATGGATTGATTGTCTTCAGAATTGACTGGTTGTATCTCCTTGCATTCCACAGTATTCTCAAGAGTCTTTTCCAACACCACAGTTCAAAAGCATCAATTCTTCGGCACTCAGCTTGCTTTATGGTCCAACTCTCACATCCACGCGTGACTACTGGAAAAACCACAGCTTTAACTAGACACACCTTTGTTGGCAAAGTAATGCCTCTGCTTTTTAGCATGCTGTCTAGGTTGATCATAGCTTTTCTTCCAAGGAGAAAGCACCTTTTAATTTCATGGCTGCAGTCAACATCTGCAGTGATTTTGGAGCCCAATAGTAAAGTCTCTGTTTCCATTGTTTCTCTACCTATTTGTCATGAAGTGATGGGACCAGATGTCATGATCTTAGTTTTCTGAATGTTTAGTTTTAAGCCAGTTTTTTCATTCTCTTCTTTCACTTTCATCAAGAGGCTCTTCAGTTCTTCACTTTCTACCATAAGGTTGGTGTCATCTGCATATCTGAGGTTATTGATATTTCTCCTGGCAGTCTTGATTCCACCTTGTGCTTCATCCAGCCCGGCATTGCACATGATGTACCCCACATATAAGTTAAATAAGCAGGGTGACAATATACAGCCTTAATGTATGCCTTTTCCTATTTGGAACCAGTCTGTTGTTCCATGTCCAGTTCTAAGTGTTGCTTCTTGACACACATACAGATTTCCCTGATAATAATGTAAGGCTAAATGATTAAGTTCTAGCCAGTGGAATGTTGTAGGAAATGATAACAGCTACTTTCACACACATACATATATACACATATACGTTTATATACTATTATATATCTCTATATGTATGTATATAATATATATTTAAGTATAATGCTTTATATAATCTATACTGATCATGTAACATCACTAATATTATACTTATAAATTAAAATTATATCCGATACATTAAGTTTTTCAAGTAGTTATTAAGAAAACAAATGGTTGAGTATTCATTTTGTATTAATTGAGACTTTCTTCACTGTAGAATGTTTATGGCTTCTTAAATATTTGTTTTGCTAGAACAATCTATCGCTATTCCTATGCTTTATACTATGGATATTATTATAGAAGTTCAAGGAGAAAGTAAATCAATGTTATTGATTAATTACACAGGTTTGATATTTTGTTCATTTCTATATGATTCCAAACTATGGTTAAAAATGTAAGAAGTGAGTCAATATGCTCACTACACACATACTTAACTGTTTCATAAAGACTTGGAGTGTAATGGCTATACTACCCTGTTTTTTTCAGAGTATCAACCCTGTTTGGGCCCCTAGCACACAGTAAATGCCAAATAAGAGGATATGCTCATAATGATGATCATACAGGTATGTTTAAAAATCACATAGTAATGGAAACTTCATCTTTTACAAATCTTATAGTGCAGATATAATCTTTGGAAATGAGTAGTTAATTAATTTTAACTACACAACAAATGCACTACTTAATTCCACCCCTAAAATGAGTATTTTTTTATTATTTTGACTTAAACACCTAATATATATATGTATTTAAAAATTTCTTTGTAGGGAACTCTTATAAGGCCATCTGTACAAGCAGAAAAGAAATCATCAATAAAAGAAACACTTTGTTTTAATATAAACTTAGCAAGAGAGAATTCCATTATACAGAAATCAGGTTATTGTTAACTACCCCAACACTAGTAATTGCAATACTGTGCTCAGATCAGTTCAGTCACTCAGTCATGTCCGATCCTTTGTGACCCCATGAACCTCAGCATGCCAGGCCTCCCTGTCCATCACCAACTCCTGGAGCCAACAAAAACTCTTGTCCATTGAGTCAGTGATGCTATCCAACCATCTCATCCTCTGTCGTCCTGGAGTTTAGAAAACTCAATTAAGAAATTAATGGTACATTTGATCAGAAACTACATTGTCTGAGATGTCAACTTGAAATATTCTAAAATAGCAATGTTATATTTGATTGAATCTCTGCTCAGTGACACAAAAACACAACCCTAACATTCTTCCTCTTTGCTTTCACAGAATTTAAGCTTCTCCATGAGGCAAAGCCACATGACCAGCCTAACAGATGACTTTGAGTTGCCTTAATGCCTTTGGTATTCTAGCTATTATACTAAGCTTAGTATAACTAAGCATATAATTTAATAACATGTAATCCAATCGAACAATGAACATATTCAATACTGTTTACTACAAATGATCACTAAATATATTAACATACATCAAAAATATTTCTGGAAAAACAAAGGCTTTCTGAAACTCTTTTTCTCCTCAACTTAACCTAAATTCTTGGTCTTTATCCTTTAGCTTTTTGATTCCATCTTTTATAAATGATAATTGTAAGACATCGAAGGAAACATTAGGATGGAAGGACTAGCCCTTTTTCTTGAGATACAAGCTTCACATCAGCTTTGAATATATGAATGTACACTAATGGTGGTTACTAATAAGTCTTTATATCCTGCTCATGTGTGTATTTCTGAATAGCCCAATTCTTTTTTCCGTTCCTTTTTCTGTATAGTTTGTTGCTGCTGCTGCTTCTTAATCACTAACTCATGTTTGACTCTTCTGCAACCCCATAGACTATAGCTTGCTATGGGATTTCCCAGACAAGAATACTGGAATGGGTTACCCTTTTCTTCTCCAAGGGACCTTCCTGACCCAGGGATTCTACCCATGTCTCCTGCCCTGGCAGGTGGATTCTTTACCACTGAGCCACCTGGGAAGACCTGTATGGTTTCTTACAGGGTGTTAATAAATATAGTTCCAAGTGCTATATAGCAGGACCTTGCTATCTATCCATTCTATATATAACAGTGTATATCTGCTAACCTTATAAGGCAAAATTATTGTATAAAACTTAGCTTCCATCAAATAAATCTTAGAAATAATTTCTTCAAGGGGCCAAGGAGTGTTCCACACGTATTTTGACATTGATTCCTGACCTATGATGTGACTAGATTTTAAAAAATATATATCATCAACACAGGGATAGTCAAACTCACCTACAGGACAGAACAGCAATGGTAGAAATAAGTCCATTCATAAACGAAAACCGGAAAGAGTGATACTGCAGATGGCTGGGAAAGGACAGGCCTGTCTGTAATGGTGCTTAGTAAAAACTGAGTTTTGGTGTGAAATAAAAATGTAACTGAGATTCTTATTCACATTATGCAGAAGACCTAATTCCATATGCATTTAAAGACTGAAATGTGAAAAGCAATATTTAAATTTTTAATGCTGAAGACAATATCAAAAAATAGTTCATTGCTTATACAAGGGGAAGGATTTCTTAAACAAGATATGGAAGCTATTAACAAAGTAAAAGGATGACACAAAGACATTAAAATGAAAAAACTACTAATCATCAGAAAACTATGTCAAGAATGCAAAACCTAAGCTATAAATTAGAATATGCTATTTTCAATATAGTTATCTGACAGAAAATTAGGAAGCCAGAATGCATAAAGAAGTCCTATATAGCAAAAATACAAAAAATATAAACAATGGGCAACCTACTGTATAGAACAGGGAACTCTGCTCAATGTTATGTGGCAGCCTGGATGGGAGGCAAGATTGGGAAAGAGTGGATACATGTACATGCACGGCTGAGTCCCATTGCTGTCCACCTGAAACTAGCACAACATTGTTAACCAGCTATACTCCAACAAAATAAAAAGGTTAATAAATTGTAAAAAAAAAAAATAATAATAAGTCAAATATACATACAAAAAATGGGTACTACACATGAAAAAACATTTACAATCAAAGAAACAGAAGGGATCAAATCACAAGAATAGTATTAAAACATATTAGTCATTAAGATGAATGAATTATCTGTATCTATATATGTCAATTAAATCTATTATTTCCAAATGTTAGCAAGTTTGTGAACCAATATTAAGCACTCTAGAGGGAATATAAATTGATACAACCACTGTGGAAAACAATTTAAAACTAACATAAATATTCATGAATCCTATGACTATGAATTCACTTCTTAGATACTTATGAGGAGAAATTCTTATATGTTCGAAAAGAAACATTTAGAAGACTCTTTATAGCAGCATTGTAATAAGACAAAAAAATTAAAAATCCAAGAAAATAATCCAAATCTTCACTAACAAAAGAATGGATATATACACAAAGAGAGAGAATATTCTCACCAATGACATATCAAGTTGACCTTTAAAAAAACATAAAATACTGCCACATGCAACAACTATGTATTCCACTCAAAAACATAGTGGGAAAAAAAGTCTGGTCACTGAAGCCTATTTAGATAGTAATGATGACAGCATTTTTGCAATCATTTTAGGAAATATCCTAATACTGTATTAGTAGACTATTGCATACATAACAAAATATAAAAATAAATTTAAAAAAATAACATTTTAGATGTACGAACATAAATCTTAATAACCATGGCTTGATAAGGCTGTAATAAATCATGTTGGTGGTCTTAACAAGAGGCTATGAACAGGAAATCCTTATTCTTTTTATCTTAATTCGTAGACATAGCCTTGGTTGGCTTTTTGCTTGTACCATATGCCCCAGTCCTTTATACAGGTTTCTGGACAATTTTATGACTGAGGGTCAAATAGGACAGCTAACCCTGATCACAGATGCGGATAACTTTTGCATAGTAATTATGCATTTCAAACTAAAGATTATTCTGAAGACCAATTTTACATGTATGGGTTTTCAACTCCAGAGAAAAAATTCTTTTGAAATACATGAATCTATTGCCCTAAGTGCCATTAACTTAAGACTGCTTGCAGAGACTGCAGGAAAAGTAAGCTATTCGGTGGTCATTTTCTAAACATTACATGTAGCAGTGACCCTGGGATCCTTTGCCATGGAGATGGAGATGAACACCCACCTATTGGACGTCAGGGAGTTGGAGTACCCAACTGTCAATGCCAGCAGGCAATGGTATGTGAGTTGCTGTAATTGTACCTGATGCTTTTTCTACTACAGTTAGTCTCTCTGGACACATTAAAAACAGCAGTATCTGTTTGCAAGACGAAACACAGTCAAAAGCTACCATCAGGTACAAACACTAGCCTAGCCCTTTATCACCAAGAAAGAGGTAAATAATCTCATTTCATCCTTTAAAGATACATTGCCAAAGGAAAAAATAAAATTATCTGCAATGAAAACAAAAGCTCTCTAATTTCTCTGATTTGTATTCCAAATTCATGGCTCTGACCTTTTCTTAAAACTTTAAGCATCACAAGGAAATCAGTGGGAAGGCAATCATGTGCTATCCAAATACTTAAAGGGCAGAAAAACTCACTGAAGTGAAAAAGGATTAGTAAAGGGTAGAAAAGAGGACTGGCCCCTCCCAGTTGGGGTGCACTGATTTGGGATTAGCTATCAGGAAGAAAACCCACAAGCAATTAAAAGTTCTGACATCAGGGAACAAGCAAATATAAAACACTCAGCTCTAAGCAAGGTTCAGCAGAGAATGCCTTCAGGAGTTCAAGGTACTGGAGAGAAACTCTACGGGGAGTGGGTGGATTCCCACCAAAACTCCGTGAGAATATGGGGACCTGAAGTCCTGGAAACTAACTTGCTAGAAATCTGCCCCCAATTCTTCTTTCAGCTCCATGGATAAATGTAATTACTGGTGCTGACCTGTTAATGAGTATTTTTGATAATGACATCCATGAGAAGTACTTTTTATATAAATAGAAATTAAAATGAAGAAAATTAAATGACTAGGACAGGGGATTTAATTACATAGATACTATACCTGTCAAATTTTTAAAGGTAAATTACTATTTTTATCATTTTTGTAATGTCATCTTACAGACATGAAAAGCATTTTGAAGGTGGGTTGGGAAGGGCCTCATGCCATTTATAATGATACTAAAACACTTGCATAATTTCATTGTGCTATTTTCTTTTCAGCTTAATTTTTATCTATGTGCCTCGGTCTCTACGCAAAGGGCTGCAAACCAGAAGCTGTCCTGCATTCTTGCTCCAGGCAGAATGAAATCTCCTACACTCCTCTCTCTGGGTTACATGTTCCTGGTCCTGCTTTTTTTCCAGCAGGCCTGGGCTCAGTTCCCGAGAGAGTGTGCTACCATTGAGGCTTTGAGGAATGGCGTGTGTTGCCCAGACCTGTCCCCACTGTCTGGGCCTGGGTCTGACCGCTGCGGTTTCTCATCAGGGAGGGGCAGATGTGAGGTGGTGATAGCCGACTCCCGGCCCCACAGCCACCACTACCCACATGATGGCAGAGATGACCGAGAGGCCTGGCCCACACGCTTCTTCAACAGGACATGCCACTGCAATGGCAATTTCTCAGGACACAACTGTGGAACCTGCCGCCCTGGCTGGGGAGGGGCTGCCTGTGACCAGAGGGTTCTCACAGGTAAGTGGAGACTGAATGGATGCATAGTCCTGCATGGAACTCAACACATTTAATATTGTAGACATTCGAATCAGTTGAGGTTTAAGAACTCCTAGAAATTGTAAAACTCAAGCCTTACTTTTCATAGCTGAGGAAACTGAGGCTTAGAGAAGCTAAGAAATGTATTTAAGGAGTTGAAGTTGTAACTCAGGTCTTCTAACTAATAACATTTCCTTTCAAAAGATTTGTTGAGCAACCCCTTTATAATAGGAACAATGCCAGATGTTTATGACTAGACCTTTCAGTAACTTTGCAAGGCAGTTATGTTAATTGTGAATACATATTGGAGCTCAGAAGGGTCAACTCCAAGTAGCTGGTATGTGGGAAGCCTGGAGTTCACACTGAGATCTGTCCAGCTCTAATCCATGAGCTTCCTGCACAGCCCTTGCTAACCACAAAGATGTTCCCGACTCTGATGATCAAGATCAGCCATTCTACAGGGTGAGCCTGGACTGCAGCCTAAACAACAATAAATGACAAAAATTTAAATAGTAACAGCCAGCAATACTGGATTGTTCTCTTTGTGCCAAACATGAGATCAAGAGTTTCACAGGACACTTACTGAGCTTTCGGTTTTAAATTTACATTATTGTGTTAGTTTCAGGCGGACTGCAAAGTGATTCAATTATGCATATCTATTTCTTTCAGATTTTTCTCTTATAGGTTATTAAAAAGAATGAGTATGGTTCCCCATGCTATACAGTATATATTTGTTGGTTATCTATTTCATATATAGTAGTGTGTACATGTCAGTCCCAAACTCCTAATTTATCCCTCCCACCTACCCCTTTGGTAGTCATAAATTTGTTCTCTGTGTCTGTGGTGAGTCTTTATTATGAACCAGGCTCTGGTCCAAGTGTTTTTTATGCGTGTCCTCTTTAATCATTACAACTCTATAAAGCAGGTATTTCTACACATACTTTACAGATGAAAAACTGATGCTTAGAGAAATATGTGCCAAGTAACAGAATTAGACTCTGGTCCTAACCACTATGCTAAACCACATACTATATTTTTGCAAAATTTATGGTATTAAAAAGTAGAAAATTACAAGAAATATGCAAATAGTGAGCAGAAATCTACAACAGGATCATAGAATCATAAAGTCCATGGTAAGATTAAGGAAAGCTCTTACTCTATATAGAGTAAGTTGGAGAAAGAGGGAGGAGATCAGAGAGAGAAAGCAGACATGAAGAAGGGATTTTAGCTAGCGATATTTTTTAAAGTATAATATGATGTGAGCACAGATGCAAATTATCATTCATGGGTTAGTGGGACATGGGGTTACAAGATGATTGAGTATTCTCTATCCATGCTCACATGGCAGATGTTTTCACATTTGAATTTTGTGTCCCTAAAGTCAGGAGAAACCTTCTGGACTTAAGCACAGAAGAAAAGAACCGCTTTGTCCAGGCTCTGGATATGGCAAAGCACACCACTCACCCTCAGTTTGTCATCGCCACCAGGAGGTCAGAAGAAATATTGGGGCCAGATGGCAACACACCACAGTTTGAGAACATTTCCATTTATAACTACTTTGTTTGGACACACTACTACTCAGTCAAAAAGACTTTCCTGGGAGCAGGACAGGAAAGCTTTGGTGAAGTGGATTTCTCTCACGAGGGACCAGCATTTCTCACATGGCACAGGTACCACCTGCTGCAGCTGGAGAGAGACATGCAGGTATGCACGAGACATGGCCACATTTGTATCCTTTACAGAGAGGTACCTTGTTTGTAAGGCATTAATTCACTGTGTCCTGAATGATCAAAACAGGTGATGACAGAGCGGTTTCACGTTATTAACCTGCCTTTGGCGTTCTGTTATGTCTTTCCCTATGCTAATCACTCCCTCATTTATTAACCTTTATCCTTAGTGAAGTGAAGATAAAGTCACATCAATGGTCAGGAAGCCAAATGAGGTATTTGTAGGTGTGAATTAAAGCACTGGACATAGTCTACAACTCTGCCATTGAAAAAATGACCCTCATATAGTTTGCAAAATAGGACTCTCATTTGATCTGTAGCCCTTCTGAAATGTAAACCAATAGCCCCTCCTGGTTTGGATGAGCAAAGACTGATATTACTTTTCAGTCTTCCAAGTTCCAAATGTATAGCTCATTTTATAAGTTGATGATTTTGTATGATATATACAGGGTTTAAACTACAAAAATAATACTTTTCATTTAAATTGGCATATTCTAATTGAATTCCTGTGTTTCCATGTTCTCTACCACTTTGAGGCTTATAGCAGAAACCTACTAACAATATCCACTAGGTCAGACATCATTTTAATCTAAAGACACTGGCTTTTTTAGCATGAAGTGAAACTAAACAGTTATTTCTGGTTTATTTTTAATCAGATAAACTAAAATCACATTAAAGTAGCTGTTAAGATACTTTCTTATTGTCTCTTTTACTATTTGTTCTGTTTTAAGAAAAGTATTGTCATTTTCAAATGAATTTAAATTTTGTTCATTATTGAAGTACAGTTGATTTACAACATTGTATTAATTTCTGCTGTATAGCAATATGATTCAGTTATATTTGTTTGGCCAAAAATTTCATTTGGGTTTTTTAGTAAGATCTTATGGACAAACCCACACAAATGTTTTGACCAACCTAATACATATCTATGCTCTTTTTTATATTTTTTCCATTATGGTTTATTACAGGGTATTGAATATAGTTCTCTGTGCTATACAGTAGGACACTGTTTATCCATTTCACATACAATAGTTTACAACTGTCAATCACAAACCAATTCTTAACCCCTTTAATAGTCTTAGAGCTCAGCTAGGAAATCGACAAGTTGAATCTGATTTTTAGGTGAAATAAGAGCAATGATTCCCTCCCCACAAATTAAAATCTAAAAATATCTGAAGGCAGGAAAAAATATCTGGGGGCAGACTCATGTATTGATTTGCAGTACGCTTATGCCCAGCATTATCCAAGAAAATAAATGGTTAGAAGGGAGAGATTTAAAGCACTAAAATACAGAAAAAAATATTCATATGTACGTACTCCATCCGTATGCAGTTTGAGAGTGATTAAATGAATTCAGCTGCTACTCTGAACTTCATATTTTATAGCTCTGATTTCACATAAAACATTTAGTAGATTATGAGTAGATAAAGCTGTCATTTGTAATCAACTCCAGATCTTCTTGCCTTCAAGTCATTTTCCCATGAGTGCATCAAAATGAAAGGGCAGGTGGAAAGTATCTAAAAGCTTCAGTTGTGCCTGTGTAAACTTCAACCTCTATGACTTACATTTTTAAAACCCAACTTCACAAGGGATCCAACAAATTATAATCTAAATGTAATGCACAGTTGAAATGCCACATGAATATGCTCCAGCTCCCAAATGCCAGTTGCTGAACCACAAACTGACTCTTAATGATCCCTCAGAAGCTGTCACTAATCTTTGTGAACCAGAACAATGGCTGCTCAACAAGGCCTCTAAAGCCCTGGAGATCAATAAGAAGGGATGCACTGGAAAGCTTTTGACCCTCTAAAATACCCCAAGGACAAGGATATGCTTCCTAGAAAGGGTTTAAGAGTAAAAAAGCAGAAAAGTACTAAATGTTTGCAAGGTGAGATTAAACAATGGCAATCCCTACATTTATCCCACACTCTAAATATAGTTCCCCAAAGGCCTAAAGGAACAAGAAATAATAAGTACAATAAATATATCTTTAAAGGAACCCAATAAAATAAGCATGTGATCTTGAGCCCAGCATTTTTTAATTTGTTGAGATCAGCTCTAAATGGAAACTAGGTCCCTGGGCTAAAGAACAGCACACTCAGGAAAATATTCAGCTTCCGTTAAGCATTTCCTGTCTATATTGGTTTCTGGCAAAGGCCTGAATCTTCATAGTTTAGATTCTGAAGCAGAAGTCTCTAAGTAAAACACCAGGCAGATAAGGCTAATTTCAAAGAAGCCTCTATAGTGTGTGGCTTGAAGTTGACTCAGTTAAATTAAAAAGCAGAAATGAAATAAAAAGCACTGCTTCACATAATATATCTCAAGGCTGGATCCAGCTCCAGACAGGAGTTTGTGATGCTTCAATTAGAGATAGGAAAATGGAAGGAAGTGAAAATGTCAGAGAGTAGAAGTTATTGTTGATAATTTTTAGTATAACCAACTTGCCTGAAAAAGAAAAGACACCTCCCCAAAGCATTTGCAGAAACTTCTGTATAATGAATTGGGTTTCATTCCCTCTAGTGCCTAAGTGACTTCTTGTAGTAAATCAGGAGCTTTGTTAAATGAGGTATCTAAGGTCGCTAGCCCTGCAGACACCACTGACACACTAACTGGTTCCCAAGTGGCTGAGAAAACTAAGAAGCAAACTGCCAGGGAGTAAACCAAGCAAAGGGAGAATTTTAAACAAAAGCAGGGAATGCTAACAGAGTCTCTGTGATCTAGGAAATGTTGCAGGATCCTTCTTTCTCCCTCCCTTACTGGAATTTTGCCACTGGGAAGAACACCTGCGACATTTGCACCGATGACTTGATGGGATCAAGAAGCAACTTTGATTCCACCCTTATAAGCCCGAACTCTGTCTTTTCTCAATGGCGAGTAGTCTGCGAATCCTTGGAAGATTATGATACCCTGGGAACCCTATGCAACAGTAAGTTCCAAATGGCAACTAGGATTTGGAATTCCCTATTAGATAAAGAGATTAAATGTGCTAAGGACTTCAGACTAAAGTTCACTTTTATTGTAGAGAATGGATGTACAGATATTCACTAAGTACCTAGGATAGAACAGACAATCTGGGGTGCTCTAGGGAAAAAAGAAAGTGCCTATACATTTTTCCATTGCTTTTTCTGAACAACTTGGTTGGTGCATTGCTTGCTTTCTTATTTTGGAAATGTCTATTTGTATTAGTTAATCCTCTTAGTAAGCCCAGCACTGCTTTGTGGTCATGTGTCTTATGCTGGAATTTCACAGAAAATGTGTCCCTAGAAAATGTGAAATCTGCAGAAAGAATTGGAAGTACCTTAGGGAGTAAAAAATATACATTAAATAATAATAATTGTTATATAAAGATTAGTATTATTTTGTTATTATATTATTTTTACTATTATGTCACTTTGATTTCCAACCTTCTGACTAGATTAACAAAGAGAATGCTTAACCAGCTGTCCTAACATCTTTCTCCAGTGGTCTGAATGCCCTCTACCATAGGTCACGTTTCTGACTTTTGTGGAACAGTTCCTGTGAAGCTGTCTGTTCTCTTCCTTGGATCTTATTTTTACCATCTCCCTTGATACTAACACAAGGTCTTAATTATCAGAGTCTTTCTATCTCACTTTATTTTTCTTCTTTAGGCATGTCTAAATATTTTGAACTTTTGTTCTTCCATATAAAAACTAGAAGTATTGATTCTTTTTCATTATTGTACTCATAACATTTATTCTGCATATATTTTTAAGCACCAAATATTAAATTACATTGTAAACTTAGAATATTTTAAATATAACAACAAAATTAAGTAGACTTTTACCATTAGATTATTTAGCTGTATACAGGAATAAGAGAAGTAACCATATATAAAACTTTATTCTATATAAGTATAAAATTAGAATTTCTGTTTGGTGAAATGAGATGAAATTGAGGATTGGTGTATATTTGGGTACCAAAACATTCATCTCTCCCTGTGACCTTTTTTTAATTTGCTTACACATGGACAACTTCTGTCACTGCACCAACTACCTTACTATGGATTAGAGTCCTGTGGGATTCCCATGCAGGAATGAATGAAAAGTTCTGAGTGTCTGAAGTAGAAAGTAGATTTGAGAAGTATTGTAAGGAAAAAGAGCATCTCTTTCATATGATGAATCAAAAATAGTTTAGTGGCTGGAAGAATATTCAGTTCAGTTCAGTCGCTCAGTCATGTCCGACTCTTTGCGACCCCATGAATCACAGCTCGCCAGGCCTCCCTGTCCATCACCAACTCCTGGAGTTCACTCAAACTCACGTCCATCGTGTCGATGATGCCATCCAGCCATCTCATCCTCTGTCATCCCCTTCTCCTCCTGCCCCCAGTCCCTCCCAGCATCAGAGTCTTTTCCAATGAGTCAACTCTTTGCATGAGGTGGCCAAAATACTGGAGTTTCAGCTTTAGCATCATTCCTTCCAAAGAACACCCAGGACCGATCTCCTTTAGAATGTTAGGTGTCAATAAATAACTCCTTGGCGGTGGTTTAGTCACTAAGTCGTGTCCAACTCTTGTGACCCCATGGACAGAGCAGCCTGACAGGCTACAGTCCATGGGATTCTCCAGGGAAGAATACTGGAGTGGGTCGTCATTTCCTTCTCCAAAATAACTCTTTAATGTACCAAGTTTGGTGCATTCCTGGTAAATGAAGAGAGACTGTCTAGAAAGCATATGAGAACATATGCATGGGATGTCCAAGGAAGTTTTGCTCTAAAGATGCACTTGTATGTGTGTCCTGTAAAAGATGACCAGTGAAACCACAGGGATGGATAATTTTATTGGAGAAGAAAAGTAGAGGGAGGAAAGAATTATCGTGAGGATTAAATATTTTATCAATGCATTTGGCATCATATCAGACACATTAATGGGTATTCAATAAAATGTTATTTTTCCTTTTTTCTTTCATGGGCCTGATAAATAAAATGGTTCTAGTCTAACTTCCTTTATTTCCTGCCATCCACTACCCGCTTCCATTGCCACATTCCAGGCTAGCTGTTCACCTAACAGACTCTCTCATACAAATCAACCTTATCTTTTCATAAGTCAACATACACCAAACAACTATTTAGCTTCAATTATTTGCCATCCCTCGTGGCACAGAGGTTAAAGCATCTACCTGGAATGAGGGAGACCGGGGTTCAATCCCTGGGTCGGGAAGATCCCCTGGAGAAGGAAATTGCAGCCCACTCCAGTACTCTTGCCTGGAGAATCCCATGGAGGGAGGAGCCTGGTAGGCTACAGTGCATGGGGTTGCAAAGAGTCGGACATGACTGAGCAACTTCACTTTCACTTTCATATGCCATCTACTTGATCAAGACTGGAAGACATACTGGTGATCAAGAACAGAGTTTGTGCTCTGATGGGGCTTATATTATGCACAGAAAAAAGCCTGTCATCCTTTATTATTATCTCTGCTTAAAAATGTTTGACTTGTAAATTTTTTCTCATTTTACTTCTGGCAATTTTTCTCAGATCTTCAGGGCTCTTTGCAAATCTGTCTACCCAATGAAGTCTTCCTGAAGCTGCCCAATTGGGAAGAATTAGTATTCTCTCTTTTTTTTTTTGTTTCCTCTCTTTTTCCTTCCCTCCCTCCCTCCCTCCTTTTCCTATTTCTTTCTCTCCCTGCCTGTCTCCCCAAAGGCATCTTTATATTCCTAGGGATATATATTATCCCTAGTATTGCAGCCCTTTGTTTACCTGTTTATCTTACTGACCTTCAAAACTTTTATTTTTCACCTTATTTGCTGAAAAATATGTGTTGATTGAAATATAGATCACTTCCCAAAGAGAGTTAAGGTTGTTTTAACATTATTTCTTTGAAAGCTTGAAACAACATTCAAGAACAAAATTCCATGTAATGTGAAATACAGATTTCAGTGTGGAATTTTGGTTTATGAGATTATATTCACAAAATTTAATCTTCCATGGAACTTCTGTTTTAATGTTTAAATTAAAACTTCTGTTTAAATCTCTTGAAAAAAAGAGATTTAACGTATACTGATATGTTAATAACATTATACTGATTTAACGAATACAAGGACCTCTATCTGTTTTTACAACCATTTTTTTCTTCAGATGATTCTATCACATATTTTCCCTTTTCACAGAAGTTGGACATGATAACCTAGGTTTTATCACTTTAATACTGCAGAATATGCATTTGAAATTTTTTCTCTTCTACAAAGGAAAACCTGTCTTTCCGTGTTCAAGACCCCATGTATACAAATTTAATAAGGAAAGCTGAGATCTCTAAATGTTCTATACGTGTTCACATACCCCATCTTTTTCCCAGGCACTGAGGGTGGGCCAATTAAGAGAAACCCAGCTGGAAATGTGGCCAGACCAATGGTGCAACGTCTTCCTGAACCACAGGATATCACTCAGTGCTTGGAAGTTGGTTCATTTGACACACCTCCTTTTTATTCTAATTCTACAAACAGCTTCCGAAACACAGTGGAAGGCAAGTAAACAAAACTGGTGCTCTGAATTGACCTAGCTGTTACAGGAAAAATTCAAGTATTCAAATCAAATCTCTTTTAAAAAAAAACCTTTGAATGCCGTATGGAATCTGTGATGGGTATGTGATATGAATAGGGCTGCCTATAATTATATAGTCACAGTCCTCTGCTCAATAGAACTTTCTTAAAGAAAAGCATAACCCCTGAAACTCTTTTTATCACAAGATAATCCCTTGGAAAGGATTCTCCATTCTCTTAAAATACCTAAAAGGTATTTAAACTCAAATTTCTGTTAGGTGGCTGGCCAATATGGATATAACTATATCAAAGTCTAGTATAGGCAAATAATATTCAAGACTTGGAGATATTATTTTTTTTTCTTAAAAAAAAAAATCCTGCACATCCAATCCGTTCAGTTCAGTTCAGTTGCTCAGTCATGTCCGACTCTTTGTGACCCCATGAATCACAGCACGCCAGTCCTCCCTGTCCATCACCAACTCCCGGAGTTCACTCAGACTCACGTCCATCGAGTCAGTGATGCCATCCAGCCATCTCATCCTCGGTCATCCCCTTCTCCTCCTGCCCCCAGTCCCTCCCAGCATCAGAGTCTTTCCCAATGAGTCAACTCTTTGCATGAGGTGGCCAAAGTACTGGAGTTTCAGCTTTAGCATCATTCCTTCCAAAGAAATCCCAGGGCTGATCTCCTTTAGAATGGACTGGTTGGATCTCCTTGCAGTTCATGGGACTCTCAAGAGTCTTCTTTAACACCACAGTTCAAAAGCATCAATTCTTCGGTGCTCAGCCTTCTTCACAATCCAACTCCCATTGACATCAAATAAAAAGTCTGGTTTGGACATATGTATCATGTTGAAAGTTTTGTTAAGATCCACAAAAAATCAAACAAGCATCTAGAGATACTTAATTTTATTTTCTTTAAATAATTCAAGTATTTTAAAGTTGAGGGACCAAGTTCAAAGAAGTGAAAAGATATCTAGCTAGTTAGTAACAGAGCACAGATTCAAATCAAAAATTTCTATGTCCTCTAAAAAATTATATCACTTATAATTATTTTATAAAAAAAACTTTTATACCTCTAAATTATTCATGATACATATTTAAAGTCTTAAAAGAACAGAATCACATTTAACTTTATTATAAACTTGTTCTTGTCAAATTTAACCTTAAATACAGTATTGTACATGTTAGACCACCCTCTCCCCAACCGAAAAAGGGAATAGATCTCTCTTTCCCTTGATCTAAGATACTTGATATATAGATCTGATAATTATTTTCAATTATCTCCCTTTTTATCATCAAAATTAGATGCCATTCTTTCCTATCTTTATGTTAATTTTAATAACTACATGTGAAAGCACTGATTTGGAGATTCCTCAATAATCAGCATATTTTGACTAAGCTGGTATTTATAAACTAATGTTGTTAAGTAGTGATTCTGTAAAGAACTTAAGAATATAAGAGTGTATTTTATTGGTGCCCAATCAAAAGACAAATTATACTGATTTCCAGACAGAATGTACAAAAAGGTTAGTGCCTGACCATGTACAATGTAAGCAATCTTTAAATGCTTTATGAGTCAAAAAATAATAGAATAAACATATAAAAAAGAATAATGAATAAATGAATGAATAGCTATAATTACACTACTGAGTTAATGCATTTCAAATTCTAATATTTCTTTTATAATATACAGGCATACCCTGTTCTCCCATCTCTGGTCTTCAAGCTAACAACATATTTATAACTCCATCCCACATCAGAGACTCCCTACCTTCATTTGTGATCTATCCATGTCTTCTCCCTAATACACTTACATGAACAATATGTGATGAGAGTATATATGGGAAGTATATATCTTATATATAACATATGGGAAATATATATATTATATGTAATAAGTATGCAATATGTGGATTATATATAAATGGGGATATGTATGATGCACGGCTTCCCAGGTGGCACAGTGGTAAAAATCTGCCTGCCAACACAAGAGATGTGGGAGGCGCAGGTTTAATTCTGAGGACAGGAAGATTCCCTCAAGAAGAAAACGGCAACCCACTCCAGTATGATTGCCTGGACAATCCCATGGACAGAGGAGCCTGGAGGGCTAACATAATGGGGGTCTCAAAGAGTTGGATGCAATTGAGCATACATGCACATATATGAAACATACTTGAAATATATATAGTGCATAATATGGAAATGTTTTTGGAGAAGATATAAATATATATGTGTGTGTGTGTGTGTATATATATATATATATATAGAGAGAGAGAGAGAGAGAGACTAGAGAGCATTCTCAAAAGTTCTATAAATGTTTTGACAGCAGTCTTTTCAGATATTTAAAACTAGTACAGAGATGATAAAAAAAAGCTCTGAGAAATTCTAACTTCTCCACAGAAATAATTGTTTAAAAATAGACATGCAGACAGTCTGAAGGAGTAAGGCAGGAGACTAAAGTAACATCTGGCAATTTAAGTTCAGGGCAATCAGAGCAGTGATCTCCCAATTGTATCAGCAGTTTTTGTAGAAGCTAGAGACTTCCACTGTCTTTATTTCCATGTAGACCAATGTTGCTGCTGCTGCTAAGTCGCTTCAGTCTTGTTCGACTCTGTGTGACCCCATAGACGGCAGCCCACTAGGCTCTCCCGTCCCTGGGATTCTCCAGGCAAGAACACTGTTAAGAACAATGTTAGCCTTGTCAAAATAGAGTGCTTTATATATTTTGACTGGTATCCTTTGCAGGTCATTATTTTTAACCTAGAGGCTACACTTAGAATGTCATGCCACCAGCTTCAAACTAACCTAGCTCTTACTACAGCAAACAAATGTCACCAACCATAGGTACAGAGAAGCTGTGCTAGTACACTAAGGTAAAAATTGGCCTGACAAGCTCAGGAAAAATTGTTTCCCAATATAATTACCACTTTAGACTTAAAAAGTCATATATTTGTAATGGATTTTACTATTCTCATCTTTATTTTTGTATCTAGGTTACAGTGATCCCACAGGAAGGTATGACCCTGCTGTGCGAAGCCTTCACAATTTGGCTCATCTATTCCTGAATGGAACAGGGGGACAAACTCATTTATCTCCCAATGATCCTATTTTTGTCCTCCTACATACATTCACTGATGCAGTATTTGATGAATGGCTGAGGCGATACAATGCTGGTGAGACTGTTTCATATGCTTTTTGCAAACTCAGCAAACAAGACTGTTCAGATGACATAGTTATCACTTTAGGCTAAGAACTTAACACATTAAACTATGCTTTACAATAGGATAAAATAGCTCTAATACTTAGCTATTTCCAAATATTTTAAACCACTCAAAAGGCAGATAAGAAGTCTCTTGGTATGGTAATAAAAAGATGAGACTTATTAACATTCACTAGGACTAAAAACTAATCCCTTCACCTCTTAACCATGTAAAGATGACTAACTACCATGTTTCCCCAATTTTTCTTTCTCATATCTTCCAGTGAACATCCTCATTGCTTTCCATATGGATGTGAAAACCTTAAAGAGCTCTTCTTTGATACCCCAAAGACAGAAAAATTATACTCATAAACCACAGTTCTGATTTTTATTACTTTACAGCCTCTCACAAATGGAAATTTTATTCAACTTGAAAAGTTAATGCTAGTTTTTATATCACACCATAGAACATCTCTTTTAAGTTCATTTTAATGCATTCTTTAAAATGTTATTTAAAATGTTTCTCTTCACTCTGCTGAGAGGGTTATATTACTATTCAAACTATGAATGTGCTTTTACTGGTTAAAACATCATAAATTTTCACATTTAAAATTGTTCTAAATTTTGGCTCATGTACTTTTATTTCATCAAGGACATAAACATAATATTGGAGATTATCTATGGATTCATCTATTCATTCAGCCACCTCTTACTTCTGTGCTTGTGTGTGGTGTGTGTCAGGGTGGGGGGGGTGTGTGTATGTGTGTGCATGTGTGTGTGTGTATGTGTATGCTTGTGAGAGAGAAAGAAAATACAGTAGTAGATTCTAATCTAACCTGATCTGGACTATGAATTGATGAGTTGGTCAAGAGTTTGTTTCAACTGAAACACATTTAAGAAATAAATAGCCTAAATATAAATATTTATCTACTTATTAATCTTCTATGAAGTCGCTGATTGGAGTTCCACCTGATTTTTCATGTGTTTTTATATATACACATGCAACCATAATGAATTATCTATAATTTGCATTGTCTGTTTCTTTAAAGTGAAACAAGAAATTCACAACCCTTGTGACGCTGAGTACAGTATTATCCTAAATTTTCATAATGTTTCCCTAACCCTTTATAGTCATAGTTGCCCACTCCTAATTCTATAGCAGTGTTGTAGCCATTCATTCTTAATAAATCTTTCCAAAACATTTCCATTTGTTTATTATAAAAACACCCTTCTCCTTTTACATTTATAACTATCAGTTTATGAATGTTTTATTATACTACTTTTATTTCAATAACAAATAACCTGAATTAATAGGTTTATGGATGAACAAAACACGCTTTTATTAGACATTTACGTCTGGTAACTAGACAGCAATGTACAAGCTGACAACAAGCATATGTAAATAGATACAGTGTATGGGGGAGAGTTTCTTTGTAGACAAGTAATATTAGGAAAGGGGATAGGGAGGACTGTGTAAATAGATAAAGAAAGATGGTCCTAAGAAAGGAACAAAGGAGCCGCTGTTGCTGGAGCAGGGTAGGGAGGGGGATGAAAAATGGAGGGAGATGACAAGGTCAGAGGAAAACCTGGAGCAGATCCTTAAAGGCATGGGATTTAACTCTGTAAGAGATGTGGAGCCACTGAAGGACCTGACATAGGGAAGTAATATTGTAATGCAATTTTTACTTTCATTAGTTTTCTTTTCCTCCATTTATTTTAATGGACATAACTTTTTGATGCAGCTGAAACTGAGCTGAGTTGAGGCTGATTCAGTAAAGAAAAAATAGGAAGCTTAAAAAATTATCTAAGTTATTATCTTTAATATCTAACTTTAATAAGTAATTAGTATGAGTGCTTTGAGGTCAGGAATCCTGTCTTTGGTTCAATGTTATAGCTCATGTGCCTAGGTCAGTGCCTGGCATGAGGAGGAACACAATAGACTTTAATGGATACATATTTAATTACCATTAATTCAGAGTCCATTTGAAATCATTAAATTTTAAAGTAATTAAATTTAAATTTACAAAAATATAAACACTACCTGCCATTTCTATGATCAATGTTTCTCTAGAGTAGATGTTAAAAAGTTCTCCTATGCTTCACAGGATTGCAGTGACTGTCCAGGTAATATACTTCTTGCAATCAGAAAATCTAATACTTAACTAGCCTTCTCACATATTTCAGCTCTTCTAAACTTATCCTCACTAATGTCTTGCCCAAACCCACTTCCAATTCTGGTTTTGTGACATTCCACTTGGTATTTAATTGTACCAACATAAATATAAACAACAGCAATAAAGAAAGATTTTTTGCCACAAACAGCATCACTCATTTTATCTCTAATAACAACTCACTAATAACATAAGTGCCTATGATTTGTATTTAAGTAGAAAGATGAAAGGTGGCAAGAAACAAACAGTATTATAGGACCTTGATTCGATAAGTTAAATGCTTTTTGATAACAGAGTAAGAACCCAGGGAATAAGCTCACATTTATTGCTCTAATTAAACAGAAAAAAAATGAGAAGTACTAAACAGAAATATGCATAGTCAAGGACAAACCTCCATCAGATACACTGCCTCCTAAATTTAAACAATAGATGATGCTACAGCAAATTACAGGTTCAATCTTTCTTTAGCTTTGAAAAGTAAGTTTAATGAATTTTACTGAAAATAGTTTCTGTAATTTAAAAGTAAAACAACTAATGATTATCATAGATAAGAAAATACTAAAACTTCCTTACTTTTAAACTTTCTTTTTCTATTGGATGACATGTTACTATTGTACTCAAAGCATTTGAGCTCTGTTTCATGCAATTCCCAGTTCTGCTGTTATAATTTTTTATGTCATTATTCAGTGTAAAATATGAAAGAACTTTTATTGTTACCCTTGAACAATTTAAGTCACCTTCAGAACATAATAATATATTAATACAAACTGATTATGTCTATTAACAAGGTGTCTTTGACATATTTTAGATATATCCACATTTCCACTGGAAAATGCCCCTATTGGACATAATAGACAATACAATATGGTACCATTTTGGCCTCCAATTACCAACATAGAAATGTTTGTTACTGCTCCAGACAACCTGGGCTATACTTACGAAGTTCAATGGCCAGGTGAGTACTGAAAATGTATTTTTACTGTGGAAATTTCCAAAATCAAACTTCTTACCTTTAAAGTAACCTCAGTTTTCTGAGATAAAGTAACCCACAGCTTTCCACTATGATTAAATAGCTTTGTTTGAATTTTTATTTGGGATAAAGAGAATGAATTTAAAATTTGTCGGGACCCCATTCTGACCTGGTTGAGCTGGTTACCTAGCACACTATTTCGTTTAATACTTACAGCTCTCTGAGCAAGGTATTAAAATGCTCATTTTACAAATAAGGAAGATGAGATGATAGTAATTATCAAAGATCACCTCCCTAGAAGCACAGAGAATGAATTTTGAGCTTAGCCCTGTAAAATATGCCCTGTGTAATATACTCTTATTTTTCTGCTACATGAACGTGCTTCTAGTTGTTTATCTTAAAAGAGATGAAGTGAGACACTCTGAGCTGTTTTTTGAGAGGTTATGAAATTCAAAATCTCCTGGTTTAATTTTAAATCCTTTTCTTAACCAAGGCAATGGGGTACAGTGGAAGAGCACAGAATTGGATCCTGAAAGATCTGGGCTCCAAAACCAGCTCCACCGTCTATTAACCAAATGACCTTGGGCAAGTGATTTAAACACTGAGCCATCATCTCCTCACCTTCAGAAGAGATACAATAACTATCCCAATAGGATGCAGTCATGATGAGAAACTGGGGAGTGCTTTGAAGATCCCAGGTGCTATAAAGGCAATGTGGCCAATAAAAATTAAATACGAGGATTTTGTCAAGTGCCTGGAACAATGCCTACATTTAGGGGATCCAATTTTGGCAACGATTTTACTATTTATTTTTTGTTCTCATTTTATTTTCAAACAGGTCGGAGTTTTAGTATTCCTGAGATTGTCACCATAGCAGTAGTGGCTGCGTTATTACTGGTCGCGGTCATTTTTGCGGGTGCCTCTTGTCTGATTCGTGCCAGAAGCAACATGGATGAAGCCAATCAGCCTCTCCTTACTGATCAGTATCAACACTACATTGAAGAAAATGAAAAAATCCATAATCCTAATCAGTCTATGGTCTAATGACAAGTGTAAATTCTCACATGCATTTGAATCATAAAAACCACGCACTTAGAACATAATAGGTTGAGTTACTAACTGTATTTTCTTTTACTCTGTTACTTCCTTCCTTGTGCATGTCCATATTGGAATTACAATCTCCAGATATTATTTTCCAGAACTGGGGAAAGTCACAATCTTTTCAATGGTTTCTATTTTTCAGTTCTACTTAGAGAAAAAAAAGAGTGTGTAGGGAGGGGAGGTGGAGTGGGGTTTCCCTGGTGGCTCAGCTGGTAAAGAATCTGCCTGCAATGCAGAAGACATGGGTTCAGTCCCTGGGTTGGGAAGATCCCCTGGAGAAGGGAAAGACTATCCACTCCAGAATTCTGGCCTGAAGGATTCTATGGACTACAGTCCAGGGGGTCTCAAAGAATCAGACACGAGTGAGCAACTTTTACTTTAAAATGGTAGGTTGTACCAATTCCATGGTATTTAAACAAATATGAAGATTTGGGGCATGTTTTAAAATTTTAAAGATCCACAAAACGACAATCTAAATAAGTTGCTGTACTTTGTTTACATTGTAAAGAAAAACCATGATTAATAGTAAGCTGATTAAAATACATGAGTAGGACACAACTGGACTTATTTATGAAGCAGAAACAGACTCACAGACATAGAAAACAAACTTATGGTCACCAAAGCAGAAAGGGGAGAGGTGAGGGATAAATTAGGAGTTGCGATTAGCAGACACAAACTAGCATATAAAAAACAGCTAACAACAAGGTCTTACTGTACAGCCTGGGGAACTATATTCAATATCTTACAATAAACTATAATGAAAAAGAATATATATATATATATATATATATATAATTGAATCACTTTGCTGTATACCAGAAACTAACACTGTAAGTAAACTATACTTCAATAAAAGTTTTTTTTTTTTTAATGACTAGGCATTTCTACAGTTTTAAGATGTAAATACATTTTAATTCCTTGGCAGTGACCAACACATATAAAGGACACTACATTTGTAGTTTAAATTAATCATGTGACATTATAAATGGGATTCTAAATAACTTTTTAAAACTGATCTTCCTCATAAGGTTCAAGGCCACAGCAAAGTCACAACCTTTGTCACACTTTGGAGAGGTAAAAGCTTTACTTTGTAAAAAGAAAGTTACTAGTGCCTGTACGTGAACTGTGTTCTTCTATCTGTCAACAGATTGACAGAAGAACTACCCATCCATGTTTCACCTCACACTTCCTCTTAGAGGCCCACAAGGAGGTATCAAGGTAGAGAAAATGCATCATTGTGCTCTACAAATAACATCAGTTCATTGTGTTTAATTCAAATATCACTGTCTCTTACTTAGCAGCCTGCTATATATTTTCAAAAAAAATATTACTTCACAAGTCCCTCATTGTACAATTCTGCAAGAATGTCATTCGTTAATTTCTTCCTATCTTTTAAGAAAATATTTTTTTCTCTTTTTGATCTTGTATTACTAAAATTATATTCCCAATGAAGAACTCTTATAGGCTAGTTATAGAGGGCAAACATTTTAATTAAAATGAAATTTTAAAAAGAAATAATATCAATAATAGTCACACACTATAGAAAATGTGTAGTCTGACATTCCCATCTCAATAATCAGAAACAAGACTAAAGTTATATACACCTGATTGGTTATTGGGCTTCCCTATATTAAACAATCTTCAGGCTATGTATACAAGATATTCAAAATGTGTTGTTAGCAAAAGAGAATGTGTATAATAATAGCATTGTTCTAACTTTCAAACAGCATTACTCAGTTGGTTCTCACAAATACATTTTGACTTATTAAAACATTATATATTCAAAGCTTTTCAGATAAATTATTTTATAATGTAAAATTTATTAATACTTTATATAAACATCAATGAAACTGAATTCATCACTTCATATTTTTGGAGGTTTATTGAGTACTCATTTCATAGACATGTATTAAGCACACACTATGGATTTGAGGAAGGGGAAGTCAAGAACATACATTGAGACGATATTTGACTTGGGTCTTAAGAATACCAATGAATGTGCCAAACATTAGAGTGTGTGTTAGGTGCTCATTTGTGTCCGACTCTTTGCAACTCCATGGACTGCAGCCCCACTAGGCTCCTCTGTCCATGGAATTCTCCAGGCAAGAATACTGGAGTGGGTAGTCATTCCCTTCTCCAGGGGATCTTGCCAACCCAGAGACTGAACCCAGATCTCCTATACTGCAAGCAGATTCTTTCCTGTCTGAGCCACCAGAGAAGCCAGATATTAAAGTAGAGAAAGGCATTCCTTGTGGAAGTGACAGCATGAGCAAAGTCACAGGAATTTGAAAGAACATGGAACATTCAGAAATATAAATTCTGAATGTCAGTGTGGTTGGAGCATAGTTTTCATGGAGGGGAGTAGAGAGATAAATTGGGAATAAAATCAGTCATACGTGCAATACTAAGAAATTTGGAATTCATTCTATCTGTCCCAAAACATAAGCATTAAATCTAAGAAATCCTAACTCTTAAGAGAGAACTATACCCATTATCTTGATACTTTTACCCTAAATGTGCTGCTTTATTTTTCTTTTACTCAAGGACTTATTTCTATTTATTTACAGCTCTGTAAGATCTTAGGACTTATCTTGATCAGGTGACCATTACTCCCCCTATAATATGCTGTATTGTTTATTAAAAATAATACTTTTTTGCAATCTTGGAGATTTTCCATTGTTCAGTTCTCCAAGCCGCTTATAGAACATAGTAAATGTAATTATTATGCACTCACTGGAAAGCACATTGCACACCACTTAAATCCACAGTTTCCTGTTGTATAAGCAGCCACTGCATGCCAATGCCACAAACTGAGCTGAGCTTTACAGTCTAAACAGAGTGAGTAAAAATGCCCGACTGAACCTTCCTATAAAATCAAGAATGAAAAGCTATTACCTTTGTGCCCCTCTGAAGTTATATTCTATCTTCTTTCCTATAAGCAGATCTCAGAGGTGGTGCTCACTTACATCTCCATATAGTCTTTAAAATTGGAGGCAGAGGAAAAGATCTGTCTAGTAAAATAACTTCCAAGGACTGGTCATAAGATAGCTGTTCTGAGCTCAGTCCATGAAGACCCAATAACACCATGTATTTTGTTCTTTGCCATTTCCTAATTAAAATTGTTACACAAGCAACAAACCAATGGAAGATCAAATTGGGTGGAGAGAGATAATATGAACTTTAAAAAAGAAAAAAAAAATTTTAATATATTAACAAACCAAGAATAGAGCTTGAAATGAAAGAGATGACATTTAAAAGGAATAATGCAAAGTCTCACACTTTGAAAGCATAATTGAAAAATTAAATGGAATTATAAGACAAAAATTAGCAGGAGATTTTAGTGAATTTCAAGGTCAATATAAGGCAATAGTGCAATGTAGCCAATAAAGGTGCTATGTGATTGACAAAGAAGAAAGAGATACTATGGAAGTGCTATGGTATTATGCTTCACTAGTACAGATAAAGAAATATGTGGTGTCTGAGTCACATCTGGAATATTCATTTGACTTAAAATCCATGGTTTAAGAGGAATATTGACAAACTGGAACATTTCCATTTAAGTGATACAATGATACAATCAGCCCAAGACAGACACTTGGAACTCACCTTTGAATTCTACCCCTGGTGGCTCAGACTATAAAATGTCTGCCCACAACACGGGAGACCTGGGTTCGATCCCAGGGTTGGGAAGATCCTGTGGAGAAGGAAATGGCAACCCACTCCAGTACTCTTGCCTGGAAAATTCCATGAACTGAGGAGCCTGAAAGGCTACAGTCCATGGGGTCGCAAGGAGTTGGACACAACTGAGTGACTTCACTTTCACTTTCACTCCTTGGAAGGAAAGTTATGACCAACCTAGATAGCATATTAAAAAGCAGAGATATTACTTTGGCAACAAAGTCCATCTAGGCAAGGCTATGGTTTTTCCAGTGGTCATGTATGGATGTGAGAGTTGGACTGTGAAGAAAGTTGAGTGCCCAAGGTAAGTAAGATAGCACAATGATGCCTTCAGGAGGACAGGCTCTTTACAATTTTCTCCGTCACCTTTAATGCGTAGGTTTTATCTTTTTACTTTTACTATCAGTACTGTAAAATGGCTACTACATCTTTGGACTTTATCCCACATAGAAATATTTTTTATTTGAAAACGAATATCATCCCAAAGTCTGCCTGTATCCCATTAGAAGGAAAAATGTAGAAAATTGAGGGAGTTTTTGTTGTTGTTGTTGTTGTTGTTGGTTGTGGTTTATGCTTTGGTTGGTTACTATCCTGAATATTATCAGAAACCTAACTGTAAGGGATAGAGAGAGAAACTGGAATTGTGGTAGCTGGGAGTATTGCCACACAACAGACAAGCAATCAAGATACCTAACAATTGTAGAAGAAGGAAAGAAACACACAGTGTGCTTTTATTTTAAAAAATCTGGTGTTGGGGGGGTGCATCTAATTTAGATGGATGATTACAGATGAGCTAAAGAATTAAGCTGAAACCTGGAGGATGAGAAAATTGTTGGAAAAGTTAATTGAAGAGGCTATGATAAAAGCTGAATCCTCATTAGCCACAGTAGCATGTTAAAACATGCTACATCTCAATTTTTTTAAAGGTAAGAAGTTTAACTATGCTCTTTAGAAATAAGGAGGCAAAATCAGAAGAATCAACTTGAAGAAAATTACTGAAAACGGATCTTATGACACGTGCTAAAATGTATTTCTGCAGTGTTCTTTCCTGCTAGTCTTCTGATTTGGTCAGACTTTCATTAAGGTGAAAGTGAAAGTCACTCAGTCGAGTCCTACTCTTTGCAATTCCATGGACTGTCCATGGAATTCTCCAGGCCAGAATACTGGAGTGGGTAGCCTATCCCTTTTCCAAGGGATCTTCCCAACCCAGGAATCAAACCAGGGTCTCCCACACTGCAGGCAGATTCCTTACCAACTGAGCTACCAAGGAAGCTCATTGCATCTGCTAAAAACTGAACAGACTCTCACCACAAGGTGGTAGCTTTGAACACATTTCAAAATGTTGATTATGGACATCAAATGTTTCCAACTGAAATGAACAGTGAAGACATCTGCTCTTTCTCTTCTGGTTTAAAAAAATAAATGTTCATGTGATCCTTGAAAGGTAGAAGAAATGCAGTTTTTCATTTTGGTGGAAAAATGGCCTGTGAGATTAATAATCTCCACATGGCTGAAATTCCCAACTGAATTACAAGGACAAAAAATGTGTCTTCTTATTGACTAGAACTCTTGTATACATTATCCTCCTTCATCACGATTACTTATCATGAGGCCCCTCTGGGCCACAAAATGAAGAGTGAGTGGCAGATCACCCAAATGGCTTCATACACAATAGATGATAATGCCAGCACCAAAGACACTGATAATTTGTGACAAGGGTGAAAGGGCTAGTCTGCTATGGGAATCAGCTCCACTCAGCCACTGAGACTACACATAATGAAAGTCATGGCTAACTTTGCAAATGTACACCTTAAAGCTGTCAAAGAAAAATGAGCCTACTAGAAAGCTAAAAAGAGTATCAATTCATTCTCCCTTACTTTGAAAAGAACCCAAGCTAGACAATAGATGCAAAAATACAATGAACCCCTGCATAGTCGCCTACATTTAACAACTGTCAATACTTTGTGCATTTTTGTCACTCTATTTTCATATTACCCATTTACATATCATGATTAATATTTTCTTGGACAAAGTTGAAAGTTAAGTAGCATATACCATGACCAACATTTGTCCCTCTTTCTGTGTGTCCCCTAAGAAGAATGGCATCCTCTTACATAACCACAATCCAATTGTCAATTTCAGGAAATTTAACATGGATTCAACACTATATTCCAATATATAGTCCGTAGGAAATTGTTCCAAAAGAGTAATTTTTTAAATAACCAATTTAATACTTAAAACAAGAAATACTATATTTTAGTATGATATAAGAATGTTAAATACATGAGGAAGACTTATTTAAATCACGTTGAGTAAAACTAAGTAAACCCAAAGAGTAGGGAAAAAGTGGGGAACTGCTACTAAATTCCTTTTTAGAAAAGTACTCAACATCTTATTGAAATAGGAAAATTATATGACCAACTCTGAACCCAGACAGCCCTAGGAAGGCCTCGTGTCTCTTATATTTATTAGCAATATGTCATTGAGCAAGTTGCATTACTTTTCTATGCTGCAGTTTTGTTATCTGTAATAGAAGGGCAGTTTTATTTTTTTCCAAAATAGAAATTTTTAGAACATTAAAACTGACTTTATATGGTAAGTACATTTCCCAATGGCTAGAACTCAGTAGGTAGTTAACAAATTTTATCTTTCATTCCTAGCATCTTGAAAACTTAACTCTTCCCAACAACCTCCCTAAAACTAGTTCAGCAAAAAAGAATTTCTGCTCCAAAGTTAAACTTCATGGTTCACGATGCCATGTTGCACACTGGTTTCCAACTGAACGCTCTCATCCCACTGCCATCAAGGGGCATGTCACAGCTAATTATCTGTCATCACGCCCTGTTGCATAGGCAGTACCCTGCCTGCTGCTGCTGGGACCTCGGTGCTGTCTGTTGACTCATTTGCATTGCCTCCTGAGTGTCTCTGCTCTGTACGGATCACACAGAATGAAGCCCAGGGGCCAACTAGCAGGCCCATCTGAATTGTGGAACATATCTGAAGCCCCTCCTCATCACTCAGTGAGTAACGTGGGGGATGTTCGCTGGTCCACACACCCTGGCAATGCAGACGGTCATCTGCTGCCTCATCTGCTTCTCCGCGTCTGGGGTGCAGGACCAGATCGGCTGAGGAACTTTGCTAGCACTTATGCACACAGCTATGGGAGTTCCTGGGTTTGGCAACATTTCCTTTCCGAAGTCTCATTTGCGGCTGCACCGTCTGCCTCTTTTGTGCTTCCACATTTTTGTGTGGAGACCTCAGAATACATCTCTCCCATATTCATGACGTATTTATGTTAATACATTTGATCCACCCTGTTTAATGACTATGATGTGTCTGTTTAAACCCTAAAAGAACATATTTTTAAGATACAATCAGATTACATATAACTAGTTTTCCAAATTAAGGGAGAGTGTATTCTCCAATTTAGATTTAAAGTACATAAATAAAATGTTAATGCATGTATAGACATACAGCAATGAGTCCGAAACTGTTAGGCATGCACATATAATATCATAATTCCGTAGCAATCGTGTATTCTTCCAAATACATTACATCATACATACTTTAAAAAAATAAAATTTGATTCAAATTTTTAAAATTATTTTCAACCAACTTCATAGTACGACTATGGAATCAGCAACAGCCCATTAATAAATGACAAAGATACAATTTAATCTTGATATAAATTCTTATTCCATTAATGAAGTTTCTCAACTTTTCTTCTTTTCTCCTTGTTGTGCCATAATTTTTTTAATGTTTATAAATTTTATAATTTATAGAAACTAAATTCAAAGTTTGCTTAAAAAAGAAGGAAAAAAATAAAGATTTAGAAATAAGCCACCACTGTAGAGGAGCTTGATCCAAAATATAAGGAACTGGGAAAAGCTCTGCAAATATGTCACTTAAAACTGATTTCCTCTAGGTGGCAGTATAGTCCCAGAACTTAAACCTGAGCTGTCATGAAAAACTAAGAGCACCAAAAGAAATTGCTTATTACCAGTCCCTGCTATTTATACATTTGAAAGATTTTTTCTTTTGAAAACTAAGCTAAATTTACAACTGTGAATGTTCATCTGCAGATGACATAGTGGATTTTGTACTAGAAAGAATAAAATGTGGCTTTATTTCAGCAAACATACATTGTTTTCCATATCTTTTTGGCACAGTAAGATCTTAACATTCATTTTTGGATACTATAATGTACTTTCTTCTTTTTCTATAGACATTAACATAAACATTAATATAAAACATTAAACATTAAACATAAACATTAATATAAAAACTCAATAAACTTTATCTTAGATAATTACTGATATCCTTTACAATAAATGGACTCAATTCAGTAATACCCACTGGCAGAGTCTTGAATTATATCTTATAATTCAAGTTGATAATTATATCAACTGTGTAGATTTGTTTAGTTAGACAAACAGAATTTTAAAAGCAACACAACAACATACAAAGATTCTAATGAGTATGTAGTTGATATGTATCCCAAAATGTACTGTATTGAAACACTAGAATCCCCAGTTCCTCAGCCATAAAAAAAATTCTTCTGTCTTCTCTGCAAATTAAGCTTCCCCAGTTATCTATATACCATCTTGATGCCTCCCAGCGATCAGACAGAATAACAGTGACATGTCTTCACCCATAGATTTGGAGCCTTCCAGAAATTCACTACACCTTACCTTTTCATTTTTCTCCAAACTTTATTTTAAAAACATCAAATCCTCAAAACACTGAAAAAGCAAAACAATGAAACACTTCATTCATTTCACTAGTTACTAATATTTTATGACATGTTTTAGCTCTCTAAACAAGCACTTTGGCATTTAATTTTAAGTAGAACATATTTCTGAGGAATAGGAAATTCTTGTTAATCAAAAACTTCAGTGACTGTAAATAAGCCTGACAGTTATTCATGATGTCTTCAGTATAATTTTTATTCTATATGACACATAAAGGGTCCCTGAATATATGAGTGTGTCTAGTTGGCTACTAGGATGATTTGTAGTCCCCAGAAAGGGCTGGCAACCTGAATCAGACAGATAAACATACAGTGCAAGCACGAAACACTAAGAGGATCTTTGCAGTGCCTCCAGAGCTCACACCAGAGAGCAAGCACAGCCTCCATCCCCTCTGAACATTCAGATCCCCTTGCGATTTACACCATCAACATTACTCTGTAAACTGAGGAGGGAGAAATTACAGAGAGGGCTAGATGGCCTGGGTTACCGATCTATACAGGTCTGGAAGACTTCACTGGAAAATTCAGAAAAAAATGGTTCTAATGACCTTACAGACAACTCCTGGCAAAATGTAGAGGGGTCTCTCTCTGATCAAATGAGATGAGAATTTTTTTTTTTTTAATGAAACTAAACTCTATGATAGAATTAAAGCTGTCTATTAAATAAATGAATACATTGTATATTTTTTCATTAACAGTCTGAATGGCTGACAAATGATTAGCCTGTGCTGGGCCCTAAATCTCTGTCCTACTCAATTTGCTTCCATAGCTCTGTGGCCAACTCTATTGACCATGTCTTTCATGGTTAAGGTGAAAGTTCATGTATCAAAGTTCCCCAGAGAGTAAGATTGAAACTATGCTCACTTTTTTGGAAGGCTTTAGTTTACACTTTGTCAAAACATATAAAGAAAAATGTCTCTCTCTGCCTAAACAAAAGCTTTTTGGTTTTTGTTTCTTTCTAATAACTCAGGAGATCTCTACATTAATTATGTTATGAGTTTAAAATTCTGTTTTAGTTTCCCACTTGCCTCTTAACAAATCACTACTACAAAACTGATGGGTTTAAAACAACACAAATTTACTCTCCCACTTTCGGGAAGACAGATATCCAAAAGCAGTTGCACTGGACAGAAACTGACGTGTAGGCAGGACCATGCTTGCTCCCTTAGGGAGTTTTAGAGGAGGATCCCTTTTCTCGTTTTCTCTAGTTTCGAGAGTTTTCCTCCCTGCTTCCCTTGGCTCATGGTCCCTTCCTCCATCTCTGTAGCCAAAGCATACACGTTCTTGCTCTGATTTTGCTCTACCACCTGGCCTTCTTCTCCTCTGTCAATCTCCCTCAGCCTTTCTCTTAGGATATTTCTGACCGTATTCAGAGTCCTCTCAGATAATCCAGGATAACCTCTCGCCATGGCAGGGTCCCTAACTTAATCACAACTGCAAAATCCATTTGTCATAAAAGGTAACATTCATAGGTTCCAGCTATCAGGATCTATCTACCATGGGAGGCTCTTTTTCATCCTATCACAAATACTTTCTTTGTATGCCCATTTTGGGAAATTGGCTCAGTTATTACCAACGGAGAAAAATGAAGCCAGCTCCAAATTTTTCATTTTTCTTAATTAAACTGCCATGAAAAGCTTATACTTAGTCTCTTTTCTGGCAATGAGAGAAGATGCTGAATCAAGATGGTAAAAATTACAGGATTCTGCTCTGTCTTCATAAATCTTCCATCTGTCCATCATGCTCCATTGGCTAAAATTCCAGGCTCACAATGCAGGGGGCCCAGGTTTGCTGGGCCAGGCAACTAGATACCACGTGCCACAGCTAAGACCCAGCATGACCAAATAGATATTTTTTAAAAATAAACTTTCATGGAATCAAGATGGCTTTATTTGTCACAGCTTTCACAAGAAAACTAACCCACTTGCCCTTATTAAAACACCTTTCAGAATTAAGGAGGGTCCTGGGGGGCACCCACAGTCCACTGCTCTTTGCAAAGGGCAAATTCTCCTTAGGTCATCTCAACCTTTCTTTATGCTACTAATTCCCAAACTGTCTATAGTTCACCCTGGCCACTGCTGTGAGCTTCAGTTCCATATAATTAGCTGAAGGTTAAACAAATCCATCTGCCTGAATCTCAAGAACTTCAAACTATATATATCCAAAATGGAACTATTTCTTTTCTCTACATTAAAATGCCTCATCTTCCTTTATCCTGTGACTCAGTTAAAATTGCCACCATCTATGAGAAGTTTAGGCAGAAATCTGGGAATCATTTTGGGTTCTTCCTTTCTCTTTCACCCTCCAGTCAGCTACCCCATCTTTGTAATTCATCCACACCATTTCTGCCCATTCATCCTCCAATTCTCTCTTTCTCTGATCCTTTTAACACTGACTATGTAAGAAAAGTCTTAGATATTTTCACTTTGTGACATTTTCAGTATATTAACAAGGGGAAAAAAGCCAAATTAGTTATAAAATGTAGAGTATATATTAAACACTTAATCTGAATAGTGTTCACAAAAGGGAACTTCCCTGGTAATGTAGTGGCTAAGACTCTGCGCTCCCAATACGGGGATTGGGGTGAGGGGGTGGGGTGGCCAGGTTCAATCCCTGTTCAGGGAACTAGGTCCCACATGAAGCCAACTAAAAATCCCACAGGCCACAATGAAGATCAAAGATCCCACATGCCACAACTAAGACCCAGTGGAATCAAATAAATATTTTTAAAAATGCATGTGAAACTGTGATTCATGAGACAATTACAGGTCTTACAAAAATTCAGGCTATATTACAAGAAGTATAGCTAATATTGGAACATGAATTTAAAATCATTTGATACTGTATTCTTGCGAACCTCTCAGTGTTTATCTGAGTCTGAATGTATTATCTCATGTGGAGATGATATTTAAAAAACCTATACTTGAAGTCCTTGGTGAATGTGAGTGCAATAGCACCTGGCCTTTCTGTAATTTCCTTCTGCACTGGCTCTGAATCATCAATGGTGAGGTTGGAGATAGATGGGCCCCTGGGCTGAACAGCTGGTGTTCATCAAATGAAGTAAAATTGAAGCTTTGTTCT
The DNA here is from genome assembly GCF_032405125.1 of Capricornis sumatraensis. Lineage (NCBI taxonomy): Eukaryota > Metazoa > Chordata > Mammalia > Artiodactyla > Bovidae > Capricornis > Capricornis sumatraensis. Next base: position 39,910,202 of record NC_091074.1, on the reverse strand, counting down.
TACCTAGACACTCCAAAGACAAAGCTGGTGGAGAAGCTGAGCTCTCAAGAAGCAAAGAGATAAGAGGACCACTCCTGAGGTCAAAGAAAACTTCACTGTCTAGTCATTTTGTTAATTTCTATAACTAAACTTTAAAAATCAATTTTATTTGAGGCACAATTTATATGTAATAAATAGACATAGTCTAACGTTAAAAACAAAACAACACAACAACAAAAAACTTCCCTGTCTGCATATGCTCAAAAGATTCCTTGAAGGTCAAAAGGGAAGGGGTGCCACCCCATAAGAACTGTGGACATACCCCCACAGGCCTCTGCAGTAAGATCCATCCTAACAAAAAGTTGTGCACACAGTTGGGGAGGATCCTAGGGCAGATGAGGTGTGAAAAAGGAAACAGGATAATTGGTAAATAAAGATTGTCCTATAGAAGTGATTTAAATCACCTCTTTCCCGCGCTCCTTCTCATTAGAGAGGACACTCATACCCTTTCTCTCCACATGTGTATTTCTGCCTAGCTTCAGTCTTAGATAAGCAAACTGTGTCTCTGTATGCTTTCCCACTTATTGTGCTATGTCTCTAATAATAAACTTTGTACTTGTTTTTATAGTTTTTGCCTCTTTGAAGCATTCTTGCTTTCAAAAGGAGGCAAGAGCCCAGGGCCACTTTGCTTCTAGACTCTAGCCCTTGGTGATCCAGTGGCTAGAAATCCTGGGTTTCCATCCAGGCTGCTGCTGCTGCTAAGTCGCTTCAGTCGTGTCCGACTCTGTGCGACCTTATGGACAGCAGCCCACCAGGCTCCTTCCTCCACAGGATTCTCTAGGCAAGAATATTGGAGTGGGTTGCCATTTCCTTCTCCTCCATCCAGGCTGCTCAGGTTCAATTCCTGGGCGAGGAACTAAGATCCCTCTTCAGGACTGCTCACTGCTATCTCTCTGAGATCAATGGGACCCAAAGCTTTATCAACCAAAGGCTCTTTCCTCCTCAGTTATCCTCTTCTCAACCAAGAGGCTGATGTATTAAACCTTAACCATCTCCCTGCCTCACAAAGGACAATCAGGAACTTGCCCTCTTCTCAACATAGTGTCCTCAGCCAGGCTTCTGGGACCAGTCTGGAATCGCTTTGCAGACTCGTCTTCTGTCTCTGCTGCTTTTCCAAAGTTTAAGTTCTAGGATTACAAACTACTTGCTTTTCTGAAAGACCGATGCTTTTTCTTACTTCGGTGCTATGGTTCATGATATCTTCTCTGGTCCATCATCTCTGCTGCTGGCTACTTCTCAGGCAAGAAACCTCCAAGCCAGGTACCCTTCCCAGAGTCGCACCTCCGCTAGACTCCCCTCTTCAATACAACTTCCCCAAGGCATAGCTTTGGCAATTTCAATGTTAGCAGCCTCACAATATTGCATGTTCTTTGAGGGCAGAAATCATGTCTTACTTATTTTTGTGAACAGATACCCTGCAGGTTACCTAGCGCAATATAAAAACGTATATACTCTCAAACTGAACAAAACTGAGTCCAGTGAGCTTGAAGGACAGGTTTTCAGGTCTGCTTAACTCCACCAGGTGGCACTATTTATTTTCAGTAGAGATCCAATCACAAAACTGGAAAGTACTGTGTATTTGTATCCCATGCACGTATATGTGTGTGTACGGAACTCTTTTCACGCTACCCATTTATACTAATGCAACATACGGACAGTCAATTTTGGTACCTTTTTGATCTTTTCAAATGCAGTTGAAAAAAATACTAAATTACAAGGCAGTTATTAGAGTCAATTTTCCTAAACAAAAAGGGACCTGGTCTCCTTTTCATTTATAGCGTTATTACTCAAAGGTTTTGAAGAGTAGACAGGACAGTGAATTTCTACTCTTGAGATCATTCAAGTCATTCCCAGCTAGAGAGACAGGAGGATAGAAAGATTGGAGGCAGGCAGGTTACAGGCAAAGAGCCCTTGCCTTGTATGAATTTAAGGATTCATAATTTTAAGTATAAAAATCTGGATAATGATGCTTACCTTTAAAATCTGATGTTAAAAGCCTACACACTATGTAACCTGTGATAAAGTACGTGGCACAGTAAAGAAACGGAAGATGTGGATGATGGTTATTATCAGAGAAATTAGATGGGTCAAGAAACATAAATTTCATTTGCTCTCGAAGTTCATTAAAAGATAAAGTGAGGCATACTAAAAAGTTGAAGAGTTTATTTGAGAAAAACAAAAACAAAAACAACCCAGCAGGAATCAGGACAAGCCAAATCACCAAACAGGAAGGAGTTAGAAGCACTCTGCAGAGAAGAGCCAGGAGGAAGACTTTTAGAGAGAAAGGGGAGGGGAGGAAGGCAAGGAAATAGGTTGATTGGCTATAGCTTAAAGCCTAGTTGGTGCAGTGGTAAAGAATCTGCCTGCAACGCAGGAGATGCAATGATACAGGTTAAATCTCTGGTTCGGGAAGATCCCCTGGAATAGAAAATGGTAACCTACTCCAGTATTCTTGCTGGAAAAGTTCCATGGGCAGAGGATCTTTGTGGGCTACAGTCCATGGGCTCGCAGAGTCGGACACAACCAAGTACTGGCTTTTCATTTTCATGATTAAAGCCGAGTTGGCTGTTTGTGATTGTCTGTCCTCAACTTTTTAGTTTTGTAACCTTGAGGCGTTTACAAGCTGAGATGTTGCTTTGCTTAGGTAGCCTGTCATGGCATTACAGCCACCTTTGTCTAAAGGCCTCCTGGTTTGATTACTTTAGCAAATTTAAAGAATTCAAACTGCTTTTGGTTTCAACAGACTGCCTGGGTCAGAATCTGTTTCACCTGCTGCTTTGATGTTTAACATGTCACGCAAACCTATTTTTCTCAGTTGTAAAATGAACCTTGAAGCAATCTCTGCCACATGTGACTGCTAGGGGGACTGACTTAAAAATTAGTCATTAAAAAGAAATAACCATTAGTCTAATGGTAGTGGTGAAGCAAGAGTGAGTCTAGGATGTAGCCAATTATTTGCCCAAACCTCTATCCATTAATCTCATACTATGATCTAAATCTGAAATTTCAGTTTAGAATGCTGATCCCACCAGTGATGTTGAATTCAGATAATTATGTTTAACCCTTTCAATGGGGCTGAAAAATTGAACTTAATGTATGTTTTATGCCCTTTATCTCCAGTAAGAAGGTGTTCTTTCCCTTTAAGGAAGCAAAGCCTCATCTGCCTCGTCTTTATATCTCCTGGGCAATTGCAACTATACAGATACTGCCTTAATTCCTATCCCAGCGCTTCCCTTAGTTGAGTGGAAAAAACTTTGAGTAACAATGTCATTGTCAGTGACAGTATTCTGTTTGGGAGTTCTGCCCTTCCTAATTGTGGATGAGACACTTCTTTCTAAAATAGAAAGAGAAGAAACCAGGTGTCTTTTTAAACGAAAACTTAACCACCAAGAAGATCATTCTTTTTTAAGTCTTAGTTACTAGTCACCAATGCCCACTTGGGTGTTTGACTACTAAGTATGCAGACTGCATACCACTTCCAGAAGTGGAACAGAAATCACGCGAAGTGAATATCTGAGCAATGAATATCTCCTTCAGTAATTAGTGTTGAAAATATTAAAATCAATTAGAATTTAATTCCTAAAATTCACAGTTACAGATTCATTCTTCGAGCTTAAGACCTTCGGCCCCAGATAAACTTGTATAAGAGCTTGCCTGATGGTTCAGCAGTAAAGAGTATGCCTGCAGTGCAGAAGACCTGGGTTTGATCCCCGGGTCTGGAAGATCCTCTGGAGAAGGAAAAGGCAACCCACTCCAGTATTCTTGCTTGGGAAATCCATGGACAGAAGAGCCTGTCAGGCTACAGTCCATGGGGTCACAAAGAGTCTGACAGGCCTTAAACAACAACAAACATATACAAGGGCAAGTATACTTGATGCAATATCAGTTATTTGTATATAAATATGAGTATCTTATCAGATCCTTTCCCCCCATAAGGTTTGGAAAAGGTAAGAATGGAGGAAGCATAAAGTCTCCAAAAGCTGGAAGGCAAAGGAGAGGCTGTTTTGAGGACATTAGTTACTTGATTTTAAATACTCTCAACCATGCCCCAAAGTTCATGTTTTTAAGAGGGTTAATTACATTTTATGGGTAAAATGGAGCTCAGATAGGCCATATAAAATCAAATGACAGAGCTTACACAGGCAGAAACCTTGGAGATATTGTAGGCTCTGTTCCACACCATAGCAATAAAGCAAGCCACATGAGTTTTTTGGTTTCCTAGTACATATAAAAGTTAAGTTTATACTGTACTGTAATCTATTATATGTGCAATAGCATTGTGTCTTCTAAAAACAACAATGTATATACAGTAATTTTCAAAGATTTCACTGCTAAAAAATGCTAATCATCACCTGTGCTTTCAGCGAGTCATCATCATTTTGATGGTAGAGGCTGATGCTTCATTGCTTTTGACTGATCAAGGCGGTGGTGGCAGAAGACTGGGGTGGCCGTGGGAATTTCTTAAAATAAGACAACAATGAAGTTTTGCATTTGCTGCATTAGTTGACTCTTCCTTTCACAACCAGTTTCTCTGTAGCATGCAATGCTGTTTGTCAGGATTTTCCCATAGTAAAACTTCTTGGTTTTGTTTTGGCTGAACCACACAGCATGCAGGATGGAACCCATGCCCCCTGCAGGGGAAGCACAGAATCTTAACCACTGAACTACCAAGGAAGTTTTGAAACTTCTTTCAAAACTGGAATCAATCCTCTCAAATCCTGACGCTATTTTATTAACTAAGCTTATGTAATATTCTAAATCCTTTGCTGTAATTTCAATAATCTTCAACAGCATCTTTGCAGAGAGATTTAATCTCAAGGAACCACTTTTTTGGTTCATCCATAAAAAACAACTCTTCATCCATTTAAGTTTTTATCATGAGATTGCAGCTATTCAGACACATCTTCAGGCTTCATGTCTAATTATAGTTCTTTGGCTATTTCTACCACATCTGCAGTTATTTCCTCCACTGAATCTTGAATGTCTCAAAGCCATCCATAAGGGTTGGAATTAACTTATAACAAACTCTTGTTAATGCTGATATTTTGACCTCTTCCCATAAATTATTAATATTCTTAATGGCATCTAGAATGGTGAATATTTTTCAGAAAATTTTCAGTTTACTTTGTCCAGATCCATCAGGACAATTATAGTTCATGGCAACGATAGCCTTACAAAATGTATTTCTTAAATAATAAGACTTCAAAATTGAAATTACTCCTGAAGCCATGGGCTGAGAATGAGTGCTATGTTATTAGGCATAAGTGACGTCGCTCAGTCATGTCTGACTCTTTGCGACCAATGGACTATAGCCCACCAAGCTCCTCCAGCCGTGGGATTCTCCAGGCAAGAATACTGGAGTGGGTTGCCATTTCCTTCTCCAGGGGATCTTCCCGACCCAGGGATCGAACCCAGGTCTCCCGCATTGCAGGCAGACGCTTTAACCTCTGCGCCACCAGGGAAGCCCCATTAGGCATAAAAATAATATTAATCTCCTAATGTATCTTCATTAGAGCTCTTGGGTGACCAGGTACATTGTCAGTAAGCAAGAATATTTTTAAAGGAATCCCTTTTTTCCCCTGAGCAGTAAATTTTAATAGTGGGCATAAAATATTCATTAAACCATATTGTCAACAGATGCACTGTCATTCAGGCTTTGTTGTTCCATTTATAGAGAACAGGCAGAGTAGATATAGGCAAATTCTTAAGAGCCCTAGGATTTTCAGAATGGTAGATGAACACTGGCTTCAACTTCAAGTCGCCAATGATATTAGACCACAGCAAGAGAATCAGCCTGTCCTTGGAAGCTTTGAAGCCAGGAACAGACTTGTCCTCTCTAGCTATAAAAGTCCTAGATAGCATCTTCTTCTAATATATGGCTATTTCTTTAACATGGAAAATCTGTTTTCTGAAGTAGCCACCTTCTTTAATGATCTTAGCTACACCTTCTGGATAACCTGCTGCAGCTTTTATATCAGCATTTGCTGCTTTACTCACCTTGTACCTTTATGTTATGGAAGCTCTTTGACTTTTTCCTTTAAACCTCGTGAACCAACTGCTACTAGCTTTAAACGGTTTTTATACAGCTTCCTCACCTCTTCTGGCATTCGTAGAATTGAAAAGAGTTAGATCCTGACTCTGAATTAGGTTTTGGCTTAAGCGAACATTATGGCTGGTTTGATCTCCTATCCAGATCACTCAAACTTTCTCCATAAGAGCAACAAGGCTATTTCACTTTCTTATCATTTATGTATTCACTGAGAAGCACTTTTAATTTTCTTCAAGATGATCCCTTTGCATTTCTCTAACTGGCACAAGAGACCTAGCTTTTAATCTGTCTCAACTTTCAACATGGCTTCCTCACTAAGCTTAGTCATTTCTAAGTTTTTATTTAAACTGAGAGACTTGTAACTCTTCCTTTCACCTGAACACTATTAATTGGCCTAACTGGTTTGTCTCAAGGAATAGGGAGGCCCAAGGAGATAGAGAGAGATTGAGGAGCAGCCTGTCTAGTGGAACAGAGCAGTCGGAACACAGACAACACATTTAGGTTAAGTTTGCTGTCTTACATGAGCATGGTTCACGGTGCCCAAAACAATCTCAATAGTAACATCAAGGGCCACTGACCACAGATCATCATAACAAACATAACAATAATGAAAAAGTTTGAAATATTGTGAGTTACCAAAATGTGACACAGATATAGACTGAGCAAATGCTGTTGGAAAAATGGCACCAAAAGACTTGTCTGATGCAGGGTTGCCACAAACCTTCAACTTGTAAAATAACACAATATCTGCAAAGTGCAATAAAGCCAGGTGCAATAAAATGAGGTAAATCTGTATTCAGATGAAATCTTTATCTCTAAATTTTATATATTCAAAGTTCAGACTATGAGAACAAGAGAAGACTGACTTCATCAATGCCAAAGTTCTATGTTGGGTGTTCTGTCTCACTGTCTTTATACTGGACACTTAAAAGAAAAGGAACTCTAAATAAAACACCCATGATATAAAGACAACTGCAACTTCACAGCTCTTAGCCATACATTCAGATTTTCCTCCCTTATCCTTCCACACATGTTATCAAGCTTAATTTAATATATGTAAGAAAGTTGGAGAATGTATTTTAAATTGTAGGTTATTTTCATGCAGCTATAAGGGTTCCCAGAAAATATTATAACTAGGAGTGAGTTACTTGTTGAACTTTTCTGTGTAACTAACATTTATTTCATTTGCTATCTACTTTCCCTTCCCCAACTCAAAGCAGCTGCAACATAGCAGAGATGTTGTATGGAATCCTAAAATGAATAAATTCCTACTTTCCTTCACAAAACTAAACATAGAAGTTGAAATTAACCTCTGTTAAAATTCCTGAGGAAATTTTGCCATCACAGCTTGACATATCTAATAGCATTTTGAAAAAGTGATGGCTCTATCATGAAGTTTTCAGAATTTCTGTCACTATGTTGACAGGTGGTAAAACACATTTCTACTAGTAAAAGGATAAGAGTGAATTTATCAAAATCTTTTGTAAGCAAATAACATTTGTTAGTGCAATGCTGGGCCACATCTCATATGTCACCTTAAGAGATCAATCATTTTGTTAACATTCAACAATGATATAGGGCCTGTTCGGTAATCATGATCTATGGCACAATTTTCTTATTTGTCTACAAATGTGGTTTTCTAAAGTGCTTTCTTCAATTGACTAATGCAAGCAACTATGAAAAAAATCTTTTTCAAGTAAAGAATTTATAGAATGTGGCAAAAGTTTTATTTAGTTGTTAATTGCTTTAATTTATTCAGCAAGCAATTTATTACAAGCCTACTGTGCACAAGGCGGTATGAGTTGACAAACATGTAAGGAATGGGCCTTGGCTGCAAGAAACTTATAGGAAATTTACATATGAAAACAGCATGCAAAACAGTGTACAATAAGCAAGGGCCCAACCAACCTCGCCTTTCTAAGAGCTCCACTAAACTACTGTAGGAGTCAAATATCTACCGGAGGCACAAGTTGATATAAACGAAAGAAATGTTTCAAAAAACATACACACTTTAAAAGGGCAGTTGCCCATTCAATCTAGGTTAAATGTTATTATGCAAATAAAAGAAAGAAGATTCAGATTTTTCATGTGGAAATCTACCAGTATTCAATTAGTGTTATCTACAGATTTTTTAAGACACTCTACAAATACACACACACAGGACAAAATAAAAATCAGCTGGCAAATTCTGTAGTTTTCAAATGAAAAAGGAACCACATCTGATCAGAATGACCTAGAAAGGCTGTGTATAAAAGACAGTATTTTAGCTGTGTCTTAATGCAGAAATAACATTGTCAAAAGATGATGTGAAAAACAAGCATTCCAAATGGAGAGAAAGTTTTAAAGAAGGGAAAGGTGGCTAGAAAATATATTAAGGAAACAAATAAGTGGGTTTCTTTTTTAATATCTTCAGAATTCTTTGTAATGTGATCAAAGTAAACTACGGATCTAGAGGATGTAAAGACAAGAGAACCCTCTTGAACTGTTGGTGGGAATATAGATCAATACGGCCAACTAAGAATGGTATGAAGATTCATTTACAAACTAGATATAGAAGTACCATATGACAAAAATCCCACAATTGGTCCTATACTCTGAGAAAACCATAACTGGAAGAGACACATGTACCCCAGTGTTCGTTGCAGCACTTTCTACAGTATCTAGGACATGGAAGCCACCTAGATGTCCATGGACAGATAAATGGATACGGAAATTGTGGTACTTATACACAGTGGGCTATTACTCAGCTATAAAAATGTATTGAGTAGGTCCAATGAGGTGGATGAACCTAGAGCCTATTACACAGAGTGAAGTAAGTCAGAAAGAGAAAGACAAAGATTGTATATTAACATGTGCATATGGAATCTAGAAAGATGGTACTGATGAGCTTATTTGCAGGGCAGCAGCGGAGATGCAGACATAGACAGCAGACTTGACACAGTGTGAGAAGGAGAGGGTGTAATGACTTGAGAGAATACCATGGAAAGATACACATTATGTTAAGTAAAACAGATAGCAAGTGGAAATTTGCTGTGTGACACAGGGAGCTCAATACCATGCTCTGTGACAACCTAGAGGGGAGGGCTTGGGAAGGAGATGGGAGTGGGGTTCAGGAGGGAGGGGACATATGTATACCTGTGACTGTGTCATATTGATGTATGACAGAAATCAACACAATATTGTAAAGCAATTAACCTCCAATAAGCGGGCAGCTGCGATGGTGCACAAGCACAGCCGAGAGGAGCTACCCCACGTCCGAGGTCAGGGGCAGAAAACAGGAGGACCCCATGCCCGAGGGGCGGCAGCCAAGAGGATCTCCCCACATCCAAGGTCAGGGGCGGCGGCCGAGAGGAGCAACCCCACATCCAAGGACCAGTGGCTGTGGAGGCACAAGAGGGCCTAGAGGAGCTACTCCACGTTCAAGGTCAGGAGCGGTGGTGAGGAGATACCCCTCGTACAAAGGAACAGTGGCTGCGCTTTGCGGGAGCAGCCATGAGAGATACCCCATGTCCAAGGTAAGAGAAACCCAAGTAAGATGGTAGGTGTTGCAAGAGGGCACCCAGAGGGCAGACACACTGAAACCATAATCACAGAAAACTAGTCAATCTAATCACACTAGGACCACAGCCTTGTCTAACTCAATGAAACTAAGCCACGCTGTGTGAGGCCACCTAAGACAGGCAGTGAGAGGTCTGACAGAATGTGGTCCACTGGACAAGGGAATGGAAAACCACTTCAGTATTCTTGCCTTGAGAACCCCATGAACAGTATGAAAAGGCAAAATGATAGGATACTGAAAGAGGAACTCCCTAGGTCAGTAGGTGCCCAATATGCTACTGGCGATCAGTGGAGAAATAACTCCAGAAAGAATGAAGGGATGGAGCCAAAGCAAAAACAATACCCACTTGTGGATGTGACTGGTGATAGAAGAAAGGTCCGATTCTGTAAAGAGCAATATTGCACAGGAACCTGGAATGTCAGGTCCATGAATCAAGGCAAATTGGAAGTGGTCAAACAGGAGATGGCAAGAGTGAACGTCAACATTCTAGGAATCAGCGAACTAAAATGGACTGGAATGGGTGAATTTAACTCAGATGACCATTATATCTACTACTGAGGGCAAGAATCCCCCAGAAGAAATAGAGTAGCCATCATGGTCAACAAAAGAGTCCGAAATGCAGTACTTGGATGCATTCTCTAAAAAGACAGAATGATCTCTCTTCGTTTCCAAGGCAAACCATTCAATATCACAGTAATCCAAGTCTATGCCCCAACCAGTAATTCTGAAGAAGCTGAAGTTGAATGATTCTATGAAGACCTACAAGACCTTTTAGAATTAACACCCCAAAAAGATGTCCTTTTCATTATAGGGGACTGGAATGCAAAAGTAGGAAGTCAAGAAACACCTGGAGTAACAGGCAAATTTGGCCTTGGAATATAGAATGAAGCAGGGCAAAGACTAATAGAGTTTTGCCAAGAGAAAGCACTGGTCATAGCAAACACCCTCTTTCAACAACACAAGAGAAGACTCTACACATGGACATCACCAGATGGTCAATGCCAAAATCAGACTGATTATATTCTTTGCAGCCAAAGATGGAGAAGCTCTATACAGTCAACAAAAACAAGACCAGGAGCTGACGGTGGCTCAGATCATGAACTCCTTATTGCCAAATTCAGACTTAAATTGAAGAAAGTAGGGAAAACCACTAAACCATTCAGGTGTGATGTAAATCAAATCCCTTATGATTATACAGTGGAAGTGAGAAATAGATTTAAGGGACTAGATCTGATAGATAGAGTGCCTGATGAACTATGGAATGAGGTTCATGATATTGTACAGGAGACAGGGATCAAGACCATCCCCATCGAAAAGAAATGCAAAAAAGCAAAATGGCTGTCTGGGGAGGCCTTACAAATAGCTGTGAAAAGAAGAGAAGCGAAAAGCCAGGAGAAAGGAAAGATATAAGCATCTGAATGCAGAGTTCCAAAGAATAGCAAGGAGAGATAAGAAAGCCTTCCTCAGCGATCAATGCAAAGAAATAGAGGAAAACAACAGAATGGGAAAGACGAGAGATCTCTTCAAGAAACTTAGAGATACCAAGGGAACATTTCATGCAGAGATGGGCTCGATAAAGGACAGAAATGGTAGGGAACTAACAGAAGCAGAAGATATTAAGGGGTTCCAAGAATACACAGAAGAACTGGACAAAAAAGATCTTCACGACCAAGATAATCACGATGGTATGATCACTCACCTAGAGCCAGACATCCTGGAATTGAAGTCAAGTGGGCTTAGAAAGCATCACTATGAACAAAGCTAGTGGAGGTGATGAAATTCCAGTTGAGCTCTTTCAAATCCTGAAAGATGATGCTGTGAAAGTGCTGCACCCAATATGCCAGCAAATTTGGAAGACTCAGCAGTGGCCACAGGACTGGAAAAGGACAGTTTTCATTCCAATCCCAAAGAAAGGCAATGCCAAAGAATGCTCAAACTACCACACATTGGCACTCATCTCATACACCAGTAAAGAAATGCTCAAAATTCTCCAAGCCAGGCTTCAGCAATACATGAACCGTGAACTTCCAGATGTTCAAGCTGGTTTTAGAAAAGGAAGAGGAACTAGAGATCAAATTGCCAACATCTGCTGGATCATCAAAAAAGCAAAAGAGTTCCAGAAAAACATCTATTTCTGCTTTATTGACTATGCCAAAGCCTTTGACTGTATGGATCACAAGAAACTGTGGAGAATTCTGAAAGAGATGGGAATCCCAGACCACCTGACCTGCCTCTTGAGAAACCTATGTGCAGGTCAGGAAGCCACAGTTAGACCTGGACATGGAACAACAGACTGGTTCCAAATAGGAAAAGGAGTATGTCAAGGCTATATATTGTCACCCTGTTGATTTAACTTATATGCAGAGTACATCATGAGAAATGCTGGGCTGGAGGAAGCACAAGCTGGAATCAAGATTGCCAGGAGAAATATCAATAACCTCAGATATGTAGATAACACCACCCTTATGGCAGAAAGTGAAGAGGAACTAAAAAGCCTCTTGATGAAAGTGAAAGACAAGAGTGAAAAAGTTGGCTTAAAGCTCAACATTCAGAAAACAAAGATCGTGGCATCTGGTCCCATCACTTTATGGGAAATAGATGGGGAAACAGTGGAAACAGTGTCAGACGTTATTTTTTTGGGCTCCAAAATCACTGCAGATGGTGACTGCAGCCATGAAATTAAAAGACGCTTACTCCTTGGAAGAAAACTTATGACCAACCTAGAGAGCATATTCAAAAGCAGAGACATTACTTTGCCAACAAAGGTCCGTCTAGTCAAGGCTATGATTTTTCCAGTGGTCATGTATGGATGTGAGAGTTGGACTGTGAAGAAGGCTGAGCGCCAAAGAATTGATGCTTTTGAACTGTGGTGTTGGAGAAGACTCTTGAGAGTCCCTTGGACTGCAAGGAGATCCATCCAGTCCATTCTGAAGGAGATCAGCCCTGGGATTTCTTTGGAAGGAATGATGCTGAAGCTGAAACTCCAGTACTTTGGCCACCTCATGCAAAGAGTTGACTCATTGGAAGAGACTGTGATGCTGGGAGGGATTGAGGGCAGGAGGAGAAGGGGACGACTGAGAGTGAGATGGCTGGATGGCATCACCATCTTGATGGACTTGAGTTTGAGTGAACTCCAGGAGTTAGTGATGGACAGGGAGGCCTGGCGTGCTGCCGATTCATGGGGTCGCAAAGAGTCAGACACGAGATTTTAACCAGTTTGAAAGAGCTGTTTTTTCTTATTGTTACAAAATGAAATGTACTCAATTTAAGAAAATACAGGTAGGCCAAGATAAGAAAATAACATGATGCCTTTCCCATAGCCTAAATATAGTGACTATTAACATTTTCTTAAATTATAATAGCTAATATTCTAATAGGTTGGCCAAAAAGTTCATTCTGGTTTTCCCACTAATTTAGCTATGCACATATAATATACTATAAGCACTGTACTAAGCACTCTTCAAGTCCTCACCTCTTTTTATGTAAATACAGATTTTAAGCCAAAATTAATCATATGTATATGGTTTTTAATTTATCTACATACGAAAATATTATTAATACCATTCTATGAACCCAGTCACAGAAAAAATATTTTCTTCCACAGTGACATCTTCTAATTCTTCCACAGTGTTACCTTCTAATTCCTACTTACTATTCCATGTATTTGTGATTTTTTTAGTCAGTTCTCTATTGATAGATATTTACAATGTCTGCAGATTTGCCTTCTATGAAGTATCAAATTTGATTAATTCAACCGAATGAAATGATCTGAGTCAAGCTGCTGAAACAACATTAAATAGATTATTAAGGCTCACATAACTGGTTAAAATTCCAGATGTAGGGCACAGGTCAGCTGTGGTTCAATCATAGCTAAGAATTCTTGTCTCTGAGACCCTTTTGACTCTGCCTTTGTGAAAGGCTCTGCTTAGTCTTTGGCTGGTGAAGAAATGAGAGCAACAGTTTTGGGCTTCATATGCAAACACAGCAACATCCAGAACAGAAATCGCCTCTTCCAGGGCTCCCAACAGAAGGTCTCTTATGTCTCATATACCCACTTGTGAACCATTTCCTGAGATGGGCAGAAGGCCATCAATAGGTTGGCAAAGGCCAGTGTTTTTCAGTAATCATTGGAAATAGAAAGTGGATTTACCATAAGACCTATGAAGGCTCTGCAGGACTGGAACAGAAAAATGTCAGCCCTGAAACAATAGGGGTGAGATGGATAAATGAATGCAAGTTAAAAATACTTGGGAAGGGGAAAATAGACTAGCTAAGCAACCAGTGATGTTCACTACAATAAATAATGCAGCAAACACCCTTAGGAAAGGAAAGGTTGAGGTCCATGTGACTGTATTGGGTTAGTGCAAAAGTAGGTGCGGCTTTGCATTGGTGAAATTTGCATTTGGTATTGGAATACATTATTAAACAAATGCAGCTACGTTATACATCATTTTAATGTGTATTTCTTGCTTTATGTTTTTTGCTAATGACTTATTACTTACTGTTTATTTTATATTTATTTTAGACCATGGAAATGATATTAGACAAAAAGCAAATTCGAGCAATTTTCTTATTTGCATTCAAAATGAGTCTTAACACAGCAGAGACAACTCGCATCATCAGCAATGTGTTTGGCCGAGGAACTGCTAACGAACTTACAGTGCAGTGGTGATTCAAAAAGTTTTGCAAAGGAGAAGAGTGCCTTAAAGATGAGGAGCACAGTGGCCACCCATCACAAACTGACAATAACCAACTGAGAGCTATCATCAAAGCTGATCCTCTTACAACTACATGAGAAGTTGCCCAAGAACTCAGCATCAACTATCTTAGGGTTGCTCAGCATTTGAAGTAAACTGGAAACGTGAAGAAAGCTCGGTAACTGGGTGCTTCAAGAGCTGATGAAAATCAAACAAACTGTCATTCTGAAGTGTCATCTTCTCTTATCCTATGCAATAAGGAACTGTTTTTCAATTGGATCATGACGTGTGAAGAAAAGTGGATTGTATATGACACCTGGTAATGACCAGCTCAGTGGCTGGACAGAAAAGAAGCGCCAAAGCACTTCATGTCAAAGTCAAACATGCACCAGGAAAAGGTCATGGCCACTGTTTGGTGGTCTGCTGCCCATCTCATCCACTGCAGCTTTCTTAATCCTGCAGAAACCATTACATACGTGAAGAGTGCTCAGCAAATCGATGAGATGCACCAAAAACTGCAGTCTACAGCCAGCTTTGGTCAACAGAAAGGGCCCAGTTCTTCCCACACCACCACCCCACCACACATTGTACAATCAGCGCTTCAAAAGTTGAATGAATTGGGCTACAAAGCTTTGCCTCATCTGCCATATTCACCTGACCTCTCACCAACCAACTACCACTTCATCAAGCATCTTGACAACTTTTTCCAGGGAAAATCCTTCCACAATCAGTAGGAGGCAGAAAATGCTTTCTAAGAGTTCATCAAATCCCAAAGCATGGATTTTTACACCACAGGAATAAACAAACTTATTTCTCATTGACAAAAATGTGTTGATTGTAACAGTTCCTATTTTGATTAATAAAGATGTTTGAGCCTAGTTATAAGGATTTAAAATTCACCATCTGAAACCGCAATTATGTTTGCACCAACCTAATACACAATTATTTCCTTAGGAGTTATTCCAAGAAAAGGAATTTCTGGAGCAAAGGAGATTGTTTTTAATGTTCATTTTGGGTTTGTTTTTATGTAATGCTGAATTTCCAACCAGAACTGCTATATCAATTCATACTTCTTCCAGCAGTGTCTGAGTTTCAGGAAGTGTTTATTAGGGTGGCATAGAAGTATATGTGGCTGATGACTGGTAAGACTAGAAACATAGGTTGGACTGGACTATGGATATCTTAAAGGCCAAAATGAGGACTCTGAACTTTACTAAGCAAATATTTTTAACTCAAAAAAATTGACATGCTATTTTTTTCTAAAAAGGGTTTTGAAAGGTTTAAATATATAACAATATTAATTAAATATAGATGTAAGAGCATGAGAAGACAAGCCACACTGGAAGAAAATATTTGCAAAAGATATATCAATAAATGACCGGTATCTAACACGGGGCTTCCCTGGGGGCTCAGACGGTAAAGAATCTGCCTGCAATGCAGGAGACCCAGGTTCAGTCCCTGGGTCAGGAAGATCCACTGGAGAAGGAAATGGCAGTATTGCTGAGAAAATCTCATGGACAGAGGAGCCTGGTGGGCTACAGTCTGTGAGGCTGCAAAAAGCTGGACACGACTAAGCCACTGAGCATGCACAGCACACATACAATATATATAAAGATCTCTTAAACCATAATAAGAAAACAAGCAACCCTACTAAGAAATGGGCAAGAGACCTTAACAGACACCTCACAAAAGAAGATATACAGATGGCAAGTAAGTATATGAAGAGATGTTCAATGCCATATGTTGTAAAAGAATTTTTAAAAAAAAAATCAAGTTACCACTACATAACTAGTAGAATTACCAAATCCTAAACACTGCTAATGCCAAATGCTAATGAGAATTTGAAGCAATAGGAACTCACATTTACTGCTGATGGCAATGCAAAATGGTATAACCACTTTGATAGTCTAACAGTTTCTTACAAAATTAAACATACAATCCACAATCACACTCCTTGGTATCTACCCAATAAGCCTACACATGGATGCTTGTATCAGGTTTATTCATAAATGCCAAAATTTGGAAGCAACCAAGATGTGCTTGAGAAAATGAATTAATAAACTGTACTATATTCAGACAATGGACTATCATTCAGTCCATCCAGACAATACAATATATTCAAGCCAGGAAGGGTATGAAGATAACTTAGATACATAGTACTAAGTGAAAAAAGGCAATCTGAAAAGGATACAATAATTATCTTTGACAAAAAGGCAATATGGTTGCCAGGGTGTTAGTGACAGTGAAGGATGACAGAGGATTTTTAGAGTAGTGAAAATACTCTGTAGGATACTACAAAGGTAGATATATATCATTGTACTTTATCAAAACCCACAGATAGTACAACACCAAAAGTGATCTGTAATGCAAACTAGGAACTTTGGATGATAATGGTGTGTCAGTATAAGTTCACCAATTGTAACAAATGTACCACTCTAGCAGGTTAGTAATGGGGAAGGTTGTGCATATGTGGTGACAGGGATTACATGGAAAGTCTCTGTACTTTCTGCTCAGTTTCATCATGAACTTAAAACTGGTCTAAGAATAAAGTGTGTGTGTGTACATGTGGCTTTTTTTTTTTTTTTTTTTTTGCACAAGATAGTAGTACGTGCTTTAGAAGATTAAACCTGCAGTGTTGTTAAGGAAGAACAGAAAGTCACCGAAGCTAGTGGAAAAACACAGGTAGAAAGCTGCTGTAATTGTCCAGACACAAAGTCTTAACATAATAAACTAGGAGGGTGTCAGTAGGCTACAATAGGCTATGCATGGAAAGCAGAAGGAACAGTGACATTTGCCATTGGATTGTCAATAGTGGATGTGTGGGAAGCAATCTCCTACTGAATATTCATGGAATTTGAGGAAAACTGGATCTAATTCCATAATTCTCAGTTGGTGAAAAGCCACTTAGAGCTAACTTTTGTGTACCTTTACTTCCTCATATGCTGAAATTTCTCATTTATACTTTTACTCAGACTTATTGCATTATTTAGCAATGTCTAAATAACACCATGTTCTTTTATGCCTCTATACCCTACACAATCTATTCTTGAAAACTAAAGTAGATTTTATCCTGACAGAGTAACTTTAAGATAATAGATCTGCCACTTACTGGCTGTGTTACCTTGGGCAACATTTTTTATTTCACCTTCTTCACCCATAAAATTGAAGCAATAAAATAAAAATATATATCTCATAGGAATATTGAGTTAGTTAATTGAGATAGTATAAAATATTAAGCAAAGTGCCAGGAATGAACTCAATGTATAATGATAGTTTTTTTCTCCTTTTCCAATGATTCTTCAAAACACACACACACAAACACACACAGGTTGACTCTATCAACCTTGTTTACTCTCTACCCAGCTCTTTTTAAAAGCCTGCTCTTGTATAAAGACCTGACAACGTGATTCTTATAAAAGTGTAAATAACTGGTAACCGATGGAGTGTTCCTTCTGCGGTGTGTACTTACACTAAGTGACACATAATTTTCTTTATTTTTATTAATGAAGACCCAGTCTGATAGAGTCAAGCCTCTGTCAGAAAAATGAGCTTGTCATGGTAAACTGAAAATAATATGCTCCCAGAGATATGTCCATAAACTTATAGCTCAGGAACATGTGAATGTTATCTTATTTGGAAAAATGTTTTTTTTTGCAAATGTATGAACTCAATGATATTAAAGTAAGGAGACTCTTCTGGATTATTTTCGCAGGCTCTAAATGCCACAGCAAGTGTCCCTATAAGAGACAGGCAGAAGGAGATCAGATACACAGAGAAGAGGAGGCAATACAAAAATGGAGGCAGAAGTTAGAGTGATGTGGCCACAAGCCAGGCGACATGAGTCACCAGGGGGTAAAAGAGGCATGGACTGGATTCTCCCCCAGATTCCGCAGAGTGAACGTGGCCCTGTTGACGCTTCCATTTTTGACTGCTCGTCTCTGTGATTTTAAGAAAATAAACTTCTCTTGTTTTATGCTACCAAATTCATGGTGATTTCTTACAGCAGCCACAGGAAACTAAACAGGAATGGAACTAAAGCAGATAGGCTATCAGTGATCCGGGTAACTTCAGACATTGTCCATTTCCTGGTATTTCTCCTATAGAGAAGGCCCAGCTTTTTATTCTGTCCTGTTCTTCTTCTCAATGGAGTTTTTCTCCTCGGCTACCTTTAGTTCTCTACCTCATGGTTTCCACCAGCTCTTAGTCTGTGTTACCTCATAGTTCTAGCTTGTAATTCATTCCACCTATAACTGATAGGATCATTCTTCTCATCCGTTATGTGTCAATTCCTATCTCCACCTGCCAAGTCATTTCATTCCCTTCCAGTTCAAAATCCTAAAAGAGTGAAAATAACTGACCTAGCAAATCATACGTTACTTTAGTTTCTTTGGGATTATAACTACAATCCTATCAGCTACAGCTCATGTCTCATGGCACCAAATGGCTGCCTATGGCTGGTCCTTTGGCAGGGATCCCATAAATATGCAATTTCCCCTAAATATGGCTGTAGGTGTGACCCTCTGTGACAAACAATCTACCATGCTTCTTATGTTCAGAAAGTTATAAACAGGCTGCTGCTGCTAAGTCACTTCAGTCGTGTCCGACTCTGTGCAACCCCATAGACGGCAGCCCACAAGCCTCCCCCATCCCTGGGATTCTCCAGGCAAGAACACTGGAGTGGGTTGCCATTGCCTTCTCCAATGCATGAAAGTGAAAAGTGAAAGCAAATTGCTCAGTCATGTCCGACTCTTAGCGACCCCATGGACTGCAGCCCACCAGGCTCCTCTGTCCATGGGATTTTCCAGGCAAGAGTATGGAGTGGGGTGCCATTGCCTTCTCCAGTGAGAGATTAATTCACCAATTATCATGGGCACAGAGCTTTTACATGACCTTTCCCTTATAATACCTAAAACCAAATGGAAATTTGACAGTCTCATGCTATCATAATAGGGTTCATTTTCCTAGACCCTTGGGTTAGATTTTGCATATTTATCACTGGAGTAGTTTTGACAGAAAAATAACAGTGCTTTGACTAATCTATTTGGAACATATCTGTGTGTCCTTAAAAAGTAAAAGGACATGTCTGTCAGTTTACAAGTAGGTCTAAGTATACATATGTGAGAGGCTCAAAGTTATTATGAAAATGGAATGCTGAACAACTATTACTAGCCATACATTATATCATAGCTTTACATTACTGTGCTTTCATGAGGTCATTTTACTAGACTGAACAAGTAGCAAACCAATCTGAGTTAGCGCAGTAAGAGGAACTAAGCATGCTTCTTTTTTCAAGATATCCTAAGTAAAATTGCACTCGAGATGCAGGAAGTTTCAGAAATACTTTTGGGGGATTTCCTGAAGGTGGTTACTGAGATCCACTAATAATTTTAAAGCAGCATTTGGCATAGGAAGACAGCAGCAACAGGATATAAAGCTATACACAAAAGCACATTCACATTCAATAGCTATAAATACAGGCAAAAGGACAAAGACCATTGTTCACCTTCCCAATTCCATCTGCTTGCACTCAAAAGGTAATTCAAAATGCTTTAAACATGATACTTGTAGGCATCAAGGACAATGAAACAGAGATTAAAAAATTAAGAATATTTATAGTTTAACTGCCCCAATATTTTAGTCATATTTCCAAACTTGTACATCTAACAATCATTTTTAAAAAATATGTAATCATATTTTCTCTGTGCCATTTCATTTATTGTTATTTAAATTTTTACTTAATAGACTGTGTTTCAAAAAATGCACTATGACAATTTAGACTTATAGTCAATTACTATAAGAATGAATGATCAGAAATTACATAAAATGATAAGGTTATTTTGATGAAATATTAAACCATTTTTAGAAAACATTTATTCTGCTAAACTAACATGAGATAATTCAAAGCACTGTGTTTTCAAATGTAGGTATGAGTTTACTCTGGATCTGTGTTAACTTTAAGTAGCTAATCTGATTACAAAGTTGACATTTAGTCTGATGTAAGCACATCTATAGCTCCAAGTAGAGAGACAAGCTCTGTGCAGCCCTGGAGCTTTAGAATCACAGCAGCTGGTCTGACCTCCAGTCTCCTCATTAAGGGAATCAAATTACACACACAACGCCCAGGGAGATCCTTCCAAACATGTTGGCACCTCCAAGACTTGGAGATTCCCCTAGAACTCCCACCAGAACTTTCCATCTCACTTCTGGTTTTCCATCTGAATAAACTATTCTTATTGTATTATTGGCCTGGCAATGACCTCATTTTGAAGGTGAGCCCTCAACATGTTCATGTAGAAGCGCTACATTGTGATTCAAGTGGGTGGTGGTGCTGTTTAGTCCCTAAGTTGTGCCCAACTCTTTGTGACCCTCATGGACTGTAACCCACCAGGCTCCTCTATCTATTGTACTTCCCAGGCAAAATAATGGAGTCGGTTGTCATTTCCTTCTCCAGGGGATCTTCGTGACTCAGGGATCCAACCCCACGTCTCCTGCATTGGCTGACAGATTCTTTACCATCTGAGTCACCTGTAATTCAGGTACATCCTTGTAATTACATCCTAAATCAACACATCTGTGGTTTTCCTCAAGCAGGTGGTAGGACACCAGGAAGTGACAGATGTTTTAGTAATATCCCACAGAGCATTTGCTTAAAGAACCAAATACCATGTCTTAGTCTAAATGAGTTGCAAACCAATACCAGATGAATAGTAGCAGACATTAAATGTTTCAAAAAATATTAAGGGAGAAAAAGCCAAAGTTAGAAAAATCTTCAATCACAATATTACTTTGCTGAGTACTATAAGACTCATGCTGTGGAATTTCATTTCATTGTGGAAGACAAGCATTGCACAGGAGCATGGATTGTGAATGACTACAATCCAACAAACACAGAGTAACATAAGTATAATGTTGCCCATAGTATAATGCGGGCAAAATGGATAGCACTTGGGACATTAACTGAGTATTATAGAAGAGAGAGTGGTTCTGTGTCTTCAAGGACACTGACTTCAGGGGTATGAGCTCTCTTACAAAATATTTTTCTTCATATGAGTTAGGACAACAGTCCACCAAGAGTCTATTTCTGCCTAGCTTTAGTAAAATGAGATTCTAGCACTCTCTTTACAGCCATTAAACAATGGCACCAAGAAAGAAAATGTGTGGAAATTTAAGCTTTTGGAACTTTTAAGTCTAAAGACACAAAGTCTCTTCAGTTGAACTCATTTTAAGTCACAGAACTTGACTGGACTTTGAGGCAAATGTGGGTCCAGGATGAATCCGTTTGATGATCCTGATAATGTATCCTTGGAATTCATTTATTATTATTTCTAATGGGATGAAGCCCATTACTCCGCCACTACTCTTTGTAGTTGTTCAGTTGTTAAGCCGTAGCCAACTCTGCAAACCCATCGACTGCAGCACTCCAGGATTCCCATCCTCCACTGTCTTTCATTGAGTCAATGATGCCATCCACCATCTCATCCCATCCCCTTCTCTTCTTGCCCTCAATCTTTCCCAGCATCAGTGTCTTTTCCAATAGTCAACTCTTTGCATCAGGTGGCCAAAATACTAGAGCTTTAGCATCAATCCTTCCAATGAATATCCAGGGTTAATTTTCTTTAGAATTGACTGGTTGGATCTGCCTGCAGTCCAAAGGACTCTCAAGAGTCTTCTCCACCACCACAGTTCGAAAGCATTAGTTCTTCAGCACTCAGCCTTCTTTATCGTCCAACTCTCATATCCCTACAAGACTAATGGAAAAACCTTTGACTAAATGGACTTTTGTTGGCAAAGTGATATCTCTGCTTTAAATTTAATACACCATCTAGGTTTGTTATAGTTTTCCTTCCAATGAGCAAGCTTTTAACTTCATGGCTGCAGTCACCATTGGCAGTGATTTTAGACCCCAAGAAAAGAAAACCTGTCACTGTTTCCACTTTTTCCCCTCCTATTTGTCATGAAGTTGATGGGACCAGATACCAGATACCACGATCTTGATTTTTTTTTAATGTTGGGTTTCAAGCTAGCTTTTTCACTCTCTTCTTTCACCTTCATCAAGAGGCTTTTTAGTTTCTCTTCACTTTCTGCCAAGAGAGTGGTATCATCTGCATATCTGAGGTTGTTGATATTTATCCCAGCAATCTGGATTCCACTTGTGATTCATCCAGCCCAGCATTTCACATGACATACTCTGTATATGGGCTTCCCCAGTGTCTGAGTTGTACAGAATCCGCATGCAATGCACGAGATGTGGCAGGAGCATGGGTGTGACCTCTGGGTTGGGAAGGTGACCCGGAGAAGGAAATGGCAACCCATTCCAGGATTCTTGCCTGGAAACTCCCATGGACAGAGGAGGCTGGGGCGGGGTGGGGGGTGGTCTACAGTCCATGGGGTCATAAAAGAGTTGGACACAACTTAGTAAATAGACAACAACAACTCTGTATATAAGTTAAATAAGCAGAGGGACAATATATAGTCTTGTCACATTCCTTTTCCAATATGGAACAAGTCAGTTGTTCCATATCTGACTCTAACTGTTGCTCCTTGACCTGCATACAGTTTTCTCAGGAGTCAGGGAAGGTGGTCTGGTATTCCCATCTCTTTTAAGAATTTTCCACAGTTTGTTGTGATCCACACTGACAAAGGCTTTAGCATAGTCAATGAAACACAAGTAGATGTTTTTCTGGAAGTCCTGTGCTTTCTCCATGATCTGGTGAATATTGGCAATTTGATCTCCGGTTCCTCTGACTTTTTTAAATCCAGTTTGTACATTTGGAAGTTCTTGGTTTATGTACTGCTGAAGCTTAGCTTGAAGTATTTTGAGCATAAACTTGCCAGCATGTGAAATGAGTGCAATTGTATGGTAGTTTGAACATTCTTTTGCATTGCCCTTCTTTGGGATTGGAACGAAAACTTATCTTTTCCAGTCCTGTGGCTACTGCTGAGTTCTGCAAATTTGTTGACATATTGAATGCAGCACTTTAATAGCATCATTTTTTTAAGATTCACCTTTGTGGTTATCTGGGTCATTAAGACCATATTTGTATAGTTCTGTGTATTCTTGCCACCTCTTCTTAATCTCTTCTGTTTCTCTTAGGCCTTTAACGTTTCTGTCGTTTATCCTGTCCAACCTTGTATGAAATGTCCCTTGATATCTCCAATTTTCTTAAAGAGATCTCTAGTCTTTCCCACTCTATTGTTTTCCTCTATTCCTTTGTATTGTTCATTTAAGAAGGCCTTCTGATCTCTTGTTGCTATTCTCTGAAATTCTGCATTCAGTTGGAATAACTTTCCCTTTCTCCCTTGCCTTTTGTTTCTAGTATGATTATTATTATTACTATTAATGCTGTGAAATTCATTACTCCTCATTACTCTTAATGAGCTCACTTTTAAATGAACCTAGTCTCTCTTTCCTCAGAGACCCTTTAGGAATCTTAACCAGATGCTGAAGCAGTAACATCTGCTGCTCATTTCAGATCTTCTTAATGGGACTTCTGCATCTCTCACAATAGAATAATATCATTTTATATATAGCCTCTGCCATCAATAAGACCCTTCAGAGAGAATGTTTAACAGTCCTTCTGACCTATGTAATTCATTGTAAAAAGACTGTGGCTCTCCCTCACGCTTAGGTGGGCTGAATAAGCTACGTCATGAGGGCGTCCCTGATGGCTCAGTGGTAAAGAAGCCACTTGCCAATGCAGAAGACGAGGATTTGATCCCTGGTCTGGGAAGATCCCACATGCTGCAGAGCAGTGAAGTCTGTGTACCACGATTACTGAGCCTGTACCCTAGAGCCTGGATGCTGCAACAGTTGGAGACCACGTGCCCTAGGGCCCATGCTCTGCAACAAGAGAAGCGACCTCAATGAGAAGCCTGTGCATGACAACTAGAGACTAGGTCCTGCTCATTGCAACTAGAGAAAAGCCTGCACAGCCACAAAGACACAGCACAGCCGAAAATTATAAATAAACAAATATGCCATGAACCAAATTTGGGATCATGTTATCTTCTTGTCAGCTTTGTATTTCATCTTCTCACAAAATCTGTGAAGAGTAGAGCCCCTTAACTGGCAGAGGCCTGGCTCTAATTATTGTATCCCAAGGAGGATTCCTTCAACCAAGCCTGCCTTGGAAAGCTTGGGGTCGCTGTCATGTCTCCGGTCACTCTGGTCTTACACAAGTCTGGATGAGGACAGGTTGTATGCTATGCAGTCACCATCACAACCAGCTCACAATGCTTCCTACAAGGGCAGTTCATGAACACCTCATCAGAATCTTTTTGGGGTGCTTGTTAAAAATACAAAGTCTTGGATCTCAACCCAGGTCTACTGAATGACAGTATCTGAGGGTGTTACCCAGGAATCTACACTGTCTGAGCAATCTTAGACATATTCATTTGAGAACATGAGAGAAAGTAGGATGATAATATTATAGTCCCTAAACAACAGTAGTTATCTAAATGTGGTATCTAGTTATTCTCAGGAAATTAGTTTGGTCTGAGAATAAATTTAAATGCAGAGAAAGCTACCCCCTCCTTTTCTGTGGATTTAGAAACTCTAACTCAATGAAACCCATGTCTTCAGAGTTGACTTAAATCTAGCAGATTGAGTACTAGTCCATCTGGGTTTTAATATTTTTATGTTCCTACTTAAAATTGACTTCAATTTGACTTTACAGCAGAAATCTATGAAAGCATTTCAACTATATCATTAAATCTGGTGTGTAACTTTATAGCCAATAGAAACATCTGGGAACCAAGCTCTATTACAAGTCAAGTTTTAAGTCTGTTGCCATTGGCATCCAGGAACTGGGTTTTATGCGGATCTAAGAGGCAGTGAGAAAAATGTGAGTAGAAGAGACGCTTTAGTGGTGACATATGCTTCTGAGCATGTTTTATGGCTCTCGGTACAATTACTTGATTATTTGGAGGGAGTCACACTACCTTTGCTTAGCAACCATTTTTCTTGTGTGGTCATTTTCATGTTAATGTGCAGCTGGCTAAATATTTTTTTAACTACCCATAAAAAATAAACACTTCATACAGTGCGATTACAGCCTGGATAAATGAGAGGACGAGGGCAGGAGGGAGTGAGAAGGAGAATGAATGGACTAGACCGCTCAGTTGACACTTGTCTCAGAAATCTGGTCTCTCACTGCATTTTGAGAGGGCAGTGTCTGAAAGAGGCTGAAGGATGGAAGGCACACTGGACTATAAGACAGGGCACCAGTCTTCATTCTACCCTCTTACTATTTGTGGGATTGGATAAATACTTTAAATCTCCAACCTACCATGTCCTTTTCTGTAATATGAAGGAACTAAATTGAAGTGCCTCAAGGGTTCCTTTAATTTCTAACATTCTAGTACTAAACATAGAAAAATTTCTCTAACTTAGTAGAAAAGTAAAATATGTCACAGAAATGAATTAATTTTATTTATGTTCAATAATAAGCAGCAGTGGTTCAGAACACCTTATAGATGGGAAGCTCTTTTTTTAAAAGAAAATACAATAAATCTCACATGAAAGTATGTCTATTTTGTTTATAAATGGATTAAAAAACAAAATCTAATTCTTCCAGAAATTCACAAAATACTTAAGTAAAATTTTATTAATCAGAGCAGCATCCACACACTCTTGAAAAATAACACCTATAAAATAAAACTCACTCAGTGTAAAAGCAATGCTTAGTTTATATAAAGATTCTTGGATCCCTTGAACTAACTCCAAAAATAAGTGAGGAACTACCTAAATAGTGTATGAGAGATAAACCTGAGCGTCCCTAAATTGAAGCTAGATCTTCGCATCTCACTCAGTTCAGTTCAGTCGCTCAGTCGTGTCTGACTCGAACCATTTTGCTGTACAGCAGAAATTAATGCAACATTATAAATCAACTATACATCAATAAAAAAAAATATTGGGGGGAACAAAGGCTATGCACAGGTGATAACAATGAAAGGTTTTAAGCAAAATAGTGACACAATGCAGCTACATGTTGAGAAAAATAAATTCCACTGCTATGAAGGTAATGGATTGGAATGAGAAAAAAGACCAAGTGAACAGGCTAGTGGAGACTTGTGCTATAGTTCAAGTAAAAAATTATGATCATCTAGAATAAAGGTGAAGACAGGAAAGACAAAATGGAAGAATATGAGATCACATGGAATTAACAAGACTTGATGATAGGTTGAGCACTGAGGATAAGGAAAACTGGGTAACCAGAAATTACTTCTAGTTTTCTGTGCTGTATTACTGGGTGACTGATAATTCTTCTAAGATGTGAAAGAGGAAATTAGCGGAGTGGGGACAAATACAAATTATACTTGAAAATTTTCTAATAACCTATGCAATTATTATTTAGGAAGTAAATAAGAGCATGAACAGGAAACACTGGGTGCTAAAGGAGAATGTGTTAATTAACTGCGATTTTTTCAGATAAAAATATTCTAATAAACCTATACAATCTCGCAGGAACTTCAGCCTTCACTGTCTATACTGATGAGACTCTTGTCTCATTGTACTTGTGTTCCCAGTGGGGACTTGTGTTTCGGTTACTGGCAGCCCTGGGCCAGAGGCAGCATGCTGGAATGGGGAGTGGTAAGTGAGTGCTTATTAACTAGTCATAACAGTATCCACCCACCCTGTGACTTCATTTCTGCATTAATGGAAGGGTGGGTGCATTGTCTGCCTAAGAAACGGAAGACTAAATTATTATCTTAAGCCTAGCAGATGCTGGAAAATTTAAGAAAGAACATTTTCCATATCTTTATTCAGAAAATTTTCAATACAAAGGAAAATTTTTAAGATTTTACAGTGAACATCTGTATATCTATCACCTAGATTCTATCAGTAATATTTTAGCAAAGGTGCTTTATGATATATTTATCCACTTATCTTTCCTTCTATTAATTTATCTTAACTTTTAATGCATTTCAAAGTAAACAGTGAAAACAGTACACTTCCCACCCTGCATACTCCAATGTTTGTGTTTTTCTTTCAATGACAAATTATATATGTAATGCACAGTTCTTAGCTGTACATTCACTGAATTTTGATGAATATTTACATCTGTGAAATCCAAATCCCTATATGTCAACATAAAGAAAATCAACATTATTCCAGAACATTTTTCACACTCTTTCCAATTCAACCTCTGCTTCCACCTCTCCAGAGGCAACCACTGTGCTGATTTTTTTCATTCTAAAATTAGTAGAATTATTAGAAAGGAATTCATACTGAATATACTCTTTGTGTGTGTGTGTATGTGTGTTTTATTGACTCAGCATAACATTTTGGCGTGGTAGTAAAGAGTCAGACTGCCAATGCAGGAGACACATAAGATCCAGGTCCGATCCCTGGGTCAGGAAGATTCCCTGGAGAAGGAAATGGTGACCCACTCCACTATTCTTGAATGGAAAATTCAATGGACAGAGGAGCCTGCTGGACTACAGTCCATGGGATCACAGAGTCAGACACGGCCAAGCACAAATGCATAGCACACATACATAACATTTTTATTTGTGTAAATTTTGTTTCTCCATGTTATGTGAATCAGTATTTTATTCCTTTTTATTGACAAGTAGTATTCCAATGTACTATTTGATGGATATCTGAAATGTTCCAAGCTTTGCTATTATGGATAAAACTGCCATGAATATTCTTAAACAAGTCTCTTTGTAGAAATACATTTTTATTCTCTTGGATAAATAACTAAGATTAGAATTACAGAGTCATTATGTAGCTGCATGTTTAAAATTTTAAGTAACTTCCAGAACCCTCCAAAATTAGTTGTACCATTTTACATCCCAACCAATAAAAGTTTCAGTTGCTCCACACTCTTACCAACATTTGGTTTATTTATTTTTAAAATTCTAGATGTCTCAGTGAGTTATCACATCACTGTGATTTTAGTATTCATTTTCCCTGATGACTAATGGCATTGACAATTGTTTGTTAGGTGTTCATTACCATTTGTATAATTTCTTTTTATGAAATACCTGTTCAAATCTTTTGCCTATTTTTTAAATCAGGTTGTCTCTGTTTTTTATTATTGAGTTCAAGAGTTCTTTATGAATTTTTGACACCAGTTCTTTCTCAGGTACATTTCTTGCAAGTATTTTTACTGTCCTGTGACTATTTAATATTTTCCTAATGATTTCTGATAATAATCAGACATTTTACACTTCAGTGAAGTCATTTTTTTTTCTTTTATGCTCATTTCTTTTTATGACACAAATATCTTTTGTTTAACACTGAATCAAAAAAGATCCTTCCATGTTTTCTTCCCAAAGTTTTTAGCTTTAGCTGGGGGCTTCCCTGGTGCCTCAGACAATAAAGAATCTGCCTGCATTGCAGGAGATCCGAGTTTGAGCCTGAGGTCGGGAAGATCCCTGGAGAAGGGAATGAGAACTCACTCCAGCATTCTTGCCTGGAGAATCCCACAGACAGAGGAGCCTGGTGGGCTGCAGTTTATGGGGTCACAAAGAGTCAGACATGATTGAGCGACTAAGCACACTAAGCTCATAAGTCAACATTTTGAATTTATTTTGGGGTATGAGTAAGATCAAACTTCTTTTCCTTTTTATATTAAAAAAAAATGATTATCAAGTTACTTGGTACCATTTCCTGGTAAGACTTACTTCCCCAGACAAGGAATTGCCTTCCCACCATTCCTGTACTTCTTGAAATACAGTTGTTGTTTGCTTGTTTATTTGTTTTTTTGGGGGGGATACAATTTTATGCTCTTATTCACTTTAAAGAGAAATGTAAAACAAGTGATCAGTTCTTACTTTGTGTAAATATTACAAAACTTTCTCATCCTCCCCCAGCAAAAGCCAGTCATAATAGACCAGTTGAATCTGGCCCTTGTTGTCATCTTCCTTCCACAGACAAATTCTGTTTATTACACTGAATAGAACAACTCTGTTCTCTGATGAACAACTCTGATGATTCAGAGATCCAGAAAAGCAATGAATTAGCTTTCATTCACAGGGCACTTCCTTTAGTGTCACTCACCAGTTGTGGTTTGCGGGTGGCGCATCTCCTACCACTCTCCAACAAATACCCTGCCTTCTGCAATTCTGAAATCCTTAGATCCAAAAAAAGTCCAGATTTTTCTCACTCCCAGGGATCTGCATGTCTTATTTTCTTTGCTCATAATGCCTTTGTCCTAATGTCTAAGAAATCCTATTCACATCACCAGGGACTTTCCTCAACCTCCTCAATAGTGTTAAATATTCTCTCCTAGATGACCCATGCACATAGGTCATAATGGATTATATCACTTATCCACAGTCTTCTGATTAATCATCATCTCTTTCCTTCTCACATATGGCCTTCTCAATATAAACCTCTAGAAAGTATAAACCTATCTTTCTCTGCACCTTAGTAAGTCAAAACAATAACCACAATAGTAGATTTTCTGGAAGAAAGAATTTAAATTTTCCAATGTAGTTTAAATGTCAAACATCTTCCACCTTACACTTGAGTATATTTATATTTACTAGATCTCACAGGATGAGATGGCTGGATGGCATCACAGACTCGATGGACCTGAGTCTGAGTGAACTCCAGGAGATGGTGATGGACAGGGAGGCCTGGTGTGCTGCGATTCATGGGGTGGCAAAGAGTCAGACACGACTGAGCAACTGAACTGAACTGAGATCTCACAGCCTTTGATCATTTGGTTTGGAAACTGTAATCATCTTCCTATGTTCCAGAACAGAGGGGAAAAAAACTTCCTGGAAAGAATAATAAACACCTGGTAGATAGTTTTAAGCTTCCTTATATATGAAGATTGAAAGAATGATTATAGTAGGACCTTTGAGGCACATTTTCTCAAGAAAGTGTCCTACATGGATTCTACTGTTTATCGTCTACACACAAAATTTCTAACACACTGTTGAGATTCTGTAAAGAAAGTACACTAATAAGTAGATGGGGCCCCAAGTCTGCTGTTGACTAGCTATGTGTATATATCAGTGAGAGGAAGCTGGATTTTGCTGCAGTAATAGCTATCTTGAACACTGTAGTTGTCTCACTTATACTGCAAGACTCATCGTGGGTCAGCCACAACCCTTTTTCATGTTGCCATCACTCTAAAAATCAGGAAAACTGCGATCACTGAGACAAAGAGAAGACAGACATGACAATCTGCACCCTGACTCTTAAAGCATCTTCCTGAGAATGTCACTCACATTACTAATGGCCACTCCTGAGTTAATCAGAGCAGAATCTTCAGTTAGGGAGGATATTTAGAATGCAGTATTTAGTGAAAGTAATTCAATCTACCAAATAAATAATTTTACAGAAAACATATATTGTACCTGAATCTCAGTTTCCTCAAATATAAAATGACAACTATGCAATGATAAAATAAATTACTTCATAGGGTTATATGGATTAATGGAGATAATGATTTTTAAAAAAATACTTAGCATGTTTCTACAATAGCCAGGACATGGAAGCAACCTAAATGTCCATCAACAGATAAATGGAAAAAAAAAAGATGTATTACATATACACAACAGAATTATTACTCAGCCACAAAAAGAATAATGCAGTTTGAAGAGACATGGAAAGACAAAAATAAATATCATATAACATTGCTTGTGTGTGCAGTCCAGAAAACTGGAACAGATGAACTTATCTGCAAAGCAGAAATAGAGACACAGATGTGGAGAACTCATGGATACCAAGGAGGGAAGAGGGGATGGGATGAATTGGGAGATCAAGATTGACATATATACACTACTATGCATAAAAGAAATAACTAATGAGAACCTACTGTAAAGCACGGGGAACTCCACTCTGTGTCAACCGAAATGGAAGAGAAATCTAAAAAAGAGGGGGGTATGTGTATACATATAACTGATTCACTTTGCTGTACAGCAGAAGCTAATATAACACTGTAAAGCAAGTATACGCCAATAAAAATTTAAATATTCATTAACTAATTAAAAAACACTTAGCATGACACCTGGCATGTAATTATTGCTCAGTAAATGTTTGCTTAAAATGTTGAAAAAAAAAGAAAAAGGACCTTGGTTGCTGTATCTGTCAAATAAGTAATAAACTCAAATAGCTCCGTGGTGTCAGGGTGTTAGCCGCATGGTTAAAACAACTAGAGATAATTGAGAAGTGTTAGTCCTTCAGTCATGTCTGACACGTTGCAACCCCAGGGACTGAAGCCTGCCAGGCTTCTCTGTCCATTCTCCCTTGGGAATGGCTACCCACTCCATATTCTGGCCTGGAAATTCCATGGACTATACAGCCCAGGGGGTCACAAAGAGTCGGACATGACTGAATGACTCACTTTCACTTCTTTCTGATCCTTTTGGGATGCTATTCTTGTGGAATTCCCCAAGTTAGAATACTAGAGTGGGTAGCCATTCCATTCCATTCTCCAGGGGATCTTCCCAACCCAGGGATCGGACCTAGGTCTCCCGCACTTCAGGCAGATTCTTTACCTGAACCACCAGGGAAGCCCAAGAATACTGGAGTGGGTAGCCTATTCCTTCTCCAGCAGATCTTTCCAAAAAGAGGGCTTATTCTGATATTGCCTCACAGATGCAGCAAATCACTAACGTCTGCAGTGTTCTTATTCCTTTACTAAAATAAGTTAGCTAAAAAATGAGGGTTTTGTTACAGGGAAAAATATTATAATAGATGTGTGGTGGCTTATTTATGTCACATTTCCCTAATGGCTAATTAGGTTGAATATCTTTTCATCAGCTTACTTGATATCTGTCTATGATCTTTATGAAGTGTCTGTTCAGACTGTTGATCCATTTTTAAATTTGCTTTCTTATTAAGTTTTGAGAGATTTTTAAAGATATACCCTAAATATGTCTTTTGTTAAATATGAGATTTATAAATTTTCCTAGTCTCTAGTTATCCTTTTATTCCATTTATAGGCCTTGTGCAAAAAGTTGTTGTTGTTTCTTTAATTAATGATGTCCAATTTACCAAGTTGTTTTATTTTTCTTTTATGGATCATGCTTTTGGTGTCAGGTTGAAGAAACTTTGCACAACTCAAAGTCACTAAGTTTTTTCTCCTATATTTTTTTATAAAAATTTTGAAGTTCTAAATTTTCAACTTAAATCTATAAGCCATCTTGGATTAATTTTATATAGTGTGAAGTATAAGTCACGGAATGACATTAGCAAAAAGATTTTTTTGTAGATGTCCTTTATCATCCTAAGGAAGTTCCCATTTTTTTCCTAGTTTGCTCAGAGGTCTTTTCGTGGATACTTGTTACTTTTTATCAAGTGTAGTTTCTGCATGAATAGCTAAAAACATGTGGTTTAACATTTTAGTCTATTAATGTGATGGGTTACATAAATTGCTTTTCAAATGTTGAACTAGCATTCTGTCCCAGGACAAATCTTACTCTGTAATTATATATTGTTCTTTTCATATGTGGCTAGACTCTGAATTGCTAATAACCTGTTGAGGATTTTTGCGGCTATGTTCATGAGGAAAAGTGGTCTCTAGTTTTCTCTTTTTGTACTGTGTTTTGGAATCCAGGGAATCCTGCCCTCATAAAATAAGTTTGGAAATAATCTCTCTTCTTTAATTTCTTGGAAGATACTGTGTAGAATTGGTGTGATTCCTTCTTCAAATGTTTGGCAGAATTCACCATTGAAACCATCTGGAACTGGAGATCTCTGGAAAATTTTAAAATACAAATTCGATTTCTCTAATAGACACAGCTGTATTCATGTTACCTACTTCCTTGCTAAATTTTAATATTTCATAGCTTTCAAGGAATTGACCCACTTCATCTACATTATTAAATGTATGTACATATATATAACTGTTCTTGGTATTTGCTTATTAATATTTCAATGTCTGTAAAGGTATATTCTCTTTCATTGCTAAAAATGATAATTTTGTCTTTTTGGTAATTTCAGTTATACATATATCAATTTTATTGATTCTAATATACAATTTCCTATTCCTTTTTTTTTTTTTTTCACTATTTTGTTCTGCTTTCTGTGTATTTCTGACCTACCTTTTGATTCTTTCTGATTTCTTTGGGTTAATATTCCTCTTCACTTTCCAGTTTCCTAAGGTGAAAACTTAAATTGTTGATTTGCAACTTTTCTTCTTTTGGTAGCTCAGAGGTTAAAGCATCTGCCTGCAAGGCGGGAGACCTGGGTTCAATCCCGGGGTCAGGAAGATCCCCTGGAGAAAGAAACGGCAACCCACTCCAGTATTCTTGCCTGGAGAATCCGATGGACGGAGGAGCCTGGTAGGTTACAGTCCATGGGGTCGCAAAGAGTCGGACACGTCTGAGCAACTTCACTTCTTTTCCAATACAAGTATTTAATGCTACAGATTTCCTTTGGAGCCCTGTCAAGCTTCATTCCATACATTTTCATATATTGTACTTATATTTTCATCCAGATAAAAATAATATATTTCAATTTTCCTCAAGGCTTCATCTTTGCCTTCATGGATTATAAAGAATAATGTTTTTATTTGAGGATTTTCCAGCTATCTTTCTGTTATTGATTTCTAATTTCATTAAATTGTTTTCAGACAATGTACTTTGTATGAATTCAATTCTTTCACATTTGTTTTTTTTATGATGTAAGATTTGGTCTGTTAATATATTCATGAATGTTTCTTGGACACCCAAAAAGAATGTATATTCTACTGCAGCTGGATAGGGTGTCCATGAATATCAGGTAGATTCAACTGACTGATGGTGATGTTGAGTTCTTTGTACTTGATAACTTAATGTTACCTTGTTTCAACAAATATAGGAGACAAGTTTCAAAAGTTACTTTCTAGCTATATTTTGAGGTATTTGAATTGTATCTTTCTTCATCCTTTTATGTTTAACACAGTTTACTTAAATCATATGGGAAATGTTGGATTGTTGTAGTCATTTTATCTTTTTTTTTAATATTTATTATTTGGCTATGCCAAATAATAAATATTAAAAAAAATACAGTCAGCAAAAAGAAGACCAGCAGCAGACTGTGGCTCATACTTATTGCCAAATTCAGACTGAAATTGAACAAAGTAGGGAAAACCACTAGACCATTCAGATATGACCTAAATCAAATCTCTCATGATTACACAGTGGAAGTGACAACTAGATTCAAGGGATTAAATCTGATAGAGTACCTGAAGAACTATGGATGGAGGTTCAAGACATTATATAGGAGGCAGGGATCAATACCACCTCTAAGAAACAGAAATGCAAAAAGGCAAATTGGTTGTCTGAAGACGCCTTACAAATAGCTGTGAATAGAAGAGAAGCAAAAGGCAAAGAGAAAAGGAAAGATATACCCATTTGAATGCAGAGTTCCAAAGAATAGCAAGGAGAGATAAGAAAGCCTTCCTCAGTGAACAATGCAAAGAAATAGAGGAACAATAGAATGGAAAAGACTAGAGGTCTCTTCAAGAAAAGCAGAGATACCAAGGGAACATTTCATGCAGAGATGGGCTCAATAAAGGACAGAAATGGTATGGACCTAACAGAAGCAGAAGATATTAAGAAAAGGAGGCAAGAATACACAGAACTGTACAAAAAAGATCTTCACAACCCAGATAATCATGATGGTGTGATCACCAGCCTAGAGCCAGACATTCTGGAATGCGAAGTCAAGTGGGCCTTAGGAAGCATCACTACGAACAAAGCTAGTGGAGGTAATGGAATTCCAGTTGAGCTATTTCAAATCCTGAAAGACGATGCTGTGAAAGTGCTGCACTCAATATGCCAGCACATTTGGAAAACTCAGCAGTGGCCATAGGACTGGAAAAGGTCAGTTTTCATTCCAACCCCAAAGAAAGGCAATGCCAAAGAATGCTCAAACTACTGCACAATTGCACTTACCTCACAGGCTGGCAAAGTAATGCTCAACTTTCTCCAAGCCAGGCTGCAACTGTACATGAACGTGAACTTCCAGATGTTCAAGCTGGATTTAGAAAAGGCAGAGGAACCAGAGATCAAATTGCCAACATCCACTGGATCATCGAAAAAGGAAGAGAGTTCCAGAAAAATATCTATTTCTGTTTTATTGACTATGCCAAAGCCTTTGATAATGTGGACGACAACAAATTCTGGAAAATTCTTAAAGAGATGGGAATACCAGACCACCTGACCTGCCTCTTGAGAAATCTGTATGCAGGTCAGGAAGCACCAGTTAGAACTGGACATGGAACAACAGACTGGTTCCAAATAGGGAAAGGAGTATGTCAAGGCTGTATATTGTCACCCTGCTTATTTAACTTATATGCAGAGATGCTGCTGTTAAGTCACTTCAGTCATGTCCGACTCTGTGCAACCCCATAGACGTCAGCCCACCAGGCTCCCCCGTCCCTGGGATTCTCCAGGCAAGAACACTGGAGTGGGTTGTCATTTCCTTCTCCAATGCATGAAAGTGAAAAGTGAAAGTGAAGTCGCTCAGTCATGTCTGACCCTCAGAGATCTCATGGACCGCAGCTTTCCAGGCTCCTCTGTCCATGGGATTTTCCAGGCAAGAGTACTGGAGTGGTGTGCCATTGCCTTCTCTGATATGCAGAGTACATCAGGAGAAGCACTGGGCTGGATGAAGCACAAGGTGGAATCAAGATTTCCAGGAGAAATATCAATAACCTCAGATATGGAGATGATACCACCCTTATGGCAGAAAGCAAAGAAGAACTAAAGAGCCTCTTGGTGAAAGTGAAAGAGGAGAGTGAAAAAGTTGATTGATCAACTTTTGATTGATCAATCATGATGATCACACCATCATGATTATAAACTCAACACTCAGAAAACTAAGATCATGGCATCTGGTCCCATCCCTTCATGGCAAATAGATGGGGAAACAGTGGAAACAGTGAGACTTTATTTTGAGGGGCTCCAAAATCACTGCAGATGATGACTGCAGCCATGAAATTAAAAGATGCTTGCTCCTTGGAAGAAAAGTTATGACCAACCTAGACAGCATACTAAAAAGCAGAGACATTACTTTGCCAACAAAGGTCCCTCTAGTCAAAGCTATGGTTTTTACAGTAGTCATGTATGGATTTGAGAGTTGGACTATAAAGAAAGCTGAGCACCGAAGAATTAATGCTTTTGAACTGCAGTATTGGAGAAGACTCTTGAGAGTCCCTTGTACTGTAAAAAGATCCAACCAGTCCATCCTAAAGGAAATCAGTCCTAAATATTCATCAGAAGGACTGACGTTGAAGCTGAAACTCCAATACTTTGGCCACCTGATGCACAGAACTGGCTCATTTGAAAAGACCTTGTTGCTGAGAAAGATTGAAGGCAGGAAGAGAAGGAGACGACAGAGGATGTGATTGTTGGATGGCATCACTGACTCAATGGACCTGAGTTTGAGTAAATTCTGAGAGTTAGAAATGGACTGGGGGCCTGGCATGCTGCATTCCATGGGGTCTCAAAGAGTTGGACATGACTGAACCACTGAACTGACTGACTGACTTCGCTACACCAGGTCTTAGTTGCAGCATGAGAACTCATTTGTGGCATGTGGGATTCAGTTCCCTGACTAAAGATTCAACCCAGCCCCCTGCAATAGGAGCATGGAGTCTTAGCCACTGGACCATCAGGAAAGTCCCACTGTAGTTGTTTTTTTCCTGGTGTTGTTTTAGAAGGCTAGTTAGACTCTCCACATACTCTGATTCACATTCTATAGACTGTGGTTCCAATATAAATTAATCATCCAAAGTCTTTGCTTGCCATTTACAACTTCCCCGTTAGTCACCCACCCAGTGGCCAGCTTGGGACCTGGGCTGTGTCTACCTCACAGTTTAATTCTGAAAGCATTTAATACATTCTTTAGCATCATATCCATTCCTGGCTCAGGGGTGAGCCCAAGAATTCAAATGCATTTTATGGGTTCATTTTCACAGGCTGTTTCCACCCAATTAACTTGCTCATTAAAAAAAAATTATTTTATCAAATTAGTAACCATTCATGTTCTTCATTCCACTTAAGTTTTTGAAGCTGTGAGATAAAGTCACCCAAACTTTTCTATCCATGTTTCATGGTCTTTCACTCAATTCCACCCTAAATGCCTCGTAAGGATTTATTCAGTCTTCCCTTACTCAACTTTCCTTCTTTTCTCTCTCTCTCTCTATGGAAATGTTCACCAGAATATAGTCTCCCTGGCCCAGTGACTTATCATATATCTATCATCTATCCCCTGGCAACAGTGACTATTGTCTGACTATGCCTTAATTTTACTTTCTCAGATCAAATGCATGAGGGAAAAAGCACATCAGCGTTCACTTGAACAGCCTCTCTTCTTTTCACAAGCAGTGAATTATATTGGTCTTTGTGCATATTAACACTGGAAAACCCATCATCTGAATACCAGAACTAGTCCTAAACCAAATGGTTAAGTAGGAGATGTGCCTTGCATTGCCTGCTACACTCTGTCTCTGCTTGCAGTTCTTTTTGTCCCCTCCGCACTTAGCTCAAGCTAGTTAACTGGCCAAAATTCCCAGGCTTGTCTGCCCTCTTGTATAAGATGGGAAATTATTAGATAAATGAAATCATACTGAACTGCTCAAGTCATACTCCTTCAGAGAGTATTTGCATTTTAAATGAGCTTGTCAAGACATGTTACTCACTTAATTCTGGATTTCCTAGCATGCTGACACCTGAAATGGTGGGTTAGTGTGAGGCAGAGATGACCCTAATTTTTAAAAATCCTTCTGCTAATACAAAGGGTTAAAAATGAGATGAGTGTTTTGTTCTTTGACTGCAGAGGGGAGGTGTCTGTATGAGTTTATGGGGAGTATAATTTTTTACAATTCATTGTCCATAATATTCTAAATTTCAAAATACTTATAAGATCAGATGTAGAAATGAGTGACAGAAATGTAGTAACTTCCTTTAAAATTCATCTCTTGATTCTCCTACTCAAACTGAATACAAAACAAACAACTTCACAAGCTATATGTGGTGATAATAAAGCTCTGCAATAATTTGCAAAATACTTCAAATTCTTCAGTCATATCAATAGGCTCATAAGTACAGAGAAAAGATCTAGTTCACTCACAAATAGCTATTTTATTATAGTTGACAACATATGTGTGTTATATATTTCTACTTAGACTGTAGAAATCTAACAATTTTGGCCAAACTTTTCCTAAACTGATTAGACTGCTGAACTCTTCTCTTCACATGACAGTCATTAACATTGTGAGCCAGTGTACTGCATAACACACTATGGGGAACATTCCAGTGGATTCTTGGCATTTCATAGGGATATATTCTGCAGGTTTTATAAATCCCCAAAGTCATACATTCTAAAGGAGATCAGCCCTGGGATTTCTTTGGAAGGAATGATGCTAAAGCTGAAACTCCAGTACTTTGCCCACCTCATGCGAAGAGTTGACTCATTGGAAAAGACTCTGATGCTGGAAGGGATTAGGGGCAGGAGGAGAAGGGGACGACCGAGGATGAGATGGCTGGATGGCATCACCAACTCGATGGACGTGAGTTTGAGTTGGTGATGGACAGGGAGGCCTGGCGTGCTGTAATTCATGGGGTTGCAGAGTCGGACACAACTTAGCAACTGAACTGAACTGAACTTAACTGAAAGTCATGAAAAACTCTGTAGTATATAATTTCCACCATAAATTAAATTAAAACAGTTTGTTGAATTGTTTTTCCTGTCACTGTGAGGGGTACGTGGTTGATTTAATAATGTCTTCAATTCCACTGATTAGGCATTTATCTCTACACCGATCCGAAGCTTCTTTGATTAAAACACCACTTTTTAAAAATTCCAACATAAGGATTAGCACAGGATAATTTGGGGAACAATTTTTGTCTCTTACTCTGCTTCCTGACTCCATACACACATATGCGTGTGTGGTAAGTCACTTCAGTTGTGCCCAACTCTGGGCAACCCAGTGGACTGTAGCCCACCAGGCTCCTCTGTTCATGGGATTCTCCACGCAAGAATACTGGAGTGGGTTACTATGCCCTTCTCCAGGGGATCTTCCTGACCCAAGGATGGAATTCTCATCTCTTATGTCTCCTGCATTGGCAGGCAGGTTCTTAACCACTAGCGCCAAATGTACAGACACAATTTTCATGCTTTTGTTTTTTTTAGGCAATGCCACGTGGCATGTGGGATGGTAGTTTCCTGACCATGGGTCAAATCCATGCCCCCTGAAGTGACAGCACAGATTCTTAGCCACTGGACCAGCAGGGAAGTCTTTCATGCTTTTGTTTTATTTTGTACTCTGTGGAGAGGTGGTGATGGCTTAGTCACTAAGTTGGGTCCAACTCTGTAAACCTATGTACTGTAGCCCACCAGGCTTTTCTGTCCATGGGATTCCCCAGGCAAGAATACTGGAGTGGGTTGCCATTTCCTTTTCCAGGGGATTTTCCCAACCCAGGGATCAAACCCACGTCTGCCACATTGAGGCAGATGCTTTACCACTGAGCCATTAAGGATTCCCATTCTATGGAGTAGTAAAACGTAATTGTGACCTAGGCTCACAAGGTACTATGTTAAATAAGCAGAAAAAAATACATAAGCAAATATACACAATCAACCTTATCCCTTAACCCATAATGACCTACTCATAATACAGGAATTTGGGAGGAATGTTGGTATTACATTTGAGATGGTTTTGGAGTCAAACAGAACAGGGTGGATTCCAGATATCTTTAGTAAGTTACTTAATGGGATGTGCTATCCTCATTTGTTAAGTGGGATTGTAATAGTTATTTGAAGACTGACTAACACAAGATGGAAAGACACAACACCCAGTAAGTCTTCCAAACGTACTAGTAATTATGTAAGGAATAGTCTCATGGCTGACAAGTCATTAAAATCTAAGTCTTTAAAGGTTACATGTGTGCCCATGTGTACAGTAATCAAAGCTAAGAGAGCCTTGATTTTCTCAACACCTTTTGCAAGCTAATTCAGATTTATGCCATGTTAAAATTCAGTAAGCATCTATTTCGACACTCCATAGAGAAAGCAATATTATTTGACCCAAATTCTGGGAGCAGACAACCTTCCTGTACCAGTTTTCTTTCTGAGTAGAGACTAATAGGACATTAATTTTATATACATCTGCATATGTTTTATTTCTTCAGGATTTAGTCCTTCTCTTTGAATAGATGCTGGAACAACTACTTTCTTCTTACTTCTATGGAGGTCAGCACTCTTATTTTTTTAGTAAAGAAAATGAATATTAGATAAAATTATGAAGAGTGGGTATTTACAGCAATGGCCAACATGGAAAGAAAAATAAAATCACACCCAGATATCCATTTTCCAAAATACAAGGTTTTTTAAATTTTCATATCATTTTTTCACTCTCAAATACTCTTTATATGACCTAGGACAAAAAAATGTAGGACTAAAACATAAAGTAGAAAACCTTCACATTTACTCTTCTTTTCTTCAACTTCGTAGCATTGAAATGGCTCAAAAATCTCTTCTTTCATTCAACTTCTCTTTGTAGCAATGAAATGGAACAAAAATCTCTCATCGCATCAGAAACAGTGGCAGAAACACAATACTCAGTGCATTATCAGCTCTCTCTGTCACACACACACACACACACAGAGAGAGAGAGAGAGAGAGAGAGAGAGAGAGAGAGAGAGGGAAACCCATAGCACAGTAGATGGTGTTTTCTGTGAGGAAAATTAAAACACAATGGCTGGATTACTATGAAAACAGAGTACATGTCATGGTTTCTGGGAACATTTGGGACAGCTGTTTTTCATTTTGAGTGTTTTCTCCAGTACTTTCTATCATATTAACAACTCTGTTGACCTTAGAAATTTCACTCATTCTGTGTGCTTCTGCTGCTGCTGCTGCTAAGTCACTTCAGTCGTGTCCGACTCTGTGCGACCCCACGAACAGCAGCCCACCAGGCTCCCCCATCCCTGGGATTCTCCAGGCAAGAACACTGGAATGGGTTGCCATTTCCTTCTTCAGTGCATGAAAGTGAGAAGTGAAAGTGAAGTCGCTCAGTCATGTGTCACCCTCAGCAACCCCATGGACTGCAGCCTTCCAGGCTCCTCCATCCATGGGATT
This sequence comes from Capricornis sumatraensis, assembly GCF_032405125.1. Taxonomy (NCBI): domain Eukaryota; kingdom Metazoa; phylum Chordata; class Mammalia; order Artiodactyla; family Bovidae; genus Capricornis; species Capricornis sumatraensis. The sequence goes on along the minus strand of NC_091074.1, from coordinate 39,868,821 downwards.
TTCCAGGCAAGAACACTGGAGTGGGGTGCCATTGCCTTCTCTGTCTGTGTGCTTCTAAACATACAGAAATAAGGCTACAACAAGTGAGTCATGCTCAAGTCTGAACCACTTCAGAAGACACACGCAAAGAGAACCCAGAGTTCTTCTCATTCTTTCATAGGCTATGGAGAAACTACAGTAGCTAAGTTTGGACTGGGCAACCTTTTTAAAATTACCACATAATTCTTAATTTCAGACCATGTGAGTTTTAAGCACTATCATCTTTTCTTCCATGGAGAAAAATATTCTGATATGAAATAAGAAGTCATCTTTTTAAAACAAGATTGTTAGATAAAATTAATGTAACCATTCAAAGAATTCTGTGCTGTATTATCAGGTTTATTTTATGAACAATAAAAGTTGAATTTAGAGGGGTAAATCAATTTGCACCAAAGCCACAGTCTGAAAATAGAAAATCCTAGATTAAAACAGTTACTGTGAAGCCCTGTTTGATTCTTCCTAATTTGGACTTTTCTATGTCTTGTACTGCATTCATGAGCATGGCTCAGGAAATAATGTTTTGGGAACAACTTTGTCTAAGAAATATTTAACGAGGACAAACAGTACAACTAACAATAGTGTTTACTGTCATCAGTCTTCATTAGGTATGTGTGTACATATGAGAAATTTAAAAAAAAATTCAGTGAACACTTTTGAAAGTCAATAGTTGAATTTTAAACGCAAATAATAATCTTCTCTCATAGATAACTCCTAAGAATTTTAGTGGAAAATGGGAAGATGTGAATGTTTTAATCCCAGGTCACATTGAGGGTTTTTCTACTACTGGATAGATTGTTTAATCCTTTTATGTATGGGTTTTTCCAGCTATAAAATAAAAATTATACAACTTGGGTGAGTTGTAAAATAATGAATAACTAGATGGTGGTAAACTTAAATTCACAATATTATGGCCTGTATAATTTAATGCTTATACACAATCAACGGATGGTCCTTTATTGCCCACGTCAGATCTAGATGCTCTAGGAGACAAAAATAAACAGGTGAAAACACATGGTCTCCTGGAGAAGCCTACCAGGTAGTTAGGGAGATAGAATTTCCAGACATAAAAGAATCAATGTGCACTAGAAGACAATATATTAATAGAATCAAATGGTATGAAACATGTTGCCCCCATCTAGTGACTATTGTTAGTCATATTTTTCCCCCAAAACAACGAAAGCTCCATTTACTTTGGGAAGTCTTTCCCAAATTTTCTGATTCATAGATTCCTTCTTTGATCACTTTTTATTTGAGCCACATTTTAATCTTTTGTCAATTATTACATATATCTGTGAATTTGTTAATATACAACCTGCTTTCTCCACTAGATCTTAAGTCTCTTGATCAAAAACCACGCATGATCCTTTATTATATCTTCAAAACCAGATATTTTGTTTTGCACACTGGATGTACTCCTGATTCTTTTTCCTGATTACCAGGAAAACAATGATAATTGCTAGTGAGAAGTATAAATTCACAGAATGGAGTCACCGCAGGAACAACACTTACATGAATGAGGTTGTTACAAACCCATTGGATTCACTTGATCTTGAGTTTAAGCACAAGGATTAGCTCTTTTTCACACACGTCCTTTATTTTCACCATAGTATGGTTCCTGACATAGTAGAAACGGTAATGTTTGACAAAGGAAGGAAAGTAAGAAGGGGAAAAGAACTGGAAGAAGAGAAGAATAAGTCTGTTTACCGAAGAATGGACTCATGAAAAAAGGTAGGAAGTCCTAGACAAGAAGGACATTATCGGGAAAGGCAAAGTGGTTTAAATTGGCAGTGTGAGTGGGTACATGTATGTGAAACTATGTGGAAGGCATTCCAGTTGGAACAGGCAATTTTCCTTGTGAGGACATGTGACTTTGTGTTGAATAGGTAAGATATTTTTCATGCTGTAGAGTTCATACGGTGAAAGTTAGAATGAATAATTTAGAACTGGGACCAGAGGCAATGGAGCCATTACAGGTTCTTAAGATGATGAAAAGCCTTTTTAGGAAAACTACTTAAAACAGCAGCATGCAAAGTAGATGAGAGGAAACATTAAAGGTGGAAAATCCATTTAGATCCAATTGTGATAATGTAATCATGGGGTGATGAACCTGAAACTATAGCAGAGTCACCGAAATAGAAAATCTTTTATTAAAAAATATCAATAGAGTTTGATGATTAACTGAATATAAGAGTAAAAGAGATAAAGGCATAGTAAATATTCTCAAACTTGTAAATGATGGAAGAGGTTGAGTTCACAAACTGTGGTACAATGGGCTTCCCTGGTGGCTCAGACAGTAAAGAATCTGCCTGCAATATGGGAGACCTGGGTTTGATCCCTGGGTTGGGAAAATCCCCTGGAGGAGCGTGGCAACCCACTCTAGTGTTCTTGCCTGGAGAATCCCCATGGAAAGAGAAGCCTATCGGGCTACAGTCTATAGGGTCACAAGGAGTTGGACACAACAGAGAGACTGAGTACAACACAGCACAAATTAAAATAAGAAAGTACAGAACTAGCTAGTTTGAAGAGTTGACAAATTTGAGACATGATGATTCTATGTAGCATGAAGTAGTGGAAAAAACATCATAGTTGAGATGAAATAAGCAAACACTCCAGCTCTGTGCAGAGCATGAAGAAGATACTTGTTGAATTATCATTTTCATTAGGTCATTTAACATCTCTGGGTATTTAAGTTTCCTAAAATATTTTAAAAAGCACATAAATTCCTGTTATAATTACAGTGCTGTTAGGATAAAATAGATGGTGATAGTTCGATTTCTTGGTTATTGTCAAATCTTATGTAAGTTATAAATTCAAGATCTAAGGCAGAGGTATACATTTTGGCCTGATTCACATAGAAGTGGCTTATCTGCTCTTTCTAGGGTCTTACAGAGGTTGTTACTCACCCATATTTACTTTCAAAGAGATGGAAGATAAAACTGCAGTGAACATAGGAGTAATTTTCTAAAAAAAAAAAAAAAAGAAACCCATATCTTAGAATAGACTTAATTTTCTCTTGTCAACCAAGCACCTACCCCTATTTTCCTAACTATAAATTAAGAACACGACACCCCAACTCATTTAACTGATTTGTTCTACAAGTTTCAGCAAACACAAGGACAGGTACATTGGGAGGGTGGAAGAGGGAGAAAGTAGTTATGAGTGACAGGGGTACACAGCTTAGTTACACCAGTCTACAAGGAGATAGCATCAATTAGAAGGAAAGGACCTGATCACAGGCCTTTGATGAAAAGGGAAAGCATTCAATAATGATTAAGTTAAGTGCATGAACTCTGGAATCAGAAGAGCATTTATCTTGAGATAAAACACAGCTCCTAGCTGTGTGGCCACAGGAAAACTGCTGAAGTTGACTGAGCCACACGTTGTAACATGGGCACCATAAGAATACCCACCTCCTAGAGTTGTGAAGATAAGAAGAAATATAAGCAAGTACTCAATAAACACTAAATAGCATTATTAAAAGGAAACAGTGTTAGATCAGCCCCAATCAGCATGAGACACCACTAATTGTTTTCAGTCTTTAAATCTAAGGATTAAAAGAGAAAAGAAAAGAGAGCAAGAGGGAGAGAGAGAAGGGCTAGCAACCAGGATAGGTTGAGAAATGAGAAATAGGTTGAGAAAGGAAAAATGAGATGAAAATGAGGAAGAATGGGGAAAAAGTGACAGGGAAGAACGGAAAAGAGCTGTGGGGAAAGGGGACAAGGGAGGGAATCTTATTTACTTATTTTAACAAATTAATTTTACTGGAGTGTATTTGCTTTATAATGTTGTGTTAGTTTCTACTGTACAGTAAGGTGAATAATCTATACATATACATATATCCTCTCTCTTTTGGATTTCAGAAGGAGTCATAGTTGACATTTCCACATATCATTCCTTTGTCATTGAAATAGAAGTAGAACACAATAAAATTATGAACGAAACTGGAAAAAAAATTTAATGGCAAAGGAAAGCTTAGTTGGAGAGCAAAAACATAAGGGAGGAAAAAAAAAACCTTAGTGTTGTACAAATGGGAATTGATTAAAAGAAGAATATAATTTCGTCTAATTATTTTCTGTTCTTTTTCATATTTCTATAGCTACATAAACATGCTTGTTTAAATAATGTGCACTGCAAGCCTTCTTAGTCAAATATGGTTTGGCCCTATACACTCTTTTAAATGAAGTACACATATAATTAGGAAAGGTACCATAATACAAAGAGAAGATATTACATTACACCAGGAAACTTAACTTCTATAAAAGGGAGTCTACATTCTGGCCAACTAGCAAATTTTTTTTTATAATCCCTATTCATACACAATTCAGAATGATGTAATGCCAGGTTATATGTCAACTAAGCCATTCTTTCAATGAATCTCTGACCCAAATGCCTAGGAGTCTGTCTGAAGTTGATAGCATGTTGAAGAAATGAATAAACTCCATGGTATATCTATATATTATGGATTACTCCAGTTCTCACACAAGAACCAAAAGTAATTCAATTTACAATGCTCATATTACGCTAAGGAAATGAAGATGAATTAGTGATACAAGTTTATTGAGATAAAACATGCAGTTTTCTTGTGAGTTGAGAAATGATTCATATAAACAGAATTACAGATTTGATGGCCAAGAGACTTTAATATGTAAGGCATGTACATTCCTGGATGACCACAGGGAAAACTGTAGCATCAGCACTTGTATCTGATGGCCCATCTCCTCTCAACTCTCTTTTCCTCCTGTATATCCAGATACATGTACCCAGATGCTCATCTATGTCTCCTCCAAACACAGGACTCCAAACTAAGTCCCTATACTCCATTTATGGCTTTGGACCCTTCCCATAATATTATCCCATCTCTTAAGTACCCCTACCAAGTTATTTGTTACCCAACATGGCACAAACTAACCAGGCTAAAGGGTTCCTGAACATTCATAGGTGAATTCCTTTCTAGTTAACATATTTGAATGGGAATGTGAAAAAGAAAATAATAAAGTTCAGTGCTCATGCTGTGGGAAGATAACTTTGCTAGATCGTTTACGAAAAATATAGAGCACCCATTATTTTATGTCACACATAGTCTGCTTTTAACTATGGCATTCTGGGTTATAACAGGCAATAATCCTAATCAAAATTTGTCTTCTCAGAATCCTATTATCTCCTTAAATCATTTGCAGCACAAAACCAAAACTGAGAGGATGAGAATGAAATGAAAGGTGCTTCTGCTCCCCATTTCTCCACAGCTGTCAGATGAAACTGGTTGCTGTTGCAAGAGTGATCTTCACTGTCTGCGTGGAATTGCTAGGTGTGCACCTGTCAGAAGTGCTATTCCTCTCCCCCAATTTCCACTACCCATCCCCCCCCCCTTCCTTCTTTCCCTCCTTCTCTCTCTCTTTCTGAGACCACATCGTGTCCTACAGCACCTCGGATATTTAGGGTGGCGTCATTTCCACTGACTCCTAAGGACTAGCACTGATGCAAACTCAATTCAAATATGAAGCGTTTCTGGTACAGCATACTGAAATTTACATAGAATTGAGCAATGTTCTTAAATCAAACCAGGGCATATTTGAAGTACCAAAGCGTAACCTCAAGCAATAAGCCAAAGGTTACGGAAAGGAGGATCAGCTACTGCAAAATCAGCTACACCACGTGGGTTGGGTATATAATGGTGCAAGAAGAGATTGAGCCAGGCCATCTCAGTTGCCTTTCATCTTCTGGAATGGCTGGGGGCCTTGGGCTTTTTCTAACCCCATGAATTTGCATTGCCCTAGGCAGTTGTCACATCACACTGGAAAAGAGCAGACTCCCTGGACAAAAGGTCGTAAACCCTTCTGCACAGCGCTGACTATTGCACAAGCTTTCAGACAGCACCTTTTCATGACCTCTCTGCTTGCCCATGTCTGTCATTTCTTATAGGGCCATCACTTTGTGAACCAAATTATTAACTCCCACATTTATTCAAATCTGGGCTCCATGAAGTGCCAGATTCAGCCTCAAACTCCAGCTCCATGCTAGAGGAAGGAGTAATAATTCATTTGAAATCAAAGGTGGAGAATGGGAACAGCATTCTAGAACACCCTAATGCTCCCTAATGATGCACTGTAAATGAATCTCCCATGAATGCACTTTTATTTTTTCTAATCTATTTTACTTTTTAACTCTACCTCTTTTGGAATATGAGTTTCTCTAAGAACACAGGAAGCACTAATTCAATGTTGGTTTCTTAAAAATATGTGTGTAGCAGTGGAACCCATAACAGTTCTGAAAGAGGGCTAATGCCTATCTTCAAAAAATAAAACATGGAAGCAATAGGAGTTTGGGAGTCAGTATGAAAGTGAAAGTGAAAGTTGCTCAGTCGTGTCTGGCTCTGTGACCCCATGGAACAGTCCATGGAGTTCTACAGGACAGAATACTGGAGTGGGTAGCTGTTCCCTTCTCCAGGGGATCCTGCAACCCACGGATCGAACTCAGGTCTCCCACATTGAAGGTGGATTCCTTACCAGCTGAGCCACCAGGGAAGCCCTGGGGGTCAGTATAGCTGAGGGCAAATCCCGGCTTTCTCACTTATGCTCTTGGAACATTAAGTGAGTGGTTTCACCTCTTGGAGCCTCAAATGAATCTTTTGAGATCAGGGTTAATAACATTTGCTTCTCTGGGTTGTTTTGAGGATTAAACGATACAAAACATGTAAAGAATCTCACAAAATAATGTCTAACATATAACACTTATTCCTTTAGCCAGTTATTTTTCAGAGTTTCCTCTTTATTTTTAAATTATTTTTAATTACTTTTTTATTGGGATATAATTGCTTTACAATGTTGCGTTAGTTTCTGCTGTAGATGCAGACATATAGAACAGATACATTCTCTACTTTGTCACTGTGATTTGTGCTGCTCTGATTTAAAAGTGCTTTTTAAAACTCCAAAAAGGTTCTTGCCTGATTCATTAAATGGGTGTTATAACCAGTAAATTTCAGCCTTAATATTTGAAGATGTAATTACAGTATTATCTTTTATATAAGATGCATATGCTCAATATGTCTCATTCTGGTCACATAAGTATTCTCATTGAATCATACAGACTTCTGAAAGAAAATTATATTCTCTCTCTCTGACTCTCCATGCAACAAGGTTTTCATCTCAACTGTTGAGTAATGCTCTTAAGTCTTAAGACTAAGATCTATATAACTCTACTATGAGAAGTTCTTGAGTTTTCACTAGCAAATAATACTAACTCACTTTATGTGTGTCTTTATAGAGAATCGTTATGATCTTTTTGAAATTAAAAATGCATAAAACTTGTTTTCCTCATTCTCTTCCTGCCATGCTTCCGAAAGGCATTTTTGCTTTTCTGTCGGTACCTGTAACCCTAAGAATAAGGAGAAACTAGAAGCCTAAAATACAGATAGATATTGAGATATTCATAGGACACTGCCAGAAATGGGCATTGATCCTGAAGCCGTGCATCCAGGTTCAAATTCTATGGCGTGAGCCACATCTACAGGTCGAAATCTTTGTGTAAAAGCATAGCTCTCTGTAAACTTTTGGACATTTCCTCTCTGTGAGCATTCCATTGCTTTTTTCTACCGTGATTGAGGTTCTAGTTCGATATGCTTAGCTTCTCTGTTCTATAAAAGCAATACTTCAAATAAAATTTGTCAAATCATTTTCAAATCAAATGTATAAGTTTGCCTCTAAGCTAGGACATACAAAGATGATATTCTTTAGTCCTTTTATGTTTTGCTGGTGCTGAGTTGCTTAGTTGTGTCCCACTCTTTGCGACTCCAAGGACTGTAGCCTATCAGACCCCTCTGTCCATGGGATTTTTCAGGCAAGAATACCGGAGTGAGTTGCCAATTCATTCTCCAGGAGATCTTCCTGACCTAGGGATCTAACCCCGTATCTTAAGTCTCCTGCATTGGCAAGTGGGTTCTTTACCACTAGTGCCACCTTTATGTTTTAGTGTTATAAGGCAATGGCAAGCCACTCCAGTACTCTTGCCTAGAAAATCCCATAGACGGAGGAGCCTGGTAGGCTGCAGTTCATGGGGTCGCCAGCAGTCAGACACAACTAAGCAACTTCACTTTCAGTTTTCACTTTTATGCTTTGGAGAAGGAAATGGCAACCCACTCCAGCTTTTTTTGCCTGGAGAATCCCAGGTCTGGGGGAGCCTGGTGGGCTGCTGTCTATGAGGTCGCACAGAGTCGGACACAACTGAAGTGACTTAGCAGCAGCAGCATACACTATTAGAGCCCACCTCAAATTCAATTTCAGAAATTGTCAAGGTATTGGATGAAAGATATCAAAAGTGGATTATATGAATTATGTCAAAGACTATGCCATTTCAAGATCAGGATGTTTCAGTGATCAAAGTTTCCTAGTCTATAAAAGCTAATAGCTGTTATTATCTAACTCATAGGTGATTATTAATAGAAGGGAAAGAGTCCTTTAACTATTTCCTTTCTGTGGCTTTCCGCCTTTAAGGTGACCTCTATACATCACTACCAAAAATAAAAAAGTACCAAATAAAAATAAATTTCCAGTTCTTTCATGTGATTCACAGCCTCATGCCTGAAGCAAATCTGTAAGACCAGACATTATTTCACAGTGTTATGGGTTGAATTGTGTCACTGGAAAAGCTATGTTGAAATCCTAGCCCTATCACACTCCCGTTTAGTCACACAGTCATGTTCAACTCTTCGCAACCTCATGGACTGCAGCACACCAGGCTCCCCTGTCCTTCAGTATCTCTGGGAGTTGGAATAATCATCCCTCAGAAAGTGACTTTATTTGGGGATACAGTTGTTACTGTTTTATTTTGCTAAGTGAAGATATACTTGAGTAGGATGGGTCCTTAACCCAAAATGACTGACCTCCTACAAGCAGAGAGAAACTGAGATACAGACACAGAAGGAAGATAGCCATGTGATGACTGAGGCAGAAATTGGAGCTATGCTATTCAAGGAATGTGCAGGCTACCAGAAGCTGGAAGAGGCGAGGAAGCATCATTTCCTAAACTCTCCAGAGGCCTTATGGCTCTGTCAACCTTGATTTTGGACTTCTTATTCTCAGAACTGTAAGACAATTCTGTTTCAAGCCTCTCCATTTGTGTTGTTAAGCAGCTCCAGGAAACCAACACAGTTTTATGAGTCCTCTGAACTTCTGGCTCCAACGTCAGGACTCACTTTCCCATTACCACTTTACCCAGCCCTTAGATTTAAAGCTGCACTTCTTTCTCTAGTTTTAGTTTTTATCTCTTAACTGTAATTAATGATCATCCCCCAAGATTTTATGAGACACAGGTACACCGGAGCCAGCCCATACCAGTTTATAGCAACCAATTGGAATTTTGTTAGCCAATTGCTAAACGCAGCCATAATTTTTAAAATTACATTGTATAAGCTTTAAATTAGGTGAATTATACTAAGACAAAGGTAATGAATATCAAAACTCATCACTTCCTAATTATTTGACTACAATTTACTATAATCCGTGCTCTTGACACTACTTATATCAATTTATCTGTTCAATGGAAACAGTAGGGAAAAAAATGTACTACTGCCCATTTTTTTCCAACTCACACTGGAAGCTTGAAATCAGCTATGGTAGAAATATTTACACCATGAAAACTGTCAAAAGCTACAAGTCAGCTATTTCTACATTTTCATACAGCTAATTATAAACATTTACCAGCACTCCACTGAAACAACCTTTAAGTCCATTCAAACTGGGATGGCTACAGAAGAAAAGAGCAAATTAGGTTTATTAAAGATATCTATTTTCTGGGCCCTGCTATGCACCATTCAGTAGAAATTCAGAGTTTAGGACATCAAGTAAAAGGAAATAAAAGACTCTATTACAAACAATGAAGGCAGAGAGATTTGACAGGGATTATGAAGAGGGGATAAGACAGACTTAAATGCTGGTGACCTACTTTAGCATTGTCTAGTGAACCTCTCAGGAAAGTGTTTAGCTCTGGTTATAAATATTAATTAGATTCCAATCAGAGTACTATTTAAAGGATCTATGCTTCTTAGGAAGAGATTTCAGAAATATTTTAGATGGATATATAGAGAATACACATGTTGTTCAAGTTGGTAACAAACCAGATGATTTTACTTGATAAACAGACCCAACTCAGCTACACAATTATACACAAATTGAATGACAATAAACAGGCAGGGAAAAATCTTTGCAGCTTTAGCAGATATGTAATGAATAAGATCAACAGTCTTCAGTTTTGCTGACACCTTCCTTGTTAAACACATAATCAGCTGAACAACAACCAAAAAAGGAGGAACACCACCTCTACACGTTTAAAGCAAAGATTTAAAGAACCCCACACCCATTAAATATAAAAGATACTTCCTAAAATTATTAAAGGTCACCTGAGGCTGTTCACTGCTTGATATTCCTCTGAACTGTGGGCAGTAGAATCTCAGGTTAGAGACTTTGTCCTAATCCTTGAACTCTGTGCCAGCAGAGCTGGGAAAGCTGAAAACTTCAATCAGTGACAGAGAGAAGGTAGAAGGCCTTTTTTTTTTTTTTTTTTTTTCCCCTTTCACCACAAGGCCAGCAGCAGATTAAAGAGTGACATTACTCACAATACACACAGTCTTCGAGAGTGTACTTTTGCCCTAAACACTGTCTCATACCAGGGAGTGTTCTAAGGGTGGAATGTGTGAAGCTTACATCACATCACTCTGTTTTTGTGACTGAGGCATTCCTTTAAAACTTGTCATCTGAGTTCAACAATGTTCCCACTTCATTAGCTACTGGATTTTTTAAAATGATAATAAATAAGAGGCTCTCTTTCTTTCTCTGTGAACATAATCCACCTAGGGAAGAAACCCAGTCTCTTAAAGTTCCCCATAGTTTAATGACCATTCTTAGACTCCTAGCTAGTTGCTCAGTAGTGTCTGACTCTTTGCAACTTCATGGATGGTAGCCTACCAGACTCCTCTGTCCATGAAATTCTTCAGGCCAGAATACCTAGTGTTTCGCCATTCCCTTCTCCAGGGGATCTTCCCTACCCAGGGATCAAACTCAGGTCTCCTGAATTGCAGGTGGATTCTTTACCATCTGAACCACCAGGGAAGTCCTAGATTCCTTAGGTATTTAAACAGACAAAGGGCAAATACAGCTCATATATAATGCAGTCAGATAAAGGATGCATATAATCAAGTAGTCCGGGTCTAGAAAATTATATTACAAATACAAATAATACAGTAATCCTAACTTTTAGGATTTTACTTTTCAATATGTTAGGCTTGGGGAAACATCCTGAATTTAGGTGGTTGCTGGAAGATACAATCAATTATGGAAATAAGAGGAGGTTGGAGATGGATGAGAAAACCAGGGATAGGAAGTCAGCACTGCTAAGACTGAGGGCTTAGCAAAATACAGGAAAAAAAAATTGCTCTGAAGAGTTTTTCCCTCCTATTTTTTTTCTCTTTACTCCCCATGTGCCTTCTGCTTGTTGATGACCTTACTTCCTCCTCAGCCCGCATCCTAGACCCAGTACTGCGGTTCTTGTCAACTAATCCCCCAAATCAATGTGTGATATAGGGCTAACAGCAATTAGTTAAAGCTCTAACACATTTTTTTTTCATCATAGAAAAATCTTGAAAACAAAATATTCTCAAGACCCAAAGTAAAAAAGACCCTTATTTTTGAACATTTTAGATAAGGAATGTCCTCAGATCAAACCAAATAAAGCAGTAGTGACAGCCTTCATACCATCTATTAGTAGCCTACTAAGACTACTGTGATTCTAACACGTTTTGGAAATGATTATTTTGTCATTCAAAACATCTCTATTTTAAACTAAAATGTCATAAAGCATTAATAAGAAATTTTAAAGGTGTAACATAATTAAACTTTTCCTAAAAAGTTTATGTTTGTTTTATATTGCACTGGCACGAAGTATTAATTTACATATAGGTCATATTTTTACTTTTGGAGATGCTTTCTCTGCAGAAATCTAAAACAGAAAAAAACCATTTTCTAATTTTTAATTACCTTCAGTATCAAACACATGTTTTACTGTCTTTGACTCACAGCAAAGAGGTGTTTCTCTTTGTACAATTACATCGATGATAATTTAAAAATAAACTATTTTTATGGACCAAGTTCAAGTTAGATACTGTGTTTGTATGCTACTTTTCTCAACCAGCCCTATGCTGAACTTCGTAAGGGCTTTATGACAAAAAAAATTAAAAAAGAAAAAAAACCTCTTCATTATAATTACTACCCAATGATTTTGCGGTTTTCCAAATATAGGACAAAGCATGAAGTTTTATCAGTGAGGTGAGATTTAGTTTTTTTCCCCTTTGATTGAGTCACTTAATTTACAGCTTTTTATTTCATTTCTTTCTAAGAGAAGAAATAACCTATAATTTCTGACATGCTGACAAGAGAACTTTAGCAACTTTCTCCCCGATATGAAATATTTTACTGAGAAGGCCTATTTTCTATCCTTAGACTTCTTGGATATGGCTCTGCTAAAAACATACTCTGAGATGTACCTGCCCATGTTCTCATAAGTGTAAAACCTGAGTGATATCTCTGGGAAAGACCAAGAACACAAGTACTTATTTGTCCCAGAAAGAGAGGGGTCCCTATTTTGAAAAATCCTAATGGAATCCCAAATAGTAGTTTAGTAGACTGAAAAACAGTACCCTCTGCTTGAAGATTCTTAACACAAATTCAATGTTAAATCAAAACTATAATCTACAGAGTTCATAATAACTTATTTGGTAGAAGTTTCTCAGATCCATAGATGGCATGCTTTGGGTTTCTTTTAAATAGCTGGAAAAAAAAAAAAAAAAGATAAATTACCAAAGACAACTTTTTACCAGTTAGATTCAATATTCTTCCTCCATAATTAAGGTAAAAGTATATCAGCAACTTTCCCCTTTTAAAATCTACCACTCAGTAATCATATAGATAATTCTGGCTATTTAATTTTTCACATTTGCTTGTGCTGCCATAGTGTAACGTTTGATAAGACGATTAACTTTGGTTGTACACTCTCAATGAACTTTTGGTGGAATTATTACACCTTACATTAGTACAAAATTATTAGGAAAGGCTTCTCTGAAGCAAAATTTTTGCCATATAGGAAGATGAGGGATGGGGAATGATACTATAGTTAAAGACATTTTTCTGCCTCTAATATTTGTTACTAGTTCTAGACGTTGTAGTTACCCGGCAATTTTGAAAAACTGAACCTTTAAGTCTAATCAAAGCGTAGGTGCTTTCAACTAAGACAGGACGTTGAAACTACAGGGAGCAGCAGGGGTGGGAAATTTTCTGTTGCTCTTCTTGCCTATGCTTTACGGTACAAGGGTTGGCCCTGGTTTGGTCCACCTGCCAGCAGAGTTTAAAGTTTCCGAGGCTTGGAGGAACACAATGACTTGGATCTAACAGCCTAAATGGGGAGATGGGAATTTCTGCAGCATTGAGGAAGCCGTTAAACTGTTAAGCAAACTTTTTTTTTTTATTTTTTTTTTAAATGTGTCTGGGCACACGACAGACCTCTTCTCTCATGGACCAGAAATTATTTCTGATAATCCAGAATATACCACAAGCTTGAAGACATATGGCTGGGAAATGAAACAACCCTGGAGTGTGGCCACATCATTATTTTGTGTCGCATGGTACCAGATGGGCAGTCGGTGAATGGCGCTGGGATGTGAATGGACAGTTTTATAACGTGAATTTTTCCCCCAGTAGAGCTGAAACAGACATTTCCCTCTCTTGTCTTTTGGTCTCTAGCACTCGGAATTTCCCCCTCTCTGCAATATCAATTAACTCAACTTTGCAGTGGGGTGGCCAAAAAGGAAGAGGATGAAGAGGGCTTTATAATCTTGTAAGTGCTGGGCGAGTCACAGCGCCCCGGGAACTGCGGCTGCGACCCGCCGCGTCCTGTGCGGATTTCAGGACTTAAACCGCGCGCAGGCGGCTATGGAGTGGACAGTGCATTTGAACCACTGAGGATAGACACCCGGGCTCAGGAGGGGTGTGCCGATCTCCAGGCAGCCTTGGAGGCCGCTGCTGACTCTCATCGGTGGTATTTTATTACCATTTTCATCGTTCTTGAAAAGTCATGGAAGACGGCCCGCTGCCCGACCTCAGAGACATCGAGCTGAAGCTGGGACGCAAAGTGCCCGAGAGCCTAGTGCGCTCGCTCCGTGGGGAGGAGCCGGTTCCCCCGGAGAGGGACAGAGACCCCGGAGGGGGGAGCGGGGGCGGCGGCAGCGGTTGCAGCAGCAGCAGCAGCTGCTGCAGTTTCCCTCTCTCCTTGTCGTCCTCCTCTTCATCCTCCCCAACCTCTGGCTCCCCACGACCCAGCCACTCCAGCAGCACCCTGGAGAGGCTGGAAACCAAGCTTCACCTCCTCAGGCAAGAGATGGTGAGTGTGGTGCGCCGGCTGTGGGAGTGGGAACCCGGTCAGCAAGACCCGGGAGGTGGAGCAGGGGAGAGAGGGCGACTGGGGCGGCCGAGCAGAGGGCTGGGTGCATGGGAAACACTGGTGAGAGGGGCGCGCAGCGGGCGCGCATATGGATGTAGCTGCAGGAAGCTTGTTTACGGGAGACTTTGCTGAGTCGCAGTTCGCTAAGACCGGAAAGCCTGCCCTGCTCTGTGTACTTTCTGAAGCCAACTCGCTGCTACCGGCTCTGACCATTCAGCTGCCGGTCCACAGCCTCCCAGGCGTAAACCCGCCCGAGGGTCTGCAGTTACTGCACGCATCTGAGGCCTTCTGTCTGCAGTTTACACTTTCGTTTCCAAACGTGGGTCGGTCCGTCGTGCTTATTGCAAAAACACTTCCTGGTTTGCCGAAAGGTGGCGCGGCGGGGTCCCTGCAGCCCTTCTTCCTGGCTCACTCTTACACTACTGCTGCTCCCGCCCTTTGGGGCAACCCCCAAGCCACTGTGGAGCTGATTCCCCACTGCTGGTTCTGAAAACAATGGCTCAGTCGTCCTCGATGTCCTCATGAATAGCTTGTTTCACGGTTGATCCGAAAGAGCAGGTGATCCCCAGGCCCAGGGATTTGCTAATAACCACTTCCTACCCTTCCCCCTCAGTCCTCAGTCTGCAATTGTTTTCTGTGCTGTTTGCAAACGTTAGCCTAAGAATAGGACAATGGGGCTAACAAGGGTCCTAGAATACTTGTTATTCCGGATGTACTTAGAGAGAGACACTTTATTTACTTGCCGTGAACTCGGGCAAATTACTTAACCTCTCTGGACCTCGGTTTATTTTTTACAATGAACTGGTTGGAGGAAATGATTCCTTCCCAAATCCTTTTAAGATGACCACACCACAAAACCGCATTTCCCACCAGCTTGGAAATGAGGAAAGTAACAACAGGAGCCTCAGCCACTTCTACATACATCCTATCTATAGGGGCTTTGCATGAAGAAGAAGTAACCGGTAGTGTTACCCTAGCTCCTCTCTTTTTGCAGTTGGAACTCTGGGAGGGAATAAATTCCACAGCATAAAGTAATCTTAGCAAACATATTTGTACAAAAAGCCATTCTTCAGAGATCATGTCCTACATTCAGAATTTTTACCACACTATCAACAAAAGGGCTCCAAAAACCTCTCTTAAGATCTCTTAAACTGGTCTACTTAAGAACTTTACTTTTTATGCCTCAAGTATTCATTTTCTTCCCAACTGGAATGCACCAGATGTTGAAAGCAAACATGTAGAGATTCATACATACATAGTTCTATGTATGCATGGCAAAGATATCATTACTCTATTCACTCTTACGATAATTCACTAAATATATACACACACCACAGGTTATACATATTACTCAATAATTATTCAGTAAGCACATTTACTATATCTGGTAATTAACCAGGTTTTCAAAATACACAACATAAAAGTTCAAGGAGCCTATTTGCTTCTCCTATTGCTGCTAAGTCACTTCAGTTGTGTCGGACTGTGCAGACCCCAAAGACAGCAGCCCACTGGGCTCTCCCGTCCCTGGGATTCTCCAGGCAAGAACACTGGAGTTGGTTGCCATTTAGGGCTCTCAGATCTCTTGTACTCACCAATTATTATTTATATTAATTGTGTATCAAGCCAAGTGTACTGAAGAATTTTGTAAGATTTTTAGAAAATTGTTATTTTTCAATGAAAGGTATTTTCTAGCCTTGCTTATTTTTCTCCATGAAAATGTCATAGAAATCTGTTTTCCCAAGCCAGATCTTGCTATATATGATGATTTTGTTATATAAGTAAATACATTAAAAAATAACAAACAGAAACAGCAACAGCAGGAGCAGATTATTAAACTGACTATACTTTCTACGTGAAGCATAGTTATCTATGCATCTGGCAGGATTTATGCCAGAGCAGATGTTTTTGTCTTCAACTTTGTCCTCTAATAAAGGTCTCCACTGAGCAAATGATAACACTAACACAGGCCATGGGAGTTTAGAGGGAAGAAATCAAAAACAGGTATATTCCCCTGCCAATGAGATAATTTTCCCCCATTTTATGTAACTCTTGTGGGTGCTAAAACCTCCAGCTTCAGCATAATTGCAAAGCAACATATTTGTTTTTATGTAGACTTGGCACTTTTGTTATAAATGTGGAACAGATGTAGTTGTACAGTTCTTTCTGTCTCCTAGCATCCTCCTGAAGAGACGTTGGGGTGAGTCCTCTGTGAATTGTATGTTCTTTTCTGCCCTCTCCTGTGAGCACTGAGTCAGCCTGTTTGGACTTATGCCTGACCCACATTTTATGCTCATTACTTTGTGTTCACAGATTTTTCTTCTGGATGATCTGGAATTATCAGGCTTGGGTCTTGCCCTCAGAACTCCTTCCTATGAAACACCTTAGCCTTGTACAAGACTTTCTGGACTCTTGCAGGAATTAAGACTTCCTTCTTTTCCTATTAAAATGTATGTGCTAACCATTGACAAAAAGCACCATAGACTTTTCTAAGATAGAATCTCAACACTTTAAGTTCTTTACACACACCTGGTTTTCTCATTGTCTCTCTCTCATCTCCTTTTATGGTTTTGTGAATCATTACCTTAACTCTTATCTGTAAATATTACAATCAAAGCTCTTAGAGGTCTGTGAGACTCAGGTGTAAAGGAAGGAAGATGAAAGAGATTGAAGTGGTGAGGAGCTGTTTCTGTGGCCAAACTTCTTAACCTTGAAACTCTTGTTAGCAACATGAATAGCATATGTTCACGTGGGAAGGAAGAGTGTGGGAAGGAAAATATTGGAAGAGGAAATTTTCAGGCATATATTTGATTGCCGCTGTTTTTGTTTTAGTTGCTAAGTCATGTCTGACTCTTCTGTGACCCCATAGACTGTGACCCACCAGGTTCCCCTGTCCATGGGATCTCCCTGGCAAGAATACCAGAGCGGGTTGCCATTTCCTTCTCCAGAGGATCTTCCTGACGCAGAGATGGAACCCATGTCTCTTGCATTGGCAAGTGGATTCTTTACCACCTAGCCACCAGGGAAGCCCATATATTTGATACAGTAGGGCAATTCAGAGTAACCATCAGGATATTTTTGAGAGAGAGCACTTTTTCCCAATGGGTAAAATATTTTTCAATTTAGAGATAAGGAAATTTGACAATACAATAAGCAAATGCAGGGATATATATAGGAAATTTATAACAAAGTTAGAAATAGATGTCTGATATCTTGTGCAAAGTCTGCCCAGTAATATTTGTTCACTGCTCTTCAGTTCACAGAGTGTTTTACTATCTGCCATATTATTTGAGTCTCAGGTCATAACTGAGAAAGAAGCATCTTCACATTTTGGGAATGAGATCATTGTGGCTTAGAGGTGGTTGAGGAAACAGGCCAGGGCCACACAGCTAGTTAATAAACAGAATCACAATTTGAATGCATATCATCTGACTCCATGTACTATGCTTTTCCCCCATTCTAGTCTGCATCCCAATAAATTCTCTTCAAAATACAGAATAATTTTTATAAATCTGTGATAAGTCACAACCCCTACAGTACTTAAAGGACCAACAAAAAGAAGTCATCATGATGTCATGTCATGTCATGGGTAGTTTCAGATATTGGTTCATTCAATAACCAACAGATATTTATTGACTGCCAGCAATGTACCAGGCCTGCCTTGAGACATTGGGGATTTGGTACAAAATGCTTACTTTAAAAAGTCAATCTTTGGAGGCTCTGCCCTACATTTGGACTTTTCATTCTACTATCTATGCAGACTCCACTTGCAAAGGTTTCTTAAGAATAAGACTTAAAATATTGCTTATCAAATACTGTTCTAAGTTTTAGAACGTCACATAATATCTGAAATATTTTTCTAATAAATGTAAATAATCTCTGTCAAAATCTGTGTTTACCAGTTAGTAGTAAATTTTATACTGCAGTTTTCTTTAACAAGATGTTCCAGGGATTTTAGTGTTATCTCAATAACATCTGTACCATACCTCTAGTTTAAGACTGAACATTATGTGTGTTGATTTACTCTGGAAAAATTTTGAAATGTATAAGGTTATAATGGTAATCACTCAAGAATCAGAGTCTGGAGTTAGAAGGGATCTAATGGACCCACCCAAGTTTGCTTTCCTAGATAATTACTGTTCAGAACAACAAAGCAATGCTGAATGAAGTATATACTACCTATTTATGCCACATTCCAGATTTTTGGAATTTTAGTCAATTCTGTGTCATACTGGAATGGTTAATGCTGTGCCATTAAGAATGACTAATCTGAAAATATTGTTTCCTCATCCCATATTTTAGCAACTACTTTTGTAACTGTGTAATAGTGAGGGATAAACAATTTCAAGTTAAGTTATTTGTCTTACTATTAAAGCATTCAAATACTTAATTCTTCAACTCTT
This sequence comes from Capricornis sumatraensis, assembly GCF_032405125.1. Lineage (NCBI taxonomy): Eukaryota > Metazoa > Chordata > Mammalia > Artiodactyla > Bovidae > Capricornis > Capricornis sumatraensis. The sequence continues at coordinate 39,849,904 of NC_091074.1, read as the reverse complement.
GCTTTAATAAAGTTTTCTAGATAATACCCAGGGCTAGACACAAACACACATAAATACAAGGCACATAATAATACTAGAACATAAATTGAAAATTTTTGAAAAGGATAGAATTGTATTTGGTTTTTATCAATACTTTCTCTTGTCTATCTTTTCCATGCCCCTTCTCATAACAAATAGTTTGTCTATTTTGTAATAAAAAGTGAAGTTACTTTATATTTCCTCAGAAAGTGATAATAATTTCATTAAATTAATTTCACAATTGCTTTGGACATGTTTCAAATTAGGCTAGGAGATTTCTATCGTTTGTTCCATAATACTGTTTCAGTAGTATTGTTACTGTTTTATCATGTAGGTTTTTTTTTTTTTTTTCCAATTGGACAAAACTTTATGTTAAACTCTTGGGTAAATACTTAAGAAGTCATACATGGAAGGCATTTTCCTTGATGAGTTCACAAGATAGCTGAAAAGATAAGACGGGGATATAATTTTGCCGGGGAAAGATTACAAACCAATATGTCAGCATGCCATAATAGAAATTGGACATAACTGCTGAGATTAAAAGATAAAGCTCAGGAGATTTCTCCTGACAAATGTGTCTTGTACAAGGAATTAAAAGTGCTGATAACCATGCAAATTAAGGGCTAAATATTAGTGATAAAGACATCAAAGAGATGAGAAAATCTGATTCCTAAACAGTAGCTTCTTCTGTTATTTTGCTCATGGAATGTTGTTATACTTAATCTAATAAATTATGTTCGTTTGTGTTTCCTTACACAGTGACTTAAAACTGACAGCAGTGTAGGCAAAGGTAGTAATTATTCTTTGGTAGAAACACATAGAATTTAGAGGATTTATGAAAAACTTTAAAAAAAGTAACATATCAAAAGAACCGATGAGCCCTGCCCTGTCCCCAGGAATGTACACCAAATGGAAAGAATTACCTTCCATTCAAGTTGTACAACCATACTGCTTCAGTCTTGAGAGACCACAAACTTTATGAGGATTTTTTAACTTCTCATAAAAGATTATGTTTACTTCCTTGGTAGCATAAAAACATTGTTTACCTTCCATTTTATGGTAATGAATCATAATTAAAACACTTTCTCACATAAGACTTTAGTTTTTGAAGATACTACTTCTGAAACCGTGATTCATGGCTGGAATCTCTGGCATTCCTGACAAGTTGTTATTTTTGTTTCTTTTGGGGGGGCAGGCAGGGATAGTTCTTTGAAGAACATTCCTTTTTGATTATCTTTTAAAGCTGTTCAGTCACTACTCAAGTGGTGAACCTCTGGTTCGGTAGAACCTTCGTAAACTTTGGAATTGGACAAGCAGGGATTCCCAGTCAAGCCTAGAGCAAGTCAGAGCACAGACAAACCACAGGGCCCACCAGCCTGCCAAGGCCCTGAACTCTGTTCTTGCAGAGACTTTTAGTCCATCTTCCCTGGTGGGAGGGCCTGCCCAGTTCTCAGCAACCCTCATTCTAATCTTGGCCCTTTCACTCACTGCTATGTGGCATCTGCAAGTTATGTTAACTACTCTAGGACTCTGCTTTCTGTTAACATAGTGATTAAAGCATCTCTCATAAGGCATTGTAAGAATCCAATGAAATAATATATAAAAAATCAGCTATTATTGATGCATCCGAAAGCAGTAAGAATGATGAGAGTAACAGGTGTTCTGTCAACTACGTGGCTGTTCTGTTGATCGTACAAAGAGAGTCCTTGATGGGACTGATGAAAGTGCGGGCACCTCTTCTATCAGACTGACCATCACAGCACTTCTCATGTATCAGATCTTCCATAGAGACCGCCTTTCCATAAAAAGCAAAAAAGAAACCTGTGAAGCCTTTCCCCAGCTTTAGTCCAAGCAAATTATAGTAGCATAAAGAACTGCAGAACTTAATTTCTTTAGGAAATCTGAGGAATTGAGACTAGTATTTGGTTACTTATCATGAGACTTTTCTATGTAGAAGGCACTGTGTTAGCTTAACAGTTATATGTACTATCCCATTCTTATAATAATCATAACTAAATATATTATTCACAAATATTTTTTATAGATAAAGCATTGAGGCTTGCTGTTAATGCTCAAAACTACTGAGAGAGTGGGGATAAGCTAGGTTGGGGTCAGAATCTGAGCTTTAAGCCTGTGTTGCTACATTTCACCCTTTAGAGAACCCTGTTGCCCATATTGACACTCAGGTTGAAGTGTACATGTGTGATTTTCTTCTAGAATTTACAAATGAGTTAAACTGTGTGGTTATTTACCATAAACCCTCCAAGGAGGAAGAAAAACTAAAGACATCTATCTTAGGAACAACCAAGATTTGGACGAACATGTTTAAAATCAGCTTGTTTCCAGTACTTGTACCCTGTCTTTTTGCCACCATCACCAACATTCCCATAAATACTTTTGTACAAAAGCTGCTGGTGAATTAATGCCCTGCCTTGACTAGTTCAAGGCTCAGAGTTCAATGCTGGAGCTCAATTGTGTTCATGACTTGGAGTTTTAAAAACTTAGCACGGGTAGCATTTTAGTTCCCTGAGACATTCTCTGAAATTAAGCTTGGCTCTTAGATAACTCACTAGAAAGTAGTAGAAATGAGAAATCCTTACACCTGCCAGGACTTTACAGATATGTGCTCAAAACACCTTGATCCAAACTGTGCTCAGTGTAAACTAGTCATAGAATTTCATAAAGAAAAATTATATTTTCAAACATACATTTCAAAAGTCTCAGTCTTTAAAATAAAACCCAAGTAACTCTCCTTTTAAAAAAGGGAATAAATACTGTGCTCAATATTTATTATGTTAATTTTACAGATAAGGAATCTATGGCTCACAGGGGTTAATAATTTGACTAGGTCACCATAAGTGGTTTCCCAGCCATTCATTCAAACAAGAACCACTGGGTATCTTCTGGATCCAAGTTATTCCCAAGCAGTGCTATATCTCAGCACCATGAAGTGTGCATTTATTGTGAATGGACATTTTTAGAATAATTTCATCACAGAACTATCAGTGGATATTTTGGTATCCCTTTAAAATATTATTGTTTCCTATTTAATTTAAATATATGCTCTCTTATTATAACACTTTCAGTAATATTATATAAAGGAAAACAAAAGTCCCTTTTCACCTACCCTTAACACATCTTCCCTGTTACTCCTTACCCAAAGGAAACCACTGCTGGCAATTTGGTGTGAATCCTCTTGGGTGTTTCTCTATGTCTTTGCCTGCATATATAGGCATATATACACTTACAGAATTTAACATGTGTGGATTTCATTTTTCTTATTTTACACAATAATATTTTATTATGTCACCTGGCATTTATTGGATTAGTACAATGTACCAGTTGGAACTGTAAATAGGTTTCATGAATTGTGCCATTTCATTCTCACTCCTAACCCACTTGTAAGGTAAGACCTGTGGGGTGTTAGGTAATATAAACAGATTACTGATAAGAGTTTAAGAAATATTTATCTAGTCAATTTGTATCTTATTCTGTCAATTGACTTACATGAATCTCAACTAGTCACTCATTAAAATGAAAAAGCCATTAGTTTGCTTTTAATAATAAATTATTATCCAAATATTCAGTAGTTCTTTTAGAATCAAATTCTACCCATAGAAACCTGACTTAATCAGACCACTTCATCACTCCTTTGAAGAAAGTAACCAAGTCTTCAAACTGGAATGTACTCCTCATCAGTCACTTGCCATTTAACATAATCTCTGTGTTGAGTTTTTTTTAAATAATAATATCAACAAAACTTTTTAAAGTTGAGTCAGAATGCTAACATGGCACAAGATGATTCATGCCACATCCAGGAACTAGAATGGCCCTCCTTAAAACTAAAGTGCCTCTGTGGTCATGTCTCAAAACCATCTTAGATTTATTCAGACTTTGGAAGGCTCATGAGGACAAAACAGATTCTACTCGCAGAGGCCAGGCATAATCATAACACTGGCTTCTTTATTTGAAGAAATAACTAATATCCTTCAAGCTGATTCTTACATGAAAGTGATGTATAAAAGTAGAGCTATACTACTGACCAATTTGCCCTCTCCACGAAGGCACATCTTGTGGAGAGTTGGAAGATTGCAAAGCAAAAAATCCTAAGAGTGAGACATTAAAGGGCTTCCCAGGTAGCACGAGTGGTAAAGAAACTGCCTGCCAAGGCAGGAGACACAAGAGATGCAGGTTCAATCCCTGGGTCAGGAAGATCCTCTGAAGGAGGGCATGGCAACCCACTCCAGTATTCTTGCCTGGAAAATCCCATGGCCAGACAAGCCTGGAGGGCTACAGTCCATGAGGTCTCAAAGAGTCAGACATGACTGAAGCAACTTAGCATGCACACACACAAAACAACTTCTTGTCCTGCATGACCTATATCCAGGTTGCTAAATAGGCCTGGAACATACTTCCACAAAAACAACATCTGAAATCATTATTGCCCAAGTAGGAAATGATCATTTCAACATTGACAAATCCTTTCTATTGAGTAGGGTGAATTACAAATCAACTGACTCCTTAGGATCTTAGTTGCGATGGCTGATGGTAATCGTGGACAAGACCACCACAAGGAAGGTAATGGACTGGACGACTACTTTGAGAACATTTACCAGCATTCCACAGTTTCCTCCTATGAGCCCATGCCTCCTGCCAGAAATAGGTGGGTAGGAAATATTGACTCTGATAGATTTTACATAGGATTTTAGTGAGAAAAGCAGTCATTGCTCAGAATGCAGAAAAGGACAAAAGTAATTGCTTATAGACAGACAAAGCCCTTTATAGGATTTCATGGGTAAGCATCTGAAAACATACTCTAGCCTCTTACCATCTTACAAAGGAAAGGAAATGAAAGTGAAGTTGTTCAGTTGCATCCGACTTTGCAACCCCATGGACTGTAGCCTACCAGGCTCCTCTGTCCATGGGATTTTCCAGGCAAGAGTACTGGAGTGGGTTGCCATTTCCTTCTCCAGGGGATCTTCCTGACCCAGGGATTGAAGCCGGGTCTCCCGCATTGCAGGCAGATTCTTTACCAGCTGAGCCACCAGGGAAGCCACTTACCATCTTACAAGATGATGATAAAATAGTGGTGCCAGAAGGCCACCAGTTTCATCACTTAAATCAGTGATTTTATAACCACACTATAAAACTTAATGATTTAATGGTATTTGAAATATTGTTCATTGACACAATTTTTCTGCAGAAAAAGCACATGATTCTTTAAGATATATTTATAAATCTCTGGAGCTAAAGAGCTCCATCATGTGAAAGTCTAACAAAATCCTATGTTCAGTTCAGTTCAGTCGCTTAGTTGTGTCCAACTCTTTGCGACCCCATGAACCACAGCATGCCAGGCCTCCCTGTCCATCACCAACTCCTGGAGTTTACCCACTCATGTCCATTGAGTCGGTGATGCCATCCAACCATCTCATCCTCTGTCATCCCCTTCTCCTCCCACCCTCAATCTTTCCCAGCATCAGGGTCTTTTCCAATGAGTCAGCTCTTCGCATCAGGTGGCCAAAGTATTGGAGTTCCAGCTTCAACATCAGTCCTTCCAATGAATACCCAGGACTGATCTCCTTTAGGATGGACTGGTTGGATCTTCTTGCAGTCAAGAAGTTGCACCACAGTTTAAAAGCATCAATTCTTCAGCGCTCAGCTTTCATTATAGTCCAACTCTCACATCCTTACATGACTACTGGAAAAACCATAGCCTTGACTAGACGGACCTTTGTTGACAAAGTGATGTCTCTGCTTTTTAATATGCTATCTAGGTTGGTCATAATTTTCCTTCCAAGGAGTAAGCGTCTTTTAATTTCATGGCTGCAGTCACCATCTGCAGTGATTTTGGAGCCCCCCAAAATAAAGTCAGCCACTGTTTCCACTGTTTCCCCATCTATGTGTACATGACTTCATTTGTCACTTTGTATTTGCGCCAAATTTTGGCTGTATATTTCAGTTTGGTTAAGAAAACGACTATCTTCTTCTCCCTCTCTATAATAATCCTGAGGGCAGAAGCTATGATTAAGCACTTCTTCTGTTTCCCTAACGCCCAAGCAATCATTTAGGACTCAGCATTTGTTTAATGTGTAAATCAAAGTACATCTTAGTCCTGGTTCTAATTTTTGGCTTTGGAAGGCATTAACAACATTGCCTTTAGGGACTCGAACATAGAACCCCAATCCCTCCACTGCTTCCCACCAGCCATGCCCAGTCACCTGGAACTTAAGTTCTTAGTTAAGAAAGACAGACATTTTTCTTCCTAATATCTGTTACTGTGACACTTGACTTAAGAGAGAGAAACAGGGGGGAGGGTGGGGAGAAGAGAGAGGAGGTGGGGTAAGGAGGTTGAAGAAAAGGAGGAAGGAAAAGAAAAGAACCTTTTTTCCTCTGTGAAGTGATGCAGAAGAATTTTCCTTGGTTTCAGGACCTATTCTATTCTCACATATGGTCAGTTTCAGAATCTGTTACTCTCAGGGATACTGGCCACATAGGAATGAAAGGATGCTTTTCATCTCCATTAGGTGCACACAGAAATGCACATTTTAGTTTCTGCCATCTTCTTTTCCTATTCTGGAATGAGGTTCTGAAGTCCCAGAGTTGAAAAAATAAAAGGAACTTAAAGAGAGACATCATTTATAATATTATATACAATACATATTGATATATAACACAGTTTATGTGGTTTTGGTTGAAAATGATAATTTATTTTGCAGTCCACCTTGGTACTCAGAGAGCACTGATTTCTTGGGCATACTCCTCTTGCCTCTCCTTGGCACATCCTCAATACAGACTTGGGAACACTGTGTCTGAGGTGTTTAAGGCAGTCTGCAAACTCGCAGTGAACATCATCAGCAATGTCCAGATGGGTAAATTAGATTGACGGAATGAGAAAAGTTAGGTTTCTTCAGGATTTATTATAAGATTCTAGAACTGGAGACTGTTTCAAAGACTGAACCAAGTTTTCGGTTTTTAATTTGTAACTAGATTTCAAAGATGAAAAATGGCTATCAGATATGTTCAGTTCAGTTCAGTCGCTCAGTCGTGTCCGACTCTTTGTGACCCCATGAATTGCAGCACGCCAGGCCTCCCTGTCCATCACCAACTCCTGGAGTTCACTCAGACTCACGTCCATTGAGTCAGTGATGCCATCCAGCCATCTCATCCTTTATCGTCCCCTTCTCCTCCTGCTCCCAATCCCTCCCAACATCAGATACCTTAGTATCACTACTAACCTAGCAACTGCATGGGTTTCCTTCAGAATTTTTTTGTCCCTATGTGAACTTTTAAATACTACTCACTTTCCCAAAGGGGTTTTGGTTTTATTCCCCTCCAAGAAGCTACACTGCATGGTCTTTTGCTGCTTTTAATCTTCCTACTTCTTGTTTATATTACCAACAGGAAAAATTTACAAATATGTGGGGAATTTTTTTTAAACTGTATTTTAAAATAATTTTGGACTTTACATAAAAGCTACAAAAACAGTCCTGAAATCATGGAGAAGGCAATGGCACCCCACTCCAGTACTCTTGCCTGGAAAATCCCATGGACGGAGGAGCCTGGTAGGCTGCAGTCCATGGGGTCGCTAAGAGCCGGACACGACTGAGCGAATTCACTCTCATTTTTCACTTTCATGCATTGGAGAAGGAAATGGCAACCCACTCCAGTGTTCTTGCCTGGAGAATCCCAGGGACGGGGGAGCCTGGTGGGCTGCCATCTATGGGGTCACGTAGAGTCGGACACTACTGAAGCGACTTAGCAGCAGCAGCAGCAGGCTCTCCCACATCCTCCTACACACATATCCACATACACATACAAAAACACAACTTTCCCTTAAACATTCTTCAACTTAAAAGTTTCCCTCTAGATACTTCAGTGAAAGTTTCAGCACAAGAAATTATAAATATTGCCCTTCCTCCCTCCTATGTATAGTATATTCATAATTAATGACTGACGTCACTTTTTCCTGCTGAATTTAGACCTGTCCTAAGAATATTTTTCAACAGAGCACTACAGGTGGCCACCTCACATCAATCAGAAGCATACCTCAGGCCAGCACTCAGTTAAATGGTACACGTGTGTCTACCTGAAGCGTATTTGGGGCAATTGGAAGAATATACTCTCAATTTCCTACCTTCCTATTGACTTAATGCCAGAAACCCTGTTTTTACAAAATCATCTTTTCAGACAGAGTTTGGGCTCCATATGAAAAAATGAAAGGGTAACTGGAAGATTTTGGACACTAGGTAGTATTCAGAAAATACATTTTGAATGTTAGACACTTTCTACTACTGACATTTAAGCTCTATGGGGGCAAGGATGCTGGAAGCTAGTTTTGTTAAGTGAGGAAGAGCAGAGAAGACTATGCAGGAAAAGTAAATACCCTTTTAGCATTTTTTTTTTGGTCTAAGAAAATATTTCTCCTTGGAATTGTTATTTTGCACTGTAAACCATAGTTTACAAAGCATTTTCACATATGCTATCTTCCTTTCTCAGTCATGGGGTTATGAGGTTACAACAACTAGACAGTGAATATAACATTTGCAGCATATGCTATTTTACAATGTTTATAGCATTCATTTGTTAAAGTATAGCATCTGCCTAGTAAATGTGGCTAATAATAATAGCCTTCTGCCTGATATTATACTCACTTGGCTAAAGAAGTAATAAATCAAGCTTTGCTATGACCATCATCTTGTTATATTAAATTTAGTATTTAAAATTCAGACAAGCCCCTTTGGGGGATTATGCTGTTGCTAAGTCGCTTCAGTCGTGTCCGACTCTGTGCGACCCCATAGACAGCAGCCCACCAGGCTCCCCCGTCCCTGGGATTCTCCAGGCAAGAACACTGGAGTGGGTTGCCATTATATTCAATAGTAAAATCCATATATTGAAATAAGTCTTGAAAAATGCCCACTTGTTTTTCCTTTACTCTGGCTATGTTAAGAGTTTGCCAAGAACTACGGCTCTGACAAGCTTGATGAAAGAGAATTTTAACTTTTATATTCTGCTTGTTAATTTTGAGTTTACTACTTCAGTTTTAAAATTTGTTTCCTTTATAAAGTAATACTTGTTCCAATTATTCCTTATTTGGAAGTTTTTAAAAGTTAGTTTGGAAAAGCCAGAATAAATATGTGAGAAGTCAGGATAACGAAGAGTTGAGATTTATAGTTTTCTTTCTATGTGTATTTTTGTCAGTGGAAAAAAATGAACTAGAATATGACAAGGATTATTTTGGTAGACATTGGACCCATGAGGATGAACCCACAAGTTTTCATGGGGACCAAACTTACATAAGGACTTAGAAATGGATTTTGAAATTTCCTCCACTCTGTCCAGTTCCCTCCCTCTAACCACCATCCTTCAGCCTATGAAATTATACAGAAATTAAACTGCCATCTCTACCATCATGTGTCCCGCTTCAAGATAATCTGGTACCACAGGGAAATGACATTTGAATTTTTCATATCAGTATGCTTATGCATAATGAAACTATTTTCTTAGATGTCTGTATTGGTATAATTTCATTGGGTTATTATTTGAGTTGATTTTTATCAGCATAGTATTGTCCATTGCCTTGATCTGTACTTCAAAGTGGAGTCTGATGAATATCCTGTGGGTCCTGGTAAGCATGTTTTGAACTTGTTCAGTTGCTCACTGGCAGTCATTTTTAATGGCCCTCCTTTCCAACCAAGTTATGGCTTACATTTATAAGTGAGATTAAAAAAACACCAATTTCACAGAAGATGGGAAACTTATTCAGTGAAGCAACTGACTACTTCTATTCTGTTGCAGTTAAAATGTCATCTGGATTCATACATGATAAGAAGTGTTAGTCACTCAGTCGTGTTTGACTCTTTGCAACCTCAAGGACCATAGCCCACCAGACTCTTCTGTTCATAGAATTCTCCCGGCAAGAATGCTGGAGTGAGTAGCCCTTCCTTTCTCCAGAGGATGTCCCTGACCCAGGGATCAAACCCTGGTCTCCTGCATTTGCAGGCATGATGAGATTAGGAATTTTGGAGGAATTTTTAAGATCAAGAGATCTTAATGGTTGTCATGTATTGTATTAATGTAGTATTGTTGTTTAGTCGTTAGGTTGTATCATCTCTTCTGTGATCCCATGGACTGTAGCATGTCAAGCTCTCTGTTCATGGGATTTTCCAGGCAAGAATACTGGAATGGGTTGCCATTTCCTTCTCCAATATTAACATATACTATAGCTTTAAAGGGAATTTAAGAAGACAGTGAAAGAATTTCTTTAAACAGTATTCCTTCCAGTCACAATACAAAGCAATCTTTTTAGTGAGCCATAACTTTACTTGGCAATAGACAAGGAGAATCCACAGGCTTTGGAGGGTGGTGCCGGCACAAAATGGAATTGCCCAAACATTGTGATTTAATTAATAAACAAAATGAGTTCAGAATATTGTCATTAGCAGTCAATAAATTAAACAACAAGGCTAAACTCACCAAAGGATACTACTTTCTGTGTTGGATACTTTTAAATAATCCCAGCACAACTATCTTACCTTATGGGCATTAACAAGCAGGTGGGTTAAAATGATTACTGTTAAGAGTCTGTAACACTTTTACTTAAAGCCATGAACCACTAACTAAGCTTCCTAGGAGCGCTATCAAATGCTCACATTGCTGAGTCGGAAATGGAGATGTAGAGACAGAGCGATTTACAGTAGACTGAGACCAGGCCAGACTTCCCACTTTCCAAACCGGTTGTTCCGGATACTGTGGAGCAGCCAACATAAACAAAGGAGATGCATTTCCATTTATATGTTAATTCCCAAAGTCCAGATATCCTTATGGGAATGCCCAGGAATTTCTTGACACTAACTGTTGTGTTATGTTTGTTTGCTTTCAGTCTTATGACGAACTGATTCTGTTTGGATTTCACCCAGTATTCCTTAAGGAGAGATACACTGTGCCTTTTTAGTTTTTCTTTTACATCTTTGAGTTGATTTTTTTGTAGGATCAAATAACTTGAAAATTTTATCTACATGAAACCCAGTGCCTTTTTGTAAGCAGAATTCTGTGCTACTCGAGGACACTAACTCCTATGAGAACAAATAAAATAAGTGTATACTAAGAATGTCAAGTTGATTCTTGCTAGACTCATTTCCAAGTGTGTGAATCTATTTTCTCTCTCTTGACCTTATACATGAAATTAACTTTGCCCCAGCCAGATATTTTAGTTGTTCCAATATCTATAGTAAATATACATCTTTCAAATCCTCACTCTTTGTTGGCCCTTAAAGACAGATGGAAACTCTCAATTGCAAATCATTTAACTATGTAAATGTCCACCCTGGACACTATTCCCCATTTCTGCTTCTAGAAATGTTTTCTAGAATAGAGATCAAGTAAATAAAACACATCCTAAACATCATCTTTATCCCACTACCATATAAACGCCAGGAAAAATACAAATGAATTTCAGACAAGAATTTCAGGTAACTTGCAAATCAATCAGATAAGGCATGAGGTTGTTACTAAAACAATAGCAATATTTAACCTCCACATTATTGAAAATTCTGGTCTAATGCCAAAAGGTTCTGACCCATAATAAAATGTAATTTTCATTGGAAACAAATTATATCTAACTGTTTATACTGTCCATACACACTTACCTTTTACATCTTAATGTATCACCCCACCTCAACTTCTTCAGTGTCCTCTGTGTATACTCTTGGCTTGACATTTGTACATGCCATTCCTTTTGTCTGCATCTTTTTTCTTTCCCATCCTCATCCTTCCCACTTCCTCTTAACTCTGATTTTTTATTGTTCCAGTCATATCATGGATAATACTGTATTTTTTTATATATCCCTCATAAGATTATAAGTTCTCTCAAAGCCAGAATCTCATTCAGTTATTTCATTTCTAGAATTCAGCAAAGTTTAAGAGCTCAGTAGTGGAGGAATAAATGAATAAAGCTGTCTAGAAAGTAATTAGGAGAATAACTATCAGTAGAAATATCAGCTTGAGCAAATTTAGGATAGTATAAAGCACTGACTGCCTGTTCAACTGTAATGAGAATGATTGAGGTGGATGAGAAGATTATGCTGGAGTCAATGAAAAGAATATTGGAAAGATAAAATTACCCAAATGAATAGAAAATACTAATCTAAGAAGTTTGAATATGATTTGACTGGCACTAAGGACCAATAGTGGCCACCCACTCCAGTATTCTTGCCTAGAGAATTTCATGGGCAGAGGAGCCTTGTGGACTATATATAGTCCATGGGGTCACAAAGAGTTGGACACAACCAAGCAACTAACACTTTCACTTTTTTCACTAAAGACCATGTAACAAAAACTGTATATTTTAATATATTATTTTTCTCTTAAGTTTTCTTGAGAACTAAATGGCTTCCATGTGTTTTACATTACGGGATCCTTAAAGTATGCTGTCTTTTTGAAATACTCATAAACAAGGAAGCATGCTGTTTATTACTGAGCAATGAAAGTATGCAGCAGAATAACAAAATGACAAAAATATTTTTGGAACAAGGAAAGAGAAAAGATTATACTTATTCAAAAGATAAATATGTCAGAAATTTTTGTTTTCTTCCTACTAGGTATAATTTCATATTTACAGATTATATGATTACAATATATGCCCTCAATAAATTTAAGTTGCCTTTATTAGTATGCTGATATTTTCTAAGCAAAAAAATTATGTTTTAATTATCCAAATGACATTTATCTATGAACTAATTATATAATTCTGACTGTTTGCTTTACTTTGAAATTAAAGTAGTTTTCTGATTAAAATGTAATATACATTCCTGATACATATTTTAGAAAGTACATAAAATACAAGGAAAAGATGGAGGGACCAAAAAAGTATTACCTTACCCTGAGGCCACTAGTGTAACATTTTTGTCTTATTTTTCTCCTGTAATTTTTCCTTTGCATTGTTGAAGTTACACCTTATATTTCGCTTTTTGTAGCTCATTTTTTTTTTGCTGGACATTGTATTATAAGCCTTTTCCTATATGATCTTTCTGAACTTAATTTTTATTCCCTGAAAAATACTGTTTTCCGTGCATTTCCCTAATACTGGATAGTTAACTTGTTTCTTATATTTTTGTTGTAATGATGTAATATTTCCTTAATAATTCCTAGGCAGGCAGAATAATTGTCATTCCTCTTGCAACATGATTTTCCAACTCTTCATTCCTTTTTCTTTTGTCAGACTGAATATTTGAGTAGTTTGTTTTTCTTTTCATTGTGCATGAATATTATTTTCTGATCTCTTGCAGAGGGGAAAAGAGCAGGTAAGCATCTGCATGACCACGCATTATAGATCTCAGACTGAATCCCAGCTCCATCAGTTTCCAATTGTATGAAGCTGGCAAGTTACAGATCCTCTTTGAGTTGCAATTTGAAGAGGACGATATCCATCAAAGTTTTTGTGAAAATTAGGTGAAATACATAGACACACACACATCATGACCTAGTGCTTTACTAAAAACTAGCCATTATTTTGTATGCAATGATTATTGTTAGAATTCTTTGTTGTCACTTTGGAAGTTATTCTGAACTTATTAAAACTTATTAAACTTATTAAAACTTATTAAATTTTCAAAGTGGGATTATATAAACAATATAACAAAAATTCAAATTGTGAATACTTTTATCAAAATAAAACCTCCACTACATTTAAAAAGCACTGCTACTAGGATTCCTCCTATTTCTGACATCGGTCACAGGGATTTACTTATGGTACCTATGCTTATTTCCCAGAATTCAATACATAATCTCCAGCTGCTCTTTATCTGAGCAGTGAATTCTGACACTGTATAACCAGCCTAGAAAGATGCTATTACTGAAGAATGGTAATGGGAATCACTCTGATAAGTTTAGAGAAGCCATATATACAGACTGTTAGGTGGGACCAATGTCAAGTTTTAGCTGATTGCAAGAATAACATCTCTAACTCAGAAGATGGACAATGGGAAAAGAAAAATAAAAATTTCCCTAGTTTTAGAAGAACCTAGATGGAGGAGCCTGGTAGGCTGCAGTCCATGGGGTCGCTAAGAGTCGGGCACAACTGAGCGACTTCACTTTCCCTTTTCACTTTCATGCATTGGAGAAGGAAATGGCAACCCACTCCAGTATTCTTGCCTGGAGAATCCCAGGGACAGAGGAGCCTAGTGGGCTGCCTTCTATGGGGTCGCACAGAGTTGGACACGACTGAAGGGACTTAGCAGCAGCAGCAGACACAACATTGGTTATGTTTTAAATTGCATCCAACAAAATTTTAACTTCTAGACAATGATTATAAATTCTAGTGATATTTGACTGTAAGTCTGAACTTTCATTATAGTAGTTTTGCTTTTATTCTGTATTAAAATATGGGATGGGGACTTCCCTTATAGCTCAGTTGGTAAAGAATCTACTTGCGATGCAGGAGACCCAGGTTCAATCCCTGGCTCAGGAAGATCCCCTGGAGAAGGAAATGGCAACCAACTCCAGTATTCTTGCCTGGAGAATCACATGGACAGAGGAGTCTGGCAGGCTATAGATCATGGGGTCTCAAGAATCAACATGACTTAGTGACTAAACCACCACCAGCACAATATGGGATGGGGCTTCCCTGATTGTTGTGAAGGACAGGGAAGCCTGGCATGCTGTGGTTCATGGGGTCACAAAGAGTTGGACATGACTTAGCGACTCAGCAACAACAATATAGAATGGGGCTTTCCTGATGGCTCAGCGGTAAAGAATCCACTTGCCAATGCAGGAGACCCAGGTTCTATCCCTGGGTCAGGAAGATCCCCTGGAGAAGGAAATGGCATGTTCTTGCTTGGGAAATCACATGGACAGAGGAGGTTGGTGGAGTACACACAGTCCATGGGGTTGCAAAAGAGCCAGATAGACTTAGCAACTAAACAACGACAATAACAATAATAGGATAAGCTGTTGACTTTTAACTTCAGAAAATTCTTCAAGAATTTTATTTCAGTTGGAATTATGTATTTTCTTTAATAGATATCAATAGATAGTAATAGCTTTATTAAGAAGATTGACACCCAAAGGAAAAGAAATGATTTGGCATCATCTTTGCTAATTCTGTGGCACACAGTTATATAAAAGCCAGCTATTATGTAGTATAACATGAAAAATGAAAGTGATGTCACTTAGTTGTGTCCAACTTTTTGCAACTCCATGGACTATAGCCTACCAGGCTCCTCCATCCATGGGATTTCCCAGGCAAGAGTAGTGGAGTGGGTTGCCAGTTCCTTCTCCAGCTGATCTTCCCAACCCAGGAATCAAACCCGGGTCTTCCACATTGCTGGCAGACTACTGTCTGAGCTACCAGGGAAGCCAATATAACATGTGTGAATGCAAGTATTTTGTTTCTTTTTTATCCCCTGAATTTATAGTTGTATTTATACATCCAAATTCAAATAGATCATTGACTATTTCTTGAAAATGAACAGTAGTTTAGAGGCTAGTATGTTAGGCAAGCATCATCGCATCTTAGGGTATCTCTGTAGTGGTTTATGGGTATTAGGTAAGTTTTATCATAGGCATCATTCTTATTTCAAATTTATTAAAAAAGGGCATATATATTTATAAAACTGTAATTGCTTCATAGATGACATTTTCAGTGTAATATTAGGATAAGGCATCATCTGAGTAAAAATAGTAACACTTCATATTATTATGAATCTGGGTGTCTAGACATGTCCTGATG
Source organism: Capricornis sumatraensis (assembly GCF_032405125.1). Taxonomy (NCBI): domain Eukaryota; kingdom Metazoa; phylum Chordata; class Mammalia; order Artiodactyla; family Bovidae; genus Capricornis; species Capricornis sumatraensis. The sequence goes on along the minus strand of NC_091074.1, from coordinate 39,834,162 downwards.
AATTCATCATGTGCCATCTGTTCAATAAATCTTGCCACCAGCAGACTTATTTTTTGCCAATAGGTATTGTAGGTTTCTATCCATATTTGTTTGACTCTTTCTATTATTGATTTTTCTACATGGTTACGGACAACATTATGATGTAAAACATAGGGGCAAACTAACTCCTGTATTTTAAAAACACATTTTAAAACTATAGGAAAATTGGACCCAGTTATGCCTGCATTGCCTTGACTGTTTTCTTTTCCATCCTTTTCACCTTATGTGATAAGAATTAAGTAAAATGAACCATTCTGTTCCCAGTAGCTCTTTTTAAATGTGGTGACCCATCTGTTGCCATATGCCAGGCATCTGTTTTTTATCACCCTCATTTGTGATCTTTCAAAGCTAGAAGTGATGAATTAACATTGAATTTATGCTAATTTTTCTACTGTAAGAGAACAGCTATTTGCAAACCATTTAATTTGGCCTCAGTGATTTTTTAGGTGGAACAGAATATGCAAGGATAAGAATAGAAATCAACAATATATTTTTATTCTCAGTTACCTTTCTGAATAGGTATATAAGTTTTAGTTAATTATAATACTTCCATGGCTCCAATTTTTCAACAGCAAAATGTGAGATAGGATTCTTGGTTCTAAAATACGTGTTAAATTTAGATCAAAGAAATATAACATCAAATATAATAGTACCAAATAGTTCATGAATCCTTATTCAAATCAGCACCTGTTTAATCCAAGTAGATTTCTTTAAAAAAAAAAAAGATTCATTTTTATCCAATCTTAAACTATCATCAAAAGGTGTGATCTGTTAAAGGCTAATACTACAGACCAGACCATAATTTAATATATCTCAGCTTTTTAGTGTTGTGGAAATATCAATGAATTGAAACTAGAAGATAGAGGTGTCAGTACTATTTTTGCCACTAAGTGGTGATACGGTGTGGAGCAAGTCATCAATCTTAAGTTGACATACAGGTCTCATAGAATGTGGTAGCCTGATTTAATTATTAACTGTGGTTTCTTTTACCACTAGCAATCTGAGATTCTTATTCCTGTCTTTAAGGTATATACTTTTTGGTTTCATGGAATTAATCATGCATGCATTCATCAATTCATTTAACTTTTCATTGTGTACATGTAATTCTGAAGTATAATATGTATCAATGATATTAGATATTTTGATTGAAATATCAATGACTTTAAAAATGAAAATAAAAATGACTTAACTCACGTGTATCGTGTAGATTTTCTATCCTGAAACCATAGTATAATCTTTTTGAGCAAGGGAACAACCAGATTTTTATTGGAAACAAATTCAGTCAGTTTCATTGACCTGCTAAATTACCTTGAATTTCAGCATCCTCAAATGTGGTAGACTTTTTAGAAACAATTCAGGATGTCAAATTTCTTCAAATGCTTTTTCTGCATCAATTGAGATGACCATGTGGCTTTTGTCCTTCAGTCTGCTACTGTGGTATATTTAATTGATTTTCCTATGTTTGAATCATCTTTGCATTCCAGGAATAAATCCTACTTGGTCATAGGCCCTTTCAATTTGTATTTTAATTCTATTTGCTATCATTTTGTTGCAGATTTTTGCATCAGTGTTAATCAGGGCTATTAGGGCTATAGTTTTCATATTATATAGTGTCTTTGATTTTGGTATCAGGGTAATGCTGACTTATAAAATGACTAAGGAAGTATTTCCTCCTTTTCAAGTTTTTTGGAAGAGTTTGAAAAGGATTGTACTTAATTCTTTAAATGTTTGGTAGAATTCTCCAGTAAAGCTGTCTGGTTCTGGTCTTTTCTTGTAAGGAGGTTTTTGACTGATAATTCAACTTTCCTACTAATTTATAAGAGAGAAAAAAATTTCCTGTCCCTCTTAGGTGCCCTAACTGGGTCTGAAAATTAAACTGACAAAGACAAATTAACAGGAGGAAAGCATGCAAATTTATTTAATATACAGTTTATATAACAAAGGAGTCTGCATAAGGAAATAAACATCTGAAGAAAAGATTAAAACTGACTATTTTATGTTGGGTTAACTGAAGAATGGACACTCATGGAGAAATAGCATAGGCTGAAGAGTATGAGCTCAGTATAGTGAACTGGAGGAAATTTAACAAGGCCTATTTGTTCAGATTCTTTTTAGCATACCCTTGGGTTTTAAAGACGGGGATGCGTCTTTCCTGTAAAGAAAGGGAAGGTGCTTCTCACCTGAGAGTTTTAGCATATGTTTCAGGAGAGGAATGTGGGAAGGTGGTCAGAGTGACCTTCCTTCTTCTGCTATCTTCTCAAACTCCTTCAGCTTGAAATATTCAATATACCAAAGTGCCTTTTTCTTAGAGGTAGCCTGTCATGAATAGGTCTTTTTAGGTTGTCTTATTTACTTATGATTCAGTCTTGGTAGGTTTTCTAGAAATGTAGCCATTTCCACTAGGTATCCAATTTGTTGTGTATAATTGTCTATAGTTGTCTCAAAATCTTTTTGTTTCTGTGGCTTCTCCTCTTTTATTTCTAATTTTTCTTATTTAAGTTTTCTCTCTTTTTTCCTTAGTCTAGCTAAGGGTTTGTCAATTTTTTTAATCTTTTAAAAGAGAGACTCTTAGCTTCATTAATTTCTTTTTTTAAATCATTTTTGCTATTCTCTTTTCTATTTATTTCTGTTCTTTTTTTTAAAATTTCCTTCATTTTGCTAGTTTTCAGTTTAGTTCATTCTTTCTATAGTTCCTTGAGGTATATAACATCAGGTTGTTGATTTGAGACTTTTTTTCCTTTTCCAAGTTGGTGTTTACTGCTGCAAAGTTCAGGAGTTAATTACACTTTGTTGAGCACCATTGGGCCAGGCTCTATGTTATGTGTATATATTATTTCATGCAGTTCTTCCAGCCATACTAATACAGTAATCTAATGGGTAACATATACCATTTTATGGATTAAAATTTTGGTGCAGAGAAAATATTAAATAGCGTGTCTCACTGATGAATCCTAAGAGCTAATTAAGGGAATAATTGGATTTTATACCTGAACTTTCAAGATCCAAACTCTACTTCTTTCTGGGATACCAAACTGCCTGGGATACCATTTTCCTACCTGTTTGAGACGGGAACTTCATAAAGAAAAGAAATGCCCAAATATACTAAGTCAAAAAGGAAAAGACAAAGCAACAATGTCTACTTCTCTTAGTTTATTTAGAGGAAAGAGGTAAAGTCTTTGTGTAAAATGGTATTGCCAATGTGTGAGCAAGAATCTATTAAGATCATTCGAATGTCTGGTATCTTTGTAATTTTAACATTGAAAAAGAAATTATTTCTGAACAGCAGTCTCTCTTGAGAAGCTCAAACAGAAACTGATACCTCTTAATTTGGACTAATCATAAAATTAAGGTGTAAAAGCAACTGAATCTATTTAGGTCTTTTATTAATACACAGAGATAAGGATCAGATTCTTACCCTCGGTACGAAAAATTTCCCCAGTGAGTTGCATAAGCTGAGAATGTGATTTCTTAATTATGATAATCACATTGCTATTCCACACAGCATCTTTTTTCCAAGACCATCTAACAACTCTACCAGCTAGCAGAGTCTCTAAGGTAGCCTCAGGATATTATTTTGAAAGTGGTTAAATATATAAATGATAGCTAAAGCGGTCAAGAAACTGGCTCACAATGAAATAAGCCAGGTGTCACTGTATATCTGAGGAATCTATATCCTTGTTTATAGGATGGAGGATCAGACATTTCTTCTTCTAAAGGGAAACAGAAATTCTCAATTATCACTCCTTTTAAGAAATATTTACTGCATTAACTTCATTAAACTGCTGTAAGGATGCAATTTCAAAATGAAATCTTGCTTGTTCTCTTGAGAACACTTTAAATGCACTCATTTAAAACATAAAGTTTGTTTAGCAATTTAAAACATAGTTTGTTTAGTAATTAAGTTAGAAACAACATTATTGCATTTGAAAGGCATGTAACAAACTTCCTTTGTAGTCACACAAAAAAAGGCAGCATAAACATAGACTTCAGAGAAATTTAAATATGTCCCTAAATAGGGAGAACAAGTCAAAACTCAAGAGGAAATGCATATTTCTTATGAGAATTTTAAGAACAGTAAGACTGGGTTTATGGGGAGGAAATCAGAGATCAGAATAAGAATTTGGAGTCAAGGCCTCTGGGCCTTTCTCTGTCACTTCACCCACATCTTTGCTTCTGATTGAAAAAGAGAAAACAGCCTTGCTTCACATGTACAAACAGACTTTTATTTATTTTTTTAATGCTCATCCCAGTTCCTCCTAAACATGAATCTATCATTTTGCATTCAGGAGCATGAACTAGTAGGTTATTTAGTTTGGCAAATTAGTCCTAGAAAGAGTTTTCATCCATCCAGAAAAAGAAAATAAAATGCAAATTGGCAAAATGGTTGTCTGAAGAGGCCTTATAAATAGCTGAGAAAAAAGAGGTGAAAGGCAAAGGAGAAAAGGAAAGATATACCTATCTGAATGCAGAGTTCCAAAGAATACATAAAAAGCCCTCCTAAGTGAACAAAGCAAGAGAGTTCCAGAAAAACATCTATTTCTGCTTTATTGACTATGCCAAAGCCTTTGACTGTGTGGATCACATTAAACTGTGGAAAATTCTGAAAGAGATGGGAATCCCAGACCACGTGACCTGCTTCTTGAGAAATCTGTATGAAGGTCAGAAAGCAACAGTTAGAACTGGACATGGAACAACAGACTGGTTCCAAATAGGAAAAGGAGTACATCAGGGCTGTATATTGTCACCGTGCTTATTTAACTTATATGCAGAGTACATCATGAGAAACACAGGGCTGGAAGAAGCACAAGCTGGAATCAAGATTGCTGGGAGAAATATCAATAACCTCAGATATGCAGATGACACCACCCTTATGGCAGAAAGTGAAGAGGAGCCAAAAAGCCTCTTGATGAAAGTGAAAGAGGAGAGTGAAAAAGTTGGCTTAAAGCTCAACATTCAGAAAACGAAGATCGTGACATCTGGTCCCATCACTTCATGGGAAATAGATGGGGAAACAGTGGAAACAGTGTCAGACTTTATTTTGGGGCGCTCCAAAATCACTGCAGATGGTGATTGCAGCCATGAAATTAAAAGACGCTTACTCCTTGGAAGGAAAGTTATGACCAACCTAGACAGCATATTGAAAAGCAGAGACGTTACTTTTCCAGCAAAGGTCCATCTAGTCAAGGCTATGGCTTTTCCAGTAGTCATGGATGTGAGAGTTGGACTGTGAAGAAAGCTGAGCGCTGAAGAATTGATGCTTTTGAACTGTGGTGTTAGAGAAGACTCTTGAGAGTCTCACGGACTGCAAGGAGATCCAACCAGTCCATTCTAGAGGAGATCAGTCCTGGCCTGGGTGTTCTTTGGAAGGAATGATGCTGAAGCTGAAACTCCAGTACTTTGGCCATCTCATGCAAAGAGTTGACTCACTGGAAAAGACTCTGATGCTGGGAGGGATTGAGGGCAGGAGGAAAAGGGGATAGCAGAGGATAAGATGGCTGGATGGCATCACCGACTCGATGGACGTAAGTTTGAGTGAACTCCAGGAGTTGGTGATGGACAGGGAGGCCTGGCGTGCTGCAATTCATAGGGTCGCAAAGAGTCGGACACAACTGAGCAACTGAACTGAACTGAACAATACAAAGAAATATAGGAAAACAATACTATCAGAAAGACTAGAGATCTCTTCAAGAAAAAATTAGAGACACCAAAGGAACATTTCATGCGAAGATGGGTGCAATAAAGGACAGAAATTGTATCTACCAAACAGAAGCAGAAGATATTAAGAAGAGGTGGCAAGAATACACAGAACTATACAAAACAGATCTTAATGACCCAGATAACCATGATGGCGTTATCACTCATGTAGAGCCAGATATTCTGAAGTGCAAAGTCAAGTGGGACCTAGGAACCATCACAATGTACAAAGCTAGTGAAGGTGATGGAATTCCAGCTGAGCTATTTCAAATCCTGAAAGATGATGCTGTGAAAGTGCTGTACTCAGTATGCCAGCAAATTTGGAAAACTCAACAATGGTGACAGGACTGGAAAAGGTCAGTTTTCATTCCAATTCCAAAGAAAGGCAATGCCAAATATTGTTCAAACTACCATACAATTGTACTCATCTCACACGCTAGCAAAGTAATGCTCAAAATTCTCCAAGCTAGGTTTCAACATTATATGAACCGTGAACATCCAGATCTTCAAGCTGGATTTAGAAAAGGCAGAGGAACCAGAAATGAAATCGTCAATATTTGCTGGATTGTCGAAAAAGCAAGAGAGTTGCATAAAAACATCTACTTCTGCTTCATTGACTATGCTAAAACCTTTGACTGGGTGGATCACAACAAAGGGTGGAAAGTTCTTAAAGAGGTGGGAATACCAGACCACCTCACCTGGCTCCCGAGAAACCTGTATGCAGGTCAAGAAGCAATAGCTAGAACTGGACATGGAACAAAGGACTGGTTCAAAATCGGGAAGGGAGTACATCAAGACTGTATATTATCCCCCTTCTTATTTAACTTCTGTACAGAATACATCATATGAAATGCCAGGCTGGATGAAGCTCAAGCTGGAATCAAGATTGCCAGGAGAGATATCAGTAACCTCAGATATGCAGATGACAATCACCCTTATGGCAGAAAGTAAAGAGGAACTAAAGAGCCTCTTGATGAAGGTGAAAGAGGAGAGAGAAAAAGCTGGCTTAAAACTCAACGTTCAAAAAATGAAGATCATGGCCTCTGATCCTGTCACTTCATGGCAAATAGATAGGGAAACAATGGCAACAGTGAACAGCCCCCCTTCATTTTGGGGGGCTCCAAAATCACTGCAAATGGTGACTGCAGCCATGAAATTAAAAGATGTGTGCTCCTTGGAAGAAAAGCTATGACCAACCTAAACGGCATATTCGGAGAAGGCAATGGCAATCCACTCCAATACTCTTGCCTGGAAAAATCCCATGGATGGAGGAGTCTGGTAGGCTGCAGTCCATGGGGTCGCTAAGAGTCAGACACGACTGAGTGACTTCACTTTCACTTTTCACTTTCATGCATTGGAGAAGGAAATGGCAACCCACTCCAGTTTTCTTGCCTGGAGAATCCCAGGGATGGGCGAGCCTGGTGGGCTGTCGTCTATGGGGTCACACAGAGTCGAACACGACTGAAGTGACTTAGCAGACAGCATATTAAAAAGCAGAGACATTACTTTGCCAACAAAGGTCTATATAGGCAAAGCTATGGTTTTTCCAGTAGTCATGTATAGATGTGAGAATTGGACCATAAAGAACGGTGAGCACCAAAGAACTAGTGCTTTCAAACTGTGGTGTTGAAGAAGACTCTTGAGAGTCCCTTGGACTGTAAGGAGATCAAACCAGTCAATCCTAAATGAAATCAGTCCTGAATATTCATTGGAAGGACTGACGCTTAAGTTGAAACTCCAATATTTTGGCCATCTGATGCAAAGAGCCAACTCATTAGAAAAGACCCTGATTCTAGGAAAGATGGAAGGCAGGAGGAAAAGGGGATGACAGAGGATCAGATGGTTGGATGGCATCACCGACTCAATGGACAAGAGTTTGAGCAAGATCTGGGAGATGGTGAAGAACAAGGGAAGCCTGGCATGCTGCAGCCCATGGGGTCGCAAGGAATTGGACATGACTGAGCAACTGAACACGAAGAAAAAGATGCACACAATAAAGCTTTCTGGTGTCAGTTTAAGCTCCAGTCCTAGCTAATGTTGCTACACGGCCAAATTGTTTTCAGTAATATCTTTTGTTGCTGCAGCTAGTAAAATTTTGCCCTTACTAAAAATAGGCCTGAGATACTAATGAAGCCCTCTGAAGCTCTCTTGAGGGCAGCTAGATTTAGTAACCCACATTACAGCAGTGAGGCGAGACTCTGAGAGCTTCTGTTTAAGAGAATGTGGTGAACTCCTCTAAGGCATGGACTATCACAGCATCTTATCCTTGTCCAGCACTCCAGACTCCCTTCATGATATGCTTTCAAACTACATTCCCACCTCCAACCACATTCTTGATCCTCAGGTCATCTGGTTGGCTTTCCACTGCCTGAGCAGGAAGTGAACTTATACATTTCTAGACCTTTGCCTATTTTCCTCATTACAGGCTCCAATTATAATGTCCTTCCTGACTGGCCACCAGCACCCATCTCTCTATCCAAATCCATCTTGTTTTTCATTAGGCAACTGAAATACATCCTCTTTTCCCAAGGAAAATTAATACATACTTATTCTCTGCTACATTATCATATACATATGGACCTGTTTTTTCCATTCTCACTCATTTCTTCATTCAACATACCTTTATAGATTTGGCATGTACTAATAATTCCAGTAAGAAACTAGGATGAATGGACAGGACAGACCCACTGCACTGGAGGAGGCCCTGCTTACTACTTCCTTGTCATTTGTCTCTATATTCGATTGTTACCACTAAGTTTGTTGCTGCCATGTCTTGAAAAATTCTCTATCTTGAAAGATCCCCTCGTTCTTGCATAAACTCTTTCTACTGATGTAGTCATCTACCAGAATCGAATTCTGGGATCATCCCGACAGCGTTCTATTGGACAAATGGAGGAACTTCCAATTTCCTTTGCAAAGTGTATACATTTACTATTAACATGTTACATTCGAGAATCAAGACAATTTAGGGCTGAAAGGAATCTAATAGGGACATGGAGGCATGGGAAGATTAGGTGACTTGTTACAAGTTAAGTTACTAATAGAACCAACACTAGACTCAAAGTTTTAGGTTTTCTTGCTATTCTCACTGAACTCCACCATCAATGGGTAATTGAATCACAGGACATCACTAGTATCAATAAGTAACAACTCGGCCATCACCTCTGTTTTAAAAGCATTGTATGTTATTTCTTCCAGAAATAGATCAGTGTAGATATAAACATGACAAACTACATCACTGTTCAAAGAAGAACAAATTCTTATACATCCAGGTGAAATCATCTAATTAGAGTAAATTCTAGGAGAGTACTAAATTGGGAGAATGAATATAGCATTTGAGGCAATGTTAAAGAGCTCACAAATTTCATTTAAAATAAAGCAAACACAATAATTTTTCAAAATAGTATCATGCAAAGGGGCAGTTTAAACATTTGAGTTTCTAAAACACTAAAGATCGAAGCATATAAATTTAGTTACTGAATCTTTGGGCACAGAGATATCATTAAGCTATTTGTGGAAAATGTAAAGCGCTCAGTAAAATGAAGAGCACTGGATCATCACAATACTAGATATATGCTGAATCACAGATCATCAGAGAGAGGGGAAGCCAGCCAAAATGAAGAGCTAATCCATTCCTTCCTCCTGGAATTCACCTTGACCCACCCAGAAGAAACAAAGCTTATGGAGTATTACTTAAAGTATTAAATTCAGAGTATGCATGTTCTTTTACACAATAAAGGCAACTTTTTATGGAATAAATTGGAGATTAAAAGGGATTAAAGATAAAAAGGAGTTAAAGACTTAGTGATACATACTTAACAGAAACTTTTGTCACACAAAGTCACATTTTTCAGTTCCTTCACACACATCATCTGTGCTGCAGATACTTTCCTGGACCCATCTGCATTTATGCCTTTTCTACGTAGATTTCTGGCGGTGGCTCTGTTTGAGTCTACCAAAGCACATTATTCCAAAAAAAAGATAAAATAAAATAAAAGGGAAAAAAATGACTCATACAAACCTAAAGCAAGCATATGCTAAGGTTGTCTTTAGCCCTTTAATGAGGGGAAACTGTAAGGATGGAAAAGGTGGATAAAGGTAGAATAGAGGCACAGAGGTCAAATAAGTCCCTGAAAAAAATATACTGAGTTAAATTCATTAGGATGTGGTGGGGTTTTTTTTGTTTGTTTGTTTTAATACCTGTAAGACTAGGACTCTGGCAGCCACTGCCTAAATCCAGTTCACATGTTTTTGTAAATACTTTTATTGGAACACACGCTTGTTCAGTCATTTGCTGTGCCTGCTGTCTAGCAAATGGGGACCTTTGCAAAGCCCATAAAGAACAGCTTGGGCATAAAAGATATTTTAAAAATTTCCCCCTGAATTTAGGCTCTTATCTTGGGAAGGTAAAATTAAAAGAGTTAAAGTATTATTAGCATATATTTAGTTGTTTGATTAAAACACTAGCATTATGTGCTTGGAAACAATGAATGGTCATTGTTTGGCATTAAGAATGCGACACAATTTTAAGTAATTCTTTAAGTAACTTTTTTTTTTTTTTCAAGGACAAGCCAAAATCAGCCCAAAGAATGGAAAATGTTCAGGTTAGATAAGGCATCTCTACTATCTGGGCAGATAACGGAAGAATAACATTTTACTATCTCTTACTAAGAGCAAACTAAATTCTACACCAATTTTTCATTCCAACAGAAGAGGGCAAAAAAGCAACTTTGAGCTTTGCATTGGTAATGTAGTGTTTCATCCATAAACTCCTTTAAAAATTTGTTTCCTAACATATTGACTAAATGTCTGTGATAACTAAACTGTTTAACATTTAATGAAATTTGTTGTTATTCATTATTTTAAATGTATTTTTAGATTTAAAAATTTTATCTCCTGATAAAGCCATCAAAACTGAGCAAATTTTACCGACATTTTTACACATTATATTACTTTTTCCCCGTATAATTCTTTGTGTATTATTCACTCAGTCATTTCTGACTCTTTGCAACCCCATTGACTATATATGCCTGCCAGGCTCCTCTGTCCCTGGAATTCTCCAGGCAGAATACTGGAGTGCTAGCCATTTCCTTCTCCAGGGGATCTTCCGGACTCAGGGGCCAAACCTGGGTCTCCTGCATTGCAGGCAGATTCTTTGCTATCTGAACCACCAGGGAAGACTTTGTAGATATGATATTTAAAGGCAAATAATTTTGGAATTTTTGGTATAGTCAGTTTTCAATTTCAATTCAAGCTTTATTCTTTACTATCTCCTTTCACATTCTGGAACAAACCACTTTTACTGAGAACAAAAATACTCTTCTTTTTTGACAAGCAAAAGTATATTTTAGTTATAGTTCTTTGCCATGATTATTTCTAGTCTAGTCTGAACCACCTATATAAGCCATAAGTTTTAATCAAACTTACTAACCTTTCAGAGAAAAACTGGAGAGTAACCACTATCATATACAAGCATTAAGGAGACCAGCAAAGCTTACACAACTACGTTATAAGATCTTCACAGCCAAGTGTACACCTTTAACACTTTCGTGGATGCAAAAATATGTTTATTAAAATGACCCAAAGATTCAGCCACTCTGTAAATAAAAAGCAATGATATACATAACAACTGCTGATACATCTGAAAATTCTATTTTCCTTAGATATTATTTATAGCCATAACTTTTTATTTATTAACTTGATTTATATTAGTTTAAGTTCTATAATTAATATCCTCCAAATTATGTTTGAACTGAAAGAACACAATTACAGTTGAATAAAAAAGATTAAGAATTATAACTTAATATTGTTTTTGTTCAGTTGCTAAGTTGTTTCTGACTCTGCAACCACAAGGATTGTAGCTCACCAGGCTTCTCTGTCCAGCACTATCTCCCTGAGTTTGCTCAAACTCATGTCCAAGTCAGTGATGCCATCCAACCATCTCATCCTGTCACCTCCTCCTCCTCTTGTCCTCAGTTTTTCCCAGTGTCAGGGTCTTTTCCAGTGAGTCAGCTCTTTGCATCAGCAGACAAAGTATTGGAGCTTCAGCTTCAGAATCAGCCCTTCCAATGAATAGTCAGGATTGATTTCCTTTAGGATTGACTGATTTGACATCTTTCTGTCCAAGAGACTCTCAAGAGACTTCTCCAGAACCACAGTTCCAAAGCCTCAATCCTTCAGCGCTCAGCCTTCTTCATGGTCCAGCTCTCATATCCATACATGACTTTTGGAAAACCCATAGCTTTGACTATATGGACCTTTGTCAGCAAAGTGATGTCTCTGCTTTTTAGTATACTATCTAGGTTTGTCACAGCTATTCTTCCAAGGAGCAAGCACCTTTTAATTTCATGGCTGCAGTCACCATCCTCATTGATTTTGGAGCCCAAGAAAATATAGTTGAATACATAATTGCATATTTTCTTAATCTCAATATATGGAAGAAACCTTAGCTTATTTCAACAGTAAACCAGTTAAAGGAATTCAGGAAGTTAGCATTAACTAGTCTCTTCATTAGAAAATAAATCCAAATCTTAAACAAGAAAAATTAAATTACATGTTTAGTCTCCATATTGAAAAAAGCAAGGAAAAGACATTTAGTTATTTATAACCTAAATTTACCAAACCAATTCATGTCTAAAAATTCACTTTGATGTTTCTAAGCTAACATTGTGAAGGATTTTTTTTCCCCTTAAAAATGTCAGTACATTCAAAATATTAAAGTTCAATTTACATTCTTGGAATTCTGAGAATATTAAATTTTCCAAGTATTTATTAGTATCTCTAATGAGAAAATTCTCTTTTTTCCTAAGACACTATAACTTAATTTATTCTAGAAGTAGAGAAATATTTCATTTTCTTATCTGTGAGCAGTAAAAGGTTTTTGTCAAATACACAGCCACCAACAGGACTTAAAACTTCAGTTCTACCACCCTAGGCACAGGATGGTAGAAAATACAAAACACACATTCTCAAAGTGCTTTTCTCCTATTCAGTGGAAATAATATTTTCTACGTGGATTTGAGCACAACAAAAAACAAACAATATAGACCAACTGACCAAACTCTGTATCATCTCTCGCCCAACAGAGAATAGATTCCCATCATCCTATAGAGATCCCAAGTGAATACATCATGAAACCAGATTGCCAGTTAGTGCTACCCCAAACAGGAAATCATTTATAGATTATGGGACCTTGACTGGCCTCTTGGTTCATTGCACGAGTTCCTGGAATTGGCTGGTTTTGCATACTTTTTTTTTTAATACAGGAGTGTTCAGTACCCAGTTGAGAAAATGGACATTACCTAAACATTGAGTTAACCAAAACTGATAACTATTAGCCAAGGATCCAGAACAATAATAATGAAGCAAGCAAACCAGAATAAAAGGCACCAAATCAGAAGAAAATGGAGAGTCAGAATTTTACTCCAAAGGCCCCTTCTTTGGAACTGTTTCACCAGTTCCAGCAGGCAGGCATACTATGAATTTTGACGGCAACCTCCAACCCTATCAAAGTGTAATTTTTAAATAGTTAAAAACATGGTTCTCATACAAACATAGAGGGAGCACTTGCTGAAGATTTATTTAGCTTATTTAATGAAAAAAGCAGCAAGATGATACAGCTGGCCCAAAAGAGAATTGGAGTTTATGTAATTTCTCAGGAAAGATATATGAAATAATCTGTTCAGAGACAAAGCCATTTAACATCAAACAGGACAATAAAACCATAGCTTTGAGATGTTTTCCTTTCCACTGGGCCAAAATAATTTTCAGGTCTTCAAAACACAAATCTACACGTCAACTTACAAATTCATAAGTCTGAGCCAAGTTAGTAGTAAATTACAGGTCATACAAGCATATCTCTCCATTGGTAATTAAATTATGCTTTGGTAAGCCTCTTAGGCTATGCTTCAACACATTGCTGAAGAGATTGTTAAGCTCTTTGAGCTCATGAATCCTTTCCTTAGCTGTGTCCAGTCGACTGATACATGCATCAAAAGCATTCATCATTTATGTTGCAGTGTTTCTGACTTACAGCATTTCCTTTGGATTGTTTGTCCAAATGTTATCTCTCTGCTCACATGACACACCTATTCTTGCATGTTATCTACTTTCTATATTAGATTCCTTATCAAACTAATCATACTTACTTAAAATTCCCAGTCTAATAATATCAAAATCTGTACCATATCTGAGTCTGGTTCTGATGCATGACTTGTCTCTTCAGACTTTTTGCTTTTCAGAATGTCCTGTAATTTTTGTTGCAAGCTGTGTATGATATAAAAGGAACTGAGAGAGACCCAAAATGTGAGGTTTTATATTTATCTGAATAGGAGTTAAACTGTGTTTACTGTTAGCTGTAGGTATCAGAGACTAATATTTCCTCTAGTATCTTTTCTTTTTTGGTCTTTTTTTTTTTTTTTTTTTTTGTCTTTGGGTTTTCCTAGAGTTTCCTTAAATAGAGTCTGAGGCCTGTGGGACTTCCAGCTGCAGTCCCCGTTATTTTCAGGAGCCCTGTTGACATGGTGTATGGTGTAGGGAGGAGAGGCAGTCTAGAATCCATGGTTTGGTCTCAGTCTTTTTGTGAGCCTGAGATGGGCATTTCTCTTCACCCCTAGTTGGTTTTCTGGTGGCTCAGTAAAGAATCCACCTGCCAATGCAGGAGATGCAGGAGGTGAGAATTTGATCCCTGGGTCAGGCACATCCCCTGGAGAAGGAAATGGCAACCCACCCCTGTGTTCTTGCCTGGGAAATCCCATGGACAGAAAAGCCTGGCAGGCTACAGTCCATGAAGTCAAAAAAGAACTGGATATGACTTAGTGACTAAACAACAACAAAAATGTTGGTTAGGCTTTGGGAAAACCCCAGTCAGTGCGGCTCTGGTAAATAGTTTTCCTTGACAGCAGGCCCTGAGAAAGAGAATAGAGAGCTTTGGGCATATTTTAGAATGGTTACTTTGCTCCTGCCCCTATCAGAGCATCAGGGAAAGTTGGGACCTAGTGGGGCTGCTGGAGATAAAACTCATGAAACTGTGGGGCTTCCTCTGAAGTTTTTAACGTAGAGTTTTTAACTCTCAAGCTAGTCTACAATGAATCTCCAGCAATTCAATTATAGTTTTAAGTTTTCCTACTAACTCCAGCCAGGGCCTTCTGCTTCTGGACATCTGTTCTTGGTAAGCAAAGATTCTCTGTTTCCCCTTCTTTGTCTCCTGAGGGCAGCAGTTTACCCTATGACCTTAAGTCTCTGGTGGATGTAAGAAGAGTTGTTGATCTTCAGTTTATTCCATTTTTTTCTAGATGGAGAAACAGGAGTGATAACTTTCAACCTCAGACTCGAACCACAGTGAGAATCAGCTTTACAGATTTATTATAATGACATTAAATATATGTTAATATTTAAGACATGATATATAGGAAGCCACTAATAAATGGAAGATATGTTTATTAATATTCCTAAAGATTTTTTTAATCAGACAAAATCACTAAATAAGAAAGTCAGTGTATTATCAGTGAGTTGTTTCTCACTGGCCACACTTTATAGAGTGAGATCACTGCTGCGCTGCAACTCATGTTCTGGAGAGCCCCACCCAAATTTTCCCAAATGTCAATATTTAGTTGGTGTTTAGGCATCATATGAAAAATAAAACTAATCTTCATCATAAAAGGAAGCATTCCAAATATTATAAAATTATCAACATTAGCTAAAAAATGAATGGTTCTAACAAAAGGTTTGTGTCTCAGTTATATTCCCTATGCACAAGGACCATTCTACAGAGGCCCTTTCTAAAAAAATGGGTTAATATGTGAAACACAAAGTCTGGTTCATAGGAGACAATAAACACATTCGTTGCTTTCCTTATCTCCTCCTTTCTTTCCCCTAGTGAGGACACATTAAAGTGAATCCTTCAAATTAAATGAATTCAGAAAAGCAGGGTTAAAATTTAGTCAACTTGTCAGTACTGAAAACTCAAAGATGTCACTAGTCTTAGTGTATTCTAAGTTCTAAGCTATCTGAATGTTAACATTTAAGTTTATTATCTTATCATTGCATACCCTACTTTTTATGGTCCTCAAATTATAGGAGTATTATTTATAAGTGATCTCTATTTAAAGCATCATCTGTGTCACTAAATATCAGAGATATCATTTGTCATTTTGCCTTCAGGATAATAAACCATGCATTTGTCCTGTGGGTGATGCAGATGGCCCCTCAAAGAAGACCATGACTTCTTTCTAACATTTCTTGTCTCCATCAATGTATATTTCACTATTTACTCAATTTTTTACTTTTTTCAAGCTATAAAACAATATGCCAGGAGAGTAGCATTCCACAGACATGGTGGTCCAGCATCTATCACCCCAAATTATCCACAAATAGAAAAGATATATAGGTGCTTGCTACTCAAAGTGTAGCCCATATACCAATGGCATTGATGTATGTTTATCCATGCTGTGTAACAAATACTCCAAACTTTATCAAGGCAAACAACAAATGTGTTATCTCAGTTTCTGTGAGTCAGAAGTCTGGCACAGGTAAACCGAGTGTCTCTGGCTTGAGTCTCTTTGAAGTCTGCAATTAGCACATCAGATGGAGCTGCAGTTATTTCACAGCCCCCTCACTGCTTCATGCTCACTCACACAGGCAGTAGTAGTGGGCAGGCCTCAGTTCAGTTCAGTAACTCAGTCATGTCTGACTCTTTGCGAACCCATGAATCGCAGCACGCCAGGCCTCCCTGTCCATCACCAACTCCTGGAGTTCACTCAAACTCACGTCCATCGAGTCGGTGATGCCATCCAGCCATCTCATCCTCTGTCGTCCCCTTTTCCTCCTGCCCCCAGTCCCTCCCAGCATCAGAGTCTTTTCCAATGAGTCAACTCTTTGCATGAGGTGGCCAAAGTACTGGAGTTTCAGCTTCAGCATCATTCCCTCCAAAGAAATCCCAGGGCTGATCTCCTTCAGAATGGACTGGTTGGATCTCCTTGCAGTCCAAGGGACTCTCAAGAGTCTTCTCCAACACCACAGTTCAAAAGCATCAATTCTTTGGCGTCTAGCCCCTTGCTAACTATTGTCCAGAGATATCAGTTCCTTATCATGGAGAGCTCACAGTAGTACACCTCACAGCCTGGCAGATGCGTCTCCTCTCAGCAAGTAGAGGAATGTACCCAAGACAGAAAACAGTCTTTTTGTAATATTTTCTCAGAACTGACATCCCATCATTTTTGCCATACTGTATTCCTAAGAAACCAATTGAAAGGTCCAGTCTACACTCAGGCAGGGAATTACACAAGAATATAGATACCAGGAAAGAGGGGGTTTTATTGGGAGGCATCTTAGAGGCTGCCTACCTGTACTGGCATCTGCTGAGGACTTGTTAGAAATGCAGGATCACAGAATTAGTGAAGAGAATCTGAATTTTTTTTTTAACTTTTATTTTTTTTATTTTTATTTTTTTTAATTTTAAAATCTTTAATTCTTACATGTGTTCCCAAACATGAACCCCCCTCCCACCTCCCTCCCCATAACATCTCTGTTGGGTCATCCCCATGCACCAGCCCCAAGCATGCTGTATCCTGCGTCAGACATAGACTGGCGATTCAATTCTTACATGATAGTATACATGATAGAATACCATTCTCCCAAATCATCCCACCCTCTCCCTCTCCCTCTGAGTCCAAAAGTCCATTATACACTGCTGTGTCTTTTTTCCTGTCTTGCATACAGGGTCGTCATTGCCATCTTTCTAAATTCCATATATATGTATTAGTATACTGTATTGGTGTTTTTCTTTCTGGCTTACTTCACTCTGTATAATCGGCTCCAGTTTCATCCATCTCATCAGAACTGATTCAAATGAATTCTTTTTAACGGCTGAGTAATACTCCATTGTGTACATGTACCACAGCCTTCTTATCCATTCATCTGCTGATGGACATCTAGGTTGTTTCCATGTCCTGGCTATTATAAACAGTGCTGCGATGAACATTGGGGTACATGTGTCTCTTTCAATTCTGGTTTCCTCGGTGTGTATGCCCAGCAGTGGGATTGCTGGGTCATAAGGTAGTTCTATTTGCAGTTTTTTAAGGAATCTCCACACTGTTCTCCATAGTGGCTGTACTAGTTTGCATTCCCACCAACAGTGTAGGAGGGTTCCCTTTTCTCCACACCCTCTCCAGCATTTATTGCTTGCAGATTTTTGGATCGCAGCCATTCTGACTGGTGTGAAGTGGTACCTCATTGTGGTTTTGATTTGCATTTCTCTGATAATGAGTGATGTTGAGCATCTTTTCATGTGTTAGTTAGCCATCCGTATGTCTTCTTTGGAGAAATGCCTATTTGGTTCTTTGGCCCATTTTTTGATTGGGTCGTTTATTTTTCTGGAATTGAGCTGCATAAGTTGCTTGTATATTTTTGAGATTAGTTGTTTGTCAGTTGCTTCATTTGCTATTATTTTCTCCCATTCAGAAGGCTGTCTTTTCACCTTGCTTATATTTTCCTTTGTTGTGCAGAAGCTTTTAAGTTTAATTAGATCCCATTTGTTTATTTTTGCTTTTATTTCCAGAATTCTGGGAGGTGGATCATAGAGGATCCTGCTGTGATTTATGTCAGAGAGTGTTTTGCCTATGTTCTCCTCTAGGAGTTTTATAGTTTCTGGTCTTACATTTAGATCTTTAATCCATTTTGAGTTTATTTTTGTGTGCGGTGTTAGAAAGTGATCTAGTTTCATTCTTTTACAAGTGGTTGACCAGTTTTCCCAGCACGACTTGTTAAAGAGATTGTCTTTACTCCATTGTATATTCTTGCCTCCTTTGTCAAAGATAAGGTGTCCATATGTGTGTGGATTTATCTCTGGGCTTTCTATTTTGTTCCATTGATCTATATATCTGTCTTTGTGCCAGTACCATACATGACTGTGGCTTTGCAGTAGAGCCTGAAGTCAGGCAAGTTGATTCCTCCAGTTCCATTCTTCTTTCTCAAGATTGCTTTGGCAATTCGAGGTTTTTTGTATTTCCATACAAAGAGAATCTGAATTTTAATAAGACTCCAAGGGAATGTGTATGTCAAGAAGCACTGCTCCAGGGAGCAAGGCCCACATAACTTCACTCTTTGCAGAGGCTGCTTCTTCACCTAATTTTACTCACTGCTTAAAGTCACTTTCTAAGAATTGAAAAGGTTAATTTTCCTTGCAACTCGGTTCTCTCATACTCAACAAATAGGAAAATTATAGTTACTGAAGTATTCCTGAAGTACTGCTGGGCTGCAGATAGCAGATTAGAAAGAATTGAGGGACTGAGGAAGAAAAAGCAGCATAAGAACCATGGCAAACAGATCCAATATCAATATCTAGTAGTTACTGAAAGAGAAAATTGAGCACTTTTATAAGAAGGGACCATATGAAAAAAGACTAACAAGCTATTACCTCAGTAACCCCTAGGTGCATCGGTGAATAACTCTGAATTAGAAAAACTCTGTTCATGGTGGTGGCCTCTTACTACTATTTGATTCTGTTTGGTTCTACTACTTTGTTCTAGTTACAGAGATGGAGAAGTGCACAGCATATTTTGGAAATAAATCCATGAAAAATTAGAATATAGAAATATAAATACTAAGTGGGTTCTAAGTATCTTGATTATTCCCTTTCCAAATAGATTTTATATCTCAATGATGCTTAAAGAATAATCGTATTCAGTATTTTAAACCTTTCCATAAAAGACCACTAATAACTTTGGTGTAAATATTTTACATCTCCCTCAAATTCTACTTGGGGGAAAAGATAAAATTCCATTCCATACCAACTGTATGTTTAGTGACATCATGTTGGCAGCTGGACACTGGCCATTGTAGGAGTATTTACAGCATAGAAACTGTAAAACTTCATAAATCAGAACTTGACTTAACTTTGTTGATTATCTTAAGACAATGATCTTAAGGGGAAAATGATCTAATGGGGAAAATGTTGATACTACAGATACAACTTAAAACTGTGTCATGTCCTTAGCTATTACATTACCCATAGCACAAAAAAATTACTGGGAAATGCTCTCTATGCAGTCAAAAACTCATCCAACTCAGCCAAATTGCTCCCATCCACTGACAAATCCATAAAGCTCAGATGTAACTCATGCTGAGGCTGAAACAGTTTTCAATTTAATGAATATAATTTGCACTAGGGTGGAAAATGGTTAAACAACAGATCACATATCAGACTTAAGGAAGAAAAATTATTTAGAAAAGAGTTAGTAGACTGAGATCAATTCTATTTGTTCAATTATGGTTGGACTGAAACTAGAAGTTGCTGTACGTACAATAATTCAACAAAAATAAACAAAAGGAGTCTCTGAGAATCAGTTACAGTACATGAAGTTTACAATAAAAGGTACTGTATATTTTATTTTATAAAATATTTTATATAAATTATATATATTTTATAAAAATATTTCAGTATTATTTGTATCAGCACAGTTTCTATTACATGCATGTATGCGTGTTTGTGTGTGTGTAGCTTTCCAGGGAGCCAACCGTTCAACATTTCCCAGCAAACCACCCTGCCTCCTGCTTCCCTCCCATTGGAGACACAGCCACTACAAATCACAGGGGGGCACATTACCAAATCCGACCCTTCCGTGTAAAAATCGCACTTTAAATTCTAAATTAGAAAAATGAACATGCAGAAAGGACATTTATTATAAGTTAGCAGAAACTCTTCTGCTCTGTGTTCTGTGTGGGAGCTCTTCTGTTACAAATATGGGGAGTCCATGTTTCAGTGACATCATTCCAAATGAATTTCAGCTCAGGTGATTTATAGTCTCATACATTAGCCAGAATTATACTTTGCATATACATATTGAAATCTCTCAAGAAAAAAATTTTCACTGTATTAGGTTAAGGTAAAAGAGTTTTCATCACAGGCATCTAAGTATCAGCTGGAGCTAAAACCTGACCGAATAAGGCTGTAGAGTTCTCTGTCTTTGGTAATCAGAGGACTCACCAGAAGATACTATACAGATCTCATGAGCAGGCTTGATGGCAGGAATTTATGTTCAAGATTCAGGAGAGTCACATGTGCCCCTTTCAGATAAACCAGATGCAGCTATCTGATTTATCAAAACAATATCAATTGGTCAGCTGTGCTTATGATAGTGTTTTTATGTATGTAATTTAGTCTTTGGGGAAATTACCCCTCTATGAGGTTTTGGGAAAACAGTGAACTGTTTTAGTTATTGTTCAGTTCCACATAAAAACAATTCAAATGGAGGAAGACAAAGCTGACTGATAGAAAAATGGAATCCTCTGTTTCCCAATTCAAAACCAATTTTGTTGTAAATTTTGAACTGGCTACAAAAGCAGAGGAAAACTTTGGCAGACTAGCTCTGACTTGCAAATGCTGCATGCTCATCTCCTAAAGCATTCTAAACCCGAAGCATTGGATGCAAGTATTATACTGTGTCTTCTCAGACTGCAGTAAGATGGTGCCATCCTTAAGGGTCCTCTGGACAAAACAGGAGTGCTTTAGAAATACAGCTATTAATAAAACTGCTGAAAATTTTAAGGATGAGTAGACAGGAAATCTGTATTCTTCAAACTGAGGATGTGGTGAATTTGAGGAAGGAGTACATTTAGACAAGAGGAGGTTATACAAAGGGAACATGCAGATAAACTGGGATAAACTATTGGAGAAACAATATTCTAAGTATCTTTACAACAGCCTTTTAATTTAGTACATTAGATGCTTCTGATTTTTTTTTTAGATATTTAGAAATAAATACAGCTAGAAAAAAGGCCTTCCATCAATTAGAAATTTGGAAAAAAAAATGCTGGTTGGTTTTTTCATCTTAGACACTAGGATTAGGGCGTCACATTAAAAGGCAAATCTAATTTATTCTCCTTCCTTCATATTCATGATCACAAACTTGCTTGCAAAGTAGTCTTCTTCCTATAACAGCTTGCTGGGCATTTGGGATTTGGGTCACGGATACTGTGGATTTTACAGTAGGTTGCATAACTGGGAGATGGCCTGCTTTTATCTGATTAGTCAATTCCCATAAATAAAAAGATAAGAATGGTACAGGAGAGCTTTGTGAGAGATATGAACACTGGTGCTACGCAAGCCTGCAGGATGACAAGAAGGAGTGAGCAGTGTCCCTATTTGGCAGATATATTCAGCAGCTCACCCATTTCAGTTAATATATAGACCCATTAAACATGGTATGTATGTTTATCTTGGCACAGAACACAAATATTACTTTTAGAGAAACCCAAATGGCAAGAGCTAAAATTACTATCGCCACAGAATTTCTGATAAGGTGATTAAAATTCACATAGAGCTCAAACTTTAGCCATGAGCTTTTACTAGCTAAGTAATTTGCCAGAAATGGAGCAGTAAATTAATTGCTCTGTCTCCTGTATAGCTTGAATGATTCTCTCACAGCAGAAACAATTTAGTAATCAAACGGCCACAGGAATGACAATCAGAGACTGTTAGAGTGAAGAGAAATCCTGAGATGATCTGATCTACAGAATCTTCTTGTAACATTTTCAATGAAACCTCAATACAGAGAGCAGAGAAAAGTATATGTGGATTTCTCTACTGAACTACATTTTAAATATTGGGCAGAAATTAGACTTTGTTCACAGACTGCTTTACTATGTCTATTGAGTCCAGGAGCTCACCAGAGCTCAAAATTAATCCCCAGGATTCTTCTTCTTATATAAGAAGATTGTATATGCCAAGCCACCTTGCCCAAAGGTAGACTGTAACAATGATAGGCCAGAGCTCTGTCCTGGGTTCCTTATACACCACCACCAAAGAAGTCAGTTTATTTGGCAACTTCATGATGAAGTGAAAGCATGACTGTATTCTCTCTTTCTTGGATTCCAGTGAGACAATTCATAACCTTTGTAATTTTGTAGTAGTAAAATGATACATTAGACAAAAACATAGATCTGGAAAAGTTTGTTATTAAGAATATTTGCTTTTCAAGGCCCCCCCCATTAAGTTCTTCTATATACCAGTTCACTGATCATAATTGACATGAAATTTCAGTCTTCATTCTGTCTAGAGTTGAGAGACCTATTATGCTACAGTTTCGAAGCATGAGAGGCTTATTAATTATGAAGATGGGCTGCACTGCAATAACTAAGGGCCAGCGGTGACAAGTGAAGAGGAAAAGAGGAAAGAACATTGACATCTCTTTGGATCAATTAATGCAAACCTTACAAAAAATATTGTTTTGGTAGCATCCTATTTGATGTTCCCTTTGTTTAATTTCTTTCACTAAGTGTTTACAGAATAATGCTTGGAGTGTGATTTACATCGTGAAGTCCACTTCCTTTCAGAGATACTATGTTGTAACCTGTATATTTAAGCTGGGAATAACTTTGACCTAGTTACTCAGTGTTTGAACTCTGTGAATCGGTGAGTGTGGGATTTCATGCTTGGAATGCTGTAATACTGCAGAGCTCTTTCTTGCTACTTTGTTCTTTCCCCTCAAGCACTGTATCACTAGCAAGTGTTAGTCGGTCATCTGTGTCCGACACTTTGTGACCCCATGGACTCCTCTGCCATGGGATTCTTCAGGCAAGAACACTGGAGTGGGTTGCCATTCCCTTCTCCAGGGGATCTTCCCAATGCAGGGATTGAACCTGGGTCTCCCATATTGCAGGCAGATTCTTAACCATCTAAGCCACTAGGGAAGCCCTATGATATTACTGACTTATAGCAAAACTCAAGGGAGGGGCATTCTTGACAGATGTTCAGCTTATGGCAATCATTCAGGCCTTGGACAAATAAGACTTGTACATCCACTCTGCGTTAAGCACTCGTGGAGGTCTTGGGCACAGTGGTGAACAGGACTGACCAAGACCCCTGCCCTCTGTGATGGCTTACATGCTCATATGGAAGGCAGAAAATAAAAAGTAAACAAGTAATAAGTAGGATGATTTCCATTAGTCGTAAGTATTATGAAGGGAATACAGAAATATAGAAATGCTGTATACAACTAAGCATAAGAATTAGATACTATGATTGATCAGGAAGGGGCTCTCCGAGGAAGGGTCACTTAGACTCAGACCATGAGGAAGTCCTCCCAACAACCACTGTCCTCAGAGAAACGTCCTGGGATCTTGTAAGACCTCAAGTGAGAAAACCACACAGGTTTCTGCCCACTGGGCAAGACTGCTGTCTTCTGAATGGATGGGCAGACTTCCTAAGGACTGGTGTGCATGACAGTGAGGGAAAGCAGGGCAGCTGCTGGAGACAGCAGCCACATGGTGATTTAGTCCTGGTGGTGGATCGTTCCTGCTTTGAAGGTTCACCGGGAGGAGCATAACTGCACCTTAATTCCAGGAGAAAGCACTATTAGGTGGAGTGCCAGGTGACAGGCAGACAGCCATGTGAACCGAATGGCTCAGGGCTCCCACGGTGGGAAGCTGTTTACTCTCTCCCCAGGAGGACACAGGGTTAGATGCAGTTAAGTGGGTAATCATTATCAGCCGGACCAACACGTTCTTAGTGACTTGCTTTCGTCATATTTTCCCCTACAGTGGTTCAATGGCCTGTGAATGTTTGCTTTCAGAAGAAAAGAATTTTTTTATTTAAATAAATCATTTCATGGTCAAAGGAAGCTTTTGTTACTTCAGAGTCTACTCCCCTCTCATTCATATTGCTCAACAAAAGTGAACACTTCTTATGTGATGCAGCCACTGTGTAGCTCAGACAAAAACTGCTGGAAAAAAGTGTAAGTATGTTTTAGTCCTCCAGTGACACAGTTGCTGGGAATGTGCAGCATTATTGTCTTAAGGGCTGAACTTTCTCAGACCCTAAAATTGCGACTATTTCCCCTCCGCAAAATCAATCCATCCTTAAAACAGACCATAAGAGATGGACAAAACGTAAGACATGGCTTTTTTAAGGAACTGCAAGCTTAGCTGAAGAAACAGCTAAAAGACACAATAATAGGTAGCAACATAAGTGTACACAATTAAGGCAGATTGTCAGATACAAACTACACAGTAGAGGGTAAACAGGCCAGCAGAAGAGATACTTCATGGAAGAATTAGGACTTCAAGAATGGGGAGGATTTGGAGGGGAAAACAGTCAAGTATTTCAAGTGAAGGGAGTAACAGGGAATACGTCCAGATCTGGGCATGCGCAGGAACATTCTGACAGGACAGGGTGGGGATGTGAACAAATGCAGCTGTGATTCATTTGGGGAGCTATTGGGAAATGGGTCACACTTCCATTGCACTGTGCCTACGATGGGCACAGCATGTTTTATCGGCTACAGATGCTTAACCGAACAATTTTGTAGGACTTTGACTTCTAATTGATTTTCCTGGCTCCTCTGTGGACGTAAGCAAATTGTTGATGATTTGTAAATATTTGTTGTATTACTTGTAATTTGAACAGTATTTTGATGACTCATAGGGTGTGGGGGTAAATTCAAATATAAAAAATTGCCACAAAACCTCTTTCCCCCACACAACCTTAAAGCAAGGTCACTGAGACAACACCACAAATAGAAAACCATCTCAAGGCTTACTAAGCTCTGTTCATGAATGGCTCAGAGAAAATTGATTTTCCTTGCTGACTGCCTAAGAATTTTTGGTACACTTCTCAGAGAAGATAAGGTAGTCTCCTAAGTCACTTTATTTAATATCCTAGATAGATTAACGGGTTTAAAATTATACTTCATACTTCATACATACATACGTAAGCATTTGCGTACATATACACATGTAGTTTACCTGCAATCTTAAATCTCTGAAGTCATCCTAGAAATTTCATCTCTCCTAATGGCTATCTGTCACATTCACTCAATCCGAAGTTCCCTTTCAGAGATGGATTGTTTCCTAGAAATACATTTACAATATAAATGCATATATAAGCTTCTTTCTCTCTTCTGACTTGAGTCACTCACAACGGAGTGCCTTGGATAATTCTAGAAACACGCAAATCTGAATTCTCCTGTGTGTTCAAGAGAGAATAAGCAAGGTCCAGTCTCCTGGGTTAAAAGACCTCAGGTGAAAAAACGTGGAATTTCATTTAAACCCTGATGAATGTGACTAGGACCTCTGGTGGCTAAATCTGTCCTTGCCTCACAGTCCAGTCCACCGGAATCTCTGTAGGAACCTTATCTCTTCAATTCCAACCAGAACAAGGGCTATCTTGTAGCGTCTCTCCCCCTACTTCCTTCAGAAACACCCTTCATGTTAACAGATATTCCTGTTGAACTGAAGGGCCTACAGAGAAATTCTGCTTTGTAACTAAGAAGACAGATTTCTCTGAAGTAATTTAAAACCATCAGAAAGACTACATACCTAGAAGTCATTTAAGGGAACTGTCCCAGTCTCATATCCCAGTTTTGATTGGAGCTGCTCTTGACACATCTGAAGGAAATAATGAAATCTACAGAAAATACTTGTACACTTGATTGTGTAAAGTAGATCAGCCTCATTTATCAGCCTCTTGGATTCAGGAAATATTGAAACAATTTGGTTCCTGTTAAACATGAAAGCATTACTCAGCACTACATATTTGTCAGTATAGTCATAAAAGGTGCAGACATTTTCTGTACTCTTAATTTTTTATTTTCAGATTTCAGTTTCTTCATCTATAAAAGAGGGATAAAAATAATAATACTTAAGGCACAGGGTTATCATTGAGTTGACCAAATGTTCGCTTGCGTTTTTCCGTAACATCAAAAAACCTGAACAAACTTTTTGGCCAACGCAATATAATGCGTGTTGAGCTTTTATAAATGGTGTTTGTCACGTAATCTCGCAAAAATAGGAGCTGCTACAATGATGATGATGATTCCTTAATTTCTACAGATTCCTATCCCCCCTTCTCTCTATCCATACACATACTCTCAATTAACAAGGATAAACTATTAAATCTGAGCTTCCCTGGTGGCTCAGTGGTAAAGAATTCTGCCTGCCAATGCAGGAGACACAGGTTCAATCCCTGGGTTAGGAAGATCCCCTGGAGAAGGAAATGGCAACCCACTCTAGTATTGTTGCCTGGGAAATCACATGGATAGAGGACTACAGTCCATGGGGTCACAAAAGAGTCAGACACAGCTAAGCAACTAAAACAACAACAAACAATCTGGGCATAGAGAGAACAAGTCTCTGGACAGAATCTGTCATTCAATAGGATATTTCCAGGTAGCTTGGTGAGGGTCAGAGATGCAGTGAGAGTTTATAGTCCCTTTCAGAGCCTGTTAGGGCTGGAAGGAGGTGAGTTCTTTGAGTATGACTCCTACCCTTTGTAAGCAGTTTTCAAAAAGATCCTGTGCTCAAGTAAATTTGTATTTTATTCTCTGAATGTAAAATGATGGACTGCAGGAGGCAGAATTTAAATGACTCTGGGGTCTTTCAAGAACACAGAGTAACTGGCAGGTCTCTCCGCTCTCCCTGCCCTCCACAGGTTAACCTCAGAGCCACAGACGGGAAGCTCATGCGCCAGTTGCTCCTCATCAATGAGAGCATCGAGTCCATCAAGTGGATGATTGAAGAGAAAGCCACCATCACCAGCCGAGGCAGCAGTCTGAGTGGCAGCCTGTGCAGCTTACTGGAGAGTCAGAGCACCTCCTTACATGGCAGCTGCACCAGCCTCCATGATGGCAGTGACGGGCTAGATGGCATCTCCGTTGGGAGCTACCTGGACACTTTGGCAGATGACGTCCCAGGCCACCACACCCCCTCAGACCTGGACCAGTTCAGTGACAGTTCAGTCATAGGGGACTCACGTGCACTGTACAAGCATCCCAAATTGGATTCTGAATACTACTGCTTTGGCTAATGCCCCAGTTTTATGCATGGGATTGGTGTGCAATTAACTTGTATTTATCCTCCTTCTCCGCTGCTATATTTTTGGTGTGAATTTTTTTTTTTTTTTTAAGTACGACAACCTTTTAAAAGGAAGCTTATTTTGAATGGCTTGATGGTATTTCTATTGCTCCTAGTATTTCTCATCTGGACTGATTTCTCTTTCTCTCTTAAGTCTATTTATTACGATGATTTTTCTCCCTTCTTTCACAGTGGCACAAATAAAGTAGGGGGAAAAGAATAAGCAATAATTATATCTTTGCTTTTGTTTTCAGAGCAAGGGGTCAGGGATTACAAGATAAACTTTGCTGAATTTTACAATAAACCAAAGTCTGATAATAGTTGATTTTGTTGTCTGTATTCTTAAATGATTCAAAGGTTTGTTTTCCAGAAGACACTGAGGTTTGTTACTGTTTTTATATTAGGTTGGACAACATGCTTGGGACTAAGCTAGGCATTATTTTGAGGCCACAAGTTCCTAGTGTGAAATCAATAATACCGTCAACCACACACTTCTCATGAGAACCATTAGGAAGCCCCAACTCTATGGAATCTATTCGGTTCAACTTTGTGTTCATACTGTAGATGATCATTTTGTCACCAGTGATTCTAACTCAAGCTGTAGACAAATTTGTGTAATTAAATATATGATTCTCCCAAATTTCAAAGAATAACTGAAATTAAGTAAGAAGGTGATTAGAGGTTAAGGTGTCCTAGATTTATTGTATTCTGAGATTTTGTTGATGTTTACTATAAGCATTTTACAATTATAGGATATATAAAAACATAGATTTATACAATGGATGGATGATGGATGAATGAAGTCGGAAGTAGTATCACTATTTACTTACAAAACCTAATAGTTCCTTTCATTCTGAGAAGAATAAATAATTTCTTTGTTTTCTGGAATGACATCTGAAATATCATTCATGTAGTGAAAATTTCAATGTGATATTAATCTTCTATATTTCATTTACCTTGATGATTCCTCGTGAGTAAATATAATTGAGATTTCAAACTGTTCTCTGTAATGATATATGTTTCTGCACTAAACACTTCACAGTGTGAACCAAAAACTCTACTTGTAACTGAAAAATGGCCATACTCCAGAAATAATTTCCCCCAAATTTGCTTTGTTATTATACATATTACACACAGTCAAATTTATTATTTCCAAGTTATATATTATTCAATTTCCAATTAAGATCTACAGGGTCTATATTTCACACTGGTCCTTTTTTCATAAATTGTAGATAAAATCCTCATCAACAATCTCAAGATGTCAGGATTGTCTCCCTTCTGTGTTTGAGGAAAATGAAACACAAAGAAGGTAGGTAACTGGGTCAAATCTCCCAGTAACTGTCAAAATTGGGATTTAAACTTAAGCCTGTCTAATTCTAACGATAAAACTTGGTAATAAAACTTGGTACCTAGGGAAGTTAAATAATAAAGTGGAGATGAGAAAGCAAACTTAACCCATGACAAAAAGTGACCTATCATTTTTCTTCTAAATTAGTAGGACCTACATGCTCAAATCCTGAGGTTTTTGAGTCCATTCCTGACATCACATGTCCACAGTCAGTGTTGTTTTTATAGGCGAAGCAAGGAGTTGGCCACGTGCCAGCTATCCCCCATTTTTTTACCCCTTTCTACTTGCTTTCATTTTAAACTTTTAGTAAAGGCTGGTGGGTTGGCTATTTTGTTTGGTTTTAATGTGGAATTAAACTAAGCAACTTTTAGCACAGATTTTTTTTTTACCAGATTAAAATCCAAGAACATGCATTATGATCTAGCTGGTAGAACTAAGGCTAATGAATTTCAAACAGAGAGCAACGACATTTGTAACTATACATCTACAGCACTGCAAGAACGTGTTCAACAAGAGGGGAACGAGGAGACAGCAAAACTGTAAGAGGCATCAAGGCTAAATTCTAACCTCTTCAAAACCTGAGATTTGTCTAGAATAAGCCAGGCACAGGAAAGATGAGTTCTGTCCTCGGATCACTGTTTCACGTTGTAAATTCAATCTGACCAATTTCATTCACATGCCCCTTTTTCCAATTGTGTTCCCCTGCTCCCTGTCCATCCCAGGCCCTCTATAAATTTCATCTCTATAGAAAGGAAATGAAAAAGCCTGAATGCAATATGAATGAAATGTGCAGAACTGTTTTCATTTGTGCATCTTATTTTAAGTTATCTATAAGGAACACTGGCAGAAAACTTGAAAATGTTTTGGCTATGTAAGTTTCACGATTTTATGTACTTTACTGTAGTTCCTATTTTTCGTAGAAGATACCAAATATACAGTCTATGATTTAGACATATGGAGTCACATATAAGCCAACAATGTTGTGATAGTTGATTTTACTAAGAAGAGGGGAATATGAAGCTAAACACTAATTATTGACATATTCATTGGTCTCAAGACAATGGATGCATTTTCAAATAAATAATTCCTATAACCAATGTATGAGCTGGAATACTTGATACTTTATCTCTGTCAGCACCATGAAGAAATGAGGTAAAAAGTTAAAGTGCCTTCAAACTATTCTGCCTGCACTGAGTTGTGTTCTCCCAGAAAAAATGGGATTTTCCTCAGTTACAGTAGCCTCTACATTTTATGGATTTGGCCTGGCAACCTGCAATTCATGGGGTCGCAAAGAGTCAGACACAACTGAGTGACTGAACTGTACCGAACTGATTCCTTTTGAACTGTGGTGTTGGAGAAGACCCTTGAGAGTCCCTTGGATAGCATGGAGATCCAACCAGTCCATCCTAAAGGAAATCAGTCCTGAGTATTTATTGGAAGGACTGATGCTGAAGCTGAAACTCCAGTACTTTGGCCACCTGATGTGAAGAACTGACCGAAAAAGAATCTAATGCTGGGACAGATTAAAGGTGGAAGGAGAAGGGGATGACAGAGGATGAGATAGTTGGATGACATTACTGACTCAATGGACATGAGTTTGAGTAAACTCCAGGAGTTGGTGATGGACAGGGAGGGCTGGCGTGCTGCAGTTCATGGGGTCACAAGGAGTTGGACATGACTGAGAGACTGAACTGAATTCCAATGCTGTAACGTTTTTATACTTCATATCTGTGTATAAGTCAACTCTTTACCATAGACTACAAAATCCTATGCAGTCTTTCCCCTTTCTAGTGTCTGAACTCACCTTATACCATTCTCCACCCTCTCTCATTGTAAGCCTTATTTACATCCTTACAATTCTTTAAAAATTTCAAAATCTACACAAGTTCCTACATTAGAATCTTTGCACTTCTTATATCCTCTTTCTGAAATGTTCATCTACTGAATGTTCATAAGTCTTGGTTACCCAGTTCTTTCCAATCTCCAATCAAATGGCAAGGGATTTCTTACAAAGCACACCTAGAATATTTTGTTCTTACCCTGGTTTATTTTTCTTCATATTATCATCTGATACCTATTTTGTGTGTATATTTTGTGCTTTCTCACACTAGAATACAAGTTCTAGGAAAACAAGAACTATGTTTCATCTACCACTGCATCTCCCATCAGCTAGAAAATCTGTGTCTTACAATAGATACCAAATACATTTTTATTTTTACTGAAACAATTATTAATTTGCTGAGTGCCTTCTAGGTAACAGGCAATGACTGTTCTAGGGATTTGTGAGGCAAAAAGAAAGGTACAAACCCTGATCTCAAGAAATTCTTTTGTGTAGCATGTTTTCATGGCAGGAAATCATAATACTCACTCCCATCACCCAAAGATGACATGTCCTAATCCCTGGAACATGTGAATGCCTTACATGGAGAAAAAGAAACTTCACAAATGTGACTAAGGTAAGAATCTTGAGATGGTAAGGTGTCCCTGGATTATCCACATAGGCAAAGCTTCTAGAAGCTTCAAAAGACAAAGGAATAAATATCACCTGGAACTCTACTGACATCTTTATCTTAGCTGAGTAAGATGTATTTTGGTCTCCTGACCTCCATAATTATAAAACAATGAATTAGTGTTGTTTTAAGTCACTAAAGTCATGAAGTTTGTAGTAATTTGGTTAAGTAGCAATAGGACACTATTAAGACTTCTGTAACAAAAAGTGAGATGCTGCTGAAAGAAGTATCTAAAAATGTGGAAGTGGCTTTGAATAGTTACTGGATGAATTTTGAGGAGCATGATAGAAAAAGCCCAGATTGCTCTGAAAAGACTGTTGGTGAAAATATGGATTTTAATGACTCTGCTAGTAAAGACTTGGAAGTGAGAAGAAAAGTAAAGAAAAGCTGTATTTTCTTAGAGAATACTTAGTTATCATAAGCTGGCTCTTGAAAGGAATGTAAAAGCATTGTTGGTAAAGGCTCAAAAGGAAATGAGAAACATTACCAGAAATTGGCAGAAAGAAAATTCTGGTTATATGGAGGTGGAAAGTTTAGCAGAACTGTGTCCTACAGTTACATGGAAAGCAGAACTTTTAAGTGATGAACTTGGATATTTTTTCTGAACCCAGGAAAGTGCTGAAGATGTTGAAGATATGGCTTGGTTTCTTACTGCTTCTTATAGTAAAATGCAAGAGGAAAAAGATAAGGAAGAGGAGAGTTTAGTCAAAAGGAAGTCAGGACTTGATGAAATAGAGAGTTCTTAGCTGTCTAGATTGCAAAAGACACTACTGTTAGGAGAGTCACCGTTGAGAAAGAATGATCTAGAGGGAAAGCCAAGATTGTGTCTGGACAAGCTTTTTCTAATGCTTTAGAAAAATCCAAAGTTCTGAGTGTTCAAGCACAGTGATGTCTCTTTGAAGAGATCAGACATGTGACTGGACTAATGGATTCCCTCAACTATGTGAGCGAAAGCCAAAGATAGAGATGGAATTTTCTAAGAAAGGCCCGTGGAAGGGCTTCTTATCTAATGGAATGAATTTCTGTGACATACACAGGAGACTCATAACGTTCTTGATAATTTTATACCAGCAAATCCTTTGTTAGCTTGGACTGAAAGGAATAGAGATATCAAATTACTGCTATCCTATAAATGCCCCACCACTGTATTTTGGGAGCATATTATTTATTTCTTGAGTTTCACAGGTTTGAACATAGAGAAGAATTGTGTTTTGGGAATGGATTATACCCAAGCCACACGCATATCTGATTTAGATGATTTAGCTGAATAATGTGGGACTTCTGAGGTGATGAGATGCTATGTTGAATTGAGACATTTGGTAATGTTTAGATGGAGTGAATGAATTTTACATGTGAGATGGTTATACACTGTGAGGTCCAGAGAGCAGGCTTTGTTATGAAGTGTAATGAACCCCCAAAGATATCTACCTCCCAATTTTTAAAAAC
The DNA here is from genome assembly GCF_032405125.1 of Capricornis sumatraensis. Classification (NCBI taxonomy): domain Eukaryota; kingdom Metazoa; phylum Chordata; class Mammalia; order Artiodactyla; family Bovidae; genus Capricornis; species Capricornis sumatraensis. The sequence continues at coordinate 39,801,279 of NC_091074.1, read as the reverse complement.
CTGTGATTATGTTACCTAATATTACCTTACTAACATAACACCTCTACCCAAGTGTCTTTCTCTGTTGTAGTTCTGTGCTTTTTTTTATTATTATTACCAAAGAAGATGGTAGATACTCAACAAGAAAGAGTTCTGGGCTGTATTATAATAGAGAATACAATAGGATGCAGCTAGGTACCCAAAATTTTCACAAATCATGTTTTAAGATAATTCATGTAGGACCAAATTCCTATTCCTTCTAATTTCATGAATAAACATGACAAATATAAACATGCCTGGGCTCCTAACAGGTGAAGTGATGCCAGTAGTAACCTCCATTCTGGGAAAATGTTCTGAAAGTCATATCTTTCTAAGAAGCACTTGGGACACGTAAGAGGGCGACTTGAACCATATTACATGAACCAGTCAGCTGTGTACTCTGTGGTCTCCTCCCTAGCACACTGGTTAATCAAGAGATAAGCCACCTTTTAAAACCAGGTTTTTAATTTCAACAATACAATTTTCATTTTCTTATTTCCTCAGTGATTCTTATGACACATTCAGAGTTACCCTTCATCTTGTGTTTACCATTTGATGGCCATTTGTTTGAAGAGCTGTTGAGCTTCAAGCACATTTTCTATACTGTCAAAATGGATATTAAGACAGTACTATTATTTCAGTAAAATGCATTTGTAGCCAATAGATTGCCTCCATTTCTTCATATTTTAAATATCACCTGAACCACAGCCCCCAGATTTTAAAACCTTCTAAAATATTTTAGCTATTTGTCTTGCTTATATAAGAGCTTATAATCTCAGGAGGAATGAAGACAATTACAATACAGTATGATAGTTGCTGAGTAAGAAGTATGGTCTAACATGGGAAGAAGTATTGGTGATTTAATGCAAAATCTGTAAAATATGTCCTTGGTAAATATCAAAAGCATATCTTAGGGACACTGATTTATTATTTGTTTTCTCATTACTGAGAGAGACATAGTATAATTCAACTATTTCTGCATAAATCTTTCTACCTTTAAATTGTGTTTAATTCAATAAAACTTAAGATAATGCTAATAAATAGATGGCTTAGAGTTTGTCAATAGATTTCTTGCTCATATAGCTTACATTTGCTACTGTTCCAAGGGGATGGATTTATTGAACAGAATCAGAATAAAAATAAAAGAGAATAAGAATACCTATTTCCATGATTACTACCAGATACTAACTACCAGAAACTGCATCTCATGGAATCAAGAATGTTTTTCTGCTGGGAGTTGTCTAATGACCATGGATACAATAGCAAACCCATGTTATTTTCAACCCAAATAAATCTTTAAATAAATTACTCAAGTTCATTCAAATAATAATGGTCAGATCGAAGATGCTAATTTAAGCATTACAGACTCCAAAACTTACAGCATGCAGGGTATAACAAAAAAATATATTATGCTTAACTCAAAATATCTTTTCTTGGCCTGAGATGTACCAAAATAAGACTTGTCTGCGTACAGTTATATTTATAGCTAACATTTTTATTACAGTCCATTATCATGCTATCTGTTTAAGTCTGGAAGACTTAAATCCAGTTTTGCAAAGAAGAAGGATTTCTCAGAGTAAGTATGGAAATATAATAGTGGTATGAAGGAAGAAGAGAGAAGGAGTTAGAATTGATTTGCACAGGGTTTTAATTCCTTGCACAGGATACAGTTTCTGCTTGGATTTTGTTGACTGGTACATCTCACACTGTTTCTATGGAACCACAGTTACCATTGTTTAAATGTTTAGTAGAGCATTCCCATAAATGTTAAACAACACTCTTTCAAAGCTTCTCACCTATTACTCTGGATTATTGTATAGCATGCTTCATCAAAGGCCTGGTCAAACCAAACCAGACCCAGTGCTAGGATCATATGACATCTACCTGTATTTATGAGTGCTAGTTAAATTCCAAACATTGCCTCACATTGGCATTCTTTCAAGTCACTAATATCCTGCCTGTTTGTCCAACGTGGGAGAAAGAATTATCAGAGCCTGCATTATTTCATTCTTTACTAATAAGGGATCATGTACCAATAGGGATATGTTGCATTCTTGATGTTTTTAGATTATTCTCAGAGTGATTTATAATTATTTTTACATCAGCCAAATCCACCTATAAATCAAATACAATTTTAGCTATTAACTCTGCATTTTTTCCCTCCGATGGAAAGGGATATATGTACGAAGTCAGAAGACCTCCTACTCCTTTATAACTGATGCATTCCAGTTCCTTGTCACTTGGCCCTCACCTCAAAGCATTATTTTTGTCTTTCTTTATTGATGATTCTTTGCAAACTTACTAGGGATGAATCTCTCAAACCATCTGACAATTTTGTCCCTCATAAAAAATGAACTGAGGTCACATATTCTGCTGGACCCTCGAAGATCTGATTTTTTTAAATCAGAGATTATATGATGATGGATCTTGAAGGGCTGTTAGAGGGCATGGAGAATAATCTATCATTTTGCAACTATGCTAAATGAAGCATTCCTGGGCAGCTTGTAACATATGATAGACAATGTGGACAAGTCTGTCTGAATTATGATTTAGAAAATGATCTGATCTTTAGAAAATGTTCTTGCTGCAAAGAATAAATGGCTTAAGTTTTTTTAAGTAAAACAAACAAAAGTAATGAATTCTACTTAAAATATTAATAACATAATACAAAAAGGGAAAAGAAAGACACTGAAGAAGTGAAATGGCATAGTCATTAACCTACAATTAAGGGATGGGACAAAAGTATAAAGACGCTGGTTTCCGAGTATTTCCTTCTGCTAATTACTCCATATATTAACTTTGAAATAACTAACTTTATTTCTTTGTGCCTCAGTTTTCTCATCTGTAAAATGGGCTTAATACAGCCTGCCCCAGAATTGTTTGGAAAGTGCTTGAAATATGACTGAACACCCAGAAATGCTTGATAAATTATGTTACTACTATTATAACAACTAGTGAAGTAAAGGAATTTGTTTAAATTGAAGAAGGAAGAAATTAAGGATGGCCTGTTATGGGGCATATAGTATAGGTACATATACTGCTGTCTGATCCAATATTATTCACAACTAAATTCTGTGTTGATAAACTCCCTCTTCCCAACAGAAGTTAAATAGCTGTCCTGGAGCTAGCCATGGTCGTGGGACAAAATTTTGTCCAATAAGTTGTAAGCAGAAATCTGACAAGAGTTTCTGGAAACCCTTTTGCTGACTTTGAGCTGTTTATATAAACCATTCCTGAACTCAGAATATTTTGAGCTTCTCACATTCTTATTTCCTATGGCAGTTGTAAAACTCTTGCAAGTAAAGGCATTAAAAGTACAACTTGCATTTTTAGGACTGTTAACACTCAATGCCAGCACTGAATTAGACAAACTGAACACAGTTGTTTTTCTTTTGCCCTAAGGGTCACGATAATACTGCTAATAAGTCTTTTTTTTAAGCCAAACAAGCTTTTGTTTTTATAGTACATGCTTTAGAGCAATAGTCAAGTCTTCAGAATGACAAGAAAATGCTGAACTCAGATTCTAGTTTTTTTCAAATTTAGCTTTTGGAAACCAATCATCTACATAGAGAATTCTTTAGACAATATTTTCTGAAACACTGTTAATTTGCTGTCTCAACTTCATGTGGAACTATGTTTTTTAGAAAAGAAAAAGGAATATCTATATTTAACTTTTTTGTTTTAGCTCCCATACACATACAGTAACAGAAAACTCTATCATTTTAGTAGATTTATTATAGAATGAAAAACAAAGCCAATATAAATATGAACAAAATTTAACATATAACTGTATCAGACCCACTTTTCCTACTAGGTTCATCCTATCAATCAGTCAGAAAACAATAGGTAACATAATGATAGCCAGTGATATCATTTATAGTCACAAGTACCACTTGTCATAGAGTACATTTAATTCAGTAAGAGTTCAGTGATTTATTTTTTGAAACCCTATCATAACTGTATCTTCTTCCAAATGCTTACTACCTATAGAACTTTGAAACACTTGTCATAGAGTACATTTAATTCAGTAAGAGTTCAGTGATTTATTTTTTGAAACCCTATCATAACTGTATCTTCTTCCAAATGCTTACTACCTATAGAACTTTGAAACATTAAAATTCTAGTGGATTTTCACTAGCTTAAATATCTGGATCTTTAACATGGATCTAGGCTTAAATATCTGCCAGTAGTTAGGATGAAAAGTTATCAAAGAGCAAGCCTGACTACTAGAGGCTTGCTCTTGAATTACTAAGAGGCATAATGCAAGTATGCCAGAATTCTAAAAGATAGGCAGATCTATGAAAATGGCTAAAATTTCATGTAGTGTGTTCTACAATGACTAACTAAGAAATGTTAAAACCCTGAGACTCTTGATGAATTTGCAAAATTAGACAAATTGAGTTTTTTTTTAATGCTTTTTGGAAAAATGAAAATATCACCAGAAAATGTGTGTGTGTTTTTTTTTAATTTGAGATCCTTACATTTGATGAGAAATATGTATGAACTCACAGACTTTGAAGGCCTTCAAATATCAATGTCAAAATTTTGCTCAGGAATGAAGAACAGAAAATAAACAATATATAGTTTTCACCACAAGATTGTATCTTAGGAGTTCTTCAGGGAAATCTGAATTACTAGTTACTGGGATCACTGTTATTTGCTAATGGGGAACTATTTAATTTTAAGTTAAACAATTCACTTTTAAATAAATACTGTGATACATTCTTTCTTTTAGTAATGCAAATAACTTCCATATTTTCACAGAGGCTTGTGTTCCTAAGAATGAAAGTCTATGGTATGTCACATTATACTTAAATTCTTTTTGAAGTAACTATAAAACATTTTTGTGTATAACTTCCCTTTAATCATAGTTATTCTATAGTTATATACTGTAACATATTCCCTTCAAGAGCTTTCTATTGCAAAATAATTCCCTTACCTTAGTATTCACACCTGCAATTTTATCTGCCCATGTTAGCTCTGCAAAATAAGAGTACTCTTCCTTCCAAATGCAAGGAGTAAAATGACTAGAACTGTCATAAAGATCTAAGGGAAAAAAACAAATAATGATTTTCTTCATCATCAAGTCAGTATTGAAGCCAATAGTACACAGTTGCAAAGCCACAAAGCATGCTCAACAACCAAAGTCAAAGGACCAGGGAGATAATCACAAAAAGACCACATTAGAAAGTAAATCCGGATACAAAGCTAAAAGTCTTTAATCTTGCCAAAGGACACCAGGGAAAGAGGTTAGGGTTCAAACAGGGAAGAGGAGTAAACTCTCACCCACTATCCAAAACACTGGGCAGTTCTAGAGAAGAGCAAAAGTGTGGCTCATGAGTGAGACAAGCTAGATAAATGAACCATGGATATGCCATGCCCACTATTCTCACCTTGAACAGGTTTGACTATAATATGAATATACCTTGAGAATACTGTATCCATGTCTTTGCTCTTCCTTCCCCACGCTCAAGAATTCCCTTCTGCTTGTCCTCTATCTATCCAAATCCATTTATCTTGAATATCTTCTTGAGGTGCAGTCACCTTTACTGCAAACCTGCAGTATTTGCTGACTGTACTGTGAGCTTTGGAACTTAAGAATTTTCTGTAATATGATGTAAGTATATGTGTATGTGAATATATATATATGTGTAAGTAATTCAATGGTAGACTCCTAAACTTTACTCCTTACTGCCTTAATGTTACATATTTCATAATTTTCATTCTTAGTATATATTCAATAGATATTTCTAGAAGAAACTTACTTGAGTTTATTTGTAAGCACTATCAAATAAAATTTCACAGTCATTAAAATCAGCAGAAAAATTATTCATACCATCAACATATTACCATTATTTAAATTGTCTTTGAGTTCAGTCACTCAGTCGCGTCTGACTCTTTGTGACCCCAAGGACTGCAGCATGCCAGGCCTCCCTGTCCATCACCAACTCCTGGAGTTTACTCAAATTCATGCCCATTGAGTCAGTGATGCCATCCAACCATCTCATCCTCTGTCTTCCCTTTCTCCTGCCTTCAATCTTTTCCAGCATCAGGGTCTTTTCCAATGAGTCAGTTCTTTGCATCAGGTGGTCAAAGTATTGGAGTTTCAGCTTCAACATCAGTCCTTCCAATGAATATTCAGGACTGCTTTCCTTTAGGGTGGACTGGTTGGATCTCCTTGCCATCCAAGGGATTCTCAAGAGTCTTTTCCAACACCACAGTGCAAAAGCCTGAATTCTTTGGCACTCAGCTTTCTTTATAGTCCTACTCTCACACCCAGGGATGGGGGAGCCTGTTGGGCTGCCGTTTATGGGGTCGCACAGAGTTGGACACAACGGAAGTGACTTAGCAGCAGCAGCAGCAGCACATCGATACACAACTACTGGAAAAACCATAGCTTTGACTAGATGGACTTTGTTGGCAAAGCAATGTCTCTGCTTCTTAATATGCTGTTTAGGTTGGTCATGACTTTTTTTCCAAGGAGTAAGCGTCATAATTTCATGGCTACAGTCACCATCTGCAGTGATTTTGGAGCCCAAAAATATAAAGTCTGTCACCATTTCCTCTGTTTCCCCACCTATTTGCCATGAAGTGATGTGACCAGATGCCATGATCTTAGTTTTTTGAATGTCTTTAATAGATGGCATTGTCTTTAATAGATGGCTAAAAAATATGAGAAGAGAAATAAAAGACATCAAAGAAAGAAACAATGGGATATTTTATAAATATTAAATTTAAGTTTAAAATACATTCAAAATTCAAAATGGATTAAAGGCTTAAATTTAAGACCTGAAACCATAAAACTTCTTGAAAAAACATAGGAAGTAAGTTCTTTAACATCTGTCTTGGTAAAAAATTTTGGCTATATTTCACCAGGCAAGGGAAACAAAAGCAAAAATAAACAAATAGGACTATATAAAACTAAAAAGCTTTTACACAGCAAAGAAAACTATTAGCAAAATCAAGCAGTCACCACTTGATGAGATAAGGTATTTGCAAACTATGTATCTGATAAAGGGTTGATATCCAAAATACATAAAAAAATGCATACAACTCAACATCAAAAAAATAACACTATTTAAAAATGGAATAGGATCCAAAGAGAAATTTTCCCAAAGAAGACATGCAGATGGCCAGTAGGCATACAAAAAAAAAAAACACTCAACATTACTAAGCATCAGGGAAATGCAAATTAAAACCACAATGAGATATCATGTCATATTTGTCAGAATGACTGTTACCAAAAAGATGACAAATTACACTTGTTGACAAGGATGTGGAGAAAAAGGCACCCTCCTGCACCACTTTTGGAAAGGTAAATTTGTGCAGTCACTACAGAAAATAATATGGAATTTCCTCAAGTAAAAACAGAACTATCATATGGTGAGCAATTCTAAATCCTGGGTATTTAATCAAAGAAAACAAAAAATTAATTAGAAAAGATATATGCATCTTATGTTCACTGCAGCATTGTTTACGATAGCCAAGATAAGGAAGCAACCCAAGTGCTATTCATCAATCAATAAATGAATGGATAAAGAAGATGTCACATATTTATACCATGGAAAATTAGCCATTAAAAAAATGAAATCTTACCATTTGTGACAGATCTAGAGGGCATTTTGAAATAAGTGTGATAAGTGAGAAAAAGACAAATACTGTGTGATTTTACTTATACATGGAATCTTAAAAAAAAAACAAAAAGAACAAACATAACAAAACAGAAACAGCGTTCTAGATACAGAGATCAAATAGGTGATTGCCAGAGGGTAAGGGAGTAGCGGGAGGGGAAAAAAAGGTGTAGGAAATTAAGAGGTACAAACTTTCAAGTTGCAAAATAAATGAGTCATGTCTATGAAATGTACAGTGTGGAGAATATCGTCAGTGAGTCTATACATTTTGAAATGTATAGAAATAAAAATTTACAGTGTTTTGTAATAGGAACTGACATAGTGTTGTAGGTCAATTATATTTCAAAATCAAACTCACAGAAAAAGAGGTTGGTCAGATTTGTGGTACCAGGGCCAGTAGGGGTGATGAGGGGGAATAAGATGAGGGAAGCCAAAAGGCACAAACTTTCAGTTATATGAAAAGTAAGTACCAGGGATGTAATACACAATATGATAAGTATAATTAAAACTGCTGTATCTGATATATGAAGGCTGTTAAGTGCTGGCTGCTCAGTCATGTCTGACTCTTTCCAACCTCATGGACTGTAGTAGCCTGCAAGGCTCCTCTTTCCATGGGATTCTCCAGGAAAGAATACTGGAGTGGGTTGCCAGATGGTAAATTCTACAAGTTCTCACTATATGAAAAAAAAAAAAATTTATTTCTTTAACTTTGTATCTATATGAGATAATAGATATGCACTAAACTTACTGTGATAATCATTTCATGATATTAGTATGTCAAGCTATACATGTTAAACTTATACAGTGCTTTATGTCAGTTATATTTCAATAAAACTGGGAAAAAATGTGAAAACAGATATAAAAGTTATCAAAGAAAGAAACAATGAGGAAGTTATATGATATTGTGATTAGCAAAGCCAAAACTACCAAATAAAAATTTTAATTAATAAATAAATTAAATGAATAAGCCAATACTTTTAAAAATATATCATTTTGTTATATACCAGAGTCATTTGAGAAATGTACCAGGAGATATAATTGACAATCAGTTCAGTTCAGTTCAGTTCAGTCTCTCAGTCGTGTCCGACTCTTTGCGACCCCATGAATCGCAGCACGCCAGGCCTCCCTGTCCATCACCAACTCCCGGAGTTCACTCAGACTCACGTCCATCGAGTCAGTGATGCCATCCAGCCATCTCATCCTCTGTCATCCCTTTCTCCTCCTGCCCCCAATATGTAAAATAATTGACAATAATTTTAGTGAGAAATTATTTGACCGAATGAAGAAATGGTAAACTTTCCAGAAAGATAATATAAAAGTTGAAAGGATGGAAAGATATTATAATGTGCAATTTTTTCCCAGTTTGTTTATTTGTTTATTTATGGAACTGTATAAGCAGGTGATACACACTGCTGCAGAAGTAAAAAAAAAAAAAAAAAGAATAATATCTAAATCAAGTAAGGAAGAATGGGTAAAAACATGAGAGAATATATTCAGCAAGGAAGAAATTTCTTACCAGACAATCAATCCCATGTGCATTATAGTGTTAGTTTTAAAAATTACCATAAGAGAGCTAGAGAAGAAAACATTTTAAATTTCAAACATTGGGATAAAAATCAGGAATTAAAATGATAAAAAAAATGTGTATTTAAAAGTTACAGCTCTGAAATTTAGAAAAAAGATAAACAGATTCAGAAAAAAACAATTGCAGCAAATAGAGTAAAAAGGATGTAATTATAGAAAGCAGCTTGACGGGAAAGCTTTTATCAATAATTTACTATTGTTTGGTGCTGGTGATGTTCATTTATGATTCATTTGAAATTATTTCAAATGAAATGTTCTATAAAACAAGATTCATTTATAATTCCATAGTTCTAAGAATCGTTATTATTGAAATCTAAGGTTTATATATTTTGATTTCATGCCGTGAAACGGTCACAAAAGAATATCTGATCTCTAGCCATGAAAAAAATTTTAAAACAGTAGTCGAAAGCTATTATCACTAAGAATTGTTTTTCTGCCCTCACCGAGAATGATTGAATTATTTAAGTTAGTGCCAAACACATAGTAGATAGTAAGTACATATTACATGAATTATAACATAAAATTATACTGCTTACAAGGAATTTTCCAGAAAGCCTTTTGTTGTTATTTGGTTAGTTTAAAAACAAGTTTATAATTTGAATTGGTATAATACAATTTTGCAATAATAATGCTGTTTACTTCTTAGACTGGCACAGTTACCATTTTGATTTGTACGTATTCACATGTGGCTCTGCTTGATTTCAGAATTAAACTCTGAGTTAAATTGGCTTTCATTGAAACCACACTTAATGTCTATTTTCAGCTGTGTATGCTTACTTTCTTTCTTCTTAACTTACAATTTAACCGCCATTTTAGTCTAAGTCAAATTCTCACAAGAGAACTGAGAACCTCCTTTTAATCCCAAGAGTTTACTAGAGTTTCTTAAATTTGTAAAGAGAAAAAATATGTTTACATACAAATAAAGGAAATGGTAGGAAGCTGATCTCTGTGTGATTTTATGAAAGAAAATATTACCCTATTTTAAGATTTCTGACAAAAAACATAAAATATACAACTAATCTATTCCAGGTCAACACTCACACTTTGAGAAGAAAAGCAAGAGAACTAGGAAGATGAGAAACAGTTTTATGAAAACAGATCTAATCTTTCAAGAGATCATTCATTCGACAAACTGTGCTCTAACTGACATGGGTGCTGTGCTGGAGGTTAAGCTAAAAAGGGAAAGGCTTAATTTGATGTTGAATATTTCACAGTCACATAAGAACAATCATAAAGTATGGTAAGTGCTATAAGAATGTGGCAGAAATCACAATAATAAAAACACAAGTATTTACCTTTCTCTCCACTCCTTCTAAGGGGTATCATTTGTAAGCAAGGCCTGATTACATGGCTATTGTATCTCACCCTCAAAGCTGTGATCCATTATATTGTATAACTAAAACTAATATAATGTTGCATGTCAATTATACCTCAATAAAAAAAGAGTGAAATTTATATTTAAGTAAATGTGAAAATTTTTGTAAAAAAGGTTTACTTCTTCATGGTGTATGTTTATATTTTTAAGCCAGCACAGAGAAAAAAATGTACCCCTAACACAATGGACCTGTCAATAATGAACTTGAAGATGAAGTGCCATTTATTAGAAACAAATTTTGCCCTTTTTAAAAAAAGAAAACTAAATGTTACTGAGATAGTACAAGTATGGCTTTCTCAAGTTAGTTTTGGATTTACTATAGCTACAATGGGCTGCAAACATTCTCCCACAAAACAAACAGCCATTCCACAAATGGCAAAGGATTAAAAAAATTTAAATGAATGTTGTTCTTTTTTTTCTAACCTTTCCTTAAAATAAGATTTGGCATTAATATTAAAAATAAGTGAATGAATAATTAAAAATGGTTTATCTCTGAAAAGAAACACAGCTTAAAAAAAAATAGGTTGTAGATACACAGAATGAAATACATCTATCACACACATAAAATTCAGAGGACATTTAGTTGACATATAGTCAGTAACTACAGACTTGTTACAACACAAATTGTTGTTATCCCATTTTCCTACACTTTCTCTATATAACATGGATCCATTTTATACTCCCAAAATATATAAATAAAATAAGAAAAATAATTTTAAAATGCTACCATTAGTATACACTAATTACTATTAGAAACCACGAGGTATATTTATTTTATTTATTTTGTGGCATGTGTTTACAACTTAAATGTCATTGTCTCATTTTACAGATAAGGAAATTATGGGGCAAGGGAAACTATATCGATGTATAATCAAGGTCATATAGCCAGTAGGCAACAGAGCTAGAAAGGGGGATCTGTTCACTTTAGCATGAAAGCCTTCTCTGTCCATTACAATAACACTGTGCTGTCATCCAAGATATAATACTATTCTAACATTGCCTGCACCGCTAGCTGGAAGTCTTCCTCACTGACACAGATCCAGCATCTGCGTATCAAGTTCATTATTGTCATCTAAAGCAGCAGCATATCCTCTTCAATTATCCATTCTACTAGCTGCATGATTATTCATATATTATGAATTTTATATGATTCACCTTCCCCATTAGTGAGTTACTGCAGCAAGGCAGATAAAACTGACTCATAGTTCAGATGTTAAAAAGAGATGGATTTTTAAGTAACTATATGCAGAGGAAGTGTATTCTGCAACGTCAGTATTCTGAAAAACAGAAGTACTATCCCTGAATTTGTCTATTTTGCAAATAAGAAATTCGGGGTTATAGCCTTTCTTAAAGCTAGCCATCTTTAGAGATGAAGCCAGTTCTCAACAATATGGGTCTTAAAGGAAGGTTTACTGTATGCCTAACCTGCCTTCACAGTATAAGCTGTCTTTTTACATTTAGCAATCTAGCACCCTAATCACAGAGTTTCCATTGTGGGGCTTTATGGAAGGCAAGTTTTCTTAGCACTCTGAATATATTGTGCCACTCTCTCTGGTATGAAAAATTCCACTGAAAATCAGCTGATAGCCTTATGGAAATTCTTCTGTATGTTAACCAGTTTCTTTCCTCTTGCTGTTTAAGAGATTATCTCTTAATATTGATTTTTTTTTTTTTTTACTTTCTCAGTGTAATGTAGATGTAGATGTTTTGATGTAGACTTCTTTGGGTTCAGCTTGTTTGGGATTCTCTGTGCTTCCTAGATCTGGATGTCTGTTTCCATGATCTGGATGTCTGTTTCCTTCCCAGGTTAGGAAATTATTAAACTACTATTTCTTCAAAAAAGTTTTCTGCCTGTTTTTCTCTTTCTTGACCCCTATAAAGTCAATGTTAGTACACTTGACATGGTCCCAGAGGTCTCAACCTACTCTCAGTTTTTAAAATTATTTTTTCTGTTATCTTGGGTGATTCCACTACTCTGTCTTCCAGATTACTATTTCATCCTTCTACAACATCTTCTGTTGATACATTCTACTCTATATTTTCATTTATAGTCATTGTAACCTTCAGCTCTAATTGATTATATTTTTTAACTCTGTTAAAACTCTTACTGTGTTCATCCAACTGCTCCTAAGTTCAGTGAACATCCTTACCTCAAACTCTTTACAGGGCAGACTGCTTATCTCTATCTCACTTAGTTCTTTTTCTGGTGTTTTGTCTTATTCCTTTGTTTGGAACATATTTCTCTGTATTCTCAATTTGCCCAATTTCCTGTTTTATTTCTATGTACTGAGCAGGTCCACTATGTGTTTTGATCTTGGAGAAGTGGCTTTATGGAATATCCTACTAGGTACAGGATCCATGAGCATGCTCCCCTCTGGCCATCAGAGCTAGATGTTCCAGGGGTACATCCAGAGTGAGCTGTATATGCTCTTCTATTGTGGCAAAGCCAATAACTAGGTATCTATAGGCGAGCGGGCCCCTAGCTCAGCAGCCTGTGAGGACCTAACTTGTGTGGTTGTTATGGGTTTGCTGGTAGGTGGAGCAGGAAACCTGGCGTTGCTGGTTTTAATTCCAGACAGTACACACCTGGGGTAGATCCAGTGGTGGGCAGGGCAGTCTATCCGAGAGGCTGGCTCTGCAGCCTAGTGGTTCATGACAGCTGCAGACCTGTTGGTAGACGGAGCATTTTACCCATGTGGCTGGCTGTGTGGCTCAGCCCTTCATGTCTACTGCAAGCCTGCTGGAGGGTGAGGCAAGCCCCTGGAACCAGCAGGCTAGACAAAGGATTCTGAAATGGTGCTTCCCAGCACTGGTGCCAGTAGTGAAAGAACAAGATCTCAGAAATGACTGCTGCCAGCGACTGCATTTCCCAGGTGAGTTCTGGCCGCCTCCTGCCTCTCTGAGGAACTCGCCAAGATCAGCACGTGGTTCTGACTCAGGCATTTTTCCAGCTGCTACATCTGCAGTTGCAGGACTCAGAGAATATGAGATTTCATGCATCCTTTCAGAATGGAGTCTCTAACAGCCCTCTGGCTCTCCTGAATGTAAGCTCTTCTGATTTCCACAAACTCTCTGAGGACTTGTCTTCATGGTGCAGAACCCTATGCTTGAGAGCTCCTTGTGGGCTTCAGATCCCTCATTCTTCAGGGAGGATTCCTGTGGTTGTGATAGTCTCACTGTGTGTGAGTCACTAAATGGGAGGTGTGGATCCTAACTGTATGACATCTCCATCCCTCCTATCCGTCACCCTGTGGTTCCTTCTTTAAATCTTTAGCTGCAGAAAATATTTCCTGTTAGTTTTCAGGTCTTTCTCATAGATAACTATCCTTGAGTGTACCCATGGGAGGTAGTGAGGTCAGGGTCGTTTGACTCCACCATCTTGATTCCCCTGCCAAAACATTTTCAATCAACAAATTTCCCTAGAAGTTTAAATCAAAGAAAAGGAGTATAATTGCCTCTAAGACAGCAACATCTCTGTATTTTGATGATATGAATGCCAGAACATCTATGTTTGTATTCATATCTAAGTGTAGGTATGGAAATAATCACAGAACTTGGATTCTGAACTCCAGTCTTCTCCTGTGTTCCTTCATAAAAAGACGTAAAAACCTCCTTTATGCACATTATGACACAATGGTAATAAAATTTAAGCTCATTGGCTGACTTCTGGCCTTGAAGACATTATGCTTAATCTGATTCACGAGAATGGAAGGAGTAGATTTAGTGTTTCTCTCAAAGATTATACATATGATTCATTTTACTCTCCCTAAACAAGACTATTCCTTTTCATTTTAAGATTTGAAAGATTCAGCCCATGTTTACAGCAAAGCTATATAGATAGATCAAATCAAATTAATATTATTTAGCTATTGGATTTTAGCATTTACTTAATTAAAAACAGGAAAACAAAAGTGTTGGTTCTTTACTTTCAAACTGTCTAAAGCTTCACCTCGAATTATGAGGTTAGAGATGTACTTTTTATTATATTGTGGCTGCTCACTTTATTTACTTTCTTACTTATTTAATAATTTTCAATACCTACTCTGAAATGCCAGACACTCTTAAAATTAACATAATATTTGAGTAACAGCAGAAAAGAATAGAAGACAAGTATATTGTGACAATAATACCATATGAACAGCTATATGAACAGCAAACACAAGAACTGTATGATAACATAATATAGTTAATGATATTAGGGATACCATCTAGGTGGGAAACTACCCCTGAAATGACTGTCACATGATTATGAATGGGGAATAAGGCAATTAACTCTTGTCTGCATAAGAATGGGTGATAGGGCTTGTAGGAATGACATTAAGCAGGATAATGTTAATTTTAGTGAAATGAGAGGCATTCAATATGTTTAGGTCTCACAATGAGGTACAAATGATGCAAAATAAGGTTACAGAGTTTGACTGGGACAAGATTATGAAAAGCCTATAGCTTAGCGAGAGTTCATAAGCATCAAAGATTTGAAATGGAGAAATTATAGTAAAACAGTAAAACAATTTTAGAATCTTATTGTCCATATAATTTTCAGATTGGCTTATGTAATGAAGACAGAGGATTCATGCAATCTTTAGCCAAAAATACCACTGCTAACAGGTTAGGGGCAATATTAAAAAGAGTGGGTCTTCCCAGGTAGCACAGTGGTAAAGAATCAGCTTGCCAATCTAGGAGATGCAAGAGACACAGGTTCAATCCTGGGGTTAGGAAGACCCCCTGGAGGAAGAAATGGCAACCCACTCCAGTATTCTTGCCTGGAGAACTCCATGGACAGAGGAGCCTAGTGGGCTATGGTCCATGGGGGTCACAAAGAGTCAGACACAACTGAGTAACTGAGCACACAGATACACATTAAAGAGAGTACTTGAGTAATCAAATAGGTAATCCATATTTAACATATGACTCTTACAGGTTTTTCACCCACCAAGTGACTTTAAATCTATGTAATATCCTTACTTTCTGCACCTGCAATTCCTCTGATTTGTGTCCTTAGGTAAGCTTTAATTTACGGAAGAAAACTATTAAAAGTCAGAAAGAATCTAGGTGTTTCTTGCAGAAGAAAAGAGGAAAAAATGAAACAAATTCATAGCTTCTACTGGGATAAGATTATTGTCAAGATAATGGCTCCTGATTTTACAACAACCTAGAAACCCTGTCTGCAGGCTTATGAACACTTTACCTTTAAGAACTCCAGAGGGCTCCTTTGTCAATAAACAAGCTATATTTTTCACAAAAAAGAACCATGCCATTTACCTGAGACATGAGGACCTGCAGATTAATACTGAGTGTCTCATGTGTCAGAATTACTTTTAAGAAGACTAAATCTAAAAGTGAGGACCCTGTGTTTTTAACATTAATTTATGAGTTTAAGAAGGTCACATGCATGCTGTTACGGTCAAAATATACAAAAAGCACATTTTCAGTTTTGAACAAGGTGAATCAAACCTAATATTGCTAAACATTGTTGATATATCTATACTATTGTCTCTTTGCGATAACAGCCAAAAGAGTTACAGATTGATACAGAAAGTAAGGCATGTTTTAATTGGAAGGCACAAATGTAAGATAAATGGATTTTTCCTGTTTGGATCCTACAGAACACTTAAAGGCAGAACTGCTGAACTCAACCAGTTTGTCTTATTAGCAGAGGACATGGCCCTTATTTTATAATCATTGTCTCATTGCTCCTTTCCACAAATATCACAATGGCACAGACTCCTGATACTTGGAATCGTTTAAGCTTGGAGAACAGCCAGTTCCGTTTATCATCTTGTATTTTCCCATGTTTCTGACCACTGGTTCCTATCCCTGAGGGACGTAAAAAAGATGTACCATGTACCGTCACAGTCAGCCTGAGAAGAGCGGCAAATATATTATGATGTAAATGCAGAAGACTTGAGAGATGCGGGCTCAGTCTTTGGGTAGGGAAGATCTCTGAAATAGGAAATAGCAACCCACTTCAGGATTCTTGTCTAGAAAATTCTATGGACAGAGGAGCCTGGCAGGCTACAGTCCAGGGGGTCACAAAAAGTCTGACAACACGATTGAGCACACATGTACACCAACTGGCAAATGGATTTTGGAAAGATGTAATCAGGTGGTAAAATGGACAAGAAAAGACTCCACCTTAATATTAATTTTCAAGCATCTGTCCTCTTTATGTACATCTTGTATGTGTGTGTGTGTGTACCAATCTCTTACAAAAATTATGGTCTGGAGATGTTACCAAAATAAAGGATATTTAATTGTTTAATAGACAATTATCACATCTTATTCTAGAGTACTTCTTCCTCATCCGAGCTGATTGAGTTATTAGATGGCTACTATTTCTAATCAGTCTAATATTCTTCAGTTCAGTCGCTCAGTTGTGTCTGACTGTTTGCGACCCCATAAATCACACCATGCCAGGCCTCCCTGTCCATCACCAACTCCCTGAGTTCACTCAAACTCATGTCCATCGAGGCAGTGATGCCATCCAGCCATCTCAGCCTCTGTCGTCCCCTTTTCCTCCTGTCCCCAATCCCTCCCAGCATCAGAGTCTTTTCCAATGAGTCAACTTTTCGCATGAGGTGGCCAAAGTACTGGAGTTTCAGCTTTAGCATCATTCCTTCCAAAGAACACCCAGAGCTGATCTCCTTTAGAATGGACTGGTTGGATCTCCTTGCAGTTCAAGGGACTCTCAAGACTCTTCTCCAACACCACAGTTCAAAAGCATCAATTCTTCAGGGTTCAGCTTTCTTCACAGTCTAACTCTCACATCCATACATGACCACTGGACCTTACCTTCCATCAAAAAGTTGACTGTGACAAAATATTGAAGACAGTGTGACAAATTTTCAGTCAGAGAGAGAGAATTAGTTCCTAGTAATCAAGAAAAAGAACAAGTTTCCTTTTTCCTAACTTATGTAAGAAAGAATACATGACTCAATGGTTACAATATGAAGATCAGTTGATCCTAAAGCCAATTAGCATATTTGGTCTCTTCCAAAAACAATTCCTTACCAAAAACAGTCAATATAAATGTGTGTTACAACCTTGGCAAGTCATTTTTCTTTATTAAATCAAGAATCTTTAAATATTCATACCCTTTGACCTGACAATTCCAATAAGCAGATGTTTGCTATAGAAGTAACCTCATATAGGGAGAAAATATATTCCTAAGTGGGCTTCCCTGATGGTTCAGATGGTAAAGAATCTGCCTGTAATTCAGGAGACACAGGTTCAATCCCTGAGTCACGAAGATTCCTGAGAGAAGGGAATGACTATCCAGTCCAGTATCCTTGCCTAGAGAATTCTAGGGACAGAGGAGCCTGGTGGGCTATAGTCCTGATTCATTGGAAAAGATCCCGATGCTGGGAAAGACTGAGGGCAGGAGGAGAAGGAGGCAACAGAGGATGAGATGGTTGGATGGCGTCACTGACTCAAAGGACATGAATTTGAGTAAGCTCCAGGAGATAGTGAAGGACAGGGACCAGGTATGCTGCAGTTCACAGGGTCGCAAAGAGTTGGACACAACTGAGTGACTGAACAACACCAATATTCAGAGTATTCATTAGAGTGTTATCTATAACAGATACCAAGACACCTAAAACAGAGTAACAATTCTATACATTGTGCTAAGAACACAAGCTAGAATACTATATACCAACTGAAATTTTTATGATATTTAAAAAAAAAGAAAAAAAAATATGGTAAATATTTGCTCATAAAGTTAAATAATTTAAATGATTTAAGAACACACGCACCAGGATACTTACATAAGAATGTTCATAACAGCCTTAAACTAGAAACAGCCCAAATGTTGATGAATAGTACAAAGAATAAATAAATTATATAATATTTAGACAAGGGAATCCTATAAAAAATGTAATTGAACTTTAGCCACAAGCAATAAAAACAGATGAAACATAAATGTTGACCAAAAGAAGAACAAAATATGCATAGTAAGATGCAATTATATCGTTAAACAACATTACTTAAAGCACTGTGCATAGGCAGCATAAGTCCAAATAAAATACAGTAAGTTTATTAAACAAAAGGGCATGATTAGTACAAAGTCAAGACAGAGATTACCGCCAAAGAAGAACAAAGAGGACATCATCACGGAGGTGAATCATATAAAGGACTTTAAAAGAGATGTTAAAAGGGTCTTGTTTCTTCACCTGGGTAGCGGTTACATAGATGATTCTTTAAAATCAATTGTTTTCTACTTTTATATCTGATGTGATATATTTTATAACAATATTTTAAAGGAATCATGAAAAACTAATTTTTTCGCAACTCGGGAGAATTAGCATAAAATAACACCTGAGTTGGGACTTGAAGATAGAACTGACACAGGTAGGAATATCCAAAGACATGAAATTGTATGGGCAAAAGGAAAGAAGTAGGGCATCAAATAGACAAGTTTCGCTGTACCGATGAGTGAGGAAGGAGAAATAAGAGAATTAAGCTGGAACATTATCAGCAGAAGAAACCCCTCAACACTAAGCAAGCCGGATACAATGACAGGATTCAGGTATTGACATTTTACCTAACAGCGGTAGATTAATCCTTTGCTTTCCCTGTGCTCCATCTGGGAAATCAGTTACCATCCCAACACCCTGAATCACTGGGATGTAGAACCAGCAAGGTTGAAAAAAACTTCAGCAATTTCCTTCTTTTCCAGGACCGAGAGCCGCTTACTGTGTCTACTTTCCAACCCCATGAAGTTGAAGTCCATCAGTGCCTATTCATTCTGGTCTCTGACGCTAACGTTCTGCTTTGGTTCCTGTATACGGTGCTTTGTTAGTTCCTGTTCCAGACACAACCATAAAGTGATCCAGTCTTTTAGGTTAAAACTACACAATTCAGGTTCCCTGCCTCTGTTTCATCTGCCTAACAGTTCACCTTTACTGCCCCTGGAATCTGGTGCTGAGTATACTTTGCCTTTCTAAGGTCTGTGTGCCTATCTCTCTGAAAGGCTCTGTCATCTAGGCTGCTCTGCAGGTAATGTGGGCTTAGTATCCTCCCCAAAAGCCTGGCTATAAGAAATGTGGACAGGTTCCATGGTGGATTTGTATCTCCATTTTCAACTTAAAAAATAGAAATGATATTCCTGGTTCAGTAAATAATAGGAGTGAAAAGCAACTGTTATATATGTAAAGGGTTAATGCTTTATTTCTTTGCTATTTTATGCTAAAAACATTAAGATCACTATTTCTAGAAGGGATGGAAAAACTGAATAAATATATGTTGGAATTATCAAGTATAGATTAATTTTTTAAAGTCTATCTTCATTTTTAGGAGAAATTAAATCCTATTTGTCCAGACATTTAACAAAACTAATCTTTGAAATATACTATGGTAGTGTAACTTTATGACAAGAAGTGAGAAAAATTCAAGAGTAGTTTCTAATGTCTTATAAAGCTCTTCCCTTCATTAGCTGTGATGACACATACATAGAATTTTCCTTTCTCTTAAGAATGAGCAGTCTCCATAGTAAAAACCAACAAACATGAGTACATATTTAAAGTCTTGGATGTTTATATTTTAGCTAAATGAATAATTTTTTATTTAAAGAAATGAAGAGCCATGTTGTCAGAGGTTTTGTTTTTATTTAATATCTTCCTAATAAGACAATTATAACAGAGGGTGGTACAAAGCAACTAAAATAACTTTGGCTATAAATTATCCCTCCAGAGATTATGATTTGCAGTGACACATTTTCATAAATAATGATTATAATACCACTGCATGACTACGTTTTCTTCTATGTAAATATTTGTGTCAATCCAACTTATCCCAAGTTACTCCCACTGAAGTTGCTATCGAATTGCACTGCTTAGAAACTTGAGTTTTTTGACATGTCTTGTTTCCGTGTTTGTTTCCTTGCCTGCTGCATGAGCCAGTGTGCCATCCAAGGGAACTGTCAACTCTCACTCACTCAGTTTTACGTGTCATACTATTAAAATACAATGTTTCCACCTGGTTGGTTTTTTTGTGAAAAACTGTCAATTTTGATTTCTGGGAGTATAAAGGAGCATCTACCTGTATTTACTTATGTATTACTATTATTCAAGACTCTTAACTGCAAATAATTGGCAGTTACTCAAGCTAGCTCCAGCTGAGGGGAAAGGAAGGAATTCAGACAGTCCTCTCAGGACAGAAAAGATATCAAGAATCTTGGTGGAATCCTCTCAACTTCCCTTATGTACATTCCTCTATGAAAATTGGCTTTCCCTTGCTGTGAAGTGCACACAGGAAAATATGAATGTTCCATGTTCCTGAGTTAAGTTAGACTTCTCAGCATACACAGGATCCATTCATTGTTTCTTGGTCTATTCTCAGTTTTCAAGACAGGGAAAAAGAGGTTGCCTTAATCTCACCATGGTATTAAACATTTCTCATCACAGGGAGTCGAAAACAAATCTGGCTACTGGAAATCCAACCTTTAGATAGACACGTAAAATGGTTTTGTCAACAAGGTCAAATACTTTACATATGTCTATTCTAAGCTGTCCTACCCAAAACTAGCCTTTGTGTCTTCAAATATCTGTCTGCACCGTTAGTACCACCTTTAGCCTCACTTTGAATTGAGGTTCAGGGTCTGAGAAAAGGCCTCAGGACCTAAACACAAGTGTTTTGTAATGATTAGTTCCTTTTAGAGAAAACACAAAAGGCTTTCTGATCTACTCTGTGATTCAGTTCCCTCAGGTAACTCTGGCATCAACAACACACTACTCATGGCCACTGCCTAAATTCTCACACAGAAGCTTGCTAAGCAGGTAGACACTTTAAAGCAAAGGCCAGGAAAGGAAGTTACAAGGAAGAAGCTCTGTGAGTATTCGGCAAAAACAATGCACCATTCATTCCTCTTATTAAGGAGCCATTTCCCCTTCAGGCAAATTATTTCACCAACAGACAATAATGAAGAGCTTCAGTCAGACCCTCTTGACAAACTGGGCAGAGTGCTGGACAGGTGCCACTGTCTTAGAGAGAAACACAAGGCTTTTTCAGCAGAACTTTCTCACAAAGCAACCAAGAGAGAGTACATACATCCCATCAGTCTCAGATGATCTGATTGGAAACGTCAGAGGGTGTCTTTTGAATCCAAAAGACAAGAAGGTATTTGGGCAGTTAGACAAAACTAAGAGGAAGAAAGCCAGAGACAAATTTACTTAGTAGAAGAGAGATGGATAAGACCTACATGACAGAAAATGGGAAGCAGGAATATTATTCTCTTGGCCTTTTGGTTCTGACTTTTAGAAAGTCTACAGCTCAGTGGCAGAAGATGCAGAAAGATGAAGTAGTGTTGTCAGTACAGCCAAGTACTCCCACTGACAAAGCTCAGTTTTGAAAGTATTGCTGATGCTGGTGCATATTTAACAAGACAAATATATTTGATGGGATTACACTTTATGTCATGAGCAATAGGATAAATTTAAGAAAGTTGTCATCTTTGCTAGGATTCCAAAATTACAATATGTTTCTCGGCAGAGAATTTTCTTTCTTATAACATCATGTAAGAGATGGGGAGTGGATGGCAATAGGACAAAACTGAAAGAACTGAAATTTTTACTAATGGGAAAAAAGGTCATAGTACTATAATACTTTAAAGAGAGAGAGGAAGGGGAAAGGGAAAAAGAAAGAGGGAGAAACTGAGAGAGGAAAAACAGTGAGAACCTCGCCTTATTGCTTTGAGAAGTCCCACAACCAATATCAATTTGGCTGTTTCTCCCTTTACTCTGTCCCATTTTATAAGATTTTATGGTTTTAATCACTTTAGGGAAGGGAGTGCAATAAAGGAGCAGTGTGATTTTCTAAATACACAGACTCCAGTAATTCCTAGGAGATCCCTGTCAGGATTTTAGAACAGAGAGTATGACTCTTTTATGAAAAGTAGCCACTGAAGAGAGCTCATATGTTTCTTTGATTATTATAACCAGCACTTATGTTGCATGAGACAGTATCAAGGTGCTAACCCACAAAAGGAACAGTGTTTAATATGTGGTTTGGCAGTTAATATGTTTAATATGTGCAGACTCAAGTTAGGCTACCTACCTAATTCAGATTACAATTTACCCATGTCCTTCATCCTCAAACTATGTCACTGTAACCACTGAGGTATACATTTCTGATTTTTCAGCTCACAGGATTTTCAAATTCACATTAAGGACAACATTGAAATATTTAAATAATCACCATGAAGAAGCTAATTTCCTTCCCCCACACCCCAACAAGCTCACTCCGGGACCACAGAGAAGAGACCTGACTCAGCTCCATCCTGGCACAGAGAATTAACTCTCAGTGAAATGGAAGTGAAATGAGAGGTTTGAGCAATAACATTTTATCTTTCCATGTGGTGTTATTACTGCTGGGAGATCATATTGAATCCAATGTTCCCTAACTCTGAAAAACATTCTGCCACAAAAGCCGTATAATCTTCCTACCTGACCTTTTTTTTTTTTTTTTTAAGAACTATTAATAGAATCCCTGTTATGGACTATCCAGCCATTTCAATTGCAAATCATATGTTATATTCCCTCATATGCAAATTATTATGTAGATGGGAAACGTTGAGAAGTGGTTCTTAGACAACTACATTCGTAGTAACCCTGTTTCTGCACTGGATCAGGATTCTTTGTGACAGAGGGTTATATCTTACCTATTTTTGTATCTCCAACTTCTAGCTCAGCACTTGGCACATACTAAGGGCTCAACAAATATGGAAGGAAAAAAACTGACTTCAAAGGCATCAAATGGAAAAAGCAGCAGCACCTCCATTTCTCTATTACACAGTGATGCCACTTAGAAAGTCCAGCTTGAATTCAGTTTGGGTATTTCTACTTCAGCCACAAATCAAGATCACCAGAAAATATCACGCTGATAAGGGTATCTAATGCCAAAGCCCCAAGAGTTAAGCTTGGGTTAAATTTGAATCAACTATTGATAAGTCATTCAAAACTAAGCTTTATCACTGTGATTATATTTTGGAACTCATTCTGTTGATTTCTCTGTATTAATGTTACAATGTTTATTTGTAGAGAAATGTATACTTTTGGAAACATGCTGCTTTGGGAACAGATGTGTGATGGAGGTTGTATCTTTTGCTTAATGTGTTCATCAAGAGTGGATTTTTAACACTTGATCTTCAGTTGTACATAGGTACATGGTAGCTTCTTAAAGAATATTTTATCTCAGATTTTTTAAAAAATACAACTCTCCAGTCATTGACCTTAAATTGAAACCATGTAAAGTAATACCAGTATTTAAATTTACTTTATGTTTATAATCATGCCACATCAGTTCATACATATATTTTGGAATCATGTCATGAGAATTTATTATATATAAATTCATCAAAGACAAATTCACTTCACTTTGGGCTGAAGTGTTTCCATGCTACCAAGTCAATGTCAGTGTGTTCAGTTATGTATTTTTGGTTTAAAGCTTGTAAATAATTTTAAAAAATTGTTCTATAATGAATGCCTATTTTCATATAAAAATTACTGGGAATATATTAATAATTGAAGGGAAATAATCTAACAATTAGGGAATGTTACAACAGATCAGCGCACATCACTGGAACAATGAAATGAAGTATATTGTATATCTATGGAAAGACTAGCTTTAAAGCATCTTCAATAGCATGATGTATCACATTATTCATGCCATAGTTCAGATCCTATTCACCTATTAGCCTTGCCTTTTATTAAATCTCTAACTCTGCTGCAGCAATCAACTTGGGCTAAGTTCTAGGTGATTCCCACTAGCTCAAGTTAACACAATTTGGTTCATGTCTAATATAGGGCCCCTTGCCTTTTATTGCAAGGTTTTCCTGTTGACCGTGAGGTGTGGCTTACCAGGAAGCCTGCTCACAGCAACACTCACGTGAGGGAGTTCGGATGCTATGGGTATGGACCCGGAAGAAAGAGTAGCTAGTAGATACATTCATTTCCCTTTCCTTCCCCATGACTGACAACTCATGCTGTAGCTCATAAGCTTTCTTGGAAAATGTTTCCTCAGGACTGAGATGAAAACTTCATATCGGTTCTTCATGTTTCACTTCTTTTCTCTTTAGTCCTATTCCCTGGAGCTGCGCTTTCTAATAAAGTACAAGGACATAAGGCTTTGCCTCGAGCTCTGCTTTCTGAACAAACCAAGACATTTAGAATGTCCTAGAAAGAAGACTTTCAGGCCACCATTTTGGAGTTGGAATATCAAGTTGTCAGATGGCAGCAAGCATTTTGGCTTCATATGGTGGGGATAGCATAGAAATCTGCATAGAAATCTCTGCAGATTCGTGCAGAGATCTGTTATCCTTTCTCCCTATTATATTATAGTCTATAGAGTCTTTGATCATCTTGACATCTGAGTGAACAAACTGGTCCAATAATTTGATGATATCCTACTAATATGATCCTGTGAGTAAGAAGCAGCAAGTTTGCTAAATGCCCTAGTAAGACATAGGTATGTCAGAGAGGTAGAAACAAGATCCACAAATCCTCACTGTTGCCTCATTAGTGAAGCTCTTCTGGACCTAGTGGCTCCCCTGTGGCTAAGATGGTAAAGAATCTGCCTGTAATCCAGGAGAACCATGTTTGATCCCTGGGTCAGGAAGATCTCCTGAAGAAGGGAACGGCTACCCACTCAAGGATTCTTGCCTGGAGAATTCCATAGACAGAGGAGCCTGGTGGGTCACAAAGAGTCAGACATGACCAAGTGACTAACACTGTCTGGACCTGGTGGCCTGGAGCCATTAAGGCAAAGGATGTGGTTCCATCTGCACCTTACACCAAGAAAAAAGAGGCCAAACACTTGCACTCAGGATTTTGGAACAAGCACATACGATACTTTTGCTCAAGCCCCTGTATTTGGAGACCCTTGACTGGCACTTAGAGTAAGAGAGGAATCTGACATACATACAGGCAGAGGTGTACGCTCCTGTGTCACCCGGACCCTCTGGCCAATTATTTCAATAGTGGTGTCAGAGGTGTCCACAGTGGAATAGGGTGCTCTGTGGAGTCCCTGGAAAATCTCAACAGAAAAATGCACATCACAAACCCCTAGAATTATGGAGCAAAACTATGCCTTCATGGACAAAAATTACTCTGTTTAATAAACAGTTCCCAGGGTACCCAAGCCCTCAAAGAGACTGAGTAACTGTGCTTTAGGAAGTGACTAATTGGTTTAGAAACAGCCCATTTTGAACTCCGTGTTATCAGAAATGAGCCATAATGCAGGGTAGCAGTTCCATTTGATTATATTTTGTGGAGAGGGTGTTAGGAGTTCCATCAGAGTAGCAGGTAATCAGACTTCATGTCAATCACCCCTATTGTTCTGACATCTTGGCTCCAACTCACATCAAGGGCCATAAGAGAATTTTCCTTTACAGTCAGTGGAGAAGAAATGAACTTGAGCCTGGTTCACAGGTGAGATGACACAACAGGAGAATAGATTGTAGGTTGCTGCCACATTGAGACCCACACCAGGTGGCCCTAAGAAACAGAGGGAATGGACCCCAAGGCCACGTAAGTGGTGCATTTATCAGTCACTTTGCTATCACATTTTTTCTCTTTCCTTTTTTTGGCTATGTTGGGTCTTTGTTGTAGCCCGCAGGCATTTCTAGTTGCAGCCCGTAGGTTTAGTTACCCTTGACATGTGGGATCTTAGTTCTCTGAACAGGGGTTGAACTTGTATTCCCTGCATTCGAAGGCAGATTCTTAACCATTAGACAACCAGGGAAGTCACTATTACATCTTTATACTAGCTTTTCCGCATCCTTCTCTATTTCATTTGCCCTCCCCTGTTCTGATCCCTAGATAATAGTCTAAAATAAAGCCCCAGGTTCTGATTTCTTGAAAACTAGGTTCAGTTCAGTTCAGTGACTCAGTCGTGTCAGACTCATGCGACCCCATGAATCGCAGCACGCCAGGCCTCCCTGTCCATCACCAACTCCTGGAGTTAACACAGACTCACATCCATCAAGTCCATGATGCCATCCAGCAATCTCATCCTCTGTCGTCCCCTTCTCCTCCTGCCCCCAATCCCTCCCAGCATCAGAGTCTTTTCCAATGAGTCAACTCTTCCCATGAGGTGGCCAAAGTATTGCAGTTTCAGCTTTAGCACCATTCCTTCCAGAGAAATCCCAGGGTTGATCTCCTTCAGAATGGACTGGATGGATCTCCTTGCAGTCCAAGGGACTCTCAAGAGTCTTCTCCAACACCACAGTTCAAAAGCATCAATTCTTCGGTGCTGAGCTTTCTTCACAGTCCAACTCTCACATCCATATATGACTACTGGAAAAACCATAGCCTTGACGAGACGGACCTTTGTTGGCAAAGTAATGTCTCAGCTTTTGAATATGCTATCTAGGTTGGTCATAACTTTTCTTCCAAGGAGTAAGCGTCTTTTAATTTCATGGCTTCAATCACCATCTGCAGTGATTTTGGAGTCCAGAAAAATAAAGTCTGACACTGTTTCCATTGTTTCCCCATCTATTTCCCATAAAGTGATGGGACTGGATGCCATGATCTTCGTTTTCTGAATGTTGAGCTTTAAGCCAACTTTTTCACTCTCTTTTTTCACTTTCATCAAAAGGCTTTTTAGCTCCTCTTCACTTTCTGCCATAAGGGTGGTGTCATCTACATATCTGAGGTTATTGATATTTCTCCCGGCAATCTTGATTCCAGCTTGTGTTTCTTCCAGTCCGGCGTTTCTCATGATGTACTCTGCATATAAGTTAAATAAGCAGGGTGACAATATACAGCCTTGACGTACTCCTTTTCTGATTTGGAACCAGTCTGTTGTTCCATGTCCAGTTCTAACTGTTGCTTCCTGGCCTGCATACAGATTTCTCAAGAGGCAGGTCAGGTGCTCTGGTATTCCCATCTCTTTCAGAATTTTCCACAGTTTATTGTGATCCACACAGTCAAAGGTTTTGGCATAGTCAATACAGCAGAAACACATGTTTTTCTGGAACTCTCTTGCTTTTTCCATGATCCAGCAGATGTTGGCAATTTGATCTCTGGTTCCTCTGCCTTTTCTAAAACCAGGTTGAACATCAGGAAGTTCACAGTTCATGTATTGCTGAAGCCTGGCTTGGAGAATCTTGAGCATTACTTTACTAGCATGTGAGATGAGTGCAATTGTGCAGTAGTTTGAGCATTCTTTGGCATTGCCTTTCTTTGGGATTGGAATGAAAATTGACCTTTTCCAGTCCTATGGTCACTGCTGAGTTTTCCAAATTAGCTGGCATATTGAGTCCAGCTCTTTCACAGCATCATCTTTCAGGATTTGAAATAGCTCTATGGAATTCCATCACCTCCACTAGCTTTGTTCATAGTGATGCTTTCTAAGGCCCACTTGACTTCACATTCCAGGATGTCTGGCTCTAGATGAGTGATCACACCATCGTGATTATGTGGGTCGTGAAGATCTTTTTTGTACAGTTCTTCTGTGTATTCTTGCCACCTCTTCTTTATATTTTCTGCTTCTGTTCAGTCCATACCATTTCTGTCCTTTATCCAACAACACAAGAGAAGACTCTACACACGGACATCACCAGATGGTCAACACCAAAATCAGATTGATTATATTCTTTGCAGCCAAAGATGGAGAAGCTCTATACAGTCAACAAAAACAAGACCAGGAGCTGACTGTGGCTCAGATCATGAGCTCCTTATTACCAAATTCAGACTGAAATTGAAGAAAGTAGGGAAAACCACTAGACCACTCAGGTATGACCTAAATCAAATTCCTTATGATTATACAGTGGACGTGAGAAATAGATTTAACGGCCTAGATCTGATAGACAGAGTGCCTGATGAACTATGGACTGAGGTTCGTGACATTGTACAGGAGACAGGGATCAAGACCATCCCCATTGAAAAGAAATGCAAAAAATCAAAATGGCTGTCTGGGGAGGCCTTACAGATAGCTGTGAAAAGCCAAGGAGGAAAGGAACGATATAAGCATCTGAATGGAGAGTTCCAAAGAATAGCAAGAAGAGATAAGAAAGCCTTCTTCAGTGATCAATGCAAAGAAATAGAGGAAAAGAACAGAATGGGAAAGACTAGAGATCTCGTCAAGAAAATTAGAGATCTCTTCAAGAAAATTAGAGATACCAAGGGAACATTTCATGCAAAGAAAACTAGGTTAAGACACATTAAAAAAAATCATCATGATATAAAGTTATATGAACAAAGATAGAATATAAAATTATATATCTGAGAGACTTGCTTTGTACAAAGTAATATCTAGAAAAAATGTTAACAATATATATTAAACAGTGTTAACAGGTGCTATTTCTTGGGAGCAAGACTAGAAATGGCTATTTATTTTATATTCTATAGTCTCCAAGTTTAATACATTGAACATAGGTTATTCAAACGCAGAAAAAAATGTTCTATGGGACAAACTATCAGCAGGTTTCTGTAACAGAAAGCAGTCTAAGGGCATGGTCATGGTATAAGACAGATGAAAAGTAAACAATATTTCATGGGAAACAAGTATGCAACTTGAAATCAAACAAATGCCAAGGAAAATGTCAGAAGCTAATGAAGGGTCAAGGGAAGATAAGCACTTCAGTCCTGAATAGTTTATCATGGTCTTATTTGGGGGCTGAGGTCTTTTCTGATACATATATGTTATAGAAAATCTTGGAAAAGAAAATGGCAATCCACTCCAGTATTATTGCCTGGGAAATCCCACAGACAGAGGAGCCTGGCAGGCTAAATTTCATGGGGTCGCCAAAGAGACACGACAGAGCAAATAAACAACAACAACACAGAAAATCTACCATCAATACCTAATGGAGGTATCCCGTGAGAAATATATTTTCCAATTAAAAACTGGACAACATCTGAAAGTGTAAGTAGAGAATGCTAATGAAGTCTGGGGGGAAATATTTGAAATTTGAAAAAAGTCAAGGCTTCCTGGTCTGTGAAGTTATGGAATACAGGAGTAGCTAACTCCAGTAACAAGATAATATAGGTATGACTAGATAAAACATATGATTATATTAACATGTGCAAAAGAAATCTATCTTAGGAAGTGGACTGTATTTAGACAAATTTATGAAGACTTGAGGATAGAATACAAAAGTGCAAAGGCACTGCTACTGCTGCTAAGTCACTTCAGTCGTGTCCGACTCTGTGTGACCCCATAGACAGCAGCCCACCAGGCTCCCCCGTCCCTGGGATTCTCCAGGCAAGAACACTGGAGTGGGTTGCCATTTCCTTCTCCAATGCGTGAAAGTGAAAAGTGAAAGTGAAGTCGCTCAGTCGTATCCGACTGTTAGCGACCCCATGGACTGCAGCCTACCAGGCTCCTCCATCCAGAGGATTTTCCAAGCAAGAGTACTGGAGTGGGGTGCCATTGCCTTCTCTGGCAAAGGGGCTAGTAGGTAAGTAAAACAATTCTTATTTGGCATGAGAAGAGTAGGAATGCTCTTCTTGATTACAGGAAAGGGGAGGGATATAGGGGATGTTAGGGGTCAGAGATAAGAGACTGAATGAGGAGGATGGGTAAAGACAGGGAGTATGATGTGCCCTACCTACCAGCCATGGCTCTAGAGCCCGGAATGCTGGGCGGGAACGGATTTCCTGTAAGACCATGAACAAGCTCAGTTTGTTACAAAGCAGAGATGGTGCTCAACCATGTAGACGTACAGAAGGACAGAGCACAGAGGTTGAACGGGGGCTGTGGGTTGTCACAGAATGTAGGACGGGGGCCAAGGACAAGTAGACCAGATCCCAGGTACATGGACTTCTTGGGGGGTGGGTGCTGGTTGCAGACCTCATGACAGTGAGATGTCATGTAAGCCAATGTAAATTTGTGCTATGTGGGGGTCAGGATGAAGAAGCACAGTTTGAATTGATGGCCAAAGAGCAAAACAAGGAAACTAGATACCAGAGAAGAGGGTGCACCCTAAGTGACTTCCTGGTACCTGTCACCCTCTCTGCCCAATTTTTAAAGTAAGAACAGAAATATACAGTAGCCATCCTGGAAGAAATTTCTGCAGCGATTTATTTAAAAAATAAAGCTAGACCCTGTAAATGGGGTTAGGCAAGTCATTATAACTTGGAAGTTCATTCAAAGAATGCAGTTTTAAAATAAAATAACAAGCATTCGGTGACATTAATGTTGATTTTGCCCACAAAATCAGATAGGACCACAAGACTTCATATTTCACTTGTAACTTTCAATGATTGATTCCAATCTGGCCGATCCAGGAGGAGGAAATATTCTTGGGGAAAGAAAAGACACGTGATGGTGCTTGTCAGAGAGAAGAAAATAGAGGGTAGGGAGAATGAGACTGAGGAACAAAGGGGGTGAAATTAAAGAGGGATGAGGCCAGCTTCTTGCAAGGGCACAAGGCCCTGTATTAAGATTCCCAGTGTGGTTGAATGCCCTTTTTTCCGGGTTTTGAAATTCTTAATTTTTCCTCTGTACAAGTTATATAGCTGGCTCTGAGGCAGAGGTATAAAGGAAGAAAAGTTGAAATGGAAATAAAGAAACATAGGAATTATTTTAACTCTAGTTAAAAGAAAAGAACTCAGAGGGAAAACAGACTTTCCGGGGTAGGTACTTGGTGAAAATGGCACAATGTCAAGTTGAATGGGATGGGAAGAAACTGGGTCATGCAAAATATTTAATGCTGTTTTACTGTCATTAAGTGCTCAAAGAAGCTTATCTGGGCATCCTCTTAATGTCTCTAGACCTGCAGGCTTAGAGAAAGAGCTAAACAAATATACAAATGTGATAAGAGGAATAATGTAAACCAGGAAGCTGAACAAGTGTCCATGCATGTGTAAAGGCTGATGGCAGGGTAGGGGCATGTCCTTCAAAGGATGAGACTGGGGCATTTGTGGGACATTGGTATCAGTGACTTAGAAGACTAGAGAGGAGGGCCAGGCATACAATAAATTGAAGTGCCATTATACCATATAACGCTGATACATTAAAGGGTCAAAAATCCAACCTGAAGTCAATCTACCTCACGGAAAGTTTCCCAACAGGTAGAATTATATGATAGCATTTTGTCTGTCACAGGCACTCTTTGAGACACTGGAAATCTGAGGGTACATCAGAAAGGTCATGAATCTCGTCCTAAGAGAGCTTGTAGCTTAGTGAGCCTCCTTATATAACTTCATTAATGTTGTAATCAGTGTGTTGAAGAAAACATAATGAGTTATAAAAATTTATGTACTGGAAGCTTATTCTAGGATGAGAAAGGGAATTTGAGAGCCTTCCTGAAGAAGTAATATTTAAATTGAGATCGGCATGTATAGAAGTGGGCCAGGTCTGGGGTGCAGGAATTATGGAAGTATTTCGGGCACAGAGCTGCTGTAGCAATTACATTCATAATGCTCAGTCATGTCTATTTGTGACCTCCTCGAATATAGCCCGCCAGGCTCCTCTGTCCATGGAATTTTGGCAGACAAGAATACTGGAGTGGGTTGCCCTTTCCTACTCCAGGGATCTTCCTGAGCCAGGGATCAAACCCATGTCTCCTGCATTGGTAGTGAATTCCTCACCGCTGCACCACCTGACAAGCCACTTCATGTGAGGCCTAAAAGCCCCAGAACTGTACCTGACTACCGAGGGCAGTGAGTCACGCACAGTAGATGCTCAGTAAATACTTACAGGCTGAATGAATGAAAGAAAGAAACAAAAGCAAATGATGTGTTCTAGGATAGCACTAAACTTTGAAAAGCTCTAAGCCAATAGGATCAAGATAAAATTAACCCTTCAAAGAGTAAGTTGATTGTAGTCAATAAAAAAATAGATGTGGAAATAGATTCAGGATACAGTGGGGAAAATGTTAGTCACTCAGTCGTGTCCGACTTTTTGTGAACCCAGGGTCTGTGAGGCTCTTCTTGTCATGGGATTCTCCAGGCAAGAATGCTGGAGTAGGTGGCCATTCCCTTCTCCAGCAGATCTTCTTGACCCAGAGATCAAACCTGCATTTGCAGGTGAATTCTTTACCATCTGAGCCATCAGATAGCTATCGCTATAAAGTGGGAAAAAGACACCATTTATTAACCATCAAGGTCTGAAACAGCTTGAATCACTCCTATTTAGAATCACAGTCCTCAGAGACCAGCACTTTTTCACAAGCCGTACACTAAGGAAGTCCATCCACTGTTTTAAAAAGCTGTATTGCCTACACTTATGTAATGCAGTTCTAAGCAATGGATCATCCTGCGTAGAAACCAGCTCAGCCCTAGTAATTCCACAGGCCTTTGAGTAAACTATCATGCATTGCTTATGAGCAATTAAGGCTTGAGGAGAAATGCTTCTCTTTTATTTTCTTTCAGTCTAAGCAAGCCTGACCACTGACCAAGACAGAGAGCTTTTATTGCCTAATTCTTAAGTCACTCTGCAGAACTGTTTGACTTGGATAGGAATGTGAGGCTTAATTAACAAAGACTCACTGTGGTGAGGAACTCAGGACTCCCTCCCCCTTTCTTTTCTGTGATTCCATTGTCGCCACTCTAGGGCTGCTCCACCCACAGAGTCAATTTTCTGAAAGAGTGACTCCAGTCCTTGCAGCCAAAAGGAAAAGAAAATTGGAACCTTACTTAAATTATTGTTTGCACCCTTATACTTTATAGTCACCTAAAAATTTCCTGTTTTAACCATCTAATCTTGCTGTTTCTAAGTGAACATAGTGTAATTTAAAATATTTATTTTGTAAATTAGTATTCCTTACCTCTCACATGTAAAAAAAAAAGTCATAAATACCAGTAGACTCTATATAAAAACTACAATCTTTTCATCATTTCTTTGATGAAGCCCACTACATGTAATAACCAGATAGACCAGGAGCTCTTGAAAAGCAAGAACTACATCATTCATATTTAAACTATTGTAATTCTATTTTTAATGTGTCTGATACACATTAGCTTCCTGTCTACTAGTTTCCTCTCTATGATTAAGTTTCCGCTCTAGCCTAATTCCCCATTGAGAGATTTTTTAAAATCCATTTTTATTTATCATTTATTTTGTGCCAAACACTGAGCCAGGCAGGCAGCACATTCACATGATTTCATTGGTTAAATGAGTCCATACAGACAAAGTCCTAATAATAATTCCAGGCACAGAGTAAGCACTGAATAATATTGGCTATGAATTTATCTTTTAATCAGCACATAGCTGGCAGTATCTGATGAGACAGGTATTATAATTCCTACAGTACAGCGAAGATAGTACTCAGTGAGAGAAGCATGTAGCAAATTGCCTGAAATGACCCAGCCAGTTTGTGTCTGAAGTCATAAGTGTCTCCTCGCTGCACCTGATTTCAGAATATTCCTGGTACAGATCTTGTGGCTTGACAAAAATATGTACCCTGAAAATATAGAAACTGAAGCCTAATTCAGACTTACGGCATAGTATAAAGTCCGTGCAGACAGAAGAATACTGACTTACCGCTTGGGGGAAATGAAGTCCGCAGGTTAAGGAACACAGGCTGCAGAAACTGTGGCAAAATTGGAGAAGGCAGCCAGTCATTGCGCGCGCGTGCGCGCGTGTGCGTGTGCGTGCGTGTGTGTGTACATGCGTTTGTGTGTTTGTGGGTCCAACAGCACAGACCAACCTAGAGTGCTCACTCCTCAAGCAGGTTTACTAAGCACGAGCTTTGTATTGTGCACTGGGTTGACACTGGGCAATCAGACCAAGATGGGTAAGTTAGGAGTGCTAAACTGTCCTCAGGGAGCTAACAGCCTAAGAACAAAACAGACCCAAGACAAACAAGCAAAGCAAAATAACTGCAAACTGGGATATATCATATGATGAAAGCAAATGGGATATTGAGGTAAGAGATTTGGTTAATAAAATTTAGGTATTCAGGAAGTAGTCCTCATAGCTTTTGAATTTCATATTTACTTTTTAAATAAGTGCTATTACAAACCACAAAAATGTATCATGAATAAGTACATACTGCCATATAAGTAAAATATTTTTAAGTTATTTTAAAAAATCCATTAATATAATGCACCATATCCTGCTGAAGTCAGAATCAAAATAGGAACTCTCCTACTTTATCATTTATAGACCTTAAATAGAAAAGTTAAAAAAAATAAAAGTATACATTTCAATGCTATTCTCTCAAGTCATCCCACTCTCTCCTTAAAATATAAATTAAACCAATAAAAATAAAAGAAAGAAGAGTTTTAAAAGTTGAACAGAAATAAAATTTGTCTTTATTTGTGGGTAGAGTGAAAGACAAATACAAATGGAAACATAATATATGAAAAATGGCATTTGGAAATTTCTTCCATACGAACAAAAAACACAGTGATCATAAATTTAAAGACTGATGTGCTCAATAACATCATATTTCAAAAGACCCATAACCAAAGTCAAAAGTTAAACAACAGGGCGGGGGGCGGGGGGGTGGTGGTCAAGATTTACCTAAATAAATAGACAAAGAATCACAACCAGAATTCTGACTAATCATGTTGAAGAAGACAAGCAATAGATAAGAAAAATGGTCACAGGATGTGAACAGCCATGTGACAGAAGAGGAAATCAAGATGGGCAATAAACTTGTGAAATGATGTTCAGCTTCACCAGTAGTGAAGGGGGACACAAGTATTAATAAAAAAAATAATGAAAGAAAATGTCCTACTCTTCTCTTTTATGAAACTTTATAAAAAGCCTAGAAACTTCAGGTGTTGGAGACGATGTGAAGAAATGGTATCTCTGATCCTGGTGGAAGTAAAAATTGGTATAGACCCTTTGGAGAACAGTTTGGCTGTATCTGTTGTGCATATATAAGAGGAAGAGGGTAATGCTGACATCTGTAGATGATGTTAATATAAGGATGTTCAGTGTAGTGCTGACACCAAGAGTAAATATCATGAAGTGATTTGTTTCCGAGAACATGGAAAAATCATACAGTGAACAGTATACAACTAGCCATTAAATAGCCTTACTAGCATAGATATATGGTTTGAATGGGAGGAAAAAGCCAAATTCCAAAATGAGAACATTCGTGGGTATTTTGAAAACCTACAATTTAATACACTGTATTTCATGTAATAAAAATATCACAATGAGACCAAGGGGGCCATCCATCAACTTTAGAATAGTGGTGTATTTTTGGAGAGGGGAAGGAAAGCTCAGGGCATCTATCTGTATTCCCAGTACAGTGCCCTATAAAGCTTGCATTCATAAACCAGCTCACCGTGAATTCATGTTAGTAAAGACTCTAGTGACTCAGATTAATAAATTCCTTTCTTCTTTATTGATGATGGTGACTTGACACACTTTTCAAAAGATCTTGGCTCATTTCTGTTTAAAGTTTCTTTGGGAAAATTCAAGGATGCCAAATCCTTCCATGACTGCTAAAGTTGGCAGGTTACCATTATTAAAATTGTTACCATATTGTGATGAACTTCTGGTAGTTGTGTTAATCAAATTGCATGAGAATGTCATTCCCTTAAAGGAAATATCTGGTTTCACCAGCCTGTAAATCTGTATTAACAATTCTAAGTCACTGGCTCAAACTGAAATCCAGTACCTGGTTCATAGCAATCAACTGCAGATAAATCAGTTGGAGGCATTTAGCCATCTTCTCTAAGAGACGCTGTTAATATTAAAATACTCAATGGCACCTGCATAGTATGTTTGCCTTCATACACTATTGCTAGTTTCTTTGTAAGTTTGCCAAGTGTTTTCAAATGTACCCCCTGGGAAAATGACCTATCAGTAATTTTTCCTGCATTTTCTCAGGCTGATAGAGAGCAGGTCTTTGATCATGCTGACCGAGGGCTGCACTACTTAGAGTTCTAAGCACAGAGACACTTTATGCTTGTGCAGCTAGGCAAAGCTTTGTGCCAGCGCTGGATATCTGTATGTCTTACATAAAGCTTAAAAGCTGAAATCATGACCTACAGGTTGGAGAAACAGAATGACTCTATATTTCAACTAAAATTATGTTAGGCTCTTTTTGATCCTCTGAAATGCCAGTAATTTGCTCTTTTCCATTACTTTTCTCCACCAAATCTTCTTTCCTTCCCACTCAATCCCTCCTCCCACACTCTCTCTTAAAGGTATACAGAAAATAACTTGTTTTTCACAGACAGAGGAATATTATTTTCATTATCTGAGTTAAAAAGCTAATAGTAATAAAGCCATAATTTTCAATGAACCAAGACAAAAATCACCATTCCTTTTTCTTTGTTTCTGAGAGGCAGGAGAACAAGTGTTATTTAGGCATATCATACTCTTAAGACAATGGAAAACATTAGGGGAATGGATTTCACATCAGAAAATCTAAGAAGGAAAAATCCTTTCTTGAATGGTGTTATGTTTCTTTTTCCAGAGAAGGCAAAAGGTCCAGTAAGATGAAAGCAAAGCCAGGATGCCTGTGACAGCAGTGAAGTTCACTTTTTTTTTTTTTCTGAGGCAGAGAAAGAAATCCGACAAATTAATTCTCATTGGAAGGTGTGTCAGATTTCATTTTCTGACTGAGAAATCTATTTTATTTTATTTCCCCCCCACACCCAACATCTCTCCTTCTCACTGCTCCTCCTCCTATATATTACATTGAGAAATAAAGCAATTTCAAAAAATACTTGTTTAATTATTTGACTCTGGTCCATCACATTATCACTGAGAATTGGTTTCCTCACTTGCCAAATGCGGCTTCCTTTACCTAACTCCCTGAGTACTTATAAAGTTCAGCTGTTGGGAGAAAACTGGTCAAAAATAGAAACATTTGCAGGAGTTTGGGCATGAGGATGTGTGTCACTGAAATATGATCACCCAGGTGAGAGGAGGGTGGGCTCTATAGGTTTGGGGATGAGCAAGTATTCTCACAAAAACATTTCATTTCTTAAAAAAAAAGATTAACCCTGTGCCAGACAAAAAAGAAACAGAAAAAAACCAAACCACAAGTCTTTGCCCCCAAATAATGGTTTGTAGCCCCTGTAGTAATAAAAAGGATGGGCTCTGGTTTAGGACAGCTTAAGAGTTAGAAATCACCTCCAAATACTTGGGTTGTCAACTGATTTAGGGAGTATACTTAATTTCTACCTCCCACTCCGCCTTTTATTGCACATAACATTGTGTAAGTTTAAGATGCACAAATGTGTTGACTTGCTACACTTACAAAGTACAAAATGATTATCATTAAAGCCTTAGCTACCACTTGCATCTCATCACATATTTACCATTTCTTTTTTGTACTGAGGTCATTTAAGATCTACTCTCTTAGCAACATTCAAGTATAAGATGCAGTATTATTAGCTATCATTGCTACACATTAGACTTATAACTTATAACTGGATTGCACTCTGTGACCAACATCACTCATTCTCACTTCAGTTTAGTTCAGTTATGTCTGACTCTGTGAACCCATGGACTGCAACATACCAGGCTTCCCTGTCCATCACCAACTCCAAGAGCTTGCTCAAACTCATGTCCACCGAGTCAGTGATGCCATCCAATCATCCCATCTTCTGTTGTCCCTTTCTTCTCCTGCCTTCAGGCTTTCTTAGCATCAGGGTCTTTTCCAATGAGTCAGTTCTTTGCATAAGGTGGCCAAAGTATTGGAGCTTAAGCTCATTCTCACTACTCCTCATCTCACCAGCCCTTGGTAAACACTATTTTGCTCTCTGCTTCTCTGAGTTTGTCTTTTTTAGTTTCTTCATGTAAATTATATTATACAGTATTTGTCCTTTTCTTACCTGGGAAGTTACTTAATTTCTTTGTCTTGATTTCCAACAAATGTTAACCATTGTATTTCCACATTAAAACATAAGGATACTAATTGTATATCCCTCCTACTGTGTTGTGAGTCTTAAACAATATCATATATGGACAAACTACTTCCTTCATAATTATTTGTTGTTACCATATCATTACCTTACACAAAATAATTTTCTATACAGATGTAAGAAGTTTTGGTTTGCTTTACTATTGTTTGCTATATGATACTCAAATAAAAAATTATAAATATAAAATCAAATATAAATTCCAGATAAATTAATCACTTTCAGGATGTAGAAGACATTATTTTAAATGTTATAATTCTTTTACATGCAGATAAATTTTAAGCTATTATATCTTTGTGGGATACATTCTTATTAATTCCAACAAAAGAAACCTATTTTTAAATTTTCACTGAGAATAAAACTAGATCTAAATAAGAGAATATTTTTCTGGGGTGGGGGGGGAGTTTCAGACAGAAAAGATAAAAAAACATTGGCATAATCCGTCAAAGGGCTTCCCTTGTGGCTCAGCTGGTAAAGAATCTGCCTGCAATGCAGGAGACCTGGGTTCCATCCCTGGATTGGGAAGATCTCCTGGAGAAGGGATAGGCTACCCACTCCAGTATTCTGGCCTAGGGAATTCCATGTACTGTATAGTCCATGGGTCGCAAAGAGTCGAACACGACTGAGCAACTTTCTCACACACAGTCCATCAAAAATAGACCTACAAAGCTTCCTTTTTTTTCTTGTGAAATATATCATGCACACTGAAGTATAGACAATGATACATAATTTGAAGAATAAAAATAAAGCAATCACCCGTAGAGCCATCATCCAAGTTAAGTAACAGAATACTGCTGGTAATGTCTTAGCAGCTTCCTGTGTACCCCTCCCAAATGAATTTCCTTTCCTTCCCACAAATGTAATCATAATCATCTCTGTGATAACTAATTTCTTTCCTTCCTTCTATGCATGAAGATTTAAACAATACATTATTTAGCTTGGCCCAATTGGGACTTTGTTAAAATAGAATCACATTGTATAAATTCCATATCCACTTTTTTCACTCAACATTGTGTTGATATAATTTTTCTGTGTTGTTGTGTGTAGCTGCAGTATGTTCGTTTTCCTTGTAGCAAAATATGATAAAATCTTCACTGGTGGCGTAGATGATAAAGAATCTGCATGCAATGCAGGAGACCCATTTTGATCCCTGTGTTGGGAAGATCCCCAGGAGATGGAATGGCTACCCACTCCAGTATTCTTGATTGAAGAATTCCATGGACAATAGGAGCATGTGTGCACATATCATGATTTACTTATTCAATCTGTATTAGATGAACATTTGTGTTGTTTTCATTTAAAGTTGCTCTAAATTATTTTGTATACGTTTCTAGGTAAACATGAAAAAGAGTTTCTCTAAAGTATGGATCAAGAGTGGAATTCAGGATGAGAATAAATGCATATCCTCAAATATGCAGGAAAATGTCAAACTATTTTCCAAATCGGTTCTATCAATTGACTCTCTGCTCCATAGGGGATGAGATTTCCCCTTGTTCCACATTCTCACCAATATTTGATACGGTCAACAATTTTTTTCCAGGCTCCATACAGGACAGGAATTTTTCCAGAACTTTAATCTGATCACATCTTTATTTTCAGCTCTTCAAAGGATCCTGTTACTAACAAAATAAGGTCTCAAATCCTTAGTCTAAACCAGAAGGCTATGCTTTATCTGATCCAGTTGTTATATATTTAAATGTTGCTAGCTTTATGGTCCAGAGTTGTACACTATAGTGGTTTTAATTTGCATTTCCTTGGATACTAAGAGAATCAAGCATCTTTTGTCAGGTTATCTTAAAGTCCATGAGCGCTTTTCTGACTACATCTTCAGCTTAGCTTTCTCTAAGGCTGTTTGTTTATTATCCTTTTGTATGAGGGTTGTTTGTTTTTTTTTATGTTGTAGTAATTCACTCAGCCAAATATATGTGGTTATAACAATTACAATTTCTATTTTTCAGTTCCATATGTGGTATCTCTTGGTGAAAAGAAGTTAAATTCAATGTAACTAAATTTACTAATCTTTTCTATAATTTATAGTTTATGTTGTTGTTCAGTCACTCAGCCAAGTCTCTCTTTGTGACCTCATAGACTGCAGCACGCCAGGCTTCCCTTGTCCTTCACCATTTCCTGGAGCTTGCTCAAACTCATGTCCATTGAGTTGGTGATACCATCCAACCATCTTGTCCTCCGTTGTCCCCTTCTGCTCCTGCCTTCAATCTTATAATTTATAGTCTGTTTTGTTTAAGAAATTCTGAGGATATAAAAGTATTATTCACATTAATTTTAGAATCTTTATAATTTTGCTTTTCACATTTATAACTGAGTCACCTGGAATGGATTTTTTATAAGGTAATGATCCAATTTAATTTTTCCCTTCATGTATAATCAATTGTTCCACATTCATTTACTGAAAAGTCCAGGTCTTTCTCAGTAAAATGCCTTTTTTGCATGTAATTTTTACTATATTCAGTGTTCTACTCATTTGACAATTTTTATATCCCTGTACCAGTAGACACTCCTCTCATCAACAGAGCTTTTTAAGTCTTCATGTCTGATAGGGAAAGTATGCCTAGCTTGCTTTTCAAGAGTATCTTGATGGTTTGGGCTCTTTGCATTTTCATATAAATTTCTCATTCACTTTGAAAAATTCCATTAAAAAATTTAAAAGCATTAGCTCTACAGATGAATTAAGTGAAAAGTGACACTCACAGTATTGAGCCCTCTGTGCCATGAATATATCTGTGTATTTGCTTTTTGAAAAATGTATTTCCATAGAGTTCTACAAGTCATTCCATAAAGATTTTGGACCAATGTTGTTGGATTTATTTCTAGTTACTTTAGGTTTTGATGTTAATATAAATGATACACTTTTTAAAAAAGACTCATTTGAATTCTTTTTGCTACTATTTTTGAAGTGCAACAGATTATTGTATATTAATTTTCCATCTACACTCTTACTATATTCTTATTCCTAACAATTTACTGTTTGCAGATTTTTATTCTTTTGTATATTCTATGTATTATCTGCAATAAATGACAGCTTTGTTTCTTCCGTTCAGATTTTTACACCTTTTATGTACCTTGCCTTATACAACTGGCTCAGACCTCCAGTGTAATATTGAATAGAAATAGTAATAGAAAATATCTTTGTCCTTTTCAGATTTTAAGGGGAAGAATTTTGGTAACTTACTACTGAATATCATGTTTGTGTATGAAAGAATGTTGAATTATAGGACATGAAAGGCTTTGATGAGCCTATATTAAGATGATATATACATTTATGTTAGGTATTTTACATTTATGTTCATTAGTGAATTTGACTTGAACTTTTTCTTAATATTCTCATTAGTTATTCTGGTATTATAATTTTGTAGGTTAACTTTAAAAAATAAGTAGCAAGGGGAGAATATTGCTGTCTTTTTCTGTCTTCTCACATATTGAAATTATTTCTTTAGCACAGAGTACAACACTGCTGCAGTCACAATGACATGTGACCCATAAATCAATTTTCCTTTTCTGCATGGCACACAGCTAGATTGTAATTTTCTGCCTCCACAGTTATGTGGGGTCATTTGTTACCTTCTAGCCAATGGACTGTGGTCTACATTGTGAGAGGAAATGAAATATTGTATGTAAAAGTCCTTCACCATAATGAATATTTACATCTGATACTTTTTTTTAAAACTGTCCTCATTTCTTAGTGATGGGTAATAATATAAATAAGAAATGGTATTGTGTGGATTAGAATTTGTAGATAAAAGGCCTGGAAGCTAAATTTGTGTCTAATAAATGTAAACTGTTACTGTCATCTGGTGCAATAATGGTATGTTGATAATAATACCATTATATATTTTGGATATATATTTTATGTTAAAAAAAGTGTATAACTCTAGTTTCCAAAAGAAATAAAGTAGAAATTAAAGAAATATAATTATGGAAAATAAAACTGTTTGCAAATAAGTTACCCTGGAAAAAAAAGTGAATGACTCTTGGTGACCTCATGGACT
Organism: Capricornis sumatraensis; assembly: GCF_032405125.1. NCBI lineage: Eukaryota > Metazoa > Chordata > Mammalia > Artiodactyla > Bovidae > Capricornis > Capricornis sumatraensis. The sequence goes on along the minus strand of NC_091074.1, from coordinate 39,758,888 downwards.
AGGCTTCTCTGCTCGTGGAATTCTCCATGGAAGAACACTGGAATGGGTAGCCAATCTCTTCTTCAGAGGATCTTCCCAACCCAGGGATGGAACCTGAGTCTCCTGCCTAGCAAGCAGATTCTTTACCATCCGAGCCACCAGAGAAGCCCCCAAAAGTTACCCTAGACAACTATTATACAAACACTCTATTTTATTTGGAATTAAGTGAAATGGACAAAAATGTCATTGTGGGAATATTTTCAGAACTCCAAAGCATTCTGTTCACCAGGCATCAAAATGGCTAAGAGGGAGAGCAGGAAAAGTTAGGAAGTCAGTTTTTGTATCCTTCTTTGCAAGGTTCCTTTCTGGCATGATAGAGACTAGAAATCTGAGAAACTTCTAGATCTTTCACAGACTGGAGGGTCTCTCATTTCTGGAGGTTTCACCACCTCTGTTACATTTGGAGTGATAACAAGTTGAGTTTAGGCAGGAGTAATGATGTTTCCCTATAATGCCATCTCCCTTGACAGCTGAAGCAAGTATAATTTGAACCTCAAAGACAGAAAATGAGGTACAAATGAGGTTAAGTATGGTGACTCTTTTTACATCAAACCTGGATATTGTTAGAATGAGATTGATGTTTTGGACCTGTGGTGTTGGCAAAGACTCTTGAGAGTCCCTTGGACTGCAAGGAATCAACCCAGTCAATTCTAAAGGAAATCAATCCTGAATACTCATTGGAAGGACTAATGCTGAAGCTCAAGTTCCAATATCTCAGCCACCCGATATGAAGAGCTGACTCATTAGAAAAGACTCTGATGCTGGAAAAGATTGAAGGCAGGAAAAAAGGGGATAACAGAGGATGAGATGTTTGGATGGCATCACCAACTCAATGCACATGAGTTTGAGCAAGCTCTGGGAGATGGTGAAGGACAGGGAAGCCTGGTATGCTGCAGTCCATGGGGTCACGAAGAGTCAGACGTGACTGAGCAGCTAAACAACAAAGCCACCATCCAGCTCACAACATCTTTGGTAAGAGACCCAATAGAATCTTCACTAGAATGCACAGTATAAGGACTAGGAGTGTAGGATTTGGGCATGGCCTCCATGATTTGGCCTCAATCAACTGGTCTGGTGAGGGTGATCATTACTGGCACAGTAGTGGTAAAATGGGAAATGGTCTGGGAGGCAGTCAGGACACTAGTAAAGAGGGACACTCGGCTTGGCATGCGTGGAAATGAAAAACACTAGATTTGATTCCTACTTCTTTTCACTGTGAATTATTGTGAAATTATAATGTTTTTTCACTTCTAAAATGGGGCCTGAGTACCTTAGTTGTTCACAGCAAGGAGCAATGGGATAAGAAAAGCTACAACAACTTGAAAAACCCAGACACTTCAGGGGGAAAAGTAGGATTATACGATGGCTAAAACCACCTGGACAAATACCGTGCCCAGCAGAAAACTAACTTTATGGAACAAGCAGCTTACAAGGGTTTTATAAATTACAAAAATATGTATACACATAGTAAATAGTGTCAGGGAGACAAAAGGAAATAACATTGGTTATTTTGTGGCAGTCAGTTGTTGTTCCCTTTCAATATACTCTAAGTTCTGGGGCTAAAATCAATATTCTTTTCAATGTGACCTGTTTCAACATTCTCTGATATAATCACTCAGTGAAATGCTGACATACATGTGTCTTGGTAATATACTTGCTGCTAAAAATAAATATGTCAATGGTCCTCATCAGTGATGAAAATGAGTCCGTTTACACAAAACAGAGAGCCACAAGTTCTTTACTGTTAAGGTGAGTTTATCTCTTAATCATAAAAAAACAAAAACAAAAACAAATCTCTGTAACTGGTATTAGAATGGGATTGAACAACTTTTACGCATTTTAGGAATATGTGTAAAATAATTGTGAGGAATCAGTATATGGTTTGGAAAAGGCCAGAAAGGATTTTCAAATCGAAGAAGAATAAAAAAACACAGGAAAACTTTAAAATTTCTAATAATACATACAATGGCACCCCACTCCAGTTCTCTTGCCTGGAAAATCCCATGGACAGAGGAGCCTGGTAGGCTGCAGTCCATGGGGTTGGGAAGAGTAGGGCACGACTGAACGACTTCACTTTCCCTTTTCACTTTCATGCATTAGAGAATAAAATGGCAACCCACTCCAGTAATCTTGCCTGGAGAATCCCAGGGACAGGGGAGCCTAGTGGGCTGCCATCTGTGGGGTCGTACAGAGTCGGACACGACTGAAGCGACTCAGCAGCAGCAGCAGCAGCAGTAGGAAAATTAGAATAAACAGAAAGAAACATAAAACCATACACAATAAACACACTTTGACTACCTTCAGAGCTACCTGTTTATTAAGGTTTTGACCTATATGCTTCTAGACATTTATTTAGGGAAGAGGATAAAAAAAAGGAGAGTTTCTCTGCCAAGGACTTTCCTAACAACAGTTCCAGGAGTGACTTGACATTATCTCCATTTTACAAAGAAGGACACCAAAACTCAGAAAAGTCAAGTTACTCTCTTACAGGCTGAATATTACAAAAGTGTGAAAGTGTTAGTCGCTCAGTCGTGTCTGACTCTTTGCAACCCCGTGGACTGTAGCCCACCAGGCTCCTCAGTCCACGGAATTCTCCAGGCAAGAATATTGAATTGGGTAGTCATTCCTTTCTCCAGGGGATCTTCCCAACCCAGGGACTGAGCCTGGATCTCCTGCACTCCTGACAGATTCTTTGCTGCCTGAGCCACTGGGGAAGCTCTGAACATAGAAAAGTAGAATTCAAATTCAGACAAAGAGAGTTCAAAGTGTTCTCTGAACCCAAAGACATTGAAAAGAATAACGTTAAATGTGACATGAGTGAGATGAACAATAGGAAGGACCAGACTCTCCTTCCTCAAATGTAGATACCAATCCAACAACAATGCTTAAATCAATTCTCCTGAAATAAAATTAAAAAGAAAGCCAGCAAATTTCTCTAATTAGGAATCTACACACACAAATACAGAAAAGAAATCCACAGAAAAGTTTCAAAAGGTCTCCAGACTCAAAAGCTGGCCCGACTCATGAAGTTCTTTTCGTGTATGAAGCTATTCCATAAAGAATGGGATAGATGACTATTTTTTCAAATCCATAGGTATCAATGCAAAATTACTAGGAACACAAAGAAACAGGGGGAAACAGCTCAATCAAAGGAGCAATAAATTTCCAAAGACCAATCTGAAAGAAGTGGAGGTCAATAAATTACCTGAGTAAAAATTCAAAATAACTGTTGTAAAGCTGTTCAGTGAGCTCTGGAAAACAAGGCATGAACAAAATGAGAATTTCAACAGAGAAAAAATATTTTCTTTACAAATCAAACAGATTTTGGAGTTAAAGAATGCAACAACTGATCAGAAAATTTGACTAGAAAGGTTCAACAGCAGACTTCATCAGGCAGAAAAATAAATCAGTGAACTTGAAATCATTGGAAATTATCCACTAAGAGGGGGAAAGTAATAAAAAAAAGAAATGAAGAAAAGTTAAAGGACTAATGAGACACCATCACGTGGACCAATAAATACATTATTAGGGTCCAGAAGGAGAAGAGAGAGAAGGACAGGGAACAGGACAGCAATATTATTTAAAGAAATAAGGTCCACAAACTCCCAACCGAGAGAAGGATATGGACTTACAGATTTGAGAAGCCCAACAAATCTCAAATAGGCTAATCTCAGAGGAGTCTACACCATGCACATTATAATCAAATTGTCAAAAGTCATGCGAGAATCTTAAAAGTAGCAAGAGACATTTTTCCAAAGAGGAAATGTAGATGGGGTAGTAAAGTAGTCAAACTCCTCTCAGCAGGAGGTAGAATGGTGGGGTTAGGGGCTTGGGCAGGGCAAATGAGGAATTGCTCAAGGAATGCAGTTTCAGTCATGCAAGACGAAAACATTCTGGCAATCTCTTGTACAACTCTGTGCTTATACTAAATAATACTGTGTGTGTGGGTGTGTGCGCACACACGCTCACATGCATGTGTGTGCTCAGTCACTCAGTCAGATGGGCTCAATAAAGGACAGAAATGGTATGGACCTAACAGAAGCAGAAGATATTAAGAAGAGGTGGCAAGAATACACAGAAGAACTGTCAAAAAAGATCTTCATGACCCGGATACTCACGATGATGTGATCACTCATCTAGAGCCAGACATCCTGGAATGTGAAGTCAAGTGGGCCTTAGAAAGCATAACTACGAACAAAAGCTAGTGGAGGTAATAGAATTCCAGTTGAGCTGTTTCAAATCCTGAAAGATGATGCTGTGAAAGGGCTGCACTCAATATGCCAGCTAATTTGGAAAACTCAGCAGTGGCCACAGGACTGGAAAAGGTCAGTTTTCATTCCAATTCCAAAAAAAGGCAATGATAAAGAATGCTCAAACTACCGCACAATTGCACTCATCTCACACGCTAGTAAAGTAATACTCAAAATTCTCCAAGCCAGGCTTCACCAATACATGAACTGTGAACTTCCTGATGTTCAAGCTGGTTTTAGAAAAGGCAGAGGAACCAGAGATCAAATTGCCAACATCTGCTGGATCATGGAAAAACCAAGAGAGTTCCAGAAAAAACATCTATTTCTGCTTTATTGACTATGCCAAAGCCTTTGACTGTGTGGATCACAATAAACTGTGGAAAATTCTGAAAGAGATGGGAATACCAGAACACCTGACCTGCCTCTTGAGAAATCTGTATGCAGGCCAGGAAGCAATAGTTAGAACTGGACATGGAACAACAGACTGGTTCCAAATAGGAAAAGGAGTACCCTGATTATTTAACTTCTATGCAGAGTACATCATGAGAAACGCTGGACTGGAAGAAACACAAGCTGGAATCAAGATTGCCGGGAGAAATAGCAATAACCTCAGATATGCAGATAACACCACCCTTATGGCAGAAAGTGAAGAGGAACTAAAAAGCCTCTTGATGAAAGTGAAAGAGGAGAGTGAAAAAGTTGGCTTAAAGCTCAACATTCAGAAAACGAAGATCATGGCATCTGGTCCCATCACTTCATGGGAAATCGATGGGGAAACAGTGGAAACAGTGTCACACTTTATTTTTGGGGGCTCCAAAATCACTGCAGATGGTGAGTGCAGCCATGAAATTAAAAGACGCTTACTCCTTGGAAGGAAAGCTATGATCAACCTAGATAGCATATTGAAAAGCAGAGACATTACTTTGCTGACTAAGGTCCATCTAGTCAAGTCTATGGTTTTTCCAGTGGTCATGTATGGATGTGAGAGTTGGACTGTGAAGAAAGCTGAGCACCGAAGAACTGATGCTTTGGAACTGTGGTGTTGGAGAAGACTCTTGAGAGTCCCTTGGACTGCAAGGAGATCCCACCAGTCCATTCTGAAGGAGATCAGCCCTGGGATTTCTTTGGAAGGAATGATGCTAAAGCTGAAACTCCAGTACTTTGGCCGCCTCATGCGAAGAGTTGACTCATTGGAAAAGACTCTGATGCTGGGAGGGATTGAGGGCAGGAGGAGAAGGGGACGACAGAGGATGAGATGGCTGGATGGCATCACTGACTCGATGGATGCGAGTCTGAGTGAACTCCAGTAGTTGGTGATGGACAGGCAGGCCTGGCGTGCTGCAATTCATGGGGTCGCAAAGAGTGGGACACGACTGAGTGACTGAACTGAACTGAACCACTGCGGATGGACTCTTTACCACTGAGCTACCTGGGAAGCCCACCCAAATAATACTGCACTATACATTTAAACAATCCAAGAGTAGATTTCATGCTATATGCTTCTTGCCATAATAATAATTTAAAAACATTTAAAATATGGTTTGGGTGCTCTTTTCTTCACTCTGAAATCCTGAGACGATGTCTATTCCATTCCCTCTGGAGCCTTATTATTGTTTTACTATACCTTCATTTTATAAATATTGATTGAGCTCTCAGAGTAAATTTTTTCTTTATCTCTCATGTTATCGAGTACAGGGCTTTGAGCACAGAAGACAGTCAACAAATGGTTTTGAATAAATACGCTTACACATTTGCAAATGACAACTCTATTAAAATTTTCCAAGTGTTTCAGGCTGGTTAACTCTCAGAATTCACTTAAAAGACTGATTTTCAGAAGTCTATAAAGCTATAAATCCACCAGGAATTCAAAGAAGGTAGTATTATCACTGAGAATACTAGCTGGGCAAGACTTAATGGAGCATGTTGGTCTTCATTCATTCATTTATCAGATATAGTTAGGAACTAATAGCCACCATGAGAATGAATATTGGCTCACAGTCTAATGAGTAGCCAGATGATATATAATAAAGCAAAAATAAGTCAATAGAAATGGTTAAAGGTACAGCAAGATTAGAGCAACTGGCAACTATTGTCTCTAGGTGTCACCAAAGACTTTACATCTATGCATATTGAGTTTTAAAGAAGCAATACATATTCAAAAAGTACGTAGTATATACAATACAGTATTCTTAAGCAGAGGAAGCAGCAGGTAAGATGGTGAGAAAACACACACACACAAACCCCTAATTAGGGCATTTGTAAAAATTTCAGAAGGTCCAGAGTATAAGGCATAAGCAGGAGAGTAAAGGAAAACATATGGTAATCATATTGGGAAGGACTTTGAAGTTTAAGTGAAGGTATTTGTTAGAAATATAGAGAATGACCTATGTTCTCCCCAATCTCAACTAAGTGCAGGGACTAAAAACAACAACAAAAGATGTTGTTAATAATATATCCATGACCTAGATTAATGAATGTGAAAACTGTACTCATTTGTTAGGTTTCACGCAATGTATTCGATCTTCTAAAGCAATTAACCTATCTCTTTTTGTATATTTCAGTACACTTTTTACTATCTACTAATATGGTCACCTTTGACTTTATACTCTACATGTATTCAAAGAAACTGTACTATTTCCCCAACTATATTTTTAGCTCCTTGCTTATCTCTGTATCTACCTCAAGAGTTTCGGTTAAGTGAACAGAACCAAATGGAACTGAGCTAAAGCATTACTTTTCTCTCATAAATTTTAAAATCTTTGCTCCTTTTGAATAGATGCAGGCACAGAAAAAGTATCTTTTACAATATGGTTAACTTACATTTTAAAAAAAGTAAGAAGAACACCGTATTTGGTTACTGACACCTAACCCTTTGTTTTTCTTAGACTTGAGTTAGCAGAAACATGAAGCCTGGTAAGACTGCCTGTATTTCCAGCTTTTGTGACCCTTGTTTATTCATCAAACTATTGTGAACTTTGGCCTCCTCATGCTCTTTTGCATTCTATTTGTGTACCACTCACCTGCATGGAAGAGATATTTGTTATTCTAAACAATATGTTTACACACATTTTGGATGCATGGAAAGATGAGGCTGGTCAACATACACATTTTCTGTTTCTATATAGAATGGCACATTGATTTTTTCAGGGTAATCTCAGCTCTAAATACTAATCTAGATAGGAAGTGCCTAATCTTTACAGAACTATTGAAGTAAAAGGGTATGTTTTTCTTTGCTTATCACAGGTTCAGTTATAGGATAAACCTCAAAGAACTGGGTGGCAAGCTACCCAAAGGGACTGAGTGTTAAAGAATACAAATTTCTAAGATTTGAAATGCTAGGGTAAATAAAGTAGTTATAGGAACTAAATAACAAGTCAGGCTTTAGAGGTAATATGGAAGTTAAGAGTAGAGAACCAAGATTTTCACTTTCGTTTTCTAGAGTCTGGGTTTCTCTTTTTTGTAACTCATGCATCACATATCTCCTATTAGAGATATTTATGTGAATTTATCTACTGCAATCAAAAGTCATTTTAGGTTTTAACTGCTGAATTAAAGCTCAGGGCTCTGGGTTGACAAGGATGGGGGGGATGGTGGGGTTGGGAGGCAGCTTCGAGAGGGAGAGGATATAAGTATGCAGGTAGCTGATCCACTCTGTTGTACAGCAGAAACTAACAGCATTGGAAGGCAACTATATGCCAGTAAAAATAAGTAAAACTTTTTAAAAATGCAAAAGATAAATTCTATAACTGACTATCTACATAGTTCAAGATAATTTTATAGATATTTATGCTAAGCTCTTAATAATCATATCCCCCACTTTTATGCCATTATCTTACTATTTGTATACAAATATGCTAGTTTAATGCTACTTTAGTTTCCTAAGGGAAATGCTATAATTTCTAAAAATATTCATAGCTAAAATGCTTCTTAAGCTCTGAAAAATTTGATCAACAAATAAAGCCACTGTCATCATCTTTGATCAATTTTAGGAAAAATCAAGTTTAATTTGAGGGTCACTTAACTGTGTGATTCAGGGAAGGGACAGTATGAAAGGAGAGATCATCTCAGATAAATTAATGGTTTCAGATTCCAGACTTGGAAAGAATTCAAAAGAAGAGTCTTTCTTGCCTTTGAAGAATCTGTTTACAAATATTGTCTTGTAAATGTCTCTTATTTGTTTACCTGTGATCAGTTACATGAATAAATCTAAGTGTATATTTTTTGATAAATTATTAGCTTCTCTCTAGCATCCTTTAGCTACCAGGAAACTCAATATAATTTATGTTAATTGTCAGTTCAGTTCAGTCGCTCAGTCATGTCCGACTCTGCAACCCCATGAATCGCAGCACGCCAGGCCTCCCTGTCCATCACCAACTCCCGGAGTTCACTCAGACTCACGTCCATTGAGTCAGTGATGCCATCCAGCCATCTCATCCTCTGTTGTCCCCTTCTCCTCCTGCCCCCAATGCCTCCCAGCATCAGAGTCTTTTCCAATGAGTCAACTCTTCGCATGAGATGGCCAAAGTACTGGAGTTTCAGCTTCAGCATCATTCCCTCCAAAGAAATCCCAGGGCTGATCTTCTTCAGAATGGACTGGCTGGATCTCCTTGCAGAAGACTCTCTCAAGAGTCTTCTCCAACACCACAGTTCAAAAGCATCAATTCTTCAGTGCTCAGCTTTCTTCACAGTCCAACTCTCACATCCATACATGACCACTGGAAAAACCATAGCCTTGACTTTGTTGGCAAAGTAATGTCTCTGCTTTTGAATATGCTATCTAGGTTGGTCATAACTTTTCTTCCAAGGAGTAAGCGTATTTTAATTTTATGGCTGCACTCACCATCTGCAGTAATTTTGGAGCCCCCCAAAATAAAGTCTGACACTGTTTCCTAGTCACTCTTTTTCATGATAAAAGGTAAAATTAAATTCTGTGTTTTCTAAAAAAATTCTTGCTATTTCTGATCTCTCTCTTGCAATTTCCTATAAAACATGCACTCTCATTAAAATACACACCATTTTTTAGGAAGGAGAGAAGTTATAAATAAAAAAGTATATTGAATTATAGTTCAGTTTTAAAATATTCATTTTTTAAATAACTTTGAAAAAGATGTACTTTGTGATGTTATAATTTATTAGACAAATGTTTGGGAAGATTTGAGGTTCCTTTCCCTTTTGTTTTCCTTTTTTCTTCTGTTTACTTGAGGACTAGCTTAGTTATAGAAACTCATTTTTCCAAAGAGGACTTCATTCTCTTCTAATGAGCTTTATATTGAACAAGTCAAATAGAAACAAATGATGGGAACAGAGTCAGAGAAAGAAAATGAAATTAGGAGTTGACTCCTACTATTATAGTTTGAAAAGCTAATGGAAATTGGTGCCCCAAGTAAAATAGAGACTACAAAAGGAATGATAAGCTTGAAGAGAAAAAAACAGAAAGCTCAATAGTGGTGATGCTATGCATTAAAGCAACTTAAATAAGGAAAATATGAGTGTCTCTAGTAACCCACTGAACCCCACCATGACCGCACCTCTTCTAGATACGAGAGGTAAGACCCATTTCAAAGTGGAGGTTTCTGATACTTATCTGGAAGGTGGATCCCAGTTCAGGGAAAGCACATGTCACGTTATTACTAAGATCACCTCCCAGGGTTGAAAGGTAAAGTATAATGTAACATACCCCACAGGCGGAGGATAAACAGGTTTGGGTTACCAGTGCATTATTTGGTTGCCCTCATCAGAAACATAACCTGTCTCCACAAGTTTAAGATAAAACAGGAGAGCCCTGATCATTTGACTCAAACAAAACCATCTTAAGTGTGACTGCTGTCTTCCCTCTTGATAGGGCACATGACTCTTTGTCAAGCCCAGCTGGAGACTGTGCCCAGTAGGATTACAGTTGAGGTTTCTGAAGCTGTCTGTTCCTCTTACATACTTTCACTAATATGATCACCTTGTTTTTATTGAAATAACATTTTAAAAATTGCATGGAATCTGCAAATAGTAACTAGACATGGTGAAATTCTGCCAGGAGCATACCACCCTGAGACACATCCTGAAAGGTAATAGCTTTGTGGGATTTGCCTGCCTGTTGATAATATGTCATGCAAGTTTCCAAAGTCAAGAAGAAACAGATAGATCTGAGGGATTTTTGTAACAATTTTCTCCCTGTATGCAAAAATACAAGGAAAAAAAGAACATAATACAGTCCTCTAATAAAACTTTGAGGATGAATTAATACAGATGGCCACACATCTGTGACTATTAAAAATGAACTTTGGCACTTTTCCTCCTATCGTAATACTACTATCACTTATTTCCTTCCCTATGAATGTTTTACACCCCACCCATTCTACGACCCAACCCCAAATAAATCTACTCCAAGGAAACCATGTGTGCTTATCTAAACACTACAAGCAAGTATAAAAGATTAACACAAAGCTCCCACTAAAAGATGAGAATGCTTAAAAAATAATTAAACTGAAGTCTCTCTTTTAGCAATATATGTCTCGGATTCACTGTAAGCATTCAAGATTTCAAGACAAGAAGCATTTCTTTTTGTAAGGTTTAATAAGCACTGAAACATATTTATTATTTCAGAAACATGTATAGATCAGACACATACTAAGAAAGTTAAGCAAATTATTTGTAAGATTCAAAGAAAGCAATAATTGCAATTAGAGTGACAATTGCTTCAAATGTTTGTCTAATTAAGCTACTTATTAAGTGTTGAGCAATTATTACATTTCAAACATGTTAGAAAGAATTATAAATTTACTTTTATATTTATGTACATGTACAATGTATATAAATGAATATAACTATAAAAAGAAATTATTTTAAAATTGAAAATGTAAAAACTGGACCAAAAGTTTGAATACAAATGTTCTAAAACTGAAGACCTAATTCACATACAACGTTTGATGTTTAAGATTCATGGGCCAAATATAAACCTCAGAGGCAGATATTCCTTTGAGCAGTGAAGCTGAGAAAAGATAGAGAATTCTGCTGAAAATGCAGATAATTAGATTGTGCATACTCTGTGGTCTTTCCAAATTTTTGGTTAAAAAAAAGACTCTTCAAAACAAAAGCCAGGCAAATACTATTGATTTGGCCTCTTTCTCCTTGTGTAGACTGAGTCTGGTGCAACTCTGACCTAAAAGTAATAAATCAACTTTAATTAGTTCTGTAATTGGAGTGTAACATTGCCTATGATGAGTTGAAAGGCTCCATTTCTCCAAATCCCCAGTCTGGTCCTTGAATTTGGAGTTTTACAAAATGGCCTGCACTATCACTAGCTACAGTCAGGAAGGGGCTATTTGGAGTTCACTGTGGAAATGAGACCAGGGCTGGAGTGAGAACTTGTGGAGTTTTACACAATGTCAGCCCACCCTTCCCCTGTGGAATAGGAAATGTTGGCAAAGTCGACATCCTCTCATAATCAGGATAATCTCAGCTTTCTCCTTGGAAAATATACCAAAAAAAAAAAAAAGAGAGAGAGAAAGAAAGAAAAAGAACATCCTACCTAACATTCAACCATGAGGAATGTACATTAGCATCCTGTTTAGAAGGACCAAAATCTGCCTCTTGAATCAGCTTTCTTGACTGCCTTCCATAAGTCTGTCTGTACGAGGAATTATATGATCCTTTTCTTCACTTTTTATCTAGTAATATTTGAAAACTTATGGCATTCATTGCACTATATTAAGTAGCCAGTGAATTGCAAAGTTGAATGGAAAGTTCCAGAGTTATCCAGTAAATGTATCTTAAGAAAATAAACAACCTGAATAATTCAAGTAAAAAAAAAATTCCATTACCCTTCTTTTTTCTCATTAACAAGTTTATTTTGACTGCATTATCATAACATCTACTATATAAGATCAGAATTTATAAAAATATAACTTTATAACTTTACTGAGTTATATTTTTGCTATGAAGAATAAAATTTAATAATATGCTTTCCTGTGTTGGCAAACTCACTCTGAAGTTATTTTAATGAATGACCTACACTTCCATCCTTCTAATTTACAAACCAAACAAGTTCAATCACCTCAAAAATTGTGCCAAATAAGGTGAGACATGGTGCTGAGAAAGACCTGAGGTTTCAGAAACCTTCAAAGACTTGTTAATGGCTCTTTCATCAGCATTTGCCAATTACAGCTACTTTCATCCCTGTAAAACAGCTACCACTCAATTGAGCAAGTCTAAATGAGAGGCTGATAAAATTTCCCTGGAATAAGCATTTGATACTTCAGTTCAGTTCAGTTCAGTCGCTCAGTCATGTCCGACTCTTTGCAACCCCATGAATCGCAGCACGCCAGGCCTCCCTGTCCATCACCATCTCCCGGAGTTCACTCAGATTCACATCCATCGAGTCAGTGATGCCATCCAGCCATCTCATCCTCTGTCATCCCCTTCTCCTCCTGCCCCCAATCCTTCCCAGCATCAGAGTCTTTTCCAATGAGTCAACTCTTTGCATGAGGTGGCCAAAGTACTGGAGTTTCAGCTTTAGCATCATTCCTTCCAAAGAAATCCCAGGGCTGATCTCCTTTAAAATGGACTGGATGGATCTCCTTGCAGTCCAAGGGACTCTCAAGAGTCTTCTCCAACACCACAGTTCAAAAGCATCAATTCTTCGGTGCTCAGCTTTCTACACAGTCCAACTCTCACATCCATACATGACCATTGGAAAAACCATAGCCTTGACTAGATGGAGCTTTGTTGGCAAAGTAATGTCTCTGCTTTTCAATATGCTATCTAGGTTGGTCATAACTTTTCTTCCAAGGAGTGTCTTTTAATTTCATGGCTGCAGATATGTCTTCAATTGTAGACTGTGACAAGACTGTGGCATGGAGATGTATGTAGCATTGTTGAGTTTTGTATTCTGTGAATATATATTCTAATGCAGACAATGAAACCAAATTGTGCATTTTGCACTAGTCTTATGGGAAGCTCATCCTTCTCATAACATAGGAGTGATGACAGCAGCTTTCTTAGTAATGAGGATATTGTTGACAAAAACAGGGTCTGATCTCCTAAGCCCATGACTGAAAGCTATCTGCTTCGGTCTCTAGTCCATCACCCAGGGGTCAAGGGAAAAGAGACTCTCTCTGCCCTAACAGTATTTTTTGTCACCATCTTACCTTATTCGGTATGGCACTGGAAGATGATTTCAAGACATAGGCTATGTAAAGAAAAATAGGATGCACTCTGGAGAATGAAGAAATAGAGTATGTTTACATTACTCAGGTCTTTATCTTTTCCTTCCTCACATTCATCTTTCACTCAGCCAAAAAGTATCATCTCTCAAAATGCAATTCTATGCTCTGTTGCTTCAGTTCAGTTCAGTTCAGTCATGTCCGACTCTTTGCAAACTCATGGTCTGCAGCACACCAGGCCTCCCTGTCCATCACCAACTCCCAGAGTTTACTCTGCTGCTTACAGCCTTCCAGAAGCAACCCATATCTTGTAAGACAAGTTCACATCCACTGCAGGGCACTCGAATCCAACTATTTCCTACACAATCATTGCTCATCTTCTTCACCTTTCACTTTATAACCTAGAAATACCAGATTACTGTATTTCTTCAGTGCCCATCATGATGAATCATACATGCTCCTGCCCCTTACTTTTCCTCTGCTGCAGTCTTATAAACCATGACCTTACTGACCCATATTTAAGGCACAGCTCATAGCACCCACAAACCCTCTCTGAACTCTGCTCAGACTCAACAACGGGCCCTTGTTGATCCCATAGCACCCTCTGCTGTCTTCTGCTATAGAATGGATCATAGTGGGTTTTCTTTGTCTTACCTTCTAAGGAGACTGTGAATTTCTCAAGGTCAAAGGCAAATGTGTTCACCCAACATTTTACTCATCTCTTTACTACCCCTCACTTCCACATTCCAAGATGGGATTGGGTGGAGAGAAATAGAGAAAAGCAGACACAGAAAAAAAAAAAAAACTAGACAGAGAACAGTGATACCAGGAGACTCCTAGGGCAGAACAACTTGCTTATAATAAAAAAGCAAGCTCATTACAGGAGAGGAAAAGGCAATGGCACCCCACTCCAGTACTCTTGCCTGGAGAATCCCATAAGATGGAGGAGCCTGGTAGGCTGCAGTCCATGGGGTTGCTAAGAGTCAGACACAACTGAGCGACTTCCCTTTCACTTTTCACTTTCATGCATTGGAGAAGGAAATGGCAACCCACTCCAGTGTTCTTGTCTGGAGAATCCCAGGGATGAGGGAGCCTGGTGGGCTGCCATCTATGCGGTTGCACAGAGTCAGACACGACTGGAGTGACTTAGCATCAGCAGCATTACAGAAGACTGGGTATGTCTCTGTTCCTTGAAATATAGAAGAGTGAAAGGACATAAGAACATCTTATCTTCGACAAAGGAGGCAAGAATATACAATGGAGTAAAGACAATCTCTTTAACAAGTGGTGCTGGGAAAACTGGCCAACCACTTTTAAAAGAATGAAACTAGAACACTTTCTAACACCACACACAAAAATAAACTCAAAATGGATTAAAGATCTAAACGTAAGACCAGAAACTATAAAACTCCTAGAGGAGAACATAGGCAAAACACTCTCAGACATACATTACAACAGGATCCTCTATGATCCACCTCCCAGAATTCTGGAAATAAAAGCAAAAATAAACAAATGGGATCTAATTAAAATTAAAAGCTTCTGCACAACAAAGGAAACTATAAGTAAGGTGAAAAGACCGCCTTCGAATGGGAGAAAACAATAGCAAATGAAGCAACTGACAAACAACTAATCTCAAAAATATACAAGCAACTTACGCAGCTCAATTCCAGAAAAATAAACGACCCAATCAAAAAATGGGCCAAAGAACTAAACAGACATTTCTCCAAAGAAGACATACACATGGCTGACAAACACATGAAAAGATGCTCAACATCACTCATGATTAGAGAAATGCAAATCAAGGCCACAATGAGGTACCATTTCACACCAGTCAGAATGGCTGCGATCCAAAAGTCTACAAGCAATAAATGCTGGAGAGGGTGTGGAGAAAAGGGAACCCTCTTGCACTCTTGGTGGGAGTGCAAACTAGTACAGCCACTATGGAAAACAGTGTGGAGATTCCTTAAAAAAATTGCAAATAGAACTGCCTTATAACCCAGAGATCCCACTGCTGGGCATACACACCGAGGAAACCAGAATTGAAAGAGACACATGTACCCCAATGTTCATTGCAGCACTGTTTATAATAGCCAGGACATGGAAACAACCTAGATGTCCATCAGCAGATGAACAGATAAGAAAGCTGTGGTACATATACACAATGGAGTATTACTCAGCCATGAAAAAGAATACATTTGAATCAGTTCTAATGAGATGGATGAAACTGAAGCCGATTATACAGAGTGAAGGAAGCCAGAAAGATAAACACCAATACAGTATACTGACACATATATATGGAATTTAGAAAGATGGTAACGATAACCCTGTATGCGAGACAGCAAAAGAGACACAGATGTATAGAACGGACTTTTGGACTGTGAGGGAGAGGGAGAGGGTGGGATGATTTGGGAGAATGGCATTGAAACATGTATAATATCATATAAGAAACGAAGTGCCAGTCTATGTTCGATACAGGATACAGGATGCTTGGGGCTGGTGCATGGGGATGATCCAGAGAGATGATATGGGGTGGGAGGTGGGACGGGGATTCAGGATTGGGAGCTCATATACACCCGTGGCGGATTCATGTCAATGTATGGTAAAACCAATACAGTATTGTAAAGTAAAATAAAGTAAAAATAAAATTTAAAACAAAAAAAAAAAGGACATAAGACTCAGTAAATGTTCATGGGGTCCTGATGAATGATAAATGTCCTCTCTGTTTCAACAATCTTCTCTGTTTCCTCCTCCAATTATTTTTCATACCTGGAAAGTCTGTTCCAACCTTCTAGGTCCATTCAGATCTAACTCTCTAAGCCTGGTAAAACCTCATTGTCTCTGTGAAGCTTTTTCTAATTTTTCCAGGAAACATTATTTTTTATCATCTCTGAAATTCCAGAATGCTGATTCTTATTCCCACTATTCATAAACATTTTAGGGCCTTTTTCCTTCATCTTTGAGCTCAAAAAATGTCTTTTTAAACATATTAATGATTGTACTGTGGCTAAAACCTCTGATACTCATATTTATTGTTAACAAAAATGGAATGGATGCTTAATTAAATGCTTTTCTCTCTTCTGTTTTCACTTTGTCAGGATTTTCATACATATATGGAGAACAACTGATTAAATCTGAATGTATTTTAGACTTCTTTTACCCATCCATGCGCTCCTATAAAAAACTGAAATTTCAAGTGCCTGAAGGTGGAGAAAGGTACTGTTTACAAATAAGGAAAGTTTAGTGCCCCTAAAATAATTGAAAAATATTTTATGCTCAAATTTGCCACAAATCTTCTATGTAACCTTGGGAAAGTATATTTTCTCTTTGGATTAGATTTCTTCCTATGAAAGGAAGTATGAGATGACTGAACATTTATATTTAGAAAGATCCCACAATGTGTGTAAACCTATAATTTCTTGATTCAGTTGGTGTTAAAGAACAGTAGTAGATGGTTAAATTATTATATAAAGATTGTTGAACATGTGTAGCAGACATTAGTCTTAGCCCACAACGCAAATGCACAAGAAATATGTTTCTTTTTAAGAATTGTGTTCCATTTTTACACTATAAGGAGATCCATACTGAATTTTTTAATTTATTTTTAAGTTTTTAAGATACTCAGTATAAGTCTTCTCATTTTGTTACTAATATTTTCTATAATTGTCTATATTTGAGCAGCTTCTATTTTGGGCTTCATTTTATCTGCATGACAGAAACATCGTGAGTTTTTTGCTTCTCATCCTCTTTTTCCTGAGATGTGCCTAAGTTTTGGGGTTTACAGAGTATCAGTGCAATGGGAATATAGAAGGGTTCAAGTGCTCAATAATGCCTCTTCACAGTGGTACTCACCGAGTTTCCCTATATCATTGCCTCATTCTCCATAGCTTATGCTAAGTCATTCATCCCTGAATCTTGTCCACAAGCCCCCAGAAACCCAAGACCTCTCTTCACACATCTGAATGGAAACAAAAATGGAAACCAATTTGCTATATGTATGATTTACAATAATTAAATATAAAACAATATATGTAAAGTACCTAGTTCTGTGTATACTGCAGTGTTAGAAACTCAGTAAATGCTAGGTTCTACTATCATTATTTTTTTGAATAGATAATGCAGTAACAGTGTTCAAAAATCAAACATATATATATATGTGTATACACACACATAAAAATTAAAGGGAGATGTATCCCCCTCATCCAGGTACTACTTTACCTAGTTTCCCTATCCACCTTCTAAAAGATAACCATGATAGAGCAAAGATAGTGAAATAAAATTTATGGTATCCATAAAATGGGTAGTTGAGGATATTTATTTTTATGTATTCATATACGTTTATATCAAAACCTTGCATGACACATTGTCAAATATTTATGGAGCACTTTCATAGACACGTTTCCAAGTGCTTTCAAAATATTACTAAGTTATTTCTGATACAACATCATGAGGGAGGTGCTACTGGTTGCACCCTTGACAGATAAGGAAACTGAGGCTCAGTGAGGAACATTTGGTGAGATTAAATTTTTAACACTTCTACCCTACCACAACTACTATAATTTATATCTGTACCCATTAGCCTTTCTATATACATCCACTTTAACTTTCTCTTTAATTTTTTTAATCTCTTCATCAGTTTGTCAAAAGTCAGAACTGTCATTATTCTCAGAAACATTTTGGATAACTTAAGAAGGAACTTAGGAAGAAAAGGTTTGAACAGGGAGCATCAGCAATAATTGAATGTTTGTTTCCACTTAATCTTTGAGAACATTACTTCTTTGAAAAAGCACCAACAGTTGCATAAAATAAAAAATCCTAACCTCTAATAATAATGATGACATATGTTCAGAACACAAAACACACATCCAGTATCTGTATCTTCACAATAACTCTGTTAGGCTAAGTTCCTTATTACTATCTCTCTGTTATTTTTCTCCTTCAGTATATCTTTTGCAATGTCAATAGGTCTTTCAAAAATGCAAACTTTATAATGGAATTCATGTCTTCAGAAAGTTTGAATATTTCCCAAATACTTTATGAGTTTAATTTTTTAAAAATATTTAAAATTTACTGATGCATACATTCATATTTTATACAAATATATGTGTAAAAGGAATATATATATATATATATATATATATATATTCTATAGTATATGACATAATCATCACAATGCCAAGGAAAAGGCATTCAATTTTCAACATATACTTGTAGCCTTATCTTTTATTCCTTGACTTTGCCCCCATCACCCAGATATTCGATTATACTAAATTATTTGCTGTCACTTCAATGTGATAGCTAGTTTCCATGCCTTTGTTTATACTGACCCTTTATGTGCTGATGGAGCCTTCTTTAAGGCTCAACCCAAGTATTACCTACTCAAGTCTCAAGACTTAAAAAAATGTCGAACTTAAGTCTTCCAATCATAGCAACATGCTTTTATAGCACTGTGTATGTGCAGTCTTTGCCACAGTTCATTATCTTATTTCTTCACTTGCAACTGGGTTTATCATTGTGTCCTCACAGAGTACCTGAAATACAACAAGTACATAATGAAGGACCATAAACTCCATGAATGTTGGTGAGATGACATAGCAAGAACCATCACTTGTATTTGCAAATACAATGAAGCATATTCCAAATGTAAAAGTGGTTTTCTCAGGGCTACAAACTCCTTCAGGATATTACACTGTTACACAAGTACACGAGAAAGCTAGCTTCCCCAAATTTCCTAACTTTCTCATGATGTGTGATAGGAACTGAAGAAATGAGCAAGCTTATGGGGAAAAAAAAAAAGAAAAAAAAACCCTAGGTAATTGCAAAGAATACTAGGGCCAGTTTACAGGGACTGAGTAATAAATACTTTAAGTTTATGAATATATGTGTCAATGGGCTCTGAGAATTACCTATTATAGCTATTACACATCTGTTTTTTAAAGGGCCTTATCTGTTTAATTTATTTTTATTGAAGTATAGTTGATTTAAATATCATCAGTTTCAGGTGAATAGCAATGATTCAGTTATACGTATATACAGATCTATTCTTTTTCCTTATAGATTATTACAAACACTGACTATAGTTCTCTGTGCTATACACCAGGTCCTTGCTGATTATCTGTTTTATACATAGTACTCCACATCTCTTTTCAATTTTCCATCACCCTTATGCCTCTCTTCACTCTCAAAAGTTGACTCTTCTTCTTCAATAAAAAATGAGAGGTAGCAGCAACAGAGCTTTATTGCAAGGTAGGGTAGAAGGATGGATGGACTAATAGGTATATAAGGGACTAAGGGTGATTTATTTTGACGTCTAGGAGTCCTTTGACTGCAAAAGCTTAACATTGACTTGGCTAGCTCACCTCTTGTTCATTACTCTGTAACCCTGCCAGATAACACTCCCAAGAGAGAGGAGACCTGAGATATGCTGCTGCCTTGGATCTCAACTAGTTCTTTGGACCAACATTTATAAAAATGGAAGGAATAAATAATGATGAGAAAGAAAAAAATGAATTAAACTAGTGAATAAAATAAATGGAGCATATAATTTTTTGCTTGTGATGGTGAGACAGATTTTCTGAGACATCTTTCACATATCAGGGTGGATATTCTGTTGCCACATAATGAAAAGAAGAAACTTTAAATTTTGTAGATCTCTTTAGGGTAGTGGAAACTCTTCCTTAGATTTTCTTTCTGTGGGTATAAAAAGTGGTAAGGATTACTAAAGCTTAGGTGACACGTTCTAAAAGTTCAGCTCATTTAGATCTACAATTAATGCAGTCGAGAACATACCTCATCAATTCTACTTGCTTATACCAGTCTCTGCTCCCTCATACTGTGAGTTCATGAGTTTCCAACACCTAGTATATCACTACATACACAGTAGATACTTAATAAATGCTTATGAGGGCTTCCCTGCTGGATCAGCTGGTAAAGAATCCAGCTACAATGCAGGCAATGCAGAAGATGTAAGTTTGATCCTTGGGTTGGGAGGAAACCCTGAAGGAGGAAATGGGAACTCATTCCAGTATCCCTGCCTGAAAAATTCCATGGACAGAGGAGCTTGGTGGGGAACATACAGTCCAAGGGTCACAAAGAGTCGGACACCACTGAGCAAGTGAGTGATGGCAGACGCTTGTGGAGTGAACATATATCTTGGTGATTTGCTTGTGCTAGAAGTTTTGATGGAATTGCAAATCAAAATGAAGTAGAATGCATCATATTTTAAGAAAAGGTAGCAGTCTGAAATAATTATAAGTTGTTAACATGATTTGCATACTACCTCATAGGACAAATACAACTTTGGGCAGTGCTAGAAACCTAGTTCTAAGGAAAGACCAGGAATTTTAAATTCATTTTTTAAAGTGAGAGAACACAGAATATATAATTTCCAAAAGGACTCCTATGCTCTTGGTTTGATTCTTTCCCATTAAAAAGAAACTTGGGAAAAACACACATTATAATAAGTCACTTTCATCTGAGTACTGCTACTAATAACTAGATTTTATTCTTATCTATGTTGCTGCATATTTGCTGCATTGCTCATAAACTTCTTCAGAAAAATGGATTATTTCTTGAGTGTGCTTCAACTTAATAGGTTCGGAGTCATGTTCAGGATCATTTATAAAGTAGAATGAATAGACAAATTGAGGTTTTCCTATGTATTAATACTTTTTTCCTCTTTGATTCTGGCTCATTTATAACTCTGGTGTAGTCTTGGAGTGACACTGCCAGATCTAAGCACCATCACATGAAATAAAAACAGACTTCAATCAAGGTTAAGTGGAAGGAAATGACTTTCCTGTAAGTCTCTGCTTTTCCTGTAAGTCTTTGCTTTTTGTCTTTGTGGATGCTGTTTCTACTTCCCATGGGATTGGCATTACACTGCACAATGTTTATCCTTAGCTTCTTACATCTCTGAGAACCTTATAAGGTTCTGCATGGGATTGTATTTGTTGGTTTATTATGAAAAGAACAAACTCTAAAAAAGGCTTATTTACCACTTTATATCTGATTTTGAGTTGGTCGACCAACTCAAGATCAGATATAAATGCTTATCTAGTTATTTAACTATCTTATTAACTATTACTAATTGTTATTTAACTATTTGATATCTAGCTATTTATCTGCTATTTAAAGTTAAAATATTTAGCCTTGCTAAATACAAGATTTTTTAATATTTTAACTGGGAATTTAATGTTGCCTGACTTTGGAACAACGGACTGGTTCCAAATAGGAAAAAGAGTACATCAAGGCTGTATATTGTCACCCTGCTTATTTAACTTATATGCAGAGTACATCATGAGAAACCCTGGGATGGAAGAAGCACAGCTGGAATCAAGATTGCCAGGAGAAATAGCAATAACCTCAGATATGCAGATGACACCACCCTTATGGCAGAAAGTGAAGAGGAACTAAAAAGCCTCTTGATGAAAGTGAAAGAGGAGAGTGAAAAGGTTGGCTTAAAGCTCAACATTCAGAAAACGAAGATCATGGGATCTGGTCCCATCACTTCATGGGAAATAGATGGGGAAACAATGGAAACAATGTCAGACTTTATTTTGGGGAGCTCCAAAATCACTGCAGATGGTGACTGCAGCCATGAAATTAAAAGATGCTTACTCCTTGGAAGGAAAGTTATGACCTACTTAGATAGCGTATTCAAAACCAGAGACATTACTTTGCCAACAAAGGTCTGTCTAGTCAAGGCTATGGTTTTTCCAGTGGTCATGTATGGATGTGAGAGCTGGACTGTGAAGAAGGCTGAACACCGAAGAACTGATGCTTTTGAACTGTGGCGTTGGAGAAGACTCTTGAGAGTCCCTTGGACTGCAAGGAGATCCAACCAGTCCATTCTAAAGGAGATCAGCCCTGGGATTTCTTTGGAAGGAATGATGCTAAAGCTGAAATTGCAGTACTTTGGCCACCTCATGCAAAGAGTTGACTCATTGGAAAAGACTGTGATACTGGGAGGGATTGGGGGCAGGAGGAAAAGGGGACGACAAAGGACGAGATGGCTGGATGGCATCACCGACTCAATGCACACGAGTTTGAGTGAACTCCGGGCGTTGGTGATGGACAGGGAGGCCTGGTGTGCTGTGATTCATGAGGTCGCAAAGAGTCGGATATGACTGAGCGACTGAAATGAACTGAACTGACTTTGTTTTGATATTGCTCAAGAACTCAGTCAAGAGAAACACATAATTCTTTAGGTTCAAATCATAAGATTGAGAGAAAAACACATTTGCAAATATTTCTATGTTGCAGAAAATTTAAATTTTGTTTCTACCTCCAATATGTAGATCAGTTCACCTTTTTGTAAGACGCTGTTCTCTCACCCAGTAGGATTATGCTCATCTAAGCTCCTTCAGGAGACTGGGTGCATTCAGGGGGGCGTGGCTGTAGCCTCACTTCGGTACCCCAGAGAGCACAACAAAGGCAGCCTGGGTTCAAGAGATCAGTTCAGGGACTCCTGGCCGTGAGGAAACTGCTAGGTCTCTTTCCTCACTGACCTGATTGATTACTGATTTTTCTTATTACTTAATAGCATTTATTCCATAGGAATCAGAATTTTAAAATTATTCTTGATCTGGAATTTCATAGTTAAAGTAATATTGCTGGTTACATATCTCATCATCATCACTGAAGCAGTAGACCTTTCCTACTTCTCAGACTCTAACTAGTCCCAAGACCAAGGCTGAATGCGCTTCTCTCTCAGCTACTACTAGATCCTTCTCAAGTCTTCTTTAATCAGAACAATGGTCTAAAAGAAAAGCTGGAAAATCAGGGTTAGGAAGGAAAATTCTGTGGATTGTCAACTTGTTTCCAGTTAGTCACTAGTCAAAATTGTTTCAGCTGGAGTAGAAAAAAAATGTGGCAGCTGGCATAGGGACCATTGTTTCTGCTCCCATCATTAGAGTGAGACATTTTTGTGGTTTTACAAGAAATGTCAACCTCCAATCTGGCAGAGACTTGCCATTCTAGATTGACTCTGCATCAGTAGTTTAGATGGCACAGGAAGAGTCATTTACAGGGGTTCTATTTTTCCTATTCTTGAGTGTTATTTTTTAGTTATTTACAGGACTCTGCCATAATCAGTCCATAATTTTGTTTAGGGCATACTGTTTAGCTGGTCAAGTTTTTCTTTTTGTCCCCTATTTTTTAAAACTCTCTCCTTTCTGTGAGCATCTGAAGTTCCTCTCAACACTCTAAGACACTGTATTCTTTTATTTGTAGAGGAAGAAAAGCAGGTTATGCAAGGGCATGGATGGATTAGGGTATGAGGAAGCCAGAAGACTTTTCATGCAAAGTCGACAGAATCCAAACTGTAGTGGGGGTGAATCTTCCCACAGTCATGAGTCTACATGTGCAAATATTTAAGTTGCAGGTGGTATTTTCAGAATTCACAACCAAAAGCAAGTCTCTCAAGTTTCCCACAGGCCAACTTCACTGTACTTAATGGTTTAGGAATGCATGCTTATCTAGTTATTAATAGTTAATTAGTTACATACAAAACTAATACCTTTCTCACCAAAAGTTAGGGAGTAACATATCTCTGAAGAAATAAACATAAAATGATGTTGGGCAGATCTGGGCAAAAATCCCAGCTCTGTCACTAATTATATGCTGTGCTTAGTCACTCAGTAGCATCCAACTCTTTGCAACCCCATGGACTGTAACCCACCAGGCATTTCTGTCCATGGGGATTCTCCTGGCAAACATACTGGAGTGGGTTGCCATGCCCTCCTCCAGGAGAACTACCCATCCCAGGGATTGAACCCAGGTCTCCCGCATCACAGATGGATTCTTTACCATCTGAGCAACAAAGGAAGCCCAAGAATACTGGAGTGGGTAGCCTATCCCTTCTCCAGCGGGTCTTCCTGACCCAGGAATTGAACTGTGGTCTCCTGCATGGCAGGCGGATTCTTTACCAACTGAGCTACTAGGGAAGTCCCACTAATTAGATTTTTTAATATGAACAAGTTTAGCTTAGCATTTTGACATTCTGGGCCTTATTTTTCTCTTCTGTAAAATGGAAACTAGTTCTGGCCTCTTAGATGTGAGAGAAATTTAGAAGTGATGTCAATCAGAACAGTGATAACGGTTGACTTTACATGTCAGATTAAGAAGGCAGGCATCTATCTCTCTTGCCACCTATGGTTCCATGTAAATCCTGAAACCTGACCGATGAAAACAACTTTGTAATTCAGAAGATCATTCTTTGAAGATTACAATACCACTTAATAAGGTTGTATGAAATTCAAATAAGAACAAAGATAAAGGACATTATAGTATACCTACCCTCAGTGCGCTTTTAATTAATGCTAACCTTTTAACTTTATGATGTTAATTACTACAATAATAACAAGCCACAATACAAAAGTCTCAGTCATAATTAAAATATAATGAAGGCAGAGGTCGGACTGGAAAGCTGGAACCAGGACATTGGTCAAATCATCATAGGCTAGAGTTTGGCCCCAGAACATTGATTCAGTAGACACAGTGCTGGTCACTTCTAGGGGATGTCTCTCAACCACTGAGCTCACTAAAAACAAGTGGCACAATTTACAGTGAAAAATATATTTATCAGATGCAAAAATCCTAGTATTCTCAATTTAATTCAGCAAGAGAAATCAGGGTAAATTGAGGTTCAAAAGCAAGTGAAATCAGAACAAACGTAGGAAGCAATTTGGAGCATAAGAACAGGGTATTAGAAAGGCACATTAGAACATTCTATCACCTATGCACTGCTGAAGAAACATTGCCAACCTGTCTTCCTTTATGCCCTTGTCTTTTTCCAAGTTGATCAGTTCCCTTCTTTCTTCTTTTATCCTTCTTTTCTTTTTATGTGTGCTTCTTTGGTCTTTCTTATTTTCCTTTTTTTTTTTTTAAGGCAGGATATAATACATTTCAAAGGCTTACAACTTGCATATAATAATAAAGCTATTCTTTAATCCTGTTCAGTGCCCCTCCTTGCTACACAGAATTTACATATTTACACTGAGCTGTATTTGCATTTGGCTGATCTCATCCAACTCACAATGATTTTAGCTAATTTATTCCTTACAGTTAAGATTCACCTTGTATTCTGGAGATAATGCACTTCATTCCCACCATATATATTTGAAATGTACATCTTAACAAGTCAACTAAGCCCATGATGCATCTGAAGTGTATCATCCCTTTAGAAATGAATGCCTGACACATAATAATTTTCTATAGAAAGATCCTTCAGAGTTGAACTTAAGATGTTAGAAGCTTAGGCCCTCTGTCCCTCCAAATGCTCCTTCATCCCTAGTTTCCATGACCAGCTGGCTCATCATGGTCACTGTAAGGTGTGATTCCACACTGTGAAAAATATAACAAGACCAAGAGAACCAGATGGAGGAGGCGTAAGTGGACGTGGAGTATCTCTCTCTCCAGGGATACATCAGGAATACACCATCAGACACAGAAGTGCAGGCAAAACACTAGCTGAGAGCAAACAGCAGTACCTGACCAGTGGAAAAGAATATTCAGAACCACGCAAAACTCAGTAGGATGAAGGAACCGGGGGGGGGGGTGGGGGGGGAAACAGGAGTGTCAGTAGGACTGGACCTGCCCTCAGCAGGTGGAAGAACCAAAACTGGGGTCCAATCCCCACATTGGGACAATTGTCTGAGTCAGAGGAGGCTGAGAGGGAAACAGCTGATCTGTGGCAGCCTAAATGGCATGAGAATCAGACAGTTCTTGCCACAGCCATACATACCCCAGACACAGACACAGGTTCCCTGTAAGGCACCAAGGCAGGGAGCTAGAGTTTAGGGATTGTGAAGCAATCCGAGCGTAAGGGCTGCTATTGACTGTGGTCAGACGGATTGAAAGGATGTGAGGGATGAGACTGTGGTGGGAAATGCCTATGGAGGAAAGCTGGGCAGCCATGGAAGCAAGGTGATACTGCTGAGTCACAGGTAGGGGGAGGAGCCATCACCACAGCCTCTCTCTCCCCACCCGTCAGTATCCGGCAGCAGAGCAATAGAGAGGCTGGCCCATCAAACACCTAATAGATTGAACTACAGAGCAGGACCCCGCCCAGGGTGCTCCCTTTAAGTGGCTGTAGTGCAAATCTACAGAGTAGGATGCCAGCGAGGCGGGCCCTTCTATGTGTTTGATATGCCGAACAACAGAGAAGGACCCCAGGCAAGGGAGCACTGTAAGTGCCTAAATGGGTGGAGAAAGACTGAGCAGAGAGCCCTTCTGATTGCCAGCTACAAGAAGCTCAAAAAAAGACTCTGATAGGGCCATAACTACTGTGGCAGAGGCAGTCCATGTCCCTGCACTTGGCGCCACCAGGGTCCCCACAAGCCGAGCAGCTGTGACACATTCATGCTCAACTCTCACTGGGGTAGAGCTGCCAGAGGCCAAAAAGTCTTGCGTCTATGCATGCAGGGTCACTTTGGTCATGTCCAACTCTTTGCAGCCCTGTGGACTGTGGCCTGCCAGGCTTCTCTGCCAGAGAGGGGTTTATCCAGGCAAGAATACTGGAGCTTATTAGCCAATACTGGTTGCCATACCCTTCTAGAGCACTGTATTTCCTGATACCGAACCCACCAACTCCTCTGAATACCTAGTGCTGCCAGAACCCCTGCGACCCAAGCAGCTGCACCACCTCCACACCTGGCCCCCCCAGGGGCAAACCCAAGTCCTCCAGAACAGCCTCAGAGGCAAACCCCGGTGGACGACGCACATGCAGAGGTAGAAATAAAACCACAGTTGAAACACAGGGGCAGTGTGGCTAAGGAAGAAGACCCAAAACCCTCCCACTATTTGTACAAAATGCAGATCAAATCCACACGATCAACTAGGCAGACTCTGTGTCTATAGAATATATAAAAGATCATTGAGAGTGCCCCCAAAAAGAAAATGCACTGGTTCTGATAGCTGTGGACATTGGAAGAAGCAAGAAAACACAGTAGGACAAGGTTAGAATCTTAGCTGCCCCCGCAGCAGGTCCAGAGATCAGCACAGTGTTGGAGGGCATCCTAGGAGGTGAGGTGGACTGTGACTCCCAGCGAGAGAAAGGAATAGTGACAGCAATGACTCACAAAAAATATTTATTATTCTTATGTTCTGATTTGTTCTGTACATCCTTTTGGATTCCCCCCACCATTGTAGTTGTAAATTTTATTGCCACTATGAAATCTAATTAAGTGTTTGAGCTTTTTTTTCCTCAGTCACATTTTGTTGTTGTTATAAACTACTGCCTCTACATTAGGCTTTTGCAGTTCTGTGGTTTTCTTTCTTTTTTAAATTTTAATTTTTTAAACCTATTATATTTTTTCTACATTTATTCCTTTGTTTGTGCTTCCTACAGTTCTTTTATCCTTGCAATTAATCTTTAATGTATATAAATATTCTTTATCTACCTCTGTTTAATTTTGCATATCTAATCTTTCTTTCTTTCCTTTCCTCTCAACATATTTGTTAGTTTGGTTTTCATTGCTTTATTCCCCACTTGCAACCTTGCTCTAGTTCTGTTTTACAGTTTGTGCTTTCGTTAGTTGTATTCTTAACTGGTAAATATAATTTTTGATTTCCTTTGTTTGCCAGGTCACTCTACTGTACTTGATTTTTGTTGGACTGTTTTAACATTGCTTATGGGTGTATATTGGAGAAGGCAAAGGCAACCTACTCCAGTACTCTTGCCTGGAAAATCCCATGGATGGAGGAGCCTGGTAGACTGCAGTCCATGGGGTCACGAAGAGTCAGACATGACTGAGCAACTTCACTTTCACTTTCCACTTTCATGCATTGGAGAAGGAAATGGCAATCCACTCAGTGTTCTTGCCGGGAGAATCCCAGGGACAGCGGAGCCTGGTGGGCTGCCATCTATGGGGTCGTACAGAATAGGACATGACTGAAGTGATTTAGCAGCAGCAGCAGCAGCAGCATGGGTGTATATGTATATGTGTATATTCCATTATTTTAATTATTTGCTTTAACAGCCGTTTGTCTTGGATTCATCTCTGGTTTCTCCTTTTTGGGTATTTGTTTTAATCTCATTTAATGCCATACCAAACCAGCTGTGCAATCTTTTTTCCCTACCCTGAGCCTTTGGAGTGGGAGCACTGATTCCAAGACGCTCAACTACCAAAGAACTAACCTGGGAGTATAAAATAGCAAGAATTCACACAAAGGAACCCACTTGAATACAAGACCTGGCATCACCCAACCACCAATAGCACCCTGTGCAAGACAACTCATCTAAACAATAAACAAAAATGCAAACCCAATCATCAGCAGACAGGATTACCACCTCACTCAGCCTTGCCCATCAGAGGAAAACAAACAAACAAATAAGCAAAAACTCAGCACAAATACCACCCTATAAGAAGCTTACACAAACCACTGGACCAACCTTAGAGGGCAGAGGCCAAAAGGAAGAAAGAATTCAACCTTGAAGCCTGGGAAAAGGATACCTCAAACACAATAAGTTAAAAAATAATAATAATAAAAATGAAAAGGCAGAGAAATACTGCACAAATGAAGAAATAAACTAGAAACACAGAAGTCCAAATAAATGAAGAGTAAACAGGCAAACTACCTGAATAAGAATTCAGAATAATGATAGTAAAGATGATTAAAAAAAAACCTTGAAAACAGAATGGAGAAAATGCAGGAATCAGTTAACATAGACCTAGAAGAATTAAAGAATAAACATACAGAGACAAACAACACAATTACTGAAATTAAAAATACTCTGGAAGGAATCACTAGCAGAATATCTGAAGCAGATGAATGAATCAGTGAGATGGAAGATAAAATGGTGGAAATAACTTCTGAAGAGCAGAATAAAGTAAAAAGAATGAAAAGAACTGAGGATAGTCTCAGAGACTTCTGGGACAATATCAAATATGCCAACATTCCAATTATAGTGGTCCAAGAAGAAGAGAAAAAGAAAGGGTATGAGAAAATTTTTTAAGAGATTATAGTTGAAAATTCTCCCAACATGGAAACAGAAAGAGTCTTTCAAGTCCAAGAGGCACAAAGAATCCCATACAGGATAAACCCAAGGAGAAACACACCAAGACATAATAATCAAACTAACAAAGACTAAACACAAAGAAAGAATATTAAAAGCTTCAAATGAAAAGCAACAAGTAACATAAAAGGGAAACCTCACATGCTTAATGCTAATCTTTCAGCAGAAACTCTACAGGCAAGAAGTGAATGGCAGGATATATTTACAGTACTGAAATGGAAAAAATCTACAACCAAGATTTCTGTAACTGGCAAGGATCTCATTCAAAATTGATGGAGAAATCAAAAGCTTTGCAGACAAGCAAAAGAGAAGAGAATTCAGTACCATCAAACCAGTTTTACAACAAAAGTTAACTGGACTTATAAAGTCAAGAAATGTAAGACAAGAAAAAAGATCTACAAAATCAACCTCCAAACAATTAAGAAAATGGCAGTAGGAACATATATATCAATAATTACTTTAAATGTAAATGGATTAAATGCTCCAACCAGAAAACACAGACAGGTTGAATGGATACAACAAGACTGATATATATTCAGTCTGCAAGAAACACACTTCAGACCTAAAGACACATATAGACTGAAAGTGAGAGGAAGGAAAAATATATTCCATGCAAATGGGAAGCAAAAGAAAGCTGGAGTAGCCATCCTCATATCAGGCAAAATAGACTTTAAAATAAAGAATATTACAGGAGATAAGGAAGGTCACAACAAATGATCAAGGGATCAATCCAATAAGAAGACATAACAATTGTGAATATCTATCATAGCATCTGGTCCCATCACTTCATGGGAAATAGATGGGGAAACAGTGTCAGACTTTATTTTGGGGGGCTCCAAAATCACTGCAGATGGTGATTGCAGCCATGAAATTAAAAGATGCTTACTCCTTGGAAGAAAAGTTATGACCAACCTAGATAGCATATTCAAAAGCAGAGATATTACTTTGCCAACAAAGGTTTGTCTAATCAAGACTATGGTTTTTCCAGTAGTCATGTATGGATGTGAGAGTTGGACTGTGAAGAAGGCTGAGCACCGAAGAATTGATGCTTTTGAACTGTGGTGTTGGAGAAGACTCTTGAGGGTCCCTTGGACTGCAAGGAGATCCAACCAGTCCTTCCTAAAGATCAGTCCTGGGTGTTCTTTGGAAGGACTGATGCTGAAGCTGAAACTGCAATACTTTGGCCACCTCATGCAAAGAATTGATTCACTGGATAAGACTGTGATGCTGGGAGGGATTGGGGGCAGGAGGAGAAGGGGACAACAGAGGATGAGATGGCTGGATGGCATCACCGACTCGATGGACATGAGTTTGCGTGAACTCCAGGCATTGGTGATGGACGGGGAGGCCTGGCATGCTGTGATTCATGGAGTCACAAGGAATCGGACATGACTGAGCAATTGAACTGAACTGAACTGAACTGACTTATGCACCCAACATAGGATCACCTCAATACAGAAGACATACACTAACAGACATAAAAGGAGAAATTGACAGTAATACAATATAGTAGGAGATTTTAACATCCCAATCACAGCAATGGACAGATCATCAAAACAGAAAATTAATAAGAAAACATAACTCTTAAATGATACATTAGATGAGATGGATTTCACTGATACTTTCAGGACATTCCATCCAAATGAAGTAGAATACACCTTCTTTTCAACTGCACGTGAAACATTCTCCAGGATAGAGCACATCTTGGGTCACAAATCAAACCTCAGTAAATTCAAGGAAACTGAAATTGTATCAAGCATCTTCTTTGACCATACTGCTGAGACTAGATCTCAATCACAAGGAAAATACTGTAAGAAACAAACACATGAAGATTAAACATGTTTCTAAATGACCAACATGTTACTGAAGAAATCAAAAGGAAAATGAGAAAATTTTCTAGAAACAAATGACAATTAAAACATGACAACTCATAACCTATGGGATGCAGCAAAAGCAGTTCTAAGAGGGAAGTTTATAGCAACACGGTCCTACCTCAAGAAACAAGAAAAACTTCGAATAGACAACCTAGCCTTATGCCTAAAACCAACTAGAAAAATAAGAACAAAAGAACACAAAATGAGTAGAAGGAAAGAAATCATAAAGTTCAGAGCAGAAATAAATGAAAAAGAAATGAAAGAAACAATAGTAAAGATTAATAAAACTAAGAGCTATTTCTCTGAGAAGATAAAACTGACAAATCTTTAGCCAGACTCATCAAGAAAAAAAGACAGAAGGATCAAATCAACAAAATTAGAAATGAAAAGAAGTGGTTACAACAGACAATGTATAAAGTCAAAAGATCATAAGAGACTACTGCTGCTGCTGTTGCTGCTAAGTCACTTCAGCCGTGTCCGACTTTGTGCTACCCCATAGACGGCAGCCCACCAGACTTCCCCGCCCCTGCGATTCTACAGGCAAGAACACTGGAGAAGGTTGCCATTTCCTTCTCCAATGCAAGAGACTACTCGGAACACCTATATAGCAAAAAAAATAGATAACCTGGAAGAAATGGACAGATTCTTAGAAAAGTTCAATCTTCCAAGACTGGACCAGGAAGAAATAGAAATTATGAACAACCCAATTACAACTACTGAGATTGAAAATAACAGCTCAGGACCATATGGCTTCACAGGATAATTCTATCAAACATTTAAAGAAGAGATAATGCCTATACTTCTAAAACTCTTTCAAAAAACTGCAGAGGCCACCATCACCCTGATACCAAAACCAGCCAAAGACAACACAAAAAAAGAAAACTACAGGCCAATATTACTGATGAACATAGATGCAAAAATCCTCAACAAAATTTTAGCATGCAGAATTCTGTGAAACATCAAAAAGCACCATGATCAAGTTGAATTTATTTCAGGGATGCAAGGATTCTTACATATATGCAAATAAATCAATGTGATATACCATACTAACAAACTGAAATTAAAAACCATATGATAATCAAGTAGATGCAGAGAAAGCCTTTGACAAAATTCAGCACCCATTTATGATTAAAACTCTTCAAAAAATGGACATAGAGGGTAACTACCACAACATAGTAAAGGCCACATATGATAAGCCTATAGCAAACATTATTCTCAATGGTGAGAAACTGAAAGCATTCCCCCTAAGATCAGGAACAAGACAAGGATGTCCACTTTCACCACTATTATCCAATATAGTTCTTGAAGTACTAGCTATAGCAATCAGAGAAGAAAGAGAAAAAAAAGGAATCCAGATCAGAAAAGAAGTAAAGCTCCCACTGTTTGCAGATGACATGATACTGTACATAGAAAACCGTAAAGACAGTATCAGAAAATTACTATATCTAATCAGTGAATTTAGCAAAGTTGCAGGATACAAAATCAATATGCAGAAATCACTTGCATTTCTATATACTAACAATGAAATATCAGAAAGAGAAATTAAGGAATCAATCCCATTCACCACTGCCACAAAAATAATTAAATATCTAGGAGTAAACTTACTGAAGGATGCAAAAGAAGTGTACACAGAAAATTATAAGACACTGATGAAAGAAATCAAAGATGACATAAACAGATGGAAAGACATTCCATGTTCCTGGGTAGGAGGAAACAATATTGTGAAAATGACTATACTACCAAATGCAATCTACAGATTCAATGGGATCCCACTCAAATTACCAGTGGCATTTTTCACAGAACTAGAACAGAAAATTTCACAATTCATATGGAAACACAAAAGACCCCGAATAGCCAAAGCAGTCTTGAGAAAGAATGGGGCTGGAGGAATCAACCTTCCTGACTTCAGATTATACTACAAAGCTACAGTCATCAAGACAGTATGGTACTGGCACAAAAACAGAAATATAAACCAATGGAACAAGATAGAATGCCTAGAAATAAACCCATGCACCTATGGGTACTTTATTTTTGACAAGGGAGGCAAGAATATACAATGGGGTAAAGACAGCCTCTTCAATAAAGGGTGCTTGGACAACTGGACAACTACATGTAAAAGAATGAAATTAGAACACTTCCTAACACCATACACAAGATCAACTCAAAATGGATTAAAGACCTAAATGTATAACCAGAAACTATAAAACTCTTAGAGGAAAACATACGCAGAACACTCAGTGACATAAATCAAAGCAAGATCCTCTATGACCCACCTTCTAGAGTAACAGAAATAAAAGTAAACAAGTGAGACCTGATTAAACTTAAAAGCTTTTGCATAGCAAAGGAAACTATAATCAAGGTAAAAAGATAACCCTCAGAATGGGATAAAATAATAGAAAATGAAACAACTGACCAAGAATAAATTTCCAAAATATATAAGCAGCTCATACAACTCAATACCAGGAAAACAAACAACCCAATAAAATGTGGGGAAAAGACCTAAACAGACATTTCTCCAAAGAAGACATACAGATGGCTAACAAATACATGAAAAGATGCTCAACTTTGCTCATTATTATTAGAAAAATGCAAATCAAAACCACATACCTCACACGGGTCAGAATGGCCCTCATCAAAAGTCTACACACAGTAAACGCTGGAGAGGGTGTGGAGAAAAGGGAACACTCTTGCACTGTTAGTGGGAATGTAAACTGATACAGCCACTATGGAATATGGTATGGAGAATTCTTAAAAAACTAGGAATAAAACCTCCCTATTCACACACAGATGTGTATAACGGACTTTTGGACTCAGAGGGAGAGGGAGAGGGTGGGATGATTTGGGAGAATGGCATTCTAACATGTATTCTATCATGTAAGAATCGAATCGCCAGTCTATGTCTGACGCAGGATACAGCATGCTTGGGGCTGGTGCATGGGAATGACCAGAGAGATGTTATGGGGAGGGAGGTGGGAGGGGGGTTCATGTTTGGGAATGCATGTAAGAATTAAAGATTTTAAAATTAAAAAAAAATAATAATAATAATAAATAAAAATAAAAAATTAAAAAAAAAAAAAACAACCTCCTTATGACCCAGCAATCCCACTCCTAGGCATATACCCTGAGGAAACCAAAATTGAAAGAGACACATGTATCCCACTGTTCATTCCAGCACTATTTACAATAGCTAGAACATGGAAGCAACCTAGATGTCCATCGACAGATGAATGGATAAAGAAGTTGTGGTATATATACACATTGGAATAATACTCAGCCATAAAAAGAAACACATTTGAGTCCATTCTAATGTGGTGGATGAACCTAGAACCTATTATACAATAGAAGAGAGTCAGAAAGAGAAAGAAATATATTCTAATGCATGCATATGGAATCTAGAAAAATGGTACTGAAGAATCTATTTACAGGGCAATAATGGAGAAACAGACACAGAGAATAGACTTATGGACATGAGGAAAGGGAAGGAGCAGGTGGGATATATGGAAAAAGTAACATGGAAATTTACATCACCATATTGTAAAATAATAGCCAACAGGAATTTGCTGTATGGCTCAGGAAACTCAAACAGGGACTCGGTTCAACTAGAGGGGTGGGATGGGGAGGGAGATGGGAGGGATGTTCAAAAGGGAGGGGATATATGTATCAGTTCAGTTCAGCTCATTCACTCAGTCGTGTCTGACTCTTTGCAACCCCATGAATCACAGCACGCCAGGCCTCCCTGTGCATCACCAACTCCCGGAGTTCACTCAGACTCACGTCCATCGAGTCTGTGATGCCATCCAGCCATCTCATCCTCTGTCGTCCCCTTCTCCTCCTGCCCCCAATTCCTCCCAGCATCAGAGTCTTTTCCAATGAGTCAACTCTTCACATGAGGTGGCCAAAGTACTGGAGTTTCAGCTTTAGCATCATTCCTTCCAAAGAAATCCCAGGGCTGATCTCCTTCAGAATGGACTGGTTGGATCTCCTTGCAATCCAAGGGACCCTCAAGAGTCTTCTCCAACACCACAGTTCAAATGCATCAATTCTTCGGTGCTCAGCCTTCTTCACAGTCCAACTCTCACAACCATACATGACCACAGGAAAAACCATAGCCTTGACTAGACAGACCTTAGTCAGCAAAGCAATGTCTCTGCTTTTGAATATGCTATCTAGGTTGGTCATAACTTTTCTTCCAAGGAGTAAGCATCTTTCAATTTGCCTATGGCTGATTCATGTTGAGGTTTGACAGAAAACAACAAAATTTTGTAAGCAATTATCCTTCAATAAATAAATAACAGGTCCACTAACCTACAGGCTTCCAACCAGGATTTGTTGTACCTGCTTCCCTTTTCATTACCTTTCATGATTTTTCTTTTTCAATACCCACTCTAGCCTAAAGATTCCTATATAGAATGCTTTGATTTCTTCTAAAATACTTCTATTTGAGTAACAATACCATCTACCTCCATATAGTTGTCCTGGGAAAGGATTAAAATTATACAACACCTGGAAATAATTTAATAGAGTGCCTGACAAATAGTAAGTGCTTAATACCCCTCTGTCTCTTTCATATATTAAACAATAAACACTATGAAAGTGATATTTGTTTTTCCAGTACTTGACATTATGCCTAGAAGATGGTCAGTAGTCAAAAATAGTGGCTTAATTATTAAATGAATAATGAAAGGGAACGAAGAATCAAAACACCCATTCACATGGCTTCCTCTCCTTTTTCAAACTGAAGAATCCTGGTGCCATTTGTCCTTTTCCACAGAAGAATTCTGAAGAAGAGTGAACACTGCCTGGGAGAATAGAACTTAGCCCAGCACTGCTAGCTCTAGCACAAAAGGTTTTGTCCTTCTTTTTTAAAAATTGTAAAGTCTTATGAAATTGTTTAATACAACAGTTTTATTTTAAACTATTCCATAACCTCTTATTCTTATTCATAACCTCTGGCATAAAATCTTTACCCTAGGGTTTTAGATCACTTATGACAGTGCTTCTCAAAGAAAGAAAGTGAAAGTTGCCCAGCTGTGTCCGAATCTGTGACCCCATGGACTATGTAGTCCATGGAATTATCTAGGCCAGAATACTGGAAGGGGTAGCCTTTCCCTTCTCCAGAGGAACTTCCCAACCCAGGGATCGAACCCAGGTCTCCTGCACTGCAGGCAGATCCTTTAACAGCTGAGCCACAAGGGAAGCCCAAAGTTGGTCTAAAGACCACCTGCATCAGAATCATCTGAATTTCTTCTTAAAAATTGTTTCTTTTTTGGGCAAACACTTTTCTGATTTACTCTGGATAAAACCCCCAAATCTCCAAATAATTTTTTGCACCTGAAGTTTGCGTGACACAGATCGAAAGAAGACAAAATCATGCATAGATATTAATAAAACATTTTTTCCATGATTAAAAAAAGTTTCATCTTATTAAAGGAAAATGAGAGTAAGAAGAGTTCCTTGAGCATTTAGCTGTAATACACCAGACCAGAGCCAGTCAGCAATTAAAGCTATAAAACAGCTTTTAATCAGGAACTATTGCAATAGGAGGAAAGAAACCTCAGTATAGAACTAGGCTCAATTTTGAATATAGCAAAGACAACTGGGGATTTATAGTAGAAGCAGGACTGAGGTCAGTGGATGGAAAAACACTAAGAGGAAACATCAGGGGTATGGTGGATTTTGGTTAAACAGACCTAACAGGATTTTTTCTGGAGTCAGGCCAGGATGATCACATATGAAGGGTGCAAGATGAGGAATTTGAGCAGGTATTGAGGGTGATTAGATATCAAGGATGGGAGATTATTTTAAACTGACTTATGATTCTCCCTAAAACTGAGCAACACAGGCCTGACAAGGACAAATGTCAAGGTCAACGCCTAGTTAAGTGTTAGAGGAAAGAGTTAAAGGAGAGAGTCTTTGTCACTAGTCATGTGTCTATTTAATTTTAAGTCATTGGGGATTCCCTAGTGGTTCAGTGGTTAAGATTTCATGCTTCCGCTGCTGGGGCCACAGATTTGATCCCTGGTCAGGGAACAAAGATCTTGCATGCCATGCGGCATGGCCAAAATATAATAAACAAATAAACTTGAGTAATTAATGTAAAATTTAAACATCCAGTTATCAGGCACACGAATCACATTTTGGGGACTCAAACCCTCATATGTCCATGGCTATATGACTAGGTAGTCTGTTAGGTCAATGACAGGTGGAATTGATACCATGGCTTTCTTTGCCTTTCAAATTCTAATTCCAGCAGAATTGCTTGCTTTCCACACACCATTCTCAATACAATAAGAAACTAATCACTTTTTTTACTCTAAAATTAAAGATATTTGTAAATTTCAGTAGTCTTTTTTTTTTTTTTTCGTGAAGATTTGTAGATGTTTGTGCCATAGATCTAGAGGTATTTCATATCCAGGTCTTCTGATATCTTAGTATCACGGAATTCAGCTTTTCTGGCAATCTCACGATACAGACTGTCAAAATCCATCAGGATGAATACCGTGTGAGTAAACTGAACCTTGATAAAAATTACACAAAAATATACATATGTTTTATTTAATCCTTAAACTCATTCTATGGGAAAACCATAGGTCATCATGTTTAAGAAACGTGTCACATAAGCTATGATTTTCTAAATAGTAATTTTATATTATATCTAATCTCTGTACTATAGGGCATGAGCACAGATACCTCTAGGTAACTGATGAGGATGAAAGATAAGCACACTACAGATCACATACGCAGAACACTGTTAGCTAGACTCTGACCCAGGAAAGAAGATACCGCGGCAGCACAACTGTGGTTCATTTGTAAGAACGATGATCTCGCAGGTGTGTGGAACGCGGGTCTACTGAAGTCTCAAAGCATCAACCAGCTTCGTTTGTAAGTCATTAGCATGATCAATATTTCTGTTATTCAGCCTTCAATTGGATATTCCATTACATCTGAGAGAGGGAAAGTTCTAAACCCAAAACTAAATTACAGGCACCACTATGGGAGTCACAGCACGTTATCCGAAGATGAAACAAAATATCAGAGAGCCATCTAAGGATGATTTAGACTTCTGAAATTATCAGGCGATAAACTGAAAAGTCCAGATACTGTTCTCTATCATCTGTCAACAAGAACCACTTTACTCCCTGTTTTTGCTTGTCTCCAATGTTTAAGGATTAGTTTAAGATTACAACAGGCAGTGAGTTTTAATTAAAAACAGAAAGAATAGATTAGTGGACTGGAAAATGGAGCAGAGTATCAATGTTTAATAAGTCATTCCCAATATTTTCTTATAATTCTAGGCCTGTATACTGACTGTTCTATGGATAAACCCTATTTTTATTACCTTGTATTTTTAATATAGTATAATTATAAATACATTTCACAAACTCTTCCTATAATTAAACCCATTAAAAAGACTTTTCTTAGAAGTCTATACTAAACAAAATGGTATATATATTTAAACCTTGACAACACACTCCTATTAACAAAAGTCAATAATAGTACAGAAGGTTTACTATCTGTTTAAGGAAAGACAGTGCTTCAAAAAGGAATTAAAATCATGAACATTATTTCGGAGCAACTGTAGGGGAAGAGACTACTTACAAAAGAAGGGTTGCTGCTTGGGGAAGGAAGAAAAGATCACACTGATTTTCCCAAAAGGGAGCCATTTTGTGAAGATAAGAAATAGAGTCTAACTGCATTAAGAGATAAGACTCAGGAGTTCACCTGATGATTAAACATGTAATCACAACCATGTTATGACACGGTATTAAAATATGGAGCTCTATCAACTAAAAATAAAAAGGGGATTTGAAGAGCAGATAAGGTTAAAACTGTTATCAAAAATCCAGTTAGACCTAGGGAATTTATTATTTGTTATTCTTTTCTTTCCTTTTGCTATCATGTATTTTTCCTCATTTTCCCTGTATAAATTAATCAAATCACCTATGATTTATCAAATGTGTTTCCTGGATGACGTATTTTGCTAGGAACTATGATATCCTTGCCATCAAAGGGTTCATAACATTTTTGGGGTTAGGAAGCAAGCAAAAATAAACACAGTACAAAATGAGTGGCTGGACAAATTTTAAGAAGTTCAAAACAGTAGATGAAATGTCATGAAGCAGCTCTGGTTTCACTGACTGAAGAATTTTTTACATGTCGGTAATTCAGAGCTGTTCAGAGGTGCCAGTGATCACTCAGCTTTGGAAGATTACACTGGAATTTATTTAATTTTCACTTTATTTGTATTGAAGTATAATATAGATACAGAAACATGCACACAAATCTTAAGTATTCAGTTCTATGAGTTGTGACAGTTGCATATACCCCTAAAACCACCAGCAAACTAGACATCAAATATGTCCATCACCCCAGAAAGATCACTCACGACCCTTTTCAGCTAACCCTGACTCTCCCATTTGGCCTTCACGAGCAGCTATTTTCTGATTTCTATCACCATAAATTATTTTTGCCTGTTCTTGGGCCTTTATAAATGGGATCATAGAATATGATCT
The DNA here is from genome assembly GCF_032405125.1 of Capricornis sumatraensis. Lineage (NCBI taxonomy): Eukaryota > Metazoa > Chordata > Mammalia > Artiodactyla > Bovidae > Capricornis > Capricornis sumatraensis. The sequence continues at coordinate 39,719,042 of NC_091074.1, read as the reverse complement.
CTTTTAATTCTGGCATCTCTGGATCAACCAAAAGTTTGAGACACATGCCTGTTATTGTATATATTAGTCCTTTTAGCAGTAGTAGTTGCTCAGTTGTGCCTGACTCTTTGCGACTCCATGCACTGTAACCCACTAGGCTACTCTGTCCATGGGATTCTCCAGCAAGAATACTGGAATGGGTTGCCATTCCCTTCTCCAGGGGATCTTCCCAACCTAGGGATCGAACCCAGGTCTTCTGCATGGCAGGCAGATTCTTTACCATCTGAGCTATAGGGAAGCCCATATTAGTCCTTTGCTCCTTTCTAATTCTGAATAGTTAGACTATTATAATGTTCTGGTTATCTATCCAGTGAAAGTCCATACACTAAAAACTAACAATATTATTTTGCTATTGAAACAGATCAAATCACCAAAAGCTGTTTTCTCACTGTTTTGTAAGTCAGGGTGAGGTGGGCTTAACTGAATCTTCTGCTCAGGGTCTCAGCAGGTCTAAATCAAGGAGTTGACCTGTATGACTCTCACTTGGAGGCTCTGGAAAAAAGAAAAAACAAAAACATCTATTCCCCTGGGTTATTGGGAGAATTTACTTCCTTGCAGCTGTGGGTCTGAGGCTCCCATTTTCTGGCTGGCAATCAGCTGGGAGCCTCTTTTGGCTCCTGGACAACACCCAGCTTCCTCATCTCTTGACACCTCTCATCTTTAAGCCAACAAAGGTGCATCAAATCCTTCTTGTGCTTAGAAGCTGATTTTCTCTGGCCATTCCCTTCTGATACTCACTGGAGAAAGTTCTCTGCTTTTAAAGGCTCACATGACAATCTCACCTTCTAAGGTAAATTCTGTCATTTAAGGTAACATAATCAGGAGATGGCAATCCACTCCAGTACTATTGCCTGGAAAATCCCATGAACAGAGGAGCCTGATTGGCTACAGTCCACAGGGTCGCAAAGAGTCGGACACGACTGAGCGACTTCATGTTCATGTTCAATCATGAGATGGGCTTCCCTGGTGGCTCAGACGGTAAAGAATCTGCCTGCAGTGTGGGAGATGTGAGTCTGACCCCTGGTTCAGGAAGATCCCCTGGAGAACAGAATGGTTACCCACTCAAGTATAATTGGTGCTTCCCTGGTGGCTCAGATGGTAAAAAAAAAAAAAAAAAAATCTGCAGTGTGAGACCATCATGAGGTGGTATCACAAATCACAGTTCTAGGAATTATGGGATGTGAAATCATGGGGGCCCTTCCTAGAAATACTGCCCACTATGTTAACTGAAACTATCTTGTCAGTGTAGGTATTCAAATGATTGGAGAGTGGCCAGAACAGTGAGCAGGAGACAGCAAAGGCTGATAATGTGGGCCGGAGAGCAGGCATCCTGGTGTGGACAGGACTGAGAACCCCAGACCAAAAAGGAACACAGGAAATGCTGAATCAGTTTGTCCACATCTAAAGTAATAATCAGAAAGATCTACCATTCTCCCAGAAACTTCTGGAATACTGAATTAAAAAGTGAGAAGAGAAACAAGCAGAGAAAACTAGCCGAAAGAGGAGGGAAAATACCTGAAGTTAGAACAAACAAATTTTACAGGAAATGAAGTGCAATCTTCATAAATGAAGAACAATGTCTGGCTAAGCAATAAACCACACTTAAGTACTCACATTAGGGAAACACTGAGTACTGATTCAGCCAAATAAAGGTTTATTTTTACTGAAAAATTAGAGGAAGGGAAAAAGGCATGAGTAATATAAGACTGCTAAAATCTAACCTTCCATAATATAAAAAAATACATAAACAAAGAAATGCATGTAATTTAGAAATATGAACATAAATAACAGAATAAATTAAAAGAATTTGAGCAGGTGGTGGCAAGGTAGGGAAAAAAGAGGGCTTTTCTTTTTCATTACAGAAGTTGCGGTATTTGAACCTTAATTCAAGATACATAGATTTAAAAATACAAAAAGAAAAATTATATGCAAATATTTTATTTTAATAGATAAATACATATAATTTAAAATCTGAACAGTTTTTGTACTCTAATGTGTCAAACAGTTGCATTAGTTTTGGCAATTTTATCTCATATTTTTTGTTGTTAGACTCTTTACAACCCTATGGACTGTAGCCCCTCAGGCTCCTCTGTCCATGGCATTCTCCAGGCAAGAATACTGGAATGGAGAGCCAGTCCCTTCTCCAGGGGATCTTCCAGACTCAGGGATCAAACCCACATATGTTATGTTGCAGGCAGATTCTTTACGGTCTGAGCCAGTAGGGAAGACCCATCATTAGAATACTTTAAATCACCTCAACAAAATCACCTCCTTTGGCTTATTTCTTATCTCTGTAATTGAGTCAGCTTTCATGGGGCTGGGTAAAGCAGGCAATAAACCTAAACCTGTTCTGAAATTGTGGGAAAAGTAGGCTATCAAGGTACCCAGTCATATGGAATTACAACAAAACCTTCAGAACAAAGGAAGAAGCCTTTTAGCCTCAGGATTTCAAGTGGGCTGCTTCGGGAGTCATACTCATTTTGAGCACAAAATTCTAGACTTTAACCATCCTCTGAGTCAGGTTCTATATATAATATGTACAGAGGCTTTTTACCTTGGGACTTCATGAAGGCAACACAAGAATTTGTCTAGAGTGAGTAAATCCCCTCATTAAAGAGAGGTACATGTGTGGCCACTTACACTTGTATGCTTGCATGAGTGAGAATCCATTCAGTATGGAATGTACCAGACTCCAGTTCACCCCACCTAGTAACTGATGGCAGTCCTCAACACCTTTCTGCTGAGAGAGTAATTCTAGTCTTGTCTGGATTCTCTCTGTTGCATCCTATAGTCTTCTTATGTGTGCTTCGGGTCTGGTTGGTGTGGGGTCTGGTTGGTGTGACTGTAACTTGCTTCACAGTCCCTATGCTGATCAAAGTCCATCTCTCTCCAGAGTTCACCATACCTGGAAATGAATGCTTCCTGTAATGGATCCCTGCCTCTCTAATCATAGCACACTCTGCAGCCTTTTCAAAATGCTGTTTATTTTTTGGAATCGTTCTGTTGCAGGACTGTATATTTCTTACATATCACTATTAAGCCTATAATATACAATCATTGGAATGACTGACCCTAAAACTGAAGCTCCAATACTTTGGTCACCTGATGCAAGGAGCTGACTCATTGGAAAAGATGCTTATGCTGGGAAAGATTGAAGGCAAAAGGAGAAAAGGGTGGCAGAGGATGAGATGGTTAGATAGCATCATTGACTCAATGGATATGAACTTGACCAAACTTCAAAAGATAGTGGAGGACAGGGAAGCCTGGTGTGCTGCAGTCCTTGGGGTGGCAGAGTCTGACATGACTTAGCAAATGAACAACAACAATGCCTATCACATAGTTAGGAAACATCATGCTACCAATAATGCAGTTTTATATTTTATGCAAGAAGAGATTACATGGTAATGGTCTAAGTCACTTTGCTTATATCAATAATTAGGTAAAACTAGTTTACATAATATACATATAGCTAACTTAATACATACTGAGAAGCTATTTTAGATTAGGCTCTGTAATGACGATAAAGATGTAATCACTGACCTCAAGAAGCTCAGAGGTTACAGGAGAAACACAATCGAGGCAATTTTAATCCAACTTCTCATGTCAAATGGGCTCAGGTAGCATCTAACAGAGAACACTGGACCCAATGTAAGATGGCATGGGAGACAGACAGCTTTCTGAAAGGTCAAGGACTGATTCTGATCACCATTTCAAACAATAATTGTTCCTTGATTTAGGGGGAAAAATCCAATTTATTTCTCTCTAACTTGGTACCTTGTCACCTAAGTTTCACTGAACTCCCAACTCACAAATTTTGGTACCTTCCTTCTTGGCATGACAGCTTATTTGAACCCAGACTCTTGGGGAGGGGGGGGCGTTATAAGGACATCATTCACTATAGGAAACATCCGTGTTCCCAGTCCTGAGTCAACTGTTCAGGAGACTGAATTGGGTGTAAAGATTCTTATTATTGAATCCAGCATTCACTGGCCATTCCAAAAAGCATTAAAAACAAAATGAAAACACACCAATGTCTTATATTAACTTTCTTTTTTATGTTTGCTCTGCTGATCTCCACTCCACCACCTCAATGGACATGAGTTTGGGTAAGCTCCAGGAGTTGGTGTTGGCCAGGGAGGCCTGGCGTGCTGCAGCACATGGGGTCGCAAAGAGTTGGACACGACTGAGCGAATGAACTGAACTGAACTGCTGATCTCAGTGGTATGGAAGTGACGCAACTGCAACAGGAAAAAAATAAATCTTTTTTTCATTTACTACCTTTCCTTAGCCCCTATAAGTAAAGAATAGCATCTTTGAGAGTTTCATCCCAAAACATTTTGGTTCCAAAGAGAAAAAATCAAATTTCAACCGGTTTTCTGTATTTTAGAGGTACAGAGAAACAGAAAATATTTACTCTATAAACTCTAAAATACCAGAAATGCCACTGGAGCCGTACATGTGTGTGAACACTTATTTTCCCAAAGCTGAATATTCTGCCAACACTTGCCTGTCAAAAGAATTTGAAGCAGCTCACTGCAAGATGAAAAACAGAACTTCTTATCTTGCTCCAAGATAAGAAGTTTATCTAAGCTTCTTATCTTACTTCCAGCCTGGGAAGTAGCAAGGAAACCTGTATAAAATGAGTCAAAAGTTAAGAGAGAGGAAAAGTAGAAAGCTAATCGCCTTACCTAAACTCTGCTGTTTGGTGTAACAATGCTAGAAAAGTGATAAATACAGTCCTACCTAAAGAAATGAGCTCTCATCTGCAAGACATAATTTAAAAATCATCTCTACACTCTTGCCATTCCACTTCATACTCCAAGGAATACAGATGACTTCAACTGGAAGGATCAAATGCTTGAAGGCTTTCCCTTAGTATGCCTCAAAGATCTTGTATTTCTTCTCAGTGTTCTGGAAACTAAGAGGATTTCCTTTTGAAATGCATATACACCTATGAAGGTGACTTGGGTGCAACTTGATAACAGCCCAGTGGTAATGTTGGGAGCTAAAGAAGAGCCATGAGGGCAGCGGTCCAGGGCAGATGAAGAGCACAATGGCAAATCCTGAGGGATGAGAGAAAAAGCAAAGAGGCAGGGTACAGCGTCTTTTTGAAGAGTCTTATGCTAACTCTGGCTGAGGATAAAACCGAACCACCACTCCAGAATGCTTATACAGTAGAAAGAGGTCCATGGCCAGGGAAAGAAGAATCTAGAAGAATCTAGAAGACATGCCAGATGACAATAGGCACACATATATATGTATTATATGATTTCATTTATAGGAAGCTCTATAACAGTTGAAGCTAATAATATAAGGTAACATCAGTAATAAGATTAGATCGTGTGGTGCTTGTGCTCAGTCACTTCAGTCGTGTCCAACTCTTTGTGACCCTATGGACTGTAGCCTGACGAGCTCCTCTGTCCCTGGGATTCTCCAAGCAAGAATACTGGAGTGGGTTGCCATGCCCTCCTCCAGGGGATCTTCCTGACCCAGGGATTGAACCCGTGCCTCCTGCACCTCCTGCACTGCAGGCAAATTCTTTACTGTGGAGCCACTGGGGAAGTCCCGAGATTAGATTATTCTAGAGCTATTCTAATGCGGAAAATAAATGGAGATGTCAAGAACCTACACATAGGTTGGAGAAGGGCATGGCAACCCACTCCAGTATTCTTGCCTGGAGAATCCCATGGACAGAGGAGCCTGGTGGGCTACAGTCCGTGGGGTTGCAAAGAGTCGGACACTACTGAGCGACTAACACACCTTCAGGAACCTACACATAGGCTCACTGTAATATCTTCTAGAACAGAAGGAGCACTGAAGCAATAACAGAAAGAACATTTCTTTTGCAACTTTACCTAAGATGAGTGAATTATTAGAATATGCAAAATCATTAGAATGCTTTACTATTAGAATATATTTATGCACCATTATTAGAATATTCTACTATATATAGCTACTCTCTAATGATGGGCTTCCCTTGTGGCTCAGCTGGTAAAGAATCTGCTTGCAATGTGTGAGACCCGGGTTTGAACCCTGGGTTGGGAAGATCCCCTGGAGAAGGGAAAGGCTACCCAACTCGAGTATTCTAGCCTGGAGAATTCCATGGTCCATGGGGTTGCAAAGAGTCGGACACAACTGAGAGACATTCACTTTCTAATGATGAGACATAGGGAAGGTTTATAGGTGTCTCACCCACAATCCCATAATATAAATATGTTATTCTACTTTAAAGTCATTTATTAACAATACCACAGTTACAAAATGGCTCTGCTGTGTTCTATCAGCTTGATGACGTCTCAGCTTTCTTTTATTAGAGGGCCTTTGAACATGTTTTAGGAACAGTCCCATTGGTAGTGACTGTGATAATATCTGAGCACCAGGATTCAGCTGTTCTTACACATGGATCCAAACAAGAATGCCCTGAGTCAGTGGCACCAGATTCCAGGGTTGCTAGGGGAATTATGTCCTAGCGGTTCTAAGGAGCAGGTGAGACTGCAGGTCCCTACCACTGGTATTTTGACAGGACTCTGAATTCTTAAGTAGGTCCTTTTCCCACCTCAATATTTTGTAGTAGAAAATACTTCTCTCACTCTCTCCCCCCCATTAGCTACTTTTAAAGGGATGCTCCCTCTGAACCTATCACAACTATATCATATATCCACTGGAAATGATCTACTAGCATGTGTCTTTCCTTCATTGTGTTTTGCACTTATTATGTGATTTTTTATTAGTATCTCCCATCCCCAATAAACTCTAATCTTCTGGGAGCAAGGAAGAGCCTGTTTTTGTAATTAGTATATTTCAGAATGCTCAGCATGCTTATTACTGTTTGTTATGTTCCTTTATTAGTATATGTATTAATTTGTTTTATTTATACATTAAATATATGAAAAATACCTGAGTAAACATAAAATAATAAATGAACAAATGAGTGAGTGAGTGAGTGTACAGTCTCAAGTGACACGGTCTCAAGGAGATTAAAAATCTCTATCTTCCGCCTGAGGGAAAGGATGAGGCAGCCCTTGGGTTTTGCTGAGAGATGGAAAGGCAGCATTCCCAGCATGCAAGACACAGCAGAGAAACAAGAGAGTAGGTTTATGAGGAAATAGCACAAATGATCGGAGAAGGCGATGGCACCGCACTCCAGTACTCTGGCCTGGAAAATCCCATGGATGGAGGAGCCTGGTAGGCTGCAGTCCATGGGGTCGATAAGAGTCGGACACAACTGAGCAACTTCACTTTCACTTTTCACTTTCATGCTTTGGAGAAGGAGATGGCAACAACCCACTCCAGTGTTCTTGCCTGGAGAATCCCAGGGACGGGGGAACCTGGTGGGCTGCCGTCCATGGGGTCTCACAGAGTCGGACACGACTAAAGCGACTTAGCAGTAGCAGCAACAGCAGCACTAACGATCGCTTCGAAGCTCATGAGGGCAACTGACAAGAATGCTAGTGCACGGCAACACCACCAGAGGGCTGCCTGTATTTGTGAGGGAAAATGCTGGACATTTCATATGTGGGTCAAGAGGAAGACATGTTTACCTCAGTTGGTGAGTTTCCAGGGTGTTAAAATTCTAAGAATTATTTAATATAGACACAGTTGGTATAGATACAGACTTTGCTGGGTGTTGCTGAGTGTTGTATGCAGCCACATACTATATCCATTTAATTTATTGAGCTGTGCTTCAAAGCAAGAATTTTCCAATTATAGTCAAGAAGGAGAGTGAACCTGAATAGTGCAGACAGGAGAAGTAAAGTGGATAAAACTCTAGGCCCTCAGCTTCAAACAAAATTCTCATCATTCTTATGTTTTGAGCTTTTATATCATGGGGTGTATAACTTCCAACAGAATGTAAGTTCCATGCAACAGACCTTTGTCTATTTTGTTCAATGCTGGTCCTCTAACACTCAAAGTAGTGTCTGGTGCACTAAGAACAGTCAACTTTTGTTGAACACACTGACAAGGCTTTATTTAAGAAATAATTTCACTATTTTTTAATACCAAGTTTTGTTAATAAAAATAATTTTACAGAGAATATAGCTAATCATTTCTTAAATAATAGCAAATGAAGCAACTGACAAACAACTAATCTCAAAAGAAGACATACGGATGGCTAACAAACACATGAAAAGATGCTCAACATCACTCATGATTAGAGAAATGCAAATCAAAACCACAATGAGGTACCACTTCACACCAGTCAGAATGTCTGTGATCCAAAAGTCTGCAAGCAATAAAATGCTGGAGAGGATGTGGAGAAAAGGGAACCCTCTTGCACTGTTGGTGGGAATGCAAACTAGTACAGCCACTATGGAGAACAGTGTGGAGATTCCTTAAAAAACTGCAAATAGAACTGCCTTATGACCCAGCAATCCCACTGCTGGGCATACACACCAAGGAAACCAGAATTGAAAGAGACACATGTACCCCAATGTTCATTGCAGCACTGTTTATAATAGCCAGGACATGGAAACAACCTAGATGTCCATCAGCAGATGAACAGATAAGAAAGCTGTGGTACATATACACAATGGAGTATTACTCAGCCATGAAAAAGAATACATTTGAATCAGTTCTAATGAGATGGATGAAACTGAAGCCGATTATACCGAGTGAAGTAAGCCAGAAAAAAAAACACACCAATACAGTATACCAACACATATATATGGAATTTAGCAAGAAGGAAATGATGACCCTGTATGCGAGACAGCAAAAGAGACACAGATGTGTAGAGCGAACTTTTGGACTGTGAGGGAGAGGGAGAGGGTGGGATGATTTGGGAGAATGGCATTGAAACATGTATACTATCATGTAAGAAACGAATCGCCAGTCTATGTTTGATTCAGGATACAGGATGCTTGGGGCTGGTACACGGGGATGATCCAGAGAAATGACATGGGGTGGGAGGTGGGAGGGGGGTTCATGTCTGGGAACTCATGTACACCCATGGTGGATTCATGTCAATGTATGGCAAAACCAATACAGTATTATAAAGTAAAATAAAGTAAAAATAAAAAGTTTAAAAAAATATATATATACTTCAAAAAATTAAAATAAAAGTAAGACCATCTCAAAAAATATATATATATAAATAAAAAAATAAAATAAAATAAGACATCTTAAAAAAATAAATAAATAAAGTACTGGTCTTCAAGTAATGTTTATCATTCTCACCAGCAATTTTTAATGAGGCAAATATGTCACTGCTAATCAGTACAGCAGAATACATCAACGAAATCCATCTTCACAGTGTTTAGAATACCAATGTTTTTTTGTCTTTGGTTTCATCTTCTGAATTATTAAAGATCATCTGTTCCTGCACAGTCTAAATTACTGCCTCCATGCTAGCATCAGTTTTTAAATGTGAACTTTCACATTTCCTACTAACTTTTAGATTTAAGTTGCCTTGATGGTTCATTTTCTGGTACTTATTTTAAGATCTGTATGAAATAATTCCATCTGAATATAACAATATGTTGTATGAGTTAACCCCTAATATGGAAGAGATAAAGAAGGTGTCTTGAATAAAATATACATGGAAGACCTGTTCCCTTAAATCTCTAATGGAATTTTATCACCTATGCAGAATGCTACTAGAACTACCTGATATTAATATCAAATCTAAGTCAAACTTCCAAGGCTGGCTCACTGGATCTTTTGGATACTTCTGTTTCAGAGGAAAGAAAGGTACCTGAAAGACTGATCAATTTCTCTTACTTTGCTAGAGACAATCACGATACCTAATGGATGCAAAGTATATTCACTTTCCACGTAACAGTACCTAAGGGCTTCCTGGGTGGCTCAGATGGTAACGAATCTGCCTTCAATACAGGAGATCGGGGTTCAATCCCTAGGTTGGGAAGATCCCCTGAAAAAGGGAATGGCAACCCACTCCAGTATCCGGGCCTAGAGTATCCCATGAACAGCAAAACCCAGTGGGCTACAGTCCATAGGGTCACAAAGAGTAGGACACAACTGAGCGACTAACGCTTTCACTTTCTAACAATACCTATAAGTGAAGGGATTAACGAGTTTCTGATTTCTAAATATTCATGTTCTAGTTTTTCTCTTTAAACAGTTTCTAAACATATGAAAGTAATACATAGCATTGCATATTCTTTGCAAATGTTTAATTTGATGAGAAATTCTCATTGCTAGATCATACTTCTGAAAACCAAGATGTGTAATAGACTCAGTCTGATACTTAATACATGCAATCAAGTCAATTAGTGGATACACCAAATTCACAGTTCATAACCACCCAGAAACATAAATGAATGAAATATCCCTGTATAAGTAAAATAAAAAAGAAAGGATTGTAGGGAGATGGTGGCATAAGTGATATAGTTTATTGTTGTTATTTCTTCACTTCTTTAGTATTTTTGCATAAAAATAGAGTGACTATTATAGAAAAAAATTCCACATTCAACATCTACAATAAACTTGGGTGACAAGGTAGTCACCACAGACACCAAAATACAAACAGAAGGGGACAGACCACCAAAAGAATTAAGACAGAGTATCAGTGACTATGCCAAAGGAAGTAAGGAGAAGGCAAGGAACTTTTAACAGGCCTGAGAGTCAGAGAAATGTTAAAACACCACTGGGTACTAACAGGATCTCGTGGGCCATTCTGAGAAGAGCAGAAGGAGAGGACACTCAGTATCAGACCCTGAGGCTCTTACAGGCCAGGGCAAGGGGGCTTCAAGAAGTTCTGACAGATAGTCTAAGTCTGGACCTGATAGCTTCCTATAACCAATAAACTGTCATATTCCACCAGAAAGGATATTGCCCCATACTCTGAAAAACTGCCAGGGACAAAATTCAAGGTAAGTGTTACAGGGATGATAATGGTAAAAAGAAAGAATAAAATCCAAATAGAGGGGCAGGGTAATAGAAAAAAAAAAGACTGCAGAAAAATATTCTTAAGCTGTATATTTTGTCAGTCTGTGGGCAGGAACTCTAGAATTTCTCTGTTGATCATGTTATTTGAACTTGTCCTAGCTCTAAGTATAATATGCTGTATTTGTAAAATAAAAGCTTGCTTTAATGACTCAATATAGGAAACATGAATATAAAATATCTAATTATATTTGATTTATATTGAATTATCTTAGTAGGTTTTATATTAATATATTGCTCTTAATAATTTTATTTTGATGTTATATCACACTACATACTTTAAATATTTAATTTTACAATGATGTTCACAAGATAATATTATATATATACTGGATAAAATTAAAATTATCAAAATGAATTTCACCTATTTCTTTTTACATCTTTTTTAATATGGCTACTCAAACATATGTAATTAGGTATATGCTTCATTACAATAGACGCACAAGAAAACAAATGAGAGAGAGATGGAGTGAAAGTCTGTAGAATTCAAGTAATGTGGCAGACATTAATCAGTAACACTATATGGACCAGGTTTGGGTCAGAGTACAAGCAATGATCATTTTAAAACAATGTGGAAACTAAACTCTGATTAAATTTTTGGCACGAATGGAGATTTACCACTATTGTAGTGATGACTGTAAAAATCCTTATCTTCTAGATATACATATCACGATATTTGTAGATGAAGTAATGTATCAAGAGAGGGTTGAGAGAAGGAGATGCAAATTTAGAAGAAATCAGAATGGCTGTGAGCTGATCCTGGTGAAGAAGTGGTGAGTACATAGTTCCACTCTGGGCTTCTAATCTGAATGATGTTTAAAATTCTACATAATAACAAGGTAAAAAACAAAGGATGAGAAACAAATCTATTTCTACTATGGATTAAAAAAAAACACTTGTCAGAAGTAAAAGTGGCTCTGGATGGTGCAAAATAATGAAAAAAAAAATCCCCCAAAAGGTTCCTCTTCTGTAATGTTAGTACCAAGATGAGAATTGCAGGAGGCTTCACTGTAGCTGGTCAGCTTTTCCATTTACGAATATTCCAAACCTTTATAAACCATCTGGAGAGCAAGGGTTTGGCTAGATTTCCACTCCACTATACTAATGAGACATTTATTGAGAAAGAATGTCAAAAATAACAACTAATGTAGCAATACTCAGATACCAAAAACTGAAACACTTAGAGCCATTCTCATCCCAACTTACAAAAAACAAACTCATAAAACCATGTGTCAACAATGTCCAATTATTGTAATCACACAGTACAGTGTAAAACCAAAATTATTGCTCTGACTACATCTTGGTTATAAGGCCACACTATAACATTGCCAACTATGCACTTTTTTAGGAATTAGATAAGCTAAGAAGAAGTATTAGCAGTAATGAATCATTTTAATATTCAGCAATAAATACAGAAGGAAACAGAAATAAAACAATCTAGGAAACACTATTTTGAAAATAGAGGCATTTTAAAAAGAAAAGTGAATTTCAAAGTTTTTGCCCTTTCTAGTTTCCTGTGTCTTCTGGATTTCATTTTTTTCTACAAGTCTATACAGATTTCACATAATATCTAATACACATGCTCTTGGTTTTATAAATTTTGGGCCAAACAGGTTAATTTGCTCTGGTTTCTCTTTGTATTACACCTACCTCCATTCTAAAAACAGACTTGGTTTACCAATAATCAGGAACAATAAAGAAGCATGGGAGAGGCATGGATGTAGAAATATTAATAACCCTTTAGTGTCCATTTGGTCAGAAAATATGCCACCATGTTCCTCATGTAGTTTTACTCATCATTCTCATTTTAACAATCCTGTGAAGCATATAAATATTTGTGTTTCACTGGCAAAAATATTGTAAAATAATGTCCTCATGGTACTTCAATTTAACTTAACAAACCTTTGTAGAGTGCTTACTACCTGTAGGGAACACTGATGTACTAAATATTTAGAGAATATGATATTATACCTGCCTTCAATTTGCTTATTGTTTACTAGGGAAGACAAACTAAAGAGGAAGAATTAGAAAATATCACATAAGAAAGTTTTAGGGGAGCACAGATGATCTCTAGTCTTTTCACAGATCAGGAGGTCTTCTGAGGGAAGGTGAGACATCCAGCTGGGCTACAGAGAGTAGGCACAGGGTCTCCTGGCAGAAAAGGGGCAATGACCGACTAAGCAAAAAGCAGAGGGTTTCTTCCCCTACAAGGAAAAAACAACGGATGGAAATAAACTACAACAGTCAGAGCAAGGACCTGAGTGGAAGAGTGAAAAAGACAGAGAGGATACAGAAGAAAAAATAAAGATAAAGAATTCTCAGGAGAGAGAGTCCTTTTCGCTCATCTCATGTGCATTTGGCATACCCTGAATTCTGAATCAAAGGGAAGAAAAGAAAAAAAAGCACCAACCCCTGGTTCCCTGAAGTGTGCTTGATCACTGAATTATCAACTGTTATAAAAAGCAATATATCTCCATCCTTCCAAGCATTATGGCCATAGCCAGGGTGTTACATACTCAGAAAAGAGCTGAAAGAATGGCTTCCTTGGTGTTGAATTCCCCCACGGTGTACAATGTCTTCCTGTGTGTTCTCTACATGCATGGAGGACAGACACTTTCCTTGTTCTCACTGTAAGTGTTTCACATCTATGTGTGAAACATACAGCTCCATATGCATTTGTGTATTCTAAGTTCCGAGTCAACTGAATAAAACAGTCCCCTATTGGCTGACAGTTGTTTTTAACCAATCTATTGGTCTTAAGCACATTCTACAAAATGCTGGAGGAATGATGCAGTGGTGGAAAGAATGATTTCAATATTAGAGCAAGGCCAGTTGCCACTGCCAACTTGACCTGCTTAATAATAATGGAAAGAAAAGCAGTTGGCTGAGAGACCAAGTGAGAACATTTCAGAGAAGGCTGAGCCCCGCTGGAGTTTCCTGTGAGTGAGATGGGCACAGAGGAGAGTCCTGCTAGGACCCACATGTGCAGCTCTGGCTCTTGGAAGGCCACGCATGCTTTTGGTACAAGCCAACGGAAAAAGAGCAAAGCAAATTTGACAGCATGCACATTCCTATTCTCTCTTAAGAACACTGAGTTTCACAGACTTAGCTCCATCGTTCAGAGTTAAGAGTCTGGGATGCTGTCACTTTTAAGCCGCGTCACTGAGGACTAACCAGAGAAATCATCAAGTAGAATATGCCATTTCTGCATAATGAGGTATTAATGAAGGAGAATCAGCACAGCAAACAGTCCTGAGTTCTAAGACATGATGTTGTTGTATGAGTTTGTTTTTGTTATCAAGCATTAATCAACACATTGACATCCTGTAAGGAGCAGATTTTAGTGAAAGTGGTATCAAAGTTGTTCGATTTCTTCCCTCTTCTCAGGCAAGCAGGTACTGGACAAACTGGAACCCTACCCAGGCACAGTGTTCCCAAGATCAAGGGCAATGGGACTGCTGCCTGCAAATGCCAGGGTATGGTGCCAAGGCGTAAGTTCCCAGACTTGTCTTTGTCTCTGAGTGTGCTGATCAGAGTCGGGAAAACAGTCTACATTCCAGTTAAGGGCGGATGGTGGTAGTGGTTGAGGGGTATGAGGACAGTAAGCCAAACATAACAGAAAACCAAGACAGCTAACAAAGATGAAGGTTTGAAGCCAATAGTGGTTAGCAGGCTTTGGAGACACTTCTGAGACGAAGAACAACTGTCTGATTGCATATAGTTTTGATGGTTATGGATACACTGAGAGCTTACGCCTACCAAGAGCAAAAAAATTCAGTTGACCATGATTTAAACTAACATTCTCACATGACAAGAATTCTGGAAGTCAGCAGAATTTTGGCTTAGGTTGAGCTGCTCAGCCGTGGCAGAGCTCAAGGTCCATGTCTTGAATGGTCCTCTTGACCTTCTTCTCATGGCTGCAGATCACTGCAGCAGCAACAGTCACATCATCAGATGGTCTTGTTTAAAACCAGACACCAAGATAGTTCAGAGCAGAGCTTTTACCCTCAAACCAATCTAAGTTCGGAAAGAATAAAACCTTGCACAGAAATGAACAACTCATCTACAAGATCAGAGAGAGTTTAGAGTGACCAATTCAATCTTGCTTGCCTGGGACTTTCTTAGTTTTGGCAGGGAAAGCATCATGTCTGTGGAACCTTCTCAATCCTGGGCAATCAAGGATGGCTTGTCACCGTGTCACAGTCACAGGGCCATCTTTTATCAGTTTTCTTGAGATGAACCATGCTCTATCCTACACCTGAACTAGAGTCTCTTAATTACAAGAGGAAAGGATGGGTTTTTGTTATGACAAGATTCTCTCAATCTTGGTTTTTCTTTAGAGTAACTAGGGGAATTTTTTAAAGTCCCAATGTCTGAGCCCTGTTTATTGTGATTACAAAATTAATCTGGGGAATTTCTTGAGCATTAATGCATCTTAAAAACTATGCAGATGTTTCTAATGTATATCTCTGGTTGAGGAGTAAACTATTAGAGAAATCAAGTAATGTTATCAACCACTGAACACCTAATGAAACCACCAGGGAACATAGGATATAGTTTAACATGACTGGCGCCATAATCAATCTTTCAACCAATGTGGCGCTCTAGTTTTCTAAAAATATATATAATCTTTGCTTTCCATTGGCACTCAAAGATAAACAAGATGCTAACAGATGTTATCTAAATTTATATATTAAAAATCGGAAGCTCAAAAATGTTGCTATTCATTCTTAAGCAATCCCCCTATTCTATAACACATTTAACAAGATCGCCAAATTTCCATTCGAGGATAAGTACATTTGAGTTTGAGCAAACTCTGGGAGATGGTGAAGGACAGGAAAGCCTGGTGTGCTGCAGTCCATGGGGTCGTGGAGCTGGACATGACTGAGCAACTGAACAACAATAAATAGCATTAAACACTGGGGCTTCCCAGGTGGCTCAGTGGTAAAGAATCTGCCTAATGATTTTTGCACAAGCAAATCCTAAAATATTCCATCATGAGTTCTAAGAAAGAGATAAAAGAGAAAAGGGAGAAAAATAGGAGTCAAACTAAAGTGTTATTCTACATCCATGAGGGAAGGGATGAATAGAGAGGAAGGAAGCTGTTACATATATTACAAATTTGCTACTTTATCTCTGAGCTGATCTCTGAGCTGTCAAATGGACTGGTAGACCAGCTACAGAGTCTTTTCCATTATAACAAGTAGACAATTTCTTTTTCGCCTCTAAATTTTTTCAATTTATGTACTTTTAATTGGAGGATAATTGCTTTACAATATTGTGTTGATTTTTGCCATATATCAACATGAATCAGTCATAGGGATACATATGTCACCTTCCTCTTAAACCTCCCTCCCACCTCCCACCCCTCTATGTTGTCACAGAGCACCAGATTTGAGTTCCCTGAACTATACAGCAAATTTCTACTGGCCATCTAATTTTACAGATGGTAATTGTTTACTTTGCTTTCCCCTGCTTACCTCTCTCTCCCCTGCTTGTAACTTGGATTTCTCTAATAGCATTATTACTACTGCCTCTGGCTGGGTCTGAGTGAAAAGTTGTTCTTTCACATGCGAGTGTGAGGTGTTAGAAGTGAGAAACGTAATTTGTGATGTTAAGAACAAATGAGTACATTCTCTGCTAGGATCCTGGTCTCCAGTCTCTCTCCTAACTTTAATCTCCTGGGCAAGAGGGATATGGTAAATCCTACAGAATGAGCCAAAGGGAATTACATGAGTCTGCGTTTCACATGGAAAGTTGGACCAGACATGGTGAAAGCATGCCCATCATAGTGTGTGAAGTAAGGGTAAGTAACAGATTTAGTCAGAACTCAGAGAGCAACATAGCCAGGGAGAGAATCCATATAGTGGTTTGGCAAAAGACTACAGATGGAAAAGTGTTCCAAGCATCAGATCTGGGAAGTGAGGCTAGACCACAAATGGAAATATCAGCTAAAATTTGGATGTAAAATATGTGATGGGTCAGTGGTTAATAACAATGATATAACAAATGTTTACGAAAGACCAGGTGCCAGTAACTAAACTAAAAACCTTAAATAAATTACTTCACTAATTCTCACAACACCCTCATGAAACTGATGTATGTTCCATATAACAGATGGCAAACTGAGACTCAGAGAAGTAGGTTGAGCTGCCCAGTATCACATGACCAGCAAGTGGTCAACAAGGATACATACTCAGGCCATCGATTCCATAGCATTACAGAGGCCAAAGGGCATTTCAGGAACTTGTGGCTGTTCCTTCTCCACTTTCTCCTTACCAGACCTTCTCCCCAAACTGAGGTCTGTTCCCCTGTTCTTTTGGGTAGGGTGCCAATCACTGTGCAAGTTTAGGTGGCTGACCATGCTTCAGTGTGGGAGATTGTAATGACAAGACAGGAGAGCTGATGGGCTCTCTGAAGATATTTCTGTTCTACCTCCTCACTGTCTGCTAGGTAACAGACATCTGAGGCAGGATAAAATATACTAAGCAATCAGAAGAGACTAGCATAAAAGTGAAAGGGTAACTTGGCCCCAATCCAACCTCTTCCAGAAGGTCTGAGTTTCTGCTTTCTCTTGGCGGTTGGTAATGGCTTTTGTGCCACCTGACCCAACATGAAAGCTTCTAGGTATCTGTTGTCCAACCTTATCAAGGCTCTTTTGTGAGAGAACTTAGCTCTGTAGTCCTCAGGGGAAAGAGAAGGGGACTGGGTTGAAAGGAGGTGTTGCTCAAATGTAGCAGTGGCTCCCAGGACTGGAGGAAAGGCAAGCAGAACTGGGTTCTACAAAGGGTTGTGTCCTTTGGCGCAGTCCCCAAGGTCACAGGAGGGCTACTGATGGGGAGAGAAGATGTGTTCCCAGAGGTGAGGGCTGCTAAACATCCAGTATCACAACCTTGAGAGTTTCAGCCAAAGATTCTGGAACCACCCTGGCAGAGAAGCTGTATGTGGTATTACCTGTCTTTGAATGGACAATAATATTCTGTTCTGTGAGCCTCTTTGTGGCAACTTCGAAGGACCAAAGACTAGAGGTCTTTGCTTTTTTCCTCTCTGAGAAGGTATATTACACTAAAGATTATTATTAGATATCATTCCACCCCTGTAAATAGGGGCTTAGAGTCAGATATAATTTAATTTATAAAACTTAAACATTATTTTACTTGCACCTCACGATTTTGGAAAGATTCTGGAAATATTTTCTGCTTTAACCTTGATTATCCTATTTTATATATGCAAATTTTCTTTTTTTTTTTGCACACTGATCAGGACTTTATTTAAAAGTTAGCAAACAATACTGTAGAAACATTGATATGTAAATTTCTAAAGTGCTGCATCTTAAATTTAGTTGGCAAAGACCACATTTAGCTATAAGCATGAATTTAGTCTTCCACGTAGAAACGAGATACTAAACTAAAAAAAATAGCTTCCTATTGTTTGAAAACACCAGTTTAAATAGAGGACTGTAAAAATGCATATTTTTTAAGGAAAGAATTGACTGTACAAGAATACTCCTCTTTTACAATATTCCTTTTTACTTCATATGCGAGTTATTGGTTGTGCTGTAGGATTTAACTGTCACAGCAGTAGAAGGCAACTATTAAGGGAAGAGGCTGAAAAAGGAACGTATGTAAGGCAATAGTTCCTTTAGGTAAAATAAGCATAATAGTGTTTTAGGAAGACAAGATAAAAATAACTCAAGGCTAGCTTAGTTCTCACTGAATAAAAACAGTGGGCTAAATACTGAGCTCCTCTGCAAACCTAATCATCAATGCCTTGGCCACCATACTCCTAATCTCTGGGTAGTCATCTTGGTGCTGGCCATGATACTCATCTGGGTATTCTGCCTGATAATCACTATCACTGATTTCCGACCCACCGGTTCCTGTTCCTTGGCTTCCATTGTGAATGAGAGGTTCTGTGGGAGCAGCACAGTATTTGGGATCATACACTTGCCGCCCAAGGCCATACACACTCATTCCTTTCTGGGAAGCAACTTTGTTGGTACCCATCTGTAGGGAAATTGTGGAGTTCTCCATGGGTGGTAACGTTAGCTTCTGATTATAGATATCTCTTCAGGTACCCAGTGCTAATATCCCTGCCTGGTTGCCTCCTTTGTTGGTGCCCATTTGCAGGCTAATTGTGGTCTGATCAAAAGGTTTGTCAGTTTGCATTTTGGGATCATAAAGGTGCCTCCTCGTCCCATAGGCCGTCATACCTGCTTGACTGGCGCATTGGTTGGTTCCCATCTGCAAACTAATTACACTTTGGCCAGCTTTTAATTTTCCTTCATCAAAACATCTTGTTTGTTTTTCTGCATACTTATCTCCAATGTCAATGGTTGTATGGAATCCTTTTGTTTTGGCCAGACCTGCTAGGGCCACCAACGTAGTCTGAACCTCATGTTTCCATTCTCAAAAAGATCATTTGCTTCAAATACATCATGTGGCTTAATATGTCCTGTGGCTTAATGCCATAAGCCTGAATAGCTTTAATAAATTTGCCAATATTCTCCAACTGAGGCCAGTTAATGAGGACTCATTAACCTTCTTCATTGAGCCTGGCTGTAGCTTGTTTATGAGTTCGAAGAGGTTAATGCCATCTTTCAAGCCCAGCTGGAAGTTGGTGCCAATGCTCATGCCTGTCACCTCTTCTATCCAGTTGTGGAGATCTTCTGCCTGATGATCATACTTGGAAGCTATCTTGTTCTTGACTTCAGCCCAGAGCCCATAGGAAGGGCGCTTGTTGAAGTGGGTCATGATGATTTGGGTGAGGGGAAGAGGCTGAGTTGGGGGATTGGTTGGTCTGGGGGATTCTCTCACTCACTTCCCTGCTCCTGGCCCCAAGGAGTGGCCTAACCACAAGATGCTCAGAGCTCGCTCCCCTGGGTGGCACAGGAGTTTCTGGGACGTGGCGGAGGGATGCGGGTGGTGCCTCGGCTACGAGTACTACCTAACAGTACTCGGCTTGTAGTACTACCTTGTAGTACTCGGCTATGAGTACTACCGCAGCTACTGGGCTACGCGTATTACCGTGGAATGCAGGCGGTGCCTCGGCTCCTCTGCTGCCTTGGCTCCTCTGCTGCCTTGGCTACGAGGTCCCGCAGAGGCTCCCGTTCGGCTCCGGAGTTCCACAGGAAATATATCTATGCAAATGTTTTAAGTATTTAATGGAGCTAAATCCTCTTGTACAGAAGGGGGAACTGAGACATGATGAGATATTAAAACAGGTTAATGTCTATGTTTTAGTGTGCTAGCACAGAAGAACGAGCCATAAACAGAATTCATATGTACCATGAGGAAACATTTCATTGAAAGTAACAACAACAACAACAACAAATATAATTCAGCACTGATGAAGGGATGTGCAACTGACCTTGGACCTGGGCAGAAGCTGGATGGGGCCCCAGGGTCACTGGCCAGAAGCCTGAGTCACTGATTGGGGTATTTGGCCTTCTGGAAGGCTCTAGCACATACAGTGGACTCCCCCATTCAGTCCTTTGGTAGTACCACTCAAGCATAGCCTTTGGATCAGAACGCATCCCTTCATCTGTCTGGGTGGCACACAAACACTGTGACCCTCAGTTAGGGGCGAGCAGTAGACAGGGATCAGGATCTGCTTAATGGCTGGCATGGACCATACTCATAGACAAGCTAGGGCAAGCAACCTCTGGCACCTGGAGCACCCAAATTTTCTTATTCTAGGGCTCCCCTGCTGCTCAGTGGACCTCGCAAGATCCTCAGAGATGAGGCTCAGGCGACCCCATCTGGTCTATCTTCTCCCTGCCCCCACTATGTATATATATGCATACATACACACACACATGAAGCCAAACAGCACAACCTGCAGCTTCCAACTGTGCCCTCTGCCTTCCTGGAGTTAAAATTAAATTAAAAAGAAACTAGACTCCAAAATTCCCTAAGCAATCAAAATCATTTCAGCCAGATAAGTGAAACTTAATTTAGTTTTTCATGCAAAACAAGTGAAACACAACTTGGGCTGCCTTTTAGGCTGCTTCTCATAAATGCCTTCTATAATCATAAAAGAAAAGTCATCTTCCTAAGAAAGGTATAAGATAGTAAAATTTAACCAATTCATTGCTATCTGGGAACCACCACTGTAATAACCAATCATTATAAAGTGAAACAACTTCCTCGTTTTCACTTTATAAGCCATCTTGTAATATCATGCCTCTAAGCTTCATAGCAGTCTTTGAATTTAAAAGCTCCCAGTTGGACAGGTGTTCTTTTATGAACAAACAAACAAAGCTTCAATCAAAAAAGGATTTCACTGATTCATACAACAAAGTCTGAGGGCAAATTTGGTCCTTAGCAGAGATATTCGGCTGATGTCATCAGAGATGGGTTCCTCTCTACTTTTACGTTCTCTGCCTTTTGACTTTATTCTCAGGTTTTACACTGGCAGCATGGCTGCCAACTAGGTCAGGGTTGCATTCTTCCAAGTTCAAGAGCAGTTGAAAATGTGGCATTTCTCTCATGACACCTCTTGCAAAAGCCTCACTGGCTTCAGTTGGGTCACCGAACCATTCGCTTTAACTAGGTTATTAGAAATTTTGGCCAGAACTGAGTCCCTTGGATGCCATGAGTGTAGGGATGACTAGGGACTACAACTCTGCCTGCACAAGGCTGAAGAGGAAAATGGAGGGGCTGTTTCAGAAGGCTGAATAAATGCTAACTATTCAAGTGAAAACAAAGATGTCCACTTCAGCCTCTTTCACCTTGTCCATGTCTTACCTACTGGCCTAGAGCCACAGATTGGCCCTTGAGGCTCTGAAATTTAATTTGACAGTTATGTGTATGTGTGTGTTAGGCACTCAGTCATGTTTGACTCTTTGAGACCCCATGGACTGTAGGCCACCAGGTTCCTCTATCTATGGGATTCTCCAGGTAAGAATATGGGAGTGGGTAGCCATTTCCTTCCCTATTGGATCTTCCTGACTTAGAGATTGAACCCAGGTCTCCTGCATTGCAAAGGGATTCTTTATCATTTGAGTCACCAGGGACGTTTTCTTGTGTATAGTAAGCTGCATAATGACCCCCTCCCCCCAAATATAACCAGGTCCAGATTCCTGAGAGCTGTGAATGTTTTCTTATATGCAAAAAAACATGCTTTACTATTATGATTAAGTTAAGACTCTTGAGATGAAGAGATTATCCTGGTTACCTCAGTGAATCCTAAATTCAATCACAAGTATCCTTATAAAAGGAACTTGAATCCATAAACTGTTTTGGCAAGGGCAGCCCAATCCTAGTTCCTTTCTTCGTCTCTCATTCTCTCCTCATCACTGTCTGTCAAGGGTTGACTCCATAGCTGAGTCACCCAGCTCCTGGAAAGAAAGCCTCAAGCAGTTCAGGAAGGCAGGCGATCACTAAAAATATAATCCCTGCCCTGGGTCCAAGTGCTCTGTCTGCCCCCTCACTTGGAGGAGACAAGGGGTAGAGAAGTGGTCCTTCTTTGATACTAGCTCTGGATTCACAGACCTTTCTCAGATGAGAAGAAAGCAGATTTTTCACACTCTCCCACCCATCACTGTTGCCAAAACTTGACGCAGTTCAACTGTGTTCAGGGGCAACAGAGGCAGTTCAGAGGCTGCTTACAAGGCAAGCAACAGGAAATGAGCCCAAGGGTGAGAGTCAGTTATATCCCAGGAGAATCTGACAATAGAATAGCAATGTTCCCAGAGCATAAGGATGTGAGAGATTAAATGAAGAATTTCTTCAAGGGTCAAAGGGTCAAGGGAGATAGTCAAGGCTGAGGAATTCCCAGCTTCTCAACCACAGTCAAGAGACAGCCTGAGAGCCAGTAAGCTAGGAAACTCCCAAAAATCTAAACAGAAATCTAAACTGTCTAGTGACTCAGAGTTCAAAGAATGCTCCCTTCTACCCTGAAGATTCAGCAAAGCCATATCTTGTAGAACCTCTTACTGAGAAGTTAAAACTGTCATTGGAAGTTCAACTGTACAGCCAGTCATCAGCCATACCTTTGAAGAGACCCCTGCTTTAGTCTCCCTGGGATTTGGCAGTTTCTCAGATTGCCATTGGAGAAGGTGATGGCACCCCACTCCAGTACTCTTGCCTGGAAAATCCCATGAACGGAGAAGCCTGGTGGGCTGCAGTCCATGGGGTCACGAAGAGTCGGACACGACTGAGCAACTTCACTTTCAATTTTCACTTTCATGCATTGGAGAAGGCAATGGCAACCCACTCCAGTGTTCTTGCCTGGAGAATCCCAGGGATGGGGGAGCCTGGTGGGCTGCTGTCTATGGGGTTGCACAGAGTCAGACACAACTGAAGTAACTTAGCAGCAGCACCAGCAGCAGATTGCTGTATGCCCACGTGGAGGACAGTAGGAGTGCTGATCAAACCAGGAGCCCTGGATTCCTAAGTTTCAGGCTTCCTGGAGGAGCCGGACAATTTAGAGCCAACTGATAAAAGGGAGGCCACAGGAGACCCGAATCAGGAGAGCATCAGGATAATGATGTAAGATTGAGATATTTCTATACCAAGACCGAAGAGACACCCTGCCCAGAGCGTGCAGTCAGTCAACAGGGCACCTCATGTAAAGCTGTGTTATTGTGTCTCAGTACCCAGCAGGAAGAACAGGCTCCTCCAAGACATCATTTCAAAAGAAAGAGGCATGTATTTCATTAACTTAGTTGCATTAATAACTGTCATAGGGCAAAAAGGTTCTTTCCACAAAGGAGACCCAGCTGAAAGCAGAGCTGTCTTGCTAGATAGAGGGGAATTGAACTGCAGGAACATGAGGCCTTCAGGGATCTTACCAAGGAATAGAAATTGGGATTAGATGTTGACCTCATGCATGGGAAGAAAGTTAGTTCAGGAGGGAACTTCAGGCACAAGCGGAGCGGTAACTAGACGTTTCTATAATGAGTGGAATCCTTTCCACTTAAGCAAAGCTGGGGTTCTGCCTTCCCTTTTGCTCTGGAGAGAGATATTATGTCTACCTTCCAATGCTATTCACCATTCAAATACACCATTCAAATATCCTTGAAAAGATGGTCTGGAATAATTTAAGTCTGGGTCTTGATATAAGAGATGCAGAAACATGAGAGCCACATGAAAACACAGGCAAAACACTCTCTGACATAAATCATAGCAGGATCCTCATGACCCACCTCCCAGAGTAATGGAAATCAAAGCAGCAATAAACAAATGGGACCTAATTAAACTTAAAAGCTTTTGCACAATGAAGGAAACTATAAGGAAGGTGAAAAGACAGCCTTCACAATGGGAGAAAATAATTGCAAATGAAGCAACTGCCAAAGAATTAATCTCAAGAATATACAAGTAGCTCATGCAGCTCAATACCAGAAAAATAAACAATCCAATCAAAAAATAGTCCAAAGAACTAAACAGATACTTCTCCAAAGAAAACATACAGATGGCTAACAAACACATGAAAAGATGCTCAACATCACTCATTATCAGAGAAATGCAAATCAAAATCACAATGAGGTACTATCTCACCTGGTCAGAATGGCTGCTATCAAAAAGTATATAAACAATAAATGCTGGAGAGGGTGTGAAGAAAAGGGAACACTCTTACACTCTTATACTGTTGGTAGGAATGCAAACTAGTACAGCCACTATGGAAAACAGTGTGGAGATCCCTTAAGAAACTGGAAATAGAACTGCATATGACCTAGCAATCCCACTGCTGGACATGCACATTGAGGAAACCAGAATTGAAAGAGACATTGTACCCCAATGTTCATCACAGCACTATTTACAATAGGTAGGACATGGAAGCAACCTAGATGTCCATCAACAGACAAATGGAATAGAAAGCTGTGGTACATATACACAATGGAATATTACTCAGCTATTAAAAAGCATGCATTTGAATCAGTTCTAATGAGGTGGATGAAATTGGAACCTATTATACAAAGTGAAGTAAGTCAGAAAGAAAAACACCGATACAGTATATTAACACATATATATGGAATTTAGAAAGATGGTAATGATGACCCTATATGCAAGATAGCAAAAGAAACACAGAGATAAAGAAGACTTTTCGACTCTGTGGGAGAAGGCGAGGGTGGGATGATTTGAGGGAATAGCATTGAAACATGTATATTACCATATGTGAAATAGATCGCCAGTCCAGGTTCAATGCATGAACCAGGGCGCTCAGGGCCAGTGCACTGGGAAGACCCTGAGGGATCGGATGGGGAAGGATGTGGGAGGGGGTTTCAGGATGGGGGACATATGTACACCTGTGGCTGATTTGTATCAATGTATGGCGAAAGCCACTACAATACTGTAAAGTAATTAGCCTCCAATTAAAATAAATAAATTAAATTTTTTTAAAAAAAAGAAAGCTGTCTTCCAACCATAGTGGGAAATCAACCTTTGTCTTATATCTCTTCCAACTTGATACTTCATTTTTATTTAGTCATGCAGTGGACTTAGAAGCATTCAATTATATAGATTGATTAAATAATTTTCAAGTAGTCTCTTTAAATGAATATTCTTTTGATTATTATTGAATGTTACACTTTAACTGGATTCACCTAAGAATTTTACTTCACTTGTGTGAATTCTGTCCATGTCCTTTGTTATTTACCAGTTCACTATTAGGCGAGATTGTGCTACTACTTGGCCTTAAAACTACAAATCATAAACCTTAAGAAAAACGGCAAGTGCTGGCTGAAGTTGACCTGGGTTGACACTGCTGCTGCCAAGGTTCTGAAAATAAGGGCCCTACCTGTCCATACCCCCTCAATTCCTTCACTTATCTAAAATCCAAGGACTCAGCGTCTCCCTTCACACAATTTTAGACAAGGACTGAATAATTATAAAAACACACATATATCCAGATGCCAGTAAATATGAAATACTTCCATAGTTTTTACAAAAATAGTCAAAGACCAAAGAAAGTGAAAAGTTTCTGTGGTTTAGAATAGTTTATATAACTAACCAAGAATATGCAGTGGAATTTCTAAAAAGAAATAGATTATCATATAGAACAGACTTTTCCTTCACAAATAATACAGCTAAGGTATATTTTTCAACTAAATTTATTGTATAGAAAGTCCCCATGAAGTTAATGATCTGTATATTATATTGTTTTGGTATTGGAATACTATGTAAGTAAGGAAATTTGCCTTTATTTTCATGGTTCAAAAATCCAAACACCACAGAAAGGTACATAGTAAAGAAGCTCCCTCTGAATCTTGTCCCTATCTAGTCTATAGGGTGGTTTATTCCTTTCCTGTGCATCTTTACCAAACACATCAGGCATATTTTCTGATTTTTCTCTTTCCTTTCATAAAAGATATATACATTGTTCTGTCCCTCATTTTTTGTATTTAAAATCATATTTTGAGATTATTCTATATCAGAATATAGAGCTTTTTCTTAATATTTTTGTACCATTTGTAACAATTATTTGACTATACCCTTTAATGGACATGTGTATCATTTCTTATTGTTGCTAAATCATGTCCGACTCTTTGCGACCCCATGGACTGCAGCACTCCAGGCTTCCCTGTCCTTCACCACCTCCTGGAGCTTGCTCAGACTCGTGTCCATTGGGTCAGTGATGCCTTCCAACCATTTTTCCCTCCATCATCCCCTTCTCCCCCTGCCTTAATCTTTCCCAGCATCAGGGTCTTTTCTAATGAGTCAGCTCTTCCTATCAGGTGGCCAAAGTATTAGATGGAGTTTCAGCTTCAGCATCAGTCTTTCCAATGAGTGCTCAGGATTGATTTCCTTTAGAACTGACTGGTTTGATCTCTGTGCTGTCCAAGGGACTCTCAAGATTCTTCTCCAGTACCACCATTCAAAAGTATCAATTCTTCGGCTCTCAGCCTTCTTTATGGTCCAACTTTCACATCCATACGTGACTACTGGAAAAACCATAGCTTTGAATATATGGACCTTTGCTGGCAAAGTAATGTCTCTGCTTTTTAATATACTGTTTGTTGAATATGCTGTCTAGGTTTATCATATTCAACTTTGCAGAATTCCACAGTCACATTTTCAAAGATATACATTGTTTAATAATATATTCTAATACTTGAAATTCTATTATATGTTAAATTTAGATGGTTGTCACTTCAAAGCATTTGGTCAACATGGTGTTTGATGATATCTTTGATAGCTTTGGTAAATATACTTGGAAAATTTATACCACTAAACAGATACTCTCAGATAACTAGGGGTTGACAAAGTGTTACAAGTCCTATATGTAGCAATTCAGCAGTGTCTGTGCAAGCTGGAAACACTTTGATTCAGCCATTTGAATTCTGTTGACTTCACTGCTCTTTAGGTTTGTCATAGCTTTTCTTTCAAGGAGCAAGCATCTTTTAATTTCATGGCTGTAGTCACCATCTGCAGTCATTTTGGAGCCCAAGAAAATAAAATCTGTCACTGTTTCCATTGTTTCCCCATCTATTTGCCACGAAGTGATGGGACCAGATGCCATGTTCTTAGTCTTTTGAATGTTGAATTTTAAGCCAGCTTTTTCACTCTCCTCTTTCACCTTCATCAAGAGGCTCTTCAGTTCCTCTTTGTTTTCTGCCATAAAGGTGCTGTCATCTGCAATGTACCGTTTCTACATTTATACTGTTTCAAATATTGTGTTAATATATATATGCATATACTACATATACAATATATTGAATATATTGTATATATATGATATAGACTATGTATATAATATATACAATATATTATTGTATATGGCAATATACAATGACACTATTTGTATTTTTTCTATCATATATGTACAACATAAATCCCCAGAAATCAGAAGGTTGAATCAAAGGGTTTCCAACTTGCACAGACACTGCTGAGTTGCTACAAAAAAGACTTCTAACACTTTGTAAACCCCTAGTTATCTGAGAGTGTCTGTTTTGTGGCATAAATTTTCCAAGTATATTAACAAAAGCTATCAAAGATATCATTAATCAAACCATATTCACCAAATGGTTTGAAGTGATAACTATCTAGATTTAACATATAATAGAATTTCAAGTATTAGAATATATTATTCAGCAATGTATATCTTTAAAAACATGACTATGGAAATCAGCCAACTTGTCAAAAATAAAGTTTAAACACTATAGGAGATTATTAAGTATCTGTCAAATGATTAACAAGAATTTTATTATCATTGCTATAGAAGATAATCTTCTGTATGTCAATAACTGAGATTATGTTTTCCTAAATTTTATCAACTACTGAGGGAAATAATAAATTTACTCCCAATTAGATACTTCATTCAGAAAATTCTAACCATAAAGGAAGATAAAATAGGTTGCTATTTATTTAGAATAGGAAAGTAGTTCAAACAGCAGAGTTTAAATTGAGGCAGTCCTGGGTTTGAATGCCAGCGCTGTTGCCTACTGTGGTCAGTTCTCGTTTCCCTCTCTCTTCTTGCCATGCCCCAATGTGGGCAGAGAATACTTCCCTGATGACTGACTTTGGGCTTGACCTGTGACTTGCCATGACTCTGGAATGGAAATTCAAGTGACAGTTTGCCAGTCCCTATTATGTTATTTTTTCCCTTTGGACTTCTTCCTTCCTCCATGAGAACAGCTTGCCTCAGAGAGTGGATCTTCATTTCAGAATGAAAAAATACTCAGAGAAGACTTGAATCCAACCAGTAGTCTGAAGCCAGGCCCAGCTGAACCCAAACAAGCCTGGTCAAAGAGGTTTGTACCAATTTATCTACAGATACATGAGATTTTCAGGGATTGTTTGTTTGTTTTTCCTGTTGCTGCAAAAGCTGACCAATACATCTACTAATTATAATTTCATAAAGAATCCTCAAACTCTATATCACCATTTTCTTATCTGTAAAGTGAAAATAATAATAATACTTAATTTATTGAGTTTTCAGGATTAAAAGCAATAAGGTAGGTATAGCATTTAGCATGGGAAGCTAAGAAAGTACCCTTGCCCTTCTACCTTGTGAGAGTAGAGCGAACAGTTAGCTATCAATGAGGCAATGGGGCTCTCATTTCACCAGACCATCAGTTGGCCAGCACCATGATCTTGGACCTCTTAGTCTCCAGAATTGTGAGAAATAAATGTTCATTGCTGCTACTGCTGCTGCTAAGTCGCTTCAGTCGTGTCCGACTCTGTGCGACCCCACAGACGGCAGCCCACCAGGCTCCGCTGTCCCTGGGATTCTCCAGGCAAGAATACTGGAGTGAGTTGCCATTTCCTTCTCCAATGCATGAAAGTGAAAAGTGAAAGTGAAGTCACTCAGTTGTGTCCAACTCTTAGCGACCCCATGGGTTGCAGCCTACCAGGCTCCTCCATCCATGGGATTTTCCAGGCAAGAGTGCTGGAGTGGGGTGCCATTGCTTTCTAAGTAAAAGGTGAAAGTCGCTCAGTTGTGTCCAACTCTTTGCAACCCCATGGACTATATAGTCCATGGAATTCTCCAGGCCAGAAGACTGGAGTGGGTAGCCATTCCTTTCTTCAGGGGATCTTCCCAACCCAGGGATTGAACCCCAAGTCTCCCACATTGCAGGCAGTTCTTTACCAGCTGAGCCACAAGGGAAGCCCTTATATTTATAACCACCCAGATTATGGTGTTTTTGTTACAGTAGCACAAATGGAACTCAAAGAGGCATCTTTTTTTTTTAATGTATTAGCTTTAGACCTTGGTTAAATATACACTCCATCCTTCTTTTATACGAGTGTGTGTGCATGCTGCATGCTGTGTTTAGTCTCTCAGTCGTGTCCAACTCTTTGCAATCCCATGGACTGTAGCCCATCAGGCTCCTCTGTCCATGGGGATTCTCCAGGCAAGAGTACTGGAGCAGGTTGCCATGCCCACCTCCAGGGGATCCTCCCAACTCAGAGATTGAACTGAGGTCTCCCACATTACAGGCAGATTCTTCACTGTCTCAGCTATCAGGGAAACCCGTATGTGTCTGTGTGTGTAAATATATATATTTACACACACATACTTTTTCCCACCTATATTCAAACATACAGAGAGAACTCTTTTCCTAGGTTTTTTTTTTCCCCAGAAGTTAGATTATACTATCTAAACTCATTAGTTTGAACTTATTTTTCCACTCAAATTATGTCAGGTACAAACTTCCAAGTCAATAACTAAAAACCTAACATATTATTTTTAGAAATTTCTAAAAGTATCTTCAGTGTTTACTTCATACATTCTTAAGAACAAGACAAAAGGTAACCAGTTAAAATATGTCATTTATGCCTTTAAGTCTTTCTACCTTCTCCCTTCTGATTTCTTCTAAGTTTATTGAGTTACTGTGCCTCCAGAGACTTGATATTCAGATCTATTCTCATTTTTAATTGATTGACTTTTAAATATTTACCTTTTGACTTACATGTTATTTATTTTGGCATAGAAATGATAAATGGAAAATAAGATGGTTAATGGAAAATGCCTTGTGACATTATGTAGTTAATGACAAGGTGGTCATTGGAGATCTTCACCAAGAAAACCTCTTAAATTGTGGAATGCAACATAGCTGAAGCCAGGGGTGAAGTCTCCTAATGGTTCACTTTAGATCTTAGTGTTTGGGATTAACAGTGTCTAAAGAGAAAGTGTTACTAAACAGATTACATTGCCAAGTAATACCCATCATATGAAGCTGATTATGAAAATAAACCTGACATATTTGACCCCCACTATTAATGGCTCTATTTTACTAACAAAATTATCAATGTAATGAAATTAATGAAGTGCAAATATAATAGAGAAATGAATAAATTGAAGGAAATAGTAAAGTATTAAAGTAATAGAAATATATGTGATACCACAATAATTAAGATTTGAGTGACAAATGTTTGTATGAGCTAAATATTCTATCAAAATGAGAATTTATTTTAAATTAGTCATAAAAGGCAGAAATCTACACATAAACAGAATAATTACACTATAAAAATAAACTTATCTACGATCTTTTAAGACAAGATTTACCTGAGAAATAGTGTTAATTGTCTTCCCGGGATTCATGTGAAATGCTTGGTGTCAAGCTAAATTGCTGTTTGTCAAACTGAATATGGTTACATTATCAAATACCATAAGCTGTCACAGTACATCCTTTTTTCTGGCTTGTTAATAGGTATTTGAGTGCCAGAATTGACCAATAATAAGAATCCTGAATTCATTTTACAGTCACAGAACGGACTATGCAATATTGAATTAATAAAAGAACATAAATTTTTTAATCATCCTTTTTCCCTCTTCCACATTAAGAGTTTAAGTGACTAACGCTAATGAGCTTTGGCCCTAACCATAGCTGTAGGAGATGCAGGAGACATGGGTTCAGTCCCTGGGTCAGGAAGATCCTCTGGAGGAGGAAATGACAACCCACTCTAGTATTCTTGCCAGGAGAATCCCACAGACAGGGTAGTCTAGTGGGAAGCATCCATGGGGTTGCAGAGTCGACATGACTTAGTGACTGAGCCACACACATAGGTCATAGTAGACCAAATTTTGAGTTTTTTCCCCCAAGAAAAACATTACTTAAACTGTAATTTCTCAGAGGAATTCTCACAGTAATTCATCTGGGTGCCATACACAACCAAAAATGAGGTTTAAGCTTAAGTTTGAATGAGATTTATGAGTTATACTTATAAATAAGCCTGGATCACTAATTTTTTAACAATTCCAAGTTGACAGAATTATAGTCTCTTCATATTGTCTACCTTTCATGTTCTTTATTTTCTTATTTCTTGACACAATTATTGATTGCTCAAGTGTTTTGAAGTTATCACCCTGCATATTTAACTTATATGCAGAGTACTTCATGAGAAACACTGGACTGGAAGAAGCACAAGCTGGAATCGAGATTGCTGGGAGAAATATCAATAACCTCAGATATGCAGATGACACCACCCTTACGGCAGAAAGTGAAGAGGAACTAAAAAGCCTCTTGATGAAAGTGAAAGTGGAGAGTGAAAAAGTTGGCTTAAAGCTCAACATTCAGAAAACGAAGATCATGGCATCCAGTCCCATCACGTCATATTGGGGCATCAGTAAGGAGCAAAGTATTTAACATTCTTGTCCAATATTTTAGTGGGATTTCCAACAGGGAAGTAGCTAATTACAACTTAATGTGATATGTTTCCTTGTTTTCAAGTTGCCCTCTCTTGCTCCTTCAGCAGCAAAGATATGAAATAGTTTTCAAAATTAACCACATATGGAAACTATACATAAAGCCTTGCCACATAATACCATCTATTATTAACATATAGAATCACTTAATTATGTCATAGGGTACTCAATACTAGATTTTGCATGCTAAGCAAGTCCCAGCATACTCTCCTAAACTTGAAAACGTTTAAATATTTGTGTGACCATTTTTAAAATATTGTAATAGCCAGGCACAAACTTGGGTAATCTTCCCCTTTAAAATGTTGGCATGCTTGCATTTTAGGGCTTCCCAAATGGCACTAGGGGTCAAAAGCAGCCTTAATGCAGGAGACATAAGAGACATGGATTTGATCCCTGAGTTGGAAAGATCCTTGGAGAAGGAAATGGCAACCCACTCCAGTATTCTTACCTGGAGCATCCCATGAAGAGTGGAGCCTGGTGTTCTACAGTCCATGGGGTTGCAAAGAGTCACACACAACTGAAGCAACTTAGCACACACATACATACATGCTTGCATTTTAATGCAATTGTTCAATTTTAGGGAAAAAAGCATGCCATTTTACAAACTTTATGTCAGAGTTTAAAGTATCTTTGAAGGTAAATTCAAAAATTCACCTGTCTCACAAAATCTGTACTAGTCCAGAATACTTCTGCTGGTTTTATTTTTCTCCCAATCCCAACTGCATTTATTGTATTTTTTGTCTTAGTACACCCTTTCTCTCCATTTATAGTGTCTGCACTGCTGCAGGCTTCATAGGCAATCATTCTGAGTGCAAGCAATGATGTACTTTTTATTCTGGAATTCTGTCTTATAGAGATGACTTTTACTCCCAGAGTGTAACACAAGTAACTGCCTGGTTTCCTTCATGACCCCAAAGTGGCTCCCAGCAGCTACCAAGTCCAAATGCTGTCTCACTGCCAAGCTGTATGAAAAAGCAGCATTGCTGATTTTCTCTCTGATTGGAACTACTTAGATAATGTAACCCCTAAAGTCATCCCAGTGTCAAGGGAGAGAGCTTCACCTTGATTCAGTCAAGAAACCAATGCTATCTTCTCACAGGTTGTGCACAGCAACAACCCACTTAAAGGGCAGGGAGGGGGTTGCAATGGAGATTGATGAAATGGTCTTGGGGTAGCCAAGTCAACTCGCTCATCATGACTTTAACTTCGTGAAGTGGTGACATAAAACCATTCATAGTAACAGATAAAGCCACTGTCAGCTGTTAGAACCAAGAACAAATTACTTGAATATTTAACTGAGTCATTCATTCACTTACACAACAGAATTTTTCTTGAAATTTCTAATAGAGAGCTATTAGATAGATATTAGTACCTAACTCTTTGGGACACAAAGAATCCAACAACTGGTTATGGTAGACTGGTGGCAATGGTGATAACCAGCAATACCACCAACAACTAGAATGCACATCAATGTTTGCCCAGTGGTAACAAAGCTTGTGGGACTCCCACTATGTAAAGCATCAAAGCGATTTCACCCTCTTTTATAATCTGCCCTAGATATTGTCCCAAATTATGTGGCCTCTGTTATAATTCAAGCATAGCTGTAATAATTTTACTCAGAAAAAAATGAATCTATTTTATGTATTTTCTATGGATCTAAATAAATAGATCCTAATATGTTACAAATCAACCACCTCTAACAGCATTTTCTAATTATAAAACAAATGACCATTAAAAATCAGACCTCTTTTAATAACAAGTTAATGAACGATATTGCAATAGATTGTCTCTATTTTCATAATTAACTTCTGTATAAAATAACATATAATATCATTTGAAATATGTATTTGCCTTGAGAGAAAATTATATTTCCTTACCTGAATACAATCTCCTCTAAGTCTAAAGTTCATTATATGAAAATGATAAATTAATCTTTGCTCAATTAGCACTGTTAAAAGTTTAGAATTTATTTTTAAAAACAAAATGTATAAAATTTCAGGGTTAATGATTCATATATCTTAATGAGTGACTCTCTTGATCCTATCGTAGACTTTGTCAATTAAAGTAAAATAGAATTATTATTCATTGATACTTGACAAGAAAGAGACACAATTTTAAAAAATATTCATATTAAATTGGTCCATTTTTTAACAGGTAATATCTTTTCTTTTAAATTTATGAATTATTTGTTCTCAAGAAGCTGTCATCTCTATATGCTGCCTTAGGACACAATACTGAATTCCAGTGCCCTTATATTTTCTCTAATTAGCCACCAGTGAACATAATTCTGGCAAATCCTATCATACTTCTTACTGACTGACTGCTCAACTTAATGTTCAGATCAACATCTACTGCTCTTTAAACATGTGGATTTAAACATATGGATTTACTTCTATCTACAATTTGTTTGTAATTTTCATATTTAAATTCGACTCCAGGAATAAAGATATTAACCACAGAATTCTTTTTCTTCATGTCACTGATTAAATGACATATGTGATCAAAGTTTACATTTTTTTCTCTTTTTACTACAGCTAATTTTTCCCCTTAAAAAAAAATTTTCCTTTACATTGGAGTATAGTTGATTAACAGTGTTGTACTAGTTTCAGGTATACAGCAAAGTAATTCAGTTATACATATGCATTTATCTATTCTTTTAAAATTATTTTCCCTTTTATGATTCCCTTTATGATATGTATTCCCTTTATGATATTCCCTTTACTAAGGAATATCATGATGGATTCCCTGTGCTACACAGTAGCTCCTTGATGGTTATCTATTTTAAATATAGCAGTGTGTAAATGTCAATACAAAACTCCCAATCTACCCCTCTTCTCCCCTGGTAACCATAAGTTTGTTCTCTGTGAGTCTGCTTCTGTTTTGCAAATAAGTTCATTTGTATTATTTTTTAATTGCTTATACTCACATATGTATCATATGATATTTGTCTTTGTCTGACTTATTTTGCTTAGTATGATCATATCAATTACAACAGCTAATTTATCATGCAAGAGTGGTACACAGTAGAATGTTTTGATAAATGGCCTATTTTATAGAAGTTTATAACATGGAAAGAGCTTTAGTGAATAATGATAATTTAGTTAATAGTCCTCATAAACATAATAGAGTCAAAATAAAACACTTAACTGCAAATTCCTGACTTCCAGAAAAGGCTCTGCCCCTTTCAGTGTGCTTCTCTGTAAACAGTACTACCACTTGCCCAGTGGCTCAGGCCCACAGCTTTGGAAACATTTCTAGTACACCTCTTTCTCAAAGTCCCTATTAAAATGTGACTGTTACATATTATGGCAAGACCCATCTTTCTTCAGTGTTGCTTCCTCTAATGCATTGTTTATTGGCAACAGAGCAAACATATTAAAAGAAGCAAATCGGCTCATATTAACTCCACCTTATTAATTAACTATCCTTAAATAGATCCCTATAACCTACAGTATAAAGTCATTCTTCTTAGTGTAACAAAAGAGCCTTTCATGAAGCCAGTCTCTCCCATCTCATCTCTCATCATGTTGTACTTAAGCTGTTTGTATCAGCCATCCAGCTATCCTACGCTCTTTGTATTAATGTTTCTTTGAATGGGCCAAGATCTTCTGTTTCTAGGCTTTTATATATGAATTTCTCTCTTCTTATCTAGCTCTTCCCCACTCTTCTCTGCTTCATTCACGTTTATATTTCAAACCCCATCCAAATACCACTTATTCCCAGAATCCTTTGTTGACCTCCTAAGTGTAAGCTAGGTGGCATAGCACTCAGTAGCTCTTCCATGAGTATCTTTTACATTCTGATAACTTCTTTTTAACTTGTCCATTTCCATTCTTAACAGCGAGTTTCTTATGAGCAAAAACTGTCTGCCTGAACTTCACATACAAATCATCAAGCATAGAACTTGATACATATTAGGCATCTAACTACTCTGAAAGGAAGGAAAGAGGGAAGGGAGAGAGGTAAAAAGAGACTGTGTAAATCTCAAGGGTCATCAAGTATCTGGAGTTATAATCTTATACTGCAACTGGGAAAGCCATCCTAGGGTGTGTAACCTCAAGGATCCACAGGAATTAACTCTGATATGAAGAGTGGAAGGAAGCACTCTTCCTATAGGTTTTGGGATTCTCTGCAAAGAACCACATCAAGCCAACAAATCCAATTCCCCTACCCAATGAAAAGACCAGTACCATTCATAAGTAGTGTTAATAATTTCTCGGTTCTAAAGAGACAAGAGCTAACAGCATACCAAAATTCCAGGAAAAGAGCACTTAAATGACAACTGAGGAGAGCCACGGACTTGCTTTATGGGATAGCTGTTTCCTCCGTCAGCCATCATTCAAGAAAGGGACACGATAATAGGAAAACAACAGTTTTCAATATCCACAAATTTGCCTCATTCCATGTAATAACAAGGAAATCAACTAGTGAAAGTTATACACAATTTCCTCAAATGACTAAGAATAATTTTCCAAGAAAAAATGTTCCAGCCCTAAAGTTGTCCAGAAGTTCCATTTGTATTCTACTTCAATTATTTCTGATCAAATTAACTCTTTCTGAAGTTTGTCTTGATAAAAATTATGAAAAAAATCATTTAATATAGTATGTTAGATATCTAATGCTATAAAATTTTGTCCAAATCTACAACTTGAAATAACAAGCATTTTACCTTACATTTTTACCTTCTACACATTAGAAAATTGAAAGTGGCTTACCTGAGTAGTTCTGGCTTAGTCTCTCATGAGGCTGTGTGGCCACATATCAGCTTGGGCTGCAGTTATCTGAAGTCTTATTGGAGGGCTGAAGATCCACCACAGAGATGACTCACTCAAATGCTTTTGGCAGAAGGCTTCAGGTTTTTGACACACAGACCTCTCCACTGGACTGTTTGAGGATCCTTATCACACTCCTGAGAGTAAGCGATCCAAGAAAGAGTACAAAGAGGAAAAACAAACTTTTATGACCTATTACAGAAAATGGCGTATGTGTTAGTCACTCAGTCGTGTCCGACTCTTTGCGACCCCATGGACTGTAGCCCATCAAGCTTTTGTCCATGGGATTCTCCAGGCAAGAATACTAGAGTGGGTTGCCATATCCTCCTCCAAAATGACATAGTCATTTCTGATAGATTCTATTCATTAGAAATAAGTCACTAAGACCACCATGTATGCAAGTGGAGCCAAATTAAGCTCCACATTCTCAAAGAAGTATCAATGAATTTGTATACATATTTTTAAGAACAGCACATATACTGAATACTAAAGCAATATGTTTTATTTGCATAGTATTTCAGCTTGATTAAGTTTGCTTCTAGAATGACACCATCAAATGATAGTATGCATTCTATGGGAACACACCTGGAGGAGGGCACAGCAATCCACTCCAATATTCTTGCCTGGAGAATTCTGTGGACAGGGAAGCCTGGTGTGCTACAGTCCATGGGGTTGCAAAGAGTTGGACATGACTGAGTGACTAAATGACAACAAATGGGAACAGACTCCAAAATGACATTTTGGAATAAACTTATTATCAGTGTGTATCTGCCTCTATTTGGATTGAGTGATATTATGGGGAAAAATACATAGCTCTTTCCTCTCTACCCTCAACCTAAAAAGGAATTGTGTCCCCCTTTTACCTCCAACGTTTAAAATATTGAGAAGACTAATCATTTGATAGTGAACACACAACATATAAAAAGTAACCTGCATGAGAAGACTTTCCATTGGTATTTCTGGTTGGAGGGCCTGAGAAATATGTGGTGAAGATTTTTAAACAGTCATTTTCTCCTACCTCCTGCTCATTCTCCCTTTTCCCTTCTTTCCCTCCTTTTCCTTACTCCTCTCCACCCCACTTATTTTCACTGGGAAATAAGAGTTCAGCTGACACATCCAACAGACAGGTAAGAGGGCAGTATCTCTGAGCCTGGGCTTTTAGCTGCCCCTCACCGATGGCCCCCCACTCCAGTACTCTTGCCTGGAAAATCCCATGGACAAAGGAGCCTGGTGGGCCGCAGTCCATGGGGTCGCAAAGAGTTGGACACGACTGAGCGACTTCACTTTCACTTTTCCCTTTCATGCATTGGAGGAGGAAATGGCAACCCACTCCAGTGTTCTTGCCTGGAGAATCCCAGGGACGGGGGAGTCTGGTGGGCTGCTGTCTATGGGGTCACACAGAGTTGGACACAACTGAAGTGACTTAGCAAGCACCTCAATTTATATTGGTCATACAAATGAAGCAACTTGCTTGTGTGCTACTCTTTATCCTGTCTTTGAGGACGTTTTTCTTTTAACCACTTCTAAGCTCTCTGGAGGGCTTCCCTTGTGGCTCAGTGGTAAACAATCCACCTGCCAATGCAGGAGACATGAGTTCAAATCCCTGAGTTGGGACAATCCCCTGGAGAAGGAAATGGTCACCCACTCCAGTATTCTTGCCTGGGAAATCCCAAGGTCAGAGGAGCCTGGTGGGCTGCAATCCACGGTGTCACAAAAGAATCAGACAGAACTCAGTAACTAAACAACAAGCTGTCTGCAGGGCAGGATCCTGGTTGAAACACCAGCCTTTGCCTCTCATAACAGCAACTGTACGCATTTTGCTCTCCATCTCTACTGTGTGGTTTCAGGTCCTTTCATGCCCAACAGCCTCAAGGACCTTAGCCCTGTAATAACCCTCCTCCAGACTCTTTGCAGAACATAACCGGCTGGGGTGTGGGCGGGAAGTGGTTCTAGATTTGTGTAATATATCCTCTCTAATAGGCCACATTCTCTAACATGTTTCATCTTTCCCCCATCTATTTGCCACCATTTCTGGCTTTTCTAGCCTAATAAAGCCCTTTACTGGTTGCAAGCATCCAAAAACTTGGAATCTTCCAAGTGCATCCCAGCATGGTGTCTGCGGTATGCCCCAGAGTCCTTATATCAGGGCAGTAAATCCTGTATCACGGGAAGGTGCTTCCATAAGATAAACTCTCTGTAACTAACTTTGTTTCCTTGATCCAGCATTACTAAAATCTGGACTCAGATTTATTCTACACTGTAGCTTCAGTCTTCTTCAGCAGGAGATCCCCTTCCTTTGCATCCCCATAGCACCCCTGGCCAAGTATTTTTTTGTGACTTTACCTCAGTTAAAGTTCTGGTGGCAGGAGTGAAGAGGAGACTAGCTTCTGAGCAGTCACGTGTAGTCTCACGAGGGAGAGGCTCCTGCGTCCTCTGAGGTGAGGAAGGAGCATTAGGCTTCATTTGAGAAGAATGGGCTACATCTGTAGGCCGAGAGGACTCATGGGAAGATGGGGACTTAACGTTTTCAATGCATCAACCCAGACATCTGCAACCAAAGTCTCATACCCAACAAAAGTCCTAACCTTGATGGAGAGCAGACTTGAATTCTTAATGTAGTTCAAATCTCTACTTCCTGTTTAATTAAATTCTCAGCCAAGTATTCAGTGTTTTCTGCCTGGGTTGCAGAAGATGAAAGACTCTGTGGTCCAAGATGTCCTCTGGCTTTCACGCTTGGCCCTGTATTGGTGATTGATTTATCACCCTCAGACATTCTTTAACTTCTAAAGCTTGACTGCTTTCAGCAATAGCCATGCACTTTCACAGTCCTTATAAACACTAACCCCAAACCAATTTCACCTGCCACGGCATTCATTTCCACTTGAATCCCATCGCTTTTCAGCACTGATGAAAATTGGTTCAGCACAGGTGATACGGTTTTCACTTTTAGCCAACCAGTGGGCAATCCAGTCAAAATGTGATTTTAGAATATGTTTCTTCATACAACTTCTGGTGCCAAATGTCTATGTGAAGTTCCCCCAGGAAGTGGATTCTAAAATAGAAATTTGCATGTGTGTCATTTCTTGGAATTCTCTCAGGAACACTATCTATAAAGGAATGAGAGAAGCAGGACTAAATAGAGAGGAAAGGCTGAACCGCAATGCACTCATCCACTCCTTCAGGGAGCCCTGGAGCTGGAACAGACATTCTAAATTGCTCTGAATGAGGCAAGAGGGCCCAGTCTGTATCCCTGTTCAAACAGAAGCCAAAGCATGGGCTTGCGAATTCCTTAGGCAGAGAATGCTGAAAATGGACTCACTGTGAGATGTTTTTTCCTAAGACATCACACAGCTAAGCAAATGAGAGCTGTGTGGAAGGAGGGGGAGGAGATATTAATAGATCTGGGTAATAAATCACCTCTACAGCTACTATGCTCCCTGTAATAGGCACAATTAAAGTACCATGAAAGCTAAGAATGGAAATATGGGAGCTTTGTAAAGGATAATGTAGCATAGATGTAGAAAAGCATACTTTTAAAAATTGAAGTATGAATTAAATTGATTTACAATGTTGGGTTAGTTTCAGGTGTACAGCAAAGTGCTTCAGTTATAAGGTGTGTATATACATATATATATGTATTCTGTCATATTCTTTTCCATGATAGTTTAAGATACTGAATATAGTTTCCTGTGGTATATAGTAGGACCTTGCTATTTATCTCTTTTATATACAATGAACTCCTCATTTGTCCCTCCCCTTCCCCTTTCCTCTTTGGAAACTATAAACTTGTTTGTATCTATGAGTCTGTTTCTGTTTTGCAAATAAGTTCATTTGTATCATGTCTTAGATTTCCCATATAAATGATATGATATAACATTTGTTTGTCTCTGGATTATTTAGCATGCTAATCTCCAGGTCCATTCATGTTGCTGCAAATGGTATTGTTTCGTTCTATTTTGTTATTTTTTATGGCTGAGTAGTATTTCATTGTATGGATGTCATATCTTCTTTACTCATTCCTTTGTGAATGGACATTTAGGTTGCTTCCATGTCTTGGTTACTCTAAACAGTGTTGCTGTAAACAGAGGGGTGCATATATCTTTTTGAATTAGAGCTGTCTCCAGATATATGTCCAGGAGTGGGAAAGATGGATCATATGGTAACTCTATTTTAAGTTTTTTTTTTAAGGAACCTCCATGCTGTTTTCCATAATGAATGTACCAATTTACATTTCTGCCAACAGTGTAGGAGGGTTCCTTTTTCTCCACAGCCTCTCCAGCAGTTACTATTTGTAGAATGTTTAATGATGCTCATTCTGCGTTTATTTAATGAGTAATAATGAATAGTTCAATTTGACTAGAATTTAAAAAATGAAAAGGTATAAGTTAAATATGCCAGCAGTATAGTGTGTATAAGTGACAAGGAAGTTGGATCAAAGTGTAAGGACTACGAGTAACAGAGGAAGGAGTCTGGGCTCTGTTTAGTATTCAATAGGAAATTTGAGTTGTAGATGACAAACATTTTTCTGATATTTTCAAATATAATCTAATGATGGCTCAATTTCAGTTTACAACACATCTATATATATTTTTAAAGACCTTTTCAATACTTCTACCTCCTCTATTTCTTTTTTCCTTGGAAGTTATATGCATTGCACACTACTTTAATAGCAGCAAAACAGAATGGAGTGCCTGGTTGCCTTGTGGAAAAGGGATTTGTGTAGTAACAGCCTTCTAGGAACAATATATTTGGCAGTTTTAAATAAGCAATAACGTGATTATTTTCATATTGCTCTTCAATTATCTGAGAAGTATAAAAAACATTACTTGAGTCATTGAAGTTAAAATGAACGTCAGGGAATTCATTCTAGGCAGAAAATGTTTCCGTTGGCAAAATACTGAAACAATTGATCTCATAATTATGTAACTCTTCATTTCTTTTTAGATAAACTTTATTTAAATTAATATGACTTTTGCCTGTTTCCTTGGAACACCAGCCTCAAAAGACATTTGGTAGCTACACGGTGTAATCTAACAGAGCACTTACTAAACTTTTTTGTCATCTGATTCTGCTTTTAGTCCAGGACGTGCTGACATAAATTTCTGTAACTCTATCTCTGCTTTACTCTGGATCATAATAATCGGCAATTTCCAAAAATCTTTTTTCTAAATGGTAAGATAGGGGGTATTTCAACAATAAGAGCAAGAAAAGTAACAGTGCCAGCAAGTTTACTTTCTCATGCTCTATTTCTCATAACTGGAACCAAAGCATGATTCAAGTTGGAATACCTTAACAAATTACCTGCTTACTTTATACTTATTAATAATAATGGCATACATGCCAGAACAGAGTTCTCAGGTCTGTCCTGCCTCACATTTACCCCTCAGGGGGATGCAATTTGTTAGCATACTGACATCAAAGTTGTACAATGACAAGCTGTCTGTATTGGTATGTTAGTAAGAATATAATTTGTTTTACAGCATTTTATCCTGAAGATACAACTTGCTGAGGAAACAGAACTTGAATATATAACCTGAATGAATGAAAGCACATCAGAAGGGTAGTGGGGGCAGAGAGTCTGTCAAAAGGATAAAGGAAAGTCTTTCACTGCAAGGCAGTCAGAAATAAATAATAAATATTTGCATGATCCTCTGGACAGTAAATGTACACTTGGTGAAATATCAGGAAATCGAAGACCTTTCTGGAGGTATTTTTTCATCACATTGGCAAAGAGGCAGAATCATGCTTACTTATATGATGCTTGATAGTCCATGAAGCTCTTTCACATATTTATCTCCTTTGACCATAATGATGACCCCAGAGCATAAGAAGAATAGGGACTATTCCACCATATACAGA
This sequence comes from Capricornis sumatraensis, assembly GCF_032405125.1. Taxonomy (NCBI): domain Eukaryota; kingdom Metazoa; phylum Chordata; class Mammalia; order Artiodactyla; family Bovidae; genus Capricornis; species Capricornis sumatraensis. Next base: position 39,676,377 of record NC_091074.1, on the reverse strand, counting down.
TGGGAAAAGTGAAGCCAAACAACTTATCCAAAATGAAGGACTTACCAAGTGACAGCAGATTGGATATTGAGCCTGAGTCACCTCTTTCAAACTGCACTAATTTCACTTTCCCATACTCTCTCTGATTTTGAGTTAATCTGATTGACTTAATTGTTAGTAGAAAAGGCATATCTTAGATTCTTTCCTGCTTATCCTTTGAGAAATAACTCTTGAAGGAATGATTTAGTGCTTTTGAATATGTCACTCTTTTCAAGATCAGAGACAAAACTGAATCAAAATCCCCAACTTAAAATGAAAATATCCACAGAGCATCATACTATCTATTTACTGTTTTCCCCAAATTCTAATTCTAATCATAATATCTCAGTACAGCTGGCTAGACTCATCAAAATTGCATCACTAAAGACCACAAACTTAGACAGCATATTAAAAGGCAGAGATATTACTTTGCCAACAAAGGTCCATCTAGTCAAGGCTATGGTTTTTCCAGTAGTCATATATGGATGTGAGAGTTGGACTATAAAGAGGGCTGAGCACTGAAGAATTGATGCTTTCGAACTGTGGTGTTGGAGAAGACTCTTGAGAGTCCCTTGGACAGCAAGGAGATCCAATCACCAAGGAGATCAGTCCTGGGTGTTCATTGGAAGGACTGATGCTGAAATTGAAACTCCAATACTTTGGCCGCTTGATGTGAAGAACTGACTCACTGGAAAAGACCCTGATGCTGGGAAAGACTGAAGGCAGGAGGGGAAGGGGACGACTGAGGATGAGATGGTTGGATAACATCACTGACTCAATGGACATGAGTTTGAGTCAACTCCGGGGTTGGTGATGGACAGGGAGGCCTGGTGTGCTGCAGCCTATGGGATCACAAAGAGTCAGAAAGGACTGAGTGACTGAACTGAACTGATGTGTGGCAACAAATGTTAACTAAACTTATTGTGATAATCATCTCACAATATACACATATATCAAATCATTAATTTGTACACCTAAAACTAATACAGTGTCAATTCTATCTCAATTAAAAAGATGAAAATATCCCTAGGCTGCTTCAGTTCTACCTATTTCCAAGAATATTAATCAAATCTCTTGTCTTTGAAACTTGCTCTGTTTCCATCTTCACTTCCCATAAGATCACTTGTTTGCATTGTAAACAGCACAAAATTTGACCCCCCCCCATCTGGATAAAAGTTCCCACGTTTGAATATCAGGGCTACAAAAATGCAACTTTAAGAAAGAGACAATGCTCTTAGTTACAAAAAAAAAAAAAAATCATGGGCCTTAACTCTCGCTGCATGAGAATTATCTGGTGAAATTTTAAGAACACAATTGCCTAGGTTCTCAGTCTGCCCTCCCAGAGTTTAATGCTAACAGATGGGGTCTAGGCATTTTCAAGAGCCCTCCACTTCACTTGATTCTAATGTACAGCCAAGTTTGGAAGCCACTACCTTATATATTTACGTGTGCCTCCAATACACAATGAACAGAACGGTCATTTAGAGAATGTGGTCAATGTAGATTCACAAGTCTTCGAATACATAAACTTAGTCCATATAATTACATATAAAATATATTTAAGGTGTATATAAAAAGTACTAAAAATTATACTTTGTTATATACATATTTGGTATACATTATAACACATACATTATATATGTAGTATTTAAAAACCATAAACACATATACATATATATGATATTACACTGATGGCACCCAATTACTCATCATCTATTCTAAATGGAAATTTAATATAACTAAGATACTAGAGAATCAGCCAAGATGATAAGGTTAGTGAGTCAGTTCAGTTACCCAGTCATGTCCGACTTTTTGTGACCTCATGAATCGCAGCACGCCGGGGCTCCCTGTCCATCACCAGCTCTCGGAGTTCACTCAGACTCACACCCATCGAGTCAGTGATACCATCCAACCATCTCATCCTCTGTCGTCCCTTTTTCCTCCTGCCCCCAATCCCTCCCAGCATCAGAGTCTTTTCCAATGAGTCAACTCTTCTCATGAGGTGGCCAAAGTACTGGAGTTTCAGCTTTAGCATCATTCCCTCCAAAGAAATCCCAGGGCTGATCTCCTTCAGAATGGACTGGTTGGATCTCCTTGCAGTCCAAGGGACTCTCAAGAGTCTTCTCCAACACCACAGTTCAAAAGCATCAATACTTCGGCACTCAGCTTTCTTCACAGTCCAATTCTCACATCCATACATGACCACTGGAAAAACCATAGCCTTGACTCCACTGACCTTTGTTGGCAAAGTAATGTCTCTGCTTTTCAATATGCTATCTAGGTTGGTCATAACTTTTCTTCCAAGGAGTAAGTGTTTTTTAATTTCCTGGCTGCAGTCACCATCTGCAGTGATTTTGGAGCCCCCAAAAATAAAGTCTGACACTGTGTCCACTGTTTCCCCATCTGTTTCCCATGAAGTGATGGGACCAGATCCCATGATCTTCGTTTTCTGAATGTTGAGCTTTAAGCCAACTTTTTCACTCTCCTCTTTCACTTTCATCAAGAGGCTTTTTAGTTCCTCTTCACTTTCTGACATAAGGGTGGTGTCATCTGCATATCTGTGGTTATTGATATTTCTCCTGGCAATCTTGATTCCAGCTTGTGCTTCTTCCAGCTCAGCGTTTCTCATGACATACTCTGCATATAAGTTAAATAAGCAGGGTGACAATATACAGCCTTGATGTACTCCTTTTCCTATTTGGAATCAGTCTGTTTTTCCATGTCCAGTCCTAACTGCTGCTTCCTGACCTGCATACAGGTTTCTCAAGAGGCAGGCCAGGTGGTCTGGTATCTGCATCTCTTTCAGAATTTTCCACAGTTTATTGTGATCCACACAGTCAAAGGCTTTGGCATAGTCAATACAGCAGAAATAGGTGTTTTTCTGGAACTCTCTTGCTTTTTCCATGATCCAGAAGATGTTGGCAATTTGATCTCTGGTTCCTCTGCCTTTTCTAAAACCAGCTTGAACATCTCAAAGTTCACGGTTCATGTATTGCTGAATCTTGGCTTGGAGAATTTTGAGCATTACTTTACTAGCGTGTGAGATGAGTGCATTTGTGCAGTAGTTTGAGCATTCTTTGGTATTGCCTTTCTTTGGGATTGGAATAGAAACTGACCTTTTCCAATCCTGTGGCCACTGTTGAGTTTTCCAAACTTGCTGGCATATTGAGTGCAGCACTTTCACAGCATCATCTTTCAGGATTTGGAATAGCTCAACTGGATTTCCATCACCTCCACTAGCTTTGTTCGTAGTGATGCTTTCTAAGGCCCACTTGACTTTACATTCCAGGATGTCTGGCTCTAGGTGAGTGATCACACCATCGTGATTATCTTGGTTGTGAAGATATTTTTTGTACAGTTCTTGTGTGTATTCTTGCCACCTCTTCTTAATATCTTCTGCTTCTGTTAGGTCCATACCATTTCTGCCCTTTATCGAGCCCATCTTTGCATGAAATGTTCCCTTGGTATCTCTAATTTTCTTAAAGAGATCTCTAGTCTTTCCCATTCTGTTGTGTTCCTCTATTCTTTGCATTGATTGTTGAAGAAAGCTTTCATATCTCTTCTTGCTATTCTGTGGAATTCTGCATTCAGATGCTCATATCTTTCCTTTTCTCCTTTGCTTTGCACTTTTCTTTTCACAGCTATTTGTAAGGCCTCCTCAGACAGCCATTTTGCTTTTTTGCATTTCTTTTTCATGGGGATGGTCTTGATCCCTGTCTCCTGTACAATGTCACAAACCTCCATCCATAGTTCATCAGGCACTCTGTCTATCAGATCTAGGCCCTTAAATCTATTTCTCACTTCCACTGTATAATCATAAGGGATTTGATTTAGGTCATACCTGAATGGTCTAGTGGTTTTCCCTACTTTCTTCAATTTAAGTCTGAATTTGGCAATAAGGAGTTCATGAGCCACAGTCAGCTCCCGGTCTTGTTTTTGTTGACTGTATAGAGCTTCTCCATCTTTGGCTGCAAAGAATATAATCAATCTGATTTCCGTGTTGACCATCTGGTGATGTCCATGTGTAGAGTCTTCTCTTGTGTTGTTGGAAGAGGGTGTTTGCTATGACCAGTGCATTTTCTTGGAAAACTCTATTAGTCTTTGCCCTGCTTCATTCCGCATTCCAAGGACAAATTTTCCTGTTACTCCAGGTGTTTCTTGACTTCCTACTTTTGCATTCCAGTCCCCTATAATGAAAAGGACATCTTTTTGGGGTGTTAGTTCTAAAAGGTCTTGTAGGTCTTCATAGAACCTTTCAACTTTAGCTTCTTCAACGTTACTGGTTGGGGCATAGACTTGGATTACTGTGATATTGAATGATTTACCTTGGAAACGAACAGATATCATTCTGTCGTTTTTGAGATTGCATCCAGGTACTGCATTTTGGACTCTTTTGTTGACCATGATGGCTACTCCATTTCTTCTAAGGGATTCCTGCCCACAGTAGTAGATATAATGGTTATATCTACTGATTATAAGGTAGCATTTAGCAAATTATTGATCTGTGACACACCATCAGGACTGTTAGTATTGAGGAAGGGTGGAAATAAGAGATGGCCTCATTCCTAGGGAAGGTGTTTAGCATTAAGATGGACTATAAGAGGGTAAGGAATGCAAGCAGTCATATTAATATAGTTAAATAGTCTAGTCTTTAATTTTCAGAATAAAATGTTAAGTATTTATAACCAAAAACACTGCTAAACAGGAAAAAGTCCCTGCCCTCTAGGAGCTCAGCTTAGTGAAGGAAACAGTCATATAAAGCAAAACAAAAAATAAAATGCAATGTATTATATGAAAGTAACATTTCAGAAGATACTAAAATTTAAAATGTACATATCCTCCAAACTATAAATTTGATTTAGTGAATTCTAATGAAATACAGTTCTAGGTAAGAACATTTCTACATAAGCATTTATCCGCACATTATTAATAGGGATAGGATGTAGGAAAAAAAATAGAAAAGAGAAAAACACAAATATCCACTACTAAAGGCAGACTGAGTAAATTATGGAATATTTATCTACAGAAAGAATAATATTCATGAAAATCACGTTGTAAAATAAAGCATATTGCATGACCATATTTTGTTTAAAAAAAAGAAATATGTTTTTAATTATTTATATTAGCACAAAGATGGAAGAATTCAAAAATAATTGCCTTGTGTATACTGCATTAGCTTTCTCAAGTACATATCTTTGTAGTTTGGCTTTTGACAAAAGATGCATTATTATTTTTTTAATTTATTTATTTTACTTTACAATATTGTATTGGTTTTGCCATACATTGACTTGAATGTGTTCCCCATTCTGAACCCTCCTCCCACCTCCCTCCCCATCCCATCCCTCTGGTTCATCTCAGTATTATTTTTGCAATTTAAATACTTAACACATGAAAATAAGAACATGAACTGTGATAGAAAGGTACTCTTATTGAGGTATGTACTATGAAAGAAATTATATTTTATGTAGTTCAGTTCAGTTCAGTCGCTCAGTCATGTCCGACTCTGCGACCCCATGAATCGCAGCACGCCAGGCCTCCTCCCTGTCCATCACCAACTCCCGGAGTTCATTCAGATTCACGTTCATCGAGTCAGTGATACCATCTAGCCATCTCATCCTCTGTCGTCCCCTTCTCCTCCTGCCCCCAATCTCTCCCAGCATCAAAGTATTTTCCAATGAGTCAACTCTTCGCATGAGGTGGCCAAAGTACTGGAGTTTCAGCTTTAGCATCATTCCTTCCAAAGAAATCCCAGGGCTGATCTTCAGATGGACTGGTTGGATCTCCTTGCAGTCCAAGGGACTCGCAAGAGTCTTCTTCAACACCACAGTTCAAAAGCATTAATGAGAAGAGGAGAGTACAAATGCAAGATACTGGCAATGCAACTTAAAACCCTCATACATATATATGTAGACTGAAAAATTAAAATCTCATAGGAACCACATACCAAAAATCTACAACAGATACTGTAGGGTAAGGAAGTTAGAGAAGGTGAGGTTTGGAAAAAGAATGAGACCGGCACTTCACAGGAACAGATCACCTTTAATGAGGCAAAAAGGGGCAGCAGTCAGATTAGTGAGCTGCTGCACTAACCCAAGAAAAGAGTAAGTATATATAGGCATATATGTGGAGATGTACTGTCTTAAGGGGGTGTGTTCTTCCCCAAGGTTGTTCTAAGTAGTTATCTCTTAAACGGCTGGGGCAAGGAATTTGGGAGATCTGCCAGAGGCTGGGATGGGCTGGGAGCTGGGTGTAATGAAACTTAATGTGCATGATTTTTCTTGTGGTGGGAGAGTTGTTTGTTTTGCATAGAATGGTGGAGAGGACCCAGAGCCGTGTTTTAACTCCAGGCTATTTTGAGCCGTGAAACTTTCTTTAGATACACAAAAAAGAAAAAGCAATCCAAACACATCACTAAAAATAGACATCAAATCACTAGAGAACAAAAGAGGAAGGAAAGAAGAAAGACCTAGAAAATAAATCCAAACAACAGATGGGGAAGAAGAACATCCATATCAATAATTACTTTAAATGCAAATAGATTAAGTGCTCCAACCAAAAGATACAGACTGGCTAAATGAATATAAAAATAAGACCCATATACATGCTGTCTAGAAGAGACCCATTTAGATGCAGGGACACATAAAGATAGAAAGTGAGGGAATGGAGAAAGGTATTCCATGCAAATAGAAATCAAATAAAGTTGAAGTGGATTTATCATACAAAACAGACTTTAAAGAACATTACAAGAGACAAAGTTATGACATAATGTTCAAGGAGTCAATCCAAGAAGAAGACACAACAATTATAAATACATATGTACCCAACATAGGAGCATCTTAATATGCAAGGCAAATTCTAAAATCCATAAAAGAGGAAATAGCAACACAGTAATAGTGGGCGATTTTAACACCTTGTTTTCATCAATGGACAGAGTATCCAGACAGAAACTCAATAAGGAAACACAGGCCTTAAATGATATATTTCACCAAGTGGACTTAATTGATGTTTATAGAGCATTCCATTCTAAAGCAACAGGATACACTTTTTTCTCAAATGCACATGAAACATTTTCCAGGATAGATCACATTTTGGGCCACAAATCAAGCCTTGATAAATTTAAGAAAACTGAATCCATATCAAACATATTTTCCAATCACAATGCTATGAGATTAGAAATCAGTTACAGGGAAAAAAAACTGTAAAAAATACAAACACAAAGATGTTAAACAATATGTTACTAAACAACCAATGGATGACTAAAGGAATCAAAAAGCAAATAAAAAGATACGTAGACACGTGAAAACAAAAACACAACAGTCAAAAACCTCAGGGATGCAGCTAAAGCAACTCCAAGTTCATCAGTTCAGTTCAGTTCAGTTCAGTTCATTCGCTCAGTCGTGTCCGACTCTTTGCGACCCCATGAATTGCAGCATGCCAGGCCTCCCTGTCCATCACCACTTCCCAGAGTCTACACACACCCATGTCCATTGTGTCGGTGATGTAATCCAACCATCTCATCCTCTGTCATCCCCTTCTCTTCCCACCCTTAATATTTCCCAACATCAGGGTCTTTTCAAATGAGTCAGCTCTCCACATCAGGGGCCAAAGTATTGGGAGTTTCAGCTTCAACATCATTCCTCCAATGAACACCCAGGGCTGATCTCCTTTAGGATGGACTGGGTGGATCTCCTTGCAGTCCAAGGGACTCTCAAGAGTCTTCTCCAACACCACAGTTCAAAACCAGGAATTCTTCAGTGCTCAGCTTTCTTTATAGTCCAACTCTCACATCCATACCTGACCACAGGTAAAACCATAGCCTTGACTAGACAGACCTTTGTTGGCAAAGTAATGTCTCTGCTTTTCAATATGCTATCTAGGTTGGTCATAACTTTCCTTCCAAGGAGCAAGTGTCTTTTAATTTCATGGCTGCAATCACAATCTGCAGTGATTTTGGAGCCCCCCAAAATAAAGTCAGCCACTGTGTCCACTGTTTCCCCATTTATTTGCCATGAAGTGATGGGACCAGATGCCATGATCTTCATTTTCTGAATGTTGAGCTTTAAGCCAACTTTTTCACTCTCCTCTTTCACTTTCATCAAGAAGCTCTTCAGTTCTTCTTCACTTTCTGCCATAAGGGTAGTGTCATCTGCATATCTGAGCTTATTGATATTTCTCCCAGCAATCTTGATTCCAGCTTGTGTTTCCTCCAGCCCAGTGTTTCTCATGATGTACTCTGCAAATAAGTTAAATAAGCAGGGTAACAATATACAGCCTTGACGTACTCCTTTTCCTATCTGGAATCAGTCTGTTGTTTCATGTGTTGCTTCCTGACCTGCATACGGGTTTCTCAAGAGGCAGGTCAGGTGGCCTGGTATTCCCATCTCTTTCAGAATTTTCCACAGTTTATTGTGATCCACACAGTCAAAGGCTTCAGCATAGTCAATCAAGCAGAAATAGATGTTTTTCTGGAACTCTCTTGCTTTTTCCATGATCCAGCAGATGTTGGCAATTTGATCTCTGGTTCCTCTGCCTTTTCTAAAACCAGCCTGAACATCTGGAATTTCATGGTTCACATATTGCTGAAGCCTGGCTTGGAGAATTTTGAGCAATACTTTACTAGCGTGTGAGATGAGTGCAATTGTGCAGTAGTTTGAACAATCTTTGGCATTGCCTTTCTTTAGGATTAGAATGAAAACTGACCTTTTCCAGTCCTGTGGCCACTGCTGAGTTTTCCAAATTTGCTGGCATATTGAGTGCAGCACTTTCACAGCATCATCTTTCAGGATTTGGAATAGCTCAACTGGAATTCCATCACCTCCACTAGCTTTGTTCATAGTGGTGCTTCCTAAGGTCCACCTGACTTCACATTCTAGAATGTCTGGCTCTAGGTGAGTGTGAGGGATCACACCTAAGAGGGAAATTTATAGCAATACAATCTTACTTCAGGAAACAAGAAAAATCTCAAATAAACAAGCTAACCTTATATCTAAAGCAAGTAAAGAAAGAGGAACAAAGAACCCAAAGTCAGGAGATGGAAATAAATCATAAATATCAGAGCAGAAATAAAACAGAGATTAAGAAAACAGTATTAATAGAAAAGATCAATGAAACTAAGAGCTGGTTCTTTGAGAAGATAAATAAAATTGAAAAACCTTTAGCCAGACTTATTAAGAAAACACTGAGAGGGCTCAAATTAATAATAATAATAATAATAAAGAAACAGGAGAAAGTACAACAAACACCACAGAAATACAAAGCATCATAAGGGATTATTGCAAACAACTATATGCCAATAAAATGGACAACCTAGAAGAAATGCATTATTCCTAGAAAGGGAAAAACTTCCAAGACTGAACCAGGACAAAACACAAAATATGAACAGACCAACCACAAATACTGAAATTGCAACTGAGATGAAAAGAATTCAGGAAAAATAAAGATCCAGGACTAGGTAACTTCACTTGTGAATTCTATCAAACATTTAAAACAGAGTGAACATCTATCATTATGAAACTCTTTTTAAAATTGCAGAGAAAAGAAAGACACACTTCCAAGCTCATTCTGTGAGGCCACCATCACCCTGATACCAAAACCAGACAAAGATACCACAAAAAAAGAAAATTACAAGTCAATATCACTGATGAACAAAGACACAAAAATCCTCAAAATACTAGCATACCAAATCCAACAATACATTAAAAGGATCATACACTGTGATCAAGTGGGATGCATCCCAAGGATGCAAGTATTCTTCAATATTCACAAATCAATCAGTGTGATACACTACACTAAACTGAAGAATAAAAACCATATGATCAACTCAATAGATGCAGAAAAAAGCTATTGAAAAATTCAAACACATTTAAGGTTAAAACAAAAAACCCTCAAGAAAATGGAAATGGAATCTGTCTCATTATAATAAAAGCCATATATGAAAAAAACACAGATATCATTTTCAACGGTAAAAATCTGAAAGCATTCTCTCTATGATTAGTAACAAGGCAAACATGTCCATTGTTGCCACTTTATTCAATATAGTTTTGGAAGTCCAAGGCATGGCAATCCGAGAAGAAAAAGAAATAAAAGGAATACAGATTGGAAAATAAGTGAAACTGTCACTGGAGATGATAGGAGAGTGTACATAGAAAATCCTAAGATGCTACCAGAAAACACTACATCTCATCAATGAACTGGGTAAAATGGCAACCCACTCCAGTATTTTTGCCTGGAGAATCCCATGGACACAGGAGCCTGGTGGGCTACAGTCCACAGGGCTGCAAAGAATCAGACACAATGAAGTGACTGGGCACACAAGCATGCACACAGAATACAAAATTAATACATAGAAATCTTTTGCATTCCTGTATACTAACAAAGAAAGAGCAGAAACAGAAATTAAGGAAACAATCCCATATATCATCTCATCAAAAAGAATACCCAGGAATAAATCTACCTAAAGAGGCAAAAGACCTGTACTCTGAAAACTGTAAGATACTGATGAAAGAATTTGAAAATGACACAAATAGATAGAAAGATATAGCATGTGCTTGCATTAGAAGAATCAGTACTGTGAAAATGACTATAATACCCAAAGCAATCTACAGATTCAATGCAATCTCTATGAAAAAACCAATGGCATTTTTCATAGAAATAGGACAAAAAAATTTTAAATTTGTATGGAGATTAAAAAAAAAAAAACCCTCCTAATAACCTAACAAAAGCTTGCAAAAGAAAAACAGCTGGAGGAACCAAATTTTCTGACTTCACACAATACTATAAAGCTCCAGTCATCAAAACACTCTAGCAATGGCACAGAAACAGAAATATAGGTCAACGGAACAGGATCAAAAACCTAGAAATGAACCCATGCATATAAGGTCAATTGATCTACAACAAAAGAGGTAAGAATATTCAATGGAGAAAAGACAATCTCTTCAATAAGTGGTGCTGGGAAAACTGGACAGTTACATGAAAAACAAGGAAATTAGAACATTCTCTAATATCATACACAAAAATAAACTCAAAATGGACAAAAGACCAAATGAAAGACCACATACTAAAAACTCAGAGAAAAACACAGGCAGAAGACACTTTGACATTTATTGCGGTAATATCTTTTTGATTCACCTCCTAGAGTAATGAAAATAAAGACAAAAATTAAACAAATGGGACCTAATTAAACTAAAAGCTTCTGCACAGCAAAGGAAACCATAAATAATATGAAAAGACAACCCAGAAAATGGTAGAAAATATTTTTAAACAAAGCAAGCAATTAATCTCCTGACACAAGGGCAGAAGATCTAAATAGACATTTCTCCAAAAACATACAGATGGCCAAAAAGCACATGCAAAGATGCTCAACATCACTAATTACCAGAGAAATGCAAGTTAAAACTACAATGAGTTATCACCTCACACCAGTCAGAATTTGTAGTTGTTCACTTGCTAATTCATTCTTTGCAACCCCATGAACTGCAGCTCACCATGCTCCCCTGTTCGTCACTATCTCCAAGAGTTTGCTCAGATTCATGTCCACTGAGTGAGTGATGCTACCTAACCATCTCATTCTCTGCTGCCCCCCCTTCTCCTTTTTCCTTCAATCTTTCTCAGCATCAGGGTCTTTTCTAATGAGTCAGGTCTTCAAATCAGGTGGCCAAAGTATTGAAGCTTCAGCATAAGTCCAAATGAACACCAGTCAGAATGGCTATCATCAAAAAGTTCACAAGCAATATATACCAGAGTGTGTGGAGAAAAGCGAACCCTCCAACACTGTTGGTAGGAATGTAAATAGATACACACACAACAGTATGGAATTTCCTTTAAAAACTAAAATAGAGCTACTATGCTACTGCTGCTGCTGCTAAGTTGCTTCAGTCATGTCTGACTCTGTGCGACCCCACAGATGGCTGCCCACCAGGCTCCTCTTTCCCTGGGATTCTCCAGGCAAGAGTACTGGAGTGGGTTGCCATTTCCTTCTCCAACGCATGCATGCTAAGTTGCTTTGGTCATGTCTGACTCTGTGCAACCCTATGGACAGCAGCCCACCAGGCTCCTCTGTCCACAGGATTCTCTAGGCAAGAATACTGGAGTTGGGTGCCATTTCCTTCTCCAAGAGCTACCATATGATTCAGCAAATTGTAAGAGAAAACCATACTCCAAAATGATACATGCACCCCAATGTTCACTACAGGACTATTTACAACAGCCAAGTCATGGAAGCAACCTAAATGTCCACTGATGGAGGAATTGATAAAGAATATGTACATATATGCAATGGAATATTACTCAGCCATTAAAAAAGAATGAAATAATGTCATTTGCAGCAACATGGCTAAACCGAGAGATTACCATTCTACGTGAAGACAGAGAAAGACAATTATCATATGATATCACTGGTGTGAAATCTAATTGAAAACTGATACAAATGAACTTATTTTAAAAATAGAAACAGATTAACAGATATTGAAAATAAATTCCAATTAAAAAAGGAGAAATATGGGGAGAGGGAAAAATCAGGATCTTGGGATAAATAGACAAACACTAAGATACATACTACACAGCGCAGTGAACTGTATTCAATATCCTGTGATGACCTATAGGAGAAAATAGTCTAAACAAGAATGAGTATGTGAATAACGCAATCACTTTGCTGTACACCTGAAAATACATAACTTTCTAAATCAACTATACTTCAACAAAATTTAAAATTAAACAGTCCATTGTTGCTTCAGTAAAATAGCTTTACAGTTCATAAAATTTTGGAAGCTGATCATTTACTGTTAATCTTGTAACATCAATTCTTTATTAATGTGGTAAATAGAATTTAATCATATAAATTATTTCCCATGCATTTTTGTAACAGTTGTACAATTTTAAATGGAAATACAGGGACAGAATACTCCCAGGTTATTGGACCTTCATTGACTGATTTCTGTTGTTTGCTGCTGTTTATATTGCTGTTGCATGCTTCCTACTGGATCAGTTCTTATAATTCAGAAGACCTAAAATTAGAACTAAGTTATATGAATATGTACTAGAAACAGAAGAGATTTTTAAAATTTGGCAGGAATAGATAGAACTATATGTAAACAGTGCTGCGTGCATGCTAAGTTGATCAGTCATGCCCAACTCTTTGCAACCCTATGGACCGTAGCCTGCCTGTCTTCTCTGTCCATGGGATTCCCTAGGCAAGAATTCCAAAAAAGGCAATGCCAAAGAAAGTTCAAACTACCATACAACTGTGCTCATTTTGCACACGAGCAAGGTAATGCTCAAAATACTGCAAGCTAGGCTTCAGCAGTCCATGAACCGAGAACTTCCAGATGGACAAACTGGATTTAGAAAAGACAGAGAAATCAGAGATCAAATTGCCAACATCCACTGGATTATAGAAAAAGTAAGGGAATTCCAGAAAAAACATCTACTTCTGCTTCATTGACTACACTAAAGCCTTTGACTGTGTGGACCACAACAAGCTGTGGAAATTTTTGAAAAAGATGCCAATACCGGACCACCTTACCTTTCTCCTGAGAAACCTGTAGGCAGGTCAAGAAGCAACAGTTAGAACTGGACATGGAACAACTGACAGATTCAAAATTGGGAAAGGAATATATCAAGGTTGTATATTGTCACCACACTTAATTTATATGCAGAGTGAGTGAGTGAGTAAAGTCACTCAGTCGTGTCCGACTCTTTGCGACCCCATGGACTGTAGCCTACAAGGCTCCTCTGTCAGTGGAATTTTCCAGGCAAGAGTACTGGAGTGGTTGCCATTTCCTTCTCCAGGGGATCTTCCAGACTTCGAACCCGGGTCTCCCACATTGCAGACAGATGCTTTACCATCTGAGCCACCACGGAAGTCCCTTATATGCAGAGTACATCAAGCAAAATGCCAGGCTGGATTAATCACAAGCTGTAATCAAGATTGCTGGGAGAAATATCAACAACCTCAGATATGCAGGTGATACCACTCTAACAGCAGAAAGTGAAGAGAAACTAAAGAGTCTCTTGATAAGTGTGAAAGAGTAGAGGGAAAAACCTGGCTTAAAACTCAACATTCAAAACATGAAGATCATGGCATCTAGTCCCATCACTTCATGGCAAATAGATGGGGAAAAGTACAAACAGTGACAAATTTTATTTTCTTGGGCTTCAAAATCACTGTGGATGGTGACTGTCACCATGAAATTAAAAGAAGATTGCTCCTTGGAAGAAAAGCTACGACAAACCTAGACAGCATATTAAAAAGCAGAGACTCATTTTGCCAACAAAGGTCCATATAGTCAAAGCTATGGTTTTTCCAGTAGTCATGTATAGATGTGAGACTTGGACCATTAAGAAGGCTGAGCACTGAAGAACTGATGCTTTCAAACTGTGGTGCTGCAGAAGACTCTTAAGATTCCCTTAGATAGCAAGGAGATCAAACCAATCAACCCTAAAAGAAATCAACCCTCCATATTCACTGGAAGGACTGATGGAGAAGCTAAAGCTCTAATACTTTGGCCACCTGATGCGAAGAGCTGACTCACTGGAAAAAGACCTTGATGCTGGGAAAGATTGAGGGAAGGAGGAGAAGGGGACAGCGGTGGATGAGACAGTTGGATGGCATCACTGACTCAATGGACATGAATTTGAGCACACTCCAGGAGATAGTGAAGGACGGGAAAGCCTGGCATGCTGCAGTTCATGGGGTCACAAAGAGTTGGACACAACTTAGTACCTGAACAACAACTATTACAAATTAAAGTCCGTTTTTTATTTACCGTAACAATCTCTCAGTTTTTAACAACTAAATTCCATTGCCTTCTCAGAAATTCCAGCCAGGAAGCAGAATAGAGTATTTCCAGGGAAATGAGGAACTTGGGTAAATATGGGCTTGGCTTCCAAGTTGAAGCTAACACCAATTGCATGAATTTAATTTTTGTTTTCCAAGATCATGAACTTACATTAAAACCAAGAACTAGTTTTCAAGCAACATTGAGCCTATATATGAATTTGGATGAAAACTGTGCAAAGGTGGAGGTGGGTAGTTTCAGCTGAATTACACTATGTTCAAGATGTGATAAAATCACTACTTTGGAACCTATTTCAATGGGTTTGCATCCATGAGGGCTAAATCAAATAAAAAATTCTGTCCAAATTCACATCGGGTGAGGCTGTCAGATTTCACAGTTTTCATTGCCAATGGCAAGCATTTCTCAGAGCGGATCATAAAGTTAGCATTTTTCAGAGTTGAAGCTCCTTCTTAAAAGAAATTTAATGTTGGAAAAAAAATTCAAACACCTATGTCCAAAACCAGCCCAAATATATGTTTCATATATACAATATATTAATTATAATCAAAGCCAATAAAGTAACAAAAATTTATATTGCTTTTTCTAGTAATGCTGAGGAATACTCCATGACTTTCCAAATATATTTATCATGTTATGAATCACACAATATTATGAAAAAGCTGATTCTTATAGCTAAAACCAAAAAAGCTATTAGTCAAAAGGTATAAAATGTTAGTTACACAAATGAATAAGCCCACTGTAACATAGCACCTATGGCTAACAGTAATGTACTGAATACTTAAAGATCTCCTAAGAGGATAGCTCCTATGTTAAATGCTTTTATCACAAAAATTTAATAATAAATAGGAGGAAATTTTTGGACATGATGGACTTATTTATGGTATGATTTGTGACGATAGTTTCATGGATGCATATTTACCTCCAAATTCATCAAATTGTATACATTAAATATACACAGCTTTTTGAATGTCATTTGTCACAATAAAATGGTTAACAAAATAAAGCAGGAAAATCTCAGACACTTTCAGAAAAAATACAGCAAAGCTGAGGTATAAAATGCAGAACCATAACTTGACAAACTGTTTCTTTTAACTTTTTATAAATCTATGATTCTACCCTTTTTACTAAAAGAAATAGAATTATGAAAAAACCAGCTTAGGCCAAGGATACACGTTTTTAATCCACTTTAAATGAGGTAGCCTCTGGATGGAACACAGAGCCAAGTTTAATGAACAAATAGATAAGAGTGAACATTAAAAATTCAATTACAATATTGCATAAAAAGTTAGGAACAAATACCCATAAGGAGGGACTATTCAGAAGGGGTAAATTCAGTTTTGGAAGAGATGGACCAGACTCTTTGTATAAAACTTGATGGTCTTCTTAAATTAAATATATGGCTCTCTGAGATCAAAAGAAAAAAGAAATGAAAGAAACAGAATAAGTTAAACCCACATTCAAATAAAACTCAAGTTATTATCTTATATTTATGTTTTATTAAAAATTAATATGCCAACCTCCTTCCATAAAGTAAAAAATAAAATCTGCACAATGTTCCATCTTTCCACAGGATAAAATTATATTCCATTATGTCACCCAATGGATATTGCTATCCTGAAAAGTAATCTGGAGCTTAAAAAGACTTTAAAGGTCTTAACATTTGCAGCTATAATGCTTAATTGCTTAGTTAAATCTCTGAAATCCAAGATTTTTTAAGATTTAAGAAAAATAAAATAGGGTGTGTGTGTGTGTGTCCGTCTCATTGAGACCCCATGGACTGTTGCCCACCAGACTCCTCTCCTCTCTCCATGGGATTTCCAAGGCAAGACTGCTGGAGTTGAGTTGTCATTTCCTTCTCCAAGGGATCTTCTCCACTCAGGGATCAGAATCCATGTCTCCTGCACTGGAAGGCATATTCTTTACCATTTAGCCAGTGGAGAAGCCCCATAAAATAGATGCCTATCAACAAAATTCCCACATAGATATAACCACTAACGTTTACTAATCAAGAACAGTATAGCAGCTGTATGCTGGGTGGTCCCACAGATCTGTCTCTTCCATTAACACTGTCTGGACGGAACAGATTCACGGAGGCCCCCATCCCCACCCCTTGCTCCAGTCTCTGACACCCTCCGATCTTTTTTTTCAGTGGCAATCTTGGGAACTCAACTCTCCTCCATCACCCGAGCCAGGCAACACCATTTTTTGAGCGCAACTCTCTATTACTGATCAATGATGAGCTCCCAGTTTTCGTCAGAATTAGCCTGGTCAACCTACAACTGCGGGCCTCATACACCTACCTCTCTCTAGGTTCTATTTCCACCGCAATGCTGTGGTCCCAAGGGACTCTTGAAAGAAAACCACCATGCCCTCTTCCGGGACGTGCAGAAATCTCTCAAGATGAGTGGGATCAAACCAGGATGCTTTGGAAGACGCCGGTCTCGGGGTGAAGAACGTGAACCACGCCCTTTTGGATCTCCCTGCCCTGGGAGAAGGCAACGGCAACCCACTCCAGTACTCTTGCCTGGAAAATCCTATGAACGGAGGAGCCTGGTAGGCTGCAGTCCATGGGGTCGCGAAGAGTCGGACACGACTGAGCGTCTTCACTTTCATAAACTGGAGAAGGAAATGGCAACCCACTCCAGTGTTCTTGCCTGGAGAATCCCAGGGACGGGGGAGCCTGGTGGGCTGCCGTTTACGGGTTTGCACAGAGTCTGACACGACTGACGTGCCTTAGCAGCAGCAGCAGCCCTGGATTCTGCCTGCTGCATGCCCTACATCTGACTTCCAAGAGAGCTGCTTCCTAGGGAGCCGGTGAAACTCATCAAAAGAATGGTGACCACCTGACCGACTTACGCAGGCTGGCAACTCCACCATCACCCCCATGGTGGGTGAGTATCTCTCTGAAAAGCTCACTCTCAAGCCTGACCCTGAGCTTCCAAAACCCAGTGGCCTTTGAGGCGCCCCTCTGGTTTCAGGGATTCTGCCGGAAGCCCTTCTCTGCAGCCGTAGGCAGTTTTTTAACCACACTGGACCCCTCTTCCATGCCTTGTACTAAATGGAAACAAAGTGTTTTGCAGCAAAAAAAAAAAAAAAAAAAGAAAGAAAGAAAGAAAGGAAATCACTGGGAATAACAGCCTTGTAAACTTTCAACCCAAATGAGACATATGAACACTTAGAATGGAATGGCTTTTAGATGAGAAAGATTATGGTAACATTTTTTTTCCCAATTCCCTTATAAATGAATCCAATACATTACTCATACTATATTTTAATGGGAACATATCCCAGGAAAAGTATGTATTTCTTTTTCTGAAGATACTGTAGAATATATAAAACTTACCATTCTTATTGTCCATTTGGGTCAATTCTAGTTTTATAAATAAAATATGAGCTACTCATAAAAATGAGAAAAACGGAAAACTGAAAATAACATGCAATAAACTGAAGCTGAAAAATGATAAGGACTAAGCAGTATTTATTCTCTCATTACTTAATATAAAGTATGTACATTCATTTGGAAAATGCATGTGGAATCATTTGTTTAAGGTGGAAGTGATCATGGCTATTTGTCTGGGGTGAGTAAAGATTCAGCTTTACTCATTACTTCATTCAGTAAGCTGAATGAAGAAGCAGGAATCAGCGGAGCTGTATTGAAATACTTGAGGAACTATTTATGCATAAGGAATTAGGCATTTCATAGAGCTCTAAGAAAATGGTACTCAAACTAATGTGCATAAGAATACTCATAAATATTATTTGAAGCTCCTATTTCTAGATTTGATATCTGGAGAATCTGATTCCAAAGGTAAAAATGACTCCCAGGAATTGTCATTCTCAGAAGTACCAGAAATGACTGTGATGAATATGGTTGATAAATTACATTCTAGAAAATCAATGGGCAAAAACTTTAGGATCACTTCCATATATGAATAACAAAACATTATACTGTCTGCTCCTCATCAGAAATAAAATTATGAATAGCCAACAAAATATTTTTTCTCTCATGATTAAAACCTTATTCATTTGGTCATCTGTATCCTCAACTAGAATCTTCAGTGATTCCCAGAAAGTTGAGACCTGATAAAATACACATCTTATCACTGATATTTTCTAAACTAAAGTTTTAAAGCATTTTTGAACCAGCCTTTTCTGACTGGGAGTTTACTGTCTTTTACACATGAATTCTCTCTTGCATTTATTTCACTATTCTCAATGCTGTGTTTTGTGATTTTTTTTTTTGTATGCTTATTGATGTGAAGGAAATTTCTTATTTTATTCTTGTACTGAGAGAATGGATATATCACAGGGCTCCTTTCTCAGTTTGCTTGAGAATTAACCCCAGAGATCCATTCATAAGACCATGGACTAAGTACATTCACCCAACAATTTCACATAAACTGCCCTTGACCTGCATGTGATAATAATGGTACTACTGCATATCACTCCAAACGAGAATGCAGATTTCATGCGGACAGAGATTCCTGCCTGTGTTTGGTCACTACAGTATCCTCAGCAAATATCCTCAGCAAACAGGAGCTCAATAAATACTTGTTGAATGAGGAATACGGAATATGGGAAAAAACCCTCAATTTTGAATCAACAAAAATTATGAATTAAAATATTTCTGCATGCATCTCTGAACAGTAAGACAACTGTTTTTGGTGATGGATTACTGCCAATTAGTTAGTTTTGTGTGTCGTTGTAAAGGCTATTTCAGTTCAGTTCAGTTCAGTCGCTCAGTTGGGTCCAACTGTTTGCGACCCCATGAATCGCAGCACGCCAGGCCTCCCTGTCCATCACCAACTCCCAGAGTTCACCCAAACTCATGTGCATCGAGTCGGTGATGCCATCCAGCCATCTCATCCTCTGTAGTCCCCTTCTCCTCCTGCCCGGACATAAAGGAATGAGACTATTTTACCTTTAAGATATTATGTTTAAAGGCCTTTCCACAGTTAACATTTCTACCATCTCTATACACTATCCACCCAAGCAAATACACTTCGTCACACACTGACTAGCCACCTCCCTCTCCTTATATACACCACATCACTGTCCCCTTCTTCTACAGTATTTAAGTTAAACATGATCTCTTAGTTAAACACCCCAGTCTACACTTCCTAGACTCCTTTTCATTTTGATGTAACCCATGTGACTCAGGATGTGGGTGACTGTGTGCATCAAGTTAAAAGTAGCCCTTAAAAGAAATGGATATGCTTATACATTTCTCTTTCCCATGTTTCACTGGCTGAAGGATAGATATAAGGCAACCATAGCTGGAAGATGGGAAGACCTGGACTGAGCAATTCCATTAAGCCACTAAATATATTACTCTGAACTGTTTTGAGAGAGATGAAGTAAATAGAACTCTCTTTTTAAGCCAATGTTTTTATTAGAGCAGCTTAAATTCTGGCCAAAATTTGAAATAATATATAGCATTTTCATAGATAAAAAAATCCTTAAAACTCTAAAAGAAATAAAAATCCCAATAATGAAGGCAAGGACATTGTGGCAGCAGCTCATCAGTTTATTTAGTGGAAATGTAACTTGAATTAACA
The DNA here is from genome assembly GCF_032405125.1 of Capricornis sumatraensis. Taxonomy (NCBI): domain Eukaryota; kingdom Metazoa; phylum Chordata; class Mammalia; order Artiodactyla; family Bovidae; genus Capricornis; species Capricornis sumatraensis. Next base: position 39,656,006 of record NC_091074.1, on the reverse strand, counting down.
ATTTACTAAATGTAAGCCACAGTGCTAACAGTGTGTGTAAATTAATATTTAATCTTTATAGTAACCTCCAAAGGTAGATGTTAGTATAATATATGCATTTTACAAATGAAATTGAAAGGGCTCAATATGTTTAGATTTTTTTAAGGAAACATTGAAAATAAGTGCTAGTGCATAACAGCTTAAATCTAAGAGCGTTCCTCAAAATATTCCTTTCCCATTCTCTGTTCTTGACTTTGACAATTCTTTCCCTCCAGAAGTCCTTGAAACTTTAAAATCAAAGTAGTTGATTTAATCACTTGACAAACACATCTCTACTTTCCCTGCTCCAAAATGAAATTCTGCAGAAGTAATTGATTCAAAACTCTGAGCAGTGAATGGAATAACTATCAACTTGAGGTCTAATCCTCAACCTGTACTTGGATTTCCAGAGTAAGATAGTCAACCAGTCTGGACCTGAACTTGTTGGTCTATTTCCTCCTATAACTCCAATAACTGGGTCTGCCTGAGTCAGCTACAAAAGCATTGGCATTAAGTGGAATTTGGTTAGCCCAGACAGAATTCCCATTCATTTGAGGAGTCTGGAGTCAAAAGCAAGATCTGAATCCAAAAAACACATACACAATTCAGATTCAATAATTCTACAGATGTGGTTACAAAGTGGATTTAAAATTTTAATGTCTTTTTTTCCTGGCTAGGAAGAAGGGAAGTTACTCAAGAAGATTAACAGAGAAAACTAAACTTAAAAGAGTTTCCAGGCACGTACACACACACATAACCTGACAATTCTCTGCACCCAAATAAACTGTGATTGCCCAGGCTGAAATGCACCGTGACAGAAAACCAGTGTACCACATGTTCAGTGGCCTTCAGATCTCACAGACAACTTGACCACTTAAGGCACTTATCTTTTGAGTCTGGAAGGCTTCCACACTGGCAAGAGCTCAGTCTCAGTCTGCTGAGGGTACTAATAAAGCACATAAGACTTGACTTTCATATAGCCGTAACAGCCAACACATTTGTTTGGCATCCAACTTAGTTAGACTGGAGGCTGTGGCCTTAATGTTTGGAGGTAAAAGAGAAAGAATACTTTTCTCTCTGAACTCTCTTATTCATCATTATGGCCACTGTCAAGGCAAGCATTTTTTTTTCCAGGCCACTTTAAAAAGCTGTTACATCCTCCTCCACATCTCTCCTCTTGTTTCTCTCCACTTTTCTTCCAACTTCTGTTAGTATTCTCAAAGGTTTTTCGTTTCCTCTAGATCACACTAAACTAAGGAATCACTTATGTGATAACCTGATGGGATAAATACAGAAGAATATTGAACACAATTTAAGTCTGAATTTGGCAATAAGGAGTTCATGATCTGAGCCACAGTCAGCTCCTGGTCTTGTTTTTGCTGACTACATAGAGCTTCTCCATCTTTGGCTACAAAGAACATAATCAATCTGATTTCGAGATTGACAATCTGGTGATGTCCATGTGTAGAGTCTCTCTTGTGTTGTTGAAGAAAGTAGTGAAAACCACTAGACCATTCAGGTATGACCTAAATCAAATCCCTTATGATTATACAGTAGAAGTGACAAATAAATTCAAGGGGTAAAATCTGATAGAGTGCTAGAAGAACTATGGACAGAGGTTCATAACATTGCACAGGAGGCAGGGATCAAGACCATCCCCAAGAAAAAGAAAGGCAAAAAGGCAAAATGGTTGTCTGGTGAGGCCTTACAAATAGCTGTGATAGAAGAGAAATGAAAGGCAAAGGAGAAAAGGAAAGATATACCCATTTGAATGCAGAGTTCGAAGAATAGAAAGAAGAGATAAGAAAGCCTTCCTCAGTGATGAATGCAAAGAAAGAGTGGGAAAAAATAGAATGGGAAAGACTAGCGATATCTTCAAGCAAATTAGAGATACCAAGGGAACATTTCATGAAGAAATGGGCACAATAAAGGACAGAAATGGTATGGACCTAACAGAAGCAGAAGATATTAAGAAGAGGTGGCAAGAATACACAGAAGAACTATTCAAAAAAAAAAAAAAATCTTCATGACCCAGATAATCAGGATGGTGTGATCACTCACCTAGAGCCAGACATCCTGGAATGCAAAGTCAAGTGGGTTTTAGGAAGCATCACTATGAACAAAGCTAGCGGAGGTGATGGAATTCCAATTGAGCTATTCCAAATCCTACAAGATGATTCTGTGAAAGTACTGCACTGAATATGCCATCAAATTTGGAAAACTCAGCAGTGGCCACAGAACTAGAAAAGGTCAGTTTTCATTCCAGTCCCAAAGAAAGGTAATGCCAAGAGTGCTCAAACTACTGCACAATTGTACTCATCTCACATGCTAGCAAAGTAATGCTCAAAATTCACCAAGTCAGGCTTCAACAGTACATGAACCGAGAACTTCCAGATGTTAAAGCTGGATTTAGAAAAGGCAGAGGAACCAGAGGTCAAATTGCCAACAACCACTGGATCATCAAAAAAGCAAGAGAGTTTCAGAAAAATATCTGCTTCTTATTGACTACTTATTGACTACACCAAAGCCTTTGACTGTGTGGATCACAACAAACTTGAAAATTCTTAAAGAGATGGGAATGCTAGACCACCTGACCTGCCTCGAGGAATCTGTATGCAGGTCAGGAAGCAACAGTTAGAATTGGACATGAAACAACAGACTGGTTCCAAGTCGGGAAAGGAGTACATCAAGGCTGTATATTGTCACCCTGTTTATTTAACTTTTATGCAGAGTACATCAAGGGAAATGCTGGACTGGATGAAGCACAAGTTGGAATCAAGATTGCTGGGAGAAATATCAATAACCTCAGATATGCAGATGACACCTTCCTTATAGCAGAAAGCAAAGAACTGAAGAGCCTCTTGATGAATGTGAAAGAGGAGAGTGAAAAAGTTGGCTTAAAACTCAACATTCAGAAAACTCAGATCATGGCATCTGGTCCCATCACTTCCTGGCAAATAGATGGGGAAACAGTGGAAACAGGGACAGAATTTATTTTGGGGGCTCCAAAATCCCTTGGACAGTAAGGAGATCCAACCAGTCCATTCTAAAGGAGATCAGGCCTGGGTGTTCTTTGGAAGGAATGATGCTAAAGCTGAAACTCCAGTACTTTGGCCACCTCATGTGACGAGTTGACTCATTGGAAAAGACTCTGATGCTGGGAGAGATTGGGGGCAGTAGGAAAAGGGGACGACAGAGGATGAGATGGCTGGATGGCATCACCGACTCGATGGACGTGAGTTTGAGTGAACTCCGGGAGTTGGTCATGGACAGGGAAGCCTGGCGTGCAGTGATTCATGGAGTCGCAAAGAGTTGGACATGACTGAGCAACTGAACTGAACTGAATTGAACTGAAAATCACTGTAGATGGTGACTGCAGCCATGAAATTAAAAGATGTTTGCTCCTTGGAAGAAAAGTTATGACCAAACTAGACTGAATATTCAAAAGCAGAGACATTACTTTGCCAACAAAGTTCCATCTAGTCAAGGCTATGGTTTTTCCAGTAGTCATATATGGATGTGAAAGTTGGACTATAAAGAAAGCTGAGCACCAAAAAATTGATGCTTTTGAACTGTGGTTTTGGAGAAGATTCTTGAGAGTCCCTTGGACTGCAAGGAGGGCCACCCAGTCCATCCTAAAGGAGATCAGTCCTGGGTGTTCACTGGAAAGACTGATGCTGAAGCTGAAATCCAATACTTTGGTGACTTGATACGAAGAACTGACTCATTGGAAAAGTTCCTGATGTTGGGAAAGACTGAAGGAGGGAGGGGAAGGGGACAACAGAAGATGAGATGGCTGGATGACATCACTGACTCGATGGACATGAGTCTGAGTGAACTCTGGGAGTTGGTGATTGACAGGGAGGCCTGGCATGCTGCCATCCATGGAGTCGAAAAGAGTCGGACATTACTGAGCAACTGAACTTAACTGATTGAACACAATTTTCTTCCACTCACTATAAATGATTTAAATATTTGCATCATCCTCCAAAGTACCTTATAGTATTTATCCGAAGAGTTTAGAAAATACAACCTACTACTTCATCTCTGTCCAGTGCTCTGTTCATTCTATACTGGCCATCTTCAAGGTACTCATGGTTATCTATTCAATCTGTGTCAGACAAAACTGTAATCAATTATTTCATGTCTGATTCCTTATGTGAGCTATTACAACTGTTTAGAGAAACCAAACTTTGCTAGAGGAAATTATCAAGATTCTCTGAAGATTGGTGACATATACAAAAATCTTTCCAGAGTCATTTTCTCTTTGGGAATTTTGTTTCATCTTGCTTTTTATATGCATGTGTCTAGGAAGTGAGAAAAAATTTTATGTGTACTACTAGAAATATTGTTAAAGGTGAGAAAAGGTTATAGGGGATGTACAAAATAAATTAATGTTTTATGAACATTTTCCCCTCATCTCTCAATGTAGTTTTCTTGACAAATTTAGGAGATATGGCTGGATAGGAGTCTTTCTTAAAAAAAATAAATAAATAAACTTGTGGGAAATGTCCAGATAGATCTTAAGAATTCAGTTATGTTTGAGGCATAGAAGGAACATACCTCAACATAATAAAAGCCATATATGATAAACCCACTGCAAACATTATCCTCAATGGTGAAAAACTGAAAGCATTTCTCCTAAAGTCAGGAACAAGACAAGGATGTCCACTCTCACCACTACTATTCAACATGGTTTTGGAGTTTTAGCCACTGCAATCAGAGAATAAAAAGAAATAAAAGGAATCCAGATTGAAAAAGAAGAATTGAAACTCTCACTGTTTTCAAATGACATGATCCTCTGCATAGAAAACCCTAAAGACTCTACCAGAAAATTATTAGAGCTAATCAATGAATATAGTAAATTTGCAGAATATAAAATTAACACGCAGAAATCCCTTGCATCCCTATACACTAAGAATGAGAAAACTGAAAGAGAAATTAAGGAAACAATTCCATTCACCATTGCAACAAAAAGAATAAAATACTTAGCAATAAATGTACCTAAAGAAACAAAAGACCTATATATAGAAAACTGTAAAAGACTGCTGAAAGAAATCAAAGAGGAAACAAACAGATGGAGAAATATACCATGCTCATGGATTGGAACATTCAATATAGTGAAAATGAGTATACTACTCAAAGCATTCTATAAATTCAATGCAATCCCTATCAAGTTACCAATGGTATTTTTCAGAGAACTAGAACAAATAATTTCACAATTTGTATGGAACACAAAAAACCTTGAATAGCCAAAGCAATCTTGAGAAAGAAGAATGGAACTGGAGGAATCAACCTGCCTGACTTCAGGCTATCCTACAAAGCAACAGTCATCAAGACAGTATGGTACTGGCACAAAAACAGAAATATATATCAGTGGAACAAAATAGCAAGCCCAGACATAAATCCACGCACCTATGGACAGCTTATCTTTGACAAAGGAGGCAAGAATATACAATGCAGAAAAGACAATCTCTTTCACAAGGGGTGCTGGGAAAACTGGTCACCCACTTGTAAAAGAATGAACCTAGAACACTTTCTAACACCATACACAAAAATAAACTCAAAATGGATTAAAGATCTAAATGTAAGACCAGAAACTATAAAACTCCTAGAGGAAAACATAGGCAAAACACTCTCTGACATAAATCATAGCAGGATCCTCCATGATCCACCTCCCAGAGTAATGGAAATCGAAGCAACAATAAACAAATGGGACCTAATTAAAATTAAAAGCTCTTGCACAATGAAGGAAACTATAAGCAAGGTGAAAAAACAGCCTTCCGAATGGGAAAAAATAATAGCAAATGAAGCATCTGACAAAGAATTAATCTCAAAAATATACAAGCAACTCCTGCAGCTCAATTCCAGAAAAATAAGTGACCCAATCAAAAAATGGGCCAAAGAACTAAACAGACATTTCTCCAAAGAAGACATACAGATGGCTAACAAACACATGAAAAGATGCTCAACATCACTCATTATCAGAGAAATGCAAATCAAAACCACAATGAAGTACCATCTCACATGGTCAGAATGGCTGCTATCAAAAAGTCTACAAACAATAAATGCTGGAGAGGGTGTGGAGAAAAAGGAACCCTCTTACACTGTTGGTGGGAATGCAAACTAGTACAGCCACTATGGAGAACAGTGTGGCGATTCCTTAAAAACTGGAAACAGAACTGCCATATGATCTAGCAATCCCACTGCTTGGCATACACACTGAGGAAACCAGAATTGAAAGAGATACATGTACCCCAATGTTCATCACAGCACTATTTACAATAGCCAGGACATGGAAGCAACCTGGATGTGTATCGGCAGACACATGGATAAGAAGGCTGTGGTACATATACACAATGGAATATTATTCAGCTATTAAAAAGCATGCATTTGAATCAGTTTTAATGATGTGGATGAAATTGGAGCCCTTTATACAGAGTGAAGTATGTCAGAAAGAAAAACACCAATACAGTATATTAATGCATATATATGGAATTTAGAAAGATGCTGACAATGACCCTATATGTGAGACACCAAAAGAGACACAGATGTAAAGAACAGATTTTTGGACTCTGGGAGAAGACAAGGGTGGGATGATTTGAGAGAATAGCATTGAAATATGTGTATTATCATATGTGAAATAGATCACCAGTCCAGGTTTGATGCATGAGACAGGGTGCTCAGGGCTGGTGCACTGAGATGACCCTGAGGGATGGGATGGGGAGGGAGCGTCAGGATGGGGAACACATGTACACCCATGGATGATTCATGTGAATGTATGGCAAAAACCACCACAATATTAATAAATAAAAAAGGAAAAAATTCAGTAATGGTACTGCATAGATGCAGTGTCATACACTGGAAAGACTAACCTGTGTAAGGGTTAAATGGTAATATATACAAAATGTCTTGTGGATGGTATACCTTATATGGCATATATTATTTTTAATTCATTTTAATTGAGGTATAATTGACATACAATATCATATGGATTCAGATGTACAACACAGTGATTCAATATATACATACATTACAAAATGATCATGAGAATAAGCTTCTGTCACCATCTACTATTATTATTAGTTCTTCTGTTTTAAAAGTAGGTACTATTTGTTGTTTCGTCCCTAAGTTGTTTCCAACTCTTTGCAAATCTATGGACTGTAGCCCATCAGTCTCCTCTGTCCATGGGCTTCTCCAGGCAAGAATACTGGAGTGGGTTGCCATTTCCTTCTCCAGGGGATCTTCCCAACCCAAGGATCCAACCTGTGTCTCCTGCACTGGCAAGCAGACTCTTTACCTATTTAGATCTTTGTATTCCTTAGCTGGGCTTACCAGATGGCACTTCTGATAAAGAACCTACCTGCCAATACAGGAGACATAAGAGATGTGGGTTCAATCTCCGGATATTGAACTACTCCAGTATTCTTGTCTGCAGCATCTCATGGACAGAGGAGCCTGGTGGGCTGCAGTTCAGAGAGTCGAACAGAGCTGGACATGAATGAAGCAATTTAACACACATGCGTTATTTATCTACAGCTGAGTAATCACCCCAAAACTTAATGACTTAAAATACCAACCATTTTTTTATTTTTCATGAGTGACTCGGCCAGCTGTGCTGTTCTGCTGACCTAAGCTGGACACATCTGATCTCACCTGAGTTGTGTTCCTGCATCAGCATTCAGCTCACAGGTTAGCTGAAGGCTTAAAGCTCTAAGATGGCCTAAGCTACAAGTCTGAACTCTACTCTGCCATGGCAGTCTTTCTCATGGCAAAAGCAAGGGTTGAAGAGAATGAAGTAGAAACCTGCAAGGCCTCCTGGGGCCTTAGTTCAGAACTGGAGTGTCATCATTTCCACCATATGCTAAAGAACTGCTGAGATTGGTCTAGAGTCAAGGAATGTGGAAATAGATCTCACTTTCGTATGGAAGAGCTGAAAAGTTAAACTCCAAGTAACATAGATACAGCAAAGGGTGGACTATTGGGGTCATTTTTGCCATCAATCTACCAGTGCATTTCTAATATTAGACACCAAAAATTGTAATAAAGTTTGTGAAATTCCCATATGCTATTTTACACAGAACTTTTTTAAACCAAATTTCGATTCTTCAAGCTTTAAAGCTCTAGATAGAAGTCAGAGCAGCTTTGTGTTTCAAGTCCATTAAGTTTGCTTTCTTAAGGTCAGTGCTTTTTTTTTTTTTTAAGGAAAAAATATTTCTGAAAATGTCTTACTAAAATTTATAATTTAGCCTCCAAATATAACTTACCATATACTTTTTTGATGATAACTCTCTGAAGTGTTTCATTTGTTGGACTTGGGGTAAGTCATATTGGAACTACTGGTTGCTTAAATGTTTCTAATAAGCCAAAAATGTATAGGTTAGAGATGAAATTTTAGAACATGAACAGGAAGTTCAAAATATGGCATGGCCTTTTACATGGAAATATGTGTGCTATTTATATAACTCTTCACATTAACTTCCCTGGTGGTTTGGAGAATCTAATGGCAATGCAGGAGACCCAGTTTTAGTCCCTAGGTCAGGAAAATCCCCTGGAGAAGGAAATGGCAACCTACTCCAGTATTCTTGCCTGGAAAATCCCATGGACAGAGGAGCCTGACAGGCTATAGTCCATGGGGTCACAGAGTCGGATACAACTTAACTACTAACACTCCTCCTTATACTCTGTTAATCTTTTAAGTGGATGCCCAAAAGTCCCTAGTGTCTGAACCCACCAAAGGAGATAAGAGCAAAGAAAAGTGGATCTCCTACAGTTCACATTCCTATGCAAGGAAGACTGAATCAAGGGACTCCAGAATTCTTCAAAATCATGTGAACTAAATTAATTTTATTTGGCCTCAAATTACCGAGGTAAGGCCACTGCATATTGCTGAACACAATGCCCCTGCAATGAAGTCTTTCACAACATCTGCCCAATGTTCACATATCGGTGAGGGAGGAATGAAAATCCACATTTTGAGCCTCAGGTCTTCTCGGCAGTTGTAAATCTCGAATGTGATGGCTGTTTCTAGATGTTGCCTATTTCTATAGGCAAAGAAATCAATAAGGCAGTGTTGCCCTCTGAGCCAGCCAAGGATGTACATTCTCAGCACTGGAAATCCCTCACAATGGTCTTCTAATCTCTTTTCCCAGAAGCTCAGTCTAACAAAAGAGATCTGAGTGTTTCAGCAGCATCCATAAAACTGATTGTAGGGGTTTGAAACAGGAGCTGTATTTCTTTATTCACTTAAAAAAAATTGAATGAATGCATTCATGAGGCTGAATCTCTACATACACCACAGTTTGAATGAAAGAATTCTTGTCAAATTATTCAGAGGCACTTTGTGGGATTCAAAAAGCGTGAAACTTCTGCTCAGAGATCAGTGAAGTGATCAAGATATGACCTATGAGAAGTCAGTAAACATCCATGAATTAGATAAAGACTGTTTATTTTTATCCTTCATTGAGAAGATGATGATTTATGGCCCCAGTTCTCACACTGTCAGCAACTTTCATGGAGGGAGAAGAGTCCTATTTCAGATTGCTAGTCGTATTATTTTTATTACAATGTATCCTGATGTAGATTAGAAAATACTTAAATCACAATGGTAAGTAAAGCTTTTGTTTCCTTCATCCAAGCCATGAAGAATAAAGGCTGCCAAGCCCTTTGGATGCTACACCACGTGAGCAAGATACCGAGTTTCATACAGACAAAATTTTGCTTGGCAAAGAAATTTTATACCAGTTAAAAACCTTTGACTATTACCAATGAGATGCACAGAATAGGAATTCTTCCTTAATAACATGACTAAAACCAGAGGCTGACTTCCCCCAGGAACAAGAGCAGTTTCTTTCAGTTGTTGCCAATTCTTCCATGACATTCTTCTAAGTGATAAAAGAAATGTCACTAACTCTGGAGTTGATGACAATGGTTAACCAAGGCACTGCTTCCTAATTTCCTCTTGCTCCTGGTTACAAATCATCCACTAATTACCAAGTTCTTTCAGACTGTAGCTTCCTTTATTAAGGGATGCTCTGAGCTACGTTTAGAAGAAAGTTATGTTACAACATATATGATTACTTTTCCAATTTCACGCATTTCAAGTTGAAAATTGTTCCCTTAGGGAAGTTAGGCCTAAGTCAATATATCTTCAAGGTGGAAAAATGTCACATATATTCAACTTCATTGGCTTATTTTTTCCATTGTCAAGACCTTACCGTCTGTGAGCAGTGCCTCAACAGTGCTGCAGTGATATAATCTGTGAGTTTCTTTCCCATTTCTCCTCTAACACCTTCTACTTAAGCGGACCAAATGCAAAAGGAAGACAGATGTCCCCAGGCATATCAGGATATGTTTTATTTAATTTCCATAAAGGAAAGTCTATTGTACAACTGTAAATCTTTTTTTTTTTTTCAAGTAAAACTTGCATGCATGCTAAGTCACTTCAGTTGTGTTCAACTCTTTGAGACCTATGGACTATAGCCTGCCAGTCTCCTCCATCCACAGGATTCTTCAGGCAAGAATACTGGAGTGGGTTGCCCTGCCCACCTCCAGGGGATCTCCCTCATCCAGGGATCGAACCCATATCTCCTATATCTCCTGCACTGGCAGGCAGATTCTTTAGCACAAGCACTACCTGGGAGCATGACAATTTTTTAGTGTTTTGTCACTAAGTTGATTCCAACTCTTTGCGACCCCATGCACTGTAGCCAACCAGGTTCCTCTGTCCATGGGGATTCTCCAGGCAAGAATACTGGAGTGGGTTACCATTTCCTTCTCCAGGGAATCTTCCCAACCCAGGGATCAAACCATGTTTCCTGCTACGCAGGTGGATTATTTACCACTGAATCACCTACTATCCAAATTAGAGAGGGTTCCCCTACCATACTACAAATTGTTTGGTTGAAAAGTTGCTTCCATAAAATAATTTGCTACAAAAGTAATTTCTTAAAAAAAAAAAAAATTGTCACTGCAACAAGAAAAAACCAAAGGAGAAAATAAGGATAATTGAATGTGGCTTGTGGACCTTAGAAGGAAAGTTATGACCAACCTAGATAGCATATTCAAAAGCAGAGACATTACTGTGCCAACAAAGGCCTGCCTAGTCAAGGCTATGGTTTTTCCAGTAGTCATATATTGATATGAGAGTTGGACTGTGAAGAAAGCTGAGCGCCAAAGAATTGACGCTTTTGAACTGTGGTGTTTGAGAAGACTCTCAAGAGTCCCTTGGACTACAAGGAGATCCAACCAGTCCATTCTAAAGGAAATCAGTCCTGGGTGTTCTTTGGAAGGAATGATCCTAAAGCTGAAACTCCAGCTCATGGCCACCTCATGTGAAGAATTGACTCATTGGAAAAGACTCTGACACTGGGAGGGATTGGGGACAGGATGAGAAGGGGACGACAGAAGATGAGATCAGAGGATGAGATGGCATCACTGACTCAATGGATGTGAGTCTGAGTGAACTCCGGGAGTTAGTGATGGACAGGGAGGCCTGGTGTGCTGCAATTCATGGGGTCGCAAAGTTGGATACGACTGAGCGACTGAACTGGACTGTGGACCTCTAATTAAAAACCTCTAGGACAGGCTTCCCATTCTTTTATTATATAATTACTTTCAAACTTTCTGAGGCAAAAAAGGGCTTAAATTCTCATTTTAAGAGCTCCCGCCTCTGTATTCGGGGGCATGGAACACACCCTCTGTAATCCATGGGGAAAAGAATAATCCTTTTATTTTAACCTGGCTTACATCCACATACAGGAAACTGTTCAGTCTTTTCATAACTAACACACATTGTTAGCTTGGTCTTCAGAACACTGCTATGTACTAATAACTGATAATAAGGATAACAACTATGTGCTTCACAAAATTTATAAAAGGTCAGTGAATCATCAAAAAGTTTGAATTATAGACAATGTATTTTTAGCTTGGGAACTTTGGGGATTTTAAATACTCCTAGCACTTCCCACCAGCTAATGTCTTAACCAGCCAGGGCTGCCTCACCCTTTCTTCTCTAAGGACTACTTCTAGGAGACAGCACGTAGGAAGCACTAGCTTTTATCCGTATTTCCTACAGATTCGTGTTCTGCAAACATTTTGACCATGACACCCAGTAAGGAATACATTTTGTTTATATGTATAATACACATGTGTATACGTATATAATTTAAAGACATTAGCCATAAACCCTTGTTGTCATTACTAAGTGAAATACATTCTAGTATTTTCTATTAAATACTAATCTATTACATTGACTGCAATGTAATAGATTGACCAGTCAATCCTAAATGAAATCAGTTCTGAATATTCATTGGAAGGACTGATGCTGAAGCTGAGACTCTAATACTTCGACCACCTGATGCAAAGAACTGACTCATTGGAAAAGACCCTGATACTGGCAAAGATTGAAGGCGGGAGGAGAAGGGAATGACAGAGGATGAGAAGGTTGGATGGCATCACTGACTCGATGGATGTGAATTTGAGCAAGCTCAGGAAGTTGGTGGTAGACAGGGAAGCCTGGCGTGCTGCAGTCCATGAGGTCCCCCGTCCCTGGGATTCTCCAGGCAAGAACACTGGATTGGGTTGCCATTTCCTTCCCCAATGCATGAAAGTGAAAAGTGAAAGTGAAGTCACTCAGTTGTATCTGACTACAAATGTACAAATTTGAAGCAGTTTTTTCCACACATCAGCTCTAATAATTGATGAGAATATTTTGTTGCTGTTGCTTGCTATTCTTATGAATCAATACCTATGATACAAATTTATTTGAGTTCTTATATCTTGCTGTTCTTGGTATGTTTTACTCCAAAGAACAAAATTCACTTTTCCTTTCCTTTTGAAATACTTAACTTTAGGTTGGTCATGTTATCACATGAGAAGCACTGTTCATATGAGAATCATGGTATCAACTCTCTTTAAAATCCCTTCTCTTCCACTGGCAATGGATAACACTGTATGAAATCTGTGCAGCAAAAAATCCAGAAATCAAATTCTCCTGCATGCTAACAATGCTTCCCTGGAGCACAGTAAGAAGGGTCTCAATTCACCTCCTCTCCAAGTTCTAACTAGACACAGGAGGAGTTTAGCGATCACCAATGGAGTTTCATTACAGCCACCTCACATTAGATATAACAAAGCTCCTTGAAGGAGGCAAATCAGAAACTCTAGTCAGACTGTAGAACTGTCCAAACATCAGGGTCAACCTTAATAAAGTAATCATTATCATTTCCAGGAGACTTGGATATTTGTTTCTAATATTCACAGTAAGTTTGACATGTAGGATGTATGATCCCCATTTTGTATTTGAGGAAACTAAGGCTCAAACAGGTTAAGTAATTTGCTGGATTCCACTGCCAGTACATGCCAGTGCTAGAGTGTGACCTCAGATTCCCCTGATCCCAGTGTCTCAAGTGGTCACTGCTCACATGGCCCTGCCTGACAGTGTTAAGATAAAATAGGCACCTGCCATTTTCATGGGCATCCACAAAATATCTCTCTAAACCATAGGTTAAAAAATAAGGATGACATCTACTATGTCTCTGTTGTTCAGTAGCCAAGTCTTGTCTGACTCTCTGTGACCCCCTGAAGTGTAGCACACCAGGCCTGCTTGTCCTTCAGTACCTCCTTCAGTTTGCTCAAACTTATGTCCATTGAGTCAGTGAAGCCATCCAATCATCTTATGTTTCTCTACTCATTTGTTTAAGATATAATTTATTGAAAATCTTTTTAGGCACATGGATGACACACACATGATGAACATAGGGACCCTCCCACCAAGAATGCTGAAATATTCCCATTAAATCCCATGATGAAAAGAACAAGCAAGTGACCTGGCAGCACAGAGAATGTCTGACTTGTGGACCAGTTAGAATTTTGCAAACATATTTGGTTATGACACGTAATCAAAGAGACATTTGATCTGAGCCTTGAATCATACAAAGGATTTCAGTGGGTAAAAGAGAGGCAAGATTATTTCAGGCCTATGGAGAGAGCTTCAGACAGAGCATGGAGGTGGGAAAGAACATCAAGTGTTTAGGGATTCTGCGCAGGCAGCCCAATAGGGCAAGAGATGAAGACAGACGGAGGGTAAGGTGGGAGAAGGGTTCGCAAATCCAAAATCAGCTAGGAATAATGAGAAGCTTATGTTGCATTCTCTATTCCTTATTTTTCTTTTTTTAAAATCTTGTTTTATAAATTTTGCTTTAAAAAGTAGCTTTTGATTCTACTTCCATTGGTCTTCAACTACTGAGAAAACAGCATAGTTAAATACAGAAACATTCAAATAATTAAATTTGAACCTTTATAGAGAATGGCTATAAAATCTGGAAATGCAGGTAAATAGATAATGGTGTATACACATATTATATTTCAACACATAATATGTTGAGTAACATTTTATGAAAATGTTTTCAATACTTTATGGCCATCTAGTATTTTATAGCTCTATTCTGTAAGTAGATTTTAGTAGCAATATACAAGTATCACTGCCTAAACATCACCCTCCTTCACGGTGGGAAGAAAGCATCCTCTAGTGTGAAATTTTAGGTAGGAGCCAGACAGCCTTCTAATTGTATATAAGCTCACAAACAAGGCTCAAAAGAAATGATGTCATACCTCAGAGTATCAAGCTTACAGGTAACAGTTAGGACAAATTAAAATACAGCCTCTTATCAAAGCTCTTTAATTTAGTCTATTGTTTACCATAACCAATCTATCTTCTAATGACACTGATACAAATTAGAATCAAAGCTAAATCTTCCATAAAACCCTGTTCTTAAACTTTTCAATGTTTTCATTATTACAGTATGGTCCCTAGATACCATACTTTGCCCTGGCTTTATTCAGAATTCAGCCCAAGTTCTAGTTTGCCAGTCGTAGTTTCATTCCATCCTCAGAGTTATGACTGTGGTGTCATAAGTACAGTGATCAATCCACTTCATTTATACATAAAGTAAATAATGAACTAACCAGGTATGAACTTTATGAAATCAGGTATAATTTGGTCAATGAAATTATATATCATATCTTTACCACCTAACACATGTAAGCACATAGTAGACTTTCAAAGGACTACTTGAATTGGTATTGACTTCAGCTGGGATAACTCCTGCACCATTCCTCAGAAGAGTGAACAACTGTAAGTCTTTCAGAGGAATAAAAGAAATAGATGGATAAAAAGGCATCTTAATTATGTGTGTTTTCATTTTTTCTTATTTCAGTTCAGTTCCGTTCAGTCTCTCAGTTGTGTCCGACTCTTTGCGATCCCATGAATCACAGCACACCAGGCCTCCCTGTCCATCACCAGCTCCCAGAGTTCACTCAAACTCACGTCCATTGAGTCAGTGATACCATCCCGCCATCTCATCCTCTGTCGTCCCCTTCTCCTCCTGTACCAAATCCCTCCCAGCATCAGAGTCTTTTCCAATGAGTCAACTCTTCACATGAGGTGGCCAAAGTACTAGAGTTTCAGCTTTAGCATCATTCCTTCCAAAGAACACCCAGGACTCATCTCCTTTATGGACTGGTTGGATCTCCTTGCAGTCCAAGGGACTCTGAAGAGTCTTCTCCAACACCATAGTTCAAAAGCATCAATTCTTCGGCGCTCAGTTTTCTTCACAGTCCAACTCTCACGGCCATACATGACCACTGGAAAAACCATAGCCTTAACTAGAAGGAACTTTGTTGGCAAAGTAATGTCTCTCCTTTTCAAAATGCTATCTAGGTTGGTCATAACTTTTCTTCCACGGAGTAAGCGTCTTTTAATTTCATGGCTGCAGTCACCATCTGCAGTGATTTTGGAGCCCCCCAAAATAAAGTCTGACACTGTTTCCACTGGTTCCCCATCTATTTCCCATGAAGTGGGTTAGCTTTGAAATATTAATTGGTTTTTCTTATTTAGCAAACCAATTAATAATTTAAAGCTAACATATGATGCACCATAGAGATGCTTACTACTGTGAAAATTATGGAATTTGTAAAAGAAAATTCTCTGTTCTTTCCACCTGAGTTAATTCTACTGTCTTTATCTTTGCTGCCCTCCTCTGGAGTTTTTGATTCACCTGGTTCTCTCTTTCAAAGGGTATAAGTTTTATACTTGCCTTCAGAATAGAACTATAGGAAGACAGTCACAGTTTAAAATTTCTATTTAATGGTGCATTTTTGTCCAGTTTTCTAGCACAGCTTGGGGGAAATACTCGTGTAAATAATCACATAGGTTACAATGTAAATAATGTGTACATAGCTCTATAGTAATTGCAGACTTCACATTTGAAAAGAAGCTTTCAAATGCTAAGTCTTCCTTGTTCCAAAGATGTTTCTAAAGGCTGCCAGGAATCTGTTCTTTACTTTGTTTGGAATTTTTCTTTCTTCATTATCTCCATTTATCCAAATCCTATCAATTCTTTAAATCAAATTGTCACCTTTCCATGAATGCTTCCCTTATTTTCCCATGGAATTTATAGTTCATATCTCTAAAGCCTGTAACAATTGTGTCTTAGTAATTTAAAATACAATGTACAACTGTATAACTTGTAATATTTGGGTTTATAGAATCTCTTCCTCAATGAATTATAAGCAGTTGAATACAGAGTTTATATTTGATCTCTTTTTGAGTTATTACACGATTTACCTAAACATAGGATGAAATATATGAATAAGAATGACGGAAAATGTTAATATAATTTAGTATTACATTTAATATTGTGGCATACAGAGCTAAGTAAAGACAAATTTAAAGGCTGCGAGAATTTAAGAAATTACTTTAGGTACTTGTTGATTGTCTACCTTTAGGCATTTCAAAAATCAGTTCAATAGGTTAGGTATGGTGGAACAGTTTCTCAGTAATTTACTGCAAATAACAACTGCATCTTAATTTCTGAATGATCTTAATTTCAGCAACAATCCTTTGCAACTCTTTGTTCTTATAAAGAGAGACTTTATCCTCTCTCTGATTCTTAACAGTACATTTAAATTATCTAAACACAGCGGCAGCTGAATGTAGAAAACTATCTTTTTAGACTTGAGCCAAATGCAACAAACAAAAAGGTACAGAAAAATGCTGAAAACAAACATGCAAGATAGTGAGTATGATGCCTCCCATATACAAATTGCCTCGTCTTTTCTCACTTTTGCAATAAAAATATATTCCAAAGCACTATATTTTCATAGAAATCAATACCAAATAATTCTTCAACGTCACTAAGATCTGCTTAATCATAAAAATTCCTCTAAGAAGAGATGATACCATTAAAGAAGAATGTCCCAATTCAGTTACACAACAAACTAGTATTTGAGAGAAAGGAATCATGTCTATCCAGTATCTATTGGATTAATTAGGTGTGGCATCACTGAGGGACAACAGAACTGATGCCTCTAAGCTATAGAGACCAGGATTATACACACCTATATTGCACAGACTCCTCTTCATAAAGAGCTATAATATACATGAGATAATAACAGACAAGTTTTCCCAAATAGGTGTATCTATAGGCCCCTGACAACTTGAAATCAACTCTTTCAGAAGATTATTGACTGGTTCCTTTTTTCACTGCCTAAAGATGGGTACAAGCCTTTCAAGAAAACTGCAATAAGAAAGGAAAAATAAGTATCCATATTCTAAGCAAGATAAAACCAAAACTGATGATTTAAGCAGAACACTGTGAAGTCAAAAAGCATTTGAAATGCAATGAGATGAGAACAGGTCATCAAAAGACCAGGGAGAAGAGTCCCTGGGCAGAAAAGGGCAGAGAAAGGACAAAGGGCAGGGTACATGAAGCCACTGAGAGGTGCGAACCTTCCTTTATCTCTTGAAATTGTGATCAATTCCTAAGGATCAGTTGAGACCAGACTGACAGTTCAGGATCTCTAGGAACCCTAGATACAACTGGAGTCCATATCCACTCTTGAGGTATTTCCCAAGGGCATCTATCAAGCACTGATAAAGACTGGAGGCAGGGCGGAGGACCTGTGTGCCTCCTATAGTGATACAAGTGTGTGAGGTTTACCAAAGGTTGAGTGGTGCTGGGAAAACTGGTCAACCACTTGTAAAAGAATGAAACTAGATCACTTTCTAACACCGCACACAAAAATAAACTCAAAATGGATTAAAGATCTAAATGTAAGACCGGAAACGATAAAACTCCTAGAGGAGAACATAGGCAAAACACTCTCAGACATAAATCACAGCAGGATCCTCTATGATCCACCTCCCAGAATTCTGGAAATAAAAGAAAAAATAAACAAATGGGATCTAATTAAAATTAAAAGCTTCTGCACAACAAAGGAAAATATAAGCAAGGTGAAAAGACAGCCTTCTGAATGGGAGAAAATAATAGCAAATGAAGCAACTGACAAACAACTAATCTCAAAAATATACAAGCAACTTATGCAGCTCAAGTCCAGAAAAATAAACGACCCAATCAAAAAATGGGCCAAAGAACTAAATAGACATTTCTCCAACGAAGACATACGGATGGCTAACAAACACATGAAAAGATGCCCAACATCACTCATTATTAGAGAAATGCAAATCAAAACCACAATGAGGTACCACTTCACACCAGTCAGAATGGCTGCGATCCAAAAATCTGCAAGCAATAAATGCTGGAGAGGGTGTGGAGAAAAGGGAACCCTCCTACACTGTTGGTGGGAATGCAAACTAGTACAGCCACTATGGAGAACAGTGTGGAGATTCCTTAAAAAATTGCAAATAGAACTACCTTATGACCGAGCAATCCCACTGCTGGGCATACACACTGAGGAAACCAGAATTGAAAGAGACACATGTACCCCAGTGTTCATCGCAGCACTATTTATAATAGCCAGGACATGGAAACAACCTAGATGTCCATCAGCAGATGAATGGATAAGAAAGCTTTGGTACATGTACACAATGGAGTATTACTCAGCCGTTAAAAAGAATTCATTTGAATCAGTTCTGATGAGATGGATGAAACTGGAGCTGATTATACAGAGTGAAGTAAGCCAGAAAGAAAAACACCAATACAGTATACTAACACATATATATGGAATCTAGAAAGATGGCAATGATGACCCTGTATGCAAGACAGGAAAAAAGACACAGCTGTGTATAACAAACTTTTGGACTCAGAGGGAGAGGGAGAGGGTGGGATGATTTGGGAGAATGGCATTCTATCATGTATACTATCATGTAAGAATTGAATCGCCAGTCTATGTCTGACGCAAGATACAGCATGCTTGGGGCTGGTGCTTGGGGATGACCCACAGAGATGTTATGGGGAGGGAGGTGGGAGGGGGTTTCATGTTTGGGAACACATGTAAGAATTAAAGATTTTAAAATTAAAAAAAAAAAAAGTAAAAAAAAAAAAAATAAAATAAATTAAAAAAAAAAAAAAGAATGAATGGGAGTACCTGCAGAAGCCCATCTATTCTCTAGATGTTTTGAATATAAGGAAATGATTGGCACAAAACCTCCTGTGTCTTGAATCCTGTTAAAACGCGAAGTAGAAGCCACATGCCAATGGAGGAGTAAGAAGCTTCTCCATGTCCCAGAGCTGACCTTTGTTTGCCACGAGGCAAAGCTGCTCTGATAGAGGACAGAAAACCCTTTCATCCCCCATCCAGGGCAAAGATCAGCTACAATTGGGGAAGTGGCCAAAGTCCCATTTGTGCAAAAGCCAAAAAAAATCAAAACCAGAATCTGTCTCTTTCAAGGCAGTACTCAGCTGCCAAACAGGAAGGGAAAGATGTAATTGCACCCAAGATTGCCCACCTATATGTGACAAAGTTTAACTGGCACCAGGGGAAGAAGCAAGCAGCTCTGCCTGCACTCTCCAGGTGCACTCGGGACCAGGTAGGGATGCTGAGGAAACCCTAGTCCTGAGACTCAGGTGTACAGGACCTGCCTAAGGCTGAGGGTGACGCAGAAGTGAGAAACCTCCTGTTACCTTCATAAATCTTGCACAAAATATCAAGAGACAAAGTTGTTCAGTGTAGCATGGAAAAAGCACCCTTTAGTGATACAAGAGTGCAAGGCCTGCCAAAGGCTGGGGGTGGAGCAGAAACTGAAAAATCCTCTCCTCTGGGACCTAAACCCCATGTGTTAGGCCAGCATAATGGTAGTTCAACCTGGGAGGATATCCATTCGGAAAATGAATGAACCACAACCTTTAGCTCACCGTGTACAAATAGTAACTCAAAATAGGTTCAGTTCAGTTCAGTCAGTCGCTCAGTCGTGTCCGACTCTTTGCGACCCCATGAATCACAGCACACCAGGCCTCTCTGTCCATCCCCAACTCCTGAAGTTCACTCAGATTCATGTCCATCGAGTCAGTGATGCCATCCAGCCATCTCATCCTCTGTCGTCCCCTTCTCCTCCTGCCCCCAATCCCTCCCAGCATCAAAGTCTTTTCCAATGAGTCAACTCTTCACACTCAAATAAAAGAGTTAAAATTTTAAAACTTCTAGAGAAAACATAAATAATTTTTAAAATTCAATAAGAAAAGAATCCAAAGAAGATATACAAATGGCAAAAAAGCACATAAAAGATGCTCCTCGTCTTTAATTATTTGGAAAATGCAATTTTAAAACCAGTATGATACTACTATCCAACTACTAGAATTACTAATATAAAAACACTGGTCTTAATAAGTTTTGGTAAAGAATTAGAAAAAAACTGAAACTCATTTATTGCTAGAGGGAATGCAAATGATACAGTCACTTTGAAGAACAGTTTGGCTTTTTAAAAAATAAAGGTAAACATACATTTACTATATAAATCAGGTGTATATACCCAAGAAAACTCAAAACATACATCCACACAATAACCTGTATGTGACTCGTTGTAGCAGTTTAAAATGTAAATGCCCCAAACTGTAAACAATCCAAATGTCCTTCAACAGGTGAAGGACAAATAAGCAAATTGTGAGTTATCCATAAATGAAATAGTATTCAGAAATTAAAAAGAATAAACTAGTGATATATGTAACAAAATGGATGACTCTTAAAAGCACTATATTAATTTTAAAAGCTAGACTATATAACAATATTATATAACGTTCTACAAACCAATATTATGGGAACAGAAAACAGATGGGCAGTCTCTAGTGACTGGTGATGCATGAAGGAGCCTGACTGCAAAGGGGCATGAAAAGAGCTTTTGGAGTGATGAGAATTCCATATCCTCATTTTGACTGCCATTTTACAACTGTAAGGGTCACCCTGGTGGCTCAGACAGTAAAGAGTCTGCCTGCAATGCAGGAGACCGGGGTTGGCTCTCTGAGTCAGGAAGATACCCTGGAGAAGAGAATGGCAACCCACTCCAATATTTTTGCATGGATAATTCCATGGACAGAGGACCCTGGTGGGCTATAATCCATGGGGTCACCAAGAGCTGAACATGATAAAACCACTAACACCTTCACTTTACAACTGTAAATGTTTGTCAAACATATAAATGGACTTTTGAATGTAAATTATGGCTGAAAAGAAATAGAGAAAAATGAAAAGCTTCCATATTGAACCCTGTGTAGATGGCTGGATGGCATCACTGACTCGATGGGCGTGAGTCTGAGTGAACTCCGGGAGTTGGTGGTGGACAGGGAGGCCTGGAGTGCTGCGATTCATGGGGTCACAAAGAGTCAGACACGACTGAGCAACTGAACTGAACTGAACTAAACTGAACTGAGTCAGGGTTATGAGGGCCTCCTTGGTAGCTCAGCTGGTAATGAATTTGCCTGCAATGCAGGAGACCCCATTCCGATTCCTGGTCAGGAAGATCTCCTGGAGAAGGGATAAGCTACCCACTCCAGTATTCTTGGGTTTCTCTGGTAGCTCAGATGTAAAAGAGTCTGCTTAAGATACAGAAGATCTGGTTCAATCCCTGGGTTGAGAAGATCCCCTGGAGGGCACAGGAATCCACTCCAGTATTCTTGCTTGGAGAATCCCCATGGACAGAGGAGCCTGGTGGGCTATAGTCCATGGGGTCACAAAGAGTCAGACATGACTGAGCAACTAAGCACAGTCAGGGTTACAAACCATTGCAATAGCCGAGCAAAAAATAGTGTTGCATTCATATGTAAGAAGTTGCTGACTGTCCAGCTGTACCTGATATTTCTTGGTCAAAACTTATTCTCACTGGAGATGGACCAGATGCATCCTGACTCCCAAAAGTCTATTTAATTCACGGAAGCAGGTGTGACTTATCTTACAAAACTTTTTCCCAAAAGAAAGAATGAAGGAAATTATCACTACAGGATGTGCAATTGCTTAGAAAACTATAGAAACTAAAGTTTCTATAAAGGAACTACAGAAATAAAAGATAGAAAAACACAGAAGGCTGGTTTGTAAAGTTCTCAGAAAAAAATATAAACAAAGCTTAGAAGTAAACTTCCTTAGCTTTGTTTTTCTTATTATCCTGGGTAAAAATAAATTTCACCCAGCCACCCAGCCTAATTTGGGTGGATGTGTGTGTGTGTTTTAGCAAAACAATTTTTCTAATGTATGTGTCTTCAAGTTCTGTAAAACCCCAAGAATGGAAAGAAGTTGGCCCTAAAGAATAGGTATTTTGTTTTATTAAATTTTTTAATACATTTATAATCAGTTATGGAAGTGATAACTTGGAAAGATGCTGGGAAAGATTGAAGGCAGGAGAAGAAGGGTACAACAGAGGATGAGATGGCTGAATGGCATCACAGACTCGATTGTCATGAGTTTGAGCAAGCTCCGGGAGTTGGTAATGGACAGAGAAGCCTGGTGTGCTGCAGTCCATGGGGTCTCAAAGAGCTGGATGCCACTGAGCAACTGAACTAAACTGATGGAAGTGATAAAGATAAGTGATGGCCTGCATCAATAAAAATATTTGACTCAAAAAAAGTGTTTAAAGAAGACTTGTAAGATAAGCCCTTACCTTTCTGTCGTCAGCCGCTCCTAGCAGGTTTGAGACTGGAAGCTGGGAGATGGAGCTCTGAGTAGCTTTTATAGTCTTTTCTAATGAGGAAGACCCTTCAGATCCTTAATTACAAAAGTACTTACACATTAATTAGCTGAGTTCCAATTAGAGTTGGTTCCAACAAGCACATTTACCATGGGATGTGATGTGGCTAGAGGTGACTGCCAATAAGTGCTTCGGTGGCAGGATTTATTATGCATAGTTCGTATTGTGAACTGCTTTTCAGTATTACCTGATGGACAATAAATACCACTTGCCAAGAAATGCTGATTTGAGCTTATAGATGCCTCACCACATCCCAGAATTAATTTCCAGTTTTCCTTTAACACACCTTTCAACTTCTTACATCTTTGCAGTGTTTTTTTTTTTTTTTTGACAATATTATATTTTTATCATTGGCTTTAATATGAATTAAAACTCTAAACTCACTGAAGAGGCTCCTTCCAGATCTGAGAACCATGATTATATGAGATAAACTCTATTAAAATAAATATGCGCAATGACCAGGTACGTAAATCCACCCAAATGATGAGTAAATCTTTCTGGAAAAAAAAAAAAATCAACTTTCAAAAAGGCTTAAAAAAAACTCTGAATATACATTGTGCATGAAATACACATTTTACATCATTTTGGAAAAATGATCACCTGAAGGAGATTTATATAACTTTGATGTTTTATTCAGGTTATTTTATTTTTTGTGTTTGTTAACCCAGTAAATATATATCTGATTATATTTTGTAATATAAATGCCTGTTTTATAACAAGATGTTTGTGTTTCTTTTTCTTGGTGGGCTCTTAATTTAGCATAGAATGACATAATAAGGAAAAGAAATTACTGTATGAGAATTTATATTTAGAAGTCATTACTAATAAACATAGTCATTATTTATCAATGTCATGGGATGTTTTAAAATGACTTATAGGTCTCTGACAGCCTCATTTTTAACAAATAACATCTTAAGTCGGACATTTAGCTCATCCACAGTGGGATGTGAAAGCGGGTCAGTCGTGTCCAGCTCTTTACAACCCCATGGACTGTGGCCTGCCAGGCTCGTCTGTCCATGGAATTCTCCAGGCCAGAATACTGGAGAGGGTAGCCATTCCCTTCTCCAGGGCATCTTCCCAACCCAGGGATCAAACCCAGGTCTCCCACATTGCAGGCAGATTCTTTACCAGCTGAGCCATCAGGGAAGCTCACTGGAGTGGGTAGCCGTTCTCTTCGCCAGGCAATCTTTCAATTCCAGGGATCGAACCCAGGTCTTCCACATTGTAGGTGGATTCTTTACCATCTGAGCCACCAGAGAAGCCCAAGAGTACCGGAGTGAGTAGCCTATCTCTTCTTCATGGGATCTTCCCAACCCAGGAATTGAATTGGGGTCTCCTGCACTGCAGACAGATTCTTTACCAGCTGAGCTACCAGGGAAGCTTCAATTGGAAAGCACTTTGATTATGCTATATTTCATTCTCTGAAGTCAGTCACTGTGTAGTTATTGATAAAAGTTTCCATTTTTTCTCTTTTGATATTTATTACAGTTTTGTTTATAATGTACAACATTAAAACAGATTAAGTGCTGACAGAGAGTAGCTTTAAAAGATTTGGTACACACACAAAATAGAATATACAAAGGTAATGTATAAATCTATAACTAAAGATATGGCTATATGTTCATGATATATTGCATAGTGAAACAATCAAAGTTATAAAGTAATATGTATAATAAAATACTATTTGGGGAGGAAGAATGTGTTTTTTGCACATGGAGGGATTCAGAGGAAGAATATTTAAAAGAAACAAACACTAAGTTAACAGTGGCCATCATCTGGTTGTATTCTGGGCAATAGTTTCCTCTTTTATTTAAATTTTTTCATTTTTATGATGAAAGTGTAATACTTATAAATCTAACAAATATCTAAAACTCATTAAATCCTTCAATTCAGACTCGATCAAAAGAAAATAATTGGAAACTAACATCCATTTAAAATAAATACAGAAAGCCATATTTTAAATCTGTAAGTGCTAAACATACGCTGAAGGATTTATCAGGATAAGACTGTTCTGCATAACTAATGGCAAAGTCAAGAACGAGGCACAGCAAATATGCTGATTGGAAGAGCATATTTAGGTAAATTAGCATAAAAGGTAAATTAATTACTATATCCACATAAGCACTCCATGACCTTTGGGTAGTTTCATAGAAAGACTCACAGACTAGTACCTGTGAGTTGAATCTTTTCTCCTAATGACCCAGAAAGCTATCTGTTGATCAAAAATAAGGTACAACTCCTACTGTGAAATACAAACCTGAAGCATGTAATAGTAGTAATCATAAAAGCACTTTTTCAGTGTTTCTCTCTATCCCAGGCAGTGTCCTAGATGAAAAGGCCATTTAATCCTCAAAACACTACGATACAGTACTACTATTACCCTAGTTTTTAGATTGAGAAACTGAGAAGCAATTAATCCAAATATAGCTCACCCATGGTACAGAGGATTTAAATTTAGGCAGCCAGAGCCTGTTTGTCAACCACTGTGACATACTACTTATCAGGAGAAAATGAATAGGATATTAACAGAAAAATATCCAGATGTATATATAACTTGGATTTCTATGAGGAACTATTTTGGTGACCTGTGTATAATTGCAGACTACTATTAGGCAACCTCATGTGTTAGTTCTTGGAAGTTTCTGTGCTGGATCTCATAAGTTTTCTCTCTGCCCAGTTACTTACCCAAGGCTCTCATGCGGCTTGCATGTCCCAAGGCTGGATAATCTCCAAGGTCTCCGTTTTGCTTACACTGTCCATGGATACTTTCCACTTTCTGGATATACTCAGCATATGTGGCTTAATAGAATAGTCTTGACAAGCAGAATAAGGAGAGGAAAGAAGGAAACAGTTTCGCCACATCTCCTCTGGAGAAGGTGTCATGAATGTTCTAAGTTCATTGACCATCTCCCATATTTTCTGGTCTTTGCATTGAACCTAGGAGATGAGGAGCATAAGTTCCCTCTATGGCCCCATACGTAAAGGAAATTCTTGAACCTGGCCAACACTTTCCCTGGAGAAAGGCTAATTAATCCTACCATATTTTTACTATTTAATAGGTTTCATATATTAGAGCTCAAGACCAAGTCTGATTGATTTAAAATTGTTAGCCTGGTGAAGTCTGGTCCTTGTGAAATCCAAGCAGCAATACTGATTTAAATAACTGAGATACTTAAAAGATTAAACAACAACACAACTTATATGTATTCTTTTCTCTTTAATTATCTCAACCATTTTATAGTATTTGGGGAAAATATGCATTTAATAATATGAAGAAATTGAAATTAACTTTTGGTATTACCTTTTGACCATTTAATTAATGATTTGTAATGTCTTAGGACCAAATGTTTATAGTCTATGGATATTCTTCAGGCAGGAATAATGGAGTGGGTTGTCATGCCCTCCTCCAGGGGATCTTCCCAACCAAAAGATCAAACCCAGGTCTCCCATGCTGTACGCAGATTCTTTACCATCTGAGCTACCAGGGAAGCCCTAAGCACACAATGTCCTAGCACCAAGTGTTTATAGTATCGTTCAGCTAATGGTTCTGATACATATTCTGTGAACATTCTGGAGACAACAGTTGGAAGGACAAACGTGAATTTCCACTCCTGTGCTGCTGCTTCGTCACTCGGTTGTGTCCAACTCTTTGTAACCCCACTGACTGTAGCCCACCAGGCTCCTCTGTCCATGTGGATTCTCCAGGCAAGAATACTGGAGTGGGTTGCCATGCCCTCCTCCAGGGCATCTTCCCAACCCAGGGATCGAACCCAGGTCTCCCTCATTGTAGGTAGATTCTCTACTGTCTGAGCCACCAGGGAAAGCCCGTTCTCATCCATCAAATTCTCTGCCAATATGTGAGTAGATTCTGTAGCTGGTACAAAGAGAACAAAGAGTGGGGGAAATGTAGCAGCTCAATCAAAGTCTTCCTGTTTCTATTTAATTCTGAACTTGCTATTTTATTATGACCATGCTCAATCACTGATTTCAAACCTGGGTAGAAGTCTCAGAGTCAGAATTATTCTTATTTAGTCACTCAGTTGTGTCTGACTCTTCTGCAATCCCATGGACTGCAGCCCGCTAGGCTCCTCTGTCCATGGATTTCACAGGCAAAAAGACTGAAGTGAGTTGCCATTTCCTTCTTCAGGGTATCTTTCTGACCCAGGGACCAAACTACATCTCCTGCAATGGCAGGTAGATTCTTTACCACTGAGCCATCAGTGAAGGCCAAGAGTTAGAATTACTAGCTCCCTATAGATATCAACTAAAAAAAAAAAAAAAGAGCACAACCTAAAAGCTGAGAAATATGTTTTATTTAGGGAATTACATCTGCTGGGTCATTGAAAAAGCAAGAGTTCCAGAAAAACATCTATTTCTGCTGTATTGACTATGCGAAAGCCTTTGACTGTGTGGATCACAATAAACTGTGGAAAATTCTGAAAGACATGGGAATACCAGACCACCTGACCTGCCTCCTGAGAAACCTATATGCAGGTCAGGAAGCAACAGTTAGAACTGGACATGGAACAACAGACTGGTTCCAAATAGGAAAAGGAGTACGTCAAGGCTGGATATTGTCACCCTGCTTATTTAACTTCTATGCAGAGTACATCATGAGAAACGCTGGGCTGGAAGAAGCACACGCTGGAATCAAGATTGCCGGGAGAAATACCAATAACCTCAGATATGCAGATGACATCACCCTTATGGCAGAAAGTGAAGAGGAACTAAAAAGCCTCTTGATGAAAGTGAAAGAGGAGAGTGAAAAAGTTGGCTTAAAGCTCAACATTCAGAAAACGAAGATCATGGCATCTGGTCCCATCACTTCATGGCAAATAGATGGGGAAACAGTGGAAATAATGTCAGACTTTTTTGAGGGGGCTCCAAAATCACTGCAGATGGTGACTGCAGCCATGAAATTAAAAGACGCTTACTCCTTGGAAGGAAAGTTATGACCAACTTAGCCTATTCAAAAGCAGAGACATTACTTTGCCAACAGAGGTCCGTCTAGTCAAGGCTATGGTTTTTCCAGTGGTCATGTATGGATGTGAGAGTTGGACTGTGAAGAAAGCTGAGCGCCAAAGAATTGCTGCTTTTGAACTGTGGTGTTGGAGAAGACTCTTGAGAGTCCCTTGGACTGCAAGGAGATCCAACCAGTCCATTCTGAAGGAGATGAGTCCTGGGTGTTCTTTAGAAGGAATGATGCTGAAGCTGAAACTCCAGTACTTTGGCCACCTCATGCTAAGAGTTGAGTCATTGGAAAAGACTCTGATGCTGTAAGGGATAGAGGGGCAGGGTGAGAAGGGAACGACAGACGATGAGATGGCTGGATGGCATCACTGACTCGATGGACGTGACTGAGTAAAGTTGGTGATGGACAGGGAGGCCTGGAGTGCTGCAATTCATGGGGTTGCAAAGAGTCGGACACAACTGAGCGACTGAACTGAACTGATAAACCGGGAAGACAGCCTCTTAAGATAGTTCTGAGCAACTGTTTTAAAGTGGTAAGGGCTGCTGCTGCTGCTGCTAAGTCGCTTCAGTCGTGTCCAACTCTGTGCGACCCCATAGACGGTAGCCCACCAGGCTCCCCCATCCCTGGGATTCTCTAGGCAAGAATACTGGAGTGGGTTGCCATTTCCTTCTCCAATGTATGAAAGTGAAAAGTGAAAGTGAAGTTGCTCAGTCGTGTCTGACTCTTAGCTACCCCATGGACTGCAACCTACCAGGCTCCTCCATCCATGGGATTTTCCAGGCAAGAGTACTGGAGTGGGGTGCCATTGCCTTCTCCAAGTGGTAAGGGAGGAGTCAAGATATATAGGAGTTTTTGCTGGAGGAAAAAGAAAGTTTGAACATCAAAAGATTAGTGCTAGTCAGAAAAACCAGACATTTCAAGTTAATGATTTTAGAGTTTTTCTATGTATGGGAAGATGCAAGTGTCTAGGCTCACTGAAATTATTCCTCTACCCTGTATTCCCCTCAGGGTACATCTCTGGCAGCAGCAGCAGAGTTTGATGGTTTGGTGGCATGCAGCATTCTTTGCTTACTGAAATGATAGTCAACGTTTTTTGGTTCACACAGATAAAATGCAAAATCTCTGGAGCAAGAGTTACAGCACATTGTGTTGTTGTCTGTGTCTCAGCTCTCCCCTATGCTTTCAATTTTACTCCTTTCTCAAGGTCAGTATACAACAAAATACTTAGCTTCAAAGATATCACAAGAAATCTGTACGCCAATACCTAAGTGACTTGAGCTTTTTCTCTTTTTTAATGCAAAAAAGCATTTGAAGTCTGCATTCTTTGATAGCCTCGCCCCTAGATGATTGAGCAAATTTGTTGATAAAGCAGAATCCTTACATTTGAATATCTTATGGAATAAATATAGGACAGATCAACTTTTTAAAAAGAAATTATGCTTTTTAAAGAATTTGAGATTTTCTCAATGACAAACACTCTTTGATCTTTGGGGTGGTAGAAATAGTCATTAAAAAGTGAAAGTAGGTTAATTCACACTGCAATAGTTCTTAGTTGACTGACTCACTCTTATTCAGTAAGGGGTAATGATTACAATTAAATAATAATCCAAAATTTCCACCTTCAAGCTGTGCGTTTGTCCTAAGGCTGTTGCTGAACAACAAAATTGCCTCAGGTGACTGTGCCCTGTGCATGGAATTATTTTCAACAGCCTGAAGCATAACAGAATGTTTTATGTGACAAGTTCAAGAAATGTTTCTTATCAGACGTCACAGAAGTCACTGTTTACCTCTGTTGCCAATCTGATCTGTCTGGTATAAATTTTTTTTTTAAAAAATAAAAACTTTCATTATACATGCTCTGCTTCTTGCAGATACAGTGTCAAACTAACACACAAATAAAATTTCTTTTTAAAGCATGAACACCTTAA
The DNA here is from genome assembly GCF_032405125.1 of Capricornis sumatraensis. Classification (NCBI taxonomy): domain Eukaryota; kingdom Metazoa; phylum Chordata; class Mammalia; order Artiodactyla; family Bovidae; genus Capricornis; species Capricornis sumatraensis. Next base: position 39,626,116 of record NC_091074.1, on the reverse strand, counting down.
TTTTCACGACCTTCATCCAGTTGAGTCGTAGACATTTACTAGCTTCTCCAGGATTATTATCCACTTTGACAAGAGACAAACCTTGTCAAAGGACATGAACTAAACAATTACAATGACAGGTAGCTAAAAATGACATTTTGTTAACTCCTGAAAAATACTGGTGTGATGCTTGGCCATATTCAGAAATATAGCAGCACAGTTTGGAAGAATCATTTAAATATTGACTGTACTCTGAAACTATAGAATGCCTTTCCTCAGAAATCTCAGAGTATATCCAAGTTTAAACCTGTTCAAACTAGAATAACAATGGGGCTAACAACTGAGAATTACCAGAAGCCCAGAGGCATGTGTGCTGTTTTCTTCATTTGCGGGCAGGTGATTGACCTCAGGGTCTATCAACCACACAGAGTACAGAAAGCACTAGGCAGCATCATCTGAAAGAAACTGAGTTTGTTAAGCTCCTTGCTATGACTGGTGTCAACTAAACTATTTTAATCTTATCAATTCATCATGCATTTATTCAAATGTATACTGAGAAAATATCTATGAGGGAGGAATCTGGTTGACTTGGTAGTTTTCACTGTCAAAGTTTTCCATAGTGAGTTGGCATGTCAGCTCATGATAGCTAACAGCATACTTCCATAAGTTTTTCTAGCAGAAATAAAAGTAGGGAATAAAAAATAATGAAAGGAAAAGGAAACATGCAAAAATAAAATGGAGACGAGTTAGAATGGAAATTGGTACTAAATACCAATGGAAATTGGTATTAAATTTGTGATGACACATTTGGAAATTAAAAAAACCAATTTACCTGGTTTCCTCAATGATTTTCACATTCAAACTCTGATTTTTTTTTTCCCCTGTTTCTCTCTCTGTTCAGTCTTTTTCACTGAATGAAGTCCATGTAGATTTTAAATATTATGTGCAACCAAAAGTCACAGCAGGCTCCAAGGAGAGGGCATGAAGCACAGAGGTTATCTGAAGTTGGTGGGGAAAGGTGGGGAAAGGACTAAAATCAAGGATATAACAATAGATACTTTATCTGATGAGCAAGGAAACCTTTTAGTAGCAACAAGTTCAGGTAGGAAAATGGTGGGATATTTCATTCGGTAAATATGAGACAACTTTTAGAGCATTTGTTCCCCTATGGTGACTTACACCTCCTCTACTATATTAGTCTTCCACTGTTATAACAAATGACTACAAGTGTTGTGGCCTAAAGCAACATCCATTTACTGTCTGACAACTGTAGGTCAGAAGTCCACATATACTGTGGCTCAATGGGGTCATCTGCTTAGAGTCTCAAAGCCCAAAATCAAGATGTGCACAAGACTGGTTCTTTTCTGGAGACTCTGGGGATAAATCCTGTTAGGACCAAACTGGAGCCAGCTCAGGCTCTAAGGGGCAGGCTAGGCCTGAGGTTTAGTCTCTAGGAAAGCTGAGGCACTGGGAACTCCCGCAGACAGTGTAGCTAGACCAATCAGAAAAATCCCCGTAGCCTCCCACCCGCGCCAGACCCGAGCCAATCCAGATAGGGATGCGAGGTTTAAAAGTCCCGCGCGTGCGTACCAATCAGCTATGCTGTTACAGAAACAAAGAACCGTCTGTATAAAACTAGATGTGATTCAGAGCTCGGGGCTCTTGTCGGATTCCACTATGCTGGATGAGACCTGGGCCCTGGCTCGAGCTAGCAATAAACCCCTTTATGCTTTTGCATTGCTGTGGACGTCTTATTCTCTCCGTCTGGGGGACTCGGACTCTGGGCATAACAATCCAAGCTCTTTTACATTGTTGGCTGAATACAGTTCCATGCTAAGGAACTGAATTCCTGACCCTTGCTGCTGTCCGCAGCCTGTCTTTGCTCCTAGAGTATGCCCACATTTCTTCTCATGCCTTCCACTGACATCCTCTAAACACCAGCTGGAGGGCTTCTCAGGTGGCTCAGTGGTAAAGAATCCACCTGCCAATGCAGGAGATGCAGGTTGAATCCCTGGGTGGGGAAGACTCCCTGGAGAAGGGATTGGCAACCCACTCCAGTATTCTTGCCTGGGAAATCCCATGGACAGAGGAGCCTGGAGGGCTACAGTCCATGGAATGGACTTGGCAACTAAACAGCAATACTGGCAGGGTGAGTCCTTCGCACACTTCAAATGTTTTGACTCCTGACAGATTCCTCTGAGTCCAGCCAGAGAACTTTACTTTTAAGAGCTCATGTGATTAGAATGGGTCGACCCAGATAATATAGGATAATCTAACTGTTTTAAAACTCAAAACCTTCCCTGAGCTTCCCTTATGGCTCAGATGGTAAAGCGTCTGCCTACAATGCAGGAGACCCAGGTTCGATCCCTGGGTTGGGAAGTTCCCCTGGAGAAGGAAAGGGCAACTCATTCCAGTATTCTTGCCTGGAAAATCTCATGGACGGAGGGGCCCGGTAGGCTACATACAGTCCAAGAGATCACAAAGAGTTGGACACAACTGAGCAACTTCACTTCACTTCACCTGTTTTAAAACTCAAAACCTTACTTACATATGTAAATTCCCTTTGCCATGCAATGTGACATATTCAACAGGTCTCAGGGATTTGGCCAAGGCCATCTTTGTAACACAACTATCCAGCCTACCATATGCACCCTTGCAGATTCCCTTGGTTGCCTCCTTCTTTCTCTCTTTGTCAGTGTCCTTCCTATTCAGGCTGCCTTTCCCTCTTAGGACTAAAGTGAAACACCACTGGCAGCCATTGATGTCAGGCTTCCTGTGTGACTACTGAGGACCCATATGATGTAATTTGAAATGTGAGGAAGTGTATTCCTCATAGGCAACATCTTTCTAGGGAAGTACACCTGATCTACCTGCTAAGTGACTCCCTCAGTTTCTACCAGCCTCTTGGGAAGTGACAGCAGAATGATAAAAGACCAAGTCACATTGCTTCATGTCTTTATTTGCTTCATATCCTTTTTTATTATGGCATATCCTTGCCACTCTGGGTTTCTACCTCCCAAATAAATCATTAACTCTATAGTCTTTGCCTACGGCTCTACTTCCCAGAGGACATTGATGAGACTTTAAAAAAAAAAAAAAACTGTTCCCTGCAGAGAAGTGAACTCTAGTAAGGCAACATTTGACCAACTGGCCAAAATTGACTGGAGGGGCCTTGATAGAATTCCTTGCTCCCAGAAGTATAAAATTGAATTGATAAATACTAATCTCAGTCTCTGTTTACAGACAAAATTGAGGTTCTGCAGGTCATCATATGCACTATAAAGCAGAGAAGGTCAGCCTGCTAAGAGTGAAACATAAATAAAATAGAGATGCAGAGATTAGAGACCAGATCTCAGAGAAATGGACTGACTCACAAACAAATGGAATGCTCACCTTTGTTCCACATCAATTTTCAGTTTCTCTTTTCAAGCCCTTAGGATGAGATGCACTTGTATCCTCACAATGATTTCCTCCTCTTACATGGTAATAGTTTGAAATGTGGTTTTGCTATCTGTAACCAAAGAGCATTCCAGTTATTGTTACTATGTACTGCTAAGTCGCTTCAGTCGTGTCCGACTCTGTGAGACTTCAGAGACAGCAGCCCACCAGGCTCCCCCATCCCTGGGATTCTCCAGGCAAGAACACTGGAGTGGGTTGCCATTGCCTTCTCCAATGCATGAAAGTGAAAAGTGAAAGTGAAGTCACTCAGTCGTGTCCGATTCCTAGCAACCCCATGGACTGCAGCCCACCAGGCTCCTCCATCCATGGGATTTGCTAGGCAAGAGTACTGGAGTGGGTTGCCATTGCCTTCTCCTAGACCATCCCAAACCTTCATGGTATGAAACAGCCATTTTATGATGCTCATAGATGCTGCAGGTCAGGCATTTGGACAGGGCACAGTGAGGACTGCTTACCTCTGCTTCACAATGCCTGTGACGCAGCTTGGAGAACCTGAAAGCTAGAAGTGATTCAACAGATGGAGGCAGGAATCATCTGCCAGTGTCACCCCCATGTGTCTGAAGAAAGATGCCCGATGTTGGCTATGGCTGCAGACAGGCTGTTACCTGGAATGTGTAAACATAGGCTTTCCAAGCGTTCTCTCCCTGTGGGTTAGCTGGGCTTCCTCACGTCATGGCTAGAAGGTTACAAAAGAACAAGGAACTGCATTGCATTTTTATAATCTAACCTCAGGAGTCACATAATGTCAGTTCTGCTATATACTAATGGCCAAACTAGTCACAGAGGTCAGCCCAGTTTTCAGGGGAGGGGATACAGACCCCACCACTTCATAGAAGGAATGCCAAAGTCAAATTTAATAATTACATGTGCTGTGTGAAGTCTTGTTATAGGCATATTAAAAAATACAGTCTGACACAGGAAATGATCCTATAACAGTAGGTAGGTTGGAGTCAGAGTCTAGAGGTATTGGTTCCAAGGGAAAGAGGTCTGGAGTCCATCTGGCAGTTAATGAACAGTGGTGATTTTTTTTAAGGAGGAAGTAAGATAGGTAAGAAGAGAAGGTGAAGATAGAAAGGATAAGAATTGCAGTCTCCTGAGGTTGTTCCATTTAATATAGCCAGAATTTTTACTATCTTTTGAAGGCAAGCCAGACTGACACTATCATTACCTATATCAAAACCACTGGTCACTGGCTATCTATTTTACACATAGAAATTTATATGCTTCTATGATACTCTCTCAATCCATCCCATTCTCTCCTTCCCTAACTGTGGATTCTATGGCTGCATCTCCAATTTAAAAAAAAAAAAAAGACTTCAAAAATATATATATATTCGACTTTGTCAGTGAAACCTCAATAAAGCTGGAAAAACGCAAAAAAAAAAAAAAAGACTCACTGCTTTTGTGTCACTCTGCCAGTATTGCTTCATTTGATCCTGTTTTTCACAATCGGAGTGTGCAGAGTACCAGGTACCAGCAGGTACCAGGGCTTATGAAATCAATTCAAGATTATGTTGTTTTATCCTATTGAGAGGATGATTTTCATTGCTTATCATAGCACTGACTGGACACAAAGTGAGGACTACTTTCTCCCCCCATTTAAGCTTCACATTAAAGGGTTTCCACTCAGGAAATTTTGACTGAAGGGGAAAATTTTGAATATGTGACATTCTCTCTCTTTCACACACACACATACTCTAACTATAATTTCAGGTTTAGAATGAAAGCCTAAAAGTCAGTAAGGAAAGGCAGTAACATAAATCTTTAGTAAATTCTTAATCAAAGAAAATAGTACAAAATCCTTCACCAACAGCATTACCTTTTTTCTTTTTGTCATAAAGGTATTTTTTTATACTACAAAAATATGCACCCTAACATCCCCAACCTATAGCACTGAATCTAAAGACTTTTAAAAGAATCTTTAAAAGTAAAATGAATTAAAGACACTATGTAGACTTTTTTCAGATCCAAAAATTTTCTACTACATTTATTTCATCAATTTTGAAAACTGTTGACCCAGCTCTTTCAATTTACTAGACATTTCTCTGCTTATTTAAATTTCTGAATTGTATTTATCCATTTTTTGCTTAATAGGAGTGTACAGAGATAAATTTAGCCTTTTTTTTTTTTCAAGTGGCTTCCTTAATATATCACGAGGAATGATTCTGGAATAAAACAAAGGTTAAATGTACCTCTCATTGTCCTATTCAATACTTATATAAAAAGAGGCTTATTGTTTCATGAAAAGTTATTGGTTAAATGAGCTACATGGAAGCAATATTTCATCTCTTAAAATAACTCTCAGTTTTTAAAAGGGTTCCAGTTTTTACACTCTTAGCGTGCTCCATGCTGAGGCAATCTGCCATTTCCATAGGACCTATTTGCACTGTCTCGGCTTCCTAAGCCAAGACAGTGCACATAGGCACTCAGGAGAATAGTATGCCCTATTTGTTTCACATGTCAAATATTGTCTTTTCTTCTGGGTATTTTTTTTTTTAAACTAATGTCTGAGACAGTAATTTCATGAAGGCATTAAATAAGAATTTATTGAACGTTTTTGTTTTCATTCAGCAAAATTTAACTAAGCTTACTGAAATCTATTGGGTTGGCCAAAATGTTTGGATTTTTTAGTAACATTTTACAGAAAAACCCAAACGAACATTTTGGCCAAATCAATGATCAGATTGGCTATTTATACCAAGCATGCTCCCTCTGTTATTAAATTTTTTGAAGGCTTGGCTAAAAAATCCCAAGTGTACGTGAGGTTAGTATATGTATGATCTTTACTAGTCACATTAGAAGACATATTTTTAATCGTTTATGTTAGCAAGAGTCAGAAAATTTAATTCATCTTGAGCGGACTGTGACATCTAATTTCATTAAATCACAAAGCAGGAAACTAAATTGTGAACAAGAATATCGGTATCTTCTCCTTTTATTAATATTGTTAAGGATCTATTTGACATGTAATATAGGAACTCACTTCCCAATGCAGGAGAGTAAGAGGGAGGAGATGTGGGTTTGATCCCTGGGTCGGGAAGATCACCTGGAGGAGAGCAGGGCAACCGACTCCAGTATTCCTGCCTGGAGAATCCCAAGGACAGAGGAGTCTGGTGGGCCACAGTCCTCGGAGTCACATGATGTGGACATGACTGAAGTGACATAGCGTGCATACACACGTATGGCTTCAGATTCTGTGGCCTTGCTTGAGTTTTTCATTTGTAATTCCTTATAAGTGCTGTAATTTTGAGAATTTGTTTGCAATGAGAAAAAAACATAATTGAGCCATTATTTGCATCACAAAAGCAGCATGACCTATGGGGAAAGTGTAGCTAGGCTCATCTAACTATTCTTCTTCTCTTCTGGGAAATCTGAAGCAAACTACATATTCTTGCTGAACCCTACTTTTCTCAGCTAAAACGAGTATATGATATAACAGGCCAGTCAAGATGGCTGTTCTCTTTCTCTCTGCACATCCCCTGCTGGCCCAGCACCTGCTTCACCTACACCTGACTCACAGGACTTCCTACATATTTGACCTAGGCCTTAGCTTTTGACTGTTCTGACCTTTAGATCAGAACCTGTTGGCTTATCAAAGGGACAATGAGGGGTGTGCCCTTCTGCTGGTTTTCCTGGTAACCAATGAGCCAACTTGATGTAATCCCCCAATAACTAGTAACCTCTCCCTGTCCCTGAGAATGAAGACTGCAGCCCTGTCCTGCCCCACCATCAACTGTACACAATGGGGTGTCATTCTAGGACCTCGCTTCAGACGTGCAAGCTCCCCAACTCATTAAACCACTGATTCTCTGTGTCTGATTCTGGGCTCCATCATTGGTCTTGAAGCTGGGCAAGCACAGGGCTCGCAGGCCTGCAGGGTGCAGTCCAACACCTCCATAGCCCTTTGAAAAGTGTGAATTAAGTAAGACCCTCTCGCTACCTGTAAGGTTCCTAGCATAGGGCTTGAATGCTAGCTAATAAGTATTCAATAAATGATACCTGAGTTTGTGGGATTATGATTATGTTTACTAGGAAGAGATTTTATTCATTCATGGCAGGAAGCTTACAGATACCTACTTTTTAGGTGATGGGAGAGTCCCTTTATGGAGCTTACATTCCAAAGAGTGAGATAGAAAATGAATAGATAAATAACAAAATGACTTTTCCCGTCTTAGAAACAGTCTCTGAGGCAGCAGTTAAACACCATCGTCTGTTCTCTGCTGCTGCTGCCTTCCTGACCTCAGCCACAGAACCACAGCTCTCCTCAACCCCAGGCCGTGAGCTTACCCAGTTTTTCAATTTGCAACAAGACATCTTGTATAAGCTGTGGAAATTAGTCACTCAGGCACTGGTTCGGGGGCAAAAACAGCAGAGACTTCTAAGGGCTCATGTACCAAGCACACCAAAGGATGAGCCACTGAGACAAGAGAGACGAAGTAGAAGCAGAAAAGCCATGTTGACTAGCTTGCCAGAAATGTGAGACAGAGGTTTATGGAAGAGCAGATGGGAATAAAGCCTGGCAGCTCCTCGCGTCCTCAGGTGTGTCTCTGTTCCTCTGGGTGTTTGCACCACTTCTTACAAACTGATTAACTAGAGGATGCAGATGTGGGAGAAACGGGAGGCTCTATTTTCTGTTCCAATGATCTCAAAAATTGAAAATATAATGATTCAATTATCATTTGATTTCTGAGATCAAAAATGTTCACTCCTAATTTTCAAACTTGTATATTTCGCTGTGATACCTAGTGGCTACAAATAACAACAAGGGTTAGCCCTGATTAAGAGTACACACAGAAGACAACTTGATTTTCCTCCCATTGCCACCTTCAGAACTCTGTGTGCTCCCCCTTCTGCACACCTCAAAGACACCACCTCTGTGAAACACTCATTCAGGTATTAAAATGCCCAGTTTGTTCAAATTTCATTCAAAGTAGACTGTGTCTGTATATTCATTTTCCATCTGCTTTCATCCATAGAATGAAAGAAATGTCACAGACATTTGTACTGCTATAATTGGAGTAACTGGGCTCTTTAGCATTCCTAACACAGACAGTACACTCCCTGGCTGACCTGCTCAAATCCTTCCTCCCGTTGGGTCTATCTCTCCTTACAGCTAAGGACCTGCAGGCAGGATCCTCTCTGTGGCTCAACCGCCCATAGCATCTTTGTCACATCTAATGTGGATATACAGTTTACTACTTGGCCCTCTGTCTCCACACATGTCTATTTCATCCAGCTACCCCTTCCCTAGCTAAAAAGAGACACCGGTTTAAGTCACGCTCCTAAATTCCTGGAGATAATGTCAGGTTCTTCTGCGAGAACCCTCACCAAGTTCTATCCCAGTGTCTTTGCAGGGACTGGCCTGAGTGCTAAAGCTTACTCCTTTCCAGCTATCAGGAAGATGGCAGATTCAACTTTTTACTAGCAACACATTTCTACACTTCATCCTCTTAGAATTCCCTGATTTTGACTTGAATGGGAGTGGGGATCAGCCAAACCTCTTCTGTTCCCCATCCCTGCAAGCAGAAAAGTCAAAACTCTCTCTTCCCCTAAAGATACCTTTCAAGGGATCCGCCTCTTGGGCTTCTAGACATGGTACCAGTCACTGGACCAGTTCTTCTCTTGTTAATAAGTCCTGGATGTGTATATCTAACAGCCCACCTCCTTTGAGAATATGGATAAATTACCACCTATTGTCCTAAGTTTGAGGCTTAGCTGAAATTTCAAGATAGCAAGAGATTTCCATTCCATATTCCAAATATTATATATTTGTTGTGGTTGTTTAGTCGCTAAGTCGTATCTGACTCTATGCGACCCCATGGACTGTAGTCCGCCAGGCTCCTCTGTCCATAGTATTTCCCAGGCAAGAGTACTGGAGTGGCTTGTCATTTCCTTCTCCAGAGGATCTGCTTGACCCGGGGATGAATCCCATGCTTTCTGCATCACCAGGCAGATTCTTTACTACTGAGCCACCAGGGAAGACCCTATTGTATATTACCCAGTTTATTTGCACTATGATCTACATTCAGATACCAATCAAGATTTCTAACTTTGGAACTCTAACATAGGAGCCCACAAGACTTATCAGATACTACCTTATCTTTAAAAAGAAATTTGTCTGAATAAAAGCCTGCTTACAGATCATCTTGGCAATGGGTTCCCATTTTCTTCTTAATTCTTTATTTGTAATATAAGATTTTACCAGAGACAGAAGCAGAGGCTCATAGGGAAAAAGAAGGAAAAGTCAAAGAAGAGAATGTTAATGAGTGAATCAGAATTTTTACATGATCATTCTAGCCTCTTATTCTCAATTCTTCATGCCACTTGTTCCCCTAAAGAAAATAAAATAGCAGCTGATTACGATGTTGCCAACTTTTCGTGACATGGCCTATATTTTTCGGTGGATGTGTGCTTCAGGAGTATTTTGAGAACATATGTGCATTTATTCTGATAACAGCAGACATAATCTCAGATGCTCTCTCATTCTATTCTGAGTATGGCAGGTTGTTTCCAGCTGAGCCTCAACTCCCTTGAAAATGCCTGGCTGACTGCTGACTGTTTGGGATGATGGCCTTCAGGCATCGTATTTGCAAAAGTTGATAAGCCAGGGGACAGGGAACCTTCTAAGATTTTGCCAGGTACCTGGAGATTTTCAAAATACCTAAACTGAAGGATTAAAAAGCATCAATGTCTCAGTGGCTAGGTTAGATCCTCATCAGAGAGGTTTGGATTTCTCGGAGGATTTGCCTAACCACTTTGCAATTTCCTTCAGTCCGCTAACCTTGAATCAGACAGTGTGGCTGCATTTAATGGTCCTTTAACACACATATGCTCTACATTTGAGCTGGAAAGGCTACAAATATTTTTTCCTTGTCTTGAGCCAAATATCTTGCCTACTGTAGATAGCTACAGGGTATTTAAAACAACAACAAAAACGTTCATGCACTTAACTGTGAGATATGCATGTTAAAATTTTTACTGTTAATACAACAATGCTTCTGTACTTGTTTTATGAACTTGGCCTCAAAATAAGGGGAACAAAGTGTTAAACATGCATGAGCCATTGCATTTGTTTCCCTCAACAAGGAGGAATATTGACTACACGACTTAAGAAACTATAACTAATCCCATGTCTAAGAAGAAAAATCTCTACTTATGTAGAGGCCATGTTCAAATGACCCAAATGTCCTCAGACACCATAAATCCTGAGATAAAATGAGTGAACATTAGGTAATATTAAAAATCACTACCTACATCTCACTACTCTTTGGCCTTTTCTGGTCTAACCACACAGCCTCAGTATCCCATCACCCACCCCCACCAATGTCCAGTGTCTTTTTTCCTCAAAAGAGCTTCCTTTTATTTTTTCATTGCAGGCTTTTTTCTCCAATGTAGCAAAATACAAGGTCACTGGGAATTCCCACAGTTTACATTTTACAGACTCAACCACACAGACAGACTAGACCAACAACCTCCTGAGCCAAAGTGAAAAACCTAAAGGGACAGATGTATTGGTCTAATACAACCAATCCCTGGGTCAATTAACTACAGCCAGGGGGCTGAGCCACACTGGACAGAGGCTGCTTTTGTTTCTGTGGCAGCCTGTGGAGAGTGAATAACATTTCAATAACAGTAGAACATCTTTCCTAATGAAAAAATAGTAGCTTAAGTTTTCATCCTTACATCCATTTAGTTATTATTTGCCAGACATTTTACTAGATTCCAGGGACATACCCGTTAATAAGAAAGATAGCTCTTGTCCAGCAGAACTTGTTAAATGTTATGGTTGAGAATGATAAACTAGAAACAAAAATTCAGTAAAAGAGTAGCTATCATGAATACTAAAAAAATCGTGTACCATGCTAAACAGTTTATATGCATTATCTCTTCTAATTTTCATAAAACTTAGTAGAATCACTTGACAACAGAAGAAAACTGAGGCTTAGTTTGGCAGTGTAACTTATTCCAAGTCACACAGCTAAGAAAGCACACACTGAAGATTCTGAGGGAGGTCAGCTTGACACCAAAATCTTTATCTATCTAAACAAAATCACACTGGTATTCTGATAGTAGAATCACACAGGAACACATTGAAAATGACTTCCATAGTTAAGGCAAGTTCTGTAGAGGAACTGAAGTATACACTGCAAACTCAAGGATGAATATAATTTAGCTCGCTAAAGAGGAAGTGGTGTATTCTAGATTAAAAAAGAACACACATGTAAAGAGACAGGAATGAGATGGTCATGCCTGAGGAAGAAAAAGACCTACAGTGCTGCTGACACAGAGTAAGGGAGAAATGTTGTCAAAACAAAAGCTAGAGGAGAATTCATCCACACCAGTGCATATATCAACAGTTCATTCCTTTTTATTGCTGAGTAATATTCACTGTATGGATGTACCAAAATTTGTTAACTCTGCCCACTGATGGGCAGTTTGACTATTTCCCACTTATAAATAAATCCACTATAAACACTTCCATGTTCATATATTACTGTATAAACATATCTTTTATTTTCCTTCTGCTAAACACCTAGAAATATCGTGACTGGATTATATGGTACTACATGCTTATATTTACAAAAAAACTGCCTAATTGTTTTCCAAAGTGCTTATACCATTTTATATTCCTTCCAGAAGTATACGAGGGTTGAGATTTTTCCATATCTTCACCGATACTTGCCATGGGCAATCATTTTAATTAGAAATTCTAATAGGTACAAAGTAATATCTCCCTGTGGTTTTAATCTGTGGTTCCCTAAAATATGGAACATCTTTCCATGCTGTTATTTGCCATCTATATGTTTTCTTTGATGAAGTATTTCTTAAAAATAATTTTCTTATTTTTAATTGGGTTATCTTACTATGGAGTTTTGAGTGTTCTTTAATTCTCTGTAATTCAAGTTATTTATTAGACATCTGATTCACAAGTATTTCTCTTAGTTGTGACTTTTCATTCTCTTACCAGTATCTTTTAAAAGGCAGAAGTTCTTAATTTTGATAAAATCTAATTTATCTATGTTTACTTTTATGAATCATGCTTTTGATATCATATGTAAAAGTTCTTTGCATAAACATGCAATCACAAATATTTTCTCTTGGGTTTTATTTTAGAAGTTTTACAGTTTTAGGTTTTATATTTGGGTCTAGGATCCATAACTTTGAATCAGATGTAAGTTAAAATAGCCAAAGTAAACTTGGAAAAAAAGGAACAAGGTCAGAGTACTGCCTTACTCCAAGAGTTACTATGTAGCCACGGTAATCAAGAGTGTGACAGTGGTCTAGAGACATAAACAAACAGAATAAAGAGTCTAGAAACAGACTCATTCACACAAGATCAACTGATTTTCAACAGTTTCATAGACACTTAAGTGGCAAAGGATAGTCTTTTCAACAAATCAAGCTGGAAGAATGGAATGATCATATAGCTCCTATGCATAAATAAATAATAAAATTTGAACCATATTTCATGCTATCCAATATTGGTTTTAACTATTAACAAACTATTTACAATAGCTTAAAAAAATGTGATTAAGAGAATCTTGATTGACATTGCAGAGAAAAGGGAACCGTACTATACTGTTGGTAGGAATATATTAATAAATTGGTACAACCACTATGGAGAATAGTATGAAGGTTCTTTAAAAATTAAAAATAGAACTACCATGTGATCCAGCAATCCCACTCCTAGGCATGTATCTGGAGAGAACCATAATTCAAAAATAGACATGCAACCCCAATATTCATTGCAGCACTATTTACAATACCATAGTCAAGACATGGAAGTAACCTAAGTATCCATCAACAGAGGAATGGATAAAGAAGATGTGGTATATACATACAATGAAATACTAGTCATAAAAAGAAAGAAATAATGTCATTTGTAGTAATTTGGCTGGACAAAGAGGTTATCACACTAAGTGAAGTAAGTTATACAAAGAAAGACAAATATCATGTGACATCACTTATACACGGGATCTTTTAAAAAAAAGATACAAATGAACTTATTTACCAAACAGTAACAGATTTGCAGACTTTGAAATCAAACTTATGGTTGCCAAAGGGGAAACATGGCAGAGGGATAAACTAAGAGGTTAGGATTAAAATATATACACTACTATATATAAAATAGATAGCTAACAAGTACCTACTATATAGCACAAGAAAATCTGCTCAATATTTTGTAAAAGAATCAGTTCAGTTCAGTTCAGTCACTCAGTCCTGTCCGACTCTTTGCGACCCCATGAACCGCAACACAATAGGCCCCCCTTTCCATCACCAACTCCTGGAGTCTACCCAAACGCATGTCCATTGAGTCAGTGATGCCATCCAACCATCTCATCCTCTGTCATCCCCTTCTTCTCCTGCCCTCAATCTTTCCCAACACCAGGGTAATTTCAAATAAATCATCCCTTTGCATCAGGTGGCCAAAGTATTGGAGTTTCAGCTTCAACATCAGTCCTTCTAATGAACACCCAGGACTGATCTCCTTTAAGAGATCACACTGGGTGGATCTCCTTGCAGTCCAAGGGACTCTCAAGAGTCTTCTCCAACACCACAGTTCAAAAGCATCAATTCTTCAGCACTCAACTTTCTTTATAGTCCAACACTCACATCCATACATGACTACTAGAAAAACTATAGCCTTGACTAGATGGACATTGGTTGGCAAAGTAATGTCTCTGCTTTTTAATATGCTGTCTAGGTTGGTCATAACTTTCCTTCCAAGGAGTAAGCGTCTTCTAATTTCATGGCTGCAATCACCATTTGCAGTGATCTTGGAGCCCCAGAAAATAAAGTCAGCCACTGTTTCCACTGTTTCCCCATCTATTTGCCAGGAAGTGATGGGACTGAATGCCATGATCTTCATTTTCTGAATGTTGAGCTTTAAGCCAACTTTTTCACTCTCCTCTTTCACTTTCACCAAAAGGCTCTCTAGTTCTTCTTCACTTTCTGCCATAAGGGTGGTGTCATCTGCATATCTGAGGTCATTGATATTTCTCCCAGCAATCTTGATTCCAGCTTGTGCTTCTTCCGGCCCCATGTTTCTCATGATGTACTCTGCATATAAGTTAAATAAGCAGTGTGACAATATACAGCCTTGAAGTACTCCTTTTCCTATTTGGAACCAGTCTGTTGTTTCACATCCAGTTCTAACTGTTGCTTCCTGACCTGCATACAGATTTCTCAAGAGGCAGGTCAGGTGGTCTGGTATTCCCATCTCTTTCAGAATTTTCCACAATTTATTGTGATACATACAGTCAAAGGCTTTGGCATAGTCAATAAAGCAGAAATAGGTATTTTTCTGGAACTCTTGCTTTTTTGATGATCCAGAATAGACATATGTATATGTAAAACTGAACCACTTTGCTGTACACCTGAAACTAACACATTGTTAATCAAATATATCCCAAAATAAAATAAACATAATATTTACTAAAAAAAAGTAGAAATAAAAAGTTAAAATAGCTAACAAAAAAGTGATTAACAGAATCTTGATTCAAGCAATAGATACACTAGTATTATGAATATGTCATGAATAAAATGAGACTTATATAGGAGTAAAAATACCAGGAGAGAGAAAAGGTTTCACCAAATTATAACATGTATAATAAAAAGATGAAAGTACTTATACAAAAAGCAGGTGCAAATAGAAAAAGCTTAAAATTAGATCAAAGGGTTTATATAAAGGAAATGTCATCACTTTAGAAAATAATATTTTATTATTGCAGTTGTTCTCAAGGTTATTGTTAGTCATGGAAGTCTTTATTTAAGGGAAATGTTAAACAAAACCAATAAACAAAGCTAGGGTGAGAGGCCAAAACCATATTAGCTCACTGCTCTTTACCCTCATCCTTCTGCATGCATATAGCCATCTTTTATCAAGGTCCCTAGGATTCTTCTATGGACACATCAGTTATGAGGTCCATGCATAACACATATAGCCATTTCATATTCAGGTCCCTAGAATACTTCTGGTAAATCTTAGTTTGAACACTAGGTTCTTTGTGTGAATGTGTGAGAAAGGTAAGTAGAATTGGGGACTATCAATTGCATGTTGTCAGCTTTAGTAGATACATTTGTTTTCTGTGGCTATCAGATCAAGGTACTTGGAACTGGGTGACTTAAAGCAACAGAAACATGTTGTTTTCCAATTCCAGAAGGTCTGAAATTCTAGGAAGTCTGAAATTCCAGGAAGTCTGAAATCAAGGTGTAAGCAGGGACATACAATCAACAAAGTCTCTAGAAGAGGACTCTTTCTAGCCATTTTCAGCTTCTGGTAGCCACAGACATTCTCTGGTTTGAGACAGCATAAATCTAATCTGCCTCCAGGTTTAAGTGGCATTCTCCTTGTATTTTGACATGGCCACCTTCATACAAAAGCATCATTCACGTTAGATTAGGTGCCCACTTTACTCAGGTATGACATCATCTTAACCAATTACATCTACAATAATTCTATTTCCAAATTAAACCACACTCTGAGATACCGGGGGTAAAGAATTCAAGATATCTTTTTTGGGTAGACACCTTTATGGCAGAAAGTGAAGAAGAACTAAAGAGCCTCTTGATGAAAGTGAAAGAGTTGGCTTAAAGCTCAACATTCAGAAAACTAAGATCATGGCATCCGGTCCCATCAATTCCTGGCAAACAGATGGGGAAACAGTGGAAACAGTGGCTGACTTTATTTTCTGGGGCTCCAAAATCACTGCAAATGGTGATTGCAGCCATGAAATTAGAAGACGCTTACTCCTTGGAAGGAAAGTTATGACCAACCTAGACAGCATATTAAAAAGCAGAGACATTACTTTGCCAACCAATGTCCATCTAGTCAAGGCTATGGTTTTTGCAGTGGTCATGTATAGATGTGATAGTTGGAGTATAAAGAAAGCTGAGTGCTGAAGAATTGATGCTTTTGAACTGTGGTGTTGGAGAAGACTCTTGCGCGTCCCTTGGACTGCAAGGGGATCCAATCAGTCCATCCTAAGGGAGATCATTCCTTAATGTTCATTGGAAGGACTGATGTTGAAGCTGAAATTCCAATACTTTGTCCACCTGTTGCAAAGAGCGGACTCTTTTGAAAAGACCCTGATGCTGGGAAAGATTGAGGGCAGGAGGAAAAGAGGATGACAAAGGATGAGATGGCTGGATGGCATCACCAACTCAATGGACATGAGTTTGGGTAGACTTCAGGAGTTGGTGATGGACAGGGAGGCCTGGCGTGCTGCGGTTCATGGGGTTGCAAAGAGTCAGACAGAACTGAGCAACTGAGCAACTGAACTAACTGAACTGTTCAACCCATAACACTAAATAATCAGAAACCATTCTACCAATAATTGAACACTGCTTGTATCAATGTTCACTTCTAGTAACAATGTATTAGAATTCACTTTTCTGACATGCTAATCATTATTAGATTTTATAATTATGTCTAGTTTTATGGCTACAAAATACTATTTATCTGTTGCATTTTCCTGATTACTAGTGAAATTGGACATCTTTTTATATGTATAATGGGTATCCTGATTTTCTCTTTCGTAAACTGCTTGTTCATATCCTTTTTCTATTTTCCTATGAGGTCATTTATAATTTTTTATTCATTTGCAAGACATCTCTATAGTTTTTGGATAGTAATAGTGGTGGCAGCTAGTGGTAAAGAACCCACCAGCAAATGCAGGAGACGTAAGAGACACGGGTTTGATCTTGGGTCAGGAAGATGCTCTGGAGGAGGAAATGGTAACCCACTCCAGTATTCTTGCCTGGAGAATCCCATGGATAGAGTCCATGGGGTCATAAAGAGTCAGATACAACTGAAGAGATTTAACACTTAGCATGCACACGGTGGTTACCTAAATGTCTGATGTATTGTACATATTTAACAATCAAAACAATATTTAATGCAACCAGCTAACTCTATCAACCTAAAAAGACAGAAATGAAAAGCTGAGAATGGAGGAGCAATACATAACATTTGTGGTTCACCATCAGACACAGACACATCCAGAAACATCTACACACTGTTTAATTGTTCTCATTCCCAAGGAGAAATTGCTACTTCAGGTAAGCAGGAAAACTTCACATGTTACTAGTATCATTGGAGGGGTTTCCATGGCTTGAAATAACATTAAGGAAAGAAGCATAACAAGCCTCAATAACTGTTTTCAACAATTTCCTCCCTTCTTCATATAAAACACCATTCTACAGCTAAGGAGAGCCAACCAGTCCATCCTAAACAAGATCAGTTGTGGGTGTTCATTGGAAGGACTGATGTTGAAGCTGAAACTTCAATACTTTGGCCACCTGATGTGAAGAGCCAACTCATTGGAAAAGGCCCTGATGCTGGGAAAGATTGAGGGTGGAGGAGAAGGGGACAACAGAGGATGAGATGGTTGGATGGCATCCCTGACTCGATGGACATGGGTTTGGGTGAACTCTGGGAGTTGGTGATGGACAGGGAGGCCTGGCATGCTGTGGTTCATGGGGTCACAAAAATTTGGACATGACTGAATGACTGAACTGAACTGAATAGCTAAGAAAACAACCTGAGTGTCAAAATGCTGGGAAATTCACATGTGTTTGAACTAAAGACTGGAAGCATTTAAAGAACAACTTGGAAGAAGCCACAAATACGAAATCTGAACTCTGGCAATAAATAAAAGCCAGCTTACTTTAGAGTATATTCTATTTGCAAAACATCTGGGAACAGAACTAGAAAACAGAACACAAAGATCTCTTACAGTACAAAGTGCTTGTCTTCATTTTGCACTAGATACTATTTTTGAGATAACAATTTTTAAAATATAATTTGTCCATCCATGAAAGTAGTTTATGGGTATGAATATATACAAATAAATATAGAAATATACAAATATATAAAATACACGCAAAGTCACAGTACTGTTAGCCAAGTAAGTTTCTCTCATTTTTTCTAAACATAAATTTTTGTTTGCCTATTTCTTTATTCAGTTGACTGGTATAGAATTAGTCAGTATAAACTGCAGGTTATACTACAGTAGCAAAGTAACGTAGCAAACTAACTCTGTTATCTAAGCATCTTAATACAACAAAGGTATTTCTTGTTAACTCTGAATGTTCGATACAAGAGTACTTTGTTCTGCTCCACAAAATCTGTAGCTCATGGAAGCTCATTAAAAAAATATAGTTTCAGAACTCCTTTCAAGAGAACAGTAGAAAACCACACAGAGGCTTTTCCAGTCATATTTCATGAACAAGAATGAGTCAATGGCCCGACCTCATTGCCAGAGATCTGGGAAGGGTAGTCTCCCCTACACTCACAAAGGAGAGAAAACTGGATACTGGAAAGCATTACAGTGTCTACCAGAGCTAATATGCTTTATTTCCTTTTTCATTTGGAAGCAGCAGTGTTTTCCCTTGGCAAGTTTCTGAAGAATTTGGACTGATGTTTTTATCTTATACAACCCAAACTTGTCTCAGAATCATTAAGAATATCCATGTGTAATGTTTTGTTGGCACTTTTTAATCTAAGCATATTACTTAATAAATTCCTTTTTGGAAAGGATCAGCTTAATATAGTAAGGATACAGAGTACAGATCTGAGCAGAAAGCAGTCCTGGAAGGTAACAAGCAGGGAGTATTCCATGGCCATAACCTGTGTGAGCTTGCCTCTTACAGAATATCCAGCCTCAATATTCCAACTAAACAGGAGTTTCTCAGCCTTGTGAAGAGAGAGTAGTGAATTTTAATTTATTATGAATTTGAACTCTATTCCTCCTTCACTAATGTGGTCATTTACCATTGATTTTTTTTCAAATATATAGCCCTGTCTCCTTTCCTGTAAAAAAGAAGCCATTAATCACCTACAAGAAAAACTGAGATAATTCAGAAGATAGAGTGGGAAAAGCAATTTTCATATTTAGTAATGTCCAATCTACATTTTCAGGATTTCCAGGTAGCACAGTGGTAAAGTATCCACCTGTCAACGAGGAGACATAAGAGACATGAATTAGATCCTTGGGTCGGGAAGATCCCCTAGAGGAGGAAATAGTAACCCACTCCAGTATTCTTGCCTGGAGAATCCCATGGACAGAGGAGCCTGGTGGGCTACAGTCCACGGAGTCACAAAGAGTGGGACACGACTGAGCAAATGAGCACAAATGCACAATGAGCACTTCTACACCTTTGGGAGGAAAAAAAGAGGATAAAGATAAAATTAAAAAAAATTTTAAAGATCTCACTTTTGATCTAGTCTATAAATTTTGAGAATGCTTACTTTATGTTTTATAAATAGAGAAGTTTGACAGAAATGCAAACCTTTATCATTAGACAAAGTGATCTTTGCTCACAGGCTGGCCTAGCATCTTGTAATGGATATTCCACTTACTTTCAGTCTGTTTTTTTAATACATTACTTTCACTGAGGAGAGAGGAAGATACAATGTATCAATCATGCACTTATGGGCTTTGTCACTTAAAATTTTAAAATATTCTCTAATTGTGTTTAACTTCAGGGCCCAGTTCTAACGCTGTCTCTGTACTGTGTTTAGTCGCTCAGTCGTGTCTGACTCTTTGAGACCCCAGGGACTGTAGCCCATCAGGCTCCTCTGTCTATGGGGATTCTCCAGGCAAGAATACTGAAGTGGGTTGCCATGCCCTCCTCCAGGGAATCTTCCCAACCCAGGGGTTGAACCCAGGTCTTCCACACTGCAGGTGAATTCTTTACCATATGAGCCACCAGGGAAGTCCAAGAATACTGGAGTGGGATAGCCTATCCCTTCTCCAGGGGATCTTCCTGACCCAGGAATCAAACTGGGTTCTCCTGCATTGCAGGAGGATTCTTTACCAGTTGAGCTACCAGCTGTCGCTAGCACACATTTTAGAACCCACTAGGTGAGATTATATATTCATTCTTCTGTCAATTCGTGGCCATTTGCTAACCCACCCTTTACATAAGGACTTTATTACTTTTTTAAAAAGTTAATTATGTGCTTGATTTTTCCATCTAATTGCTTTTTAACTACCTGGAAACAGAATGTTTCCTTTTGTGCTAAGGAAATCCCTGTATCAGTTTCTTATAGCTGCAGTAACAAATGACTACAAACCTGGTGGCTTAAGCCTTCAGCAATCTATTCTCTCAGTTTTGGAGGCCAGAAATCTGAAGTTGATTTCATGAGACAGAATGGAAGAGGGTCTGTCAGTAGGGCTGCATTTCCACTGGAGGCTCTAGGGGAGAAGTTGTCCTCTGATCCTTTCAGCTTCTGGGGGTTATCGGCACCCCTTGGCTTGTGGCCACATCACTGCAATCTCTGTCTCTCTTGTAACATTGCCTCATCCCCTTCTTTGTGTGTCTTATCTTCCTCTGCCTCTCTTTTACCAGGATGCTCATGACGGCATTTAGGACATACCCAGAAAAGTCAGGAAGATCTCTCCATCTTAAGATTCTCATCACATCTGTGAAGACCCATTTTCAAAATATGGTAGTATTTACAGATAGCAGGAATGAGGACATGGGCATGTCTTTGAGTGCCTCATTAGCCTACCACACCCTCCAATCCTTGTCCAGCTTGGAGCTCAGTCCTCTGAACACAATACACACTCAGGAACATCTTGAGAGCAACATCTGCCTGCCTCTGTCTCTGACTGCAATGTTCCTTATCTCCACTTCACCTTTTTGGGGGACTGACTTATTTGCACACCATCAGAGTCAATCTAAAATGGCAGCCTTCGTCTGAGGGACTGCCTAAGTGTCCCCCGCCTGCACAGATTACTAATTCATTCTCTCTTAGCCTCATTTCAAAACTCATGAGAGAGACTATCTAATCCCTTCTTTCTGTCTCATATTCACTATTTCTGAAGGCAGCTTAGGCCAGAAGGAAGAGCTCAGAATTATGGATGTTGCAGATTCTCTCTTAAAGAAGAAGGGATGGGAGAAGACATAACTCAACTATAGTCGCGGCATATGATAGACACTTCTTTTATCTTTGGTTTGCAAGATTAACTTCAGTCTACAGGCTTGCTAATCAGAGTTTTAGGACCTAGATTAGAGGAGATTTAATGAACAACATCCCTTTCTTTTCTTTCCTACATACCACCTTCAGAAATCTGGAAATTGTTTTTTATTTGCACATTTTGCTGGGCAACCCAAGGATCGAACCTTGGACTCCCTGTGGTCTCAGGGCAAGGCATGTGATGTCTCACCCCAGCTTAATCTCTACTTTTCTATATGACATCTTTTGTCAAAATACATTCCTTCTAGTTCTGATTTTCTAGCATTAGTAGGGAAACACCGTATCTTAATATACCATTCTCCACTAACTTGAAAAACTCCAAACTAATGTAAGTGTATACTTTTATATTATTGTTGTTCAGTCACTAAGTTGTGTCAACTCTCTGCGACTCCATGGACTACAGCATGCCAGGCTTCCCCGTCCTCCACAATCTCATGGAATTTGTTCAAATTCATGTCCATTGAGTTGATGGTGCTACCTAACCATCTCATAATATAAATTTCTAAATGAGGGCATTTTATTGTCTCTCCAAAGAAAATCACATGGTACACTGTGAAATCCAATAATAGAAACAGAAACAAGGAGAAAAAAACAGAAAAATTCTATTTTGTTGCTGCCAACAGCCTGGAAATTCCCTTTAAGAAATATTTTAAAATTAAGATAGCAGCTGGAAGCATTTAGATATTCCAAAATACTTCAACATTCCTAACATTTAAATAAAAATTTTAATCATGTATTTAAAAAAGAAATAGAGTAGATTTCTTAGCAAAACAATTTTTAGAAAAATTAATTTCTTATTTCTTCTGTGTCTTCAAGAAAATATCTCTGATTGTGCTTGCTCCTTCTCTTCTTCCCACTCTTGTTTGAAACGGGTATAGGCAGAAGACAGGATATTAATCCCACAAACACTGAACCAGTAATTCAGTAAAAATGCTTATGGTATTTCCTCTTAACATTTTACATGTATTTTTGTCTGCTGTTTTACAGTTTGGACTTTGTTCTCCCAGGAGACTCCTAAGCCTTTTCCTTAAAATGCTTCTATCCCTTTTGTTTTATTTTGCTCAAATTTTCCCAGGGCATTGTTTTGCTCTCTAAAAGCAGAGACCTTAATTTTGGAAGCTGGTTAGCTTTCCACATGCGAGAGTTGTCCTGGGTATTCAGCACAGAATACCTATCTATCTATAGGAGATGGGGTCTCGTTTGAGGTCTGCATTACCTTAATGTCTGCTTGCCTACCACTAAATTGACCATAAGATATATGTTTCATGAAGCTTAATTATTGTTAATTAAGCATGCTCACATCCTCACATGAAAGATAATACTTAAAATTAAATTTTGACACTTATATTTAGCTATAAACATACTTTATGAGGAAGGTACTATAAATTCTTGGAGAAATCTTCCCTGACAATATTTTCACTCTTCTCTCCAATTTAGAAACTTCACCAACAAAGACTGATGTGAGGACAAGACAAAGAAAGGTTAGCGTTTAGAATTCTGATTAAGAGAAAGTCTGGATTTGACAACAGATCTCTGTTTCTCTCTGTTCTGAAAATTCCAAGTTCCTAAAAGCTGAGAATTAGATTACTGTTAGGAAACCTTACACATAAACAGTAACCCTGGGCAATCAAAATGTGCCTCTGGTCAAGTGTGATTAGGGATGCCTCACTGTTAGTCTACATCAGGCTGGGATATATGTGCACAGTAATCCTGTGTCCAGTTCATGTGTGCATATCCATTTTGTCACGCTGAAACAGTCCTCTCCCCAAGAATCCCAAGTCTGTCTGACTAGACAAAGTAACAAAATGGCCCTTAAGTTGCTAATTTCTACCCTGTGATACTAGTGAAAAATTAAAATTAGTCTGCAAAAGCTTGAAAGTAAATATATCATGTGTTAATCTATTCTCTATAAAATGCAAATGTTCCTATCAAATTTAACAGAGCATATATTTTTAAATTTCTTTCAATGGTTTATGCCAGGAACTTGAAGGTACAGCGAGCCAAGAGTACAGAGGCAGGAAGTCTTTACTGTGTCCTTGAAAAATTCCTTGCTATTTGGCAAGAAAATAATCCGGAAAGAAATTTCTATATTATCTACATTTTGTACTTGAGAAGAGATAGGCATAAACTTCTAATTTGTCTTTACTGACTAAATATCTCCATTTCTCAACATTTTAGAGAGAGAGAAAGAAGGTGGGACAGACACGGGGTGGGGGGGGGGGAGCAGAGGGGAAAAAAAGGAGTGGTAGATCGTAAGACTGAGTTGCGCTCCCTGTCTCCTACACTGTCCTCACAACACCAATTTAATGTTTGAGAGTAAAATTTTACAGAAAGCAATGGAATGAAAATAAGGTAAAACAATGCTCTCTAAAATGATATTAATGTATAACTATAAATGAAAGCCCCTGTTTTTGTTGCTATGGTGAAATCTATTTTAGCTTCAAAACTAATATTCAGAAATCTGTTACATTTGTATACAGTAACAATGAACTGTTAGAAAGAGGAAGTAAGGAAACAAGCCTATTACCATTGTATCAAAAAGAATAAAATTCCTAGGAATAAACCTATCTAAGGAGGTAAAACACTTGTACTCAGAAAACTTTAAGACACTGATGAAAGATATTGAAGATGACACAAAACAGAAAGATACACCATGTTCTTGGATTGAAAGAATCAATATTGTTCAAATGAGTATTGTATCCAAGGAAATCTAAGGATTCAATGCAATCGCTATGAAATTACCAATGTCATTTTTCACAAAACCTGAACAATTTTGATGTAATTTGTAAGGAAACACAAAATACCCTAGCCAGAACAATCTTGAGAAAGACGAAAAGACTGGGGGTATCATACTCTCTGCTGCAGACAATACTACAAAGCTAAGTAATCAAAATAGTATGGTACTGGCATAAAAACAAACACACAGATCAATGGAACAGGATAGGGAGCCCAAAAATAAACTCACACTTAAGGTTAATCAATCTATGACAAAGGAGGCAATAATATACAAAGGAGAAAAGACAGTCTCTTCAATAGCGGTGCTGAGAAAATGAGAGCTAAATGTAAAAGAACGAAAATAGAACATTCTCTAACACCATATATAAAAATAAAATGGATTAAAAACCTAAATGTAGGAAGGAATGCTCCTAGAGAGAAAACAGAGGCAGAATACTCTTTGACATAAACCACAGCAATATTTTTTTTAATTTGTTTCCTAAAGTAAAGGGGGAAAAAAGCAAAAATAAATAAATAGAACTTAATTAAACTTAAAAGCTTTTGACAACAAAGTCATTGAAAAATAAGACAACATACTAAATGGGAGAAAATATTTGCACCAATATGACCAATAAAGGATTACTATCTAACATATCTAAATAGTTCATACAATTCAACATCAAAAAGCAAACAACCCAATTTTAAAATAGGCAGAAAAATTAAATAAACACTTTTCCAAAGAGGAAATGCAGATGACCAAGGCCATGAGAAGATGCTCAACATCACTAATAATCAGGGAAATGCAAATCAAAACCACAATGAGATATCACCTTTTATCTGTCAGGATGGTATCATCAAAATGAACACAAATAACAAATGTTGGCACAGATGTGAAGTAAAAGGAACCCTTGTACACTCTTCGTGGGAATGTAAATTGGTGCAGCCACTGTGGAAAACAGCATGAAGTTTTCTCAAAACATTAAAAACATAACTACCATTTGATCTAGAAATTCCACTCCTGTGCATATATATTAAAAAAAATACTAAATTGAGAAGATACATATACCCCAATGTCCCTAGGAGCATTATTCATAATTGCCAGTATGAAAGCAATCCAAGTGTCCATCAGTAGATGAATGGATAAAGAACATGTGTGTGTGTGTATATATATATAGTCTATATAGCATATATAGTCTTCCCAAGTGGCACTAATGGTAAAGAACCCTCCTGCCAATGCGGGAGACATAAGAGACACAAAATCCAACCCTGAGTCAGGAAGATCCCCTGGAGGAGGGCAAGGCAAACCACCTCAGTATTCTTGCCTGAAGAATCTCATGGACAGAGGAGCCTGGCAGTCCATAGGGTTGCAAAGAGTCAGACACAACTAAAGGGGCTTATATAGCAATGGAATACTGTGGTGTGTGTGTGTGTGTGTGTGTGTGTGTGTGTGTATAAAACTGAATAGTACTAAGCCCTAAAAAAAAAAAAAAATGGAACTTTGCCATTTGCAACAACATTGATGGACTGGAGGATATGCTAAATGAAACAAGTCAGACAGAGAAAGGCAAATACTGTATGTTACCACTTATATGTGGAATCTGAAAAATACAACAAACTAATGAATATAACAAAAAAGAAGCAGACTCTTAGAAATAGAGAACAAACCAGTGGTTACCAGCGGGGAGAGGGAAGAGGGAGGCAACACAGGCACTGGGCATGGGAGGTACAAACTATTTCATATAAGATAGACTACAGAGAAACAAGATGGTGGAGGAGTAGGTGGACGTGAAATACATTTCTCTCCATGGATGCATCAGGAATACACTTTCAGACACAGAAATGCATACAGAACACCAACTGAGAGCAGACAGGAGTACCTGACCAGCAGAAAAGAATGTGCAGACCCATGCAAAACTCGGTAGGATGAAGGAACTAGGGGGAAAATGGGAGTGTTAGCAGCACTGAACTTGCCCTCAGTGGGTGGGGGAACCGAAGCAGGGGTCCGATCCCCACATCAGGGCAATTGTCTGCATCAGAGGAGAAACATTTAAGGCTGAAAGGGAAACAGCTGATCTGTGGCAGCCTAAATGGGATGAGGGTCAGACAGTCCTTGCCGCAGCCGTACATACCCTAGATGGCACAGTGGCTAGGAGCTGAAGTTGAGGGACTGCGGAGCAATCCCAGGGTGAGGGCTGCTGTTGACTGCAGAGAGACAGATCAAGGGGATATGAGGGAGGAGACTGTGGTGGGAAATGCCTGTGGAGGTAAGCCGGGCAGCCATGGAAGCAAGGTGATACTGCTGAGTCACGTGTAGGGGGTGGAGCCATCACCATAGCCTCTCTCCCCCAACCCACCAGCATTGGCAGCTGAACAATAGAGAGGCTGGCCCATCAGACACCTGATGCACTGAAGTACAGAGTAGGACCCCACCCAGGGTGCCCCTTTAAGTGCCTGACATGCCGATCTACAGAGTAGGACCCCAGGTGGGGGGCCCTTCTATGTGCCTGATGCACCAAAAAACAGAGAAGGACCCCAGGTAAGGAAGCCTTCTAAGTGCCTGAATGGGCAGAGCTATGGAGAAAGACTGGCCAAGAGGCCTTTGGATCATCAGGTACAACAGGCTCGAAAAAAGACTCTGATAGGGCCATAACCCCTGTGGTGGAGGCAGTCTGTGTCCCTGCACACTTGGCACCGCCAGGGCCCTCGCAAGCCAAACAGCTGCGCTACCTTCACGCTCAACTCTCACTGGGGCAGAGCTGCCACAGGCAAAAAAAGTCTTGCGTCTATGCTCACAGTCGCTTCGGTAGTGTCCAACTCTTTGTGACCCTGCGGACAGTGGCCTGCCAGGCTTTTCTGTCAGGGACTGGGATTCTCCAGGCAAGAATACTGGAGTGTATTGGCCAATACTGGTTGCTATACCTTTCTAGAGCACTATATTTCCTGTTGCCCTAGCCACCAACTCCCCTGAGTACCTGGTGCTGCCAGAACCCCTGCGAACCAAGCAGCTGCACCACCTCCACACCTGGCCCTCACAGGGGTAAACCCAACTCCTCCAGGGCAGCCTCAGGAGCAAACCCCAGTGGATGACCCATATCCAGAGGTGGAAATAAAACCACAATTGAAACCCAGGGGAGGTGTGACTAAGGAAGATGACCCAAAACCCTCCCATCAGCTGTACAACTGCAGATTAAATCCACACGATCAACTAGGCAGACTGTGCGTCTGTGGAATATATGAACACATTGAGAGCTCCCACAAAAGAAAACATACTAGTTCTGATGCTGTGGACATTGGAGGCAAGAACACAGAGGAGAAATAGGAGCAGATTAGAATCTGAACTGCCCTCACAGCAGGTCCAGTGATCAGCACAGTGTTAGAGGGCATCCTAGGGAGGTGAGGTAGACTGTGACTCCCAGCAAGGGAAAGGACTCTGACAGCAGTGACTCAAGAAAAACATTTATTATTCTTATGTTTTGACTTGTTTTGTAGATTCTTTTGGATTTTTCTCCCTTTTTTCCCCTCCCCTTTGCATTGGTAGATTTTATTGCCACCATGACATTTAAGCTTTGGGGCTTTTTTTTTTCTCTGTCTTTGTTTTCTCAAATTTTTTATTGTTGTTATAAACCTCTGCTGCTGTATCGGGCTTTTGCAGTTGTGGGGAGTTTTGGGGTTTTTTCCTCTTATTTTAACTTTTTAAACCTATTACTTTTTCTACATTTATTCCTTTTTGCTTTTCCTAGTGTTCTTTTCCCCTTGCAGTTAATCTTTAATAGATATAAATCTTCTTTACCTACTTCTATTTAACTTTGCATATCTATTCTTTCTTTACTTTCTTTCCTTTCCCCTCAAAATATTTGTTCGTTTTGTTTTCATTGCTTTATTCCCCACTTGGCATCTTGCTTTAGTTTTGTATGTCAGTTTAGGCTTTAGTTAGTTTTGTTCCTGACTGGTAAATATAATTTTTGATTTATTTTGTTCTCTGGGTCAATCTACTGTACTTTATTTTTGTTGAACTGTTTTGACTTTGCTCATGGGTGTATATGTATATGTGTATATTCCATTATTTTAATTATTTGCCTGGTTTTGTAACTGCCATTTGTCTGGGGTTCATGTTTGGTTTCTCATTTTTGGATATTTGTTTTAATCTCACTTAATGCCATAACACGGAGAAGGCAATGACACCCCACTCCAGTACTCTTGCCTGGAAAATCCCATGGACGGAGGAGCCTGGTAGGCTGCAGTCCACGGGGTCGCTAAGAGTCGGACATAACTGAGTGACTTCACTTTCACTTTTCACTTTCATGCATTGGAGAAGGAAATGGCAACCCACTCCAGTGTTCTTGCCTAGAGAATCCCAGGGACAGGGAAGCCTGGTGGGCTGTCGTCTATGGGGTCACACAGAGTTGGACACAACAGAAGTGACTTAGCACCAATAGCAGCAATGCCATAAGAAACTACTTGTGGTATCTTAGTTCCTGATCAGAGATCAAGCCCTGAGCCTTTGGAGTGGGAACACTGACTCCAAGACCCTAGACTACAAGAGAACTAACCCTGCTGCTGCTGCTAAGTTGCTTCTGTTATGTCCGACTCTGTGCGACCCCACAGACAACAGCCCACCAGGCTCCCCTGTCCCTGGGATTCTCCAGGCAGGAACACTGGAGTGGGTTGCCATTTCCTTCTCCAATGCATGAAAGTGAAAAGTGAAAGTGAAGTCACTCAGTAGTGTCCGACTCTTCACGACCCAATGGACTGCAGCCTTCCAGGCTCCTCCGTCCATGGGATTTTCCAGGGAACTAACCCTAGGGGGTACCAAATAGTGAGAACTCACACAAAGGAAACCACGGTAATACAAGACCCAGCATCATCCAACCACCAATAGCACCCTGAGCAGGACACCGCATCTAAATAACAAACAAAACAAAAATACAAACCCAATCATCAGCAGACAGGATTATCACCTCACTCAGCCTTGCCCATCAGAGGAAAAACAAAGAAACAAATAAAAATTCAGCACAAATTTCACCTTATAAGAAGCTTACACTGGACCAAACATAGAGGGCAGAGACCAAAAGGAAGAAAGAATTCAACGTTGAAGCCTGGAAAAAGGAGACCTCAAACACAATAAGTTAAAAAAATAATAATGAAAAGGCAGAGAAATATTGCACAAATGAAGGAACAAATTAGAAACACAGAAGCCCAGATAAATGAAGAGGAAATAGGCAAACCACCTGAAAAGAAATTCAGAATAATGGTAGTAAAGATGATCAAAAATCTTGAAGGCAAATGGAGAAAGTGCAAGAATCAATTAACAGAGATCTAGAAGAATTAAAGAATAAACATGCAGAGACAAACAACAGAATTACTGAAATTAAAAGTACTCTAGAAGGAATCAATAGCAGAATATCCGAAGCAGAAGAATAAATCAGTGAGCTGGAGGATAAAATGGTGGAAATAACTTCTGAAGAACAGAATAAAAAGAATGAAAAGAACTGAGGATAGACTCAGAGACCTCTGGGATGATATCAAATGCACCAACATTCAAATAAAAGGGGTCCCAGAAGAAGAAGGGGAAAAGAAAGGTTATGAGAAAATTTTTGAAGAGTTGAAAATTTCCCCAACATGGAAAAGGAAATAGTCAATCAAGTCCAAGAGGCAGAGTCTGGTATAGGATAAACCCAAGGAGAAACACACCAAGACACACACTAATTAAACTAAAAATGACTAAATACAAAGAGAGAATATTAAAAGCAGCAAGGGAGAAGTAACCAGTAACATACATGGGAAACCCCATACACTTAATGGCTGATCTTTCAGCAGAAACTTTGCAGGCCAGAAGGGAATGGCAGGATATATTTAAAGTACTGAAAGGGAAAAATCTATGAACAAGATTACTGTACCTGGCAAGGATCTCATTCAAAATTGATGGAGAAATCAAAAGTTTTTCAGATAAGCAGAAGTGAAGAGAATTCAGTACCACCAAACCAGCTTTAAAACAAGAATTAAATGGTCTTATAGAGTCAAGAAATAAAAGAGAAGAAAAAAGATTTATAAAATAAACCCCAAACAATTAAGAAAATGGCAATAGGAACATATATATCAATAACTACTTTAAATGTAAATGGATTAAATGCTCTAACCAAAAGACACAGACTGGCTGAATGGATACAAAACCAAGACCCATACATATGCTGTTTACAAGACACCCACTTTAGACCTCAAGACACATATTGACTGAAAGTGAGAGAATAAGAAAATATATTCCATGCAAATGGGAAACAAAGGAAAGCTGGAGTAGCTCTCTTCATATCAGACAAAACAGACCTTAAAATAAAGAATATTACAAGAGATAAGGAAGGACACTACATAATGGCCAAGAGATCAATCCAAGAGGAAGACATAACAATTATAAATATCTATGCAGCCAATATAGGAGCACCTCAATACAGAAGACAAACACTAGCAGACATAAAAGGATAAATTGACAGTAACACAATAAGAGTAGGAGAATTTAACACCCCACTCACACCAATGGATAGATCATCAAAATGGAAAATGAATAAGGAAACACAAGTCTTAAATGATACATTAGATTAGATGGATCTCATTGATATCTTCAGGACATTCCATCCAAATGCATAAGAATACAACTTCTTCTCAAGTACACATGGAACATTCTCCAGGATAGACAACATCTTGGGTCACAAATTAAACCTCAATAAATTTAAGAAAACTGAAATAGTATCAAGCATCTTCTCCAGCCACAACACTATGAGACTAGATATCAATTACAAGAAAAAAATTGTAAGAAACACAAACACATAGAGATTAAACAACATGTTTCTAAATGACCAACATATTACTGAAGAAATCAAAAGAGAAATCAAAAAATTTCTAGAAAAAAATGACAAAACACAACTCAAAACCTATGGGATGCAGCAAAAGCAGTTCTAAGAGGGAAGTTTATAGCAATACAATCCTATCTCATAAAACAAGAAAAACATCGAATAGCCTAACTTTACACCTAAAACAACTGGAAAAAGAAAAACAAAATAAACCCAAAATTAGTAGAAGGAAAGAAATCATAAAGTTCAGAGCAGAAATAAGTGAAAAAGAAATGAAAGAAACAATAGTAAAGATTAATAAAACCGGTTCTTTTGAGAAGATAAACAAAATTGATGAACTTTCAGCCAGACTCATCAAGAAAAAAAGAGAGAAGAATCAAATCAACAAAATTTGAAATGAAAAAGGAAAGGTTATAACAGACAATCCAGAAATACAAAGGATTATAAGAGCCCATTATGAACAACGATATTAAAATGGATAACCTGGAGGAAATGGACAGATTCTTAGAAAAGTTCAACCTTCCAAGACTGAACCAGGAAGAAATAGAAATTATGAACAACCCAATTACAAGAACTGAAATTGAAGCTGTTATCAAAAATCTCCCCCCAAAACAAAAGCCCAGGACAAGATGGCTTCCCAGGAGAATTCTATCAAACATTTAGAGAAGAGCTAATGCCTATACTTCTAAAACTCTTTCCAAAAAATGCAGAGGAAGGAACACTTCCAAACTCATTCTATGAGGGCACCATCACCCTGATACCAAAACCAAAGAAAGACAGTCCAATAACACTGATGAACACAAATGCAAAAATCCTCGGCAAAGTTTTGGCAAACAGAATTCAGCAACACATCAAAAAGCTCATATACCATGATCAAGTTGGGTTTATTCCAGGAATGCAAGGATTCTTTAGTATATGCAAATCAAACAATGTGATACACAATATTAACAAATTGAAAGGTTAAAAACCAGATATAAATCTCAATAGATGCCAAAAAAAGCCTCTGACAAAATTCAGCACCCATTTATGATTCAGTTCAGTTCAGTCGCTCAGTCGTGTCTGACTCTTTGCAACCCCATGAATCGCAGTGTGCCAGGCCTCCCTGTCCATCACCAACTCCCGGAGTTCACTCAGACTCGCGTCCATTGAGTCAGTGATGCCATCCAGCCATCTCATTCTCTGTTGTCCCCTTCTCCTCCTGCCCCAATCCCTCCCAGCATCAGAGTCTTTTCCAATGAGTCAACTCTTCGCATGAGGTGGCCAAAGTACTGGAGTTTCAGCTTTAGCATCATTCCTTCCAAAGAAATCCCAGGGTTGATTAAAACTCTTCAAAAAATGGGCACAGAAGGAATCTACCTCAACATAGTAAAGGTCATATATGATAAGCCTACAGCAATGGTGAGAAACTGAAAGCATTCCCTGTAAGATCAGGAGCAAGACAAGAGTATCCACTTTCACCACTATTATTTAACATAGTTCTGGAAGTCCTAACTAAAGCAGTCAGAGAAGAAAAAGAAATAGAAGGAATCCAGATGAGAAAAGAAGTAAAGCTCTCACTGTTTGTAGATGACATGATACTATACATAGAAAACCCTACAGAATCAGAAAATTACTAGAGCTAATCAGTGAATTTAGCAAAGTTTCAGGAAACAAAATCAATACACAGAAATCTCTTGCATTTCTATATACTAACAATGAAATATCAGAAAGAGAAATTAAGGAATCAATCCCATTCACCACTACCACAAAAAGAATTAAATATCTAGGAATAAACTTACCTAAGGAGACAAAATAATTGTACACAGAAAATTATAAGACACTGATGAAAGAAATCAAAGATGATGTAAACAGATGGAGAGATAGTCCATGTCCCTGGGTAGGAAGAATCAATATTGTGAAAATGACTGTACTACCAAACACAATCTACAGATTCAATGCAATCCCTATCAAATTACCAATGGCATTTTTCACAGAACTAGAACAAAAAATTTCACAATTCATATGGAAACACAAAAGACCACAAATAGTCAAAGCAGTCTTGAGAAAGAAGAAAGGCCCTGGAGGAATCAACCTTCCTGACTTCAGATTAGACTACAAAGCTACAGCCATCAAGACAGTATGGCACTGGCACAAAAACGGAAATATAGACCAATGGAACAAGATTGAAACCCAGAAATAAACCCATGCACATATGGGTATTATGAGCACTTATTTTTGACAAAGGAGGCAAGAATATACATTGGGGCAAAGACAGCCTTTTCAATAAATGGTGCTGGGAAAACTGGACAGCTACATGTAGAAGAATGAAATCAGAACACTTCCTAACACCATACACAATGATCAACTCAAAATGGATTAAAGACTTAAATGCAAGACCAGAAACTAGAAAACTCTTAGAGGAAAACATAGGCAGAACACTCAGTGACATAAATCAAAGCTAGATCCTCTATGACCCACCTTACAGAGTAAAAGATATAAAAGAAAACTAAACAAGTGGGACCTATTGAACTTAAAGGCTTCTGCACAGCAAAGGAAACTATAATCAAGGTGAAAAGACAACCCTCGGAATGGGAGAAAATAATGGCCAATGAAACAACTGACAAAGGATTAATTTCCAAAATATACAAGCAGCTCATACAACTCAATACCAGGAAAACAAACAACCCAATAAAAAGTGGGAAAAGGAACGAAACAGACATTTCTCCAAAGAAGACATGAGGTGAGGTGAAGTTGTTCAGTCGTGTCCGACTCTTTGTGACCCCATGGACTGTAACCTACTAGGC
The DNA here is from genome assembly GCF_032405125.1 of Capricornis sumatraensis. Lineage (NCBI taxonomy): Eukaryota > Metazoa > Chordata > Mammalia > Artiodactyla > Bovidae > Capricornis > Capricornis sumatraensis. The sequence goes on along the minus strand of NC_091074.1, from coordinate 39,592,352 downwards.
TTCTCTTTCCATGGGATTCTCCAGGCAAGAATACTGGAGTGGATTGCCATTTCTTTCTCCAGGGGATCTTCCCGACCCAGGGGTCAAACCCAGGTCTCCTGCATTGGAGGCAGATGCTTTAACCTCTGAGCCACCAGGGAAGCCCAGAGATCTGCAATGGCCCCTTGCTTACATTCTACTTTTAATTTTGCTATTTTTTTTTTAAAGAGCCAGTTGGAAAAAGTTATTTTAATTCAGTTTGGTAGAAAGCTCTATTTCTTATATATGTACGTGTGTATACATGTTGTGTCCGACTCTTTGCAACCCCATGGACTGTAGCCCACCAAGCTCCTCTGTCCATGAAATTTTCCAGGAAAGAATACTGGAGTGGGTTGCCATTTCCTATTAGTGGGGATCTTCCTGACCCAGGGATCTAACCCATATCTACTGTGTCTCCTAAATTGGCAGGCAGTTTTTTTTTGTTTTTTTTTTTTTTAACCACTGCACTGCCTCTTTGTGTGTGCACACTCAGTCATGTCCAACTCTTTGTGGCCCCATGGACTATAGGCTGCCAGGCTCCTCTGTCCATGGAATTTGTGGACTGCAATCTGCCAGGCTCTTCTGTCTATGGAATCTTCAGGCAAGAAATACTGGAGTGGGTTGCCATTTCATACAGATGGCTAATAAACACATAAAAAGATGCTCAACATTGCTCATTATTATTGTCTTCCCTGGTGGCTCAGCGGTTAAAGTATCTGCCTGCAATGCAGGAGACCTGGGTTTAATCCCTGGGTGGGGAAGATCCCCTGGAGAAGCAAATGGCAACCCATTGCAGTATTCTTGCCTGGAGAATCCCATGGACAGAGGAGCCTGGTGGGCTACAGTCCACAGGGTCGCAAATCAAAATCACAGAGATATCACCTCACACCAGTCAGAATGGTCATCATAAAAGTCTACAAACAATAAATCCTGCAGTGGGTGCAGAGAAAAGGGAGCACTCTTGCACTGTTGGTGGGAATGTAAATTGATACAGCCACTATGGAAGATGGTATGGAGATTCCTTAAAAAAACTAGGATTAAAACCACCATATGACCCAGCAATCCCACCCCTAGCATACCCTGAGGAAACCAGGGTAGAAAAACACACATGTATCCCATTGTTCATTCCAGTGCTATTTACAATAGCTAGAATATGGAAGCAACTTAGACGCCCATCAACAGATGAATGGATAAAGAAGTTGTGGTACATATACACAATGGAATATTACTCAATCATAAAAAGGAATGCATTTGAGTCAGTTCTGATGAGGTGGATGAAATTAGAACCTCTTATACAGAGTGAAGTGAGTCAGAAAGAGAAAGATAAATATCATATTCTAATGCACATATATGGAATCTAGAAAAATTGTTCTGAAGAATTTATTTACATGGTAGCAATGGAGAAACAGACATAGAGAATAGATTTATCCACATGGGGAGAGGGGAGGATAGGGTGTGATGTAAGGAGAGTCACATGGAAACTTACATTACCATACGTAAAATAGATGGCCAATGGGCATTTGCTGTATGGATCAGGAAACTCAAACAGGGGCTCTGTTCAACCTAGAAGGGTGGGATGGGGAGGGAGATGAGAGGGAGGTTCAAAAGGGAGGGGATATATGTATACCTATGGCTGATTCATGTTGAGGTTTGATAGAAAACAATGAAATTCTGTAAAGCAATTATTTTTCAATAAAAGAAAAACTGAAAAAAAAGTAACTTAAAAAGCAGATGATATTAAGAACAGGTGGCAAGAATATATAGAAGAACTATACAAAAAAGATCTTGATGACGCAGAAAACCACAATGGTGTGATTGCGCACATAGAACCAGACATCCTGGAATGTGAAGTCAAGTGGGCCTTAGAAAGCATCACTATGAACAAAGCTAGTGGAGGTGATGGAATTCCAGTTGAGCTATTTCAAATCATAAAAGATGATGCTGGAAAAGTGCTGCACTCAATATGCCAGCAAATATGGAAAACTCAGTAGTGGCCACAAGATTGGAAAAGGTCAGTTCTCATTCCAATCCCAAAGAAAGGCAATGTGAAAGAATGCTCAAACTACTGCATAATTGCACTCATCTCACACGCTAGTAGAGTAATGCTCAAAATTCTCCAAGCCAGGTTTCAGCAATATGTGAACCGTGAACTTCTAGATGTTCAAGCTGGTTTTAGAAAAGGCAAAGGAACCAGAAATCAAATTGCCAACATTTGCTGGATCATCAAAAGAGCAAGAATTCCAGAAAAACATCTATTCCTGCTTGATTGACTATGCCAAAGCCTTTGACTGTGTGGATCACAAGAAACTAGAAAATTCTGAAAGAGATAGGAATACCAGACCACCTGACCTGCCTGTTGAGACATGTGTATGCAGCTCAGGAAGCAACAGTTAGAACTGGACATGGAACAACAGACTGGTTCCAAATAGGAAAAGGAGTACGTCAAGGCTGTATATTGTCACCCTGCTTATTTAACTTATATGCAGGGTACATCATGAGCAACACTGGGCTGGAGGAAACACAAGCTGGAATTAAGATTGCCAGGAGAAATATCAATAACCTCAGATATGCAGATGACACCACCCTTATGGCAGAAAGTGAAGAGGAACTAAAAAGCCTCTTGAAAGTGAAAGAGAAGAGTGAAAAAGATGGCTTAAAGCTCAACATCCAGAAAACAAAGATCATGGCCTCCCATCCCATCACTTCATGGCAAATAGATGGGGAAACAGTGGAAACAGTGGCTGATTTTATTTTGGGGGACTCCAAAATCACTGCAGATGGTGACTGCAGCCATGAAATTAAAAAATGCTTCCTCCTAGGAAGGAAAGTTATGATCAACCTAAATAGCATATTCAAAAGCAGAGACATTACTTTGCCAACAAAGGTCCATCTAGTCAAGGCTATGGTTTTTCTAGTATTCATGTATGGATGTGAGCGTTGGACTATAAAGAAAGCTGAGTACAGACTAATTGATGCTTTTGAACTGTGGTGTTGGAGAAGACTCTTGAGAATCCCTTTGACTGCATGGAGATTCAACCAGTCCATCCTAAAGGAGACCAGTCCTGGTTGTTCATTGGAAGGACTGGTGTTAAAGCTGAAACTCCAAAACTTTGGCCACCTGATGTGAAGAGCTGACTCATTTGAAAAGACCCTGATGCTGGGAAAGATTGAAGGCAGGAGGAGAAGGGGATGTCAGAGAACAATATGGTTGGAGGGGCATCACTGACTTAATGGACATGATTTTGAGTAAACATCGGGATTTGGTCCATGAACAGGGAGGCCTGGCATGTTGCGGTCCATGTGGTCACAAAGAGTTGGACACGACTGAGTGACTGAACTGAACTTAAAAGAATAATATCAACTATGGTGACGTATTTTATAACATGGAGAATATAGCCAATATTTTCATAACCATAAATGGGCGTAACCTTTAAAAATACAGTACAAATAAATTTTTTATTTAAAAAAGAATCTTTGTTAGGTGAAAACTGGCATATAATTAAATTTTGCTTTTCTAATTTTATAAACTCATGTCAATTGTTCTCTAGGAGGAAGGTATTTCTGAAAAGAAATTACACATCCTGATAGCTTTTTATGTTGAGAATGATTTTCTAATATTTATCTTTGGTTACAATTTCAAATTCTACGTTTTCATTGCTAGTACAAACAAAAGTGAATGATTTCTGTATATTAACCTGGTATCCTGCACCCTTGCTGTAACTGCTCATTTGTTCCCAGAGTTCTTTTGTTAGCTCTTTTGGATTTTTAACATAGGTGATCATATCATGTGTGAATAAAGACAATTTCATATCTTTCTTATCAATCTTGCCTTATCTTATTGCATTAACTAGAGCTAAACTTATTTTAATGTAATCAAATAAAACAGTTTTTCCTTATAATACCCACATATATAATCAGTTCAGTTCAGTTCAGTTCAGTCGCTCAGTCGTGTCCGACTCTTTGCGACCCCATGAATCGCAGCACGCCAGGCCTCCCTGTCCATCACCATCTCCCGGAGTTCACTCAGACTCGCATCCATCGAGTCCGTGATGCCATCCAGCCATATCATCCTCTGTCGTCCCCTTCTCCTCCTGCCCCCAGTCTCTCCCAGCATCAGAGTCGTTTCCAATGAGGCAGCTCTTCACATGAGGTGGCCAAAGTACTGGAGCTTCAGCTTTAGCATCATTCCTTCCAAAGAAATCCCAGGGCTGATCTCCTTCAGAATGGACTGGTTGGATCTCCTTGCAGTCCAAGGGACTCTCAAGAGTCTTCTCCAACACCACAGTTCAAAAGCATCAATTCTTCAGTGCTCAGCCTTCTTCACAGTCCAACTCTCACATCCATACATGACCACAGGAAAAACCATAGCCTTGACTAGACAGACCTTAGTTGGCAAAGTAATGTCTCTGCTTTGAATATACTATCCAGGTTATCATAACTTTTCTTCCAAGGAGTAAGCGTCTTTTAATTTCATGACTGCAGTCACCATCTGCAGTGATTTTGGAGCCCAAAAAAAAAAAAGTCTGACACGGTTTCCACTCTTTCCCTATCTATTTCCCATGAAGTGATGGGACCAGATGCCATGATCTTTATTTTCTGAATGTTGAGCTTTAAGCCAACTTTTTCACTCTCCTCTTTCACTTTCATCAAGAGGCTTTTTAACTCCTCTTCACTTTCTGCCATAAGGGTGGTGTCATCTGCATATCTGAGGTTATTGATATTTCTCCTGGCAATCTTGATTCCAGCTTGTGTTTCTTCCAGTCCAGCGCTTCTCATGATGTACTCTGCATCTAAGTTAAATAAGCAGGGTGACAATATACAGCCTTGACGTACTCCTTTTCCTATTTGGAACCAGTCTGTTGTTCCATGTCCAGTTCTAATTGTTGCCTCCTGACCTGCATACAGATTTCTCAAGAGGCAGGTTAGGTGATCTGGTATTCCCATGTCTTTCAGAATTTTCCACAGTTTCTTGTGATCCACACAGTCAAAGGCTTTGGCATAGTCAATCAAGCAGAAATAGATGTTTTTCTGGAACTCTCTTGCTTTTTCCATGATCCAGCGGATGTTGGCAATTTGATCTCTGGTTCCTCTGCCTTTTCTAAAACTAGCTTGAACATCAGGGAGTTCACGGTTCACGTATTGCTGAAACCTGGCTTGGAGAATTTTGAGCATTACTTTACTAGTGTGTGAGATGAGTGCAATTGTGTGGTAGTTTGAGCATTCTTTGGCATTGCCTTTCTTTGGCATTGGAATGAAAACTGACCTTTTCCAGTCCTGTGGCCACTGCTGAGTTTTCCAAACTTGCTGGCATATTGAGTGCAGCACTTTCACAGCATCCTCTTTCAGGATTTGAAATAGCTCAAATGGAATTCCATCACCTCCACTAGCTTTGTTCATAGTGATGCTTTCTAAGGCCCACTTGACTTTACATTCCAAGATGTCTGGCTCTAGATTAGTGATCACATCATCATGATTATCTGGGTCATGAAGATCTTTTTTGTACAGTTCTTCCATGTATTCTTGCCACCTCTTCTTAATATCTTCTGCTTCTGTTGGGTCCATACCATTTCTGTCTTTTATCAAGCCCATCTTTGCATGAAATGGTCCCTTGGTATCTATAATTTTCTTAAAGAGATCTCTAGTCTTTCCCATTCTGTTGGTTTCCTCTATTTCTTTGCATTGATCACCGAAGAAGGCTTTCTTATCTCTTCTTGATATTCTTTGGAACTCTTCATTCAGATGCTTATATGTTTCCTTTTCTCCTTTGCTTTTCACTTCTCTTCTTTTCACAGCTATTTGTAAGGCCTCCCCAGACAGCCATTTTGATTTTTTGCATTTCTTTTTCATGGGGATGGTCTTGATCCCTGTCTCCTGTACAATGTCACAAACCTCATTCCATAGTTCATCAGGCACTCTATCTATCAGATCTAGGCCCTTAAATCTATTTCTCACTTCCACTGTATAATCATAAGGGATCTGATTTAGGTCATACCTGAATGGTCTAGTGGTTTTCCCTACTTTCTTCAATTTAAGTCTGAATTTGGCAATAAGGTGTTCATGATCTGAGCCACAGTCAGCTCCCAGTCTTGTTTTTATTGACTGTATAGAGCTTCTCCATCTTTGGATGCAAAGAATATAATCAATCTGATTTCCGTGTTGACCATCTGGTGATGTCCATGTGTAGAGTCTTCTCTTGTGTTGTTGGAAGAGGGTGTTTGCTATGACCAGTGCATTGTCTTGGCAAAACTCTATTAGTTTTTGCCCTGCTTCATTCCGCATTCCAAGGCCAAATTTGCCTGTTACTCCAGGTGTTTCTTGACTTCCTACTTTTGCATTCCAGTCCCCTATAATGAAAAGGACATCTTTTGGGGGTGTTAGTTCTAAAAGATCTTGTAGGTCTTCATAAAACCGTTCAACTTCAGTTTCTTCAGCATTTCTGGTTGGGGCATAGACTTGGATAACTGTGATACTGAATGGTTTGCCTTGGAGACGAACAGAGATCATTCTGTCGTTTCTGAGATTGCATCCAAGTACTGCATTTCCGACTCTTTTGTTGACCATGATGGCTACTCCATTTCTTCTGAGGGATTCCTTCCCACAGTAGTAGATGTAATGGTCATCTGAGTTAAATTCACGTATTCCTGTCCATTTTAGTTCACTGATTCCTAGAATGTCGACATTCACCCTTGCCATCTCCTGTTTGACCACTTCCAATTTGCCTTGATTCACGGACCTGACATTCCAGGTTCCTATGCAATATTGCTCTTTACAGCATTGGATCTTGCTTTTATCACCAGTCACATCCACAAGTGGGTATTGTTTTTGCTTTGGCTCCATCCCTTCATTCTTTCTGGAGTTATTTCTCCACTGATCTCCAGTAGCATATTGGGCACCTAATGACTTGGGGAGTTCCTCTTTTGGTATCCTATCATTTTGCCTTTTCCTACTGCTCATTGGGCTCTCATGGCAAGAATATTGAAGTGGCTTGCCATTCCCTTCTCCAGTGGACCACATTCTGTCAGGCCTCTCCACAATGACCTGCCCATCTTGGGTTGCCCCACAGGCATGCCTTGGTTTCATTGAGTTAGACAAGGCTGTGGTCCTTGTGTGATTAGATTGACTAGTTTCCTGTGAATATGGTTTCAGTGTGTCTGCCCTCTGATGCCCTCTTGCAACACTTACCATCTTACTTGGGTTTCTCTTACCTTGGCGTGGGGTATCTCTTCACGGCTGCTCCAGCAAATCACAGCCGCTGTTCTTTACCTTGGATGAGGGGTATCTCCTTATTGCCACCGTTCCTGACCTTCAACGTGGGATAGCTCCTCTAGGCCCTCCTGTGCCCGCGCAGCCACCACTCCTCGGGTTGCTCCTCTGGCCGGCCGCCGGCCCTGGCCTCGGGCGCGAGGTGGCTTCTTCTGGCCACCGCTGACCTCGGACACGGGGTGTCTCCTCCCAGCTGCCACTGGCCTCGGACGTGGGGTGTCTCCTCCCGGCCGCCACCCCTGATCAGATGCGAGGTAGCTCCTCCCAGTCGCTGCCACTGACCTCAGATGCAGGGTAGCTCCTCTCGGCCGTTCCTGCACCATCGCAGCCTGGCACTCAAAGGAAAAAATGTGGGAATGAAATAAATTCAAGTTAAATAGAATATAGCACTATAACATCTCTGAAAAAAAAAAAAACAACTGTATGTATCTAGCATATGTGTATGTTTACTGATGTATTTAGCTAACACCAGATTTGAGGAAAAGAAATTATTTCAGGTCACATCTCTGACCTTTGCAAGGTTACTGAGTCCAGCAACAGGTTTCTCAACTGTCCAGGTGAGAGACATCCATAGTTAGCTCATTCCAAAAGGATAAGGCTTAAAGAAGAATACCAATGAGACTTCCAACCAAATGTATTCACTTAAAATGGGGAAAAAATCATAAGCAATCAGTTAATTGATCAGCTGTACACAGCACCCATCCCGCAATATAAGAGAGCTGAAAATAAGTGTAAGAAGTGTAAGGAGATTGTAGAACTTAAGAAAAAAGGAGTTTTGAATGGTCTATATAGTCTGTCACCTGCCCAGAAATGTATGGAGTGAGACACAATCTTCAATAGGATCTGAACAGGTTCTTTTGACTTAATTACCATGACGGAGTAAACTAACAATTTCCTTTATCTTCTCATCATTATTATGACTTGGAGTAGTTTCTATCTGTGAATACTTGGCATAATGATGAGCTCCTTTTTGCGTTTTTAAAGGCCTCCAAGAAAAACGTAGGATTCAGATTCTTCTCAACCTAAATGAATTGCCTTGATAGTTTTGTAGTTTATTTGGTGGCGAGGGGAGGGCAGTGGTTCCTGCACATCAAGCACCATGTTAAGCAAAATTTCCCCCTAAAGAGCAGCTTTGTGGGGCTGATGGATAGAATATATAGGTGTGTATAAATTGCAAAACTAATTGACAGATGACAAATGCTTCACTGCTCTGCCCTGGAGTCAAAGAATAGCAGGTAATTTATCTTTGCTGTTTCGTTGTTCCCCTTCTCAATATTTTCTTTGCCAATAGTGAAATCTCATTATTCCCTATGCATTTATAGTTTGGTATTTTAAAATTTTCTCTTATTCATTTCCAAAACCTCTTAAAATTTGTCACTTTTATTTCAACCTGTTACAAATACTGGCTCATGGTTGCAGCTTTATATAAAGTAGTAACTGGTTTTCAACACAGGTGAAGACAGTAAGTACATAAACATCAGTCCTAAGTAGAAATATTTCTTTACTGACAGCCAAGAGCATACATGCATTATCAGGCCAGACCATAATCAGGTGAAGAATGAAGGTTAAAACTTTGTTTTCAGTATATCTTTCTAATTAATCAGCAGCAGCATTTACTATAGCAGGCGTTAATTTTAGCAATTCCAGAAGAGAAACACAATTCCTACTTTAAAGAAGGAAATGGCAACTCACTGCAGTAATCTTGCCTGCAAAATTCCACAGACGGAGGAGCCTGGTGGGCTACAGTCCATGGTGTTACAAAGAGTTGGACATGACTGAGTGACTAAAAAACAACAAAACCTTCAAGATGGTCATTAATTCTTTGGAAAGACAAAATATTCACATATGAAGAAGTGAACAATGTGAAAGTTAGTCTGTTTAAAAACCAGAAGAATAGCTGTCTGCAGGTATTATGCATGAATATGATACATACAATAAATGTTATGGAATTCAGATGAATTCAGGGAGGCAACTCAGAGAATGTTTCATTGCTCGTCAGACTTGAAAGATAGGACTCACAAAAAACAGAGGACAAGGGTGGATCTCTGGATGGGTGAAGATCAAGTAAATGGTGTGAACAGCTATGTTGGCAAAAAGCATGCTGTATTAAAAGAGTGACTTTATCAGTCTGAATAGATATGGCAGTCAAAGATAGAATGCTCTCTTTCATGTCTTATAGAACATTTGAACACTTCTTCTTTTGTGTTCTTAGGGGCTGTTTTAACAGCTTTACAACAAAGCGTATCCTATTGCTGGAAGTTTTGTTGTAGAGGTTTGTTCTTCAGCTCATCTGAGACCTCTGAGACAGAAGCTGCATTCTTTCTCTACTACCATGAGCATCTAGTAAACACCTGGTACACGGAAGTCATTTACTAGAATTTAGGTACATGAAAGAAAGCACATAAATACCGAGAAATGTTTCTTTTAGTAAAGATCATCGTGCCTGTGTGCATTCTCAGTTGTGTCTGACTCTTCGCAACCCTATGGACCATAGCCTGCCAGGCTCCTCTGTCCATGGAATTTTCCAGTGAGGATCATTTTTCATTAATTACTGGAGTTTTAATTCTCAGTAAGAAAGGCATAAGATATTCTAAGGGTTTCTAGTTTCCAATGAAATTTTATCTAGCTTTCCACTAAAAATGGGATCAACTGAAAAACGTATTTGAAAATGTTGACTTAGACCCCACTAAACAGGTTTATTTTTATGTATTCATTCACAAATATTTATTGAGTACCTACTATTTACAGGTCACTGTTCTATGTGAAGAAAAAAAAAAAAAGGAGCTAAAAAAGAAACATTAAAAAACAAAAACCCTGCCTTTAAGGAGCTTATATTCTAGTAAAGAGAAACAAAAAATTTAAGGTTCCAACAGGTACAGTAGTTTACAAAAGGACCCTGAATTGCTCACCTCTTGCAATAGCCACATTTTCTTGGTATGTATTTTTTTAATTTTATTTATTTTATAATGGGTCCTTGCTGTTTATCTGTTTTAAATATAGCAGTGTGCATGCGTCAATTCCAAACTACCAATCTATCCCTCTCTCAACCCTGCCCTCACCAACCATAAATTCATTCTCTAAGTCTGTGGGTCTATTTCTGTTTTGTAAATAAGTTCATTTGTATCATTTTTTTAGATTCCCCAGTGATATGATATGATATTTGTCTTTCTCTGTCTGACTTACTTCACTTAGTTTAAGGCTTTGCAGCACTGAGTTCCTGCCTGCTCTGAGCTTGTGTCTAGCCTGGTGACCTGCTTTGGCCAATAGGACATTAGCAAACTGATGATACAAGCTCATAGAAAGGCTTGCTGGCTCTTGCGTCTCTCTGGCCGGAGACTAGTCCTCTGCTAGTTGAGGAGTCAAGGCTGAGAGGCACCTGCAACAGAGGTAAGATGCTCCCCTCATCTCACTAGGCCACCTAGCATCCTGGAGACCCACAGACAGTGACTGTGCATAACCCAGTGACAGACCTGGTGACTGTGCCTAACCCATTTCAACAGAGGTGCCAGAGAGTGACAGAGAGACATGGGAGATGAAGATAGGAAAGTAAAGGGAATAGGTCAGACCCAATTTTGCAGAGCTCTAAAGTCCATAGCTCGCAAAGAGTCAGCCATGACTGGACTGAGCGCACACACAAGCGCAGGAATTCTCAAAGCCTTACTATGCTAAGAAGTCTTATGCGTTTCCAAACAGGAGACTTAGAATTCTGCAATTCCTCAAATGTATCTGGTAACCCAACACATTTTCTCTTTTTCTCACAGAGCATCTCAAAGCTCTGCCAAATTCGTCAGTGGGTGGTTTTCATCTTTAGGTCCCAGGCTAGGCTGAGATGGAATGGTTGGAGACACGCTGAAACTAGCACCCTGACAACATTCCAGAAGATCCAAACACTTAGGTGGAGTCAGCTCCAAACCGTGCCTCTCCCCGCTATGTAATTTGACATGCAGCAGATATACTGGCTTTTTTCATTAGAAGAGTTTCATATGTAGCATATTACATCATCACATAAAGGTTCCAAATGAAATAAAGTTCTACCAAGAAAAAAATCAGATGGTATGTTAAAATACACAGAAGTTATAAATCACTAAGCCTTATAAGCTTTCCATTAATTAAAAAAAAAAAAGGTTAGGTTCTCCAGATGTTCCTAATCCACAACACTTGGATGAAAACCCAATACCTTAACCTGTCTCAGCAAAGAACATCTTATTTCTACATAAAAAAAATGGAATTGCTGTGATAATGTTAAAGATGGATTAACATTCGAATGACTTACATATAAATGCACATGACTGTTGATCTGTTACAGGAAGTACTGTCTCAACCCAAGACCATGATGCCGGGGAGGTTTTGCTCTCTCTGCTGCAGTTAAGACCATGTATGTATACACTGGACAAGAATTTTCATTCATACTGTATTATTTGATCCCAAACTCTGCTCTTTCCCTAACTTGTTCATTATACCTTTTCACTCCAACTCCTTCCAATTACAGCTACTTTTTATAAAGAATGTAAATATTAAAGGTGAGAATGTAGAGCATCTCCACCGAAACAGTATTCCTCTTGGCCATTACAAAACTATTTGATCAGTTATATTTTCCATATTTTCCCTCTGTCATATTGTATATGAAAGAATGTATGCAAAATAATATACATTAAGCACTTTAAGGAAATGGATTCTCAAAACAACATATCACACACACTTTTTAAGATTGTTGTTTAATGGCAAACTTCCTTTCTGTAAACTGAGAAGAGGCACCTTCTCTCTTTGCTCCCCTGAAAGGTCCATATTCCGTCTCCCTCTGGCTGATCACACTCTGTCAGCCCCTGTTCTGTAGGCTGGAAGGGAGACTCCTCCCCGCCCCCACCACCCCAATGCTTCTGTTCCATGTTGCTAATGGCAGGGGAGACATCAAACACATGGAATTGCCAGAAAACACATACAGGAGAACCCAAAGCAAGTTCCTAAGGGTCTCCTGCTGTAGAAACTCTGTTTCCTTCCCACCACAGGATATACTTCCTGCTAAGATGGAGTCCTTCCAGTGAATCCACATATGAGCATGGCACTACATCCTTCAAGGGGATAGAAAAGAAATATCTACTCAATCAAGAAACATGTATTTATTACTTACCCGAGAAGCCATGCATTGGGTATTTTGGAGACATCCACTGTATAACACCAATCCTGGCCACAAGGCAAATTCCCTATAGTTGGGGGAATAAGGTAGCATTTTCTCTGTAAAAAAAAAATATTAACTGTTCAAAATATATTGACTTATTCAGAGAATAACATTATAGAGTTCAGTAGAAGAGATACTGTTTGGGATGAGTTTGGTCATCAGGAAGGAGAAACTTTTATTTCAGTCATGTAACATAAGCCTCAATTCAGTTAGGTAGGTAGAGAAATAAGGAGGTGGACACAAGCAAGGCTTTTGGTGGGAACATATATTTCCTCCAGGGAAAAGAAACCAAAACAAACTTCGTTAAGTGTACCAGGTAATATTCCAGGTGGAGAGATAGTAACACCAGGCAAGGCTGCTTCCCTTGGCCCTTACATGCTAGAGCAAAAGATAAACAAGTGACCAGCGGTAAGCACCATCACATCAAATCATGACAAACACCGCGAAGGAAACAAAACCGGAGGATGGCACGAGGAGGGACGACAGCTTCCCCCAAGATGGTCAGGGAAGGCCGTTCTGAGGTGTCCTTGGACCTGGGCAATGAAAGGAGCAAAGGATGGGGGTTAGGGGGTAGGATTTCCTAAACTCTAGGTCAGAGAACTCTGGGAAATACCGAAGAGTAACTGAGGAAAACAAAAACAATCCCTTTCCATAGAGATTCTTTTTGAAGTTTCATAATACACATGGGTACACTGAAGCCATCTGAAAGTCCTTGAGGAAAAAGAACCTATTAATATTTGCCCCAGTGCTTCCCCAGTACACTACAGAAAGCAGTGATCCTTTCTTTCTTGGTGGTGGTGTCTGCATTGCAGGGGTTGGGAGAGTGGAGGGTGGTTCTAATACAATAATATTTTTAGTATTGGCTCTCAGAACACTGCTTAATGCTAAACTAAGAAGTCTGCAGACTCCGGTAGAATAAAAACCTGAATAGGGTTCCCTGGAGTTATGCCATAGGGAGACCTGTTTGGAATTTGATTCATAATAAATAGGAAGGCCTTCTAACTTTTGAACAGGGAATTGATAAGCTAAGAGTGTGTGTCTTGATGCTGTCACCCCGATACTGATAATGCTGAGTGGGTTTAATAAAGGAGAATATAGAACGAGGTAGATTATCTAGGAAACATTTTTCTAGCCTAAGTGAGAATGCTTGAACCAAGATTTAAAGTGGATGAAGGGGAAGGGAGAGAGATGGAACATTAGGAGAGAAGAGGTAGCCAAACAAGCGGACATCTCTCTAGAACTTGGGAGAGACAAGACACCCAGTAGTGAGTTGGAGGCAGTGGGTTGGTACTGCGATCGTGGATCAAACACAACAAAATTGAGTTGACTAACATTTCACAAGCAAACAAAAGATATGCAAAGACAGAAGGATGAGATGGCAATAAGGAAGGAAACAAGGATGAGGTTATGATATGAACAACCTACAGTGGAATGTTTAGGAGTTTACTATGCATTTTATCGGCAAACTACTAGGAATTTCTCAGCAAGAATGATTTGAAGTATGTTTTAGTTAAGTTCCACTGAGTACAGTGTGTGGGATTCCCTGGAGAAGAGAGAATGAAGATAGAGCCACTCAAGGTCAATTTCAAAAGTCCAGGTGAAAGATAAGCAGTTGCCTAGGAGAGCATGGAGCCTGCGGATGGGGACGAGGAAAGAGATGCTAAAGGCATCTCACAGGTAGAACATGGGAACTGGTGGAGACCGAGTGTGAGTGAAGCATCATTGATGGGGATGGAAGGGATGATGGCATTTTCATCACGACTGAGAAGGTGAGTCAGCCAATTGAAGTCAAAGGTGGAGGCAGCAGGTACATGGGAGCAGATCCTCCATCCCATCTGGAATGTGCTGAATTTGATGATCCTGTGGGCCGACTGGGAAGAGATATTCTGCAACCCAACCTGAAGATGAAGGAGGAGTTCGGCCTACAGACAGGGATTGTAGGGAGGATCCATTCAGCAGGAAGAGCAGGTGACGAGACTCTGTCCTGACTCCACCACCTCCTCTCGTGATGACTCTGGACGTTACTCCTCCTACCTTTGACTCAGTTTTCTCCTCCATAAAATGGGAATGATAATAATACCAACCTTACAACACTGTCATAAGGGTTAAATAAGTCAGATATATATGTGAGTTGCCTAAAATGGTATCTAGCACACAGTGTGACCACAGTAGTGTTATTATTTCATTGCGGTTATTGTTATTTTATTGTGTTATTAATAACAGTTGAGGAACTTTTAAAGCAATAAACTAGAGCAATAATCTTTAAAATAACTTTCTGCTCTCAGTGTCCAGTTATACAAACTTTTTTTTCCTTCATGAGAATGAGTAAATAATGCTATTTCTATGCAGTTGATATTTTGATTTTCAAATTCAGGCTCAGAAAGATAGCTTCATGAAAGCATAATACACTATACCATTCACTGTCTTGTGTACAAAGCTATTACTTTCTTTGTACTCTTTGATTAATTAGACCCTTATAGTAACATAGAGACTAGACCTACATTTCAAAGGGATTTTGAAGACAATTCAAGACTGGGATAGACTTGCGGGTTCAGGGGGATGAGTTGAGAAAGTGTGACTTTATTCCTGAAGATTCTATATCAACTGTTTACAGTATTGATGACCTTCATCAGACACCTCAGGTACCTTAGGGTTAGGCTGAGGGAAATTTTAAAGAAATAAGTTCTCTAAAAATGTATGACCATGAGAACACTAATCGTTTTCAATAGAAAAGTCTATTTATTTGACGTTAGAATATCACTAGTTACTGTTACAATAAAACTGCAAAGATTATAAATATAGTTTGATGAAGCTGGCTATGAACCACCACTTTAAAAATGCATGCCTGTTAATCTGTCTCTCCCAGCAGCCCTTCACAAAGGAAAGGATTATCTCATCAGTACATTCTGTTGTGTTGTGCAGTGAGGCCACTTCATTGGTTCAACCAACGATGGTTTTCAGGAAGCAGTTAATATCCTGCTGGGAGACATGCTGGGATAAGAACGGCACAATTTCTCTTCACAATGGTAAAACAGTTCATTCATTTGTCTTAAATGCAAAAAGTGAGTAAAGTGAAGTCGCTCAGTCATGTCCGACTCTTTGAGACCCCATGGACTGTAGCCTACAAGGCTCCTCTGTCCATGGGATTTTCCAGGCAAGAGTACTGGAGTGGGTTGCCATTTCCTTCTCCAGAGGATCTTCCCGACCCAGGGATCGAACCCAAATCTCCCGCATTGTCTTAAATGCAAAGACCTCAAAGATAAAATTGCAAGGCATGCTTTCAGTTGACTTTTTAAGGTCTGAAAAATATTTAAAATATGCATTTAAAAATGAAGATTCAGTTATCTTATTGGACTTATTTAATAGTTACCAGTAAAGAATTTGCTTGCCATCACAGGAGACTCAAGAAATGAGGGTTTGATCCCTGGGTCAGGAAGATCTTCTGGAGGAGGGCATGGCAACCCACTACAGTATTCTTGCCTGAAAAATTCCACTGACAGAGAGCCTGGTGGGCTACAGTCCATAAGGATACAAACAGTCAGACTGAGTGAGCAACTGAGCACAGCACACAATAATGTTTAAAATTCTGATGAAACATCTAGGTTGCTTCCATGTCCTGGCTAGGGTTCAGGAGTGGGAACTTATGTACACCCGTGGCGGATTCATGTTGATGTATGGCAAAACCAATACAGTATTGTAAAGTAAAAAAATAAAATAAAATAAATATTAAAAAAATTCTGATGAAACATAACTGTTCCTATGTATAAGCATATATAGATCAGATTTATGTCCTTAAAGGTTAGAGTCAGAGATACACAGGAGAATTTTCTAATATTTCAGTTTAGTTATCAAAAGTATGTAGACAGTACCTTTTTTAGCAACTGCAACCAATGTAAATATACAGAGATTTAGGCAAAGGATATTTTCCATTGTTGATCACAAGTTTTTTTTTCAAAGATTTTCTTTTTTTCCTCTCGGATGGTAGTGTGAATCCAAAGATATTTTCCTTGAAATTCATAGAGAGTGTAAGGTTGGTTTGGTGTTTAATGTCGAAACCCCTGGAACTATAAGGAAGTTGTCAAAGCATGGAATTTTCAATTGTATTTTATATGAAATAACACAGTTTATATATAGCTTCAGATTTAAAAAAAAAAATCTCTCTAGAAATTTAAATAGAAGATTCTTTCCAAAGAAGCCAAACAGGAAGCTGAAAAGACTTACAGGAAGGAGGCACTGCGTGAGTGCTAAGTCAAGTAAGTTGTGTCCATTCTGTGCAACCCCATGGACTGTAGCCCGTTAGGCTTCTCTGTCTAAGGAATTCTCCAGGCAAGCATACTGGAGTGAGTTGCCATGCCCTCCTCCAAGGGATCTTCTCAACCTAGGAACCAAACTTGGGTCTCTTGTGTCTCCTGCATTGTAGGCGGGTTCTTTACCACTAGCACCGTCTGGGAAGCCCCAAGAAAGCTGTGGCCCTGGGCTGTTTAATTTGGTGGGAAGGGTAGTTCAGTTTGAAGGGGAAACCCTGGGCTTCCTGGCCCTTACCTCTAGTGAGTTCTGCACGATTATTTCAATCTTCTTTCATGTCAGGTCACTAGAAGAGTTTCCCTTCCCTGCTCTGGCTCCCAAAGCTGGAGCAAATGGAGAGACAGCCTACTCTGTGTGTGACCAAGGGGCTGAAGCTGTGGTCCTCTCCCTGATAGCCGTGAGCACAGGGGCTGGGTGTGTACACAGAGTGCTGCCAGCTTCCTACAATTTGCTATTTTGATCATAAAATTCTGAGACTGTTCATGTTTATTACATGCCTGACCCTAAAGCGGCTGGGAGAAACTGAGAGTAAACCTGACAAATGAAGCATTTAATAGAACCAAGATAGAAGTCTTGCCCCAAATTCTGACTTTGCAGCTTAACTAATAAATGAAACCCTTCTGAGCAATAGGAAGTGAAATCAATTTCCCAGAACCCCTAAGAAGGAAGTCTTGATTTAACAGTTTAAATCAAAAATTTTAAAATCAAGCAGTTTGACTTAAAAATCTCAAACTAACTTGAAACAGTTTAGAATAATTGTTCACAAGCTATTATTGGGGAATGGATAACATGGGTGGGAAAGAGAAAATAAAAACAAAAAAACTGGCTAAAAGTAAGAAAATAGCATATATATTTATATATATATATATATGACATATAAATTTTTTTCTTAATAGTTCACTCCCTACACATAAGCTTAAAAAAAAAAAGAAATATTCCCTGTTTTTTCCCTTTGTATTTGCATCTCCTAGCACCTAACAATAGTGCCGGGTATATAGTAGAATCTCAAAAGATAATTATTGAATCAAACAATATATCAATCAATAATTATAGCTAGATTTTATAAGGTTTATGGGAAAATGACACAAGCAATAGGATCAACACAGGCTTTTCAGGGAATAAGAGTATAACACCAAATATGGCGGGGGGTTGGGGGTATAACACATCAAGTCTGGCAAATATTAAAGGCTTCCATTTGGCTCATTTCAAAGGCACTGTCCCTCTCAGTCCTGCATTAGAGCATTTGTATGGTTGCTCTAATATTTTTATCACAGGTCTGTCTGCCCCATAAGACCATGATGCCTGCTTTCCTCCTGCTTAGTACAGTGTCTGGCACAGAGTGTTTAATAAATGTTCCATGAATGAAGGAGCAAATAACAGATAACCAGATAGCAAACACGATTCCAGATGTGTTATTAATTTAGATGCCAAGAATTCCTTCAGGTTTTAAATGGAAAAGAATTATACGGTGATATTCCTCTCAAGGTTTTTCAAACTCTTGGGACGACTTGGATTTTTTATTCCACTCTTCAAAGGTATTGAGGAAAGAATGCTTTTCGTCCTCTGAAATTCCACTGATGACCACATGATGGCGCTGGCACTGCACCATAAATACAGAAGCAGCTGAGCAATGCGGATTCCCTCCAGGGGCCTCCCTGTCTTTCTCCTGCCCCCACTTTTCTGCTGCGTTTCCCCTCAGGTCCTCTTTCCATCCAGTCGCACTTGATACATATAATACTTGCCAAGAAGCTGTCAGACCGGAACTGGATACTGCCCACCTGAAGATGGTATGTTCTTTGTTCTCAGACAGGCCAAATTCTGTCTGTTCCTCCCATCTGCAAATTGCCTTGGAACACTTTGAAGGTAATTTAAAGCTGTGCATTCTTAGTTTGCAGTACAGGTCTTTTTATTTTGCATTTGACTGGCCCTTGAAAGTGACCTATTCCTTCCTAACAAAATAGCTAACATAGCAAATTATGTCCTGACAAATTATTAGAATCCTCTCAATTAAGGAGATTGAAATCTAAGGTTTTGCCAACATTCACACAAGTGGACTCTGACAGATGTTTGTATATTCAAGGTATGCTGGATAACTTAGAAAAGAGAAAGTAAATTACTTGATAATACAGCTTTTAAAAACAGAACATGGATAAACATTTTCATAAAATTAAATGATTTTCTCTTTTTAAATTGAGGGAAATATCATATGTGGTGAATGCTCCAAGATTTATGTTTCTTTATAACATATTTGTTGAGATATGGAAGTGGTGGAATTTGCTCAGTTGTCTCTCTTTGCGACCCCATGGACTAATACAGTCCGTGGAATTCTCCAGGCCAGAATACTAGAGTGGGTTGCCTTTCCCTTCTCCAGGGGATCTTCCTAACCCAGGGATTGAACCCAGGTCTCCCGCATTGCAGGCAGATTCTTTACCAGCTAAGCCACAAGGGAAGTTGAGATATAATTTACATTTAATAAAATGAATCTACTTAAGTACATAGCTCAGTGGGTTCTGATAAATGTTATATCAAATGTTATACACTAACATAACACCATGTGTCCACAATGGAGATACAGAACTTTCCCAGTACCTAAGATAGTTCCTTCAGGCCCTCTCAGGTCAACTGCCTCCCATGCTGGTCTGATTTTTATTGATTGAAAATAATTTTGCTTGACCTTGACCTTCATATAAATGGACTTATGTAAATACTCTTTTTATTTCTGGCTTCTTTTACTATCTTGTCTGGTTTGGTTTTTTGATGTTCAACCATGCTATAGACTTTATTCTTTTTTTTATTGCTGAATAGTGTTTATTTTACATATTTGACTAGTTTCCAGTTTTGGCTATAACAATTAAAGCCACTATCAATCATTTTAGTTCAGTCACTCAGTCGTGTCTGACTCTTTGCGACCCCATGAACCACTGCAAGCCAGGCCTCCCTGTCCATCACCAACTCCCAGAGTCCACCCAAACCTGTGTCTGTTGAGTCAGTGATGCCATCCAACCATCTCATCCTCTGTCGTCCCCTTCTCCTCCTGCCCTCAATCTTTCCCAGCATCAGGGTCTTTTCCAATGAGTCAGCTCTTCGCATCAGGTGGCCAAAGTACTGGAGTTTCAGCTTCAACATCAGTCCTCCCAATGAATATTCAGGACTGATCTCCTTTAGGATGGACTGGGTGGATCTCCTTGCAGTCCAAGGGACTCTCAAGAGTCTTCTCCAACACCAAAAGCATCAATTCTTTGGCACTCAGCTTTCTTTATAGTCCAGCTCTCACATCCATACATGAGCACTATCAATATTCTCATACAAATATTTTTGCACACAAATACTTTCATGTCTTTGTGGTTAAACACCAAGAAACGGTCTTGCTGAGTCATAAGATAGGTCTCCCCAAGTGGTGCGAGTGGTAAAGAACCCGCCTGCCTATACAGGAGACATAAGAGATTCAGGTTTGATCCCTGGGTCGGGAAGATCCCCTGGAGAAGGGCATGGCAACCCACTCCAGCATTCTTGCCTGGAGAATCCCATGGACAGAGGAGCCTGGCCGGCTACAGTCCACGGGGTCCCAAAGAGTCAGACACAACTGAGGGACTAACACTTCACTTCGAGGTAGATACATATGCGTGTAAGGTTATCGCTAGTTTCTAAGGTGGTTGTATTCATTTACTATGAGTGCCCTGACAAAGTACCACACACTGGGTAGATGAAAACAGCAGAAATGCATTGTCTCAGAGTTCAGGAATCCAGAACTCCTGAAATCAGGTAGTGTGATATCAGCGTGCTACCACAGACTCCCTCCAAAGGCTCTGGGGCAGAATCTCTACTTGCTTCTTCTAGCTTCTGGCAGTTGCTGGCAATTCCTGGCACTCCTTGGCTGTGTCAGCGTGACTCCAGTCTCTACCTAGTCTTGACATGACCTTCTTCCCTGTGTGTCTCCTCTGTTTACTTCTTACAGAAACACCAGTTATTCAGTTTAGGATCCATCCAATTCCACGATGGGCACTCCAGGTGCTCTGCATCCATGCCAGTCCTGGGTATGGCCAGGTCTTAAAGTTCAGGTCATTCTAGTGTGTGCATAGCAGCATCTCATTTGGGCTTTATTTTGTAGTTCCTTGATGCCTCCTGATGTTGAGCATCATTTCACATACTTACTGGTCAGTTAGGAATCTTCCTTGGTAAAGTTCTTTAAGCTATTTCCCAATTTAAAAGTTAGGTCATCCTTTCATTTTTTTTTTTCTGATTTGTAGGAATTAGTTACATAATCTGAATATAAATCATTGGTCCGATATATATTATGCAAATATCTTCTCCCTGTCTGTGGCTTTGCTTTTTATTCTCTACAGTGGTTTTCAATGAATGGAAGTTTAATTCTGATATAATGCCCCCTCTAAGAAACTCCCCGAACACAAGGTTCTGAAGATGTTATATATTTTCCAGGAGCTTTGTGACTTTAGCTTTTTTGTTTAGTTCTATGATTCATGTTGAATTAATTTCTACATACTGTGAGGTAAAAAAAAGTAAATGTTCATTTACCCCCACGTTTATTTAATAAGCCTGACTACATTATTGAGAAGACTCTTGTTATTCCATTATAAAGCTTTGCCTGAAAATTAACTATTTTATGTTGGTACATGGTTGGTTCCAAGGATCTCTGCCTATTCTTGCCACATTAATTTAACTATGATAGTTTTATTGTTAAGTCTTAAAATAAGGTAGTTCAAGTCTTTCAGCTTTGTTCTTTTTCAGGATAATTTTGGTTACTCTAGGTACATTTCTTTTTCATATAAATTTCAGGGTTAGTGTTTCAATTTCCATCAAAAAACCTGTTTTGATTTTATTGGTTTAAATTGAATATATAGTAAGTAGGCTTTTAAACGGAGAAGGCAGTGGCAACCCACTCCAGTACTCTTGCCTGGAAAATCCCATGGATCGAGGAGCCTGGTAGGCTGCAGTCCATGGAGTCGCTAAGAGTTGGACACAACTGAGCGACTTCACTTTCACTTTTCACTTTCCTTTCTGCATTGGAGAAGGAAATGGCAACCCACTCCAGTGTCCTTGCCTGGAGAATCCCAGGGACATGGGAGCCTGGTGGGCTGCCATCTATGGGGTCGCACTGGAGCGACTTAGCAGCAGCAGCAGCAGCAGCAGGCCTTTAAACAGTTATTTTGTTAAGTCCATTTCTTGCTAAGAAAACCTCATTTTCTAAACTTTTTTATTTTTACCAAATTGCCTTATCTTTGAAAAATATGCGTTAACAGTCTTAAGCTAGATCAGAACATATTTTTAAAAATCTTGGAAATTATCCAATCCATTTTAAGCTACTTTTCCTTGAAAATAAAATAAAACTTCTCAATAATTCAAGTTTGGGAAAGAATTTTTCTGACATTAGAAAAAAATGTACTTATTTATGATAAGAAAAACCATAACTCCCCAAATGTTTTAGAAGCATTATTTAAAACACACACACACACACACACACACACACACACACACACACACACATTAATTTCCACTTCATTTAACTGTAGCATCTAAATACATCTCCAGACTAGATTTGATAGAAAAGTGTGTTGTCTAGTTATTTTAATTCAGTATATTCAAATCATGGAAAGTTAAACACAAAGTTACTTTTCTTCACATATCTCTCCTATTTCTCATTCCACTTTAATTATATATTTCACAATACAAGGGTATAGAACGTTTGAGAAATCCACCACACAGAAGAAAACACCTGGCATACTTTACTTTGCAAATGTTTTCAGCCTCAGGTTATTCTTGGTCTTGTTTGTGTTTCTTTGCACATGAAATATTTCAATGTTCAGAGAGTAAAAACTCAAAAACAAAGGCTTAATTATGACTGCCCCACATTCCTTTCAAAAATCTTGTTCCCTGGTACATGTTGAAGAAAGGAATCCAACTGCTACCCTCTCCCAGACATCTCTAAGCACTTTATCCCAACCTCACTTCAACTTTCAGTGCATGAAATATCTGGATTCTAACATGCTGTCCTTTATCTTTCCAAATTAAAAGTGACAAGAGCTGCAAAAGTAAGGAATTTTTCTGTCTACAGAATTACAATGATTCAATGAAAACTGCAGCTCTCCCCAGGGTGCAATTTAAGTATCCACGGTGAAGGCGCCGTCTGCTGGGCGGGTCAGGAAGCACAGAACTGCTGCTCATTTCCCTCACTGACTGAAACAGGAGTGCTTCCTGTTTTCCTTCCATCATGAGATGTAGTATCCCCTCAGTATAATATTTCCTAAAATTAAAATGCACTGGAAAATCTCCATTAAAATTTAACCAGAGTAAATAGGAACATCCCTCAATTAGAGAAAAACATAACTGACTTTATTGAAGTTAAACCAATACAACAAATCTTGTAAGACTAGATCTGTTCGGGGAATGCCCTGGAGATTACTGATAAAGAAGCTAATTGAATGAATTATGAAACATCCATATAATGAATGCTTAATAGTTATTAAAGATATTTGAAAATGTCTAGTGAAAAATAAAATTATTTTTAATATTGCATGTTAATATTAATGGGAAAATAAAGATAATGAAATACATGTATCATTTAAGCCCAAACTAAGGCATTAGTATTTCCTGGTTCAGAATGAATCAGACCTGAGTTCCAATACTATCTCTGACTTTATTTCCCACGTGACAGTGGAAAAATTAATGACTCTGAGCATCTGTTTCCTCATCAAAAAAAGCTAAAAATTACAAAATTCATAGCATTGTAAAAATTAACTGAAGGTAAAGCCCTTACAATGATCCCAGGCAGAGATTACACTTTTATGGAAAGTATTTATGAGTTTATAGGAAAAATAAAATAATTCAGGTCAAAACTTAAAAGTTTGCTTATGAAAAACAATTTTAATTCTTCATTAAGTATGTTTGCTAGAGTCGGACACGACTGAAGCAACTTAGCATGCGTGCGTGCATTGGAGAAGGAAATGGCAATCCACTCAGGGAAGATCCCCTGGAGATGGGCATGGCAGCCCACTCCAGTATTCTTGCCTGGAGAATCCCAGGGATGGAAGAGCCTGGTGGGCTGTTGTCTATGGGGTCACACACAGAGTCGGACACAACTGAAGCAACTTAGCAGCAGCAGCAGGTATGTTTGCTATTGTTGTTTAGTCACCAATTTGTGTCTGACTCTTTTCTGACCCCATGGACTGTAATCTGCTAGGCTCCTCTGTCCATGGGATTTTCCAGGCAAGAATACTGGAGTGGGCTGCCATGACCATCTCCAGGGGATCTTCCCTGAGTCAGGGACCAAACCCCATTCTCCTGCACTGGCAGATGAATTCTTTACCACTGAGCCACCTGGGAAGCACCTAAATATTTTTCCACTTCCTAATTTTTTAAGAGTAAAATTATTTGATTTCAACAATCAAGGAAATGAAGTAAAAATGAAAGATAAGAGATACCTATTAATATTAGTGTTTACAGGTCTGTGGACAAATTACAAAAATAAGAAGAAAATAACTTCTATCTGGTTCTAATGTAGGCTTCAAGAGTGGTTGGCCAACCATCAGAAAAGCAGCCACTACTACTATTACTACTACGACTACTACTACTAAGTCGCTTCAGGCGTGTCCGACTCTGTGCAACCCCATGGACTGCAGCCCACCAGGCTCCCCCATCCCTGGGATTCTCCAGGCAAGAACACTGGAGTGGGTTGCCATTTCCTTCTCCAATGCATGAAAGTGAAAAGTGAAAGTGAAGTCGCTCAGTCGTGTCCAACTCTTCGCGACCCCATGGAGTGCAGTCTACCAGGCTCCTCCGTCCATGAGATTTTCCAGGCAAGAGTACTGGAGTAGGGTGCCATTGACTTCTCCAAGAAAAGCAGCTGTTTACATGCAAATCTTACACTAGTCCTAACTATGTTAGATCTGTCAGTAAAAATGCACTATAGTGCATTTAAAAGACTTGGGCACCTGGGACCATCAGGATGGACAGGCATCACTTCTTCCAGAATCTTATATACAGTTTTGGAAAAGCTCATAATAGTTAATATAAAAAGTGATGGGTCCATACCTTTATCAGCAAGAGATGATGTTCTTCATTTTGTAAGTACTAAGAACTGAATAAACCTAAAATTTCCTCACAAATGTATACCAACTAGGTAGGTGGGAACAACTTTATTTCTTATCCTAGCAGTTCCTGTTTTCCTTTCAGTCCAGTTCAGTTCAGTCGCTCAGTTGTGTCCGACTCTTTGCGACCCCATGAATCGCAGCACGCCAGGCCTCCCTGTCCATCACCAACTCCCGGAGTTCACTGAGACTCAACGTCCATCGAGTCAGTGATGCCATCCAGCCATCTCATCCTCGGTCGTCCCCTTCTCCTCCTGCACCAAATCCCTCCCAGCATCAGAGTCTTTTCCAATGAGTCAACTCTTCACATGAGGTGGCCAAAGTACTGGAGCTTCAGCTTTAGCATCATTCCTTCCAAAGAAATCCCAGGGCTGATCTCCTTCAGAATGGACTGGTTGGATCTCCTTGCAGTCCAAGGGACTCTCAAGAGTCTTCTCCAATACCACAGTTCAAAAGCATCAATTCTTCAGCACTCAGCCTTCTTCACACTCCAACTCTCACATCCATACATGACTACTGGAAAAACCATAGCCTTGACTAGATGGACCTTAGTCGGCAAAGTAATGTCTCTGCTTTTGAATATGCTATCTAGGTTGGTCATAACTTTTCTTCCAAGGAGTAAACGTCTTTCAATTTCAAGGCTGCAGTTACCATCTGCAGTGATTTTGGAGCCCCCAATAATAAAGTCTGACATGGTTTCCACTGTTTCCCCATCTATTTCCCATGAAGTGATGGGACCAGATGCCATGATCTTCATTTTCTGAATGTTGAGCTTTAAGCCAACTTTTTCGCTCTCCTCTTTCACTTTCATCAAGAGGCTTTTTAGCTCCTCTTCACTTTCTGCCATAAAGGTGGTATCATCTGCATATCTGAGGTTATTGATATTTCTCCTGGCAATCTTGATTCCAGCTTGTGTTTCTTCCAGTCCAGTGTTTCTCATGATGTACTCTGCATATAAGTTAAATAAGCAGGGTGACAATATACAGCCTTGACGTACTCCTTTTCCTATTTGGAACCAGTCTGTTGTTCCATGTCCAGTTCTAACTGTTGCCTCCTGACCTGCATACAGATTTCTCAAGAGGCAGGTTAGGTGGTCTGGTATTCCCATCTCTTTCAGAATCCCATAAAAACAAATAATTCTTAATTATACAAAGATGAAAGGGAAAGTTATAATAAAGGCATTGTAAAGAAGGTATGAAGGAGCATTATAATGTTAAACCCTATACTGTGGCAGTTAGGAAATGCAGAATGTATCAGTTTTAACAATATGTAACTGTTCATGAGTTCCTTATTGCAAAATTCCGGCTTAAATTGAAGAAAGTAGGGAAAAGCACTAGGCCATTCAGGTATGACCTAAATCAAATCCTTTATGATTATATAATGGAGATGACAAATAGATCCAAGGGATAGATCTGGTACACAGAGTTCCTAAGAAATATGGACCAAAGTTTGTAACCCTATAGGAGGTAGTGACCAAAACATCCCAAAGAAAAACAAATGCAAGATGGCAGAGTGATTGTTTGAGGAAGTTTTACAAATAGCTGAGGAAAGAAGAGAAGTGAAAGGCAAGGTAGAAAGGGGAAGATGTAATTAACTGAATGCAGAGCTCCAGAAAAGATTAAGGAGAGGTAAGAAGGGCTTCTTAAATAAACAATGCAAAAAAAAAAAAAAAAAAAAGAACAGGAAAAACGAGAGATCTCTTGCAGAAAACGAGATATCAAGGGAACATTTCATGCAAGGGTGGATGTGATAAAGGACAGAAATGGTAAAGACCTAACAGAAGCAGAAGAGATTAAGAAGAGGTGGCAAGAATACAAAGAACTATACAAAAAAGGTCTTAATGACCCAGATAATGAATGCAGCCACTCATCTAGACCTGGACATTCTGGAATGTGAAGTCAAGCGGGCCTTCAGAAACATGACTATAACAAAGCTAGTGGAGGTAATGGAATTCCATCTGAGCTATTTCAAATCCTGAAAGATGACGCTGTGAAAGTGCTGCACTCAATAATGCCAGCAAACTTGGAAAATTCAGCAGTGGCCAAAGGATTGGAAAAGGTCAGTTTTCATTCCAGTCCCAACGAAGGACAATGCCAAAGAATGTTCAAAGTACTGTGCAAGTGTGCTGCTGATGCTAAATCACATCAGTCATGTCCGACTCTGTGTGACCCCATGGACTGCAGCCCACCAGGCTCCTCTGTCCATGGGATTTTTCAGGCAAGAGTACTGGAGTGGGTTGCCATTGCCTTCTCTGCATTTTACATGCTAGCAAGATTCTACTCAAAATCTTTCAAGCTAGGCTTCAGCAGTACATGAACCGATGTACCAGCTAGGTTTAGAAAAGGCAGAGGAACCAGAGATCAAATTCATTGAGTTTGAGGAACCAGAGCCAATATTCACTGGATCATGGAGAAAGCAAGGGAATTCAGAAAAACATCCAGTTGTACTTCACTGACTACACTAAAGCCTTTGACTGTGTGGATCACAATCAACTGTGGAAAATTCTTCAAGAAATGGGAGTACCAGAACACCTTACCTGTCTCCTGAGAAACCTGTATGCAGGTCAAGAAGCAACAGTTAGAACTGGACAGGGAACAACAGATAGGTTCCAAATTGGGAAAGGAGTACGTTGAGGCTGCATACTGTTGCCCTGTTTATTTAACTTTTATGCATAGTACATCATGGGAAATGCTGGACTGGATGAATCACAGACTGGAATTGAGGCTGCCATGAGAAATATCAACAATCTCAAATATGCAGATGACACCACTCTAAAGTAAAGAGGAACTAAAGAGCCTCTTAATGAGGAAAAATGAGGAGAGTGAAAAAACTGTAAGGATGTGACGGTTGGACTATAAAGAAAGCTGAGCACCGACAAATTGATGCTTTTGAACTGTGGTGTTAGAGAAGACTCTTGAGAGTCCCTTGGACTCCAAGGAGATCCAACCAGTCCATCCTAATGGAGATCAGTCCTGGGTGTTCATTGGAAAGACTGATGTTGAAGCTGAAACTCCAATACTTTGGCCACCTGATGTAAAGAGCTGACTCTTTTGAAAAGACTGATGCTGGGAAAGATTGAGGGCAGGAAGAGAAGGGGACGACAGAGGATAAGATGGTTGCATGGCATCACAGACTCAATGGACATGAGTTTGGGTAAACTCTGGGTGTTGGTGATGGACAGGGAGGCCTGTCATGGGGTCACAAAGAGTCAGACGTGACTGAGTCATTCAACTGAACAAGGATTGTTATAGCTATTTTCCAAGCAGCAAGCATCTTTTAATTTTGTGGCTGCAGTGATTTTTCCAGGAGTCCTGTACAGATGTGAGAGTTGGACCATAAAGAAGGCTGAGCATCGAAGAATTGAAGCTTTCAAAGTGTAGTACTGGAGAAGACTCTTGAGAGTCCCTTGGACTGCAAGGAGATCAAACCAGTCAATCCTAAAGGAAACCAATCCTGAATATTCACTGGAAGGACTGGTACTGAAGCTGAGGCCTCAATACTTCAGTACCTGACATGAAGAGCCAACTCATTGGAAGGTTCCCTGATACTGGAAAAGACTGAAGGCAAAAGGAGAAGAAGGCATCAGAGGATGAGATGGTGAGATATCACCGATTCAATGGACATGAATTTGAGCAAATTCTGGGAGATAGTAGGGGACAGAAGAGCCTGACGTGCTTCAGTCCATGGGGTCACAAAAAGCCTTACAGCACTTAGCTACTGAAAAACTGTTCACATATATTGCGGTTGTACAACTTCTACTAATATAAAAGTCTATTAAACTTACATATGAGGAAGGAATATAATGATGTGATTTCAGATATTTAAAACTACTCTGATGAGAGAATTATCTTCTTGCAATGAAGATTATATCTTAATATTTCTATCTTCTTGGTACCAGACATTAGTCTATGCAGCAGGTATGAATTTGCAACCTCATATTTAGGTAACAGAAACAGCACCCTTTATTTTCTTTAATTCACTTAAATTCAACTCTGAGCACCATCCCAACAACAGGCTGTCAAGAAATCCAGTCTCAATCAGTATGGGGACTTCTGCTCCAAAGTCAAATACTGCAGCAAAGCTTGCGAGTTTTGTTTGGCAAGGGGTACGGGGTGAGAGTAAATACTAGTCTTCTGGAAAAATAACGACAGCTGCTGAGATGCAGAATCCAGGCTCTCACGGTCATCACTGCCTCCATGTCATTCTCAGGGCATGTGAATTTGTGCCTTGCATGGGAACCTGAAGGCCGGGAGGACACGCTCCCCTTCAAGCCTCTGTCTCATATCTTGCTGTCACAATCCTTCAGGCTAGAAGGAGTTGGCCTTGGGCTTCCAACATCCTTTACATAATTTTTATCCCACTTGGGCATAAGATCAAATTTTATGTTTTAATCAGGGAATGATAGAAGAACAGAGATACTTTTTTCTATCCTTTGTCAACCCTGACTATCCATTGCCTGGATAAGATGTCCAAACTTTCTTACTGAAGGACAGAAACTTAATATTAACTCTTTTATATATTACTACAATGAAGTTCTTGAATCTTTTCTAGTCCACTCATCCCAACACTCACACCTCCCTTGGGTCACTATGGAAATCACATATACAGAAAAGAGTCTGCCTACCAATGCAGGGACATAGGTTAAATGCCTGGTCCAAGAAGATCCCACCTGCGGCAGAGCAATTAAGCTCATGTGCCCCAACCACTAGGCCTTACGAGCTACAACTACTGAGTTGGTGTCCCTAGAGCCTGTGCTCTGAAACAAGAGAAGCCACCACAATGAGAACTCTGCGCGCCACAGTGAAGAGCAGCCTCCACTTGACACAATTACAGTGTGTCCGAATGCGGCAGTGAAGACCCAGCACAGCCAATAAATGAATAAACACATCAATAAATGAAAAGCAAAGAGGAGCAGAACACTTATCTTCCTGACCGCTGGCCCATCCGTTATGACCTTCCTCCTACTACCTCTGCTAGGACCAGTTACATAATTTGCAGGGTCAAGTGCAAAATGCTGGGTCCTTTTATTGAAAATTATTAAAAGTTTCAAGACAATGACAACAGAGCATGAAAGCTAGCCCCGGACCTTTCTAAGTGGGGGACCATTCTTATGTGACTGTCCAGGTCACATAACCTTGAAGCTTGTTCCAACCTCTGTTTATTTCAGCCCTTCACCATCTTCAACAACCTCCTAAGTGATATTCTTCAGACTTACTCCCTTGAGAATCATCCTGTACACATTCTCCATGTAAAATGCTAGACATCTGGTTCTGTCACATCCTGTTTAAATCCTTCAATAACCCCCTGAAAGGGGGGTGTCCATGCTATAAATGTGAACTGCAGTGCACTCCTCCATCTGGCCTCTGATTGACTGGCCGTCTCCTATCTCTTTCCACTTTCTGCTTCACATGCAGTGTTCCAAATAGAAGTCAAAATTCAGAGCCATCCAAACCACCTGAGAAAGATGGTGAATCAACTTGGGATTATGCTATATACATGCCTTTGTTTCATGTTGATAGCAGTCTGTCCTTCTAGAAGAAACAGCTTCCAAAGATGTTATTTTGTCAGCAGAAGAAAACTCAGGAACCATAAAATTAAATGCTATTTTAAACATGATTGAGATTTATAGACACTATCAATGTCATTATTTCTAATCCTGCTAGAGTACAAATTCTCAAAGAGATTTCACCATTCATGTATCTTTTTTTTTTTTGATCTTTTGAGCAAATATGTATTATACAATTGCTATGTCCCAGGCTCTTTGCTAGGTCCTGAGGCCAGATTGATGAATGAAAAGAAATGATATAATCCCTTTTTCCATGGAGGTCATTGTTTAGACAAGATGAGGAAGACAGTTAACAAAGCAATTAGAATGTAATCTATTGTGGCTGTTATATGTTGAGCCCTTACTGAACTGAACTGAACTACAAGTATAGCATGGTGTATTTCATACATGCTATTGTTAATCCTCATAAAAATTAAATAGTCTTATTCCTTTTTGACAAATGAGAAAACTAGGTTTCCAAGAGTATAAATAATATGCTATGTAGGTTATAAATGAGGACTTAAGTTCGATTCCAAAGCCCCCTTCTTTCTAGTATGTTACAATGCTGTATCTCATATTCATTAAGAATGGTACTCCAAAAGCTGGTCTGTACAGAGATGTGACCAGCAAACCCAGCCCAGGTTTATCTATAATAAGAAGCTAAAGAGAAAAGGATAAGAAATGACTGGTCTGTGGACAAGAGTAAACAATGGCATACAAAGGAAGTACACATTGCCCAGCACAAAAGAGTGTCACCTTCTAGCAACTGCAAGCAGTCTGGAAGGAAAGGATCATGTATGAAGTGAGGACACATGGACCCAAAAAGTCAGGCAAAGGGCCCTATTGTAAGTGCTCGGCAGGCCACCGAAAGAGCTCGGGCTTTGTTCATTAGGTGCGGGGGGTTCCTGGAGAAGACTTCAGTGGGAAATGATACATTAGATATGAATTTTAGAAAAAACATACCAATTTGGGGAACATATCAAAGGAACAGGAGACCACAGGCGGAAAGACTGTTCAGCAGGTCACTGAAGTCTAGACAAAAATGGAGACAGTCTGAACAAAGTCAGTGTGGAGAATAATAAGAGGAAGCCCATTTTATGACACAGATAACAAGAAGAGGGATTTGGTGATCAGTTAAATCAGGACTTTGTGATAAATATGAAAAAGAAACCTACATAAATTGAAGGGTTTTAATTTAAATACTGGAGTAAATGGTTCTTAACCCAATTGCTCACCCAGATCTACAACCCCAAGCAGCAGATGTGTGAAGTTTTATCTTTTGTCATAACTTTCCATTTAAGAAACCATTACAGCTTTTATCTTCTTCATAATTGAAGCACATTTCATTCCCACTTTCTTGAATCACACAACCTTGTTGTGTCTCTTCTCAATAGAAGAGTCTGTGATTACTTAGGGATATTGCCTTTCGTCTCAATTATTTTCTAAGAAGCTGTTAACTGTTCCAGGATAAAATGTTCCACAGCTTGTGTACTGGGAAATCTTTACCCTGTTATAGCTTTCTACACTATACACTGCATTTTCATGAAAAGTTTCTGTTTGAATTCCCTCTGAGATGGGAAGGAACCGAATTTCCTATTTTCAAATATGGAAAAGGAAACTTCCAGAGAATCTGTGTCATTCCTGTTCAAACAGGGAACAGAACCCAGGTCAGGCTGGTTTTCTGAAAAGGCGGGCATTCATCGCCATGACTCCTGCCTCTAGCAGCCATGTCTGAATTTTACTGACCAGCAGCAAAGTCACTAGCATGTGCCCTGTAATTAAACATGAAATTTTATTTTTTCAAATGTATAAGGAACCAACAACTGTCAAGGGGAAGCTAAGGCTTCCCACAACTGTCAACTGATTTTGGGAAGCTAAGGCTCAAGCCAGTTGCTGTTAAGTAAGTATTCATCTGGTCCCTTGAATTTCCTCCCCACCCTCCTGAGACATTATGCGTGATTGGATCCAGGCAGTTTGCACAATGCAGTGCATCAGCTAATTGCTCCTCTGCTTACGATAAGTACAATTGGCTACACTGGTTGGAAACCCAACCCAGGGAATAGGCTATGAAATTGGTATTGAAGCTTTGGCAGTGGACTGGCTGATCAGGATACTGAATGAAAAGCTGAAACACAAAGCACAGCTTGTTTTGTTTGGTTCGGTTTTTTTAACAGTGATTTCTAGTGGCGGAGACAGATGTTTCTTGAAGTGGCAAGAGATTTGCTAAGCAGAACGTTATAGCACTTACTGTAATTGCTTTATTAATATTGTATGTGTTTATGGCTTCTATCTGTTGGCTTGTGGCACCTCTTATTTCAAATGACTTTAGGTTTCCTGATGACTGGCAGTTAATCTTTACTCCAGAGGTCCTTTGAGTCCCATATTCAGCTTTGTTCCTGCATAGTGAATTAGTTCATATGAAGTCACATTCTCGTTTGCTTTTATTATACTTAGAAGCCCTCAGGGGGCACTGGAACACCATCAGAGATGGCAGTCCAGTATCTGCCAAGGAACCTCTAGTCTGCAGAGATATAAACGCCCAGATGCAAGCCCATCCTTGTGAAAGAAATGACCTAGGACATCCTTAGCCAAGTCTCAGAGCTTAACATCAGCTACCATATCAGGTGAAGGGCCTAAGAAATTTTAGTCCAGGGTCTTGAAAATACTGGATTCATTTGGGAGGGTCAAGTCTGTAACAGGCATATTCTAAATAACCTCTTTTTTGGTGCATGGTTTACTCTGCTTGGAAAAGCAGGGACAGTATATTGATTCTCTTTTAGTGTGTGACAAAAAAAAAAAAAAAAAGGGAAGAAGGAATTGATAAGGACCAACAAATGCAAGTTAAATTTGGAGGTGATGTTTTCAGAGAAGGTTGGTTGTTTTGCTCAATAGCTATTGTATTTCCTCTCTTCCCAGGCCCACCTGAGTGGCTCTGAGTGGGTCCTTCATCTTCTCTCAGCAGGCTTCTTCTGTTTTCTGTGCTTGCTCCCTGGGCTTTCCTGGGTGAGGAGGGGAAAGGGGAATCCTTTGGGGTGTTTTCCTCTGAGTTTCATGGCTGACATCATTATTGTTGCAATTTGATTTAGAATTGCCCCTAATGGATCTGGGGGTTCAGTGTGGGCCCCACTCAAACAAAGGCCATAAAGGGCACAAGGAAAGAGCAGCAGAGTTACATGAGGATTCAGATTATCAAGTCCTTTCCAAGGGCTGCTACGACCTGCTTATAACACCAGCCTGCGCGGAGGACGGAGCGGGGCATGGTGTCCTCTGCGTAACACTAACCTGCGTGGAGGATGGAGCCGGGCATGGTGTCCTCCGCGTAACACCAGCCTGCGTGGAGGACGGAGCAGGCATGGTGTCCTCCGTGTAACACCAGCCTGCGTGGAGGACGGAGCGGGCATGGTGTCCTCTGTGTAACACCAACCTGCGTGGAGGACAGAGCCGGGCATGGTGTCCTCCACGTTCGGTGCCATGTTGTGACAGTCAGTCCTTTGTGAGTCCTTCTGCAAAGACTCACAACAGGAAGCTTCCAGATTCACTGGTGAAAAAGAAGCATCTTTCTGTGATTCATGTCTCTAGGAAGAAGCCTGCTCAATATTTAATTTTAATCTAACATGTCACACTTTTTCCATGCCAAGAACTAACCCTCCAGTTATGCATAATTCAGCGTAGTGGACAAGACTGACAACAGTGCTCCTGCAGCGGATGCTGTTGAGAGGGGGTGTGTGGTAGCCAGCACTGTCACCTTCCCGCAGACTTTCAGGAGGCATTTTTAAAACCAATCAACATATACAGAAATTATTTGATGCAGAGAAGAAAACACGAAAATGGAGTAAAAACATGTAGATTTTTTTTTTTAGTACACTCTGCAGGAAGCATAAATAAGTGCAGCTTAGAGCTAACCACTGCTCAGAGCTAAGCTTTCTGTGCTTTAGTTTCTCCATCTGTCCCAATGGCCCTTCTTTAAATAATGTGTGTGAGACAGATTTTAGAATAACTCGAGACAAAGAAACAGGACAGCAGATATACTTCCATGATGCTCCATTATTGTTGCCTTTCAGTTGTAACTAGTAAGAAATTGAGTCAGCCTTCTCATGGTGAAAAAATATAAAATGATAAGAATTAACCGGAGCCAACATTCAACCCTCACAACTACAGTCACAGTTGTTTTTATCTTCAACAATCATCATTCCTCGCCTCCAAATCTAATTCCTCTCCTTAAAAAAAGACATTAATGCTACTTCGTTAATACAAATAAAGAGTCAAATAAGGATACATATCTATAGAAGTGACATTTCTGTACGTAAGCTAATACCATCTTGCAGGTAAACAAAGACGATTCATAAAGGCCAGGTTACCACATAATATTATTAAAATACTGCCATTCCCTCAAGCTGTTCCACAGCACAACCAATCTGACGCATTAACATACTGCATAGTGAAAAGGCTGCACTTGCAAAATCCCCAGATTTTGTTTCCTTTAAAATATTGTGTACAAAAAAAAAAGTCATATTCAAGACATTGCTTATCCACAACACCCCTGAAGTGCTTTGACAGCTATGAGACTCTTTTAAAGTAATGGAGCCATGTATACATGCATTTGTTCCTCCGTAATGCTTATTCTTTTCGTATCACTTACCAGCATTTAATTCCACTTTTCCTTATGGTTAGTTCTTAACGTTGTACATTTTTTTTTCTGTGTGGTAACAAACTTTCCAAATGGATGCTTCTGAGAGGAAGCTACTTTATCTTATCTGTATATTACATCTGATGCCTTCCTGGAGCACAGTTCAGTTCAGTTCAGTCACTCAGTCGTGTCCAACTCTTTGCGACCCCATGAATCGCAGCACGCCAGGCCTCCCTGTCCAGCACCAACTCCCAGAGTTCACTCAGACTCACATCCATCGAGTTAATGATGCCATCCAGCCATCTCATCCTTTGTCGTCCCCTTTTCCTCCTGCCCCCAATCCCTCCCAGCGTCAGTCTTTTCCAATGAGTCAACTCTTCGCATGAGGTGGCCAAAGTACTGACAGTGTTTTAAATTGCTTCCTTTACAAAAAAAAAGAACAAGAAGCTCAGGTTAGTATTCTGTGATGACCTAGAGGGGTGGGCTTGAGTAAACTCTGGGAGTTGGAGGCCTGGTGTGTTGCAGTCCACAGGGTGCCAAAGAGTTGGACACGACTAAGAGGGGTGGGATGTGGGATGCATGGGAGGGAGGCTCACGAGGGAGGGGATACATGTATACTTGCAGCTGATTCATGCTGTTGTGCAGCAGAAATTAACACAACATTGTAAAGCAATTATACTCCAATTAAAAAAAAAGAAAAAGAGAAAGAGAACGAGTGGAGGGTAGTGAAGGAAGGAAGGAGAGAGAGAAAGAACCTCATGGATATTTTCCCTCCAATTTCTCATTTTCTTCGAATCCAAGATGTGCAGTTCTCAAGAACATTATGTTCCCTGGGCTGATCAGTATTCTCTTTCAATAACACCACAGGACATAGCTGTTGGGCACAGAAACTAAATGTCATGAATTCAGTGCCTGCTACTTGGCAGGAAACTCTGGCTGCACGCTTTTTATGTAATGTTTTTTTCACCTTCACTCCTTCATTGTGCTTTTTTTCAACAAAAGTTAGACAGCAATAACGAGCACATTTACACACCGCAGTTAATGATTATAATAGTATAAAGGAAGAGGATAAATACTTATTAACACAAAAAAATACAGTATAACCCTGCAATGAATAGAAAAAATTATTTCAGCAGTTAATGAAAACATGGATACATTTGACAGAATTACTTAGGGGAAGAAAATCGCTTACATGCCTCCTGGGGTCAAATTAACTGGGTGTGTATGTGTTTAATCCTTTCAGGACTATAAAATATAATTGTTGTAAACTGCCACCCTCCTTGCCTCCTATCCAAGTCTGAGTAGGCACCCCCACCCCCCTAGTTCTATCTTACCTTTCAGAAGCTAATCTGAGTTTCTCTTCCCAAGAAGCACCACAATGTCTGCAGGAAAGGAGGCTAATAATGCCTTCCTGGGAAATCCTATATTCTGTTCCCTGGAGTTAATTGTTGATCGGATAACAGACAATCAGAGCAGTAGCCACTTGGGTGAAGGAGGAAGGAGGGGAGCCATAGATAGAACAGGGGAAAAAAAGGATACTTTCAAAAACATTCCCCAAATTATCAAAGTTAATTTTTCTTTATTAATTAGCATTTTTACGTCTTTTGATACTGCACTCTGTTAACTTGATGGCCCAGACTAATAAAATTAAATACATATTAATTAATGGTCTTTCTACAATCACCTCGTTCTTTGTTAATCTAGGCATTAGCAAATAGCTTTCCTCGGTATATATGGAATATATATCCCCAAGGAGAAGGCACTCATCACATATATAGAGCCAGTCTATCAAGCCTTAGATAAGTAAAATAATCTTAAAGACATTAGCAAGTAATTGAATAAAATTAGTAAAGAAGCAGTCTAGGGTTAGGATCAATCCTTTCTGATTAGAAATGTCATGAAAGTAAAGAAATTCTCTTGAGACAATTCACTTATGATGGAAATTTTTTCCATAATTTTTGCAAGTTGAGATGAATCACTTAATTACTCTGGCTCTCAACTAAATCATAGCATCTATAAAAGAGCACGGCTGGGCAAGGTGGCTACAACTCTAGAGTTACTTGATTTATATAATGTTAAAAATTTGTGGTTATAACTAAAAGATGAACACTTCAATGTTCTCTGCAGCACTATTTATAATAGCTAGGACATGGAAGCAACCTAGATATCAACAGATGAGTAGATAAAGAAGTTGTGGTACATATACACAATGGAATATTACTCAGCTATAAAAAAGAATGCATTTGAGTCAGTTCTAATGAGGAGGATGAACCTAGAGCCTATTACACAGTGTGAACTAAGTCAGAAAAAGACAAATATTATATATTAACACACGTGTATGGCATCTAGAAAGATAGTACTGGTTATCCTATGAGCAGGGCAGCAAAGGAGAAACAGAAATAGAGAATGAACTTTTGGACGTGGTAAGGGAAGGAGAGTGTGGGATGATTTGAGAGGATAGCACTGAAACACATATTACTGCATGTAAAACAGGTGGTCAGTGGGCGTTTGCTGTATGACACTGGAAACCCAAAGCCAGCACTCTGCGACAACCTGGGGAAAGAGTGGGGAGGGGGCTACAAGAGGAAGGGGGCATGTGTATATACCTATGTCTGACTCATGTTAAAGTAAGGCAAAAACCATCACAATATTGTAATTATCCTATAATTAAAATATAAATAATAAAAAAGAAAAAGAAAACATTTGTGGTTATTAGCAAAAAAGGAAGATTTCAGAATATGAGGACATGAATAGATCATCTTAGATTTCTTGATAACATAAACCTTAGTGATGTAGATTTCAGTAAGTTGTGTGCAGAAATATGTGGGATTTTACTGCCAGAGAATCTAAAAACATCCCTAAGAAAGGATGGGAGACACCAAATATTTCAAGCAATCACAGAGTAGAATAAAAGGGAAACAACTCAAGTAACTGTGTCTCTTGGAAGCAGACATGAAAAGGGAATTTGGGGACAAGATGTTTAACAAGGGAGAACGGGGCGGGGGGGGGGGCGGGTGATGTCCATCAGGGACTGGAAGGAGCAGGAAGCAGGTGTGGGTAAGGAAAGGCATCAGGTGATAGTGCTGATCTGACCCTTGCGGAAGGAAAGCGGGGAGGGGGCAGGATGGGGCAAAGTTGCTGGAGGCAAATTCTCCACCAGCCCAAACAGGAACTACAGACTGATTAACCACGTCCTGCCAAAATGGTCAGGTTCTAGAATCCCCCCGCCACCACATGCTCAGACACTGGCTGAGGACTTCCGGGGAAGTTTGAAGTCTTGATCCAAAGCGGAGGTGATGATGTCTCAATGTGGATTTGATTTGCATTTCCCTGATGGTCAATGATGCTGAGCACCTTTTTATGTACCTGTTGGCCGTTTGTATGTCTGTTTTGGAGAAGGATGGCTATTGTCAAAAAACTCAAAAGACAACAAGCATTAGTGAGGATGTGGAGAAAAGAAAACAGTTGTACTCTGTTGGTAGGAACAGAAAGTGGTGTAGCTACTATGGAAGACAGTGTGAGGATCCTCAAACAATTACAAACAGAATTACTTCTGGGTATATATTCAAGGGGATTGAAATCAGGATCTAGAAGAGATATATTCCCATGTTTGTTATAAATTATTCACAATAGCCATGGAAACAACCTAACTATCCATCACTGCACTGTGCAAATTACTTTTCAATTTAATGCCATTTCAGTCTTTCATTTTTCTCTATTGTATCTTATTAAATATTGAATTATACTGTATGTGAGGTATGTGTGCATCTTTTCAAGTATCAGATATAAGCACATGGCTTGTTATTGCCACTGAATTTAATTCAATTTTTTTCTATGCACCAGTGCAATATTGTAACGTGTTATTTGACTATCTTAAGAAAACACCACAGATTATTATGATATCTACATAATTTTAATTGATAATTAAATTGAAATGAATGATTTTACAATGATATTATCAACTTATTTGCATGGAAAACTTAACATTTAAAATAAAGAGTTGAAATGGTAAAATTAGTATTGTAACTGAAGCAATACAGAAAAAAGAAAGAAGAATATTTGCCACAAATATACTAAATGCAAAGTGAAATCTGTTGGGGCAAAAAGAAGAGCTGTTTGTTGTATAAAATTTTTACAAATAAGATACATGACTCTATGCCTTTGCTAAAACCTATTCAGAGTGGATGTTTCTGTGAGGGTACTTTTCCGTATGATTAACATTTAAATCAGTCCACTTGCATAAAGCACACATTCTCCCATAATGTGGGTGGCCCTCATTCAATCAGTTAAAGGCCTGAATAGAATAAGAGACTGACCTCCCCTGAGCAAAAAGGAATTTTCCAGCAGATGGCCTTCAGACTTGAACTACAACATCTGCTCTTCCCTGGGTCTCCAGCCTGCCAGGCCACCCTGTGGATCTCAGACTTGCCAGTCTCCATAACTACATGAGCCAATTCCTTAAACAAATCTTTTATATACACATCCTATTGGTTCTGTTTCTCTGGATAACCCTGACTAGGGTACACTGCAACTTATACCACCACTGAGTAGGCAAGCCCCATTGCCCAGCTCTATCATACTTTTAGTCCCATGTCTGACCAGAGCAGGAATCTAAGAACCTTAATTTCCTTCCCTTGGACTTCTTTCCTGATGGCTCTATTTCTGAGAATGACTAACTCTAATAACTGACATCCTCAGAGGCTGTCAACCTGGGTCCCCACAGAAAGACAGTTCAAGGTTAACCCTTGGGAAGCACAGAGTTGAAGGGGCAGAAACGCACCTGTTGAGTGTTCCATCTTCCGGTCATTGATCCTCTTCCTGGCCTTGTGGTGATGCCGAAAGACAAAAAACGAAGGAGAGCTGGGAACTTCATGTCACTCCTCTCTATCTAGGCAAGATGAAGATATTCATCCATCACAAATAAATGCTTTTCTGGGTTGAATTCATTACAAGCATTCATTACAATCCGTTTCCCACTTCTGTCATTCATTTAATTTAAAGTGGATAAAATAGGACTTCCCTGGTGGCCCAGTGACTGAGATTCTATGCTCCCAGCAGAGGGAACCCAGGTTTGATCCCTGATCAGGGAGCTAGATCCCACATGCAGCGACTAAGACCTGGCACAGTCAAATAAATCAAGTGAATGGAATAATTTTTCATTGTTTCTTCTCTGAAACACTCAAACGACAAAGGCTTCCTCAATTTGAGGCCTTCAGTTGACATGTCCTTGGCTGAAGAACGAACAGATCCTCAGAAACATCTGTGCCTCGTTCAATGGGATTCTGTTCCCCACTGCCCTCCAGGTCAGCCCTCACACAGGAAGAAGATTATCCCAGAGACAGCTGAGGCAGAAGGCAGCTGATGAACTATGTAGAGAAATATCACCTTGGGTGTTCTGAAATACCTTAGAAAGACAAATTATTACCACTGATTAATGGTGTTTGGGATTTTCCCTGGAAATTCTACCACACCTGGGAAGATGGTCAGTGAATTTTGCATGGGAGTCTCCAGCTCCACTCTGATCTCTTTACTGCCCAACTTTTCCCCCTAGGAGGATGGTGTCGAATTACTTTCTGAGAGTTT
Source organism: Capricornis sumatraensis (assembly GCF_032405125.1). Classification (NCBI taxonomy): domain Eukaryota; kingdom Metazoa; phylum Chordata; class Mammalia; order Artiodactyla; family Bovidae; genus Capricornis; species Capricornis sumatraensis. Next base: position 39,551,733 of record NC_091074.1, on the reverse strand, counting down.
TCATTCAAGTGTCTTCCGGCTCCTGGGAGCTGTTCCAAATTAAAGGAGACTGAAGAAACATTGTAAGTAAAGGATCCAAAATATGTGATCCTTAATTGTATTTTGAACTGGAGGGAAAACATGCTGCAAAGGTCATTGCTGGGTGGGTGAACTGATAATACTGAAATAAAGGTGGCAGATAAGACAGAGCAAATAGGACAAATTATAAACAATAAGTCAGAGAAGGCAATGGCACCCCAGTCCAGTACTCTTGCCTGGAAAATCCCGTGGATGGAGGAGCCTGGTAGGCTGCAGTCCATGGGGTCGTGAAGAGTCGGGCATGACTGAGCAACTTCACTTTCGCTTTTCACTTTCATGCATTGGAGAAGGAAATGGCAACCCACTCCAGTGTTCTTGCCTGGAGAATCCCAGGGACAGTGGGCTCCTGTCTATGGGGTCACACAGAGTTGGACACGACTGAAGTGACTTAGCAGCAGCAGCATAAACAATAAGGATCTGGGTACTGTCTTTACTAGCCTTGTAAGTTTCTATAAGTTTCAAACTGACTCCTAATGAATGGTATTAAGAAATGGTCCACTGATCATTCCTGCTGAGTTCTAACAATGTGTGTTTGAGACAGACACACTGATGCCCACAGCTGTCACTACCACATCCGACTCCTCAAAGTGAGAAATTCAAACTTTTTGAAAAAATTATTTATTTATTTTTGGCGGTGCTGGGTCTTCATTGCTGCATGCAGGCTTTCTCTAGTTGCAACTGGTGAGGACTACTCTCTAGTGTGGTGCATGGGCTTCTCATTGCTGTGGCTTCTCTCGATGCAGAGCTTGGCCTCTATACAGTTCAGGTTTCAGTGGTTGTGGTACCCTGGCTTAGATGCCCTGCAGCCTGTGGAATCTTCCCTAAAGAGGGGTGGAATCCATATCCTTGTACTGGCAGGCAGATTCTTAACCACTGGACTACCAGGGAAGTCCAGAGATTGCAACTTTAAAGGAGTTTTATTAGATTCTGACTCAGGCAAAAACACCAAGACATGATTACAACTATGGTTCTAACATTTTCAACAGGGATAAAAATTACTGGAAAATGCAAATAAAAGAAAAATACATACATGTAAACATACAAAAAATAAAAGAATCATGTTAATATGATTTTAAACCTTTGCCCTGTAACATACCTGCAGTGTGGCCTGGGAAAAGTCATTTAACTGCTTTCTCACTCAGTTCCTTTATCTGGAAAATAGAGATAAAAATCCTTTGTCACAGAAATAGACTTATGATTAAGAATACTAACAGAACCAATAGAAGATTTTCTGGACCTAAAATGCCTCTATTCAGAAGATTCCAATTTTTCTAAATGCACCTGGCACAGTTCCTAGTCCAATAGTACACAGGACACAGTCCTACAATCCAATAGATTGATTCTGCTCAACAAGATAAAGTGCTCCGTTCTCATATTTTTGCATGTTGATATCACTACCTTGTAATGCTGGTCTACTGAGGACCAACTCCAGGCAAACGTCCCCCACTTCAGCCTTTTATGTGATCCTCCTGAGAGTTCTTTCCCCTCAGCCTTTCTCTTCCACTAAAACCCACTATTGGGTTAGCAGATTTCACTTCATTTCTCTGTCTCTTCAAAGTGTTTCTACATTGGGGTAAAGCTGCCACATGTTCACTTTACCATGCCTCCTGTGATTTGTGGAACACCTCCCTTTTAATCTATAGTTGTCATTTTCTACCAACAGCAACATTTTGTTTCCAGCCTCTTACAGAAGAGAAATAAATATTCAGGTATAGGTATCCATGGCTGTGCCCTCTGTGCATCACTGTATGTATCTAAAAAGAAATCTACCTCTAGAAAAGAGTCTATAATTGCACGGAGAGTACGAACTGTTATTTGAAAACTGCAGCCTGCCAAACCTGAGGATGAAGGGTGTGTTTTACTAAATTCTTGAAATCCCCAATTTGAAAGCTTAAACCAATGAAACAGAAGGCTTTATCATGTATTCCAATGCAAAATATTATTAAACAATTTTTATTAAAAAGGAAAGAATACAAAAGTTTTGGCACTTTTGCTTATGTAGTTTCAAATGCATACTAAAATATTGACATTTTTAAGATAAGTTTCTTTTAAAGTAATTTTTTGCCTTAAACCCAATTTTTTTCCCAGGTGTTGCTTTGAAGAAATCCTATGGAGACAGCATTTCAGGGTTTCATATAATAAAATCACATTTGAGAAACAAGAAAAACTGCAAGTCATTCACGGCCTAACTGAAGATAAAATGATAACCAATATTTCTGCTCTCTGCCTATGTTCCCCCAAAGAGAAAATAGTTACCTTTATTTCTAGGGAGTCAGACAAGGGACTTCTGGAATGAAACATATGGATTACAAAAATGTACATTAGACTTAGGAAAGGATCTATGGGGTAAATTAGATTAAGGATTTAATATAATACAGAACTGAGTCCTAAAGGGGGTTTGTCCATGGCTCCTCAGTTAGCAACGGCACCTCCACAACTACCGTGGTCGCCGTGCTCCCTGCCTTGTCCTGTTTCATGGTCCTGCACATCCTACCAGCCCTATAGTCCTATCTCCAACATCCCTCCCCCTTAACAAGGCCCCCTAAGGCCTTCCTAGACAGGATGCTTCAGAATAACATCTTTAAAAGTCCTTATTTCCACCCTAGTTGCTTTCCTTCTGTAATAATAAGACTCTCTTCGATTCTAACAGAAATACCCCATTTTTTGTTCACTGAAATGCAATTTGATAGCCTTCACATCACTTCTTTTTTTCTTTTACCTCCTTTTATCCAACATTATTCAACTACTGCTGAATGAGAGGAACCTTGACAGATGTGGAGGATGTAAAGTCAGACCAAGTTCCTGCCAGAAAGAACCCCCAGTGTTCTTTGAGTTATTTCTGCTGTCATTATTGAGGCTATCTACCAATTTGCAATTCTCTTGTTTCTTCCTGATTTTTTTCTGTTTGACATGAACACTGGGTGACATTTGTTTACATGAGTACTAATATTGTCTGCTCATCTATCCATCAGTTCATTCTTCTACCTGTCCACCCATCTATTTATCCCATCAGCTAAAGATACCATTCTGTTGCCGAGGGCACCAACCCGCCTGATTTATTAGTTGGCCTAGCATAGGCATGTTGAATTATATCACCTACTTCTCATAATGAATGGGCTTTTGTCCATAGGGGAAATAGTTTGGAGTTATGTAAGATGAAAATCTGTAATACAGTGGTTTTTACTCTTGTCCCCTCAGGATGATCATTTTGTTAAGGTTCTTCCTCTGTCATTTTTTAAGCTATAAAATGACATTTAAAAATAGTACCATATAATCAAAACTTCTCAAAATACCAGAAAAGAATCAGTAAACCTCTGGAAACCTGAGTCTTCATGTTCTTAATGGTTAGTCTCTTAATTAACAGCTTAGAGATCCCACCTGCTGTCAAAATAATCATGCCATCTTTTCAGTTGATTTTTATATGACCTCAAAAGCCTCCCATTTTTTTCCTTCTTGGAGATTAACTTCAGTTTTTCATACTACTTTTTCTCATGAAGTCTTTCAATACACATTCTAACTCAAAGGAAAACTGGAGAAAAAAAAGAAAAAAGAGTGTTTTCTTTGTTAAAATACAAGAGCCTTCTTGACAGGGAGGGGCTCTGAAATAAAGAGGACAGCCTTGTTAAAACTTTGAGCTGTGCTTGAACACATCCTACAATGTTTAAATTGTCTGTTCCGGGAATAAATTATAAGCTTGGTAGTTTAAAGCCAACTCCCATTGACTAATAAAATGGAAAATACTGGAGTAGGCCAGATACTAGTTTTCAGTGAACAGCTTCTCCATGAATTGCAATGAGAAATGTTCAGTACAAGTGACAGTAAACAAAAGTTAGACTTAAAAAATGCCTGGAGGATATGTGATTCATGAGAATTACAGAATTTGTTTCTGCTTCCCAATAAAGACGATTAATAAATTATAAGCACATCAAATGTAGCTGCTGATACAATAATAAATATTGATATAAAACAAAACTCCGAATCTTCTTTTGCCGCCTGAATCTTGCAGTCCAGTCTGGCAGCTCTATGTTACTCAGACTTTACTAAGGGAAATCTTTCCTATTTTTTTCTTCAGATTAAACAGCAATAATAGAAAGCATTGTATCTATCTAACAAGGCACTGCAGTTCACATGAGAGTAACAGTAGTCTCCGGTAGATAATATTTTATAGAATGCTAAGTCCCCAAAGGTCAATTAATTGATACCTCTAAAAGAAGCAATCATATCACAATAGCAATAAAATAAGGTGAGCTCATATGCTTTCATTCTTGGTGTTTCATATAAACCATAAAATTTAAGAACCTATTTCCACTTTTCTTCACAAAACAATAATATCTGATCTTTAATTTTCAACTGGTTATTCCTACTCTTTGCTTTCCTCCTCAAAGTTCTTCCATTCTGAAAACTCCGTGAAAAATATTTTGTGTGTGTGCTTGGCTTTGAATGTCACTATACACTAAAATCTGGAAAGTGATATGTAAGAGGACCCCCAGTCTGGAAATTGGAAAATCTCCACTGTAGTTCAACACTTGCCTTGCATTAGCTGTGAGGCCAAGGGGAATTCACTTCTCATCTCTGTACTTCTGTTTCCACTTATGACATGGGAAAATTGGCCTGGAGGGCTGATACAATTCCTCCCAACTATAAATTGTGACTTAGGGAGCTCAGCTTTGCATGTCCAAGAAAATGGACAAGTTTGAATCCATCCTATCTTTGACTTTTTTAAAGCTTACATTAGTTTCAGAGTGACTTCCCAGAGAAAACTAAAAATGGAGTGAGACATGTTCTAGCTTTTTGGACTAGGTCTTCAGCCCATCTTCCTGACTGAGCCTGGTACAAAAGAGGATGTTTTTGAATCAGCTTTGCAAACTGCAGTTACTCTTTCTTCCATCCATCCTCAATTATGCCAGGCCGTTTTCTTTAACACAGTTCTCCTTTTATCATTCTTCTATATCCAGTCTTTGCATACTCCCCGGTTGCTATCACTTCAAATCTAAGTATTCTCATCCACCCGAGGGACCTTCACTGTCAACATCTACCACCCTCCTCACACACCTTTTATCACAAGTTCCCACTGCTCTCAGCAGCTAATCACTTCTCCCCACAGCCACTGATGCCACGCCTTCATTCATATTATTATGCATTTCTTCATTCATCCAGTTCACATTCCGATAGCATTTGTAGCAAAGATGGAAATGTTCTGTGCTGTCCAATTAGGTAACCACCAGGCGCAAATGATTATTGAGCACATGAAGTGTGGTGAGTCAACTGTGAACCTGACTTGTACTTCTTTTTAATTAATTTCTAATGGTCGCATGTGGCCAGTGGTGAACATATTGGCTAGCACAGCTCTAGATGATGCTATGATGTGACATCTAGCTCCAATCCCACTTCTTGCAGGATAGGGCTCATTAAACTTACCTCCGAAACATGAAAAAGAATTCTCTAAACTCCATCCATTAGATTCTCTAATCTAATGGATCTGGGGTGTGATCTGGCCTTGAATATTTTTGAAGGCTTCCAGACCATGCCAGGGGGCATCAAGTTTGGCCACTGCTGCTCCGTGAAACTCACTCAGGCTTCCCTATTCTGGATGTCTCTTAAACTCTGCACAATAGTCTGAATCATTCAAGTTAGCTTTTTCCTGCCACTTTCAGTTTTCTTTAATTGGAAGCATCGTTCTCCTGTTTTGTACACTGAATGTGCTGCCACTCATGACAGGTTCTGAATACATTTTTGATTATTGAACACTTTTTACTTAGTACACATAGCCTTGAAATGAGAAATATTTATAGTTACTGGGTTTAATAAACCCTAAATGAGGGTTTCTATCCTGCCTGAAAATCATTATCATGTACTGTACTGAGTCTGTTAATGAGACTTGTGTGCTAGATGGTATGCTCCATGAGAGCAGAGGCCACAGCCCTTCAGCAGTGTACCTCTAATACCTAGTGCCTAGTCTGACACACAGGGGCACTGAATAAGGCATTGCTGAATGAGTCATTTAATGAAGTACTTGAATGAATGCTTTTAACATCAGTATATTGTCTTATTCATGGAAAGTGAGCATAGTCATCTGTACGTTGAGGTGGTGTGTATGTGTGTGCACATGAGTGTATAAAGCATGTGTACACACATGCATGAATGTATGTACTTGCAGGCATGCGCTATATTATGTGGTGTGTGTGTGTGTGTTTTAGATGCACAATCACTGTGAGCATCCATAAGGGGATCGAGTTGCTGAGTATTCCAAAGGATCCCTTAGCACCTCTTGATTCTGCACAGCTGGTAGCTCTGTTCTCCATAGCTCCCGTCCTGGGAAATATGGTATTAATACTGAATGAACAGATGGTGCAGGGTGTGTTACTTAAGACAGTTTTGCCAGGAGGTAAATTTATGCTTTATAAATGTACTTCAAAACTATGCTATTTGATTTAATCACTTAATGCAAAGACAGCTGCATACTATATTTGCCTTAACTGCAGTTATATGGGTTATCTGCCAATCTGTTAATTATAGTATTTTGAAAGGCTTCAGAAAAAAAAAAAAAACAGTAATTACACAGATTGGGAAAGGGGGAGGAACATTTTTGAAGCCTAAATTCAGACATTCATTCCCAGTGAACACAAACTTATTGAAGATTTAGAAAACCTGTTAAGAAAGTGGGAGTAGATGTGATGGCTTTCCTTCGAAAGGGGCTTCTGTGCGCGTTCTCACTCTGCATTAGCCACTGTGGGTAACTGCCTGGGAGATGGGAACTGTGTGATGTTCCAACTGGGCAAAGCCCCAGCCCATTTGCCGAGGTCTTGGAACCACTGCTCGATTCTCTGAAATTAAAAAGAGGAGGAGGATGGTGATGAGGAGGAAGACCGGGATTAGGAGGAAAAGAGGGAGTAAGACGGGGAGGGGGAAAAAAGAGGGAAGAGGAAAAGGAGGAGGACAAGGATGGGGAGGAGGTTCAACTCTAATTGTAAACCTGATTCCGTCCTTGCTGTTCTCATACTTTTCCACAATCTGCTTGCTCCCTGATTTCTCTGTGCCTAAATCTTCTCTGCTAAACAGTTGCAGAAATGATTAAGCAGATTTAATTAATACTGTATCAGTGAAGAGGAATATTTCAAGTTTTAGTCTGGCAACTTTCTTTTCTTGCCAAGGACTAAATGCCACATACTTGAAGGAGAAATCTGGCCCATTTCTCCTACCCTCTGGGGATTCATGTTCATTGAATTTCATTGTCATTTTAAGAACAAGATTTCCTCACTGTGGGCAATTGTACCAGGATGAAAGGACTGAATGGGATCCAGGCTGTAAATCAAAAAATTGGGGAAAGAGTATTACAGGTTATCTGGTCCACTTCTCTATTTTCACAGATGAGGAAACCAAAGACCCTTTAAACTGATTCAGTTTCCCAGATTGGTTAAGGAATAATGGGGCTTTGACCATGAACCCTCTTCTATCACTTTAAGCTCTTCTCATCTACTCAGACTCTATAAAGTAACAGGAAGTAAACAGAAAGAGCAGAGAATTAATTTTCCTGTATTCGTCCATAGGCTGAACTGGCTGGAACTGTCTTTGGGCAAAATTTAAAAGCGGCAATAATAACAGTCACCATAACTGTTTGCCTAGGGCCTCCATGTTCCACAGTTACTGGCACCATTCACACCTGGAACACTGCCCCATGGACACTGCAGCCTGAGTGCTGCCTACTTTGTGCTAGGTATTTTCCAAACATCATCTCAATTAAAACTGCCAAAAACTGACAATGCAAATGTCTCCTGAACTTCACAGACAGTGCTCTCAGAGCCTGAGTAACTTGTTTAAGTCACACAACTGATTTCTAGTAGAGTCTTATATTCAGACTTGGATTTACTGAATCAAAAAATACTATATTGACCATCCCAAGAAAATGTGCTTGTTTCTTGGCAACCTCCTTTCAAATATTCCCATTAGTTCTCTGAGGCCCTTTACTATATCTGCTCTCCCTAGCCTAGAGCCATTTTGTGGCTTGCTACTCCTAGGGGTACTCTCTGTACCACAGTTCAACAGACGGACATCTCACTTGCATACCCAGGCTATATGCAATGTTCAACAAGCCTCAAGTGATGAACTGATACATGTTTAGACAAGGGCACCAAAGCACACATTGAGAACTCACCTCCTTTTTTTGTTGTAAGTATACATTTCCATACAATCTTATCAATGCTGATACCTAGGTGTCCATCTGACCTACTGGAGTAGAATTACTTCAACTTCTTGTGTTAGGCAGAAGGAGAGGAGAATACCAGGACTGGCAGGTAAAGAGGAGTTAGAGGGGGCAGGCCTGGCTTTTTGTACTTCTCAAATAATATTTAAATGAATATTGTACCTAATCTATGAAGAAGCTAGAAGGTACTTATTTCTTTAGTGGTCTCTATTATTTCCACTTCCTTGAGGTAAAAATTATGGACAATGCAATCTCTCTGAGCCTTTACATCTCTGCTTTGAACCCATACCATATATTAAAAACAAGTGTTTCATTGAAATTTTAAATGTATGCCTACAACCACAATCTTCATGTTTTAGGGCAATATAATTATCAATATTCTCTGGCTGCTCTGTTTATTTTTGTAATATCTCAAATTTTTCAAAGAAATATTAATCATCTTTGAATGAAGCAACTTTATCATCTACCAGTTAAAAAAGTGGTTTGATTTCTGGTGTATTATAAATATTGATATTTTATCAACAGTTTTTTCTATAGCTTTTGAGATTATCATGTTTTCCTTTTATTCCAAGGGTGAGCAAAATTTTCTAGAAAGGACCATACAGTATATATTTTCGGTTTTTTGAACTATATTATCCTTGTTGCAGCCAATCAACTCTGCTATTGTAGAATGGAAGCAATTACAGACCATGGGTAAATGAGTGGGCATAACTGTTTCCCAATAAAACTTTATTAACAAAAAAAGGAGGTTCATGGATGAGAGACTAGCATTCCAAAATACGAAAAATTCTTTCTGGTTGATATTGAAGTGCTTTATGTAACAGAGTTGAGTGTGAGAGAGACAGTGTGTGTCTGTGTGTGTCTGTGTGCTTCTTTATAGTATAAAATTGCTTTCAGGAAAGTTGTGCAACTAGCCCAATTACCAATTTCTGTTCTTCCAAAGAAGGAATTACTCCTAGGAAGTATATTGACTCCGGGGAATTCCAGCTGGTTAGATTCACAGCCCCACATAGAAAACCTAGGTGCCTCCTGGCATCCTTGTTTAACCAGCACAACTTCTCCCAATCCTTCTTCTGGATACTGTGATTTAGAGTTTAAAAAAAACTCCGCCAGTTAGCAAAGATAAAATCTGTGTCTGCCATTATCCTTATTGCTTTGGAGTGATTACTGAAACAAAGGACCAAAATTACCTTTATTCAATCATCTAACAAATGGAAGCCTTCTTTTTATAGATAATTTGTGTTTTTCTTAATTATATTTCATTTTATTTTTTAAAATGTAGAAAAAAACACCAGGTCCACTCAAATACAGTCATTTGCTTTGTCACTGAAAAAGCAAATTAATAGAAAAAAAGATAAGTCTTCTCAACAAATGATGCTGGAACAATTGGCCATTCATATTGAAAACTATGAATTTAGACACAGATTTTATACTCCTCACAAAAAATAACTCAAAACAAATCACATTCCTAAATGCAAGATGCAAATCTGCAAACCTGCTAGAAGATAACAGAGGAGTACCTCTAGGCGACCTTGGGTCTGACAATGAGTTTGTAGATACAACACCAAAAATATAAGAAAATATGGTAATTCATAAAAATTAAAAATTTTTGCTCTGTGAAAGAGAATGACCAAGTAAAAGAACTCTAGACCAACTCGTGCATGCTAAGTCACTTCAGTTGTATCCAGCTCTTTGTGATCCTATGGACTGAGGCCTGCCAGGCTCCCCTGTCCATGGGATTCTCCACGCAAGAATACTGGAGTGCATTGCCATACCCTCCTTCAGGGGATCTTCCTGACCCAGTGATTGGACCCAAGTCTCTTATGTCTCCTGCGTTTGCAGGTTGGTCTTTACCACTAGCACCACCTGGGACTGCTTAAGCCCGGGATTGCTTAAGACCAAGACTGCTTAAAACCAAGACTCTAAAAGTTCAAGCGGATGTGCTAATTGATAAGTAACTATCTGTCAGAACCAAGCTCACCACTATCTTAAGAAAAACAACAAAATCAAACATTCAATTCCATATAAACATGATCCATGTGAAAACTACAATGTTGAGTGTCCAATATACAGTAAAATCATTACTAAACATGCCAAAGAACAAAACAATATAGACTAATTAAGAGGACAGCAACCTTAAATATTCTAATAATATGACTTCAAAATACATGAAGCAAAAACTGATAAAACTATAAAGAGAAAGAGACAAAGCCATAATTTCAGTAAGAAATTGCAATAGCCTTCTCTCAAAACTAAAAGAACATATAAATAGATCATCATCACTATAGTTACAGAGGATCTTACACACTGTCAACCAACTTGACCTAATCAGCATTATAGACCACTCAACCCTATGAGAATGGAATGTGTATTAATATTAGTTCACAGCCCAGCCAATCCACAAAGAAAACTCCAGGCCCAGATCACTTCACTGATAATTTCAACCAAATACTTAAGGAAGAAATATTTTCATTAAACATAAACTCTTTCAAAAAACTGAAAAGGAAATATATTCCCCAATTTATTTTATGAGAACCACATTACTCTGATATCAAAGTACAAGGACATTAATAAGAAAACTAGATGCTAATATCCCTCATGAATGCAGATGTAAAAATTCTAAACAAAATTTTAGCAAGTTGAGTCAAATAAAATATTAAAACTATAACATATTACAACCAAATTTGTTTTTTTCTAGAAAGTCAGGGTTGGTTGAACATTTGGAAATAAAAATAAATGTATTTTAACATATTAATAAACTTATCAAAAATACCAATTTAAGGGAAACAAAGAAGTCACTGAACAAAATCTAACATACCTGGTATATATTCCTAGAAAACTAGAAAAAAAGGAATTTACTCAACTGGATAAAAGGCATAAACAAAATTGCACACTACATAGTGAAAACCTAAACACTTTGAAATAAGACAAAGATTCCTAGTCAATATTATACTGGAGGTTCTAGCTAATGAAATAAATCATGAAAAATAAACTGAAACCATTCAGATTGGAAAGGAAAAATAAAACTCTTTTATTCGTAGATGACATGATTTTCTAGATGTAAAAGCTAACAGAATCTGCAAAGAATGCTGTCATCACTAATAAGTGGTTCAGTAAGTTTGCAGAACACAAGAACAATAAAACCAATATATAACAGAAGCAAAAAACCAGACTTTGAAATTTAAAAAATACCAATTACAATAATAACAAGAATTTAAGAGCGATAAATCTAATAAAAGAGGCACAAGACTTGTACCCTGAAAACTGCAAAAGATTGGTTAGAGAAACCAAAGAAATCTAAATAAAGAAGAAACAGACTTTGCTCATGGTTCAAAAGACTCAATGAGGTTAAGGGATCACTTCACCCCAAATTGATTTACATATTCAACATAATCCCATTCAAAATCTTCAAAGACTTGTTTTTCAGAAATTAAATATCTGATTCTAAAACTCTTATGGAAATGCAAAATTCCCAGAATAGCCAAAAAGCATTTTGAAAATTAAAATCAGATTTGGAGGATTAACACTAACAAAGTTTAAAGCTTAATATAAAGCTAGAACAATAAAGACAGTGTGATATAAATGTAAAGACAGCAAAATAGATCAACAGAACATAAATAAGGTCACATGTAAATGAACAACTGATTTTCCAAAAAGTGCAAAGATAATTCAGTGGAGAAAGGACAGTCTTTTTAACAAAGGTGCTGAATCAACTGAATATACACACACACCAAAAAAAAAAAGACAACTCATATTCATACCCCATCCAAAATATAAAAATTAACTGACAATAAATCACTGACCATAATATAAACATATATAATAAGCATTTAGTAAATTAGAAAAAAATCTTTGTGACTTTGAGTTAGGCAAAGATTTTTAGATACACAGAAAAATGGATGACCCATAAAAGAACAAATTAATAATTAGACTGCATCAAAATTAAAATTCTGCTTTTTGAAAGACATTGGAAAGAGAAGGAAAAGACAAATCTAAACTGGGAGGGAAATTACATATAAAATAAAGGATCTCTTAAAACTCATTAATTAGAAAAATAAACATGCCATTTAAAAATCTGCATAAGAGATATGGAGAGACACATCTAAGGAGACATACAAATAGAAATAAAATAGAAAATAAACACATGAAAAGTTGTCCAAATTGTTATTCATTAGGGAGATGTAAATTAAAACCACAATATAACATCACCACATGCCATTTAAATGATTACAATTAAAAAAGACTGATCATATCAAATTTTGGTGAGAATATCAACTAAAACTCAAACCCATGCTTTGATGGAGGGAATACAAATATTTCCCTTATGACCCAACAATTCTATGTAGGCCTTACCCAAGAGAAATAAAAGTGTTATATGGACATAAAAACTTTTTTAAGACTCTTCTTAGTATCTTTATTATTATAATAGTTGAAAAGCTGAAACAAATGTCTATCCTAGTGGTATGAGTAAGCAAACTGGACATCTCAACAACGCACTACTACTCAGAAATGAACCACAAAAACATACAGCATATATCTCACCGATGGGCTGAGCAAAAGAAGTCAATACAAAGATAACACATACTTCATGTAATTTTACTCATGAAATTCTAATACAGAAAAATTAATTGGCTGCACAGAGAGCAAGTCAGTGGTCGTCTGTGACCAGGAGTGGGAAACTCACAAATGTGGAATTTGGCTGAAAAGTGACACAACTGAGCTTTTGGGGATATTGGAAATGACTGGCATGAAGATTTATCAAACATATTAAAGTCTACAGCTAAATCTGGTACATTTCACTGAATATAAATTATACCTTACTAAAGGTGACTTCAGCTACAGTTCATCTTATCTCCACGAAACATCCTGACCAGAATACCCATTCGATAGTGAACGGTGAATCTACAAAATTTTCTGTACTTAATGTAATTGAATTCATCTTTATTTCAAAAAAAGAATGGGCATCAAAGGAAAGTTTGAAAATAACCTTCTAGAGATATACCAGCTTGTTTTCAAAACAATCATTTATATAACTGAGATTAAAATGGAACTGGCCGTTTCAGCTAAAGCAGATAAAAATCTGAGTTGCTGAAACTTGTTTAGCTGCTCTATAAAATAGCTGCAGTATCATTGGCACTTATTAGGCATGAATCGTGATGCAACCTTCCTGTTCAAAGACATTAGCAGAACAGCTGCATCCTGAGTTATATGATGTGTTTGAGGGCAGCATAAAGTCTGTAAGTCCAAGAAGGCTATGGGGGTTCATGCAATGGTTCCCATTAATAGCAATGACTCTTAACTTGGCTTGTGCTTTCAAACCCTGATTTAGTCCAGTTCATACCATTTTCCCTCCTTGGCATGGAACTACAGCTACAGTTTTGGAGAAAGCAAAATGGAAGTTGACATCAAAAGATGTGGCTTTGATTCTCACTCTTGCCGTTTAAACTGTGTGACCTTAGGTTGATAATTGATTTATCTGGTTTTTTTTTTTATTTTCTTCATCTGCAAAATGCAGATCACTGTTCCCATCACATGACTGTTTTAAACATTCAATTCTGTAATGTAATGAGGGAATTAGTAATCATAAGCTCGGAGTAAACAATGGTTGGACAGGAAATCAGAGTCTGGTGTAAAAAGCTAAAATGTGGGAGGCCACTCAGAAATGATGCTACAGATACCAGGGGATGAGCGAACTACGAGCCTAGAGGAGGATTAACTGAAGGTTGCTCTCCAGGGCAGGCTGGCTCTCAAGTCCAACAGAGGAAATATTAGCAAAGTGGTAGTCTAGGTTGCAGAAAGTGAAGAGGAACTAAAAAGCGTCTGGATGGAAGTGAAAGTGAAGAGTGAAAAAGTTAGCTTAAAGCTCAACATTCAGAAAATAAAGATCATGGCATCTGGTCCCATCACTTCATTGCAAATAGATGGGGAAACAGTGGAAACAGTGTCAGACTTTACTTTTTTGGGCTCCAAAATCACTGCAGATGGTGACTGCAGCCATGAAATTAAAAGACACTTACTCCTTGGAAAGGAAGTTATGACCAACCTAGATAGCATATTGAAAAGCAGAGACGTTACTTTGCCAACAAAGGTCCATCTAGTCAAGGCTATGGTTTTTCCTGTGGTCATGTATGGATGTGAGAGTTGGACTGTGAAGAAGGCTGAGCTCCGAAGAATTGATGCTTTTGAACTGTGGTGTTGGAGAAGACTCTTGAGAGTTCCTTGGACTGCAAGGAGATCCAACCAGTCCATTCTGAAGATCGGCCCTGGGATTTCTTTGAAGGGAAGGATGCTGAAGCTGAAACTCCAGTACTTTGGCCACCTCATGCGAAGTGCTGACTCATTGGAAAAGACTCTGATGCTGGGAGGGATTTGGTGCAGGAGGAGAAGGGGACGACCGAGGATGAGATGGCTGGATGGCATCACGGACTCGATGGACGCGAGTCTGAGTGAACTCCGGGAGTTGGTGATGGACAGGCAGGCCTGGCGTGCTGCGATTCATGGGGTCGCAAAGAGTTGGACACGACTGAGCGACTGAACTGACTGAGTCTAGGTTGCAATGTTAGCTGAACTGGATTAAATACTGGGTTAACTCAGGTTACCCTCCTTCTAGCTTAATCTGATCAAGTATCTAACTGTAATCCAATCCACAGAGAGGAAGAAAAGGACCTCTCCCCACCCTCATAAAAAACCTTCCTCAGGAATAACTGCCAAATAAGAATGTCTTATTTAAACTGGGCAATTTCATGAGATAAACAGCACCTCTGACAGGCTTCCACTTTCGGAAAAGTCACTTGACAAATGCAGGTCTTCATACCTGAAATACCAACGTTCTGCTTTAGGGTCTGAGGATTTCTATACCACTCTGAGGAGAACAAAGTCTTATATCTGAGGTTAACTTGGATTTTTTTTTTTTAAGAAGGAAGTGTTAGAATCCATGGTGGCTGCCTCCCAAGAAATCTCGATAAAAAATAAGACTGCATTCTTTTGATAAGTGTGCACTGCTTCGTTAATATCATGTCCTCCTAGTTCCCTAAGAAAGGCCAATGTAAACTGACCACTGCATGAGTAATAGACTTACACACCAAAGAGAAACTTAACCTGAACCAGGATGATTTTTGTCTACAAAGCTCTTACTGCAAAGCCTTTCCAGGAAGTTGCCTATCAAGCCCTAGCCACATCCAGAACTAAATCTTTTGCAAATTTACAAAGTGAATTTGTGCATGAGGGGCAAAGTACCAAAACTATGTATGGGAGTTACCAAAAAAAAAAAAAAAAAATCCTGCTGACAACACGCAGGGAATTTGGAGAAAATTTATCACTTAGGCCAGTAATTGACAACACTGTCTTTGAGACACTGCAGTTTGCTTGCAATAATAGTCTTAAAGTTTGTTTTACAATGCTCTGCCACAATAACCCAATTCACTTTCACTGGAAAAAAATACTTATCATAGAGCACTTTTATGAGGAGATTGGGAAACTTTAACAAAAATTAACAAATACAAGTTTTTAAATTTATACTAGAGTTAGCAATATTGAACATTTATTACTCTAGAAACCATTAACTTCCATAAGGCAGGGCTAAGAGTTCCCAGCATGTTTGGAATTTAGATACAACCAACAGATGCTAATTTTTCTTGAACAAATTGAGTATCTGCTCTATGCCCAATACTGTGTAGGGGAATAAATAGTTGTTCAAGCGTATAGGTGAAGGTTTAATAGGAAAGCTCATATTTCTCAAAAAAATTTTCTCTATAGAATTCCATTCTTTAGCAAGTAAAACTACCAGTTCTGTAACTATGTTCATAGAAAAATTTAAATTAAAATTAAAAATTTAAGTATTTCTATTGCAAAGATCCTAGCTAAGTTTACTTTATTTTTTCCCCTGCAGAGGAAATTTTATGCACAAAATGTTGACAAATGCAGTGGTGATCACTGATAGAAGTGGAAGCAGAAACCAGAGAAATGATTTTAACTTATCAGTGATGTATTAAAACATAATCTTTCTTTATTGGATAAAACACAAAGTAAGTACTCACACAATCAGTTTCCACTTAAGTCAAAGAACAATTTTGACCAAATCTTTTGTTTTGCCAAAGATAAAAGCTTTTGTTAGAAGAGAGAAAGATAAAGAAAACTGAAAAATAAATTTGAAAAAGCCTTCTTTCTCTTCCAAATTCTAGCAATTATATGCAATGATAACATCAATGAAAATCTAGGCTTCTAAGTTTCAAGTATTTTCTGTGGCTATTATTTTATGTTCTTCATACAGAGTTTCTTATTAAGAATACAAAGAGCTTGGCTTTATCACTTTTATATTTTCTCACTTTAAGTTAGCTTTTCAGGAATGGAAGATTTCTTAAGAACTGACTTAAGAATTAACTAATTTAGTATTTTATATTAATTTTTTCAATAGCTACAGAAAAGCCTGTGGATATGCTCCCTCCTTTTTTTGCCCCAAGTAGTTACTTAAAAATAGAGCTAATTTTAATAGAAACAAAAAGAATATAATCACACCCTTAAATCTGGAAAAAGATGTATCTCATATTCTACTTGTATCTCAGATATATTTCTAGAAAATGTTATGCTACAGTATTTTAGAAAGAAGAAACAGCCCCCTTTCTGAAAATATATTTATCTATTCAGAAAGAGAAAGATGGGCTGAAGACAGAGTGGGGAAGGGGGTCTGAGGAATGGGGCAGGTAGTGGAGATCAAAGTCAAAGTAGCATGGACTCTCCTGCCCTCTAGTGGCTGGATTCTGGGGAAAAAATTAAACTGTTCCATGGATTTCTTTTCTTCTCATGGGTTTTATTTTCTCTTTGAAAATTTAAACTAAATACAAACGTGTTTAGCAATTGGCAACATTTCTTGGAGTATTAGGAACAGTCTGATTTTATTCCATCAGGCATATTTATGATCTGGTCTGTATATTTTCAGTCATTGAGGTAGCATTCCAAACACAAAGTCAGCACTTTGTAAAAGGCACCGGTGGAAAGTCGTCCCCAGTTGTCCCCCAAATTCAATAGCATAGTTTCATAATCATCCACACGTTTTACTCAGTTATCTCCATTTCTCTTAAACATCTAACTCTTTTTAATACCTTGAAGCTTAAGAAGTAAGATAAGTCTGGCCCAGTGGTGTCACTGTTGCACCGTTATGTACATACATGAACCAGCGATGGTTGTCAAAACCAACATATCTGATGTTCACATCATGAGCCTCATATTTAGGTGCGGGTGTAAGGTTAGTTCATCTGTTACATTTATTATTGTATCTCTAAAAGTTGTACGCTAATCCTCGATGTATTTATCCTTAAATTTTCCCTTTAAATGGGACTCTACTTTCAAAAACTTACACTGAGATATCTTAATAGTGTTCATTGCTAATCTCAACCTGTCAATTTGTAATGCATTTCCATATATAGAATGAGCTTTATAATCACATATGATTCCAACTGACTATACATACACAAATGCTTTTAAACTTCTCAAAATATTAATTTACCACAAAATGGGTTTGTTCTATAACTTAATATTAAATCACTATCAAACAAACATAGACATTTAATCAAGCTTATGCAGGACTCTTGGCTCAGTAGTAAATGGAGTAATAATCAAAATATAATTTTGTTAGGACTTCCCTGGTGGTGCAGTGGCACGGGTCTTGAGTTTGATCTCTGGCAGGGAACTAGATCCCATGTGCCACAACTAAGAGTCTGCATGCTGCAACGAAGATCAAAGATCCTGTGTGTTGCAACTAAGACTCGGTGCAAATAAAATATACATATGCATGCATGCATGCTAAATCACTTCAGTTGTGTCCAACTCTGCAACTTCACAAACTGTAGCCCAACAGGCTCCTCTGTCCATGGGGATTCTACAGGTAAGAATACTAGAGTGGGTTACCATGCTCTCTTCCATAGGGTCTTTCTGACCCAGAGATTGAACCCTCATCTCTTATGTCTCCTGCATTGGTAGGTGGATTCTTAACCAGCAGCACCACCTGGGAAGCCATATATTATACATATGTGTGTATATACATATATATATAATATTGCTTATTTTTGTTTTTCTGTATCTGTCACAAAACTTAGTGGCTGGAATGACAGGATACTGATGGGAGGTTTGCCTTATATTTTCATGAAGAATGTAGATGAAAATAAATTAACACCAACTCACAGACACAATCTGAGAGACAATAAACTTCAACAGCAACTGAAAACGTTGTTCATCTGCAGCCTACTCCTGTCAAAGAGCGAGCCGAATCTGAACCGTCTTCAGAGAGCATTCTACTAGAAATTTCTACATAGTGATGATGATGAACTCTCATGGTTTAATATCTGAACTTCTGAAAGTGCAGCTCAATAAGTTAATGACAATAATCAGCTATTATCCATTCATCTTCTTGGCTCCAATTTCAAATGTGCAAGATTAATACTTGGCTAATTCCCCTCAATGAAATTAATATGGGAAGATACTATTACTATAAATCATTTAAGTACTGAATTCCTTTAAAAAGAATTCAAATCACATTTAAATACTTGTGTTCAATGAAAAGAGTCACTCATTGTCAGGAAACCTGAGTTTTAGTCCCAGTTTAACCACATATTGCTGGTAATTTTGAAGATGGTTCCTCTATAATATCAGTGGATTAGATTCTTCTATAATTTAAAATTTTTAATCTTATGGAAAGTCAAGGATTTTCAGGCCTCTTATTTAGTATTCACTTTAGAATGACCCCATGCCAGATCCATAATATGTGATCAAGGTTTTGGTCAAATTTAATAACCTAGAAAGATGTAGATATTGGAATACTAAAATATACCCATACATAAGAACTCACCAAGGAAGAGTAGCCAACTTGGAAACATATCTGACTGTAAAAGGACTGGCTTGTACTCTACAACCTAATGTTCTAATATCAGCTAAATTACTTTGTTGTAACTTTGTGGGCATGCCAAAAGCTGATCCAGTATTTCCCTGTCCAGCTCCATGCTCTCTGTGTGCAAGACAGGCACAGAGGGTTTCCTTTTTACCACTCACAACTCAATTAATTTCTTAAACATAATAACTACATGCTCTCTAACTTCCTTGCTTTTAACTCCTTTCCAGTTCCTTTAGGAAAAAAAAAAAAACTTTCTCTCTCAAAAAGAAAATGTAATATGGCCTGCTATATGATACATGCAATATTTCATGGGGGAAAAAAATTTGATTCTGGCTGGATTGGTCCAGCCAGAAGCTTAAAATTTGTTGGGAAAGAGAATATATAGCCAAATGACTTTATTAGATCAAAGTCTGGTGGAGTAGAGATGTGCTTCCTTAAAATGTTTTTCTTGGAACTTCAGTCTCACCAGATATTTTTGGTCAATTTGGTTTGGAAAATGGTATCCCACACTCAGTGAAGATTTATAATATATTGCTGTATTTGACATTCTGAGAAGCCTGACATAAAACAAATCTCTTTAACTGAGTTTAACCATTGATCCAACAAATTATTTTTAGACCATACACGATTTTTTTTAGTAGGTAATATGCAAAAAATTCTATGCCGGAGATAATTTTTAAGTTTTACCTGTTTATTGCTACCAACCCCTCTCCATGGAGAATTCCATGGACAGAAGAGTGTGGCGGGTTACAGTCCAAGGGGTCACAAAGAGTTGGACACAACTGAGCGACTAACACCTTCACCATCACCCTCTACCCCTCATCCCCTGCATGCATGTGGCTCAGTCATGTAATCCCATGGACTCCTGCCTGCCAGGCTCTTCTGTCCATGGACTTTCCCAGGCAAGAAAAATGGAGTGGGTTGCCATTTCCTTCTCCACAGAGATGAAATTTTATAAGCATAAGAAAAAAGATGAGTTCTGATTAACAATAATCAGTGTTCTAAGTACTTGCCATGGGAAGCACTTTAACACATATTAGCTCATTAAAGAGATAACTTGATGAAGAATAAATGATTTGAGCTAGGTCTTGAAGAACGAATCCAGGGACAGGCTAAAGAAAAGGTTATTTCAGAAAAATGTAAGTGTTAATAGAATCATGGAGGCCAGGATATACCAATCATGTTTTGAAAATTATAAACAGAGTGACAGGACTAGCACTTCTCTGAACCAGAACTGGAGGATCAGATTGGAAAACTCAGGGCCAAGTTGTAGACTAAGCAAAGTATGGACATGCTTCTACACAGCAGAATACCTAAGACGCATCTGAGTAGAGTGGCAGGATTGCACAACTAGTCCAAATGAGTAGTGTCAGTGACACAAATGGGTCAAAAAACTTAAAAACACAGAAGCCTTACTCTTGGAAGCAAAATCAGGACTCACAAAGAACCAGCGCATTACACTTCCAGAGTTCTTGAGCACATCCAGGGTTTTCTTTGATCTCCACAAAAGTGTTTGACTTAGCTTCCTCCTCTAACAAAGTCTGAAAGTGAAAGTTGCTCAGTCATGTCTGACTCTTTGAGACCCCATGGACTATACAGTCCATGGAATTCTCCAGGCCAAAATACTGGAGTGGGTAGCTTTTCCCTTCTCCAGGGATCTTCCCAACTCAGGGATAAAACCCAGGTCTCCCTCAAAGCTGAGCCACAGGGGAAGCTCCTTCAAACATCGGTATTTAGCACATACCAAACACTAGTTTTTCTATGTCAATTGTTTAAAAATTTAACAGAATACGACATAAGTAGATAATCTAGGGGTTTTCCTGGTAGCTCAGATGGTAAAGAACCCGCCTGCAATGCGGGAGATCTGGGTTTGATCTCTGGCTTGGGAAGATCCCCATGAGGAGGGGCATAGCAACCCACTCCAGCATTTTTGCCTGGAGAATCCCCATGGAGAGAGGAGCCCAGTGGGCTACAGTCCATGGGGTTGGAAAGAGTTGGACATGGGTGAGCAACGCAGAATAGCACAGTCTAGACCAAGGACAAAGACAAGAACAATAAAAGGTCTTCCTAGGAGACAGGAAATGTGAAGTGGGGCTTGGAATCAAGGTCACGCTAGGAGCCAAGATAACCATTTTGACTGCTGATTGCAGAATGAAAGTAAACTCTTCCCCTTCTGGTCTCTGCTCAAGACACACCCTCACAAAACAGGGATAGACACCCTCAGTGATCACAAAGCACTGCCCTGGGGGAGGACAGTGCTACTAGGTTATATTTGAAATTCAAGTAAAGGAAGTTTCTCCCCTAACTAACCAGTCTGTGCCCAGGCTAACCATTAGCTAGAGCAGTGGTAAACCACGTTCCAAATGCTATACCCAACCACCATCCTCTTCGTCTCCAATTATTCTCCTTCCACAAAATTTTGAAACGCTAGCCACTCAGGAGTTAGAGATACCCTTTGTATGGGGACTTCAATGTCTGCTTGTGAGAAACAGAAGTGCCATGGTCCTTGCTCCTCTCTTGCAGAACTTTGTAACTGATAATGATATGCACTCTCCCTAACCAGGGAGGAAGACTTTTCCCTCATGTCACCAAACCTACCCAAGTCCTTCAGTGCCTCTTCCTCCAGTTCCATGACCTGGAGTGTTTGTCAGCATCAGGGCACTGCTGCTGGATTCAAGCAAACTGTCAACGGGAAACATTCACTCAAGGACAAGAGGGTGCCACGTGCCTTCCTTGCAGCTTCTGGGTCCTTACATCAGGCGGTTCTTTCCCCTGCATCCCACTTTAAGGCCTTGAATTCCTTCTGTTCCTTCTTCCTCAGCAGCCATATTCTGATATTGTTTTGGGGAATTAAAACACTGTGTATTAAGAACTTAAACTTCTTCCTCTAATACTTTTGCCAGCAGCTACTTTGAGAGTTTGCTTATATTTTACTGTGGGCTGGGGAGGGGGAAAATTTTTTTTTTTTTTTTTTAGGAGAGGGATAGAAAGAAAGACAGGTGAGGGGCAGAAGGAGTGGAGTGAGAGCTATGCAGTGCATAGAAAAACAGGTATTCCACAGTTCCAGATACAATCTCACTACATATTTGCGCTATATTCACATAAGTCCACCTAACCTTCCCTATACATTCTTCCAAGACAGATTTCTTTTCTTTCTTCTTTTTATCTTTTTGTTTGGCATCATTTATGTATGTGTTGAAACCAGGTAATGAGATGATTTTGCCAAGTGATCGGAGTTAGAGATCCAATTCATTTCCCATGGGCCACTCTGCATTTCCCTCCATGACACTCGAGGAGTTTATGTAGAGTTTCTAGGTTAGCCAGGAGTCCTGGGTGAACCTGCCCTGCTTGCCAGACATGTGCGGCCGTTCTAGACTGAAGATGGAGCAAAGAAACTGCGCAGCACGGAGTATGGGAAAAGGACTGAGAAAGGAGCAGGTGAGGGGATGAATTTGCAATCCCTTCTTTGAGAGTGAAGATTGGAGTAAGACAGAGATCAGTCAAAGGATCTTTAAGAAAGTTTAATGAGCATAAACCTAAAGCTCGTAAATGAAATAAATACTTCAGTCTCCGTTCAGTTACATATTTTAGTTGCCAGTCTGCGCTTCTTTGAATACAGCCCATTTATCATCAATCATAGTTCATCCACTGGTCGTGTTGTGAAAGTCAGCTTCAGACTTCAAGTCTACCATGTAATATGTACTGGGAATCTGAAGAGGGCTGACAGGAAAGCGAAAGTGATTGGGAAGTTGATAAATAAGCTACGGACAGAAAAGACTGAGTTATCAGGGACAGTGCATTTTGCTATCAGAGAGTAAAGACAATGAGACTTCACGACACTGTCTGATCCCTTAACTTCCACAAGCTTCATTTCCTTCATTTGTCAAAAAGGTATTGAGAGCACCTCTTCTAGATGAAGTCTGACAACAATTCTGAGAATGAGCTGTGGTTCTTCAGTCCTTGTAGTAAAACAATGGGTTGGAACTGGGGTTCTCCCTGACAGTCACAGTCAGATGGCCTTTCCCTTCAGTTTACCTCAGCAATGAGCCCTCTTAGTCTCACTAACCAGAGTCCTTAAGGTTATGACACTTCTCGAGGAAATGTTTGCAGTCACTGCTCCTTCTTCTTCTTATTTTTTCAATCCAAGGCAAAGATTAAAAGATTTGCAGGAATTAGCTCTTATCTATTTCTTTAAGAGAGGCATCAAATCATCTTTGACAGTTGTGAACAACACTGAAAAAAAATCACAAGGACAGAAACAGTGTTGGTATTGCAAGGGAACTGCTCCAATGGGCATAAATATTTTCACTAAAAGGAGGGGGTTGTTTGGTGGAGGGAGAAGGGAAGACTGGGGAAGATCCTACAGAGGCTGTCCTGACAGTCACTGAACCTTTAATCAATCATCTGTTTCCAGGAAACATTCACTGTCTAAAGAGTTCATGCAGGACACAGGTGAAAAAAAAAATATTGGGCCAAAGAGTACTCTGGTTATCAACTCTTACCTCATTTATCAAACATTACAACTCTAGGTGTTGAGTATTTTGTTAATACTTTGATTATACTTCAAGCCAAATCTACACTCTATAAAACTAAAATATCTAGATTATGGTTTTACTTCACTTTTTCATCATGCCACCTCTAAGGATGCTTCTCAGAGGACTTCAGATGGTTCACAGACTAAAGTACAGAGGAAATATTCTCTGCAGGGTATCAACTAGTACCACTGGAACAGACTATTCTGATTATCATTAGTACTACCTAAGGTAGAAGTCAAAGAGATAAACAAGGCCTTAGTACTAATATTTATGAAGATTTACTGTTTGTCCAGTAGATGTTGTACTCAGGTTTATATATTGTGGAAAGTGGGCTTGATTAAATAAGACACATAAAATATATTCTTTTTTATAATAAAGACTATCTTGGGGAGTAATTTCAATTGAGCAAGAAGTAACTTTCCTTCAAGGACATTCAGGTTAAAACCATTCTGCCAGCTTCGACCTAGACACCAAGCACTCCTACGGACACTATCCACTGGCCCTAAGTTTCAGCAATGTCTGCAGGAACAAACAGCAGCAGCATTCTGCCCTTCAACCCCATGAAACTTTGTGTAATTTTCCTGCTTCCTCATAGAGTGAGGAATATCCATGATTTATCACCATTCTATTCAGTTCAGTTCAGTTCAGTCGCTCAGTCATGTCCAAGTCTTTGTGACCCCATGAATTGCAGCATGCCAGGGCTCCGTCCATCACTAACTCCCAGAGTTTACCCAAACTCATGTCCATCGAGCCGGTGATGCCATCCAGCCTTCTCACCCTCCGTCGTCCCCTTCTCCTCCTTCCCCCAATCCCTCCCAGCATCAGAGTCTTTTCCAATGAGTCAATACTTTGTATGAGGTGGCCAAAGTATTGGAGTTTCAGCGTCAGCATCAGTCCTTCCAAGAAACACCAAGGACTGATCTCCTTTAGGAGAGACTGGTTGGATCTCCTTGCAGTCCAAGGGACTCTCAAGAGTCTTCTCCAACACCACAGTTCGAAAGCATCAATTCTTCAGCACTCAGCTTTCTTCACAGTCCAACTCTCACATCCATACATGACCACTGGAACAACCATAGCCTTCACTAGATGGACCTTTGTTGGCAAAGTCAAAGTTAAATAAGAAGTTTGAAAAGAAGGAAAAGAGAAAAAAGTTGCAGAAGATGCAAACTAGCATTGAGCCCACTGGCATTATTTTTGGTTTCATTTACCTTGATCTGGTCAAGTCTGTTCCAAAATTATTCTATCATTTATTTATTTGTACTTACTGAGTACTTATAAAGGTCTTATTATTTATTTATATATAGTATGTGAGATTTTGTAAATTCTGCTTTTCCCAAAGTGTAATTGACCTTGTCCTTTTGTTTTCCATTGACTCTGAGGAAGAAAATATTTAACTTTCATATTTAATAGTAGAAATTTTATAATAGTCTTGGGGCTAAAGATCTTCTCCTTTTCTCTAAATCAATTTTCTTCCTGCCTTCCTTCTTTCCCTCCCTCACCTCTCTCTACATTGCTGAGTAACACTCCTGAGCTAATATTATTTCCCTCACCTCTGCATGGGATAACACTTCTAAGAGGGGACTAGAGAAAAGATATTGTATGATAATCCTAGAAAGCATTCATCATAGTCCTCCTTTCAGCAATGAGGACACTGAAGTTCAGAGAAGTCACCTTCTGGCACAAGGTCACATGGCAACTAAAGAGCCTCTTGATAAAGGTGAAAGAGGAGAGTGAAAAACTGACTTAGAACTCGACATTCAGAAAACGAAGATCATGGCACCTGGTCCCATCACTTCATGGCAAATAGATGGGGAAACAGTGGAAACAGTGACAGACTGTATTTTCTTGGGCTACAAAATCACTACAGATGGTTACTGAAGCCATGAAATTAAAAGACACTCGCTCCTTGGAAGAAAAGCTGTGACAAACCTAGACAGCATATTAAAAAGCAGAGACGTTACAATACCAACAAAGGCTGGTTTAGTCAAAGCTATGGTTTTTCCAGTAGTCATGTATGGATGCGAGAGTTGGACCATAAAGAAGGCTGAGCACTGAAGAACTGATGCTTTTGAACTATGGTGTTAGAGAAGACTCTTGAGAGTCCCTTGGACTGCAAGGAGATGAAACCAGTCAATCCTAAAGGAAATCAGTCCTGAATATTCACTGGAAGGACTGATGTTGAAGCTGAAATTCCAATACTTTGGCCACCTGATGCGAAGAAGTGACTCATTGGAAAAGACCCTGATGCTGGGAAAGACTGAAGGCGGGAGAAGGGGACAACAGAGGATGAGATGGTTGGATGGCATCACTGACTCAATGGACATAAGTTTGAGCAAGCTCCAGGAGTTGGTGATGGACAGGGAAGCCTGGAGTGCTGCAGTCCATGGGATCACAAAGAGTCAGACATGACTGAGCTACTTAACTGAACTGAATAAAGCCCATAAGGTACAAAATTTAAAGCAACATGATGTAACTATCTGCTGTAAATGGTTATGTTCAAGACACATTAATAGTGGAAAGAACATGCTTGGGAATGAGTGTGGGTTTGTGCTTTAATGGATTTACCATTATTAATTAAAAAAAATCACATAACACAAATTTTAAATACATACACCATCTAAAACTTTTAGAAAAGAGTGGCATATATAAATGCTTCATTCATTAATAAAGCATTGTATGAGTAGGAACATTTCTAGAGCTATTTAACAGGAAAATGACAAAACATATTATTTTGACAGGACTGGTCAATTTGATAACTTTTAATCAAAAAAGTCATAAATGTGTGGCTTAGCTAATATATAATAACAATGATCTGTGCTTTCAGATATTTCAAATCCTAAAAGATGATGCTGTGAAAGTGCTGTACTCAATATGTCAGCAAATTTGGAAAACTCAGCAGTTGCCACAGGACTGGAAAATGCCAGTTTCATTCCAATCTCTAAGAAAAGAAATGCCAAAGTTTGCTCAAACTACCAAACAATTGCACTCATCTCACACGCTAGTAGAGTAATGCTCAAAATTCTCCAAGCTAGGCTTTAGCAATATGTGAAACGTGAACTTCCAGATGTTCAAGCTGCATTTAGTAAAGGCAGAGGAACCAGAGATCAAATTGCCAACATCTGCTGGATCATCAAAAAAGCAAGAGTTCCAGAAAAACATCTATTTCTGCTTTATTGATTACACCAAAGCCTTTTGACTGTGTGGATCACAATAAACTGTGGAAAATTCTGAAAGACATGGGAATATCAGACCACCTAACCTGCCTCTTGAGAAATCTGTATGCAGGTCAGGAAGCAACAGTCAGAACTGGACATGGAACAACAGATTGGTTCCAAATAGGAAAAGGATTACGTCAAGGCTGTATATTGTCACCCTGCTTATTTAACTTCTATGCAGAGTACATCATGAGAAACACTGGGCTGGAAGAAACAGAAGCTGGAATCAAGATTGCTGGGAGAAATATCAATAACCTCAGATATGCAGATGACACCACCCTTATGGCAGAACGTGAAGAAGAACTAAAGAGCTTCTTGATGAATGTGAAAGAGGAGAGTGAAAAAGTTGGCTTAAAGCTCAACATTCAGAAAACGAAGATCATGGCATCTGGTCCCATCACTTCATGGCAAATAGATGGGGAAACAGTGGAAACAGTGGCTAACTTTATTTTTTGAGGCTCCAAAATCACTGCAGATGGTGATTGCTGCCACGAAATTAAAAGATGCTTACTCCTTGGAAGGAAAGTTATGATCAACCTAGATAGCATATTAAAAAGCAGAGATATTACTTTGTCAACAAAGGTCTGTCTAGTCAAGGCTGTGGTTTTCCCAGTGGTCACGTATGGATGTAAGAGTTGGACTGTGAAGAAAGCTGAGCACCGAATAATTGATACTTTTGAACTGTGGTGTTGGAGAAGACTCTTGAGAGTCCCTTGGACTGACTGCAAGGAGATCCAATCAGTCCCTCCTAGAGGAGATCAGTCCTGGGTGTTCACTGGAAGGACTGATGTTGAAGCTGAAACTCCAATACTTTGGCCACCCGACGTAAAGAGCTGACACATTTGAAAAGACCCTGATGCTGGGAAAGACTGAGGCCAAGAGGAGAAGGGGATGACAGAGGATGAGAGGATTGGATGGCATCACCAACTCGATGGACAAGTTTGGGTAAACTCCGGCAGTTGGTGATGGACAGGGAGGCCTGGCACGCTGTGGTTCATGGGGTTGCAAAGAGTCAGACATGACTGAGCGACTGAACTGATGCTTTGAGACTAAAAACTTTCACATCTATTACCTATTTCAACTTTAAAAACCTTAGTTGGAAGATATTATCCCCATTAAGAAATATATTTGGCAACAATAAGTATCTGGCCTTAATAAAGGAAAGACTTATGGCTCTAATTTTATTTTTCTCTCCTTCAAGTAGGGAACATTTTCCACAATCCCATTCAAATTCTTTAGCAACTAAACTATCTTCTCTAGTATTTAGAATCCCTGTATGGAAAGTTAAAGCTACTTCAATAATTTTTTTCTTGTTTTCACTTGAAAAATAGTTAAGCTTTCTAAGTAATAACATCACCACAAGTGAAAGTTGCTCAGTTGTGTCTGACTCTGTGACACTATGGACTATACAGTCCATGGAATTCTGTAGGCCAGAATACTGAAGTGGGTAGCCTTTCCCTTCTCCAGGGGATCTTCCCAACCCAGGGATCAAACCCAGATCTCCCACATTGCAAGCAGGTTCTTTACCAGCTGAGCTACAGGGGAAGCCCAACATCATCACAAATTATCAAGGAATATGTGACCCATGGTCATCAGGGAAAACCTACCAACGTTCTTCCACTTTAGGACTTCCATTTCCAGCTTTCTCAGGAGCTCATCTACCTGCAAAGGATCACGTCTGCACAGCAGGTATAAACATATACATTCATTGGGATTTCAGTGCCTTATAAAGGTTTAAGATGATTCTTGGCTCTTAACTGACTTCCAATATTTAGGTAATTGAAAACCATGATTTCTTTTGTAAATACCCATAAACCATTTTATTAACAAGTGGGGACTGAGAATGCTTTATAGGCTTACCCCTCCCAATGTCCAAACCTAGAAATTAGGCTTACATGTACTAGTCATCTGCTCTCTAGTACGTAAAAACATCACCCTTCATCACACCTAAAGAAAAGCATGCTGCAGGATCCAAACAGAGGCCCTCACCTCAATCTTTAACAGTATGATCCATCAAGAGGCAGATCATACACCTTGAAGCTGATTTTATAATCAACTGTGATTGTCACTTGGGAGTAGTCCTCTTTAAAACCTAATAATGTTTCCTTAAATCCTTGGGGTGGGGGGAGGGGAGGTGGAAGGGAAGGGACTGAAGCATTTAATCACTAGTAGTGCATACAATTGCCACCTTACACTTCCCCAACTTGTTCAGTATCAATCCCTTGATAAAATATCTAAGAAAGGAGGATGTGACAGTCTGACCTCACCAACTTCCTTCTAGATGACTGTTTAGTCTACCAAGCTCATTTCTTCATTCCCTCCCTTCTGAGAAGACTGTACCTAAAAAGGAAGATGAAAATAAAGTTTACTTTTCCTATTAATTAAACACAGAGGACTAGGAGAGATTATGGGGTGATGAATATTGAACAACTTCCCATCTACTTTCAAAATTAGAAACTCTGCTTATTATGCAAGAGATGGGGCTCAGATTGATGATAAAGCCTCACTAGGCTTAAATAACTCCCATACCAAAATATCTTATTTAAAATGTTAAGGAGTGACACATTTGCTTCATCAACCAATGAGATTATATCGTTCTCAGCTCTTCTGGAGTCCTTTCTGACTTTGCTTTCCATTCTAAGAGAAAGTATGAGGACATTTCTAGGATGAGAAACTAAGAGGACACTTGACAAGTTTATTTTAAAATTGGGATAAAATTTAAGACTAGTGACAGCACACTCTACTCTAGATGACCCCCACAATTTCACTACAGGTATCATAGCAGTTCTGAAGTTACACTAACTGAAGAAATACTAAAAATATGTCTAACAATTTACTTAGTGCCACCATGAGCAGATACATCATCTCATTTGACACTAATGAAGCTGTGAGGAAGATGCTATCATTTCCCTTTTACAGTCAAGGAGGCAGAGACTCCAAGAGGTCAACTGCCCTTCAGTCTGGGACCAAGCCAGGAAATGAATCCAGGGCCTTGAGACCCAGAGGCCCATGATGGATTTCAGAGAAATCTAGAGCTCCTTCAGTGTAAGACATTCATCAGCTCTGACTTACATTCATTCATTCAAGGCAGTCAAAGTGAGTGTTGAGACTTGATGACTTTGTTACATGAATACCTGTAACATACAGAAAGGAAAAGCTATAAAAAAACTAACTACTGAATAGGACTAATAGGTACTTAACAATAAATGTAGACGACTGGGTTGAACCTAATTCCCATTTTTTTATCCAAATGTCAAGAAACATTACAAATGTATATTTTAAAATGTATAATTTCTTTATTCATTAGCCCTAAGATTAAAGAACGAAGGAAATTATATGCTCCCTAGCCCTGAATTTTTTTTTTTTAATGAGCCAGCATCCTTTATCATAAAATGAACACCTGGCATTAGATCTATTTTGATAAAAACTGTGTCTGAAGAATATTTTACTTGCCATTTTTTAAAATGTAGGTTATATAAATGGACTTTCCAGGTGGCACTAGTAGTAAACCTGCCTGCCAATACTGGAGTTGTAAGAGACAAGGGTTCAATCCCTAGGTCAAGAAGACACCCTGCAGGAGGGCATGCCTACCACTCCAATATTCTTGCCTGGAGAAATTGACAGAGGAGCCTGGTGGGCTACAGTCTATAAGTTCAGAGAGTTGGACACAACTAAAGTGACTTAGCATGCACACAGGTTACAGACATACATCTAATTATAAGAAAAATAAGGGATGTATATAAGAAGTATCATAAAAGCATTAAAAAAATCATTCTGAAGCTAAAACTTGGGAAGTTGCACTTTTAAATGCATAGGTATCCAACTGCAACAAAACAAAGCCAGAATTCACATTCCTTGAAGAAAGGAAATACCTAGTAAGTTTTATAAAGTTCAGTGATGTCTCTGAAATACTGGTAGTAAAAAAAAAATTATCTAATTATTACTGACATGTTTTCTAGAGTAGCTACTTCTTAAACAATTGAACAAATTTATACATATCTGCGTGATATCTGGCCAGTCTAATTTGTACCTAGGGTAAGAAATCAAATCAACTGATTCAGGATTCTATTGTAAGTTTATCTTTATAACTAATGCATAGGAAGTAAAAATGTAAATTTAAACTACTTCCTAGCTAGTTTGAGAAAATCTTTTCCTAATGGAACTGACATATATTCTAACATACACAGAAAGGACAAAGACTATGACTCTAAGAATGATTTAAAAACCAGGCAAATATGTAATTATTTAACTTACAGAATTGCATGTTTTCCTCAAAAAATATATGTTACGCTATGTTTTTTATGTATTATGCTTGCTGTCTTACTCAAATCTGTCTGGAGCCATTGAATGAACATATTTTATACTCAGCTGAGAGATTTTTATCAGTACACTTAAAGGCAGCAGGGTGCATAATTAGGTATGCCTACCATCTGCATCGCCCTCCAGGTGCAGGAGACATTAGCTTTATTTAATATTATCACAACATTAATTTTACTCCATTAATTTATGTCATTTGTCCTTTATTTAAAACTCATATTGCCAATACTAAAGCATTGGAGGTGATGACCCAATTCCAGTTTCAGTTAGTCTTATAAACAAAATCTCAACCTCATTAATTAATACTCTTAAAATAGGAATTGAATGGCTTCCTTTTACATTTTAAAAAGGAATCTACAAACAAAACCATTCAGAGTTTTTTCCAAACAGTATACTGAGAGATATTTTTTTTTGTAGGGCATAATGACAAGGCACTAGAAAACTTTTAATCACATTATGAACAAGCTATTTTTCTTTCAGTTCTTTTAAGTCCAGAAGCGTCTCCATTGAGTCATTAACACCATTCTAGTATTTGTAACTCTCCTTCACAGAATGTAGACTTCAAGTTTTCACCCTTGGTAGGCAATGGTATTTTGATAATGATAAATATTTAGTAATTAACCTATGCAAAACAAGTCAATTTTTTTTGTTGTTTAGTCGCTAAGTTGTGTCCGACTCTTTGCGACCCCATGGAACGAGTGAGCCAGGTTTTCCCTGTCCTTCACTATCATCCAGGGTTGTCTCAAACTCATGTCCATTGAATGGGTGATGTTATTCTGCATCCAACTTCAGAAGAAAAAAAACATGGTTACACAAAAATGAAAACATATCTATTTAAGGAAAGCTTCTGAATTTACATTACTCTATGTCTTTCAGGATATAACACTACAATAATCATCACATTCCCTGACAGCTTATCATATGCATGGTTTAAATAGTTATCTAATTTTCCAAAGCAAGTTAAATCTGTTAAGTTTTCCTGAATGCATAAAGGACCTTTAGGGAAATGAAATTTAGAGAGTGGAATTTTGAATGCCAAATACTTCAGGGTAGACTCACGTGAAAAATCACAACTTCTAATACATCAATAAGAAAATAAGAGAAAAAGTAGGTTTTCCAAGGATAATTGTTTATTTCAGAAAATACACATGCGAGGAGGGGAAGGATGTCAGGAGGGATAAAGGATCACAAAGAGTCAGCAAATGACACAACTTTCTGGAAAATATCGTTTATTAAATGAACAAGTTAAAGCACCCTCTTAGAAGTTGCCTTTTTGACGATGGTTGTAATTTTTTTGAAACATCAAGAAACATTTTCCGTGAGAGAATTCTGAGGTCACTACCATTCGTCTGTCACTGTCTTGAAAGAATTCCTTTGTAGGGCCTATGACTGAACTTACCAGTACCTGAATGATAAATAAAATTCCTAGAAAAATGATACAATTTTTTTCTAATTCACATAAAATGGAGTAACTGTATTTTGAAGGCAAAAAGCTGCAAGGTCAATTATACAAAAATCATAGTAACCACATTTGCTTTCCTAGTCTCCACACTCTTCATTTAGAAATGTTCCTGCCACCAACATTTTTTCCTTCCTTGAGGTAACAGAGTCCAATCCTGTCGTAAAAATAAAATAACTCCCTTTAGGAAGAGTCAAAGTTAAACATTACTTTTTGGTAGACAAAGTTGAGGAACATCTTTGCACAAATCAAATGCATTCCAGAATACTTGTCACTGACACGAAACAACACACCAGGGCTGCTGAAAGCAGGTGATGATAGTTCTGACATCGCCACACCTAGACCTCAAAAGCTTATTGATTCTTGTCTCCCTGCAGGCATCCTTTCAACTTCTCCACTCACCATGATGGAGATCTGAAGAAAGGCACTAAATCACTGTCTGGCATTCTCAGACAGAAAGCTAGATGACCAGATCTAAGGCAGCGTGGCACAGTAATCTCAGAGCAGGGAAGAGCTTCCTTTGCTTCTTTGAATCAATCAAAACCTGCTTTATCAAGAGCCTTAAAATGGGAAAAAAATTCTTTTTCTTGTCTTTCATGAATTTTAATCTTTCATGTTTCCAATTCCATCACTATTCTGATAAATGGGTTCTACTGACCTGCTACACCACACTGCAACATCAGCTGCTATGTATCAGTAGATGCTGAACTTAAACACATCATCATTTTCACTATCATCATCTTTCAGAAGATGTCACAAAGAAACCAGAAATGTCTGGCATTCATCGATGTGATTTAATCACAAAAGCAAATATACTGAACCTATTACGGGCAAGCCACAATCATGAGTTGTACATGGTCTTGAGTTGCATTTGGCATTAATACTATAATGTTCAAGTCTTCAAACTCTTTGCTCAAATACTTTCTTCCTTCTGCACAGAGAAATCTTATGTTTCCAAGAAGGAATAATATAAGAAGCATAAGCCTCTGTCATTCTCTAATGCTGATGCATCTATATTCCTTGCCTCTCAAATCTTCTTTTCCTTCCTTTCTTCCTTCCTTCTCTTCACATCCACATGCTTCGACTTTGTTAATTAACAGTTCAGGAGGGACGCTTTCCCCTAGTGTTTCACACCCCTAAGTGGCATTCCCACTGCTTTGTTTTGAATTCAATATAAAGGCCGTAGCTAGCTTAACTAAAACAAGGTAATACCATGAAATTAACCACAACTTATAATTCAATCATCTGCATACTGAATAAAAATGTATACAGTCTCTCCTATTTGCCAGGCACAGCAATGGTAGCTAAGAATATAAAAACATCCAAGATATTCTATTAAGTGTGTCCTAGGGCTTCCATTGCAAAGTACTACACATGAGGTGGTTTACAAGAGGAGAAATTTATTCTCAGTGTTCTGGAGGCCAGATGTCTGAAATTAAGGGACAAGGTGTCTCCAAAGAAAAATTCTTCCTAGTCTCGTCAAGCTTCTGGTGGCCGCAGATATTTGTTTGTTTGTTTTTTGTTCCCTATCTTTACATGGTCTTCTATGTCTTTCTGTCTCTGCCTGGCCTTCTCTTAAGGATTTTGGGCCTACTGAAATCCAGCATGATTTCATTTTAACTGAACTGACTACATCTACAAATACCCTGTTTCTAAATAAGGTCACATTCTGAGGTTCCAGGGAGACATAATTTTGGGGGCAATGCTACACAGAATAGTACAGTTACGTATTGGGCTGATGTCACTGTAGTACTCTCACACACATACTCAAGCAAACATTCATTGGTTAACTTGCCTTCCTAGGGCATGCCATAGAGTGGCCTCCATAAGACCTTTGCTAGTTAAAACATAAAAGTGGGTGGCTCAGCTTCCAGCAGCCAACCATGAGAGGATCCTGACATGCCTTCATGATGAAGGGCCATTCCTTGGAGACTAAGAAGTTGACTGTGTCACTGGGATCCTGAAATTCATTTTGCAGCATCAGGTATCTCAGCTTTTAAGAGTTAGTTGGGAAGGATATCTCCTGAATTCTTGCAACGTGTAGCTCTATCCATTCATTTTGTATATCTAAGAATCACAGAATTTTTATATTTTAGAACTTGACAACAAGATTTGGGATAAAATAACCTATCACTTCACACAGGAGATAAATCAGAGGGAATGAATATGTTCATTAGCTAATTAGGGAAAGAACTGGCAGAACAAAGGTTCTCCAATTCCTTGCTCAGGGTTCAAATCATATTTCTCATGTTATTAAAAATAATTTTCATTATGACTTTTTCTATCTGAACATGCTTTAGCTCTTGACCCCTCTAAAGAACAATTCAAAACACTGCTTCACTCATAGCATTTCAGAAAGCGCATACAGGCACAACACCTCTCTTTCTTCAATACTGTTTTCTTCCTCTACTCTATGCAGAGTTTATGAATCTTTAGCATAAAAAACATTGAGCTTTTCATAATGCAGTTGTCCAAAGTTCCTCTAACTGTAACTATGGACACCATATGTTCAGTTAGACATGATAAAAACCAATTTTAAATTGCAAATTTTGAACAATAAAGCTCTTTCCCAGTGAAAAGAACAAAAAATAATATGCCTGCCTTTTTTTGTTTTTGGTGCACCATGAAACTTATTTATTCACTTCAATTCTGCATTTACACAAAAGTGCTGTAATAAAATATCTGTACACTACTTTTGTTACAAATATAGATAATATTCAAAATGACTTTATATATTCTAATGTAGGAGTTTCACGCTCTAAAATGGGAATGAACACATGATAATTCCTCACCAGTTGTCTCAATAAACAGCTCCATCTGTTTCCCTTAGTCTTAAACTATTGTATTATAAGATGTTAATATAAGGCAATGAAATGAAGTTATGTTAATCCCCTTAATTTTTCTATCAATTTACTAATGGCATACAACCAAAATAATTACCAACACATTGCTTTTTTCTCTGTCATTAAGATTAATACTAACTGAAAACCAATTGCACAGCACACAGACATATTTTCAGCAAAGCATCCCTTAATACCAGAACTAACAATTCAGAGAAACTTCCACGCTCCTTCATGGTTAGCATGGAGGCTTTCTAGAGAAACCATAGTCAATACAGGATAAAGCCATCATTTTACTTATAGAAAGGTGAAATATTATATGTCAAAAATGAAAATGAACCTCAAGATGTGCAATAAATGGTTTCTTTACAAACTTAGGGACATTGATTCCTATTGCTGCTATTTTACTTGATCATGAAGCCCATTTTTGGAGAAAACTATATATGTATATATTAGAGCTAGGAGATGCAATGTTTAATACATAATATTCAAAATAATTAAATATTGAAAGAATTTTTAAAGACTTTCAGTATAACTTTTCTTAGAAGTGGGGAGAGAAGGCAGATTAACAAAATACATTTTTATAAAACCCGAGATTTTCTTCCTTATACTTTCATTTTTCACCTTAATTTCATGAAGCCACTTCTCCTTGGTTAGCTTTTGAGTGACTTTTTCTTTCTCTACTAAACACTGATCACACATTAAAATTTGCCCACCTGATTATAAAATGTCAGGTATCTTCAGGAAGAAAGACCAGCTTTATCTATGCAAACAAAGAGCCCTTCTCTTTGAGTTTACATCACAAAATATAAAGAGAATGGGAAAGTGATGCTAGAGTGTCAGTAAGAAAATCATTTCCATATGACAAAACAAACTTAAATGTTATTTTTTTTTTCCTACAGGACTGAAGAGCCCAGTGAACACAGCCTGGGAAGAATATGCAGGATCACTCTCTCTATAGTGTGGGGTGTGAGGGAGAAGTTGAAGTGGCTCAATTCTGGCAGCAAATTCAGGAGAGAACCATCAAAGTGACAGTGCCTTTTGTCCGCTTAAGGATGGCAACAGCTTCTTCATGGGTTACCCCTTCCAGACTCTGCCCATTGACAGCAATGATCTGATCACCCCTCTTTAGACGGCCATCTTCGGAGGCTGCTCCCTGCAATTATAAAGTGGGTTTATTTACTTCTCAAAAAAAAAAAAAAAATGCTGCCTCACAGCTACACAACAGAAAAAGATCCAAACAAGAATGTAAATTGCTCTGCGTGTACACACACATTGCTCTCAGTGCTCCACAGGTGCTCCACAGCCATTAAGCAATGATGAACAGACACAAAGGAAGCCTTTCTCCTAAATGGCTTTAGCACTGAGATTCCAATTTGAGAGAGAATTTAGCAGTCAGTAGATTAGTTGGATGGTTTTTTGGCTGTTGGGCACAGCAGTTGGTGGGAACTCAAATTAATAAAGAATATTTGGGAATATGCCTAGTAGGAATGATTTCATAGAATCCAAGATTTTTTATCCTGTAAAGAAGACCTACAGAAAGAAAACAAAGGATTAGCAGTTTTGTAGGACAAAAGCGGTTTTATAGGACAAGGACATGAGGGCCACCGAACCCAAAGTTCTGCAGAACCACAAAAGCCCGCATGTCTGTTGACAAGCACAGGATGAAGCCCAAGTCATGCAAACTCTAATCCTAATTCTTTCTGTAGCTTCGAAAAGGAAGCTTAAGCTGCTTGATTCTTTACTTCCCAAGCGTAGATGGAGTCTTCATATTCCTTATGGGCCCTAAATGATTAAGACTAAACACAGACACTGCTGTTTGTAGAAGAACCCTATCTTAAGGCATACTTACAGTAAGCAATTATGCAATTAAATATAAGATAAAAAATATGGAAAAGTTAATGAGGAATCCATAATGATGAAATTCTTAAAATATGCTCTAACTAGCATGCCTTAAATAAACTGTTCTGAGGCTGAGAAAAAGGACTGCATGACTCTTTTATTTACTGGCAAGTGCTATTTGTGTTTTTAGACATACCAATGGATTTAAAAAAATCTCACAAAATAGGCTTATTGTTAGATTGCTATAGATATAGCACTTTATATTGGTTGAAAAATAATAATAGAATGAAACCTCCATAGGTAAGCACTCAAAAGAATGATAATACTAATCTAAAGCCCCCAAATGAAATCTTTTAGTAGGTTAAACATAATTGTTTCTTTGTGCTGCAAAATTTTGAGCATCTGAATTTTCTCCTGTAGGAAATTTCATCTAATTTTATAGTTCCTAAAAATTGTCGTCACGACAAACTACCAAATAATAATTATATGGGTTTAAATTATTTTAACAGGCTCACTAATGTTTTAATAACTTGTATCCTAAACATTCTTACCATCCAACAGGATGCTATATGATTACAACTATATATAATGGTTTTCTTTTCTTCACTGAATCCCTTAACTACACATAGCTCGTTTGTGGTAGGTGACAGGGCTGCTGGATACGCAAAAATTTTAGCAGTTATTTTTCTATTCCATTTAATGAAATGAAACTTGCAAAATAAACACATCTTAGCTATTCTGCATATGTATTATATGTACTCTTCCGTGCCTATTTTATATTTCACAACAAAAAATGCAAAGAAAAAGAAATGCCAGAGCTCTTTAACATACACATATTTAAAATGTCCTATTTTCAAAAGACATTCAACTATATGCATCTTGTTTGCAAAGGAAAACAATCAGGCCTGACTGTCTAACTCAAGTTCATGAATTTTATGTATATTGTTGAGAGCACCCATGGAACTTCAATTTGAGCCTATATTCCTTTAAACATAACTAAACCTCAAATTGGACAAAAATACTTAATGACCTGTTCCTGTAGGGAGTTGTGCAAGAAAATAATCAAATGTTGACCATTTGGCATTACCTGAGGCCATAAACTAATAAGCCAGCTGCTGACCACTATTAGTGAACATTTTGTGGGGGGAAAGGGTAGTTAAAATTTGAAAGCTTACCTTCGCAAACACTGTTTTAACGTAAATGGGTAAGTCTCCATGAGGACTGCCATATCCTCCTACTATACTGAAGCCTAAGCCATCTGGTCCTCGGTCTAGTGTAATTGACTTACACTGAGGAGGCCTACAGTAAAGGGAAGAAAACAAGAGCTATTAGATCTCATATGTATATCAATGGGTTATCTGACACCCACCTAAAGCTGATAGAATTCTGTGTCACCAACAGTGGAAAACCATGGGTATTCAGGGATGCTTCAATTGTCAGTGTCTGCTGTGCTACAAATGTTAAATTTACATAATCTAATAAAGCCCTACTTAACTCCCTAATTCTATTACCCATGTATACTACCCTTAACCTAACATATTCATGGTAACTTCTCATTGTACATTGTAGCAGCTCTTTCTTTTTCCAGTTCATTTAAAGTGAGAGGAAGAAGCACTGAAGACTAAGATGGAATAAATCATAAACATCAGTATTCCCAAGCTCAGAGACAAAAACAGATAAACAAAATAAAACCTGCATCAGGTAATTTAAAAAGTCTAACATGCTCCTCTCTTCTCCTCTCTCTATATTCTAATACTTTTGTACTCAAGTTTGGGTAATTGTGAAGTTTTTTTACTCAAAAGTATGATCTATTAAATGACTACACAATGTAGAAAATTTTAAAAGGATACACTGACCCCAAGACTACAATGTTCCTTCAAACAACTCAAGAGATGAAAACGTAGGAAGAGCAGTAGCACACATACATGCCCGTCTGTCATCTTCCTACCTGCCTGCCTGCCTGTCTTTGGTAAATCCATGCCAAACTTCAAGAGCTTAGACATACATGGTTTTCATATTTTATACTTCACCGCCCATCATTTCACCTTTATGTGCTCACAGGGACATACAAACGATAGTATGTGAGCTCACCCTAAGTCATCTTGAAATATACTACTTGACGTCAGCCCAGTGAGAGAAAGACTAGAACTGGCAGGCTCCTGTTGATGACCTGTGACCACACTCACGTCTCCACCAGCAACCACCTGAACACAGAAGAAATGTAAATAGAAAAACACGCTCATGTGGCTAGGAAGACATCAGTAATTCTTCAAAAAGAGCACTGGGATTAAAAATGTGTATTTCATCATTCACTTAATCATGTCTGTTAAAATAAATTTCATAAGGTCCAGAGGTATCTTTGACACTAAGGATATTCTACTAATTCAATTCTATCAAGTTCCTGATGCTTTCAAACATGGTATCACATGTAATTGTTTCCTAAAGATCTTTAGAATACAAGCCACTCAATCACACCACTGAAAATTTCAGCAATTAATCATATCCTGCCAAGACTGAGAATTTTCCCCCTTAGATATAAAAAGTATGAAATAACACATACATTAAGAATAAAATGTGACAGAATGTATTTCCTATGTACTTTCTTGGGACTCTCAATGTAATCATTTATGTTCAAGGGAAACAGGAAATAAAAGCAGGAAATTTCACTTTATAGTTTTAACATCAAAGCTCATGTGTCCTCAAGCTACCCACAATCGGAAAAGTTGGGATAAAAATCTTACCTGCATTTCAATGGAGCCAGGGGCATTTTTCAGTAAGTTAACTGCCTGGGTGTGAGTCATCCCCTCAGTGGATGTGCCACAGATACTGACAATCCTATCCCCAACCTGCGATGGAGAGAAATAGCCATCTGCTACAACGCCATGGAGAGGGGGACCATTTGCTTCCCCAGCCTCCACGCCACACATATACTGCTGATCAGCACCAGAAATATAACCAAGGAAACCTCCGACTCCTAGCAGCAGCAACCACAGAGAGAAGCTGCACATAGTGGCCATGTTCCATCATCTTTGGGAGCAGGGGCAGGGAACCACACTTCCCTTCTCTGCACTTCTCCCAAAGAACACTGCATCTGTTATCATCTGTGAACAAGAATTCCTCTGGATACTATTATTATATACATTATCTGTGACTATAAGTTAAGGGTTGGCAAACTACGGCTGATAGGCCAGGACTGGTCCGTCGCTTATTTCGGTAAGTAAAATCTGGTTATAAGACAGACAGTTATTCGGCTGCATTCACACGGTAGAGTTCATTAACTGCAATACAGACACATAAGCCCTGCAAAGTCTGAAATATTCATCTTCAGCAAAAAGTCCTCTAGGGAGAAGTTTTCTAACCCCCGTGTTATGTGTACAACTAGTTTTAAAGTGCTAGTCTGAAATTCACATATCAAAGGGAGATTGAACCATTACTGATTTACACAGCATTTCTAAACAGTGGTCATTGTTTGAGACAGTTTTAAGGCATGAGGCCATACAGATTTTACTGTGTAGAGACTGAGTTACTAATGGAATATTCACATGATTTCAGAACTGGGCAGCTAGCATAAATTCTGTCATAGTGCTCTACATATGCAAAATCCCTCAATTTTGAAGCAAGTTTTGTAGTTTCACGTTATAAATCACATTTACATCAAACTTCCACAAAACAGATAAATAAATGCAACACAGATGATAATTTTCAATTTAATAAAGTACCAAAAAGACATGTAAATAAAACATTTCACTTCAAAAAAATAATTTCACTTCATTCTGCCAATACTTTCTGAGAATACTTTCTGTTTTCTTTTAACTTCTTCCACAGGACTTCAAGCAAACAAAAATATTAAGAAACAACTGCAAATTATCCCATTTCATTTACTGACAAATTGCTTACAACAGCAAATTCTTCTTTTAAAATTTCTCCATTTTTTATTCAAAGAAACCCCTGTTGCAGCTATATTAGCTGATTTAAAAGCTGATAGAGACGTTTCAAACTGCTTGCAACAGTTGGCCAGATGCAAAGAGTTTATAAAACCTATTGGCAAATTTGCTAAGGCTACCAGGGACTTTGTAGAACTTACTCTGAGTTTCTGCGTCTGAGCTGCAACTCCATTCGGGTGCATCATTGCAATAAATATAGGAACATCACCCAGTGGACTGCCCACTCCTCCAGCAATGCTGATACCCAATGAGTCAGTGGGCCCCTGCCATGGGACAGACAAAATATTTTGGTCAAACTGTTATCTTTCATTGGCTTTTGTTCTCTTTGGCGCAACATTCTATAGTTAATTCTGATCTTCTAGACTTGAGGGAGGAAAAGGATGCCCAAGAAAACTGCATTAATTTATCTGATACAAGTTCTTAATGTGACTTAGAAAACTAAGCATCTGTTCGGGAGGTAAAAGAAACCACAACAGGCTAAATAAAAATCATGTTACAGGGAATGAGGACAACAGGGACCTGCATTCAAAGCCAGAAACCCACACCAACAAATGCTGGGACCTGGAACAAGTCCACTGCTTTCAATGAATCTCTAGCTCTTCATGGACAAAATGGAAATAACCGGGCCTTTTACAAAGGGCTGCAGTGACTACTGAATGAAATGGCGATGGTATGAAGTGTCTACAAGTGTGCTCAGCACTTAAATTTGCTTTTCTTTTCTCTGTTGTACATAGCTGTCAGAAGAATCTGTTTCAGAAGAATGGGAAACTTCTTCTGAAAGTCTGAAGAAGGCAAAGGTTTACTGATCCATAAAAGACGTCAGAGAGGCCTGCATATTTTGTGTGGGGCTGGGTTGATAACGTTTTGGGCAAAAAAGCGTATACCAAAAATGATTTTTCAAACAAGGAAATTCAGCAGAGTCTACATTGTGCTATTTTCACTGCATGTAATACATATTTTATCAGATGGTACCATAAAGCAGTAAGGCAGCTAACAGGAAAATATGCAGACAACCTTGGAGCCATCAGCGTGTATACTATTTTCTCTCTCCCCATTACCTTTTTAATTTCAACAGTTCTTAATCCCTGTATTTCAGATGCCACTGTAAATGAAAAAAAAAAACAAGAGAAAAATATGATTATTAACACATTTTTAATGTTAGTAATAGTTTAAATTTTAGTTGATTCTAAAACGAAATGGGACTAAGTACCTAAGTGAGGTACCCCAATGTTTTTGGAAACAGGGTATTCAAAGTTACTAGCACACATGATTACATCTGTCTTACAGAGGAGCTCCCAACTGAAAAAATGGCACACCATCCCATATCTTCCTTCTTATTTCAAGCACTGCTTATAAAACTGCATAATCCACTCTGAATGAGGCAAGGACAGGATGTGTTTTGGGCAGAGAGACACATGTGCACAGCTGAGAGGAATAAAGTCATGGAAACATTAAAAAGAATCCATGGACTTAAGTGCCTAAATTTCTAGAATATTAGTCACATTGCACACAGAGACTGCCATATGGTTAGTTTCTTCAATTTGAACAACTTTCAACCGACGCTCCAAGCCAAAAAGCCCTCTGCATCATGATTTCATGTAATTAAAACACAGGAGGATCATATTAATTTTCTCAATCGACATTTTTGTAATCTTATGAAAAATAGATGGCTTCAACTAATGGAATCTTCTGATTTATTACTATTATATTAAATAGAGAACAGGAATAAAAATCAAACACACCAATCTTCTTCGTAAGAAAAACATGACAGAATACTGATTCTAATGTTAGTAGATCTCCCAGGGAAAACATCAAATGGGAAATGCTGCCACAGGCATTGCTTCATGCTGTTCTCAGCTTTTGCAGGCACTCATTTTTGCACCTATATTAGAGTTTAGGATGATTTAGAGGGAAGAAAGCTTCAGAGGTAAAGTAAAACAGGGGAAGAAAATCAGTGTTGATGGCCAAAATTCAATCCAGTAAATCATGCTTAACATTTCAATCCAATCTTACGTGCATTCTTCTTTGAACTACTTTCCAGTAACTCAGATGTACCGGATCCCGAAAGTGGAAAAGTGAATGAGGACAGGCTGGCTTCATTCATCTACAAAGACATAATAGTTGTCTTAGAGAGCTTGGGAAGTAATAATACCCCTTAAGGACGACTTATTTCATAATTACTTTAGTGCACTTAGAAATACTTGTTAAGCAATAGTGGCATTTGATAACTAGAAAGGTAATCAATAGAAACAGTTTCCACTGAGTTTTGTTTTCTTTTTAAGGAAGAATGTGCCCAGTGACATAACTAATTAAAGGTAAAAGAATTTGATTCCAACATAATCTCACCCAAGCTAATCTTCTCTAAAGTTAATCTAGTTGCACACAGATGCGAACTTAAACAACTGCAGAAATAGGGCCAGGGACAGGAAACAAATGGTAATCATTTAGGGGTGATTGTGAGGTCTTTAA
Organism: Capricornis sumatraensis; assembly: GCF_032405125.1. NCBI lineage: Eukaryota > Metazoa > Chordata > Mammalia > Artiodactyla > Bovidae > Capricornis > Capricornis sumatraensis. Next base: position 39,507,952 of record NC_091074.1, on the reverse strand, counting down.
GGACAAACTATCACTGTGTTTTATATGCAGTGGTGAGCTTGTACAGTTCACCTACACAAGGTTCTTTTCAGTTGAATGCTGGCTGATAAATGTTTGCTATAAAAATAGTTTAAACATATGCTATCTTGGTAGGCTTTATAATGTATTAATTGGTTCGTTTTTGAGATTATGCAAAAAGAATCATGTCAGAAAAGAAGAATGGTTTGGATTAAGTTTCTCAGAATGACTCACAAACTACTTAAGAGCTTCACCTTGCTTGCCTGTCCATTCCCATCTCTCAAACTCTGTACCCTAGCTGCTCTGCCATGCTGCCAGGCCTGCATACAGGACCCTGGACAGACTGACAGGAAAGGCCATCTTTGAGCTCCTTTCAGCCTGTGAACTGCATCATCTTGATGAATTCCACAGCTACGCACCTGGCTGCTTTGAGAAGGTCTCCTCTCCGAATGGAATGGACCAGTTTTGACTCTTCCAACTTCCAAGGTTACTGTGCCTAGGGAACACTAGGGGGAGGTTGTTTGACAGAAACATTTAAATAGAATGCTATAGTCAGCTTTAGGATTACACTGTATTCTTAACGGCTGGGTTTTTGAAAGTCATGTTTCCTTTGGAATTTCTATAGGCAAGGATATCTCTCCCATCCTTTGTGGAAAGAGGTTTTTCTAAAACATTAAAAGTAGTAAAAACTGTAACAACAAATCAGTAGTAGCCACACCAAGTGTCTGTCTTACTAGCTCATAATTTACATGGAGAGGGTGTCTGTCCAGGCAAAGAGAAATGGAGAATCGACCAGTTCTCTCATGCAACACACCAATGTAGAGCCAAATGAGCCAAGGAATTTGGATTTTAAAAAACAAAACAAAAGCAATAAAAAACCACTATTGCAACAAGTTGCTTTGCTTTCAATAGCAGAGGTACTCAGATAATATAAGCTCTCTACTGCCACACTGCACCTGAATAGATCTATTATGCAATATTTAAGCCATACTGCTATAAACATCAAATGAGAACTGAGGAAAATTTCCCTGTTGCCCTTTACAAATAAATCACAGGCATGCAAGAAATGCTGTACAGTCTAATGTGAAAGCAGCAAAATGAGGTGGGTGAGAACTGGTATTCTGGAGTCAGATACACTAGTTTAAATCCAGTCTGTGTGAACTTAACAGATGTCTACCTTGATAAGTCTTTTACTCTGCATTAAAAAAAACAGAGATCATTATAGGCTGCTGTGATAGAATAATCCACGTACAATGCTCATCAAAACATCAAACACACGCAGTACTGTCAACTGTGTTGCTTCCAGGTTTTCCATTATAACAAACAGCACTGCAATGAACTTCACCCATGTAAAATTTTTTGTGTACTGAGGATTACTGATGCAAGACTTTAAAATGAAGAATTACTAAGTCAAAACAACAAAATGCAGCAGCAGTTACAAATAGCAAAGCTACAGGGATATTTAAGGCTCTCATTATATACTGGCAAACTGGTTTTTAAATGAGGATTTAACTGGTTCTAAAATTATCTATGTTACATTATGGATGCCTCCTTCTCTATCTTTGAGAGGTTTTTGTCTCACAGAATTAACTATCATTTTAAATTTATCTCGTGAAGGAAGAGACTTCTTCTTAAAGAACTCTAATTACTTTATTTTCTGAAAATAACTCCAAGAAGAAATGATAGTTTAAGTGTGCATTAATAACTAAATTTATATGTACATACCAGGTCCTCTGCAAACCAGAGGTTAACAACAATATGCCCACTTGAAATCACTCTGTGAAGCTAAGCTTAACGACTGAAGAGGTTCTGACTAGAATCTGAGACCTCTGACATTGTCCACTGCTGTTTAATAATGTCATGAAGTTATACGCTAGTGTTACCGAACATGTACCACATAACATGGATTCTGATGGCAATAGATGCCTAGTCAACTTTGAACTATGCTTCGGGTCATAAAAACACATGTTAGGTAAAGGAAAACAATGAGATAAAAATTGAGAGGAAATACATCAAAATTTCCAAGAACTGTATTTTTAGGTGACCATCCTATATTTTATAACTCATTTTAAAAATTAGACTGGTGCTGCCTTTCCAATCAGCAAATGATTCTTCATGGAATTTACTTTGGAGGAAAGAGATTTCACAGTGTAAAACGTATTTAAGCTTAGCAATGATACCTTGGGATGGAGGCCTTATAATTACTGAATTAACAACAGTGGTAACTGTTGAAGGAACTGTCAGGTAAATCTGCAAACACTCTTCCACATTCTTCATCTCTGGGGAAATACTGGGTTGGCAAAAAAGTTCATCTGGGTTTTTCTGTAAGATGGTGCAAAAAAACCTGAATGAACCTTTTGGCCAACTCAATATAAGGATGTCCAACATAGTGTGCCCAGTAAAGGGTTGGGGGGGGGCAGGGCAGTCCAGAAAGCATGACTCTCAGAGGTACCCCGTTTGCCCCTCTGATCTCCCGCCTTTCTGTGGGAGCATCCCTGCCAGTATGAGATTCTCCCCTTATGCCAGAGGTCTTAAGAATACATCCAGATATAAATATGGAGGCGGGGTGAATTGACATGAAGAAATTTTATTCTCTTTTGTGGCCTGAATATGTGCTTTTCTTTCAAGAAAAGAGCCACATAACAATCACTTTATGATAAAACATCTGCTAAGATCACAGATATTCAGTTCATAATTCTTACTGTGTGTGCTCCCTCACTCAGTCATGTCTGACTCTTTGCAACCCCACAGACTGCAGCCCGCCAGGCTCCACTGTCCGTGAGATCTGCCAGGCAAGAATACTGGAGTGGTTTGCCATTTCCTTCTCCAGGGGATAATACTTACTGCTACTGCTAAGTTGCTTTAGTCGTGTCCGACTCTGTGAGACCCCATAGATGGCAGCCCACCAGGCTCCCCCGTCCCTGGGATTCTCCAGGCAAGAACACTGGAGTGGGTTCCCATTTCCTTCTCCAATGCATGAGAGTGAAAAGTGAAAGTGAAGTTGCTCAGCAGTGTCCGACTCTTAGCGACCCCACGGACTGCAGCCCACCAGGCTCCTCCGTCCATGTGATTTTCCAGGCAAGAGTACTGGAGTGGGGTGCCATTGCCTTCTCCAGAACTACATAACCATATAATAAAGACCTGATCATAAGTGTAGAGATTTACCACTGAAGTATGTTGTCTAACATATAAATATGTCTTATTTGAGAGAACATATTAAATAAATACTTGTTGCATATGTCTCCTCCTTCTCCTACGCTGTTACACATAACCATTTATGGCACTGAATTTCTACCTTCAGCAGAGCCGCAACCGCTTCCTGTGTTGCATGGCGGACGTCTTCTCCATTCACCATTAGTATCTGGTCTCCCTGTAGCAGTCGCCCATCAGCATCTGCAATGCCTCCTTTGACAACATCGGACACAAACACTCCAGTATCATTTCTGCAAGTGTGATTTTAAATATCACCATTATTACTTTTTCTCAATTGGAATGCAATGCTTATTTAATGAAAGGCTAACATTTAAGAATTGAAAATTTTACTTCTATTTTTATGACTTTAAAAGTCTTATTGCTTTATCAACACTGGTGAAACTAAGAATTTTATATAATAATAGTATCATGTCTTTATAATATTTTATAGATTAAACATATCTTTCATAAGCATATTTATTCAACACTTATAAACTGTGAGTAGAAGTGGTTATTATACACATTTTATAGGTCACATAGCTACTAGATGGCAAAAATGGGACTTAAGAGTCAGTCACTGGGAGAAAAACCTATTGTTCTTTCTACACCATAATTAAGCCCTTAATGGATATTGACCTGTGCCTATATAAATATGTTGCTATTATCAACAATATCATTAACATTATTTAAAAGAAACAACAGATGTGTCTCAAACTAAAACCAGTTGTTACTCAAAATTATGTACCTTTGCTGTGATGTCTCATTTAAATTATTACAGGTCTAACTTTCATACAAGATAGGTTTATGCAAAATGAACAAATATTAAGCTTATTCCAACCTTCTTTTCATAAAAGTAAAAATAACTCATAACTTCCTGTTGAAATACAAAGATGACCATGTAGAAACACTTAGTAAGGTTTAATTGCATCACTTCTTCTTGCCAAGGTCTTGACCTTAAACAAGTCATTTCACCATTTGATACGGTTTTCCCATCTTTAGAATAACTGTGGTGAAATTTACTAGATTAAATATTTTAAACATTACCTATATATACATATTTAAATAAATTAGGTATTCAATTTATGTAAATTCACCGACCTACTACCCCAGGCCTCTTAATTTACACTGTCTGTTTCCTTCAGGTGGTGTTCTTGTCATGCTCATCCTTCTCTCTAGAATATCCTCCTTCCCCTTTCGTTAGATCACCTCTCACATATTACATTTTTAGCTTCATCTCAGGCACTTTTTTTATAAAGCAGTTTTCCTAACCTACTTTCCTTAAATAAGGTTACACGATCCCTTTCTCCTTTGCTTCCATGGATTCCTCACAATATGTTTCTGTCTCTCATTAATAGATTTCTTTGTTGCAATAATATATTTAATTCTCGTTTACCAAACTGAGTTTTCAGATGTTAGCATTCATGCCTCTTTTAACTTTATTTTCCAGAACCTAATAGATCTCTTGGCACCCAGCAGGTACTCAAAATTACCAAATGCCTTTTTGTCTTGTTGCTGTTGTTCGGTTGCTAAGTCATGTCCTACTCGTTGCAACTCCATGAATTGCAGCATGCCAGACTCCTCCGTCTTTCACTATTTCTCAGAGTTTGCTCAAATTTATGTCCACTGAGTTGGTGATGCTATCTGAACATCTCATCCTCTGTTGCCCCTGTTTCCATTTGACTTCAATCTTTCCATGAGTTGGCTCTTCACATCAGGTGGCCAAAGTATGGGAGCTTTAGCTTCAGCAACAGTCCTTCCAATGAATATTCAGGCTTGATTTTCTTTAGGATTGACTGGTTTGATCTCTTTGCAGTCCAAGGGACTCCCAAGAGTCTTCTCCAGCAACACAATTCATCAAATCTTTGGCAATTAGCCTTCTTTCAGCCTTCTTTATGGTCCAACTCTCACATCTATTCACGACTACAGGAAAAACCACAACTTTGACTACACAGACCTTTATCGGCAAAGTGATGCCTCTTTTTAATATACTGCCTAGGTTGGTCATAGCTTTCCTTCCAAAAAGCAAGCATCTTTTAATACTGACTAAAAAAGTCTAAATTAGTATCTTCTGATGTTCCGCTGCTGCATGGGCTGACGATAGCTACCTACAGAATACAAGCAGTTGATAAAGCTTCTAGTACTACTAGTACTCTTCAAAGAAATTTAAGTTCAATCATTTCCAAGAAATCACTGCCTTTGCCCTGATTAGTCGTACCTTTTACCAACAATACTCAACCCCAGGCCTTTCCCTGGCTTCTTCTGCAGCTCGACGGTGAGGGTGTCATACACGTCCTCCTCTTTGTACGGGGCCTCATCTCTGTACAGCGTCAGGAGCACCCTTTGTGGTGTTTGTCTTAGGACATTTATTGCTTCATCATGTGTGGCCTTCCTCAAGTCAATTCCATTTACCTGTACAGAAGTGGCACACAGATGGTGAGGAAGTAGATGAGCTGGGTAAAGAGAAGAAAGATGGAAAAAGGAAGGAGTGGGGAGAGAGAGGAAAGGGACGGGCAGGGGAAGAAACAAACCCCACCCTCCCCACAGCTGCCTTTCCTTTGAGGTAAAGGTCAAACACACAGCATTCTGTACCTCTAAAATCTGATCACCAGCCCAAAGTCTTCCATCTTTACACGCTGCTCCTTCTTCATAAACTTCATGGATAATGATGGCACCCTAAGGGCACAAACAAAACACACCATGCTTTACCCCATCCTCCCTAGGAATGGTGAGCAGAAACGCAGTCAAGGCACACTGTACTCTCATAGGCACTGATAAGGCTTATACGTTGACTACATCCGTATGTGAGTCATGCATCAAAATTCAGAGAAAAGCATAACAAGACAAGCTGCTGTAAGTCTTAAAGACATTTGTATTTCTTTCAAATGATAGGGAATTTTAAAGGAAAGATTTATAAAATACATAAATCACCCACACACTCATTTATAATAGACACACATCACCTTTCCTATCCACAAATGAAATTAACAGATATGCCTCACCTTTCCTATCTACAAGTGGAATGAATGGCTTTTAAATGCGTTTTTTGACAATTAGAAATTTTTGTCTATAAATTATCCAATTTATCAAATGTTTTCTCAGTATGGGTCTAACCCAATGATATCCAGTCAGTAAAAAGAAAATTAAAATATGGCAGGAACTGGTAAACTAACACAAATATTTTGAACCTAAAGGGCATAATCACAAGTATAAAGGAATATTACTAAGTCAGTGCTGACTTACTCAAAGTAAATGAGTATTTGCCCCACAGATTAAAATAACAAGAAATGATACACTTTTCTAAATCTTTGTATTTCATTTCATACAGCTGATGGACATTTCCCTGCAGTGACCTCTCAGGGATCACTGAAGAGGCTGCATATTTGGAGCATCTCTGACTACATCCTCACCAGCAGTGTGTCGGACCCCCCAACAATGCTCAGGCCCAGTCCTGTCCGCCCTTTGGAAATCTCAATTGTTGTTTCACAGCCTGGGATGATGGGGCAGGTTGCAGGATCAGAAGCGAAGATTGCTGGTGTTGACGACCTGCTTGTACCTAAAAGTACGTTTAAAATGAAATACAAATAAAAACTGATCAGAAGGAATATATATCAAACTCACCACACTGGTTGCCTTGGGGGATGGAGCAGAAACATGGGCCCAAGTTTGGGGACAAAGAAGACTTCAATTCCACCTTAATCTTTTAGCTGTGTTTAAAACCATCCAACAAATGATTACATCGTCATTGTTACCTTAGTGTGGTGGGTACAAAATTACCTGTAAATTATTTTCTGCACTATTCTGTATTTTTCTTTAATTACTGGAGATAATAGGTAAAAGGAGTGAGAACAGAGTTGAACTTAACTGCTAGTTTCACTCTGATATTCTATGTTTCATGGGAGCCAAACAAACGTCTTAAAAAACTATGATTCGCAAAACTCAGAACTGAGATATGCAGTGGAAACCTAACTCACATTCAGTGAAGATAAAACATAAAGAACATCAGTAATTCTGGTCATGGTGCATGCCACTCATGGCTTTTTAGGTTTCTGATTTGGTTTTACTTTTCATCCTGCCCTAGAGCATCTCTCCTTATGTAATCAAATCTGTAATCAAATCATACATGCAACCGGATTTAATATCTGAGTTTATAACACATTAAGTGAGCCCCACCTGAAGTTTGTTTCTTAATGTCTCAATGGTTTATAAACTTGAATATTAAATACTGGTGCATGTATGCTCAAAATTAAATAAATAAGATTAGATTATGAAAAAATAAGGAGAATATAATCTCATACTCTGTTGTATGAGAGTCTTCATATCATGTTTGGTGATATACCAAAAAGCATATAGCAAATAGCATATTCAGAGAAAGTTGGTATACTTGATAGATTAGCTTTAGAGAAAATGTTCTTTTCAGGAATCAGAGGCAGACTAGTTTCTTGCTCCCGAAATGGTAAGAACATGTGCAAGATATTTTCCTTTATGCTATGCTTCCATTTTGCATCTTATATGTTTATAGACAATGCTATTTAGGGATCAACTTGATATTGAAAAATTAGAAAATTACTCTATTTTTTAACATTTTAGAGAATTATTCAGTCTTTCTAAATAAAGGATTACTTCCATTAGATGTTTTTTACTCTAAGATTTTTTAGCAATAAGGTTCAACTGTATAGTACATCTATATTCAATGTACTGCTGCTGCTGCTGCTGCTGCTAAGTCGCTTCAGTTGTGTCCAACTCTGTGCGACCCCATAGATGGCAGTCCCCCAGGCTCCCCCATCCCTGGGAATCTCCAGGCAAGGACGCTGGAGTGGGTTGCCATTTCCTTCTCTAATGCATGAAAGTGAAAAGTGAAAGTGGAGTCGCTCAGTCCTGTCCGACTCCTAGCAACCCCATGGACTGCAGCCTACCAGGCTCTTCCGTCCATAGGATTTTCCAGGCAAGAGTACTGGAGTGGGGTGCCACTGCCTTCTCCAATTCAATGTACTAGGATAAACTATAATGGAAAGAATGTAAAAAGAATGTGTGTATATATACATATACACACACATACACACGTGTGTATATATACATATACACACACATACACATGTGTGTATATATATACACACACATATATACAACTGAGTCAGCAGAAATTAACACAATATCATAAATCAACTATACTTCAATTTAAAAACAGACTTTTAAACCAACTATATTACAAGTGCTTTAAACTGCTGTTTCGTTAAAAACCTCTCAAAAGAGCTGAATGTTTCACTTTGGAAACCAAAAGAGCTTTTTCTCCAAATGCAGAAAAAGTAAACGACTTTTTTAAAATGCCACAAAGCTTGAAATGTATTCTTTTACTGAAAATCAGTGTGATTTTTCTGAAAAAGAACCTCAAAGGAATAATTTGCCTCAATGTAGGAGACTGGCATTTTAATGACATGTGAAATTGTCAGCCTAAGCTCCACATCCAACTATTTCATCTACTTTGTCCTCTTTAACAGTATCTGCTGTTTATACCCAAAGGAAGAACTCATACCCACTGTGTACATGTGGCAATGAGTAACATTTTAGGAGTCTGATATAGTGCCAGGCAAAGTTGATTCTACCAAAGAAGTGGTATCATTGTATCCATATTAAAAATGAGAATACTGATGTTCTAAGAAATTACATTACTTACTCAGTAGTATAAACAAGGAATGTACAAAATGAGATATCTCATGTTATTAGTAAGATACCTGGAGTCACAGATACTCTTAGCAAAAGATCCTTGGAGAGCAAAGAGTATCACTCCTTTGTCTTAGAGTTGGGCAAGCAGAGGCTCGGAGTGGCTGGATGGGTTTCCCAAGGTTCTATGGCTGGTTAATGCACAGCACCAGATCCCTTCTCTGTATACCATCCTTTCACCAGAAGGCTGTAGGACCACGGCCTATCAAGCAGTAGACTACATACAGGCAGATGGCTCCCCAGCAGGGACTTGATACCGAGTCTGAACACGCCACGAGTGGGAACTAGCAGGAGACCAGCCCTTACTTTGTGTGGGCTCTGGTTCCGGAGAGCTAGGCAGTGGGACCACTGGAGACTGGGGACTGCTCTTCCTTTCTCCATTGGCTGTACCAGTTCCTGAAGTAGTAGCCTGGGAGTCTGGATTCTCAGCGCGAATCGTCAATTTCACTTTTGTCTTTGCAGTTTTCAGAAGGTTAATAAACTGGCAGGGTGTTGGTGTGGAGGAGAAATAAAATTAAAGGCAAGTTAGTAGACTTACATGCAAAAAAGCCACTATGATAGCTGTAATTGGAAACATCTATGATTGAGAGAAGAGTCGGAGGCAAACTTTTTCCAGGCCAGGACTCGAGAGGTCAAGAAAGAATGGCTGCAGTTTCTAGTTTTTTTAATTTCCTGATATTGATTAAGGCCCAAAAGTCTACTTCAGACTATATTCTTCATTATTTAAGAAAGGGCTTTCACTTGTAACATTTCTAATTAAGTACTGTTCATTTCTCTGGATCCTTACAACTCTAGAAGAATATGGGGTACTTTACCCACTTACGGTCATAGCAAACACCCTCTTCCAACGACACATAGAAGACACTACACATGGACATCACCAGATGGTCAATACTGAAATCAGATTGATTATATTCTTTGCAGCCAAAGATGCAGAAGCTCTATACAGTCAGCAAAAACAAGAACAGATGTGGCTCAGATCATGAACTCCTTATTGCCAAATTCAGATTTAAATTGAAGAAAGTAGGGAAAATCACTAGAACATTCAGGTAAGACCTAAATCAAATCTCTTACAATTATACAGTAGAAGTGACAAAGAGATTTAAGGGATTAGATCTGATAGAAAGGGTGCCTGAAGAACTATGGACAGAGGTTCTTTCCTGACATTGTACTGGAGGTAGTAATCAAGACCATCCCCAAGAAAAGAAATGGAAAAACAGTTGTAAAGAGCAATATTGCATAGGAACCTGGAATGTCAGGTCCATGAATCAAGGAAAATTGGAAGTGGTCAAACAAGAGACGACAAGGGTGAACATTGACATTCTAGGAATCAGCGAACTAAAAAGGACTGAATGGGTGAATTTAACTCAGATGACCATTATATCTACTACTGCGGGCAGGAATCCCTCAGAAGAAATGGAGTAGCCATCATGGTCAAAAAAGAGTCAAATGCAGTACCTGGATGCAATCTCAAAAACAACAAATGATCTCTGTTCGTCTCCAAGGCAAACCATTCAATATCACACTTATCCAAGTCTATGCCCCAACCAGTAACGCTGAAGAAACTGAAGTTGAATGGTTTTATGAAGACCTACAAGACCTTTTAGAACTAACACCCAAAAAAGATGTCCTTTTCATTATAGGGGACTGGAATGCAAAAGTAGGAAGTCAAGAAACACCTGGAGTAGCAGGCAAATTTGGCCTTGGAATACAGAATGAAGCAGGGCAAAAACTAATAGAGTTTTGCCAAGAAAATGCACTGGTCATAGCAAACACTCTCTTCCAACAACACAAGAGAAGACTCTACACATGGACATCACCAGATGGTCAACACTGAAATCAGATTGATTATATTCTTTGCATCCAAAGATGGAGAAGCTCTATATAGTCAACAAAAACAAGACCGGGAGCTGACTGTGGCTCAGATCATGAACTCCTTATTACCAAATTCAGACTCACACTGAAGAAAGTAGGGAAAACCGCTAGACTATTCAGGTATGACCTAAATCAAATCCCTTATGATTATACAGTGGAAGTGAGAAATAGATTTAAGGGCCTAGATCTGATAGATAGAGTGCCTGATGAACTATGGAATGAGGTTCGTGACATTGTACAGGAGACAGGGATCAAGACCATCCCCATGGAAAAGAAATGCAAAAAATCAAAATGGCTGTCTGGGGAGGCCTTACAAATAGCTGTGAAAAGAAGAGAGGTGAAAAGCAAAGATATAAGCATCTGAATGCAGAGTTCCAAAGAATAGCAAGAAGAGATAAGAAAGCCTTCTTCAGTGATCAATGCAAAGAAATAGAGGAAAAGAACAGAATGGGAAAGACTAGAGATCTCTTCAAGAAAATTAGAGATACCAAGGGAACATTTCATGCAAAGATGGGCTCGATAAAGGACAGAAATGGTATGGACCTAACAGAAGCAGAAGATATTAAGAAGAGGTGGCAAGAATACATGGAAGAACTGTACAAAAAAGATCTTCACGACCCAGATAATCATGATTATGTGATCACTAATCTAGAGCCAGACATCTTGGAATGTGAAGTCAAGTGGGCCTTAGAAAGCATCACTACGAACAAAGCTAGTGGAGGTGATGGCATTCCAGTTGAGCTGTTTCAAATCCTGAAAGATGATGCTGTGAAAGTGCTGCACTCAATATGCCATCAAATTTGGAAAACTCAGCAGTGGCCACAGGACTGGAAAAGGTCAGTTTTCATTCCAATTCCAAAGAAAGGCAATGCCAAAGAATGCTCAAACTACCGCACAATTGCACTCATCTCACACGCTAGTAAAGTAATGCTCAAAATTCTCCAAGCCAGGCTTCAGCAATACATGAAACGTGAACTCCCTGATGTTCAAGCTATGAAAAGGCAGAGGAGCCAGAGATCAAATTGCCAACATCCGCTGGATCATGGAAAAAGCAAGAGAGTTCCAGAAAAACATCTTTTTCTACTTTATTGACTATGCCAAAGCCTTTGACTGTGTGGATCACAATAAACTGTGGAACATTCTGAAAGACATGGGAATATCAGACCACCTAACCTGCCTCTTGAGAAATCTGTATGTAGGTCAGGAAGCAACAGTTATATGCAGAGTACATCATGAGAAATGCTGGACTGGAAGAAACACAAGCTGGAATCAAGATTGCCGGGAGAAATATCAATAACCTCAGATATGCAGATGACACCACCCTTATGGCAGAAAGTGAAGAGAAGCTAAAAAGCCTCTTGATGAAAGTGAAAGAGGAGACTGAAAAAGTTGGCTTAAAGCTCAACATTCAGAAAACAAAGATCATGGCATCCGGTCCCATCACTTCATGGCAAATAGATGGGGAAAAAGTAAAAACAGTGTCAGACTTTATTTTTTTGGGCTCCAAAATCACTGCAGATGGTGACTGCAGCCATGAAATTGAAAGACGCTTACTCCTTGGAAGAAAAGTTATGATCAACCTAGATAGCATATTCAAAAGCAGAGACATTACTTTGCCAACTAAGGTCCATCTAGTCAAGGCTATGGTTTTTCCTGTGGTCATGTATGGATGTGAGAGTTGGACTGTGAAGAAGGCTGAGCGCCAGAAACTGATGCTTTTGAACTGTGGTGTTGGAGAAGACTCTTGAGAGTTCCTTGGACTGCAAGGAGATACAACCAGTCCATTCTGAAGGAGATTAGCCCTGGGATTTCTTTGGAAGGAATGATGCTAAAGCTGAAACTCAAGTACTTCGGCCACCTCATGTGAAGAGTTGACTCATTGGAAAAGACTCTGATGCTGGGAGGTATTGGGGGCAGGAGGAGAAGGGGATGACCCAGGATGAGATGGCTGGATGGCATCACCGACTCGATGGACGTGAGTCTGAGTGAACTCTGGGAGATGGTGATGGACAGGGACGCCTGGTGTGCTGCAATTCATGGGGTCGCAAAGAGTCGGACACGACTGAGCGACTGAACTAAATTGACAAGGCCTTACATATAGCTGAGAAAAGAGAAGCTAAAGGCAAAGGAGAAAAGGAAAGACATACCCATTTGCATGCAGAGCTCCAAGGATAGCAAGGAGAGATAAGAAAGCCTTCCTTCGTGATCAGTATAAAGAAACAGAGGAAAACAACAAAATGGAAAAGACTAGAGGGCTCTTCAAGAAAATTATAGATACTAAGGGAGCATTTCCGCAAAATCTGCACCTTAAAGGACACAAATTGTATGGTAACAGAGCAGAAATATTAAGAAGAGGTGGCAAGAATACACAGAAGAACTATACAAAAAAGATCTTCATGACCCAGATAATCACGATGGTATGATCACTCACCTAGACCCAGACATCCTGGAATTTGAAGTCAAGTGGGCCTGAGGAAGCATCACTATGAACAAAGCTAGTGGAAATGATGGAATTCCAGTTGAGCTACTTCAAATCCTGAAAGATGATGCTACAAAAGTGCTGCACTCAATATGCCAGCTAATTTGGAAAACTCACCAATGGTCAAGGGCTGGAAAAGGTCAGTTTTCACTGTTTAAACTACCACACAACTGTACTCATCTCACATGCTAGCAAAGTAATGCTCAAAATTATCTAAGCCGGGCTTCAACAATATGTGAACCATGAACTTCAGATGTTCAAGCTGGACTTAGAAAAGGCAAAGAAACCAGAAATCAAATTGCCAACATCTGCTGGATCATCAAAAAAGTGAGAGTTTCAGAAAAATATCTACTTCTGCTTTACTGACTGTGCCAAATCCTTGACTGTGTGGATCACAACAAAGTGTGGAAAATTCTTAAAGAAATGGGAATACCAGACCACCTGACCTGCCTCCTGAGAAATCTATATGCAGGTCAAAAAGCAACAGAACTGGACATGGAACAACAGACTGGTTCCAAATAGGAAAAGGAGTACGTCAAGGCTGTATACTGTCACCCTGCTTATTTAACTTATATGCAGATACATTATGTGAAATGTCAGGCTGGATGAATCACAAGCTGGAATCAAGATTGTCAATCACCTCAGATATGCAGATGACACCACCCTTATGGCAGAAAGCAAAGAAGAATTAAATAGGCTTTTAATGAAGGTAAAAGAGGAGAGTGAAAAAGTTGGCTTAATGCTCAACATTCAGAAAACTAAGATCATGGCATCTGGTGCCATCACTTCATGGAAAATCGATGGGGAAATAATGGAAACAGTGACAGACTTTATTCCTTTGGGCTCCAAAATCACTGCAGATGGTGACTGCAGCCATGGAATTAGAAGATGCTTTCTCCTTGGAAGGAAAGCTATGACCAACCTAGACAGCATATTAAAAAGCAGAGACATTGCATTGCCAACAAAGGTCTGTCTAGTCAAAGCTATGGTTTTTTCAGTAGTCATGTATGGATGTGAGAGCTGGACTATAAAGAAAGCTGAGTGCTGAAGAATTGATGCTTTCGAACTGTGGTTTTGGAGAGGACTCCTGAGAGTCCCTTGGACTGCAAGGAGATCCAACCAGTCTATCCTAAAGGAAATCAGTCCTGAATATTCATTGGAAGGACTGATTCTGAAGCTGAAACTCCAATACTCAGGTCCCCTGATGTGAAAGACTGACTCATCTAAAAAGACCCTGATTTTTGGAAAGATTGAAGGCAGGAGGAGAAGGAGACGAGCATGAGATGGTTGGATGGCATCACCGACTGGATGGACTGAGTTTGAGCAAGCTCCAGGATTTGGTGATGTACAGGGAAGCCTGGCGTGCTGTAGTCCATGGGGTCACAAAGAGTCGGACACAACCAAGCGACTGAACTGAACTACTTCTGTTTCTATAGACAACCTGAAGCAGCTTACATAAACATTTTTAATAAAATGGGAACATTTACGCTGAAAGCAAGATAAAGAAAACTATGCAAGAGAAGAATCAAGCCAAATGGAATGTTAAAAACATACACATGTGGGTTAAAGAATAAAACCTATACAATTATTAAAAGTGGTGCTGGAAAGACTGGACAGCTACGTGTGAAAGAACGAGAACATTTTCTAACATCACGCACAAAAATAAACTCAAAATGCATTAGAGACTTAAATGTAAGGTCAGAAACTATAAAGCTCTTGGTAGGAAAATAGGCAGTGCACACTTTGACATAATCACTGCAAGATCCTCTTTGACCCACCTCCTAGAGTACTGGAAACAGAGAGAAAAATAAACAAATGGGACCTAATTAAACTTAAAAGCTTTTGTACAGCCAATGAAACTATTAATAATATAAAAAGACAAACCTCAGAATGGGAGGAAAAATTGCAAGCGAAACAACTGACAAAGGATTAATGCCAAAATACACAAGCAGCTCATACAGTTCAATAACAGAAAAACAAAAACAGTCCAATCACACACTGGGCAGAAGACCTAAAGAAGATATCTTCTTTTCCAAAGAAGATATATAAGAAGATGACCAATAAATACATAAAAAGATGATCAACATAGCTCATTATTAGAGAAAAGAAAATCAAAACTACAATGAGGTATCAACTCACACCAATCAGAATTGCCATTATTAAAAAAAAAACAACAACAAAAAAACAAAAAAACAAAAACAAAAGAAACCACTAGCAAAAATGCTGGAGAATATGTGGAGAAAAGGAACCCTCTTGCACTGTCGGTGGACATGTAAATTGGTACAGCCACTATGGAGAACAGTATGGAGAGCCCTTAAGAAACCAGGAATAAAACTACCAGATAAAAACCCAGCAATAAAACCCAACAATCACACTACTGGGTTTATACCCTGAGAAAACCACAATTCAAAAAGACACATGTACCCCAATGTTCAATGCAGCACTATTTACAACAGCTAGGACATGGAAGCAATCTAGATATCCACTGACAGATGAATGGATAAAGAAACTGCACTGTACCACACACACACACACACACACACACACACACACAGAGGAATATTACTTAGAAAAAGGAACAGATTTGAGTCAGTTGTAGTGAGGTGGATGAACCTGGAGTCTGTTATACAGAGTGATATAAGTCAGGAAAACAAATATCATATATTAACACATATATATGGGATCTAGAAAAGTAGTACTGATGAAGTTATTTAGAGGAAAGAAATAAAGATGCAAACACAGAGAATAGACTTGTGGACACAGAAGGTAAGGAGAGGCTAGGAGAAATTGAGAAAGTAGCACTGCCATATTTACACTATTCTGTATAAAATAGATAGCTAACAGGAAGTTGCTATATGACACAGGGAGCCCCGGCTGGCACTCTGTGATGACCTGGAGGGGTGGAATTGGTGGGGGGAGGCTCAAGATGGAGGAAACACATATATAGTTATGATTGATGCGCACTGATGTATGGCAGAGACCACCACAATACTGTAAAGCAATTTTCTTCCAAAATAACGCAAACTGAAGTTTAAAACGATTTAAGCATCTTGCTGGCCAATATATAAATGGACACAGTGGCACACCAAATCTCAAAGAAACAGACTTTGTTTTTTTTCTAGCACTTATGAAAGGCTCAAGTGAAACTCCCAGTAAGTACAGTATTAAGACCACTTTTGAGAAGGAAGAAACTCAGGCATAAACAACTATTTACCAACAATAAAAGTTATAAATGTAATGTCTGAGTCTTAAAATCTGTTTACAAAGCAATATACATAGTGGATATTTATAGGAGCAAATTCATAGACAGTATATTAAAAAGTAGAGACATCACTTTGCCGAAAAGGTTCTTATAGTCAAAGCTATGGTTTTTCCAGTAAGTCATGTACAGATGTGAGAATTGGACCATAAAAGAGGCTGAGTGTTAAAGAACTGATGCTTTCGAACTGCGGTGCTAGAGAAGACTCTGAGAGTCCCTTAGACAACAAGCAGATCAAGCCAGTCAATCCTAAAGGAAATCAACCCTGAATACTCACTGGAAGGACTGATGCTGAAGCTGAAGTTCCAATACTTTGGCCATTAGATGTGAAGAGCCAACTCATCTGAATAGACCCTGACAATGGGAAAGACTGAGGGCAGGAGGTAAAGAGGGCGATAGTGCATAAGATGATTGGATGGTATCACCGACTCAATGGACATGAGTTTGAGCAAATACAGGGAGATACTGAAGGATAGAGAATCCTGGAGTGCTGTAGTTCATGGAGTCACAAAGAGATAGACCCAACTTAGTTCCTGAACAAAAACAACATAGGAGCAAATATTCACTAAAAATATTCCTTTGGTTTTAATACTAAGTTGACATTTGTTTAGAAGTTTGAAGTTTTCCTACAGGAAAACTGAAATGATCTTTATCAAAAATGCCCACGGAATACTGAATTTATCAGGTAACAGGAAAAATACTTAACATCATCTTAATTAGAAAACAGAAAATAGAAATTAAGTACTTTTCAAATCTCCTCTCTTCCTTGCAGTTATCTAATATAGCTCCACAGTTTTGATCCCCATGACTGACCCCCACCCCCACACACTTAGCCATTTACAAGGATGAGTTCACAGTACCATTTGCTTTCTTTTGGATAAGTACCTTTTCAACAGGATAGCCAACAACAACTTCATCATCGACAGCCAAGATCTGATCTCCAACTTTCAGCCGTCCATCCTAGATGGAAACATGGAAACTTTTGAGTGATTTTACAGACAGAATTCCCTTCCTCACCAGTTTCTGACTGTAAGAAGGGGGAGGCCTCACCTTGGCTGCTGCCCCATGCTCTGTCAGACTCTTTATGATGACCCCACTGAGTGTATCTTCTTCACTTATGGCAATGCCCAAACCCCCCTGATCCTACAGAAGCAAAAACAGAAACACTTAGGAAATGTGAAACATGAAATTTATCCAAACAGAGAGGTATGTGACCGAAACTGCTGAACATCATCTTCTTACTCAAAGGCTAGAAAAGCAATTAAAGGTGTTCTAAAGTCCACTCTTTGAAATCCCCTTTTCTTAAGCAAACTTTGAATTAGTTTAGTGGGATTAAATTTCTCCTCCATCAAATATTCAAATGTTCTCATTCCTTCCCTATGTCTAGTATCTCTAGTACTCAGTCGTGTCCGACTCTTTGTGAACCCATGGACTGCAGCACGCCAGCCTTCCTTGTCCATCACCAACTCCCGGACCTTGGTCAAACTCAGGTCCATTGAGTTGGTGATGCCATCCAACCATCTTATCCTCTGTCGTCCCCTTCTCCTCCTGCCTTCAATCTTTCCCAAAGTCAGGGTCTTTTCTTTTCAGCACGTATACCAAGTAACATATCTCTAGTCACTTTATCAACAGATTCAGAAAATAAAAACGTATTCAACAACTTAATGAATGTACGTTTGAGAATTCAGTTCTGTGTAATTGATTACGTGACTCAAAACCAAAGCACACTCCTGCCTCCTTTTTCTGGCTTAGACGTAACCACTAATACCGGTCCTTGCACGCCTGTTTCTACCCCTTATCCTTCAGCAGACAGGCTGCCCTGACACACGCTCTGTGCTTTCTGGGGCTGAAAAGCCAGACTGGTTACTTCAAAGACTCGGGTTTTGATTTGATACAGAGCGAAAATGCTCTCAACTCATGAGTCCAAAGACTTACCTGAAAACCTGCCAAGGCTAGAAGAGCTACACCTACTTTGGCTATATTTTCCAGACTTTCTTTTATCAAAACCAGGTGTTCCATAATGCTGGCTTTTACCTCTTAACATTTATATGAATAAAATTTACCATAGGGTAGTGAATATTTTCATTCTGGTTAGAGCAACTTCCCTCATTAGAGTTTCCATCCAGGGAGACAGAAAACAAGAGACAAAGGAGCTTACATGAGAGCCTCACTTGCCCCTGGACTTTCAGGATCCTGGCATCGAGGTAAAGCTTCATCAACACTTTAAAGATCACGAACACTGCTGCTTTGCTGACAGAGACGACTAATGCCTGATGACATTCCAGACTGTCACTGCTCATCCTCCCCACCCCCACTCTTTTCACGTGCATAATACAGAGACAATTACACAGGTTTACAGTAAGCAGGACTCAGCTATAATATACTTGCTGGCTAGATTTGGAAATCTGGATATGTTATTTAACCTCTCTAAATCTCTATTTTCTTATCTCCAAAAAGCCTGAATAATAATAGTTGCCAACTAAAAGCTTGCTGTGAGGATCACGTGTGGTAAAGAAAAGGCTTCAAAGCCTGATACTCTGTACAAAAGTGTTGTTATCATACATAAGTTTCTTCTACCTGTAACTCTACAGGATATAATCAAATTGACTTCACATAAAGTGTCAAAAATTGCCAGAATTTTGAAACCCCAAACCTTGATTTAGTGGTCAAAGAATCAAGCATGATGAACAGGAAGTTGAATGTGTTATCACACTGAAAAAATTCCAAGCTCACAGACAAGTAAATAACTGAGCTACCCTCTATTTCGGGTATTGCACACAATAATCTTTCCTAGTACCATAAAGAAATATTTCACTTGTATTAATATAAGTAATACTCTGTCATCTACCATGACTATAGGTACTCAATTCTGATATTTCATTCTATTATAGTCTATTTACTTAACTGTGGACAGAAAAGTATTTTACTAAGTACAGAGGGCATTTGCTGGCTGTTTACCTATAGACATTCAAAGATTTGCATTAAAATATCCTGTCCCCTCTCCTCTGCTGTCTCAAAGGACTCTCTCTGACATGGCAACAGAATGAGGGATGCTGGAATAGACAAGTATGGACTTTTTGACAGAAAAAAGCTTTAATGACTTCTGTTCTTTTCCCTTTACCCACAACACAAACTGCCATGACAACTTTTCTTAAATGTATATGATAAGATCAGAGCAATCCATTTTTGTACAGGGTTATTTATTTAAAAAAAATAAACCAAGAAGAATCAGTATTTTTTTCCACTAAGTGCTTAGCAAACTCTGACCACATATCAGGCATTATGCCCACCAGTTTATAAACAACTCATTTAACCTTTATAATTACAATATCAAAGGTAAGGCTATCATCTCCAATTTACAGGTAAGAAAAATGGAGGCAAAGCAAGATCACAAAATGTGTTAAGTCTGTAACTGATGAAATAGGATTCAACCCAGTCAGACGGCCTTTGGTGCCCTGCCTTGGAGCTGGGGAATCTCGGAGGAAAGCACTCCTTTCTGCTGTAGCATTACACATAAAATTCCTCTGTCCCCCCATTCCACCTCCTCCCTTCCTCTCCTCTTCCCTGAGCATGTCACTGCTCTGTTTAGTCTGTTCATCCACTGTCTACCTGCATTCCAGCATGAACCTGCAGTACCTAAAAGCATTACAGGATTCTGTTCAACAAACCACCTCTTTCAAGTGGTCACTTGAATCCAAGGTTCAGATCTTTGCAAAAGCAAATACCTCAACGATGCCTATCAGTGAGACTTCTAGGCATTTGGGCTTTCGGTCTGCCAAAGGACAAGGCCTATAACTTGTTTAATTTTTTATTTCGTCCATAGCAAGTCGTTGTAAATAAACCAAACATGAGATCACGAAATGTCATACCTTGGGACAATAATAAAGGCAGGAGAAGCTGGGCCCCTGCTCAAGGATCAATTAGCACAATGGTTATCAAACGTTAGTGCACACTGGCATCATGGAGAAGGCTTATTAAAACATCAGCTGAGGGCACACCCCAGAGGTGCTCCTTCGGGAGATCAGCGTGGGCCAAGCACCTGCAGTTCTAACAAGCTCTCAGGTGATGCTGATGCTGCCTGTCTGTGGAGACTAGTTTAGGGAACCAGTGAATCAGGACACCAGTGTCAAGGTCCTCACATCATTTCAGTCCAATTCTAAGCAGATTTACCTTAGGAAGTTCTAGATGTTGCACGTTTGTCAATGAACTGAGGTCAACAACTGCGTCAGAAGTAATAACACTCGGTTCAGCCTGGCAGAAGGAAAAAAGCGACAAAAGAGGCAAATGTTATGTAGTTTTGCTTGACTAAATAGTTGTTTATTGTTGTTGTCTAGTCACTAAGTTGTGTCCGACTTTTTGCGACCCCATGGACTGTAGCCCACTAGGCTCCTATGTCCATGGGATTTTGTAGGTAAGGATACTGGAGTGGGCTGCCATTTCCTAACCTGGGGGATCTTCTTGATCCAGGGACTGAACCCATGTCCCCTGCATTGGCAGGTAGATTATTTACTGCTGAACCACCAGGGAAGCCTCAAAGGGTACACTTAATTAACATTATTTCATATGCTATATTCCATCATTATAATTTTAATACTTAATGACATTTATGAACATTATATCTTAAAGATATGAATGAGGTGTGATTAGCCAGCAATTATTTTGGAGCACAGAAACATAAAATGCTTCACAAGACTGCATGGATTTACTCTATAATGATGCCTAATAGTAACCCAGCTCCGAACAGTGCAAGCACTGACATACAGAATGCCAGCACACCACTCACTATCTTTTGCTGTGCTAGAAGTGGATGTAGGAGCTACTAAATGTTGTACCTGAAAGTTATTAAAATCCGTTTTCTTGATAGACATTTTTGGTACAACTCATGAAAATAAAATTTTCTCCTTTACAGTCTTGAAAAAGCACATGATTCACTCAGTTCCCCATTATGATCAGTGAGTCAGTTCACCAGCATGAGACAATGATTTGAGCATCTTGCGTACAGAAAAGCCTAACGTTTAGATATTAATTTAGGGAAGAGTTGGTACCCCACAGCAGTGCTCTTGCCTGGGAAATCCCATGGATGGAGGAGCCTGATGGGCTGCGGTCCATGGGGTCACTAGGAGTCGACACAACTGAGCAACTTCACTTTCACTTTTCACTTTCATGCACTGGAGAAGAAAATGGCAACCCACTCCAGTGTTCTTGCCTGGAGAATCCCAGGGACGGGGGAGCCTGGTGGGCTGCCGTCTATGGGGTCACACAGAGTCGGACACGACTGACACGACTTAGGAACAGCAGCAGCAGGGAAGAGTGTTTCCAATTCTACACCTTTTCCACTGATAGTATCATACTTCCTCTAATTTTAAGTTTTCATTCTCTATCTCCTTTTACTCACTCTAAACAAAGTAAACACAAAACTTTCACCAAAACTCTCTTAAATTTGTGTCATCCTCTGGCCATTGCCTTTTCTTTCCTAAATTTCTTATCCACCATTTGCTTTATCAAAATCACCAATAATCTTCTAGTTGGCAAATACAATGAACCCTCTTTATTCACCTTCTCACTTGAGTTCCCCGCAGTATTCAAGGCTGTGCTATATATACAACCTTTCTCAATGAGGCCCTCCTCAGCTGCTGTGCGACCCACCCACCTGGTTCTTTCTTTTGGACCTGTCAATTCTCCTTACAACTGACATCACACAATTCTGATCTTGGCTCTCATCTTTTCTAAATGTCCTCCACAGACAGAGCCTGAGCTCCCATAGCTCCCAAGCTGGCATCTACGGGGACTCATCTCTAAACTTCAGACCAGACGTCCCCGTGAACACTTCTACCAGGCTTTCCCACAGACACCTTGTTCTTAAGCTGCCTCGGAGAGAAAGTTCTCTATTTTTAAATAAATACCTGCTTCTCTTTTTTTACTTTTTCTATTCTGATAAAAGTTAGCCATCTATTAAGTCACCAAATCAGACATCTGGAAGCCTGGTACATCTCATCTGTTTCATTCTGTTTCCTGTGCATTCTCAGCCCTCAAACGGTACCTGGTGTAAGTGAATATATCTGTTGGATGAATACATTCTCAATCAGTCATTTTTCCTCACTGAATATATTTAGTTAGGGATGAAGTGATATCTATTTGGGTTCCAAAGACCTGACACAACCATTTCTTCTCTCTCTCTCTTTTATTTTTGGGCATCAGTTCAGGTCCTCCATATCTATCCCATGAATTATTTTAATTCTCTTACTCTCTTCAACTTAACTTCTCTGTCCTGAAACCTGCGATTTTTCTCTGTACCATTTCCAGAGTTCTTAAAAATAATCTTCATTCTCTGAGTCTGCAAAGATATAGCCTAAAAGACAAGGTCTCCATGGTGATCTTCATGACCCAACCCTACCTGTTCCCTGCCTCCCACTGTTCAGCAGGGCTCTGCAGTTATCAATTCTCTGCGTTTTCCAGAGCCTCCAGCCCATCCCTCAATCCATGTCCTCTGCTTGCTATGTTTATGGCCCCCAAGACATCTACTTTCAATGTACACCTCATGTGCGACCTCCCGTATGTTCGCATTCTCTCCCCAGAGGTAACACTGTCAACTGCTGTTCTACCTTCATTATTCCCTTGACAGGCTCTACTACTAGGCTTCATGCAAGCAGTGCTTATTTACATGAGTGTTCCATGAACTAGGCTATAAACATATTGGGGATCAACAGGATCAAGAAATTTACTTCTCTCGTATATCCCTGAAAGGGCTCTATAATTATCAGCTAAGTTAATAAGTGAGGCATAAACTAAAGCTTCCCAGAGAAACAAACATAAGCTACAAACCTCCTGATTTTGAAGATTCTCTGAGGTAGCAGGCGAGGGTTCCACTGTATGCCCAGGACATACAGCCATCTGACTCACTGCATCTTCGTTTCTAAAGGGAAAAAGCACTAACCTGTAATATGACCATTCATACTCTTTTCATTCTTTAGCTTGAAGACTCAGATTATTAGACGAAATCCTGTAGCCACAAAGACTTGGAACTATAACACTTACACTATCATATATGTTTCATTTTTATTCAAAAGAATCAGCATTGAACGGCTACGGAAAAATATTTATCAACAAGGAAAAGAAAATGCTCACCTGATAAAAATTATTTTTACTTTAGAAGGGGCACATTTGATGATTGATGAAGCATTCTGATGACTTCTTCCATATAAAATTTGACCATTGATCTATGAGAAATAAAGATCACTAAATGAGCCCAGAATTTTAATTTCACAAATTTTTACCTTCTTTCTAATGAAAATGACTTCGCTGGTGGTGCAGTAGTAAAGAATATGCCTGCCAATGTTTGATCTTCTGGGTTGGGAAGATTCCCCCAAGAAGGAAATGGCAACCCATTCCAATATTCTCGCCTGAACAATCTCATGGACAGAGGAGCCCGGTAGGCTACAGTCCAAGGGCTCACAAGAGTGAGATAGGACTTGGCAACTAAAAAAACAACGATCTAATGAAAAGCATATTTTTTTTTCTTCCTTTAAAATAGTACATACATTTTCTTTCCCAGAACATGAACCTGACTTTGATGCTGAGTTAAGAAAAAGCTCATGTTGAAAACTAACATTAAAATTCCATGCACGTAGTCTGATCTCCATGGAATAACAAGGCATCACTTGGACTGACTACAGGAGAGTATCCAGGCAGGCAACAAGCTTCTAGAGTACTCTGCACAAGCAAGGGCTCTGCAGAGGCATCTGTGATGAGCACAGATCATCCTGGGAAGGCCTGACTATCACAGTTCACAGTTAATATCAGAACTCAAGGCTGGGGGTAGGCCACTGGGAGAAGCAGTGCTGGTATATTCAGGCTTCAGGCAGTGGAAGGTGCTTAGGCAGCACACTGCCTAGTGGAAACTGCCGGTCAGTCATCCTGTCAGTTAGCCCCTGCTGACTGAGCCTTCCCAGCGAAGAGGGAAACACAGGAGGCATGGGAAAATGCGCTAACGCAGTGTAAAGACACGTGGATCCCAGCCTATAGGAGGCAAGGACAAAAAATGAAGCAAACACAATTCTAAACACTATAAAAGTAGAGTCCGCAAGTTTATTTTGCTTGGTGGGCTGAATTACTGTTAATGTTTTTTAGCCTTAAATTCAGCCCCACAACAATCCACCCTCATCAAGTCTACCATGAGGGATTCAACTTCTAGAAGGTCCAGGGATCAGTCTCATTACAGGGGCATGACTGGTCATTTGGTTTTTCAAAAGCTCCTAATAAAAATGCAGCACACACAAAAAACTGTTTTTGAAGTGTGATCTTTATTACTGTCTTGGGGCAAAAATTTTTTCTGGTGCTACACAGTCACAACCTTTAATGGAAGTTAATGGGAGCATGGGTGGTACTTAGTAGAGATTTGGTCTCAAGCCAAATTTGCTGCAATGCATCTTTGTTATTAGGTGAGTGATAGTTTTCTCAGTCACCATATGAGACCCAGGTGGGTTTTCTGGAAACTGATGGCTCCGTCACACCAATTCAGCGGGAGTAAATGCAGCGTTTGCCATAAGAACTTACCTCTAGAAGCTCATCTGCAATCTGCAGTTGACCATCTTTCCCAGCTGCTCCGTTTGGATCAATCCCCACTATAAAAACACTCATCCTTGATCGGTCTTTGTTCCCAGCAAGACTCAGACCCAAACCACTACGACCTTTCTCTAGTTCGATCATGTGGAGCTCGCCTGTGAGGGTTCCGTAACGTTCTCTGATATTTTCTGCACACAACAAGAACAAAAAATCCACAGGGAGTAAGAGATAATTCACAGCCAAATGCTTTACTCTGGACGGCTATTGAGAATGGCATTATAAGGCCATGACTGTACCAAAATATAATTCTTAGCGGTTAAGGAAAGCTAAACAGACTGGCCTCCTGGGTGTCAAGACTGGTTTCCTAGAGCACCCAAATTTTGAGTAGCTTTTCTCCCCCTACGATGCAGAGAATACGGTGTCTGACTAATCAGTTCACCTGAGGTGAGCAGATCCAAAGAAGTAACCCATGTGATCATGTGAATAAGCTCTCCAAAGACTGTGATTAAAACAGAAAGTTACTTTATCATTTGCAGAGAACAGAACATCCAGAGGATTTGTCTTCCCTGGTCAGGGGAAACTTTTCTCCCACAGCAACACAGACACTGCACATTGCATCATGCTGGGTGGTGCTTGGTACACAGATCCAGATTAGATGGAATGGGTTTTCTTATTGCTCAGAGCCATCCAACCAAGACACATGGACACACCTGTTCTCATTAAATGAGACCTTTCATATTTCCCATCTCCCATGTTCAAAAGGTAGAGTTTATTCTGTAATCTGGTAGGTGTCCCAGGCCCAGATGAACAACCAGCCAGTGGCTAACACCACCAGGCACGTGAGGGAGCTAATAACCTGCTTTCTTGAGCCATTAAGTTTTGGCGTGTTTGGGAATATGATAATAGGTAACTGAAACATTCCATTTCATGTTTTCCTCAGAGTACATTCTGGCCAGTTTGATGGATTAGCAAAATATTCTAATTTCATTAGAAATAAGACTAAGAAAACTGCAAACTTTACAAATCATCCCTTAGAAAATCTTACTAAAGGGTTAATGTCATGCATTCTGTATTAATTCTTAATTGCATCAATTTCATAAACTGCCATTTCCTGATTCCTTCCAGAATCTAGCAGTACAAATTTTATACTTTGTACTTCCCCAAAGCACATATCACAGTATTCTTAAGGAAAACAATTACACTTTTTTAAATGAGACTTTTTAAAGCACTGACACAGAACTTTGGTCTAATCTCTGTAAAATGGCTTATTTCGTTAGGAAACAGAGACACTCCCATGATTCTATCAATAATTGCTTTCAAATGATTCCTGTGTGTCAGGCATTGTGCTCAGACATTATCTAATTAACCCTTAGCAACCTGAGGCAGAAAGTGCATTTTAAAAGAGGAATAACCACCACGCTGCAACTTAGAGGTCATTAAACAACTTGCCAAATGCCCCAAGTTTTTCACCTCAACACTTACACTATGTTACTGTGTTAGTACAGAAATACTTAAATTCCAGGTTGTTTAAATAGCAACAACAAATACATTTTATAATGAGGAATCTGAGGCCTAAAAGGGGTGATGCTCTGTTGGAGACCATGAGAGGGCGGTCCAGGACAGCTGCTGAGAGTGCCTTGACCACCTCAACTTGCAGAAAAATGCAAAGCGGGCTTGAACGGGGTTGCAGATTTACAAAACAGAAGAATGTGATTTCATGCCTCAGGAATGTGTGTTATACTCAAGTACAACAAACATTAGTTTTTTTCCTACACAAAACTGCATTATGTGTAACTGAAGATGAAATGTATTTACTCATCTGGGGCATAAGCCTTGAGAGAACCAGAGCTATGAATAATTTGATACCTCTTACAAGTCAATGCATTTGAAACAGACAACTTACTCCAGCTGTAACCAAACTCATCCTCTTCATCCACATCTTCTGAGGTTTCATTTGCAGATGACAGAGCGTGATCCCCACTCATTTCTGCCAACACTGGAGGCAGGGGTGGAGGCGAGTGGCACAGAGGCTTTTCTGGCTCCGATTCTGACTGACTGGGCACCTGTGGGGACAAGAAGAATGCAGTGGGTATGCGCAGTCTAAGGAAGGAAAACTCAAGGGAAAGAAGACTGCAACATCAAAAACCAAACTACTAGCTTTAAAATATCTAACATATTAAATAATGGAAAATACACATATATAAAAATGGCAGACAGGATTCAGGTAAAGCTTAAATACACTAAACAAATCAGTATGTTCAGAGCACGATCCATTAAATGATTACATGCTATTTTAAGGTGAAGAATTATTCAATTTGCAGGCTTAAATAACTGAAGATAGAAAAGTTGTACAAATTTCATGTTTTAGGGAAAAAAAATCTCATTCAAAATTCATCTAGACAAGATTGTGGAAGTCTAAAAAAGTCTTCCAAGAAATTGGAAACAAACTAACAATGTTAATCATGTAATCGAACAAAGCAGTTCAAAGCTTGTTAGAGAGATTATATATAAATATTTTTATTGCTACCTGAATCCTCTCTCCACATGACTCAACAAATTAATGAAATAAGCACTGCACATGCAGGATCCTCTACCAGGGTGACTGCTTGTTAGCCAAGAGCACACAGATTCAGATCTGAGGGGCTGGTTTTAAGGGACAAAACCACCATCCACTTGCCAAGGTAGCCCTAAACATAAATGGAAAAACAGGGTTGACTACTTCATAAAAAGCCAAAGCTTGGTTGGTATGTTTGCTGTCACTTAAGTTTACGAGTCTTAATTTTTTTTTTTTTTTAAAGGGATTTGATATCATCGGGTTCTTTCCTTTTCTTAACTAAAACATAGTGGGTCAGGTTTCATATTATAGATTCTCAAGCAGATTAGGGCTAGAAACATCTTTATGTCACTGAGTCCATTTTATTCATTTACAGATTAAAGGCCAAGGCCATGAGAAGCAAAAGATTTTGTTCAGAATAACCTAGTGAAACTAGACTTCTCTTTGCTTAATTTCTAACCTAACTCAATGCACTTTCCACTGTATCGTGTTTTCTCCTCCAGTTTCTACAGTAAGCCACAGAGTGCCTAAATCAAGGGTCACAGACACCCAGCTAAAGTTCTAACCCGTTGTCAGGCTGTCCCTAAGGCCCTGAGCCTACATTTATCCTTCTTTGTCTATTTTACTGTTTTTTTTCCCTATACAAAAGTCCCTCTGATATGTCTCGTTTTATTCTGCATGTGTATATCTGGAAAAAAATGTGATTAAAAGTACTTCTTATAGAATACACTAAATGAAAGGAATGTACAAATATTTAGAAATTATTCAATGGTGTTAAGAGTCAAAATACATCTAAAAATAAAACCACAGGGTGCTGAATATGATCTTTCTTTGATGATGCAGACACAACTTCAGGACTCTAAGCTGCCCCAAAAATGGTCTGGGTAAACATGAATTACTATTTTTCTGGCAAAGCACAGGAGAACTGATTGACAGCCACTAATGGATGGGCAACAGATTTTCAAGTCACAGAATCTGCTATATTTAAAATGCTTGGTTTACATATTATTGGTCAAACAGACAAAAATTATTAGTGCCAACAGAATCCTGTTATCTTCCCAAGTGTTGTGCCATAAAACTTTCAAAAAAGCAATGTACAAATACATAAGAACAAACAAATAAAAAACTTCAATTGATCCAGAAGGGTCAGTAATGATACTAAGGTAGGGAGAAACATGTAATTTAGAATTTTTCTCATTAAAATTCTTTTAAAAATTTACTAACAATGGAAAATTTGAGAAGCATGAATTAAGCCCATTTCATTTTCAAAAAGTAGAATCAAGTCTAACTTTAAATTGTCATAATTTTAATAAATTTACAGATGCAAATTTTATAGATCTTACTCTTTGCATAACTTTCCTGAGCTGTTATTTTCCTTAAAAACAAATGAACAAACAAAACTTCCTTGCCTAAAAACTATTCAGGATCTTACTTAGGCAGAATATTTTCATATTGTGAATAAACTCAAATGCTGCCCTAACACAGCTGGTTAATCATAAAGTCAATATAAACCTGCATTTACTAAAAAGGAAAAGTGTTCTGTTTTGTTATGCCTGATATTCTCATTCTTACTTAGATTGTGGAATTTAGCTTGCTGTTGACACTTCTAAAAATTTATCCACAAAAACACAATTCTTTAACGAAGACCATTCAGCCCTAGCTGGCAAAAATGCAGTGTACTTGAATTCACTCCATGCCATGTATGCACACAAGTATAATGTACACGCATATAGCACACTGTAGCACACTCACTGACTCATGAGAATTTTACACTAAGACAAACCTTAAATGGTGTGGGAGCAAAAGGATTAGTTGGGGAACAACGGAAGAGAACTCTACTTGATTTCTGTAATGCCTACAGTAACAGAAAACATATTCCTTCAGATACAGCATCTTTGATTATCTGTATTACAATAACATGAAAATCCAATGAATATTCATAAAATGCTACCTGAAAAAAACTGTTAACAGCTTTTCTCCTTTCACAATCAAATTACAGTATACAAATTCTCGTAAGTTTTTGTTTCATTTTTGGATTTATAATTTCATCAGAATATGACAAATCCAAGTATAGATTTACAAATGTTGAAACAGTTCCCTGCTTCCTGATCAGGCATTTACATGGACATCCTTTATGAATATTCAACAGATTCTTGTACATACACAATTATGTGTGGGCTGATTAAGGAAGAGCTTTTAGGACCACCTTGTATAAGTCTAAGAAGGACTTAAATCAATACAAGGTTTTTAGAGAAATTATGTATAAAAGTAGCTTATATGCTTTGCAACTAACAAAAATTTATATATCTGAAAATTCAATTCACACCAAAATATAAGAAGGGCAGTGGACTCACAATTTTCCCCTTACTCTTCAGAAGGGCCATCTAATTTCAGCTATAAAAATGAATAGGTTCTGGCAAGAAAATGTGCTTAAGAAAGGATTTGCATGCCCACTCCAAACACACAGTTGTTTTTTTTCCTTGCCCAAATTCAGTCAACACTGAACTGGGACAAACGCACAGTAGCAACAAAGAACAAAACATTGGAAAAAGGCAATGGCAAGACAATGGTCATTATCCAACCTTGTCAGCGGTGAACTGTAGAGAATCAGCAAATGGGTTAGTGCTGCTGAACTTGTACTTAGGGTAAAGGTTGTGCGGCAAGGAAGGCAAAGGGGATTTCTAAAAGGAAACATAAGAGGCGCTGAGCGCAAGAGAAATGTATTTAAAACAACTCCATTATAAGGACAAAGTAATTACTGATTTAAATAACTATGTGACATCAGATCCTATCAGATTTCATCATTAATAACAACATCTTATAAAACAGTCTAGAACTAAGTGTTTCCTAGAGCAACCTGAATCCACACTCAAATCCAAATCTGGCCACAAAACACATAAGGAAGCAAGTCTATCAAACTGGCCCCAAATTTCTTTCATTTTCACTGAATGTTGTCACTATCGCCGACAGATAAGCCTATATATTTCACCCACTTATATTAACATATGTTCCATGCATATCAGTAAACATGCTTCAGTATTAAAAACCATAAATGGCTTTTTATTTATACTTAGAAGCAAATTATGCTGTTTTGGTTAAAGAAAAACAAAAATAAGAGTCTATCAGTTGCAGAATGCAAATTAAACATGTGTCTTCTAGTCCACTGGTAATCTTCAGTGTTATGTTATTTTGTTTCTCAGTTAGGAGTCTTTTTATATCTTGATTAGGTTTTAAGGTTGCTTCAATCAATAGTATTATTTAAACAAAGAAATCAGTAATTTTTGAAATGAACCACTTCCTACAGTGTTGTTCTCTATCTGCCCACTTTTTGTGGTGCTAGGAACATCACAAAATATAGACAGATGGCTATTTTTAATTTCCTATAAAAGTCCCCATTTTATAGGGGAATTTATGAGGTTTGGGTAATATGTGAAGTCCTGCCTTAGAGTGTTCACATAGGTTTTGTGGCTTGCCTGATATGTCCTGAGCTTGAACTACTGGAGTTGAAATATACATATTACAGGCAGGATGACTGCCAAAGAGAATGTAGCATTTTCATAGTAAAAAAAAAGTAATTTCCTTAGCACAATAAATTTTTTTTCACACTACTTTTTCTTTTATTGACTCTATCTTTCAGAGGAAATTGCAGACATTTAAAATTCAGTTTGGCTCTAATTAACTGTTTGTGTTACTTCTCTCTATAAAAAAGCCCTACTGGCAAGCATCGAGAGTAGGAAGAGGTTGTCATGTGACACCACCCTGCACTCCACAAAGAGTACCCTCACTCAGTACAGCTATACTGAAGCTTATGCCACATCACCCTTTCAATCTGCTCTTTGTACAAAGTTTTTTCCTACAGAAGGAAGATGGGCAAAAGAAATGGGCATGCTGACATTTCTGCTCATCTCAACTTTCCCTCTGCTTTTCAATTTAAAATGTCAACTCCTGCTTTACAAAACGGAAGATCACAAATGCAAAAAAAAAAAAAAAAAAACCATTTATTAAGGTGGAAGAAATGACCAGGCAGAGATTAAGAACACATCCTAGGCAAAATAACTCAATGTAATAGAAGGTAGATTATTTCTAATCCTCATACATGGAATTGTACAGTTTTACATTTCCTTTAGAATTCTGTAGAACAAGATGAATCAAAATAATGATGACAAGAAATGAAATATTTGAAAAAAGCTCTGGTTTTTTTGTTTGGCTTTGCTTTTTGCTTTCTCAACTTGCGGCTCACACAGGATTAGAATTTGGCCCTGAAAGGAGAGTATAAAAGTACAGGATGAGCACAGCACATGAAATAGCAGAACGTTCTATTATTAGGGGAGGATTTATAGGGCGAGTGCATTTCTCATTAAAAAATCAATGACAAATCTTGTGTTTATAGTTCCAAGGGCTGATGAAAATAGAAATGTTATTAACTAAGAAGAACAGGAAAGAAAAATCATCCTCTGGCCCAAATTAGTGGGGCCCACCCCTTAATATGACAATGTGGTCAGACTGAATTGTGAACTGTCATACTGGTGGAATTATTGAGTTTAGTTCTGGGAAGTTCTAATTCTTGAACAGTTGGAGAGCTAAAAAGACTGACTAGTTTTTAGTCTATGTACAAGATTTTCTTGATGCTTTATTACATCCACAAATAAAACATTTACCATTGAGAGACTCTTGTTTGGTCACTAAGTTGTGTCTGACTCTGAGACCAACCCAATGGGCTGTAGCCTGCTAAGCCTTTCTGTCCATGGGACTCTCCAGGCAAGAATACTGGAGTGGGTTGCTATCTCCTCCTCCAGGGGATCTTCCCAACCCAGGGGTCAAACCCATGTCTCCTGCACTGGCAGGCAGATTCTTTACCACTGAGCTACCACGGAAGCCCAAAGAGACCCTGAGGTACTTATGATACTTTTCCCTATAGATTCCTGGAGGCATGACTATTTCCACAGATAAGTAAATTACTGAAAACTAAATATATCTCATTTTGTTGTACTGAGCTAAAGTGTGTATACTAAGTTGTGTCCAACTCTTGTGACTCCATGAACTGTAGCCTGCTAGGCTCTCTGTCCATGGGATTTTTCAGGCAAGAATACTGGAAGGGGTAGCCGTTTCCTTCTCCAGAGGATCTTCCCAACCCAGGGATCAAACCTGCATCTACCTGCATTGCAGACAAATTCTTTACCCACTAAGCTATTGGGTAAGTCCTAGTCACTACAGTCATATCCAACTCTTTGCAACCCTAGGAACTGAAGCCTGCCAGGCTCCTCTGTCCATGGGATTCTCCAGGCAAGAATATTGGAGTGGTTGCCATGCCCTCCTCCAGGAGATCTTCTGGACCCAGGGATTGCACCTGCATCTCTCATGTCTTCTGCATTTGCAGGCGGGTTCTTTACTACTAGCACCACCTGGGAAGCCCAATATCTCATTTTAAAAACAATTTTTTTTTCTCATTTCCTAAAGCAAAATATTACTGTAGAGGAGGAAAGAGATCTTTCCTGTACCCATCTTAAGACTCTTGGTTGGATCTCTGTAACAACAAATTAATGAGAAAGAAACATGCATATTGATGTAACCTAAGCTCTGTGTGACACAGAGCCTCCACTGGGAAATGAAGACCAGAAGAAAAGGTTAAGTCCGAGTGCTTTTATAGGAGGTCTGATGAAGAGTAGCAAGTTGGGGAAAATGACAGGACAAAACAGCATGAGCTAAGCATATTTAACTGGGGAAAACTTAGCAAGGCCTGTTCATTCAGATTCCTCTCAGGGGTCCTCCTCATCTGCAGGTAAGGATGTGCCTCTCCTGAAGATCCCTCAGGAGAGTCTTATGATGCGCTTTGGGGGAGAAAGGAGAGGTCAGAGTCCTTCTAGCACCTGCCTTTTCTCAAATAACTTCCATTTAAATATTCAGTATGCCAAGGTGTTTTGTTTTAGGGTATCAGGTCCTAAACCCTGTCATGTATCATTTGACTACACATGTCATTCTAAGCAAGATTTATTCTGGAATATTACTATAAATCAGGCATCATTATACCTCAGATAATAAAATAGGGATATTTTCCAGGTGCATGAGAAAATATCTTCCTTAGAAAATGCAACTTGGCATTGAAAGAAATATTTGCAATTTAGTATTTAAAAGTAATCTGAGAATCGGACTCAGCAGTTTGTAGCACTGTCTTAAATGATATAAAAGTTGGAAAGTAAAAATAAAAGAAGAATAAAACCCACCCACACACATAGAAAACAGCTTTAACTTAAACAGCCATTTAACAACATCATCATGCTGTGTCTATGTTTAACAGAACAAATGGAAATAAATGTAAAAAGACCTGTAGTTATTTAAACAAACTGAACAGCATTTGAAAAGAATGCAGGATGATCTGGTCCCATCACTTGGCAGATTTTCTTATCTAAACGGATAATTATCTCCTAACAATAAATAACCGAATTATTAAAAACTGCAAATGTGAAGATAACTGCTTACATTAGGAACTACTAATTCATTTCTTAGTGTGAACTCAGACCAGAGCTACACCTGTCTTGACGACAAAAGGAAAAACCAACAAGATAAATCTGGTCACTTTGTTTCGTAGGGCACCGAATATTGAAAAGTTCCTTTTACTGATCTCTAAAAACCTTTTACTACGCTGCTTCCTCCATAACTTGACCATTACTATCCTAAATTTTAATTTTAAAAATTAAAATTAAATATATTGTATGAATAAAATTACACATTTTAAATGTCAGATGATCTTTTTCACTTTTCTTACGTGTATTAACATTGTCTTTTTAAAGACAACAAACCCTAAAAGCTAATAAGCAGCTATTTCAAAAAGAATCAGTATGACAGAGATTGTTATATCCAGAAGTGGACCCTGTATGAGCCTTAGGACATCTAAGAAACTCCTGAAATGCTAAGCTAACTTCTCAGTAAATCTCAAGAACTTTCTAAGGCCCAGTAGTTTAAGAACTACTGCACAGGAAAAAAAACAATTTTTTTTTCATTGAGGCATAAAGAAGATATAGAAAAAATAGTTTTAAACTACTGGCATAATGTTCATCTTTGGCAACATATCAAATATACAAAGTTCTCTTAGTATCTCCATCAACAACATGCACTGGATGTGCTAAGATTTCTAAAATACTTTTAAAGCCATTTCACTTGTAATAACCAACAGTAAAATGGATTAATAGGCCTCTGTCCCCCAGGGGCTACACAGTGATCAGAGCTATTCAGTGATGGTGGCTGGGAAACAGCAGGTATGAAATTCTGAGTATATAAACATACAGCTTAAATAAAAACAACCAATCCATCATATGGAAAGTTAATGTCCACTAGGATAGACAGATGCATTAAAGACCATGCACAGGAAATCACAGATTGCATACTGGGAATTCTAAATTTATGAAGAAAATGAACTCTCTCTAGTTTCTCAGAGACCTGACTAGACGTCACAGACTATCAACCTGAATAACTCCACCACATCCTTCTTAACAACTTACATATTTTATGACTATAGTGAAACTAATGACTATCCATCGAGATGCCTATGGGCCACCAGTGAATCCTACTTTTATGTGTTTTCAACAGACTTGAAGTGTCTGTTATACATGATAGAAGGATTTTCGGGATAACTCAATGGGGGAAAAAAGCAAAATAAACTTTTTAAAAGTCTCCTGAGATTTCAAGGCTTGATCTCGGGTCCTAGAAGCAACTTGGCCCTGGATGCATCAGATTCCAAGTTGAATGCTGTTGGATGCGCCTACCTTGCCCTTTGTTTTCGCTTACCCTTGGTCTGTTTATAATGCTCTGTACCAGAAAGACTACAGGGTTGCCTGCTTTCCGAATGGCTTCCACAGCTTGTTCATGGCTTGCATCTCTGAGGTCCATGCCATCCACCTGCAATGGAAGGCCTCAGCTTAACATTTTAAGAAGCTATAGAACAACAGAACAATTTGCCAATTTGGAGTTTTGAGATTCCTGGGTGAAGCTCCTAAAAAATCTTTTTCAGATTCAAAAATATTTGAGACTACTTGTGAGGCTCCAGAATTTTTCATCTGTCCAGCAGACTTCTGGTCCCTTTTTTTGGACACAGATTTATGTCTCCAAAAATCAACTGAAATAATAATCAATTAGAATGAAGGCTCTGCTTCTAATTCCCTTACACTGCCCAGTTGTTCCTTTAAATTGACAAATCAGCATCATCAAAGAAATAATACAAGGGAACTGTCTAGTAGCAATGTTTTCACCATAAAAGTCACTGTACAAATTTTCTTCCCAGTCATCACAGAGCGGTCTGTGAAGTGGCTGTGTGATGCTTTGTGTATTTCTATGAGGGAAGCTTGAATTTAAAAACAAAATTCTGATGTTCAGAAAAATCAGCTTATGGTAAGGTTTGTTTGGCAAAAGAATCTTTGCAATAGGCATGACACGAGCTGGAAGCCAAGAAATTGTGCTTACTTGTGAGCAAATCTTGTATAAATAGCTTGAGAATAAAAGTTATTTTGGAACTTTTTATTGACCATGGCTTGCCTGGGTGATGATCAGCTCAGCTTATGCACTACCTGAACAGGAAGGAAAACAGTCTGAAAGGCCAAATGCTAATCTTGCCAGAAAACTATAGGATACTGGTATACTTTTAACATTTCCAATTACCAGAGAATGACATATACAATCAAAACAGCAAAATAAGAGTAGACACAATTCTGAAAAATAAAATTTTTAGATCTCTACAAAGAACCTTATCACCTTTAAAAGAATTATACACTGTATTTTATTGAAAACTTCCCTCAGGTTGATACTTAGATGAAATAGCAAAATCTCTTTCAGTGCATATTAAAAATGGCTTCTAACTTTTTGCGAAATAAAAGTATATACGTTTACCATATATTTCATTAGTGGGAAAATGTAACAGAAAATTAAATATCTTTGCTCAAGTCCAAAGAACTGTATACTTTTCACGGAATATTTCATAGGTCTCTAGTTTATACACATTGTCAGAGATTCTTAGCAGAGTCATGTTCTGGAATTCCAAGGATCACAGAGGCCTAAGGCTTTCTTATTTACTGAAAAAGGCCACTGCACATAACTGAATTGAAGAAACTGCCACTGAGCAATATTTTACCACATGGAAAAAAAACTTCACTCCAATTTCAAAGGCATGTTTAAGTCTACTGATACATTAAAACGACATTTTGGTGCAAAGTATGATTAATCCTTTCTCAAAATAATTATAAACATTTCTTACTTTTTCTACTTAGGTCAAAAGTA
Organism: Capricornis sumatraensis; assembly: GCF_032405125.1. Lineage (NCBI taxonomy): Eukaryota > Metazoa > Chordata > Mammalia > Artiodactyla > Bovidae > Capricornis > Capricornis sumatraensis. The sequence goes on along the minus strand of NC_091074.1, from coordinate 39,471,052 downwards.
TTCAGTAGTGAAGTACTCATAAAATAAATTGCCTTGGATAAGCTTAAATTAGAAATTTTATGTAGTACTCTAATGAAGAAAAATTTCTTTAACATGGGCCTAAGATATCATTTAATGAAGAGCAAAGATACAGGAAGAGAGAAAAAAACCCCATCATTCTTCCTTATAAATGGTCAGATTAAAAAAAAAGTGGAACACCAGGCAGAGCCCTTGCTTTCTTGCAAATCTCAATCTTCTTTCGTCAGTCCTCAATGTACATATACTTTACACAATAGATCAATGCCCACAATGTTCAAGTTGTGGCTGATTCTTACCAACTTCTACACAATTAAGGCATCTTAGTGTGTAAGTTATATGGATTTAGAAAATGAGAGACAATCACTTGTACAAAGTAAAACTAATGGTTGCCATAATAACAAAGTGATCAGTTGGTTTTTGTTTGGAAGTTGTCTCTCTTAATTGACTCTCTGCCTCCTGACAACCCAGCAAATCTGGGTCAGGATTTGCTGACCTTCCTCTACACATTTACTACAACTATGCTTATGTTAATCGAATAACTCATCACACTATTCTGAAGTGACCTGATTACTTATTACTTGACAGGCAGGCTGGATGTTTTATTTACCGTGGGATGCCCAGAGCCTGTTATAGCACCTGGAATGCAACAGCTGCTCTAGGAATACTTGTTGAGTAAATGATGAGCGACTTGTGAGAAGAGCAGATATGAAATACTAAACTTAGCTTTGAATGAAGGGATTAGATACAATCTGACCAAATGCTTCTCCCACATATAACGAAATGTGTACACACATGCACATACATATCGATGCACACGTGCGTACTCATACACACAGCCCTCGGTGGTGAGTGGGGAATGGGCAGAGCAATGATATGAAGGAAAAGCCAAACTTGGGTTGGTGGGGGTGGTGGGGAGACCTTTCTATAAAAGGTAATGAGGATATTAGCATAAAAACTTTACCAAAAAGACTCATTTAAAAAAATCTTATCCAACAACATTTAGGTATTTCCTGAAATAACGTCTCATTTGAGGGTTCAACTGTGATGTGTACATTTTGTGTGTGTACACATACGTTGAACAATTTAATTATTTCCCAAGAAATTTGCTTTGTTTTTTTTAACTGAACTTAGTAATTTATCTTAGCACCGACATTTTTTAGAACAGTTGGTTATACCTCCAGACACTTATCAATATATATATATAATTTGTTATCATATACTGAAGACAAAAATTATAGGTGAAAACAAAAAAATAAGAAAGAAATTCTTTAACAACAAACATTTTACTCGAGTGTTGAGTCAGTGTAAAGATGATGATCCCCTTGGTAAAGAGGATGGCCCAGGTGAGTAATTTTAGCATAGAAAGCTAACTGGAGGGTACCTCTACTATTCTATCTCCAGGTTTCAGGGTTCCATTTTTGCCAGCTGGACTATCTTCAAGAACATGTTTGATGAAAATGCCCCTCATCACTTCACCATTGCTTAGACGACTCCCCATCCCTCGTCCACCAACAATGCTGATTCCCAAGGATTTGCTTGGTTCTCGCCAAAGTTCAACCCTATAAAAAATAAAGAAAATTTTAAAGTCTCATGAGAAAGTACAGGGAGAAAGCCTCGTAAAGTTGGGTGTGGCAATGATTTCTTGGCTATACCAAAGGCACAGGCAGCAAATTAAAAATGGACAAATTTGGCATCAGCAAAAATAAAAGCTTTTTTTCATCGAAAAGTACTATCAAGTGAGTAAAACAGCAACCCAAAGAAAGGGGAAATATTTGCAAACCACAAATCTGATCAGGAATGAACATCCAGAATATACATAGAACCCCTGAAACTCAATGATAACAACAAAAGAAAACAATCAAAATTGGGAAAAGAACTTGACTAGATATTTCTCTGGGGACGATAGGCAAATGTCCTGTAAGCACATAAAAAGATGCTCGGCATCACTAACCATTGCGTGAATCAGCACTGCTATGAGCCCACGTGCTGCCACTACTGACGCCCAGGCACCTGGAGCCCATGCCCTGCAGCAAGAGAAGCCACTGCCAGGAGGAGGCCACACACTATATCTGGCGAGTGGCCCCCACTCGCTGCAGCTGGAGAAAGCCCACGCGCAGCGATGCAGACCAGCGCAACAGCAAAAGCTACTGAGAAAGACCCCCTCACACTCAGTAAGATGGCTAACGCAAAAAAAAAGACAGAAAATAAGTCAGCAGGGAGAAATTGTACAAATTATGGCGAAATTAGAAGCTTTGTGCACTGTTCGTACCAATGTGAAATGTTACAGCTGCTATGGAAAAAGAGTATAGAAATTCCTCAAAAAATTAAAAATAGAATTAACATATGATCTGGCAATTCCACTCCTGAGTATATACCCAAAAGAATTCAAAGCAAGGTCTTGAAGACATACATGTATAGTATGTTCACATAAATATTATTCACAATTCACAATAAGAAAATATTATTCACAAGCCAAAAGGCAGAAGCAACCCAAGTGCCCATGAATAGATGAATGAATCAACAAATGGCATATAAATACAAAGAATAATATTCAGCCTTAAAAAGGAAGGAAATTCTGACACATGCTAAGACATAGATCATCTTTGAGAACACTATGCTAAATGAAATAAAGGACAAATCCTGTATGATTCCACTTATACAATGTACCTAGAATAGTCAAATTCACAGAGACTAATGGAGAATAGCCGTTGCTAGATGATGCAGGGAGGGAGAAATAAGAGGTTACTATTTAGTGGGTACAGAGTTTTAGTTTTGCAAGATCAAAAAAGTTCCAGAGATGTATGGCACTGATGGTTACAAAGCAACGTGAACACACTTTATGCCACTAACCTACAAGATTAAAAGTGGTTCAAATGGTTAAAAATAATAATAATAAAAAATACATTTTAAAAAATTCAAAGGAATAAGATATTATTATACTAAGTTTTGTAAATATCATTTGCTCAATTTGTTAAGGTTTTACCCATAGTAAGACAAAATCACTATAAATCAATTACTTTTCCAATTAAGTGTTTTATAGGGTCTGATAAATACTATTAATAATATATTTCTGAGACTGATTTGTTACAAGTTAATATTAGACTCATACTCCAGGCTGAGGCACAAATGAATATAAAAGGACCATTTTCCAGGGGCTCTGATATTGCAGACATTAAAAAATTCAGCTACTCTCAAACAGATGGTAGCTTCTAAGCTTAGCAACCCAGTTGAGAGAGAGAATGTTTCTGTATATACTGAATGAGAAGCTTACCTCTGCAAGAGTCTGCCTCGCCAACACAGACCTAGAAACTAACAGTCGGGGCATGAAGAGCGGTTGCTAACACAGTCCTCCATGATCCGAGCCCGTCACCATTTCCTAAACACATCCTCCTCAGCTCTCCACTCCCCTCTTTCCACTCTGGCTATCCTCTTGCTGTTGCTGAGGTTCATCTCCCGCCCTGGGGCCTGGGCACTTGCTACTGCCTCTGTCCTAAATGTACTTCCTCCACCCACATAATAAGTGCATGAACTCATATCTAATACCTGTAGATAGCGGTCAGAACCATGGATGAACTGAAAGTACATGTCTTATGAAAAGGCCGGGATACAAGAATAAGGTGATTAGCACCGAAGTGTTTGGCCAAGATGAAGGGGTTCAGATGACTGCAAGCGAACAGGGATACCAAGTAGAAAGTTCTAAGATGGGTAATGAGACTCTGCATTTTACTCTAACCTGCAGGAAGGGAGCTGATGCTGGACATCAGACAGGAGAAGAAAGCTTGGTCCAGCACACCCTCAACCTTGACATGTGACGTGCTCCCAGAGGAAACGAAAGGTTGTAGGTAGGACTCCTGGGTGCTGAGGGAGGTCCTGGTAAGAAAAGACTGGGGTAAAAAAGCACCACGGTGAAGTGAGAGGAGGGACAACTGGTCACAGGAAGCAGATGAGGAAATACTTCTTTTCTCTGGTCAGTACTTTTTTTCTTTATTAGAAATCTAAGACCTAGAGATCTGTGGTTTAGTGTAAAGGGATCTCACTATGATTCTTCATCTTAACAAATCTGTGAGAAAAGCTTAAACTAGTTACAATTCTTTTCATCACTTTCTTTCATTCTAGGAATTCTGTGAAAGACAAGAACCAATTTCTTCCCATTTCCAAGGTAAAACGGCAAAGTAGTAAAGTCAGTAGAGTCAGCCACTGTCTTTAATATTTAAGAATCCAGAATACATAGGTGGGACTCATTCCCTCTTCTTTTAAAAATGAAAAAAATAAAAGAATGAAAGAAAATGTCTCATAGATCCTTAGCAGTTGATATATGTTAGAGAATGGTTCTCATGATTCTCTGGACACTAAAAATAGCAGGGGCAGCAAAAACTCATTAAGGGTTTATGGACTCAGCCTTATTCTCCAGGTGAGTTCCACAGACTTTGATTTTATTTTCAAGTCACTCCTGTGAGGTGGATGCTCTTGTCACTCTGTTTTACAAAGGGAAGAGGCACAGAGGTTAAACAGCCTTTGGATACCAGTACCCTGTGCCTCCTGAGGATGTAGCACAGACATCAAGGTGGTATTAGATCCAGTCCTAAGAGGAAATGCTGTAATTCTTCAAAACATCAGAGCAGATAACCAAAAACAGAGCTGCCAAAATGACCCCAGCACTGAGGAACCAACCCAGGATTCATGAAGCAGAACACGGTCAACATTCCATGTTAAGAAGAAAATAAGAGACCTATAAAAGAAAAACTGGGCAGAACATGTCCAGAGCTGGTTTTACAGAAAAATGTCAGCCTTTCTGGAGAACACAGATTTTCAAAAAGTGAAATTAATAAAACCAAGGTAAAATAGAGCTCTGAGGCCAGGTGGCCTGAACTCTGAACCAAGAGTTCCTGGGCTCAGTTCCTGCCCTTCTGCTACTTAACAACTGGGTGACCCTGTTTTACTCCATTAGTCTTTTTTTTCCTTTCCTAAGCTGGAAAATGGGTCAAACAAGAGCCCCAACATCAGAGAGTTGCTGTGAGGATTAAATTCATGAATGTATGGCATGTACAAAACAAAGTTTTACAACTTAGTAAAGCAATCAATAAATCTGATTACTCTTATTATGGTGATGATAATATTCAATTCATATGACAAATGAACAAACCTGTACGCCAGCACCTCAATCTGTTATGCATACACATTGTTTACTAAGAGTAACTGGGCTCAATGTACTATATTCTACCCATTGGGTTGATAAAAGCATTTTTAAAGATGATCATATGATGTGGTAACAAGGATATTGGGGGGAAAAGCTCTCAAATATTGGAAATAAAAGTAAAAATTGGTACAGCCACCTTAAAAAGCAACTTGACAACTTCTAGTAAATAACAGAATTAAATCTACAAGTCAGCAATTTCCCTTTGGAATATATATATAGACAAATTCTCCAAATGTGTAAGAAAATATACTTACTGCACAGGATTATTGTAATAATGAACTGTTAACTACTCAAATATCAATCTGAAAATAAACTGAGCTATATTCATATACTGAAAGGCACTGCCACAAGTAAACTGAATGAATTAGATATTTTTATATCTGCATGAGAGTGTACAGAAACATTTATTTAAGAGTAAGCAAGCTGGAAAATGATACATACAGTATGATATAATCCTGCACATGAAAATCACATGCAAAATAAAAGTGTAACACAGGTTATTTACAAATTTTTCTTGACTGCATGCAAGAATGTCCAGCAGGTTTCCAATCCTGTAAAGCATATTCATGACCCTTGTTCCTTATTTACTAAAAGCTCTAATTATTTTGGTAAGCTTCCTCATGAACTTCTATGAACTTCTCCCCTAAAAAAATTGAGGGATTCCATAAGGTTAGTGAGTGCAGGTTATCTTCTTTAAGATTTACAGAATCTGTAGACATACTCTCTTGGTAAACTAGTCACCACCATTAGAGACATCACTTAGCGTGATGTGAAGGTTAAAACGGGAATTAAAGTATAAAAATATTATGGTCCAGAAGTTGTACCCAATTTCTCGTCATAGGAAAATTTCATAATGACTCCTGTGCTCAACAATTTTCACTTGCTCTGGTATGAATAATAATGAAGAAGAAGCTGATGGCCGCTAAGACCAACCACTGACTGAGTCCTCACTGTGCACCAACATTGTACTGAGGACTTTAAGTGAATTATGATATTAAATTCTCTTCCACATGTTAAAGGTTCTACTTTATTTTTAAATTAAAAGTGTAATTACTCTTTCAAAAATATTTTATTTAAGTATAGCGACACAATACAGTGATTCAGTATTTTGACAGATTAACTCCATACAAGATTATGGCCATAATTTCCTGTGCTATACAGCATATCCTTGTTACTTATTATTTATACATAGTAGTTTATATCTCTGACCCCTAATTTTACCCTCTTGCCTTTTCTCTCCCCTTTGGTAATCAATAGTTCGTTTTCTATATCTGTGAGTCTGTCTCTGTCTTGTATGTACATTGGTTTATTTTTCAAAAGAGCCCACATATATGTGACAAAACAAAGGATTTCTCTATCTGACTTATTTCACCCTGCAAAATAGCCTCTAGGTCCATCCATGCTGCTGCCAATGGAAGAATATCACTATTTTATGACTGAGTAATATGTGTGTCTATATATACATATATATATATATATATACATATATTTCCATCTAGTATTGTAATTCCATCTAACTTACTTCTGCCTCTCTCTTCAAATAAAAAACCTAACATGTTATAACTGGAGTAGGAAATTGCAACCTACTCCAGTATTCTTGCCTGGAAAATTCCATGGACAGAGGAGCCTGGCAGGCGACAGTCTGCCAAAGAGTTAGACAGAGAGTTAGATACGACCAAGCGACTGAGCACACAGCATCTCACAATATTTTTTCTGCTACGAATCTAGCACTTCTAGTCTCAGTGTGGGCAATAATATAGCAAGACTTTGATTTTTTAAAGCGGTCTGAATAATTTTTTAAAAATTGAAATCAAAAAGTCATTTTATTTGGCTGGAGATGCTGTTTCTTATGAAAGCAATATAAAAGGTTTCCTATACTTTGAACATGATTCAACCTAGAAAATGTTTAAAGGTGATGCAGCCTAAAGTTCATTTATGAGCTAGGCAAATCATCAAACTGTATTACACATCAGAAGAATAGAAATTTTTCTATATTGAGAATTTTATTTATTCATTGTAGAATAAATAGTTAATAAATATGTAAAAAGGCACCTCTCTGATGGTCAGCTTTAAATCTGTTCAGAGAAAGTGTCCACTGATTATATTTTACCCTTAATGCAAAATATCTTACATTTTTCTTTCATTATTTTGTGTCTCTCTACACCTTGTCTAACTCAATACACAGTAGCTTCCTTAAAGACAGGATTTATGTCTTACACTTCCCTGTTATTTACAAAACTATCTGTCTCTCATCTTGTCAATAATCAGGACTCAGTAAATTCCTACTAAACTGAATCTTCTTCTACTCAGAATAGGAAAATACACCTTAGTGATATACAGAGGTATATATGAGTAGATTTAGGAAAGTCATCATTCCTATTATATATGAAATTCATTCTAGAAAGACCATGGGTTAGAATAACCACAGCCTATGATAAGATGCTCACACACACATTTTGAATGTATATGTTTGAATATCTACTTTCTACAAATAATAGAAAAATTTCAAGTTAACATTTGGTGGTTTGCCTAAGATAAAGTCTACAGAAAATATTCCAACTACCTATGCATAATTTTCTCTAGTCAATTTTATTTAGTCCCTGCTATGTGCCAAATCCTCAAGTACATATTAGTGTTAACCCTGTGTGATACATACTATCTTCTCCACTCTGTGGCCACAGAGAAATGGACGGTGAGCAATATTAAACAGCTTGCTCAAAGTCACAGTAGCAAGTCGTAATCTAGTACTTGAAACCACCCCTCTCTATCTTTAAACCCTGAGTAGGCAGAATACAGAAATAGTCCTTACCGCCGAGGCTGATTCCAGTTGCTGTAGGCTGCATTTTGAAGGTCACTTTCTTCCCCCTCTCCTTCTTCTCTCTCTGGTAGCTCTGGAATGTCTCTGGTAAAGAGTTAGACAGTGAGTATTCCACAATCCTAGTAAAACCACACAGGCTGTCTTCTAGGTACTTTATTATTGGTTTGGCTAAAAGTACAGAACTGCTTCATATTTTTACCACACTTGGCTACTAAGTATATAATATTTTACATTAAAGGGAAAATAAAGCCTGATTACATAAAATAAAAACCTCATACTATACCTGAACTTCCCAGGTGGCAGCTGAACAAACCCATGTGGGTTTGATCCCTGGGTTGGAAAGATTCCCTGGAGAAGGGAATGGCAACCCACTCCAGGATTCTTGCCTGGGAAATCCTGGGACAGAGGAGCCTGGCTGGCTACAGTCCATGGGGTCACAAAGAGTCAGACACGACTGAGTGACTGAGCACTCAGCACTGTAACTGAGTCTGGAGATACAACAGAACCCAAGGTGCCTTGTCTAGGCTTTTTCTTTCCTAATGAAACACGGACAAAGGAAGGAAGGGAGTGAAAAGAATGGGGAAATGCTAGAATTTTTAAGAACAACTATTCAACAACTATTTCCTAAATTTTTCCCATGTGTGAGAAGGTAGACACCCCATGTGTGTTATAAGCGTGTACAGTCCCACTGGATCCCTGGCCTGACAGAGCTGAACATCAAATATGCCAGGAGTGCAGCATCTCTACCACCTCAGGATGGACCAATGCTTTCCCTTCATCTTTTGAAGACAGATGGAAAATGCTTATGGTCTGCTTCTGCCCATCCAAAGCAGCCAACCACAGTATTCTTATGGGAAGCAGTTTACAGGCACTTGAGTCCAAGGTCAGTTGTCAATTTCTACAGGAATTCAGATTTTGCCAAATGCCAAGCATGTAACAAAATATGTCCGATCTCTTAACTGACTGTAAATATAACTGTAAAATAATAATCTTGTCCAAAAATATTTGGTTTTTACCAAAGGCACACTTTGCATCAATAAATGGTATTGTCAGGACAACAAAGAATGGTTAAATCAATTATGGCACGGTCTTATGCTATTAGGAAAAATTGGATTTCTAAAGAAATATATTCTTCTTAAAATAGAGTAAGCTTTAAAAACTCTAATTCAATAAATACTTGCAGCTGATATTTACCGAAATTGAAAAAAATCTGAAGATAGCATATGTTCAAATTATATCCATTCTCCCCCAACAGGAATACTGAACTCTGTCAAATTATATTATCTTCAGACCTTGAGATCAAAAGTCATCTAATCTAATAATCCATCTGTGCTTCAATGTGTTTCCCAACACAACCGTTCCCAAACAACTGTGTGGGCTCTCCCAGACTGTCTCACTCTTTCTTTGACCTGAAAGTTAGATCTTTGCTTTTCATCTGTCAGAGGGAAACCCACCTGCCTGTGGTTCCTACCTACCGGTCGTGTGACAGAATTCTCCTTCTGTAATTGAGGAAGGAGACTCTGAATGAGGTTGGGCTCACAGAGACTAATCCTGACTGTGGGACAGGACTGTCAGGAATGGAGCCAAAATTTTCAAAATGATGTTAAGAAGCTGATTGAGAATGAAATAGTCGGAGTGAACCTCAATCTGAAAGATGCAAGGCAGTGGGGGGAAGCAGAGCCTAACCCTCTGGAAATACCACTGGGGAGAATATGACAGAAAAAGCGGGTACAGAATGCAGAGAGGAATGGGAAGTAAGAAACAGTCCTTCTCTAAAACACCCAGTTATTACCCTAAAGCCCAGGCAGGGGGAGCTGCTCAGATGCAGTCACACAGATTGCATCATATGCTCCCAGCTTGTGAGCTGCAAGATGACAAATACAGATACGTGGAGTCTTCCCATACAAAAAGGCCCACTCTCTTCAGATGACTGTCCAATCTCGGATCATCTCCCTAACCCAGATACATCCCCATAAATGTACTGATTATTCTTTATCCATCTTCAGGCGGGGTTTACAAGACTCAAGCGTGTGTGCCTCAGCAGAATGAACCTGCTCTGTGTCCCCACACTCACTCAGCCAAGAATGAATTACACTTCTCAGCACTCATGTCTGATTGTTGAATATCAAATAAGTTTCTGTCAACTGTAACAAGTAACACTCTATATGTGCATTAAGATGCCAGAAACTGGCACAAAGTCACACAGTAAAGGAACAGAGATGAGACCTGAATTAGGCCAGTTTACTAGCTCTTAAACTCCATGCTCTGCTGCCCCATATTTTTATATAGGGCTAGTACAATTATTTTTTTTGATCCAATGGTTAAGAACATGGAGCCCAACCATGTGCATTTAACCTTGATTCTTCCACCTATTAGTTATGAAACTTGAGCAAGCAACTTAATCTCTCTGGTGCCAATTCCTCCTGTATGCTTAAAGAGAAATCTGTTACTCAGTTGTTAATATAACTGAAAAACATACAGGCCCACAGCTGAAAATGTATTGTGCATTCTTTTCGGGATAGCAATTTTACATTATTTCTCTCCCTGTTCTGAACTCAGCAGCAGCATCAAAATCTAGTTTCTGCCTTTCCTAAGCGAGGAAAACAGGATGCAGACTGTTTTTGTTTTGAGCATCCTTATATTAACAGCAAATACACTCTTTTGCAGGAAAGCAATTATTCATAGCATTGACAGCTCCGGCCCTTTTCCTTCGTGTGCTAGGAGAGAACCAACATGCTGAAAGTGGCTTTTTTGTTTTAATATTAACATTTTGAGTGCTTTTAAGGCCTCAAAATTTAATAAGAATATCGTGTTATCTTGTCATATTCTCTAATTAAGCCATGTGGAATGGCATTTCAGAGGGACACTGGAATTACTGCATCTAACTTTTTAATAGGAAGTACTAGGTAGCTGTAATCAATTCATGTCATTAGCCCTAAGATGGAAATTCTAGACAGAAGTACGGCAGAGCTTTGCAAAGGGTGGAATGAATACTCTTTTTCTCATAAAATTCAAGGGGCCCTTTGGGCCATGACATTCCTTCCCTTTATTAAACACATAACAAACCTTTCCTTCTTTAACACTGTCTGCATAGCTGTAGCCACATACAATTTGCAGAGGAAAGAGTGATGTGATGTTACAATGCCTGCAGAGTCACTGGACACCAGAGTGTTATGGGTTGTTAGAACTTTTGTGAGCAGACCTCAGAATGTTTGCAAAGCTATTTCTCCTTTATAGCATACTTAAGGAGAAATCTGTTACTCAGCTGCTAATGTAACAGGAAAAAAACAGGCCCACAGCTGAAAATGTATAGTGTATTCTTTCCAGAAAAGCAATTTGACATTATTTCTCTCCTTGTGCTAAACTCAGCAGCAACATCAAAATCTAGTTTCTCTCTTTCATAAGGGAGGAAAAGACTACATTTCTTGTATTATTCAAAGGTTCTCAATACACTGTGTATAAAGAGGCTTTAAAAAGTCAAACATTCTATACCTAACCTGTATATACACAAAGACGTTCAGCTCAACATTCTCCAAAGGAGTAAAAACATAACCATTAAAAATGTTTATGAATTGTATGTATGTTAATGAGTAAATAAATAAAGTTTGAAAATGTTTATGACAGACGAAAAGTGATACAATACCATAAAAATTGTAGGTTCCAGGGAGTGAATGAAACCATAGTCATATCTGAGGTAAATTCCGCAAAACTCAGTAAGCTGACAGTGGTATATGGACTGATACAACTAAAGAGTTTTAATTTCTTGCTTTGATTTTTCATATTCTCCCCAAATTTCCCACAATATGCAATCACTCCTTAAGTAATATGGGTTGCAGTTTTTTAGTTGCTAAGGCACATCCAGCTCTTTTGTGACCCCATGGACTGTTGCCCGCCAGGTTCCTCTGCCCATGGGATTTCCCAGGCAAGAACACTGGAACAGGTTGCCATTTCCTTCTCCAGGGGATCTTTCCAACCCAGGGATCTCCTGCTTGGTAGGTGGATTCTTTACCACGGAGCCACTAGGGAAGCCCAGTAATATGGGAAAGGGGGATGATTTTTTTTTTTTTAATCTTGAAAGAGAGAAAAAGAATTCAGTCTTTTTTTAAGGCTAGGCCTCCCTGACACTGGATTCAATAGTCTTCTTTATAACTTGCTGTATCGATCATTCACATAGCAGACTTACCTGCCAGTGTAGGAAGCAAAAATATCCAGTGCCATTATTCCTCCAGATTGCTGCCCCAAGCTTATTTTGAACTCTTCCAAATATTCTGCAGGTACATAAGTAATCCTGGAACAAGACACAATCCATGAAAGCAGAGCTCTGCCTGTTGGGAGAATCTTCCAAAATATGAAATAAACTTATTTTGTTCCCTCATCTCTACTTTTTCACACAACTCATTAAAATCAGCTTACTCAGTAGACTCTAAACTTCAAAAGAATCAAGTATTCTATAGGCAATAATAACAACAGAAATTAAAAATTTAAAGACTGCTGATAATTATCTGTTTGCCAATAATCATATGGGGGAAGAAAACAGCATAATATATATTTCCAAATGAGAAGACTATTAGCAATTTTTTTTTAATTAAAGAGATCTAGAAATCCTTAGAAAAGTAATTTTCAGTAATAACATTTATTTTCTCCAAAGATTTTTGGCTGCCTTAGCAGGAACAAACTGGGTAAACTCTACTAAAACACTGGGCATTCAAAATTACATTCTCCCATAAAACACAATTAATTTTGGACATTAACAAGTACTATCAGTAATCCTATCCTAGCTTTATTAAAGTGTTAACTCTTAAGTCTGAGTTAAACCATTATCAGTGCATAGAAAGATTCTCTTACTAATATGTAGCAATGTTTACGTTCATTTTGGTTTCAGAGAAGAAGGCTGACACTTGAATGGTCACACACTAATTCAACAAGTGCTGGCTGAACGCCTATAATGTGGAAGGCACTGAGCAAGTTGCCGACTTCAGTTATAATGCTTAGAAATGACATCTGAAAAGTCAAGTTTACTGCTGCCCCAAGAGGCTACACAATTGATATACCTGTTGAAGTAGTCTGTTCCGATCCTCAAATTAATACATGGCATGGCAAGTGAAAGAAAGGACTTCAAGGCATTTCAGGATATTTGTGCAAAGAAACAAAAGCATGTATCAAAAATGCACAACACGAAAATCATGAAGACTATTATGCCGGCTAACCATAGCTTACCTTCATGCGTAAGCTATGGTTAGCCGGCATAACAGTCTTCATAAGTACCAAAATCTTAGTACTGGAGGGCAAAGATAAAGGATTACCTTTCATGTTATAATAATATAATATAATAATAGAAGTAAACTAATGGCATGATTTACTGAGTGAGGAGGATATATAATACATACTGGTGATTCCATAAAAGGCATTGACTCCGTGAGGTCGCTTAGGGTTAGAGTCAGAAGACAGAGTTCTGTTGCTTCTTTGGAGTGTTCTGGTAAGGTAAATCACCCACTAATGGATCTCCATGTCCCCAATAACAGAAAGATGTCAATTTTGATGAGGCTATTGTAAGTCAAGAAGCGCAACACACACGTAAAACAGTGCTCTAAGAGAGCATCAGACAGCCTGGCCCCCACATCCGATCATTCTGGCAGAAGCCGGCACCCTTACGACACTTTGTGACACTTTCACCTCGAGGATCCAACTGAAGCGAAAAACACAATTCAATGATTTAGGACTAGTGTGGGTGAGAGAGCTGTATTCTAATTCTGGCCCTACTTTATTTATTCATCGACAAAAACACCATTTCTACAGTGTAGCAAAAATATATTGAATAGCAAATCTGCATTTATCCCTCAAAAATAATGAGTCAAAAATGAAGAATACATATACTTGGAAAGAAGACTGTCTTTTATACAAAGAAAATATAAATAAATCATAAATTTGAAAAGTCTATTCAAGAAAATTATTTGTGAATTATATCTGAAAATTATTTCTGAAGGTTCAGTAAAGGTAAAACTCATATAAATAAAACCTTAAGAAAAAAAAGCTAAATGAGGTAAAAGGCTAGAACACAGGAAAAATAAGAATAATCAGTTCAAAGTATTTAATTTTTAAATTAAATACTGGTTTGGTTTGAGAAGGAAACGATGTGTCTATCCGAGACACTGTTGAAAATGAATTCTTCTCTGCATTTGATCAAAGGTGTTAAGGTTTACCAAGGAAGAGTTTTAGAAATGTTTTTCTGATATTTTAGGGGGCAGTGAGAAAGAAAGCAGTTTTCATATATTTAGCCTAATACAGACAGCAAGGGCACTGGAACAAGCATCCCACAGTGCATTAGCCCATGCAGAGCAATTATAATACACGCCGGTCACACGGCCATACAAAACCTCCAGACATCAACCAAGAACACCAAAACACATACTGAAATGCATAAATGCACTAAAACAGCTTCTCTGAGGGGAGTGTTAAAAATTCTTAAAGGCAAAAGCTAACCTCAGGTTATACATGGAGTACAAGAAAACAACAGAATTAGTGATGCTGAAATGTGACAGTTATTAATCCAGAGGTGATTGCCCCCTAACAAAAGAGCCAGAAAGCTTCAGTAGTAGGAAAATATGATTTTCAAATGAGTTCACAATCACCAGTGCAATGTGAAAATGTAACCATCTCATAGCTCTGTTGGAAATATGCTCTTATATAAAGAAGAAAAAAAACAAAAAAGGAAAATGTATACACACTGAATCTCTCTCTGGATCTAGCCCCGCATAGGGATGTTACAAAAGCACGAAGTGGTTTTCACAGACAAACTGTAACACACAGCCATAATGAGCTTTTGAATCACCGATACTCACACATAAAAGGGGGCTCAATCGTCAGCAGGTGCTGCGGAGAATCTAGAATGTGAAGCATACGCCGCGGCATCTTTTTACAATGGTGTTAACAAATGTCAGTGTCTTGAGCTGAATGTGAGATGCATACATATGGAGTTAAAAGTGGGTGCTCCTGGTTGTTTCTTCCCCTTTCCACAGCCCTCCTATCTACACCTCCCCCAGAAAAGCATCTGCTCTTTACTGGTATCTATAGCAGTAATTATTAACAAGCACAGAAAAATGTAACTGCAATCAATCTTTTATTCCTTGATCAGGAATTCATCCCACACTTCAGGTTAAGGCAGGTGAATTCAGATTCAGCTTGGTAATTATCTGGCAGATGTTATAAGCAGCTGCCGTGAAGCACAGAACCCTGGCTATTATTACAGAAATATAAGCACCCCTGGCAGGGTGGAGTGTGAAGTGAGACAGAATGCATTCTGGTGAGGCTTCACATCTGGTTTTCCATAGAAAATAATGAAACCTGGAACTTCAACTGGCTGTTTCTGAACTCTTGAAACGCAAATTATCTACCCAGGCATGCACGAAGGCACACATGTTCAGTTCCTAGCCACCTCTCTTAAACGACAATAAAGAAAGCCAGTTAATTGTCTCAATAAGCAATGCTTTACTAAAACCAATCGGTTATGTAATTGAAACAATTAAAGTACATTTTTATTAAGTACTTACAATACATTTCTCCACCACTACCCCAGATTAAGCCAGTTTCCTCTCGAGAAATCAAGAAGAGGCATGGATGGAGCCTAGATCAAGGCAATGACTACAACATTTGACTGGCACTTAAAGTCATGGTTTTATTCACAGTAATGGAAGGATTAGACTTTCTGTTTGGGAGAAATCATCTACATAGTTTTCAAAGTAATTTTAAACCTTTTGTTTGTGAAAAGCAAGTGAAAGGGAGAAGAAAGGGCCAAAACCACTTCATGCAAAACGTATGGAACATGCTGCTCGGCCCTGGTCAATCTAAATGGCTATTTGTTTTATCATCTGACAAATTTACTTGCAAAAGGATTCTATTATTCTCATTTCCTTTTATCATTTACCCAATGAGTCAAGACTGTAACCATGTAAATCACAGCTTTAACAGTATGCCCGAGAAGGAATCCAGGTGATTTGTGGGTATGTTTGTGAGTGTGTGTGTGTATGCACCCTTGTAAGAAAGACTGACTGATAGACTGATTTTCAGAGGAGAGAAGGTTGTAGGAGTTTTCCTATTTTCTCTTTCTAATGTAAGATACTACATTACATTTTGATTCCTGGGATACTAAAGCAACTATTTATGAATCTCTAGATATTTATGGATTTCTAGATACCCTTTACAGTCACAATAAAACTGCTGAAGGCATAAATGGGTAAATTCTGGTGCTACACCAGAGGATGGGAAAAAAAAAAACAACAACGAAACAACTCAAAACAGGACAGGAGAAAAAGATTGTAGCCTGAAAATGTACTAGATAGCTTTTCAGCTCTTCTAGAGTTGACTAGGTACAAGATTTAAGCTAAATCATTGTCACGGTGGTCTTATTTTCTGGCCAGTCTTTAAGTTCTGCAGGACATTTACAACTCAGAGGTAAAGTTAAAACCAAGTACCAATTCTAGTGCTCAGAGCCAAAAAATGGACAGGAGACTTGCATTAGGGTTCATGACATAAGACAAGCATTTAGTTCAGTTCACTTGCTCAGTCGTGTCCGACTCTTTGTGACCCCATGAATTGCTGCATGCCAGGCCTCCCTGTCCATCACCAACTCCTGGAGTTCACTCAAACTCATGTCAGACAAGCATTATCACACAATAAATCAAATGATCAGTCATGAGGTCATCTGTTTAGATTACCTCTAAAATAAACAGCCTTTTGATGAAAGTGAAAGAGGAGAGTGAAAAAGTTGGCTTAAAGCTCAACATTCAGAAAACTAAGATCATGGCATCCGGTCCCATCACTTCATGGTAAAAAGATGGGGAAACAGTGGAAATAGTGGCTGACTTTATTTTTCTGGGCTCCAAAATCACTGCACTGATCCCTAAAGTATGGGATGAATTCCTGATCAAGGAATAAAAGATTGATTGCAGTTACATTTTTCTGTGCTTGTTAATAACTACTGCTATAGACACCAGTAAAGATGGTGACTGCAGCCATGAAATTAAAAGACACTTACTCCTTGGAAGGAAAGTTATGACCAACCTAGACAGCATATTAAAAAGCAGAGACATTACTCTGCCAACAAAAGTCCATCTAGTCAAGGCTATGGTTTTTCCAGTGGTCATGTATGATGTGAGAGTTGGGACTATAAAGGAAGTTGAGCACCGAAGAATTGATGCTTTTGAACTGTAGTGTTGGAGAAGACTCTTGAGAGTCCCTTGGAGTGCAAGGAGATCCAACCAGTCCATTCTAAAGGAGATCAGTCCTGGGTCTTCATTGGAAGGACTGATGTTGAAGCTGAAAATCCAATACTTTGGCCACCTGATGCGAAGAACTGACTCATTTGAAAAGACCCTGATGCTGGGAAAGACTGAGGGCAGGGAGAGAAGGGGAAGACAGAGGATGAGATGGTTGAATGGCATCATCGACTCCATGGACGTGGGTTTGGGTGGACTCCGGGAGTTGGTGATGGACAGGGAGGCCTGGCCTGCTGCAGTTCATGGGGTCGCAAAGAGTCGGACACGACTGAGAGACTGAACTGAACTGCAAATAAAGAGTCTGCATGTAGATCCTTCTCTGAAGGAAAAGGAATGGATACTAGCCTGCAAGTGGTGAGGAAAGCACTTAATATTTCTCTTTCACTTACTGTAGAGGCACTGAAATTTTTAATGATCTTCACTCTTCCTTGCATGATTAATAAAATAATCATGAGAGTGTCACATGACCTGATGATCTGTTTATTATAAAATAAAAGCCAAAAAGGCATTAAAAATATGAAAGCCCTTAGTGAAATTCCACCCTAAAAATAAAAATCTCCTTTATATAAGACAACAGAACCCACTCTAAACAGCATGTATTTCTTGCTTTTTATCAACGGAAAAATGAAAAACAGATTTTAAATACAATCTTTCTTACCTAAGCTCTACCAATATGTATTTTATAAAATAAAAATACAGAATGCAATCAGTAAGACCATAATAATACAAAAAAGTCTCTCATACTAGTATTTATCACATCAATTTAAAGTAAACAATCTTTCTTTGAATTCTTATTTTACTATTTTATCAATTATACATTCAATGCAAATATTCAATTATTAATGATAGAGGAAAAAAAGGCAAGCTATTACATTCTTAAGGTGTGACAATGAGGTTATGTTGTGATTTTTATGCTGGCTCAAGAAAAGTTTAGTGATTTAAAAAACAAACCACATATATGACATGATTTTAATACATTATGGGATGATGAGATATTTAAATTCTTCTTCACAAACTAGACTGTATGAGTACCATCAGACCATAACAGCATTTTTGTGAATTCTCTTGTATGGGTTGAAAAGCAGTTCAACAAGGAAAATTACGGGTCAGATTGCTTCTATATAATCTTGGCTGACCCCTAAAGAACTGGCTTACTAGGGAATATTCATACAGATCATTAGGTAGTGCAATTTGCTATACTGAGGCCAATCCAAACTTCTATGTAAGTTCCTAAGTGTGGACCATCCTGCTCAATAAAAGAAATCTCATATCTCATATAAAGATTTTTGCAGAAATCACTTGAAAATTAAAAATAATAATGGTAGGCAACATTGTTTTGAAATATTGTTGTCCCTAGGTATCTGCAGGGGATTGACTCCAGGTGCTTTGGAGACCAAAAGCCATGGATGCTCAAATCCCTTATATATGAAATGCCAGAGTACGGCTGGCCCTCTGTATCCACAAGTCTTCCATCTACGGATTAAATCAATCTCACATGGAAATTTGGATCCAAGGTTGGCTACACCTTAAGATATGAAACCCACAGAGACCCAACTATATAGTTACTGAAACAAATCTATGCATATTTGGACCTGAGAATTTCAAACCTGTGTTGTTCAAGGGTCAACTGCATTTCAGTACTGTTAGTATTAAGAAGTTATTGACTGCAGATATACTCTCCCAAAGTCTACAATCAATGCAATCAATATCTTTTCAGGAATAGTCAAATTCTTCAGTGATTATTAAATATATGATCATTTTTGTATATCAAACAGAAGTATGCACTGAGAAAATTCTGATTAATAGACTGAAATTCCTTTACTTCCCAAGCCAAACTATGGTCCAAATGACACTTACTTTATCTCAGGCCCAATGAGAGAATGTCTTCTCAACAGGGCTCGTGCCTGGGCATTGGTTAAACTGATAGTAGATTCTTCATTAATACACAAGAGGCAGTCCCCAACAGCAATCCGACCATCTCGGCTAATGGCACCTCCGTGAATAATGCTTCGAACAATCACCCCCAAGCCGTCTTTATTAGCACTTACTGTCATTCCTATGGAAAAGGAGGAACACATGTTAGATACATGACTTTCACAGTCTCCCACAGCAATAAAAATAAAAACAAAAACAAACAAATAAGACCTAATCAAACTTACAAGCTTTCTGCATACCAAAGGAAACCATAAACAAAATGACAACCTATAGACTGGAAGAAAATCTTTGCAAATGATGAGACCAACAAGAGCTTAATTTCCAAAATATACAAATAGCTCATACAACTATAACAACCAAAAAACCAACAACTCCATCAAAAAAAGAGCATGAGACCTAAATAGACGTTTCTCCAAAGACATACAGATGGACAACAGGCACATGAAAGGATCTCAACATTGCTAAGCATTTAGAAATGCAAATGAAATGGGTACAATGAGGTACCACTTCATACTGGTCAGAACTGCCATCACTAAAAAGTCTACAAATAACAAATGCTGAAGGCGATGTGGAGAAAAGGGAACCCTCCACACTGATGATAGAAATGCAAATTGGTACAGCCCCTATGAAAAACACTATGGAGATTCCTCAAAAAGCAAAAAACAGAACTGTCATATGATCCAGTAATCCATTCCTGGGTATCTATCTAGAAAAAATTGTAACTCAAAAAGATTTATGCACACCATCTACAATACACAGCACACCACTTGCAATAACCAAGATACAGAAACAACTTAAATGTCCAAAGATAGATGAATGGATAAAGATGTGGATAAAGATATATACACACACACACACAAATACATACACACAATGCAACAGTACTCAGCCATAAAAAGAAATGAAATAATGCCATTTGCAGCAGCAAGGGTAAACGGAGAGATCATCATACTAAATTAAGTCAGAAAGACAAAGACAAATACCATTTGATCCCACTTACATGTGGAATCTAAAATATGACAAAAATTATTTACAAAAGAAAACAGACTCACAGTAAGTACAGACTTGTGGTTGCCAAGGGGCGGGGATTGGGGGGGGGCATGTGGAAGAATTGGGAGTTTAGAATTAGTAAATGTAAACTATTATGTACCTTTGTAACTGAACCACTTTGCTATAAACCAAAAACTAACACAAAATTGTAAATCGACGATAATAAAATATATTTTTTAAAAGCATGACTTTCAAATTCAGTTAATTTGAATTTATTAATCTCTACAGATTCATATATTTAAAAAAAAAAAGAGTAACTTTTTAAGCTTTGGACCATAAGAAAGGCTGAGCGCTGAAGAACTGATGCCTTTACTTTTATTTCCAGAATTCTGGGAGGTGGATCATAGAGGATCCTGCTGTGATTTATGTCTGAGAGAGTTTTGCCTATGTTCTCTCTAGGAGTTTTATAGTTTCTGGTCTTACATTTAGATCTTTAATCCATTTTGAGTTTATTTTTGTGTGCGGTGTTAGAAAGTGATCTAGTTTCATTCTTTTACAAGTGGTTAACCAGTTTTCCCAGCACCACTTGTTAAAGAGATTGTCTTTACTCCATTGTATATTCTTGCCTCCTTTGTCAAAGATAAGGTGTCCATATGTGTGTGGATTTATCTCTGGGCTTTCTATTTTGTTCCATTGATCTATTTGTCTGTCTTTGTGCCAGTACCATACTGTTTTGATGACTGTGGCTTTGTAGTAGAGCCTGAAGTCAGGCAAGCTGATTCCTCCAGTTCCATTCTTATTTCTCAATATTGCTTTGGCAATTCGAGGTTTTTTGTATTTCCATACAAATCTTGAAATGATTTGTTCTAGTTCTGTGAAAAATATGGCTGGTAGCTTTATAGGGATTGCACTGAATTTGTAAATTGCTTTGGGTAGTATACTCATTTTCACTATATTGATTCTTCCAATCCATGAACATGGTATATTTCTCCATCTATTAGTGTCCTCTTTGATTTCTTTCATCAGTGTTTTATAGTTTTCTATATATAGGTCTTTAGTTTCTTTAGGTAGATATATTCCTAAGTATTTTATTCTTTTCGTTGTGATGGTGAATGGAATTGTTTCCTTAATTTCTTTTTCTACTTTCTCATTATTAGTGTATAGGAATGCAAGGGATTTCTGTGTGTTGATTTTATATCCTGCAACTTTACTGTATTCATTGTGGAGATTCCTTAAAAAATTGCAAATAGAACTACCTTATGACCGAGCAATCCCACTGCTGGGCATACACAGCGAGGAAACCAGAATTGAAAGAGACACATGTACCCCAATGTTCATCGCAGCACTGTTTATAATAGCCAGGACATGGAAACAACCTAGATGTCCATCAGCAGATGAATGGATAAGAAAGCTGTGGTACATATACACAATGGAGTATTACTCAGCCGTTAAAAAGAATTCATTTGAATCAGTTCTGATGAGATGGATGAAACTGGAGCCGATTATACAGAGTGAAGTAAGCCAGAAAGAAAAACACCAATACAGTATACTAACACATATATATGGAATTTAGAAAGATGGCAATGACAACCCTGTATCCAAGACAGCAAAAAAGACACAGATGTGTATAACGGACTTTTGGACTCAGAGGGAGAGGGAGAGGGTGGGATGATTTGGAAGAATGGCATTCTAACATGTATACTATCATGTAAGAATCGAATCGCCAGTCTATGTCTGACGCAGGATACAGCATGCTTGGGGCTGGTGCATGGGGATGACCCAGAGAGATGTTATGGGGAGGGAGGTGGGAGGGGGGTTCATGTTTGGGGACGCATGTAAGAATTAAAGATTTTAAAATTAAAAAATAAAAAATTAAAAAAATTAAAAAAAATAAAAAATAAAAATAAGAAAAAAAAAAAAGAACTGATGCCTTTAAAGTATGGTGTTGGAGAAGATTCTTGAGAGTCCCTTGGACTGCAAGGAGATCAAGCCAATCAATTCTAAAGGAAATCAATCCTGAATATTCACTGGAGGGACTGTTGCTGAAGCAGAAGCTTCAACACTTTGGTCACCTAATTTGAAGAGCCAACTCATTAGAAAAGATCCTGATGCTGGAAAAGATTGAAGGCAGGAGGAAAAGTGGACGAAAGAGGATGAGATGGTTGGATGGCATCACCAACTCAACAGACATGAGCTTGAGCAAGATCTGGGAGATGGTGAAGGACAGGGAAGCTGGGCAGGCTGCAATCTATGGGGTTGCAAAGAATTGGACAAGACTGAGCAACTGAACAACAACAACACTTTTTAAGCAGTAAAAACAATCAAAAGGAAAGGAAAACATGAGTTTCAAATATTTTTAAAGTCAATTTAGAAATGTTTCTGAGACTTTATCTAAAGACACTCCACATTAAATATGTTAGAGATGAAACAGGGTCTACACTGTGGAGTGAATGTAGCTTCACCTATGTGATGTGTCTCCACTACACTGAAAGCTGAGGGAAAAAATTTTGATAGTATTAAATCAATTTTATAATAATAGTTCATCTCTTACATATATGAAAGAATACAGAGCAGGCCTACAAGTAGAAAATCAGTTCTCTAAAATAAGAAACTCTGCCATTACCTTATTTCTAGATCATTTATTCATTTGGCATATGTTTACTATATGTTTTCTACATGCTGGTTACATAATATAAAGAAGCCTACAAAGAGGACACAGACGGTGAGACTTACCATGTACTTGGATTGGAAGAATCAGGATTGTTAAAATGACTATCCCTGGGTTAAGATGATCCCTGGAGGAATGGCATGGCAACTCACTCCAGTATTCATGCCGGGGGAATCCCATGGATAGAGGAGCCTGGTGGGTTACGGTCCATAGGGTCTCACAGAGTCACACACGACTGAAGCAACTTAGCACATGCACACATGCTATCTAAAGTAATCCACATATTCAATGCAATCTCTACCAGAGTCAGTCTGATTCAGTCACTCAGTTGTATCCGACTCTTTGCAACCCGTGGACTGCAGCATGCCAGATTTCCCTGTCCTTCAACAGCTCCCAGAGCCTGCTCAAAATCGTGTCCATCAAGCTGGTGATGCCATCCAACCATCTCATCCTCTGTCGTCCCCTTTCCCTCCTGCCTTTAATCTTTCCTAGCATCAGGGTCTTTTCTAATGAGTCAGTTCTTTGCATCAGGTGGCCAAAGTATTGGAGCTTCAGCTTCAACATCAGTCCTTCCAATGAATATTCAGAATTGATTTCCTTTAGGGTTGACTGGTTGGATCTCCTTGTTGTCCAAGGGACTCTCAAGAGTCTTCTTCAACTCCACAGTTCAAAAGCATCAATTCTTCGGCACTCAGCTTTCTTAATGGTTCAACTCTCACATCCATACATGATTACTGGAAAAACCACAGCACTGACGAGACAGACCTTTGTCAGCTAAGTAACGTCTCTGCTTTTTAATATGCTGTCTAGGTTGGTCATAGCTTTTCATCCAAGGAGCCAGCGTCTTTTAATTTCATGGCTTCTGTCACCATCGGCAGGGATTCTGGAGCCCAAGAAAATAAATTCTGTCACTGTTTCCATTGTTTCTCCATCTATTTCCCATGAAGTAATGGACTGGATGCCATGATCTTAGTTTTCTGGATGTTGAGTTGGCATGCCATTGGTAATTTGATAGGGATTACATATTCAAGCCAAACCCTATCAAATTACCAATGGCATTTTTCACAGAACTAGAACAAAAAATTTTATAGTTTTTATGGAAACACAAAAGACCTCAAAGAGCCAAAACAATCTTAGGAAAGAAAAATGGGGCTGAAGGAATCAACCTTCCTGACTTCAGACTATACTAAAAAGCTACAGTCATCAAGTAAGTATGGTACTGGCACAAAAACACAAATACAGACTAATGGAACAAGACAGAACGCCGAGAGATAAACCCACACACCTATGGGAGGCAAGAATATACGGTGGAGAAAAGACAGCCTCTTCAATAAGTGGTGCTGGGAAAACTGGGTAGCTACATGTAAAAGAATGAAACTAGAATACTCCCTAACACCATACACAAAAATAAACTCAAAATGGATTAAAGACTTAAATGTAAGGCTAGACACTATAAAACTCTTTGACCCACCTCTTAAGACAATGAAAATAAAAACAAACAAACAAAAAAGGATTTAATGAAACTTTTAAGTTTTTGCACAGCAAAGGAAACTTAATAAGATGAAAAGACAGTTCTTAGAATGGGAGAAAATAATTGAAAATGAGAAAACTGACAATGGATTAATCTCCAAAATATATAGGTAGCTCATGCAGCTGAATAGCAGAAAAAAACAACCTAATCAAAAAATGGACAGAGACCTAAGCAAACATTCCTCCAAAGAAGGCATACAGATGGCCAATAAGCACAGGAAAAGATGCTCAATGTTGCTCATTATTAGAGAAATGCAAATCTAAACTATCATGTGGTACCACCTCACATCAATCAAAATGGCCATCATCAAAAAACCTACAAACAATAAATGCTGGAGAGGATGTGGAGAAAGGGGAACCCTCTTGCACTGTTACGGGGAATGTAAACTGATACAGCCACGATAACAGTACAGAGATATCTTTTAAAACTAGCATATAACGCAGCAATCCCACTAATCTTAAGAAATTCACAACTCAAAAAGACACATATACCCCAGTGTTCAATGCAGCACTATTTACAACAGCTAGGATAAGGAAGCAACCTAGATGTTCATCCACAGATGAATGGATAAAGAAGTTGAAAGAAGCTGTGGTACATATATAAAATGTAGCTATCACTCAACCATAAAAAGGAAGAAATACGAGTCAGTAGTGAGGTAGATGAACCTAGAGCCTGTTATACAGAGTGAGGTAATTCAGAGAAAAACAAATATAGTATATTAAACCATATATATGGAATCCAGGAAAATGGTACTGATGAACCCATCGCAGGGAAGGAACAGAAACACAGACATAGAAAATGTACTTGTGGACACAGCGCGTGGGACAAATTGAGAAAGTAGCATTGACGTATATATATACTGCCGTGTGTGAAACAGATAGCTTCTGGGAAGCTGATATATAACACAGGGAGCCCAGCCTGGCACTCTGTGATGACCTGGAGGGGTGGAATTGGGTGGGGGCTCAAGATGGAGGGGATACATATATAGTTTTGATTCATTACACACACACACAAACACACACAGAGTTATGACTGATTCATGATGTTGTAAGGCAGAAACCAACACAACAATTATCCTCCAGGGGATATTGCCAACCCAAGGATCAAACATGGGTCTCCTGCATCACAGGCACATTCTTGACCATATGAGCCACCACAGAAGTCCAACAAAAATAAATAAAAATAATTCTTATAAAAAGCATAACAGAATTACTAAGAAGCCTGTATTCAAGTCTTATCCGCAGTGCCTATCACACTGCCTAAATGTACGGTAGTCAGCTGAATTAAACTGATGTAAACATTAATCTATTACTGCATTATTTCCAAATCTGAACTTCAATAACTCCAGATTTCAATATCTGTGCTCTTGGCATGGTCTCTGGATGATTCATAGGAAATACAGCCCTAGTAAGTATAAAATTGAATTCCCGAGTCTCTATTTACCCTCATTTCTCCGTCTGTCCTCCCGTTTTTATTTACAGCTCCACCATACTATTCTTCCTTTTTCACTGCAGGAGAGTGAAAAAGCTGGCTTAAAACTCAACATTCAGAAAACTAAGATGATGGAATCCAGTCCCATCACTTCATGGCAAATAGATGGAGAAACATTGACAGACTTTATTTTCTTGGGCTCCAAAATCCCTGCAGATGGTGACTGTAGCCATGAAATTAAAAGACGCTTGCTCCTTGGAAGAAAAGCTATGACCAACCTAGACAGCATATTAAAAAGCAGAGACGTTCCTTTGCCAACAAAGGTCCATCTAGTCAAAGCTACAGTTTTTCCAGTGGTCATGTATGGATGTGAGAGTGGACCATAAAGAAGGCTGAGTGCCGAAGAATTGATGCTTTTGAACTGCAGAGTTGGAGAAGAGTCTTGAGAGTCCCCTGGACTGCAAGGAGATCTAACCAGTCAATCCTAAAGGAAATCAATTCTGAATATTCATCGGAAGGACCAGTGCTGGAGTTGAAGCTCCAATACTTTGGCCATCTGATGTGAAGAGCCAACTCATCAGAAAAGACCCTGATGCTAGGAAAGACTGAAGGCTGGAGAAGGGAACGACAGAGGATGACATGGCTGGATGGCATCACCAACTCGATGGACATGAATTTGAGCAAGCTCAGGGAGATGGTGAAGGACAGGGAAGCCTGGCGTGCTGCAGTCCATGGGGTCGCAGAGTCAGACATGACTGAGCGACTGAACAACAATACTCCTCTCCATTATTCAAAGCAGTAATGTTGGTGTGGTTCTGGCTTCTTACCCCTCCCTCACTCCCCAAATTTAATCCATCAGCAAGTTCCATCATTTCTATTCCCAAAACTTACCTTGAATTCATTCACTTTTCTCCATGTCCATACTAAACAGGACCAAGCCATCACTTCTCACCATCACGCCTCACCTTTTGAGCCACCATTGTAATTGGTCACCTGACTTCCAAAGTTATTCCCGCCATTTCATTCTTCTCATAGCAGACAAATCATATCACATGATTCTCTATGCTAACAATATTTTTAATAGTTTCCTCTTGTGCAAATATACAACATATCTACAATACATGGCTATGTCTATATGGAACTCCTGGCATGGTCCTCCTGATGGGCACCCGTCTTTTGGGCCATGTCCTCTTTGCCTCCCCACCACATTCTAGTAACAATGCCTTTCAGAAATACACTACGCCTCCCTTTTCAGAGTCTTTGCCTGACACCCCTTTTCTGCAGCTCTTGCACAGCTAACTACTTCTCATTCTTGAATGTCACTTCTTCAGGAAAACATTCTCAACAAATCCATTTGAATTATTCCTTCTCCCCGTACTCTCAACTACACCTTTAAAAATATCAAACCTATCGAAACTTTTGGCCACCTGATGCGAAGAACTGACTCACTGGAAAAGACCCTGATGATGGGGAAGATTGAAGGCAGGAGGAGAAGGGTACGACAGAGGATGAGATGGTTGGATGGCATCACCATCTTGATGGACATGAGTTTGAGCAAGCTCTGGGAAGTGGTGATGGACAGGGAAGGCTGGCGTGCTGCAGTCCATGGGGTAGCAGAGTTGGACACGACAGAGCGACTGAACTGAACTGATTGAAATTTTAAAATTTACATAAAATAATATATAAATAATAATATTTCATTTAAAATCAAGTACTAAAAGTTCCTTTCAAAACAAGATTATATGATTAAACAATATAAGGAGAGATGTAAGTCGATAAGGATATTTACAAAGACTTTGAAAGATGCCACTAACTCATTTTTAGGTTTTCATAATTTTTAAAAGAAAGAAATCCTCTCTAACAGTCATGTCTGACTCTTCGGGACCCCAAAGACTGTAGCCTGCCATGCTCCTCTGTCCATGGAATTCTTCAGGCAAGAATACTGGAGTGGGTTGCCATTCCCTTCTCCAGGGAACCCTCCCAATTCAGGGATCAAACCCAGGTCTCTTACAGATTCTTTAATATCTGAGCCACTCAGTTCAGTTCAGTTCAGTTCAGTCACTTAATCATGTCTGACTCTTTTGAGCCACTACGGAAGCCCAAATATTAACTGTAATTATACCACATTACACATAATATTTAAAATATTTTTAAAGAAGTGATCCTGACTACAATATGTTCCCAGCCTGATATTTCATGCCTGGAAAGGAGCCACCCAGACTTCTAGTTACCATATGCAGATAGAAATGAGCTATTAATTGAATATACTTTAAAAGATTTTGTTAAGACTCATACAAATGAGTTTTAAGTATATTGTCATTAAGGAAACATCTCTGCTTATCATAAACCAACAAACAAGTTTAGACACTTCTTCAAACGAGGTGGGTTTCTTATGAGCAAAGAGGCTGGTTCTGAAATGTTTCAGTAAGCACTCTGGTTTGCCCTAATGCTGCCATGTTAACTATCAAGTTTTGTGAGACAACTATAGTTAAAAAAAAAAAAAAAAGCAAGACTACAAAACATAATTTAACTCAGTGGCCCCTCCTGGGAATCTCACCCATCATCTTATTCTCACTGGCACCATGCATCCTACAATAAAGAAAGCCACAGACATGCGACAAGTTTTCACAAGCTATGTCCAACATGACCTCTAAATTCTTTCTTAACAGCATATTTAACTCATGACTCTACCAGTTACGAAAGCTGTCAGGTCAGGTCAACCATATTAAAATAAGAAGTTGACATCAGTTAGCTCAGCTTATACTTTCCTTTCACCAAATGATCACTTTTAGGTTTCAGCAACTTCAAGGAAGTATCTACTGACTGTAGATATTACAACTTTGGTTGTAACTTGTAAGATCTCTCAATTTTGTCCAAAAAATGTACAGGACAATTGTCCAAACCATGTACTGCAGAAACAGAGAACTGGTTCCAAATCTGACTTGCAACACTTCTCATCAGTGTGGCTCTGGGCAACAGACTTAACCTCACACTGGTCTGCAGTTTACTCATCTAAACAATGGGGATAATGTCCACGTTTGGGGTTATTTTTTGAGAAGAGCACATGCAATGTTCCTTTCAAAGTGCTCAATAAAGTACAAAAGAAAAACAGAAGTGCACAGAATATATTTTAAAAGGCATCTCTACTACAATCCACAAATATATCGCTTTCTAAAGGCTAAATGCAAATTGTAATTCACTTCAAAATTAGGCTTGTTATTACAACAGTGCTAACACAGCCTTGGGTGACTTAAGGACTCAGGTGCCTTGTGTGATAAGCAAAAATCAGAGACAGATTCTGGTGTGAGTTCTGGTTCCACCCTGTAAGGGCTGAGTTCTTCCAGAGAAATTCCTGAGTCTGTTTATGTTCTAGCACTTCATTGGTGAAGAAAAGGTAACACTTTCCTTCTTACTGGTTTACCTTTGCTTTTTACCTTTCAGATTCTAATACAACGTAATTAGCCAACGTACAACAGATCTATCAAAAATCATCAATTAAATTTTTCAAAGGTCACTACACCCATGTGTACATATGTGTGCATATAATATCCCCCCTGCCAACGAAATGTAACAAATTTTGTCACTACTTCAGCTTCAACTCTTACCTTGCCTGCCACTGTGCCACATTTAATCCACACCAAACACACTCAGTGATGTTTCACAATTCTCTGCCTCGGCTCTAGCAGCTTCCAATGTTTCCAATGCCTCAACTAAGTGGTAAAATCTATTTCTTTTTCCAGGATGAAATCAAACATCTTCTCTGCTTTAATATCTGTCTAAACTCCAAACTGGGAGAGGAGGGCTTGGCCACTCCTTCATTTAAGCCTTCAGTGTTCTTTGTGTGAATGTCACTCATGGCAGGTATGATATGTTAATGCAATGAGGGTTCTATACGTCAGTCAGTCTACTCTCCCAAACTCATGGTCCTTGAAGAAAATAATTATATCATGGTGTCTAGAATAGTGGCCAGAATACAGAAATAATGTTTAGAGTTGAGTAAATACATAAGCTAGAAAAGGGTTTCTCATAAAGGCTCTGCAAAATTTCTGTCTTATGAGTTAATTTTAAAAATGGGTTCTGTGCCAATGATGTGTGAGTAATGCTGCATCTTGGAACATGCACTTACAGATACCCAAGGCACGAGTGCAAAGCTACTGAGAGATGCTAACAGAAACACCTGTCTCCTTAAGTTTATCACATCCCAAACTTGGAACCCAAGTATAACTCCTGTTAACATCCTACAGAACTAGTGCTCCAAGTAACATGCTCTCACAAACACTGAATTAGCAGATGAAATAATTCTGACACAGTTAGCTGTCTAGAGCACATATGCCATAATTAATGATTAGAGAAAGTTCTGTAGCTTAAGTTTTGTATCATTCTATTAAAGGTAATATATAAGAGATATTATAAACAATGAGAAATTCTCTGCTACAACTTTCCTTTTAGCTACTGTTGGTAGGACCCAGCCACCACCAAATGGAACAAAATCTAGGAGACAGATTGGAATCCCAATCACCAGCTACAGTGGTGTTGCTGCTTGACTCCTCTGCCAACTCCCAAATATATCAAGGAAACCAAATCCCACCATAGATACCAACATAAAGGATACTGGCTGGTTATATCCTAAGAGAAAGAAGACCTCTGACACAGAGCTAACCACAGAGTCTTAGACTGCAATCAGGCTTCTGGGGGAAATTATGCTTGACCCTATTTTCAGTACTGAGCACTAAACACAGAGCTGAATCATGTCATGGGCTAAGTCAAAAGAAGTATAAGTGTGAGCTGCCTTGAAATCATTTTAGCTAGTGTAATTAGGATTTTATTTCTACAGGCAGTCTTCTTTGCCCAAATCAGAAAATTTGAGAATTTTAATCAGTCTCTATCTTTTATGGGTGGGAAACCCTCACATCTGGGAAGGACTGTTGAAGAACTGCATTAATGCTTCAGTAACGGCACACCTGACTGTCTTTTTAGCCTTTATTTCAGTGAATGAAAGAAATTAAATACAAACTAACACACACATAACTGGTACCATTCAAAGAAATTAATAATTTACTTTCCCAAAGAATTTACAATTCCGAGTCGCAGACTTCTCATTTTCTAAGAATTCCTTTCCTTTCCTGACTTTCTGTCTCATACACAATTTGCATATCTTTCACTTGAATGGAAATGAGGCTTGTGAATACTTTTAGATAATTAATGAGAGTGAGGGATGTAAGGTAGTCTGAAGTAAACTTGTTAACCATTTCAGATAACAATAGTGAGTACAAAAAGGATTAACATTAAAATCATGGTAAATTTCATCACATCTATCTTCTTATCTACAGTTAAAAGTATTGACTCTATGTTCAACATTTCCTCTTGGCAAGGGGGTTAGGACAGAACGTCTTTGTGGAAAAGAAACTTACCTAAGCTAGAATTGCCTTTTGCTATCACAATAGTCCTCTCGAAAGATTCTCTGGGTGTATTTTGGAGCATGACACACTCAGCAGCAGAGGCGAGGGAACCTTGTGGAATTAAGAACTTGGAGCCCTGTCAGAAAATAAAAATAAGTCACGTGGAAAGGAAAACTAGACTTTGGAGTGTGATTTCAACATCACCCATATTCTCCAGCTGGTTGTGCTTTATTCAGCAAGAACTTACACAACAAGTTCATAGGTTGTCTTTTGAAAATCTGAGCCTTAGGAGAGCACTGGCTCCAAACAGATAGAGAAGCCAGAGTAACTTAACCCTTCACTGCTCCCAACTTCACCATCATACACAGACTGTATCTAGAATGTCACCTTTCCAGTCAAATCAGTCAGCACAGGAGAATTCAGCTCTGCACTTGATACAACTTCATTTGGTAGGTGAGATTCAGTCCATGCTCTTAAGCTGTCACATTCATAGTGTTGTTCAATAGCATTTGCAGGTGTATAGTCATTCACGGTAAAGCCAGAAGCTGGCCCCATGCTCAAGTCCACTGAAGGTGCATTCTCATCCTGTCTTTGCAAGAGATTTTGGGCATAGAGCTCCTCCAAGGACATCTGCAGATCAAGTACTGAATCTGAGGAATTTTCAGTAACATCCTGATGATTAAAGAACAAAATTAAAAATTATGGCCAGAACTGTATCAATGCATTTCCTAAGATCTTAATGAACAACTATTTAGTGAAAACCAAATGCAACATAATATTAAAAAGTATTAGCAGATGTACAAACTCACTGCTCAGCTTATATGTGGCATATGTTTATTTTTATAAATACGTATACTCTTCCTGCAAAACATATATCTATTACTGAGTCATACTACTACAGTATACTAGTACTTAATAACCTTATTAAGATACAATATTTTGTTATACTCAAAAATAAAATTATTCAGAGTTCTGTATACATAGGCAAGTAAATAACTTATATTTCTAAATCTCATTTTAAAAGTAGTTCATTTCCAATCTATCTGAAATTCTTATTAGTTCTAAGATTTAGAATATAAAGAATATGATATTGATTGAGTAGTTTCTACTGACAAGAACCTCCAAGAAAAAATTATTTGGATAGGGATTTGTAGGTATTTATGTAGTCAAACAGAAAGTCACACAATCTACATTTTTATAGGGAATTTTTTCTTAAGCACTCTGAAAGTTGCAGCAGAAGGAACAGTACTAAGAAAAGTTGTCCTAAGATGTAGATTCCAATCCAGGATATTTATTAATAATAACATCACAGAACTTCTCTTTGTTGACAGTTGCTCATTCATGTCCGACTCTTTGCAACCCCATGGACTGCAGTATGCCAGGCTTCCTTGTCCATCACCAATTCCCAGAGCTTGCTCAAACTCATGTCTATCAAGTTGGTGATGCCATCCAACCATCTCATCCTCTGTCGTCCCCTTCTTTTCCTGCCTTTAATCTTTCCCAGCATCAGATTCTTTTCTAATAGGTGGAATCCTCGCATCAGGAGGCCAAAGTATTGGAGCTTCAGCTTCAGCATCAGTCCTTCCAGTGAATGTTCAGGATTGATTTCTTTTAGGATTGACTGGTTTGATCTTGGCTTTATGCAAAATAATTGCTAGAATTCCATGAAATTCTAAAATTCTACAGCTCTACATAAATATATATTATCTACTTACAACACATATTGTATCACTTCTGTGCTTTGGACAAGTAGTATCCCAGGAACTGCTGTTGAATAAATGTATCAACTGTTCCTTCAATCATTTTACTGATGTTTTTAAAGTATAAAATCAGTGTATGAGTATATTATTATCAAAAATCATTCAGACCATACTGCACACAGATTACAGTATGAAAGTCTTCCTTCACTGCACATTCTGCCAGTCCTTCCCTCAGTAGAAATAAATGGCTGGCATTAGTTGGGTGTTTATTCATCAGAGTTTTTTATGTATCTGTATAATATATAAGTACACATGCACAAATATGCACATATTCATATCCATTTTTAAAAATTAAACTAAATACTAAATAGTATATTCCTACTTTTTTGAAGTATCTTTATACCTCAACATGAGAGATTTCCAATGTCAGTAAATATGTCATCATTGACATATTCTGAGTCATTGTGATATATACTGCAAGTATTTCCAAGGTTGTCAATTGTCTTTTAAGTCTGTATATGTCATATACATAAATGTGCAGAAGTTAATGCCTTATGTAATCAAGAATTATGTAATTCTTTATTAAAACTATTTATGCAATCAGACTGGTCAATTTCTTTATGCTTCTGGTTTTATAAGCTGCTTAGAAAGTCCTCCTGCACAGAATAAATGAAATACTTTTTAGTATTTTTCTCCAACTTTACAAATGGTTTGCTTTCAGATACAGTTTTAACCCATCTAGATTTATTTTTCAGAATTTGATGTCAGATATGCATCCTTTCATTTTTTTTTCTAAATTGGCAATCAATCGCTTCAACACAATTTATTACACTTGTCTTGTTCAATCAAGTTTCTGTCTCTCTGGAATTATCAAACATTCCTGGTATAAAGAATTGAGGCAAGTGGGAAAATCATGCAAGCAACTAACATCTTTAAAATCTTCAGAAACAAAGGATAGAAAAGTATAATCCTCCACACTCCCAAAACCTAAATAATAACCTGTTGGCTCATACAACCAACTTTTAGTCTTACGGAAAAAAAAAAAAAAAATACAACACAAAGTACTTAATAGAATAGTGGTTAGCTCCTGTATTTCTAAATTAATTATAATAATTAGCAGAGGTCATCCTTACCACTCCTCAAATAAAGGTGGCAATCAAAACTACTTTCTACCAGAAAAAGAGGTCAAGTTGCCCTTGTTAGCTTGGGTTTACTAGAAACCATGTAACAGAAATCTCCATGCATTATTCATGAAGGAGTTAACACTGACACATATGAAAGAAAGAGCTCATCAACAGAGCAGACAACACACGCCGACTTCAGAAACATTTCTGGTTGCTGAACAACTAGTTTATTTTTAAGTCTTATGGATCTAAAAGAAAAGCAGTTCTTCCCTCATAAGTGAAGAGAAGTCGCTCAGTCGTGTCCGACTCTTTGCGACCCCCTGGACTATAGCCCACCAGGCTCTTCTGTCCATGAGATTCTCCAGGCAAGAATACTGGAGTGGGTTGCCATTTCCTTCTCCATCTTCCCTCATAAGATGTGCAAAAATAACCACAATTTCCCAGTACAACTTGGTATCTAAACTGGAATCTTTCAAAAATCCACCTTAATAGGTACCTCCACTTGACACATTTATGTTCTCAGGGTAAACGGAGGGAAGATTAAATGAAAATGACAATTATACTTGAAAATACAGTATAATGCATATTAATGTTATACTTAGGCACATTATTTACCCAGAAAATATATTTACATAGACAAGATAAAAACTTGAGCATTCAATGGACACAACATGCTTTTTTTTCAATAACCAGTCAACCACAGAAATCTTTCTATACTTTAGAAAAATATACCATAAGGACAGCTGCTCCAACTTGCATTGCACTCCTACTCTTTCTGAGATAAGGCACACTTCCTTTCCTATCTGTACTCTTACCCTACTGAGAGAGAAGGTAACATTTCTCGTACCTTTGCTAGCTCTCAGTTTTTGTCACTAAGATTTCCACAATCACTCTCATCATCTTGATTATAGTGATGTAATCAGTTTTTAGACCAACCCTTTCTCCACAAAATAATAAAAACTGGTATCAAGATTTAAAAAATAACTGTAAAGGTAGCAATATTTTATGCTACAGAATGACACTAGTGGAGATTTATTCCTACAAATATGTAGATTTTTGTGTTTTTTTTAAATCATGGAATCCATTGGTTTTGTTTAATTTATAAGGTAGGAAGAGGGGTTTCTACGGTGACAAACATGAAGTTCAGCTTGCACTAGAATCAACCGCATTTCCGGGGGACCAGCATTCAGGAATGCAGGACATGCACCAAACTGGTAACCTTTTCATCACTGGAGCAAGAAGAGAGACTATGGATGCACTAGGGAGTGTGGGGCATGGATGTGTGGATAAGAAGAAGAAAAGGAAATGTTTTACTGAATCGTTACTGATTGGACTATCAAGTCAAAATAGAGAAAATTATTTTCTCCCACAAAACCATATTGAGCTTTAAAACACAAGTGTGCAAGTATTTAGTAGGTTTGTAAAACAATTATTTCTTCATTCTATTATGTCTTTGGAGGTGAGAAGGAAAAGAGGATAAAAATACTAATGAAAAAATTAAAACCTAGAAGAATGAGAAAACCACCCACTAGCTTCTTGCCTTTAATGTCCACCTTTCAGTGACCTGACTCTATTAATCCAAATACCGCTGGAAATGGCCATATTTTTCAGATTCTTGAGTAATGTTTTTTTCCCTTAAGTCCCTAAATTAAATTAAGCAAACACAACTCCTTTATTTAAAAAAAAAAAAAAAAAAGGCAGAATGATCCCCCCAATGAGAGAATTCTGTGCAGAGGAGCTTCAATGTATGCTTACGGTGCTAAGCTAAGCAGTGGTCTAGGTCCAGGCTCTGCCCTTAGGAAGAAGGCCTCCCTCTATAATAAGACCCTGTTCTGGGTGATCAGCTCCTAGAGCTTCCAGCAGCATGCCTGGCACAGTTCAAAGCCTTCTCATCAGGGTAAAGAAAACAGGTAAACTTACTTGTGCATTTCCAGTCATCATTTAAGGCTATGAGATTATTACATAATTAGCAAGGTCAAAAATCTGAGGAATCACTGAGATCCTCTCACTCTTTTATCCTTCTTTCAAATCTGTATGGAGGTTTCTCTTTTTCTTAAAGATCACATGTGGTATCATTTTATCAAATAAAGAATCCCCAAATGAGCTCACTTTTCTCTGAGAAAAATGGTCGGCTCTAAGTTCTATAACAAACTGCCGCTCTGTCTTTTAAAAATAAATTTAGTGCAAAGAAATAGGAAGATGAATGAATAATCTAACTTTTCAATTTTCCAGCAAAATATCTTAGTACTAAAAAAATGCCACGAAACAAATACAAACAAGACAAAAAAGTGGCAAAGATGCACCATGATACACAAACAGTCCTACTTTCTAAGAAAACTGGAATCACACAGGAGTTTCACAATGTGTTTTAAAACACCCTCATTAGTGTCTCCTTTGTTGTTTTGTAGTTTAAATATTTCAGTTGATAGGCCAGCTTGCCAAAATTTGCTTCAACAAAAGAGTAAACTGCCTTGGAAAAAAAAAAAAAAGAGTCAAACAGACTTCAGTAAGCCAATATGTTGTACTGCGCATAGCCAGCATTTGCCCTGTAAAATATATGCTTCTTAGTATGCACATTGTGTAATCCCTTTAAGTAACAATTACTAAGTTAAACAATGCAATATGTCCCACTGGCAAGGAGTGTGATATGCAGCAGATTAGAAGATTCCATTAGGAGATGAACTCAGCTTTCAGCCCTGAGGCCACTGAAGAAGGAATATGTTCCAGACAGGACTCAGTCAGAGAGTCTCAGGTGTGGTGAGAGAGGAGCAGCTGCTCCATTCAAGATTATACCTTGCAAACCAATTCAAGGAGATTGCCCAGGATCGTTTCAAGGATAACAGGTGCATCTTGAACATAAAAGAAAATGCTTTGAAAATGTTCTGGCCAAAAAATTTCTTGTTAATCAGAAAAGGAGGAAAATTGTTCAAGGCCTATTGAAATTCTACTTTCCAACTGACTCATAAATACAGATTCCCTTCCCACTGAATTTATGCAGAAAATATATATTTCACATATTTAAAAAAGAATTATTATCCAATCCTTTACCGTAATGATTATGTTTATTTACAGTATATTTCCAACATGGAAAAATAAGGAAAATATATCCATATATGAACCTTCTGCCGAGATTTAACATACAGTAATATTTGGGCATATTTTCTTCAATTTCTCTTTCTTCTTAAAAGGATATAATGTACTGATATTACAGATACACCTAACTTCCCATGCTTTAATTTTTTCTCCTAGAATAACTTCTTTCCTCAAGTTAAAAGGAATCATTCCTACACATTTTCAGATTTTCAAAATATACACACTCATAAATAAATACACATTAAATTGCTCTGTTTATTAAATTTCTAGGAAATATAAATGAGTCCAAGAAATCAATAGGAAGACAAGCAACTTCATTATAAAATGACCAAAAGATATGAAGATGCAATTGCTGGATATGAAAACCAGATGGCCAATATATGAAAACCTGTTCCACTTCATAAGCAATCAGAAATCCAAATTCAAACAGTGATATATCATCTCACACACAAAAGACTGAATAAGCTTTATAAAATATTACTTATTAAAAATTACAGAAAAAAATTAAATAAAGAAAGGAAAAAAATTATAGAGTACGTCACCAAGAAAATGAATATAGAGTTGGGTGAGGCACTTACACCAGTAATCTATTTTTAAAATGTCGATGGCAGAGACATATCATACAGTAGCTAAATTCTTCATTACTTCTAGTGACTCAAACATTCTTTGCCATTCACTGTGGTTTTTACGTAAAGTATTCTTTGGCATTATTTTATATAAAAATATATGATGGCATTAAGTTCAACTTAGATAATAAATATTAAACTAATGCAAGGACTATTTTACTATCTAACTTTCCATGGAAATCAGTTTTAAAACCATTCAGAAAATAAAGTTACTCTTGTAATTTTTCCAAAGTAGACACTGCCAAAAACAGAATTTAAGAAATACATTTCATTAAAATTTTTGTCTAATATGCAAATCTTAAAGTTTTGAACTCTTGTATCTATCACACTGTATCACAGAACCCATATTTAAATAGTCCCTTGGAGTCTACAAGATACCCAGCTAACACTCCCTAAAGGAAGTCATCACTGCATAAACATAAGGTCTTTAACATGCCACTCCCACAAAATCCCGTTAGCAATGATCTCTGGGCAATAAATTCTCTCATAAATAAAATGGCATTTCCTTTGTACCTTGGGAGGAGAAGATGGAAGGGAGGGACCATAATTCAAGTTATCACTACAAGCACTGCTGTGAAGAGATAAAATAGAGGCTTGAGTGGAGTAGATACTGCCATTATCAGGAGAGTACTGCGACTCAAAGGCAGATTCATCTGCTAAGTCAGCATCATTTGCGTTCACCTAGGAATAAAAACAATAATATCAGATGGGAATTCTGTTCTGTTACTAAGACTAAAGGGCATACTGGTATCATTCTCTGGTCTATTCTATTTTCTATAGGACCTCTTCACACTCTTCAACACATCAGAAACTAACTACTGTAACAGAACAAAGACAAACGTGCTAGCACAGAGGGTTGTTTTGTTTCATCAATGAAAGGGCAAAAGGTAATAACAAAGGGCCTGGAGCAAGTCTAAGTTTAAATATTTCTATAATTAAAAAAAATACTTTTTTTCCAGTTACCTGGAATTATAATGTGAAATTATTGTACTGATTACAATATACACCAAAACTCCAAATGGCTGACTTAGGAGCTGGCAATTGAAAAATAACTAACAAGAAGAAACATATCCTTCAACAATAGGATTATTAGAATCAAAGAAAGATGTGCACAATTAGTTATAAACACCTAATGGAGAATTTCACAGGTTTGAAACCTCTCACTAGTCCAACACCACTAAGACATGTATTTAAAATATTCCTTTGTAGTAACACTGAGGAATGCTTCCCAGCCCTCCAAAAAAATTTTAGGTCAGGAACCTGGCTTTAATGAAGGAAGTACTAGGAAGAGGATGTGTAATTTTTACCCTTGTATAAATGTCATATGCATATTTATATCTGGTATTTAGTTTTATACTTTATTAACTATTAACATAGCACTGGATTCTCTACCAGACCATAAGGATCTCAGGAGCAAGAACCATATATTCACAAAACAAAGTTGGCCTCTAGTGGTCTCTAAGTATAGTTATTACAGTGAATGATTTTATATGAAAGTGAAGTCGCTCAGTCATGTCCGACTCTTTGTAACAACATGGACTGTAGCCTACCAGGCTCCTCTGTCCATGGGATTTTCCAGGCAATAGTATTGGAGTGAATTGCCATTTCCTTCTCCAGAGGATCTTCCC
The DNA here is from genome assembly GCF_032405125.1 of Capricornis sumatraensis. Lineage (NCBI taxonomy): Eukaryota > Metazoa > Chordata > Mammalia > Artiodactyla > Bovidae > Capricornis > Capricornis sumatraensis. Next base: position 39,431,622 of record NC_091074.1, on the reverse strand, counting down.
AACCCAGGGCTCGAACCCGGGTCTCCCACATTGTAGACAGACGCTTTACCATCTGAGCCACCAGGGAAGTCCATGATTTTATATAGACCAAGTAAAAATAAAATTTTAATGTAAAAGCTTCTGGTAAATCAATAATGTTAACAAACACATATTCATAGAAAACATGAACATTCCCTCTTTTGGAAGCTTTTGTGCTCTTAATCCATAAGTGAAACAATGTATGTGACTTTCATATTATTAATATAGGTTAAAGCGTCTGCCTCCAATGCGGGAGACCCGGGTTCGATCCCTGGGTCGGGAAGATCCCTTGGAGAAGGAAATGGCAATCTACTCCAGTATTCTTGCCTGGAGAAGACGGAGAAGCCTAGTAGGTTACAGTCCATGGGTTCGCAAAGAGTCAGACACGACTGAGCGACTTCACCTTCCATGAAGTAACATAACTGTTAAATCATTAAAAGGAAGCTAAAATAACTGATCTCTGACTGAATACTGAAAACAGTTAAAGTATGCTTAGAGATATTCAAGTACGTATTTAGAGCAAACAAGTGCTTTAATAACTGTTGGTATGATGTAAAGATTAAATTTACATGTTGACATAATACACTGCTAAATGAATTTCTGCCACAAAGCCAACATTTTTCAGGTTTATAATAGTTTGCTTTTCTTCTCATTTTGAACTGTGAGAACTACTGAAGTTGAAAATAAAATGTTAAGTTTTCCAAAACATAATGAACAAAGAATACAGTAAGACTTCAGAATGTTTTGAAAAGCAAAAATAAGACACATTTAAGATTTTGAAAGAAAGCTTGATAAGCCAGCGCGCCACTAACCAGAGCCAAGTCAGCCCTGAAGAGGGCTTTATCAGCCAGCCCTTCCTCCTCGCAGGAATGTGGCGGGTAGAGAAAGGAATCCTCCTTAGCAGAAACATAACCCTCTTCTGGGGACAGCTGCAGGGAGAATGAAGCTCAGTGTTTGAGGATGAGTTCATGAAAAAGAAGGCAAACAGGAAAGAAGGAGGGAAGGGAAAACAGAGGAGAGGGGAGAAAAAAGTAAGGGCGGGAGGAAAAATTGGAAAGTTTTCAAATAATGTTTTCAAGTTATAAAGTCATCATAAACAAACAACTTTAACATAAATGATGAGCCAGAAATATAATAAATACTCATGTTGAACAGTTTTATATTTTAAGACACAGTAAGAATGCTTATCCCAATACCAACATCATCTGTTAGATGAGAATCCCTTTCTACAAATTTCTTTACCCTTCTTACAAAAAGATTATCAAAATCAACAATTTTTTACATTATAATAATCTTCTGGTCACCTACCAAATACTCGAGTTAAACAATGACTTCTAAATAAAGAAATAAGGCAACTTTTAGGTGTTAAGATGTAGAAGAATTTGCAGAAAAGGAAACATTAAACAGAAGGACCAATATCTCTCTGTCATTCCTTACTAGAATATTACTTTAAAGAATGTAATTTCTCTGACAGGGATAGTTAGTGACCTCTCAATGGAGTATCTTAATTTAGTATGGCTCAAAATACAACCATCACCACCAACACTAAATGTATACAATATATTTACACTGTACTCCTGATTATTTTTAAAAATGTTAATTTCTTTGACAAGGACCTTTAGTAAACTGTCAACGAAGTCTCTTAATTTAGCATGGCTTAAAATACATCACCAACTCTGTATGTATAGGATACACTTATACTGCACTCCTGAGGAGTCAAATTATAACCATGATCATAGTGATGGATAACCTAAAGCATTCTTCTTACAACATCAGGAAAACACAAGCTAAAACATTTAGATTGTCTTGCCTACATCACCCTGTATCACCAATATGTGCAACAGTATTTCAGAGAAAAAAAATGTTTACATTCTTTGCCCATACATATGAGCCTAACTTTTAGTAAAACTGACTTCATATAAATGAGATTTATCACAACTGCAATGCATATTCAATTTGGAATACTAAATACTCTTACGAAAGAAACTTATTTTGGAACTAACTAGGGAAAAAAAAAGATTGCTTCAGAGTTAGGTGGCACAATTTTCCCTTAAGGGCAGTAAAACACATGTATTGATCATGTTTGCCATGTTCTTTGTGTAACAGAAACCAAATGTAAGGTCAATATTAATAAGTATGTAGAGTCCTATAATGCACTATCTTCATTCTTATACTCTTCATACTGAACCCTTGTTCTGATTCCTACAATCCTGGTTTAATTTGAGGTTTGCTAAATATTCTCTTTCTTCTTCCCTTCCTTTCTTCCTGTTTTCATAAATACATTTTCACAGGTTACCAAAATTTGTTATGGAATGAAAAGCAGAGCATAAAAAATCTACTCAACATTTTATATACATCAACAAGCTTACAATCTAAATAAACTCTTTGACAACATAAACCGACTTTTATTCGAGGTTTATGCAAATATATCTATGTGTCTATGTTTAAGAGAAAATATTATTTGTCTTTTCTACTTCAAATATATTTATATACTGAAAAAAACACAAATATTGAGACTGTCTCTAATATTTCATTGCAATTCAATGATAAGTGCTATGTTGCAATCACTGTACTAAATAATCACACTGACATTATGTAGCATGAATTTATCAGTTGTTTTTATATTGCAGTAATTAATAACATGAATGCTATTCCCTCCCAGGAGAAGAACTACAGGCTGATGAACCTAAATTAGAAAGTTCAATTTCTTGCTCTGCAGTAATTATACAACAAATATTTTGAAGTCAACAAAATACCGGGACTTAATCCACTCTGCCAGAGATTCTATTTCTTCCACTATAACTGAAGATTCCATTGTTAGCTGTTGTTATTAATTTCTCTAATACATCAACTTATTGGTATAGATATTTTAAAGCCTATTCTTTGAAAACATTTGTTTGTATATTGATTATGACCTTATTTTTGAATTAAGAAAAAGCTAAAAGTGAACCACAGAACATTAACTTTTAAATTTATTTCTGAACTTCCTGGCTGTTTCTTTCCTTTATCCTTTAAAAAAATATTAATCAAAATTAAATTTTTACCCTCATGGAGCCAATAACCATGCTGATGGAAAAATATGAAAAGTCATGATTCAATCATGAAAATACCTGAAGCAAAAAGGCTGAAAGTCACTTTTATTTGCAAATAAAAAGAAATCAGTAAAATCTGAATTCTTACAGGCAAAGGCTTAGCAACTCCTATTCTCACAGTTCCTGATGGTGCACCCTTCAGGGCCTGGACAGCTTCTTCGAGACTGCTGTTTTCCAAGTTAACATCATTAACAAACATGAGTCGATCACCAGGAAGAAGTCGTCCATCCTTTTCGGCAATTCCACCAGGCACCAAAGAACGAATGACGATCACAGTGCTTGCTGGATCAACTGGATCCTGAAAGGACAAGAAAGCTAAGAGCAGGCAACTCCTCTCTACACTTAAAAATGTTATTACAGGTTGCACTCTCTGCATTGTAATGGATGGGTAAAATTTTCAAAGTGTCTTTTAAAAATTCCATACAACACTTCCAGTGAATTATCTGGGTGAAAGCTATCTCCATTTTGAAGGGTTTAGGAAGAGTCCACCCTAAACAATGGCATCCCCACTTTCAATGGTTCCCAAGTAGATGTTTTAAATTTTATAGGTAAATTTAAAAGTGTGACTTCAGCTATTGATAAACAGTCTACTTTTATAACTATCATCTGAGATTCATGAATTATTAACAGCAGCATTTACTGACAGGCTGTTACTATTGTGGAACATCAGTAGATGTGAGTGTTCTGAGGAAAGGGCTTGTTTTTGGAATGAAGAGATACAGGAGGCCATATCGTAGTTGATAATGCAGTGTTTTCTGATACACAACAACCTTAATATTAGAACAAGACTCCAGAATCACGCCTGAGAAAGAATACAACTCTCTGGAGTCATCTGAGACAGCCTGCCAGCTCAGTATTAATTAATGAGACGCAGCAGCTGCACCTCATCAGCCCAGCAGTAGCATCCCCTCAGTAACTCGGCACCGAGCGCAGCACGAGGAAGCAGGCTACTCCTGACCTGACCTAATTTGATTATTCATCAAGTTTGGTCAAATAATAAGAATATGAGAATTTACAATATATCCAAAATAATGTATCTATCATTCAGTTCAGACAAAAGAAGTAAGTATTTGATAGTTTCTGTCTTACCACTCAAATATGAACTATCCATTAAGAGCAAGGAAATAAAAACAATTTAGGTATATTCCCCAAAGAAACAGTAAAACTGTATTTCTATGATATTTCTAAAAAGTATTCTACATAGTCTTCAAATTTCCAAAAGCTGAAATATAAAAGAGCTAAAAAATCTCAATGTCAAAAAATGCTTTATAATAATAATCTTATTATAAATTATTATTCTGAAAGACTAGAAACAAGAACACATATTTGATGACTCTAAAGTATTATCTACTTTTGCTCTGCCAGTAACAATACGCATTTAGCATGTTATCTTTTTTAAAAAACATTTGTTAAAAGTAGGATATATTTACCTGGTAATCTAAAATGCTAAAACCAAGTCCTTTGCTCCCTTTCTCCAGCTCTATGTTCTGAATGTCGGCTTCCCACATAGCCAAAGGTCCTTGAACTTCCTCTGCATTCTGATCCACATCAGTCATAGTCAGCACAGGATCCTCTGTCTCCGAGGACCCGATGAACTCACCTAGATCTACGTGAGGCTGGATACACAGACCAGACAGCTCTTATTTCAGATGTACTAGATCCGCAGATGTACATACCAACACTATGAGGAAAAGGGAGATTCCCAGCATCTGCCCAGAATATAGCACTCGCATATGAGCAGCAACAGTTTATCAAGAAACCTTTATGAATTAAGGCAGCAACTTAGAAATAACCTAACTTGTAATAGGCACTTAAAATGTATGGTTCAAAGAGCTTCCATAAAATATATGGTGATTCTATCTTATTAGCATAATTCTATGTGATTTTCACCGTTTTTTCATCAGTGTCTGAATCACATCTGTTGTTAGAAAAAGAAATCTAAAGCTATTTTTGATATTAAAGAAAAAGAATGCTTATGATAAATTAGAACAATTCAAGAGGAAATGGCTGTATGTATAAGTTCTACACACTGAGCAAACAAGGGTTCTAAAATCCTATGAGTTGTGCACGTGATTGTTTCATTAATAAATTAACATGCACAGTGGCAAGATGATATCTGAAGACACACTGGCCTTGGCTTGAAGACTTCCTCTATTATTTTTATTTTATCTGTGTAGCCTTGAGCTGCATTCTTAACCTGGGCTTCACAGTACCCATCTCAAAGAATTTTTTCAGATTAAGTAAGGTAATATTTAAAAAGCACTTGGCACAAAAATAGGGGTTCAAACATCAGCGTCTTTTAGTCAAATATATTACACTGAGTCTAGATTAATTCAGTTTTGTGTAGCTCTTGAAGACATTAGATAGGAAAAACATGGTTTTGATGATGAAATGTTACTTTAAATGTAATCTTTGCTTTTTCAACAATTATTGTACAGTAGGACCATGGATGCAAATCTGTCCACCTGGTTTACTGTAATAATCCCATTTATATCACATATATCTGGACATGCATGGTGCTACACTGATTTCTACAGAATTTGGCATTCTGTTTCTTATTTTCCCCTATTCTTATCACTGACATGACAAGCACTGAGCTGGGGAGGTTAGACAAAAGAATCTTTGACTAGATATGTACTATATATTCACTACTTTCATACTTCAATTTTCCCTCCATTAAGGGGGACAAGTGTCTATTTCATAGGAATACTGTGAATGAATTATAGAAGCACCTATTTTGCAATAATACCTAATGACTGACATTTTACCTCAAGAAAAGTGAGATTCAGAAAGATGAAGTGACCTGCCCGTGGTCACCGAGAGAGTAAGGGTCAAGCCTGATTCGAACCTCTGTCTGTCTGACTCCAGGGGCTAGCCTATACGCCATAGGATTTGTGAGGAAATCAGTACCAAGTAAGAGAAAATAAAGGCTTAAAGACTTTTAAACGTCGTACAGCCTTCCCATTATACATTCAGACTAGTCTCCTGTGTCTGCGTGTCTGATACCTTTTCTGTTAGTTCAATGTCACATAAGTCCAGGCTCTCCAACTCTGACGGGGCAGTAGGCGGCACCGTTCGACGACAGCACACCATTGTCACCTCTATAGGTAGCTCTTTTAAAATGGTCACCACCTCCTGGTGATTCTCCCCAAGTAGAGTTATGCCATTCACCTGTGCAAAAAGACAAGTTGACCAAGAAAGAACACTTCCTAACACTTCAAGGCAATTTTTTATTACATTAATATAAACTGTACTCAAGAGATGATCATAGCTGTACTATGCTCAGAACTATGGCTGGATCTGTAGTAGTGCTGCCTAAAATAATTTACATGCAACACTACAGTCTTACTGGAATTGGACTTTCTCAAGTACTCACAGAAAAATCACTAGCTTTCACCCATGTTTCATATGCCTGTGTAATAGTTTGGAAAGGGAGAATTAATAAAATTGTTCCCAAAGAATAAAGCTTGTTTTAAAATGATATATTATCATTAAATGAAAAAATTCAAGATAAAAAATGGCATGTATTTTATTATATACTAATACATTTAAAAAGTGGGATAAATTAACAAGTTCAAATTTTCATACATATTCATTAAAAATACCTGGAAGATTGCATAGAGCCAATAACAAGCAGTTACACCTAATGAAGGGTTGGGACAGGAAAAAAAACTACTCACTGGAGTATATCTTTGTCTTATATGTGATTATAAAACATGAATATATTACCTATTCTAAAATTTGAATGTTTAAAACAATGTAAAGCCAGTTTTTATATTCTCTGGACCTAAAACAAACAAAAACCATGCATGGAATTAGGTCTGATGATCAATGCACGTACAGATTAGAAATTTCTGCTGTGGGTAAAGTTTTACTTATGTATCTCTCTCAAGTACCCTTTGGAGGAGGAACTTGAAATAAGAACTTAATTGTTTACCACATTAAGTGTCCCACAGCCTTTTCAGAATTTTATTTACAAATGGGAAGATGGAATAGCTTGCTTACTTCTAACAGCTCATCTCCACTGAAAAGCTTCCCACTGTGTCCAACAGGACCTTCCGGGAGGACAGATCGAATAAAATGATGGCCTACTGTTGCTTCCAGACTTATTCCCAACCCACTGTTCTCGCTGAACTTGCTCACATGAGCCACCTGAAAGGAGAAATATCATCACAATTTTTAATATTCTTTCATTTTCCTTCTTTTTCTGTATATGTATTTTATGTTCACCCCCTAGAAGGTCAAATTTCTCACAAAAGCTTCAAAAACCTTATTTTAAAGCTGCAAACCTTTAGCGTTTTGCCTTGGAAAAAGTATTGATGTCTATTAGTTCCCTGAACCAATACAAACCAAGAGGAAGCAGCCAGGTGCAAGCTTCCAAGACACTCTGTGGTATCGAAGACGCTGATACCAGATGGAGGGTAGTCAGAGGACCACTGATAAAACCAGAAGCCTGAGCTCAAACCACACACAGAAAGACACACCCTTATCACCTTCCATGTGCTAGGACCACACTAATCCCATTACGCAGACTCTCACTTACTTTTCATAAATAGGTACTATGTCTATCCCTGCTTCCAAACTTACAAAAATGAGGTTCTGAGAGGTCAGTTTCAATAGTCACGCAGCTAATAAAAGCACTTTGAACCTCAGCAGTCTGAACCCATGGCTCTGGCTCTGGACCGTACACTGTATCAAGGGGACAAAACTTCTTTAAAAGTGAATCAAAGCTTAAAACAGGAGAGTAAACTTTTTATTTTCTACTGTTAATCTAAATAACGAAGAACATTAGGAAATCACTATTTTTACAGACAGAACAATCACTATAATATTAAAATCAGAAAGTATACTAAAGAAAATCTGCTTTATCTCCTTTATAGTTAAGGGAACTGAGCGATAGAGAGACTGAGAAAAATACTGTTTAGTTATAAAAGATCTTTTTCAAATCTTAATGATAATGAGCACAGAGTTAATACTGGAAGCTGCATTATCTGAGTTTTAAACCTATTGTTGACAAAATCCATCAATTCCTTATTTAGGTATCACTTCCTCCATGCAGCCGTCCATGTCCCCCCTTACAACATCCATCAATCCTTCTCTCTACTACCCCACTCCTCCTATTACTTCATTTGTGCTGTGTAACTACATAGGAAGCAACTGTAAATCCAAACATGTCATATTTACCTATGTTTGATAAGGGCCTATAAACAGCTTAGTCCTTTCAGACTTATAATAAATTTTCACACTTGATACATTACTGGAAGCGCCACCAAAATAACATGTAGACAAAGGGCAGTTAAAGGTCCACAGTCTCCGTTCCGACCTCTGTGAGGAGTGGCCAGTGAAAGTGTCCTCTTACTACTCAATTATGACCCAAAGGAGTGCAATCTCAGTTGGGCATGCCAGCCATGTTAACCCCACCCCACAAAGGAACCTCCCAACTATCATTTCGTGCTAAACTAACCATAGTTAAGTTGGACTTTGTTGTTATTCTTTCTTGACTCAATTTAAAATGGTAGTCACAGCTGTAGTTACTCAAATCTTACTTGACACAAATTGAGTGTTTAAGAAAAAACTTTGTAATGAGGATTAACAGAAACACTGAGAATGCTGCTTGACACAAAGTACTCAGTAAATGTTATTTTTATTAATATTATATGTAATTATCTCTTGTGTTTTATCACCTTTAATCTAGAGCTACTTGAATATCATAAGCAATATGAAAATTTTTACCTAACCAAGTATTTTATTGTTCCTTTTGAAATTTCTGAAATTAGCTGGTATATACCTAAAGATTCATAATCAATGTCCACTTCATTAAAACACTTTTTAGAATAGCAGATCAAAACTGCTACTCTAGGTATGCAAGTTATTAAACAAACATGAAATGATTCACTATGGCCTAAGAAAAATGAAAAAAGCATGCAGACTAAAAACCCTGAAGAAGAGTAAGAGCATAAGAATGATAAAGAGTAAATAGGAAAAAGTTCTTTTTACAATTCTGTACTAAGTCATGATGATTTTTGTTTTATTTGCAAGTAAATTCTGTCATTCTATTCAGATTCTTTCCATAAATCCCAGGAATGAGAATCAGAAAAACTCTTCCTTTTATCTATATAATATACACTACGACAAGAAATAGGGATGAATTATAAGTTCTAAAACTTCTAGTCCTTGTACTTTAGCACCTTGGTTATTTACAATCCAACTTTCTCCAATGTGAATTTTTTAATATCTGAATCAGCACATTTAGGTCTTTGAAAAAAACCCTGGTGTTTGCAACTTCTCTAGGACTATTTACAATAGTCATCTTTGACTATTTATAACAGTCATCTTTATTACTGTCAGAAATTCCCTGCTCAAATACAGTTCACAAATTAGGAAGTAAGGGAGGGGAAGCTAGCATACCACAATTTCGTAATTAATCCCCATAATCCTTTGCCACTTGGTCAGCAGGGCAGCTTCCTGTTGTTGAGCATCTTCTATTTCTTCTCGCTCAGCTGACACTAATGAAGAGCAGACACAATTAGTGGCATACTACAAAAATCTCCATGTTTCAATATTCTGTACCAGAGACACAGTGATGAGAACCTGTCTGTCATACTGTTAGGTAGGAAGTTAGGAATGAGCAAAGAGGGGTGGCCTGGCTGAAAAGGATGCAAGCTGATCTCTAAACCCCATCCTAGACACACCCAGAGGAGCTCACAAATATGCTACAAAATAACCACAGATTTTTCCAACTTGGGCACATGCGCCCAAGGCACACTAACCACAGGGGCTTCTCCAGGTAACCTTTAGGTAACTAGGAAGGAGCCCACTAAGGGTTCATAAATACTCTACACACACACACACACAGACACACACACACACAGACACAGACACACACAGACACACAGACACACACACACACACACACAGACACACACACACACACACCTGACAAAAGACTGAATTATGGGAAGGCATAAACAACATAGCCTGCTGTTATATAACTTGCAGTTGTCAATAGGCTTTGAGCAGGTGCCCATTTGCATTCACTTTCACTGACTGGTGTTGAGTACAAGCCCTATTTTGCATTTTGCACAGGGCATAACCAAGAGGAGACAGAAAGTATAAAAAGGGGGAAGCCAAGAGGAATCAGAAGGAGAATGACAACTCCTTTGGGGTCGGCCTGCTCCCATGTCTTTGGAGTAAAAGATCTGTCTGCTTGAGCTGAACTGAGCTGTTAACTCTCTGTTGCTTTAAACCCTTCAGTCGGTCATTCCAAATTTTTGTTGAAATGAGACAAGAACCGAGGAAGAACCGACATGACAATAGTAAGTTTGACTCTTCTCCTAATATATGATTTACTCTTATTTCTCTACAATTTTAACAATTCACTTTAGAACTGTATATTTCAACACTATTCTCTTTTAAGAGGTATCTTTTGGGTCTTAACTATATTTCAATTAAAGTATCCATATATTATCTAACTTTTATTTAAAAAAATGAGGACTCTAAGTAGCTCTAGGATTCACTTAATGGCCCTCTAGTGACTATTAAAAAACTATACTGCCTTCTATGTTAATCTCTTTCATTTTCATTTGGTTCTACAGAGTACAGAAGGGAACATGCTATGTCTCAGAAAAAAACAAACAAAAGAAATTAACAAGTAATAAGTGCAACCCCATGTACTCCATGTACAATGAGAAAATATAAATAAAAAATAAGAAACAAATGGGAAATGTAGATTAAATTAAAACCCTATAATAGGAATCATATTAATTGGTAAGAAAAAAAAAGGAAAGGAAATCTATTTTGTGAGGAAATTCACAAAACAATTACGTAAACAATAATGAATTAAAACAAAATAAACTGGTTGAGGATAATTTTCAAGTCATATTCAAGGATTTCCATGCCATCATATTTCTTACTCATAAAGGCTGTCTTAAAAAAAAATCTTTACAAGACACTACTTCCTAAATTAGATATTCAACATCACTTTTAGCATTCAATTCTCAAATTTAAAGAGTATTCTAAAATTCAGATGTCTCATTAACTGCCTGCTTGTTAGTGAAATGAACGGGCTTTCACTCCAGGCCTATTCCAGGTTTTTTATGCTTTAAATTAATAATACCAGCTTTCTCCTTGAGAAACTAGAAACAGTAAACTATATATTTTTTTAAAAATCTGGAGACCAGCCCCCCAAAATAAGTGTTTTCTCTTCAAAAGTGTATTCAGTGCTGAGAGGATACATGTGCAGGAGTGAACACAGATTATAGGAAACCTTGTAATCTGATGAGAGTTAAACACAGGAGGGTCAGTTCAGTCCCACCTCCTCCCATAACCCACTTCTCTGATTCTGCAGTGGTTATGCAAGTGAGCAGTGATTCAAGGAGGGTGAGATTCTGAATAAAGAAAGTAGGGAATCTGTAAGCTAATAATAAAAGATTTGTATTCATTCAATCAATCTACAGTCCCAAAAACCCTCCATGTTCCCCCTTCCCCAAATGCCCCGAGATGAGATTCCAGGCATATTTAAAAAAACCCTAAAGTCCAAACTTCTGATGTTACTGAAAAGTCAAATGACTTGCCCAGACTCACAGTGAGTTGAATTTCTGTGGAAGAGACAACGATATCATATCCCTTGTCTGAGGACCAGCACTTGAGTGGAGGCATTAGAATTGTTTACAGATATTTTTTTCCTTTATTTTAAAAAGATTGTGGGACTCCCGATCCCAAGTCTAGACCCTCTCACTCTCAATGCACATCACCAAAGTAAAACAGACAGTTGAGCCTTTAAGGCCATCCACTACACTCACTCCATCTACTATCTCGAGTTTCATGCTTTGAAACATTTTTTATCCTTTTCCAGAAACTGTGGTGCTGGAGAAGACTTGAGAGTACCTTCGACAGCAACCAGTCAATCCTAAAGGAAATTAACCCTGAATATTCATTGGAAGGACTGATGCTGAAGCTCCAATACTTTGACCACCTGATGTAAAGAGCCAATGACCACCTGATGAAAAGACCCTGATACTGGGAAAGATTGGGGGCAGGATGACAAAGAGGCAACAGAGGATGAGATGGTTGGATAGCATCATTGACTCAATGGATATGAGTTTGAGCAAACTACAAGAGATAGTGAAGGACAGGGAAACCTGGCGTGCTATAGTCTATGTGATCAGAGTTGGATACGAAAGAGCGACTGAACAATAAAGTACTTGGCGATATTCACTTTATCCTAAATAATTCCTACACTTACTAGTGTAAAAATTGCAGACTGTAATTAACACCTGAGAATCCTACATATCTCACTCTTGGGATATCACTGTGAACACAAATATTCACTTAAACCAAAAAAGTTAAATCACAATTTTCAGCAAGAAAAATACTTAACAATGAAGGAGCAAATATTTTAACGAACTGCAGCACTTCGATATAACTATTTAGTGAAGGGCAGAATTCCCATAAGGAAATCTGTCTTGGGCTTCATTCAGTAGATTTAATTTGTCAAACACCTAAAGCAATATGACAGGTCAAGGAAGCATGGACCACCCAGCCTAGAAAGATGGCAGCAACATGTTGACATAATTATGTGTAACAATGCTGCCTTAAAATTTCTTTAAGCAGTATGGAAAAAAAATTGAAGGAAAAAGCCTGCAAAATAGGCATACTTTCATTTAAGAGTTTATGCTTTAAAGATTCATTTTTTATGTTTATTTTTTAAATGCTTTAACCCTTTACTGTTGCTTGTTCAGTAAGGGACATATTGGTTCTATCTTAAGAAATAAAGGGAATGAAATAAAACCATGTATGTAACAGAATGATTTCTAAAGGTTTTAGTTTTAAAAAAATGAAGAAGACTGACTCAGCAAGAAAATCTGCCAGTTATAAATAATTTTAATCAACTAGAGCAATAAATCACATCTCTAAACAAGGATTTAACACTCTTTTTTGAAAGCTATTTTTCTAATAATTTATAATATTTCCATAGAGGTAGAACCACATTTGTAAAAGTCATTTCTCTAAAAAAAGTAATAAATACAGTAATAACCTGGCTCCATGTGTTTACCTTCTTCTTCAATTGGTAATATGCTGGTGTTTCTCCTCAGAGATAAAGAATCTTCATCTTCTTGATAATTATCTTAAAGATAAGAAGATTTTAGCATTTTGGCCTGTAATATAATCAAGCAACTTGACTTTTTCAAACTCCACTTTATTTGAACACCTAGATGAGAGCTAACTGTTTGTATATAAAGTTTTCAACAAGCACAGGTACTTACAGGAAAGTTCTTCTGCTAATAGAACAAAGAAGTGATAAAACTCCCCTGGGATTTGCCTCCCTGATTCCTGGTCTGCAATCAGTAGTGTGTGGAATAAATGGTCAACAGTTTGAGAAATGAAACACACTTTCAAACCAACAGCCTGACTTCTACGAATAAATGCTTACATCGGGGGCTACGTGGGAATTTTGGTAATTTTTAGAGATGTTTATGTACAAACATTTATGAATGACATTTTCTAAATGTGGAAATAAGGGTCTCATGGTCTACCGACCGAGCTAGTCAAGCCTAAACACTGACTTAAAGCGGATTCCTTCAAGAAAAGGCTGGGCAATTTGGAAACATTACAGGGCTCACATATATAATCTAGGCACAACAAACTCCCCCCTAAAAAGAAAATGTATCAATGACGTCCCAAAGTAAGGCAACAACAGAAAGGGAAATGACTGTACATGATTCTAAATGAGTAGTGGTGACTGAGAAAACAGGACAGAAATCTGCTTTATTCAGAAGTTGTTTCTACAGTTAACAGACAAATCCCTGATTGCAGTTAACCCCCATTGTATTAAAATCCCTTTTTACTTGGTTCTTAATGAATAGTTACAACTAAGCTGTTCTTTAAATAATTTCAGAATTAGAACAAAATTGATATGAGTCTAACCGAAAAATCAGACTCACGTGTTCTCACCTTTGCTAACATCTGCATTAACAGGAGACAAAACTGCATCTTTTGTGACGTCCTCCCGTGATGCCAGTTCAGCATCCTGCTTAGTTCTTCTCATTAGCGTCAGGTGCACAGTCTGTCCCGTGTGTCGCAACACCTCCACTGCTTGTTGATTGGTAAAACCCTGAAGGTTTGTGCCATCTACCTATGGTTAGAACAAGACATGGTAAAATAAAAGGATACCAACCCATGAAACACACAGTTACTGCTGGTCAGTGAGAACAGAACTGGAATGAGTACTCCCCTAGTTAGGGAATGGGCTGACCTGTTTGGGGACCAGTACTAGCTCAGATGCACTGGGATCATGCAAGGGTGTTTCATTTGTTTTAATATAAGTAATGGAGTCTCACTTCTAGAAATTATAAGCCAGCGGGTCTCAGGGTGAGGCCCTGGATTCTCTATCTCTTAAAATATTCTTCTATGTTTCTCAAGAGATCCGAATACACAGTCAAGCTTGGAAAACAATACTAGGTAGGACACAGAGGTATAGATGATCATGAAGGAAGTGGTCACTGACAGTGCTGACAAATCCAAAGAAAGATGACGAAACTACCTTCCTTTTTATATCTTTGCCTCTTCAAAAAATATTTTCCCTTTTTCCTGTTCACAAATGATAAAACACTTGAGAGTCCCAGTGATCTTTGCAAACTACAGATATGATCTTATCACCCCACCCTGCCTCACATAGAACAATCCTTAAGCTGTGCTCCCCATTCTCAGTGTGGCTTAGAACGGCCTGTGTCAACCCCACCTTGTGTCATCGACCTCATCCTGCAGCATCCTGTCTATTTCTCTGCCCTCCAGCTCCAGAGGATCGTTTCCCTTTCTCTGACTTGAAGCACTCCTTTCAGTCATGATGTCTTTGCAAATTCAGTTCCCTCAGTCTCGATTCTCTGGACAGCCCCCTCCAGCCCACACTGCTTCTAATTTATTCACTGAGAAAAAGCCCATAACTGCTTAGTTCAATAGTTATTTCCACAATTACGCTACTGATGCCCATCACTACAGTTAAAGTCCCTTTTACCAATTCTCCTTCATGGCATTTATCAGAAAATCAGTTTTATGTTTTCAAGCATTATCTGGTCTATGACTGCATCCTCCAAGAGGACAGGTTCTATGTGTCAGCAAAGCAAAATGCTGGGAATTCCCTGGTGGTCCAGTGGTTAGGACTCTGTGTTCTCACTGCTGATGGCCCAGGTTCACGCATCTCTGAGCGGGCAACACAGCCCACAAGCCATGAGGACACACACACACACACACACACACACACACACACACACACACAACAAAACTAGTGCTGTTTTCATAGTAGATATTCACAAATGGGAAGCCAGCTCATATGGCAAAGATTTACTTGTGAAGCAAATAATATTTCCAAATAAACAAATGCAGGTTATAACAGCTTAATTTTTAAACTATATAAAATTTTAAAAGGAAAAATTTGGAAAGTTGAAAAAGTAGTACAACACAATTAATGCTGAAATTCAAAGTCACTGATATACCGTTTGAATTGTGAAATAGCTGTAAAATGGCTATGTAAGTATTGTGCTTTTCTGAGCACAGTGCTCACCACAGTAGGCATTCAAATATTTACTAAATGAATGAGAACTACAATAAGACCTGTTATCAGTCGTCTCCAAGATGAAGTACCTTTACTGCAGAGGTTTCTGGAAGAATGTAATAAAATTCATAATTAAATATATTTTTAAATCTCATTGTTTTATATACACATATATAATTAATATATTAACTTTGTATATAATAAATATATAAAACCTTTGTATATAATAAATATATAAAACAAGATGCATAATATATCATATAGCATATATAAATACATAGAAAAAAGGAAGGAGAAAGGAATAGATTATAGATGGATTGATCGCTTGATAGATTGACATAGTTTGGTTTTCTTTAACCAATGAGGATATTCAATAAAAAATCTAGAGACCTCTGACTGAAATGATCAGTCTGATACTCTGCAAGTTAAGTTTTGTATGATATTTTTGTACTAAATGGCAACTTTAACACAGGTGTCTAACTCTCTCCTCTTTCCTCCCACCTCTATCTTATTGATTCGCTTTTAGAAAGACTAATTAAAATATAACCACAGAGAAAATACTAAAAAAAAAACTGGAAACCATGGAAGAAGACAAGTCCTTATACCAGTAACTCGGAGGAACTTCTATGAGGAACGGTCTGAATACGACCAGATTGAAGGCAGGGCAGCTACATCTACATGTGAGGGAACATCTTGTTTGGTCTGTCAGATGAAACATCAGTAAAATACAACTGTCTTTCATTAAAAGGAGGCAGTCAGAAGGTACATATGGACTTCAACTGGCGATTCCAAAAACCAATCAAGTGCCAGGCATCACACCAAGCTGGGAGCATACACCACACAGAATCATATACATGCAATGAAGTCACACATGCATCCACACACAACCCCAACCAACTCCACAACACGCACAGAAAACCATCTGTCAGTACAGACATACAATGTTCTCCATCCTGTTTTCCTGGTTTCCTCTATACTCCATTAATCTACAAGTGAAACTGACTTGTAAATTTAAACTTTTTCCTTCCTTCTTGCTTTGCAATTCCTGAACTATTTGTATAAAAATCTATCTCATCTCTCTTTTGCACAAGCATAGTTCTCACAGATCTCTGAGAAAAAAAAGGTCACAGGAATAGAATACCACAGTCTGAAAGAAAATGTGTGCCCTGAAGCGTGAGTACAAATATCTTCCAATGAGACTGTCGCTTCAGGGAACAGAAAGATATTTTCTGAAGCTTCTCTTCAAAGAGATTCATTTTTCATTGTATTTATGGAAGTGGAGAGAATATATACAAAGAAGAAACAAGTATCTACCAAAAAACAAAACTATTACAATGAAGGCATCAACAGCATTTTACATACTGTACAAAGTCATGGAATGGAAGACAGGAATATGCAATTTTCCTATGTTTTCAGAGGATAAGAATAGGTAGATAAAAATCATCAGGGAAATAAGACTGAAGACATATTAAGGCTGATCTAGATAATCAATATAATTATAAAAAATTACATGGGAGAAGGGAATAACTAAGGAAAAATAATCAAGGAAATTATGAGGAGATAAAGAAATCTGCCTCTATAAATCAGAGGTATATGAAAAACTAGAAACAAGACTAACACCCAGACAAATCTTGATTAAATTCTTAGATTTCAAAAATCAAAAGAATAAAGCCTATTACCTTCTAGGAAACAGAGTGAGCAGATAACTTGTGAAAGAAATTATGAACCCCAAATTTTATACTCCGTGTAACATATATGAAAATGGAAATTATGGTTGTGATGCTACGATGTTATCCTATAGTATCATAAGACAACATCTGATAGCATCAATTATAGCATGAGATGTTATATCTTATACCAAAGTGTGTCATGAGAAGACCACAAAGCAGAAATTTAAGCAGTCTGGAATTATAATCTGTACACATTTAGGACATTAAAGGGCTGGGCTGTTAGAGATTAACAAAGACTTAAGAGGAGGTTGCTTTACTTTTTTAGAGAGAAGAGTACTATAAATCCCCACGTACATGTTCAACCTATGACCACAAGTCCAAAGCGCTGTGTCACGTGCTGTAAGGAAGGATGCAGTAAGTACCTTGTGTTTAGCTCTATCAGGAGGTTAAGGGCGAGGCTCTTTAACTGCTCTGACAGTGAAACAAGAGAAACCTGCTATTATGTTGAGAACTGTTTGACAGCCTGACTCTGTCTGGGCACAGATCAGAAGGGTGCCACACACAAACACACATGCACACACACACTCACACACACGAGACAGCCAGGCTGGAGGCACCTTGAAACCTACCCAAGAGTACCCCCAGGGAATGATGGTGCCCCAAAACGAGAATTTATGGAGCAGAATGTTGAGAAACTGCAGCCAAAGGGAAGAAGAGTCAGTCAGATGAAAAATCCACCATCTGTCATGGAACGCTCAGTCAAATATTTCTAGTAGGGTCTCCCAGAAACCCAAGAAGGAACCCTAAGTGACTGTCGCATTTAAGCATGAGCCAGGCTCACAGAGCAAAAAACCATGTTTCAGAAGTGCCAGTCAGGGATGAAGTGCTTGTTGTCTTTTACTGTCTTCCTTCACACTGGTAAGGGTCAGCAGGCATAACAAGAAGGGGAGGGAGGAAAAGAAAAGCTCGGTATGGAAGACAGACTAGGAGTGCACTCTCTGTCTCTACCAGTTCATAGTAGGCTTCTGCTAGGCCAGGGTGGGGGCTGAAATTAGAATATCATTTAGGATGGGAAATCTTCAATTACTAAATTAGAGCTGTATTTGGTGATCCTGATTGGCCACAGGACATTTTACTTTCTGAGAATAGCAACTTGACCAAGATTTCCTCCATGGGAAAAGGAAGACCTTTTCCTATAGAAGATAAAAGAGATATCTAAAGACAAATTTTAAAAGGCTGTTTAAGACTATCCCCCCAAGTCTTCTTCATGCGAAGTCTATGTTATTGCCAGCCAAAATGTCCAAGTGTGCAAAAGGCAACATAAGAGGTTCTCAGAGAGAAAAGCTTCTGAAAGTCTACCAACACATTCTCTTCCTGTGAAATTTATTCAAAAAACACTCTAGCTGACTGAGCAATTAATCAGATTTAAAACTCTTAGAAAAATGTGGCATACAAGGTTTCAGTTCAGTTTAGTCGCTCAGTCGTGTCCAACTCTTTTGTGACCCCATGAATCGCAGCACGCTAAACCTCCCTGTCCATCACCAACTCCCGGAGTTCACTCAGACTCACGTCCACCAAATCAGTGATGCCATCCAGCCATCTCATCCTCTGTCGTCCCCTTCTCCTCCTGCCCCCAATCCCTCCCAGCATCAGAGTCGTTTCCAATGAGTCAACCCTTCGCATGAGGTGGCCAAAGTACTGGAGTTTCAGCTTTAGCATCATTCCTTCCAAAGAAATCCCAGGGCTGATCTCCTTCAGAATGGACTGGGTGGATCTCCTTGCAGTCCAAGGGACTCTCAAGAGTCTTCTCCAACACCACAGTTCAAAAGCATCAATTCTTTGGTGCTCAGCCTTCTTCACAGTCCAACTCTGACATCCATACATGACTACTGGAAAAACCATAGCCTTGACTAGACGGACCTTAGTCGGCAAAGTAATGCCTCTGCTTTTGAATATGCTATCTAGGTTGGTCATCACTTTTCTTCCAAGGAGTAAGCATCTTTTAATTTCATGGCTGCAAACACCATCTGCAGTGATTTTGGAGCCCCCCAAAATAAAGTCTGACACTGTTTCCACTGTTTCCCCATCTATTTCCCATGAAGTGACGGGACTGGATGCCATGATCTTTGTTTTCTGAATGTTGAGCTTTAAGCCAACTTTTTCACTCTCCTCTTTCACTTTCCTCAAGAGGCTTTTTAGTTCCTCTTCACTTTCTGCCATAAGGGTTAGTGCTGAGTAATAAGCAAAATCCAAATCTAAATAATACTATTACAGCAAAGTTAAAAGTTTTAAGTCTTGGTCCATAAAAGATATACAAAATGGTATGTAACACAGTTGTTTATAATAGCAAACCACTATAAACAATATCCCTTTCCATGAATAAGAGGTGCTTAAGTATATTATGATAGATCCATATTTGCTGATACAACTATATGTACCAGGTATATTTCTAAACTAAATAAATAATAAAAAGGTATAAACAAATACAGTCCTAAGTACAGATACATGGAAATTTTCTGAAATCTTAAATCATAAAGTATTAAGAGTGGTTTCTATTAGAAGAGCTTTTTAAGCCATGTTCAAATTTAATGTTCTTTAGACCTCGAAGATAAAAATTACTCTGAAAGAAATAAACATGTTATTTATTCTCAGGGTAGCCATAGAGAAAAATCTCACAAAAATCTCAACTTTGAGGTGCCATAAAAATTCTCAAAATGCACATAATTTAGGCTGCAAGTTTTCATGTGCAATAGATTTTCACAGCTCAATTCTTTAAATATGCGGTTTAAGGAAAATCAAATGTATATGATTTTGTCTACTAAATAGCAATAAAGTTCATTATGTAAAGAAAAAACATGTTTCCTTTTTTTCCCCCAAAACCTAAAGACCTGAATTTAAAAGTATATTCCTTACTCAAATCTCACAGATGGTAGGTACTAGCACAGAAGAAATTGCTATAATGGAATAATTACAGACTTTTAATCCTACACTGGTTCAAAATTTCTCAGTATCTTCCATCTGTAATGTGAGAATAATGGTACCTACTTTTCCAAAGTTACAGTGCATGGCACTTTGTACTGAAAAGTTACTCCAAAACTTTTGTTAATATTTAATAACAGATTTCAAGAGGTACTATTATTAATAAAATGAAGAAGTGATTAATAAACATAAAAACCCCAAGCCTTATGGAAGCACTTTCTGTTCAACATAATTACACACATCATACATATGGGACAAGGCACTGAAACTGAATGAGGGCTCAGGCCAGCTCTGGTCCCTCATTATCACAATAAGAGACCCAATTGTCGCGGAGACAGAAGTGCTGTGGAACGAGGTACAATGACAGTAAACCGTCTGGATGCCATCTTGAGGAGATGGCAGTGCAGTGCAGATACTGCTATGAATAATTATAGGGGAGAAATCCCAGTCAGAACAAATGGAAAAGCCAGCTCCTCAGTACACTCAATCTAGCTGGCCAAGCCCTCCTCCAACACGGCCTATAATTATATACATATACAAAGAGGGAAATTGAGACTAACACAGTCACAGAATAGCAAAGGCAACATGATACCCTTCCATATTTTCTTTTCATGATACATTTCCTGCATAACATTTTTTAAATCAGATGCATAATTCTATACTGCTTTTATCAAAGATATCTGTATACCAATCTAAAAAAATGAATATATGACTCTATCTAATGACGTTTGGTTGACTTTACAAAATAGAGTCCCCTTATTAAATTAATTCTTATGTAGTAAAGAAAAAGTCTCATTGGCTCTATTCTCTGCCCCTGTAATACCGACACTGAAACCCTAGGGGTTTAAGAGAGCATAATTCATAAAACAGGAATCTTATGATAAAAGACTTTATTTTTAAAAATAATACATCCTTAAATAATAAGAAATAATTTCTTAATCCTTTCAACACTTCAATAATTAAAAATAAAAACATTATAGTTCAAAATAGTTGCTGCCAAGACAAAATTGAAAAAAAAATTAAAGATTGCAGTCATGAAAAACAACTAGGGTTAAGAACTTTCCTACCCATCTCTCAAAAGACTATAAAATGATGGCATTTTGCACAAAATCAATGCATGATCAAAGCACTGCATGATATATCTTAAAAATCAAGGTGCTTCTAACTTTGAAGTAAGAGAATGTTGCTAAAAATAAAAAATCGTAACACTGATGAAAGCAAAGACAGTGATTTTATTGAAAGCAAGAAAATACTTCAGAAAAAAGGTGCTTCCACTTTTGAGTCAACAATCTCCTTTAGCACTGATCTTGCTCAAGCCAAATTATATGAGATTCCTGTTATAAATCAATGCAAATAATTACAAATTTGAAGAGAAGCTTTTGTGAGACATATATGCATAATCATTTCAGACCCTCAATAAATATCTGCTTAATTAATTAAACCATACTTATGTACCAAGTATACTATGTATTTCAAATAAATAATTCATTTGGTTTTCTTAAAAATCATACGAGGGAAGTTTCTTTATCTCAATATTGTAGGTAAAGGAATCCTGCTTCTCACTAAATGGTTAAATACAGAGGTATATGATCCAGCAATTATACTCCCAAATATGCACTCAGGAGAAATGAAAACATATATCCACACAAAATCGGTTACATGAATGTTTATAGTGGCACTGTCCATAATAGCCAAAAAGTAGAAACAACTCAAATGTCCATCAACTGATGAATGGATAAATAAAATATGGTGTGTTAATACAATAGAATATTATTCAACAAAAAAAATAAACTCAGAATTGATGATGCTACACGTGGATGGACCTTGTTCAAACCTACGTGAAAACATTATACTAAGCAAAAGAAGCAAATCACAAAGCACCACTTATTGAATGATTCTATTTACAGGAAGTGTCCAGAATAAGCTAAAAAGACAGAAAGTAGGTTGGTAGTTGTTCAGGGCAAGGAGGATCTAAGAACTAGGGAGTAACTGCTAACGGGACAGGATTTCTTTCAAAGGTAATGAAACTGTTCAAAAATTGATTGTGATCATGAAGACACAACTATAACCACAACTATAAACTAAGAGTTTCTTAATCATATACTTTTAAATGAGTAAATTGTATGTTCTCCTGAGTTTTAGCTCAAGAATGCTGATTTTTAAGAAAGCATTCTATTGGATTAAAATATATAGCCTGGGAGGCCAATTAGCTATGTATTCAATTTTTAATTCTTTATCAGATATAGATTTAAATTATGTATATATTATATTCACTCTCTCCTCTTTTTCCTCCAAAAAAAAAAAAAAGTAACTAATTTTCACTGTATGTTAAAACAGAGATACAACAGGAAAGCTCTTTTACAGAGTATGGTCAGCTTACATGACATGCACAACTTGATCTTTAGAGCAGATTTCAAGAGGTAAACAGGTGTAGTTAGCAGTTTTATGAACTAAGATGAAGCAAAGTCAGGGAATTGCAATGTAGAAGCAAAGGGCACATACAAATAAAGGACATCACTATCTTTTAGTTTAGTTGTGAAAGGAAACACAAAAACATAAAATTTACCATCCTACCCATCTTTATGTCTATAGTTCAGTAGAGCTAAGTATATTCAGGTTGTCATACGTTTCTGGAACATTTTCATCTTGCAAACTGCAACTTTAAACCGATTGAACAATAGCTCCCCATCTCCTCCTCTACCCCACCCCTCACAATAACTGTTCTACTTTCTGTTTCCATAAGCATGACTACTTCTGATACTGCATTTAAGTGGAAGCACACAGTCTTTTGGGGCCTGGCTTATTTCACTCAGCATAATGCTCTTGAGGTTTATCCATGTTGTAGGATGTAACAGAAATTTCTTCTTTATAAGACTAAATAATATTCTACTGTATGTATATAGCACATTTTTATCCATTTATCTGCAGATGGAACTCTGGGTCACTTACTCATCTTAGCTCTTGCGAATAATGCTGCAGTGAACACGACTCCTCTATCTTAACATTCTATTTTCTTACTATTATTAAGATTTCAAGGCGAAAATCAAGACTTCATTAAAGCATAAACAAATGCCCATTAAGATAAATCAGCATTCCCCAAATCTACTACAGAGAATATTAATATATGTTTGGGGGAAGAAAGAACCCATGATTACAACAGTTTAGGAACCTCTGAAACAAAAGAGTTAAACAAGATTCTTTACTGGAAAACTTCTCAGTTGTTTTATTTTTCAATGTGTGCTGTGAATTCCTAAGAAACTGTAACCCAGGAAGCTTTTTCTAAACTTATTAAACCAGAAAGCCCTTGATACAGGGTTTCTTGGATTCATGTTCTGAAAAGTAGTTAGGGTAGGTCAGTTTACAACTAAACACAGAACTGAAAGTTGGATTCTTTTTACACTACCTTGAATAGCTATATGGCCAAACATACTAATGTTACTAGGAAAACAATGCTGCCTTGATCTAACTAAGAGGGTCTGGCTCTATTTCTTTATACTGTTATAGCTAAAGAAGCCTTGGTCATGGGGCCAACAAATGTAGTGTCACTCTCTGATATTAAAAAATGCACACAACTCAAATTCAGATTCAAATACACTAAAAGTTATAATGTATGGTCTTTATCTTCAGAGTATCTGTAGCTAAAATACAAAAAAGATTATTAATGTACCAAACTCATTAAAAGCTGAAATCAGATCTATCAGAAGCTATTCAAGAAACAGTCCCACTTTCAGAAATGACATCAATAAACCTTCTATCCAATGCTCTGACTTCCTCCTAATAATATAATGAGTAATACTGACACCCAAAATCACAAAAGTAAGATTAAATTAGTACAGAGCTACCTATAGCTCTCAAAATGGTATAAACCAGGAGAATGCATCTCTCAACCGTGAAAATTAACAAAGCTGTCATTAAATGTGTTACTTACTGCTATAATTTGGTCTCCAATTTGGATTCTTCCATCATGTTCCACAGCACTGCTCTTTGTAATGCTCTTAACAAAGATCCCAGAAGGTTCTAAGATTAGAAACAAGTTTGTTTTCTTTTACTATTTACGAAGTACACTCAAAGAATACCCATCCTCCATTCTCCTAAAAATAAAGTCCTAATTCTGAGTAGATGTAAATCAAAAAATCATACAAACAAAATCACTAGTACAAACCTTGGCTACAGAAAAAGACAATGGTTTTGTTTATGTGAAATAAAATATCACAGTAACCTGCATTACTCCAAAGAAAGACTTCCATCAGTTTATCATGAAAATATATCATCAGACACATGAAAATATATTATATTGATTCAGTATTTCATAAGACAAAGACATCAGAGGCAACTGCCAAGATAAAAGAAATAGAATATTAATGTTTAAAAACTACCTAATTTTTTATCTCCAATGTATCCAGCAATAGTAATTCCTAATCCTTGGACATTTTTAGTGAGTTCTACGTCAAATGTCTCACTTTCTTCACTTTTCTGAGTTGAAGCATCAACCTGAAATACAATTTGTAAAAACAAAAAAAAAATACATATAAATAAACACACAGACAAACAAAACTAGCTTTTTCAAGCCACACTCTTCATTTAGAAAAGGTATGCTGTAATTAGTTCTAGAGAACTCTGCTAAAGAATTATAGTTAGGGATTATTCCTTCAAACTTGACAACTTGGCCTCAGCATCACATTTTTACTCAAAAGCAATGTCAGGAGTAAAGTTAAACACCCTCTTCAGAGAAATACATTATTGGTTTTTTGTGAAAATCATAAAAAATTAGTTTCTTAATAACAGGTTCTATTTTCAGGAGTGGCTCTCCTTCCTTTTTGAAGAAGTTCAGTTCAGCTCAGTTCAGTCGCTCAGTCGTGTCCGACTCTTTGCGACCCCATGAATCGCAGCACGCCAGGCCTCCCTGTCCATCACCATCTCCCGGAGTTCACTCAGACTCACGTCCATCGAGTCCGTGACGCCATCCAGCCATCTCATCCTCTGTCGTCCCCTTCTCCTCCTGCCCCCAATCCCTCCCAGCATCAGAGCCTTTTCCAATGAGTCAACCCTTCGCATGAGGTGGCCAAAGTACTGGAGTTTCAGCTTTAGCATCATTCCTTCCAAAGAAATCCCAGGGCTGATCTCCTTCAGAATGGACTGGTTGGATCTCCTTGCAGTCCAAGGGACTCTCAAGAGTCTTCTCCAACACCACAGTTCAAAAGCATCAATTCTTCGGCGCTCAGCCTTCTTCACAGTCCAACTCTCACATCCATACATGACTACTGGAAAAACCATAGCCTTGACTAGACGGACCTTAGTTGGCAAAGTAACGTCTCTGCTTTTGAATATGCTATCTAGGTTGGTCATCACTTTTCTTCCAAGGAGTAAGCGTTCTTTAATTTCATGGCTGCACTCACCATCTGCAGTGATTTTGGAGCCCCAAAAAATAAAGTCTGACACTGTTTCCCCATCGATTTCCCATGAAGTGACGGGACTGGATGCCATGATCTTAGATTTCTGAATGTTGAGCTTCAAGCCAACTTTTTCACTCTCCTCTTTCACTTTCATCAACAGGCTTTTTAGTTCCTCTTCACTTTCTGCCATAAGGGTGGTGTCATCTGTATATCTGAGGTTATTGCTATTTCTCCCAGCAATCTTGATTCCAGCTTGTGTTTCTTCCAGTCCAGCGCTTCTCATGAGGTACTCTGCATAGAAGTTAAATAAGCAGGGTGACAATATACAGCCTTGACGTACTCCTCTTCCTATTTGGAACCAGTCTGTTGTTCCCTGTCCAGTTCTAATTGTTGCCTCCTGACCTGCATACAGATTTCTCAAAGGGCAGGTCAGGTAGTCTGGTATTCCCATCTCTTTCATAATTCTCCACAGTGTATTCTGATCCACACTGTCAAAGGCTTTGGCATAGTCAATAAAGCAGAAATAGATGTTTTTCTGGAACTCTCTTGCTTTTTCCATGATCCAGCGGATGTTGGCAATTTGATCTCTGGTTCCTCTGCCTTTTCTAAAACCAGGCACTGGTTGCAGAGCCCCTGCTCTTAAAAGATGCACAATATGCAAACCCTCTTAGAATGTAAGGGCCATGCTGCCTGCTCAAGACATGCCATTATTTCTGTCTTAACTTGGAAGCTGATTCTAACATCATGAAAGTGAACCTGTCCTCCAGATAAAATATTAATAGACTGATGGTTATTTTGAAAGCCCGTGAAAGGTACCAAATATTAATTAAAACTGTCCTTGTATTTGCTTTATAAATTCAAACTTCAACATGAAAAGCCCTTTAGAAGGAAAGCATGCCTTTCCATGCTGATTTCCTTCACCCGGAATGATATTTGAAAGCACTGTCTCTAATGTGTAGACTTGTTATTATATACTGGACTAAAGGGCAAGGCTCCCTGAATAAAGCATGAATGGACTAGTGCAGTAAGTCATCAACAAGTTGCTGGTATTATATACTAGTGTGGTGTCAGCAGATTCCAGAAAGTACCCTAGGAAGATCACAAAAGAAAGAAGGCTACGGTTTGAATAGACGGGCAAAATGGGGCTAGCTGGTAATGCTTTCTGATTTTCTTTAAGCATACTCTATACCTCACTGATAGTCACCTAAATGAGATATAATTTTATAGTAAAGTTTATTTTTTCGTTGCATATAATTATCTATGCAAACTTAGCAAAAGCTTAAAGTTTAGATAATTACAAGAAAATGACAGGATGAAATCTGCTTCAATTGTAACAAATGTGTTTTCTATTTTTAATAAGACTTATGCAAGTGCTATTTTAGAGGGTGGCAATTTGACTATCGAATGATTTTAAAAGGGGCACAAGCTTCAGAAATGATGATATGCACAGAATAGATATTTTTCTAAGCTTTCAATTACATCAAGTGGTTTTCGGTATTGCATTCATTTATATATTGCTGAATAAAATGTTTTGTTTACCACAAAAGAATGCCAGTTAAATACTTTCATAAACAGGCTTTCTTTACTTTTTTCTCCTTGCAAAAAATAGCAACCAAACACAATCCTAAAAACAACAGAATCATGGAAATTTCAAGTGTTCTAATAAAGTTGTAAAGGGCTTGTAGAGGAGGTTAGAATAATAAAAAAGGAATTTGTAGCAACTATTTAGAAAAAAAAAACTGTAATAGAAAAAAAAAAACCTGCTTTTAGATCTACAAGAAAGGAATGTAGAACTAGAATTTGCTAGAAAACATATAGAAAGTAAGTATAATTCTCTTCTTAAATATGCAAGAAATTTCTCAATAAAATTATGTTGTTGATATTTAATCCATGATACTGCATGACTTTATTTGAGATAACATTACATTATAATAATTTTGAAACATTCTAGCTTTTTGCAGATCAAGTTAAGAACAAAGATGGAATGCTCTGTCTATGAATAAGGCTTTTGTTACAACCCTGAAAGCATAACTTGTGTCTAAAAAACTTATATAACTAGGTCAAGAATAGCCACTTCTCATTACAAATCTTATAACAGTTATATGACATACCTTAAAACAATAATATTGAAAGGTTTTAGTAAGTTTTATTCATCCACCTTGCCCTCAAAAAGACACTAAGAAGCAAGCTGTTGAAAGGGAATGATTAGAACTTTTAACCCAACTTACAGAAGACCTTCTAAATATGAAAAATATAGAATAAAACATTTTAGGTATTAGTAGTATATAATTCATTTAAACTTATTCATTCTTCAAAACACTTATCCTCATAAAAGTGCTGCTTAGAGAAAAATGCAAAACATTAATCAATCTTTCATTTGTGAGATAGTATTCCTATTTAATAAACTATTATTAGTGCTGAAACATTCTATATCTGAATTTTGTTTCATTCTTTAGCAATAATACACTAACATTAATAAAGTTAGTTTCTAAATAAACATCACTGTCATCCAAGTGCTCTAGTCTATGATCCTCCCATTAACTTTTTATGTCCTTACCCTCATTTCTGGCGTAGAAGCTGGGGATGAGGAAAGGGTGATGCCCAAAGAGGTAGGTGCTGTTGGTTCTTCAATGGCACCTCTTGCAATCATCAACTTCACTCTATTTCCACACTGTCTGAGGACTTGGGCTACCTGCTCACTGCTCATTCCTGCTAGATCTGTATCACCAATCCTTAGAATGTGGTCTCCACTGCATAATCGCCCATGCTGAATAAAGAGGAATTGGTTAGTCAGCTTGTTATTATTACTAATTTCATCACAGAAACTCAAAATGAGAGAATGGGAATAATAACAAAAAAAGAGCCATACTGTGCATTCTTGGTACATTAAACATGTGTTGTAGTGTTAACTCTCTTTCGAAGCATCCTAACATCATTCAATGTGATGTAAGTAACCGAAATTCATAAATATTATTTAAATCAATAATTGATATGAGCTTTTCAATTTGATTTCCATACACTCGATGCAAGAAAGCACTAGCCTTTCTGTGAGTTTTTTGAGGAAAATAAAAGAGAGAAAATGCCACTAGGTAAAGCTGAAACTCCAATACTTTGGCCACCTGATGTGAAGAACTGACTCATCTGAAAAGACCCTGATGCTGGGAAAGACTGAAGGCGGGAGAAGGGGACAACAGAGGATGAGATGGTTGGATGGCATCCCCAACTCAATGGACATGAGTATGAGTAAACTCCGGGAGTTGGTGATGGACAGGGAGGCCTGGCGTGCTGCAGTCCATGGGGCCGCAGAGTCAGACACGACTGAGCAACTGAACTGAACTGAAAGATGAGGTGTAACTCGCTACACAAATATATATTACTCAAAATACACTGTGAACCACAAAAAAAGCTCTGAGTTAATATCACAACTTTCTGCCCTGCCATTTCAAAGATAAATATCCCTAAAGGACTCGCTTGCAGATGAAATCTTTGTAAGATGTAAATTCAGATAGACCAGGGAAGTGAACAGTGATCTAGTAAGCCTCCATACAAGCACTGTCCACAAGAACATTCTGCAGTGGTTAAAATGTTCTGCAATGTCCAATATGGCAGCTACAAGCAACGTACTGCTCTACAGTAGGGATCCCCAACTCCAGGCTGTGAACCGGTACCCCCTATCATATCAGCAGCAGCATTAGGTTAGAAATAAACTGCACAGTAAATGTAATGCCTTTGAATCATCCTGAAACCATCCCCATCACCCCAGTCTGTGGAAAAACTGTCCTCCACAAATGGTCCCTGGTGTCAAAAAGGTTGGGGCCTGTTGTTCTAGAGCGCTTGAAATATAGCTCATCTTATGGAAGAGCTGAGGTGGTAATATTATTTAATTTTAATAAATTCAAATTTGAATTTAAAAGTGGTATGTGGCAAGTACCTACAGTATTAGTGCAACTCTATACAGAAGAGAAAGCTTATTCATCACAAGTCTGTCAGTTAGAGAGATTTCACTGGCGAGTGCCTGATACTGGCTAATATTTAAAAGTGAGAAAACACACATGCTATTGAGTTACTCTCAATACATCTACTGATAAGGTTGCCCATAAGTTTGCCTTTTATTTACCAATATGAACAATATTTGATGACCCTGACTTCCTAAGTTCAAATTCACACTCAGAAGCAAATAGCTTTGTACACAAAACATTATTATCAAGGCAAAGAAGACACCAGAACATGTCAAATTAAAATATAAATCACAATTAGTAACTTCATAATTTTCTCACATATATTCCAACAACTTTATATAGCATAAATGGCAATGGCTTAATGAACTACTCTAAGTAATAAAAAATAGGCTGTACTCTTGTTTTTCCCCCTCAGTAATGAAATATTCTTTTTTCCACAATACCTTGTGGCTATAAAATAGATAAACAGGCTTATAAAAATGACTTACAATCATAAAAAAAGAAAATCTACCTCTAAAATGATCAAAATCACAACCTGGGCTTTACTCTCTGATTTGAAAGTCTTAAGATCATTGTAACTCTAAATGAAAATCAAGGTCTCTTCTGAAATGTATTCCACTCCAAGTCAAAGAAAATCATTTTACAAAGAAGCCCAGTAAGTAAAACAAAAGAATCTGACCTTATCTTAAGCCAAAGCCTCCTCTTTTTGACGGAAATATACAAGAAGAAGTTGTATTATTGTATAAAACATAAAATACCTGCTGGAATAGCTTACCTGATCAGCTACACCTCCAGGCAGAATGGTCTTCACAATCACACCAGTTGCTTTTCCTCCTACGATGCCAAAGCCCAGACCAGAACCATCATTGACCAATTCAATAGTTTCCACATGCTGCCAGTGAACCTGCAAACAAAGCCCTCATGTGAATTTGAAAACTAAAATTTTATTGTAGTTGAGATTTCTGTGAATATTATTTTGCGATTAGTATTAAATGAGTGCAACATAATAATGAGTTTTAACAGGGTCCCTTTTATTTAGTACACTTCTCTTTCAACAGGTTGTTACTACTATTGATACAGCCATTCTTGAAATTATCAATACATCATTATAGTGGCTCTATTTAACCAGGTAAAGATACAGACTGGCAAGATCCTTTTAAGAGTTTAAAAAAAGATGATCAAAGAAAAAGAGAAAAAAAAATGTTAGCTGTTAAAAATTTCTTCTACATAAATCTTGTTGCATGAGATTTCAAGTTAAGTGAGAAAGTGTTAATCACTCAGTCGTGTCCAACTCTATGCGACCCTATGGATTGTAGCCCAGCAGGCTCCTCTGTCCATGGAATTTCCAAGACAGAAACACTGGAGTAGGCAGCCATTCCCTTCTCCAGTGTATCTTCCCGACCCAGGGATTGAACTAGGTCTCCTGCACTGCAGGGGGATTCTTCACTGTCTGAGCCACCTGGGATGCCCCCAAATTAAATGACCTGTTAAAGTCACTGATAGCTAACTCTAACAACTTAAAAAGTAAAATCAAGATTTTATTTGTTTACAGATAATCTTTAAGGGACTTTTTCCTTTTTTAGGAATGAATTCAAGTTTAAAAGCTACATAAAAAAATATAAAAGTTTTTTGGAAGCCAGAAACTTAATCATAATTGCATAAAATATATTCTATGCTCAGAAGAGAATAAAGAACAAAAAGGCAAAAACCCAAGAAATACAAAGAACCTATAGGAACTGCAAACCTGTGCAAAACCTTAAAGAATTAGAAAAATATGTTCTGTTCCCCTTGAAAAACTTACGTACTCACCGGGTTAGAATGAGCTGAAATTGTGCTTGCTGCAGATGGAGAACGGGAAACTATGGGGCTGATAAGCTGAGGCAATGAGCCTCTGGCAATAACCAGCTGGACAGTATCTTTGGCTTTCTGCAGGATACTGATGGCCTGCTGATGTGTAATTGTCTGATCCAGTGCCTGTCCATTAATAGCAAGGATTTGGTCAGTTTCCTTCAATCTTCCATCTCTAACAATGAAAAGGTGGATAAAAGATAACCGATAGATCTCAAGAAAATGACTGCTTCTTTGGAATGCATTTTCAGGTTATTTTTAACTCTATTTTCTAATGTCCACACTATGTAACTTTTTTCTTGCAATTGTACTCCTAAAATATTTTATCTCTATTTCTTTAATTTTGTTCTATGTGACATGCTGTTCACAAAACCTACCGTGATAATCACGCCATGATGTATGTAAGTCCAATCATGATGCTATACACCTTAAACTTAACATACCGCTATATGTCAATTATATCTCAATAAAAATGGAAGGGAAAACTATATATGCTTTGGCACCAGCTGACCTAACCCTAGTCAACCACTCCCATTTAACAGCCAGCTTCCTTTTAGCTACTCATTCAACCTATACGTTGTATTTTAGTACTGCTATTATCTTCTACAAATGAATGCAAAGAAGGATATGTTTACTTTTTGCTTTGAGCATATTAATAAAATACAGCTCTTACTTGTTGTTTTGGGTATGTTAATAAAATACAGCTGATATTATCACAGGCCACTTGAATGCTTTTCTATAATTTTTAAATCTAATCAAAAAGAGCCTGTTTAAAAACATGGGAGTAATGTCCTAGTCAAATGTTTATTTCCTTATTAAAAAGTGATTAAGTCATGACTATATTTAAAAGTTACTCTGCCTTCAAAGGACTTTCTTGTTATTGTAGCAATGTTAATGATTTCTAAAAACTGATTAATAATATTTTATATTGTTTTTGTTTTTAGGCATTTTTGTTTCTTAAAATTCTTCTAGGGTGAGCAGCACCTTCTGAATGTGGTATCAGAAACAGAGAAGCCACAGTGACAGTCTCACCTGTGGGCCACACTGCCCTCCTGGATCTCCTGCACAAATATACCCAGCTCTCCTCGGTTTTCACTCCTCAGTCCCACCACACTGAACCCAAGGCCTCCACATGGAGGTTTGAGGAGCTCAAAAACTTCTACCTGGCGACCCTGTCCAGAAAAAGAAGCAAGGAATATAATTACATGCCAGCCACTGCATAGCGGCATTAATCTGTTTAAATTTTTTTTTAATTTTTTTCTAAGATAACCTTCATTTAGAAAAATCCCTGAAGCACTTAAACTTACACGAAATCTACATCTTTTTCATTCTAATTTTTTCAATGTTAAAAATGTCTTCATAAGTAAGTATATCATAGTATAATATACATTTAAGATATACTTTATATTGTTGTTCAGTAAAATGTAATAAGAATATAAAACAAAATATACTATTGCCATATTTTCTATTATAATAATATATTTAAAGTATACATTTAACATATGTAATATAAATATGCAAGCATTCTTCAAATTATCCAGGACACATTCTATCATAACTAACAGGAACAAACGCTCTTACCTGGGCCATATTTTTGATCAGTTGATCAAATTCATCACAAGCAGGTTTCCCATTGATGTGTGCAGTAGTACCCAATCCTGTAAGAACTTCCAGATTTCCATTATTTGGGGATGATAAAAATGATTCATTTTGTAGAGTAGGAATTACACCTGGGCTGAGATGAGGAATGTGACCATACTCGACATTTGAAACTGTGGAAGTTGCAATGTTTACCTAAGAATAATATGGAGATTATTAACAATTTTGATATTCCAGAAGCTACCTCACAGAAATCATCCCAGGAGGGGTAATAATGAAGTACATATGAAATTTCACAATGTCCATACCATTTTATTCAGCAACTCTATTTCAAGAAGAAAAATTAGAAAAACACACTAAGATGTACATGCAAGGATGCATTATTTTTAGGTGGAAAAAGTTTTAAACGCTAATTATGTGAAACAAATTAGCATTCAATTTCAAAGTACTCGTTTAAACACACAAAAATACATACATCTAAACATACATTCTTAAGTGAAAAAGCCTAGTTAATGAACAATAAGCAAAATATAGTTCAATGTACATTCAAAAATTATTAAACACCTGGAACAATATATACTAAATAACCAATACAGCAATAGCTGTCCCCAAGATATGGGAATCCAGGGAGGCATTTACTTACTATATTACTTGAATTTTCCTAACAACTTATGCAGTAAAGAATTTGGTCTTTCCCAAAGAGAGGCCTGGCCTTTGTCTCCAGTTCACAGGAAGTAATTTCTAAATCCTTGGAATGTTTCCAGATGACGGAAGTGTCTCTGTTGTTCACAGTGGGCCCCAAGACCACGTGATATCCACTCAAAATCTGAAACTAAGTCATCTCATATGGGCAATCAATCATACCTATGAAATGATGTCCGAATAAATACTGTGTACACCAAGCTCATGTGAGCTTCATTGGGCTGGCAATACTCCATGTGAACTGCCACACACCAATTTGGGAAGAGAATACTTCCTGAGGGAATCAGAAGCTTCACATCAGGAATGCTCCCAGACTCGGTGCTATGCACCTTGTTCTTATGCTAATCATCTACCTGTACCCTTTCCCTATAACAGACCATAATCATGAGTCTAACAGCTTTTAGTAAGTTCAACAGGTCCTTTTAATGAATTGTTGAACCTGAGGGTGGTTTGGGGAACCTCCTCAACATACATGGTTGGTATCAGAAGTGAGAGTGGTCCTGTGTGGACTCTTCCTACCAACTCTGTATTTGGAGCTTAATTCGTTGCTGTTTATGTCACAAGTTTGGGCAGAGCTGCCATTCTGAAGGACATGGCTAGCTTCAGGTACAATAACATTAGTATACAACAAAAAAGATCATTCCATTTTGGAAAAATATTCTAGTTACTTGCATGTGCCTGTTTGTTACAGAGCTAAATAATCTAATAATAATTATATAGACACCATATTAAAAAGCAGAGACATTACTTTGCCAACAAAGGTCCGTCTAGTCAAGGATACGGTTTTTCCAATGGTCATGTATGGATGTGAGAGTTGGACTATAAAGAAAGCTGAACGCCAAAGAATTGATGCTTTTGAACTGTGGTATTGGAGAAGACTCTTGAGAGTCCCTTGGACTGCAAGGAGATCCAACCAGTCCATCCTAAAGGAGATCAGTCCTGGGTGTTCACTGGAAGGACTGATGTTGAAGCTCCAATACTTTGGCCACCTGATGCGAAGAGATGACTCATTTGAAAAGACTCTGATGCTGGGAAAGATTGAGGGCAGGAGGAGAAGGGGACAACAGAGGATGAGATGGCTGGATGGCATCAGCAACTCGATGGACTTGGGTTTAGGTGGACTCCCGGAGTTGGTGGTGGACGGGGAGGCCTGGAGTGCTGTGGTTCATGGGGTCGCAAAGAGTCGGACATGACTGAGTGAATGAACTGAACTGAATATATTATCAAATAATATGAATCTCAGCACACCAGGCCTCCCTGTCCATCACCAACTCCCGGAGTTCACTCAGACTCACGTCCATCGAGTCAGTGATGCCAGCCAGCCATCTCATCCTCGGTTGTCCCCTTCTCTTCCTGCCCCCAATCCCTCCCAGCATCAGAGTCTTTTCCAATGTGTCAACTCTTCGCATGAGGTGGCCAAAGTACTGGAGCTTCAGCTTTAGCATCATTCCTTCCAAAGAAATCCCAGAGTTGATCCCCTTTAGGACGGACTGGTTGGATCTCCTTGCAGTCCAAGGGACTCTCAAGAGTCTTCTCCAACACCACAGTTCAAAAGCATCAATTCTTTGGCACTCAGCCTTCTTCACAGTTCCACTCTCACATCCATACATGACCACAGGAAAAACCATAGCCTTGACTAGATGGACCTTAGTCAGCAAAGTAATGTCTCTGCTTTTGAATATAATTATACTAAATATTAATATATCTATCAAATTAAATGACAATGATATTAATATATTAATGCTAAATAATAATAAATATAAACAATAATAATATTTCATTATGGTAAATAATCATTCAACTAGTGCAAAAAAACAGATCTAATTTTATGTATCTATAAAGTATATGGAATATAACTTTATAATTAATCAGAAGAAAGACTCTATCAATGACATTTTTGGATCACTCTCTGAACTCATCAGCACTCTGTCCTTCACACACAGCTTTGATCACTATTCCTTAAACCACCAAGCTGCTCTTGCTAGCCGCCAAAGCTAGACATCCTTCCTTCAATATCTACATGCTTACATCTTTACTTCTTCCAAGTGCACTCAGCATCATCACCCCAGAGAAGGCTCCCTGACAGTGCACCCCAGAATTACACTCCACGAGCTGACTCTGTCCTATTTTTCTTCACGGTGCTTATTATCACCTACATGTTCTCTATTGTTAAGTGGCTTCCATCCCAATCTGTAGAGACAGACTAGAACATAGAAGACTCCAGTGGATCAATAAAATCTGATTATTTTATTCTCTACTGTATCCTCATCCTCTATGGTAGTGTCTTGCATGGAGCTGGCATTCAATATCCATTTGCAGAATAAATGTTTATCCAATTTTTAAGGATCTACTCTGATTTAATCTGCCCAACAAACCTCCAAAAATCACTATTTCCATTTTACACAAGATGATTACACAAAGTCACACACTTAGTAAGTAGATTATGACCTATATCTTTTCCTGTATTATACAGAGCGGAAACAATCATTTAGATATCAATTTCTAGAAAGGAGACATTAGTAAATGGCTTCCACTGACAGAAGCAATCAAAATATTTCACAATATGTCACCATTTGATGCCTAAGAGTTATCTGTCCTGAAAAATAAAACAGGAAACTCAGTAAATCACCATAGTTACCAACAATCCACAATTATTTGGTTGGCTATCTATAAAGGCAAATGAAAAAGAGATCAATGTGTCTGAGGAAGAAGCTTCAGGGAATTCTTTCAAATGCTTCTCTTAAAATCTACAGCAGACACGATCAATTATTATTTTTTTAAAAGCAAGCTTCTTACTCCTAATCTGATTTTTTTTAAACCTGAGCATGGCAATTTCAATAAAGTTTGCCAGGAGAAGATATACTGTACAGGTTGAAGCAGAGAGGATCATGAAATCTGTGACAGGCTGAGGATCTCACACACCAAGACCTAATAACTACGGGCTGTTTGCATAGGGAATAAATAACTGGAGCTTTGCTACAGTGAGCTAGAATGAACAAATCATGTTATAAGAACAAAGAGTCTATCTATGTGAAATTAACTGCTGAAGAAGCTCTGAAACTATGTTAGACAAGGTGTGAAGGCATTCTAAGAGTGAAGTTATATATACATATAAAGCTATATGACACTGGATATTGACTGTCTTCTCCAAATTTGTTAAAGGCTTAACAAATGACAATGACTCCTCCTATTTCCATCCAGCCACTGAGGTCTATATAAATGTAAAAGCAAACAGATCACATATGTAAAAACTATAATTTAATTATACCATCATACAAAAGATGTGTTTTTTAATTTGAAAATTTATTCCCATAGGGAAAAACACAAAGGCACAGCTACGACTCTGCTACAGTTTTATTAAAATGGTTTTCTGAAATAAAATCTCCTGGAAGAATAGGAATGAACCTTCTTTGACATGACTAGTCAGTTCACAGCACACACAGTACAAATGGTTAATAAAAAGACCTTGAATCCCATCTCAGTTTATACAATATAAAATAAGCAGAAGAAAACACAACTATCTGGCGATTTGTATATACAGATATACAATCTGTATTATTTGGGGAAGTTACTAGTAGATGAAAGAGTCATCAAATAATTATGTTTTCAGTTTAGCTTCTGGCTATTTCAGTCTAAAAAGGTCTTTCATGTTCTTACTAAATAAACATGTATTAATTAAGGGATGTTTCATTAGTGCCAACATCTAAGATAAGTTAAATGAAAATTACATAAGGTATTCAGTTAAAAAGTTGTCAAATTCTTTGTGAACGGTAATACGAAATAACCTCTCAGTATTTAGGACAGAAAGAGGCTCTCTTACAAGACACAGTCAGAACCAGCAAAAGGTTCACTTACTCTAAAAGGTCAGATAAGGCAAAAATCATAACAAAGGACAATTATACAACTTAAGCACACTGTTTTAATGCAAAACACATGCACTGCTGCTGCTAAGTCACTTCTGTCGTGCCCCATAGACAGCAGCCCACTAGGCTCCCCTGTCCCTGGGATCCTCCAGGCAAGAATACTGGAGTGGGTTGCCATTTCCTTCTCCAATGCATGAAAGTGAAAAGTGAAAGGGAAGTCGCTCAGTATTGTCTGACTCTTAGTGACCCCATGGACTGCAACCTACCAGGCTCCTCCGTTCCTGGGATTTTCCAGGCAAGAGTACTGGACAGCTATTTACAAATACCTTGATGTATCGGAGGTCCCCATATTCTTTCTTGTATAAATCACACTCATACAATATGATTTTTTTTCAAATTTAGTCACTCTGTCTTTAAAAGGTGAAGCAAGTACATGGACACATGAGAAATAACTTTAATAAAGAACCTTTAATGAGATCTTTCTTCTTGACAGTTTTATATAACACAACCAAATCAACAACAATTGTTTTATTAAGTCATCTATGTAGTCTTTCAAAAGAATTTAAATGTTTTTAGAGAAAAATATTTCATCATATATTTTATACATGATAGAGCCCTACAAATATAAAAATAATGACTGGCATAAGTAACTCTAAAATGACTTTTATAAATCTATACTTACGGAACCAAACAAACAAGAAAATACCTGAGTAAATAAATGTTCAGTCCTCTGAGCATCAGTCAGCATATGTTACAGGAGAAAAAGACAGCATCTTTTGCACCTAGCAAACAACTTATTTGTAGGTGTAGTAAGAGAGCTGCATCTTAACAGCGTTCCAAGAAAACAAGAATTCTCTTTAGTTCTAAATACAATTAAACTCACCCTCTGGAAATAACTATATCAGAATAACCCTTCCTCTGAGATTAATCAGAAAATGTGCACAAAAGCTGTAACAAAAAAGAAGCTTTAAAAGATTAAAAGAAAGTGTCAGATCTGCTCTACTCTATTCATTGGAAGTAAATCAGCAAGCCCAGCCCACATTCAAGAAAGTTATCATACAAGAGCCAATTACCAGAAAGAAGAGATTATCTGCTGTCCATCTTCCAGGCTGTCTACACAGTACATCATAGTAAAGAAGCTGAAAGTCAAGACAGGGGGAAGACCTTAAAAGCTACCGGAGCAAAAAGGGACATTATCTTCAAAGAAGAATAAAGCTGACATCTGACTTAAAAATTTTCAAGAACTGACAACCCAACATTTTCAGAACAACTCCCCCACACACATACTCACACACAAAGCACTGTCTCAGTTTGGGACAAAATAAATACCAAAATAAATTCTCTGGCAGAAAGAAAATGACCTCTGATGGAATTTCCCGAGTGGAGAAAACACTGAAAAGCACAGGAAGGGGTTTAAGATGTGAGTAAAATAACAGAAATTGGTTATGACACATAATCTAAAACTTGTGAAGTTTTAAATTCATGTAGAATTAAACTACATGAACAATTACACAAAATACAGGAGTGGGATAAATGGGGTGGCAATATACTAAATTCCTTTCATTTTCCAGGAAGTAGTGCAAGTACTAAAGTAAAATCAAGGAAGTTAAAGATATGTATATCTGACAAAGAAGGCAGACCTAAAATACATAAAGAAAATCCCAAACTCAAAAGTTTAAGAAATTCAATTAAAAATGAGCAAAAGACACAGACGCTGCACCAAAGAGGACACAGAAATGACAAGTAAGAACAAAAAGGTGTTCAGCATCTGATCCATTAAAGAAATGCAGATCAAAAGCACAATGAGGTTATCACTCTATACCTGAAAGAATAAATAAAAAACAAATAATGACAACGGCACACACTGATTAGGATGTGGAGAAATGTAAAGAATATAAAACAGTAGAGTCCCTTTGGAAAACAGTTTGGCTGTTTCTGAAACAAATGGTATATTTACCATATGATCCAGTAATGGAACTCCTGGACACCTGCTATAGAGAAACGAAAAAAAAGAAAATCTATGTCCACAAAAAAACATGTACAAAATTGCTCACAGTACCTTCAATGATAACAGAAAAATATTGGAAACAAAGTATCCCCGAGTAAGTACATTCATAGCCAGAATAAACCTCAGCAACAAAAAGAAACAAAGTATTAAAATGCACAGTAACTTGGAGGGATCATGTTGAGTGAAGAAACACAATATCAAACAGTCACATACATGATGATTAAGTTTTTAATATTCTTGATTAAACTATATACATAGAAATAAACCACATACATATACTATACACATATATAACATTCCAGGGTCAGGACTGCTGTGGAATATACGGCTGGATATAAAAGGTAACATAAGGGAGATCTTTGTGGTGCTGGATAGGTCAGTACTTAGATGGTGGGTAGTTACACAAATCTACACGAGCAGAAACATAACACAAATTTGAAAAATGAACACACATTTT
This sequence comes from Capricornis sumatraensis, assembly GCF_032405125.1. Lineage (NCBI taxonomy): Eukaryota > Metazoa > Chordata > Mammalia > Artiodactyla > Bovidae > Capricornis > Capricornis sumatraensis. The sequence goes on along the minus strand of NC_091074.1, from coordinate 39,391,484 downwards.
ATCAATACCAGTTTTGTGATATAATACTTTACTAAGATTGGAACCATTGGAAGAAACTTGACGAAGCACACATACCATACTGAAAATTTTCTGTGAATATATAATTAACTCAAAATAACTTTTTAGGGTTAACTCAAATAAGTCAAGGATACTGACTATATCTTTAAGCTAATCTATGAAAGAATAATAAAATTAAGTATAAATAATATGCTAATATAGGAAGAAAATGATATTAGAAACTAGTTAATACAAAACAGGCATAAAAGAATATGAAAACAGAAATGTCAAATTTATCAATAATTAAATATAAAGGAGTTAAATACTCAAAAGACTAAAACTGTCAGATTGGATTACACAGTAAAAATCAAATGCATACTGATTACCAAATATATAAATTAATAATAAATAAGAGATACAGTAAAGATGAAGTAGGAAGAAGGAAAAAAAAAAATACATCACACTTTAATTAACCAACAGAAGTCTAGTACAACAAAACCAGTATCAGACAAGTAGAGGTCAAGCAACACTACTGGACATAAAATTGAACAATCCACAGAGATAAAGGGTCAATTCAACAGACAAGAAGAAACAATCTTAGCAATCTAAAATGATAATCTCAAAACAGGTAGGCCTAAGATCAGGCACAAGAAAAGGATGTCCCCACTCTCAACACATTATTCAACACAGTTTTGGAAGTCCTAGCTACAGCAATCAAGTGAAGAAACAGAAATAAAAGGAATCCAGATCAGAGAGAAAGTAAAGCTCTCACTGTTTGCAGATGACATGATACTATATCAAGAAAACGCTAAAGATACTATCAGAAAATTACTAGAGCTAACCAGTGAATTTAGCAAAGTGCAGTTCACTTGAGTTGCTCAGTTGTGTCTGACTCTTTGAGACTCCATGGACTGCTGCACGTCAGGCCTCCTTGCCCATCATCAATTCCTGGAGTTTACTCAAACTCATGTCCATTGAGTCGGTGATGCCATCCAAACATCTCATCCCCTGTCATCCCCTTCTCCTCCCGCCTTCAATCTTTCCCAGCATCAGTGTCTTTTCAAATGAGTCATTTCTTCATATCAGGTGGCGAAATTACTGGAGTTTTAGCTTCAGCATCAGTCCTTCCAATGACTATTTAGGACTGAATTCCTTTAGGATGGACTGGCTGGATGTCCTTGCAGTCCAAGTGACTCCCAAGAGTCTTTTCCAACACCACAATTCAAAAGCATCAATTCTCCAAGTGCTCAGCTTTCTTTATAGCTCAAATTCATATGTGACTACTGGAAAAACTATAGCTTTAACTAGATGGACCTCTGTTGGAAAAGTAATGTCTCTGTTTTTGAATATGCTGCCTAGGTTGGTCATAACTTTTCTTCCAATGAGCAAGCATCTTTTAAATTCATGGCTGCAGTCACCATCTGCAGTGATTTTGGAGCCCAAAAAATAAAGTCTGTCACTGTTTCCATTGTTCTTCATCTATCTGACCTGAAGTGATGGAACCAGATGCCATGATCTTAGTTTTCTGAATATTGACCTTTAAGCTAACTTTTTCACTCTCCTCTTTCACTTTCATCAAGAGGCTCTTTAGTTTTTCTTCACTTTCTGCCATAAGGATGGTATCATCTGCATATCTGAGGTTAATGACCGTTCTCCAGGCAATCTTGATTCCAGCTTGTGCTTCCTCCAGCCCAGTGTTTCTCATGATGTATCTGCATATAAATTAAATAAGCAGGGTGACAATATACAGCCTTGATGTACTACTTTTCCTATTTGCATCCAGTCTTTTGTTCCATGACCAGTTCTAACTGTTGCTTCCTGACCTGCATACAGATTTCTCAAGAGGCAGGTCAGGTGGTCTGATATTCCCATCTCTTTCAGAAGTTTCCACAGTTTATTGTGATCCACACAGTCAAAGGCTTTGGCATAGTCAATAAAGCAGAAATAGATATTTTTCTGGAACTCTCTTGCTTTTTCAATGATCCAGTGGATGTTGGCAATTTGAACATAGTTCCGCTGCCTTTTCTAAAACCAGTTTGAACATCTGGAAGTTCACAGTTCATGTGTTGCTGAAGCCTGGCTGGGAGAATTTTGAGCATTACTTTACTAGCGTGTGAGATGAGTGCAACTGTGTGGTAGTCTGAGCATTCTTTGGCATTGCCTTTCTTAGGGACTGGAATGAAAACTTGACCTTTTCCAGTCCTGTGGCCACTGCTGAGTTTTCCAAATTTGCTGGCATACTGAGTGCAGCACTTTCACAGCATCATCTTTCAGGGGTTGAAATAGCTCAACTGGAATTCCATCACCTCCACTAGCTTATTCGTAGTGATGCTTCCTAAGGCCCACTTGACTTCACATTCCAGGATGCTTGGCTCTCAGTAAGTGATCACACCATCGTGATTATTTGAGTCATGAAGATCTTTTTTTTACAGTTCTTCTGTGTATTGTTGCCACCTCTTCTTAATATCTACTGCTTCTGTTAGGTCCATACCATTTCAGTCCTTTATTGAGCCCATCTTTGCATGAAATGTTCCCTTGTTATCTCTAATTTTCTTGAAGAGATCTCTAGTCTTTCCCATTCTGTTCTTTTCCTCTATTTCTTTGCATTGATTGCTGAGGAAGGCTTTCTTATCTCTCCTGCTATTCTTTGGAACTCTGCATACAGATGCCTATATCTTTCCTTTTCTCCTTTGCTTTTGGCTTCTCTTCTTTTCACAGCTATTTGTAAGGCTTTCTCAGACAGCCATTTTGCCTTTTCGCATTTCTTTTTCTTGGGGATGGTCTTGATCCCTGTCTCCTGTACAATGTCACAAAGCTCCATCCATAGTTCATCAGATACTCTATCAAATCTGGCCCCTTAAATCTATTTCTCACTTCCACTGTATCATCATGGGATTTGATTTAGGTCATACCTCAATGGCTTAGTGATTATCTCCACTTTCTTCAATTTCAGTGTGAATTTGGCAATACAGAGTTCATGGTCCAAGGCACAGTCAGCTCCCAGTCTTGTTTTGCTGACTGTATAGAACTTCTCCATCTTTGGCTGCAAAGAATATAAGCAATCTGATTTCAGTGTTGGCCATCTGGTGATGTCCATGCGTAGTCTTCTCTTGTGTTGTTGGAAGAGGGTGTTTGCTATTACTAGTGTGTTCTCTTGGCAAAACTCTATTAGCCTTTTCCCTGTTTCATTCTGTACTCCAAGGCAAAATTTGCCTGTTACTCCAGATGTTTCTTGACTTCCTACTTTTGCATTCTAGTCCCCTATAATGAAAAGGACATCCTTTGGGGGTGACTGTTCTAAAAGGTGTTCTAGGTCTTCACAGAACCGTTCAATTTCTGCTTCTTCAGCGTTACTGGTCAGGGGCACAGACTTGGATTACCGTGATATTGAATAGTTTGCCTTGGAAACAAACAGAGATCACTCTGTCGTTTTTGAGATTGCATCCAAATACTGCATTTCAGACTCTTTGTTGACCATGATGCCTACTCCATTTCTTCCAAGGGATTCGTGCCCACAGTAGTAGATATAATGGTCATCTGAGTTAAATTCACCCATTCCAGTCCATTTTAGTTCACTGATTCCTAGAATGTTGATGTTCACTCTTGCCATCTCCTGTGTGCCCATTTCCAATTTGCCTTGATTCATGGACCTAACATTCCAGGTTCCTATGCAATATTGCTCTTTACAGCATCGGACCTTGCTTCTATCACCAGTCACATCCACAACTGGGTATTGTTTTTGCTTTGGCTCCATCCCTTCATTCTTTCTGGAGTTATTTCTCTACTGATCTCCAGTAGCATATTGGGCACCTACCAACCTGGGGAGTTCATCTTTCAGTATCCTATCTTTTTGCCTTTTCATACTGTTCATGGGGTTCTCAAGGCAAGAATACTGAAGTGGTTTTCCATTCCCTTCTCCAGTGGACCACATTCTGTGAGACCTCTCCACCATGACCCGCCCGTCTTGGGTTGCCCCACACAGCATGGCTTAGTTTCACTGAGTTAGACAAGGCTGTGGTCTATGTGATCAGATTGGCTAGTTTTCTGTGATTGTGGTTTCAGTCTGTCTGTCTCAGGGAACTCAAACAGGGGCTCTGTATCAACCTAGAGGGATGGGATGGGGAGGGAGATGGGATGGAGGGTCAAGAAAGAGGGGATATATGTACACCTATGGCTGAGTCATGGAGATGTTTGACAGAAAACAACAAAATTCCATTAAGCAATTATCCTTCAATTAAAAAATAAATTAGTTTTTTAAAAAACAGGGCAAATGAGAAATAGACAAATCCACAATCATAATTAGAATTTACAACATGTCTCTCTCAGATGTGACAGAATGAAAAAAATTCAATAAGGAAACATTCTAAATAATGTTGACTTAATTAACATACATAGAACAGTGCAGTGCGCTCAACAGTTGCTGAATGTTAAATTCTTTCCAATTGTAAAAGAAATGGTTATCTAAGTAGACTATAGGCAGTTCACAAAGCACGTGTCAACAAACCTCAAATAGAGACCTCTGAATACAGTAACGTAAGCTAGAAACCAACAACAGAAAGGTGACATGAAAACCAAAGCATGTCCATTAAGCAATACACTCTTAAGTAAACCATGGATAAAAGAAACTATATTAAAAATTAAACATTTTAATAAAATAAGATACAACAAATCAAAATTATGGGATGCAGCTAACACAATGCTTAGATTCAGACTTAATTGAATATATTTAGAAAAATCAAAGTGTAAAACACGATGAGCTAAGCATATTGCTAAATAAGCTAATAGAGAACATATGCAAAACCCAAAAAAGGAAGAAAATAACATAGGTTAGGCCAGAATTGAGGAAAATTTTTAAAAAATACAAATAAGAAAATTCAAGAAAGGCAAAAGTTGGGTCTTTTGAAAGAAATGAATTAATAAAATAGATAAACCTCCAGTAAAGTTTTAGAAATTGGACATTATATACATTTTTTAAATTTCTGGTCATCAAAAGATACAATTTTGGGAGTTAAAATGCAAAACACAAAGCAGGAAAAGACAGGTGTGATACATATGTTCAACAAAAAAGTTGTATTCAGAATATATTTTAAAAAACTTGTCAGTCAATACGAGAAAGACTGACCATGTCTATAGATGGGAAACAGTGGCAGACTTTATTTTTGGGGCCTCCAAAATTACTGCAGATAGTGACTGCAGCCATGAAATTAAAAGACGCTTACTCCTGGGAAGGAAAGTTATGACCAACCTAGGTAGCATATTTAAAAGCCGAGACATTACTTCGCCAACAAAAGTCTGTCTAGTCAAGGCTATGGTTTTTCCAGTAGTCATGTATGGATGTCAGAGTTGGACTATAAAGAAAGCTGAGCGCTAACGAATTGATGCTTTTGAACTGTGGTGTTGGAGAAGACTCTTGAGAGTCCCTTGGACTGCAAGGAGATCCAACCAGTCCATCCTAAAGGAGATCAGTCCTGAATATTCATTGGAAGGACTGATGTTGAAGCTGAAACTCTAATACTTTGGCCACCTCATACAAAGAGCTGACTCATTGGAAAAGACTCTAATGCTGGAAAGGATTGGGGTCAGGAAGAGAAGGGGACGATGAGATGCCTGGATGTGTCGATGGACACAGGTTTGGGTAGACTTCAGGAGTTGGTGACGGACAGGGAGGCCTGGCATGCTGCGGTTCATGGGGTAGCAAAAAGTCGGACACGACTGAGCGACTGAACTGAACCAACAGAAAAGTGGGCAAAAGACTTATATGGAAATTCCACAAAAGAGGATTTCTAAATGACCATCAAACATGTGAAAAGGTACTCAACATTATTGAGAAATGCAAATTAAATCAATACTGTGATAGTAGAAGTACCCTAGAGTAGTTAATAGGGGGAGGGGGGAAGAAGACTAAAGCTGGCAGTAGCAAGTAAAGACAATGATATGGATGAGGATTTTCATACATTACAAGGAGAGACTGACAACTGATTTGGGAAACAGCTGGACAGAATATATGAATGTTGAATATATACCTTAAGACCCAGAAATTTCACTCTTGAGAAATGAGCACTTGTGAACATCAAAAGATACATGTTAGAACATTTGTGGCAGTTTTATTTATAATACAGTCAAAAACTGAGCGGGAAAGGCAAAATTATAGTCAACAGTCCCTGACAGCTCAGTTGGCAAAAGAATTCGCATGCAATGCAGGAGACCCCAGTTCGATTCCTAGGTCAGAAAGATCCTCTGGAGAAGGGATAGGCTACCCACTCCAGTGTTCTTGGGCTTCCCTTTTGGCTCAGCTGGTAAAGAATCTGCCTAAAATGTGGGAGATCTGGATTCAATCCCTGGGTTGGGAAGATCCCCTGGAGAAGGGAAAGGCTACCCACTCCAGTATTCTGGCCTGGAGAATTCCATGGACTCTACAGTCCATAGGGTCGCAAAGAGTCAGACACGACTGAGCAACTTTCACTTTCACTTTCTTTCACAGTCAACAGAAGAAAGGAAAAATATATTCTAGTGTACTCATGCAATGAAAAATGAAAGACAGCTACAAACAACAAAATAAATGAATCTCATAGACACTAAGCGAAGACAAAGAAGCCATGTAGAAAAGTATATATACTCAGACTGTAACATATAAAATTCAAATACTTATCTATGGGATGGAAGTCAAAACAGTGCATGATCTGACCTACATTTGGAATCTAAAAAAGCCAAGCTCATAGGAACAAAGAGTAGACCGGTGGTCGCTAGGGACTGCAGGGTATGGGGAATGGGGAAATGCCGGTCGAAGGGGACATCTCTTTCAGGTAAGAGATGAATAAATTCCAGCAATGATGACTACAGTCAACAATACTGTACCATATACCTGAAAGCTTCTCAGATAGTAGATTTTTAAAGCTTTTACCACACACACATACAAATGGTTAATTATGTGAGGGAACAGATGTATTAACTGGCCTTACCGTTGATAATCATTTTGCAATGTACACGTGTATCAAATATTTCAAATATCATGTTGTACATCTTAAACTTATACTATAATATATGTCAACTGTAATTCAAATAGTCTGGAAAAAATAAGTGATTCCTTTGGGATTGTTAGGACTGACTGCAGGAACAGAGAGTATTATAGAGTGCTGGTAACTTTCTACCCTGTGATTTATGGAAAGGGTTATACCTCTACATTCAATTTGTGAAAAATCCTTGAGCTCTGTAATTTTCCTTTGATTGTACTGAATATGTTTTCTTAATATTTTTTAAAGTTTACAAAGTAAGTGTTACAATAAGAGCAGAGAACCTGGGGTGCCCCAGTGAATGGTACAAACAGACTCTTCTCCTAAATGGAGGGGTTAGGAATGGCCTCTATGTATCAAGCTAAATCTTTTTTGACAGAAACTGAAAGTTCAGTTATCTAGCATTCACTGTAAACAAAGGAAAATGAAGAAATGGATATCTGAAGATGAAGTTTAGTCTATTACTGTGATAGGTTACCTTTCACAGGCTTGATATAGATTCAAGAGGCTAATTCTCATTCCCAAAATTAATTTTTACAAGTGCTCAAGTCAAGATGAATCCTCAGCAAACATGTCTTAACTGCTGAAGCACATTTAAATTTGTTCCTTAAAGATTATAAATCTTTAACACTCATATCATTTAATTGTACATCAAATTAGAAGAAACAACAATCATTACACTATCTTATACTTTTATACTAAGGCATTTGACCCACCCTGGTACAAGGCTGATATACTTGTAAGATTTTTAAATTATAAACTGCTTTTTATTATATTTTCAAAAATAAATATACTATTCTTCAAAATAAACATTCCAAAAATAGTCAAAAAGATCAATAGAAAATTTTCAAATATATAGATTCATTTAACTAAAACAGCTTAAAAATGCTGAAATACTGACTTCTTACGTTTTATCTATCCCTTTTAGGGTGTTAACTGAAAAGAAGTTAACATTACTAGCTCTATTTAATGGCAAACATCAATCTTTCCAGAAATACTTGTGCAATTGTCTACGAAAATGATTGCTTAGGATCAAACTGAATTTCCCAAAGCATTACTATATAAATTATCCAAACCTAATTTGTGGTCCTGTTATTTTGACTTAATCTGAATTCATAGTACAGCAATGAGAATAAAATCACCTAAACACTTATATACATTTGATGAATATTACATTTCTATCATTTACAAGCTAATATTATTTAAATTAAGCAAGAAAAATGACCATTGCTTTTACAATCCCAGTTTTAGTTAGATTTTAAACAAATTTATAAATATATATTGCTAGTTCAATTTCCCAATTTTCTGTTTGTTACTCCTCAATACAGTGAAAAAGAAGCAAGGCACTCTCTGAGGATTTTGCCATAACAGGTGCACCTCACAGAAATGCGGCCTGTTTGTTTTTTTTTTTAATTCCGCACTTTGTCTTTCCTTCATGCAGAGCAAGAAAAGTGCTTATTTTCTTATGAATTTACAAAAATGCTATAAAACACTCTCTGGAACTGATCCCAAATATGAAATGCAAAGAGGGATAGAATCCTGAGAGTATTCAATGAAATACAGCACCTAAAATGGCAGATTAGGAAAAAATTTTATATATAATAAAGCTCTATTTCAAGCTTGGAACCAAGAGAGGGGAGGTCTCCTTTTCCATAAATCTTTCAGAGAAATACATAGTAGAGCACAACTCTGATGCATTATTGAACAGGCAAACCCTAGCACAGTAATTGATGGTGGCACTCTGATTTAATGATCCTTATTTTTAAAGCTAATTAAAGAAATTGAATTGCATGTTCAAAGCAGATTTGCTTAATGTGACGAGACTATTTTGGACATAAAGTAGCTCACAATTCCTGAACTAAACAAGTTACAAAATGGAGCAGCGAGTTTTAAGGAAGGGAAGGGGCTTGGGGGGAGCGGGACTTTCAGACAAAACAGTGTATAATTTTACATTTTCTATGAGACCTTCCTTTCTTTCACTGGAATACTTATTCAGCACCTGAAATGTTTAAGACATTCGGCTCTCAGGGATGGGACAGTAATAAAAGAGGTGTCTGTGGAAGGCTGTGAAAAAAGGGCAACAAATCATTTTCAGCTCCTCTTTGCAAGAACAAGTCTATTCCCCTACCACAGAATCACATACAAAAGTTCTTTTTGTGTGTGTGATTCAAAAGTAATCAGTAGTAAAGTAGTAGTAGTAAAAACTATTAATTTTATTCAATATTGAATTAGTAAAAACTATTAATTTTATTCAATATTGATTCTTAAAAGTATGTCTTTTAAAATTCTGTGTTTCAAAGTGGTAAGTAAATATGAAGTATTTCTCATATATTAAAAATACAATCATCACAAGAAGAGCACTATTGTTTGAGTTGCAAGCTAAACTAGGCTTTTTTTTCATGGGCACTGTATTACTTGAAAAAAATGACTTAAATCCAAAAACTGATTATACAGACTTTGGTATATGGCAGACACTTTCTCAAAAATACAGTATGCCTGACACTTCGAAGAAAACAACTGACAGTAATTGTTGCCAGTAGTGAAATTTGAGCTTTCAAGTAAAAATTAAGAATTTTGAAAAACTTGCATCTGCCAACCTGGGCTTGACACTTTTCCATAATTTAAAGACTCTATTGATAAGATCAGAAGCAATACCAGCAAGAATAATTTTCTGATACTATGTAATGAAAGGTAAAGTGTAATTTTTCTATTTTTCAAATTTTCCAAATGACCAATGTAATATAAAATTATGCGTGGGTAATGAAAGTAAAAATTCAAAGCACAGGGAAGTGTTCCCTACTTTGGTTTCAGATTCCACACTGCAACTAGCTTCTAAGAAACTAACAAGTGTTTTGGTGCCCTATCAAATAAGGATAACCACAATTATCTGAAGGCTATATACACCCTTCTCCTTTTCCATCTACATACTCGTGTGAAACCCGATTTTCTCATATTCATAAACTAAAACAACAAATCCAAACAGATCAAATCCAGAAGCAGATATGAGAATCAGACATCTTCTACAGAACCATGTTAAAAGAAAAATGCAAAAATGTAAAACAATGCCACTCTTTTCACCAGTTTTTAAAGGTAATGGGCTTATTACTGTTATTTTCTATGTACTACTAAGTAAATATTTACAAAAGTTCTCAATTTTAATTTCTAACCTGATATAAATATTGATGGATAAAACCACAAAAACAAAAGCTCTTTGAGGTCCTCAGAAATGTTTAAGAATGTAATGGGGTCATGAGAGGAAACTGAGAGCCACTGCCTTAAAACATTAAATCTCCATATGAAGAGGAAGCAATAAACAGGGAACTGATATTTACTGAGCTCTTGGTAAGCACTGGGCTTAGGCCTTACATTTTTAAAATCCATGCTATTTAGCTCCCATTTTACAACTAAAGGAGGAGCAAAAAAGGGCTCAGTCAAGATTAATATATATATTTTTTCATTTTAAGAAATAAACTCATGCTTAAGATCATTGTTGGTCTCTGAATAACACTACAACACTGCCAGCATCTGAGAACAGATAATCAAAACGAAGGCCTTGAGATAACCAGGAATTCCTTAAATGATGTTCATTATACTGTTTACAAGGACAGTGAAAAAAAAAAGCAACACAGCTTTGTGATTAAGACCTGAACTCTGGAGTCAGCTTGCCTGCATTCAAATACTAACTCCCTCACCTAACCTCTCTGTGCTTACATTACCCCTCTGCAAAATGAGGAAAATATTATCCTCTGCTTTATAGTATTGTCGTAATGATGAAACATGGAAGAGCTCCTGGCACATAATAAGAACTCCTTCCAAGTTAATTATGATGATGATGAATGATGAGTGATATATCTATTTAATATGGTTCCTAAGAGAAAAATGAGGGGTCTTCAAAGTAACTTTAGTTATTTGGCTAGTTTGTTGATATAAAAAACTAGTTCTCTAGCAAGGAAAAGCAAATTATTAATGTACAACAGTTCTGAATATTCAAGAACACTCATGTAATCATTAATTACAAAATTGTTTACTGAGTCTGAGTTAAGTGTCGTGTTAGGGACGAGGTATTCAAAGATGAATGTGTCATGGATTTTATCCCAAAAGTGGGAAATGGACTCCAAACAAACCTCCAAACAAATGAATTCTACAGCCCCTCTGCATGCTTGCTGAGAACAAATGGCGCAGTGGCGTGCAGCATATACACCACTAGTCTAGGCATGTGTGTTGATGTGTATTTACAGAATGTCTTCCCTTTATTTAAATCTCAACACTTCTGTGCTTTCTTAACAAAATTTCCAAAGAAAAAGAGGATAAAGAATGTAGGTTGACCAAAAATAATATTCTTATCAAAGTATGCTGGAGTTTTCAATATTTAAGGGGCAAAGATATAAAAATTAACTTTATTTCAAATGTCACCACAAATTTTAGAAATTGAAAATTTAGACAAATGACATGTTAGAATGTTTGCAGTGTTTTTTCTACCAGTCCAACATTTCTAGAAGATAAAATTGATTCACTGTTCACAGTCTGCTTAGAGAAAAATAAAAATAAACCCCTCTAGACAAGCATAAATATATGGAAATGGGCACATGAAGACTGATGTTACTTTACCATGCTGCCTCTCCATCTTAGTATTACTCTACCCAGTCCATTTCCCTAATTATAAATAAAAGCAGAATGAAACTTCTGGTTTATATTTAAAAGGATTTCTGATTAAAATTTAGGAGGGATAATTCAAGGGAAACAGCAAATCTTAATACATTTGAATTTACAAAAGATTTAGTTTAAATTCATTTCTCGTTATGAATGCTATTAACTGTTTTCTTAAACTTATTTTTTCCTTTATGTTACAGAACTAAGGATTTAGAAAAAGTGCAAATTAGAAGAAAAAAAAAAAAAAAAAGCATTGGCTTCAGGGTCACACAGACCTAGATTCTTCCCCTAAATCTACCAACGAATAACTGTATGGTCCAGATAAAGTTATATAATCTCTCTTAGTCCCAATTTCTTCACTGGACAAAGTGGGGAGAAACCCCACCTCAAAAAGCTGATGGACTGAATAAATGAGACAGAGTCCATAGCACACAAGGACTTCCTAAAAGGAATTGTTCCTACTGTTGCCATACTTCAAATGCAAATCGACCTCTATTGTTCTAAATTCGTGGGTTAAAAAACTGATTTAGATTATACTCAGGAAATTTCTTATTTTTTTCCCTCTTCTCCAAAGACCATTTAACTTTGTCACAAAAACACCATACAATTAGCACCATTTGCTGTTTTAGACACACATGCATACTCAATGGCAAGATGGTGTTGCATTTTAATCCAGCACTGTATAAAAAGCTTGAACATTGCCTTCTTGCCCAGGATAAAACAAGAATTTTAGTCCCTTCAAAGGCTCTATATTTACAAACTTTTAGTTAAAGGAACAAACATTTAAAAGCTGTTATTGTACCAAAAATAAAGTATTTGAAATTCTGACAGTAAATAAACTTTATGGTAAATGCAAAAACATGAGACAACTCCTCTCGTAACTTCTCCTAGATAATGTACATTGAAGTCTTACAGACACTTTCTGTTAGGCTGCTGTAATGCTCAATCATAAAAGTAAAACCATTTTAAGGGTAGGAAAAATATTTTTTTCATTTTCATGGGCACCATCACCAGGGAAGAATTCTATTTGACTTCTAGATAATTCTTGTTAATGCGTTGAGGCATATATTCTTTCTCTCCATTCCCCTCCCTTCACACTGTCATAATTTAACCTAAGCATTCTTGAGAGACAGTAGTCATTTCCCTTTTCCTGACAGCAAGCTTACAGATGAATCATCTTCATTTCAGTCTCAAATTAGAAACCATCAACACAGGGTTATGTTTTCATCTTTTATATAGGTAATAAATCAGGCTGAGGAAACACAGACATTTCTGCTCTTTGAGACAAGAATTATACAAAATAGTGGGGATTTATTAATTACCTAAGTCAAAACAGAGCAATCAAGTGCTCAATTATCAAAATTTTCAACTTTTCATCAATCTAAAAATCATAAATGTAAGAAATTGTCAGAGGTGCTGATATCACTGCTTAAAAGCAGCATACCTCAACACTTTGGCCATAAACGTGATTTATCAGTCCTAAAAATACAGAAGAGTGGCTCTTTGGGCAGGCCCCAGCATGGTGAAGTTCCATCTAATACCCTCTGCTGATGTCAGGTATTTGAAAGTGACCTTCTGAAGTTTACTGTCAGTGCCTGGTGGTTCAGACAGTAAAGAACCTGCCTGCAGCGCAGGACCCAGGTTCGATCCCTAGATCAGGAAGATCCCCTGGAGAAGAGAATGTTACCTTCTCCAGTATTCTTACCTGGAGAATTCCATGGACAGAGGAGACTGGCGGGCTACAGTCCATGGGGTGGTAAAGAGTCGGATACGACCCAGCAACTAACACACACATAAAACTCTGAAGTACACACTGACTGCCTGCTTCTCTAGGTTCTATAAAGTGTGCTTTTGTTTTAAGACAGAGGATCAGAAAAATATACATGGGGTACATTATCTCATGCATGCTTTAGCAGAAAAGTCATTACTAAATTACTGTGTATCCTTAGTGTATTTCAGACTTCAAAAGATGAAAGAAACAGCCCTTTGAAGAATGATTCATGTATTTTATAACTATACGTGAGGGTCTTATCCATCAAAATGTCATTAAGACCTTTACCTTCATTTTATGTGGTTATATTTTTTACTACAGTCTTTAAAATGTGCAGAAATAAAAATAAATAATTGTTAAAATATTGTATTAAATAGTATAGCTAAGAGATAAAGTTGATACAACTTCAACTTGTTACAAAAAAATTGATATGGAAAGCTGAATGCAAAAGAGCAATGATGATAAAAAACAGAAAGAGAAAAACAGAAAACCATACTAAAGCCTTCACTGTCTGGCTCCAAAGTTTCCTCTTCTGTCAACAGTCTCCCATACTCTATTGCTCTGATAACACAGGTATATCTGTGACTCTCTGTCAAGATTTGTCAACTTCAGCACTGAAGACTCTCTAAACCCAGCAATTCCCTGTTTGACGGACTGTCCTCTACATTGAGGATGTTGAGCAGCATCCCTGGAATCCATACATTACACGCCTCTAGCATTGTCCCACCCCTCCAACCCACAAGCTGCGACCATCTAAAGTGTCTCCAGACACTGTTCAGTGTCTCCTGGAGAGAAAGTGTAAAATGACCCGAACTAAGAACAGCTGTACATTTGTAAACACTCTTCCCATTACCTGAAATAATTCCCTCTATCTCTACAGAAAACCTCTATTCATTTTTCAAAACCCATCTTCGATGTCACCTCCAGTGTGAAGTTTTCCTCTAGTCAAAGTTAGTAATTTCTTCCTCTCTCTTCCTTTTATACCACTTAGCTTGTTTTCCTATTTAATGACATAAGACTATATATGTTCTTTCCCTCTAGATAGGTAAGAATCTCCATCTTATTCATTGCATTTTTACTTATTTTAAGTGTTCAACAAAGGTTTATTATTAAATGATTATGAGCTTTCTATTAAAAAAAAACAAAAACAAAAACCATGAGCTCCCATTACCTTCCCATTGCCAAGGGGAAATTTGGTTTATTGAATGATGTCTCATATCGAGCAATATACAATCATCTGGTTCTTTTTTGCCTTTGTCCTGGGAAATGAGAATTAAATTATATACTCAATTTTAGCCACCCAAGGGACTTGGTATATCTAGTTCTCTAATATTTTTATTTGATCTTTATTTAGATTTACCTTTGAATCATCTATTAGGATGTTTTGCCCTCAGGAGTTGTCCCAAACTTTTTTTGGAATGTGAACAGATAAAACTTAGAAACACAGAAATATAAAACCATGACTTTTATACCGTGAAGACCATATTTTTCGAGAATAAAAATGGAAAAGGACTGAATTACTCTAATCAACACTGAACAGTAAATTCCAATACTGGTTTTAGTTTAAATCAATGTCTCTCCAATAATTCCAAAAGATTTCATAAAATTTCCAAAGAAAAACCTATAATTGGTCTCTGTAACCATAATTTTAAAAAATCTTAGCAATGACAATTTTCAGTCCTTTCTAATGAAGGTAATAATTTTAATTCATAGTTTTCCTACAAATAACTCAAGATAAAAAGACATTTAACTTAGTACCCTTAGTCAATTCAGAAGGCAAAGCTATTAATTAATCAGGAAAGTAGCATCCACTTATATTGGGCTGGACAAACGTCACAGAATAAATATGCTAATCCAATATCCTCTCGTCTGACAAGTTTCTATTATTAACTTGCTAACGTGTTTATTTCCTCCACAATAGCTGGATTTTTGTCATGAATATGCATTAGGCCCTGCAGTTATTAGCCTGGATGACTCGGTGACAGTGAGGACACTACTTGAGAATTTTCATTTGACAGATCATTGACACAAAGTCACAGTTATCCACCCCGCCCCCCCGACACACATACACTTAAACAGGAATCATGCAATAGGAAATAAACTGGAGCTATTAGAGATTATTCAGGTTTAATAGCACACATCCTTTTAGCTGGTGGTTAGAACAATACACAATGTGGCAGAGTTAAACAGAGGCATCAATTATACTCTCAGACCTGTTAATATTTTTGACAATATTTAAATACCACATCCCTTCAGGGCATGGCTTTTTTGCCCTCTCAGTTACACACCTGTCAAGTGTTTAATTTGCCAAAGGGAAACAGTTTGATTTGTAAGGGCTGTCTTAATACTGAAGAAGCAAACTGGAAAAATTAAACATTACTGAAAAGAAGTAATGAAAAGGATCTGAGGGGGAAAAAAATAGTAGGTTTAATTCAACAAGGCATGTTAGCATCTGTCATTAATACAACAATATGATCATGTTCCCCATATGGTGAATATACCTTGGGCTTTTCAATTATTCACTCCCTTTGCTTTTAAAAGGCAGAATGATGGCAGAGAAAAATTAAAGGGGTCAAACTTTCCAGTAACACTAAAAGAGACAGAGACAGTAACTTGCTCTATCATGCATATAAAATTAAATACTTGAAAATGTAATTTAGGTGAAAGATAATAAATAAAAGCTGGCCATTCATCAGATTTGTATAGCTACTGGATTAAAAGCACAAATTTCACTCCTTAGATGCACTACTTAAATATTAAATTACAAATAGTAATAAGTTAGCAGTTGGTAAATGATATAGAAAATTTAAATCTAACATGATAACACTTAGAATATATACGTTTAACTTTAAAACAGAAAATATTACAAATTTTTAAAAATTTTCTCTAGTCAGGCAAGGGAAAAAAATTAACAAATTATTTTGAACCGGTACAGAATGGAGAGTAAAGTGAAGAGTCCAAAAACTGTGGGACGTTATCTATGGTTTCAACAGACACTAAACTCATGCCACCCAGGCACTGTTAACCTTGGTCTGGGGGAGCTGTGAGACAAGCTTCAGGGTCAAACAGGGGAAAGGACTGTGCCTTGGGAGCCAAGAAGTCCAAATCCCACCTCTGGCTCTACTCTCTAAGCTAATCTGCCATAATCAGCAGGGGGATGAACAGATGGTTTCCACGGTCCCTTTCAGTATGTGAAGAGGTGACCAATGAGCCAAAAACAGGAAACTCGCGTCAAACACACCTACATAACTCACGAACATCACAGCCTTGAAATACAGTGGACCCCTGCACAACACAGGGGTGAGGAGTGGGGAGAGACATCAACTATGATGCAGTCAAAATTCCAAGTATTATAGCTTTGACTCCTCCAAAAGTTAACTACTAATAGCCTACCGCTGACTAAAGTCTTATCTATAACATAGTCAATTAACACATATTTTGTATGTTATATATATTATATACCATATTCTTATAATAAAGCAAACTAGAGAAAAGAAAATGTTATTAAAAACATCATAAGGAGGAGAAAATACAAGTTTGTACAGTTCAAACCCAGGTTATTCAAGGGTCAACTGTATAACAGCATTTGTCATTAATAAAATGAGATCACACTGTCCGTAGTCCTAGACTACAAGGCACGATAATATCATCCTCAATAATTTCCAAAGAAGTTTAAGCTGAATTACATGGGACCCAAATAGTTTTAGATACCATATCCTAGTTCCATTTGGAAAGAGTAAAACAAGCTCAACAAGCAGTCCTTTTTCTCCCATCCTTTCAGCAGACCTGGTAAGTACAAAAGCTATTCCCCTCACATAAGAGTAGATAGCAGGGACATTTTGACAGCTGCTTCACTAGACTAACAGCATTTCCTAACATAATCACTAGTAATTTTTCTTTCAACTTTCCCTCTAATTCGAGTCATATTTCCACATAATACAATAAGGGGAGAAGATATCTGTAAAACATCTTCAAATTGCTTAAAAACCAGGTAATTTTCTATATCATAATTACACTAATATCCATAATACTGGTTTCTCCAAAAGAATGCCAATCCATTCTGAAAATGAATACCTGAAACCAATTTTTTCAATAATTTACAAAGGAAAAAAAACGCAATTATATATAATGAAACCACCTCGTTTTCTTAATTCATGATCATAACTTTTAAAATCATTAGGTACAAATTCACTTGAGAGAAATATTTTTAAAGATTCTTCTTGATCTATGTACTTAATTTGGGGGGGGTCATTAAAATAGCTAGATTAAGAAGTTACATGACATTTAACAAATTCCTTCTCTATCGCTACTAATGTTCTTTTTCCATTTGGCAGATTTTGGAGTTTTTGTTGTTGTTAACTGAAGCTGTTCTTCAACTGAATTATGAAACTAGTCTTCAGGTTTCATGTTAACCTTTTAAGGCAGAATATTGGCTAGCCAGTCATCCATAACCATTAGATTAATGCTAAAAACATGAGAATGAGAATTAACTTGGACTGAAGACATAATTAGATTAACTTCAAACCTTGTGAGGATAACAACCATTTAAAAACTATTTTTAAAAAACCTGAGAAATGGTGATTACATTAAGTAAGTTCAGTGACCATCTGATTCCAGTTTTCATTCTGTCATTGCATTATGTTTCAATTTTAATATAAACGCTAGGACTTTTTAATGCTCATAATTTTTACAGAAATAAACACTGTGTTACATTTAGAAGTCCTAATGTTTATCACCATCTGATGCTGTCATGGGAGCCATTGCTACTTACACTCTTTTTAGAAGTGAGAATTGCAATTCCTCTAGCTGATGACAATGTAATTATTCCTTCTACTGTCAACACAGAGGTGATTTCCCTTCCTCACATACATGATTACACATGCAAATCCAGGCTCATCTGAAATATTCTAAGTGTGCTGAATGTCTGAATTTGAATAAGCACAATCACATGAACCATGAGTCACAGTGATGATGGAAACCAAGGTACAGCCATCCACCCTAAACATATTTGTATCATCTTCCTCTCCCGCAGGAACTCATTCTTCCATTCTCCCACAGCTTTCAACACAATGTCATATCATTTACAATATACAGCCACAACCATTAAGAAAATAACTGATGGCACAGCAGAGCGGGGAGCCACAGTGAATATGAAGTCTCACTTGGAGGTTTAAATTACTTCATTAACAATTAATTCACACATACAAAAATCAGCCTTTCAGAAAAAACAGTAGACTTTACAAGCTCTATACCATGCTACGCAGGCCTCCTGTGGGTACACCATGTCTTACCTGGTCTTTCAGCTGCTGTATGGAAGTCTGAAGGTTCAGAATCTGGCTGAAGAGCGGGCTCTGCAGCACTGACTTGAGAAGGTTCAGTTTGTCTTCATTTGCTGCATCCCCACGTTCCCGCAGCTTGGCCTGCAAGCGCTCTGCTGCCTGCACAGCCCGATTTTTGTCTAAACCAAAGAGCAGCATTAGTCAGTAACAGGATTCAAAAGACAGGCATCAAACAATGCTTATAGAAATTCTAAAACTATTTCTTGGGAGAGCTGAAAATTGACTTGGAAAAAAGAAGGGACTAAAACATGTCACTCTAAATATATTCTTCAAACCTTGAAACCTCTAATAAGAAAGTTTGTTTAAAAGCAGCCAACTGGTTATAGTGTATGGTACATGCAACTAACTGTTAAGTATGGAAACAAATTCAGATGATGCGTATCTGATATGCTTCTAATACCAGCTATTTCAACTCTTTTATAAAAACTAATTAAAACCAAACATTCTGTGATCTTATAAATGTTATTTCTTTTTTATTAAAATGTATATATAAGAAAAATTAGAACTATAACTAATAAGTAGAGGTAAATAATGTCACTGATGAATTTTAACAGTTAAATTTTCATGTATTAAGAGGCAATGCATTATACACTTTTCAATTTACTTGAAAATACATTACAATAACACATATTCCTTCAAAAACACAATTTTTTAATGTTTGAAATGTCTTACCTCCAAATTAAATAGCATATGTACATAAGCATAAAACTGAATACAAAGGTGCCAAAGTTAGTACTTTTCATAAGTATTTTCCATAAGTGTATCCTTAATAATCCTAACATCTAACATGCAAGACTCTAGACAGTTAAATGCTACCACAGATAATAGTTAAAAAACATCTCAAAATCCCACTCTCACTCCCTCTCTCCCTTCCATGTAAGTGAAGCTACAATTTTTTAAAAATACTCAAGACTGCTAAGATATATGCCTTAACATATTCTCGATGATATCTATTAAAATATATTGCCATATCATAGTAATAAAAAAGAGTGAGAACTATCACTAGAGACATTTTTTGATACCAAAAATATGATTACACAGGAATGGAGAAACTGAAATATTAACTAATGCTGACCATGAGTTCATGCACAAAGTTAAACACTCATATGCAGAATTTTAAAAGCAAACAGTAATAAAGGTATGCCTAAGGACTGATTTTAGGTTATTTCCCATGGTATCTCAAAAAATAAATCTAGTATGAATTCTCACATCAATTCTTGAAAGGTGTACAACTCAGTAATAACTTACAAAATGAAGATTATCAGGTAATGGTTTAAATAATTCTGTATTTCCCCTTTGCTGTCCACTTTCTTATGAGGAACTTTCCTATGTAAACTATTAGTCTTTACTCTGTGTGACTTTCGTATAAAATAGGTGATACAGGAAATGCGTTCTTATTACAGTCATAGTACCAGGAACAAAAGTCAACAGTAATGATCTGCATGATCACAAAATCAGCTCCTCCTTTCCTGCCACCCACTTCCCGCTACCCCTCAAAACCTGCAGGTGTCAAAGCATCACCCATGATCATCAAGGCATCACAGATACCTTCCAATACCTTCCAATAATCACACCCAAAGAGTTCCCTGGAAAAGGTGAAAACTGCAGTGTCAGATAAAGGACCATGACAGATGTTCCATACCTGACATACCTGAAATCAGTTCTATAAACCAGCTTCTCTAAAACTAAAAAGCAGTACAGTGTGGGGGAAAAAGAAAAAAGATCAACACATGTCTAGAAAATTTGTTGGATATTTCAACCTAAATTATCTACTGCAGAAATTAAATTGCCATAAATTGTCACTCAAGTTTGTCAACCTGTTCGGTATTGTTATAATAGTTTTACCAACTTAAAAGCTCAGTACTATTTAACCTGCCAAGAGTACAGTAAATGTAAGACATAGGCAATGATCTTCAGTATTAAAAATATTGTTATACTTCTGGTGCTACCGAGAAACAAACTTTAACCAGAACTGAGTTCATAAATCAGAACTGGGTTTACATTAAGCTTTCTTAAAACCCATATTTGGTAGGACATCTCATATACTTTTGCTTATAAGTGATGTGTTTTGATAACACTTCATATGAAACCATCTAAATATCAAAACACATTGCCCTAGTACAATGATAGTGGATTAAAAAAAAATTAACCAAATTATTATAGACGGAATCTTAACAAGTAGAACATATTTCAAAGATCCCAACGGAAGGAGTTTAAATCATTATCAAAACAGGAAGAAATAGGTCTTACCTATAGTTTCTAACATTTTTTTTCCAAATTTCAATGTTCTTCTTTAGAATGATTATAAACCAACAACTACAATGGAACTCTAGGGAGAAAAGAAAATGAAATGGTTATGTTTTACAACTTTTAAGTTATATTCTAAAACTAAATACTTTAAAAAGCACTTGATACCACTATGATTCCTCTGACCATTAAGATACTGTGGAGATAAGATAGGTTTCTGTATAGCCAAAATTTTAAAAAAATGTATCCATTTTAGGATTTATTCAAAATTATCTTATATTTGCAGGTAAAACTTGTATAATAAGGTAAAAGGCATAAAATCTATTTTAATTAACTTGGTGCTCAGTTGCTTAGTCATGTCTGACTCTTTGGGACCCAATGGACTGTAGCCCGCCAGGCTCTTCTGTCCATGGAATTCTCCAGGCAAGAATGGGGTGGGATGGGGAGGGTTGCCATTTTTTCCTCCAGGGAATATTCCTATACCAGGGATCAAAGTAACATCTTTTGCATTGGCAGGCAGATTCTTCACCACTGAGCCACCTGGGAGCCCCAAATAAGTTGGTCAGTCAGTCAGTTCAGTCGCTCAGTCAGCTCTTTGCGATCCCATGAATGGCAGCATGCCAGGCCTCCCTGTCCATCACCAACTCCTGGAGTTCACTCAGACTCATGTCCGTCGAGTCTGTGATGCCATCCAGCCATCTCATCCTCTGTTGTCCCCTTCTTCTCCTGCCCCCAATCCCTCCCAGCATCAGAGTCTTTTCCAATGAGTCAACTCTTCGAGTGAGGTGGCCAAAGTCCTGGAGCTTCAGCTTCAGAATCATTCCCTCCAAAGAAATCCCAGGGCTGATCTCCTTCAGAATGGACTGGTTGGATCTCCTTGCAGTCCAAGGGACTCTCAAGAGTCTTCTCCAATACCACAGTTCAAAAGCATCAATTTTTCGGTGCTCAGCTTTCTTCACAGTCCAACTCCCTGGTAGAAGTATACAAAATATTTCCTTTAAAGCGCCTCAACAGAGACCAGTATAACTCTGGATTCACTTACAGATCCTTACCCAAAGTGGAAGGAGCTTACTGGGCTCTGAATGAGAAATTCTGTAGGCGAGAAAGTATTTTTAAGATAAAAAGTAGAAGATATGACTCTGCCGTTGACTGCTCCTAGTCTTAATTGGGAAGACAATTCAGACACACCAATTAAGAAATGAACTGTGATGCTCAATCAGCAAGTGAGTGCAAGATATATTAAACCATGGATGAAAAACTGAATAAAGGAGAGCACAACATTCAAAAGACACTTTGCCTTTTTAAAATACTCTCCTGTCAATAATCTTTTCCCTACCCAAAAGACTCCTTCAACCCACACAGGTCTCATCTTTCTCTGACTATACTCATCTAAACTCTTTCAAGTACTGGATGCAGGTCTCCACTGACAACATCCACATCACTAACCCATCTTGAATCTCTGCTGTCCAACAGTTTTGTACAACTGACTCCAAGTTACATTGATCCTTCCCCTTGAAGAAAACCCACAGTCATCAGAAGTTAGCGTGTCATTCTTTCAATGGTGAAGAGGAATTCAGAACCAGACATCCTCACTTTTCATCTAGAAGATGAGATAGGGGACTTCTCTGAGAAGGAACAAGCTGACCCCCTGTTTTAGAAAGAATGCCTTTGGGAGACAAGAAAGAATCTGGTATGCAGGAGCAGATGCACAGACCATCAATGCCTGCAGTTAGCTCTGTGTAAACTCTGAGAATAATACCTACTGACCTTTCTTAAGCCAGGTCGGATATACAACTTAAAATGACTCCATTTCAAATAGTCAAACAGCTCAAGTACTGACACTTGTATTAGAAAGTCTCATAATGTTTTGAAAAAGTAAAATTATATACATGAGTGCTTGGTATGCACAATCAAATTTAATTCTATGCTCTTTCCCCTATGAAAACTTAACTCAGAAAGATAGAAAGTCAAGAGAAAAGAGCACTGACTCTAACTTGGAATTAAGAGTGATACAGCCTTGAACAAGGGCCTATCATATGAACCTTAGTTTCCTAGAAAACACACTTACCCTTTGGGTATGTTCTGAGAAGTGAGATAAACACAAATTTCCAGCTCACTGCAAAACACCTACCTCTCTGTTTTTATGATTAATGTTGACCACATGTAGATGAGCAGTCCAAGGCCAAGCCTTGCATGGTTTCACAGGGGAAAATATAGGAAGATCTTAAAGGACAATATAAGAATCCTTCATAAAAGAGTATTATTAGGTCCTCTCTCAAAAAAATTATTAACTTCTGACAAACAAACAAACGGAAAGATACTCCAATAGCAGGAAGTCCAGGACTACAAACATGTAGTTAATGCAACTGCTCCGGAGGAAGCGTGACGGTAATGAAAGGGCATCGACGAGACAGTCTGATGACCTGAGTTAAAATTTCAGCCTGACCCTTTACTAGCTCTACACCCTTGTTATGTCACTCATCTGTCTTTTCTGAACTTGGAATCTATTAATTACAAGTGAATGGCATTCATAAAGTTTTGAAAGAGTAAAATTATTTACATGAGTGCTTGGTATGCACAGTAAAATTTAGTTCTATGCTCTTTCCTCTATGAAAAATTAACTTTGGAAGATAAATAGTATTCATTGCTTGGTGGGGGATGGAGGTTGGCCTATGGATTCAGAGGCCCACTGATTCATGAGGAGTCTTCAGAGAAAGCACAAAGTAGTTCTCAATGGTGAAACACCCTGGCATCCAAAAGTTCACCTACAAGTCAGTTATGTGGAAGTAGAATTGCTTATTCTTTCAGAGAAACCCTTATCACAAATGTTTATATATATATATATATATATATATATATATATATATATAAGCCTAGACTATTCCTGCAAGCTTTCCAAAGACACTAGTGGTTGGATGTCAAGAGGTGGAGAACAATAGAAGGAAATTTTGAGCTGCATTTCTTCTGAATTTTAAAATTTTGTGTCAGTATACAGTGGTTAGATTTAACAAATAATAATACAGGACACCCAGTTTAATCTGAAATTCAGATAAATGAATAAATTCTAGTACAGGTATATCCCACACAACATTTGGGATATAATTGCACTAAACACTAACTTGTTGATTATCTGAAATTCAAATTTAACCAGGGATCTATTATTGTATCTGGCAAGCCTACTTATGTGTATATTAGCTTAGGAAAAATGTAAATTTTAAAAACCATTTTTAACCTAAGGAGTCTATGCTTCCTGAAGAACTTCAATGACAAATCCTTTAAAAATCCTCTTAATGATTTTAGCTGTGACCTTTTGATTCTCCAACAAGTGGTTGATAACACTGGTTCCAATCGAGGATAAAAATCAAACAGCTTCTTTCATTTCTTTTAGAAACAGAAACTGATTAATTAGGAATCATTTTACTTTTCAACAAGTTGTACTGGTAATGTGTAGGCACAGCTTTTGTGTAGTTGAGAATCATTACTTGAAACATAAAACAAATCATTCTTGCCCAACACAGATTATACAGCAACTAGCAAGTGAAAACGTCTTATGCTAAAAATAATTCTAACAGAAACTGCCCCAAATGCATACAATTTTCTAGATATCTTAACTATTTTGACTGTAAAAGGAGTACATCATTAGAAGAGCTTGCTGCAATGGTTTGCGGCTTGTCAAAGGTGCTCAGCATCCGTTAATGCATTTAAATTTAGCATTCATCTCATTCTTAGCTGCCTCAGCGCTACCTGAAGTTAGTAGACAAATGCAAGGCTGTAGTCATTTGTAGGCAATTTGTCATAAAGTCAATTGGCCATGACAGAAAAACTGACACTGGCAGTCATAATTCATATTCTAGGGTTACTGAACAACTGCTCCAAGAGCACAGAAACGTCCAACTACCCACCAGCATCATGCAATCATCCAACAGAAAATAGTCAGCTCTTTTTAGCATCTGTTCTGTAGGACTTCTCCCTCATCTTTACAGGCTTGATCAGAAAAGCATTTGTGAACAAAATCTTTCTTTTGAAGTTGACAGTTATGAATCTCTCCAAACTCCTTCAATAATAATAGAATTTATTAATTCTTTTTTGCTCTTTCAAATCAAAGAAAATCTAGTATTCAGGAACCTTGCCTTTAATATAAGTCAAATACTGATTGATGGTCTCATCCTTCCTTTATCAAATGTAAAGATAAATTACCTGTCCAAAATGAATATGCTGAGAGGGGTCACAAGCTTACAAAAGAACCCAAATTCTCTTATTTATTGATTCAGCAACTCACAGAGTGCCTACATGATGAGCATGTTTCTGGGTGGGAGAATTAGAGGAATGAGGATACAGTCTGAGAACTCATGGGCCAAGTGAATGGAAGAAGAAGAAGAACAAAAAAAAAAAAAAAAAAACAAGTAAACAGACATTGGAAATAATAAGAATACAAAAGAGAGATGCCGTCAAACCCAAACTGAAGAGAAAAGGGAAAGCTTCCTGGAGGCAGCAACCCCTGCATGGAATTTTAAAAAACAGGTGGGAGATAGGACAGAAGAGGTGATGGAAGGGCTGCCCACACAGAGGCAAGAGCGCACAGCACCTTCTGAGCACTGCAAGCCCTTACTTAGGCCTGGGCTGGGCCTGAAGGACAAGGGAAGAAGAGGTGGCGAGGCTACAGATGTGGCTACAGGGTAAATCACTGAGGGCCCTGGGTGCCATTCACGAAGAGTTTATTTAAAATTGCAGCTTCTTTTGGTAGAGTGAGTGATACAGCCAATCTTTGGTTTAGAACGATCACTCTGGTGATGGTGTGGAATATCTGTAAAAGAAATAAAAAGTGGAAGCAAGACCAGTTAAGAAGCATTTTCAAAGAGATGCAAGTGAAAAGTAAATGAAAATGGGAGACAGATCTGAGGAACAAGAGCTGTAAGCAAAGGATCTGGTGATGCGAAGATAAGGCAGATGAGTCTAGGAAGAACCTCAGCTTTCCTGCTTGAGTTACTGATTGGATGGCAATATTAACACCATCAAGATTGAGAATATTAAAAAAAAAAAATAGTAAGTGATATGGTTGTCCTGATCAAGAGTTTAAAAGGCTGAGTGAGTGTTACAGTGCCTTGTAACACTGCTAGGCCCCCCAAATTCATATGTTGAAGCTGTAATCCTCAATGAGATTATATTTGGAGATAGGGTTTTTAGGAAATGATCAAGTTTAAATGAGGTTATAAGGGTGGGGTCCTAAACCAAGAGGAATGAAAACCTTATAAGAAGACAAAGAGATATCTATGTTTCTCTCCCTCCCTCCTTTCCCCCTCTCATCCCATGCAAGCAACAAAGAAAAGCCATGCTTTTTCTTTGGAAGTACACAGTGAGAAAGTGGCCATCCACAACACCAGGAAGAGATCTCTCACTTGAAACCAAACCCTGCTAGACCTTGAGGGTGAACTTCCCAGCCTTTAGACCAGTGGGGAAATAACTTTCTACTGTTTCAGCCACCCAGTCTATGGCATTATTTACAGCAGCCTGAACTAATTACTGCAGACTGCAACCTTCCCGCAGCCCCTGCTCCAAGGAATATGCCATTGCACACTATGCTATGCCCCTCTCCTCCAACCACAACCAAGGAAGCAAAGGGTGGGCCCCTCACTCAACGGAAGACAACCTAAGTGCTGACCTAAGAGGTAAAACTGGGCTAGCGTCTCTCTCTTGAGAATTTGAAAGAATAAGCCAATTAGTAGTGGAGCTAGAGTTGAAAAGATAGAAGGAGCATGAGCAAGAATGAAGAAGCTAAGGTGGGGCACACATAGGCTTGAGTCATGAGAGACAGAAAGGGATCAGTGGACAGAGACAGAAGAACACAGCTGACATTAGGAGACAGGCAAGGACTGCCTGGGAGGCCCAACACAGCTAATGGGCGGAAAACTAGGTAAAACGGGCCCCCAAGAAACAGCCACTGACATCCACTTTTACAGTGCACTCCACTCTGCCAGAGCGAATCTGTATGAGGCTCTCTGTTTCAATCAAACACACCTATTACACTCTGCTTCGGTACAGCATGATACTATCACATCCCAAATAAACCACTATCTTTCTTAAGATGAACCCTTCCTCCTTTAACTAATTCATGCGGAGACTCTACTTCCAATAAAGATTTGAGGGAACTTACAAGCAAATACAACTTTAATATGAAAACTGAGACAATTAATAATTTTACAAGAGAGACAGTTACTTCAAAAAAACAAAGCATGGGGAACTTCTACTACGGCAGGTGAATAAAATACTGTAAAGGATTCAGTTTTGATCAGAGCCTGAGAAAAGTCATCAGGTTTAAGTCAAACAAATCATAAATCTATGGTTGATACAGGAATGTGAGATCTGACTAACAAGGTTTCATTCTATAAATGAAACCACAGTAACTGTGGAAAACATTCACAAGTAATGAAAATATTTCTGGCTAAAATATTCTAGTCAAAGGAGAATAGAAATACTTTCACTTCAAACTCCACTAGAAAAATAAGCCAAACATCTATGTTAAAATTAAAACACTAAAAAAAAAATAGAATTTACAATTTATAAACCAGGAGGATAAAAGATAGAACAAACCATACTCAAGCAATCTAAAAGAGTTTGGGAATACAGAAAATAAAGAAAAAGGAAAAAGCATCCTTAAAAAAAGAGAAATGAAATAAATTCAGATATCCATATTCACAATAAATATAAATGGGTTAGACTCACTGAAGAACAGGCTCACAATCTGTATCTCAAAATTGAAAATGAGAGTTGTAAACAGTCTGAGGTCAACCTATAATTTTTAATATATAGAATAATAATATATGCTATACATAAAAAGGTATTTATGTGATTTCATCATTACAACAATGAGTTATTGATAAAAGGACACATTCTAAAATCAATTACAGTTATAGTTACTTTTAGGAGTGGACAGATGGAAGTGGTAGCTTTTGATCAGAGAGAGGTTAAAAGGTGACTTTAGCTTTCTCTACTTTTTTAAGGAAACTATAATTTTAGAATGTTTTAAAGTTATATTTATAAAAATTAATTGAGTTGAAATATTTATGGATAAAGTGCTCAAATGCATGGTATTTTCTTCCAAAAAATGGAAGAGGACAGAAGAAACATGACTGGACATACTATTAAAAGTGAATAATGGATACATGAGGATTCACTATAATATACACATCATAAAGTGTACATTATAAAGTTTTCATAACAAAAAAAAACAGAAAAATAAGCGATTGACAATAAACATGTGAAAATGTTAATACCTACCTGATTTTGGAGGATGAGACTAGAGCTGATTAGTTCCTTCTCTATTCACAATGTTTTTCAAATTCTCCCTATCATCCTGTCCCAACAAAAAAAAGGTTTCACCTTGAACTACTAAATTACTTGGAAAAATATTTTACTATTGGCAAATGCTACCAGAAAGATAATTTCTTCGGACTAGATCACTTAACCCCCACAAAATGACAGGAAATATTATAAAAAGATTTCTTCAAAATTAGTATTTCATAAGGAATCTGTATTTGTACCATTAAAAACAAATTTATTCTGATTTTCTGATGGCTAGAAGTACTGCTTCTAGCTTTACCGAGCCCTGTGAGATAAGAGCCTTAGAAGCGGATCTATGGCCCTGGATTAGCTAATTCCAGTGAGACTGAGCAGCAGGGCAGTAAGTGATAAATGACTATTACTGCCCTACTTCCGAACACACACAGAGAGCAAACTAAAACCCCCACCACTGGAAACGGTGGGTCAACCCAAGAGAGTACATAAATATAAATTTGTTTCAGTTGAAAGAAAACTTATCTTTCATGTATATGTAAATGATGATTCAATATTATGAACAGTCACACAATATATTTAAGCTAAAATTATAATATGGGCAAGTGGTGTATTAATCCACATTTGGAAATACATAAATTATAATCATTACTCTGATCAGGAATCTACATACACAAAACAAATTTGGTGATAATAATCATCTCATTCCTTTTCCTAGGAATTTTCTAATACAGAGAAAAGAACCTATGGAAAATACATATCGGTATTAGGCTATTTAGTAACTTACAGACACACTTACACAGAAATGTGTTTATACTAACAAACATTAACTTTATTTAATGTTCATTAACTTTATTTTGGTTTTGAAAGCTACTTCCTTTTATTTTTAAGACTGTTGGCCTGAAGTGAAAGGTTCATTGTCCTTTCAAAAGGTATAACATGTTCTGTCCTTTACTGCAGATTTCCTAAAAGCACAAAGATAATAATTTTATACCGACATTTTACCAGATTCATATCCACTTCCAGTAACACACACATAAATTATATTTTGTGATGCTTTTGAGTCAAGTTCCTTATTTATTGCTCACACTCAAAGATGAAGTCAATTTTATGGTTGAAAGCAGCCTTAAAAAACACACAGGGCACAGACAAATGCAAGTTTGCTAAGGTTTGGTGAACTACAATTTAAAAAATAACTATAACAATTTCAACAATAAGAATCAGCAGTGTGGCTGGGATTACAACCTCAGGCTGCTTCATTACTCAATTGACTTTTTGAAAGGCTGGATTTTGTTTTTAATATACTACAAACCAATTAAGTTTATATTCCATTGTACTATATTCATTTCCTTCTTCCTCCATCATCCATATATATATATATATATATTTTTTTTTTTTTTAACAAAAGCCAAGGAGACACACACATACACACTGCTAGAGAACTACAGATTCCAATACCTTCTCTCTGGGCAACCATTTTTATGTATTTTCCATCCATTTTGTTCTCTCTTAAAACAATCATTCCTACAGGAAAGGGACCCTCTCCAAATCAACTCACACCAAATATGGTGACTCAGAAAAAAAATTTAGATGCTTCTGAGAATAAAGATTTAGCCTCTTCTGTTCTCTCATCCCCTAGCTAAACTCAGGAATTTAGGTTAGTGGGCAGTTTGCTCCTGTTTCCCATCACACTGTCAGTATTGAGAGCCAAGCAGCAACAGGCTGGGCACACTTTTTGGACAGAACCAGGCAGGGAAAATGCCTTAGAAAGCATCACTACGAACAAAGCTGGTAGAGGTGATGGAATTCCAGTTGAGCTGTTTCAAATCCTGAAAACGATGCTGTGAAAGTGCTGCACTCAATATGCCAGCAAATTGGGAAAACTCAGCAGTGGCCACAAGACTGGAAAAGGTCAGTTTTCATTCCAATTCCAAAGAAAGGCAATGCCAAAGAATGCTCAAACTACCGCACAATTGCACTCATCTCACACGCTAGTAAAGTATTGCTCAAAATTCTCCAAGCCAGGCTTCAGCAATACATGAACCATGAACTTCCTGATGTTCAGGCTGGTTTTAGAAAAGGCAGAGGAACCAGAGATCAAATTGCCAACATCTGCTGGATCATCAAAAAAGCAAGAGAGTTCCAATAAAACATCTATTTCTGCTTTATTGACTGTACCAAAGCCTTGGACTGTGTGGACCACAAGAAACTGTGGAAAATTCTGAAAGAGATGGAATACCAGACCACCTGACCGGCCTCTTGAGAAACCTGTATGCAGGTCAGGAAGCAACAGTTAGAACTGGACATGGAACAACAGACTGGTTCCAAATAGGAAAAGGAGTACGTCAAGGCTGTATATTGTCACCCTGCTTATTTAACTTTTATGCAGAGTACATCATGAGAAACGCTGGACTGGAAGAAACACAAGCTGGAATCAAGATTGCCAGAAGAAATATCAATAACCTCAGATATGCAGATGACACCACCCTAACGGCAGAAAGTGAAGAGGAACTAAAGAGCCTCTTGATGAAAGTGAAAGAGGAGAGCGAAAAAGTTGGCTTAAAGCTCAACATTCAGAAAACTAAGATCATGGCATCTCATCCCATCACTTCATGGGAAATAGATGGGGCAACAGTTGGAAACAGTGTCAGACTTTATTTTGGGGGATCCAAAATCACTGCAGATGGTGACTGCAGCCATGAAATTAAAAGACGCTTACTCCTTGGAAGGAAAGTTATGACCAACCTAGATAGCATATTTAAAAACAGAAACATTACTTTGCCAAAAAAGGTCCATCTAGTCAAGGCTATGGTTTTTCCAGTAGTCATGTATGGATGTGAGAGCTGGACTGTGAAGAAGCCTGAGCGCTGAAGAATCGATGCTTTTGAACTGTGGTGTTGGAGAAGACTCTTGAGAGTCCCTTGGACTGCAAGGAGATCCAACTATTCCATTCTGAAGGAGATCAGCCCTGGGTGTTCTATAGAAGGAATGATGCTAAAGCTGAAACTCCAGTACTTTGACCACCTCATGCAAAGAGTTGACTCATTGGAAAAGACCCTGATGCTGGGAGGGATTGGTGGCAGGAGGAGAAGGGGATGACAGAGGATGAGATGGCTGGATGGCATCACCAACTGGAAGGACATGAGTCTGAGTGAACTCCGGGAGTCGGTGATGGACAGGAGGCCTGGCGTGCTGCGATTCATGGGGTCGCAAAGAGTCGGACGCCACTGAGCGACTGAAATGAACAGAACTGAACTGAAGCAGGGGAATCCCTCCAAGGGCTGCCCCTGAAGGCAAACAACACTGGGTCCATATCAGACTGCAGAGGCGGCCAGCTGCTCATACAGCACTCACTCCAGCCTCATAACTGAACTGAGGGAAACCGAACATGGAGAGGGGTATTAACTCTGCCACAGAATCCTCAGGTGTCATTCCAGAGCTGGCAACCAATCCACCAGAGAAATTACTTCAGGCACCTGCCTCCTGCCCTTTGCCTGCCTGGAACGGAGCAATTCTCCAGTGGGCAGGGCCAATGGTGTCCCTGGCGCTTAGAAAAAGCACAAATACACAAAGTGTCCCTATAGGACCCTGTAACATGGCCCGGCAGCTACCAGTCAGTTCTGTGTTAAGACTGACCAACTGCAAGAGGAGGTGATAGACGAATCTCTGTCGTTCCTGGCTGCCCTCTCAGAGGTGAGTTTGTGAGATCTCAGTTAACAATACTGGCAATATAGCCAAACAATTGATGGCTTTGTCAGTTGCAACTTAATGATTCCTTAGGGGGAAGCCCTAAAGAAAGACAAACTTTTCAACACAGATACACTGTGGAACTAGGAGACGGAAGGTCAGAACATTACAACCATACTGCTTCAACTTACCTCCCCATCTAACTAGTTCATGCTCTTCCTCAAAGGTCATCCAAGGGCTTTGCCCCATAATTTAAAAAATAACTCTATATTCACCATTCCCAAACAGTTTTTCCTATTCTGGAATCTTTTCTACAAAAATTATGAAGCGTTGTCTATCATATCGCCACTTAGCTATCATTTAGCTGTAAGTACTAAACGTAATTAGATATTTTTATTTTTCCCCATCAATCAGTGCTTCCTAAATTCAGTCTGAGGCCTTCATGATTTCCCTCTGCTGAATTTGGGCGGAAACAAAGACAACGTTTACAAACTTTAACCAGAAAAGGGCAGCCTCAAATTTCCAACAGGAAACCCTCTGGGAAGAAAACAGCATACTGAAATGTGATTTAACTTATCTGTTTTTCTTTCCTGGACTATGCTTGTGGTGACTAGAGGTCTGCACCCATGTTGACTCAGTTTCAACCTTTGCTGTGCTGAGAAGTACCAGGCATGTGCTGAGAAGGGCTCACAAAAGATCATGCTCTCTTGCTCTGAGTCCATTCTTTGCAATATTTGTCATGGAGCATTTAGAACCCTTAAGTTTAGCTGGCAGAAGAAATTAATGCACTTTTGCAATTATTAATGCTTAATAATTTCAAATATCATACGTAATGACATCAGAAAAGTTTGTGACCTTTTACCAAAACAACTTGTTAAAACCTTATTTTGCTGATAAGGAATAAAAGGTCAAAGAGATTACTAACTTTCCCAAGATCACATAACTCAGACCCTTCATTAAGCAATCCTATTTCTATAGCCATTATTATGCAGGGGCACTGTAAAGTTTATATAATAAAACATGAATAACTATCTGAAAGTTTCAACAAAAGGTAGTCTTAATTCATCTACAAAAGGATATGGGGATAGAAAAAAAGAAGAAATAATAAGCTTAAAAATCTTACTCTGTTAGATTGGGTGTCTATTAAATTCCTTAAACAATGAACTGTTTCATTTTCCATGTCATTTTGTGGATTTTTTTTTTTAAGCAACTTTATTGCTGAGGTACAAATTAACCACCAAATATTCCCTTAAAGAGCCGAAGGTTTCCTAATATATATTCACCACTGGAATATTTAAAATGTAGGTGTGTTGTAATCCACAACTAAGCCAATAATTTGTCATTTAAGACTGTTAAAACATGCTCAATAACAACTGATAATAAAACTGTATATAAGAATTGGTTTCTACTATAATAACTCTTCCACAAGTGAGTTTTTTAGACAATGAACTGGCATTTATTTTTACTCTTTGAAATGAAACCACTTATGAAATAGCTGTCATACATCCCTATCTTCTTAAACACAGCATATGTGCTTCACAAACATGCATACGTTTAAACCTACCAATAGCTCAATATTAGATATACCCACTTTCAAGTAAGAAAACTGAGGCTCAAAGATTAAAGTATTTTCTCCTATACTCGTGAAGTATGTAAGCACCAGAGCTACTAACATTAAAAGCCAATCTGAGTTTGACTGACATCAAAGCCAAGTGCCTTCCACCAAATCATAGCTCTGTGTTCTAATAATAATACTACAGGAAAGAAAATAGTTACTTACCTTCAGATAAGTAGCCTCAGACAGCCATGCTTTCAGAGGTCCTAAACTGCTACTATAAGGCTCTCTTGAAAACACATTCTTACCATTTCACTAGTTGAGATCTTGGGCAAGTCACTTAACTTCTTGGAGCTGCTGTTGTAAAGTAAGCATTAACAATAACATATGCAAAATGCCTAGAAGAAACAGGCATACAAAAGCTATCACTGCTATCACTATTCCGTCTTCTAGTGTCTGCACCAACTCAATGGACATGAGCTTGGGTAAACTCCAGGAGTTGGCGATGGACAGGGAAGCCTGGCGTTCTGCAGTCCATGGGGTCGCAAAGAGGCAGGACTGAGCGACTGAACTGAACTGAGTGTCTGTTGTTTCCAATTTGAACGTAACTCTTTAACAGGAATGAAAATTTGATCATTTCTGACCTTGGTCTTGTAAGTTACACCATGTCTTTCCTATGTAGTAAATAAAGCATTTAGCTTTAGGACAGCTTTCCCATTGCTGAAAAATACACGTACTTTTTGTACTATTGAAGATCCTCCAAATCACTCCCTCTAAAATACTTCAAAGAAGTAGAAATGAACCCAAAGAAAGTGTAATCCAAAATTCAGCTTAGTCAAAGAACTGACACTTTAAAGTGTTAAGTTACCAACCAGAGGAGACAGACGGAGAGGGAATAGATGTGGTGTCTGACAAGACAGAGATAAATGAACAGGAAGAAAGGAAGAAGAAATATTGAGGTGAGGAAGCTGAAAGGGGGAAGAAACAGAAAGCTGAAGGACAGCAAAGCAAGTTAGAAAGCCCTGAAAAAAGTCCTTAGCATTCGCCAGGCTAACAGGAGGTGGAGGGCGTGCTGACTACGGTCACAGATGCCCAGAAGAACTGAATCATCTCCCTGCCAATGTGAAATCTGATCTCAAAGGAAGAACTGCAAGGCAATCTTCCTGTACCCAAACACAGTAAAACTCACTACATTTGAGTCACTATCCTTTGAGTCAGTTATCAGAATCTCCTGAGATAAAGTATGTGAAAACGCTTAGAAAATGGGAAGTTATAGAAGCATTAGGCATTATGATTACTATCAATGGTATCAGCATCAGAATGGCTAACTGATGCTGTTGTTTCCTATCCCTAACTTAAGAAAATCAATAACCATAAAAAATTATATATACACAGCACTATTTTAGCAAGTTTTAAATAAGCACTTACATTTCCCGAAGCATAAAGCACAGGTAGATTCAGCAGGAAGATACTTGCACCAGATACTTCTGTTCTCATACAAATAAATACACACTTTCACATCTAATTTTCATAACTGTTTTTTTTGTTGTTTTTAAGAAAGCCATCCTAAATTCTATAAACTTTAAGCGCCCCCCCCAAAAGAAACAAACTGTACTACCTGCCTCTATCACTAAATCATATGGCAAAGAAAAATAAAGACAGGTACCTTGCTTCCGAGCTCTCAATTTTGTAGAAAACAGTACATAATTACACTGCAACAAGATGTGCTAAATTTTGGGAGAATAAAAAGAATCCAATGCTATCAGAATGAGTCAGGAAAAAAAAAACAAAAACGGGGAACGTGACATGTGAATCGTCCTGAAAGCCCTGCAACTTGGGATATGAGGGACAGCCAGGAGAGGGAATGGCGTCTCTTACAAATGGAAAGACACCTGCTAAGACAACAAAACCACATTATTTAATGACAATGGTTCTGTAGCACAAGGCTGCCACACTAGACAGGAGAGGAAAGCCATGTTTTCGTGGCCTTCGTGGGACTTTGCCCCACAGGGGGAGAGCTGTGAATTTTAGATATATGGGGCAGGGGTGGTAGGAAGAGGGGGGGTTGCTAAAATTTATTTTCTGGGGAAAAAAAAAATTCTGGCAATATGCTACATAGTTCATCAAAAATAGAAAAGAACTAGGGATTTCCCTGGTGGTCCAGTGGTTAAGCCTCAGCGCTTCCAACATAAGGGGCCCAGGTTCCATCCTGCAAACCAAGGGTTCATGAGCCTCAACTGAAGATTCCTTACAACATAACTAAGAAAAAAATCCCACAATTCTCAACCAAATTGTGACCTGGCACAGCCAAAGAAATAAATAAATATTTTTAAAAAATAGTAAAGAACTCATAATAGTACAAACAGATGTTAGGTTGTTAAAAACAGCCCGGGGCGGGGCGGGGCGGGGCGGGGAGCGGGCGGGGGATGCAGAAATGTGAGCAAGATTAATGTCAAGAAACAAGAGAGGTGATACAGACACACACATATAGAGAGTATTAAAAGGACCAGTGACCACTAGTTGTGTGTTTGGGACAGGGGTAATGAGTGAATGACAGCAACAGAGGTCAACTCTCAGCATTTCTAATCTGGGAAACTAAAAATACCAGAGCATCATTAGCTTAAAGAGCAGAAAAAGAAATGTTACTTAGAGAAAGGGGGTAGAAATACATTCCTTTTGGACATATTGAGCTTTAAATGTCTAGAAAACAGGAAATAATAGAATTTAGGCTCCATGAGGGTAGGAACTTTTGTTTTTGTTTTTTTAAACATTGTTGATTTCTTTTTCTCACTGGACTATATCACCAGCCCCAGAAACAGTGGCTGGCCCAAAGTGGGCACTCAATAAATATTTGTTGAAAGCATCAATCAATTACATAAGTGAATCTAAGGAGAAAAAAATTTGGAAGTATAAATCAGGGAATCACTGGCCTAAAGATGTTGCTGAAGATAAAGAAGATTAATCAGTGAGAAAATAGAGATTAAGGAGAGAACAGAGACTGGAACTCTGGGAAACGCAGACATTTAAAAACAGAATATAAGAATTACTTTAGGGGTCAAAATCCATTAGAAGCAAGGACTCTTCACGCTTTATCACTCTCAACATGTACTAACAAAACTCCCACCAGCGCCAATACTCTAGGCCAGGTTACTGTTTATTTAGCTGACCCTAAATAAGGATCATCACTGACATCACATTTGACATCACTTTGGTTCCTATACTAATGTGATAACAAATGACTTATGGAAAGTGAAAGTCGCTCAGTCAAGTCCGACTCTTTGCGACCCCATGGACTGTGTAGTCCATGGAATTCTCCAGGCCAGAATACTGGAGTGAATAGCCGTTCCCTTCTCCAGGGGATCTTCCCAACCCAGGGATCGAACCCAGGTCTCTGGCATTGCAGGCAGGTTCTCTACCAGCTGAGCCACAAGGGAAGTCCTTGACTTATGGAAGATAACCTTAATCAAGTCAAATTAAATATAGAAGATTAAAATATCTTAGACATCAAACAATTATTTGTAAGAAAAATTCAAAATCCTAGTGGAATCAAAATATTCCAGCCAGATCCAAGATGAAATAATATCTACATACATGGAAAATCTGGGCTTCCCAGGGAGCTCAGTGGTAAAGAATTTGCCTACCAACGCAAGAAACACAAGAGACACAGGTTCAATCCCTGAGGGAAAATCCCCTGGAGCAGGAAATGGCAACCTACTCCAGTACTCTTGCCTGGGAAATCCTACAGACAGAGAAGCCTGGTGGGCTACAGTCTACAGGGTCACAAAATGTTAGACACAACTGAGCACACACACACACAAAACATGGGGGGAAAAAAATCTAAAAAATCAGTGATCGGGCTCTCTTATTTACCTCCATGCTGCTGCTGCTGCTGCTAAGTTGTTTCAGTCGTGTCCGACTCTGTGCGACCCCATAGATGGCAGCCCACCAGGCTCCCCCGTCCCTGGGATTGTCCAGGCAGGAACACTGGAGTGGGTTGCCGTTGCCCTCTCTAGTGCAGGAAAGTGAAAAGTAAAAGTGAAGTCACTCAGTCGTGTCCGTCTCTTGGCGACCCCATGGACTGCAGCCCACCAGACTCTTCCTGAAGTACTGGAGTGGGTTGCCAGTGCCTTCTCCGACCTCCATACTAAACCAAAACAAATTCACCTCTAGATCTTCCATTACCTGAACAGGCAAACACTCAAAAATATATTAAAGTTTGTCCACAGTAACTGAAACCAATGTTTTTCATAACCTGTACTAAAAACTCTCTAGAGAGAATGCTGTATCCCTCTGACAGCAAAGAGATGCCACTCTCTAAACCAGCTGATAAGCTCATCAGGCAGTGGTAGTCTACACTGCTGAAGACACACTGAGGAAAATCAGCTGATAATTTCCATCATGCTGGCCAGATTCCAAGTTGCTCAGATAAGGGAAAATTATACAAAGAAGTCAAAAGTAATATGAATCTACTCAAACACAAACCTTAGCCATATAAGATAAGCAAGTGTGGGCCAATTCAATCCCCTAATTACTAATTCAGAAATAATTATAACAGGCTACACTATTCAGTTACCTTATGTAATTCCATAGGACTCACTAAGGCCATTCTAACAACCTAGTATTTTCTCTCTAAAAACAAATTAAAAGATCTTATTCTTTCAAGAAACATGACTATTTGCTTCTTAATTAACCCATCTAATATTTAATCACAAACATTAACTGTATTTTACTATGGCACTCAAAGGGCTGTTAAAATTAAGATTGTAAGCCAACTTTCACTTTTGCAATAATCCAGAGAGTGTACCTGCTTTAAATGGTGTTGTTCTGGGGTTTGTAGTTTTTGTTCTTACACATAATTTCAATCAAGTGATGAGAAAGTAGCGACAAACATGTAAATGTTAAAAATGGCCTGAGAAATCTGAATGACCCCAGTAAGAATAACATGTTTTCATAAAATAATGACTATCCCTTCTCCAATTCCTGGTGTGTCCAATGATCATAGGTGTAACATACTTTGGGGGGGGCAATTATTTGGATAATTCGGGCACCAAATTACTCCTTTGTTATCCAATTTATTATATGATTGTTACATAAAGTTGTCAAAAGAAGTAACCAATAAATCTTTCAAAAATTGTAAGAGCTACCAAAAATATGCACAAGGGTCAGGAGAACTAGGCAAGCACTCTGGAATAAAGCTTGGGGCTCAATATTAAGAGTGACTTCACAACGTCATATACAAAATCTTGTGGAAAGCCTCAATACTCATGCAACTTTTTTTTTATATTACCTGACATCTTCAAAAATTAGAAAAATTTAAACCTCCTTATTTTACAATTTACTAGGCTTTTTTTAAAAACAAAACATAACATATATTTTGAAACTTCAACTAACATTAAATAAGGGTATTCAAATTTTATGTTGATCTAAAGGGACAGGAATTTAAGAAGACAGAATAAAACTATCAAATACGAAAGTCTGACCCAACACAGTTGAAACCAAACAAGCACACTACAAGACAGCAAAGTATAAGATAATCCTGAACTATTAAAAAAAAAAAAACTCTAAATGGTATATTCATACAATGAATTAATACTCAGCAATAAACAGTAAAAAACCACGAGTAAAGGCAACACGGATAAACTCAAAATAAGAGTCAAAGCAGTCAGACACAAAGAACGCACTGTATGACTCCATCTATTTAAAGCTCTAGAGAATGCAAACTAATCTATAGTGACAGAAAGCAGATCAGTGGTTACTTGGAGATGGGGAAGTAGGAGAGGCAGGAAAGGATTACCAAGGGGCATGAGAAAAAATCTGCCAGGGATGGACATGCTCAGTCTTGACTGCCAGGATGGTTTCACAAGGGCCAAAACTCAACAAACTATACAATTTCAATAAATGAAGTTTATCATATGTGAACTTCGATTATATTAATACCTCAGTAAAATACTTAAACAAGCCCTCCCCACTCCTTGAGAAAAGGGGAGAGCCTAAACATCCTGAGTTTAGCAACCAACAGATTATTCACTGAATTTAACAGAGCAGCCTAGGGAGAAAAATCCAGGCCAGGGGGGACTGTTTAGACAGACAAAGATGTTGATAGATATATGGCTATGGCTATAGACAAACAGCTGAGAAAAGAAGAGAAGCTAAAGGCAAAGGAGAAAAGGAAAGATACACCCATTTGAATGCAGAGTTCCAAAGAATAGCAAGGAGAGATAAGAAAGCCTTCCTCAATGATCAGGGCAAAGAAATAGAGGAACACAATAGAAAGGGAAAGACTAGAGATCTCGTCAAGAAAATTAGAGATATCAAGGGAACATTTTATGCAAAGATGGGCACAATAAAGGACAGAAATGGTATAGAACAAACAGAAGTAGAAGATATTAAGAGGGGGTAGGCAAGAATACACAGAAGAACCATACAAAAAAGATGTTCATGGCCCAGACAATCACGATAGTGTGATCAGTCACCCAGAGTCACACATCCTGGAATGCGAAGTCAATTGGGCCTTAGGAAGTATCACTACGAACAAAACTAGTGGAGGTGATGGAATTCCAGTTGAGCTATTTCACATCCTAAAAGATGACGCTGTGAAAGTGCAGCATTCAATATGCCCACAAATCTGGTAAACTCAGCAGTGGCTACAGGACTGGAAAAGGTCAGTTTTCATTCCAATCCCAAAGAAAGTCAATGCCAAAGACTGTTCAAACTACCGCACAAATGCACTCATCTCACACACTAATAAAGTAATGCTCAAAATTCTCCAAGCCAGGCTTCAACAGTACGTGAACCATGAACTTCCAGATGTTCAAGCTGGTTTTAGAAAAGGCAGAGGAACCAGAGATCAAATTGCCAACATCTGCTGGATCATCAAAAAAGCAAGAGAGTTCCAGAAAAACATCTACTTTTCCTTTATTGACTATGCCAAAGTCTTTGACTGTGTGGATCACAACAAACTGTGGAAAATTCTTAAAGAGATGGGAATACCAGACCACCTGACCTACCTCCTGAGAAACTATATGCAGGTCAAGAAGTAACTGTTAGAACTGGACATGGAACAACAGACTGATTCCAAATCAGGAAAGGAATACGCCAAGGCTGTGTATTGTCACCCTGCTTATTTAACTTATACGCACAGTACACCATGCAAAATGCTGGGTTGGATGAAGCACAAGCTGGAATCGAGATTGCCAAGAGAAATATCACTAACCTCAGATACGCAGATGACACCACCCTTATGGCAGAAAGCAAAGAACTAATGAGTCTCTTGATGAAAGTGAAAGAGAACAGTGAAAAAGTTGGCTTAAAGCTCAACATTCAGAAAACTAAGATCATGGCATCCAGTCCAATCACTTCATGGCAAATAGTTGGGGAAACAATAGAAACAGTGAGAGAGATTATTTTTATGGGCTCCAAAACCCATGAATGATGGTCACCCAGATGGTGACTACAGCCATGAAATTAAAAGACGCTAGTTCCTTGGAAGGAAAGCTGCTGCTGCTGCTGCTGTTAAATTGCTTCAGTCATGTCCAACTCTATGTGACCCCATAGATGGCAGCCCACCAGGCTCCCCTGTTCCTGGGATTCTCCAGGCAAGAGCACTGGAGAGAGTACCATTTCCGCTATGACAAGCCTAAACTGCATATTAAAAATCAGAGACATTACTCTGCCAACAAAGGTCTGTCTAGTCAAAGCTATGGTTTTTCCATTAGTCATGTATGGATGTGAGAGTTGGACTATAAAGAAAGCTGAGTGCTGAAGAATTGATGCTTTTGAACTGTGCTGTTGGAGAAGACTTTTGAGAGTCCCTTGGACTGCAAGGGGATCCAACCAGTGCATCCTAAAGGAAATCCGTCCTGAATATTCATTTGAAGGACTGATGCTGAAGCTGAAGCTCCAATACCTGGCCACCATTGTAAAAGACCCTGATGCTGGGAATGACTGAAGGCGGGAGGAGAAGGGGACAACAGAGGATGAGATGGTTGGATGGTATCACTGACACAATGGACAGGAGTTTGAGAAGGCTCCGGGAGTTGGTGATGGACAGGGAAGCCTGGCACGCTGCAGTCCATGAGGTCGCAAAGAGAAGGACACAACTGAGCAACTGAACTGAATTGATAAGAGGGATAAATACACACACATATATATGTATATTCTGCAGATTTAATAAGTATAAAGAGGCATTCCAGCACTGTTCTTTTTCTAAAAGAGAACAGCATGACTACATTCACCACTCCCAGATAAATCATGAATGAAGTAGCCAAGAAGGGGGTCAATGTCAGTCAAAAGCCCACTGACTCCTATAGATGAGGCCCTCCAGTGCTACAGTAGGAAATAAATGTTGCCCAGAGGCAGACTTCATGTTTGACTTACTAAAACAAATTACCTTCAAAAGTCTGGGGTGGATCGGGGGATACTTGACTTAAACCTTCTCAACATTATCCAGTAAAGCCTTAGACAAACTGGACCTGTTGGTGAAGGGCAGAACTAGCAACATACAAGAGAAGCTAGCCATTCCTTGTATCGGAGGACCTTTTTAAGTGCAGAATAATCTTTAGTATTTATGGTTCTGTTGTCACAGTTTTGTCAGTTTAGTGATGTCCTATGAGCAGTGGATAACAGATTCCCATTATCATTTTCTTCAGCTAGGTCCCTGAAGCAAGGCATACTAGGGCCCACCTAATTACATATTGTAAAGTTAATCCAAAATTAACTATAGGTCTATAAGAACATTTAATTTTAAGCCCAGATCAAGATTAAACATGCCTTCTCCACTGGCGTCCTATGTACCACATGATGCTCAGCCGTATTATACCTCCTTAAAGAGTCAAGAGACACTAGTTCTAACGGATGCTATTAAAGTCAATTCAAATGCATGGATGTTTAATAATCTCAAGTTATCCTCACTGAGAAGAATGACAATTAGTGAAAACTACTGATCAACAGTTGTACTTGTTCGTTTGTATATCAATACAATCTGGGGGTCCTCATTTCACAAAATACTTATTTTCTTTAGGGAGGGATAGCACCTAGGTGGGAAAAGGCACTGGCGACCCACTCTAGTACTCTTGCCTGGCAAATCCCATGGATGGAGGAGCCTGGTAGGCTGCAGTCCATGGGGTCGCTAAGAGTCAGACACGACTGAGCAACTTCACTTTCACTTTTCACTTTCATGCATTGGAGAAGGAAATGGCAACCCACTCCAGTGTCCTTGCCTGGAGAATCCCAGGAATGGGGGAGCCTGGTGGGCTGCCATCTACTGGGTCACACAGAGTCAGACACGACCGAAGTGACTTAGCAGCAGCAGCTAGGTGAGAGAACTATAGCTAAGTTTTCAGCTTCTTTGCACCTGCCTATGTCATCCATATTTTTCAATGTGCTTTCTTGATCATCAAAATAAGTTACTAAAAGAAAAAACTATCTTATGTATTTTACTGTAACTAGTTTTAAAACATAATAGAGTAAATGAAAAGCATTCCTAAACGTATTCTTACTGTCAACATTAAATGATCAGCACAAACAAAATAGGTTTTTCCCTAAGTTTTTGTTTTGGTTTTTTGTTGTCTAGTAACTGATGTTTCTGTTTTTTCCTTTCTTACAAGTGTTTTACTTTTCACTTATAATGAATGCTGATTTTGCAGATGTAAATAAAACTGAAAGGAAGACAAAGATAACAATTCCCTAGACCAAACAAATTTAACTACCACAATCAAGAATAAAAAAAAAGGCAGGAATTTAAGTATTGTTTTACCTTTTTCAAAAAAAAATCAGCTCCCCAAATTTGGAAGAACTGCTTTAACATTTCTCTAACAAATCTAATTTCATCACTTCAAAAAAGTTTTTATTTTATGATATAAGATATAAATTACTTTTTAAATTATATTTTTTTCAAATGGAGACTAAATTTCTGGGGGAGAAAAAGACTTTGCCAAATATTTGCCCACAAAATGTGCACAGGATATGCACACAATTGTCAGGTCAATATAATCTAAATAACAAATAATACTGTTTTAATCACACTCCAAAACCATCACAAGATGCTGACAATGCTAATAGTTCATCTTTGCCCAA
Organism: Capricornis sumatraensis; assembly: GCF_032405125.1. Lineage (NCBI taxonomy): Eukaryota > Metazoa > Chordata > Mammalia > Artiodactyla > Bovidae > Capricornis > Capricornis sumatraensis. The sequence goes on along the minus strand of NC_091074.1, from coordinate 39,347,864 downwards.
TTTAATGTTTTACTCATTTTGTGAGAGAAGAAATATTTTAAGAAAATTGATGGTTTTATGAAAGACTTAAAAAGAAAACTAATTTTGTCTACAAAAAGAAAAGGCCAATTTCCCAGTGAACATCAAAAGAGACAAAATGAGTGGCCTCAGACCAAAGATAAAATACCTTTTTCCTCACATAACAGTTTTCCCTTCTTTCCAAACATCAAATTACCATAGTAATGCTTAGTTACACCACCACAGTAGCCTCCTACAGGACTTCCCTCCCTGACTACCGTAACAGTCCAGTTCTTCAAGGTTTGATGAATTTACAACTTACAGTCTGAGAGCCTTACAGTGTCTGTATGAATTTATCATTGTGCCTCCCCCCAAATTTATATGCTGAAGTTCTAACCTCCAGTACTTCAGAATGTGACAGTAATCTTCTGGAACACTGTATTTATTTTGTGCTCTCTCCAGTGCCTAATTCAGTTCCTCATATCTCCTAATCTATTACTATCTACTCAATGAATGACTATCTTAGACCTTCTTGGGAAGCGTCTCACAGGAAAGCAAGGATATCAGTTTTCTCTATCTAGAAACAGTTCATCTCCTTATTATTATCCGCCCATGTGGAAAATGAAAGTGAAGTCGCTCAGTTGTGTTCCACTCTTTCTGACTTCATGAACTATAGCCCACCAGACTCCTCATCCATGGAATTTTCCAGGCAAGGAATCTACAGTGGGTTGCCATTTCCTTCTCCAGGGGATCTTCCCAACCCAGGGATCGAACCCCGGTCTCCTGCACTACAGGGATTCTCTTTACTGTCTGAACCACCAGGCAAGCCCTCACCCATGTGGAATCCACTATAATTATTTAAGCACAGTATATCAACTTTACCATACTACATGTCATTTCCAATTGTATTTTTACTGATGCTCTTTTATGCAGGAAACTAATTTGAAAGAGAAAATAATTGTGTTCTTGTTATAAATATGGGGTTGATAATGTTATGTAACAATGTACTAATAACAAAATCAAATGAACTGCTTCTTTAGGCCAAATGTGTTTTAAGAGCACATGTGACTGTTTAGAAAATAATATCATTCACATGCACCATCAAGCCGTCCTGAATTGTACGGGAAGGTGTTTACTTCTTCACTCAATTACAGAATCTTCGGCTGATAGACATGTAGCCTGCTCTAATAACACATAGGAACATTCCCAATCCAATATGTTATCTCTGCCCAAAGATCTTTTGTGAAAAGCACAGAGGGCTTTGTTCAGTTCAGTTCAGTTGCTCAGTCGTGTCCAACTCTTTGCGACCCCATGAGTCGCAGCACGCCAGGCCTCCCTGTCCATCGAGTCCGTGATGCCATCCAGCCCGTGATGCCATCCAGCCATCTCATCCTCGGTCGTCCCCTTCTCCTCCTGCCCCCAATCCCTCCCAGCATCAGAGTCTTTTCCAATGAGTCAACCCTTCGCATGAGGTGGCCAAAGTACTGGAGCTTCAGCTTTAGCATCATTCTTTCCAAAGAAATCCCAGGGTTGATCTCCTTCAGAATGGACTGGTTGGATCTCCTTGCAGTCCAAGGGATTCTCAAGAGTCTTCTACAACACCACAGTTCAAAAGCATCAATTCTTCGGCGCTCAGCCTTCTTCACAGTCCAACTCTCACATCCGTACATGACCACAGGAAAAACCATAGCCTTGATTAGACGGACCTTAGTCGGCAAAGTAATGCCTCTGCTTTTGAATATACTATCTAGGTTGGTCATAACTTTTCTTCCAAGGAGTCAGCGTCTTTTAATTTCATGGCTGCAGTCACCATCTGCAGCGATTTTGGAGCCCAAAAAAATAAAGTCTGATACTGTTTCTACTGTTTCCCCATCTATTTCCCACGAACTGAGAGGGCTTTGTGCATATTGTAAATATACAAAATGGAGCAACTCAACCTGAGTCAAGTCTATGATATCAGACTTCAGATGTAATCTGGAGAAAATTATCTGCTCTTAACACAGGACAGTATCTTCCGGAGGCAATTAACTGCTACTCTCCAGCTTCAAATCCCTTAATCTAAAACCTAGACAATGGGTGCATTTCTTTGGAAAGCAGAGCCCCTCCACCACAGCAGCTAAAGACCTGAATCAATGTGAAATTACATTTCAAGGCCTTCCATAAATATCTCAGAGCACCAAGCCTTGCAGACATGTAATCAACTCTGGGGACAGCCTCTACTCTGACAACACATTTATGCATTCAAAGTTACCTGACATGCAAAGAGGACTGCAGGGATGAAACAGGGCACTGCCTACATGCCAGAAATTTGGAACACAACAAAACCTGACTTCTACCTTTCCCTTCCCCAGCAACAACCACCACTGGGCTCAGGCACTACAATGAAGCAGTGTGTTAAAGGAAGAAAGGAAACCAGAAACAAGGGAAGGGAAAAGAAATACTGAAAAGAGCCAAGGAAATGGGAGGGAAGGTATTACATGTGAGCAATCTAGTAGTAATACATTGAGATAAACTTCATCGATTTTTTGTTTGTTTTACAAATAAGGTAGGCAAGATGAGCGATGATGAGTCAAGGAGCCCCCCAAACTACCTTTGCGTAGGTGAGAACTTGCCTGTGGAAAGGAACTTATGATACCCCCTAACCTCTGCTTCTCTCTACATAAATAAACAAAAATATAGTTATCAACACTGCTCAGGTAGCAGAGTAACTAGAAGTCACCAGAACTCACTGCAGAGCACCTTGAGATATAGCTATCTATATTAAACATAAGATAACTAAATATATAGTTTCTGCTAATCAGAAACCCCACTTTAGGCTAGATTCTAAAAAAGAAAGATGCCAAAAGGTTAAGAAAACTTTTTGAGAGTGAAACGTGGAAATGAGAAAATCCAACACATTAACTTGTCCAACTACTGGGGAACAGTCTGCCATTTCCTAGGATACCAGAAACAGGACTTAAAAGGCAATGAAATTAAACAATACACTCATCACAAGAAGGAGTATGTAAGCAATACTTCTGAAGCCTGATCTTGATTGGCAACTTTTTCTGTAGAGCAAGACAGCAAACTTTTCAGACTCTGAAGGCTATCCATCTCTATCTCAACTATGCAACCAATCAACTATGTCACTGCTTCCGTGAAACCAGATGCCAACAGTAAGAATGCACCACAGACAAAAGGAATGAGTGCGGCTGTGCTCCAATTAAACTTTATGGGCACTGACATTTGATTTTCATGTAATTTTCACGTCATGAAGTGTTATTCTTTTGATTGCGTTTTTCGACCATTTAAAAGTGTACAAACCATCCAAAGCTCTTAAACTTCAGGGGAAAAAAAACAGGCTGCGGCAGAAAGATTTGGCCCATGGCCCTTAAGTTTACAAATCTCTGCTTTTAAGGATTTTCCTGTCAACTGTGAGGAGCAGAGTGTGCAGTACAGCCCAGTCTAGATAAATGTCGCCCATTTATAAACTAGCCCATTAGCAAGCAGGAAATCTGGGCATCCCAGACAAAATTATCTCCACCACCCTCCAAAGCTTCCAGCCCCTCCCTCAGGCAAGGGTGCAGGTGCAGTCATCTTGAGCTTTGCATTGCATTAGAACTCTAGCCAAGGAACTTCAAGTTTTGGGTTTTTTTTTTAATTCAACTGCCTAATTCTACCAAGGGCTAAAGCAAGTATTAAGCAAATTCAGATGATGCAATTCTTATATAAAGTTCACTTTAGTCACCTATACCCAAACGCACATGTAATCCTGAAATCCCCACTGCATCACCTTGTAAGTTTTTCACACTAGATGTTATTTATTCTTAAAAGGCAACCTAAATGAGAAATGTCCAGAGAAAAGGAGTGTTTACACCATGGCTGTCCAACAAAGCTGGATGACAAGTTTGGCCACTTTTCAGATTATTCCCCTCTCCACATCAAAAGAACTTGGAGAGGTTTCCTTCTAGGCTGGTGAAAGTAAGGTCCTCTCATCTGGTATCTCTGAAACACTAGCTGCCACCCGCTCCCATTTCGCCCAAAGCACACAGCGCCCATACCCAGGTTCCGCCCTAGCAGAGCGACCTCAGCACCCCCAGCCGCGGAGATGGAGGGAGACGTCCCGCCGCCCTCGACTCGCCCGCGGACACTGAGGAGCGGCGGCCACCTCCGGCCTTCGCACGGCCCCTCCTCCTCTCCGCAGTCCCAGCTTGAATTTCCACGCGATCTACAGGAAAGAATAGCCCAGCCTTTGTGCCTCTGTAAGAACGCAAGCAAGAATTTACACCATCACCACCGGTGAAACAAACACACACACATACACGCACAGCGAATTCAGAGCAGCGCTTCCCTAGAAACATCCGGCATCCCAAGGCTGCGAAATTGCAGACAAAGGCGCCCCACTGGCGCGGGCTGGGGGGCGGGGGGGAGGGCGAAGGGGGGGAGGCGAGAGAAAAATGCTCCCACCAACGCGGACACGAGATGTTAAGGGCACGGGCGCTAGGGGGAGGGGTGAGGAGTGGGGGCGGGTACCAGTGAGCCGCCCGTTCTGGGTGCCCCGCTGCAGCCGAGGCGAGGATCGCCAGTCTAGGGGCGCATCCCCATCCCCTGCCGACCCTCGCGGAGCGATCGAGTGGGCGTCCGGCCTGAGCCGCGGCCAACAGCAACAGGCGACCGTGCCAGGCCCGGGGCTCCCCTCCCTGCCACCCTTACTATGCCCTACCAGGCGAACGAAAAGATGAAACTTTTCAGTCTCTTAAGAGTCAACAAGAGCAAAAGAGGAGGGAAGTGGATTAAAGAACCAGGACGACAGCTCGGAAACCCTGCGAGTCGCAAAGGAAACTTCCAGACTCCCATTCTTTTCAAGAGCCAAAGAAGCAGCGACTTCTCGGTAGCGCGGGGTGGGGCAAGCTCACCCCTCCCGCCGCCCGCGCCGAGCGCCCAGCCCCCGGCACCCGCGCACCTTCCCAGCCGGGGCGCGCGCAGGCCGCGGGGGCGCGCTCCGGCCTCCCGGCCCGGGCCCCGGCGCCGCTTACCCGGCTCGCGACGGCCGCCCTCGGCGGGAACGCTAAAGGGGCGGAGGGTGGGGACGCGGGGAGCCTCGCCTCGCCCACGCTTGCTCTCTTCTGTCCCGAAGTAACGGCCCGGCGAGGAGCTTCGGAATGAACGCGCACAGACGCTCCCGCGCGACCGAGAAACTTAATCCCGCCCGAGCACCGGCGGCCCGAAGCCAGCTTCAGCCTCCGTCGCCCCCTCCCGCTGCGTGCGCCGCACTTGCGCTAACCGGGGCTGCCGCGGAGGCGGCGGCGTTGGCGGCGGCGAGGCTCGGGCCGCCCGGGCTGCGTGACGCCTGCGGCCGGCGGGGCGGCGGGCGCGCCTCGGCCAATCAGGGGGCGCGGCCCAGCCGGCCCGCCGGGGGTTTAAACCAGCTCGGCGGGCGCTCGGCCTGGGGTGTGGGGAGTGGGCTACGCGAGGTTGTTGGGGAGAAGCCCCGTTTAATTCCAATGTCAAATTTTAAAAAAAGAAGCGTTCATTTGGACAAGTCTGCCCCATGCAATATTTGGGATATTCTTCTACACTAAATTCTTATACACTTCCCTGGTGGTTCAGATGGTAAAGCATCTGCCTACAATGCGAGAGACCTGGGTTCAATCCCTAGGTCGGGAAGTTCTCCTGGAGAAAGAAATGGCAACCCACTCCAGTAGTCTTTCCTGGAAAATCCCATGGACGGAGGAACGTAGTAGGCTGCAGTCCAGGGGGTCGCAAAGAGTCGGACACGACTGAGCAACTTCACTTTCACTTTCTATACACTAAAAAACTGTTTATCTGAAATTCGAATTTAACTGAGCAGCCTTGATTTTATTTGCTGAATCTGGCAACCTTTGGGAACTGGTAGGCCTTATTTCTGAGAACCTCTTTTTTTTTTTTTTTCTTTTTAATCCCAACGGAAAGGGCAACCCACTCCAGTATTCTTGCTTGGAGAATTCCATGGACTGACTACAGTCCATGGGGTCACAAAGAGGTGGACACGACTGAGCGACTAACACACTTTCTCTCTCTCTCCCTCACACTCTGTCACAGTCTGTCTGTCTCTCTCTGCTTGTTAAAGTGATGAGAAGCACTTTAATGAGGATGCCTGGGCGCTAATCTCACTTTGTAAAAAAGTAACTTTTAGCGCATCAGTGTCCATTTTTTGTCAATAATCGAACTAAAAGACATAAAGGAAAAAAGGTAAGAAGGCTTCAGAATTACAAGGTGCCAGAAAAAGCATGTTTATTTCTATCTTATGCCGATTAAGATTATCTTTCTGAAATCCTCGATTCATGAGTCCCAGGAATCTTGTCTGGGAAAGAAAATTCCTCCCTTTCAATACATAAGTGTAACATTAGGGCATACATCAAAGGATACGCAGAAGCCCAATTAAAATGTTTAAAGAATGTATTTAATATCCTGAATTAAAGATCTATTTTTCCTTGGCAGAATTGTATTTTTGATTTGTCTTTAAAAAGCGATTTGTATATATTTCTACAATATTCACCAACTATTTGAGGGGAAATAGGTTATAAAATAGACAAGACTTCAGGGGGAAATTGGTTTGAGTTTTTAAATGGATATTTTCAGAAAGCTACAAAATAGAACATGTGCCTGCAAATGACTAGGAATTGAGTAAAGTGACCTCAGTGCCCTGGATGGAGTATCCTCAGCCCAAGCACCCTTGTGCTTTTATAACCATGAATCCGCCTAGTTTTCCCCACCAGTGAAAGAAAAATACTGACTAGATTTCTTCATAGTATATGGATATTCATTTCCTCTGAGTCTTTTGAAAATAAAAGTTGAGATGTAGTAAGTGGAAACTCATCCCAGCTTAAGGTTTCCCCTTATCTCTTCCGCACACCTCTGCATTGTGTAACCTTTCAATCAGCACTCTCAGGCTTCAACATTCTGAAGAAGAGACAGAAGAGGAGGAAGAAAGAGAGAGAGAGGGAAGGCGGGAGAAAGGTAGGAAGGAAGGAGAAAGGAAAGGAAAGGATGGAGGGACAAAGGAAAAAAGAAAATAACCTTCCTGAGCATCTCCTTTCTCATCAGCTACCACACTTTCCCCTTTTCCTTCACAGTTAAGTTTGTTGAAACCAACTAACCGAGTCTGGCTTCCTGGTCCATCAGGGCACTAAAGGGACTTTACTAGGGACACAGTGATCTTCCATCCAGTAAATCCAATGGATAGGTTTCTCGCCTCCTATTCCTATCTTCTCAGGTGCATCCATAACTATTGCACATTCTCTCCCTGAACTGTTCCCCTCCCCTTGTCTTTCCAAGCAATCACCTTCTCTTGGTTTTACGCCTTCCTCTTAGGGGCAGATGTGTGAGTCCTGAAGCTCATACAATTTGAGACTCTGCTTTAAGAAAAGAAAAACAAAGATATCCTTCTTGTGAAAATTTTTCAAAACTACGGTACCATGTAAACCTGTTGCTAGGACTTTTCCCAGATAAATTTCCCAGAATCATCACCTTTATTAGCTGCAAAGCGCTCTGCCTTTGTCAGACCACTCTTCAATATTCTTTGCCAACTAATCGCTCCTTAATCTTTAAATGGAATTCCTCAAGACTCAATGATAGGCCCTGTTTTCTTTTTAACTCTATCTCTAAATCAGTTCATTCTCACCTCTAGTTGATCATTTATTGGTTAAGGATTCCTAAGCTGTTATCTTCAATCCAGACTTCTTCATCTATCTGAGTGTTTATTTGACTTTCCTGTATATATCTGTCTCAAACCTAGATTACTCAAAATGGAGCCATGATATTTCTGCTCAGGCCATCTTTCACAGTTCAATATTTCGGTGAATAGCACTGCCATGGACTTTACTCCATGTTTCCCATAATTAGGATAAACCCATTGAGATACATTCTCATCTATACGCTTGTTCCGTAGTATTCATCCTAATCGATACATTTAGTTTATGTATTTAGTTATATATGCAATCTTTCCGTTCTCTCTTAGACCATAAACTACTTGAGAGAAGTGCCTGCATCACCATTTTATCCTCAGAGCACAGAAAAATATATCATATCTAATTAGTGTTCAGTTGACATAGGCTAAATACACAAATGCAAAAATGAATGATTTATCTATGTAACTTTTGTTTTCTTGTTGTAGAGTCATCTCCAGGCATCCCATTTGGAAAGAATTCTCTTATTGCTTAAAAATTCCAGATGATTCCTCCTCTTTGAAGAGCAAAGCCCTTCCATTTGTCCTTTTCCAAATCTGGTTATTCTCAGATGTAAAGAAAGTGCGTGAAATACTAGTTTGTAGAAGTACAGAAGGAAAATGATGCCATAACTAGCTACTAAAGGTATTCTGAGAGTCTTGAAAGGCAAAATGGCATTTCAAGAGTACACAAATTTAATATTTTGGTTTATCGCAAATCTATACATGAGATTAAAATAATGGATTGGTTTAAAAGACACTGTTGTTCTGGTCTCATTTAGCAAAGCAAATTGTACATGCCCACCTTAAATGGTAATACATCAGAGGTCAAAAAAGCATTTTGTTTCCATTGCTTCTTCCATAAAGCTATCCAGCACTGGGATGATTCCACTCAGGATCATCTCCTTTTGAAGTACACTCGTATTATTACTGCTGTTTTCTCTTACACTTGTTCTAACCCAGACACAAGCTTTCTGGTAGTAACAAGACAGTGTGGTTTATTGCACTGGTTTAAAAAATGGTTTTTTAATTAAAATAAAATCTTACAGAAAAAGCCCAAGTATAACGCAGATAAAGTAGAGCTGCTCTCCTCTGTGAGGTGGGTTTAAACTCACTCCCTGTGTATAGATTAATGATTCTTTCTATTCTTTCTATTTCATGTAAAGCACAGTCTTCGGATCTAATGATGAGGGAATTAGGCACATTGTCTGTATCCCAGTTGTTTTCCTAGGGAAGCATTCTGCACACTAATTTGTTTCTATCAAATCTGAATAATGTTCAGACCAATTTTGTAAGGGAAAAATTCTGTGGACTCCCAGTATTAGCTAGATTTTTTAAAAATAATTTAACAAGTATTGATACAAATATCAATTAAGTTTATAAAACTTGGATACTGGCAAAAGGTCCAATTTGTCTACTCAAAACCCTTAGTGTTTGCCAGAAAGAAATCCTGGAAATTCCATGTACGATCCATCAAGATAGAAAGTTGCCTCCCAGGCAAAAGAGTCTTTGTTCTGCTTTCGACAGCGATCCAGTCCTTCCCTCACTTGGTAGATGTTACTACAGGGCCCCCAGGTCAGTATTGTGTATGAACCAGATCCTTTTCCCAGGACCAAATGACTTTGGAGGAATTCTAATTGTAGGCCAATGGTTTATTTCCATATCTTTAAACAGCTGTGTCTGTTACTAACTAATAATGCTCCATTTAAATGCAAACTAGATGATGTGTTTACGTCTCTTCCTGCCTAAGGATTAGCTAATATATAACAAATATTCATTTTTTAGTTATTATAGTTTGCAGAAAGGTTTTTATATTCAGTGTTAGCTGGATAACTTTATGATTTTAAGTGGCCTCTAGCTGGAGAAGGAAATGGCAGCTCACTCTAGTATTCTTGCCTGGAGAATCCTAGGGACAGAGGAGTCTGTTGGGCTGCTGTCTATGGGGTTGCACAGAGTCGGACACGACTGATGTGATTTAGCAGCAGCAGCAGTTTCTCAACTAAAAGAAAGGAGTTTGGATACTTTTTTTTTTTTTTCTGTTTGTTCAATGTTAGAAAAAAATAGGCCATTTTAAACAACCTTTAACTTCTTTTGATAATTGAAAACAGACAAGATTGAAAAAAGAAGAATGTTAGGATAATAAATATATGTCTACAAGAAATCCATTAGGAGGAAAGAATGGCTGAGAGAGAATCCCAGGCATGTGAAAAATGTAAAAATTATATCTCTTTTGAGAACATGTAGAGTAATTTGTCTCTCTTCATATAACAAACTGTTTATAGAAAATAGAGGCACTGCATACTGTGTGTGTGACTGGGTCTTATCAGGGGAAGAAAGAAAGGGCATTGGGAGGTCATGACCATCTGACCTTGACTCTGTTTACTCATGGACCCACAGAATTCTGGTGCAGTGAAGAAAAGCTAGGAGAAAGCTTTAGGATGAGCTTTTTTTTTGGGTGGACACATCCAAGTAATCTGAGTCGAGTTTATACCAGCTAGAATGACATTTGGAATCTCTCTCCTGTAAAGTATTTCCTCTGCATCATGTATGCTATTAGAGTATAAATCAGTTGTCCAAAAAAAAGTCAAAATAAATAAGCAATAGCCATAATGAGAACTTGCTTAAGTCATATCATAATTTTTAGGTAATACACCTCCTTTGTGATGACAGAAAGAATAGGGAAAAGAAATTGTGTCTTTGAGAGTGCCACTGGGCAACTAGATCACACTTTACCTGAAGTCCATGCCCTCGTTTCTATTTTCACTTACATGAGACAAAAAATATCCTTTAGTTCTTAAACTAGTGTGAATTGTGTCTTCTGTTATTGGCAACTAAAAGCTTTCAGACTGGTGAGACATACATATCAAGCCATTCACAATGATCTAAACAGTACTTTCAACTTCCTAGGAACACACTGGGTTCCATCATCTAGTGGGAGTTGTTAAAAAATAGCTAGGAATATGGGAAAGACAAGAGTTTCCACAGGTGAAACTCACCAAGAAATGTGATATATTTCTGATTATACTACAAACGTGCAGGGAAAACTGTAAGCTTGTTTCAGAGGATGTAGCTCTACAGACCAGGTTTTCTTTGAGTCTCTGCATTTCTACCATAATTATGATTCACTGTAGTCCTTTCCCTATTTCTCTTGCTTTCCATCTTCCTCTGAAAATATTTGTTTAAATCGGTTCCTTGAAAGTCTGGTGGTCCTTAATGTTCTGATCTATTTAATAAAGAGGCAATAAACAGTTCTAGTCTCTATCCTTGGAAGCCTTCTTGACCCATGTGCTTCACTTTTGAGGAAATAACATGTAGGAGACCCTAATCTCCAGAAGGAGGAGGTCTCGGCTTATAGTCATTGAAATGTTTACAAAGGACGTCTCTGGGTGTTTATCTGAGAAATAGATGATAGATGCCTGGCTGTCAGTTCTGTATGAAAGCTTTGTGTGTGTGTGTGTGTGTGTGTGTGTGTGTGTGTGTGTGTGTGTGTGTGTGTGTATCTGTCTGTCTGTCTGTCTTTATGCATGTGTGTGGTGATAATGGTAATGTTGATTGTCCTAATCCCCATATTTTGGACCTGACATTTCATTTCTATTCTGCATCGTACCTTGTTTCCAGCTTCTTTGCAGTTTTTTTAGCTTCTTCACAGTTTCCAGCTTCTTAGCAGTTATAGAAGATAATTCAGTTCTTTCCAGCTATAGCATTGTAGGCTCTTGGGTAGTGTTTCTCAAACTGTCTATGCAGAGTCCGATTTTGCATTTTGAACTCCCAGTGTATGTCTGCCCATTGTGCTTAAAATGGATTACTAAAAAAGTGATTGCATGCATGATGTTGCATCAATGTTAAATTAATATAAAGATATTCAAAGCAACTTGAAATGTCAGTGTGGACCAAGCTGTAGACCACATTTTGGGGAGCAACTCTGCAGGGCCTTGCTACTCCAAATATGGTCCATAAGCCAGAAATATTTGCATTGCTTGGGAGCTTGTCAGAAATGCAGAATCTCAGTTATCACCCCAAAATTCTGAATTTGCGTCTTCAGTTTAACCAGACCTCCAAGTGCCCATTAAAGTCCTTAGGAAGTTTCCACTCTTTCATCTCTTTCTTGTCTTCTGGGAATGTGCTGCTGTATCTTTACCTGAAAAGATTTCTCTTCAGCTCGCATCTCCTCCTCATTCAGGTCACAGGTCAAATGTCACATCTGTGAAGAAGGCCTCTCTTCTGCTCCAACAGAAGCAGTAGTCTGTCTCATGCCACATTACCCTGTATTCAGTTCAGTTCAGTTCAGTTCAGTCGCTCAGTCGTGTCCGACTCTTTGCGACCCCATGAATCGCAGCACGCCAGGCCTCTCTGTTCATCACCATCTCCCGGAGATCACTCACACTCACGTCCATTGAGTCTGTGATGCCATCCAGCCATCTCATCCTCGGTCGTCCCCTTCTTCTCCTGCCCCCAATCCCTCCCAGCATCAGAGTCTTTTCCAATGAGTCAACTCTTCACATGAAGTGGCCAAAGTACTGGAGTTTCAGCTTTAGCATCATTCCTTCCAAAGAAATCCCAGGGCTGATCTCCTTCAGAATGGACTGGTTGGATCTCCTTGCAGTCCAAGGGACTCTCAAGAGTCTTCTACAACACCACAGTTCAAAAGCATCAATTCTTCGGCACTCAGCCTTCTTCACAGTCCAACTCTCATATCCATACATGACCACAGGAAAAACCATAGCCTTGACTAGACGGACCTTAGTCGGCAAAGCGATGTCTCTGCTTTTGAATATGCTATCTAGGTTGGTCATAACTTTTCTTCCAAGGAGTAAGCGTCTTTTAATTTCATGGCAGCAGTCACCATCTGCAGTGATTTTGGAGCCCAAAAAAATAAAGTCTGACACTGTTTCCACTGTTTCCCCATCTATTTCCCATGAAGTGATGGGACTGGATGCCATGATCTTAGATTTCTGAATGTTGAGCTTCAAGCCAACTTTTTCACTCTCCTCTTTCACTTTCATCAAGAGGCTTTTTAGCTCTTCTTCACTTTCTGTCATAAGGGTGGTGTCATCTGCATATCTGAGGTTATTGCTATTTCTCCCAGCAGTCTTGATTCCAGCTTGTGCTTCTTCCAGCCCAGCGTTTCTCATGATGTACTTTGCATATAAGTTAAATAAGCAGGGTGACGATATACAGCCTTGACGTACTCCTTTTCCTATTTGGAACCAGTCTGTTGTTCCATGTCCAGTTCTAACTGTTGCTTCCTGACCTGCATACAGATTTCTCAAGAGGCAGGTTAGGTGGTCTGGTATTCCCATCTCTTTCAGAATTTTCCACAGTTTATTGTGATCCACCCTGTATTACTTCCTTTTAAATGTTTATCACTTTCCAGAATGCTTGCTGTCCTCCCTCCTGTCTCCCAACCCCAGCTAGACTCTAAACCCCATGAGAGCAGAGATCTTGTCTGTCTTGTGTCTTGTCTTTCAACCTGTGCGAGCACAGTGCCTGGAAAGTGGTAGGTTCTGTTGGCAACGCTAGGTGTGTTACTTCTGTTGACTCATGACTTAACTTGCCCACCACTGGCTCCTCTTGCCTCCTGTTTCTGTATATTGTTTTCATTGTGTGTCTCTCTGAATTTGTAATAGAAAATCCAACATAAACTGACTTAAATAAAATGGATGCTGGTTTATGTCCAGAGGAAACCCAGTAATCAGGCATAAATCAGTTAGGGCTCTGGCCCTTTTGGCTCTGACTCTTTTGACCCCACCCATCTCCATGTGTCAGCTTCATATTCAGGCTGGCAGCTAGGTAAACAGGGCAGTCCCAGATGTCACATACACACAAAATGCTGTTCACAGACCATCCAGCATGCTCACTTGCTTTTAAAACCCAATTAAACTCTGTCCTCACACCTCCTGCAGCATTCCTTCAACACTCCTTAGACTGAATTAGATTACATGTCTATTCACAATTCAAAATACTTATACACAAATAGAGAGTTGTATAATCACAAGCAATAAAATGTACACATCTCAAGTGTGCATTTCAGTCCATTTTGATAATTATATAGACACCAACAAATCAAGATGTCAGATATATCACCCACAAAGTTGCCTTGGGTCCTTTGTAGTTAATCAGATGAGTACCAGCCTTGCTGGGTGAGCCATACTGAAGTTGGAGGAAAAAGGAATAATCAGGAATACTGATCCTGCCCTTATTTAAAATGCTGATGTTTTATTCATTATTTACCTCAAATTTATTTTTTAACATTGCATTAAAATATGATTTATTTTGATCATTAGGTGTTTTTGGTACCCCTCTTTTAAATTTTGTGCCAAGGCGAACGCCATACTCTCTTCACTCACCTCTTCTGTTGCAACCCTGTGTTCAATGAACCTCTCTCTGTCTAGCTATCTCTGTCTCAATATGATTTCTCCACGTGACCTGTCTACATGATGACCTCAGGATGGCCAAACTTCTTCCGTTGTAGCTGAAGGCTCACAGTGTAAGTGTTCAAGAGAAGCCAAAAGGCCAGGGGCATTCCCTATCTGATTTAGGCTCAGAAGTCACCCAGAGCTACTTCTGCCATGTTTCATTCATAATGACAGTCACAAAGACTCACCAGGTACAAGGAAAAGGGACAGATACTCTATCTCTTTATAGGAAGAATGTCAAAGAATTTGAAGACATATTTTAAAACTGTCATGGAGCCTGGTGGCTTTTATGGCCAATTTGAAGTATTAATAAATAGACCTTATCTTCAAGTACTAAAATTTCCCAACCAAATGAATTTTTAAAAATTTTACCTTACATTCAATTTAAAGTATCCTCTTTGCTCCAAGGTGTAGTTGGATGGTTTTGGTTTTATTCATTACCTCCTTTCCATTCACTCACTGCTATTTCTGGCTCTTCCAAGTTAAGGATAAGAGAAGCTGGGAATCAGACAAAAAAGAGCACAAACGTATTTTTTTTTACTTGGCCAGATGTTGAAAACTCTCTTCCATGGCAGGTAGCCAAAGGCAAACTCCATCTCTTAAGGGGTGATTTAGTGATCTGAAGACCTCTTCCACTCTGGCTCCCTGGACCTCTGCCCAGTTTAGAGATGATGTACACTCCTGCTGACCTCCTAAGACCCAGTCAGCTCCTGCTTTCCTGGCACATCCTTTACAGCCCCTTCCTCTGAGGGTCTGTACATCCAGGCATGAAGTTCTTTGGAGAAAGCCTTTCAAAATGGGGCCAGTCTAGAAGCATTACTTTCCAAGTTCTCTTTATGACAAACCCCCAATCCATTCAAATCTATAAATTGGTTTTGGACCAACCATCTCAGGCAATTCAAGACAGCCTGTCACATTCAAACTTTTCTAGGGGAGAGTCAGGCTCTCATCTCTATGATATACTTCTCATACTCTGGAGAACCTCAATTAAGTTCCCTAAAAGATTTTTGCACCACACTCTGTTTTAATAGCACCACCAGATCAGACCTAAATTTTCACAGCTCAGAAACATCCAGTCTGTGTGAGGAAATGCCTCCCCTCCACAGACTTTATTTTCTTGGGCTCCAATATCACTGCAGATGGTGACTGCAATCATGAAATTAAAAGACACTTGCTCCTTGGAAGAAAAGCTATTACAAGCCTAGACAGCACATTAAAAAGCAGAGACATTACTTTGCTGACAAAGGTCCATCTAGTCAAAGCTATGGTTTCTCTAGTAGTTATTTTGGATGTGAGAGTTGGACCATAAAGTAAGTTAAGCACTGAAGAAGTGATGCTTTTGAACTGTGGTGTTGGAGAAGACTCTTGAGAGTACCTTGGATTGCAAGGAGATCCAACCAGTCAATCCAAAAGGAAATCAGTTCTGAATATTCATTGAAAGGGCTGATGCCGAAGCTAAAGCTCCAATACTTTGGCCACCGGATGCGAAGAACTGACTCCTTGAAAAGACCCTGATGCTAGGAAAGATTGAAGGCAGGAGAAGAAAGGGACGACAGAGGATGGCGTGGTTCGATGGCATCACCAACTCGATGCACATGAGTTTGAGCAAGCTCTGGGAGTTAGCGAAGGACAGGGAAGCCTGGCGTGCTGCAGTCCATGTGGTGGCAAAGAGTCAGATATGACTGAGCAACTGAACTGATTTTTGTTCACACAAATCAGAATTGGTGAGTAATTCTCTTGAAGTTCCATTTGTTTTGGTGGAAGATTTTGAAAAAGCATGACTTTGCCCAGTATGAGCAATAGAAGAGAAATGTGTAGTATTTTCTACCAAGGGTACAATTTTCTCCAAAGAAAGCCTCACTCTGAAAAACCCCTGTGGATTCCTACTTGATGGCTTTGAAAATAGATGATAAGTGAAGCATATCAGGATTTGTGTTGATTTCTTAGTAAGTGCCATGGGAATGTGTCTAGCTCTTCTGTTTAGAATATGTGAATCAGATATCCCTGGGGTCCGGAGATTGGGATTTCATCAAAGTTTCAAGACAACAAAAATATCCCAGTTAACACTGATACAGATCCTGTTATCCCATATTAAGGGCCACATCTTACAGTATATGTTGCTTTATCATGTCCCATTTGTCTCATTTCTTGCATCAATATCAATTTGTTTTAACTGATATAGCTTTATATTGTATTTTAATAACTAGTACCCTCCACTACTATTTTTTTCCTCAAAACTCTCATAGATTTCCTCACCTGATAGAATTTTTAAAATATATACCTTAACTCATGGAAATCAAGAATATTAGAAAATCCAAATGGAATTTGTACTTTATTTTTTCTTTTAATAGAGTCTAAAGTTATTTGCATCTCTTTTAAAACTAACAACATAAGCAGATTTTATGAAATCTATATTTTAGAGACAAATAGAAAAAGCAGTAGCGGCTTTGAGATGTAGTCCTCTACCCATCCCCCAATTTCCCTTTAAAAATGTAATGTCAGCCAGAGGTCAACTACCAAGTTAATTCACTATATAGATATTAAGTGAGTTATGAGATCTGCTTTGTCATTTATAGTTTAAAAATACATGCTTACCTAGGGGAAGCTGGAAATTGAAGAACAGTGATGAAGAGGAGAATAGAAAAGCGAAACACTTTTAAACTACATGCTGCATCTATTTTATCATCCATACCTTTTAAAGTCTTTGCTTCCCAGTATTAGTTCTTAATCTTCTCAGCGTGGTAATGATAACTGAAATTTAAAAAATATTTATCCATGGATAAAGCAAAGGATTTAAATTATCTGTAGACTAAATAATTCACCTATGAAAGGTCTTATCTTTGTTTTCAGGAATGATGCAATTAATGAACACAGAGATTATACTTTCTAAAAAGGTTTATAAAATGAATGAACATGGAACATTCTTAGTAATCTTGGTTCAGTAATAAGATTGTAAAATTGAAAAGGGCAAGGTGAAAAATTTGACAAGAGCAAACTAACCCATCAGTAATATTATCTCAAAGGAATAGTTGAGATATTTCAAACTTTGCAGGGCTTTACCTCTTCATAATATTCTCTGAATTTCGGCTCTTTATCTCTGTGATATATGCCATAGTCTTTGTGAAATAGGTCAATGATTGAAGAAAATTTGGTCTCAATAAGTACAGGTTTACTTATATTTGATACCAATTATAAGTTTGAGGGTTTTCTCTTTTATCTTATATTGCAATTACATTACACATGATTGACAACATGTGAAGACAAAGCTTACATGAACAATATTCAGTACATTTAGTATATTGTTTAACATTTTTAGAATAAGAAAATTTTAAAAGATTAATTGGCACGTATGTGGGAATGTGTATTATATGATGATTATATATGTGTAGCAGGCAAGTTCACTGAAATATTCTGAAGGGCTTTTTGGCTTAGACATATCAGGTAAACTTGGAAAAGAAAGAACTAGATTACGAACTGCATTCACTTGAAAGACAAGTTGGATATAGAGCTCAGAGAAATTTGGTACTAGGTCACTGGACAAAATGCCTCATTTTATTTAAAGCAGACATATCTTTTGCTCTGTTGTTTTACTTTAATTAAGTAATGAATATCCTTGATCACAGTAGGGACTAGATGATAGGTGGATGACTGCCATTCATTATTTAGTAAATGATAACTAAGTACCTGGTAAGTGCCCCACTCCGAGTTCCTTACAGGAACAGAGACTATGTAGGTCCATCTCCCAAGACACTCATATCGCAAAGGGGAAGGCAGGTAGGACGACAGCAATGTGGCTATATTGTCCATGCAGACAAGGCCTCATTAGCATTTCTGTAATGGCATTAGTCAGAACAGGCAATGGCACCCCACTCCAGTACTCTTGCCTGGAAAATCCCATGGACGGAGGAGCCTGGTGGGCTGCAGTCCATGGGGTTGCTAAAAGTCAGACACGACTCAGTGACTTCACTTTCATTTTTCACTTTCATGCATTGCAGAAGGAAATGGCAACCCACTCCAGTGTTCTTGCCTGGAGAATCCCAGGGACAGGGGAGCCTGATGGGCTACTGTCTATGGGGTCGCACAGAGTTGGACATGACTGAAGCAACTTAGCAGCAGCAGCAGCAGCAAAAGCATTAGAGGGCTACCGAAGGGCTTTAAGATGGACGAGAACATTATCAACTTGATAAATCTCAGAGACCAAAAAAGTAGAGGGAAATTACCTTTTCAGGACAAGACCTTCTGTCTCTTCTTTTTGAGGTCAAATGCAAAAGGCATTTTTTGCACTTTGTTTTGAGACTTTTTTTTTTTTTTTGAAGTCTTTGGACAGACCCAGACTTAGGGTTCTGAGGCAAAGAGGGGAAGGAATGCACCTGCCAGAGAGAGCTGACTGCATACATGATATGTACCTCATGTACATATAGGGTGATATGTACATCAAAAAAACACAGGAATATTAGTCCCTTTCTATGGCCATGTCAGGGCTTCCCAGGTAGCTCACTTGGGAAAGAATCCACCTGCAATGCAAAAGACCCTGGTTCTATTCCTGGGTCAGGGAATTCCCCTGGAGAAGGGATTGGCTACCCACTCCAGTATTCTTGGGTTTCCCTGGAGGCTCAGATAGTAAAGAATCTGCCCGCAATGCAGGAGATCTGGGTTTGATCCCTGGATTGGGATGATCCCCTGGAGGAGGGCATGGCAACCCACTCTAGTATTTTTGCCTGGAGAATCCCCATGGACAGAGGAGCCTAGCAGGTTACAGTTCATGTGGTCACAAAGAGTCAGACATGACTGAACGACTATGCACAAGCACATGGCTATGTTCACAACAGTTTTCAGCAAAAATCTGGCTTCTGCCTATCATGTGCTCAGTATCTATCTGTTGCTTATAAAACTTGTCCCAGTTCCTAACTGAAAGTCATCTCTACAACCAATGATCTATTATCTCAGGTTTCTGGACTTCTCAGGGTCCCCACCAATGATGTCCCAATACCTACACACACTACATGTACTACTTACAGCAAGGACTGTACTGTGAACACTTTCCTATACCACCTCTGCTATTACCAACGCCACAACTACTACAATTTCCACAATCATCTCCACTACCCTGCGCCCTTATAATCAACACCAACGTCATCCTAACAACCAAAGTAAAATATAAATGTATACATTTTGCTACCATTCAAATACCCTGGAAAGCATGAATTTTATTGGGGAACGCCCTTGGGATCAACATCTGGATGAGGGGGTCTTGACAGAAGTAGGGCTGGGCAAAGGGAGGTGGTGAATGTTAGAGAATGTCAGTTAAACACTCAGTAGGTCATACAGGCTGCTCCGAAACTAAAATGGCCCTTTAGAGTGGTCCCACCTTGAAGAAAGGGGTCTGGTCTTTTATAAGTTTATGGAAATTGCCTAAGTTGTTAACACTATTCCCAAAGATTGTTTCAACATCATCATCCTTGCCTGTATCTTCGTGGGCTTTGCTTTTGTTTGTTAATTTTTTCAGATATTTTCCTAATTCTGTATTTGTTCTCCAAAAATATATATATATATATTTAGTAGGGTCTGCCCAATTGCCCTTCTCTCTAGACACAAAAGTATAGTGCAAAAAATGCAATGCTGAGTACAGCAAGATTAGAGTACAGTCAGCTCATTGAAGTATCCTCAAGTGGAAGGAGACAAATACCAATACCATGACTGACTCAAGCCCAAGAAAGCAAGTATAATGTGAAATCCAGAGGCAGAAGCAGGGTAACAAACAGGAAACAATTGGGTGTCACGAACAGGATAGAAACTGGAGCAGGGAAGAAATTGGAACAGAGGAAGAATAGGTCAGAAACAAAGCAGTTGCTACAAACAGCACCCAGTTACCACAGTTTGCTTTTAATGGTCAATTAGTCCTCATTATGTGGAGAAACAGAGTTGTTAGCATGGCTTAAAAAAGACACAGAAAGGAGTGATTTTAATATTTGGGTTTATTTCAAGAGAAATGGACCAGGGCTGAGTTATGAAGAAATAAAAAACCTAAACAGCCCTATTACTAGTGAGGAGATTAAATCAAGAATTAAATAAAAAACCTAGGGCCCAATGGCCTCACTGGTGAATTCTATCAAACATTAAAAGGAAAATGAATAACAATCTTTTTCAAATTCTTCCAGAAAATACAAAATGAGGGAACACTTCCAAACAAGGCCAGCGTTTCCTTGATACCAAAACCAGACAGGGACGCAACAAGAAATTTACAGGCCAATATTCCTGAAGGATATAGATGCAGAACTTCTCAACAAAGTATTAGCAAATCAAATGTAACAGTACATTAAAAGGATCACACACCATGATCAAATGGGACTTATTCCAAGGATGTAAGGATGGTTGTACATCTGTAAATTAATCAACGTGATATACCATATCAACCTAAATGAAGGATAAAATGATATGATCCTCCCAATAAATGCAGAGAAAGCATTTGATAAAATTCAACATCTGTTTTTGATAAAACCTTTCAACAAGTGAGTGTAGAAGAAATGTACCTGGGTGTAATAAAGGCCATATATGACAATCTCACAGCTAACATAATACTTACTCAACAGTGAAAAATTGAAAGCTTTTCCTCTAAGATCAGAAATAAGACAAGGATGCCCACTCTCATCACTGCTATTAAACATAGTATTGGAAGCCATAACCAGAGTAATTAAACAAATAAAAGTTACCCAAATCATAAAAGGAGTAAAACTGTCACTATTTGCATATGACACAATATTATGTAAATAAAACTATAAAAACTCTACCAGAAAACTATTAGCATTAATAAATGAATTCAGTAAAGTTGGAGGATACAAAATAAATATACAAAATTCAATTGTATTACTATAGAGTAATAGTGAACTATCAGAAAGAGAAATTCAGAAAACAGTCTCATTTATAATTGCATCAGGAAGAATAAAATACCTAGGAAAACATTTAACTAAAGAGGTAAAAGACTGTTACTGAAAACTCTAAGGCACTGCTGAAAGAAACTGAAGAATACACAAACAGAGAGAAAGATACTTCATGCTATTAGATTGAAACAGTATCATTAAAATGTCCAAACCACTCAAAACAATCTCTTAATACATATTCAATGTAATCTCTATCAAAATTCCAATGGCATCTTTACATAAATAGAACACATAATCTTAAAGTTTATATGCAACTGCAAAAGATACATTTCTTACCCATCTCTACAAACAATATTTTTTAGGTTCCTTGGTCAACTGGATACCAGCTCAATTCTAGAATGGAAGGAAAGAAAAAATGGGAGAAACCAGGTTTTTGCCCTCTTTCTCTTTGCTTTGGGCAAGCTTGGGCAGCGCCTTTTTTCCTTGTAGATTCCTGATCCTTCTGGATGGATACAGAGGTTGCCATTCGTCATGCTCTTGAGTTCTGGTAAACACTGCCTTATCCTTCTTTCTCTTCACCCATAGGCACACTAGAGACTTACTGTTTTAGGTTTGAGAGGTCTCACCATCCGCACCTTGGTTTGTCTGCTTTTCCAATATACTTGTAACTCATATCTCATGCAAAAGTCTTTTTATTAAACCAGCTGGCTTCAGTTCTGTTTCCTTTCTGGACCTTGATAGACCCTCTAATTTTTTTCTGTTCCCTTGTGCAAAATGAGGATTGCATTGACTTCTAAGGTCATTTCAGCTTTTTTGCAGATTACTGCCAACCAACCCTTTCCCAGCAATCTAGTACACCTGTTCATGCATTCATTTAACAAATAGTGATCTTCTGACTACCAAATGTGAGGCCCTATTCTAGTTCCTGAGGAAGCAAACAACAGTGAAAACAAAGTCTTGCTCTCAAAGAGCATGCATCCTATTGTGGGGGAGGATAAACAAGTGTTACAGTTTCATTAGTACTGAGGTTTTATTTATTTTTCAACTTTAAGTATACAGTTTTTTGTACTGTATTCTATAAAATTGTTAAGTATATACTTATACTTTTCATAAATTTCCCACTGATAAGACCCCATGTGAAATTTCCTAAAACAATAGACTAATCTAATTCATATCCTTAATCATCATAATAAAATACGTTAATAAATGGTTGCCCATTACAGGTGTGTCTGAAAATTTCACACATGCATTTTAATTATCACTTTTGCAAAGGACTAAATTTAAAACATTTTACAAAATACTGAAATCTATACATTCTAATATCAAATATGAAATCTGTTCTCAGAAAATAAACTAAGATACTGATGAAATATGAAGTCACATGATCAGTGCATCCTTATTACAAATAGGAAGAGAATTAGAACCTAACAAAACATCGAAAGGTAAGGAGGTGCTGAAGTAAATGTTTTGTCCATGCAAGAGAATATTCCACAGCCATCAGAATTTAAGGGCTTCCTCAGTGGCTCAGGGCTAAAAGAATCCACCGACAATGCAGGAGATGTGGGTTCAATCCCTGGTTTGGGAAGATCTCCTGGAGAAGGAAATGGCAACCTATTCCAGTATTCTTATCTGTAGAATCCCATGGACAGAGTAGCCTGGTGGGCTACAGTCCATGGGGTCGCAAAAGAATCAAACACGACATAAGCGACTAAACAACAACGGCTGATTTGCACTTTTGTATGGCAAAAACCAGTACAACATTGTAAAGCAATTATCTTCCAATTACAAATTAAATTTTTAAAAAATCCTTGCTGTCATGAACTCGGTGGTGGAATCATCTAATGTGTAAATACATATAGAGCCTAAGTTATCTAAAATCTAATGAGTACATTTCCTTTCAAATTTATTAAATGAACTGGTAGAAATAAGAAAGGGATGGGATGAGATAGTAATGGGGAAATACAAGGAACATATCAATGACTTTCAGGTCAGCCTCCAGTTATTTCTTTCATTAATTATTTATGCTGTCATGTTTGTAACATTTTATAATATCTTATTGGTCATTAAAAATTGAAAATACTACATTTATAGTGTCTACAAATAAGATCAAAGTTCAGAGACTATAATCACTCCTGCACATACCTTTGATAACCAAAACCCCACTATCATAATTGCTCCACAAAATGCTTTAACTGTGGCTGTGATTCACCTACTCTGCACCTACACTCATGCTGGAGAACAGTCACACAGATAATTTATGACCATGCATGTCAGGTGAGCCACTCTTTCAGTACTGAGGTTTTTTTTTGTTTGTTTGTTTTTGATACAGAACTTTCAGTACTAAAACAGGGAAAATTCTAGGTAATTGGGGCAAGTTGGTCGTCTTTGTGTGGGGAGATAGTTAAGAAATATACTGTCGTTCAGTCTCTAAGTCATGTCCAACACTTTGAGACCCCATGGACTACAGCATGCCAGGCCTCCCTGTCCATCACCAACTCCCAGAGTTTACTCAAACTCATGTCCTTTGAGTGGGTGATGCCATGCAAGCATCTCATCCTCTGTTGTCCACTTCTCCCACCTTCAATCTTTCCCAGCATCAGGGTCTTTTCAAATGAATCAGTTCTTCGCATCAGGTGGCCAAAATATTGGAGTTTTCAGCTTCAGCATCAGTCCTTCCAATGAATATTCAGGACTGATTTCCTTTAGGATGGACTTGTTGGATCTCCTTGCTGTCCAAGGGACTCTCAAGAGTCTTCTCCAACACCACAACATCAAGTTAGGCTAGGTGAAACCTAGCTTGGAGAATTTTGAGCATCACTTTGCTAGATGTGAAATAAGATGGTCAATACAAAAATCAGATTGATTATATTCATTGCAGCTGATGATGGAGAAGCTCTCTAGCATCAGCAAAAATAAGACTGGAAGCTGACTGTGGCTCAGATCATGAACTCCTTATTGCAAAATTCAGACTTAAATTGAAGAAAGTAGGGAAAACCACTAGGCCATTCAGATATGATCTAAGTCAAATCCCTTAAGATTATACACTTGAAGTGACAAACAGATTCAAGGGATTATATCTGATAGACAGAATGCCTAAAGAAGTATGAATGGAGGTTCCTAACATTGTAATCCAAGGAATCCAGTATCATAGTAATCCAACTCTGTGCCCCAACCTCTAAGGCCAAGGAAGCTGAAGTTGAATGGTTCTATAAGACCTACAAGACCTTCTAGAGCTAACACCAAAAAAAGATGTCCTTTTCAACATAGGGGACTGGAATGCAAAAGTAG
Organism: Capricornis sumatraensis; assembly: GCF_032405125.1. NCBI lineage: Eukaryota > Metazoa > Chordata > Mammalia > Artiodactyla > Bovidae > Capricornis > Capricornis sumatraensis. The sequence goes on along the minus strand of NC_091074.1, from coordinate 39,323,601 downwards.
GAAGTCAAGAGATACCTGGAATAACAGGCAAGTTTGACCTTGGAGTACATAATGAAGCAAGGCAAAGGCTAATAGAGTTTTGCCAAGAGAACGCACTGGTCATATTAAACACCCTATTCCGACAAAACAAGAGAAGACTCTACACATGGACATCAGCAGATGTTGTTTTTTAGTCACTCAGTCATGCCCAACTCTTTGTGACACCATGGACAGTGGCACACCAGGCTTTCCTGTCCTGTAATCCAAGTAATCAAATTACTTGGATTACTATGCCCTGGAATCGAACCGAGATCATTCTGTCATGTTTAATATTACACCCAAATGCTGTCTTTTGGACTCTTATGTTGACTATGAGGGCGAATCCTTTTTTTTTTTTTTTTTAAGGAAATCTCACCCGTAGTAGTAGATATAATGGTCATCTGAATTAAACTTGCCCATTCCCATCCCTTTAAGTTCACTGATTCCTAAAATGTCAATGTTCACTCTTTCCATCTTCTGTTTGACCACTTCCAATTGACCTTGATTCACGGACCTAAAATTCCAGGATCCTATGCAATATTGTTCTTTGCAGCATCAGACTTCATTTTCACCACCAGACACTTCCACAACTGGACATTGTTTTTGCTTTGGCTCAACTTCTTCATTCCTTCTGGAGCTATTTCTCCACTCTTCTCCAGTAGCATCTTGGGCACCTACTGACCTTGGGAGTTCATCTTTCAGTGTCATATCATTTTGCGTTTTCACATTGTTCATGGGGTTCCCAAGGAATCCCATCAAAAATAAGACAAAAAATATAGATCTTTAAAAAGTCAGGTGGTAATAAGTGGGATGACAAAAAATGAATCCAAATATAAGAGAGGAAGGGTAGAGTTTCAAGAGGTCTCTTGCCATAGTGTGGTCTAGGAGACATTTTGGATAAAATAACATTGAACAGAGATCTGAATAATGTAAGAAAACAAATACTACAGATATCCATGTTGAGAGGTCATCCAAAGGAAGGACCCTGGTATTGAAATATGTTTGACATATGTAGTATCAGTCACAGTTCCAGCAGGAAACAAATGGCATAAATAAATAAACAGTAGACAGGAAGTAGGAATACCTTGAAGGATAGAGACTCTAAACCAGTTAGTGAGTCTGGGTACATGAGGAGATGCCATCTCAGTTTCTCTATGATGTTTCTCAATATTTCTATTAAGTTTCTCAATTTCTCTGCTCTGCTCACCTCAAAGGCATCATCAAAAACAATCCCTTCCCACAAAATAAAGGGAAAATATATGCACAAAAACGTCTCACCTCAAATTATATACCTCCTGGATCAAAAGGTTTTTAGGGAACTGATATCTTTCATATATTTATTCAAAGTATCCGGGTACCATTTAAAATCTAGCCATAATTCTAGATTATAATGAAATACTTTATTATAATATTTTAGAATATATTGGGTTATTTAAAGCTTTGTTAAAATAATATTACCATATAAAATAGCTATCTCAGGAAATAGGTTGTACTATAGGCATTACTTATTTGTATCCGACTTTATTCCTCCCTTCTCCGTTGGTGACAGAAACCTGAATTTTTTCAGGATGGTATTGTTTGTTGAGAGAGGCAGTCCACCACGAGCCCTGCACATTCTTGCTGGGTATGCCAAGAATGTAAGGTCCTGATAGTTCCTGACCTAGACCATTTTTCAGTGCTGCTTTTGCAGCAAGTAGGGTCAAGAGCAGGCTGGCTCACTGCTTGCCATAAAATGTTGCATTTTTTCAAACCTCATGCTCTTCTCCTGTAATAATGCAACCCATGGCTCAGTCATCCAAGCCCGTGGCACAATTCCCATGGGACTTAAGGACCAATATTCTGGTATTCTACAGGGAAATGCTGTGCAATGATTAATAAAACCCAAGAGTTTCTTGTCTTCTTTTAGCCACCATGAAACAGTGACAGGATAACTTAATAGGTTGTAGGTTATTAAGTTATAAAAATCAAACTTACAGACCTGACTTGTGAAAAAGTAGATTGCAGCTAGTGTGACCAGGTGTCTACATTCAGGGCAAGGACCTGTAAGTAAAAATTACTGGGAGGAATTTGTGCAAAGAGTGCTTAAAGGCAGATAGGTGTCTGGGGTGTACTTGCTTTTTGTGATTTATCTCCTCTTTCTTTCTATTGTGAGAAGAAAGGTAAGCTGGGGGAGACCTAGCAGCCATCTTGGACCACACAGTGACCCGGAGGATGGTAGCCTACACCAGTGATGGCAAAGGAGAAAGAAGAGCCTCGGCTCTTCATACCTATTTTAGTCTACTTCCCTGTCTCTAGATGGCTATTTTTGGTAAGAGAATAAAGGAGTATGTCTCCGTTAGTCCTTAGGGCTCTTCTACTTTCAGAATTATTAAATATTTTTAAAATTATAAACATCTAATAAATGAGAGAGCAGTGGATTTAAGTGTCTCAAAGGCGTTAACAATTTCTTAGAAATGCCTCATGGACTCCTCTGAAAAAACAACTAATAAAATTTTTGGAGTCAGAGTGTTTTTTTGGGTAGTCTTCTATTTTATATCAGCTGATCTTCTTGGCAAACTTTTATTTGAAGTAAGGGTCCACCTCTATAAGAAAGTTTGAAAACTACTGTGTTAGAGAAATAGTTTATGGAATACTATTCATGTTATTATGTGAACTTTAAATTAGGAAAATTTATCTTAAGTTTGTTATTTGGACTTTATTTGATATTTTTATAATTGTGTCTGCAAGAATAGAAATTAGTTTTAGTTGTGATGAAATGTGTTTTGGCAATTCTAGTGCATGGATTTCCATTTGTAAGCAATTTAAAAAGGTTATATTCTTCCCTGAGTACACATTTTCAAGTACTATTCTAGTTTATTCATTAATATCTTGGGAAGAATATGGCCCTTAATGTAGGACCAGGGATTATAATGCTATCATTTTTGAGATTTTTAACAACTAAGAGGACTCTGCAATTACAACACATTAAAATAGTTTTACTATTGCACAAAAATAATCTTATAATAACTGCTTCAGCATTTATCATAGTAAACTCAGCAAAACTTCTGATAAAATACATAGCAGGTTACATAAGCACAAAAGATTTTTTAAGGTGCTAACTTCTGGAGTAGAATATGATTTTATTCTATTTTATTTTTAAGTAGTCATGTATTTATTTCTTTTGAATTCAGATCTAATATGCAATAATGAGAAGGGGGAAGCAGCTACATAATAAACTAGCTAGTCTCAAGAATGTGCCATGAGGTCTTCTGGATAGTAAGAATTTTTCAAAAAATGACAATGGTGTTTCTAACAGTTGGCCTAGTAAAATAACAATAAGACCATTTGTCATCTAGATGGCCACCAGAAAAGATGCTATCATGAAACATTCAAAATGGCTCCATTCCCTTCCACCAAAGGAAGATTATGTAGCAGAATGATCCAGAGTCAGCAACTGATTGAGGATGAACAGTAGATTGAGAAGGGGCCTATTCTAACTGTTTAATAATTGGTATGACCTGAACACTAGGGAGACAGTGAAAAGAGACTGCACCTCTTTATGGGAAGGGTCATGTATTCATTCATGCATAATGTTACATGATATGAGAGGGACTATTGTAATTTCCTCAGCTTTTGTTGCTCCAATTGGTTTATATCTGCAAATAAAAAGGCTATCACAGATGGGCTAGGAGAAGAAGCATATTATTCTCTTGTGGAAATAAGAGATATTCTTAAGATTCCACATGAGCTATGGTAAAATGCCTGAAAAGATCCAAGAAAACACAAGCCATAGTCCCCCCAGCAAGTAAGAACCAAGAAACCACAGTGGAATTCTGAGACTGAATTCTACTATCTTTAACTTAGCATTATAAAGTGTGGTAGACAGGAAAACTTATAATGTGATCCCTATGACTTGTCTACCATTTCTCAGGTGTCATCTATGTTGTCTTTAAAATGAGAGTTTCTCCTGCCTCTTAGGTGAAAATATTCCTGTTACTGAACAAAGCTTCATAAATAGCATGATCACATACAAAATTAATTTCCCAAACTCAACCTCTTAGTAAATAATATGAAAGATACTGTTTATCAATCAAAATTATTAAAAAACTAGGAATAAGCTTTTATAAACATAGGAAATATATTTAACACTATATTACTTGACTGATATACATTAAAAGACTTGAATAAATGGAGAGTTATGCTTTGTTGTTAAATAAGAAGACTCAACATCATGTCTGTGCCTACATTAATTTAGAATTTAAATGGGATTCTAATAAAGATTTCCATATTTTTAAGAGCAAAGTTGATAATGCTAATGCATATACGAAAGGATAAATATATGGAACTTCTAATTTAAGACAATTGATAAGAACATGCATTTTTCACTCCATTTCTGAAACACACAAGAATGAGAGTAAACAGATATGACCACGTTAAAAGAAGTCATAAATACTTCTTTTAATATAATGGAAGTAAATATATTGTGGGTAATTAGGAGATGAGAGATGGCAAGCTATAAAAATGCTTGATTTTTCTTGCAGACTTGGGCACCTGGGAATTGTGGAGAGGAAAACAGCATAAAAATAGTAGGAAAGTATTTTGTAGCAGAAGCAAGCTCCCATCATCTGCCCCACTCCACAAAGCTGGGATTGTTGCCTCTTTCCCATCATGGCAGAAGACAGGCAGTTTATTCTTTGTGGAGAGTAGAACCAAAGGGTTCTGGCCTGGGGAAGGTGGGGTAGAGCTGAGAGACAGGACAGTATACTGAAAATAGGGATATTAAAGTGAAGGCTTAGAAAGTAACTGTTAATACACAACAGTCTTCTCAATTCAGCTTCCAGATTACTAATAGCCTGACCTATTAGAGTACTAATATTAAAATTCTTTATTGAGAACTCCAATCAATCCAAAGTAAATTCCTAAAGATATTGATATTATGTGCTCTCTAAATTTTTAATAACAAAAATTAAGACAAACTATTGTAGATGCTCAACATCACCAACTGCTAGAGAAATTCAAATCAAAACTCCAGTGAGGTATCACCTCACACGAGTCAGAATGATTATCATCAAAAAGTCCACAAATAACAAATGCTGGAGAAGGTATGGAGAAAAGGGAGCCCTCTTACACTGTTGATGGAAATGCAAATTAGTACAGCCCTGTAGAGAAGAGTATGGAGTTTCTTTAAAAAACTATAAATAGAGTTACCATATGTTCTAGTAATCTCACTCTTAGGCATATATCTGGAAAAGAGGAGAAGTCTAATTCAAAAAAGATGCATGCAATCCAATGTTCACAGCAGCATTGTTTACAATAACCAAGACATTGAAGCAACCTGAGTTCCATCAAGTGGATAAAGAAGATGTTTTATATACATATATAATATATATAAGATATTTTTTATATATATAGGATGTTTTATATATATATGATGGCCTAAGGCCACCTTAAAAAAAATATATATATATATGATGCTATACATATGCTTTTGAACTGTGGTGTTGGAGAAGACTCTTGAGAGTCCCTTGGACTGCAAGGAGATCCAACCAGTCCATCCTAAAGGAGATCAGTCCTTAATGTTCATTGGAAGGACTGATGCTGAAGCTGAAACTCCAATACTTTGGCCACCTCATGCAAAGACTTGAATCACTGGAAAAGACTCGACTCACTGGAAAAGAGTCTGATACTGGGAGGGATTGGGGGCAGGAGGAGAAGGGGACGACAGAGGATGAGATGGCTGGATGGCATCACTGACTTGATGGATGTGAGTCTGAGTGAACTCCGGGAGTTGGTGATGGACAGGGAGGCCTAGCGTGCTGTAATTCATGGGGCCGCAAATAGTTGGACACAACTGAGTGACTGAACTGATATATAAGATAAGATAAAATTCTTAAACACCAAAGCCTACCTCTCGTACTTGTTACTTATTATATATAAGATGTGTTTATATATGTGTGTATATATATATATATATATATATACATATGCATACCTACAATGAACTATTGCTCAGCCACAGAAAAGAATAAAATAATGACATTTACAGTAACATGGATGGACCTAGAGCTTATCATACTAAGTGAAGTGTGACAGAGAAAGAAAAATATCATTTGATATTATGTATAGGTGAAACTTAAAAAAAATAACACTAATGAACTTATTTATAAACCAGAAATAGACCTACAAATACAGAAAACAAACTTATGGTTACCAAAATGGAAGGGAGAGGAAGGATAAATTAGAATTCTGAGATTAACAGATACACACTGTTATATATAACATAGATGAACAACAAAGACCTCCAATATAGCACAGAGAACTGTATTCAATACCCGGTAATAATGTGTAATGGAAAGAATCTGAAAATGAATATATACATGTGTATATATATATATATATATATATACACATAGCTATATTCCTGAAACTAACACAACATTGTAAATTACTCTACTTCAATAACATTATATGTATATATATCTCACATCTTCTTTATCCATGTTGATGGACCTCGGGTTGCTTCGATGTCTTAAGGCCTGCATCTGAAACTGCCATCACATCTGCTGCATGACGTGGGTCAGTCTTTTTTGAGGGAGGAGATGTGAACAGCAATGAGAGGAACTGCTGGCAGCTGCCACTGCAGGCCATTTATTCTCCTTACTCTTAACAGGTGGGAAGACAGAATTACTTGGTGACTGATCATAATATTTTTCACTAGAGAGATACAGAAATCAAGTGTCTGAGGAAACCTCAAACATGAGACAGAAACCTAAACACACTGAACGAGAAAAACAGCTTGGAAGAAACCACATAGAAATAGGAAATTGTAAAAACGAAAACAGAAAAACCCACTTAAAGGTCAAAGGAAAAAAAAAAGATTTCATCCATAAAAAGATAACATGATTTTTAAAAAGAGAAGGCAAAAAGGGTTTTGGAATTTTAAAACAATGGTAGAAATGAAAAACTGCATTAGACATTTTGATTATTAAGATATCTGCCAGGAGATAAGGCACATATAAAAAATGGAAAATAATTGGAAAAAGATAAGAAAACAAGAGCATCAGTCTGGGAAGTCCAAATTTAGAGTAATCAGAGATGCAAAGATAGCGAACAAAAGAAATAGAGGGAGGAAAATCACTAAATAAATAATCCAAGAAAATTTCCCAGAACTAAAGTTCATGAGTTTTCAAACTCTAAAGTCCCCTGACAGCAAAATGGATCAAAACAGACTTAAACTAAGACACACATTATGTAATTTCAGAAGTTTAGAAGATAAGAGTCTACAAGTTCTAAAGAGGAAAAGATGTTTCATATAAAAGATCAAGGATCACAATGGCACGGAACTTATGCATTAGTGATTCTGTGTGGGAGAAGACAAAGGCAATTAGCCTTCAAATTCTAAGAGAAAGAGATTTCCAGTCTATAATTCTAAACTCAATTAGCTATCTAACTGATCCAAGGAATGATTAGAAGGGTATTTAACAATAGTTTTCATGTGTGCAGTGTCTCAAAATATTATCCTCCATTGATCTTATATTTAAGGGAATGAATCAGAAAAGAGAAAGAAATGGGAGCCAGAAAGTAAAAGACTGATTCAGAGGCAAAAAGAGATCCAAGATAAGGTCTGACTTAAAAAGACAAACAATTCAGAAGAAAAAAAAAGACGACTCATTGAAGACAATATATTTGAACAGAGAAGATAAAGACTTCTAAGAGAGAGTTTGTGTGTGAATTAAAAACGAGTACTTACATTGCTCATGTCTGAATGGCAGTTACATAGCTTGCAGAAACCTTGAATATTAAACTGTACTGCAAAGTACGAGAGAGGAAGCATGAGAGAGGAGTTCAAGGAGGCCTGGAAGGGAAAGAAATTAGTGATAAACTAAGTCCTCATCTTCCACAGTGGAAAGTCAATAGATAAGTCCTACAGCCAAGACATGAGAACTGAAACTACTCATGTTATTTAGAAGTAGGAAGCGTAACCCAGTCAGTTCCGTTCTGTCACTCAGTTGTGTCTGACTCTTGCGACCCCATGGACTGCAGCACGCCAGACCTCCCTGACCATCACCAACTACCGGAGTTTACTCAAACTCATGTCCATTGAGTCAGTGATGCCATTCAACCATCTCATCCTCTGTCGTCCCCTTCTCTTCCCACGTTCAATCTTTCCCAGCATCGGGGTCTTTTCAAATGAATCAGCTCTTCATATCAGGTGGCCAAAGTTATGGAGTTTCAGCTTCAGCATCAGTCCTTCCAATGAACATTAAGGACTGATCTCCTTTAGGATGGACTGGTTGGATCTCCTTGCAGTCCAAGGGACTCTCAAGAGTCTTCTCCAACACCACAGTTCAAAAGTATCAGTTCTTCAGCACTGAGCTTTCTTTATAGTCCAACTCTGACATCCATACATGACTACTGGAAAAACCATAGCCTTGACTAAATGGACATTTGTTGGCAAAGTAATGTCTCTGCTTTATAATATGCTGTCTAGGTTGGTCATAACTTTTCTTCCAAGGAATAAGTGTCTTTTAATTTCATGGCTCCAATTACCATCTGCAGTGATTTTGAAGCCCCCCAAAATAAAGTCTGACACTGTTTCCACTGTTTCCCCATCTATTTCCCATGAAGTGATGGGACCGGATGCCATGGTCTTTGTTTTCTGAATGTTGAGCTATAAGTAAATTTTTTCACTCTCCTCTTTTGGTTTCATCTAGAGGCTCTTTAATTCTTTTTCACTTTCCGCCAAAAGGGTAGTGTCATGAGGTTATTGATATTTCTCCCAGCAATCTTGATTCTAGCTTGTGCTTCATCCAGCCCAGCATTTGTCATGATGTACTCTGCATATAAGTTAAATAAGTGGGGTGACAATATACAGCCTTGATGTATTCCTTTTTGTATTTGGAACCAGTCTGTTCCATGTCCAGTTCCAACTGGCTTCCTGACCTGCATACAGGTTTCTTAAGAGGCAGGTCAGGTGGTCTGGCATTCCCATCTCTTTCAGAAGTTTCCACAGTTTATTGTGATCCACACAATCAAAGGCTTTGGCATAGTCAGTAAAGCAGAAATAGATGTTTTTCTGGAACTCTGTTGCTTTTTCAATGATTCAGCAGATGTTGGCAATTTGATCTCTAGCTCCTCTGCCTTTTCTAAAAACCAGCTTGAACATCTGGAAGTTCACTGTTCACATATTGTTGAAGGCTGGCTTGGAGAATTTTGAGCATTACTTTACTAGCGTGTGAGATGAGTGCAATTGTGCGGTAGTTTGAACATTCTTTGGCATTGTCTTTCTTTGGGATTGGAATGAAAACTGTCCTTTTCCAGTCCTGTGGCCACTGCTGAGTTTTCCAAATTTGCTGGCATATTGAGTGCAGCACTTTAACAGCATCATCTTTCAGGATTTGAAATAGCTCAACTGGAATTCCATCACCTCCACTAGCTTTGTTTGTAGTGATGCTTCCTAAGGCCCGTTTGACTTCACATTCCAGGATGTCTGGCTCTAGGTGAGTGATCACACCATTGTGATTATCTGGGTTGTAGAGATCTTTCTGATAGTTCTTCTGTGTATTCTTGCCACCTCTTCTTAATATCTTCTGCTTCTATTAGATCCATACCATTTTTGTCCTTTATTGAGCCCATCTTTACATGAAATGTTCCCTTGGTATCTCTAATTTTCTTGAAGAGATCTCTAGTCTTTCCCATAATTGTTTTCCTCTTTTTCTTTGCATTGATCAGTAAGGGAGGCTTTCTTATCTCTCCTTGCTATTCTTTGGAACTCTGCATTCAAATGGGTATATCTTTCCTTTTCTCTTTGCTTTTAGAAAACCACTAGACCATTCAGGTATGACCTGAGTCAAATCCCTAACGATTATACAGTGGAAGTGAGAAATAGATTTAAGGGTCTAGATCTGATAGGCAGAGTGCCTGATGAACTATGGACAGAGGTTCGTGACATTGTACAGGAGACAGGGAGCAAGACCATCCCCAAGGAAAAGAAATGCAAAAAAGCAAAATAGCTGTCTGAGGAGGGCTTACAAATATCTGTGAAAATAAGAGAAGCCAAAAGCAAAGGAGAAAAGGAAAGATATACCCATTTGAATGCATAGCCCAGTAGAAACATCTAAAAGAGTAGATTATTTAGTTATGTAAATTAATAAATCTCCCTCCTTTTTTTTCTTGTCAGTTTGAGTTGCAGTTTATTTTTTATTTAAACTTTTTGCTTTTTTTTTCTGTTTTACTTTTTACACTGAAAGAGTCCTGTTCAATACATATATATATATTCTCAGATTCCAAATCAGAATTTTTGGAAAAAGGTATTTTGAAAAACTTTCTGGGCAATTCTGATGCACAGCCTGGTTGGGCATCAGCCCTCTGAAGAACAATATTCTTAGCAATGATCTGTATAATTAAATAAGGATTCTAGTGAGCTCATCTTTCAAATTCAGATGGAAATGATAGCTCATGTTCCAGTACAGCTCTTGACATTTCTTCTTATCTTCAATTCAGAGGTAAGATTTTATCTTACATATTCAAGTATGAAATAGTGATGATGGCGGTAGCAAGAAACACATTGCTTTCTTAGGGGAAAACACAAAAAACAAAGAACTTGAAGAAATTAGGAATTTTGTTATCTGATAAACTTATAAACTGCCTAATATTCTTTGAACTTTTCTGTTTTCCTAATATTCTTTCACCTCCCCTGCCTTCACCCTGGAGAAATCTCTTTGTGTTTTGTTCTGTATAAATAAAGATCCACCCTTTATTTATGAACTTTATTATGAACTTTCACCCTTCATTCTATGAAGAATCTATTTCTTCTGTCAGGAGATATTTTTTCAGTTGAAGTGACTCTAAATTCACTTAATAAAATGGCAAGCTGGACTTTCTTTAATTCTACTTCACCTGATGAACCAGTGTTTCTGCACCCCAATTTGCTCTGTTGAAGGTAGAATTTTCATGAGATCTACCATATTAGAGTTGCTGACATTAAAACGGTCATGAAGTGCTTAAAGACTAAAACTATCAAACTTCTTCAGTGAGAGAGGAAAGTTCTAGTTATCAGTTGCTGTATAACAAACTATCTCCAAACTTAGTGGCTTAACCAACAACCATTTTTTACTATCTCATGATTTTGTAGGTTAGGAATTCCAGCTGGCTTGCGTGGCTATTCTGTTCCACATTCTTGAGTACTGAGTACTCGTAGTCCTCAAGGAGTAGGATGGTCTGCAGGGTTTAAGGTGGCTTCACTTGCATGTCTGACACCTTGGCCGAGATGACTGGAAGGCAGAGCTCCCCGGGCACTGCTGCCTGAACATCTACACATGGAATCTCCAGAATGGTGGTCTCAGGATAGTCAAGTATTTTACCTGACTAGCTAGGGCTCCCAAGAGGGATTGTGCCAAGGGACTTACTTGCATTTTGCTAATATCTGAGAGACAATTATTCCAATGATGTTGACAGAATATGTGTTGAAGTATATAGGAAAAGTGCATACAGCTCTTTTCCTTATGAAATATAAAATGATGTTGGTGTTGACCCTGAATATTCTGGGGTGTAAGAATATCTGACATGTTAAGAGATTGAGTCTCTGAGACTGGCAGGTGTCCCATGAAGGAACTGTATTTCAGGAATAAAAAGGGGAAATGTCACAGTTTTTAATACAGTAAATGGAAAAGGAGAGAGCAAGTTGTCAAACATGATTATAAATCAGGACAAATTGATTTTTTTTAAAAAAGAGACTTTCCTGGGTAGTGATGGATAACTTTACATAACTTAGAATTGGGAAACAATGGTCATACTTTAGCTTTCTGAGAACTATTATAAATTTGCTCTGTATTGCTAATAATACTAGCTGTATAGTATGGTGGGGGATGATACATACTGGAGGCAGGCCAGGAATAACCAAATGAATGGTTTTTATTTATATAGAATTACAATTATGCAAATTAACACTTAGATATAGTTACTCTTGCCTTGTTGTTTAATGGACTATAAGCACAGATCTTAGGGAAGACTGGAATTATGTTTTTAGTGATGTATATAGCACCTGTATGGGAGAAAGCAATGGCAACCCACTCCAGTACTCTTGCCTGGAAAATCCCATGGATGGAGGAGACTGGTAGGCTGCAGTCCATGGGGTTACTAAGAGTCAGCATGACCGAGGAGCTTCACTTTCATACATTGGAGAAGGAAATGGCAGCCCACTCGAGTGTTCTTGCCTAGAGAATCCCAGGGATGGGGGAGCCTGGTGGGCTGCCGTCTATGGGGTCGCACAGAATCGGACACGACTGAAGCGACTTAGCAGCAGGAGCAGCAGCGTAGCACCTGTATACCAGGAAAGGGCTTGAAGTAAAAATGTAGAAATAAGCGTGGCTTTGGTTGTCAGATAGCTCAGTTGGTAAAAAATCTGCCTGCAATGCAGTAGACCCGTTTGATTCCTGGGTTGGGAAGATCTGCTGGAGAAGGGAAAGGCTACACACTCCAGTATTCTGGCCTAAAGAATTCCCTGGATTGAATAGTCCATAGGGTCACAAAGAGCTAGATACGACTGAGCAATTTTCACTTACACTTTGGTTATCAGAGTAGGTTCAGACTCTGCACTTTTTTGTATTGTAGCATGACTTCTTGCTGCTGCTGCTGCTGCTAAGTCACTTCAGTAGTGTCCGACTCTGTGTGACCCCATAGACGGAAGCCCACCAGGCTCCCCCATCCCTGAGATTCTCCAAGTAAGAATACTAGAGCGGGTTGCCATTTCCTTCTCCAATGCATGAAAGTGAAAATTGAAAGTGAAGTCACTCACTCTTTCCGACTCTTAGCAACCCCATGGTCTGCAGCCTACCAGGCTCCTCCATCCATGGGACTTTCCAGGCAAGAGTACTGGAGTGGGGTGCCATTGCCTTCTCCGAGCATGACTTCTTAGAAAGACTGAAATATCTTTTACCCAGGGAGGATCGCTCAGAATTTTGTTCCTAACCTAAATATGTCTATGCTTTTGATTCTAAAATTAGTATTTTCATACTGAAAGAAATTTGGAAATTTTTCAAGAGTAAAATGAGACACGCAATATTTACCACCTCAGGATAGCTGTCATTTACAAGTATCTGTTTTTCCTTTCAATGTCTCTTTTTATATATCTGTGTGAATACTCTCAATATTTCAGAAGTTAGAATAGCACAGCTACAAGTACAAGAAGTTAGCATAGCATAGTGGAGCCAAAGTACTTGGATTAAATTCTAGTCTCAGCTTTTTATCTACTTGATCTTATATGATGCCTCAGTTGTCTCATTTGCATGAAAAGAGAGATAATAATTATTACCTAGAGTTTTTGTATAGGCATTAAATGACATAATCCTCATTAGAGCTCTCAAGAAAAAGTTCATACCCTTCTCTCAGCCCAACCTTATTAAAGAGGGCCAGGTTGTGGCTCACTGAATGGAAGAGAATGCTCTGTAGTGACACATTGAAGTATTGGCAGAAATTGCCAGGAATCTGCCCTTTAGGGTCCACTGTGATCATGTAAGATTTTCATAGGAAAATGTCTCACAGGGAGTTTGGCTACAAAACTGACTGGGGAAAGGGCAGGTACCAAGGGATGCCACTGGTCAAAGGTATTGCAGGACCTAGGTGCTAGAGAAACCTATGAAACAGGAAGTAAAACCCTTTTCTCCAGCAACCTCCCTCTAGCAACCTCTCTCTAGCACCCTCTACTGCCAAAGCTTAACACTGTGACAGATGGTAAAGGAAAAAATGTTTAAGGGCCTAGTCCCTTTTTCACAGAGCAGACAAAAAGGGTAAATTTGGAGCTGAGAGGCAATATATTGATAACTGACAGACTGTGAAACAGAACAATGACTAGAATATTGTAAATGCTCAAGAACTATTAGTTTTCCTTTCTTCAGTCACATATGCATACATGTGTGAAAATATGGGATCACCTCTGCTGGGCACATATTTTGAATCCTGAATTTTCATTTAGCATCTTCTATAGCTATTTTCATGAACATTTCTTGGAATCTCAATTTCATGTCTATTTAATTATCCATCATGTTGAGATATCATAATATATTTAGTTATTTTATTATCGTGCATAGTGTGGACATTCTAATTTTCAGGCTGATAAGTAAAGCTAGGTGAATGGTCATGTTTTAATGTATATTCAATAATTCCTATGGTTAATTCCCCAAGATAGAAATCAAAGAGTGGATGTTCTTAAAACTTTATGTATGTTGCCACCTTTCTTTGCAGAAATGCAATTCGTTTTTATACTTTCTCTTGAAATTAGTTTCTGCCAACATACATGTTACATTCTATATTTTTTAACTTTGACTCTTTGATAAGAGAGAAAGTATCTTACGTTTGTTTAAGTTTCTAGTCTATTAATGAATTTTTACATTTGTCATTTTATACCATATATGTGTCCATATTTTATTGGATTATTAGAGTTCTTACAATTTTGAAGAACTCTTTACACATAAAGGATAATAGTCCATTATCTATTAGATTTGTAATAAATGGATTTCTTTTTTTAACTTTACACTTGAGATTTCTATGTTCTTTTAAAAAGACAAACTTAAATTTTGTAATTCCTATATATTTTCCTTGATGATTTTTCAATTTTTTCATGACAAGAAAGAAACTACTTCCATGTCCTAAAGATTTTTGTACATATTTACAGTTTCTCTTGGTTTTTGATTTTATCTATTTGATATTTAAAGCACCTGAAATCAAGTTTGGTGATCATATACCACTGTGTTTTTTCGAAGTAAGTTATCCATCATTATTTGCTTAATAATCTAGCATTTTCTGATTGGCTTGCAATATCCCCTTATATACGTACATTTTCTTTCATCGTTCCATTTATAAAACTTATGCTAGTCACAGATATTTTTAAATGTATGCTTTGTGAAAATAGGTTTTTATAATTTATGCCAGTGACCTTGCACCAGGAGAGTACTATTGCTTATTAAATAGCTCCCTTATTAATCAGTTCCAATTTTCCTATGAAAAAGAGTTGAAGGAAATTGTGTTCCTATATTTGTGAAATTTTGTTAGGTAAAATAACTCTGTCTTGCTGTTATCTAGGGGATAGTTAACAGAATTGACCTTATTTTAAACTACTGAAATTTTGTCATCTGCATAATTTTTCTCCCTCTAATTTAAATTCTTTCTTCACTTTAGGATCTACTTTATCCCTACTTTTATAAAAATATATGCATTGGACATCAGCAGTGTACAGTAACACTATACCTGAGCCTGAATGAGTTTTAATTTTAGCAGTTTAATCATTAAAAATTAAATATTTTCTAAATCATACACACACACACACACACACACACACACACACACCTCCTTCTGATTACATAACAATTTGTGAAGACAGAAAATCTAAGCAACACAAAGACAAAAATGAAGAAAATATACCGTTATTCAAAACTAACCACCAGGGAAAACTGGATGTTAATATTTTGGTACATCTCTCTGCCTTTGCCTCACAATTTTCCTGTGACTGCTTAGTTAAAAGAGACAATTTTTTGAAACAAATTTATTCTATCCAATATTTTTCAATAAATGCCCTTAGAGTTTATGTAGCATTTTAGTACATAATAGTTCTATAACTTACTGAATTCCATATTATTTAATATTTATTTTGTTTACTTTACAAAGCTATTAATGCTATGAATATTTGTGTATAGATCCCTATGTGGTCTAATTACCTTCTGAGGATAAAATGCTATAAACTGAATTACTGGGTCAAAGGGTATGGACATATTTAAGGTTCTATTCCATATTACTAGATTACACCTCACAAAGTTTACACAAATTTACGCTTTCAGCAGCTATAAGAATGATCTTTTCTTTACAGCTGACTTTGCACCAGATGTTTAAAACAGAGAGAGGTGGACACCCTGTTAATTTAATTAGTGAAATGTGTATTTCATAGTTAGAAAACGATTTTATTTTATCAAATTTCCCAATTGAGTGGATGAGTACATTCTTCAATAATCTTTAGAAAAATCTTAGGTCTTTTTTTTTTGCCAGTTTTCTTTCAAAACAATTTAAAAATAAATTTTAATTTAAAAAATTTTATGAACTTAATTGGGATTAGGTCAAGTCTAAAACTGATCTGGGGCAAAATGATATCTTCACAATATTCCAATTGAGGAATATGCTATCCTTTCCCTTTTATTCAAGGAATGGTTTTTATTTATTCTATATATTTTAAATTTCATGTACTTTGGTATTTTAGGATTTTTGCTGCCACTGAAATTGGAATCCTTTTTTCGCCTTGGATCATCTAAAGGGCCGTTTTGAGATTAGGGAGAAGCAGTAAATGTGGTCACTTTAAGCTCATGTTCTGTATCTAGATTTCTCATCTGTGTCTATACACACATCTTAGAATATAACTTGGCAAGCTGGTGTGCTGAATATGTCTCTTAAATCTCTTCCCCACCCTCAGAGACCCCTCCCAGCTCTGCACCCTGCTCCATGTCGAGGGAGAGGGGAAGCCTGCTCTGACTAGGGCTCCCTTGCTTCCTGGCTTCCAGGTAGATTGAGCCAGTGAGGGCACTGGCAGGAAACGAGAGTGGCAGGAAAGAGAGGAAAAGGTGCATATTTCCACACTCCCTTTCTGCTTAGTTGTTGTCTGACTCATGTCTTGCCAAAGGCAGCAGGTCCTGCCAGGAGTCCTCTCCACACTGTTACCCTATCCCAGTCTGAAAAAGCGTCCCTCCACCAGCCTCTTCAGCCTTGTCAGGGGCCTCAGGCTCACTGCTGCTGCTCGTTTAGGATGCTGCAGAATCCTCTGGCGTTTCTCTAGACCTGTTATCCAGCCTGAGTGTGTCATCTGTCTCCTGGTAGGAACTTGACCAAGAGGAAAAAGCGGCACATACTCTGGCCCTTTTTTCTCGTATTATTGAGAATGCCTCTTGGTTTTCATCATAAGGATAGTTTTGGCAATTGCTGTAAGATAGGTGTTCTACATTATGTTCAGAAAATGTCCCCTTCTCCTTGATTTTTTTGTCAGTTATATTTTATATTCTGCATATATGTGATATATATTGAGTTTCTTTTGGATGTATTGAGGTATTCTTTTATATTGTGGAGTTTTATTAGTCAATTAAATCCTTTTATTCCTGGAATAATAAAATTTAAATTCACTTTATTAATATTTTATCTTAAATTTAAAACAACATCTTTCACCTGGCTACCACAGGCACCTTCATGGATCACAGACTTGTCGTGGAGAAGGGGCTTGCATAACTCAATGAAGCTATGAGCCATGTCATGCAGGGCCACCCAAGATGGACAGGTCACAGTGGAGAGTTCTGACAAAACATAGTCCACTGGAGGAGGAAATGACAACCCACTCCACTATTCTTGCCTGGAGGACCCCAAGGACAGGATGAGAAAGCAAAAAGATATGACACCTGAAGATGGGCCACCCAGGTCAGAAGGTGTCCAATATGCTACTGGAGAGAGGGGAGGGCAATTACTAATAGCTCCAGAAAGTGTGGCGCTCCAGTGAGAAGAGAGTGAGGTGGCTTGGCCAAAGCAGAAATGACAGTCAGTTGTGGATCTGTCTGGTGGTGAGGGTGAAGTCTGATGGTTTAAAGAACAATATTGCATAGGAATCTGGAATGTTAGGTCTATGAATCAAGGTAAATTGGATATTGTCAAGCAAGAGATGGCAAGATTGAATGACACCTTACAAATCAATTGATCAATGGATGGAAATGGGCAAATTTCATTCATATGACTATTATATCTACTGCTGTGGGCAAGAATCCCCTGGAAGAAATGCAGAAGCCCTCATCAGTCATGTCCAACTCTTTGTGACCCCATGGACTGCAGCCAGGCCTCCCTGTCCATCACCAACTCCTGGAGTTTACCCAAACGGATGTCCATCAAGTTAGTGATGGCATCCAATCATCTCATCCTCTGTCATCCACTTCTTCTGCCTTCAATCATTCCCAGCATCAGGGTCTTTTCTAGTGACTCAGTTTTCTCATCAGGTGGCCAAAGTATTGGAGCTTCAGCTTCAGCATCAGTTCTTCCAATGAATATTCAGGACTGATTTCATTTAGAATGGACTGGATGGATCTCTTTGCAGTCCAAGGGACTCTCAAGAGCATCAACTATTCAGTACTCAGCTTTCTTTATAGTCCAATGCTCACATCCATACATGACTACTGGAAAAACCATAGCCTTGACTAGACAGACCTGTGTTGGCAAAGTAATCTCTATGATTTTTAATATGCTGTCTAGGTTGTTCATAGCTTTTCTTCCAAGGAGCAAGCATCTTTTATTTTCGTGGCTATAGTCACCATCAGCAGTGATTTTGGAGCTCATAAAAATAAAGTCTCTCACTGGTTCCATTGTTTCCCCATCTATCCACCATGAAGTGATTGGAGTGGATGCCATGATCTTAGTTTCCTGAATGTTGAGTTTTAAGCCAACTTTTTGACTATCCTCTTTCATTTTCATCAAGAGAATCTTTAGTTCTTCTTCGTTTTCTGCCATAAGGGTGGTGTCATCTGGATATCTGAGGTTATTGATTTTTTTCTTGGCAATCTTGATTCCAGCTTGTG
The DNA here is from genome assembly GCF_032405125.1 of Capricornis sumatraensis. Taxonomy (NCBI): domain Eukaryota; kingdom Metazoa; phylum Chordata; class Mammalia; order Artiodactyla; family Bovidae; genus Capricornis; species Capricornis sumatraensis. The sequence goes on along the minus strand of NC_091074.1, from coordinate 39,305,020 downwards.
CTTCATCCAGCCCAGCATTTCTCATGATGTACTCTGCATATAAGTTAAATAAGCAGGGTGACAATATACAGCCTTGAGGTACTCCTTTCCTGATTTGAAACCAGTCTCTTGTTTCATGTCCAGTTCTAACTATTATTTATTGACCTGCATACAGATTTTTCAGGAGGCAGGTAAGGTGGTCTGGTATTCCCATCTCTTTAAGAATTTTCCACAGTTTGTTGTGATCCACAGAGTCAAAGGCTTTGGCACAGTCAATAAGCAAAAGTAGACGTTTTTCTGGAACTCTCTTGCTTTTTTGATGATCCAGTGAATGTTGGCAATTTGATCTCTGGTTTCTCTGCCTTTTCTAAATCCAGCTTGAACATCTGGAAGTTCATGGTTCATGTACTGTTGAAGGCTGGCTTGGAGAATGTTGAGCATTACTTCGCTAGCATATGAGATGAGTGCAATTGTGCGGTAGTTTGAACATTCTTTTGCATTTCCTTTCTTTGGGATTGGAATGAAAACTGACCTTTTCCAATCCTGTGGCCACTGCTGAGTTTTCAAAATTTTCTGGCATATTGAGTGCAGCACTTTCACATCATCATCTTTCAGGAGCCCTCACAATCAACAAAAGGGTCTGAAATGCTTGCGTGCAACCTCAAAAATGACAGAATGATCTTGGTTTGTTTTCAAGACAAATCATTCAATATCAGATTAATCCAAAACTATGCCATTAACTCCTGATGCTGAAGAATCTGAAGCTGATCAGATCTATAAAGATCTACAACACCTTCTAGAACTTACCCCCTCCAAATATCCTTTTCATCATAGGGGATTGGTATTGAAAAATAGGAATTCAAGAGATACCAGGCATAACAGGCAAGTTTGGCCTTGGAGTACAAAATGTAGCAGGGCACAGGCTTACAGAGTTTTGTCAGGAGAACATGCTGATCATAGCAAATACCCTTTTACAACAACCCAAGAGACCACTCTACTCATGGACATCACCAGATAATACCAAAATCAGATTGATTATGTTCATTGCATTCAAAGTTGGAGAAGCTCTCTACAGTCAGCAGAAACAAGACCTGCACCTGACTTTGGCTCAGATCATGTGCTGCTTATTGCAAAATTCAGGCTTAAATTGAAGACAATGGGGGAAATCACGAGGCCATTCAGGTATGACCTATATCTAATCCCATAGGATTATACAGTGGCAGTGATGAATAGATTCCAGAAATTAGATTTGGTAGACAGAGTACCTGAAGAACCATGGATGGGGGTTTGTAACATTTTACAGGAGGCAGTGACCTAAACCATCCCCAAGAAAAAGAAATGCCAGGAGGCGAAGTGGTTTTCTGAGGCGGCCTTACAAATAGCTGAGAAAAGAAGAGAAGTGAAAGGCAAGGGAGAATGGGATACACTTCACTGAATGCAGAGTTCCAAAGAATAGCAAGAAGATAGAAGACCTTTAAATGAATAATGCAAAGAAATAGAGAAAAACAAAGTCTGACACTGTTTCCACTGTTTCCCCATCTATTTCCCATGAAGTGATGGGACTGGATGCCATGATCTTCGTTTTCTGAATGTTGAGCTTTAAGCCAACCTTTTCACTCTCCACTTTCACTTTCATCAAGAGGCTTTTTAGTTCCTCTTCACTTTCTGCCATAAGGATGGTGTCATCTGCATATCTAAGGTTATTGATATTTCTCCCGGCCTAGAGCCAAATGTTCTGGAATGTAAAGTCAAGTGGACCTTAGGAAGCAGTATGAAGAACAAAGCTAGTAGAGTTGATGAAATTGCAACTAAGCTACTGAAAAATCTAAAAGATGATGCTTTTAAAGTTCTGCATTCAATATGTCAGTAGCAGCCACAGGACTGGAAAAGGTCCATTTTCATTCCAATCCCAAAGAAGGGCACTGCCAAAGAATGTTCAAACTACCATACAATTGTGCTCATTTCTTATATTATCAAGGTTACGCTCAAAATCCTTCAAGCTAGGCTTCAGTAGTATGTGAACTGAGAAATTCCAGATATACAAGTTGGATTCAGAAAAGGCAGAGGAACCAGAGATCAAATTGCCAACATTTGTTGGATCATGGAGAAAGAAAGGGAGTTCCAGAAAAGCATATACTGCTTCATTGACTATGCTAAACCCTTTGGCTATGCAGATCACAACAAACTGTGGGAAATGCATCAGGAGATGAGAGTGCCAAGTCAAGAAGCAATGGTTAGAACCAAACACAGAAAAACTGACTAGTTTCAAATTAGGATAGAAGTACAACAAGGTTGTATATTGTTACCCTGCTTATTTAACTTATATGCAGAGTACATCATGCAAAAATCTGACCTGGATGAGTCACAAGTTGGAATCAAGATTGGTGGGAGAAATATCCACAACCTTAGATATGCCAATGATATAATTCTAATGGCAGAAAGTGAAGATTAACTAAAGAGCCTCTTAAGGAAAGTGAAAGAAGAAAGCAAAAAAACTGGCTTAAAACTCAACATTTAACAAACTTAGATCATGGTATCTGGTCTCATCACTTCATGGCAAATAGAAGGGGCAAAAGTGGGAGCAGTGATAGATTTTTATATTCTTGGGCTCCAAGATCACTGCAGACAATGACTGCAGCCATGAAATAAAAAGATTCTTGCCCCTTGGAGGAAAGGCTATGGCTATCTTAGATAGCATATTAAAAAGCAAACACATCACTTTGACAACATGGTTAAGTGTTGGTTTACCATGGTTTTTCTGGCTATGGAAAAAGCTATGGCTTTTCCAGCAGTAATGTATGGATGTGAGAATTGGACCATAAAGAAGGCTGAGTGATGAAGAACTGATGCTTTCAAAATGTCATGCTGAAGAAAACTCTTGAGAGTCTCTTGGACTTCAAGGAGATCAAACCAGTCAATCCTAAAGGAAATCAGCTGTGTATATTCTTTGAAAGGACTGAAGCTGAAGTTGAAGCTCTAATACTTTAACCATCTGATGTGAAGAGCTGACTCATTGGAAAAGACCCTGATGCTGGGATTGAGGGCCAAAAGGAAAGGGGACAGCAGAGTATGATATTGTTAGATAGCATTTCCAACTCAGTGGACATGTGTGCAAACTCTGGGAGGTAGTGGAGGACAGAGGAGCTTCGGATGCTGCAGTCCATAGGGTTGCAGAATCGGACATGACTTAGCAACTAAACAGCAACTACTGCAGGTCATTCAAGTAATAGATGAAAAAGTAACACACTTCAATATACATTTTGCTTAAGCACAAACTGCTTTGAATGACTGAAAGTCTTAGAAGCCCTTTATCTTCCAAAGTCCTTTAGTGTGTTTTTCAGTTTGGAGTTCAGAATCAAGTTGTTTATCCAAGTTTTCAAGGTACAGTGTTTTGGTGGGATACAGTAGGAGTGGTGGAAAGAAAGATGAAAAAAGAAAAATGAAAAAAGGAAAGAATAAAGCAGACCACAATGTATCTAAAAATCAAGTCTGAAGCAGAGAGAAGAGGATATGAAATGATTAGAATGTCTTCTCCCCTTCCTTCATTTTTTTCTCTAGAAAAAATTACTATATTCTTTCAACTGTGTTTCTATCAATCTTGGATTCAGAATGTGGCAATAGCTTGAAAGCCTATGTAATAAAAACCTTTCCTAGGTAATTACTGTAATGTATATTAGATCATAAAATCTAGAACATCAACTTATAGCAATTGATAATTCCAATATTTTATACCTGTTATACGATGCTGTACCATACCATTTCAAGCATGAATTTTAATTTTGATTCCCATAAATCAGTTCCATCACAGCAGAATTCTGAGCACAAAAATCTCATAGGGATACAAATATTTTATTTAAGTGTTTAATAGTGCTTATAAATTTTTTGCCTAGCCCTTGAAACATTAGAATCAAAACTAATATAATGCTGAGTCACTGATATAAGGAAACACAGGCTGTGTAGTTCTACTTGAAGAGTTTGACATTGAAAACAGAAGTTAGCTTATGCTAAGTTAAATAAATCAGTGTAAGATAAATACTGTAGAATATCACTTATTTGTGGAATCTGAAAAAGACAACAAGCTAGGGAATGTAATGTAAAAGAAGTGACTCACAGCTAGAGAACAAACTAGTAGCTAGTGGGGAAAATGGTAATGTAGGACTGGGGAACTGGGAGCCGCAAAATATTGGTTGTAAGATCAGCTCAAGGAAGTATTGTACAACATGGGAAATATAGGTAGTATTTTGTAGTAACTGTAAATGGAAAGTAACCTTGAAAACTGCACAAAAAAATTTTAAAAAGGAAACAGAAGTGAGACTACAAAGATTCTATCTGAACTTCTAGATGACTATCTGACTTGGTCTAACTTAAGAATAGAATCTGTAATTACTAAACTATACATATTCATTTCAAATTTTATCAGGCAACTCCCTAGTAAAGACAAAATGTCATTATTTATAATCAAAGATAGTTGTAGTTGTCAAAGAAATTTTAGAATTTGTTTGAGAAGGGGCAAGTTGCTAAATTCCAAGTGGAGAGTTTACTTTTAGAAGTGTTTTCTTGTTTACTGTCTCTCCTCAGTTCCCAATCCCCACTTACAGGGCTGTTCCCTCACTCTGAACACATTGGGATTTGAGCATTCCATTCCCACAATCTGCTTGATTCACAGACTTTCCTTTCCAGGACTCTGTTGTGGTTTAGAGCTGAAAAACCAAGCATGAGAACATACAATATCCAGTAAATGCCAGGATTACTGAATGAAATCATTAAAGTCAACTGGGAATTGCAAACTCTGAAAATTAAAACATGGGAACATCTGTTAAAATTCAATTTGTGCTTCTTTGAGAAAAATAATAAATCTGATTAACTCAGTGTAGCATCATAAAAGAATAAACAGAAGATCTTGATAAGTAAAATTTATTTGGCAGATGGTTCAATAAGTTAGGATCTGGGATAATTCTTGGAAGGTTTCTTTAATTTCTTTGAAAAGTGAATATAAATCAAGAAAATTCCCAAGCAACAATAAAGTGAGCCTGAGAAATTGCAGTCACATAAGTTTTAAGAAGTGATGGAAAATGATGAAGATCAGCCAGATTATTTGTAAAGAAAAAGAAGAAAAATCAACTGGACATGCATTTCATCAGCAAATATTTTAAGTTACCAGGAAGGTTAAAAGCTTGGTCTTTAATTTAAAGTTGTTTGTTTACTTAAGCTTTATTTTTACAAACTACTTTCCCCCCACTCTAAGAATGGCTTTGTTAACTTACTTTTCATTCCTCTCCTCAGCATTCCTTTATGCTTTATGGTTGCCTTTTTCTCATAATGACAAGATGAAATCTTTGTAGGATTTCACCAAAGATCAGGTTTCTATACAATATATATCATGTACATGCAAAAAGTATCACATATTCCAGTACTGGTGTAAACAATATGTTTAACTTTTACAGTCTTTGTGTGTGTGCTCAGTTGCTCAGTTGTGTCTGACTCTTGGTGACCCTGTGGATTGTAATCTGCCAGGTTCCTCTATCCAGGCAATTTTCCAGGCAAGAATACTGGAGCAGGTTGCCATATCCTGCTCCAGGGGATCTTCCTGACCCAGGGATCAAATCCGTGTCTCTTGCAACTCCTGCATTGGCAGGAGAATACTTTACCACTGTACTACCTGGTAAGCCCTTTTACTTTCTAGGAACAGTCAAATGCCTGACAGTCCTATCATAATTATTTATCATTGATCTTTCTCTGACTTCCAAATTAAGGTGTGGTATCTCTGTTCTCTACTCCAGAAATTCTTATTTTTTTTCTCGTAGTGGCAAGTTTAAAAACAGTAAGAAAGAAATATATGATTGATTTTGCATGCTTTATTATGGAATATGATTTCATTACTGAAAGTACTGTTTCCCTAAGCCACACCAGCATAGGTGTCAGATGGTATCAAGTACCCCTTCTGCAGCTGACTCTTATCGTCTAGGGTCCTGAAACATCAGCTCTATGCCACCCACTCTCATTGTTTTCACTTGAAGCAGAACAAAGGAAGTTGGGATGCTCACAAAATTCTCCTTGGCCTTTCATTTTGTTCTCCGTGATATCAGGTGCTGCAAATAAGGCTATTTGGTGTCCAGTTTCAAGCCCTCTGGTTTTTGAGCTCCTAGCTCTAGATTTCTCAAGGATGCCTGGTATTTTTGTTGAAACCATCTGGAAACAAAGACCTCTGCTACAAGTCATGAAACAAGGCTCTCCATGAGGATACCTCCACTTGTTCACTTTTACCCAGATGCTATTTCCATGCCTGGTCAAGTTGCAATGTTGTTATCTGTCCTTCCTTTTTTTTTTTTTTAAGCTATCTAGGCTCTAGGATGAAGTTGAGACAAATTCCTCGGAGATTTCACTGTTCTCCCCATTCACGTCTTCTCTTACACAGGGAAAGCTCTAGCCCTTTTTGCTCCACCTTCCTGGGTTACCCCAGCTCCAACTAACTTCCCCAACCTCATTCTAGACAACCTCATTCTAAACTCAAAGCTGCTGCTGCTGCTAAGTCGCTTTAGTCGTATCTGACTCTCTGTGCGACCCCACAGACAGCAGACAAACGCAATACATTGCCAGTATTTTCCCAGTCTTACTTTTGGAAGGGAAACAGAGCAGTGCTGACTTTAGATACAGAGTTCTTCCATGTAGCATTTAAACAAATAATGATACTATGTGCAGTTGTGTACAAGTGGTGGTTGTTCTATGTTTTTAATTTTGTACATAGTTGACTCAGCACATGGTAAACACTGAAAGTAATAAATAAGTATAGTATTAAAGGTGCATTTTCCTCCCATCCTTGGTCTCTATTTGTGTGCTTCTTCACCTCAGAGGACACTCCTATACTTAGTTTTCTATGTGCATTTCTAGAGATAGATAAAAGATATACATATATAAAGGAGAAGGCAATGGCAACCCACTCCAGTACTCTTGCCTGGAAAATCCCATGGTTGGAGGAGCCTGGTAAGTTGCACTCCATGGGGTCGCTAGGAGTTGGACACGACTGAGTGAATTCACTTTCACTTTTCACTTTCATGCATTGGAGAAGGAAATGGCAACCCAATCCAGTGTTCTTGCCTGGAGAATCCCAGGAACGGGGGAGCCTGGTGGGCTGCTGTCTATGGGGTCGCACACAGTCAAACAGGACTGAAGTGACTTAGCAGCAGCAGCAGCAGCAGGATAGTCATTAGGAAAACAGATTTATCATCAGATACTCTTGGTTTAAAGTCTCTGCTTTGCCACTTTCTAATTGTGTTGTCTTGGACAAGTAAGTTTAACCTCTCGAATTCTCAGATTTACTATGAAATGCTTATCACAATTATATTTAACCTATTAGAATTTTCACAATTAAGTGAAATCATGGATACAGAGTATAGACATCTAAATTATGATATTGCTTGTACAATAACAGGGTCTTCTTCTTCTTCTCCATCTCCTCCTTCTCCCCATCATTACCATCATCATCATACTAGTGATAGTAATTAGTGATAATTATAATTTTAAAAATTATGCTTTTTATTTGAAGGACCAGAAACTGATCGAGTTTAAACTGGTAAAATAGGCTGACTTTAGGAAATTTCAAGACTGACAGCAGTGTGGCTCTCCCAGCCTTAGGGCATTCAAACAGTTGTATTCAATTAGTTTATTGGGTGGAGAAGGCAATGGCACCCCACTCTAGTACTCTTGCCTGGAAACTCCCATAGACAGAGGAGCCTGGTGGGCTACAGTCCATGGGGTAGCCAAGAGTTGGACACCACTGAGCGACTTCCCTTTCACTTTTCACTTTCATGCATCAGAGAAGGAAATGGCAACCCACTCCAATGTTCTTGTCTGGAGAATCCCAGGGACAGTGGAGCCTGGTGGGCTGCTGTCTATGGGGTCGCACAGAGTGGGATATGACTGATGCGACTTAGCAGCAGCAGCAGCAGTTTATTGGGAGATTTTAAATTGTGTAATATAAAATATATTTGTGCCCATTTTACAGAACATGAAAACAGAACTATGTAAATGACAGACAGTCAATCTGTGGATTCCTAGGGGACCTTGGAGATCATGGGGGTTGCAGCCATGTTAACAAGTACTGCCTTATACAACTCTCTGTGTCTCCACAACACTAGTTCCAGGTAAGACTACAGCTTTAAGGTATGCATATGGTGGGTGGGAGAAGACTGGGGTAGATGGGGAAGATTGATCTAGGTAGGAGGTAGGCTGATTGCCAGATTCCCCAGGGTGATAGAGAAAGCTTTTTGTTATAATTTAATAGAAAGTCTTATGCCAAAAATGTTCCCATAAATAAATACATATGTTGGTTCTTGTTGAAAAATGCAAATCAGATGGTTTCGATGTTTTAATGCTTACTTGAAATACCTTAAATAACAATTACAAACATTTATGTGTGTACATATATACATTTCAATGTATACCACATTAGGCACATAGAAAGTGTTTTATAAAATGGCATAATAAGACCCCACCAGTGTCCTGACATCAGGCTGAAATTCAAATCAAATCATGCAACCCTGGAAGCACTGTGGGAACTTTCATCACCATAGCAAGTATTCATCAGACTTTACCTTAGGCTGTATTTAAAAAATCATGGTCAGAAACAGACAGAAACAAACATCTGGTTTGTCTGGCTGCATCATTCCTATTCTAAAATGTTATAGTCTTATACTTAGAGGGCATCAAAACAATCTAGGACATATGAAATACACCAGTATTGGATCCAAACTCTGAGTCTTCTGTATCTAGTAGAGCTGACTTGATCTTTCTTTTCTATTGTGAAGCAGAAATTATAAAAACTGTCTGAGAATGAAGGTATTGGCATAAATTATGGAAATCTGGTAGTTGAACTAAGATTGCCCATTCTTCATAAAACATCTGTAGAACACAATGGTGCTCTTTGGATATTAGTTGATTGGCATAGATGACAAATATATATAATTTGCTTTATTGAAACTTTCCTGACATAACCAAAATGTTTTCTGAGCTATGGTGGCCAATATACTTCTGAATAATGCATTCATGGCAATGAAAGATTGCTTTTTAAGGCTACTGGCCGATCAGCAAATTGCAAATTTTACCAAATACAATGTAGATTGATGACAGATTTTATCTTTGAATTATAGGGTAAATCAACATTTAACTTTTTATGGAGAAGTGACTAAAATCAATAATAATGATGACTATAATGATTGTCATTATTGTTACATACATTGTAACTGGTACATAAGTCTTAGTACAAAAAAATACGTTCTAATTACCCCACAATGACACCATTAAGTAACTTAGAAGTGGTCAGAGAGCTAAGGAATAGTCAAGTTGAAACTTAATAATGGGCACTATGTTCAGCCTTAAGAAAAGAACGCCTTTTGCTATTGGGGAGTAATTTATCATCTATTCCCAAATCAAATGAAGTGCTCAATAAAATAACATATTATGACCCTCTGGTGCACATTTTTATTGCTTAGAATGAAGTGCCAATGACACCAAATAGTTTATGTAACTATCTCACAATCTGACTTTTCTCAAAAATGTTCAAGTGAAGCAAAGGAATAACTTAGCAGAAACTCTCATAATCACAAATTGGAAAAAATAGCCCAAGTCCATATTCTAAAAATGGCAGAAGGTAGTGTCAGCTCTCTAAACATATTCAGAGCCTCAGGAAAGAAATATGAAAGACTATTCATTTACAATGTTTAAAGAGTGCATGGGTGATTAATCATGTCTGGCTCTTTTGCCACCCCATGGACTGTAGCTCACCAGGCTCCTCTGTATATGGGATTTCCCAGGCAAGAATACTGGAGTGGGCTGCTATTTCCTCCTTCAGGGGACCTTCCTGACCCAGGGATTGGACCTGCATCTCCATTTGCCGACAAAGGTCCATGTAGTCAAAACTATGGTTTTTCCAGTAGTCATATATGGATGTGAGAGTTGGACCACAAAGAAGGCTAAGCACCAAAGAATTGATGCCTTCAAACTATGGTATTGGAAAAGACTCTTGAGAATTCCCTGGACAGCAAGGAGATCAAACCAGTTAATCCTAAAGGAAATCATCCCTGAATATTCATTGGAAGGACTGATGCTGAAGCTCCAATCCTTTGGCCACCTGATGTGAAGAGCCAACTTATTAGAAAAGACCCTGATGCTAGAAAACATTGAGGACAAGAGGAGAAAAGGATGACAGAGGATGAGATGGTTTGATGGATCATCAACTCAGTGGACGTGAGTTTAAATAAACTCCAGGAGATAGTGAAGAAGAGGGAAGCCTGGAGTGCTGCACTTCACGGGGTCTCAGAGTCGGACATGACTGAAGGACTGAACAACAACTTCTCCTTTAGCAAGTGAATTTTTCACCACTGTACCAATATTTAAATATCTATTTAGATGTAATAGGTGCTGTATTAAGTGATAAAGATGAATAAGGTAAGCCTTTTGCCCTCAAAGACCTTATAGTCTAGTGAAATGAAGTAGGACTGAGTATGCTCACCCCTGTCTAGGAGTGTACAGATGGGGAGGGGGTGCGCTCAGAGGTCTGTGTCATCTTTAGCACCAAGGTCCATGAACACTCTCATGACTGGTAAAGCTGCAGTTAGTATTTACCAGGTTAACAGTCCAGGAAGCAGCCTGCTCAGGGCTCCCATGGGCAGGGAAGAAATGCTGCAGAAGTTCTTGATTTCTATGAACACATGTGAATACACACAAGAAGGAAAAGGATGGCAGGAGGGCAGACAATAGCTGTAGGTCTCCAAGGCCAAATCTGGGGCCAGAACTCAAACCCACAGTGTAGAGGTTGGCAACTCCAATCTCTTAGTGGGAACCAAAAAAAAAAAAAAAAAAAAAATCAGACATCAGGGCCTCTGGAGCAAAGACTCAGAAGTGAGGTGAGTGGTTGATGCTATGTTATGTGCATACCTGGTCACCTACTAGAGACACGTATTTTCATATATATATATATTTAAATAAAATATGCATATATAACATATTTTATAAAAATACACACACACTTAGTATATATGTTCCTGTATATATGATTACATTATTTTTATATATCATATATTGCTTCCTGACTGAGGAATCACCATGGGGATGACTCTAGTGTGTCTGTGATTAGAGTGAACTCAGCAACCTGAGGGCCAGAGGCATGCCAGATACACAGAAGACACAGCACAACAGTTTTCAACCCTGGCTGCATGTTAGAGTTCCCTGGGGAACTTTAAACAGATAATAATGTACAGGTCTGACCCCAGGAGACCCAAGTTTAATCCCTGGGTCACGAAGATCCCCTGCAGAAGAAAATGGCAACCCACTCCAGTAATCTTTCTGTGGACAGAAAATACCATGGACAGAGGAGCCTGGTGGGCTACAGTCCATAGGGTCGCAAAGAGTTAGCAACTAAAGCACAACTGATCCCTAGAGATTCTGAATTTATTGTGTGGAGTGAGATGAACATTGGCAGTTTTTTTTTTTTCTCATTAATACACTTTAATTTTAGAGCAGTTTTTAGTTCACAGAAAAATTGAACAGAAAGTACAGAGATTCATTACGTATAGGTGGCACTAGTGGTAAAGAACTTGCCTGCTCATCCAAGACACACACAGACTTGATCCCTGGACTGGGAAGATCCCCTGGAGGAGGACATGGCAACCCACTCCAGTATTCTTGCCTGGAGAATTTCCATGGACAAGAGGAGCCTGGGAGGCTATAGTCATAGGGTTGCACAGAGTTGGACACGACTGAAGCGACTTGGCGTGCACACACATACCTCGTTCATATGCAGGCACAACCTCCGCTTCTATCAACATCCTGAACTACGGAGGTACCTTTGTTACAATCAATGAGCCTCCACTGACACATCACCATCACCCAAAGTCCACAGGGTGCACTAGGTCTCACCCTTGTTGTTGTACATTCTATGGATTTGGGCAAATATGTAATGACATTGTAGTATCATACAGACTGGCTTGGCAGCTTTTATAAAGGCTCTTGGTCAACCACTGCACTACCAGTAAGGAGCCACAAAGACAGGTATGACATTCAGAAGCTGCCATATGACAGTTAACAAAATTACAATAGGTCTGTCACCCTCTATTATCTTTAATTTTTAGGCAAAAGCAAAAGAGTTTTTCTGAAACTCCACCAATTGATAGAGGGTGAAATGACTTGCTAGAAATTTATCACTCTTTGTGGGAAAGAATGGGGACAGCCTGCAGAGGATGGAATGGTCCCAACAGACACAAGGGCTGGAGGATGGGGGCGGGGATAGGACTTATAGATAACACACATGTGTCATCACTGAAGAAGAGGTTTGGAACACATGACAGATTTGGTTTTTAATCCTTACTTTGTCTGATGTGTCAACTGGAACAGAGGATCTGACTCCTCTGAGCATCAGTTTCTTCATCTGAGGAATGAAGATGGTAGTACCGAAATTGAAGGGTCATTATAAAACTCAAGTCATTCCCTCTAGTTTAGCATATTTCCAGAACTTTATGGATCAACTATACATGGATTCTATTGTAAATATTAGTAGTAGTGATTAAAGAAGAGTATGCAAGCAATTTCTTAGTGGTGCAATACAGACCGGAGAATATGAGAGTTCAAACTCAGAGAAAGTATGGGTGGTAGAACAGTCAGGAAAGGCCTGTTAGGATTTGAATACTTTATACAGCTTTATAGAGGAGTGAGGGAGAGAAGGATATGATTGGATGATGTGTTTGGGGGACACATGTGTCGTGCGAGACAAAGCCGCATGCAGCAGGCTTATGGGAAATGCAGGGCCACAGAATTCGGGGAGATCTCAACTTGGCCTTGAGGAGCTGATGCTTATCAGGTGGGCCAAACCTCTGTAGAAAGACCACATTGTTAAAAGGGGATATGGGTTTTATTCACGGGCCCTCAGAGATGACGGTAGTGAAGACTGTCCCATAAACCTGCCGTTCATGCAGCGGCCTTCGTTTCCCTTCATCTTCTCAGTTTGTCAGAAACACTATCTCTCAAGGGCATCTTGGCTAAGAAGAGACATCTGGTTTTGCATAGGCATAAATGAAATGATTTGTGATGATCTGTTACCAACATAAAAGGGCATGTCTTCATACTCAAAAAGATAACACAAACTACTGCGTGCCAAATCCTCACTCTCTAAAAGAAGATATGATTTGCATGCATTTTCTGTTACCGAAAAGCTAATCAAGCGAGTTTTCTGATGAAAAGAAAGAATTTGCTGTGGATGGTGAATTTCGGCCCTGAGAATGAAAAGTATGGGCCTGTGATATTACTTCAAATATTTTTAAGAATTAGGTGTACTTCATTACCAGTAGGTGTCACTGCAGGCATTAAACACAGTCTTTGTTTCTAGAGAACTCTGTCCCATAAATGTTGGTGTAATTTAATTGGTAGAACATAGTTATGATAGGCATAAAGGATATGCATTCTGAAAAGCAATATATTTTATCATGGTCATGAACTTGTAAAAACATTGGCTTAAGGAAGCTAAAGTGTGTACTTTAAATGGGCTTACTTAATACAATATACAGCATAAGTAATAGAATCTTATGAGGTTTTAAATATATACAGTGGGTTTTCCTGGATAAGATAAGGCTTGCTTTTCAGAGTTATTCCATAGAGTCTGATTTATGGAGCTAATTTAATGAGAATTCATAGACCCAATTGCTGCCTTCTAAATCTTTGGGGAATTGACATTTTTTTTTCCCCCTTAACAATGTTCTTGTAAGTTTTGCTAGACAAGGGAAGGAAATTAAGAATTTTAACTTGAATTATATTAGTTACCATCTTTTAGGTTTCTTAGACCCTTTAAACATCTGATCTGATATCATCTAGTATCTGATATCAGGAAGTTAAAATCAGTAAGGTCTTTTAGAGAGGCACAATTTAGTGGCTTCCAAGCAACTTACATACAGAAATATTGGTCATAACCAAACAGTGATCTCTGTTTCATTTCCACTGTGGCTTTAGAGCTGATTCATTAGTACAGTCATGCTGGCATTGTGAAGTTGAACTTTTGAACAGAATAGTCTCAATAGAAAAATCTTTGCAGTCTGAAATTAATTTGCCTGCTGGAGGTGGTGGTGGTTCTTATTTATGCAAAATTTAAGGGCTAGGTGTGTAAATGTGCCCCTAGCGACTATTTCATTGGTTCCATTTTACAAATTGAAACTGATGATGGTGGTTATGGTACTTTTCAAGTGTGACTTGAGGGCAATCTAATTTATGTAAGCTGTTCAAAGGTGAACTCAATCTTTTCAATCATAAATTAAAAATTTATTCCAGTTTTCAAATCAGAGACAGCAGCACAAAATACATATCTGCAGGCCATAAGGATTCTTCTGCCCTGGCCTACCTCTATTGATTTCATTAGGCTAGACCAGACATTGCCAGACACCTTATATTTTATCATGTCCCTATAAAATCGAAAGTATTTTAGGAACATCCCATTGCCTTCTTCTCTGTGTATGCTAACAGGGACTTGGTGAGCCACTTGCCTTTTCTTGTCTAAGTACACCATCTATGGTAATATTTTTGACCTGTTAGATTACTGGACTTTCATAATGTGAACAGGGTTTTGCTGGAAGATGTAATATTTTAGAATAAAAAATCCAGACCACTGGAAACTACTTAGCAATATCAACTATGTGTATCTTCTTAAGACATAACAATACATCCTTGCTAACTACAAGGTGAAGACACTGCTCTCTATAGAAGCCTACATTCTGAACCTATATCATAGATCATACAATGAGGACAGAGCAAAAAGGTTTGTCAATCAACTGTATGACTCACAAATCATAGCATTTGCAGTGTTTTTTTGTAGCATTCTTATGTGAAGTTTGTTGCATGGTAGTTTCAAAAAGCCAAACTTCCAGATATTCTAAAATTAACATCTTTGCTAAATTGGGCTTCAGAGATCAATATACTTCAGTCATACCATTGTGGTACCTAGTGCCCTTCTTTTTACTTAATTCATTCTTTGAATTGACTCTGGCTTTTTTTGAAAACCAGCATAGGAAATAAATTTTTGGAAACTCAATGTGCTAAAAGTAAGGACATTGTTGAAAATGCTGATTGTTATGTTTCGTGGGGTTCCAGCTTTCAATCTTAGAGTTAATAGAGTTTTGCTTCTCTGAGCCCTTTACAATTCTTTTTTATTTAATTTTATAACATAGTAGATTGCAGCCATGAAATTAAAAGATGCTTACTCCTTGGAAGAAAAATTGTGTCCAACCTAGATAGCATATTCAAAAGCAGAGACATTACTTTGCTGACTAAGATCCGTCTAGTCAAAGCTATGGTTTTTCCAGTGGTCATGTATGGATGTGAGAGTTGGACTGTGAAGAAGGCTGAGTGCTGAAGAATTGCTGCTTTTGAACTGTGGTGTTGGAGAAGACTCTTGAGAATCCCTTGGACTGCAAGGAGATCCAACCAGTCCATTCTGAAGGAGATCAGCCCTGGGATTTCTTTGGAAGGAATGATGCTAAAGCTGAATCTCTAGTACTTTGGCCACCTCATGTGAAGGGTTGACTCATTGGAAAAGACTGTGATGCTGGGAGGGATTGGGGGCAGGAGGAGAAGGGGACGACAGAGGATGAGATGGCTGGATGGCATCACTGATTCGATGGACGTGAGTCTGAGTGAACTCCGGGAGATGGTGATGGACAGGGAGGCCTGGCGTGCTGTGATTCATGGGGTCTCAAAGAGTCGGACACGACTGAGCGACTGAACTGAACTGAACTGAGATGGTCTAAAATCAGAATCCTCTCTTGCTCTCCCTTACCTTTGGCTTATAAGTAAGCATAGAGCCAAAATTATGGTCCTATATCAAGTGTAATGATGTTTATGGTTTACATTTTTAGAATAACTTCATTCCTAAGCACTCTTTGTTTTCATTCTTTCTTAGACACTTTTCCTCTCATATTGCTATATGTTATTTATCCTTTTAGGTTCTGGGAATTTGGGGACAAAGTGAGGAATAGTAAAAACAAATACAACAAAAATAAATAGGATATGTTTGCAGAATAGACCTTAACCTAAAAGTCATACAGCTAATCACACCCTAACCTCTAGAGTTTACAATAAAAATATGAGGGGATACTCCCCATAGCTAAAAGAAAAAAATAAGCAACACTCAGAAAAGCACTTACATTTTTATGCTCTATAACATTGTACTAAGAATGGAGGTTATAGGTCCATTAGAGGGGGAGTTGGAATCCATGCAATAATTATTTTTTCCCAGTAATTTGAAAGACATACAGTAAGACTTCCTCAGTTTAAAGCAAGAGCATCTGTTAAACTGGAAAAGGAACTTTTGAGATTAGTAATATATTGTTGGAGTTTAAGAAGTAGGCGTAGGTATTTTAAAATAGTTTAAAAGTGTGAGACTGAAGTTTACAGCATCTGCTGCTGCTGCTGCTAAATCACTTCAGTCGTGTCCGACTCTGTGCAACCCCATAGACGGCAGCCCACCAGATTCCCCCGTCCCTGGGATTCTCCAGGCAAGAACACTGGAGTGGGTTGTTGCCATTTCCTTCTCCAATGCATGAAAGTAAAAAGTGAAAGTGAAGTGGCTCAGTCGTGTCTGACTCCTAGCGACCCCATGGACTGCAGCCTACCAGGCTCCTCCGTCCATGGGATTTTCCAGGCAAGAGTACTGGAGTGGGGTGCCATTGTCTTCTCCGTTACAGCATCTATGAATTATAAAAGCAAAGAACTTCACTGAGTCAGAAAGGAGTAACCTTTCTAGGCTCAGTGTATGTGTTGCTGGAGAAGCAGCAGCTGAACAGGGGAGATAAAGGCAGGTCTGGATGGAGAGGATTAGATAGAGGACTAGGGGAAGGGTAAGCAACTCATTGAGGTCCCTTTCAGCATTATGGTTTTGTTATTTGACTTTGGATTTCAGGGTATTTTGGCAAAACTTGCTAAAGATGAGACAGGAAATTAGTCTTCATATACAAAGCATTTGAATGATTTTGGAAAGGGGAAAGACATCGTCAAAATAGAAGGAAAAGATTTCTTTGAATTTAGTAATAGAGTGAGTAAGTAGTAAGGATGATGGATAGATAAGTGCTCTTAATAGTGGATTTCCTATTAAATGTTTATTGTTCTATTGACACGTTGGACAACTGATTGATAGGAGCCTTCATCCCCAGGAACGAATTCTATATTTAAAGATCTTTTCCTCCACATCTCAATAATTTTACATGATCAGCTTTTATCTTTATCTTTATAAATTCCCTGAAGTTCCTTCCATCTAGCCTACATGGATTTCTCTAGAATTGACAAAGGAAAATTTTTTAAAAAAATGCTACTTGAAAAATTAAATTCTAAAAGAGTAAGAAAAATAGTACCATACATAAAGATTTGAGAATTTCTTCTGAAATAATATGCCCCCACTTTGCTAACTCTGTAGATACAATATGGTAAAAAAAAATGGACAAAAACACGTTTGTTATTTAGATTTATATACCAAGTGGACACAGGAGAAATTATTATTTTGAATTTTGGTTTTGCCTTGAAATATGTTTATCCTTTTGGCATATGGATAGGTTTAGTCATTATCATTTGTCATCTCAGAAGAGATATAAGCAATCATTATATTGGAAACCATAAATTTTCCAAATGACCAATCTAAATTTTCTGTTTTGTTGTTTCTATAAATGAGAAAGCAGAGGCCACTCTGTTTAAGTGACTGAGACACTATTACTCACTGAATCAACAGCAAAGTTGAGGTTGTATTCATCTCATTTCTTTATGTCCCACAGTCTGATTTCAATAACAGGATAATTATAATTGTAAATATTCATGGGAACACAACACAATACATAAACGCTTATATTAGTCAGCCGTAACAGAATACTGGATCTGGAATTAGATCTAGATTTGAATTTTTAGCCTCCACTTCCTAGATATGTAATTTTTGGAGAATTATTTTATTTCTCAGATGTGTCCGACTCTTTGCAACCCCATGGACTCTATAGTGTCTGTGGGATTCTCCAAGCCACTGGAGTGGGTAGCCTTTCCCTTCTCCAGGGGATCTTCCCAACCCAGGAATCCAACAGGTCTCCTGCATTGCGGGGGGATTCTTTACCAACTGAGCTATCAGGGTAGCCCATTTATTTCTCTAGATTTCAGTTATCTTTTCCATAAGGCTATTACGGGAACCCAATGAGAAGATTTCTGGAAAATACCTGGCAATTTTAAATGTTAAGCAAATGGTAACCTCTTTCCTGTTCTGTTCCCATCTATTACTGTCACAGTGAATCTTACCATTTTTAACTGTGACTCATTATTTTGGTAAGATTACATTTATGCAAGCGGAAGTGTCAGGAGTCTAACCTAGATAGCTGTTTTGTCATTCTTCATCCTGTGTGTAAACAGTGCACTGTTGACACGACATATTGAGAGATAGACGCATAAACTTGGAATCTAAAAATCTGACCAAATGGTTTTAATTTACTCTAAAATATAAAGTTTTTGAAGTTCAAATTAAGAACTTAATTGTAACACTTTTTATTGCTATCATTTTATGTAATTCTAGTTTCGTCATCTAGATTGTGAAGTCAAAAAAAAAAAAAGAGAAAATAACATGCTTCAAAGAGAAGTCTACATATCTTGACTTATAGTTTTATCCTCAGTAAATACCTGAGACTGATTGTATGAAAAGTTTGATAATTAAGTTTTTAATACTGAAAGAATAGCATTGAAGCTAATAGTATTTTTAGAAAAAAAGACTATTTCCCTAGATTTATTTGATTCATTTTTTGAATTTTATGGAACATCACTATACATAATTGTTCATACATTTTGCAGCGCTAGTCTCTAAAAGTACTTACATGAACAGAATTAGGTATCATTTGACTTGTGTGGCAAAGAGAAAAAGAGCCATCTTAGTTTTTGTTGTCTTCATGATCTGAAGAATTCACCAAATCATATGAACGATTGGGGCATATTAGATTCACAGCAGTACATTTTATTTTAAGAATATGAAGATGCCATAAAAATCATGCCAAAAGAAAGCAATGATATTTCTAGTCCCATTAATCTAAAAGCTCTCCTATTAATTTCAGGTCCAAGGAACTTAGCTAATACATTTTCCATGGATACGTACTCTAAATCGTTTTCACATGTATATTGCATGAATGAACGTTAGTCCTTGGAAAGTGGTGGAATTATAGAGGTAAATGAAAAAGCCTCTTGTTTTTTTCCTTTTTGGAGCAAACTGAGGACTCTTAAGACCTTTTCAGTGTCTTTTTATTTTTTGCCCTATCCCCAAAGACCCAACCAATCAATTACTAAAAATTAAAAATATTATAATAACTCTATCTTCGAAACAACAAACATGACTAACTGAACAACATTCGATAAAAATGACTTTACCTCTTGGGTTCCTAATCACTGTTTATCTCTCTTCCCCCATGCTGGACAGAGCTATCTTCAATCCACTGTCAGCTCTAAAATGGAGCAAGCAGAGGATCTCTAGGCCTCTTTCCAGGTCTGATATTCTCAATGAGTTAGTTCACTTATCCATAATTTTCCAAACATTTCAATAAAAGCCCAAAGTAGTATGAATATGCAGCTGTTTGGCACCATATGGTCAAACATCTGGATACTGGACTAAATTTTTCAGTCTTTCAAGGTGTTTAATTTTTTTTGAAGATACTGTCTGCATCTGAACTTCTGATTTAATTCCAGAAATGTGAAATGGTACTGTTAACAGCTCTCTAAGGAATGCAGTTCACCTGAGCCACACCGAATTAACAAATCAGAAACTACTTCAACCTCTTTTCAGTATCTTTTAATAGCAAACATCTAAAACTAGTACCAAAGGTTAAGTATCGTGATTCACTTGCAGTTCTGCACAGCTGCTCGCTCCACTTCTTACCCATCACTGTCCGGTCATAACTATAGCAATAGAGTCTGGCTTTTATTAACAAAATGAGAGAAACCTGTGCGGCAATAAGAAGGCAGCCCACCTCACGCTTAACAGTAGTTGTAAGGCTCAAATACCTTAGAGGCTTTTTCCTTTATGTCGACTCTCTTGCTCTGGTACACATAAACAGGACTGCATACCAAAAACATAGAGTCATCAGCTACATTCGCTAGATCGGAACTGGGCCTACAGCCATACCACCAACAG
Organism: Capricornis sumatraensis; assembly: GCF_032405125.1. Lineage (NCBI taxonomy): Eukaryota > Metazoa > Chordata > Mammalia > Artiodactyla > Bovidae > Capricornis > Capricornis sumatraensis. The sequence goes on along the minus strand of NC_091074.1, from coordinate 39,284,874 downwards.
ACTGCAAACTTGCCAAGGCTCACAAGGAAGAGTCAGGCCAGCTTTTCTCCGGATAAGTTAACTCTGAAATATCAGGTCAGGCAAGTAACAGGATGTCAGAATAAACAGATTCTAGACAACTGAAGTCTCTAAGATATAATCATATTGTGTGGTCACAGTCTGAAGAGGTCCCACAGTGGCCCCCATCTTTCCTAAGATAATTTTTTCCAGACAAAATCCAATTCAGGAGCCTCTTCTAGCATGGGCATCTTTAACCTGGGCTTTGCTGCTCTACACGCAGATTGCTTTTAAGAGCAATCTTAAAATTTAGTGAATTTTTCTTAGAATTTTAGAAATCGGGGATTGTGTTTGCTTAATCAGCCTATTAACAATTCATCTTCTCAACCTTCTATGATATTTATTTTGCCCACCACCCTATATCATTCTCTCACTTCCAGAAGCTCTCCTGGTACTTCTTCCAGGAAAATTTTTAGATTGATACATCTTCCGTTATGAAGCTTTCTGAAGACTCCATTTCTTACCTGTACTAAACTGGAATTCACTCCTCCAATCATACAGTACAGGACCCCAAAACTAAAATCATCCAGAGCAAGTGAACATTATACTTAAGAAAAAAAATTAGATTTTTCCTAAAAATATGATTTTTAAAACTATTCAGATGTGATTTTTCAATACTAATGCCCATGGTTATCACCATGATGGTTATCGCATGATGCTGATATTCAGCTGCATCAAACCTAACTGAAATGATCACCTAGCTCGATTACTTCACCAGCCGTTTCATTCCTGTTATTTTCATCACTGTTATCTCATGTTCAAACCTTTTTCCTAGAAGGAACCAATGATCTTTAGGTTGTCTACCTTCTATCTCCCTTCCAGCTCTCTCTCTCTCCATCCTGCTTCCAGGTGACCCATTATAAGTTGCAAATGTAGCTATTGTCACTAACTTTCAGTGACTTTCAACTGCTTTCTGATGAAGGTCCGATCCTTAGTCTGACATTCAGTACCTCTGGCTATTCTCCCCAAAGACACTTCTACTGCTCTTCACTTCTTCAATTCCAGTTGAATCAGATAATTTAGTGTTTTTTTAAATATGCTGTGTGCCTTCACACCTTTGGATCACATTATTTCCTCTACCTTGAAATACCGTTTCTGAAATATCAGAAATTGAAGTCAGGTTTTAAAAATTCTACCCAGAGCTCTTTCAACAATTATATTCTATCTCTCTGTAAACACAGTTTATGTCTCATGTGCATAAAGTGATGTTCTGCTAGGAATCCTGGTGTCGTAGAAAGAATATTGCCCTCTCCCCCACCCATGATGTCCATATCCCAGTCTCCAGAATCTGTGAATATGTTACCTTACATGGCAAAAATAACTTTGTGGACATGATTAAAGTTGTGTGGGTGCCGCGCTCAGTTGCTTCAGTCGTGTCCAACTCTTTGCAGCCCTATGGACTGTAGCCTGCCAGGTTCCAATGTCCATGGGATTCTTCAGGCAAGAATACTGGAGTGGGTTGCCATGCCCTCCTCCAGGGGATCTTCCTGACCGAGGGATTGAATCCACATCTCCGTCATTGCAGATGGATTCTTTACCACTGAGCCACTGGGAAAGCCCAAGATTAATGACTTGGATCTGCCTGCAATGCAGGAGGCCTGGGTTTGATCCCTGGGTCGGGAAGCTCCTCTGGAGAAGGAAATGGCAAGCCATCCCAGGATTCTTGCCTGGAGAATTCCATGAACAAAGGAGCCTGGTGGGCTACAATCCATGGAGTCACAAAGAGTTGGACATGACTGAGCAACTAACACTTTCTTTTCTTTCATGTTGGATTATCTGGGTAGGTGTAATCTAATTCTGTGAATTCCTAAAAGTGAAGGATCTTTCTTTGTCTACTGCAGTCAGGGAGAGATGTGAGGACAGAAGGTGGCTCAGAGAGATGAGACATTGTGGCTTTGAAGATAGAGGAAGGGTGCCACAAAGGAAGTGGCCTCTAAAAAAGTTGGACTAGCAAGAAGGTAGATTCTCTCCAGAGACACTACAAAGGGGCAAAATTTTGTGTAACCTTGCTTTTAGCCTGTGAGAGCTCTGTCAGACTTCTGGTCTCCGTGGCTGTAAGATAGTAAGTTTGTGATGCTTAAACTACAAGGTTAGTGGAAAATTGTTAAAGCAGCAAGAGAAAGCTAATATATATGGGTTCATATTCTGGAGTTTACTGAAGTAACAGTAAGTCAAGGAAATTGGAACTCCAAAATGGCTATCCTAGCCTAAGCTATCTTTTCCTTCCAGATCAGGACACTAATTAATTAATATAATATCAAAGTGAAAGTGAAAGTTGCTCAGTTGTGTCTGACTGTTTGCGACCCCATGGACTATACAGTGCACAGAATTTTCCAGGCCAGAATACTGGAGTGGGTAGCCTTTCCCTTCTCCAGGGGATCTTCCCAATGCAAGGGTCAAACCCAGATCTCCCACATTGTGGGAGGATTCTTTACCAGCTGAGCCACAAGGGAAGCCCAGGAATACTGGAGTGGGTAGCTTATCCCTTCTCCAGTGGATCTTCCCAACCCAGAAATCTAACTGGGGTCTCCTGCATCGTAGATGGATTCTTTACCAACTGAATTATGAGGGAAGCAATATAATATGAACATATACTAAATGTGCTAATCAGTTTTGTCGTATAAACTCAGAACATTTTCATTTTTTTAATTTCTTTATTTTAATTGGAGGTAAATTACTTTACAATATTGTATTGGTTTTGCCATACATCAACATGAATCTGCCGCAGATATACATGTGTTCCCCATCCCGAACCCCCCAAGTGATGAAAAAAAGAAAAATTTTAAGGGTGCCCAAGTACATCATTTAAATTAAATCAATTAAACTGATGTGGAAAGATACTTAAGGTAGAGGATTAGGTGCCTTGTATACATGAGGCGCCAAATGAAGATTCACTAAACTCTTATGTAACACATTGAAAGTGAAAGTGAAAGAGGCTCAGTCATGTCTGACTCTTTGTGACCCCATGGACTTTACATTCCATGGAATTCTCCAGGTCAGAATACTAGAGTGGGTAGCCTTTCCCTTCTCCAGGGGATCTTCCCAACCCAGGGATTAGACCCAGGTCTCCCGCATCGCAGGCAGATTCTTTACCAGCTGAGCCACAAGGGAAGCCCAAGAATATTGGAGTGGGTAGCCCATCCCTTCTCCAGTGGATCTTCCTGACCCAGGAATCAAACCAGGGTCTCCTGCATTGCAGGTGGATTCTTTACCAACTGAGCTGTTAGGGAAGCCCATGTAATTAAGAAGGCTCAGAATATTAACCCACCCTGTCATAGTCACTGAGTCAGTAGACTCATTCATGATTTCATTTATTCAACAGCTATGAAGTATCCAGTATTAAGTATTAAGTTATTAAGTATTCAGCTATTATCATCCAGTTGTAATTAATGGAAGATCAGAACTCTAGACTATGTCTGGTGCTAAAGAAAGGTAGATTTAAAAAGTAAACACAAAATTATAATCCCTGGGCAGCATAAAGTCTTGAGGAAGTCAGGCAGGCCTGAGGTTATGGGAGGTTTGGGGGAGCAGAATGTTTTAATGAAAGGAAAGTCACAGAACTAAAATGAAGGAATCACTAAAAACACTTTTACATAATGAATGGCTATTTTTTAGGGTTGGCCTTTAGAGATTGAAGTAATCTCCTTGGAAGTTTACACTCAGCAAAAATTACACAAAACTTTATGCTGGATGTGGTATAACAAACATATAATCTATAACTCATATTATGTGAGTTATAGCCCCTGATTTTCTGAAGATTACAGTCATGCTGCTGGTAAAGAATTGAAGGCATTTAAAAATAATGGTAAGGTACATGCTGGTAAAGAAAGAAAGACATTTAAGAAATAATGGTAACTTACGTGATACTTAATGAGGGCAAATAGGCCTCTCATCAAATATCCTAGATTTGGGGGAGCAGGGCTATATACACTGACATCTAAAGGATGAATTACAGAAGGTAAGATTCTGTTTATGGAACATTCTTCATAGAGAATATTTCCCTTAAGACATTTTTTCCTTTCTGAGGACTGATTTCCTCAATGAATTAGTGTGCCAGTTGCATCACTTAAGAGGTTTTAAACTACAAGATACCAAATAATCCCAAACATATCCTTTATTCTCCAAAGAAGTAGGTGAGAGGTGGGAAATTCAAGGAAGTAGGTGAGAGGTGGATGACTTTAGCAGTTTAACAAAGCTGTCAAGGATCTAGGATTTTCCATCCTTCTCAAGCACCCTCAGCAGGCTGGCCTTTCTCCTCAGGTCTGCACAGTCATAAGATGACTGCTTGTACTCCAGGTTTCGCACACAGCTTCCAAAGGCAGGAAGGAACTGGGATGCAAATGTTCTTCTCTTTTTTAAATTAGGAAACAAAAATTGTTACCAGAAGCTACTGGTAACATTCTCTACCCTGCCCCTAAGAATATTCCTTTTTCTATGGAAGGCTGTGACCAGGTCTTTTATAGGCTACATGATACAGTTAAAAACAGAACGTGGAGATGATGTGGAAGGGAATTGTCTTATAATGTAGTAGGTGGACCCTCTAACCAGCATCCCATGTAATCGTGGAAAGTACTTGAAACTGCAGTTTTTTTGGCACCTCAGAACCACTGGGTTTCTCATTCTATGTGGGTTCCACTAAGCACTGACTTCAGAGAGGCTCTGGAAGCTGCTTGCACACTTTCTTACTTACCTAACATATGTATTAGATAAGTCTAATGTATGCCTGTTTCCTCGTTCAGGCATAAATCAAAGTAAAAGTAAACTTGAACCCAGTCCAAATCACTCTTCTCATCTATATTTTCACCTGAACCAGTCCTTTGTTGTCTGATCCGGACTGCTACCCAGAAATCATATGACTACCCTTACCTGCAAAGAAGTTGGGAAAATGAGTATCTGGCATTTTAAGACTATATTTTTATGTATTGAGGGGGAAGAAATTGATAGGCAACCAACAGAGTCTTGGACCCCATATAGAGTTTCAGAAACCAACGAAGAAACATTATTTATTCAAAGGAAAAGGCTACCAAAATGATACGATGGAAAAAGTCTTGACATTTCTCAAGATAGTGATTTAAGATGAGAGTTCCTTTAGTTCTGTAAGCGCAGATTCTGTTCGCTACTTAGGGTTTCTCGGGTGAGTTCTAGGTAGTCCAAGCTGTTTTGCGGCTTGCCAAGCCTGTCATAGATTAACTCAGGCTTAGAGAAAATTTTATTGCTCTTTTTTTTCAAGGACAATGGATTCTCAGCTTAAGACAATTGACACTGAGGCTAATTTCCAAATATCGACTGAAAAACTACAGACACTGCAGCAGAATAGTTTGCATTCTGTGTAGTAAGTGTTGCAACTGCCCACAGACCATCCTGTGTATGATTCTGGGATTACTGGATGCTCAGCATTAATGAAGCTAAGGTCGTGGGTGATCCACAGTTATGGGTCAGTTCCCGCATTTCAGAGTAAGGTGTGGGGATAGTCCTGTATGCAGTTCCGTGTTACTAAGTCTGTCTTAACTCCTTTTCCATATCATTTCTTCAGAAGAGGGATGCTGTCAGTTTTATTCCTGTGTCTCTCACAGGGCATGGATTCAAATCCTAGCTCCATTACTCAGAACTAGTGTGACCTTGGGCAAGTTACTTGATCTCAGTTTCTTCATAGATCATAACAACACTTGCCTTGAGGGCTGAGTATGTGTGTGTGTGTGTGTGTGAATATAATATGGAAATTTGTGTAAAGAATTTAGTGCAGTGTCACTTGAAGAAAGTATCTGATACATATTAATTATTATTAAGAACCAAATATATTTATTGAATGGACATTAAGTCTTACTTTTCACATTAGCTAGCTGTGTGTTTTTAGGTAAGATGCTAAACTGGGCCTCATTTTCCACTTCTGTTAAAGGTGGGGGGTGTGCTAGAATCTTGGAGCTCACTTGAAGCGTTAAAGATCAGTGATATCCCAGGGCATGCTTCAGTGGTCTAGGGAAAGAAAAAAAGAAAGCTCAAAACCCACCAAAGAAGAAAATTACTATACTTAGGCAATGTGGAAACCTCATCATGTAGCTTCATAACCAAATCTATCCACTCATCATTGTGTTACCAAGGATGGAGACAAAATGTTGACTATAATGGGTAGAATGTTCATTAAGTGGCAGGACCCTTTAAAGAAAGAGAATCTTTTCTCCCTCCTGTCACGTGGGAAAAAGGATCCTTCCATGGCATTTTGTAAATGAGCTCTTGGCTATTTCTGGGTAGTGAGTTCCCAAGTTTAAGGTTTACCATTTATTGGCATCCAGCAGAGAAACAGAGTACTTTTATTTGGAAATACACTTGGAAAAGATTCCAGAAAGCCCAGGCAGCATTAATTGTACTCTAGTTTGAGAGATTTTCACTTTTTCTGTGCTCTGTAACTAGCTGGCAAGCTTCCAACTGTAATTTAGACTTACCATGAACTGTGTGTTTTTTTTTTTAATGTGTGCAGTGATTTTTTAAAAAATCCAATAACTTCTTTTATTTGTTGTTCTAAATTTTAATTTTGCATCTGCCTTTCTTATTTTCCAGCACTCTCTAGCCCTTGTAAGTTTATTCTCATGAAAGTATATATTTTATCTATAGTTTTTAGTGATATTTTAAAACTTTGGCTATTTGGTGAATTTGGGTTCACTTGTGAAACCTTTACTAATCCCAATTTGAGCTCCCCTCAGTATGTCTCTTACCCCAAGACTGCTTTATTTAAATTACAATAGGAAATGCCTCTGAACCTTCAAATATCCCAATTTACGCTCTTTTAATCAAACAACTGCAAGCCAGGGTGACTCTCCTAGTGAATTCATTAAGGGAACCGGATTTCATTTGGGCAGGACTTTTATTTCCTAGAAGATTAAAAATGTAGGATTCTATGCACAATCTGATCTTATAGCTGCCTATGTGTTATGACCAACTAATCTGTGTTATAATCAACCAGTCAGCATGAGCATTATTTGCACAAACAAGTGAACAGACAGATGCATTTTGAATTGGAATCAGATCCATGTTTAAATTCTTATTTTGTTAATATGGACTCATGAAAGTGATGGTTAATGTTAGGTTATATATATATTTTAAAATCTAAGAATGGACTCTACTTTGGAAAAATGGAAGAAATATATGAGATTATATTTAAGATTATAGAACACTTATCTTATTAGGTAAAGATTATGTTTTAGTGAGCATGGATATAGCAATATTTGCCTCATATATATTCAATTAGAACAGGAGACTGACTCAAGGACATTTTTTAAACATTGGTTTATAACATTATATGCATTTCATATGTACATTATATTTCTACTTCAAAAGTAGAAATATATTGTACATGTGAAACATATAATACACTGCATATACTATTAATATATTCAAGTGGTGCACTGGTAAAGAATTCACCTGCCAATGCCAGAGACAGAAGAGACATGGGTTTGATCCTTGGGTTGGAAAGATTTACGGAGGAGGAAAGAGCAACCCACTCCAGTATTCTTGCCTGGAAGATTACATGGACTAGGAGCCTGGCAGGCTATAGTCCATGGGGTCACAAAGAGTCAGACATGAGTGAGCATGCATGCATGAGTATCTATCTATAGCATGCTCACCACCAAAAATTCAGTTTCCATCTTCTACGTTACAGGTGTTCCCCTTTACCCATTTCATTCTCCTCCACCCCTTCCCTCTGGTAACCACTATTTTGTTCTCTGTATTTTTTGTTTGTTTGTTCATTTATTTTGCTTTGCCTTTTTTTTTTTTGTATTCCACATATGAGGGAAATCATATGGTATTTGTTTTCCTCTATCTGACATATTCATTTAGTATGATACCCTCAAGTTCTATCCAAGTTGCTGCAAATGGTAAGATTTCACCTTCTTATGGCTGTGTAGTATAACTTTGTATGCATATACACAGTATTTTCTTTATCCATCCATCAGTTGGTGAGCACTTAGGTTACTTGCATATCTTGGCCATTGTAAATAATGCTGAGATGAACATAGGGGTGCCTGTATCATTTCTAATTAGTGTTTTCATTCTTTGGGTTAAACACTCAAAAGCGGGAGAGCTAGAACATATGGTAGTTCAATTCTTAATTTTTTAGGAATCTCCATACTGTTTTCCGGAGAAGGCAATGGCACCCCACTCCAGTACTCTTGCCTGGAAAATCTCATGGATGGAGGAGCCTGGTAGGCTGCAGTCCATAGGGTCACTAAGAGTCAGGCAAGACTGAGCAACTTTACTTTCACTTTTCACTTTCATGCACTGGAGAAGGAAATGGCAACCCACTCCAGTGTTCTTGCCTGGAGAATCCCAGGGACAAAGGAGCCTAGTGGGCTGCCGACTATGGGGTCGCACAGAGTCGGACACGACTGAAGCGACTTAGCAGCAGCAGCATCACACTGTTTTCCACAGTGGCTGCACTAATTTACATTCCTACCAGCAGTGTATGAGGGTTCGCTTTACCTCAAATTCTTGCTAACACTTATTGTTATTTCTTGTCTATACCAGCCATTTGAACAGGTATGAGGCGATTTCTCATTGTGGTTTTAATTTCATTTTCCTGATGATTAGTGATGTTGAATGTCTCTTCATATCCCGTTTGGCCATCTGTATGTCTCCTTTGGAAAAATGTCTGTATCCTTGGCCCTTTTTTAAATCAAGTCTATATATATATTTTTTAATGTTGAGTTGTATAAGCTCTTTTTATATTTTGGATCTTAACCCCTTATCAGATTTTTGTTTGAAAATACTTTCTCCCATTCAGTAGGCAGCCTTTTTGTTTTGTTGATAGTTTCCTTTGTGGTGCAAATATTTTTTCTTTCGATGTAGACCCATTTGCTTATTTTTTCTTTTGTTTTCTTTGCCTGAGGAGACACAGGCAGAAAGTAATTGCCAAGACTAATTTCAAAAAACAAACTGCCTCTGTTTTCTTCTAGGAGTTTTATAGTTTCAGGTCTTACATTCAAGTCTTTATTCCATTTGAGTTGGTTTTTATGTAGAGTATGAGATAGCAATCTAATTTCATTTTCTTTTTTTTTTTCATGTGACTGTCCCATTTTCCCGACATCACTTATTAAACAGAATATCCTTTATCCATCATATGTACTTGATTCTTTTGTTGTAAATTAATTGTCCATATATGAATGAGTTTATTTTGGGGATTTCAGCCCTGTTTTATTGATCAAAGTGTCTGTTTTTCTGTTAATATTATGCTGTTTCGATTACTACCGCTTTGTAATATAGTTTGAAATCAGAGAGTGAGACATCTAGCTTAAGGACAGGTATTTTTAAAATTAATTAATTAAATTGGAGACTAATTACTTTACAATATTGTGGTGGGTTTTGCCATACATTGACATGAATCAGCCATGGGTGTACATGTGTACCCTGGTTCCAAACCCCCTCCCACACTCCCTCCCCATCCCATCTCTCTGGGTTGTCCCAGTGCACCCAGACTTTGAGTGCCCTGTTTCATGCATCAAACTTGGACTGGTCATCTATTTCACATATGGTAATATGCATGTTTCAATGCTATTCTCTCAAATCATCCCACTCTCACCTTCTCCCACAGAGTCCAAAAGTCTGTTCTTTATGTATGTGTCTCTTTTGCTGTCTTGTATATAGCGTCATGGTTACCATCTTTCTAAATTCCATATATATATGTGTTAATGTACTGTATTGGTGTTTTTCTTTCTGACTTCCTTCACTCTGTATAATAGGCTCCAGTTTCATCCACCTCATTAGAACTAACTCAAATGCATTCTTTTTAATAGCTGAGTAATATTCCATTGTGTATATGTAGCACAGCTTTCTTATTCATTCATCTGCCAATGGACATCCAGGTTGCTTTCATGTCCTAGCTATTGTAAACAGTGCTGTGATGAACATTGGGGTACACGTGTCTCTTTCAATTCTGGTTTCCTCGGTGTGTATGCCCAGAAGTGGGATTGCTGGGTCATAAGGCAGTTCTATTTCCAGTTTTTTAAGGAATCTCCACACTGCCCTCCTTAGTGGCTGTACTAGTCTGCATTCCCACCAATAGTGTAAGGGGGTTCCCTTTTCTCCACACCCTCTCCAGCATATATTTTTTGTAGACTTCTTGATAGCAGCCATTCTGACCAGCATGAGATGGTACCTCATTGTGGTTTTGATTTGCATTTCTCTGATAATAAGTGATGTTGAGCATCTTTTCATGTATTTGTTAGCCATCTGTATATCTTCTTTAGAGAAATGTCTGTTTAGTTCTTTGGCCTATTTTTTGATTGGGTCATTTATTTTTCTGGAATTGAGCTGCATGAGCTGCTTGTATATTTTTTAGATTAATTCTTTGTCAGTTGTACCATTTGCTATTATTTTCTCCCATTCTGAAGGCTGTCTTTTCACATTGCTTATAGTTTCCTTCATTGTGCAAAAGCATTTAAGTTTAATTAGGTCCCATTTGTTTATTTTTGCTTTTATTTCCATTACTCTGGGAGGTGAGTCATAGAGGATCCTGCTGTGATTTATGTCAGAGAGTGTTCTGCCTATGTTTTCCTCTAGGAGTTTTATAGTTTCTGGTCTTACATTTAGATCTTTAATCCGTTTTGAGTTTATTTTTGTGTATGGTGTTAGAAAGTGTTCTAGTTTCATTCTTTTACGGGTGGTTGGCCAGTTTTCCCAGCACCACCTGTTAAAGAGATTGTCTTTTCTCCATTGTATATTTTTGCCTCCTTTATCAAAAGTAAGGTAAGGACAGGCATTTTAAAGTATGCCTTCTGTCTGAGTCAAGATGGGTTCAGGAACTGGGAAGGCTGCAACTAAAGTAAAAGACTTCAGAGTCCACAATATGTGTCACTGGGGTCCTCTGGCCCATTTGTGTAGTGGAAACCAGCATAGGGTGACTGTGAAGCTGGCTTGTAAGAGGAATAATCTCTTCCTTTCTCATGAATCTTCAAGAGCTAGCCATACTCCATTTCTATACCAAGGTTCTTAAAGAAATTTCCATTGCTTTTCCTCAAATTTTATGAATTATATTTTTACTGTTAAATATTTAAAAACATTTAAATATTGGATTTGGATGTGACTGCTGTGGGGAAGTGTGGTCTCCACCTCCAGCCACGGACCTCGGAACAAAACCTCAATTTAGAAATAGGTTGCCAGCTCCAGGCCAGGAGGTTTGGCTGACACCCCCTCCCCACCAGGGACCCCCGTCATTCCCTGGACGGACGGCCATGGGCGTGATGAGCCACGTGCTGGGGGAGCCACGTGCTGGGGAAGCCCCAGCAGGAGGAGGAGGATGAGCTAGTGGGGCTAGTGGACTACGGAGACGGGCCCCCTTCCTCAGAGGCCAAGCCGGACTCCAGGGCGGAGGAGGGAGTTCTGGACTTCAGCGACGCCCTTAGCACAGAAGTCAAGGCAAGGATCCTGCGCAGAGGCCTAAGAAGGAGTGGCAAGTCATCCATCCAGAAAGTCGTCTTTCATAAAATGTCTCCCAGGGAAACTCTGTTCTTGGAGAGCATGAAGAAGATCTGTCGGGAGGACGTTTCCAATGGTTCCTTTGTTAAGTTTCAGATTTGGGACTTTCCAGGACAGACTGACTTTTTTGATCCCACTGTGACTATAAGATGATCTTCTGAGGGACAGGAGCACTGATATTTGTCATGGACTCCCAGGGCGATTACATGGAGGCCTTGGCCAGGATCCACCTCACAGTGACAGGGCCTACCAAGTCAACAGTGACAACTTTGAGGTGTTTATTCACAAAGTGGATGGCCTATCAGATGACCACAAAATTGAAACCCAGAGAGACATTCACCAGAGGGCAAATGATGCCCTTGCAGATGCTGGGCTAGAAAAAATTCATCTTAGCTTTTATCTGACAAGCATATATAACCATTCAATATTTGAAGCTTTTGGCAAAGTGGTTCAGAAACTGATTCCACAACTTCCCACCCTGGAGAATTTGCTAAACATCTTTATCTCAAATTTAGGAATTGAAAAGTTGCTTCTCTTTGATGTGGTCAGTAAGATTTATATCACAACAGATAGTACCCCTGTGGATATGCAGACCTAGGAGCTCTGCTGTGACATGATGATGTGGTCATTGATATTTCTTGTATTTGTGGCCTCAAAGAAGATGGAGCAGGAACCCCCTATGACAAGGAATCAATAGCCATTATAAAGCTGAATAATACAACAGTTCTTTATTTAAAAGAGGCGACAAAGTTTCTGGCTCTTGTTTGCTTTGTTAGAGAGGAAATCTTTGAAAGAAAAGGGCTAATTGACTATAATTTTCATTGCTTCTGGAAGGCTATCCATGAAGTTTTTGAGGTGAGAATGAAAGTGGTGAAATTACAAAAGGTTCAGAATGGCTGAGGAAGAAACAAGGAGCCACCCCCAACAGGATGCCTAGGGTGCTCCTGTAGGTGCGCTTTCAGGAACATCTTTTGAAATCAGATGTTTCAGTGAAGCTGCTGCTGTGTATTGCACTAAAAGAAGAGGAGGAAGGAGATTGGGACACAAGACATATGCTTGTTGTAAAAAAAATTCCTGCCACCCTTTCTTTTAATCTTCTCTTTTTTTAATAAAGTAAGCACTTTGAAGCAAAACTTGTGTATTAACAATGAAGTGAAATCTACTCTAACTTCATTACACAAATGTAAAATGTTATGGTTTGTAGTAAGAAAAGATCCTGTGTGTGTACGGCCAGGAACTGTGTATATTTTGCACTTTTTCATGGTTTCATTTTCTCATGGAACTAAAGTTTGATAAAACAACTTTTCTAAGCTTTGTTCTGTCCTTGGTGCCTAGGACATGCATACTGAGTCCATAAATATGGGGCAAATGGAAATTAATCAAAAAGTGTTGTGTTAGCAATGACTTTTTTAAGCACAGGAATCTTTGCTACCAATTGTTGAGAAAAATCAGTTTTCCATGGAGGAACAGATTGGGGCGGCAAGCTCCAGGAGCAATAAGACCTGTCCCCTGTTTATAAAGAATATAAATAGAGGTTTTATGGAATAATATGAGCACCAAACTTATCCAACACTTCTCTAGTTGTCAGAGTGCTTCCCTACCTGACAGTTTTTTACAAAATTCTACCTCAACAGACATCTCTAAAATCATTTTATACGGAGAGGTTATTTCTTTCTGCTGTGTTATTGTTGCCCATTGGGACCACATTTCCAAAATTGTGACAATCACTGGAGAGAAATTGGAATGTCGCTGAACTGCAGGGTTTCTGAATGCTTTTCTGTACCTGCCACTGAGGCTAAAGTAACATCAGAAGATACATGGTTTCCCAAATGGAGGTGACTGGCAATTGCAGATTTAAAAATATATCCTATATGCTGCTGCTAAGTCACTTCAGTTATGTCCGACTCTGTGCAACCCCATTGGTGGCAGCCTACAAGGCTCCCCCATCCCTGGGATTCTCCAGGCAAGAATACTGGACTGGGTTGCCATTTCCATCTCCAATGCATGAAAGTGAAAAGTGAAAGTGAAGACACTCAGTTGTGTCCAACTCTTAGCGACTCCATAGACTGCAGCCTACCAGGCTCCTCCGTCCATGAGAGTTTCCAGGCAAGAGTACTGGAGTGGGGTGCCATTGCCTTCTCTGTATATCCTATATAGTCCTATACAATTTTCCACCTCTGTGGAATGGGCCTCTTGCCATGTAAGACTGCAAATGTTTATTTAGGACCAGTTTCTGTTCTTCACTTTTTTTTTTTTTTGCATTGCTCCACAATGTAAAAAAGATAATATTTCAGTTCTCTGCCACAGAACTGAATCCTGATGGGTACATTTGTCTCTGGGTACCTCTGAGTCTCCTTCTCAAGCTGTGACAGTGTGCCTCATGGACTCTGCTTGTTTCCACCTTATGATTGAACTAGAGCTCAGCTTGCCAGCAGCATGCTCTGAATGGCTAAAAAAGTGGCCCTGAAAACTGCTAAAGGGCAGTGAGCAAGGATGACCAGAGGAGGCATTATAGTTAGCAATGTGTCTGTTTCTATTAAATTCTTCCTCTTATGTTTACTTTAGACCAACAGCAAGTGAAGAGATTCTAAATCTACCCCATCCCAAACCATTTCAAGCAGATAATTCTAGGTCCATCCCAAGGCTCAGTGCACTAAAGCATGTTGGCAAGTATTAGAAAATATTCATATGTATGTATATATTTTTAGCAGAGCCTCATAGGGATAGCAATGCTGAGCCTAGCAAAAATGGTTAGTTCCTAAAGCAACTTTTCCTTAAGACTATCTGTGGCTTCTTTCTATCCTCTCCTCATCCATTCTTCTCCAAGTCCTATTCCTTTGAGGCTGGAAACTGCAGTTTAAGATGGTAGCTGATTTAAGGTTTGAGCCCTCCCAAGGACCTGTGCATTTTGGAGAGAAATTTCTAAAAATCATGAAGGTGCCCTAACTCCCCTCTTCATGATTCCTGCTCAGAAGCATTGTGTAGGAACCCAGGGCTCCAGGGAAGTCTTTTTCCTAATTTCCAAACCTATAACCTATGGGACATTTGCCAACATGGTACCTGGAGGCTATTCTTACAAATCTAATTCTTTAATATTTTTTGCACAATGTTTCTTTTTGAATAAGCAAATAAAGAATAACTTTTCTAAAACAAGTTTATCCTCAAGACAGAGACATTTGCCTAACTGGTAAAACACACATTACTAAGATATATATATATTATTGTAACCAGGTGCAGCTTCCATTTTTAAGCTAGGTATATGATGGGTTTTTGATAAAATGTGCCTTGATGGCTACTACTTCAAACACAAATGATTGTTTGGGGGAAAGGCAAAGTTAATGCTATTGTATCAGACCCAAGTTTGTGGTAGTAAATACACTCTTCGATTAATGACACACTGATAAATAGACTACTGCCTCAAAGCCTTCAGCATGATGATGACCTCTTAGTTAAAGAAAAATGGAGTTACATCTAAGCATTCAGTTTCTGAAGTCTGCTATTGGAATCACAAAATCTCTTCAATTCCTTTTTCATTTTGTTTTTGATATGGGACTTATCTTTCTTGTGTGTGGTCACCTTTATGTCTCAAATTCACCACTATAAATACATACAAGCATACAAAATAATCTGTAAATACGAAGCCCAAATACATGGCTATGGTGACTTCTCTGGAATATTTCTGCTCATTTTCAAAGGTTGAGAACTTGACCTATAGGTTTTCAGGGCAATTAGAACTTCTGTGTGGGAGTGAGACTTTGAATTATCATCTTTGGTTAGTTTCAGTAATATAGATTAGTGTATATGGCCAGAATGGCATATTTCTTTTTTCCTTTTTTTTTTCAGAGTGGTGTATTTCTGATGGAACAGACATTAAAAACTGGTTGATGTTCATTGACAGTACTATTTTGTGAATATAATATATTTTGGACCCTTAAATATAAAATGAACAAAAACACAGCAATATTGTTATGTACAGGTTATTTGCTAACTCTGTTTGAAATATATTCAAGAAAAATAGCTGAATTGTCTTGATTATTAAAGTATGGTATGCAGTAAAATTTTAAAATCTTATATCATTGTTAATTGGCAGCATTGTGTTAGTTTCAAATGTACAGCAAAGTTATTCAGTTATACATATACATGTATCTATTCTTTTTCAAGATTTTCAGTTTATTACAGAATATTGAACAGAGTTCCCTATGCTATATAGTAGGTTCTAGTTGGTTATCTATTTAAAATATAAAAGTGTGTACATGTCAATCCCAGCCTCCTAATCTATCCCTCCTCCTCACCCTTCCCCTCTGGTAAACATAAGCTAAATTTTTGATTTATTAGAAATTTACAAGGGGAGTCCTAAGATGGCAGAGAAATAGGACATGGAGACCACTTTCTCCCCAACAAATTCATCAAAAGAACATTTGAACGCTGAGTAAATTCCACAAAACAACTTCTGAATGCCGGCAGAGGACATCAGGCACCCAGAAAAGCAGCCTGTTGTCTTTGAAAGGAGGTAGGAAAAAATAGAAAAGATAATAAGAGAGACATATATATGGAATTTAGAAAGATGGTAATGATAACCCTGTATGTGAGACAGCAAAAGAGACACAAATGTACGGAACAGTCTTTTGGACTCTGTGGGAGAGGGCGAGATAGGGATGATTTGGTAGAATAGCATTGAAACATGTATAATATCATATGTGAAATGAATCGCCAGTCCAGGTTCAATGTGTGATACAGGATGCTCGGGGCTGGTGCACTGGGATGACCCAGAGGGATGGTATAGGGAGGGAGGTGGGAGGGGGAGTTCAGGTTGGGGAACACATGTACACCCATGGCGGATTCATGTTGATGTATGGCAAAACCAATATAATATTGTAAAGTAATTAGCCTCCAGTTAAAATAAATACATTTATATTTTAAAAAAACGAAAAAAAAAGGTAGGGGGGGCGGAGCGGGGAAAGAGAGACAAAAGAGGTAGGGATGGAGGTCCATCCCGGGAAGGGAGTCTTAAAAAAGAGAGAAGTTTCCAAACACCAAGAAGCACTCTCACTGCCTAGTCTGTGGCGAGTTTTGGAACCTCAGAGGGCAACATAACTTGGAGGAAAAATAAATAATTAATTAAAACCCACAGATTACGTGCCCAACGGTAACTCCCAGCAGAGAAGCAGTGCAGACACCTGCATCTACCACTAGTAAGCAGGAGCTGGGCAGGGAGGCTCGTACTGCACTGCTTAGAGTAAGGACTGGGCCTGACTGCCCCAAGGACAATCTGAGGGAACTAACTTCAGATAGCAAACCAGACTGTGGGATCGCTACCCTGTGAAAAGCTCTAACCTAAGACACCACCAGGCTCACTCACAGAACAAAGGGCTGTGCAGAGCTAGCTGACTGTGTACTGGCCCATCCCCCACTGGAGACAGGTAGGCGAGGTCAGCCAGAGCCAGAAGGGGGCAATCGCGGCCCCAGGGAGGTATCTTATACCAAACTGCAATCAGATTTCATTGCTAACCAAGACTTCTTGGGTTTCTGGGCGGTCAACATCCACCTGAGAAGGTGCGCAGGTTGTACAGCCAGAAAACTGAGCGGCAGAGATGGGGGAAGGCGCTAAGTCGCAGCGACCACGCTCTCCAAGCACCTGGTCACCTGAGCTACTCAGAGCTGGGAAGGGCACAAAATGCAGGCCCAACCGAGTCTGCGCCTTTGAGGAGTACCCGAGTTCCTGAACCTGAGTGGCTTAGACCTGGAAAGTGCATACAACTGAGGGCTGGCCTCAGACAGTTCCCCGCAGAGCGACCTAGAGCCTGTGCAGTGCAGACTGGGAAAGCACTGTGAGTGGGGGCAAACCCAGTGCGGCTGAAACACTGCAAGCACTCCCCACACAGGCCAATGATATTGGTTTGCAGTGTTCCTCCCTCCCCACAGCACAACTAAACAAGTGAGCCTAAAAAAGTGTCCACCACAGCCCCCTTGTGTTAGGGTGGAAATTAGACACTGAAGAGACCAGCAAACAGAAGAAGCTAGAACAGAGGGAACCACCTTGAAAGTGACAGGAGCAATAGATTAAAATCCTGTCATTAGTACCGACTACATAGGAAGGGGCCTATAGATCTTGAGAAATATAAGCCAGACCAAGGAACTATCTGAAAATGAACTGACCCCACACTGTCCACAACAACACCAGAGAAAGTCCTAGATATACTTTTACTATTATCATTCCTAAAATTAAAAAAAAATTAAAAAAAAATTTTTAAGTCCTCTGTTACTCCTTTAATTTTCATTTTTATAACCTACTATTACTTTGCAAAAAAAAAAGACCCTATTTTTTTAAAGCAAACTTCATATATATATTTTATAATTTTTGTGACTTTTTTTTCTTTAATATTGTATTTTTGTGAATCCAACCTCTACTCTAGATTTTTAATCTTTGCTTTTTGGTATTTGTTATCAATTTTGTACCTATAAGAACCCAATCTTCACTACCCATTTTTACTTGGGAGCGAGATTACTGTCTTGACTTCTCTCTCCCCCTTTGGAATCTCCTTTTTCTCCACCAGATCACCTCTATCTCCTCCCTCCCTCTTCTCTTCCCTACCCAATTCTGAATCTCTTTGTGTGTTCTGGACTGTGGAGAACACTTAGGGAACTGATTACTGGCTGGATCTGTCTCTCTCCTTTTGATTTCCCCTTTTATCTCTTGGCCACCTCTGTCTCCTTCCTCCCTCTTCTCTTCTCTGTATAAATCTGTGAACATGTCTGAGGGATCCAGACTGTGGAGAGCACATAGGGAAGTGATTACTGGCTAGCTTGCTCTCTTCCTTTTTGATTCCCCCTCTTCTACTCCTGGTCACCTCTATCGCCCTCCTCCCTCTTCTCTTCTCCATGTAACTCTGTGAACCTCTCCGGGTGTCCCTCACTGTGGAGAAATTTTTCATCATTAACCTAGGTGTTTTATGATTAATGCTATATAGATGGAGAAGTCTTGAGGCTACTGCAAGAATAAGACTGAAAACCAGAGGCAGAAGGTTTAAGTCCAAATCCTAAGAATGCCAGAGAACTCCTGAATCCAGGGAACATTAATCGATAGGAACTCATCAAACGCCTCCATATCTACACTGAAACCAAGCACCACCCAAGGGTCAACAAGCTCCAGAGCAAGACATACCACACAAATTCTCCAGCAACACAGGAACATAACCCTGAGCCTCAATATACAGACTGACCAAAGTCACACCAAACCCACTGACATCTCAAAACTTATTACTGGACATTTCATCGCACTCCAGAAAGAAGAACTCCAGCTCCACCCACCAGAACACCGACACAAGCTTCCTTAACCAGAAAACCTTGACAAGCCACCCGTCCAACCCCACCCACAGTGAGGACCCTCCACAATAAAGAGGAACCACCAACTGCCAAAATACAGAAACGCCAGCCTAAACACAGCAATATAAACAAGATGAAGAGGCAGAGAACTACCCAGTAGGTAAAGGAACAGGATAAATGCCCATCAACCAAACAAAAGAGGAAGAGACAGGGAATCTACCTGATAAAGAATTCCAAATAATGATAGTAAAAATGATCCAAAATCTTGAAAACAAAATGAAGTTACAGATAAAAAGCCTGGAGACAAGGATTGAGAATATGCAAGAAAGATTTAACAAGGAACTAGAAGAAATAAAAAAGAGTCAGTATATAATGAATAATGCAATAAATGAGATAAAAAACACTCTGGAGGGAACCAACAGTAGAATAACGGAGGCAGAAGATAGGATAAGTGAGATAGAAGATAGAATGGTAGCAATAAATGAAACAGAGAGAAAAAAAGAAAACTGAATTAAAATAAATTAGGACAGTCTCAGAGACCTCTGGGACAATGTTAAATGCCCCAACATTCAGATCATAGGAGTCCCATAAGAAGAAGACAAAAAGAAAGAACATGAGAAAATACTTGAAGAGATAATAGTTGAAAACTTCCCTAAAATGGGGAAGGAAATAATCACCCAAGTCCAAGAAACCCAAAGAGTCCCAAACAGGATAAACCCAAGGTGAAACACCCCAAGACACATATTAATCAAATTAGCAAAGATCAAACACAAAGAATGAATATTAAAAGCAGCAAGGGAAAAACAACAAATAACACACAAGGGGATTCCCATAAGGATAACAGCTGATCTTTTAATAGAAACTCTTCAGTCAAGGAGGGAATGTCAGGACATACTCAAAGTGATGAAAGAAAATAACCTACAGCACAGATTACTGTACCCAGTAAAGATCTCATTCAAATATGAAGGGGAAATCAAAAGCTTTACAGACAAGCAAAAGCTGAGAGAATTCAGCACCACCAAACCAGCTCTCCAACAAATGCTAAAGGATCTTCTCTAGACAGGACACAAAAAGGGCATATAAACTCAAACCCAAAACAATAAAGTAAATGGCAATGGGATCATGCTTATCAATAATTACCTTAAATGTAAATGGGTTGAATGCCCCAACCAAAAGACAAAGACTGGCTGAATGGATACAAAACAAGACCCCTATATATGTTGTCTACAAGAGACCCACCTCAAAACAAGGGACACATACAGACTGAAAGTGAAGGGCTGGAAAAAGATATTCCATGCAAATAGAGACCAAAAGAAAGCAGGAGTAGCAATACTCATATCCAACAAAATAGACTTTAAAACAAAGGCTGTGAAAAGAGACAAAGAAGGACACTACATAATGATCAAAGGATCAATCCAAGAAGATGATATAACAATTATAAATATATATGCACCCAACATAGGGGCACTACACTATGTAAGACAAATGCTAACAAGTATGAAAAGGGAAATTAACAATAACACAATAATAGTGGGAGACTTTAATACCCTACTTACACCTATGGATAGAGCAACTAAACAGAAAATTAACAAGGAAACACAAACTTTAAATGATACAATAGACCAGTTAGACCTAATTGATATCTATAGGACATTTCACCCCAAAACCCTGAATTTCACCTTTTTCTCAAGCACACATGGAACCTTCTCCAGGATAGATCACATCCTGGGCCATAAATCTAGCCTTGGTATATTAAAAAAATTGAAATCATTCCAAGCATCTTTTCTGACCACAACGCAGTAAGATTAGATCTCAGTTACAGGAGAAAAACTATTAAAAACTCCAACATGTGGAGGCTGAAAAACACACTGCTGGATAACCGACAAATCACAGAAGAAATCAAAAAAGAAATCAAAATATGCATAGAAATGAATGAAAATGAAAACACAAGAACCCCAAACCTGTGGGACACTGTAAAAGCAGTGCTAAGGGGAAGGTTTGTAGCAATACAAGCATAGCTCAAGAAATAAGAAAAAAGTCAAATAAATAACCTAACTCTACACCTAAAGCAACTAGAAAAGGAAGAAATGGAAAACCCCAGGGTTAGTAGAGGAAAAGAAATCTTAAAAATTAGGGTAGAAATAAAAGCAAAAGAAGCAAAAGAGACCATAGCAAAAATCAACAAAGCCAAAAGCTGGTTCTTTGAAAGGAAAAATAAAATTGACAAACCATTAGCCAGACTCATCAAGAAACAAAGGGAGAAGAATCAAATCAATAAAATTAGAAATGAAAATGCAGAGATCACAACAGACAACAAAGAAATACAAAGGATCATAAGAGACTACTCTCAGCAATTATATGCCAATAAAACGGACAACTTGGGAGACATGGACAAATTCTTAGAAAAGTACAACTTTCCAAAACTGAACCAGGGAGAAATAGAAAATCTTAACAGACCCATCACAAGCACAAAAAATCGAAATTGTGATCAGATATCTTCAAACAAACAAAAGCCCAGGTCCAGATGGATTCACAGCTGAATTCTACCAACAATTTAGAGAAGAGCTAACACCTTTCCTACTTAAACTCTTCCAGAAAATTGCAGAGGAAGGTAAACTTCCAAACTCATTCTATGAGGCCACCATCACCCTAATACCAAAACCTGACAAAGATGCCACCAAAAAAAAAAAGAAAGAAAGAAAGAAAAGAAAACTACAGGCCAATATCACTGATGAACATAGATGCAAAAATCCTTAACACAATTCTAGCAATCAGAATCCAACAACACATTAAAAAGATCATACATCATGACCAAGTGGGCTTTATCCCAGGGATGCAAGAATTCTTCAATATCTGCAAATCAATCAATGTAATACACCACATTAACAAACTGAAAGATAAAAGCCATATGATTATCTCAATAGATGCAGAGAAAGGCTTTGACAAAATTCAACATTCATTTATGATAAAAAAAACCCTCCAGAAAGCAGGCATAGAAGGAACATACCTCAACATAATAAAAGCTATATATGACAAACCCACAGCAAACATTATCCTCAATGGTGAAAAATTGAAAGCAGTTCCCCTAAAGTCAGGAAGAAGACAAAGGTGCCCACTCTCACCATTACTATTCAACATAGTTCTGGAAGTTTTGGCCACAGCAATCAGAGCAGAAAAAGAAATAAAAGGAATCCAAATTGGAAAAGAAGAAGTAAAACTCTCATTGTTTGCAGATGACCTGATCCTCTACATAGAAAACCCTAAAGACTCCACTGGAAAATTACTAGAGCTAATCAATGAATATAGTAAAGTTGCAGGATATAAAATCAACACACAGAAATCCCTTGCATTCCTATACACTAATAATGAGAAAATAGAAAGAGAAATTAAGGAAACAATTCCATTCACGATTGCAACAGAAAGAATAAAATACTTCGGAATATATCTACCTAAAGAAACTAAAGACCTATATATAGAAAACTATAAAACTCTGGTGAAAGAAATCAAAGACACTAATAGATGGAGAAATATACCGTGTTCATGGATTGGAAGAATCAATATAGTGAAAATGAATATACTACCCAAAGCAATCTATAGATTCAATGTAATCCCTATCAAGCTACCAGCAGTATTTTTCACAGAGCTAGAACAAATAATTTCACAATTTGTATGGAAATACAAAAAATCTCAAATAGCCAAAGCAATCTTGAGAAAGAAGAATGGAACTGAAGGAATCAACCTGCTTGACTTCAGGCTCTACTACAAAGCCACAGTGATCAAGACAGTATGGTACTGGCACAAAGACAGAAATATAGATCAATGGAACAAAATAGAAAGCCCAGAGATAAATCCACGCACCTATGGTCACCTTATCTTTGACAAAGGAGGCAAGAATATACAATGGAGAAAAGACAACCTCTTTAACAAGTGGTGCTGAGAAAACTGGTCAACTACTTGTAAAAGAATGAATCTAGATCACTTTCTAACACCATACACAAAAATAAACCCAAAATGGATTAAAGATCTAAATGTAAGACCAGAAACTATAAAACTCCTGGAGGAGAACATAGGCAAAACACTCCCCGACATAAATCACAGCAGGATCCTCTATGACCCATCTCCCAGAATACTGGAAATAAAAGCAAAAATAAATAAATGGGACCTAATTAAAATTAAAAGCTTCTGCACAACAAAGGAGACTATAAGCAAGGTGAAAAGACAGCCTTCAGAATGGGAGAAAATAATAGAAAATGAAGCAATTGACAGAGAATTAACCTCAAAAATATACAAGCAAATCCTGCAGTTCAATTCCAGAAAAATGAATGACCCAATCAAAAGATGGGCCAGAGAACTAAACAGATATTTCTCCAAAGAAGACATACAGATGGCTAACAAACACATGAAAAGATGCTCAACATCACTCATTATCAGAGAAATGCAAATCAAAACCACAATGAGGTACCATTTCACGCCAGTCAGAATGGCTGCTATGCAAAAGTCTATAAGCAATAAGTACTAGAGAGGGTGTGGAGAAAAGGGAATCCTCTTACACTGTTGGTGGGAATGCAAACTAGTACAGCCACTAAGGAGAGCAGTGCAGAGATTCCTTTGAAAACTGGAAATAGAACTGCCATATGACCCAGCAATTCCACTTCTGGGCATACACACCGAGGAAACCAGAATTGAAAGAGACACGTGTACCCCAATGTTCATTGCAGAACTGTTTATAATAGCCAGGACAAGGAAGCAACCTAGATGTCCATCAGCAGACAAATGGATAAAAAAGCTGTGGTACATATACACAATGGAGTATTACTCAGCCATTAAAAAGAATACATTTGAATCAGTTCTAATGAGGTGGCTGAAACTGGAGCCTATTATACAGAGTGAAGTAAGCCAGAAAGAAAAACACCAATACAGTATAATAATGTATATATATATATATGGGAGATGGTGATGGACAGGGAGGCCTGGTGTGCTGTGATTCATGGGGTCGCAAAGAGTTGGACACAACTGAGTGACTGAAATGAACTGAACTGATGGAATTTAGAAAGATGGTAATGATAACCCTGTGTGCGAGACAGCAAAAGAGACACAAAAGTATAGAACAGTTTTTTGGACTCTGTGGGAGAGGGTGAGTTTGGGATGAGTTAGGAGAATGGCATTGAAACATGTATAATATCATATGTGAAATGAATCACCAGTCCAGGTTTGATGCATGATGCAGGAATGCTGGGGCTGGTGCACTGGGATGACCCAGAGGGATGGTACGGGGAGGGAGGTGGGAGGGGGGTTCAGGATGGGGAACACATGTACACCTGTGGCAGATTCATGTCAATGTATAGCAAAACCAATACAATATTGCAAAATTAAAAAAAAAACAATGACCACTTGTTTGAGAATAATTAAAGCTTTGAATATATATTAAATAAATAAATAAATTTACAGTTGGTGTAAAGTGTCCTGTATGTATCCAGTTTATGTTTTCAAGTGACTACAAAATTGTCTCAACACTACTTACTGAATATTATTGATATTCTCAACGGGATTGAGTTGCCCCTCTTTTATATTCTAAATTGCTATATGGTTTTGAATTTATTTCTGGGTTCTCTGTTGTAAATCCTTGCCCCTATGCATCTGTACCATGCTGTTTTAATCATTAGAATTTAAATTAAAACAACAACAACAACAACAACTTAGATGCTCCTGGTGGTACAAGAGATGGAGTTTCAATCCCTGGTCTGAACAAATTCCACAAGCCTCGAAGCAATTAAAGCCCATGCATCACGACTACTATGCCTGCACCACAACTATTGGAACCTGTGTGGCCAGAGCCTGTGGTCTGCAACAAGAAAAGTCACTGCAATAAAAAGCCTGTGCACTGCAACAAACAGTAACACCCCCATCATTGTAACTAGAGAGAGCCTGTGTGCAGCCATGTGGACCCAGTTCAACCAAATACATTAATTAATTAAAAATAAAGTAATAAATCTGGTATCACTTATCTCTAGATCATCACTGCATCTCATACTCTTAAAAGAAAAATTCTTTATTATTTTTCATATTTTCCCCTAAAGACAATTAGTTGATTATCATCATCTGTTTCTCCACAAAAGCATTTACCCAGGACACATTTACTGTAAAATTTGGGGATTGCCACAGTGTGCTTTATCAAATGACAGATGTGGCAAGAAGCAGCCCTGCTGTAGAAAAGAAAAAGAGAAACAATTCTATCATATGAGAGAAATATTTCCAGAAATATAAGCTCTGTTTCCAGAAAGTTCCCTCCACAAAAAGTGCCTCATCATTCTTTAGCAGTGACATCAAGAAGATAAACAACTTTTATACTTTAGAATATATTAATAATAAAGTTTGAATATGAAATATTTGAAGCTCTTTCTAGAAGCAAACTATTCTGTCATTATGGTATATAACATCATTTTCACTCAGTCATATTTCCTATATAAGTCTGTTCATGGTAGATAAGTTTATATGCAATGCAGTGGATGCAAAGTACTTTTTCTATTGTTTCTTGTTTTAACATAACAATTACATTTTTTAAAAGAGGTAGTTTTTAATTTAAAAAAACCTTAATGGAAATTTTTAAAAAATCAGGAAAGCTTTCTATAAAACAAGACATTGATAAATCTTTGTTCAATAAGCTACCACTGTTTTGTATTTAATAAGGCTAGATCTTTATTTTTCTAAGGGCAACATATAAAGTCATAACTGTAGCAAATGCTATTTTCTATGTATTGCAGAATTTTTTGGAACTTCTAGAAAGAAGGGAAACATATGGATCCAGTAATGATGCAAGAGAGATCAAAACAGCGCCTTCTGTCAACAGTAGCAATTCATGCAAATCTCTAAACATTGCAGATTCCATATAGCTAAAGAAAAGTCCACCAGAGAGATCAATGTGAAAAATGCATCCTACAAAGTGGTATCATTTTCTAAATTTTATGTTGTAAGTAGATTCTGCTTAAGGGCAACCAAACTTGCTGTAGGAGAAAGGAAGTAGAACTCAGATTTACTGGGCACTCAATGTGGTACTTTACATGCCTGCTGGCAGGACTTCCATATGTGTTCTACTAAGGTGTGGTTGCAAATAGTGGACTCCTGAGCTAAGCTGACTAGGATGTGAATTTACTCTTGGCCACTTACTAGTCACATGGCTTGGGTGCAGGTTGTTTGAGCTTTCTATGATAACATTTTCATCATCATGAATAGTAAAATTAAAGTATTGTAAATATTAAAAGAGTTAATTAATATTATGCATTTATAACAGTGCCTGGCATAGAATGCTAATTAATATTATCATAATTTCCACTTTACTGACAAAGAAACAGTTTAGAGGTAAAGACATTTACCTTAATTCATATGCTGATTAAGTGGTGGAGTTTGGTTTCTAGTACTATTCTCTCTGAAGCCCTGGTTAACGATTTCCTCTAGACTCTTGCTACTCAATGTGTGGTCCTTGGATCACAGCAGCATCAGCATCACTTGGGAGCTTGTTAGAATGCAGAATCCTGGGTCTGTTTCAGACTCCCAGAGCCAGAATCTATAGGTGAACAAGATCCCAGGTGATTGCTATGCACAAAAAGTTGAGAAGTACCACAGAACTCACCACATCCCAATCAAAGCTCTGCTAAAGATTCATCTACATATGGTCTTTTGCTATAGAAACCTCCATTATCCCAGAGTAGGATATACCTTCAATACTTTAGGCTCTATTTTCTTCTTTGTAAAGTGTACAGCCTAGAGGCTAACTCTCAGGACTGGTGGCTAATTTGTCTCCAGTTGAACTGTTTCTACTATTTTCTCTCTCTCTGTCTCTCATTTTTTTTATTCCTATATTTATATGTTGAATTTATTTACCCCTGCTCAAGGTTAGTTGTGCTCCATGATTCTTAGCAAAATTCCACTGAATCATGCATTGTTAGGGGCAGGATTTTATGAAACTAGAATAGATTAGATAGATTATGGAATTAGACAAAACTGAGTCCAAATGGTAATCCTTTAACTTAAAAATGATACAAATGAACTTATATACAAAACAGAAATAGACCCACAGATACAGAAGACAAACTTATGGTTACTGAAGGGGAAAGGGAGAAAGGATAAATGAGTTTGGGATTAGCAGATACAAACTACCATGCATAAAATAGGTAACCAAGGACTAGAGTACAGCAAAGAGAACTATACTCAATATTTTTAATAACCTATAAGAAAAAAATGAAAAAGAATGTACATATCTATGAAGTGAATCACTCTCTATATACCTGAAACATTATAAATTAACTATACTTCAGTTTAAAACCAAAAGGTCATGACAGCAAGAACAACAAAACATAGAAATAAATAAATATAATTTGTCTCTAAACATTTTATTTAACCTCTGTGATATTTTGTTTCCTTATCGTTAAACATGGAGATATTAATAGATGTATCTCAGGGTTGTGAAGATTAAATAAAATCAAGATACAAAAAAGCATAATAGGTACTTAACAGATTTAAAACTAACTGACCTACAACAGGATGTTTCCTGTCAAAGTTAAGGAAACTCACATAGAAGACCCACCGCATTTAAAGGGATGGGAGAAAATGGCTGCCTTCAGGGAAAGCAGGGTGCTCAAATTGTATTTAAAGTAATATCTTCTATATTTAGAAGACTTGGAACAAGCCCTAGGAGGGCTCTGTTTCTTAGAATCATTAGTTTCATTTTGGGCCATACAAATATTATTTTAGGAGGATATTTTTCATGAATTGAAAGAAATCTTGTCCTTTTAATCACATCATTTTTTTGAATGTTGCCCCAATCTTAAGAGGAATTTTTATTTCATATCAGAGCTAATTCTTTACTAGGGAGCATAGCACCAAGTGTATTAACAAAAAACTGAGGTCATTGAGCAGAAATTTGCCTTCTGTTGTTAAGCAGGAGAGAGTGCTCCTTCCTCTTGGCAGGAAGGCCCAGCAGTGTTTGTGAGGCCTCTTCTATCCTCTGGTTCTCAGGGCCACTGTGCGGTACACAAAGAACAATAGAAATGCTGGTTAGGCATACAGCTCTTTTGCTCTACGAGGCACCCAGTGAGTTAAAGGACATGGACTCCAAATATATGCGAAATCCTCAGGTTCCACAGCTCAGGTAAGTCACTAAAATCTATCAAAAATGATAGAATCATGCATATAAAAGTGTACATATAGTTTAAAATAAAAAAGTTCAAAAGTAATTTGAAAAAGCTATTATATATCACACAATGTTATTACCTTCTTTTCACACTCCTTAAACATTAAACTTAAAAGCAACCTAAACCCTTTGTCTCACAGTTTAGCTGAAGTTATTTCAGGGTTCTGTGTGTTTTGGCACACTGGAAGTTAGGTTTCATTGTGATTTGCTGTTTGCACACATCAAATAGGTACACAGTTTCTGCACATTTTTTCTTGATGCTGTTTCCTTTTTTTTTTTTAAGAAAGGAGAAAAATATAGAAAAGAAAAAGGAGATAGTAAAGAATCTGCTCAGTTTGGGGGCAACTTTTTAACTTTCTGCTCACATAGGTTTATGGAAATTTGGTGGACTATGTAAATGTAAGTTGATTTAGTCTTTTCTTCTTCACTGAAGTATTCAAATATGAAAGTGCTGGATATGAACAGCACTTCTATAACATCTACAAAATTTAGAAGAATTTTTTTCTAAAAAGTATATCCTGGAGAGATGATGTGCTAAAATTTCCTTCCCTTCAGAAATCTCATTTATTACTGGGAAGTGAGAAGAAGGAGCTATTTAAGAATGCTGCTGCTGATTGCCTTGTTTCTCACCCTGTAGAATAGGGCTTGTACTGTGTGCATGCTCAGTCCTGTCTGAACTCTTTGATATCCCAGGGACTTTAGCCTGCCAGGCTCCTCTGTCCATGAAAATTTCCAGGCAAGAATAGTGGAGTGGGTTGGTGTTTCCTGCTCCAGGTGATCTTCTCAACTGAGGGATCGAACCTGCATCTCTTGTGTCTCCTACATTGGCAGGGGGATTCTTTACCACTGTTCCACCTGGGAAAAGAATAGGGCTTACCCATCTCCAAACATGCTGCTAAGTCACTTCAGTCGTGTTCGACTCTGTGCGACCCCGTAGACGGCAGCCCACCAGGCTCCCCCGTCCCCGGGATTCCCCAGGCAAGAACACTGGAGTGGGTTGCCTTTTCCTTCTCCAGTGTATGAAATTGAAAAGTGAAAGTGAAGTCACTCAGTCGTGTCCAACCCTCAGCAACCCCATGGACTTCAGCCTTCCAGGCTCCTCCGTTCATGGGATTTTCCAGGCAAGAGTATTGGAGTGGGGTGCCATTGCCTTCTCCATCCAAACATGCTAGATGTATGGAAAATGGTTCTCAGATTCTTGTATTACATCTACAATACATTTAAATAAACTTCGTTTGCTTCCTTTACCACTAGTTGTTTGCACTCTTGTTTCCATGACCTGTTTTGGGTATGTGTGTGTGTGTGTGTGTGTATGGCTCTTTTACTCTTGTCAAGCTAGCCCTCGAATACTCAACTATTTGGATGAACTGTCTTGATTTGAGTTTTCCAGGTGGCACAACTGGTAAGGAACCCACCTGCCAATGAAAGAGAAGTGGATTGGAGCCCTGGGTTGGGAACATACCCTGGGGGAGGACATGGCAACCCACTCCAGTATTCTTGCCTGAAGAATCCCATGGACAGAGAAGGCTGGTGGGGTCACAAAGAGTAGGATATGACTGAGGTGACTAAGCACACAGCACAATCCTTTGGAATATGGTTTTCAGTATTTGTTCTCCATCTCCCTATCCCCCATAGTACATTATACTTGTCCCAGTGTGGCTTGATGAATTAAAATGTGGCTGGTGGGAAAAAGGGAGATTTGAAACATTCACTTGCCTTGAAAGAACAAAACTCTCATATGGTTCCAGAATATGAAAGCCTATATAGGTCATGGTTCTTCTAAGATATCAGTGATTTATCATTCTTTAGACCTCCCTTTACAATACCTTTATAAGTAATTTTACTTAAATGAGAATTAGAATTCTTTTTTGAATCTTCTTTGTGCAAAAGTGGCAGGGGACATTCAAGCAGCCAGTCTTGTAAGCTGCGAATATTTTCTTTGCTCTGGAATTTGCACTGGCAGGTAGAAGAGAGTGAGTGGCGAAGATCTCTTGAACTTCTAGGGTACAGAATCAAGGATCTATTTCATAGAGTAATTCTAAAGCATCCATAGTTATGTGGGAACTCCTTTATGCCTCCTGAAGTAATCAAGTTCCCTGACTATCTCTATATGTGGTTTTCTTTGAATGCTTCTGAGGTGATATGGCTACATTTTATCATGGAAACTACCATATTTTGTCAATCTAAGCTATTCATATTTTCACATTTTAACTTCCCAGAAATTGACATGCAATAATTGATGGTGCATCATAATTTGATTGCCAGTATATTTTTATTCTTAGTGGCACATATGTTTGAGGTTCCATTTTATAATCAAAGTCATTTTAGATTCAGTGATTCACAGTCATTTCTTTAAGGGCACCTTCAAAGATTGTCTACCTTTCAAATCTAGAATTACAACAGGAATCACAGTCCTGGCCATCTCTGTATTCTATTCCCCACAGAAGAGAATTTTAAAACACACTTTAAAATAAAACAAATTTAAAAACTCAAAAAATGTTTAGAAAACATTTCATGTTTCAATTTTTGTCATTTACTGTAAGTTGTTGTTCTGGAAGCTCTTTTCCTTTTAAACTCACTGCAAGTGTCCATAGTAAATGAGGCCTTCATTTGAGAATGGTGAGCCATGTTAGTAAATGTATCTTTACTTCCAACAAAAGAACATCCTGAATTGGATCCATGCATTTGATCTTGTCAATTACTGTGATAGTGAAAGTGTGTACAATTCTGAATCAACTGTCGTGAGAGATTTAGTTATACTAGAGTCATGTCATGATATCATTAAACCTTAAAGTCCTTGTTCCTTTAGATAGCTTATATATTAGATTATCTTCAAATATGCAAGACAAGTTTAATATTGCTCTCTAATGATTTGCTATGTTCTCTAGATATTTAATCTTTGTTCAGATTTGTGCTTAGTTTTGAATAAAGTTAGGAGAGGAGGATAGGGGACTAGAGGTGTTTACTGAGTGAAATCACCCTGAATACTTCATGGCTACTGACCAAGCAGTAATGGAAAACGTGAACCAGGAAATAAAAACCTCAACAACACAGCAAAATCTGTTCTCTGTCTATATATAAACCTTATGTGTTGGCTTTGGCAGCAGTTTGAACTTTGTCATTCCAATAAAGTTCCTGAAATTCACTAGATATCCCTTCTTTTTACGGGAAAACATCTGCAAGTGTATTTATCTGGTTATAAACAAGAATATGTTTTACTTTTCAAATGACATAGCAGAAATATTTATTTGTTACTAGCAATATATATCATTAGCTCATCACAAAAACCTGTGAGCACATGCCCATTATGAAAATAGCATTCATAAGTTTAAAAATATACTAACTAGAGAAGCACACAGAGTGCTCTGTACCTTAGAACATTTTGATTGTACTGTTGAAAGAATTTCACTTTGTTGGACAGAAAACTGCTCTTACACTTTCTTTGGGAAAATTTAGTTAAAACTAAATGATCCAGTTCAGTTCAGTTCAGTCGCTCAGTCGTGTCCAACTCTTTGTGACCCCATGAATCGCAGCACACCAGGCCTCCCTGTCCATCCCCAACTCCCGGAGTTTACTCAGACTCACGTCCATCGAGTCCGTGATGCTGTCCAGCCATCTCATCCTCTGTTGTCCCCTTCTCCTCCACCCCCAATCCCTCCCAGCATCAGAGTCTTTTCCAATGAGTCAACTCTTTGCATGAGGTGGCCAAAGTACTGGAGTTTCAGCTTTAGCATCGTTCCTTCCAAAGAAATCCCAGGGCTGATCTCCTTCAGAGTGGACTAGTTGGATTTCCTTTGAAGTTTAAATCTTTGAAAACATACACACACACACATACACACACACACACACACACACACACATCTGTACTGTATTTTATGTACTTAAGATGAAAGGTTTTTTTTTTTTCACTTTGTTAAAATTACTGAATTTGATGCATCTTATAGTCAATGGCAAGGCATGGTTGGATTGAAACCTTATCCTTTCTTTATGGTATAAAATAGGAAGTATTACAACCAATGCTCTTATAGATAAAATATAAAACTTTGATAATGATGATGGTAATGTAATAAATACCAGTTATTATTTATACTGGTTTAGGTACTATTTGAATACCTTATGTGATTTATTTAATATTCACAACTATCCTAAACAGCAGATATTGTTAGATTATTTCTATAGGTGAGGAAACTAAGGTCTGGAGAATTTGAATCTAACTTGCCCCTACCACTAATAATACATGTTGAGGTTAGGATCTGGATTCAGGTGTGCTGATATGAAAGCTTGATCTTTTAAGAGGGGTGCAATAGACCAACTTAAAAAAAAAAACAACTCATTCACTTTTGTCTGAAAGCTTGTACTTAGAAAGTATTGTACTTTCTGGGGCACTCACAATGATAATAAAGCTCGCTTAATGATGTCATAATTAGGTGGTAAAACCCATCTTACTGTATCTTTAAAATTTCAGCTATTCAGGCAGAAAAGCTTGTTTTCTTTCAATTTATGTTTTCTGTAGACCTTCTTTGGATTAGACACAGAGCTGAGTAAATACTGGAGGCATATGATAAGGAAAGAGACTCAATTTAAATAAAACTAAGGAGCAAGACCTGGGTCAAGATTGAGGATCAGTAGCTCTGGGTTCTATTGTGGTGATCTTCTATCATTGTCTTGCTGTGAACTAGGACCTCTAAGTCCTTTCCTGTGACTGGGCTTTTGCATAATAATCCCTGAATTACATTTCAAGATTGCGATCATAAAATGAGATTAAATAAGAGAAAGTAGTTTACAAAGCACAAACAGCAGAAGATATATTTGGCACTATTCATTTCTAATGGATTCATAGGCATAATCACTGACCAGAGATTTTTTTCATGTAGATCTTGAGCATCACAATAGAAGATATGTGGGGGAAGTAGAATTATGCTCTGATAATCTCAAATAAAACATTTCAGAGCTCTATATAGCCATTTCATTAGCATCCATTAAATTAGTATTGCTTCTATTTTGAGTTGGTGCAGAAGTAATTGCAGTTTTGCATTGTTTAACTTTGCTGTTTGTAATTGGAATACATTATTAAATAAATGCAGTTATGCTATACATCATTTTAATGCATATTTCTGGTTTTATGTTTTTCTGCTAATGACTTATTAATTGCTATTTATTTGATATTTATTTTAGACTAGGGAAATTATGTTAGATCAAAAGCATATTTGAGCGATTTTCTTATTCAAGTTCAAAATGGGTTGTAAAGCCAGCCAAGAATGCAACAACAACACATTTGGCCCAGGAACTACTAATGAACATACAGTGTGGTGGTGCTTCAGGAAGTTTTGCAACGGAGACTAGAGCCTTGAAGATGAGGAATGTAGTGCCCAGCCATTGGAAGTTGACAATGACCAATTGAGAGGATCATTGAAGCTGAGTCTCTTACAACTATATGAGGAGCTGCCCAAGTACTCAACATCAACTGTTCTATGGTCATTCGGCATTTGAAGCAACTTGGAAAGGTGAAAAAGCTTGATAAGTGGATGCCTCATGAGCTGACTGCAATTAAAAAAAAATAGTTGCTTTTATTCTACACAACAACAAACCATTTCTCAATCTGATTGTGATCTGTGATGTAAAGTGAATTGTATATGACAATTGGTGACACCCCACTCAGTGTTTAGACTGAGACAACCTCCAGGATACTTCCTAAAGCCAAACTTACACCAAAACAAGGTAATGGTCACTGTTTGGTTGTTTGCTCCTGATCTGATCCGCTACAGCTTTCTGAATCCTGGTGAAACCATTACATCTGAGAAGTATGCTCAACAGATTGATGCAATGCACCAAAAACTGCAAGTCCTGTAGCCAGTGTTGGTCAACAGAAAAGGCCCAATTCTTCTCTACAACAACACCCAACTGCAAGTCGTACAATCAGTGTTCCCAAAGTTGAATAAATTGGACTTTGAAATTTTGCATCATCCACCATATTCACCTGACCTCTTGCCAACTGTCACTTCTTAAAGCATCTTGACAATATTTTGTAGGGAAAAGACTTCCACAACCAGCAGGAGGCAGAAAATGCTTTTTAAGAGTTCATCAAATCCTGAAGCATGAATTTTTATGGTACAGGAATAAAGAAACTTGTTTCTTGTTGGTAAAAATGTGTTGATTGCAATGGTTCCTATTTTGATTAATAAAGATGTATTTGAGCCTAGTTAAAATGATTTAAAAATTCACAGTCTGCACCCGCAATTATGTTTGCACCAACATAATACATCCAGGTTCAAATGTTCAGTTCTGTCTCTGTTCTGTCTCTCTTGGTCTGTCTCTGCTAAGTTGCTGCTAAGCTGCGTCAGTCGTGTCTGACTCTGTGCGACCCCATAGACGGCAGCCCACCAGGCTCCCCCGTCCCTGGGATTCTCCAGGCAAGAACACTGGAGTGGGTTGCCATTTCCTTCTCCAATGCATGAAAGTGAAAAGTGAAAGGGAAGTCAGTCAGTCATGTCTGACTCAGCGACCCCACGGACTGCAGCCTACCAGGCTCCTCCGTCCATGGGATTTTCCAGGCAAGAGTATTGGAGTGGGGTGCCATTGCCTTCTCCGGGTCTGTCTCTAGTATGGTGGATAATATATTACCTTTGGTTCTAGAGGCAAACAAATTGATTTGAGTTCCAGCTTTACTATTTATTTCACCAGGAACCTGTTGTATAATTTCTAAGACTCTCAATTTTCTTATTTTAAAATGGGAATAACATTTTCCAAATAAAATCTTGTAAAGGACTGAATGGCATCAAGCACTTAGAGGAAGGCCTAACACATAGTAAAGATTTAATAAATATTGACTATTATTGTCCTAATAGGTTGCAACCATCCATCACTATTTTAATTGCACTGTAAATCTCATATGAACTCAGCAATTCTGATATGAAAAATGTGAAAATCCTATTCTAGGCACAATGTATGATATAGAAATAATTAAATACTGTATATATTCTTGAAGAAATTACATGCAGTTTAATTTCTGCCAGATCTATCACTTTGCCCATTTAGTTCAACCAATTTAATATATTATAGAAAACAATGAGCTAGCATTTTTATTTTTAAAAATGTATAGGCTGCCATTATATAACCTATAAAACCAACTTGGTCTAAGTAATTGTTCTGGACTAACCCCAGACATCCTTTTCTCTAGATGAGTCATCATTTTATATCAGCAATTTGTCCTTGCAACACTGGTTGAATGCTCAATTTCATTTCTTCTATTCTTACATGAAGCCAGCTATTTCTGAGCCTCTAGAAATCTTCGTTTTATCCATCTATCACTGGCTTCCAGATGGTTTGCCAGACTAAACTCCTATGTCTGCTATATTACTGACCATCCTGGAAGTCTCTTCAAATTTTCCCTGAAAATTTATTCAAAGCACTCTAAGATGACTTCTTTTAATTTTATACCCACCCACACCATCTTCATCTTTGGAAGGCAGTTAAAATCTGACTTTGGAACCACACTCCCTAAATTCAAATCCTAACCAGATTTATGAACTTAGGTGAGTTACTTCTTTTTGCTTCAGTTTCCTCATCTATAAAACAGAATTCTTAACCATGGTACCTATTGTAGAGGGTAGTTGGAACAATTAAATAAGATAATATGTGTAAAGTAAATTGTGCTTGACACATAGTAAATACTATGTAAATGTTTGTTGTTTTTATTACTATTTGTGGTCAGTCACCATGGGCTGTTGATACTGTCAGATGTCTTTATAATTTTATAATTTCAATCTATTAGATGATGTGAAGTAAGAACCAATCTGAAGATGGAACAAATATAGAAGAACATAGATCCAGATTAAAAATGATAAAGCTACAGTGAGGTGGGAAAGTTAAGGAAAGTTAGACAGGACAGCATTTCCAGTAGATGGAATCAAAAGTCTCATAAATCTGAAACTAGGTAGCTAGAAAGATATGCTGGAAAACAAGCGTTTAAGCACACATGTGTGCCCAGTCTTTGACTCTTTGCAACCCTGAAAAGGTTGCAAATGTTCCTCCTCTCCTGAATTGGCAGGCAGATTCTTTACCACTGTGCCACCTGGTATTATGCTGTGCTTAGTTGCTCAGTCATGTCTGACTCTTTTGTGACCCCATGGACTGTAACCAGCCAGGCACCTCTGTCCACGGGATTCTCCAGGCAAGAATACTGGAGTGGGTTCTCATGCCCTCCTCCAGGTGATCTTCCTGACCCAGGCATTGAACCCAGGTCTCCCGCATTGCAGGTGGATTCTTTACTGTCTGAGCCACCAGGGATGTCCAGTTTAAAACATAGCTGGAAAGTTGTCAGTAATCAGCATGGTGATGGGGATTTTCATAGAGTGATGTACTGAAAGAGAGATTTCCAAGTCCCGAGGATGGATTAGGATGAAAGGCACCAGTAGGGGTTTGGGACAAAAGGGAAGTGAGAATGAGTTTAAGCCATGTTGCTCAGGAGATTACCAACAAGGAAGATGAGCTTGCCTATTGCTTCTCAAAAAAAAAAAAAAAAAAAAAGTAGGAATTATAAAGGAGGGAAAGGAAATAAAAGAGACAGGAGAAGGAGGTCATGGAGAGTCTCTTGGATGGGAGTCAAGAGACCAGGCTCTCCTAGTCCTGGCTTTCCCAAGGACCAAGGGCATGATCTTAGGCCTGTCTTTGACATTACTGAGCTAGATATTTTTAAGATCCTAAAGTTCTTTTTGGGCTTCACAGGTGGCTCAGAGGTCAAAAAATATCTACCTGCAATGTAGGAGAAGCGTGTTCAATCCCTGGGTCGGGAAGATCCCCTGGAAAAGCAAAAACTCTCTGGAGAAGGAAATGGCAACCCACCTCACTATTCTTGCCTGGGAAATCTCATGGACCGAGGAGCCTGGTGGGCTATACAGATCATGGGTTCGCAAAAGACTCGGACATGACTTAGCGACTAAACAACAACAAAAGTTCTTTTTGCCTCTAAATGCTGCTGCTGATATATTCTGAGATGAAGCTTGATATAGGGAAAAGGTATAAAGGTCAAGTAACTTTTGTTCTTATGAAAATGAAAGTCAAGGTCACCACCATGCACCAGTATCACATACATGCACTTGGATGAATCTCATATGCTGAGCGAAAGAAACCCAAAGCAAAAACCTCACACTGTATGCTTTGGGTTATATAGGTTCAAAAACAGGCAAAACTGACTTTCCATGTTAGAGGTTAGAAGAATTATTACCTTCTAGAGATGATGTTGACTTGGAAGGAACATTCTGGGGTGCTGAAATATTCTCCAGTGTCATCTATGTGGGGAATAAACAGGTATGTTCATAGGTAGGTAACAGGGATAGAGGTGTACCCTTGAGATTTGTGTACTTTATAAGTTGTAGCTCAATAACAAAGAAAAATATGGGAAAGTTCTACTTTTTTTAAGTGAAAAGTAAGGTGAGAAATTGAGGGGCAAGTCAGTTTCTATGGGAATAGTGCCTAGGTTACAGAGAGATGAATCAATTGTCTTGTAGCAGGTACATGGATACATTAACTGCTTTCCATAGTAAATAGCTGATATTACTCAACTATCCTTCATTTGTACTAATTTTACAGATGCATTCCATGTGTACTCATGGTATATTGCAATAATTATGCACAACATATATATACAATATAAATACAATATATGCATATACAGGGATTATATATGCACACATAAGAGTAAAGGTATTAGAACAGTGATATTCCAAGAACTTTAAATCCTGATGCTTCATGGAAGATATTCAAGGTCACTTTATAGGATAAAGGAAAGGTGATCCAGCAGTCTGAGCTTTCTGCCTATTTTATTTATATATATTTTCATTTTTCACCTCACAACACAGCATGTGGGATCTTAGTTTCCTGACTGGGGATCAAACCTGTGTCCCCTGCAGTGGAAGTATGGCATCCTAACCTCTGGACCACCAGGGAAGTCCCTCCCTGCCCATTAGTGGTCAGTGCAGTTCTACTTTAATCTGTTGTGTAAACTGTGGTTTGGCCATTAGAATTAATAAGTAAACAGATTCCACTGCTAAAAATGTTTGAAAATATTGTGGGAAGTTGCACATAAGGTATACATAACTTACCTGTGATTTAAAATCTCATTAAACACACACACACACACACCAGACGGTGGGGAATTTTGATTGAAGCCCTGGTAGTAAGTCTGAGAATCAGAAAATTCAAAGTATGTTGTGTCCTCTTCTAACTAAATGCCCTATGCTTGCTTTGGGGTGTTGGTAACCTGAATGGGTAAAGTCTTTATCCTTAAGTGGTTCAAAAGCCATGATAAAAGGCCCCTTAAGTCAAGTCACAGTGTTTCTGATCTTCCAACAGTAGAGATTCAGGATGAAAGAAGTGTGGCATTTATTCTGTTTTGTGTGTCTTTCCTGATTTCTCATTCCCTGATAAAGAAAAAGCTTTAACTCTCCCTTCTGGCAGAAGAAATTTTGCCCTTTTGTTGAGTTTCTAGAGCAAGGCATACATAAAGAAAGCTGGAAGGACAATGTATTTTATGAGAGTTTTATGGAGTGATTGTTGCAGGGGAGGAGGAAGGAGGCTCCTATAATGAACACTGTTATTACTATATTCCCAACCATGTATCCTACCAACTGAAGCTTCCTGTTTTCACCACCTTTGACAGCACCTCTGCCTCCCCACCCTGCAGGTTCATTCTTCTTTCCATCTGTTCAGCTGACACTCATGACATTCACCAGGCATTTGTTTTCATATCTTTCTGGATTTAAACACTGTTCATTGTTTTTGTGCTTACTCAGAACTCATGTCCATCATCGGCATGGTAACTGCCTCTAACACGCTAGATTTTATCCTTAGTAAGTTTCCTTTTCCAGGGACCTACTGGGTATTTAAAAGTTCCTAGTTGTGAAAGCTGGCAAAGACTTTTACCAAGTCTTTGTCTGCGTGTGTATGTGTGTCTGTGCGTGTGTGTGTGTGAGAGAGAGTCAAACTGTCTTCTAAAATACCTATATACCTTGATTAATGAGGCTGGCCACATTTTACGTTTATTCCTTTTCATGTACCTTGGCATCTTTATGTACAAACACTGCTTCAATTAAAATAAATGGATTTAAAATATTTTAAAATTGTAAAATCATTTCAGTTGCAACGTTTTATTTTCCATTAAAAATTCCCAATGTGGGCTGTATGAGCCAATGGATGCTTTGGCTATCGTCTTATTATTTTAAGTATCTCTGTACTTTATGTTAAATTTTTGCTCATAGGGTTGATTCTGGCTAACCAAAATCAGGGGAAAATGTCTCTACTTTGTACCTTCATACCATGATTATTTTCCAAAAGGTGAACATGTTTTTAATCTGTGATGATATAATTTATGTTCTAATGAGTATGGAGTCTTACAGGATCAGATTAGTGAAGCATTGAGCAGTTGGAACAGCAGATCACATTCCTGGACTTCCCACACAAATGTTTCCATGTACTTCAGTCCTTTCCAAAACCTCAGATTTCCTATAACCTCATGAAAAGCCTCCCGCTGCTATTCTTTCCTGATAAGCTCCACATATATTTATTTTACTGTCTCACCTTCTCCATAAAATGGAATTAGAAGGAAACAAGGGGCTCTTGGCTTTTACAATTTATTACTCTTCAGAGAATTAATGTTTGTACTTTTGAGCCACAGCAACCTTTGTTCAGACAAAACGTTATACTAAAGCAAAGGATGGAAAACAGATAAAACTTAGCTGCTCCAGGTGAATTAGGGTGGGAGCCCACAGCCCTGGCAACTGGGTCCATTCCCATCCAACACAAGTTCCAGAAGAGCTCCCCTGAGCAGTACA
Source organism: Capricornis sumatraensis (assembly GCF_032405125.1). Lineage (NCBI taxonomy): Eukaryota > Metazoa > Chordata > Mammalia > Artiodactyla > Bovidae > Capricornis > Capricornis sumatraensis. The sequence continues at coordinate 39,245,013 of NC_091074.1, read as the reverse complement.
GAATCTGTAGGTTCTGTTGATTGGGCACAGTGGTCCTCAATCCTATTGGCCTGTTAGATTACCTGAGGAACTTGTTAAAAATATCCCTGCTCAGAACCCACACTCAGATATTCTGATCCAACCGATATGGGTTAGGGAAGACAATCCCCCCCGCCCCCCTCGCCCTACCCGCCCCCCACCCCCACCCCGGCCACCACCAGGGCTCCAGATGTTGTACTATGCAGCTATGGTTAAGAACTACTGCTTCAAATCAGTGCTGCTCAAATTTGAGTGTGTATTAGCATCACCTCGGAGCTTGCTCAAATACAGCTGGCTGGACCCCGCCTCCAGAGTTCCTGATTGGGTAGGCCTGAAGACCCCAGGGGGATACTGATTTCGCTAATCACGGAATCCATTGAGAACCACTGCTTTGGAGAAGTGGTAAAAATTGGTCAGGATTATATCACTTCTGCTAGTGTTAGGTTACTTCAGTCGTGTCCAACTCTTTGAGACCCCATGGACTGTAGCCCGCCAGGTTCCTCTGTCCGTGGGGATTCTCCAGGCAAGAATACTGAAGTGGGTTGCTATGCCCTCCTCCAGGGGATCTTCCTGATCCAGGGACTGAACACTGGGTCTCTTATGTCTCCTGCATTGACGGGTGGATTCTTTACCACCAGTGCCACTGGGGAAGTCCAAAAAACTACAAGGAAGTAAGAGAAAATCAGTGGTGGCCAAGGGTGGGATGGGGGAGGGGTGAATAAGTGGGATAGGTGGGCTATGTGGCTGCCACCCAGACTCAGAAACCAGGACCATATGGCAACAACCCTGTGGGCACACAGTCCACTCTGCTCCTCAACACACTCCTCTCCTTCTGGCCCAGGCAGGTGCTGGGAAGCTCCTGAGCCAATCTACACCCAAAGGGGAGAGCGCTGATCAGTTGAGCTCTGTCCCCTGGTCACAGGTGCTCTGATTCACAGACATGGGCCCTGCTGCTCCAGACAGGTGGTCCTGAGAAGGCATGCGCACCCCTGAGAGGGGTCCAGGGGCCCCCGGACAGAACACCATTCTCTTCTCGATGGTGACCTTCAACTGAGGAGTGATCGTAAGGTCCAAGCAATGAGAAGGTTAGGGCTTCTCAGGCTGGGCCACTGAGAAGTTAAAACACACTCTGAAGACTGGGTCTGACAAGTTTAAGGACAACAAAAAGAGCACAGTTTTTTTTTTTTTTTTTTTTACCATCACTGACATGTCTCTCAAAAACAGTGCAGACTAGCCTGGCTACCTTTGCAGGACTTGGCAATGATTCAAGACTGGTTGAAAAATAAAGACTATGTTTTATAATCTGTTTCTAAGGTCTCCAGGAGAAGGTTTGAAATCTACACTCTGGTAATAAGCAAGCAATTCAGGGCCAATATAGATCTAATCTTAAATTATTATTTTCTATGTTACTCAACTACATAGAAAGTAAGAAAAAAAGGGTAATTCTAACTTGGACCCAAAATGTATCAAAACCCACTGCCACCAGCCACTTCTGCCAGGACTTGAGGAAAAATCAACTTCTATTGTGTTTTCTCTTCTCTACCCTTTTAGGAGTTGAAAACTGTAAGTCTTATGTCCAGAAGTGCTATTATATAAGGTAGAACTTATTCTGGGCAGGCACATGGGGTCTGGGGTTGTGATTCTTTCTTTTTCTCAGTGAAGCCTCAACCCTCAAATCTACCACAGTATTTTACAGAACAACAAGTTATACTGGAATCAGCTTTCCAAACTATCAGACACTGAGACAATAAATTGAAAAGAAGACTTACAGTTAAGAAATGGATAAACATGATAGAATCGGCACGAAGTGAATCACATGAATCCATGCATCATGTTGGGCAACCCAGAACAGATGAAGAGCTGCATTTGCTTTGAGAGAGTTGACCAAAGTATCACTAGGCTTCCACTTGCCATTGTTATATCTTTCCATGCTCTTCTACTAGTTTCCGGACAGATGAGGTCTAAGGAGTAGGGTAGCAAAAAATCTATTTCATGCTAATCATTGGAAGGCAACAAAATTTGGAAAAATTCATTAACAAATATGAAAGGTTAAACAATTTAGGGACTCAAGTATACTTCCCTCCTGAATATCACCTTGGATGCCTGACAAGCTCAGTTACTTAGAATCATAGAGCAGGTAAATTCAACCTAGGTGTCTATAAGACATCTCTTTGAACTGAGAAGATGGGTGGTTACAGAGCCTTGGTGCTGTATCCTACCATAAACACAGATGTAATAAGGCAGGAGTCAGTGAGAAGGGTCCATCCTATGAGCCCCCTCATTGCCTGCAGTGTGCACACTAACAGAGGCAAGAGCTTGGAAACAGGCTGGTTGGCATGGAATGACTGATGTTAACTCCTATGGGTAGAATGGTGTCTTCCCGAAATTCATATATTGAAATCTTAACCATCAGTATCTCAGCATGCAACTAAATTTGGAAATGGGGTAACTGCAGATGTAAATAGTTATTAATATCATGAGATCCTTAGGTTAGGCCCAAATCCAATATGATTAGTGTCCTTATTAAAGGAGGAAATTTGGACACTGAAACAAATACACACAAATGCCAGGTGAAGATGAAGGCAAAGATGGAAGTGATGCTTCCACAGGGTAAGAAACCATCTTGTAAATACCTTGTTATTAGACTTGGCTAGCCTCCAGAACTACGAGACTGGTGGCAATAAAAGCAATAACAACAACAATGTTGCCCAGCTAGTATTTCTTTTGCAGTTTACATTATATTCTGAGCTATTTACATGTGTTATTTTGTTAATTCTTATGGAGCCCCAATGAGATAGGGGATAAAATATTACATATTAAGAAACTGAGTTTCAAAGAGGACAACTTGTGTAAGGCCACTAAGCCAGCAAGGGTGAACAGCCAGGTATGAACTTCTGCCCAGGAGACCCACAAGTGCCTGAGCTCTCCATGGCACTACAGGGCCCCTGGATGCTTTGTTTCTAAACTTCAAAGCATTTGCCTTCCACCTAAGAATGGGCTCTTCTAGGGCCTTCTAGGAAGTGCTCACTTAGGTATGTGAAAGAAATTGCTTACGACATGCAACTAGGAGATATGGCCACTAGAGACGAAAACAGTCTTCAGATACTAAGATGGTTTTCAGTCTTTCTCAGAGTTACTGAAAGCAAATGCTCAATTTTACTATTTCATCTGAAAACAAAACAATAATCCTCATTCCAAGGAACAAGTCAACCCACCTTGATTCTGGTTAATATGGCCTTAGTCATGGCTTGACACTTCATAAAAGAATGTTAGATTGATGGGAAAGATATAATTGTCACCCATATTAAGCAAAATATAGTGCATGGGACTATAACATTATGCATATGCCACAGTTCCAATCAATCCCAAAAGAAAGAAATGATTCAGAACATTAACAATGGCTGATACAGTGAGCAATCACTGTTTATTTTTTTTATCCCTCTGAATGTTCCGATTTCCTTAAAATGAGCACATATGTCTTTTTTAACCAGAAAAAATAGATTACCACCAGGTACTGTAGGCCCTACCAAATATCTCAGCACAGCAAAATGGTTACCTCCCTGAATTTCAGTGGCTAAACCTTTCCTGGTCTCATCAATATTCCTGTAACACATTTTATCCTTAACAGTTACATTTCTGCCCTTTTCCATCATTTTCAAAACATTTTATCTCCTTTGTCTCTGTTATTATTAGTGTGGGCATATAGTATATTATGATTGAATGTACTAAAGGAGATTTGTGGCTTTGATTTCATTTTTGGTGAGCGAGTAAAAACAAAATTGATGATTTTTCCTTATGCATAAAGTATCTTTCATGGTGCAATTGGTTTTAAAGTATTCTCAAGTTCCACTCCAAACCCCACCCGTGTGCTGAAATTTATGAGAAAAGGAATTATCTGAAAGCTCTGAATAGAATAAAGTTACTGAGTAAGAAGGGGTTTGCTGACCATCTAGTCCAACTTTCTTTACAACTGAGGGGATAGATACCAGAATGACTTGTCCACGGTCATTCAATCACCCCAGGCTAGAAATCCAGTCAGATCGGGTATAAATGAGGTGCCCACAAGGTATTGTAGAAGGTAATAGTCATCTAATTGGTTGAAAACTTATTTTATCAGCTGATACCAAGGGTCTTCCTAAGGAAGAAATTGTTTGCGTTAGGAAAACACCTTGGAAACCTGCTTAGGGCTAAAGTTGAAGACTTAAGGCAACAGGAGACAGAACTATCCTGCTCTGTATGAGAAATGAGCATGGTTTTAGTGTGGAAACTGGAGCTCATTCAGTTGAAATAGCCAAGGGTATTTTAAGAACAGAGATGCCCAATATTTGATATTATGTTGTTCCAACAGTGGGACAACTGTTAATATAAGCTACAGAGTAAATAAAAATTTACTAGAATCAGGAAATTATGGGAAATATCAACTGCTAATTAATTACAGAAATATGGGGGACGACATTGAATTTGCCATAGGGCAAATAATGGAGTTTTGATACAGCTGTCTCTACATTTTTGGATACAGGTTGTCCCCAAAAATCATATGAGGTATATAGTATAATAACTATCAGCAATTATACAGCCTTTAATGCAACAGGCACTGCTATAGCAACTTTTCATCTATTATTTATAATACTTAGACCATCTCTACAAAGTAGGTGTTATTATCCCTTATTTTTAGATTAGGACATACAGGTTCAAAGAAGTACAGAATTAGATGCAACTGTTGCCTTCTCCGTGTACTAGCAGGGTAATCTTGAACAGGTCATGTAATCTCTGAGCATTTGTTTTCTCACTTATGTAATGGGGATAATAAGTACCTGAAGATTTAACATGTAACCTACTATGAAAATCACCTAACACAATGTCTTAAATATAAAGAATGCTCAGTAAATGGACTAATGAGTGGACAATAGGACAAACTAAACAAGTTTGTAAATGTTTCTTAAAATAGAATGGGGCATAGTTAACAGAACTAAAATACAATACATTCTCTATTCATTCTTATACACATGATGGATGAAAAAGTTAAATGAAATAACCCATTATGACCAACACATTTTCTTCCATTTCTAAAATTTAATTTGATATAGACTGGGATTACAAAAAGCTTCATTATGTTTTATACTTTTTACTTCCCTCTCTTAGTTCCTCTTATTTTCAGTCTCCTTCCCTGTTCTTCCTTAAAAGGTTTTTGACATTAGACAATGGTTTCAAATAAATGAATATTATTTCATAATTCAAAGCAGGTTCCCTGGACTGTAGCCCATGCAGAAAGATGTGAGGTTTATGTTCTTTACAGCTACAGTGTAAGGTTCTTGAAAGAAGAGATTTTGGTTTTGCGCATTGATGTCTCTCAAGTGCATAGGATGGTGCTGGATGTGTAGGAGACCTTCAAAGAATATGTATAGAATGAGTGAAAAAGTTTCTAAAAAAATTCAATGTATCAATTCTTCTTATCTTGTTATACCATGGAATTGTACTGCTGGTAATAGGGCTCTAAAATAAGTTTTCCCTGATGAAGCTCAACAGTGGTTTGAAGTGGAGCCTCTAGGGGTGATGGGAGGCAGAATGCTCCTCCATAGGGAGAAAACACCGCCTGCTCAAGAGCTGGTCCCAAACACAGGCAGTGAGCGTCATAATCTCTAAGGTATTAGTGACCAACTGTAGCTTTGTTTCCTGGATGAGGAAACTGAGCTGTAGCAAGAAAGTTTAGACTAAAGTACAGAAGTCCTTATATCATTTGTGGTTTTCAGACCTGTTGACCAAAAAGACCCTGTTTATTTCAACAAGTGTTTCAACTGTCTGACATTTAATGGCCTGGTTACTTTATCTGCTCATGGGAAAGAACAAAGCCTGAATTCTGATTTACCTCTTCTTTCTTTATTCCTTACCCTACTTCCTTCTTCTTCTTCTTCTTCTTTTTTTTTTTTTTTAATAATCTGGTAATTCTCCCCAGAGACTAATTTAACTTTATGAATTTCTAAATTAGGAGGGTTTACTGAAGATTTTCTCTGAAGACTCCATGCAGCTTATCTGCCGCACTCTGACAACAAGAATTCGATTTAGTGTCATTCATGGGGAATGCTTAAGAAGCTGGCAATCCCAACATCTCTGCTATCTGCTGTGTTAAAATTTAAAGAACCCTCACTACTACTTTTGTAGCCCCTGAAGTAGACACCCTGACCTTGAACTCTGACTTTCCAACTCTCTCTGCTCACTTTAGAGAAAGAAATGCTTTTCCCAGAATTGCTTCTTTAGAGAAGTCAGTTGTCTTAATAACTTTTAATAAAAGCCCAACAAGTCTTGATTACTCTCATATAGGTTTTAGTGGAGGTAACCTAGGGAGAGACTATGGCACCACAAAATCTCAGCACCAGTAAGAAAGCATCCTTGGACGGACAATATCCTATGCCATTGTTAAGAGTATAGTAGGAAAACTGGAGTCTCCTTGACTCGATTAGGCAGCTACAGGGGCGTTCCCAGAACCCCCATCAGAAGATTGTTGCATTAACACTGGAGTCAACCAGTCTCTCACAGATGATCTCTGGGGACTAGAAAGCTAAAAATATATCCCTAAGACACTGATATTTTATAGAGAACAGACAGGAAGATCTGCAAGTTTTGCCATATAAACATCTGTGAGATTAATAATGAATTTTAGAAACAGTACACTTAAAGATGATATTACAAGGATTTGTAGGTAAGAAAAAAAGCATATCAGCTTCTCAGTCCAATCTCCTCCAAATCTTTTTCTTTTCTCTGTTTTTCATCAATCAGTTGAGGTCACACAGCTGTGATTCAGACTCTGGTGACACAGATGAATCAGAGATGGCACAAGAGTCCAGAATTCTTGGCCAGCCTTACAACAGATTGTTCATCTATCAACCAGAAATGATGCTGTTCTCTGATTCAGCTATGGTGGGCCTAACTGTGGGCTAGTCTATTTTGGAATTATTCCTGTTACTCAGGAAGAAACTTTTATCATCTTGCTGTTTCTCCACTTAATACCTATTGAAAAAAAAATCAATAATAAGAAAAGCGTCCATAATTTTTCAAGTGTTCCCCCAAATGCCTGGGTTCTACCATGTTATTTTCCATTATATAGCTTTGTATATGAAACATTTCTCTCAGTTCAGGTTGAAAAAATAATATCTGATGTCCCCAGAAAAAAAAGTAAAATAGGTGTTTAGTTCAGTTCATTTCAGTCGCTCAGTCATGTCTGACTGCGACCCCATGAATTGCAGCACACCAGGCCTCCCTGTCCCTCACCAACTCCCCAGAGTTCACTCAGACTCATGTCCATCAAGTCAGTGATGCCATCCAGCCATCTCATCCTCTGTCATCCCCTTCTCCTCCTGCCCCCAATCCCTCTCAGCATCAGAGTCTTTTCCAATGAGTCAACTCTTCTTATGAGGTGGCCAAAGTACTGGAGTTTCAGCTTTAGCATCATTCCTCCCAAAGAAATCCCAGGGCTGATCTCCTTCAGAATGGACTGGTTGGATCTCCTTGCAGTCCAAGGGACTCTCAAGAGTCTTCTCCAACACCGCAGTTCAAAAGCATCAATTCTTCGGCGCTCAGCCTTCTTCACAGTCCAACTCTGACATCCATACATGACTACTGGAAAAACCATAGCCTTGACTAGACGGATCTTAGTCAGCAAAGTAATGTCTCTGCTTTTGAATATACTATCTAGCTTGGTCATAGTTTTTCTTCCAAGGAGTAAGTGTCTTTTAATTTCATGGCTGCAATCATCATCTGCAGCGATTTTGGAGCCCCAAAAATAAAGTCTGACACTGTTTCCACTGTTTCCCCATCTATTTGCCATGAACTGATGGGACTGGATGCCATGATCCTCGTTTTCTGAATTTTGAGCTTTAAGCCAACTTTTTCACTCTCCACTTTCACTTTCATCAAGAGGCTTTTTAGTTCCTCTTCACTTTCTGCCATAAGGGTGGTGTCACTGCATATCTGAGGTTATTGATATTTCTCCCAGCAATCTTGATTCCAGCTTGTGTTTCTTCTAGTCCAGCGTTTCTCATGATGTACTCTGCATCTAAGTTAAATAAGCAGGGTGACAATATACAGCCTTGACGTACTCCTTTTCCTATTTGGAACCAGTCTGTTGTTCCATGTCCACTTCTAACTGTTGCTTCCTGAACTTTACAGATTTCTCAAGAGGCAGGTCAGGTGGTCTGGTATTCCCATCTCTCTCAGAATTTTCCACAGTTTGTTGTTATAAATTATTAAATATTTTCTTGAGCCCCAACTTTAGACATAGGTTTCCTTACTAGCTATGTACTAGGTCCTGGGTGTCTCTCAAGCAGGCTTCCAATCAAGTTAATTTTAATTCACTTTCTCTTAAAAAATTATTGGTTAAGAGTTGGACTTTAGAGTTTACCTGTCTAGAGTCCATTAGCAGTTGAACCACTTATTTGTTAGAAATATATGTGCCTTAGAAAAGTTGTTTAACTTTGAAGAATCACTTTCCTCATCTCTAAAAAGAAGAGAATAATATTTTACTGGTTGGTTATGAGAAATAAATGAGATAACGTACATCAAATGCTTAGTCCCCAAGGCAAATGGCAGTGGGCCTAATAGTTTCATGTTAGAGACCTAGGACTTGACTTAGAAAATGAGGCTCACAGCTTAGAATAAATCAAGCATTGAGAATCAAATAAGTGCTGCATATTCAATGTTTAGAGCAGCAGTGTTTGTAGAGGACTGCAAGCTCTCATTCAGCAGTTAGGAGAAGCAAGTCCACTTCTGGATGGAAGTGGGTGACAGGGGAGGAGCTGAAAAAGTCAGTTGTATGTTGTGGGAGTACAGTGCTGGTAAGGAAAAACCAATCCTTCATTTCATTTCCTTGTAGAAGAGAGGACAGTAATATTTCCCCTCATTGAGAGGTGCCTCCAGATTTGGGGGAGCTATAATAGGGCATCCCACATGCTTTCTGTCTAGCTGCCAGCTTGGCTACCTTAATTTTCCTTCTAATGTAGGGGTAACAGTATTGGAGAGAGACATGGAGATTTCTTAGTGGGAAAGGGGGTTCTGTAGGACCACATACCCTAAATGGGAAGGAGGAACTCATAGGTCAGATGAAGTCAGAGGACCAGTGATGCCAGGAGATCAAAGGGAGCACTGGGGTGCCTTGGAGGAAGAGAAGGAGTTTCCCAAGGAATTAGTAATGAATGCTCAGAGAGAAGATGGCTTCGAATAGAACATGAAAGTGAATCTCTTAAATGAATGACTGAATAATAAGAACAAAATAAAGCCATTTTAATAACTGTCATGAAACCAAATGTGTAACATTTTAAGCATTTGTGAGGGCCAAATAGGATCAATCTATTTATAGAGCATCTTATCCAACAGCAGCAGATTATACATTTTTCTCAAGTGCATATGGAACATTCTCCAGGATTGACCAGATGCTTGGCCACAAGGTAAGCCTTGGCAAATTTAAGAAAATTGAAATCATATCAAGCATCTTTTCTGATCACATGCTATGAGATTAAAAATAAACTACAAGGGAAAAACTCTAAGAAACACAAACATGTGGTGGCTAAACAAAATGGTACTAAGCAGCCACTGGATCACTAAATAAATAAAAAAAGAAATTAAAAAAATTACCTACAGACAAATGAAAATGAAAGCACAATGGTCCAAAACTTATGGGATGCAGCAAGAGCAGTTCTAAGAGGGAAGTTTAGAGCAATAAAATCTTACCTCAAAAAAAAGAAAAATCTGAAATAAACAACCTAACCTTGTACCTTAATAAGCAGAGAAAGAAAAACAAACAAACAAACAAATTTAAAGTTAGTAGAAGGAAGGAAATCATGAAGATTAGAGCAGAAACAAATGAAAGAGAAAGAAAACAATTATATAGATAAATGAAACTAAATGCTGGTTCTTTGAAAAGATAAACAAAATCAATATATCTTTAGCCAGACTCATCAAGAATAAAAGGGAGAAGACTCAAATCAGTAAAATTAGAAATAAAAGTGAAGTTACAACTGACTCCACAGAAATACCAAGGCCCACAGGAGACTACTATGAACAACTATATGCCAATAAAATGGACAATGTGGAAGAAATGGACAAATTCTTAGAAAGTTACAGTCTCCCCAGACTGAACTTGGAAGAAATAGAGAATATGAACAGACCCATCACAAGTAATGAAATTGAAACCATGACTAAAAACTTCCCCAAAACCAGAAGTCCAGGACCTGATGGCTTCACAGGTGAATTTCATCAAATATTTAGAGAAGAGTTAATGCCTATCCTTTTGAAAATGTTCCAAAAATTCACAGAGGAAGGAAAACATCTCAACTCATTTTATGAGGCCACCATCACCCTAATGCCAAAACCAGATGAAGATACTACAAAAAAAAGAAAAGAAAAGAAAATTAGAGGTCAGTATCACTGATGAACAGAGATGCAAAAATCTTCAACAAAATACTAGCAATCCATATCCAACAATACATTAAAAAGATCAGACACCATGAGCAAGTGGGATTCATCCCAGTGATACAAGGCTTATCAACACTTTCAAATCAATCAATGTGACACACCATATCAAAAACTGAAGAATAAAAACCATATGATCATCTCAATAGATGCAGAAAAAGCTTTTGACAGAATTTAGTATCCATTTATCATAAAAACTCTCCAGAAAGTGGGCACAGAGACTACATACCTTAACATAACAAAGCCCATATATCATAAACCAATACTCATATTCAATCATACTCACCATCATACTCAATGGTGAAACACTGAAAACATTCCCTTTAAGATCAGGAACAAGGGGAGGATGTCCACTCTTACCATGTTTTATATAACATAGATTTGGAAGTCCTAGCTTCAGCAATCCGAGAAGCAAAAGAAGTAAAGGGAAACCAAATTGGAAAAGAAGTTGAACTCCTCACTGTTTGCAGATGACATGATACTATACATAGAAGATCCTGAAGATGCTGCCAAAAAACTACTAGAGCTAATCAATGAATTTGGTAAAGTTACAGGTTACAAAATTAATACAGAGAAATCTGTTGCATTTCTATACACTAAAAATGAAAGATCAGAAAGAGAAATTCAAGAAACAATTCCATTTACCATTGCATGAAAAAGAATATAGTACCTAGGAATAAACACACTTAAGGAGACAAAAGATTACACTCTGAAAACTATAAAAAGCTGATGAAAGAAATTGAAGAAAAATAAACATATCGAAAGATATACTATGTTTGTTGTTTGGAAGAATCAATATTGTCAAAAGGACTGTACTACCAAGGCAATCTACAGATTCAATGGTATCCCAAATTACCAACTGTGTTTCTCATAGAACTAGAACAAAAAAACTTCAAAATTTGTATGTAGACACAGAAGACCCTGAATAACCAAAGAAATCTTGAAAAAGAAAAAAATGAAGCTGGAGGAATTGGCTCCCTGACTTCAGACTATACTACAAAGCTACAGTCACCAAAACAATATGGTACTGACCCAAAAATAGAAATACAGATCAATGGAAAAGGATAGAAAACCCAGAAATAAGCCCCTGCACCTGTAGTCAATTAATCTATGACAAAGGAGGTAAGATTACACAATGTTGGAAAGACAGTCTTTTCAACAAATGGTGCTGGGAAAACTGGACATCCACATGCAATAAAATGAAATTAGATCATTCCTTAGCTCCACACAAAAGTAAACTCAAAACAGATTAAAGGTCTATATGTGAGACCAGACACTATAAAACTCCTAGAGGAAAACAGGCACAACACTCTCTGACATAAATCGCAGCAACATTTTTTTTGATTCATCTTCCAGGATGATGAAAATAAAAGCAAAAATAAACAAATGTGGCCTACTTAAATTCAAAATCTTTTACATAGCAAAGGAAATAGTAAACAAAACAAAAAGACAACCCACAGATTGGGTGAAAATGTGTGCAAATGATATGACCAATAAGGGATTAGTCTCGCAAATTTACAAACCGCTTATGAGCCTTAATAGCATCAAAACAAACAACCAACTCAAAAAAGGGGCAGAAGACCTGATTAAACATTTCTTCAAAGTGGACATACTACAGATGGCCAATAGGCACATGAAAAGATGTTCAACATTGATAGTTATTACAGAAATGTAAATCAAATCTACTGTGAGATAGCACCTCACACTGGTCAGAATGGCCAGAATCAAAAAATCCACAAACAACAAATGATGGAGAGGGTATGGAGAGAAGGGAACCCTCCTGTACTGTTGGTGGGTATGTAAGTTGGGACAGTCATTATGGAGAAGAGTATGGTGATTCCTTAAAAAAATTAAAAACAGAGCCACTATTTGGAATTACAATCCCTCTCCTGGGCATATATCCAGAGAGAAACATGGTCTGTAAATATACATGTACCCCAATGTCATTGTGGCACTGTTTAAAATCACCAGAACATGGAAGAAACCAAAATATCCATCGACAGAGGAATGGATAAAGAAGATGTGGTACGTCCATACAATGGAATAATACTCAGCCATTAAAAAGAACGAAATAAGGCCCTTTGTAGCACATGGAGGATCCTAAAGAGTGTCATACGAATGAAGTAAGTCAGACAGAGAAGCAGAAATATTATATGACATCCTTACATGTGGAATCTAAAAAGAAAGGATACAAGTGAAAATGAAAGTCACTCATGTCTGACTCTTTGTGACCCCATGGACTGTGTCCTCCAGGCCAGAACACTGCAGTGGGTAGCCATTCCCTTCTCCAGGGGATCTTCTCAACCCAGGGACTGAACCCAGATACAAGTGAACTTACTCACAAAACAGAGAGAGATTAACAGACTTAGAAAATGAACTTATGGTTGCTGGAGGAAGTGATAGGAATTTGAGAAGGTCACATACACACTGCTATATGTAAAACTGATAACTGACAAACATCTATTTAGCACATGGAACTCTGCTCAATGTTATGTGCCAGCCTTTGATGGAAGGGGAGTTTGGGGGAGAATGGGTATATATGTATGCATGGCTGAGTCCCTTTGCTGTTCACCTAAAACTACCACAACTTCGTTAATTGGCTATACCCCAATGCAAAATGTTTTTGGTGTTAAAAACAATGAAAATTAAAATTAAAAAAGGATCAGTCTAAAATATTGGTATGTTTCCTCTGATTTTGTGATGTGTATTGTTTTCATGAAATTTCTATAGGCTTAGACCAGTGTTTCTCAATCCTAAATTTTCTTTTGTCCTCATAGAAGATGTTTTAATTTTCACTCTCTTATGAAATCTTAATACCCAGCTATACTGTATGTCGTTTAATGTACTCTCTGTATATCTGTATTTTATACATGATAAGACTTAGATTTTTTTGCCCCTCAAGAACCAATGTTTCACTCTGGGGGAAACATTATCTCAGTTGAGAATGCATGAGTTACATTGATAGAAGAAAGACAAGTTTCCAGCCAGAATTGGCATGAGTTTCCTCATCTTTATAATTGAGATCAATTCAATTTAACTAATGTTTTTCATGTTCCAGGCACTGTTCCAGGTCTAGGATACAAAAATGAAAGAGACATGACTACTATCTTTAAGGAGATGGTTGCTGGGTGTGCTACACAGAGCATTTCCAATATGTAATATCTGTGCCTTCTTTAAAGTAAGATCTAAGATAGGCATGCTAGTTTTCCTTAGATGGTGACTTTAAACATTTTGTTATTTTCTGTTTTATTAAAAAATTTATTCTAAAATAAAAATTTTAAAGTTTATTTTTGATTGAAAAAAGACTTCTCAAAATACTAGCATTGAAAGAACCCTAGAGATCATCTACTACATCCAAACTACTTGGGTCCTCAGACACATGGAAATGTTGCTGCTGCTGGCTACTACACAAGCTGCAATTATTCAGCCAGTGCCATGGTTTTAGCCCCAACTCTGCTGCCAATGAACTAAGTAACCATAGTTGAATTACTGACACTTTCTGGGTCTTAGGATCCTGATCGATAAAATTTAGAGGTTAAGCCAGAGAACTTCCCAAAGCTTCTTTCAATAAGAACATTTTAGGAGTCTAAGATTTTTTGTATGTGCCTGACAAAGTTGTGCCACTATTCAACGTAAAAACTCAATGTAACGTATTATTTCATAAGATAGTACAATATCTTCACTTTGGGAATGAAAACTACAAGTAAGCCAGTATGTTAGCCAACAATACTGAGTCTTCATTTCATTCCTCACATATTTTCCTAGATCAGTTGAAATCATTATCTTAGTTCTGTCAGTATTTTTGGGTGCTTGCTTTCTCTACCTTCAAAAAGCACAATTGAAGTCCTACCTCAACTGATTTCTTAATTATGTTTGAACTTTGATTTTGAATATACTGCCTAACACTTTTCCAAATTTAATGACTAGCAATTTACACAACTAACAACATTATATTGAACTACCATTATTGGAAAATTATTGGCAATAACCTGTTCTGCTCCCTTCTGGATCTCATTTACCTTTGTGATACTCCTTAACATCTTCTTTTTGTCTATAGGATTCAGGCCAAGACTGGATATTTCTTTGTCATGATTTAGCACTGAATCATTCTGATTATTCTCTGATGTATGTTCTTAGACTCAGAACATCCTACTATATCATTTTAGGCAGAAATGCACATAACTGCATTCCCTAGTGAAATTTCATCATTATTTTATGTGAAGCCAAAATAACATCATCACCATAAAATATACTTCATAATAATCTTACTTGCTTTATTTTCTCAGCCGTCAAAGATCATACAGATGGTTTGGTGAAAAGCCCACATTGACTCCCAGAGAGTACTCATCACATTTCTATTTGATAATAATTTTAAGCTTTCATTTCTAATCATATTTTAGAAATGAAAACAGTTTTGTTTTGAGAAGTGGGATACAAACAATTTTCTCCAGATAAGAGGATGGTATGCCTTTCTTGGGAGGTGGAAGGAAAGATTCATCACAGCCTATCAAAGTATTTTCTGTGGATTAATGCTGGTTTAGAATATTGTAGGGAATGGAAGAGAAAGTTGACAGCACCATCAAAGGAAAATCAATGTCCTAAGGAGGTGTTGTTTAAAGACTTTTCTATGATGTTGGAAGTGTTCTATCTGCACTATAAATTACAGTAGCTATTGCATGCTTGAAATGTGGCTACTGTGATTAAGGAAATGAGTTTTAAGTTTAATTTTTGATAATTTAAAAGAGCCACACGTGGCCTAGTAGCTACTGTATTCATGGCACAGTCCCAGGAAGTAATATGACAAGAACTGGGGCCCAGAGACTTGTTAAAAGTTGAAAATACATCTCTGATTGACTATTTCATAAATCTGTTCCTGGGGGATATTTTACCACATCTTTATAATGCAGGACAATCACTGTACCTTCTTCTTAGGACTCTCGTGGTGAGAAAAGTAGATTATACTTCAAAACCCTTGACATGTTGCCTTTGACATTATACTTGTTACACATATTAGGTATTATTTTATTCATTTTTAAAAGAGATTTGATTTTTTAAAAAATATGATTTAAACACTGAGTCAGCACGCTAAAATAATGTATGCAGAACCTGAGGGAAGTCCTCCTCCAAAAAACTGGAGTTCTCCTCCATTTTTCTGTCAGAGGAAACACCTTCAGTTCTATAAGAACTGAGGAGGCAGAAACGTCCTTCCTAAGCAAACCTTGGGTCTCAGGGGGCCTTAGCTTCCTTGCATGCATGTTACGTCGCTTCACTCATGTCCAGCTTTTTGCGACCCCGTGAACTGTAGCTCACCAGACTCCTCTGTCCATAGAATTCTCCAGGCAAGAGTACTGGAGTGGGTTGCCATGCCCTCCTCCAGGGATCTTCCCAACCCAGGGACTGAACACGCATCTCTTGCATCTCCAGCATTGGCAGGCCGGCTCTCTACCACTTGTGCTGCCTGGGGAGCCCCCAAGCTTCCTTAAGTTAGTATTATTTCTTCTGAACACTGCGTGCTTCTTCTCAACATTTTTCTTTCTTTCTATTTCATTTTGTGTTATTGTTAAAAATTTTTAAATGTGGAAAGTCTTCATAGAACACTTTGCTGGCAATATTCAAATTTCTTCTGTTTTTAACTACATGTTCCCTGTTAAGAATTTGAGGAAATGATTAGATTTTTAGAGAAACCATCAAAAGGCAGTTTGATGAACAACAACCCTCTTCGTGGGTTCATTTTGGGAAGAGCTTGTGTTTGTACCCATTGATCTGTGTTGTCAATTCTTTCCAGCCTCCTCAAAGAATTAAAGCAGTCACTGAGTGTTCAGTTGTATGAATAGAGATGTTCTTAGAATCGTGTGCCCAAGTGGGAAGGGCAAATTTACCTTCTTGCTGACCATCATGATTCAGCTATCTTTCATCTGATGCTTTTGATTATGCATTATGTAATTTTATAAACCTTGTCTTTGGAAGCTGCAGGGGGATCTAAGGGGCATTTAAGCAACTGAATTGTTTTGAGTGTCAATGAAAGCTTTTCTAGCAT
This sequence comes from Capricornis sumatraensis, assembly GCF_032405125.1. NCBI lineage: Eukaryota > Metazoa > Chordata > Mammalia > Artiodactyla > Bovidae > Capricornis > Capricornis sumatraensis. The sequence continues at coordinate 39,228,497 of NC_091074.1, read as the reverse complement.
CTATGTTAATGGTAGTTAAATTCATAATCAGTGATATGACAATACCTCATGTTGACCCAATATACATTATTTCTTTTCCTCTTAAGAGTCAGAATAATAAGAAACAGCTTTCTCCTTATCTTGGGCTTCTTTTTTTGCTTTCCATTTTTGTCTGCTGTCAATGTAAATGGAAAAGGATGTTTGGGCTTTTCTCCCCCTTTCTCCCAGAATTAAAACTGACTTCTTTATTCTGCATCCTGCTCCAAATTGTACAGGGTCTGATGTCTACTACGGTTGTGCCCATCTCCTTTTAGTAACGTATGAACAGATGTTTCCTGACTCCTCAATTGGAGCTGAGTATACTCAATGCCTATATACTTCAACTTTTAATGCTTTTGTAGGTCTAAGCTCATAAGCAGGGGTGCCAGAGTGTCGTGAGCAATAAAAAAAATAAGAAAGAAAGAAAACCTGTTGTGTCTGGCTGAACACGCTGTCCTTGTGCAGAAGATAATTTATAGTTTGTTTTCTTTTTCTTGCTGAACTGCCATGCTCTACCTTTTGACCTCTTTTTTTATGGGAATGTGGGCAGTTCATACCATTCTCTATTTTCCTAATGATTCTCACTGATAATGAGAAAATGAGATTCAGATATAAATTAATTAAAGATTTTCATTAAATTTCAATCCTGGAACATTTTAATAGATGAACTATCTCAATAGTTTTTGTTTTAATTTCTGAAACACAAGGCTTCTTGAATCACGAGTCCTAATATTTTCCTAGGAATGAGGCCACATTACAATCTTAATTAGTCCCTTAAACTTTACAGACGTTATTTTATTTTTATGTCTGATGCCAGTTTAGCACAAAGTACTTTTGCAGCAATTTTCCTTTGGAATTCTATTTTTAATCTTTGAGGTTAGACTTAGAGGTTTATGGAGAATGTGTACAGGAGAGGGTAACTGTTATATCAATCATATTTAATCAGTCCATTTATTCTGAGTTTCTTGCATCCTGAAAACAAAAAGGATATTTAAACTAAAATAAGAATTATTACTAAGACCATTTTTTAAAACAATATATACATTTGACTGTGGAATATGCAACAAAGAACTAATTTATTATTAATATTACAAGAATGCTGTTCACTTTGCTGCTCTTAGACGTTTTTCAATAAGATGTGGTGTGTTTTCATTAAACAATATAGACTAGCTTATTTTCACTTGTCACTTCAAAATTGTTAAAATACAAGATAGGAAAGAGGCCGTTGTCTTGTAAGTAAGACTTTCTTGCTTTTTTCAAGACAATTCAGACTAGTGCTAGCTTCCTGAGGCTGTCCCGATGGGATATTTATATAAATCAGTTTGACTCTATTAATATACTGTATTGATCTACAATTCATCTAATTGTTGAAAGGATATTAATGGATTCCATTAGTCCATTTTCTAATTTCCACATGTTCTGAGGACAATAAATCTTTATTTTTTTTACTTGTAAGAAAGAGCTAATTCTAATAGAACCAGATGAAAATAGGACAAAGGATATATCTCATAAAATTCATTAGCACAAGTAAGATCTATTAAAATATTCTTAAAGTTGCTTTTTTACAGATGTCAATTCCTTACAAAAACTACTCATAGCAGCATATTTGCAAATTTGAATTTGGGATAGTTGCACAATATCTTGCTGTGACTCTATGGGTTACCATCTAAGGAAGAATAGAACCTGTCCATAACCCCTAATCCCAGATGACCACCAGCACTCTTTCTTGTGATTATTATACTTATTTCAAGGAATGTTGTCACTGAAACAATGAGGTTTGCTTCTCAGGATTGCCTGTGTGCCTGCTCAGTCACTTTAGTCATGCCTGACTTTGCAATCCTGCGGACTGTAGCCCACCAGCTTCCTCTGTCCATGAGATTCTCCAGACAAGAATACTTGAGTGGATTGTCATGCCCTCCTCCAGGGGATCTTCAGAACCCAGAGACTGAACCCATGTCTCCTGTGTCTCTTGCTTTGCATCCATATTATTTATCCACTGAGCCACCTGGGAAGCCCACTTATCAGGATTATTATAAGCAAAAAAGAAAATGATTTTTTATGACCAGCACAGTGCCTAGGACCCACAATAAACACTGAATGTACAATAGCTATTATTGTTACCGGGGCTACATCACCACCTCTGGTCATTTAAACAACGCGGGGAGGGGGGCTGCTTCCTAGGTGGCACTAGCGGTAGAGAACTCACCTGCCAATGCAGGGGATGTAAGAGAAGCGAGTTTGATCCCTGGGTCGGGAAGATCCCCTGGAGGAGGGCATGGCAACCCATTTCAGTATTCATGCTTAGAGAATCCTGTGGACAAAGGAACTCGCCAGGCTATGGTCCACAGGGTCACAAAGAGTCGAATGTGACTGAAGCTTATCATGCACACACCACATGAGTTGTAAACTAGTGCTTTTCATCACCCTTCTTTCACAGTATTATCTCAGCTGTTTATCTTAAAACAATAAACAGTGGGAAACCAAATATAGACTTGAAGAACTCTAGAGTAGAACTGATGGAATTCAGGGCTACACAATGTTCATAACATCTATGCCCAATAAAATTACCTGGAAACTTATAAGTGTACAGTGTTGGACTTAGAATGTTGGACAGGCAATGAGAGATGATCTAGTCAATGCCCTTATGATCCAGAGAAGGAACGAGATTCTAGGAAAGAGAAAGCACTTGCTAAAGGTTCCAAAACCATTGAGTTTAATAAGCCAAGGAGTACAGCTGAGATGTTTTCATGTCAACAGACATATATTCTTTCCAGCATATCACAATGCTTCCAGGTTAGTAAACACTAGTTTGCGAACCATACTTATTTGTGTGACTTTAGTGAATATTTATAGAGTACCTGCCGTATGCAAAATACTATGCTTGGTGTTGTGGAAAATGTAAGGATAAATAAGAACTTGGCATTGAAAATAATATGTATATACATATATAAAAACACCTTCCTATATATAAATTTGCATCTCATATAACACCTGAGGCGCCATATGGTCTAATCTTTATGTGGCGAAACATATAAAGAAACAGCAGTGTTTACTGGCTCTTTGAAGAAAACTTAAATTTTAAAGATTTGTTGAGGGAGTTTTAGACAGCCCGCATGTACATTAGAAACTTTTCCCGCTTTCCAAATCTCCCGCTCCTGATAGGCACTGAGCCTCTTCCCCTTTCTCTCATCCCAGTGGTCACTTACACCATGTGCCCTCCCCCCATGACTACCTTCCTTACTATACACATTTTTTTTCCCTGAAAAAACAGAGTAATTTTCATATCACCTGCTCTTTAAGAGGGATAAATACTAGCTCTCTTGTCTTCCTAATTCCTTATTAGAATGTTTGTAAACTTTATTTTCTTTTTTTAAACTTTACTGTGTGTTGTTTTTTTTTTTTTTTTAAAGGATGAAGCTTTGGCAACAGAAGATGAGAGATCTTTGGAAAGGCTGGATAACTGACTATTTCATGTGTCATTATCAAGGATGCTATTACAAAACAACACTCTGGTCATGACCTTGATTCACAAGTTGATGCTAGATGGTCACATAATTCATAGCTGAGCTTCAGCTACTCTTCATCCCCCACCTTCTAAAGCTTTACGATTAAGCCAACAGAAAAAGGAAGATATGTGAATTACTACGATTTGTAATGTATTCTGGAGTGCTCAAATAGAGAACACAGTATTCTCTTCATTTTCTTTTATTTTAATTGAAGTATAGTTGACGTGTAATATTATATCAGTGTCAGGCATACAAATAGTGATTTGACATTTACAGACATCATGAGTTGATCACCATAAGTCTAGTAACTATCTGTCACCATACAAAGTTATTATAATAGCAATGACTATATTCCCCATGCTGCATCACATTCGCATGGCTTATTTAATTTAAAACTAGAGGTTTGTCCTTAATTTCCTTCACCTATTTTGCCTAAAGCCCCAACCCTCTCCCTTTGGGTAACCACTAGTTTATTCTCCGTGTCTATGAGTCTGTTTCAAACATAGTATTATCTTAACAGTTTGCACTAGGATTTCTCTTCCATGCAGGAACAAATGTCATTTTTGAAAAGTTACTGATATTCTGGTTTAGGTTAGAAGATGTAATTCTAAGGGAACCATATGTGAAAGCTCATTTGTCGGGTAGGAAAAGAAAGGAAGATTTGGTGGTTTTGGAAGGTGGAGAAGATGAAGAATGGAAGAAAGGGTCAGGGCCACTGAAAGAGTGTGACCAGAGTCTCCTTATGACCTTCAGATTCTTGAGTCGTTTTATGTCTCCCTCAAGGTCATCTCACATTCCTTTATCAATAAAATAAATCAGATCATGCCTCATGGATCTAAGACTTCAAGCAAGAAAGGATAGTTTCTCACCCCTAAAGACCATTGACCCTTATATGTGAACTAAGCTAAAATTAGATATCTGATTAGCTGTCTGCTACAGTAAAGATTTGATGCTTTTGAACTGTGGTGTTGGAGAAAACTCTTGAGAGTCCCTTGGACAGAAAGGAGATCCAACCAGTCCATCCTAGAGGAAATCAGTCCTGAATATTCATTGGAAGGATTAATGCTGAAGCTGAAACTCCAACACTTTGGCCATCTGATGCGAAGAACTGACTCATTTGAAAAGACCCTGACGCTGGGAATGATTGAAGGCAGGAGGAGAAGGGGATGACAGAGGATGAGATGGTTGGATGGCATCACTGACTCACAGGATATGAGTTTGAGTAAGCTCTAGGAATTGGTGATGGACAGGGAAGCCTGGTCTACTGCAGTCCATGGGGTCGCAAAGAGTTGGACACAACTGAGTGACTGAACTAAACTGAACACTTCTATGGGAGGTACTTTATAATTTCTATCCTCTCTAGAGAAAGAAATGGCAACCCACTCCAGTGTTCTTGCCTGGAGAATCCCAGGGACGGGGGAGCCTGGTGGGCTGCCGTCTGTGGGGTCACACAGAGTCGGACACGACTGAAGTGACTTAGCAGCAGCAGCAGCAGCAGCAGCTAGACCTATCACATCATTCAATGAATATTTATTGAATTGAGTTACTGAAATTTATGAAATTTATGGAGAAAGTAGAAGTAAATCATCAAGTAGATTCTAACCTGCATGCATGTGTTGGAGAAGGAAATGGCAACCCACTCTGGTATTCTTGCCTGGAGAATCCCAGGGACAGGGGAGCCTGGTGGGCTGCCACCTATGGGGTTGCAGAGTTCGACATGACTGAAGTGACTTAGTAGCAGCAGCAGCAGACTCTAACCACATAACTAAAAAGTAAGCTACTACTTCTCTTTGGCTGCTGTTGCTGCTGCTGCTAAGTTGCTTCTTTGGATATATGGGACTTATTTTAACCAACCAATGATTGAACATACTTGATGAGCCAGATGTTTGCATAGATGAGTTCATTTAATCCTATTGATAGCTATAAAAGGAAATATAATTATCATTATTTTATGAATGTAATGTAATTAACTGGATGTTTAAAAGGTTGCAAGTATAAACAAAAGTTTGAGGGTCATGTTTCTCAAACTTAATAGTTTTTACTGCCTGCCTCCAGACCTTGGTCATACTCACAAGGTACAGATGGATCAACAGAGTCAACAGAAGTGAATCAAAAGGAAAAAATGAATTATATTATTTTCCCTCGTTTCCCATGAAGTTGGGACTTTCTTAATCATGTCAATTAACTCTATAATTTAAAGATTATAAAGAGACTCTGAAGAGTAATTTCAGGCAAATGCAGAATTTATAGATGTATAAATATTTTTAAAGTTTTAAGAGTTCAAATGCATATTTCACATTCAACTTCAGTGTGAATCTGTTGTGATGTTGATTGGAACAGTGTAGAGGCCTCAGTCTCAGAATCTTCCATATTATCATGTGTATTACATCTTAACTTCTCCCTTCACGATGCTATCAAGGTATGTAGATACAGAAAATAAAATTCACAAGATGTTCAACTATACATGTTTCATTTGAAAATTATGATATAGCTGTTTAAATTTGAATGAAATCTTTCCTGAAAAGTGCCCTATTCAGGGAGCTTGGTATTGGGATACTCATGAAATCATAGTTTGGAATTTTGACATTTCGTGTATCAGAAGTGGGATTTCCAGTTGTTTGTTGATACTTCAGGATAATATAGCAAACAAACTCTAATGGGCATCACCTTTTACTAACAGAATGGAGCATATATTTTTTTTATTATAAAAATGTGTAGAATATTTAGGCAAATGCCTTTTTAAATTCAGGGTAACATCAAGGGTATAATTTGAGGAATTCCATATCTTGATCACATGTAATCTCTTCTGTTTCTTCTTTTCCTTCTATCTTTCCTTCCTTTTTTCTTTTTCTCTGTTTTTCTTGTTTCCTATGCCTCTACCCGCCTGTCTCTGTTGTCACTGACATGTGAACTTGATAGTTCATCCAAAGAGGTCCATAGTAGATGCAACTGAAATGACTTGAGTAGATTTTTTTCTGAAAAAGACATTCCCTTACCGGTCTCTTCTGACCAAAGATATATATTGATTGTATACACAAGTTTTTTTGGATCAGTGCTTTTTACCAAAACTCTGCTTCACTGACAAGTCACTATTTCAACTCCCATTAGTTGGAGAGTAGTAAGAATAATCTTTAGTTATTCAAACAAACATTTCTGCTGCTTAATTATGGTATACATATATTTCCTCAAAATTTCACACACGTTTTACTTTTATATAATGGTCAATTTCTGCCCCATTCAAACATTTGCAAAACTTGTTGGTGGGAATAAACTCATCTTCAGAAGGACAGTATAGTTGAAATGGGTATGAAATCATCAGCTTCTGCTTGTCTTATGCTATTTTCTTGTGAGCGTACTCAGTCCCTCAGTCATGTCCAACTTTTTGTGACCCCATAAACTGTAGCCCTCCAGGGTGCTCTGTCAAGAATACTGGAGTTGATTGCCATTTCCTCCTCCAGGGGATTATCCCCATCCAGGGATTGAACCTGTGTCTCCTGCAATTCCTGCTTTGGCAAGTGGATTCTTAACCACTGAGCCACCTGGGAAGCCTCGGAGCTATTTTCACTCAGGTCTTTGTCTTCAAAATTCTAAAATATACTGCCTTTTTATGTTTCAAAAATCCAATATGCCATCAGTTACAAACCGTACCATCACTTTATAACAATAAGATGTTACCAAAGAAATGTAGGCAGATCAATTATAAGACATATCCAAATTTTAGAGATATCAACATTTGAAATTCTTTGCACCTTAGAATAGATGAATGCTATATTTCTTTTTATCAGTAATTCTCTCTCCCCAGGTGAAAGCAAGATCCAGAGGATATAACTTGCACTTAACTTGGTGGATGAAGCTTAATTTGAGGCACTTTAATAAATGAGCTTTGGCTCCATCCCTTCATTCTTTCTGGAGTTATTTCTCCACTGATCTCCAGTAGCATATGGGGCACCTACCGACCTGAAGAGTTACTCTTTGAGTATCTTATCATTTTGCCTTTTCATACTCTTCATGGGGTTCTCAAGGCAAGAATACTGGTCTGCCATTCCCTTCTCCAGTGGACCACATTGTGTCAGACCTCTCCACCATGCCTGCCCTTCTTGGGGGGCCCCACACGGCATGGCTTAGTTTCATTGAGTTAGACAAGGCTGTGGTCCATGTGATTAGATTGACTAGTTTTCTGTGATTATGGTTTGTGTGTCTGCCCTCTGATGCCTCTTGCAACACTTACTGTCTTACTTGGGTTTCTCTTACCTTGGACGTGGGGTATCTCTTCACAGCTGCTCCAGCAAAGCGCAGCCACTGCTCCTTACCTTGGACAAGGGGTATCTCTTCACAGCCACCGCTCCTGACCTTGAACATGGAATGGCTCCTCTCGGCCCTCCTACGCCTGGGCAGCCACCGTTCCTAGGACATGGGATAGCTCCTCTCCACTGGCGCACCAGTGGAGTACGTCAAGGAGTACGTCAAGGCTGGATATTGTCACCCTGCTTATTTAACATATATGCAGAATACATCATGAGAAATGCTGGGCTGGAAGAAGCACAAGCTGGAACCAAGATTGCTGGGAGAAGTATCAGTACCTCAGATATGCAGATGACACCACCCTCATGGCAGAAAGTGAAGAGGAACTAAAAAGCCTCTTGATGAAAGTGAAAGAGGAGAGTGAAAAAGTTGGCTTAAAGCTCAACATTCAGAAAACGATCATAGCCTCTGGTCCCATCACTTCATGGGAAATAGATGGGGAAACAGTGGAAACAGTGTCAGACTTTATTTTGGGGGGCTCCAAAATCACTGGAGATGGTGACTGCAGCCATGAAATTAAAAGACGCTTGCTCCTTGGAAGAAAAGTTATGACCAACCTAGATAGCATATCCAAAAGCAGAGACATTACTTTGCCAACAAAGGTCCGTCTCATCAAGGCTATGGTTTTTCCAGTGGTCATGTATGGATGTGAAAGTTGGACTGTGAAGAAGGCTGAGCACTGAAGAATTGATGCTTCTGAACTGTGGTGTTGTAGAAGACTCTTGAGAGTCCCTTGAACTGCAAGGAGATCCAACCAGTCCATTCTAAAGGATGGGTGTTCTTTGGAAGGACTGATGCTAAAGCTGAAACTTCAGTGCTTTGGCCACCTCATGCGAAGAGTTGACTCATTGGAAAAGGCTCTGATGCTGGGAGGGATTGGGGGCAGGAGGAGGAGGGGATGACAGAGGATGAGATGGCTGGATGGCATCATCAACTTGATGGACATGAGTTTGAGTGAACTCTGGGAGTTGGTGATGAACAGGGAGTCCTGGCATACTGCGATTCATGGGGTCACAAAGAGTGGGACACGACTGAGCAACTGAAATGAACTGAACTGAACTGGACTGGATAAATGAGCAACTGAAGTAGGAGGTATTGAAACTTAATAACCAACTTAGTTAATCTAGATGAAGCTTTGCTGTGAGTCAAGGAAGAAGCAGGATGTAAGTTGCTGTGAGAACTCTCAAGATATTTAGCACATTATTCTAACTTTGGATAAATGTGCTTTGTACTATGGAAAAACCAGTGATGTGAATCTGGAAATCCTTATATCTATGAAGCATTACTAGTTACAATAAAATGTAAGACAGTCCTATAAATAAAAAGAAATCCAAAGAAATAATTGTTTTGTGAGATAAACGTCTGTTGTGTGGATAGGATAGACAACACATTCATGCAACATTTCATTTCTGTATCTGCTTGATGACACTATCTTATTTATTTATTCAATAGTTGTTGCCTGTCTGGAAACATTTATAAGCATACCCAGCCTCCTAGTGCATTAATTATTTTGTGGAAGAAAATTAAGAACTTTCAAAATAACATAAACTTTTTGAGGTCACCAAGTTACCACTAAGTAAATTATTGCCCCACAGCCCTAAAAGGTACCTAGTAGCCAGGAGGAGTTTAATGCACATTTCAAAGTGCCTAATTTACTCTCAGGGAGTAGTGGACAGGTCCTGAATGATAAATTGCACATTGAAATGCATTTTCCCAAGTGAATTGGGCTCATTGTTGTCTGACTAAAATTAATGCCTCACATTTATTTCAAACATGTGAAGGGAGAGGTCTACAAATAGTTTCAGAAGTCTAAAACAAGACCGTTTCATCTATATAAATTCAGTAAAGGGCAAGATCAATTCAGTGACAGAAATCTAGGACTGCTGAAGATAAAATTGGCCAAAGAAAATGAATGAAAAGTATCCTTTGTGCAGTTAGGGAGGATCACTGAACAAGAAACACTCCAAATAAAATCTCATCTGAAGGATAGCTACACTTTTGTAATCCTTGGGTGTTCCAAAAGAAGATCTTCTCTGTAAGAATGTAATTTGCCCCATCTTTTAGAATCCATGATACCCGCAGGATCACAGCCCAAGGAGGTATGTCTCCAGGCCATGAATGATGTTGTATTTACTGAATAGTGTCTATTGAAAAGAAACTGTATGATATTTTTGCCTTTTGAAAACTTTCCTCTGTTAGCCTTTATGATCTGATAGGGATTGCATAAATGTCTGGTATCCTACTTATTCTTGCTTTTCCTTTGGGAAATGATGAAAGAATCTGGAGATATTTTTGAATCCTTGAGCCCTGAACTCATATGATCCTCAATTCCAAACAATCTCAAGGAACTAACACTTAAAAGCACACTGACTTTGTACTATCAAATTTGTGCTTTCACTGATGTCTGCATGTTTACTCCAATAAGTATCATATTTAAGACTAATTTGACCAAATGAAATTCTATAAGATAGATTACATGGCAAGTCGATTGTGTTGCTGTTGGCTGAAAATTCATGTTTCCCCCACCCCTGGTCTCCCACTCTATAAGAGATCACATATCCCTGCCCTGTTGAATTCAGAGGGTCGTGGAAGGGGCTGACACAGTCCTTAGCACAGAAGGGCTTCATCATTCAACTAGTGCTTCACCTTTTCTCTTTTCTCTCTAGCATAATGCCACCAATATACCACACAGAAGTTCCTCCATTGGCTGCCTCTCCTAAGTGAAGATGATGATGGAGGAGAGCCATTGTTACTGTGAGAGACCTATATCATAGACGAAGAATGATGTTTGTTATTATAAACCAGTGAGATTTGGGGGTACTTTGTTATGATGATATCACCTATCCGACTCTCACTGGCACAGTAAACAATGCCTCGAACCTCAATTATAGCCGTTCAGTAAATGCTTGTCAAATAAACCTATTTATGGATTTTTGTAGCAAGTCATTATTCTATTCACACCACTAAAACTTGGTGCAATATATCATAACTGTCTGCGGGTAAAATTAGTGCCACAAAACATTAGTTCTCAGTAGCAAATCCCCCACCATCAGGAATAGACCCTCTAAATTTCTCCGTTGAGAATTTTGGGAAATTCATTTTTTCTCTTTTACATTTTCACCTTCTCTCTAGCCTTTTTGGGATCATGTCTTCTTTGCCACCAGCGGCAGATAGCCATGTGTGGCTGTTTGTCACATCAAGGCCCTGCTGTAGATGATTCTAGTCGAGGACAGCGACGAAGATGAGCGTGCGGACTGATGTGAGGAAACCAGCGTCCTCATTAGCCACCTGGGGGACTTCGTCTTTGTCATCTGGTTGCTTTCTCTAATGAGCTGAAAGTTTTCACAGAGTGGTTCTTTTTGTTTTCATTTTCTATTATTTCAGCAGATCCCCATCCTCAGAGTTTGTCATGAGCCCCTAGGAGATGAACTATGAGACCATCATGATGACAAGCATCATGCCTTTCTTGGAATCTTATCTCCCTCCGGTCCTGGTCCATTGTCTTTGGAGTAAATTTGTATAACAATAGCTAAAATGTATTGAGGGATTATATGTTAGACACTGTTCAAAGAGGAGTTGAATCTTTATATCAATTATATGATGAGGAAATAAAAACAGAGAAGTTAAATGACGTTGCCATGATCACACAGCAAGGTTACTCAAGCTGTCTTATTTAAAAACCACCCTATTGTATTTTTCAACTATATTTCACCTCTTTTAAAAAACTGTTCGATACAGGATACGGGATGCTTGGGGCTGGTGCACGGGGATGATCCAGAGAGATGATATGGGGTGGGAGTTGGGAGGGGGGTTCAGGATTGGGAACTCATGTACACCCATGGAGGATTCATGTCAATGTATGGCAAAACCAATACAGTACTGTAAAGTAAAATAAAGTAAAAAAAAAAAACAAATAAACAAAAACTGTTCACTTAGGAGGTTTCTTGTATAAAAGGGAGAGATGTGGTAACTCATTCCACGAATTCTCCCTGAATGCCCAGTAGAGGTCCATAGCTAAAAAGGTGTTGGCTAGTCATGTTGACAAATTTTAAGATGACAATGAGTGTTTCAGATATCATGATGACATTTTTTATGGCACAATGTTTAAAAGAATGTTTTTATATTCATTATATCAAAACTCTATGACATTGTTGAAAGCAATGAAATTATTTCAAAATGTGATATATATAAAATGTTTCACTTAGGACATATTCTGACTGTTATTTTTCAAACAATTAATGATGGACTATGGAGCTTGTTTTTTTACACAAAATATTTTTCTTCAATGTAAAAGAGCAAAGCTCGATGGGTCTGTGTAGTATAACATGTTGGAATGTGTAGACAATCCTAAGTTCAAACCATAATATGGCTCTGGCAATATAAAAATTCTATGAGAAGCAAATGGCTAATCAGTTCTGGTCCAAACATTGATGATATACTATGATACAATTAGCATGACCTCTTCTGTTTGTAATGAAGATGAAAAACAAGGGAAAATATTTATAAATCTGCATGAAAGAGAATTTAAAATTATAACTGTTATATTTACAACCACTAAGAATAACTATATATATGTAAATATACAACACTTGGAATAGAATAAATTCTAATGACAATAGCTGCATTAAGTCTGCAACCTTTTGGGGTAGTTAAAAAGCAATATTTAAAAGAATTTTTACATAAATGTGAAAAACTCATGAAAACAGAACTTAATATTTAAAACATTAGTCTCAGTAAATTCAGTAATTATACATGAGGATGCACTTAATTTCTGAAATTACTTTTTATACTTATTAATGACCAAACTGTTGACTACATTTCATTTATCCCAATCACATAATTCCTTGTCTTCCTCCTGTGAAATTCAGAGAAATAAAGTAAGGTGAGTGGAATGATTTAAAGAAATAAGATAAGCAGAGATCTTATCATGACTCCTTTGGGACTATATAAGGTAATAAAACTCCACAAGGTTGTTTTTATTGGCAAATATTCAAATACCAGCCATTGACTTAGAGCTTCACTGGTCAAAAGTTAGCAAGGCAAGCTTCTGTGCAATGTCTGCGAGCAAAAGGCCCTAAGTTGAGTAGGGAAATTGCCAGGCTCTGCCCAGTTTTATTAAGGCTGCTTTAAAGATCTAGTAACAATGATCCTAATTAGCTTTCCTTAATTTTCCCCCAGGTAATTCATAAACACAAAGGCCAAGTTCAAAATCAGAGACTTTAGGATTTGGAGTTCGGGTGGGGGTTGGGAAATAAGTTCCACATGGGTAGCCATTTTTCTTTCTTTATCCAAGGCAGGCGTGAATAATCTATCTAGCATTTTCAGACACATTGGATTTCAAATCCTTTTCAGGGCACACTCCAAGAAATTAATATCAATTGGCTGGGGTTATCAGGTGAAATGAAACTATTTGTCATTTCATGTCTAATGACTGTTTTTTTTCCATATGAGGGAACTGAAACCTCTAAATGGAGGTAGAAAATGAGTTTTAAGCGTTTTCTATTTTCAAAGCATTTTGACAGGCATACAGCATGTGGCCCTGAGAAAAACACTGTTAACATTCCCATTTGACAGATGAAGAAACTGAGGCTCAGAGAGGCTAAGCAAATGCACCCACTTTTTTACTTGTTACAAATGAGCAACCATAATGCAATTCTCTTGATGTCTGTTCTAGTACATTAGTATACTTTGTAATACCACCCGCTGCAAGATACTGTTATTCTTTCTCTGAAGAATTTAATGGGTGATGTTAAAGGAATCCTTCTTGGGTCAATGGCAGTCACTCATCTTCCCACGAACCAGAAGAAAAAGACTCATAAATAATAAACCACTATGCCTAGTAGCCACCTGGCACCTAAATATTAATAGTGTGTATGTGAAATACTTTTACATAACCACATTAAAGGCATTAAATAAATGTCAGGGTTTGAAAAATTACCACTCTGGGTCACTGCTGGACACTAAATTCTACAGTCTGGCTATTACAGCAGGATTTTTAGACATTCCACTATCCTGGGCTTTTCTTTCCAGGAAAAATAGTATCTTCCTGGACAACAGAGAGAGCAGTTTGAGGCCTAAGATTTGCTAACTTCATTACTATTTGTGAGGTTTCAGCCACAGACTCTTAACAATTTCCACTCCCTTTCCCCAGCTCAAATTTTGTAATTTCTCAACAACCTGGACAATTCCGTCTGGAATATTCTCCACAGTACAGAGCAGAATCAGGGTCCTTTGCCTGGATGGAGGAGTAGGATTTTACCATCAATGATTTAAATATTTGTTCCCTTCTCCAGCTCCTTCTTGGAAAACTGACTTCCCAAGAGGAAAGTTTTTGTGATTAGGAAATTTGTCAGCTTCTCTCTTGGATATTGTGAATTACTTTTGTTGAATTCCTTTCCATTTATTTTCTATTTAGTTCTTGTTTCGTTCCCTCTAGGTCTCATCCATCCTTTCTGTATAGTATATTCTAATCTGTCTTCAAAATAAATATACAAGCAATAAAAGAAATATTAGGAGAAAGTGTGGAATGAAAAGGAATCCAGCTAATCTTGACTATGTGTGTGTGTGTGTTAATTGCTCAGTTGTATCTGACTGTTTGGGACCCCGTGGACCGTAGCCCTCCCAGCTCCTCTGTCTGTGAAATTCTGTAGGCAAGAATACTGAAGTGGGTTGCCATGCCCTTCTCCAGGAGATCTTCCCAACCCAGAGATCAAACCTGGGTCTGCTTCATTGCAAGCAGATTCTTTACCTTCTGAGCCATATATTTAAGGCTTCTTGGAGAACTAAAATTTTCTCCACATCTCTATCCTCACATCAATACATTACCTACAAAGGTAACAGATATATAATTTTTTCTTGTTAATTTTGTTAAGATGCAGAAAATGCTGTCTACGCGCTCGTGGATTTCAACTGATGTCCAAAACTCAGAACCTTCTGCTGCCCTGATCTCTAGCATCTTTTTATGCTTTTTTCTTTCCCAAGAGGAGCCAGGACAATAGGGAAGAAATTATCTGTAACATAGCAAAGCTAGTATAATGGGAACCTTAGAAGGTTTGTGCTGGCAGCAAATTCAAACTCACACCAGCTAGGAGGGTTAACCATACTACATGTGGTTTCATGGTATGTGTTTGGGGTTCATAGTATCCGGTGTCTGTGGTGTAACCAAAGGTGTATGATAATTGACTACATTCTAATAAGGAACATATTATTCTAAAAATCATTGTATGGACACTAAAAAAATAAAAATAAAAAAAATAAAAAAATAAAAATCATTGTATGTACTAGGCTAACTTCCTAGGCTAACTTTTGAGCCCTTCCACATTTTAGGACTATAATAATAATGCCAACTCCTAGCAAATATGAAAAAATCATGTTTGTAATTAATTGTAGTAAATCTTACTCCATTTACATAATATTTGACCTTCAACTATTTATTAGAATAATGTATACTTTCTGTGGAAAAAGAAAATAGAAACAATGCCTAATCTGCTTACTGAGATGATCACTGAGAACATTTTTGTTATTTCACTCTAGCAATTTCCTGCACATTTAGTTACATATCAATAATCTCACAACTAGGAGAACACTGCATAAACAATTTGTTCTGACCTTTTTTACTTATAATAGGAGTTTCCCTTTATACTATTTGAAGTCAAGTTAATAGATATCTTTGAGAAAGTGAGGATAGTATTTAAGAGTGATCATGAAGTAGGTTTTTGGTATAATGCGAATAATTTATTTCTAAAAATTGGATGGTGATTAAAGAGTGTAATTCTCTGATAACTTATTGAGATCATAGCCAAGATTTGTGTATTTTTCTGTTCTGTATGTTATACTTGAATAAAATATTTATTTAATAAAAAATTATAAAGTAATGGAAAATGATTCATAATGACTGCATAAGCCATACTTCCATTGTTAGGTATTCAGTTTATCACTTTCTAATTATTTCCAACAATAGTTTTCTGAATATATTTGTACATATTCTTTAGTACTTTTATATTCATTAGTATCATATTCACTTGGGGTAGAGTTCTAGAAGTATTTGCCCCTTTCCTGAGAATAAATTATACCATAATAGGGAGAGATTAATGTCAGTAAATTTTCTGCAGTTACATTTATTGATGTATTAAACATGGTGTGTGTTAGCTGCTCAGTTGTGTCTGACTCTTTGCAAGCCTGTGACCTGTGGCCCACCAGGCTCCTCTGTCCATGGGATTTCCCAGGCAAGAATACTGGATTGGGTTGCCATGCCCTTCTCCAGGGGATCTTCCCAACCCATGACTCGAATCCACGACTCCAGCATCCCAGATGGGTTCTTCCCCACTGAGCCACTGGGGAAGCCTATTAACCATGGTGGGATCTTCAAATTCTTAAAGCTGTAGCCTGGGCCAGAAGGTATGACTATGAAAACCTGAACTGATTCCCCGTGGAATCTGGACAGGTGAAATATACCTCAGCCCACAAAAGATGAACATCCCTCTGTTCAGCTCAATGGAGTAAACTATTTTTGAGCACCAACTCCCTGGCAGGACTCTCTGGATACTGCGACACAGAGATGAGAAATATACAGCTTTGCTATTGTTTTGTAGTAAAAGTCGGCCCCAGAAGAGTACTTTCAAATCAGTTTGGATATAAATATTCCCCCTCACTTCACAGCTCCTTCATCTGTATATTGGGACAATGATATGTCAAAGGCTTGCAGTGAGGATTAACAGTGTTTTTGGACAACAGTATGGGGAATCCTCAAAAAACTAAAAATAGAGTTGTCATACAATCCAGCAAATCTCCCTCCTGGGTACATATCCAGACAAAACTATAATTCAAAAAGATATTGATTTGGTCAAAAAGTCAATTTGGGTTTTTCCATAGAATCTTTCTGACCAACTCAATACATGCATAACAGTACTAGTTACCAAAAGCCAAGATATGGAAATAACCTTAATGTCCATCAATAGATAAGTAGCTAAAGAAGATGTGGTACACATATACGGTGGAATATTACTCACCCATAAAAATAATGAAATAGTGCATTTCCAGCAACAAGGATAGATGTAGATATTATCATATTAAGTGAAGTAAGTCAGAAAGAAAAAGACAAATTCCATATGATATCATACTTACACATGGACTCAAAGACACAAATGAACATATCTATGAAACAGAAACAGACTTACAGACATAGAGAACGGTCTTGTGTTTGGCAAGGTGGGGGAGGGTGGGGAAGGGGTAGACTGGGGGTTTGGGATAGCAGGTGTAATCTGTCATATATGGGGTGGATAAACAACAAGGCCCTACTGTATAGCACAGGGAACTATATTCAGTATCTTGTGATAACCCATAACAGAAAAGACTATGAAAAACAACAATATGTGTGTGTGTGTATAAATGAGTCCCTTTGCTGTGTAGCAGAAAGTAACACAACACAGTAAATCATCCATGCTTTCATAAAATGTTAAATATCAAGTAGCATTTTCAAAGCACTAATAGGAATACAACTCAAAATATTTAATAATCCATATATATCAACATTAAGCAGCCAGAACAAATGCTGGTTCAGATAAAACAGAGGCCAATGGTAAAGAAGTGTCCTTCTAAATGCATTCTGGCTAAATACTTTGTACTATAGCCTAGAGTAGATCCTGACAAGGATTAGTTATAGGTTATTTCTTTCTTTCTAGATGATGTAAAAATTCCTTCAAATTGATATCTGGTTTTTGGATAAAGGTATCTTGGTTTCAAATATTTGGAGAATGTAACCCAGATGTGTGATTTGTGTTCAAACACTTCCTTTAATTTTCACCAACTACTTGTTGGTGAAATATAAATACTTATATTCATTCACAAAGAGTCAAATATAATTATTTATACATTATATTTATGATATTAGTTATTTTACTTATGATTCTATAATGTACCATTCACCATATCAATTGCTTCTAAATTTTATACCAAAATTATAAATCTGTTGTTTTCCTCATTTTCACAGATAAAGAATTTGAGGCTTAGGTCACATAGTAATTGATAGAGTTGGATCTTTAACCTTTATTCATCAGATACCAAATACATTGTTTCTATAAATAATATAAAATTCTGGAAATCAAGAAAATGTGGGAGACACTTAAAAATAAACCCTTCCCTTATGTATATAACCCTTCCCATATATGTATCTTAAACATATATGTCAGTGAGGAAATTCACTAGTTGTGACTTAACAGAGATAAAATTAGGAGAATATCTTAACCAACATTGTTAGAATGAAAGCTTCAATTTCCTCCTGAAGCTTCTGTCAAGTAAAGTTGATTTCCACTATCAGCCAGTTTTAAACTGCAAATAGTGATGCTTTGGTCTTGGTAGGAGGCATTATCTGTGAGTTCCTGGACTATAGGCAGGTAAATACCTAAGCAGTAGTTGCCCCAGGAATGCAAATATTTCACATTTCATCCATCTTCTCATGAAACTTCTTTGGATCAAACGTTGTAGGCAAGCTTTCTTTTGTTCTTTTTTTTTCTAAGACCCTGATCTAGTCAAATTATCTCAAGGCAAAAAAAAGCTTAGATTGTCAATATAAAATCTAAAGCTAGAAATGAGGTGGAGTAGAAAGATAATCACAGTCTCTTCAGAACGGTTTTAGTTTTATCCTTTTTCTCTCCTATGATTGGGTAAAAACTGCTGAAGAGGGGTCTCCACAGTTTCCTTCGGTCCTTGCCCCTCAGTTTCCAGGACCAGAACTTTCCCTGCATTGTCCGTGCTCTGCTGTCTAGAATTTCCTGGCTATCGTTAGTCACACATCCCAGGAAGGATCAGCTGTTTCTCAGCCTCCTCTTCCCAGCAGAGTCAGAGCTCAAGCTGGGACCTCTGTGAGAAGATGAAAAGTGATGGCCAACGGAGCTCTGATTTACCTTAGCATGTGGTACTTTGGGGCTTCCCAGCTGGATCGATGGTAAAGAATGTGCCCGCCAGTGCAGCAGACATGGGTTTGATTCCAGTATCAGGAAGATCACCTGGAGAAGGAGATGGCAATTCACCCGAGAAATCCCATAGACAAAAGAGCCTGGCAGGCTACAGTCTATGACGCCATGAAGGAGTCAGACAGGACTTAGCAACTAACCAACAACACAGAACAACAACAGCATGGTACCTTCAAGAGGTGGGCAATGAGGAAGACTGGAGTAATGGCACAGAGGAGTTACACGACCATCCCAGGTTCACAAACAGTGGTGGGTGCAATGCACGTTTAGACACACACTCATCCACACGCACACAATGATCCACACACATCCACACACACAACCATCTACACACATCCACATCCACACAGCCGCACAAAGCCTCAGGTAACTTCATTTTCTGTTAAGGTATATAATTACTTATATATATATATATGCAAACTCTGGGAGTTGGTGATAGACAGGGAAGCCTGGTGTGCTGGAGTCTACGGGGTTGAAAAGAGTTGGACATGACTGGGTGACTGAACTGAAATGGACTAATATAATTACTTACTGTGGTCAGATCAAACTGTTCATATCATACTTTCTTTAGCTACCAACATCAGTAAAATACTAGTAACAATAGTCAACTTGCTCTTCATGAGCCTAGTCATGTGCTAAGCATTTTATATTAATTAATACAATTGCTCCTCTTTCTCTCTGAGGGATATACTATTATCACCATCTCACATTAATGTATGTGGTCTCTCTGGTGGTGGACAGTGAAGCCAGATTTCAGTCTATAGAGCCTGACCCCATAGCCTAAACTCTAAGCTTTCCACTGTATTATTCTTTAGCTGTGTCCCAGCTAGGATCTATTAAAAGAAACGGGGCATAGTGACCGAAGAGATGATGAGATGGATGTACCATGCTAATGCTAGTTCTGAGCTGTACATGAGTGCCTGCCCAGCAGGGAGATTTCTTTTGCACAAAAATGGGACATGGGAAGATAATCTGGCTTTGTTAGCTGTTCTTGCTTTTCTTCTCTGTACCCTACTCAATCTAGTTTATTCTGAACATGGCCACAGATTATGTTCAGTTCAGTCAGTTCACTCCCTCAGTTGTGTCCGACTCTTTGTGACCCCATAGACCGCAGCACACCAGGCCTCCCTGTCCATCACCAACTCCCGGAGTCCACTCCAACCCATATTTATTGTGTCGGTGATGCCATCCAACCATCTCAGCCTCTGTCGTCCCTTTCTCCTCCAGCCCTCAGTCTTTCCCAGCATCAGGATCTTTTCAAATGAGTCAGCTCTTCGTATCAGGTGGCCAAAGTATTGGAGTTTCAGCTTCAGGAGCAGTCCTTCTGATGAATATTCAGGACTGATTTCCTTTAGGATGGACTGATTGGATCTCCTTGCAGTCCAAGGGATTCTCAAGAGTCTTCTCCAACACCACAGTTCAGAAACATCAATTCTTCTGTGATCAGATTTCTTTATAGTCCAACTCTCATATCCATACATGACTACTGAAAAAACCATAGCCTTGACTAGACGGACCTTTGTTGGCAAAGTAATGTCTCTGCTTTTCAAAATGCTATCTGCTGCTAAGTCGCTTCAGTTGTGTCTGACTCTGTGTGACCCCATGGACTGCAGCCCACCAGGCTCCCCTGTCCATAGCATTTTCCAGTCAAGAGTACTGGAGTGGGGTGCCATTGCCTTCTCCGAATATGCTGTCTAAGTTGGTCAAAACTTTCCTTCCAAGGAGTAAGTGTCTTTTAATTTAATGGCTGCAATCACATTCTGCAGTGATTTTGGAGCCCCCCAAAATAAAGTGTGTCACTGTTTCCATTGCTTCCCCATCTATTTGCCATGAAGTGGTGGGACCTGATGCCATGATCTTAGTTTTCTGAATTTTGAGTTTTAAGCCAATGTTTTCACTCTCCTCTTTCATCACGAGGCTCTTTAGTTCCTCTTCACTTTCTGCCATAAGGGTGGTGTCATCTGCATATCTGAGGTTATTGATATTTCTCCCAGCAATCTTGATCCCAGCTTATGCTTCTTCCAGCCCAGCGTTTCTCATGATGTACTCTGCATATAAGTTAAATAAGCAGAGTGATAATAAACAGACATACTCCTTTCTCTATTTGGAACCAGTCTGTTGTTCCATGTCCAGTTCTAACTGTGGCTTCCTGACCTGATACAGACTTCTCAAGAGGCAGGTCAGGCGGTCTGGTATTCCCATCTCTCTCAGAATTTTCCATAGTTTTTCATGACCCACAGTCAAAGGCTTTGGCAGAATCACTAAAGCAGAAATAGATGTTCTTCTGGAACTCTCTTGCTTTTTTGATGATCCAGCAGATGTTGGCAGTTTGATCTCTGGTTCCTCTGCCTTTTCTAAAACCAGCTTGAACATCTGGAAGTTCATGGTTCACTTATTGCTGAAGCCTGACTTGGAGAATTTTGAGCATTACTTTACTAGCATGTGAGATGAGTGCAATTATGTGGTAGTTTGAGCATTCTTTGGCATTGCCTTTCTTTGGGATTGGAATGAAAACTAACCTTTTCCAGTTCTGTGGCCACTGTTGATATTTCCAAATTTACTGGAATATTGAGTGCAGCACTTTCAAAGCATCGTCTTTTAGGATTTGAAATAGCTCAATTGAAATTCCATCATCTCCACTAACTTTGTTAGTAGTGATGCTTCCTAAGGCCCACTTGACTTCACATTCCAGGATGTCTGGCTCTAGGAGAGTGATCACACCATCATGATTGTCTGGGTCATGAAGATCTTTTTTGTACAGTTCTTCTGTGTATTCTTGCCACCTCTTCTTAATATGTTCTGCTTCTGTTAGGTCCATACCATTTCTGTCCTTTATTGAACAAATCTTTGCATGAAACATTCCCTTGATATCTCTGATTTTCTAGAAGAGATTTCTAGTCTTTCCCATTTTATTGTTTTCCTGTATTTTTTTGCGCTGATCACTGAGGAAGTCTTTCTTGTCTCTCCTTGCTATTCTTCGGAACTCTGCATTCAAATGGGTATATCTTTCCTTTTCTCTTTTGCTTTTCATTTCTCTTTTTTTCACAGCTATTTGTATGGCCTCCTCAGACAGTCATTTTGCCTTTTTGCATTTCTTTTTCTTGGGGATGGTCTTGCTCCCTGTCTCCTGTACAATGTCACGAACCTCCATCCATAGTTCATCAGGCACTCTGTCTATCAGATCTAGTCCCTTAAATCTATTTGTCACTTTCACTCTATAATTATAAGTGATTTGATTTAGGTCATAGATGAATGGTCTAGTGGTTTTCCCCACTTTTTTCCATTTAAGTCTGAATTTGGCAATAAGGAGTTCATGATCTGAGCCACAGTCAGCTCCTCTTCTCATTTTTGCTGACTGCATAGAGTTTTTCCATCTCTGGTTGCAAATGATATAATCACTCTTATTTTGGTGTTGGCAATCCTGTGATGTCCATGTGTAGAGTCTTCTCTTGTGTTGTTGGAAGATGGTGTTTGCTATGACCAGTGTGTTCTCTTGGCAAAACTCTATTAGCCTTTGCCCTGCTTCATACTGTATTCCAAGGCCAAATTTGCCTGTTACTCCAGGTAACTCTTGACTTCCTACTTTTGCATTCCAGTCCCCTATAACGAAAAGGACATCTTTTTTGGGTATTAGTTCTAAAATGTCTTTTAGCTCTTCATAGAACCATTCAACTTCAGCTTCTTCAGTGTTAGTGGTATGGGCAGAGACTTGGATTACTCTGATTTTGAATGGTTTGCCTTGGAAATGAACAGAGATCATTCTGTCTTTTTTGAGATTGCATCCAAGTACTTCATTTTGGACTCTTTTGTTGATATGATGGCTACTCCATTTCTTCTAAGGGATTCTTGCCCACAGTAGTAGATATAATGGTCTTCTGAGTTAAATTCACCCATTCCAGTCCATTTTAGTTTGCTGATTCCTGAAATGTCAATGTTCACTCTTGCCATCTTCTATTTGACTAATTTCAGTTTGTCTTGATTCATGGACCTAACATTCCAGGTTCCTCTTTACAGTGTCGGACCTTGCTTCTATCACCAGTCACATCCACAAGTGGGTTTTGTTTTTGCTTTGGCTCCGTCTTTCCATTCTTTCTGGAGTTATTTCTCCACTGACCTCCAGTAGCATCTCCAGTAGCATTATGTTACATCTGATTATGTTACATCTTGTTTGAATTCTCTTTGAAAAAGAGGCAACACAAATTTATAAAGCTTTTTGTTAATAAACTTTTGTGAAACGCATTTGTGTGTTATTGGAAATTGAGTTTGATCTTTTTTCTTTGAGCAAACAAGGCCAGGACAGCAAGGGTTGTATACTAAGATGTTGTGTGTTAATACCTTACTTTCTCTTGTTAAAAATTGAAACAGTGAAGAAAATATCAGTAATATGAACATATGGTCCTGTTGAGTATTCCTTTTCACTTGAAATCTGTGACATTCATATAAAATATCTTGGATCCTTACTTTATCAGCACCTCCTCACCCTCTCATCTCCTACCACAATTGAATGGAAACTAACACTGAAAATTATGATTAAGAGGAAAGAGGGGACATAGTATTTGTAAGGTTATGCTTACTTACTACTAATGAACTGCCTAAATCCTATAGATCAAAATTTTATTAGCCTCATGAATTGTATTTCTCTTTAATGTTGTTTAAATTGTGTTTTGCTTTGGTTTTCAAGATTTTAATTTTTTCTCCCCTCTGCTGTTAAAGCTGTCTTTTAGATGTCACTTCTCATTGATAAAGCCTTTTAAAATACAGCTAAGCGTTCTGTTTTAGTTTTTCAAGGAATCAGTTTCCTTTTTTAAAAGTTGATTGTCTGGAGCTTCTACAGGGTATTTATTGTAACTGAGTCCTTATCAACTCAAAGTTAAAGAAGCTGATGGCATGTCATCCCATGTACACTGAGTGTAGAAATTACATTTTTCTATAGTATAGTTACCAATTCTGCAAAGCTGAGGATGATACTAAATATTTTATTCATATTTTATATATTTATATATTATATTTATGTATTACAAGTTTATATAATCAGAAAAGTAGACCACTACTATGTCAAATTTCCTTATGTATCCAAGGTGGTTAGTTGAGCTAATACATTCACTCAGATTCAATTTTTGAGTATTGGTTGGTATAAATCTATAATCTACAATACACTATTAACTGAACATAGGTAGCTATTGTGATTGGTTCAACTGAACACATGTTATTTCCCTCAAGATAATATTACAGATATTGAATTTTTGTAAACTATCATGGAAATACTATATATTATATGTAAAATTTTAAGCTTTTATGGTAAAATATATGTGTATTGTATATATTTTCTTAAGTAACCATAGGTAAATTATTCATGTTTTTGATACGGATAAGGCAGCATTTGAGAGAGGATCTTTTATACATTCTTAATAAACTAAAAGCAACACATTTTTGGATGCAATTTGCATAGAGCAAAGTAAATTAAATTGCCTTATATTATCAACTAGTTCAGTTCAGTTCAGTTCAGTCGCTCAGTCATGCCTGACTCTTTGCGACCCCATGAACAGCAGCATGCCAGGCCTCCCTGTCCATCACCAACTCCCGGAGTTCACTCAAACTCATGTCCATCGAGTCAGTGATGCCATCCAGCCATCTCATCCTCTGTCGAACCCTTTTCCTCCTGCCCCAATGCATCCCAGCATCAGAGCCTTTTCCAATGAGTCAACTCTTCACGTGAGGTGGCCAAAGTACTGGAGTTTCAGCTTTAGCATCATTCCTTCCAAAAAAATCCCAGGGCTGATCTCCTTCAGAGTGGACTGGTTGGATCTCCTTGCAGTCCAAGGGACTCTCAAGAGTCTTCTCCAACACCACAGTTCAAAAGCATCAATTCTTTGGTGCTCAGCCTTCTTCACAGTCCAACTCTCACATCCATACATGACCACAGGAAAAACTATAGCCTTGACTAGACGGACCTTTGTTGGCAAAGTAGTGTCTCTGCTTTTGAATATGCTATCTAGGTTGGTCATAACTTTCCTTCCAAGGAGTAAGTGTCTTTTAATTTCATGGCTGCAGTCACCATCTGCAGTGATTTTGGAACCCCCCAAAATAAAGTCTGACACTGTTTCCACTGTTTACCCATCTATATCCCATGAAGTGATGGGACCGGATGCCATGATCTTAGATTTCTGAATGTTGAGCTTTAAGCCAACTTTTTCATTCTTGTCTTTTACTTTCATCGAGAGGCTTTTTAGTTCCTCTTCACTTTCTGCCATAAGGGTGGTGTCATCTGCATATCTGAGGTTATTGATATTTCTCCCAGCAATCTTGATTCCAGCATGTGCTTCTTCCAGTCCAGCATTTCTCATGCTGTACTCTGCACATAAGTTAAGTAAGCAGGATGACAGTATACAGCCTTGATGTACTCCTTTCCCTATTTGGAGCCAGTCTGTTCCATGTCCAGTTCTAACTGTTGCTTACTGACCTGCATATTGGTTTCTCAAGAGGCAGATCAGGTGGTCTGGTATTCCCATCTCTTTCAGAATTTTCCACAGTTTATTGTGATTCATACAGTCAAAGGCTTTGGCATAGTCAATAAAGCAGAAAGAGATGTTTTCTGGAACTCTCTTGCTTTTTTGATGTTCCAGTGGATGTTGGCAATTTGATCTCTGGTTCCTCTGCCTCTTCTAAAACCAGCTTGAACATCTGGAAGTTCCTGGTTCACTTATTGCTGAAGCCTGACTTGGAGAATTTTGAGCATTACTTTACTATCGTGTGAGATGAGTACAATTGTGGGGTAGTTTGAGCACTCTTTGGCATTGCCTTTCTTTGGGATTGGAATGAAAGCTGACCTTTTCCAGTGCTGTGGTCACTGCTGAGTTTTCCAAATTTGCTGGCATATTGAGTGCAGCACTTTCAAAGCATCGTCTTTCAGGATTTGAAACAGCTCAACTGGAATTCCATCACCTCCACTAGCTTTGTTCATAGTGATGCTTTCTAAGGCCGACTTGACTTCTCATTCCAGGATATCTGGCTCTAGGTGAGTGATCATACCATCATGATTATCTTGGTCATGGAGATCTTTTTTTGTACAGTTCTTCTGTGTATTCTTGCCACCTCTTCTTAATATGTTCTGCTTCTGTTAGGTCCATACCATTTCTGTCCTTTATCGAGCCCATCTTTGCATGAAATGTTCCCTTGGTATCTCCAATTTTCTTGGAGAGATTTCTAGTCTTTCCGATTCTGTGGTTTTCCTCTATTTCTTTGCATGGATCGCTGAGGAAGGCTTTTTATCTACTCTTGCTATTCTTTGGAACTCTGTATTCAGATGCTTATATCTTTCCTTTTCTCCTTTGCTTTTTGCTTCTCTTCTTTCACAGCTATTTGTAAGGCCTCCTCAGACAGACATTTTGCTTTTTTGCATATCTGGAGTAGCATATTGGGCACCTACTGAACTGAGGAATTCCTCTATCAGTATCCTTTTTTTTTCTTTTTTGCCTTAAAGGCCAATTGATAGAATACTGAAAGAGGAACTCCCCAGGTCAGGAGGTGCCCAATATGCTACTGGAGATCAGTGGAGAAATAACTCCAGAAAGAAGGAAGGGATGGAGCCAAAGCAAAAACAATAACCAGCTGTGGATGTGACTGGGTGATAGAAGCAAGGTCCAATGCTGTAAAGAGCAATATTGCATAGGAACCTGGAATGTCAGGTTCATGAATCAAGGCAAATTGGAAGTGGTCAAACAGGAGATGGCAAGAGTAAACATTGACATTTCAGGAATCAGCAAACTAAAATGGACTGGAATGGGTGAATTTAACTCAGATGACCATTATATCACTACTGTGGGCAAGAATCCCTTAGAAGAAATGGAGTAGCCATCCTAGTCAACAAAAGAGTCCAAAATGCAGTACTTGGATGCAATCTCAAAAAAGACAAAATGATCTCTGTTCCTTTCCAAGGCAAACCATTCAATATCACAGTAATCCAAGTCTATGCCCCAACCAGCAACACTGAAGAAATGGAAGTTGAAGGATTCTATGAAGACCTACAAGACCTTTTTAGAACAATCACCCAAAAAAGATATTCTTTTCATTATAGGGGACTGGAATGCAAAAGTAGGAAGTTAAGAAACACCTGGAGTAACAGGCAAATTTGGCCTTGGAGTACAGAATGAAACAGGGCAAAGGCTAATAGAGTTTTGCCAAGAGAACACACTGGTCATAGCAAACACCATCTTCCAACAACACAAGAGAAGACTCTACACATGGACATCACCAGATAGTCCACAGTAAAATCAGATTGATTATGTTCTTTGCAGTGAAAGATGGAGAGGCTCTATACAGTCAACAAAAACAAGGCCGGGAGCTGACTGTGGCTCAGATCAATGGCTCCTTATTGCCAAATTCAGACTTAAATTGAAGAAAGTAGGGAAAACCACTAGACCATTCAGGTATGACCTGAATCAAATCCCTTATGATTACACAGTGGAAGTGACAAATAGATTTAAGGGACTAGACCTGATAGATAGAGTGCCTGATGAACTATGAGGTTCATGACATTGTACAGGAGACAGAGATCAAGACCATCCCAATGGAAAAGAAATGCAAAAAAGCAAAATGGCTGTCTGGGGAGGCCTTACAAATAGCTGTGGAAAGAAGAGAAGCGAAAAGCAAAGGAAAAAAGGAAAGAAATTATCAACTAAGTGTATGTCAAAGCCTTTGACTGCGTGGATCACAACAAACTGTGGAAAATTCTTAAAAAGATGGAAATACCAGACCACCTGACCTGCCTCTTAAGAAATCTGTATGCAGGTCAGGAAGTCACAGTTAGAACTGGACATGGAGCAACAAATTGGTTCCAAACAGGTAAAGGAGTACTCCAAGGCAATATATTGTCACTCTGCTTATTTAACTTATATGCAGAGTACATCATGAGAAATGCTGGGCTGGATGAAGCACAAGCTGGAATCAAGTTTGGCTTAAATCTCAACATTCAGAAAACTAAGATCATGGCATCTGGTCCCATCACTTCATGGCAAGTAGATGGGGAAACATTGGAAACAGTGGGAGACTTTATTTTGGGGGGCTCCAAAATCACTGCAGATGTGATTGCAGCCATGAAATTAAAAGACACTTACTCCTTGGAAGAAAAGTTATGACCAACTCAGACAGTATATTAAAAAGAAGAGACATTACTTTGCCAACAAAGGTCTGTCTAGTCAAAGCTATGGTTTTTACAGTAGTCATGTATGGATGTGAGAGTTGGACTATAAAGAAAGCTGAGTGCTGAAGAATTGATGCTTTGAACTGTGGTATTGGAGGAGATTCTTGACAGTCCCTGGGACTGCAAGGGGATCCAACCAGCCCATCCTAAAGGAAATCAGTCTTGAGTATTCATTGAAAGAACTGATGCTGAAGCTGAAATTCCAACCATTTGGCCACCTGATGTGAAGAGCTGACTCATTTGAAAAGACCCTGATGCTGGGAAAGATTGAAGGCAGGAGGAGAAGGGGACAACAGAGAATGAGATGGTTGTATGGTATCACCGACTCAATGGACACGAGTTTGAGTAAACTCCTGTGATGGACAGGGAGGCCTGACATGCTGCAGTCCATGGGGTCACAAAGAGTCGGACGTGACTGAGTGACTGAACTGAACTGAAGTGAAGTGTATGTTGTTTGTTTAGTCGCTAAGTAATGTCTGACTCTTTGTGACCCCATAGACCATAGCCCACCAGCCTCCTCTGTCCATGGGATTTATCAGGCAAGAATACTGGAGTGGGTTGTCATTTCCTCCTCCAAGGAATTTTACTGACCCAGAGACTGAACGCATATCTCCTGCTTGGCAGGCAGATTCTTTAACACTAAGCCATCTGGGAAGCCCAAGTGCATACTACAAGCATATTTATTAAAAGAAAAATAAACTTATTAAAGCAAACACTGAAACTCCTTTGCTTTAACTCTTTCCATCTCTCCCAGACTGTCGTCAGTTTAGCATCAGCGTTCAGTATTGTAATTAGGTTCCATCTAACCTTCCAGTCCTTTTCACCACTGTACTTGTTTGTAAATCCTGCTCTCCAACCATACTTGATGACTTACTTTTCTCTTGTATGGTCATTGCACTTCCTTTGTTTTCTGTATCTGTTGATGTTTCACTCTTTTCTCTCAACCAGATGGATCCTTTTCATTCTTCAAGGTTCCATTCAAATCCCATTCTTTCCCCTGAAAACTGTTTCTCTCAAAAGTCAGACTCATAGTAACATATGGTTGTTACAAGAGGCTGGGGGCTGAGGGAAAAGAGTAAATATTGATCAAAAGTACAAACTTTCAGTTGTAAGATCACTGGAAACCTAATGTACAGTATGGTGATTATAGTTAATAATAATGTATTATACACTTGAAACTTGCTAAGAGAGTAGATCTCAAGAATTATCACACCACACACACACACACACACACACTCACACTCACTTGTAACTATGGGAGGTGATGGATATGTTAATTAGTTTGATTTTGGTAATCATTCACAGATGTATATATATATATATATATGTTGTATGTCTTAAATATATATGCAATTTTGTCAAAAATAAATATTTAAAAGATTATTTTCTATTTAATACAAACAAGATAAAAAATATTACATATTATCTGTGCACCTGAGACTTCTTTATTCTATTCACCAGGTAATTAAATATATATAACCTCAGAGAAGGTTGCAAGGAGTACACCTAAAAGTCAGAGCTAAAAATCAGGCAATTTGTGTCCCTCTCTAACTTTTGAAGCCAACAATAACCAACTATCTTCTGCTGTTTGCTGAACCAGGATAGCATACAGACTTCTCAAGCTGGGTCAACTAACAGAGTGGGTGCAAGTGATGCCGAACTGAACTGGAAACATCAGTTCTGTTTCTGGCTGCATCCCTTCATAGCTTGTGAACTGAAGGTCCTATCTGAAAATAGTAATGCATATGAAATAGTTTCTGAACTTATGGTACTATTAGTATGCCATAAAATACTGTCTCGAGTCTCATTTCAATCTACTGAGACAGAGCTAGTGGTTATGCTGGTTAAACAACCAGCCCTCCAGGAAGAAAAAATTCTGGTTTGTAGCCTCCTTAGTGAAAATACTTCCACCTGGCAGACTACAAACCACTGATGGGACATTACTAAGCACAGTCTTGGAAAGATGTGCAGTAAAACACCACTATCCAGTATTTTCCCACTCAGATAAGAGGCTAGACTTGGGGTGCATAGGGCCCAGATGCCAAAACTGTCCATGGCCAGGAGGTCGTGCACTTAGACTCTCATGTAACTTCCACAACCTCCCTGAAGGCAGGCCCTGGTCTTATCCCCATTTTATGAGCAAAGAAACTGGGGTCCTGACATACTAGCTATCTTGCTCAGAGGCATCTAATGAGTAAGAATTAGAACTGGTCAAGTTCTTCTTTTTTCTCCCCATCACACCATGTTTCCACCTATTGCTTCACATAAGGTTCTGAGCAGGACTCCTTGGGTCTTTCCCAGGACAGACCCCCTACCCCATCGTCTGCTGTAGCTTCTCTCTCAGATGTCCAGATGACAGCATCTCATGCATATTTCCTGAATTCTTTCAGACAGTAAACATCAAATCGAAGAAGCTAACTACTTGATGATTCTGAGCTTGTAGCCCCAACCTTCTAGTCCCAAAGGATTGATAATGCTGACTACCATGTTACCTCATCATTAACCAATCAGAGAATTGTGTACAAGCTGATCACATACCCTGGGCCAACTGTCCCTCATCTGACCTTAAAAATGCTTTACTGAAACCCTTTGGGGAGTATGGGCTTTTGTGGGCATGAGCTACTCTTTCTCCTTGCATAGCCCTGCAGGAACACTTTCTCTGCTCCAAACTCCAATATTTTGATTTTGTTGCCCTCACTGAGTGCTGGGCACACAAACTTGCATTCGTAACAATAACTCATAAATGACTTGGTTCAATTTTTTACATATGGCAGGCTGGAGGATCTTTTTAAAACAAGGGGAAGAGGTGGATAGTGCTGATATATTATATTTAAATCTGCTTTTAAAAATAAAAGTTGCCTTAACAGGTTTTATTTGAATATCTCCTCATTTGAACATACAGAAAACTGAATAGTGATGTCTTGAAATTTGAGGGCAGAAAACCACAGGTTTTGATGTTCTCACCTGAAGTGGGTTACAACCTATATTCTGGAATGGTAACTGTGAGCCAAATGGAAAATTAGCCCTTTTCTTCATTTTTTTTTTCACTTTTTATTTTATGTAAACGTTTACATTACTGAAGTAAACCATAATTATTATTTACTTCTTGATGCAAGAATCATACTACCTCACATGGACCACAAAATTGCAAATATTTCCTCTGAGATTTCAGTATCAAGTTTAAACTACTTGATCCTGAAGGATTTCAGACCCTTTATTATAGATAGGCAGGAGAGATACCACTAAGAGTTTTGACTCCAGAGATCCGATTCATTTTTCAAGACCCTGCTGAAAAGGAGACATCAGATATTTGAGTTAAAGAGAGAGGAAAGAAAGATCCATCTAGCAGTCCATCATTTGGAAACACATGCTTATGGAACCATATCCACCATGATACAAACTCTTGAAATAAAACACAGGGGGAAATTCAATAAAGTAATAAAACCCACATCAACCATACTGGCCCAGATTGGCATTATGATAACACTAAGGGAATTTTCACCTTCTTGAGGGATATGTTCCCAAATAATCACTGAGGGAATGAAAATAATTTGACAAGGAAAATTTTCAGAAAAAAAAAAAAGAGAATAGATGGTACAACTATCATACGTGGTATGACCTTTTTTTTTTTTTTAATGAGCAGTGTCTTGGAGACTTACACTATTAATAAGGTTCATGTTTACTGGATTTTATGCAATGTGGTTAGTTAATAGCATAGTTATAGCATAGGTTAGTTATAGCATATAGTTATAGCATCACTGTCTTATGACCAAGACAGTGATGAGGGGGAAAAGAGAAGAGTCCCCATCCACCTATGCCAGGACACTGGCCAACAGCCTTCTGCTTTCCTGGCCAGACATTCTGTTCCAGGCCACAAAGAACCTGTACAAACCATAACCAGAGAGGGCATCGGGCCTGCCTTTAAGGGAAGAACTCTGACTAATTTTTGTTTTCTCTGTCTTCTAAGGAGTATGAGACTTTGGGCTATGGACCCAAAAGAGGAAAAGCAGAGATGATTAAAAACACAGAAGTGGTTTTAAGTTTCTAACAGAATTCAATGACAGAAAAAAAGTCAAGGCTCTTAATAAATACATTCTATTAAAAATAAAGTCGGTTCCCAATCTCAATACATTCCTCCTCTCCATGGGGCACAAATAGTCCACTATTTTTTTTTTTTTCTTTTAGAACAAATAGAGCCTCTGTGAAATCTGTAGACATTTCTATGTATTGAAAAGGATGGACCCAAGAATTTTCTGTGATTTTTCTTTCTAAATAAATACATGTTTTTTAGACAAGTATAAATAATAATAATATAGTATGTACAGAATGCCCTGACATTTAATTCTCACCACCACTCTATAAGACAGTAGAGAAAATATTGCTAATGATTTACAAAAAGGAAAGTCTAAGTGAAAGTCACCCAGTTGCGTCTGATTCTTTGAGACCCCATGGACTGTAGCCCACCAGGCTCCTCTGTCCATGGAATTTTTCAGGCAAGAATACTGGAATGGGTTACCATTTCCTCCTCCACGGGATACTCCTCATCCAGGGATCAAATCTAGGTCTCCTTCATTGCAGGTGAATTCTTTACCATCTGAGCCACCAGGGAATGAGACTTAAACAGTTTTCCTTGCTCTAAATATAGGCATGGTAGTAAATTGTAACCATGATTAGAATCCTGGACTTTTGCCTACCCCTCTCTGTGACACCACATTGCCTTTCTTAAACTAGTGACCAAACCTGGTGAAATGACAATGATGGACAAGGGTTCATTCTTGGCCTCCAGGCACTTTAGTGAGGTGGGTAGCTGTTTTCTCAATCATTGTTAAGAAATAATAATGAAATGGGCTGGAGGATTATTACAAAGGTCTTTTTTTTTTTTTTTAGAAGGTTTAAATCACAAGGGATACATCTGGAAGATTATATAATATCTCCTTCCTATGATAAGTAGTTTATATAATAAAGATTTTAATGTATATATTCCTGTGTTGTGTGCTTAGTTACCAGACAGAGTAGTCCCTCAAATATGGCAACTGCTAATTTGTAAGTTCTTTTTTAATACTTTTCTGAAGTGTTCAAATTTTCTAAAGGCCTTTGTCTGTGTTTCCTAACCAAAAAAATAAACACAACAGTACAAAAGCTTTATAAAAACTGTTTAAACTAATGCAACTAAATTTTTGTAATCCATGACATGGTAGGAGGAAGGGTGATAAAGTTAACTGTTGCTAATTCACCACATTTTAATCCATTTCAATTCTAACAATTTGGTAAGATATCTATAAATGATCTAGATCCTAGAAGTGAGGATCAAGAAATGGAATTTCAAGTGAGTCTTTCTCCTGCAAAACCTGTATGCACTTTCAAAGTCTTCAGTGTTTTTACCTAGTCCTCTCCAATGGGTTCCTACTTCCAAGGTGGTTGAGAGAAAAATGAGTACCAAAAACAATTCACAAAGAGTAAAGAGTGCAAAGAGGCATAATGGAAACTCATAGAAAAGGTCAGAGTGTCCTGGGGCAGTCAGAACAGGGAGGAGGTGGAAACTGTGACAGGCCCTGGGGGATCAATATCAATAATATACGTTCGAGGGATATGCCTATAAAGGCATTTGACTAAAAAGGCAATAAAGTGGCAGCATTTCCTGCCTTTCAGGTCTCTGAGGGTAATTTTTTTTTAATGAATGGAAAAAGTTTTGTTATGTGTTTCTACAGCTTTACCACTACACTTTCTTTCTTGTGTTGACACACTCCTGGTGACTTTTACTATGGCACTAAAATGTTTCCCAGGCATTATCGCCATTTCTACCGAGTGGCAGAATTTGCAGGGAATAGGAGTTGAGTAAACATACAAATAGTGGAATAAAGAACATCTGAAAACCCAGCTCTAGGACTCCCCAGCCCCACAATATGCACAGCATCTCACTGTATACAAAGTCTTGTGCAGAAATCCCAAAAAGAATTCTCTCCCCAAAGTGAATGATTTCCAGTCCCATCACTACATAAAATCCCCCACTGGAGGGCATAGTTCAGCATTACTGTCCTCACACTCATAGCTCTTTACAATTGAGACATTGTTTTAATTACAAAAGAGAATGTGATTTAGGAGAACCAAGGGAAATGTGGATGCCATTGCATAATAAGTGTAGATTTTAACAGACATTCATTGATTTTGAGGTCTTGATGCCTTGCTCATGGATCTAAAGAGGGTGTGAATGTGCTAGTGGCATAGTGGAAGGAAAAGTGATTTAGACTAATCTCTAGAGGACCTCTAAGTTCTGTTTGATGCTAAGCTTTTGCAGGAATAACTACCATTTTGCAAGTATCTCTTATGGGTTGGATTTCCATTTATTTGTTCAACAGTAATTAGTAGGTACCTATATTTTGCTGCTAGGGGATGCAATGGTAACAAAAACAGACACTTCCTGTGCTTAAGTGGCTCATAATTCAGTAGGGAGAGAGTCAATCAAATTACATTAAACCTGTGATAAGTGCCATGATAGAGAAAAACTGTAAGGTAGTTGAAGACGACATGGAAGGAATTTGGCCCAATCAGCAAAGTAAAGGAAAGTGTCCACAAGAAACCATGGCTGAGCTAAGAGATGATGTGTTGTGAGGAACATGGCAAGAATGAGAGCCTCAGGCTTCCAAGAAGACGCTTTTGTCTGCAGTAGAAGAAGCAAAGGGGAGGACCGGGGAAGGAGAAAAGCTACAAAAGAAAGAGGAGTTGGATCAGGTAGAATCATTTACAACAATCCATTGACCACAATTTTCTCATCTAGCTTTGTGAGTTAGACAATGTTATTTCTCAGAATTGGAAATTAGAGCTCACACTGAGTGAGGAAATGGTCCAAAGTTCACACAGTTCAAAGGTACCCAGCAGTGGGATTGGAACAAGGCCTATGTACTTCCAAAGTATGGATTCTCAAATGATTCTCCTCCTGATTCACAGAAGCAGAAGATATTAAGAAGAGGTAGCAGAAAAACACAGAAGAACTATACAAAAGAAGTCTTAATAACCAAGATAACCACAATGGTGTGATCACTTACTTAGAGTCAGACATCCTGGAGTGTGCAGTCAAGTGGGCCTTCAGTTCAGTTCATGTCAGTCGTGCAGTCATATCTGACTCTTTGTGACCCCATGAACTGCAGCATGCCAGGCCTCCCCGTCCATCACCAAATCCCAGAACCCACTCAAACTCATGTCCATTGAGTCGGTGATGATATCCAACCATCTCATCCTCTGTCTTCCCCTTTTCCTCCTGCTCTCAATCTTTCCCAGCATCAGGGTCTTTTCAAATGAGTCAGCTCTTCACATCAGGTAGCCAAAGTATTGGAGTTTCAGCTTCAACATCACTCCTTCCAATGAATACCCAGGACTGATCTCCTTTAGGATGGACTGGTTGGATCTCCTTGCAGTCCAGGGGATTCTCAAGAGTCTTCTCCAACACTGCAGTTCAAAAGCATCAATTCTTCTGTGCTCAACTTTCTTTATAGTGGGTCTTAGTAAACATTATCTGAGAAGGCAATGGCACCCCACTCCAGTACTTTTGCCTGGAAAATCCCATGGACGGAGGAGCCTGGTAGGCTGCAGTCCATGGGGTCGCTAAGAGTCAAACATGACTGAGAGACTTCACCTTCACTTTTCACTTTCACGCATTGGAGAAGGAAATGGCAACCCACTCCAGTATTCTTTCCTGGAGAATCCCAGGGACAGAGGAGCCTGTTGGGCTGCCATGTATGGGGTCACACAGAACCGGACACAACTGATGTGACTTAGCAGCAGCAGCAGGAAGCATTATATGAACAAAGCTAGTGGAGATGATGGAATTCTAGCTGAGCTATTTCAAATCCTAAAACATGATGCTATGAACGTGCTGCACTCAATATGCCAGCAAACTTGAAAAACTCAGCAGTGGTCACAGGACTGGAAAAGGTCAGTTTTCATTCCAATCCTAAAGAAGGGCAATGCCAAAGAATGTTCAGACTATTGCACAACTGTGTTCATTTCACATGCTAATAAGGTAAAGCTCAAAATTTTCAAGCTATGTTTCAACATTATGCGACCCAAGAATTTTCAGATGTACAAGCTGGATGTCGAAAAGGCAGAGGAATGAGAGATCAAATTGCCAATGTCTGTTGAACCATAGAAAAAGCAAGAGCGGTCTAGAAAACATCTACTTCTGCTTCATTGACTACACTAAAGCCTTTGACTGTGTGAAGTGAAATTGAAAGTTGCTCAGTCATGTCCAACTCTTTGTGACCCCATGGATTGTACAGTCCAAGGAATTCTCCAGGCCAGACTGGAGTAGGTAGTCTTTTCCATTCTACAGGGGATCTTCCCAACCCAGGGATCTCCCACATTGCAGGTGGATGCTTTACCAGCTGATTCACAGGGAAGCCCAAGAATACTGGAGTGGGTAGCCTATCCCTGCTCCAAGGGATCTTCCCGACCCAGGAATCGAACTGAGGTCTTCTGCATCATGGGCAGATTCTTTACCAACTGAGATATCAGGTAAGCCCATTGACTGTGTGGATCACAGCAAACTGTGGAAAATTCTTAAAGAGATGAGAGTTCCAGACCACATTACCTGTCTCCTGAGAAACCTATTTACAGGCCAAGAAGCAACAGTTATAATTGGACATGGAACAACAAACTGGTTCAAATTTGAGAAAGAAGTTTGTCAAGGCTGTATATTGTCACCCTGCTTATTTAAATTCTATGCAGAGTACATCATGCAAAATGGCAGGCTGGATGAAGCTCAAGCTGGAATCAAAATTGCCAGGAGAAATATCAATAACTTCAGATATGCAGATAACACCACTCTAGTGGAAGAAAGTGAAGAGGAACTAAAGAGCCTCTTGATTAAGGTGAAAGAGGAGAGTGAAAAAGTTGACTTAAAACTCAACATCAAAAATGGAAGATCATGGCATCCAGTCTCATCACTTCATGGAAAATAGGGGAAAAAAAATGGAAACAGTGACAGGCTTAATTTTCTTGGGCTCCAAAATCATCGTGGACAGTGACTGCAGCCATGGAATTTAAAGACACTTGCTGTTTGGAAGAATAGCTATGACAAACCTAGATAACATATTGAAAAGCAGAGACATCACTTTGCCAACAAAGGTCATATGGTCAAAGCTATGGTTTTTCCAGTAATCATTTACAGATGTGAGATTTGGACCATAAAGAAGGCTGAGCATCAAATAATTGATGCCATCTAACTGTGGTGCTGGAGAAGACTCTTGAGAGTCCTTTGAACTGCAAGGAGATCAAACCAGTAAGTCCTAAAGGTGATAAACCCTGAATATTCATTGGAAGGACTGATGCTGAAGCTGAAACTCCAATACTTTGGCCACCTGATGTGAAGAGCCAACTTACTGGAAAAGACCCTGATGCTGGGAAAGATTGAGGACAGGAAAAGGGGGAAACAGAGGATGAGATGTTTGGATGGCTTCACCAACTCAATGGACATGAGTTTGCTCAAATTTTGGGAGACAGTGAAGGACGGGGAGGCCTGGTGTGCTGCAGTCCCTGGCAGGTTGCAAAGAGTCAGACATGACTGAATGACTGAAGAACAACAACAATAACAACAACAACAATGATTCACAATCCTTTGTGGTCAT
Source organism: Capricornis sumatraensis (assembly GCF_032405125.1). Classification (NCBI taxonomy): domain Eukaryota; kingdom Metazoa; phylum Chordata; class Mammalia; order Artiodactyla; family Bovidae; genus Capricornis; species Capricornis sumatraensis. The sequence continues at coordinate 39,190,882 of NC_091074.1, read as the reverse complement.
ATTGTCCAGTAGACATTCTCTCCAGATGGTTCCTTGAGGACAACTTTATTCTCTGGCTCTAGGTTCTAACCTACTGCAAACCAGTACCTGTCCCATCACAGGGAAGAACTTTACTGTGCTTTCTCAGGTGAGCACAATGTCTGTTTTGCCCATCAGATCTGAATCCTTGTTTTAGATAATGTTTTCTTCTCAATTTTCTAGTCAAAGGAATCAGTGTCCAATGCTCCTTTGGTTGATTATAATGGCATTTTTTTCCTCAGGAAATAAAATGATCAATTACATTGTTTCATTCACATGAGACTCCTTTTCTTATTTATTAAGCAGGAATAGAAACATTGGTTGCTTGTTAGGTACAATGTTGCTAGAGCATTTTATACATATTATCTCTTGGCAACGGCAGTGAACCATCCAATGAGGCAGAGATATTATTATTATTCTTTTGCGAAGAGTTGACTCATTGGAAAAGACCCAATGCTGGGAGGGATTGGGGGCCGGAGGAGAAGGGGACGACAGAGGATGAGATGGCTGTATGGCATTACCAACTCGATGGACATGAGTTTGAGTGAACTCCAAAAGGTGGTGATGGACAGGGAGGCCTGGTATGCTGAGATTCATGGAGTCGCAGAGTCAGACACGACTGAGCAACTGAACTGACCTGAACCAAAGAGGAGACAGAGGCTCCCAGTGTTTAAGTGACTTGCCTTAGGTCACACAATTTATAAATGACAGAGATGAGGCTTGAATCCAGACCCGTCTGATTCCAAAGTCATGTTTTTAAGTTAATATTTCAAAAATTCAACTTCTGAAATAGATTTAGTGTTCAAAGTGAATTAGTGAAATAAGAAAACCCTAAAAATGTTGCATACCAACATGAACTGTAATTCAACAGTGATTATACTGTTAAACAAAGAAGAACCTGTCATAAAAATCTTCTCTGAGACTTTTGACACCAATTATGGATGCTTCAGGAAATCAGTGTGATTTTCTAAATTAAGATATCAAGTTTAAGATGCAAGATAGTTCTTTTAACAGAAATGGGCCAGTTCCCAAACATGAAGGATACATACATACAGTTTGAGGCTGTGTGGGTGGAAGAAACGAAGTGGCAGTTTGGTAGAGCGAGAAAGAGAGAAAGAATCAAGTAATTATTCTACCTTGGTAATCTTTCAAAAAGTACACGATTGTTTTCACTATTATATGTTAAACTGAGCTGGGGGAGGGGGACTGCATTGTTAAAGCACCTCCATAGAAAGGGATGTTGATGTCTCTGCCGTGCTCCATTCTTTTCCTAAAAAAGGAGAGTTTTTTCCTTCATGGTGCATTTCTGTCAAAATTCTAAAACTTCTCGCACACACCTATCATATTAATCTTTTCAAGTCTCGCTTGTTGAAATGAGTGGGATTTAAAAACTTCTGAGTGTGCTATTACATTTTCCATTTATGTTCCAGGAATATGGCTGTGTGACCACGAGGCCAAGACTTGCAGGCAGTTGCGGGGAGACTGGAGGGAGAGACGGCTCTAAGTGAGTGAGACCAAGTAGCTCGATTGTTTCAGCTGGGAGAGGATGGCACTCTTCAGGAAGGTTGAGGCACAGAGTTTGGGAGGAAAATGTAGCTTATTTTTTACATGTTTTACTTTTGTTGTCCCAATTAGATTATTTGTTATACCAAATTTTACAGTTTAAATAAAAGAAACCAACATTATTGCTTCTGAAAGGCATGCAACTTAAAAGTGATCTTTCTATTCTCAATGAAATAATAACAATAAAGGTAGTTCTTGGTTTTTGTTATTGTTGTTGTTTGTAGAACTCAGCAAGTGACAAATAACATGGAAAAAATGGATGCTTATACTAAGATTTTTCAACTTCCAGAAAATAAATTTAATATTTGTGTTAGATTTGGGAAAATGAAAACCTAAAGGTAGCCTTAATAATATTTTAACTGTAATCCAAAGTCTATATAATAGATGGCTCAGGGCAAGAGAATGAACAGATGATTTTTGGTGGAGGCAAGAACCCTTATTGATAGTAGAAAATTCACATGACTATCAATTTCTGTAATTCTTAGTGTTTTTTTTTTTCTATCACCACATATGAACGTCTTTCATCTTTCCCCAGAAGCTTCAATGTTTTCCAAAGAACTTAATTTGATGAAGACTCTTCTCAAATAAACAGCAAGTTTTCATTCAGTTCAGTTCAGTTTAGTCGCTCAGTCCTACTCTTTGCGACCCCATGAACCGCAGCACGCCAAGCCTCCCTGTCCATCACCAACTCCCGGAGTCCACCCAAACCCATGTCCATTGAGTCGGTGATGCCATCCAACCATCCCATCCTCTGTCGTCCCCTTCTCCTCCTACCCTCAATCTTTCCCAGCATCAGGGTCTTTTCAAATGAGTCAGCTCTTTGCATCAGGTGGCCAAAGTATTGGAGTTTCAGCCTGAGATCAAATAATTTCCTCCAGTAGCCAGTAGAGGGAGCTGTTGGCATTTGATTTGGTCTTATAACTCGACCTGGAAGTTCCTTTAATTAATTCAATGTTTGAAATCAAACCACCCTTTAAATGTAATGATATTAATATGCAAGGATAGACGCCTAAACGTGGAGATTTTCCATTCTCATTAAAATTTCTACACAACCACAGATTTCTGGTTCTTCTGTGGGCCTCTTTTAGAGAGCTTATGTTATAGAAATGTTGGCTGCTGGAAATTAAAGCTGCTTAGAACTGAGTTCATGCACCTAGGCAATGATTCAACATTTCTAAGGCTGACTGTAAGTCAAGAAAGAAAGTTGCTTCTTCTTCCTACAAAAGAAAGAAAGAAAGAGGAAGCAAAAAGAGCTATTTAACCTAGAACAATACTTGAAGTTTTCAAAGAAAAATTTTATATGCTAGATTTACAATAAATTTAAGGATCTTTAATCCAAGGGAAAGATCTCTCGTAGTTAAGATTCTGGGTATATCTGACATGGCCCTTGAGATGAAATATAGTATACCAGTTTTTCTTATATTCCCTCCACTCTAAATTTATTTCCAAAGCTGTGGGTTAGAAATACTCATTCTGCTTCAGCTGAATTTTTTTCTCCTAAAATGAACACAAAAATAAACTAGTAAACATTTAAACTAATGAGATGAAAGATATGAAATCTTACCAAACTGAAAGTGCTAAATTACTTGAAAAGATAGATAGAGTAGAGTTCTAGTTTGATCTGCATGAACAAGTAATTGTTAAACACACCATCCAGACATTGCCAATAGACTTCTGATTTCTCCATCAAGGTACTCTGAAAGCATAATGGAGAGAAAGGGTTAACAGTGTTCCAGAGTACATAAAGAGGTGCTGCGTTCCTGGGACACGGCAAGACACTGCAATTTGCAAACTAAATGCTTAACCAGAGTCATTTCTTATGTTCACAAAATATGAAGGGGAGTTTCTCAGAAGAAAAAAATGACTTTTTTCTCTCAAAATCTGAACGTGGACAATGTTCCAGGCTATGTCCAAGTGGCGTGTAGTTCTTCAAATCACTTCTGCACTTCCAAGTGTCTGGCTTGGTCTCTGTTTTGTGTTGCTTTCTGGGCCTTCCAAACAACATTAATTTCGCTGCTCTTTCTGAGAGTTGTTAGAGGGGAAAATGAACCCCGCACTCAGGTAGTTGAAAAGCAAGGGACAAAAGTGCCCATATTGTCCTTCTTGAGTGGTTTAGACAGCTGGAACAAAAAAGCCCAACACTATTAAACATGCAATTTTAGGTGAAATTTTGTTCCATGTGAAACATTAATTTTAATAGAGACTTTATATATAAGCTCTCGTTTGAATAATAATGTAAAATTAAATTTAAATTGTAAATAACGTCCAGATACTAGTTGTTTCCTGGCTCAAATTCTTCAGCACATATGGTGCTAGCATAAGCTTGTGCCTGTCTGCCTACTCTGGGTAATTTTGCATGCAAATAGTTTTAGTGCCTATGTTGAGGTGCTAAAACGTGTTTAGTACACTTGAAAATATTTGCATTGCAAAAGGAGAGCAAATCTCCTGAGGAAAATCAAATTGATATTTTGTATTAAGAGACCACTCTGGGCACTGTGTGGCAATCTTCTATGGAGAATTCTGTTTACAGTGCAATGAACATTTTTAATTGACCTTTAGCAAAGAAGCTCTGGCTACAGCTTTGCCAGGTTTATAAACCATTGGGCCATCTTCTGGCAACACTCACCACATTTATCATGAAAAGAGAGAAAGCTAAGGAAAGAATCGACTTGCCTTGGCTGGACAGTAGATTTTCATGCCTCCGTTTGGTGGACTGGTAGGATAAATGTGTTAATTATAATGAAAACTTTCAGTTGGAGTGTGCCTAACTAATTAGCTAACTAACTAACCAGCTAACTCAGGGAAGGCTTTAGCACAGGGAAGCAGCAGTGATGCTGAGTGTGAGGCCGCACACACGCTCCCATTTGCTTCGCTCCCATCTGCTGCATTTACAGGAATCAGTTCGTTAAGAGTCTGAATTGAATCCAAATAAAATGAATTTCTGATGCAAGCCTGATGACTGGTGCCATTCTATGCCGCATTATGTCAAGTTAGAGTTCGGTTGGAAGTGAGGGGACAGAGATCTTACACAAACGTCATACACATAGAACATTGAGTGAATGTGAGTCTGCCGAATTCAGTATCCCATTTCTGTAAATGGGTGCCCCCATCTCCTGATCTGATCCCTATTTACCAAGACCAATTACAACATTAGAACCCCCTAATAACGTAATGAATAGAATTCAAGAGCCATGCTAGTAAGACATCTATGAAACTTTCCTTGTAAGAATCTTTCAACATTTACGGAGAATTTAATTTTATTACATTGACCAATTCAGTTGTTTACAAAATGAAAGTAAGTCAGTGCCTGTAAGATAAACAGATGATCCAAGGTCTATGAGAGGAATTTTTACTGTGGGATGTTTTTCTGTCTGAACCTCGCTCTTCTGCAAGGAAATGATACCAGATGGAATTTTAACAGTGCTCATGGTAGTGGAGTTTTTCTATCACTTCCAGCTCAAGCTCCAAGCAAAGGATTGCCTACTATAGATGATTATATTGACTGTTCGATGCTGCTGTTTGATCCAGATTTTCTCCCCATATTTTACCCTTCCGTGCCTAATAATTTTTTCCACCCTTGTCACTTCCTATTGTGTACAAGGTGCAATATTTTGTGTCAATGAATAGCCACAGACAGATAGCAAGCAAGAACGGAAAGGAATTCCTTATGAATACACACCATTAAGGAGGCCATGACTGGACCGTGTTGTGGAATGCCCGATGGCTATCTATCTATTTCTTTTAAAATAATCTTTAAAAAATAAAAAGTCCCTGCTGCCTGTGGGATCCTGGCACATCAATCAATACATTAAATAAGTAAATAAGGAAATCATGTCAATTTCACGCATGCACAAACTTTTTGATACATAAATAACAAGAAGGGTTTAGATTCTGAGACTGTACCTGCTATCCAATAATTTTGTATATAAGATAAAGAGCTATTTCTAAACTGCGGTGCATTGCTCATTTTGGTCCCCAAATCGTGGGCTTCTTAGCATCCCTTCGGTGATAGTGTGTGCATGACGCATGGCATGGGAGTGTGTGTGTGGGGGGGGCATGCTGTTAGGGGGAAGCCTACCACACATTTCTGCCATCACAGACTGTGGGCAAACAGCTGTCTCCACAGCTGAGGCCACTGGAGCCGCCTGCACTGCTCTAGTAACTCGAGAGCACACGGCTGGCCCCTGGGTGGCACAGAGCACTGCGCCTGCAGCAGAGTGCCCGAGCTTTCCTGGGGCTGAACAGGCGGAGACTTTGCCACCAGACACAATAAGCATCTGAAATGTGGGCTCATGAATAATTCATGCTTGGTGTCCTACGAAACAAAGAAATGATATGTTTGCTGGTAGATAACTGTGTTGTGGCATTTGTAAATCTTTCTGAACGTGGAGTGGATCATGTTTCTTGTTGGTAGAGAAATATGTTTTTTTTTCACTTTCCTAAAACAGAAAAGTTTGTAGTTCCATGTAATAATCCTGCACTGAAGATCTTCCATGAAATGCTGGATGAGTTAGACTAATTTGGCTCATGATTTAGGAATTTTAAAAAATCTCATTCAGTGAAGAGGAATGGTGAAATGGCTTTACTGCAATAAAATACAGCAGGATACCAAGTTCTCAAGGACATTATTTTTTTTTTTCTTGGTAGGCAACCATCTCACTTTTGCTAATGCAAGTTTCATTACTAGAGACTAGAAAACAGTGGTGCCTCCGCATGGCAGGATAGTATCGGGAGGAATACTTCTTCACTCTTCACTAAAATATTAGTAAATATTATACTTTGGTGAATTGAGCCCTACATTGTTTTAGTGATAGTCAAATACCCACTAATCTGACACTAGTTAAATTGGCAATAAAAATGACCCCCAACCAAGTTGGGCCTCTCTCCTGTTTCTGCACAATAGCGTTGGACCTAATTCCAGGGATCTATAAAACCGTTGGGTAGACTGTGCATTTGCATAACGAGTATCTCTAGTGTTGTATAAAGTAACTAGCTGTTCAAACTTATCATAATTAGTATTTATAATTAGTATCTGAATATTCATTTCATTTATTCTTTAATATCTGTGTACTCATTTCCTTGAGGGGGGGGAAAGAAATCGATTTAATAGTTCTTCATTATCTTTGAAACGACAATCTGGCAAAACAAATCATGGTGATTATACTCTGTCATCTCTCCAATAATTATCTCAAATCTGTCTTCTGTTATTCACTCGTACTTTCACCACATTTTTTTCCTTTGTTTTGCAGGATCTCCTTGTTTGTCTCCCTCGTTTTCAGGTTGCCCAGGAATGACTGTACATCCGTAAACCTCACACAATTCGATATGGTTGGCAGGGAAAGTCAGAAAGAAGGCAGGCTGATTTTGCTGAAAGAAAGAAACAAGCAAAAACAAAATATGGGCCTGCCAATTATATGCTGGCGTGAGAATATAATTCCTTCTTGCTTTCAGGTAGGTAGTGGGATCTCCCATCAAAAGAAGAGCAGTAAATGCTGTGTGAGGTGTATTTTTGGTTTTTGCTGTTGTTATTTTTATCCTGAAGCTCCAATAATGTACCAAATAGTAGACTCACAATATGTACAGGTAATGACTCTTTTTTTTTTTTTTCACTTTGGCTGTGTAGGATTAAGATTGTAAATAGAATGATGGTGGGACATAAATTGCTCTGTACCTTTTAAAAAGATAAGTAGATTTCCAGTGGAGATAATAACTAAATAAGTGGTAGGAATGTCCTGGGGCCAGGGAGATAATCATAAGAAATAGAGGTAACAGCCTTAAGATGAACAAAATACAAACAAAACCTAAAAGGCCCGAGGCAGAGGCCAATAGAAATTCCCCTCACTTCTCACTGGTCGCCCAGGTTCCTGTTCCTCCATCACCATCTGTGCACGTGGCTGTAGTGAGACAGCAGTCGTCTCTCAGGCCTCTTCTTCCTGAGCCCCTACACTTTTCCAGTCTCACCTATTGACAGAGCCTGATTGCTCTAACTTCCCAGAACATCACACTTGGACTGCCAAGTGGTAAAGAATCTGCCTGCAATGCAGGAGACACAGGAGACGCAGGAGATGTGAGTTCAATCCCTGGGTCAGGAGGATCTCCTGGAGGAGGAAATGGCAACCCACTCTTGTATTCTTGCCTGGAAAAATGTCATGGACAGAGGAGCCTGCAGGGCTAAAGTCTATGAGGTCGCAGAGTTGGATATGACTTAGCTACTGAGCACACATGCATGTTAAATAATCTTTTATAGGAATAACAAGCAAATTCATAACCCTTATTTTGTGTTTGATTCTTTTTATATATTTGAGAACTATAAAGAAATTTAAAGAAAACACATTTAAGGGTGTATGCTTTGATAACAAAATAGGAAGCCAAGAGGACCAATAAGTCAGTCAATAGCATTATAAAACTGATAGTATATTTAAGGTTAAGAAAACTCAGGTTCTTTGGATCTGAAATGCTTAGAAAATATCTGTTTTCCAAAATTTCAATCCTGTCTCTGTCACATTTGTATTATGACAGACACTGAAAGTCCCTAAATATATTTCCTCATTTGTAAAATGGGGACAAAAATGCATGCTTCACAGAGTATTTTAAAATATCAGAACTAGTGATCTAATGTATGGAAAGCATGTTGGTAATTTATAACTTTCTAAGCCCGTTAGAGTCACCTGGAGAGCTTTGAAAAGCTATGGATGTCTTTCTTGTTTCCACCTCCATCTAACTGAGTCAGAATCTCTGGAGAAGAGGCCCTGACAATATACTTTGGAAAGCTCTTCAGGTGATTCTGCACCATAGCCAAGGATATGAACCACTGATGGAAAAGCCTGAGACTGAATGAACACTCAGTAAATATTATCCGTTTCTTCTCATCCATGTCACATGAATGCTAGCCCAGTAAGGACACAGATTTTATCACTGGAAGGAATTTACAAGTGCAGTTAATCCGTCTCCTTTCTTTGAAGGTAAAGAAGCTGAGGCAGCTGGATTAGTGATGTGCCCATCTCTCTTTCTCTCAGATGTGTCCAGCTCTTCGTGATCCCATGGACTGTAGCCTGCCAGGCTCCTCTGTCCATGGGGTTCTCCAGGCAAGAATACGGGAGTGGGTTGCCATGCCCTCCTCCGGGGATCTTCCCCATCCAAGGATCGAACCTGCGTCTCTGGCATCTCCTGTATTGGCAGGTGGGTTTTGTTTTGTTTTTTACCTCTGGCACCACCTAGGAAGCCCTTGAACTACCCAAGGTCACATAGTTAATGGTAAGACTGGGATCCTGGTATTCATTCTAGAATTTTAAAGATGTCTTCTCTGGCACAGCTTTTAGGAAGGAAAGTGAGATCTTAGATGAGGCTAAGTCTTATCTTTCCCTTGCTTCTTTGGTTTCTCAACAGTATTTTATGGCAATGAGCTTATAACTAAAGTCAGAAGCAAAGGATTACACATTCAACTATTGTCCTCATGAGCTGTAAAGACCTTGACTTGGAAGCATTTATTCATAGAAACTTGAGCAGAAAAAACACATCTCAGCAATGCTTCCTCAGAGAAAGCACATGAATATGTGGTTGGACTTCTGATACCTGTTGTCATATTGCTTCTCCATCTTACTGATTAGTTCCTGTGTGATTGATATGGAAAATCTGAGCAATTGACTACCACACAGTTATGAGCCATCATACAGGTGCATTTAATTTTTAATTACTTTTAAAAATGTTTTTAATAATTAGTAGCAATAACCACTAATTGGCATGTAAACCATTCTTGCATCAGCAGGCAAACTGTAGGTTTACGTCTGCACACCCACACCCAATCAACTGAAAATTGCTCCAGTGCTTATCTTATAATTACTGTGCTTAATGCTGTTTGCATTGTTTGGAAGCTTTTGTAATTAATTGCTTTTTTTTTTGCTTTTTACCTCTGAACCTGTACATGGAACAGTAAAGATTAGTCCTTTACTCAGTAACATCTTATTTACATTGAATTGTTTAGACACACATAAGAAGGAAAATAATGGGTTTTGTTTTTACCTGCCAAATGTATTTCCTCTGTTTATACAATAGTTAGATAGATCTCATGTAGAATTTGGAACTGCTCTAGCTACCTTCTTGACTTTCTGGTTCTCCTCAGTGCTGTTGGACTTTGGCACAATTACACTTTCAGGCAGACTCTCAGACTCTGTATTTCTTTATCCCGTCCCCATTATTGATTCTGCAAAGATTTATGGATAAAGGAAAATCATTTCTGAATGTCTCTATTGAAGTGAAGGCCAACATAGCTAAAGTTTCAGTTTGTTTCTTGGCAGTTGAAAATTTATATTATATATATATGTATATATATATATCTGTGCCAGTCATTGTGCCTTTGATCTTGAAAGGGACAGTCACAGTGAACCAATAAAAAAAATCATTTAATAAATTGAGATTATTGGTATGCTAAGCCAGTTTTAGAAATGTGATGAATCTGCCAATGTTTTCATAGTAGTAAATGGCAAATAAAATTTTGTGATGAGAGAGGCAAAAGATAAAACTTGACTTTATAATTGTCAGCCATTAGGTATTGGTTATGAACTGCTACTGGATGAAGACATGGTAGGAACATTCCTTCTTTATTCAATCACTCGCTGAATAATTACTGGGAATACAATGTGCCAAGAAATGTGCTGGACAATTGGTATACGCAAAGAACAACAACAACAAAAACAGTGCGGTCTTGGGAGTCGGAAAAACCTTAGTCTGAAAATCTTGATTCCATAAATAAGTAACTGGGAGACTTTCACAAATTATTTGATCTCCCAGAACTTCATTTGTGTCATCTAAAACGTGGAGATGGTGACACTCTTGAAGGTTCATTTTGAAAATTAAAAGAAATCCCATATGTGGAACACTTTGCACTTTTCTGTATTTACTTAGTGTGTGTATGCTATAATTTTAATTAGACTAAAGAATCCCCAGTCCAGTAAGAGTGAGATATGCTATCACTCATAGGGTTCTTTGATTGCAAGCAACAGAAACAAATTTTGGCTGCTTAAGTAGGAGACAAAGTTATGGAAAAGCTCTTGGGACATTCACAGGACCAACTAGAAGCCTGGAGAATCAGGCTTAGAAAATAGAAGAACTTGAAAACTAGCACGCGTGAGGGTGTAAGTATCAGAACTTCTCAAGAGCCTTGGAGGGCACTGTTGGGGACAAGTACATTACAATTTTTTTGTCCTTATCCTTTATCCTTCTCTTCAAGATTTCAACGACTGAGGAGAAGGAGAGGAAGAAAGAGAATAGAGAGGAAGGGAGGAGAGAGAGGAGTCAGTGGAATTTAGTCACTTATCTGCTCCTTAGAAGGAGAGGCTGGGGCACCTTGATTTATAGGTGCACTGAGACATACACAGTGGGGAAGAAGCAACCCCTCAGTGGAACTCTAGATGCCACAAAAAAGGGTGACTGATGATTAGCAGCCTGAAATCAACATAGAATATGTAACACAGGATCTGATTATAGCATCAGAAATAGGGTTGGCTTCACGAACGTTTCATCTGTGCAATCACAAAGGTCCCATTTATAAATAGGGGACACATATCTTCATTTTGCACTTGGGTGTGCAAATTTTGTAGTGGGTCTTGGCCATACGTTTTATGGTAGGGATCTATACACAGCTCTGTGGAAGCCCAAAGGTCCCCAGAAAGAATTCCCAGAATTCCCAGAAGAATTCCCAGAAAGAATTCATTGGAAAGCCAGAGGAGGGTTCAAGGGGTGAAAAAGTATCAGAGAGATTTTGAAGAGTGGACAAAGGGCAGAGAGCATTCAGGTAATGAAAACTGAAAAGCAAAAGCCAATAGAATTTTCTGTGATCAAGGATATTAAACACAATTCAGACACAGTTGTGACTAAAAGTATTCTCTTTAAGAATGGTAAAGCAAAGATATTATGAATATACACTGGAGAAAAATACTCTAGTCTGTAGTTCAAATCAGCAGAGGACACCTGGTGAGCTATGAAAAGGCTCCCACTAGAGCCAAATAAACCAGGGTGCTTCTACTCCACTAGAAACACATGGATTAAACATCATCTAGTTCTTGTTTGCAACTAGCTTCCTCCCGAAGTCACTGTCTCCAGTGAATGCTCTTAGCTTCTGAACACCAAACTTCTATGTTAATGGCAGGGCTTTTGAGTGGGATGGCAGAGAGGAAAGCAGAGCAGTTTAGCTTTGCTTTCTACAAATGATTCAATGCAGCTTTTTTTCCCAGTGTTTTCTGATATCAAAACTTTTCTCTTTTATCTAATATTTTTATAGTATTTCAGGATTCTAGCCTAGTACTTTTCCAAGGTATAAATTTCAGAACATGCCCAATCAGGGCTTATTCAGCCTTTGCTGGAATACCTTCAGTGCCTTCCAGTTTGGGCTTCCCTCATATCTCAGTCGGTAAAGAATCTGTCTGCAGTGCAGGAGCCCCGGGACCGATTCCTGAGCTTGACAATCCCTTGGAGAAGGAGATGACAACCCACTCCGGTATTCTTGCCTGGAGAATCCCCATTGACAGAGAAGCCTGGCAGGCTACAGTCCTTAGAGTCGCAAGAGTCAGACACGATTTAGTGACTAAACCACAATCATTCCAGCTTTGGATAGATGTAAATGTTAGAGTTTTTCCTCCTATTGAGCTAAATTTGACCTGCCTGTTACATTCACCAAGAAATGTTTTGGAATCACCCAGGTTAAGCCTCATTCATCTTCCCCAGGCAAATATCAAATTTATTTTCTAATTACAGTACATTTTTCTCTGTTTTTGAGGCCCATTCTAGTGAGAAAATGTCTATTAGGTTTTCTTTTAAAAAGCTCCTTTTAGCACTGTGAGAACTATGAACCATATTGTGGAGCCTAAGAAGTTCCTCCTATGGGCTGGATTGGATTGTGTTATGTTTCCAGGGTCATGCAGGCCTGCAAGTTTCTCCTGCAGATTCAGTTTGCCTTCTGAACTTCATCCTCTCTGTGGGAAACAATTTTCTCCATTCCCTCCATCATTTGTAATGGGCTAGGCTCTTATCCAGTTGAGTCCATTGTGTGGGACATGGAGCTGGTCACAAACATGCCTGTGCCAGGAAGGACAGCCCAGACATTTGCCGTCTGTATCTCAGCTTTCCCCAGCTCTGTTCTTGGGCTGCCTATCTAGGGACACACTCATAGGCACTATTTCCCAATCCCCTGGAAAAGAAAGAACTGGTAGACTGCTCAACACTAGGTTTTTGAGGGAGGCCTTCTTTTATAAGATTTTCCCTAAATTTGAGTAAGACTCTCTTTTTCAATGTGCTGGAGTAGTATGCCTTCAGATGGGTGTGGTGAAACAAACCTACTCAGTAGCTACAACAAGGTCATTGTCGTGATGGCAATTTTGTTTTGTAGGGAAATCAAGTCAACGCTTATCAGGTCTTTTCATAAACATAAACATTCATTGAGTAAAAAGGAATTAGAATTGTACATTCTTGGATACTTGCCAGGGAGTTATATTGACAAAGGACTTCTTCTGCAACCAATGTCTTGCTCCTGAGTTAGTTGCATGACAATTTGCTGCCTCTTAGCACTAAAGATAAAACTGTCACGTGCTACTCCTTTACCCCTCAAATATCAGGTTTAGGAAGGCAATAAGAGATAACTCAGCTTTCTTGTCTTGATCTTCTCTTTCTCAATCCCTATACGGTCATGTCCTTTGTATAATTTTTCCACGTGATTATTTGCTGTCTGACCAAGGTAGAAGTATACAATCAAATCACAAAGAGCTTGACTGGATTTGAGATGGTAAATAGAGAATGTAAGGTAGAAATAATTATAGAAACAGCAGCTATATTACTTATAGAGCAACTACTATGAACCATGTCTTCTGATGGGGACAAGACACATGTTTTCTTAAATTCTGGTAATGCTGTAAAGCAGCAATTGTTACCCATGTTTTGAAGATATGTAAACTTGAGATCAAAAAATTTAAGTCACTCTCCCCAATTTGGGCTGCTCTTAAATGGTGGTATGAGAGTTCAAAGCCATTTGCCCTAACTTCTGAACTTTATGTTGCAAGTAAATAAGTGAATAGAAAATTCTGGGCTTGTAGCTTTTTAAATTATGGTTTTCTCCAGGTATATGCCCAGGAGTGGGATTGCTGGGTCATAGGGTAGTTCTATCTTTAGGTTTTTAAGGAAGCTCAATACTGTTCTCCATAGTGGCTACACCAACTTACATTCCCATCAACAGTTTAGGAGGGTTCCCTTTCCTCCTGTACACCAACGCTCACTGGAGCACTATTTACTCTTAGCCAGAATATGAGAGCAACGTAAATGTCCCTCAGCAGAGGATTACATAAAGAAGATACGGTGTGTATGTGCAGTGGAATATTACTCAGCTATGCTGCTACTGCTAAGTCACTTCACTCGTGTCCGACTCTGTGCGACCCGAGATGGCAGCCCACCAGGCTCCCCTGTCCCTGGGATTCTCCAGGCAAGATTCTGGAGTGGGTTGCCATTTCCTTTAATGCAGGAAAGTGAAAAGTGAAAGTGAAGTCACTCAGTCGTGTCCGACTCCTAGCGACACTACGGACTGCAGCCCACCAGGCTCCCCTGTCCCTGGGCTTCTCCAGGCAAGAGTACTGGAGTGGAGTGCCATTGCCTTCTCTGATTACTCAGCCATAAAAAGAACTAAATCCTGCAATTTGCAGCAACATGGATGGACAGAGAAACTGTCATACTGAGTGAAGTATGTCAGACACAGAAAGACAAATGTCATATGATACCACTTATATGTGGAATCTAAAAAAAAAGGATGCAAATAAACTTATTTACAAAGCAGAAGAGTCACAGATGTAGGAAACAAAGTTTTGGTTACCACAGGGTAAGATGGGGGAGGGATAAATTGGGAAATTGGGATTGACATATACACACTAATAACTAATAAGAATATGTTCTATAGCATGGGGAACTCTACTCAATATCCTATAATGACCTTCATGGGAAAAGAATCCAAAGAAAAGAGTGGCTATATGTATATGTATAACTGACTCATTTTGCTGTACCCCTGAAACTAACACACCATTGTAAATCAACTATTGAAAAAAATTGAAACAAAAAAGAAAAAAATAAAAAGGAAAATCCTAGGCTTGACACACCTAGCAGAAAGTAGTCTAGACTTGGCTGCATAACTACCTAGTATACTATTTTATGATGTCACAAGCTACATGTGCATGTATGTGAAAGTGAAAGTGTTAGTTGCTCAGTTGTGTCTGACTTTTTGTGACCCCATGGACTGTATCCTGTCAGGCTCTTCTGTCTATGGGATTCTCCAGGCAAGAACAGGAGTGGGTTGCCATGCCCTCCTCCGCAGTGTCTTTCTGATCCAGGAATTGAACCTGGGTTTCCCGCATTGCAGGCAGTTTCTTTACTGTCTGAGTCATCAGGCAAGTCCATGTACATGTATACTTCCCATTATTTCCAGCATAATCTGGAGTTCTTTTCACTAAATCTTGAGCTTTTAACACACTCTAATAGTGATCAAGATTTTGGTAACACATGTCTTGCATTACACCATCCTGATTAGATGAAAAAGATGTTTATACATAGAGCTATAATAGATATTAATAAAGAACCACAATTTGTTAATTCTGCTTAATACTGCTGGCATTGCCATTTATTTTCTTGAGGCAAAAATTAAAAGATATTAATATCAAAATATATTTTTGACACAAACTTTCTTTTTTAACTTTTTAAAATAGCAAACAATATTCATATTCCAAGTTAATCCAGCTTCAACTCCATTTATTATTTCAAAATTCACTCAGAGTTTTAAATCACACTGAGCTTCCCTTTTCCTTTTAGTTCAGTGGAGACATGTGCTTGATGGCACTGCTTTAATAAAATAAAATGTCAGTCCTCCAAGGTTGGCAGTACAGAAAGAATCAAAGCCGAGGCAGGGTGGCTAGACCGGGCAGCCAGGACTCTCTCCTCAATGAAGGAGTCACTTGTTTCTTGGGCAACTGTGAAAGGGTTAGATTTGGTTACAATACTAATTGACTAGCGGTTTTGACCCACCTGGTTACAGTGGTAGAGGAATAGTAACAGCCTTAATACATCTTGAAGGAGGTCTCTCAGATCCACACAAGCCAGAGATTCTCGCACTGCTACCAAACTTAGATCCTGGTTCGGTATCTCAAGAGGAACTAGTGGGTTTTCTTACACAGCTTGCTAGTATGTAAGTAGTGCCGAGTAAATTTCCTTAGAAGCAACCTAAAGTAAAAACTATGGGCAAGAGAAGGAAGTGTTAACTTGTACTTTTCCAAAGTCTGGATGTTTTTCTTACTTCTCAAAGTCACTGGGAAATTCAAATCAGAACAAGATGTGAAATCACCATCCAAAGAGTAAAACATTCTTATTTTTAAAACTGGCGAATGGCAGATAGAGGTATCTTATCACTTGAGTTAGTAGTCATAAATCCTAATAGCTGGTTGGGAAGCTTTTCTGACTTTACTTTTTAAAATTTATTGTATGGCAGTTATTATTGGAGTTGGGTCCTGGCATGACTGCTAGGGCACTAGGGGCTCTACTTAGAGGAAGACTGGATTTCAGCGTTAGCTATACTACTTCCTTACGATGTGACCTGCACCTCGATGTCCAATTTTCCATCTGAGACATGGAAGAAAAATGCCCTTAGAGGGTTTGGTGAAGAATCCACAAGCTAATATATGGGAGGCACTTAGAAAGCAGCATGGCTCAGAGTAAGTACTCAGGACCTGTTAGGTGTTATTATCGTTAGACAGATAGAATATTAAACCTTTCCGACACTCATAGGTAGAGACTGTCAGTGCTGACATCTAGGGAGACTGTGTAGTGCACGGGGGTTTTATCTTCCACACTGACTTCAGCTGAGAAGCACATTGCTTTACATAGTGTCCTCTGGTCAGAGGACAGGAGAGACTCTCCTGAAAAAAAAAATGCAACTTCAGCTCCCAAGAGAACCTCCTTATGCCTCTGTTTGTTTTTGTTTTTTTAAATATTAATTTAATTTTATGGAATGGATTAAAATACTCCAGAGAGCCAGGAAGGCTGATGGTCCAGAGAAAAGAAGACGTAGATCCCCGAAGACAAGTTTATGGTTTTTCTCGTCCCTGGTTTTGATCTAGGTAATAGTTATTCTCCAGAGAGATAGAAACTGAGACGAAAGCCTCTAAAGGCAGCCTTAGACCATAGTGACCCTCAGCTATTCATGGTAGCCCCAATATTTTATGCCGTGGCCCCTTAGATTTGGAGGCACTACCTACGGCAGGTACAATTCTCTCAGGCGCGATTTGGGAGAGGGTGACAGTTGTGACACTTTTCAACCCCTCTGCCCTGAACTTCAGCTCCCCTGAATCACTTTTTTCTTTGTAGCATCATTAGATATCCCTAGTCAACTTGTGAATTATTTTAAAAGGCTTATGTTCTAACATGTAGCTAGACTCATAAATTATCTCTTAATTTTCCCTAATTTTACAGCTAAAGAAAACAGAAGATCAAGACAGGCTAAATGAAGATCACAAAGCCAGTCAGTGTGGAGCTGAATCTGAGACTGAGGACTTCTAATGCTTGGTTCAAAGAGCAGGCAGAGAGACGAAATAGTAGCATACTGGATTCATTAAATAGTAATGATAATAGGGATGATGATGATAGCAAATACTTATTCAGTACTTATGTACCAGGCACTGTTTCAAATACTTTACATTTATTAACCCATATCATCCTTATGAGACTATGAGGAAGGTATTACCATCATCTCCATTTCTCAGATGGATAAACTGAAGCATGGTGAGGTTAATAAATCTGCTCAAGGTCCCAGCTATTAAATGAAAGTGTAAGGGTTTGAGTCCATATGATCCAGTTACCACCGAGTCCAGGCTTTCAAGCACAGAGCTATACTACTATACTACATCTAATTTAATTAGCTGTTTCTGCCCACATGAGGTTTAACTTATTCTTATTAATTTGTTTTTCTTAAAAAAAGTATTAACTCTACAGGCCACTTATTAGGAATCAAGAATTCATGAAAAGCCACAAATGCCCATTTTGTACCTTTTATATCAGTTTATCTACGTACACAGAAAACTCTTTTTCTGAATATACACACATATACATACACACTGCATTATAACATCCAGGGCATTTATCTAGGATACCTGGAAGTGAAATTCAGATTGTTAATATATTCTGGCCAGTTAGGTTAACAAAACTGTCATGCATATGATATCCATTTCTAAAAAAAATTAAACTTGACACTAAAACTGTACTTATCATAATTCA
Source organism: Capricornis sumatraensis (assembly GCF_032405125.1). Classification (NCBI taxonomy): domain Eukaryota; kingdom Metazoa; phylum Chordata; class Mammalia; order Artiodactyla; family Bovidae; genus Capricornis; species Capricornis sumatraensis. The sequence continues at coordinate 39,173,014 of NC_091074.1, read as the reverse complement.
GTTTCATTTAAATTCTGATTTGGAGGGCATGACAAGTTTTCTTGTGCCTCCAGCCTTCCCTATTAACAGTACTTTATATTCCAAAGAAGGAGATATATGAGAGGTAGACAATTAAGTCATCTTTAAATAATATTTTAGGAACTTTCTTTAAAAGTTATTTCATATGAGTTTATCCTTGAGGTCCTCTGCTTTTGTTTGTCATTTCCTAATGTCAAAATGCAAAAAGTGAAAGCAAATTTGAGTTATTTAAGCCTAATTGTCTGATGAATTCCTTGAAATGAGATTTCCCTTTTTCATTAATCCTTACATATAGTACAGTGGGATTTAGAAAAAGGGAAGAGGTCTGGGCGTATTCTATCATCAATAAAAAACATCAACCTTAGAAATGATAGAACGCTTACATAAGAAATGGACATTCCAAATAATAATGATGTCTAATCCACAGATTTAGAAGACAGTATCTGTACTTCATACCTGAATATACAAAATTTTTCATGTGGAAATTTGTTGTCTTTCTCAAAATAACATCTAGAGGTTAGCAGGTATTATTTTATTTATTTTAATTTTGCTGCTCACATGTTCACAAACTAAATTCTCTCACTTGCCTTACCTTAAATAAGAAGATCTGTGTAAAAAACATCTTCAAAAGACTACATCCTAAAATAAGGGACCTACTCTCATTTTGCCGTAGAGTTTTTTCTTTTTTAAAGGAAATATTGAACATGGCCAGAAATAATTCTTTTCCTTGCAGGGATACTAAGGCTGAAAACTGGCTACAATATTGAAGGTAGCAAACTTTCCCTAAGTCTTTAGGTCTTTATTTGGAATTTACCCTATGGCAAAATAAAAAAGGAATAATAGGGAACACACACACACACACACACACACACACACACACACACACACACAGACATTCAAAAAGGAAACCTCCACTGAGGACCCAGCCATCCGGCCCCTGAAGAGATATAATCTGCGCGTAACAATGCTTAAATCAGCACGACATTTACAGCACATATTAAGTGGTTTGTTATTTATTTCAAGACTTTAGTTGGCACAATATATTAACAGCATTGTTGCAACAGTTTCACTTAGGGCTTTCTTTGTTTTTTTTCTCTAAAAAGAGAAAAAGACGGAGAGAGAAAAGGGGAGAGGTAGAGAAACAATCACCCAGAATTACGCTATAACCCATTACGTTATTCCTTTAGCCTAAATGAACTGTTAGAGTTGAAGAAAAGAGAAAAAAAAGGAAACTAGTTTCAGAAACTATATTTTAAACTTGATTCCATTTTATTAAGCCCAGACTAGTGTTTTTTTTTTCCTGCCATTACTAATATAACTTATTATGAAAATTTTTTTTTCCCAGTGACAAAAACAACACCAACTTTCTCTCCCTGAGAGCTTCTTATTGTTCATTTCTGTTGCTATTTAGAGAAAAAGCTCATTAAAATATTATGAAGCACAGGGTGTAATGATGTGCCAGCCTTCGCCAATGAGGAACATCTGTAGCACAGTATATGTATATTTATATTACAGTCAACTTGAGTGCAGACTCTCGCTCTCACCCCTCCTCTGCTTGCCTCTGTGCTACAACTCTTTGTCCCGACTACAGAGCCCGGCAAACGTGTGGAGCACACAGGCTACAGTGCACTCATTGTCAGTCTCTGGGGCTCTGAGCGCCAAATGTTATTATTTCATCATTAGCCTGGAGCTCACGCCAGGGTAAACTGTGCTCTGCTAAATGCCTCCAAATCTTCACTCTTTTTATTTTCCCGGTTATTTTTAAATTGTATCTTTTCCCTCCTTTCAGTTCTCTGGCACAGAAGGATCTGCAAAGTGCATCCAGCATGCACCCAGTTCCCAAATCCATGTTCCTCTCTCTTCTTTACGTTATTCCACTTGCTTTCAAACCAAAGAACCTGGGGCATAATGAAAACATTGAGAGCTTGCCTATACCACAAATATTTGTGGAAAGCACACGGTGCCATTTTGCCAGACTACTCTTATTTGTTAAACTGAGTTAAGTGTAACGTGATTCCAAAAACTGCCTTTAGAATGAAAGACAAGGCTTGTAAAGCCAGAGATAATTACCGCAATCTGGGTTACAGAAAATGCAAAACAAAGGAGCACAATCCCATTTTGTGTGTGTGTGTGTGTGTGTGTGTGTGTGTGTGTGTGTGCGCCGTGTGGTCTTTTTATTTTGTTTTGTTTTGCGTTTTTTCTCTTTGTTAATGTGCCCAAACATGTAAATATTCCATGGCACGTGTTGTACGGAGATAAAAATCAACCTGGAATCCTGCAAGGACAGAAAAAAACACATCCTCTGTAGTGGACAGTGGCATGTTTGTGGTGGGAATATCTTTTCAGTAGGGACGGCTTGCTTTCTGTTTTTTTCTCCCTCCATCTAGCAAACACCCACCCAAGTGAGGCAGTTATCACCCATTGGCAAGATTCTGACACCCACCTATCTTCCTTTGAAGCTATCAATCTCTTTTTGCACAAGGAAATAAAAGTTGATTTGAAAAGAACTTGTGTTCTAAAATCTTATGAATCCATAAAAATACTGGAGAATCCTCCGCTCCCTCCTCCCCATGGTATTTTATGGGGATTATTATGCTATCAGCCTTCCTATTGTTGGGACTGTTGTCCTTTGGGATGGTTTTGCAGACTGGACTGTTCTCAGCTTTCCTTTCTTTGTCTGCCAATTGTTTCTAGATCTAAACCACTTTCGGAGACAATTATTTCCATACGTGTATGTGTATGTAAATATTAATAATCATTGCATATGTGTATACTTACGTGTGCATAAATAAACACCATCCCACATGTATTTCCCATTTTTAAGAGCTAGTTCTTACTCCATAAAAAGATTTGTGTTCCCCAAAGTAGGTTGTTAACGTTCTTTATTAAAGAGAAAGAGCAAACCTTCCACATTTCCTTGTTTCATGTTTAGAAGGAGTGAACCTTGCAAGTCTGAGCTAAGCTTCTTGGTATGTTTTAGCCGAGTCTGGATTTTGGGCTGTAGATTTTGAAATGCACATCACCCAGTTTTCTCAAAAACCGTCACCGCAGTTCCGTTTTTAAATTTCATCTGGACTGTCTCTAACAGTCCGGCTGACCCCATCATTTCCTCCTCTTATTACTAACATGCTTCTCCCCACATGCACAACAGGATATTTTTCAGAGGAAAAGGCAAAAATATATGAGGGGTTTCTTTCCTTCCAGATGTAGACATTTTGTCGCCCGCTTAGCAATAACTAGACATAGAAAATGAACTTGAGTTTAGAAGAGGCAAAATACAGGACGTCACTAAGGTGCATGTAAGGATAAACCCATGAAGCCCTCGAAGCAGAATTTGGCAGCAGAAACGTCCCATTGAGCCAAAAAGCCAGCCAGGGCATAGAAGCTTGTTATTACGACTTGCTCTGTGAGTAAGACCCACAGGGAGACTGTGAAGGCTGCTTAGTGTGAAGCCTGTTTAGAATAGTTGGGGGGTGGGGAGTGTGCAGTGAGCCTCATCAGGCTGTTTGCAACAGTCTTAAAATCTAAAAAGCAAAAAACAAAATAACAGTTTTATGAAAAAAATCCTAAATAAGATCATGGATCCCATTTTGAAATCTATTCCATTAAGGACAGGTAGTTCCAAATATGGAAACATTTAAACTACCTGTTAGAAACTGGATGAGAAGTGATGCATTTGAAAGACAGTAGTAACAGATGCTCAAGCTTAGAAAGGAGTGCTAGGCCAGACATAGGTGAACCACTTGGAAGCTTTGGTGAAGAAAGCCTCATAGGCAACACATACTCTCTGAAATATGTAAAGTATTATTGGCTCTTTCTCTCTATCACTTCCATTTTTATTGGATGTGATTGGAATTTTGGAAGTTTATTGGAATTTTAACATGACTGAATTGTTTTTTCTAACATTTAATATTAGATTGAATCATGTGAAATTTAGACTGTTTGACAATTTTTGAATTACAAAAATGTAATTTTATACAGTTCAGCCTAATCATTCCTTCCCTGAACATTATCTATTTTCTTCTGATTGACTCATTTTAGAGTCCACTATTATTTTTGTATTGTTTTCTTTCTTTTTCTCTGCTTTCACATATAGTCATTAAAATTTGACTTATCTTCATATTTTAATGCCTGTTGAAAATTTAGAGAATGGTTGGTTTAATGAATAGAAACTATTTAAAACTAGTGTTTAATGTGGGGTCCAAATGGGATTGTTTTCCTTTCAGTTGTATTCTGAGGCCCTCTGTATATAGTTCAGTTTTCCAAATCATTCACTCATTACAAATATTAGGGGCAGGATGTCATAGATGCCCTCAAGGCTTTTACTTCAAGTCTTATAAAGGAAAACTTAATTTTAAAAATAATCCATGCGAAAGAAATGGGTCAGAGTAAATGCGTTCATAATTTCTGTTACAGATTTAAACTGATCCTTCCGTAAATTCAGAAGTCCCAAGGGTGGGGAAGGGAGTTTCCATAGTGTTGTCCATGTGCTGTGGGAAAGAGATAAATGGTTCTTTCCTTCCCTGCCCCTAGGAAGGGCCATACATTCTGGAGAAAGATGCAAACTGGAGCATGCTGAAAGCAGAGTGGAAAGGAAGCATTTTTAAGATTCCCGCAAAGTCTCCCTCACTGTTATGAAGGCTGGATTGAAGAAAAGGGCAACAACCATCCGAATGAGAGGCTAGAGTAGCCAATGTCACCAGAGACTTTCAGCACCTTTCCCAGCTTTTATGGAAGGCATGAATGGTGAAGTTAAAAGCCTGGTGAGCTTTAACCCAACTGTTCTAGTTGTCCAACAGAAAAAATGCAGCCCAGTACACTTCATTGGTTTAGAAACAACACTGAAAAGGCAGTTTAAAAAACTGAATACAACTAGACATAAGCAATGCAAGAGTACAACTCTCAACTCTGTTTTACTTCCCTGGCATATAAAAACTTTACTTTGTATTAGTCCTACATATGAGTTTTATTCAAAAAATTTTCATAGTATCATTCACTGGGAAGTAAAAAATTAATCTTCATACAGTGACTCAAATTATAATAATGTCTCTGTATACTATTCTTCATAATTAGTAAAAGTAGAAAAATTTCAATATTTACTTTGAAACCAATAGGTGGTGCTATAAATTTCTAGATTTTGCAATATGCTCTTTTATTTTCCCATTTCTCAGTGGTATTAGAAATTTCTCTAATTATCACAGGAAAAATTTTCATTGCAATAAGATAAAAAAAAAATGTCTGCACTAACTTTCCTATTCACATAGCCACTGTGATATGTCTCTTTTCCACTGGAAAAATAAACTACAATTCAGAGTGTAAACTAAAATGCAAGGAATCTGTATAATTTTTGGCAGAAATATTTGTTTATGGAAACAGATCCATCTATAATGCTCTTTGGTCTTTCTTTTGCTAGTCTTTCTACTAAGAGGATTGCAATAGAGAAACATAATTTTACTATTTAATATTTCACTATATGAAATATCTTATGGTGTTAGATTTATGGAAAAAGCAGTAACCACAGTATCATGGGATCTTGATTTTCTTATCATGGTATCAGTGACTGCCAGAATCATGGGACACAAGAGGACCTGGAAATCAGGCAGCTATTTCTGAGAGAACTGACGTAATAGAATCTGAAAATTTTAGAAATAGGCACTTGATATTTGTCATCATAGGAACCAACACATTTTTTGGTATAAGACAAAAAAATTCTGAAGGTTCACAGACACCAAAAAACTGAAATCCAAATCCCACTATAACTTTCAACTGTAAACAGTGATCTCAAACTGATGAGTCTCATTGATGAGCTTCTTTGAACTTTAAATTCTTTTCCTTCCCTTGTAAAAGGTATGGAAGTTCTTCACAATCTTCTAGGTGTATATATGTGCATGTATATATGTTTGCATGTGTGTGTGTGTTTAAAGCTGATACACTGGGAAAACTTAAGAGGGTCAGTGATGTCTTATAAATGTACCGAAAAAAGGACTAATGACAGCTGCAACTAGTTCCCATCTTAATTCTATCGTTCATCAAACATCTGGGTGATTTTTACCGCTCTTCTTCCAGATGTTTTGGTAGCTTGTAGCCCCAGATGCTTCTCAGTATTGAATGAGCAGCCTCGTTACAACTGGAAGATGTGTTTGCAGAAGACATCATAATTTGCATAAGATTATATTTTGTGCAGCAAAGTTTCATCCTTCTCAGCTAGAGCACTTTTTGGGCTGGCTAGTTACTTCCTGCTTCCTCCAGGCTTGCTCTTCAGCATCAGGCTGCTTCTTCCTGGCTTAACTAACAAGGATTGGACTGAATCAACTATTAAATAGTTATTTTTATATTTACATTAAATATTCCATAATGTTTAGCGTACAAGAAGGGGGAAGACATGACTTAAGAATAGAAGCAAATGTCTCTTAGGAGTTAGTAAAAACATGGTATTCAGGAAATCGAATTGAGAGTACTATTCTACACTGTGCTGGGCACTGTATTTAAAATGAATTTATGATCAACTAGGGTACACTGAAGGGGAGAAACAAGAATGGCAAAGAGACATGATAAGACACATGAGTTAGAATTTAAGGAATTGTAAACTTTTGGCAGAATAAGAAACTATTGGTGAAGGTGTAGGAGGGGTGGGATAGGATAAATGTCTCCTAGTAATTGATGAGCTGTCATTATCGAAAAGACATGAAAGTTATTTGATATGATTCCAGAATGCTTATCAAGAATTAATTGAAAGAAGTTGTCATTTAGTGTCTTATTTTACTGTCAAGATATTAGCATTAGATATAGACAGCTTTCTTTCACCATTATAAAGTGAAATATAACACAAAGCGAATCCAACAATAAACTGAAATTCAATAGACTTAATAAGGGTATGTTTTGGCTCAATAGCAAAAAGAACCTTTTTAAAACAAATCTATTCACTAAATATTTATTGAAAACCTATGAGGTACCAGGTACTTTTCTAGGTACTGGAAAGAAAGCAGTGGACAAAAATAAGAGTTCTTACTATCACATTCCTTTCCTTCTAAGGTGAGGGGGATGAGTTATTAACTAGAGAAACAAAAATACACTATGTAATGTATCTGGAGGTGATTAAGTGCTGTAAAGAAAGGGGATAGAGCAGCAGGGTGCCCTTTTAGATAAAGTCGATTAGTACCATCTGCTCATGGAAGAGACCATGTAGGAGGCATGGGATAATAAGATCCCATCATAGATAATGTTCCAGTAGAAACTGAGTAACCCGCTTGGAGGGATACAAAGTGTTTCTTCATATAAAGAAACACGTTTCTCTACTTGTATATCCCACCAGTTTACATATTCATTTCTGACCTGGGGAATGTATAACTCATCCCTACATGGCTAACGCTTACTACTTACTACATAGTGGTGCCTCATCTAAGTGTGTGGCATGAACATGCTACAGGGAATTAAGCAATGGATTGAATGTACAATCCCCCAAATCCTGTCTCAACTCAGATGATATAGATTTCCTTTTTGACGTTCGCCCTCTTCCAACTCTTTGCCAATTCTATCTTCAGCTTTCTTCTCTAGGCCCTGAACAAGTATTAGTTTGGCTTTTTAAAACTGTAGCAATGTAAGATATGATTGATAATAGGAAGTATGCGAAAGATAAAGTTGCACAAGAAAGCACCTGACTCCTCTGGTCCCAGTATTTCTGTTGCAACACTCCTCCCTGAGCATGTCTGATAGAAAACAGGAAAAGTAATTCAATGTTTTTGAGGAGGGGGGTTCACAACTTGCTTAGTTAAGATTAGATTCAGTGACATGGAAGGAAAATTGAAATTAATTATGGCTTAAATACTTGAGGTTTTATTCTCATAGAAATCCCAGAAGTTGGACATTTAGGTTTGGTAAAGCAATTGCATAAACTCTTCAGCAAATAGGCATCATTTGAGGTTTCCATTATAACTAGAATGAGGTTTTCTCATATTTATGATCTTAGGGGTTATTGGAAGACCAGTCAACATACTATGGGTCTGAACTTAGAAAAGTCAACACTAACATCTGTGTTACTTTCATCTGTTTTATGTGTTAGATTTGTTGTTGCATAAATGAATTTTGGTGCTAAAGAAATTGGAAAATTGCTGATCTCTTTTCCACACGAGGAACCTGAAGCCCAGAGATATTAAGTGCTTTGTCTGGGAACTCAGGGCCATCTATTGGCAGGGCCAACATGAGAACTCAAATCACCTAATGACATCAGTGCCATTTCCGCTGTTAGGATAGTCAATATCTTGTTCAAATCCCATGGAACAGTAAACACAAAAGAGCTGAGGGATACCACACTGTTGAATATATTAATCTATGAATCTATGCACCAGACATTACATTTCTCCAGTGTTGCCTAAGTATTACTGTCCAAATGAATGATGAAAACTTTTAGAAAACAAGGATGCTGTCTTTTTTAACATCACACTGTTCTGGACAACATGAGAAAGTGCAGAAGAAACTCTTTCTGTATGTGTAAAAATATTACTAATGCTCCTTTAGGAGAGTGATGTTCCGTTGCTACACCAGTCTGGTCTAAAATAGGCCTGTTTTGCCCTTCTTTTATTTTCTTGTTTTAAAGAACTTCCGAAGATATTTGGAATAAATTTTGTCCATGAGCTACAGAACCATGAAGTTGTAGTACAGTTGATTTGCTAAGCCTGGATGGGAATTGTTTTCTTTTTATATCAAAACTACTAGAGAAAGTCAGTGCTTTGCCTTTATGTTGAAGTAATGCAAGCCATTAATGTAGAGCCTCCCTGAAAAATCAGGCAAAATTGTTTCAAACAGGGACTGAGTATGTTTGAAACTGAGCAATCTGTCAGAATCAGCTCCTATTTTGTGTATAGTTGAACTGATTGAATTACCATTTCTGCCTAGAACCACAGAAGCCCAGGAGAATTCTGGGGCCAAAATCCCACAAACAATAGTTCTTTGTCCAAAGAGAGGCCATGGTTGGGGTTTTACCTGCAACCATGTGTGATTTCTATGTAGAGCAGAATGATTGAGAATTCAGCTCCGTTCCAGAACAGGTCATGCATCTGTTGATTACTGCTAGCCCAGCCACTCGTGTATGAACAGAGCATTCTACTATACATGAAAGCATGGAAAAATCTTTTCCATTTTCCCAGTAATTTAGAAGTGAAAATTCCTTGAGCCTGTGATCTTTTCCTTCTCAGTTTAGCAACGTATGAAGTGACCCAATTTCTCCCATGTATGAGAGAATGGTGTGAAAGCAGGTGAAGCTGGCAGGAAACCCAGCACCACCACTCTGGGATCCACTGGAGAATCCAGGCAAGGGAGGTGATAGCCAGATGACACTGGTGGAGTGATTTCTTCCAAGGGCTGCACATCTGGGTTGTGCTGCTGCCAAAAATAAGGCATGTGTTCTGATGAGCTGCAGCTCAGAATTACAATGTGGAGAAGCAGAGTGTGCTGTGTACCATGGCCAATAATGCAGAAACGTTTGCGCAAGGTGCTGACTGGTGTCTGTGTGTGAGCATACCTGTGAGTGTGTGTATGCACCAGCAGGGTTTGCAATATCACGTGTTCATGCTTCTGAATAACAACATCTAGTCTTTTAAGCAGAAGTTTTCCATGGGCAGTGAAGGTTTAGGTAGGATTCATGGGGAAAATCCACTTTATGTGTGTCAGGAGAAAAATGAAACAGCACTTTGTCATGAGGTCTTTGTTTGGAATGATGATAGATCCATGGCTGGTTGAATAAAATAATATGAAAAGATATTTCCTTTCTCCTTATATCCATCAGGCCTTGGTGTTTGGAGAAGGTGAAGAAAATGTTGCAATATTTTAATAGATTCAGGTATTCTTTGAATGTAGCAGGTATTATTTATGCAGTTAATGAAGAACATCATATATGCACATTTAAATTACAATGACTGCACTTTCCAAAAGTCATGTTTATTTTCCCACTCATGTTTACTAGGTAGAAGGACTATTAAATCACATAACAGAGCCTAGAGTTGATCAGGTAAACAAATAATGAGGCCCATGGATTGGACTCATTGCAAAGAAATAGAGGAAAACAACAAAATGAGGAAGACTAGAGATCTCTTCAAGAAAATTAGAGATCCCAAGGGAACATTTCATGCAAAGATGGGCTCAATAAAGGACAGAAATGGTATGGACCTAACAGAAGCAGAAGATGTTAAGAAGAGGTGGCAAAAATACACAGAAGAACTGTATGAAAAAGAGCTTCATAGCCAGGATAATCATGATGGTGTGATCACTCATCCAGAGCCAGACATCCTGGAATGTGAAGTCAAGTGGGCCTTAGAAACCATCACTATGAAAAAAGCTAGTGAAGGTGATGGAATTCCAGTTGAGCTATTTCAAATCCTAAAAGATGATGCTGTGAAAGTGCTACACTCAGTATGCCAGCAAATTTGGAAAACTCAACAGCGGCCACAGGATTGGAAAATGTCAGTTTTCATTCCAATTCCAAAGAAAGGCAATGCCAAAGAATGTTCAAACTACCACACAATTGCACTCATCTCACATGCTAGTAAAGTAATGCTCAAAATTATTCAAGCCAGGCTTCAGCAATATGTGAACCATGAAATTCCGTATGTTCAAGCTGGTTTTAGAAAAGGCAGAGGAACCAGAGGTCAAATTGCCAACATCTGCTAGATCATGGAAAAAGGAAGAGAGTTCCAGAAAAACATCTATTTCTGCTTTATTGACTATGCCAAAGCCTTTGACTGTATGGATCACAATAAACTGTGGAAAATTCTGAAAGAAATGGGAATATCAGACCACCTGACCTGCCTCTTGAGAAACCTATATGCAAGTCAGGAAGCAACAGTTAGAACTGGACACGGAATACCAGACTGGTTCCAAATAGGGAAAGGAATACATCAAGGCTGTATATTGTCACCCTGCTTATTTAACTTATGTGCAGAGTATGTCATGAGAAACACTGGGCTGGAAGAAGTACAAGCTAGAATCAAGATGTAAGAATTAAAGATTTTAAAATTTAATAAAAAAAAATAAATAAAAGTTAAAAAAAAATAAAATAAAATTCTACCTAAAAAAATAAATAAATAAAAAAATAAAAGTGCCATGATTTTCAAACCAGAAAAAAAAAATAAAATAAAGACTAGCCTACTTTAATCTTTAAAGACCAAAGATAAAAAAAAAAAAAAAAAAGATTGCCTGGAGAAATATCAATAACCTCAGATATGCAGATAATACCACCCTTATGGCAGAAAGTGAAGAAGAACTAAAAAACCTCTTGATGAAAGTGAAAGAGGAGAGTAAAAAGTTGGCTTAAAGCTCAACATTCAGAAAACGAAGATCATGGCATCCAGTCCCATCACTTCATGGGAAATAGATGGGGAAACAGTGGAAACAGTGTCAGACTTTATTTTGGGGGGCTCCAAAATCACTGCAGATGTTGATTGCAGCCATGAAATTAAAAGATGCTTACTCCTTGGAAGGAAAGTTATGACCAACCTAGATAGCATATTCAAAAGCAGAGATATTACTTTGCCAACAAGGTCCATCTAGTCAAGGCTATGGTTTTTTCCAGTGGTCATGTATGGATGTGAGAGTTGGACTGTGAAGAAGGCTGAGCACCAAAGAATTGATGCCTTTGAACTGTGGTGTTGGAGAAGACTCTTGAGAGTCCTTTGGACTGCAAGGATATCCTAAAGGAGATCAGTCCTGGGTGTTCATTGGAGGGACTGATGTTGAAGCTGAAACTCCAATACTTTGGCCACTTCATGCAAAGAGTTGACTCATTGGAAAAGACCCTGATGTTGGGAAGGATTGGGGGCAGGAGGAGAAGGGGATGACAGAGGATGAGATGGCTGGATGGCATACCAACTTGATGGACATGAGTTTGACTGAACTCTGGGAGTTGGTGATGGACAGGGAGGCCTGGTGTGCTGAAATTCATGGGGTCGCAAAGAGTCCGACATGACTGAGCAACTGAACTGAAGTAAACTGAATGCAGGTTAGACAGCTCATATTCAGTTTCAAAGACCAGGTTCCTAATGACTGGGGAAAACATAGGATTGTTCAACATTGCCATCAGTTGGGGAGGTTCAGTACCAATAGCCCAGATAGCTTGAGCACTCCAAATTTAATTTATTTATTTTTATAATAGATATTTGGTTTGAATGAGGCTAAGTACCTTTGTATCTTGACACTGAATATTATCTTATGACATGATTCTGATATTATACTTCACAGCTATAGTGACTCAGTGCAGTAATAGAAACAAAATGGTTGATTTTGCAAGACTTATCTTGGCCTACAGGCTGGGCGTGTACACAGCAGATCATAGAGATATTCGTGGAGCCTTGGCCCTACCATAAAATTAAGGTGTAATGGAAAAGTGAGATATAACACATGTTTTCTATTCCCTTATTTATGGTTCTCACAGAAATCAGTGTAGGTGCTTTGAAATGGTAGCAACAGAATTACAAGTTACTTATGTGTTATAATTATTGAATCTGAGAGCTAGAAGGAAATTCGGAGGTTTCCAATGAATCTATCTGATTGTAGATGAGAAACTCAGGACCTAGAAAAATTACCCTTTTTACCTCCAGAAACTAAAGGCCAAAATACAAGCCACAATACCAATGTTTTTTTCCCTTTTCTGCCCCATTGACTTATTAAGATCAAGTGCTTCTAAATTAAAATAAGGTGTAGTGTGTCCTTGCTATCTATATCATTTTTTGGTTGAAACTTCAAACTTCCATTTGGTTTCTGCTTCCATATTCCCAGCTGCCACCCAACTCTCTCTGGTTACCAGAAATTTCACTTTTTGTCCATAGTTAAAATGTTTCCAGTGGCTTCCCAGGTGGCACTAGTGGTAAAGAACCCATCTGACAATGCAAGAAACATAAGAGATAGAAGCGATCTGTGGGTCGGGCAGAACCCCTGGAGGAGGGCATGGCAACCAACTCCAATATTCTTGTCTGGAAAATACCATGGACAGAGGATCCTGAGGGGCTACCGTCCATGGTGTCACAAAAGAGTTGGACATGGCTGAAGTGACTCAGCACACGCATGCTAAAGTTTTCCGATCTATAAACACCATGCAATTCTTCTTTTTAGCCTGGAAATTCTCTACAGATAAGACAAATCCAAAGAAAGGGATATTTGAGGTCATTCTGAATATTATGATTGGCTCCATGGGGATTCTGTCATCTAAATCAAAGTCACTTCTGAATTTTATCCTTTTATTATTAACTAGACCTGCCCAGGTACCTGCCTCTTGAGAAATCTGTATGCAGGAAACTGGAAGCAACAGTTAGAACTGCACATGGAACAACAGACTGGTTCCAAATAGCAAAAGGAGTACGTCAAGGCTGTATATTGTCACCCTGCTTATTTAACTTATATGCAGAGTACATCATGAGAAACGCTGGACTGGAAGAAAGACAAGCAGGAATCAAGATTGCTGGGAGAAATAACAATAACCTCAGATACGCAGATGACACCACCCTTATGGCAGAAAGTGAAGAGGAACTAAAGAGCCTCTTGATGAAAGTGAAAGAGGAGAGTGAAAAAGTTGGCTTAAAGCTCAACATTCAGAAAATGAAGATCATGGCATCTGGTCCCATCACTCATGGGAAATAGATGGGGAAACAGTGGAAACAGTGTCAGACTTTATTTTTTTGGGCTTCAAAATCACTGCAGATGATGACTGCAGCCATGAAATTAAAAGACACTTACTCCTTGGAAGGAAAGTTATGACCAACCTAGATAGGATATTCAAAAGCAGAGACATTACTTTGCCGACTAAGGTCTGTCTAGTCAAGGCTATGGTTTTTCCAGTAATCATGTATGGATGTGAGAGTTGGACTGTGAAAAAAGCTGAGCACCAAAGAATTGATGCTTTTGAACTGTGGTGTTGGAGAAGACTCTTGAGAGTCCCTTGGACTGCAAGGAGATCCAACCAGTCCATTCTGAAGGAGATCAGCCCTGGGATTTCTTTGGAAGGAATGATGCTAAAGCTGAAACTCCAGTACTTTGGCCACCTCATGGGAAGAGTTGACTCATTGGAAAAGACTCTGATGCTGGGAGGGTTTGGGGGCAGGAGGAGAAGGAGACGATAGAGGATGAGATGGCTGGATGGCATCACTAACTCGATGGACATGAGTCTGAGTGAACTCCGGGAGTTGGTGATGAAAAGGGAGGCCTGGCATGCTGCGATTCATGGGGTCACAAAGAGTTGGACATAACTGAGCGACTGAACTCAACTGAGACCTGCCCATCTGGAGAAGTCAATGACACCTCACTCCAGTACTCTTACCTGGCAAATCCCATGGACAGAGGAACCTGGTAGGCTGCAGTCCATGGGGTCGCTAGGAGTTGGACATGACTGACCGACTTCACTTTCATTTTTCACTTTCATGCATTGGAGAAGGAAACGGCAACCCACTCCAGTGTTCTTGCCTGGAGAATCCCAGGGATGGGGGAGCCTGGTGGGCTGCCGTCTATGGGGTCACACAGAGTCGGACACGACTGAAGTAACTTAGCAGCAGCAGCCGCGGACCTGCCCATCCAGAGTCTGTTATGTTAGATCAGCCCACCAGAGGGTTCTTCCCACAATGGACGCACAGAAGGAAGCTGCTCTGAAACCCTCTAGAGTCCTCTGGCTCAGATCCCCACTGCTGTGGAGTCAGATAAATATAAAGGCTCTGTAGTGCACTGTGGCAAAGGGACTTAAGAGATTTTATGGTGTGTAGTGACCCAGCATTACCTATGGTTCTAAATGAACAATGAAAATCCATCAACCATTTATGCACCTAATGAGTAAGTTACACACACACACACACACACACACACACACACATTTTCATTTGTTGTAAACTAGTTAGGTTCTTCAAGGGAAAAAATTGTCTTAGTGGAAGTATTCAATCTGTAATTTGCTTCTTATTTAATGCCAAAATGAGCATAACATGAACAATAAGATGGTAAAGCCCTGATACCCTGTGTTGAGAGTTGCCTTTTTGCTCAAGAAGCGTTTTCCGGGCTTGCTTTGAATGGGCCCTCAGACACCACTTTGGCATTAATACTGCTGTGATTTGGGGGTTTATAATGAAGTAAACTAAATGTCCATGTGTTTTGCTTAATATTGAAAAAGATCTTGTGTATGTTTAACTGGAGAGTTGCACTCGTGCTTGGAGCTCATTTATTGATTTTTTCATGGTCCTTACACCTTTCCACCGACTGTCAGCCCACATCTTTAACTCTAGATCACCCTGGAAGGTGCTGCGTGAGACTATCACATCATATCATTCCAGAAGGTACCTCTGGGAATGCCATCTTTTTGATTCAAATCTGCTTTTTGATTTTTTTTTAAATTAATATTTTATTTAATTTTAAAATCTTTAATTCTTACATGTGTTCCGAAACATGAACCCCCCTCCCACCTCCCTCCCCATAACATCTCTGTGGGTCATCCCCATGCTTGGGGCTGGTGCATGGGGATGACCCACAGAGATGCTTTTTGATTTTTAAACATGTCCCCAACTTTAAAAATGCCTTTTACTCCTGAGTGGTTAACTAAGGAGTTTGTACCTCACCATTTCCTGTTTAGAACAATGCAAACAGCTCAATTTCAGATGTACAATAAGACCTTCCCATGGCAGGTCCACAACTAGAACTGGGGACAACCCACATATGTCTATTCTATTAAGGCAAGTCTGAGATCATATCAAATATTGTTCAGATGCTCAAGAAATTTGGGGGCAGAAGATGTAAATAGATAGGGGTAAAGTATATCTTTATAAGTCTTGTAGAATACTAGGTTATGCTTTCTGAAATTCTGTCATTGATAAAGTCCAAGAAAGAGCTCTAGAAATTATTCTAAGAGGATCATTACAAAATTTTATTTGTTTTTCCCAGTAAGTTAAAGGAATAATGATTTTAATTAAAATAAAACTTTGAGAATGAGATGTGCTTTTAAGAATTGGCAGATATTTCAGATAAGACTTGCAAAGTCTATTTGTAAAGATTCAAATTTGGCCCAAAGGTCATTTGTGGAGAATTTCATTGTTATACTGTAAGCATGTTTGTTTATATCTGTATACCTGTATTTTACATATATGTCTATGTATGTATCTTATATCTTAAGTACATTGAGACTTAAGTTTTAGTAAAGGAGTATAATTTCAAAACCTTAGCATAGAAAGTGATGCATAATTCCACCAGAACATCAGAATGCAAAAGGCTCAGACAATCTTTTCAGAATTAGGATAAGCTTTGAAGAAAATTCCCAAGTTTATCATAACCAATAGGAATAAAAACCACTCTAGCTGGAGAGAGATTCAACTCTCTGGTAGATTAGCTAGTCAGTTAAATTCAGCTAGTAAATTAAATTTATATTCTCTGATAATTAGCTTTGCTAATCTTGGGCCATAAGAGATTTTCTATTCATGGAGTAGCAAATGGCATTTCTTGTTGAAAAATAATCACTCCAGTGAAATCTAACACCCAAATAGGTTCTATATAAAAGCATGGCCAAATTCGTTTAGGGTGGTGGGATGGGGTAGGAGGGTGGCGCTAACCATGAGAGGTTTAATTTTTTGGAATAGCATGCTGTGTTTCTATCACTTCCTAAATGGTCACTGGAGAAAGTAAAGTCAAAGACCAGGATTGGCACACTGTGTCTCTGTCTCTCGCATCTGATTTGGTCCCCAAGTTACCCATGAATTCAGTGCAGCTGACAGCTGGTTTTGATTGAGAACCACAGCGTTAAAAGCAGTAGTAGCAGCAGACCATTGCATATAGTCAACTACCTTTTCCTGGGGAATGGAGAGCTAATTGCTTGTCTTGCAATTTCTTCTCCTCTTCAAAGGAAATCAGTTTGATTCCTCCAAAGTTATCAAGCATAAAAGAACTCTGCTCCCAAATCAGGATTGCCCTTTTTCATTTTCCTCATGATTTCTGAGATTTTCACTGCTGGTACTCTGGTCTTCATATCCTGTTTTTCTGCTTCCACTTAGACGTGCCAATTAAAGAAAGATATGGTTTATTTAAAAAATATGGTCCTAGTGCTGACTGTAAAGAGAGCTCTTAAACAGGCCTGAACTCTTCATCAGAAGTAGTTGAACACGGTAAGTAAATCCCATGTTGAATGGTGACCTTGTAAAGTCTCCAAGAAGCAGGACTGTATTGAGCTTTGTAGTAGCTTAAATGAAACAAACCTGCTTCTTCCCTTGGGTCTCACCAATCCTGAGCCAGGCTATGTAATGGGCAAGGTGCCCACTTCAAGGGGCTGTTAGAACAGTCTAATGAAGTGGTTTCTCAAATGTGGACCCTGACCAGCAGTAACACAGGACTTATTAGAAATGTATATTCTCAGGCCCCATCTAGCCCTGATGTGGGGCCCAGCACACTGTAATAACAAGCACTTCAATTGACTCTGAAGTTATATGTTTGCATTTGTGAAACACTGATCTAGAGCATCAGCAGGATTTCTGTTGATGCATGTTGGCTTAAACCTGATTTAACTTCACTTTAGGGGGAATGAAGAAGCCCATGTAAGCAAAGTTGAATGGACAGATAAAACAATGGCAAAAAGTACCAACATATGTTGATTATGTAAAGACAGTCTGATATTTAGGCCTCTCTCATACACACACAGACATATCAGTTTATAGATACAAAACCATTCATTTACCAACAAATATTTGTTGCAGTGTACCACATACCATAAACAAAAAAGCTGAGCATTGAAGAATTGATGCTTTTGAACCGTGGTGTTGGAGAAGACCCTTGAGAGTCCCTTGGACAGCAAGGAGATCAAACCAGTCAATTCTAAAGGAAATCAATCCTGAATATTCATTGGAAGGAACTGATGCTGAAGCTGCAATACTTTGGCCACCTGATGGGAAGAACTGACTCACTGAAAAAAACCCTGATGCTGGGAAAGACTGAAGGCTGGAGGAGAAGCAGATAACAGAGGATGACATGGTTGGATGGCATCACCGACTTGATGGAGATGAGTCTGAGCAAACTCTGGGAGCTGGTGATGGACGGGGAAGCTTGGCATGCTGCAGTCCTTGGAGTTGCAAAGAGTCAGACACGACTGAGCGACTGAACTGAACTGATCACATACCATTCCAGATTGAGAACACTGTAGTAAATGAAATACACTAAGCTGTGATTCATGCTACTTACAGTCTAGTAGGGAAGAACTTTAAGTCTATAAGCAAGTGAATACATGAGATAGTAATAACGGGATAGGAATGACAGGGTAGGGGTTGGGTGCTATTTTGGATAAAGGGGTTGAGGAGGCAGAGGTAACTCTTAAGCTCTTGTGTCATATCCACTTAGCCATCTCTTATTTTCTCTTTTGCTGCAGCAGCCAGATTCCTGTCATCTAAGAGCTTATCAATTTAGTTGTACCTTCATCTCTAGTCTCCTTACAGCGGCTTCTCTGCCCCACTGAGTTTATTCTTCTTGACTGCCCTAGTAGATGGGCTTCCCCAGGTGGTACTAGTGGTAAAGAACCACCTGCCAATGCAGGAGAAGTAACAGACATGAGTTTGATCCCAGGGTTGGGAAGATCCCTTAAAGGAGAGCATGGCAACTCACTCCAGTATTCTTGCCTGAAGAATCTTAGGGACAGAGGAGCCTGGTGGGCTACAGCCCATGTGGTCACAAAGAGTCAGACACGACTGAAGCCACTTAGCTCACATGCATGAATGCTGGTAAACGCATGAGCTCACTTGGTCAAGGGAAGTTACATTCCCTTCAATAACCTTTGACTGATTGGAGAGGAGAGTGGTAGATACATACTTGCCTCTTCCTCATCTGAGTAGATGATTCTGGGGCACATTCTTCATGAACCACAGAGTGACCTAGTCAGACTGAGCTCTATCAGGTCACTAAGATACCCTTGGTTTAATTTTCTCTCCTTCCTCCTTGATTCCTTCCCTTGGGATCAATTTTCCCCCAAAACCACATGCATTCAAACTTTTGTTTCAGGCTCTGCTTTCGGGGAAATCCAGGCAAAGACAGTAGTACTCTGTAGTGAGGTGTTATTTCAGAAGAGATGTCAGAATTCTGAGGGAGGAAGTCAGGCAGGTATCCTGAGGAAGAGTGTTTCAGAGCAGAGCAAATGCTGTGAGACATGTTGGCATATTTTGGAATCAACATGAAACCCAAGCACGTTCCGTGGAGTGGACACTGGGGAGTAAGAGTGATAAGCGGTAAGGTACCAAAGGAGGCAGGATGCCAGATTAGTGGAACCTTGCTGCTAGGTCACTTTAGTCGTGTCCGACTCTGTGCGACCCCAGAGATGGTAGCTCACCAGGCTCCCCCGTCGCTGGGATTCTCCAGGCAAGAACACTGGAGTGGGTTGCCATTTCCTTCTCCAATGCATGAAAGTGAAAAGTGAAAGTGAAGTTGCTCAGTTGTGTCTGACTCTTCACGACCCCATGGACTGCAGCCTACCAGGTTCCTCTGTCCATGGGATTTTCCAGGCAAGAGTACTAGAGTGGGGTGCCATTGCCTTCTCCGAGTGGAACCTTACATGTCATCAAAAGGACTTTGGCTCTTGTTCTGAGTGACAAAGGGAGTCAATGGGGGATTTTGAGCAAACAAATGTATCTGAAAGATGTTTTTTAAAAGATATCATTTTGTTTCCTCTTTTCAGAATAACCTATAGGGTAGCAATGGTAGTATTACCAAGACCACTTAGGAGGTTTTTGCCATAATTCAGGCAACTTGAACTATGATGGTAGCAGTGAAGGTGATGCCTTGACAGAAATGGTTCTTGGGTTGGGTATAGAGTGAAAGAGGAATTAATGATGTCTTTGAATTTTTCAGTCCAAATAATTGCTATCAATGGAGTTGGCAATATAAGTATCCAAGAGAGAATTCCTAAGCAAAATGAAGAGAATCTAATGTAAAGAAAATGAAACCACAAAATAGCTAATTCATATCCTGGTTCATCAGTAACAATCTAATAATCATGGCCATGAGTGAATCACAGGTTATCCTTAGCCTATAAACTGCATGGACACCATCCAGTAGAGTAGGAGTTAGGCCTCCACTTTTTCATAGGCCATGTCAGACACAAGAACACTCTCAAATCATGTTATACCAACTATTCTCCATTAATTATTATATTTAATCCATAAATCAACTTGAAAGTTAGGTATATTTATTCTCATTTTATGGATAATGAAACTGACACACAGCATAGTCAAGTCACTTCTCCAAAGTCTCCCTGCCTAAAATGGTTAGGTCTCAGAGTCCAGCCCAGGTCCTCTTGACTCCTATTGTCTCTGCTCTTAACCACCAGTATCTCCTCCTCTTCTGCCATTTCTAGGGCAATGACTTGTCAAACCTAGAAGTTTTGACAAGTTTTTATCTCTTACTCTTAAAAAAAACCAAAACAGTTTATTCCTCTTTCATATAACAGTGAACTATAAGGATTCTGTAGGTGATACACTAGTTCAGGGTATAGGGCTGAGACTCTTTCTGTTTTATTTCTCTGGCAATTTATTTTAAATGTCTTTGCTTCTACTTCTGCAATAGGACTTGTCTCAGGTAGATTCAGTACCAGGTGTAAAACTCTTCTACCTTAAATATCCCACCAAAGATAACTGTACCAAATTGCTTTTCTTTTACTGTTTTCATTCATCCCTTTATCATCTTTCTCTACACCCTTCTAAGATATGTTTCTCTTCCCTCATTTCAGTGCATCTTTCTCTTGATGACTAATAAAGGTTAAGTTTTTTTTAGATGAAGGCAAATAGTTCTACAATGGAATAATATGCACCAGTTGACATGGTGTATGTATTATGGTTTTGACTCTACATTCCCCTTCTTTTTAAAACTTTTCAGTTCTGGTTATTTTCCTCAACTAGTGCTTCAAGGTCATCCCTCAGATTTGTGTTGCACTCAGAAGACTGGACATGTGTTCAACAAGAGGATTGACCGAAGGAGTTCTCAGAACAGGCTGGAAACTAAGAGGACCTACTCACAGAGAAGCATGAATGCAAAGAGAGAATTCAAATGATATACAATCAAGGAGAAGAACTCAGGCCTTAGCCAGGAAAACAAGACCAAGTTCAGGCCTACAGAATGTGGTGAGGTTGTAAACAGGAGATCATGTAATGAGGTCATAAGCCAGAAGAATCAGGAACACATGGAGTATAGTATATGAAGTAGGTTAAGACAAGTAGTTTAGAAATAAGATTGTGACTGATCAGAGGCTGTTGGAAACCTGTTTGTATGTGATGCCATCTGCTTGGTACAAGGATAGAGTAAATGGATTAAAAGCCTAGAAACTAGATCTTTTTCATAAAAGGAGTATTGTGGGAACTGTAGGTTAATAGATTACATGTTCATCATTTAATTAGCCAAGTCAGATCTGACAGCAGTTTCTTTGTAAATAGGCGTCCTGGTGGCTCATATGGTAAAGAATCTGCCTGCAATGCAAGAGACACAGGTTCGGTCCCTGGGTAGGGAAGATATCCTGGAGAAGGTAATGGCTACCCATTCCAGTATTCTTGCCTGGAGAATTTCATGAACAGAGGAGCCTGGCGGGCTACAGTTCATGGGGTAGTAAAGAATCAGATATAACTGAGTGACTAACACTTTCACTACTTTTTCATAGGCTAATAGCTTATACGTTCATCCTTTAATTAGCCAAGGTCAGGTCTGACAGCAATTTCTGTGTAAGTATCTTCACATAGTTGATTCTTCATCAACATTTTCAGATGTTGTATTGAGCCTGTGTTTTATATCCAGTGCTCCTTGGAATGAAAGTTATGACCAACCTAGACAGCATATTTAAAAAGCAGAGACATTACTTTGCCAACAGGTGGTCCATCTAGTCAAGGCTATGATTTTTCCAGTGGTCATGTATGGATGTGAGAGTTGGACTGTGAAGAAAGCCGAGTGCCGAAGAACTAATGCTTTTAAACTGTGGTGTTGGAGAAGACTCTTGAGAGTCCCTTGGACTGCAAGGATATCCAACCAGTCCATCCTAAAGGATATCAGTCCTGGATGTTCATTGGAAGGACTGATGCTGAAGCTGAAACTCCAATATTTGGCCACCTCATGTGACAAGTTGACTCGTTGGAAAAGACCCTGATGCTGGGAGGAATTGGGGGCAGGAGGAGAAGGGGATGACAGAGGATGAGATGGCTGGATGGCATCACTGACTCGATGGACATGAGTTTGGGTAAACTCCGGAAGTTGGTGATGGACAGGGAGGCCTGGCGTGCTGCAATTCATGGGGTTGCAAAGAGGCTGACATGACTGAGTGACTGAACTGAACTGAACTGAACTCCATTTTGGAGAACTGGAAGTAGGTAAGTGAGCTGGCATAGTCCTTGTTCTTAAGAAGTTTTTAGTTTTGTTTGGAAATAGATAAAAAACATAAATGACATGATTTGATAATGCTCTGATGGAGTTAGATATGAGGTTCGGTGGAGACACACAACTTCATGCTCCTATGTCAGAGGTCACTTTCCAGGAAAGACTGCACTGCACTGATTTTGGAGCATTAGTCAGTTTGCTGGGCACAAAGAGGGGAGGGGATGAGTGGCACAGGAGTAGGTGTCCAAGCAGAGCAACCAGCAAGCACTGAGGAATGTGCTCAGGAAACTTCAATGAAGTTGGTGTCACTATACCATCAAGGACATGTGGTGATTTCTGGGTGGAGGGATTAGCCAGAGACAGGGCCTGAAGAGCTGGGAAGGGTAAGATCCGGGGGTGGGGGGGGGGGTTGCACTCCATATCGTGGAGTTTAGATGCTATTAGGCAGATGTTGGTGAGTCAAGGCATGATGGCGGGAGGGGAACCGTATGAATTGAAGGTTAGAGAAAGTCTTCTGGGGGCACTCATGGCTATTTGAGCTGTCTTTTGGATTATGTAAGCAAGCAATTACTAGGTGGAGCTGAAGTGATCGGAGACCCTTGGAGAGGCATTATAAGCAAAAACAGAAGGTCCCTTTTCCTCAGAAATTTAGAACATTATACCAACAAAAGTTTGGAAATATTTTGGCAACAGTGCTTCTTTTTCTAGGCTTTCTTTGAGCGAATAGTCTGAGAAGTACCACGGATACACTTTTTTCGTCTTCCTTCTTTTTCTCTTTAAAGAAATGATTTTCAGATCATTTAAATCGAATCATTTCTTTTCTGCACAGTGCTAGTGTTTTGAATGGAAAGAGCTGTCTTAAAGGAAAACCATGTATTTTTCAGTACTAATATTTGACTAGTGAGCAAAAGCACTACTTTGTCTGAAGAAGACATTCTCTAAAGAACGTTTTTTTCTGGATGTGGGTCATGGAGTCTCTTGCCCCAAGTACCAAGGGTGTGCTGTAATCCCTGGCTGTATTAGTTAAGTGTTTTTCTTAAGGTGAGAGTGTTACCCCATTTGCCTTAGGGGAGTTTAAATATCACTCCCAATTCTTTCTAGACTGGCTTTAATTGAAGAAGAAAGTAAAGCAACATTCACTGGGGAGGTGACTGAGTGACTGTATTTCTATAAATAATATGCATTTAGAGGTAAGATCCTGTGAATGCTCTAAGGGAAGTATTGCCTGTAACCCTGATGCCTTAGATCAAAGATCCTTTAGGCCAGAGACAACATCTTCTATACCCTTATATCGTCTTGTATTGTACTGTACTCATGGCAGGATCTCAATAATGTTAATCACTCCTGAGAGTTACAGAAAACTGGAGGCTGATTCTGTGTTCCCAGTGCTTTCCAAACTTGCTTGATTGTAACAGTCATCCAGGGTTTTTAGCACACAGATTTTGGAGCCTCATCCCAGATCCTTAGATGAATTAGGATCCCCAGGGAGAGGGGCCTGAGAAACTGTATTTATAGCAAGTGTCCCAAGTGACTCAATGCAGGCTTAAAGCATTGGCTCTCTAAATGAGGTATAAATTCCTAGGGGTAACTGGGAGAAGATACACCAAGAGTCAAATATGAAAATAACAGTTTTAGTTGAAAATTTGATATATCCCCCCTGAGACTCAAAGTGTGATCCAAGGACAAGCAGCATCAGCACCACCCAGGAGCTTGTCAGAAATGCAAACATCTACCTCTGACCTACTGCATCAAAATCTTCATTTTAACAAATCTCAGTGATTTTTGCATATGAACATTAGAGGAACATTTGTCTAGATCTGGGGTCAGTGAATTATGGCCAGTGGGTCAAATCTGGCCTGTTTTTGTAAATAACGTTTTGTTGGAACAAGTCACATCCATTTAGTTATATATTGGCTATGGCTGCTGTTGTGCTTCAGCAAAAGAAATGAATAACTGAAGCAGACTACCCCATGACCTACAAAGCCAAAAATGTCTGCCATTTGATCATTTACAGAAAGTTCCTTGACCTCTGATCTTGAGTACAAGGTGTGCTTAAGAGTTTACCAAAATAGTAACAGAATCAATAGTAACAATTGCAATAGCAGTTCACTTTAAACATAACTTGTGAAAAAAACCTTATCCCATTTTCTATCCTGTTCATTGCAAGTGAGATGTAAAGGCTCCTCGGGATATTAGTTATTTTATAATCTATGACTATGTCACATCTATCTCAAACACTTTAATCAGTCCTGCACTGGCAATGAAACCTAATTCATCACATAGCACTAACAGTTTTCCAGTACCTAGACCCAGCCTCCAAACTCCTCTGCCATTAACTTCTCTTGCACATCAGGTCTCTTGTCAAACAAAATTTCTCCCTGTTTCTATCATCTAAACATTACCATCTTTTGCTGTCTAAAATCCACATAAATTATTCTTTATGCAGAAAGCTTTCCATTTCTCCCTGATGATATTTAATGTGCACCACAGTATTTAACTTTCTTATGCAATGCCCATTTTGTACCTACTTTATCTTGTCTGGTAAAGTAGACAGGTTTAAGAGTTGGAATGGTATTTTGACTCATTATGACTATGCCAAAGCCTTTGACCATGTGGATAACAACAAACTGTGGAAAATTCTTAAAGAGAAAGGAATACCAGACCACTTGACCTGCCTCTTGAGAAATCTGTATGCAAGTCAGGAAGCAATGGTTGGAACTGGACATGGAGCGACAGACTGGTTCCAAATGGGAAAGGGAGTAAGTCAGGGCTATATAGTGTCACCGTGCTTATTTAACTTATATGCAGAGTACATCGTGAGAAACGCTGGGGTGGATGAAGCACAGGCTGGAATCAAAATTGCCAGGAGAAATGTCAATAACCTCAGATATGAAGATGACACCACCCTTATGGCAGAAAGTGAAGAAGAATTAATGAGCCTCTTGATGAAAGTGAAAGAGGAGAGTGAAAAAGTTGGCTTAAAGCTCAACATTCAGAAAACTAAAATCATGGCATCTGGTCCCATCACTTCATGGCAAATAGATGTGGAAACAGTGGAAACAGTGGCAGACCTTATTTTTTTAGGCTCCAAAATC
Source organism: Capricornis sumatraensis (assembly GCF_032405125.1). Taxonomy (NCBI): domain Eukaryota; kingdom Metazoa; phylum Chordata; class Mammalia; order Artiodactyla; family Bovidae; genus Capricornis; species Capricornis sumatraensis. The sequence goes on along the minus strand of NC_091074.1, from coordinate 39,147,569 downwards.
ACTGTGGATGGTGACTGCAGCCATGAAATTAAAAGACGCTTAGTCCTTGGAAGAAAAGTTAGACAGACATTACTTTGCCAACAAAGGTCCATCTAGTCAAGGCGATGGTTTCTCCAGTAGTCATGTATGGATATGAGAGTTGGACTATAAATAAAGCTGAGCACTGAACAATTGATGCTTTTGAACTGTGGTGTTGGAGAAGACTCTTGAGAGTCCCTTGGACTGCAAGGAGATCCAACCAGTCTATCCTAAAGAAAATCAGTCCTGAATATTCACTGGAAGGACTGATACTGAAGCTGAAACTCCAATCCTTGGGCCATCTGATACGAAGAGCTGGTTCATTTTAAAAGACTCTGATACTGGGAAAGATTGAGGGCAGGAGGAGAAAGGGACAATAGAGGATGAGATGGTTGGATGGCATCACCAACTCAATAGACATGAGTTTGAGTGGGCTCTGAGAATTGGTGATGGACAGGGAGGCCTGGCATGCTGCAGTCCATGGGGTTGCAAAGAGTCAGACACGACTGAGGGACTGAACTGAATACACTTTCAGATGGGACAAATATATACAGGTGATGCACTGTGGGTATTTATAAATTGGATATACTTCTTTGTTTTCAAAAGTGACTGGATCTCAACCAGACTCTTGTGAGTGGTGAGTGCCAAGGAGGAAAAGTCCCAGGAGCCAGGTCAAATAGACTGGGGTAACACCTAAGGCCACGGCAGCAGGTGTTGCTGGTGCTTGCCCATATCCTTGCAGACTATTGCAGGTAACCCTGAAGCAAGGTACAGGAAATGCTGAATAAATACCCCAACTTCCTTATTCCTTGTTGGGGGCAATTCTGACCTCTGTTCAGCTCAATCTATTTAAATCCCAGAGGCATAGAACTGTAACTCCTTACAGATCATTATTTTAGTCCTTTTGAGCTACTGTGGAAGACTGCCATCGAAGAGGGGTGGGACTTATACACAACAAATAAGTACTACTCATATCTCTAGAGGTTGGGATCAAGTGCTAGCATATTAGTGTGTGGTGAAGTCCTGCTTCTCAGTTCATAGATAGCCTTCTTATCACTGCCTTCTCACATGAAAGAAGGGGTGAGGGATCTCTCTGGATCCTCTTTTATAAAGGAATAAATCTTATTTATGAGGCTGGAACCCTCATGACTTACTCAGTTCCCAGTGAACCCACCTCCAAATACTATCACATTAGGGATAGTTTTCAGTGTATGCATTTGGGGGAGATATAAACATTCAGTCAATGGCAACCACTTACTGGCTGATCTCCCTCTCCTGTCTCATTTCCTTGCTTTCTCACAATGCTACTTGTGATCAATTTCCTAAAAATTCTCTGGACCCAATTCCTCATCTCAGGACCTGCTTTTAGGAGAACCCAAACAGCAGTGGCCACAGGACTGGAAAAGGTCAGTTTTCATTCCAATCCCAAAGAAAGGCAATGTCAAAGAATGCTCAAACTACAGCATAATTGCACTCATCTCACATGCTAGCAAAGCAATGATCAAAATTCTCCAAGTGAGGCTTCAACAATACATGAACTGAGAATTTCCAGATGTTCAAGCTGGATTTAGAAAAGGCAGAGAAACCAGAGATCAAATTGCCAACATCTTTTGCATCAAAGGAAAAGAAAGAGAGTTCCAGGAAAACATATACTTCTGTTTTATTGACTATGCCAAAGCTTTGACTGTGTGGATCACAACAAACTGTGGAAAATTCTTAAGGAGATGGGAATACCAGACTACTTAACCAGCCTCCTGAGAAATATGTATGCAGGTCAAGAAGCAACAGTTAGAACTGGACATGGAATGACAGACTGGTTCAAAATTGGGAAAGGAGTATGTCAAGGCTGTATACTGTCACACTGTTTATTTAGATTATATGCAGAATACATCACATGAAATGCTGGGCTGAATGAATCACAAGCTGGGATCAAGATTGCCAGGAGAAATGTCAATAATTTCAGATGATACCACCCTTACGGCAGAAAGCAAAGAGGAACTGAAGAGCCTCTTGATGAAAGTGAATGACGAGAGTGAAAAAGTTGGCTTAAAGCTCAACATTCAGAAAACTAAGATCATGGCATCTGGTCCCATCACTTCATGGCAAACAGATGGGGAAACAATGGAAACAGTGACAGACTTTATTTTCTTGGGCTCCAAAATCACTGTAGATGGTGATTTTAGCCATGAAATTAAAAGATGCTTGCCCCTTGGAAGAAAAGCTATAACTAACCTAGAAAATGAAAGTGAAAATTGAAAGTGAAAGTTGTTCAATCGTGTCTGACTCTTTGCGACCCCATGGACTGCATAGTACATGGAATTTTCCAGGCCAGAATACTGGAGGGGGTAGCCTTTCCTTTCTCCAGGAGATCTTCCCAACCCAGGGATCAAATCCAGGTCTCCTGCACGTGGATTCTTTACCATCCAAGCCACAAGGGAAGCCCAAGAATCCTGGAGTAGGTAACCTTTCCTTTCTCCAGGGGATCTTCCCAACCCAGGAATCGAACCAGGATTTCCTGAATTGCAGGCGGATTCTTTACCAACTGAGCTATGAGGGAAGCCCAACCAACCACCAACCTAGACAGCATATTAAAAAACAGAGACATTACTTTGCCAACAAAAGTCCATCTAGTCAAAGCTATGGTTTTTCTAGTAGTCATGTATGGATGTGAGAGTTGGACCAACCATAAAGAAAGCTGAGTGCCAAAGAATTTATGCTTTTGAGCTGTGGTCAATTCTAAAGGAAATCAGTCCTAAATATTCATGGGAAGGACTGATGCTGAAGCTGAAACTCCAATCCTTTGGCCACCTAATATGAAGAACTGACTCATAGGAAAAGACTCTGATGCTGGGAAAGGTTGAAGGCAGGAGGAGAAGGGGATGATAGAGGATGAGACGGCTTGATGTCATCACCAACTTGATGGACATGAGTTTGAGCAAACTCCGGGATTTGGTGATGGACAGGGAAGCCTGGTGTGCTGCAGTCCATGGGGTCGCAAAGAGGTGGACACAACTGAGTGACTGAACTGAACTACTGAAACTATGGGGGCAACTAAGGCGGGCCTCAATGATTCTGCTTTCTGGTACTCATATTCTTGTGTAATCCCGTCCCGTCAAATCTGTAACTGTGACTTAGTAGTTGCTTCTAATGAGTAGAAATACGGCAGAATTAAAGATATGTGAATTCTGAGCTTAGGTTATCAAAAGACTAAGGGTCTGTCTTAGGGGCTCTCTCTAGTTCTCTTTTGTATTATTCACACAGTGGAACCCAGGTGCTGTGTTGCAAGGTAGCAAGGTGGAGAAGTTTAGCTGAGTGAGTGTAAAAGAGAATCTTCTGAAGCTGCTAGCCGGCAGGCCCTTCCTCAGCTGAACCTTGAGATGATGACACCCTTGACTGCAGCATTATGAGAGAACATGAGCCAGGACCAGCCAGGTAAGCTGCCTAGGGATTTCTGACCAATAGTAACTGTGAGAGTACAAAAAAAAAAAAAAAAAAATCTGTTGTTTTCATCTATTAAGTTTTAGGGTAATTTGTTGTATGGCAATAGATAACCAGTACACAATCTTAGACAAGAGTGCATATAAGGGATTTAGTTGAGAGATTTTCTCTAGATTAAGCCCTCATGCTTTGTGTATCCAGGTACCCTGTACATCTTCCATAGTACCCACTACTCTTTTATTTTTTTTAAAATTTAAAATTTGCCTTTCTAACTAGACTGCCAGCTCCCTGAGGACCACTTCCATCCTTTTTACCCTCCATTCCCAGTACCTCTAAGAATTATTGATTAAATAGATAAAGCCATTAGTCTGACTGGTTTTGTATGGCCACCTGATGCAAAGAGCTGACCCACTGGAAAAGACCCTGATGCTGGGAAAGATTGAAGCCAAAGGGAGAAAGAGATGACAGAGGACGAGATGGTTAGATAGCATCACCAACTCAGTGGACATGGGCTTGAACAAACTCTGGGAGATAGTGGAGGACAGGGAAGCCTGGTGTGCTGCAGTCCATCAGGTTGCGGATAGCCAGACACAACTTAGCAACTGAGCAACAGCAGCAATAGAAACTCAACTATTTGTGAACCAACAGTAAGTCTAGAGGTGGATTTTCAGGTCCAGCTGGCCCTGAAGTTCGAGTGATGCTCTAGGAATCCTGTATGACTTGTTCTGTCATTTTGTCTGTTTTTTCTCTCGCTCTGTCACCCTCCCTCCCTCTCCCTTCTCCCTCTTCCTCCATCCTATGGATCTGCTCTCCTTTGTCAGCCTCATCTCCAACCAGACTCTTCTCTGAATATTGGCTGATGAAATACCCAGAATGAAGTCCTCACAGTGGAACAAACCTAGCATAAGGAAAGCATTTCCTCAGAATTTTAGAAAATGTACTGGGGTTGAATTCTCTGAGCTAATCTGGGTCACAAGATCATCCTTGAACTGGTCACTATGACCAGGGAAACAGAAGGCACAGACCAGCTGGGCCTAGGTCCAAGATCACTGTTGGATTATGGAGGATGGGCTGCTCCATCAAAACCATATGGATTGAGCAGGTTGTCCCCCTAAAGAAAATCAAGGTGATGTTGCCAGAAAAAGATGTCTTGGTTACAGAAAAGGAAACATAACCATCCAACCAAACAAACATTAACAACAAAATACAGCAAGACATTAAAAAAAATCTTAGATATCCCCAGACAGTAGGTAAACAGAAATATGGGTGGGAAGACCAAAGATCACAATTGAAAGAAAGATAATGGCATGAGTCAAATATGGAAGGCAAGATGCTAGCAAGCGAATTGGAGCAATTGTAGAGAAGGGAGCCAGGAAAGAAGTGTAAGCTTATGGTCATGACTAAGAAAATGTACCGAGAGAAGGTGTCACGATTCCCTTTCCACTTCCCCATCCCCACCTTTCTCCTACTCCACACTTGCATTCTTGGGCAGTGCTTAACACAGATCACTGGACATATAAAGAAACTGTTTACAGATAGACAAAAATGGGTATTTAATACAGGTAGTCTTTTGTGAGTATAAGTCCCTTTCCCCTGAATTTAGTCATTGCAACAAAAGTCACATGAATAGTCACTGCCAGTGTCTGTGCAAATTAGCACAGTGATAATTTATTTTCAGTTTCTCCTAAACTAGAAAACTAATCTAAACCATAAGTGTCATGGTGTGATATCAATCCAGACACACCCTAACACGAGATGCAAAACAAAACTTGCAGAATAGGCATTTGGGACTCTGTGTGTCAGCAACTCTTCCAGGGCCCATGGAAAGGCATTAACTTGAGTTATTAAACTTGGGATTAGCAGATGTTGAGCATCTGCATGCTATTCACACCCTTATTATCCTGGTCATAATTAAGTTGCATTACTTCATCTGAGAATCATCACCCTGACGAGGCAGTTGCAGAGGGAAGATGGTGGATACCACTGACAGGATAGCGTGGTGGTATTTTTTTGGGTGAACTAAAAAGGGAAAATAATCAAAGGCATTTTGCATTCCATATATTTTTACATAGTCCTTTCAGAATGCGTTCTGTCTCTCCCTGCAGACACCTGGGTTCTCCTTATCCCTTTCTCAATATCTCCTTCAGCCTTCACTTTAGTCCAACCCCTTCTTCACCTAATATAGGATGTTCTGTACAGTTCATTCTCCAAAGAAACCACCTTTCCTAGAAATAATTCACTTCATTTTGTACTTTTGTCATAGAGTTTTTTAGATTTGTACTAATATAAGCAAGAATGTATCAAGATCTCTCAGTGTCCATCACCCATATTTTAAAACGATCTGCTCATGGCTAATCTATGTGGCTAAATTGATTCTCTCACCTCTACTTTATCCCACTCCTAGACATTGTTTTGAAGCAAACCCTAGACATCATCTCTTTGACTATTTCTATATAGGTCTTTAAAAGAGAAAAACTATTAAAAAAATATAACTGTAGCATCTGAACACCTGAATATTAACAATAATTCTTTAAAATACCCTAAGTCAGCCAGTATTCAAATGACTTATTTATTGTTTTTACCATAAGATCTGTTTTAATCAAGATCCAAAAAAGTTTCGCTTTGCAGTTAGTTGATAGATCTCAGAAATAAATTTTAAATCTAGGGATTTCTCTTTCTCTTTTGTTTATTTTTACCATTTTATTTTGTATTGGCGTAAAGTTGGTTAACAGTGTGATAGTTTTAGGTGTACAGCAAAGTGATTCAGTTATACATACATTACTATATGTATCTGTTTTTCAAATTCTTTTACCATTTAGGTTATTACATAATATTCAGCAGAGTTCCCTGTGCTTTACAGCAGATCCTTGCCTTCTTTTTTTTCCCCTTGCAAGCAATCAGTAGAGCTATTTGTACTTGATAATTACTCAGTGTCTGCTTATCTGGGTGTTTCTTTATATTGGTAGTTGAATCTAGAGCAGTGACCCTCAACAGAGGGTGATTTCCCCCCTTTCCTGCCCTGCCACACAGCCCATTCCAGGAGACACTGGGCAATGTCTTGAGATATTTTTGGTTTTCATAACGCAGGATTATTACCATCTGGAAAGTAGAAGACAGAGATATTGCTAAAGATCTGAGAATTGCAGGAGAATGTTGTTCGGACACACACCCCCTACCCCCTCCTGTCCCCCGCCCCCCGCCACACACACACACACACACACACAGAGAATGATATGGCCCAAAGTGAGTGGTGAGGCTGAGAAACCCTGATCTAGTAACTTAATCAGATTCAGGCTCACAGTTTTCAGCAAGACAGTATACTACAGTGGTGTTGAGTGCCTCCTTCTACTTGCTAGTGATGCAGGGAGCTATTGATAATCAGTGTCTACAAGCACTAATTCACGAGAGGTTACAAAATGGTAATATTCTAGGTACAGCATTCCTTCTTCATTTATTAGCTGGAAAAATTCAAGAGAAATTTACCCCCCACACATCTATTGTTTGGTTATCCAGAGAGATGATTTAGTTTAACATATTAAAGACTGTTGAATATCTAGTCAGTAGGACTGGGGGCAGGAGGAGAAGGGGACGACCGAGGATGAGATGGCTGGATGGCATCACGGACTCGATGGACGTGAGTCTGAGTGAACTCTGGGAGATGGTGATGAACAGGGAGGCCTGGCGTGCAGCGATTCATGGGGTCTCAAAGAGTCGGACACAACTGAGCGACTGAACTGAACTGAAGTATATTCACCCAGCATGCTTGAATATGCTTTCTTCTCAAAGTACTTAGACTCAGATCCAAAGTCAGTGAAATGATGGAAATGGAGTCAAGATTAATTGGTTTTGAATATACAGACCTTTCCCTTTTCGTTTACTAGACAATCCAATAGAGGATTTCTACTGAGATATTTTTCCCCTCAATAACTTTAGCTGTATTTAAAGTTAATGAGCTTTTTCAATTAAAGCCACAGATATTTAGTCTTTGGATAGCATTTGGATGAATCAGAGTGCATCTAATTATGCTGGGTAAATTCTTAAAAGGATGAGAAGATTCTTTATTCAGAACAAGCACATCTTAAGTGGGAATCATGTAGTAGATGTCATTCCAACTACTATGTGAATTACCTTTGTAAAAGGAACCTCTAGAGGTGAATGAGAGTTTGAAAAAATGCATACAATGGAAAGCATAAAAATTATTCTTTTAAATGGTAATTTATCAATTCTAGGACTAGAAGGCAAAGAGGGAACATTTTTGGCATGAGTGTCCACAGAACAATCATGGTGCAGTTGTCAAGAAGACCCTTGTTCCTTGACTATCATTAGTCTAATTTTCAGTTCAGTTCAGTTCAGTCGCTCAGTTGTGTCCAACTCTTTGCGACCCCATGAATCGCAGCATACCAGGCCTCCCTGTCCATCACCATCTCCCGGAGTTCGCTCAGACTCACATCCATCGAGTCTGTGATGCCATCCAGCCATCTCATCCTCTGTCGTCCCCTTCTTCTCCTGCCCCCAATCCTGCCCAGCATCAGAGTCTTTTCCAATGAGTCAACTCTTCGCATGAAGTGGCCAAAGTACTGGAGTTTCAGCTTTAGCATCATTCCTTCCAAAGAAATCCCAGGGCTGATCTCCTTCAGAATGGACTGGTAGGATCCTCTTGCAGTCCAAGGGACTCTCAAGAGTCTTCTCCAACACCACAGTTCAAAAGCATCATTTCTTTGGTGCTCAGCCTTCTTCACAGTCCAACTCTCACATCCATACAAAACTACTGGAAAAACCATAGCCTTGACTAGACAGACCTTAGTCGGCAAAGTAATGTCTCTGCTTTTGAATATGCTATCTAGGTTGGTCAAACTTTCCTTCCAAGGAGTAAGCGTCTTTTAATTTCATGGCTGCAGTCACCAGCTGCAGTGATCTTGGAGCCCCCCAAAATAAAGTCTGACACTATTTCCCCTGTTTCCCCATCTATTTCCCATGAAGTGATGGGACCGAAGGTACCGCTATATTCAGCTGTCAAAGTCAGGAATTTGTTTCAGAATGAGTTCTCAATGTTTTGGGTAGGGTTAAGGGCCCATCCTTGAGCCTGTTGCTATGGTTAGCACGAGTGAATATTTTGACCAGGCCTGGGGCTTGTGGTCACTCCTAGAACCATGGGAGAGCTTCAACTCCAGCAGAACTACATGACTTGGAAGGAAGACAGTGGTCCTAGAGAGGTACATTGAACAGTCATATAAAATTTTTGTCCACTCCTAAGAGCTGGACACGACTGAGTGACTTCACTTTCACTTTTCACTTTCATGCATTGGAGAAGGAAATGGCAACCCACTCCAGTGTTCTTGCCTGGAGAATCCCAGGGACGGGGGAGCCTGGTGGGCTGCAGTCTATGGGGTCGCATAGAGTCAGACATGACTGAAGTGACTTAGCAGCAGCAGCATGCTTCTGCCTCATGGATTTTCAGTTCTTATACACTACTACTTTCTTACCAAGCATCTTACTGCATCTTTATTGTCTTTAGCAATCTGTTTACACAAATTTTCAGAAAAAAAATGGTACTCAAATTTATTGGTTGTTTCCTGACGAGTTTAGTATTTTACTTTTCAATTTATCAATTATTTCCTATACAAAAATTACTAAGTTATCTTTCAGGCAGTGACAGTAGTTTAAATTGTAATTTTGAGCTTCCTTTCTGAGAATTTTGACTCATGACCAGATCACTCTAGAGAGTTGATTTATTTCAATCATTATAATGCATCATTAAGGACACTGGGGAAAAAATCTTTGCATGTGTGTATGTATTTTTGTATACATGAGTTATATTAAATATTGGAGAAGAAATTTAAACTTCCTCTCTGCTTAAAGGTAACTACAAGAAATTCTTGTATTTTATACTTTATTGATATTTTTCTAATTATTTTTTATTAATATAGATATTATTTGTAGCAGCAGAAAATGGAAATAAATGATATTTTCTAGAGTGTGAAATTACTAAATGTTTACTGGAGGTGGAAATCAAGGTTTCATGTGTTAAAAGTTTATATGAATATCTGCTTTCTAAAAATTATAGGTTAAAGAATGATATGTGATCATGTGTACTACTCATGAAGATCTGTCAACTAGTAGCAATTATATCATATGGTAGAGATGTAGCGGCATCTCTTCCTTCTAGAATACCTGGCAGGATTTGAGAAAAACATTTAGAGAAGAGTTGTGAGGACATTACTCTTTCATGCCATCTCAAGCTGTACACACATAAGTACTCGTAGTTTATAATCAACTCAGGATACAGTGAGCTGATAGAAATGGTTAGCAATTTGTTGTGCATTCAAAGCTTTTTATCTTCAATTAATTCTATAATATGCTCCTATATCCAACAGTGGAATTGTTTTAATACTTATCTTAGAGTGTGTGGGAATTAAACAAATTACACGTGCAAAATGCAGCAAGAGTGTATAAAGTAAATGGTATAATTAAATGGCTAGGCTAATATCTCATTCAATTCACTGAGTATGCACTCAGTAGATGGTAGTTATTATGCCATAGTACAAACACACAAATAAAAATAGACTTGATTTTTCAATATCCCACAAAATATACCATAATCTCCTTAGTATTAACTCTGAGGCTGTCCAATCTTCATTATTTGTAACTTTTTCTATGTTTTGGGTTGAAATTCCTGATTCTTCAATATCTATTTTCTTAGGGTGATGATAAGCAGCTAGTTACTAATTTCAGTGGTAGAAATTTTCAAGCCTATGGTGAAGACGCTTACTCCTTGGAAGAAAAGTTATGACCAACCTAGATAGTATATTCAAAAGCAGAGACATTACTTTGCTGACTAAGGTCCGTCTAGTCAAGGCTATGGTTTTTCCAGTAGTCATGTATGGATGTGAGAGTTGGACTGTGAAGAAGGCTGAGTGCGGAAGAATTGATGCTTTGGAACTGTGGTGTTGCAGAAGACTCTTGAGAGTCCCTTAGTCTGTAAGGAGATCCAACCAGTCCATTCTGAAGGAGATCAGCCCTGGGATTTCTTTGGAAGAAATGATGCTAAAGCTGAAACTCCAGTACTTTGACCACTTCATGCGAAGAGTTGACTCATTGGAAAAGACTCTGATGCTGGGAAGGATTGGGGGCAGGAAGAGAAGGGGACGACCGAGGATGAGATGGCTGGATGGCATCACGGACTCGATGTACGTGAGCCTGAGCGAACTCCGGGAGATGGTGATGAACAGGGAGGCCTGGTATGCTGTGATTCATGGGTTGCAAAGAGTTGGACACGACTGAGCGACTAAACTGAACTGAACTGAAGAGTGCTAGAATAAGCATTCTTCATAAATATGATTTTTGTATCTTGTTTTCTGAAGCTTCTCTCACTTTCTTCATGGGCCTCTTTGGCTGTTTTCAATCCTTCTCTCTAAACTGCCTTTCTTTCCTTCCTTCCTTCCTCTTACAGTAGGTTTGCTTTCATTATCTGTTTTAAATATAGCAGTGTGTACACGTCAATCCAAAACTTCCAATCTCTGTCCTTTTTACTGGAGATCACCAGTAACTTTGGTCACTGATGATACCCGTAAAGAAAAATGCAAGAATAAGAAGAATGTTGTAGTGTAAGTTGTTGTATACCACTGGAATCCCTCCAACAAGAATGAAGCCCCTCATTTCACTAGCTTCTGGGAGGGATGGCTGATGTCTCAGAGCTGAGAAATCCCCTAAGCTTTGCTCTCTGCTGATGGGGGCTATTAAAAGTTATGCTTCCTCTACAACAGGGTGGCCCAAATTCAATGACTACTCATGGGGGGGCTATAATTGCTTCAATTTGGGACCCCTCCAAAAGACCACCCTCACATCAGAATTCCCTGTTGGAAGTGCATTATGGTTCATCTTATTCCTGTGCCCAGTTTCATTTCCATCATCTTGGCAATTGTTATTACCAAAAGCATTGGTACTAACTTCCTGCATGCAAATCTCCATGGTAGAGTATATTTCCTAGGGCTCTCAAGCTCTAACAGTTGGTGCCAGAAATGGTCCTTAGAAGCAGATGTTGAATGTGATTTTGGAGATGGATCTGTGTCTGACTGGTTGGCAATAAGGACTTGACCGCAGACCATAGGAGCAGTATTGACAGCTCCTGGGACATGATAACAGTAGAATTTTTAAAACTTTCACTGGTACTTAACTAGGAGGGATACTGTGGAAGAAAATGCATTGACTGGGGCAACATCATTGGCAGTCATCATTAATTAAGTGTTGATAGGAAAGGTAGTTCTTATAACAACTAAGAAATTAGATAGCTATTGGTTGAAACAATCAGTGCATTGGAAAAATTATGATAAATGCTTATGAGTAATTTGTCACCAATTTAAGGCTAATTGAGAATCAGAGTACTTCAATAGCATATAAAGAAGCTTTCATCTTCTGAGCAAGAGGGCAAAGCTGAGGATCAAGCCCATTTAGTTCTCTGCCCCTTTTCTGTAAGTTTCACAAGACCAACTAGAATCCTGGAAGAGCTGTTCCCAGGTGTAATAAATTTATTATATGAAACAAAGGGATCTTAGAGCTACGAGGTATGAACTATAGGACATATGTGCTTCACAGTCCCTTCCAGGGTTCAGTTCAGTTCAGTCACTTAGTCGTGTCTGACTCTTTGTGACCCCATGAACCGCAGCATGCCAGGCCTCCCTGTCCATCACCAACTCCTGGAGTCCACCCAAACCCATGACTCCCATTTTGCAACCACTGTCAGCATTCCTGCTGAACATTCACAGCTGAGGCCCTTCTGAGCCTTGTGCTCAGTTGCTCAGTCATGTCTGACTCTTTGAGACACTCATCGACTGTAGCCCATTGGGTTCCTCTGTCCGTGGGATTTTCCCAGCAAGAATACTGCAGTGGGTTGCCGTTTCCTCCTCCAGGGGATCTTCCTGACCCAGGGATCGAACCCACATCTCCGGCACTGGCAGACAGGTTCTTTACCACTGAGACACCTCGGAAGTCTTCTGAACCTTGCCCTAAGCTAAAAGAAACTGCTTCACCCAAATTTACACATCTTCCTAGGGGGCAGTTTCATTCAATAACTGTTCCATACAAGGATGGGAAGACAAGTTTTGTGACTACCAAACAAACCAGAAGAAAAAACAAAAGACTCCCTCTAAGTATTGAAGGGCATTATATAAGGGGCCGCTATTGTTTTTTATGGGTAATGTTGTGGTATTGTTCGTTTTGGATGCTATACTATAGACATAAGTAGCAATGAAGATATATAATACAAACCAGAGGTTTTCAAAATTATTTTAAAGCAATGAAACTTTTTTTTTGGTGGGGGCGGGCAGGGGTGGTGTGTGTGGAGGAGGAAGAATTCCTATATACAACAAGACCAACAATGGAGTTGCTCTAGTTGGAGAATTACTTCCGCCCCCCTTGGAGTAGTTCATAACTTGTGTAGCAGAGCCACCTTCTCATTTCCTTCTTACTCTCCTCCTTCATCTTCCCTTTTGCTCTCTTGAAGTGGCTTCTGGATTAAGTTGGAGGATTTAAACACTGGGTGAGGTGTAGAAACTGGAGATTTCTTGGTTTTTCTAGACTTGAATTCTGTGCTGTCCATTAAATCTTCTTGGTTGTTTGCTCTTTATACACCAAATCCTTTCTTGCATCTTTTTTTTTTGGCAATCTCTTTACTCTCTCAGTATCTTAGAATAATAAATAATTTTGTTTTTGATTTTGTCTCCATTTCAACGAATCCAATCCAATACCTAACCAAGTTTGTTACTTTAGTCTTCTGTCCAGTTAAAATCATAAACGCAATGCCAGAGCAGTCATTAACGAAAAAGTTCCATTAGTTTCTGTTAGAGATAGATTTTTAAAAGTGAACTTGAGCATAGAGAGGTTAAATGACTTGTCTGTCATGGATTTAAATGGCAGAGCTAGGCTGGACTGTAGGTCTTTGTTCTCTTGGTCAAAATTTTCCAGTATATCATTTTGAGCTCTCTATCAAGTGAATTCAAATTTATCTCACCAAGAATTGCTTTCTCACTCCATTATTCAAGTAATATCAAAGTGAAAAATTATTAAGAAAATCTATTCTGAAATTCTAACACATCTAATATCTTCCTTTCCTGTGTCTCCTCCCTTTATTCTTCCATACACAGAGTACTTTTAAGTTACAATTTTTCCAAAAGGGATCTCTTCCTCTTTCTTTCTCATCTCCTTTTTCTTTTTTCCCATTTCTTCTTCTTCTCCCCTGTTCATCATCTTTGTTCCCTTCTTCTTCTTCCTTTCCATCCATGTCCTGCTCTTCCTCCTCCTTCACCCAAGACTCAGTAGCCAGCACACCAGGCATGCGGGGATATCCTGGAGCAAACATTTCAGGTCTCTCTTTTTCTGGAAAAAAAGGAGTAGGAGGATCTTTTCAACTAATCAAATTCCGCCCTTTCCTATGGATGAAAACTCCGAGGAGTGGAAGGACAAACTTGCATATGATGTTCAGGGGTTTGGGGGCATAGCAGAAGCAGGTCAATTAACATCTGTTTTTGGAGATCTGTAGGAAGGAGCTCTATTAGGTGGATTAAGTTGGCTACAACCAGATCTAAAGACTGTAAATTCCTAAATTTTGTTTCCATGAGGGTCAAGACAGATTAAAATGTATAAGAGTACTGAAACCAAACGGACTTTTTGGTCTGAGCAAAGATGACAAGCAGAAGAGGTCCATTGATTCTGTATCAGGGAGGAATGACTCCTTTTCCAGTCTTGTTCCATAGGAAGGGGCTGCATGTATATGTGAACAAGAGCTAAATGTACTATGAACTTGCATACTTGCGGCTCAGATTCCTAATGGATGAATTCTCTTAAGTAAGCATAACGATAAAGGATCAGTCTTCCAGTGAAGAACTTGCTATAATTAGAAGAGGGCTCCAGTGGGCTTTCATGGTCAGAACCAGGTACGTAGGAATGCAGCTGTATCCTGAGAACAATATTTAACTTCTGCCACCTTGAGGTCTCCTCAGAGTTTCCTTAGTGTTTGGCAATTTCCAATCATCTCTGCTTTAGAAGCAGCACGGGTTCCATGACCTCCATTTCCTCCTGGAAACAGTTTGGCTACATGCTTTCAAATAGGGTTTTCTCCAAGTGCACCATGATGGCACTGTAGCCCCTGTCTCCAACAAAACTGGCTTAGGAGGGAATTGACACTAGATAACTTCTGACTCTACAACTCTGGGGCATCTTTATGTCCTGTAGGCATAAGTGGGTGATATAACGAACAGCACCTGCAGACCAAGGGCTCTGCTTATTTTGGTGGAGAGTTCCCACTGTCAAGTGTTATTGGAGAGTGAACATCGTCTTGGCCCCTCTGACACCTGCTGAAGCAGGAGGCTTTCCCTCAGGTACTTTCCTTTGGACATGGCCGGAAAAGACTGTATTCTGTTCAGAAGCTAACAACCTTCATCCCAGGGAGCACATGGAGAGATTACTGAAGTCGAACAGACTTCTTCCAAATCTCAGTCACTGGAATGCATTTGAGAATCTCTGATCACATTATGAGGAGAGAGCTGAGGACTTAGTGGTGAGCCTGTCGAATCTAAACAAACCTAGACGGTGTATTAAAAAGCAAAGACATGACTTTGCTGACAAAGTTCCATCTGGTCAAAGCTATGGTCTTTCCAGTAGTCATTTATGGATGTGAGAGTTGGACCATAAAGAAAGCTGAGCACTGAAGAATTGATGCTTTCAAATTGTGGTGCTGGATAAGATCTGAGAGTTCGTTTGGTCAGCATTCTAGTCAATCATAAAGGAAACCAACCCTGAATACTCATTCGAAGGACTGATGCTGAAGCTGTAATACTTTGGCCCCCTGATATGAAGAGCAGACTCATTGGAAAAGACCGTGATGCTGGGAAAGATTGAAGGCAGGAGGAGAAGTGGGCAACAGAGGATGAGATGGTTGGGGGATCACCGAGTCAATGCACTTGGGTTCAGCAAACTCAGGGAGGTAGTGAAGGATAGGGAAGCCTGGTGTGTTGCAGTCCATGGGATCACACGGAGTCTGAAATAATTTAGTGACTGAACAACAATAACAACTGGACTTTATGACACTACTTGCCAGAGGCACCAAACAAAGGTATATGAATTGGACCCCAAACCACGAAACAAGACACTTTAGCTAAACTTGCAATCTGCTTTTTCACTTATTTGTGCATCATAAACATTTCCCATCTTGCTACATGGTTTTGTAAACTTGTTTACTGAATGACCTTCATAATTATAATTTGATTGCAGCATAATGATTCCCTTAAGAGGATATGCCATAATTTGTTAGGCATTCATTGATTGCTGGACATTTAGGTTTTTTCCAGTGTTTCATGACTACAAATAATATTGCAAAAATAGGCCTATTGCTTCTTTTCTTATGTTAAAGCATTTCCTTTGTGTACATTCCCAGGAGTGAGATTGCTGAGTCAAAGTATAAACATTTCAGTTAAATAAGTACAAAGGAAAGATACATTCTATACGCTTAAAAAGTATACTGTGAATATGAAAAATATAAATTGACTGGGTTTGAACATTTACCCCCTTTGATTTAATTTAAAATGAAGATAAATGGTCCTTTCCTCTAACTTTATCCTGTGAATTAGCATCAAATACATAGACTCTACCAACGGGTTGACCGAACGCTCTAACTGCAGTCCTGTGAAGCAGTACAACGGAAATTATCTCGCCCCTGGGTTCGGTACAACATCCACTTGCATTATCATTTTCCCAGTAAATAACTCTCGCCATCCCCAACTACAGCTGTGTGAGACTAACAGCGTCCACTTGGCAGTGAATCACATACCAAAGTGTTGCTCAATTATCCAGAAATAAAACTGAAATCATTTCTCCTGGCTAACTGAGTGTAAGGTACTTTTTATGTACTAAAGGGTAAAAATCATGCCTCTTAAGCAAGTTTTGGCTTTAAATGTTAGTTTTCTGACAGGAGAGGCTATTTTGATGGCCTTAAAATAAGAGGTGGACTTCTAAAGTTCTCTGTCCCTTCTCCCTCTTCTCATGGGTTTTGGCATTCAGAAAGCATTCCTGGAACCTCACCTTAAGGCACATTCCACATTTACCTTACTATTTTTCTGAGGGAAAGATATTTCACAATAGCTACACTATAGTGATATTTATTTTCCTTCAACAAAAATGTGTTGAGTGTGTATGTAGTAGGGCACATGGAGGGAATGTGGGCATGAAAATCATGCCAAGCTGCTGTACATTTGTGACAAATTTTTCTAAATTCCAATGCCTTCATTTATTAAATGAAAATAATAACACTGCTTTCACAAAATAATTGTGAAATGCAAATAATATAAAAAGTGAAAAGTGCTTGGTATACAATAAACACTCAGTAAGTGCTAGCTCTTTTTCTTGAGGTCTAAATGGAATGCAAAACAGAAAGACATGGCTCTTGTTCTCAGAGCTTACAGAATGGCAGGGATGAGCAGATAAGGACAAACATCTATGAGACCAAACAGTCTGTAGCATGTGTCATGACAAAGAAACAAAGTCTGAGGGAAAAGATTAAGGGAAGGGAAGGCTTCAGGGGTCCCAGATTTCACCAAGCAATCTAACTCTTGAGACTACGTTGCTTAACCTGGAAATGAAGTACATTAATCTGAAGAGGTCTTGGAAACAAAGATCATGTGTATGAAATCTCTTTGACATTGTGACAACCTTTGGGTTTCTTGTTTTAATAATGATAATTCCAAATTTAGCTTTATCTGGAAACCTTGTATGGCAGTTGGTGGGATATGAATAGTTCTTATGGAATGGATTGCATGTTGATCACATATTCGAAGAACTGGCTGAGGGAGTAGCTTACAATTCCTGGGAAAGCAGATGCACCACAGGGTGAATAAGTAGCTTAAATGGAAATAAAAGTGTGGCGTTGGGACCATATGGGAAAAACGGATGGATGACTTGCTAAGCACATATCTGCATTTTATTTTACATTATGGGACACTCTTAAAGTTTTTTGAACTAGAAGCAAAACCAATCTCTTTTCAGAGCTGAGTTTTAGAAAAGAATTCTCACAGTGTATTGAGGCAGCACATGCCCTGTCCCTTGCTGAAAAGGAATTTATATCACACATCCCAGAATCAGCAATTTAATTAGAGAGTTTAGCTTAAAACATGCTGTGGTAGCTGAATAATGGCCCCCAGAGATGTCTGCATTCTAATTCCCAGAACTTGTGAATATGTTACCTCATATGGAAAAAAAAGGGGGGAGTGGATTTTGCTGGTATGATTAAGGATCTTGAGATGGGAATAGTGTGCTTGGTTATTCAGGTGGGCCTAATGTGATCACAAGAGTACATACAAGTAAAAGGGAGAGGTGTCAAAATCAGAGAGGAGGGATGTGTGAGCAGAAGTCAGAGTGATGTGCTTTAAGAGATGAAGAGAGGGGCCATGAGTCAAGAAATGCAATCTCTAGAAGCTGGCAAAGGCAAGGTTACGGATGCACCCTAGAGCCTCCAGAAGAAGTGTAAACTTGCCTGCCAACATCTTCACTTTAGGGCTTCAGACCTCCAGAACTGTCAGATATTTTAATAGCTCTGTGTCGTTGTAAGCCACTCAGTGGGTGGTAATTTGTTACATCAACAATAGGAAATTAATACGTATCCACATCCTCTATCTCTGTTGTTTTTGGATTGTTATTTTCAATCTCTGTCCCCAACCCACTACCCACACCCATTATAAATAAATTAAAATACCAAGACTTTTCTCCCGGGATTTCTTTGGGAACACAAGCATGTAGCATCAAACCAAACATTTTAGTATCTGTAAAAAAGATCCAGATTCGACTTAGAAAAAAATCCAAGATCTGTTTGTAAGTTGTGTTTTCATCTATTTGGTTTTTCTCATCAACTTGACAATACATGGAGTCATGAATCACTGAATTGTCCATTGCAAAGGAATCTCAGCCTAGGACCAAAGGGGCTCCACAGACACAGTCAAATTCCAAATGCTGCTTTCCAAAGAGTCCTTTCATATATACAACTATTCAGAAGACATTTTTTTTTCTTTTTGCTATTCATTGTTCAACTTGGCCTTTGTACAGCCCAGAATTTGGAGGGAAAAAAAAATCACTATCTTTTAAGCACAGTTAAAGTAACAAGAAACTGGAAAGGGGAAAAACATACCACAAACTAAGGGGCTTTAAGAACCTCCCAGGATTTTTCATGGCCATTCTTTTGTATTCCTATTCCCTATGACTTCAGCCAAAAAACATTAAAATGAGTTCCTTATACTGCGCGTGGTTTGCAGGTGAGGGTTGTCTGAGCATTAATTTGCTCTTTGATTCGCCCCAGGATTTTCAGGTGTTCCACGAGGGAGTCGAGTACAGAGCGTACCTTAGTTCTTGGTTGTCAGCCATTGGATGGTGGCCATTGTATTATTCAACTGTCCAAGTACGCTGGGTCTCAACCACAAAATTTAATTTTCCCTACTGCAGGGACTAATCAACTACTATAGACTTAAAGACCTAGAGACTGTTTTTATCTGCAAAAAATATCCCCCATCAGACTGAAGTGGAGCTAATTTGAGCTTTGTCTATCCTGAGGGTTAGAAACATTGAGAGAAATGCAGCTTGATGAGAAACAGATAAGAGATGGAATTTATATGAATACAATCTGTGACATAAATTAAAGAAAGATGAAAGCTTCAAGATTCTTGGTAACACCTCAGTAAATAATGTGCGAGGACTCCATGATGGGCAGTCCTTACCCTACGTGTTAACAATATGTTTTTACAACCTCAAGCTACCAGGGTGCGGAGCCGACTGAAAGACTGAACTGAACTGAGCTCGCAGGGAATGCCACCCTATCCTTCCTTCTGTCCAAAGAGGATTTCCCTTGTCTCCTCCTTCTTTCCTTTTCCTTAGCAACTCCTCACCATCCACTCTCATCAAATCGCACTTCTCTATTGTGAACTAGAGCACAGAACTGATGATACTGAAGCAGAAACAGGGAAGAGAAGAAATTTGCATGCATGGAATGCCCATGATATTAGTTCTAAGATTTCTTTTTATGATAGGGGACACTAACCCCTGAGATATTGGGGCCACTAATTTTCAGATGCCTGTTAGCTGGTAGCCAAGCCACTCTGACAGATTCTTAAAGTATTCCATAATACAATCAAGATTTTTTCATGATAACAAGGAACGTGTAAATATTCAAAACCCTAAACCTTTATCTTTAAAATTATTTAAAATAAATAGGACCCCCAAAGGTACAAATAAAACTCATGGGTTTGGCCACCAAAAGAGTGCTACCGAAGCAAGCGTTGCTGCAGGGTACCCATTGTTCCTAGGCTGATGCAATCAACATGGAATAACAAAATGGAATGGGCTGACTCGTGAGGTGGAAAAACTTTTGATTATGTGGATTACACGATCAGAAGCAGCAAATCCACATGGCGCTGAGCCAAGTGACAATTGCAGGAAGGACACTGCATCTCTTTCAAATACTTAAGGATGAGCTCACTGAAACATCAAAGAAATATGTTTTAACTTTACCAAAGGATTGATTTGATTGCTTTAGGACACAAATTGTTTGGCACAGCACCAGAGATTGGGGGTAAATTCCAAGCACTTTTTACAGGTGACCCAAGACTTACAGCTGCTTAGCTTGTAACTATTGTTCAGGAAGCAATTAAGATTTAAGTTCAGGGGTAGAGTCAGGATACTCCAGGGATCTCCTGGGAGGTATAGGGTTTGGGTGGTTGGCAGGAAGACCAATCATAACATTTGATAATTTCTTTTGAAGCCTATAATCAAAGTTCTGTATGACCAACTTTAACTAGCTTTTCAAAGCAATTTATATAGGTCCAGAGAAAACAAACTAGTGTCTTACTTACTGCAAGCATTTTATAGATTCACCTCCACCCTCAGTGGTGAAGAAAGTTGATTCTGACTGAGTATTGAAATGCCTGTTAACCAGACTGCGTTCGCAAGACCTTCTCAATCTGATTAAGAGTCTTTGTATTTAGCTGAAAGGGCAGTGAATTTAATGGTAAAAAACAAAATGGTTAATTGGAAGAAGACCTTGTCTTCGTCCTCCTTTTGTACCTTAATGGGACAAACATTATGAAACATCTGTCCACTAGTCCACCTTTCTTCCTTATTAAAGGAGAAAAACAAAACAGTTTTGCTGCACAGCTAAGTGCTTAGTTCCAGGACACTCCTTCTGCTATCTTACATAGGTAGCTCTTTCCCCCTGCCAGTTATTGCTATGAGGATGGGTATAAAAGCCAGTTTTGGCTAATGGGATGACATAAGACATATGAAAAAGAAAGGTTTTTTTAAGCCACCACTCCTTATTCCCCTCTTCTGTTTGAAATGTAGTTCCAAAAAACTTTGATGATTGGGATGTTGACAACCATTCTGAGCGCATCAAGGGAGATATCACCTCATGGAGGCTGTGCACAGCAGAAGCTTGGGAAAAGCAGAACCCTTAGGGATATCATTAAATTCCAACACAACCCCAGAATCACCTTCTCCAGGCTTCTTGCTCTGGAAACAATAAATGTCTTCTATTTTAAGCAACTTTAGTTGAGCATTTTGTTACCTGTAACAAAAAGCATTGGAAATGATAAACTTAATAGACTCTTCCAGAGGGTGACACACTTCATCATGCAGCTCAGGAACTCAAAGAATATTAGAAAATAGATTTGAAAACTTTGGGTGAAAGAACCAGAGTGATAACCCAAAAGTGTTTTCCTGCAGGAAATCATGGGAAGAATTTGGATCAGAGTGATCTTCCGCTTATGAAATATTAGCCCACAGGTAAAGGAATAGCTGAGTTAAAGAACATTTTAAGATTAAAGAATCATATTTCACTGCTGCTTTGAAAGTTAAAAGGAATTGAGAAGTCAGAATTCCTGCAAACATACAGGATGCACTGAATAACAAAATGGTTGAAATTGCTCTTTTGGGGAAACTCTCTGGTAAGTTTCATACCTGTGTTGCAGGAAGTCAAGACATCTTAATTTTGCTTATTAAAATGAGACTTGGTCTCAATTACCTCGTAAAGAGAGAAAAAAACATTAGGAAAATCATTATGAGTCTCCCAGGTGTAAAATTATTTTTTGTTACCTTTAACCATACAAAAAGTATTTTTCAGACAATTCTTGAGAAAAAGGAGAGGGTGGAAAGTTGGTGGAAAGGGTAGAGAGAGGGCAGTCAAATAATGGTCCCTTTAAATCTTCTGGTTCTAGTGATAAAGGTTGTACTACGCACAAGTTAAATTTATCAAGAGGAAGCAAGACAGCTACTAAGACCAAGAAAGAAAGCCATTCTGAAGGGTTCTTTCAAAATGATTGCTGTTGAGGCTTTACAGGAAACATTAGCTCTAAAGGAAAATTGGAAATTGAAGGAAGTTCCTACCAAAGAAAACAATTATAAGTATTCTTAATTGCCTGGAAATGATTTGTCATGCAAAATTGAACCATGCATGATACATTTATATAAACGGTTTAGAGGCAGTAATGTTGTAATGTGGCATATTTTCTTTGCACATAGTGTTCTGATAACACATTCAAGGCAAGGGATCTGACTTTTACTTTTCTTTCTCCTCCCCTTCCTTCTCCACAACCTCTACTTGCTTTCTGAGGCTGGGGAGGATCAGTGGGAGGAAGAGCAGACATAAAAAAGCTGCAAGAGTCAGGGACCGCTACTCAGTGTATTTTATTATTTCAGGAATTCATTCAAAGCTGGGCTGCAATTACATTTACAACAGGAGAATAATGGGCTATTGACATGTATATGGTTTTAGAAATATAAGGCATCATTTTCTCAGCTGGAATTTCCCCTGCAATGTGCATTTGCATTACATTAGAGATGTTCTTTTGGAACAAGAGGATCACATGCATTCAGACATTTTGACATTATCTGGGTCACAGGCAAGGTTTAAAAGCAAGAGCCCTACAAGTACCAAAGCTCTCTTACAGGCAAGCACTGCAGTGCATTAGAGGAGGAGGCAAGCTCAGTGTGTCTCCCTGCATTGGCCATGTTTTATGACATACCTGCCTAACCCAGACATTAATCTACTGAAGATGAATTGGCCTGGTCATGGTCCTCTGCTAACCTTCAACAGCATGTACATTACCTAAATTGAAATCTGCTCTTTTTCATGCCACGTGTGGTTTGATGTGATGGTCCAAGGAATGTAGGGTGCATTAGAGTCTCCCCTCCTCTTTACCTTTCAGCAAGGCAGCTGCAGCCTTTCCTTCTCACTTGACAATGGAGGCATTCTTCCCTGCTGCTTTGCCCAAGAGCGGCTACACTGGCCGGGTCAAAATTGTATGGCACTGTTCAGGTATGTAAGCAACTCGGTGCTTTTCCTGTTCCCAGAAGTGCCAAAGATATAATGAGAAAGGAATGCAGAAGTTTTCACCTGTTCTAATTGTCTAATAAAGCCCCGCACAATGAATTCTTTGTCATCTTCCAAGAAGAGGTCAGTGGTAAGAATCAGTGATTACATGAGCCCTTTATGTGAATAGAAAGACCTGTATGTATAATTGGCGTGGTGCTACAATTAAAATCTCCCCAAAGTTGCATAAGATGTCTATGATTTTCTAATTCCTCACATCCTAGTTTCCCAGACATGACATTCTTTATTTACTATGCACTTAGTTTTCTTTCCTGAATGGAGAGAAATGAGACTTATACTGGCCCCTCTGTAATTAGTGGAATCAGGTGAGGAAAGCTAGGAAACAGTGAATCCTTGTGAAGTTGCTTTTCCTGAATTTTCTGTGTTCTTTTGCAAGAAAAAATTGAAAGGGTAGATGGACACCATATAGGGGTCAACAGCATAGGCAACCTGTCTTCCAATCATACCCTATTATCAGTTACAGAGGTGCAACCGGATATGACTGAGTGGCTGAAGTGATCTTTGAGCCTAATTTCTTATAGGTAAATTGGTGATTGGATAAGTCTATCCTATCCTATCCTACAGAAGGTGATGGAATTCTGTAATCATTTATTTATTCAAAAAGTACTTATAAAACACTTCCAAGTACCAAGCATCATGTTTCTGCAGCTATTGGGGATAGAATGCTATGTCTTGCTTTCATGAAGCCCATCATGGTTAATCCAGGAAAACATTTAGCATACAGGGCTTGGCACATAGTAAACACACCATAAATTTGCTATTATCATCATAATTACAGCAATAAAAGTATGCCCAGTCACATTTCCACACTTCCTACTGAAGATACTCCATGCTATCCTTTAAAGGAACAACAGAAGGCTTATTTTAAATAATGGTTTGAAACACTCAAGAAAGCATAATTTGCAGCTTTGATTACTCAATTTCTCAGTAAAGATACTGTTGCAAAACCACCAAGTCTCTGTTTTGCCAATTAAAGACAACGGTGCACGCTGTGTGTTTTCACTTCAAGGTTATTGAGGGCCAACTACGGGTGAAGCACTCTTGCATTGGGGCAGTTTGGAAAGAGAAGTTTTTGATCCTTTCCTGTTATTAAAATCATTTTTCTTGTCAATAACATTCATCAGAGCAACTTCAAAGCAGTTACCTTGTTCCTGGGTATAAATGCTTCCCATGTTTTCACCTATGAAGCACCTATTCAGTTTTAGTGATCATGAGTATCGACATTCAAGCCACTGGAATTTTAATACCATTAACCCTCCTATCATAGAACTGAGTTCACTTGTTGATCAAAGTCACTTAAAGTGAGAATGACATTGTCTGGCAGGTTCCCATGGCACTGCATTAAAAATGATGAAACATAAATAAGGAGTCTTTGGCAAATGGGTGCTAAAGAACTGAAGGGAAATGGGTTGATGTAGCTGGACAGGAAAGCTGTACACCTGCTGTAGTTCTACCTGGCATAAACCAATGACATTTGTTTCCACTCTTTTAGGGAATAAATTTGCCTGGTGAGTAATGGTGCATACCTAACAATTTAGAAAATTAGAGAGAGAGTTTCCATTCCAGGGAATTGGCTCCAACGGGTGTGTGGAGTGCTGGAGGCTCTTTGAATAATCCAAACTCTCCACAAAGTAATTACTTAGACTTTGTCTCACTGGCACTGGGAATTATTTGCAGAGAGTACAGAACATTAAATATAGACACTCTATTCTTGAGCCTTTGATGACTGTATGAAGGGCTCAGCAGAGAACATGGTAAAACACTGTAAACTTCTACCAGAAAATAACCTGAAGAGTTCTATGTACTGCTTTGTTAAATGTGATTTATTTCCTAAACTTGGAGACAAATGGCCTTTAAGAAAGGTCTCAGATTTGATACAATGAATGACTACATCATGAAATGTTTTTAGAAGTACTGATAACAACAAGTACTGGTAAAAGCAAGCCCAAGTTTAGACTGAATTTCAAGTTTAAATGCAGTTCTCCATGATTTTTCCCCCTGAAATTTGAAGACCTTTGTTTTCTGTTGACCTTGCTTTGTTGTTTCTGAGAGTTTCCTAGGGATAAAATGTTTTAAAGATGATCCAATTATATGAAGCATCCTTGCAGAAGCAAAATCATGAAATAGATACAGGAAAACCTATACTTCAGCTTCTAATGGAGATTAGCATAGAACCCTCTCTTCACATAACCAGAATTGTTAGTTCCCAATTCCTTAACTGGTACCTGGAAGTACAAACACAGATGAACAAAAGTATCTGCCATCTTCACTTGCCTAGATAACTTTTTGCTCACAATTCCCCTCAGAATTGAGGCACAGAAGACACACACAGAAATTAGAAATTGTTTAATTAAGTCAGGGTACAGAGGCAGCAAAATATTTCTCTTATTGCTTAGATGCCAGAACACACCAGTCAGGATGAGCTGAATTATGCTTGATAACAAAAATCCAAATATCTCATTGGCTTAAAATATTAAGGTCACTCCTAGTTCACACTCCAGTCAACTTGGCTTAGTAGGGGTGCTGCTTAACTAAGTCACTGGAAGATACATCGACATGTAGCACACACTTCCTACCTCCCCATATAAGAGACAGAGAACACAGAAGTGTGAGTATTGACTTTTGGCTGCTCTTACTTAATAGGGACACATATCGTGTTTGCTTCTATTTCACTGGCCGAGTAAATTCTATATCCAAGGCTAATTTCCAGGGGACAAGAAAGTATAATTCTCTGGTGCTTCCAGAATCACTATACCTAGGAAAATCTCAATCAATAGTAGGCTTCTTGAGTCTTTCTCATCACACTAGTCTCTTAATTAGGCCACTGCGTCTCTCAACTGGGGGCAAATTTGCCCACCCACCCCACTCCCCAGAAACATTTGGTAACATCTGGAAGCAGTTTTGGTTGTCACATTGCGGGGAGTGTGATACTGGCATCTAGTGGTTAAAGGCAAGGGAGGCTTTTAAACGTTTTGTAGACAGGATGTG
Source organism: Capricornis sumatraensis (assembly GCF_032405125.1). Classification (NCBI taxonomy): domain Eukaryota; kingdom Metazoa; phylum Chordata; class Mammalia; order Artiodactyla; family Bovidae; genus Capricornis; species Capricornis sumatraensis. Next base: position 39,121,711 of record NC_091074.1, on the reverse strand, counting down.
TGGGCTAAGTTTCTTCATTCATGTCTGGCTCTTAAACAACCCTATGACTATAGCCCACCAGGCTCCTCTGTCCATGGGCTTCTCCAGGCAAGAATACTGGAGTGGGCTCCTCCAGGTGATCTTGCCCACCCAGGGATCCAACCTGTGTTTCTTAAGTCTCCTGCATTGGCAGGTGGATTCTTTACCACTAGCACCACCTGGGAAGCCCTATATACAGAAGCACCTGCAACAAAGAGCTATCTGGCCCCAAACATCAGTACTGCTGAGGCCGAGAAACCCTGCATTAGCATTTTCTCAATCCTAGGCTACTGCCAAACAGAGATCAAGACATATTACAAAGATATAGTAATTGAAACTGTGATATTGATGAAGGAGCAGAAAAATAGATCATGGAAAAGAAAAGCAAGTGAATGTGGTAAATTATAGAGATGACCATCCCAAGCAATGAAGAATGGTGTCTTGGTAATTGTCTATCTGATTGGGGAAAAAAAGCTGTATCTTTTCTTCATTTCATATGCAGAGATAAATTCCAGATGGATTAAAAATGTAAAAGTAAGCACAAGATTGTCAATTTACTAGAAGAAAATATAAGCATGTTTTTATGACCAAAGGGATAAAAAGTTCTGCTTAAACAAACAAAAAAGCCTGAAAATAGGCATAACTATGATTATGTAAAAGTTATAGGATAAGCAAGGAACTGGGAAAAGCAGTTGCAAATATTTATACAGCACACCTCTAAAATATATAATTAGAAATCATCTAAAATATATAAAGACATTTATCAAATATAAAAGTAAAAGAGGGAAAATACAAACTGAGTCTGGAGCATCTTGCAATGTCTCAAAGATGTGCTCAAGAAGCAAGTGATGGCATGTCAAAGAGAGAGAGAACACAAACTACAAGAGCTCCTGATGGCAACACTGGAAAAGTTTGAGTAATGAAATAAATAACATAGCACTGGATTATAACCCAAATTATAAGATAAATAGACAGGAGTCCATACTTACATAGATAAATGATGGAACAAATAAGTAGGAGAGAAGAAACAAACCTTCCTTCCAAACACTTTTTGTAGGTAGCACCTCCTCCCCTCCAATTTGGTGGATCTTAACCACCCCTTCCCAACCCTTGAATGTAGGCTGGACTTAGTAAGCTCCTTCAAAAGAGTAGAATATGGAAAGGGGGGAATAACATAACTTTACGGTAGAAAAACCTAGCAAACTATATTGGTCAGACACATATATTAAAAAATTAAAAAGCCTGTAAGGATTCACATTAAAGTAAAAAATGGTGATTAACTTTGTTAGCACACAGGGGTAGAAAATGTGATATAGAAATATCTGGAGAGAAGACAGGAGTGGTTCTTTTTGAAAATAATATACTTCCCCATCAACAGATGAATGCATAAAAAAGATGTGGAACAAATATACAGTGGAATATTACTCAGCCATAAAAAGAATAAAATAATGCCATTTGCAGCAGTATGTATGGACCTAGAGATTATCATACGAAGTCAAGTAAATCAGACAGAGAAAGACAAATACCATATGACATGAGATGTGGGATTTAAAAATGAAACAAATGAAATTTACAAAATAGAAATAGAACTGCAGATATTGCAGCCAAACTGATGGTTACCAAAGGGAAAACATGGGGGAGAGGGATATATCAGGACCTTGGGATTAACATACACATACTACTATATACACACTACTATATATAAGATAAATAATCACTAAGGAGCTGTTTATAGCATAGGGAACTCTACTCAGTATTTGTGGTAACCTATATGAGGAAAGAATCTGAAGAAGAACGAATATACACATATGTGCCATTGAATCGTTTTGCTGTACACCTGAAAGTAACATAAAATTTGTCAATCAACTACACTCCAATAAAATAAAAAGAAAATAATACACTTTCTTTCCTTATATAATTAAAAAGAAATTTAAAATTCCTAACCATCTTGTGTATTTATTGAAAATAATCAGTTCTTTGACTCTTACTCTGAGAAATTTAGTAGGTCTGGGTTGGGGACCAGAAATAAGAATTATTAACAAATGAATCAGATGAGTCTATTGTGGTGGGCACAGTAGATATTGCACTTGAGAAAACAGAAGAGAATAAGTACATTTTAAATTTGTATTCCATGTATTACTTACAACTCTGAGCTGGACAGTTTTAATGTCATATATTCCCACAACCAACATTAGGATTTGAAAGGAACTAAATTCTGATTCAAATGAGACAGAAGACAAAGATGAAGGCAAATGGGAGATAAAAATATCACCTTTATTACATACAAAGATGGCATTGGATCATGTGGCTTATAGCTGTAGACAGGTGATCTTTGCAATATTGAATTACAGACTTAAATAGATTTACCTACCAGTCATACTGGGCAGCTTTCTGCTTTTACCTCATGCAAAGAGCATTTGCTGTCTTCAGCTAGCTTCACCTCCATAGGTCAGAAGAAAGGACTATCCATATATTCTTGAACATATCAAAGATAATTCATCCCTCCTCCTGAGAGGAGCAATGAGTGAGGGGCTGCAGAGAGGCCAAGGATGTTAATTTAGTGGAGTTCTTTCTACACAGAAATAAGCATATTGGACTAGGGAATGACTGAACTCCGAACAATATAGGATGATGTGAGAAAAAAAAAATGATGTTATTCAAAGAAGCTGCTCCCTTAGAGGCAGTTATATCATTTAAAGGCATCAATTCATAAAAATTGATGCTTCAAATTTTAATCCAGTTTTCTCCATAGGTTATTAAAATTGAATTTACACATGTTATTAATATGTATGAGAGATCAATGAAATAATGGTCCTGAAATTTTCACTTGTTATATCTGAGACCTTGCATGGACCTGACCCACACTTGTTTTGGGCCTAACCACAGATATTTTGGCCAATGCAATTTGAAAATGGGACTTAAAGTCCTTTTTCATACTGAGTTTTGGAACCTCTGCCAGTGCCACCATTTGAGTAGGGCTGGGCTAGCCTAAGGGATGATCAGAGCCAGAGAGCCAAGACACCCCACTGCTCCAGCTGACACATTGCACCATAACCACCAGACCTGTGAACAAAGTCATCTGACACCAGTCAGCCCCAGATGAACTTGCCAAATGACTGCAGTCAGTCACATGAGAGAACCCAGATGAGGTCATGAGAAGTCGGGCTTGAACTAGAAAAAGACCCACCCTGCAGTACTGCTAACTAATAAAATGGCTAAGACATTGAGTTCTTGAAGTAGTGAGCTTTTGAGTGTGCATGATGCTCTGCATGGCTTCAAGAACATAATAAAATCATATCCTGCAATTTTCCTTTTATATTTTGTGTGGCAATTCTGAAACATCCTAATACTGAAACTTTAAACCCTGTTTTAAGAACTTTACGAAATTAAAGTAGACAAAATTCAAAGGTCAATCAGTTTAAAGCTACAGGGTTTGTTTTTTGTGACGTCCTCTTGACACTCACACACAAATTATGTGAACATACTTTAGGTGAATGCAACTTTGACAAGAGACCTCAGTGTGACTAGGTTAACGGCTGTGCGCTCAACATGTATAGGCATTTTCGTCTTCAGGATCACGCATCCAGACAATACTGAGAAACCTGCAGTTTCAGTATGCCTTGAGGTATGGTTTAAAGAATTCATTATCAAATGTGGTAGTTGCAAACACGTTTCTATCAAGTATTGGTTTGAACTGTATATTGGTGGGAGCTGTTTGAATAGTCACACACAACCAATCGTTCACATCAGTTTGCATTTGAAACAGGTAAATGTGATTTGCTTCCTCTATGGATTGGGGGAACTTTGCCTATAAGTAACAGAATGTTATTTAATATCCCAGGGTTACCCAGAAAAAGGGTCATCAAAATGGAACCATCATCTGAAACAGATCTGTAAAAAATGAATTCAGGTACTATCTGCCAGGAATAACCACACACTATCTTCCAATTCACAGGCATCTGGAGACCAAAACCCATCCCCTATTTCATCCTACTGGAAGCTCAGTGACTTACCAAACCTGGAGCTGGGACAACAAGAATTCAAAACCAACACCAATAATCCTCTCATCCTCTGCTTATTGGTTCTTCTCTCCAGTTTATTCAAGCTACTTTGGAGATCTTTGGCTCAATGCCACAAAACTTGGCTAACACATACCCTTGGTTATTAAAAATCAAAGTTATTTTTTAAAAAATCTGCTATGTGGAAAAATATTCAGAAGGATAAGTTGACACAATTGAAGCCTTTCATTAGTTTTAAGTTGTAATGTGCCTCATAAAAATCTCCAAAGCTTAAAGGGAATAAATAACTTTGCCAAAATCAGTCTTCTGAAATAATGTGTCTGATAATGTGATAAATAATAACATGTTGAAGAATCACCAACAAGAACTACAACTCCTTAAACATTTGCACCTATTTAAGCCATTATTTTTATATTGGCACAGATGTAATTCTCTCTGCAGATATTCCTAATGCTTAAAAATTAGGCAGTGGCATCCATTTTGCTTACTTGTAGTGGTGTGATTGTCATTAAAGGAATACGTTCAATTCTTTTACATTTACATTCCAACGAGCAAAACAAAATTCAGACTCCTTATTGCAAAATTCAGACTTAAATTGAAGAAAGTAGGGAAAACCACTAGATTATTCAGATATGACCTAAATCAAATCCCTTAAAATTAGAAGGTGGAAGTGACAAATAAATTCAAGGGATTAGATCTGATAGAGTGCCTGAAGATGGATGGAAATTTGTGACACTGTACAGGAGGCAGTGATCAAGACCATCTGCAAGGGAAAGAAGTGCAAAAGGCAAAATGGTAGTCTGAGGAAGCCTTACAAATAGCTAAGAAAAGAGAAGCAAAAGCAAAGCAACATTTAGAACTAGACATGGAACAATAGAGAAAAGGAAAGATATACCCATTTGAATGCAGAATTCCAAAGAATAGTGAAGAGATAAGAAAGACTTCTCCAGCAATCAATGCAGAGAAATAGAGGAAAACAATAGAATGGGAAAGACTAAAGATCTCTTCAAGAAAATTAGAGATATGAAGGGAATATTTCATGCAAAGATGGGGACCATAAAGGACAGAAATGGTAGGGACCTACCAGAAGCACAAGATATGAGGAAGAGGTGGCAAGAATACACAGAACTTTACAAAAAAAGATTTTCATGACCCAGATAACCACAATGGTGTGATCACTTACCTAGAGCCAGACATCTGGTATGTGAAGTCAAGTGGGACTTACAAAGCATCACTGTGAATAAAGCTAGTGGAGGTGGTGGAATTCCAGTTGAGCTATTTCAAATCCTAAAAGATGATGCTGTGAATGTGCTATACTCCATATGCCAGCAAGTTTGGAACGCTCAGCAGTGGCCACAGGACTGGAAAAGGTCACTTTTCTTTCCAATCCCAGAGAAAGGCAATGCCAAAGAATGTTCAAACTACCACACAACTGCACTCATCTCACACACTAGCAAAGTAATGCTCAAAATTCTCCAAGCCAGGCTTCAACAGTACATGAACCATGAAATTCCAGATGTTCAAGATGGATTTAGAAAAGTCAGAGGAACCAGAGATCAAATTGTCAACATCTGTTGGATAATCGAAAAAGCAAGAGAATATCAGAAAAAAAACATCTACTTCTCCTTTATTGATTACACCAAAGCCTTTGAAAAATCACAACAAACTGTGAGAAATTCTTAAAGAGATAGGAATACCAGACCACCTTACCTGCCTCCTGAGAAATCTGTATGCAGTTCAAGAAGCAACATTTAGAACTGGACATGGAACAATAGACTGGTTCCAAATTGGGAAAGGAGTTTGTCAAGGCTGTATATTGTCACCCTGCTTATTTAACTTATATGCAGAGTACATTATAAGAAATGCTGGACTGGATGAAGCACAAGCTAGAATCAAGATTGCCAGGAGAAATATCAATAACCTCAGATACGCAGATGACACCACCCTTATGGCAGAAAGTGAAGAAGAACTAAAGAGCCTCTTGATGAAAGTGAAAGAGGAGAGTGATAAAGTTGGCTTAAAGCTCAACATTCAGAAAACTAAGACCATGGCATCTGGTCCCATCACTTCATGGCAAATAGATTGGGAAACTGTGCAAAAAGTGAGAGACTTTATTTTTGGGGGGCTCCAAAATCACTGCAGATGGTGACTACAGCCATAAAATTAAAAGACACTTGCTCCTTGGAAGAAAAGCTAGATAGTATATTAAAAAGCAGAGATATTACTTTGCTGACTAAGGTCCATCTAGTTCAAAGCTATGGCTTTTCCAGTAGTCATGTATTGATATGAGAGTTGGACTATAAAGAAAGCTGAGCACCAAAGAATTGATGCTTTTGAACTGTGGTGTTTGAGGAGACTCTTGAGAGTCCCTTGGATTGCAAGGAGATCCAACCAGTCCATCCTAAAGGAAATCAGTCCTGAATATTCTTTGTAAGGACTGATACTAAAGCTGAAACTCCAATCCTTTGGCCACCTGATGCAAAGAACTGACTCGTTGGAAAAGACCCTATGCTGGGAAAGATTGAAGGCAGGAGGAGAAGGGGATGACAGAGGATGAGGTGGTTGGATGGCATCACCAACTCAATGGACATGAGTTTGGGCAAGCTCTGGGAGTTGGTGATGGACAGGGAAGCCTGGTGTGCTGCAGTCCTTGGGGCTGCAAAGAGACAGACACAACTGAACATTGAACTGAACTGAACTGAACTGAGCAAATAACTCAAACCAGAAGATGTTTCTTGTGCACAAATGTAAGCATGCATGTTCACACCAGGAAATGAAACCTGAATCTTTTGATCCACTGCAAAATGCTAATTGTGAATATTATACCACCTTATGTGAAATCCCAGCTTAAAGAGTGATAGACTTTTCAAGTGTTATTTGTGGAAGGAAGTGGTTCTGAATATTGGTGATTTGTCCTTTCTGCCTACCTTCTGAGACAGGTAAATTATCTAGTTTGTAACTAGAAAAATTAGATATTCTTCATCAATTCTACTTATTGTTAGCTTAAATTGCTGCAAAACCTTTAAAATTAGAACACAGTGGTTACCTCTGCCATTGAAGAGAGTGGTAGATGGGAGGACTGATCACTGCAAAAGTACACAAAAGAGCTTTCTGCAGTGAAGGAACGTTTCCTGGATCATAACTGGGGCAGTTTCATGGGTGTGTGCATTTGCCAAAACCCACTGAACTGTACACTTACAATCCATATTGCATTTTAAAAAGAGAAAACAATAAAGACAAGGGGCCAGATTGAGAAGGGCCTTACAGGTTATGGTGAAGGATCTAGATTTCACTATGTCTAAGGTGAAAATTCACTAAAGGTTTTCTAGCAAACCAAAGATGTGATCTCATGTTTTGAGAGGTGGACTCTGTCTGTGATGTGGTCAATGTACTGGAGCAGGGCAAAGCTTGAAGTCAGGATACTCCAGGGGATATTGCAAGAGTTCAGGAGTGACTATTGAGGGCTTAATGGAGGTGGTCGCAGTGGGGCTGTGGAGAAGTGATGGTGCTTCTGCCTTGGAGCTTATGCTCAGCTGCTGTGTTCTCCCTGCTTATCATGGGAAGCAGTTACATCCCAGCTGCTGCGAAGCTTTGATTGCCAGAACTCAGGTGTTCATCATCTTTGGGATTGGTATCTTCTAGAAAGAGCCACTTGTTCCTTTCCTGAGGCAGCCCAGACACAATGGTAAGTGGATGCATAGGTGCACAGACCTGGCTCTCTGGATCCAACACAAGAGGGACAACTTTGAAGGCCTATTCCAGTCTTAGAGTTCCCTGCAGTGTTGGGAGCTTCTCTCTTTGCTCATCCTGCTTCTGTTTCTTTCCCCACACAGGTGTTGAACCTTAAAGCATTTTCTACTAAATGCTCATCTTTGTTTCAGAATCCACCTTGTGGAGAACCCAATCTGTGATGCTTTGCAATAGACGTTGATTTCTTTTTTCATGTAAAACTGAAAGGTATATTTCAGGGATCTCATCAGCTCATCCAGTGATATATGGTGGGTTGTATGGTCTGGAAATATCAGGCAATAATGAGTGCCCTCCAGCCACTTTTTTTCAACTGGCTGTGGGACGCAGTCCCTCAGCTTCTGTGGTTTTCAGTTCCATCTGCTATAAAATAAGAAGGAATTTAATCAAAGGAGACACTCTGGAAAAAATTTTTTACAACTCCATGATGAAATTTTTTAGAAACATTTAAAGTAACTGAAAATCAACTTATCATTTTGTTAATGGTACTAGGATCTCAAGTTACCTTGATTCACTCCATTTACTAGCTGTTTCTCAATGGTCGTGTTTATTTTTAAAAGGCACATAGGAGACAGGAAAAGGTATGATACTAAACTAGCCAGTTCTACAAATTGCAAATCTGATAAGATTTAACTGGAGAATATTGCTGTGATTAATGAATAAAGTCAATTTCTTGGCCTTTCATTTTGTGTTTTTTTTGATTCTATTTTTGAGTATTCCATACCTGCCCAAGTGATTCTTAATGACTTCAAGTCACTGCCTGGCATAACTTGCTGTCCCATGTCTTGATCTTCTTCCATGCTATTTGTTTAAGACAAACCTGTTTTAGTCTCAAGACCTTTAGATATATTACCTCTGCCTGAAACACTCTTAACTCAGCAGAGTTAACTCCCACTCATCTTTTGCATGTCAGCTGAGAAGTTACATCTGAAAGGGAATTTCTTTCTTCATCACCAGGACTGCCTTGTGATTTCTACCTACTTGGAACTCTCCCACAGCCTTAGTCTATACTGGGGGAGACTTCTAAGAAATTACTACATGTAACCCTACATGTGTGCAAGAGTGACATTGAACCCCACTCTGTTTTCAATAACAAGTAAGTTATTTGAAAAATTGTTTTAGTTACTATCAATTATATATTATTTACAATACACTTCAAAACAAGCTAACATATACCAGAGGGTCATTATACATAAAACAAATTTGGGATGTTTGCTTGAACTTCATACAGTATAGTAAGGAAAAAAGAGTGAATCATGTTAATGAAAACCCTGATTTCATAAGTTTAACTATCCTTTGAAAACTTTCACTTTGGAGGTTGGATAGGGGAAGGAAGCAACAATTACAAATGCAGCCATCCTTGATGTCTGAAGATGCCATCAAAGAATGAAATATTGTATTAATCTCCACAGCCATTTTCAGTGGTAGACTTAAGCTATCTGGGTGGAAATTCTTTGACACTTCATTCCTTGAGAAGTAGGGTCTGTCCTCTGCACTTGAATCTGAGCAGTGTGACTGCAGTGACTAACAGAACAGGATAGAAGTGACATTGTGTGAGTTTCCAGTCTCAGGCCTTGAGAAGTAAGTGGTTTCTTCTTTCTGTTTAGATATCTTGAGCCTGCCATACAGCAGAGGTAATGTCGAGGTATTCCAGTCCTAGCTGAGCCGAGCCTTCTAGTCCTTTCCTCCAATAAGACAGACATGGAATGAAGCTATTTTGGACACAGTAAACCAGCCCATCCCCCACCTGAATACCACCAGTAACCACCACTGATACCATGTGGAACAAAGGAATCATCCAGCTGAGCCCAACCCAAATTTCTGTCCCACACAATTGTGGGATATGATAAAGTGGCTGTGGATTTTAGTCATTAAGGTTGAAGTAGATTGGTATGCAGAAACCGATAACCTAAGCACGCTTCTTCTCTGTTTTGTTTTCCCTTTTCTCACGGTTTTAATTTATCTTGTTGCAATGTTTCCATACCACTAAAGAAAACAAATGTCTTTTCTTTGTTTCAAAGTCCTCTTATATACAAAGAGTCAAAGAGAAGCTTAACTGAAAAGGAGACCATTCATCATTTATTGGTTATTTATTCCATCATTTATTGGTTAGGTATAAAGTATTAAAACACAAACCCCATGCTTCTCTAGGATGATTGATAGGATTTATAGTAAGGCACCCTGTTTTAGAGGAGCATTCACTTTGAATGTAACTGCCTCCTCCTTGCTCTTTTTTTATTGCTAATGTTGAAGGAAATTTAACATTCTTAACCCATGCGTAAAATAGCTAGCTAGTGGGAACCTGCTCTATGGCAGAGGAAGCTCAGCTCGGTGCTCTGTGGTGACCTAGATGGATGGGATGGGAGGCAGGTCCAAGAGGGAGGGGATATATGTATGCGTATAGCTGACTCACTTCCTGGTACAACAGAAACTAACAACATTGTAAAGCAACTATACCCCAATAAAAAAGCATGGTATTCGTTATATACAATGATAGTGATATTTGTTGTCACATATTTGCTACAGCTGATGTATGGGATGGGGTGGAATGCTTAGCTAGTCCTGCTCTGATTCACACACCCTTCCTAATTCCTCCATCCAACCCTCTTTGCCCTCACATTTTGCTGTGATAATCAAGGGATTCTCAAAATGTGTCTCACAATCTACTTGTACCAAAACACACATTTGCTGGCACAATAAGCTTTCTGATTAGAATTCCAGGAAGGACGGCTTAGCAATCTACATTTAAAAAGCTCCCAGGTGATTGTGTTCCTCGGATTAGTATCTTTGGGGACATTTTACTGTCTTTTCCTCTTAGCCCCCACTCTCTCCCCTGAATTATGGCATTTCAGTAGGATTTTTTTAAATACGGTTTAACAGCCTTAATCTGTTGTGGCTTCCAATTTATCTTTTCTTTCCCATTGTTTCCTGGGTTCTTTTCTGTGTTCTGTCACTTTAGTTCTCCTTTGCTTCTTATTGTTTGACTCACTAATCAAAGAGCTCTGCAAGTTGGACACAACTTAGTGACTGAACAACAGCATATAGTATTTAAACCTATAGGCTTCTTTTTTGGCTAGGTATTTGTTTTTGTTTCCATTAAAGGTTTGGAGTGTATCTCTCTCAAAGATATTATTACTGCAGCCACTTAAAACACATAAAGGGGGCAAACCTCCTCTTCTGCTCTTCAGGGAACTAACTGTGGAAATATGTTAATGATCCTTAGATTACCACTTATTCCTTGAGAGCTTGCTTGAAGGTTCTAGCAGGGGAGCACAGCTACTCGTATACCCTTGAGCGAAGAGCAGTCCTCCTCTATCAGGGATGGTTGTCGTCTTCGACTGAGCATGCAGCTTTGGCAGGGAGTTGGGGGGGTGCTGGGGGGCCCACATGGAGCCGTGAGGGAGGAAGGGGACACTTGCCTAGCCAGCTAGATCAGCTGAATCAACCCTGGCAATCAGTGGGGTGGCAGATGTCACAACCAGATTGCCCTCACATCCTACCACTTATTCCGGATTCCCATTGTTTCAGTTAGCTGGAAAAAAAAAAAAGCCTGCCTGATCCGATTCTGCCCTGCCTCTGAAGATTTTGCGGATTGTCCATTTTTCAGAACAAACCTGTGTCTTTTCCCCACACAATCTGGTAAATATTATAATATTTAAGCGTCACAAGGGCATTGACGCATAGCTGAACTCTGGACTGGCCAATCAAGACTCACAAGGAGCAGGTTTCAGGAAACCAAGATGTGTCCTCAGCCACCTGAAAAAATATGCAGCAACTCAGGTTACATCTGGAATTCATTGGGTATTTTTCTCTGTCTCTTCCTGGTCAGTTTTCTCACCACTCTCCCCATGAAAATGCGGCTATCTAGGTGAGTTCGTGCACATGCTCTGGTTCAGTTTTCCAAGGAGCAGGTATTGATCACTGCCATAGTTCAAAGCAGGGCCTTGAGTGTTAAGGTGGGAGTGGGGGTCTTTCAGAGCAGTAGGGAGAAGTGGGAGGAGCCCCCTTAGCAGCTGGGATTTTTGAACTCCCAGGTAATGCAGAGAATGCAATGATTTATGAAGTGTACTGTATCAAGTAACAGTAAGATTGTGTGGTACCATTTAGACCATACTGTATTTCTCCAAACATAGTGATTTCATTTTTTACCTTAACAGTTACTCTGCAGTCTATAAAATATTTACATTGCCTTTCTAAACATATATTTACTGTACAGCCTATAAAATATTTATGTGAATTTCTCTAAAGATACTGTATATGGTATAGTATTTTTATTCTTTTTTCCCCTTCCTGAACCATGCACGCAGTGAACTGGGACATTTTTGAAACCAAGGACAGTGGCAGTTAAGAAGACACAATGCAACAGAAAGAAGAGATGGGGTCTTTGTTCTTGTTGGTCTTATTCTCACCTGCCCAAGTGCTGTAGACCTGTGTTGGCAGAGAAGATAAGATATCAGGTGCTTTGGGTTCAACGTGAAGGACTGAAATGGAAAGTCAATATACATCCATACAAATTTCAAAGAAAGGAAGGATCGCATCTGTGTGTATTCACACAAACACATATAGGCACACACACACACATGCTCCTAAGAAATAAAATGAGTTGTTCATCTGGCTTGATTGCCTAGAGTAGGGACTTTTTGCTCTCTGATTTGGCTAAATAATTGTTATTCTCTTTCCTCACTTGGTTGAGTCCTGAGAAATTTCCCTATGATGAAGGAAAAATGTGAATGGGAGAACTGAGGCATTTATTGAGAAAGTGTGGCCTTATAAACACTACCACTATCCCCAAATCTTTAATAAAATTTTTACAACATTCCGAGTAGAAAGAATTTGACTGAATTTCCCAAAGATCAATTTTTCAAATAATTGATAAACTTTTCACATCATTTGGAATAAATATACTGACACAGAGCCTATGTTTATGGGTTGCCAATAATCAAGTGAAAAATTAAGAAAAACAGTCAGTCATGAGAATGTTTTGTCTTCATGCTAGCAATTTAGTTTGAAGTGATCCAGTTAGGATCCAGACTTGGATCGTTCTTTGGAATGCACAGTATCACTAGCTCTCTGTATTATAGAGAAAATGGGCTTCACATGCATAAACTCAGGATGGAGGGGGATGGGGTGGAACTCATTAAAAACCATTTAACGCTAAACTAAATGTCAGCATACTTTGAAAGAGGCCTATTAGTTAATGTACACAAGAAGTTATCAGTATTTATGATAAGCCAAAGAAACCAAACAGTGAAACCCATTACATAGTGCTTATAAGACACTTGAGTTTTAAGAAATGTTTTAGATAAATTAGATTGGAATTGACAGAAAGAAAAATAGCTCTTATGGAGAAGGATTTTTATTTAGACCCCTTACCTGGAGCCAAAAATCCTGAGTTTTGACTGATTCTGAATGACTAACTTGTCTGCAATGAATGGATAACCTCATAGCAGGACAGATAAAACATAATTACATTACAACCAGAAGGTACTTTTTGTTGTTGTTTTTATGGATATAATAGACAAGATCCTCACCAAGACATAAATAATGCTATTGTTTCCAAAGGCTGCAATTTAAAACCTCCCTTTCTTCGTAGAATCAGTTAGCATTAAAGTAAAAAAGCAGTTCTGGTACATACTTCTGATAATCTGGCTTGATCTAAGACTAACATTAAGAACTTTCAGAGTAATATGAATTCTTTCAAAGGGGCCTGCAGTAAATACAAGGATGTAATCTCTGGCAGTGTTCTACAGTGACAGTTGAGAGAGGAAAACCATAAGATCTGATAGTTGAAAAGGACATGGATAAGGAAAATTAGTGGGTCTACCCCCAAAACAGGACAGAGTGGATGATCACTCCACATCAGAGAAATATCTGTAGAAAGGCCCAACATTTTTATAAATAGATAATACAGAATACAGTAATAGGCCCTATTATGTTATCATAAAACATTTTAGATGTAAAATATTAAAATGGATATGATTACCAGCTATCATCAATGGAAGGGAAAAAAAGTGATACTTAGGCATATGTCAAATTTTAATCAATTTAGATATTTGTGAGGCCTCTATTATTAACTAATTGAAAACTATGCTTTGGGTAATTGAATGATTTGACCTCATATAAAACTTTTGGATAAAAGCCAATTAAATGCCAGAGAACATATTTGAAGCTGATAATTTCAGTTTTAGTGTACTTAATCTTAAATGATTCTTTCAGCTAGTAATTAGATAGCAGAACCTGTTTTGTTTAGTACGGTCACTGTTAGACCATAGTAACAAAAACATGTTACTGGTATCAGGAAGAATCTTAATCATTTTGCATCTCAGTTAGCAGGAAACTATTTACTTAGATCATCCAAAAGTCAAATAAAATTATCAGGATGAGTTAAAGGAAGGGGATCCAAAATAAAAGTATTAAATTTATATCTTTTAATTTTTTGTCTCAATTTTTATGACTTTCAACTAAACTCTAGTAGTTAAATAACACAATAATTGCTAAACATTTTATGAATTTCTATTATTTATCAAATACTGCTCTACATTGTCTATAAGTCGAAAGTGAAGTTGCTCAGTGATGTCCAACTCTTTGCGACCCCATGAAGCCTACCAGCCTTCTCCATCCATGGGATTTTCCAGGCAAGAGTACTGGAGTGGGTTGCCATTTCCTTCTCCAGGGGCCCTTCCTTACCCAGGGATCGAATCCTGGTTTTCTGCATTGCAGGTAGACACTTTACCCTCTGAGCCCCCAGGGAAGCCCACATAGGCATACATTTATTTAATTCTCAAAATAATTGTAGGAGGCTGGTACCGCTGTGATCCCCACTTCACAGATACAGAAACCGAAGCTTAAAGTTTATACCTGGCCCAATATCACATATCAAATAAATGGGAGAGTCAAGATTTGAATGTAGACATACTATACTGCATTTGGTTTAACCCAAGTAACCTGATAAAGTAGCCTCCAGACAGTGAGTGTACTATCAAACTTTTTGTGTACCCAAAGTAAATACCTCTTTATTCAGAAAATGCTAATTGTGATGTTATAGTAGATTATAAAGGGAAATAATTATTAAATGATACAGATATGGCAACATTTAGAAGAGAAGGAAGGATCAGAAAGAAGTGCGTGTATGGTGAGGAAGAATGTGAAGGGAGGTATCGAGGATGGAGACAAGACAGACATTAAAAAAAGAAAACGATTTAAGGAAGAAAATGCCTCCTTTTAGTTCACAAGAATCATACACAAAGCGAGATAGTTCTAAAAACGGGAAAAGTTAAAAGGAGGCGTGAATTATACCCTATTTGTTCTACGTCTTGACGACTGACGTGGCTTCTTTTCTCCCCAGGAGCCCATTAAAATGTCTACAGTAACATCACTTTGATATCCACAGATCAGCCCTTGAACTCTCGGCATTTGATATTGAACACCTGTCTGTTAGGAGAATAGTTTGTGAGTGGATATTCTCAGGTACCACGTTATAAAATAGATAACACAATATTTCTGGACCAAGTTTGCCTTATTTCAAAATAAAGATTGCTTTGTGAACTTTTGGAGACATTGCTAGATTTGCCACTTAAGGACAGCTAAGTTTAAATTTTGGCCTTTCCACTGATTAGATATCTGATTTTCTGAAAGGTCTACAAACATTTCTCTAGCTTTCTTTCTAAAGTATTTTTAAAAGTTAGAATGAATGATTAGCTTTTATTATTGTTGTTTAGTTTTAGAGTGAACATAAAATCAGTGAGCAATGGAGAAACAGACATAGAGAATAGACTTATGGACATGGGGAGAGGGAAGGAGAGGGCGAGAAAGAGTAACATGGAAACTTACATTACCGTATGTAAACTAGATAGCCAACAGGAATTTACTGTATGGCTCAGGAAACTCAAACAGGGACTCTGTATCAACCTAGAGGGGTGGGATGGGGACGGAAATAGGAGGGAGGTTCAAGAGTGAGGGGATATATGTATACCCATGGCTGATTCATGTTGAGGTTTGACAGAAAATAACAAAATTCTGTAAAGCAATTATCCTTCAATAAAAAATTAATTAAAAAAATCTGTGAAATGATCATTTGCTTTCACTTATTAAAAGTTTCAAAGACAGGTCATAATCTTTTTCCTCTCATCCAGGAATATTATTCAATAACTATACATAACTGAACTGCACAGTTTCAGTTCACAAACACCTATAACCACATTATCTGCCTTATGTATAATAAATGATTTTAAGACATCAAAAAGAAGAAGAAGTAAATATCATACAACAAAGTTATGCTTCATCAAACATGTCATTTATCACTTTATAATCTAACACTTTGGGTTATATTATGTTCAGACAATGTATACATAGTTAAAATGTATACATAGCTAAAATCAGCCAAAGTCCAAAATTACTATAGTCAAAGGACAGTTATTTTATATCTGTTGCTGTAACAATTTGAAGACCCCATCACCTGTTATTGGTCCCTTAAATTAAGCCTGGTTTGACTTCAAGGAACAGAAACCTTTTAGTTCTGTGCCAAGAAAAAGGGGAGTCCATGGTAAACCAAGCTTCCAAACATAGAGTCAAAAATAGTTGGCTCTTCTGTAAACCGTAGCTGGGTAGATGTAAGAAACAGAATCAGTTGCGGGTTTCCCAAGGGTCACATAATGTCCTTACTCCATTTCTCAGCCTCTGCATGCTTTATTTCAGCTCTAGTTATCTTGATACTGTCTGTCTACTCTTTCACTAGACTGGCTTTCATTGCTTACACATGGTCCAACATGGTGACCTCAAGTTTATTTGATCTTACAGATCAGATATTCCCATTTGCTGACTGCAGCCCTGATTTTCAACTAAGGAAGCATGATTACTCCAGATGGCACATGTATGTCTGACTCTTTAGTGATGGAGAGGAAGGGCATGGGAAATTTAAATATCCATCCTTCATATTTCAATAAGAAATTTATATTTGGAAAACCTAATCAAAGTTTTGTCATGCAAATTATGGAAACTAAAGCACCATCAAGTTTTCTTGGGGAATGAGAAAAAATATTAGAATTCAGAGGCATACTTGATTGAAATCTGTTCCCATGTTTTTTTGGTTCAAATTCTTGAGAGAGAGAGAATTAGTTGGCTGACTCAGTCTAGGTAGCCAATGAATCAACTGGCCAGGGTAGGTTTTTCAACTCTGATCAAGTTTATTTGCTGTGACAAAAAAATGGATCCTGTAGAACAAACTTGACTTTCAGTGGGGAATATGGAGGTTGGAGTTCCCAGAGATGAGCACTGTGGGTGGTTAGTTTTCCCCCCAAACATATTAACTATACAGCTACAGTGATTGAGTTTCATGAAAAGATAAGTTTGAAGGAAGGTGCTTAATTTAAATAAATCAGTAACTGAGAAAAGATCACTCTGTGCAGGAGATATTTCAAAAGCAAAACTATCCAAAATGGAGTTCATACAATAGGTTTCGAGGGTAATGGCCATGCTAACAGCTTTATGGCTGATTAGCTTTTGAGGAAGGGCTTGAAGCAGTTTTGCAACCAAATTCACAGATGCAATTGCTCTCAGGACCACATTCTTTGCTGCCAATGAACATTTCTGTTGGGAAAGGATTTCTGGCTGAAAGTTACCAAGTTTGCAAAATATATTTAACCATTAGGAAAAAGTAGCTGGATCCTGCTAGAAAGGAAGAAGCTCCAGGCCTACTTATGCTCTCAGCAGATTTTCTTCCAAATGTGGTTTTCCGGCTTGAAATGGAGAATAGATTTGTGAAAGTCAAAGTCGTTCAGTTGTGTCCGACTCTTTGCGTCCCCATGGACTATACATTCCATGGAATTCTCCAGGCCAGAATACTGGAGTGGGTAGCCTTTCCCTTCTCCAGGGGATCTTCCCAACCCAGGGATTGAATCCAGGTCTCCCACACTGCAGGTGGATTCTTTACCAGCTGAGCCACAAGGAAAGCCCAAGAACACTGGAGTGGGTAGCCTATCCGTTCTCCAGCAGATCTTCCCGACCCAGGAATTGAACCAGGGTCTCCTGCATTGCAGATGGATTCTTTACCAAGTGAGCTATGAAGGAAGCCAGAATAGATTTGTACCTGTCTCTAAAAGATAGGGATTCATGTATTCAACATTTCCAAAAGAATGTGCTTTTGGAAACAGGCCTTTACTTTTGTCCTTATTTTTCCAAGGAAGTAACTAAGTAACTTTTGCTGGGAACCAAGAAAGGCAAATAAAGCCCTCAAAGGAGAGGTGTGTGTGTGTGTGTGTATGTGTGTGTGTGTGTGGATGTGTGTGTGTGGATGTGTGTGTATAGCACAGAAAGATAGAGATGGGAGGAAGAAGGGAGGCTATAGAGGACAGTGATGAACACTAGCTTTTCTTTATTACTTTACTCTCAATGGCTATTCCATATAACCTCCTCCTAAATATGTAACTTCTTCTCCTAATGTATCTGAGATATGGGATAAGGAAAGAAGGCATGCAGGACTCCTGATTACTAGGGAGTAGAAAGGAAATCAGTAATTTCAGTAAAGTGGGATGGTTCAGGAAACCACCGAGTTCCTTTTTAGGGGAAGAGAATGCTCTGAGGAATCTTCTTTTTTGTTTCTCACTATTGACATCCTCATGTGATATGTACATGTCACACTACTGTGTGTGACCCAGATAGAATTATGTGCAGCGCTTTTATGGTTCTCACTCATTTCTCCTGTTTGGTGGAGATATGGGTGATCTTTTCGCATACAGATTTGTGACAAGGCTGGATCTTTCTCTGCCCAGGCCTGCTGAGACAGCTCCGGGTACGCCTGTTTTCGCTTGTCCCTCTGTTAGCCTTCCTGGCCGTGCTGTCAGTTTGTTTTGCCTCCAGGCTGAGCAGGGCCTCGCCCTTCCTGTGAATGCTTTGTCACTGCTTGGTCAGCAGGTTATCGCCTCTTCTGTCTCCGCAGTTTCTCCTCCGGCCTCACTTTCAAGTACACAGGGCTGTCCAGAGTATCCCAGCTGTTCTCTAGGATTAGCTAGTCTGTATTCCAAAGCCTTGAGGAAGAGCTTTGTTTTGTTCTTTAAACTTTTCATGAGGGTGTGAGGAACCGGGCTTTCGGAGGTCTCTGTGAGGGAGAAGATTCCTAGGGCTCATGCAGGCCAGAAGTCATGGGCTTGGTGAAAGCTGTTACTTTGTTTAGAGAACAGGCATGAGTCTGTTATTTTTGGGGACCCCAGAGGCTAATCACTCAGAGGAAGTTTGATCCTGTCCTGTCTGCAAGGGAACACTGCAGGGCCTTTGTCTTCTTGCTGCTGGCCCTTCCAGCACAGCCCTGCCTGCCTGGGTCTTCCCAGCATCCCCTGCTCACCCTCCCTGAGGCCGAGAAAACCTTCATGCCAGAACACACAGAGGTAGAAGGACCAGGGGACTTGCGATTGTGAGGTCCATTTATCAGGTTGTCTCAGAGCATGATCGTATAGGGGTTGACCTCTTGGTTTTCTGTCTATATTCACGAAAATCCTGCTGTCCATGGTTTTTAGAACATTCGTTTTCATTCCTCTATTGTGAAATATAATATACATTGAGAAAAAGTACAGAAAACATATTGGTTCAAGTTACTAAAATATTATAAAGTTACATACCTACCACTTTATTATTTGAAGTATTACTTCAGGCTGGGGGAAAAATAATCCTTTAAAATGTGCTCCCTTTGGACTTATGGAGAATAATTAGGAATGTATGCATAAAAATATGGATTTGACTTTTAATATCTCAATGGTGCAATTGTTATTTTATTTTCATATATTCTGTTGAGCGATTGACTCAATTATTTGCCTGTTGAACAAGCACCTCATGGTTATCTAAGAGGAATTTTTTATTCTAGGCAAACTCCCCTTATTAAATGGCTATATTTTAGCACTTTTTCCATCTTCTACAAAGGTTAACTCAAGAAAAACAAATGGGCCTGCCTATCAAGGAGGGCAAAATACAGGTTTTTATACTTAGAAGGAAATAAAGCAAAATTTAATCATTCTTCTCATTCCCATAAATAATGAATAACTTTACAGAGCTGACTAAAGTGACATATTTTCACTTCCATCAATAGTTACTGTGTGTCTACCATGTGCTAAGCATAGTTTTAGATGCCTGAACTATGTGAGTGAAGAAACAAATACCCCTGCTCTTATGGGACTTACATGACAGCAGTCAAGAAAAAGGTTGTAACGATAAACATAGAATATAGGCAACTCATACAATATGATAGAAGGTGATGAGTGCTGTTAAAAAATAGAAAACAGAGAACAGGGTCACAGAATTGGGATGCAGGGCTGGGGTGGGTGGGCAAAGTGCTGTATTAAATAGTGTCATCAGCCTAAGTCTTTTTGAAAAGATAAGATGTGATCAAAGGCTTGAAGAAGGTGAGGAGGGACTTAGCCCTCTGGATCTCTGGGGTAGAACATTCCAGAATGGCAGAGGGAAGAACTAAGCAAGGGCCATTGTAGCAGTGCCATGCTAAGTGTATCTGAGAAAGAGCAAGAGCAGGAGGCTGGAACAGAGGGAGTGAGGAATGGAGGAATGGAGGTAAGGACAGAGATCTGGGGAGTAATTTATATAGGGCCCCATGGGTCACTGTAAGGACTTCGGGTTTTGCTCTAGGAAAGTGGTGAGTGAGTCCTTTCAGGATTTTCAACAAAGGAAGTCATGATCTGATTCAATTTTTAAATGGGTATGCCAGTTAATAAGCTATTGACTCTCAACTCCAAACTCATCCTTCTTATATTTGCCTTTGTGATACTGGGTTTGGCACTCTGTGAAGCATGTTTCGGCTTTGCCACTTGTCCCTTGTTAGAGTTGGACAACAGGCAGTAAGAAAGGGGGAGAAGGGACTTACTCCTCCCTGTTGCCTTCCTGTGATCTTCCCATCTGCTTTCTTTCCTTAGAGATCTGAGCCACTAAGTATTAGAATTGCGTCTCTTGCCCCTGTTCCTCAGCCATGGTTGTTGCTTCCTGC
This sequence comes from Capricornis sumatraensis, assembly GCF_032405125.1. Classification (NCBI taxonomy): domain Eukaryota; kingdom Metazoa; phylum Chordata; class Mammalia; order Artiodactyla; family Bovidae; genus Capricornis; species Capricornis sumatraensis. The sequence continues at coordinate 39,100,948 of NC_091074.1, read as the reverse complement.
CCTTGCACTTTTTGCCTGTTCAGTTACTCAGTTAACACACGTATATCCAGTAGTCAGTTATTTATATTATATTCTCTCTGTTAACACAATTGGTGTGATTTCAGGTTTTTCCTAGTTAGGGCAAATAGAAGAATAGATTTTCCATCAGCCTAAGTGAGGAAAGTTGTAGGTGGAACAGTTTTAAGAGAAAACATAAAAAGTCCAATTTGGACCCTTCACTTATACAAACAGAGATGTCAGTTAGGCAACTGGATGTTAGCACAGAGCTAATTTTCATTCTTTTCTCTGTGGCCCCTGGGCCATGTGCACACTTTTCACTAGGCTAGAAATATTCATGGAGTGATTTATGATCTTGAAGTTAAACAAATTTAAGGATTGGAATCATTCAGTTAAGAATACAGATGTTGGAATTTGGACTAGATTCGAATCCCAGTTCTTCGGTCAAAGGGACATTGCATAAGATATGTGACCTCTCTAAGAAATCTCCATTTTATCATCTATAAAAAATAAGGGTAATAACACCAAAGCTTAACAGTCATCAGAAAGTGGAAATTAAAAGATAAAGTAGCATTTACATAGTAACCTTTGAGTGCAAAATGTCGCCCTCTGCAAAATGGGATGATGTCTATTTCATAGGCTTCTTTTGATTACTAGATCAGAAAATATAATGTGAATCACTGACCAGAGAGTCCTCTATGCAACACTCCCTCAAAAAATCTGAATTACCCTCTTGGCATGCTATCTTATTTTATCTTCCTAACATCTCTCCCATTTACAAATTTAACCGCATTTTTCAAAAATCATTCTGTATAGCATTAATTCCAGAGCATATTTATAGGGTTAACATAATAAAATCATGAGATTCCCTGGTGCCTCAGAGGTAAAGAATCCACCTGCAATATGGGAGATCCAGGTTTGATCCCTGGGTTGGGAAGACCCCCTGGAGAAGAGAATGGCTGCCCACTGCAGTATTCTTGCCCGAGAAATCCCATGGACAGAGGAGTCCGGTGGGCTGCAGTTCATGGAGTCACATAGAGTTGCGCACAACTGAATGACTAACACACACAATAAAGTCATAAACATATATTTAAATATGATTAACTAATATGTTCAAATGTGTTTATTACAAGCAGTATAAAAGTGTATTTTTATTCCTCACTCACCCTCTATACGTAGTGAGAGTAATCCTTCTCTGGTAGTGGACTCACTACTTTGACACTTTGAAAGGCTGATGACTGGTTTGCTCATTCTGAGTAACAAGAAGTGTCACAGTCATTTTAAGTCATAAGCATATCCCAATTCCCATTCAGGTATGACCTAAATCTAATCCCTTATGACTACAGTGGAAGTGACAAACAGATTCAAGGGATTAAATCCGATAGACAGAGTGCCTGAAGAACTATAGACAGAGGTTCATGACATTGTACAGGAGGCAGGGATCAAGACCATCCACAAGGAAAAGAAATACAAAAAGGCAAAACAGTTGTCTGAGGAGGCCTTACAAATAAGCGAAAGGAAAGATAGACTCATTTGAATGCAGAGTTCCAAAGAATAGCAAGGTGAGATAAGAAAGCCTTCCTCAGTGATCAATGCAAAGAAATAGAGGAAAAAAATAGAATGGGAAAGACTAGAGATCTCCTCAAGAAAATGAGAAATACAAAGGAAACATTTCATGCAAAGATGGACACAATAAAAGACAGAAATTCTATAGACCTAACAGAAGCAGAAGATATTAAGAACAGGTGACAAGAATACACAGAAGAACTGTAAAAAAAATCTTCATGACCCAGATGATCACGATGGTGTGATCACTCACATAGAGCCAGACATCCTGGAATGGGAAGTCAAGTGGGACTTACGAAGCATCACTATAAATAAAGCTAGTGGAGGTGATGGAATTCCAGTTGAGCTATTTCAAATCCTAAAGATGATGCTGTGAAAGCACTACACTCCATATTGCAGCAAATTTGGAAAACTCAGCAGTGGCCACGGAACTGGAAAAGGTCATCTCATATGCTAGCAAAGTAATGCTCAAAATTCTCCAAGCCAGGCTTCAATAGTACATGAACTGTGAACTTCCAGATGTTCAAGCTGGATTTAGAAAAGGCAGAGAAACCAGAGATCAAATTGTCAATATCTGTTGGATCTTCGAAAAAGCAAGAGAGTTCCAGAAAAATATCTGTTTCTGCTTTATTGACTACACCAAAGCCTTTGACTGTGTGGATCACAACAAACTGTGGAAAATTCTTAAAGAGATGGGAATATCAGACCACCTGACCTGCCTCCTGAGAAACCTGTGTGCAGATCAAGAAGCAACAGTTAGAACTGGACATGGAGTACCAGACTGGTTCCAACTCGGGAAAGGAGTACGTGAAGGCTGTATACTGTCACCCTGCTTATTTAACTTATATGCAGAGTACATCATGAGAAATGCTGGTCTGGCTGAAGCACAAGCTAGAATCAAGATTGCCAGGAGAAATATCAATAACCTCAGATATGCAGATGACACCACCCTTATGGCAGAAAGTGAAGAATAAAGAGCCTCTTGATGACAGTGAAAAAGGAGAGTGAAAAATTTGGCTTAAAGCACAACATTCATAAAACTAAGATCATGGCATCTGGTCCCATCTCTTCATGGCAAATAGATGGGGAAACAGTGGAAACAGTGACAGACCTTATTTTTTTGGGCCCCAAATCACCGCAGATGGTGACTGCAGCCATGATATTAAAAGACGTATACTCCTTGGAAGAAAAGTTATGACCAACATAGACAGCATATTAAAAAGCAGAGATATTACTTTGCTGACAAAGGTCCACCTAGTCAAAGCTATGGCTTTTCCAGTAGTCATTTATGGATGGGAGAACTGAACTATAAAGAAAGCCCAGCGTCGAAGAATTGATGCTTTTGAACTGTACTGTTGGAGAAGACTCTTGAGAGTCCCTTGGACTGCAAGGAGATCCAAACAGTCTATCTTAAAGGAAATCTGTCCTGAATATTCATTGGAAGGACTGATGCTGAAGCTGAGACTCCAATACTTTGGCCACATGATGTGAAGAGCTAACTCATTTGAATAGACCCTGATGCTGGGAAAGATTGAGGGCAGGAGGATAAGGGGACTACAGAGGATGAGATGGTTGGATGGCATCACCGACTCAATGGTCATGAGTATGAGTAAACTTCAGGAGTTTGTGATGAATAGGGAGGCCTGGCTCAGAGGTTAAAGTGTCTGCCTCCAATGCAGGAGACCCAGGTTCAATCCCTGGGTCGAGAAGATCCCCTGGAGAAGGAAATGGCAACCCACTCTAGTATTCTTGCCTGGAGAATCCCATGGATTGAGGAGCCTGGTGGGCTGCAGTCCATGGGGTCACAAAGAGTCGGACACGACTGAGTGACTTTACTTTACTTTACTAGGGAGGCCTGGCATTCTGCAGTCCATGGCGTCACAAAGAGTAAGACACAACTGAGCAACTTAACTGATCTGAACTGATATCCCAATTCAGATATTAGAATAAATGTGTTAGTCGCTCAGTCATGTTCAATTCTTTGCAACCCCACAAACTGTAGCCATCCTGGCTTGTCTGTCTATGGGATTCTCAAGCAAGAATACTGGAGTGGATTGCTATTCACTTCTCCAGAGGATCTTCCTGACCCAGAGATTGAATCTGGGTCTCCTGAATTGGAGGCAGATTATTTAACATTTGAGCTATAGGTGCAGGTGGATTCTTTACTGTCTAAGCCACCAGGGAAGCCCAGATATTAGAATGCCCAGCCTAAAGACATAGCAGCAGGCTGCACATCATGCTTGGGCTGTAGCTATAGGCATCTCTGCCCTCTTGGTCCTTTACCATTCTTGCCCAGTATCCTCCACTGCCATTTGGCAAAACAATCTTGAAAGATCCCAGAAAATGACAACATATCTTCCAAGCCATTATTCTGCCTTTCAAAGTTCAGTCAACAGAAAAAAATTAATTAAATGTCTATGATTAAATCTAATTAAGCCCATCTTCTTTACCAGAATCTAGATACCTGGAATCCCCACTACCAGGGAATACTCTCTTAGGTTTCAAGGAGATGGTTGAAGTTGCTTCCAGGTAGAAATGTTTTTGAGAGAGTATAGCATTCTGATTAGGGACGTAGACTGTGTACCCAAAACCTAGCTCTACTTTTTGCCAACTGTGACTTTGAACAAGTTATTTAACCTCTCTGAGTCTATTTGGCATCTCGAAAATGGGGATACTAATAGAGCTATATGAGGATTTTAATGAGGAGTTAACACATGTAAAACACCAACTTATACATCACAGGCACTGATGTTAGTGGTTAATATTAGACGATTTACAATTCGGTTAAAAGGAAAAAAGTAATCCAGCAACTAGCGCTAAGTTGCATGTTCCAGCTGAAACGTGAAACAAGAGTTGACAAAAATTAGAGTGTGGGCCACAAAAGTCAAGAGAGATACAGAAGAGGAAAGAGTGGATCTGAGCCTTCGATTATGGAGAGGAAATTTGTGCTACTTCTGGTTTATTATTTGGTTGTTGATTTTGGAATAAGGACAAGGAGAGTTAGAGATTATGGCAGCATAAGGAGGGGAAATATTAGAAAGAGACAGTAAATTTTTGTTCCTATTCTGGAGGTCAATGTTATTACCTTCTGATGGGAAATTGGCTTTTAGTCTACTGCTGAGTAGGTCGGAGGTTACATTTTCATTATAGTCTTTAGATGTTTTTGTTCATTATCCTAAGTTAATTTTTTAAATTTTTTACCAAAAAAGGTATGCGTAACTTCCCTTTCTTTAGCTAACATTTATATCCCTAGCATTATTATATAATGTAGCTTTTAAAATAATCTCAATTTGGATCAAATTCATATTTTCTTTGAGCTGTTTGTCTCCAAACCAGAACTGCAGTACCAATTGGCATATAATTTTAGAAACTGTCATAAAATGCAAAAGAAAGAATCAGATATTTAATATGCAATATCCCCCAAAGATTACTGTAATTATTTCTTTTTTAAAAAAGAGATGACTAGAAACTTGGATGAGACATTTTTTCAGTGCAAATGATCAATGAGATAAACAAAAATTATTCATTGAAGAGGAACATTGCTTATCACTCATTGGAGAAATAAGGGGAAACATTCCAGTTCTGTGGATTTACTTATCCTGTAATTCACTGTGTTTTCAAAATGAGCAGCTTGGCAACATAGAAATTTAGACTCACATTTCTATCTATAAATCACCAGTTTGTCCCTTATGTTGACAGTTTCTGTACAAAATCAGAGGATTTCAAAGTGTTCCAGCAACAAAATGTAAGAAATTGCAGAACACATAAATTTCAAGTATTTTTTACCTACATCAGCAACATCATTCTAGCAAAATACAGACAGGATATTCAAGTGCCAAGATGGAACATAAAATAAGGTAAAGAGAAAAACAGAATTTAAAATTAGGGGTGTTCTTGGATAACCAAACTCATTATTGGGAGATGCCATTTTGGCTCAGCAAGCTGCTTGTTAGCTACCCAAGTGAAGCAAGCTAAGTTGGAAATACAAAGGAAAACGTGCCAAGTTCAAAATCAAGAATTTAGACAAAAAAGTTACTATTTTGGGCAAATGTTAATGCTTTCATCTGTCAGCTATTAAGCAGTTTTAATGATATGGGCCACTCTGTGAATCATTAGGGAGGAAAAACAAGATGAATAAACTAGGTTCTGCCCTCAAGGATCTTATAACTTAGTATTTTTGAGTTTAGAAACATTAAAACAACTTTAAAAAATGCAAAACTCAAATGAATATGAAGATTATATAATGGGAAACTATGAGATCAGCAGCCTAACCATCCCTGTGATCGAAGAAGAAATATTAATCATTTTCCACACAAATTTAACAGGAGTATCTGTTAAGTACTTGGGCACCATTAAAAGGAACAAGCCATCTTTTTTCATGAATAGCTTATTCAAACGTAGATATCTGGGCCTTTATATTGACTGGTACCATTTCTAATTATTTTTTATAAGTGTAACAAAAGGAAGGCATTTTATTTAAGAAAGAAAAAGAACTTTTAAAAATCAACTCTTGAAAAATGACGTTGTTTCACTTTTCTTTTTCATTTAGTTTAAGTGCCTCAGCTATTGCCTTTTTATTGGTCTTATTTGTAACGATCAGTGAAATTGATGAATGGCAGAAATAGTAAATTTAATAGATTGTGGTTCATATTTTGCTCTTGAGCTAATGTTCCCCTATTAGTTAGGTTTAAATGATTATGTCTTCCTTTACAATTGCTTCAAATTCTAAAAATCCTTGTACCTAGATTAAGGACATTGAAAGGAAATGTTGCGCGAGGAATGGGCTGGGCTGAGTGTTACGGAGAGTAATATCTTAATGTATTGTCATTGCTTTATTGATTGAAATAAATCTAGTTCATTTTCATAGGTGCTCTCATTGTAACAGCAATTGTGAAAACTGCCAAGTATCTCCTATTCACAGATTTCTGTATTTTAACAAAAATCTCAACTCTGGCTATAAAGAGTCTCAGACCAAATATGAATTATTTTGGAGAGCTGGTCATAATTCCTTCCCCCCAGTTATTCTTCCTAGGTTGTTGAATTTTAATATTTATGGTTGAAAACATATGTACATATATCATACATATGTGTATATATATATATATATATATATATAGTAATTCATATGACTAGGGGTTCCTTGTGGAGAATTTTTGAACAAACCTGTCATTTAAAAGATGACAATAATGATGAAGGACATAAGAACCACATGATGGGCTTCGGAGCATGGGTAAGAGGGCATCGGATGCAGGGAAGACCATCCCTAAGCATTATATTCAGGTGAAAATGGACCAGTGTGAGGAGGAAGGTGGAAATTTTGGTTTATGGGCAAAAATAACAATAGTATTTGCACAGTCATTGTTTTCCTTCTGAACCCATGCTTTTCTTCTGACTTTCTGAAAAACACCAGGCCTCTATTCATCTTCTGGCTCTGCCTGTGGTTTGCAGAGGTGTCATTGTTCTTAACCACGTCCTGTTTTCCCTGAGATGGCCTTTTAGGTTCATTGGGACCAGAGGGTCAACTCTGTTGTGTTTTATGAGGGAGAAAAACACTGTGTAGTTCAGGAAAACCAGAATCCAACTTTCAAATCCTCCTTTCAGTTTGCAGTTTTGAAAATGAACTTTATTTCCCATTAACAGTAATTGCTGTAAAAATACCCAGGCACTAAATTGGTAGTGGCATTTCTCAAATCTAGAAGGACGCAGAATTATTTGTGGTCAGTAGTAATCAGCTTTCTGTTAGGTATAAATCAACTTGCAATTTACCCTTCCTCAAAAGGGTGACTGGCCTTCAAAAAATATTTGGGAAAAATATTTGGAGTTTGCCGTATTTCTGTGAAAGGGGTAGACTTTCTCTTTCTTGTCTCCACTGAGGGGCACTGTGGCAGGTGGCACTGTAGAGGATTGCTGCTATGCAGGACCCAGAAAAAGTGTGTGAATATGGGGTAGGTCTCTACATTCCTACAGATATTCATACATCCCTGCTCTCTCTCACCACTCCACAAAATTACTGTAGACAACAAATGCATGATGGTATTTAACACGGACCATGCACTAGTGGTAAAGAACCTGCCTGCCAATTCAGAAGACATAAGAGATGCGGGTTCCATTCCTAGGTTGGAAAGATTCCCTAGAGGAGGGCATGCAACCCACTCCAGTATTCTTGCCTAGAGAATCCCATGGATAGAGGAGCCTGGTGGGCTACAGTCCAGAGGGTTGCAAAGAGTCGAACTTGACTGAAGTGACTTAGCATGCCCAAGTACACGTGACATGATCATCCTCATAGTTCAAGAACCAGAACTCGGACAGTTTGAAGACTTTGCCACCTGTTGGCATCCTCTCCTGGGTGCATCCAAATCTTGCAGGGCTGCCTTCACGCCTAGCCCTTCCTTATCTAGCTTAGGAAAACTCCCTCTGCCCCAATGCACAGTCTTTTTCTAGCACTCTATCTGTCTCTTTTACCGATAGCACATTTCCCTGAATCTGAGTAAAGGACCCAGTGGGCTTTGCCTCTCCAAATTCTTCAAAAACAGTCCAAAGTGGCCTTGGAAGCCCCTTGGGTATCTCTCCACCAGTTAGAGTTTCAGATATTTCTTTTATTCTTCCAAATATCCAACAGAAACTCTTTTGTCTTTCTTCCCTTAATTCTCAGATTTTTCCATCAGTCCTAAAAGATTTTTTTTTTCAACTAGGCTTATTATCTGCAAGTTACCATATTGTTATAACCAATTTCTTTTTCTTTTTTTGACCCTTCCCAACTCCTCAAGTCTTTCATGAACACACACACACACACACACACACACAACAAAACAACAACAACAAAAATACCCTATAAACTCTAAATACCTCTTAAGGATCGCCTCCTCCTCTGGCTATGCGAAGACAGCCAAAGTTTTGAAATTACTTTCCTACTTCCTGATTGTGTGGGTATGCGCTGTATGTGTTAGTCTCTCAGTAATGTTGGACTATTTATAATCCCATGGACTGTAGCCTGCCAGGCTCCTCTGTCCATGAGGATTCTCCAGGCAAGAATACTGGAGTGGGTTGCCATTTCCTTCTCCAAGGAATCTTCTTGACCCAGAGATCAAACCTGTGTCTCTTGCATCCCCTGCATCAGCAGTTTCTTTATCAGCTGAGCTCTACAACAAATTAATTAATTTGCTTTTATTGTGTGAGTAGAATGTCAGGCTTCAAATAGGAAGGCCTGATGAAAATACCAGCTTACCTATTTGCTTTGCTGTTTGATTTTACATAGTTTAAAAAAAATCCTTATGGTTCAACTTCCTTTCATATAAAATGTAAGGCTAAATGAGATCATTTAGATGAGAGCAGTTATCATAAATCCCAGTACATAATAAGGGCTCTATAAGTGGATTTATATATGGTTTTGCTATATAATGATAGAAGGTTCTTATCAATCTTGTAAGCAACCAAACTTCAAATGAAATTGCTAGTGATTTGTAATATTACCTGTGTTTTCATTTTCACCCTAATTTGGTAATGCCATGCATTTGGTAATTTGGTAATGCATTAGAGCTTTTTACCTCTACATGCACTTTTTTTTTCCTTTAGAATTTCACTGAGACTAATTGGTGGGATACTAATCAACTATAGTTTATAGGCAGGTATTAGGTTATAATCATTTTACCTGAATTTTTATGTAGGGACTATTCTAGGAGCACATGATTAACTTTCCTCATTTACTATTTATAATGACAGGAATATTCCCCATTTACTGAGCCAATAAATAACTGTGGCTCTGTGGCTAGGAGATTAAATGCTTAATATACATTATCTCCTTGAATCCCAACTTCAGTTCTGTGATGTTGAGAATATTAACATCATTTTTACAAATTGGGAATCTGATGCTCAGATAAATTAAATAGCTTGCCCAAGAGTTAACAGCTAGAAGGTGGGAAGGCTTTATCTGAAGCCATTTCTGAGCCCTATGCTTGAGTGTTCAGTAACTACCACACACACAACTTATGCTAACTTGATAATTTCCTCTGAGAATATTGTCTTCACAAATCTTGGTCTTGCCTGATCACAACCCTGCCCAGGTGAGTACTGTTCTATTGTCAGGTATGCGTGGCACCCCAGATGGCAATCCTCTTGGCCTCTGCACTCACCTGAAAGAACTCTGCCTACTGCTTCCCCCTTATGTGCCCAGATCTAGGCTACACTTGTCACACAGGGCCATGCAGGTTAGAATGCTGCTGTTACCAATACAGTATACTAACACATATATATGGAATTTAGAAAGATGGTAACGATAACCCTGTATGCAAGACAGCAAAAGAGACGCAGATGTACAGAACAGACTTTTTGACTCTGTGGGAGTCAAAAAACCACTCTGATTTTGGACTGAAAGGGACAATTTTCCCCCATTGTTCATAAATCTTTTACTATATTATATTTCCTGTGTTACAGGGTCAGAAATCCCCTCTGCTTACAGAAGCCTGGGACATGTTGTTATTTCACTTGACTATGTCCCCACCTATCGAACGGTTGTTCAGTTATCCAAGTCTTGTCCAACTCTTTGCGACCCCATGGACTGCAGCATGCCAGGCTTCCCTGTCCTGCACTGTTTCCCCGAATTTGCCCAAAATCCTGTGCATTGTGTCAATGATGCCACCCAACCTTCTCATCATCTCTTGCCCCCTTCCCCTCCTGCCCTCAATCTTTCCCAGCATCAGTGTCTTTTCCAATGAATCGGCTCTTCGTACCAGGTAGCCAAAGTTTTGGAACTTCAACTTCAACAGCAGTCTTTCCAATGAATATTCAGGGTTGATTTCCTTTAGGATGGACTGATTTGATCTCTTTGTTGTCCAAGGGACTCTCCAGGGTCTTCTGCAGCACCACAATTCACAAGCATCAATTCTTGGAGCTCAACTTTCTTTACGGTCCAACTCTCACATCTGTATATGATGACTGGAAAAACCATAGATTTGACTATACGGATCTTTGTTAGCAAAGTGATGTCTCTGCTTTTTTAATACACTGTCTAGGTTTGTCATAACGTTTCTTCCAAGAACAAGTGTCTTTTACTTTCATGGCTGCAGTCACTATCTGCAATGATTTTGTAGACCAAGAAAATAAAATCTGTCACTGTTCCCACTTCTTCCATATTTTTCCGTGAAGTGATGGGACCAGATGCTATGATCTTAGTTTTTTGAATGTTAGATTTTAAGCCAGCTTTTTCACTCTCCTCTCTCATGCTCATCAAGAGGCTCTTTAGCTCCTCTTTGCTTCCTACCATTAGAGAGATATCTGCGTATCTGAGGTTGTTGATATTTCTTCTGGCAATCCTGATTCCAGTTTGTGAGTCATCCAGCCTGGCATTTTGCATGATGTACACTGCATATAAGTTAAATAAGTAGAATGACAATATATAGCCTTGACTTACTCATCTTCCAATTTTGAACCAGTCCATTGATCCATGTCCCGTTCTAACTGTCACTTCTTGACCTGCATACAGACTTCTTAGGAGGCAGGTAAGGTGTTCTGGTATTCCCACCTTTTTAAGAATTTTCCACCATTTTTTGTTATCCACACAATCAAAGGCTTTAATGAGGCAGAAGTAGAGATTTTTTCTGGAACGCCCTTGTGTGCAAAGACCCTGTTGGTGAGTTGTACTAACAATATTAGTGCCATTTTTCTGGATGCCATTTTGGAAATAGATTTCCAAATCCCTAAATATGTTTTTGGCCCTTGGTCCAGTAATTCACTCTAGAAAACTATCCTAGGGAAAGAATTGGGGATGTGCACAAAGATTCATGTAGAAAAATGTCAATTGCAGATCTGATTACAATAACACAAATTTGAAAATAATGTGTATTCAGATGAAAATAAAAAAAGTGTTAAAGGAAGAAATTCTATGTGGACATAATAAGGAATAATCTGCAGCAATTTTAAAAAGTATGCTTAAGAACAATATTTAGTAATACAGGTTAAAGATGACTTGGACTTGCTAAGTGAGAAACGATGTTACAGAGTACTTTTTACAATACGGTATGAATTGGAAAATAATTTAAAATATTGTGTGAATATGCACAGAAAAGAAGCAGATACTTCAGAATATAAGTAACGGTGTACGTTTAGTGGGTATTGGGATTTATGAGTGATTTTAATTTTTTGGTTATACTGATTTCATTAGTGGGCATAAGTGATTTGGAAAAAGATAAATATATTTAAACAAATTTAAAGATTTTATTCTCTATTAAAATGACTAGGACTAATGTACTTTAAATGGAGTATCTTCCTTGCTTGCTGTATAGACATTTTCCTTCACATTTCTAGTCATAAATCTATTTTGTCTCCAGAGTGAGTTCCTAAATCTTTATTTCTCATTCAGAACTCAGAGAAAGGATTAAAGGCAGTCATTACTTTCTACTCTTTTTATGCAGGCTGTGGAATCTGCTTTTAATGGTCCTGCTTGGCATCCCCGTTTTTAGAAACATTTACTTAACCTCTACTTCTGCTCTACTGAGACATTTTTGTTTACATCAGGTTAGACCTTGACCTTCACAACCTCACACTCAGGGGAAATCTGTTGTTGTTGTTGTGTTTTTAAAAAGATTTACTATAAATTGTTTTGGCTGATTCTTTTAGGTTTGGAAATAGCCAAAAGCAATCTTACTTTGGACTATTTGGGGAGAATTTATTTTCCCTCTTCTAGCTTAAAAAGATTTCATTATGAAAGTGAAATTATACAGACAGTGAATAAAGAAAGTGTCAAAACTTTTTTTACCCCTAAGCTCGAGTGGTAAAAAAAAATCATCTATTGCCATTTCTGGCAACTAGTCAGTTCTCTCCTGTTTCCTTGGGGGCACAGTGGCCTGCAGAGTGGAGCTTCAATCAGAATCTTCACTGTCTTCCAGATAATTTGAAAGGAACAGACTTGGTGTCTAGTTTTAGGCAACTAGCATCTGGTAGCCTCTCACAGAGAATTCTAAGGGATTTTTGAAAAGAGATAAAAAACTTTACTCCACTTTCTAGAGAATGCCATGAGTTGGTACAGATGTCTGTTATTTATTGCAAGGAAAGTAATACAATGTAACTATGGGAAGTATTTTTCATATGTGCAGGGAAAAGTGTGAAAAGGAAAAGTAAGTCTAAATAATTTCCACCCATCTCTATATCTCCCTTCAACCTACCCAGACTCCGAGAAAATATCCTGGAGGTTCCCACTTCATTTGTTTTCCCGTGTATCACAGACCACTCCCAGGACACAGGGGAATAAGAGACCATGGCAGACTCACAACTCTGACCCTGACTCCCTGTCGTGGGATCTCCTGACTAATTATTACTGAGAACACTTTATGTACAGTCAGGTATAGGGTCCTCTCACTTCCTGCATGGTTCTCGTGGGTTTTTTTTTTTTTTTTTTTTTTCTGTTGTTGTTATTTTCTTTCTTTTCTAATTCTGGCCCCTGGGCAATGTTGGACTAAGGCCTTTGATGATCTTGAAGCCATACAGAGTATTAATGTCAGTTCAGCAATCATGATGACCGTGTAGAGACTGTTGCTGGCCCCAGGGAAGATGCCAGCTCCTGCAGGCCTGAGCAGTTTATCATCTTGTAAAATGCTCAGGCTTTGGATTTAGACAACCGAGGCTCCCCAGTTTACTAGTTGTGAGACCTGAGATAAATACACTCTTCGTCTCCCACTAACAATAGAATTCTTCACTGAATTCAGAGCAATGTGCCCAGCAAAAACCTGACCTTCATCAAACTCCTGGGCAGCAGTGTGTGACCATGTAGCAATTTGGGCCACAACAAAAATGAACTTTGAGACTTTGGGGCAAAGTTAACTAGAGGGAAAGGGAGGAATGTCCTTAATTTCTACTTCATTCTCTTACTCTTGCCTAGAAATATAAGTGCGACACTGAAACTCCAGCAGCCAACTTGGGTCATGAGCTGATTTTAGAAATTCAGTTCAGTTCAGTCACTCAGTTGTGTCTGACTCTTTGTGACCCCATGGGCTGCAGCAGGCCAGGCTTCCCTGTACATCACCAACTCCTAGAGCTTGCTCAAATTCATGTCCGTCGAGTCAGTGATGACATTAAGCCATCTCATCCTCTATCATCCCTTTCTCTTCCTGCCTTCAATCTTTCCCAGCATCAGGGTGTTTTCCAAAGAGTCAGCTCTTCACATCAGGTGGCCAAAGTATTGGAGCTTCAGCTTCAGCATCAGTCCTCCCAGTGAATATTCAGGACTGATTTCCTTTAGGTTGGACTGGTTGGATCTCTTTGTTGTTGAAAGGTTGTTGTTGAACCACAGAAGATGCCGGGATTCTTGGCCTCCAGAGGAGAAGAATTCAATCTGGGGCCAGAGACAAGGCTCGACTGCTCAGAGCTTTTGTGTAATAGAATTTTATTAAAGTATAAAAGAGATAGAGAAAGCTTCTGACATAGACATCAGGAGGGGGCAGAAAGAGTGCCCCCTCACTTGTGTCAGCAATGTAGTTATACATTTCTAATTTGTTATTACAATGAATCAAAAGAATGTCTGGAGGTTGTAAAGACTTTACTAGACCCACTCCCATAACTTACTTTTTTTTAAGATAATGGAATAGGCTAGAAGGTTTTTTCCAGAAACTGTCCTCAAGCGGGATACGTTATTGTTATATAATCCTCAGGAATGAAGAGGGGAAAAAAGGTTTGTCCTTTCCTCCTCCTTGAGAACTCCAGACCCCTCTTTCCTTGGGGACCCCCGGACTTCTTATCAACCTGCCTAGAAATTGACTCTCTCATTGTCCAAGGGACTCTCAAGAGTCTTCTCCAACACCACAGTTCAAAAAGCATCAATTCATTGACACTCAGCTTTCTTTATAGTCCAATCTCACACCCATACATGACACTGGAAAGACAATAGCTTGACTAGATGGAACTTTTATGGCAAAGTAATGTCTCTGCTTTTTAATATGTTGTCTAGGTTGGTCATATCTTTTCTTCCAAGGAGCAAGCGTCTTTTAATTTCATGGATTTTAGGAATGGAAAGTAGTTAATTAAGGAAGCAGAACAGAAAGAAAAAAACCACAGGCGTCCCATGATGTGCTCTGAACAGTGTATTTTCAGGCATCTTTTTATGGGAGGAAAATAAATTTCAAATTTATGTAAGCTGTTGTCATTTTGATCTTACGTGCAATATACAGCCAAGCTAATCCTAACTGTGTGTGTTGTACTTAGTCGTGTCTGACTTTTTGTGACCCCTTGGACTGCAGCCCGCTAGTCTCCTCTGTCCATGGGATTTCCCAGGCAAGAATACTGGAGTGGGTTGCCATTTCCTACTCCAGGGGATCTCCCCGATCCAGGAACTGAATCCACGTCTTCTTCATTGTCAGGCAGGTTCTTTACCACCGCATCACCTAGGAAGCCAATCCTAACTAATATATTGCAACTTATTCATCTAGGAAACAGGGACAAAAGCTATAGCTAAACCATAGGGTTACTGTAAGGATATAAGGAAATAATATGGATAAAGCATTTTTATGTTCATTAAATGTTATTATCACTAATAAAAGCTTAGTTTTCACTTTAAGCTAGATATTATAACCTGAATGAAAGCTTGAATTCTATGAGTCCAATCTTAAAATGGAATTGCATATGTAAAACATGGTCTAGCCACAAAAATAATTAGAAGCAATTTACATTTTAATTGGAGTTACTAAAAAATATCAAAGTGTATCCAATTTGAGATTCAGAGACACTTTACTTTAAATGGGGAAGATTCCTTTTTATTTTTGGTTAGTTCTTTTGAAAAAAAAAAAGTCAGACTTACAAAATTTGCTGGAATAGTACAAAAAACTTCTATAACTTCTTCACCCAGATTTCCTAAATGTTAACATGCTATTGCATTTCCATAATCACTCACTTATAAGCCCATTATCATAAGTTTTTTTTTTTTAACTTGTGTTTCCCAAACAAGGAAATAACTAGCATGACAGAGGGATGTGCTCAGTTATGTCTGACTCTTTGCGACCCCATGGACAGTAGCTTGCCAGGCTCCTCTGTCCACGGAATTTTTCAAAAAAGAATACTGGAGTGGGTTGCCAACTTCCTTCTCCACAGGGTTTTCCTATCCCAGGGATCGAACTCACATCTCGACAGCTCCTACATTGCAGCTGGATTCTTTATCTACTGAGCCACTGGTGAAGCCCAAAATAACTAGCATACAATACTCCAAACCAGAAAATCTACACTCCTGATACTATATACTACCATTCTTCCATGGGGACATTCACATTTCATCAACTGCCTCAGTAATAACGCATTTTCTTCTGTTCCAAGATCCTCTCCAGAAATCCTTGGGCGTTTAGTTATCACGTGTCTTTAGATACTTCAGTCTGCTTCCCTTTCTGTCTTTCCCTGTCCTTGATACTTTTAAAGAGCATAGATTTTTGATTTTATATCTTCATTCTCTGGTCATGCTATTTCTCATGACCAGACTCAGATCATTCTTTCTTGACAGGAAATAATGGAAGTGATGCTGTTCTTTTACTAGTGCATCAAAAACAGGAGGCATAACTGTCAGATCCATCTCCAGGGATCTTAACTCTAGTCACCTCATTAGTATATCCGTTCTTGTCAACCTTCTCCAAATTAAATCCTTAACTTTGCTCTTACAGATGAACTTTTAATATATTATAGGGAAGTATCATGAGATTATGCCAACATTCTCTGCCTCATCGAACCTCCACCCATTAGTTTTAGCATACTCTAAAGACTCCTATCTGAATCAACCTGGACTGTGATATTTGCCAAGTGGTGATTCTCTAATTACGTCATTCCTTTTACATTTATTCATTGGCATTCATGCTAAGGAAGAGCTTTCTCTTCCTCACCCCTGCCCATATTGATTTCTATATTTATACCTTTTAGATCCTTATTTGGACTTTTATGTTCTTTTGGTATGTTCCTATCATTTATCAAACATTCCTGATTTTCTGGAAAAACCACATGCTCCAGGCTTATTTTATGCTTTTCTTATCCCAGTCCTGGAAAAAATAATTCTGAAAGGAGCCCTAGTCCTTCTTAGTGGAGGTAGCTATATAGAAGTTAAGCTTTATGTACTTCAGGTACTCATTGTATTTTATGTGGGGATGCCACTATTTCTTTGCCCTCTCAGTGGACAGCATTAAGAAATGTACATATATACGCATACATATTATGTAAATACTTCTCCTCATTCATCTTTATTTCTATGTTTATGCATGTATGTGTCACAGACACATATCTATGTGTATACCACAGTCTTCAATATATTGAATTATTTGTTCAATTTTGCTTATTTACTCAATGTAATCAGTCCCCCAACCACAATGGCCATTTCTTCAACCATCTCTGCTCTCCTTGTCATAGTCTGTTTCCTTGATTGGCTTACTGGCCTGTGCCTCAGAGAAGAGAAGGAAAGAGAAGGAAAAACAGAGAGAGAAGAAGAAGCAAACACTTCAAATATCTTTCCCCTCATTCCCCTTTCTCATGGTGTTTTTCACTCTGTACCTATCACAGAGGAGGGATGTCTCAACTCAAAATACATACTCATTAATATGAATTTTCTTGCACATGTGCACGTGGCAAACTTCTGAACATTCAAAAGTGAAGCTTAATCTCTACATGCACCTGTCTCCACCCTCCATGATCCCTCAAATCTTCTGCATTTTAAATCAAACACAGTAGCTGTAAACAACTGAACAATACTTCATTTTTTATTAAAATATATAGAAAATAGAAAATAATGTAGTTCTGGAGAAACTTGACCTTGCCTGCAAAACTCTTTAACTGTCAGTGAGAATTAAATATACAAAGGTAAATGCAGGCTTTCACATTTCTATTTCAGACAAAGCCATAGGGTGTGTGTGTGTGTGTGTGTGTGTGTGTGTGTGTGTATGCTTGCTCAGTTTCTCTATCTGCAACTTCTACCATATGATATTTTGAAATAAAATAATGAATGCTGAAAAAATCATATAGTCAAGAAAAGGCTGTGTGTTGCATTATTTAACCTAGAATAGGCATATCTTTTTCTTGACAATGAAAAGTTCGTTCCCCTCTTTCATTGTGCAAATTCTTTCCCTAAATTTTGACCCACAGTAAGCTTTGGGTAGAAACTGTTAACCTGTAGTCTTTCGTTTTCACTAGGCACATCATTCTAATACAATTTACAGCCTCCCATGTGGTTACAAAGGCCAAAGCAGCTTGAGTGAAGCAGAGGCGCACTGGTCTTCTTCAGGCTGAGCCCGTAAAGGCATTGGTGCCATGCTCCTATTCTTCTTCCCTCATGCTCTGGCCAGATGCACAGTATCAGTAGAGGACTCCAAGCCTGATGCCAGGGCCACTAGAGGAAAAGAATCTGTTTCTGCTTGGAGTGAAACCCCTCATCCTTCACGCCCTTCAACGTGCACAGGACAGCAAGGCGTATAGGTAACACAACACATCTTGGTGATTGAGATTTGGCATTTTTTATTATAATCCTCAGTCTACTTTGATTAACAAAATCTCTAAAACAGAATGCAACATGGCTTCCTACTAGGGAATAAATCAGAAACAATATTCACTGATGGATAGATTTCCTCAGTGGCAGTAGATAGCAAAGTTTGGATGACTGAGCAAGATGTTTTATTTCACGTTACCATGAAAGTTTCCTACAGTTTTAGTGAGTAATGTTATAATACTTTATAAGGCTCTTGAGTTTTAGTTCCAAGCAACGTGCTCAGTTCCATGTGAAGCACTCTAATGCGACCAACTTGAATGGCTCATCTAGAGATTGTGAAACATGACCCTAGTAGAAAGTGGCAAGTGAAAACAGTGATGGTCCCTTCCATGAACCAGCATACTGACTCATAGAGATATTTCAGATCTGGTCAAATATTGACACAATATTACTGTAACAGGTATTTTCTTTTTCACATTTATTGTGTGAAAGTTGCTCAGTTGTGTCCAACTTTGCAACCCCATGGACTATACACTCCGTGGAATTCTCCAAGCCAGAATACTGGAGTGGGTAGCCTTTCCTTCTCCAGGGGATCTTCCCAACCCAAGGATTGAACCCCGGTCTCCCACATTGCAGGCAGATTCTTTACCAGCTGAGCCACTAGGGAAGCCCAAGAGTACTAGAGTGGGTAGCCTATCCCTTCTCTGGAGGATCTTCCCGATCCATGAATGGAACTGGGGTCTCCTGCATTGCAGGCAGATTTTTTACCAACTGAGCTATCAGGGAAGCCTTCGCAATACATCTTTGAGTTGCATAAGTGTTAATAGTCTTTCCTTTGTGTCTTTAACTAAAAAGAATGATTAAATAGTAGGGAAGACTAAACTCAAAATCACTAAGGTATTTCCTTTCTTCAGAGAGAGCTTCTAGACATGAGAGGTGGATTTATTTGCCCTTGCACTACTGTCCAAGAAATGAGAAGAATGACCAAGACATCAACTCTCTGGATGCATGAATCCTTTGTGCTGCTCTGCTCTGTTGGGATGTTCCTCCTTGCTTTTTAATCCTGGGTCCCACTTCTCCTTGGCTTGGGCCCGGGGACATTCTCTACAGACGGCCCTTGACACTGGAAATTCTTCCTTTTGGTTGATCAAAGCTGGTACGACCTGACCCCACCCCAGGAAGTGGTGGCAGACACATCTGTTCAGTCTGGCTTTCTGCCAACAGGGGATTTACTCTCGGATGAGAGGGGGAGAGGGGACTTTAATGTCAGGAGGGGATTTATTGTTGGCTAATGGGGTGTGGTGAGTGTGAAGGGTGGGAACCACTTCAGCTCCTTGGCTGGACTGTCTGACTTTTTGTGCAGCAGGGTTTAATCTTTGTATGTGGGTTCCAAAACTTTTGTGAGGGGCAAGTTGCTGAATTGGTGAACTTTAATGGTAAACTGAAAAACTTTGAGGGGAGTAAAGTATATATAGATTTGTGAAAAACAAGAAGATAAAAGTGAAAGTTTGCTGACTACATACAGTGAGATACTGTTTAGCATCAGACAATTGAAGATGCAATTCGGAATTCTGATAATCCTCACTACTTAGCTAGCGCTGCCTCACAGACCAGGGGAAAGCAAGGAAATAGGGCCCAGACCCACTCTGTGTTCTGAAATTCTGGCTTTCACTGCAGAGAAGCCACCAGACTCTTCACATCTCTTTGTCATCTTATCAACAATCATAATAGCACTAGAATTTTATGCTGAATTGTGAAAAACATTTTCTATTTTGTGAAATGATTACATGATGAGGGAGGGGGGACATGGCATTATATTATACTGTTTCTGGACCATTTAATGCCTGGAGGACTACGGTTGCCTGATGAAACCATACTAGAATATGGTCCTGACCACAGCATTCTGTCAGTGATTCAGTACAGGAATAGGAAATAAATGCTGTGGGGTCTGAGTTTGATTTTAGAAGTTGAGAGAAAGTCACTATTTTGTATTCTAAGAAACCCTTTACTTTTCTTACCTCTATATTGTTTTCTAAGATGCCAAGGCCAGAGAGTTTGCCTGGATCAGAACCATCTGCCCCATCATTGATTTTATCTAGCTTATATGTCAACTGTTCAGTCATATGATGATGTTTATACAAAAGAAATACAAGTTATGGTCCCTGCTCGCCATATAGCAGAAGTTCCTTTTTGAAGTCTAGGTCTAAGAACTCAAGCAGGGCCGTAGCCAGTATGTAAATTAGAAAAGGATACATTCTTTGGCACACAAAATCATGATTGCAAACGTTAGTGAGTGGAGTGTGGACTGCATTTCAGCCCTCTTTGGCCCTTTGTCTTTGCCCCACACATCTTTGTGTGCTTTGGATTCCATCATATCTTATGAATATGAAATATCATATGTTATATAACTCAAGGATACATCTGTTGGGAATCTTGGTTGCAAGAGGGATCACAAACAAACCTTCTGGTAAATAAATCATCTTAAGGGAAGAGACATTAGAGGCAGACAACTTGAATCCAAGAGTCACACATCCTAGCAGACCAGTCTGGGATATTCCAAAGGTAGCCCATGGCATCTGTCCCTAGACTGTTTGCTACTGAAAGAATTGTTCCAAGGAAAAAATTTCAGTTGGGAGGACATTGAGAGAACAAGGAAACCCTTCTGGGGCTCCGTATTAGAACATAGTACAGAGCTAGAGGACAGAGGGGAGTGTGTGGTAGCTTTAGCGTTGGGGTGACCTTGGCGAGTTTGGTTCGTCAACTCAAGAAGTTTCAGTACAGATCAGCTACAGAAGTTGGAGTTTGGAGCCACTCAGAGTGGCTAAATGACAACTTCTCCCAAGTTAAAATCAGTGAAGGAGAGTGGATAGTATGAATTCCATATATCAGCATACAAGTACTCATTGGAGAGTTCCAAAAATACCTGGGAGAGGGGGAGATATTTTAAAAAGGGCTGAAATTTCTGAAATTGTGAGTTGAGGATGAGTCATAAGAATATTATTTGTTGCTATTATTATGACACTGTTATTAGTGTCAGGTATTATTGTTCATCTGTAGGTCAAGTGGGAAACCAGAATAGCACACGTGTATGCGAAAGTATGAAATAACCATGCATGCCACTCTAGGGTAACTTCCTTACAAAAGGGTGTGAAATACAAGATGGTAGATTGTTCCAAGAGGCAAATCACTGTAATTTGTATATATTCCTCTTGAATTGGGTTTCACTAGTTGGGTTCGATAGAGTGAGCAATTTATAATAATTAATGAGTGGAGGTACTTGGTCAATCCTCTCATATTTTCCTTGCAGTAAAAGGGGAGAGAAGAGGAGGAGAGGGGGTTAAGGGGATGGGGAAGGGAGGGAGGAGACATCATGTGACACTTGTACAGTGGAAGACATGAGAAGGGAATCTCCCTAAAGTGAAAACCAGGACTTCTGGGTTCTATACCTTGTTCTACGCCTGCTAGGAAAGTGGTGGTGGGAAAATTATTGATCTTCTCTGAGCTTGGATTTTCTCATCTGCAAAATAAATGAACTGAGCTGATTGATGTAGATTTCCTTCCTGAGTCTGGTGCTCATGTTTGTCTTTGAATACAGTCATCATTGAAAAAAGAAACTTTGCCTACAAACCCAGTGAGCAGTTTGTGGCTTATTTTAGTAGGATAGAACTGCAACTAAATCATGATGTAGAAGATTCAGCTTTTTGACTAGAGCATTTTGGTCCATGGCTAATTCAAACCAAGGCTCTACAAGTCCACACGAACCAATGTTTTTCTGCACTCCTGAGTATATGTGTTTTGCTACCTCTTTGTCCATTTTTCTTTCCTCTGTTGCTTCCTCTGTGTCAGGTTCCTATTTTCTTTGGGTCTCTGTATACATTTGTAGGACTTCTCCTAACCCTCTCAGACTGGCTGGGCATTTAGTCAGTGCTTTTGCACATCCTGCCAAAATAAGCTTGATTATTTACACCCTGTGTATTTTCCCTTCTCAGACATCAGGTATTATTCTGCATTGCAGTGCCTGCATAAAAGTAAGATATCCCCAATTAAGGCTGTAGTGTGTCTGCTGCTAAAGTTGGTGGATTTGAAGTCAGACCAACCAGAGGTACCCATCAACCAACAACATTTAATGTCTCCAAGAGTTTTCAAGTTCTCTGCCATAGTAATTCAGAAGACATTTCAAATAAACAATCTTATGCAAAAGAAAAGAGGTGAGGGGAGGGAAAGGAGGAGAAGAGGTAAGAGAGAAACGAGGCAAAACTAAGGGAAAGAACCTGAAGAAATGGCACCTTACCACATTTCTTTTCATCACATATATTGGACTGGCCAAAAAGTTCATCTGGGTTTTTCCAGATGATACAGACAAACTTTTGGCCAACCCAATAATATTAGAATTTTGTCCTTTTAAGATATATCCACTTTTGGATCAAACTACAATTTCCACATTCCAATTTCCCTAACTCAGGAGCACTCATTGGCTCCTTAAGCCAGTGTACATTTGTAGTTTTGAAGCAAGCTGATTTTCTTTTGTCTGTTTCCATTGCTTTTCTATAGTAGCTAAAACCTTTCATTTAATTAAGGGTAGTCTTACATATCTGTATTCATTAAAATGCTACAACTACTATTTTTATAGCTAAAATTTCATTTTAATTCCTTATTGAAATAATGTTGAATTTTGAGTCCACATACTCCTAAATGGCTGAAATTTCCACAAATACCCCCTATATGAATAAATGAGGTTACTTCTATTGTTTTCATATGAAAGTTGATGCAAGAAAAAAAAAGACAAATTTTGAGGATCTATTGACCAACACCTATATCAAAGAGAAGAGGAGAAAAATATGATTAAATGAAGCAAAATAACTACTGTCTTATATTATTGAAAGTATTAGTGACATTAAGGTAGTAAAATCCTATGTTCAGGTGATAATTATGGAAGTTGCTTTCCAAGACATCATTTGTGTTGCGATAATTAAAGTTACATATAAAACTGTGCAGAAAGTATAAGAGAGGTGGGTTTGACCCAGGGTCAGTAAGATCCCCTGGAGGAGGGAATGGCAACCTACCCCAGTATTCTTGCCTGGAGAACCCCATGGATGGAAGAGCCTGGCGAGCTACAGTCCATAGGGTCTCAAGGAGTTGGACATGAATGAAGCGACTTAGCACACATTCACAGATAAAATTGTTAGAAATGATTTGGTTCTGAAAAGGCTAGAGGGAGAAATTTAATTAAATCACCAATGTATATAAATATAAGCAAAAAATGCCAGAAACAAGTGCATGTTGATGATGGTTTTCTGCTTCCATGGAAAATTGGTAATGAGAAAGTAAAAGAAAAAGATGAAACAAAAATTGTAAGTACCTTTTATATGACAGTCTCGTGCTTGGCAACACAATGGAACATTACTAAGGCATAAAAAAGATAAAATAATGTCATTTTCAGCAACATGGATAGACTTAGAGATTACCATACTAAGTGAAGTAAGTCAGACAGAGAAAGACAAACTTCATGCAATAATGCTTATAGGTGGAATGTGAAATGATGCAAATGAACTCATATTCAAAATAGAAGCAGACTCACAGACAAAGAAAACACACTTATGGTTATCAAAGAGAAATGAGAGGAGGGATAAGTTAGGACTTTGGGATTAAAATATATTTACTACTGTATATGAAATAGATAACCCACAACTGACTGGGAACTATACTCGATATATTTCGATAGCCTTTAATGGGGTATGTCTCGATACATATGTATATGTGTCTATGCATACGTCATTTTGCTGTACACCTGAAACTAGTGCAACTCGTAAGTCAACTGTATTTCAATGAAAACTAAAAAAAAAAGTTTATAAAAAATTTCTTACCCAAACCCCTCTAAGGGAATTTCCATTGTTCTTATTTTACGATGAGGAAATACACTGGGAGACGTAAAGTAATTGGTCCAAAATCACTTAGCTATCAAATGGCACAGCTAAGAATTTTAGCTGGGCTCAGACTCACTTCAGAGATTCTGTTCTTTCTACTTTGATTTCTTGTGATTAGTTTTATATTTAATCATTCAGTTCATTCCTTCTTATTCTAAAGAAATTACACAGGATTTGATTAACATTACCTGCACAATTCGCCGTGATATGGTAGTTTCCAATCTGAAATCATGTTAGCATTGAATATTGAACAATGCACCAGTTTCAACATGGCATTGCCATTCTGGATGTACACACATTATTCAAAATAAAGAATGTTCTTTTTCATTTTGACTAAGGCATTATAGTTCAGTTTCTTCCTACTTAGTTCTGACCATCTGAATAGTTCTGTTCCACTCTCCTGTGAATGTGAAAGCCCAATACATACTTACTTAAATTCTTTCTCTGAAAAGTCAATGAACCATTCTCCTTGGCCATAAATGTACTGTAAGCCATTGTTTAACTTTAATCTTTGGAAACACATTCCTTATATATTAGAGTCTCTCATAATTTAAATTTTCAGTATCATCAAGGATTTGTGAAATTCTGAAGGAGAATTAATGTTGAACCAAATGAAAATATTTCCTGGAGGAGGGCATGGCAACCGAATCCAGCGTTCTTGCCTGAAGAACTCCATGGACAGAAGAGACTGGTGGGCTACAGTCCATAAGGTTGCAAAGAGTTGGACACAACTGAGATGACTTGGCATGAAACTGAAAATATGAAATAGGCTATTCTGTCCCATGCTCTGGAAGTTGAGAAGTGGCTACAGCAAACATAAGGATAGAGTATTAAATTTCCAAAGAATAAGCAATTGCTGTTGAAAAGAGTGTATGCCTCTTTGAGATGCCATATGAAAATACAGGACAATGGCTCTCCTGATAGCTGTGAAAAGTTAAGGCAAGTCATCAGTCAGACAGATCTCCTGTTTCTCAGATGCCTTTCAGGAAGGTTTATCTCTAGCTAGAGCCACAAGAGCTATAACACCAAATGTCAGAGACAGAACAGACACCACAATCTTTACCACCAAGAATCCCTCTTGGAGAATATGATTTCTTGTGACTGCTGAATTGCTAAGCCAGAGATGACCCAAATTTTATATATCTTCAATTCTATGTATCTTAAGACATATTAAATATATGCTATATACATATATATGTATATAGCATACAATTTACATCTTAAAGAATCATCTTTGGAGAAAAATTTGGGAACTATACACATGAAATATTGATGCTTATCTGTGGTGAGTAATCAGGTTAAGCCTACTGGTAGAATGGATTGAGATAATTAATAGGTGGATGTGTCACAGTGAGTAAATGAATCCATTATAATACATTATGTCACAATCCTATCTTAGCTACCATCATTTTAAAATAAAAATAACATTTAACAAGTTCTGCGCCACAAAGTTGAAAATTGAATGTTATAGAGTTGTCATTATTTCTTTTCTGGGAAGGATTGTGACTGATAAGATAACTATTGCCTAAACTATTTTAGTATGTGGAATTGGCACAGATAAATTCTCTGCTCTATGTACTAATTACTGTAATTTGATCATTATAATGATTATAATTTCATATTCACTTTATATGAGATATTCTCTTAACACTGCCTGTCATATCATAGTAAATTTGCTTGTAAGATTCTTTGGTGGGGGGAACCTATTATATCTTATCAACAATTTCTTTAGTAGCTTAATTAGGATATGTCTTCAAGATATTTGTAACACCTCTGGTAAAGCTTGTTTTCTAAATGAGAATGTTATCTTTCTAAGAGCTATGTTGAGGCACTGTTTTCAATAGCTGCATTTCTAACATTTTTTGTAAGAAAAAAATTTTTTTAAAAAATCCCCTAAAATACCATCAAGGAGGTACGTGCCTGCTAAACTGCTTTGGTTGTGTCTGACTCTTTGAGACCCCATGGACTGTAGCCCTGCAGGCTCCTCTGCCTATGGGATTTTTCAACAAGAATACTGGAATAGGTTGCCATGCTCTCCTCCAGGGGATCTTCCCAACCCAGGGATTGAACTTTTGTCTCCAGCTTCGCCTGCATTGGAAGGTGGGTTCTTTGCCACTAGTGCAACCAGGGAAGCCCATCAATGGGGTACTTTTAAAATTAATAATAATATATGCACACAATAGAGTATCAGATATTTACCCCCCAAAATGAGAAAATTCTCTATGAACTAATTCAGAGAGGTTTCCGAGGTATATTATGGAATGAAAATTGCAAGCTGCAGAATAGTATATATAGAATATTATTTGTATAAAATAGAATATATACAAAAATCTATCCCTATTTTCTTGCATTTTCATAAGAGAAAACTCTGGTAGGATAAATAAGAACATAATGAATGGTTTCCTGAATGTCAGGAAAGGCATGTAAGTGGTAACTGAGTGGGTAGAAGATGGAGTTACAGACAAACTTTCATTGTATTATTTTCTTTAGAATCTCTATTTCTGACTCCTGGTGCCATGAAAAGCTTTTGATATTCATATGGCCCACTGTGCCTTGCTTTCTTTTATTAACATTTATTTTGAATTTTGAGTCATTCATATAAAAGCCTTTAACTTTTTGATTTTATCACATATAATTTTTATAATTAAACATTTGATTCATTTGTGATTTATTATGGGACAGATTATGAGAAATAATGATTATCCAGCTGCCTCAAGACTATTGAATAAATTGACATTTGGCTATTGATTAGCAATGTCATCTTGGGAACTCCATGGTGGACTAGTGGATAGGATTCTGGACTTTCACTGCTGTGGCCCAGGTTCAATCCCTAATCAGGAAACTGAGATCCTGCAAGCCTCCTGGTACATCTTCTTCACATATGAAACTCCCTCAATATTTTTTAACTTTCTATTTTGTTGCGTTGGTCTGTCTTTGTATATGCCCCATGTTTTAATTACTAAGACTCTATGCTTTAAAATTAATGGGTCTAGTCTGCCCTTATTGTTCTTCTCTTTTTGAGGTTTGCTAGCTTTTTAAAAACTTTTTTTCAAAAAGGTGAATCATTAACAGTACATGGGGTCACAAACAGTCGGACACTACTGAGTAACTAAGCACACGTGGGCTGTAGTTCACCAGGCTCCTCTGTGCATGGGACGTCCCAAGAAAGAATACTGGAGTGTGGTCCCATTTCTTTCTGCAGGATATCTTCCTGACCTAGGGATCAAACTTGTATCCCCTGTATTGGCATCCAGATTATTTGCCACTGAGTCACCAAGGAAGCCCTCAACATGACCTATAAGTTAGAGACTTTTTTGATGCAGTATTTTTATTTTTTTTAAATTTTAATTTTTACTTTATTTTGCTTTACAATACTGTATTGGTTTTGTCATACATTGACATGAATCAGCCACGGGTGTACATGAGTTCCCATTCCTGAACCCCCCTTCCCACCTCCCACCCCATATCATCTCTCTGGATCATCCCTGTGCACCCAAGCATCCTGTATCTTGTATCGAACATAGACTGGCGATTCGTTTCTTACATGATAGCATATATGTTTCAATGCCATTCTCCCAAATCATCCCACCTCTCCCTCTCCTACAGAGTCTAAAAGTCCGTTCTAAACATCTGTGTCTCTTTTGCTGTCTTGCATACAGGGTTATCATTACCATCTTTCTAAATTCCATATATATGTGTTGGTATACTATATTGGTGTTTTTCTTTCTGGCTTACTTCACTCTGTATAATAGGCTCCAGTTTCATCCACCTCATTAGAACTGATTCAAATGTATTCTTTTTAATGACTGAGTAATACTCCACTGTGTATATGTACCACAGTTTTCTTATTCATTCATCTGCTGATGGACATCTAGGTTGTTTCCATGTCCTGGCTATTATAAACAGTGCTGCAATGAACATTGGGGTACACGTGTCTCTTTCAATTCTGGTTTCCTCGGTGTGTGTGCCCAGCAGTGGGATTGCTGGGTCATAAGGCAGGTCTATTTGCAGTTTTTTAAGGAATCTCCACACTGTTCTCCATAGTGGCTGTACTAGTTTGTGATGCAGTATTTTTAAAGAATGGAAAATGATTTTGCCTTTCATTGAAACAACATTCAGTATATTAGTCTGGAGCTATACTCGAGGAGCAGCTTACAAACGGGCACAATTCTTCTAAAGTATGTTAAGGAACAGACACAGACAAAATAGAGACTAATTTAACAGTTAGGTTAATTCCTCTTTTCTCCAAGGCAGGTTTATTGGAAATGGTTGGAGCAAAATATATGATTTACATACCAACCCCAAACCTACTATGCTTAAGTTAAATTCTTTTATTTTTTTAACTTTACAACATTTACTTTATTTTCTAGAAGAGTAGATGGGTAGTGGTTGTATAATAAACTGTGCTAGTAATTTTGTTTTCTTTTTAATGTTTTTTTTTAAATAATTTTTATTGGAATATATTGAGTACAGCACTTTAAAAGATGGTGCTGTTAAAGTGCTGTACTCAATATGCCAGCAAATTTGGAAAACTCAGCAGTGGCCACAGGACTGGAAAAGGTCAGTTTTCATTCCAATCCCCAAAAAAGGCAATGCCAAAGAATGAGCAAACTATTGTACAACTGCACTCATCTCACACGCTAGCAAAGCGATGCTCAAAATTCTCCAACCGAGGCTTCAACAGTACATGAACCAAGAACTTTCAGATGTTGAAGTTGGATTTAGAAATTGCAGAGGAACCAGAGTTCAATTGCTGACATCTACTGGAATATCAAAAAAGCAAAAGAATTCCAGAAAAACATCTACTTCTGCTTCATTGACTACACCAAAGCCTTTGACTGTGTGGATCACAACAAACTGGAAAATTCTGAAAGAGATGGGAATACCAGACCACCTTACCTGCCTCTTGAGAAATCTGTGTGCAGGTCAAGAAGCAACAGTTAGACCTGGACATGAAACAACAGACTGGTTCCAAATTGGGAAAGGAGTAAGTCAAAGCTGTATATTGTCACCCTGTTTGTTTAACTTATAAGCAGTGTACATCATGCGAAATGCTGGAATGGATGAAGCACAAGCTGGAATCAAGATTGCTGGGAGAAATATCAATAACCTCAGATATGCAGATGACAACACACTTATGGCAGAAAGTGAAGTGACTGAAGAGCTTTTTGATGAAAGTGAAAGAGAGTGAATAAGCTGGATTAAAACTCAGCATTTAAAAAGCTAAGATCACGGCATCTGGTCCGATCACTTCATGGCAAATAGATGAGAAACAATGGAAACAGTGACAGATTTTATTTTCTTGGGCTTCAAAATCACTGTGGATGGTGACGGCAGTCATGAAAGTAAAAGACGCTTGCTCTTTGGAAGAAAACCTATGACCAATGTAGACAGCATATTAAAAAGCAGAGACATTACTTTGCCAACAAAGGTTTGTCTAGTCAAAGCTATGCTTTTTCCAGGAGTCATAAAGAAGGCTGAGTGCCAAAGAATTGATTCTTTTGAAGTGTGGTGTTGGATAAGAATCTTGAGCATTTCTTGGACTACAAGGAGATCCAACCCGTCAATACCAAAGGAAATCAGTCCTGGATATTCATTGGAAGGACTGATGCTGAAGCTGAAACTCCAATGCTTGGGCCACCTGGTGCAGAGAAGTGACTCAACTAGAAAAGACCCTGATGCAAAGAAAGATTGAAGGCAGGAGAAGAAGGGGATGACAGAGGATGAGATGGTTGGATGGCATCACTGACTCAATGGACATAAGTTTGAGCAAGTTCCGGGAGTTGGTGATGGATAGGGAAGCCTAACAATTCCATAGGGTTGCAAAGAGTTGAACACAGTTGAGCGACTGGACTGAACTGAATTGATGGGAGTATAGCTGATTCACAATGTTGTGTTAGTTTCAGGTGTACAGCAAAGTGAATTAGTTATATTTATACATATATCTGGAGAAGGAAATGGCAACCCACTCTAGTATTCTTGCCTGGAGAATACCAGGGGCAGAGGAGCCTGGTGGGCTGCCATCTATGGGGTTGCACAGGGTTGGACATGACTGAAGCGACTAAGCAACAGCAGTAGCATACATATATTCACTCTTTTTAGAGTTAAGTTTCCTGTGCTATACAATAGGTCCTTATTTTTTATCCATTTTATGTTTGGTAGTGTGTATGTTGCAGCTGAGTGTGCATGCATGTGCAATGTGTATATGTCAGTCCCAATCTTCCAATTTATCCCTCCCCACTGCTTTACCGCCTAGTAACCACAAGTTTGTTTTCTATATCTGTAACTCCATTTCTGTTTTGTAGATAAAGGGAAAAAAAGCTCATTTTAATATTAACAGTGCAGGAAAAGGTTTTGACCAAATTCAACACCTAATTATGATTAAAAACTCTCCAGAAAGTGGGCATAGAGAGAACCTACCTCAACATAATAAAAAGTTTGCCATATAAAACAAACCCACGGCAACATCATTCTCAATGGTGAAAAACTGAGAGCTTCCTTTAAGATTAGGAACAAGACAAGGATGTCCACTCATACCACTATTACTCAGCATAGTTTTGGAAGTCCTAGCCATAACAATTAGAGAAGAGAAAGAAATAAAGGAATCCAGACTGGAAAGGAAGAAGTCAAACTGTCACTGTTTGCAGATGGCATGATACTATGCATAGAAAATCCTAAAGATGCCACCTGAAAACTATTAGAACTCATCAATGAATTCAGTAAAGTTTTAGGATACAAAATATAATACACAGAAATCTCCTGCATTCCTTTACACTAACAATTAAAGATCAAAAAGAGAAATTAAGGAAACAATCCCATTTTTCATCACAACAAAAAGAATAAAATAACTAGGAATAAACCTACCTGAGAAGGCAAAAGACCTGTACCCAGAAAACTTTTATATGAGATACTGATAAAGGAAATCAAAGATGATGCAAACAAATGGAGAGATATATCATGGACTTGGATTGGGAAAATCAATATTGAGAAAATGACTATACTACCCAAAGCAATCTACAGATTCAATGTAACCTATCAAATTACCAGTGGCACTTTTCACAGAACTAGAACAAAATATTTTACAATTTGTATTGAAACACAAAAGACCCCAAATAACCAAAGCCATTTTGAGAAAGAATAATGGAGCTGGAAGAATCAGGCTCCATGACTTCAGACTATACTACAAAGCTACAGTAATTAAGTTCAATTCTTATATTTGACTATATTCATTGGGTGTAAGAATGTTCTTTAACTATGGTAGCAAGATTTCCTGATGTAATAAATGAGGATATTTATGTTTATATATTTGTCTAAAACTTTAACAGCCAACTCAGGGCTAAATTTCGTCCCAATATGAAGCAAAAAATATTTTACAACTAAGTGGAACAAATAACAGCTAACAGTTGTTAAGTTTAGAGATTCTTCATTTGAGAAATGTTAATCAATACTTTTGAAAAACCAAGGCTGGAATTAGCAGTTGCAAGATGAGATTTCCACGATCAAAACTCACAAATGTTAGACACAAACCTTTAACATATGTGAAAGATGAGGAAGTTCATTACAGAATGAAAGGCACATACATGAATAATAAAGGAAATGCTCAAAGACTACCAAAGTTAAACAGGACACTGTATAGCATTGATACAGACAAATTAAAAATAAATCACACATATACTTCACTTTCACTTTTCACTTTCATGCATTGGAGGAGGACATGGCAACCCACTCCAGTGTTCTTGCCTGGAGAATCCCAGGGATGGGGGAGCCTGGTGGGCTTCTGTCTATGGGGTCGCACAGAGTTGGACATGACTGAAGTGACTTAGCAGCAGCATGCACACAAACATCTCAAGACAACCTCCTTGCAAGTCAGTAGTCACTTGATTTAAACTAAAGTGTCCTCTCAGCCTCCAGGGCCCACAAAGTCTCATGCTCTGGTTTGAAGAGCCCTTGACCCAGATTTGATCCCTGGGTTGGGAAAATCCCATGGAGAAGGAAATGGCAACCCACTCCAGTATTCTTGCCTGGAAAATCTCTTGGACAGAGGACCCTGGTGGGCTACAGTCCATGGGGTTGCAAAGAGCCTGACATGACTGAGTAACTAACACTACCTTTTAAGATTTGATTTACTTCAAATCTCTTGAAGCTCATTTTTGAACAAAAATCAAGATAATTAAATCTGCCAGAAACCAAGATCAGGGTAAAACTTCCCACTTTTGAGTTCTAACAAGCCAGCCCAATCCACTGTCTTTTGTAGATTATGAAAAAAAAATAATTGTCATCTGGGAAAGCTAATGAAAACTGGCTCCTTCTTCTAACTCCCACATTTAGACAAGTTACCACTCCTTTATAGATCTACAGGAAACAGGCAGAATAGAGCACCCATTTGATCATGGAAATCCACCAATACATATTATTTTAGGTTATTTGGATGAAAGTTTCTTACTCATTATGTCTATCAGCTTTGTAACACTAAGGCCATCCTGCCATATCAGAGAGTTTATATTTTGACCTGAACTTCCATTGATGAATAAGAGGGTGATTTCTACCAGGTGAAAATCTTATTTATATATCCTAGGTTAAGAGTAAAAAATCCTGAAGGAGAGCCAAAAGACACATGAACTAGATTATATGTACTTAGAGGAATTTATAAATCAAGTGACTGGTGATTTGTAAGGAGAGTCATGTGTGTGTGTGTGTGTGTGTGTGTGTGTGTGTGTGTGTATTGTATTTAACTTGTCTGTATCAATGCTATACAGTGCCAGGTTTTGTAAATTATCCAATGTATAGTCATTACCTATTGAAAAGACTAAATATTGGCTTGGAGGCATTGGCTCAACTTTACCATAGGTCTTTTTATAATTAGATTTTTAAAAAGCTTAGCCCCACATGCTGCTACTTTTAGCCTGATACAGCAGGGTCTAGTTCAGTTATGCTATATGCTTTTCAATTAAACCGTAACTTTCACATGTGCACTTTGTTGTGCTCACCCAACATTAAATAAATGGATAACACCTGAATAAATTCAGAGTCCCAGAATACTCCAATACTTGGGACTAATTTACCACTGAGAGGTTTTTCGTTTTTGTTTCATCAACAGTGTCTGCTGAATCGAGGTAAAGCAAGAGTTACTTAAGTACAATCTCAAAAAACAGGTAATAGTAAATTACATAATGGTATTTATGACTGTTTGACCCATTTCTCAACCCATTTAAATCTGGAAATATATGTAATAAATTTGAGTCTGGTTTATACACTTGGACTATTCATATATACAGTAAAGCTCTTTCATAAAGCTTCTTATCAGGGGAAATGTCTTAGAAAGGAAATGGAAAATTATGGGCATGGAGATAGGACATGAGATTTCAGCCTCCTATTTTACATTTATATCTCATTTGTATTAAAAGACACAGCTACTGACAATGACACTGTACATGTGTATAATGTGTCAAGGAGACATATATCCTCAGAAATTCTTGAAACACTGAGAACTCTCTGGCCTGCCCTTATTGCTGATGTCATTTTTCTAGCAGCTTTTTCTTGGTAAAGCTGAATGACAATGACAGTAAATGTGAATCTTCTCATTTGGAAAGATTTAACATGATTTTTATTAGGTATCTGTTGTGAGGATTATTGTAGAGAAGGTATCTAGTGACTATTGGTTAATGATGATAACTTTCTGCCAAATAAAATGAAATATGCATGACGCAGATACTGACCAACTGGGTGAAGAAACTGAAAATTTCTGTGAAAGATGTAGATCTTCAAATTGTAGTCTGTGAACTACTTGTCTTTTGGGATTCCTACTAAAAATAAAAATTCCTAGCCCATTCCTAAGGCCCTGTGATTAAGAGTCTAAGGTTCTGGAAATTTAAATTTTAACTACTTCTTTGGTGATACTCCTATACTCTAAAGCTTGACAACTATTAAATCTTGGATTCTTAAAAGACTTCTGATTACCTAGATGTTCATTTTCCTTTAGATTACTAGAAAGAAGATCTACAGAGAATACGATTTTCAATACTAGATTCTGAATTTGTTTTCACATGCTAACAGTAATATTTTAGTATCTGAGAAGTCTTAAGCTATGCCTATAAAAGTTTTAAAAATACAGCAGAAAACTGAAATATTCCCAATGGGGAATATCTGACTTTTGAAGAAAATCTCTGATTTTTGTTCTACCAATTTTTTAAAGCAGTAAGCTTGGTGCTTAGTAAACAAAGAAGTTTTGAGTCAATTTACTAATGGAAAGGTCAGGAAGAAAAAGACCATAGTGTAGAACAAAACTTTTTCCTTTACCATGAGCAGCAGGAAAATGTGTGAAAGGTATAGCTAGAGAATTTTTAGAATTAAATGAAATATAGAATGATATCATGGAGAAGACAATGGCACCCTACTCCAGTACTCTTGCCTGGAAAATCCCATGGATGGAGGAGCCTGGTAGGCTGCAGTCCATGGGGTCACACAGAGTCGGGCACAATTGAAGCGACTTAGCAGCAGCAGCAACAGAATATCATACCACCACTTCTCAAATATAAAAAGCAAACACAAGGGACCCAGTAAGAATATCTGGGATGGAAGAAAGATTCCCAGAATGAGGAAGTTAACCGACCAACTCTGGAATGCATTTCATATCTAGAAGAAATTTATATACTGTAACGTATCCAGGACAGAAAGCAGGGCTTGTTAAAAATTAAAAGAAATTGGATGTTTTTTGAAAATGATGAGTTTTGACCTGAGTGTAGCTCAGGGTTGAGGACATAGTCAGAAGATGAGAACAGTGATTTCATATATAAACTGATAGCTGTACTCAAACATTAAAGGAATATCATAAGAAGATGGGTTAACCTTAAAAGGCTTTGAAGATAAAACCTGAAGACCAAAAGGTAGAAGTCATAGGAAACTGAAATGTGGAGAAAAATTTTAAAAGAAAAAAAAGTTAAAGGAAATTCAGTGAAAGTCATCCTACAGAAGAATAGGATGACAGTGGATTAATGAGTTCCCTGTGTTAGAAAAACAATTATCTGGGATGTTGTAGAATAGTGCTTCTCATATTAACCATCATAAGGACCATGTAAGGATCATGTTAAGTTTCAGATTCTAATTCAAGAGATCTGGGTGAGACTTGAGTTTTCTATGTCTGACAAACTCCCAGGGGAAGCCAGTGCTGCAGGCCAAGTATAACATTTTGACTAGCAGGATTCTAAGATCCCATGAGAAATGCTGGGCTGGATGAAGCACAAGCTGGAATCAAGATTGCCGGGAGAAATATCAATATCAATAACCTCAGATATGCAGATGACACCACCCTTGTGGCAGAAAGTGAGGAGGAACTAAAGAGCCTCTTGATGAAAGTGAAAGAGGAGAGTGAAAAAGTTGGCTTAAAGCTGAACATTCAGAAAACTAAGATCAAAGAAAAAAAAAAAGAAAGAAAACTAAGATCAAGTCATCCGGTCCCATCACTTCATGGCAACTAGATGGGGAAACAGTGGAAACAGTGGCTGACTTTATATTTTGGGGGGCTCCAAAATTACTGCAGATGGTGACTACAGCCATGATAT
Organism: Capricornis sumatraensis; assembly: GCF_032405125.1. Classification (NCBI taxonomy): domain Eukaryota; kingdom Metazoa; phylum Chordata; class Mammalia; order Artiodactyla; family Bovidae; genus Capricornis; species Capricornis sumatraensis. The sequence continues at coordinate 39,065,474 of NC_091074.1, read as the reverse complement.
TAAAAGATGCTTACTCCTTGGAAGGAAAGTTATGACCAATCTAAACAGCATATTAAGAAGCAGAAACATTACTTTGCCAACAAAGTTCCATCTAGTCAAGGTTATAGTTTTTCCAGTAGTCATGTATGGATGTGAGAGTTGGACTATAAAAAAGCTGAGCACAGAAGAATTGATGCTTTTGAACCGTGGTGTTGCAGAAGACTCTTGAGAGTCCTTTGGACTGTAAGGAGATCCAACCAGTCCATTCTAAAGATCAGTCCTGAATATTCATTGGAAGGACTAATGCTGAAGCTGAAACTCCAATACTTTGGCCACCTGATGCGAAGAGCTGACTGATTGGAAAAGACCTTGATGCTGGGAAAGATTGAGGGCAGAAGGATAGGGGGCAACAGAGGATGAGATGGTCGGATGGCATCACTGACTCAATGGACATGAATTTGGGTAGGCTCCGGGAGTTGGTGTTGGACAGGGAGGACCGGCCTGCTGCAGCTCATAGGTTCATAAAGAGTCAGACACTACTGAGCGACTGAATGGAACTGAACTGAAGATTCCAGAATGGACTGATGCCATGACTCTCTCTTTCTGTGTAATCACTGAACTAGCTCCCTATCTTTGTCTCAGATGTCTTCCTTTGTAAATTGGAAATAATAAAGATTTTGCCTTGTGGGAATGTTTGGGGGATTTATTGAATTAATGCAGGTAAAACATGCAAAGAGAGCCTGATATATAGTAAATACTCAAATGTCAGTCAGTTTCATCACTGTCATTATTATAAAATGAAAAAGTTTAAAAAATGTACTGTGCTTTTGATTTTTTCTGATTTCCATTTTAACTTACATTATCAGATTGTGTTTATTGTTTCAAAGGAGCAGTGATGCCATAGACTTTATCTTGCTCACTGCCAGACAGAACTCTGATTTCAGCCTAAAATGACTTGTAGGTTTTGCTCAATGCCAAAGAAAATTAAATCTGCAGTGACTATTATGCAAATAACAGTAATGTTAAAGGAATATTTAAATAAATTTCTAGCGACTCAGTTTTTAGTCCTGTCTCTAAATAGCCATGTAAACAAGAAGTATTTACCAAAGCCTAACAATCCCACAGTGCAGACGAGCGTGCTGTGCCCTTTTTGTAGTTGACTTGAACCTCCAGGATATCTTTCATGGACAGATGACATAGCTTCCAAAAAATAGAGTTTGTCATCATTCTTTGGACTCCATCATCTCCATCATTGCCTCTGACTTCTGCCTAATGCCCTGCTTCTAGTTATGAAGAATTTTTAGCACTTAAGCTGATATCATAGTAAAGGGCTAGGAACCCTAACTAATGGGTGATTGTGGCTTAATGGAAACATCTGAACTTTAAAATTTTTGGTGCTCTAAAAAGAGCTAAATCTTACTCCCCAAATGCTTTAGCTAATTAAGAAAAAAGCTAAACTTTTAAATGAACATTTAACGTCCACTTACTGTGTCACTTCCAAAGGCCAATTTTAATCAGAACATAGTTTTAAGAGAAGACTATCCATTAAATAAATAACCATGTACTAAATCATCAACTATTTATTGAACTAATCATAAGGTACAGCCCTATGGAGACTGTAATAAAAAGGCTAAGACATAGGAGTTTAATATAATAGCTAAGAAGACAATATTTATATCCATGGAAAAGTTAGAAGCAATTCAATATTGAAATAAGCAGATTAGCTTTGGGAACCACAACCCCCACAGCACCTCCACCTGCCTCTCTCTCTCTTTTTCTTTCCCATTCACTTTACTCAGTCTTTATTTTTTTTTTTCTACAACATTTCTGATATCCAATAAAAATTACTTACATATTACATTTTTGTTTATTATTGCTTTCCCTGTGAGAATGTAAACTACATCAGAATGGAATTTTTGTAGATTTTACTTATTGAGGTATTTCAAGTCCCTAGAAGAGCACTAGGACCATGGCAGTGCTCAAGAACTATATCTTAGTAAGGGAATCTTTCGTTAAAAATTTTGATATAAAGTTGAATGCTGTATTTCACAGTTCATGGACCTCTTTTTTCCCTCATACGAAAAGGTGAGTAGAAAATATTTTATAACTGACTAGTTTATATGAACTATATTTATCTTTTATTTTCTACAAATCCTGTTGACAGCTAAAAATTAGACTGATCTAAAGATGAAAAATAATGAGAATAAATTATAGAGCATTATTATACTGCCATTCCAAAAGGAAATGAAATCTGCAATGATTCCAATATGCAAATAATAGTAACATTGAAGGAAAATGGGAATGGATTTTTGGAGTTCTTGTTCTGTGTCCCACCTCCAATTAGTATGCAAACTAGTATTATCTCTTGATCTCAGAGTTCCAATGCCTTCAACTGAAATATGAAATTATATATAAATGATAACTAATGACATTTAACTTTGGCATCTAATATTTTAGCACCAACTTCATTTTGCCCTCTCCATCCCAGTACCACCCCCCATTCTATTCAGAGTTCAAGTTTAGTGAATTAGAAAAAAAGGTGAAGAAATGAACAGAGAAGAAGAATAATGTCTGATAGGTGATGTTTGCTGCTATCATCATTATAAGCATTAGTTAGTGTTAGTCGCTCAGTTGTGAATGACTCGTTGTGACCCAATGAATTGTAGCCCTCCAGGCTCAATTATAAGTAGGATGATAAATAAAAATGAGATTAAAAAAAAAACTCCACTGAACAAGAATCAGATTTCTGGGAATTCTAACCTGGTCCTCCTTCCCCTCTGCAAACAAACAGACAAAAAACTTGAAAGGAAATTTAAAAGGTCCTTGAATCCTGAAAAGAGTCATTATATTTATCCTTTAGACCTGTTTGGTAACCTCAGACTCTTACTCAGAGTCTATTTACTTTACACATAATTATTTTGGGCCCCAATGTGTTTTTCCCAAAACAAAGAAAATAGAAGCAGCAAAATTTAAAATGTTACCATGGAAGGACATATTTATTGTGAGAATGAATAAACTAAAGCTGTTAAGAGTTAAAGACTTTCATTCAGAGATAAGTTATTATAAAATTATTTTATTAGTATCATTACATTATAGCAAATTAAAAATGTTTTCTGACAATGATCCTACTTAGGGGTAAATTATATTGATCACCTGGTGTAAGAAGGTAGGCTCCAGTTTTTGCTAGAAGTGTCTCTGTTAAAAATGGCTGACATGTAAATACTTTTGTTTGAGATGTCTGGAAAGATGACCTCATATCAAACTTCTAAGCCTAAATAATGTCAGATAATGAGATATCTATATATTATGTCTCCCTGGATTTTTCTTGCTATGATTAAATAGAGATATTTGGCACTTCTCTTGTATCAATACATTTTCTCTTTATATTCAGTAATGCATCAGGCAATTCAGTAATGTATCAGGGGACCTGCCATGTAAGTCATAGTACAGGATAATTCAGGAGTAGATTCCATTATGAAGGAATGGTTTAGCACGTGGGCTTTGAAGAAGTTCAGTAATGGGTTATAAGCTCATGCTTACTAGATATGTGATGGTGGGCAAGCTACGCAGTACCTCAGGTTCCACAGCTGCATAACAATGATCATGATACCTGTTTCCAGAGATGTGAGGATCAAATAAAACATACATGCCAAGCACTTAAATTTAGAACCTGAAATATGGATGCTAGATAAATATTTGCTAGTGAATGAATAAACTGGGTTATCTGAGGCAAGTTATTCAAGAACTTCTGTGGTTTCTTTTGTAAATTGGGGGAAATAGTGCTTAACTTCCATAGAGTTTTTTGTTAAAAATAAATGAAACTACACTATTAATGTGCTTATGTACATAGAATATAATGTATCCCTGGAGTCTAGTAAAAACCTAATAAATTGTATTCATTAGAAAATTATGTTTTAATAATTAGAAAACAAATGCCAAGCTACATGGTATAATATGAGTTCAGAAAAAGGGCAGACCAGTGTGGGTGGGAGTCAAAAGGGAGTGTTGTACTTAGAAAGTGCAGCCCTGAGTTATAGTTCTGTAACTCTGATGGGGCCTGATGGAATCAGCCCCTCTGTCCACTCTGATAGCTCATTGTTACCAGGCACCTTTTCTCAAATGAAATATCAGGTGCTGGGAATTAGTTTCCCCTCAAATCTGAAAGGAGGCACACACCATAGGGAAAGGCTGATGTGAGCTCCATGAGGGGCTTCTGTGTTCCCTTGGCAGAGGGCCACAAAGCACGAATTACCTTGCTTTTCTGAACACTATCACTGCAAAGGCATTCCTTTGTTTCCTCACTATTCATTTGCTTCAGTTATATAGTTTCACACTTGGTTCCTTAGTCTTGTTTTTGTTTTATCCTATTGAATATATAAATACATCTTCAGTTAGGAGTCAGAGATCTTGAATATCCTTTTTTTCCCTCAATTTCAAACACCTTTTTTCCCCTGAGGATAAAAGTAGGACAAATTCATGATAATTAAATCAAACCATAGAGAAAGTTTGAGAAACATGTATAAAGGTCTTTGGAAAGTTTCCCTATGAAACAGAATTGCTTAAAGAGAAGTAGCAAAGGTCTTGGTTTCCAAAAACATCAGTGGCTGTTAATCTTGATCCCTCAGATTAGCCAAAATAACCTATCTAAAATACAAGTCTGATCATATCATTCCTCTGTTTAAATTCTTTTTTGTGTGTATGGTATATATATATATTTTTTGCAAGAATATCCTTAATCCTGAGAGTGATATACAAAGCTCTTCATGATTTGATTCTTTATCCCCACATTTTTATTTACCACCATACTCCCTTGAACATGAACTGTATGTTCTGGTCACAGAACATTATTCTAAATTCCCCAAATGTACAAATCAGCTTTAAAGCCATTTTCATTTCTGAATTTTTCATATTGGAAAATGAAGAAACTAACAAGAGCCCCTCTCACTGCAAACACATAGAAATGCTGTATAAGATGGAACTAAATGAAATTAAGCATCTGGGTTTTAAAAGTCAAGACAAAATTCCAGATCCCAAAACAAGAGAAGAATTTGAAGACAGAATTGCAAACTCCCTGAAGCCTTGGTAGCTGAAGGGGATAGGGGACATGGGTCCACAAAGGAGCTGGAGATGGAAATCTGATAAAGCAAAGAAGAAAGGTGGAGTTAAAAAAGGGAAATAGAAAAAATTGAGAAAAATTAAGTAAATGTATTTGATTTATCTAAAGGAATGTAATAAATAAGAAAAAAATATGGGCCAAATGGAAAACAAATAACAAGAAGGTAAATTTAAACCAAACTAGATCAGCAATTCCGTTAAGTATAAAGGAGTTAAACAGACCAGTTAAAAGATAAGGTTGCAATTGTATTAAAAAGAAAAAAATAGTTTTAAAATAAGTAATATTTTAAATATAAAGTCACAGAAATTTCAGTTCAGTTCAGTCGTCACTCAGTCGTGTCCAACTCTATGTGACCCCATGGACTGCAGCACGCAGGCTTCCCTGTCCATCAGCAATTCCTGGAGCTTACCCAAACTCATGTCCATTGACTCAGTGATACCATCCAACCATCTCATCTTCTGTTGTCCCCTTCTCCTCCTGCATTCAGTCTTTCCCAGCATCAGGGTCTTTTTAAAAAGATCTTTTAAATATAAGGTCAGAGAAAGAGAAACAGAAAAAAGATACTTCATACCAACACTAACCTAAATAAAGTTGATGTGACATTATTAAAATCAGATGGACTCCCTTTTATTCTTTTATTAAGCTGTAAAACACATAATAAAATTCACTTTTTTTTTTTTTTTTACTGTACTGGTTTGTGGGTTTTGACAAATACTTACAGGTCTCTAACCACCAGCACAATCAAGATAGTTAAGTGTCCTATCACCCTCTTCCCTTCCCAAATAAGCCACTGGCCAACCACTTTGTGGTCAACTCTTTTCTAGTAGCCCATGGAAATCACTGATCTGGTTTATGTCCATATAGCTTTGCCTTTTCCATTATGTAATATAAATGGAATAATACAGGATGTAGACTTTGAGTCTGACTACTTTCAGTTACCGTAAAGCATTTAGGATCCATCCACACTGTTGTATAACTTCTTCATTTCTCTTTATTCTGGTAGTATTCTGTTATATAGATGTACCAGTTTGTTTAACTGGTTCCTAGTTCAAACATTTGGATTGTTTCCAGTTTTGTACAATTACAAATAAAGCCATATAAGTTTTTGTGTGAACATAAGGTTTCATTTCACTTGAGTAAATAGCTAGGAGTGGGATCTCAGGGTTGTATAATAAGCATATTTTTAACTTCATAAGAAACTGCCAAGTTGTTTTCTAAAGTGTCTGGACCATGTTGCATTCCCACTAACAATATATGAAAGTTCTAGTTGCTCAGCATCCATGTCAGCCATTGTTATGATAAGTACTTTTAAACACTTTATCCAGTCAAATAGGTGTGTGATGGTATCTCATTATAGCCATAATTTTCATTCTCCTGACAAATAATGTGTGTAACATTTTGTAGTTTTAGATATTACACAAAGGCCTATTATTTATTTATTTTTGTTAATTTTTGTATAGCTGTGAGGTGTAGACTGAAGGGTGTGTGTGTGTGTGTATGGCATATGAGTATGTAATTGTTTTAGCAACTCTATTTTTTTGGAAAATGCTATTCTTTCTCTATTGAGTTATATTTGCCCATTTGGTGAATGTCACTTATTTATATCTTTGTGGGTCTATTTCTGGACTCCATTGATCTCTACATCTAGATAACTAGATAGTCTTTAATACAACACATTGTCTTGATTTTCTTAATTTCATAGTAAGCCTTAAAATCATTTTGACAGAATGTGGTCCACTGGAGAAGGGAATGGCAAGCCACTTCAGTATTCTTGCCTTGAGAACCCCATGAACAGTATGGAAAGGCAAAATGATAGGATACCAAAAGAGGAACTCCCCAGGTCATTAGGTGCCCAATATGCTACTGGACAAGAGTGGAGAAATAACTCCAGAAAGAATGAAGGGATGGGGCCAAAGCAAAAACAATACCTAGCTGTGGATGTGGCTGGTGATAGAAGCAAGGTCTGATGCTGTAAAGAGCAATATTGCATAGGAACCTGGAATGTCAGGTCCATGAATCAAGGCAAATTGGAAGAGGTCAAACAGGAGATGGCAAGAGTGAACATTGACATTCTAGGAATCAGCAAACTAAAATGGACTGGAATGGGTGAATTTAACTCAGATAACCATTATATCTACTATTGCAGGCAGGAATCCCTCAGAAGAAATGGAGTAGCCATCATGGTCAACAAAAGAGTCCATAATGCAGTACTTGGATGCAATCTCAAAAATGACAGAAAGATCTCTGTTCGTCTCCAAGGCAAACCATTCAATATCACAGTTATCCAAGTCTATGCCCAACCAGTTACGCTGAAGAAGCTGAACAGTTCTATGAAGACCTATAAGAACTTTTAGAACTGACACCCAAAAAAGATGTCCTTTTCATTATAGGGGACTGGAATGCAAAAGTAGGAAGTCAAGAAACACCTGGAGTAACAGGCAAATTTGGCCTTGGAGTGTGGAATGAAGCAGGGCAAAGACTAATAGAGTTTTGCCAAGAAAATCCACTGGTCATAGCAGACACCGTCTTCCAACAACACAAGAGAAGACTCTACCCATGGACATCACCAGATGGCCAACACCGAAATCAGATTGATTATATTCTTTGCAGCCAAAGATGGAGAAGCTCTATACAGTCAACAAAAACAAGACCAGGAGCTGACTGTGTCTCAGATCATGAACTCCTTATTACCAAATTCAGACTCAAATTGAAGAAAGTAGGGAAAACCACTAGATCATTCAGGTATGACCTAAATCAAATCCCTTATGATTATACAGTAGAAGTGAGAAATAGATTTAAGGGCCTAGATCTGATAGATAGAGTGCCTGATGAATTATGGAATGAGGTTTGTGACATTGTACAGGAGACAGGGATCAAGACCTTCCCCATGGAAAAGAAATGCAAAAAAGCAAAATGGCTGTCTGAGGAGGCCTTACAAATAGCTGTGAAAAGAAGAGAGGCTAAAAGCAAAGGAGAAAATGAAAGATATAAGCATCTGAATGCAGAGTTCCAGAGAATAGCAGGAAGAGATAAGAAGGCCTTCTTCAGCAATCAATGCAAATAAAGAGGAAAACAACAGAATGGGAAAGACTAGAGATCTCTTCAAGAAAATTAGAAATACCAAGGGAATATTTCATGCAAAGATGGGCTCAATAAAGGACAGAAATGGTATGGACCTAACAGAAGCAGAAGATATTAAGAAGAGGTGGCAAGAATACCCAGGACTGTACAAAAAAGATCTTCACCACCAAGATAATCACGATGGTGTGATCACTCATTCCAGAGCCAGACATCTTGGAATGTGAAGTCAAGTGGAACTTGGAAAGCATCGTTACGAACAAAGCTAGTGGAGGTGATGGAATTCCAGTTAAGCTGTTTCAAATCTTGAAAGATGATGCTGTGAAAATTCTGCACTCAATGTGCCAGGAAAGTTAGAAAACTCAGCAGTGGCCACAGGACTGGAAAAGATCAGTTTTCATTCCAATCCCGAAGAAAGGCAATGCCAAATAATGCTCAAACTACTGTACAATTGCATTCATCTCACACGCTAGTAAAGTAATGCTCAAAATTCTTCTAGCCAGGCTTCAGCAATATGTGAACCATGAATTTCCTGATGTTCAAGCTGGTTTTAGAAAAGGCAGAGGAACCAGAGATCAAATTGCCAACATCCAATGGATCATGGAAAAAGCAAGAGAGTTCCAGAAAAACATCTATTTCTGCTTTATTGACTATGCCAAAGCCTTTGACTGTGTGGATCACAATAAACTGTGGATAATTCTGAAAGAGATGGGAATACCAGACCACCTGACCTGCCTCTTGAGAAATCTGTATACAGGTCAGGAAGCAACAGTTAGAAGTGGACATGGAACAACAGACTGGTTCCAAAGAGCAAAAGGAGTATGTCAAGGCTGTATACTGTCACCCTACTTATTTAGCTTATATTCAGAGTACATAATGAGAAAAGCTGGGCTGGAGGAAGCAAAGCTGGAATCAAGATTGCAGGGAGAAATATGAATAACCTCAGATATGCAGATGACACTACCCTTATGGCAGAAAGTGAAGAGGAACTAAAAAGCCTCTTGATGAAAGTGAAAGAGGAGAGTGAAAAAGTTGGCTTAAAGCTCAACATTCAGAAAACGAAGATCATGGCGTCCAGTCCCATCACTTCATGGGAAATAGATGGGGAAACAGTGGACACAGTGTCAGACTTTATTTTTTTGGGCTCCAAAATCACTGCAGATGGTGACTGCATCCATGAAATTAAAAGACGCTTACTCCTTGGAAGAAAAGTTATGACCAACCTAGATAGGATATTCAAAAGCAGAGACATTACTTTGCTGACTAAGGTCCATCTAGTCAAGGCTATGGTTTTTCCTGTGGTCATGTATGGATGTGAGAGTTGGACTGTGAAGAAGGTAGAGCGCCGAAGAATTGATGCTTTTCATCTGTGGTGTTGGAAAAGACTCTTGTGAGTCCCTTGGACAGCAAGGAGATCCAACCAGTCCATTCTGAAGGAGATCAACCCTGGGATTTCTTTGGAAGGAATGATGCTAAAGCTGAAACTCCGGTACTTTGGCCACCTCATGAGAAGAGTTGACTCATTGGAAAAGACTCTGATCCTGGGAGGGATAGGGGGCAGGAGGAGAAGAGGACGACAGAGGATGAGATGGCTGGATGACATCACGGACTCGATGGACGTGAGTCTGAGTGAACTCTGGGAGTTGGTGATGGACAGGGAGGCCTGGCGTGCTGCAATTCATGGGTTCACAAAGAGTTGGACATGAATGAGAGACTGAACTGAAGCCTTAAAATCATGTAGAGTGACATTAGATAATAATATAAAATAAAGGAAGACCTATAACTGATTTATGAATTGAATGAATTTATACTGCAAAATTTGTCACTTTTTGCAGATTGGTTTTATGGATATTAAAATAACAATAATAGTTTACTTTTATTCCACTTTTATTTTCTGAAGCATTATAAATTGCTTCTGAAATTTCTATATGAAATTAAAAGGGCAGGACTAGTCTAGACAACTGAGGAAAAAGAAATATTAGGGACTTACTCTTTAATATATCAAAATTATTACAAAACTACAATAATTAATACTCTATATCATCCACTCAGGGATAGACAAAGAGACCAATGAAACAGAGTAGAAAAAAACCACCAGAGAGAGACCCAAACATAAGCAGACACTTAATATGACAGATAGAATTACAGGTAGTTGAAAAAGATGGACTTTTTCATAAAAAGTTAAGACAGCCAGATATTATATGGAAGAATAAATTTGGACCTGTCTTTCCAAAATGTATAAAAATAAATTGACAGGTAAAATTTTTAATATAAACACAAATAATAAGTCTGTGGTTACATAGGTTATCTTTACAAACTTGGGGCAGAAAAATATTTCTTAAGCAAGTCTGAAGAAAGCACAAACCAAAAAAAAGGATGGATAATTTTGATGTCACCAATATTGAGAACTGTTCACCAAATGACAATATGACAATACAGGGAAACTTAAAATGCAAGCTACAACATACTGATTTGATATTCATATAGATTTCAAAGTGATCACCATGGTTAAGTCTAGTTACCATCTGTCACCATACAAAGATAGTACATAATTACTGACTATATTCCCCACAGTGAGCAATATATATTTTAGGATATAAATGTATGATACATACTTAAAGGAAATTAAGTCAATGATTATCATGAATCTTATGATTGTTCTTGTACAGTACTTATTGTGTTTTATTGTACTTATTGGGTTGTACAGATAATATAATCAAAGAAGAGGATTCAGGGTTTTAAAGATGTGGCTATTGCACTATTCTTTAACCTGGACAGTGTTTACATAGATGTTTACTTTGCTACTATTCTTTTAAAAATTATATATTTCTGTATATCTGTTAATTTACAATAAGAAAATTAAAAAGAAAAGAGTATGACTACAATTTGACATCCAGTCTTGATACAGCCAAAAAAAAAAAAAATCTCCTGCAGATATTATCCTTAATGTAGAAAATGTTCAGTATTCTCTTTAAAGTAAATCATACAGTTATGACTATCATAACTACTTATATTCTATATTACACTTGATAAGAAAATTCTGCACAGTTACTAGATGTAAGGTCAATATAAAAAACAATGTTAAACATACAATTAATAATTTAAAATAAACCTTTTCAAATGTAGTTAAGTATCCCATTCAAAAGAGCAACAAATATGATAAAACATTTACGCGTACTTCTGAGTGGAAAATTTTAAATTTTGTGGGGTGATCCAAAATAAGACTATTATAAATAGATACACTGTTTTCATGAATAGAAAAACATGCATGTTAAAGGTAAATTCACTTTTTTAATTTGATAGCAATTTCATAGAAAATTGATGTTGATGTTAAAACTCATACAAAAAACTAAAGAACCAGAAAGACCCAAGACAACTTGAAAGAAGGCTGAGAGGGGGAAATTTTCTCCAACGAGTTAACTATTTAGTGTGAATTGTCTCTTATCTAGTGTCACCTACTTAAGATTCTGTTGAAATGTCTTCTATCCTGTGAATACTTCCCAGCCTGGAGCACATTCCTTCCCATGTAATTCCACTGCATTGTGTCCTAATCTTTAGTACAGTATTTATCACAATTGCACTGAGATTTATGTTTATTCCTTTATTTCCTTCTCTGGGCTATGACCTACCTGACTATGTGGTCCATCTTTATACACCCAGAGTATGACACTCAGTCTGGTTCACAGAAATCTGGTTCAGCTCCTTGCTCTTTCATATTGCCAATATTATTGCTTGGTGGGATGAGCTTGCTGTTTTCATTAAGTTCTCACCTAGTCTCCAGATTTTGGCAGAGGACTTTAAGTTTTGGTCTTTGTTTCTACTCAGCTACCTGGGTTAAAGTCATTTCTGAAAGTAGCAACTGGTTACTATAACCCCCTCCCTTTTCTCTATTACTGAATGTAATCATGCAAAGAAGGCATTATAGAATTTCTCACCTAAAAAAAAAAACCCTTAGGTTATATTCGTTTACTTCACCTTTTATAGATGAGAAAACAGGGACCCAGGGCATTCATACAGGTACTTCATTTGAATATATTTCCAAGTTTATCTGTTAAGTTATGTTTCTACTTCCTGACATATGTGGAATTAAATGAATTAAAATTTTAAAGGATGGATGTGGAATTCGGACAATGAAAATAACCAGGACATTGATAGTATAGAAAATATAGGGGGAATTCAGAAGATGGAGGAGGAATAGGACAGGGAGACCACTTTCTCCCCGACAAATTCATCAAAAGAACATTTCAACGCTGAGTAAATTCTACAAAACAACTTCTGAATGCTGGCAGAGGACATCAGGTACCCAGGAAAGCAGATCATTGTCTTCAAAAACAGGTAGGAAAAATATAAAAGACGGAAAAAGAGACAAAGGAGGTAGGGAGGGAGCTCCGTTCTGGGAAGGGAGTCCTGTCCCGGGAAGGGAGTCTTAAAAAGAGAGAAGTTTCCAAACACCAGGAAATACTCTCGCTGCTGAGTCTGTGGCGAGCCTTGGAAGCACAGAGGGCAACATAACAGGGAAGAAAAATAAAACAAACAGATTATGAGCCCAGTGGTAACTCCCCCAGTGGAGAAGCAGTGCAGACGCCTGCGTCTACCACTAGCAAGTGGGGGCAGGGCAGGGAGGCACGGGCTGCAGTGCTTTTTAAGAATCAGGCTGGAATGCCCTGAATGTAACCAGAGAGAACTAACTTGGGCTAGCAAACCAGACTGTGGGATAGCTACCACGCGAAAAGCTCTAACATAAGACACCACCAGGACCGCACACAGAACAAACGATGGAACAGAAATAGCTGGATGCAGACCATCCCCCACCGGTGACAGGCAGCCAGAGCCGGAAGGGCTGAAAGGGGGCCAGTGCAGCCCCGGAGAGACTTTACCTACCAAACTGCAAGCAGGCTTCTTTGCTAACTAAGACTTTTTGGGGTCCTGGACAGTCACCATCGGCCTGACAAGGGGCGCCAGCGGTACACCCAGAAAACTGAGCAGCAGGGAAAGGCGTTAAGTCGCAGCGACCGTGCTCACCAAACACCTGAGCTACTTGGTCCTGGGAAGGGCACAAAACTCAGGCCCAACCGAATCTGTGCCTCTGAGGGCTACCTGACAGCCGAGCCTGAGCAGCTTAGACCAGGGAGGTGCATGCAGCCTAGGGCTGGCCTCAGACGGTTCCTGGTGGAGCAACGTAGAGCCTGAACGGTGTGCGCTGTGTGCAGGGGCATGCTCAGAGTGGCTGAGACACTGCGAGCACATGCCAGTGTTATTTGTTTGCAGCATCCCTCCCTCCCCACAGCGCGACTGAACAAGTGAGCCTAAAAAAAAAAAAGTGTCCACCACCGCCCCCCTTGTGTCAGGGCAGAAATCAGACACTGAAGAGACCAACAAACAGAGAAGCTAAACAGAAGGAACTGCCATGGAAGTGACCCCACACTGCCCACAACACCAGAGAAAGTCCCAGAAATATCTTTACTATATTTACGACCATTCTCTCTCTCTTATTTTTTGTTGATGTTGTTTGATTGTTTTTTCTTCTTTTCTTTTTCTATTTTTTTTACTTTTTAAAATTTTTAAGTCCTCTATTTCTCCTTTAATTTTAATTTTTATAACCTACTATCACTTTTCAAAAAAAAAAAGACCCTATTTTTAAAGCAAACGCCATATATATATATATATTTTTTGTGGTAGTTGTTGTTTTTTAATAATTCTTGTGACTTTTTTTTTTCTTGTTCTTCTTCTTTTCTTTAATATTGTATTTTTGAAAATCCAAACTCTACACTAGATTTTTAATCTTTGCTTTTTGGTATTTGTTGTCAATTTTATACATTTAAAAATCCAATCTTCAGTACCCAAGTTTACCTGAGAGCGAGATTACTGGCTTGACCACTCTCTCCTCCTTTGGACTCTCATTTTTCTCCACCAGGTTGTCTCTGTCTCCTCCCTCCCCCTTCTCTTCTCTACCCAACTTTGTGAATCTCTGTGTGTTCCAGACGATGGAGAACACAGGGAACTCGTTACTGGCTGGATATGTCTCTCCTTTTCATTTCCCTCTTTTATCCTCCTGGCCACCTCTGTCTACTTCCTCCCTCTCCTCTTCCATGTATAACTCCGTGAACATCTCTGAGCAGTCCAGACTGAGGAGTACACATAAGGAAGTGATTACTGGCTAGCTTGCTCTCTCCTTTTTTGATCCCACCTCCTCTCATTCCAGTCACCTCTAACTACCCCCTCCCTCTTCTCTTCTCCATGTAACTCAATGAACCTCTCTGGGTGTATCTTCAATGTGGAGAAACTTTTCATCTTTAACCTAGATGTTTTATCATTGTTGCTGTATAGATGGAGAAGTTTTGAGTCTACTGTAAAAATAAAACTGAAAACCAAAAGCAGGAGGCTTAAGTCCAAATCCTGAGAACATCAGCGAACTCCTGAATCCAGGGAACATTAATCGATAGGAGCTCATCAAACGCCGCCATACCTACACTGAAACCAAGCACCACCCAAGGGCCAATAAGTTCCAGAGCAAGACATACCACGCAAATTCTCCAGCAACACAGGAACACACCCCTGAGCTTCAATATACAGGCAGCTCAAGTTACTCCAAAACCATAGACGTCTCATAACTCATTACTGGACACTTCATTGCACTCCAGAGAGATGAAATCCAGCTCTACCCACCAGAACTTCGACACAATCTTCCCTAACCAAGAAACCTTGACAAGCCACTGATACAACCCCACCCAAAGTGAGGAAACTCCATAATAAAGAGAACTCCACAAATTACCAGAATACAGAAAGGCCACCCCAAACGCAGCAATGTAACCAAGATGAAGAGACAGAGGAATACTCAGCAGGTAAAGGAACAGGAGAAAAGCCCACCAAACCAAACAAAAGAGGAAGAGATAGGGAATCTACTTGAGAAAGAATTCCAAATAATGATAGTGAAAATGATCCAAAATCTTGAAATCAAAATGGAATCACAGATAAATAGCCTAGAGACAAGGATTGAGAAGATGCAAGAAAGGTTTAACAAGGACCTAAAAGAAATAGAAAAGAGTCAATATATAATGAATAACGCAATAAATGAGATCAGAAACACTCTGGAGGCAACAAATAGTAGAATATCAGAGGCAGAAGACAGGATTAGTGAAATAGAAGATAGAATGGTAGAAATAAATGAATCAGAGAGGAGAAAAGAAAAACGAGTTAAAAGAAATGAGGACAATCTCAGAGACCTCCAGGACAATATGAAACGCTCCAACATTCGAATTATAGGAGTCCCAGAAGAAGAAGACAAAAAGAAAGATCATGAGAAAATACTTGATGAGATAATAGTTGAAAACTTCCCTAAAATGGGGAAGGAAATAATCACCCAAGTCCAAGAAACCCAGAGAGTTCCAAACAGGATAAACCCAAGGTGAAACATCCCAAGACACATATTAGTCAAATTAACAAAGATCAAGCACAAAGAACAAATATTGAAAGGAGCAAGGGAAAAACAACAAATAACACACAAGGGGATTCCCATAAGGATAACAGCTGATCTTTCAATAGAAATGCTTCAGGCCAGGAGGGAATGGCAAGACATACTTAAAGTGATGAAAGAAAATAACCTACAGCCCAGATTACTGTACCCAGCAAGGATCTCATTCAAATACGAAGGAGAAATCAAAAGCTTTACAGACAAGCAAAAGCTGAGAGAATTCAGCACCACCAAACCAGCTCTCCAACAAATGCTAAAGGATATTCTCTACAGGAAACACAAAAATGGCGTATAAACCCAAAGCCAAAACAATAAAGTAAATGGCAACGGGATCATCCTTACCAATAATTACCTTAAATGTAAATTGGTTGAATACCCCAACCAAAAGGCAAAGACTGGCTGAATGGATACAAAAACAAGACCCCTATATATGCTGCCTACAAGAGACCCACCTCAAAACAAGGGACACATACAGACTGAAAGTGAAGGGCTGGAAAAAGATATTCCACGCAAATAGAGACCAAAAGAAAGCAGGAGTGGCAATACTCATATCTGATAAAATAGACTTTAAAACAAAGGCCGTGAAAAGAGACAAAGAAGGCCACTGCATAAAGATTAAAGGATCAATCCAAGAAGAAGGTATAACAATTATAAATATATATGCACCCAACATAGGAGCACTGCAATATGTAAGACAAATGCTAACAAGTATGAAAGGGGAAATTAACAATAACACAATAATAGTGGGGGACTTTAATACCCCACTCACATCTATGGACAGATCAACTAAACTGAAAATTAACAAAGAAACACAAACTTTAAATGATACAATAGACTAGTTAGACCTAATTGATATCTATAGGACATTTCACCCCAAAACAATGCATTTCACCTATTTCTCAAGTGCACACAGAACCTTCTCCAGGATAGATCACATCCTGGGCCATAAATCTAACCTTGATAAATTCAAAAAAATTGAAATCATCCCAAGCATCTTTTCTGACCATAATGAATTAAGATTAGATCTCAATTACAGGAGAAAAACTATTAACAATTCCAACATATGGAGGCTGAACAACAGCTTCTGAATAACCAACAAATCACAGAAGAAATCAAAAAAGAAATCAAAATATGCCTAGAAACTAATGAAAATGAAAACAACAACCCAAACCTGTGGGACACTATAAAAGCAGTGCTAAGAGGAAAGTTCATAGCAATACAGGCATACCTCAAGAAACAAGAAAAAAGTCAAATAAATAACCTAACTCTACATCTAAAGCAACTAGAAAAGGAAGAAATGGAGAACCCCAGAGTTAGTAGAAGGAAAGAAATCTTAAAAATTAAGGCAAAAATAAATGCAAAAGAAACAAAAGAGACCATAGCAAAAATCAACAAAGCCAAAAGCTGGTTCTTTGAAAGGATAAATAAAATTGACAAACTATTCACCAGACTCATCAAGAAACAAAGGGAGAAAAATAAAATCAATAATATTAGAAATGAAAATGGAGAGATCACAACAGACAACACAGAAATACAAAGGATCATAAGAGACTACTATCAGCAATTATATGTCAATAAAATGGACAATGTGAAAGAAATGGACAAATTCTTAGAAAAGTACAACTTTCCAAAACTGAACCAGGAAGAAATAGAAAATCTTAACAGACCCATCACAAGCACGGAAATTGAAACTGTAATCAGAAATCTTCCAGCAAACAAAAGCCCAGGTCCAGACAGCTTCACAGCTGAATTCTACCAAAAATTTAGTGAAGTGCTAACATCTATCCTACTCAAACTCTTCCAGAAAATTGCAGAGGAAGGTAAACTTCCAAACTCATTCTATAAGGCCACCATTACCCTAACACCAAAACCTGACAAAGATGCCACCAAAAAAAAAAGAGAAAACTACAGGCCAATATCACTGATGAACATAGATACAAAAATCCTTAACAGAATTCTAGCAATCAGAATCCAACAACACATTAAAAAGATCATATATCATGACCAAGTGGGCTTTATCCCAGGGATGCAAGGATTCTTCAATATCTGCAAATCAATCAGTGTAATTCACCACATTAACAAATTGAAAAATAAAAGCCAAATGATTATCTCAATAGATGCAGAGAAGGCCTCTGACAAAATTCAACGTCCATTTATGATAAAAACTCTCCAGAAAGCAGGAATAGAAGGAACATACCTCAACATAATAAAAGCTATATATGACAAACCCACAGCAAACATTTTCCTCAATGGTGAGAAATTGAAAGCATTTCCCCTAAAGTCAGGAACAAGACAAGGGTGCCCACTTTCACTGCTACTATTCAACATAGTTCTGGAAGTTTTGGTCACAGCAATCAGAGCAGAAAAAGAAATAAAAGGAATCCAAATAGGAAAAGAAGAAGTAAAACTCTCACTGTTTGCAGATGACATGGTCCTCTACATAGAAAACCCTAAAGACTCCACCAGAAAATTACTAATCAATGAATATAGTAAAGTTGCAGGATATAAAATCAACACACAGAAATCCCTTGCATTCCTATACACTAATAA
Source organism: Capricornis sumatraensis (assembly GCF_032405125.1). NCBI lineage: Eukaryota > Metazoa > Chordata > Mammalia > Artiodactyla > Bovidae > Capricornis > Capricornis sumatraensis. The sequence goes on along the minus strand of NC_091074.1, from coordinate 39,047,280 downwards.
TGAGAAAGTAGAAAAAGAAATTAAGGAAACAATTCCATTCACCATTGCAACAAAAAGATTAAAATACTTAGGAATATACCTACCTAAAGAAACTAAAGACCTATATATAGAAAACTACAAAACACTGATGAAAGAAATCAAAGAGGACACTAATAGATGGAGAAATATACCATGTTCATGGATCGGAAGAATCAATATAGTGAAAATGAGTACACTACCCAAAGCAATCTACAGATTCAATGCAATCCCTATCAAGCTACCAGCGGTATTTTTCACAGAGCTAGAACAAATAATTTCACGATTTGTATGGAAATACAAAAAACCTCGAATAGTCAAAGCAATCTTGAGAAAGAAGAATGGAACTGGAGGAATCAACCTGCCTGACTTCAGGCTCTACTACAAAGCCACAGTCATCAAGAGAGTATGATACTGGCACAAAGACAGAAATATAGATCAATGGAACAAAGTAGAAAGCCCAGAGATAAATCCACACACCTATGGACACCTTATCTTTGACAAAGGAGGCAAGAATATACAATGGATTAAAGACAATCTCTTTAACAAGTGGTGCTGGGAAAACTGGTCAACCACTTGTAAAAGAATGAAACTAGATCACTTTCTAACACCATACACAAAAATAAACTCAAAATGGATTAACAATCTAAATGTAAGACTAGAAACTATAAAACTCCTAGAGGAGAACATAGGCAAAACACTCTCCGACAAAAATCACAGCAGGATCCTCTATGACCCACCTCCCAGAATACTGGAAATAAAAGCAAAAATAAACAAATGGGATCTAATTAAAATTAAAAGCTTCTGCACAACAAAGAAAACTATAAGCAAGGTGAAAAGACAGCCTTCAGAATGGGAGAAAATAATAGCAAATGAAGCAAATGACAAACAACTAATCTCAAAAATATGCAAGCAACTTATGCAACTCAATTCCAGAAAAATAAATGACCCAATCAAAAAATGGGCCAAAGAACGAAATAGACATTTCTCCAAAGGAGACATACAGATGGCTAACAAACATGTGAGAAGATGCTCAACTTCACTCATTATCAGATATATGCAAATCAAAACCACAGTGAGGTACCATTTCACACCAGTCAGAATGGCAGTGATCCAAAAGTCTACAAGCAATAAATGCTGGAGAGGGTGTGGAGAAAAGGGAACCCTCTTACACTGTTGGTGTGAATGCAAACTAGTACAGCCACTATGGAAAACAGTGTGGAGATTCCTTAAAAAATTGCAAATAGAACTGCCTTGTGACCCAGCAATCCCATTGCTGGGCATACACACCAAGGAAACCAGAATTGAAAGAGACATGTGTACCCCAATGTTCATTGCAGCACTGTTTATAATAGCCAGGACATGGAAACAACCTAGATGTCCATCAGCAGATGAATGGAAGAAAGCTTTGGTACATGTACACAATGGAGTATTACTCAGCCATTAAAAAGAATACATTTGAATCAGTTCTAATGAGGTGGATGAAACTGGAGCCTATTATACAGAGTGAAGTAAGCCAGAAAGAAAAACACCAATACAGTATACTAACACATATATATGGAATTTAGAAAGATGGTAATGATAACCCTGTATGCAAGACAGCAAAAGAGACACAGATGTTTAGAACGGACTTTTAGACTGTGGGAGAGGGAGAGGTGGGATGATTTGGGAGAATGGCATTGAAACATGTATACTATCGTGTAAGAAATGAATTGCCAGTCTATGTTTGATACAGGATACAGGATGCTTGGGGCTGGTGCACGGGGATGATCCAGAGAGATGATATGGGGTGGGAGGTGGGAGGGGGGTTCAGGATTGGGAACTCATGTACACCCGTGGTGGATTCATGTCAATGTATGGCAAAACCAATACAGTATTGTAAAGCAAAATAAAGTAAAAATAAAAAAAGAAAATATATAGAAGCTAAAAGGATAAGTAGGTTATATGATGTTTAAATATGTATGAAAGTGTAAGTGAAGTCGCTCAGTCGTGTCTGACTCTTTGTGGCTCCGTGGACTGTAGCCCACCAGACTCCTCCGTCCGTGGGATCCTCCAGGCAAGAATACTTGAGTGGGCTGCCATTTCCTTCTCCAAGGATCTTCTCAACTCAGGGATTGAACCCGGGTCTCCTGCATTGCAGGCAGATGCTTTACTGTCTGAGCCACATTTTGCTAATAATAAATAAATATATATAGCCTGTTATTTTTTACCTACTATATTCTCTTATCTTGCTTTACAATATACACATATCTTATTACAAGTTATATGGAAATGAAGGAACATACTTAAGATACATTCAAGAAAATTTCAGCTCATACTCTCAAAACTTGTATAAAAATAGTCTATATTTCTGTACAAGCACTCCTAAGACAGCTGCTTATGTTTAGCTCTTAAAGAGTTGTGTAATCTTTTGACTTCAATTTTAGCTACCTCTTTCATTAAAGAAGTAATTCTCAGTATCATTATTTATTTCCTTTTGGAATCTTATCAGGTAAAAAGATTAATTTTCTATGTATCTTGGCTGGCACAAAGCTGTGGTGTTGGCTTTGCAATTTACACATCCTGTTTGTATTCTCTCACATTGTTAGCAGATTTCCTATTTACTTATACAATAGGCCTTTCCACTCCTACAACCCTCCATGTTTTTCTTATGCAATTACAGCTTTTTTGTTGTTGTTCAGTCATTCCATTGTGTTCAACTCTTTGCAACCCCAATGGCTGCAGCACACCAGGCCTCTCCTTCACTATCTCCCGGAGTTTGCTCAAACTCATGTTATTTATTTTAAAATTCAATGAATGCCATAGCCAGTATATTTCAGTTTTTGTGATGTTCTTTGGAGGAAACCATCTACAATAACATAATCTACTATTAATTTAAACAGAAAAAGAAAGAGCTATTTACGTAAATGAAAGCACTGTAGGCATAATGTAGTTTTGGCATCTTTATATCTGAGAAATTGACTTCAGTGAAAAGAGACAGATGAAAAGTTTTAACAAATGTAGCCTCAATAAAATAAAAAGGATCTGTTGTTGGAAATTAAGGTGTGCATTTTCAAAGAGTATGGTCAAAGGAGTAAAAATAAAATATGGAATGCTATCATATGTGTGGACTAATTCTGTGTTAATGTGAATAGTAGTTGCAATCTGGAGAAAACCCGAATGACTGATAGGAGTAGTTCTTCTCTGCCAACCAGCAGGAGGCAGGAGTGAGTCCCACCTAGGAGGAGGCCATGGGCAGACCCTCATAGAAGAAATGTTTAGTCATTTTGTCCTGTGGGAGGACTCATGCTTCCGTTTCTGATTGCTTTACAGAAGAATGTGGAAGCTTAGAGATATTTTAGCTGTTAGGAAAGAAACTCCATTACATCCAAAAGATAGTTTAATAAGAATGTCTTCCATACAAATTATAAGAATGAGGTGAGGGTTATATGAAATTAAAATATAAGAACTAGAACACATCGGCACACTTCCACATATAAAATACTGTGGTTCCACCACTATTCAGTTTTTTTAAAGTCTGCACACAATATAATGAAAATAAATGCACAAATAATTAACTTTAATCTATTTTCCCTGTCTCTCAACAGGCAAAAATTCTTTCTGTAACTTATCAACTTAACACCAAACACATAAAAGAACATTTTTTAAAAAGCCAAACTTTGTTGTGGCAAATGGAATATATGCTTGAGTTTTTCCATTCCTTTTAAAATCTTTTGTATTGTTCCTGTAAAGTCAGGGGGTAAAGTAGAAAAAACCTGGAAACATGCTCTTGCCAAACATTAAACTTCTGTAAAAGGATTTAAAAGCAAAACCCAAACAAAAGAGGGGGCGTATTCACCAAAGAATGTGATATAATTCTGATACGTTTACAGCAGGATGCGAACGCTTTCACTTAGAAGATTGCAACAGGTAGAATATTTCTCTTCTCACTCCTTCTCATGAATTTCAGCAATGGATTAGTATGTTTGGATATTGTTCAAAATTTTAAAATAACCTGATGATATAAGTTCTATCATCCACATTTTCATTTCATAAGCCTAGCCTGAACAAATAATTTTGGAAATGTACTTTTGCTGACCTATTACTGCTTTTGCTCATCAGTTCAGTTTACAAGTAACATATCAATAGTGTATTTTATGAGGAGCTGTAAATTTTACATTTCTTTCAGAGTTAATCTTATTCATGTTTTAGACTTCTTGATGCTTAAGGGTTTAAGTCATTCTCCAAATCCCACGAAGTATATATAATTTCTGATCTTTTTAATGTTCTGAATAAAGGACCATACTATTTTCCTACCAGTTTGTCCTGTAGGGTGTGGCATTCGTCTGCTGTACTTGGCATACAGATCAACAACCAGGAGGAAGAGGCTGTAGATCTGCCCTCGGCAGCTGACCGTTGTGCTGTTTTGTTTATTGGTTTATTTTTCACCATATTCCTCCCCACTTCCTCCAAGGAATTCTTTGACGTTTTTTCTCATTTTCTTACATGTCTTGTGTATCTGAAGAAGTCACTGAGCAGCTGTTTTAAAAACTACTCTGCCCCGTTCAAATTTATTTTAAAAGAGTTTTTGTCCCCTTAAAAAAAAAATGACCTAATTCAAATTGTAAAGAGCAGAATCTGGTTTAGATTGTTGAGCAAATCATTTTAGTATAAATGGAGTACTGATGATGGGATTATGTGTGAGCCAGACTTGTGGCTTTTGGTATTTTCCTTATTTTTCTGTTATGGCCACAGAAGTAACACTGAGTCTTAGAGAGGGTTTCTCTCAGGGTGGTGATACAAGGACTCCAAGTCCTTTGCTCTAGAAGGACACATGAACAGATAAGTTTCTATTTAGAGTAATTAGAATAAGTAGCTAATTAAAGGCTTCTTGGCACCTAAGTACAGAGAACAGACTGAAATGGCTCTGCTGTCCTCAGGCTTGAAGTACTGCCAATGTGAACACATCAGACAATTTTTGATGCTAGGAAGGCAGTCATGTTGGGTTCTATTTAGGTCTGGGAAATAAAACCACCTTGCCTTGTAAACTAAACAAGAATAAAAAGAAATGTTTCATTTATCTTGAGTGAATGCAGTGTGTAACTAGGTATTTGACTTCCAATTTTGCTTTAAATTTTATTTTTCTTAAGTAATATTAATGTTGGTAATGCAATAGTAATATTAATTTATGCTGCTGCTGCTGCTGCTAAGTCACTTCAGTCATGTCCAACTCTGTGTGACCACATAGATGGCAGCCCACCAGGCTCCCCCGTCCCAGGGATTCTCCAGGCAAGGACAATGGAGTGGGTTGCCATTTCCTTCTCCAATGCATGAAAGTGAAAAGTGAAAAGTGAAAGTGAAGTCGCTCAGTCATGTCCGACTGTTCACGACCCCATGGACTGCAGCCTACCAGGCTCCCCCGTCCATGGGATTTTCCAGGCAAGAGTACTAGAGTGGGGTGCTATTGCCTTCTCTGATATTAATTTATACATGATATTTATACCACAGGTGGATAAGAGCAATCTCCTTAGCTTTAAATTCTTAAGGACCCCTGACTTTTTTTTGTTGGTATTATAACATTTATTAAAATAATACTATGAGTTAATAGAAACAGCAAAGAACCAAAGAATTAAAATGCAAGTTATATAAATCCCAACTAAAACCTAAAAGTGAAAGCAATTGACAAATCATTATCAAAATTGCTATCAGTTATCAAAATTTTGGATTTTGCATTTTGTATCCTTTTCTCAGTCAAGAAAAAAATTCTTTTTGAATAATATATAACATACATATAAAATAATATGTAAAAATACATTATAAACTTACTGTAAATACTAAAACTTACTAAAATACTTAACTTGCTAAACATACTATCAGCAATGGCTGTAAATGCATTATCTTACATTTTTCTTATAGTCAATAGGTTGGTTATGGTACATATACAGCATGAAAGCACTGAGATAATAAAGAATAGATAAAAACACATATCAGCTCTATGGTAGCATACAAGTGATACTCCCATCTACCCATGCTAAAAGGATTCCATAATATTATCAGAAAAAAAAATGTCCTTAAAACTGCGTATTTTAATAAGAAATAAATTCAATAAAGAATGATAGTACTGAGAACCAGGGCATTCAGAAGGACCTTTAACATTTGACTTTTCTTTTAGGGACACTAAGGAGGCTTTGAGAAGGCAATGGCACTCCACTCCAGTACTCTTGCCTGGAAAATCCCACGGATGGAGGAGCCTGGTAGGCTGCAGTCCGGGGGGTCGCGAAGAGTCGGACACGACTGAGCGACTTCACTTTCACTTTTCACTTTCATGCACTAGAGAAGGAAATGGCAACCCACTCCAGTGTTCTTGCCTGGAGAACCCCAGGGACGGGGAGCCTGGTGGGCTGCCGTCTGTGGAGTCGCACAGAGTCGGACACGACTGAAGCGACTTGGCAGCAGCAGCAAGGAGGCTTTGCTGGAAATTAGTCATTGGGTTACATAGGGTGGCTGGTGATCCATACAAGGGTTAAGAAAGTTGAAGCAGCAATAGAACTATTTCACCCAAAGTCTTGGTGGAGAATGTGTGACTGGACACTGAATGCAAGAACCATGTGTGAATACAGAGTCATACCACTAGTGGCAGGTCTTTCCTCTCTGGTTGATCTCCCTTTTGTCATTGTTTGCTGATTCTCTTGCACTCACTTCTGCCAACTCTGTGGCTGCCTCGTATTATTCCTACTTACCCTTCCTTTGCTCCAGTGTCAGCTCATGTCTGGACCAGAGCTAGCTCTGAAGAAGTGGGCTGGAGACAGAGTGAGGAAGAGAGAGGAAATGAACATCTTCCCCTTTCGCCTACCATTGTTCTCGGCTCAGCTTGAATAGACCCAGTTAACAGGTAAAGTTAGGGTTTTCTAACAAAGGATGACAAGTCCCCGACTGAAAATGATCATTCTAGAAGAAACCCAGCACTGAAATGGAAATCACCCTTAAAGTTCACACATGGGAAGAAAATATAATTCCTTCACCCTGGGGAAGCAGATTTCCTTTACTCTGAGAAAAAAACAGAAACGGTGAATCTTCCTCGGTTCAACCTGGCACACAGTACTGAAAAAATGTCCAACCCAGAGCAGGAATCCATAATTTTTGTGTAAAGTACTTTTGTCCTTTAGTGAAGGAAGTATATACCTTTATCAGGCACTATAACTAGAGATGGTTCTAATGGAAGAATGCCTAAAACTGATTATAATTATTGAATGAATGTCAAGTTAGTGACAGAGAAGTTAAAGGACCAGGCAAAAGCTGGCAGTAATACTGGCAACAATATGGCAGAAGGTATCATTACTGCTTGGGACAAAAGACGTCATTTGAGGCACCAAATGTAGTGAGGAAGTGTTGCTAAGTGACAGTGAAGTAACAACTATTATATTAATACGGAGAGACTGGGTGTTAACCAGGTTCATGGATGCAGTGACAAGAGTTTATGAGTTCCTTCCAGCCCCATCACAATCTTCTCTGCTGCTCTTCTCATCCTTGCACCAAATTAGATGCCAAGAAAGAGAGGACACTAAGGAGCACTACGGTTCCATTATTTATTCTTATGAGGATTTTTCTGTAGGAAATGTTTTGTTTGCCTTACTTTTGTTTTCTTACTTAATTTGTTATTCAATTGTTCCTCTCAGCCCTGGTGGCTTCATCAAGTAGCCAGCTTCCTACTTCTCTGAAAGAACAGTTTATTGTGGTGGATATGGGCAAGGGTACATGAGTCTAGGTTAGAGTTCAAATAAAAAATTCTTGCTAACCTTCTTAAGCTTTGGTTTTACTACATGACAAATAATAATAAATGATCATAATAATAGTACCAACCTCTTGGAAATGTGAAAATTCAATGTAATAATACACATTGAAGGCTCAGACACTGATACTTGCTAACAAAATAAATCAGATATTTTGTGTGATACCAAACTCATGTTATTTCATGTGGTTGCAAGCATAGTAAGAGGAGTACCCTGAGGGATAGTAAGAGTGATGATTTATTGATTACCTACCTTGTGTTATGTCAGAGATGCAGAGGTAATAGCAGGAAACAAGAACTATTTCCTAATTGATCTTCAGAGCTCTCAGTTTAAAAGGAGAAAAGTCGACCATTCAAAAAGCCTAAAAATAACACATGAAGAGGAGGATATGGAGAAAAGGGAATCCCAGTACAGTGTTTCTGGGAATGTAAATTGGTGCAGCTCTTATGGAAAACATGATGGATGATCCTTTAAAAACTAAAAATAGAACTACTATATGATTGAGCAATTCCATTCCTGGGCATATATCCAGAAAAAAAGAAAGCACTAATCCTAAAAGATATATGTACTCCAATATTCATAGCAGCACTATTTACAATAGCCAAGACATAAAAGCAACCCAATTACCCATCACTGGATGACTGGATTAAGAAGATGGAGTATACATACACAATGGAATATCAGACATTAAAAAAAATGAAATACTTCCATTTGCAGCAATGTGGATGTACTAGAGAATATTATGCTTAGTGAAGTAAGTCAGAGAGATAAACACTGTATGGTATCACTTATATGTGGATATACACTATTAAAAAATAATACTAATGAATGTATATATAAAACAAATGGTCGTACAGATATAGAAAACAAACCTGTGGTTACCAAAGAAGGAAAGAGGAAGGGGCAAAATTAGGGGTATAGGATTAACAGATACAAACTACTATCTGTAAAATAGATAACAAGGATATACTATATAGCATGAGGTATTACACCCATTATATCATAATAACCTCTAATGGAATATAATTATAAAATTACTACATTGCTATGTTGTATACCTGAAACTAACACAATATTTTAAATCAACTACACTTCAAAAAATATAAAGAAGACCACTACTAAAAATATCGCTTTTCATATGACTATTACAAACCAGTAATAAGTTAAAAGTATAATACTAGGAAATTATATTTGTCAAATAATAATGACTAGTGGAAAATCCAATTATAACTTTATTTACCAAATAATAAAATAAATTTACATTTTAGAAAAATGCAGTATGACAGTTCCAAGTATTATGTTAAGCGGTAAGTAAAGGAAACATATGAAAAGAGTAATGGTAGGACTTGTAAGCAAAGCTGTCTAATTTCCTATCAGACATAAACAAAGTTTTAACAAATCTACTGACATCTAGAGAGGAGTTTCAGTTTGATTGAAGATATAATTGAAGGTGTTAAATAAGAGATGGAGGAATAGATGAATCTTCTTCTGGATTAACATACTGCCATATTTTTTCTTACTTGTACACAATGATGTAAACGAAAGAGTGTAGGTTTTGGAGTCAACACAAACTTGAGTTTATCCTGTATGATGGATTACATTTACTTAATATCTCTAGAACTCAGTTACACAATCTGAAAAATGGGATAATAATAACTAACAGGAAAATTGCCTAGAGTATTAAATATGTATAGGCAGGTATAAGTTCAAAATAGTGGTAAAGTCCATTAATATTAACTTTCCTTCTCTCTCACTTTCTTTCTTTATTTGCTCCCCTTCTGAATCACCTCAATTTTGTAATACCTAAGAGAAGATGGAACAGCTACTTTCTTACTAAATACAAACTAAAAGGAAATGGCACTAAGATCTGATCAATGTAACACTTCTACTCATATATGGTAACATTCATAAAGCATCACTACGAACAAAGCTAGTGGAGGTGATGGAATTGCAGTTGAGCTATTTCAAATCCTGAAAGATGATGCTGTGAAAGTGCTGCACTCAATATGCCAGCAAATTTGGAAAACTCAGCAGTGGCCACAGGACTGGAAAAAATCAGTTTTCATCTCAATCCCAAAGAAAGGCAATGCCAAAGAATGCTCAAGTGAAGTGAAGTCGCTCAGTCGTGTCCAACTCTTTGTGACCCCATGGACAGTAGCCTACCAGGCTTCTCCCTCCATGGGATTCTCCAGGCAAGAGTACTGGAATGGGTTGCCATTTCCTTCTCCAAGAATGCTCAAACTACCACACAATTGCAGTCATTTCAAATGACAACACACTCCAGTACTCTTGCCTGGAAAATCCCATGGGCAGAGGAGCCTGGTAGGGTGCAGTCCATGGAATTGCGAAGAGTTGGACGCGACCAAGCGACTTCACTTTCATGCATTGGAAAAGGAACTGGCAACCCACTCCACTGTTCTTGCCTGGAGAAACCCAGGGACGGGGGAGCCTGGTGGGCTGCCGTCTATGGGGTCGCACAGAGTCGGACATGACTGAAGCGATTTAGCAGCAGCAGAGGAAGCACATGCTAGTAAAGCAATGCTCAAAATTCTCCAAGCCAGGTTTCAGCAGTACATGAACTGTGAACTTCCAAATGTTCAAGCTGGTTTTAGAAAAGGCAGAGGAACCAGCGATCAAGTTGCCAACATCTGCTGGATTACCAAAAAAGCAATAGAGTTCCAGAAAAACATCTATTTCTGCTTTATGGACTATGCCAAAGCCTTTGACTGTGTGGATCACAATAAACTGTGGAAAATTCTGAAAGAGATGGGAATACCAGACCACCTGACCTGTCTCTTGAGAAATCTGTATGCAGGTCAGGAAACAACAGTTAGAAGTGGACATGGAACAACAGACTGGTTCCCAATAGGAAAAGGAATATGTCAAGGCTGTATATTGTCACCCCGCTTATTTAACTTATATGCAGAGTACATCATGAGAAACGCTGGACTGGAAGAAGCACAAGCTGGAATCAAGATTGCCAGGAGAAATATCAATAACCTCAGATATGCAGATGACACCACCCTTATGGCAGAAAGTGAAGAGGAACTAAAAAGCCTCTTGATGAAAGTGAAAGAGGAGAGTGAAAAAGTTGGCTTAAAGCTCAACATTCAGAAAACGAAGATCATGGCATCTGGTCCCATCACTTCATGGGAAATAGATGGGGAAACAGTGGAAACAGTGTCAGACTTTATTTTTGGGGGCTCCAAAATCACTGCAGATGGTGATTACAGCCATGAAATTAAAAGACGCTTACTCCTTGGAAGGAAAGTTGTAACCAACCTAGATAGCATATTCAAAAGCAGAGACATTACTTTGCCAACAGAGGTCCGTCTAGGCAAGGCTATGGTTTCTCCAATAGTCATGTATGGATGTGAGAGTTGGACTGTGAAGAAAGTTGAGCATTGGACTCTGAAGAAAGCTGAGCGCTGAAGAATTGATGCTTTTGAACTGTGGTGTTGGAGAAGACTCTTGAGAGTCACTTGGACTGCAAGGAGATCCAACCAGTCCATCCTAGGGGATCAGTTCTGGGTGTTGTTTGGAAGGACTGATGCTAAAGCTGAAACTCCAGTACTTTGGCCACCTCATGCGAAGAGTTGACTCATTGGAAAAAACTCTGACGCTGGGAGGGATTGGGGGCAGGAGGAAAAGGGGATGACAGAGGATGAGATGGCTGGATGGCATCACGAAGTCAATGGATGTGAGTCTGAGTGAACTCTGGGAGTTGGTGATGGACAGGGAGGCCTGGTGTGCTGCAATTCATGGGGTTGCAGAGAGTCGGACATGACTAAGCAACTGATTTGAACTGAACTGAAAAACCTAATGTTGAAAAATACTCATTAACTGATCAGATCAGCTAAGTTCAGAAAAATAATTCCTCTTTGCATTTAGTATGCTGATCTGTGAATTTACAAAAGTGAGCATTTTGAAAGACATTTTTATCTATTTTCATTACATTAGCTTTATAACATGAAATGAATTTAAAGTTTAATACAAGTGGCACAGGTTTACAAACTGTTCAAGGGATTTTTAACTCTAAAATGAAAAATTAATTCTAAAAATTATTATGGGGTTGAGTAAGCTTTCTCTTAATTGACAAATATAGAGGCTGAAATTGAGAGTATTTAGCCTTGGGAAAGTTAGTTCTTTATAAGCACAGAGAGAATGATAAGAAAACGTGGTAGACCTCTATTTGTGTGTTAAGTCCTCAGATTTTAATGCAGATGAAATGAAGGGGGAAGATAGGCATACTGGACTGGATATAAGGTACTATGTAGCACCTGTCTCAAAATCTCCCAACACACACTTGGGAATTGCTTCCACACACACGAAAAGGGGAAAGAGAAATGTTTATATTAATCTAAGGGACAAAATTCATGTGTGTATGTGAGTGTGTGGATTTGGTATGCATGTGTGCATGTGCTCATCTATGTAGAGTGAGAAACAGACAGAAATAGTTTCTGGTTCCTTCTCCCAGCAGGTGTGGGCCTTTCATTTTTTCCCTTCTCCATATTTCTTGAGTAATCACATCCATTTCCATATTTGAACTATTCTGTTTACAAATTCCTGGCTGCAACACGCACAAAATTCTGTCATCACTAACTCTTTACTAGCCACATGTTTATCTCAAACTCTGCATGCCTAAAGTAGAATGCTCCTTGTTTTTGCCCAAGGCAAACTCTTCTTGACATGAAAAATTTAGATTTGGGTGTATATTACCATATGTGAAATAGATCGCCGGTCCAGGTTCGATGCTTGAGACTGGGTGCTCAGGGCCAGTGCACTGGGATGACCCTGGGGGATGGGATGGGGAGGGATGTGGAAGAGGGGTTCAGGATGGGGGACACACGTGCACCCATGGCTAATTCACATCAATGTATGGCAAAAACCACTACAATATTGTAAAGCAGTTAGCCTCCAATTAAAATAAATTAATTAATTTTTAAAAATTTAGGTTTGGGATTGGAAGGAAAATGCAATTTGTATAGTCGAACCTCCCATAAACCACAACGGAATGCCACCCACAAAAATCTTGGTCTTGGTCATCTATTTATTAATATTTACTTCATCAGGCAACTCATTACATTATTTTAAAAGAAGCCATTACCTCACAAGGCAATGTTTATCACATACAGAAAATAGTACATTGTAGGCTATTGCCTGGCCACAAATCTCAGCCCTGCTCCTTACTTACTAGATCTAGTGCTTTGGTTTGCTTATCTGTTAACTTATGTTAATGACAGTGCCTGTGTGGTAGGGCTTTTGTGAGGAAGAAACAAGTAAATTCAAACTAAATCCTAAGAGCTATATAAGCTGTTCTTGATATCATTATTATGATTATCAATATAATTGTGATTCTTACTGTAAAACATTTCACACCTAAAGGTATAAAACTTGTATGTTATTACTCATGTACCACCATCTAGCATAAAAAACAAAGCATAACTGATATTATTTAAATCCCCTGGTATACTTCTCTAATCCTAATTCTTTTTCCTATAGGCTAACTATAATATTAATATACCAAATTTAGAACTCACCATTCCTATGCATAACTTAATAATTTTGTTGTATAAATACGTGCATCATGAGAAACGCTGGACTGGAAGAAACACAAGCTGGAATCGAGATTGCTGGGAGAAATAGCAATAACCTCGGATATGCAGATGACACCACCCTTAAGGCAGAAAGTGAAGAGGAACTAAAAAGACTCTTGATGAAAGTGAAAGAGGAGAGTGAAAAAGTTGGCTTAAAGTTCAACATTCAGAAAACGAAGATCATGGCATCCGGTCCCCTCACTTCATGGGAAATAAATGGGGAAACAATGGAAACAGTGGCTAACTTTATTTTTTTGGGCTCCAAAATCACTGCAGATGGTGACTGCAGCCATGAAATTAAAAGATGCTTACTCCTTGGAAGAAAAGTTATGACCAACCTAGATAGCATATTTGAAAGCAGAGACAATACTTTGCCGACTAAGGTCCGTCTAGTCAAGGCTATGGTTTTTCCTGTGGTCATGTATGGATGTGAGAGTTGGACTGTGAAGAAGGCTGAGTGCCGAAGAATTGATGCTTTTGAACTATGATGTTGGAGAAGACTCTTGAGAGTCCCTTGGAGTCCAAGGAGATGCAACCAGTCCATTCTGAAGGAGATCAGCCCTGGGATTTCTTTGGAAGGAATGATGCTAAAGCTGAAGCTCCAGTACTTTGGCCACCTCATGCGAAGGGTTGACTCATTCGGAAAGACTCTGATGCTGGGAGGGATTGGGGGCAGGAGGAGAAGGGAACGACAGAGGATGAGATGGCTGGATGGCATCACGGACTGATGGACGTGAGTCTGAGTGAACTCTGGGAGTTGGTGATGGACAGGGAGGCCTGGCGTGCTGTGATTCATGGGGTCTCAAAGAGTCGGACACGACTGAGCGACTGAACTGTACTGAACTGACATGAATCAGTCATGGCTGTACATGTGTCCGTCCGTTGGAAACCCTCCTCCCACCTCCCTTCCCATCCCATCCCTCTGGGTTTTCCCAGTGCACTGACTTTGAGTTCCCTGTTTCATGCATCAAACTTGGATTGGTCATCTATTTCACATATGGTGACATACATGTTTCAAAGCAATTCTCTCAAATCATCCCACCCTTGTCTTCTCCCACAGGGTCCAAAACTCTGGTTTTTATATCTGTGTCTCTTTTGCTGTCTTGCACATAGGGTCGTTGTTACCATCCTTCTGAATTCCATATATGCGTTAGTATATGGTATTGGTGCTTTTCTTTCTGACTTCCTTCACTCTGTATAATGGGCTCCAGTTTCATCCACCTCATTAGAACTGACTCAAATGCATTCTTTTTAATGGCTGGGTAATACTCCATTGTATATATGTACCACAGCTTTCTTATCCATTCATCTGTTGATGGACATCTAGGTTGCTTTCATGTCCTGGCTATTGTAAACAGTGCTGCGATGAACATTGGGGTAAACATGTCTCTTTCAATTCTGGTTTCCTTGGAGTGTATGCCCAGCAATGGGATTGCTGGGTCATATGGCAGTTCTATTTCCAGTTTTTAAAGGGATCTCCACACTGTTTTCCATAGTGGCTGTACTAGCTTGCATTCCCACCAACAGTGCAAGAGGATTCCTTTTCCTTTTCCACACCCTCTCCAGCACTTATTATCTGTAGATTTTTTGATAGCAGCCATTCTGAACATTGTGAGATGGTCATTGTTGTTTTGATTTGCATTTCTCTGATAATGAGTGATGTTGAGCATCTTTTCGTGTGTTTGTTAGCCATCTGTGTGTGTGTGTTCTTTGGAGAAATATCTGTTTAGTTCTTTGGCCCATTTTTTGATTGGGTAATTTATTTTTCTGGTATTGAGCTGCATGAGGTGCTTATATATTTTTGAGATTAATTTTTTGTCAGTTGCTTCATTTGCTCTTATTTTCTCCCATTCTGAAGCCTGTCTTTTTACCTTGCTTATAGTTTCCTTCCTTCTGCAAAAGCTTTTAAGTTTAATTAGGTCCCATTTGTTTATTTTTGCTTTTGATGTCCATTACTCTGAGAGGTGGGTCATAGAGGATCTTGCTATGATTTATGTCAGACAGTGTTCTGCCCATATTTTCCTCTAGGAGTTTTATAGTTTCTGGTCTTACATTTAGATATTTAATCCATTTTGAGTTTATAAAATGTATTCTTTTATCAACTATACACAAAAATAGATTGACAAATTTTCCTATTCTGTATATTGAACATGAACATGTGAAGATCAATTTTGACAAAGCCATCAATGAATCTATACAATCAAAGCTTTAAGGAATTAAACTATAATATTATTAACTCTTACAACAGACTAACATCTAGGTAGAAACTTTTATCTTTTCATCTAAAAAATTTGTTAACGTTATAAGAAGTTTTAAATCACTACCAGTTTTATATTGAAATATATATTTTATTTTATTTTTTTCAGGTATGTTATGATCATTACTTTAATTCATTGTATAATTATTAGATAATTTTTTTATATATGAAGGAGGATGATGTTTAGATGGTGATACCTTCTTGGTGTCAAATACACTGGTTATACTATTGTCACTGGTTCATCTTATTTACTTCGCTACTTAGAGTTACTGGCCATACCAGTTATTAGACATATTTTCTCCCACAAAATGACTGGAATGAGGACAATCCCAGGTCCTGATGGTGAGCAACACTGTAGAGCATTATGATACAGTTTCATCAAAGAAAAAGATTTATAAAGAGTACTGTGACAAAAAAAATCATCACTCTTATGCTCAGTAAACAAACACTGTACTATTACGTGTGAAGCACTGTGTTAGGAGGGGAAATCCAAGGAAAGGGAAATACGTATTTTTTATTTTCCAGGATGTTAGAATCCAGTGAAGAAATAAAATGTGAGCAAATGAGAGAATGAAGTACAGTAGAGAGGCCATTCAACAGAGCATCCAGGGACCTTGGTAGAGATGCGTATTCCATCACCTTCTAGAATTGCAACCTAGGGAAAATTACTTGCCTTCTCTGTAAAATGAAGATAGCATTATCTTACAGACATAATGTATCTGGTACATGTTAGGCATCCAGCTAGTAGTTAAATATGAACAAGACATGACAAATTAAACAGAGAGGAAATGATTAAAAATTTCATGCAACAGTAAATAATATGGTACCCATTAATTTCCTAATAGAAGATGCACATAGTATGAGACTTCAGAAAAGAAAAGAAAAAAAGTAACTGAGAGATCTCAATAGGTTTAGACCTAGTACTGGATAAAGTACACACAAGGGAGGTGGATAGGAACGGGGCTGGTAGCAATCCCAAGAAGCTCTGATATAACAAACTGTCCTGCACAAATAGTCTCAACTTGCCCTTAGTTCCTCCTGGCTTAAAACAAGATCTGTTTCAATGTTGAGTGAAAGAAGCTGGACACAAAAGATCCCCTATGAAAGATTCTTTTATTTATCCTACAAAAAGGCAAAACTCATATGTGAGTTTTGTCACAGGCAGAGACGGAGTTTATGAGGTGGGAGCAGTAGAGATGAGGAAGGAGCAAGAAGAAAGTTCTAGGAGTTAGGAATATTCTGTTTTCTGATGAGTGTGCTGGTTACATGGCTGTCTTCAATTTCTTATAATTCATTAAGCTGTATCCTTACTTGTGTACTTTTCCATATACAGAGTACTCTTCAATAAAAAGATTCAAAAATATAAATTTTTAAAATCTGAAAAATTTGAAAAAAAAAAGAATATAGGAAGAAAATTAAGAATAAAAATCAACCATAATTCTGGAATTCAGAATAATTACTATTAATGTTTTAAGGTAGGTGCCTCACACATAATTAAGATCATCTCAAATATATTACTTCACAAATATTTCTTTTTTCACTAAGCAAAAATATTTGTAAGAAGAATCCCATGCTGGAGAATACTTTTATAAAACATGATTTATGGATATACTATAATTTCCTCATCTAGTCTCTTATATTTTTAAAAATAGAAAATTTCCATAAATATTTAAAAATTACCACAATAAATTCTTTTGTATATAAATATATCTCTCAATTCTTGAGCAAGACATATTCAAGTAAGTTAAAAAGTTTAAAGTTTTCGATGCACATTTTTTTCAATTTCCCTTCAAGATTTGAGTTTATTTTGCTCAAATCCTCAGCAATATTGAGTACTTTTAAAAAATCTGTACATATTGCTGTTGAAAAGGCTTTTTCTTTCAAATGCTACTTTGTTTACTCTGGAGCTTGAACTTTGTTTTATGCTATTAACTATCTCTGTTTCTGTTTTTGGAATGCCTCTTCCTAGGCTTGGCCAATTTCCCACTGCACAACCCGCACCCCCCCACCCCCGTCCCCCATTAGAGCATTTTACTTCTCTCAGACTTCTCTACTTTGCAGTCTCCTGTTATCTCAACTCAATTTCATTCCAACTAAAACCCAGACTCTGCTTGCTTTATGAACTAACTTTCTTTTCATCCACTGACTCTTTTGGCATGTGACCTCATTTATGTTTCTGGTTTGACTTGTTAAACTTTCTCTGGGTTTTAAAAGTTTATAATAATCAGGCTTACATGTGGAAAGACAGTAGCACTTGGTGGTAGAAGCAAAAGAGATTGAATATAAGGTCATGAAACAAACCTAATTCTCACTACCATTCCCCAAGAGTCATTATACTTAGTCATCTTATATTATAATTAAAATTGCTGACCCCAAAATTGTGGCATCATAGTTTTAATAGATGGAACTTTTTAGTTTGTATGGAACATCTGACTTGTAGATGTCACATAAAATAGACACACTCTATTTGTCATATACAAGTAGAGTTGTATGTATATTTTTTCTAAAAGCCTATAAAAGCAAACAAACATACTTTTTACTTCTCTTATTGAACTCATGTTCATTAGGGGGGAAAAACCCCACTATTTTCCACCAAGTGCAGATTGCCTGCAGTTTCTTCTTGTGCTTTGCTCCCTCTCCATCCCAGTTGAGATACGGCTGCATGTGATCTGTATTTTTGTCCCATCTCCTTGAAAGATGACTTTCACTTTCTGCAGTGACCAAATTCCTGCTGGTAGTGGCTCAGCCAGGCAAGGCAGCAGAGTGGGCAGCAGGCAGTTTTCTGTTTTATTCTTGATTTGTAGTGGGCCCTGGCAAGCCTTAGCTCTTTTCCTCAGATGGTCCTGAACCTTTACCTTTCTTTCTGTTTTTTTCCCCTCACTTATCCCATTGTTTCTTTTCCCGCTGTCATTTGCCATGGGCTGGGGAACACAGAGGTTTTGAGGGAAATGTAAATTGCAGGCAGCACTAAGTTCCGTCTGTTTTCTCATCGGAAAGCAGCATTTCAGAGAGCTGCACCGGTGACGGGGCTCTGCAAAGACAAGCCGAGTTCAGGAATATTCCCTGTTCCCAGGCCCTGGTTGTGTAGAAGTGGGACTTTCTGAAGAGGGGGCATTTGGGAGGGAGGGGAGGTAAAGGGCACTTTCAGAAGCAGATGCTCCCAGCTTTGGATGGAAAGCCGCTCTAATCAGAGTTCAGCAGTCTTGCAGACAATCCACAGCTTTGGAGAGAGACCAACAAAACAGTCTCTTTGCCCAGTCAGTGCATAAATGTAAGAGGCTTGCCTTAAGTGTGTGTGCAGGACTCTAGTGGGCTAAAAATGTTATGCAGAGTTAAAGTAAGGTATTGTTTAGGTTTTAATGAAGGCAACCAGTTTTTCACAACAGAAGTTCTGTTGCTGAATCCCCCACTACCCCCGCCCCAACATTCAGTTCCTCTGCCCCTGCACCTGCTTTCATTTTTGGCTTCTTGGCACCGATGTTCACAGAGACATCAGCTGGCAGTGGCAAACTGCTAAAAGCTCCCCTGCAATGCAGCTCTGCAAATGCCAGCCATTTATCCACTGGTGCATGCCAGCTGAACGTCAGGTCTCCCTGTCTCCCTCCAACCCCGATCCCATCAGCCCCCCAGTTTTCCTTCCAAATGACAGTAAACGATCCCAGCCAAGCAGTGGTCTGGCCCTTTGAGTATCCATTAAGTGTGGCCGCTTCTATTTGCTGCATCTATTTGCTGTGATTATAATATTTTGATCCAAAGAGTCTTGCAGAAAATTTAGATGACAATACTATTTATTCTATTCAATCAAAGCTCTCGGCCCACAGGCTCATTTCTCTCTCCTCAGCAGATGGTGGGATAGTTTCTTGAGGTCTCTTTGACTTGAAACAGCCTTTTTGTTTTTGTTGCTTATTGAGAGTCAGTTGCCCCAAAATCATTGAATAGAGACATCCATGTCTCAGTCTAAGCTAAGCCCCAAATGATAAATACTGACTTCAAGTTGGGGGCTGAAGGACAAGCTGGAAAGGCAAAGGGCTGCTGGAAGTTAAGTATTCAGCACAAAGCTTTGCAGTTTCAAAAAACGATGGCTTTACATTCTCCATTCAGCACAGCGATTCAGGCTGGAGACTGAGAAAGTGTGAGAAATCTGTGAGAAATTCAACATATATTTATTTTTCTTGGAAATTAGAGAATATCTTCACAGTGTACACTCTGAAGGGCTTTTGTTTTGTTTTGTTGTGTTTTTAATGATCTAAACCATCTGGGGAGTTGATAAAGAATGTGATTTTCACAAGCTGAGCTAGCAAAGCCTATTGCTAAATCCCAAACCTTTATCCAGCCTACAGATAAAACCAGGGTGGGAGAACTTCCCTTCCAGCTCCAAAATACTAGGATCCCACATATGCCAAATGCTTCAGTCTCTGGGTGGTAAGAAAAATACAGAACTGACTAAGAGATCCTGGCCCAAGCATGCAGAAATGTATGGTACTTTATTATTATTATTTTTAGTTGGTGGAGGTCACACTTAGAGAATCTGTCTGAAAACCAAATCAGCATTGTATTTTATCTAATGCCTCCATGGTCTTTTGTGATTTAGGGATAAGAATCAGCACCTGCAAGTGTTTCTTAATCATCTGTTTCTCAGACCTGGAGTTCAAAATCTATCTGAAGAGAACACGTAGAGAATAATACAGGGACACTCTGATTATGGTGGCCATCTTGCAATAATTATAATCTCATATCAGAAGGTGTATGAACTTGGGGTTTTGGACAAATGAGGGTTTGCACTTAGTATTTGATCCAGGAATATGGATAAGATAATCAGGAAACGTCCTTCCCAAGAATAGGCCATACAATGGAAGTATAATCCTGTCATGGTCTTTGACACTCCCTCTTTTTCCTCTGAGTTTGATTTCTTCTTTTCTGATCACAATAAACTGTGGAAAATTATGAGAGATGGGAATATCAGACCACCTGACCTGCCTCTTGAGAAACCTATATGCAGGTCAGGAAGCAACAGTTAGAACTGGTCATGGAACAACAGACTGGTTCCAAATAGGAAAAGGAGTGCATCAAGGCTCTATATTGTCACCCTGCTTATTTAACTTCTATGCAGAGTACATCATGAGAAACGCTGGACTGGAAGAAACACAAGCTGGAATCAAGATTGCCGGGAGAAATAGCAATAACCTCAGATATGCAGATGACACTACCCTTATGGGTAGAAAGTGAAGAGGAACTAAAAAGCCTCTTGATGAAAGTGAAAGAGGAGAGTGAAAAAGTTGGCTTAAAGTTCACCATTCAGAAAACAAAGATCATGGCCTCTGGTCTCATCACTTCATGGGAAATAGATAGGGAAACAGTGGAAACAGTGTCAGACTTTATTTTTTGGGGCTCTGAAATCACTGCAGATGGTGACTGCAGCCATGAAATTAAAAGACACTTACTCCTTGGAAGGAAAGTTATGACCAACTTAGATAGCATATTGAAAAGCAGAGACATTACTTTGCCAACAAATGTCTGTCTAGTCAAGGCTATGTCTAGTTAAGGCTATGGTTTTTCCAGTAGTCATGTATGGATGTGAGAGTTGGACTGTGAAGAAAGCTGAGCACCAAAGAATTGATGTGTTTGAACTGTGGTGTTGGAGAAGACTCTTGAGAGTCCCTTGGACTGCAAGGAGATCCAACCAGTCCATTCTAAAAGAGATCAGTCCTGGGTATACATTGGAAGGACTGATGCTGAAGCTCAAACTCCAGTACTTTGGCCACCTCATGCAAAGAGTTGACTCATTGGAAAAGACCCTGATGCTAGGAGGGAATAGGAGCAGGAGGAGAAGGGGACAAAAGAGGATGAGATGGCTGGATGGCATCACCGACTCGATGGACATGAGTCTGAGTGAACTCTGGGAGTTGGTGATGTACAGGGAGGCCTGGCGTGCTGTGATTCATGGGGTCGCAGAGAGTTGGACACGACTGAGCAACTGAACTGAACTGAACTATAGAGGCACCAAGATCAAACTGGGAAATTATCCATTTCTATTGAAACACATGCATGCTGACAATTATAATACGCACAAACATCTCTAGCCAGAAGTTTTAACAATATTTCTAAGGCTTGGTCAACAATTAGTATCCCCTATGAAATTTACCTGTTAATCAGTCAGTATTTTATGCTTATCACAGGTTGCTCATAGTTTATTCGAAAGTAGGCGAATTGTGTCAGAAATGTCATTTTATTACTTTTGTTTAAGATCCTTTTCCACGGGCTCCTCCCGACCTAGGCTTGATCCCTGGGTCGAGAAGAGCCCCCGGAGAGGGAAATGGTTACTCAATGCAGTATTCTTGTCTGGAAGGCTACAACCAATGGGGTTGCAAAGAGTCAGACAGAACTGAGTGACTAACACTAACTCAGTAGAATTAAGAATGCTGTTAAGGGATCGGGTGTGCCACATGTTGACTGAATAGGGCTCCTACCCAGCTCAAAGTTCCAGGCAGTTCACAGAAAATTATCATTGGGTAATAAAATTTTGAGTAATGAGGACAACTTTAGTTGTAATACCTGGTTTATAAGTTGTCTTGTTTTACAAAGCAAGATAGCTATCTTACCACTGTACTCCTCACTCTAACTGCGATATGTTTCTGATTTTAGAAGAAGTAGAACAATGAGGAGTAGAGTCTAGGACTGCAAATCATCACCCCCAAGATCTCCTTCAAACATTTCCTTCTACATCTTTAACCCCTCTGAAACTTAACTTTCTCATCTACAAAATGTGAATGACATTATATTGGTCCTTGTGAACTCATATCCTTGTAAGAAACAAACTAAACTTTATGAGCTTTAGATCACTATACAATGGTTTATTCTTGTGACTGTTACTTGTCTTAGAGCGCTTTGTGACCCAAGCAGATATGTACGGCTGTTAGTCATAGTTATTATTATTTACATTACAATTATTTTGAAAAGCCTTCTCAACTCTGGCCATCTTCTTCAGAAAATCGCTAATTCAGAAAATAGCACCATCCAAATAGTTGCATGAACTTTGACACTTCCTAATTCCTCAATCTCATATTTCATCTATCCCAAATTTCATTGATTTAACTTTTCAAGTCAAGTGAATTCAGGGCAGTGTATTGTATTTGGTTCTGATTTATTCCTGCTGCTGCTAAGTCACTTCAGTCGTGTCTGACTCTGTGCCACCCCATAGATGGCAGCCCACCAGGCTCCCCCATCCCTGGGATTCTCCAGGCAAGAACACTGGAGTGGGTTGCCATTTCCTTCTCCAGTGCATGAAAGTGGAAAGTGAAAGTGAAGTCGCTCAATCTTATCCGACTCTTAGCTACCCCATGGACTGCAGCCTACCAGGCTCCTCCATCCACGGGATTTTCCAGGCAAGAGTACTGGAGTGGGGTGCCATTGCCTTCTCTAATTTATTCCTAGATCCATTTTTTGAATGAATGAGCAAATTTATTTGACAACATATTTTATAGGTGATTATTTTTACTCTACCTATTCTCAAAGAGGGACTTTAGAATATATACATAGAAGGAAGGTTATACGATATATAGATACCAAAAAAAAAACAAAAACAAAAACAAAAAACCCAACAACAAACATATATCAGAAGTAGGTGGAAATACAAAGGAAGATAGATACCTGAACCGGACCCAGAATTAAGGCTAATATAAAAGCATTTGCCACTGAGTTCTTACTATAGATGAGTTCAAATATAACTGGTAAGACATAAAATACAATGATTATGAAATGAAAGCAAAAATCTAGTCTAAAAGAAACACATGTATTCTGGATATAATTACAGAGAGAGATTTTTGGAGAAATACTCTAAAAAGGATGCTGTGAATATAACAACTGGGCATATAATCTAGAGAAAACTATAATATGAAAATATACATGTACCCCAATGTTTACAGCAACACTTTTTACAAAAGCCAAGTCATGGCAACAACCTAAATGTCCATCGGAAGATGAATGGATGACGAAGATGTGCTACCTACATACAATGGAATACTGCTCTGCCATAAGAAAGAATGAAATAATGCCATTTATGGCAATATGGATGGACCTAGAAAGTATCCTACTAAGGAAGTAAGTCAGGCTGAGAAAGACGAATACCATATGATATTACTTACATGTGGAATCTAATATATGACACAAATGAACTTACTTACAAAACAGAAACAGACTCATAGATATAGAAAAAAACCTTACAATCACCAAAGGGGATAGCAGGTGGGAAAGGAATAAATTAGGAGTTTGGGATTAGCAAACACAAACTATTATATATAAAATACATAAATAAAAAAGTCCTACTATATTCAATATCATGTAATAAACCATAATGGAAAATAATATGAAAAAGAAGACATATATATATATATATCTGAATCACTTTGCTGTACACCAGAAATGAACACATTGCTATGAATCATATACTTTAATTAAAGAAACAAAAAAGGATGCTGTGAAATGTAATGAATAATGTTTCTAATGATACCTTTATAGACAGTAGTTTCACAAGATTATTTCTTTAAGCATTGTGCCTGCTTGGTATTAGAGATAAAAAAATACTAAGGCCTTGCTATATCACTGAGAAAGATAAATCTATAGTATACAAATCAGTACCATTCACTAAGATGAATTCAGTAACAGTAGGAGGGTACACGGTACCCTGGGGCACAGAGGAGGAAAGGATCAATTCTACTGGTGGACCTAGGAAGGCTTCTTGGGAGAGATAGCATCTGACCTTCTGGGTTTATTCAACAAGTGCTACTTGTCAATTGCCAGCTGCATGGTATGCAAAGGAATGGGTGCTAAGATTACAGGGCTGAGGAGAACAATGACTTTATAAGCAGATAACAGAGTTTCAATGAGAAAGACTCTCACTTGCTAGTAAATCAGTGCCATCCCCGCCCCCAACCTCAGCAACTATGAACCTTTCAATAACAGATGGCTTGCTTCCCCCTGCCTCCTGAAAAGCAACAAGGAACAATATCTGGAACTGCATGATATAGCTCTGGCCAGATATAGCCAGATAGAGCTCTGGCCACAGTGTAAAGTGGCCTTGGGAAAGGAAGTAGATAGGAAATACACTTCTAGGAATGTATGGGGAAGCCTCAACTTTGGACAGAGGAAACAGTGACCAGACCAGGACAAACAAAGACCTAGGTGTTTGGCATTTAGGGAGAACAGTAAATATTATTGAGCACTGATTGAAACAGCATGCTGGGAACTAGACCCAAAGGTCTTTTTTTGTTTGTTTGTTTGTTTACAGGAAAGGAAAGAAGACGCAACCTGGGTCTCTTAATCTGAATAATTTAGATGACCCAAGTTAATCCTAATGTCAAGGGTAGATGATCTTTCCTGTGATTAAGCTTCCGAGGTACTGCTCAGTGTAGAATGTTAGGCCAAAACAGTCAGAAACAGTAGGAAGGAATCCTATGTTTCTGCCTAATAAAAATTGCTCTGATATATTTTTTGAATATTATCTTGTATGATTATTTCCTACGTATAAGAAAAATACTCACTCTCTCTGCATTCCTCAGAGGATAAAAGCACATGCTATTTGCAAAGTACTGCTTGACAATGAGAAGATACAGAAATATTCCACAGAGACTCCATTAGTATAATGCTTAGAAGAATTAGGAAGAATTCTTAAATTATTCCTAAAGCAATAAAGCAATATATTAAACTATGACACAGCATACGTGTTCAAGGCACAGTACAGACAGTAACTCATAGACAAAAATGAAAGAAAGTCTTCATGGAGCAGAATGGACAAGGGAAAATTTTATTTAAAAATGGGACCTGAAGAATAGGGAAAATTTAGGCAAAATATCAGGCAGGAGTGCTCTCAGTCAGAAAAGGAAAGCTTATAAAGAAGTGGAAATAATTTTAAAAATTTACCTATTCAAATTAAGGAATCAGAAAACACAATTACAGAAGAGATCTCCAGTTACACACAGACACACACATATGCAAACTACACACATACTAAAAAGAGTGTTTCTGAGAAGTGTGAAACATTTGAGGAAGTAAATGGAAGTAGATTCAGAGAAATATTAACCCTCATAAAGAAACATCAATCTGTGCATATTCCTTCAAAGACACAAATATTACAGAATGAGAGTTCTTCTAAACAATGTTAGGGGAAAAAACTAACATTGTTAAATATGTCAGTATTGGTGTGTTAATTCTAGGCAGACATGGTGTAAAACAATGATTGATGGGAGGTGAACCTGAACAAACCATGTTATTTTGTTAAATCCAAAACTGATTAGTGGTACTGCTGCTGCTGCTAAGTCCCTTCAGTCGTGTCTGACTCTGTGTGACTCCATAAACAGCAGCCCACCAGGCTCCCCCGTCCCTGGGATTCTCCAGGCAAGAACACTGGAGTGGGTTGCCATTTCCTTCTCCAATGCATGAAAGTGAAAAATGAAAGTGAAGTCGTTCAGTCATGTCCGACTCTTAGCGACCCCATGGACTGCAGCCTACCAGGCTCCCCCATCCATGGGATTTTCCAGGCAAGAGTACTGGAGTGGGGTGCCACTGCCATCAGACCAAATCAAATTTTGATTGTAAATAAAATTAAGTTGTATGTAACTTAAATTGCAATAAAACAATGGAAACAATGACAACAACAATAAAACTAGCACTTGTATTCAGATCTTTGCTTTAAGTACAAAGAGGAATTTGTTCCCTGAAACAAACTGGTATTTCTATCTATTCAAATGTTCTCAGATGATAATTCTACACAATTAGAAAACAGATACATATATATATATACACACACATATATATAATAAATCAATTTTGATATATATAAATACAATACATATAAACATTAAATATATAAAAATGAATATATATACATATAATATTTAGACAAGGTAAATAACTTGCCCAGGGTCACAATCAAGTCTGTAGCTGCAGAGCTAGGAGCGTTAAGTTATAAGTGGTTCTCACCTAATACTGTGTTGTGCACCGGTTCCACAGGGAGCTTTCTATATGTGGATACCAGACCTAGCCCTGATCTCCTGAATCAGGATCTCTAGCACTGGGATAAGATATGTAGATTTTAAAAGTTTACTTGACAATTTTAAGGTTGGAGATCCCTGTTTAAGACGCTATCTACCGAAACTACCAAAAAAAAAAAAAAAATGACAAGGGACTAGGAACCCAAGTTTTTCACAGAAATGTAGCAAGATGGAGAAATGTTTATCTTTGTATAGTTCTTTTCATTTTCCAGGTCAGGTCAGATCAGTCGCTGAGTCATGTCCAACTCTTTGCAACCCCATGAATCACAGCATGCAAGGCCTCCCTGTCCATCACCAACTCCTGGAGTTCACCCAGACTCATGTCCATTGAGTCTGTGATGCCATCCAGCCATCTCATTCTCTGTCGTCCCCTTTTCCTCCTGCCCCCAATCCCTCCCAGCATCAGAGTCTTTTCCAATGAGTCAACTCTTCGCATGAGGTGGCCAAAGTACTGGAGTTTCAGCTTTAGCATCAGTCCTTCCAAAGAAATCCCAGGCTTGATCTCCTTCAGAATGGACTGGTTGGATCTCCTTGCAGTCCAAGGGACTCGCAAGAGTCTTCTCCAATACCACAGTTCAAACACATCAATTCTTTGGTGCTCAGCCTTCTTCACAGTCCAACTCTCACATCCATACATGACCACAGGAAAAACCATAGCCTTGACTAGATGGACCTTAGTCGGCAAAGTAATGTCTCTGCTTTTCAATATGCTATCTAGGTTGGTCATAACTTTTCTTCCAAGGAGTAAGCGTCTTTTAATTTCATGGCTGCAGTCACCATCTGCAGTGATTTCAGAGCCCCAAAAATAAAGTCTGACACTGTTTTCACTGTTTCCCCATCTATTTCCCATGAAGTGATGGGACCAGATGCCATGATCTTTGTTTTCTGAATGGTGAGCTTTAAGCCAACTTTTTCACTCTCCTCTTTCACTTTCATCAAGAGGCTTTTTAGTTCCTCTTCACTTTCTGCCATAAAGGTGGTGTCATCTGCATATCTGAAGTTATTGCTATTTCTCCCGGCAATCTTGATTCCAGCTTGTGTTTCTTCCAGTCCAGCGTTTCTCATGATGTACTCTGCATAGAAGTTAAATAAGCAGGGTGACAATATACAGCCTTGATGTACCCCTTTTCCTATTTGGAACCAGTCTGTTGTTCCATGTCCAGTTCCAACTGTTGCTTCCTGACTGCATATAGATTTCTCAAGAGACAGGTTAGGTGGTCTGGTATTCCTATCTCTTTCAGAATTTTCCACAGTTTATTGTGATCCACATAGTCAAAGGCTTTGGCATAGTCAATAAAGCAGAAATAGATGTTTTTCTGGAACTCTCTTGCTTTTTCCATGATCCAGCGGATGTTGGCAATTTGATCTCTGGTTCCTCTGCCTTTTCTAAAACCAGCTTGAACATCAGGAAGTTCACGGTTCACGTATTGCTGAAGCCTGGCTTGGAGAATTTTGAGCATTACTTTACTAGCATGTGAGATGAGTGCAATTGTGCAGTAGTTTGAGGATTCTTTGGCAGTGCCTTCTTTGGGATTGAAATGAAAACTGATCTTTTCCAGTCCTGTGGCCACTGCTGAGTTTTCCAAATTTGCTGGCATATTGAGTGCAGCACTTTCACAGCATCATCTTTCAGGATTTGAAACAGCTCAACTGGAATTCCCTCACTTCCACTAGTTTTGTTCGTAGTGATGCTTTCTAAGGCCCACTTGACTTCACATTCCAGGATGTCTATCTCTACATGAGTGATCACACCATCGTGATTATCTGGGTCATGAAGATCTTTTTTGTACAGTTCTTCCATGTATTCTTGCCACCTCTTCTTAATATCTTCTGCTTCTGTTAGGTCCATACCATTTCTGTCCTTTATCGAGCCCATCTCTACATGAAATGTTCCCTTGGGATCTCTGATTTTCTTGGAGAGATCTCTAGTCTTTCCCATTCTGTTCTTTTCCTCTATTTTTTTGCACTGACTGCTGAAGAAGGCTTTCTTTTCTCTTCTTGCTATATCTTCCTCTAATTAGTCAGAACTATTTGTATCTACTGAAGGTGAACCTGGATTATAGCAGCAGCAAAGTAGGGGAAAAGACACAATTTATGTTCATGTTTGATGTTACCAACTAGGCTCTAGAGAATCTTTAGAAAAGACCTGGAGGGGAGGAGAGCACTGATTGTAAAGAACAAGAGAGGGGTTGCTGCTTCACGCAGATGGCAGGCAGAGGTGGGAAAGGTGAGAGTGAGACAGGGACCCCATCTGCTCCAGCTAATGTGGAGCAGAATGAAGAAAAGAAACAGAGGGTTGGTGATGATATGCTGACAGCATGCCGAGGAAGAGGAGGTTAACTCTGCCTTGTGACATTTGAGCAAAGACTTGAAGAAATTAGCCTTGGAGTTGGGCATTGATGAGGTACATGGTTTTTTGCTGATAGAGAGTATGGGAAGGAGCACTGTGGGCCTCTCAGTTAGGCAGTACAGGATTAGTTGTAGATAGGCTTTCATGGGCTGAGCAAAGCAGACTCAAAAGAAAAATATTCTTGTATTTTAAAATTTTATCTTCTACCAAACTGAAAGACAGAAATGGATAATATTATCAGAAAAGAACAGGATGGGAAAGACTAGAGATCTCTTCAAGAAAATCAGAGATCCCAAGGGAACATTTCATGCAAAGATGGGCTTGATAAAGGACAAAAATGGGCTGGATCTAAAAGAAGCAGAAGATATTAAGAAGAGGTGGCAAGAATACATGGAAGAACTGTACAAAAAAGATCCTCATGAACCAGATAATCACGATGGGTGATCACTCATCTAGACCCAGACATCCTGGAATGTGAAGTCAAGTGGGCCTTAGAAAGCATCACTACGAACAAAACTAGTGGAGGTGATGGAATTCCAGTTGAGCTGTTTCAAATCCTGAAAGATGATGCTGTGAAAGGGCTGCACTCAATATGCCAGCAAATTTGGAAAACTCAGCAGTGGCCGCAGGACTGGAAAAGATCAGTTTTCATTTCAATCCCAAAGAGAGGCAATGCCAAAGAATGCTCAAACTACCGCATGATTGCACTCATCTCACATGCTAGTAAAGTAATGTTCAAAATTCTCCAAGCCAGGCTTCAGCAGTAAGTGGACTGTGAACTTCCTGATGTTCAAGCTGGTTTTAGAAAAGGCAGAGGAATCAGAGATCAAATTGCCAACAGCCTCTGGATCATGGAAAAAGCAAGAGAGTTCCAGAAAAAAAAAATCTATTTCTGCTTTATTGACTATGTGAAAGCCTTTGACTGTGTGGATCACAATAAACTGTGGAAAATTCTGAAAGAGATGGGAATACCAGACCACCTAACCTGCCTTTTGAGAAATCTGCATGCACGTTAGGGAGCAACAGTTAGAAGTAGACATGGAACAACAGACTGGTTCCAAATAGGAAAAGGAGTACGTCAAGGCTGTATATTGTCACCCTGCTTATTTAACTTCTATGCAGAGTACATCATGAGAAACGCTGGACTGGAAGAAACACAAGCTGGAATCAAGATTGTGTTGAAGATTGTGGGAGAAATATCAATAACCCCAGGTATGCAGATGACACTACCCTTATGGCAGAAAGCAAAGAGCAACTAAAAAGCCTCTTGATGAAAGTGAAAGAGGAGAGTGAAAAAATTGACTTAATGCTCAACATTCAGAAAATGAAGATCATGGCCTCTGGTCCCATCACTTCATGCAAAATAGATGGGGAAACAGTGGAAACAGTGTCAGACTTTATTTTTTTGGGCTCCAAAATCACTGCCGATGGTGACTGCAGCCATGAAATTATAAGACACTTACTCCTTGGAAGAAAAGTTACGACCAACCTAGATAGCATATTGAAAAGCAGAGACATTACTTTGCCGACTAAGGTCCGTCTAGTCAAGGCTATGGTTTTTTTCCAGTAGTCATGTATGGATGTGAGAGTTGGACTGTGAAGAAGGCTGAGCACCAAAGAATTGATGTATTTGAACTGTGGTGTTGGAGAAGACTCTTGCGAGTCCCTTGGACTGCAAGGAGATCCAACCAGTCCCTTCTGAAGATCAAGCCTGGGATTTCTTTGGAAGGACTGATGCTAAAGCTGAAACTCCAGTACTTTGGCCACCTCATGCAAAGAGTTGACTCATTGGAAAGGACTCTGATGCTGGGAGGGATTGGGGGCAGGAGGAAAAGGGGACGACCGAGGATGAGATGGCTGGATGGCATCACGGACTCGATGGACGTGAGTCTGGGTGAACTCCAGGAGTTGGTGATGGACAGGGAGGCCTGGTGTGCTGCGATTCATGGGGTTGCAAAGAGTCGGACACAACTGAGCAACTGAAATGAACTGAACTGAACTATTGATTATCTCAGTCATATTGACTTTGCCACCTCCAAGCTTGCAATGTCTGGCAGATCACTTTCATCAGGAAGATTCCTAGCTGAGATGTCTTTGGTGGCATCTCATTTTCCTCTGATGCTCTCCTCTTCACTCCCTTTGTCCACCATTCCTGATTCTATGTTCTGAAGCTGCTGGGTTCTCAGACCTACTCTCAACTTCTAGTAACTCAAGTCATTAAACTGAATATACAGTTGCCTGTTGGCATCTAAGGGGCATTGCTTCCCAGATCAGTGTAGATACCAAACTTTGTGAGAGTCTCTTACATAAACTGTCCCTACATAGAGCCGAGCCTCTATAGCTCCAGGTTCAGCATCTGCAGATTCAACCAACCACAGACAGAAATTCAAATTTCAATGAAGACTGAAATTCTGTTAAAATGCTCTGTGCATCTTAACTGTGGAAGTAGAAAGATAAGGCTCCAAGCTTTGCGGTCCAACATTCAGTGACTCTTAGTAATTAACGGGGGGAAAGATCTGATAGAAGATTTGAGGAATAGTTTATAAAAGTGACTTTTAAGATAATCTAATGTTCCATTTTATAGTCTACTGCTATAGAGGTTAGATAATTTTTCCCAATGTGGGTCAGCTGGTAAAGAATCCACCTGCAAGGCCAGAGACCCCGATTTGATTCCTGGATCAGGAAGATCCCTTGGAGAAGGGATAGTCTACCTACTCCAGTATTCATGGACTTCCCCAGTGACTCACACAGTAAAGAATCCGCCTGCAATGCGGGAGACTTGGGTTCAATCCGTGGGTTGGGAAGATTCCCTGAAGAGGATGGCTACCTACCCCCGTATTTTTGCCTGGAGAATTCCATGGACAGAGGAGCCTGGTAGGCTGCAGTTCATGGGGTCTCAGCATCAGACACAACTGAGCAACTTTCACTTGCACTTTCAATCTGGAAACTTCTATAGGTTAGAAATGAAATTTGGACCTGAATCTAAGACTAGTAATCCTTGATACTTTCAAAGGGAGGGGAGGGGAGGAGAGGGGAGGAGTCAGTGGCCACACTCAGGTAAGACTTTGTAGGTTGTACCTCTTCTACCTACTTTACCAAAGGACCAACCCTCACTCTGAACTTGGTGGTTTATTTCACCTAATTTACTTTTCCAAACCAAACCAAAATCCCATATACTATTAATTCTATGTCATCACACTATACAATTTATCTACCTTGAATTCATTATAGACTACACCAGGGAGTGACAGAAGAACTGGGTAGGCTCAAATTTAATAAAACTAGATTTGTAATTAGCAACAAAGGTCTTATCTAATATCACATTAAAAATTGTTGAAAAAATGAGAAATCATTTTCTTCTCATATTCATGTACTTGGTAAGGAACATGAATAGGCCAAACAAAGAATTAATGAAATTTGCAAATCCAGTTTTAGAAATCAGAGCTATAGAGTGGGGGTTCAACAATAATAAATGACTTGGAAGAACATATTTAAATTTTTGAATAGCACTTCTTAAATTACAGATGACTATATCTGTAGGTAAACTTAATACTATTAATACAAAAAGTTATGTCTAGAAAAAAAAGAGGCATAAAGTCAAGCTAATCTTTCGTTGATTTATAAGGTAATATTGCAGAAAAGGATATAACATGAAATTGAAATTGGGACAAGATAAGTCAGTATTGGGAATTAAGACTAGATTTTCAGAAAAATGTAGAGAAAGAAGAGGCAATTCAAAACAAGGGTAATGGAATGATTATATCATTTGGAGACTAGTGTACCTGAAAGTAACACAAACATTGTGATCAAAGATTTGGTTAGGCCAAGACTAAAGTCATAAAGTATGAATAGACATGATAAACAAAAAGGGGAAAGTACAATGAAATAAGTCTAAAAGGAGGACATTTTGAAGATATTTAGAGAAATTTCTGCTCCAGCTACTATGAAAAAAAAAAAAAACATGGAGAAGTCTCATGGTTGAAAATATGTTTCTGTATGTGAGAGAGCAAAAGAGACATCGATGTATAGAACAGTCTTTTGGACTGTGGAAAAGGGAGAGGGTGGGATGATTTGGGAGAATGACATTGAAACATGTATAATATGATAAAAGAAATGAATCACACTCCAGGTCGATGCATGATACAGAATGCTCGGGGCTGGTGCACTGGGATGGCCCAGAGGGATGGTACGGGGAGGGAGGTGGGAGGGGGGTTCAGGATGGGGAACACATGTACACCCGTGGCAGATTCATGTTGATGTATGGCAAAACCAATATAATACTGTAAAATAATTAGCCTCCAATTAAAATAAATAAATTTTAAAAAAGAAAAAAAATGAACTGGAACCCTAAAATTTCTAAAGAAAAAAAAAATCACATGATGATTGGGATTCTTCAGTTCAGTTCAGTTCAGTCACTCAGTCGTGTCCGACTCTTTGCGACCCCATGAATCACAGCACACCAAGCCTCCCTGTCCATCACCATCTCCCGGAGTTCACTCAGACTCACGTCCATTGAGTCCGTGATGCCATCCAGCCATCTCATCCTCGGTCGTCCCCTTCTCCTCCTGCCCCCAATCCCTCCCAGCATCAGAGTCTTTTCCAATGACTCAACTCTTCACATGAGGTGGCCAAAGTACTGGAGCTTCAGCTTTAGCATCATTCCTTCCAAAGAAATCCCAGGGCTGATCTCCTTCAGAATGGACTGGTTGGATCTCCTTGCCGTCCAAGGGACTCTCAAGAGTCTTCTACAGCACAACAGTTCAAAAGCATCAATTCTTTGGCGCTCAGCCTTCTTCACAATCCAACTCTCACATCCATACATGACCACAGGAAAAACCATAGCCTTGACTAGATGAACCTTAGTCGGCAAAGTAATGTCTCTGCTTTTCAATATGCTATCTAGGTTGGTCATAACTTTTCTTCCAAGGAGTAAGCGTCTTTTAATTTCATGGCTGCAGTCACCATCTGCAGTGATTTTGGAGCCCAAAAAAATAAAGTCTGACACTGTTTCTATTGTTTCCTCATCTATTTCCCATGAAGTGATGGGACCAGATGCCATGATCTTTGTATTCTGAATGGTGAGCTTTAAGCCAACTTTTTCACTCTCCTCTTTCACTTTCATCAAGAGGCTTTTTAGTTCCTCTTCACTTTCTGCCATAAGGGTGGTGTCATCTGCATATCTGAGGTTATTGATATTTTTCCCGGCAATCTTGATTCCAGCTTGTGTTTCTTCCAGTCCAGCGTTTCTCATGATGTACTCTGCATATAAGTTATATAAGCAGGGTGACAATATACAGCCTTGACATACTCCTTTTCCTATTTGGAACCAGTCTGTTGTTCCATGTCCACTTCTAACTGTTGCTTCCTGACCTGCATACAGATTTCTCAAGAGACAGGTTAGGTGGTCTCTTTCAGAATTTTCCACAGTTTATTGTGATCCACATAGTCAAAGGCTTTGGCATAGTCAATAAGGCAGAAATAAATGTGTTTTCTGGAACTCCCTTGCTTTTTCCATGATCCAGCGGATGTTGGCAATTTGATCTCTGGTTCCTCTGCCTTTTCTAAAACTAGCTTGAACATCAGGGAGTTCATGGTTCGCATATTGCTGAAGCCTGGCTTGGAGAATTTTGAGCATTACTTTACTAGCATGTGAGATGAGTGCAATCGTGCAGTAGTTTGAGCATTCTTCGACATTGCCTTTCTTTGAGATTGGAATGAAAATATACCTTTTGCGGTCCTGTGGCCACTGCTGAGTTTTCCAAATTTGCTGGCATATTGAGTGCAGCACTTTCACAGTATCATCTTTCAGGATTTGAAACAGCTCAACTGGAATTCCATCAGCTCCACTAGCTTTGTTCGTAGTGATGCTTTCTAAGGCCCACTTGACTTCACATTCCAAGATGTCTGGCTCTAGATTAGTGATCACATCATCATGATTATCTGGTTCATGAAGATCTTTTTTGTACAGTTCTTCTTTGTATTCTTGCCACCTCTTCTTAATATCTTCTGCTTCTGTTAGGTCCAGCCCATTTCTGTCCTTTATTGAGCCCATCTTTGCATGAAATATTCCCTTGGTATCTCTAGTTTTCTTGAAGAGATCTCTAGTCTTTCCCATTCTGTTGTTTTCCTCTATTTCTTTGCATTGATCACTGAAGAAGGCTTTCTTATCTCTTCTTGCTTTTCTTTGGAACTCTGCATTCAGATGCGTATATCTTTCCTTTTCTCCTTTGCTTTTCGCCTCTCTTCTTTCCACAGCTATTTGTAAGGCCTCCCTAGACAGCCATTTTACTTTTTTGCATTTCTTTTCCATGGGGATTGCATTCGGATTGTTACATTTATCAAAAACTGAGTTACCAATACAGCTACATATCTTTGTAAAGGCAGGTTTGAGGGTCAGCACAAAGTTAAGCAATATTAATCTA
Organism: Capricornis sumatraensis; assembly: GCF_032405125.1. Classification (NCBI taxonomy): domain Eukaryota; kingdom Metazoa; phylum Chordata; class Mammalia; order Artiodactyla; family Bovidae; genus Capricornis; species Capricornis sumatraensis. The sequence continues at coordinate 39,011,825 of NC_091074.1, read as the reverse complement.
ATGAAATTTAAGCTGCAATAGAGTCTTTTGTTAAATGAAGAACCATATTATATTAGCCCAGTTTTAATGCCTGGCTTGTCAATACTGCTGTCTGACCCCACCTAGCAAGAGTGCCTCTATCTTGGGCTCCATACTGGAAGTACCCAATGCTGGCCTTCCTGAGCCATGCCCCCCTCCACCAAGGCAGGTGAGTGAGCCTCCAGGGTTCTTTCTCTCCTGTCATCTACGTCTCCTCTTCCAAACTTACTCCAGATACCCAAGACTTCAGAATTTCTTCCCCAGAATTCCCTGTGGTGGGCCTGTGCTGGCCTCTTTTTCAGGTCCTTCTCTCAGGAGGATGAGATGTACTTGGCATTAAGCCTAAGTGAATGGTCACGAAGGAAAGCAATAGACAGAGCTTGTGAGAATAGGCTAGAATATCTGCTGCTGTATGAGGCCCCTCATGAGGCAGGAAGGAGCTCTGGATAGACTGGAGATCCAGTTTTGACTCTCTGAAAGCCACCGTGTTCCTTGCAGTATCTCTAAGGTATCTCAAACTTGTACACATGTACCTTGTCTTCCAGATCATTATATATATATAAAGATTTGAAGATACAACACATTTAATTTAAAAGTCATTAACTTGTGTTCCGTATTTTAATTATTTAGACATATGGTTTGCGGTCTTGCCCTGGGCCTGCAATATTTTTAGAGGCAGACTTTTTCCTTGCTCTTTCCCAGACTCTTTGAAATTCCTAAATACAGAGACTATTCCTATCAATTCAGTGATTTTGAATTGTACCTGACAAGAGGCTTCACCCATGTAAGGGGATTCAAATTGAAGAAGGGAAAATAAGGATACAGAGTCTGAAGGTAAGAGAAATGAGGCAAATATTTACTTTTCATTAATCCACCCCATTTCTCTGACTTCCCCACTACAGAGAGGAACATTCAGGAGCCTTCCTCCACCCTCAGAACCTGTAGCCCCAATGAACAAAGTCACCATGACTGAACCCAGTATTTTACAACTTTGCAGCATGTGTTTCATATATTAGTGGGGTCCTTGGAAACCTCACTTAGCCTGTGGTTAGAATCTCAAGGACAAAGCAGTTTGAGTTCCACTTGGCTGTTTCTCTTTAGAACTTCTAACTTCATATTTTTGGACACTGCATATTTCAATAAAAATTTATTGCACCTTTTATTGAGGTTTTAAAGATCTGTCGATAATATATATTCCGTGCTTAGTTTTTACACCTTACTAGAGAAAATGGACTTCTTTCCAGCGGCTCCTGTATGACCCAGTGAGTCATTCTTTTTTCTTAACAAAAATTAAATCATTTAAATTATTTTTTTTTAGTAGAACCACACTTCATTCTTAGCCCTTTGTAGGTCATTCTTAGTATGTCCTGTATCATAGTAGTTTTGTATGGGTGTTGGTGGTTTAGTCGCCATGCTGTTTCCAACTCTTGGACTCCACATATTGAGCCTGCCAGACTCCTCTATCCATGAGAATTCCCAGGCAAGTATACTGGAGTGGGCTGCCATTTCCTTCTCTAGTGGCATCCTCCCAACCCAGGAATTGAACCTGTGGACCCACATCTCCTGCATTGCAGGAGGATTCTTTTACCACTGAAACATCAGGGAGGCCCACATTACACAATTCAAAAAAAAAAAACGTGCTCTTCATCTTTAATTCTTCCTGGAAAACAATGGTGTTTTTTCTGTCTGTTGCTATTTATGTATATCACTCTGTCTCAGCAAATGGTGAACTTGGACTGGGGTCATTAATGCAGTAATAATTATCAGCAAATTAATGAACCAGGAACATATTTATATTTTGTTGTTAGTTGTAATTCTGTGTTTATGAAACTGAGAATTCTTTGTCTCTTAAGGTATTTTTGGTTGACTGTCAGAGATGATGTCTCTTAAATTCCTTTGCATAGTTACATTTGTACAAGATTTACTGAAGCTAGGAAATCATTACCCTTGTTGACAGACTGGCCAAAAGACCTCCAATTCACAAATTTTCCTAGAATCTCTGTTTGCTAACTATATGTCTGGGACAATCTTATAAGCTCCCTGAGCTCCAGTTTCTATGTCTGTAAACAGAGTGGTCTCAGCTATTTCTTAGGACTGCTATAGGCTAGAGGTGCTTTTAAATGTGCCTGACATGCAATTTGTAAACAGTTAAGTGTGGTTTTCTTCGCCTTTCCCTTTCTACTTTTCCCCAGCAAAACATTCTCCATTAGACATTACTCAAAATAGTGTTTTAGCCCCTAAACTGAAGAATCCAACTTCAGGTGTCTACACTAATTTCTTTGTTCTGAATTGATCCCCTTGCAGGTGGTTTGATGATTTTGTATTAGGACTGACAGAAAAGTGGTTTTTCTTTTGGCATATTATTTATCATTTGTCCTGATTTTATCAAAAAGAAACATTTCTTTCATTTTTTATAACAGGTAGGAATAGCAATTCGAGGCAGTTATAATCCTGACCCTCAGTAGCAATTCAGTCCACTGTGTGACAGAACTGGGTGGAAGATTATTGGGAGATTATAAGTGGTGTACACTTGCTGAAAGCAGTTCCTCCTATTAGACAATGATTGCACAAGACAGAGAAAGAAATGCCAACACACTAACACTGTATTTTTGTCTTATAACCCATTTCCATAAATGATAACTTTTAGATGTAATCCTCCCTATCCTACACACAATTTAAATTTTCCCAGGAAAGCATCAAAAGACCCATAATATTTCCAAGAGGAAGACTTTACTGATACATGACTTTATCAGTGACATCAAAAGTTTCGGTCCAAAGACATTATAAGTTCATCTGGAAAATGACTTCTTGGAATGGATTCCATTTCAAAATTCCTCATCATTTTAACATAAATTATAGGTGTTATCTAGATTTAATCTTAACCCCAGATTATTTTGTGTTTATCACAAATCAAAAATGAAAACATCACTTGGCTTTTATGCATAATATTCTGGTTAACTTAGTTAAACCTTACATTTAATACTAATCGACTAGAAAAGTAGGATTAGTTCTTGCATCTTCCTACTTCTTTACAAACTGTCAGTAGGGGGAGAGGAAGCTCCTATTCTGAACCTTTTAGTACACTTCATATTTTCAGAAAACAAAACCCTATCCTTTCTCCTATATAATCCTCATATTAACACATATTATTGACTAAATGTCTACTTTGTTTACATTGACGTCCCAGACGAAGTAGTCCTGGGTCTTTGTGCCGCAACAGGGGAATATGTTTAAGTTGGTTCATCTCAGGGAAGGACCATAGTAAGTAATAGAACTTGGAGTTCCTGAATTTGTCAGGTTGGGAAGAGTTGCCATAATTTTAATTGCAAACTGGCTAAAACAAAAACAAACCCCCTAGATTTTCCTCACATTTCTAATCTGGGTGTTTCTGGTGTGCTCCTCAAGAAATTCAAATCCATTCTTCCAATCTTTTCTTGTTGTTTCTTACCACCAAGTCTTATGGGAATGCTGTGGATTATGACTACTCTGCTTGATAGTCAACCTTTCCAGTTTTTATGTATTGCCCAGTGGTAGACAGTAGGAGTGTTCCTCTGGACAAATTCCATCTCTATGGACAAAGGCAACCTTTTTCTAGGTTTTCACTAGAGCAATTTTTCAAAACTCTATAATCAGCTATCAATGTAATTCCCAAAGAATGGGCTCTTTAGTCATGAACAAGGCTACACATGGGGACTCAACATTATAAACACATTGGAATTCATACACTGGAATGAGGTGAACACAAGTTCTCACTGTTGTCTGTATGCAAAATTATAGCAAACATAACACATAAAACTCTTAAAAATAAAGGATAAATTTCAGAGGTGGTAATAATGAAAACCCTTATTTAGAAAAGAAACCATTTTTAGAATGAAATGTAGAATTACACATGCAACTCCTTACCTGTTGACTTCTCTAACATGAGTTGCACTGCAAAATGCTTGAATCTTTGGAGACAAATCCTCCTCTTTGAGAGAACTGGCAGGGAGTTCTGGTCACTTTTACATATGGTACCCATTGGACAAAATGTTTAAAGGCACCACTTGCCTCCCTGTGATAAAAGACATTTTGGCACAAGACTCTGTAGAAAATTGGGTGCTAAATAGATATCTAAAACTCATGACCATCAAGAAGGGCAAATTCTACTCTTTCTAAATGTAAATGTATATAAATGGTCATTTATACACATAGGGTTCAGGCATTATATTAATAAGACTAAATAGCCATGTACAGCAACAGTTCAAATATGCTCTATCCTTTTAAACTGTATTCTTATTTGATTTTTTAAAACAGAATCAGGAGATTCTAGTCTCTGAGCAGACTGGATACTTACTTCAGTTGAATTAGTTTGCTGCTTATTTATTCTTGGTTACTGAATATCAGTGTAAGATAAGGAACTAAAAAGAATGATATAGAATAGTGAAATTTTTCTGAGAGAGTTACAGAGAATTGGAACCTTTTCAGTATCTTATAACTAGAAGACAGATCTAGCGCCAGAGGTTGGCAAATTATGTCATACAGGCCAAATGGACTTGCTGGCTATTTTTGTAAATAAAGCTTTATTGAAACATTGCTATGCCATTCATTTACATGTTGTCAATATCAGGACTTTGTTGCTACAGACCGGATGGACCACAAAGCTTTAAGTACTTAGCTCTTTACAGAGAAAGTTTACCAAGTCCTGATCTAACATGTATCTATCTTTCTTATGAAAATATTTTATAGACTCTTAATGAAAGAAGCAGACAAATATATACGTACACAAAAAGAGAAAAACGCTATACTCTGAAATTAGATCATCTTCCTACATTCATTCAGTTGGAGTGAATATGAGGGTAGGTAAAGACTTCAGGAACAAGAGTCCAGGGTCATTTGTGTATGTGCTGATGGAACGGTCAATTGTCTCATCTCCATCGGTTGTAGTGCAGTTTCCCAAGAATATGCTCTTGGTTTTAACCAGACCGAAAGTGGAAGACATAAGGCCCACTGACTGCTAATCATGTTGCTTAAAAAAGAGAAAAAAAAAATTAAAAGAATGTTTCTCTTTAATCATCTCTTCCTGTAAGTGGACTGTTTGAGATATAATAAAATAGCTGAAGCAGCCTGGAGAATCAGGCTTAAAAAGCAAACAAAGCCGGCATGCTCTAAGTTCAAAAGGTCTATGGCATGTTCGCTATCAATCACTCTATCCATATTTTAGTTAACCTTCTGTAAATATTGTCATGTACAGTGCTTTGGACAGGCTAATGTGTTGTGATGTTTTGTTAGTGGACACAGAGACAGTAACGCAGAAAGCCATCACCAGACAGGAAGAGGAGGAGGCAGATGAGGGAGACACAGAAAGGCAGAGCCTAGGGTGTGTGAGAGAGGTGAGGCCGGGACACTGTGTGGAGCTGACTTCTTCATTAGCAGAATCTGGAGCCAGGCCAGCACATTCCGAAGGACTATACTTGACTTCGGCAGCCCATCAGTCTCTCTCCCCTGCCCCCACTTCCCCTCTTCTCTCTCTCTTAACTTAAAAAGAAAGCATATAATCTTTTTTTTTTTTTTCCACATTAGAAAGCATTCCTTTCCATTAGAAAGCTGGTCTGCAGAAATGGTAAACTCTTTTAGTTTTGGCTAATCACAGAGTATCTTTCCACTCAGCCCTCTACTTTTTACTTTTAGTTAAGAGCTGTAGCTTTCCAGTTTTCCCTGCTTTTAGGGTATCATTCTTCCATGTTGTATGTAGTTGGTGCTTCCAGGATGTGGGTATATGTCTCCTCACTTCCTGTCATCCCCAAACAGCCCCACAAGCCTACTTGGGCTGAGGTTGTGGGGCACCATCTCTACATCACATGGGTTCCTGTTCTGTTTCATGGAAGAACATCATTATCACTGCCATCGCTTGAACTCATGTGTTTTCTTCCTTCTCTCCCTCCCTTTCTTCCTTCCCTTCCTCCATGTCCCTCACTGTTCCTTCAGCTTTTTGCTGCTGTTGTTGTGTTCCCCACAGCAAAAAAAGAAAAAATGCCTTTGGGAGAGCCTAAGTCCACGCTGGCGGGCTCCCTGTTTGTGGTGCAGGTGTGCGGGGAGCCCTCCTCCGTGTCGTCGCCACAGCAACTGGCCTGCTCTAATCTGCTGAATATGAAAGGACCAAACAGAAAGAGAAAAGCCATCCACCCCCTTCTGCTCCATCCATGAGTCCAAAAGAAGGTTACTGGGCTCCAGGCATTCCTGATAATCCCTCAGCCATCGCCCAGGCAACAGTCGCAGGGAGCTGGCGCGCCTGTGGTGAGAGAGAGAGAGACAGAAAGAGAGAGAGAGGGCGAGGTCCCCTCCCAAGTTCAGACCTCCTCTGCTCCTCCTTCGCTTCTCCCATCCTGGGTCTCCTAATGGCCTCTCACAAACCCATGTCCTGTTCCGGTCTTCCTGCTCAACACCCTTCCAGCTGGCCACCGGCACACAGAGGAGGAGAATTTCATCAGATTCTTCTAATGGAGCTGAAACAACAATGTGCGTGCGCGCGTGTGTGTGTGTGCGCGCGCGTGTGTGTGTGTATGCATGTGTGTATTTATGTGTGTACAGGAGATTTTCATCTCTAGTCCTTTCAGATGAACTGTGTTTATGTACTAGAGAGATGGCAATGGTGGATTTTCCTTCTCAGAGTGAGTAGTTTGAAAAAGCAATCCCTTGCTACTTTGCTACTTGCATTAATTCAGCTGTTCCTGGGCTTGCAGAAGGTTTACAGGCTGGTTGTCCTCTAGCCTAGTATCCAGCAGTGAAAGCTCACATTTGTCTTACCACCATCATGTTGATGCAGCTGGGCTTGACACTGCTTACCTCAGCAACTTTTTTTTTTTTTTTTTGGTTGAAAGAAGGCTTCCTTGTGATCCCAGCCTTTTCCTATCAAATGACACTCAGCCATGGTTTGGGTGACTTATTTACTGGCACTGGACCAGCAAAAACAAAAATGAATGTTCACAACTAATAAATCCTCTAGCTTAGATAGCTAGAGCAACAGTGGTGGGATTACATCAAAATGTTCAGCCTGATACCACAGGGCTCCCTGGCAGTGTGGAACCTCATAAGTCAGGGGTAGGAAAAGGGGGTCAAAAAAGACAGGAACAGAGAAATGCTTTATATTCTGGATCTAGACATGCTCAAAACTTTGAGCTTGAATGATATGATGCACTTTCTTGGTTGAGTATTCTAAATTGGGATAGGAGGAAGCTGTATATTTAAGCCATTAGAATAGGAGATGGCTAAACTCACCACCTTTTTCTTTTATAAAGTCACACCCATCTTCACCGTGATGAAGGAGCTTAGTCTAGACTGTCGAGACAGCAAAATCACAGTTTTCTCAGCTGCAATGAAAGAAACTATTTTTATAGAGGACATAAGGTCAAGAATGTTTAGCAAACAAAATTGTATGTCATCCACTCCTAGATAATTCTCCAAGGACCTTCCTCCTCCCAGGCCCTTATTGAAAGTGAGGGCATCTCTTTAAGGCTAGTGTGACAGTGTTTTTATTTGTTTTGGAATTGATCTTCTGGACAGAAGTACAGTTTTTTTTCATTAGTATAAATCCAGAAAAATCCAACCACAAAACCATTGACTTTGGCTAAGGTTTTTCTCATTTTCTCACCCTATGACCACCTCTAATTCAATAAGTGACTAACTTTCTGTGATGATTAACTCTGTTGATTCAGCTTTTGTAGGCTAATGGTTGAGCTTTCCTTAGAGGGTTCAATCTTTGGGTAGAAATGTGCATAAAAAGTGAGGAAAAGTTTAACTATCCCCTAGATGTTTAGTCTATATATGGCTAATATTTGACTGTTTGGAAAGATAACTATGATTGATTTCATCTTCCTCTTTAATTTTTGCTTTGTTTTCATGACCTTCAAAGAAACAGTGATGGAGGACACTTATCTGATGACAACTTAAACCATACCCACCTAGAAGTTCTGTTTATTTGTTAGAATACGGGGTTGGGGGGAGTTGATGTGGGGGAGGGTGGTGGTAGTAGTGGAAAACACTTTTATGTTTTTTTCTTTTTTCTTTTTTTTTTTTGTATTGTGATACAACTGAGCTCTGATGCCATATGAGTACCTGGAAAATGCCTATGGGAAGTAGGCAATTTGATCTACTTGCTTTCCAAAGCACCTGGTAAAAAAAAAAAAAAAGCATCTTATACAATTCTGCAGAGCTCTGTGCAATTATTATCTTTAAAATCTGTTCCATTGCCATTCTTTAAAAAAATATCTGGGATAAAACCAGTAAAGGAGATATGCAAAAGTTAATTCTGCCATCTTTACTATTTCCCACTGAAGTAGCCATTTCAAATTCTTCCATTAGTCTCAGGAAACTTAATCTCTCTGTGATTGAATCTAGTTATATCATACTCTCTGTCATAGAGATATTGTCTATAGTCATTGCCTCCTAAGAGAATAAAATATTATTTGAATGCATTTTGGAATCCTTAGGGAAAAAGGCATTGTGTGTTCAAATCAACTTCTGTTCTGTTTAATTCCTGGAATCCTTATTTTGATGATTTTTAATCCATTATTATACCAATATTTTTGCCAGAACCCACTCCAGTATTCTTGCCTGGAAAATCCCCTGGACAGAGGAGCCTGGCGGGCTACAGTCCATGGGGGTCACAAAGGGCCAGCCATGACTGAGCACGTATGAATATGTGCCAGACACTGTCTAAGCTCTTGAGAGTCAAGGAGCTTGTGGTCTAGAGAGGGAGATAGGAGCATAAATATTATGGCCAACTTTTATTGAGTGCTTACTATGTGCCAGGTACTGCTTTAGACATTTTATATGTATTAACACATTCAAGCTTTAAAACAGCTCTATGAGGTAGGCAGCATGATCTGTCCTGTCTTTAAGAGGGAAACCAAGGCACAGGGAGGTTAATTTACATGCTTCAAATCACATGCCACCTTATTTCAAAAGCAATGTTTAGAAAGTATATAGCAATTTATGTTTAAAGTGATTTATGTTTATAATCCACTGAATTCAGTATCCTCAATACACAGTTAATAAGCAGAAGTCTGCCAGATGGGAACAGGGAAGGGTACTACATTAGGAGAAGGAATTTCAAATCTGAAGATTAAGTTCTGACACCATCCTATACTCTCAGGTTTTCTAAGAATTCCTCACATAAGTGATGGATAATATTTGGTAGTAAAATGTCTTTGTGGGTATCTCTATGTAGTGTCACTCATATATATTTCAACTTAGTTTCAGGGAAATTTGTTTTTAGATTGTTTCAAACTTCAATGAGTTAAACGAGTTAAAGTTTATAAAGTGCTTAGGTGAGCACATGGTATATAGTAAAGTTTTGTTAAATAAAATAAATGAAATTAGTTGAAGTTTGCTGCTGCTAAGTTGCTTCAGTCGTGTCCGACTCTGTGCCACCCCATAGATGGCAGCCCATCAGGCTCCCCCGTCCCTGGGATTCTCCAGGCAAGAACATTAGAGTGGGTTGTCATTTCCTTCTCCAGTGTATGAAAGTGAAGAGTGAAAGTGAAGTCGCTCAGTCATGTCTGACTCTTAGCAACCCCATGGACTGCAGCCTACCAGGCTCCTCCGTCCATGGGATTTTCCAGCCAAGAGTACTGGAGTGGGGTGCCATTGCCTTCTCCGAGTTGAAGTTTAGGTGACACTTAAAAGAAAAAAGAGTTGTAATGTGGATGGCAACATAAAGAATAGGAAGAGAAACACCTTTGTGTGAGTTGAAATGCAATCCTGATGGCAAGAGAGTTTTCCCTCAAGTGAGTAAACACTTCATCAACAATATATGGGTGCCAAGTGCTAGACTGGAGGTCAAAGGAAACATTAAATATTAAAGCAGGGCAAGGACACAATAAAATCGAGTTTCATTTAGAAAGCTAACTTCTGTAGCAATGCGAAGGATTAAAAACAAGATTAGACAGTTGTGGCAGAAGGGCCAATTTAGATATCAATGCACAATCCAGGTGAGGGATGCTACTGTGGCCGAAGTGCAATGGGATAGAGATGTAATCCACAAAACATTGTCCCTGATTGGATGATGAAATATGGTCCCTGGCAACATGAAGAAATATGGTTTCTGGCAGTACAAGGAAAAGGAGATGAGTTTTTGTCTTAGGGCATATATGACTAGTACATGAATGCATTCAACAAGAGCAAGCTATTTGGAAGGCAAGGTAGTTAGTTAGCTTTAGGCATGTGGAGTTTGAAGTACCTAACCCCTACTGTATGTGGGAGCATACAATAGGTAGTTAAAAGCATAATCAAGTTTCTGAAGAGATAGACTTTGGAGTCATTCACATAAGGGTTAATTATTTTAAGAGATGGGCACATATGGGAATACCAAGATAAAACAGAGATGGAGAGAAATGATGTGAGGTCAAGGACAAAATTGGGAAACTCAGGGAAAATCCAAGGAGTCCACTTTAAAGATTACAGACAATGAAAGAAGCTTGGTCAATTAAAACATAGAATAAAAAGCCTTTTCTTAACTCAGATCTACTCTTCCTCCATAATTTGTTCTTCGTCTGTTCTTCCTGTACCTTCCAATCCATCATCAGAGCTAATCTCCATTTTGAAACCATCAACCAATTCATGGTAATGTTGGTCTTGAAACTTCCCAAGCTAAGACAACTTAGCACTGTCAAGCTTTTGAAACATAACTCAGTACCTCAAGTCTGCAGAGGTCACTAAGAACATTCAGCATGTTCTTAAAGCTGGGGGTGCTATCAATCACTGATTAAAAATGTCATCTCTTGCAAAGGCTTGCTCAGCAGAGGGTCTTGATAAGGAGAGAAAATGAATTCTAATTATTACCTTTGTTCTCTTACAGTTAGTTACAAGAAACACAAAAAGACTACCTTCTTCTATTTGCTCTCTACTCCTACAGAAATACTGGGCAGTGTATTTGTCGAATTACTGCAGGGGCCAGCATACTTCCCTCACCAGTGACTATCACTGAAAAGTGTATTCAGCCTCCCAAGGCACAATATTTAAACATAAAAATAAAATGCAGCCTCTGCGTGATTCATTTATAATGGGATAAATTGGAAAAAATGCTAATTGGAATATAACATTCAATAAAATTGTAATGAAATGAGATACCCTATGAGAATTTACTTTCTTTTTATACTAATAGAAGTAACCAAGCATTCATGGTTAAGGTCATCAATTTGGGGCAGATATTAATGGACCCTTCTTAGTTTTATAAGTGTAAGGGAAGCAGGCTATTGGCCCTGGGAAAAACGTGTATGGAATATTTTGTTTGACTTAGTAAATAAATGCCCTTCATTCTGTTATACAAACTTCTGGGGAGGAAATAGGCAAATCTGAATAAGGAGAGAGGCCCAATAAATCTCAATCTTATCTCTTTGAGATTGAGACAGATTCTAAAGATCTATGGATAAGACTAGGATGGCTCTATATGTATACATACGTTTTATATATATATATATATATATATATATATATATATACTTTTATTTTTGGACTCTCTATTACCTTTACTATTATAGTTTCACAACAAATCATGAAATTAAGTACTGTAAATCTTCTTAGTTTGTTCTTCTTTTTAAAATTTGTTCTGTCTATGCTGTAACATTTGTATTTCTATATGAATTTAGAATCTGCTTGTCAATCCCTACCAAAATAAGCCTGCTATGAGTTTGACTGGGCTTGTATAGTACCTATAAGATTACTTGGAAGATATAAGGAAACGGACGGCTTGCCCAGGGTCATCTATAAAGTGAAAATCACTGTAGTCCTTCTCTCACATGGATGTAGCGAGGAGTATACGAGTAAACTTATCTAGCGTACTTAGAACAACATATGGCATATTTTAAGTGATCAATAAAGCATCTTATTACTCCTCCGCTTCTGCCTAAATAACAAAGTCCCAAAACCTTAACGTTTTATCTAATATGCACTATCACCTGGATATTATTTTCCTTTAGAGACTCACTTAGCATCACTCCATCCACTAAACCCTGACTGTTGTTAGTACTAAAATACTATCCATTTCCCAAATATTCCAGGCTATTTTTGGTCTCTTTTCCTTTTTTTACGTACTGTCTCCACTTCCCAGAAAGAGTACTCTTCTCCTTCTTCTAATTCCACTTACCCTTCCAGAACCTCATCAATATCACCTTCTCTAGGAAATTGTTGTAAGGCAAAAGTAGTCAGTAATTCTTTCTCTGAATTACAATAGTATATTCCATTATAATTATGTATTTGTATACCTGTCACCTCCTTACTTCCCAGGTGGCATGAGTGGTAAAAGAACCTGCCTGCTAATGCAGGAGACGTTAAGAGATGTGGGCTTGACCCTTGGGTTGGGAAGATCCCCTGGAGGAGAGCATGGCAACCCACTCCAGTATTCTTGCCTGGAGACTCCGCATTGAGAGGGGCCTGGTGGGCGACAGTCCATAGGGTCACCCAGAGTTGGACACGCCTAAAGAGATTTAACACACATGCATGCACGTCCTTACACACATGTTCTAGGAGAGTTTGTGAGTATTTTCAGAGGAGGACCAGACCAGGTATTATTGATTTTCACAGTCTTTGTGCTTAAGACAGAATCTAGTATATATATAATGAATATATACTAAATAATATATAAAGTTTCATTCCATACACAACACAATTGAAATCTATCTTGGATAAGCACTCATACTTGCTATCTGCTTTGTCATGGTCTTTTTAAAATAAAAACTATATTATTTCTATTTTGGTGATATACATGATTTTTGTTTATGCATTAAAGTTAGAGCTTGAATAGTAGTACTTTGAGACAATAAAACCTTGTAATCTTTGCCTAGTATGAAAAACAAAAATAAAACAGAACTGTAAAAACACCTGGCACAGAGCTAGAAGGGAATCTCTCTCTTCTGCTCTCTTGGCTCCGGCAGACATGAGGGTGTAGGTGGGAGGCAGTCTAGCGCTAGCTGGCCTGAAGGAGCTGCCAAAGAAGCCCTGGACCAGAGAAAGGGCTCCCTGTTCCAGCTCGGCGCAGGGATATGAGAGAAGCTGAAAGGAGGCACTCAGATAATTCCCTCTGCAACCTCAAAGGGTCACCACAATTCCCCTGTGTCTAAGGGAACCTCCACAACCAGGAAAAAAGGTTCCAGCCTGTGGAAACAGCCCCCAGCCAAAGGCCTAAGCCTCCCCATGGGAGGGTGCAGCAGGAGATGCTTCTTGGCCAGGCAGGGAAGTTCTGCACTTTGAATCCCCAGAGATATGGGTTTGTGGTTTACATAAAGGTGGGGAAATTCTACTTTGGACCCACACCTTAAATAATTAGCTTTCCCAGCGGTATGTGGTGCAATTAGACCAATATGTTTACAGTCAAGGATATGGCATACATATTTGACAAGAGAAATTCTCCATAATTTAGGCCTAGAAAAATTATCCTTAATCCAGATGTGAGAGAAAATAAATTGAGAGCATAAAATATTTTAAGTCTAGTCCCATGATAGGCCAAACCCAATATTATGGTGAGCCAGGGCCCCTCTTTGGAGCAAAGTACTTTCCTGCATGAAGTAAATAACTTCTTCCTATGCATGAAATGTTACTCTCCAGAGGGTATTTTAGTTGCTTGGAGTTCCTGTGCCATTGAGATTGTTTAGTAAGCTTGAGCTGAGCCTTGTTTCTTTTTCCATCTCTTTGACTCTAGTCTAATAGTTAGCCAGTGCTTACATTAAAAAAAAAAATAAAAATCCTGTTCCATGCAATTCTTCACAAATGATGGAAATTATCTCATTGAAACAAACAAACAGATAGTAATGTTTTAAAAAACAGTCAAAGCTGGGGAGAGAACACTCAAACTTTAAAGGAGATATTATAAACAGGAATCATTGCAAGCATTTTAAACTTAGGAAGTTTGGATTTATTTCCACCTGCTGTGTCTCTCTAGGAGACAGTCTAAGGAAATAGCTGCCCAGAGGGTGAAAAACAAAAGTGTGCTAGAAATTTCCCACTGGAGAGAACATTCATCAGCCTCCAAAGAAAGCATTATCCACTCATTTGCTCGTGGTGTTTTGCTAAGGAATATACAAAGTGAGTTAAAATTTTCAACCATAAGCATCATATTTATGTGATAAATAATTCATGGAATTAATGATTAATGTCAAATTAAATTATATGTTATATGTATTTAGTGTGTGAATGTAATGGAAGGAAATGAAAATGCAGAGCATGAGCTATTTCATCCACCACGATTCCTCAAATATAAGTAACATTGTAAACCAAACTAAATAGCAGTCTCCTTTGCCCAATAATAAAAATCATTCAAACTGATATGTTTTCATATTTGCAAGAGTTTCTAGGAAGCTCAGATTCAAATCTGAGGATCACAGAATTTGAAGTTTATCCAAGGCATGCTAATCACATTCATTTATTCAAATTTTTCATTTTTGGTCTGCTCCATTTGTCAGTTCCAGGGAAATGTGTCAAACACTTGAACTAGAATTGTAGATTTATTCACCATCCTGTAGAATTTTGTCCGTTTTGCTTTATATAGATGAAGCTTACACTTAGGTGTATACAAGTTCAACATAATTGTATTTTCCTAATGAGTAACAGCTGACTCTAAACTTACTGGGCTTCCCTTATGGCTCAGCTGGTAAAGAATCTGCCTGCAATGCGGGAGACCTGGGTTCGATCCCTGGGTTGGAAAGATCCCCTGGAGAAGGGAATGATTACCCACTCCAGTATTCTGGCCTGGAGAATTCCCTGGACTATATAGTTCATGGGGTCGCAAAGCGCTGGACACAACTGAGTGATTTTCACTTTCATTAAACTTAATATGTGATACACTTAGTAAGTGTATGTGTACATATACACATACCTAACTATGTTACATATATTAGCTTTTTTAGTCCTTTTACAATAACTTTAGGAGAATGATATTATTACCATCATTAAATACTTAAGGCAAGACTTTAATTTTCAGTTCAGTTCAGTTCAATTCAGTTGCTCAGTCATATCCAACTCTCTGCGACCCATGAATGGCAGCACACCAGGCCTCCCTGTTCATCACCAACTCCGAGTTCACTCAGATTCATATTCATCAAGTCAGTGATGCCATCCAGCCATCTCATCCTCTGTTGTCCCCTTCTCCTCCTGCCCCCAATCCCTCCCAGCATCAGAGTCTTTTCCAATGAGTCAAGTCTTCACATGAGGTGGCCAAAGTACTGGAGTTTCAGCTTTAGCATCATTCCTTCCAAAGAAATCCCAGGGCTGATCTCCTTCAGAATGGACAGGTTGGATCTCCTTGCAGTCCAAGGGACTCTCAAGAGTCTTCTCCAACACCACAGTTCAAAAGCATCAATTCTTCAGCGCTCAGCCTTCTTCACAGTCCAACTCTCACATCCATACATGACCACTGGAAAAACCATAGCCTTGACTAAATGGACCTTTGTTGGCAAAGTAATGTCTTTGCTTTTCAACATGTTATCTAGGTTGGTCATAACTTTTCTTCCAAGGAGTAAGCGTCTTTTAATTTCATGGCTGCAGTCACCATCTGCAGTGATTTTCAGTTCAGTTCAGTTTATTTCAGTCACTCAGTCATGTCCGACTCTTTGCGACCCCATGAATCGCAGCACGCCAGGCCTCCCTATCCATCACCAACACCCGGAGTTCACTCAGATTCATGTTCATCGAGTCAGTGATGCCATCCAGCCATCTCATCCTCTGTCGTCCCCTTCTCCTCCTGCCCCCAATCCCTCCCAGCATCAGAGTCTTTTCCAATGACTCAACTCTTCACATGAGGTGGCCAAAGTACTAGAGTTTCAGCTTTAGCATCATTCCTTCCAAAGAAATCCCAGGGCTGATCTCCTTCAGAATGGACTGGTTGGATCTCCTTGCCGTCCAAGGGACTCTCAAGAGCCGTCTCCAACATCACAGTTCAAAAGCATCAATACTTCACCACTCAGCCTTCTTCACAGTTCAACTCTCACATCCATACATGACTACTGGAAAAACCATAGCCTTGACTAGACGGACCTTAGTTGGCAAAGTAATGTCTCTGCTTTTGAATATGCTATCTAGGTTGGTCATAACTTTTCTTCCAAGGAGTAAGCGTCTTTCAATTTCATGGCTGCAGTCACCATCTGCAGTGATTTTGGAGCCCCAAAAAATAAAGTCTGACACTGTTTCCGCTGTTTCCCCATCTATTTCCCATGAAGTGATGATCGTCGTTTTCTGAATGTTGAGCTTTAAGCCAACTTGTTCACTCTCCACTTTCACTTTCATCAAGAGGCTTTTTAGTTCCTCTTCACTTTCTGCCATAAGGGTGGTGTCATCTGCATATCTGAAGTTATTGATATTTCTCCTGGCAACCTTGATTCCAGCTTGTGTTTCTTCCAGTCCAGCATTTCTCATGATGTACTCTGCATATAAGTTATATAAGCAGGGTGACAATATACAGCCTTGACGTACTCCTTTTCCTATTTGGAACCAGTCTGTTGTTCCATGTCCACTTCTAACTGTTGCTTCCTGACCTGCATACAGATTTCTCAAGAGGCAGGTTAGGTGGTCTGGTATTCCCATCTCTCTCAGAATTTTCTACAGTTTATTGTGATGCACACAGTCAAAGGCTTTGGCATAGTCAATAAAGCAGAAATAGATGTTTTTTCTGGAACTCTCTTGCTTTTTCCACGATCCAGAGGATGTTGGCAATTTGATCTCTGGTTCCTCTGCTGTTGCTAAGTCACTTCAGTCGTGTCCAACTCTGTGCGGCCCCATAGATGGCAGCCCACCAGGTTCCCCCGTCCCTGGGATTCTCCAGGCAAGAACACTGGAGTGGGTTGCCATTTCCTTTTCCAATGTATGAAAGTGAAAAGTGAAAGTGAAGTTGCTCAGTCATGTCCGACTCCTTGTGACCCCATGGACTGCAACCTACCAGTCTCCTCCATCCATGGGATTTTCCTCTGTGTTTTCTAAAACCAGCTTGAACATCAGGAAGTTCACAGTCCACTTACTGCTGAAGCCTGGCTTGGAGAATTTTGAGCATTACTTTACTAGCATGTGAGATGAGTGCATTTGTGCTATAGTTTGAGTATTCTTTGGCATTGCCTTTCTTTGGGATTGGCATGAAAACGGACATTTTCCAGTCCTGTGGCCACTGCTGAGTTTTCCTAACTTGCTGGCATATTGAGTGCAGCACTTTCACAGCATCATCTTTCAGGATTTGAAATAGTTCAACTGGAATTCCATCACCTCCACTAGCTTTGTTCGTAGTGATGCTTTCTAAGGCCCACTTGACTTCACATTCCAAGATATCTGGCTCTAGATGAGTGATCACATCATCATGATTATCTGGGTCACGAAGATCTTTTTTGTACAGTTCTGTGTATTCTTACCACCTCTTCTTAATATCTTCTGCTTGTGTTAGGTCCAGCCCATTTCTGTCCTTTATCAAGCCCATCTTTGCATGAAATGTTCCATTGGTATCTCTAATTTTCTTGAAGAGATCTCTAGTCTTTTCCAGTCTGTTGTTTTCCTGTATTTCTTTGCATTGATCACTGAAGAAGGCTTTCTTATCTCTTCTTGCTTTTCTTTGGAACTCTGCAATCAGGTGCTTATATCTTTCCTTTTCTCCTTTGCTTTTCGCTTCTCTTCTTTCCACAGCTATTTGTAAGGCCTCCCCAAACAGCCATTTTGCTTTTTTGCATTTCTTTTCCATGGGGATGGTCTTGATCCCTGTCTCCTGTACAATGTCACGAACCTCAGCCCTTAGTTCATCAGGCACTCCATCTGTCAGATCTAGGCCCTTAAATCTATTTCTCACTTCCACTGTATAATCATAAGGGATTTGATTTAGGTCATACCTGAATGGTCCAGTGGTTTTCCCGACTTTCTTCAATTTAAGTCTGAATTTGGTAATAAGGAGTTCATGATCTGAGACACAGTCAGCTCCTGGTTTTGTTTTTTTTGACTGTATAGAGCTTCTCCATCTTTGGCTGCAAAGAATATAATCAATCTGATTTTGGTTTTGACCATCTAGTGATGTCCATGTGTAGAGTCTTCTCTTGTGTTGTTGGAAGAGGGTGTTTGCTATGACCAGTGCAGAGCCCCCCAAAATAAAGTCTGACACTGTTTCCACTGTTTCCCCATCTGTTTCCCATGAAGTGATGGGACCAGATGCCATGATCTTCCTTTTCTGAATGTTGAGCATTAAGCCAACTTTTTCACTCTCCACATTCACTTTCATCAAGAGGCTTTTTAGTTCCTCTTCACTTTCTGCCATAAGGGTGGTGTCATCTGCATATCTGAGGTTACTGATATTTCTCCTGGCAATCTTGATTGCAGCTTGTGCTTCTTCCAGCCTAGCATTTCTCATGATGTACTCTACATAGAAGTTAAATAAGCAGTGTGACAATATACAGCCTTGAAGTACTCCTTTTCCTGTTAATCACACATCAGTACATGGCAATGTCAGGATCTGCCTCTAGATATATGCTCCCAAATTGTACTTTTAACTGATATATTATATTGTCTTTTATATTCTGTTATTATCTAGTGGTCTTCTTTATCATTAAGAATAACTTTTACCATTGTTTATATTGTCTGATATTTCTGTAGCCATTAAAAGAAGTCCAGAATTTTGCAGCCCATGGCTGGTAAGGGAATTATACAGGATCTAGAATGAGATTTCTTTTATCTTTCTGTTCCATAGTTTTTAACTTAAGGAAGATTCATTATCTAGTAGAGCTGGTGAAATTCCAGCCAACACAGATATATTTCATCTTAGAAGTAAGAAAAGCAGAAGAGCAAAAAAATGCTCATTTATCTAAAACTGCGCTAGTATAGAAACCACCAGCTACATATGGCTACTGAGAGTTTGAAATGTGGTTAGTCTGAACCGAGATGTTCTGAATGTATAAAATATGCACTAGAACTTGGAAGACTTCCTACAAAAAAAAAGCATGTAAATTATCTCATTGATAATTTGTTTTGTTGATTTTGTGTTGAAATGGTAATATTTTGGCTCTACTGGATGGAAGTATACCGTTAATGTCATCTTATTTTTAATGTAGCTACTAGAAAAATATAAATTATATATGTGGCTCTCATTTGTGGCTTTCTTTCTATTAATATTTCTGTTGAACACTATGTTTTAAACAGCTTGCTTGGAATTCCCACCCAACTCCTGCTTAGATTTCATTGACAAGAAGTCAACCCCATGGGTACCTCGCAAGGGAGATTGCAGAATACAGTCTTCTGACCAAGGCTATTGACATTTCCAACTATTACTATGGGAGTATGGGAGCATTAGAGAATGGACATGGGGGAGACACTGGAAGCCTCTCCCTCACTTCAAGAAACTGCCTCCTTTTTAAGAAACTACAAACTGTTTCCAGAGTTGCTGTACTATTGTGCACTCCCAACATCCTCACAGCACTGACATCACCTGTCACTGATTTTAGCCATTATTAAAAGTGGTATCTCACTGTGGTTTTAAGCTTGATTTTCCTAATGAGTAATAATGTTTGGCATCTTTTTATTTGCTTATTTGACATTTGTATCACTTCTTTGGTAAATCATCTTTTCACAATTTTCATTCTTTATTTTTTTCTTTCTATTTAGTTGTAATAATTCTTTACATATTCAGGACACAGGTTTTCATAAGTGTTTCACACACATTATCTCCCAGTCTATGACTTGTATATTTATGTGCCTAATAGAGTCTTTGGTAGTATTTTGTATTTTTGATAAAATTTAATATATCAATATTTTTATTTAATATTTTCTGCACTAATCTTTTCTAATAAATCTCTACCTGATGACAAAGCACAAAGATTTTCTCCTATATTACTGGCAGATTTTCTTTTTATTTTAGGCACTTACATTTTGGGGCTGTTTTTTTAAAGTTAATTTTTCATATGATGTGAGGTAGAGAATCAAAGACCAGCGGTGTACCTTGTCCCTCAAGTCTAAGACATTAAGGAAATATCTTCTGTGCCCAGATACTGCCTAAAGAGAAAGGAAAAGATAGGCAGAACTGAGTATTCACCTAAAGAGTCTGATTTAAATTGGAAAACTCTTAATCAAAACCTAAACCAAAAGTGACTAATTACTTGATTGGGAAAATTTTAAACTCTTTCCATTAGTAGGCAGAAATAGGAGCTTATGAACAGATATTAGTACAGAAATGAAAATATCTCTTTATATATCTGAGTTATAGGTCATCGATTTTAAAACTGCTAAACTTAAATCAGTATGTGAATAATATTACTAATAGTGTTAATTCATCCTTGATGTTATATATCTTTTAATAAGAATTTAAAGAGAAAAAGCTTAAACTAAAAGTAATGTAAACCCAAGACTTAATTTTGATACTTAATTTTGATAGCGAGGAGGAACTCTGGACACCATATTTCTTGGATTGATATATCTCTCTATCCATTGTTGCTTTCATCACACTGATGACAAAAGGAAAAAACTCGCCTCTTAACACGGAATAGATGACCATTTCTATAATTTCCCATAGCTTATCTAACACATGGTTGTCATTCATCATAACTTTACTAAAGGCTTGAGGATAGCAATAGGAAGCTAACAGTAGGATCTAGACAATTTCTGTTATATACTACGGCTAATTTGTTGAAGCCAGCTGTCAACTATATAGGCTCTTTCCCTGCTGGGTTTTTCATGTGACAGATACTCAAAGTAAGAATCCCCTTGGATAGACTGTTTAGAGTGGAGAACAAGAGAAAATGACAAAGCTTTCTTTCTGCCATGTCCACATTTTTTGCCCCTCATGTCTCATTCAGGTTGGAGAGCCCATCCCCACCATGAGTTATTGAATGACTTTGTTCTTTAGGAAACTGAAATTATCTCAACAAAAGAGTGTTCTTCTTGATAACCCTATATTAATAAAGTAGTTCAAACATCCCTAAAGAAGGAATTGTTTCTTCATGCTAATTGTGGACAAACACTTCTTGGGGAATAAACAGATTTTGCAAGACCAAGTCTTTGTTCTCAGTAAATTTACAGTCGAGATAGGGTTATGAGGTCCATAAGCAAAATAAACCAATAATCCAAAGTAAGTGGTTATTATTTCACAGTACATCAGAAAAAGTAGAGATTGTTGTGAAAGAAGGTTGCCCTTAAATTAGAACTTGAGAGATCAAGTTGAAGAAAGGACATCCTAAGCAGGGATATCATGTAAATAAAAGCAAAGGCAATGAACATGAAAGATTCAAAGGATAGCTCATATCAAGTTTGGTGAGAGGAGTAGTAGACATGAAATTAGAATGGCAGAAGAAAGTCAGAATTTGAATTTTCTCCTTTAGTAAGTGTGGTGCCAAAACAAATTTTGAGCAGAGTGAAATCATGATATAAAGCTTGGTTTTAGGATAATTAATTCAGAAGTTCTGGGGAGAGCTTGAAGGCAGTCAAGCCACTTCAGAAGTTATTTTAATGATACATTTCTCAAATGGTAAAAGTTGACCTAGGGAGGTGATAATAAAAATCAAAGAGACAGAAACTAAACAAATGAGAAGGAAAATTACTAAAATTCATGAGACTCTAAGTACTTGCCTACTGAAAAGCTAGAAAGTATTTATTAACATAAAAATTTCCTTTATTAATTTACCACTTGGGGGGTCTTTAGAGTTCATGCTCTTTTTATAAATCCTTGGCATGTGGCTAAGTATATATACATAAGTCATGCAAATATACAAATTGGTTTACTTCTTTAGGTGCTAAAAGTGAAATGGAGCTAAATGTCAGTGCTCCAACTGGATACAATACATAGTACAGTGTCATCTGACACTTTCCCATCACCACTGCCCTTTGTTTTTATCTATCTCACTATAATGCAGATTGAAGCCTCCAAAGAATAAATTAGTAAATTTCCTACAGATTATTGAAAAGAATCTCAAGCTATCTCACAGTGGATGATGGTCAGTTTTGTCTTGGTCAATGTTGACCTTGGAACACGTCATTACTGACATCAGTTACATGTGTCTCTAGGAGTCAGATATTGAAAGTGGCTTTTTCTGTAGCCTACAGTACCAAGAAGCAACATTTAGAACCGGACATGGAACAACAGAATGGTTCAAAATTGAGAAAGGAGTATATCAAGGATATATATTGTCACCCTGCTTATTTAACTTATATGCAGAGTACATCATGAAAAATGACTGGCTGGATGACTCACAAGCTGGAATCAAGATTGCCAGGAGAAATATCAATAACTTCAGATACGCAGATGACACCACCCTATGGCAGAAGGTGAAGAGGAACTAAAGAGCCTCTTGATAAAGGTGAAAGAGGAGAGTGAGAAAACTGGCTTAAAACTGAATTTTCAAAAAAACTAAAATCATGGCATCTGGTCCCATCACTTCATGGCAAATAGATGGGGAAAAGTGGAAACAGTGACAGACTTTATTTTCTTGGGCTCCAAAATCACTGCAGATGGTGACTGCAGCCATGAAATTAAATGATGCTTGCTCCTTGGAAGAAAAGCTATGACAAATGTAGGCAGCAGTATTAAAAAGCAGAGACATCACTTTGCCAACAAAGATCCATATAGTCAAACTATAGTTTTTCCAGTAGTCACATAGGGATGTGAGAGCTGGACCATAAAGAAGGCTGAGTGCCAAAGAATTTATGCTTTTGAACTGTGATGCTGGAGAAGACTCTAGAGAGTCTCTTGGACAGCAAGGAGATCAAACCAGTCAATCCTAAAGGAAACCAATGATGAATACTCATTGGAAGGACTGATGCTGAAGCTGAAGCTCCAATACTCTGGCCACCTCGTGTGAAGAGCCAAATCTTTGGAAGGGACCCTGATGCTGTGAACAATTGAAGGCAGGAGGAGAAGGGGATGACAGAGGATGAGATGGTTGGAGTGGATCACTAACTCAATGGAGATGAGTTTGAGCAAACTCCAGGAGATAGTGGAGGACAGGGAAGCCTGGTGTGCTGCAGTTCATGGGGTCACAAAGAGTCAACATGACTTAGCGAGTAAATAACAACAGCACCTAGACATCAGGCAGAGGCTATGAATATGAGGATTGTCATGATATTCTGTCTATGTTCTTTTTGTTTTCTCTCTCCTCTTTAGTCATTAGAATGAGAGGTAAGCTGGTTTTCTCCTAGTGTTTCAAAGGGAAAGGGAAGTCGCTCAGCCCACCAGGCTCCTCCGTCCATGGGATTTGCCAGGCAAGAGTACTGGAGTGGGGTGCCATTGCCTTCTCCACCTAGTGTTTCAAAGGGGATAGTTAATTTTCATTCAGGTGGGATTTTTTTTTTTTTCCTTTTTCATTTGGTTTTGTTTTGCTCTAACTGCACGTTTTTCTGTAAGTGCTTTTATGCTGGTGCAGATCTAGACAAAGAAAAGTTTTATGCAAAATAAACAAAATAGAATGTTCTGAGCCAGGACTGCTTTGCAGGACATGTTCCTTAAGCTATTTCTGAGAGGTTATTTATGGATGGCTGTTTATCCCCTGGAGCCTGACTTCATCTCTCGGTGAAGTGAAATGACTCTGTGTTTAGTACATTGGTCTGCCACCCCTGGGAATGGCTGCATGTCAAATATTTATCCCTGTGGGATCAGACAGAAATCAGAGATGCACAGAGAAAATAGAGATCAAATCTAGTGTCCTCAGGAGTTAGTAAAATTTCAAAGTAAATGAATTTTTAAAGAAAAGAAAACATTTGAAATAAAATGATAGTGCAGTGTAGCTTCCTTTTTTGGAATGGTGGCAGGGGTTGGGGGGCACTCTGAAATATAAAGTTACTTGAAGCAGAAGGGTATTTCATCTTATTACTTTCTCACTGACCACGCCCTTTCCATTCCATTCCCTCACCTGGCTCAGTACCATGCCCAGAGGGAGAGGTTTTAAATTTTTATTTTTTTAAATCAAAAACGGATGCTGCACCTTGTTTTTCATGCATGCAGTTTTCATTATTAAAAAAATAAAAGAACACCTAGCCAAGGATTAGTTTTGTACCTCTGCAACCTCATAAAACCTAGGAATCAAAACTTGGCATTTGGCTTTATAGATATAGCTACGTTGGAAAAACTGAGAAATGACCAAGTAAGTTGACTGTCTTCCCAAGACTTCTTATTTCAAATCACGTGTCTGCCTCCTGCATCAACCCCTCACGCAGAGTTTTCCTTCGGCATTATACTTCCTGTACTGTCAGAAACAAAGCTACATTTAAAAGGTTAAGTCAAATAAACCAAGCTACAAAAGGGCTTATAAAATAATCATAGTCGTGAACAGCAAGGAAAGAGGACAGCCACTAAAACTATAAAGGGAATCCTTTGTGGATGGCTGTGCTTTAAATAAGGTTCACATGAGCTCTGTAACATTAGATGCTTTTAAAATTCAGAGGACAAAGCACAGACATGTTTGTGCATTTCTCTTTCATTTGACAAGTCTTTTTTGGATCCAGTCTGGATTACACTCTCTCTGCTGTTTGCACACACAGGGCTGGAAGTTGGCTTTCGTGTTTTCTACTTTCAAGCTTGTGCTCTATCAAGAGGCAAGAACAATTCTATCTCCCTCCTAAAGACAAAGTGGCATCAGATTCTGGGCTTGATGTGCTCAGGCTCTGAACCAGCATACATTTGAAATACTGTCCAGGCAACTTACTAGAACCCTAGGAGACTGGTAGTCACAGGCTGCCCTGCCCTCTGTGAGAACAGTGTCATTTGGAAGGCGGCTCAGTACACAAAATTTAAAAATAAATGACTATATATGCATTAGAATAAGGCATTTATTTTTCTCTTTCTGACTCACTTCTGGCAAGGTGAGTATCCTCCACAAAGGGGCGTTACTTTTCATTGTATTTTAAGATCTCAGTCTCTGTCGACTCCAGAACTGTGTTCCCCTTTGCATCAAGCCAGGGGACGTGGCTTACACAAGCAGGCTTTGTTTAATGAGCGCAGCAAGGAGCCCTCCCCACCACTCTCTCCTCCCAGTTCTCCTTCATTTACAATAGTCCATAACCCCCTCAGCTAAAAATTGTTGCTAAGAAAAATTCCACAGAAACCAAAAGAAAAGGGCCAGGCAGACTGTGTTTTTAAAGAGCTTTTCCAGACTGACTCTGCAGAGCCCGTCTTCAGGGAATGAGTTGCTGAGCTATTATTACTTGAATGAGTTTCAGCTCCAGGGATGTCCCCTAAGGTTAACAAGATAGTTCAGTTAAAAATAACATTAAATTCTTTACCCTACCCCTTATCCCAAAGGTGGATATGGAGGAATGTTGTTTCAAAGGAAAAAAAAAAATAAGGTGGAGATGAGAAGGATGATGTCTGAAACAATAGCCTCTGATCAACTTTGATTTAGATTTAGCGAAGAAAAGCACTGGGTTCTCATGCACTTGGCAAAAATTCTGTCATCTGATGAATTGTGTTTGGGATTTTCTGTGCTTAATCCTTTTCTTTTCATTTTCAACATTGCACGTACACACAAAAATCCATTCTTCATTTTCACTGAAACCTTTTAATTAAAAAAGAGTTGCTCAAATGGAGCAACAATTTGGGTAAAGTATTCAAAAGCCATGGCCTGTTGGACCACTAGCTAATAGCAGCTGCAAAGACGTCATTAGAGACTGTGCGTGGCCAGTGACTGAGTAGAAATCAATATCACTCACTAATTTTGAGAAGGAGAAGAGGCTGGTTCTGAAACTATTTCCATGATTTTCTTCAAGGTGTACCATTATTTCAACTAAGTACTTTGCAAACTAGTATTTTAAGCTGAAGTATTTTCAAGTTAAATGCTACAAAGTGTTTATGATGTCAAACTACTTTGATTCCATTATGTTTATGCAGATTCTTACAATCAAATATACAGTTTTAAAAAGTTTAAGAAGAAATATTATGTACTTTCTGGAGCAGGAAATGGCAATCCACTCCAGTGTTCTTGCCTGGAAAATTCCATGGACAGAAGAGGCTGGCAGACTACAGTCCATAGGCTAGCAAAGATTTGGACATGACTGAGCAACTGAGTATACACATTATGTACTTTATGATTAGTGTCAGTGACATTCCATGTAATATCAGGTAAGGTAAGCCTTTTTTTTCATTTTAAAAACAAGTATAGTTTTCAGGCAATTACCAATTCACATTTTATCTCTATGTGAGTAAAAAGAGGAAATTTCTACTTTTTGCCTTGTATGACTCCAAAATTCTTCATATGGACTTTTTAAACTCTTTAATTTTATGCTAAAAACTAATATATCTCTTTTCTCAACACTGATTTAATATTCATGGAACAAAAGGGGTAATAAAAGCCCATTTCCTGTGTATTTGTTAGTGAAAATTTTAAGAAATTATCCCATTTTCTTCTGCAAGCAAATAAGAATCTCCTTATAGCCTGATTAGTGCCTGTAACCATATTTGGGAAAATGCAATAACGAGTTTTCCAAAACTGGACAGATAACCACAAGAAACAAACTGTTCCACTAAGGCCACATCATAAACAAACAGAGCTTTGTGCTTGGCCCATTGAGTTCCTCATAATAGATTTAACTTCAAGGTTTTATATAACCCTGCCCTTCTCAGGCAAAGATGATGGCATTAACCAACAACAGCAGCACTTTCACCTTACATAGCTTTTTCTATGTAGTTTTGATGGATTTCACAAAGCCATGTACATTGCTTTGCTATCTAATCTCTTACTATGTGTTAATGTCGGTCGCTCAGTCTTGCCTGACTATTTGTGACCCCATCGACTGCAGCCCACAAGGCTCCTCTGTCCATGAGATTTTCCAGACAAGGATACTGGGGTGGGTTGCCATTTCCTTCTCCAGGGGATCTTCCCAACCTAGGGATCGAACCCATGTCTCCTGCACTGCAGGCAGGTTTTTTACTGACTGAGCTTAATGGTGGACAGCCGAAAAAATTAGAGACCCAATCTTGGCCAGAGGAGAAAAATCAGCAGGCCTACACATGTTCTAGACCTCTAATATCTGGCTTTATTGATGACATTAAGAACAAACCAAAAAAAAAAAAAAAAGAACAAACCAATTTCATTGATATAGAACATACCATTACCTGATCTTTTGAAGAGAGGGTCCCATTCTGAAGTCCTAGGAGTGAGTAATGCAGATACTAAGCGTGTGGTCTTAGGAGGGAGAGTTGGGTGGTCTTCAATCTCTGGCACTGGCGTTTCACTAGTTGTGTGACTTAGGTAGGGCTAGATATTTATTACTCCTTTAAGCTTCATTTTTGTCATTTAGAAGATCTAATTCATAAGGTAGGGTTACATAAAATTGTGAACAAGTGTTTCTCTGGGTAACTGAAAACAAGCACTCTATTGAATGTAGCTATAATGACTGTGGTGCTGGAAAAGACTCTTGAGAGTCCCTTGGACAGCAAGAAGGTCAAACCACTCAATCCTAAAGGAAATCAATCCTGAATATTTATTGGAAGGACTGATGCTGAAGCTGAAATTCCAGTACTTTGGCCACCTGATACAAAGAGCTGACTCATTGGAAAAGTCCCTGATGCTGAGAAAGATTGAGGGGAGGAAGAGAAGGGGATGACAGAGGATGAGATGGCTAGATGGCATCACTGACTAGATGGACATGAGTTTGAGTGAACTCTGGGGGTTGGTGATGGACGGGGAGGCCTGGCGTGCTGCAATTCATCGGGTCACAAAGAGTCGGATGCGACTGAGTGACTGAACGGAACTGATATCTGTTGTAAAAATAAAGAAACAAACCTCAATTAAAATAGAGTTGGAAGGCCAGAAGGGGGAGCTGTAATGCCTTAGTAGGAATTTGAGCCCAAAAGGGGAAAAAAAGGACTTTCTCTTCTTGCCTGGCAAGTATTCAGCCAATGAGAAACTGTCACAACTCAGCCAATGAAATGCCACAATTCTTCTAACTCTCAATTCCTCCAATGGACTCTTTGTTTAGGAGAGAGCCCTCTCAACTTCCTTTTTCCCTCTTTAAAAGTGTTTTCCTCTTCTTGCTGTTGGAGAAATTTGCCCAAGATTAGCCATGGTTGCAGACCCTGTATTGCAATTCTTTGTTGATCCTGACAAAACCCATTTTTGCTGGAGCAATAATTGGCAGGATATTAGTTTTAGATAAATACTATTCAAGAAATCATTGAGGTATCCTGGTGAAGAAAGAAGGAGACAGATTTCAGGTTAGAAGCTGTAAGTTGCCAAAAAAGGGAGGGTCTGGGGAGTTGAGAGCTGTGCTTCCTGCTCTAATGTGACTGACCCAAGAAGGTGGAAGAGTTGTAACTTCTAAATGGGGAGAGGAGATCCTGGCTGTACTTAACTTCACCCTCAGATTTCACTTTTTTTGTTTGTTTTTTGCTTTATTTCAGTTAAGTTCAGTTGCTCAGTCACCTCTGACTCTTTGCGACCCCATGAAATGCAGCACGCCAGGCCTCCCTGGCCATCACCAACTCCCGGAGTTCACTCAAACTCATGTCCATCGTGTCAGTGATGCCACCCAGCCATCTGATCCTCCGTCGTCCCCTTCTCTTCCTGCCCCCAATCCCTCCCAGCATCAGAGTCTTTTCCAATGAGTCAGTTTTTCGCATGAGGTGGTCAAAGTATTGGAGTTTCAGCTTCAGCCTCAGTCCTTCCAATGAACACCCAGGATTGACTTTAGAATGGACTGGTTGGATCTCCTTGCAGTCCAAGGGACTTTCAAGACTCTTCTCCAAGAGTTGAACCACAGTTCAAAAGCATCAATTCTTCAGCACTCAGCTTTCTTCACAGTCCAACTCTCACATCTATACATGACCACTGGAAAATCCATAGCGTTGACTAGACGGACCTTTGTTGACACAGTAATGTCTCTGCTTTTGAATATACTATCTAGGTTGATCATAACTTTCCTTCCAAGAAGTAAGTGTCTTTTAATTTCATGGCTGCAGTCACCATCTGCAGTGATTCTGGAGCCCCCAAAAATAAAGTCTGACACTGTTTCCATTGTTTCCCCATCTATTTCCCATGAAGTGATGGGACCAGATGCCATGATCTTTGTTTTCTGAATGTTGAGCTTTAAGCCAACTTTTTCACTCTCCTCTTTCACTTTCATCAAGAGGCTCTTTAGTTCCTCTTCACTTTCTGCCATAAGGGTGGTGTCAGCTGGATATCTGAGGTTGTTGATATTTCCCCCAGCAATCTTGATTCCAGCTTGTGCTTCCTCCAGCCCAGCGTTTCTCATGATGTACTCTGCATATAAGTTAAATAAGCAGGATGACAATATACAGCCTTGACATACTCCTTTTCCTATTTGGAACCAGTCTGCTTTATTTAGGACAGAATAAATATTGACTTAAAAACCTGAACACTTTGAACTATCAATTCCAAGGATACAGAGCAGAGGTGAATGTCGGAGAGCTGGATTTGAGCTCTGCATCTTCAGTAGCTGATTGCTAACTGTCAGTGTGACTGAAAATGAGCTGTTTTCCAGGGGCTGGTGGCTGGCTATCCTTCCAGTCATTTCACTTCAGATAGTCACCTCTATTTCTTCCTTTTCAGAAGGAAAGAGCCAGGAAAACTTCAATGAAGATTAAGCACAGATGTATGACCTTGATCACATCATTTAATCTCCTTGGTTTTCCCATGAAAATGACATTAATAACACTCTGCTTAGAGAAGGCAAAAAGAGTTGTAGCCGAAAATCATTTTAAGTTCTTTTCCAGTGAT
The DNA here is from genome assembly GCF_032405125.1 of Capricornis sumatraensis. Taxonomy (NCBI): domain Eukaryota; kingdom Metazoa; phylum Chordata; class Mammalia; order Artiodactyla; family Bovidae; genus Capricornis; species Capricornis sumatraensis. The sequence goes on along the minus strand of NC_091074.1, from coordinate 38,982,168 downwards.
AAAATCATAATAAAAATGAAACAAGGTTTGTGTTATTGGTGTATTCAAGGTATGAATAAGAATGAAAGTGAAAGTGTTAGTCACTCAGTCTTGTACAACTCTGTGTGACCCTGTGGACTGTAGCCTGCCAGACTCCTCTATCCTTGGGATTCTCCAGGCAAGAGTACTTGAGTGGGTAGCCAGTCCGTTCTGCTGGGGATCCATTCAACCTAGGGATTGAACCTGGGTCTCCTGCATCACAGGCAGATAGATACTTTACTGTCTGAGACACCAGGGAAGCCCAAAAGTATAACAAAAATTAAACAAGGTTTGTGTTCTTCTTATTGTATTCAAGGTGATGGATAAGAATAACATATTTTAAAATCTATTCATTTAATCAACAACTGTTAAATTATTGCTATGCTGGCTATTCACTCTATTTAGGTACATAGAGAAAGGAGGTCTATAACTAATTATGTTTCCTTTCTCTAAGACAGTGCACTCAAATTTATTGAAGTAAACGGAATCATTTTCAGTGTATGTCAGGCCTACGAGAACACAAGCAACATGGTTTGATTCCTATGAGAACTGGGTTTCTAATATTAATAGAAGCACAATGGAATCACTGAATTAAGTCATATTTGTATTGTTTTACTATCTACCTGACAGGCTTTCATCTTAATTCTGCAAACATTTCCCCCAAGTACTCCATTTTCTAAAATAGTACTTTACCCATTTGTCTCTCTCAAAATTATGAAATTCAACACTTCATACAGAGTTTTCTATGGAACTCTAGTTCTGAAAAAATGTTTTTTAAAAGTATGTGAGGAAAAGCAAACAAAAAATCTTTTTCTCATTAAGTTTGGTAGATGTTGAGTAAACAAGTTTAGTCAGTTGTATATTATGTATATTATAGTTCATCTTGGAAACTCTAATGTCTTAATGTGCATTCTGGCTTTCAAGAAGATAACAAACTACATAGCATTTCCCAAATTTATTTTCCCAAGGAAATATTTGTTTCAAAGAGCATCTCCTAGAAACACAATGGGACAAACTCTGGAAAACTCTGGCTTGAATATAAACATTTTTTTAAATCTAAATTCATAGCCTCAAGACAAGTACAACTTCTAGACCCAGGCATCAGCCAGACAAATGTGCCAGGATTTCTTTTATAGAAAACTTGAAGACTTAAAAGAAGTAGTCAGTTTCTCCCCCATCCAAGGGGAGCTATCCAAGGACATCATATCTCCACATGATTTTTAAAACATTTTTTTCCATATATAGAAATGATAGGTTCTCACTATGGGAAATTTGAAAAACAAGTAAAACGAAGGAAATAAACATTATCCATCACTTCACTTCTAAGCTATTTGATGTAAATTCTTTCAGTCTTTTCTCCACGGTATGTATGAACAGAATACATCTTTTGTATATCTTGTATACATAACTTTTCAGTTGCTTTCTCACTTTATTTTCACTCATTAGAATTCTCCCTTATTAAAAGTCTTTAACATCAGAGTTTACAATGGGTGAAAAATATATCATCATATGGAAGCATGGTAATTTCTGTTGTTGGTTAAATAGGCTGTTTCTAATTTTTTACTATTATAAATAGAGCCATTGTGAATATCCTACTCATAAATCTTTGTCTGTATTTGTTTATTTCCTTAGGATGGATTCTTAGAAGTGGAATTATTGTGTCTAATGGCATAATTTTTTTCAAGGCTTTTTATACACTAAGGTCTAATAGCTTGCAATAATATTTATATCAATCTACACTCCAACTGCATATGAAAGTAGGCAATGGAACAATGGCTGTGGTAGTTTAGGAATCTCCAAATAAAAGTATATAAAGGAATTCTTTACCTGATTTTGTAAAGATAAGAATTGGTCAAGAATTATTATACTCTGTATTAAAATTTTATACATTTTTATCATATATGCATATATATATATATCAATTTACAATCTTGCTATATGAAGGAACCATTAATAATCTGCAAGTGATAATGAATAACTAGTTCTAATTCTGGCATTTCTTAGCTTTGCTCCATGAAAATTTTTCCTCTATAATCTGCTTTAATCTGGGGTTTCAAGTACTGCTTTGAGAATTTTATTACTAACTTTTGAGTTTTTAAAATATATTTGTTAAAAATATAATCTTATCAACTATCAGTTTTCAAGAATTAGTATACTTTCTCCTTTACTCACTACCCCAATCTGCTTGCTGTTCCTAGAATATATCTTTGTATCACTGTTTTGTCTTCCCAGAAACTCTCCATTTATTCATTCATTGACTCTCTTATGTTGTTTAGATGTCTGATCAAATATCACCACTGTAAGTACACACTTCTTGCATTATTCTTTCTTTACTTTTCCCTAACAATTATTATTACTTGACTTCATATTATTTCTTTTTCTAATTGTGTATGGTTCTCTCCTCCCTCTCAGCAAGAATAAAAACTTGATGAGGGCAGGAACTATATCTGCTTTACCCACTATGGTAGCTCTAACATACACAGAGTGTCTGGCACATAGTAGCAGCTAAACAAATATTTAAAGAATTAATGAATAAGTAAATGTCCCTACCTTTACCATGTTTTGACAAAAGCTGAGTATCTGTTGAATTTGCTAATAAACACATCTGTGTGAATATATAGCTATACCTTTTCTTAAATTCATTTTCTAGTTCTGCCTTCTTCCTGGACTACATATTTTCTCCTGTGATATCAGAGATTTTAGTCACAGGAAATGCTGAAAGGAAGAGCACTGATATACCACTTAATGAGAAGACTCATTTCCTGCTTAGCATCTAATCTGTAAATGGATCTCATGCTGAACATAAATATGAATACTAATATGTTTTCTATTCACCACTTTCACATCTGCCTGATTCAGAGGTGTTATTACTTACTAATGTTATAGCTGACATCAGGAGGCTGGACAAGAAGCCAGTCCTAGCACAGATCTATGGTGGCCAGCGTGCTTGGTGGTAAGTGTGGGGATCTGGTCAATATAAATAATGCTTTCAGTGTTCTTGGTAATTTTACCCTCTTCAGACATCTCTAGAAGTTTCTGGCTTAGATACCTTCCTTAAATGTTAATCTTCACTCTGTACCTAGAAAGAATAACTGATTCATCTAATGTCTCCTTTTAAAAATAGAGGTTGTCATTAGAATTTTCTCTTGTTCAGAATAAATATCCCTCAGTCCATTACTTTAAAGGTAGCAAATTATCATATTCAGTGCTCCCATTTCATTTAGTTTGTTTTTCCAATTTCTTCATCTCATTTTTGATGTTCTTTCTCAAGCATTTACCAAAAGTAGTAGAAAAGCTTTTGTACATGTAGATATAAACAGTGTTTATAATACATGTATTTTAGAAAACTTACATACTTTTATGTAAGTAAAATATTTGTGACATTTTGATTCCACTTATTTGACTTAGTATAAATAGAATGCTAGATCTCTAATTTTAAAAAAAGTAGATATGCAACAAGCAACAAAGATTCATTGTATATCACAGGGAGCTATAGTCAATACCTCGTAATAACCTATAATGTGCAATAATCTCAAAAATAATATATATGTGTATGCATAACTGAATCACTTTGTTGTGCACCTGAAACATTGTAAATCAACTGTACTTCAATAAAATATATATATTAAGAAAAAAAAGGTTAAAAATTGTTGGTTTGTGGGCTTGATCAACTTTGGAGACAGTTTATTCATTTCACACAGTGATTTTTGCTGTTGCTATTTGCAAAGTGCTTTATTAACTGAGCGAATTAATAAAAATTGGGTGATTTTGCATAAATATTCCAATTTTCATTTTGCGTGAAAAATATCAGAAGTCCTGTTACCACTGGGTCATCTTTCCTACGTGGCAATGATTATCTAGAGGTGAGTTGCTTGCCTCCTTTAGAACAGGCCCAAATTGTCTAGTGCACCATGGTCCCCATCATTCAATTCTCCACTGTGTGGCATACCCCAGGGCAGGCTTCCAGTTTTGCTCATCATCAGGCTTACACTGATTCTTCCCCTGAAGGAGAGAATTATTTATCTACAGATATTCCATACTGGAAATGCCTTAATAGTTAACTCATGCTTTAAAACTTGTCCAGATGATGTAGTTTCAAATCTTAGTTCTGGTCTCTCTTTTGAATGAGGTTTGTAGCCTCTCTTTGGTTTTTTTGTTGTTGTTGTTTTTTCCGGGGCGCCGCGCTTCCTTTCGCCGGGCCGCGGGCCTTGTAGCCTCTCTTTGTTTTAAAAGCAACCCATAAGTGATTACAGTGTCCCTGAGGTTGTCTAGCCAAAGTCCAATAGGAGAAGTAGAGTCAAGGACTATTTACCTGATATTAAGCTGAGTATGATGCTTTTGAACTGTGGTGTTGGAGAAGACTCTTGAGAGTTCCTTGGACTGCAAGGAGATGGAACCAGTCCATTCTGAAGGAGATCAGCCCTGGGATTTCTTTGGAAGGACTGATGCTAAAGCTGAAACTCCAGTACTTTGGCCACTTCATGCGAAGAGTTGACTCATTGGTAAAGACTCTGTTGCTGAGAGGGATTGGGGGCAGGAGGAGAAGGGGACGATAGAGGATGAGATGGCTGGATGGCATCACGGACTCGATGGACGTGAGTCTGAGTGAACTCTGGGAGTTGGTGATGGACAGGGAGGCCTGGCGTGCTGCGATTCATGGGGTCGCAAAGAGTTGGACACGACTGAGCGACTGAACTGAACTGAAGCCGAGTGTGGAAGAGAATAGTAAGTCTGCTGAAATAGCTATTTTTAAACATGCTGCTCCCTTATCCAATAGGTGTTCAGTTGTTTTCCAGCCCTAAGAACAGCCCTTATATGTTGAGGTCAACTGTGAGATGTTCATCATTTCATCAGTGAGGAGAACACAGGACTCACATTCAGAAGAACTGGGGTTGTCTTCACTAGTCTGTTGATATTTTTATATTCTACATATAAATTATATATATAGATTTGTCTTTGACATATCTTACTTAGTGTGATACCCTCCAATTCTATCCAGGTTGTTGCAAATGGCAAAATTTCATTCTTTTTATGGATGAATAGCATTTCACTGTGTATATGTACATTTAAAAGTCTTCTCCAGTGGCTCAGATGGTAAAGCATCTGCCTACAATGTGGGAAACCCGGGTTCGATCCCTGGGTTGGGAAGATCCTCTGGAGAAGGAAATGGCAACCCACTCCCGTACTCTTGCCTGGAAAATCCCATGGATGAAGGAGCCTGGTAGGCTACAATCTAAGGGGTCGCAAAGAGTCAGACACGACTGAGTGACTTCACCTCACCTCACCTCATGTATGTATATTCGTATACATCCATATACACATACCACATCTTCTTTGACCATTCATCTGCTGATGAACGCTTGGGTTGCTCCCAAATTTGGCTACTATAAATAATGCTGCAATGAACATCGGGGAGACTGTATTTCTTGAATTAGTTGTTTTTGATTTTTTTGGGATATGTACTCAGGAATTGCTGGATCATATTGTAGTTCCATTTTTAGTTTTTTGAGAAACCTCCATACTGTTCTCCACGTTGGCTGCACCATTTTACCTTCACGTGAACAGCGTATGAGTATACTATTTTCTCTTTGGGCTTCCCTTGTATATCAGTTGTTAAAGAATCTGCCTGCAAAGCAGGAGACCTGGCTTCAATCCCTGGGTTGGGATGATCCCCTGGAGAAGGAAATGGCAACCCACTCCAGTATTTTCTCCATATCCTCACTTACATTTGTTATTTGCAGTCTTTTTGATGATAGTCCTTCTACAGGTATGGGATGGTACCTTGTTGTAGTTTTGATTTGCATTTGCCTGATGCTTAGCTATGTTGAGAAACTTTTTATATGCCTATTAGCCATCTGTATGTCTTCTTTGGGAAAATGTCTATTCAGGTCTTATACCCATTTTTAAAATAAAGTTGTTTGCTTTTTGATGTTGACTTGTATGAGTTGTTTGTATATTTTGGATATGAACCCATTATCAGGTATATTATTTGAAATATCTTCTCCCATTCAGTGGGCTGTCTTTGTGTTGTCCATGGTTTCCTTTGCTTTGCAAAAGCTTTTAAGTTTAATTAGGTATCATTTGTTTGCTTTTATTTCCTTTGCTTTAGGAGACAGATCCAAAAAATATTGCTACAACTTATGTCAGTGTTCTGCCTATGTTTCCCCATACAACAAACTAGTGAATATAACAAAAAAGAAGCTGATTCATAGATATGAAGGACAAACTGTGGTTATCAGTGATGGGAGTGAAGTGGGAAGGGACAATAAAGGGATAGGAGTTAAGAGGTACACACTATTATGCATAAAAGAAGTTACAAGGGCACAACACAGGGAACATAGCCAGCATTTTATAACTATAAATGGAGAACAACCTTAAAAAATTGTGGAACACTATATTGCATACTTGTAACATATAATATATTGTACATCAACTACAAGAAAAAAGAAAAAAGAAAAGAACTGGAGTATGGCCTGGATTCTTCCACAAATCATCTCGTGTTGTTGGTGATATCTTTGCTTCCTTGGCCTCAATTTCCATACCTTTAAGAAAAGTGATCATACCATATGCCTATGATTAATAATAAAATAACTTTATCCTACAAAGCTTGTTCCAACTCTGAAGATAACTTCGTTGGCTTAAAAGTCTTCTTCAACCTTTTCTTCCCCTAATATTCCAATATTTTTAGAACATGCCAGAATCTAGCCTATTCTGACACTCTTTTAAAAGTTTATACTATTTCTAAACCTTCCTGATTAGCAGGCTTCCTGGTCACCTTTCACACACATTGTTCTAGTCGATGTTGTTTCCCTGACAATCTCCGTATTTCCAACGTGACACTAGATCTTGTTGCAAGGCCCAAACATCTGCTTCTGGTCAGCAGGATGAGACTTTTGGCTACAGGTCTCCTGGTCCTTGTTCTTCACTCTCCAGGGTGACTACACTTAACATTGCTGATTAGGGAGATTTCCCAGTGACTGGTGGACAACAGTAATTCCTGTAGTAAAGTTGCATCACACAATAAGCACAAACTAGTAAACATTATCTTTTCCAAAGAGAATGCTGTGGCCCCATGGCCTTGACCTGGTGGTCATGTTAAATCACTGACAAGACAAAGTAGTAAAACTCACACCACAGTTGGCCAACCCATGTTAGGAAACTCAAGTGTAAAAGCAGAGGGCTGGATGATCATTCCCACCTCGAAAATAAAAGTCACAGGCAGCTACATCATACAGCATATTAAAATATTAATTATTTTCTCTCTAGAGTCTTAGCATATGAAACAAATTGTCTAGAATAATTTAAATATGCTTTATATTTAAAGAGATATAAGATTTTATTGCTTGTCAGTATTGCTCTATTAAATTTCAAAACAAGCTCTTTTTTTCTAGAAGGACAAACTTGGAAGATGGTACACATGTGTCCATCAGGGGAAAAAAAGGGCATGTATATTACCTTAACCATGCTGCTAAGTCGCTTCAGTCGTGTCCGACTCTGTGTGACCCCATAAACGGCAGCCCACCAGGGTCCGCTGCCCCTGGGATTCTCCAGGCAAGAACACTGGAGTGGGTTGCCATCTCCTTCTCCAATGCGTGAAAGTGAAAAGTGAAAGTGAAGTCGCTCAGTTGTGTCTGACCCTCAGTGACCCCATGGACTGCAGCCTTCCAGGCTCCTCCTTCCATGGGATTTTCCAGGCAAGAGTACTGGGGTGGGGTGCCATTGCCTTCTCCATACCTTGACCATACTGCTATTCAAACTTGAAACTAATCATTAATACCATATTAATTTTCTCTACAAGCTTATTTTACTTTCATCATGAATTAATGGAAATTAGCATATTGGTACATTTAAATCTGTGAGATAGTTCATACTACAGTTTAATACAATCTAAATTTTTAGTTTGTTTAGAAAAAAATTGAATCTGAAAATCATTTTTAACACAGGCACTGATTAAAGAATGATCTTTGTGATGGCTATAGATATTATTCATTGAGTTTTAATTCAAGAACCCTTTAGAATAGAGATTTCAGAGTTTGTACTTTTAAGTCAAAATGGGACTAAATTTAATATTAAATTAACAGGTTATTTGTTGTTTAATGATGTAAAGTTCCAGTAAAAATCATGATTCTTGAACCTTAAAATATACTTAACAACATTTTGAAAGGTAGAAATCTTATTTTCCTTCATGGGCTCTTAGAAATTATTGTTGAATGAGTTTGTGAATCTAAATAAAACTTTTTCTCCTTACTAGAGGTGTTACCCTCCATCTGGCTACCTTCCCACTCAGGTAATTACACCAGGCCTTTCAAAATTACCCCTGAAGTTCTAATTAGACACAATCTTCTTTGCTTCCTGTTGTAAACTGCTGCTTTGAGTCTCTCTCTGAAGTGTGTTTCAAATCCATGCCCACACCCCATCTTCCTGACTGTTCTGTGACTTTGCTAATTAATTCTCAAAATAACACTATGTGCTCTGAAGGGAGGTCATGGACTTGCAATATTTTATCACCAGCTTCACCACTGACATTGCACAATGGTCTCTGAAGTTAAAGAAAGTGAAGTTGAGATGGAAACAATAAACATTCAATGACAATTGTGGTGAATATCATTAGTAATATTGCTTATTTTCCCCTGAGTGATTCTCTAGCATCTGTTAGGCCCTCTAGAAGGAGAAGCATTGAACCAGATGCTGAATCATGTTGCAAGTGTGAATGATTATGTTATTAACAGTTCACTGTATAAGGTAACACCTGCAGCAATGAATCATCTTAATAGACTATTTTTAAAATGGTCTCAATGAAGCACCAAAACTAAGAGAATTTTCCTTGAAAAGTGAAAAGGTAAAGAAAAATCATGAAATGTGCACATTCTCAAATCTAAAATAATTTTACTGCAATTTTTTTTCATGAAGGTTATTCAGCTATAGGTCACATTATCCAGGAAGCTTATATAAGAGTTTCTGGAAACACATAAAATCTGGGAATGTTAAAATGTAATTTCATTGTTGAAGCTGTTTGAAAATCATCATCTAAGATACAGATACCTTTTATGCATATTGTTATACGTCTTAGACAATGACTTTAAAGCAACCCCAATGAAGACTATATATGTATATAAATAATTGAAGATCTTCAGTTTTTCCTAATTAAAATTGTAAAAAGTTATGCAAATAGAGTCATGCTTTATGTGTCTGACAGCCTAAAGAAATATTATTCTGCAAAATTCCATGTGTCAGTTAAGAAAAACTGAGGGAAACTGCATCAGAATAAGCTCTCATTGAAACTGTAACTTTCTGAGATTTTTAGAAATGGTTTAAATTATAGGGTTGAGCTAGGTCAGAACAAGAATTTTTTTTTACTTCTCTATTTTTGGTAATTGGCTACGATTTGCATTGTTTTCAACTACTTTTTAATAAATTCCAAGCTTTGGACACTGAGCATTTCTATATAACATTACTGACAGAATTAAACAGACACACTACAGAAGGAGGTAATTCAGCAATTTAAACTCTTTTACAGGGATAATGAAGTGAGAGTTTCTGGAAAAACTATCTGATGTATTATTTCTTTTCCAGAAATCTCCTGTTGCTTGGAGAAAGATTTAAAATGTTAGAGGCTGATTTTTTCATTCAAGTATGTGATTATTTTTCTTCCTTTGGTGGGGAAACACTAATGGACTATTCCTTAGTCTCAAATGTGGTCAGTGTAGGATTAAAGCAAGACAAGGTCAAAAGTGGTCATCCGATAAGAATAAAGTTGTACTTTACAGATGTAGGTTCTGAGAGGCTGGTGTTGAGTATCACGATGTTGTTACCAACTACAGTCTGGTCAAGAAAGTAAGTCCATGGAAAGTAAAAGGGGCAAAAGCTTCTAAGCCATGTTATGCTGTCATCAAATGTTGGGAAGTTTGTTCTACTTTCTTCCTCTGCCTTCAGAGCCCAAGATTCCAAAACCAGAACAAGAACTGGACGGTTACTCTTGGTGATGTGGCACACTCCTTACAAATATTTTCATTATAAAATTTATAGCCTAACATTTAGGTGTGAGGTTGACACTCTTGAATGCCACTTCCCAAAGTTTCTTCACATGGGATCAAGGCAAATAATAAAAAAAAATAAATAGGAAAAAGAAAAATATTTGAAGAAAAGAAACGTGATTGTCATGAATTAAATGCTTCCTAGTGCTTACATCAAGCAGGTTTTTAACACGATATTAAAATATCTGGGTAGTTAAGGATACCTTATTTCCATGGAGAAGGCACTCGTCTACTTGGGAGGCAATGTGATATAGTGGAAAGAACAAAATTTGGAGGCTCATGGAACTGAATTCCCATCCTAGCGCATATACTTAATAGCTCCATAAACTTGGGCAGTTACTTCTTTGTTATAGTCTTCTCATTTTAAAAACACCTAGCAGTGTCTTTTGAGGGCTGGACGTGATGATGGAAAGGCCCTAACAGAATGCCTATGGCATTGAGGCAGTCAGGAATGACAACAACATAGTTTTCTCTTTATTAAAACTGAATTAAAAAAAATAAAAAATAAAAAAAATAAAACTGAATTATTCTACCTCATTGCTTGAATTGACTTCACTGAGTAATGTCAGCAAGACATTCATACTTCTGCATAACTCATCTTAGTGATGGTATCTCTCATATATTTAAATGTAATAGTCTTTCAACTAACAATCCTTTTCAATTAATAACTGAGCTTCCCTGACTTGCTGTTTTACATTTCAGCTCTCTTCTTCTGATGCTGGTATATAATCTTTAACAGTGATACTCTAGATGGTCTTCCTAGATGATAATTTTTATGAAAGAAAAAACCGTGCTGATGTTTTTACCACTTAGCATGATGCAGTTAATGAATACTTGCTGAAAGTAAGTATATAAGTATATAAGTGAAGGAAGGCATAAAAAGTTCTTCTTATTACCATATAGTATATTAGTCTATTAACTTGGGCTTCCCAGGAACCTCAGTGGTAAAGAATCCACATGCCAATGCAGGAGATACAGGAGATACGGGTTCGATCCCTGGGTTGGGAAGATCCCTTGGAGAAGGGAATGGCAACCCACTTCAGTATTCTTGCCTGAAAAATTCCATAGACAGAGAAGCCTGGAAGGCTACATGCCATGGTGTCACAGAGTTGGACATGACTGATCACACACATGCACATTATTAGCCTAAGAATGTGATTCATTGATAATTAGGCAAAATTATATTATGATATAATAATGATATATTATTAGATCAAAATTCATTTTCATGACAGTAGGAAGAAGTGAACTTCTAAATTCTAAAGTAATTCTAAATTACCTTCTGCTAATATCATTAAAATTTTTAAATATACATGAAAGTAGAGGGAAGAGTATAAAACCTCCAAGAACTCAACATTCAGCTTCAGGAGTCATTAGCTTCCAAAAGATTTTGTTTTATCTATTCATGCTTCAAATCTTGAAACTCAAAACTCTAATGGGATAACTCTCTCTACCCAGGTTGTAGAGGTATAAGCTTCTCTCTTAAATTATAGACTCACTGCTGCTACTGCTAAGTCGATTCAGTCGTGTCCGACTCCGTGTGACCCCATAGACGGCAGCCCACCAGGCTCCCCCGTCCCTGGGATTCTCCAGGCAAGAACACTGGAGTGGGTTGCCATTTCCTTCTCCAAAGCATGAGAATGAAAAGTGAAAGTGAAGTCGCTCAGTCGTGTCTGACTCTTAGCCACCCCATGGACTGCAGCCCACCAGGCTCCTCCGTCCATGGGATTTTCCAGGCAAGAGTACTGGAGTGGGGTGCCATAGACTCACAAGGGTCCAGTCAACTTGAACATGAATTGAAAGGTTCAAAGAAATGAAATTCAGATCACTATGAACTATAGTTAATAGATCATGATTTTAAAGATGACAAAATAATCATATTAAAATTATTAAAGACATAAAGTAAGGAATCAAGAAAATCAAGTTGCAGGAATCAACCATTCTAAGCTTCAGAATAAAATCAAGAAAGGCAAGAAATGGCTCTGAGGGAAACGGAGCCCATGAATAAAGCAATAGTGATCATGACAGAATTTTCAAAAATTAATACACAAAATCTGTGTAAGAAGTACAGTGGGAAAAAAGAAGTACAATAAGTTACATAGAATAAGTAAAAATAAATCCACATCCATTTTACCAAAATTTCTGAACATTAGTGAGAGAGACAATTGTAAATACAGTGAGAGCAAAAAGATTATTTTCAAAGGAATGTAAATTATTGAAAGAGATTTCTCAGCAACCATAAAGAAGTCAAGTAAATAGAATCCTTTCTTTTTTTGACCCAAGAGAAAGTAATTGTCAGCCTGGAATGTCCAGTTAAACCATCATTTGAGAGAGGGTGAAATAAGGATATTTTCACATAAACACCAAGAGGAACACACTCAAACCTTGCTCAAAGAGCTACTACTATACCATTTAATTCAGAAAGAGTAATGTAAACTCAAAGTGGTGTGTGATGCAAGAAAGAATAGTAACATAACAAAAAATGATAAGCATTATGATAAACCTAAATAAGCAGTGACTGTATAAAATAATAATAATTTGAGGATAAAATAAAGCTAAAATAGCAAAAATAAAGCTAAACATAATGAAAAATATTTAAATGTCAGGAGAAAAGAAATTACCATTGAAGTGTTTAAGACATCATTGTGCTGAGAAGGGCTGTGATAGTATCTTCCGTTTGTTCCACCTGATAGCCTTTACACTTCTCTACCTATAGTTGGCCCTCAAAGGCTGACTTGAATATATCATATTACATCATTACAATCCTAATTCCTCTGGCTTCTGGTTGGGTTCAGCCAGTTGGTAGTCCTGGCAGAAAATCAGAGGGAGAGAAAAAGGAAGGTCAAGTATACTTATTTCTCTGTTCTCTTCCTAAGAGTTCACCAATGACTGACTGTATCTTTCAATAAGATCACTACTGGATTCAAGGAAAGAGATGCTTCCAGTTTCCTATCAATTTTTCCTCTTTGTTTTGAGACTAGAAATAATGATATTTCCAGTACTACTTGAGCCAAATTCTTTCACTCTCTAAGGAGAATCCCAGGACCATTCTTATCTTTGTAAATAGCCTCTTGATGAATCAGCCTTCTTCACATTAACTTAGCTTGAAAGTTGTTGCTTTCCTTTTGAACTTCAACTGATACAGGAGGCAAATATATTGATTAAGTTATACTTTGCAAAGTCAAAGATGAAAAACTAAATGGCAGCAATAAAAAGAAAGAGCATGATCAACCCGCAAAAAAAAGGAAAACAAAGCAGATTAAAAGATAAAACTCAGTCCAATAAAATGCTGGAAAAGAAAGGCAAAAAAATATAAGCAAAAAATTCAGAATAACATTGTAGAAAATAAGCAAGAATCTCAGAGCCAGTCATGGTGGAGTAGCCTATACTAGACTCATTGTTTATAGATGAAAATTATAAGAACTGAGTAAAAAACAAACACAAAGAAAACACACCACAACATAACAAACAGAAGCCTTGATTCTTTGAAGACATTAAGGAATATCCAAAGTTGGCAGAAACTGTAGGAAATATAGTTATGAAAGAAGGGACGTTAACTAGGTGATCTCCATGCTTGCCTAGGCTCCCTTTAGAGGGTACTTCCCAATTCTCTGTGGGTCAGGGAGGCATCTTATTGCACTAAAAACATCAGGGATTTGAGGCTGCCAGAGAGTCTTGAAATAAACAGGGAGAATACCGAGGAAAGGAGAGAATCACAGGAGAGAGATTTAAAAATCTGCATACAAATGCCCTTAAAAACTGTGTTAGGGCCAATTGCAGGAACTGAATGGAAAACATTATCTGAGAGGTTAAAGGGACTGAAGAGAGCAGCTAGGGAGAGAGCTTCAAATTCAAGTCCCAATGACCATTGCAATCATTTCCAGCTTTTTACTGGGGTTCCAAAAGGCCATGCACTAGAAATAAGCGCAAAATTAGAATACATAAACTATTTTAAATCCTCTATAGCAAGATTTGCAAACTATGTCTGTTTTTGTAAAAAAGGTATTATTGGATCACAGTCTCACACAGCCACTGCGTATATGTTGTCGATGGCCACTTTGGGGCTACCCTGATGGCTTAGAGGGTAAACTTTCATGCTACAACAGCAGAACTGAGTACCTGTAGCTTCTTCCCCACAATAAACCTAAAAGATTTGCTATCTGAATGTTTTATTGGACACGTGTGTGTGTTTGTGTGTGTGTGTATATGTGTGTGTGTGTGTGCGCGCGCACTCAGTCACTCAGTCGTGTTCAATTCATTGCATCCTATGAACTGGGACCCACCAGGCTCCTCTGTCCATGAGATTTTCTGGGCAAGAATACTGGAGTGGGTTGCCATTTCCTCCTCCAGGGAATCTTCCAGATGAAAGCTAACAGATCCACTGGGCTACACTTACCTGAAAAGGAATTACTTACACTGAAAGGAAATAGCATCTGCTAGAGTCTGCTAAAGCTGAAGCTCCAATACTTCGGCCACCTGATGCAAAGAGCCAACTCATTGGAAAAGACCCTGATGCTGGGAAAAATTGAAGGCAGGACGAGAAGGGAATGATAGAAGAAGAGACAGTTGGATGGCATCACTGAATCAATGGACCTGAGCTTGAGCAAGCTCCAGGAGATGGTGAAGGACAGGGAAGCCTGGCATGCTGCAGTCCTTAGGGTCGCAAAGAGTTGGATATGATTGAGTGACTAAACAACAAAGAGCCTTAACGATTTTTCATGCATGTTGATGCTACATCAACAAATCCTGAGGCACACTAAAACAGTGCACATTAACTGGAAATCAAGAACAATTTACAATGGAAACAAATATTGTTTTTGTCATGATTTAGATATTCAAAGTTGAAGTACTTAATTCTTAAAATTATTTTATTTTGCAATATTATATAGACAAAAATTTGCAAAAATAGTGTATCAGTTTTTTTCTTTTCTTCACTCCTTTTCTTCAATGTTACCATCGCATCTTATATAATCACTGTATAATTTTTGAAACAAAAAATTAGCATTAAAGTAATATTATTAACCCTGGACCTTATTTGAATTTCATTAACTGTTTCACTATTTTTGATTCAGGATCCAATCCAGGACTCCACATTGCATTTATTTTTCATGTCTCCTTAATTTCTTCTAATCAAGAGTACATTTTCAGTATTTTTGCCTTTTATGACCTTGATACTTTTGAAGTATACTGGCTAAGTTATCTCATAAAATGTTCCCCAGTTCACGTTTGTATAATATCTTCTCATGATTAGATTGAGGTCATATTTTTTGGACAGTAATATCACTGAAGTTGCTTTACACCCTTTTCTGTGAATAATATCAGTATGCACATGATGTCAATATGCCTTATTACTGCTGATGTAAACTTTGCTTGATTAAAGGAGTGCCTGCCAGATTTCTCCACTGTAAAGTTTTTATTTTCCCTTTGTAATTAATAAGTATCATGTGGGGAAATACTTCAAGAACAAGCAAACATCCTGATTCTCATTAGACTTTCACCTACAAATCTCATCAGCCATTGATGATTTTTATCTACAAAACTTGTTATTGTTTTGTTTGCCAAATTGGGATTTTATTTCTATTGCAATCATTCCTTCTGTGCTAATTAACTGGAATTTTACTGCCTGGAACAGTTATTCGTTTCATCATTTATTCCTTGATTTAGTGATTTATGTATATCAGTATGAACTCATGGATATGTATTTTATTTTATGAGTTATAGTTCATCACTATCATTATTATTTTGTTGCAGGAATTGTCTCATATTTATCCACTGGCAGCTATAGTGACATTTGAACATGCTTGAAAAATTTTTGAAAACTTTCTTACCTCTGGCCCATAAGCTGTTGCAAGATCATCTAAATCCAGGGAAAGATAAAATATCTAATTGAGAGACAACAATATTAAAATTCAGATCAGAGTTTAAAAGACATGTAGAATATGGACAAGTGACTTAAAATTTATGGAACTGGAATTCCAGAAGGAGAACACAGGAAATGGAGCAGAAGAAACATTTGAAACGATAATGGTGGAGAATTTCCTAAAACCAGTTACAGAAATCTACCCACAAATTCAAAAAAGTCAGGGAAATCTAAGCAATACAATTAGAAAGAGAATTACAATTAGACACATCATAGACAAATTACTAAAAACCAAATAAAACAATAAAAATATAAAAACATTAAAAAAGATATATTACTTTTGAATCAACAAAAATTAATGTCCAAATTCACAACAGAAACAATGAAAGCCATTTCAAAATGGGATGACATTTAAGGCAAGTCTTGACAAATTTAAAAATATTGACATATTTGAATATGTTCTGTGATACCTATTGAAACAAATTAAAAATAATTTGTAAAAATGATATGTAAAAAATCCACAGATGTTTTAAATTAAAACAACACACTAAAAATAATCCATGAATCAGAGAAGGAATAACAATAGAAAGTAGAAAATATTTTGATCTGAACAATAATAAAAATATAAAATTAAAATATGAAGATTATAAATAAGACTGCTTATAAAATGTAAAGCTAAATATAAATATTTGAATAAAATAAAGAAGATCAATGATATAAATTTTCATCTTGATTGAGAGGAATAACATCAGATTAAATGCAAAAGAAACTAGAAGGAAGTAACCAATATGAGAACAGAAAAAATTAAGCTTAAAGAGTTATAAGAGAAAATAAACAAAGTCAAATGTATGTTTGGTGAAAAGTGTGATATAAAGTAATTAATATAAATAATGTAAAAATAAACCTTTAGAAAAAGATATTTTATTACAATGAATAGAGAAGACATAAAATTATTAATCTCAGAAATCATATAGGAGATATCACTACAAATTCTGTAGGTATTAAAAGTGATAATAGGTGTATTATAAACAAATGTATGTCAATAAATTCAACAATTTAGATAAAATAAACATAATTTGAAATTCACAACTTCCTAAACTAGCAAGTGAAAAGAAAAAACTTGGGTGGGTGCCATATTGGTTAAAGAAATTAAATGTATAATTAAAAATCTCCCCACAATGAAACTTCAAGCCAAGATTTTTTTAATGAATTCTTATAAACATTTAAGGAGGAAATAATATCAATCTTATTCAAACTTCCTCAGGAAAAAGAAAAAACACTTCCTAATTCATTTTATGAAACCTTGATGCTGATGACTGACATGGAATAGTAAAAAAGAAAATTACAGATCAATATTCTTTGTAAAGATATATGCAAAAATGCCTCAATAAAATGTTTGAAAATTGATAACACAGTGATAACATATAAAGCATAGTACATCATGATCAAGGAGGCTTAATACAGATATTAAAGGTTGATTTAACACTCAAAAATCAATCATATAATTTGTCACATTAAAGTAATAAAGGAGAAAAAATTTTATACATAGAAATTATTATATCTATAGATGCAGAAAAAACCTTGATAAAATTTAATACCTGTTCATGACAAATTTATCAGCAAACTAAGAATAAAAGGACCTTTCTTTAATCTGATAGTTTCTAATTTTTATATTATAGCTACACTATACTTAATGGTGAAATATAGGATTTCACCTTAAGACTAGAAATAAGGCAAGAATTTCTTTCTTTTCTTACTTCTATTTCAAAGAAGATCTACTCACATATTATGGCATGAAATAAAAGGCATAAAGATTGGAATAAAGACATAAAATTATGATTTTTCTTTTAACAGCAGATGTAAAATATTCTACAAACTATCAGAAGAAACAAAGTTAAATTAGATTTCCATATACTATTAACAAAAACAATAGAAAAAAAAATTTAACTAAGTCCATTGATAATAGCACTGAAAAATTTAGATGCTTAGAAGTAAGTTTAAATATCTGTTTAAATTTTAAAACATAAATTCAAAAGCTTCCCTAATGAAAACAACAAAACTTAACTGGAAAAAGAAAACATAAAAGATCTAACTAAATGGAGCAATATACCATGTTCATGGATTGGTAGACTAAATATCAATAAGTCTAGAACCTTTATAAGATCAAATCAACATGCCAGATGTTTTAAGTGTGTATGTAAATTGATGAGTTGACTCTGAAATTTATATGGAGATGCAGAGGGTCTAGAATGATGGCTAACACAGTCTTGGCATATTGAAGTGAAGTTTTTGATCTTATACAGCATTTCAAGATTTATTACCAAGATTTACTATATTAGTATGGCAAAACAGTAGTGTCACAAAGTGAACAAATATTTTAATGGAATAGAATAGAGTGCTCAGAAACAGAACCACACTTATGGCCACTTAATTTATGAGAAAAACACAAATAAAATTTATTGAGGAAAGGTTTGTCTCCTCAATAAATGATGCTGAAGTATAGAAACTATATGGAAGAAAGAAATTTGACTCCTTCCTCATACTATTCACAAAAGCCAATTCATGAGAACCATAGACATAAATGTCAAAGCAAAAATTATAAAGTTTCTAGAAGAAAACATTAGAAAATATTTTCAGAAGCTTGGATTACCAAATATTTTTTGAATGTCACGCAAAAAAGAACTAATTATAAAATTTTAAATGGTAAATTAGATTTTATAAATATTAACTTTTGTCATCAAAAGTTTCCAATGAGAAAGTGAAAAGGCAAGCCAGAGACTACAGGAAGGTATTAGCAAAAATGCATGTAATAAAGGACTAGACTTCAGAATACACAATTTCAATTTGAGAAAGACTGAATTTTAAAAAGGAAAGGACTTGAACAAGCACTTTACAACAGACAGTAAGAGGATATCCAAATGGCTGAGAGACATACAAAGATATTCTTTACATCATTACTCTTCAGAGACAGACAAAATGAATTCACAATGAGACAACATAACATATTCACCAGAATAACTAAAATATAAAAGTACTGCCAAGGAGTGGAACTCTACTGCACCACTGCTAAGACTGTAAAATGGCAAAATACTTCAGAAAATTTGCAGTTTTTACTAAACGTAACTATGTTTTTGATATGATTGGCAACTCTAATTATAGGTATATTAAGAAATAAGAAATTCATCACATACATGAAGAAGAATTTCCATGACAGTTTGATTCTGAATGGCATCAAATAGAACAAGCCCAAATTTGCATCAATAGGAAAATAGATAAATTGTGATATAGTCATAGCAAACACCCTCTTCCAACAACACAAGAGATGACTCTACACATGGACATCACCAGATGCTCAATACCAAAATCAGATTGATTATATTCTTTGCAGCTAAAGATGAAGAAGCTCTATACAGTAAGCAAAAATAAGACTGGGAGTTGACTGGGGCTCAGATCATGAACTTCTTATTGCAATATTCAGACTTAAATTGAAAAAAGTGGAGAAAACCACTAAGTCATTCAGGTATGACCCTAAGTCAAATCCCTTACGATTCTACAGTAGAAGTGACTAAAGGATTCAAGGGATTAGATCTGATAGACAGAGTGCCTGAAGAACTATGGACAGGGGTTCGTGACATTGTACATGAAGCTGTGATCAAGACCATCCCCAGAAAAACAAATGCAAAAAGGCAAAATGGTTGTCTGAGGAGGCCTTACAAATAGCTGAGAAAAGAAGAGAAGCTAAAGGCAAAGGAGAAAGGAAAGATACACCCATTTGAATGCAGAGTTCCAAAGAAGAGCAAGGAGAGGTAAGAAAGGCTTCCTAAGTGAACAATGGAAAGAATTAGAGGAAAACAACAGAATGGGAAAGGCTAGAGATCTCAGGAAAATTAGATATACCAAGGCAATATTACATGCCAAGACGGATACAATAAAGAACAGAAATATTATGGACCTAACAGCAGCAGAAGATATTAAGAAGAGGCAGCAAGAATACACAGAAGAACTATACAAAAAAAGATCTTAATGAACCAGATAACCACGATGGTGTGATCACTCGCCTAGAGCCAGATCTTGGAGTGTGAAGTCAAGTGGACATTAGGAAGCATCACTAAAAATCTAGTGGAGGTGATGGAATTTCAGCTGAGTTATTTCAAATCCTAAAAGATGATGCTGTCAAAGTGCACTCGGTATACCAGCAAATCTGGAAAACTCAGCAGTGACCACAGGACTGGAAAATGTCAGTTTTCTTTCAAATCCCTAAGAAAGGCATTGCCAAAGAATGTTCAAACTACCACACTATTGCACCCATTTCATGTGCTAGCAAAGTAATCCTCAAATATCTCCAAGCTAGAACTTGTGAACCTAGAACTTCCAGATGTTCAAGCTGGATTTAGAAAAGGCAGAGGAACCAGAGATCAAATTGTCAACATCTGTTGGATCATAGAAAAAGCAAGAGAATAAATTTAAAAAAAAACAAGCATCTACTTCTGCTTCATTGACTATACTAAAGCCTTTGACTGTGAGGCTTACAACAAACTGGAAAATTCTTAGAGATGGGAATACCAAACCACCTCACTTGCCTCCTGAGAAACCTGTATGCAGATCAAGAAGCAACAGTGAGAACCAGACATGGAATAACAGACTGGTTCAATACTGGGAAAGGAGTACATCAAGGCTGTATTTTGTCATCTTGCTTATTTAACTTATATGCAAAATACATCATGTGAAATGCCAGGCTGCATGAAGCACAAGCTGGAGTCAAGACTGCTGGGAGAAATATCAATAACTTCAGACATGCAGATGACGCCATTCTTATGGCAGAAAATGAAGAGGAATTAAACAGCCTCTTGATGAAGCTGAAAGAGAAGAGTGAAAAAGCTGGCTTTAGACTCAACATTCAAAAAACAAAGAACATGACATCCAGTCCCATCACTTCATGGCAAACATATGAGGAAACAATGGAAACAGTGACAGATTTTAATTTTGGGGCTCCAAAATCACTGCAGATGGTGACTGCAGCCATGAAATTAAAAGACGCTTGCTCCTGGGAAGAAAAGCTATGACCAACCTAGACAGCATATTAAAAAGCAGAGATATTACTTTGCTGACAAAGGTCTGTCTAGTCAAAGCTATGGTTTTTCCAGTAGTCATGTACATATGTGAGAGTTGGACCATAAAGACAGGTGAGCACTGAAGAATTGATGCTTTCAAACTGTAGTGTTGGAGAAGACCCTTGAGAGTCCCTTGGACTGCAGGGGGAGATCCGACCAGTCCATCCTAAAGGAAATCCATCTTAAATATTCATTGGAAGGACTGATCCTGAATCTGAAACTCTAATACTTTGGCCACCTGATGTGAAAAGCTGACTCATTAGAAAAGATCCTGATTCTGGGAAAGATTGAAGGCAGGGGGAGTATGGGGCAAAAGAGGACGAGATGGTTATGACATCAGCGACTCAAATGGACATCTCTCTCTCTCTCCGGGAGACAGTGAAGGACAGGGAGGCCTGGTATGCTGCAGTCCATGGTGTTGCAAAGAGTTGGACACAACTGAGCAACTGAACAAGAACAACATATAAAGAAATGAACAAATTTTAAAAAACCCAACCAAAAAATTACTGGTATATGGCACAAGGATAATAAATCTGACAGGAATTATTAAGAACAAAAGGCACAGAAGGGTACCTATTTTATGATTCTATTTATAGAAAATTATGAATAGGCAAGGGCTTCCCAGGTGGTGCTGGTGGTAAAGAACCTGCTTACCAGTGCAGGAGACATAAGAGTTATGGGTTCAGTCCTCAAGTTGGGATTATCCCTTGGAGGAAGGCATGGCAACCTACCCCAGTCTCCTTGCCTGGAGAATCCCATGAACAGAGCAGTCTGCTAGGCTATGTTCAATAGGGTCTCAGAGTCAGATACCCCTGAAGCGACTTAGCACACATGCATGCATGCATGAATAGGCAAAGCTCGTTGATAATCATAAAATCAGATTAGTAGTTAGCATTGCAGGGAAGTATAGGCTTAGATAAGACAAGAAAGAGTCTTTTGGGGTTCTGGGTATATCCCATATCTTGTAGCTGTAACTTCATAAGATATATATTTAAAAATCAAACCCTACACTTAAAATTACATGTTGTATCTGAAACTTTTAATTAAAAGTATAAAAATAATCACAATAAGTGTACTTGGACAAAATTCATATGTAAAAATATATTATTAAATTGAAGTATAAAACAATCCATCTATGTGCTGTTTACAAGATAGTCTGAAGCATAAAGTCATTAAAATGCTGAAAATAAACAGGATTAAAACTCACAGAGTCTGAGTAAAGCGAAGGCAATCTTGAAGAAAAAATTGAGAAGACAAAGATGGTGAAAGAAGGATTTTACTTACTACATAGGAAGATTATTATAAAGCTATAGTAATTAAGATACTATGATATTGGTAATGAAAAAAGATTCATCCAATTGAATAGAATCAGTAGCTCACATATATATAGGATAATGTATTTATGAGTGCTTGTTGTATGACTGAGATGAAAAGTATTTTGTATACAAATCATCCATAAGTAAGAACAAAAAACCATGCCATTTCTAGTTTGTAATATATAAATATATTTCTAAGCAATTAAATCAGCAAAATTTGAAAAGCAGAACTGTAAATATATTAGAATAATACATGGAAAAATATCTTATACATTTTTTAAACAAGATGAACAGCAGAAGCCATAAGGAAAAAATTATAAATGAGTACCTTAAAATGCAGTATGATTAAATGCACAATATAAGTGAAAATCAGCTTTACTTATCACCATTGGGACTACTTTAGCCATAGTGGGGGAAAAGATATTTTCAAGTATTATAACAAAGGATTCATTTCTAAGTTACATATTTAAAAACTCCTAGAACCTTTATCAAAAGGGATAGACTACATATACTAAAATGGTAAGGCAAAGAATATGAAAGAAAATAAAAAAGAAACTTACATGTGCATGCCTAATCAAAAACGATGACAAACCTCACTTAGCAGTCAAAAAACATGCAAATTGAAATAATGAGAATTCATTTACATGTATCAGCTGGACAAAATTATACATCCTTTTAACACAAAATGTGTGGAAAGAGTGAAATTCATCTAATTTTAGGGTGAGAATATTTAGAACAACCAATTTGTAAAGAAAGTTGGCAATAGCTAGTAAAGTTAGATGTGTACATATGTTACCAACTATGTGTGAGGTATGATAATGGTACATCAAAGAGGTCCACATCCTAATTTCTGGAAGCTGTGAATATGTTACTCTCCATGGCAAGAGACTCTGTAGATGTGGTTAAGGATCTTGTCATAGGAAGACTATCCTGGATTGTCTAGGTGGACTCGTAATCAAAAAGGTCCTTGTAAGTGAAAGAGAGGGCGAGAGAAACGAGATATGATGACAAAAGCAGAGTTCGGAGTTATTAAATTGCTGGCTTTAGAGATGAAAGGGGGCTCCAAGCTAAGGAATGTGAGCTTCCTCTAAAAGCTGGAAAGTTAAGAAATAGATTTTTCCCTAAGCCTTTCCTCTAAAAGGAACACAGCCCTACCAATACAAGCCCAGTGAAACTGATTTCAGACTTCTGACCTGGAAAATTGTAAGATAAAAATTTTGTGTAGCTCTGAACCATGAAGTTTGTGGTACTTTGTTGCACAGCAATTGAAAACTAATACATTCTAGCATTTCCATTTCTAGATATCCACCTTAAAGTATCTGAAGATATATATATAAGAGATCCTTGGAAGAAAACTATCTATCTCTAAGTTGGAGAATGGACTACAGATCATTTATATTGGCACTATTGGATGACAGTTCAAAAGAATTAGTCAGGTGTGAATTTGAGCAAACTCCGGGAGATAGCAAAGGACAGGGAAGCTTGCTGTTGTCCATGTGGTTGCAGAGTTGGACATGACTTGGCAACTGAACAGCAACAAATATACTCAAAATGAAAATATTTCAAAAATACATTCTTGAGTAGAAAAGGAAGTACAGAAGATGATATAACTATCTTTGTAACAATTTACTACAAATATAGTGGGTTAAACTGACACAAATTTATTCTCTTGCAGTTCTTTAGGTCAGGAGCCCAAAATGAGTCCTACATGGTCAACACAAGAGTGTAGTCGGGGCTAGTGCCTCAGGAATCTCTAGGGCAGGATCCATTCACTTGTCTTTTCTGGCTTCCGGTTCACATCCCATTCAACACATCACTTCTCTTTTTCTCCCTCTGCTTCCATTGGCACACTGCCTTCATCTATAGTCAGATTTCTCACAGCTTTCCTTTTGTAAGGACACTTGTGATTACATTTAGAGTCTGCCTGGATAATTCAAATACTTTCCCGTCTCAGGATACCTAACTTGATCACACTTACAAAGTCTCTTTTGCCATGGATGGGAACTTTCACAAATACAAGGGATTAAGACCAAACTATTTTTGTATTTCAATTAGTCCTTCAGTGTATGAAAAGAAAATGAGCTATTTTTAAAGCAACAAAGTTCAAGGTATATATATATATATATATATATATATATATATATATATATATATATATATATACACACACACACACACACACACACACACCACACACATATATATATATACAGTTATATATATCTATATACACACACACAGAGTTAATAGATGTGAACATATTAAGTGAAAACAACAAAATAAAAGCATTTCTGACTAAAATGGCACAAAATATCAACACTAGTTTCCTGAAAATGTTTTTCAACTTTCCTAATGTTTTAATATTAGTGGGCAAAAAACAAATGACAATCAGATCAGCTGCTCCACTACTATGTTACAAGAAGCACCAACGCCCCAGGCTGGAATACTAGAACCCTCACACTATCTTCTAACTCGCCCATCAATCAGTTCTTCACATGTCACTTGTAACATATCCATGTGTAGATTTAATCTTCCATTTTGGAGTTCATTGATTAAGCAGAAACTGATTTTTTTTTTCAAATTGTACCTTATCAACTTGGCACATGAAGAATCAGACTTAGAAAGGAACAGAAACCAGAGCAATTTCAGGGAGCTAAGTAGAAGGACTGTATGTATTATTCAGTCTTGTCCAACTTTTTATGATCTCATGGACTATAGCCCACTAGGCTCCTCTGTCCATGGGATTCTCCAGGCAAGAATACTGGAATGGGTTGCTATACCCTTCTCCAGGGAATCTTCCTGACCTCAGGGATTTAACCTGAATCTCCTGCACTGTAGGCAGATTCTATACCATCTGAGCCACCAGGGAATCCCAGGGGACTGCAATGCAGGAGACCTGGGTTCGATCCCTGGGTCAGAAAAATCTCCTGGAGAAGGGACTGCCTACCCACTGCAGTATTCTTGCCTGAAGAATCCCATGGAGAGAGGAGCCTGGAGGGCTATAGTCCATGGCATGGAAAAGAGTCAGACATGACTAAAAGAGACTTAGCGTGCACACAGTTAGAAGGACTAAGCTGTTTTAGGGAAGCTTCCATCTGGGTGAGTGTACAGAGGTTTGAGGAAAGTGAAAAGATATGAGAATGGAAATATCATCATACCAACAAAACTGCAACATCACCTAGTAATACTGAATATTTAGTTCAGGCTAGCAGCTGTGAATTTGTGAGCAATATCAATTTTTTCTGTTGTACTTCTTTTTCCTAACAACACTCAGTCTTAAGATGAAGATATATAGAAACGTAATAGCTCTGTTCATTCAGGGCTACGTTTTTTCCAAGGAGAACAACAAAAAGAAGGGACAAGAGCATGGAGAACATATGAAAAAGTGGTTTTACTAACATTTCATGAGAATTAAGTCCATTAATGTGGGTTGTGGGGAGAAGAGAGGGCAGACAGATGGGATGAAAGTGATTAAGCTGATAAACTGGAGGCCTCAGTGATGTAAAATTTTGCAGTAAATAAGACAAGGATAGGACAATGTTGTGTTTGAATAATGATTTTCAGAGGTGGAGCAATTTTACTGATGCCAATGACAGAATATGACGATAGAAGTAGGTGAGTTCTCTGAATTGAAGGAAAAATCCATGGAAGATGAAAAACCAATAATTCATGCAAAGATATAGTATTAAAAGGTGATCAGCACAGGCATTTGGTTAATTCTGATAATGTCAGAAACTTGGATGGAAAATTAAAATATAGCCCAGATGTCAACAATCTTCAACAAATCAGGTTAAGTACCAAGCAATACCTTGTGCAATTAATTAGACTGCAGTATATTCACTGAGGAAGGGATTATAAAACAGAAAGGGATATCTTTGGAGAATAAGACTATGAGTCCAGTTTTGAATACATTGAATTTGAATTTCTTATGTGGTAGCAAAAAAAAAATTCTGTCCAGTAGGCAGCTGGCCATAGAGATTAGAAAGTTAGGAGAATAACCTGTATATTTTTAATTTATAGATAGTAATTTAATTAGGGAAACTAGAATAAGATAAACCAAGTTTGTATAGACTTTAAATTCTATCAAAAAAGTTACTTGTTATGTGTTACTGATTGTACTATTTTAATATCTGAAAATTTGCTTATAATTGTATGTGGAGTTATAATTTATATATCCCTTACATACACAATTTCATCAACTTGATCAAAAGGTTTTTAATTGCCACGCATTTCATAACTGTTTTTGTTTCTACAGTGCTTAATAGAGGAGAGTGGATATAATAGATAATGTATATTTGTCTTTGTCTTAAATATGCAAATATTCAGTCTAGCTTTAAAACAACCTTTTGAGATTTTTTAATGCAGATCCCAGGGATGGCGGAGCCTGGTGGGCTGCCATCTATGGGGTCATGCAGAGTCAGACACGACTGAAGTGACTTAGCAGCAGCAGCAGCAGCAATGCACATAGCACAGTTTACATTGCTGCATTTTGATGATATTAATGTATTTCATCTCTGTTCACTCTCTTTAGGAAATAGGCTCTGATGAAGTTAATATTTAATTCTCCTCTATAGGTATCCTGTGTTTTCACCTCTTGCTACTGTAACATAGGTGTATTCTGTTCAGAATGGATCACATAGTGGTGGAAGGATAGCATTAATAAGTTGGGCAGTGGCAATAACAAGGAAATATAGTTTCTCAAATTAATTACATTTTTATGTATGAGACTAAGACCCGATCATAGATTGAGAACAAATTTGAATCTCTACAAGCATGATGGAATTAATATAATCAGTTTTCACAGTGTATCACAAAGCCATGTACATGGAGAGAGCAATGGACTTCAAATCAGAAAAATCTGCTTTCAAGTTTTACTGCCTCCTATTTACCTGTTTCTCTGAACTTCAAGTTTTTTTCCTCTGAAAAATGAAGATAATGAATTGAAAGATATCAAACTATATTGTTCATAAAGTCTTTCTACAAGAGTGTTGGGTTTTCCAAGAGGCGCAGTGGTAAAGAATCCTCAGGCCAACTTAGAAGAGGCAAGAGACGCTTGACCCCTGGGTTGTGAAGATCCGCTGGAAAAGGAAATGACAACCCACTCCAGTATTCTTGTCTGGAAGATCCCATGGACAGAGGAGCCTGGTGGGCTGCCATCCATAGGGTCTTAAAGAGTCAGACATGACTGAGCATGCATGCACACATACAAGAGTGTTAAATGTAATTAGAACTAGTATAGAACTATAAGTTCACTCAGCATAATTACATTGGTTGGCAATCTCTGCTGAGGAATCAATGCAATTTAAAGAAGATCTACATTCCTCTCAAGGGTGCTATCGAATGGGATGCATGTGAGTTAATTCACTCAAAAATTGTATTCATTTATTTGACAGTAAACTAAGAGAAAAATAAATTCGATGTAAAAACTCGAGGATTCAAATAATGTAAGGGAAAGTATGATTCATGGCATTGCTCTTTGTGGTTATAGTGATTAGCTTGCATTTGGTTTTTGGTTGTCAAATTTTTCAAAAGTCTCAAGGACTTGCACAAGTGTCAGTGAAAACCCTAAAATTCTTAATAAGGAAGTTCAGGTATAAGAAAAAAAAAAGTCAGCTCACTCAAGAAGAGGAAGATGAGTGATCAGTAAACCTCTCCCTTGATTACAAATGTTTAAAATAAGACCAGGGCTGCTCAGTCCTGGGCACTCAATGGTTGCTGCCAGTGACAGAAGTAATTGTTGAGTTGGTTGTTCTTACAAAATACTGCTTTTCCATCTGCCCTAATTATTAGTCCTGTTCTTTCTACACTCTTAGGCCAAGACTTGGTCTGTTCTTAATTTAGGGTCTGCTGCATGTGAATACTTAGCATTGCTAATTTGGAATGAATTACTTGAAACAGAACCTTTGACAGAAACTAAATATCAAAACCTCAATCCCTAGGTCAATTATCTAAAGTTTGCTACACTATGGTTTTCAAAATGAAGACCTCATTGCAGGCATGCTGGGGTCCTGGATTCTGTGTCAGAAGAGATAGCACAGCTATGCTTCATACAATTTAGTGTCAATTGTTTTATATAGAAGTAGTGACCTTTACTATGACATTAATGATCTTCCCTGGTCACTTAGAGATAAAGAATATGCCTGCAGTGTCAGAGATCTGGGTTTGATCCCTAGGTCAGGAAGATCCCCTGAAGAAGGGAATGGCAACCCACTCCAGTATTCTTGCCTGGAGAATTCCATGGACAGAGGAGCCTGGCAGTCTACAGATCATGAGATCACAAAGAGCTGGACATGACTGAGAAACTAACACTTCACTTCATGGTGTTAATACTTATGAAAAGAATATGAAAGTGGGACTGAAACTGAAATTCAAGAAATTCAGCCTTCAGAATATGAATCTGCAATGGAAAATCTGTGATTTTATTCAAGCTTTGACCTAGTAAGCTTCCCATAAGTGGCAGAGGTTTTGTTCTTCCTGTTTGGATGACGGGAAGCAAATCTGCTTTTTACCTGTTGATGTATTAATACTTTGCCTACAGTAGGTGTTCTGTTCTGGAGGGGTTGAGGGGCAGGGTAGAGGAAGCCCTGCTGAGCCTTTTGACTGTGTACATTTAATTAGGCCATACGTTGTTTAGTGGTTGCAGCAGTACAAATAGTTTCCTTGCTAGCCTTTAATTTTAGGGTGCTAGTATCCAAACAGAGAAAGAAGAGTATATATATATATTTTTTTCCATTTAAAAATCAATGTTATTCTTTAAATTGGAAAAAAATGTAGAGTCCTATAAATCAGCCATTTGATATAAAATGTTACTCTCTGATTGACTTCAAGGATTATCTACATTGTAGTTTATAACTGACAGTTTCTGGGTTACTAAAAGATTTACCAGTTGAGACCTCAGACTCCAGAATTTTCCCGTTTTTGATCCAGTTCATCTGTAGGGACCATCTACTTCTTAGGCTAGGCAAGGTGTGAACTAATAGAAGCAGTACTGGGTAGAAACTCAAAGGGCCGGGATGCTATTCCCAGTCCATCTAACTAATCATGTGAGCAGAGGCCACCCTGGTAACCATGTGAGATTGAATTCCTTGTTTATAGAATCCCAAGTGCAGGGCGGGAGCTCTGCCAATGGCCAGATAAGGGTCTCTGGACAAGTCACTTGACCTTCCTAAGCTTGTACTCATAAAGTGAAAATCATCAATACCCACCTTCGTGAGTTGTGTGAGGTTTAAGTGAGAAAATCTACACAAAGGATCTCTCAGAAAAACCCACAGCAGAGTATCTACCATTATGAAGTAGATAGTGATTAATCATAAAGATAGATAATGCAATTAAGTTTAATTTTCATAAGGTTAATGTGTTCATAGCTATTTCATATTTGCTTTAAAGTATTTGCAGTTCCCAGAAACATTTACATTAAAATGTTACTTTGGGATGGGTCTTCCTAAGTTAATTCTCTACTGGATTCAATTTTTCTTTCTCAAATTAAAGCTGTTAGAGTCAGTTGGATGGAGAAATAGAAAATATAAATACAAAGTGATTATGGCACCTCTATTAACACACTTCCTATTCAGCACAAGTTCTAGGTAGAGCGCAGAACCAAGGAATGTGCTACCAATAGGCTTTAATTAAATATTTCATTGGGTGTCTACAGACAGTTTGGTTTTTTTTTTCCACTTTTCCTGTTGTATTTTGAGAGAAAATCTGGTATTAGAGAGAACATGCTCTTTGGGAGATATACTAAAAATGTGGACACTCTTATTTTTAAGTTTAAAGCACACATCAGTCAGTGGAAGAGATAATTTTGGATCTTCTCCCCACCCCTCCCATTCCTTGGCCTTGAGTGCTTTTTTAGGTAGTTGCATTTTTTTTTCTTTTCTTTCATCAGCTGTGTTTTGGCACATGAAAGGGAAGGATACAGATAGAAAAGCATTTACGTTCTCTAAAGCCGAGAAGCTATATGTCTTTAGGGTAATTAAATTATGATTTTGTGACTCTTTCAATATGGAATATCAAACTTGATGTCTTTAGAGCCTGCGATAGATCCTTTGAAAGCCATGACTAACATTTCACTATTTTCCCACCTGGAGACCTACCTATCTCAGAAGAGAAATATATGCTTTTCTACTTCAACTGTTGAATAGCACCTTCATATGTTACATCCGGAAAACAAAACATACACATTGTGGAAAGGACAAAACATGCAGTGTGAAATGGAAGCATGTAGCTTACATAGGCACATATTTTTACATATTTGTTTCTAAATGTACAAACAGGATCTGCTCTACAAAATGCTCCAGAATCGTATTTGTTTCAAATTTATGTAATCAGCCATGTTGCAAGATGGTATTCAACAAGAAGCTGAAAGATGTGTTATCCTTGTTTCATATCTAACATCCTTTCTCTCTCTCTATGGATCAGTAAAAAGCAGAGACAAAAAAAAAATACTGAATGTCAAACAATACAGTAAAATACAGAAATGTCTCAATGTTTAAGGAGCATAATCATAACTACAAGATAAGCTGTAACTGGGAGAAAACCTTTGGTGTTAGAGGAGAGAGCTCAGTTAAAGTTCAGGGGTTTCTGTCTAGTTTGTAGATTTGAAGTTTATAAGCAGATTCCAGATGTTATATTATCAAATGATAACTCAAATTCAGTTCATTAAAGTACAGCTGTTGATCAAGATCTCAATAGAATTCCCAACATTATCTCTCTTTTGGATATGTGTTTGAACGGTCCATTGGCAGGCTGGATCTTGCATTTGTAGTTTTAATAATAAGCCTCACTCTTTAACACGATTATCTGAATCCTGAACCAGTGCATGCAAAACAAGACAAATGTGTTTCTGGAAAACCAGGCCTCACCAAAGAGTGGCTGGCATAGTCTTCCACCAACAATCCAAGCCAAGAATCATTTAATTATGAAATATAGCTGGGGGAAAAAGGGCAAAAGAAAAGAAAAAGATATCCTAGAAAACTAGGTTCTTACTGTACTCCAGTCTTATTGGTGTATCGCAAAAGGTTCCAGCAATGCTTATTCTAAACATAAATGTGTCTCTTAAATATTATTTATAGTTTTCCAAAGATAAAGATTATTCTAAAATAAGGCCTCCCTTTGATCTGACTGAGGAAGACTGAATCTTCTTTTACTAAAAGAAGGCTAAAATCTTCTTTTACTAGGAAACTTTATTTTTTCCTGGGTTACCAAAGTTGTTGTATAAAGTCACAATTAGCACATTGGCTGACCCTGATCTCAGAGAGAGAAGATCAAATGCCTGATATAGCAAGATAGAAGGTATATATTGATAGAGAAAAATATTCTCCAGTGAGTTTATAGCTATGGTAGGAATGCTATCTGTGTTGACCAATGGTTTTAGTAGACCTAACTTCAGTTTAAATAGGCTTCATGCACAAGTTTTGGAAAAGCCTGCTTGCCAGTATGTCTACTGGATGAAATTAAAAATATTTCTTCAAATCAGAGTCCAAGGCAATGTAGACAATCTTCCAAAAACAAACAAACAAACAAACAAACAACCCACAAACCTGAATTTGCTATGTGACTCAGGGAACTCAAATAGGGCTCTTAATGACCTAGAGGGGTGGGATGGGGAGGGAGGTGGGATGGAGGTTTAAGAAGACAGAACATAGGTATACCTATGGCTGATTCATATTGATGTTTGGCATAAACCAACACAATGTTTTAGAGCAATTATCCTTCAATTAAAAATAAATTTAAAAAGAAATTAAAGCTATATATTAAAGCCAAGCAAAGACTTGAACACCACTGAGCAGCTGAAAGCATGTGCACACATTAAAACCAAATAGAAAAGAAGTTTAAACCATTATCTGACACATTTAGATAATGAAGATAATCTTTAAAATGTCTATGAAAAGATTAACTCAAATGGCAGAAAGGCTCATATGTGTTGTGAACTAGTAGGTATGTTAGATATCCTAATTGGTTCTCTTTATATTCTGAAATAAAATTCATATTGTAAATAAAAAAATTGATATAAAAAGTAGGAGAAGGACTAGTTAGTAGGATAAATAGATTAAGCACCCTATTCCTTTTCAGTTTCATGACTTTGGAAATTTGGATCTATTCTTATCTGCTTTCTGATCACATCTTATTTCACAAATGTTATTAGAATATACTATATAACTTTAGACGTTAGGTACCTTTTTCATACTGGTTAGCTTATAAAATCTTCTCTAAGTCCATGAAATAGGAATATGCATTTATTTACTCTTCATAAACTTGTATTTGAAAAAAGAATAAAGCCCATTTTAGTTGGATTAGAGAAAGAGAAAGCATATGATAGTCCTTTTGTTGAAAAATATGTAAATAGATAGCATTTTTAAACTGGATTTGGTAAAATATAGGCATAGCTATATTTGCATACAGCTCTTGAGCTGAAAGTAGTATTTATTTTTTCAAATGGTTATTAGAGAGAGAATATTAAATTAAGACTATGTACTCACAAGTCCTAAAACATCTGTCCTTTTACAGACAAAATCTGTCAACATCTGCTCTATATCAAATGGTATTCCAAGATACAGTTTTTAAATTATTTTCTTCCTACATTATGTAATTGTAAATATATGAATCATAAAACTGAAAACCAAGGAAAACTAAAAATCATTTTTCAAAAAATAACAGGAGTACCTTACATATATATTGTGTGAAATTCAAACACAGGCAAAACTAAGCTATGATGATACCAGTCAGATTACTGGTAACCTCTTTATGGTACTAACAAAGAAGCTACATGAATGAACTTCTTGGGGTGATGAAAATGTCCTATACCTTAGCTGGAGTAGTGGTTATAAAAGGGTATTATGGACTTCAAATTTCATTGAATTGTTCAGACTACAGTACAGTTTACTGAATATGTTATAACTCAATAAAAATAAAATAAAAATAAAAATATACATATGCTAATACTAATTACACATCTACATATTTTGTAGTATAACATAAATGACAGAAAAGGGGAGAAAATTTAACAATACCCGCAAAAAGAAAAACAAAACAAATTATGAAAAGTGACATAATTAGACTGACAACAGAATTATCAACAACAATAGAGGGCAAAATACAGTGGAATAATTTCTTATAAATGCTGATAGAATATAAATGTCAGACTAAAATTCTCTGACTAGATATACTGTCATTCAAAAATAAAAGCAAAATTAAGCCTTTTCCTGGAAACATAATAAGAAAACTTTGGACATATAGGCCCTCCATGAAATAACTACTCAAGAATATACTTTAGGAAGAAGACAGTAGAATCTAAGAAGAAATGGAATTAAACAATCAGTAAAACTAGGAAAGAGATATATAGGGGGTAGATGTAAATAAGAATTTATTGTTAAAAATAACCCTAATAAAAGTCATTAATTTTAAAAAGCAAGCTGAAGTGCTATATAGCTCATATGTAAATTCATTGAGCTATATACTTAATATTTGCACATTCTGCACATAAATTTTTTAAATGATCCTGAAATAATACCTTCCCATCCTACCATATTTACCCCAAAATAAGGATAATGACTGTTTTAATGACCTCTATACAATCATTGGTGAAAAACAGATTTCTACTCTTGGATTATGGGAAGGCCTGAACACATAATCCCTAGTGCTAGACAGATGAGATCAAAAGCTTATTAGTCATGTACCCACAGTCCAAAAGGTAGATACTGTTCACCATGCAGGACCACGCAAGGGTTGTATTTTGGAGACTTCTCCTTTGTAGGCAAGTTTGAAATAAATCTTTGATATGTACTCACAATTAATTCATCTAAGACATTGCTTTAAAAACAGACAAATGAAAATTTAATTTTCATTATAAAGAAATTCGATGGTAGAATTTATGATTGTGACTACTTTCCTATGGTCAAATAAAACCCTCTTAGCAGAGAACTTTGAAGAAGTAGGAGGGATAAACTGTCAAGCTTAAAACTGCTAAAGATTAGATTTTAATTTGGGTAGCTGATCCTTGCAGAGAGGTATTATAGCATATAAATAGCATCTCCATTTGTATGCATATGCAGAGAATCTTGTGTCTGCTTTGGTGACTGAAATCTTCATATGGACCTCAGACAATGAGAAAAGCCAGTAAGGAGTTTGAAAAGCTGCTAGCAGACAATCCATAGCCACCCGGGACATTTTCTCTTGGTATATCAAATGGAGTTCATCAACCACAGGGGTTTAAAGCTGGAAGTAACTGCCTTCCTTCTCTGAACCTGAGGACATTTGACAATGTCTGGAGACATTTTTGATTGTCAAGACTGAAAGTATGGTGGGGGTTGTCAGTGATACTTTGTTGGTAAAGAGAAAGGATGCTGCTAAATATCCCATGATTCCCACGACAGTCCCAAATGCCAGTACTGCCAAGGTGGAGACACTTGGATCTAAAAGATCAGCGGTGGTGCTAATTATGATTGTGTCAAACGTGGCCTGGTTAGGTGTGTGAAGCAGGTGAAAGAGGCTAGGAAAAGCAATGACCAAAGAAGAACTAACAAGTATTTTTCAATAAGAAAAGTCTTATGAAAATGACGTTATCCAAACTCAGACTGAACTTTGTTGTTGTTCAGTCACTAAGTCATGTCTGACTCTTTGTGACCCCAGGAACTAAAGTACACCAGTCTTCCCTGTCCTTCACTATCTCCCACAGTTTGCTCAAAGTCATGTCCATAGCATCACCGAATCAATGAACATGAATTTGAGCAAACAGTGAATAATATAATAGTAGGTCAAACATAAAGTCTTTCCTATTTTATGGAGTTAATGAATTTCAAAAGATGGATTTGAATAGGAATAGAACTGCTTAAGTTTGAAGGCGAGGGAAGGAGAGAGGTAGAGAAAGAAAGAGGAAAAGGGAAAGAAGTGTTTCTAGCAATTAATAATATCCAGTGGAGAAGAGTTAGCTGGTTTAAGATTCTGGCTGCTTCTGCCTGGGGAAAAGGCCTTTCTCTCTGGGAAGAAACCAGCGACCACATTCAGGATAGTGTCAAATTAAGGTTTTATTCCAATAGAGGGGTTATGAGTGGGAGCCAGGGAAACAGATTATTGGGGAAGTTGGGGGAGGGGTGCCAAGATAATCAGCTGAGTGCAAAAAAATTAGAAGTGAAGCCAAGAGAAGCAGAAAGTCACATGAAACACAGCACAGGAACTGAGTGGTAGATTTGGCAGCTGGTTTGAGAATCCCAGGAGAAACACTCTGCGGATAAATCTGTGGGCACAGCCACATTATGAAGCTTGTGCCCAGGGCCTTAATCGCACTCCTCTGGCTCATCAGACCCAGTCTAATTTTATCCCAATGAAAACTAAAAGATCTCATCTGACATTTCCTTGGACGTCCTTGTGTAATGTGTAATGAACCCGGACAGGAATAAACCTTGTTAAGGTTCAATTCTCAATGGAGGCAGCTACCTGCTCTATCCATTCCAAATCCCCAAATCTTGATGTAAAAGTGTGGTGGGTCATATAATGCAGACATTTTTTCTAAAGTAATACATTGAGAGTTATTTTATTCTGATAGTTATTAAGGCAACAAGAAGACTGACTGAATGTGACTGAACCATAATGATTTTACTACCAGAAACATCTGGGTTACCCTTGCAACAAAAAGGAATAGAGTCCAAGAGACTTTTATAAAATAACTTTGCCGAAAGTAAACAGGAAAAATAAACAGGATTATAGAAATTGTGAGTGTAATAGCCCTTGACACATTAATAATAATAATGAGTTAACCTAGTGGAATAGACATTGCATCATGCATAATATAGACCTTTGCTATTTTATTCAATCTTCACAACCTGTAAGGTCAGTGTTGCTTTATTGTATATATGAGAAAACTGACCTACAAATCAAGTAGGTGGGCATGAGAACAGTAAAATACATGGGGGCACTATTTGATGTACAGTGGATTGTTTAATTTGGGTCAATGAAAGACCTACAGATGGATTTTAGATTTTTAAGAGGATAAGAGTTTCACTGTTATAGTGAGAGAACCAACTGGTGAGTAGAAATACACTTCTACCTCAGCACAAAAAGACACACTCACTAAGTAGCTGTCTGCTAAATATAGTGACCACATTTCTTGATTCCAAGATGAGGGAGTGATTCCCATTCACACAGGGGTGGAAAATGGCAAGTACCAAGGGCAATGTATACACAGTGTCGATGGGCAAAAATCAGGTCTAGGCAGGCTTTTATTCAGTTAAAGAATAAGAAAAAGCAAAACTGAAAACTAAATGACATGAGAAATTTGAAACACACATAGAAAAAGATACCTAAAGACACAGAAGATGAAAATATTTCTGAGAATTGTTAATTACATGAATCAGGATACAGGGACAAAATATTAGTCAGCATAATCTAGATTATGTGAAGTGACAAATAGATCACCAAATATGAGTAGCTTGCAATAAATCAGGGTGGTATTTGCTCATACTACATGGCTATCACAGGTCACCTTGAAGGCTTTGGTTATTTTTATGTCTTGAGGGACCTAGGCTGGTAGAACTTCCTCTTATCCTTATGCTTCCTTGATTGCAATATCAGGAGAAGGAAATATGAAAAACTAAACATTGACTCTTAACGCTTTCACCCAGAAATAACATGAATCACTTCCACTCATACTACACTTTCCAAAGCAAGTCACAGAGCCAGGCCTGAGATCAAGTTAGTAGATCAAGTTCTACTTTGTGTTTAAAATGAGAGAAATGATCTTTGTTAAAATTTTTCCCTAACAATTACCACAATCAGCTCTTCTGGTCACAAATATTTGGTTGACTTTTCTTTTAACCAACAAATTATACTTGTCCCTTCCCATGACCTATCCAATCACTAGAATGGATTAACATTCTATAAGAAACTCTTCTTGGTCTGGAAATCTCTAAGCCAAAATGGCAATTTGTCCTGATGTGATGCTGCAGAAAACGTCAGGTTATCTAAATAAAAATTTAAATTAGAATGGGGAAATACTCTGTGGTCCCTGATCCAAGGGAGTTCTGAAATTCCATTAGGCTGTTATTTCAAGGTCACTCTATTCTAGAGGTGGGGAATGCTCTGTTGTTAGTGCTTGATTTCATTCCAAAAATAGTTTCCAAGTCCTTCACTCTCAGGACGACCCCTTGGTGATATTTTCCTTTTTACATTTTCACCCTTGGATACATGTGAAGAGATTTTGGAAACATCTCTTTTGAAACTGATCAGTTTTCTCACCCTGCTTCCTGGATGTGTAATTTGGGAAGAACCAATGGATATTTTTTATAACAACCACAAGTAGCAAAATGAGCAGTGACTAAGCAATAAATGTGCAAGATCTATCTACTTATCTATACCTATCTATCTATATCTTTGATAGCTTAGATACAGCAATAAATGAAAGAATGATATATGTATGTATGAAAGTAGGTAGGTAGATAGAGATACCTAGAGAGAGAATAAGACTCTAGAAAAAGATCTCAATAAGTAGACTAAATAAATGCACTATATCTCCAATTGAAATTCAGATTTTGTGTATGTCATTTCCAAATACTCTAAACATATAAATTCACTTCATAGTTTCCTATGAAAACCACATATATTTGAAAACATTTACATTGATTTATTATGAAATTGAAAAGTTTAGAATAATATTCAGGTGGAAGGCAAGAACATGAGAATATCCATGAATTATAAATAAAAGCATCATGTAGCATCATCCCAGGGATCAGTATATATTTTAAGAATAGCATAAATAACCCAGGAGGATGATTATATATAAATTTTAATTTGTTTTTTATTTAATTTTTTAAATCAAGTGGAAAATGATCAACTATTCCAGAAATGTGGTTTGAAACAGTGTACTCATTCGAAATAATATTTGGACTTCCTACTGTCCAAAACATACAAAAATAACTTTAGATAGGTTAAAGAGATAAAAGAAAAGAATATCATATAACTTTTAGAAGAAAACATAAGCAACTACTTTTGCAAAGTCAAATTTCTGAGGGCCTTCCAAGGGAACATTATAAATCTGGAAGATATAAGTTATATTGAAGGGTTTTATATTAGTAGAATTATACCTTCTATATGAAAGAAAAGACTGCATTAACTAATTGAAAAAAAAAACTGTTGGAACATTTAATAAAAGACAAAGAAATAATATCAAGACTATACTCTCTCCAACAAATCACTAAGAAAAATTGATAATGCAATGCAAAATGGGCAGAAGATAGAGAATTGAGAATAAGGAAATTCAAATAGACTTTCAACATTACTGGTAACCAGGAAAAGAAAAATACAAACAACTGTCAACATCATTTTTATCTTTTCTATTGGCAAAAATAAATGTTTAGAAATAATCAATGATGAGAATGCAATGAAACAGGCACTTTGATACATTGTGATTTGGGTGTAAATGTTTAAACATTTTTTAGATGACAATTTAATAAATTAATAAAAATTAATAACAATTTTATGTTAATAAAATAATAGTAATTAATTTTAGTAATATTAATAAAAATTAGCATGAATGAATCCTTTCGTAGAAAACCAGAGAAATAACACTCATAAGTATTTTATAAGTCTGTATCATTTTATATATATCTCAATGTCTTTGCACCTCGCTTTGTGTATGCATTACAATTTGGTTGCTAATATAAAATATTATAATCAATTAATCAACAGGTCAAGTTATAAAATACATAAGGTGTATCTATAATATACAATAGTTGGCTATTTGGGGAAAAGTTTTTAAAATAAATATTATTATAGAAATATTCCTGACATGTTGTTTAATAAAAATATAAAGTAATTATATCACTTAGAAAGTGAAAACTAGAATTTTACAAAATGTCTGCATATGTATATAGATATTCCTAACAGAAGAAATTGTGAGAAGGGGAGTTGGTATGTTAAGGAGACAATTATGAAGGACATGTTTCTGATTTTACCTTATATATTATGAATATTTTATAATAAAAGTTAAAATTAATTGACAGGGACTTCTACTCCTGTTCAAGACGGAATTTCAGCAGTTACATTCCACCCTGAAACAAAAATATGAACAAAATATATGAAGCAGTGGTTTCAAGATATTAGACATCATGCAGTCAGTGACATCAGTCCTGAGAGAGAGGAAACCAATGAGACAAGCACAGTAACTGTCCCTCAGCACCACCTTGGAGGGATTCCAGGCCACAGTGGAAGATGGCAAGCGGAGGCTGGCAGACTCCCTGAGTTGAGGAGATGGAGCTGAGAGTCCAGGCAGACTTTGTGGCTAGAGTTTGCAGGACAAAATGCTGGAGAAGAGAAAGCTGCAGAGAGACCAGCTCTAGCCCTCTGAGAAGGAGCCCTTTCAAGTCCTGAGCTGAGCACTGTTAAATGTAAGCAAGTGAGAAAACTGCCAGAGTTTGGGGAAAGATCCACTCAAAAGGTTAACGGTAACAGTTTTTAGTTCTCATAAAAGACTGAAATAGTACCTCTTCTCACACACCAGTGTGGAAAGCGTCAAGATTCATTGGGAATTTGGTAAAGTACACATAAGGGTCTTGCCTAGGTGGTTGGGAATAACTAGCCTTAGAGTGAGCACTACTGTGCCCACTCCTAATAGATTATTAAAGCAAGGCTCAAAAGAATAAACGAGTTTTCAAGGAACTAAACTACACCCTTGGACAAAACTCAGGAATATTTATAAGAATATCCCACACCGCTAAATAAAATTCACAAGATCTAGCATTTAATCAAATATTACCAGACATTTAAAAAAGCAGGAAAATACAGCCCACAATCAGAAGTAGCAATTAATCAAATCCAACAGAGAACTGACACAGATGTTAGAACTGACAAAGAAATTAAAACAGTAATTATAACTGTATTCAACATATTCAAAACTTTAAGTATAAATATGAAAACAGACCCAAAGAGAAATTTTTGAGATGAAAATTACAATTTGTGATTTTTAAAATATAGTGGATAATATTAATAAACTTGGATACATACAATAAAAACTACCGAAAAAGGATCACAGAAGGAGAAAAAGAAAAATGGCAAAACTGTAAGCTGTGGGAAATTTTTATGCTGTTTAATACATATGGTATTGGCGTCCCTGAAAAGGGAAAGATTAGTGACAGAAAAATATATTTGAAAGAATAATGAGCAAAGTTTTCCAACTATGATAAAAATGATAAATGCATAGATCCAGGAAGATCCATAAATTCCAAGCACAAGAAACACTATATCAAGGCAAACCATATAACACTGTTCAAAACCAGTGGTAAAGAGAAAACCTTAAAAGCAGCCAAAGGAAAGGGAAATAATATATATACAGGGAACCAAGACAAGAATGATATCAGGATTTTCTTTCCAGAAAAAATGTCAATGAGATGACAGTGGAGCAACATCAATCAAGCAGTTAAAAAAAAGAAAAAAGTCAACCTAGAATTCCATGTTTAGCAAAAAGATCTTTCCAAAAAGAAGTCAGGAAAAGACTGTTTTCTGACTTGACCACCAGAAGACTCACACTAGAAGAACATTTCAAAGGAGGTCTTTCAGGCAAAAAGAAAACAATACCAGATGGAAATTTAGGTCTACACAAAGAAATTAAGATCACTGGAAATATAACATAGGTTAACAACATAAATTTTTTTCTGGTTGTTTCAATCTCCTTAAAAGATAATTGACTTTTAAAGCAAAAACAATTTAGTGAGGAGTTTATAATATACAATAAGATAATATGTAAAAGTCAATATAGAACAACAACACAGAAAGGTCAGAAAAGGAGAAATGAAAGTCTAATGTAAGTCTCTTTACACAACATGGAAACTGATACAATACAGCTTGAAGGATACTGTAATAAAATAAAGATGTTTATTATAAACCACTAAAAGGACAGAGTTATAGATAATAAGCTGCAAAGGAGATACAGCAGAATTATAAAAATACGAATAAACTTTTAAAAGGCAGAAAATGAGGTAACTTGGAGCACAGAAAAAATGAGACATATAGCAAACAAGTAAGATGATACTTGACTAATACATTAACAGTCACATTAAATGTAAATGGTATAAATACCTCAATTAAAAGGCAGAAGTTAACAGATTGGACAAAAATAACTAGAATAGTGAGACCCAATTATATCCTGCCTATAATAAATGCACTTTAAAATAAAGACAAAAATAATTTACAAATAAAAGGATGGAGAAACACAACCCATATCCTAACACTAAGTAATCAAATCTGGAGTAGCTATGTTAATATCAGACAAAGCAGATTTCAGAACAAAAAATATATAAAGAAAATAGTTTTCTAATTAAAAAGGGCACAGTTAGACACAATAACCCTGAAATTTTATTCACCTAATAACAGAGCTTCAAAATAAATAGAGCCAAAATAACAGGACTGGATGGATAAACAGGCAAATCTACAACTACAGTTTAAATTTAAACATCCCTCTTTTCACAGTTGAGAGAACAAGTAGATAGAAACTGAGTAAGGACGCTCACGTTGTGAACAGTACTAGTAGCCAACTTGAGCTGGGACGATTATAGAACAAGAGCAGAATATTCATTGTTTTAAAATGCATAGAAAATTTTCTACCAATATAAACCATATTTTGTGCCACAAAATAAGTGTCAATAAATTTAAATAATTCAAACATACAAAATAGTTCACTAAACACAGCAAGAATTAAATTACGATTCAAAACAGAAAGATACCTGATAAGCCCCCAAATATTTGTAAACTAAAAATAGATATATTATCTATATAATCAAAAACCATTTAAAATATTTGAAAGAAATTAAAGTATCAGAGCATTATTAACATTGCTCAAACTCGGAAAGAGTAAAGAATAGAATGAAAATCAGCTGATAATAAGAAACAAGGTCGCTAGTTCTCAAAGAATACAGAGGAAAAAAGAAAATGAAAATAAATAGTGATTGATAGATAATATAACATTATTATGAGCTAAGTTTCAATTTAAAAATAGTATTTCTAGAGAAAAAATGGTACATCAAGAGATAAGTTTTAAAAAATTTTCTGAGTAGAAAATCTTAGTGGGTGACAAAATTAGAAAAACCCTGTCTGAAAATGTCTGTTACGGCCAACCGACCATAACGAGGCTATCAAAATCTGTGGAATCTATTAAAATCACCTCAAATGAAGTAATGAAAGTCTGAAATGAAAGCATCATGGCAAACTACTTTCACAACAGAGA
The DNA here is from genome assembly GCF_032405125.1 of Capricornis sumatraensis. Taxonomy (NCBI): domain Eukaryota; kingdom Metazoa; phylum Chordata; class Mammalia; order Artiodactyla; family Bovidae; genus Capricornis; species Capricornis sumatraensis. The sequence continues at coordinate 38,939,623 of NC_091074.1, read as the reverse complement.
TGGTATACATAGGTCAGATCACATCTCCCAGGTAGAGCAGAAACCTATCTATTGGAAAAATTATGTTATTATCTCTCAGAGTGGAGCAGGTCTTGATATGCTCAGACATGTGACAAATAATTCATCTCTTAAGCTGTACATTAAAACTCATATAGTTAAATCTGAATGTTTTAATATATAATGTTGTTTTGAGCAAAGGATAAAAGATCAACAGAAAAACCATTTTGATTAGTCTTTGGGCTTCTTAGAGGATTTCAACATTGGCCTCACTGTTAAATTAAAAGAATTAATCTCAGTCTGACCTAGAGACGAGAGTTACCTCCAAGATATCAGAAGTGGCAAATAGCATGATGTACAGAATGGTTTTCAGTCAGGGATGTTTTGTCCCAAAGATGACATTTGGCAACGTCTAGAGAAGGCGATGGCATCCCACAGTACTCTTGCCTGGAAAATTCCATGGACAGAGGAGCCTGGTAGGCTGCAGTCCACGGGGTCAGGAAGAGTTGGACACGACTGAACGACTTCCCTTTCACTTTTCACTTTCATGCATTGGAGAAGGAAATGGCAACCCACTCCAGTGTTCTTGCCTGGAGAACCCCAGGGACGGGGGAGCCTGGTGGGCTGCCGTCTATGAGGTCACACAGAGTCAGACACGACTGAAGTGACTTAGTAGCAGCAGCAGAGATATTTTTGGTTGTCACAACTAGTGTGAAGGAGTACTACTAAAATCTAATAAGTAGTAGCCAAAGATGCTACAAAGAACTACTTCTTACAAAAAGAATTATACACCACCAAATGTTAATAATGCTACTATTGAGAAACCCTGTGCTAAGTATTTCATTCGAAATAAAGCACAGTCATGAGATACTTTTCATGTGAAAGTTAATAACTATAGACAAATAATTGCAATTATATATGCTTTATAATCTAACATATGTATTTATACATAATATATGTGTGTATATATTTTGCATATATATGGTATATATATATGATTATAGTTATTCTTTTTTGTTGTTTAAATAGAGCTTATGCACTTAGGGATAAAGCAGTATCACACATACTACAGAAAGTTAACGACAGACAAAAGTAAATAGCCAAAGATAAATATAGAAAGCAGAAAGTAAGAGCAAATACATTGGTTAAGAAAAAAGACAAGTATAAAACAAATAAATTTGTTAAATAAAAAAGAAGCTGACTACTTGAAGATAACTATGAAATATACAAAAACCAGCAGACTTATAATAGTTTCTAAATGAAGGAAGAAATATAGAAAGAGAAAAACAAAAACAAAAAACAACCTTAGGAATGAAAGCAGAACATCAATCCACAGGCATGGAAGAAATTAAAATTCATAAGTGAATGCAATATACAAATATATAACAAAGATACCAATCTGGAAAGATTTGTAAAACACAAAATTATACTATATAGTTTTGCAGACGCCTATATACATATACATTTTACATCAAATATAAAACAGTGTTACACACAACTTCAGAATAGTGAGTATTCCTAGGGAATGAGAGAGGGGAAAGATAGAGGTGAGAATTTAGCTCCATGTACAATATTTTATTTTTATTCTTAAAAATAGGATCTGAAGCAAACTCAATAAAATGTTAACATCTGTTAAATCTGGGTGGTCAGTCTTTGGGTGTCTGTTATCAGAAGTTCTGACCTTCTCAGGATGTATGAAATGTTTCATAATTCAAAATAGAGAAAAATTTTAAAATAGCTCTTGCTCATAGAATTTTGGCAAATGTCTTCTAAACAGCTAAATAAATTAAATTTGCTGATTCTTCTCAGGCCTATTTTCTCAGTCAAATAATTCAAAGGGATTAATCAGTGATGATTTCTATTTTTAAAGATATTCCCACTTGATTTCACTTTGATAAGTTGTAGGAGTAGGTTAAGCATTTTCTGGGAATACTCATACACAATAAATGTCATATGTCTAAATTATGAATCCCACTCAAGATAGTTGAAGCATTTGATCTTAATGATTATTGGACAACTAAAAACAGAGGCATCAGCCAAGCTGTTAGTTCATGGGAAAAAAATAACCATTAGTGCCATTCCTCTTCTGATTAGCTGATGTTTCTGCCAAGCCTGCCCTTGCTTCAGGTGTGACATTCTGTGTCAGAACAGAGTTATCTATCCAAGTGGTCTGATTTGCCAACCCCAGATCTAATCACTGAAATCTTCACGACTGTTCACAACACCTCACGATTCAACAGCTAACCTACATATGTACCCTGTAATCATCTCCCCTCTCTTCCCACTCCAGGTCCTGTCTGCCATTTGTGAAAACCGCCTAAGCCCTCGTTTCTCTGGAGTCTTGGAGAATCTTTACCATCCTTCAGCAGACCATATATATATATATTATTTTTTTTCTTTCTTTCTCTTACCTTCAGCTTTCATTTCCTTTTTCCTAAGGACTATTTCAGTTTAACCCACACCCAGTGATCTTAGATTCTCCCCAAAGAGAATTTTATATAGTTGTCATGGTTTGAGTTAAACTTACATTTCTTTCTGACTTGCAGAAACTGTTAACGACTACTTGGAATGGAAAACTCAGAATTCAAAGCATAAAACTTGGCTACTCTCTTGTAGAATCTGGGAGAAAGAAACAACACCTTCTATATACCAATCTATGATAGCAGCTTGAACAAAAATCTCAATCAGTAACTCAATCACATGTTATATAAATATCACATGATCCTACTCTTTTATATAGTTTCTGCCAATGTTCAGATGTAAAATCAAATGCCCTTTGAGATGAGTGCTCTATTACAGGAGAGTCTTTTGCATATTTTGTTTGGGAAGAGCCCTTATCCTTCGGTTTCTTCAAAATACCACGTTGGCAATGTACAAATGATCTGCCTTCAGTTTGCCAATTCATTTCAGCACACCTTTGCTTTTAGCAATATTTGTTCTCTTACCTCTGACCTGGTTCTGTCAAAAGACAATTTCAGAGTGGGAAACTCCCTAAGCTCTTCCTCAGGAATGATTACAGCCAAGAATTAATTGAGTCTCTTGTTATCTTCTCTCCCATTTTTTTGATAGACTTTTTGCACTGTATCCATCTCACTGTTTCTGGCTGACTTCCTCCCTCTAATTTATTAAAAGAACTGCATATTATGGACTTTGCTGTTGCCTGCAGAAAACTCTTAATTTGGGGGGCTCTATGTACTTTTTAGTTTGTGTCTGACTGGTCATATATCCTGGGCTCCCTTATTGCTTCTCTTGCGCAGTCTTTCTTACTTTTTATTTTTCTCGTTCTTACTTTTTAAAAGATGCTTTCCCCCAGAATAGCCTCTTAGATATTTATTGCCAGTAAAGCAGGAAGCATTTTGTTTGAAGTCTGAGATTTAAATATATAGCACAACTTTCCTGGACTTCTAATCAGTAATTGCTATTTTTATAGTTAGCAAACTTTGCTAGGTATTTGAATTATTTATTAATGGTATTCCTTTTAGTCCCTCAAACTAATGCCTACAGTTGTATTATAGTTTGCTTTTCTAAAATTGAGTAATCTAGTGATCTAAAAATTTTTGTCTTTGAAATGCTAAGTTTCTTTTCTTGTGATCACCATTGAAAACATAACACAGTGTTCCTGAATTAGTCCCTATGCATTGCTTAGAACCTAATCTAGTTGATATACCAGTTATTTCTTGCTGTGCCAGAAGCAAACCCCAACCTCACTGGATTCAAACAACAAGCATGTATGACTGCTCATGAGTCTAAGGGTCAGCCAAGCAGTTATTCTGATGTTGGCTGGGCTTACCCATGGATCTAGGGTCAACTGGAGGTTACAAAGGCAGCTCTAGGCTGGGTTCTTTCACATACTTTGAGGCTAGTTGGCTGTAAACTGGTCTGGGATGAATGACCTCAGCTGGAATAACTGGATTTTCCTTACATGGTTTCTCACTTTCCAGCTAGTGAGTTCTAGTTTACTTAAATGATGGTGGCAGAGTTCCAAGGCAGTATGGACACAGGAAAGGCCTCTTAAAGTCAAGACCACAAGTGGCATATGGTCACTTTGGCCTCGTTCTATCAGTCAAACCAAATCATAAGGCCAACCCAGATCCCATAGGAAAGGACACAGACTCCAATTCTTGAAGGAGGATCTGCAATGTCATGTTACAAGTGGTGCAGATACAGGGAGGAGACAAATTGGAGCCATTTTTGTACTCAACTGCCTGCCACAGTTGATTTCCTTTCCTTTCTAATTGTAAAAATCAAAGTAAAGCAAAAAAGATTTAGCAGGTACCTCCTGTGAACAGAGTACCTTATTTGTCACCGATAGGACCCTATTCAGAAGAAATTTAAAATCTTAGATAGGACATAAGAAGGTGAAAGTTAAGCACTCCTAGCAATCTTGATTTATGACTAGGCCATGATACAATTTCTTTTTCTGAGTTGATTATTTAAAATCTGGAATGCATTTTCCCATAGAAATATAAATGGTAATTTGGAATGCAGACAAATCCATTTTTAAGCCATTATTTATGGTATACCACATAGTACTCAATTATACCATAAATATTATAGAAAATAATTACCTGTGTGAGAGGTTTATATTTAAACATTTGTTCCTTAATTAGTGCTGAGGAAACACTATTAAGTCTATTACTAGCATCCTTCCACCCCCTAATTTGGGGATGAAGTCAGAAAATGACTCACTCTGAAGGCAGAAAAGCTACATTGCACACCTTTATATGTTACTCCCTTTTAGGTACTTCATCTGTTTAATTTTTATGATAGCCCACTGAAGACAGCTTTAGTTTACCCCTTTTTATATTTGAGAAAAGTAAGACCAATAATGCTACATGACTTGCTCAAGACCACAAAGCAGGAAATAGTTGTTATGAGTATCTATATAATGGCAAAATCTTCCTTTTCCCACAATCCCACTTTGCCCTGATGAAACAAGTATTGTGGACAAAGTAATATCAAATATATTATCTGAAATGAAATTAAACTCATGGGATAAAACTGAAGATATATACCAAATATACATAAAATATATTCAGAGATGACTTGTAAACATGCCACCAATATGGCCATTTTGCTTCCCAAGCATCTATTAGAATATGTGATGCTCTCCCAAATAGAATTGGTGGATCAGAGTTTCCTTCATTTTAATCACTGTAAACAATGTGTAACATTATGCAATGAGCATCAGCCAGACTACAGAGCAATTGATATAACCACAGAAGGAATGTTGTTAGTATGGATTATTAAAAAAAAATAAGCTTGAAGAATAAGAATCTGCCAAGGAATGATCAGCCTAAAAAATACTGAGCCTAATGAAGGTGAGTTTTCTGGTCACGGATGTGGGAAAGATTGAAGGCAGGAAGAGAAGGGGCCGACAAGAGGATGAGATGGTTGGATAACATCACCGACTCAATGGACATGAGTTTGAGCAAGCTCTGGGAGCTGGTGATGGACAGGGAAGCCTGCCATGCTGCAGTCCCTAGGGCCATAAAGAGTCGGACATGACTGAGCAACTGAACTGGACTGATGTGGCATATGGTGTTGCAGAATGGGGATCACTGATCAAGTTTGACATGCAAAAATTTTCTTTTCTACAACCTAATATTCTTTCTTATTCAAAATACTTGTTCAGCTCCTTTAAGAAACCTTGTTAAACCTATTGTGGCTTTTAAGTACTTTGGAAAGGAGAAACCCTACCTCACTTGTACTAAATCTTGAAATTCTCTCCCTTGGACCTTAATTTCCAGTTTCCTGTGTGTTTTATTAGCAAGTCTTAAAAAAAAACCCTGTCTAATTGTCTTATGGTTATAAAAGTTTATTTGTAAGTTCATTTATTTGAACTTGGAATTGATTTGTTTTTGTTGCAACAACATTATAAGCCAAGAGTCACAAATTTTAGTATCTACAGGAAAACAGGCAGGTTACATGAGTGACTGAGGCAGGGCCAAATATCAGACAATAGAGGGTATGGGGACAGTGATGAATAGGAGAGCACAGATCTCCATGGAAGGCACTCTAATTCTCATTAACAATAACAATAACATTGCTAGCCAAACTAAATAAGACCGCAGATCAGATTTCTGCCAACATGCCATCTTGATTAAAAATGCCATGTGACTTGTAGATTAGCCCCCAAAGCCTTTCTACCCTTTAGCCATTGTAAAATAAAAGAGTACTTTACTGCATCTTTAATAACCTAGATTTTGAAGTTCTCCTTTTGCAAAGTCAAGCCTTATACTCAAAACTAAAATGATCTCAACAAAATACTGTCCCCTCAGAGTTGATGTCTGAGTAGCTCCCAAATCTCCTACTTGGGACACATTAGGTGTATTTCTTAGTTCCTCATTTTGTGGGGAAAGAATTCAGTCTTTCACTATTAAGTATCAATATAAAGTTAGCTATAGGACTTTTGTAGATGTGCTTTATGACATTGAGTAAGTTCTTCTCTAGAACTATTTTTTCACATTTATAACTGAATGGATGTTGAATTTTGTCAAATGCTCTTCCTGCATCAATGGATATGATCATGTGATACTTATTCTTTATTCTTTTAATATAGCAGGTGAATGATATTTGAATGATATTGAACCAGCCTTGTATTCTTGGAATAAACCCACTTGGTTGAGGTACATAAATCTTTGCATATGTTTCCAAGTTTCATTTTCTAATATTTTGTTAAAGATTTTTTAAAAATCTATAGTCAATAGGAATAGTGGTGTGTAACTGTGTTTTGTTGTTTTCTTGGTATTAGCATAATACTAGCTTCATTTGGAGAAGGAAATGGCAACCCACTCCTGTATTCTTGCCTGGAGAATCCTGTGGACATAGGAGCCTAGTGGGCTGCTGTCCATGGGGTCTCACAGAGTCGGACATGACTGAAGCGACTTTGCATGCAGCATGCATTGCGGAAGGAAATGGCAACCCAATCCAGTATTCTTGCCTGGAGAATCCCAGGGATGGAGGAGCCTGGTGGGCTGCCATCTATGGGGTCGCACCGGGTCGGAAATGACTGAAGCGACTTAGCAGCAGCAGCAGCAGCAGCAGCAGCAGCAGCTTCATGACACAAATTGGAACCTGTATCTTTATCTTCTATTTTCCATAGGGTTCTCAGTCTGTTTGGGCTGCTATCACAGATTGGCTGGCTGATAAACAACAGAACTTTATTTCTCACAGTTCTGAAGGCTGGAAGTCTGAGATCAGGGTGCAAACAACAGTTGGGTGAGCACTCTCTTCTCATTGCAGACTTCTTGCATCCTCACAGGGTGGAAAGGTCTGGGGAGCTCCATGGGATCTCTTTTGTAAGAGTATTAATCTCATTGTGAGGATTCTGCTCTTATGACTTAATCTCATTTCAAAGTTCAGTTCAGTTCAGTTCAGTCACTCAGTCATGTCCAACTCTTTGCGACCTCATGAATTGCAGCACGCCAGGCCTCCCTGTCCATCACCAACTCCTGGAGTTCACTCAAACTCATGTCCATCGAATACCTGCCTCCTAACACCATCATGCTGGGCATTATGATTGCAGCATGTGAAGTATGGGGGGACACAAACCCTGAGGTCAGAGCAAGTAAATTGTGGAGAAATGGAGCTACTTCTTTAAAGTTTGGCGGAATTCTCCAGTAAAACTACTTGGGCCTGCGGATTTCTATTTTGGAAAATTTTTAAATTAGCAGTTCAATATTCAATAGTTAAAGGACTATTCAAATGATCTATTTACTATTACGTGTGTTTTGGTAACTTGAATTTTCCGAGGGATTGGTACATTTTATCTAAATTGTCAAATTTATGTGCATAGATTTGTTTGTGATATTCCCTTACTATCTGTGATGTCTGCACAGTCTGTAATGATAGTTCCGTTTCATTAGTAATTTGTCTCCTCTTTTTCTGTTGGTTAGTCTTGCTAGAGGAGTGCGAATTTTATTAACTTCTTCAAAGAATCAACTATTTGTTTCATTGATTTTCTCTACTGCTTCTGTTTTCAATTTCATGGATTACTGCTCTTGTCTTTCTTATTTCTCTGCTTCCATTGGCATTATTTTTGCTTACCTTTCTTTTTAACTTTTAAGTTCTTTAGATGAAAGCTTAGATCATTGATTTGAGATTTTTCCTCTTCTCCAATGTATGTTTTTGAGGCTATAAACTCCCTTGTTAGCATGATTGTAGCTGTGCCTCACAAAATTTTTATACTTCCATTTTCATTCAATTAAGTGTATTTTTCAAAATTTCCTTTGAGACTCTTCTTGGATCTACTTACAAGTGTGTTTTTAAGTGTTTGGAGATTTTCTGCTTTCTTTTTATTGTTGTTTTTTAGTTTGATTATTTCAATCCAATTGATTTCATTGTACATCCATGTGATAACATATGCTATAGAGTTTAAATTTTTAAAAAATTGTTGAGGCTTGATTTCTGGCCCTGGGTATTGCCTGTTTTGGTGTATGTGCATTGAACACTTGAAAGGAATGCATATCATGCTTTTTGGGGGTGGCATGTTCTATAAACGTCAATTTGACTTTGTTGGTAAAGATCTTTTGGAATTCCTCCATATCCTTGCTACTTTTATGTATACTTGTTCTGCTAATTGTTGATAAGCGGGTTTTTTTTTTCTTTTCTATGATAGTTTATTACTTGATAGTGAATGTAATTCCCTTTGGTATATGTAGATCTTGTTTATCTTTTAAAAAAATATTTGAGTATAGTTTATTAACAATTTTGTGATAGTTTCAAGTGTACAGAAAAGTGATTCAGTTATACCTTTTTCCCATTTAGGTTGTTATATAACATTAAGAAGAGTTCCCTGTCCTATATAGTACGTCCTTGCTGGTTATCTATTTTACATATATCAGGTACACATGTCCATTTCTAACTGTTGCTTCCTGACCTGCATACAGATTTCTCAAGAGGCAGATCAGGTGGTCTGGTATTCCCATCTCTCTCAGAATCTTCCACAGTTTATTGTAATCTACACAGTCAAAGGCTTTGGCATAGTCAATAAAGCAGAAATAGATGTTTTTCTGGAACTCTCTTGCTTCTCCATGATCCAGCAGATGTTGACAATTTGATCTCTGGTTCCTCTGCCCTTTCTAAAACCAGCTTGAACATCAGGAAGTTCATGGTTCATGTATTGCTGAAAGCAACAGTTAGAACTGGACATGAAAAAACAGACAGCTTCCAAATAGGGAAAGGAGTACGTCAAGGCTGTATATTGTCACCCTGCTTATTTAACTTATATGCAGAGTACATCATGAGAAATGCTGGGCTGGAGGAAGCACAAGGTGGAATCAAGACTGCCGGGAGAAATATCGATAACCTCAGATATGCAGATGACACCAGCCTTATGGCAGAAAGTGAAGGGGAACTAAAAAGCCTCTTGATGAAAGTGAAAGAGGAGAGTGAAAAAGTTGGCTTAAAGCTCAACATTCAGAAAGCTAAGATCATGGCATCTGGTCCCATCACTTCATGGGAAATAGATGGGGAAAACAATGGAAACAGTGTCAGACTTTATTTTTTTGGGCTCCAGAATCACTGCATATGGTGACTACAGCCATGAAATTATAAGATGCTTACTCCTTGGAAGGAAAGTTATGACCAACCTAGATAGCATATTCAAAAGCAGAGATATTACTTTGTCGACTGAGGTCTGTCTAGTTAACGTTATGGTTTTTCCAGTGGTCATGTATGGATGTGAGAGTTGGACTATGAAGAAGGCTGAGCACCGAAGAATTGATGCTTTTGAACTGTGGTGTTGGAGAAGACTCTTGACAGTCCCTTGGCTGCTAAGTCGCTTCAGTCATGTCTGACTCTGTGCGACCCCATAGATGGCAGCCCACCAAGCTCCCCCGTCCCTGGGATTCTCTAGGCAAGAATACTGGAGTAGGTTTCCATTTCCTTCTCCAATGCATGAAAGTGAAAAGTCAAAGTGAAGTCGCTCAGTCGTGTCTGACTCTTCACGACCCCATGGACTGCAGCCTACCAGGCTTCTCTGTTCATGGGATTTTCCAGGCAAGAGTACTGGAGTGGGGTGCCATTGCCTTCTCCAAAGAGTCCCTTGGACTGCAAGGAAATCCAACCAGTCCATTCTGAAGGAGATCAGCCTTGGGATTTCTTTGGAAGGAATGATGCTAAAGCTGAAACTCTAGTACTTTGGCCACCTCATGTGAAGAGTTGACTCATTGGAAAAGATTCTGATGCTGGGAGGGATTGGGGGCAGGAGGAGAAGGGGACGACAGAGGATGAGATGGCTGGATGGCATCACGGACTCGATGGACGTGAGTCTGAGTGAACTCCCGGAGTTGGTGATGGACAGGGAGGCCTGGCGTGCTGCGATTCATGGGGTCCCAAATTGTCAGACACGACTGAGCGACTGAACTGAACTGAACTATCCCTTCTCCCCATACTTCCCCCTAGTAACCATAAGCTCATTCTTCAAGTCTGTGAGTCTGTTTCTGTTTTGTAAATAAGTTTATTTGTATCCTTTCTTTTTAGATTAAGCATATAAGTTATATCATATGATATTTGTCTTTCTCTGAATCATTTCACTCCTTATGACAATCTCTAGGTCCATCCGTGTTGCTGCAAATGGCATTGTCTCACTCTTGTTAGTGGATGAATAATCTGTTGTATGTTTGCACCACATCTTCTTTATCTGCTTCTCTGGTGATACACAATTTAGGTTGTTTCCATGTCTTGTTTATTGTAAACATTGCTGCAGTGAGCACTGGGGTGCATGTATCCTTTTGGACCGTGTTCTTCTCTGCATATAACCCAGGAGTAGAATTGCAGGATCATATGGTAACTATTTTTAGCTTTTTAAGGAACCTCCATACTGTTTTCCACAGTGGCAGTACCAACAGTGTAGGAGGGTTCCCTTTTCTACACACCCTCTCTAGCATTTACTGTTTGTGGATTTTTTGATGAAAGCCATTCTGACTATTATGAGGAAATATCTTATAGTTTTAACTTGCATTTCTCTAATAATTAGTGATGTTGAACATATTTTCATGTGCCTCTTGGCCATATGTATGTATTCTTTGGAGAACTATCTATTTAAGTAATCTGTCCATTTTTTCAATTGGCTGAGAGAAGTGTTTTGATATTCTCATACATAATTGTAAATTTTACTGTTGCTCATTCCAGTTCTATTTCACATATCTTATAGCTCTGTTATTTGGTACATACACACTTAGGATTTCTATATTTTCATGGTGGATTGACTGATTTATCACATAATATCTTCATCTGTCTCTGGTAATTTCCTTTGTTCTAATGACTCTTTAATTCAATATTAATATAATAACTCCTGCCTTCCTTTGTTTAATGTTCACATAATATAAAATGTTCCCTAGTCAATCCTCAAGGAAATCAATCCTGAATAATCATTGAAAGGGCTGATGCTGAAGCTGAAGCTCCAATACTTTGGCCACCTGATGGGAAGGGCTGACTCATTAGAAAAGACCCTGATGCTGGGAAAGACTGAAGACAGGAGAAGGGGACAACAGAGGATGAGATAGTTGGATGGTATCACCGACTCGATGGACAAGAGCTTGAGCAATCTCCAGGAGATGGTGAAGGACAGGGAAGCCTGGTATGCTGCAGTTCACAGGGTTGCAGAGTTGGACATGACATGACTGAGCAACTGAACAACATATTGTTATACTGAGGATTTTGAAGATTACACATACATGGATCATGTCTTAATACTCTACCAATCTCTGTCTTTTAATTGGTATACTTATGCCATTTCATTTAATATAATTATTGATGTCTAAGGTTCAAGTGTGCATTCTAATTTTTGTTTTCCACTTGTATCCCTGTGTTTTGTTTTTCTGATGTTTCCCCTAACTTCTTGTAGGTTAAAAAATTTTAGATTCCAATTTTTGATATATTTGTAGTATTTTTAAGTGTGTCTCTTTTCATATCTTTTTTTGGTGCATTCATAATATGTATATAACTTACACAGACCACTAGTGTCATCATTTACCCAGCTCAGCTGAAATATGGAAAACTAATCTCCCTATATCCTCCTGCATTTTTAATATGATTGTTGTAAATATTTCCTCTACATACCACAATGACAATATTATATTTTTGTTTCAGCTATCAAACATAATGTAGAAAACACAATATGAAAAAGAAAGTTGATTTTATTTATCCATATTTTGCTTATTATGTACTTTCTTCCTAATATTTAAAGATAGCATCTTTTGTCATTTCTGTTTAGAAAAATTCTTTTAAGGTAGATCTTGATGGAAAATTCTCTTGCTTTTTCATTATCTAAAGATACATTAATTTTCACCCTTATTTCTGAAAGATATTTTTACTGGACATAAAATTTTATATTAACAGTTCTTTTCTTTCTGCATATGAAAAATTTCTGACCTCCAAATTATTGTGATGGAACTTAACTATAATTCAGATCTTTTTTTTTAAATCAGTGGATAAGCTGTGAAAGAGAAATTATATCTTTTAAGACTTTATTCCTTGCTTTTAGTTGTCTTAAGTTTGATATTTCTTTGTGTGGAATTCTTTGGGTTGGTGATTTGGGGTGTTTACTTGGGCTCTTGAATTCATAAGTTTGTGTCATTTGCTAAATATGAGAAGCTTCAGTTGCAATTCTTCAAGTCTTTTCAGTCCTGCTCTCTCTCTTTTCTGCATCTAGGACTCTAATGACACAAATGTTCAATCTTTTGTTATAGTATCACAGCTTTCTGAGGTTATTTTTATTTTTCAGTGTTTTCTCTGTGTTATTTAGGAAGCATAAATTCTATCACTTATTTTCAAGTTTGCTGTTTCTTTCTTAAATGCCCTCCATCGTGGATTCATCTTGCTGTTGATCCTATCCAGTTTCTATTTTTTTAATTATTATTATATTTTTCAGTTCAAAATTTCTTTTTGGTTCCTTTTTATATCTGCGTATTTTCCATTTCTTTCCTGAGATTATCTATTTTTCATTTCTTCAAGTACATTTCTAATTGCTTACTAAAGCATTCTTATCATAGATGCTTTAAATCTTAATTACAGAATTCAAGTCTCTTCCCTCATGGCTCAAATGCAAGAATTGCATCTATTGGCTTTTTTTAAATTATTATTATTCAGTTTAGAACTTCACTATGATGAGTGACTTTTACTGAAACAGAAATTTTAATATTCTGTTATAATATTCTAAATCTTACTCAGACATATTTTATCTGGCTGTCCATGATAATGCTATGCCAAACGAAGGGAGGTGCTGCCTTATTACTGACTGTTGGAAGTTCAGGTTCCCCACTTAGCCTCTATTGACATAGAAAGGAGTGCTCCTTGTTATAAAGGGGTGGAAATGGGTGCACAGACATCTCATGTCATCTCCACCAACACAAGTAAGGAGGATCAGGACTTTATTTTTCCAAGTGAAGATGACAAAAGTTCCAGCTGTATGCTCAATGTTCTCTAATATCACCTGTGTGTGGATTTGCACAGGGAGGGAGGATTCTATTTACTTCTCATACTCTTTTTATTTTGTTTTATATATAATACCCAAGGCTTTGAGTTGTACTTAGTAATAGGAATAAGGAAAAACTGGTCTACTCCATCTTCCGATAGGAAGCTCCTCTACCAGCTCCTTTAAGTCATGTTTTAGTCTATGTTTGTGAATTTGAACTTGTTTCTCATCTTTGTAATGATTTAATTTCGCTCTTCATATTTTCTCTGAGCCCTGCAGGCCCATTGTTCATTTCTCCGTTAATTTCTAATCTATATTTTGAAATATTTTGGTAATTTTCCTGGTAGTGAATTCTCTTCTTCTAATTTTGATCATGCTATCAGTGTACTATTATATTTTTATTACTCAGTGTTTTTATGGACAACTTCAAGGGTCTATTATACACACCATAATGGGTTATAATACACATAATCCAGAACTGACAACTTGGGAGAAAGAAAAGGGAAAAACAGGCATCTCAACAGCAACACATTTGCTTTGAATGATAATATGTATTACCACAGGAATAAATTAAAACAGTAATAAGAATGTGAAAGAAGGTAGTGAGATCAGCAAGTTGGTGGAATAGAAATTCCCAGACATACCTTCTACCATGAGGACACTAATTCAACAACATAACAATTTCATATGTGAGAAATCTTTTAGGTCAGTTAAGAGTTTCCTTTATCTCCAGACAAATGTAAAACTAACTATATAGAAGCTAATAGGAAAATTTCTGGTACAGTTTCACCATAGTCCCTTCCTCTGGCACAGTGCTCCATGATCATGAGGAAATTCCAAGTTTCTAGCTTATTCCTGGGGAGAGAAAGTGAAGACTGGACTCTTCCCCAAATGTCCTGACTCTATGGAGGTGAGGGAGGCTGCTTGAGAGACTAGGTTCTTTCTTAGCTTTCCCAGAGGGTCCCAGCATACAGTGGACTGGGGGTTACTAAGAGCAAAATAATAATAATAATAATAACTAGACAACTTGCTGCTGCTTCAGAAAAAATGAAAAGATCAGTGGTTGCCAGGAATAATGTGTAAGGGAGAGACAAACAGACAGAACACAGAGGAGTTTTACAGCAGTAGCTACTCTCTGTGATACTATAATGATGGATACATGTCATTATACATTTGTCAAAACACATAGAATGTACCTCATCAAGTGCAAATGCAAACTACAGACTTTGGATGATTATATGTCAACGCGGATTCATCAATGGTAACAAATGTACCTCTCTGGTGGAAGATGTTGATAATGGTATAGGCTGTGCATTTGTAGGGGCAGTATATGAGATATTTCTGCACCTTCCCCTCAACTTTTCTGTGAAACTTAAACAGCTGTAAAAAATTTGTCTTTAAAAAGTGAAGGAGAGATACAGACTTTTTCAGATAAGTAAAAGCTCAAGGGAGATCATCACTACTACGATCTGCTTACAAGTGCTAACATGAGTCCTTCAAGTTGAAAGATAGTAGATAGCAGCACAAAAGCATAGGAAAATATAAAGCTCACTGGCAGAGATAAATATATAGACAAATATATAATACTATAATGGTGATGCATAAATAACTTTTAATTCTGACACAGAAGTTAAAAACTAAAAGTGTAAAAACAAACAGCTACAAAAATACGTTAATGGATATATAATATTGTATAATTTGTGACACTAACAACATAAAATATGGTGGTGGGAGAAAAACAAAAGTGTTTTCATATGCAACTGAATTCAAGAAGTTATCAGCCTAAAAGAGATTGTTATGTTTTGTGTAAGCATGAAAGCCCATGACAATCACAAAATACGTATAGAAAATACACAAAAGAGAATAAGAAAAGTATCAAAACATCACTACAAAAAAAATCAATGAAACACAAAGAAAGAAAGTGAAGAAAATAAGAACAAAAGAACTGCATGACAGACAGAAAACAACTGACAAAATGGTAATAGTAAGTCTTTCTCTATCAATAGTAACTTTAAATGTAAACAGATTGAACCCCTTCTTCTAAAGACATAAAGTGACAGACTGGATTAGACAACAACAACATCCAATCATATGATATCTACAAGGACTCATTCTGGATTTAAGGATAAATCTTTTACACTTTTAGTGTAAAAGTGAAAGGATGGAAAAATACTCCATGCAAATAGTAACACAAAGAGAACAGGGGTGGACAAAATTATATCATACAAATTTACTTTAATTTAAAAACTGTCATAAAAGACAAAAAAAGGATATTTTATCATGATAAAAGGGTCAATTCACCAGGAAGATATAATAATTATAATTATATAAGTATCCAACACCAGAACAGCTATACATGTGAAGCAAGCACTGACAAAATTAAAAGGGCTTAGACAACATAATGTTAGCAGATTTAAATATTCCACTTTCAATAATGGTTGAAATATCCAGACAGATCATTAAGAAAACAGAATAGTTAAATAACACTAGACTAAATGAACCAAACAGACATATACAGAATGTATACAGTCTTAGCTAGACCAAAAGAAAAAGAGAGAAGATTCAGATAATATGAAAAATTTTAAAAGACCCAATACAACTAAAGTGACAGATAAGTACAGGATCTTAAATAACAACTATCAGCACCTATATATGTGCACAAATCATATAATATAGAAGAAACAGATAATTTCCCAGAAACATACAACCTACCAACAAGAATCATAAAGATGTACAAAATCTGAACAGACCTATAACTAATGGGAGAGTGAAACAGTACTCAATAATCTTTCAACACAGAGAAGCCTAGGACTAATGGCTTCACTGGTGAATTTTACCAAACATTTTGTGGAAGAATTAATACCAATCCTTCCCAACCTCTTCCAAAAATTTGAAGATCACGGAATATTTCCAAATTCATTTTATGAGGACTTCATTATCTTGATAACAAAAGCAGAAAAAGACACTATTAGAAAAGAAAACTATAGGTTGATATCCCTGATGAATAGAGATGCAAAAACCCTCAATAAAGTGTTGATACTAGTAAACTGAATTCAACAGCACATTAAAAGGATTATACACCATGGCCAAACAGGTATATCCCTGGAATGCAAAGATGTTTCAACAAATGAAAACAAATCAATGTAATAAAGCACATTAATAGAATGATTATCTCAATAAATGCAGAAAAACCATTTGACAAAATTCAACAAACTTTCATTATAAAGAAACTCAACAAGCTAAAAATAGAAAGATGTTACCTCAATATAATGAAGACCATGTGCAGTTGATCCTTGAAATATGCAAGGGTTAGGGGGGCTACTTACCTGGACAATCAAAAATCCATATAGGTCATACCTTGGTAGCTGGGGGGGATTGGTTATAGGAACTGCTGCAGACACCAAAATCCATAGATATTCAAGTCCCATAGTCAGTTCTCCATATCTGCAGTCCTGCATCTGTGGATTCAACCAACATTGATCATATAGTACTCTATTCATTGAAAAAAAATCCAGGTATATATAGAATCATGCAGTTTAAATCCATGTGCTTCAAGGTTCAACTGCATGTGAAAAGCCTACGGCTAGATCATACTTAGTGAAAAACTGAAATCTCTTCCTGTAAATCAGGAACAAGGCAAGGATGTCCACTTTGACCACTTCTATTTATATAGTATTGGAAATCCTAGCCAGAGCAATTAGGCAAGAAAAATAAATAAAAACATTCTAATCATAAAGAAAGAAGTAAACTTAAACTTATGTTTGTAGATGAGATGCTGCTATACGTAGAAAAGCCTAAAGAGTCCACAAAAAGTTGTTAGAATTAATGTATCCAATAAAATTGTAGGGCACAAAATAGACATTAAAATTTTGTTGTGCTTTTTACCGAATACCAGTAAGCAATCTGAAAATTAAACTAAGAAAATAATCTCATTTATAATAACATCAAAAAGAATAAAATACTTAGGAATAAACAACCACTAGTCAAATATTTGTACAAGGGAACTATAAAACATTGCTGATAGAAATTAAAGACATAGATAAACAGTAAGACAGGCTGAATTTATGAATTGGAAGACTTAATATTGTTCAAATATCTGTAAACCAAAGTAAACTATAGATTCAATGCAATTCCTATAAAAATCCCAAAAGCTTTCTTTAACAAAAATAGAAAAAAAATTCTTCAGATTCATATGGAACTACAAAAGACAACAAATAGCCAAGTAATCTTGAGAAAGAACAAATTGACATCTCGCACCTCTGATTTAAAGTATACGTAACTTGTAAAAGGAAGAAATAAGAATATTCTCTAACATCAGATACAAAAGTAAACTCAAAATGGATTAAAGACCTAAATGTAAGATTAGATACTATAAAACTCCTAGAAGAAAACATAGGCAAGATACTCTCTGACATAAATTACAGCACTATTCTTTTTGGACCCATCTCCTAAAGTAATGGAAACAAAAGCAAAAGTAAACAAATGGGACCGAATTATACTTAAAAGCTTTTACATAGCAAAGGAAACCATAAACAAAACAAAAAGATAATCTATAAAATAGAAGAAAATATTTGCAAATGATGTGACCAATAAGGGATTAATCTCCAAATTATACAAACTCCTCATACAGTTCAATATCAAAAGGACAACTCAATCACAAAATGAGCAGAAGGCCTAAATAGACATTTCTCCAAAGAAGACATACAGATGGTCAAAAGGCACATTAAAAGATGCTTACTGTGGTTAACTATTAGAGAAATGCCAATCAAAATGGAAATGAGGTATCACCACACATCAGTCAGGATGAACATCAGAAAGTCTATAATACATGCTGGAGAGGGTGTTTAGAAAAAGGTAACCTCTTACACTGTTGGTGGGACTGTAAATCAAGTATAGTCACCACGAAAAACAGTATGGAGTTTTCTTAAGAAAAACTAAAATTAGAGTTATTGTATGATCCAGAAATCCCACTCTTGGGCATGTAACTAGATAAGTCAAAAGTCTAATTTGAAAATATTCATCCATCCCAATGTTCATTGCAGCACTATTTATAGTAGCCAAGAAATGAAAGCAACCTAAATGTCCATCAAGGGATAAATGAATAAAGATGAGGTGGGGTGTGTGTGCGCGTATATATATATATACGCGCACACACACACACAAATACACCGACATATATCACTATATAACTATATATATATATACACACATATATACCACTATACATATATATATGTGTGTGTGTGTGTGTGTGTGTGTGTGTGTGTGTATACACATACATGTAATGCAGTAGTGGTGGTTTAGTCCCTAAGTCATGTCCAGTTCTTGTGACCTCATGGACTGACTGCAGCCCACCAGGCTCCATTGTCCATGGAATTTCCCAGGCAAGAATACTGGAGTGGGTTGCCATTCCCTTCTCCAGGGGATCTTCCCGAGCTCGGGATCAAACCCAATCACAGCAAATTCTTTACCACCTGAGCCACTAGGGAAGTCCTAATGGAATACTACTCAGCCATAAAAAATGAAATAATGCCATTTACAGCAATATGGGGAGAAGGCAATGGCAACCCACTCTAGTATTCTTGCCTGGAAAAATCCCATGGATGGAGGAGCCTGGTAGGCTGCAGTCCCTGGGGTCTCTGCAAGCCGGACACAACTGAGTGGCTTCGCTTTCACTTTTCACATTCATGCATTGGAGAAGAAAATGGCAACCCACTCCAGTGTTCTTGCCTGGAGAAGCCCAGGGATGGGAGAGCCTGGTGGACTGCCGTCTATGGGGTTGCACAGAGTCAGACATGACTGAAGTGACTTAGCAGCAGCAGCAGCAATATGGATGAACCTAGAGATGATCATACTAAGTGAAATGAGTCAGATAAATATAAATTTATATGATATCACTTATATGTGGAATCTAAAACTATGATACAGATGAACTTATTTATAAAACAGCAATAGATTCACAGACATCAAAAACAAACTCATGGTGATCAAGGGGAAGGGATAAATTAGGAGTTTGGGATTAACAGATGAACACTACTACATGTAAAATAGATAAACAAACATTATGCACTGTATAGTATAGGACACTATATTCAATTTCTTATAATAGCCTATAATGAAAAATAGCCTGAAAAAGAATATACAAACCCACACACACACTCATATATATTTAAAACTGAATCATTCTGCTGTATACCTGGAACTAACATATTGTAAATTGATTATATAACCATTAAAGCTAAATTTCAAAAAAATTATAATTCATTACATGCTAATTTTTATATATTTCAGGGTTCATATTTTTGCATAGGCATACCCAACTTTCCTATCACCAGATGTTGAAAAGACTATTTTTTCTCCAGTGAATTTTCAGTTGGGTGCATAAATACAAATCAATTTCTAGATTCTGTAGGTTCTATTAATCTATTGGTCTATCTTTGTGCAACACTCCACTGTTTTGTTATACAGTGACTTTAATATTTGGAGTTAGGAAGAAGTTCTCTAACTTTGTTTTCCTTTTCAAAGTTATTTTGCCTATTCCAGACATCTTGCATTGCATTTCTACAATAATTTTAGAATCAGTTTAAAAATATCTACAGATGAACTGAGCTGATATTTTGATTGAGATCGCATTGACTCTACATGTTAATTTAAAAGGATGGACATCTAAAAAAATTGTATCATTTGACTCATAAACATTGTATATCTCTCAATTTGTTTCCATCTTCTTTAATTTCTCTCAATGATGTCTTACAGTTTTCTATACATTGACCTTGTGCAATCTTTGTCAGTTTGATCCCAAAGCATTTTATATTTGTTATACAGTGTTGAATGGTATTTTTAAAATTTTAATTTCCCATTGTTTTTTATTTATTTGTTTAATTTTGTAAACTGACTTTATATTCCATAACCTTACTAAATTCATGTTTTATTTCTAGTAGCTGTTTTTTAGAATTCATATTTTCTTTAAAGAAGGTCATGCTGTTTGTGAATAAAGACTGTTCTCATCTGGTGGTTCAACTGGGCAAGAATTGCTTCCAAGCACACTTAGGTTGTTGTAGGAATTCATTCAGAGGTCATCCTCAGCTGCAAGATGTCACTTCTAACTCAGTGGTTGCTCACTCACTTAAGCCAACAAGCAGAATATCTAGAGCAATCTATCTTCATGGAAAACAGAGGCTTATATAGATAAGGTTTTTATAACTAGAGTGATGTCCTGTGACCTTTGTTAAAGTCAAGTCATTAGAAATAAGTCACAGGTCTTGCCACACTTAAGGGGAGATTACACAAAAATGCAAATACTAGAAAGTAAGGATTACTGAGGATCATCTAGGGCCTGTCTACCACAGATTATGACATAAAATAGTAGTATTCTGGATTCTAAGTGTTTTGTTCTTAGGCATAGGAGCGAGTTGTGTGTGTGTCTTCTGTGTGTCTATGCCTGTGTTTCTTAATTTCTTAAAGGGAAAATGATCAGTCCCTCTGGGTTGTAGCCATTTCCATTTACAATTTTCATCTCTCTCCTTCAAAATTCACATTTGCAATGGCTAGTTTATGGTCAACTTGGCTAGGTTATCATACTCCATCATTTAATCAAATGCTAGTCTCAGTGATACTGAGAAAGTGTCTTGTAGATGTGGTTCAGTTCAGTTCCGTCTCTCAGTCGTGTCTGACTCTTTGCAACCCCATGAATTGCAGCACGCCAGGCCTCCCTGTCCATCACCAACTCCCAGAGTTCACTCAGACTCACGTCTATCGAGTCCGTGATGCCATCCGGCCATCTCATCCTCTGTCATCCCCTTCTCCTCCTGCCCCCAATCCCTCCCAGCATTGGGTCTTTTCCAATGAGTCAACTGTTCGCATGAGGTGGCCAAAGTACTGGAGTTTCAGCTTTAGCATCATTCCTTCCAAAGAAATCCCAGGGCTGATCTTCTTCAGAATGGACTGGTAGGATCTCCTTGCAGTCCAAGGGACTCTCAGGAGTCCTCTCCAACACCACAGTTCAAAAGCATCAATTCTTCGGCGCTCAGCTTTCTTCACAGTCCAACTCTCACATTCATACATGACTACTGGAAAAACCATAGCCTTGACTAGACAGACCTTAGTTGGCAAAGTAATGTCTCTGCTTTTGAATATGCTATCTAGGTTGGTCATAGCTTTTCTGTAGATGTGGTTAAAACCTACAAATCAGCTGACATTAAATAAGTGAGACTTTACTCCATAATGTAGGTGAACTTCATCCTATCAGTTGAAGGTCTTCAAAAACAGATTTCCCAAAGGAGACATTCTGCTTCAAACCAGCAGCATCAACCCCTGCCTGATTTTCAACCTACTGGTCTCTCCAGATTTCAAACTTGACAGAATCCACACCTGCATGAAACAATCCTTAAAATGAATCTCTTAATATCTAAAACATAATCATAAACATAAAATATATAGCAAAGTTTTAGTAATCAAAATAATACAGCATTAGCATAAACAGGGACACAGACCAATAGAATTATATAAACAGCCCAGAAATAAACTCATACTTACATGTAAGGTCAACTAATATTTAACAGGGGTGACAAGAATACATATGGAGAAAGAATAGTTCCTAATAAATGGTGCTGGGAAAACTGTATGCTCACATGCAAAAGAATGAAATTAGACTTATGTTACACCACACACAAAAATCAACTCAAAATGGATTAAAAACTTTAACTCACAATCTCTTAGAAAAAAATATAAGGAAAAAGCTTTATAACATTTGTCTTGGCAATGATTTCTTGGATATAGCATCAAAACACAAGAAATCAAAGCAAAAATAAACAAGTAGGAGTACATCAAACCAAAAGCTTATGCATAGGAAAGAAATCAGAGAGAGAAAAGCAGCAGAGTAAATTAGTGGCATGCGTCCTAATTTGCTCAGTCATGGCCGACTCTTTCCGACGCCATGGACTATACCCACCAGGTTCCTCTGTTGGTGAAATTTTCCAGGCAAGAACTGGAGTGGGTTGCCATTTCCTTCTCAAAAATTAATGGAGTATAAGGCAATTTACAGAATGTGAGAAAATATTTACAAACCATATATCTGATAATAGGCTAATATTCAAAATATAAAAGGGAATCCTGCAACTCAATGGGGAAGCCCTTAGCAAAAAACAAGACATCTAATTTAAAAAATAAACAAAAGAGTTGGACATTTCTGTGGTGGAAACATATAAATGATCAACGGGTATATGAAAGGATACTCAACATTACTAATTATCAGGAAAATGCAAATCAAAATTACAATGAAATATTATCTCACACCTGTTAGAATAATAATTATTTAAAATGAAAATAATCTGTTGGGAAGGAAGTGGACAAATTGTAACTGGGTGCACTGTTGGTGGTGCATATGGAGAATAGTAAAGGGATTCTTCAAAATCTTAAAAATAGATTAATCCAGCAATCCTATTCTAGGTATTTATCTAAAAGAATTGAAGTCAGATCTTAAAAAGACAACTACACTTCCATGTTCATTGCAGCATGGCTCACAAGAGTCAAAAGGTGGAAACAATCTAAATGTCCATTGACAGATGAATGCATAAAGAAAATATGGTGTTTTTTTTAATATATATATACATACACACATACAGATACACATATACACAATGGACTATTACACTGCCACAAAAGGAAAAAAAAAATTCTGTCATATGGCCTAATGGGGATGAATCTTGGGGATATTAAGCTCAGTAAAATGCTTATGCTCAATCACATGATTCTACTTATATGAGACATCTAAAGTAGTCAAATTCATTGAAGCAGAAAGGAGAATGTTGGTTGCCAAAAGCTGGAGGGGGGAGGGAAATGGGGAGTTGTTGTTCTAATGAGATTAAAGGTTTGATCATACAAGATGAGACAGTTGTAGAGATATTCTCTACAACACTGTGCTTAGTTCACAATACTGTACCATACACTTGAAAATGGAAGAAGGAAGATCTTATATTATGTGTTTTTAATACAATAAAAAAGAATGTATAAGTAAGTCTAAGCTAATAATAGTACCCATGTTAATACAAAAAGTACTGTATTGAGCCAAAGCTTAATAGAATCCAGAAACACATATTTTTTTTCCCTCAGTGATCTTTGCTTATACATATGTTCACATAGAACTCTACACATAATTTTATTATTATATTTTTGTAGGAAAATATCATTATTGAAATGTGTGTATGACATTGCTATCTCCTAGCTCTTCCTTCTCCCTTGGAAATGCTTATTTTTTAAAACACAGTGTTTCTGTTAACAAATGTCTTTAGGACTTAGAACTTCCTGGCCCATTGCTGATCGAATGTATGGCAAAGGGAAAGTGTCTTCATCGCTCTGTGCCTAAAAGAATGAAGTTTCTTCATATGTTCACTAGAGTTAGTTACTTTTCCATATTTTATGGGAGATTTTGGACAAAGTTAATAAGACTAATCCATGTAAATGTATTAAAGAAGTGTATGGCCTGTAAAACACACCCTGTAAATGACATTTCTAATTATGCTTCCCCAAAGTATAGTATGATAAAGTCAGCTTGCTCTGACCTCAGTACTACCAGAGAGCAGAGTGCTTGCTAAGCCAGCATCAAAGCATGAGTCATCTCATGCTTTTACTATAGATAACTTGACTGGCTCATGCTCTGATCAATACGTGGCCCAATCTATTGTGACTCAGTAACAAATGGCCTATCACTTAGAATGCTTTCACTTGCAAAAACCGTCTTTAAATATCAAGAAATGTATTGTATCACATAAAAAGAATTAAGAGGGCAGTTTGTGAGATTTATTTAGCGATTCAATGAAGTCAGCAAAGCCATATGTCTTTCTGTCTTTGTATTTGACTACATTTTGTGCATAATCTTTGTCTTCATGTTGTTCTCATAATCATCACAAGATGACTGCAAGAAACGGAGCGGCAGACTTGATAGATATATGATCTACAGGAGGGAGAGAGACGCTTATCTCCCAGCATGTACATATGTCTTTCCTTTCTGTTTGACTGGGTTCTTTAGGGAAAGAATCCACTCTTGGATGACAGGAAAATTCAAATTGATTGACTTACTCCAATCAGGATTCCCTCTGATATTGAAGAATGACGAATATCTGAACAAACCCGGGATAGAGTCAAGAAGAAAGAAATGAGGATGCATGCAGGTTAGTCTGCCTACCATATTGGCTAAGCTCAATTTCCCTGAAAATACACTGCAAAGCAGTGTATGTAGGAAAGAAACAGTTCAGGTTAACATCTTAGAAGGATCAATTTATCAGGTAATTATATGAGGTTTCATTCACTTCTGGCTTTGTAGTATATATATCTCACAAGGATTTTGAAAATATTTCTCCCCAAATTATAGGCTAAGTTATATAAATATTAAATATAACATATATGTAAGTCAAAATAATTTAATTTTATTTATTAAACTTATTCCTTTCTTGTTTATTTGTTTTTTTTCTCAGAGCTAACAATATATCTAGAATCTAGATGTTGGCAGGATGTATTATAAATTGAGTTTATAAGTATTCTTATTTTAAAAATTATTAGTGAACTTGAAACTGCACTGACAATGATTTAAATTTTACAATATTTTTCTGCACTTTACAAAATACTAAAAGTATATTTAGAACTAGCTACATAGTCAGTTGGAAGAAAGTGTGAAGGAACAAGAGTGTAGGTGGTGAGCGAATGTCTGTTAGTACATGATTGGACTTTGAGTGTATTTTAATATACTGTGGGTGTATCAGTTAAAAGACTAATTGTTAGCTTAAGAGAAGAAATGGAGACAAGTTTAAAAACAAAATCATGAGAATCATTGATCAGTTCTCTTTTATAATAAAAGAAAATGTGATTCAGATATTTAGATTTTGAAGTAGGTTTCAGGGACTTATTCAAAGTTCTGTGATATTCTTTTACCTATATTTAGTATAAAAGCAGTCACTAGTCTCAGCATAATTATTCCATTCCATATAATTTCATTGCTCTTGGTCTGAACAGTGACAAACGAATTATTTCTGCCCAGATTTTCAAGGATTAACAACTCAGTTGATGACACTCTCATGGGCTACACCTCAGCAGCCATTGTTCAGAATGTAGACTCTGCAAGATCAAAGTACAAGCAAGATTATTTAGATTAAAAGAACATCTCTAAGCTTCATGAGCTTGTGGGTAAAAAATGGAATCAAATTAATCTTTTGACCTCTAGAGCTAAATATCTTAGGCTCATTGAGGTCTCTATTCATAGTAACCCCAGGACCGTGATCGCCCTCTGAAGTGCGCTATGTTTGCTGTCTAGGGCTGCTGTAATAAAGAACCATTAGCTGGTGGCTTGGGACAACAACATGTATGATCTCATAGTGCTGGAGAAAGAAAGAAAAGTCGCTCAGTCGTGCCCTACTCTTTGCGACCCCATGGACTGCAGCCTACCAGGCTCTTCCGTCCATGGGATTTTCCAGTCAAGAATACTGGAGTGGGTTGCCATTTCCTTCTCCAGGGGATCTTCCCGACCCGGGGATTGAACCCTGGTCTCCTGCACTGTAGGCAGACGCTTTACCATCTGAGCCACCAGGAAAGTCCTGGTGCTGGAGGCAAGAAGTAAAAAATCAAGGTTTCAGCAGGGCCATGCTTCTTCTGAAAGCAGCAGAAATGGACCAGTCCCTGATGTTTTGGAAGCATCAGGCATTTCTTGCTCATAGATGCCTTTCTTCCTGAATCTCTTCATATTAACTCTCTGTGTACATATTTCCCTTCTTATTAGGATACCAGTCCTACTAGATAAAACTCTATCCTAATGACCCCATTTTAATTACAGGACTCATAAAAATCCATTAAAAAAAAATCTTATTCTGAGGTACTAGTGATGAAGACTTGGGGGAACAATTCAACTCATAGGACATGCTTTCTTGCCTTGGTATCAGTGGGCATCTCCCAGTCACATCTGACACAAGATGCCTAGAGGTACCACCCACCTGCTTTTCCATACATATTCTGGTTCAACCCACCGCTTAGTGGCAGATCTGTTCAACGACTATTCACTAAATGACTACTATGTGATAACACTGGGAATGATTCAGAAAACAATAATGAAATGGTTGTTGCCAACGAGTAAACAAATAATAGAATAATAAGAAATGAAGTTACCTATTTTGAAGACCATGGTAGGGTGTAGGGAAAGAGAATAAAGGTGGTAGGGGGAACTCACATAGGGTCACCACGAAAAGTCACCCTGAGGTAACATTTTAACCTAGACCTAAAGGGCAAGAAACAATCAGCAGAATGTAAAAACCAGATAATTTCTTATGCTAGGCAGAGGAAATAGTATATGCAAAAAATTCCATGGTAGGAGAGAACTTGGTTTAGTTTAAGATATAAAATGCAAATAAATAGTCTAGATTTTTGCTATATCCATTTTACAGAGTGATATAATAATATTCCCTAATTTACACAGCAAAGAAAAGCAGAATTAGGATTGAATCTGGTTTTCTCTCATCAGTGTGTCCTCCCCCCCGCGCTGATTGATGACTGACTCCTCCTGGGTATGGCTCTCTTTCACTTGATCCCTTCTCCTTGTCCAGATGATTGCCACCGAGCTGTGAGAATCCTGCAGCAGCCTTCCCATCTCCAGTCCTCTCATTTAAAACTCATTTTTCATAATTCCAGCAAGAGAAGCAGACAACTGAATCTCAGCTTAATGCCCTCTGCTGAATCCACAACTTCTACAACATAACTATAGAAGGCTCCTTACTGTGATCCATATGAACGGCCATGCTGTAATTTCTGTTCCCAATGGGTAACTCTCTGCCACTTCTGCTATCAACTTAAAACATCCCTGACACTTTTTGAAGTCCTTTTCATTACTTTCTCATTTGTACCTCTAGCCTACACTCATATTGTTGCCATAGTCTTGCCATAGTTATTTTTAGTGAACTCTCATTAATTCTTTAGGGGCTTCCCAGGTGGCGCTAGTGGTAAGGAACCTGCCTGTCAATGCAGGAGACATGCGTATTGGATCTCTGGGTTGGAAAGATCCCCTGGAGGAGGGCATGGCAACCCACTCCAGAATTCTTGCCTAGAGAATCTGCATGGACAGAGGAGCCTTGCAGGACACGGGGTGAGCTACAGTCCATAAGGTCTCACAGAGTCAGGCACAACTGAAGCAACTGAATATGCACACACACAGGCACACTTATTAATCTAACTGACATGCTTCCCAGAAATTCTTGACTAAACTACATGGCCTTCCTTGAGGTTTCCATGTGCAAATACCTATCTTTGGAATTAGTACATAGCTGTATTATAATTTGTTTTGGGGTATCTGTTCTCTCAATGAGAACACTTTCAGGGCAAGTGCTTTCTTCATTTTTGTATGTTTCCAAAACAGTTTCTGCAACGCAGTGGATGTTCATCAATTTTCTGCTGAGTATGCGGATAAATGGCACTATCCAAAATATAGTTAAGAAAGAAACTTCCTAAGTGTGAAGTTATGCCACAACCATTTTATTCTAATTCATTTCTTTTCTTCTTGCTTAAAACATCTTTCCTGTACCAGTAACTTCTGAGATTCAGAGACTTGATCATACTGATTTGTTTTCCTGAAAATAGCAACTCTAAGAAGTTTTGAATAGCAATTCTCATTGGAACTTGTTCCCATTACTTCAAACTCAACCTGAACCCAAGTACAACTTCCCATAGGGAAATCATAGCCTCTCTCTGCCTCTGGATGATGGTGTTTGTACACAATAATATCTCAAAGGTTTCTCCAAAATGTGTGAGTACATCTTACTGAATTGTCATAGTGAACCCAGGTGTCTTCAGTTAGACTGTTCCAGGATTACAGTTCCTAAATCTATTTCCAATATTTAAACCAGGTGTTGCCTGTACATTGTACATCTCTGTATCTTCCTATATAGTTCAGAGCATGCAGTATCACAGGGAATGTATAAATAGACTCAGTCAAATTTAAGGGCTCCAAGATCTATTAATGCTTGTGAAGCCTGTTAAAGAATATTTCTCTTCAGCACAGCATATGTACAAGATTATGTACTTGGAGAGGAGAAGCAGCCTTTAGGCAAAACTGTAAGGCCTTGCAGCTCATTCATTTTGAGACAGCACCCAGCAAGGTGTGCCCATTGCTGTGCTACATTCTGTGGCTATTCTGGGGACAAGCGTCAGAATATGTTTCATGAGCACAGGTGTATTCCATTTGTGACAGCGTCTGCAGAACAAAGGAGGGCATTGAACGAAAAAAAGAACAGAGTCTTCTACTAACTTCAGTGAGGCTACCACTCAGAGAGGCTTATCTTGGCCCATCCCTGAATACAGCCCAGTAATGCTCCCAAGAGCAATATCCAGATAACAAGTGATTTCAAATCCAGAACAACCCTATTCTTAGTTCAGTCACTCAGTCGTGTCCGACTCTTTGTGACCCGATGGACCATAGCATGCCAGGCCTCCCTGTCCATCACCAACTCCCGGAGTTCACCCAAACCCATGTCCATCGAGTTGGTGTTGCCATCTAATCATCTCATCCTCTGTTGTCCCCTTCTCCTCCTGCCCTCAATCTTTCCCAGCATCAGGGTCTTTTCAAATGAGTCAGCTCTTCGCATCAGGTGGCCAAAGTATTGGAGTTTCAGCTTCAACATCAGTCCTTCCAATGAACACCCAGGACTGAACTCCTTTAGGATGGACTGGTTGGATCTCCTTGCAGTCCAAGGGACTCTCAAGAGTCTTCTCCAACACCACAGTTCAAAAGCATCAATTCTTCAGCACTCAGCTTTCTTTATAGAGCAACTCTTACATCCATACATGACCACTGGAAAAACCATATCCTTGACTAGCCCTTGCTTAAATTGGATTGATGTTGCAAAAGCAGTTAGTCTTAAGGCTATTTATTAAATTGCGGCTCAGCTGGTAAAGAATCTGCCTGCAATGTGGGAGACCTGGGTTCAATACCTGGGTTGGGAAGATCCCCTGGAGAAGGGAAAGGCTAGCCACTCCAGTATTCTGGCCTAGAGAATTCCATGGACTGCACAGCCCATGGGGTTGCAAAGAGTCAGACACAACTGAGCGACTTTCACTCACTCACTCACAGATGGAAACTTGCTCACCAAGGCCACAGCAACTAGGATTAGAGGTGGGGGGTGGAGTGGCAGCATTCAAAGGACGTAAGAGAAGACAAGCACAGTAGTCTTTGGCTCTGATTTTTACCCCATGGATTACAGGAATATTTCCTTTGCCAGGTAGAGCTTAATGTGTTCCAGCTTCTCCTTGGTGGATGCCAGTGCTGCCACTTCGGTGGTTCTGAGACTCTCCCTTCCCTGTATCTCCTCTATCTGCATCACACTGTTGAGACTGTACGGCTCAGCACATCATTCTCACAGCTGCCTGCAATGACCTCATGAGACACAAGGATGCCCACACTGGTCTAGTTCCTTGAATTAAATTTTGAGTGATGCTTTGGATGAAATGGGGAAAGGCTTTGCTCCCATAAAAATGATAAATTTTAATTCTTTCTGGATTTAAACAAAAGAGTAGCCTTGATTGCCCAACTTCATAGAGTTCCTGTCCCTAGGAATCTAAGATAAATTTTCCAAATACTAAACTGGAGAACATACGAATTGTATTACAAAGTGTCTGAAGTAGAAACATCCCTCCCAGGCGTTAATCAACTCCTGTCCAAGAGTTAAGAACAAACATCATTTTCTTTCTGCCTTCCAGTAAATTGCCTAACCACATTTTATACTTTCAGAGGAATGGGTATTCTCCCTTGCTAAAAATATCTTAATCCTGAGTCCTAAGAATATCATTTTGATAATTTTGTTTTAAGTTTCTGATGTAAGCTATTATTTTCTCTTCTGAAATATTAAGTGTGCATAATATCTTTCCATGTAACATAAATACCAAGTATATAATAAAGTAATTGATAATAACAGCAATTTTAAAAAGTTTTTAAAACTGTGGAAATAGTTTCAAACTTAAAGAATAGTTGCAAGTAGAATAGTATAAAGAACACCCATATACCATTAAATATGGATTCATCTATTATTATCTTATTCCATTGGCTTCATCAATTGCTACATAGATGGCTGAATGGATAGTTGGTTGAACAGATACATAGGTATATAGAATGTATATTAACTTTTCATAAATATTTGTAGTTGTTAAATACAGCTATGACCTTTACTCCTAAATATTTTGTGTGAATTTTTCTAAGAATAATCATAATACAGCAATCAACCTCCCTTAATATAACAGGGATATATCAAATAAATCTAAAATAAATCTAACTTGTCTTCTCTACTTCAACTTTTCATTTGAGCCAATAATATCCTTTATAGTATTTTCCACTTCTCCACTACAGGACCTGGTCTAGTTCATGTAGTTTATGTGGTTGGCATGTACCTTTAATCTCCCTTAATCTGGAATATTTCTGGAATTTTTCTTTGTCTTCTATCACCCTAGCATTTTTGAAGAATACAATCCCTTTCTTATTTTTCTTATATAAAAGCGTGTGTCTTCTCACTGTCAATTTGTCTGATGTTTAGGTTTACGTTACATATTCTCAGCTGGACCACAACATAGGTGATATCATACTGGGAGATACACAATGAATGGCATTCTGTCTCTCACTGGTGATATTCATTTTTATCCTCCAATCAAAATGTAGCCTGATTTCTCCACCATAAAAAAATATTCTTTTTCTTTTGAAACTGATTAGCAGTTTGTGATGAGATGATTCCCAATGATGCAAATGTCCAGCTGCTCATCAAATTTAGCAGTTAGTAATGTTTACAAAATGCTAATTTTCCAACTCCTGCATACCTTCTGGATTACCACTTCATTCTTATCAACCTATGGTGTGTAGGTTTCCTCCCTTCTTTCCGACTTATTGATTTATCTACTTATTATTTGTGTGGACTTAGGATTTCCTTTTTTAATGGTTTTAAAATTACTATGGTTCTAAATAGTACTTATGATCAAATTGCCCCAGATTTGGCCAGAAAGAGCCTATTCATCAGGTTCTCTATCCTTTCGGTATACCATTATCTTTCTCTCTCTCTCTCTCTTTTTTATTTTTTATTTTTTTGAGCTTTTCCAAACTTTCCAAAAAAAAATAAATAAATAAGATCTTCTGTGCTGCTCATACCTACCCTGCCCAAGCCCTGGAATCAGCCAACTCTCCCAGGAGTTAGAGTCCTTTTACCAATAAATAGTATTAGAGACCAAGATCTGGGTACTAGGTGTGCCAGACTGGAGTGTCTTTGCTTCTTGGTGCTTACAAAAGAAGGCAGAACTAGGAAATACATACATGTATATAGACAAATACGGGCTTTCTAGGTAACGCTAGTGGTAAAGAACCGATCTGCCAATGCACAAGACACAAGAGATGTGGGTTCGATCCCTTGGTTAGGAAGATCCTCTGGAGGAAGGCATGCAACCCACTCCAGTATTCTTGCATGGCGAATCCCATGATCAGAGAAGCCTGGCAGGCTACCGTCTATAGGGTTGCAAGAGTCAGATACGACTGAAGTGATTTAGCATACACACACACACACACAAATACACAGACTAATTTACAAATACACAAATATACCTACATAAATACATGCATACATATACTTGTGAATATATTCAAGCATATGAACATATATATTCACATTGTAACAATTGTGAGCTCATATCCACACTCCAGTATTCTTGCTTGGAGAATCCCATGGACAGAAGAGCCTGGCAGGCTACATAGTATGGGGTCACAAGAGTTGGACACGACTAGGAGTCTAAACACACAGCATATACATCCGTACTCCAGCTCCAATTCATCAGCACAGGGACTTCATTGCCTTTTCTCATTTCATATTTTTAGGTTTCCTCTTCCTGAGTGTAAACTTGATATAACAATATCAACATATTTATTTGCTCATTTATATATCCAAAATCATTTTAGAATTATCTATAACAAAATGGTTTTAATTAGAAAAATGATACACTCCTTTCCCTGGTGCTGTTCCGCTCCTCCCTGACACTTTACTTTTTTATTTCCATAGCCATAGGAAGCAGAAAAAATACTTTGATTCCATCCAGGTCCAACAGTATTATTGTATAGTCTTGTATCTAGGAATATTTATCTTGTTACTAAGGAGAAAAGTGGAAATGAATGTGATCACCCTTTTCCCTGTGCCCAGTATTAATTTTGAAGGGCAGAGGTTTTGGAATTGGTTTGAGAAAAATGGATTGTAGAGGAAGCATCTGTACCTCTCATAAGTCTAGAGGTGAGGTCCTGAGATATGCAAACCAGTTTGTATTTTATATCTGTTTAAAGATTTCAACTTATCTGATTTTCTTTCTACCTAAATGTGTTTTGCTTAAGTTCTAAATGACTGGAGAGGGAAGGTCGCACATAAACTTGGATGGAGTAGTTTAAATGCTAATCCCCAGTCTTTGTGCAAAGAAGGGGCATTTAATACATTTAATAGTATTGATATAACAACAGAAGCTACCATGAAACAACACTTCCTAAAGCATGATTCCTAGAATACTAATTATATGGGAACATTATTATGACTACTTGAAAATTAGATTTAGAAAATTTGTGGTCAAACATACTATTTTTTCTCCCAAGAATTTGTAGGGTCCTTATTTTGATAATGTACACTATGAAATGTCAAGAGAAAACAGAACTCATCAGGTCTCTATACCATATTTTAAAGCTAATTATTTGTCTGTGGATTATCTCACATAGAATCAATAGTCAAAAAACACACTTTGGTGATGCTGTAAGAAAGCATGGTGGGAAAATTTGATCAATTTTTTCTTGGTAGGAAAGTAGGCTGTGATGCTGATTAAATTGAGCCACATTTAAAAACTATTTTATACATAGTGAAGTCAGAAAGAGAAAAGCAATGATCATATATTAACACATATATATGGAATCTAGAAAGATAGTACTAATGAACCTATTTTCAAGGCAGCAATGGAGATGTAGACATAGAGAAAAGACTTGTGTATACAAGGGGGAAGAAGAGGGTGAGATGAATAAAGAGTAGCATGAAAACATATATTCTACCATATGTAAAATAAGTATCCAGTGGGAATTTGCTGTATGACTCAGGAAACTCACATTGGTGCTCTGTGACAACCTAGGGAGTAGGATGGACTGGGAGGCGGGAGGGAGGTTCAAAAGAGAAGGGGCATATGTATATCTCTGTCTGATTCATGTTAATATATAGCAGAAATCAGTACAATACTGTAAAGAAATAGTATAGTTGAAGAATAGTATCCTTCAATTAAAAACAAATTAAAAAAAAAAGATAACATAAAAAATAAATTGAGATATCAAAAAAAAAATTGGGGGGCCTAGGTGACATGGGCTGGTCATCTTGAGCATACAGAGACAGGAGACAGATCCCTTCCAAGCTCAGTTCAGTTGCCCAGTTGTGTCTGACTCTTTGTGACCCCATGGACTACAGCACCCCAGGCTTCCAAAAAGCAGGGCCAAAACTGAAAGTCAGAAAAGCTGAATATGTTCAAAGAGTGAGGACATGGCGTGAAAAAATAAAGTTCGTGAAAACAGAAAGAGAAGAGAAGTAAGGCACAAAAGTGGAAATTAAATGACTAGGTTACAAGCTTCACTCATATACAAGGAAAGAGGTACAGAGATTCCTTATTTCAAGTCACAGTCACTTGGTACCTGAATTAAAAGGAACAGGGTCAAGGAAAGTATTTCTTGATATTTTATCAAACCAGAAGCTATGTTTTACTAACATGAAAAGTTATTTTCTAGTCACCCAAATTTAGGGTGGGATATAAAACCTAGGCACAGCAGCTTCACTGAGAGCAGAAGCTATCCTAGGGGATCAGCAAGTAGCTGCCATCAGTTGCTGGCAAAGAATCACATCTCAAGTTCCAGAGCACATAGGTCTGAGCTCTAGCAATTAGGAACAGAAATAGCCCAAATTACATCAATACAGAAGTTGTACTTAAAAATCTGAGCTTGAAGCAACTGCAGTCAGGGAGAATAGAACTCACGGCATCTGACTGAGAGAGATCATGGTGGACCAGAGATGGAAACCAGGACCCGGAAGGTGGCCTTTCCCTGGGCTGATCTTGGCTAGGCCCGGCATCACTTCCCAAGGAAGAGGCACTGGGGTTAACAAGAGAAGCATTCTCTAGTCAGACGATTTTATGCTTAATTACTTAATAAAGAGTATAGAGATTGTTCCAAACGTTGCACTCAGTCTATACTAAAAAATCTTTCCGTTTTATAAGATCCAAAAAATGACCATGCCAAATGACTTCTCGGAAATGTCAAGCATTATCAACTGCCTTTAGGATTCTAGCGACCAGGAAAGAGAAGCCAAGCAAACCATTTCCCCTATATAGAGAAGCCTGACTGACATTTCCTCCTCTCTGTACATCACACATGCTTCATAGGCTTTCATGAGAGAGATCCTTGCTGACCCACTGTTAGAAGTATCCGTTCTTTCAATAGTGAAGCACACTGCGGCATCAGCATCTAAGACATCCAGAAGGCAGGCAGGTCTTAGGCTTCTAGAAGTTCTTGTTAGTTAACTGTGCCCAGCCCATGGCTAGAGCTCCAGAAAGCTGGAGGTATGGGTTGGCATGTAACTGGATTAACATTTCAAAGACTAAAATATTAAAATACCAAAATTAACAACAACCAAAAGGAATAGTTTGAACTAGTTTTCCTAAATTTAGTTCAGGCAAATGAAATGATACCCTTTGGTGGCTCTGCCACTTAAGAGGTGGTTGGGTGATCATACAGATTTTATTTGACCTCTTTGAGCCTCTGATATCTATCAGGGCCCACCTTCTTCCTCTCACTTAGTGGACTTGCCACAGAGGTCTCCTTTCAATGACTTAAACCCACTGTGTTCTTTCCCACCCTGTGGCCTTCACACATACAGTTTCTTCTACCGGGAACACTCTTCTGTAGCTTGTCCTATTGCTGGTCCCTTCTTGTCTTTCAGATCCTTGCTTTTCAAAGAGGACTCTCTTAACCCTGGTCCTACATCATCTCCTTCTATTATAACACTCCTTTTCTAATTTCTTTATAGGGTAAATCACAATTTATAGTAATATATTATTTGTGCTGATTGACTCCTTTCTTGCTTAACTTCCCTATGATCCTATAACTGTTCACAAAGGCAGGGACTTCATATCATTCACCACTGCACACCTGCTGTGCTGCATACTCTCTGCCACACATGGTGTTCAATATGCATTTGCTGAATACATGAGGATGATAAACTACTTGGCAGGCTTGTTTGGAGAGTAAAATGAATGAGATGTATGTAAAGGATCTAGCTCCATTCTCGGCCCATAGTTAGTATCAATAAATATCAATACCCTCCTCGAGTGTGGTGCTCATAGAATGAAAACTTAGATGACATAGAATGTCCAGGAGCAAAATTTACCTGTAGTTGCTAAAGATCACTGCTGATGCTTGGAGGCTCTGAAAGAAGAAGAATATTATTTGCAAATACTTTATGATATCACAAAACACTCCAATACCTAAAGTTGGTAGAATTACCTTTCCCCATCTGCCTTTTCATGTTTTAAAGCCGATGGGTAACAGAAAGCTAGAAATACAAGATATATTTATTGTGTGAAGAAATATTAACCATGCTATTTGACAAGCTATAAATTGGAACCAGACTTCTGAATTTCCAGCCTGAGCTAATTATTGTTTTTTTCCAATGAAAATATACAATTCACTTTGCAAAGATTGAGCTATATTTCAGCAAGGCTAAAAAGTATAAAATTTTCCTCTTTTGCTTCTTCTGAGGAAAACAAACTTCTGAGGAAGTTTGTTACAAAAGGTTCTTTAACTCTCCACTAGCAAAAGTTCTATCTTTAGAGAAAAATTCTGATTAAGATCATCAAATGAGACACAAACCTATTGGTACTGTTTTGGCAGAAAGAACTGTAGAATTAGCAACAATACTTGCTTTTGGTCAATTTACACAAATAAAGGAAATTCATTTTATTTTTGGACCAAAAAAATCAATGAAAGTAAACTCTGATATTTGTTGATATCCTCAGAGAAATAAATACTGAACATAAAATCATTGATTTTTTTTTTCTTCTGCAAAGTGAAAAGGGACCAAAGGGATTGCTTTACAGTCCTCCAATTTACAATTGAGGAAACAGACCTCAAGAAATTAGGTGAATGTCATGGGCTTCCTGGGTGCTGCTGTGGTAAAGAACCCGTCTGCCAATACAGGAGACATGAGAGAGACAGTTTCAATCCCTGGGTTAGGCAGATCCCCTGGAAGAGGGCACAGCAACCCATTTCAGTAGTCTTGCCTGGAGATTCCCACAGACAGAGGAGCCTGGCAGGCTACAGTCCAGAAGTTTGCAAAGAGTCAGACATGACTGAAGTGACTTAACAGGCATGCACTAGGTAGAAATGGATCACACTCATCATTCAAATCACCAAGTCCACTGGTCTTCTGTGATTTATTTTCTCTGCCTTGGCCTACTTTTCCATCAGAATAATTGTTCCTAACTTCTTTGCCATTCAGCGTTTGCTCTGGGACCAGATTCTTTACCAGATGGCCCAGAGATTGAAGTCTAAAATAAAGTTACATTCTTCTAGAAAAATTTGTATTGTTTATTTCCATTATTGCTAATAATATGTGCTTGTTTTTTTCCCCCCCCTTCACTCACTTGCTGTGAAAATACTCGCTCCAAAATAAATTCTCAATCAAGTCTATTCTCTTCTCAGTGTCCAGGAATAAGCAGTCTTCAGGCACACTGAGGAAAAGAATCTTGTCATCCTCCTCTACAGATTTCTCTTTTCCAAAGTATGAAAGTTAGAAAAGAAGGACTGGCAGGGCCTGGGGCTGTCAAATGAATATTCTTTATCCAGTGCAAATGCTTTTGCCTATGTACAGAAATCCTTCCATATCAGAATCAAGGAGCAAATCATAAGGAGGAATTCTAAAGTGGGAGTGTATGTAACTGTGAAGAGCTTATTAGCTCAAGTTGGCAGGTACTCTGTGGGGGCACCCTCTTCTTTCCATTCATTTAGAAAGCAGGAAGGGAGAGCAGTGATATGCCATCCAAGGAAAATGCTCAGTGATATCATGGGAAAATTTGCAGCCTGATTTCCAGAAGTAGGATACTACTGCTCCTTCAAATGGAGACAGTGATAGATATGAAAAGATTTCAGTTAAGAGTATGCACTTAGGGTTTACAACGTGCCAGGCTCTGTACCAGAGACTAGAGCCACAGGGACAAACAACACATGTTTACCTGGAGGCTGCATATGATGTTCTGGATCTGCCCTAGGGTTTGGAGACTTCCCTCATTAGAAACAAGTCCTTTATTTCATATCAATAACTATTAATATTTCTTGATTATCTACTCTGCCCAGGGAAATACAAAAAGTCCTTATGATCAAACTCTACATTACTTTGCCAAAAAGGTCTGTCTAGTCAAAGCTTTGGTTTTTCCAGTAGTCATGTATGGATGTGAGAGTTGGACTATAAACAAAGCTGAGTGCTAAAGAATTGATGCTTTTGAACTGTGGTGTTGAAGAAGACTCTTGAGAGTCCCTTGGACTGCAAGGAGATCAAACCAGTCAATCTTAAAGGAAAGCAGTCCTGAATACTCATTGGAAGGACTGATGCTGAAGCTGAAATTCCAATCCTTTGGCCACCTGATGCGAAGAACCGACTCATTGGAAAAGATCCTGATGCTGGGAAAGATTGAAGGTGAAAGGAGAAGGGGACGACAGAGGATGAAATGGTTGGATGGCATCACCAGCTCAATGGACATGATGTTGAGTAAGCTCCAGGCGTTGATGATGGACAGGGAGGCCTGGCATGCTACAGTCCATGGGGTCGCAAAGAGTCAGACATGACTGAGCGACTGAACTGAACTGAGCTAATGCAGTATAGGTGGGGAGCCAAGAAACTTAAACAGGCAGAAAAAGATAAATTAATAATGAAAGTAAGTGGTAACTTCTGACATTCTAGAATGTTTTATATCTTGATTTAAGTGAGGGTTACCTTGGTGACTACCTATGTAAAATTTCATCAAGCTATGTAGTTGGATATGCATACCATTTAAAGATTAAAATAATGGAAGACTTTACTTGTTTTACACTTATATAAATCCTCACCAATTACCATAAACTATTTGAATCTTTTCACAGAGATATACAAAATTACCAGAATATAAAATAAATAAGGGAGAAAGCTGAAGGAAAGAAAAATAAAGACAGAAATAAAAATAATAAGCTGAAGTTAATGCTGTTACCCCCCTGTTACCCCTCAAATACATGCTGTTAAGTCTCATTGCTTGTGGTGGGCTGAAATTCTGGCTCTGAGCCTATGAAAAGAGGGAGACATGACTCACGATGACCACAAGATAAAAACAAAACAGCAGCTCAGGAGAAGCCCAGCTATTCCTGGTTTGGAGGACTGAGAGACCTTTTTCCCTTGGGCCTACATGAAAATGACACCGAGAAATATACTGAACTATGTTCCCAACAATATCCATACCATAAATTTAATATTGCTTTTCATTGATTGTTGTCACATAGAGTGTTTTTTTTTTTTTAATGTGGGGCAGTGATATAACAACGGAGCATAGTTCATTAAAAGCAGCAACACAGGGGCTAAAATAAAAAATACCAGGCAAGGAAGTATTTTACAAAATAGAATTCTACAAAATAGAAAGCAGAAACGATATTCTCGGAGTTTCAAAGCAGGGGAGCAGTCATCTGGAGAACTTCAGAAAGGCTTCACAGAGAAGGGGATTTCAACTGGGCCTTGAATAAAAACCAGAAGACATCAGATAAGTTGACAGCAAAAAAGAAGCCATCCCTAGTAGTAGGGGACCGGCACAAGCCAAAAGGTGAAAGAAAAAATGCGATAGGAAAATGTAAGGAAACAAGAAGGCCAGAGTGGTTTATTACATAAAATGGTTAAAAAGACAAAAATGAGATGTTGAGGCTAGAACTTGGAGGTACCAGAAGCTGGGTTAAAAGGTTAATTCTTTATCTGAAGGACAAAGGGCAGGATACTAACATTTCAGATTTCTGAAAGAGGAGTGTTATAATAAAAGCTGTTTTTAGGAAGATTAATCTGACCATCCTTGGCTTTTTGAGAAAAGCAGAAGGAAACTAAATTAGAGGGCTCTTCTCCAAGGCTCTAGACAATACCTCTGTGATGAAACATGGACACATCCTCATTTTACCTGTAGTCAGGGTTGAAGGATCGGCTGAAAGTTATTGTCTCCAAGGCAACAATGAGGAACACACCCATAGCCATCAGTTAGTTCCCTCTCCTGGGCCATAATTTAAATTTAGGCTGTGGTTTGAAACAACAACATAAAGCAGCTAAGAAGAGCAGGAAGGAAGTTTTGGATCTTTCTCATAGAAACATGGAAAAGAAGGGAGAGATGGAAAACAAAACATTTTAGAAGGGAGTGGAAAAGATGACCCCCTCATGGCACTTAATGCATACAGGGCATGTTTATGCTTAAAACCCAAGAGCAGGACTGCCTTCCTGGCCTCCCCACTGGGCAGGAAAGATGTTATGCAGACCTGTATAAAGGGGGCATCCCTCCCTCACTTGGCTCTAGTTGCTATTTACCAGGCAAACACTCAGAGGCTCTAACTGTGTTCTTTTAAAAGAAAAAGCCAGTTGCCGGCTGTTTCTGGATCCAATGCCTGCTGACAGCA
Organism: Capricornis sumatraensis; assembly: GCF_032405125.1. Taxonomy (NCBI): domain Eukaryota; kingdom Metazoa; phylum Chordata; class Mammalia; order Artiodactyla; family Bovidae; genus Capricornis; species Capricornis sumatraensis. Next base: position 38,899,484 of record NC_091074.1, on the reverse strand, counting down.
GTAGAGCGGCACATACCACCCTATGCGCTACGCCTCCATTCCTTTCTGTGTTTGCAAAGCTGGTATGCCTCACCAGACATATTCACTGTTCTCTACCATGCACAAAACCCTCAGATTCCTTTCTGAAATGGCTTTGTGTCTCTGTGTACTTGAACCTCTAGGTCACTGATCATGAGCCTCCCACTCATCACCTGAAGAAAGTTTAAACAAATGCAAAGGCATAAAAATCTTGCTCTACCCTGAGCTGGCTGACTAGTATTTTATATATATATAGTTTTGTTTAAAACTGGGGGAAAAAAATCTCTGTCTTGGAAATGAGCATGGCAAGAGGCTCTACCTGCTGGCATAGGTGGCTTCTGAAAAGCAGAGACCCATCATTTCAAATTGGAAATAACATCCACTCCTAGTCTTCCTGGGCCCAAACGCTCCCATTGGGAACTTTGAAAGACAGCACAATGGCTATCATGCCCACGGACATGCCTTGGTTTCTCTACTTTTCCACCTATTAAAACAGTCTATAGGTCAAATACTTCTGCTGTCATAGAAAAAGCTCCTGACAGATTCAGAATACTTGAACTCTAATTCCAACTCTACCGCTTACTATTATTACAGTGGCATTGGCTAAATATTTACTTTTCTTTAATTTTTCAGTTTTCAACTGTAAAATGGGAATTACTGTTCTTTTCTTGTCCATTTTACATGTTGACATCGATAATTGAATGGCGATTATTCAGGACATGAAAGACTTCAAAGTCGTAAAGCCTTGTACAAACAAACTGGGAAGATTTTAGCTTAGTGGATCTTTGCTGGAAAGAAGAGGTTTTAGAAAACCTCTTATTGGAGGGAAGCTTTTCTGTTAGGGTACTTTCTCTGGGGTCTTGGATTTTTGTTGACAAGAGGAGATTCTTCAAAGTATAGCTTCATTGTGACATTGCTCCCACCTCATGCTGTGATTATTCTGCTACTCTGTGAAAGAACTGGGAAGTTTGCTGAAAAAGCCAACCTCCCTCTTGAACTTTACATCCTCTGTAGGGCAAATAATGAAAAGGGTCCCTTCCTCTTAAATTTATGCATTGTCTCTTTTCCATCCTGTTAGCCACATATATTTGAGGACTGGAAGGGAACCTGGGGATTTCATATGGCAGCCCTCACACCTGAAAGAGGAGTAAGAGGCAGCTATGAGCGTGAGGGGCTTAGAGTTACACAGCTAGCCAATTGGGCTAACACAGTTCTCAAGCTCACAGAGGGCTGGGGTCTAAACTTAGCTGAATTTAGAAAACTGGGTAGCTCTGAGATAGTTACTCACCTTCCTATGACTTTGTTTACTCATTTAAAAATAGAAATGGAAAATGATCCAATCTCAAAGCCCTCTAGGGTAGAACTGGCAAGAAGAGAACATGCTTTGTCAATTTACATCCCTGTATAAATTATTATTTATAATTATTATAATTTAAAATATTAAAAGCCAGAATTAAAGCCTAAGTTTTAGGATAGTTACATGAATATAATTAACTTATTTTATATACTTTATATATATTACTATTATATATTATATATAATAGTGTATATATATACAATAGTATGTATAATATATATATTATAGTAATATAATTTTGTAACATATAGTACATATATCCTATGCTTATAACAGAATATAATACTAGAGCTAGCTGCATGTATTATATTAATGTTTCAGTAATATATCAATCATATCTTAAAATACATTCAGATGTGGTAGCAAAACTGAGCAGGAATGACAGAAGGTTCACATTTTACTATCCCAGACACTCACAATCTCCACCACCATGTAAATCCCAAATATAGTGGTGCATTTATTACAATTGATGAACCTACACTGACACATCATTATTACCCAGAGTCCACTTTCCATTGGCGTTCGTTCTTGGTGGTGTATATTCTGTGTATTTGGATAAATTATGATACACATCAACCACTAGAGTATCATACAAAATAGCTTCACTGCTTTAAAAGCCCTCTGGGCTTTTCCTATTCATCTCTCCTTCTGCTCTAAGTGCTGGAAATCACTGATCTTTTTACTGTTTCCATAGTTTTGCCTTTTCCAGACTGTCATGTATTTAAAATCATACAGTGTGCATTTTTTTGAGATTGGCTCTTTAACTTAAATGCATTTAAGATTCCTCTGTGTCTTTTCATGGCTTGAAAGCTCATTTCTTTTTATTACTGAACATTCCATTGTGTTCTTTCCTGGAGAATCCCAGGGACGGTGGAGCCTGGTGGGCTGCCGTCTATGGGGTCACACAGAGTCGAACATGACTGAAGCAACTTAGCAACATTCCATTGAGGGCTTCCCTGGTGGCTCAAGTGGTAAAGAAACTGCCTGCAATGCAGGAGATACAGGTTCCATTCCTAGGTTGGGAAGATCCCTTGGAGGAGGGCATGGCAACTCATTCCAGTATTCTTGTCTGGAAAATCCCATGAACAGAGGAGCCCAGTATGCTACAGTCCATGGGGTCACAAAAGAGTCGGACACAACTTAGTGACTAAACAACAAAAACATTCCATCATCTGATGAACCAAAGTTATCCACTTACATACCAAAGGACATCTGGGTGGCTTTCAAGTGTTGGCAGTTATGAATAAAGCTACTATAAACATTACATGCAGGTTTTTGTGTGGACAAAATTTTTCAGTTCATTTCCATAAATCCTAAGGAGTATGATCACTAGATTATGTAGTAAAAATGTTTTAATTTTGAAAGACTGCTAAATTGTCTAAACAGCTGTACCATTATGCATTTTCATCAGCAACATATGAGCATCCTTGTTAATCCACATTCTCATCATCATTTGGTGTTGTCAATGTTCTGAAATTTGACCAACCTAATAGATGTGTGTAGTAGATGTGTGTGTTATAATTTTCAATTCCCTAATGATATATAATACTAAATATATTTTCAAATTCTACTTTTCATCTGTATATCTTCTTTGGTGAAGTGTTTGCTCAGGTCTTTTTTTTTCTGTTTGTAAAAGACTGTTTTTAGAGCAGTTTTAAGTTCACAGAAAAATTAATAGGAAAGTACAGAGATTCCGGTATACTTCCTGAGTTGGCTTTTCTGGGTCTTTTGCCTCTCCATATAAACTTTAGAGATCAATTTGTCAATATCCACAACACAACTTGCTAGGATACTGATTAAGATTGTACTGATCCATAGACCAAGTTGGGAAGAATTGGTATTTAGACAATATTGAATCTTCCTATCAGTGAATATTTCTATGAATATCACTCCATGTATTTAGCTCTGCATCAGAATTTTGTTGTTTTCCTCATACTGATTTTATTCATATTTTTTTAGATTTATACCTAAGTATAAGTACAATTTTGAGGGGGTAATAATAAGTATCATAATTATTGTAACTTCAATACAACACATTGTAACTTCAAACTCCACTTGTTCATTCCGGTATATGAGAAAGTGAGTAATGTTTGTCAACATATTAGCTCTGTATCATGTACCCTTGCTATAATTGCCTGTTCGTTCCAGGAGGGATATTTTTGATTTACCCTTTCAGATTTTCTACATGAACAATCATATCTTCTGTGAAGAAAGACAATTATTTCTTTTTTCTAAATCTGTTTATCTTTTCTTATATTACTATATTTTCTAGAAGTTTTTGTACAATGTTGAAAAGAAGTATTTAGAGAACATACTTGTCTTATTCAGGAGAATAGTGAAAAACTGAGTTTCTTACCATTAAGTATGACAGTATGATGTTAATTACAGGTTTTTGTAGATATTCTTTATCAAGTTGAGGAAGTTTCCCCATTATTCCTATTTTGATGAGAGCTTTTAATCATGAAAGACTAGTTAATTCTTTCAAATGCTTTTTCTTCATCTATTAATATGATCATATGATTATGAGAGTATTAATATGATGGGTTATATTAATTAATTCTCAATACTGAACCAGCCTTGCATATCTGGTTGTGGTGTCTGATACTTTTCACACATTGTTGGATTTGACTTGTTAATATTTTGTTGAGAATTTCATACTTATGTTTATGAAGGATTTGGTCTATGATTTTCTTTGGTTTTGATATCAGGGTAACGCTGGCCTCGTAAAATGTTGGGATGTACTCCCTCTGGTTCTGTCTTCTGGAAGAGACTGTAGAAAATTGGTACAATTCTTCTTTAAATATTTTGTAGACTTCACCATTCAAACTATCTGGGCCTGTTTTTTGGTTTTGTTTGTTTTTTCTGTTTTAGAATTCAATTCGATCTAATTTCTTTCTAGATATCAGCCTATTTATATAGTCTATTTCTTCTTGTGTGAGTTTTGGCAGATTGTGTCTTTCAAGGAATTGGTTCATTTCATCTAGGTTTTTAAGTCTGTGGACATAGATTCATTCATAGTATCCCTTTATTTTTTAACATCCAAGGGATCTCTAGTGATGTTCCCTATTTCATTTCTGGTATTAGTAATGTTTATCTTTTCTTTTTTTTTTCCCTTAGTCTGGCTAAAGAATTATACAGTTTATCAATCTTTTCAAAGAAACAGTTTTGCTTTCACTGATTTTCTCTACAGATTTCCTGTTTCCAATTTTATTGATTTTTATATTAACTTTTATTATTTTCTTCTGCTTACTTTGCATTTAATTTGCTTTCTTTTTCTAGTAACCTTAAGAAGAAACCTTATTGACTTTACAACTTTCTTCTTTTCTAATATATGTATTGAATGCTATAAAATTCCGTCTAATCGCTGTTTTCATGGCATTCTACAAATTTTGATATGCTGTGTTCTCTTTTATTTTGTTCAAAATATTATTTAATTCCTCTAGAGACATTTTCTTTGACCTATGTGCTATTCTGATGTATGTAGCTTTATCTCCAATTATTAGGGGATTTTTCTAGCTAACTTTCTGTTATTTCTAGTTTAATTTCATTGTGGTCTGAAAGCAAACATTGCATTATTCCTATTTTTAAGCTTTGTAAGATATGCCTTATGGCTCTGAATGTAGACTATCTTGGTGAATGTTCCATGAAGTTTGAGAGAAAGCATAATTTGCTATTTTGGGATGAAATCATCTATAGATGTCCTTTATATCCAGCTGATTGATGGTCCTGTTAAGTTCAACTCAGTCCTTACTGATTTTCTGCCTGCTGGATCTATCTCTGATAGAGGCATGCTAATGTTTCTAAATACAATGGTGGATTCATCTATTTTTCTTTGCAGTTCTCATTGTCAGGTACATTCACAGTAAAGGTTGTTACTTCTTCTTGGAGTGTGGACCCTTTATCATTATTTAAGGTCCCTCTTTATCCGTAATAAAAACTTGCACTAAAATTTGCTGTCTGAAATTAATATAGTGACTATTGCTTTGTTTTCTTTAATATATCTCTACTGATATACTCTCTCTGTATTCTATCATCTCTGATGGTATACCCCTCTTTATCCCTTTATGGCTAATCTGTCTGTGTCTTTATACATAAAATGAGTTTCCTGTACACAACATAAAATTAAATCTTTGTTGTTGATCCATTCTGGCAATCTCTGTCATCTAATTAGTATATTTAGACCCTGATGCTTAAAGTGTTTATTGAGCATTAATGTCTACCATATTTGTTACTATTTTCTATTTGTTGCCTTTGTTCTTTATCCCCACTTTTGTCTTCTACACTTTTCCTGCCATTTATAGTTTTAATTGAGTATCTCATGTAATTCTGTTTCCTTTCTTAGCATATCAACTTTAATTCTTTTTTAACTTGAATTCTTCTTTAATTCAACTTTTTTTCCTACAAATGTAGAAGTTTCAGTATACATTTATGCATGCTAAGTCACTTCAGCCGTGTCGAACTCTTTGCGACCCTATGGACTGTAGCCCACTAGGCTCCTCTGTCCCTGGGATTCTCCAGGCAAGAATACTGCAGTCAGTTGCTGTGCCCTCCTTCAAAATCCATTTGAAAGAAAGTGAAAGTGAAAGTCCCTCAGTCCTGTCTGACTCTGTGCAACCCCATGGACTATATAGTCCATGCAGTTCTCCAGGCCAGAATATAGGAGTGGGTAGCCTTTCCGTTCTCCGGGGTATCTTCCCAACCCGGGGATCGAACCCAGGTCTGCCCACATTGGAGGTGGATTCTTCACCAGCTGAGCCATGAAGGAAGCCCAACAATACTGGAGTGGATATCCTCTCCCTTCTGCAGCAGATCTTTCTGACCCAGGAATTTAACCAGGGTCTTCTGCATCACAGGTGGATTCTTTACTAACTGAGCTATCACAGAAGCCCTTACAACTAATCAAAGACCCCTTTCAAATAACACTATACTGCCTCACAGGTAGTGCAATTATTGAAAATTTGCCATATTTTACAGTGCATCTTTCTCTCTTCTTTATATTTTAAAAAATGTTTAATCTTATCTCTCAAATAATTTAAGGTAGCTTATAAGTTTTAAGATAATGCTACAAGGTTTTTCACAGAAACTGCACAAAAATAATACTTGTAATGAACTGAATATTTATCACAAGACATTAAAGCATGTAGATCACAGTTCAGTTCAGTCACTCAGTCACGCCCAACTCTTTGAGACCCCATGGACTGCAGCAAGCCAGGCTTCCCTGTCCATCACCAACTCTCAGAGCTGCTCAAACTCATGTCCACTGAGTCAGTGATGCCATCCAACCATCTCATCCTCTGCCGTCCCCTTCTCCTCCTGCTTTCAATCTCTCTCAGCATCAGGGTCCTTTCTAAAGAGTCAGTTCTTCATATAAGGTGGTCAAATTATTGGAGCTTCAGCTTCAGCATTAGTTCTTCCAAAGAATATTCAGGACTGATTTCCTTTAGGATGGACTGGTTGGATCTCCTTGCAGTCCAAGAGACTTTCAAGAATCTTCTCCAACACCTCAGTTCGAAAGCAACAATTTTTTGGCACTCATCTTTCTTTATGGTCCAACTCTTTTCTTTATTGGTCCAACACCAATGCATACTCAAAGTCAATCTGTATGCTTATCTATCACTTAGGTGATTCTCTCATATTGAAATGACAAGTGCTTCACTATGATCATCATCCTTCAGCAAATACTGGGATGGAACTAAGCTTTCTTTGGTGTCTTTCAGTGCTGCATACCCTCTTCCTCTCTCCTGGTTCCTCGCCCTAATCACTCTCCACTGAGGAATCCATACTATAGCTGGACGATTCCTGTACTCATTAAGTTGTTAACTGATCCCTGATAAAGTGGCAACTAAAATATGAAATATGGTATTGATCAGAAAGAACATGGATTGAGACTAAGTCTGTCACTTACTATTTGGCAAAATAATAAACTACTCTCCAATTTTCACATTTATAAAATGAGGTCGATGATAGGGCCTCATAAGATTGTTCTAATGACTAAATCTTAAGATCAAGTTAATGTTCATGACTCAGCAGCTCCATGTCTGAATCTCAGTTCCAGCTCAAGCTCATAATTCAGGCTCTCTAAGCATAAATTTATTCTTCAGCAGAATGAAGAGAAAGATACCTTTTTCATGGAAGTTTTGTTAGATAAAATAAAATAGCAATGCAAAATGCCTCACTCATAACTAACCCTGAAGAACCATTAGCTTCTGTCTCCTTTCCCAATAGTGAAAAATTTTCAATAACGTTTTCAATGTTAATGTAGCAAGGCAATTCAATAATTGCCTTTTAGAGGACAATTTCACTGGACCACAACTTCTATACCCAAAGGAATCAGCTGTAATGACAGAATGACAATCAATCAGTGAAGATTGGATTTTGAGGTAGAGAAACATGCTCCTGTAATTATAACCTACAAACAGTTATGTCATCATTTTTATAGTGTTGGCCTGCTTTCCATATATTCTCAGGAATCCTAATTCTCTACATTTTGCAATATAAAAATAACCATAATTCAGTATGTCTAGAAATGGCTGAACAAATGTTCCTCACTCTTACTAGAGCGCAAGTATCTCTTTTAAAGAAATCCTAACAGTGATGGCTCCTTCATCTCTAACCTAGATTTGGCTATTTGCACCTCATTCTGTATGTGTGCGCTCTATTGTGTCTGACTCTTTGCAGCCAATTTACTGTAGCCAGCCAGTATCCTGTCCAAAATCCCTGTCCATGGGATTTTTCCAGGCAAGAATACTGAAGTGGGTTGCCATTTCTTTCTCTAGGGGATCTTCCAGATCTAGGGATCGATCCTGTATCTCTCATGTCTCCTTCATTGGCAGGCAGATTCTTTACCACTGTATCACCTGGAAAGCTCCATCTCAAACTATAGTACTTCCCAAAGGGTATAGTAGTGAGTATTTAATCTGTGTTCTGCATCCACTCAAGGTCTTTGCCAGTCCATCTGTTTATCCTTGTTTCTCTAGCAGTCATCATAGTTTCTAGCAAAAAATATGTACTCTATTCACATTTAATGAATAATGATACATCTGATAAGAGGTAAATTTCTGGCTGGGCACAATGCTTGATTTAATTCTCACAGCAATAATATGAAATATGATACCATTCTTAATTTACCTATAAGGTAAGTCAGAGGGCTTTGCTTCTTCACATTTCTATGTCATACGTGGCAGAGGCAGGAATTTAAGTCAGGTTTGTTTGTCTCTATGATGTTTATCTCTATGATATGTAAGATGGTTTCCCTGGTGGCTCAGTCAGTAAAGAATCCGCCTGCAGTTCAGGACACCTGGGTTCAATCCCTGGGTTGGGAAGATTCCCCTGGAGGAGGGCGCGACAACCCACTTCAGTATTCTTACCTGGAGAATTCTCAAGGACAGAGGAGCCTGGTGGGCTACAGTCTATGGGGTTGCAAAGAGTCAGACATGACTGAAGTGACTAAGCACAGCACAGCACATGACGTGTGAGTAAAGGTTAAACAACCAGCTCTCTGAGGGGGAAAAAAAGTGTTATTAGTAGCACATGCCAGTTTTCATGGTGTAAATACTCCCACCATGGTCAATTTTAAGCTACTAAGGTAACATCAGTGGGTTCACAAAATTTAACAATTGACTCCTATAAGCTGCTATACACTTGCTTCAGCACACCATTAGTTTCACTGCAAGTTTAGGGTAATTTCAACTAAGCTAAAGCTGCTACTAAGGCTTCTAGTCCTATCTTGGTAGCTGAGAATCTTACCAATAACTAGAGCACAATCACCCCCTGTAACTTTTGGCTGTTGGTGACTGCTATATTCCAGACTATTTTGCAGCTGGTCATATTAGTGATAAACCCTCTCATCAGGAATGTTCTTCCTTCCCCCACAGATCAGCCATTCACTTCTGTTTTAGGCATGAATTAAGAACAGATTTTAAAGTAACAAACCCGAAATGTCCCACTCTTCTGACTTCTCACTGTTAAAAAGAGAGAGAGAAAGAGTAAGCAATACCCTCTTGGGTATTTATGAGGGAGGCCTTCTTTGAGCTGTATAGTTGTTTTGTGACAGAAATGACAGTTGAAAAGCTGTGTTCATTTCCAAATAACAATGTTATTATCTGAAGCTGCTTATTGTTAGTGTCTTCAGGCAGTAAAAAATGTTTCAAAAACCTCACTGAGTCCCGAAAATTTTCTTGCGATTGTCTGGAATGACTTGGAATGCTGGTGGAATCCACACAGGATGATTAGAGGGTAAGCGTTTGGCACTCTTAAAAACTCTCACGTTAGTTTCTCCCTTGGGAAACTGCTCAAGAACATGTTGTATTGGGAATGAAAAGCCACTAGGTAAATGGAATCATTTCTTTGTGACTTGGGGATTTCTCAGAGCCAGAATGCTATCCAAGCTTCATCCCTGTGACTGAAGAAAATTTCATCAGCTGCTCACAGGATACCAGTTTTCAATATGACATCTATTTAAGCAATGCCCTGGATGGCAGATGTTGGATCTTGGTTACTGGATGTGTGTGTGACTAAGTGCATGGGAGCCTGGCTTCATCTCTCTGGCTTACTAGCAAAAGTTTGAAAAATTATTCGGGAAAAGACAATGTAAGAGCAACATAGATTTTTCAGGAAGAAAAATGGTGCTATTTATTTGTGTGCCGAATTGATGCTTTTGAACTGTGGTGTTGGAGAAGACTCTTGGACTGCAAGGAGATCAAACAAGTCAGTCCTGAAGAAAATCAACCCAGAACATTCATTGGAAGGACTGATGTTGAAGCTGAAGCTCCAATACTTTGGCCACCTGATGCAAAGAACTGACTCATTGGAAAAGACCCTGATGCTAGGAAAGATTGAAGGCAGGAAGAGAAGGGGACAACAGAGGATAAGATGGTTGGATGGCATCACTGACTCAATGGTCATGAGTTTGGGCAAGCTCTGGGAGTTGGTGATGGACAGGGAAGCCTGGCGTGCTGCAGTCCATGGGGTCGCAAAGAGCTGGACATGACTGAGCAACTGATATGAACTGATATTCATATATAAGTTGGGTATTTATGGTTCTTTGTGCATATGTGTAAAACTACACATGAGCTGGATGAAAGAAGACAGAAAATAGGTGAAATGGAGTCTACAGCTTAAGGCCTAGAGACTTTATCCTTTTCTTGCTATGCTATTAACTAACTCTATATTCTGGAAACATTACTTAGCTTTTCTTATCCTTAATTGTTTTGAGTAGAAACACGGTAGTTTGAAACCTACAGATTCACCAATCTTTTTTTAATTCCTAGATTCCAGATGATAAAATTAAATAATGCTTTTGTCATTATTGTCAAAATTGGATTGAACAAGACATATCTCAAAGGAAACAAATGATATCCAAATCATAGCATTCTTTGGGAAAAAGTTATTAAACTTTAAATAAACCCCCTGTGATTCTTTTTCCTTTGACCAAGACTATATTCACATACATCTGATGAAAGCAAAAAAAAAACAAAAAACGTCAATCATCCAGATGGTTCTAAGTGTTTGATATCTGTCATCATACCAGCCAAACACCTGGATGATCGCATTCATTTTCATTCTTTAGCCAGATGTTTTGAAATCATAGAGGTATGACTCAGATAAAAAGTAGATGCTTTTAATCCATAAGGCAGAATAAGGTCCAATAAAAGGTAGAAAAGGAAGAAAAAGATCAATTTTTGAGCACCTACTCCTTGTCAGACACTTTTCCTCAAACATTTAACCATCATAAGAACATCATAAGGCATTATTCCCAACTTACAGGTAAGGAAACTGCAACTCAATAATTTAAATTATTTGCCAATGTCACATATCTAAGAAGCAGTTAGATACGGGACCTGAATTTATTGTGGAGATAACTATTAGAAATGAATACAATTAATTTATGACTAATGAAATTAAGAGCTGAGGACAATGGAATTGCTGCATAAATTTAAAAAAAGAACATACATGTAGACATAGAGACAGACGTAATTAGTGCTCCTATTGTCCATTTGAAGGACTTTTTAATCCAAGCCCATAATAGATGTCTATAGAAGGAGTAACAAAACCAGCCCAGGAGAATTGGTACAGTGTTGCATAGGTCTCCTGGTTGCTCCATGTTTTATTTATTTATTTATTTATTTTTGCTCTGACCAAATGGTAAAGGGTTTCCTCATGGCTCAGGTGGTAAAGAATCCGCCTGCAATGCAGGAGACCTGGGTTCAGTCCCTGGGTCTGGAAGATCCCCTGGAGAAGGGAATGGCAACCCACTCTAGTATCCTTGCCTGGAGAATTCCATGGCAGAGGAGCCTGGAGGGCTACAGTCCATGGAGTCACAAAGAGTTGGACATGACTGAGTGACTAATACACGCACAAATGGTAAAATTGAACACAACTGCCTCATTTTTTCATCTCCCTGAAGTTAGAAAATTTGGATGGCTTTGTAGGAATAATGTAGCTCATTATACAAGTGTATGCAAAACACTATGCAAATATATGTGATGATTTACTAGGGGAAAGATTCTGAAGATTTGGATTTTGTATCTCCTGGTAAATAACCTGGTGGGGTAAACTTCCCTCTGTACACAGCAGAAGCAAGTTGGCCCATCCCAAGACTCTCAACAATGGCTTAATCTTTGGGGAAACAATGAATCAGATTTTTTCCTCTCTCTATGCCAAGGAACATAAATTCTTGAGCCCACATAGAAAGGAAATCTAATGCAAGTCCTATAAGACTGCTCATCTATAGGATAGAATTGATGATTCACAGCCAACAGCTGTATTCTGATCAGAGTCACTGCAAAGAGAAGAGCTGATTGACTTGCAAAGAATTGTCAAGAAAAAGATACCTCACATTTTCTAAGACAGAGAGAATAATTCTTATGAGGTTACTCTACTTGGCTCTCATATTGAAGAAAGGATAATTTCTCAGATGTTGAAGATGATTATGCAAATCCATGAAGGCAGATCTGGTCACAAGCTTTCAGTACCCAAGTTGCTGACCTGTAGGTTAGAAAACTGGGAAGAACATTCATTTTCTAAATAAATATAGGGACAAGAATTTACAGGATAAGGAAATGAGGGTGAAGGAGGGCAAATGAGTGTATAAATGTTATTTCCAGAATGTGAGTGAATGGGTTGGAGATAATGCACCCTTTGGAAATACAAAATGTTGGAAGATTTCAGAGAGGGAAATAAATCATATAAGAATTTGGAGTGCTTTTTATGGACTGAAATAGAAGGAAATGAAACATCTTCAATAAATTTTGGATAGAAACTTTGTATATCTGTGTTATTTAAATATTAGGAAAAAATGATCAAATCAGCCAAAATTCAGCCAGAATAATCTCTTTGGAAAACTTAACACATACATATCTCAATTATGTAGGAGAAAATGAAAAACTGGAAACAAATTGTGTATCTTTATACTCAGATTCTTTCTGACCTAGCAGACACTGGGAATGTTCTATATTTAAGTTCAGCACGTTTCTGAACCAATGCAATTCAAATCTGAACACTGCTTTAGAGGTCTCATCTCCCTAATCAGTAGAGTCTGAAATTTTTCTCACTGCCCTGATATAATGTCTTAGATGCCTTTCTGGAGTTGTCCTAAGCTAGCAATAAAAATGGTTAAAATGTACTAAGCATTGGGCTTGTTCCAGTTACTTTTTTTAAATACCGTACCTAATCATCTTATTTAAAAATCAAACAACCCTCGAAGGTAGATATTAGAACTCTCTCAGATAGGTATTCCTATTTATCTCTTTAACAGATGGAGAAAAGAGAGTTCTAAGTGGTGAATTAACTTGTTCTAAGACACTCAGCTAGTAAGCAACAGACCAGGAAAACAAAAGCTCATGCTAGTTACCATTACACAAGACTGCTCTTCAGTTTCACATGGCACCCCAACCACATACACACTCGCGTTTTCTTATTTATAAGCCCTACTAATTCCTCCAAAGGGCTTAAAACTCAACTTGATCAGGGTCTCTTCCCAAAAGGGTCTATACATTTGCCATTTTCTTTCCTAAAGCTTAAGGAATGACAAAAATCAGCCAAACCCATGAACCTGTCATCTATCTGAACATACTTTTTCTGCTCCAGCTTCAGGAATCATCTCCTGAGATGCAAAGCCAACAAAAATTAGCCCAGAGTTCCCTGTAACCCTTGGTACTGTGATTTGTACTTTTGTCGGGATCTGACACCAATCCCGACTACATAAGGGTATTTCTTTTTCCTCCTATACACCCTACCATTTCTTGATAATTAATCACCCATTCCCCAGTGAACACAGTTTATGTCCAAGCAGGTCTCAGGCTGAGAACACAAAGTTTCTGATGTGTATAAATCCACTGTTCATAGACAGATAAAATAGCAAAGTTCTGTTTCATTCCTCATATCCATGACAAGATGCACCCACATCAACTTAAGGAAACACTTAGCCGTCAGGGTGGTCTTATTTCTTTCTAGATCAAGAAACTCAAGTCCCAAGTTTCTCTCTCTGGGAAGTTTCCTGGATCAAGAACAAATGATCAGAAGCAAAGCATATTAAATACTTTAAAATATAGCAGTACAGGTACAAAAACATCAACCCCTACTTCAAAAATCTAAAGCTGAAAACAGAAAATTCTACTGACATTTACAGATGCTGGCTGGCAGAACTGACAAAAAGTTCCTAAGAAAGTTGAATTATAAATGCAATTCAAAGTACTTTAACCCTTTGATTGTCTGCATACAAGCTATATTTGCTTTCTTGATTATATACCTATAAAATGTTTTTAAAAAACTTTATTAAACAAGAGCATTCATATGGAAAAATTTCATAAATGTACAGCTCAATAGGCTTTTTACAAAGTGAGCACCCTTGTATGACTAGCATCCAGATCAAAAAAGAGTCCATTCGTGCCTCACAGAAGATTCTCATGCCACTTTCCTGGTCCTTATCCACCTGTGTTCTGCCCAAGGGTAACCACTTTCCTGTGATTTCCTAAATGGAGATTTTTGTCCATCTCAGAATTTCACTTGGATAGAATCATGCTATATGTGCTATCCTGTGAGTAGCTTTTTCTCATTCAACATTAAATCTGAGAGTCATCCATATTGCTACAGATGAATGGACTTCCATTTAGCATTTTCTGAATAATATTCCATATGAATACATCATGATTTACTTATGTATTCTACTGCAGAGGGATATTTGAATTGACTTTTCATTATTACGAGCGTGCTTGATGTCCAGTTAATATACATGTGCTTGTGTGTGTGCGTGCTTGCGTGTGTGTGTGCGCTTGTGTGTGTGTGTGTGTGTGTGCTCAGTTCGACTCTTTGTGACCCCATGGACTGTAGCCCACCAGGCTCCTCTGTTGATGGGATTTTTCAAGAAAAATACTGAAATGGGTTGCCATTTCCTCCTCCAGGGGATCTTCCTGACCCAGGGATTGAACCCGCATCTCCTGTGTCTCCCGCATTGCAGGTGGATTCTTTACCCTCTGAGACATCAGAAAAACACTTTTGATGAAAGCATGATTACATTGTTCTGTTTTTCCCAGTAATATATGCTCAGATTAGTAGTTATCAAACTTTCTCTCATTGGTTTTGATTATATATCCAATACAATAAGGTGATTTTATTTTGTATCTTAACTCTGAGCTCCATAGCACTGGCAACCATTTTCAGTTTTTAATATCTGAAAAATTTAAAATAAATGTCTTTATTCTTCTGACATATCATCTTGGAACATTAAATATTTTTAAGTTTAGCATAAAACATTCTATTAGGCTGTTTATCTCTAGCCCTAGGAAGAATCTGGGAAGTATTAAAATTTGTTTTTGTTGCTAAGAGGCCAGAGAGTTTTTTTAAAAACAACTCTTTCCCAATTTTCAGTTCTCTGCTTTATCCTTGTCATTTCTACCCCATATCTATAACATTCTAGGGCTAACTCGGATTTTTTTCTGTTCAAAGAAAAACAGTATAATGCATTACAGTGAGTTTATTTTATATATTATGCCCTCCTGAAAAGAAAAACAAAACAAAACTGCTGTACAAGGAGCTCTCTCCAAAAGAGTCATTCACCATTTGTACCTGTTTCAGACACTCTGATCTGAATTAAGTAGATATTGTAGTGTCTTCCCAGAAACATCAAATGCATGATATTGGCATGTATGTTGTATTTATAACTGAGATGGACTAGTCCATTCAGTTTTAGTTTCAAAACAACTCGATCCTTACTTGAGAATTATTAAAACTTTATGATAATTAATTTTAAATTTTCAGGAGTTTCCATTAATACTTTTAGCTAGGTTTGGGTGGGACCAGTGGTTGAAGAATAACAGAGGAAACAGACATTCTGACCCCATGTTTTTTTCCCATTCTAAAGGTTGGGTCCTTGCTTTAAACATCAGATGTCTGTCTGCTGTATTCCAATTGCATATTGAAATTGTTTCATAAATGAAACAATTTAACATGGAATTAGAATTTCATTCCTGATAGAGAAGTCTTTCTGTCTTCTTCCATTACTGTCTTCCCATATATAAGAATAACTGAGTTAAGTTTCTTCCATAGACTCCTGTGTTGCTAAAATACATGATGGAAAATAGTTACCAGCTTTTCTTCCTGTGAGCTAAGAAGGTAAGTTAATAGTATAAAGAAATCAAGTTAGCCACTAAGACGTCTTAAAAAAATTGGTTACCCTGTGATTTATTAGATGATGTTAGATTATCTGGTGGTGTAAGGGTATCGTCTAGAGGAGGATTCTACATTTTCTCTCTTATGCGCGTAACTTATCAGTCATGTAATTCCCCAGTAAACCAGTTCCTTGGAATCCTTCTCAATATAGTTTTTCAGGTATCTTCTAAAAATTATCGAAGTAGGTACATGGAATAAAAACTTATTGCCGTTCTTAATACAGCAACTCTAAACCTAGGGGATGAATTAGTCCTGGCATTCAACATGACCCAGTGAAGACATAATATATTTATTTCTTTAATTTATATTTTTATATCTATTTGAAAACAGGAAATAATAAAAACTGTGGTAGAGGTATGGGGCTCTAAGAATCAAATTAGATATTATGGGCTTGGGGGAAAACCAGGGAGCTGGGGACCCGTTAGTGATCACAGTAAGTAAGTAGCCATTGTGTGTTAAAGTGCTTATTAGCATCTACATTCTAAGCAGTAGCTGAGTATACTTTGAAATAGGTAAGGATAGATATGTTGGAAATGACCTAAGAAAGCCATAATTTTTAAAAAAAAATGATTTAAACAAGCATAAAAAGCAACAAAATTTAAATGGTTAAATTGATTTAATTGGCTGTACTTAGGGATTATTTTTTTCCTGTAGTATCTTTTTCAATCACTATATTTCAAAAATTTAAATGAAATATCTGATTAGATCTAATTTTTAAATTATAAATCATATTTTTAAAAAATAAGATATGAGACCAATTCAGTGAATTAGGTGACAAAATTCAACATCAGAAATTTTCCAGAAGAATTGTGTTTAAAAACACCATTCCAAATAACTTATGCATATACTTCATCTTAGAGAGGTAGAGCATCACTCTTCCCTCCTTAAGGATAGGCTGGCTGTGTTTAGTGACTACCTTCCAAAGAGAACATTTTAAGGGGTTGAGGGTAGGGATGAGTAATTTCACAGTGAGAAAACCTGATGAACAATACCTGAGTCAGGTGATGAAGGTCAACATCAGTAGTAATAAGTCATATTAACAGTATGTGTAAAAGAGTGGGACATGACTGAACACACATATACACACACCACATACCTTTGATATGGGGCCTCCCAGGAGACATTAGTGGTAAAGAACCTGATGTCAACTCGAAAGGTATAAGAGATGCATGGCAACCCACTCCGGTATTCCTGCCTGGAGAATCCCATGGTCAGAGGAGCCATGTAGGCTACAGTCCATGAGGCTGCAGTCAGACATGACTGAAGCAACTTAGCATCCATGCACACACCCTGGATATAATGTGTTGAGAACAGCACTACCTCAGTGGGCTTCTCCCAAAACTCATACGATGGAAGGACATTCTATAAAACGTCTGACCAGTACTCCCCAGAACTGTCAATTAAAAGCCATCAAAAACAAAGAAAGCCTGAGAAATGATCATAACCAAAAGGAGCCTAAGGTAACATGAGAACTATATAGGACATTAGCTAAAAGCTAAGGAAATGTAGATATCAGTTCAGTTTAGTTCAGTCGCTCAGTTACATCCAACTCTTCGCTACCCTATGGACTGCAGCACACCAGGCCTCCCAGTCCATCACCAACTCCCAGAGTTTACTCAAACTCATGTACATTGAGTTGGTGATGCCATCCAACCATCTCATCCTCTGTCATCCCCTTCTCCTCCCGCCTTCAATCTTTCCCAGCATCAAAGTCTTTTCAAATGAGGCAGTGCTTCACATCAGGTGGCCAAAATATTGAAGTTTCAGCTTCAGCATCAGTCCTTCCAATGAATATTCAGGACTGATTTCCTTTAGGATGGACTGGTTGGATCTCCTTGCAGTCCAAGAGACTCTCAAGAGTCTTCTCCAACACCACAGTTCAAAAGCATCAATTATTTGGCACACAGTTTTCTTCACAGTCCAACTCTCACATCCATACATGACTACTGGAAAAACCATAGCTTTGACTAGACAGACTTTTGTTGGCACAGTAATGTCTCTGTGTTTTAATATGCTGTCTAGGTTGGTCATAGCTTTTCTTCCAAGGAGTAAGTGTCTTTTAATTTCATGGCTGCAGTCACCATCCACAGTGATTTTGGAACCCCCCAAATTAAATCTGTCACTGTGTGCATTGCTTCCCCATCTATTTGCCATGAAGTGATGGGACCAGAAGCCACAATCTTAGTTTTCTGAAAGTTGAGTTTTAAACCAACTTTTTCACTCTCCTCTTTCACTTTCATCAGAAGCTTTTTAATTCTTCTTTGCTTTCTGCCATAAGGGTGGTGTCATCTGTATATCTGAGGTTATTATTATTTCTCCCAGCAATCTTGATTCCAGCTTATGCTTCATCCAGCTCAGCATTTCTCATGATGTACTCTGCATATAAATTAAATAAGCAGGGTGACATACAGCCTTGGCGTACTCCTCTCCCGATTTGGAACCATGTCCAGTTCTAAACGTTGCTTCCTGACCCGCATATGGATTTCTCAAGAGGCAGGTCAGGTGGTCCGGTATTCCCATCTCTTTCAGAATTTTCCACAATTTGTTGTGATCCACACAGTCAAAGGCTTTGACATAGTCAATAAAGCAGATGTGGACGTTTTTCTGGAACTCTCTTGCTTTTTCAATGACTCAGTGGATGTTGGCAATTTGATCTCTGGTTCCTCTTCCTTTTCTAAATCCAGCTTGAACATCTGGACTTTCACAGTTCATGTACTGTTGAAGCCTGGCTTGGACAAGTTTGAGTATTACTTTACTAGCATGTGAGGTGAAAGCAATTGCGTGGTAGTTTGAGCATTCTTTGACATTGCCTTTCTTTGGGATTGAAAGGAAAACTGCTATAGTGTATGTGAAATCAAGCATTTCCTGCTGTATCAATAAACAAGGATGTCACAGCCATCTGGGAGTCCAGCCATTCAAATGTGAATTCCTGAGCCCAGGAAGAAGAATGCCTGCTATCTGGCAGCCATCAACCACTCCCATGTAAGCACTGGCCCCAGATAGCTGAGATTCATATGAAAGGAATGATTTCAGTAAGTTGAGTCTTGCATCTTTCTATGCATTGTAAATTGTTAAATTCCTTAACTTGAGATATTTGTTTTTTCATAATTAACAATACTCTTTTGATGTTCAGACTACCTCCCATTAGTTACAAGCCTCCATATAACCTGACTCCTCCCTCTGCCTCCTGAGAACAGTTCTCTGAGAGTCACTTGAGATGTTGTCTCCTGTGCTTCAAGTCATAAAAATTCCTACCAAATAAGACATAAGTCTCAGCTTCTACGTTGTGACTATTTTTCAATTCAACTTGAGGACTTTACCTAAAAATAATGAATCAGTATTGGTTCACTAATTAAAATGAACCATGGGTGAGTAAAAGTAGCTCAGTTGTGTCCAACTCTTTGTGACCCCAAACACTGTAGCCTTTCAGGCTCCCCTCTCCATGGAATTCTCTAGGCCAGAATACTCGAGCGGGTTGCCATTTCCTTCTCCAGGGGATCTTCTCAACCCAGGGATCAAACCTAGGTCTCCTGTATTACAGGCAGATTCTTTGCTGTCTGAGCCACCAGGGATGCCCAAAATGAACCACCCCACAGTAAATTGTTAATAACAGGGGAAACTGAGTACAGGGTGTATGGAAACTTCCTGTACTATCATCACAGTTTTTATATAAATCGAAAGACTATTTTTAAATGTGTTTATTAAAACAAAAGAAAAAAAGGAATTAACGGTGTCCTCCAGTTTTGGTGATGTACACATCACAATCGTATATGGGGATTATGGTATTGGAGGTATGAATCCCTTTAACAGCTTGACCCAGAATCTTTCCTGGAAGTTTTTAAAGTTTAGTTGAGCACCTTCTAAAACTTGCTTAGATCTACTGATGTTTTAAGACAGGTAGATTGGACTGAATAAGCTCTGTTTCCCTCTGGCTTCATAATTTTATGATCCTGTAATTTATTTAACAGTACTGAATATCATTTGCCCAAACGTAATTAACACTCTCAGAGGCCTAATTTCTTTCAGACTTGGGTTGAATCCTATGTTTGTGTAATAATAATATAAAAAGCACCAACACCCATTTAGGTATACCAAGTAATTTACCTTTTCAAATAACACAGTAGCTCAGTCAGTAAAGAATTGCCTTCAGTGCAAGATACCTGGGTTCCATCCCTGGGTCGGGAAGATCCCCTGGAGAAGGAAATGGTAACCTACTACACTATTCTTGCCTGGAACATCTCATGGACAGAAGAGCCTGGTGGCTTACCATCCATGGGGTTACAAGAGTCGGACATGACTTAATGACTAAACCAAAGTACTTGACCTCTTCCAATAATACAAGGGAGAAAGGCTAGTTTGACATAAATTTCTTTCCAAATAATATTATAATGACTGCTTCTTAGCATCTAGTTAATTTCCAGGTTCTGGCAAATTAATACTAAGGCTTACACAAAATTCTCCTGGCCCCTCTTTAAAATATACAGATACACTAATATGATGGAAGAGTCCTACACATGTAATTTTACGTATTCACCTTGGTAATTATATGAGGACTGGGGCTTATCTACATTTCTCTCTACTGTGACATTCTTTTGTTTAAGTTTCTAAACAAGATTAGAAAAGTTGACAGGAAATCACAGATCTCTTTTGGAGCTATAAATTAAAGAGTAAAACTAGGCTATAAAACACCAAGACAGGTTTTCTTTTAAAGTATCTGAGACTTATTCAGATACTTGTCTTGTTCATTGTGATCTCTACACTTACTCCTCCTTACACTTACTATCACTCAAAAAACTGTGTGTTTTAAAAACGAAATCATGATTAGCCTGCATCTTCTATGCTTTATTCTGGCAAAGCCCTCACAGTTTTTTAAGGCAAGCTATTCCCTGGGAAGGTCATGTTTCCTACCTTCATTAGAGTGATGAACATGTTTTGAATGCTTAATAAACTTTACATAATAAGATCAGTATCATTTGCCCAAGGGGCAAATAGATGAACCATGTAAGGATCTGGCCAACAGAGGTAGATGGGGAGGGCTCCACGGGTCCCATATTTCTTCCTCTGTTTTCTGTGACACTGTTAAATTTATTTTCTTAGTGGACTGGCCAGTTTTGTTGCAAGGCTGTAAATGAATCCCTTCCTTGCCCTTGAACTTGTTAAGCTCTCCAGCTTCTATGACTTTGCCTGGCAGGCTGCTCCACATCCTAATGACTTTTTGCAAGAAACAGAACCTCCTGGTATGTATGCGCTGCCTTGCCATCTACTATTAGGCAAGCTCACTTCTAAAGTTCAGGACTTGAAGCTTCTCCTGCTGTTTCTCTTTTGATCAAGTTTCATCTCTGAGTAACTGAAAAAGGAGATGATATGCGGAAGGAAAAGAGGGAAGAGATTGGAAGAGAGAGAAAGAGGAGAAATGCTTTAAAAATGGGCCAGTACCTAATTATAATTCAAGACACCGACAATTTAATAAAAACAACTCCTCCAGAATGCAGCCATAAGGAAAGAGTTTCCACAATCTGTTCATCTGCATAATTAGTGATGGAGGACCTGGGAACAGTTGGAACATTGCTGAGGAAGGCCCAGGTCACATTATTGATAACATAAATAACAAAGATACAGATTTTCCCAAACTACAAACATCAGAATGTAACTAACAACAACCTAATAGGAGCACAGAAAACAAACAGAAAGCAGATAAACTCTGGAGCCGGGCAGGCAGAAGCCTGGAGTCAAGCACACCATTCATCAATCTAAATACCCTCAGGTTTCTTAGAGTCACCCAAAAACAGGAATGTGGGAAACACTCATCTGTGATGCTCTCTGCAAGTATGTGTGACTACAGCTGTGAGGATGCACGTGATACGAGTCAGACGCGCAATCTTCATGCATTTACACATGAGACCATTATTCATTTAGAAAAGAATTGCCATGCTAAACTTAGTTATTTAATGGCACAAGGAGACCTGGCAAGCAAGCACTGGAGACACAGTCTGCATTTCAGAACTTAGCTGAATTCCATGTAAGGGGCTGCTAAGTCTATTTAATACCTTTAAATTTTAAAAATGATTTACTTTCTTATCTGCATTATAAAACTCTGTGCATCTTACTGCCAGCTTGAGAAGGGCCATGAGAACCACAAGAACCCTATCTGTCTTTTTACCCTCTGTATTTCCAGGTCTTTCCAGAAGGCTGAGAAGATAGTACACTGATATTTTTTTAGAGGCCGCCTAGAGACAAATAAAGCAAAAATAAGGCTGAGTTAAGAATCACTTAGAAATATACTGTCCAAATACTATCACTATTTTGCAGCTCTTGGACCTGAACTTCTATGCAGACAGAGATACAATTTCCAAAAAATTTTTTTTCAAACCAAAGATTGGTACATAGAGGTTGCAGATACTAGAGGCTGCAAGATATATTAGTGGCAGAGAAACCAGTCTAAGGTGTATATACACATCAACCATAAACCCTGGCAAATCTGACTCCTTGGTGTCTTCAGACTGTGAGCTATCCTTCGTTGTATGAACAAAGAGCTGTATTTGAGCCCAAATAGTATAGGTGACAGCCTAAGGGACAAGTAGAGAATGTTCATAGCACATACCTCTGTGTCATGCATGACTGTCCCTGGAGTAAATATGTGAATAGTTTCAACCTTGAACAATAGAAAGGAAAACAGTAATAACTTTCTAAAAGTATATGTGGCTTTGGGCTGTAAGGCTATAAAAACCACACACATACTTGCGGTTTTGAAAAATCCTTCAGACTACAGAGGGGAAAATCCTGTCAGACTGGGTGAAGGAGATAAAAGGCAACCTGTGCTTTCAGTAGCAAATTAACCTGTTCCTGTAGAACTGTAGTAATTGGACACTGGTCATAGACTAGAAGGCCTCTAAAGCTTAAACCTACCATTATTAACAATTGGAAGGAATCAGAGGAATTTGTTCTTTAAAAATTAAGTAGCATATCATTAACACATGAAATATACAGATTTTATTAGTTTATTTGGCAAATATTTACTGGGTTCCTACTGTTGCTGCTGCTAAGTTGCTTCAGTCGTGTCTGACCCTGTGAGACCCCATAGACGGCAGCCCACCAGGCTCCCCCATCCCTGGGATTCTCCAGGCAAGAACACTGGAGTGGGTTCGCATTCTCTTCTCCAATGCATGAAAGTGAAAAGCGAAAGCGAAGTCGCTCAGTCATGTCTGACTCTTAGCGACCCCATGGACTACAGCCTATCAGGCTCCTCCATCCTTGGGATTTTCCAGGCAAGAATACTGGAGTGGGGTGCCATTGCCTTCTCTGGGGTTCCTACTATGTCCCATATATTCCTCTCAACACTGAAATGACCAATTAACAAAGTAGACAAAAATTCCCCTGCTCTTATCAAACTAAAATCCCTGTGAGAAAACAGAGAAACATCGTATCTCCAATGTTACTTCCATAATTTAAAAATTATGCTGTCCCTGGGCAGGTGCATTTAACTGACAAATGGTTTAGCACATTGGGCAAAAACCATTGAATAAATGCTTGCAGGTGCTGAGAAGTAACACATAGGAAGCCTCAAAGGAATAGGGAATAAAAAAGCTGAGCCTTTGTATATCCCTAGGCAGTGGGACAAGAGATAAGGTTAGAAGTTGAGCATAACCACGAATTATATCTGCTATAGAAGAACTTGAATCTAAAGAACTAAGGGCTTGTTTGAATCTAATGGACTGCTTTAGAAAATTCTGGAATGTCTCTGTAGTGTTTCACTGGGTCATAGAAGGAGCTTAAAGCAGTGGTTCTCAGACTTCTAGATTTCACAGGTAAAACTAAAATTCAACAACAACAAAGGAAGAAAACTGTCATAAGGTTACTATATTTTAATTTCAAATGAGGATATTAAAAGACATTTAAATATTTTAAAGGTAGAAAATAATACCGGAATAAATCTGAGTCACTTCCAAGAAGTGCACCTGGCATTTATACCAGTGAATACTGGCTGATGTATCAGGATAGGGTGATGTATGGTATAGTAACAAATCTTCCCCAACTCCCAGTCAATCTCAGCAGTTTAAGACAACATGCTACATATTTTTCATGGTTAAGCAGGAATGGCCAGTCCTTAGAGATCAAGAGTGACCAAGAAACCATTGCAAATGTGGCTGTTGTTGTGCTAGAGGGAAAAAGAGGGCTCTGGATGTTCCCTGATCAGCCATGAGCACTTCAGAAGTAATACACATCATTTTTCTTATAATTCATTGGCTGAAACTAGTTACATGGTCCTATTCAACCACAAGGAGGCCAGGAAGTGTACATTTACTCTATGTCAGGTGTGAAGACAATATCTGATGAGCTGCACAGAGCTGACAAGCAATGCTGATGAGAGCCACAGCTCTGTGTGACATTGTTCTCATTTTCACAATTCAGTGTGGGCTAGTGAAACCTTGGCCAGATTCTTACATGGATCTAAGTCAGTATTTGAGAACAATCTGTGTGTGTGTGTGTGTGTGTGTGTGTAACAGTTGGGGGAACAGGGAAGAAGGGAGAGGGGCAGAGAAGAGGGGAGGAAAGGAGAGAAATGATGAGCATTTATAGGCCAAATAAAATTCTTCTCTGGAAATTGAGAGCTTTCTTGGGAATGTGTGCAAATTAACCCTGGATGGCCAACAATAAAGAGAGAGTGTGACCCCTGTGACCAAAGATGAACAGCCCTGAACAGCCCTGAGAACCGAGACGCTAGGAACAGCAGCGAGCAGGAAGGGCACTGCAGCTCAAAGCCTGTCCCAGTAGCAGAGGCTCCTGCTCTTGCACTGAAAGATAATTTGCTTTAGCTGTCAACAACGTCATGCTTTATAATGCATTCTTAATCCACCCCCTCAAGGATGATTATTTCAACGTTAACTCTGCAACCCTGAACAGGTCTGAGTCAGCCCAGCAAAACCCAGCCACATTATGCTGACCCTAAAGGTTGCATCAGAAATAAAAAGAAGCTTGGTTTCCTGTGCTGTGTGCTCATTTAGTCATGGTTGTTTTGCTCTGTGTTGTTGCTTTTATCGTTGTTAATAAATGTGGC
Source organism: Capricornis sumatraensis (assembly GCF_032405125.1). Taxonomy (NCBI): domain Eukaryota; kingdom Metazoa; phylum Chordata; class Mammalia; order Artiodactyla; family Bovidae; genus Capricornis; species Capricornis sumatraensis. Next base: position 38,874,387 of record NC_091074.1, on the reverse strand, counting down.
AAGACCAACCCTCCAAATGAAGTTAAATCTCTTTGCTCAGCCATTCTATTGAGCTATGAGGCAGGGAAGTCTTAGGCCGTTTTATGGAAATTCTGATTTTCAAAGTAATAAACAAATCTCAAAGGAACCAGAAAGGAACTATTGGACCCATGCCACACACTCTGTGTGGGCTCAAGAAACTGCATTTGATGATGGCAAATTTCCCTTTCAAAAACACCCTCAAACAAAGCCTAAGTTCCAGAAATGTGTTCTGGGCCAGACTTGCAGTAAATTTTCCTTGGAGAGCCTAAAGCAAGATGAAGGAAATGGAACTCAGAGGAACTTGGTACCCAAAGGAGGGAATGAAGAAGTTCAAACAGAGGCGGACCACAACTAGATTTAGGCTCTTTATTTCATAATTCAGATAAATAATAGCCAATTTTGTAAGGGGAAAGGGCCAGCATTTGAATATTATAAGATATATATGTTTACATAACTTAAATTTTAAAAGTTCTTGATAAAATTGGTCAGAGTGGTATAAAATGGAATGCAAATTCCCCTTTACTTATCACCAGGAATCCTTAGTTCTTCAAAAAAGTAAGCACTTTTATGCATTCTTCAGAAAAACTATAACTCCTCTATTAGTGTGTATATCTATGTGAATTTTTCATCTACCCAGATGGGATCTAGTAAACAGTTTGTGTTCTGGTTTTTTTTTTTTTTTTTCCATTTAAATTTCTCAGATATTTATCTTAACATCGTACAGACACAGCCTGGGTAGATTTTTCTTTCCTACTGGAACTTAAAAGAAAAAAAATTAATCACCTTTCCCTTTGGATTCATTGAGGATCTGCTCATGTGGACACCTACGATTCATTTAATATGTTGTACTGACCAAAAAAAAGAAAAAGAAATCTCTTGCATTGAAATATTTCAGGATTAAATGTTAGTTGCAAATGAGTGAGACTATCATCTTCTCCTGAGCTAAATTACCAAAGTACTAAAAAATTGTTTTTGATCAATACATTTGCCTTTGCAACTGGCCCAAAGGGCTGTCAGATGACCGAGAACAGATAGAACAGAAATTCCAAAGTGTGTTTGTACTATTGGAAACATCCTTGCATACCCTCCAAAAAATGAATCGAAAGTTTAGAAATCAGAATGTGCCTCTATATCAGGTTATTCTGAACTTTGATCAAAAACAGAAAGAGCAACATGTGGAGAAGAGTTTCAATGCAGTGGTCCCTCGAGCAGACCCAGCAGCTCAGCATGGCAACTACTAGATCAATCCAAGTGCACAGGGACACTGGAGAACATTTAATGATTTAACTCAAGCTCTTTATAGGCCAATGTATTTATCACTGAGGCAGATTATGAGAATGCATACAGCCAGAGAGGAATGAGACTGACTTAAAGGAATGATAAACAGCTACTTATTGAGCATCTACTTGTCAGATACTACTCAGCTCTTTACTTTAACTTTCTCATTTAATAAATGTCCCTAGGAAATATACTTCCTCCAAGATAAACAGATTACTACCTAACAGAAAAGAAAAGTCATTCATCCAAGTCACACAGTCAGTGATGGGTTGGACCGGGCTTCAAATGTATGTCTCTGGTTACAAAGACAGTTCCCTTCCCACTGAACAACAAACCCTCTTTGAAAATTATCTATTCACTAAAATATGTGCCAGGCCCAGATGGTTTTACAGCTGAATTCTATCTAACTTTCAGTGAACAGATAATCCTTATGATATTCAAAAAATTTCTGACCATAACAAAAGATGGAAAGATTCCCAATTCAATTTACAAAGCTAGCATAACCTTATTTCCCAGACCTGATGAAGACAATTTTAAAAAAACACACAGTAAAAACTTTTACTCACGAATATGAATGCAATATAGAAACTTATATACAAAAATCATCAAATAAAATCCAGGTGCACAGGACAAGAACAGCATCCCATGACCAAGGAGAGTATATGGCAGGAGTGAGGGATAGTTCAACATTAGAAATACGGCAACATAGCTCATCAAACTTACATGATAAATGAAAACCAATATAAACACATTAACCTAAAAACTGTCTCCAAAATGCCATTTTAAACTTAAAAATAAAAAATATTAGGTTAAAAAAAGAGAATATAGCAGAAGTGCAAAGAGTTTATTTAAAACTGATAGCATACATCATACTAAAAAATGTATGTGATTTGTTTCAAAATGTATGTGAAATCAGTGATCACAACTTAAACAATGCTGTTTGGGGGATTCCAAGATAAAATAATAAAAATAAGTGGTATTAACAAGGAAAAGAAAGAGACAAATCCATTACATGCATGTGTTTTCCTAACTAGTAACTTGAAATACTGAAAAAAAAAAGAGAAGCTAATAACATTATAAGACATTTTATAATGTGAGTGAATAGAAGAGAAATAAAATGAAGAAACTATTATGTCCCAGGATCCAAAAGTACACCTTATAATAAAGTCATTTTCCATCATATTAATACATAAATTGAATGAATTCTAATGAAAAATTCATTCATTTATTTTTCTTAGAACTACAAAACTTATTTAAAGTTTCATTTGGAATATAGATGTATGATAATTGGCAAGAAATTTATTAAAAATAAGAATAATGAGAGACAGGGCTTTTTCCTGCCAGACACTCAAACTTTTTAGATATGATTCCAGAGGGAAGGTTTTCTGTCTGTGTTATTCCCCAGAACCAACACAATGGTGGCCGCATAAAGTATACTCAGTGATTACTATTCTAATATACAAATGAAGCAAGCTAATGTGATTTAAAAGCTTCCCTGATATCTCAGTTGGTAAAGAATCATCCTGCAATACAGGAGACCTGGGTTCGATCCCTGGGTTAGAAAGGCTGGAGAAGGGAAAGGCTACCTTCCCACATTCTGGCCTGGAGAATTCCATGGACTACAGTCCATGGGGTTGCAAAGAGTTGGACACAAGTGAGTGCACTTCACTTCACTTTGTTTCAGTGTGATTCAAAAAGCAAGATTCTGGCCCATGCATAAGCAGATAAATCAGCAATAGGGACGAAAAAATCAACCAGCTGACTTACAAGTCTATTTTATTACATGGTAAAGTGGCTTTTCATTTTGGCAGGGGAAAGCCTCAGTATTGAATCAATGGCTTTAAGAGCTTTGACTCTCCTTCTAGAAGAAATTAAGTTGAATCCCTATATCACCACAAAACAAAAAATAAATGTCTGATAAATTAATGATTTAAAATTTGAATACAAAAGTTATAGGCATGCATTACCTACAATGTTACTTAGACATTCCTGACCCTCACCTGCCTGTACTTCCCAGTTCCCAGCTTTCACTGGCCCAGTGGGACTTCCTTGTCCAGATTAAACTTGGCTTCTTTCACCCACTCTTCACCATCCAACACCTGCTCTTTCTTTCTGGTGTTTGTGACTATTGTCCAGATCCCTACTCCAATGGGATGAAATGTTCTTAGAAGGAATTTGCTTTCCAGATGTGTCTTCATGGCCATATTATTTGCATCCTAATTTGGTAAGTAGTATTTGACAGAATAATAAATGGAACAAATTAGCGGGATTGTAATATTAAGGTTCCATTGCATAATTCTGTGTTCTAAAATCATTTGTGCCAGGCAAATGATTATTAGAGGAGGCAAAAATAAATAAATAAATGAATGAACTTCCCTTTTATGAGATATTGCAAAAAAATGCTCTAAGGTAAACTTAAAGAGAACAGGGAGTTAGTTGATTAATCATGAAAGAGCAAGAGAAAATAGGGATATAATCATCACAATTGTCACCCTGTGCTGAAAACAAAAATCAAAAGTTCATTGTCAAAAGTCCTCTGTGGTGTTACAGGAATCTTCTGGTAATTTCAGATACAATAACTGAGTACCATTTCTTCTTCTTTAACTTCTCTGGGGCTAGAAAGTGTGAAACTAAATTAGACTCTGAGAGTCTTTTTTAGTCTCTCAAAAAGGCTGTGATTTTGTTCATTCATTACTTCCTGGAACAAAGCTGTGAGAAATACCTTATCATTAAGACCAAGCAAATACATGACCATTCTGTGCTTCCTCGCTGCACAGTAAAATAGTTTACATTTTAAGAACCTCATGTAAACAGAATAAAGAAATCAGATATTAGAGTAACTTAACCAGACTGCACTCACCTTTCTTGAGAGATGATGTAATAAAATAGATGGAATATAGACCTGGATGTCCTACAGTCCTGAGTTCAAATACCTGCCGACTTTTAGGGAAATTCTTTAACTACTGAGAATTTCAGTTTTCTCTTCTCTGAAACAGGCATACTAAATAATCATGTCTCTTATAAGGGAAGTGCCTTGGACAAAACTGCTCCTCCTGCTCCCTTCATGTCCCTTCCCAGCAGAAATTTTGAGGGGAGAAAAAGGACATATTCAAAAATTTCATCTCTAATAGAGAGAAAATGCATATCCAATTTGCTATTAGATAAGGCTCATTCAAAAGAAAGGTCCAAGGCATTTTTAAGCACCAGTTTCATCAAAAGACATGTATTCCAACAACAGCATATTGATTTTATTCTCCATAGGCTCTCTGCAGATTCAAACATTTGTTTTCATGTGGGACAAGATTTTTGGCATCCATTTAGTAAAATGTTGGGTTCTTAGTTTGCATAACTGTTGCGCCTGTAATGAGCAGACACAAAGCCTTGGCTCATTTTGCTGCCCTCCCCTCCTTTCAGAGCTGCAGCCGATTCTCTCACCCATCTGCAGCCTAGGGGAGGCTGTTCAAGGCCCTGCACCAAAGCCTGGAGACGGATGCTTCACACAGCAAAGCAATCCACAGTAAAGCTATCCTCCATTTTTCAGCATCCTGAGAATTTGTGAGGTCAATGTCATCATCATGGAACAAGTATTCACCACCTGGGTTACTACAGCTCTTCCCAGAATTAATCAGTGTAGAAATTCTTGTGAGCCTCATGGACGTCACCAGAAGTGGTATTCATGGTAATTACACACCTAGTTTTCTCTCTGAAAACCAGCATGCACTTTGTTTGGTATGAAATAAATCCTTTTTAGATGAAACTGACCATTTAGTGAAGGTCTGGTGCGAGGTGACATCACTCAGCTTTTTATTAAGCAAACGGTTAAGTAGTTTTTTCTTTGTTAGGAGTATTAGAAAAAAGTGGGAAAAGCTGTATGTCACAAGCGTTACTATATTTTACAATAATACCCAGGGAGTGTAACAACACTCCTAATAACTTAACATTTTCACCTATGTCACCTCATCAATTCTAATTTATTCTCCCAGTAGCTATGTGTTATATAGACTTTGTGTTTCAAGAGCTACTAGGTGCTAGGGATAGAGGGGTAAGATCAAGCTCCTGCCCTCAAGGGGATGAGGGTTCACAGAGGAGCAAACAGGCCTTTCCAGGACAGTGTGGCAACTCTTAAAATAGCAGACAGCACAAAGAGCTGCGGTCGTACCTAGAAGGAGTGCTTAACCCAACTTTGGGATGCTTAACCCAACTTTGGGAGGAAATGGACCAGTTCTTTCCTATTCGGGCCTCCATAACGAAGTGAATAAAGTCAAGATGAAACCAGAAAAGTGAGAGAGAAGCAGAATTCCAATTTTCTCAATTTTCAAATATAGAGTGCTCAAGGTCAGTAAGGCCAGATCATAGCTGTTAACATTTTTGAGTATTGGCCATGGGCAACGTATATGACATTAAGCACTGTAGATAGAATATGTTTTGCATTTTTCATAACAGACTTTTGAAGTAAGTTCTATAGCCTCCTATTTACATATGAGGAAAATAAGACCTCAGTTTTGTTACTTGCTCCACCAACATTCCACAGCCAGAAATAGTGAGGCTGGGAATCAACTCAATCTGTGCTTTGATCTATTAAGTGGGTTTCCGAATATTGCTTGCAAAAAGTCATTTATTCTGAGTGGGCTTTGTGTTTGGAGACTCTATACTACGTCATCTTATTTTAATATTTTTCTTTAATTCTACATTACCTAATTCCAAAAGAATCAAAGTATCATTTTAAAAGATAAGCTAAGTAACACTACACACACACACACATATATACATACATACATACATACATACATACATACATACACACACACAGAGTTTGAACAAAAATGAACAATTTTTCACTGTTGCCAAGGACACAGAAGGAACCATCTTATCATAACCCAAAGTCAGTGGTAGAAAACTGGGCTCTCCAAAGATTATATTCAGGTTTCACTGATTCTCAACTTCTCCCTCCACCCTCACTACAAAGAAAGGGCACAAATGATGTCCTGTTGCCTTAATTCACCAGCAAGAGGCTCCCAGGAGACATGCAGGTTCTCCTGAATGTTGAATGCAGCTGAGATTCTGTGACAGGTACAGACATTCAGGTCCAGAGAGATAAACGAAAGATAGACGGGAGTGGTTTGACAGGATATCCCACACATGTTTCACACAATCCTCCCTGCAGCCCTGGTTATTCATTCACGTGATAAAAACATTATCTTTTATAACAAATTTGTATAATCAGCAGCATAAAAAGAATCTGGGCTTTGGAGGGGAGAAACTAAGGACTGAATCTTTGTTCTGTCGCTTACTATATATCTGTGGAAACTTACAACACCTCTCTGAATTTTGTTCCACTTACCTGCAAAGTGGAGCTAAAAAGCCTTACCCAGAGGTCCTGAAGGGCATGAGACGAGAGCGTTGGATTGAAGTTCTGAGTACAATCCTGGCACATAGCATGTACTGTGTAAGATGAGAGCTACTATTAATTATGAGGTTTATGATTCTAAATCTTTGGTGAAAAGTAACCATCAAGGCATTTTAAAGCCATACGTTTGTAAAACTAATAATATACCCTCTTGGTAACATTATTGTTTGTATTGGTCCTTTTCAAATGAAAAAAAAAAACTATATGTTTTTAAAAAATTCTTTTAATTGAGTCAACTTCCACAACTTATTCACAAAGGGCTCTTGATTCATGAGTGATTTATTGTCAGAATCTAAAATCAGACTCATAGGATTTAGGGTTTAATGAGCTAAGGGTACAGAAAAAATGGAAAACGGTTTGTGCGACCGAGAAACAGCAACTCCTCATTTGCCTCGTTCAGGGGATGAATTGCTCCTTCTCTTCCTCTTCATCCCCGACATCCTAAACAGATTTCCTGAAAGACCTTCTGGTTAAGTTCTCATCCCCTTGGCAAGGGAACTTGTCTGCTGAGCCAGTCAGCTGTCTCATTGAGATTCACTGCCAGGTGGACAGCTTTGATGGCAAGGAGGTGGCGTTCCGCCCAGTTAAGCAGCTTTCAAGCCTCAAGCCATAAAGATGAGCTGCTGGCCCTCCTTCCTCCAGGAGGATGCTGCAGACATATTGCCTGCCCTTGGAAGTATTGCTTTCCTGGGGTGCAAATTATTGAGCTGTGCAGAGCACCTTACTTACTGCTCTCTCCTCAGATTACGTGAAGCACAGACTGTGTCCAGTTTCTTGTGTCAGCTTTTCTTTGCTAAAGGTGCTGTTTGGTTAATTAGCTTGAGTTTGAAGCAAGCAGAAAGTTAGAAGGATATATGATTTTCTTAGCAAAAGTTGACTCTTCTATTCACCAGAAATAAAAAATAACTCTGAGTTATAAGAAATGTAGGAAATAAAGACCCCATGCTTCTAAATTAAACTTTCTATGTTCAATTGGTCTTGCCTAAATTTAAGCTAAATACACCAACTATTATTACATCCCTAGTAATGATGCTATGCTTTCTAGCCCATTGTATAGATGTGAACACTGACAATAAAAGACAATCAATGATTCAAAGAGCAGCACATTTAAAAACTGAAACAGAAACTTTCAAGTATTTTTCTTATCTTTTATGTAGTATATGTCCATTAAAAAATACAGATGGGAGGAAACAAAAATCACTTATTAAACTGTTAAGAGAGAGAATTCCATTGGAGGAGACTTATTTGGATGACTCATCTACAATACAAAAAATGGGCAGTTGGAGATTTTTCCAGGAGGACTGATTTGGGGTCACCATCTCACTTTCCTTCATAAAGAGGGTGAAGAAATCTTGTGAGAAAGGTTTTCAAGGAATCTTCAGGCCTCCCTGTGCTTATGCAAGAGTTTGGTAAATAGAGTATACCAGTGTCTGACATCCACCTGGGTAATCTAGAAGGCAGAGATGAGTCATCCAGCTGTTCAGCTAGTGAAGTAAAAATAAGTATTGCTGTGCTGGGGTCAGCTGCATGCCCAGAGTGTATCAGCTGAAATATGCATGGATATTTAACATAGGACACCCTGGGAATTCAGCCAAACTTGAAACACTGAAAAACCTACCCAAGGGGACAACCTGGGACCCTGATAGAGATAATTTACATGGAAGACCAGGGGTATAGAAAGTGAAGGATAATAGGCTGGATACGTCATGGATATACAATCAAATGTGGGCTCTGCAAAGAAACAAATCTTGTGAGTATCCAACAGAGAATGAGCCCCTTCCAGAAATGGTGGGTCTTATCTTCTAAAATCACTAGCTATGTAAGAAGGTCTCTGTCCTTATTTTTCATCCTCCCTATCTTCTGTACCTTTTTTTCCCACCCTTCTCAAGGTGAACAAGATGAGAAAAGAAGGTGGAAATCAAGAGCAAGGAAAGAAGAAAGCAAGCCCGGACTTACCAATATTGGCTGTAGGCAGCCCGACCAAAGTTGTTCCTAGCTGTCTAGCTGAATGAGGGATGGAGAATTTCTATGGTAAAGATTGAAGTATTGATTTCTATATTAGACAGGATCTTCTTGGTTTTTAGTAAATACAGTGTGTTGCAACCCAAAATTACTGTAAGATTTTGCCTTGCTAGTGATTCAAAAATGTCATAGCAGGGCCTTCCTTGGTGATCCAGTGGCTAAGACCCCATGCTCCCAATGCAGGGGACCTGGGTTCGATCACTGGTTGAGGAAGTAGATACCACATACCTCATCTAAGTGTTCACATACTGCAACTAAGGCCTGGTGCAGACAAATAATAAAAATACATAATTTAAAAAAAATGTCATGGCAGTCCAGGGACAGAAAAAGAACTTGAATAAATAGTAAAAGGATATTAAGAGACATAAAAGATAGTATTATGGTCTCTGTCACTAATCAAATTGGCCTCTGTGGCCCAAAAAGCAGCCACTGATGATACATAAATGAACAGGTGTGGCTTTGCTCCCTTCAAACTTTATTTACAAATATAGGCAGTGGGATAAGTTGGCCAGTGGATTGAAGTTTGCCAATTCCTATTCTGCATCATCATTTTTAAATGGCTGCATGGAGTTCAATTCTGCAGTTTCAACCAAATCTCATTTAACCATTCAACTATTGCTGGACATTTGTTTTTCAATTCTGCTATTAAGGATGGTACTTGGGTGCACACATTCATACACAAAATTTAGACTCATTTTCATTATTTATAGTTTGCCCCTAAAGTGCAATTCTGTGGTCAGATTTCATTTTAAAGGCATTTCAACAGTACTGCCAGATTGTCCTCAAGGAAAATTGTACTAGATTTCACACTCACAGGGCGGGGGTGGGTGTGGGGGTCGGGGGGGGGCAATGCAAGAGTGGCCATTCCCCCAAAAGGACAGCAAAAGCATACACACACAAAATTTTAAAAATACAAGAAATGGAAGTAGGGGAGACTGTATGCCTAAAGCAGTTAATGAGTTTCAATCTTTGGTCCAGAAGACAGTGAGGTCCACCTCTCTCTACTACATGATGCTACTTCTAAGAGATGTACTGAGAAGAGATTAGTAGTCACCTCTAAATTCTCTGGCTACTGGCTGGCCTCATATTTTCTTGACTGTATTTCCAAAGACTGCCATGATTACAAGCAGAGTAAACCAGTGAACCAAACCGAGAGTGGGCACACACAGTAAATGCTAGCCCTACTCTCACCTTGTCACACAGTGTGACCCTGGGCAAGGCCCTCAACCTCAGCTGTGTGACAGCCTCTCTGCAGAAAAATGTGACCATGCTCTCCAGGAAGGAAGCTGAGATTAAGTAATTACACTCTTCCCTACAAATACAGGATGTTAGTAAAAAGCATTTGGGGACCCACAGTAGTGAAGGAAGGGTTCAGAGATAGATGGCTGCTGCTTTATCTGAAGGCATCAGTACAGTGGAATCTACACCATGGAGAAAGTTCACACAGTGCTCAATCTGGCCACGAACTAAGAAAACCTCCTGGCAGTACACCACCAACCTACATCATGGTCCCCTCATTCTGGTCTTTTTAAGGCCCCCAGGAAACACACACTATGAGCATATAAATGAACTGCCACACCTCACCCCCAGAATTACCCAAACGAGCTCCCCTCACTGTGCTTATTGCTTCTTCATTTCTTTGGTTTTCTAGAGGGTCACTCTGGCCTCTCTTGTTCTAATATCACTTCAGCACAGCTTTATGGCTTGACTTCTCTTTTCTAATTTTGATAACCTCAGTTAGGTCCCTCTGCAATGGTCCATTCAACTCCCAGGGCCCTGGGTGAGGTCATCTCTTCACCTTACCTCCCAACTAAGGTGCCCTGGCAGTGATCCAACAATTACCTCCAAAGATAAAACTACAGCTCAGGGGCTATTGTCTTCAAAACTTAAAAATAAAAAAATTTTCATAATATCTTGAATTAACCAAGGCAAGTTAAGCACACAGTAGCTTAACCACTAATCTATGGCCACCCCACATAATAATTTTGATTTTCTTGGGGATTCTTCCATAGTTACATTTATAGCTTACATTCTATTTCTTTCTGGCATGGACTATTTCAATAACCTTTTATCTAAATTGACTTCATCCACTTCTACATGTTCCAATCACGTATGTTGTTATTCAGTTGTGTCTGACTCTTTGCAACTGCATGGACTGCAGCATGCCAGGCTCCCTTGTCCTTCACAATGTCCCACAGTTTGCTCAGATTCATGTCCATTGAATTGGTTACAGTATCTAACCATCTTATCCTCTGCCGCTCCCTTCTTCTTTTACCTTCAATCTTTGCCAGCATCAGAGTCTTTTTCAATGAGTTGGCTCTTTGCATCAGGTGGTCAAAGTATTGAAGTTTTAGTTTCACAAAGAGTCAGACAAAACTGAAGTGACTTAGTTGCTTCGTGCATGCATGCAACTTCAGCATCAGTCCTTCCAATGAGTATTTAGGGTTGATTTCCCTTAGGATTGACTGGTTTGATCTCCTTGATGTCCAAGAGACTCAAGAGTCTTCTCTAGCACCAAAACTCAAAAAGCATCAATTCTTTCATGCTCAGCCTTCTTTATGGTTCAACTCTCACAACTGCACATGACAGGTAAAACCATAGCTTTGACTACATGGACCTTTGTTGGCAATCATAAATGTGTGTGTGTGTGTGTGTGTGTGTGTGTGTGTATACACAAAAAAATTTAATTAAAAATAATATAATAATGTATAACAGAAATCTATATGCAGGTCAGGAAGCAACAGTTAGAACTGGACATGGAACAACAGACTGGTTCCAAATAGGAAAAGGAGTACGTCAAGGCTGTTTATTGTCACCCCACTTATTTAACTTCCATGCAGAGTACATCATGAGAAACGCTGGGCTGGAAGAAACACAAGCTGGAATCAAGATTGCCGGGAGAAATATCAATAACCTCAGATATGCGGATGACACCACCCTTATGGCAGAAAGTGAAGAGGAGCTAAAAAGCCTCTTGATGAAAGTGAAAGAGGAGAGTGAAAAAGTTGGCTTAAAGCTCTACATTCTGAAAATGAAGATCACGGCATCTGGTCCCATCACTTGACGGGAAATAGATGGGGAAACAGTGGAAACAGTGTCAGACTTTATTTTGGGGGGCTCTAAAATCACTGCAGATGGTGACCGCAGCCATGAAATTAAAAGATGCTTACTCCTTGGAAGAAAAGTTATGACCAACCTAGACAGCATATTCAAAAGCAGAGACATTACTTTGCCAACAAATGTCCGTCTAGTCAAGGCTATGGTTTTTCCAGTGGTCATGTATAGATGTGAGAGTTGTACTGTGAAGAAAGCTCAGCGCCAAAGAATTGATGGTTTTGAACTGTGGTGTTGGAGAAGACTCCTGAGAGTCCCTTGGACTGCAAGGAGATCCAACCAGTCCATTCTGAAGGAGATCAGCTCTGGGTGTTCTTTGGAAGGAATGATGCTAAAGCTGAAACTCCAGTACTTTGGCCACCTCATGTGAAGAGTTGACTCATTGGAAGACACTCTGATGCTGGGAGGGATTGACAGGAGGAGAAGGGGTTGACAGAGGATGAGATGGCTGGATGGCATCACCAACTTGAAGGACGTGAGTGTGAGTAAATTCCGGGAATTGGTGATGGACAGGGAGGCCTGGCGTGCTGTGATTCATGGGGTCTCAAAGAGTCGAACACGACTGAGCGACTGAACTGAACTGAACTGAACTGAACATTGTAATTATATTGTTTTAATGTAAATATATTATATATAAATTTTAAGTTTTTATATATTTTTAATTAAAATTTATATATCATATATAACAATTTTTATTAAAATTTTAAATTTGACTATTTAAAATATATTATCTTATACACTTTCTTAAAAACCTTCCAGTGAGTCACCACAACTGTTGTTTATAAAAGCAAATTTCATTCTCTATAATATAATGTTTAAAACCTTCAAAAATACATAGCCCTCAAAATGTGACTCTAATACTTTACAAAGTGTGTATATATATATATATATATATATATGCTGCTATGTCATTTCAGTCACGTCCAACTCTGTGCGACCGCATAGGCAGCAGCCCAGCAGGCTCCCCCATCCTTGGGATTCTCCAGGCAAGAACACTGGAGTGGGTTGCCATTTCCTTCTCCAATGCATGAAAGTGAAAAGTGAAAGTGAAATCGATCAGTCGTGTTCAATAAGCACATGATCAATAAGCACATGAAAAATTCTTCAACATCATTAGTCATCAGGAAAATTTAAATTAAAACCACAATGATATGCAACTACATAGCTAATGAAATGGTTAGCTGGTAAAAGGCTGACAACAATGTGAATACAGGCTATTGTTCTATCTCTGTCCCTAATACTTCTCTTCATATATTCTAAGTTTCAGCCAAATCAGACCACTCACCCTTTTCTGAAAAGACCTTACCCTCTTGTCTCTGTCTTTCTCACGACCATCTCGAATTCCCCGGTAATGCTATGGAAACATAAGTCTAGTGCCAGATGCACAGTGAGGCTGAATGATACCAAAACATCAGAGTTTGAAACAGAGCAAGTTTTATTGAGGACCATGAAAGGAGGTGGGTGGCTCTGGCCTTAAAAATCCCAAGCTCCCTAAAGCTATCAGCAAAGCCCTTTTCTAGAAAAGGTGGTGGAGGAGTGCAGTTAGCTGTTGCAAACTTCTTGGTGTTAGAGCCTTTGTTCTTGAGGTCAGGTTATGGTCAGGTAAACATGTTCCTGTAAATCTCCTTGAAACAAACGTCATTCTCTGTTCTGACAAGAAAGGGAAAGGTCCCAGGGCATAGTTTTCACCCTTTGAGATACAGGTACTGGCTGAAGAGGCAGCTCTCAGCTGGCAGCTCTCTCAGGGCCAAGTCTTCAGGCCCTGCCTAGCTGTCATTGCTGAGGGAACCAGGTACCCTCTAACCACCTGGCTCTCAGGCTCCTCAGGCTGCCTAAACAGTGGGGCCAAGTCCCGCAGACAGCGTCCCAGGGAGAAGGCCACTTCCATTAGGCTGCCAGGGCTGGGATTGAGTTTACCCAGAATATAGCCCCCAGCCCACCTGCTGGGTCAAGGCAGGGTGAGCTGGAGGGCCCAGGGAGAAGGCCAGAATCTGCCTCTTCCCTCACTCTCTCCTCTTTGACCACCACTCTGCTGAGAGTTGGCTGAAATGCCTACTAAGGGTTGCTCACTGACAGTTGCTTATTTAGTGGAGGGGCCACTGCAGCATGGACTTATGGCTGAGCAGTACCTCTAACGGTTGGTCACTCACTGACAGTTGCTCACTTGGGGAAAGTGCCAATCAATGGCTAAGCAGGACTTCTAACCACTTGGCCCTCTGGAGCAGGTGGTCTCACGGTAACACGTGCTGAGAGCTGTGCATTGCCCAGCTCTATTACAGTTGTAGGGAGAATAGTCCTCCCAGTACCCCATGATATCCATATCCTAACCCCAGAAACTGAATGCATTCTATTCTATGACAAAGGGGAATTAAAGTAGCAGATATAATTAAGACTACTAAGCAACTGGCCTTAACATACAGAGATAATGCTAGATTATTCAGGCCAACTCAATATCATGAGAGGGGTCTTAAGATGTGGAAGAAAGAAGCAAAAGTGGAGGTCAGGGTAATGTGTGATGCCCTGTGGTAAGAATTCTGCTGCTACTGCTGCTGCTGCTAAGTCGCTTCAGTTGTGTCTGACTCTGTGCGACCCCATAGACAGCAGCCCACTAGGCTCCTCTGTCTCTGGGATTCTCCAGGCAAGAACACTGGAGTGGGTTGCCATTTCCTTCTCCAATGCATGAAAGTGAGAAGCGAAAGTGAAGTCTCTCAGTCGTGCCCGACTCTTAGCGACCCCATGGACTGCAGCCTACTAGGCTCCTCCGTCCATGGGATTTTCCAGGCAAGAGTACTGGAGTGGGGTGCCATCGCCTTCTCCAGGTAAGAACTGTACCCATGATTATTACATTGAAGATCCACAAGTCAAGACAGGAGTGATCTTTAGAAGCTGGAAAGGGCAGGGAAAGGATTTCTCCCCTAGAGACGCTAGAAAAACAAAAATGCAACCATGCTGACACCTTGGTTTTAGCCTGCCACACTCTTGTGGGATTTCTGACATTCAGAAGTGTTAGAAAATATATTTCTGTTGTTTTAGGCTACTAAGCTTGTGGTAACTCATTAAAGCAGCAAGAGAAAACAAATGCAGCCCTCCTTCTAAGTTGCTGGTCATTGAAACACTTTTAAGGAAGGTCAATCCACCCAGATTTGACCCCTCTGTTCTTGGACTCTCCATGGAGATTATTTATCTCTCTCTCATGGCACATAACATATTTTGCCTTGCAGTCCTTTCCCCTCCCAACTAATCAATCACTTATGCTGTCCATTTTTACTAGACATATTTATGGTACCTGCCTTCCCATTGTCCTTCCATCAAAGCTCTCAGGCTCTGCCCCATCTGACTACTTCCCTCCCCCAGTCAGCTAGACGTGAGTGAACTGGGGAGGCCAGTAGGCTGGCTGGGGCTGGCCTGTTGTGAAAGGATGAAGTGAAGTATTCAGTTAGCTTCCCTTTGGAAATGTGACAGCAGCTCTTGAAAAGGATCATCAGAGTGGACAGGTCTTATAGAATCGGAGTGGGGACAGCCATTCAGAATAATGAAGCTGACTTAATGAGGGAACTGGCCAAAGAGGAGAGGAGACTAAGGCAGAAATAAAGGGGAGGCAGGAACATAGCGGATGGAGAAAAAGGTGTGTGCATGTGGGTGTGTGGGTGTGTGTGCATAGGGAGGGACAGAGAGAGAGACTTCAGTATCCCAGTTTTATGAAAACTAAAGCGTTGCCTCTGTCTTCATGCTATCAAGCATGTAATATAGTCTCTCTCTTTTCTCAACAGCCCCACAGTTCTCTCCCACCAAGATAACACCATTCCCTCTTAAGGGCCCAGCATGGCCCCTCCAGCTCCAGCTGTCTCCTTAATCATCTCATGCCTGAGCTTTTGCAACATTCTCTCACTTCATTTTTACAGTCTTCTCCTCTTCCAACTTATAAGCCACAGTCCACACTTTGCACCAATCTCTTTTTCTAATATATGAATCAAAACACATCACTTCTTGGCCTAAAACATTTCAGTGGCTGCCTACTGTTCTCAGATTTAAGTCCTATTTCCTCAGAAGGGCCTAAAGGAGCCTGTTGCTATCTGACCTTGATTTTGTTTCTTTGCTCATTTCGCTCATCCTTTTCTTCCATTCTCTGAACCCTTTACCCCCCAAAACACACTGCTCTTATAGTCCAGATTTTAGCCAAGAATCCTGTTTGCAATTTGCCTGGAATGTTTTTAAAACAGATCATATACAGGATAGAGGAGTTCCCTGTACTATCTGCTCAATTTTTCTGTAAAACTAAAATTTTTCTGAGAAGTAAAGCATATTAAATGTATCCAGGAGCCACCAAAAATACTTAGAGTGAATTGGCTGCTTATCTTTTTCACATATAGCGATAAACCACCACTTGGTCCATAACAATCACTCATTACTTTCTCTGGAATACAGAACAAGTCCATACTTCCATGGTGTGGCTCAGACTATTATTTCTGGAGAACAATTACATAACCCTCAAGATTTAACTCTTATGTCACTCCCTTTTAAAACCCTCCCCAATTTTCTAGATAGAACTGATTGCTCTTTCCACACTATTCCCTTATTTCTTTGACAATCCTCTACCATGACATTTATTACAGAGTGAAATAGTTTTTACCCATGTTAGAATATACATACCCACTTCTTTTCCTATTGGCATTCTCCACCGTCTAAGTTCAATGTCAGATATACTGTGATCATGCAATCTTCAACAGAGTAATGTAGATTATTGGATAAATGAGTGGTTGAATGATTAAGAGCTAATTCTATTGAGTATTTACTATCTGTTGATTCTATCCTAAGAGCTAAACAGATACTCTCTAGGCCTATACTTACAAGTTGAAACAAGCACTTTTATCTGTCATTTTGTACAAGAGTTAAGTAACTTGCTTGGTACACAGATGATTTCAAATCAGAGCAACCTGGACCCAACAATCACTACTTTTGCAGCCTTCCATAAACTAAAGGAACAGCAAAGTTTCAAAGTATTTGGTGAGAGGGTATCTTTATTCACTCTGAAGTACTGTACCAATATTCAAAACTGTCACCCATTGTCACACATGTATAAGAGGTTGGTTTCATCAGTTTCATCAAATTCATCATCATAAATGGTATACTACAGTATATGCAGGGCACAGAATGGCTCTGGAAACCAGACAACTTAAGTTCAAATCCTAGTTCTACTGTTTCCTAATGGTGCAATCTTGAGTGACTCATTCAACCTCTGTCTGCCTCAGTTCCGCTCCTTAAAGCAGGGATATTAATAGTACCTGCTTGTTATGGTATGTTTTTCCCCCAAAATTCACATGTTGGAATCATCATGCCCAATATAATGGTGTTAGGACGTGAGGTCTTTGGGAGGTGATAAGGTCATGAGAATGGAACCCTTGAATGGGATTAGTGCCCTTATGAACAAGATAACACAAAACTCCCTCATTCCTTCCCCAAGGACACAGCAAGAAGGTGCTGAGTATGAATCAGGAAGAGGGCCTTCACCAGAACCTGAGGATGCTAACATTTTTATCATGGACTTCCCAGCCTCTAGAACTGTGAGAAATACATTTTTGTTGTGGTGTAAATTTATAAGCTGTGGTATTTTGTTATAGTGGCCCCAGTGGACTAAGGCACTACTTCATTATTATAAAAATTAAATGTTAAGCAGCCCATGTGCCTGGGAGATCAAAAATACTATATAATAGCTATGTGTCTATTTTATGTAACCAAATCTAATTGGAGCAGATTTCAGCCATAACAAGGAAAAACCCAGTCATTCAGAGAGAGGTCTTGGAACATTTCCCCTCAAAGGTTCTTTAGGTTATAAAACTTACATGAGTAGCATGTTATATGCATTACACAACCTCTGATGGTTCTTGACCATTTTTTTTTTCTGCTTGATTGAAAATTCACAGCACAAATAATATGCTTTTCTGGTCTACCTACTTCAAATCACCTTTGTAGATGCTGTTTAGTTACAAACTTAAGATTTACTGCATATTCATATAATGACTGTAGTTTGTGGTTCTTTTGCAGTCAGTATTGAAGCCAGCAGGAGACAGGCTCTATCGCAAGGGCAGATGTACCCAAATCCTCTCCAGGAGACAGGCCAGGCAGCTGCCATAGCCATTCTAAAGCGCCACTTGTCAAGAATCAGAGCAGAACTTTATCAGAAAAAAAAATTTGTCCTCTGAGTTCACGCCAAAGGTGCAGGACCAAGGATTCACCATGAAGACTAGGAGATGAAAGGAGGCCCAATAGACCAGTCAGAAAGCATAGGACCCTTTTTAAGTGCCATTGCAGATGGCTTCAGGCTTCCCTGGTGGCTCAGACAGTAAAGAATCTGCCTGCAATGTGGGAGACCTGGGTTCAATCCCTGGTTTGGGAAGATCCCCTGGAAGAGGGCATGGCAACTCACTCCAGTATTCTTGCCTGGAGAATCCCATGGATAGAGGAGCCTGGTGGGCTACAATCCAGTGTGTCACAAAGAGTCGGACATGACTGAAGTGACTTAGCATGCATAGATGACTTCATTCAACACAAAACAACGGCAGAAAGTTGCCAGATGCTAGGCAAGTCACAAAATGCTAGGCAAGTCAAAGGATATTAACTGAACACCTACGCTGAACCCCCACACTCCCTTCAAGCTCCCTTCAAGCACCCTAATACCACACTCCACAACCTGCTAATGCAATTGCAACAGCCAGACAGTTTCTACAGGTATCCTATAGTTACATTAATATTTTTGTGCTTTGCTCCTGACTGAGTGACTTCACTTTCACTTTTCACTTTCATGCATTGGAGAAGGAAATGGCAACCCACTCCAGCGTTCTTGCATGGAGAGTCCCAGGGACGGTGGAGCCTGGTGGGCTGCCATCTATGGGGTCACACAGAGTCGGACATAATTGAAGTGACTTAGCAGGAGCAGCAGCAGCAGCAGCAGCATGCTGTTGCTTCAGTGTGGAAATTTCTGAGAAGTCCACCCTTTGTTAAGCTGACAAACTTCTTATATGACTCAAGACCTACAAAAAGAAACAATTTTCTGAAATCTTCCCACTCTTACTGCCCCTGTATCTTCTATCACACTGCCCAGGGGAAAAATGAAAGCTTATCCTTAGTGGTTCCTATCTCTGTGACATGTTTCAGCATATGTGTTTTCTGTACATATATCTTTCCTACCACAACGGGAAGCATTCTTTTTGTTCATAGAATCTAGTATGGTGTCTATTCCACTGTATTTAGATAATAGCCACCCAATATTAACTAAGCATATTTCCTTATTTTTTCCTACACTTTGACTAACATGCAATTTTAATAATAAAATAATAATAATAACATTTTAGCTCAACAGCCTTGAATAGATGCATACGCAATGGTACTTGTCCAAACTATCTGTTGAAAATATCCAAAATGAGGTTATGTTGAAGGAATTTTCTTCCCCCAATGTTTATTAAGATAGAAAAAACAGTTCTAGTGATAAATGTCTTGGGTATGTTTAACCCTCATACTTTTCAGAAAAAGCTGATATGGACAGTTAAAGGCAAATATTGTTAGCTCTCTTTTTTTCCCCCAAGATATATACGTAATTTTGGTCCAAATTATTTTTAAATTTTGTTGCTGTTATTGTTCACATGCTAAGTCGTGTCTGACTGTTTGTGACCCCCATTGACTGTAGCCCACCAGGCTACTCTGTTCATGAATTTCCCAGATAAGAATACTGGAGTGGGTTGCTTTTTCCTTCTCTGTGGGAACTTATGACCCATGCATTGAACCTGCATCTACTGCATTGCCAGGTGGATTCTTTATCACTGAGCTACCAGGGAAGTCAAAAAAAAATCTGAGTGGGAAGTTCCCTGAAAGCAAGGATATTTATCTATTTTCTTCATTAAGGTATATCAATCTTTGGAGGAAGACATGGCACATTAGAAATATTCAGTAAGTATTTACTGAATAAACATATGAATATGTATGGAATGCACTGGAATTTTAAGCACTTGAGAAGAAGTAACATCACTCTGTGTGACAGTCAATGTGAGGGTCTCTTGCTTTTTATTAACTTCATTTATTTCAATAACTTCCCTGTGAGGTTGGGATCATTTTGATCATTATTTGACTACAAAGGTTTTGCTCTCCCCACTTGACCAACCATGCCTATTCTTGAAGTTTGTATCTAATTTTAAAAAAAGGTAAATATAATAAATATGCTTTTATGGTACCAAGGGCAAAGGAGGGTCATGGGTATTTTACCTCTCTTCAATTCGTACAGTTGTTAATGGGCACAGGGTACAGACAGAAGGGTTGTGGTTGAATTTTACAACCAATATGATAGAAAGAGTTTCCCAGGGGGGTCCTAGTTTAAATTACCCACCTGCCAATGCAGGAGATGGCAGAGACGTGGGTTGGATCCCTGGGTCAGGAAGGTAACCTGACCATGCCACTCCAGTATTCTTACCTGGAGAATCCCCGGATAGGGGAGCCTGGTGGGCTACAATACATAGAGTCGCAGAGAGTTGGACAGGACTGAAGCGACAGAGCATGAGTGGATGACAGATATGTTCTTTCTAGTCTTGATCTCGGAGAAGGCAATGGCAACTCGCTCCAGTACTCTTGCTTGGCAAATCCCATGGACCGAGGAGCCAGATAGGCTGCAGTCCATGGGGTCGCGAAGAGTCAGACACGACTGAGCAACTTCACTTTCACTTTCACGCATTGGAGAAGGAAATGGCAACCCACCCCAGTGTTCTTGCCTGGAGAATCCCAGGGATGGCAGAGCCTGGTGGGCTGCTGTCTATGGGGCCGCACAGAGCTGGGCATGACTGAAGCAACTTAGCAGTCTTGATCTGGTTCCCTCACAAATTGAAAGTAATTATCCCTTAACACTCATAGTTTTTAAGTCATGTCTTACCTGTGAACTTAATTTTCATTTATTCTAAATCCCTTTCACTGGAGTCAGTCATCTTTGAAAGAGAATGTCCAGGTTTGTCAAAAATAGTGGTAGTTTTCAGTTTTGTTGTGATGCTGTTGTTATAGGGCTCCCCTTCCCTCACTCTACAAGGATCTCAACGAGAAGACTTGTGACCAATCTAATAAGACAATATTTGGGCCAATGAGCATTGAGCCAATTGTTCTTTAAGTTACTATTTGCAACTGCTATAATAATAAAAACAAAGATGAAGTCTTTCTTCACAATGTTATATATAGAGGTACTCTAGTGGTATAGAAAACAATGTTTAAGTCAGAGGACACCTAGGTCATTTGATATAAATTTTATCATAATACCCATCTTCCCAATTCCCTTTCCTTATCACCAGATTGGGATTGAGTAATTTATCCCAGGTGGAGAATGATCATTTCACTGTCTTTACTGAGCTGAGACCATGGCCTTAGCTACTTCACATTTTATTCATCCAAATTATAGAAGTATTAAATCTGAAATATTATGCCCTTTTCTTGCCTTATAGTTGGAAATCTGAAATTTTCTAGCTGATAGGCTAACAAAGAGCAGGTGTCTCCAGGAAAGTACTTTTACTATTGATGACTATTGTGCTTTTTTGCTTTTGCCTGGAGAAATCTATGGGTAATAATAATTCTTTGCAGGTTTTACTGACCTTCTACCCTTTGAGTCCACAAATGGGGATCAGTTTGAACTAGACTGTAGAGACTTAGATTACACACTTGGCTATTTATGCCTTTACATGGCATCTATTACACTGGTATCAAAGTTTGACTTCATGTTAGCTACCTCCTGTTGAATCAGATAATTTCTACTGGGATAAACCATGGGTATATTCTATTTTCACATCTTTTTAACTTGTATCTAAATTACCTGAAGCCATTTTGCATGAGTTGAACACGTAGACAGCCAAGACATGAAAGCAACCTAAATATTCATCAACAGATGAATAAAGAAGCTGTAATACATTTATACAGTGGGATATTATTTGCCCATAAAAAAGAGTGAACTAATGCCATTTGCGGCATCATGGGACTTCCCCAGTGGTTCAGCAGTAAGAATCTGCCTGCAATGCAGGAGATTCAGGAGATGTGGTTTTGACCCTGGCAACTCATTCCAGTGTTCTTGCCTGGAGAATCTCATGGACAGAGGATCCTGGTGGAGCACAGTCCAGAGGATCACAAAGAGTTGGACATGACTGAAACAATGAAGCATGCGTGCAACACCATGGATGGACTTAGAGAGTATCATACTAAGTGAAGTAAGTTAGACAGAGAAAGACATATATTGAATGGTAACACTTATATGTGAAATCTGAAAAAAAAAAAAAATGGTGCAGGTGAAACTTGTTTACTGAACAGAAACAGACTTATGGACTTAAAGGGCAGGCCTGTGGTAGCCAAGTGGGAAAGGTGTGGGGAGGGATGAACTGAGGTTGGGCCTGGCATATGCACACTACCATATGTAAACTATAAAATCAACAAGGACCTATTGAATAGCACATGGATCTATACTTAATACTCAGTAATAACCTATACGGTAAAAGAATCTGAAAAAGAATGGATATATGAATACGTATAAATGGCAACCCACTCCAGTATTCTTGCCTGGAAAATCCCATGGACGGAGGAGCCTGGTAAGTTACAGCCCACAGGGTCGCAAAGAGTCGGACACGATTGAGCGACTTCACTCACTCACTCATAACTAAAACACTTTGCTGTATACCTGAAACTAACATAACACTGTGAATCAACTATACTTCAATATAAAATAAAAAATAAAAATTGCAAAAAGAATGGTATATATACATGTACATATTCTCATTGTTGCTATATTCTAAAACTGCATAAAAAGTCAGCCCGAATCTTAGGGACGTGAAAAACAACCATTTTAGTAATCAGCTCAGCATACTAGGAACACACGGCTCTGGAGGAATGGTTTGTCTTCTCCACAGTGTCTAAAGGCCTCTAACTAGGGTCAGCTCAAAAAACTGGGGCCTGACATAACTGGGACAGTAAATCTCCCAAGATGGCTTCTTTACTCTCCTGTCTGGTATGTTGATGAGTGTGGTTGCATGACTGAGCTTAGCTGGGAATGTCGGTTCCAGTGCCTATCAGTACCCTTTCCATTAAGGTGGCTCAAGGAATCCCATCCCCATAGCAGCCCAATATTCCAGCAAATGAGCTGAAAGCTGAAAGCCAGGTGGTCTTTGTATATTATCACCCCATAGAAATAAATTGTATATATTGTGTATATTATCACAGCCATAGAAAATGGCTGGTGTCATTTTTACCATTCTCTGTGGGTGGAAGCATTCATAAGACCGCTGGGAAGAAAGATGGAAAAATAGACTGTATTTTTCAATGAGAGGAGAATTGAAGGGTTGTTAACCATGTTTAAAACCACCGTACTCTTGTATACCCTTGTATCTTTTTTCCTTTAACTTTTTTATTTTTGTGAACCATTTCTTTTCTGAGGAAGAAATATTACAAATCAACATTTCTTAAAAAAAAATCAACAAGCTCTTTGGTAGAAATTCTTACATTTAACCATATTGTATCTAATAATTTTATGCAGCATACCACCATATTTCAGAGACATAGGAGTAATTTTTAATTAGGGTCTCCTAATGGCACACACAGGATGAAACTAGACATTATATAGGTGATTTATTGGAACTTTCTTAATGGCCAAGGTGGACATATGGCTATAATTGATTAGACATTTTTCCAGACTGTTTTCATGTACTTACACTTTAACACAGCAGTTAAAAAACTAAGGACCTAAAGATTTATTTTAAAATATTTTCATCATAGAGCTAATGGTGCAATACTTAAAAACTGGAAAAATCTAAGGCTACCATGAAAGATTGTTTAATATTTTTCTGGTGTCTATTTCATAGAATAATACAAAAAATTGTGTTGTAAAGAATATTTAGTGATAAAAATAAAATGTTCATAAATTGCTTGCTAGTGTTTTTAAAAAAGGAGCTACAAAATAATTTAAATTGTATAAAACCTATGTTCATTGGTCCACATAAAAATAAAATCATACACTCAAAAGACTGACAGAGATGGCATCTTGGTCCAAATTTTATTTATTTATTTTTGTGCCTTGTGCATTTTCAAAATTTCCTAAAATGATTATGTATTGATATACTGCATTCTTATTTTTATAAAATGATTGAGAAATTGTATTACATTATAAGATATATTGGAGAAGGAAATGGCAACCCACTCAAGTATTCTTGCCTGGAGAATCCCATGGACAGAGGAGCCTGGCAGGACATGGTCCATAGGGTCGCAGAGAGTTGGACATGACTGAAGCAACTAAGCACAGCACAGAAAATAAGATATATAAATTTTAAAAATAAATCAAATTCATGTATAATCTGTTTACCCTGGATAATCATATTCCGTTAAAAATCTTGTTGTTTTATATTTTGCCTTATTCATTCTTTGCAAAAATGATATATGGTATATAAATATTTTATTATTTGACTTTTTACCTTTACACTGGGAGAAGCTAACCAAATTATCTTTTGCCCTTCATGCTTCATTGAATTTCTTTAGATAACCAAAGATCCTTCCCATGAACCCAGAAAAATAAACATATAGCCCCCAAAGTAATTTGTAGCAATGAGACCACAGAAAATAGGTATTAAATTTTTGACTTGTCTCAGAAAGCTTCTGTCTATGATTGTCATTGACATTTTTAGGAAAATGCTTGCTGAGCTAGTTGTGCTTTTCACCCCGCTCTTCCAGGATAGATGAAAAAGTTGGGACTGTTGAACCAAGCAGTGTTATAGAGGCAAACAATGAAAAGAAGAAAAATAACCCCTCCCTATAACCCACAGAATTAGTTCCAGGGGAGACTATTAGAAACCAAAAACTGTCAGGATATCTGAGAATATATAAGATTCATATCCCAGTTTCCTGATGATTGTTCTGTAAAATGACAAGCATTAAATCTAAATCCTTAATCTACCAGGGGACAACAGAGATACAGATGACTGCAAGGTGCGCCTAGGCCTAAAACTGCCTGAGTAATTATCTACATTCTAAATGTGATGGAGATGAGGCAGATGTCTCTGCAGCTATGTGGTAGTGGGTAGATGGGATGCCAGGAGTCACTGACTGGGAAGGGAACTGCAGCTCTGATAAGAGAATGTCACAGTAGAAAGCTTGATTCTTATAGTCTTGTTACTAGAGAGAAACAGAAGATGCCATCATCTTGGCATAACCATACTCAATAATCATATAGATTTGTGCTGTATCTCACATAATGAGGATGGCCACATACTAGCAAGAGAGCCTAATACCACCATTATGGATCCCAAGATGTATCATGAAGCAATAAGGAAACTGGGCAGCCTAAATTGAGTAGAGGGAAGGAATGGGAAAACATTCTGAACTGACTGTGTGTTCTCTAATGACTAATTTACCTGTTAGACTGAGGACTAATTCACCCAAGTTAGACTGAGGACTAATTTACCCAAGTTAGACTGAGGAATGGGGCTCAAAATGTAAATCAGTTCTCTGAAAAATAAAATTTCATTTTCTGTATGCCTTAATACACAGATTGATATATTCACAACATTTTTATATCCCATTATGAAAATATTTTCATGCGAAAAATTTCATATGTAAGGAGCACTACTTCACTGAGTCTGGCTGTGGTACTATGCTTCGCTCACTGTGTTTTAAAAGGCATTAAGCAGAGGAACCAGAGATCAAATTGCCAACATCCCATGGATCATTGAGAAAGCAAGAGAGTTCTGAAAAAACATCTATTTCTGATTTATTGACTATGCCAAAGCCTTTGACTGTGTGGATCACAATAAACTGTGGAAAATTCTGAAAGAGATGGGAATACCAGACCACCTGACCTGCCTCTTGAGAAACCTGTATGCAGGTCAGGAAGCAACAGTTAGAGCTGGACATGGAACAACAGACTGGTTCCAAAGAGGAAAAGGAGTACATCAAGGCTGTATATTGTCACCTTGCTTATTTAACTTCTATGCAGAGTACATCATGAGAAACGCTGGACTGGAGGAAGCACCAGCTGGAATCAAGATTGCCAGGAGAAATATCAATAACCTCAGATATGCAGATGACACCACCCTTATGGCAGAAAGTGAAGAGGAACTAAAAAGCCTCTTGATGAAAGTGAAAGAGGAGAGTGAACAAGTTGGCTTAAAGCTCAAGATTCAGAAAATGAAGATCATGGCATCCAGTCCCATCACTTCAAGGGAAATAGATGGGGAAACAGTGGAAACAGTGTCAGACTTTATTTTGGGGGGCTCCAAAATCACTGCAGATGGTGACTGCAGCCATGAAATTAAAAGACACTTACTCCTTGGAAGAAAAGTTATGACCAACCTAGATAGCTTATTCAAAAGCCGAGACATTACTTTGCCGACAAAGGTCTGTCTAGTCAAGGCTATGGTTTTTCCTGTGGTCATGTATGGATGTGAAAGTTGGACTGTGAAGAAGGCTGAGTGCTGAAGAATTGATGCTTTTGAATTGTTGTGTGGCAGAAGACTCTTGAGAGTCCCTTGGACTGCAAGGAGATCCAACCAGTCCATTCTGAAGGAGATCAGCCCTGGGTATTCTTTGGAAGGAATGTTGCTAAAGTTGAAACTCCAGTACTTTGGCCAACTCATGCGAAGAGTTGACTCATTGGAAAAGACCCTGATGCTGGGAGGGATTGGGGGCAGGAGGAGAAGGGGACGACAGAGGATGAGATGGCTGGATGGCATCACTGACTCGATGGACGTGAGTCTGAGTGAACTCTGGGAGTTGGTGGTGGACAGGGAAGCCTGGCGTGCTGTGATTCATGGGGTCGCAAAGAGTCAGACACGACTGAGCAACTGAACTGAACTGAACTGAACACACAATTAGGAGCTTTCTTGGTGGTCAGTTGTAAAGGATGCAATTGCAATGCGGCAAACACAGAATTCGATCCCTGGGTTGGGAAGATCCCTTGAAGAATGACATGGAAACCCACACCAGTATTCCTGCCTGGAGAATCCCATGGAAAAAGGAGCCTGGTGGGCTATAGCCCATAGGATCACAAAGAGTCAGACATGACTAAACTGATTAACAGGCATGCAGCCAACATGCCCTTTAATGTCAAACCCCACATATCTGTGCAGGTTATAAAATAATAATGTATGTGAAGATGAAAACAGAAAACACCTTAAATATATATCATTGTTAATCTCAGAGTAGGGAAGTCCATTCAAAACCACCAGATCTCTACTTTATGAAAGAACACTATCTGACAAAGTAAAATTAGAACATTTTTATGTAAAAAATGTACCACCAAAAAAGGACAAAGCCAAACAGTGATCAGGGGAAAACATTTCCAGATTCTACCACAGAAAAAGGCTTTTTTAAAAAAATAAAAACTACTGAAAATAAAAAAGGAAAAGGCCAACCCAAAGAAAAA
This sequence comes from Capricornis sumatraensis, assembly GCF_032405125.1. Lineage (NCBI taxonomy): Eukaryota > Metazoa > Chordata > Mammalia > Artiodactyla > Bovidae > Capricornis > Capricornis sumatraensis. The sequence goes on along the minus strand of NC_091074.1, from coordinate 38,847,133 downwards.
AACCAGAAGGCATAAGAAGATACCTGCAAGCAGTTCTTAAACCATATGAAAAATACACAAACCTATTCCCAATTTTAAAATCCAAATTGAAGCCATATGAAAATATTTTTCACCTTTTAAATTGCTGAAAATTAAAATGTTTGGTAACATACTATGTTGAGGAAGCTGTGAGGAATCAGGTACTATTATGTGTTGCAGGTGGCAATGCAATTTTGTGCAAACTTTATGGAGAGAATTTGCAACACTTATCAAACCTTAAAATCCATATGCTTCTGGATAGAGGAGTTATGCTGTACATATATAGAATCTCATGAGTAGTTAGTAATTAAATATAAAGAAAATCATTATCGTGGCATTGCTTTTATTAGACAAATAACTGAAATATCCTACAGGCTATGTTTTTCTGATCATTTGGTTTGATCATTTACTTTGTTTTCATTTACTAGATTTTTATAGCCCACATGAGTGAAATCATATGGTATGTGTCTTTCTTAATCTAACATATTTTAACTTAGCTTAATACCCTCAAGATCCATCTATGCTATCACAAATAGCATCTTTTTATGGCTGAGTAGTATTCCTACAAGGCAATTATTTAAAAGAATAAGGCAGCTCCATAAAAGCAAATGGGTTTCCCAGGTGGCACTAGTGGTAAAGAAACTGCCTGCCAATTCAGGAGATGTAAGCGACATGGGTTTGATCCCTGGGTTAGGAAAATCCCCCTGGAGGAGGAAATGGAAACCCTTTCCAGTATACTTGCCTGCAGAATTCCATGGACAGAGGAGCCTGGCAAGTTATAGTCCATAGGGTTGCAAAGAGTCAGACATGACTGAAAAGACTTAACATAACATATAAGCAGATATGGAATGATTCCAGACAGATTTAAGTGAAAAAAAAAAAAAGATAAAACAGTGTGTGTAATGGGTACCCATTGTGTTATATCACCAGAAAATATACACTATACACCTGTATTTGCACAGAATCTCTCTTGAAAGAAACACAAGAAACTAGTAGTAAGTAGTTGCCAATGGAGGGTAAGCGAGTGGTTTAGGAATATTGCTGGGAGAGACTCCTTCTGGAGTTTTACTTTTGAAACTTTCTGAATTTTATATGAAAATCCTGTATCATCTCCTAAAAAATAAAAGAGAGAAGAAACAGAAAGGAAAGGTGAAATAAACAAAAAGAGGAGAAGGGGAACACAATGTAAATAAAAAAAGACAATTCTTTGCATGGCATACAGAGTGACTGCAGCCATGAAAATTAAAAGATGCTTGTTCCTTGGAAGAAAAGCTATGGCAAACCTATTGAGTTTTAAAAAGCAGAGACATTACTTTGCTGACAAAGGTCTGTACAGTCAAAGCTATAGTTTTTCCAGTAGTCATGTATGGATGTGACTGTTGGACCATAAAGAAGGCTGAGCACCAAAGAAGTGATGTGTTTAAATTGTGGTGCTAGAGAATACTATTGAGAATCACTCGGATAGCATGGAGATCAAACCAGTCAATCCTAAAGAAAATCAGTCCTGAATATTCATTGGAAGGACTGATGCTAAAGCTGAAGCTCCAATACTTTGGCCACCTGATCCAAAGAACTGACTCATTGGAAAAGACCCTGATGCTGGGAAAGATTGAAGGCGGGAGGAGAAAGGGACGACAGAGGACAAGATGATTAGACTGCATCCCAGACTCAATGGACATGAGTTTGAGCAAGCTCCGAGAGATGGTGAAAGACAGGGGAGCCTGGCATTCTGCAGTCCATGGGGTTGCGAAGAGTCAGACACAACTAAGTGACTTAGCAACAACACTATCTTCAGCCAGGTGTTTCACTAAGGTTCTCTTTCTTGTGCCCAGAAATACCTTAGCTCTGTCTTCCAAAACTCCAGCCTGCTTTGGTGTTTTTCATTGTCTCTACTTGTTGTGAGTTCAATTATGGCTGCCTCCCTCCCCACCACCCCAAAAAGCAGTATTTCAGAACATTCATCCTCATTACCTTGGAATGTGACCTGATTTGGAAACAGGGAGTTTACAGAGGTAATCAAGTTAAAAGAAGGTCGTGAAGAGAGTCTTAATTGTATATGATTGTGCCCATACAAAAGGACATAAAAGGAGGACTTTGGATATGGAGATAAAGGGAAGGCTAGATGGCAAAGGGAAAAACCAAGGAGAGAGACTTGGAACAGACCCTCCCCTTGGCCTTTTGAAGGAGCACAGCCTCGTGGACACCTTGACTAGACTTTTGGCCTTTAGACCCATGAGATGATAAATTTCTGCTGTTCTATGTGTGCTAAGTTACTTCAGTGATGTCCGACTCTTTGTGACCCCATGGACTGTAGCCCACCAGGCTCCTCTGTTCATGGGATTCTCCAGGCGAGAATACTGGAATGGGTTACCATGCCCTCCTCCAGGGGATCTTCCCCACCCAGGGATCGAACCCATCTCTTCTTCGTCTCCTGTATTGGCAGGCAGGTTCTTTCCCACTAGTGCACTCGGGAAACCCCTCTGAAGTTCTAAGTCTCCCAGTTTATTAGAAACCCTGGGCAACTTCCATAGTGCTCTATTCCACTCTGCTCTTTCCCCCAACTTCCAGCTCTATCCCTTGCCCAATTCCTTCTTCCAAAAGCAGTAGCTTCATGCCCGTAAGACAGAAATCAACTTTGCCTCCCTCTGTTCCATGTAATTCTGTAGCTTTTCCTAATCAGCAGAACAGAAGCCCAAGCCTATTAATTTCCCCACAAAAAGAGGATTTTTCCTCCTAAAAATGTGGCGACAGTGCAGGTGGGCTGAGTATATGTCTTTCAAAATATTTCTGTCCTTGATACATAATCCAATCATCCTTATAATGACTGCAGGCTATGTATTTGTATAATATACCAAAATTCATTTAATCATTATCTATATTGTAGTTACCTATGTTGTTTCCCACTTTCCAGTACTGGATAAAATCTTAAAAGTGGACTCTATGAGGCATAGGGCAAGCATGCCTTATGTTCTTTGATGAATATTATCATATCAGTTCAGTTCAGTTCAGTCACTCAGTCATGTCTGACTCTTTGTGACCCCGTGAATCGCAGCACGCCAGGCCTCCCTGACCATCACCAACTCCCAGAGTTCACTCAGACTCACTTCCATCAAGTCCGTGATGCCATCCAGCCATCTCATCCTTGGTCGTCCCCTTCTCCTCCTGCCCCCAATCCCTCCCGGCATCAGAGTCTTTTCCAATGAGTCAACTCTTCGCATGAGGTGCCCAAAGTACTGGAGTTTCATCTTAAGCATCATTCCTTCCAAAGAAAACTATAGCCCTATAGAAAACATAACCAACCTTGAATCTGCTTTGTTTTCATAACCGAAAAAAAAGTCAAAGATACTGTGGTCATACTCTATTGTTTATCATATTTATCATATAGGACAGGGCTTGGCTAACCCCTTCTGTAAAAAGCCAAACAATATATATTTTAGACTTAGTAGGGCATGAAGACTCTCTTGCAATTCTTCAGAAAGACACCATGCAGGATATATAAATGAGCGGACATGGCTGGGTTCCAATAAAACCTTATTTATAGACACTGAAATCAAATTTCAAATCATCATCACATCTTAAAAAATACTGTTCTTTTTTTCCTTCAACCATTTGAAAAAATTTCAAAACTATAGTTTGTGGGCCACATAAAAACTGGCCGCAGGATCAGACCCACAGGCTGTGGTTTTCCAGTTTCTGGTAGGGAGCTTAGTACTAGATTACCCATTTTGCAGCACATTATAAAATTCTTCGCTGAAGAGAAGCTTGTATTTATTTTTCTACTGGTTCCTGTTGTTTTTTTTAAGAGTCACCTGATATTAGGATGACCTTGGGCACTACTGACTGTCAGGGTAGCCAATGAGTAAATTCATGTTACTCTGCCTTAATTGCTATCAATATTGATCCAAATCACTGTTAAGTGTATTGCCTAAAGGATTTAGAGAGTATCTGTTCCTAAATTTTCTCTCAAAGCTATTCCTAGATTAAGCCAGACCATTAGTGCTGTGTTTGGGACCAATCTGTATTGATTCACGTTGCTGACATTTTGGACACATACTCCACAAACTCCTGACTCTACAGATTTCCTCTAGAAGAGTTATGCTTTTGCAATATTCCACGAGCCTATACTGAGAGATCAAGAAACTGTCAGTCATCTATCAATGTGCCTTCTTGATGAATCTTGTTGAGGACATTGTCGATTATGTCACAATACATTCTTTGTAGGAGGAAGAGCCTTATCTCAGTTAAGAAACTTAGTAAGATGACTCATTTTTAGTGTGCTTTTAGTGCCCTCGCATTGCCAAGTCTCTTTCTTACCTCCTTACTCTTTATCTTCTCTTTAATTAACTATGTTCATACATATTTATGATGCTGTATCTTCAGTCAGTTCAGTTCAGTCACTCAGTTGTGTCCGACTCTTTGTGACCCCATGGACTGCGGCAAGCCAGCCTTCGCTGTCCATCGCCAGCTCCTGGAACTTGCTCAAACTAATATCCATTGAGTCAGTGATGCCATCCAACCATTTCATCCTCTGTCATCCCCTTCTCCTCCTGCCTTCAATCTTTTCCAGCATCAGGGTCTTTTCCAATGTAAGATATGCTGTATCTTACATAACTTTATAAGCTGTACCTTCTCTTCCTCCTCTTCTTCATTTTTGAATAGAGGCAGTTTAATTTCAAAGAGTTAAAAATGACAGGGTTGCAGAAAGGGTTGTGCATAGTACAGATTTGATAGGTGGCTGGGGTGAGGAGGGTCTTTAGGCCCCAGGGTAGACTTCTGCTTTCTCCCGTAATTATATTTGAGGCTCTTTTCTCAGTACAATATGGCAGAGTCATTCAGAAAAAAACCTCACATTTATTTTGCCCTTTTCTAGCCTTTCATCTCATGGTTCCACATAGAAACCATGATGCCTTGGAAGCTCAGATGGGCATCCCTTCCTATGGTCGCCGGACCCTCAGCCTGAAGTTCTCTGTGCCTCAAGGTCAGAGCCGGGAAAGCCGGAATCTTTGGGGCCAGCGAGCCTGCCCTGGGGGTTTATCTGCCAGGTTGTCAGAAGTGACAGCAAAAAGCCAGGCTGCTTGATGAATCCAAGGAGCAGAAAAATCTGTCAAAACACGCAGAACGTGCGTTGCAGGGATCGTGGAAACATTGCCTATTTGTTTGGAGCGCGTTTAATTATTTTTAAACATATGCAGTCTGTAGTTCAGTGAACATGTCAGGGATAATAGAGGGAGAAAAGCAAATAAGGGGAGAGGCGCTGATCCCGGAGCCGCTTCTGCCCGCAGCTGGCGGATGGCTGGGGAGAAGCAGTTGATTCCCTCCGAAGTGTGGCTCCCTGTCTGTCACCTAATGAAACCCAGTAGGGGGATTAATGTCATTAGCTGGAGGCCAGCATGCTGTGTAGTAAACAGATATACACCCTCGCTCATTTTGGGGGAGCATTTCCCAGCTCCCGCCCCCAGGCCTGCCAAGGTCACTCCCAGCCTTGATTAGTTAAATGGGAAGAAATTAGGTCGTTTGAGAGAATCTTGTGGTCTGTTTAGTAAGAGCAGCCGCTGGGAATTTGGGCCCCTAACTCTGCTCCTCCCGCCCCTCACTGACCCTAATTGGGGCTTATATTTCTTCTTTCGGGGAAATCTGAGGTAACTAGAGAAGATAAAAGCCCTACGAGTAAATGCTTTACAGAAGAAAAGAATTTTATTGTATTTTGATAACCAAATGGACTAAGGAGTGTGGAAAACATGGGGATTGTTTTTTGGGTATCATGACCATCTCTTTTCTTTCTAGAACCAGAAGTTCTTTCCATGTATTAGGGCACAAAAACCTGAGGCCCAAGAAATGAATGTGTTCGCGTTTCCCTAACCCACAGGAATGTGCATGGCAAGCAACCACAAATGAATCCAACTTAGGTATTTTGTATTCTTAGAAAACACAGAGATCTTGACTTTAAGGAAACAATGGAAAATATTGGGGGATGGGGGAAAAACCAGAACAATGTCAGGAGGAAGAATTAAAAAAAATCAGAAAACTGGAACGAACTTTTGACCACACTGTTACTTTCTGAGCATGACTATGACCAAGATTCAGACACAAAGAGACATCATCAACTAAACCCAACACTATCCAGATACAAGGAGGAGAATCTGGGAAGGAACAGAAACAAAACAAAGAAACAACAACCAAGGGAAAGAAGAATGTTCAGGGAAATACAGTAAGAAAAATTTAGGTTTCAGTTAGCATTGCACAAATATTGAAGACAAACATCAATGTTTCCTGGTAAGAATTTACCTTAATTCTTTTCTTATCAGAGCAAAATATTCAATTTCATAGCCTTGAGCTGTACTCTAATGATGGCGGACAATATTTTGTAGCAATTGACTATATCATCAAAGAAACAATGCAAACGAAGAATAAAGAAAGGACAAGGAAACTCAGGCTCATTTCTACTTGAAACATCACATACTCAATTCTGGGTACCCCTTTCACATAACCACTACTTCCAGTGGGTCACTGGACATCACATTTGTTGAAAGACAGCGTTGTAGAGTTCATTTTCTCTCCTAATGGCAGGTCAACAAGGGAGAAAAAAAGCAACAGATACATGTGCACACACATATGTACACACATGTATACACACATTGGAAAGAAACCAGGTCGAATTTAGCTTCATATTTTTAGGATTAATGTAAGTCTCCAGGCCTAGTGATCATCCAGGGAAGAATGGAGTCCAAGAACCCGTGTCCAGACCATTACTCTCATAGGCCAATGCAGGGCCTCAGACCCCTCTCCTAAGCCCTGTTCCACAAATACTTGAGAATAAGTCTGTCGTGGTGTCTCTGGGTGCTCTGGGGAGCCAGACACCTGAGAACAATCCTCCATACCCTGCGGTGTCCCCAGTGTCCCAAGGTATATGATGACCCCAGCCGAGAGGGACGACTGTCCTGGCCAGCAACCTGCTTCCTGATTCTCCCTGTACCCTTTACCAGCCCACACTTGAATCTGTCACACTCACAGAAAGGATCCCCATTGTCCTTGATGGGCAGATTTGGGGCCAGGGTCCAACCTAGCTGTTTGCATAAATGATAAAGCCTTCCAGCTGCAGAATGCTAGGGCTCTATTTTTATCTGTGGTGTCTGGTGACTACATAAACTCTAAGAACAAAGCCAGAGTGATTTATATGCGTCATTAGAAATTTAAGATTTTTTAAGTGTTTCGTAAACATGTACTGTATGGGACATATTAGATATACCACTTGGATAACAGAAAACACTCATAACAGCCCTGCCTAGTCACAAATTTGATCCAGAGCACAATTGGAGGTACTTTCCCTTCCCCTTCAGAGAACAACTCAGGGTCCCATGACCTCCGTTGACCTGGTGTTACAACACCGTCAATATGTGGAAACAGGAGAATAGTGATCTGTGGGGCTCTGGCTGCGTTTCAGAGTAGGAATAGGATCCTGGATTTTTTCTTAGACCTTTAAATTTTAATGTGTCTCACAGTCACCTGGGAAACTTGTTTTTAAAAAGTACTGCTTATATTTTACCTCCAGAGATTCTAATTCTGCAAGTCTGTGGGTTGACGCCTAAGAATCTGCATTTTAAGAAGCATACCCCATTCCCACCAACACCCCTCCCCAATGATTATACAATAAAGAAACACTGATTAGATCTTATAACACTGGAAACTCTGTAAAGACTATTGCATTTGGGGGAGCAGTTTATTAGGAAGGTGTGCACCACTGCACTTAGGATGGACCAGAAGCCGAGCCCCCTATGGCATTACTTTGGGAAAACTATTCTTTTCTCAATGATATGGTTTAGTATACACTGCAGATGGATTATTTACTTTGTCCTCCCTGGAAGTCCTTCTAGAACTGGAACCAAGTGACTGTTAAATATCATAGAAACTCGGGAGTTACTCCATTGCAGTCTCCCTGTTAGGGCCCCAGAACCAGGGCAAAATGTGTGGGGCTCAGGGAGCCTGGTGGGCTGCCGTCTATGGGGTCTCACAGAGTCGGACACAGCTGAAGCGACTTAGCAGCAGCAGCAGCATGTGACCATATGCATGTCATTATCCTGATGCATGCAACTTGTAGCCATGGGTCTTGAGCAAGAAAGGCCATCTTTCTTCTGGAAAACAACTTAGAAGAAGGTGCTTCATAACAACACAAAACATGCAAGAGGTCTATGCACACACATACATATGACATGGGAGTTATACTATTTGGCACTTAATTGTTTGGATCCACCCCAAAGGCCAACCACAGTGGAAAAAAAATCTTGCCATTTCAAGGACTGCATAAGGTGGCAGAATCTATCCTGACACGTCAGCTTCACTTTCTCTGCCCAGCTGGCCAGTTGTTCCAATCCAGTAAATCACAGACTCAGCAAACACACTTAGGGAAAAGGGGCAGATGAGTAACCCCAAGCTGTGCTGAGAAGGCAACCAGGAGTAAGTCTTTGAATGTGTGCACAATGGAACAAACACCTTTTATCCCTCCAACCCACCAGGCAAGCAACACCAGGAAAATCATTTTCAATTAGTCAGCAGGTTTCAGCGTCATTACCTTTGAGATCAGATTTGCTACCATTCAAAAAGGCATCAGAGACAGTGGAGGAAGAGTTAAGCATCATTTCTGGCATCTGAGGTCTGGGAGGAGGTGGAATTAGATTAGCTGCAGGAAAATGGGAGGGTTTACATTACCAGAGGGGCTCTACCTGGCTCCAGGCTTCACAGTGAACAACGCTTTCACCATATGGCATTACAATGGATTAGTGATCAAGTACGATTAATCCTAATAGATCGTCTTTTCAACCTCAGTGGCTTGTTAGGTGAGAAAAAAATTGTCTGTCCCCAAAGTGTCAGGTGAAACTCTCATTTGAGGTAAGACTACCATGTGGAGATGGGTCTCCATCTGGTGGCTTCCTTTTGTGAAACTCCACCAGAAGGTGTTTTAATGAGGCTTTTATAGCAGGCACCACCTGCCACTAATCTTCCCCTCTAAAAAGGTGTAATTGAGGGTTGGTTTTACAGTATGGCTCATATCCTAACCTTGGGAATTCATCAGGAAATGCAAATCTGGGTGGGATGGTGTGTAATCATGAAATGCCATTTTGGCTTTTGGTTGAGACTGAAGTGGTTATAGAAATTTGTGGTTGGCTAATTACAACCAGCTATATAGTAGCTTCCCCTTTCAGTTAGATTAATACGTGTGTCATCTCAGAATTAAATAACCAAGTTGATGGTGACCATATGTCTTCATTCAATTCTTTGCACATGTAAAGAGTTGCAAGGCTGCTAGTGGTTCACACAATTTAAAGGTTTCATTTACACGATTAAGGTTTAACTGGCTCAGATGTACTGCACATTCGTTCTCTTGGTAGATGTTTCAGTTCCAAGCTGCATTTATTTCAATAAGACATGAAAAAATTACAAAATCACCAAGACATTTTCTATCTCGAGGACTCTGGGAAGAGTGTTATTTTTCCTTTCTCCCCTAATTTAAGACACCGATTTTTGTCACACTGTTATCCTGGCAGACAGATTATTGACTACACTGATATTCCTACCTAGGATTTCATTTGAAATAAAAGATGCTGAAGAAGGTGGAATATAATAGATTAACTTTGACTTTTTAAAAATTCAACAACCATGAGCTGAATCCTTGTTGTATATCAGGTATGTTGCTACATTAGGAAATAATAACAACAACAGTAATAGCAACATTATACAGATGCTGCCTTCCAATAGTGAAAGATTATTTTGCTTTTCAATCCTTTTCTATTTAGAATATTTCTGAAAGTCCTTTCCCTTTGCTAGAGTCATCTCAGAATATTATGTTGAGAAATATTTTAACTCCATACAAATCAACCAACAAAATAGTATAATATTAAATACTTAAATTCCAATATTTGAGGTACATTTACAGTCTATTTTAAAAGTCAAAGAAATGCATACCCCTTAGTTATTTGCCTTTCAATCACTAGTTTAGTTTTAAAATATAACAAGAAAGATAAGTGACCCCAAATATGCCATAATCCCAAAGTGGTTTTATTGAGTTTGGACCAGCACGTGTAAATGTGAGACAGGATTTAAAAGCAGGAGCCACCAACAGGAGCCCCAGAAATTGAATCTGATCAGTAGTTTTATATTTGAGGTTTTATTGTTGCTGTTGTTTTTTTTTGTTTGTCTGTTGGTCTGCACAGGTTTTTGGTTTTTCATACCTATTCTAATCCATGTGGGCATGACATGCTCTCTTCTGTTTGCCAAAGGCCCCATGACAGCTTATGCTCACACCCAACTGCACTGAAAACACTCAAGCCCAGTTCTAAAATAATGAGGCTGATTTTCACATGAGTTTGTGACTATTGTTCCCATTACATTAGAATCAGTCCTTGAATGTATCAATGAGGGAGAAGGTAGACACACACCCAAGCGGCAAGATCTCTGGACCCAAATCCGCCCCCTTGGTAGAGCTAAATATTTTACAATCATGTTGCCCCCACATCCCCAATGTTCTTGGTGCACAAGCAAGAATCAGAAACTCAAGTAGCAGGACAAGTGAGAAGAAAAAGAGAAGAAACCATTGTGTCTCCTCTTTTTCACTTAGGAAAAAAAAATTTATGACCAGGGTTTAAAAACCTATAACTTCAATTTTCATGATACTTTTCTCCAGGAAATTCAACTGTCATGGACATGAACCATTAGAACTAATCCTGCCAGAGGAGAAAAATTACATGAATTTTGTTCTTTCATTCAAGGTTAGGAGAATAAGGTCAATTATCTTTTCCTTCAGCTTGAGACAAATTAAAGGAATTCGTTCATCCTTTCTCTACAGTAATCCATCAGTGTGAGTTTAATGTAGAGAAAATAATAGTTGGCTAAAGGCTACACAGCAGGGTGACACAGGCTATGACTCCTGTTCCAGGTTATGTCTGTGCATTACGTTAAAATGTACCCAACTTCTCCCTGCCTCAGCTTCTGCACCTATATATTTTTTTCATTCCAATAAACCCACAGTCAGGTCTAGCCCAGCAGCTGATCAGCAAGCAAGAAAGTGTTGTCTTTGGTATTTTCTCCCTCAGCACTGCCTTTAAGTTTCCTTTATTGCCTGATGCTGGTCTCCTGCCCTCACCACGTGACATTCATGCCAAGTCTGCCTTCTTCAATCAATCGCTCACACCTCACACCTCTCCATCCCTCTCTCTCTAATCAAAAGTGTCCTGGCCATTGCATTTTAGGGTGGAAAGCTACCTACTTTCACTAAGTAGCTTGTTGTGCAATGGTTCTTCATGCTCAGTGATGTGGGACTTCTAAGTATAATGTCTAATACAAAGGACTAGTTCTTCTGATAGAATTAACAGAAGCACTGGAGGCTGGAAGGTGAAATGATCATATCATGTTTCGTCACTACTTAAGGCGAAGTGTTGGGCTTCCCTGGTGGCTCAGATCGTAAAATCCACTTTATCTGTCAGTGGACATCTAGGTTGCTTCCTTGTGCTAGCTATTGTAAATGGTGCTACATTGAACATTGTGTCTTTTTCAATTTTGGTTTCCTCGGGGTATATACCTAATAGCTGGATTGCTGGGTCATATGGTGGTTTTATTCCCAGTTTTTTAAGGAATCGATGCATCAGTTTGCATCCCCACCAACAGTGGGTTCTTTTCCCCACACTCTCTCCAGCATTTATTGCTTGTAGATTGGATAAAGAAGCTGTTGTACATATATACAATGGAATAATATTCAGCCATAAAAAGAAACATATTTGAGTCAGTTCTAATGAGGAGGATGAACCTAGAGCCTATTACACAGAGTGAAGTCAGAAAGAGGAAAACAAATATCATGTATTAATACATATATATGGAATCTAGAAAGACAATCAGAGAAGGCAATGGCACCCCACTCTAGCACTCTTGCCTGGAAAATCCCATGGACGGAGGAGCCTGGTGGGCCGCAGTCCATGGGGTCGCTAAGAGTCGGACACGACTGAGTGAATTTACTATCATTTTTCACTTTCACGCACTGAAGAAGGAAATGGCAACCCACTCCAGTGTTCTTGGCTGGAGAATCCCAGGGATGGGGGAGCCTCATGGGCTGCCGTCTATGGGGTCACACAGAGTCAGACACGACTGAAGCAACTTAGCAGCAGCGGCAGCAGCAGAAAGACAGTACTGTTGAACCTATTTGCAGGGCAGCAATAGAGACACAAATATAGAGAAGAGACTTATGGACACGGTGGGGAGTGGGAGGAAGGAGAAGGTGGGAGCTATGCTGAGAGTAAGATGGAAACATATATATTACCATATGTAAAATAGATAGCCAATGGGAGTTTGCTGTGTGACTCAGGAACTCAAACCAGGGCTCTGTAACAACCTAGAGGGGTGGGACGGGGTGGGAGATGGGAGAAAGGTTCACAGGGAGGAGACATGTATACCTATGGCTGATTCATGTTGACATTTGTCAGAAACCAACACAATATTGGAGAGTAATTATCCTTTAATTAGAAATAAATAAATTTAATTATTAAGAAAACGAATCCACTTTGTAGTGCTTCCCAATCATATCATGTTTTGTCATGACTTAAGGCAAGTTCAGAGTAAAATACTTGATTCCTTGTAGTTACACATACTTACATTTACCTGAATCATGAAAAGGGAACCTAATTTTGGCATGTGTTCTGTTAAAGATATTTGTGAGAATGAGACAGTTACCCAGGTACATTTATTTCCATTACTTTTTAGGATTTTATCCTAAATAATCATCTCTTTGGCTCGATCAGAAGTTAAAGCATTTCTTTGAACTCTTGTCTTCTTCATATAGCCTGCTCCCACACAGTCACACTAGGTTGTATTTTGTGCATAATTGCATACTTGGACATCTTCCATTCACTACCATTTTATCCTCCCTCACAGATTACATCTTTGCTTCCTTCTTCAACATTCAGCCTTCCTTCTCTCCTGTGCTCTCCCCAAGAGTCTTGCTACGTGCCATGCTCCCCCTGGAGAACCCACCTGCAAATATCTTCTCCCTCTCACACTTTGACATGAACACCCAAAACGAGGTTGGCTCACCTTGACATTTCATTGTGGTCTGGCATATTTTCCTCCATTTTCCTTAGGATGTCACATATGTTTGTAACTGAGGCCAGGAAAGTTTTCAGAGAAGAAAGGAGGGAAGGAAGGATGGGGAAGAGGAAGAGAGGGCCGGGAAAGGGATCAAAATCCTTCTTTCTGGTCTAGATAAATCATTTAGACAACTATGTACCTCCTATGATTCAGACAAAAAGTGGGCAGCCAAAAATTAGGTGAATTTTTATATAAGCATGGCAAATATTCACCCAAGACTCGACAATAGACGCAGCATGTGTCCATGATAAAAATCTGGTGGCACCAGGCAGACATCTACAAAAATGCTTATCAAACTTGTGTGTATGAGAATATTCCTGAGCCAGCATTATAGATTTTGATTCAGAGACCTGCACTGAATTTCAAGAATCTTGATTTTGAACAACCACCCACAGTGATTCTGACACTATTCTAGAGAAGGAATAGTTCAAAGCTGTGGCCTATTTCATCAAAATCTCCATGACTCTCCTTGGCCCTTTGAGAATCCAGAGTGAGTAGTTTCAGAGATAAATATGTCCTCAGCAAGCCAGTGCTGCATAGAGAAACAGTAAATTTTAATTTAAAGAAGGTTTTTTTTAAATTTAAAGAATAGCTATCTTGGACCCATTTTGCTCCATAAAGCACCCTTCAACAACTCAAAAAGGAAAGGTTCCAACCTCTGCAAAAGTTACTGTCCACTCACCAAAGGAGCTAAAATAATTATAGACGGCCTGGGCCAGATACGTAATGTGTGTATTAAGATTCTGCTTACAAAATCACTGTGGGAAGGCATGGAATTTCTAGGCTAAGAGCCATTCGTGTATACAGTTCTTCGTATGCATTCTAGACAAACCCAAAGTTTATTTGTTGCAGGTGCAAGTCTCACATTGCCACAAAACTTGCACATTCCATGGTCGGTGACACCCAGGCTATGAGGTTTCCCTGAACTTCCCACTTTTTCCAGTCTGGCCACTTCTTTAAAGAGCATCTGATTCAGACAAACTGTCATTCATGGAAAGCATTGTTACTTCAAATTTCTAGGCTACCTGGCAACATTGCAAAATCCAAAACTATTGGTCGGGAGTTAATTATCCCTAAATATTCATGACAGAAGAAACTTGTGGCAAAAACCAGTCTTTGTTTATAGAATAGCCTCTTTGTGTTCTTTTAGGATGGTAGTGATGTTTATGGTCAATGGAGGGTCTCATACACAAAGAAACTCAAACTGGCTGAAGTGCGAGTATCTGAACATGAAGGGCAATGATGCATCTCAAACTTTGGCCTATGGAATTACCTGATTCAGTCCCTTGGGGCTGGCCAACCAACACATGAAATTTGAGGTTTTCACTCATATTGCATTTCAGTCATATGAGAAAAGGTTGTAGACAGATATGAACTACTAGGATATAATATAAACTACTCTTCTTTTTGATCTTTGAATCTACATCTGTATTCATTCCAGAGCTTATCTTTTCTTCCTCAAGCTGGTAAACTTGATGCAATATTAACTGTCAGCCACCCAGCCTGGTGCTTACTTAGGAGAAAGAAGTTTTTCTCCTTGACTTTCATCCATAGGACTTTCTATGCTGACGGTGTTTGACTTCATCCCTGATTGATCTTGAACTGGCGCGAATTAAAAGGCTCTCCAAAAATGAGAAATGCCATGGAAATAGGCACCTTTCATCTTCAGAGGCGAAGGAGCCCTGTGCCACATGGTGGGGTAGCAGGTCCTTTGATCAGAATTTCTTTGTTTGAGCCCAGAAATTGAGTCAGCCTACCAGACATAGCAATACAATAGGGCAGCCAGTATCCCAATGGAACTAGTGCTCAGCAATGATTGGGAATTTCCATCAGAGCATCTTAATCCACTGGCATGAGTTGTCACCACGGGCTGGACTAGGCCCATTAAAATGACTTCAGGTCACCTCCACTGAGCTGGCCCATTCACTCCAAAACAATTATCCTAATCCCCTTAGCCAACCCAATCCCTTAACAGTTATGAAGTGCCCTCCTATGCAGGGTGCTGACATTTTCCAACAACACCAGCCTCTTTGAAATGCCAATCAAAAGTCCCTCTTGTTAAAATATGCGACTCTCTCTGCAAGTATAAACAGACCTTCATACATCATCAGCACCACCATCATTAAAAAGCACTTACAGAACACCCACCTTTGTGGGATGCTGTGCTGCTGGGCCCAGAACACACAAATGCATGAAGTGCTGACCTCAGGAAGAAGTGGTTACAGAACTGCCACTTCAAGGTTCTCCTGCTGCTTATTTAGCACAGACTGTGCCTAGAGGCAGGGGCCCGCAGCAGATCTTTTCTGGTGGCTGGGTAATTGCCCCAAGAGAATTAATTAACTGCTCGACAGAACAGATCTTAGAGCAGTAGTGTGGAAGTGACAAAGCTCACCATTAAAATTTGACCAAAATACTATTTTCCAAACTTTAGTTACTGCTCCCTAGTACTCCACAACTTGGTTCAGCAGGGGCTGATTCAGAAGGACCTTTTTAATAATCTTTGTCCTTTAACTTGATGTCACCCTTTCACTATTCACCACTAAGGAAAGAAGGATGAATGGAGTCTATCATGAGCCAACATCAGGCTCCTGGCTAGCAAAGGAGGCAGTTTTATCCATCATGTACTACTTCCCAGCAGGGTACCCTGGGAGAAGTCATTGGATGCTCTGGCCTTCTGTTGCCCCCAGTGTAAAGTGGAAACCATACCATGCATTGCAGGGTGTTTTTGGAAGGTGAAATGAAACAATATATGGAGGAAATACAATGTGTGGGACTTAGTGGTATCAGGCTAACTTGGCTTAACCAAAACTGTTTACTAAGACTGGGAAGTCTTCTGAGAGGTAGGGCTTTGGGAAGGGCTTCACAGAAGTGAACAATCATGGCACCAGGGGAGTGAGTGTGGAGTTCCAACTAGAGAAAATAACGCAAGAAAAGAGCAGACATTTGAAATTAGCAAGAATAATGCAGAGGGGGAAAAAGAATATAAGTCCCTGGAGCAGAGGCATTTCACTGGAAAATATTCTGAGAAGGTGAAAGCATGAGAGAGAAAGAGGGGATCCATGTTAGAATGGATCTGTTCCATTATCCTTTTGTTCATTAGTTTTCTTGTCTAGGCTTATCATCAAGCATGCATTGTGGCTAAGCCTGGCCTCACACTGCTTGGCTAATCGACGTGATTCTTATTGCAACAAGCAGGATGGTCAACTTGAAAGAACTGCTATGCTGTGCGAGCAAGAACCCTGGCTCTCACCTAGGTTTTTAGGTTTGTCTCTAACACTATTCTCACCCATTTTTAGCTGTGTCCTTCCAGAGGGCCCCAAGGGAAACATCTATGTCACACAATTTTAAATCTTGGCATTATGTAGGAAGACATCAAGCTGGATCCTCCCTGGTGGTCCAGTGGTTAAGAGTCCACTTTCCAAAGTAGGGGAGGTGGGTTCGATCCCTGGTTGGGGAACTAAGATCCTGCATGCTGCAGAGCAGCAAAACCTATGCACTCTGGAGCCTAAACACTGCAACTGCAGAGTCTGTGTGCCACAGTGAAAAATATCACATGATATCACCTGATGCAGCCAAGTAAGTAAATATTAAAAAGAGAAAGAAGACATCAAGCTGCTGCTCCAAACTTAGCTCTAAACAAGTATGTTTTCACAAAGATTTCTAGAACTTAATTTCTTTCTTCTCAATGCAGTACTTTCCTCACAAAACAAGTTTAATTTCTACCCTTTATTTAAACCATGTACATTAAGACAAGTAATTAAAGGTATTAACAAGAAACTTGAGAATAAATCTGAACGTGCCATCTTCTCTTCCAAATCCAAGATGTTCCTCTGAAATAGTTCCATTCAACTTTATATATTAACTTTATATATGAGTCTTGGTTTCTTGTGGAATAAACATCCACTGCAATGGTAAAGAATTTGCCTGCCAGTGCAGGAGATACAGGAGACATGGGTTCAATCCCTGAGTCAGGAAGCTCCTTTGGAGGAGCAAATGGCAGCCCACTCCAGTATTCTTGCCTGGAAAATTCCAGGGACAGAGGAGCCTGGCAGGCTACAGTCCATGGGGGTTGCAAAGAGTTGGACATGACTAAGCAACTAAGCACAACACAACAACAGACATCACACCTAAGATCCTAGAAAGGTCTACAAACTGAGCTTCAGGCAGGTGTCTGTAGCATAGCACTCTGATTCTCTGTGTATTCTCCAGCTCTCATCAATGGCAGATAGTATAAATGCCAAAGATATAAGCTAGTGTCATTTATTATTGTGTGACTGAATTTACAGATGGTTATACATGTGGCCTCTAGCAAGCAATATTAAACTAAAGAAGAAAAGTGGAGGGAACACACATGAAGGGGCGCTGGAGACAGCCACTGATCTCAGACATCCTCTGACCACAGAGGATGAGTGCTCAGTGCAACTCACCAGTTCTGCTTGAAGACCCACTTTTGGAAGCCTGGCCCATCAGAGCTAACCTACAGGACTTCAGATTCTCTGTTGGTAAGTGGGAACAGTGACACTGAAGCTGAAGCTCCAATACTTTGGCCACTTGATGGGAAGAACCAATTCTTTGGAAAAGATACCAATAATGGAAAAGATTGAAGGCAAAAGGAGAAGGGGGTGGCAGAGGATGAGATGGTTAGATAGCATCATGGACACAACGGTCATGAATTTGAGCAAACTCTAGGAGATAGTGGAGGACAGAGGAGCCTGGCAAGCTTCAGTCCATGTAGTTGCAAAAAGTTGGACATGACTTAGTGGCTTAAAAACAACAAGTGGGGACCATAGTGCCTACCACAGAAGGAGTGCTTGGAAAAACTGAATGATAAACAGTATGCAAATATCCAGGAACTATTCTACATGAAGCAGCCTTTCTAGTCCACCACTATACCACCCTTTAAAATTATCATAGGCCTCTTCACAATTTGAAAACATCTTATTCATTTACATGTTTCATCCTCAGTTGCTTTCCTTCACTCACTTCAATATAAGCTCCAAGAGAACAGAGACTTTACTTGTCACGTCTATTTAATACCATAGCTAAACGGTAGTCAACAAATGTTTGTTGATTGCTTAGTAGTCGACCAATAAATGACAGATATACAGATGAATGAGCTTCCCTCATGGCTCATTGATAAAGAGCTTGCCTGCCAATGCTGCCTACCAATGCAAAGATGTGGGTTCAATCCCTGGGTTGGGAAGATCCTCTGAAGGAAGAAATAGCAACCCACTCCAGTATTCTTGCCTGAGAAATACCATGGACAGAGGAGCCTGGTGGGTTACAGTTCATGGGGTCACAAAAGTATCTGACGTGACTTAGTGACTAAACAACAACAACAACATACAACTGAAGGCATATACATATATATTAATATATTCATAGCTTATCTGTGTAATAATACATGCTCAGGTGGTGCTAGTGGTAAAGATTCTGCCTGCCAATGCAGGAAACATGGGTTCATCCCTGAGTTTGGAAGATCCCCTGGAGTAGAAAATGGCAACCCACTCCAGCATTCTTGCCTGGAGAATCCCATGAACAGAAGAGCCTGGCAGGCTATAGTCCATGGGGTCGCAGAGTCAGACATGACTGAGCAACTGAGCACACACACACACACACATATTCATAATAAAGACATTTCATAGGAGATATCATAATCCTCATTTTACAGAAAGAAATGAGTTTAGAAAAGTTAAGTGATGTGCCCAGTGGCTGCAGTGCTCGAGAGAGGGGCAGTTTTGTGAACTGAATGCATCAACTCCATGCTCAATGTTTCCTCTATCACAGCACAGTGACCTACCCACTAATTCTGTCTTCTTGAGAGACAGCAGCCATTCTTCCTGACCTCATCCAGTTTTACAGCCCTTTATAATTCCACCCATCCTGCCCAGTGTTTTCAGAGCCCCCTTTCCAGCTCCCAGTAGCCAATTCCATATGCCCGGATGACCATGCCTGGGTTCATAGCTCTTGCCTTATTATTAGATGCTATGATTTCTAAGAACTGGCTACTTAGCATTCTTAGAGTACCTTATTTGAGGTTTTGTTGTTGTTGTTGTTGTTTTTTAATGAGGGACTCTTAGCCCTAACCAGCAGAGGGTTAAAGCTTCCCCCACCATGAAACCCCCAGGTTTGCTTACATCTCATGACAAAGAGTCTGAGGCCACACGTGCGCCAGCCTCCGAAGGACTCCACACCACAGCTGTGCCGCTGAAGGGTGAGTGTACACGGCAACACATTTCCAAATCGAGCTGCTGAAATGGGGCCTCACAAGTCTTTGACAGTGTTAATTACCAAATCCTCCTGGCCTGCCAGCCAGGCTTCTCCACGGAAGGCCTTGCCATGTGGAACTTGCTCCCGGTGGCACTCCCTCTGAGCCCACATTTGGCAGCAAGCAGGCGACATTTTAAAAGATGTTTTTGTTTGCTCTAGTGTTTGGTTCCCTTCCCACCCCCACCACGCTGATACTCTGGGACTGAAATATGTATTTTTCAGTGGTGGCCAAGTTCCACCAGGTTCACAAATCCTCCTGTTAATGGGAGGGTTGTCTGAGGGGAGCCCACTACTGGAAATGTTGACCTAGGTCTTATAGGCAGGGTCCTGCGCACAAGGACCTAACACACACGATGATTCAGGTAAGGGTATGGGACAGTGCCTTTCCCACCAAAGTCTCTGACTCACTCACTTCTAGAGTCAGAGACACGGTGAGTGCTCCACCTTCATAACGCAACATTTACCATTCGTTTAAGAACTCACGCAGAAGTGAGCGCTGGTTGGGCCAAGAGTCCTTTTGTGAAAGGTTTCCGAAAGAAAAGATTCCACATCACTTTTCTGCCTGATTTAACTTGATCCTTCAGGAACAGGAATTTAGCCAGCCATGCTACGAAACAAGGCAAATCACAAAGTCTATAATATGCCATTCATTAAGATGACTCTCTTGGCTTCCACTGTGGGTGTCCTCTTGCTCCACCAGAAGACCTCAGGGAATAAAAAAGAGCCAAGCCACTAAAATAGCTGCAGTAGAGAGCTCTGTGGTCAGAGGGCCAATGCCAACACCAAAGGCATGTACCAACCAAAATGCAGATGTGCAATTTGGCAGTGGGACAGGCATGCGGGCCTTTCAGAGTCAGTGAACCAAACAGGGTGATGAGGATTTTCATCTTCCAGAACTTGTGCTCATAATTCTAATTGCTAGATGAAATTCCGTTTCTCCAGGAGATTAGCTGTAACCAGTTACCATGGACTCATGCAGAGAGGACACCTTATTCTTTTTCCTCCTTTTGATGCCATGAAGTTTTCAGATGGAGCAAAGGGATAAGTACATGTCAGGGCACAAACGGAGTCCAGTGCCACTTCCTCTAATGCAACCACTGGGGAAATGCCCTAATCAGCAAGTGGAAAGAAAGTCACTGTTCTTAAACAGAGTAATTTAAATTTCCCATTAAAAAGAAAAAAAAAAAATCCCAGCAAGCCTACTGCCTCTAGACTTTGTATTGTCTTCCACTTAACTTTCCAGAGAAATGTCAAGTTCAGCTAAAATTTGAATTATTTCCACCTCAAACTTGTATATTGATGTCCTAAACTCCACCACCTCAGAACGTGACCTTATTAGGAAGCAGGCCTGTTGCGGCTGTGATTCGTTAAGATGAGGTTACACTGGAATAGAAAGGGGAACCTAAACCAATAAGATGGGCATCCTTATAAAAAGTGGCAATTTGGAAGTAGGGACACTCACCCAGGGAGAACCCCATGCAAAGATGAAGACACGAGATTGCAGTGATGCCCCAGAAGCCAAGAGATGCCAGAGCTGGCCAGCAAATTGCTGGAAGCTAGGATAGAGGTGGGGAACAGATTCTGTCTCTCAGCCCTCAGCAGAAACCAGTCTTGCCAATGCCTTGATCTCAGACCACTAGCCTCCAGAAGGTGAGACAAAAATTTTCTGTTGTTTAACCCATTAGTCTGTGGTGCTGTGTATGGCAGCCAAAGGAAACTAACAAACTCAGCAATTGCTTTTTTTTGGCACATGTATCCTCCTCAATATTAAAATTTATAGGCAGAATTCTCTTTAACAGTTTACCAAGGAAGTTTAGACAAAGAAATCTAGCATAAAAGTTGAAAGTAAATGGCAGAAATGAGGAAATGATAGTACATTTATTCAGGTCAATATACTTTAAATTATTTATTTATTTGCCAAAACCTTGTGGAATCTTAGTTGACCAGGGATTGAACTCAGGTCCTTGGGCAGTGAGAGCATGGAGTCCTAATCACTGAACCACCAGGGGATTCCCGTAACATACTTTTGAAAAGTGAAAGTGAAAGTTTCTCTGCTGCTGCTGCTAAGTCGCTTCAGTTGTGTCCAACTCTGTGCGACCCCACAGACAGCAGCCCACCAGGCTCCCCTGTCCCTGGGATTCTCCAAGCAAGAACACTGGAGTGGGTTGCCATTTCCTTCTCCAATGCTTGAAACTGAAAAGTGAAAGTGAAGTCGCTCAGTCGTGTCCGACTCTTCGCAACCCCATGGACTGCAGCCCACCAGGCTCCTCTGTGCATGGGATTTTCCAGGCAAGAACACTGGAGTGGGGTGCCATTGTTGCTCAGTCCTGTCCAACTCTTTGTGACCCCATGGACTAATGGACTATACATGCTATGGAATTCTCCAGCCAGAATACAGGAGTGGGTAGCCTTTCCTTTCTCCAGGGGATCTTCCCAACCCAGGGATCGAACCCAGGTCTCCCACATTGTGGTGGATTCTTTACCAGCTGAGCCACAAGGGAAGCCCAAGAATACTAGAGTGGGTAGCCTGTCCCTTCTCCAGCGGATCTTCTGGACCCAGGAATCGAACCGGCGGCTCTTGCATTGCAGGCGGATTCTAACCAACCGAGCTATCAGGGAAGCTTGATACTATTGTAAGTAGAAGCCTAATACTTTTGTAAGCTTATCTCTAAGCTCTCTAAGCGTTGTGTTTATCACAGGGTCTTCAATGTCCTTCTGAGGCAAAGGGGAATGGAGGTGTTGATGCTCAGGCTCCTGGTAAGTAGACACTCATTGGATGAGATGTGCATGCATGCTGGAGCTTGCTCTCTGAACCGATACCTGGAAGGAGGTAAAGGACCAGGACCCTTCAGAGAATTTGGTGAACTGTGATGTGTTTGTAACAAAGAAAAATAGATGATAAGTAACAGTCATAGCTTAGGACCAGCTGCAATATGAGAAGTGTAATTTGCTCACTAATTGCCTGTAATTTTTCTCAAGAAAAGAAACCAACCAGAATTCTGAGGGAGTCATTTCCAGTTGGGATAAAATTTTCACACAAGAAATATGTATCCAGGCCAAGCAAGCAACAG
This sequence comes from Capricornis sumatraensis, assembly GCF_032405125.1. Classification (NCBI taxonomy): domain Eukaryota; kingdom Metazoa; phylum Chordata; class Mammalia; order Artiodactyla; family Bovidae; genus Capricornis; species Capricornis sumatraensis. The sequence goes on along the minus strand of NC_091074.1, from coordinate 38,824,649 downwards.
ACTGCAGTGATGGCGTGGTTGACACCCCATCCCATCTTCAGGATGGAGTCACTCACTCCCTCAGATGCCAAGAGCAGCTTGGCTACTGATGTTCCAGAGCTGTCTCTCCCTTAGCAGTGCCCTCAGCATCACCTCAGGACACATTTCACCTAGGGAAAAGCCCACATTTGAGGAGCACAAAGGAACCAGGTGGCAGTCACAACTCAAAGTTTAATATTACCCTTTCTGTGTCCTCTGGTCCCTCTCTGGGGTCCAGGACTTCTAAACCCACAATACTCAGAGCTGTAAAGATAGAAAGCATAAATTCTCCAAATAGATCAATGGAAATAATCAGGGTCAATTCTAATATCATTTTTGTGTCTTGGGCCTGGGTATTTCATGTACTGGGGACATAACACCCTAGAATAGTCATTGATTTAGAATCTATATCGTATCTTGGAGGACAGAGTGCCCCCCTTGCAGTATCCTCTCCAAGCTGGTACCTCCGAAGCTATTGGAACATGCTATTCCTCGGGTCCATCTGGGCAGAAGCTACAGCACAGTGAAGTGTTAGGATTAGCAGACCCTTGGTCACAATGGTCCCTCATTTGCTGTAAATTAAGTCCCTTGGACCAGTGTGATATCATGCATGATCCTGGTGGGTTCCCAGGCTCTAAGGCCCTGGGAACAGAAAAACCATATACACTCTCACAGTGTGCTGATTCTAGTCAAGGTAAACAGCTATTCCTTTTTAGGTAGAAACAATCCTATGGAATCAACTCACCATGAAGTGGCTGGTTGATCTTCTAAGGGTGTTGCTGACTGGTTTCTGGCACCAGTAGGTTGGATATTCAGCATCAGCTTTGGTGAGCAGAAGCTCCCCTGTAGTTGTGAGTTCACATATAGCTTCCAGCCCCTCCACTAAAGCTACTGTATTCATGAGTCAACCTGACCCATATCCAGTCCCAACCTTACAAGAGATTGTTGTGTTTGTCTCACCTTATGACTTAGTGCATCAGATAGAATGCAAACAATGATGGGAAATTCTGATCTCAAAGTCACTTCACATCCTATTATCTTATTACCAGAGTAGGGGTATTCCAAGGCCTATCTTTTGAATGGTTTATACTTTTCTGGTACAGATAGCACATCTTTGCTCCAGAGGCGTATGGGTCTGCACTGTGGCTCTCTTATTGTGGCTTTCCATGAACTTTATAAAACTTCTCTTTCACCATGATATCTCTAGTATCATACTATCTACCCTACATAGTACCACAGCAACTGCCAGATCTTATGGCTCAAGCAAGAGAGTCATCTGTATCACAACTTGGACCTGCCACAGAGCTTTCCCGCTAGGTCCCTTCAAAGCTGGCCTCCTTCCACGTGATTTATTAAATGGGTTGGAGTTTTCCCAAAGTGGAACACAATGCTTCCTAAATGCAAAAAGTTCTACCAAGCATTATGTTTTCTTTTTAGTTAGTGGTCAGAGGTGCAAAAAAGCAGAAATTCCTCTTTTACTTTCAGGGGGACACTCCTGCATGCCCCACTGCTATCTAAAATTTTATTGTTATGGCTCACCCTTTTATAAAGTCTGTCTCTCTTCCCCCGGAATCAAAGCATCTAACATACTTGCTTTTTGTTCCTCTGGTTCAATTAATATCATGCCTTTGATATCCTGAGCCAGTGCAATGCCCTGCAGAATGTCCAGATAGTCCTTGTCCCTTTAGACTAATTATGAGAGAGGATGAGGGATTCAAACAGCCCTGGGCAAGACAGCATATGCATACTTTTGTCTGCTCTATGTAAAGGCAAACTGCTTCCCATCCTCTTTCCTGATAGGGTTGAAATGAATGCATTCATCAGCTCAGCAGCTGCAGACCACATCCTAAGGCTGAGCTATTCTGTGCTTGCAAAGACACCACATCTGACAAAGGCATGAAAAATGGGGCTACCAATGTCATCCTCCTGAATACATTTTTCAGTGACAAGACTCATGAATTGGGGATATACCAGGGATACCAGTTTTGCAATCTTTTGGTCCTTATCAAAAGCACTAATTTCTACAGTTTTACCAAGGTAAAATACTTTTTACTTCCTTCATTAGCTGGAATGGAATGGTACTTTCATCTTGGACCTTGTGTCCACAGTACTTGAAAGGACCTGAGTTTCCATTTTTCCTAATGTATGGTTACCCGAGCATACAGCTTCAACACATTTGGGTGGAGGGAACTGAGGAATCTTAATTTCCCCAGCAAAGATTCCACCTGTTGTGGAGAGGTAGCATCTTTCTTTCTGGGAACCTGGCCTCTTTTTCAATATGTGGGTTCTGAGTTTGAAAACCAATTTAATTTAGGAAACGGGGCAACAGGGATCATGACTATTGGGGTGGTTGCTCATCATTTTCAGACTTTTTTTTTTTTTTTTTTGCACAGACTGATTAATACCCTGGGCAACTGCCCACATATCTTGTCCCTGGATTCTAACATCTCCACGGTTTTATGCAACCCAGGCACCCTAGACTGCCATATTGACCATGTTGTCATATGTGCTGTGCTGTGCTTAGTTGCTCAGTCATGTCAGACTCTGCAACACCATGGACTGTAGCCCACCAGGCTCCTCTCTCCATGGTGATTCTCCAGGCAAGAATACTGGAGTGGGTTGCCATGCCCTTCTCCAGGGCATCTTCCCAACCCAGGGATCAAACCCAGGTCTCCTGCACTGAAGACGGATTCTTTACTCACTGAGCCAGCAGGGAAGCCCAAGAATACTAGAGTGGGTAGCCTATCCCTTCTGCAGGGGATCCTCCTGACCCAGAAATTGAACTGGGGTCTCCTGAATTGCAGGCAGATTCTTTACCAGCTGAGCTACCAGGGAAGCCCCTGTGTTGTTATTATATCTACACCTATTCTGGAAAGCCACCTGGCCATCTATCATTTGGGAATTCTGTCATCTGCATTGCCATTGGAAGTCCAATTCTGGAGCAGCATCGTTGATGATCATTTATTTTCTTCAAAGTTTCAGATGGTGTGAGTGCCTCCCTAACAGTGCATTCCTCATCTTCTGTTAAGTGGGGTATACTCTGGGTTTTCCCATGGAACAGAGTCAGATGGACGATTTGCTGGTCTTTTGAAGTATTTCACTTAGCATGTCCTCTTCTGTCAGCCTCTTGATGCCACCATCCACTGCTTGCCATGGGAGTTCTGGTATCCCCACTCCATTTAGGGTGAACCTTCCTTTCTTTAAGTTGACAGTAGGGTCATTAGCAGGATATTGAAGATTGTGCCATTGAAAATTGCTCTCATGTTGGCAAACTCTCCATTACCCAACTTTATACCCTCAATTCTTGATCCCATGACACTGAGGATCCAATTACTGTCTCAGGTGCTTGATCTGCCAGTTACTTGTGGCCTAGTCTTTGTCCTCTATCAGGCTCAGCCCTGTTGTGCTTCCGTTAGGTTGTGACACATAAGTACTTTTTGGTTTGTGACTACTGGAAAAGGGAGGCTAGATTCTGAGAGAAGTGTATATGGTCTTATGAGATGGAGACACCTGCATCATTTTCAGACAAAAAGAGAAAGATAGCCATTGCAGGAAGCAAGGACCACCCTTACAGAGGGGACAGGGAAATCTAGGAATTCATGATTTTTAAATTCACTGATACAGAATCTGCTCTCAAATCTCAGGATCCCACTCTGCTAATCAGAGACCTAACCTTGGAATAACAGACTTGCTGGAGTTGAGAATTCAACCATCTCTGGTCCTCTTATATCCTTTTAGTAAATATCCTTTCTTGATTCTCACTTTTTTCTGCTTCTAGAATAAGCCAAGTATCTCTTCATATGCTGTCAGTGATGCCTCTAAGTTTTATATCTTACCTTAAGGTGATGATTACCCTTAAACTTTGTTTTCTCCAATGTACTAATGGTTCCTGGAAAAAAGAAACCATCTGATTTCATACTCTTAATGACTACTCTATCACCCAAACTATTCAAATACTTGAAACATTGAACTGACCCATGCATTTCCTTTTACCAGTATCAATCTGAATCCACCCTGTATAAGTTTTAACAACCGCTCAGCTACTGCTTACCAAGGTTATCAATAAGACCCTGTCTTACTTTGCTCAGGCTGCCATAGCAAAACACCATTGACTAAGTGACTGAAATAATAAATTGTTTTTACAGTTTTGGAGGCTGGAAGTTTGAGGTGAGAGAGCTAACATGGTTAGAGTATTCTAATACTTTTCTTTCTAGCTTGCAGATGACTGCTTTCTTGTGTTCTCGCATGGTAAAGAGAGAGAGATGTCTATTTCTTCCTTTTCTTTCAGAGCCATCAATCCCATTGGATTAGAATCCAGTTCTTTTGAATGTAATTTTAATCATCTCCTAAAAGCTGTATCTCCAATATAGTCACATTAGAGTTATGGATCCAAAACATTATTTTAGCAGGGGACAGGGGTATAATACAGTCCATACCATCTACCTACCACCAGTGATGAAATCCTACTCCAAAATCCCATTTTAGGACCAGCTTCCTCAGACTATTACTAACTGTTGTTTTCCCCAGGAGACAGTGAGATACTGAGATCTTCATCTAATGATGTACGGGGGAATATTCCTGGGAGGAATACTTTCAGGATGGTAAGGAAAACAGGACTGAAACCATGATGCAGCTACAATAGAGTTATCAGTGGACTCCACGGAGCACTTGGGACCTTCAGTGGTCATTCAGAGAAGTCCCAGATTTACGCAAAGAAAATAATCCTTGGTACTTCTCTGTGAACAGTCTTTGGAGCATCTGTAAAAGCCTGGCCTGCTGCGGTCCATGAGGTCACAAAGAATCAGACACGACCTACTGACTAAACAACAACAACAAGAAAAGGGGTGTAATCTTGAGAGAGAGAGTTTTTTCAGCCAAAGGCAGTTACCATAGAGAAATCTAGTTACTAGCCTCAGCAGCTATCACTCCTAGAAAACAATGTTAGTTCTGGGGGAGATCTGGGAGACACACTCTAGTAATCCTCATCACCCCAGACAAAGAAAAGCAATTGATCAAAGATTATATAATATAGTAAGCTTTAATTAATTATGGATAAGAGTTGGGCTTAGCTGTTAAAGAATGGTGACTCAGGTGTTAACGAATCTGCCTGCAATGTGGGAGACCTGGGATCAATTCCTGGTTGGGAAGATTCCCCTGGAAAAGAGCATGGCAACCGACTCCAGTATTCTCACCTGGAGAAATCCATGGACTGTGTAATCCATGGGGTTGCAAAGAGTCGGACACGACTGAGTGACTTTCACTTTCAAGAGTAGGAAAGAGGGAGCTGATTTTACTTAATTAAACTACTAAATTTTAAAATGCTTTTTGAAAACATTTTTGCTTGCTGTATTTGTATTACACTAAGATGTAAATGGATATCACCAAATAAATATAAAACACTTACAAAATATTGGGTTGGCCAAAAAGTTTGTTCCAGTGTTTTCATAAGATGTAATGGAAAAATCTGAATGAACTTCTTAGCCAACTCAATATTATAAGCCACATTGACTTTAGATAACATAATATATGAAAAATAGAGCTGTTCTGAAAATTATTTTCTGAGAACAGAAGTTGAAAGCATTTGGAATATTTTAGTATTACTTCATCCTTTGATTTTCTTTTTTTTTAAAAGTAACCATTAATTTGCTTTTAAACCAGTTCTCCTTGATGAATACAACTTTGATAATTTAAAAAGTAAATCAATTGTTTTTCAGCTTCATTATGTATCAATTTATTTATAAGTATTATCTGAATTAGCACACATTTCTAATTTGTTTAGTCCAAGATGGTGAAACTAAGGTGTAAATTGTTGATATCATGTGCTGCAGTCCATGGGGTCACAAAGAGTTGGGCACAACTAAGCAACTGAACTGAACTTTAGAAAGTTTCACCTTGATAATTTAAAAAGTCTTCAATCTTCAAATAGTGCTTCAAAACTTATCCTCAGAAACCACAAAATATTTCTGAGTGTGACAACTTGAAGATATGGTAATTAATTAGAACATATTTAAAAACCTCAGCCTTAGTATGACTTTATATTTGGGAGGAAATATTTATGTACTATAATTCAATTAAATTCCCTAAACATGTATTTAAAATTTACTTACATACCAGTGCAAGAGATAGAAAAATGTGTAAATATAATACACAGAATGAATATAAGCAATAATAAATATTAATCATTTCCTTTTTTTTAACATTTTAAGTCTTACCTAAAAATGGGCCAAATTTAGAAGCATAACTCTAAAAGATTCATGTAAAGTTTTTGGAAGATTTAAGACTTTATTCTAGAGGTCTATCTTTTTTAGTAGAAAGAAGCACTTCAACTTTTCTTTTACTTGCTTGTGGCCACTTTAAGATGCTCTTCCAGTAGGGCATTTTACTTTTGCCCAAATACTGAGGTTGGGGGAGCGGTTATACACACTACAATAAATACGGTTTACTGCTGATTCATGTACTATGACTGGGGCCTTTACCAATACCTTTAATTATACATACTAATTATTGAAAAGTGGATCTTTGAAGGGAGAACACTTTTATTCTGTCTGAAGAAATTCTTATTATAGAATAGGATTTCAGTGATAACACATTCAAAAAGAACAAGATAGTCAATAAACAACAAAAATTACTCTGGTAATTCAAGTTATGGTGCCAACGTTCATCATCATTATTTAACTAAAAGTAATTTGTCATATGAATCTCTTGAAACTCTTTTCACCAAAGCTGTTTCCATTTTGTTATCCCACATTCTCACACTGTCCTAATAAAGTTAGAAGAACAGGTTCCAGCTTTGAACTCTTTCTCTTTGCGTTTCAGATCTTCCTAGTTTTACTCACTTGGAGCCCATACTACTTTTCTGAGCTCCTGTTCTATATGTCCAACCAGCCACTGAGTATGATCTAGAATTTTCTTTTTCTCCTATCCTCCAAATCAGATAAGCCTTTAACATCTATCAAGAAGAGTAGCCTTAAAATCTTTTCTCTATCCTCACTGCTTCTGCTTCAACTTATGCCCTCAGTACCTCTTGTGTGGATTATTACAATAGTTTCCTAATTACTCTGTCTGCCTAAAATTTTATTCACTACTCATCTAGTCTGCATATTATTTCTATATGATGTTACTAAAATGCAAATTAACCAGATCAATCTTTTGGTTAAACACTTTAACATGACTCTGTAAGAAAAAGTTTAAATGCCTTGGCATTGCAGAGAAGACTCCCCACTGCCAGCCCCTGGTGCGTCCCCAATCCTTAGCATCCCGGCCCTCCCCCATGCAGCACAGTCATGGGACTTCATGGCATTCTCCAGGTCCACACATTGCTCAGGTTACTGGGCCTCTTTTCTCTGCTGATAATTTCCATCTCTGCCTCATCAAATTGGCAAAGTCCTTGCCATAATTTTGATCTTATTTCCTACATCTTATAAAGTGTGTTTGGATACTCCACTCTAAGTAGGGTCACCATATAATTTTTTTTGTCTAAACTGGGACACACTGAAGAATGAAACAAGGAGAGAATAACACTAAGTCTAATGGATGTCAGGACAGGAGTCATAAACCAGGGCTTTCCTAAGCAAACAGAAAAGGATGATCTCTTATCTAGAAGCAGGGTTGACTTATTCCCTTTTTTGTGTGCTTCTTCTTACCTTTTTGTGGTCAGTTGCTACCCCTGCACTTATTAAACTGTATTGAAATTATTTCTTTCTATATCTCTCTTTCCTACAATGTCCTTGGTGATTAAATACTGCACTTTGTTCATCTTTTCATACGTGACAATTAACACAGCACATCTGATCAGATTATTGATATATGGTATGTGACGAAAGCTCTATAACTGGATTATACAAATAAAGCAGCCAAGTTTACTCAAGTTGGTCTGGGGAAGTCAGACATCTGACTAAATTTTAGATCCCTGTTCAACCAGTCTGGAGGTAAGAAGTTCCATGTGCTCACTTCAGGATAATTCTCGGAACCAAATTTTGGAGACATTGTGAGCAGCTGGGATCAGGAAGGTGTAGACATGTTTGACAAACAATATAAAGGGCTAGGTAGTACCCACAAACCACAGACCAAATGGAAGCCAGATGTAGATGGATTCAGGGTCGAGGACTTCCCAGTATAAAAACAAGGTTAAGGTAAAAGAGAGGGTCAAAAATCAGGAGGAGTCAAAACAGCCCAACATGTGGCACTAATGACAAAGAATCCCGAGGGGTGTCTGTGTGTGTGCGTGTGTGTGTGTGTGTGTGTAAATCACGGGTGTATACTTTAATGAGGTACGTATGCATATATGCAAATGTGTGCAATTTTAGTATATACATCCAGTCCTATGTGTTTATCAAGTTATATGCTATACATTAGCAACAAGTAATTTTTCACTTAATCCATTTATTTCATTTCTACATATTTTGGTTTTCTTAAATAGGCCATTTAAAAATGAGATTATTTCTAGAAATGAGTTAGGCCAAAGACATTGCATATTCTTCCTTGTGAAATAATGATTTTTTTCTTAAGGGTCAGAATATTATTTTGATTACTCAAAGGGCTATTGCTCAACTTCTATATTCCCTCCTCAGAGAGCTAGTCTTAAACCTTCACTTCAGTTATCCCAGATGAGCACAAAAGATTTCCACCATAAAACGCATTCTAGCCTGTAACACTTTTTGTTTTGAATTAGATATATTTTAGCTCTATTTCCTCATCAATCAGCAGGGAGGCAGAAAGTCTGAAAAGAGCTAGGGAGGCACATGATGCACTTGATAAAACTCTCTCTCAGTAAATTATTTCCATTTTATCATTTCCATTAAGTTTTTTGTTTTTTTTTTAATTCTTAGTGGTTCATTCTTCAAGAAATGTTAATAACTTTTCCCTTGGCGTTTTGCCTCTTTGAAGCTTGTTCTGATCATCTTTTCTCCACCAGTGTTGTTTCCTTTGTTATCACTGAAGCCACATCTGCTTGAAAAGAAGTGTCCTTTGATGGGACTTGAAATGCTAACAGTGTTGCCTGAGGCAAAAGTCTCAAGTTAGAATTTGGCTCCCAACCATCTTCGCTTTCAGCACCACCGGTGCAGCAAGCCCCTCCAGTGGGCACCCAGCATTCCCCTCATCTCTGTTTATGGACCTTCCTGGTAGCACTGCCTTTCCAAGACTGCATTTTTCCTGTCAAAGTCTTTCCCTTGTCCCATTCCATTTGAAGCAACTGCCTTCCAGAAATCAACATGACAGACAAATTCATGCTAAGTATTGCTGACTTATTCCTTGAATCGAATAAACGTTTTTCCAAAGGAAAGGGATAAATCTCCATGTTGTAATTTCTGGCCAGAAAAAAAAAAATACATTTGATAATTCGACAATCCTGTTGCTCACTCTACCCTCCTCCCCCCCAAAAATGTATGACACTGGTGACTGTTAATTCCACGTGGTGATGACTTGGTGTGACATCAACATTTAGTTTAAATTTTTGTGAATTGTTGCTTTGTGAAACTATTCTAGGAAAAAAGTCTTGCTAGCTCTTTGTTAAGAAAACATAAACAGACATGAGATGGCTACAAATCTAACTTCCGAGAAGTTAGCAATTTGGGAAGATGAGATGGTTGAAAATACGTAACCACCACAAAGAAAAGCCTTTAGAGCTTTCTCTGCCTAGAAGATATATTGCCATCACCCTAATCCAGGTTGGTCTATAAAAGCCCTTCCCTGGCAGCTGCAGCAGGCATTTTGTAAATGACATTATATAGGAGGCATTCTGTAGAGGACATTCTGCAGTGCACATTAGCAAAATGTATTTCCGCACTTCCGTGATTTTGTGAATTAGCAGATTGCACTAATGACAGCCACGGCAATAGAACTGCAGTTAATGAGAAATTCTAAATGTGGGGGAAGAGGCTCTGTACTTTAAGAAACTACAGCCACAAATACAAGAACTTTCTTGAGTACAAGGAAATAATCAAAACAACATGGGTGAAGAGAAGAGCAAAGTAGAAAATGAATCGGATCCACAAACATTGCTAGACCAGCTGGTCAAAGCAAAAGTAGTATTATGATAGATTACAGTTTCCTAGAGGGGAGCGGGTGGTGGTTGCAAGCCAACTCACACTCTATATTTCTACTTATATTTGACATGCAAGTAGATGTATGCTTGTGCTATCTCATAGTACAGGTTATAAAATTTAATCCCATGTATTTATTCCCATCATCCTTTTTTGTTGTTGTTGTTCTTTTATTATTAGAGTTACAAGTAAAATGTTCTGTTCAGATACATTAAGGAGAATCCTGAACTGGAATCAAGATTCTGCTGCATTCTACCATAGCATCTCTGCTGAAAACACTTTCGTGTTTTCAGTGGCACTTGAGTTAAAATCCAGCCTGATTCAACAGCTGATAAAGTCCCCAGCATCTAGCTCCTGCATTCTCCCTAGCCTTGTCAGTCACTTTTCACCTTGATCATGATGCTCCAACCATACTTCTTTTTTTGTCAATTCATAGCTGCTTTGTTCATAATTTAAAAAAAATCTGGACATTTCTCTGGTGCCAACCCATAACATCCCTATCTTTCCTGAAGGTCTCTAACACCCAAAGCCTGTTCTTGCTTTAGGGCCCTGCTATGTGTTATCTCTTCTGGTAGCTGAGAATTCTCTTCTGTCTGCTCCTATCAGTTGGAACAACTGATTAGTTCAAGATCCAAGATCGAGAAAGGAGCATAACGGGGTTGTCTGGTGTTACCCTGTTTGTTTAACTTATATGCTGAGTACATCATGAGAAATGCTAGGCTGGATGAGTTAGAAGCTCAAATCAAGATAGGCAGGAGAAACATCAACAACCTCATATTTGTGGATGATACCACTCTAATGGCAGAAAGTGAAGAGGAGCTAAGAGCCTCTTGATGAGGGTGAAGAAAGAGAGTGAAAGAGCCAGCTTAAGACAAAATGTTTAAAAAAAAAAAAAAAAAAAAAAAAACTAAGATCATGGCATATGGTCCCATTACTGCATGGCAAACAGAAGGGGAATATGCTGTCAGTGATGCCTCTAAGTTTTATATCTTTATATCTTACCTTAAGGTGATGATTACCCTTAAACTTTATGTTTTCTCCAGTGTCTCCCCTGCCTATCCCACTCTACCGAAAACTGTCTGCCTTGGTGACCACTTTATGTATCATACCTAGCACTGGGTTCTCTTTGCTGACTTGTCTTGGCTGGGATGGGTTGCATAGAGAGATGCTCAAGGCAACCCTCATGTGTCAATCCTTTACTGGGAGAACCCATCCCAGGACAGCAAGACTGAGAGAAAAGTGAAATAAAGATGAAGGAGAAATGAATGTAAGATCACTGTCTGGTCTCTCCGTTACCAAACCACCTGCCGCTTCACCAGACACACAGCCAGTTGTTCAGCCGTCAGAGGTATTTCCAGATGAGCTAAACACAATCATGATGCCTTGGAATCATGGAATAGAAGGAGGAAAGGAAAGGATCTCTTTTCTCTCATTGATCAAGGTTCTCCAACTGGGAGTTCGCTACTCAAGCTCTTATACCTCCACCCTGCACGTCTAGGCAGCCTCTGGGGAAGCCAGATTCCTTCCGTGCCCTGTGTTGTGGGGCTTCATTTGAGTTCTGGAGTACTAGGAGAAAGAAGAAGCTGATTGGGTCTGGTCAGGTCGAGCCTGGGTTCCAGATTGATGGGGTTTCCATCACAAGTGGCATCACAGCAATAGTGTCAGAGCTCAGCACCACTGGGAGAGACTGAGAAAGTGTGTGTTTCCCACAGAGGAGTAACTGAAGCTTCAGCCATTACTGCTGGCCGAAAGAGCTCTCTATGACCAAGTGGTCAAGAGCCTGGGAGACGAGTGAGGCCAAGGAAATTGGAGGAGGTGCATAAATTGAACCTTATTCAGTGCTCAATCTCTTTGTTGAACGCATAATGAAAAAGTGGATAAATTTAATGCTGGTAGAAGGCCATCTTAAGAAGTAGATCGACTTATAGCCTAAATAAATTGAGCAGTCCATTTTTAGAAAGAAACCACACCTGCATACTACCTTTTAAAATATACTATAATACTTATCACCTCCAGACTGTCCATAGAACAGAGTCTATTCAATATATCCCAGTTCAGTACTTTGTCTCCTTCTCAATATGCCAACACCCTCATCATCTTCTCAATACATTTATAGTCCTCCACCCACTCACTGTCAGTCACAGGTTCATCTGTTTTGGTCTGGTCCATCTCTCTATATCTCAACAGATCTTTAAGCATCTATTTAAGAGGTATTGAGTGTGGACAGGCAGCATATAAGGAGCAGTTGACAAGTTTTAGGGGAGCTGGATTCTAATCTTATCTTAGCTCTAATCATAAAGGAATTTTCAGGGTAGGCATAGCCATTGGGCATCCCAGCACTGGATCAGTGGGAAAGGGAAGAAATGTGGGAATGTATGTTTTTGAGGATGGAGTATGAATCTGGCTGACTGTCAAAAAGGATAGGCACCAGTTCAAATTATAAGGTCCTGATGACATGAAAAGTTGGGGCTCAAATTGAACTACCACTGATATCGAAATGGAGTTGATAAAGCAGGTGAAGAACTAAAGAACTGAAGTTCAGGAGAAAAGAGAACAATCTGCAGGTGACATGTTTTATAATTTGGTTTAGTTTAGAAAATATTTAAGTCCTGAAGCTTGAAATGTATGAAGCTGATAACAGCTGCCAAATAGTCAGGCCTGGCAGAGAAAAGAAGAGAATCAATGTTTACTGAGCATCCGCTATTACTCAGCTGCATACATAAAACTACTCCAATCAGACCAATCATCACCAAACTTTATCTGGTAGTTTTATCATTTCAGTTTTAGAGATGAGTATATTGAGGCATGATAAGGTCAGTCAGCTTCCCTAATTGAAGGCATTCAGATTCATCTGACTTCAAAGTTTCTAGTCTCCCATGATATCAAGCTAACTTATACAGAGGCAAGTCCTGAGAAGGGAGACTGTCAGACTCCTAACCTAGCATTCTTGAGACCAGGGCAGGGCTCCAGTCCCAACAGGACTCGGGGCTGGACTCACTCCAGTACCCTCACTCCACATCCTCCAGATAAAGCATCCCACCCACAATGCCTCCACCTCCTCTCTATAAAGAAGGCACAGTCTTTCCAGGCATACCTAGACTTTTCCTTTTTTGTCTGGTTTACTGGTATTGTGATGTGAATTAAAACAAAACAAAATGAAAGCATCATGAGGTCTCTGCCCTCAAGGAAGCTACAGTCTTCTTAAATAAGGAATAAGATCCATGAAATTGTTATTAGCAAAACCATATAGGATGCAATGACTCTCAATAAGTGTATATGGGTGTATGAGGTAGATAAGATGGAAGATGTTTCCAGGAAGGGTCATCATTTTTGAGGTGGAATGGGAAAGTCAGAATGAGATTCTGGTTTCAAGAAAGTATGCAGAAGTGAAGGGCAGGGGGGGATCTGAAGCACTTGCTGTCTTTGCCCAAGACCACTGGACTAGCTTCCACAGCCCTTCTAGCAAAGACCAAATGTTTTGTTATAAGAGCTGCCACCTGCCAAGAAAAATACACACACCCACACATGGGGAAATAAACTATAACTTTCCCCCCAAACTCTGTAATCCCTTTCCATTTGGTTTCCTGCCCTACGTGTTAGAAGAAAAGAAAAGTTTCCTACTCTTTCTCATCTCAGGGTTGTGTGGCCCATGCCTTAACAAAATGTAGTTAATCTACTTGATTTCCATCCCCTAAAACAGTCAACAGGAAGGGAGGGAAGAAGAATACTAGGATACTGAAAATACAAAATTCAAGCTTTTGGATTTTCTTCAAAGTTAAGGAATCACTTAATTAGGATTTTATTTTCTGTCCTATTTATTTGAAATAAAAGCAACAGAAATAAAAAACCTGTGTCAAAGATGTGGCATGCATATGTAGAGGAAAACAGCTTAGTCTGAAGTGGAGTAATAGATAATAGCATTCCTGGTTGAGTAGCCAGTACTTTAAATTACAATCAGACTTCTCACATAAGCTAGTTCCCCTTTCAATCAGAACTTTCCTATGCATTATTATTTTTGGAGTCTGAACACTTTTACAATTTACCTTATTACTGAAGGAGAAGGCAATGGCACCCACTCCAGTACTCTTGCCTGGAAAATCCATGGACGGAGGAGCCTGGTAGGCTGCAGTCCATGGGGTCGCTAAGAGTCGGACACGACTGAGCGACTTCACTTCCACTTTTCTCTTGCATGCATTGGAGAAGGAAATGGCAGCCCACTCCAGTGTTCTTGCCTGGAGAATCCCAGGGACGGCAGAGCCTGGTGGGCTGCCGTCTATGGGGTTGCACAGAGTCGGACACGACTGAAGTGACTTAGCAGCAGCAGCAGGAAAGGTAAAGTTTTCAGACATTGAACATCATGATCTTAGTTGCTGTTGAGCTATGCATGAATAATGGGGGGAAAAAACCACGTTCCTGCTTTCCTAGCAATTAAAGATAACTTTTTGTGTATGGGTAACTCAAATGCAGCCAAATTATAAAACTGAAACTTTTCATATGTCTAATCCTCAAGGAAAGTAGATGCTTGGGAAAATTTAACACCTTTCATTAATAATAACAAAGTTATAAGTGTAATCTAAAGGCCCCAGACCTAATCAGTCTGTGTATACAAATATTTTAAAGCAACAACTAAGCCTGATCTTTTTTCTATTTGAAAAATATTTAACTACAAAACTTTTCAAATCTGTTAGAAAGAAGAGGGAGATAGAACTCATTGCCTAAATATAACAAACTAGAATTGTACCAGATTTGCTTCAGAATGTTTCAGGGGGGAAATGTAATGAATAAAGTTGAAGCATAGTACACCCTCAGCCAGGGTCAGATTATCTCAGAGATAATCTTCTCAGAGTTAACAAGCATCCTACATCCTGAAGCAATCTGTAATCTTCTTCATCCCTGCTTTGAAAATGTTTACCCTGAATATATGTATATGCATGCATAAAAAATATATTCTAGTGTGTCATGCATTCTAAACATATATGAAAATGGTGGCATATTGTACTTACCCTTTTGCAATCTGCTTTTTTCACTCAACATTTTGTTTTTGAGAATTACCCATGTTGATGCAGATAGAAAGTTAAACATTTTTTCAGACAGTGAAAACATCCCAGCTCACTGAAGAAATCTTGCAAAGTTCACAGGGCTTTGTGGACATCCCCAGAAGCCTCTTCACCCTTGGGTGCCTCAGCCACCCTTCCTTCAGTTACTGACTCCAGATTCTTCCCAGGTCATGGCTGGTCAAAGCAGGACTTGTAGGTCCAGCTCTCCTCACTGCTGCCACTCACAGGCTAAGCAACCATTCTGCCCTCACCCTCTGTTCAGGGACACAGACCTCATCCATATCTTCAGGCATCAGTGTTGCTAAGACTTACTCCCCAGCCCCCAACCCAAAACAAATAGTTTGCTCTAAATTGAGAAAAGGCTCCCATACTTCTACTTGACTATTAAGAGACCTGTTTTGGAGTGTTTCTTTAGGTATTTTACAGCTTGAGTGCTCTCCTTCAGAGCACAACCTCCAAAACTACCCCAGCAGGAACATCACCTTGGACTGAGTCCAGCTGGGTTGCATGCTCGAGTTCCAGTGCTCAAGATGGCCCCTCATTCTCCTCCAGCCCGCTGGCTGGGTGTCTGAGTGAACTGTTTTTCTTTCAAGCATCTTCTGCTGCTTCTTAAAATAAATGCTTTCAGTTTTCCACTCTTATCCTTGCTGAAGATGTTTCAAATATTTTATTTGGATTTTCATCTTCAACTTTAGTGTAAACATGTGGATGCAATAGATTCTTGGGCAGGGTAGTTGGGAGGGGAGGAGTCCACTTAATTCCATTCATCAGAAACAAAATTGAACCTCAGCTCCTCTGGCTCAGCTTAGGACGCCAAGTATCTCAGAATATACTGGATATGAGAGGTCCATTATGTCTGGGGTAAGTAAGCCAGGGAAGGCATTAAAAATGTGTTAATAATGACCTCATCTTTTATAGCTCAATTTCCCTTCATGGAAGAGCTACATAAGATCTGGGGGTAAGTGCAAACACTGAGAGATTATCTCTCTAAACTGTTACTGAAGAAGTTCCTCTGAAGATAGCTGATTAAATTTGTTCAAGTTCCTAGATACAATCTAAATGTCCCTCAACAGATGAATGGATAAAGAAGATGTGGCCTTCTTCTTTATTATCCAGCCATGGCCTGTACCCAGCCCTGCTTCCTGCCCCAGCCCAACTGACCCAGCCCTTAGAGCCAATCCTTAGCCTGAAATCCCTTACCTACTTTTTTCCAACATGTCAGAGCCTGTACACCTTGGAGACATGCTGCGGATATGGGTACAGTGCAGCAGGAGATTTACAACCTCTCCCCAGGGAACTGCAATGTTTTCTAGGGCACAGGCCCCTCCCTTCAGGCAAACCCATTCCAGGGTGCCCTGCCCTTCAAAGAAAAGAGAACTAAGAGAACGCCCTACACCCACCGGCTCCCACCAGCCTCTCCGGGATTGGTTGCATCATCGTGCTGGACACCTCCTGGAGCCCAGCTCCGCCACTCCGGATTGGGGATCTGAACCCAACTGACTCCCTTTTAATTGGGTGAGGGCAACGGAGGCAATCGCCTATCCCTTCTGAACAACGCTTGCCAAGCTCTCAGGACTGACCCATGTTCAGCTGCTGTTCACATGGAACCCTTCAGCTCTTCAGCCTTCAAAGTTCTCTTTTGAATATTTGCTACTACCACCAAGATCTGCACCTGGGGTGGTTCCACCCAGGCCCACACCCTAGGCCTCAAGGCTCACTGCAGTGGCCCTCCTACTCTTTGCTGTGTGGCATCCTCAGGGATTGGTGAGGGGGATGTGTGTGTGTGTGTGGGGGGGGGGTGTTCTGGCTCCCATTCCTCTTGCTCCTGTGTATGCATATATATGTATATGTATACACACACATATATATATATATATATATACACACACACACGTAGTGGAATACAAGTTCAGCCATCAAAAAGAATGAAATAAAGCCATTCTCAGCAACACGGATGGACCTAGATATTATCATACAAAGCAAAGTCAGAAACAAATACCATATGACATCACTTACATGTGGAATCTAAAATATGATACAGATCAATACATTTATGGAAAAAAACAGACTCACAGACAGAAAACAGACTTGTGGTTGTCGAGAGGGAAAATGAGTAGGGGAGGGGATGATTGGGACTTTCGGATGAGCAGATGCAAACTACTATATATAGGATGGGTGAACAATAAGGTCATACTGTATAGCACTGGGAAATATATTCACTATTCTGTGACAAACCACAGTGGAAAAGAATATGCAAAAGTATATATATATATATAAAACTGAGTCACTGTTGTGCAGAGTAAATCAACTATACTTCAAAACATTTCTAAAAATTAACAAAAAAAAATCTCAAAAAATGGATATATAAATTTACTCAAGACCCATGCCATTGCTTTTACAAATTGTCTTGTTCCTTGGGTGAATATCTGTTTGTTGACAGAGGAGCACTATCCCAGAGTTCATGCTCAAGGGTGTTTTTATATTCATCAGCCAACTTTTCACATATATTCTCCATTCACTAATACAATATCCATTTATAAAATGCTGACTACATGCAAAGCTCTAAGATATACATTCATTATGACATTAATCTTGAATTATCTTAAATTTCAATCATCTATTGATATATCACTGTCCTAGGTGTGTGGGGTTTCTGAAGGCAGAGTTGCCTTTACTCATCTTTATACGACTCTCTGATTCAAATCACAGTTCTTTCATTCACTGTGCTAGCTTTGGTGAGCTATGTAACACCATAGAAACCTTGGCTATGTGAAATGAATATAGGGGTATTACTGTAGAAACTCAGAGTGAGGATTTAATGTATGAAGAAAAACAAAGCTAGTACTTAATGAATATGAGTGTCTTTTTTAGATCCAGAGCACATTCATTAAAACCTTGAAGGAGAGGAAAAGGATAATAAATATTATTTGAATTGAATTATACAATAAAATGCAAGGAAACTGATAATAACCACATGGATATACATATAAAGCTTAGAAAATGCTTTTAAAGCTTCACATCAGCTCCATCAATTTCCTCACTATTGTAACTTGCTTCCAAAAGAAAGAGGATGCACTGAGACCCTCAACCTCTGCGTCTGCTAATCTGTACATTGTAACTACTTAGTACAGAACTGGCTCAGTGTCTGCAAGGGGCAGCACAAGTCAGCGTGGGGCTGTGGCTGCATTTAATTTGGAATCCTGAGCGAGCCCCTCAGCGGGACACCTGAGCCCCCATCACCTGTCCTTGTCAATCATTTTGCCTTTCTCTCCAATTCGATTTCAGATGAGACCCCCCAAGGAACAATGAAAAATCATGCCATCCTCAGAGGCTGAGGAAGTTCAGCCTAATCTGAAACCCAAATTGGCCTAAAAGTGTCTTGTTTTAAAAATAATTTTTAGGGCTTTGATAGTGGGTCTCTCAAGATGGATTTTACCATAGGATGGCTGTTTATGTACAATAAGCTGACCGTAGAAGGGCCTTATTTTTAACAGAGTCAATTCAATTTACCCAGAAACAACGAGCACTGATGATGTGCAGCGTCAGCTTTTCTCAGGTCGGGTTGAGGCTGTGACAGTCTTCTGCACTGCCCTTTTGTCCATGACCTTTCAAGACTTGTCCAAGTGTCATGATTTTTCACAACACACACATCAGTAACTATGACAGTCATGAACCAGTAAGGGAACATGGCCTGGGAGGCAAGTGACATTGGGTGCAAAACAGCCCATGTTGCTCAATGACGTCCTTTCCCAGTATCCCTAAAGGTCATACTTCTTGCTTTTTCTCCATTTTTTCTATACCTCATGGCTTTTTTCTTTTACTGTTCATTTTTTCCAACACATCACCTATTTATTGAACACTCCCAATTTTCCCAGCACTTTGAATGTGGCTCAGTGGTAACGAATCTGCCCGTCAATACAGGACATGTAGGTTAGATCCCAGGTCAGGTGAAGCCCTTGGAGAAGGAAATGGAAGTCCTCTCCAGAATTCTTGCCTGGAAAATCCCATTGACTAAAAGCCCTGGTGGGCTACAGTCCATGGGATTGCAAAAAAGAGTTAGACATGACTTAGTGACTAAACAAACAGCTTGTATGTGCTTTTAGGTGGATTTTCATATTCTCCTCACATATCAGCCTTCTGAACTAGTCATCATTATTCCCATTTTTTATGTGATGACTGAGATCAAAAGAGGTAAATGATTTGGCCAGTTATTCAGCAAGGTAGTGGCATAAAGATTGTATACCCTTATCTGACTCCAGAAGCCATATATATATATATTCCTAATCAGTACTTTCTCTGTGGCTCCCCACTCCTGAGCTTTTATCTTTGAACTTTCAGAAACTAAAAATGGCACTATCAAATATCCATATCAGGGTATATGACTGCTTACATTTTAGTTTTTCTTAGGAATTTTATAACATGAGATGAACAGAGGAAAGTGTTAAACTCAAGTTTCCTGAAAATATATTATCTTATTTTATATAAAATAAATTTTATTTGGGCATTGAAGTCAGAGTCTATAGAATATTAAGTCTTTAGGTCTTCAACATGCAAGGGATTACTCTGTAAGCCTGGCTCACACTGAACTGATGGTGAAGCAGAAATCTTCCTACCATCCACCATGTACCAAAAGTTCTATCTTGAGAAATAATGTTCAGAAAGAATCTCCTGACAGATGCATGATTCCTTATTTTATCTTTGGATGAGTCCAGGGCAGAGGAGAGGAGAATAATGTTAAGCTCATCTCATTTTTTTTAATTTTCTAAAAAAATAAAAATTATTCATTTTTTTAAAACTAATTAATTTTAAAAGTATTTATAATTATTCCTTACTTTTATGGCTTGAGCCTGATCAGCAGACTGTCTACAGGGCCACCACGTATGACACAGGTACAGTTACAGGAGGCATCTTCCATGGACAATGACAGTAACATGAGCAGTGTCTTCTGGAATCGTTCAACAGGTGGCCCTCTCTATGGAACACACCTACAAATCTCACCAACAATTTACTAGAAAGATGTTATAAGCCTTTTGCTGACTCCTTCAACTCTGTACCTGCGGTTCATGAATTTTTAAAAAATAAAAACCACTGAGGCTTCAATGCCTAGAGCAATGAGCTCTTGCTGATTAATTGGTATACTTCCAAATCACAATTAAACACTTCTATGATATTTTTGTGTAGTTCTCCAGAAGTTTGGAGTAAGATGCAGGCCAACCTTTAATAATTTCAGGACTCTATGGCATACATTTATATTATTATAATTCCCTTTCATTGTTTTTATCCTAATAACTTTATCTTCATCTTTTAAACAGTTACAGGATTTCATAGTTTTACCCTGCTTAAATCCTTAAGGAATAAGACAAAAATAAAATTATTGATAAATACATACATATATATATAATGTTCAATTTTTTTAACTTTAAAGCAGTATATGCTACAAGAGAGTTTCCCTTGTGGCTCAGCTGGTAAAGAATGCACCTGCAATGTAGGAGACTTGGGTTTGTACGATCCCCTAGAGAAGGGAAAGGTTACCCACTCCAGTATTCTGGCCTGGAGAATTCCATGAACTGTATAGTCCATGGGGTCGCAAAGAGTCAGACATGACTGAGAGACTTTCACTTTCCCTTTCACATGTTATAAGAACAGATTCAAAAATTCTCATCACAAGAAAAACAATTTCTAACTACATGTGTGGTGAAGGATGTTAACTAGACTTATTGCCATGATCATTTCACAATAGCTACATGTTCCAGTGGTCATGTACCGATGTGAGAGTTGGACTGTGAAGAAAGCTGAGCGCCGAAGAATTGATGGTTTTGAAATGTGGTGTTGGAGAAGACGCTTGAGAGTCCCTTGGACTGCAAGGAGATCCAATCAGTCCATTCTAAAGGAGATCAGCCCTGGGATTTCTTTGGAAGGAATGATGCTAAGGCTGAAACTCCAGTACTTTGGCCACCTCATGCGAAGAGTTGACTCATTGGAAAAGTCTCTGATGCTGGGAGGGATTGGGGGCAGGAGGAGAAGGGAACGACAGAGGATGAGATGGCTGGATGGCATCACTGACTCGATGGACGTGAGTCTGAGAGTGAACTCCCGGAGTTTGTGATGGACAGAGAGGCCTGGCATGCTGCGATTCATGGGGTTGCAAAGAATCAGACACGACTGAGCAACTGAACTGAACTGAACATGTATCAAACCTTTATGTTGTACACCTGAAACTAATATGTTATATATCAATTGTATCTCAATAAAAAGTATAGTTTAAAAAATAGAAGCAGAATATAGTGTTTTTACCATATCACAGAAGCAATATATGACTATTATGGGGGTATTAGATAATGTGGATTATCTAAAGAACATCAGAAGAGAAAACAGAGGATAAAAGATTATAAAACAGAAAGTAAATATACCAATAGCCCCAAACTTAGGTATATACTATATTGTAGCCTATTTTTTCAAGGTATCAATGTATGGAGTACATTTCCATGATCTTTGGATGTCTATATAGTATATCTGTTGATTATTTCTGATGTCTCTACTGTATTCTATCTCATGTATACACTGAAATGTAATTAACAGTCTACTAATTTGGGGCCTTTAAAATGTTGTACAACTTTTACTGTTAAAGTGTTATATGAAGATGCTTGCGGACCAGTCTTTAAAAATTGTATGGTAACAACTAAGGTTGTCTTTAAAGTATTTATTTATAAAGTGTTAAGAGTTCTGATGTAAGACCAGCTCAACCAATGTAGCATTTCTCTCTCGTACGTCCTCAATCTCTAGTTGTATTTGATTAGATTCCTAGACTTCCATATAACTGAAGATAAAAAATATTGGCAACCTCAATATTTCTTAGTTAGCTTTTTAATGATAGAGTTTCTTACAAATAACTCTAAAGTCAGGAAAGATTCCACATGTCATAGCTAACAATAAGTTATATCCATCATCTATGCAATATGGTGGCTCTCTCTTCAGTTTCCAGAGTAAACAAATGCTTTGTTGATTTTGGTGAGACATAAAAGGTAGAAGCCTCTCCAGGACTGTGATGAGTTCTCCTACAGAGTTCACTAGTCCTTATAAGCTTTTTTTTTTTTTTTTCTTAAGAAAATGTATCATTAATAAAGCACTTTTTAACTGACTGCTTCCCAGCTTTGCTTCTGTTGAGATTACCTGGGACTTGGAGCCCCCAGATACTCCTGTGAGCTAAACTTCAGTCTTCCAAAATGCCCACCCAAAATACTACCCCCTTCTCAATGCAAGAACTAAAATCAATGTCAAAAGTTCAAAACAAATGTCTGATTTTGAAGAGGCCTTTTTGTACTGTTAAATCCTCCCTCCCCCAAAAAGGAGTTTGGTGCTCTTCTGTGTACAAGTTAAGTGAGCCTTTAGGGGAATGTTCCAAGAGTGACTGCTTGTCACAGTGAGTAATGGTTTTGTTGGTGCTGGTTTGTGGGTGGTTACTTGGGTTTAATCTCTTTTTCATGGCTAAGGGTGACAACTCAAGTTTACATCTGTTGTACTGTAGTTCAGGCAGAAATCAAGCAAGGTTTTCTACCAGGAAAAAAAAATATATATATATATTGGCTTGGCCTCTCTTTTGCCTCTTCTTTCACCTACCCCCGACGGGAGCCTAGCTAGTGGGGAGCACTCTCCCCACCATGAAAGGGGAGCTTCCTCAGTGGGGTCTGTCTTATATATTGTCTCCATCTGCTGCTGAGAAACCTCTTCTTGAAGTCAAGTGATAAAGTCGCACTTCTGTTTCCAATGGCACCCGTCCAGCTGGGAGGGAGACTGGCAGCTTTGTGAGCGCACTTGCTTCTCCACTGGGTCGCCAAGTACAGTTGGGCAGCTGGAAAGCGTTTTCTCACTGCGGTGCCCCCACACTGTGGTTAGGCTTGAATTCCTGTGAATGTGACTAAAAAATGTTTGCGTTTTAGCCACAATCACGAACAAATTATGCTCAGCTCTTCAACACACAGACCAAGAGAGAGCTTGACCCCATTATCAAAACTCCAACCCAGATGGCGAGGACTCCCTGCCTAATGAGGGCCTCTCAGTCATTTCAAACAAATTTCTTGTCAATCATGCCACATGGCAGACGGGGGCTCCTTTCAAAGGCATCAGAGTTGGAGGATTCAGGGGTCTTCCAGAGCCAACAACGCCTTCCTCCTAAAATTACATATTTTTCAAGAGTCTAGAGAACATTTCTTCTTTTCTCCTCTTCTTTCTCCCTCCCCCCACCCCCCAAAAAAGATTCTCATCTGTCTAGGCAAAATGACTGTATCAGACTTAAATCTCAAAATGGAACCACCAAGAAGTCTGAACTATGTTCCTGGCTCACTCCTTGGAGTGGGGAGCTGGGAGTTGGGGAATAAAGTCAGAGAAGGGAATTATGAAAAAGCTTTACCAAAACACCCAGTGCTTTGGAGTATCAAACAAAATTACCAGAAACTGTAATTCCAGGGATCCTCTTCTCACTTTGGTTATAAAGATTCAGAAGGAGACATTGTCTGGAAGTTGAAAAAGGTACAGAGATCGTCCCTTGTAGGATCACCTTTCTAGAAGAGATACAGAACTCTGCTCTTGGCCCCAAAGTTCCTGGCCACGTTGACCAGTCTGGACTCTGCCTTTGCTCCTCCCGGACTTGGTTACTTCTTTCTTCTCTGTGAGTTGAAGCTTGCCCCCCTCCTTCTTGGCTTTGGCTCCCCCCCACACACCAAGCATGCTTCTCTTGCTATGAGGGGTCACCCTGTTCTTACTATGGCCTCTCTTGCAGGCCAGGCGGCCATGCTTGGTGGTGGATGCCCTCCCCGAGAGAGGAAGCCACAGCTGTGTGTCCTGTCAAAGGCCCCGGCTGCTTGCTGTGCATGAAGCAGAAGAAAACCAGTTAAGTGTCCATCTGTCCTCACTGCCTATGTGGAAGATGTGCAAAGAAGGGAGTGAGGAACATGGAGAGCAGGGCAGATCCTGAGCAGAAGCCTAAGAACACAAGCTGAGGGACGAGGTGGAGTCTGATCGGCAAGCTCTAGAAATGGTTGTTCCCCTTACTGCCGCTGAGGATTCAAAGAGGTTTTAGAGTCAGACCAAAAGTCTGATGGTGAGAGCGCTGAACTCCATTTTCTGTGCGAGTCTGAGGGAAAAAAAAAAGATAAACAGAACCTTTCACCGACAGGCATATTTCAGAGTTCAAGTGTGACATGACGGGTCCAAAATAGATTCCACATGATTGGAGTGGATCCAGGATCCCAGTCCCTGAATAGCAATCAGTGTTGGAAGCTAAGAGCCGGCCCCCACTATCATCACATAAAATATGGACGAAACGGCAAATCCTACACAGCTGTTAGTGAATAAGGACAATCCACACAAGGAGTTTTATGCTATAGGCACATTTTCTTAAATTACTCAGCTTAGTTGAAATTGAGGGTCTCTTTGACTTTCTACATCTTTAATGAACACCCAGAACCTTACAACAGCTCTCCTTTCATGAATTTTCCTTTTAAAGAGGGAGAGTTACGGTCTTTGCAATAATCAATCCGGGCAGAACTAACCACCTGAGGGCTTCATGCTGGTTTATTTTTATGGAAAGCGTCTCATAATTTGAAAGCACTTAGGGTCACAAGCAACTCAGAGAATACAGCCAAAAAGTCCCAGAGCCGACAACTTCATCATCAAGGATGTTGATAGATGGGGGAGTGGGGTGGGGCTTCTCTTTGATGGCCAGGGTTGGCTACTCTATCTTGATATAAGTGACCCTGTCAGACAAGCAGCAGGAAGGCAGCAAGAGAGAAGAGAAATTGAA
Source organism: Capricornis sumatraensis (assembly GCF_032405125.1). NCBI lineage: Eukaryota > Metazoa > Chordata > Mammalia > Artiodactyla > Bovidae > Capricornis > Capricornis sumatraensis. The sequence continues at coordinate 38,799,732 of NC_091074.1, read as the reverse complement.
GACGAGAGAGAAGCATGGAGGGAGGAAAAGAAAGGGGGGCTCCAGGAAAAAGAATAAGGGACTTTCAGTGAGATGGAATCCAGATCACCCACACATTTCCTCTTCCATTAACAGAATATTCTCCTTGAAAGCCATCATCAGAAGGCCTTCATGATCAGGTCTTCCACATTTGACGCATGCTTCACACACTAAAGAAAGCTTTAAAATGATCATCATTTGAGAGGGTGGTCACTCTCCAGCCCCAATGTACTCTAAGGGGCTCTGTTCTAGATGTGTATTTGTGAGAGACCATCGAGCCAGGGGTGTTCTCTGCCATTTTGGGGGAGCATACTACTGTGAAAGGAAGCAAAGATTACATGGAGAAGAGGACACAGAGAGGAGCAGCTGGGGCACTGTTTGTTACAGCTCCACTCAAACTGGCCGGGGAGTCCGAGTCCTGCCTCAGACCAAAATGACAAGTGGGTTTTTCCCCTTTGTGCTGATAGTTTCTTCATTATTTAGGCATCCCCATATGTATTTGAAATTCTTTGGCACACCATGGACTGTTTGTGTTTCCAGATATTCCTCTTTGGTTATATGAACAGGAATTGTTTTTCAGTAACTAAGGAATAGATCACACCACAGATCAGTAGTACAGAATTCCAATGGGTTATCAGTCCAAAGGGGTGGAAAATACATGGGAAAAAGTGACACACTTCTTTCTCTCCGCCTATTATGGTATGACTAATGGAAATCTTCACAACCCACAGAAATGGTACTTTCAAAAAAATCTCTGGTCACTTTGGAGCTTTGCTTTTACTTCTCTGTATTTTGCAGTTGATACAGGCACTAGGGTGTATTTATTTAAAGGTAGGCCTGCGATGGCCTGCTGGAGTTTAATTACCAAGGTTACAAACAAATAAAGCTTTAGTGTATTGTGAAGTCTTAATACATAGTTTTCACAAAGAGCATAACGTTACCTAATCAAAAAGCTTAGAGCTTCAAGTGACCTTTAAAGATATGCCTTCATAGAAATAGGTATTACTATTTATAATTGATAAAGCACACAAACTTCAGAAAGGGAAACAGTCATACTCAATTTCACCAGCTAGTTAAAAGTATTCTAGGGATTAGAACTCTTTTGCTTCTAATATAATTGTTGGTGTAGAATGGCAATCCAACCAGCCTTAAATCTGTACAGAATAGACTAGTGGTTTCCAGGGACCAGGGGAAGGTGAATGGGTGTACATGGTTTCTTTTTTTTTTTTAAGTTTTTTCTCTCTGCTTTTATTTTTGTTTATTTTTTTTTAATTTTTATTTTTACTTTATTTTACTTTACAATACTGTATTGGTTTTGCCATACATTGACATGAATCCTCCACGGGTGTACTTGCGTTCCCAAACATGAACCCCCCTCCCACCTCCCTCCCCATAACATCTCTCTGGGTCATCACCGTGCATCAGCCCCAAGCATGCTGTATCCTGCGTCAGACATAGACTGGTGATTCGATTCTTACATGATAGTATACATGTTACAATACATCCACAAAAAATCAGTCATAACATGTTGCTTTTGACAAAAAGAAATCAAGAGTAAGGTTTTGCTAGTAACTATTCACCTTTCCATCTCCATCCTATAAAGTTATTTTCACTCAGGGCATATTCCTTACGACTGCTTATTCCTCTAGTACCCAGCATAAGGGGCTTCCCTGGTGGCACAGTGGTAAACGACCTACCTGTCAATGCAGGAGATGTGGGTTCAATTCCTGGGCCAGGAAGATCCCCTGAAGAAGGAAAATGGCAACCCACTCCAGTATTCTTGCTTGGGAAATCCCATGGGCAGAGGAGCCTGGCAGGCTACAGTCCATAGGGTCCCAAAGAGTTGGGCATGACTTATAGGCTGAGCATGCACCCAGCAGGTGCCCAATAATTATACTGAAACCTCCTTCCCTTCAAATAATTCCAACTAGCCTTTGAATCATTTCAAATTAGCAAAAGCTTTTTTATCCACTGAGTGTATAACATCACCTCAATTTTTTTATCGAACATGCCTGACTCCACTGCCGAGTAAGATAAGATTATTTGGGTCCTGAATGGAGCCAGTCAACCTCCTAGAGGTTAATGATGTACCCTAGTGGTTCCTAGAACAGGGCTGTGCCCAGAGGAGATCTTCATTAAGTATATGTCAATGGGATGAGGAGTGAATCTCTGGAACTTCCCAATAACTAAGAAGGGGTATTCTGGTAGAGTAACAGAAATTTCAACCTGTCCATACTGCTACCAACACATTGTTTTTGCTACTATTTGAAGATACTACCACTTTAAATTTATTAAGACCAGATTCAAGGGCAACTCCCAGATTAATACACATCAACCCAAGAAGCTCAATACTTACTCCTCAACCAGAGAAATGGGGTGGCCAAAGCCCTTTATAGAGATACTTTCTCAGACAGAAGAACAAGAAGCAAATCTATTGTTTCTAATACACACCTATCTCTTGCTCTTGACCTTAGTTTTCTTCTGAAAATTCTATCTGTAAATGGAAAACTATCAATTGAAAACATCTTCTAATGTCAGTGGAAAAGATAATAAATTTCATTCTAATTTCTCAGAAGAATATAATCTTGAAGAATGAGAGCAGGTTTATGTAAGAAATAAAAACACAGAAGCTGTATATAAAATATAATAAAGTACATCATATTAATTTTTCTTTCTCCCACTTTTTTTCAATTTTTATTTTTTTTAATTTAAATTTCATTTTTTTACTTTACAATACTGTATTGGTTTTGCCATACATTGACATGAATCCACCACAGGTGTACATGAGTTCCCAACCCTGAACCCCCCTCCCACCACTTTCCCCATATCATCTCTGGGTCATCCCAGTGCACCAGCCCCAAGCATCCTGTATATTGTATCGAACCTAGACTAGTGATTCATTTTTTACATGATAGTATACATGTTTCAATGCCATTCTCCCAAATCATCCCACCCTCTCCCTCTCCCACAGAGTCCTAAAGTCTGTTCTTTACATCTGTGTCTCTTTTGTTGTCTCGCATAGAGGGTTATCATTACCATCTTTCTAAATTCCATATATATGTGTTAGTATACTGTATTGGTATTTTTCTTTCTGGCTTACTTCACTCTGTATAATCGGCTCCAGTTTTATCCACCTCATTAGAACTGACTCAAATGTATTCTTTTTAATGGCTAAGTAATACTCCATACTGTATATGTACCACCGCTTTCTTATCCATTCATCTGCTGATGGGCATCCAAGTTGCTTCCATGTCCTGGCTATTATAAACAGTGCTGCTATGAACACTGGGGTACACGTGTCTCTTTCAATTCTGGTTTCCTCAGTGTGTATGCCCAGTAGTGGGATTGCTGGGTCATAAGGCAGTTCTATTTCCAGTTTTTTAAGGAATCTCCACACTGTTCTCCATAGTGGCTGTACTAGTTTGCATTCCCACCAACAGTGTAACAGGGTTCCCTTTTCTCCACACCCTCTCCAGCTTTTCAATTTTTCAAACCCTTAGGGGATTATAATTACGTTTAACACAACTGCTTAAAAATAAAAGAAATGTAGCAAAAATATTTTTAGGGCAAAGTGAAACCTAAATGTAAGAGCGTCAAAACACACAGAAATAATGCTCCCATATAATCTCAGAAGATATTATTTCTCCATCCCCTCCACTTGACCTGTATATACATATATACAGTGATGTACTGATAAATGTTTAATAATTGTCTCTACAGAAGGAAAATACACATAAATACTTTTACTGCAAATTTCACCGATATAAAGACTATGTAGAAAATAACTTACACATAAAATGTGTATACCACTCTTTCTTGTGCTGTAATATCCACAAAGCTAATTGATTCTGAAAGAATGGTTTCATTTATTTTGCCTAACTCCTGAATCTATAGCTAACCAATTTACAAACAAGCTCAGAATCTACAAAATGAAAGTTGGTTGACATTTCTCTTATGTTTATATTAATAAGTAAGACAGAAGTGAAACAATGAAGACACATGTGAAAACTTTCATTGACTGTCGATGACAAATTCCCTTGCTAAACTGAACAATAGATTTTGAATATTAGAGGAAGATTCCTCAATTCTGTGCTTTCTAGTCATAATAGTAATTCAGTTCATTTCAGTTCAGTTCAGTCACTCAGTCGTGTCCGACTCTTTGTGACCCCATGAATCGCAGCACACCAGGCCTCCCTGTCCATCACCAACTCCCAGAGTTCACTCAGATTTATGTCCATCGAGTCTGTGATGCCATCCAGCCATCTCATCCTCTGTCGTCCCCTTCTCCTCCTGCACCCAATCCCTCCCAGCATCAGAGTCTTTTCCAATGAGTCAACTCTTCGCAGGAGGTGGCCAAAGTACTGGAGTTTCAGCTTTAGCATCATTCCTTCCAAAGAAATCCCAGGGCTGATCTCCTTCAGAATGGACTGGTTGGATCTCCTTGCAGTCCAAGGGACTCTCAAGCGTCTTCTCCAACACCACAGTTCAAAAGCATCAATTCTTCGGCGCCCAGCTTTCTTCACAGTCCAGCTCTCACATCCATACATGACCACAGGAAAAACCATAGTCTTGACTATACGGACCTTAGTTGGCAAAGTAATGTCTCTGCTTTTGAATATGCTATCTAGGTTGGTCATAACTTTCCTTCCAAGGAGTAAGCGTCTTTAAACTTCATGGCTGTAGTCACCATCTGCAGTGATTTTGGAGCCCAGAAAAATAAAATTTGACACTATTTCCCCATCTATTTCCCATGAAGTGATGGGACCGCATGCCATGATCTTCATTTTCTGAATGTTGAGCTTTAAGCCAACTTTTTCACTCTCCTCTTTCACTTTCTTCAAGAGGCTTTTTAGTTCCTCTTCACTTTCTGCCATAAGGGTGGTGTCATCTGCATATCTGAGGTTATGGATATTTCTCCCAGCAGTCTTGATTCCAGCTTGTGTTTCTTCCAGTCCAGCATTTCTCATGATGTACTCTGCATAGAAGTTAAAAATGCAGGGTGACAATATACAGCCTTGAAGTACTTCTTTTCCTATTTGGAACCAGTCTGTTCCATATCCAATTCTAACTGTTGTTTCCTGACCTGCATACAGATTTCTCAAGAGGCAGGTCAGGTGCTCTGGTATTCCCATCTCTTTCAGAATTATATATAGAGTATAATGTTTCACTTTATTGATATAATAAGTATAAATAAACAAGAGCATAGGTAATTTTAAAATGTAACAAAATATTTAGTGATAACTTTGGTATGTATTACTTTGTCTATGGTATGATTTGTTAAATTACAAGTCAATATGATATAGTTTTTAATGATGACTATATTTAAATAGTCCCTTAGACTGCAAGGAGATCCAACCAGTCCATTCTAAAGCAGATCAGTCCTGGGTGTTCTTTGGAAAGGCTGATGTTAACGCTGAAACTCCAGTACTTTGGCCACCTCATGCGAAGAGTTGACTCATTGGAAAAGACTCTGATGCTGGGAGGGTTTGGGGGCAGGAAGAGAAGGGGACGACAGACGATGAGATGGCTGGATGGCATCACCGACTCAATGGCCGTAAGTTTAGGTGAACTCCGGGAGTTGGTGATGGGCAGGGAGGCCTGGCGTGCTGTGATTCATGGGGTCGCAAAGAGTCAGACATGACTGAGCAACTGAAATACTGAGCTATATTTAAAACTAAGTAGTGAAACTCCTGATAATTAAAGTCAGTGCTTGAGAGCTGCTCTGAGCTAACTTGTACATCATTGTATGTATGGAAAGCAAAATGTTTTCCATTCATCTGAGCATGGCACACAATTTAAATTTTCCTTAGGGTAGTCTCTGACTAAAAACTCTCAGGATCTAATCATTGTTTTCTCTTTCTCTATAAGCATGATGTTATCCCAACATTATAGCACATTATTATGACTTTCGGTTTGGGGGAAAGCCATTAAAGCAATAACATGAGTTGTTCACAAAACAGTATAACTTTTCAAAAGCCAATATGGCAAACAGTCATTCATAGTCACTTTTTGAGATAACTCGGCATGATGATTTAGGAGCAATTAAGTGCACATTGATATCAGATGATACCATAAAGCTAAACAAAGAGGAGTTTTCATCTTTTTAATTCATTTTCTTACTTGTTCTTGGGCTGTCTCTGCCTCTTAGGAACCAATCCTGAATGGGGTAAGAACACAGATGGTCATATCATTTGATGCCGCTTATACAATGCAGTCTCAAATGTCCACCGAAATCCTGAGAGTATTACTACTCCATTTTCATGGTCTGCCTAACCAAACTATTGCAATTCAAGCTTTCAGGCTCTTAATTTATTCTCATTGCTCTGAATGTATAACTTCTATCTTCATGTCTGAAGTCAGAGTAAAGAAGCTGTGTGAACAAGGCACTGGAAATTTTGGCCATCAAACTGAGAGCGAAGACAAGTCCTTTAACAGAAGGATGGGAACCACGTTCAAATGCATGATCTTACTTTTCTCAAGAATGATAGTATGGGAACTTGCCTGGTGGTGCAGTGGTTAACACTTTGCCTTTCAATGCAGGGGGTGCAGGTTTAATCCATGGTCAGAGAGCTAAGATCCCACAAGCCTCATGGCCAAACAAATTGTTTAAAGGAGCAATATTTAAAAATAAAAATAAATGAAAAGGAAGAAATTCATAAGGATTTAAAAAAGAATGACAGTATGATTAAAGTCAAAGGAAAATAAGATAGTAAGACTCTTTTAGGGAATTCCATTTTTTATCTCAGTGTTGCATCTTAGTTCTTTGTACTTGGAACAGAGCCATGAAAAAGAAAAACAAGCATCTTCCTTCTCAATGCATTTTACAGTTCTGTGTTCTGGTAGAGGAGGGTGGTCAGGGGCAAAGAGATAGTATTGCATCTCATTTTGGTTTGCTCAAAAGCCAAAACTGAGATAAAGACTTTGATGCAGATAATTTATGAGTGGTACTCCCAGAAATTAGGGGTAAGGGAGTGGGAAGGTTTAGAAGGGGAGGAAGAAATGCCCAGTAAAGCATGTGTTATTGACCTGGTTACCCACAAAGACAATGTGACTGAATCCCACTGGGGATCTCTTGAGGAACACCCTGCAGATTTATCCTCCAAAGGCAATGAGACTGAGGACATATCCTCTGTCTCTGTTCCCCACTGGCTGAAAGAACATTCACTTAACCATACTTCCAAGCTGTGCCACTCTTGGGCTGAGTGAACTCTAACATTTGAGAAGTTTTGTTCCCAGCCCATCACCAAGATCACTCCTCCCAGGGCAGCCACAGGCATGGCACTAGCTCTAAAGCAACACACCACTGCTACATAAAGTGCTTGGCAGAGAGCCTGAGGAGGAGAAACCGAGGTGGGACACGGCTGGTGCACATAGACAATTCGACCACAGCTACACTTGAGAGTGGAGTTGGGCTGAGGTAATTTAGCACAGGGCATAAATAGATCTGCTAGGATACCCAAGATTTTTCCCACACATTTAACATTTCCTGAGCAGAGCTACGTATAAAGAACAACGTACCGTACCAATTTACCATTGGGTTATACACTCATTGGAAAAGACCCTGATTCTGGGAAAGTTTGAAGGCAAAAGGAAAAGAGGGTGGCAGAGGATAAGATAGTTAGAGAGTATCACTGACTCAATGGACATGCATTTGAGCAAACTCCAGGAGATAGTGAAGACAGGGAAGCCTGGCATGCTACAGTCGAGGGGGTCACAAAGAGTCAGTCACGACTTAGCAACTGAAAAACAACATGAGTACAAGCACTACCCACCACCCAGTCTCTGCTTTCTGGCACTCATGTTATAGCCATATCTGGCCTTTGAGCTGGTACATGAGACATCAGAGTAGTCACAGAAGTCTATGTCCTTGCCTTTACCCAACCTCTGTTGCCCAGAAAGGGCCTCCACTACTGGCCAGTAAGTATCTTTCTTTACTTGTTAGGGAGTCAAAGTCGCTGTGACCAGCAGTTTCTCCACTTTGGCATTCATTCAACAAACAATTATTGAGAGTCTTCTTTAGACAAGGTACAACGCTAAGAATGTGAATTACAGAAATGAATGAGTAACATCCTGCTCTAGGGAAAATGGGGGCAGTTAACAGGTGTTGAATGGCTACTAAATACAGCCTACAGTTCTCAGAGCTCTGTACTTGATACACCTTCTCCTACAACAGGACTGCAAGATAGATGAGCTGACCCCTACTTCATAGATGAGAAAATTGAGAACAAAAATAATGTTCACAGAGCCTTGAAACTAGAAAATAGTAAAGATGCTACTCTCTGATTGGTTGGCTCAAAACACTGTACATTGCATACAATGCTGTTCTATTTTATGGACAGCAGAATATTTTGATTAAAATTTAATTGGGGATAAACCAACAATTATTTAATTTTCTTAACCCTTTAGAAAATTAATAAACAAAATAAATTATATAAATTCCCATAAAAAAGTAAATAATATGTTATTTTAAATTCAATAATAAAAGTACGACAAGTCAAATAAACAGAAAAGGTGAAGAATGTAGCTTATACAAATACTATTTAACAGAAAACATTAAGGGAGAGAGAAAATAATACATCTATTAAAGTTATAGATCATAATGATCCACCACAAATGAACCTACAAGGTCAGAGAAAACCAGTAATAAGTTATATTACTTATTATATTACTATTATAAATATTATAATTAAGTTATATTACTATTATAAATATAAGAAGAAATTGACAATAATGAAAATAAAAACAAAAATAAACAATGGGGTCTAATTAAACTTAAAAGCTTTTGCACAGCAAAGGAAATCATAAACAAGATGAAAAGGCAACCCTCAAAATGGAAGAAAATATTTTCAAATTGTGCCACCTACAAGGAATAAATTTCCAAAATATACAAACAGATCATGCAGCTCAATAACAAAAGAACAAACAACCCAATCCAAAAGTTGGTAGCAGATCTAAACAGACATTTCTACAACGACATACACATGGCCAAAAACCACATATGCTCAACAATACTAATTATTGGAGAAAGGCAAATCAAAACTGCAATGAGGTATCACTTTGCACTGGTCAGAATGACCACCATCAAAAAATCTACAAGCAATAAACGCTGGAGAGATTGTGGAGAAAAGGGAACCCTCCTCCAGTGTTGGTGTGAATGCCTTAATAAATTGGTACAGCCATTATAGAGAACAGTATGGAGGTTCCTTAAAAAACTTAATCCTGAACTACCTACTGTATGATCCAGCAATCCCACTCTTGAGCATACACCCAGAGAAAACTCAAAAAGATTCATGCACCTCAATGTTCACTGCAGCAATTTTACAATAGCCATGAAAGCAATCTAAATGTCCATAGGCAAAGGAGTGAATAAACAAGTGGTACATACATACAATGGAATATTACTCAACCATAAAAATTTAAATAATGCCATTTGCTGCAACATGGATGGGCCTGAGATTGCCATATTAGTGAAATAAGTCAGATGGAGAAAGAAAAATATCATATGATATGGCTTAAATGTAGAATCTATAAAAACATGGTACAAAATGGAAATAGAATCAAAAATGTAGAAAACAAACTTTGATTACCAAGGGGAAAGGGAGGGTGGGATACATCAGGAAATGGGGATTGACATATACATATTACTATTTATAAATTAGATAACAAATAAGGACCTATTATATAGCAAAGTGAATTCTGCCTAATACTCTGTAATGACTTATGTGGGAAAATAATCTAAAAAAGAAATCAATAAATTGACAGAATAAATTGCCATGAAGAATTTTAGGGCAATTAAAAATTTTTTTGATTGTTCAATTAAATGCAAACAATGTAGCTGGAGAGAATTTGGAAAATATAACGAGCAAGATTTAAATATATTAAATATTTCGTACTACAAACTTAAACCATATATTCTCAAGTATTCAGTTTCGATGTTTAAAGTTATTAGGTCGGTCATAAACAAAGCACCAATAAACATCAACAGCAATCAATTTTACAACATCTTCTAAACCTGACAAATCTTGGCAATGAACAACAAAATGTTCAGTTCAGTTCAGTCACTCAGTCATGTCCGACTCTTTGCGATCCCATATACTGCAGCATGCCAGGTCTCGCTGTCCATCACCAACTCCCAGAGCTTATCAAACTCATGTCCATCAAGTCAGTGAGCCATGCAACTATCTCATCCTCTGTCCTCCCCTTCTCTCCATCCTTCAATCTTTCCCAGCATCAGGGTCTTTTTCAATGAGTCAGTTCTTCATATCAGGTGGCCAAAAGGTTGGAGTTTCAGCTTCACCATCAGTCCTTCCAATGAATATTCAGGACTGATTTCCTTTAGGATAGACTGTCTGGATCTCCTTGCAGTCCAAGGGACTCTCAAGAGTCTTCTCCAACACCACAGTTCAAAAGCATCAATTCTTCAGTGCTCAGCTTTCTTTATAGTCCAACTCTCACATCCATACATGACTACTGGAAAAACCATAGTTTTGACTAGATGGACCTTGTCGGCAAAGGTCTGTCTCTGTTTTTTAATATGCTGTCCTGGTTGCTCATAGCTTTTCTTCCAAGAGGTAAGCATCTTTTAATTTCATGGCTGAAGTGATTTTGGAGCCCAAGAAAATAAAGTCTCCCATTGTTTCCATTGTTTCCCTATCTATTTGCTTTGAAATGACAGGACTGGATGCCATGATCTTAGTTTTCTGCATATTGAGTCTTAAGCCAGCTTTTTCAGTCCCTCTTTCACTTTTCTCAAGAGGCTCTTTAGTTCTTCTTCACTTTCTGCCATAAGGGTGGTGTCATCTGCATATATGAGATTATGGATCTTTCTCCCAGCAATCTTGATTCCAGCTTGGGCTTCATCCAGCCCAACATTTTGCATGATGTACTCTGCATATAGGTTAAATAAGGGTGACAATATACAGCCTTGACAGACTACTTTCCCGATTTGGAGCTAGTCTGTTTTCCCATGTTCAGTTTTAACTGTTGCTTCTCAATGTACATACAGATTTCTCAGGAGCCAGGTAAGGTGGGCTGGTATACCCATCTCTTTAAGAAGTTTCCACAGTTTGTTGTGATCCACACAGTCAAAGGCTTTGGCTTAGTCAATAAAGCATACGTTGATGTTTTTCTGTAACTCTCTTGCTTTTTCAATGATCCAACAGATGCTGGCAATTTGATCTTTGGTTCCTCTGCCCTTTCTAAATCAAGCTTGAACATCTGGAATTTCTCAGTTCATGTACTGTTGAAGCCTGGCTTGGAAAAATCTGAGCATTACTTTGCTAGCATGTGAGACAAGTGCAATTGTGCAGTAGTCTGAACATTGCTTGGCATTGCCTTTCTTTGAGATTGGAATGAAAACTGACCTTTTCCAGTCCTCTGGCCACTGCTGAATTTCCCAAATGTGCTGGCAAATTGAGTGCAGCACTTTCACAGCATCATCTTTTAGGATTTGAAATAGATCAACTGGAATTCCATCACCTCCACTAGCTTTGTTAGTGATGCTTCCTAAGGCCCACTTGACTTCACATTCCAGGATGTCTGGCTCTAGGTGAGTGATCACACTATCATGGTTATCGGGGTCATGAAGATCTTTTTTGTATAGTTCTTCTGTGTATTCTGTTCTATTCACCTGTTCTTAATATCTCCTGCTTCTGTTAGATCCATAGAATTTATGTCCTTTATTGTGCCCATTTTTGCATGAAATATTCCCTTGGTATTTCTAATTTTCTTGAAGAGATCTCTAGTCTTTCCTATTCTGTTGTTTTCCTCTATTTCTTTGCACTGATCACTGAGGAAGGCTTTCTTGATCTCTCTTTGCCCTTCTTTGGCACTCTGCATTCAGATGGGTATATCTTTCCTTTTGTCCTTTGCCTTTTGCTTCTCTCTTTTTTTTTTTCCTCACCTATTTGTAAGGCCTCCTCTGACAAGCATTTTGCATTTCTTTTTCTTGGGGCTGATCTTGATTAATACCTCCTATACAATGTCCTGAACCTCCCTGCATAGTTTTTCAGGCATTGTGCCTGTCAGATCTAATCCCTTGAATCTATTTGTCACTTCTACTGTATAATCGTAAGGGATTTGATTTAGGTCCTATCTGAATGGCCAAGCGGTTTTCTCTACTTTCCTTAAATCTGAATTTGGCAGTAAGGAGTTCATGATATGAGCCACAGTCCACTCCTGGTCTTGTTTTTTGCTGACTGTATAGCGCTTCTACATCTTTGGCTGCAAATAATAGAAGTAATCCGATTTCAGTTTGGACCATCTGGTGAGGTGTATGTATAGGGTCTTCTCTTGTGTTGTTGGAAGAGGATGTTTGCTATGGCCAGTGTGTTCTCTTGGCAAAACTCTATTAGCCTTTGCCCTGCTTCATTCTGTATTCCAAAGCCAAATCTGCCTGTTATCCAGGTGTTTCTTGACTTCCTACTTTTGCATTCTAGTCCCCTATGCTGGAAAGGACATCTTTTTTGGTGTTAGTTTTAGGTCTGTACAGGACCGTTTAACTTCAGCTTCTTCAGCATTACTGGTTGAGACGTAGACTTGGTTTACTATGATACTGAATGGTTTGCCTTTGAAATGAACAGAGATTATTCTGTCATTTTTGAAATTACATCCAAGTACTTCATTTCGGCCTCTTTTGTTGACTATGATGGCTACTTCATTTTTTCTAAGTAGTAGTAGATATAATGCCCACAGTAGTAGATATAATGGTTATCTGAGTCAAATTCACCCATTCCAGTCCATTTCAGTTCCTGTTTGACCGCTTCCAATTTGCCTTGATCCATGGACTTAACATTTCAGGTTCTTATGCATTATTGTTCTTTACAGCATCGGACTTTACTTCCATCATCAGTCACCTTCCCAACTGGGTGTTGTTTTTGCTTTGGCTCCTTCTCTTCATTCTTGCTGGACTTATTTTCCCACTGATCTCTAGGTAGCATACTGGGCACCTACTGACCTGGGGAGTTCATCTTTCAGTGTCCTATCTTTTTGCCTTTTCATATTGTTCATAAGGTTCTCAAGGCAAGAATACTGAAGTGGTTTGCATTCTCTTCTCTAGTGGACCATGTTTGGTCAGAACTCTCCACCATAACCTGTCCATCTTGGGTGGTCCTATATGGCATTGAGTTAGACAAGGCTGTGGTCCCTGTGATCAGTTTGGTTAGTTTTCTGTGATCATGGTTTTCATTCTGTCTGCCTCTGATGAAAAGGATAAGAGACTTAAGGGAGCTTCCTGATGGGAGAGACTGACTGAGGGGGAAACTGGGTCTTGTTCTGATGGGCAGGCCCATGCTCAGTAAATCTTTAATCCAAATTTCTGTTGATGGGAGGGCCTGTGTTCCATCCCTGTTGTTTGACCTGAGGCCAAACTATGGTGGACATAATGAAGATGATGGCGACCTCCTTCAAAAGGTCCCATGCAAGCAGTGTAGCAGGCCACCACAGGTCCATGCCCCCACCAGAGACTCCTGGACACTCACGGGCAAGTCTGGGTCAATCTCTTGTGAGGTCACTTCTCCTTTCTCCCATGTCTGGTACACACAAGGTTTTGTTTGTGCCCTCCAAGAGTCTGTTTCCCCAGTTCTGTGTAAGTTCTGGCAGCTCTATGGTTAGGTTAATGGTGAACTCTTTCAAGAAGGCTTAAGCCATACCTAGGTCTGCTGCACCCAGAGCCTCTGTCCCTGAGGCAGGCCACTGCTGACCATACCACCACAGGAGACACTTAAACACAGTTCTGGCTCAGTCTCTGTGGGGTCTCTGGGTGCTGGTGCACTCAAGGCTTGTTTGAGCCCTCTGAGTGTCTCTGGGGGTATGGGGTTTGATTCTAAGCATGGTTTTGCCCCTCCAACCATCTTGCAGGGGGTTCTCCTTTGCCCTTGGAAGTAGGATATCTTTTTTTTTTGGTGGGATCCAACAATCTCCTGCAGATGATTGTTCAGCAGCGAGTTGTTGACCAAGATGTTCAGTTTAGTCCAGTTGCTCAGTCGTGTTCAATTCTTTGTGACCCCATGAATCGCAGCACACCAGGCCTCCCTGTCCATCACTAACTCCCGGAGTTCACCCAAACTCATGTGCATCAAGTTGAAGATGCCATCCAGCCATCTCATCCTCTGTCACCCCCCTCTCCTCCTGCCCTCAATCCCTCCCAGCATCACAATCTTTTCCAATGAGTCAACACTTTGCATGAGGTGGCCAAAGTACTGGAGTTTCAGCTTCAGCATCACTCCTTCCAAAGAAATCCCAGGGCTGATCTCCTTTAGAATGGACTGGTTGGATCTCCTTGCAGTCCAAGGGACTCTCAAGAGTCTTCTCCAACACCACAGTTCAAAAGCATCAATTCTTCGGCACTCAGCTTTCTTCACGACCAAGATGTTACCCAGCCCCACAATGTCATCCTCTCCTCCTCTGCCCTTCTCCCAGTCCCCCACCTCTTTCCAGGCACAATTCCAACAACTGGGACATTATAAAACATTTTAAACACAATTTAAAATAAAAAAGCAAAATTAAAATTTCAGTAATAAAAAGGAACAAAACGGAAAATATTATTTATCAAATCCAATAAAATAGTCAAACAATGTTCAAACTCAGAGCTATGTTTTTCAGATTTAAAAGAACAAAATAAACAATTTAAATTAAGACATTAATCTAAGATGTTAAAAAATGCCCCCCCAATAAAACTAAGAAAAAGAAAATGTAAAAGTAGAAACAAAGCAAAAATAGAAAAGTAGAATAGGTAGATAGGATTTTTTTAAGTAACAAAATACAAAGTCCATAAAGCAGCAAATATAATCAAGGAAAAGGGAGAAAGATAAATTTACAAAAGGAGAAGGAAGAAAAGAAAACAAGTGCAGACTTGGAGTTGTTTAAAAATATTGAAAATCATGAAGGAATGGTCAGTCATATAGGAAAGTGAATTTACTCAAACTGAGTCCAAAGAAATATAGTGTGACAAAACAAGTCCATGGAAGAAAATGAAAACATTATGAAGAATTACCTCTAAAATGTTTCCAAACCAGATGTGTCTTCCAATGAGACTTATTACATTTTCCATAAAAAGGTAATTTCCATACTGAACAGACTTTACCTCAGCTCATAGAAACAGATGGGAATTTTCAAAATTAATTTTGAAAAGCTAGTACTATCTTGAAAATATAATCTTATGAGAAAGAACAAATATATAGCAAGAACAATTCCAATATGATTGCAGAAGGGAAATCCTAAATCAATAAGATAAGTACACTACAATAATAAAGTAAAAGAATGACTACTGTAATTACATACAATACCAGCAATAAAGGGATGGTTCCTTAATTAGAATCATAGTAATAGAAATATCAAATAGGAGGGAAAATGATCTCGAAAGATAAACTATTGACAATTGATAAAACTCAACATAAATTTTGGATTAACAACAGTAATAATCATAAAAATGTTACCAGTAAATTAAAAATACCAAAGCTATCTAACATGGTTTGGTTTACCAGTCTCAACAAAGGGTTCCTGCTACTGCTTAAGCTAATCATGCTGTGGGTCTCAAAGTTTGGTTCTCAGACCAGTAGCATCAGCAACACCTGGGAACTTGTCTGAAATTCCATTTCTCAGATTCCATGCCAGTCCTACTGAATCAGAAAGCCTGAGGGGGTGTTGCTTTTCCACCTGTGTTTTATTTTTAATTGGAGGATAATTGCTTTACAATACTTTATTGGTTTCTGCCATCTATTAACACGAATCAGTCATAGGCAGACATATGTGCCTTCCTGTTTTGAAAAGTTTCAAAGCAGTCATGTGTTTTAACTGGTACATACTGATTCCTGAGAGAAATCAATTGTTAGCATTTAAGGAAGTTTGTGTGCCAGCTATTACATATAGACAATATTAAAAATTAAATATGCAAACTTACAATTAAAGTATATTAAAAATCAGAGATAAAAATATTCAAACTTTATTACTCCCTAAATACTCTGCTGCGTGTTAATATTATCTATGTTTCCAAGACTTTTGCAGCTAGTTTATTCTACAACGTATCCATTCCCAACTGCACTTTGATACTGAATAGCTTAAAGTTGGTCATGGTAAGAGTATTTTCAGAACTTACCCCCGAGATTAGTAAATGCCAAAATTCTGGATTTGATTGATTTTGATGATTCTTGGTCAGAGGTTGGCAAACTTCTTCTGAAAAGAACCAAAGAGTAACTACTTTAGGCTCTGTGGGCCATACAGTCTCTATTATACCTGTCAGGGTAATGTGAAAACCACCACAGACAGTAGTAAACACATTTGGTATACATGGGTGTGATTGCGTTCCAACAAAATTTTATTTTTTTAAAGCGCTGGGTCATATTTTTGACTGCTTGCCATAGTTTTCAGACTCCTGACTTATATTTTAAAAGAAAGATAATGAAGAAGAAAAAGATGGAGAAAATAAAAATTCAAATTAAATTTACAGATTTGTTGTGAAAGCAGTTATTACATTCTATTCTGAAAAACACAAAAATTTGAGGGATATTCTTCTAGGATTAGGAGACAAATGATTCAGCAAGTAAGCCCCTCATACAGTTGACAAGTGAATATTCAACCTATCCGTACTGTTTCATCTTTCATATTAATCTGTGTAAACTAATATTCACACAAGAATTTCCATTCATCAGTAATTGTAACCATGAGTTAGCTAAGGATACAAAAATCTCAAAGCCAACAGAAGCATTCTTTAAAAATTAATTGTTTCAGTGGAAATTGCAAGGAAGATTTTTGAGAATCATGGTTTTAGACAATATACCAAGATAAAAAGGGAAATGAGAGATATAGCTATTGATAAAAGAAGGAAAAAAATCATTATTTGTAGATGCCTTTATTGTGCACATAGAAAACCCAAGAGAGTCAACTGAAAATTACAAAAACCATAAAGAAAGCTCAACAAACATGTCAGATTCAAAATAAATGAGGACAAAATAATAAAACCTTCTCTATCATGAAAAGTCAATCAGAAAAATACAATAAAAAAGGTAATATTTACAAATCCTAAAACCATACAAAATACTTACATGTAAGTTTCAAGAAATGTGTAAGATATAAAAAAGCTCATCAATGGTTTTGAAAGAAGATTTACATAGAGAAGAAATTAATATTTTAAAGATAACTCCTAAAGTTTGTTATTTTATGAATTAATATATTAACAGAATTTGGGGGCCATTTGACCCAGTGAATTTTTCAAAGTTCCCTGAAAAGAATGCGTGAGCCATATTTTAAGAGATTAATGAGACTGGGTGAAGGTCTAAAAATTATACTAATGTGTTTTTAAAATACTGAAAATGAGTTTAAATAGCATGAGTGAAAGTGAAAGTCGCTCAGTTTTGTCCGACTCTTTGCCACCCCATGGCCTGTAGCCCACCAGGCTCCTATGTCCATAGAATTCTCCAGGCAAGAATATTGGAGTGAGTAGCCATTCCTTCTCCAGGGGAACTTCTGGACCCAGGGACTGAATCTAGTTCTCCTGTATTACAGGCAGATTCTTTACTGTTTGAGCCACCAGAGAAGTCCTGAAATAGCATAGCAATTAGTAAAAATGAGCTGAATGTGACATCCAATGTGAACTATAACAGCAAGCTGCCACTCTCTGCTTATTGGCAGAGAATGTCTTTAAGTTTTTATAGTGAGAGTAATATCCATTTGAAGGAAAAGTAAACTATGCTGAGTTCTATAAACTTAAAGAGAAGCACTTCACTTATCTTCCTATCCTAACCTGCCTGCCACTGATATACACTCCCACCCCCCAGAGGTAGTCACTAGCAAATGTTCACAATCTGATATTCTTCATAGCTTATACACAGACCTAATATTTGAATATCTGT
Organism: Capricornis sumatraensis; assembly: GCF_032405125.1. Taxonomy (NCBI): domain Eukaryota; kingdom Metazoa; phylum Chordata; class Mammalia; order Artiodactyla; family Bovidae; genus Capricornis; species Capricornis sumatraensis. The sequence continues at coordinate 38,781,868 of NC_091074.1, read as the reverse complement.
ATATAAAAACTCTTTATGTAAATAGAGCCATAACATATAAGTTACTCTGCCCTCACTCTTTAAAATCACTGATAAATAATGGACATTTCCCCATACTGATACAAAGACTTATTTGATCCCTTTTATTGGTAACACATTTCTGAGCTATGCATTTATATCACAATTTATCTTTAATCCCCTTTTGATGAGTATTGAGGAAGTTTCCACAGCTTCGCTACTGCAATCCATTCATGATATGCACATATACACAAACATACACACATATACGTAACATATACACATAAAATATATGTATTTAATGGACAGTTCTGTAACATATTTTGAGTAAATCCTGAGAAGTGAAATTACTCTGTCAAATGATGCACACATTTAAAATCTCCATATATATTGTCCAATAGCATCACAGAAGATGTATGCCAATTTCTACCACCAGTATATGAAAATCCTGGATAAACAAGATCCTACTGCATAGCACAGGGAACTATGTCCAATCTCCTAAGATGAACCAAGATAAAAAATAAGACTGCAGCCATGAAATTAAAAGACGCTTGCTCCTTGGAAGAAAAGCTGTGACTAACCTTGATAGCATATTAAAAAGCAGAGACAGACCTTTGCCGACAAAAGTCCGTCTAGTCAAAGCTATGGTTTTTCCAGTAGTCATGTATGGATGTGAGAGTTGGACTATAAATGAAATTGAGTACTGAAGTACTGATGCTTTTGAGTCGCTGTGGTGTTGAAGAAGACTCTTGAGAGTCCCTTGGACTGCAAGGAGATCAAACCAGTCCATCCTAATGGAAATCAGTCCTGAATATTCATTGGAAGGACCGATGCTGAAGTTGAAACTACAATCCTTTGGCCACCTGATGTGAAAAACTGACTCACTGGAAGGACCTTGATGCTGGGCAAGATTGAAGGCAGGAGGAGAAGGGGACGACAGAGGATGAGATGGTTGGATGGCATCACCGACACGATGGACATGAGTTTGAATAAACTCCAGGAGTTGGTGATGGACAGGGAAGCCTGGTGTGCTGCAGTCCACGGGGTCCCAAAGAGTCAGACACGACTGAGTGACTGAACTGAAGATAAACCGAGGTGGAAAAGAATACATAAAAAAGAATATATCTGTTTGTGTATAAGAGAGTCACTTCACTATACAGCAGCAATTGGCAAAACATTGTAAATAGACTATACTCCAATTCTTAAAAAAGAGAAAAAAAATCCTTTTTTTGTCTATGAAGAAATCATGAATATAATTTGTTACTGTTAATCTAATCAGTGGTAATTGATCTCTCAGTTGTTTTTTCAGTTCTTTAAAGTTACATTGAATATACTACATTCATTAAATTTTTTCTATGAATGGTTTGTTAATGTTACTAATTTTCTCTTGGATTGCTTTTATTGATTTTTTTTCTGTATTGAGGAAATTAGTAGTGTATATAATTCATATTGTAAAATGTTTCTTTGTTCCTGTACTATGGTAGATGTTTTTGTCATATTAGAAATCCTGGTTTTAGATAGCAAAATATAATTACTTGGAGGGCTTTCCCAATCAAAGACTGTTTTACAAATTATCCATGATTTCTCCTGTTATTTTTAAATTAATTTTGAATTTATTTTTATAAAGTGTTAAGTAGAGTTTCAAACTCCCCATGCCCAGTATTTGTTCAAGATGCTGGGAGCTGTTAAAAGATTTAATTATGGCCAAAAATATACAGATGCCCATTTTAAGGTATTTATAGTCTAGTTGGGTAAGACTTCCAATAATCATGTATTCCCACGAAATTTGTGATCCATGCTAGAAATGAAAGGTATATAGTGCTAAACGAAATGTTTCAACTTAGAGTCAAGAATGGCTTCATGAGGTGAAGACATTTGAGCAAAAAGGACAAAGAAAGGGCTATAACTAGGTCTGTACCTTTTAACCACCTTCACCACGTTCTCCCACCCCCTACTCCTTGCCTCTCAACCACATACCTTAGCTTTATTTCTATGAGTTTGGCTTTATAGATTTCGCATTTAAGTGAGATACTATATCACTCGTATTTCTCTCTGACGTATTTCACTTAGCACAATGCCCTCAAGATCCATCTATGACGTTGCAAATGGCAATATTTTCTTTTTTGCGGCTGATTAGTATCAATAATATATTTATACTGCATTTGCTTTATCTGTTCACCCATCAGTAGATATTTAGGTCATTTCCAAGCCTTGGCTATTGTAAATAATGTTTAAGTGAACAAGGAGGTACAGATGTGTCTCTAAGATCTCATTTCCTTCAGATACACTCCCAAAAGCAAAATTGTTGGATCTTATAGTATTTCTATTTTTAATTTTTGAGGAAACTTCATACCGTTTTACTTTGTGAAAGTGAAAGTCACTCAGTCGTGTCCAACTCTTTGCAACCCCATGGACTATACAATCCATGGAATTCTCCAGGCCAGAATACCAGAGTGGGTAGCCTTTCCATTCTCCATGGCATCTTCCCAACCCAGGGATCGAATCCATGTCTCCTGCATTGCAGGTAGATTCTTTACCAGTTGAGCCACAAGGGAAACCCAAGAATACTGGAGTGGGTCGCCTATCCCTTCTCAAGTGGATCTTCCTGACCCAGGAATCGAACCGGGGTCTCCTACATTGCAGGTGGATTCTTTTACATTGTAGCTATACCAATTTGCATTCCCATAAACACTGCATAAGCGTTCCCTTTTCTCTACGGCCTTACCAACATGCTTTACCTCCTGTCTTTTTGATAAAGGCCATTCTGCCAGCTCCGAGGCAATATCTCATTCTGGTTTTGATGGGCATTTTCGTAATAATTAGTGATATTGGACACTTTTCAGATACCTGTTGGCTCTTTGAGTATCTTCTTTGTAAGAAAGTCTATTCAAATCATCTACCCATTTTTTCAATTGGATTTGAGGGGATTTTTGCTACTGAGTTGCATAGTTTCTGATATTTTGGATACTGACTGCTTACCAGATTTGTGATTTGTACATATTTTCTCCCATTCCATAGGCTGACTTCTTATTTTGTCAATTATTTCTTCTACTGAGCAGAGTTTTTTTAGCTTGATGTAGTCCCACATTTTAAAAAATTTTGTTGCTTTGTCTTTAGGTGTTATAACTGAAAAAAAATCATTGCCAGTATCCAGTCAAGGGTCTTCCTTGTGTATTCTTCTAGAGACTTTGCTTTCATATCTTGCATTCAACTTTTAATCTACTTCAAATTAATGTTTTGAGTGACAAAGAGATATATCTCATTCTTTTGCGTGTGAATATCCAATTTTCCCAGCATTATTAAAAAGAGTATCTCTTCACCCTTGAGTATTCTTGGCTCTCTTGTCAAATACAAGTTAATCATGTACGCATGGGTTCCTTTCTGGGTTCTTGGTTATCTTCCATTAGTCCATCAGTCTGTTTTATGGCAGTACTGTATTGTTTTCTAAAATAAACTCTAGGGAGGTAATGTATAACATAAAGACTACAGTAAACAACAACATGATGACATCTTAGGAATCAGTGAAATAAAATGGATGAGAATGGTTAAGATTTAATTCAGTTGACCATTATATCTACTACTGTGGGCAAGAATCCCTTAGAAAAAATGAAGTAGCCCTCATACTCAACAAGATTCCAAAATACAGCACTCAGGTGCAACCTCAAAACTGACAGAACAATCTCAGTTCATTTCCAAGACAAACCATTCAACATCACAGTAATCCAAGCCTGTGCCCCAACCACTGAAGCTGAAAAAGCTACATTTAACTTGTTCTATGGGCCATGAAATTAAAAGACGCTTACTCCTTGGAAGAAAACTTATGACCAACCTAGATAGCATATTCAAAAGCAGAGACATTACTTTGCCGACTAAGGTCCATCTAGTCAAGGCTATGGTTTTTCCTGTGGTCATGTATGGATGTGAGAATTGGACTGTGAAGAAGGCTGAGCACCGAAGAATTGATGCTTTTGAACTGTAGTGTTGGAGAAGACTCTTGAGAGTCCCTTGGACTGCAAGGAGATCCAACCAGGCCATTCTGAAGGAGATCAACCCTGGGATTTCTTTGGAAGGAATGATGCTAAAGCTGAAACTCCAGTACTTTGACCACCTCATGCGAAGAGATGACTCATTGGAAAAAACTCTGATGCTGGGAGGGATTGGGAGCAGGAGGAGAAGGGGACAACAGAGGATGAGATGGCTGGATGGCATCACGGACTCAATGGACGTGAGTCTGAGTGAACTCCGGGAGTTGGTGGTGGACAGGGAGGCCTGGCGTGCTGCGATTCATGGGGTCACAAAGAGTCGGACACGACTGAGCGACTGAACTGAACTGAACTGATGGGCTTCCCTGGCAGCTCAGCTGGTAAAGGATATTCTTGCAATGCAGGAGACCCCAGTTTGACTCCTGTGATGGGAAGATCCCCTGGAGAAGGGATAGTCTGCCCACTCTAGTATTCTTAGGCTTCCCCCAAATATAAAGCCAACTCTCTTCTGATTTTTGGGCTTCCCAGGTGGAGCTAGTGATAAAAACACCCACCTGCCAGTGTAGGAGACATAAGTGATGTGGGTTTGATCCCTGGATCGAAAAAATCCCCTGGAGGAGCACATGGCAAGCAACATCAGTATTCTTGTCTAGAGAATCCCATGGACGGAGGAGTCTGGTGGGCTACAGTACATGGGGTCACAAAGAGTAGAATAGGACTGAAGCAACTCAGCATGAAGACCTACACCATTTTCTAGAACTAACACCAAAAAAAAAAAGATGCTCTTTTCATCATAGAGGATTAGAATGCAAAAGTAGTAAGTCAAGAGATCCTTGAATAACAGGCAAGTTCGATCTTGGAGGACAAAATGAAGCAAAGGCTAACAGAGTTTTGTCAAGAGAACATACTGGTCATAGCAAATACTCTCTTTCAACAACATAAGAGACAGTCCTACACATCAGTTCAGTTCGGTCTCTCAGTCATGTCTGATGCTTTGCAACCCCAAGAACTGCAGCATGCCAGGCTTCCCTGTCCATCACCTACTCACAGCACATGCTCAAACTCATGTCCATTGAGACGGTGATGCCATCCAACCATCTCATCCTCTGTCGTCCCCTTCTCCTCCTGCCTTTGATCTTGCCCAGCATCAGGGTCTTTTCAAATGAGTCAGTTCTTTGCATTAGGTGGCCAAAGTATTGGAGTTTCAACTTCAGCATCAGTCCTTCCAATGAATATTTAGGACTGATTTCCATTAGGATGGACTGGTTTGATCTCCTTGCAGTCCAAGGGACTCTCAAGAGTCTACTCCAACACCACAGTTCAAAAGCATTAACACTTCAGTGCTCAGCTTTGTTTATAATCCAATTCTCACATCCATACATGACTACTGGAAAAACCATAGCCTTGACTAGATGGACATTTGTCAGCAAAGTAATGTCTCTACTTTTTAATATGCTGTCTAGGTTGGTCATAGCTTTTCTCCCAAGGAGCAAGTGTCTTTTAATTACATGGCTGCAGTCAAAATTTGCAGTGATTTTGGAGCCCCAAAAAATAACGTCTCTCACTATTCCCATTATTTCCCCACCTATTTGCCATGAAGTGATGGGACTGTATGTCATGATCTCAGTTTTTTGAATGTTGAGTTTTAGGCCAACTTTTTCACTCTCCTGTTTCACTTTCATCAAGAGGTTCTTTAGTTCTTCACTCTCTGCTATAAGGGTGGTGTCATCTGCATATCTGAGATTATTGGTATTTCTCCTGGAATCTTGATTCCAGCTTGTGCTTCATCCAACCTGGCATTTCACATGATGTACTCTGCATATAAGTAAGCAGGGTGACAATATACAGCCTTAATGTACTCCTTTCCCAATTTGGAATTAGTCTGTTGTTCCATGTCCAGTTCTAACTGTTGCTTCTTGACCTGCATACAGATTTCTCAAGAGGCAGGTAAGGTGGTCTGGTATACTTATCTCTTTAAGAAGTTTCCACAGTTTGTTGTGATCCACACAAAGGCTTTGGTGTAGTCAATAAAGCATAGGTTGATGTTTTTCTGGAACTCTCTTGCTTTTTCAATGATTCAACAGATTTGGCAATTTGATCTCTGGTTCCTCTGCCCTTTCTAAATCAAGCTTGAACATTTGGAATTTCTTGGTTCACATACTGTCAAAGCCTGGCTTGGAAAATTTTGAGCATTACTTTGCTAATGTGTGAGATGAGTGCAATTGTGCAGTAGTCTGAACATTGCTTGGCATTACCTTTCTTTGGGATTGGAATGAAAACTGATCTTTTCCAGTCCTGAGGCCACTGCTGAGTGTTCCAAATTTGCTGGCAAATTGAGTGCAGCACTTTTACAGCATTATCTTTCAGGATTTGAAATAGCTCAGCTGGAATTCCATCACCTCCACTAGCTTTGTTCTTAGTGACGCTTCCTAAGGCCCACTTGACTTCACATTCCAGGATGTCTGGCTCTAGGTGAGTGATCACACCTTTGTGGTTATCTGGGTCATGAAGACCTTTTTTGTTTAGTTCTTCTGTGTATTCTTGCCACCTCCTCTTAATATCTTGTGCTTCTGTTAGGTCCATAGGATTTCTGTCCTTTATTGTGCCCATCTTTTCATGAAACATTCCCTTGATATCTCTAATTTTCTTGAAGAAATCTCTAGTCTTTCTCATTCTATTGTTTTCCTCTATTTCTTTGCACTGATCACTGAGGAAGGTTTTCTTCTCTCTCCTTGCTCTTCTTTGGAACTCTGCATTCAGATGGTTATATCTTTCCTTTTGTCCTTTGCCTTTTGCTTTTCTTTTTTTTTTCCTCAGCTATTTGTAAGGCCTCCTCAGACAAGCGTTTTGCTTTTTGCATTTCTTTTTCTTGTGGATGGTCCTGATCACTGCCTCCTGTACAGTGTCACAAATCTCTGTCCATAGTTTTTCAGACATTCTATCAGATATAATCTCTTGAATCTATGTGCCACTTCTACTGTATAATCTTAAGGGATCTGATTTAGGTTACACATGCCCAATGCTACACATGGACATCACTATATGGTCAATACTAAAATCATATCGATTATGTTCTTTGTAGCCAAAATGGAGAAGCTCTATATCATCAGCAAAAATGAGAGCAGGTGCTAAATGTGGCTCAGATCATGAGCTCATGATTGCAAAATTCAGGTTTAAAGTGAAGAAAGTAAGGAAAATCATTACACCATTCAGTTATGAGCTAAATAAAATGCCTTATGATTATACAGTGGAGGTGACAAGTAGATTTAAGGGATTAGATCTGGTAGACAGAGTGCCTGAATAACTATGGACAGAGGTTTGTACATTGTATAGGAGGCAATGACCACCATCCCAAAGGGGGAAAAATGCAAGAAGGTAAACTGATTGAGGAGGCTTTACAAATAGCCAAGTAAAAAAGAGAAGTGAAAGGCATGGGAGGAAAGGAAGGATATATCCAACTGAATGCAGATTTCCACAGAACAGCAAAGAGATATAGAAAGGCTTTATAAAATGAATAGTGCAATGAAATAAAGGAAAGCAATAGAATAGGAAAGACTAGACATTTCTTCAAGAAAATTGGAGATATCAAGGGAACATTTCATGCAACAATGGGCATGATAAATGACAGAAATGTTAAGGATCTAACAAGCGGTGAGATTAAGAAGAGTTAGCTTGCATACAGTAGCAACTATACAAAAAATGTCTTAGACCCACATAACCACAATGATGTGGTCATTCACCTAGAGCCAAACATACTAGAGTGTAAAGTTAAGTGGGCCTAAGGAAGCAAAACTATAAACAAAGTGAGGGGATGTGACAGAATTCCCGCTGAATTGTTTAAATTCTTAAAAAATGATGTCACTAAAGTGCTGCATTCAATATGTCAACAAATTTGGAATACTCAGCAGTAGTCACAGCACTATCAAAGGTCAGGTTTCATTTCAATCCCACAGAAGGGCAATATCAAAAAATGTTCAAACTATCATACAGTTTCATTTCACATGCTAACAAGACAGTGCTCAAAATTCTTCAAGCTAGTCTTCGACAGTATTCAGATGTATGTGAACTGAGAACTTCCAGATGAACAAACTGGGTTTAGAGAAGGCAGAACAACCAGAGATCAAATTGCCAACATTTGTTGGATCATGGAGACAGCAATAGAACTGAAGAAAAATCATCTATTTTTGTTTTATTGACTATGCTAAAACCTTTGACTATATGGATCACAACAAACTGTGAAAAACTCTTACAGAGATGGGAGTACAATACTACCTAACTCCTAAGAAATCTGTATGCAGATCAAGAAGCAGCAGTTAGAACTGGACATGGAACAACTGGTTGGTTCAAAATGGGGAAAGGAGTACGATAAGGCTGTATATTGTCAACCTGCTTATTTAACTGCTAAGCAGAGTATGTCATGTGAAATGCCAAGCTGGATGAATCACAAACAAGAATCAATGCCAGGAGAAATATCAGCATCCTCAGATAATGCAGATGATACCACTCTCATGGCAGAAAGTGAAGAGAAACTAGAGTTTCTTGATGAGGGTGAAAGAGGAGAGTGAAAAAGCTGGTTTGAAAATCAACATTCAAAAAACTAAGTTCATAGCATCCAGTCCCATCACTTCATGGCAAATAGGAAGGGAAAAATTGGAAGCAGTGACATATTTTATTTTCTTGGGTTCCAAAATCACTGTGGATGGTGACTGCAGCCATGAAATTAAAAAACACCTGCTCTTTGGAAGGAATGGGCTTCCCTTGTGGCTTAATTGGTAAACAATCTGCCTGCAGTGCCAGAAACCTGAGTTTGATCCCTGGGTTAGGAAGATCCCCTGGAGAAGGGAAAGGCCACTCTAGTATTCTAGCCTGGAGAATTCCATGGACTGTATAATCCATAGAGTCATAAAGAGTTGGACATGACTGAGCAACTTTCACTCAGTCACTTGGAAAGAAAGCTATGACAAATCTAGGCAATAGTTTAAAAAGTAGAGATATCACTTTATCAACAATGTTTCATATAGTCAAAGCTATGGTTTTACCAGTAGTCATGTACCGAAATGAGAGTTGGACCATAAAGGAGGCAGAGCACCTAAGATTTGATGCTTTCTAATCATGGTGCTGGAGAAGACTCTTGAGAGTCCCTTGAACAGCAAAGAGATCAAACTAGTCAATATTAAAGGAAATCAACCCTGTATATTCATTGGAAGGACTGATGCTAAAGTTGAAGTTCCAATATTTTGGCCACCTAATGCAAACAGCAGAATTGGAAAAGACACTAATGCTGGAAAAGATTGAAGGTAAGAAGAGAAAGTGTTAGCAGAGAATGAGATATCTCATTAGATAGCATCACTGCCTCGATGGACATGAATTTGAGCAACCCCGGGAAGATCAGTCCTGGGTGTTCATCGGAAGGACTGATGTTGAAGCTGAAACCAATACTTTGGCCACCTCATGTGAAGAGCTGACTCATTGGAAAATACCCTGATGCTGGGAGGGATTGAGGGCAGGAGGAGAAGGGGATAACAGAGGATGAGATGGCTGGATGGAATCACTGACTCAATGGACATGAGTGTGAGTGAACTCCGGGAGTTGGTGATTGACAGGGAGGCCTGGCGTCCTGCAATTCATGGGATTGCAACGAGTCGGACACGACTGAGCAACTGAACTGAACTGAGGAGATAGTGTAGGACAGAAGAGCCTGACATACTACAGTCCATGGGGTCACAAAGATTTGGACACTACTTAGCGGCTGAATACCAACAGTTAACAATACTGTATTGTATATTTGAAAGGCTGATAGTAAAATATCTTAAAAGTTAACACAAGTAAAGAAAAATTCTTATGTATATAAGATAATGAATTTTAATCTCACTTCATTGATCACTTTACAATACATCTATCAAATCATTTTGTTATACACCCTGGTCTTATACAATGTTACATGACAATTTTATATCAATAATATTGGAGAAAAATAAGTTAATAGAAAGTTTAAAACAAGAGAAAAAAATGAGCTCTAGTTAAAGATACATGGTTGAATGGAATAGGAAGTCTTTCAGACAGAAAACCTAAATGAGGCTTTGTGGGGAGATTACAGCATATTTTGATCATTGCAATCAGAGTAAATGGATTTAAGTGAAGGGTCCAGGGAAACAATGGAGGTGGCTGAAAAGGTCAGCAAGAATCTGATTGGGAAGAGTCTTGGTGGTTATGCCAATGATGCCAAATTTTTTTCACAAGAATAAGAAGGGGCCTTTAAAGGGTTTTAAGCGGGAAAGTGACATAATCAGAATATTTTGTATTCTGAAAATATTATTCTTATGATAAGAAAAAGAATGAATACAAGATGGCTAGCTATTAGGTTATATTATTTGTATAATATACATTTATTTATAATAATCCACTTCGCTGACTAAGGTCCGTCTAGTCAAGGCTATGGTTTTTCCAGTGGTCATGTATGGATGTGAGAGTTGACCGGTGAAGAAGGCTGAGCGCCAAAGAATTGATGCTTTTGAACTGTGGTGTTGGAGAAGACTCTTGAGAGTCCCTTGGACTGCAAGGAGATCCAACCAGCCCATTCTGAAGGAGATCAGCCCATTCTGAAGGAGATCAGCCCTGAGATTTCTTTGGAGGGAATGATGCTGAAGCTGAAACTCCAGTACTTTGGCCACCTCATGTGAAGAGTTGACTCATTGGAAAAGACTCTGATGCTGGCAGGGATTGGGGGCAGGAGGAGAAGGGGACGACAGAGGATGAGATGGCTAGATGGCATCACAGACTCGATGGACGTGAATCTGAGTGAACTCCGGGAATTGGTGATAGACAGGGAGGCCTGGTGTGCTGCAATTCATGGGGTCACTAAGAGTCAAACACGACTGAGTGACTGAACTGAACTGAACTGAACTGATTTATAGAAAAAAATTGGAAAATTTCAGACGGATGTTTCCATAAATTATATTCTTCATATAATCACAGAGAACATGTCTTAGAAGAATATGTAATGACTGGGAAATGCTTACATTTAAGACAGGAAACAAAATTATATACATACATATGTATGTGTACATATATATAATATACATAACAAGTGGTCATGTGTCTGTATAATTATATATGTATAATTATACACACACACACACATTATGACCATTTTTTACACATGACTAGAGTAATAATACAGCAACATGTTGCTCTAGGTTTACTTCGTATAGTACATTTATAGTCTCATTTCTACTTTTTAATGTTATAAATCTAATTTCAATGTATTATCTATGTAGGTACAACATTTCATAAAGACTGTTATATTCCATAACACAATTTCATGCTCAAATAAAATATATCTCAAAGACAATCTTTGCTGAAATATTTATAGAAGTAAAAATTAAAGAGGTATAAAAATATTTTCCAAAAAATAACCAAGAGCTCATCTCTCCCTTCTGAACACTCATGCAAAAAAAAAAAAAAGGCCATAGTCCTGTTCCAACATATGTGTGCACATGTACACACACACGCACCCCTGTAAACATGTCTATGCAGTAACTTCAGTGTGAACCTCCTCTAGTTCTCTCTCCCTGCCCTCCTAGCTAATGGCTGATATTCTAACCTAATTGTGCCCACCCTGCACATTCCCATGCCTCCCCAAAAATGTTCAATTTAATGTAGAGTAGATTGAATTCCAGGCTGGAGGACAGGAGACCTCCTGCAAAATAATCAGATCAGTTCAGTTCAATTGCTCAGTTGTGTCTGACTCTTTGTGATTCCATGAATCACAGCACACCCAGCCTCCCTGTGCATCACTAACTCCCAGAGTTTGCCCAAATTCAAGTCCATTGAGTTGGTGATGCCATCCAACCATCTCATCCTCTGTTGTCCCCTTCTCCTCCCGTCCTCAATCTTTCCCAGCATCAGGGTCTTTTCAAACGAGTCAGCCCTTCACCTCAGGTGGCCAAAGTATTGAAGTTTCAGCTTCAACATCAGTCCTTCCAATGAACACCCAGGACTGATCTCCTTTAGGATGGACTGACTGGATCTCCTTGCAGTCCAAGAGACTCTCAAAAGTCTTCTCCAACAACACAGTTCAAAAGCATCAATTCTTCAGCGCTCAGCTTTCTTTATAGTCCAACTCTCATATCCATACATGACAACTGGAAAAACCACAGCACTGACTAGATGGATTGCCAGGAGCCAGCACATGCGGAGAGGCCTGATGGGCAAGGCGAGTCAGGCTTAAGGGGTTCCCCCTGGGTTTTCCTGAACATCTATCCCCTAAAACCAGAGTCTGCCGGCCTTATTGTACTGTGCTTTCCACTCTTCTGCCTCTTAAAGGAATTAACTTAGGGCTCCAGCTAACAGTCTCCTGCATATAAAAAGAATGCCTCAGTTTAAACCCCTTTGATGGCTTTCTAACTTATCTGACCAGTCTCCCCTTACTTTATGACTTGTGGATTGTTTACAGCCCCCAATCGTGAAAGGCACAAAGCTTAAAACATCTTAAAGATATAGAGCCTTTTAGAGCTAAGAATTAGTTTGGTGAAGGGTTCCATTGTTGAGTTAATGTTTGCCGCCAGGCCTCCATATCCTTTTATCTTTTAGGCACATGGGAGGATACTAATCAGTATAATCGGGATGCAGAAATAGGAATATAGTAGTTTTGATGTTAGCAATACTAGACTCTTGAGTTAATTAATTTTCTCTTTGTTATAAATCACTGTACTCCACTTTCTTGTTATAAAATGCTGTGTCCTTGCTGTGTAAGAATGTAACTTTATTTAGTGCTTTATTACCCTATCAGAAAAGGGCCATAAAATGTTAATTGGCCTTCTGGCCAGAAGATGATGTAAATCACCTAAGATTTGTGTATACAACTAGATATGCAGAGAGAAAGCCTGGTCTCAATAAGAGTCAGGGCTGCTGACGTTGGATAATTTTGTATTATCCATTGATCTCTATGTAAAATCAAGAGTATATAAGGCCTTTCCAGACAATAGAGGATGGGCAAGTCACTGGACTGGTTTCCCCCTTGTGTCTCTCTCGTGTCTCTCTCTCTCTTTCTCCCTCTCCTTTTCAGGCTGAATTCCCATATGGAGCAGGGAGGCTCGCCACGTCTACTTACTTGCCCTGGCTTCTAAGATCCGTGAGAGAGGGAGCCTAAGGTGGGGCACCCTCCGCTATTCAAACGGGCGCCAGTGGCCCAACGTAGATGGTGCAAATCTCTTGTCCTGAAGTTTTATTAGCTTTCCCCGTAAACGAAGTTATTCAGCCTCTTTTCTCCACTAAATTTTCCTACTATACTATTTCTTCTTAATTTCTTTTATATTTCTAAATAAATAAGTTTTCCTCACCTATGCCGTCTCCCCTTCAAATTCCCTGGATCCACCAGGGCAGGACCCCGGCAATGGATTTGTTGACAAAGTAATGTCTCTGCTTTTTAATGTGCTGGTCATAACTTTGGTCATAACTTTCCTTCCAAGGAGCAAGTGTCTTTTTATTCCATGGCTGCAATCACCATCTGCAGTGATTTTGGAGCCCAGAAAAATAAAGTCTGACACTGTTTCCACTGTTTCCCATGAAGTGATGGGACCAGATGCCATGATCTTCGTTTTCTGAATGTTGGGCTTTAAGGCAACTTTTTCACTCTCCTCTTTCACTTTCATCAAGAGGCTTTTTAGTTCCTCTTCACTTTCTGCCATAAGGGTGGTGTCATCTGCATATCTGAGGTTATTGATATTTCTCCCAGCAATCTTGATTCCAGCTTGTGCTTCCTCCAGCCCAGCATTTCTCATGATAATTTTGTATTATTCTGATAATTTTGTATATTCTCATGATATTTTGTATTAACTTCTGCATAGAAGTTAAATAAGCAGGGTGACAATATAAAGCCTTGACATACTCCTTTTCCTATTTGGAACCAGTCTGTTATTCCATGTCCAGTTCTAACTATTGCTTCCTGACCTGCATACAGGTTTCTCAAGAGGCAGGCCAGGTGGCCTGGTATTCCCATCTCTTTCAGAATTTTCCACAGTTTATTGTGATCCACACAGACAAAGGCTTTGGCATAGTCAATAAAGCAGAAATAGATGTTTTTCTGGAACTCTCTTGCTTTTTCCATGATCCAGTGGATGTTGGAAACTTGATCTCTGGTTCCTCTGCCTTTTCTAGAACCAGCTTGAACATCTGGAAGTTCACGGTTCACATATTGCTGGAACCTGGCTTGGAGAGTTTTGAGCATTACTTTACTAGCACATGAGATCACCTCCTGCCAAACACTGAATCTACCCCTTACCTAACTTTTCCACTGCCCACTGGGGTAACAAAACAGACAAACATTATCCCTTCCCAAATACCAATTAAATGCCAAGCACATTATATGAATTATCTTATATCTTTATAATAACCATGCCAATTAGATGTTATATTTTTACTTTAGTCTTGTGAAGTAAGAGAACACTAAAATGGACATATTCAAGATCAATGTTTATTTTTCACTCACAAAAAGCATCTCAGCTCATTAAACAGCACTGGAAATAGGCCCTTCAAGGACCAGGTTCCTTCCCTCTTGTTTCTCCATATCCTGCACTTGATTTGTTCTTATATACATATTGAAGAGTACTGTCTCCCACGTCCAGTTTGTAAGCCAGTGGAATGCAGAGTCTGGATGAAGCTGGACTAGACTAGAGCAAGCACACAGTCTCTGTGTATTCCATTCATGAGAACTTAGTCACAAGAAAGTGCCTGCTTATAAGAGAGGCTGGTGGATGTGATCTAGCTGCGAGCCTAGGAAGAAGAGGAGGACAATGGTATATGCAAAGGTGATAATTTTGCCCTAGATATTATGACTGCTCTTTTAAGGAAGAGGAAAGTACAACTCAGAGGAGTTGGGTGACTTTCCCAAAGTCACACAGGAGAAAGTAGCTGGGCCAAAATGCACCCACTCATCTATCTGACTCCAGATTTTTTACCTTTTCAATATGCCACTATACTTCTGTGCTAACATTCCAGCCTTCATAATCCCCCTCTCATCTCTTGGGAAACTGTTATCCAAAGTGAGGGAAGAAAATAAGTCCACTTTCCTTGGCCTCTCTAAACCAAACATGGGTTGGCAAACATGGGCTGCTAGTCTGGCTGAGCCTACTACCAATTTTTATAAGTTTTTATTGGCACACTCTTATACGGATTGTCTATGGCTAGTTTTACACCATGATGGGAGAGCTGAGGACCTATGAAAGGACTGTTCTTGTTGTTCAGTTGCCAAGTCATGTCCCACTCTTTGCAATCCCATGGACTATAGCACGCCAGGCTCCTCTGTCTTTCACTATCTCCCTGAGTTTGCTCAGCTTCATGCCCATTGAGTCGGTGACACTATCTAATCATTTTATCCTCTGCCACCCCCTTCACCTTTTGCCTTCAGTCTTTCCCAGCATCAGAGTCTTTTCCAATGAGTAGGCTCTTTGCATCAGTTGGTCAAGTTATTGGAGATTCAGCTTCAGCATCAGTCATTCCGTGAGTATTCAGGGTTGATTGCCTTTAGGATGGGCTGTTGGATCTCCTTGCAGTCCAAGGGACTCTCAAGGGTCTTCTCCAATACCAAAATTCAAAAGCATCAATTTTTCAGTGTTCAGTCTTCTTTATGGTCCAACTCTCACACACATACATGACCACTGGGAAAACCATATCTTGGACTGTACATACCTTTGTCAGCAGAGTGATGTCTCTGCTTTTTAATACACTGTCTAGATTTGTCATAGCTTTCCTTCCAAGGAGCAAGCGTCTTTTACTTTCATTGCTGCAGTCACTGTCTGCAGGGATTTTGGAGCCCAGAAAAATGAAATTTGTCACTGCTTCCACATTTTCCCCTCTATTTGCATGAAGTGATGGGACCAGATGTCATAAATTTAATTTTTTGAATGTTAAGTTTCAAGCTGGCTTTTTCACTCTCCTCTTTCACCTTCAGCAAGAAACTCTTTAGTTCCTCTTCACTTTTTGCCATGAGAGTGGTATCAACTGCATATCTGAAGTTGCTGATATTTTTCCTGGCAATCTTGATTCCAGCTTGTGATTCATCCAGCCTAGCATTTCACATGATGTACTCTGCATAGAAGTTAAATAAGCAGGGTGATGATATATAGCCTTATATACTCCTTTCCCAATTTTGAACAGTCAGTTGTTTCATGTCCAGTTGTGTCAATTCCTGTCCTGCATACAGGTTTCACAATAGACAGGTAAGATTGTCTGGGACTCCTCCCATCTCTTTAAGAATTTTCCAGTTTTTTTGGGTCCACACAGTCAAAAATTTTATATCTTCAATGAAGCAGTAGATGTTTTTCTGGAACTTCCTTGCTTTCTCTATGATTCAATGGATGTTGATAATTTGATCTCCGGTTCTTCTGCCTTTCCTAAACCCACCTTGTATGTCTGTAAGTTCCCAGTTCACCTATTGTTGAAGCCTAACTTTAAGGATTTTGAATATTATCTTGTTAGCATGTGAAATGGGAGCAATTGTAAGGTAGTTTGAACATTCTTTGGCATTGCTCTTCTTTGGGATTAAAATTAAAACTGACCTTTTCCAGTCCTGTGACTGCTGCTGAGTTTTTCAAATTTGCTGACATATTAAATGCAGCATTCTAACAGCATCATCTTTTAAGATTTTAAATATCTCAGCTGGAATTGCATCACCTGCTTTGTTCATAGTAATGCTTCCTAAGGCCTTCTTGACTTCACACTCTAGGATGTCTGGTTCTAGGTAACTGACCACACCATTCTTGTTATTCTGTTTATTAATACAGTTTTTGTATGGTTCTTCTGTGTTTTCTTGCCACCTCTTCTTAATCTCTTCTGCTTCTGTTAAGTCCTTACTGTTTCTATCCTGTATTGTACCCATCCTTGCATGAAATGTTCCTTTGATATCGCCAATTTTCTTGAATAGATCTCTAGTCTTTCCCATTCTATTGTTTTCCTTTATTTCTTCATTGTTCATTTAAGAAGGCCTTCTTATCTCTCCTTGCTCTTCTTTGGAACTCTGCATTTAGTTGGGTATATCCTTCCTTTTCTCTTCTCTTCTTTCCTTGGCTATTTGTAAAGCCTCCTTGGACAATTACTTTGCCTTCTTGCATTTCTTTTTCTTTGGGATGGTTTTGTTCACTGCCTCCTGTACAATGTTATGAAGCTCCACTCAAAGTTCTTCAGGCACTCTGTCTACCAGATCTAGTTCCTTGAATCTATTCTTCACCTCCAATGTATAATCATAAGGGATTTGATTTAGGTCATACCTGAATGGCCTAATGGTTTTCCCTACTTTCTTCATTTTAAGCCTGAATTTTGCAATCAGGAGCTTATGATCTGAGCCACAGTCAAAAAGCTCTACAAAGCCAAAAAATGCGTGCTATTTGGCTCCTTACAGACAAAGTTTACTGACCCCTACTCTAGATTATCTTTGTTCATCAAAATCAATCTTGCCGCCATGGAGTTTGTTAACCAAATGCATTATAAATCTTTATCAGATAAATAGGAAAGTATAAGGCTGCTACTTGCTCAGCAAAGAGACCAAATTGCAACTCAGCAAAGTAAGAATTTCACAATGAAGCCTTTTAAGAGAAGAATTTAATGTTAAAATCAGCCTTTCAAACAGGACCAAAGAGAGGCAATATCAGTGCCATGCTGAAAGGCAACACAGTAACTGTAAGAATAACAGAAACACATTCTGAAGCTGTTCCCTTTATACAGTGTTGATAAAATTTGTTAATACCATATGTTAGTCGTATGGAGGGAGGCATGGTCTGACTATGAATTTTGGAATTTTACCAGCAAACTTGTAAGATCTGAAGTCGCAGATTTGCTGAACTGCTCATCTCTGTGCAGGCTGTGGCTGGAGGTTGAAGGAGGTGAACAAGAGGGAAGCAGGAAAGCTGTTCTATGTGTAGCTTGAGTTGAGTGGGGCTGGACAGGACACCTTCTTGTCAATCTCCATCAGCTCTACGTGTTGACAGTAAAGGGAGGAAAATGCTGCTCCTTCCTTTCTAGATGTTTTCTGATAAAAATAGATTTTTAACTGAGCAATCTGATTGGTTCTCAAGTTATCCAGCTGTGGGATTAACAAGAACACATTGGGACTTGCTAGGTATACCATCATTCATTAAATTGATATACCCATGAAAGGGAAAAAAATGGTTAGGAGAATCTCTCTGGGGACCTAATTTTGTGCCTTCTTTTTCATATGTGCTATTGAATGCACTCATTCTATGTGAATCTTTATGCTGTGATTTTTGCACTGTCTCTCTTTATTTAGATCAAACTGAAGCTGTGGAATATCAAGCCTGCTTCAGCACCTTATTTCTGAACCAAAAGCCAACCTCAGTTTGATACCGTACCAGTCAATCCTAAGAGAGATCAACTCTGAATATTCACTGGAAGGACTGATGCTGAGGCCCCAATACTTTGGCCACTTGATGCGAAGAGCTGACTCATTGGAAAAGACCCTAATGCTGGGAAAGACCGAGGACAAGAGGAGAAGGGGGCAACAGAGGACGAGATGTTTGGATGGCATCACTGACTCAGTGGATATGAGTTTGAGCAAATTCCAGGAGATGGTGAAGGACAGGGAAGCCTAGCATGCTGCAGTCCAAGGAGTCACAGAGTCAGACACCACTTAACTACTGAACAACAACAATAGAGAAGCAAGGGGTGTTTCTGTGATGCAGAAGACTCGGGTAACTGGATCCATGTTTCTCATGACCCATGAGGGCTGATTCTTAGGACAGTTTTTTCCCCAAAATCAGAGGGCAGAATATAAAAATTTCAGAAGTTGTAAAGAGATAACTTATTTTCCCCCTTGTGTCAGAAAGACTCCATCCCACTTGAGGAATGTCCAAGTGCCAGTACTTCTGGTAAAGTATTTTCCCCAGGATGGTGTACCCAGCCCTAAGTTAAAAGTTTATAGTGTCTTCTCAAAGCTTTGAGAAAGGACTGAAAGAATCCCAGTGAACGTCACCCCCAAATTCTTGTCACTAACGTCTTTAATGGCTGCATATTTAATTCTTCAAAAAAATGACCCTGTGTTATCCTCTCTTGCTTTTTGGAGATCAATTTTTGTCCTTGGTTTTCTCCCCCTACTCCCACAGACCCACCACCTCACAATGGAAACCACAAAGCTTGAGTTATTATAGCATAATTCACGCCTAGATGCTGAAGGGGTCATTAGCCTTTCGGTTTACACCTAGCCATACCAAAGGTGTGAGTTATTACATAATAATTTCTGTCACATAATTTCATATTGCTTAATTAACTTTTCTACCAGATGAAAGCACTTTTGTATCAGCAAATGTGGTGCCCTCATATGACTTAAAAGCCTTTCTTTATTTTATACCAGTGGGTCAAAATTTATTAAAAGTGAATTGAATCTCAGGGCTAGAATAAAACTTCTCATCTTTTATGTAAATAAAGTGTCAAAATTGCTCTCTGGATTAGGGGAAACAGAAAAAGACAGGACTGCTGGTCTTTCATATCACAACAAGAGAACTTACTTTCTGGCACTTGAATATATAAAGGAATAGTGGAATACTTTTGTTTTTGTTTTGTTTTTTCCCCCTATCCAATCATGTAATTTCCAATTTCTAAACATCTGCTCTCCCGTTGTTGTTTTTTCTTTAAAAAAAAGAAAGAACTGGTTTTAGGTCTGCAGGTGTGATCACAAGGGATAAAACATCTGTGGTTTGCCTTAGAAAATGACGAAGAATATATGCAAAGCTGGCAGATGATATCAGCTGCCACTAAGTCGCAACCATCACAGTACTCGTTACTGAGCCTCCCAAATTCACAGATCGGGAACCTGTAGTTCAGGGATAAGCACATTCCCCAGCTGCACATCCCAAGCTTATGTTCCATCCATGGGCCAGGAGCAAACTCTACGTTTACTTTCAAATTTTCTTAAGCTCGACTCTTATCAGCTAAAATATTAGTCCCTTGAAACAAGAAAGAAGCGCAAGTGACATCTTCAATTTGTGGGAAATGTAGGCATAGTAATGATTGTGGCAGATAAGACGCATTTGTCTGATGTATTGGTGACCAGCAGGAAAAAGCTGAGAGCTGAGGTGAGCCAGCTGGTCGGTCATAATGAGGTCACGCCAGTCTCAAGGGTCCTTACTTTATAATCCACGAGGAATGTTGTGAATAAGGAACAAAGTCCCCATTCGTCACTGAGATAGCCTTCAAATTTGAGGAGAGAAAAACATCAAGATTTATTCATCACAGCATGTCATTCTTGGCCAGATTGGTTGAGTGGAAGGAACACAAAATTTGGAATTAGACAGACTTTGATCAGAACCCTGAAACAGCTATGTGCTGGCTACATGACTTCAGGTGAATTATTTAATGTATCTAAACTGCAGGGTCTTTAACCACAAAAGAGTGCAAGTAATCTTCATCTTATGGGGTCAAGGTGACAGTTAAATGTTATTAAGCCTCCCTGGTCGTGCAGTGGTTAAGAATCCTCCTGCCACATAGGAGACTTGGATTTGATCCCTAGCTTGGGAAGGTTCTCTGAAGAAAGAAATGGCAACCCACTCCAGCATTCTTGCCTGGAGAATCTTGTGGACTGAGGAGCCAGGTGGGCTACAGCCCATAGGGTCACAAAGACTCAGACAAGACTTAATGCCTGAGCACAAGCACGATGCAGCATAAACCACGATAATTTTCATAAGTACCTCAGATCTCCAACAAAGGCATGTGAACAATGTTTCCTTACATCCTTTACTTATGGGCTTATGCAGAAAGGGAAAGGGTCCAATGACAAATATTTCCTATAAACGTTGGTAATTTTGAGCCGATGACCTTGCTCTGTGAGCAAACACAGACTGTAGGAACCAGGCCATCTGTGTTTGAGAGAAGATGAGACCATTTCATCACACTTCCCAACAAACTAATTCATTGACAAGTGAAGGATATAGGAGGGCAGGCTAGTGGGGGAGACCACACTTCTAGGATTAGATTTCATCCTCAGGAAGAGACCAAGTAGTAGTTATCTGGAGGGTTACATTATCAGTCCTTGGAAGGATAGGTGTCCTATGGAGGGAGCAAAGAAATAAAAGAAATGATGTCAGAAGACCAGAGATATGTCAGGCAGATTCCTTAGAAATTGAGGACCTGGAAAAGTGTTTTCTAATTCTAGAACAGATCAGAAAAATAGCCCTCTCTTTCTGAAATACATCTTTCAGAGTTAATTAATTTGACTGGTAATCTAGTAGTCATTCACACTTTAGAATGAATTCTTACATTCAGATAGCAGCCACTGAAGAACAGAAGTACTTTTTCAATTCCAACACATTTTAGGCTTTGTTGCCTTATTTTTCTGTCCAAGGAGGGAATCACATGGTGGGAGAAAAGGATTTCCAGCTGCTGGGGGCAGATGGATTCAGCTTATGAATTTATCTACAGTGGATGTGGAGACTGAAGTCAAATTGAGAAGGCAGCTGTTGCTGAGAAGATGGCCAAGAAAGAGTGAAATCAAAAATACGGCTAATTCTCGTGACTAAATCAAAGACAAGGAGCAAGTGGGCTAGAAAGCAGGACTGGATGAAGGAAACTCAAAATTTGGGGTATATGTGCCATGGATGAATGAGTCCACCCAACAGTTGGTTTGTCATTATCTGCTAAGCCTGGGTTTTTTATAACCACAAGTCTTTACATAGTCACATCAGGGCAATGAATGAGAACTGACTTTGGGAACACTGTTCTGCACAGCGCAGCTTCATGGAGGCCTGTGTGACTGTCAGAGTCAGGTAGGAAGTGGGGAGTAAGACAGTGAAAAGCTATCATGGGGATCTGAAAGTGGTAGAAACCAGCAATTGACTGAGACATTAGAATTATCTCGGCAGACCTTTGCATTAAAGATCATGACTTATTTCTTGGAACTGTAGTTGGTGTTTAAATAGGAAGCCTGGATCTTACTGCAGCCTTATCTGGTGGCTCCCAAACATTGAATGTTTCTGAATGGTTGGAAGTCCATGGCCCCAGTGGCCTCCTTTGACCTGAAGTAAGTCATCTGGAGCAAGAAGACAATGATGAGTGCAGAGTGGATCAGGATCTAGACTAAAAGAGACATCTGGCTTCTTGATGATAACCGGAGCATGAGCTTCACAGGCAGGCAAGGGTGTAAGGGAGGGAATCTGGGGGTGTTTAGCTGACCCCTACTCACTCTCAGCCTCTCCTACTGGGCAGAGATCTTTAAAGTTATCCCAGAGGCAGCAGTCTCTAAGTACATAAGTAAACATATGCTGGCATTATGAAATCAGTACACTCACACGTATGATCACACTGTAGTTCTCATAAAGCATTTCAACCAACTGGGCCAAAGCCATTTGACCAAAGTCCTTCCCAAAGGGCTAGGAGAGTCAACCACCTCCTACCATTTCACATAGGCATTGGACCAAGGCTCACACTCTGGGGAGTGACCTGGCGGTGCCCTCCAGACCACAGCAGCAGCTGCCTCTGAAACTAAGCTCCGCCTTCTCATTTTTTGGACATCAGCAGTACACAGCTGTCTTTGGTCAGCTCCCTGGGAAAGGAGCTGAGCTTCCCACCTTCTTCTTGAAGTGGCATTAGCTGCGCCCCTTCTTCTCTGGCTTCACCCACATTCCACAGCGACACTCACTAGCTGCTCACTCAGGCACCTCTAACACTGCCTTGGCAGAGTGTCCTGGCCAAGTTTCTGACCACAGCTGTTCCACCTAGAGTGTAGCTGGTGGGTCAAAGAATGACCTAAAACAGCTGTCTGTTTCAGGGCAGGCTAGGAAGAGAAGGAAAGTGTGTTTGATCCAAAGGTTTGATGAAGATGTGTGTATCTGCAAGTGTGTATGCCTGTTTGCAGGTAGAAATGAGTTAGCAATGTGTGGTCACGTCAGGACAAGTGTGTGCACATCTGATGGGGGAGGGAAAAGGGGGGAGATGGCTAAAAATATATGTAGTTTGTATTTATAGACTGGGTAACGAATGTACATTGTTAGATCTGGCTCTTGAAAGTTTGGCAAGCCAGATTATATATAAGTGTGTCAAGACATTCTTCCAAATATAGTTAGAGCACCATATATCCATGCCAGTCTCATTGTTTATAGGGTTCGGGCATATGAAGGGAGCTGTTTAAGGAACATCCTAGCCTTTATTCGTATAAACTCAGGTTTTTCACTTTATCCCAAGTCTTCAAGTGTTGCTCAGAGCTTCCTGAGCCCTCCTTAAAGCCCTCTGCCTAAGGCTGCCTGTGAAGATGAAGTTTCTCCAGAAGTTACGCTTTGTCACAGCCCAGATGCTCAGATGTGTGATGGCACCAGCCGCATGGCTGCACAATGCAGGATGCACAAGCTGCCAGCTGATGTCCATATGGACTTCATTCCCCTACCAGGATTTGGCCCTGATCACTTCATTTTCTCCTCCATCCCACCTCCGGCCTAATGAATCCTGGCATCTGGCATCCTGCTAATTTTGGGGGACACAGACTCATCTTTGGGAGCCTCCACACTTGATCTTTTCAAACTCGGTTGGTTTTAGATCCAGCAAACATGGTTTTAGTTTGTCCCCCAGATATTGACAAGCAGAGAGTGCCCTACTGGCCAATCATTACTTGTGAGTTGGATTTCTCACTATTATGTTTGTGGTTTGCTTTGTGTTATATGTTTCTAAGCTATTGCAATATGAGCATATTTTTTAATTAAATCACAAAATAAAGAACTCCAGGAAACATTTGGTTCTTGCCCTAACTCTTTGATGGCTACCATCAGCTGAACTACTATTTGAGGTCATTTAAGCCTCTTTCTATAATCTGACTTCTACCTTACCTATCATTTCAGTCTCACTAAATTGTTGAATGTTTACTAGGTTCAAGGTACTTTGCCAGGTTCGCGGTGGAAATGTGGTGAATAAGGTGTACATTCGCTTTACAATTTCTTACAATCTCTCAGTATAATAAGGCAGAACCAGAGAAGCAAAGTATAATGTGAATCGCATGGAAAGAATTAATTCCTACTGAAGGAAGGCGTAGGACATTATGGAGAAGAGAACAGGTTGAGATTGACCTAAAGAATGAATAGAGATTTTTTTCAGTCAAACTTAAAGGATATTGCAGATGGAAAGTACAGTATGAGAAACACCCTAGAGATGTGATCGAGTAAAACTTCTTTGAATAGGCCCATATCATTGGGTGAGCTCATGGTAGGAGCCAAAACTACAATTGTTTTGGGTCAATGTTGTCAAAGACTTTAGAGACCAGTCTAAGGAGAGCTTTCTTGATCATAGAGAGTTGCTGAACTTAGAAATAATAGAAAGGATGTATGGGAAGGACAAGAAGTTCTATCATGGGTACCAGTGAAGAGGTTAGTAACATGAGGTTGCTGTATGCATGGAAGCCCCTTCCTAATGGAGTTCCCAACTGGAGATGATTCAGCTGAACGACAATGATACTTGACATCACTGAAGTACAACTTTCTAAGAATGAGGACTTTGAGGAGAATCAGTAAAGCAACCTCCTATGAAGTGGGTAGAGAGTGGAAGAGGAACCATCTTTGGGGGAGAAGTTTGTGAATCAGAATTTACTCTGTCTTCTGTACAACTGGGATGGGTAGGGTACAGTTTGGCTTCCTTCTTTCCTTCCCAACCAAGCCAGATGTCCCCTAGAGAATCATTCAGGATACTGAAAGCATTATTGGGAATGGAAGAATGTTATCAACTTTTGCTGCACCTGGATGCCACCAGAACACCTTGACTGTTAGATCTTCAGACAGAGGTGGTGGTCAGAAGATGTTAAGGTTGCTCTCCTCTTCCTCCCAGTTTCACTCAGAGTGAGGCAAGTTTTCTATAGACAAAGCCAAGCTCACCAGATGAGGAGTAGGTCCAACTAGCGGCTCATACTGATCAGTGATGGGAGGGTGTGAGGAGGGTACAGAGAGCCCACCAAGAGCCGCTCACACAACATCAGCCCCCTGAGACTTCTGGCTGGGCATCAAAGACCACCTAAGACACCACACTGCATAACTGCAAGCTGGTTACCAAAACCCAGAAGTTAGACCCAGGTAAGGCATCTGCCAACAACAAGGCAAGAATGGCAAGCTTGCCTATCTCTAATATGCTGCCCATCAAGAGTGAATTCCCTTCACTTACCCTTACCTTCCTAACTCCCTCATCATCATAACAGCTTGAGATGGGAAGGGGAAAAGGTCAAGAACCAATCATACCCCACTCCTCTGAATTCAGCTTCTAGGACTCTTGCAAGTCTAACCTTAAGGTACAATGCTTTGAACTGAAACAAGTCTGATATTTTAATAACTGTATTGCAAAAATCAGTAAACTAGGCTGGAGTCTGACTTTACCTCGAACCTGTGACAAACTCTGGAGCATGAATTTAACTTCAGAATTGGCTCTACCTTGAGAGAAGGGCTGACTTTTCTAGCCATTGGCTATAAGTGGTGTGTGGGTATATCCTCCATAGTCCAGAGGCTCCCGTTAGCCAAAGGGGATTCTACAGAGAAGGGACAGCAATAAGTGGATAGTGAACATTCTCAGAAGCTGGCATATACAGGCACTGATCTGGTCAAGAGCATCCATACCAAGAGTATCCATAAAAGATGAGGGCAAAACTGTTTTAAGCAAGATTATGCTCCAGCTAGTAAATCTGGGAAAGAATCGAGGACAATCTTTAACATGAAACAGAGCGATGGCCTGGTTTTAGCTGAAGATAGTGGAAGGCTGTGTGAGATAAGAGATATAGTTAGAAAGGTCACACATTGCTAAGGGAACTAGTCCTCCTAAATAGCTTTCTGTTTAGAGAACAATTTTTAAATTGCAGATAATTCTGCAAGAAATCTACTCTGTTTTTAATCATAAAAGAAAAGTATGGGGATTTGGAGAGATGATTTAAGATGTGATCAATGCCAAGCTAACTAAAACTATTCCAGATTTATAAATGACCTAACTTTATTTTCTATGTTCACTAACACCAGTCCAGTTATTCCCAGCATTCCATGAGAATCTATATGGAGCAATGGAACATCTGAAGCAAGCACTCATTTTGGTTTAATGCCTAACAATTTTCCGTTCCTCTATCCATCACAGTGTTCCTGTTATCAAGCCAACATAAGCCATAGTCATTTTTTTTATAAAACAATTTTCAAACTTTTGTTTTAGAGTGCCTTGAAAATAAGTTATTGATATTTCTCTCTGATACAGAAACATCTTGAACTCAAAACAGACACCCCATTATGCAGAGAAAGGTTTACTTGCTTCTCCAGTGCTCAAGAGCAAACTCTGACAGAAGGAAAACAGGATTTTCATAGCCACTCCCACGTATGCCCTTGGCAGGTGCTTTCTCCTTTGGCAGAACTGGCTGCGCGTATGGTAGTGCCTTTCAGGGTTCTGGCTGAGAGTCTTCCGCTCACCAGCCCTTGTGTGCATGCATACTGGCATGACAGAGCCATCTATCCATTTCAGGGTGTAGCAGGATTATGTTTCATGGGACCACGTTTCTGCTAAGCTTCCTCAGGTCCCTGCATGCCAGCCAAACACTTTGTAGGCTGAGGAAGAACCATTCAAGAGTACAAAGAGATGGCAGTCACTGACCCTAAATTATAACAAAGAGCATGCCATTAAAAATGTTTGTAGCAGCTTATAGATAATGCAGAGCAATTAGCCATCAATTAACATCTCAATGGGACAGGATACAGAGTATCCTGAAAGAGTGAACTTTACCATTTACTGGGTTAAAAAAATATAGTTTTAAGTGGGTCTCTGAAACTCTCAAGTCTTTAATTGTCTCAGGGCTCTATGTGAAAGATCTAACTAATAATCACATATGCATTCGTACACCTACCTGGCAATGCAAAAGGAAAAATGCAGGGATTAAATAAATGCCAGGGTCCCCTGATGAGCAGAGACTTGTCTTATTTGGTTTGTAAATTCAATGCCTGTTCCCCAGGTGGTTCAGGGGCAAAGAATCTGCTTGCCAATGTAGGGGAAGTCAGAGACCTGGGTTGGGAAGATCCCCTGAGCTAGGAAATGGCAACTAGCTCCTGTATTGTTGCTTGGAAAATTCCATGGACAGAGGAGCCTGGTAGGCTATAGTCCATAGGGTCCCAAAGAGTTAGATACGATTGAGTGACTGAGCACATCGCCCAAGCCTGGTATAAAGTAGACACTCAATAAACGCTTGCTAAATGGAACAATTCTTTACACTTACACTTTACATTTAGGAAATGTAGGTCCATTTCCCTAATTTTCCTGGGACATAATGAATTGTATCAATCCTACTCTGGATTATTAGATCTATAAAAACTGGGGGGAAATGTCCAGTTCAATTAATCTTTGTAAATGTCTATTTGATTATTTATATTGACCTTTCTAATCATTGATGTTTTTGTCAAATGTTAGGAATAAAGACCACTCTCATCTTGGAGGTTGAAGTGGGGTCTTAAAATTAGTCTCCTACTTGGACCACTACATTTAGGATCTGGTTTATTCAGAGACAGTGCATGCTGCCAGATTTCTGAGGCTTGTAAGCACTAATATACCTTAATTAAGGACGTGATAGTTTGTTCATTATATTACTTCCTGAGCTGTCTTCATCTATGCCAAGACTTCCTTTTATACACAGAACATAAAGGAAAATTGTTATGTAAAAGTCTCTGAAAAGAAAGGGAATCATTTAGATGACTTTCATAGTAACATTCAAGGCTATCTTAAAAGGCAAGTTTTCACTTCAATGGGAAATGTTGACCTCGTCATTTTGAAGCTGAAGATATTCTTTATTTTTTTTGCTCTTGTTTTGCTAATGATAATAACTGTTAGTAATATACAAGAGAGGAATTATTCTTGATTTTATTACAGATTAACCAAGAAATAAACTAAAAAGACTTTTAGCTCAATTCACAGTTAATAACAACCATCACAAAACAAAAATGGCAATGGCTAAAACCACACTTGATAAAATTTGTTGGGATTTGGAAACCATGAAACCTGACCTTAAAAAAAAAAAAAAAGACTTTATAGGAAAAATAGGAATAAAATGTAAAACTGAAATATTACATGGAAAAAATCAATATTTTACTAAAAACTATAAACAGAAGAATCATTTTTTGGTTCAAATGTTATTTTTGAATTGGTAATATATGAATATGGTATAAAACTGAGAAGACAAAACATATATAGAAAAAAACTATCTCACTTACTCATGACTCTAGCCATTTACACTTCTTTACTGGAAATAGCAACCATAAATAAGTTCTTGTACAAGTTCCAAAGATGCAATTCTAATATAAATCAAGAAATAGAATTGCTATGCCAAAGGGTGTGGTCATCTCAAATTTTGATCAATTTGGACAAATTTCCCATGGAAGTTACCCCAAGTTACATTTCCCCCAGTGTATGAGAGTGTTGATTTCCAAAACCATTGCCAATATGTTCATGTTTGCAAGGTTTGTAGGCAAAAAAAAAAAGAAAAAAATTACAGTTTTAATATGCATTTCTCTTATCATAAGTGAGGTTGGTCATTTTTTCATATGTTTAAGAGTCATATGAATTTCCTTTTTTATGAATTGACTACTTCAGCACTATTTATCAGTTGCCCCAGAATTTTAAGTGCCATTTGTATTCTATACTATTTTATGAGTTTGAGTTTATGGATTTTGTGTTTCCGTTATTGATTGATCTATACTCATGTTAGGGGAAGCTTACTGACTGAAATCGCCCACCCTGGCCAGGTGCCATAGTAACCATTTACCTGAGTTGTTTTACAACAGTAGGTCCTGGTAAGGAACAGGGAGCTCATAAGCCACCATCAAATGGAAGAGTTCAGGAAAGGTCAAAAGGAGACACCACATGTCCAACCACCACCTGGAATCCTTCTCTCTGGCATACATCCTGGCTGAACAAGGCATGCACCACCAGGGAGGATTCTGAGTCAGAATGATTGGCTAAAGACTAATTGCCAATTAGATTGGCTAAACTAATCCCATCATCATAAAACCGGAAACTGCCACATGGCAGAGCTGTTCTCCTGGATTCCCTTACCCTACTGCTCTCCATCTGGGTGCCCTTTCCGGATAAAAATCTCTTGCTTTGTCAGCACATGTGTCTCCTTGGACAATTCATTTCTGAGTGTTAGACTACAGCCCACTTTTGGGCCCTCGAAGAGGTCCCCCTTCCTGCAACATTCATATTCCAGGACTATGCTATTATAATTATTGTAAATTATAACAGATTTTAATATCTGATAGGGCTAGTACCTTCTCATTATGTGTCTTACTTGGCATTTTCCTGGCTATTGTTGTTTTTTACTAGGAACTTTAGAATCGGGTGTTGGTTCAAGGAAAAAATATATTACTATTTCTAGGGGGTCAAAATTTCCTTTAAACTTGCAAGATAATAACTGTTAAAAAAACAAAAGCAAAACTCTATAACAGAAGCTATATCTGATAAAATTTGACATCTGCCTCATCCTTGTAAAATATACTTGAACATTATCACAATAAAAGTAATTTTATTAAAATAAAAGTAAAATTTGGAAGTTGCTTAATGGCTCTAAAGAAAATTTATTAAGGTATTTTATTAGATAAATGAGGATTTTAATTACAAACGTTGATCATTATTTGTATAATTATTATTACAATAAAAAGTAAAGCTGTTCTTTGAGTTAAAAAGCTGTAAAAAAAATTTTTTTTTTTACCATTTCATGATGATAAGGTTATAATCTCTTCTACTAAGTTGAGGAATACATTTTGATGGAAGTTTACAGACTAAACTAGAATACTATTTTGTTAACAATTCTTTAGGAAATTCAGGTTTCCTTTGTTTACATTTGTGGTAAGTCACTTCAGTCATGTCTTAGTCTCTGCAGTCCCACAGACTGTAGCCCACCAGACTCCTCTGTCCAAGGAATCCAGGCCAGAATACTGGAGTGGGTTGCCAGTCCCTTCTCCAGGGGGATCTTCCCAACCCAGGGATGAAACTGGTGTCTCTTATGTCTCCTGCATTGGCAAGAGGGTTCTTTACCACTAGCACTACCTGAGAAGGTGATATGTTGACATATCAAACATTTCTCAAAATCTCAGTTTTGGTAAATTTAATTTCAAAAAATCTATCAGCACAATAACCACAATAACTTGTATTTTGTGAATTAAAATCTTCTATAAATTAATTAAGTCTTCTTAGTGGCAACCTCCAGCCAACTGCCATATTATAGGGGAAAGAATTCTGAAGTTAGACTCAGAAGCTCTAGGTTTGAATTCTTTTTGTTTTACTTTTTTTGGTTTGTTTTTTGCTTTAGAATTAACATCTTTATTTTTTAATCTATTTATTTTTTAATTGACAGATAACTGCTTTACAAAAGTGTGTTGGTTTCTGCCAAACATCAACATGAATCAGCCATAGGTTTGAATTTTGACTTGATGTTTGTTCTTCCCTAAAGAATCTGCCTGCAATGCAGGAGCTATAGGAGACACAGGTGTGATCCCTGGGTCAAGAAGCTCCCCTGGAAAAGGGCATAGCAACCCACTCCAGTATTCTTGCCTGGAGAATCTCATGGACAGAGGAGTCTGGTGGGCTACAGTCCATGGGGTTGCAAAGAGTTGGACATGACTGAAGCGACTTAGCACATAAATATTAAATTAGGGATTGAGGTTGTTGTGAGATAAGGAATTTGTAGGAATTATGTATCATGATATGAAATCCTACTAAACGAACAAAAAAAGCAGCTCTACATATTTTTAGGGAATAAGTCAATGAAGAAAGAAAGCAATGAATAAGAGCTTTGATTTACAATTAGCAAAGCATGAATGAATTTATTGCTCTGGTCCTGACCCATTCTCCAC
The DNA here is from genome assembly GCF_032405125.1 of Capricornis sumatraensis. Taxonomy (NCBI): domain Eukaryota; kingdom Metazoa; phylum Chordata; class Mammalia; order Artiodactyla; family Bovidae; genus Capricornis; species Capricornis sumatraensis. The sequence goes on along the minus strand of NC_091074.1, from coordinate 38,751,054 downwards.
TTTTTCCACAGCTGGTGTATAACTGTTTGAAAAAAAAAAAAAAAAGAAAGAAAGAAAGAAAGAAAAGCCAGGTTGGCCACTTCCAGAAGTTCTATCTAAGATCTTCAATGTGAGAAAAATCAATTGACCCAAATAGTTATCAAATCCCTGACTTTTTCCTTCATTGACATAATTTTCTAATCAGCTAGGTTAATCTTGACTGCTAAACTTTTTACTGAGTTATAAATAATACTCAGGGGCAAACCAACATCATTCACCTCTGTTGAACTCATTTGCTTTCAGTCTGACACTGAGTTTCACAACTGCAGATGGGCTGTAAAAAGTTTATGAAATACTAGTAAAGTTTTTTCGTTTTTTTTTTTTTTTAAAGAAATTAGTACAAAGTTTTGTAGGTTTTGGGAACAGGTTTATTCTAACTGATCTTTAGGGGTCTTTTTGGATTTCAACTTCTCATGCATGCGGTACATCTGGTGTGCTTCTCTGGCTGGCAGTAACAGAGCTCCCTAGGAAATCACCGCATTTCTTTGGTGAACTTCAGGCCCAAACAGAAGGTAACTTTCACCTGTAGCCAACAAATGAATCATGTGTAGATACTACAAGACATGACAAAAGCTTGAGAAGGAAATGGCAACCCACTCCAGTATTCTTCAGGCTCCAGTCCACGGGGTCGCAAAGAGTCGGACACGACTGAGGGACTTCACTTGGGTCAGAAGGGAAGAAAGACCAACCAAGAAGGCAAGACAGTGGGTAAGTGGTCTAACTCCGGCATCAGATTGGTTCCCAAGGACAATGGCCAGAGGCTGAATGTGCAATGTGCATTTATCCAGTAGCAGAGTCAGGCCCCTGTCGAGGCTGTCACTACTCTTTGCGGGTATCCATGCTGGTGGATGTCACACAGAGTTCAAGTCTCCTAGCAGAGTCATAAAGACTTTTTGGAGTCAGAGATACTTGGGTTCAAAATCCTAGTTACTTCCTGTGCAGCCCTGAATATGTTAACTCACATTGCTGGGCCTCAGGTTCCTATCTATAAATAATATCTATTTATTATAGGTATAATAAATATCACACCAGGGTTGCTGTGAAGGAGTAGAAATCATGTGTATAAGGATATAGGGCAGCACCTGACCCATAATCCATACTGCAGAAACAACCAAAATGGCTGTGCTGCTGTCATGAGAATTAGTGACGTCCTAGCATTTTGAATCCAGGGAAGACTGTAAATGTAAACCAGCCAGAGCTGGGGGGAGAGGAGACAGGAGCCAGGCTGCTAGGAGAGGGGTCAATCAGAATCAGGTTGTCAAAACTCCCAACTCAGTGGTAGAGGCATGTTCCTTCTCAGAAGAGGAATGGAACTCAAATCAAGATGTACAAGGGCAGTTTCACAGATACAGGTCTCTTGGAATTAACTGTGGGAAGATGGATGTATCATCTCTGCGGACACAGGTTTGCCTAGGATCTTATCCCACATACAGCCCCACTCACCCCTGTAGGGGTCCAGAGCACAACCAAGGTCTATATACAATAGAAACAAAACTTAAAATTCAAGGTAAGAGCTAGCTGTTTAATACAATAGATTCTCTCCTTCTACCTTCAAAATATAAAATCCAAAGAAATATATTAGAAGTTTGGGACTGACATATGCACACTGCTATATTTAATACAGATAGCCAACAAGGACCTACTGGATAGCACTGGGAACTCTGCTCAATATTCTGTAATAACCTATCATAAAAGGGAATATAATTTTTAAAAGAATAGAGATAGGTTTATGTATAACTAAATTACTTTGCTGTATAGCTGAAACCTATCCAACATTGTTAATCAACTATATTCCAATATAAACTAAAAAATTTTTTAAATTAAATTAAAAAACAAAGAAGAACCTAGAAGATCAAGCTTTAATGAGGAATTCTCAGTCTCCTTAGAATTCCACCCTGGGACATGATGGCGTGGCCCTTGGTTCCTAATCTACCTCCCTGTCTTCTCACCCCAGCTCTGTCTGGCATGGCAGTAGGTCTCACGTGATCATTTGCTGACATCTAGAGAATCCCAGGGATGGGGGAGCCTGATGGGCTGCCATCTATGGGGTTGCACAGAGTCAGACACGACTGAAGCGACTTAGCAGCAGCAGCAGCTCATATATTCAAGTGTTAGTCATATCCCCTACAGTCACTTCTCTCTTGGCCACTTCTCCATCCATGCCCAGCAGTGGGAAACATCCCCAGGAGGGGACATCCAGGAAAGAGAACCACACGAATCCATGATATAGGCTGGGGCCACTTAGGATGGAAATCCTGGGGTCTGGTCTGAAGGGTAGGTGACACAGGCTACTGCTAGGCATGCAGACAGAGCCTCAGTCCCACAGACATGGCTGGAGAAGGGCTATAGGGAGTGTGACATTGGACCAAGGCAAGGAGCTCTCTTGCTAGAGTTTAAGTTTGGTACTGCCCACATACACCAAGTTTGGAATAACCCAACCCCTCCTAGACACTCCTACCTGAAGGCAATGGCACACACTGGGTACTTCTGGGCCTGCCTAGGTCTGGACCAGGAACTCACATGCCATAGAACCTACAGTTGAGTGTCAACATGGGGACAGATATGAGGGCGCTTCTTCTAACCCAACACTTCATTCCTGGAGCATTACTAACCTAGTGGCTGCCTCCTCAAAACTTTTCCTTTAGAACAAATATGTTTTTAATGAAATAATAAAAATCGATGATCATATATTTTAATAGCGATCTCAGAGGCTTCCATGTTAAGATGAAGGGCTGAAATATGCATTTTCAGTTTGCTTCATCTGAAACTCCATTAAAACTTCACTCAAGGAATTCTTAAAAAGATAAACCCTCAGATACAGAGAGCATAAGAAAGCAGATATAGCAAACAAACTTTGGATCTGGAAATCAGGTGGCCCAGTAATCCCATATTTAGCCAAGACAAACAAGCCTATATCCAGGCTGGCACTAGAGAAAGCTGAGAACCAACATGATTTGTGCCAAACTATCTTCAAAAGGCACAGGGACCTATAGCTCTAGAGGTCGCTGAATCCAGAAATGAACAATGGAGGCCGTGAAATAAGGAGAAACTTACTGGAAATATGGGAATAAAAAAGATGCTAGCAGCAGTGCGTCAGTAAGAAACTAGATTTCATGGAAATTCTTAAAGGGTATCTTCTTCAGGCAGATTAACTGGCTGAAAAGATGAGTCCCTTATAGGTGGGGGAATTTGAGAAGCGAATGCATCCATGAGGTGAAGGTATTACAAAGAACCTCTCCCAGGATCCATTCCCTAGGGAAAATTGCATGTGCTGAATTTCAGCACCACCAGCCAACCTCCAACCAGCTGCCATCTTACCAGGCAGGTCTGTGCTGCACAGAAAATGCACAAGCTTATGCAAGAAACCTGAACCTCTGCAAACTCTCTCCAACTAACCCTAAACTTAATCCTAACTGCCCCTCCTCCATTCCTGTAGGGACAATTTTAGTACTTCATCAATTTCCCCAGAGTAGAGTCTTGTCAACTCGCAGACAGGAGATACCAGTGAATAACTCTACCCAATTCATCTTTTCTTGGGAGCCTTCAACTTATGAAGGCAATTAGGTTTGTGTTCAACATTTCATTTATTTAACTTTGCTATCTGTGAACACTTGAGTGTATATTTCCAAAAATCAAAGATTTTCTATAACTGAATCACTGTACATTTAACAAACTCAGAAAACTTATTATTGATATAATATGTGCTCAGTTACTTCAGTTGTGTCTGACCCTTTGCAACCCTATGGACCATAGCCTGCCAGACTCCTTTGTCTGTGGGATTCTCCATGCAAGAATATTGGTGGGGGTTGCCATGCCCTCCTCAAGGGATCTCCCCAACCTAGGGATCAAACCATGTCTCTTAAGTCTCCTGCATTGGAAGTTGGGTTCTTTACAATATTATTATCTAAATAGCCATTCCACATTCAAGCTTTCCTTGTCACAAAAACGGGTTGTTGTTTTTTTTTTAAGTTTGTTTTTCTCTAGATAAGGAGCAAATCCAAGGAGCAAATCCACATATAATTCTAAAAATAAGTAGTGTCCTGTTGAGAATATCTCCACCATTGGCAAAGCTATTAAATTAAAGGGACCATTCAGCACAAAAATCTACAGAGTGATTCCTTCAATCAGGGTTGGGGGATTTGGAAAGGAGGGGCATTCAGGTACATTCCATGGAACCAAAAATAATTTATTTCATATTTTTGGTAGTATTTTTCCAAGTGTCCATTTTATGACTATATTTTAGTTAATGCATGCTTACCTTATATGCTTTCTGTCTGAATAGTGCAGTGTATATTTAAAAAGATAGACATATCTTCTAACTATCTTTTAGGGACAGAATAGCTAAGCTACTCTTAGTTAAATCAGCTCATATTAATCAGCTTGATCTGTCTTAGAAAATTCTCCTATCTTAAGAATCAACTTGGTGTCAGGAAACAAGCATGGCCTTTCTATGAAATAGCCTATGGCTAAGATAACTGGCTCCACTAGTTACTAGTTTATAACTCAAAGTCTCCTTCCCTTAATCGGAAAAACTATGTCAACACCAACTTTAAACCCTTATTAAAGGTTTTAAAGATAAATGCATATAGTGCTGAGTCAAGAAAACTGATTCATAGTACATCACCCCAAAAGGTAAATTTCCTCTTCCCAGGGGCTCTCTTATCTCAACTCAGTGGTAAACTGTCAGTAGTTTAACATATAATAAATTGACTCGCTTTATTGCTAATTGTTCCTTATTTATCAGGTCAAAAATTATCTCTTTTGCCCATTTGGGCGCTTAGAAAATAAAATCTCTTTATACTGAAAGAGCAGTCTAATTACGCTTACCTTAAATCTTCCTGCATTTTATACTATCCATATTCAAAGGATGGAAATTTTGTTGCCATCCAAACCCTGATCAGAAGAAGGAAGGAGTCTCTCAGTATCTACACTATAGAGATTTGATTTACATATTGGTTCCAGAGTAACCTTCTAGATTTTCAAGATCATATTAGGCTTAAATACAAAGCGAGTTGGGGAGGTTGCCCTATGTTTCCATTATTTGAATTATTTGTAAAAGCTTGGAATTATCTGTTTCATGAATATTCTGAGAGCTCATTCCTAAAACTGTTCAGTTTCTGTATGCTTTTGTATGTGCCATTATGTATATTAACTTGCCGGGAGCCAGCACGGGCCATCCCACCCATGATAAGGTCATGCGAAAGAGATCTGATAAGCAAGGCTTCAGGACTCAATGGACCCCCTGGACCTGCCAGAGCATCTACCCCAAAACTGGAATCTGTCTGTCTTACTATTTTATGTCTTTCACCAACTCTTCTGACATTAACAGGGGGCTATCCCCGACCACCTTTTTCTGGAAAAAGTTAATTTAGGGCTTTAGTTAATAAGTCTCCTGGACATGAAAGAAATATTCAATTCAAACCCCTCTGTTAGCATTCTAGCTTGCTTGGCAGGTTTATCCAGACTCTTGCAGCTACACATATGATTATTCACAGCCTCCCAACTGTGAGAGGCATGGGAAGCCTAAAAATATAGAGCCTTTCAAAGAGTTAAAAACTATTAGAGTAATGCTGGTGTAGGATTTCACTGTTGAGCCAATGTTGCTGCTAAGTTCCCATATATCTTATCCATTGTACACCTGGGAATGCATTAGCTAACATAGTTAGAATGTAACAAAAACAAATAGTAGCCTTGAATTTAACCACATCAGACCTTTGAGCTAATTGGTTCTTTCTTTGTTGTAACTCGCTGCATCTTTGCTTCCTGAGAATGTAACTCTGTTTGATACTTTCTGAGGCTGACATAGATTAGAAATATAAAGAAAAAACACTTTGAGGGAAAGTAAGTTTTCTGGTTGAACAGCGTTTATCAAAAGAGGGTAATAAAATGTCCACAGACCTCCAAGGCCAGAAGATAATGTACACAACATTGTATATGGGAAAAATATGCACAAAAAAACCTGGTTTCGATAAGGGGGAAACTGCTGGAGTGTTTGGGCTGATTCTGCATGACCTTGTATCTTTCATTTCCCTCTATGTACAAGCCAAGGTATAAAAGTCCCTTTTGAAAATAAAGTTACAAGCCACGCTCGCCAAAGAAGCTTGGTCACCCTGTGTCTTTCTTTCTTTCTCTCTCTTACTCTCTTTTTCAGGCTGATCCCTTGGAGCATAGAGGCTCTCTGCATTCACTTATCTGCCTGGGCTTCTAAGACCTGAATGGGAAGGCGCTCTGCATCTTCATTCCCTCGGGAGACTGGGAGGGCGTCTGTGGCCTCTGTGAACAGAGCAAGTCCTTTGTCTCGGGCCTTTATTAGCTTTCTGTGTAAACAAAGGAATATCAGCTTCTATTCTTTCCTCTCTCATTCATTCATTCACTAACGCCGTTTCTCCTGAGGGTTCCACTGGATCCTGCAGGGGCTGGACCCAGGCATTAACTGATTCTATTAATGATTGTATGTTTATTCAGGTACTTCTTCAATATTCTGTTTTTTATGGGGCCATTTTATCTAAAATTTGAGAACATTAGCTTAAAAATTTTATGATCACTCACCTAGAGCCAGACAACCTGGAATGTGAAGTCAAGTGGGCCTTAGGAAGCATCACTCTGAACAAATCTAGTGGAGGTCATGGAATTCCAGGTGAGCTGTTTAAAATCCTAAAAAGATGATGCTGTTGAAGTACTGCACTCAATATGTCAGCAAATTTGGAACACTCAGCAGTGGCCACAGGACTGAAAAGGTCAGTTTTCATTCCAATCCCAATGAAAGGCAATGCCAAAGAATGTTCAAACTACCGCACAACTGCACTCATTTCACACACTAGTAAAGTAATTGTCAAAATTCTCTAAGTCAGGCTTCAGCAGTAGATGAACTGAGAAATTCCAGATGTTCAAGCTGGATTAAGAAAGGACAGAGGAACCAAAGATCAAATTGCCAACATCCCCTGGATAATCAAAAAAGCAAGAGAGTTCCAGAAAAACTTCTATTTCTGCGTTATTGACTACATCAAAGCCTTTGACTGTGTGGTCACAACAAACTGTGGAAAATTCTTAAACAGATGGGAATACCAGACCACCTTACCTTCCTCCTGAGATATCTGTATGCAGGTCAAGAAGCAACAGTTAGAAACAGACATGGAACAACAGACTGGTTCCAAACTGGGAAAGGAGTCCATCAAAGCTGTATATTATCACCCTGCTTATTTAACACATGTGGAGTGAAAAAGTGAAAGTGAAAATGAAGTCGCTCAGTTTGTCCAACTCTTTGCAACCACATGGACTGTAGCCCACCAGCTTCCTCCATCCATGGGATTTTCAAGGCAAGAGTACTGGAGTGGGTTGCCATTTCCTTCTCCAAGGGATCTTCCTGACCCAGGGATAGAACTCAGATCTCCTCCATTACAGGCAGACACTTTACCATCTGAGCCACCAGGAAAGCCCTATATCATGTGAAATGATAGGCTGAATGAAGCTCAATCCAGAATCAAGATTGCCAGGAGAAATATCAATAACCACAAATATGCAGATGACACCACCCTGATAAAGTGAGAAACTAAAGAGCCTCTTGATGAAAGTGAAAGAGAACAGTGAAAAAGCTGGCTTAAAACTCAACATTCAAAAAACTAAGATCATGGCATCTAGTCCCATCACTCCATGGCAAATAGATGGGGACATAATGGAAACTGTGACAGACTTTAGTTTCTTGGGCCCCAAAAATCACTGCAGATGGTGACTGCAGCCATGAAATTCAAAGACGCTTGCTCTTTGGAAGAAAAGCTATGACCAATTTAGACAGCATACAAAAAGCAGAGACATTACTTTGCCAACAAAGGTCTGTCTAGTCAAAGTTATGGTTTTTCTAGTAGTCATGTATGGATGTGAGAGCTGGACTGTGAAGAAAGCTGAGCTCCAAAGAATTGATGCTTTAGAAATGTGGTGTTGGTGAAGACTCTTGAGAGTCCCTTGGACTGCAAGGAGATCAAACCAGACAACCCTAAAGGAAATATTCATTGGAAGGACTGATACTGAAGCTGAAACTCCAATACTTTGACCACCCAATGTAAAGAACAGTCTCATTGGAAAACATCCTGATGCTGGGAAAGATTGAAGGTGGGAAGAGAAGGGGACGACAGAGGATGATGATTGGATGGCATCACAGACTCAATGGACATGAGTTTGAGCAAGCTCTGGGAGTTGGTGATAGACAGGAAAGCCTGGTATGCTGCAGTCTGTGGGATCACAGAGAGTTGGACACAACTGTGCAACTGAGCTAAACTGATGGGACCATTTCATCCAAAATTTCAGAACATTACTATAAAAAATTTTAAGCATATTAGTAATTACTTGAAATTTTTTGTGCTAGTTTTTCCTTTTTGTCCTTACTATTTCTTATCTCTTATTTCTTCAGTCTTGCCAGAGCTATCCTAGATTTTCCAAAAATTGACTCTGTTGATTTATTGATTTTACCTATCATACCTTCTAAAATTAATTTCTGCTTTTATTGTTTCATTCATCTTTCTTTGTGATAATTTTGTTATTCTTTATTTCATTTATTAGGTTGCATCCATATGTTGCTAATATTTAGCATGTCTTTTTTCCTAAATGAGTTTGTTTCCTTCAGTGTAGTAATTTGATGTACCCTACAGAAGCGTGGCCAAGAGGAGCAACTCCACTTTCAAGGTCAGGAGGGGCAGCGGTGTGGAGATACCCCTCATCCAAGGTAAAGAGCAACAGCTGTGCTTTGCTGGAGCAGCTGTGAAAAGATACCCCACATCCAAGGGAGAGTAACCCAAGTAAGACAATAGGTTTTGCGAGAGGGCATCACAGGGCAGACACACCGAAACCATAATCACAGAAAACAAGTCAATCTGGTCACAGGGACCACAGCCTTTTCTAACTCAAAGAAACTAAACCATGCCATGAGGGGCCACACAAGACAAATGGGTCACGGTGGAGAGGTCTGACAGAATGTGGCCCACTGGAGAAGGGAATGACAAACCACTCAGTATTCTTGCCTTGAGAACCCCATGAACAGTATGAAAAGGCAAAATGATAGGGTACTGAAAGGGAACTCCCCAGGTCAATAAGTGCCCAATATGCTACTGGAGATCAGTGGAGAAGTAACTCCAGAAAGAATGAAGGGATGGAGTCAAATCAAAAACAATACCCAGTTGTGGATGTGACTGGTGATAGAAGCAAGGTCCAATGCTGTAAAGAGAAATATTGCATAGTAACCTGGAATGTTAGGTCCATGAATCAAGGCAAATTGGAAGTGGTCAAACAGAAGATGGCGAGAGTGAACGTCGACATGCTATGTATCAGGGAACTAAAATGGACTGTAATAGGTGAATTTAACACAGATGACCATTATATCTACTAATGTGGGCAGGAATCCCTTAGAAGAAATGGAGTAGCCATCATAGTCAACAAAGGAGTCCGAAATGAGGTACTTGGATGCAATTTCAAAAATGACAGAATGATCTCTGTTCGTTTCTAAGGCAAAACATACAATATCACAGTAATCCAAGCCTATGCCCCAACAAGTAATGCTGAAGAAGCTGAAGGTGAGTGGTTCTATGAAGACCTACAAGACCTTTTAGAACTAACACCTCAAAAAGATGTCCTTTTCATTATAGGGGACTGGAATGCAAAAGTAAGAAGTCAAGAAACACCTGGAGTAACAGGCAAATTTGGCCTTGGAGTACTGAATGAAGCAGGGCAAAGGCTAATAGACTTTTGCCAATGGAAGGCACTGGTCATAGCCAACACCCTCTTCCAACAACACAAGAGAAGACTCTACACATGGACATCACCAGATGGTCAACACCGAAATCAGACTGATTATATTCTTTGCAGCCAAAGATAGAGAAGCTCTATACAGTCAACAAAAACAAGACCGGGAGCTGACTGTGGCTCAGATCATGAACCCCTTGTTACCAAATTCAGACTTAAATTGAAGAAAGTAGGGAAAACCGCTAGACCATTCAGGTATGACCTAAATCAAATCTTATGATTATGCAGTAGAAGTGAGAAACAGATTTAAAAGACTAGATCTGATAAACAGAGTACCTGATGAACTATGGATGGAGGTTCGTGACATTGTATAGGAGACAGGGATCAGGACCATCCCCATGGAAAAGAAATCCAAAAAAGCAAAATGGCTGTCTGAGGAGGCCTTACAAATAGCTGTGAAAAGAAGAGAAGTGAAAAGCAAAGGAGAGAAGGAAAGTTATAAGCATCTGAATTCAGAGTTCCAAAGAATAGTAAAGAGAGATAAGAAAGCCATCCTCAGCAATCAATGAAAAGAAATAGAGGAAAACAACAGAATGGGAAAGACTAGAGATCTCTTCAAGAAAATAGAGATACCAAGGGAACATTTCATGCAAAGATGGGCTCGATAAAAGACAGAAATGTTATGGACCTAACAGAAGTAGAAGATATCAAGAAGAGGTGGCAATAATACACAGAAGAATTGTACAAACTAGATCTTCACAACCAAGATAATAACGATGGTGTGATCACTCACCTAGAGCCAGACATGCTGGAATGTGAAGTCAAGTGGGCCTTAGAAAGCATCACTATGAACAAAGCTACTGGAGGTGATGGAATTCCAGTTGAGCTCTTTCAAATCCTGAAAGATGATGCCGTGAAAGGGCTTCACTCATATGCCAGCAAATTTGGAAAACTCAGCAGTAGCCACAGGACTGGAAAAAGTCAGTTTTCATTCCAGTCCCAAAGAAAAGCAATGCCAAAGAATGCTCAAACTACCACATAATTGTACTCATCTCACACGCTAGTAAAATAATTCTCAAAATTCTCCAAGCCAGGTTTCAGCAATACATGAACCGTGAACTTCGAGATGTTCAAGCTCGTTTTAGAAAAGGCAGAGGAACCAGAAATCAAATTTCCAACATCCCATGAATTATTGAAAAAGCAAGAGTTCCAGGAAACAACATCTATTTCTGCTTTATTGACTATGCCAAAGCCTTTGACTGTGTGGATCACAAGAAACTGTGGAAAATTCTGAAAGAGATGGGAATACCAGACCACCTGACCTGCCTCTTGAGAAACCTATATGCTGGTCAGGAAACAACAATTAGAACCGGACATGGAACAACAGACTGGTTCCAAATAGGAAAACGAGTACATCAAGACTGTATATTGTCACCCTGCTTATTTAACTTATACGCAGAGTACATCATGAGAAAGGCTAGGCTGGAGGAAGCACAAGCTGGAATCCAGATTGCTGGGAGAAATGTCAATAACCTCAGATATGCAGATGACACCATCCTTATGGAAGAAAGTGAAGAGGAACTAAAAAGCCTCTTGATGAAAGTGAAAGAGGACAGTGAAAAAGTTTGCTTAAAGCTCAACATTCAGAAAACGAAGATCATGGCATCCTGTCCCATCACTTCATGGCAAATAAATGGGGAAAGAGTGTCAGACTTTATTTTGGGGGCTCCAAAACGACTCCAGATCATGATTGCAGCCATGAAATTAAAAGACACTTACTCCCTGGAAGGAAAGTTATGACTAACCTAGATAGCATATTGAAAAGTAGAGACATTACTTTGCCAACAAAGGTCCATCTAGTCAAGGCTATGGTTTTTCTAGTGGTCATGTATGGATGTTAAAGTTGGACTGTGAAGAAAGCTGAGCACTGAAGAATTGATGCTTTTGAACTGTCATGTTGGAGAAGACTCTTGAGAGTCCCTTGGACTGCAAGGAGATCCAACCAGTCCATTCTGAAGGAGATCAGCTCTGGGTGTTCTTTGGAAGGAATAATGCTAAAGCTGAAACTCCAGTACTTTGGCCACCTCCTGCGAAGAGTTGACTGTTTGAAAAAGACCCTGATGCTGGGAGGGAATGGAGGTAGGAGGAGAAGGGGATAAAAGCGGATGAGATGGCTGGATGGCATCAGCGACTCGATGGACATGGGTTTGAGTAAACACTGGGAGTTGGTGACGTACAGGGAGGCCTGGAGTGCTGCAATTCATGGGGTCGCAAAGAGTCAGACACGACTGAGTGACTGAACTGAACAGTTTGGATATGCATTTTTTTCTTATTGAGTTCTGAGAATATTCTAATCTCATTTTCATTTGTTCTTTTTCCCCAAGGTTTACTTGTTGAGGTCGGCTGTCAAATTTTTGACAGATAGGGCTACTTTAATTAGTAATGTCAGAAAACAATCTTGAATTAAATACGATGCCAGTTTTCCAAAATTTGTTGAAACATGTATTGTGGCCAAGTATAGGATCAATTTTCATAAAGTATTTTCTATATGATTAAGTAACATTTACTCCTCAGTTGTTTTATATGTGTTTATTAGATCAAGTTCTTCATTTATATTTTCTCAAATTGTCTATATATATAACCCTTACAACTTTTTTCTGCTTTACCTACTAATATTTAAACACATGTCTCAAATTCTCCCAGTTTTATTGTTGAATTACCTTTTAGTAATTCTCCAATTCTTTTTTTAATTTTCAGTATACATTATTCATAGTTTTTTTTTTTCCTTACAGTTCTTAGGAAATGTAAAAAAAATTCTGTCTCATTACATTTATTATGATTAAGAAGTTTGATTTTCTCATCTATCTTACAGTTTTTATTCAGCTTATTTTTATATGCTGGTTTTCCCCTCATCTTGAGCCTGATTTTGATTGACATTGTATTATAAATTTCTATTATTTTAGGAGTTAACTTAAAATCTAAATATGCATCTTATAACAGAATCTAAAGTTAATCATCTTAGGTTCCTCTTCCCAAACAATATTTCAAAGAATACATTCACTCTGATCATTCCTTTTTATCTTGCATTTTATTATACTTCATATTTTAATTCTAACTTTTTTTTTTTAATTTCACAACTGGTCACTAATATAGAGGTAGTTGGGTTTATTTTTTCCAGTCAATATTTTGTTACATTTATTCCTGTGATTTACCTACTTGCTCCTTATTCCATTTTGCATTTCTGTCCTTTATGGCAGGTTCTGTTTCTGTCTTCCTGTAATTTGCATATATCCTACGAATGTCCCCTTGGTGAATATATGTTGGTAGTAAATGCTCAATTTTTCTTTGCCCAAAACATATATATTCAATCTGTTAATGATAATTAAGCTTGGGCTAAGTTTTAACCATCAGAATTTTCAAGATCTAATTACTGTTTCTGATCCAGTTACTGTAACAGATCTAATACTGTTTCTGTTTTTGCAACTCAAATGCCTGATTTCAGTCCATTTACTCTTTATACATATTTTATTCTATCTCTCTAAATTATTTCAAGAAGTTCTTTATCTCTGGTGATCTACATTTGTATTTACTCTGTTAAGAGTCCATTTACCTCCCTGAATTTGAAGATTTGTATCTTTCATCAATTCTTAAAAAGCTTTCAACCATTACCTCTTTGAATATTACCCCTTCTCTATTCTCTCTGTTCTTTCACTCTAAATTTTGTTTGGACCTTCTAGTCTCTTCTTCATCTCTAATCCTGTGTCATTTTTCTATCCTTTTTTTCTCTCTGTGTGCATTACTATGGGTCATTTATTCAGAAGTAATTTCCAGTTCACCAATTTTCTCTTTACCTTTAACCTATATACTGTTTAATCTCTCCATTGAATTTTTCATTTTGGTGTTAGTTTTTCATTTATACCTACATATATTTATTTTTTTCTTCCAAATATGCCTATTATTATTTGGTGACATTTGTTTTTTATAATATCTTGATTGGTTCTGTGTTTAACTCTAGTTTCTATTTCTATCAACATTTTCTGCGCATATATATATATATAATATTCTTTAATAATTCTAGCATCTGAAATCTTGGGCGTCTACTACTGATAGTCATTGATTCTGTTGACTTTGTTCATCATAGCTTGTTTCCATTTGTGTTTTATAATTTTTGTTTGTCAATTTTGTTGATAGGGCTTTACCTGGAGTAGTTTTTGCCATTCTGAGTTAAAGGTTCAAATGTTCAGAAAAGATTTATGTTTGTTTTCTCTTGATGTATAAGGGCACTGAAACTGAGGACCTTTTTACATTACTGTCATGGCTTAACAGTAATGTAAAGATCATGTCAGTGGAGTGAGGAGCTTTTTTCCTACCATCCAGATCCCTGACCAGGACAGACTCATTGTCACCTGTCTTTGCCAGCAGAGATGTTTAAACCTACTGCTACACTCAATGAGCTCTTCAAGGATCCCCACATTACACTAAAGGGTCTTCATTTCAACTTTTAACCGTTCAGCTCAAGGCCCACTCTCTATCTCTGTAGTCCTCATAAAAGACAACACTTTTGGTTACCAAGATCTGCTAATGTCCTTTGGGTGCATAGATTTAGTGTCTACTTACCAGTCTAGCATCACACTTTTTTTGTACATGATTCAGGGCCCTCCGTTTTCTGTCTTTTCTTATAAGCTTAACTATTCCTTTGAGAAAATGTTTCTCCTCTTTTATCATTTATTTCTAGGAATGCACAGATGACTCCATTTTCCATACTGTAGAAAATAGAAACTTTATTAGTTTTATTAACACTCCATCCTAGGTCCATTCTTTGTTGGTTCCTTCCCCTCAGCACCTTTCTGGCCTTACTACCCATATCAACTATAGTAGCCACCAGAGCAATAGCATTCTCTCGTTTCACATCCAAGACCATCAGATTTCATTTAGGGTCAAGTTCTCCAGGCCCTTACCTAAAAGCTTTCGTTTACCCAAACTAAAGTCTTGACAACAGCATAGCTAAAACTCATCTGCATTTCATTTACTGACTCTGATTCTTGTCAGCCCAAGTGTGTTCTCAAATTCACAGATGAATATTGGAGAGAAAGGCGGAGGTGGTGGTGTCAACAAGTTTTCGAACAGAATTTAATAACAAATTTGCCTTTTTCAATCTTGCTTTAAGTCACATGAGGTTGAAGAAACGTGCCCTAAATTTAGCTAAAATAGAATGCAGTATGTAATCGAACATGTAGTTACAAAAAAAAGAGGGCTTGAATTATGATATAAACATAACATATAGAACAGTATTTCTAGGTAAAGAGACATGTGTTCTAAAAGCTTGTCTCAGACCCCTAAGAGCTCTTGAAGGAAAAAAAAATCAAATCATTGAGGAAAAAAATTAATGATTAACGTATGGTTTTCCTGACAACTTGTCTCAAATTTTACATTTATCCATCAATCAAATATCCTCTCCAAGTTTTTATTTTGAAAAGTTGGGAAAGATCTGATGAATTTCAAATATGTCATTAGTTTTAAAGTTGACACAGTCATACCTGAAAGTAACTCTCTTGATGCACACAAACATTCATAAATGTCACCAAAACAAGAAGAGATGCTCACCAAAGCTACCTAATTGCTCAATGAATCAAATTAATATGCACTCTTTCAAATATACTGTAGTCACATCTGGACATTTTCATAAAAATTTACTCACAATTATTAAATCTATGCCATAAATTAACAGTGAATGACTAGCTAATGAATTTTTAACAAAAGGACTACAAAGTATTCATATCAGTTATTTCCAGTTCACACCTGTCAAGAAGCACATGTCTTACCAGAGAAAGAAATAGCAAAATACTTAATTCTATGCCTCTCTTGCCCCCAAATGCCTATTTTCTACTTAAATTAAAGGAGTATCACTGTCAAATCTTCTAGAAAATTTACCTATATTCATTCTAGGCTTCTTTAACTCCCACCAAGTACTCAATCCAAATCCACAGTCTTGGCTTTCAACATTCCACAAATACTGCCAGGCAAAGGTCAGCAATCACTAATGTTTTTCCAAACCCAGTGAGCCTATTTCCATCCTCATTCCTGCCTCTTTGCCCACCTTCTTCTGCCTGATTTCCTTAACATTAACTGTTTTTGCCTAACCTTTCATCTAGGTCCCCTTTCTGTCTCTCTCTGAAGTGCTGCTGCTTTCCTGGGCTCTGACTTCTTTAATTCTCAAACTGCATGATCTGTCTGAATACATACCTATACTTTAAACTTTCATATTGGCATTTTCTAAATCTCTATCACTAGCTGATTTTTCTCTTGAGCTCAAACCTGCACTCTGGACCCTTTTTGTATGTCTCATAATAAGATGAACAAGACCCAAAGCAGACTCATTATTTATCCTGAATGCTCTTGTCTACAAGTGAACAGTAACATTAACCTACTACCTCAGCCAGGTAGACATTTAAAGAAGAATCCTCCTCTCCTACTCTCTAGACCACGCAGTTATTTGTTGGAAACGTCCACTCCTAGCTCCTTAACATGCTCTCTGCTCAATCACTGTTGCTGTTATCATCACACCTTCCATGGGCTCTTGCAGTGGCCATTTAACTGTCTTTCTGACTCTAGCTTTGTGTACCTACATTTCACCTGTCTAACCTCTATGCTGCTGCCAGGGTGGTCTTTCTAAAATGCAGATCTGATCACATCATTCCTTGGCTTAAGATTCTTCAGTAGCTCCCATAACCATGTTTTCCAAACTAGTCTCTGAAAGAGTCCGAGTCATTAGATCAGAGTCAGGACTTAGGGGCCTGTATTTTAATGAGAGCACTGGGGCGGTGGTGGGGAGGCGAGGTGGTGTCTTATAATTAAGCAAGGTAACACTAACCCACAGAATTAAATCTCAACTTTTTGCGTAGCTTGTAAGCCTACTTCATCTCTCCTACCTTCTCTTTCCAGAATACTTCAATACACTTACACACTGCAGTCAACTTCTAATTACACTGAGTCATGTAGAATTTCCCCAAAGTGCCAAAATGCCATGTGTCTTACACCTCAACACCTTTGCACGTGTTGCTTCCACCACCTATCATGCAATCTCTGGCTTATCAAACTAGCCCTGCAAGTCTCAGTCTAGACCTTACCTCATCTATGAGGACTTTCCTAATTTCCTCAAACAGATTTAGGGATGCCTTTTTTTATATTTTCATGAGTTTTGTGTATACTGTCACTGTAGCATTTTAGCACCTCCATCATTGCATTCTTTTTAAATGTATATTGACTCACTAGACTGGGGTGTTTGAGAGAAGAGAAATCCTTACTTCTTATCTATAACATATTACACAGAGACAAGTATTAAATAAATATTTAAGGAATTACCAGATAAATGACTAAAAGCCATATTAAGTAGAAAGGATTGGCTTGGGCCCTAGCTCCATTCTGCTAATCACTAATTGTCTCATTACAGAACAAGTAACACACCCTCCCAGGATCTTAGTTTCCTCCTATATAAAATGAAAATAATATAATAATATAATATAATAATAATATAATTTCCTTTGGCCTATTTTTAAAGCATTTATATGGAAAAGTTCAAACATATACAGAAGTAGAAAGAATGACATAATGAACCCCCTTGTACTCATACACCTAACTTCAATCACTGACATATTTTTTCTCTATACCTCTAGTTACTTCTCCCACTTCAGATTATAGGCAAATTCCAGACATCATATCACTAAACTCATAAATATTTCAGTATGTATCTGTAAGACTAAATCTCTTAGAATATCTATAATGCCATGTCATAGTCTTCTAATTCATCTTCAGTTCAGTTCAGTCACTCAGTCACATCTGACTCTTTGCAACCCCATGGACTGCAGCACAATTCACCTTGGTAGGTCAAATTTATCATTATAATTCCTCACGTGCATCTCCTTATTGGAACCGTTCATCCACACATTTGCCTTGGCCTCATGTATTTCCCCACTCCTTGAATTTCAGTTTGGCTATGTGAATTATTTTCATCAAAGAGATGTTAGTGGACATAAGTCAAACCAATATTGAAATAGTCTTGTGTATTTGGGCTTCTCCTCACATGTTATAGTTTTTTAAATAAGAAGAACATGCCACTGATGACCACTGGTTCAAGGAGGATAAGAAACTTGTGGAGAAATTTTGAACCCTACCCAAAGCTTGGAGCCACCCCAACAATTGTAAATTTATAGCCTGAAGCAGAGCTACCACAGCTCTCAGAGATGTGATCAAGAAAGGAATGCCTATTACTGTGCGCCACTGATATTTTGAGGTTGTTATTCAGAAAAAGCTGAAACAAAATGTTAAGTTTAGCAATTCTCTAATATCAAATATATGATATGCTAACACATTATTTTTTGGTGTAAAGTTATGTATATCTTTGGAGGTAAAATTTACACATAATAAAATGAATACATCTTAAGTATTAGTTAATAAGCTTTGACAAATTGTATGTAACTGAGCAATCTGAAACACTGTCAAGATAGAAACATTACCATCTCTGAAGAAAGTTCCCTCATGCCCCATCCCAATCTATTCCTACCCATCACCTATAAACACTGTCTTAATTTTTTGTTCTATCATAGCACAGTTTTATCTGCCCTAGACTGTGATATAAATAGAATCCTAAAGTAGGTATTTTTTGGTTAAGCCTTATTCAACTCACTGTTATGTTTCTGAGATTCATCAATGTTGCATGTATCAGTAGTTTTCTCCTTTTTATTGATGAGCACTATCCCAAGTTATAGATTTACTGCAGTTTGTTTACTCATTCCTGGTGTATACCTGGACTCTATCCATTTGGGGATCTGAGGAGTGAAGTCTTACTGTAGATGTTTATTTTCATTTATCTTGAGAAATTAAAATAAAAGATATACAGTGCTCATGGAAGCAGAATTAATATTGTTCAGACAACCATATTGCCCCAAAGCTATCTACAGATTCAATGCAAACCCTATCAAAATACCAAGAGCATTTTTCACAGAACTGGAATAAATAATCCCAAAATTTGTATGGAAACAAACAACAACAAAAAAAAAACCAGAAAAGCCAAGATAGTCTTTAAAATGAGGACAAAGCTGGAGGTATCTTGCTTCCTGATTTCAACCTACACATTAAAGCTACAGTTATCAAAATAGTATGGTACTGGAACAAAAACAGACACATAGATCAATGAAGCAGAATAGAGAACCCAAAAGCAAGCCAACACTTATATGGTCAATTAATCTATGACAAAGGAAGCAAGGCGGGGAAGAACATCCTTTTCAATAAACAGTGTTGGAAAAACTGGATGGCTATGTGCAAAAGAACAAACTTTCCCATTCCAAGTACAAGATATAGAAGCAATCTAAGGGTCTACCAACAGATGAATGGATAAACAAGATATGAGATGTATACACACATACCATATACACATACACACACACACACACACACACACACATATATAATGGAGTATTATTCAGCCATTGAAAAGAATGAAATCTTGTCATTTGTGTCAACTTATATGCACCTATAGGATTTATTTTCAGTGAAATAAGTCAGATAGAGAAAGACAAATATTGTATTATCTCACTTATATGTGCATACTCAAAGATAAAACAAATGAACAACAAAACAGACTCATACAGAGAAAAAATTGATAGCTGCCAGAGGGGGCAGCAGGATGTGTTAAGTAGGTGAGTAATATTAAGATACATGGACTTATAAAAAAAGTCGAAAAGATGCAATGTACACATATGGAATACAGCCAATTATATTTTAACAACTTTTTATGGTGGCGGATAGTACCTAACCTTAAGTAGGTAATCATTTTGCATCATACAAAAATATTGAATTGCTATATTTTTTTCTTGAAACTAGCATAATAAGTCCACTGTATTTAAGTAAGCAAAGAACAAATGGATTGCTAGTTTATTAGGTTAATTGTTGCTTTATTATAGAGTTGTAGGAGTTCTTTATAAATGTTGTATGCAAGTCCTTTGTCAGGTATATATATTTTAAATATTTCACTTAATTCTGGAATATATTCAGATATTAATAGTGTAATTTTAAAAACAAAATATTTATTTTGAAATAATTTTCTTCCCAAATGGTAACTTCTTTAAATCTATAGTACAAAGTCACAACCAGAATATTAAGATCATAGAGTTAAATAAAGCTCTGAAAAACATAAATAGAAATTCTAAAATTTATTCAAATAATCCTTAAAAATATGGAAAGAAGAAATAGAGAAACAAATTAGAAATGAAACCAACAGAAAATTAAAGAGAAAAATGTAGATAGAAGCCTAATCATATCAATAATTACTTAAATTTTAACGGACTGTACATTCCAATTATCCAGGCAAGTCTCTTGGAATAAACTGAGAAGCTGGTTCTAAACTATACACATACATATATGGAAAGTCAAAAGAACTAGAATGGGCAAATCTTTAAAAGAAAAGCAAATTTGGAATCCTTATACTATCTGACTTTAGAATTTACTATAAAGCTACACTGATGAAGGCAGTTTGGTATTGATCTATATTCTTAGGCCAATAGTGCAGACTCAGACTTATACTGTTAACTGATTTTTAACAGTTACCAAGGTAATTCTATGAGGAAAGGATGATTTTCCAAAAAAAAATGTTTTCCCATGAGGGAATAAATGAAAGTGAAGCATTTTCTTTTTATAGCACTTAAAAAAGTAACTTGAGATGGACCAGAGACCTAAATATAAGAACTAAAATCAAATTTTTGGAAGAGGAAAAAAGATAGGAGAAGATCTTTATGATGTTGGGTGGATAAGAATTTCTTAGAATACAGAGTATACAAACTATAAAAGAAAATAAAAATGATTGAATGAACTTTCAAATTAAAAATTGTGCTCTTTGAAAAACAAGGTTAAGAAAGCAAAAGGTGAGACTTATATTTTGAAAAGATACTTGTAAAACATATATATGACATAAATTTGTATCTAGAGTATACACAGAACACATGATTCAATAATAAGACAATTCTATGGCACCTATGAATTTTTTTAATGTGCAGAAGATTTAAACATACTTTCCCACAAAAAAAATGACCATTAAATTATTGAAAAAATACTTAACATCACTAGACATTATAGAAACACAAATTCAAACCATGATGAAATACCAGTATTCACTCACTAGAAATATAAAAACTATAAAGACGGACAATTCCAAGTGTTGGCAAGGATATAGAGCAACTAGGATTCTCATATGGAGAAGGCAATGGCACCCCACTCCACTACTCTTGTCTGGAAAATCCCATGGACAGAGGAGCCTGGTGGGCTGCAGTCCATGGGGTCACGAAGAGTCAGACACGACTAGCAGCTTCACTTTCACTTTTCACTTTCATGCATTGGAGAAGGAAATGGCAACCCACTCCAGTGTTCTTGCCTGGAGAATCCCAGGAATGGGGGAGCCTTGTGGGCTGCCATCTATGGGGTCGCACAGAGTTGGACACTACTGAAGCGACTTAGCAGCAGCAGCAGCAGCAGGATTCTCATAACATGCTGGTTCCACGTGCACAGTGAGAGAGTTCTAGGAAGACACTTTGGCAGTGTCTTATACAGTTAAATATATATTAACCTTATATCCTAATATCTCTCATCACAGATATTTACCTAAAACAAATGAACACATATGCCAGGATAATTCATGTACATGACTATTCATAGTGGAATTATAAATAACCAAAGACTAAAAACAATACAAATGGCATTCAACTGGTATATAAAGAAAGTATAGCATATCCTTATAATGGAATAGATTCAGCAATAAAAAAGAACATACTATACCTATATATACATATATATATATAAACAAAGAAAACAAACTGCTATAAACAAACAAAACAAACAAAACAAAGAACATACTATACCTATATATATATAGGTATATATAAGGTGTGTATATATATATATAAGGTATATATAAGGTATATATATATATATAGGTATATATAAGGTATATATATATATATAGGTATATATAAGGTATATACATATATATATGTATATAGATATATGTATATAGGTATATGTATATAGGTATATATATGTATATATATGTGTGTGTATATATATGTGTGTATATGTATATATATATGTGTATATGTATATACATGTATATAGGTATATGTATATAGGTATATATAAGGTATATACATATATATGTGTATATATATGTGTATATAAGGTATATACCTATATACATAGGTATATATATATATACTGTATAGGTATATATAGTTTTATATATATATATATACTATATACTATACTATATACTATATATATATACTATATATATATACCTATATATACTATATATACTATATATATTATATATACCTATATATATATAAACAAACAAAACAAACTGCTACAAACAAACAAAACAACATAAACAAACTGCTAGAGACCAAGGTGATATAGTGCTGATCAGTGGTTACCTATAGCCAGAGGTTGAGAAAGATAACTGACTTCAAAAGAGGCAAGAGAAAGCATTTGAAGTCACAGAAGATACTTGATTGTGATATTGATGAGAAAAATGTCCACAATGGCAAATATCAAACTTCACATTTACAGTGAGGCAATTTTATTAAAAATAAACTATACCACACACACACACACAAACTAAGAAAATACATATAGAGGAAGTTTATCAAATCCGACAATATCAACACTAAAATCTTCTCCTTCTTTAGCTATTTGGTTTTGTGCTATAAGGGGAAAAAATAATGAATGGATGACTGAGCATGAGCCCAACCCTTCCTTTCTCTTTACTAGAAATGAATGACTCCATCTGGATGGGGAATTCATCAAAATGATGCCATGTTAAAATGGAGCATAAATGGAATACAAATTAAAATTACTTCTACTTAAAAATTCTTTTCAATTTTCAGATAATTCACAAAGAGAAAGTTGACACAATCGTGTGAAATTCAATAGTATTTTAGGCCTGGTTTTTCCATTCTGGCTCCCTTTATTTTGGTACTGGGAAGTGGTTTATCACGTCTTCACGCACGCATGCTCGCACGCTAAGTCGCTTCAGTCGTGTCCGACTCTGTGCAACCCCATGGACAGCAGCCCACCAGGCTCTTCTGTCCATGGAATTCTCTAGGCAAGAATACTGGAGTGGGTTGCCATTTCCTTCTCCACATCTTCAGCCACTCTCAAACACAGGACACACTACTTTCCACCAAGGACCACCTTGACAGTTATGAGAAAGTTATTAATAACAAATATCATTATAACTCTTTCATCATTATTATGTCTTTGCCTCATTCATCTGAAAAAATTGACTCAGTGCTTACATGACAGGGGTAATATAAGAAGACAGGTTTGATAGTTAGCCACAGAAACAGACAAATATAATTGATATAGGAAATATATAAATATTATATTAACCATATATGCAGATCTTTATTGAACACCATCAGTGGGACACTGTTGCAGCTGCTTTATAAAAATTATCCCATGTAATGCTCTCAATAAACCTATAGATTTATAGTGTTATTCCCATGTTACAGAAAAGGAAATGAGTCAAATAGAGTATGAAATTTGTCCAAGCTACACATAAATTTCATGTTAACTCAACTATGCCACGTGCTGTCTATTCTGAATACTATGTGAATAGAAAAATAAATAAATGAATAAATAATTAGATAAAAGAATCAGTATTGTACTTCCCTGGTGGTCCAGTGGTTAATAATCTGCCTGCCAATGTAGAGGAAATGGGTTTGATCCCTGATTCAGGAAGACCCCACACGTCACAGAGCAACTAAGCCTGTGCTCAGCAACGACGGAGCCTGTGCTCTAGATCCTGCCAGCCAGAACTGTTGAGTCCACACGCTACAACTAGTGAAGCCCAGGTGCCTAGACACTGTGCTCTGCAACAAGAGAAGCCAACTCAATAGGAGCCCAGGAACCACAATGAAGAATAGCCCTTGCCCTGGGTGTTTGTTGGAAGGACTGACGCTGAGGCTGAAGCTCCAGTACTTTGGCCACCTCATGCAAAGAGTTGACTCATTGGAAAAGACCCTGATGCTGGGAGGGATTGGGGGCAGGCGGAGAAGGGGACGACAGAGGATGAGATGGCTGGATGGCATCACCGATTCGATGCACATGAGTTTGGGTGGACTCTGGGAGCTGGTGATGGACAGGGAGGCCTGGCGTGCTATGATTCATAGGGTCTCAAAGAGTCGGACACGACTGAGCGACTGAACTGAACTGAACCATAACTAGAGAAAACCTGCATGCAGCAATGAACACCCAGTGCAGCCAAAATAAACATAAATAAATAAATAAAATTAAAAACAACCAGATATATTCTCACCTTTAAGCAACTGACAATTTTATAATCTATGAACTCAAAACAGGCAGGACAACTGACTTATAGCATAAATAACACACTGGGTGTACATGCATGAATATACACATGTGTATGAAACAGGTGGGTACACAGACAGACTCATCTAAAATGATACCTAACAGCACAATTTAAAATACAATGGTCACAGTTCAAAATTAAATGCTCAAGTTGGAAATTTCTCCTCTCGAGGAATCGTTTTGAGTTGCCAGGCATATAGCCAAAATCTGACTGCAAATAGCTTTGCTTTATGTTCAAAGCTTTTCTTTTTACTTCCTCTATTATAAACTCCTTAACGATAGGCACAGTGCCATATAAGGACCTTGAAGTCCCTGCAATGTCTTTATTGAAGCTAATTTGAAAATATTGTTTAAATGCTGAGTACATGCATGTCTTTTTAAGAAAAAAATGGACATTTGGGTTCTGATTCTTAGCAATCCCTATCTATTTCAATCTAATGTTGGTGTTCTCTCAGCCCTAACACCTATATTCTAATTAAAATTCACACTTGTTTCAAATCCTTAATACAGATTACAGCATGCTTGTCACACAAGTGGCTTCAGTTCAGTTTTAGTCACTCAGTCATATCCAACTCTTTGCGACCCCATGGAGTGCAGCACACCAGGCCTCCCTGTCCTTCATCATCTCCCAGAGCTTGCTCAAACTCATGTCCATTGAGTCCGTGATGCCATCCAACCATCTCATCCTCTTTCATCTCTTTTTCCTCCTGCCTTCAATCTTTCCTAGCATCAAGGTCTCTTCTGATGAGTTGGTTCTTTGCATCAGGTGGCCAAAGTATTAGGAGTTTCAGCTTCAGCATCAGTCCTTCCAGTAAATATTCAGGATTGATTTATTTAGGATTGTCTGATCTCCAATGGCAACCCACTCCAGTACTCTTGCCTGGAAAGTCCCATGGACGGAGGAGCCTGGTGGGCTGCAGTCCATGGGGTTGCGAAGAGGCAGACATGACTGAGCGACTTCCCTTTCACTTTTCACTTTCATGCATTGGAGAAAGAAATGGCAACCCACTCCAGTGTTCTTGCCTGGAGAATCCCAGGGATGGGGGAGCCTGGCGGGCTGGCGTCTATGGGGTCGCACAGAGTCAAACAGGACTGAAGCGACTTAGCAGCAGCAGCAGATCTACTTACAGTCCAAGCAACTCTCAAGAGTCTTCGCCAGTACCACAGTTCAAAAGCATCAATTCTTTGGTGCTCAGCCTTTTTATTGTCCAGCTCTCATATCCATTCATGACTACTGGAAAAACCGTAGCTTTGACTAGACTGACCTTTGTTAGCAAAGTAATGTCTCTGCTTTTCAATATGCTGTCTAGGTTGGTCATAACTTTTCTTCCAAGCAGCAAGGCTGCAGCCACCATCTGCAGTGATTATTGAGCCCAAGAAAATAAAGTCTGTCACTGTTTCCATTGTTTCCCCATCTTTTTGCCATGAAGTAATTGGACCGGATGCCGTGTTCTTTGCTTTTTGAATGTTAAGCTTTAAGCCAGCTTTTTTCACTCTCCTCTTGCATTTTCATCAAGAGGCCCTTTAGTTCTTCTTCACTTTCTGCCATTAAGGGTAGTGTCATCTACATATCTGAGGTTATTGATATTTCTTCTGCAATCTTGATTCCAGATTGTGCTTCATCCAGCCCAAGATGATGTAGTCTCCATGTGAGTTAAATAAACAGGGTGACAACATACAGCCTTGACATACTAATTTCCCAATTTTGAACTATTCCATTGTTCCATGTCCGGTTCTAACTGCTTCTTCTTGACCTGCAACCAGATTTATCAGGAGGCAGGTAAGATGGTCTCTTATTCCCATCTCTTTCAAAATTTTCCACAGTTTGTCATCATCCACACAGTCAAAGGCTTTAGTGTAGTCAATGAAGCAGAAGTAGATGTTTTTCTGGAATTATTTTGCTTTTTTGATGAGCCAATGGATGTTAGCAATTTGAACTCTGGTGCTGCTGCCCTTTCTAAATCCAGCTTGTACATCTAGAAGTTCTCAGTTCATGTACTGTTGAAGACTAGCTTGGAGGATTTTTAGCATTAACTTGCTAGCATGTAAAATGAGTACAAATATGTGGTAGTTTAAACATTGTTTGTCATTGCCCTTCTTTGGGACTGAAATGAAAACTGACCTTTTCCAGTCCTTGGCCACTGCTGAGTTTCCCAAATTTGCTGGCATATTGAGTGCCACACTTTAACAGCATCGTCTTTTCAGATTTGAAATAGCTCAACTGGAATTCCATCACCTCCACTAGGTTTGTTTATAGTGATGCTTCCTAAGGTCTATTTGACTCACACTCCAAGATATCTGGCTCTAGATGAGGGATCACATTCTCGTGGTTATCCGGGTCATAAAGATCTTTTTTGTACAGTTCTTCTGGGTATGCTTGCCACCTCTTCTTAATATCTTCTGCTTCTGTTAGGTCCATATCATTTCTGTCATTTCTTGTGCCCATCTTTGCATGAAATATTCCCTTGAAAATATCTCTAATTTTCTTGAAGAGATCTCTAGTCTTTCCCATTCTATTGTTTTCCTCTATTTCTTTGCATTGATCACTTAGCAAGGCTTTCTTATCTTTCTTTGCTATTTGTTGGAACTCTGCATTCAGGTGTGCATCTTTTTGTTTCTCCTTTGTTTTTCTCTTCTTTTTTTCAGCCATTTGTAAGGCCTTCTCAGACAATCATTTTGCCTTTTTGCATTTCTTCTTTCTTGGGGATGGTTTTGATCTCTGCCTCCTGTACAGTGTCATGAACTTCCATCCATAGTTCTTCAGACACTCTTTCTATCAGATCAAACTCCTTAAATCTCTTTGTCACTTCCACTGTAAAATTGTAAGGGATTTGATTCAGGTCATACCTGAATGGCTGAGTGGTTTTCCCTACTTTCTTCAATTTAAGTCTGAATTTGGCAATAGGAATTAATGATCTGCACCACAGTCCTTTCCTGGTCTTGTTATTGCTGACTGTATAGAGCTTCTCTATCTTTGGATGCAAAGAATAGAATTCATCTGATTTCAATATAGACCATCTGGTGATATCCAGAGTCATCTCTTGTGTTGTTGGAAGAGGGTGTTTGCTATGACCTTAGAGTCATAGCAGAGTCAGAGTCTCTTAGCAAAACTCTTAGCCTTTGACCTGCTTCACTTTGTACTCTAAGGCCAAACTTGCCTGTTACTTTAGGTATCTCTTGACTTCCTACTTTTGCATTTCAGTCCCCTGTGATGAAAAGGACATCTTTTTGGGGTGTTAGTTCTAGAAGATCTTGTAGGCCTTCATAGAACCATTCAGCTTCTTCAGCATTAGTGGCTGGGGTATAGACTTGGATTACTGTCATATTGAATGGTTTGCTTTGGAAATGAATGGAGATCAAACCAAGTGGCTTCAGGGACAGTCATTTCAACCTGAACGCTAAAAGACTGGTCTAGGGTCCAGGAAAAGAAATAGAAAGTAAGAAAAGAAGTATTCCACATTTCCAGACTCTGCTGTTTTTAGGGAAGTTGCTACAAACTAAGGTTTGTTTCTTATTCACCCATCACTTCTGTCCTTCATCTTGACTGTGAACCTTCAGTCAAGTCATTAACTTCCTGGAGTCCCAATTTTATCATCTGCCAAGTGTAGGTAACTAAAGTAATCCTAATTTTGCTGGGCTGTTGCAAGCTTTATCTGTGACAATATGTGTGAAGACAAATGAAAATATCTCAAATATCTTACAAACATTTACCTATTATAAGCATATGCATTTAAATAGCATTGCTACAGCTGAGTTCATGAAGGATTGATAGAGGACTTAAGCTGAGGTGAAATCTAAGTCTCCTTGACTCCTGCATTTAAGAAGCCTGAAAGTTGGGTGATCCAGCTGGAAAGGAAAGTGACCCTCAGCATGAGGATGGAGTGAGATGCCAAAGATGGGAAGAGAGCAGGAACAGGGAGAGCCCAGGAGAGAGGCTGTTTAATGTTTGAAATCATTTCCAAGCTAAATTAGAAACATGAGTCTACATACCTGTAACTTACCTCAGTGGTATATAATCTGTAACCTGAGAGCCCCTCACAGAGAAGTAAAAATAGCAATGCTCTTCAGCAGACAGGGGCTCTGCTAAGTGAGTGAGGGTGGGCATGGGGAAGGGCAAAGGGACCCGAAAGAGAGCTCCATTCCTCTGGTACAGAGAACTCTTCCTCCTCTCTCCTCTGGGTAATGGCAGGGCGCGAGTAGCCAAAAGAGGTGACATCAAGGACGGAACAAGGCAACCTTCAGGAGAGAGGAGGTCGTGCTGCCTTCGAGTCACCCAATGCTACGACATTTCCTCCAAACTGGAATGTCATCAAGTTCTAAGACTCCCTGCTCCTGCCACTATCGAGATGAGTAAACTCATCTATGAGAGGCAAGGCTGGTACGGGCACAGAGCAGAGGAGGCTGCATCTGCAGGCATGGAGCTGGCATCCAGTGGGATGAAGCAGCAATTGGCTGAATGGTCACCCCACTTTCCACGAATACTTATTCCCTCATTGAATGAGTGCATTTGTGCAGCCCCAGAGAACAATGAAGTCCCCTCCCTCAGTTTAGGAGCCAACCCTGTGCCACACTTCATCATCAACTGTTCATATAATTGAGGAAAACTTTGTCCTTGGTTGTGCCTCTGTGTACTCAGACATTCAGTTAACTCCAACTCTTTGTGACCCCATGGACTGTAACCCGCCAGGCTCCCCTGTCCATGGAGTTCTCCAGGCAAGAATACTGGAGTGGGTTGCCATTTCCTTCTTCAGGGGATCTTCCCCACCTAGTGATCGAACCTATGTCTTCTGCATTGGCAGGCGAATTCTTTACCACTGCACCACTTATGAAGTCCCTTGTCCTTGGTTAACACCTGTTATATGGAGAAAGCAACCGAGTAGCAAGGGGATGAAGCTAATTTTTCATTCTTCACACTAAAAAATAGCACTTGGGAATGTTTTTCCACATTCTCTGGAATGATTTTAAAAAAATGAAAGCACTTTGCTGAATTCCTAATGTTGATTCAACCTTATTGGCACACACACACAACAAATGAACAGTATCATGGAAGACGTTAGATCTCAACATGGTCCAGAATTTCAAATCCTCTGAAAAATAAAGAAAACCAAACCAAAATTTTAAACTGTATAATCCATGCCCTTTGGCTAAGTAAATTTCACTCTGCTATTTCAAACAAGTTTTAGGCTTACTTTGTAAACCTCTGTTTGGTCGTGTAAATGGGCTTTGTTCATTCACTTTATAAGAACTCAAATCATCTTCCTGTCGCCATTTGAAGAAGGTAGAACCTTGTGTTCAATCTGCCTCTTCCGCATAGATGACTTACCAAAGCTTTATTTACTATGAAGAAGTCACAAAAAAGGCCCGTGAGCTCTCCCTGACTTCCCGAGAAGAATATCAAGGAACAGATAATTGGACAGAGTACAAAGAAAAAGAACTGTACCCACCTGGCCTGAAATCCTGGCTTTCCCTCACAAACTCTGTAACCCCCAGAGAGTTAAATAATGTTCTGAGCTTCATTCAGTTGCTTTTCCTATAAAAGTGGGAAGAGTAGAGCCTACTTCACTCAGTTATTTTAATGATCTTGTAGAATGGCATCTATTAAAGGCCCTAGAGCTTCACTCTCCAATAAAAAGATACTGCAAGCCATCTACGTGATTTCCAAATTTCTAGTAACCACATTTTTAACAAAGGAAATTGTAATGACAACAGCAAATTCTATTTACTCCAATATATTTGAAATATCATTTCTGGACTTAATCAATAGAAAAACTTATGTCAAGGCAGTATTTTACATTCATTTTCCTATTAAATCTTCAAAAGCTAATGTGTCATTTACACTTACAACAAATCTCAATTCAGACATTAATTTCTAATAGAAAACACTTCACCCATATTTGCATTTCTTTAAACTCATATGAAATAAAAACAGGTTCACATACCAAAGTTTTTCTAGAAGTACTTAAGCTTTCCAAAATCAAATCAAGTATCAGTGCTTTAAATTTAAAACAAAATTAAATAAAATAGCAAAGTCAATTTCTTAGTCATACCAGCCCCCTTTCAAGTGCTCAATACCCGCATGTAACTAGGGGTTGCTGCACTGAACTATGAAGCCATAAAGAATGTCCAACACTCAGTAAGTGTTCAAGGAATGGAATATTTTCATCTATCCACTAATATCTGATTCTTCTGTTTTCTCAGCCCTGAAGTTGCAACTTTGCGAGAAGTATAAACAACATTTATAACTGGCTTCTCTAAGTTGAGAACCAAAGATTGAGGCACTATCATTCCTGTTTGTCATCCCACGTTATTACTCAGAATGGTCTTCTGAAACTGTAGCCATTAAGTTACTCTAGCATTTTCTTTTTTTAACTGCATTTCTGTTAGCTTTACCACTCCTACTCACCCTCCTGGCTTCTTCCTTCTCAAGTATTTCCATTGTGTACAAAATATGAACACACTAAAGAATCAGCTTCACCCAAAGATCACACTTTGAAAATTCATGAAATCTGGGCTAAAAAAAGTATCCCTGGGCCACTCAATAGAATCTGTAATTCACTCAAAAAAAAAAAAAAAAACAACGAAAATTAAAATTTTACCAAGAACTATTTGAATGCTACAACTGTTAGTCTGAAGCTATCCATTCCATGGATACAGTTCCTGCTTTTAAGAATGCAGGTTGCTAAAAAGACTTCATTCTTTATTTTTCAAGGATAAAGAAAGTTGAGAAAGAGAAATAGATGATTCAACAGTTTAGGCCAAGGCATCAGCTCATTCTGTAATCAATGTTTGTGGTTCTTGCAAGGACTTTATACTTCAAGTTTTAAGGACCCTGACACTTTCTTTAGATCT
Source organism: Capricornis sumatraensis (assembly GCF_032405125.1). NCBI lineage: Eukaryota > Metazoa > Chordata > Mammalia > Artiodactyla > Bovidae > Capricornis > Capricornis sumatraensis. The sequence continues at coordinate 38,720,019 of NC_091074.1, read as the reverse complement.
CTTGAAAAGATGCCAAGCTCTCAGATGTTCCAAAATGCATGGCACCATGGTTCGTATCTTCCTGTTCTTGTTCAGTCGCTTAGCCTTCTCCAACTCTTTGCGACCCATGAACTGCAGCATGCCAGGCCTCCCTGTCCTTCACAACCTCCGGGAGTTTGCTCAAACTCATGTCCATTGGGTCAGTGATGCCATCCAACCATCTCATCCTCTGTCATCTCCTTCTCCTGCCTTCAATCTTTCCCAGCATCAAGGTCTTTTCCAGTGAGTCAACTCTTTGCATCATGTGGCCAAAATATTGGCACTTCCGCTTCAGCATCAGTCCTTCTGATGAATATTCAGGACTGATTTCCTTTAAGATTGTCTGGTTTGATCTCCTTGCAGTCCAAGGGACTCTCAAGAGTCTTCTCCAACACCACAGTCAAAAAGCATCAATTCTTTGGAGATCAGCCTTTTTATTGTCCAGCTCTCACATCCATACATGACTACTGGAAAAACCATGGCTTTGACTATATGGACCTTTGTTGGCAAAGTAACATCTCTGCTTTTTAATATGTTGTCTAGGTTGGACATAGCTTTTCTTCCAAGGAGCAAGCATCTTTTAATTCCGTGGCTGCAGTCACTATCTGATTTTTGAGCCCAAGAAAAAAAGTCTGTCACTGTTTCCATTGTTTCCCCAAATATTTGCCATGAAGTGATGAGACAGGATGCCATGATCTTAGTTTTCTGAATGTTAGTTTTAAATCAGCCTTTTCATCCTCCTTTTTCACTTTCATCTAGGGACTTTTTAATTCCTCTTTGCATTATATCTTCCTAGATGAGATGAGTATCTGCTGTTGCTGCCTACCCAGCATCCCTTCTTCATGTCCCTGGTACCATCTTCCTGACAGCTTTTGGGAGGAATGAACCTTCCACTGACTGTAGCCTTGTGAGGCTTTCAACTTCTTACATACTGCTGCTAAATCACTTCAGTCATGTCCGACTCTGTGTGACCCATAGACGGCAGCCCACCAGGCTCCCCCGTCCCTGGGATTCCCCAGGCAAGAACACTGGAGTGGGTTGCCATTTCCTTCTCCAATGCATGAAAGTGAAAAGTGAAAGTGAAGTCGCTCAGTCGTGTCCGACTCTTAGCGACCCCGTGGACTGCAGACTACCAGGCTCCTCCATCCATGGGATTTTCCAGGCAAGAGTATTGGAGTGGGGTGCCATCTTACATACTATCTGTGAACAAATATGTTTTTGACTCAAATTAAACCAACCAGGTTCTCTTTCCTTGAAATCTGAATCCTAAGCAAAGTGTTACAAGAATGTTACAAAGAATGTTCTGAGGATGTTCAAATGGCTAGCTCTCTTTTATCCTGACATCTTGACATTTTGACTTTGAAGAGTTTCTCCAGGAGTTGTGCCAGTAGACCCTCAAAGCTTCCATGCTTCTTCTCCATTCCAAGGACTGGTCTGAGTCTTCAGCTTTTTCTTGAATCCCACAGCCCCACAGCCTTCAATAAATTCATTTCTTTTGTTTCTGACGTTACCTAGAGTAGGTCTGTTGCCTGAACTCAAGCATGCCTGATTGGAATAATAGGTAATGTTCTATTATAGAATATGAAGTCTCTCAGGTCTAGGCCTGCTTGGCCAAAATGAACTCGCTGCTCTTTCTCCAATCATGCAGACAGAGAGATGCCCATTAATGAGCTCATGAAGTTGAGTAATAATTTCAGACAATTGCTTTTCAGTCTCCCTAGAGCTCTAATTAGAATCATTTATTTGTCTTCAATTCAGGCAACCTTTGCTGTGGAGGTGAGGATACTTGAAGGACATGGGGAGGATCTTCACATTATTTTGGTCTGAGAAAAAGCCTTCAGAATGATGCTGAAAACTTCGTAGAATACAGCCACACTGCTAAGCAATAGTGAGCTAGACCACAAGTAAATATTTTTCCCACTTTCAGGGCAAATGGTCTGCATATGGAACTCCTCGCTTATGTTACACCTCCTTGCTACTGTTCATTTTTTCTACCTTGGTAGTTACATTAGGATGTCATAGAGCTTTAAGATGTCTATACCATCTGGAACCATCAAAAATGTAACAACTGAATATAAATAACAGTCTACCAGAAAAACACTCACAAGTACTGGCTTCTGTACATAGAATGTAGTGAAACAGTTAATGGTGGGAAGATATTCATGTGCTCAGAGAAAATACAGGCCTAATTGTTCTACAAAGCACAGCAGGAAATGACTGTCAGAAGTTATATACAGTACAGGGTACAAGCTAGTTTTTCAGCCTTCTACGTTACCAAATATCATTATAAAATTGAATCTCATCATTCTAGAGCTATTCCCTGATCCCATTTACTTTTCTTCAGAAAAATTTTCCCCCTCTGTGGCATTAGTAACAGCACCCATATTTCAACCTTCTATGTTAATCTCAAGATCAAGCCACAGCTTCTACACCTTTCTCATTAGCTAAAGAGGTGCTTGGGATCAACTGTGCTTTGACACTTTCTTCCAATCTATTATCCTTGCCTTCATAATAAATATGCATTTGGAAGTTTCATAAATTCTTTCTGGTCATTCTGGTCCCATTTGAAATCGTCAAGTTATAATTTGTAGAGCAGAAGCCCAGTAACCTATAAAGGTGACTCAAATAACAGCCACATAGATTTGAGTTAGGCGGTAGAAGAGTCCTGCCCAGTAAGTCTTCTACTGTATTCATGCATCTCATGCTTTAGTCCCATTCATGGTGACTAATGTGGGATGACCTTTTAATATTAGAAAAAAACCTTTACAGAATGGTGTATCTAAAGCACTTTGTAGAAAGATAAAGTACTTGCGTATTCACCTTGGGAAAATGAGTAGTTGACTTCATTACTACTTGTCAAAAATCATGAAGGATCTGAGATTTCACTCTACTGGCAAGCTAACAAATTAGCCTGCCACAGTTTTAGGAATACTGGCAGAATACACAAGATTCACGCTGAGTCAGAAACAAAGAACTCTGTTATTTGTAGCACACATCAATGTCAAGAACAATATATCTGTAACAGTTCTCCTGAACCTCAAATATCACAGAATGACATAGATGGGCCCAGTGGGCTATATTACAGAAAAGGAACCCTGATCTCAGGGAACTCTCATGTTTTATAATGGGCGGTAGGCATGCCTGCCCTCTAGGCATGGTCTGGAGAGAACGTCATGTTTATCATACTGAACTGTAAGGAAACGTGCCCCTCAATCAGCAGCAAGCTACTGTATCTTCTAAGACTGCTCACTATACAAACATCTTTATAAACAGGGTTCAGAGTCAAGACAATCAGTGCCTCTGTGTGCAAAACACACAGAAACACGAGAGGCCCAAGAGAGGATTGTCTCGTGTTACTGACCTACATTCAATGTTCTGAAAAATTTTAGAGACCCATGACTTGGTCTTCCCACTCCAGACATCGTGATCTGAGATATAATTGTCACAAGGATCCATCTGACTCTGGAATCTCCTTGAGAATAACTGCAAAGCTTATTTCCTTCAGTTTGAGACATTAAATGTGTGATTGTAAAAGACTGACCCCACTCTACTGAATTAACTGTATTTGACTTACTGAAAGTGTAGATATACTTGCCATTTACCCTAAACAGCATGGCACTCACTGTGGTGAGTACTTTGTGTACATTATTTTACTAAACCTTTATAAAAATCTCAGTGTTATCTTCACTGTTGATATGTTAAAAAAAAAAGCTTCAATGACTAAAACACCCAATGTAACAAGTAAATGGCAAGATTGGGATTTGAATTGAGGTCTGGCCAACCCAATTTGGGTGCTTTACTGCCTCTCCAAATAGCTGCTGCTGCTAAGTCACTTCAGTCATGTCCGACTCTGTGCGACCCCATCAATGGCAGCCCACCAGGCTCCCCCGTCCATGGGATTCTCCAGGGAAGAACACTGAAGTGGGTTGCCATTTCCTTCTCCTCCAAATAGCTACTTAGTGCTTAAATATATGTGTACACATGGAAAAAAAATCATAAAGTCATCAATACAATGAGAATCTGTCCTTAACTATCAATCTCATCTTTCTAAAGTATTGGTTAAACTCTTAATTGGAATCAGTCCATCTCATATCTTAGTTCTGCAACTCAAGACTGACCTATAATTAAAGATCCTTACTTACCATCATTTCTAAACCCTCAGGGCTGACAATGAAATTCCACCAAAAAGATTTGCCCGATCAAAAGTGCTACCATATCTTATACTCCAGAATAAGAACTAGGCTCTCTTAGATTTTGGGCCAAAATCAACTTGCTGATTTTTCTTGACTAGTACAGATATGATAATAGTAAAGTGATAAAATTTGATAGTTTGGATTTTATGTTATATGTTAATCATCTTTGACCTGCGAGCCTACATCCCTTCTGATCTATACTAGCTCCCTGGAACCAATCAATTTTTTGTCTAAGAGGTAACATCTCTAATCAAAAGTTAACCTTGTATTGGAAATTGAGAATGGAGTAGGTGACACCACCACAATACGACTCTTCATTACAAAAAAGAAAAAAAAATCAACAGAAACTGGTTCCAAACCTTGATTAAACAGGGAGAGTATTCATCAAACTAATTTATCACTAATTTTAACATCAGATCATACTGACTCAAGGTCAGAAGGGACAAACACACACCATTCCAGGCAAAAGATGAAGATCGTTGTTTCAAAGAACAAGTCCTGTGCTTTGATAAGAGAAGAAATATTATTTTGTCAATATAGAGGGTCTTGACTTCCAGAAAAAAAATTATTTCCCTTTAAGAAAATATTTGATAGCTCCACTAGTAAGGAAGCCAGCAGGTACCTGTTGGAAAGTTTTAAGAGAAACTTGAATTTGCTTCCATGCTTACCCTCACTCCAATACTTTGGCCACTTGATGCAAAAAACTGACTCATTTGAAAAGACCCTGATGCTGTGAAAGATTGAAGGTGAAAGGAGAAGGGGACAACAGGGAACGAGATGGTTGGATGGTATCACCAACTCAATGGACATGAGTTTGAACTGGTAGTGGATAGGAAGGCCTGGCGTGCTGCAGTCCACAGGGTCACTAAGAGTTGGACATGACTGAGCAACTGAACTGGACTGAACTGAACTTACCCTCAGTTGGCTTCCCTGGTGGCTCAGAGGGGAAGGATCTGTCTACAATGCGGGAGACTGGGGTTTGATTCTTGGGTCAGGAAGATCCCCTGGAGAAGGAAATGGCAACCCACTCCAGTATTCTTGCCTGAAGAATCCCATGGACAGAGGAGCCTGTTAGGCTGCAGTCCACAGGTTCACAAAGAGTCAGATGTGACTGAACAACTTCACTCACTTCACTCTTACACTCACTCACAGGACTGAAGTCCATCCTTCTTTGTCCTCCTCCCACCCTGGAGGACAGCAAGAAGTAATTCCCCCCTCACTAAAGCCCAGAGTACTCAAAAAGCAGAAAAACTTTGTGCTATGGAAGAAGAGGTAATTTCTCTAGGGAACTGTTAGAACAGAGCCTTGCAAAGTGGGCATGCGGAGTGTGAGCACAAACCATAAGGCAGGAGAGCCTGGTTGGGAGTATAGGGAACTCCCAGAAAGCCATCATCATCTCCTTGCAAAGACCTATGGCTCTGGGAGATATCCTTTTAGATAGAAAATTGAGCGGGTTAGATCTATAATCTTTGTTTCTCCGATAGTATAACATTTCTCTGAAATTAGGTTAGACTCAGTAATTAACCTTGTTGTGCCTATGAATTGTAACCAATGAACTGAGATTGAATAATAGTACTCACCCCCCCACCCACATTTCTTCCTGCATTTAAATGGAGAAGGTGACTGTACTTCTCAGATGGTCCAAAGTCACAGTCAATAGTAAGGACCCTCGATCCTGCAGTCATGTTCTTCAGGGAATAGCAGATGATTATTCCCAAGTCTTGTGAAGGCAGTTTTGGCAACAAGGCTCACTGACCTCTAGGCTACATCTGCAAGGCTCAAAATTCAACTTTGAAAGTGCATTGTGTAATTGGTATTGCTGTAAGCCTTTCTGTTTGCCATTGCATTAATTTCTGTTAGTATTGGACTTGCAAAGTGGTGAAACCCAGAAATGATGGGAAACAAATGCTCCTTCTTCCAACGGAGGACACTCTATAGATCTATTTGCCCTTTGCCAGGAAGAAAGTAGCTTTCAGACAGAGTTCTTGATTCTCTGAGATATTTTGTTTAATTGCTTCATGTAAAATGGTATACATGTGTGTGTGGATTTTACAAAACTAAGATGAATCATTGACATATACACACTACTATATATAAAATGCTTCCCAGATGGCTCAGTGGTAAAGAATCTGCCTGCCAATGCAGGAGACATGGGTTTGGTCCCTGGATTGGGAAGATCCCCTGGAGGAGGAACCGGAAACCCACTCAACTCCAATATTCTTGCCTGGAAATCTCCATGGACAGAGGAGCCTGGCCGGCTGCAGTCTATGGGGGTGCAAAGAGTCAGACACAACTGAGTGACTAAGCGCAAGCGCACACATAAAATAGGTAACTAATAGAAACCTACTCTACAGTGCAGGGAACTCTACTCAATACTCTGTACGGACCTATATGGGAAAAGAGTCTAAAAAAGAATGAATATATGTAGATGTATAACTGATTCACTTTGAGAGACAGCAGAAACACAATATTGCAAATCAACTGTACTCCTATAAAGATCAAAAACAAAACTAGAATGAATCAATAAAGGAAACAATAATGAAGACAGGGGGCTACTATTTAAAGTTCTCTTGTTATCTGCTTTATTTATGTATATTTAATAGTTTAACCACACATTTGTGTTTCAAATTGGAGTGTTAATCAAAGGAACAGAGGTTCAGAAATTTTAGATCGTGTGCCCAAATTCATGTAACTAGGGGAGCCCTAGGATTTAAACCGTGGTCTGAGTCCAAACCCCACACTAGTTCTACACCTGTTTGAATGTACTTTGTAAATCATAGACAATAAACATCTCTTGAAGATGGGTTCTCATGAATTTATCTTTGGAGAGTTTTTAAGGAAACAGAGAAGAGAGGTTTGAAGCTGGGGGAATAAAATGATTTCTGAAATACATGTATATATATCTCAGCCTCCCTCCAGATAAGGGCATGCTTGAACTCTATAGTAAATACTTTTAACAAAAACATTCCAGATCATGGCCAGTTTTTCCCTCAAGAAAACCAATCCTTACTAAAAGAACTTCAGGGGCATATCAGGTGACCTGACATTTCTAACCCAGGACAAAATCAGCAGAATCTAGGGCCAGGGACAGGTATGAGAGCATGAGGAGCAGTGTTGTTCCCAGATCTTTTCACCAGGCGTGGAGGTGTCACACAATCCTACAGTTAGCAATATTTAATTACTAGCCACCAGGGTCCTGGAGATCATTAACATACAAATAATTGTTCAGATGTGCACATCAACAGCCAGGTGGTGAAAAACAGACATGATGAAAAACCAGAAGACAATGAACAAAGTTTCTAAATAAAAGCACTGGGGGAGGGTGGCTCGCAGTCTGAGGGAGAAGCCAGGAATGCACAGTTATCTTCTCATTTCCCCAGCATGCAACTTAAGATGTCAGTGAAACACTGCCCATTCTCCCCAGGATCTCTGCTCTGTTCACTGCAGACTTTCCACAGGCTGAGCCGAGAGATGAGGGCGGTCCTTAAGGAGAGGTGATGGTAACCAGCCAAGGCTCCATGCCAGTCTGGAAAGGAGCTCCAAAGAGTTTCTCTCCAATGGTTCCATGGAAAATGTATGGACCCCAAAAATATCCCAAAGGGGATTATGGAATGTGCATACCATGAAACACTTCACTTGATCTCAAAGTTCTCGTTAATTATTGACTGGTTACTATATGCCAGGTGTTCTGCTAGGTTCTTCTTGTGCTACATAAAAATATCTCATCTTCACAGACACACACTCACACACACAAAACCAAAAAAAAAAAAAAAAAACAACTAAATAGGTTATTACTATTCTCCTTTTATCCATTAGGAAACTGAGTCTCAGAGAGATTAAGAACCAAAATAAAAGAACCAGTTAGGGGTGTAACTGGGTTTCCAATCCCGGTTAGTTTGATTCCACAGCCTGTGCATGTTCCAAGAAACCAACAGCTTCCTGCTAGTGGGGAATTGCAGTCAGATGTGGAGGTTGGTTAGATTACCCTTAAGTTTTGTATTAAAACTCTTTAAACTAAAGACATTAATAAATGCACCCGTAGTTGCACATTTTCAAACATTAGTGATGAGAGGATATTTTCCAAACCTGTAAGGAATCTTCTTTCTTAATGGCCATGGGGATGAAGCCAGCCAGGTCTGGGGACTGAATCTCTGGGTGTGTATAATCTGCACCAAGAAGGTAATGAGCTTTGAGCCAAGTATTTGCAAAAAGAGAAAAACATATCTTTTCCTTTAAAAGTCTGACACCAGCTCTCTCTTCAAGGCGGGTGGCATAGATTCACGTCAAAGAACTGTGAGCCTCCTCCACCTGGTGGTTTTGGGCTCCACTTGATTAAGGCATCATCACACCCCACCTGTTTCCTCTCAAGAATGAGTAGAGTTCCTGGTTCTGGCCAGCCACTCCACTTCTCTATCTAAACCACATTCCAAGCAAATCCTGGAATAGATGTCCTGAGGAGCCCGTGCCCTTTTCTCCTTTGTGTGCTTGGTGTCATGGAAGGATCCAAAGTCCTTTCAGAGATGAACCTGGCCTCCTGTCCGGGTGTTCCAGTCACACCAGCCATCTCCCCAAGTCCAAACATGCCACACAATTAATTCCCCACAGTTTAATTTGTACACACTGTTTCTTCCCATTGAGTGCCCAAACGCTGTCTCCATTGAATAAAACCAAACACATTTATTTTATTTTTAAGCATCAAACTGTACATTTTCCCTCTGTTGAATTTGGAGAATTTGGTTCGGAGCTGTGACCCAAAACTAGTCCTTGGGACCCACCACAGAGGAGAGCAAGAAAAAACTCCAGAAGAAGACTGCAATCAAATTGAAAGAAAGCAAGGACAAACTACCTTCCTATCTACCATTACACTCTGTGGTGGGGAAAACTAGGATAATTTAATTTGGGGTTTGGATTTTCTCTGATAACCAGGGACCAGGGATCATTTTCCAGCTGGCTGCATGAATGTGTATCAAACCTAGAAATGTGGCAGTTTGAGGTCTGCTCATTAATTTATATGTAAGTTTTTACCAAGAAATTTATAACTTTGACTTATTGCTTTACAGCTTTAATATTTCAGGGATATCTGGAAAAAATGTGTAAGTGTTATAGTATAGGGGAACAGTACACAGAATGCCATGTTCAAAAGTTTAAAATAACAGGTAACAATTATTCAGCACTTACCAAATGCCAGACACCATTCTATGCACTTCAGAGAGTGACTTATTTATTCCTCATCCAATGAGGCAGGTGCTATACTTACCCCCATGATATAGCTTAGGCAACTGAGGCACACAGAGATTAAATCCATGCCCCAAAGCCATGGTCAGCTGAGATTCTAAGCCTGGTGTCGAGGACAGGGTTTTTATAGTTAATATTGCGTATCTCAAGTCTTTGAGGTTTAGATCCTCCAACATTACACTACAGTTAGTTTCTCTTCTGCTCGTGTGTCCTGTGATCTGATGACGACCAAGTAATTATTAGCAACAACAAGGGTAGGTTGAGTATGGTTATTTGTTCACCAATTCACCCTGTAAGTCAGTTAACACTAACCCACTGGCAATTCCATGCCAGGCATATGAGAGACAAAAATGAGAACACACAGTTCAGGTTGTAAGAACCTCAGCCAACTGGGGAACAATAAGCAGTATACAGTTTATAACTAATTGGATCACTCCACTTCCTCTTTTCTTGCCTCTCTCCCACCTTCCAAGCCCCTCTGATTTTAGCATGACTCCAGTAATACAACATTGTGAGCACTGCTGGAAAAAGACCACTTGATAGAAAAAGAGCCCAATTCCACTGTCTTTTATAAGGCAGATTCTCATCCAAACACACACTTGTTTTCATGCCGGGCTCATTGGTACTGGATTTGCATTGAGCATTCTATTCATAGTAACTTGCAAAACAGGCATCATCAGCTATCAGTTTTTAGAGAAGGAAACTCAGGGAAGCTCAGGTGAGTTGGACAGCTTTCTGAGGTGATGGTAAGTCAAAGAGCCAGGAGTCACCTGAAAGTAAAATCCCAAATCTTTCTGCCAGGCTATCTTGCCTCTTCTTTACACATCTCTATGTATCCAGTCTTTTTTCTTGAATATGGTTTTGGCTTTGAACATCGGCTTCCTTCCCTTCTGTGGTCAGACTGAACAAACTCCTGTGGTACAGAGCATTTAACATTGGACTGACCTGGAAGGGAACTGCAGTCTGCTTTGCCAGCCTGAAGCCGCCAGATTCCCTTCTTCTCTCATCTGAGGCCCACCCTGCCCCCCTTTGAGATTTACAGAGCCAAGTATACCTCCCAGGCAGCAGGCAGCTGCAGCCAGACCCAAGTCTTTGTGAGAAAGAGGCCTGTGCCTGTGTGTATGTGGAAACAGGGAATGAGTCTTCTGCCCACGCCCCTAGTCCACCAGCATGGCTTTGGTCCCATATCCTGTCACTTCTTCAACTTAGGACCACCATACAGTGCAGCCTGACCCCCAAGCATCCTGTCCTCTTCCTCCACAGAACATCCTCACAGCCAGGAGCTCCCTCTCAGAGAGGCTGGGGCTAGGGAAAATGGTGTAGGCCAACCCACTCTACCCATTCTGCTCTCAGGTAGAGCAGTGTAGACTGGCTTTCCTGTTTGGACTGCTTCCTACAAATTTCCACATCATTCCCTACTTCAACAGCTTTTATCCAACCCTGGAAGGCACTCAGAAAACCTTATCCTTGTTCAAACTTCCCACTTAAATATGAAAAGATGGGGCTGTCATCTTGTTTAGACTGAAATCCTGTTCTTCAATTATATTCTTTATAGCATTTAGCCTAATAATCAAGCTGGAAGCATCAGAGTCTAGTTATAAACATACAAAATGAATGACTACCTACAAAATGAAAACCACTGCAGATGGTGACTGCAGCCACGAAATTAAAAGACACTTGCTTCTTGGAAGAAAAGCTATGACCAACCTAGACAACATATTAAAAAACAGAGATATTACTTTGCTGACAAAGGCCTATATAGTCAAAGCTATGGTTTTTCCAGTAGTCATGTATGGATGTGAGTTGGACTATAAAGAAAGTTGAGCAACAAAGAATTGATGTTTTTGAACTGTGGTGTTGGATAAGTCTCTTGAGAGAAGGATATCAAATCAGTCAATCCTAAAGGAAATCAACCCTGAATATTCATTGGAAGGACTGATGATGAAGCTGAAGCTCCAATATTTTGGCCACCTGATATGAAGAGCTGACTCATTGGAAAAGACCCTGATGCTGGGAAAGATTGAAGGCAGGAGAAGAATGGGACAACATAGGATGAGATGGGTGGATGGCATCACTGACTCAATGGACATGAGTTTGAGCAAGCTCTGGGAATTGATAATGAATGGGGAAGCCTGGTATGCTACAGTCCACTGAGCAACTAAACTGAATTGAACTGAACTAAGGAGAAAGGAAAAGGCTGCTCATTACAAGAAAGGTGAGAAATGGCCCTGGTCCACTGTACCTTGAACTTATCCTAAACAATGAATTCTGCTTTTTGCCATGACCTGGGTCTCCCTCTGCAAGACTCTCAGTTTCAGAGGTGTACTGATTCGTGAGTTTGTGCTTTTACACTTACACACACACACACACACACACACTCTCTCTCTCTCTCTCTCTCTCTCTCTAATTCCTTTCAAAGGGTGGAAAAACATGTGTACTATTCAGGTCTGACATTTCTTAAGTGCATGTGATTGTTGTAGGGAATTCAAACACTGTCTCAACAAACCCTCAGAATGACAGTTACATCCATATTAAAAATAAAGAATCTGCACCTCAGTAATGTCAATAACCCACCAATGTACCAAATACATATACACAGAATAAGAGTCAGGACTGGAGATTTAAATAGAAGCCAGTGCTATTGACCATCTTAAAGTACTGCCAGTCCGGCCACAAAACAGAATGACCTGGTCCAATCAGAAGTGAAACAGAAAAGTACAAGGGAATTGGCATTTGCTGAGGACTAAAATGAACTGGGACGGGTAAATTTAACTCAGATGACCATTATATTTACTACTGTGGGCAGGAATCCCTTAGAAGAAATGGAGTAGCCATCATGGTCAACAAAATAGTCCAAAATGCAGTACTTGGATGAAATCTCAAAAACGACAGAATGATCTCTGTTCATTTCCAAGACAAACCATTCAATATCACAGTAATCCAAGCCTATGCCCCAACCAGTAATGCTGAAGAAACTGAAGTTGAATGATTCTATGAAGACCTACAAGACCTTTTAGAACTAACACCCAAAAAAGATGCCCTTTTCATTATAGGGGACTGGAATGCAAAAGTAGGAAGTCAAGAAACACCTGGAGTAACAGGCAAATTTGGCCTTAGAATATGGAATGAAGCAGGGCAAAGACTAATACAGTTTTGCCAAGAGAACTCGCTGGTCATAGCAAACACCCTCTTCCAACAACACAAGAGAAGACTCTACACATGGACATCACCAGATGGTCAACACTGAAATCAGATTGATTATATTCTTTGCAGCCAAAGATGGAGAAGCTCTATACAGTCAGCAAAAACAAGACCGGGAGCTGACTGGGGCTCAGATCATGAACACCTTATTGCCAAATTCAGACTCAAATTGAAGAAAGTAGAGAAAACCACTAGACCATTCAGGTATGACATAAATCAAATCCCTTATGATTATACAATGGAAGTGAGAAATAGATTTAAGGGCCTAGATCTGATAGATAGAGTGCCTGATGAACTCTGGAATGAGGTTCATGACATTGTATAGGAGACAGGGATGAAGACCATCCCCATGGAAAAGAAATGCAAAAAATCAAAATGGCTGTCTGGGGAGGCCTTACAAATACCTGTGAAAAGAAGAGAGGTGAAAAGCAAAGCAGAAAAGGAAAGATAAAAGCATCTGAATGCAGAGTTCCAAAGAATAGCAAGGAGCGATAAGATAGCCTTCCTCAGCAATCAATGCAAATAAATAGAGGAAAACAATAGAATGGGAAAGCCTAGAGATCTCTTCAAGAAAATGAGAGATACCAAGGGAACATTTCATGCAAAGATGGGCTCAATAAAGGACAGAAATGTTATGGACCTAACAGAAGCAGAAGATATTAAGAAGAGGTGGCAAGAATACACAGAAGAACTGTACAAAAAAGATCTTCACAACCAAGATAATCACAGAGGTGTGATCACTCACCTAGAGCCAGACATCCTGGAATGTGAAGTCAAGTGGGCCTTAGAAAGCATCACTATGAACAAAGCTGGAGGTGATGGAATTCCAGTTGAGCTCTTTCAAATCCTGGAGGATGATGCTGTGAAAGTGCTGCACTCAATATGCCAGCAAAAATGTCAGCAGTGGCCACAGGACTGGAAAAAGGTAAGTTTTCATTCCAATCCGAAACAAAGGTAATGCCAAAGAATGCTCAAACTACCACACAATTGTAGTCATCCCACACGCTAGTAAAGTAATGCTCAAAATTTTCCAAGCCAGGCTTCAGCAATACGTGAACCGTGAACTTCCAGATGTTCAAGCTGGTTTTAGAAAAGGCAAAGGAACCAGAGATCAAATTGCCAACATCTGCTGGATCATGGAAAAAGCAAGAGAGTTCCATAAAAACATCTATTTCTGCTTTATTGACTATGCCAAAGCCTTTGACTGTGTGGATCACCATAAACTGTGGAACATCCTGAAAGAGATGAGAATACCAGACCACCTGACCTGCCTCTTGAGAAATCTATATGCTGGTCAGGAAGCAACAGTTAGAACTGGACATGGAACAACAGACTAGTTCCAAATAGGAAAAGGAGTACGTCAAGGCTGTATATTGTCACCCTGCTTATTTAACTTATATGTAGAGTACATCATGAGAAACACTGGGCTGGAGGAAGCACATGCTGGAATCAAAATTGCCAGGAGAAATATCAATAACCTCAGATACACAGATGACACCAGCCTTATGGCAGAAAGCGAAGAGGAACTAAAGAGCCTCTTGATGAAAGTGAAAGAGGAGAGTGAAAAAGTTGGCTTAAAGCTCAACATTCAGAAAATGAAGATCATGGCATCCAGTCCCATCACTTCATGGGAAATAGATGGGGAAAGAGTGCAAACAGTGTCAGACTTTATTTTTCTGGGCTCCAAAATCACTGCAGATGGTGACTGCAGCCATGAAATTAAAAGACACTTACTCCTTGGAAGAAAAGTTATAACCAACCTAGATAGCAGATTCAAAAGCAGAGACATTACTATGCCAACAAATGTCCGTCTAGTCAAGGCTATGGTTTTTCCTGTGGTCATGTATGGATGTGAGAGCTGGACTGTGAAGAGAGCTGAGCACCAAGAATTGATGCTTTTGAAGTGTGGTATTGGAGAAGACTCTTGAGAGTCCCTTGGACTGCAAGAAGATCCAACCAGTCCATTCTGAAGGAGATCAGCCCTGGGATTTCTTTGGAAGGAATGACGCTAAAGCTGAAACTCCAGTACTTTGGCCACCTCATGAGAAGAGTTGACTCATTGGAAAAGACTCTGATGCTGGGAGGGATTGGGGGCAGGAGGAGAAGGGGACGATAGAGGATGAGATGGCTGGATGGCATCACTGACTCGATGGACGAGAGTCTGAGTGAAGCCTGGGTGTTGGTGATGGACAGGGAGGCCTGGTGTGCTGCAATTCATGGGGTCGCAAAGAGTTGGAAATGACTGAGTGACTGAACTGAACTGAACTGAACTGAGGACCTACTGTAGTAGTGTAGTCAACATATGATTGGTTCCAAATTATCTACACTTGCAGGATAAGGTTTTATGGCATCCAAGTGTCAAATTCCCCTAAGGTTTTGTGACATCCTAGGAATGAGAAGATTTGGGGTCCAAACCAGATCTGTGTGATTCCTAAGTTAGTTCTTCCTAATGAAGGAGTTGTGACCAAGGTCATAGCTGACTTCGACTGAGGTAGTTTATTAGGTGGAAGGCTCTCTCTGCTCCCATATTTCTTCCACACCAACCTCAGGGATCCAGTCACAGGAGACAGGATTTACCCTACCTTTTTTGGCTAAATTATGAATTTCTTGAGAGTATGCGTCATTTCCTTGACAACTCCTAGTATATTGTCTGAAGCTAAAATGAGCTCAAATAAATACTGTGTGAATGAATAAATGAATATGTATTTCTGAAAGTATTAACATTTTATATCCCATATCTGTATGCAAGTTTTCATTAAGTCGACCCCTTGATTACCTGTATCACATTCATCTCACATGCTTGAAAAAAAATGATGCATCAACACATCCCAGATCTCATGAATCAGAATCCTTGAACTGAATCTCATGAATGTCTGCATTTTAAGAGGTGATGATTCCAAAGCTATGAAGTTGGTGACATTTGCAGGGGGACAAATAAGCTGAGCAAAAATTTCCTTTGGGAAATGGGAAGTTGGAGTAAGCCTCACGTCTCCCCTCCTTGGACTGGTCTCACAAAGGGGTAAAGGAGAGTGGAAAAGGGAACGTCTATGTTCACATCTAACCTGTGCCCAAGCTGATAAGAAGGGTGGAATATTGGTAGATTTCCTTGAGGTATTTTTAAAATTAATTATTTTAATATCTTAATTTTGAGTATAACTGATTTATGTTTTGTTAGTTCAGGCATATATAGCAAAGTGATTCCATTATATATGTATTCATTTATTTTTTAGATTCTTTCCTCACATAGGTTATCACAGAATATTGGGTAGAGTTCCCTGTGCTATAGAATAGGTTCTTATTTGTTACCTACTTTATATTAATGTGTAGTACTGTCTGTCTGTTCATCCCAAGATCTTGATTTAGCCTGTTCCCCTATGTTTCCTATTTGGTAAACATGTTTGTTTTCAATATCTGTAATTCTGCTTATATTTTGCAAATATGTTCATTTTCAAATTTTTTAAAAAATCAGAATCCACACAAGTGATACCATATAATATTTGTCTTTCTCTGACTTACTTCACTTAGTATGGTAATATCTAGGTCCGTCCATGTGGCTGTAAATGTCATTATTTTATTCTTTTTCAGGGCTGAGTGATACTCCATTGTATATATGTATCACATCTTCCTTATCCATTCTTCTGTCACTGGACATTTTGGTTTCTTCCATGTCTTGGCTATGGTAAATACTGCTACAATGAACACTGGGGGTATGTATCCTTTTGAATTATGATTTTCTCCAGATATATGCCTGGAGTGAGATTGCTGTATCATATAGTAGTTCTATTTTTAGTTCTTTAAGGTAACTCCACACTGTTCTCCTTAGTGGTTGCACCAATTTATATTTCCACCAAAAGTATGTGATGGTTCCCTTTTCTCCACACCCTCTCCAGCATTTATTTTTTGTAGCTTTGATGTATTTTTAAATCTTTTTCAACCCTAGTTTATGTTTTAAGTACATCATGATTTTGATGAAAAGATGCATATATGCAATTTGAAAAGTCTTATAAAAAGGCACTTAGCCATTCTATTTCATATCTTCCATATCCTTCTCCCTAGAGGTAACCACTTTTAACTTTTAAACTTATATCTTTAAAAATATGTCTCTATTTCTCTAGAACCACATGTCTTTAGTCACATACCTTGATTCATCAAAATCAACATTTAGGTTTTTTAGTCCTATTTTAATGAATAAGTTTGTACTCTCTCTTCTCCTCCCCCTTATAGTTGTATCACAGTATTTTCACTGTGAGATCACATGACAATCGTTCAGTGCTCAATCATGTAGACTATGTCTATACCACTTTGTTGTTGCCTGGGATTAACAATTCCCTCATTTAAAAAAACTTCTATGTGTCTATTCAACTTTCTAGTTAAATCTCCCCCTAACTACCAAAAGCTTTGATAAAGTCCTTAGATAATTTATCACTTTCATTTTTTTTTTTTTGCATAGGTAATCCTACTTGGGTTTTCCATCCACCAGCTCCAATCTACATACATTGCTCTTTAGACTTCGACTCCTATTATTTTGTAATTTCCCTTTCAAATTTCCTCCCCCCATGATGAGCTATATTGAATCCTATTTCTGGTATTTCTTTTTTTTTTCTTGATTTAGTAGAAAACATCCTCCAGTAACTTATTAAAAAAACTATGTTTGAGTGAAAATGTTTGAGAGCGGGCATGTCTGAAAACACCTTTAATCTACCATTATATTTGATTTGCAGTTTTTATGAGCAAAACATTATAAATTGAAGATCACTTACTTCAAAATGTTGGTGGTACCATTGTCCTGTCTTCCAATAACACTGTTAGGAAGTCAGCCACCCTTCTAGCAATCTGATTCCTCATTCATCTTATGTGTGAATCTACTTTCTATTCTTTGGAAATTTTTAGACGCTTGTTTTGTTTTCAGTGTGCATTGGGATGAGTACTCAGTAAGCCCTTTCAATTGGAAAATATTTGCCCTTTGCTTTTCTTGTTTTCCTTTTTTTGGCATGGTTCTTTTTCATATTTTTTACCCTTTTGGCATAATTTATATTCAATTCATTCTCTCATTTCATTACTCTTTTTCTCATTATGTCTGTTTTGTTTTATTTCCCAATAACACACATATTCAAATATTTCAATGGGTTTTTTATTTAAGCTATTGTATTTCTAATTCCCAAGAGTTCCACATCATTCTCAGATTATCTTTTTTTAAAACACAGAGATTGCAGATATCACCTATTCAATTCTAAGACTGTGATTTCCCTATTTTTTCTTGTTGCACTAGACCGGAGGAAAAAAAAGTTATACATCTTTTTACGTACAAAATTTGAGACCAATTGCTTAATTCTATAGTGCAAACAGAGTTTAAAGAGTTACTTTCACATAGCCTATTTTTCACACACATGATCACATAGAGTTTCACAAAATGTCCCATGAGAAATAGAAGAAACCATTTTGTTATTACTGTGGCCAGTTCTAGTGATTCTAGTTTAGTGAATCTGGCAGTAGACACCAGGTATCCAGAGCCCCAGTTCAAGACTTTACCTGAATCAGAAAACTGGTTCCCAAAGTATATTCCTTGTTATAGTTTCTAGAGCTTTACAAAAGCATAGGCCTCACATTAGGTCCATAGAATCAAGAATTCTTTAGAGTGAGAACCAGATATCTGAAAATTTCGAAGAAGTCTCCCAGATGACTACAAGGCCGAGTTGGCAAACTACTGCATGGCTATATTGTTGTGCCCTCAGCCTTTCTCAGGTGATGGCGACTAAGCCTTTTTTATCTGTTTCTCAGAATAATATTCCCTCAAGACTCACTCATTTGCAATTTGGAACAGAAGGGAAAGATTGCAGCGATGTCAAAGGTCTGTTGCATCATTTCGTTCTTGAATGTACCCGCAAAACTGCACCAGTCTCCTTTGCCTTATATTCTATTTGTCATAGACCAACAATAAAGGTCTTTATTCAGTGCAACTGCAATTTATTTTCCCTTATCCAGCCTCTCCAATGCCATTATTTTCCATTTTGACCCATAAGGCTCATCCAACTCAAATGAAGAACTATACTCTGTACTCTAGACTGGCCATCTTCCTGCCTTTAGCCCACCATGACACAGGCTATCACATCCCCTTACCTCTCCATATTCCAACAATAAATGGTATGGTGTCCATGTCCTATTCCCTGTGCTTTATCTTTGCCAAAAATAATAATAATCATGGTAAAAAATAATTATGGTAGATATCTTTACCATAATATGTGAGATAGATCAGGGTAAGGAACTTCCATGTAACTTACAATTTTATCTCAAGTACACCATCTTCTGCTTGTTCTACTCCCTTACTCCCCCCCCAACACACAAAACTCCCCACATATTTTTACAATCTCCAGTGTGACACCAAGAATGTCTTTTTTTTTTTTTCTCATCACAGTCACCTGGAGTCAACAGCCTTCAAACAATGAAGACTCTCCAAATTCCCATTTGTTAAAAGATACGAAGTCTAACACAACTGCCTGACACTGTTTTATGTCCTTAGCCTTGCAACTGCTGGGAAAATTAAGTCCTATATTATTAGTCCTATTAGTTACTACCTGTATATTATTAGGTTGGATGGCATCACCGACTCAGAGGACATGAGTTTGAGCTAACTCCTCCGGGAGATTGTGAAGGACAGGGAAGCCTGGAGTGCTACAGTGCATGGGGTCACACGATAGAGACTAAACAACAATTGCTAATCCTGAACCTCCATCATAAATAAAATATGACAGCAGTTTCATTGCTGAGGATCAAATCCTCAGTTACTTAGAACAATACTCTACCAAGGAATTTTGTAGGAAAAAAAAAAGGAGAAACACTTTTATCCAACAGATTTGTCATTGCAAACAGAGCCGAGTATACAGGTAACAGTGTCAGCCTCTCGCCTACACCCCAGGGAAAAATTCCAAGCCTGCAGCATCAAAGTTGTTATCATATGATATACAGCTGAATTACACTTTCCTTTGCCACACATAAAAAAGGGCAAAGGGGGACAATCAGCTGGGTTTAGAAATTAAAGGGACACTATCATACTGTAGGGAGTTAGAACTAGAATAGTGTTTTCATGAAATGAGACTTTCTATGACCAATTTAGAATCAGTGAAAATACCAGACAGTATTTGTCAGGCCATAGCCTCTCAAAAAGCATTCAAAAGAAATTGCCTGAAGTGTCTATCTTGCATAATTGTTTATATTCTGAAATGCATACCACTCCTCTACACTCATGCTCGGATATCACTGTTTGCAGGCAAACACAAGCCTGGGGTTGCAGTGGGGGAAAACAGCCAAAAATAAAACATACAATTCTGTCTATAGGTCGAATTATTTGACTAAGGAGCTTCTAGTACATGTCTAAATGTTCATGCCCTGGAGAATAGAAGCCTTAGGAGGACATAGGCACATAAACTCGAGGTCATAGACAATAATACCAAGAGCTTGGATGAGTAATGGAGACTGCCCGAAAGTGACTTAAAAAGCAAGGTCCCCACGAGACTGCTGTGATTGGTCAGCCTTTGGGCCACAAGTTTTAATAAAGAGGTAAAAATTATTATGAAGTAAGCCTCAGACTCAACTTGTCCTCTTCATTTTACCATCTCTGGTACCATATAATTACTAAGATCTAGTTCAACTGTGTATAATTATTAAAACCTACTTAAAACACAGGTCAGGTGTTCAGAATTCCTGAAGATGTGCACAATTCATACTAACCAGGGACCAGAGATCACCTGAGAATTTGAATGAGTATTGAGGCCTGTGACATTCGATCACTCAAAATAAAAAGCAAGAGCTGATATGTGCACAGCATTTTATAACATGACCTCCCCTTGAGCCCCACTTCCATGTGGTCTGGACAGGGACTGTCAGTTCCGTTTTTTAGATGGAAAAGTCAAAGCCCAGGAAAGCTAAAGAAATTATCCAAGATCATATAGCTGACAGCCAAGATCCCATGCTAAGTTTTCTGACCTCAGAACTAAAGTGTTTTTCTTAAATCAACAATGAAAAATTTGATTTGAAGCTATTCTATATTGTTTCATGCCTTCTCCCACATCTCCACCCCATACCCCTTTACATGGTAATGCTTCACATGAGAATTTAACTACTTAATCTTTAAAGTTAGAGGAGACTGCCTGTTCACATGAATCCCAGGACCACTAACACTGCATTAAGTCATCTGCAAAGATGGCCAGTGTTGAGGGCTGGCTGAAGCCTCCCCTGTTGCTGAAAGTCAGTGTGAAATTCTACAAGAGGTGGCATCTCACAGAATGCAGAGCATTCCAACATTCCCCCCTCAGGGGTTCCAACTTCATGCTCTGACTGCATTATACAAAAAGCAAACCCAGGGACTGACCTTCTTTAACAGGAAATCCCTACTCTAACAACCTCTGATAGAAAGCGGCCTTAGGGTTCCTTACCTGAAATAAATAGGGTTGGATCAATGCATTGGGCTTTTCTAGCACCCCTGAGAACAGAGACCGCCCTCCCCCAGTGATTCCGTGTGCAGCACTGAGAGCATGGATCTTGGATGCAGTTTCAGAAGGAACCACGAGCCATTTATTCTCAGTCTGAAATTGGCAGCCTTTATGTTTTGGGGAATTTTTAATAGGACTAGCAGAGGAACCAACATTAGGGATTATTCTCTCAGTGTGGGGTTAGATGTGTAATGCATATGTTTGCCCTGAGGACCCTAAACCACATACTATAAAACTTGGTTAAAATGCCTTTCTCCTCAACTATTAACATTTTCCTGTGTACATTGTTCATTTCTAACAGTCCCAGCCAAGACCTTATAAAGCTATGTTCCCCCACAGACCATTACTTTTGTGCTAATTAATTAGTGAAACCAATATCTCAGATATGAAATTCCAAGCTACAGTTACTCAGTTTGGCTGAAAATCTGTTTTTCTAATTATTGACTACTTTCTGCTACTTCCAGTCCAACCACCTAAGTTCTTGGACAGAGCCAGCTTCAGGGAGCTGGGGAGGTCTCCAAGGACAAGGCCATCTATGTTGAATGGGGGAGTGGGAGGAAGGCCTTGCAGCTGTCCAAGTCACTGAGGATTTGGGAGGAAGTAAGAGGAAGAAAAAAGATTTGCAGGACAGACTTAGGAGAAAGCGTAAGACTTTTAGTCAAAATTTCAGGAGTTGTCATGCTCTAAATGCTCTAAAATTACTAATGCACTGACATTCTTAAAGGCAATGTAGTCTTCCAAAGGTACATGTTCAGGGAGTAAAGTTTTACACTCATCTGGGGAAAAAAAAAAATCTGCATACACATTGTTATTTTCTTCTGCCCTTGATTGGTTTCATTTTATTTCTGAGTTGCTGAAGTAGACTGCATTTTTATTCCTAATTTGATAGGAATTCAGGCAGATGGCTTTCTCATTACTCCCAGTATTTACAATTGACATTGCATATCTGATTGCTTACATTTGGGGATACACACACACACATATATATACATATATCAGTTCAGTTCAGTTCATTTCAGTCGCTCAGTCGTGTCCGACTCTTTGTGACCCCATGAATCGCAGCACACCAGGCCTCCCTGTCCATCACCAACTCCAGAGTTCACTCAGATTCACGTCCATTGAGTCAGTGATGCCATCCAGCCATCTCATCCTCGGTCGTCCCCTTCTCCTCTTGCCACCAATCCCTCCCAGCATCAGTCTTTTCCAATGAGTCAACTCTTAACATGAGGTGGCCAAAGTACTGGAGTTTCAGCTTTAGCATCATTCCTTCCAAAGAAATCCCAGGGCTGATCTCCTTCAGAATGGACTGGTTGGATCTCCTTGCAGTCCAAGGGACTCTCAAGAGTCTTCTCCAACACCACAGTTCAAAAGCATCAATTCTTCGGCACTCAGCCTTCTTCACAGTCCAACTCTCACATCCATACATGACCACTGGAAAAACTGTAGCCTTGACTAGATGGACCTTAGTCAGCAAAGTAATGTCTCTGCTTTTGAATATGCTATCTAGGTTGGTCATAACTTTTCTTCCAAGGAGTAAGCGTCTTTTAATTTCATGGCTGCACTCACCATCTGCAGTGATTTGGGAGCCCAAAGAAATAAAGTCTGACCCTGTTTCCACTGTATACATATACACATATATTTGTGTATATACGTGCATATACTTGTGTATATATATGCATATATATGGGCATCCCTGGTGGCTCAACTGGTAAAGGATTCACCTGCAATGTGAGAGACCTAGTTTGATCTCTTATTTGGGAAGATCCCCTAGAGAAGGAATGGCTACCCAGTCTAATATTCTGGCCTAGAGAATTCCATGGACTGTATAGTCCATGGGATTGCAAAGAGTCAGACATGACTGAGTGACGTGCATATATATGAGAGACATTTTGAAATCTGCCCAAGATGTGATTCAGTAAACTGTCCACAGAAGGAGATCTGACATAGCACAATGGGCAGTGATTTGTAAAAAGTTAAACTGTAGCATGTTTTTACCCCCCTAAGTTAAACAGTAATAAACCACTCAACTGTTACCTAAAAAAAAAATATAAACAGATATGTACCAGGAAAAAATATAGGGATCTATATAAAAAACAAAGATATTTTGGGGATATGTATGTATATATATATATAAATATATAATAAATATGGGAAATATACATGTTATTTTTATATATAACCCATGTTTATTATATCAGTTATAATTATAGTAGTAATGCTTTATACACTTATAGCTATTAATATATATTCTGTATTTCTTTTATGATTAGGTTGATTTTATTATAACAGAGAACAGGGAAGGTTACTAATGTTCTTTGAGCATAAACCATGCTGGAGGCACTAGGCAGTGTGTTCCATATATGCTGTTTCATTGTGAGTTTCTATCAACCAAAGAAGCAAAAGTCATTATCCCTCAGTGACAGACGACAAACTTAGATGTTACATAATATATCTAAGGTCAACTCCTTAGAACATAGGAGAGACAGGACTTGAACTCAACTCTGTCCTAAGAGAAACCCAGGCTCTTCTCCCAAACAACTGGTTCTTGGAAAAAACAGTTGCATAGCACATATATGCACCAAGAATTTGTTCTTTTAAAATTCTGTTTTTAATTCTCATCACAGATGTTTATTTCCAATGCCCCAAAACATCATTTTTTGGGAGGCATTTTTTTTTCCAATGCCCCAAAACAACACCTGAGTATACATAAAAACATCTTCACCAGAAGACGTGTTTACCAGTCAAATGGGGGAGGCCATTCCTGAGAGCAGTCAGCTCTCAGGACTTAACAATTAAACAAAAGGACACTCCAGGGCAATAAAAAAAAGGGGAATAGAGGACAGAATTGACACAGTCAGAACAAAAACAGTCAACGTACTGCGGGTATTTTTTCTGGGGACCCCATCTCATTCAGTGTCTGGTGCCCTCCTTGGCACACATGAACTCATCATTTGGCAGGAGAGCCTCAGGATCCAGAGACGCTCTAAGTTCACAATACAACTCTACAGCCACCGATTCTCTGATAATCAGAAAGTGGAACCTATTAGTGACAGTAACTAGCAACAAGTCAAGACTCCTCCCTCACTACCAGAGAAGTTCTTTAGCTTTCAGTAGAACTGAGAAAGCTCTAGACCACTAAAAATAACTCCCTATCATTCATTAAATTAGGAGAAATGGTAGAAATTCTCTCATTGTTTGCATTTTAATGTTCCCCTAATTTTAATGATGCTTGCACCACCAGTATGATTTTGCCTATTCTATCACAGGCTTAGTACTTTTTATTTAATATTTTAATATTGGCCCCTATTTTTTGCTGACATATATTTCTTTTGTTTTGTTGGGGTTTTTTTTTTTCCTGTTTTTAGATGAGAGCAAAGTAGTTTAACTGTCTCAGCTAAGTGGGGTAAAAGCACACTCATTTTATTTTTCATAAATCACTGCCCACTGTGCTACATCAAATCTCTCAATCCTGCCAACAGATGCCTGAATCACATCCTGCACAGGTTGCAAAATTTCTCTGGCACTCTTGGTTATTAAAGTTAAAATTTTCCATTTGCAGTCATGAATTATTATCTGGTTTAACACTTCTTCTTCCACCCCATGTAAACATATCAGGTCACTTACAGTGGCCCCAGTGACCTGTTTCAGGGTCTTGAAAGTGAAGGTAGGACCCACAGTGGTCTTCCACTCTCTTCCCTCATCCTGGACCTTGTTGATCCTGGGGTGAGGTTGGAATCCACAATCTGCTCTAGGATCCTCCACTCTCCATCTTCAAGGCTTATTTCTGGGAACATCCTCTCAGGGTTGGGTATCTCTACCCTCTGGCTGTTGTGAATCAGGATACAGGACAAAGACACTCCAAATCAACCTCCTCCAAATACATCCAGCTCCCTGGCCTCATCAAAACATCACACAGCAGACACTTCTGCCCCCACCCTCACTGCCCTTCTTCTGCCCCCACCCTCACTGCCCTTCTTCTGCCCCGACCAAAACATCAGACACTTCTGCCCCCAGCCCCACCCCGCTTCTTTCTGGCCTCATCAAAACTTCACACAGCAGACACTTCTGCCCCTACCCCGCCCCACTTCTATGGTTTTAGGATGTACACTATGCTGTGCGACCATCACTACCCTATGTTTGTTTGAAAACAAAGACTTATGTCACAAATGAATTTTTTTGAACTATTACTTGTCATAACTAGAAGGTAGTAGTAGAAAAATGTTACAGTGGAAACAAAACTGTGTTGTTCGGCTCTTGCAAAACTATGTCACCCATCAAAGGAATTGCGTTTCCTGTCTGCTTGGCTTGCTGAAGTCATCAAGGGTTATACTGATGCTAAAGACATACCAGTAGCAGACAGGTTTTCCCCTTTCATGAACTGTCAAAAGGATCCAAAGTGAATTTTTTTCCCCAAATATATGACTCAATCCTAGTTTTATTCAATGTTCAGTCTACTTAAAAATCACCAACAACAATGTGTTACGTGCTTTGGGAGGGGCTGAGTCAGGTGCCTCCTGCTATATGTAAGCCTGGACTTCCCTTTGCCAAGATCTCTACACCTCCATAGTTTTCTTTAGTTCTTTTCACTTTTGATTCCCAACAGTTACACCATTTTAGTCACAGCAAAGTCCACGTGGAGAGCAACTGAGGAAGCCAGCTTACAACCAGGACTGAGGGCTCTGACATATGGCCCAGTCAGGTTATCCCAAGATCTCTAGCCATTCCAACTAGGATCCTAGTCATCATGAAACAGTGATGAGCTGACCAGCTATGCTATTTCTGAATTACTGGCCCACAAAACTGTAACAAAATAGTTACTGATTTCTGGCAGGAGATTTCAGGGTAATTTGTTATACAAAAGTAGATAAAGACAAATTCATAGGATGACCATTGGCCCCCATTGGTTCAAACAGTCCAGGATATACAACTATTATCCCAACGTTATTACAAATAGTGCTGGTTTCACCCTCTCAAGCATCCACATGTGGATAACTTTATGTTCGCCTACCTAATGTGTCCTGTTTTGAACTTGAACTATGGTCTTGCCGAACTGTTTTGTCTTACAACATCTTAAATTCCACACAAGAGGAGGATGGGATATGGAGCTGAATGGTGCCTATACCTGAGCATGCACATCACCCTTGAGCATTCATGATTCTTTAAGCATGCACTTCAGAAGAAAAATTTAGAGATAAATGTAAAATAAACCTCAAAAGATGACAGTGAAATGGCAACATACTGGAACTTTGCTTATACTCTGATGTTGGAAAACAAATCAAAGAGACATGAAGAAGAGATGTTAGACAGCATTTTTAACATTTATTAGACTGAAAGACAAAATCAGAAGTTCAAAGGTAAAGGACAGTGTTGCTCATACTTCCTAATAGCTATTATTTCTTGTATTTATATAGCAAGCACAACTACAAGCATTATTTTACTTAATACTCAGAACAACCCATGACAGTTGGTACTATCATGAATTCCATTCTACAGATGGGAAAACTGAGGTTTAAAATGTTAAGTAATTGACATAAATATTCAATGCTGATAGGCAGCCAGCTTGTCTAACCCAGCAAATCTGATTCCAGAGACTGTTCTCTTAGCCTTTAGCATGCAATGCCTCTCTGCTAAAATATAACATAGAAAAATAAATTTTTAAGTACCTAAAATATCACAGAATACTAGGTAAAATATTTATGATTTTGTGAAGAAGATGAATTCATATTTTCAGATTAATTTATTTCCTTTAGATGAATCCATTTATTATGTTCTGACAAGTTATGAATGCATAGCAAAATCAAAGGTTATTTGGTCTCTTGTTTGTGATAACATGAATTTTTAGATGCTTGATACTTTATCAATAACTTAAGAATATTTTATTCAGATTATATACTGATTACAGCTGCATATTGCAATGCTTGAACTGTACATAATTCATGAGAGGCTACATCAGTGTCACATACAGTTCAGCAGGGGCTGGTTCTCAGCCTGACACTTTACAACTTTTTTAGCTTGATAAAACATTCTTCCAATACTTCCTGTGATACTAAAAGTGACAGAGAAATATTTGAGTCTAAAAAGACGAAGATGGAGGAGTGGTTATAAAGTAAATGCTCAGGGAATGAATATTTGAAATAAACATACTTGCACATATGTGCATTGTTTTATTCAAGTACAACTTACCTCAGGAGAAGGGGGTAAGGCTACAATTGCTGGAAAACTGTTTATTAGAAATTCAGCAGAAAAAAAAAAAAAAACGTCTTAAGACTGAGAAGGGAGAAGGAGTTCACCTTGAACTCAAATCTGGATACCACTCTTCTCGATAAAAGGGACCTAGCACACATCTTCTTCCATTGCTATGGCATGGGGCAGGACTCTTCTTTTGGGCAGAACCAAAGGGAAGAGAACAGAACACTCCCATCAGAAAAAGACAAACAACTTCAGGCTGTGCAGATAGAAAAATCAGCCAGAGATTCTGCAGAGGGATGCAGTTGAATAAAACTAGCCAGTATCAAAATATAGTGACTTTCATAGCCACATGCACTTCTGAGTATTTGAAATATACTAACCCTTTTAATTCTCTTTACTAGGTATTAGGGATGATTTCTATCCCCATTTTGCAGAGAAGTTAAGTAAACTGCCCAAAATCACAGAGCCAAGATTTGAACCTACACAGTCTGTGTTAATAACCACAACATCATTCTGCTTGTCGGGGAAAAAAAATGTATCTATTTTAAGTGCAATTTGGACACTATGTGAAAGCTCAGTGGATACAGCAGAGAATACGAATCAGGTAAAGTATTTAGGAGATTAGCAGATCCTAAATAAGGAAGAAGAGAAATCTAGACAAGAAGGAAAAAAGAAAACACTATCATTTTACCTTGTATGAGTTTTGAAAAAAAATTCCTAGTTCAGAGGTAAGGTGGAAGGCAGAAGGAGGGGAGAGGGAGAGAGGTTGAGAGAGAAGCTGGAGGGGGTGGGGTAGACATTAGAAATAAATATCAGGACCTCACAGAATAGAATTTACAATGGACCCTGTAGAATTATGTTTCAGTAAACCATATTTTGTGTCATCCATAATTCTGTTACTCTCAATAAATCCTTTTGTTTTCTGAGCAAAATGCTGAGTTATGATTCCATTATTTCAGGGGATAGATGTTTATCCTGGGCAGACCCATATGGCTATTGGCAGTCAAAATTGCAGTGCTTAAGTGTTCAGCAGGGCCCATTAGGGAATGTGTCCTTCACAGGAACTAATTCTTTCTCTGCTTGTGCTCAGTATTACAGACTCAGAGACTCAGAAAGATGTCCATATCACAATAACTAAAGCTTAGTACAAGGCAACAACCAACATCCTCGGGGATGAAAGCGGGGGTAGAATAATCATTTTAATTTTTTGTAGGCATAGATATGATAATTAAGTTGTGAAGAACCCAGAGGGGCCCAGAGAGAACTCTCAACCTCATCAACAACAGTTCAACAGAAACTAAAAAGAAGCAAAAAGAATCAAGTTTTCTAAGAACAGAAGGTTATGGAGGAAAGCTCTACAAATGTGAGAGCAAACATTCTGGATACACTGGTGACACTCAATTAGGGTCAATTCCTGACCCGGGTTTTGTAAAGCACTGAAAAGTATTCCGAAAATGGTAAGCATCTCCAAGTTAGTGACTTTCTCAGTTTCATCTTTTGAAGGAAAGAATACACTTGCCTTGGGTGATGTGAAGGCAACCTTTCCTTGAGACTGGGACTTGGAGAGCTGGTATTTCAGGGTCCGGAACAGACCATCATGGGATCTGGCTTCTTCTAGGAACACAGCGAGGGTTGGCAGGCTCAGCTGTAGGCCCTGTTTCTCGCCTCATCACTCCACGGGCCGTGATTATCAGGACCCACAACTGTGCCAAGAGCAGATTTTTTTTTTTTCTCTGTTGTCACTGGCGTGGAGTCCTGTATCCCACAAATGTAACTAGGTTTAATTAGGACTTTTATTTAGAAAAGAAAAAGTCGGTTCTTAAGGGGAAACGTTTCGAAGGACCTCCCTCAATACTATAGAGCAAAAACACAGAACACGCCATCTGAACCCCGCTTAGGAAATTTAAATAAGGAGCTTTAGAAACATAACGTGATCTGGCAAGAACCTGGTTTGAATGCTGTCGTGAAGTTCCACTAGCAACATATGCTTTTACTAAAGCTGCACTGTGCCTTTCTTTAGCAGACGGGGCTTTTAAAACGTTACTTTTTCATTTTCTACGATTATCATCCTGAACCCGAACCAGAGTAGTCAACGCTGAGTATAAAACGATCCTATTATGAAATTAGAGCTCATCCTGAGGAAGAGAGGGGGGGAAAGATGTTTAAATTTGACCCTCTTTCTCTTCTCTCCACCCCTTCCAAATACACTCACAAAAACTGGAGCAGTGAGGGGAGAAGGAAGTGGGGAGAAGTCTGCTTATGATTATGAATTGAACTTTGAACCATTACTATTGTTCCTGCCAAGGATTTTTGAATGCTAATGTAAAAAGATGTATATAAAGTTAGATCTGCTAAGGTATTTTAAGAGTCTACTGTAACGCACCAACCTCCCTCCCGCCAACTCCCCCGGCCTCATTGTTAAAGATAATATGCCTTTCTAACAAAAATGCTTTCAAGATGTAACCATATTTTGAAATGAGTATCATAATACATCGCTTGCAAGCCTGGAATTTGGAAACAAAGAACTTGCTTTAATCTGTTTTTTTTTCCTACCTGACAAGAAGGGTGACAATGCTGCTAGAGGAAGTTTAGACATGTCCCCAGTCTCGTTTGCTTTTTTTCTTTTTTCTCCCCCTTCTTTCTTCATCGTGTGGGCCCTGACAACCTTTCTTTCTGAAGCTACATAAATTACCCAGGGTTAACACTACCAGCTCTAGTCCTAGCTCCAAAACAAGCCGAGACAGGACAGGATCCTCCAGTTGACAGACCTGCAGTGTTTCTGCTGATCCAGTAACACCATCAGCTCTCCACGCTTTCCTCCCCAAAGTAACAGCTATGAGAGCCTAGGCGTTCTTTCCTTTTGCTCCCTTTTACTTAGCTAAAGGACTATTTTCAAATCATGTAAGAAGGAAGATAAGCCAAGTATGTAGTCGTCTCCATTGTGAATTCTCATTCTCTTTCACACATGCCTTTAGTATTGGAGAATCACCTCTCATGAAAGTCACTCTCAGCATGGCAGTCCTGACTAAGTGCCTCTGCTCATTGAAACAGTTTTTGAACTTGCATGAGGTGATTTTGCCCTGTGGGGTCCAGGTCAGCAAAAATAATGTGTGATTTTTCAAGTTGATACACAAAACAGGATGACCATAGAAGGGAAATATGTCTCCGTTTGCAAAGCAAATGACACACAGGTATACCCATCTGATCAGAGAGGCTAACCAGTGACAACTCAATGAGACAAGGGGATGGGAAAGTTCTTGGGAAAGGATAGAGGACCTAGATATTTTCCAATGCATTTTAGTTGAATCTGGATCCCAAATCAGACTTTTAAGAATTAGATTTCCATATACCCCTTAAGAAAAACCGAGGTTAACTTCACTAAAAGAGGTTTTAGTTAAGATTTCAGGCCTTCAGAGGACAACTTAAGGATCTAGTTTATTCATAGAGCATATTAGTCATGCTGAAAAACTTTCCATTGTCAACACCCTTCAGGCCTCTAGAAAGAACATTGTTATGAATTGCAAAGCCTACCAATCTTCTCCAACAGTGTATAACATCACATTAGGGGAAACCTGATCTCAAAAAGAATAAATCTCTATTACTTCCAATAGACATAGGGACTTGCATATGGGGGATTTCTAAACAAAATTATTTTAGAGTCTTGGCTTTTCTCTACTATGTTCTGCCTAATTATTGGTGGTATTTAGGCTCCAGCAAAAGCCCCCTACATGGAAAGCCTATGAGCCCCTCTTCTTCTTCTAGCCAGACTCAAAATACTGGCAATATTATTCTAACATTGTGGAATTTAGCAAAACCACTGCATTACCAGACACTTCTGTATGCAATAGTGTCTAATTGGCTAACTTCAGGAATAATAGTCAGACAGTTGTGATAGTTACATACATTCTGATGAAATCTGGATAAATATGTCTTGAATCAGGTACCACAGTGACCCTAAATTTAAAATTTAAAAACAAAAACAGCAAAATGATTAGTTGCAGACTTTCTTTCTTTTCTGTGGGCATTAAAAATGAAACATAATGTGTTTGTTAGCCATCTGTATGTCTTCTTTGGAGAAATGTCTATTTAGTTCTTTGGCCCATTTTTTGATTGGGTCATTTATTTTTCTGGAATTGAGCTGCAGGAGTTGCTTGTATATTTTTGAGATTAGTTGTTTGTCAGTTGCTTCATTTGCTATTATTTTCTCCCATTCTGAAGGCTGTCTTTTCACCTTCCTTATAGCTTCCTTTGTTGTGCAGAAGCTTTTAAGTTTAATTAGGTTCCATTTGTTTATTTTTGCTTTTATTTCCACTATTCTGGGAGGTGGGTCATAGAGGATCCTGCTGTGATGTATGTCGGAGAGTGTTTTGCCTATGTTCTCTTCTAGTTTTATAGTTTCTGGTCTTATGTTTAGATCTTTAATCCATTTTGAGTTTATTTTTGTGTATGGTGTTAGAAAGTGTTTTAGTTTCATTCTTTTACAAGTGGTTGACCAGTTTTCCCAGTACCACTTGTTAAAGAGATTGTACCATTTCATGCCAGTCAGAATGGCTGCGATCCAAAAGTCTACAAGCAATAAATGCTGGAGAGGGTGTGGAGAAAAGGGAACTCTCTTACACTGTTGGAGG
Source organism: Capricornis sumatraensis (assembly GCF_032405125.1). Lineage (NCBI taxonomy): Eukaryota > Metazoa > Chordata > Mammalia > Artiodactyla > Bovidae > Capricornis > Capricornis sumatraensis. The sequence continues at coordinate 38,688,069 of NC_091074.1, read as the reverse complement.
GAATGCAAATTAGTACAGCCACTATGGAGAACAGTGTGGAGATTCCTTAAAAAACTGGAAATAGAACTGCCTTATGACCCAGCAATCCCACTGCTGGGCATACACACCGAGGAAACCAGAATTAAAAGAGACACGTGTACCCCAATGTTCATCGCAGCACTGTTTACAATAGGACATGGAAACAACCTAGATGTCCATCAGCAGATGAATGGATAAGAAACCTGTGTTACATATACACAATGGAGTATTACTCAGCCATTAAAAAAATACATTTGAATCAGTTCTAATGAGGTGGATGAAACTGGAACCTAATATACAGAGTGAAGTAAGCCAGAAAGAAAAACACCAATACAGTATACTAACGCATATATATGGAATTTAGAAAGATGGTAATGATAACCCTGTATGCGAGACAGCAAAAGAGACACAGATGTATAGAACAGTCTTTTGGACTCTGTGGGAGAGGGTGGGATGATTTGGGAGAATGGCATTGAAACATGTATAATATCATATATGAAACGAGTCACCAGTCCAGGTTCAATGCATGATACTGGATGCTTGGGGCTGGTGCACTGAGAAGACCCAGAGGGATGGTATGGGGAGGGAGGAGGGTGGGGGGTTCAGGATGGGGAACACGTGTATACCTGTGGAGGATACATGTTGATGTATGGCAAAACCAATACAATATTGTAAAGTAATAAAAAAAATAAATAAAAAATAAAAATGGAAAAAAAAGTGAAACATAAAAACCCACTCAGCTTTTCAGTTGTCTGAAATGGTATAGATTAGAGAAGATTTTGGACATTTTGAATCAAAGTCAAAAATAATCCTGTTAAAATGTATTAAATAGATGAAGCAATTTCCATACATTACCAAACTTCATCATCAAAATATCAAGATAACTAGGGGATAAATGCAAATGGTAACTCAATGTTACACATGAGGACACTGAAGCCTAGAAAGGTTGAATGATTGGTCAGAGACATACAACTGGTCAATGAGAGTGACCCGGAAAGAGAGAGAGAGAGAGAGACAGAGTTGGAGAGGTAGAAGAGGTTTAGAGAGAGGTTCTTGCTCCTCTCTGCATTGCTATTGTACCATCTATGAAACTTTGACTTCCCAGGTGGTATTAGTTGTGAAGAATCTGCATGCCAGTGCAGGAGACAGAGAGATATGGGTTTGATCGCTAAGTCAGGAAGATTCTCTGGAGTAGGAAATGGCTCCCTACTCCAGTACTTTTGCCTGGAAAATTCAATGAGCAGAGGAGCCTAGCAGGCTATAGTCCATGGGACCGCAAAGAGTCAGACATGACAGAGTGACTGAACACATAAGACATTAACTCTTTGAGGAAACTATAACCCCAGGCTTGCAAATCCTCCCAACATCACTTATTAATCTCATCCTCTAATGGGCAAGGTTTTATAATTTATAATAGCATTTTCCATAGTATCTGCCTAGAGGAAAGGAACCCAGAAGAAGCAAAAACAAAAACCAAAAAGTAACTCTGAGAGCAGAAGAATCCATCACGAGAGGGGACCATCAGAACCAAGAACACATGGGATGCCTTGGTGTCCCCTGCCTTAGCACTGTCTCGGCTCCCACTGTGAATTCCACATTCCTCAGGTGGAAGAGAGATGAATTCTCTCTTTCTCTTCGAGATATCATCACTTCCTCTAGAGGGTTGGACCTTTAGTAGACACTTGGTCAGCATTCCAGCCAACCATGATGAGGAAAAAAGTCAGCTGTAACACAAAATAAAAATAGAATGTGTTGGGAGATAAGAAGGTGTCTGGTTTGAACTTCTCACTCGCGTCTTTAGCACAATGTGATCTGTTCCAAGTACATGAGAGCACTATGTTAAATGTCCAACTACAGTCACTCTTCACATACAACTACATTTGAAAAATGGCAGAGGAAGCAGTTAAAGAAGACATAAGAAAAAGAATGAGATGGCCCAGGCACAAGGCATCACCCTGCTGTATTTACAGACATCCTACGCTGGACAACAGGTATATGCCACTTATACCCCAATATTTTAAAAGCTGATCTAGAAATGGAATATATGAAGAGTAGGGAGAGGAACTGCTTGATTTATGTTTGCTTCTTGGTCTTTATTCTGAATTTTCTTAAAATGTGATTGCTACAGTCCCCTGCATTTGTATAGAATATTCTAGTGAACCAGGTGGATTTTCATTTACCAGTTAAACTGACCCCATGAGGTGAGTCTTACAGAGGAGGAAACCAAGGTGAAGTTAGTAAACGCTGCAGGTACAACCGGAACTTGGTGCTCTCTGTGTTTATTCAACTCAGGGGTTGCGCTTTAAGAAGAACTTTCCCATCTCCATGTTGATTTTGTTTGTCTGGTTTTCTCTCATGTCACTTTTCTGGGATGTGAAAAATCTGGAAGCAAGTATTCCTGTTATAGTAGAATACAATAATACATCATTGATAGTCTCAGAAATGACACAATCCTGAGAAAAGATCTCCACAGTTTATTGTGATCCACACAGTCAAAGGCTTTGACATAGTCAGTAAAGCAGAAATAGATGGTTTTCTGGAACTCTCCTGCTTTTTCAATGATCCAGCAGATGTTGGTAATTTGATCTCTGGTTCCTCTGCCTTTTCTAAAACCAGCTTGAACACATGGAAGTTCATGGTTCACATATTGCTGAAGCCTGGCTTAGAGAATTTTAGGCATTACTTTACTAGCATGTGAGATGAGTGCAATTGTGCACTAGTTTGAGCATTCTTTGGCATTGCCTTTCTTTGAGATTGGAATGAAAACTGACCTTTTCCAGTCCTGTGGCCACTGCTGACTTTTCCAAATTTGTTGGCATATTGAGTGCAGCACTTTCACAGCATCATCTTTCAGGATTTGAAATAGCTCAACTGGATTTCATCCCCTCCACTAGCTTTGTTCATAGTGATGCTTCCCAAGGCTCACTTGACTTCACATCATTCCAAGATGTCTGACTCTAGGTGAGTGATCACACCTCTGTGATTATCTGGGTCATGAAGACCTATTTTGTACAGTTCTTCTGTGTATGCTTGCCACCTCTTCTTAATATCTTCTGCTTCTGTTAGGTCCATACCATTTATGTCCTTTATTGAGCCCATCTTTGCATGAAATGTTCCCTTGGTATCGCTAATTTTCTTGAAGAGATCTCTAGGCTTTCCCATTCTGTTGCTTTCCTCTATTTTTTTGTATTGATCCCTGAGGAAGGCTTTCTTATCTCTTCTTGCTATTCTTTGGAACTCTGCATTCAATTGGGTATATCTTTACTTTTCTCCTTTGCTTTTCACTTCCCTTCTTTTCACAGCTATTTGTAAGGCCTCCTCGGATAGCCATTTTGCTTTTTTGCATTTCCTTTTCTTGGGGATGGTCTTGATCCCTGTCTCCTGTACAATGTCACGAACCTCCATCCATAGTTCATCAGGCACTCTGTCTATCAGATCTAGTCCCTTAAATCTATTTTTCACCTATAATGTATAGTCATAGGGATTTGATTTAGATCATACCTGAATGGTCTAGTCATTTTCTCCACTTTCTTCAATTTGACAATAAGGAGCTCATGATCTGAGCCACAGTCAGCTCCTCGTCTTGTTTTTGTTGACTGTATAGAGCTTCTCCATCTTTGGCTGCGAAGAATATAAACAATCTTATTTGGGTGTCAACCATCTGGTGATGTCCATGGGTAGTGTCTTGAGTTGTTGGAAGAGGGTGTTTGCTATGACCAGTGCGTTCTCTTGACAGAACTCTATTAGCATTTGCCCTGCTTCATTCTGTACACCAAGACCAAATTTGCCTGTTACTCCAGGTGTTTCTTGACTTCCTACTTTTGCATTCCAGTTCCCTATAATGAAAAGGACATCGTTTTGGGTGTTAGTTCTAGAAGGTCTTGTAGCTTTTCATAGAACTGTTCAACTTCAACTTCTTCAGCGTTACTGGTTGGGGTGTAGACTTGAATTCCCGTGATATTGAATGTTTTCTCTTGGAAATGAACAGAGATCATTCTGTCATTTTTGAAATTGCATCCAAGTACTACATTTTGGACTCTTTTGTTAACTATGATGGCTATTCCATTTCTTCTAAGGGATTCCTGCCCACAGTAGTAGATATAATAAATTCTGAAAGAGATGGGCATACCAGACCACCTGACCTGCCTCTTGAGAAACCTCTATGCAGGTCAGGAAGCAGCAGTTAGAACTGGACATGGAACAACAGGTTCCAAATAGGTTCCAAATAGGAAAAGGAGTATGTCAAGGCTGTATATTGTCACCCTGCTTATTTAACTTAAATGCAGAGTACATCATTAGAAACGCTGGGTTGGAGGTAGCACAAGCTGGAATCAAGACTGCTGGGAGAAACATCAATAACCTCAGATATGCAGATGACACCACCCTTATGGCAGAAAGTGAAGAGGAATTAAAAAGCCTCTTGATGAAAATGAAAGTGGAGAGTGAAAAAGTTGGCTTAAAGCTCAACATTCAGAAAATGAAGATCATGGCATCTGGTCCCATCACTTTATGGGAAATAGATGGGGAAACAATGGAAACAGTGGCTGACTTTTTTTCTGGGCTCCAAAATGACTGCAGATAGTGATCACAGCCATGAAATTAAAAGACGCTTACTCCTGGGAAGGAAAGTTATGACCAACCTAGAGAACATAGTAAAAAGCAGAGAAATTACTTTGCCAACAAAGATCCATCGAGTCAAGGCTATGGTTTTTCCAGTCATCAAGTATGGATGTGAGAGTTGGGCTATAAAGAAGGCTGAGTGCCGAAGAATTGATGCTTCTGAACTGTGGTGTTGGAGAAGAGTCTTGAGAGTCCCTTGGACTGCAAGGAGATCCAACCAGTCCATTCTAAAGGAGACCAGTCCTGGGTGTTCACTGGAAGGACTGATGCTGAAGCTGAAACTCCAATACTTTGGCCACCTGATGCGAAGAGCTGACTCATTTGAAAAGACCCTGATGTTGGGAAAGATTGAGGGCAGGAGGAGAAGGGGACAGCAGAAGATTGAGATGGTTGGATGGCATCACCAACTCGATGGACATGAGTTTGTGTGGACTCTGGGAGTTGGTGATGGATAGGGAGGCCTGGTGTGCTGCGGTTCATGGGGTGGCAAAGAGTCAGACATGACTGAGCGACTGAACTGAACTGAGAAAAGATAAAATGTGACATTCCTATACTCTCAAAGTAGGAAAAGTTACATGATAAATATTTTAGCAAGTACCCAAAAATGTAGCATTTCGAAAGAAAAGTTTCTGTTCCCTAAAATTTACTTATATGAAACTCTTCATTGCCTAATGGCATACAAATAAATTATTAATAATACTTTTCATATTAAAGATAATAATAGTTGCCATTTATTAGCTGCCTACTATTCATGAAGCTAGACGTGAACCACCAAACCTTATAACAGCTCCAGAATTAAGTATTAATATCCCTGTATTACAAGTGGAGCAATTGAGGTTTGGCAAGAATCTCTCTCTTTCAGTTCCACCCAGCTGTTAAGCAGTGAAATTGGTACTCAGACCTATCTCTTTTCTAAGAATTACACACCTTCCACTGAGCCACACTTGCCATATTTTTTTCCCACTCGGGGAGAAATAGGTTTTACAGGCGCTCACACAGCTTATTTGCAAAACACACATTAGTATTTTCTGTAAAGCAAGCAAACAGAAACCTGAGCTATATCTGTGAAAGTTGCCTGAGTGAAATATAGGCTTTCCCATCTGTCAATATCAGAGTGATGAGCAGAGGCCCCAGTGTGAAAGCTGAGAAATAAAAATGTTCCTAGGATCATTTGCTGGTGTGCTCTTTCTGTAAGTCCTCCCACTCTGCCTCTAGCAGTTTTTAATATCCTGAAGTTTCTTAAGAGTGAATCACATTTTTAAAGAGTGCAGAGTGCTTGGCTATGCCTCCAGGAGAGACAGCACCAGGTGAATAACCCACAAGCATGCTTCTTAAGTTGTGGCAAGCTCTTTGCCTCACCAATCTACAACACATTTGTTCTGGTCTCAGATATTCCTTATCACCAAAATTTGACTTCATTCTAGAGACCTTCATCATAGCCCCACTCTGTCTCATTTCTAATTCATACCAAATCCTTCCAGTTGGTTCAAGTATTTAATATTCACCCATAGTCCATATTTCAAAAATTATTTATAGTGACAGAAAAATTCAGTAGCTTCCCACACCTGGAATTTAAGCATGAGCAATTGAGATAAGCTCTCATAGAAGGGGTTCTTTCACCGGAATTGAGCACTTCTCTTTGCACCTGCCTTCAATGAATAGTTTGTAAATTTCAGTGGCAATGTAAAGGCAGATAACCCCCCTGAGAATCTGATTTAAAACTAATTCCTTTCCCCCACAAAATGCACACACCCCCAAATTTTGGGCAATACTTTCACGGGACTCACAGAACTCCTGAAGTGTGTAATCCAAAGTTAAGATCACTTGTTTTATAAAATTAAATTTTATTGGAGTATAGTTGCTCTACAATATTGTAGTTTCTACTGTACAGCAAAATAAATCAGCCATACATGTATATATATTCCCTCTCTTTTGGACTTCCTTCCCATTCAGATCACCACAGTGCCTTAAGTAGAGTTTCCTGTGCTATACAGTATGTTTTCATTAGTTACCTGTTTTATATATAAAGAAATTGGGTCATTTGTAAAGATGTGGATAGACCTAGAAAGTGCCACACAGAGTGAAGTCAGAAAGGGAAAAACAGATATTATATATTAACCATATATGTGGAATCTAGAAAAGTGGTATAGATGATCTTATTTGCAAAGCAGAAATAGAGACACATTGATAGAGAACAAATATGTGGATCCCAAGGGGGAAAGTGGGATGAGAGGAATTGGCAGATTGGGTTTGACACACATATAAATTGATACTATGTATAAGTACCTAACTTGCTTTTAAAGGGAATAGAAGACAAAACAACTTCCATTCTCCTTATGTTGGTGTGAAACCAATGAGTTACAATTTTTTAATAAGTTACCTATAAATGCACAGTTTCTATGATGTGATGCTATAGAGTAGAGAGAAATGAGAATGGCCCTGCTTTCAGCTACTCCTGCAGTCACACTGAAGACCTAGGTATGTATCCTTCTATGCTGGAAGTCTTACAAACCAGTTCAGAGGGCAATGGGCTGGCACATTTTAGAAGTGTTCATTCAGATCAGTGTTCAGATCGGCTAAAGCTTATTAAGTGCCCCTGCCCCAGGCAAAGGAAATACAGTGAGGATTAAAAGATGAGTAAGACAGCCCCTGATAAATTCTGCTGTCAGCCCCTTTCCCTCTCCACTTTTTGCCCAGCCTTACTTTTCCCTCCTACAACTTTCAGAGCAAGCTATTTGTCATATGAACAAGGAAAATCTTGAAGAGTGAAGACTTTTCACATATGGATAAACTAAAAAAAAAAAAAAGATGGAGTAGGTTATTCCTCACTCTATAGCCCATTGCACTAGCAAGGTGCCCTGGAGAGAGCTAACAAAATTGAGTTGAACCTGTGAAGTCAGAGGTGGGTATGCATATCAAGGAGGAAAATAGCTCTTAAAAGCTTTGACCCTGATGAGAAAGAGGAAGCTGACCTAGCTTATCACACCTAGATATAGATCTGATGATAGTCAGTGATTATATGAAGTGGCTTTTTCTTCAATAACAGCAGCAACAACTGTTCTACAATTTATGGGACACTTACTTTATGGATGGCACTGTGCTAACTAAGTGCTTTACATAAATCACCTAATTTATTGTCTATAACAACCGTGAGTTGTAGACAAGGATACTCTCAGGAAGATCTTCTGGAAAAGGTATAGCCTACCCATTCCAATAGTCTTGGGCTCCCCTAGGGGCTCAGCTGGTAAAGAATCCGCCTGCAATGCAGGAGAACTGGGTTCAATCCCTCGCCTGGGACGATCCCCTGGAGAAGGGAATGGTTACCCACCCCAGTATTCTGGCCTCTGTATCTTATAGCATTTAAACAGGTTTGCCAAGATAGTAAAAACATAAGATTTAAAATAGAGACCCCAACCCAGTGCTGTTGGACCCAAAGACAATGCTCACAACCACTGCAGTGTTTTTCTGTCCTTAGAGCCCAGGGGGAATACAACACCAAACAAATACTTTTTTAAAATTATGAATTGAATGGAAGAAGGGTATCTAGACTTAACAGTTACCTCTTAAGTGAATGAGTCCAAATGGGCACACATGTATGTGTGTAAGCAAGAGACAGTAAGGGAATGATTTTGGTGATCTGAATCCAATACCTCTAAAGCTGTTAAGACTTGTAGGTGAGGAGAGCCACAGAAAAGTGACACAAAAGAGCACAGGATTGCTACACACACACATACACACACACACCCTACTTTATCAAGCTTACATTTGTGCTGCATAACACCCTTCAAAGGCTAAAAGCTGTGGCCATCATTGTTGCTGTTCAGTCTCTCAGTCATGTCCAGCTCTTTGTGACCCCATGGACTGCAGCACGCCAGGCTTCCCTGTCCTTCATCATCTCCCAGAGCTTGCTCAAACTCATGTCCATTGAGTCGGTGATGCCACCCAACCATCTCATCCTCTGTCATCCCATTCTCCTGCTGCCTTCAATCTTTCCCAGCATCAGGGTCTTTTCCAGTGAGTTCTTTGCATCAGGTGGCCAAAGTAGTGAAGCTTCAGGTTTAGCCTCAATCCTTCCAATGGATATTCAGGACTGATTATCTTTAGGATAGCTTGCTTGGATCTCTTTGCAGTCTAAGGGATTCTCAAGAGTCTTCTCCAACACCAAAGTTCGAAAGCATCAATTCTTTGATGCTCAGCCTTCTAACTGGTCCAACTCTCACATCCATATATAACTACTAGAAAAACCATAGCTTTGATTAGATGGATCTTTTTCAGCAAAGTAATGTCTCTGCTTTTTAATATGCTGTCTAGGTTGGTCATAGCTTTTCTTCCAAGGAGCAAGGGTCTGTTAATTTCATGGCTGCAATCACCATCTGCAGTGATTTTGGAGCCCCCCCAAAATAAAGTCTGTCACTGTTTCCATTGTTTCCCCATCTATTTTCCATGAAATGATGGGACCAGATGCCATGATCTAAGTTTTTTGAATGTTGAGTTTTAAGCCAGCTTTTTCACTCTCCTCTTTCACCTTCAACAAGAGGCTCTTTAGTTTCTCTTCACTTTCTGCTGTTTGGGTGGTGTCATCTGTATATCTGAGGTCATTGATATGTCTCCCAGCCATCTTGATTCTGGCTGTGCTTCATCCAGCCTGACATTTCACATGATGCATTTTGCATATAAGTTAAATAAGCAGGGTGACAATATACAGCTTTGACGCACTCCTTTCCAGATTTGGAACCAGTCTGCTGTTTCATGTCAGGTTCTACCTGTTGCTTCCTGACCTGCATACTGGTTTCTCAGGAGGCAGGTAAGGTGGTCTGGTGTTCCCATCTCTTAAAGAATTTTCCATAGTTTATTGTGATCCACACAGTCAATGGCTTTAGCATAGTCAATGAAGCGGAAGTAGATGTTTTTCTGCAATTCTCTTGCTTTTTCTATGATCCAATGGCTGCTGGCAATTTGGTCTCTGGTTCCTCTGCCTTTTCTAAATCCAGTGAACATCTGGAAGGGCATCCTAATATCCAGTAAAGGGCTATTTTGAGATGCCTCTAAATTATTTGGTCAACTCTAAGATTCAGGACCCTCCATCCATATTGTCAAACTATAGCAGAGATAGCGTGAATATCTTTATCTTAAAGAAAAAAACTCCTAGATGCAAGCATTTTACAAATATCCTCTAGGAACACAAACACACACATAATCATGTGTACAATTTCCCCTCACCATTGGATAAAAGCCAATCTTTCCCACATATTCTTTAGGAAAAGAGCAGTAAGTAATATTTAGAACGGGTAAGAGTCCTCTGCCAAGAAATGTTCCAGAAACCCTGGAATGTTGGAGAATAGTGTTCACAACTAGGTTTGAGAAAAAGGAAACATTTTGCTTGAAGAAAGAAAATTGCTGTATGTCTTGAAAAATATTTATTGATAATGAATTCTGATGCACCAAGTAGAAAAGAAAAGTTTCTTCATAATGTTTTGCCCCTTCTCACTCCAACTCCTACCCCTGGGCCTGCAAACCCTTGGGAAAGGCTTAATTCCATACACACTGTTTTAACTTTATGACATATTTCTTATTTCCATAGCCTAAAACTGAGGTCATAATTTACTGATTGTGACTCTTTGAGTCTCTCCCCTTCTTCAGTACTGCTGTGCATATCAAATTACTGTGGAAACTAAGGAACTGGAGGGAAGTTGGGGGGAAATATTCATTTTATGCCAGAGTTAAAACAAAGCTACTAATCTCTGGTAAACCCCCTCAGGAGTGACAATGGTAATGAAATAATTTCTTAGGGAATTCTTTAGGAAAGAGCAAGTCACAGAAAAATCAAATGGCTGTCTGAGATCCTCCCCATGCAAACCAAGGGGGCCCCTGTCATGTGTGGGACTCCTCATTTGTCAGAGTGTTGGCAAAAGGTTCCAGTCAAAGACCTTGGTTTTTTTCTTTCCATTTCCTAAAATAAAATATAATCACTAACACTTAATTAACATTCTTTGTCAATGTTCTTCCTCAATCCTAACTAAGGGTAACGTTATAAGTTTCTCAACTCCCTTAAGCCCTGTTAATGCCACGTGTGCCAAGTTGAGAAGTAACTCTTTGTTTGGATGTAATAAGTGAGTTATTGCACATTAAATAATTATCAAAATGCTTATTAAAGCCTACTTGAGAAATAACAAGTCATATCAATTGCATCACTTTTAACCCTCAGTAATTATGTCGTTTGTAATCAATTGCCTTTTTCATCAGTCATATTATTATATTCTGTAGCTGGTTTCTATTACATAATTGTTTGCCCTCAATAAATATGTTTTAATAAGCAGTTGTATTTATACTCCATGAAATAACAGTCTTAATTAATCCAAGTTGAATACTCATTTGGGAACTTAAATTCCAAGTACTGCCAAACATTCTGTAAGCATGATTCACATCAAGTTGAATAACAAAAGGTGTGCAATGTGCTAAGAAGTACTATTACAGTAACTCCATTTCACAGGAAGGTTATGGAGTAGTTTTCTTATTTTTAAATCTGGTGACATTTCAGTAAGGATACATTTCTTAAGACTTCCCAGGGACATCTTTGTAAGTTCCCTATATGCTACTTAGCAGGAATGTATCACCTAAAACAAGAATGCTTTGGCTTATTATTTTTGGCTCTTCTACAACCAAACTACTTTATAATAGCACAAAAAAGAGATTGACTTTTTTGATAGTTTGGGACACATGATATTTTTGGATGGCATCATTTTAAATAGAGTTAGAGGTAAAATGTCAAATTTCATTTAACAGAAAATATTAACCAAAGGCAAAATACATGGTTCATGCTTTCATTTTTCAAAACTGTTAAACTGTCTGACTGGCAAAATAAATTAATCGGAAAGCAGTTTTCCTGGTAACTAGTCTGACCTTCCTCAGGCAATCCTAGGAGATTAAAAACTAAAAGGAGTAGAAAACATTAAAAACAGAAGAAAAAGAAAAGAAACAAAGCACAGTATCTGATTTTTAATTTTCATCAGACAATCAAACCCCTCTTTGTGCTGCACTGTGAAGTTCAGGATGTTATGAGATGAGGAATGTTCTAGAATTACTGAACACCCCCCCCCACTCCCCCTCCTGTAGAGAACATATTTAAAGTTCATCTGATATGTATCATACATACATCGACTTAGACCAATTACATGCAACTGGTGGCAAAACTGGCCTGTGGGGACCTTCAAAGGCAGGATCACGTGAACAGGGAATATGACCTGACCACAGAAAGGTTTGCCCACACGGGAAAATAAACAAGAACACAAGATTTGGGCAGAGCAGAGGTTCTTGGGCAAATCATTTTGCTCTTGGAACCTCGTTTTTAATAGATGGCATTTTGAAATCCCTCAGTACATGTTACTATTGCCTTTCAACACATATTTTTTAAATCTTTAGAACCATCAAATAACTTTCAGTGATTTTTGTGAGGTCATGTTAAGGTTAGCATAGAAAGAGGACCACCCACATAGCCAAACTGGCATGTCTCTCTTCAATTTTCATTGTCAAAAGGACAAAGGAACTGTTTTAATGAAGTGTTTTTCAGTTGTCTTTTGTTTCATATTTTACACAGGAAAAAGGAAAATGTTTCCTTAGTTCAGGGCATCTGAATCATATTTCCAAGGGGACAGGCATTTTCAGGACAGTAAGTACTAAATTATAAATAACTTTCAATAAATTAAACTGTAGTCTGGCTTTTTTTTTCTTCCTTGGAAACATTTAGCCTTCAGAGGACTTAATTGTTCTTCAAGATAAAACGACAGTTGCTTCTCAAGTATATAAGGCAATTGGGCATATGTCAGTTACAAAATAGTGACAAGATAATATGGTACAACATACTTCAGCAAGAAACTCCACTGAACCAATGAATGCAAATATATTCTAACTTTCTGCCTCTTGTCAACTCATCTAACTTGCAAAACTGGACAAGCTCTGTATTAGTGGTTTAAAGACCATAACAATCCTCGTTATAATCCAATACCATCTCCCTACATGTAAAGTGAAAGAGACAAATGAGGCAGTTATCCTGATAATCAGAGGCCAAATAATGAACTGGTACAATTGTCTATACATTTCACATGAACATGTTTAGGTTCTACTATTCTTGAGTTAAATATTCCTTTTCCTTTTTACTTTTCATCAAGGACATGACCCGACAACATATCTGTGCAATTTAATCCAATAGTCTGTACTCTCCTAGTTACACATAGTCACATGGATGCGATTAGCTCATATATACAAAGAGCAAAACTCCAATTTGTTACATTCAGAGTTCAAAGTTTGGGCATCTTTCTCAACTCTGGAGGAAGGCAATTTTAAGAGTTCTCTCAAGATTTTGGGATTGATTTCTCATCCTGCCTAGAGGAGTATCATTTTCAAAAAAAGAAAAAAGAAAATTGACCAAACAGGGGGCAGTAATTAAGACAAGAATGGTTTATTTTTTTTGAGGTATCAGAGATCAAAGGAAGAAGTTATTTTGGACTGGAGCCTTTTTCATACTCTTCAAGTTCTCTCACAATATACCATGTCAATAGTGGTCCCCCTATATAAAAAATCAGCCATGATTAGAAGCCTCTTTGAGTAGAGAACAGACGGAAAACTGCATTTATTCTTCCCTTCTACAACTAGACCAAATTTTCAGTTCAGTTCAGTCGCTCAGTCATGTCCGACTCTTTGCGACCCCATGAATTGCAGCACACCAGGCCTCCCTACCCATCACCAACTCCCGGAGTTCACTCAGACTCGCATCCATCGAGCCGGTGATGCCATCCAGCCATCTCATCCTCAGTCGTCCCCTTTTCCTCCTGCCCTCAATCCCTCCCAGCATCAGTCTTTTCCAATGAGTCAACTCTTCTCATGAGGTGGCCAAAGTACTGGAGTTTCAGCTTTAGCATCATTCCTTCCAAAGAAATCCCAGGGTTGATCTCCTCCAGAATGGACTGGTTGGATCTCCTTGCAGTCCAAGGGACTCTCAAGAGCCTTCTCTAACATCACAGTTCAAAAGCATCAATTCTTCGTCGCTCAGCCTTCTTCACAGTCCAACTCTCACATCCATACATGACCACAGGAAAAACCATAGCCTTGACTAGACAGACTTTTGTTGGCGAAGTAATGTCTCTGATCTTCAATATGCTATCTTTACTTCTGTGTTATTGTTTCAAAATACGTTTACAACCAGTTTTTCCCAACTCAGCCCTCATTTCCCTCTTCTGCCCAACACCATCAGAAAGAATCACTTTTGATGCTGAAATTCTAATACTTTTAGATATAAGCAGAGCTGCTTACTTAGCATGAAGAGCTAGAAGTATGAAGAAGCCCCACATAAAATTATAGGTGTGGATGTGTAGAAATAGAAGAGAGGAAAAGTCAGCTTTTCAAGGCATCATATAGGAACTCCATTTCCTAGATTCTGTGAGAAAGCAGTTCCTGGCCATCCTCCCTAGGATGATTAGAACAAAGAATCTTGCTTTATTCGTCTTACCTCTGGTGTCACCTTCTTTCTAAGACTAGAAACTTGATGTATGAATGAACAAAAGAATGCGTAGCATGGCAAATAATGAGAGAAAGGATGAAGAGAGTAGAAAAAGAGGAGAAAGAACAAGACTGGGTCTCACTGTTCCCACCAAGAACAGGACCCAGGACCATATTCCCTAAAAACATGAGATTTTCTTGCCAGAAGGCAGAATTTCTACAAACAAAAGATTAGCGCTGCTTCCCCTCTTGCTTCTTCTACTTCCCTTCCCTTCTTTTCTAACGAGGGAAGTTCGTAAAAGTATGTGACTGCACAGACCACTGGGCAGACAGCCAACTGTCCTCTGGGGAAAGCCAACTTGATTCTCATATTAAATGGATACTGATTTTATGACCCTAGGTTACTGTAATCAGAGAATACATGTTGAACTTGAACACTCTCAAGATATGTCCAGAATTTTTGTGCTGTATAATGTGAATCTTTTCCACCTGAAATTTTCAAGTCAATAGAATTTATTGAGCCCTAATGTAAAAATATTAAGATCACAGAGACACATACCACAGGGTCCGTATCTGCAAAGTCTTCTCTGACTTCCTTCAGTAAGTTCCCTACCTATGAATGAGTTCCACTCTGAGCATGTTTGTAAGTCCAATTTGTTCATAAGCCCAACAAAGTTAGCCTAGGTGTCCAACTAACATCGTTGGCTATAGACTACTGTACTATAATAGACTTATAATACTTTTCACATAAATAATACATTAAAAAAACACAAAAAATAAAGAGCACACTTTCAATCTTTTGGTACAGTAACCTGAAAAGTGCAGTAGTACAGTACAACAGCTGGCAGACAGTGGCTAGCATTGAATGAACAGGTAAGAGGATGCTGGCTGGAGGAGGGAGAGGCGGTAGGGTAGAGCTGAGGAATAGTTAGCAATAGAAGACACAGGGCCAGCTGCAATATCAGTCATACCTGACGTTGATGGAACACATGTTCGCATCTTCAAAAGTTCACGGTTTGAAGGTTCATATGTAGAGAACTTACTGTATTATAATCACCCTCTCCTTTGAATTCTATTAATACTTTACCCACATTTTCTGATACCCTTACCACTTTCTACTTGGTATTATTGTTATTCAGGTGCAAGTCACATATCCTTCACTAGAGTCAAGTTATTTGAGGACCGATGACCACAGTTTCCTCTTAGTGCCTGAATAGCTTGTTCCCTTGCCATTAGAAGGCCTTCACGTTTTTTCATTTTCACACAAATGAGGAAATCTCTTCTAATTGTAGTTCAGTTCAACTGTTGGGCAAAAGAACTTCAAGTATTTTACAGTCCAAGATGTCCTAGAATTAACCCTACTAGTTACCTCTCCTTGGTAGTTCATTTTACTCTCCGCAACATACTGTGAACTTTATTTGCATTTCCCCATTCTACTTTCCACTGGAACCCTACCAGATAATGTTCTTTTCTTTACAGTTGAGGAAGTTCAGTCTCAAAGAATAAGTAAGTTCATTCTGCTAGGGAATTAGCAGAACTGGGTTTGAACCCAGACCGTCAGATTCCAAACGTCACACTCACAGTCTTTACAGAATCCTACCTCCTGGTCAGTAGAGTGTGGCCTTCCAGGCCCTTATTCCAAGAATTCTTTCTTAGAAAGAACCTGGGCATAGCTTACACACAAACTAGCCAGCTGCTGTGAACTGAAAAAGCAAGGTACTTCCTCCCCCAAAGCAACACATTTTTTAAAGCCTCTGAAAGCTCCTCCTCTGCACAGAAGTGCCAGGAACTTTGAAGGGAGAGTGACAGTAAGTGAGGTTTAAACCCAGGATGACCTGGAAGCCCAGACTGACTGCAGGCTCCTGTGATACCCAAAAGCCTATTGTGCTGTAAATTTATCATCTGGGAAGTTGAATTTTTGTTTTTGAACAGGAAAAGGACTTCAAAGCTTTGGTTCATACTGGAATAGATCTTTCATAACTCAATTTACCCAGATTTATTTTTCATGATGTATGAACTTTTTCTTCCAGGGAGATTATTTTTCACCATTTCCTTGTAAGTCATCTTCTTGAAGAAAAAAAATGCAATTAAATATTCAAGGCCCTGAGCTATTGTGTAAAAAGAATTCATGCTTAAGTGAGGGTGAGCTGCGTTTAGGCTCAGAGTTACTATTGAAGCACAACAGGTATGAATTATTACCCAATCTTTCATGCTCTAACGTGTCTTCCTGCTTAATTGGAGCAGTAAGTCTTAGGATTCACTTGGGTTTTTTCCTGACTGACGTCACCTTCATACCTGAAGCAAGCTACTTACAAAGAAATCCTCAAAACAACAATGGAATATTCATTCACCTACACCAACTTATCCTCAGGTGTCACCTGGGAAATTTGCAGCCCTGGGAATCTTCTTTGTCCTGAAAATACCCTGTGAGCTGCCATTACTTTTTTCTTCTCACACTTTCTTGTGCTTTAGGTGAATGAAATACCTGAGGTAGGTGGATGTAAGTGTAATTTTGAGGAGGTTCAGCTTTGTCTCAATACCATGGGATGTGATCCTTTTTGCGTTCTCCCTCTTGCCTTCTGACTTTGTTCTCACTCCCAGGAAACACCTAGACCCTCTGGCTTTTGAATCACAATTGTTCTTTTTTAAGTCCTTTTTGGACTCAGACCAGAGTCTGAGTAGTTCCCTCTTTAAGGCGGCTGACGGAAAAGGCAATGGCACTCCACTCTAGTACTCTTGCCTGGAAAATCCCATGAAGGGAGGAGCCTGGTAGGCTGCAGTCCATGGGGTCGCACAGAGTCAGACATGACTGAAGTGACTTAGCAGCAGCAGCAGCAGTAGGCATTTGAGGAGTGAGAGATTTTGTTCCCTGCTGAAGAATTTTGGGGCTCTGATGAGTATATGGGGTGAGCATTTGGGGTTTGGGTTTCCTTGGGACCATGTCTACAAGAATATTACCCCAAGGAACAACATGGCTAGCCTAGATATGAGGCATGACTCTTAGGAACTTCATGAACACCAAAGAGAAAATGATCTCCTTATAAAATGAAAGATGTCATAATTTTTTACAATTTTACTATGTGCAAATCTCTATTCTGGGGTCTTATTTGTGTCCCCTCATTTAATCCCCAGAAGAACACCTTGAGAGGAAGACTTGCCATGCGCATTTCACAGATGGTTTAAGTCATCTAGCCAAGGTTACACAAGGAGGAATTGTGGAATGAGAATTCAAAAACTCAAGGAAAGTTGATGCTCCGTTAGGTGCATTACCTGTCTGATCCCTTCCATTCACTGTTTGGTCAGGTCACTGAAGGGGGAAAGAGACAGATTAAGTGGAATATGTAGCTTTCTCAGCTACTTATTTCCTATTTTTCCTTCTTTCTCTTTTAAGTTTAGAAACACTCTCCACCCTTCTCTCCACCCCCACCCTCCCATGGCCTAAAATCCCTTTTATTGAAGAGATGTGTTGGGTTGGCCAAAAAGTTCATTTGGATTTTTCCATAAAATATTACAGGAAAACCAGAACAAACTTTTTGATCAAGCAGTACATTCTGTTTTTATGAAGACTAGAAATTTCCCAATAGCCAAGAAATAACAGGTCATCTGTGCCTTGGCTCTCCCTTGATGAGGTGCTTGGTGATTGTCAGACAACGCTCAATGGCTCTTCATGACCTCAGTAAGAGACCAGATATGCCTTCATGACCTATGCTGTGCTACCCATCCTGCTGGGAAGGATGATCTAAATTTGAGAGCCCTAGGGATAATTTTTGAAAGACTATAGAACTGGTCAGCTGCTTTAAAAAAAAAAAAAAACCACTCAGGAATAGATCAATTAGTATGTATCATCAGACTCCTAGTAAGTACCAATTACAGTTTTAGGCTCTAGGAGAAAAGAAGGAAAAACACCAAGGAAGGAATAAGAAAAGAAAAGAGGGGAAGGAAAGAAGGAAGCAAGGATTGGAAGAAAAAGGGAGGAAAAAAGGAAAGAGGCCCCCAGCAGCATCCATAGGCAACTGACATCACTCTCAGCTCATGAGTCTTTCATTGAGAAGGATTCTTAGGAAATCCTTCATTATCCTTATATGTTCTGTTGTGATATTATAGATTCTCCATATTTCTTTGGCTCATTACTAATAAAGAAAAGTAGAGAACAGATACAGTTAATCTTTAATCTTTAAAGATCCCGGTAGGTAGGTTCTCTGGACACTTCAGTTCAGTTCACTTGCTCAGTTGTGTCCGACTGTTTGTGAACCCATGGACTGCAGCACACCAGGCTTCCCTGTCCACCACACCTCCCAAAGCTTGCTTAAACTCATGTTCGTCGAGCAGGTGATGCCACCGGCTCTGGATCCTTATGTACTGGCTAAACAAACACAGGCTGCTTTGAAACCCTGCTTATTAAGGTTGCTTTGAAATCCTGCTTATTATAGTTTTACAAAGTCTTTCAATGTGTATTCAGTGATTTTGTTAATATAGAGTATGACACTTTCCTTCTGTGGATATTTTTACCACTGACCCAAATTATATACCAGGGAATCTGACTAAGGAAGGGTAAATGACAAAATATGTCTCTTCCACAAGGGGATGAAATGCAATTTGAAATTTGATAATTATTTTGTGTTCTTTTGTCCTATGACCAAAAAAGTAAATATTTTTCTATTTACTTTCCTTTCCTAGAACCCTTTTCTCTAAGTTTCAGTTTAAAAATACTACTTTTAATCTGCTGATGGTAGTCTAAAAATAAAGCTGATTGAGAGGCCATCCAGTCTCATGAAATTTGAACTTCATCAAGGAGGACCCACATTCCTATTTGCTTAACAGCCCCATTTTATCTCTGTGGTCCTTGTAATTTTTAATAGCTCCTCCTTTCACTCCCAAACAAACCCCAATTTGGATGACAAGTTTCATGGCTACCTAGAACTTAATTCTGAACAGATACATTAGAGAAACACATTTTATATTGCGTTAGAAAACTCGAGTGCCTTGGACTCAGTATTTGTTATACGATCTTACGTAAGTTATTACCACTCTGAGCCTTGGTGTCAGTGTTATAAACTGGGAGATAAAAGTATCGCCTTAAAATACTGTGTGAAGATCCAAAAAGACAAGGTCTATGAAAGTGCTTTATAGATTGTAAAGCTCTCACAATTCTTGGCAATCGTTATTGTTCTAATTTAGTTTTCCATAAATTATTTAGAAGAAAGAACCAAGAAACCACAAAACCTGCAGACCTGGGGAAATATGATTTCAAAATAATAGTTGAATCAGTCTTCATACTAGAACAAGCGAAAACATTTCCATGTTCAGCTTTTAGGTCACCCATCTTGGCAATCAGAAACTAACATAAAGAAACAAATTTGTTGAATGTTAACGAGGCCATGTATTTTGTCTTTTATAATTTATAACATCTTTATTCTTCAGAGAATGCTTTGATTCTGTTTTACAGATTAGGAAACTAAAACTAAATTCAGAAATTTTGCCGATATCACATCTCTAAGAAGAAGCAGAGTTGTACTCTGATTCCCTTCATAGGGCATATGTGGAGGGTACTTATCTGACTAAACCTTGTCTCTGTGATGTGGTAACATCTGATTTCTTGATTGCTCTTTTATTCAGAGACCTAAAGTATTGGTACATTTAAATTCATCTGAAAGAATCAAGTTGAGGTGATCCCATTACTACCTTCTAGGCATTTGCACTAAGGTTAAATTTTGATAAGAAATTTAATCAACAGTGTTGTTTAGGATAATTGATAGATACATATAATAACAGATTTTTATTTCTTCTCATCTGTCATGAAGGTTTTAATGATGTGGGATGTTTTGCCCAGAGGAGTCTATTTCACTAATGCCAAAGAAATAAGTCCATTACTTAATTTTGCGTTAGTAAAGCTCAGTGTGTTTTGCATGGCTCCTCCTGTTCATATAAGTTAGCAGATAGATATTTGATCGATTTTCTCAAGGGGTCACTTCTTTGTCACAATCCAATATTGCAAGTCCCTGTGATCCTCTTTTATCCAGTTGGTGCTGTTAGGAACCTCTGAGCCGTAAGTCAGCCAAAATGATAAGGGTCCAACTTGCTCTATTCTGGTCAGCAGGCCAAACTTAAGCCAGCTGTCCACTTGCTTTAAAAATAACAAGTAAACAAACAAAACAAAATGAGAAGACTTGAAGATCATAAAAACAGTCTCCTTTCCAAACTTTTAAAATTATTTACTTTAAACTCTAAGGTTTTTTATTATTTTATTTTGATTATGAATTCTTCCTGCTAAAGAACAGAGCTATATATTTGGCTCCCTGTCCCAGAAAAGAGTAGAATTTTTGGCACTGAATCATTATAACAACATAGTTTTCTAGTTCAAGCCTACCCATTCTCTAGCTTAAAGAGATATTTACTTTTAAAGCAAACCTAGGCAATGGCATCCCACTCCAGTACTCTTGCCTGGAAAATCCCATGGGGTCACTAGGAGTCAGATACGACTGAGCAACTTCACTTTCACTTTTCACTTTCCTGCATTGGAGAAGGAAATGGCAACCCACTCCAGTGCTGTTGCCTGGAGAATCCCAGGGACAAGGGAGCCTGGTGGGCTGCCATCTCTGGGGTCACACAGAGTCGGACATGACTGAAGTGACTTAGCAGCAGCAGCAGTAGGATCCTTATGGCAGAAAGTGAAGAGGAACTAAAAAGCCTCTTGATGAAAGTGAAAGAGGAGTGAAAAAGTTGCCTTAAAGCTCAACATTCAGAAAACGAAGATCATGGCATCCAGTCCCATCACTTCATGGGAAATAGTTGGGGAAACAATGGAAACAGTGTCAGACTTTATTTTGGGGGGCTCCAAAATCACTGCAGGTGGTGACTGCAGCCATGAAATTAAAAGACACTTACTCCTTGGAAGGAAAGTTATGACCAACCTAGATAGCATGTTGAAAAGCAGAGACATTACTTTGCGAACAAAGGTCCGTCTAGTCAAGGCTATAGTTTTTCCAGTGGTCATGTATGGATGTGAGAGTTGAACAGTGAAGAAAGCTGAGCACCAAAGAATTGATGCTTTTGAACTGTGGTGTTGGAGAAGACTCTTGAGAGTCCCTTGGACTGCAAGGAAATCCAACCAGTCTATTCTGAAGGAGATCAGCCCTGAGATTTCTTTGGAAGGAATGATGCTAAAGCTGAAACTCCAGTACTTTGGCCACCTTATGTGAAGAGTTGACTCATTGGAAAAGACTCTGATGCTGGGAGGGATTGGCTCCAGGAGGAGAAGGAGACGACAGAGGATGAGATGGCTGGATGGCATCACTGACTCGATGGACATGAGTCTGAGTGAACTCCAGGAGTTCGTGATGGACAAGGGAGGCCTGGCGTGCTGTGGTCGCAAATAGTCGGACACGACTGAGCAACTGAACTGAACTGAAGATCCTTAAAACGAGAGGTGGTAATACTGCCTGATAAACAATCAGTCTGAGGATTAACCCACTAAGCAAGTGGCTTATGGTGAATAAACTGGCAACCTGGAAATATACAAGGATCTTATAATTTATACACAATGCTTTTTTGCCATCATTCTTGAGTTGGTAGAAATAAAAAAGTGAAAAATAAACACAAATATTGGCTCTAGAGACTTCAACCCGGTAATGTTACTGGGAGTAATTCTAGAGTCACTCTGCCTCTTCACTCTCTGCAGGCCTTTTTAAGGTTTGTTAATTTTGCCTTAGAAGTGATGTCTGAATCCATCCCTGTTTTCTCCATTCCCCCCAGCACTCTTCACAGGCACTTAGAAAGCACTGCCACAACTTCCAAATGACTTACCAAACACTAGTTTCACCAACCTTTGGTCCCATCATTTGTCAAACTGTTTTTAGCTGTGGAAATTCTTGGACAACCTAAAATCTTATGTGAATGTTCAACAGAGAAATCAAAAAGGAGATGCTTCGTTTGAAGAAAGTTCAGTAGAACCTGTCCCATAGGATGGTTTGAAAGTCGATGTTCTACTCCAATTCATTTTCTAATCATAGTGTCTATCAAGACTCATCTGAGAGGCACAGCCTACATATTTCCTGGCCTGCTCCCAGTGAGACTCTTCAGTAAGTCTGGGATTGGACTCAGGAATCTTCATTTTAACAAACATTTCTGGTTCCATATTCATTTTTGAGAGGGACTTCCAGTTTTATCCATCTTCTTACCTTGATTGCGTTACTTCTCTACTTAAAGAATCCCACCAGCTTCCCAAGTATTAACTGTCGGGCAACCTATGAGACTAGACCCTTCAACATCTGACCTCCATCTGCCTCTTAAACTCTCTCTGCGTACAGTTCCACTGGCCCAGATTTGCATTCTTCCTTGAGCACAGCTTGCCCTTCATACTTTGGTTCCGTTATACACTCACTTTCCACCACCATCTCTCCTTTCATGCATTGTTGCTTCATATGTTCACTTTCTGATGCCTGAGATATTCCTGCAATTCATTTAAGGCCTAGTGCAAATATTGCCCTCTCTATAAACCCTTTCCTGATCCTTCTATTTCCAGAGTTAGTTAATCACTTTCTCTTCTGGGATATTCAATTCATGGTAGCCCTTTCACTTTGTATCAGAAAACCCATATTTTATTTAAAAAATTCTTCGCACTTATATCAGATTATGGGATTTCTGAAGCCAGAAGATGTCATCATAATCATCAGCATTTCCATAGCATAGGAAAATTTGGGTATATGGTAGGAGAGCAACAAATATTAATCAAGTTAGTTAAGCAATCATTTGTGTCATACAGTAGACTAGTAGATAAAACACTGGACATGAGTTTCAAAGATCTGAGTTACTTTGCTCATCTACAACTTAGTAATTTTGTGAGCACAAGAAAATGATTTTATGCCGAGACCTGACAACTTAGATTAAATAGATAATTTTCCTTAAAATCACAACATTCTAAAACTGACAAGAAATAGGAAAAATATGGGTATATTAATTGCCTACTATGAATGAATGCACTTATATCTGGCAAGGAAATTGAATTTATATTTTTTCCTAAACTTCTCAAGGAAATTTCAAGTCAGGATAGTTTGCCAGTGAATTATTTCAAAGATTTGAGGAAGAAATAATATCAATCTTATAAAAACTATTTCAGAAAACAGCTTTGGGGAATACTCTCTAACTTACTGTGGTATCCATATTATTATCCTGATACCAAAAGCTGATTTAAAAATTACAATACAGCAAAACACCCAATGGAATGTAATTTATACAAAAATCCTTAGTAATATATTAGGACATCAAGCCCAGCAATATACAAAAGGGGTACTACCTGATGCCCATGTAGAGTTTGTCCAAAGAATGAGAGATTAGTCTGTACTTTATCAATAAAATACACACTTAACAGACTAAAAAACAAACCAAAAAAAGCTATATGATCTCCTTATAGATGTACATAAAGTGTTTGCCAAAATTCAATGCCAGGCAACATTAACAACTCTCAAAACTAGGAAGAGGAAATATTTCTCAATCTGATATAATAGTTTCAGCAAAACCCTATGATCACTGTAACTAATGATAAATACTGAACAATTCTCCTCCAAGATGAAGAAATAGCCAAGACTGTCTCCTCTGACTGCTTCTATTCATCCTTGTACTAGCAGGAAAGGCAGACAACGGTGGTAGGAACAAATAGCTTCATCAAGACACGCAAAATGTTTATAAACACTAAAGCTGAGCGACCATTATTTATGACAAGTATGCAATGCACTCTACTTTTACGTATGGAATTTTCCACAATCAAAAAAATGATTCTCTGTAAAAGGGCTAGCTTTCTTTATTCTGTTCACTACTCCACACTGCCTTCAGAAAGGCTTGAGCTGAGGTCTGAATGAAGGAGAAGGCCAAGAAGAAATAAAGGAAGTAGAATAGGGCAGAAACAGAATAGAAATGAGAACAAATTTTCTATAAGATAAAGGTAGATGCCTTTTCTGAAGAAGGTACAAGTTGTAGAAGAGAGGGGAAGATGCATAGGATGGCTGGAAAAGTGGTGTTGAACTCAGTCATTAATAACCTTAGAAGCCAAGCAAAGAACAATTCAACATCTTTTTCCTTATTTCAAGTGTTACCTCAATCCATCATGAAGTATTTAGTGAGAAACTTCAAAGGCCTAAGGAA
Source organism: Capricornis sumatraensis (assembly GCF_032405125.1). Taxonomy (NCBI): domain Eukaryota; kingdom Metazoa; phylum Chordata; class Mammalia; order Artiodactyla; family Bovidae; genus Capricornis; species Capricornis sumatraensis. The sequence continues at coordinate 38,663,802 of NC_091074.1, read as the reverse complement.
CAATATACTTCAAATACTGCCACAATAAATATCACAACAACAACAAACCACACACAAACCTCTTTCCAAAAAGACTAGTGCGGCAAAAAGGAAAAAAAATAAGTTAATTAATTAGTTAAGAACTCATCTGCCACAAGCAATTATTGATTCAACAATATTTCAGCATGACCAAAATTTGGCCTTCCTTTGGAGTTCACTGTTTTGGTGACATATGGAAGATATAATAATGTCAAATCCTGTAGATTCTAAATTCACCAGGATTCAATAGAAGAAACAAGTTGGCATATTAGGAAGATGTTTCAGGCCAGATGGACTAGAGACTGAATACTGAGTCCTCCTTGTCATAAACTTAGACAGCTGTTCCATGTCAGCTCATGTGTAAATGCACAAGATAATGTCTCCCCGGAAGTCTGGTGTCATTAAATGCAGTCCGGGAGCACAGGGAAAGGTGACATTAGGGAATTAGCACAGTGCCTGCCACATAGAAGCGTTTTCTTTAACTTTGACTCAGTTATCAAGTCATCGGATCCCTTGTCACATCTCAGAAGCTGACTGTCATAATAAATAAGAAGTTTAATGGCAAAGCACCCCACTGGTCCCCTCCACTTGTTTTCCCTCTCTTAAGATGGTCCCCACTGCGTGCTTGCCCCTTGTAGTCAACCATGAAAGGCCAAACAGACCTGAAGCCCAATTAGAAAGCTTTTTCCACTTACAAAATCCTACTCAAGGAGAATTCTTGCCAACCAAAGACTACCGCGGCACTTCTTCTGAGCCTATAAAATGCAGTCTCCTTTCTAACACCTTTCTGTGAGATCTGCTGAAACAAAAGTGACTACAAACGAGTTCCCTTGATGCAAGTTTATGAGTAAATAACCATTGTTAATTTTTTCCTGACACAGTTTTGTCTCTGACACGTTGCTTTCTCCTGGCTCTGAAAAAACAGGGGATAAACAAACTAACCCCATACAGTGAAGTGTGGTCTCCAGAACATTGTTCTTCCACCAAAAGAGGTTCTGAAGCTTGTTTGACACTGTACGCTGCATATGTTCTCACACCTTAGAGTGGTCATTAGGATATGAAAGGTCTTTTGTTTAAGCTCATATGTTCTAAGTTTCTTTCGCACCAGGGAATCCTTTTTTCTCTCCTACATAATGCTGTAGCCAACTAATCACCAAGCTCTTCATTCTGGGGTCACTATCAAGGGCTTAATAACATACCCGGAGTATAAAAACTAGCTCGTTAGAGTAACATGGGTACAAATGACGGATAAGTTAATAGAGGAGAGAAAGAAGGAAAAGGGGCTGGGTAGAGGAGTCAGTGGAATGACAAGCAGTTTGGACATATGTGGGAAGAAATAATATAATAGAAAAATTCTTGTGTCTTTCCAAAATCCTATTAGGTTCAGGGATATTGCATTGGGATCACTGAAACATCAGTTATTTCAGTCCAGCAGAGATTGAACCCCTTACCCTAATCTTTTGTTAGAACTAGTTTTCGGTCATCCTTTAGGCCTACATGAGGATACATTTCAAATTAGGGCTCTGAAGAGCACTTAAACTTACAAAGAAAAGAAATTGGTACATTGCAGTGTCAAGCTAAATGGACGATTTATTGATAATTTTTCAGCACTACTTCAGGTTATTTTTTGTGGCATCCATCCAAATAGAATAGCACCAAGGTATTCATATAGGCTCTGATTTCTACACAACTCTAGTATCTGGCAGGAGCTATTTGTATGCCATATAACCTTTTCCTCTAAAGGGGGTATTTGGTCATCATTTAAGCTGAAAAGTTAATCACTATGTGGATATTGAGGACTTATCTTTCTCTCCAGCAGCTTGCATCACTGGAGGCAAGCAGCCTAACAATGACCTCGCATTGCTCTGCTTTGGAGCCATTCAGGCAGAATAGATGCCACGTGTATAGGATAGTGTCAGTCATAACCTCGATAAGTTGTATGTGCACTGAAGGTCTGGCCCAACAGAAATGTGCATGTTACTCTATTCAAGGTCACCATACTCCTCTGTGCAAGTACTTTCCTATACAAGGTGCTAGACTAGAGGGCAAGAGGTGGGGTAATCCAGATTACTGTTTTGGCAAGTCATTTGCCCATGGGGCTGTGTAGGCCCAAATTCCATTTTTTCTCAATTAGCACAGAAGTGCCAAGCAAATGAGCAATAGCCCAGACTCCGACCATTCATTCACTCAATATTTTCTGAGGACACATTGAGCATAGGCTCTGTTGTGTATACTGGAGAAGGTACAAAGATGAAACCCAGCAGTCTAAGGTAATTGAGCAGGTACACAAATATAAAGTGAAAGAAGACCAAAGTAAAAATGAATTATTAGGAGTGGGCCTTGGATATAATATTAGTCTCTTCTCTGAACTTTGACATCTTTCTCTTATCTGTCTCATTACTGGTATGAGAGGTCAAGAGCCTGGTATTAACTTACCTGGTCTTGTCCCCTTTGCTACTGTGTTTCTAGCATCACAGAGCTTATATATCATACCTCTGTCTCACAAAAGGGACTCTCTATTGTATTGTGACCGGTCTGCAAACTGTTTCTGTGGCTGACCAGACATAAAGATGGGTTCCAACTACTACTTAACTCTGTAACAATAGGCAGAATTAGCCATAGACAATACATACACAAAGGAGCACAGCTGTGTTTCAGTGAGACTTTATGGATGCTTAAAGTTCATGTAATTTTTAAGGTTATCTTAAAAATTAAGGTTTTTTTAAAAATTTTCTTAAAGGTTACAATATATTATTCTTCTTTGGATTTTTTTCAACCATTCAAAAATATAAAAGCCATTCTTACTTCAAGGGCCATAATAAAACAGGCAACAGGCTTCCTCCTAGCCCAGAATATATGTAGGAGACATAGTCGCAACCCATAGGGAGCAAGCAAGTTGGGTAAAACAAAGGAGAAGGGAAGAGTGATGGATAGAAACCTGTCATTTGTAAATCTGTTGGGAAGTTAAATCATATATATAATGTGCTTGCACTGAACTCAAGGAGTTTTTTTCTGTGCAGAATTGGCATGGTAGAACAAGCAAATTTCATGTGAATGTTAACAACTCTTTTCACACAATTAGTTCTAGGTTGGTGAGAATACTAGCTATTCACCAAAACTCTAACTCCTTTTCTTTATGGCCAAGCTTAGAATACATCTCCCAGTCACACTTGCACTTAGCTGTGGCCAGGTAACTGATTGTCAAAATGGGACATCAGTCAAAGTAAGTGAAACTGTTAGCCACTCAGTCATGACTGACTTCTTGCCACCTCATGAACTGTAGCCTGCCAGGCTCCTCTATCCATTGGATTTCCCAGGCAAGAATACTGGAGTGGGTTGCCATTCCCTTCTCCAGGGTATCTTCCTGAGCCAGGATTGACCCCCGATCTCTATCCTGCATTGCTGGCACATTCTTTACCATTTGGACCACCAGGAAAGCCCTAAAGTGAAATGAATCGTCACTAGAGGCTTTTGCTTCCCTCATCTATTAGCTGAACGTCAGAGAAAACAGGGTTTCAGCAGACGGTGGAGATGAAAGTTTGAAGGAGACTTGGTCCTTCAAGGAAGACATAGAGAAGAGCTTTTCACTGACCAGGATCATCTATCAGAAACCAATATAATAACAGGCAACGATTTTGCATTTGAACAATTATGCGTATAAATTTAGTCTGTTATAGCATCCAATGCTACCTTAATTTACTGTCAAGTAGGACCATGTCTTATTAACCTTTGTGCTTCCAGCATCTGTCTCATTGCTTGGTATGTAATTGTTGACTAAATGACTGATAAACCATGAAAAAGCATCATTGCCATGTTGTAGTCTCCTAACTGCCCCTGAACTCCCTTCATCTCTTCTGAATGGTACCATTGCCCTCATATTGCCATTTAGTCACCCAAGTTTTCTGTATTTTTCTAATCCCTTCAGTTTTACTGAAGTAATGCTCTTGGAATATTTTTATTTTGTTTTTTTTTTTTTAACTTATGCTTATTCAGCTAAATAGAGTTGTTAAACTCTTTGACACGAAGGTATAAATGGCTAAAATGGCTTTGTGTGCAATCATTATTCACAAAATACAAAATATATACTTATATTTTTTTAAAAGGGAAAACTATGCCTTATTCTGAGAAGGCAATAGCACCCCACTCCAGTACTCTTGCCTGCAAAATCCCATGGACAGAGGAGACTGGTAGGCTGCAGTCCATGGGGTCACTACAACACAGACACGACTTCACTTTCACTTTCATGCATTGGAGAAGGAAATGGCAACCGACTCCAGTGTTCTTGCCTGGAGAATCCCAGGGACGGGGGAGCCTGGTGGGCTGCCGTTTATGGGGTCGCACAGAGTCAGACATGACTGAAGCGACTTAGCAGCAGCAGCAGCATGCCTTATTATAAAAACAATCACAGAATTATTTTCATATCAATGAACAGTTCAAAAAACTGTATTTGGGGACACACAATACAGATGACTCTTTCCCACTTAAATAGACAGGATGCGAACACTGGAAGAAGGAAAGACCAGTAACATACCTAAATAGCCAAAGGACAAAAAAGTTCTTATCAGGTTTCCACTGTCCACAAATCCTTAGAGTATGCACCATTCTTCATTTCAATAGATGTGAAATTTTAGATTTTGAAAGGATATGGCTGTCATCAGGCCCAACCTCTCACCTTGAGACACACACATGTTGCCATGATCAATAATATAATCCTTTACATAGTCAAAGAATTCTATCCCCCATCTTCTCTTCTCTGGGCTAAGTAGCCCCAATTCCTATAGGAATTTTTTACAAATATGTTTTAATCCATTAATCTTTTTCATTTGTCCTCCAGTTGTTCACTCTTTCTCAGATTACAAGGTTCAAAAAAGGACACAAGATTCTAAAGAAAGACATAACCAACAAGGCTGGCCAGCTAGGCCTATGTATAGAAAGAGTTGAAAGCTGCCAGCCTGGTTTGATTTGAGATGCAGAAATCTCCCGGCTCTCCTCCCCTCCAGCCCCACTCACCAAGCCAAAAATAGCTCCCCTGTCTTGCCTGCCAAAGCTGATTTTCCCATCACCGAGGGGCCCCTGGGAAAGGCGCAGAGGAAAGACGTCTGCTATTTCTTAAGAAAATGTACTTGACTCTATGCGAGAGACATAATATACATTATTTCATTAAATTGCACAAATATTTTAAGATGCTATTAGTGCATATAATATGAAGAGGGCAGTAAGTAGTGAGGGAAAGATAAGAACATAAGTTCTCCCGCCAGACCTTGAAGTCCAGCTTCAGCATTTACTGACTGTCAGACTGCAGCTAATTTGTTTCTCCTCTCAAAGACTCAGGCCTGACCTACAGTGACTACTAAACCTCCCGTATAAGGATGCTATCATAAAAAATGTGAGATGATCTACATGCATAGCTCAGTTCCCACAAATACTGACACACACTCAGTGTATTTGAGCTACTGTTGTTATCATCCCTATTTCATTGTTGTTTTTAGTTGCTAAGTCGTGTCTGACTCTTGTGACCCCATGGACTGTAGCCTGCCTGGCTCCTCTGTAGATGGAATTTCCCAGGCAAGAATGCTGGAGTGGGTTGCCATTTCCTTCTTCAGGGGATCATCCTGACCCAGGGATCGAACCTGCATCCCCTACACTGCAGGCGGATTCTTTACCACTGAGCCACCTAAGAAGCCCCATCCCTGCTTTAGAGATAAGGAAACTGAGAGTCAGTGATATGAAATCATTTGTCTCAGGGCACAGAGCCAGGAAGAAACAGAATCTGAACCAAACTCTGCCTCCACATCTTGTGTTCTTTCCACTAGTTGTCCCAAAAGACCTCTAGTAAACTCTTTGGAGTTGCCTGGGAGAACTCACCTAACAAATTATCCTGTTAGCCCAAGTTTGGTCTACCCAACTTAGGATCCTAAGTATGTAGCCTTGACATGATATCAGCAAGCAAATAAATAGGTAAGACTTCAGAGTCAGAGAGAATGAGTCAGAAGACAAGATTCTGAGAAAATTTGGCTCTGAGAGAGAAGAGGCCAAAAGGGCGTTTTTGAGTGAGCTGAACCATGGAAGTCTGCTGGGCAGAGACCCTGGGAACATTTGATAGCTGAGCACCAAGAACAAGGTCAGGCAGGCAGATTTCCCTTACGTCACAAAGACTCAGACTGGAAATTGAGAGTTTCTCAAGAGTCCATACCTGCCTTTGAAAGCATCTCCAATTTTCAGACTGATACAGGAGAAAATTTCTAGGTCCTTAGTCCACGAAATAGAGACATAAGGTGGCCTGAAGGTGAGATTACCTTCTTCACTTTCTTAGTGTTAGCAATCAAACTAGAATCCATACCATTAGTTGGCATTTGTTTTATACCTTGTATTGCCTTACTATACAATGTCTATTCATTCAAAACACAGTGATGAAATTCTTGATTCCCAATATAGACATGCAGAAATCAAATCCTGGATCTTTCACTCATACCTGTATGATTCTGAGCAAGTTACTCCATCCTCTGAAAGACAAAGTCGTTCAGTAGTGTCCAACTCTATGCGACACCATGGACTGTATAGTTCATGAAATTTTCCAGGCCAGAATACTGGAGCCTTTCCCTTCTCCAGAGGATCTTCCTAACCCAGGGACTGAACCCAAGTCTCCTACATTGCAGGCAGATTCTTTACCAGCTGAGCCACCAGGGAAGCCCAAGAATACTGGAGTGGGTATTCTGAAATACCTGCATTTCAGGTGTATTCTTTACCAACTGAACTATGACTGTGCCTCATTAAATGAGATAAATATATATCCTCATCCATTAAACGGGAATCCTAAGAGTACCTATCTAATAGGATTGAGTGAGTTTTCAGCAAGTTCAAATATGTAAGCAGGAGATGCTCAACACATTTTAGCTATTACTAGTCTCTCATTATTCCTCACAATGAGTCAGGAAACTGAGATTGATGTGATCCAGGTTCTTGACCAAGCTTTCCCCAGCTGGCAATTAGTGAGATGAAAACCCAAAGAGATAAAGTTAAAACTCCAAGTCTAGTTGTCTTCTACCAAATGGTGTTTCCCAAATAATATGAAATTTCCTTCTGCTGTCATACAGGTAAGTCTAGGACTTCAGGACTTATCTTTACCTGATAACTGAATGGCCATTCATATGTGGCCAAATGCTTTCATTAGAGACAGAGTCGAACATCAGCCTACTTGCTCATAATACAGAACAGAATAGAGTAAATAAATGGGGAAGCAGAAGATACACAGGACACATTATTTTTTGAGTTGCAACTTCTAACAGCAGTGACTCATACTGAATGAGTGAAGGCATCACCTGAGGAGTGGTCTATCTCCGTCTTTCCTACTGCTCAGGAACTGGAGTGGTAGATGGGCCCTGGTTAAAATGATAAATGATGCCCTTCAGATGCATCAATTTCAAGTTTCTGGACAGGTCACTGTGTATTTAAGGGAATGGCTACAAAAGCAAGGAGATGAATGAAAAGAACCAGCATAGTTCTACATAAGAATTAGAGGTACTAACTTAATTGTGAAAGAGGTTGCCTTGCAAATTATGGGCAGTTTCTCTTGCTCCCTATTATTTACTGGTCACTTGTTTTCAAAATAAGTGTGTGTGCATGTGTATGTGTTTCAAAGCTATTGGCTGGACATAAATAAGCATGCCAGCATGTCTGGTACTACAGTGGTAGGAATACTTGGAGAAGGTGCACATGTTTGCAGAGACTACCATCATCTCGCCTTTCAGGAGGATGTGGAGTACCAGTAGCCAAGCTGGACTTTTCTGTGACACGTCTGGTGCATTACTCTGAGCCTAGATGGATTCATTCAGAGTTCAGGAAGTATTAACACTATGCACATGAAAGGGCCATTTTCACTGGTCAAAACTTGACAAGCAGCCATTGCATGTGGTTCAGTTCCATATATTACTAGGATAATGGATATGGGGTGAGATTAATCCCATTAAATAGGAAACAGATTTTCTCAAAAAGGTTCATTTCAGTTCTGTCGCTCAGTCGTGTCTGACTCTTTGCGACCCCGTGAATCACAGCACGCCAGGCCTCCCTGTCCATTACCAGCTCCCGGAGTTCACTCAAACTCATGTCCATCAAGTCAATGATGCCATCCAGCCATCTCATCCTCTGTCGTCCCCTTCTCCTCCTGCCCCCAATACCTCCCAGCGTCAGAGTCTTTTCCAATGAGTCAACTCTTCGCAGGAGGTGGCCAAAGTACTGGAGTTTCAGCTTCAGCATCAGTCCTTCCAAAGAAATCCCAGGGCTGATCTCCTTGCAGTCCAAGGGACTCTCAAGAGTCTTCTCCAACACTACAGTTCAAAAGCATCAATTCTTCAGTGCTCAGCCTTCTTCAAAGTCCAACTCTCACATCCATACATGACCACAGGAAAAACCATAGCCTTGACTAGATGGACCTTAGTTGGCAAAAAATGTCTCTGCTTTTCAATATGCTGCCTAAGTTGGTCATAACTTTCCTTCCAAGGAGTAAGCGTCTTTTAATTTCATGGCTGCAATGACCATCTGAAGTGATTTTGGAGGCCAAAAAAATAAAGTCTGACACTGTTTCTACTGTTTCCCATGAAGTGATGGGACCAGATGCCATGATCTTCGTTGTCTAAATGTTGAGCATTAAGCCAACTTTTTCATCCTCCTCTTTCACATTCATCAAGAGGCTTTTTAGTTCCTCTTCACTTTCTGCCATAAGGGTGGTGTCATCTGCATATCTGAGGTTATTGATATTTCTCCTGCCAATCTTGATTCCAGCTTGTGTTTCTTCCAGTCCAGCATTTCTCATGATGTACTGTACATATAAGTTAAATATGCAGGGTGACAATATACAGCCTTGACATACTCCTTTTCCTATTTGGAACCAGTCTGTTGTTCCATGTCCAGTTCTAACTGTTGCTTCCTGACCTCCATACAGATTTCTCAAAAGGCAGGTCAGGTGGTCTGGTATTTCCATCTCTTTCCAAGTTTTCCACAGTTTATTGTGATCCACACAGTTAAAGGCTTTGGCATAGTCAATAAAGCAGAAATAGATGTTTTTCTGGAACTCTCTTGCTTTTTCCATGATCCAGTGGATGTTGGCAATATGATCTCTGGTTCCTCTGCCTTTTCTAAAACCAGCTTGAACATCTGGAATTTCACAGATCAAGTATTGCTAAAACTTGGCTTGGAGAATTTTGAGCATTACTTTACTAGCATGTGAGATGAGTGCAATTGTGTGATAGTTTGAGCATTATTTGGCATTGCCTTTCTTTGGGATTGGAATGAAAACGGATCTTTTCCAGTCCTGTGGCCACTGCTGAGTTTTCCAAATTTGCTGGCTCAGTGAGTGCAGCAATTCCACAGCATCATCTTTTAGGATTTGAAACAGCTCAACTGGAATTCCATCACCTCCACTAGCTTTGTGTGTAGTGATGCTTTCTATGGCCCACTTGACTTCACATTCCAGGATGTCTGGCTCCTGGTGAGTGCACACCATCATGATTATCTGGGTCATGAAGATCTATTTTGTACAGTTCTTCTGTGTATTCTTGCCACCTCTTCTTAATATATTCTGCTTCTGTTAGGTCCATACCATTTCTGTTCTTTATTGAGCCCATCTTTGTATGAAATGTTCCCTTGGTATCTCTCATTTTCTTGAAGAGATCTCTAGTCTTTCCCATTCTGTTGTTTTCCTCTATTTCTTTGCATTGATCGCTGAAGAAGGCTTTCTTATCTCTTCTTGCTATTCTCTGGAACTCTGCATTCAGATGCTTATATCTTTCCTTTTCTCCTTTGCTTTTCACCTCTCTTCTTTTCACAGATGTTTGTAAGGCCTCCCCAGACAGCCATTTTGCTTTTTTGCATTTCTTTTCCATGGGGATGGTCTTGATCCCTGTCTCCTGTACAATGTCATGAACCTCATTTCAGAGTTCATCAGGCACTCTATCTATCAGATCTAGGCCCTTAAATCTATTTCTCACTTCCACTGTATAATCATAAGGGTTTTGATTTAGATCATAGCTGAATGGTCTAGCGGTTTTCCCTACTTTCTTCAATTTAAGTCTGAAGTTGGTAATAAGGAGTTCATGATCTGAGCCACAGTCAGCTCCTGGTCTTGTTTTTGTTGACTGTATAGAGCTTCTCCATCTTTGGCTGCAAAGAATATAATCAATCTGATTTTGGTGTTGACCATCTGGTGATGTCCATGTGTAGAGTCTTCTCTTGTGTTGTTGGAAGAGGGTGTTTGCTATGACCAGTGCATTTTCTTGGCAAAACTCTATTAGTCTTTGCCCTGCTTCACTCTGCATTCCAAGGCCAAATTTGCCTGTTACTCCAGGTGTTTCTTGACTTCCTACTTTTGCATTCCAGTCCCGTATAATGAAAAGAACATCTTTTTGAGGTGTTAGTTCTAAAAGGTCTTGTAGGTCTTCATAAAACCATTCAACTTTAGCTTCTTTAGTGTTACTGGGTGAGGCATAGGCTTGGATTACTGTGATATTGAATGGTTTGCCTTGGAAACGAACAGAGATCATTCTGTCGTTTTTGAGATTGCATCCAAGTACTGCATTTCGGACTCTTGTTGACCATGATGGCTACTCCATTTCTTCTGAGGGATTCCTGCCCACAGTAGTAGATATAATGGTCATCTGAGTTAAATTCACCCGTCCCAGTCCATTTTAGTTCACTGATTCCTAGAATGTCGACATTCACTCTTGCCATCTCTTGTTTGACCACTTCCAATTTGCCTTGATTCATGGACCTGACATTCCAGGTTCCTATGCAATATTGCTCTTTACAGCATCAGACCTTGGTTCTATCACCAGTCACATCCACAGCTGGGTATTGTTTTTGCTTTAACTCCATCCCTTCATTCTTTCTGGAGTTATTTCTCCACTGATCTCCAGTAACATATTGGGCACCTACTGACCTGGGTAGATGATAGCAATTAGGAAAAAAAAAAAGTGCTTCTGTTGTAGAAAAATGTGGACCTACTCATATAAGTGGGACATGGAACAACAGACTGGTTCCAAATAGGAAAATGAGTACATCAAGGCTATATATTGTCACCCTACTTATTTAACTTATATGCAGAGTACATCAGGAGAAACATTGGGCTGGAAGAAGAACAGCTGGAATCAAGATGGCCACGAGAAATATCAATAACTTCAGATATGCAGATGACACCACCCTCATGGCAGAAAGTGAAGAAGAACTAAACAGCCTTTTGATGAACGTGAAAGAGGAGAGTGAAAAAGTTGGCTTAAAGCTCATCATTCAGAAAACAAAGATCATGGCATCTGGTCCCATTACTTCATGGGAAATAGATGGGGAAACAGTGTACACAGTGGCTGACTTTATTTTTCTGGGCTCCAAAATCACTGCAGATGGTGACTACAGCCATGAAATTAAAAGACACTTACTCCTTGGAAGGAAAGTTATGACCAACCTAGACAGCATAGTAAAAAGCAGAGACATTACTTTGCCAACAAAGGTCCATCTACTCAAGGCTATGGTTTTTCCAGTGGTCACGTACGGATGTGAGAGTTGAACTGTGAAGAAAGCTGAGTGCCGAAGAATTGATGCTTTTGAACTGTGGTGTTGGAGAAGAGTCTTGAGAGTCCCTTGGACTGCAAGGAGATCCATCCAGTCCATCCTAAAGGAGATCAGTCCTGGATGTTCATTGGAAGGACTGATGTTGAAGCTGAAACTCCAATACTCTGGCCACCTGATGCGAAGAGCTGACTGACTGGAAAAGACCCTGATGCTGGGAAAGATTGAGGGCAGGAGGAGAAGGGGACGACAGAGGATGAGATGGCTGGATAGCATCCCTCACTCGATGAACGTGAATCTGAGTGAACTCTGGGAGTTGGTGATGGACAGGGAGGCCTGGAATGCTGTGGTTCATGAGGTCGCAAAGAGTTGTATATGATTGAGCAACTGAACTGAACTGAACGTATAAGAGCTATTCTAGGTGCTGGAGTGCACAACCCTGCCAGACCTTCCATAAAAGGATTTCATTTCCAGAAGCTGGGCTTCCCAGATGACGCTAATGGTAAAGAACCCACCTGCCATGCAGGTAGAATAAGAGACACAGGTTCAATCTCTGGATAGGGAAGATCCCCTGAAGGAGTGCATGGCAACCCACTCCAGTATTCTTGCCTAGAGAATACCATGGACAGAGGAGCCTGGAGGGCTACAGTCCTTGGTGTTGCACAGAGGTGGACATGACTAAAGTGACTTAACACATGAGCAGAGGCTACCCTTGGACCAGAGGAAAACTCATGTTCAGTTTAACTTTGAATGCTTACTTTATAATAACATTTCCTTCATTTTTTCCCAGATAATCATTTTAGACCTCAGGATGCCTATCTTTTGAAGAAATGGAAGGATGAGAGGGGAAGTAGTTCCATTTGCATGTGAGACACTAGACTCTCCAAAACATTCTAGACTTTTAATCCCTGAGAGTGAGAAGAAATAAAGTCAGATGAGTCAAAGCACATTTCTATCAACCAAAACAAATGGTTAACTATTTTCTCTCTTCAGTTTTCTCTGGAGCTTCACTGTTACTATTCATTGACAACACAGTCCCTCAATAACCACTGGTAGACACTGGACTTTCTTAAAAAGGGAGGAGAGATGACAAGCAGGCCTGAAGGGTGGAAGAGAGCTTTCTTAATGGTTCTTCACACAATGTGAAGATGAGATCTAACTTGAACATTCTTACCATTCAGCAAAATGAAGTGAATGTATTTAGTCAAAATTCAGCCTCTTGGATGAGGGATCCAGTCATGATGATTGTGCCAAAAAAGTTATTTTTTGAAAAGTCACAGAGAAATTCCCCTCAGAGAAAAGTTCAGTCTTTCTTTGGTGCTACTTTTCTCTGAAACACAGAATTTTAGCCCAAGCCACAGGTCTTCACATCTATAAATACTCAGCCTGCTTCCTAGAAGACCTTTGGTAAGAAATTCTCACTTAGGGCAAGTTGGTGCAAAGAGCACAGAGGTGTCAAACTCAGAGGAGGTGAGCCCCTTAACTGAACAGTGGTAAGAGAAATGAGCAGTGTGGCCCTGGTAATGGAGACAGAGAGGCATCTCCAGCTACCGCAACTGCCCCTGCAGTGACACATCACTGCCTTCGCGATCATCTGAAACCCTGAAAATAAGGCTGACCGACTTGGGGTTTGCCTAAGGGCCACAGATCCAGAAGTTAAGCCAAGGTCAACACAGGCTGGTAACTCTGATTGCCACAGGCATCAATGGGAATAAGGACATCCACTGTCTACCCAGCACCCAATGCCACAGACCTAATGCCCAAACCCTCACATCTGTCTGGCTTGCCCAGCACTTTGAAATAAAGGATTTAAAAGATCATAAATCATCTTCTTCAAACTAGAGGTTACACAAGGCAATTACTACATGCAATTATATGTTAAGAACTCTCTGGAGCATTTCACAAGTGTGGACGGAAATACACTCCCATGACATCTTGGGTACACCGTTTTGTGGGCACTTTGCATTGTACTTTCACATGCCTATCTTTCCAATTTTTCAAGAAGATTCTTCAGAACAAGAGCCATGTCTTAAATATCTCTCCATCACCATGCCTGCAATAGAGTCTGACACATTCTGGGAATGGATGGATGGATGAATGTTCAGTTTTATAGCAGTGTTGAAAAGATGTCCTGTCTTGACAACACTGCTTTCCTTTTTCTCTAAAGATGGGGAGAGCTCTGACCCCAAATAAAAAACATGATTTGTACTTACTACATTCCAGTCTAGGATCCACATTTGGTACTCAGTATATTCACACTGAAGAAAAATGCAAAAATAAAATAAATAAAATACTCCTTGCCAAGAGACGCCAGCCATGATGAGGAATATCATCCCATCTTGCTACAATAACATTTCAACTCCTCCTGTGAGGGCTCCTTTATGGCTTCCTGCTTGGGTAAGAGTATAATAAGTGGGATGTGGTTAAACAATGTCCTCAAAGGATCTGAAACAGCTCTGAATAATACAAGCCTCAATAGGTCTTCAAGAGTTTTAAAAGAGAAAAAATGATTCTCCCCTACTTTTCAAACAACTGACTTTTTGAGAGTTTGTTTTTTCTGAATACAGTGAACCCTGATATGTGATAAGTGGAAACATAAAAATGTGGCAAGAACACTAGAGAAAAGGAATGAAGGATGAGAAGGGTATGAATCCAAATAAAATTAAACAATAAGAATGTGTTGCTTTCAGTTCAGAGCAGGTAAAACAGGTTCATGGTAAAAATAAAAAACCAACACTAAAAACAAAGAATCCAGGAGAATGAATAAACAGTTTGGAAATTCAGATTTTATAGTTAAGAAGTTCAGGAATGCTAGCCAAGTATAGATAAGAGAATGCCAAGGAAAAGTAACACCCAGTAAAAGCAAAAAAAAAAAAAAAAAGAAGCTAGACATTTCACTCTGCCTCCTCATACTGAAGTTTCTGTAGAACTTTAAAAAGCATATTGGAGGAAAATCCTTCTATTTCCTTTACCACATAATTTTAGAAGGCTACACTCACTGAAGGTAGTATCTGGAGGCATTTACATTAGAAAAGTCCATAGTAGTTTTGGCGATCTTAAAGGGATTCTGTAAATGAGAGACTTATTTTTCTTTATAAAAAAATCTTCTGAATTAATCCACAGCATCAGATCTTATATATATATATATACATACACACACACACACATGTATGCTATGTCTATGACCTAGTCAAAACTACCTATTGCCAAAACTGCTATGGACTTTTCTAATGTAATGCCTCCAGATACTACCTACTATCACAGTGAGTGTAGCTCTCTAAAATTATGACCTAGTCTTTTCCTTGAATGATATGCTTGGCTTTAAAAATATAAAATTTTTATTTTAAAAACACTGAACAAAATCTTAAAATATTTTTAAATGAAGAGATTATATATAATCACAATATCTAATAAAAACTCTTAACTTGGAGCATTTCCTTTAAAAAAGATTTTAATAGTCCATAGTAGAAATTTTGAAAGAAAATTTTACAATGACCAGTGAGTTTAGCTATGAATACAGAAATTTAAAAAAAATTCAATCTTAAATTTGATTTATTGAACTATAATGGTATCAGTGTGTGTTTGAGATAATAGAAACCAAATATGTTAAGAACATGTTCACAGTTCTAGGCTATAGACAGGTTCACATTTCTACCCTTTGAGGATTTTGAAAAAAAAAAAAAAATTAAAGATAACTTCAGATTGTCTTCATTTCTTCCTTAATATTTAAAAGAGTCAAGCAAATGGTCCATGGTTTCTACTTTTCCAAGAACGTAATTTTGGGGAAGATTCCCTGGAGAAGGGAAAGGCTACCCACTCCAGTATTCTAGCCTGGAGAATTCCATGAAAGGTATAGTCCCCGGGGTTGCAAAGAGTCAGACACAACTGAGAGACTTTCACTTCACTTCATTTACATGGACTTGAATTAGCAGAGATTGACTGCTTTACTGTTCCTATCAACAATGATAACCAAATAGGCTTTAAATGGTGACTTAACAAAACTCAAATTTTAACACAATCACTCTAATCAAAGCTGACTGTGGGAAGTAAACAAAATACAAAGAGGGATCTTAAGTTACAAGATGAATAAGCTTCAGGGTTTTAAACAAAAACGTGGTGATTATAGTTGATAACATTATATGTATATCTGAAATTCACTGAAAGAGTTGATTGTAAATATGATACCACAAATACAAAAAAGCTAAGTCTGTGAGGTGATGGATGTATTAATTAACTTGATTGTGGTAA
Organism: Capricornis sumatraensis; assembly: GCF_032405125.1. Lineage (NCBI taxonomy): Eukaryota > Metazoa > Chordata > Mammalia > Artiodactyla > Bovidae > Capricornis > Capricornis sumatraensis. The sequence continues at coordinate 38,647,983 of NC_091074.1, read as the reverse complement.
TCACTTTCCAATGTACGTATATATTAAATCATTTCACACACCTTTTAAAAATCATGTTGTATAAATTTATACAATTTTTATTTGTCAATTATAACTTAATAAAGCCGGAGAAGGGGCAGTATAAAACTGAAAATGCTTTCATATTAAATAACTGTAATTCATACTCTATTTTGGATACTATCAACAGAGTAATAAGAAAAATAATCAGAGATATTTAATGTGTTTTAAAACTTGAGATATCTGAAAGATATTTGTTACATGACTATCATAGTTTAAATGCCAATAATGTGTGGGAAAATGAGACAAGGCTCGGTTTATCTGTTAATCCTCTTTGTTTTTAGCAGATATTAGATTAATGCTAGTAAAAGGTGGTGAAAACAACATAAAAAAGAAGCAAAAAATAGGAAAGTAGACATAAGAACAAATCAAGAAAATCCCTGAGCAGAATGTGATTTACAAGCCTGACACTTTCTGGATAGCAAATGGGTTATAATCTTGACTAATTATTGTGTTGAGTTTTTAGCATCATTTATTAAAACATCCAAAAGAAGCGACTGAAGTTTATGCTGGTGAACTCATAACTTTTGCTAGGAGTCATACATTATTCTCATGAGAAAACTATTTGAGTATTGTCATCCTTCTTTTATAATTGAAAAAACTTACATATGGAGATTTCGCTGAGGAATATCTATGTCATTAAAAAAGAAGTGGTCTCAGTCTTGAGACATTTTTTTTTGAATTATGATATAAACCTCTTTTATTAACCTTTTTAATTGATAATACCATACAAATGCCCTGAACATGCTTTTAATTTAAAATATTCTCCATCTAAGAACAAATCTTGATAGGATATGAAGCTAGTATTATTAGAGATAATAGATGTTCTTTCTGGGTTTCTTCAATTCTTTTTAGCATTGCCAAACAAACACCAGTAATGTCTCTGTCTTGAGGAGGCTGAATTTGAATAGAAAATTACTGGCTTTTTTATAATCACTTACAGACTTTTAAATAAGCTGTCAATATTTTCAATAATGTATTTCACTCTTATTTCAAATATTTAGTTAGATACGTACTTCCTTTATCCACTTGCTCAGCTATTGCTAATTTAATGTATTCACTGAATAGGGTATCATGCTTCCCACAAACAAGCAAGAATTAAAGACACTATCCATAGGCAAAAGCTCATTATTGCTGGCTTGCTTAGCCCTTGGAATCAATCACATTATTTAAAGCAGCAATTTAACCCAATAACCCTCATCAACTTAACTATCTCCATAGCTCAGTCTAAAACTATTCCTTATCTTCATACCACTGCAACTTGCAACTTATTTTTTGAGAAGTCTGATCCTATGACACATTTTGTTTCTGTAGGCTGGCACTCACTGAAATTCCCATGCAAAGAAAAGTCCAGAATCATCACTACATTTGTACTTACATTGTTCCAGAAGGGTCCCGTGATATAGCTTCATCAGCATGATATCAATATATTTGATAAAGATTACAAAAATATCAGTACCAATTGGCGTTATCAACACCAATATAATTTGAGAAAATTAAATATATTTTTGTATGTGTTTGTACTAGCTACAAGTTTATACTTTGATTTCTCCATGTATGCCTTTACAAAGGGAAGACACTGGAGTTTCAATTAAACTGTACGTTTTAGGTGTTCATTGGTGTTAAGGATAGTTTATATCAGAATTCTTAAGAATTCAACTTAGATATTTTGGCAGGAAAAAAAAAAAACCACAACAGATAGTGTATAAAGTCTTAAATTTGAGCTCTTATCTCTAGACCCATTCTGGGTCTCAGTTTCTCTGTGTTTTAAATGAATAGGGCTTCCCTGGTGACTCAGATGGTAAAGAATCTGCCTGCAATGCGGGACACCTAGGTTCAAGCCCTGGGTTGGGAAGATTCCCCTGGAAAAAGAAATGGCAATCCACTCCAGTATTCTTGCCTGGAAAATTCCATGGACAGAGGAGCCTGGCAGGCTACAGTCCATGGGCTCGCAAAGAGTTGGACATGACTGAGCAACTAACACTTTTGTACTTTTTAATGAACGGGTTGAATTAGATGTCTCTGAAGTCTCCTCTAAGTCTAACATCTGAGATCATTTAAGATTTTGATGAATTTTTTTTTGTTAAAGTTGGTGATTGTGAACTCCTCCCTAGAGTCCTCACTTTAAGAGAGTTTGCTTTCCTGAGTTATCAATTGTTGAGAAGAAATATTATATATAGAACAATTGATATTCCAAAATTCATTGCTAGCAGATTTTGAAAAAGATCTGGGACATAACTATCCCTTAAACATTCAGGTTGTAAAAGAAACTATTTTATAGCCTTAATAAAGCTTCTTACAAACTGGTCTCCCTCTTTGTGTATCGACATTGTTTTTGAAATTTTTTTTTTTTTTTTTTTTTTTTTTTTTAGGTAAGGCTGATTAATAGTGTTGTGATAGTTTCAAGTGAACAGCAAAGGGACTCAGCCATACATATGCATGTCTCCATTCTCCCCCCAATTCCTGTCCCATCCATGCCGCCACATAACATTAAGCAGCATTCCAGGTACTACAGAGTTGGTCCTTGGTGGTTATCCATTTTAAATATAGCAGTGTATACATGTCCATCCCAAACTCCCTAACTTCACCCCCATTCTTTCCCCCATCCTTCACCCCCACAACCAGAAGCTCATTCTCAAAGTCTGTGAGTCTGTTTCTGCTTTGAAAGTAAGTTCATTTATATAATTTCTTTTTAGATTCCTCAAAAGGAATGTCATACAATATTTCTCCTCCTCTGTCTGACTTTACTCAGTATGACACTCTCTATGTCCATCCATTTTGCTACAAATGGCATTATTTCTTTTAATGGCTGAGTAACATTCCATTGTGTATATGTACCACATTTTCTTTATCCATTCCTCTGTCAGTGGACATTGAGATGGTTTCCATATCTTGGCCATTGTAAACAATGCTGCAGTGATCATTGGGGTGCATATATCCTTTCAGATAGATCATGGTTTTCTTTGAATATATGCCCAGGACTGTGATTGCAGGGTCATATGGTAGGCCTATTTTTAGTTGTTATGTTGACACTATTGATACAGTCTGAGACTTAGCTAAGTTCCTGGGCATATAAAATCATAATAGGTATGGACTGATTCCACTGTTTTCTCAAAATCTGGGGTTCACCTTACCTTCCTGACCATCTTCAGAAATAACTTACCACTGAGTTGTACTAATAAAGTAATTCAACTTCCTAAATTCAGTGTTGAGTAACTAGTAAGCTTCAGTTCAGTCACTCAGTCGTGTCCAACTCTTTGTGACCCCATGAATCGCAGCACGCCAGGCCTCCCTGTCCATCACCAACTCCCGAAGTTCACTCAGACTCACATCCATCGAGTCCGTGATGCCATCCAGCCATCTCATCCTCAGTTATCCCTTTCTTCTGCCCTCAATCCCTCCCAGCATCAAAGTCTTTTCCAATCAGTCAACTCTTCGCATGAGGTGGCCAAAGTACTGGAGTTTCAGCTTTAGCACCGTTCCTTCCAAAGAAATCCCAGGGCTGATCTCCTTCAGAATGGACTGGTTGGATCTCTTTGCAGTCCAAGGGATCCTCAAGAGTCTTCTCCAACACCACAGTTCAAACGCATCAATTCTTTGGTGCTCAGCCTTCTTCACAGTCCAACTCTCACATCCATACATGACTACTGAAAAAACCATAGCCTTGACTAGACAGACCTTAGTCAGCAAAGTAATGCCTATGCTTTTGAATATACTATCTAGGTTGGGCATAACTTTTCTTCCAAGGAGTAAGTGTCTTAATTTCATGGCTGCAGTCACCATCTGCAGTTATTTTGGAACCCAAAAGAATAAAGTCTGACACTGTTTCCATTGTTTCCCCATCTATTTCCCGTGGAGTGATGGGACCGGATGCCATAATCTTCATTTTCTGAATGTTGAGCTTTAAGCCAACACTCTCACTCTCCTCTTTCACTTTCATCAAGAGGCTTTTTAGTTCCTCTTCACTTTCTGCCATAAGGGTGGTGTCATCTGTATATCTGAGGTTATTGATACTTCTCCCAGCAATCTTGATTCCAGCTTGTACTTCTTCCAGTCCAGTGTTTCTCATGATGTACTCTGCAAAAAGTTAAATAAGCAGGGTGACAATATACAGCCTTGGCACACTCCTTTTCCTATTTGGAACCAGTCTGTTGGAACCATGTCCAGTTCTAACTGTTGCTTCCTGGCCTGCATACAGATTTCTCAAGAGGCAGGTTAAGTGGTCTGGTATTCCCATCTCTTTCAGAATTTTCCACAGTTTATTGTGATCCACACAGTCAAAGGCTTTGGCATAGTCAATAAAGCAGAAATAGATGTTTTTCTGTTGCTTTTTCCATGATCCAGCGGATGTTGGCAATATGATCTTGGTTCCTCTGCCTTTTCTAAAACCAGCTTGAACATCAGGAAGTTCACAGTTCACGTATTGCTGAAGCCTGGATTGGAGAATTTTGAGCATTACTTTACTAGCGTGTGAGATGAGTGCAACTGTGCGGGAGTTTGAGCATTCTTTGGCATTGCCTTTCTGTGGTGAGTAACTAGTAAGCTTTGGTTGAAATAGAAGAAAGTGGGGAGGAAAGGGAGAGATGGAGGAAGAAGGGAAGGGCAACGGAGGAAAGAAACAATAATCATAAACTCATGTGTTGCTGGTGGGAATGTAAAATGGTATGGCCTTCATAGAAAACAGTATGCAAGTTCCTTAAAAACTTAAATCATAGAATTACCATATGATCCAACAATTCTATGCTGGATATGTACCCAACAAGACCTGAAAGCAGGGACTTGAACAGTATTTGCACGCCAGTGTTCATCACATCATTATTCATAACAACCCAATGAATAATTAAGGTATAATAATTAAAGAAGAAACAACCCAATCCATGAACAAATAAATGGATAGACAAAATGTGGTACAACCAACAACAGACTTAAAAAAATGAAATTCTGACACATGCTAAAATGTGGCTGAAGCTTGAAGACCTACTAAGTGAAATAAACCCACTCACAAAAGGATAAAGTATGATTTCACTTACATAAGAGGTACCTAGAGCAGTCAAATTCATGGAAACCACAAATAGAAGGGTGGTTTGCAGGGGTTGAGGGGACAGAGGAAAGGGAGGTTATTGTTTAATGGGTATAAAATTTAGTTTGGGAAGATGGAAAAGTCCAGGAAATGAAAGTGATGGTTGCACAACAATGCAAATATACCTAATGCCCCAGAATTATATCCCTAAAAATGGTTCAAATGGTAAGTTTTATGTTATGTGTATTTTACCACAATAAAAAATTACTCATAGTGGTATCAAAGTTTTGTTATTCATTCTTATTCCCCTCATGTAGGAAAGTTGAGTGCACGCTCTATTTCAATGTTGCCCCATGCCAGGAATTGACGGGAAATAAATATGATGTTCCAAGCAATTCCCCAATGGTTTAAAGAGATGATGGAAAAGAAACAGCTGGTTTAAAAGTAGTCATAGAATCTTCCACACGAGTCCCATGAATGAACTCAGGGCACACATTTAGCATGCAATAAAAACAGGAACCAGAACCAAACCAATACTCTCAATGGAATGGACATGTTCATTGTTAAGGTTGTGGCCAATTCCATAAGAGTTCCATAGGGTAGACCCAGAAGATTGTTAGATGAAGGAAAAAAAAAGTTAAAAGGATCTGAGATCAGGATTAGAAGTGAATGAAGTAGAATGACAATGAGATTATATGGAAATTGAAATTTGAAATTCTACTGTAAAGTTGTTCTGGATAGAATTCGGTAGAATTCAAGAAATTATGCAGCTAAACCAAAGAGAAAGAGAATTTTCACCATGCTGTTGAGAATAAAGGCATTGTGGAGATTAATTATCCAGACTGCCTTTCATACTGATTAAACTGTCTTATTGAGTATGAAACTCAGTTCAATTTGTCCATAGCCAAAGACTAATAAAATCAAAGGATGTCAGAGGAGAAGGAACCATACATTTTATCTTATTCCATCACACCACGTTGGCGATAAGAGAGTTGACAGAGCTTAAATGATTTGCTTAACAATAGAGAACATGGTGCAAATAAAACCAGAAGTCTTTGAATCTCCTAGCTAGTTCTTTCCACATTACACAACTTAAGTTATTGCACAGAAGGAAGAAAGATTGATATCACAAGGATAAAATTCATGTTCAAAAGAAAAAGAGGAATGTGGTTGCTTCATTCAGTTATCATTTCCAAACCAAAATGTTAAATAGGTTTAAACCCAAAGGAGATAGTTCTAAGAAGTAGTATAATGTAGCAAGTGAAAAGATAAAATGAAACGATGTTAAGTGTGTATTGCAAAACAATAATCTCTAAATACAGACTTTTTGAAGATTCATAGCTTTCCAGTGATGATTTTTTTTTACCATTTGTTCAAAAAGCAATTGGAAAGGAAGATATAATGAAGTCTTTAATATCTGGGATTCTAATTTATACATTTCATAACATTTATTGGAAATATCAAAAGAAAGCATATACCTTAAAAACTTTAGAGAAGCTATAAATTAGTTGACAAGCCAAGGCCCCTATTTCTGAGTCATTCTAATGACATTTTCCAATTTCCCTATGGCACACAGGCAGAATATGGAGAAAGTGTTTAAGTGAACAAATGAGGGTGCAATTGTGTGTATGAGCTCTCAAATCTACACAATGTATTTTTCAGATGTTTGATAATGCCTCTGCCTGCTATAAATTCACCTGACAAGGAAAATAAGACTACTGAAGAAAATAATAGTTTTACTCCAAACACTCCAAACAATAGACTGTCCAAGTTGATCAGGTGACATCAAAGAGAGCAGAGCTCTCTAGCCGGCTTACTCCTAATGTTAGTATAATTATCACAGTAATCTGTGGCTCCTCACTGAGAAGGGGGCACAAGCCTAGCATCTTCCACCCTCAAATCTGAAAGGCACTTCAGCACTGTGGTCATCACATTTATTTAACAAAAGGAGAGGACATTTGCACTTTCACAACTAATTAGTAACTGCCCAAGGACCAAAATCTAGTCCTTCTGCTCCCAAGATGTTTTTCCCTATAAATCTCACTTTAAGAATGGCTCCAATAATCTTGCAATTTGAACAATTTTTTTTCCACCAGAGGCAATTTTTTTTAACTTTTATTTCAGAGAAAATCAGGCAAAACTCAGATGCAAATTAGCATGTGTATGAAATAAATTTCCTTGCCACAGAAAAGCTTAATATCCAAAAGTCTGATAGATGAGATCTGGCTTTGTTTGTCATGTTAGGACTGAAGCTTTTGCCTTATATCGAAGTTGGATTTTTAGAAAATATGGCTATTTGAATAAAATGTCTCACCCCAGAAGATCTGCTGTTAACTAAAATTCAGCAAGGAACTGAGCAGTTGAACTGGGATATATTAATTTCTGCATCAACGCCTTCTTTCTCAGAGAGGTTCCATCATTCTTTCTCTCCATTGATTCTATCCTCTAGTTCATTGCTTCTAGTAACTGCCCCCAGCAATTCTAAGACTTTTCCTCCATCATACTATGCTCTACCTTTCAACCTTCTTCTCTTCCCATTCTACTGTTGAAAACAAGTTTACAAAGAATTTTTTTCATCTTCCAAGGATCTTCCAACAATGGGATCTTCCTCATTTGTGGGGTTGTGGCCAAACTGCTACCACTCAGGCTGCTCGTCCAGGTTCCTGCCTAATGCCACTGTTGTCCTTCACAATTTTTCTCCTGGACACAAGCCACCGCTTCCTGTGCAAACCACCTTCAGCCAGGACAAGCAACAACGGGACCAGCAGACAGACTCAAACATCTGTTAGCAGAACTACGGCACAAGCCATGTCAGGAAGCACAGCAAGTTAGAAAACCATGTAGGTTATTACTGACAGCAACAAGGGTAGGGCTGAAAGAAATGCTTTTGAGTGCCTAATAGGCACCAGGTCCAGAGTCTTGACAACAACTTTGTAAATAGGTATTTTCTTTCTTTTACAGTTTGGAAACTGAGACTCAGGGGTCCTTGAGGGTTGAGTTTGGGTCCGTCTTTTTAAGCGGCACTAGCACACACCTGAAGATGGTAAAGTTCTTGCACAGTATTTCATTCTAGGCTAAGGTTCCCACAAGCAGAATTAGAACCACCTTCTACCATTCATCAAGATGCATTGCTCCTTCTCATCTTGTCTCTTGCCTCTCCCGATTCTGAGCCTCCCCCCCTTTTTGCTTCATTCTTCCATTCAAGGGATCCACCACAAGCACCCTTGTATGTCAATATTTTCTGGCTAGACCATTTCATACAGCACATTCTTTCACAGGAAAGTGACAAATGATGGATAATGATTCACACCCCACCTTTCACAGATGTGTCATGAAACTAGTCTGCCTGTTAGCTAATACGTGTGAAACTGTCTTGACTTTGTTTTCTTCCTTTAAATATATAAACCCCACTACCCAGGAGATGCAAATCTGAAAAAAAAGTTTTTAAAAGACCACATGTAGCATCTTCAAAACAGTCTTATGTACTTCTAAGTTTTTAAATAACTTAGTTTGCAGACATGAGAACATAAGATTTAAAGCCAATTCATTCAATTTGATGGCAATGCTTCTGAATAATTACGTATAGTACTATTTTGAACACTGCTATGATCTAATATAAATGTGTGGATCACAATAAACTGTGGAAAATTCTTAAAGAGATGGGAATACCAGACCACCTGACCTGCCTCTTGAGAAACCTGTATGCAGGTCAGGAAGCAACAGTTAGAACTGGACATGGAACAACAGACTGGTTCCAAAGAGGAAAAGGAGTACGTCAAGGCTGTATATTGTCACCCTGCTTATTTAACTTATATGCAGAATACATCATGAGAAACGCTGGGCTGGAAGAAGAACAAGCTGGAATCAAGATTGCTGGGAGAAATATCAATAACCTCAGATATGTAGATGACACCACCCTTATGGCAGAAAGTGAAGAGGAACTAAAAAGCCTCTTGATGAAAGTGAAAGAGGAGAGTGAAAAAGTTGGCTTAAAGCTCAACATTCAGAAAATGAAGATTATGGCACCCGGTCCCATCACTTCATGGGAAATAGATGGGGAAACAGTGGAAACAGTGTCAGACTTTATTTTTCTGGGCTCCAAAATAACTGCAGATGGTGGTTGCAGCCATGAAATTAAAAGACGCTTACTCCTTGGAAGAAAAGTTATGACCAACCTAGACAGCATATTACAAAGCAGAGGTATTACTTTGCCAACAAAGGTCTGTCTAGTCAAGGCTATGGTTTTTCCAGTGGTCATGTATGGATGTGAGCTGGACTGTGAAGAAAGCTGAGTGCCAAAGAATTGACGCTTTTGAACTGTGGTGTTGGAGAAGACTCTTGAGAGTCCCTTGGACTGCAAGGAGATCCATCCAGTCCATCCTAAAGGAGACCAGTCCTGGGTGTTCATTGGAAGGACTGATGCTGAAGCTGAAACTCCAGTACTTTGGCCACCTCATGCGAAGTGTTGACTCATTGGAAAAGACCCTGATGCTAGGAGGGATTGAGAGCAGGAGAAGGAGACTTCAGAGAGATGAGATGGCTGGATGGCATCACCGACTCGATGGACATGAGTTTGGGTAAACTCCGGGAGTTGGTGACGGACAGGGAGGCCTGGTGTGCTGCGATTCATGGGGTCGCAAAGAGTCGGACACGACTGAGCAACTGAACTGAACTGAATATAAGTGTGCAGGTAAACTGACTGAAGGAGAAGTTTGTTTTCTGCATTTGTTTCTAGATGAGCTCAAATTATTTCTAACTTCCCTAAAATCTTGGTTATCAAATCAACTAAGTTTTAAAAGTAGAGCAGAGACTTTATGAAAACAAAATAGTCAAATGGACAGTAAAGACATTGATCATATCTATATATCTACAACTCACACTGCCTAAAACAAAGACTAAACTGAGGTCTTGCAGTTGTTTCAAACAGGCTGAGTAAAATACTTTATTGCAGGTAGAGAGAATAGGTAGAGATTTCTATACTGATAAGTGAAATTGTTGACTGACAGTCACCAGGTGAGAGAGAGTGCAATAATTTTAAACTATCAGTAAATTTTAAACTATCAGTAATTTTAAACTATAGTAAACTATCAGTGTATATTCATCAAATAGGCAAATAGTTATGGATATTGCAAATATAATTGGATATAAAGATACATTCATGGCCTGCCTCCAATTCTAAAAACATAGTAATAAGAATCAAGTTGAACCCCATAAAACAGCCATTGTAAAGATAAAAACTTAGTGAATGCGAAGCTAATACTAGTAAATTAGTGAATAAACACATGGAGAAGGAAAATTTTTCTTATGGTTTCAATGTCAACCAATAAAGGGATGCAAAATAATAGGGTTAGAAAATCATCAATGCATGAGTGAAGTTTGATGAGGACCAAGATACTTACATGGTCTTGAAGCATCACTCCACAAATTCCCAATTATAAAGGCAAAATGATAGCTGTAGAGAAACTTGATATCACCTTAATCAAGGATTAAAAGTAACATCACTGACACGAGGACAAACTGACATCACCTGGCAACTGATAGAATGTACTGGGTAGGACAAAATATTACTTCTGTGGTATCTCTTACAAAAAGCATAAACTGAATCTAATCATAAGGGAAGATCAGACACACCCAAATTGAGTTATTCTTCAAAACAACTGGCCTGAACCCTTGAAATATGACAAGGTCAAGGAAGACAAAGAAAGGCTAAATAACCACTCCAAATTAGACTACAGAAATATAAATAGAGCATGACTCTAGATTGGATCCTATGCCAGGAAAAGTTTGTTTAAAAAAATATTGAGACAAGTGACAACAGAATCAATTTGGACTGTGAATTAAATAATCACATTGTATCAGTGCTAAATTTTCTGATTTTATAATGGTACTGTGGTTTTATAAGAGAATGTCCTTGTTCCAAGAAATAAAAAACTATAGTATTTAGAGGTTAAGAGGGCAAAATGTCCCCAACTTACTCATAAATATTTCAGAATATGTGGATGTACTGAGAAAATTGTAAAGCCAATAAGGCAGAAGGTAAACAATTCATGATTACCCATCAAAAGAATTTACTAAGAAGTTTTTAAAAGTTGAACTACCCATAATACCATATGATTTGGTCCAATACATAGATGTTTATCAAAATAACCAGTCAACTAGAAACCATAGGGTAGGAACTAGAAACTAAGGTAATGCAATTAAAAGCATCAAGAGTTCAGTATGTGAACCTGGACTAAATTCAAATCAATATATAAGCCTGCTGAATATATTGTCAATAGTTGACATTTCACAGAAGATATTACATTCTTGAGATCATATTCTTTCAATAGCTTTTTGGCCCAAGACACAACACAGGAAATTGTTCATGTCGGTTGAGTGGACCATCCCCAAATGAGCAGTCATGTCACCGCTGATAATGCATCTCTCTTTTTAGCCAAGTTCATGGCATGGAAAAGTAATTCATCTCCCTGACTATGTTTCATAAGAAAAACAGAACTCTTTAAATTCTTTTCCAAGTAATTCTGGAGCAATAGTAAATTCTATATCCAAAATTCAAAATGAGATTTTTACTACTTGAAATCCCACCATCAAAATGTACCCAGTGAATTACTGAATTATTTTCCTGAAACAAACGGTCAAATAATGTCCAATTTTTTTTCAGCAAAATTTATAAATACCTATAACCTCAGCTTGCAAAGATAATGTCATGACTAAAATTTTGGTCTGGTTCATACCAGCATCAATCCATCCATCTTTCCATCCTGCTATTTTATGTGCAAGATACATAAATATAATGTATATACAGTTTGTACATTGCTATTTTTATAATTATAAGCAGTTTTTTGTTTTTTATATTCCTGTTGTGACCACACAAATGGAAGGTAGAACATTATTTCCAAGAAACCGAAAAACAACTGATCAACTGGTAATGTTTAAGGACATTTCTCAAGTTTGTTCACCAGTGGAAAGTCCTAAATTGAATGATTATGAAGGAACAATGAAGTTCTTCCTTCTTCACTTCCCAGTAAGGTCATGCTGAGAACTGACCTCCACAATTATGGTAGGCACCGTAATTCTGTGTTGGGACTTCCAATTTCCCTGCATGGCATCTCTTGGCTCATTATCTCAATAACCTGATAAGTCTAGAGTTATGGTTTCTATGATAGAATTTTTTCTCTATATAAAGGTAGCTGACCTCTACAAGCATCCCTCCTATTGCCCTTGTTCCACGAATACTTGTCACTAAACAAATGGTCCACACAACAGCTGGCTGGCCTTAGCCTAATTTCCAGTGGTATCTTCCTCCCGTATGTCAAACAGTAGGCCCTTGGCTCTAGCCAATGCTGCTTGAATTTACCCACAATTCTGCCATACCCCCACTTGAAGTCATTCTATGCCCTCAGAATATTCTCTGGCCCATTCTCTCTAAGCTGAAATTAGATACATCAATTTATTTGCCCTGCCTCTCCTCACCCTCCCAATCAGATTTATCCTGCTCTCCCAGAACACTGTTATAGCTCAGTTAATGCATTTATTCTTTCAAGTTATTGTTATGTGTTTTGTTGTTGTTTGGGGTTTTTTTTAATGTTTTGATATCTCTAGAGAGAAATATTTTTATGGGTATATCTGTGTTTCAGTCTTTGCCATTTCTATGGCAATTTTATAATACCATCCTCAACATATTAAATGTTTGTGTAATAAATGAACTGATGAACTAAAATAGGAAAATATTTTAAAAGCTTTAGACCAATTAAGCAAAGCAAAGTAGAGAAAATCTGGTGCCCTCTGGCTAATTATTCAGAATGTGAAAAATGGCTCAGTTAATTGTGCAACTTTAGATTTTTCAGGGGAAGATAAGCCTCAATACATATTTTATTCAAAATACAACTATTTCCTGAAAAAGTCTTGGCCTAAGAGACATCAACCTATTTTCAAAGTTTTGCATTAGCTCCACCTACCATTTATATGCTTTGCTTTCAAATGCTCGAGTGGCTGAATAATATAATATTCATATATATATATATTATAATAATATAATGTTCAAGCTGACACATGGAGCTATTTGTTTAAAATTATCAAGCATTTCAGTATGGTAAGAGCAGAGCATTAAACCAAGCAGAAGGCTTCCCTAAGCAAAGGGACCTGTGGGTCTCACATGTCACAGCCCACACAGCCACAACTGTCTGTATGAAATGTCTGTAGTTTTTCATGCTTGATCTAGAAAAAGGAAGATTCTCATACAAAGTGAACACTGATTTTCTAATAAACTCACCAAAAAAGGAAACAGAAAGATGGGTCCAGAATTTTAAAATTCTTCTTAGACATACGATATAAATTTCTTTCCTGACCTGTGCACAGACTCCAGATTGTAATTTTTAGATCTACTTTTAAGTTACTCCTTTCCAGGCTCCGAATCATGCAACAAAATACTTACAAACTTTTTCCAAAGGGAAGATGAGTGATGCTTTATTACATTCCAGCCTCACTTGATGAATGTTTTCCTTTTTTTGCAGTAGAGTATGTACATCTAAGTTTTTCCTAAATTGGGGGGTTGAGAGGGCAGGGAATGGGCCCTCTCATGTTATCTCAGGCTCCAATATAAGAAAAGCTCTTTCATGAAAAAAAAAATTCAAATGTACAGGATGGACTCTGGCTTTATAAAACTCATTATTTATCAAAACATTTCATCTCTGAGTGCAGCCTGCAACCTGAGCCTTTCAGTGGGGGTGGGAATGAGGAGGGAGGAGGTGGGGAGGGAGGGAGTGGGAACCAAGGCCAATAGGGGAGCCAACCCGAAGTATGCTGAATTATAATTAATGGCACAAGGTTACAACATGCAGCTGACATCGGTTACAGTAAAAGGTCAGCCTCCTGCTGCAATTTGCATTTACTGATTTGGAAGGGAGTCCCGCAGTTCTCTCTTCCCCTGCTCCCTCAGGTTGGCTATTGAGCTGATCCCCCATTACATTTTTTTCTTTATTCCAGCAAAGATTCTTTTTCACCCTTTACACAAACACACATATCCATGCCCATGCCCATACCCTCACATCCTGGATCCCACAGATGCATGTGGGTTCAGAGTCAGAGGACACTCCCATGGTTTGTACAGTCAGGCAAACCATGGTTTTTGGATGCTGCTGCCAAAACCAAATACATCTGTCTGCCAAGTCCCCTTCCTCTTCCAGTGACATTTGAGAGAACAAAGGAAGCAAGTGAGAATAGGCCTTATTTCCAGGGAATAGGACAGTTGCTGTGGACCAATTTGAGCATCCAAATCATTTTATTTGAAGCCCTCAAAGCCTTAAGGAAACTACCTCTGGTGGAAATGAACAAGAGGCAGTTAAAGTGGAGGCAAGGGTGGGGAAGCAGGCAGCTAAAGAAATCCCAGGGCTGGAGATCCAGTCCCAGGGAAGCTGGATCTCAGGATACTGGGGGTTTCTCTCATTACATCAAACCTGCCTCATCAGGCTCCCCTCCCCTCCTGCTGCTGCTGCTGCTGCTAAGTCGCTTCAGTCGTGTCCGACTCTGTGTGACCCCATAGATGGCAGCCCACCATGCTCCCCCATCCCTGGAATTCTCCAGGCAAGAACACTGGAGCGGGTTGCCATTTCCTTCTCCAGTGCATGAAAGTGAAAAGTAAAGAGAAGTCGCTCAGTCATGTCCGACTCTTAGTGACCCCCATGGACTACAGCCTACCAGGCTCCTCCGTCCATGGGATTTTCCAGGCAAGAGTACTGGAGTGGGTTGCCACTGTCTTCTCTGCCCTCCCCTCCTACATTAGTCCTATTCCAAGAGTGAGCAGGCTTGCTGGTCTCAGTCACTTGTGCTGTCCTTCATTCCCATCCCACACCACTGGGTGCTCTGCCACCTACAGCTCCCCAGAGCTCCTTCTCATAGCTCTTATTAGCCCCATCTTCCATCTCCATGTGTCCAGAAATTCACTAATTCGTGTACCATCCTTCATGATTTTTGATCACTTGTCATGGATATCATATTTTTATTATTTATTTTACTGACTTGATTTTTAACTTAAATTCATGCATTTTTAATAGGAAGTTTTCATCCCTACTAACTGGAAACCAGTATCACTTGCAAAGACTAGAAGGGAATATTAAAATAAACACTAGATTAGAATAAAAATGCATTCATTTAGGGACCTCCAAAAGCCATCTTGCTTTACACCTCTCTTTGGGAATCACTATTTTTACCTGAGGCTACTTGAGTTAACCAATTTATCCAGTCAACTTGAGGTGAGGGTTGTCCATCAGCTAGGTCTTTACCTAGCATCCTCAAATAACAGCTCCATAATCCTGGATGCCTCCATGGTCAGTCCAGAGGAGAAAAGAAGAAAGGTCAACATTCTCAGAATTAAGCCACTTAGCTCCTCTGACTAGTAACCCTCTAGCAAGTTTTATAGACTGAGAAAGAAAGGAAGGGAGAGATTTCAGATTCTGAGAAGGGTTAAAGTGATAGTTGTTCAGTTGTATTAGATTCTTTGTGACTCCGTGGCCTGTAGCCCACCAGACTCCTCTGTGCATGGAATTCTCCAGCAAGAATACTGGAGTGGGTAGGCATTCCCTTCTCCAGGGGATCATTCCAACCCACGGATCAAACTCGGGTCTCCTGCATTGCAGGCATATTCTTTACCATCTGAGCCACCAGTAGGGTCAACGGGAAGTACATTTTGGATCTTACAGGTTTTTGCCAAACCCAGTTGGGTTTTTGTTTGTTTGGTTGGTTTTCTCCTTTTCCATTATGGTTTATTACAGGATACTGAATATAGTTCCCCGTGCTATTCAGTGGGACTTTGCAGTTTATCCGTTCTATATGTAATAGTTTAGATCTGCTAACCCCAAACTCCCAATCCATGCCCCCACCCCCATGACTCGGCAACCACAAGTCTGTTCTTTATGTCTGTGAGTCTGTTTTTATTCTGTAGATAGGTTTATTTGTGTCACATTTTAGAGTTCACATCTAAGTGCAAATCCACTTGTTAGTAATGACCCTCTCTAAGCAAGCTGCCCCTAAACACTGGGCTTTTCATTTATTCCCTAAGTATTTATGGCGTTCAAGTGAGGACTTGGATCTGTGCCCAGGATCCCACTAAAATCTCAGAATAAGAATTCATAGGCTAGTAGAGAAACAACTGGACTTAGGAAATCCCAAACCCCTATAGTCTGTGAAATCTGATGACCACAGGTGAGGGAAAAAGACCATTTCAAAGCTCAGATTCACAAATCATACAACTATCTACAGACATGAAATTCAAATCTACAGCCCAGTCCCCAGCTTCTCAGTATAATGGTGGTCAGCATGCTAACACAGATCACAGCCCATCCCAGCTCTGAACATCCAGACCCTATCAGGACAGGGGGACCTGCCTGATGGATGGCTCACTGTCAGGAAAGGTGGCTGCACACATGGATAGGATACACGAGGTGGCTCGTAAAACTTATGAGCCATGTTCTGTGCTGTGACCTGGGTGAAGGATGGTTCAGCTTCAGTGGAGGGATAATTAAAAACAATTAAGTGTCACTGAGAGATGGCACAGTTCAGCTCAGGACTTCAGGGGTACAACCTCGGGCTGTGAGAGGGCCAAGAGCCTAAGGCCCACATCTTATTTGCTTAAGAAAAAAAAAAAAAGATGGCTGAGCAATGGGCAATCCTGCATATTGATCAGTTGATGCCACATCCTCCTGTGCCTCCCAAGGTGCTGGGTTGCCTGTCTCTGAGAGGCACACCCTGGGGTTCCTTCACTGTATCCCCAGGTGATCCATAGGCAAAAGGAAAGAGAACACTCACATTCAGTATTGCATTCCTTTATCTGATTCCTTGGCCATCATCTTAAGGAAAATGGCCCAAGGGTACAGAGTAAAGGGCAGAAGAAAATGGTTTGGAGGAGAAAAAGTGAAGACAGACAATATTTAAGGACAGACAGTTCTAGGTGGAAACACAGAGGCATGGGATTCTTGGGGGTAGGGTGGAACCGAGCCAGGAGAATCATGCGAAATCAAGGGGTCATTGCTGCTTTAGGATCAGAGCCGATATTAACAATATATTGCCTTGACTTCTTAGGGAATGAGGAATAATAATACTCAGAAGACGGATGTAGCACCTAGGGTATGTGCATGCTCTGTCACTCAGTTTTGTCCAACTCTTTGTGACCCCCATGGACTGCAGCAGGCCAGGCCCCTCCACCCATGGAATTCTCCAGACAAAAATACTGGAGTAGGAACCATTTTCTCCTCCAAAGGATCTTCCTGACTGAGGGATTGAACCTACATCTCTCGCCTCGCCTGCATTGGCGGGCAGATTCTTTACAACTGCACCACCTGGGAAGCACCTTGTAGGTGGTCAATGAATGGCAGCCCCTTTGACAATCACTTGTGATTATCACTTTATTACTCCAAATATTACAACCTACTTGATAAGTGTGAGCCCCTCTTTTAATTCCAACTGTAGTCTTTCTTTGGGGGAGAAACAATTGTCACCATGCCATCCCCTCCAGAATGAGATAAAGAAGATGAAGGCTTGAATTAAGATTAAATGTGGGAAATATCTGTAAAGAACAAGAAACTAGGGGTTCTCGACTCTTTACTTCTTGCACTTCCAAGGGAAAACAAGAGCAAAGTTTTCTGGTGTTAGGTGTTCTCCATCACCACCTACACAGTTTAGGTGGCAGGGGGGTAGGGGGGTGGGGGGTGGTGACAAAGTTTGTATATCTCAACCATCAGCTTATATTGTATTTTGCATTCTTTCTTAGGAAAGCAAAAGTAAGAGTCTATCTAGCTCCACCCCAGACACCTCAAATGATTTCAAAATACTTTTAAACTATCAACAGAGAAGTACAGAACTTTTGTCTTAATAAGCATAAGTGAATTTCCTTCTGAAATAAATAGGAACAGTCCTACAGAGGAAAGTATTAGTATATACAATATGAATAGTATCTAACATTCACTCATTTCACTTTTGACCCATTTCCCGCATGCCTGTTGGAATGGTTCATCCAAAATGAAAACACAATCATCACACACCCTTGATTTTAGGTTTTAACTTTTGGACACTTTAAGTCCTTCAAGGCTAAAACCTTTCACAAGGCTCTGTGATGCAGGCCCTGTCTATCTCATCAGTTTCATCTCATTCCCTTCACCCAACACTGGCTGGCTGGATCTGGATGCTGGATTCAGGCACAACTGCCCACTGGATCTGCATGTCTCTCCATTTCAACTACATCCTGAACCTAAACTCATTAGAGTAGGTAACAGGTCCTCCTAAAGCCACCTCGTACTTCTCCATTCATAGTATATATCCCAAGACAAAGTAACTAATTGTAAAACTAATTATTTAACACCTAATTTTGTTGATAAGACTCATTAGGGCTGGAATGGTGTTTTTCTTCCTCATTTTCTCAGAGCCTGGAAAAGTGTCTGGTACATAGTCAGAATCACTACTGAGTGCCTAGTAAGTGCTAGTCACTGTTTTAAGGGCTTGCATACATTAACCGAAGTAACCATTATCACAGCCCTATGAGTCAGACATCATTATTATCCCTAGTTTATATTTGAGAAACACTGAGGCATGAGGAGATAAAGAAATTTGCCAGAAAAAAGAAGAAGAAGAAGAAGAAATTTGCCAGAGGTCCCATAGCTTTGTGTGGTGGAGGTGAATTGGGAACCCAGACAGACTTACTTATGACTTCTCTTTTCTTAATTACAATTCCACATTGCCACATAGTTGGCATTCATAATTTGTTAAATTGGCTTGTCCATTTGGCAACCCAAGCTCCTGTCACCTGGCTCTGTACTTGATGCAGGATAGAGAATAGCAAAAAAGACACAGAGAACCCACAATAGGCTTGTCGTTTAGTTCTTAGGTCTCTGAATTCATAACATCCTTCTAGTTTTTCATGCCTGAAAAGGGAACTCCCAGCACAGTTCAACTGTTACCACCTCTGTGTGATATTCATTAACTATATCACAATCTGCCTCCACATTTATGCCTTTGGAGAGTTTTGTTAAATGAGTACCCTACTTATGTCATCCCAACTTGCAGCATTAGTAGTAAATAAAATGGAGGAACAGCAGTGGGAAACTGATTTGGACAGCATTCATTTTCTGATTAAAAAAAAAAGTATATTTAATCAGGAACTCATTCTGGTGCCTTAAAACTCTAAGAAGTGATATTGGACCACACTTGGACAAATTTGAACAAGCAATTGCTGAAGATACAAAAATGATTTCACTTTACCTATATTCAGCAGCAGCTGCAAAAATTCAGTTCAATTATAATTTTATGGCAGCATTTCTAAGTCTAGAGTTCTGACCGAGCATAGGAGTAGTACTTGCCAAGAACTTGTAGTAATTCTTTCTTTGCAAATAGTTTGTAATATTTTTAAAAGTTGAAAGTGTATGAAACCTGCCCACCAAAAAATGGATTATGGTTGTAAACACAAACACATATGCCCTCACACAGATTCAATTTTGCCTTCAGTAGCAGGGAGTTTATAAGCTTGAGACAGATTTGTGGATCAAAAGAGTCCCAAATTAAAAATGCCCAATCTAGAGGAACACATGGTCACAGAATTTCATAGACCAGTGCTGGGCAAAATTTGATACACAAATGAATTGACTCAGCAGATCAGCGTTAGGGTCTGAGATTCCTCGTTTCTTACAAGCTCCCACATTAGATCACTCTTACAGATCCACATGCCACACATTGATTAGCAAGGTGTGAGACAATCTCTTAAACATCAATTCGAGACTGCTGTTAAGTTTGGAGAAGAGGTTAGTTTGAAATTGAGCCCTAGGCTGAGTACCTCTAGTCTAAACTACCATAAGCCTTCATGGAAAAGACACTCATTTGCTTTAGATTAGGCTTGCTAAAAGCATCAAAAACGTGATTTGTTCAACACCTCTGCCCAGAAGTGGCCTTCAGAACAATCTGCATGTATGGCCAACATAGTCCTCCAAAAGCATTTGGATTTGCTTGAATGCTTGAGTTCAGATAACAGTGGGTTTCTGCCATGAGAGAGGATTTTCAAGCAAGTTTGTGGCAGCTACCACCATTCTTCATATGAAGTCTTTAATGAATGACAAATCAATAAAAGAAATCAAAAGGAACACGGCAAGGATGTTCTGGTTCACCACTCCAATGAAACACTGCACACAAAGTCAGAGCTAACTCAGTAAGGAAATAAAGTGACAATACCAAATGCTGGTGAAAATACAGAACTCTCAATGCTGGTGCAGATACAAAATAATATATCTTTTTTTTAAACCACCTTCATTTCATCATCTACCACCCACTCCCATCTATCTTAATCATCAATCTATTTATGAATTTGGTGGGGGGCTTTTTGATGATATTCACTTTTCAAATACTGCTAAAAATTGCAGGGCACAGTCAACGAAAGCTTAAAGTGGTAAAATAAAGGAAAGGAAGAAACAGAGAAGAGGAAAAACTCTGGAAGACAGCTGGAAAGTTTATTACAAAACTAAGAATACTCTTACTCTACGGTCTAGCAATTGTGCTCCTTTGTGTTTACCCAAAGGAGTTGAAACTTATGTCCACAGGAAGCCTTAGACATGGATGTTTATACTGGGTTTATTCATAAGTGCCCAAATTTGGAGGCAACCAAGCTGTCCTTCATAGACTGGGTAAACTGTGGTACATCCAGACAACACAATGGAAAAGTATTTAGTGCTAAAAAGTAAAAAAAAAAAAAAAAGAGCTAGCAACTCATTAAGAGATGCAGAGGAACCTTAAATTCATATTAAAAGTGAAAGTAGCCAATCTCAAAGATTATATATGGTATAATTACAACTAATATATGACATTACAGAAAAAGCAAAACTACAGAGACCGTAAAATAATCAATGGTTTCCAGGGATTGGGCGACAGGGGTTGAATAGACAGAGCACAGTGGATTGTTAGGGTAGAGAAACTTCTCTGTATGATACTAAAATGGTGGATTCATGTCATTGTGTATCTGTTCAATGTCATTGTGTATCTGTTCAAACCCATAAAATGCACAACACCATGAGTGAACCTAAATGTAAACTATGGAGTTTAGATGATTTTGATGTGTCAGTATAGGTTCACCAGTTGTAATAAATGGACCACACGGGGCAGGGGGTGATGTTGATAATGGGAGAGTCTATATATGTTGGGGGGCAGGGAGTACATGGAAAATCTCTATACCTTCTCTTTGACTTAAAACGTCTCTAAAACTTCTCTAAAAAATAAAATTTTCCAATTAATAAATTAGAAAATAAAACTGCTTTCCTCGTGGGTTAGGAGAATGTGAGAGAGAGGGAAAATCAGAGTCCTAAGTTTCTCAAAACACCTCCTTCCAGCCATACTGGTACCTCTGGAGTGCCTCTTAAAAGTTTCTCTCAAGTTCACTCGGAATGCACCTTGAAAAACACTGCAAGATTAGTGGGAAAGAATGATTTGGATCTGGGTTCCTAGCAGGTAGCACTTCAACAGATAGGTTCTGCAGGTTTGGCCCAGATGACAATGCATTCAGTTCAGGGATTTAAGAGTTAAAAAACTCCAGCGTTGAGAGGTCCTTCCCACTCCAAGATTTACATCTGCTGCTCTAGATTCCATTCTTTTCCAGCTTAATTAGTGCTGGTTTAAATACAGCATTAAACATTTTGATATTTGTCCACCCTTCCATCTCCCAAAATAAAGAGGCTGTTTTGTTAGAGGACTTTCACCGGACAGAAGTCACTTGTAATGAGCCTGATAATTATATTCCTGCTGCTGAGAACCCAGACCTTGCCCATTCTTTTCTCCACTTTCAATTCGAGTGTGTGGTTTCTGTGTGGTTTTTTTGAGACAATATTAACTTTTCACTTAACTGCTGGACAATACAAGGAGCAAACAACGGCAGCTAAAAGTCACGAAACAAAGGAAAGTAGAGGAAAAGAGCAGGGGAATTCGCTGCTGCTAAGGGATTTGTTTAAGGGAGGGACACAAAGATTTTATATTTCATAGCAGAGAACGTTACAACGACATAGCCACACACAATGAAAATCTTGTGTTTTATTAAAATGAAAATGCTCGCTCAAGGCCTCCATTACTCATTTCCGGATAGAATGGCAAAACTTCAAGTCTGAAAAGACTCAAGTAACTATAATCAAACTTTCCCTGGTAGCAGCTGATAACACTGCACTTTCCAGAAATCATTCTGTAGATTGTGTAGCTCAGTTCTTCTCAGGGCTCTTAGAGGCTGAATTCCACACAAAAAGGGCAGCAGCTCAGAAAGCCAGAGGACCCTTCATGCTGTGAGAGTCATGCCCACCATCTTATGGCTTAATCTGGTGGGTGACGCAGTGGGTGAGAAAACAGGGAACTACCATCCCATGAAGGTCAACATTGCATTACATCCGTCCTCCCACTCAGGAGAAGAGGCACCAGGGCCAAGCCACCCCGAAGCCTACTCACCCTGCTCAGCGTCTCCGTCACCCAGAAGGCCGGCTTTCAGAGATCGAGGCAGACCTCAGGTAGCAAACAGCAACCTTCCTGCCAGTGTCTCATTTGAGCTAGAAAACAGGCACCTGGCCTTCATGAATGTTGCTGCTGTGGTTAATGCATTGCAGGTGTGAAAGTGTGTGGCTGAAATCTGACAAAACACCTGTCTTTTGTGGCACCATTAGATCCTCCTAGTGTGGGACACGACCCCCTCGGGTGTGCTTTCCCCTGCCTTGAAAGCCACAGTAAGCATTGTCCTGTAATTACAAAATCAGAGTCATCATTGCTGGGAAGAATTCCTTAACAAATTATACCTAATTAGTCTGAAATTACCTTTAATTCATGGTGAAACCATAGGCTTAACTGTGTTCTATAACACCTTCCTTTTTATCTTTATGCAAATATGATTATACACTATCAAACTGGCACCACCAGGCACGAAAAACAGCTGCAGCTACTTCTTTGGTTACTAAATGGGAACTGGACGGATGCCATTGATTATGTTTTCTGGAATGCTGCATCAAAAAATAATAATAATATCAGCCAGTTCCTTCCCTGTGAACTTCAGTCTTCTCTCCCGCCCACGGGCTGCTAATTGAAAGCTGTGAGATTGATCTCCCTTCCCCAACCCTCCCCCACCTCCTCACCACATTTTCTGTAGACACATGTGTGCATCTCACTGCCGCCCAATCTTTTAGAATGTCATTAAGTGTCAAAACATGTCTCATTTTATTTTTGATCATAACATCTTATTATATAGCTTCTTCTGTTCCCATTATTCCCATCTCAGAGATCATACACCTTTTAATTCAATACTCTTGGGTTTGTATACTTTGGCTTCAGAAGTTATTTGCATATGTGGCATGATCTAAGAGCTTTACTTGTACTCCTTTTTTTAATCTTTGCTGCAAACCTAGGAACTAGGACTCCTGTTATCATCCCCATTTTGCAGATGAGAAAACTGAGGCTTAAAGTGCTTATGAGGTCCAACAGCCAGAAGAGCTAAAACCGAGATTCTCACCCAAGCCACTTGCCTCTAGTTTGCCCTCATCACTATAATATGCATTCCCAATAATGCCCATGGTCTCTCACTGATCCTCATCACTTCCAGTTCTCTTATAACAAATCTAGACACAGTATTGTAGGAATATTTTTCCAGTTAGTTGGCATGCAAAGGTATAAAGTACCTTTCTCATCAGAGGAAAAAATCATGGCTAGCATCTCACTTGGTACCAAAAAAATTGTCTATTCATTGTATTTCTTCCTCCACCTCCCATGAAAGCATTATCAGAACCAAAGTCATGTTTCCTGTTTCTGTTAAAATTAAACAATGTTGGTTATTATCATTGGCATATAAATAATGGAGAGCATTACAATGATGCAGGCCATGTGTGTGTATGCATATATGTATATGTGTGTGTGTGAAATGAAGTGAAAGTCACTCAGTCATGTCTGATTCTTTGTGACCCATGGACTACCAAGCCTGCCAAACTTCTCTGTCCATGGAATTCTCCAGGCCAGAATACTGGAGTGGGTGGCCATTCCCTTCTCCAGGGGGTCTTCCCAACCCAGGGATTGAACCCCCGTCTCCCTCATTGTAGGTGGATTCTTTACCAACTAAGCTACCAGGGAAGCCCAAGAATACTGCAGTGGGTAGCCTATCCCTTATCCAGGGTATCGTCCTGACCCTACAAGCTGAGCTATCAGGGAAGCCCACATATATAGGCACACACACGTGTGTGTGTATATATATATACACATATATATATATAAATTGAATCATCCTTGGGTAACTTTAGCTGTAGTATGAAGAATTTTTTGAGATACTTTCTCAAATTAAGCCAGAGTCTAATTATTCAGAAAGCAATTCCTCCTCCATTCTCTGGATAAATTCCTTGGAAAGTCAGCATTGGCTTTCAAACAGTCAATCCCATCCTACAAACAATGACAGCCCATATTATTCCCGAATTTAACCCAACCCCAGGTTCTCTGAAGACTGTTAGCTTGAAAAAAGAAACACAGATCACATCTAGGTTACTTTCTAACAAGCTATGCTTTTGTAACTAAAAGAGAGATTAATTTCTTGAACAATTTCAGGCATGGTATGCAAAGCCAAACACATATCAGGTGCGGACATTGTACCAGGCACCTCCATAGGAGGTCTTGACATTCCCCTGGAATGCAGTGGTGAACTGGTTAAAAAAATAATTACAACAGGACTAGCAGTAAGGTTTTGGCTGAATACTACTCTTGTTCAGTATCAATCAATTAAAATAAAAGCATTTTCTTGATGGTTGCTCATAACAGATATCCAGACCCATCTGTGGCTATTTTATTTATGGCATTGCTGTTCTTCGCCAATAACACGTTGGCTAAAAATCAGATTTTAGGATTTTAATCAGAATCCAAACATTGTCTTCTTATTTAACGCCTCCATTCAAGTTCATGTTACTGCCGTGCAGAAAATGGAATCTGCTTTTTGGAGACTGACCCTTACTGCTGCACCATGGTAATCTACACAGCCGGCCCACAGCTGCAGGATGAGCTATATTTCTTTACAGTATTTTTATTAGGCTGATTCCCACAAGTTAAGAACATTGTAATTGGAGACACTTCAGGGTCACATTAGTCTGAGCCCAATAAAATGAGTGGAGGAAACTAAACTCTCCTAGCTCCTTTCCATGAAGCTTAGAATTTTCAACTCATTTCAAAGCAGAGGATGTCCCTTTCCACATCTTTCAAGTTTTGTAAACACTGAAAGTGCTACTGCCTTCCTTTTAATCAGTAAGGGCCACCGGCTTATGTTTATTATTCCTAATTATTAGACCCTCCACAAGAGAACATTATTTCTGACAATTTAGTAACGATGCAACCTGGCTTCCCTGGTGGCTCAGACGGTAAAGAATCTGCCTGCAATGCAGGAGACCTGAGTTCGGTCCCTGGGTCAGGAAGATCCCCTGGAGAAGGGGATGGCAACCCACTCCAGTATTCTTGTCTGGAGAATTCCATGGACAGAGGAGCCTGGCAGGCTACAGACCATGGGTTCACAAAGAGTTGGACATGACTGAGTGACTAACACTTAACATTGACACAACCTGGTTGGTCGGTAGTATGATCCCCTCTTCCATTCTTCCCACTGTTAATGATTATGTTCATCTAGAACCTTCACACTTTGGTGCACTATGTTTTTCCCCCAAATAATTTCCTGTGACACTAGGTAGCAATTTTGAATTCCTATAACCATGGCTGGGTCTACTTGATGCCAAAACATCCGGTTGGGAAAATTTGGTCCAACAACTGGATGTTTGAACTGCACTAGGTCAAACATCTGGATGTTCCCAAATATTTTTTTTCCAACATTTGGAAATATCCACAGATTCTTCCCTCATGTAGACAAAACATCCAGATGATTAACTGAAAGCTTCCGTTTTCATATGAATATTTGGCCACTAAATGTTCTTTGAGTCCTCTAGGTAAGAATAGCCATCTAGCTGTTTCACAGGCCATTTTTATACCAAAATAAGGGAAAGAAACACTACCCAATTCTCCAAGGCAAATATTAATTTTTTTCCAATAATTTTTAAATAATTTCACCACTCTCAAATACAAGTTATCTCCAGAATTAAAATCTTGCATTTAAAAAAAAAAAAAAACAAACTTCACAGCCCAGGATATCATACAATCTAGGAAGAGTCCAAGTGTTGATCTCAAAAAAGCAAGTTTCTTATTCAGTTTTCACAACTTATAAAAGTATTTTGGGGCTTCCCAGGTGGTTCACTGGTAAAGAATATTCCTGCCAGTGCAGGAGGTGCAAGAGATGTGGGTTTTGTCCCTGGGTCAGGAAGATCTCCTGGAAAAGGAAATGGCAACTCACTTCAGTATTCTTGCCTGAAAAGTCCCATGGACAGAGGAGCTTGGCAGTCTGTAGTCCATAGGGTTGCAAGAGAGTCAGACATGACTTAGTGACTAAACAACAAAAGTATTTTTGATGCCATTAAAAGTCATTTATGAGGCTCCCATCTTTGTGTTCCTTTCCTAGCAATGCTCTTTATGCCACCACCAATTGCCTTGTATCCAGAAACTGACAAAGCTAGTCTAGAAGATGGACATAGTAAAATGTTTACTATCATTGTGGTTAGATGAAGTTAATTCAACATTGCACCAATTTGAAAACTAAAGAAAATGCAATTTTAAAAAAAGCAGCTCTGGAAGTTGGTAACCACCCTAAAATATGTTAGCTCTCCCTGAAATTGTGTATAAACATTGACGTAACTATGCATCAAGTGGGGAAGAGAAAGAGTAGCTAGAGATTTAATCTGTCAAGTACTGTTTTTCAATGAGTACCTTCTCCTTAATAGGCATATTTTGAATACTCTTTATAATTATTTGTGAGTTGAGAGAACAGATGCCACTGATCGTACAGAGCTTATTCCCAGTTTTTGGCTGTATTGAAAAGTAAAATGAAAAAAATTCAAACATAGCAAAGACACTTTATATGTAATCACCCACAGCATCCATTCCCTCTTAGCCACGGTTAAGTAGATCTCATGGGGCTGTTATCCATTCAGGCTTGTAAAGGACAAGGAGTATAGCTTAAGGAATCAGAGACATTTCTTGGAACCAGATGGTGTAAAATAAAACTGGGTCCCACAAGGAACGAGAACTAGGACCTGCAAAGCACAGAGGCCCAAGGGAGCCACGCTTCTCCTCCCTGTTTTCCTGAGATCGTGTGGTCATTCATCTCTCTGACCTCTGTATCCTTCTTCAATTGATCTCATCTCTCTGTGCCTTAGTTTCTTCATTTATAAAATGAGAAAAATGGTAGTAAAAAAAAATCTACCTCAAGGGTTCGACTTGCCTATGAATGACTTGATTCACAGAGGGTGCTTACTTACAGGAACACCTGTCACATGATGAACACACAATAAATGGCATACATTGTTTTTGTTGTCAATTATTATTTTGATGGCACCCCACTCCAGTACTCTTGCCTGGAAAATCCCATGGACAGAGGAGCCTGGTAGGCTGCAGTCCATGGGGTCGCTAAGAGTAGGACACGACTGAGTGACTTCACTTTCACTTCTCACTTTCATGCATTGGAGAAGGAAATGGCAACCCAGTGTTCTTGCCTGGAGAATCCCAGGGACAGGGGAGCCTGGAGGGCTGCCATTTGTGGGGTCACACAGAGTTGGACATGACTGAAATGACTTAGCAGCAACAGCAGCATTCTTTTTGCAAACCAACTCGCCTGCTTGCTCAGTGCTAATGACTGCTGAATAGCTGCACGCCAATGACAGCTCCCAGCTCCCCAGCTTTTTCTATTTTCCTTCTTCTCACAGTTAACTGACTGCAAGGGTGTCTTAGTTGTTAAGTCATTTCTGACTCTTTAAGACCCCATGGACTGTAGCCCTCCAGGTTCCTCTGTCCATGGGATTCTCCAGGCAAGAATCCTGGAGTGGGTAGCCATTCCTTCTCCAGAGGATCTTCCCAACACAGGGATCAAACCCAAGTCTCCTGCATCACAGGCAGATTCTTTACCATCTGAGCCACCAGGGAAGCCCAACTGACTGGTTCTTCCAAATCTGAAATTCTCAGGAGAGAGAGTATAATGAGCACAGCTTAGGGCAAATGTGTACTTCTGGCCCCATCAGCTGTTACCTAACAAGAGATGCCAAGGTGCCCACTCACTCCCTCATGAGTGACCTGGGCAAACTCCTAAAGAAAGGAAAGTGGAGTAAGGAGAAAACAGAGGACATGACTAGTGGGAGTATCAAGTTTAAACATTTTGATCATCTGTCTTTATAGTTTAAAATTAGAACACACAGTGCAACATAAAGAAAACAAATTTTTAATCTCTACTCAGAAAAAAAACAGATTTGTAATATTTTGGTATATATTTTCTCATAATTTTATATATATATATTTATTTATACTTTTTATAAATATAAAATTTTACTCTGCACTTTTCAGTCATATTTTTCCACTTAATAACTTACTGTGGATATTTTCCATGTTACTAATTGCTTCTCTACAATGTTTTTCTTAATGGCAGGATAAAATTTGACTAAGTAAAAAAATATATAGTATAATACAAAAGCCTGTTGAACATTTGATTATTTCAGTTTTATAACTTACAACTGCTGCTCTAATAAAGCTTCTTTGGCATAAATCATTGTATATATATATCATGTTCTTTACTTTTCTTGTCAAATTTCCCCCAGTCCCAACCAATGCCTCTAATAACAGTCAATCTGATCTCTTTTTCTATGTGTTTTATTCTTTTTATTTTGGGAAGCATAATTAACCTACAATTGTGTTAGTTCCTTTTACACGACATAGTGATTTTATAATTCTACACACTGCAAAATGATCACCAGGATAAATCTCATCACCATCTGCACTCTTCATTTCAAGTTAAAGAAATAAATATACACCAGGTCATTTTATTTTCTATTTTTCTTTTTATTATATTATCTAGGGGTTTGTCTATTTTAGATGCGGAAACACTGGAAACAGTGGCTGACTTTATTTTTTGGGGCTGCAAAGTCACTGCAGATGGTGATTGCAGCCATGAAATTAAAAGACGCTTACTCTTTGGAAGGAAAGTTATGATCAACCTAGACAGCATATTAAAAAGCAGAGACATTACTTTGTTTACTTTGTCAACAAAGGTCTGTCTAGTCAAGGCTATGGTTTTTCCAGTAGTCATGTATGGATGTGAGAGTTGGACTATAAAGAAAACTGAGCGCAAAAGAATTGATGCTTTTGAACTGTGGTGTTGGAGAAGACTCTTGAGAGTCCCTTGGACTGCAAGGAGATCCAACAATTCCATCCTAAAGGAAATCAGTGCTGGGTGTTCATTGTAAGGACTGATGTTGAAGCTGAAACTCCAATATTTTAGCCACATGATGTGAAGAGCTGACTCATTTGAAATGACCCTGATGTTGGGAAAGATTGAAGGCAGGAGGAGAAGGGGACAACAGAGGATGAGATGGTTAGATGGCATCACTGACTCAATGGACATGAGTTTGGGTAAACTCCAGGAGCTGGTGATAGACAGGGAGGCCTAGTGTGCTGTGGTTCATGGGCTCAGAAAGAGTTGGACACAACTAAGCAACTGAACTGAACTGAACTTTTTTTTTTTTTTTCAGAGAAACATCTCTTGGATTTATTTATCAATCTATCAGTCATTATGATGGCTTCAATGAGGGCCAAGCTGAGAAAGTTAAAGATAAAATTTGAGAACATAGTAAGATTCAGGGTATGACGAGGTTGTTGGTTGAGTATATATATTTTTAAATGAAATTAGTGGGTTCTGTTCTTCTGGTTCTATCAAACTTTCTGAGAATGCAAAGTTCCTTTACCAGAGGGAAAACTTCAAGGCTATGTCATTACCCATTTATAGAATGCAAAGTTCCATATATGACCAATAAATCAATATTGTCAATAGTATTACTTGGATATTTATTTATTTATTCTACCTGTTTCATGCCTCAAGTACAAAGGAGAGGTATAATAGAGGTTCATACTACTATTATACCTCATCAGTTCTCCTTGCTTTTTGACATTTTCTGCATTATCTATTTTAATAATATATTTAGAACTCATTATAAATTCACTGCAGATTGAAAATTCAAATACTTACATTGACTTTCTTTTTACTATTTATTATTGAAAAAAGTGAAACTGTTAGTTCCTCAGTTGTGTCCAACTCCTTGTGACCCCATGGACAGCAGCCCACCATGCTCCTCTGTCCATGGAATTCTCTAGTTGAGAACTCTGGAGTGGGTAGCCATTCCTTTCTCCAGGAGATCTTTCTGACCTAGGGATTGAACCTGGGTCTCCTGCATTACAGGCAAATTCTTTACCATCTGAGTCACACAGGAAGCCCGAACTGTTTATTATTAGTTGCCATCAATTCTTGTCAGTCATATAGCAATATTACCCACCCTGTTTTTTCTGTCTGACTTGCCCAAGATACTGTTCAACATACACTAATCTGAAATAATTAGTTTCATCAAAAGAAAAATTTCCAAACAAGTTCAATCCTGACTCCCAGGGGAACAGAGAAAGGAACAGGAGTTAAAGATATTATTTAACTCATGAGGGACCCAGACACAGTCATGACCAGTTCAAAAGAGGATCTGAAGGAAGAACGGACATTATGGATCAGACATATTGACATGAATGTATAAATGGAAACAAAGTAATGTTTTGTGGAGAGAGGTGGAGACCTAAAAAAGTAGTTCGACTGTCCAAGTCAGGACAGAATTTGCATGCTTATAGACAAGAATTAATTTGCTTTGCTATTAGTTAGCTACAACATAAAGTTGCAAAATAATGCAAAGAAAATGCAAGGCTAGAATTAAACAATCCAGAAAGGTATGCTGTCTGGAGACAAGGCAGAGTTTTCCATTATAGCACCTGTTTCCATACAAGTTTTGTACTGTCACTTTTTATACTTTCTGTGTTTTCAATCCTTCCTTGATGTTTTATTTGCTTTCTATTTTATCCAGGTTATGTTTCTCCCTCTCCCCATTCTCAATATTTATAAAAAATTAACCTAGCACTTGCACATTTTTCAACTGTGCATAAAAATGTATTTTCCTCTAATCATTAACTTTAGATAGATTCCTTAAATGAGAAAATGAAATCATTCACTTCTTCTACCACTTTTTTTGGTATAATCCAGTGTTTGAGGTTTAGTTTCTTGCTTTCAAAGGGTCACCCTTACTTTAAAATACATGTATGTTAAGAATTATTAACATTTTATTGTTTACTTAATTTACTTAACATTTTATTGTTCACTTAAAGTCAATATTTTTCAGGATAATAGCCCTTTTTTCTGTATTTCATTACTTCCTTATTCTTGAGTTTGTGTTTGCTATTCATCTCTTGGACTGCAAGGAGATCCAACCAGTCCATCCTAGGGGAAATCAGTCCTGAGTGTTCACTGGAAAGATTGATGTTGAAGCTGAAACTCCAGTGTTTTGGCCACCTGATGTGAAGAGCTGACTCATTTAAAAGGACCGTGATGTTGGGAAAGATTGAAGGCAGGAGGAGAAGGGGACAACAGAGGATAAAGATGGTTAGATGGCATCACTGACTCAATGCACATGAGTTTAGGTAAACTCCAGGAGTTGGTGATAGACAGGGAGACCTGGCATGCCGCGGTTCATGGGGTCACAAAGAGTCGGACACGACTGAGCAACTGAACTGAACTAAACTGAAATGATTCATCTCTTAGTTGTTAGGAAACTTTGTGCACATGTAATTTATGCCTGTTAAGTGAGTGATTGTATAGCCAATAATGTGTTTCTGTTAATTTGTATGTGAATAAAACCTAGCTATGGCATAGAAATCTTCTGTTACAACCTTTTCTCCCCTTTAAAACTCTTAGAAAATCACTTCATAGTCTTATGGTGCTTCTTACTACAGAAGAAGAATCTGAGGCTGGATGTCTTGGCTTTTTTCTCTTATGTAGATGACCAGTCTTGTCTTTCTAGATGCATATCAGATTATTCTTTGTTTTGTTTTGCTTTGCTCTTTAAGTTTAAGACCTTGATCAGAATACATTTATTTGTTGAGCTATTTTCATTAATATTTCCTGGGATTTGTTGAGTTCATACAGTTTGCAAAATCAGAGCTGTATTCACTAGCCCATAGTTTTTTTAATTACTTCTTCCTTTCTACTCATTCTGACATCCCCTTCAGTAACACTTACTTTCTATAAGTGGGATCTCAGTAATATGCCCTGCAAATTATTTACTTCATCTCTTATTTCTTGGTCACTATCTCAGAATCCTGGAAGATTTCTATCTAGCATAGCATATATCTAGCGTCCATTCCCTTCTCAAGGGATTTTCCCGACCCAGGGGTCGAACTGAGGTCTCCTATATTGCAGGATGATTCTTTACTGGCTGAGCCACCAGGGAAGCCCACTATATATTCAATAATGTTGGTTAAATTTACAGTGGTGTTATTTATATTCTTATTGCCTTTTTTTAATGCTGTTCTTAAATGTTTACTTTAGCTATTTGTTTCTTGTAACTCATTTCAAGTTTCTGCTCATCTTTCAAATCAGCTCCAGTTTCAAATCTATTGTATTATCATCTCATCTTGCAGATTTTATTTTATTGAACCCATGTTTTACTAGTAGATGCAAGATCAAAAAATAGTGCATATAATGTATTTCTCTTTCCTTTACTAATTTTCAAAATATGCTTTTCTGTATAAATAGTATGATCCTAACTGTATGTACAGTGAATTAAAAAAGCTGAAACCTAAGACTGCGGGAAAAGAACAAAATGAACCAAGAAGATAATTTTGTATCCCTCAACCCTAGAGAGTCTCATAAATTGATTCATCCAAGTATTGCAAAAAGCAGAATTGTAAGGTAAAATTAAAAACAGAAGAAATACTTAAATCTCTGCCACAGATGTGCTCTGACACTCCATATATTCAGCCAAGAACCTTATCCTACCCTAAAGGAGATTATGTCCCTGGAGAAAGAAAATCAGCCAGAACCCATATCCTGAGCCCTCAGGCATAGCTGAAGGTGAACATGAGATACCATGCTGAGAATGGGGTTGAGGATCCCAGCAAACAATACGTGTTAAGTTATGAAACCTCCAATATCCAGGCAAGAACCCGGGGGCTTCCTCACAGAAATGATTCCCCCCAAAACAGCTTCATATAGTGACACTTGGAGGCCACCAGCCTACATGCCTCCTCACTTCAAATGTGAATATATGGCTGAGGTTCACCTCATATTTGAGAAAAGCATCTAACAGGAAAGATACATCAAAATAAATAAATAAAATATACTGGGAGGAAATAAAGACAATGCAGCAAGCAGCAAAAGGTTTTCAAATTTAAAAAGCAGTATTATTAGTCTCTAATCAGAGACGACCTCTGCATCATGAAATAAGAACACGTTGCCATTTAGAAGGGAACTTTCAGAGAACAATTAACTTAAAATGATTTTTTTAAAAAGGGGGTGTTGGGGGAGGAAGATAATGAGATAGCTGAGGAAATCACCAGAAAGTAAAGCAAGTACACAAGAAAATATAGAAATAGGAAGAAAAACAATTAGTACAATCAGACAAAGGATCCCAGAGGTCCAACATCAAAATAATAGGAATTTCAGAAAGCGGAAATTTTTAACTTACAAAGAGCAAGTGATTATCAAAGAAACAATACAATAAAAGGTTCCATCTTTAAAGAAAATGGGTTTCTAGATTACGAAAGTCCAAGTGTCCTATAAAGAATAGACCCATGATGTGAAATATCTTTGTGAAATTCAGGACACCAAGAAGAAAGAGAAGAGCCAGAAGGTCCCACCCAAAAATAACAGGCTTTTTTAGAAGAATGGCAAGTGAGAATGGCATTTGACTAAGCAACATCCAGAGACAAATGATAAAGGAGCAAGGTCTGAGCATACACGCACTGGGTCTTCCAAATTCTGTCGGCAATTATTTCCAAGTCAGAACCTTCATTCCAGCCAAATTATAAATCATTTGTTGAAGCCAAATAAAGACAGTTTCAGACTCTCTGGGCCTCAAAAAAAAATGCTCTCTCTTGCTCTTTGCAAGAAGTCATTTGTGGGTGTGCTCCATCAAAATACAGACATAAACTATGAAAGATGGAAATGGAAATTAGGAAACTGGAAGAAGTCCCATACAGTTAGAAACTATGGGAAATCCAGAAAAATGGTAGAGGGAGAGCCCAGGATGACAATTGTACAAGGAACCTAGATGGGAAAGGAGAATGGAGTAACCAGAAGGCCTGTGCCAAAACCGCTTGCCTAAAATAAGGAGATTTACTTTTTATTTGGAGAGTTTAGTGATAACTTAGTCATAGACACATAGATGCTAAGCAAACAAACAGAAAGAAGGTAATTATTACCTCTAGCTGAAACAAAAAGTTGTACAAAAAAAGAAAATAATACAAATGACCCAAAAGTGGCTCCACTGTGAACATTATTTACATACTCAGAATAGTGTGAATACGGGTTAATAAAGCGCTGCTATGATTGAAGTGAGAGATGTGGGGGAAAGAACTTATATCCAACAATAGGAAATAATACCTAAACCTTAAAAATGAACAGCATAATGTAGTGGTTACATTTGGAGGCAGCTAGTAAGAGTTATAGGCGCTTGCCTTAGAGGAATGAGAATTGGCAATGAGGAAAGGAGAAGGGAATTATAAACCTTTAAACTATCACTAAATACATTACTTAGACAAAAATTTAAATTTACAATAAAGGAAAGCTAAAAAGAACACACTCAAAATATTTAAGATTCAGATCATTCAGATTTAAGATTCAGATTATTTAAACTATATGCTTATTTCTTTATGATTCAGAATTATTTACAGGATCCATTTTTCCCTCTAGTTTCTCATATTGAAATAGTGAGAAGCCTATCCAGGGCTGGTATTTCCCTCAGAAATAGGGTGGGGGATTTGTCTTGGCTTCAGTTAGAGGATACATTTCAGACTTCCAGGGGATGGGCTTGAAGGTCATAGTGACAGAGGTAGGGGAAAGGGTTTCAACCTGAGTTTCTGGTAAGGCTGCTATTCCAAGATTAGACCAGTTGTGAGGCTACATCCTTCCAGGAACAGGAATACTCTCCCTGACTATTCAAGGAGGAGTTTCTTTACCATTTATGTCAGCCCTCTGCATCCAGTGCCCTGAAGATCCCAGGCTCGATTCTTACCAGCAGCTCACACCACATCAGGGAAGAAACACACTCTCTCAAGAAGCTGCTTGTCTAGAACTACTACACCTGCAAAAGCTGGCATTCTAATATAACTACCCCTTGACAGTCTCTTGGACAGCAAGGAAATCAAACCAGTCAATCCTAAAGGAAGTCAACCATGAATATTTATTGGAAGGACTGACACTGTAGTTCAAACTCCAGTACTTGGCCACCTGATGTGGAGAGCTGACTCACTGGAAAAGACTCTGATGCTGGGAAAGACCAAAGGCAAAAGGAGAAAGAGGAGACAGAAGATGAGATTGTTGGATGGTATCATTGACTCAGAGGACATGAGTTTGAGCCAAGTCTGAGAGATGGTTAAGGACAGGGAAGCCTGGCATGTTGTGGTCCTTGAGGTTACAGAGTCAGATATGACTGACCGAATGAGCAATGACAACATCCATGAATCTGCAGGTCAGATTTCCCCATTAAGCTTCCTGCTGCATCAATTAAGATCACTTTAGTTTCAGGAAATGACTTTTCCAGAGCAGCTACCACTGGTGCTTCTAGAAGCTTCTGCTCAGTTCATCCAGCCACCCAAAACTCTCACCTCAATTCTGCTGACCCCAGTTGCTGCTTTCTTCATCATCTTACACCCTTTTCTGTCTCCAGTTGGTTTTTGCCAAGTTCTACCATTGTCCCTAAGGTCCAAGATTTCTTATTCTTGTTTTTCACAAACCCACAAAACTCCACTGCAGTTAGTATTCTACCTTGGGGTCGGGGGGGGGGGATCCTTTTTATTTAACCTCCATTAAATCCACTAAGAACTTCTCATCATTTCTGGCATTTGAATAACTCTATCTCCAGCCGTCAGTGCTGAGCAACATTTTTTTATGACCTTTTTTTTTCATTTATATTAATGTCAGCATAAATATGGGCTTCTCAGGTGGCTCAGTGGTAAAGAATCTGCCTGCCAATGCAGAAGCTGTGGGTTCATTCTCTCAGTTGGGAAGATCCCCTGGAGAGAGAAATGGCAACCCACTCCATTATTCTTGCCTGGAAATCCCATGGACAGAGGAGCCTGGCAGGCTGCAGTCTATGAGGTCACGAAAAGTCAGACGTGACTGAGCGACTAAACAACAACAGTAGTGTAAATGAGGAGACAGTAAAACTCAATGAAACTAAGCCATGCCTTGTGGGGCCACCCAAGACGGGCGGGTCATGATGGAGAGGTCTGACAGAATGTGGCCCACTACAGTAGGGAATGGCAAACCACTTCTGTATTCTTGCCTTGAGAACCCCATGAACAGTATGAAACGGCAAAATGATGGGATACTGAAAGAGAAACTCCCCAGGTCGGTAGGTGCCCAATATGCTACTGGAGACCAGAGGAGAAATAACTCCAGAAAAAAATGAAGGGATGGAGCCAAAGCAAAAACAATACCCAGTTGTGGATGTGACTGGTGACAGAAGCAAGGTCCAATAATGTAAAGAGCAATATGGCATAGGAACCTGGAATGTTAGGTCCATGAATCAAGGCAAATGGAAAGTGGTCAAACAGGAGATGGTAAGAGCGAACATCGACATTCTAGGAATCAGCGAACTAAAATGGACTGGAATGACTGAATTTAGCTCAGATGACCATTATATCTACTACTGTGGGCAGGAATCCCTTAGAAGAAATGGAGTAGCCATCACGGTCAACAAAAGAGTCCAAAATCCAGTACTTGGATGAAATCTCAAAAACGACAGAATGATCTCTGTTCATTTCCAAGACAAACCATTCAATATCACAATAATCCAAGACTTTTCCCCCCACAGGTAATGCTGAAGAAGCTGAAGTTGAACAGTTCTATGAAAACCTACAAGACCTTTTAGAACTAAAAACCCCCAAAAAATGTCTTTTTCACTATAGGGGACTGGAATGAAAAAGTAGGAAATCAAGAAACACCTGGAATAACAGGCAATTTTGGCCTTGGAGTACAGAATGAAGCAGGGCAAAGTCTAATAGACTTTTGCCAAGAGAACACACTGGTCATAGCAAACACCCTCTTCCAACAACACAAGATAAGACTCTACACATGGACAACACCAAATGGTCAACACCAAAATCAGATTGATTATATTCTTTGCAGCCAAAGATGGAGAAACTCTATACAGTCAGCAAAAACAAGACCGGGAGATGACCATGGCTCAGATCATGAACTCCTTATTGCCAAAATCAGACTTTCCCTACTTTCTTCCCTAAATTGAAGAAAGTAGGGAAAACCACTAGACCATTCAGGTATGACCTAAATCAAATCCCTTATGATTATACAGTGGAAGTGAGAAATAGATTTAAGGGACTAGATCTGATAGATAGAGTGCCTGATGAACTATGGGCAGAGGGTCATAACATTGTACGGGAGACAGGGATCAAGATCATCCCCAAGGAAAAGAAATGCAAAAAGGAAAATGGCTGTCTGGGGAGGCCTTACAAACATCTGTGAAAAGAAGAGAAGTGAAAAGCAAAGGAGGAAAGGAAAAACATACCCATTTGAATGCAGAGTTCCAAAGGATAGCAAGGAGAGATAAGAAAGACTTCCTCAGCGATCAATGCAAAGAAATAGAGGAAAACAACAGAATGGGAAAGACTAGAGATCTCTTCAAGAAAATGAGAGATACCAAGGGAACATTTCATGCAAAGATGGCCTTGATAAAGAACAGAAATGGTATGGACCTAACAGAAGCAGAAGATATTAAGAAGAGGTGGCAAGAATACACAGAAGAACTGTACAAAAAAGAGCTTCATGACCCAGATAATCATGATGGTGTCATCACTCACCTAGAGCCACACATCTTGGAATGTGAAGTCAAGTGGGCCTTAGAAAGCATCACTATGAACAAAGCTAGTGGAAGTGATGGAATTCCAGTTGAGCTATTTCAAATCTTAAAAGATGATGCTGTGAAAGTGCTGCACTCAATATGCCAGCAAATTTGGAAAATTCAGCAGTGGCCTCAGGACTGGAAAAGGTCCGTTTTCATTCCAATCCCAAAGAAAGGCAATGCCAAAGAATGCTCAAACTACCGCACAACTGGACTCATGTCACACGCTGGTAAAGTAATACTCAAAATTCTTGAATCCAGGCTGCAGCAATACCTGAACCATGAACTTCCAGATGTTCAAGCTGGTTTTAGAAAATGCAGAGGAATCAGAGATCAAATTCTGAAAGAGATGGGCATACCAGACCACCTGACCTGCCTCTTGAGAAACCTGCATGCAGGTCAGGAAGCAACAGTTATAACTGGACGTGAAACAACAGACTGGTTCCAAATAGGAAAAGGAGTACATCAAGGTGGTATATTGTCACCCTGCTTATTTAACTTATATGCAGAGTACATCATGAGAAACGCTGGGCTGGAGGAAGCACAAGTGGAATCAAGATGGCCAGAAGAAATATCAATAACCTCAGATATGCAGATGACACTACCCTTTTGGCAGAAAGTGAAGAGGAACTAAAAAGCCTCTTGATGAAAGTGAAAGAGGAGAGTGAAAAAGTTGTCTTAAAGCTCAACATTCAGAAAACTAAGATCATGGCATATGGTCCCATCACTTCATGGGAAACAGATGGGGAAACAGTGGAAACAGTGTCAGACTTTATTTGGGGGGCTCCAAAATCACTCCAGATGGTGATTGCAGCCACAAAATTAAAAGACACTTACTCCTTGGAAGGAATATTATGCCCAACCTAGACAGCATATTAAAAAGCAGAGACATTACTTTGCCAACAAAGGTCCATCTAGACAAGGCTATGGATTTTCCGGTGGTCATGTATGGTTGTGAGAGTTGGACTGTGAAGAAAGCTGAGTGCTGAAGCATTGATGCTTTTGAACTGTGGTATGGAGAAGACTCTTGAGAGTCCCTTGGACTGCAAGGAGATCCAACTAGTCCATCCTAAAGGAGATTAGTCCTGGGTATTCATTGGAAGGACTGATGCTGAAGCTGAAACTCCAATACTTTGGCCACCTCATGTGAAGAGTTGACTCATTGGAAAAGACTCTGATGCTGGGAGGGATTGGGGGCAAGAGGAGAAGGGGACGACAGAATGAGATGGCTGGATGGCATCATTGACTTGATGGATGTGAGTTTGAGTGAACTCCTGGAGTTGGTGATGGACAGGGAGGCCTGGAGTGCTGCGATTCATGGGGTTGCAAAGAGTCGGTCACAACTGAGTGACTGAACTGAACTGAACTGAAGCATCTGTTATAATTAGATTCAACTGAGTGACAGAAAACCCAAAACAAGCTTACTGAAACAAGATAACACAAGTTTCCTCCCTCACATGAAGAAGTCAGGAGATAGGCATCTCAGCTGATACAAAGGCTCTTTTCATCTCATTGTTATGCCATCATTCCTAGGAACTGTTGCTTCTACTCAGGATTCAAAATGGCTGCTAGGATTCCACACATCAAAGCAGTGTTCCAGGCAGGAGAATGGAGGAAGAAGGAAGGATTTTGTGAATGTTCCCTTTAAAGTACACCTGCTAAGCAGCACCCAATTCTGCTTACATCTTTTTGCCTTGAGTTTACCCATACAGCTTCACTGAGCTTGCAGAGAAACTTTTCAAAAACACTGGAGTCATAAAAGTTCCTTAGAGATGAAATGAAAAATAGTGGTTTTAAGAAAGTTAAGTGTATTGTATAAAAAAAAAAAAAAATCAAGGAAAAAGAGGTATGTGACCCTCTGGTATTCATAGTCTTTGATATGTTAGGAGAATAAACCACAGATTAAAATCAGATATAATAAAGAGAAGCAGAAAGAAGGGAGGGAAAATGTATTGTTTCCACAAGAAAACTAAGTTTTCATTCTCTGAGTCTCTGCATAATTGAATTTGGGTATATTCATGCAAGAACAAAATGGTAACTCCTAAATAAGTATAATGTTGGAATAAGCAATCATAGTTTGGTCAATATATATTTAGATTATTACATTATATAATTTCTGTCAAATTCAATATTGTAATAGTTTCTTACAACTTAATGCATTCCAGATTTGAGCAAAAATCCTAGCACAAGTAGATACCTAGTAAATACATATTAACTGAAGAATTGAGTAAATTATACACACACCCACACACACACACACACACACTCACACACACACATTTGTTGATGTCATGACTTTAATAAAAAAAATTTGTCACGTGCTAATTAGCAAGTGTTTATGAAGCTTCTCTAGTATATAGAGCGTAGTTAATGGATAATAAGAAAATAGAAGAAAATAGAATACATGGTTAAATACTATCCTGAATCCTAAAACTGATCACCTGAGGAATACTTTAAAACCGATGTCAGGAGACAAATAACATCACGAGTCCCATCTTCTGCCACCAGCTTTCTAAGATAGGTGCCAACAGGCAGGCAAGAACCAACACACATCTAAATGGAAATAAACAAGGTACAGAAAATGTAGTCTGTTTACTAATCTCTGACCAATTTTGGCCAGAATCCTCAGATTCCCATCAACTGGAACCACATAGTCTTACCTATCTGCAAAGGCCTTTTCATACTGCCCATGGTGGTAGGAACTTTTCTTTCTATGACTATGCTTTCAGCATCACAAGAGGTTTACAATGGTTCCCAATGAAAGCAAATAATCAAGTTTCATAATATAGGTTTAAGTCATCTCTAAGGAAAGTATTTCCCTGCCCTTGGTTTAGACTTTCAGTCGCTCTTGCCACAGTGCCTAGTGCTTTACTGGTCCCAACAATACCTTAGAAAGCTTAGGACTTGAACTTTCAACTTTGCCTCCCACCGCCCCTCTCCCCACACCTCAGCTCTGTGACAAACCATGTAGAGTCACAATCTCCTTTCTGCCACTTTAAAGAAGTAGAGGACAAAGCTAGGAACTGAAACACAGAGCAAATGATCCAGGGAGCCTGAGTCAAGGTCCTCTATACACACGGCCCTGATGAACAGCACCTTTGTCTGACGCATAGGACAACCCAAGTGCAACATATGAGTCAACCACACTCTAGAAATGGCTTCTGCGTCTCCTGCAGCCTGATACTATGATAGCATTGTGGTTGCTCCAAAAACCCTAATGCAGACTCTGTGGATTCTTCTCTTTACTATGTGGTTTGAAGTCGGGCAGAGGGGAGGAGATACTGGAAAGAAAAATTGCCCAGTGCACCATGACAGCTGTATAATTAGGCAAGGCAGGCCGGTGCTTATAGCATTTGTCATTCAGCAATTGTTCACACTCCAGGTTCCCTAGCCAGGTGCTTTGAACAATGAGGTGATGATAATATCTTTATGTGACCTGAGCCCAGAGAACATTCAAATTCAAATAGGCCAGGTTGAATCCCTAGTGGAGTAAGATGAGGTCTGCATTATTTTTTTAGTGTTCACCAGCCGATGTGCTGTAAAAGTGAAATGGGGTTTCTTAGCAAATTTTGGATATCACTAAAACAATATGAAAGGAAAAATCTGTTATATTTTGCCTCCAAATTTGGAGCTCAAGATGCAAGGCTCTATTTGTGAAAAGAGGGATGGAGGTTCGTGACATTGTACAGAAGACAGGGATCAAGACGATCCTCAAGAAAAAGAAATACAAAAAAAGTAAAATGTCTGTCTGAGGAAGCCTTACAAATAGCTGTGAAAAGAAGAGAAGTGAAAAGCAAAGGAGAAAAGGAAAGATACACCCATTTGGATGCAGAGTTCCAAAGAATAGCAAGGAGAGACAAGAAAGCCTTCCTCAGCAATCAATGCAAAGAAAATGAAGAAAAAAATAGAATTGGAAAGATTAGAGATCTCTTCAAGGAAATGAGAGATACCAAGGGAACATTTCATGCAAAGATGGGCTCAATAAAGGGTAGAAATGGTATGGACCTAACAGAAGCAAAAGATATTAAGAAGAGGTGGCAAGAATACACAGAACTGTACAAAACGATCATTACAACCCAGATAATCACGATGGTGTGATCACTCACCTAGAGCCAGACATCCTGGAATGTGAAGTCAAGTGGGCCTTAGGAAGTATCACTACGAACAAAGCTAGTGAAGCAGATGGAATTCCAGGTTCAGTTCACTTCAGTTCAGTCACTCAGTCATGTCCAGCTCTTCAAACCCCATGAATCACAGCACGCCAGGCCTCCCTGTCCATCACCAAATCCTGCAGTTTACCCAAACTCATGTCCATTGAGTTGGTGATGCAACTTAACCACCTCATCCTTTGTTGTCCCCTTCTCTTCCTGTCTTCAATCTTTCCCAACATCAGGGTCTTTTCAAATGAGTAAGCTCTTCATATCAGATGGCCAAAATACAAGACTTTCAGATTAAACATCAGTCCTTCCAATGAACACCCAGCACTGATTTCCTTTAGGATGGACAAGTTGGATATCCTTGCAGTCCAAGGGACTCTCAAGAGTCTTCTCCAGCATCACAGTTCAAAAACATCAATTATTCTGTGCTCAGCTTTCTTTATAGTCCAACTTTCACATCGATACATGAAATGAAGTGAAGTCACTCAGTCGTGTCCAACTCTTTGCGACCCCATAAACTGTAGCCTACCAGGCTCCTCTATCCATGGGATTTTCCAGGCAATAGTCCTCTACTGAATTGCCATTTCCTTCTCCAGGGGATCTTCCCAACACAGGGATCGAACCTGGGTCTCCCACATTGTAGACAGACGCTTTACTGTCAGAGCCTTGATTAGATGGACCTTTGTTGACAAAGTAATGTCTCTGCTTTTAATATGCTGTCTAGATTGGTCATAACTTTCCTATCAAGGAGTAAGCATCCTTTAATTTCATGGCTGCAGTCACCATCTACAGTGATTTTGGAGCCCAAAATTTTAAGTCAGCCCCTGTTTTCACTGGTTTCCCATCTATTTCCCATGAAGTGATGGGACTGGATGCCATGATCTTAGTTTTCTGAATGTTGAGCTTTAAACCAACTTTTTCACTCTCCTCTTTCACTCTCATCAAGAGGCTTTTTCTTTCTTCTTCACTTTCTGCCATAAGG
Organism: Capricornis sumatraensis; assembly: GCF_032405125.1. Taxonomy (NCBI): domain Eukaryota; kingdom Metazoa; phylum Chordata; class Mammalia; order Artiodactyla; family Bovidae; genus Capricornis; species Capricornis sumatraensis. The sequence goes on along the minus strand of NC_091074.1, from coordinate 38,604,723 downwards.
GTGGTGTCATCTGTATATCTGAGGTTATTGATATTTCTCCCAGCAATCATGATTCCAGGTTGTGTTTCATCCAGCCACAAGTTTCTCATGATGTACTCTGCATATAAGTTAAATAAGCAGGGTGACAATATACAGCATCGACGTACTCCTTTTCCTATTGGGAACCAGTCTGTTGTTCCATGTCCAGTTCTAACTGTTGCTTCCTGACCTGCATATAGGTTTTTCAAGAGGCAGGTCAGGTGTTCTGGTATTCCAATCTCTTTCAGAATTTTCCACAGTTTATTGTGATCCACACAGTCAAAGGCTTTGGCATAGTCAATAAAGCAGAAATAGATGCCTTTCTGGAACTCTTTTGCTTTTCCAATGATCCATGGGATGTTGGCAATTTGATCTCTGGTTCCTTTGCCTTTTCTAAAACGAGCTTGAACATCTGGAAGTTCTTGGTTCACGTATTGCTGAAGCCTGGCTTTGAAGTATTTTGAGCATTACTTTACTAACATGTAGGAGAAGGCAACGGCACCCCACTCCAGTACTCTTGCCTGGAAAATCCCATGGGCAGAGGAGCTTGGTAGGCTGCAGTCCATGGGGTCGCTAAGAGTCGGACACGACTGAGCGACTTCACTTTCACTTTTCACTTTCATGCATTGGAGAAGCAAATGGCAACCCACTTCAGTATTCTTGCCTGGAGAATCCCAGGGACAGGGGAGCCTGGGGGGCTGCCATCTATGGGGTCGCACAGAGTCGGACACGACTGAAGCGACTTAGCAGTAGCAGCAGCAGTTACTAGCACGTGATATGAGTCCAGTTGTGCGGTAGTTTGAGCATTCTTTGGCATTGCCTTTCTTTGGGATTGGAATGAAAACTGACCTTTTTCCAGTCCTGAGGCCAGTGCTGAGTTTTCCAAATTTGCTGACATACTGAGTGCAGCACTTTCACAGCATCATCTTTTGGGATTTGAAATTGCTCAACTGGTATTCCATCACCTCCACTAGCTTTGTTCCTAGTGATACTTGCTAAGGCCCACTTGACTTCACATCCAAGATGTCTGGCTCTAGGTGAGTGATCACACCATCATGATTATCTGGGTCATGAAGATCTTTTTTGTATAGTTCTGTGTATTTTTGCCACCTCTTCTTAATATCTTCTGCTTCTATTAGGTCCATACCATTTCTGTCCTTAATTGAGCCCATCTTTGCATGAAATGTTCCCTTGGTATCTCTCATTTCCTTGAAGAGATCTCTAGTCTTTCCTGTTGTATTTCTTCTATTTCTTTGCATTGATTGCTGCAGAGGGCTTTCTTATATCTTCTTGCTATCCTTTGGAACTGCTGCATTCAGATGCTTATATCTTTCCTTTTCTCCTTTGCTTTTCACTTCTCTTCTTTTCACAGCTATTTGTAAGGCATCCTCAGACAGACATTTTACTTTTTTGTATTTCTTTTTCTTGAGGATCATCTTGATCCCTGTCTTCTGTACAATGTCATGAACCTCCATCCATAGCTCAATAGGCACTCTGTCTATCAAACTAGTCCCTTAAATCTATTTCTCACTTTCACTTTATAATCATAAGGGATTTGATTTAGGTCATACCTGGATGGTCTAGTGGTTTTCCCCACTTTTTGCAATTTAAGTCTGAGTTTGTCAATAAGGAGTTCATGATCTGAGCCATAGTCAGCTCCTGGTCTTGCCTTTGCTAACTGTATAGAACTTCTCCATCTTTGGCTGCAAAGAATATAATCAATCTGATTTTGGTATTGACCATCTGGTGATGTCCATGTGTAGAGTCCTATCTTGTGTTGTTGGGAGAGGGTGTTTACTATGACCAGTGCATTCTCTTGGCAAAAGTCTATTAGCTTTTGCCCTAATCATTCTGTACTCCAAGACCAAATTTTCCTGTTACTCCAGGTATTTCTTGACCTCCTACTTTTGCATTCCAGTCCCCTATAATGAAAAGAACATTTTTGGGGGGTGTTAGTTCTAAAACGTCTTGGAGGTCTTCATAGAACCGTTCAACTTCAGCTTCTTCAGTGTTACTTCTCGGGGCATAGACTTGTATTACCATGATAGGAGTGGTGCCTGCACAATGGTGCAGGAGCGGCAGCTGTGGAAAGGCACAGGAGCTACCCCATGCCCAAGCTCAGGGGCAGCGGTCAATAGGAGCTACCCCACATCCAAGGTAAGGAGCAGCGGCTGCACTTTACTGATCCAGCTGTGAAGAGATACCCCACGTTCAAGGCAAGAGAAACCCAAGTAAGACAGCAGGTGTTGCAAGAGGGCATCAGAGGGCAGACCGACTGAAACCACAATCACAGACAACTAGCCAATCTGATGACAAGGGCCGCAGCTTGTCTAACTCAATGAAACTAAGCCATGCCCTGTGGGGCCACCCAAGATGGAGAGGTCATGGTGGAGAAGTCTGACAGAATGTGGTCCACTGGAGAAGGGAATGGCAAACCACTTCAGTATTCGTGCCTTGAGAACCCCGTGAACAGTAGGAAAAGGCAAAAAGATAGGATACTGAAAGATGAACTTCCCAGGTCAGTAGGTGCTCAATATGCTACTGGAGATCAGTGGAGAAATAACTCCAGAAAGAATGAAGGGAGGCAGCCAAAGCAAAAACAATATACAGTTGTGGATGGAACTGGTGATAGAAGCAAGGTCCAATGCTGTAAAGAGCAATATTGCATAGGAACCTGGAATGTTAGGTCCATGAATCAAGGCAAATTGGAAGTGGTCAAACAGGAGATGGCAAGAGTGAACGTCGACATTCTAGGAATCAGTGAACTAAGATGGACTGGAATGGGTGAATTTAACTCAGATGACCATTATATCTACTGCTGTGGGCAGGAATCCCTTAAAAGAAAAGGAGTAGCCATCATAGTCAACAAAAGAGTCCAAAATGCAGTACTTGGATGTAACCTCAAAAACGACAGGAATTCCAGGTGAGCTATTTCAAATCATAAAAGATGATGTTATGAAAGTACTGCAGTCAATATTCAGCCAATTTGCAAAACTCAGCAGTGGCCACAGGACTGGAAAAGGTCAGTTTTCATTCTAATCCCAAAGAAAGGCAATGCCAAAGCATGCTCAAACAACCACACTATTGCAATAATCTCACATGCTAGTAAAGTAATGCTCAAAATTCTCCAAGCCAGGCTTCAGCAATATGTGAACCATGAACTTCCAGATGTTCAAGCTGGTTTCAGAAAATGCAGAGGAACCAGAGATCAAATTGCCAACATCCCATGGATCATTGGAAAAGCAAAAGAGTTCCAGAAAAACATCTATTTCTGCTTTATTGACTATGCCAAAACCTTTGACTGTGTGGATCACAATAAACTGTGGAAAATTCTGAAAGAGATTGGAATACCAGAAGACCTGACCTGTCTCTTGAGAAACCTGTATGCAGGTCAGGAAGCAGCAGTTAGAACTGGACATGGAACAACAGACTGGTTCCAAATAGGAAAAGGAGTATGTCAAGGCTGTATATTATTACCCTGCTTATTTAACTTATATGCAGAGTACATCATGAGAAATGCTGGGCTGGAAGAAGCACAAGCTGGAATCAAGATTGCCAGGAAAAATATCAATAACCTCAGGTATGCAGATGACATGATCCTTATGGCAGAAAGTGAAGAAGAACTAAAGAGCCTCTTGATGAAAATGAAAGAGGAGAGTGAAAAAGTTGGCTTAAACCTCAACATTCAGAAAATGAAAATCATGGCATCTGGTCCCATCACTTCAGGCAAATAGATGGGAAAACAGTGGAAACAGTGGCTGACTTTAATTTTTTGGGCTCCAAAATCACTGTAGATTGTGACTGCAGCCATGAAATTAAAAGATGCTTACTCCTTGAAAGGAAAGTTATGCCCAACCTAGATAGCATATTAAAAATCAGAGACATTACTTTGTCAACAAAGGTCCATCTAGTCAAGGCTATGGTTTTTCCAATAGTCATGTATGGATGTGAGAATTGGACTATAAAGAAAGCTGAGCTCTGAGGAATTGATGCTTTTGAACTCTGGTGTTGGAGAATGCTCTTGAGAATCACTTGGACTGCAAGGAGATTCAACCAGTCCATCCTAAAGGAGATCAACCCTTAATGTTCATTGGAAGGACTGATGCTGAAGCTGAAACTCCAATACTTTGGCCACCTGATATGAAGAGCTACTCATTGGAAAATGCCCTATTTCTGGGAAAGATTGAGGGCAGGAGGAGAAGGGGACAACAGGATGAGATGTTTGGATGGCATCGCTAACTCAATGGACATGAGTTTGGGTAAACTCCAGGAGTTGGTGATGGACAGGGAGACTGGCGTGCTGTGGTTCATGGGGTCACAAAGAGTCGGACACGACTGAGCGACTGAACTGAACTTTTGCCATCTAATAGAAGAAGGGCTTCTCTTATGGCTCAGTGGTAAAGAAGCCGCCTGCCAATACAGGGGATGCTGGTTCAATCACTGGGTGCTGAAGACCCCCTGGAGAACAAACCGGCAACCTACTCCAGTATTCTTTCCCGGGAAATCCTGTGGACAGAGCAGCCTGGTATGCTACAGTCCCTGTGGTTGCAAAGACACAATTGCATGGCTGAACAGCAGCAACAACAGAAGAAAGGAGGAGCTTGTATAAGAGTTCATGAATCTGTCTCAGCTTCTCCTGGCTCCCATTTACCCAAAAGAGAATATCTCCCATTGGTAAAGTGATGATACATCATAACTTATGGTCATTTGTTAAATGGTTAAATACTATCAAACATGTTTATTTCTTGTTGTTCAGTCACTCAGTTGTGCATGACTCTTTGCAACCCTCATAGGCTGCAGCACACCAGGCTTCCCTGTACTTCATCATCTCCCAGAGCTTGCTCAAACTCATGTCCATTGAATCAATGATGCCCTCCAACCATCTTGTCCTCTGTCATTCCCTTCTCCTCCTCCTTCTGTCTTTCCCAGCATCAGGAACTTTTCCAATAAGTTGGCTCTTCACATCAGGTAGCCAAAGTATTGGCACTTCAGCTTCAGCATCAGTCCTTCCAATGAATATCCAGGGTTGATTTTCTTTAGGATTGACTGGTTTTATCCCCTTATAGTTCAAGGGACTCTGAAGAGTCTTCTCCAACACCACAGTTCAAAAGCACTAATTCTTCAGTGCTCAGCCTTCTTTATGGTCCAACTCTCATATCCATACATGAATACTGGAAAAACCATAGCTTTGGCTAGACAGACCTTTGTCAGCAGAATAATGTCTCTCCTTTTAAATATGCTGCCTAGGCTTGTCATAACTAAGGAGCAAGCACGTTTAAATTTCATGGCATCAGTCACTGTCCACTGTGATTTTGGAGCCCAAGATAATAAAGTCTGTCACAGTACCCATGTATTTGCCATGAAGTGATGGAACCAGATGCCGTGATCTTTGTGTTTTGAACGTTGAGTTGTAAGCCAACATTTTCACTCACCTCTTTCACCTTCATCAAGAGGCCCTTTAGTTCCTCTTTGCTTTCTAACCAGGGCTTATTTCCTCTTCTGGTTTTACAGAGAGGTGGCAGGAAAAGGTAAAAGTCATCAAGGGAGCTTCCTTAAGCCTTCTGGCTCCACTTGGCCTCTTCCGCCATGACTTTTCACGCTTCTGACACTCTGCGTTAGTCCCTTTTGAGCCCTTATCTCCCATGACACTCTGTGCATAGAAGAGAAGCTATTCCCTCAGTTTCTCACAGGTAAAATTGCCTTAATTCATGTCTGCATTTTACCTTCTTCTTGTCTAAAAACTATATTGCCTTTTGAACTTATTTTCAATTTGTTTCCTTTCATGATGCTCTACCTTTACATGACCTACTGGTTGGAATCAAGGTTGTTTTTTCTCTCGTTTTTTCTTCTTTTACTTTCAATACCTCTCATCATGCCTTCATGCTCCAGACTTCCCGGGATACCTTATAGCAATGCCATATTTAATATTATCTACAAATATCTCCAGATAATATCTGCTATTGACTGCTATATAAAGAGTGAACCCAGCTCACTCTGTTCTCTAAAATCTGTCCCTTTTCCACTCTCAGGGTTAAGCACACACAGCCTTTATTTTTATCACATGAACCTTGCATTTTTTTATCCCCCCATTCCCTCCATGGCTGATGGGCATGGGAGTCAAGGCTGTCAATCAGATTCTCTCACCAGGGAATTTGGAAGGGCACAGAGGATGCTGGAAAATCTGAGATGGTGTCTGGAACTAGCTTCTGTGAATCTGGGAGCTGTGGAGTAGCTATTCACATAAAGAAGCAGACCTAGCCTGTTTAAAGAGAAATGGGAAAGTGTGAATAGATAATGTGATACAAGAGGCATGTAGCCTCAGAGAGAGCAAGGAAAGACCAGAGATCACCAAACTTGACCACCTTCCAGGTTTTCTCTAATCTTTACCAGGCCACTTTTCCTATACTTAGGATCTAGGAGATTCCCCCTGATCTAATCACCATTTCTAAGGTTTTCTTCATTCTACTCAGCTAATTTGAGGTAGGAGTCTCTTGTTTCTTTTGATGTGGGGGTGAAATTTCTATTATTTGAAAAATTCCAAAATAGGAAATTGTCTTTCTTTTGTGAGATACCTTGATGAACTACTTGGATGAGAAAGTGAAATCCAAACACCTGGCTGGTGTTAAGGTAACAAAAGAAAATGCTTAACTACCCTGCACTAGCAGATTTTTTCTGAAGAAGAATTAATAAAAAGAAGAAGCAGAGGAAAGAATAAGAACAGCTGTGAAGATCGATCAAGGCTGAAAGATTTCACAGAGTGCATTTAAATTCCTCAGTGGTGGAGGTGTTCGCCCATTTTCAGCATGGTCACACTTAATGTTCAGATTGACATTGTCTACTGCCAAGGAAAGTTATGACCAACCCAGACAGCATATTAAAAAGCAGAGACATTACTTTGCTAACAAAGGTCCGTCTAGTCAAGGCTATGGTTTTTCCAGTGGTCATGTATGGATGTGAGAGCTAGACTTGAAGAAAGCTGAGCGCCGAAGAATTGATGCTTTAGAACTGTGGTGTTGGAGAAGACTCTTGAGAATCCCTTGGACTGCAAGGAGATCCAACCAGTCCATCCTAAAGGAGATCAGTCCTGGGTGTTTATTGGAAGGAATGATGCTGAAGCGGAAACTCCAGTACTTTGGCCACCTCATGCGAAGAGTTGACTCATTGGAAAAGACTCTGATGCTGGGAGGGATTGGGGGGCAGGAGGAGAAGGGAACAACAGAGGATGAGATGGCTGGATAGCATCACTGACTCGATGGACATGAGTTTGGGTAAACTCCGGGAGTTGGTGATGGACAGGGAGGTCTGGTGTGCTGCAATTCATGGGGTTGCAAAGAGTCTGACATGACTGAGTGACTGAACTGAACTGCTATAATGCAAACCCATGCCTTATCTACATTCCACCCTCCTGTCTTCCATACCTATGCATCCTTTGTTTGCATGTGAATTTTTATAGAGATGGTGCTATGGGCTGAGTTCACATCTACTTATTACGGTATGGAATTAATTTCAAGCAGCAAGAACCAAATGTAGAGGTAGGCATGACCTCTTGGTCTAACCTTTTAAATTCTACATAGTGTAAAATAGGGATTAAAGACCATTTTATTAGAATCCATAGAGCCCTGCCTCACATGTGCAAATGCAATGACTTTGACTCAGATATAGCCTCTCTTCTGCCTACAAATTCACTTGTTTGCAAACATATTAAGCATTTCTATATTTGATTCAAGTCCTCATGGATATATAAATCTAACTTGAATCTAAAAGCAACACTCAAAACACATTGCTCACAAAGGCTTTTGAGGTCTTCAGGTATAACGCACTAGAGAAGAAAGTGGAATGAACACAGCAGTTGAACTAATACCCTCAGTGGCTCCATGAAATTGGAGCCAAGATATATTAGAATTGAGATTTCATTTTAAAAACAGACTTTTTTTTTTTGCTTTCCTAAAAGATTCATGCTCACTTTCCTTTAAATAACAAATTTATCTAATGCATTTAAAATATAAGATTTCATTTTGCACAATTGATTTGCAAGTAACTTTTTAAGAATCCATCTATTGACTAAGGAGAGGTATATCTGTTATGCAAAGTACTATACTTAAGTACGTTAAGAGTAATCCCAGTCCATTATTTCTTAGCCCATCAAGTGGGTATTTATGTTTGTTTTGTTTTATAGCTCCCCCACACACACACACCAGGCTTTGATTTACATTTACGAGACAATCGAGATGATGTGAAATGGTTTTTATTTTTATGAGCAAAAGGAACCGCACCAACCACAAGCAGCAGAACACTGCCATGACTAAGTTATGTAGGTCTCCCCAGTGGAATGAAAATTAAAAGGGCATTTTGTCCCTATTTCCATATCTTATGGTGAAGTCATGCCCTAAGGATGTCTACCGGACTGCTGCTGCTGCTGCTGCTAAGTCACTTCAGTCATGTCCGACTCTGTGCCACCCCATAAACAGCAGCCCACCAGGCTCCCCCATCCCTGGGATTCTCCAGGCAAGAACACTGGAGTGGGTTGCCATTTCCTTCTCCAATGCATGAAAGTGGAAAGTGAAAATTGAAAGTGAAGTCGCTCAGTCGTGTCTGACTCTTTGCTGACCCCATGGACTGCAGCCCACAAGGCTTCTTCATCCATGGGATTTTCCAGGCAAGAGTACTGGAGTGGGGTGCCATTCAGTCTACTGGACAACTCAATTACAAATACAAACTTGTGTTTGCCCCTACAGTTGTTACCAACCCACTCAAAACCAATTTGAATGTATTAAACTTCAGTTAAGCTTTGGAGGGTTTTTTCATGGTTATACCCTAGCAACTGACAAAAGAATCTGTCAAAATAATAAAGAATGGTTCAATTCACCTCTTTTCATGACTCTATGAGAATATATCATGAGTGTTGAGTTGGGATTTAGATATGCCCACCCTTTCAGTGCAGGAGACATGAACTCGATCCCTGGGTCAGAAAACTCCCCGGGAGAAGGAAGTGGCAGCCCACTCCAGTATTCTTGCCTGGAGAATCCCATGGACAGAAGAGCCTGTTGGGCTATACAGTCCATGGGGTCACAAAGAGTTAGACATGACTAAGGAAATAACACCCAGCACAACCCTTCCTAAAATAAAAGTAAAGTTCAAGACTACATCACACTAGCTTCCAGTCATCCAAAAACTATCTATGTACATATTCAATCAATGAATTAAATATAACCCCATCACTGGTGCTACCCTACCTTGCCTGCCTGCACACACACACACCACCTCTGTTACACCTGAGGGTATAAACTGGCAGTCTTTGAGCCAAACCTAGCCCACAAATGAGCTTCCTTTGGTTTGTATGTCAGTAACCATACTGTTATAAAAGCCTGGGAATTAACATTTGAAAATGAGTACATGTCACATAGAAAATCATATCTCTAGCTCTCTTAAGACGTATGTTTCACATGGCAACAATCAATTAGAGCTGAGATGCAAGGTCCCCTACAAACCCCCTTGGCTTTGCCACTGTCCCTACCATACCTCAAAACATGTCAAGTCCACATGGCACACTTAGCTTGCTGGCCTCCATAAACATCTGGGTTTGTAACTTCTATGCCCCAATGTTTCCCTGCTTTCTAGTGTACATTGACATCAAGTTCTCCTTGAATTCACTAAAAGCTATGCTGCTTCAATTAGTGAGCCTCAGGAAATGTGAGTCCATGTCTTCACTTTCTGCACTTTGAAAAATCCAAAACTTTATCCCTATATGTAACTTTTGGCTCAGTGGTAAAGAATCGGCCTGCCAAGCAGGAGATGTGAGTTTGATCCATGGGTTGGGAAGATTCCCTGGAGGAGGAAATGGCAACCTACTCCATTATTCTAGCCTGGAGAATTCCATGGACAGAGGAGCCTTGTGGGCTACAGTTCATGGAGTCACAAAGAGTCAGACAGGACTTATTGATTAAACAGCAACAAACAATTTTAAATCTTAAAACACAGGTGTGTGACTCTTAATGATTCTAACCATAAACTTATTTAGGTATCTTTTTTTCCAGCAACGTGTTTTCATCTACCTAAATTGTTTTAATCCAACTGATTTAAAAAGTAACATAATTGTTTAAAATGATGTTGTTTTGAAAACTAATATGGAAGTAGAGAGAGAAATCATTGTACTTACAGCTTAGTGTCTAGTTTAAAAAGTATGGGACTTTTGTGTGTGTAAGAAAAGGTTAAAAAAAAAGTTGATTGAAAATATGTAAAAGAAAGCCTGTATCAAGAAAAGTGCTAGCTATGTTTGGGAAATGAAGGCTATTGTTTTTAGGAAAAATTCAGTGTAATCAAATATTGGATACGGTCAGAGGATGCTAAGGTGTTATAACCATATACTTATAGCCAAAAAGCATCTATATTATTGAAATTCCTGTATTCACAATAATAATAGTAATTTTGCTGCTGTGCCTCTGAAATGTATAACCCTTGATCCTTTCTTTTCCCACTGAAGCATTTGTTCTATGATGCATGATTTCCAGAGAGTTCTCCTATTGCTCCTTGGCAAAACATACTGTATTGGAGGATATGGTTTGCATCAAAAAAATGTTATTTTTGCTCCAATTAGGGGTTGTAATATTTTATATTGAGCCTTCTCTGGCATATTCAAAGATACCTTATGAGGAAATTTCATTTTTATGCAACTTTTGATGTTGTTATATACTTAGTAAAATACAACTAAATGACATAGTATTATCTGAGGAGCTCCAAGTCCCCTGGAAGTGATCTCTTTTGTTATCACCAGACACATGGTGAGATGAACCATTATTATCCTATTTCAAATGAGGGAAGTAAGATTCTAAGTTATTTGTTCAGTTCATGTGGCAAATTAATGAAAGAAACATATTCTATGGAACAAAGACAAATAATATATCTAGTTCTCTGTCTGGATTATCTATAGACCTAAAATTCTATAAATCATTTTTAAATAAATTTGTCTTTGTAGAGGGATACAGTTGTTGGTCCCACAAACTATTGAAAAGAATGAAGAAATATTGGCTTGGAATGGAATCTAGCCATGTGAATTTAATCTCTTAGTTCTCTCAGAATTTCCAATACATTGAGGACCTGTTGCAAAGAGCTGACTCATTGGAAAAGACCCTGATATTTGGAAAGATTGAGGACAGGAGGAGAAGCAGGTGACAGAGGATGACTTGGTTGAGTGGTATCATCAACTCAATGGACATGAGTTTGAGCAAACTCTGGGAGACAGTGAAGAACAGGGAAGCCTGCTGTGCTGTAGTCCAGGGAGTCTCAAAGAGTTGGACACAACTTAGCTACTGAACAACTCTCAGTTATGTAGTCGGTGTGAGAATCATTCTTCATTAGTTTTGGCAAGACTTAAATTAGATGATATACCTGTTAAATCTCTTTGTTATAACAAGCTAACTTAACTCAAGATCAGTAGTTAGAGTAATTATCTACCTACAGTTCAGTAGTTAGTTATCTTAACTACCTCACTAATTCTTAAATATGAGCATGTATCAGAACCACCCAGGGGGGCTTATTAAAAGGCATATTATTAGGCCCCCTCCCCAGAGTGTCTTATTCAGTATATCTGAGGCCTGAGAATTTGTATTACTACCACAGCAAGCAGAGACATTACTTTGCCGACTAAGGTCCATCTAGTCAAGGCTATGGTTTTTCCTGTGGTCATATATGGATGTGAGAGTTGGACTATGAAGAAGGCTGAGCGCCAAAGAATTGATGCTTTTGAACTGTGGTGTTGGAGAAGAGTCTTGAGAGTCCCTTGGACTGCAAGGAGATCCAACCAGTCCATTCTGAAGGAGATCAACCCTGGGATTTCTTTGGAAGGAATGATGCTAAAGCTGAAACTCCAGTACTTTGGCCATCTCATACGCAGAGTTGACTCATTGGAAAAGACTCTGATGCTGGGAGGAATTGGGGGCAGGAGGAGAAGGGGACGACAGAGGATGAGATGGCTGGATGGCATCACTGACTCGATGGACGTGAGTCTGAGTGAACTCCGGGAGATGGTGATGGACAGGGAGGCCTGGTGTGCTGCGATTCATGGGGTTGCAAAGAGTTGGACATGACTGAGCGACTGAACTGAAATGAACTGAACTGAACCACAGAAAAAGTTCAAAATGAAAACTATTCAACCTTATTAGGTTTTGTACAGCAAAGGAAACCATAAACAAAATGAAAACACAGCCTACAGACTGGGAGAAAACATATGCAAATGATGTACTCAACAAAGGCTTAAAATCCAAAATATAAAAAAAACTCATGCAGCTCAATAACAAAAAGTCAATCCACCCAATAAAAAATGAGCAGAAAATCTAAATAGACAATTCTCCAAAGAAGACATACAGATGACCATTAGGCATGTGCAAAGATGCTCAACATCATCATTAAACATGAGAGAAATACAAATCAAAACTACAATAAGGTATCACCTCACACCAGTGAGAATGGCCATCATTAAAAAGTCTATAAATAAAAAAGTGTTGGAGATGGTGTGAAGAAAATGGAACCCTCCTACACTGTTGCTAGGAATATAAATTGGTACAGCCACCTTGGAAAACAGTATGAAGGTTCCTTAAAAAACTAAAAATAGAGTTCCCATAAGGTCCTGCAATCCCATTCCTGGGCATATATCTGGACAAAACTCTAATTCAAAAAGATAGATGTATCCCTATATTCATAGCAACACTGTTTACAATAGCCAAGACATGGAAACAACCTAAATAAATATCCATTGACATGAATGGATAAAGATGATGTGATGTGTGTGTGTACACACATATCCTATAATGGAATAGTACTCAGTCATAAAAGATGAAATAATGCCCATTACAGCAACGTGGCTGGACCTAGCCATTATCATACGAAATGAAGTAAGTCAAAAGGAGAAAGACAAATACCATATGATAGCACCTATATGTAGAATCTAAAATATGACACAAATGAACTTATCTGGAAAACACAGACTCACAGACATAGAGAACATACTTATGGTTGGCAAGGTTGGAGGGTGGATAGTGATAGGGAGGGATGAATTGGGAGTTTGGGATTAGCAGATACAAACTATTATATATAAAATGAATAAAAGTGAAGTCCTACTGTGTATTAAGAGTACACTGAAGTATATTCAATAACCATTGTAATAAACATTTAGAAAATAATATATAAATATATAATATGTATAACTGAATCACTTTGCTCTACAAAAGAAATTAAAACAATGTTTTAAATTATAGTTCAAAAAATTTTTTAAAAAGAATTTGAATTTCTAACAAGTTTCCAAATGATGCTAATACATCAAGGTCACTCACTTTGAGAACCACTGCTTTAACACTGTAGCTAAATCACACTAAATATAATGCTTGAGACATAGGCCCCAAAAAAGGCATCATTATTTCACTGTTTATCGAAATTCAATGGACAAATGCCAAATTACTTACAGGTCTTCAAAAGCAATTCTAATAAAAGTAAGGATAAAATAGCAATATTAGATGTTCTGTAACTCCTATTTTCTTCAGTAAATCATTGATTTGGCTGAATAATTTTATTACCTGTCCAAAGCAATATGCTGACTTCACCACTGTTTTCTAATTCTGTTTCTATAGGTAATTCTGTGATGACCAATTCTGGTGATTCAATGGAACTCATAAAAGATAGGCCTATCTATTTTATTAAACATAGTTCCTTGATATGGGCATTTGGTTGCTTTTACATTCTATGAGTACCTGAATAACTCTGGCATTCAGAAGTGATAGTATTCTCTACTCCGAGATCAAATCAGAAAGCTGTGCACATTCAAATGAGTTTAAAAGAAAGAAGACCTGTCTGTCTCAAGTTAAAGTAAAGCATGACTAAGGCAGTAGAGGAATTATTTAACAACAGATCATCCTGGTAAAAATACTACTGCTGTAGCCAGGCCAAGGTGAGGATCGGGTTAGGTTATCTGCAATTCAAGTGCCAGATGTGTGTGTGCCTGCCTGTGGGTGTGTGTGCATGTATGTGAACTCCCTTCTAGACACTAAACACTCCCAGCCATGACTCCACAGAGAGTTCTCCTTACACAGAGCAATGTTAAGTAATGTTGCGCTCTGGGTAATGTTGTGCCCTCTTCATTCTTTCCCTCTCTTCTTTTGACACTCTCTGTCGAGCTAGCTACTGTTTTTCTCCAACCCACTAACTTTTCAATAAGTTTCCTGTCGTGCATTGGGATAGCAGTGTTCATGGAAAATTGCCTTGCCTGGGTGATGTGAGCCAACTCCCTCCCACCTTTCTAAAAAATAATTTAGAGACAAGTGCTTACAGTGCAAGAATTTACTCCAGAAGACTCCAAACCATTTGCTGACATTCTACAGTTTAATCCCAGCTTCAGTTTCATAACTGGCGCTCAAAGCAGAAGAGATGCTCAGAGATGCGTTCTTGAAAAGACACTTTGAGCCATTCACTTGAGGATTTAAAAAACATTAACCAATGTACTCAAATTGCCTGGAAATTATATGGAGCACTAGTGCAGTTTGCTCTATAAAGAATCTGGGATATGAGAGCCAAGAGCAGTTCAATAACTAGTTGTGAAGGTAACAAATATTGAAATCAGCATTTTCACAGGAGCCTATTATTGCTAAGAAAACCTGGAAAGTTCAACTATTTCATTTTCCAGCCTCCACACAGGACTCTCTAAAAAAGTATCAGTTTTGGAAAATACCTATTTTGGCCCCCATGTCAAGTTTTCTGATTGATGGTGCTTCAGCAAAATGACAATAAACTTAGCTAGCACATATACACTGTTTTAAAAACTGTGTTGTTGTTGAATCACTAAGTCAACTATTTGCGACCACATGGACTGTAGCCTGCCAGGCTCCTCTGTCCATGGGATTTCTCAGGCAAGAGCACTGGAGTGGGTTGCCATTTCCTTCTCCAGAAGATGTTCCTGACCCAGGGGTTGAACCCGCATCTCCTGCATTGCACGTGGATTCTTTACCACTGAGCCACCAGGGAAGTTCACTTTAAGAATTTTACATGCATTAATTCATTAAAGCCACATAACAGGCCTGTGACTTAAGTTTTATTATCATCCCCACTTTTCCATTTGAGGAAGCTGAGACTCCCAGGGATCAGTAACTTGCTCAAGGTCACATAGTTTGTAAGTGACAGAGCCAGGATCTGAACACAAGAAATGTGGGTCAAGAGACTCTCACAGTGGAAGCTCCTCTGGACAGTGGAAAAACCATCCCCCCCAAATCCTTCCCAAACTGTATCATGGAAAAAAATAATGAAATGCATTTACCCTAAGGCTGAACCCCTAGTTGCTTCTTTTTTTTCCACTGGATTGATGGTTAAATTCCATCAATGTGTAGAATTCCTGAGAAGCAGCTAACAGAAACAACCCCAACTATCTAGAAGCGACAGTGCTTCTGCCAGGTAACTAGTTAGCCTTTTGAACTCATTTCCTTAAGGCCTAAACTAAGGCAAAGGCTAGAGGTCACCAGACTCCCAGGCCACTGGCCGTCACACCCTCCCTTCTGGGTCACACAGCCCTGGTGGCGAGGAGAACAGCAACAGCCACCAAGACTGAAAACAATTTTAAATTTATGTTTCACCAACAAAAACTCCATCTTCCTCAGATAACAGCTCCATTATCTCACCTGAAAACTCAATCTTGACCTTTGCAAAGATCAGAGTAGTCCTTCCTGATTTTAGAATCTGAGGAAGGGGTTGTGTCAGCAACATAATCGAGGAAAATTGGTGCTGTGTTCCATCATCCGTGCCTCCGAGATCATCTGTGGAGTTCAGGGTACCCAAACAGACATAAAGCTGACCTCAGGCCTTGCCTTTGACACTAGGAACCATCAGAGGAATCACTTTTACTCAGACACTTATTCCACACATTTATTGAAATCCCAGGCCAGGCTAATGCTAAGCCAGTTAAGAGCTAACATCTACTCATGAAGACATTCCAAGTTATTCCTCTCTGTGCCTTGCTGTCTTCCAACCAGAAATAATACTTACCCTCAAGTCCTTCCCAAAGATGGCACACAGATATCTAGGATAGGAAAAATGCAGGAAGGAAAGTTTGTGCAAAGCCCCAATCCTAAGAAATGCAAATGTCGCTGCCACAGTCCATAACACACACACACACACACACACACACACACACACACACACACACAGAGTCTCTCTCTCTCTCTCCACCCCAACCATCATCACTCCCTTCCAAGGAGCCGGCCAAGATACAGACTCAGCAGGAGTACTGGTGTCTCCAGCTAATGGCCCGCTTTAATTCCTCTCTTCCCTGAACACTTTTAAACTTTTTTTCTGGAGTCAACCCAAGCTGGGCAGAATTTCCAGATCCGTGGAGGTGCAGCATGCAAGCAGCCCATTTCCTGACAACGCTGCAAAGCTTCAGGGAACACATTTTGTTATTTCCACATTTATGAGTCCAGTTGAAGCCTTGAGCCTGACTCCTGACCAGGCCGCTCCCACCTGGGAGTCCTGCAGGGATTGGGGATGGGAGAAGGGGGGAGAACAGTGCTAACAAAGGAAAGGGCATGCACTGAAGAATTAATAAAAAGAAAGTTTCCAACGGCTGCTTAGACAGAAACACTGGCATCCGAGGGGGTCTCTAAAAGGGACTGAGGTGTGAAGACCATTTTCCAAGCCCTGTTCAAGGCTCTTCCCATGATACTGTTCTGGCATTAGTGCAAAAAAAGCAAACTTGTGAGAAATGTGTTTCATTCTCTAAATGAACTCTTTCTCTTTTAAAGCAATCTAAAAGAAGCAAATGGACTCCACAGTATTTCAACAATAATAAAACTGCTCAGCACTTAATATATACACAATATTGTGCTAGGCCCTGGTGGATGGTATAAATAAAAAAGTAACTAGGGAAATTATTTTTTAATAGCTGTAAGGTGTCAGACAATGTGTTAGCCACCAGAAATGCCAAGACAGATAAGACATGGCTCCTGCCATTTGAGGAACTTTTAATCTGGTTTTAGAGAAATCATAGGGAAAAGAAAGCTGGCCATATTGACTGATGGTATTTAAGAAGCAGAAGCCCTTAGATCTACTCTTGTTTTTTTCTGTTTTCTTAAGCTTTATTGTTAACTGTCTGAAGTGGCTTGTCAAGAAAAGAAAATGTCTTTTTACATACAGATGGCTAACAGATACATGGAAGAGATAGTCAACATTGCTGTTTATTAAAGAAATGTAAATCAAAACTACAATAAGGTATCATCTAACAATGGTCAGAATGACCATCAAAAATTCTCCTAATAATAAATTCTGGGGAGGGTCAGGAGAAAAGAGAACTCTGCTACACTGTTGGTTAGCATGTAAATTTGTGACGCCGTGAAGCCATTTATGGAGAACACTATGGAATTCCTTAAAAATGCTATATGATCTGACTCCTGGGTGTATATCCAGAAAAACTGAAAATTTGAATTCAAAAAGATATATGCACCCCTACATTCATAGCAGCACTGTTTACAATAGCCAAAACATGGATACAACCTGAGTGTCCACTGGCAAATGAAGAAGTAAAGAAAATGAGGTGTAGATATACAATGGAATATTATTCAGCCATAAAAAATAATAAAATGATACCATTTGCAGCAACATGCATGGATTACCATACTAAATAATGTCAGACAGACAAAGACAAATATCATATGATACTTATATGTGAAATCTGAAATAGGATATAAATGAACTACTTAGAAAAGAAGCAGACTCACAGACACAGAAAACAAACTTATGGCTACCAAAGAGGAAGGGGGTTGATAAATTAAGAGTTTGATAGATACACTCTACTATGTATGAAATAAATAAACAACAAGGTCCGATGGTATAGAACAGGGAAATACATACCAGAAACTAACACAATATTGTAAAACAACTATACTTCAATTTTTTAATTAAATAAATAACATTTTAATTTCCAAATTAAAAAAAAAGTCTTTTGTTGACAAGACTACTAGGAAGGAAGGAGCCACACCATTTCTCAATTGTAACTAAAATCATTAAATAGAGGAAAGCAAAATTTTAAAAGGTGAGTCAAAAACAAAAATGGAACTAGCGATGTACCACTTCCCATTGAACTTCACCACGGCAGCACGGCTGGTGCTACCAATATGGCTGACGCTGCCATGTGTTAGTAACACATTTCGAGGTAAAGGAAGACTTTACCTGTCTCTCTAGGTTTCAGCTAATGTGCAGTTTGAGCACGTGACAGGTAAATTCCCCACATTCTAGTTTCAAAGAATTAGAGGCCAGCCACTTCCCTAAGACTTACCAAGAGGCACCACATCACAGGCAGCCCTGCACATGACACCCCTCTCTCCTTTCACACCAGTCACTATGGAAGGAGGGCTGAGGGCTAAGAGAAGTTGAATTTCTGTTTAAGGGTAGCATTGGCAAACATAGGTTAATTCCTCCTGCCTCATTTCAAAAATGTTGTACACTACTTCTTCCTAGTTGGAGAGGAACGCTTTGCCAGAAGCTGTCAGGCAGTGCATTGTAGGAGACAAAATCTGATTAGATGTAGAGGAAGACAGGCTGGAATCAAAGCTCCCAAATCAGGGAACCTGGAGTGGGAAGCTTCTGCAAGTCCTTGGAAGAGGCACATACTTCACCCACCAGTGCACAAGCACTTGGATATCGGTAGCAAAGAGGCCATGGATGGAATTTGATCAACCAGCCTCACCAAGCAGATGGCAATGTCTGCCTTCCTATCCCACCTCCACACTCTGACAACAGATGGGCAGAACAGAAAAGAGGAAGAGGTTGGGTGGTCTTATAATTTGTCACACAAGCAGGGTAAATTTGAGATGGAAGGAAGTTGGTATTAATAGGCACAAACTGTTAAATAGGTACAAACTGAAACTAGTCCTGGACAACCAAGATGCATGATCACCTTGGTAGGCATGGAAGGTGTAAAAGAGTAACTCTGGCATCCCTTCATCTCCTTCCATCCTCATTATAACTGTATCTGCTCGACCATAAATCAACCCACTTATTCTGGAGTGGGGGAGGAGGGGAGGAGAGGACATGTTTCAAAGCAAGTTTGAGACTAAAGTTTAAAAGTAAATAAATGTCAGGATGAGATTTCCCAAATGACAAAAGAACCTGAAATTGGTAGGATCTGTTCAAGATGGCATTAAGAGAGATGCTGCCTTTAGAAAGTACAATTTTTTCAACACAACACAGTTGGAAAACTAGGGGGGAAAAAATCACCTTTAGATTTATACCAAGAAGTGGAGACTTAGGTAAAGTGGTTTGAAACGCATGCCAAAGCACAAAAACCCTTATTGGCCAAGCAGGCCTGTAAATGTATTCTAAGGAATAGAGAATGTACACTGATAAATATAATGATACCATTTAATGAAAAGCAAACAGCATCAGGTGAAAACATATTTCCCTAAAAATGAGCAAGATAGTGTGGAACTAAAATTATAGCTACCATATGATCTAGCAATTCCACTCCTGGGCGAATATCCAGAAAAAAACGTTCAAAAGGACACATGCTCCCCAATGTTCACTGCAGTGCTATTTACAATAGCCAAGACATAGAAGTAATTTAAATATCCATCAACAGAGGAATGGATAAAGAAGATGTGGTATAAATATATAAGCTGCTGCTGCTGCTAAGTCGCTTCAGTCGTGTCCAACTCTGTGCAACCCCATGGACGGCAGCCAACCAGGCTCCCCTGTCCCTGGAATTCTCCAGGCATGAACACTGGAGTGGGTCGCCATTTCCTTCTCCAATGCGTGAAAGTGAAAAGTGAAAGTGAAGTCGCTCAGTCATGTCTGACTCTTAGCGACCGCATGGACTGCAGCCCACCAGGCTCCACTGTTCATAGGATTTTCCAGGCAAGAGTACTGGAGTGGGGTGCCGTTGCCTTCTCCTATATACATATATATATATATATATATACATACATATATATATATATATATATAACTGATATCATAAGATATTTCTCTTTGTCTGACTTACTTCACTTAATATGATAATCTCCAAGTCCATTCATGTTGCCGTAAAAGGACCCAGACATTTAAAAAAATGAAGTAAGTGAAGTAAGTCAGACAAAGAGAAATATCTTATGATATCAGTTATATGTGGAATCTAAAAAATAATGATGCAAATGAATTTATTTACAAAACACAGACTCACGCACTTAGAAAACAATCTTATGGTTACAAGGAGGGAGGGATGGGGGAAGATTAGATTGGGAGTTTCATTTTGACATGTACACACTGTTATATCTAAAATAGATAACCAACAGGACCTACTGTATAGCACAGGGCATGGTGGACTGCTCAATATTCCATAATAATCTAAATGGGAAAATAATTTGATAAAGAATGTATACATGTCTATGTATAATGGAATCATATTACTGAATACATGAAACTAACACAAAATTGTTAGTAAACTATGCTCTAATATAAAAAGGTGGGGGGAGATCTATCCTGTTAGGGACTTTCATATATATGGAATAACATACTACTAAATATAATATATATATGGAATAATATACTAGCAAATACCAAAAAAAAAAAAAAACATGAGCAAGAGGTAAACATGCAAAACACCCAGTAAAAGTGCACAAGTCAACAAACAGGGTTCAAAATCTCTCATTCATTTCTCACTTGGGGATCCTGCATGAGATATTTAACCCCTCTGAGTTTCCATTTCCACATCTGCAAAAAGACAATCATGTAATTGTCTCAGAGAGCTGTGAATTTATATAAAGGCATTGACAACAAGAGCTAGTTGTGTTGTGGTCAACAAAGGCTAGGCTTTGGCTTCCCCCTCCTCTGGTTTCTCATAATAACACCCCAGAGTTCCTTGGAGAGAGAATGAGATAATGTACTAAAAGTACTGAGTACAGGGCTTAGCACAATAACCATAGATTTTCTTCTTCCATACTTAAATCGCTGAGCCACCGTGCAGCTGGACTCTTAACAGCACCTAAACTCTGTGTTCTTTCTTGCCTATTCTGTGTGTTCTAAGATCTCTGAACCAGTGAATCATCTGATCTAAGATCTCTGAACCAATCTCGTGAATGTGTGTATAGACTTTGGGGCAGAAGGAGAAAAAAAGTTGCAGGTCCTCACCTTCTCCATGCTCCCCTGTCCTAAACTCAGAAAAGAAAACAGGTGGAAAGTATTTAGGCTCAGGCATGGAAAGGATCAACTCTCACAGGGTTCAAGAAAAAGGAAATTAATATATGCTTTCTTCTTTCAACATAATCTCAGGAAAAGGCAAAACTGGTTCAAAATAGAGTCAATTTTAGTGTGTAAAGGTAAAATAAGACCAAACAAATGAAGATGCAACATTCAACTAGAGAACTGTGTGGAAAGGAGGTAAATTTACCTTCTTGATTTTGGATGTGGATTTGAGAGTTTACAGGCGAGTGGTACCTCAGAGAGGTCTGAACTTCTCTCTTGCATCCATGTGGGCATCCTTTGGCTATTCCCCAGTAGAATACATTTGATACTGAATTCAATTAAACACATTTGATACTGTATTTCAGCAGTGGCCATTCATCTAGTTATGGCGACATTGGCCAGACTCTCTAAGAGATGTTTCACAAACTTTGGGTCATTCCAGTATATACCTTCCTCTGGAACACAGCACAGAGGAAATTGATTCTATCATGGTAGGACTCAAAGCAGAAGCAATTCCTGAAACAAAGACCATGGGCTGGTTATAACATTAAATGGTGACAAAGCTTAGATTCATGTATAAACGTTTTATGAGAAAAATACTTTCCAAATCACATATTCACTCTAATTTTAAGGGTGTCATGTGTATTACCTGGTTTAAGTATGGTATTATAGTCAATGTCGGATGACCCAAATTGGGAGATACCATCTGTACTTGCATGTGTTTGCGCATCTATAATGGGAGTGGAGGATAGTGATAAGTCATTATAAGGTGTTCAAATGGCAACTCACTCCAGTGTTCTTGCCTGGAGAATCCCAGGGACGGAGGAGCCTGGTGGGCTGCCGTCTATGGGGTCGCACAAAGTCGGACACGACTGAAGCGACTTAGCAGCAGCAGCAGCAAGCAATCCTTACTGGGCCTTCAGTAATTCTCATTTTGATGATGATACGATCCGTTGGGAAGGTTGACCAAAGTGTGAGGATCTTTTTGTCATCAAAACTGAAACTAGGAGTTTGAACTAACATTTAGTAGGTCAGGGCCAAGAAGGCTAAAATTTAGACAATGCATAGGTCTACCTCAAAGGCAAGAGAGTTAAAGGAGAAAAAGAAGACTTAAGTATTTGCTCAAATATCAATAATACACCAGATGCTAGAGTAGGATGTTTATATATATAATTTTGATAATCTAATTAAATCTTTAAATTTTTTTCTTTAATTTTTTAAAGATTGAAATATAATTGATTTACAATATTGTGTTAGTTTCAGGTGTACAGAAAAGTGATTTAGTTATATATAAAAATTTCAATTACTTCCATTACAGGTTATGACAAGACATTGAATAGTTCTGGGAGCTGTATAGTAAATCTCTGTTGCTTGTATAGTAATTTATAACTGTTAATTTAATCTCTAAACAACCTATGACTGGTCTATCAAACATGCCAGTTGCTCTCTCACTAAGATACGTTTCTGAGCTTTCATTAGTTTCTATCTCCAGACTCTTACAAATCGATCAGAAAAAATGGGTGGCTGAAATTGACTAAGAAAGGATTCAAAACCCATTGAGATTTCTTTTTTTAATATGGAATAATCTGATCTTACCAGTGGAGGTGATGGAATTCCAGTCGAGATATCTCAAATCCTGAAAGATGACACTGTGAAA
Organism: Capricornis sumatraensis; assembly: GCF_032405125.1. Lineage (NCBI taxonomy): Eukaryota > Metazoa > Chordata > Mammalia > Artiodactyla > Bovidae > Capricornis > Capricornis sumatraensis. Next base: position 38,581,865 of record NC_091074.1, on the reverse strand, counting down.
GTGCTGCACTCAATAGGACAGCAAATTTGGAAAACTCAGCAGTGGCCACCCCAAGAGGAGCTACCCCGCATCCGAGGTCAGGGACAGCCAGGAGGAGCCACCCCAAGTCCCAAGCCAGGGGCAGAGGCCAGGAGGAGCAATCCCATGCCCGAGGCCAGGGGTGGCAGCCAGGAGGAGCAACCCCACATCCAAGGAGTGGTGGCTGTGTGGGCACAGGAGGGCCTAGAGGAACTATCCCATGTTGAAGGTCAGGAGGGCGACGGCAAGGAGATACCCTTCGTCCAAGGTAAGGAGCAGCCGTGAAGAGATACCCCACGCCCAAGGTAAGAGAAACCCAAGTAAGATGGTAGGTGCTGCAAGATTGCATCAGAGGGCAGACACACTGAAACCATAATCACAGAAAACTAGTCAATCTAATCACACTAGGACCACAGCCTTGTCTAACTCAGGGAAACTAAGCCATGCCCACAGGGCAACCCAAGACGGGTGGGTCATGGTGGAGAGGTCTGACAGAATGTGGTCCACCAGAGAAGGGAATGGCAAACCACTTCAGTATTCTTGCCTTGAGAACCCCATGAACAGTATGAAAAGGCAAAATAATAGGATACTGAAAGAGAAACTCCCCAGGTCAGTAGGTGCCCAACACACTACTGGAAATCAGTGGAGAAATAACTCCAGAAAGAAGGAAGGGATGCAGCCAAAGCAAAAACAATACCCAGCTGTGGATGTGACTGGTGACAGAAGCAAGGTCCGATGCTGTAAAGAGCAATATTTCATAGGAAATGGGAATGTCAGGTCCATGAATCAAGGCAAATTGGAAGTGGTCAAACAAGAGATGGCAAGAGTGAACGTCGACATTCTAGGAATCAGCAAACTAAAATGGACTGGAATGGGTGAATTTAACTCAGATGACCATTATATCTACTACTGTGGGCAAGAATCCATTAGAAGAAATGGAGTAGCCATCATGGTCAACAAAAGAGTCCGAAATGCAGTACTTGGATGCAATCTCAAAAACAACAGAATGATCTCTGTTCGTTTCCAAGGCAAACCATTCAATATCACAGTAATCCACATCTATGCCCCAACCAGTAATGCTGAAGAAGCTGAAGTTGAACAGTTCTATGAAGACCTACAAGACCTTTTAGAACTAACACACAAAAAAGATGTCCTTTTCATTATAGGGGACTGGAATGAAAAAGTAGGAAGTCAAGAAACACCTGGAGTAACAGGCACATTTGGCCTTGGAATGCAGAATGAAGCAGGGCAAAGACTAATCGAGTTTTGCCAAGAAAATGCACTGGTCATAACAAACACCCTCTTCCAACAACACAAGAGAAGACTCTACACATGGACATCACCAGATGGTCAACACCGAAATCAGATTTTGATTATATTCTTTGCAGCCAAAGATGGAGAAGCCCTATACAGTCAACAAAAACAAGACCAGGAGTTGACTGTGGCTCAGATCATGAACTCCTTATTACCAAATTCAGACTTAAATTGAAGAAAGTAGGGAAAACTGATAGACCATTCAGGTATGACCAAAATCATTCCCTTATGATTATACAGTGGAAGTGAGAAATAGCTTTAAGGGCCTAGATCTGATAGATAGAGTACCTGATGAACTATGGAATGAGATTAGTGACACTGTACAGAAGAGAGGGATCAAGACCACCCCATGGAAAAGAAATGCAAAAAAGTAAAATGGCTGTCTGAGGAGGCCTTACAAATAGCTGTGAAAAGAAGAGAGGTGAAAAACAAAGGAGAAAAGGAAAGATAAAAGCATCTGAATGCAGAGTTCCAAAGAATAGCAAGAATAGATAAGAAAGCCTTCTTTAGTGTTCAATGCAAAGAAATAGAGGAAAAGAACAGAATGGGAAAGACTAGAGATCTCTTCAAGAAAATTAGAGATACCAAGGGAACATTTCATGCAAAGATGGGCTCGATAAAGGACAGAAATGGTATGGACCTAACAGAAGCAGAAGATATTAAGAAGAGGTGGCAAGAATACACAGAAGAACTGTACAAAAAAGATCTTCACGAACCAGATAATCATGATGGTGTGATCGCTCATCTAGAGCTTAGACATCCTGGAACATGAAGTAATGTGTGCCTTAGAAAGCATCACTATGAACAAAGCTAGTGGAGGTTATGGAATTCCAGTGGAGCTATTTCACATCCTGAAAAAGTGCTGCACTCAATATGCCAGCAAATTTGGAAAACTCAGCAGTGGCCACAGGACTGGAAAAGGTCAGTTTTCATTCCAATCCCAAAGAAAGGCAATGCAAAGAATGCTCAAACTACCTCACAATTGCACTCATTTCACACGCTAGGAAAGTAATGCTCAAAATTCTCCAAGCTAGGCTTCAGCAATACGTGAACCGTGAACTTCCAGATGTTCAAGCTGGTTTTAGAAAGGGCAAAGGAACCAGAGATCAAATTGCCAACATCCGCTGGATTATCAAAAAAGCAAGAGAGTTCCAGAAAAACATCTATTTCTGCTTTATTGACTATGCCAAAGCCTTTGACTGTGTGGATCACAATACACTGTGGAAAATTCTGAAAGGGATGGGAATACCAGACCACCTGACCTGCCTCTTGAGACATCTGTATGCAGGTCAGGAAGCAACAGTTAGAACTGGACATGGAACAACAGACTGGTTCCAAAGAGGAAAAGGAGTACGTCAAGGCTGTATATTGTCACCCTGCTTATTTAACTTCTATGCAGAGTACATCATGAGAAACGCTGGACTGGAAGAAACACAAGCTGGAATCACAATTGCCGGGAGAAATATTAATAACCTCAGATATGCAGATGACACCACCCTTATGGCAGACACTGAAGAGGAACTAAATAGCCTCTTGATGAAAGTGAAAGAGGAGAGTGAAAAGTTGGCTTAAAGCTCAACATTCAGAAAACAAAGATCATGGCATCTGGTCCCATCACTTCATGGCAAATAGATGGGGATACAGTGGAAACAGTGTCAGACTTTATTTTTGGGGGGATCCTAAATCACTGAAGATGGTGATTGCAGCTATGAAATTAAAAGACGCTTACTCCTTGGAAGGAAAGTTATGACCAACCTAGATAGCATATTCAAAACAGAGACATTACTTTGCCAACAAAGGTCCATCTAGTCAAGGCTATGGTTTTTCCTGTGGTCATATATGGATGTGAGAGTTGGACTGTGAAGAAGGCTGAGCACCGAAGAATTGATGCTTTTGAACTGGGGTGTTGGAGGAGACTCTTGAGAGTCCCTTGGACTGCAAGGAGATCCAACCAGTCCATTCTGAAGGAGATCAGCCCTGGGATTTCTTTGGAAGAAATGATGCTAAAGCTGAAACTCCAGTAACTTGGCCACCTCATGTGATGAGTTAACTCATTGGAAAAGTCTCTAATGCTGGGAGGGATTGGGGGCAGGAGGAAAAGGGGACGACAGAGGATGAGATGGCTGGATGGCATCACTGACTCGATGGACGAGAGTCTGAGTGAAGCCTGGGAGTTGGTGATGGACAGGGAGGCCTGGCGTGCTGTGGTTTATGGGGTCACAAAGAGTCGGACATGACTCAGTGACTGAACTGAAGTCAAGTGAACTGATCTCACCAACATGTCATAAAACAAAAAACACCTAAACATTAAACAAGGAAGAATAACATTATCTCAGAATAAAACATGGTCAGTATTGAATATGTTTAGCTGTGAAAAGCTCACTGGCTCATCACAGTTTTTCTCGCTCCACCACAGAGCATTGACAACCTCATCAAGGTCCATGTCCCAGCTCTGGATCAACATTTGTGATGCTGACCCAAACATCTTGGGGAATTTGATCTTAGCCAGACCACTGCTTAAAGGATGGGGTAAAAACTCAAAGACTAATTCATGGTCCAGAGAGAGCAGAAAGGTCCCAAACCAGTGACCCTGAGTAAAAGAAAGGAGGTTGAGTGGGATGGACAAAGGGGAAAGAAAAAGCAGCTATCTTTGGAGACGGACTATCTAGGTTTCCTGGAGCTTTCCTCTGCTTCTTAGTAGGATTATTATAATCAGAAACCTATACTCTGAAAAATTCACGCTTTAGGAGTACTCATTTCTTCTTTCTATAATTTGGCAAAAGCTTAAAAGCTTTTCTCTGACTCACAGAGTTTGTGATATCCACGGGTCTTTCCTTCTTTCTTTCAGCCCTTTTGTTGCTCTTTCTTCCCCCTCTCCAACATAATAGCAACATTTTCTTGGCCATTTTGTAGTTGTCTTCTAACTTACTAGAAGCTCCTTAAAACCAATTCTGCAGTTTAGTTATAACAATCAGGCAAAGCTACCAGCAGGAGAGGTAGGATATACCTGAAGCAGAATGAAAAATCCACAGGATTTGGAGCAGGTGGGTGAAATCTGCTTCTGAATCTCACGTAAGAGTGCTTCTTGGAAACACTGCTTAACCTCTTTGAGCTTCAGCTTCCTTATCTGCTAGATGTGTTTGCTGCTGCTGCTAAGTCTCTTCAATCGTGTCCAACTCTGTGTGACCCCATAGACGGCAGCCCACCAGGCTCCCCCATCCCTGGGATTCTCCAGGCAAGAACACTGGAGTGGGTTGCCATTTCCTTCTCCAATGCATGAAAGTGAAAAGTGAAAGTGAAGTCACTCAGTCGTGTCCGACCCTCAGGGACCCCATGGACTGCAGCCTTCCAGGCTCCTCCGGCCATGGAACTTTCCAGACAAGAGTACTGGAGTGGGGTGCCATTGCCTTCTCTGGCTAGATGTGTTTAGCCCTACCTAACTCACTGGGATGAAGCTTAAATAAGTTTATGTAGATCTAGCAGAAATCGCAATCAAGAAAAGCTAGTTTTTTCATCTCCCTTTCCCCTTCTTTACCAATTTTTCAGAAATGTTCTGCCAGTTGCCTGTTTTCTAGTCTTTTAATTTATTCATTTCCTGTCATTATAAGCTCACTGTGACAGAAGATAGGCAGGCTTCAGCCAAGAGATTCAACTAAAACCGATTGGTTTGCGTAAATATTGATAATTTTCAAGCACTGCTGACAACTCACAACTTGTCTCTTCTTGTCTCTCAGATATTCTCCCAGACAAAGAGCCCTCAGCTTCACACCAGCATCCTAAATAAGCAACCGTCCAGGGCTCAGCTACCTGAAAGGAAGACTGAGAGGATTCAGTATGATTTTACATGGATTAATGTGATTTGGGGGAGGGAGGTTCAAGGTTTTTTGGGGGGGGAGTGTTTTTGTTTGTTTGATATCAGATAAAACCTCATTTATAAAAAGTATCCAGCATTTCCCTGGTGGCTCAGTGGTAAAGAATCCACCTGCCAATACAGGAAGCATAGGTTCTATACCTGATCCAGAAAGATCCCACATGCCGCAGAGCAGCTTAGCCCTGTGTACCACAACTATTGAGCCTGTCCTCTGGAGCCCAAGAATCATTACTGAGCCCACGTGCCACAGCTGCTAGAACCCATGCTCCGCACCAAGAGAAGCCATGGAAATGAGATGCTCACTCACCACTACTAGTGAGTAGACCCTGCTCTCTGCAGCTACAGAAAGCCCACACGCAGCATGAAGATTCAGCACAGTCAGAAATAAAGAAATAAAATGAAAATAAAAAATAAAAGAAGTACCTATTAATTCAACATAAGAACTATTTGTTTTCTTTCTGCCTATATTTCTCCTAATGAGAAACAGTAAATCAATACACAGTTCTTATAGAGAGGCAAAAAAATTTGGCAGTTAGCCAGTCAGTGTGGGTTTTAATTCCAGCTCTGCCACTTACTATGTGACTGTGCCTCAGTGTGCTCACCTGTATAATAGAGTAATAATATTTACCATATGGAGTCACTATAAGAAATCAAAATTCAATAAAGTAAAGTGTTTAGGGCAATGTCAGCTTCAAGAAGATAGGTGGTCAGAGATGATCATTATTATTAAGTATTGCAGTAGTTTTTCAACAAAAACTAGTGAACACTTACTCATTGTTAGGTGCAGTGCTACAGCTACGAAAGGTTTAAAAAGGATCACCAGCACTTTGCTGTCAGGGATCTTATAGATAGGGAGTAACGGAAGTAGCGTAGATTATTTCATAGCTTATAAAGCACTTCCCAGAGTCAAGACATATAATTATTATGATCCTCAATATTTTGCACGTGAATAGGTAGCTTTACATTAAGTGTCTTGCCCAATGTCACTTGACTAGCAAATATCAATCCCTGAGCAACCAATCTTTCAGGGATTTTGAACTCTAGCTACCCATACTACTTCACCCCCAGTACATTGTGATTCACACCATGTGTCAATAAGGATTTTACCTTCCTTCTACTTTTTAAGAATTTACTTGGTGCCTAATGATTCAAGTGAAGCCACAGCAGTTAGGCAGAGCGTTTGTTCTCCCCAGGCACGTGGGGGCCAGGAATCCAGGGCATCCTCCCCTTTCAAGAAGGAGAACCTTCAGATGTGGACACTGCCTTGTCTGGAAGCACTGTCAAAAGGCTTCCTTGCCAAAACTGAGACTAGAACTACAATCAACCTTCTAAAGGAATGTTTAAAGCTTTAGATCTATACTGAGAATGAATAATGGAATCTTTCAATGATTTCTGTCTATGGAAACAAGTGTATTTATTGATGATGATGGAAGAAAGGACCATTGGTAAAGGAAACACGGTTCATGTGCCACTGCTTTTGGAATGTCCAAGAAACGCTTTTGCCATTATGACAACTCCAGAATTGAGCACAGCACCTGCCACATAGTAAGTGGTCAATAAAAAGATATTGTGTGAATGAATAACTATGTTCTATACAAACTGTTGAAAAAGACTTTAACAGTCTGTTTTTGGCTTTTATTAAAATGAGAAACCAAGTTGGCTTGTAAGAATACTTTGTGGAATTTCAACATGCTCTGTGTGTTCTCAGTCACTAAGTTGTGTCCAATTTTTTGAAACCCTATGGACTGTAGCCTGCTAAGCTCTGTCCACAGGATCTCCCAGGCAAGAATCCTGGAGTGGGTTGCCATTTCTTCTTCTAGGGGATCTTCCCGACCCAGGGGTCAAACCTGCATCTCTTGAGTCTCCTGCATTGGCCAGTGGGTTCTTTACCATTTGAGCCATCTGGGAAGCCCTGTGCAATTGCAATGGCTAATTCTGTCTTTCCATTTCTTCTCTGATTGTGAGGGAAACAGCTTGGAACTACTGAAAGGGCAGTGGACTAGCTATTGGCCAGACTGGATTTCCCTCCAAGAAGTGACATGGAATTGATTCAGTGACATGGAATGAAACAAGTTAAGACCTCCTCTCCAGATCTTGGTTTTCAGTTTTGTCAAGTGCCAAGCTCGACAATGTTAGTTCAGCTCTCAATGTTTGTGTATTCAAATATAATCTTTATATCTGTATAACCTGAAAGATCAGGATGAAAAAGTATCTAATTAAAGTAAAAAAAAAGGGACAAACATTGTCCTGTGTGCACCTCTACCCTCGTTTCAGGCAACTTCCTTTCTAGAGCTTGTCCTACCTTGACTGAGGTATTTGTCATCAAAATAGGTTTTAGTTTTATCAACTGCTGCATTACAAATTACCCAAACACTTAGCAGCTTAAAACAACACTCAGTCTCCTAGTGTCTGTGGGGCAAGATTCTAGGTACAACTTGAGTACCTCTGGTTCAAGTTTTCTCAGAAGCTTACAATCAGGCTATTGGTTAGGGCTGCAGTCATGTCAAGCCCAACTGAGGCTGAAGAATCTGCCTCTAAGCTCACTTTTGTGGCTGTTGCCAGACCTCAGGTTCTTGCTACGGTGGCCTCTCCATGAGCTATCTGAGTGTCCTCAAGACATGGCAGCTGGTGGTCTGAAAAGGGAAAGTTACCCCAAGACAAAAGCCAACGTCATTTCATAGCTATTATTGAAAATGACATTCCATCATTTCTGCCATATTCTATGTGTTAGAATCAAGTCAACAAATCCAGCTCACACACAAGGATATGAGTACTGGAGAGGTCATTGGGCCCATCTTAGCAACTGCCTATCACAGTCATCATTTCCAGACTCAAATGAACTTTACATATATACTTACTTGATAAAAGGGCAAGGAAGTTATCTCAGGCCTCTTTATTAGGGCATTAATCCTGTTCACCAATCACTTCCCAAAAGACTCCACCTCCTAACACTATCGTATTGGCCATTACGATTTCAATAAATGAACTGGGGAGGAGGAGAGGGTAACAACCATTCAGATAATGACCCAGGGTATATTTATTTTCATTGTGGGATACCAATTCCTCAATAAGGAATTTCATACATGCTTGATGCAGGGCAGTAGTGAGGTGGTGATATAGGGAATACCATGGGGAGGAAAAGGATATGGCTCCCATTAAAAGCGAAACAATAGCAATAGTTATTGTGTCCTACCATATACTAAGCATTATGGTAAACACCCAGCAGATATATAAAATGAGTTACATAAAATGTGTTCACAAGACACAATATATTTATTTGCTCTTGTCTACATCCCCCAAACCTCTACCATCCTGCAAAGAGAAGAAACTGGGAAAAATTTCTCAACCCACTTGAAGACCAGAGGCAGAATGCTATAGTGAATGGGAAATACAGATCTTTTGCAGCTTCCTAGTCATAAGTATGTGATTTAAACTCTAGAAATTTGTTTCTTTATCTGAAAAAAAAGCTGATATCACCCAATCTGAGCATCTCACAGATGTATGAGATATATGTTGAAGAATTATTCCAAGAAAGTGCTTTAAATATTAAAGCACTATGAAAAGGGAAGAAGGTGTTATGATTATGCAACTTTGGGGGGCACAGTGAGGGAACCAACTCTTGACCTCTCCCCATTTTTCAACAGATATGTGCAAGTCTCCATTGGTCAAATACAGAAAGTATATTATTTTCAAAAAGTATGAGCCTATTAGCCAAACAATGCTCCACTAGTCAAAACTGCCTATATTGTGGTATGGTGACAAATAACCCCCAAATCCACATGCTGTAAACTACTAAACATTAATTCTTGCTCACACTCTATGTCTGTCCCAGGTTGACTGATGCTCTGCTCTGTGGCATGTCAATTTGATGGGTCTTGGGCTAGTGAAGCAGCCATTGGTCCATGTAACAGGAAGAGGGGATGAGGGAAACTTACCCATTGACTGTTAAGCACTCTGGTAGTGACACAGTTTTCTCACTGCATCATCCTAGGCAAGCTTTATGATGGCCAAGACTAACTTCCTAGGGTACAGAGTTCTTCCTCCCATGTGCCAAGGAAGAAAGGAGTATTGTGGGAATCAGGAAGCAAGACTGCCTTCTGAAATGATAAAGAGTTTGTATTTCCAAGCTCCAGGGGACAATTAACCTGTGACGGAGTTCTAATTTGTAGGCAAAGACTTTTATTTATGAATCATTTAAGACTTGTTCTGCAAAATGCCTGATGAGATCAGATTATTTTTTATTCTTTAAAAAAATGCAATATTTATTAGAAAATCCTATCCACATTTCCTGCTGTGTGTCTCCAGGTCATCTTTTCACATAGAGGAGTCTGAAGTGGAGCTGTGTGTGCCTGTGTGTGGATGTGTGTGAGCATGTTCTTGGGATGTTGGAAAACGGCAATGCACGACTGCCTTAAGGTCAAATTTAGTCAATGCTTATAAATTTCTATTTGTAAGGTTAGTGACTTTGCCTCTTCTTATTTAGTGGCACTGAAACTTGTTAGAAACTTGTTATTTCACTTGCATCTGCTTTAGATTGGCCTTCAAATCACAGACTACTCCCCCTCTCTGCCCAAGCCTCCTCTCCCTTGGATTTGTAGCACGAAGCTCATCCAAAAACACAGTGAACCGAGCCTTCATTAGTTCCGGCTTCTTGCCCCAGCTCTTCCATTAACTAACTCTATCACTTTGGGAAAGCTGCTTTACCTCTCTAGGCCTTATCTTTAACATGAAGGAGTTGACTGGAAGAATTCCTTCCAGCTAAAAGTCCTTATGGTTCTAAGTCAGGCTGTGAAGTCAGAAAGAGAGTATGTCTGTTTCTTCCTCTTTCCTAAGTTTATCAGCAAAGGAAGGGGCTATCTCAGCAAAAGCATAGCCTCCCAATAGACAGCAGAATGCCTTTGAAGCTCATTCACATTTCAGTAGCTCTCAATCTATTATTTCCTCAGATCCCTCCTTGTCAGCCTCTGGGTACAGAACTTCCACGAGAAAGTACAATTTATATGCAGTGTACTTTAAATACCTGCTTCCTTACTTAGAACAAAAAAGGTTGAAAACCATTCCTCTGAGGATTCTAACTCCAATTTTGAGAGGTTTTGTAGTGGTGGTGGTGATGTTGCTGATTTGACCACAGGTTAAGCAAGTAACTGTTATGCGTTTTAATTGTTTCCCCTTCTACATATTTTATGGTCATATATGCAATAATTGATGGATTCAAAACATTTCAGAGCATGGGTCTAAGAGAACAGGGTCATACTCATTTGTATGGTTTTGTTGGCATGAGATCACTGAAGAAATGACTTTAGGAGAAGAAAACCATTTCTTGGGTATGTAACTATAAACAGCTTCCTAAAAAGTGGCTTTGGGACGAGTTAATGATTTGCTTGAAAATGTCTCCAACACCTTGAAAACGGTTGATCTTAGATTCACAGTCTTTTCTGAATTCTTTGAGCTCCAATGAGTAACTTGGGAAGTCTAAATATTTTGGTGTAGTGTACATTTTATTCCAAACTCTATTGACTGAGTAATCTTGGGCAAGGTACTCTAATTTTCTGAACCTCTATTTCTTCATCAATAAAATGGAAAGGATATCTATCTAGCAAATCACTGTGAATAGTAAGGAAACTAACATAAATAAAGCTCAGAGCATAAAGACTATACAATACAGATGACCAACATCTTCATTCATGCAAAATTATCAAGATCAAGATAAGATTTGTATAGAGTGACATTTGTCAAGCGATACATATCAGCCCATTCCAAGCTTTTATCAAAATGTTACATTAGACATGTAAGGAACAGGGGAAGAAGAGGGTAAATTATATTTTGGCAAATTTGTCTCATGAGTAAAGACCACCAAGTATTTGGGTTTTGTCACAATTAACTGGAGTGTTTTTAGCTTCCTTCCTGTTGATCACTGGGTTAGTAGTATTCATCCCTATTTTGCTTTATTCTCTGACTTCACTGGTTCCATAGTATACACAGAGCCATTGTGTGTGACTAGATGTGGAAGGAAATGGATGTAATGTATTAGGCATCTATTAGGTGGGGAATCATGAAAATTAATGCATATATAACTCTTTTTATAAATTTTATAAACAACTTGAGCAATTTATTCTCAAAGATCAAATATTTCATCATCATTCAAAGAACCACTCTAAGAAATTCCCTCCTAGTCATCAATTACATCTGAATTAGACCATAAATTACCTCGTACTATCAATGTTTTCAAATAGAAATCCTGAGAAGACATTGAACAAAGTAAAATTTCACTCAAGCAAAGTTGTATCCATCTTTCTGCGGCTGTTGCTGTTTGGTCTCTATGCAGTGATTGACTGAAACCCCATGGACTGTAGCCCACCAGTCTTCTCTGTCCATGGGATTCTCCAGGAAAGAATACTGAAGTGGGTTGCCATTTCCTTCTCCAGGGGATCTTCTTGACCCAGGGATCAAACCTGTGTCTGCTGCACTGGCAGGTAGATTCTTTATCACTGAACCATCTTGGAAACCCATCTATATACTTCTACTTCTACTTCTAGCTAAAAAAATTCTTAATCTCCATTGGTCAAGTTTATCCTTCAGTCTTTATTTCATGTCTTCAGTTCATTTCTTAAATATCTTTATAACTTCCCCCACCATTTTCTGAGGAAAAGAACCAATGCTACTTCCCATGACTTTCATGTCTTTTTGAAGAACTCAACTCGAGGCTCTGTTTCCAGGTCTCTGCTCATTCTTGCACATTACAATTTCTTACTTCAACACAGTTATCCCTCTTACTTGCATTCTTTTGCTCCTCTTGTCAAATTCCATTTGATTTTCTCAAGCCCCAACCAACCACACAATCTTAGCACTAGAAGATTTTCTCTAGTCTTCTTTCTATATGTGAAGAAACCTACACCTTGAAAAATTACCTGAATGGTACTTTCTAGCTCCAAATGCTTTTTCATATGAACCAAGCTTGACCTCTTTTTTTTTTTTTTTTCTGGCTAAATAGAAAAAAATAAAAATAACTTCCTTTAACTTGAACATGTCATTTTTATTCTTTGGATTATTTCTCATCAATGACATTTGGGTGTTTAGACTACAGAGCAGTATGGGGGAGAATCTGAAGAAATAAGATACATGGCATATAAATACTTTTACAAGCTCAAAACTCATGGTCAATACAGAGTGTAGTCATTTAGTCTAACAAGAAGGGGAGATAACTGACAGACTTATTTCTTTTTGTCCGATTGCCACCTTACATCTGTGGTCTTGTGGTAACATGGCTGGTACAATTAGAAACCAAAATTAGAAACCAAGCAACCACAAGAGGAAAAGACTTCAGAACAACTCTAGGCCCTGACCCAGAATTTCCGGCGAAGGACATTGCAGAGCTGATGCTTTGCTGCACACAGGGGCTCCAGTCTGTGGCTCTCTGAACGGTGAGCAATCTCCACGTACCTCACATGCATACCTGGAAACCTTCAGGCTCATTTAACTGAGACTTTTCAACAAATCTCAGAGCAAAAGGAAACTGGATAACCAGTTACTTATCTAAGGGCCATAACTCAACTCATCTTCAGGTGTCATCAGTCCTTCTACTGCCATGATACACCATCCGAGAAATATCCAAGTGTTTCTCATCAGGACCACTGATATGAACTTCCCTGACATTGACCTATGGGCTTTATTGTTATTTTAAAGAAAAATTATTGTCAAACACATGAATTTTTGAACATCTGTTTTTGTTCTGAATTCCTCTTTCCAAAGAGGTTTCATCCGTGAGAATTACTATCAAAGACTCAGGAATTTGAAAATATTCCCAAACTCGTACACAAAATTTAAACAAGTTGTCAAAGTCATGGATTTTGGAGTGAAGGGGAGGAGGTTACAAAACATTGGTCCATGGTGATCTGGCCTCCAGGAACACCAAAGTTAAAAAGGATCTGCTAGAGTTTTCTCTTTCTATCCAATCGTGCAGTGACATAAGGATAAATTCCAAGATTCACCACCAGTTTAAAACTATCTCATTATGATCCTTGGGTTGTCTGAGATGTACATCACAAGTTCATCCCCCAGAGAGCCACAGTGAATTAAAGAAACACTTCAGAACCCTGCAGTCCAGAACTCTGGCCCTTTACCCACCAATGACACTCAGCTGGGTCAATAATGTTTGCTTTCTAAAAAAATACAGGCTTGCGATATTAGTCCTTTATTAAAACAGCCTTTTGAGCTGGTCTGTTTATGCGAATTTTAGAAAAACATTGTATTGGTGAATTATGTTACAATTAGTGAAATTTTAGGAAGGAAAGCATTCAGGACGTATGTTTCATGGCCATGTCACCAGAAATATTATTGCTAGTGTCTGATTTATCAACAATCTGCTAGAGGGATGATGTTCTTTTCTGAATTTTTAGAGAGTGGGAGGAAGACTTAAGCAGTTTGATGTGGCCAGAGACTGATTTATGTCTTTATTATATTGCTTCCCATAACAGTCAAATAACTTTGTGCAGGAAAAAAGGGGGGAAGGAGTCATTGTACAGTATAATCACTATAAAATATGCTATGTCTCTTTACATGATTTCTCAATGTGAAGTTCTGTGTGACATTTAGAACTGCAGTTGGACTTTCAGTTCTGCTGAAATCACAATTCTCAGGTACACCCTGTGGCTTTGCAACCACAAAGAGATGGCATAGAGCAGAGGAGAAGATATCTTGGGGGTGGAAGCATGTGAAATCCTGTGTTTTTTTCTTCACAGCTAATGAGCAAAAATAAACGCCACCCTGACACTTGAGGTTTTGACTCAAATATGAGTACTGCGGGCTCAAAGGATAACACTGAAATCCACCTTAGGCCTGTTACTGACCACGTGTGTCGCGTATGATGTGTTTTAGGAATAGGGCTCCACAACCAGGGACAAGCTTAACTCAGACTACACTGTAGCTTAGGAGAACGTGCTTGCCAGGATCCTGAATGCACTTATACCAGCCAGGGCTGGGTCAAGAGAGTATCATTTGGTCCAAAGAGAGAAGGCAAAGGCTATTTTAAGAACAATATGGTTCGGGGGGATCTCTGGGAAGTTTATAAGTTGTCAGAGAACATAAAATTTGCTCTACACATATAATTAAAATACAGGGTAACTGAATTCATGTGTAAGCCAGAGGAGAGCAGAATGGAGCCAGGGCATCATAATAAGCATTCTGGTTGAAGTGAAAAGCAATTTGTGGTGGGCCTTTCAAATTCCTACTTCAGCGGACCGACTTGGAAAGCTCACAGAGTCTTCCTGGCTGGGCAGACTTACTTGCAGAGTTCTTTCATTTCCTACTCCCAGCCCACCACCCCCCAACCAAAAAAACACCTCTAAAAATAGCAGTGGGGTTTGGTTTTGTTTCTTTCTGCAGGACAAATCACACAGTTCTATAAATGATGAATGCCTATTTCTTGAGAGCAAACAGCTAAGTCAGACAGTAATCTGCATTCCTGTTCATAATGGGTGAGGGAGGGAACTAGGCCCTAAACCCCATCTCCTCCCACACTTCCACTGTGCCTATCAAATTCCAAAGCATATTTTAAAAGCAGATTTATGAAATGGAGACAGTGAAATGGGGGAAGGGGACTTTACAAAAAAAAAAAAAAAGCTCACTAACTCTCATAGAGCTTGCCATTCTTCGGACCAAACATTTGCCCACTGGACAGAATTATTCACTTTGTCCCAGGAGAGTATGGTGTCAGGAACGAGCTGTCCTCCCGTACAGATGGGTTCATGCAGATGGCTCCACTGTTAACCATGCTACATGCTACTGCAAATTGGTGGGTCTCCTACGTCAGCAAGACTTGGCACCACATAGAACTATTTGACTGTTATTTCTAATAAGCCCTATAAAATAGATCCCTCACAGTCACAGACCAAATTTAGAATGTGGTTGGCCACAGGAGAGAGAGAAAAATACAAACAGATTAGTAAAGAATAAAGGGTCCTCCACATGGTTTTGTATTTAAAATGATCTGTAAAAAGGACAATCAAGCAAAAACTCCTAGATGTGGACCATTGACTCCAGAATCTCAATGTCCAAACATTCTGGGGAGGACAGTCTCCCTTCCTTTTAAGTGAACTATTAGCTTAAACTATAATCCATACTGAACTGCAGAACATTCGAGTAGAAAGGGCTCTAGATCTCATCTAGACTACTATCATCATTTCCCCTCCTGGGGGAAAAAACATCCAAAGATACAGGGCAGACAGCTTGCAAAACTACAGCCCAGCCCTCTGTTCTGGAAGCAGAGTAGCACGATTAAGACACAAGCGTGGGTTCAGGATCAGAGAGCTGTGGTGTCAGATTCCAGCTCTGCCACATCCTAGCTGTCACTTAACCTCTCAAAGCCTCCATTTCTGGCTGTCAGGTCAGGATAACAAGATCAAGGTCAGCAAAGGCCGCTCAGCCGTAATTGTGGCACCAGCCCCTGCAAAGGTGGAATTCATAATGGGAAAAGTGTTTGAATTGGGTAAGATGAGAAGAGCAGGGAAAATTTAAATAAATAACTTTTAGTGGATTGGCAGGAAAGGGGGGAAAAACAAAACATCAAATATTCTGGTGCTGAAGTTTTCCCCAGAATCCTGGGGTTTCTAAAGCCTATCTTCTAAGACCAGAGGGGTGAAGAGAGGCTGAGAGCATAGGATTCCAGGACCCCACCCGCTATCTTACCCCTATGTCCTCCTTCAACCAAAGTAGCTTTGTAACTTTCTCATATTGGGCTTCCCAGGTGGTGCCAGAGGTAAAGAATCTGGCTGCCAATGCAGGAGACCCAAGATATGTGGATTCAACCCCTGGAGTAGGAAGCAGCAACTCATTCCAGTATTCTTGCCTGGAAAATTCCATGAACAGAGAAGCCTGGGGGGCTACAGTTGATGGAGTTGCAAAGAAAGAGTCGTACATGACTGAGCATGCATGCCATGCTGTGACATTTTGGGCTTCTGAGCTACATCCCATTGGAGAAGATATATACATATCACCCTCCCACCCCTATCCTAAAATGTTAGTGGGGAAACAGCACTGAAATGGAAAAGCTGGGCAGCCTCCGACAAGTCACCTACCATCTCTGCATCTCACATCTAACATGAGAGTTTGGACCAATAGTCCTTTTGGTCTCCTTTTGGAGTCTCATCTCTTTCCCCTTAATGAGCAGCCCCCACCCTGCAATGAGAGAGGCACTTTCCCTTCTTGATGGAGAGAAGTCAGTAGACTGAGACCCACACCCCTCATCATTCACTCCTCCACGCCAAGGGGAGGTTTAGCCTACCCAGCTCTCCTTCCCCTGACCACTCTGAAAGGAGAGAAGGAGGGAAGTCAAAATGAACCAGGTGTTTCTTTCTTCTTCCTAATTCACACTGCTGCTGCTGCCAAGTCCCTTCAGTCGTGTCCGACTGTGTGCGACCCCATAGACGGCAGCCCACCAGGCTCCCCCATCCCTGGGATTCTCCAGGCAAGAACACTGGAGTGGGTTGCCATTTCCTTCTCCAATGCGTGAAACTGAAAAGTCAAAGTGAAATCGCTCAGCCGTGTCCGACTCTTAGCGACCTCATGGACTGCAGCCCACCAGGCTCCTCCGCCCATGGGATTTTCCAGGCAAGGGTACTAGAGTGGGGTGCCACTGCCTTCTCCGAATTCACACTAGACCCCCAAATATTGTCCCAGTGAGGGGAGAAGTGGTTCTGAATCAGCCCTCGGGGATGAGAAGCAGCTTTGAGTCATCCTGAGGATGCTCGTCATCAAGTGCCGGCTGCCTGTGTTTGTTGAACTCGGAGACTTGAATAATATTGTGCACTTTATCTTTATAGCCTCTTTTATGCTAACAGGCCTAGGGGTAGCAAAACAGGGCAATGTACTGCAGTCTGCTAAAAGCTTTGCCATTTGATTGCTTCATAATTCCACCATTCATCTAATTTGGAGTGCACATTCGTGCCACAAACCTGTCTGTCACCCTTAACAAGCTCTTTGGTACAGACCGGAACAATCCCCCATAATGTAAACAGCCTTCTCCTTCAGCAGAGAAAGAAAGCACACAACACATTTTTAACACTCACAGATGTAATTGCTTTGGACTTTCCCACCCATGGTATTGGATTTCTCAATTCCCAGGACTCCTCATCAACGGATAGCTTTTAAAACATTCTTGTCCCTATTCTTTCTTCAAAGCTACTTCAGGCACATTTTCTTAACACCTTCTGTGCACAAGCCACCACAGCAGACAAAGCAAGCAATGGGACTCTCTGTTAACGATCTGGGCTTTGCTTCTTCAAGAAGCCAGTGTCTGAAGGAGTAAGACACATGTGATTTTGCCTTCAGATCTTCCACCCAGTAGCTGTGTGACCCTTAAAAGTTAATCATCCTCCTCCATCTAAGTTTTCTCATTTGCAAAGTGTGGCTCCAGATATTATCTTCTATAAATTAATACAGATCAATAGGGTAATATATGAGTATGTGTATACACATATGTGTGTGTGTATGTATCATCCCATTCCATAACTTCCCACTGCACTCCCTGCCCCAGTCACTCTTTACCTCATAAACATAATACCAAAGACACAACCCAAGGAAAAAAGGGAGTGAGGGAGAGTTAGAGGAAGTCAAGGGTTTACCACCAAATACATGTGGATTCCCTTTCAGTTCTTCAAGTGCTTCCCTAAAGATCAAGACCCTTCTTCCATTAACAAAATCCCCTAATTTGTACTATGTGATAGCTGACAAAATTGAATTGAAGAAGGATAGAGAGTAGATCATACCATATTGCCATCTATCTGTGTAAAATGTCAAATGTCTCTAAGAATAGAAACTGGGTGAAATAAAGAAAATTCTCAAAAGAGACCTACTAAGTCACATGGGAGAAAGTGAAGGTATGTCAAATCAAAGATGACAATGTAAATACTGTTTCAAAGTTAACCATCAGCTTGATTGATTTATTTCACTGTTTTGATGAGGCTCACTATTGGTTTGTTATCATAAAAAAGCAAATGGTATATTGCAAATTCTGTGAGCATCATGGGACCATTTCTTAATTATAGCCATCACAGTGGGCCAATAAGGGAAGAAACTCCTTCTTGAATGAATGTGTAAAAAAAAAATGATAATAAATGATATTGAAAAAACGGGGCCCTGAACAGCATCTTTATTTTCTGGAAATATTCAGTGCTGACAAAATAATGAATGAGATAATGAAATAAGTGGATAAATGACTGTAGGAGAACAAAGTGACCAAAAGACTTAATGCGTTTTTGAGCCTGGAGGCAGGTATTTTAAGGAAACTAAGAAGATGACACCATCCTTATGGCAGAAAGTGAAGAGGAACTAAAAAGCCTCTTGATGAAAGTGAAAGAGGAGAGTGAAAAAGTTGTCTTAAAGCTCAACATTCAGAAAACGAAGATCATGGCATCTGGTCCCATCATTTCATGGGAAATAGATGGGGAAACAGTGGAAACAGTGTCAGACTTTATTTTGGGGGGCTCCAAAATCACTGCAGATGGTGATTACAGCCATGAAATTAAAAGACGCTTACTCCTTGGAAGGAAAGTTATGACCAACCTAGATAGCATATTGAAAAGCAGAGACATTACTTTGCCAACAAAGGTCCATCTAGTCAAGGCTATGGTTTTTCCAGTGGTCATGTATGGATGTGAGAGTTGGACTGTGAAGAAAGCTGAGCACCGAAGAATTGATGCTTTTGAACTGTGGTGTTGGAGAAGACTCTTGAGAGTCCCTTGAACTGCAAGGAGATCCAACCAGTCCATTCTGAAGGAGATCAGCCCTGGGATTTCTTTGGAAGGAATGATGCTAAAGCTGAAACTCCAGTACTTAGGCCACCTCATGTGAAGACTTGACTCATTGGAAAAGACTCTGATGCTGGGAGGGATTGGGTGCAGGAGAAGGGGACAACAGAGGATGAGATGGCTGGATGGCATCACTGACTCGATGGACGTGAGTCTGAGTGAACTCTGGGAGTTGGTGATGGACAGGGAGGCCTGGCATGCTGCGATTCATGGGGTCGCAAAGAGTCAGACACGACTGAGCAAGTGAACTGAATTGAAGAAGCTAATACAGGTCAAAGAATTGTTTGTGTGTTTTGTTTCATTCTGGTTTAGATCTGCTGGAGACTTCAATTATAAATTTTCTTATCTGTCATTCCTACCAAACCAAAAGATCCTAGAGATTGTTTCACAGGCCTCAGAGCCAGGATCAGTCTGCAGGAGCATTTAATCATGATGACGACAAAGACTACAATAAGAGTAGTAAGAACAATAGCTATTATAGCTGAAATAATAACAGTTAACATTTATTCAGGTCTTACTATGTTCGGACATATTTCTAAAAATTAAATGTACGTGTATATTTAATGTTTACAAAATCCCTCTATAAAGATAATATTCATTCTCCACCGTTTGTAGAATCAGCTTAATGTCTTTTTGTTCTTGATAATACACAATTACTTTTCAACTTACTATTCCACTGCCAAGGGCCACGACTGTCTGCCTTGGATCGTAGCAAGTCTGCTATAGACAAAGGACTGCAGCAGGAAGAGGGCAAACCTGACAGAGAGGAACGAGAAAACCAACTTTCTGTGCCCTAGAAGTCATGAAGCCAACATCTAACTGGGCGGGGGGTGGGGAGGGGGCTATTCCTAAGTAGATGGAGAGTGTGTAATTTTTTTTTCTCATGTGCTTATTTATAAATTCCAAAATATGTAAACAAAAAACTGAAGAACCATTTTTTTCAAAGAAAGAAATATGCTACAGTCCATGACATGAATTTGAATCAACAGTAAAATATATGGTGTCCAGACATATTACAACCACTGTCAAACACACATACAAAGAACACAAGGAATAATGTCATTACAAACACTGGCCAGGAACTCAAGAATTACTTTATTTTTCTGTCCAGTTTGAGGCCTGAATTCTCTAGGCCCTGAAAATGGTAATAAAAATGATTTTTGGAAAGAAAAACAAAACTCTCTAGGAAGGTTAAGAAAGCTGGGATGAAGGAAAATAAGAGAGGCAACCTATTAACTGAATTCAAGTGTATGAAACTTGTCATAAAAATGACATGGACCAGCTGTTCAATATCCCCATTTAGGACAAAACAAAACAAGTCTCACTTGGCAGTGAGAGTTTGGTGTGCAATGAGATGATCTTCTTAAAGATAAATGTGATAGACATGGAAAGTTCATAGCTCTCTCTCCCTAGAAATATTTAAATCTAATATAAACAGGCGGCTCTTTGGAGGTCTGCATGGAATAGTTTTACATGGAGCCTGACAAGTTCCAATCTTGCAATTCTAACCTTCCTCTGATGGACTCAATCTATTACATTAGAGCTGGGATGGAACACTTTTCATGTAGGGTATGAGTAAAACAAGCTTCTCCATGATGTGCTTGAAAGTTAACTCAATTGCAACCATATTAACAGTCCATAGCTGAAACAGCTGACCAAAATGTAGGCTCCTCCAAAATGTTCCCTCTAAAAGAAACTTTGTAACAGAAACTATTTTAGAATAATACTGAACCACCGCTCATGTCTTTTCTCTTGCTGAACTATATTAAAAACTAGAATTGTAATTGGACATGGTAGAGTCATTCAACTGGAACCCATCAAGTTGATTTCGCCAAAACCCTGGTATTTTAGTTTCCTTTTTGGGGGTAAATTAAAAGAACATCCATGTTCCTGCACAAATAAACTCAATAGATCTAGTTTCTTATGTTTCCTGTGTGTGCAGTATTTATTTAATGAATACTCATTAAACATATAACAACGGGCCAAATACTTATGTGATACTTTACAATACTTAAAAGAATGTTCCTCTATAAATCTTATCTGATCTTTATAACAACAATGCTAAGCATATATATTATTATTTTAATGACTCTGAAATTAGGGTGCAGAAAAGTTAAGTGACTTGCTCGTGTCCTCTCAGCTAGTAAGCATTAAGGACTAAAACGGCTGAGGCCATGTGGCTAATCTTTCAAGTCTCTTGTTATTTCACCATTCTGTCCTACTGTCTCCATCTTTTAAGGGTTTACAGCATAGCTGGTGACATGCAGTTCGCAAATTAGAGAATATTAATATCAAATAATTCCATGAAGTAGAAGTGTTAGTCGCTCAGGTGCATGAAACTCTTTGTGACCCAATGGACTGTAGCCTGCTAGGCTCTCCTGTCTATGGAATTCTCCAGGTGAAAATACTGAAGTGGGCAGCCATTTCCTTCTCCAGGGGTTCTTCCCAACCCAGGGATCGATCCTGGGTTTCCTGCATCGCAGCAGATTGTTTACCACCTGAGCCACCAGGGAAGCCCAAATAATTCCATAAGGCTATGCAAAAGTCACAGGAATATATAACCAACTCTTTGTGACCCCATGAACTGTAGCCCACCAGGCTCCTCTGTCCATGGAATTCTCCAGGCAAGAATACTGGAGTGGGTTACCATTCCCTTTTCCAGGGGATCTTCCCGATCCAGGGATCGAACCCAGGCCTCCCGCATTGCAGGCAGATGCTTTACCACCTAAGCCACCAGGGAAGCCCTTATAAACAAATGGTTAAATAATGGCATAAATCACAAGGGCTCCCAGAATTTAGAAAATGAAGCAGTCACGATGGCCAGAGAAGTCCAGGAGTGACAAAGGAATGGGACTTGATATCCTGGAGTATGAATAAAGTTTTATAGATTAAGCAGTGAAGAGAAAAAGTTTCAAATAAAGGAAAGACCAGAACCATTGGGTGGGAACATCAGTGGGAGTTTCAGAGGATCATGAAGAGATTTGCAGGAGTTGCCATGTTTGCATAGTCAATAGGGTGTATGATAGAATTGGGGAGAACGTTGGAGGTAGAATTAATATTGACTAAATACCATTCTCTAGGCACTTGAAAAGTCTGATATTACTTATTTCTCTACCCTAGAAGTGGTTATTATCCCTATTCTTCAGATGGGGTAACAGATTTCAGCCATGCTAAGTGGCTTGTTGAAGATAGCTTGGCTTCTTTGGTGCATTTTAAAACAGTGGCCACAACTGCTTCTATATGGAAAGCACATCTATTTTCAATATACCTTTACCTCTCCTTCCAAAGAGAGGTGCAAAATATAAATTGGTGCAACCACTATGGAGAACAGTATGGAAGTCCCTTAAAAAAACTGAAAATAGAGATTCCATACGATCCTGCAATTTCACTCCTTGACATATATCTAGAAAAGATGAAAGTTCTAATTTGAAAAGATAAATTCATCCCACTGCTCATAGCAACACAATTTACAATAGCAGACATGAATACACCCTAAATGTCCACAGATAGATGGATAAAGAAGTTTAGGTGTGTATGTGCACATTCATATATAGATGGAATATTACTAAGCCATAAAATATAATGAAATAATGCCATTTTCAGGAACACGGATAGACATAGACATTATACTAAGTGAAGTAAGTGAGACAGAAACACAAATATCAGATGATACCACTTATACATGGAATCTAAATAATAATGGAAATGAAATTACTTACAAGACAGAACTAGGTTCACAGACATAAAAACAAACTTACTGTCACCAAAAAAGATAAAGTGGGGGATGAAGTTCAGTTCAGTCACTCAGTCTTGTTCCACTCTTTGAGACCGCATGGACTGCAGCACACCAGGCTTCCCTGTCCATCACCAACTCCTGTAGCTTACTCAAACTCATGTCTATTAAGTTGGTGATGCCATTCAACCATCTCATCCTCTGTCGTCCCCTCCTCCTCCCACCTTCAATCTTTCCCAGCATCAGAGTCTTTCAAATGAATCAGTTCTTCACATCAGGTGGCCAGTGTATTGGAGTTTCAGCTTCAGCATCAGTCCTTCCAATGAATATTCAGAAATGATTTTCTTTAGGATGAATTGGTTGGATCCCCTTGCAGTCCAAGAGACTCTCAACTCTCCAACACCATAGTTCAAAAGCATCAATTCTTTGGTGCTCAGCTTTCTTTAAAGTCCAACTCTCACATCCATACATGACTACTGGAAAAACCAGGGCCTTGACAAGACAGACATTTGTTGGCAAAGTAATGTCTCTACTTTTTAATATGCTGTCTAGGCTGTCATAGCTTTTCTTCCAAGAAGTAAGGGTCTTTTAATTTTGTGGCTGCAGTCATCTTCTGCAGTGATTTTGGAGCTCAAAAAAATAACAGTCTGTCACTATTTCCACGGTTTCACCATCTATTTGCCATGAAGTGATGAGACCAGATGCCATGATCTTAGTTTTCTGAATGTTGAGCTTTAAGCCAACTTTTTCACTCTTCACTTTCATCAAGAGGCTCTTTAGTTCTTTGCTTTCTGCCATAAGGGTGGTGTCATCTGCATATCTGAGGTTACTGATATTTCTCCTGGCAATCTTGATTTCAGCTTGTGCCTCATCCACACCAGCGTTTTCATGATGTACTCTGCATATAAGTTAAATAAAGAGGGTGATAATATACAGCATTGACATACTCCTTTCCTGATTTTGAACCAGTCTGTTGTTCCATGTACAGTTCTAACTGCTGATTCTTGACCTGCATACAGATTTCTCAGGAGGCATTTCAGGTGGTCTGGTATTCCCATCTCTTTCAGAATTTTCCAGTTTGTTGTGATCCACATAGTCAAAGGCTTTGACATAGTCAAAAAAGCAGAAAGTAGATGTTTTTCTGGAACTCTCTCGCTTTTTTGATGATCCAGTGGATGTTGGTAATTCGATCTCTGGTTCCTCTGCCTTTTCTAAAACCATGTTGAACATCTGGAAGTTCATGGTTCACGTACTGTTAAACCATAGGCTTGGAGAATTTTGAATATTACTTTACTAGTGTTTGAAATGAGTGCAATTGTGTGGTAGTTTGAACATTCTTTGGCATTGCCTTTCTTTGGGACTGGAATGAAAACTGACCTTTTTCAGTCCTGAGGCCACTGCTGAGTTTTCCAAATTTGCTGGCATTTTGAGTGCAGCACGTTCACAGCATCATCTTTCAGGATTTGAAATAGCTCAACTGGAATTCCATCACCTCCACTAGCTTTGTTCTTAGTGATGCTTCCTAAGGTGCACTTGACTTCGCATTCCATGATGTCTGGCTCTAGGTGAGTGATCACACCATTGTGTGATGAAGATCTTTTTTGTTTAGTTTTTCCAGAGACAATTTAGGAGTTTGGGAATAACATATACACACACTGGGGTGCTCTTCCCTTGGGCACCTAAAGAGTTTGGTAAATATTTTGGTGTTGAATGGTTAAAATAGTGTTAATTGAAATCTTTTTGAATATGGTTTGGGTTTGAAGATAGATTATGGTATAAATTTATTGGCTGTTATTTAAATGAAAAAAATTACAATGCATTATAATGTTTGTTCTAATCAAGTAATGCTTGAAGATTGAATTTCACACTGCAAATGTGGTGCACACATTTATTTCTGAATGAGACTTTGTGTCCCAGCTGTTGAAATATTTGTGGGAAGGTGAAAGATTTGTGGACTAATAGATATCTGTGGCAGTGCATAAGCTTAATACAGTAAAAGATGTTTTCACTGAAAAGACAAATCATTTCATTTTTCATATATACACAGTCATTCTGGGTTACACTTATGCAAAACATCCACCCAAGAAGGATCTCTGACAGTGGGAAAGAGATATCTGGGAAAGAAAACCCATTTCTCCTCTGGAAACACAAAAATTGGAAAAGCAGAATTTTGGACAACTCTCAAGATGCTAGCTGAGAGTACATCAAATATTTCCAAGAAATTACTAGATTATCATGAAATACTATTTTTGCTTGTGGCAGAAATAAGAATACACAAATGGGTTTTTAAACAAGGTAGTTACCTGTTTCTTTAAAAATTATGCAGATTTAACCCAACCAGTATGCTGAAGAAGTTGAAGTTGACCAGTTCTACGAAGACCTACAACACCTTCTAGAACTAACACCCAAAAAGGATGTCTTTTTCATTATAGGGAGACTGGAATGTAAAAGCAGGAAGTCAATAAATACCTGGAATAACAGGCAAATTTGACCTTGGAGTACAGAATGAAGCAGGGCAAAGGCTAATAGAGTTTTGCCAAGAGAATGCACTGGTCATAGCAAACACCCTCTTCCAAAAACACAAGAGAAGACTCTTTACATGGACATCACCAGGTGGTCAATACTGAGATCAGATTGATTATATTCTTTGCAGCCAAAGATGGAGAAGTTCTATACAGTCAGCAAAAACAAGACTGGGAGCTAACTGTGGCTCAGACCATGAACTCCTTATTGCCAAATTCAGATATAAACTGAAGAAAGTAGGAAAACCCACTAGAACATTCAGGGATGACCTAAATCAAATCACTTAAGATTATACAGTGGAAGTGACAAATAGATTCAAGGGATTAAATCTGATAGATAGAGTGCCTGAAGAACTACAGACGAAGGTTCATGACATTGTACAGGAGACAGGGATCAAGACCATCTCCAAGGAAAAGAAATGCAAAAAGGCAAAATGCTTTGCTGAGGAGGCCTTCTAAATAGCTGTGAAAAGAAGAGAAGCAAAAGGCAAAGGAGAAAATAAAAATATACCCATTTAAATGCAGAGTTCCAGAGAATAGCAAGGAAAGGTAAGAAAGCCTTCCTCAGCAATCAATGCAAAGAAACAGAGGAAAACAATAGAATGGAAAAGACTAGTGATCTCATCAAGAAAATTAGAGATACCAAGGGAAAATTTCATACAAATATGGGCACAATAAAGGACACAAATGGTTTGGACCTAACATAAGCAGAAGATATTAAGAAGAGGTGGCAAGAATACACAGAAGAACTATACAAAAAAGATCTTCACAATCCTGATAATCATGATGATGTAATCACTCACCTAGAGCCATACATCCTGGAATGCGAAGTCAAGTGTGCCTTAAGAACAAAGCTAGTGGAGGTGATGGAATTCCAGTTGAGCTATTTCAAATCCTGAAAGATGATGCTGTGAACGTGCTGCACTCAAAATGCCAGCAAATTTGGAAAACTCAGCAGTGGCCTCAGGACTGGAAAAGGTCAGTTTTCATTCCAGTCCCAAAGAAAGCAATGCCAAAGAATGTTCAAACTACCACACAATTGCACTCATTTCAAACACTAGTAAAGTAGTATTCAAAATTCTCCAAGCCTATGGTTTAACAGTACGTGAACCATGAACTTCCAGATGTTCAACATGGTTTTAGAAAAGGCAGAGGAACCAGAGATCGAATTACCAACATCCACTGGATCATCAAAAAAGCGAGAGAGTTCCAGAAAAACATCTACTTCTGCTTTATTGACTATGTCAAAGCCTTTGACTGTGTGGATCACAACAAACTGTGGAAAATTCTGAAAGAGATGGGAATACCAGACCACCTGAAATGCCTCCTGAGAAATCTGTATGCAGGTCAAGAATCAGCAGTTAGAACTGTACATGGAACAACAGACTGGTTCAAAATCAGGAAAGGAGTATGTCAATGCTGTATATTATCACCCTCTTTATTTAACTTATATGCAGAGTACATCATGAAAATGCTGGTGTGGATGAGGCACAAGCTGAAATCAAGATTGCCAGGAGAAATATCAGTAACCTCAGATATGCAGATGACACCACCCTTATGGCAGAAAGCAAAGAACTAAAGAGCCTCTTGATGAAAGTGAAGAGTGAAAAAGTTGGCTTAAAGCTCAACATTCAGAAAACTAAGATCATGGCATCTGGTCTCATCACTTCATGGCAAATAGATGGTGAAACCGTGGGAACAGTGACAGACTTATTTTTTTGAGCTCCAAAATCACTGCAGAAGATGACTGCAGCCATAAAATTAAAAGACGCTTATGTCTTTGAAGAAAAGCTATGACCAACCTAGACAGCATATTAAAAGCAGGCACATTACTTTGCCAACAAATGTCTGTCTTGTCAAGGCCCTGGTTTTTCCAGTAGTCATGTATGGATGTGAGAGTTGGACTTTAAAGAAAGCTGAGCACCAAAGAATTGATGCTTTTGAACTGTGGTGTTGGAGAAGACTCTTGAGAGTCCCTTGGACTTCAAGAAGATCCAACCAGTTCATCCTAAAGGAAATCAGCCTTGAATATTCATTGGAAGGACTGATGCTGAAGCTGAAACTCCAATATTTTGACCACCTGATCCAAAGAACTGACTCACTGGAAAAGACCCTGATGCTGGCACTGATTGAAGGCGGGAGAAGAAGGGGACAACAGAGGATGAGATGGTTGGCTGTCATCACCATCTCAATGTACATGAGTTTGTGTAAGCTATGGGAGTTGCTGATGGCCAGGGAAGCCTGGCATGCTGCAGTTCATGGCATCTCAAAGGGTTGGACACCATTGACTGACTGAACTGACTGAACACAATCACAGTTCTTTATAGCATAAGTTTTAAGCAATCCAAGATTTTAAGTAACTTATCCAAAAGTCCATCAACTGTTGGAATTAATATTTGAACCCAGGACATCTGATTTCTAAATCAGTATGTTTGA
Source organism: Capricornis sumatraensis (assembly GCF_032405125.1). Lineage (NCBI taxonomy): Eukaryota > Metazoa > Chordata > Mammalia > Artiodactyla > Bovidae > Capricornis > Capricornis sumatraensis. The sequence continues at coordinate 38,554,169 of NC_091074.1, read as the reverse complement.
CCAGTGTCCATATGAGTACACATACACACATCAAAGAGAAAGAAAGAGAAATGATACATACATACATACTACATATAGACGTACAAACATACATAATGCCGCTGATTGACCAAATTACCTTTTTGTTCTTTAAATTTCTAAGACTTTGGACTGTTCTTTAGACAGGCATCTCTGCTCTGTCTTCCTTTGATAACAGTACTCGGATTTTTCTCTTAAGGAAAAAAAAAAAAAGAAAAACCTTCTCCTAAATGAACTTAAGACTGACTTCTACTCCAGCTCCAAGAAAATGATAGCTTCAGTCCAGGCCAGAGAACTGCATCCCCTGGCCACAGAGTTGGTTCCTGTTTGTACAAATGAACTAATCCATGCCAGACCCAGTGAGATGTTTTCTAGCACACTGAAAAGAAAAAAAAAGTTCTCTTTCTACCCAGACATGAAATTGGAAGGCACTAATGCAGTCATCATACCAACATATGGAGTCTGAGAAGGAAGCAAGACTTAGAAAGAGCAGAGATGATTCAAAGATAGAAATGGATCAACTCCTAAGGACTTTGAGTCCCTCAGTGCTGCCATGGAGAAGGAAATGGCAACCCACTCCAGTATTCTTGCCTGGAGGACTCCCTAGACAGAGGAGCCTGGCGAGCTATAGTCCATAGGTTCACAAAGAGTCTGACATGACTGAAGTGACTTAAGACTGAAGCAACTTAACAATGCAGGCATGGCCAAAGCCAATCCTACCCCTACCCCACATGTATTGTAAACTTGTAGAACACTTTTTTTATGTGCACCAGTTTTGACTATTTTCTATTACCTCCAACAGCAGGAATCCCAAGAGGTACAGTTCCCCCTTCCAAGGAAGACAGAATAGAAGAGGGACGGACAGACCAGCTTCGATCAGAAAAGTAGAGCTCAGAATCTAAGTCAGGGGCACAGGGCAGAAAATGAGATTTCAGGGGCTGACAAGAAAGTATTAAGTCCTTCCAAAACCTCAGGTTGTCCACTGTGTAGTGAGGCAAGGGCTCATCCCTCCCTCCAAGGTCTCCATCTTTATGTTCCTGGAGTTTCGATAAATAGCAGGGAGCTCAAAAATCCTTATTGAGAAGTTAAGGAGCAACATCAAGGAGCAAAAGCTTTGCTTGCTGTGCAGTACTTTTTTCCCTTTTCTCCCTCTCCCTCACACACATACACACATCCACACATACATGTAAACACATACAGATCCATGCAACACTCAGACCTCAGTATAAAGAAAGTTTGCGAGGAAACACCACACCCTTCCTGTTTCTCTCTTCTATCTCCACGTTATCCATAGGAAAATCTCTCCATATCATGAGGGCTGTAACATCATCCAGGCTAAATCTGGAAATTGCAGAGCTGAGGCTGAAATAGACACTACACCCTTAACTCAATCTCACTGAATCTTTTTAAAACAAAATAAAGGAAAGGACAAAGACACATCATACTAGGTCACCTAAGAATGGTCGCCTAAGTAAACCATTGAGATGGGCTGGTCTGTCTTTTGTCAGTGTGGGCACAGACTCAGATGGTGCTGTCAGTGTACTTTGGTGGGGAGTTGTCACTGGCTACAAAAACAAGGCATATCTTTTTGCAGCAGCATTATTATACACACACACACATACACACACACACCACATCAATGCTTTCTGGCTTTTCTATTGCCCTGTCTCAGAAAGATACAAAAAGATTTCAACTTAAAGAGGAAATGCCATCTCCAAGCCTCAGACTACCTTTTCTCTTACCTTTAGTCTCTGAGACTTCAAACAGAAACTGAGGTCAACAAAACCCAAGAAGCCAGGGCCATTGCCTTGCAAGGGTTAAAACTAGATCAAAATCAAATGGCACGCTGCACCACGTCTTCTGCATGACTGATACTGCAATCGATCTGCAGCGGTTCATTTTCTCTCTGGAATCTCTGCCTACTGAGAACAAATACAAACACATGTGGAACCAATAGGAAGCAGACGAAGGGCTTTAAGAGGGCTGGACCAACCTGTGTCAGAGAGTGCTCACTTAGCAGATGGGGCAATTAATAAAGAGTCAAGCGGGATGACTGTCAAGGTAGCTTGAAGTGCTAACAATCCTCTTTTGTCTGCCCGCTGCAGAGTACAGATGGATGCAGATTCAGAATAAGAACTGCATTGTGCCCCAGTTCCCCCCGTACCATGCCCCAGGACGAACAGAGGCCCAGGTGTCTGACACCTCCCATATTCTAGACAAACATGATACTGATTCTTGCTCCCTGCTAGCATTTGAAGTGCTGACGTGACTGCTAATCTGAGGGAAATAAGACTTTCTAAGTAAATTGGCCTTTCAAAACTATCTGAAAAGGGAGGATTTGCCATCAAAGCATTGACGGTTTGTGTGCACACCTCACTACCCATTGATTCCAATTGCAAATACAGGATTCTTGCCCTTTAGCCAACAGCTATGGGTGACTGAAGTCACTTAAGACTGAACCTCCAGCAGGTGCCACTCTATTTTTTTTTTTAAGGTGGAGAAATGAGTGTAATGGTCCCATGAGGGCAGAGGAGGTCACAGTGTGACTCTTGGTGTTTCAGTGAATTTCCAGCTCAGTTCATTGCATTCTGCCTGAATTGCTCACCTTTGTTCTTCTTGGCTCCCCCAGCTACTGCCATCACAGACTGTAACCACTTCCTCTCTAAAACGGGCCCAGACAATGGAAATGTGTCTGTCACTCCCAAGGCAGCTGAGAGTGTGTTCTGTTGCCGAAGCTCAAGGCCAATACAGAGCAATCTGGTTGGCTCCCAAGTTAAATGCCAACTCTCATAAATTCCTTTCCCACATAATCCCTTTCCCATAGACATCAGAATGGGGCTTCCCAGGTGGCACTAATTTTAAAGAACCTGTCTCCCAGTGCAGGAGACATAAGACACTCAAGTTCAGTCCCTGGGTCAGGAAGATCCCCTGGAGAAGGAAATGGCATCCCACTCCAGTATCCCTGTCTGGAGAATCCCATGGACATAGGAGCCTGATAGGCTACAGTTCATGGGATTGAAAACAGTCGGACACAATTGAAGCAACTTAGCCCACACGCAGACATCAGAATACCATGAGGAAAGAACACGTTAGTCATTCTCCTGTGAACTCTTTCTAAGCCTTTGTAATATGAGATGCCCTACAGCTGTGAACCATCCAGAGACCTTCTCTTGAAATTTCCCTTTTGCTCAATATTCAGGGGAATCAGGATCTGGAATTGGCTGGAAAAAAAATAAAGCTCATCTCCTCAGTTTATGAGAGATCACAGAACAATTACTAGACTGTTGTTTGTTGTCAGGCGACTGACTTTGCTAAAATTAAGATAGAAACTTTAATTAAATTCTACATACCTTTCTAGAGCTCCAGTGTCAGCTGGTTCCAAACTTCAGGTTTCAAGCCTATCAAAATACAGTTAAGTTTTTAAGCTGAAGGGCAACTTCTTAATTCTATCAAGTCACTTGACTTAGAAGTGAGTGACAGAGAATCGAAGTGATGTGAGAAAAATAATCAGTCTAGAGACAGAATCCGCACAAGAGCAAGCCCACATCTCTTGACTAGACCCAAAAGACTAGTCCTCTCTCTTCCACATTATCCCATCTCCATCTCTAAGTAGATGATGACATTCTATTTTTTTTAAAACTCGCTAAATTTCACCCTTAGGCCCTGCACCTGTGCTTCTGGGGAGAAGGAGGGAGGAAACTGCTATGTCAATTCTTCTTTCAAAGAAAGGTTGAGAACAGTTCATCCACAGTTGTTCTGACAGAGCAATGTCCATATTTTTCCTCAGGTGACAAGCAGGGAGCAGAAATCAACTAGGTTCAGACCAGAGATCCTATCCTTTGTTAAAGATACCATGATAAAACAATATTGCCACAGGAAGAGTTGTATAGTTGTTTGGCTCACCTAACAATAAAATTCCTTCTGGTAAATTATTCACTATCCAATCTCTGCACTCCTCACTGGCTCCCCACGATTTGCAGAAGCCAGTTCTAACACCATGGCTTAGCACTCTGTTTAACATGAAATGATTTCTGCTTCCCTCCCTAGATATCTCACCTGTACTGGAAGTGTCGTGGACCAAGCGAGTTTTCTCTCTTCTCTACGACAGAGTTGAGACTATGTACATAAGCCAGAAATGACATTTTCCAGCATCTTCGGTAGCCTGGTATGACCTGAAATTAAGTCCTCCCAATGAGAGTAGAAAGGTCGTGTCACATCCAGGTGTGAGCTTTTTGAGTCCCTCTTGTACCAGATGCCAGAGGACACCAGCTGTGAGAGCAGGATCACAGGGAGAAGGTGAAATGTGGTTCAGTTGCAACAGAAGCTTCAGAAGATCTTACTGGGAGCTCTTCAGCTCTTCTAACTGGGTACACAGTCAGAATTCTCTGTCTTGAAGTAAGGGGAACTGGGCTTTGTGTCTTAGATGCATACTATCCCAGGGGAAGAGGCAATTAGTTGAGGGCAATTTCCTAAAAGGGGTTCAGCTGAGATATTTTTTTAGCCATCAACATTCCCAGTAGCTGGGAGAATGGGTGTTTGCATCCCACAGGGGGTGTCTGGGCTGTGGACTACAGCATTCACTACACTGCACACGAATCTGGTCTTTAACATCATGCCAAAACCATCCTTTCCTGATTTTGCACAGGTTGCTTTTCCATCTCAGCTCTTCTCCAGATAGCTAACTCCCACTTATTGCCCAAAACAGCACAAGTATTGGGTTAGCCAAAATTTCATTTGGATTTTTCTGGGAGTTGTCATGGAGAAACCAGGACAAGCATTTTGGCCAACCCAATACCTTCTCTTCCATCTTCCCTGACCTCCCTTAGATGACTTTGCTTTACTGCCTCTCCTTTCTATGCTCCCATTGTAACTTTTGCCATGATTTTATCACATGACACTGGAATAATAATTTAAGCTCACATTCAAGAGTATACTCCTTGAAGGAAAGTACAATGTTTAGACCTCTGACATTGATGTGTCACCTGACCTATAACAGGCACTCATCCAGTGTGACTCACAATAAATGTAAGTAAATGAATGAGTTAATAACTTAATGAATGTTCACATACGCTCTCATTTAATTCCAAAAAGAATTTGAGGCAGCCAAATTTCGAAAAACCCAACATACTGCAGCTTATGGAGTAGTAGTTGAAAATACACAAAACCTGGCAGAAATGCATGTCTCACTCCACAGAATGGTGTGCTATTGGGGTATAAATATGAGTCTTGGAAAAACCTTTATTTCAATGCTACAGATACCCAGATTGGTGACAGCAGGGTATCTTCTCACAAGGACAAGAGATCTCAGCCAATAGCACTTTCAAGAATGTGCAAGCAAAGAGTTAACAGTCTCACAGCTGCCTTTCATTGGAGGTGTTAATGAGGTGACAGGGGGAAGAGATTCTTAAATGAAATTGCCTTCACTCATTCCAGTTAAATTCCAGTACAATGGAAAGCCATGAATCTCTCTCCACACAGCCTCTTTCCCCACCCTCTTCTAATGGGCTCTGACCTTAGCTCTTGGTTGCATGCCTTGGAATGGTCCACTAAGAATCTGGAACTGCCCACTTGGTTTCCAAACCTCAGGTTGCCTTGGGGACATTACTATAATTTGGTTACCAGAGATACTTAGGTTAAGGGAAATGATTCAAAACATAATGCATGGTGTGATCGAACTGGGTTGTCATCTGAGCAATCAGAAACTCAGGCATAAAGTCATTCTGATGCACTTTCTGCTTGTTTATTCAGAAATGTTCTGTTTCTGTGGCATGAATCAGAAGTAAAGGGCAATATTTTGGAAGAAAAGGATCCGTAAGATACTGTCCAGACAGAATCTTTGAAAAAGTTCTCAAACATAGCCCAAAAAAACCCCAAAGAATCATTCCAAATGCAAGTTTATTGCATCCCACAATACCCCCATCATAACAGTTAGAGACAAAGACGCTACAGTGGGTAGATAGTGCTTAGGACACCAGTGATCTTGAGAAGACTACTCTTTCAAGAAACAGGTAAGTTGACATCACTATGATATAGAGAGAAGGTCTACAGTCTAGGGAGTCAGAGACATACTTACGGGACTTGGGCAAGCCATTCACCTCACTGACTCAGTTTCTCATCTCTAAAGTAGGGCTGATGATTCTACCTCAGGGAATTATTGCAAAGCTTAAATGGAATAAGATGTAGGAAGTATTTAAGACAAGACATAACACTATCATCAGCATCATCATTGTTACCATTCCTCATAACAATGAGGAAGAGCATTAGGCGAGGAATTCTCTATTCATCATAAATATACCATTTGTATGTCGAATACTAAAATATCTCATTGTACTATGAGTAGAAGCTGCTCAGTTTTCTCAGGACTAGCTAAAGCAAATATGAAGAGAAACCCTAGTTGTTCAACCAGGATGCTTCTCTCTTTTAAGAAATCACTTAATCTCTTTGAACCTTAGTTTCCTTAACAATTAAATGAGTCTCATAAGGTCTACCTCATAGGGTTTCTATGATGTTTAAATGAGCTAGCAGCTATAAAGCAGAGTACATTCTCTGGCCCAGAGTAAAGAGCTTTACTGTGATGGTCCTTGATGTTTTTCAATCACTCTCTAGTTATCACATTAGTCTTTATATGAGGATGCTGTTGAAGAATCCCCTATTTGGGGGAAACAAAAAAAAAATGAATGCCCTCACCACCTAATAACTGTTTGTTCCAGTGACAGACAACCTTCAATTTGACCACACTCCACTTTCTAGTGAATAGATTCACATTTCTTGAACAATGTATATTCCCATTCCTTACCAATAAATAAAATGTTCTCATGGTCATCAAAAATGGATAGAGGTTAGGAATATTCCATGGCAACAGCTTTGCAAATAACACACACACTTTACATAGCTGAGAGGAAGCATAAGAGATCTCTAGGCCAGTTATTTACTTTTCCACTTACACAAATCAAACAGACCACCCAAAAATTCAATAAAAACTAGGCTAGCAGAGGAACAGAGAAGGAACTGGCAACCCACACCAGTGTTCTTGCCTGGAGAATCCCAGAGACGGGGGAGCCTGGTGGGCTGCCGTCTATGGGGTCGCACAGAGTCGGACACAATTGAGGCGACAGCAGCAGCAGCAAAGGAACAACTTTTTAAAAAGGGATCAATAAGTTAGCAGAACTTTTGTCATACTCCAGTTTAATATTAAAAATAGAAGCAGCCCCTCTGTTCCTTCTGTTACATGTTTCTGTGAACATAAAAATGTTGTAAAATATAGTTTTTAAAAAAATAGGAAAGAGAACCAGATGAGTCTAGACATATTTCACAAGGAAACTGTAACTTCAAATTTGCCGTAAATAGTTTTTAATTTTGCAACAAGTTCAAACATGATATAAATGCACTTAACAATAAATAGTATCCTTGAAAATACTATGCATATTGGAAAAGCACTTGCACCCTTACTGTTTAACTTTATCCTCATGACAATCTTGTAAAACAAATGAGGAGAGCGTATCATGCCCCAATCTTCACACAGCTGGGAGTCGGGAAGATTAATAATAAGACCCAGGTAACAGCAAATTATTAGAAGGTTCAAAATTCTTCCAAATCTTATTACCTCTTACTCCACCAATATCACTTGTTGCATTTCACACAAAAGGAACACAACACAAGAATTCCATGCTGGAAGGGTTGGAGAAGCAGAATCGGCGAGAAGCAACATGAGTAGACAGTGATGACTATTCTTGTGGTTAGCGTTATTGGAAAGAGAAAAGAAGAATGGGGCTAGAAGAGAGGACGAGACGTTCTTAGAGTCTGGTGTGAGGTCTTGGTGCCAATTCACCATCCAAATACATGGTTTCTAAAGGAAACCCAATATTCATGCCTCGTGACATGTAACCCAGACTCTTTATTGATTTTTGACTTAGAATAAAAATACAGAAAAAGAAAAAATATTTTAAAACACGGTAACAGAGCAACAGAGGATATATAAGATTTAAAGGCATTCCTGAGGGAAAAAAATCATCCATGGCTCTCTCCTGCCTGTTACTGCAATCCCATTTGCTCCCTCGAGGGGACGGTGGCAGACCCCCATTCAGAAGGAGGACTAGTGCCCAGCAAAGCACTTTGGGAAGGTGGGGCTCTCTGGATGTACCACATTTCAGGATCTCTCTGACCTAGGAATAATGCAGTGTGGGAGGTCTGAATGATCTTAGTGAACCATATACCTCAAATACAAACATTTCTGGGGTGTTAACCATATATTCAAGCACAACCTGAAATTTTGAAAAATGTAGCCATAATGTTGAATAACTGGGGTTTTGAACAATTATAATTGACATTTACTGAGCTTGTGAAAATCACCTGGTCATGTCTGACTTTTTGCAGCCCCATGGAATTCTCTAGGCCAGAATACTGGAATGGATAGCCTTTCCCTCTTCCAGCAGATCTTCCCAACCCAGGGATCAAACCCAGGTCTTCCACATTGCAAGCAGATTCTTTACCTGCTGAGCCACAAGAGAAGCCCAAGAATACTGGAGTGGGTAGCCTATCCCTTCAACAGCAGATCTTCTCATCCCAGGGATCAAACCAGTGTATCCTGCATTGCAGGCAGATTCTTCCCCAACTGAGCTATCAGGGAAGCCCTTAGTAAACTTACTATTTGTCAAACACTTTACCAAGTGATTTTCTGGATCATTTCACTGAGTTCCTACCAAAGCTATAGTTACTTTTCCTATTTTAAAGATAAGGAAATTGAAGCTAAGAAGTTAAGTGTCTTACCCAAGGTCACACAACAAATGCACGGAGCAGTGATATGAACCCAGGCTGTTTAAGTCTAGAAACACATTTATAACCAGTGCTGATTTTTTCTATGCCACTGGGAGCCTGACATTTTTCTTCACTTTCTGTTCTAAACCCCTCAGTTCTCCTGCTTTTTTGGTCAAGGGTATAAAAGGTCAGAATTTGCTTCCTGATTATGTTATTCTCATAGACATCCTGTCAATTATAATTCTTTACACCAAACAGCAAGTAGCGCGTTTTTGGCACACAGTATAGTTTTTCCCAAAAGTAATGGTATATAACTGATGTGATTGGCTTGTATAGCAACTACCGTTTCATATATTTTGTTTTGTTTTTCTGTTGGTTTTTATTTCTCCTGGAAGAACGCAGTTCTAAACCATCATTACACTGCTGGCCTAGAAATCTGAGTTAGGGAATTATGAATACCAATTACAAAGGTGCCTGGTGCCAACTCAGGACTTTACAAAAAGATACTAATAAAAAACTAGAGAAAAGTATGATAAGATATGAAGATGAAATTCCAAGGTTTGATTGACTTCAACCAACCAGCTTTACATGGGTTTGTTTTGTTTTTGCTTTCCTCTCTCAATGTATGTTTGTTTCTATAGTATACTTAAAAAGAAAATCCATTTCCTATTCTTCTGTTATTACAAAAGGATTCTTCACACCAACCCAAGGTCACTACTATGCAATTAATACTGTATACTGCCAATAAATTTGTTAGTTATAAATTACTACATTCACCAGGCATAGATGATGGACATAAATTTGGAGACAGTCTCTCAGGAAATAAAAAATAAATGTAGTAATGGGAACATGCCATCCTCCATTGGATATAGGACATTTGCCAAAACAAGATAAATAAGCTAACCAGAATTTCAACATCTTCTTGGTGTCAGGGATTTTCACCTTTATTACTCATGCGCAAGTCCCCCTCTTTCACTTCCTAAACACTTGCCAGCACTGAGACCTACGCTGCAGCAACTGGGAAGCCACTATCCTGTTCTCAAAAGATAATCATCCTCCACACAGTTAAGTGTTTGGCACAGCCATGGATTCGGGAGTACAAAAAGGGCTTTGAAAACATAATATTTTAATCATTGCTTTTTTAAACATATGCTTAAACTGCATTTTCCAGCTAAGGAGTGGTCTCGGCTATCATGCACATCTCCCTCACAAAGGAAAAGTTCTCAGGCCAACTTGGCATCTTCGAGCAATTCGGTTGATCTGGAACTCCTCCAGCTTCCCAGTTAGTGTTCCTCATGTCCAAATCCAGGTGCCAAAACTTTTACTGAGCAATAGAACTACTGCTTAACTGCCTCTCTCACCTGCTGCTGTCACTGAGATAGAACTACTACTAAGTTTAGAGCTGCTTCAAGAGAAAACTGTTGCAACGTGACTGCTTCAGGTTCCTTAGCTGTTTCAGTTAGGCCCACTGTGCAATTTCTCACCCAGCAGCAACTTTAAGCCCATTACATGGCTCAGTTGAACCAGGAGCTGAGCTCAAGATGAACAGCACATTGGGGTAATTTATACACCTAGAGTGATCACATGCTTGATTTGAGACTGTCCTACATTTTACTGACTGTCAACATATCATTCTCAACAGAATCCATTTCCACTCAGTACCAGTTTGGACAACAATATGGTTGCCCTGATTACACCTATAAAAGACCAAAGGCTGTCAACAGATACAGATATAAGGGATGTTATCTTAAGCTGGAACGTCTATACTGGTAAGTTTCATCATTCCCCTCCCCTCCCTCTTGACAGTTGCCAGCAATTTCACCATCAAAGCTTCAGACCATAACCGCTTATCTCTCTAGCATTTATCCGAGTCTGACACAAAAGGGAATAACCTTATGAATCTGTGTGATAGAAAATGTCAAATCACAAGGCATACTGTTCGTTCACACCATCCAAAGTTATTTATTATATCACTACTATTTGTATGAACTATGGTAGGCAATAGGGATCTACAATGAAGCAGGTAAACAGTTGTCCTCAGGGGGATTGAAATCTCATGGAAAAGATGGAACTAAGATAATATTAGTGATATAAGTGGTAAAAATATCATGTACAATAGAAGGGTGCAGAAGGGCTAACTGACCCGGTCTTGAGAAATGTAGGGAGACTTCTTAAAAATTGTGACAGATAGAGGTACCATTTCATGCCAGTCAGAATGGCTTCTATCCAAAAGTCTACAAGCAATAAATGCTGGAGAGGGTGTGGAGAAAAGGGAACCCTCTTACACTGTTGGTGAGAATGCAAACTAGTACAGCCACTATGGAGAACAGTGTGGAGATTCCTTAAAAAACTGGAAACAGAACTGCCTTATGACCCAGCAATCCCACTGCTGGGCATACACACCGAGGAAACCAGAATTGAAAGAGACATGTGTATCCCAATGTTCATCACAGCACTGTTTATAATAGCCAAGACATGGAAGCAACCTATATGTCCATCAGCAGATGAATGGATAAGAAAGCTGTGGTACATACACAAAATGGAGTATTACTCAGACATTAAAAAGAATACATTTGAATCAGTTCTAATCAGGTGGATGAAACTGGAGCCTATTATAAAGAGTGAAGTAAACCAGAAAGAAAAACACCAATACAGTATACTAACACATATATATGGAATTTAGAAAGATGGTAACGATAACCGTGTGTGCGAGACACAGATGTATAGGACAGTCTTTTGGACTCTGTGGGAGAGGGAGAGAGAGGGACGATTTGGGGGAATGGCACTGATACATGTATAATATCATGTAAGAAACGAATCGCCAGTCTAGGTTCGATACAGGATGCTTGGGGCTGGTGCACTGGGATGACCCAGGGGGATGGTACGGGGAGGGAGGTGGGAGGGGTGTTCAGGATAGGGAACATGCATACGCCCATGGCGGATTCATGTTGATGTGTGGCAGAACCAATACAATATTGTAAAGTAAAAAAAAAAAATTTTTTTTTAATTCTGACAGATAATAAAAGGAAAGGAAAGGAGATGGGAGAAGATTCTTTTCTACATATTACAGAAAGAGGCACATTACAAGAACTGAAAGTTGGCCCCATGACCAAAGTAAAGATGGGAAGATGAGTAAACAGGCTGGCAGTAGGGGTGTGGAAGGACAGTGAGAAGGCATGTATGTCATTAAAAAGACTGGACTTTATACCAGGGTGATGGAGAATAAGAACCAGCCTTTCACAGAAGAGTGACTTGATCAGACTCAATTTTAGATTGACCACTCTGGTTACAATATTATGACTATGAAATCATGAAATGTTTTCTTGTCCTTAGGGAGAGGAGGGGACATTATTTCTGTGTGTGTGTGTGTGTGTGTGCATGTGTGTGTGTTGAATGTGTTGAATCAAATCATCAATGAAGAACAGTCTCCTTGATAAAGTCAGCCATGACTCAACACTGAGGCATGCTGGGTTTAGTTGCTCATTCCAGAGCTTAACTTTCTGGTGTCCTTGGCCAAACTACACTGTACTTACTTGGACCTCAATTTCCTTGTCTATAATATATGAACTGCTGTATTCACCTTTTGCACAGGGTGATGTGAAGAACTGCTAATGAAATGCAGCCAATTTACGGGGGAAAAGTGTTACAGAAATGCTTAATAAGTCCAAATAATAGCCAAGAAAGATGAAACATGTGTGTCAACTGTTTAAGAGTGCAGTGGAAGGGTTTCAGTTATAAGATTTAATAATCTAGAGGCTCATTCTCACTAGGGCTTTGTCCTGGATAAATTTAAGACTGGGGTAGCAGTCCTGCTCATCAATTAAGAGATGATCATCTCAAATCACCTCTGCTCAAAGGTATGTCTTTGTACCTGGACTGGGGCTGACTTTCTCAAGAAGCCTTCACTGAATCTGCTGAGTCCAAGTCACAACTTGGGAAATCATATTCTGAGACTTAGGTCTGCAGGAGCATCATTTGCTACTTAAATGATATTTTAAAATAAAATAATTGGGTGTGAAATAGTAAGGTCAATGAATCTCTCCAATACATTTCAGGTATTACAAAAGACCAAATTATTAGATTTAAACAGAAGAGTTATTGATACAAATAATTATCATTCAATGACAGCTACCTATATGTCAGGTGCTATTCTAAGCATTTTGGCAAACATTAGATCATTAGTTCCTCTCAATGGACAGTTATAATTATTCCCTATTATATCTTATTTCTCAACACTTGAGTCTGGAGAAGTTACATCCTGCCCATCTGTAAAATGACAGAGCTTGAATCACAACCCAGACTGGTACAAATCTCAGTTTATGCTCAACGTGTTGGCAGTGCTCCGCAAAAAAAAAAAAAAAAAAGACTATTAAAAGGTCTATCATAGCTATCCCGTTGCTGGGCTGTGACTTTCTCATCTTGACCCAACCCTGCTGCTTATACCGTCAAAGGCATGTGAAGTTTCTCTTTCCAAAATGTGAGTCAGTTGAGATAGGAAGGTTAATTTATTTTTCTGGATACATGTCAGTGACACTATTTTTAAAAAGTACATCATGACAACTTGCACATCACACAAAATCCCTTCATGGGGTCATGCCAATATGACCCTAAACAGGAGGAGTGATCTGTCCCATTGGAAATGTTCTATCAAGAGCTTTGATGGTTCACATCAACATATTCAACAACGTGAGAAAAACCTGGGTACTTTTCAAGAAATAGATTCCCATGACAGAATAGAAATATTGAGATAAGACCCTCTGGAGTATAGATCCATAAACCCTGTATTACCGCTACAACACACACCAAAAATTGATTATGATGGTTGTACCATCCTCAAGAGACTGAGTTTTAAAACAAAGCTTCAAGTTTTGTTGAACTGCACACCATGCAACTGCTGCAATTGTCCCTGAGAAATTCTGCAAAAACATAAATTCATTAAACATATATATTTCTTAAATTAAAAGATAATTTTAAAATCATATGCAGATATTCATTTATGTTCATACACACATACGTACACACACATCTAGGCTGAACTCCAGACATAGGTACCCAACTGCTTGTGCATGCCTGTGTGCGTGCATGCTCAGTCACTCAGTTGTGCCCAACTCTTATGACCCCATGGACTATAGCCAACCAGTCTCCTCTGCCCATGGGATTTCCCAGGCAAGAATATTGGAGTGCATTGCCAATCCCTTCTCCATGGGATCTTCCCAATCCAGAGATTGAGTCCAACTGCCCATTTGACATCAAACTTTACTATAATGTGTACAAAATCAAACTCCTGATCTTTCCCGTCCTGCGCTTAAACTTGTTCCATCTGCAGTCTTCTTGCCATTCATCAAGGACAAACTATTCTTCCAGTGGCTTATCATCTTTTCTGACTCAGCTCTTTGCTCACATCTCACATCCAAATCCACCATCACATGACCACTATCCCTCACCTCTACCGCTTTTGTCCTGTACAAGTCCCCGGCATCTCTCACTTGGAGCCTCACAATAGCTTCCTAGTTGGTCCTCTTCAACTATCTTTCTCTGTTATAGTCTATTCTCAGCCCAGTAGCAGGCAGAGTAATCCTTTTAAAAGGATCCTTTTATTTGGAGAAAAGCCCACGCCCCTTCAATGACTGGCTTCCCTGGTGGCTCAAATAGCAAAGAATCTGCCTGAAATGCGGGAGATATGGTTTCAATCCCTGGATCAAGAAGACCCCTGGAGAAGGAATGGCAATCCACTCCAGTATGCTTGCCTGGAGAATTTTATAGACAAAGAAGCCTGGCAGGCTACAGTCCATGGAATGGCAAAGAGTCAGACATGACCAAGCATCTAACAGTTTGATGACCTGCAGGAGTTTACCCACTCCCATCCCCTAAACTTGCTGAGCTTATCTTCCATGACTCTCCCCACTGGTCACTTCACTCTAGTCACGCAGACCTCCTTGCTTTTGTTCTAACACCTATGGCAGCCTGCTGTCTCAGGGTCTTTGCACTTTGGGTTTTTTCTATTTGTTCTTTTGCAGAGAGCAGGTCTCTCTCTCAATGGATTTAGGTCATTGCTCAGTGAGGCCTTCCCTAGCCACACCCATTTAAAATTACACACTCTGACCTCAGTCCTAGAATTCTGTATTTTTGTTTTCTGTATTCTCCTTCTCCACATCATTTATCTCTACCTGATAAACTGTATATCTAGTATCTACCTGTTCGTTGCCTATTTCCTTAACCAGAATGCAAGCTCCATGAGACAGGGGCACATGGAGCCCTTCTCTTGTTCTACTGGACTAATGCCTGGGATAGTGTGTGGTACATACCAAGATTTAACCTGCCTGCCAATACAGGAGATATGAGACAGCAGGTTCAATTCACATCTGGATTTGGAAAATGCCCTGGAGGAGGGCATGACAACCCACTCCAGTATTCTTGCCTGGAGATCCCCATGGATAGAGGAGCCTGGCAGGCTGCTGTCCCATAGGATAGCAATAGACTCAGACACAACTGAAGCAACTTAGCATGCGTAGCATTCAATAAACATTTGTGGAAGGAAGGTATGAATGAAAACAGAATGAAGAGGTATTGAAACAGCCGCAGGAACCTGACCATGTGACTATTGCAGTGGGGTGGTCAGAAAAGACTCTGAGGAAATAGCCTTTGAACCTGAATGCTGAAAAGAGTCCAGCTATACAATGATCAGGAAACAAAACTTTCCTTAAGTATAGACTTTATTTTTTTTTTAATTTTAAGATCTTTAATTCTTACATGTGTTCCCAAACATGAACCCCCCTCCCACCCCCCTCCCCATAACATCTCTGTGGGTCATCCCCATGCACCAGCCCCAAGCATGCTGTATCCTGCATCAGACAAAGACTTTAAATAAAACTTTTAAGTTTGACAAATTTAAAAAGTAAAAAGGACTATGTAGGTGGATTTATGGCCAAAAAAAAAAAAAAAGTAGATCAAACCTGAAAAATTACTGTCTATTCCTAAGGTTTACACTACGGATGCTAGGAAAAAGTGTCCTCATATTTTCTGTCTGCCTGATTGTGGCAGTCAAGACTGAATAGAGTAATCAAAGAGAAAAACATAGTTCAGTTCAGGTTCCTCTGCCTTTCCTAAAACCAGCTTGAACATCTGGAAGTTTACGGTTTACGTACCACTGAAGCCTGCCTTGGAGAATTTTAAGCATTACTTTACTAGCGTGTGAGGTGAGTGCAATTGCATGATGGTTTGAGCATTCTTTGGCATTGCCTTTCTTTGGGATTGGAATGAAAACTTAATTTTTCCAGTCCTGTGGCCACTGCTGAGCTTTCCAAATTTGCTGACATATTAAGTGCAGCACTTTCACAGCATCATATTTAAGGATTTGAAATAGCTCCACTGGAATTCCATCACCTCCACTAGCTTTGTTCATAGTGATGCTTGACTTCACATTCCAGGATGTCTGGCTCTAGGTGAGTGATCACACCATTGTGATTATCTGGGTCTTGAAGATCTTTTTGTACAGTTCTTCTGTGTATTCTTGCCACCTCTTCTTAATATCTTCTTCTTCTGTCAGGTCTCTACCATTTCTGTCCTTTATTGAGTCCATCTTTGCATGAAATATTCCATTGGTATCTCTAATTTTCTTGAAGAGATCTCTAGTCTTTCCCATTCTATTGTTTTCCTCTATTTCTTTGCACTGATGGCTGAGGAAGGCTTTCTTATCTCTCCTTGCTATTCTCTGGAACTCTGCATTTAAATGGGTATATCTTTCCTTTTCTCCTTTGCTTTTTGCTTCTTTTCACAGCTATTTGTAAGGCCTCCTCAGACAGCCATTTTGCTTTTTTGCATTTATTTTTCTTGGGTTTGGTCTTGATTCCTGTCTCCTGTGCAATGTCATGAACCTCTATCCATAGTTCATCAGGCACTCTGTCTATCAGATCTAGTCCCTTAAATCTATTTCTCACTTCCACTGTATAACTATAAGGTGTTTGATTTAGGTCATACCTGAATGGTCTAGTGGTTTTCTCCACTTTCTTCAATTTCAGTCTGAATTTTGCAATAAGGAGTTCATGATCTGAGCCACAGCCAGCTCCCAGTCTTGTTTTTACTGACTGTATAGAGCTTCTCCATCTTTGGCTGCAAAGAATATACATAGTATTCTATGTATACTATGTAATATACATAATACAAGAATACATAATATTCATAGTATATTCATGCAAAAAAACCATAGTAATACAGGTAAAACATGGAGACAGAATTTTACATCTCAGAAATAGACTTGTTAATAGTAAAGATCTTATTTTACTCCAAAAACCAATAATTGAAAAAAGTCAATCACTTTCATATGTACCAGTAATGAATAAGTGGAATTTTAATTTAAAAGTGCAATTATTATTTTCACTAGCACCAAATATATGTGAATATGTATGTAGAAATCTAACCAAAAATGTATGAAATTTATATTAGGAAAACTAAAAATCTTTGATAAAACTCTAATCTAAACTCTGAACAAAATCAAACAAGAAGAAATTACAGGGAGAGATGCTATGTGGTCATGGATTGGCAGACTCAATATTGTCAGTAAGTCAGTTCTTTCCAACTTGATCTATAGATTCAATGTAATCCCAATCAAAATCCCAGCATTATTTTGTGGATTTCAACAAAGTAATTCCAAAGTTCATATGGAAAAGCAAAAGACCCAGAAGAGTCAACTAATATTGAAGAATGAAGTTGGAGGACTGACATTACCCAACCTAAAGATTTGCTCTAAAGCTACAGTAATCAACACACTGTGGGACTGGTAACAGAACAGACTCATAGATCAATAGAAAGAATAGTAACCCAGAAATGTACACACATAATTACAGTCAACTGATCTTTGACAGGGAGGCCTGGCGTGCTGCAATTCATGGAGTTGCAAAGAGTCAGATCCGACTGAGCGACTGAACTGAACTGATCTTTAACAAAGGATCAAGGGCCATACAATGGACCTAAGATAGTCTTTTCAACAAACGGTGCTGGACACCACTGGAAATCGTCATGTTAAAAAAAAAGAAGAAGAAGAAGAAATGGTCTAGACATAGATCTTATACTCTTTACAAACATTAACTCAAATGGATCATAGACATAAATATAAAACACAAAACTATAAAACTCCAAGATAACACAGGAGAAACTCTAGATGACCTTGGATTTAGCAGTGATTTTAAATACAATACCAAAAGCACAATCCAAGAAACAAAAAAATTGAGGTTAGATTTCATTAAAATTTAAAATATCTGCCTTGCTTCACTGTCAAGAGGATAAGAAGACAAATCACAGACTAGGACTAGGAGACATTATTCGTGAAAGACAAATCTGATAAAAGACTATTACATAAAAAAACACAAAGAACTTTTCAGTTCAGTTCAGTCGCTCAGTCGTGTCCTACTCTTTGCGACCCCATGAATTGCAGCACGCCAGGCCTCCCTGTTTATCACCAAGTCCCAGAGTTCACTCAGACTCACATCCATCGAGTTGGTGATACCATCCAGCCATCTCATCCTCTGTCATCCCCTTCTCCTCCTGCCCTCAATCCCTCCCAACATCAGAGTCTTTTCCAATGAGTCAACTCTGTGAATGAGGTGGCCAACGACTGGAGTTTCAGCCTCAGCATCATTCCCTCCAAAGAAATCCCAGGGCTGATCTCCTTCAGAATGGACTGGTTGGATCTCCTTGCAGTCCAAGGGACTCTCAAGAGTCTTCTCCAACACCACAGTTCAAAAGCATCAATTCTTCGGTGCTCAGCTTTCTGAAAAGAACTCTTAGACATCAACCATAAGGAAATTGAAAACCCAAAATAAAAAATGGGGCAAATACCTTAATGAACACCTCATCAAAGAAGATACACAGATGGCAAATAAACTTATGAAAAGATGCTCCACCAGGGAAATACAAATTAAAATACGGAGATATCACTACTATTAGGTATCACTATTATTAGATATCACACCAATTAGGATGGCCAAAATCCAGAACACTGACAACAGCAAATGCTAATGAGACTATAGAACTGTGGGAGCTCTCACTCATTTCTGATGGGAATGCAAAATGGTACAGTCACTTTGTAAGACAGTTTGGAGGGTTCTTACAATTCTAAGTATATTCTTACCATAAAATCCAATAATGTGCCTCTTTGGTATTTACCCAAAGAAGCTGAAACTTATATTCACGCAAAAAACCTGCACACAAATACTTGTGGTACCTTTATTCATAATTGCCAAAACTTAGACTCAGCCAAGGCATCCCTCAGTAGTGGTAACTGAACTGTGGTATATGCAAACAGTAGAGTATTATTCAGCACTAAAGAGAAATGATCTATCAAGTCATGAAAAGACATGGAAAGACCATAAATACATATTTCTAAGTGAAAGAAGCCAGTCTGAAAAGACTACATACTCTTTGATTCCAACTATATGAAATTTTAGAAAAGGCAAAGCTGCAGAGACAATAAAAAGATCAGCGGTTGTCTGGGATTAATAGAGATGACGGGATGAACGGTGAGAGCAAGGAGGATTTTTAGGGAAACAAAACTACTCTGTATGACTGCATTATGGTGGAATCATGCTATGGTGGATATGTGTGTTAGTAGCTTAGTCATGTCCGACTCTGTGACCCCATGGACTGTAGCCAGCCAGGCTCCTCTGTTCATGGGGATTCTCCAGGCAAGAATACTGGAGTGGGTTGCCATTTCCTTTTCCATATGGTGGATATATGTCATTCTAAATTTATCAAACACCATAGAATGTACACAGTTCAATGAACCCTAATGGAATCTATGGACTCTAGTTGATAACGATGCATCAATGTAAGTTTATCAGTGGTAATACATGTAGCACTCTATGGAGGACACAGGGCTTCCCAGGTGTGCTGTTGGTAAAGAATTTGCCTGCCAAAGCAGGAGATGCAAGAGATGTGACTTGATCTTGGGGTTGGGAAGATCCCCTGGAGTAGGAAATGGCAACCCACTCTTACCCACTGCAGTATTCTTGCCTGGAAAATTCCATGGACACAGGAGCATCACAGGCTATAGTCCATGGAGCCACAAAGACTTGGACACGACTGAGTGAGCACATGGAAAGCACAGGGCATATATGGAAGCATTTGTAATTTCTGCCCAATTCTGCTATGAACCTAAAACTTTTACAAAAAAATGAAGTCTATCCTTTAAAAATGAGGGACAAAGAGAAAGTAAGGATGATACAGATTTTTGGCCGAAAAAACTGGACAATGGTGGTGATAGTACTGTGCTGGGGACACTGGAGGAGAGGAGGGTATTTGTGGCCCAGGCAAGAGCTCCACTTTGTAAATTACTCTACAAATATTAACCCTTTAAAGACCAAGAACCCATGTCATAAACATGTGATACCAAATTTACTACTTTCATGTGTCTAGACTTGTAAATAATATTTCTCCATCCATTTTTGTGCAAATACTTGAGCTGCTTTAAACTTTTCTATATGTCTACTCATACAGGTAAATTTGGATAGGGATTGCTTAACTGCCCAAGGTGGGCTCACATTAAGAAAAAACCCCAGAAAGAAAGAGAAAAGTCAGACAGAGGTAAGGTTTTGAGTTCCATGCTAGTGTGGGTGGCCTGATCCCTGCACCAAACCTCAGGCTGAATCTTGAAAGACGATATGCCCATAGAAGTTTCCAGATAGATAAAAGGGCCTAAAAGCAGAGGACACTTGCTGTCCCTTTTCTGATTGGGACCCAGAGAGTTGAAGGTCTCAGTTGTCTCAAGTACCCAGCAGGGGCAGAACCAGGAAAGTAAGCCACAAATAACCTAGCAGAGGGGCATGGAAGTGTCCCCATCATTTATCATCATCCTGAAGTGGTTGGTTGAACGAAATGTTTCCCATGTGCCAGAGAAGGGCAAAAGTGGGAGGGACAGGGAGAAGGGAGAGAGAAGGGAATGAGAACTGAGTCTAGAGAGAATCAGTCAGGACTAGAAGCAGGTGACCTGGGAGAGAAAGCAGCCACGGGCCGGATAAGGATGCTCAGATCTCAGAGGAAATCTGCATGAATGAGTGACAATGGAGGACTCGAGGTCCCTCTCCCTACCCTGCTTGGGCACTATATAAATACCCAGGAGATAGAGCTACAATTTCATGAAGGGGAGAGAAAACCTTGAATTACCTGAAACTTACATCAAGCCTCCAGGGCTAATAGGAGGTGTGAAATAACAAAAGTCCAGTTAGAGAAAAACAAAGTTACATTTTAACACCCCTGATTATAGGGAAGGCCTCAGATATGTTATATATAAACACGAGCATCACTGACTCAATGGACATGAACTTGAGCAAACTACAGGAGACAGTGAAGGGTAGGGAAATTTGGTGTGCTGCAGCCCATGGGGGTCGCAATGAGTCAGACGTGACTTAGTGACTGAACAGCAACAACAATAAACATTTTCAGTGTTCATCAGAAGACTTGGGTCTATTTGACTAACAAGGAGTGTGAGCAGTTCCTCTGCTCAAATTATTCAAGATTCAAATTCAGAGCAAAATGTTTCTATTGCTCTTTTTCAGGCTTTTAGCTCAGTTTATTTGAGGCATATCTTGAGAACTGCAAGGTAAATTTTTTTTAAGTTATAATCTGAACCAAGTATGTTCCTGTGTGAATTAAGATTTCCTTGATATATTGCAATCAAAATAAAATGTAGCTATTAGCTGGATGCTGAAGTGTGTGTAAGACTGGCACTGTCATCTAACTGCGGCTGAAGTATTTACGTTCACTAAAGCAAGCTCATACTTTTCATCAACTGACTTTCTAATAATCCATATGTACTTAAACTTTAAAGTGCTTTTAATATTATTTATGTATTTTATAAACTTGAACAGTTTGAAAATGTCATTTCCAAAAAAGCACTATTGCTGAAAATATTTACAGGCTACTACTCTATATCGTGGCCTTCCCAGGTGGCTCCGTAATAAAGAATCAGCCTGTCAATGGAGGAGATGCAGGAGACTTGGGTTCAACCCCTGGGTCGGGAAGATCCCCTGGAGGAGGAGCAGTTACCAGACTCCAGTACTCTTGCCTAGAGAATCCCAAGGACAGAACAACCTGGCAGGCACCAGTCCATAGGATTACAAAGATTTAGACATGAATGAGCAAGTGAGTGATTCTATATGATAAAAAATCGTTCATTTTAAGCATAAGAATTTGGCAATATAAACTATGTGTGTGTGTATATATATATATATATATATATATTATCATCATTATATACTAGCTCAATACTACTAACAATATTTCCTTTTATATTCTGAAAGAACACTTAACATGACATCTACCCTCCTAACAAATTTTAAGTGTATGAACCATTATTGTTGACTTGTAGGTATGATGTTATAAAGTAGATCTCTAGAATTTGTTCATCTTACATAACTAAAACCTATGCCTACTGATAATAATCCACTATTTCCCCCTTTCCCTAGGCCTTGGCAACCACCATCTCAGTCTATGATTTTTTGAATTTGACTTTTAGGTGTCTCATAACAGTAGAATTATCAGTACTTGTCTTTCTTTGTCTTGTTTCTTTTACTTAGCATTATGTCCTCAAGGTCGGTCCATGTTCTCAGATGGTAAAGAATGCTTCATTTCAAAGGCTGAGCAGTATTCCATTCTGTGTGTATACCACATTGTCCTTTTCCACTCATCAGTAATAGACATTTAGGTTGTCTCCACATCTTTGGTATTGCAATGAGCATGTAATTACCAATATCTCTTTGAGATTCTGAATTTAATTCTTTTGGACAAAAACCCAGAAGTGGAATTGATGGATCACATGGTACTTCTATTTTTAATTTTTTTGTGGGACCTCCATAATGATAACTATTCATTATGTGTGACAAAGTGTTAAGAATTTACATTTATTATCTCTTTTGATCTTTCAGCTCTTTGAAGCAGATTCCATTGTTACCTCCATTATAACTCTGGAGAAACTGAGACCTAAGTAACGTGCCCCAAGTCAGACAGGTAAGAATTGGTGGAGATACCTGATTTCAAAGCCTGAATCCTTAACCACTAGTGAGATTTTTTTCACTGGTTTCTAAAAACCCAGTAAGTCAACAACAGAGAAGTCTAAATCCCTTGTGATACTGAGCCACTTTAGAAAATACTGGAACTTTATTGACAGCTGTGAGTTACATTTTAAGAACACAGTTTCTTGCTCTCTAGTCTCCTGGCAGCAGTGATCTGACAGAGGTTGTTGTAGGACAAAATATTCCCACACCTGGACATCAGGCAGAATTAACTTTTTATTTCAAATGAAAATCCTTTTCATTCTATGGAATGAAAATTCTTTATCACTCACTGGCATGCTAAAGGATTTTGAGATATCAGAAATACAGCAAGACTCCACCTTTATGACACTAATGAGGCCAATAGAGCACAGTTAGAAGAGAAAAACAGGATGCTACCAGAAACAGGCCAGCTCAAGGGAATCACTTATGTGTCAGATTCCACATTCTTCATGTGGGGCCATTGAGCTAGTAGGGCCCATAGACCTTGGGGGCCTCAAATCCATGGTATGGCTCTGTCAGTACCCTCATCCACAACTGGGTGTCTGCAAGTATAACCCACAGGTCCCAGATTCCTTATGACAAGCAGCCTTGAACAAATCCTGGCACATGGAGGCTGTGTGGCAAGTAAAAGAATACCAGGTAATGCTATGGGCAATGGTGGGCTTTGGATTCAGATAATTCAGAGCAAGTTACTCTGAGCTCTTCTTTCATCTAACAGCTGAACATAGCATCGCCTATTACTGTGAATACAATTCTCCTATATATGAATGAGTTCTATTCTTAGACTGCATTCATAAGTCCAATTTGTTTGTAATTCCAGGAAAGTTAGTCTAGGTACCCAACTAACACAATTGGCTATATACCACTGCTTTCATGCTTGCTTCTGTATATCCTGGGCTTGAAATCAAGATACTGTATTTCTGTACTCTAAATAGCACTGTACAGAAAGTGCATAAAACAACCACTTGTTGAGGATGCACATGCATGACAATGTACCCCAGAAACATGAATTAACTTATGTGATTGGACATGTGAATGCATGTTCACATGTCGGAAAGTTCACTACTTAAAGACTCATATGTAGGAGACTTAACTGTATTAAATAAGACGTAATATGGAATTTGCTTTTCCTTGAGTCTCTCTCCCTCCCCCTCTTCCTCTCAATTCCAGATTCATATATCTATCTTCCTACTTGATAAACCACTTAGCTAAGAGACATCACAAGGGCAACATGATTATAAGAGAACTTCTAGTCTCCTCCCCAAATTACACAGTCTTCATGAACTTCATGGTATATCCATCAATGGTAACCCATACCAAAAATTCTGGAATAGTTCCTACCTCTTACTCTGACAGCCAATGCCATAATCCCCAAGAAAATTCTGTCCACTTCATGAGCACACTCTATCCAGAATATGCCCACTGCTACCTGCAGGCCACCATCACCTCTCTCCTGGGTATACTAAAGACAACAGCCTCCTAATAGGTTTCCCTGCTCTGCCCTTTCCAACTTCAGTCTATTTCAACACAGTATTTATAGAGTCACACTCTGAAAACCTAGGTCAGATCACATCCTTTCTTTACTAAAACCTTGCATTGCTTCCCCCTTCATGCTGTGAATGACCTGCAAGGTCCTATGGTACCTGCATTGCCCTCCCTGCTCATTGCTCCACTCCAGGCAGACCAGAGGTCCCCAGGCACACCCACCCTAGGGCCTCTGCTCTACCTACAGACTCTATCTGGAAATTTCCTCCCGAGCTATCACTAGGCCAGCTTCCATCACCTGTAAGTCTTCAATCCAACATCACCTTCTCAGTGGGCCCCACCCTCAACCATCTTACCTCATCTGCTAATTCTACCCCTGGACTCCTAATATATATTACTTTGTTCTACATTTTGTTTTACACACTTGCCACCCTTTAATGATGCATTTATCCTATTTTCCTTATTGGCTTACGCAGCTGCTTGAATTGAGAGAGTCAATTCTTAGGTAGGCTGATAAGAAGTCCAGGGTCCCCCAGGAGGAGAGAGGGGTCTGAAGTTCTCAAGGAGGGGAAAAAAAGGCTCTCTGGTGGCTTTTGTCTCAAATCCCTAGATACTCCTTTTGTGGAATCTGTGGAAATGAACTGGAAGAATTGGCCCTAGTAGCTTGAGTACAAAAATCACTTTTTCCTCGCTGGTCGACCCTACACCACCTCTTTTGCTATCATGTATACTAGCATGGTGACACTTAGAAGGGACAGCTTGGTTGTTGTTCATCTCTTTATAACTCACCAAGTCTATTTTAGTCAGGACAGTACTCAGAAATGTGTACAGGCTCATGGATGATGGATGCCTCCCCTAGTAGTCCTATCTTGGAAAACATTCCAGAAAACTACTCTGCTCCAACCTGAGTGTCATCAGAGGAAAAGGACAAGTCAAACAAAGGTGGTGGCATGAAACCAGAAATCAATCTGGGATGCCATCAGGTCTACCCCTGGTGTATCTCCACCCCACCTCAGAGTAGAACCAAGGAGGGATGAGTAAGGTGCCTGCATTGGTAAAGGGCAAACTAAGTCCAACCAGGGAAGGAAAGCTTGGGTGGAAAGTCTGTCTACATCCCTATCTAGAGCAGGGAGGGACACTTCTAGTGGAAAGAAGCCATGGCTGTGGATCCTGCTTTTTTTCCTTTCTTATAGATGGGAACTACCAGTTCCAGAACCACTCCTTTAAAATGTATTTTAAAAACTGGGCCAGGTTTGATCCCCAGAGTTTACAAAAAGACACACCTGATCTTCTGTGATACTGAATGGCCACGGTATCCTTTGAAAGATGGCAGACAATGGCCGGTTGAAGGGTCTCTTAATTACGATACTGTTTTACAACTAGACCGGTTCTGTAGGAAACAAGGGAAATGGGTAGAAGCGCCATATGTTTTGCTCTTTAGCTCTCTGTGAGACATGCCAGACTTGTGTCCTAAGTGTACAGGTATGGGTGTGAAACCTTCAGCTCCCTCCAATCCTCTTACTTTGCCCCTGTATATGGGGCTCCCAACTGAACAGGCTGAGAATCAGAGCACCTGTCCAGGACAGGTTGCCTCTGTCTCAGTAGAATTTCAAACAGTTCCAATTGTGGTCGAGGCTATCTAGAGGATCCAGAAAAGTACTTAGAAGCTTTTATGTGACTAGCTTTATTTTATGACCTTACTTAGAGAAATGTAATGTATATCTTGGGATGGATGCTGATCCCTGACTCAGTTTTTAGGGTTTTAGGGAAGCTCCTACTGTTGGAGGTGAATAGTTTGAGGTAAAGAGGGAACATGAAATAGCCCTCCTTCCTCCTGGGAGCCAAGCTGCTGCTGCTAAGTCACTTCAGTTGTGTCCGACTCTGTGCGACCCCATAGATAGCAGCCCACCGGGCTCCCCCCTCCCTGGGATTATCCAGACAAGAACACTGGAGTGGGTGGCCATTTCCTTCTCCAATGCATGAAAGTGAAAAGTGAAAGTGAAGTCACTCAGTCATGTCCCACTCTTCACGACCCTATGGACTGCAGTCTACCAGGCTCTTCTGTCCATGGGATTTTGCAGGCAAGAGTACTGGAGTGGGTTGCCATTGCCTTCTGGGAGCCAAGCAGTTCTCATAACAAAGTCACTTTGCCAGATGAATTCTTGAAGGACTCAAGCGTGTGGATGCTAAGACTTTAGACTATGCTAAGTTGGCTGACATAGAAGACAGATAAAAGGAGACTCCTAGATAGACTATGAGAGGCTCTGCGAAATTTTATTGATGTTGATCCCAAAAGTACAGAGAGAGAAATGACCTTAAAAAATAGATTTCTCTCAGTCAGCTCCAGATACCTGCCATAAGTTATGGAAACAGGCATTTGGACCTAATCAGTATTTAAAAAACTGTTACAGCTGGCTCAAATGATATATTATGGTAGAGAACAGGTGGACGAAAAGAAGAGGCAAAAAATAAAAAGAGCCATGGTGGGTTTCTCTGCTTCAAGGAAAGTTCTTTCTTCAACTCTGCAAATACCTTCAGCAACGACAATCGTTATGTGATGCCTTTTCTTGATCTGATGACATCTAACAATCCTAAGATGGCCTGATATAACTATGCATATAATGTGACTTTCAATTTTGATTATGTCTTGACTTGGTGGAGATCAGCCCTGGGATTTCTTTGGAAGGAATGATGCTGAGGCTGAAACTCCAGTACTTTGGCCACCTCATGCAAAGAGTTGACTCATCGGAAAAGACTCTGATGCTGGGAGGGATTGGGGGCAGGAGGAGAAGGGGACGACTGAAGATGAGATGGCTGGATGGCATCACTGACTCGATGGATGTGAGTCTGAGTGAACTCTGGGAGTTGGTGATGGACAGGGAGGCCTGGTGTGCTGCGATTCATGGGGTCGCAAAGAGTCGGACACGACTGAGCAACTGAACTGAACTGAACTGACTTGGTTTAGTGACTACTTTGCCTTATATCTGTAACTGTAAAATGGAGTTTATTTCTAACCATCTGAAAGCTTTTAGGTTACAAATGGTTGTTCAAGCTCCTACCAGTGTCACAATCTCCTCCAACTATTACTTGGGGCCCCTGGATCAGAGACTCTCAATATGAGGGTTAGGAGAATATGCTGCCTCAACAATTCAGGCATGATGCCCCTCAAGAGCAGGAAGTAGTTATGGAATAAAAATGATGACCCTTTCCCTTGGCAGCCATATTCTCCTAAAAGAAAAGGGGGAAATGAATGAGTCGGTTCTTAGGTAGCTGATAAGAAGTCCGGGGTCCCTGAGGAAGAGAGAGGGTCTGGAGTTCTCAAGAAGAAGAAATGCACAAACTTATTTTTTTTCTTTAAGCCCACAGCTGATGATTACACAACAAAACAACTCAGCTTAAATTCTGTAGGAAGGGGGGCGGTCCTAAGAAGGCAGAGGAATAGGATGGGGAGACCATTTTCTCCCCCACAAATTTATCAAAAGAACATTTCAATGCTGAGTAAATTCTACAAAACAACTTCTGAATGCTGGCAGAGGACATCAGGCACCCAGAAAAGCAGATCATTGTCTTCAAAAACAGGTAGCAAAAATATAAAAGATGAAAAAAGAGACAAAGGAGGTAGGGAGGGAGCTCCATCCCAGGAAGGGAGTCCCATCCCGGGAAGGGAGTCTTAAAAAGAGAGAAGTTTCCAAACACCAGGAAACACTCTCACTGCCGAGTCTGTGGCGAGCCTTGGAAGCACAGAGGGCAACATAACAGGGAGAGGGAGGAAAAATAAATAAATAATTAAAACCAACAGATTACGAGCCCAACGGTAACTCCCCCAGTGGAGAAGCAGTGCAGACGCCTGCATCCACCACTAGCAAGTGGGGGCAGGGCAGAGAGGCGCGGGCTACAGTGCTGTATAAGAACTGGGCCACAATGCCCTGAATGTAACCAGAGCGAACTAACTTGGGGTAGCATACCAGATGGTGGGATAGCTACCAGGCAAAAAGCTCTAACACAAGACACCACCAGAACCGCGCACATAACAAAGGATGGAACAGAAATAGCTGGATGCAGGCCATCCCCCGCCGGTGACAGGCAGCCAGAGCCAGCAGGGCTGGAAGGGGGCAATCGCAGCCCCGGAGAGACTTTACCTACCAAACTGCAAGCAGGCTTCTTTGCTAACTAAGACTTCTTGGGGTTCTGGACAGTCACCATCTGCCTGACAAGGGGCGCCAGCGGTACACCCAGAAAACTGAGCAGCAGGGAAAGGCGATAAGTCGCAGCGACCACGTTCACCAAACGCCTGAGCTACTCAGTCCTGGGAAGGGCAGAAAACGCAGGCCCAGCCAAATCTGCACCTCTGAGGGCTACCTGAGAGCAGAGCCTGAGCGGCTTAGACTGGGGAGGTGCATGCAGCCTAGGGCCGGCCTCAGACGGTTCCCAGCAGAGCAATGTAAAGCCTGAGCGGTGTGCGCTATGTGCAGGGGCAAGCCCAGTGTGTCTGAGACACTGCAAGCACAAGCCAGTGTTATTTGTTTGCAGCATCCCTCCCTCCCCACAGCGCGACTGAACAACTGAGCCTAAAAAAAAAAGTGTCCACCACCGCGCCCCTTGTGTCAGGGCAGAAATCAGACACTGAAGAGATCAGCAAACAGAAGAAGCTAAACAGAGGGAACCACCTTGGAAGTGACCCCACACTGCCCACAACACCAGAGAAAGTCCCAGAAATATCTTTACTATTTTTATGACCATTCTCTTTTCTTTCCTTTTTTTTCTTTTTTTGGTTGATGTTGTTTAATTGTTTTTTCTTCTTTTCTTTTTCTTCTCCTTTTTTTTAACTTTTTAAAAATTTTAAGTCCTCTATTCACCCTTTAATTGTAATTTTTATAACCTACTATCACTTTTCAAAAAAAAAAAGACCCAATTTTTAAAGCAAATGCCATATATATATATATATACAGTGGTTGTTGTTGTTTTTTTTTAATAATTCTTGTGACTTTTTTTTCTTCTTGTTCTTCTTTTATTTAATATTGCATTTTTGAAAATCCAACCTCTAATCTAGAGTTTTAATCTTTGCTTTTTGGTATTTGTTGTCAATTTTGTACATTTATAAACCCAATCTTCAGTACCCAATTTTACCTGAGAGCAAGATTACTGGCTTGACCACTCTCTCCTCCTTTGGACTCTCCTTTTTCTCCACCAGGTTGTCTCTAACTCCTCCCTCCACCTTCTCTTCTCTACCCAACTCTGTGAATCTCTGTTTGTTCCAGACGATGGAGAACACTTAGGGAACTGTTTACTGGCTGGATCTGTCTCTCTCCTTTTCATTTCCCTCTTTTATCCTCCTGGCCACCTCTGTCTACTTCCTCCCTCTCCTCTTCCCTGTATAACTCCGTGAACATCTCTGAGCAGTACAGACTGAGGAGCACACATAAGGAAGTGATTACTGGCTAGCTTGCTCTCTCCTCTTTTGATCTCACTGCATCTCATTCCAGTCACCTCTAACTACCCCCTCCCTCTTCTCTTCTCCATGTAACTCAATGAACCTCTCTGGGTGTCCCTCAATGTGGAGAAACTTTTCATCTTTAACCTAGATGTTTTATCATCAGTGCTGTATAGATGGAGAAGTTTTGAGGCTACTGTAAAAATAAAACTGAAAACCAGAAGCAGGAGGCTTAAGTCCAAATCCTGAGAACATCAGAGAACTCCTGAATCCAGGGAACATTAATCAATAGGAGCTCATCAAACTCCTCCATACCTACACTGAAACCAAGCACCACCGAAGGGCCAACAAGTTCCGGAGCAAGACATACCATGCAAATTCTCCAGCAACATAGGAACACATCCCTGAGCTTCAATATACAGGCAGCTCAAGTTACTCCAAAACCATAGACGTCTCATAACTCATTACTGGACACTTCGTTGCACTCCAGAGAGAAGAAATCCAGCTCTACCCACCAGAACTCCGACACAATCTTCCCTAACCAAGAAACCTTGACAACCCACTGATACAACCCCATCCACAGCGAGGAAACTCCATAATAAAGAGAACTCCACAAATTCCCAGAATATAGAAAGGCCATCCCAAACGCAGCAATATAACCAAGATGAAGAGACAGAGGAATACCCAGCAGGTAAAGGAACAGGAGAAATGCCCACCAAACCACACAAAAGAGGAAGAGATAGGGAATCTACCTGAGAAAGAATTCCAAATAATGATAGTGAAAATGATCCAAAATCTTGAAATCAAAATGGAATCACAGATAAATAGCCTGGAGACAAGGATTGAGAAAATGCAAGAAAGGTTTAACAAGGACCTAGAAGAAATAAAAAAGAGTCAATATATAATGAATAATGCAATAAATGAGATCAGAAACACTCTGGAGGCAACAAATAGTAGAATATCAGAGGCAGAATATAGGATTAGTGAAATAGAAGATAAAATGGTAGAAATAAATGAATCAGAGAGGAAAAAAGAAAAACGAATTAAAAGAAATGAGGACAATCTCAGAGACCTCCAGGACAATATGAAACGCTCCAACATTCAAATTATAGGAGTCCCAGAAGAAGAAGACGAAAAGAAAGACCATGAGAAAATGCTTGAGGAGATAATAGTTGAAAAATTCCCTAAAATGGGGAAGGAAATAATCACCCAACTCCAAAAAACCCAGAAAGTTCCAAACAGGATAAACCCAAGGCAAAAGACCCCAAGACACATATTAATCAAATTAACAAAGATCAAACACAAAGAACAAATATTAAAAGCAGCAAGGGAAAAACAACAAATAACACACAAGGGGATTCCCATAAGGATAACTGCAGATCTTTCCCTCCAGACATACTTAAAGTGATGAAGGAAAATAACCTACAGCCCAGATTACTGTACCCAGAAAGGATCTCATTCAGATATGAAGGAGAAATCAAAAGCTTTCCAGACAAGCAAAAGCTGAGAGAACTCAGCACCACTAAACCAGCTCTCCAACAAATGCTAAAGGATATTCTCTAGACAGGAAACACAAAAAGGGCATATAAACCCGAACCCAAAACAATAAAGTAAATGGCAATGGGATCATACTTATCAATAATTACCTTAAACATAAATGGGTTGAATGCCCCAACCAAAAGGCAAAGACTGGCTGAATGGATACAAAAACAAGACCCCTGTATATGCTATCTACAAGAGACCCACCTCAAAACAAGGGACACATACAGACTGAAAGTGAAGGGCTGGAAAAAGATATTCCACGCAAATAGAGACCAAAAGAAAGCAGGAGTAGCAATACTCATATCCAATAAAATAGACTTTAAAACAAAGGCTGTGAAAAGAGACAAGGCCACTACATAATGATTAAAGGATCAATCCAAGAAGAAGATATAACAATTATAAATATATATGCACCCAACATAGGAGTGCCAAAATATGTAAGACAAATGCTAACAAGTATGAAAGGGGAAATTAACAATAACACAATAATAGTGGGAGACTTTAATACCCCACCCACACCTATGGACAGATCAACAAACAGAAAATTAACAAGGAAACACAAACTTTAATGATACATTAGACCAGTTAGACCTAATTGATATCTAAAGGACATTTCACCCCAAAACAATGAATTTCACCCTTTTCTCAAGTGCTCATGGAACATTTTCCAGGATAGATCACATCCTGGGCCATAAATCTAACCTTGATAAATTCAAAAAAAATTGAAATCATTCCAAGCATCTTTTCTGACCATAATGCATTAAGATTAGATCTCAATTACAGGAGAAAAACTATTAAAAATTCCAACATATGGAGGTTGAACAACACGCTTCTGAATAACCAGCAAATCACAGAAGAAATCAAAAAAGAAAGCAAAATATGCATAGAAACTAATGAAAACACATCAACCCAAAACCTGTGGGACACTATAAAAGCAGTGCTAAGAGGAAAGTTCATAGCAATACAGGCATACCTCAAGAAACAAGAAAAAAGTCAAATAAATAACCTAACTCTACACCTAAAGCAACTAGAAAAGGAAGAAATTGAGAACCCCAGAGTTAGTAGAAGGAAAGAAATCTTAAAAATTAGGGCAGAAATAAATGCAAAAGAAACAAAAGATACCACAGCAAAAATCAACAAAGCCAAAAGCTGGTTCTTTGAAAGGATAAATAAAATTGACAAACCATTAGCCAGACTCATCAAGAAACAAAGGGAGAAAAATCAAATCAATAAAATTAGAAATGAAAATGGAGAGATCACAACAGACAACACAGAAATACAAAGGATCATAAGAGACTACTATCAGCAGTTGTATGCCAATAAAATGGAGAATGTGGAAGAAATGGACAAATTCTTAGAAAAGTACAATTTTCCAAAACTGAACCAGGAAGAAATAGAAAATCTTAACAGACCTATCACAAGCACGGAAATTGAAACTGTAATCAGAAATCTTCCAGCAAACAAAAGCCCAGGTCCAGACGGCTTCACAGCTGAATTCTACCAAAAATTTAGAGAAGAGCTAACACCTATCCTACTCAAACTCTTCCAGAAAATTGCAGAGGAAGGTAAACTTCCAAACTCATTCTATGAGGCCACCATCACCCTAATACCAAAGCCTGACAAAGATGCCACAAAAAAAGAAAACTACAGGCCAATATCACTGATGAACATAGATGCAAAAATCCTTAACAAAATTCTAGCAATCAGAATCCAGCAACACATTAAAAAGATCATACACCATGACCAAGTGGGCTTTATCCCAGGGATGCAAGGATTCTTCAATATCTGCAAATCAATCAATGTAATTCACCACAATAACAAATTGAAAAATAAAAGCCATATGATTATCTCAGTAGATGCAGAGAAGGCCTTTGACAAAATTCAACATCCATTTATGATAAAAACTCTCCAGAAAGCAGGAATAGAAGGAACATGGTGAAGGTGGAAGGTGAAGGTGAAGTCGCTCAGTAGTGTCTGACTCTTTGCAACCCCATCGACTGTAATCTACTAGGCTTCTCCATCCATGGGATTCTCCTGGCAAGAATACTGGAGTGGATTGCCATTTCCTTCTCTAAGGGATCTTCCTGACCCAGGGATCAAACCTGGGTCTCCTGCATTGGAGGCAGACGCTTTAACCTCTGAGCCACCAGGGAAGCCCTAGAAGGAACATACCTCAACATAATAAAAGCTATATATGACAAACCCACAGCAAACATTATCCTCAATGGTGAAAAATTGAAAGCATTTCCCCTAAAGTCAGGAACAAGACAAGGGTGCCCACTTTCACTGCTACTATTCAACATAGTTCTGGAAGTTTTGGCCACAGCAATCAGAGCAGAAAAAGAAATAAAAGGAATACAAATTAGAAAAGAAGTAAAACTCTCACTGTTTGCATATGACATGATCCTCTATATAGAAAACCCTAAAGACTTCACCAGAAAATTACTAGAGCTAATCAATGAATATAGTAAAGTTGCAGGGTATAAAATCAACACACAGAAATCCCTTGCATTCCTATACACTAATAATGAGAAAGTAGAAAAAGAAATTAAGGAAACAATTCCATTCACCATTGCAAAGAAAAGAATAAAATATTTAGGAATATATCTACCCAAAGAAACTAAAGACCTATATATAGAAAATTATAAAACACTGATGAAAGAAATCAAAGAGGACACTAATAGATGGAGAAATATACCATGTTCATGGATTGGAAGAATCAATATAGTGAAAATGAGTACACTACCCAAAGCAATCTACAGATTCAATGCAATCCCTATCAAGCTACCAGTGGTATTTTTCACAGAGCTAGAACAAATAATTTCACAATTTGTATGGAAATAGCCAAAAGCAATCTTGAGAATAGCCAAAGCAATCTTGAGAAAGAAGAATGGAACTGGAGGAATCAACTTGCCTGACTTCAGGCTCTACTACAAAGCCACAGTCATCAAAACAGTATGGTACTGGCACAAAGACAGAAATATAGATCAATGGAACAAAATAGAAAGCCCAGAGATAAATCCACACACCTATGGACACCTTATCTTCGACAAAGGAGGCAAGAATATACAATGGATTAAAGACAACCTCTTTAACAAGTTGTGCTGGGAAAACTGGTCAACCACTTGTAAAAGAATGCAACTAGATCACTTTCTAACACCATACACAAAAATAAACTCCAAATGGATTAAAGATCTAAATGTAAGACCAGAAACTATAAAACTCCTAGAGGAGAACATAGGCAAAACACTCTCCAACATAAATCACAGCAGGACCCTCTATGATCCACCTCCCAGAATACTGGAAATAAAAGCAAAAATAAACAAGTGAGATCTAATTAAAATTAAAAGCTTCTGCACAACAAAGGAAACTATAAGCAAGGTGAAAAGACAGCCTTCTGAATGGGAGAAAATAATAGCAAATGAAGCAGCTGACAAACAACTAATCTCAAAAATATACAAGCAATGTATGCAGCTCAAGTCCAGAAAAATAAATGACCCAATCAAAATATGGGCCAAAGAACTAAATAGACATTTCTCCAAAGAAGACATACGGATGACTAACAAACACATGAAAATATGCTCAACATCACTCATTATCAGAGAAATGCAAATCAAAACCACAATGAGGTACCATTTCACACCAGTCAGAATGGCAGTGATCCAAAAGTCTACAAGCAATAAATGCTGGAGAGGGTGTGGAGAAAAGGGAACCCTCTTATATTGTTGGTGGGAATGCAAACTAGTACAGTCACTATGGAGAACAGTGTGGAGATTCCTTTAAAAATTGCAAATAGAACTGCCTTATGACCCAGCAATCCCACTGCTGGGCATACACACCAAGGAAACCAGAATTGAAAGAGACACGTGTACCCCAATGTCCATCGCAGCACTGTTTATAATAGCCAGGACATGGAAACAACCTAGATGTCCATCAGCAGATGAATGGATAAGAAAGCTGTGGTACATATACCCAATGGAGTATTACTCAGCCATTAAACAGAATACATTTGAATCAGTTCTAATGAGGTGGACGAAACTGAGCCAATTATACAGAGTGAAGTAAGCCAGAAAGGAAAACACCAATACAGTATACTAACACATATATATGGAATTTTAAAAGATGGTAATGATAACCCTCTGTGAAAGACAGCAAAAGAGACACAGATGTATAGAACGGACTTTTGGACTCTGTGGGAGAGGGAGAGGGTGGGGTGATTTGGGAGAACGGCATTGAAACCTGTATACGATCAGGTAAGAAACGAATCCCCAGTCTATGTTAGATACAGGATACAGGATGCTTGGGGCTGGTGCACAGGGATGATCCAGAGAGATGATATGGGGTGGGAGGTGGGAGGGGGGTTCAGGATTGGGAACTCATGTACACCCGTGGCTGATTCATGTCAATGTATGGCAAAACCAATACAGTATTGTAAAGCAAAATAAAGTAAAAATAAAAATTAAAAAAATAAAATAAAAATAAATTCTGTAGGAAGGATTATATAACAACAATTTATCCTACTTGAGGACATGTTTCTCCTTCTTGAGAACCTTCTGACTAATCCTGTTATCTTAAAATGTATATTGTAGGAGTGGGTCTGGTAAGACATTTACAATATTAAGACATTCTTTTGATTTACTGTAATAACCAACTGAAAAAGTATATAGCTCCCTTGCTAAGACTAGCCAATGGGGCACTCTCCGTCCCCCTTCTGATGTCTATGTCAGAAGCTTTCTCTGTTTCTTTTTCACTTTAATAAAAGCCTGCTACACAAAAGCTCTTGAGTGATCAAGCCTGGTCCCTGGTCCCAAAGCTAAATCTTCTTTGGAGATCACAAATCTGACACCGTTCATCATAAGCTATCAGAATTGCAGCTCCTAATGCAGAGTCGGACATGACTGAGTGACTGAACTGAACTGAACTGAACTGAACTGAATTGTCAGCAGTCTAGGTCTTCACTGTTTCTGATGCAGTTCAAGCTTCCAGACAGAGCACAGGGTAGGTATTCAGTAAATATCAGTTGAATGAATATGATACAATTTTGTGCTTGTGTCCTTAGTTTCTTCAGTTGTGTACAACTCTGTGCAACCCTTTAGACTGTAGCCTGCCAGGTTCCTCTGTCCATGGGATTTTTCAGGCAAGAATACTGGAGTGGGTTGCCATTTTCTCCTCCAGGGGATCTTCCCAACCCAGGCATCAAACCTGCATCTCCTGCGTCTCCTGCATCACAGACAGATACTTTCCTGCTGAGCCTTCTGGGAAGCCTGATAACATAGCTTAACACTCATTAAATCTTAACTCCCTTCTTCCTTCAATGTCTCATGAAGGTTGGGTCATTTGCCAAAACAAGCACTGAAAGAGGATAATCTGGAAGTCTCTGGACTACTGAACAAGCAAAATCTTGAGACAAATCAGAGAGCTCCAATATCTTTAAAAAACATTTCATGTTTTGATGAAATAACAATATATTTTACAAGTGGTTGGGGGAAACAAGTACTCTTGTACATTTTTTGCTAGCCCTTAATAATTAGTTCAATGTCTTTAAATGGCTATTTCTAATGCCTATTAAAAGTATTAATATATAATATATACCCTTTGACCTAGCTATTATATATCCAGATATATCTTCTGCAGATATTTGCATATACATATAAAGAAGCTTGTATGAGCATATTCTCTTCAACACTTTATTAACAGCCAAAGATTAGATTGGTAGGAGACTATTCAATAAGTTATGGGGTGCTTGCAATGGAATAGTCTGCAGCCAAAGAGAACAAGACATATCTATATGAACAGACTTGGGACTATATCCCAGTTGAAAAAAAATGGAGTATGAAACACTGCACTACAAGCTACCATTTGTATATAAGAGACAGATACAAAGAAAATATGTGAATAAATAAATAAAAATACTGATAACAACTGTTACCCTAGAGGAGGAAATTGGGCTCTGGGAGGAAGTATGGCTGTGGAGATCTTTGCTCTTTGTACTTTCCTACACTGTTTGCATCTTTTATCAAAGGGAAGTGCTACTTCTTGAATTAATAACTTTAAAAAAACCATACCCCTCTTGAATACAAATTATTTTGGAGAGTCACTAATCTCTGAAAGACTCTTTAGCTCAATGTTTGTTTTTTCAAATTTACCCTTTCAGTTTCTGTAAAACTAGTCCTTTTATAGTTTATTTTTATTACCATGAATGACATGTTATTAGAATGGAAGCAATTTACTATTTTCACTTTCACTATTTTTAGGGTACAAATGTGATGACTGTCCCAAATGTTTCTGATACTATTAATAAACCTGATGCTCACAATCTAGTCTACAACAGGCTGGACAGGTCAGGGGTCCCTAAGGGGCAGAAATGCCAACTCCTTTTCTAGCTAATCTTCCTAGCCTTGTTGCGGGGGCAGGGGACACACAAAAATCAAAACACAAGCATGTCATGACAGCATGCTTCAGAGGCCTGGAAACTGCTTTGGGAGTTGTCGTGTCATGGATTCTAAACTTTATATCCGGGCCTCTGGTGATCTCACCTCAAACTCTCCTGACTCTGCCTGGGCCTCTGTTTTCCTGTTTGCAAAGTAAAAAAAAAAAAAGTTTATATCTCCTAAACTCACACAAACCCTGTAAGGTAATAGGCATAAATGCCAAATATAATACACACTACTGTTTCCCAATCTCAACAATAAATGTGCCAAAACAGTGGCAGGAAACCACATGTCTTAGAAAACAAAACTTAGAAAAAAAATACCCTTAAAGGTCAAGAATTACAGTATTGATTCCCACTCATTTTAGCCTTTGCTTTCTCAGTGAATGATGTCAGTGAAAAACTGTGGACTTTGGAATCTGACAAGTCCAAGCTTGGACTGCCAAACCAAGAGTCCCTTTAAACCAGGAACTGGGTATCATCTTCAGCTCATGCTCAGTGCCTCCAGCAGCACCCACATTACTCAGGCAGTTCTCCTCCGGCCACTTTATCCATGCCAGGGGCTTTCATAACCACCTCTGCCTAGAGCCTCATAATTTTATTTCTGCAGACAGACCTCTCATTTAACTCTAGGCATATTTATCCAAATTAGCATTTCATTTTAGATGTCTAAAATATACCTATGGTCATGCTCAAACTCTCAGTCATGTCTGATTCTTTGCAGCCTCATGGACTGTAGCCTGCCAGGCTCCTCTGTCCATGAAATTCTCCAGGCAAGAATGCTGGAGTGGATTGCCATTTCCTTCTCTAGGTCATCTTTCCCACCCAGGGATCAAACCTGGGTCTCCTACATTGCAGGCGGATTCTTTACCAACTGAGCCACCAGGGAAGCCAAAATACATCTTAAAATACATCCAAATCCAGTGTGATAAGTGTCTACTCAAATTTGATCATCTTTCACAGTTCCCAGTATAATAATGGCCCTCCTATCAAGCAAGCTTTATGGGCAAAACTTCTTGAGTTATCTGTGTCCCCTTTCTCTTCGTCACCGCGACATCCAATCCATCAAGTTCTTTCGGTCAAACCACCTAAACAGTTTTCTAGCCTAGCCTCTTTACTCCATCCTATGCCCACCACCATTTCTGCTCTAGGCCAGCTGCTCTCTCTGTGGCCAGGTCTTTTACAACAGTCTCTGGCCTCCCTTACCCTCGCTCCATCTTGTCCCTCTTCTGTCTGCTCTCCACACTGAGACCACAGTGATCTTGTCTTTCACATGCTGAAAAGTCTCCATTAAATTCAGTGTGTTTCAGACAAACATAAAAACAAACAAAGGGGACCTCCCTGGAGGCCCAATGGTGAAGACTTTGCCTTCCAATGCAGGGGGTGCAGGTTTGATTCCTGGGCAACGAGCTAAGATCCCACATGTCCCATGGACGAAAAAAAAACTAAAACATACAGCAAAAAATACAGAAACAATATTGTTATAAATTCAATAAAGACTTCAAAAAAACTTAAAAAAATAGAAAGGCTTATATCTCCAGCTACACACACACACACACACACACACACACACACACTCCAGCCACTCTGAAACCCTCCAGTCGTCCTGACTTGCCATGCTCCTTCCATGTCACAGACTGGGTATGTTTCTTCTTGGTTAACTCTTACCCTATATTTCCAGTCCAAGTATTTCAACAAGAATGTATTTCCTTCCTTCCCAGAGAATAAACATTGTATGATACACTCTTTTAATAGCATGGATATCTCCATCTTGGCATTTAAGATAGCCGCAGTTTTACATTTATTTAGGACATTGTGTTTTCCACATGAAGCTTTCCATTCAAGGAAGTTCCATGAAAATAAGAGTTGGGTAGATTTTTAGTCATCATGGCATCTCTGCTGCTTGAATCATGAAGGTACTTAATGAACATCTGTTTCATGAGTGTTTCAATGAATATATTTTTGTGGGGAAGAAAAAGATGACCAAGCTTTGATACATTCTCTGCATGATCCTAAGCAAACAACTCAAAATTTCTAAGTGAAATGTCTTTATCTGTAAACGTATATAATTGATTCACCAGGTTTGGGGGAAGATTAAATAGAGTTGTATCATGAAACTTAAGCCATGTACCTAATAGAATCTTTTTTTTTAATTCAAATCTAATTTATGGGTTTTCTAATTGAAGTATAGTTGACCTACAGTATTGTGTTAGTTTCAGGTGTAGAGCAAAGTGATCAAGTTTATATATATATGCATATATATGTATATTATCTTAAATTCTTCTCTATTACAGTTTATTACAAGGTAGAGTTTAGTTCTCTGTGGTACACAGTAATCCTAGTGGTTTATCTGTTTTGTATATAGCAGTGTACATCTGTTAATCCCATACTTCCAGCTTATCCTGCTCCCATCTCTTCCCCTTTGGTAACCATAAGTTTTTTTCTATGTCTGTAAGTTTGTTTCTGTTTTGTAAATAAGTTCATTTGCAATTTTTTTTAGAGTTCACATATAAGTGATATTATATATTTGTCATTGTCTTATTATGATAATCTCTAGGTCCATCCATGTTGCTACAAACAGCATTATTTCATTTTTATGGCTTAGTAGTATTCCATTGTGTGTGTGTGTGTGTGTGTGTAACATCTTTATCTGTTAATGGACACTTAGGTTGCTTCCACATCTTGGCTATTTTATATAGTGCAGTTATGAACATTGGGGTGCATGTTTCTTTTTGAGTTATAACTTACACCTTTTCCAAATATATGTCAAGAAGTAGGATTGCTGGATCATATAGTAACTCTCTTTTTTTTTTTAAAGGACCCTCCATACTGTTTTCCATAATGGCTGTAAAAATTTACACTCCCACATACAGCGTAGGAATTCCCTTTCTCCACATCTTCTCCAGCATTCTAATAAATGATATTTTAATACAATTCAGTTCTTTCCTCCTTGACATTGCATCTGATACTTTGAACAATGAAAGTCATCTCTTACTAAATAAACAAGTGATTTAATAAAGACATATGATTTGCTCAGATAATTCAGTGTTTCAAACAGCTGGAGGGACAAAAATAGGAAAGATAAGTTCCAGGGCTCTAGGTCATAAGTTTTAGATTAGAAGGCAGTAGAAAATACAAAGTAGAAAGACAAAATAATAATCTACAGCAATCTCATCCAACAAAACAAGTTTTTTCACAAACCCACACAGGACTCACTGTCAAGGGAACTGGAAGTGCTGTGAGTTAAGCAAAGAGGAAGATTTTCAAGCTGGAGGCAGGTAAGACTCAGGTGGGGCCTTTTAGGGTGGGTAGAGGAGGGCTTCCCTGGTGGCTCAGTGGTAAAGAATCCACCTGCCAATACAGGACAAGCAGCAAGAGAAGAATTGGGAATGTATGTGAGTGGACATGAGGTGGTCAGCTCTGGAAAGATGTAAGAAAGAAACAAAGGGAGCATGATTGTTCCAAGAACAATGAGATCAGTTGCCTGGACAACGGGAGTCAGAGTAGATAAGGCTGGGTGCCTGGTTGATAACCAGGTGTATGAAGTTTTGAATGCTAAGGTAGGGAATTTGGACAGTTCTCTGAACAAAAATACTGAAACTCTAAACTCTTACAAATGTAGATGTATCCCAACCACTTCAAATCCTAATAAACTACAACACAGTTTCCTTAACTTGGTTTCTAAATTTCTCCAAGATCACAC
Source organism: Capricornis sumatraensis (assembly GCF_032405125.1). Classification (NCBI taxonomy): domain Eukaryota; kingdom Metazoa; phylum Chordata; class Mammalia; order Artiodactyla; family Bovidae; genus Capricornis; species Capricornis sumatraensis. Next base: position 38,512,761 of record NC_091074.1, on the reverse strand, counting down.
TTCAGAGGAAGAAAGGAGGAGAGCAAGCAAAGAAGGAAGGGAGTGAGGAAGGCAGGAAGGAAGGGGAATGGACAAATTGACATCTGGCAAACAGCTTATGCCTCATAAAGTTTCACATTGCGTATAAATACGTGGCTGAAGCCTCCATGACTCCCCAAAGCATGTAGGTAAAGCGCATGTTGGCTTTTAGTGTGTTGGAGAGATGGTATCTCTGCTCCAGTGTATGCCTTTGACACTTTATCCACAGGCCTCCCCATATCAAAAGTTTTTGCAAGGCCCACACACAGAGCAAAGGAGCATGGAACCCCAGATGGGGTGTTCATGTGCTTGACTACAGGCCATGAAATCTTTTGTGAATTACCTTAAGGATTTTGATTCATGGGATGATTCTGGGTGGCCTGTTCTGCCACCTCTGCTACACTCCTCCATCAACCTCACCACCCTCCATTTCCCCTATTTCTCAGCAATCCTAGGAATATATGAAACAAAGGACAATTAGTCTTCTACAAAGTAAAGGGGAGAAGTTCAATACAAAGCAAGTGATACATATGTGTGTGTATGCATGTATGTACATATATATACAGATATATGTGTATCACAAAAGCAGACTTCTTCATATAGACATGAGGAACTTTAATGCACCTGGAAAATGAAATCTACAAGTTTCAGCAGCAGCCTGCAATGCTCTACTGCTTTTCTGACTTAGCAGGCAAGAATACCAGCTATACCCCTTTCTAAATTCAGTCACTTGGCTTTTCTGAGATTCTACCACCCAAGCAAAAACTGTCTCATGACAAAACCAAGCTCTGCCATTCCTCTTCTCCCTGGTGGAAGGGGAGTTCCCTTCACCCTTTACCTTCTGTGAACAATAGGTATACCTATAAGTGTCTAGTAGCCACCTGACTACATGAATGCTTTCAGATTGATCTAAATCCTTCCCTGAAAGTCCATGTCAAACTGCCAAGCACCACCCACTAATCCCAGACTAGCTCAGGCCCACCTGAACTATATTTACAAAGCCAGATCTTTTTTTCATAGTGTTCATCACAGTTCTCATCTGCATATTTTGAGTGTTGTATTTATAACATTTACCCCCTCAATGGACTATAGCTCCATAGGGACAGAAGAAGTGTGGGTTCTGCTCTTACTTATATTCTCAGTGTCTAACACAGTACCAAAAATATAAGTGATAACCTGTAAATATTTAAGGAAGGAAGGAAGCAAAAAGGGAAAGAAGGAAGGAAGGAAACAAAGAGGGAGGAAGGGAAGGATGGAGGAAGGGTTGACAGGGGACCTTCTTCCCATCTAAGTCTTTTAATGTCTCTGCCTACTTTTTCTTCTTAATTTATGAAATCCCATAAGGACAACTACTGACTATAAAGAGACAATAGACTCTCAGGAATTCTCAGACAAAGGGAGAGACAGAGGAAAGGAAAGGAGGATTAGAGCCTAATATTTACCTAAATGGGACATTGCAAAACTATCAAAAGACTAAATCTTAAGGTTTTCTTTTGTGGGTTACTCATGGATTAGCAAGAACCAGGAATAGTTAAATTCAAAATAACATATGATAATTATAAAAGAAGTAGACACAAATTGCTGTGAGACTATGGTATTGAAAAGGTACTGATCCCACCTCAGGGAGTAAGGTAAAGTGTGCTACATGAGATCTTTATAGAAGTGACATTTGACCTGGACTCTCAGGAGTGAGCTGAAGATTGTGTTATAGAGAAAGAAGAAAAGTTGCTGCCACAGAGGAAAGAACACAGTGAAGTCCTGGAGAGATGAATGGGCCTGATAATCCAGAAGTTGAGGAAAGGTTTGGGAAAATTAGAAAAGAAGATATAAATTGAGAGCTTTGGGAGCCTGAGCTAGAGAAATTTTCTTCGACATATTTCCCTTTAGAACTGAAGCAGAGAAGGAAGGGGGCAGAACCCGGACAAATTTAGGGAGGAAACTTGATAGAGGAAAATGCAACAGAGAGTTTTGGGGCCCAAAGGACAGAACTCAAAGTGTTCCATAGTCTAAATCTGCCCCATTGAACAACCCTTATTTAAACTCTCTAAGCTTCCCTTTCATCACTTGGAAAAATTAATATAATACCTACCTCAAAAACCCAGCACAGAGCTGGGCTTTTAAAAATGTGCATTTCCTCTCCTTTCTCCCAAAGTGCCTTGTGTGGGGTAGGGGAGCAGGGAGGAAGGTGGGAAAAAAAAAATGTTTAATGCTTTCTTTTCTTGATGAGTCTCATTTCACTTCCTTTAACCATCCTTGATCTCTCTTTAGCACTACCTCCCCTAAGCAATGAGTGTTGGCTTTGATAGATCATAATTTCTTCAGGTGGCTCCTTTTTGGTCATTGTTTGGTTCCACTGTCATGCCAGATCTTGGCATCTCTACATGTTCCTATCCCTCAAACAGAAGCATTATCAAAAGGTTTCAGTTTTCTGTTTGTAATTGCTAGGTTAAATACCAGGGGTCTTGTCACCTCCTGCCCAACCCACATCCTCCCTAACTCCCACCGCAGCCAACCATTCACGCTTCCACAGGGCAGATGGAAAAGGAGTGTTGAGGCTCCTGGGGAGCCTAGCTATTGTTTAGGAGAACTGGAAGCCACGGTCTCAGAGTCCGTCCTCCCTTCTCACCGCACACCCTGTTTCCTGTCAATCATCCTGGAACACCAAGTGCTGGGCCGACAGTTTTGTCCACAGGATGTTTGTTTGCAGGCACTGCCTTCCAAGTCTCAAAGCTCAAGACTTCCGCTGACAATCCAAACACTAAAATGAAAAAAGGGGGGAAAACCCTTGGGCAGTTCTTTTAAAGCCTAATAAAGTCTATTTATATTTGAAAATAGCAACAGGTTATCTCAACTTGCAGAGGTCGAAGAGGCTAGGAAGCCTGATCTTTAAAATCCTGAGCTCCTGGGAAGTGGAAATACAGGTTTCCTAGAGGGGACACTAAAAACATGTCCTTAAAACACCTTCGGTGTATTTCCATGGCCATTTTCCATAAATGATCAACTCCTGTTTTTATGGGTACATTGGACTGCTCCAAGGGTAAATACCTTGCAATTAAGCCATGAAGTAGAAGAATTTGCTAAATATATGTGAATAGAAATTTAAGATTCTCAACCAAGTCTGTAGGATAAAATTAAGAACTTGAGGTCACTGGGAAATTCTGCAATACGAATATTTGAGAGACTAATGATTGCATGTGAATCTCATTGATTGTTTGAAAAATAATTTTAAAACAATATATGTTCTTCAGAGAGCAGGTAACAGAGTTTTCCTATATGTTAATAGTGAAACGATCCCCTGGTTGTCTTCCTGAGTCACTCAATAGTTTACTTGAGATTCCTTGGCCTGCCTATTCCTATAGATTCTATATAAATAATACACAGGACTTTTGAACATTTTTGTATTTACCACCTACTGCTTTTAATCTTTATATCTCTGGGGAATTGACATAAGCTTTCTGAAATTATTTTGCCTGTGAAAATGGATCATTATATAAACTCCATTCGATGGTATTGAAACTTAAATGAGATCATGTGCGAAAAGCGCCTGGCATGCAATACGTGCTCAATGGACAGTACCTTAGAAAATAAAAAAGCAAGGAAAATTTCCCTTGAAAGGCATCCCCAAGACTGGCTTTAAAGTTGCTGCAACTACAACTTCCACTCTCTCAACCAAATATTAATGACATCCCAGCAATAATTCTTGTACAGACATCTTCAGTAAGAACAGTTTTGAGATAAGACATGGAAAGATGATCCCAAATACATTATCTAAGACAGCTGAAGTCCAAGAACTTGTCAAAGGGGACACAGGTTCATAGTAGAATCAAGAACAAAAAGAAAGCCGTTATGCTCCAGTTCATTTTTGGAAGATTAACACACATCTATCAAGGAATGCTACCACCAAAGCAGGGCTTTCAGAATTCTTGCAGAAGACCAGTTCTCACTGGATATAACTGGGATAGATCCTTTAGTTACACTGACTTAGTAGCTTTAGGAAACACTTATTCAAGTTCTGGCCAGGCTTCCATACAGTACTCAATTGCTCGAAGAGATAACTAATTCTCAGGTTATTATTATATGTATAGTCAGAGTTTTCAGAAAAATCTCTGATATACCAAATGTGGATTTGGGGAAAGCTTACTGAACCAAGTCACTAAAAGCTTGAAATTTGTGGACTATATACAAGAGAAAATTAAATGTTGTTTTAATAATTAAAGTAATGCTGATTAAAATTAATTGCATCATTTGGTATGTATTGAACCGGCAAAGATGTAAGGAAACAACCATCAAGAGTCAGGATCAAGATGGAAAAGTAGGAAGATTCTAAACTAGCCTTCTACTATGGACATGACAAATCACAACTAAATATGGAAAAATTCTCTCTGAAAATGACCTGAAGGTTAACTGAACATCATGTCTAAAACTAACGGTAATTTTTCAAAAAACACTGAGACAGGTACGTAGGGGCAAGATAGTCTAGTCAGGATCTACAACTCAATGCAGTGACCCTCAAGTGGGAGGGGATATCACAAACACATAAGTCCTCCCTAAGGAGTGAGGGGTTTGAATCTCTCACTGAGCACCCTAGTCCTAGGTAACTGCACCAAGAAGCTATGCCCCCACAGCCTTGATGTTTGGCTTTGAAAACCAGTGAGGGCTTACATCCAGGAGAGTCAAAGGGCTGTGAGAAACCAAAATTCCTCTCTCAAAGAGCAGGTGCACAAACCCACCCACTCTGAGTCTCAGTGCAGAGGCAGCAATTTGAAAAGCTCCTGGGCCATATGTGAAGAAGATCCCCTGCCTAGTTTTATGGTGAGGGCTGAGGGGTAGGGATTTGTGGGAACTGTCTCTAGAAACTTAAGTTCTGGTAAGTTCCTTTAAAAAAAATTTCCCCTTTCCTGGGTGGTCTGATACTGCTAGGCATCTCATTTGCTAGCATCTCTCACTCTGTCTAAGCAATCTCCTAAGGATCCATTCCACCTCCCAAGTCTTCCCCTGCCAGCACCCCTACAAGAGAGATTGCACTCACCACACCCAGCAGCAGCTTCAGCTAGTATCAGTGGCTCCTCAAAGCAACTTCAGTCCTGGAGAGCCCACCCTGCCCACCATTGCACCCAGAATTGTTGGGCTGGGCACCACAGGCAGTTGACTGGGGCTAGACCCACCCACTATCACACCCACAGCAACTATAGTATCCCCACAACAGGAGGGTATGTGAAACCCACACAGGAGACACCCCTGAAGCATCTGACTCTGGAGACCTGGAGGATTATTGTTCTTCTGAACCCCATATGAAACTATCTTCACAAAGTCACTTCTTCAGGAAGGCGAGAGGCAAAGCTGATCTACGTGGTACATAGAAACAAATACAGAGAAAATATACAGAAAGAGGAGATAAAGGAATATGTTCCAAACAAAGGAACAAGACTATGCTTCAGAAAACATCTAAGTGAAATGGAGATAAGAAATCTACTTGATGAAGAGTTCAAAGTAACAGTAATAAAGATGCTCAGTGAACTCAGGAGAAGAACAGATGAACATAGTGAGAACTTTAATAAAGAGAAAATAGAAAAAGGAACCAATCAGAGATGAAGAATACAGTAACTGAAATGAAAAATATGCTAGGTTGAATCAACAACAGATTAGATGATGGAGAAGAATAGGTCAGAATTTTGGAAGACAGCATAATGGAAATCACACAAAATTTTTAAAAAATTAATGAGGATATGGGAACTCCCTGGCAGTTTACTGGCTAGGACTCAGGGCTTTTCAATGCCCAGGTTCAATCCCTGGTCAAGGAACCAAGATCCTGCACGACAAGCGGCATGGACCGAAAAAAAAAAAAAAATGAGGCTAGTTTATGGTATTTCTGGGACAATATCAAGCATATTAACATTTGCATTACAGAGATCTCAGAAGGTTAAGATAGAGAAAAAGTGTCAGAAAACTTATTCAAAGAAATTATGGCTGAAACTTTTCTTAAGCTGGCAAAGGATATAGACTTTCAATGAAAGCCCATAGAGTTTCAGGGACAAAATGAAACAAAAAGAGGACCACACTACAGTGTATTATAATTAAAGTGTCAAAAGCTGATAAGGAGAGCACTTCCTTGGTGGTACAGTGGATGAGAATCCACCTGCCAATGCAGGGAACATGAGTTCAATCCCTGGCCTGGGAAGATTCCACATGGGCTGAATAACTAAGTCTGTGTGAGACAACAAATGAGCCCTTGCTCTAGGGCCAATGGGCCACAACTATTGAGCCTGTGTGCTGCAACTACTGAAGCCTGCACACCTAGAGCCCGTTCTCCACAAGAGAACCACCACAGTGAGAAGCCCCAACACTGCAATGAAGAGTAGCCCCCACCCTCTGCAGCAAAGGGAAGCCCACACACAGCAACAAAGACCCAGTGCAGTCAAAAATAAATAAAATAAAATAATAAAAATAAGCTAAAGAGAGAATCTTAAAGGTAACAAGAGAAAAACAACTGGTTTTGTATAGGAGAATATACATAGAATATTAGTTGATTTTTCAGTGGAAAAGGGAGTGACATGATATATTAAAAGTTCTGAAAGGAAAAAAATTATGCTCAAGAAAACTCTACCTGGCAATTTTATCATTCAGAACTGAAGGAGAGATTGTGAGTTTCCAAGACAAGCAAAATTAGAGGAGTTCACCACTGCCAGCCATACAAAACATGATAAAGGGACTTCTTTAAATGGAAAAGGTCATAACTAGAAATAGGAAATTATATTAGAGAAATATCACTGGTAAAAGCAAACATATATTAAAGGTAGTGGATCAATAACTTACAAAGCTAGTATGGGAAGTAGCAAAATCAACTATCAGTTCAGTTCAGTCGCTCAGTTGTGTCTGACTCTTTGCAACCCCATGAATTACAGCACACCAGACCTCCCTGTCCATTACCAACTCACAGAGTTCACTCAAACTCATGTCCATTGAGTCGGTGATGCCATCCATCACCATCGAGTCAGTGGTGCCATCTCATCCTCTGTCGTCCCCTTCTCCTCCTGCCCCCAATCCCTCCCAGCATCAGAGTCTTTTCCAATGAGTCAACTCTTCGCATGAGGTGGCCAAAGTATTGGAGTTTCAGCTTCAGCATCAGTCCTTCCAAAGAACACCCAGGACTGATCTCCTTTAGAATGGACTGGTTGGATCTCCTTGCAGTCCAAGGGACTCTCAAGAGTCTTCTCCAACACCACAGTTCAAAAGCATCAATTCTTCAGCGCTCAGCTTTCTTCACAGTCCAACTTTCACATTCATACATGATCACTGGAAAAACCATAGCCTTGACTAGACGGACCTGTGTTGGCAAAGTAATGTCTCTGCTTTTCAATATGCTATCTAGGTTGGTCATAACTTTCCTTCCAAGGAGTAAGTGTCTTTTATTTTCATGGCTGCAATCACCATCTGCAGTGATTTTGGAGCCACCCAAAATAAAGTCTGACACTGTTTCCACTGTGTCCCCATCTATTTCCCATGAAGTGATGGGACCAGATGCCATGATCTTAGCTTTCTGAATGTTGAGCTTTAAGCCAACTTGTTCACTCTCCTCTTTCACTTTCATCACGAGGCTTTTGAGTTCCTCTTCACTTTCTGCCATAAGGGTGGTGTCATCTGTATATCTGAGGTTATTGATATTTCTCCTGGCAATCTTGATTCCAGCTTGTGCTTCTTCCAGCCCAGCATTTCTCATGATGTACTCTACACATAAGTTAAATAAGCAGGGTGACAATATACAGCCTTGATGTACTCCTTTTCCTATTTGGAACCAGTCTGTTGTTCCATGACCACTTCTAACTATTGCTTCCTGACCTGCATACAGGTTTCTCAAGAGGCAGGTCAGGTGCTCTGGTATTCCCATCTCTTTCAGAATTTTCCACAGTTTATTGTGATCCACACAGTCAAAGGCTTTGGCATAGTCAATAAAGCAGAAATACATGTTTCCCTGGAACTCTCTTCCTGTTTCAATGATCCAGCGGATGTTGGCAATTTGATCTCTGGTTCTTCTGCCTTTTCTAAAACCAGCTTGAATATCTGGATGTTCATGGTTCAGTATTGCTGAAGCCTAGCTTGGAGAATTTTGAGCATTACTTTACTAGCATGTGAGATGAGTACAATTGTGCAGTAGTTTGAGCATTCTTTGGCATTGCCTTTCTTTGGGATTGGAATGAAAACTGACCTTTTCCAGTCCTGTGGCCACTGCTGAGTTTTCCAAATTTGCTGGCATATTGAGTGCAGCACTTTCAAGACAGCATCTTTTAGGATTTGAAATAACTATAGTAATTAAGGGATATACAAAAAAAAAGTAAAATGTGACACCAAAAAGTAAAACAGGTGAGTGGAGAGAGTTAAAATGTAGTGTTTTAGGATGTATTCAAACTCAAGAGATCATAAACTGAAAATAGACTGCTATATACATTGGTTGTCATACATGAATCTCATGGTAACCACATATCAAAAGACTATAATAGAAACACAATAACTTAAGAGAAAGGAGCCCAAACATAACACTAAAGAAATTCATCAAATCACCAAGGAAGAGAGCAGAGAGAGCAAGAGAAGAAAGGAACACAGAAGAACACAAACAAAGAAAGAGAAAACAATTAGTGAAATAAGTATACACCTCTCAATAATTACTTTAAATGTAAATGAACTAAATGCTCCAGTCAAAAGACAGAATAGCTGAAATAATTAAAAACAACAACAACAACACAAGACCTATATATATGCTGTCTACAGGAAACTCACTTCAGATCTAAGGACACACACAGACTGAAAGTGGAGGGATGGAAAATGATATTCTATCCACATAGAAGCAAAAAGAAAGTTGGAATAGAAATATTTGTACCACAAAAAATATTTCAAACCAAAGGCTGCAAAAAGAGACAAAGATGGGAATTTCATGATAAAGGTATCAATTCAATAAGAGGAAATAACACTTGTAGATATTTTGCATCCAACATAATAGCACCTAAATACATAAAGCAAATATTGACAGATATAAAAATAGAAATTGACAGTAATACAATGGGAGTAGGGGACTGTAATATCCCACTTACAGCAATGGATAGATTGTCTAGACAGAAATACAGCTTAAAAAACACACACACACACACACACTCAATGGCCTTAAATGACATATCAGATTAGATGGACTTAAACATGTATACATAACATTCTATCCAAAAACACAGAATATACATTCTTTTTGAGTGCACATAGAACATTCTCCCAGAGAAGGCAATGGCACCCCACACCAGTACTCTTGTCTGGAAAATCCCATGGACGGAGGAGCCTGGTAGGCTCTAATCCATGGGGTCACTAAGAGTCGGGCAGGACTGAGTGACTTCACTTTTACTTTTCACTTTCATGCATTGGAGAAGGAACTGGCAACCCACTCCAGTGTTCTTGCCTGGAGAATCCTAGGGATGGGGGAGCCTGGTGGGCTGCGGTCTATGGGATCTCACAGAGTTGGACACGACTACGCAACTTAGCAGCAGCAGCAGCAGAACATTCTCCAGGAGAGGTCTTTAACCCACAAAACAAGTTTTGATAAAGTTAATAAGATTATAATCACATCAAGCACCATTTTTATATCAAAGGTATAAAACTAGAATGAAGTACAAGAAGAAAATAGAAAAAAAAGAACACAAATACAAAAAGATTAAATAACATGCTACTAAACAATGGGTCAACAAAGAAATCAAAGATGAAATTTAAAAATTTCTAAGACAAATGAAAATGGAAATATAACCTTCCAAAATCTATGAAACACAGCAAAAGCAGTTTTAAGAGGGAAGTTTATAGCAAAACAGGCCTACCTCAAAAATCCAGAAAACTCTCAAATAAACAATACAATTATACACCTAACAGAACTAAAAAGAGAAAACAAATAAAGCCCAAAGTTAGTAGAAGGAAGGAAATAATAAAGATCAGAGTGAAAATAAGTAACAAAGACAAAAAAGAAATTAGAAAACATCATGAGACTAACAGCTGCTTCTTTGAAAAGTAAATGAAATTGATAAAGCTTTAGCTAGACTCATCAAAAAAAAAAAAAAAGAAAGAAAAGCCCAAATAAAATCATAAATGAAAAAGGAGAAATTACAATTGATTCCCTAGAAACGCAAAGGCTCATAAAAACTACAGTGAACAATTATATGCCAACAAATTGGAAAACCTAGAATAAATGGCTAAATTCCTAGAAATGTATAATCTTCCAAAACTAAATCAGAAAGAAATAAAATATCTAAATGTATTAATTACTGGCAAAAATTTAATTAATAATCAAAAACTCCCAACAAACAAAAGGCCAGCACCAGACAGCTTCATAAGTGAATTCTACCAAATATTTTAAAAAGATTTAATACTTAGACTTTTTGAAGTAATCCAAGAAATTGAAGAAGAAGGAAAGCTTCCAAACTCACTGTATGTGGCCAGTGTTATCCTGATACCAAAGCCAGACAAGGACACTACAGAAAGAAAATTACAGGCAAATATCCTTGATCAATATAGATGTAAAAATCTTTAACATAATGGTAGCAAGACAAATTCAACACTACATTAGAAGAATCATATACAATGATCAAGTAGGATCTATTCCAGGGATGCAAGGATGATTTAACATTCAGAAACCAATACACTACCCTAACAAAATACAGAGTGAAAATCATTTGATCACCTCAATGACTGCAGAAAATGCATTTAACAAAATTAAATGCACACTTATGATAAAAACTCTGAATGAAGAGGCCATACATAGAGAGAAAGTATCTCAACATAATAAAGTTCATATATGAGAAGCCTACAACTAATATCATACTCAAGGGTGAAAGCTGAAAGCTTTCCCTCTGAGATCTCAAACAAGACAAAGATACCTGCTCTTCCACTTTTATTCAACATGGTATTGGAAGTCTTAACCATAGCAATTAAACAAGAAAAAAATAAAAGTCATCCAAACTGTAAAGGAAGAAGTAAAGCTGTTACTATTTCCTAAAGATATGATATTATATAAAAAAAAAACCCTGAAGATTTCACTGAAAAACCTATTAGAGCTAACAAATGAATTCAGTAATGTTGCAGGATACAAAATCAGCATACAGAAATCTGTGTTACAATACACCAAAAAGGAAGGAGAAATTAAGAAAACAATCCCATTTACAACTGCTTCAAAGAGAATAAAATACCTAGAAATAAATTTAGCCTAGTAAACAAAACACCTGTATTCTGAAAACTGTGAGATACTAATGAAAAAAAAAAAATAAAGATGCCACAAATAAATGAAAAGATATACCATTCTCTTGGATTGGAGGAATCGATATTGTTAAAATGCCATTATTCAAAGTAATATATATGTAGTCAATGCAGTTCCTATCAACTGTAATTTTTATTTGGATTTCCTTCATGATTTTTTCACAGAACCAGAACAAATAATTTCAAAATTTGTATGAACCAAAAAAAGATTCTGAATAGCCAAAACAACACTAAGAAAAACAAAACTGGAGGTATCAAGGTTCCTGACTTCAAACTATACTGCAAAGCTTTGCCAATCAAAACAATATGGTACTGGCATAAAAATAGACACACAAATCAATGGAATGAAATAGAGAATCCAGAAATAAACCCACTGACATACGATCAGTTGATCTACAATAAAGGAAGTAAGAACATACAGTGGGAAAACATCTCTTCAATAAATGATGTTGGGATAACTGATAATCATGTGAAAGAATAAACCTGGACCACTATCTTATACCAAATATAAAATTAAATTCAAATGGATTAAAGACTTGACTGAAACCACAAAACTCCTAGAAGGAACCATAGACTGTCAGCTCGTTGACATCATTCTTAGCAACATTTTTTTGGATCTGTCTCCTTAGGCAAGGGCATGAAAAGCATAACAAACAAGTGGGACTACAACAAATTAAAAGGTTTTGAACAGTGAAGAACACCAGCAACAGCACAAAAAGGGAGAAGATAATTGCAAATTATATATTTGATAGAGTTAACATTCAGTATATATAGAACTCAGACATCTTAATATTTTTAAAGTCTAAAATAGACATTTTTTTCAAAGACATACAGATGGCTAACAGACACATGAAAAAATGCTAACCATTACTAACTGTGAAGGATATGCAAATCAAAACCACAATGATATACTACTTTACTCCTGTAAGAATGGCTATTACCAAAAAAGGCAACAAATAACTTGTAAAGACAAAAATGTGGAGGAAAAAGAATACTTGTTCACTTTGAGAGGGAATATAGACTGGTGTAGCCACTATGGAAAATAATATGGAAGTTCTTTAAAATTAAAAATAGAACTACCATTGGATCTAAAAATTCTACTTCTGGGTATTTTCCTAAAGAAAATGCTAATTTAAGAATATATAAGCACCCTGCACTCCTATGTTCACTGCACCATTGTTTATAACAGTCAAGACATGGAAACAATCCAAATGCCCATGGCTGGGTGAACGGACGGAGAAGGCAATAAGAGTCAGACACGACTGAGCGACTTCACTTTCACTTTTCACTTTCATGCATTGGAGAAGGAAATGGCAACCCACTCCAGGGTTCTTGCCTGGAGAATCCCAGGGACGGGGGAGCCTGGTGGGCTGCTGTCTATGGGGTCGCACAGAGTCAGACACGACTGAAGTGACTTAGCAGCAGCAGCAGCAGCAGCAGCAGGTGAATGGATAAAGAAGATGTGATATACAGAATATATAAGTATATAAAAATATATATACATAAATATGTGTGTATTATGTATATAGGAATATTGTTCAACCATAAAAAGAGTGAAATTTTGCCACTTTAACAACATAGATGGACCTAGAAGGCATTCTTAGTAAAATTAGAGAAAGACAAATACCAAGTGATTTTACTTAGATATGGAATATAAAAGAAAAAACAAATAGAACAAAAATAGTTTCATAGATACAGAGGAGGATCATAGGGAGATGAGCAAAACAGCCAAAGGGGATTAAGAAGCACAAGTTTCCAATTTTAGAAAAAGAAATGTCATGAGAATATAATATACAGAATAGAGAACAGAGTCAATAATATGATAATTTTAAACCATGACAGATGGTAAATAGACTTATGGTGATCATCTTGTAGTAAATATAAATGTCTAATCACTATATAGTACGCCTGAAACTAATAGAACATTATGTCAATTATACTTCAGTTAAAAAAATAGCCATCAGAGTACTGAAGAATGTAAGGATGAGGCTGACACAAACTCACCTTCAAATGATGGCAGGAAAGCACAATGTATGAAACCAATATGAAAATATGTAACAAGGTTATTAAAATACATTAATAATTTTTGATCTGTAACACCAGTTGTATAATACCTATCCTAAATGGAAATATGGTTAAAGCTCCATGTGCAGATTTATTTATGACATTGTTATTTAAAATAACATTTTCATTAAAAATGGAGATACCCTAAATGTGCCATAACAAGGAAAGAGCTAAGTATGTCATAATAATATTAAAAATTATGAAGCCTTTAGGAATTGTGTTTTCAAAGAATGTATAATGATACTGAAGAATAATAACAATGTAAGGTAACTTAGGAAACCAATGAGGTGCTGTACAGTATTTTAAATGCACTCTCTGTATTGTCCAAATTTTCTCCAGTGACCATAGCTTTCTTTTATGGTCCGAAACCAAGCAATGCATATTTCACCAACAAAAAAGGCTCAGCATTCATAGATGGGCTATTTTAAAAACCTGCAGCAATACCCCAACTAACAGTACTTTAGAAAGCCAATCATACTGTGCTTTACATTGCTGTTAATTCAAATATCCACTTAGAAACCCAAAAGATTTTGATATGAAGGAAAAACGGTTGCTATTTCATTTTTCTTGGTCCATATTGCTTTATCTAAGCAAACTGCAAAGTGTCCTAAAAGCCATATGGGAGATGTACTTCCTCACAGCTGCAAAGGAAACATTTGCAGAACAGAAAACACCAGAACGCACAATATATTCTTAGTTAGAGTAGAATGGAAAGCACATGAAATATTTAAAACATGGAGCTGAGATTTCATTTTAAAATACTTTAATTGCCTGTACAGAGCTCTTCCTTTTTTATTTCAGGACTCAGTAGATTAGCGACAACAGACGAGGGGAGTAATAGGGTGGAAGAATAAAGGAGCAAAGAACAACCGTCACTTGGAGAGAAAACAATCCCTAACAAACCACAAAGAGAAACTAAGGGTTTTGTATTGCTTTGTTTTTTCCCCTAACAGAATCGTGTTTTGTTTCTTACATAAGTTTTGGTGCTGTAAAATGTGACACGTTTTATTCTGGTCATTCCCTCAGAAAAGCCAAACAGAAACCAGCCCTCATGGTTTCGAGAGAGCAAACCTCCCCTCTCTCATGTTTCAACGACAGCCTCCACTTGGGCCGGGGAGCGTATCATATATCATAAATCACTCTCTGATAGATATTTGGCAGGCACTCAGCACCCCAGGCTATGCAACCAAGTACAGTATGGAAAAATTTTAAGGTGGAATCTTGATTTTGTAACTTAAAGACTTAATAGCACCTCAAAACATTTTACTACTTCCTGGTACACACACACACACATAAAGCCAAGAAGTGGAATTCTCCATATGGTTTTCAACTTTATAGGATATATACACAATAAGCCATACAACTGTAAACCTGGAGGCATTCTCTTGCTGTTGTTAATTCAACTCCAGTGAAAATGGAAAAAAAAAAAAAAAAAACTTGGAGAGTTTGCTCACAGCCTACCCCTGAAAGAGTCAAGTCCCTAGGAAATTCTAGAATCTGCTTTTTAACTCTCCAATCCCCCACATTAACTATTACACACCTTCTTAGAAACTGGGGGAGCAGAAGGACTAGGGAGTGAGAGGCAGATTTGATGGTAAGATAATAACTTGCTGTCAAAGGTACTGTCAAAGATTTCAACAGGAAGGCTTAGCAGTTAACAAGAGTCATAGAAACCCCAGCAGAGTCTGTCTCCTGATTCTGGGCCCAAATCTGACAATTTGAGGGCCTCTGAGTGTGCACTCCCACCTTCTCAGATGTTGTAAACCATTTCAGACTTACATATTCTTCCTCAGGAGGCTCTTTCAACAAATCAAGTGGTTTTTGGAAATTGCAAATTGCCTTTAACCCCTATATCACACCCCCTCAGCCAGCACTGGGGATCCCTGGAAGACTTTGCTCCCAGCAAAGCCACTGCTGTGAAGTCAGGAGAAACTTTCTGTGCACAAAGGGGTTAACTCCATGGTATTTGGACTTGCCCGAATGTTCTCAGTGTTCTGGGGCTGAG
Source organism: Capricornis sumatraensis (assembly GCF_032405125.1). NCBI lineage: Eukaryota > Metazoa > Chordata > Mammalia > Artiodactyla > Bovidae > Capricornis > Capricornis sumatraensis. The sequence goes on along the minus strand of NC_091074.1, from coordinate 38,497,400 downwards.
TAATTCTTAGAGGGCTAAATAGAAACGGGAAATGCAGTCTGGGTGATAGGGCATTGAGTTCTTCACAAAAACATAATGCATGGAAAGATACAATAAATTCAAAATGTCAGGCTTAAAATTAACATTTCTTTTCTGCTGTTGTTGATGTTGTTCAAAAATTAGCCATAGTTTGGATAGGCTAAATAGAAAACCTTCAATGCAGCTGAATTAGAGTTTTTCTGTCCAGTCTCAATCAATTTGAGAAGAAAGTTGAAGTTAAATTTGGACAAAATGGGTGCAGGTGGGGGATATTAAGTGGTTATATGTGTATGCTAATTCACTTAAACTCTGACTTACCAGTGCATGTGTGCTAAGTCGCTTCAGTCGTGTCCCACTCTTTGTGACCCTATGGACTGGAGCCCTCCAGGCTCCTCTGTCCATGGGGATTCTCCAGGCAAGAATACTGGAGTGGGTTTCCATGTCCTCCTCCAGGGGATCATAAGTAATTCACAAAATAACTTATACTCTAATCAAATTACATCATTTCCACTCCCCCACCCTGTTGTCACCAATCTATCTTGAGATGCTGCTACTTCCCATCAATGAACATCTCAGGCTTGGTATTGATAAACTCCAAGGCTCACTGTTCCCCTCACAGTCATTTGAGAACCCACCTATAGTTGGCCATCAAGTATAAGACTCACCTCCTAACCACTTTTAGAAGAAAAAAAATATAAGGTGTTTTTTTTCAGGAAGCCCTCAGCAATGTCCTGTCCAAGCTGGACACATCTAATAGCGTTTCAGTCCTCTCCAATGCTCTGCCTCTTAAACCTGTGGTTCTCAGCCTAGGCTGCAAGTCAGGATCCCCTGGGTAGCTTTAAAAATTTTCCAAAGCCCAGGCTATACCCCAGATGAATTATATCAGAGTCTCTGTGGGTGGAACTGAGGTATCAGTATTTTTCAGCCCCCAGGCAATTCTATGTGCAACCAGGGTAGAAAGCACCATCCTGACTGTTGTTTCTGTATCTAGGCTTGCTCTCCTTCAATTCCACTAATGTTAGGAATGGGGTTTCAAAAGTAATACATACGGTCATGTTTTCTCCCCATTTCATGGTTATAAGGGCTCCTTAATGCCTGCAAGAAAATATTCAAATACATTAGCATGACAATCGCACCTTCCTGCACTCCAGTTCCTTCTCCAGCTGTACTTCCTGCTAATCTCTGCCTCCACACTAGCATGCAGAACTACCCAAACCCCCATGTACACACATGCTAGCCTTGGAACAACTTTCTGGCCAGAAAATTCTCTCCCCCCTGCCTAATACCGTCTCACATCTATCTTTTATTAATTCACTTTTGGATTCAAGTCTATTGTTTCTCCTTGGGAAGTCCTTCCTGTCCAACAGTCAGTCCCAGGTTGGGGTAGCTTTTATCACCACTAGTGTAGCCCCTAAACCCTAGACATATCTGAAACACAGGCAGAGAAGATGCCCGTCAGCACCAGTATTATCCCGGTATCCTAGCGTTCCCTCTAGTATAACTGGAAAGACTGTCCACTTATTTGTTTTCTCTCCAGCTAGATTATGAACCACTGGGAACAAAGATCTTGTTCGCCATTACCTATGGAGCCCAGTTCAGCATCTGGCCCATGGTGGCGACACAGAGTGAATGACAGGGCTGAGTGAGCCAAGCCAGGAAACTTCACTTTCAAATTCAGTCTTACGTTGTTCCTGGTGGGGAATACCTCTCATGTTCTCTGAATCCTCTCAGTGAAATCCAACCCACTTTTCCTATGGTACCTACAAATGGTCTGCATTCTAGAGCTTCCATGAGATGCTACTGAGAGGTACCTGCGAGGGGACAGCAGTTAGATTTCACATTAAGGGTCAAAAGGCCTTGAGGGTTATATCCTCAGAAGGGAAAGACCTCTGCTACATGTCAAGAATCAAATAATTTCTGTGGCTTCCAAGACATTGACTAACATCCCAGTTGATTCTCATTGAGAAAAAGATAGGAAACACCACCAGACATAGGTCAGCATGGGAAGAGATTTAGACCATCAAGCTCTACTTTGCAGTTGCGATAGCCTGGGGTTCAGCACGAATGGGATGAAGGTAAAGAGAAAGACCTTGATACCATTGCTTCTGGAAGTCCCGCTGGCCACAGCCATGCTGCCTGCCCCAAGAGCTGAGGAGCAAGGGTTAGTCAAGAAGACAGAATGTCCCACGGTGACCTCCTGAAAAGCATAAAACTAAGCTAGTGGAGATGGCTGTGTGTGACAGGAAAAAACAGAGAGGCAGAGAAGGAGAAAAAGAAGGAACAAGGAAAAGGACAAAGGAAGGAGAGAGATTTTAAAGGTAAGATGAAGAAAGGACAGGAGAGGGTTGAGGAGGTAGCCATCAGTATAGAATCACCTGCCTGTGTGCTGTGCTAAGTCGCTTCAGTTATGTTTGATTCTGTGCGACCTTATGGAGTGTAACCCACCAGGCAGCTCTGTCCATGGGATTCTCCAGGCAAGAATACTGGAGTGAGTAGTCGTGCCCTCCTCCAAGGGATCTTCCTGACATCTTTTAGGTCTTTTGCATGAACCCACGTCTTTCACGTCTCCTGCACCGGCAGATGGGTTCTTTACCACTAGCACCACCAACCCTCTACAAAGTGAAGAGTCAATTTTCATTTCACAGATGAGGACAATGCAACATAAAGCAGTTAACTGAGTCAATGTTAGGACTCTACTAAATAATAGAAATAAAAAGAGGAAAGAAAAGGAGTGAGACTCTGAACAGCATATATGTGTAAGAAAAGGAACATGTGGGAAGCAGGAAAAGGAAGAAAAACAGGGAGAAAAGGCTAAGAATATAACTTAGAAGCAAAGAAGGCAGTGTTTATGTGTCCCAGACATGCAGCATGAAGCCCACGTTGCCTGGGACCACACCAGTCTCACCCTTCTCTGAGTATATGGACCTTAGTTAGTTAGTTAGTTCAGTCGCTCAGTCATGTCCAACTCTTTGCAACCCCATGAATCGCAGCACGCCAGGCCTCCCTGTCCATCACCAACTTCCGGAGTTCACTCAGACTCACTTCCATCCAATCGGTGATGCCATCCAGCCATCTCATCCTCTGTTGTCCCCTTCTCCTCCTGCTCCCAATCCCTCCCAGCATCAGAGTCTTTTCCAATGAGTCAACTCTTCGCATGAGGTGGCCAGAGTACTGGAGTTTCAGCTTCAGCATCGTTCCCTCCAAAGAAATCCCAGGGCTGATCCCCTTGCAGTCCAAGGGACTCTCAAGAGTCTTCTCCAACACCACAGTTCAAAAGCATCAATTCTTTGGTACTCAGCTTTCTTCACAGTCCAACTCTCACATCCATACATGGCTACTGGAAAAACCATAGCCTTGACTAGACGGACTTTTGTTGGCAAAGTAATGTCTCTGCATTTGAATATGCTATCTAGGTTGGTCATAACTTTTCTTCCAAGGAGTAAACGTCTTTTAATTTCAGGGTTGCAATCACCATCTGCAGTGATTTTGGAGCCCCCAAAAATAAAGTCTGACACTCTTTCCACTATTTCCCCATCTATTTCCCATGAAGTGATGGGACCAGATGCCATGATCTTCATTTTCTGAATGTTGAGCTTTAAGCCAACTTGTTCACTCTCCTTTTTCATTTTCATCAAGAGGCTTTTTAGTTCTTCTTCACTTTCTGCCATAAGGGTGGTGTCATCTGCATATCTGAGGTGATTGATATTTCTCCTGGCAATCTTGATTCCAGCTTGTGTTTCTTCTAGCCCAACGTTTCTCATGATGTACTCTGCATAGAAGTTAAATAAGCAGGGTGACAATATACAGCCTTGACGTACTCCTTTTCCTATTTGGAACCAGTCTGTTGTTCCATGACCACTTCTAACTGTTGCTTCCTGACCTGCATACAGGTTTCTCAAGAAGCAGGTCAGGTGCTCTGGTATTCTCATCTCTTTCAGAATTTTCCACAGTTTATTGTGATCCACACAGTCAAAGGCTTTGGCATAGTCAATAAAGCAGAAATAGATGTTTTTCTGGAACTCTCTACCTTTTTCCATGATCCAGCAGATGTTGGCAATTTGATCTCTGGTTCCTCTGCGTTTTCTAAAACCAGCTTGAACATCTGGAAGTTCACGATTCACGTATTGCTGAAGCCTGGCTTGGAGAATTTTGAGCATGGACCTTACCTGGGCCCAAACCCAGGAGCTCACCTGCTGCCTGACCAGGTTGTATTCTGGAATTTTGGAAACAGCTTCAGGGAAAAAGTCTGCTTCAAGTGTTTCTGGCTAAGCCTTTGGTAGACTGTGGAGAGTGTGGAAGAAGATAGAACATGCACCAGACCTAAGAATCTGTGCTTCTGCTTGTGCCTGGGACCCCAGCCTGGTTGGGCTAACATCTCCAGGCCCATTGACTGAGACAAGAGGCCTTTCCAACCCCACATTCACACCTCAAATACATCCTGCTTGGAAATTGCATCCTGGTTCTCTGTAAATCACAGGCCAACTGAAATGAGCTTTGTTCTTATTACTGTTTTGCATTTTTTAGGGGAATGTTTGTCAATTTTAAATGTTAATCGGAGTTTCTAAGTTGGAGGAACCCTCTTTCTCTCCTTCTTTCCTTATGTGTTGACACATAAGAGTCACAGCTTCAGAGAGTCTCACTAGCTGGGTGGGAACCATAGATTCAGGATGGAGGTGAGCAGCCCCCAAATTGCTTGCATTCCTTTTTTCAGTTATCAGCCATCATTTTTCAACAGGCTCATATAACATGCCAGCCTGAACCCACAGAGCTCCAAAACTATAGCTATTTGCTATGGGAATGTTACTAAAACAACAAAAACAAGTTGTAACCAAGTACCCAGTTGTATCAGGCATTATGAGGCTAATAATATCACCATAACATAACAACACATTTTATAGAGCACTCAACATTTCACAGATGGTTTTCACACATATTATTTCATTTCATTGACATAGCAATCCTAAGTGGTAGGTGGGGCAAATATTTTGCCCTCTGCCTGGATAAACATCATGAGGTCCAGACAGGTTAAGACATTAGTGCAAGTTCATATGCTTCCTAAGAGGATGTGAAATTGAAACTTCTCACCCTGACTTTGGCGCCCTTTCCACTGTCTCATAGATTTTGATATGTTTCTCTCTCTTCTAAGAAAAAAATCTCACTATAATTCACACTGGTGGTATTATTTCTGATCTGGAGAATCTTAAAAGAAAGTTTCATGTTTGTTTGCTTTTGTTTTGCTTTTTAAAAAGAACTGGAAAGGGCTATTATCTTACTTAAAAGCCATCTCTTCTTCAAGCTAAATACCACCATTTCCTTCAAGCCGGAAGACCTGAAGAGATGTAGGAAGAGAGGTGTGGAGAAAAAGCCCGAAGACATTCCCTTCCTGGGAGGGCTCAGCACAGAGTGCCTCTGACTTTCTGGGGAGCAAGCCCATCCAGGGGTATCTGAACTAAAAGTCTTGATTTTTTTTTTAAGCACTTAAGCACATTATCTGAGGCATGATTGCTGAAAGGAAAATATCATGCAGTAAGTATGCTTCCAAATTACTAAAATGAACTGACCTTTTTAAACAACCCTAAGGTTACTTATTAGCCCTGCTCCTTTCAAACGGTGGAGGAAGATGAGTAGAACTTTTTTTAAAAAAACCTTTTTTTGTTGTTCTTACTCTCATCATTGAATATTTGGTGACCACATGTGCTTGGCTTATTTTTTTTAATTGTGTTTATAATTCTTGAAAAAGCCCGTCTCCCAGGAATGCATTGCCTGCTACAGCATGCGGTTTTCATGCACGCATGTTTTGTTCATGCATAAGGTATTCTCATTGTAATCATTTCAGTTGAGGTCCTGCTTAAGTATAGCATTTCTTTGTTGTAAAGAACTAGCTGACTTTCCTCCTCGAAACTAGAAAAGGGTAAATAGGCAAGGGACCAAAGTACACATGCTCATGAATTACAATTAGCACACAACTTCCAGGGTATGGCACCATTTTGTTGATTCCTTGAGGGCAAGAACTGTGCTTTATCCATATCAAGGAGATTCCCTGCGTCCAAACCTGACTGTCACTTACTCAGTTTGATCTTGGTTATGCTATTGGACCTCTCTGTACCTCAGTTTGCTCATCTGCAGTACCACCTTTGAAGAGGTACTGTGAAGGTTGAATAAAATAATGAATATTAAAAATCTGGCACAAAGTACTCAAGAAATATTAGCTCCCTGCCACATTATTCACCTTAGTATCCCCACAAGGAAAGCACTTGATTATTTGTTTGCTAATGCTTTAAGTATGCCAAATTCTTGCTTTAATTCTTTTTTCTCTAAATTAATAATCAGACAAAGAAGATATAAAAATAAGGCTAGAGGATGCCAGATATAATAAAAAAATGTAGGAGGGTGAGCTGGAGGAGTAGCACAGAGTGCAAGCCTGCCCAACTTCAAGCTCATCTTAAAGTTCTAGATGTAAGGAGTGGATCATAAAACATTAAGTGGATGACATCAGCTGACTTCAAGACTCACAGCTCTTCACAGCCTGAGAGTACCCTCTTTCAGACAGATTCATTATATAATTAGCACCAAATATTCAAGATGGAGTTTCAAATTATTTTTGTCACAGCTTGTTTAAAGTAGTGAAAAATTAAAAACAATATAAATGTGTAATAATAGGGGCATGACTAAATTGTAATGACTCACACAACAAAATACCATTTGGCCAATGTAAGACAGATCTGTATTTACTGATGTGGAAAACTGTTTACAATGGTAAGTGAAAAATGCAGGTTACATATACCCACCCATATGTATAAAAGGGACAATTTTTTCTGGTATATTTGTGGGCAAATTTGCAGAAAATTTCTGGCAGATTATACAGCAAATCATTTTCCTCTGGGTGATGGATTTGGGGTACATTAACTTATTACCTTCTTTTTGCATTTCTTAGTATTTTCTACTTTGTCACTACTATCCATTGTTTCTGTGATTAAAAAACAGTAAGGATGAAGCACGGAGTTATTTTCAAGTAATTAAATATTTGTCTATAGCTTCTCATTCCTGATAGTCACCGCTTTGAGATAAGGCAGCTTAAATTGGGTGATCTGAAAGCCTTGATTTTGGTCAGCAACATTTCAGTCTCTGTCTTAAATATACATTGATAAATATATGTATTTGATATTATAAGGGGAAAAATAAAGAGTTCCTGCCAAACATAAAATGTAATCGAAAGTTTGAGTTTTGAATTGTACTTATTTGCAGTGAATCTGCTTTTTGTGACATGACTGATGGAGGAAGTGCCACGGTCATAGTGTGCTATTTGCCAAGATATACTAACTAGTGAAGCAATAAAAGCAACAAATTTTAAGAAGCATTTACATACAAAACAAAAAAAAATCTTAAAACCAAGCAAATATCTTTAAATATAGCAGCTAAAAATGTAACCATAAACACTGAAGAAATAAATTACAGTCTCTAAAATTACAGTTAGCTCAGGCAAAGTAATGGGTAAGGTCTATCTAACTTTCAAAGGGCAGATAATTCTTATATACAACAAATGTTCTCAGATCATAGAAGAAGATGGAAAGCTTCTCAGCTCAATACAAAAAGCTAGTACAAATCTTATATTAAATGTGTGAGGACATTTAGGGAAAGACTTGAGAGGGTACACTTCCACTAGAGGTCAATCTCACTCAGGTACATGGAGGAAAAAAAAATCTTAAAGAATAAGAAAATTTAATCCATTATTGTATGAAAACAAAATGAAATAGGATTTTCTCAGAAATGCAAGGATAGTTCAACATCAGGAAATCCATTATATGTTCACAAAATTGATAGATTACAGTAAAATTTTTTAAATTACCTAAATAAATAGATTAAATATTTAATTTAGAAAAATATTTTTCCAAGTATCAAGAGGAAAAGATACATAATTAAAATGGCATTATAATGCAAGACTGTACAGTTATATCAGTGAAATAGAATAGAGAGTTCTGCTAATGGATCCAGGTCTATTTCCATGTATCAGTGTAAATTAATATTAACAATGCTATATTCCAAAATGATGGAAGGAAACTAAATCATTAAGGAAAATCATGCTGAAATAATTTTGTATTTATTGGCCATTAATTTAGGGGGGAATTAATGAATACTCCTAATTCCTATTGTTATTGTTGTTTAGTCTCTAAGTTGTGTCTGACTCTTTGCAACCCCATGGACTGTAGCCCACCAAACACCTCTGTCCATGGGGTTTTCCAGGCAAGAATACTGGAGTGGGTGGCAATTTCCTTTTCCAAATTCCTATTGTACCCCCAAATAAAATCCAGATTGTCAAAAAAGCTTAATACAAAAATAAAAGCATTAGAAAAGCACATGAGAGAACATTTTCTAGATATTTTAAAGAACAAAAATAATGAATAATTAAAACTTGTAATGGCAAATAATATCTTTAATAAACTAAAATATTGTAGCAGATTGGAAAAATATTTGTAGCATATGTAAAGGACAAGGGATGAAGATCCAGAAAATACAGATGATATGAATCTGTGAGACAAATAAACCAATAGAAAATGGATGAAGGCTATAAACAGACAATTCACAGAAGAAATGCAAGGATATATCCAAGGCATATATAAAAATATACTCCACCTCATTACTAACCAATGGGTTATTTTCCCATCTATCAGTTCAGTCGCTCAGTCATATCCGACTCTTTGCGACCCCATGAACTGTAGCACGCCAGGCCTCTGGGTCCATCACCAACTCACAGAGTCTACCCAAACTCATGTCCATTGAGTCAGTGATGCCATCCAACCATCTCATCCTCTGTCGTCCCCTTCTCCTCCTGCCCTAAATCTTTTGCAGCATCAGGGTCTTTTCAAATGAGTCAGCTCTTTGCATCAGGTGGCCAAAATATTGTAGTTTCAGCTTCAACATCAGTCCTTCCAATGAACACCCAGGACTGATCTCCTTTAGAATGAACTGGTTGGATATCCTCACATTCCAAGTGACTCTCAAGAGTCTTCTCCAACACCACAGTTCAAAACCATCAATTCTTCTGCGCTCAGCTTTCTTTAGAGCCCACCTCTCACGTCCATACATGACTACTGGAAAAACCATAGCCTTGACTAGACGGACCTTTGTTGACAAAGTAATGTTTCTGCGCTTCAGTATGCTCTCTAGGTTGGTCATAACTTTCCTTCACTCCATGGTCCATGGGATTTTCCAGGCAAGAATACTGGAGTGGGCTGCATTTCCTTCTCCATGGGATCTTCCCAACCCAGGGATCAAACTGGGGTCTCCTGCTTTGCAGACAGACACTTAACCGTCTGAGCCACTAGGGAAGCCCTCCTAGGAGTAAGCGTGTTTTAATTTCATGGCTGCAATCACCATCTGCAGTGATTTTGGAGCCCCCAAAAGCCAAAATTTAAATATTGATAATATGCAGTGCTGATGAGGGTGTGGTGGCAGGAGGGGGGGAAGCATTTCATGTTTTGTTGATGGGAGTACAATCTGTAAAACATAAACTCTGCCTTTGAAAGGTAATTTGGCAATATTTACCAAATTACCTGGAATAATACTTGCTTGAGCAGTTGCATTCTTAGAAATCTCTCCTACACAGATGCTCCCACTTAATAATGCAGAACCTAAAGCAATTTAACTGTCAATTAATTGAAGTATCTTTAATAATATTAATGGCATTTTTATTCTACAGAATATACAATTGAAAAGAATAAAGTAAGCTTTTATTTTCTGCTCTTTAATGATCTGCAAGACATGTTGCTTTTAAAAAAAAGCAAATTGTGGAGCACAAAGGGCAATATAATTTGGGGGGAGCCCCAAATGCTTGAGGAGGAAAATGAATAAATATTTGCTCTAAACTCTTTTCAAAGATGGAGATATTGGAGGCAAAAGAGTAAAGAGGCACCTTTAGCCACCATCTTGACTTGTGATAGCTCATTGTCAGAATCAAGATACTGAAAGTCATTGATTAACAAAAATCATTATTCGTTCTTGCCTTAGTTAACTGTTATTTGCTCAAATCATATTTGTAGACTTGATTAGAGTTTACTTACAAAAAATTTTAATTATAATAATACTTTTTGTTCATAAAATGCTTTACAGTTTATATAGTACTTTCTAATTCATTATCATTCTTGGTCTGGAAAGCAAATATTATTACTCCCACTTTCCAGGTGTGGCAAAATCAAATGAGTTGTCTAAAATTACAGAGCTAGGAGAGTATTAAATCTGTGCTTTCCTATCCTATTTCCATTGCTTACAGTATGACATCAGACTCAAGGTCACTGAATGAAAATATTGCTGTTAATAGACTCTTGGATACTAAAAGATGACTCAATCGGAGACCAGCTAAAGGAACTTAGTTATTGAAGAACACAAATTCTCCACTGAGCATTTCTACATGTAACATGGTCCCGAAGCATGAACACAGCAGTAGTGTCCACTTCCAGTCTTACATAATAGCCTAAGAATTTATGTAACTTCCCTGAACACATGGCTAATAAATAGCAGAGTCAGGCCTAGAACCTCCTTCCTCTGAGCCTAATCCACTGATCTCTTCACCACTGCCCTTTCACCTTTGTATCATATTCCTCCCACACAGTTCATCTTGGTATTGAAGATACAGATTAAATGATCAGAGTGGAATATGTACAAATTAAGGTTTCCTGGTCCTTCTTGCTAACTACATTCATACTGCTTTGAAAATATGAGAGATTGTGATAAACCTTAGCCCCACGTTATTGGTACAGAGTCAATTAAAAAGACCCAACTACTAAAAAAGTCTAGAAGAAACTTGATTCCAGCAGATTTCTTTTCAGATGAAGGAATGAATGGAAGTCTAATGAGGTAAAGTGACTTTTTCCATGTGAGTTCAGCAAGTATCATAGACAGCTGCAAATGCTGTTCTCCTCTCATTTCCCTGTCCTGTCTCACAGATTAGAAGATTTCACCTAGCATAGGAAATCCCAGAGAGACTAAAGAGATGAGAGGGTAACAAAAGGAAATCCAAGTCTGAAAACCTATGTTAAAAAGAATTTAAAAAGCAGAACTAATGACATGAAATTGATGTTTTTATATGTAGTCTCACAATTTTATTTTTAGAATTGAGTCCATTTATTTAGGGTTTGAATCTGTCATCTAACTTCTTTTTTTTTCTACCTATTGTATTCTTTTTCATTCTTTCTTCCCTTCATTTGGATTAATTAAATATTTTATTATTCCATTTCCCTCTTAAATTTCTGGTTAAATATTCTTTTATCATTTTTTAAATGATTTTCTGACAGATTTCATTATGTGACCTAGATGTATAGCAATTTAGAGTTAGTAATCTTATTCCATTCTAAGCAATGGGTCTTTAGATACTTAATCATATTTACCCATTCTTTTCTGTATATTCAAGTATTTTTATTCTTCTCATATTTTAAATCCCAAAGATTTTTTTTTATTTTAAATGTTACATATTTTTAAAAATTCTACTCAACTATTTATTCTTTCTGTTGCTCTCCTTTATTTTCGGTATTCCACTTTCTATATGTCTTCTCTCTTAAAGTATTTATTTCAGTATGGGACTACCAGCAAGAGTTTTTGAAAGTTTCTCACAGTTTGTTTTTACTTTGCCTTCTCTCTTAATGGAAATTTTTGCTGGATGTAGAATTCTAGGTAGAGGGTTTTCTTCCTTCAGCTTTTAAAAGATTTATTACTTTTTGGCTTCCATCTTTGCTGTTGAAAAGTCACACTTATTGTTGTTGCTTCTAGGCAGATAATTTATCTTTTTATTGGTTGATATCAAGATTTTTCCCTTTGGTTCCATCAGTTTTTCTAGATTGTATCTAATGCATTTTTCTTTGCATTGATCCTGCTTAAGACATAAAATGCTTCTTGAATCTAAGGTTTGCTATCTTTCCATCAGTTTGGAAAAATTCTCAGACATTATCTCTTCAGATGTCTTATATATGTCTGTATCAGTCATTATTTTTCTTCCTAGTGCTTAAGTTTTTATACATTTTGATAAAGAGGAGCTGTGTCCAACCTCTTGTTAGTATCTGCTGACTTTTCATTTGTTTCTGAGGTATCACTTCTGGAACTTCCATTTGATTTCCTTTATAAATTTCACTGTTTAAATGATCCACACTGTCTTCTATTTTTCTGAATATATTAGTCATAGTTATTTTAAACTCTGTCTGCTTGCTCGAATATTAGGCTCATCTGTGGGCCCACTTTTACTGGCTGTTTTTACTCTTAGCTTCATTTGGTTTGGTTTCATGGCATATCTGTTTATTTTTGTTCAAATGTCAAACATTAAATATTAAAAGCTGTAGAGAATCTGGATGCATCTGTAACTTCTGTCAAGCAGGTAGAATAGGGCACATCACCTTTGTCTGATCAAAAAAGTTAATTCAAGACTGGATTTCAGTGTTTCAGTCTTGGCTTATTTCCAATTTGACCTTTCTGCTAAAGGAACAGTGTCTTCACTGAAAGCTCAGGGTATTCAACAGTAACCTCACTCCCTTGGCAGAACCTGAAGTCAAATTTTGTCTCTGCATCACCTTGAGACTAGTAAAAACTCCATTTGCTTCCTTGGTACTTCTGATTTCTGAATGGCTTGAAACCTTAATTCCTGCCTACCTTTATAACTTTGAATTTCCAATTTTGTCTCCCAGATTCTGAGAGAAGACTGAATACCGTGATCAACATCTCTGACTCTTAAGAGATGTTCTGTGTTTAGCTTCTTTGGCTCTCAGCTCATCATTTTATAAGTCAAGGAGGGAAATTTGCCTAAAATACCAACCCTATTTCAATCTTTTTTTCCTTGCTACTTCAGTTATATTTAAGAAGGAAGTAGGCAAAGGCTGAGGCTGGTGCATGCTCAGTTGTGTCTGACTGTTTGCAAATCTATGGACTGCAGCCTGTTATGCTCCTGTGTCCATGGGATTTTCAAGGCAAGAACACTGCAGTGGTTGCCATTTCCTCTTCCAGAGGATCTTCCCCACTGACGGATTGAACCTACATCTCTTGCATCCCCTCCATTGGCAGGTGGATTATTTACCACTTGAGCCATCAGGGGAGCCCTGTACAGGATCATGGACCTTCAACTCCTGGCTGTTTTGGGAGGATTTTTTTTTTTTTATGTTTAAAAAATATGTATTTTAAATTTAACATAATTTCTCCAGTTGTTCTCATTTGAAAGAACTGCTATGAGACATTTAATTATTGGAAATAGAACTCTTATAGAAGATGTGATGTGAGGGAAATAATATATTAGTTTTTGCATAAGCTTCAATTACACATTTGGTTAATTATTTGATTAAAAAATACAGCCACTATGGAAGACAGTAAGGAGATTCCTTAAAAACCTAGGGATAAAATCCCATATAACCCAGCAATCCCACTGGTATGCATATACCCTGAGGAAACCAAAATTGAAAAAGATACATGTACCCTAACATTCATTGCAGCACTATTAACAGTAGCTAAAATGTGGAAGCAATCTAGATATCCATCTACAGATGAATGGATAAAGAAGCTGTGGTTCATACATACAGTGGAATATTACTCAGCCATAAAAAGGAATGCATTTGAGTCCATTCTAATGATGTGGATGAACCTAGAGCCTATTATACAGAGTGAAGTAAGTTAGAAAGAGAAAAACAAATATTGTATACCAACACATATGAATGGAATCTAGAAAGATGGTACTGATGAAATTTTTTGCAGGGCAGCAATGGAGACACAGACATAGAGAACAGAATTATAGACATGGGGCGGGGGAGAAGAGGGAGGAAGAAGAAATGGGATATATGAAGAGAGAAACATGGAAACTTGTATTACCATATGTAAAACACATAGCTGATGGGAAAGTTCTATATGACTCAGGGAACTGAAACTGGGGCTCTGTGACAACCTAAAGGAGTGGAATGGGGAGGAAGATGAGAGGGAGATTTAGAGGGAGGGAACATATGTATCAGTTCAGTTCAGTTCAGTCACTCAGTTGTGTCCGACTCTTTGCAACCCCAGAATTGCAGCATGACAGGCCTCCCTGTCAATTACCAGCTCCCAGAGTTCACCCAAATTCATGTCCATTGAGTCGATGATGCCATCCAACCATCTCATCCTCTGTCATCCCCTTCTCCTCCTGCCCTCAATCCCTCCCAGCATCAGATCTTTTCCAATGAGTCAATGCTTTGCATGAGGTGGCCAAAGTACTGGAGTTTCCGCTTTAGCATCATTCCTTCCAAAGAACACCCAGGACTGATCTCCTTTAAAATGGAATGGTTGGATCTCCTTGCAGTCCAAGGGACTCTCAAGAGTCTTATCTAACACCACAGTTCAAAAGCATCAATTCTGCGCTCAGCTTTCTTTAGAGTCCACTTATCACGTCCTTACATGACTACTGGAAAAACCATAGCCTTGGCTAGACGGACCTTTGTTGGCAAAGTAATGTCTCTGCTTTTCAATATGCTATTTAGGTTGGTCATAACTTTCCTTCCAAGGAGTAAGTGTTTTTTAATTTCATGGCTGCAATCACCATCTGCAGTGATTTTGGAGCCCAAAAAAATAAAGTCTGACACTATTTCCACTGTTTCCCCATCTATTTTCCATGAAGTGATGGGACAATCTGGTCCCATGATCTTCGTTTTCTGAATGTTGAGCTTTAACACAACTCTTTCACTCTCCTCTTTTACTTTCATCAAGAGGCTTTTTAGTTCCTCTTCACTTTCTGCCATAAGGGTGGTGTCATCTGCATATCTGAAATGATTGATATTTCTCTCGGCAATCTTGATTCCAGCTTGTGCTTCTTCCAGTCCAGCGTTTCTCATGATGTACTCTGCATAGAAGTTACATAACTAGGGTGACAATATACAGCCTTGACATACTCCTTTTCCTATTTGGAACCAGTCTGTTGTTCCATGACCACTTCTAACTGTTGCTTCCTGACCTGCATACAGATTTCTCAAGAGGCAGGTCAGGTGCTCTGGTATTCTCATCTCTTTCAGAATTTTCCACAGTTTATTGTGATCCACACAGTCAAAGGCTTTGGCATAGTCAATAAAACAGAAATGGATGTTTTCCTGGAACTCTCTGCCTTTTTCCATGATCCAGCGGATGTTGGCAATTTGATCTCTGGTTCCTCTGCATTTTCTAAAACCAGCTTGAACATCAGGAAGTTCACGGTTCACGTATTGCTGAAGCCTGGCTTGGAGAATTTTGAGCATTACTTTACTAGCATGTGAGATGAGTGCAATTGTACGGTAGTTTGAGTGTGCTTTGGCATTGCCTTTCTTTGGGATTGGAATGAAAACTGACCTTTTCCAGTCCTGTGGCCACTGCTGAGCTTTCCAAATTTGCTGGCATATAGGGTACAGTTCTTTCACAGCATCATCTTCTAGGATTTGAAATAGCTCAACTGGAATTCCATCACCTCCACTAGCTTTGTTTGTAGTGATGCTTTCTAAGGCCCACTTCACTTCACATTCCAGGTGTCTGGCTCATGTCACACCATCATGATTATCTTTGTCATGAAGATCTTTTTTCTAACGTTCTTCTGTGTATTCTTGCCACTTCTTCTTAATATCTTCTGCTTCTGTTAGGTCCAGACCATTTCTATCCTTTATTGAATCCATCTTTGCATGAAATGTTCCCTTGGTATCTCTAATTTTTTGAAGAGATCTCTAGTCTTTCCCATTCTGTTCTTTTCCTCTATTTCTTTGCATTGATTGCTGAGGAAGGCTTTCTTATCTCTCCTTGCTATTCTTTGGAACTCTGCATTCAGATGCTTATATCTTTCCTTTTCTCCTTGGCTTTTTGTTTCTCTTCTTGTCACAGCTATTTGTAATGCCTCCCCAGACAGCCATTTTGCTTTTCTGCATTTCTTTTCCATGGGGATGGTCTTGATCCCTGTCTCCTGTACAATGTCACGAACCTCTGCCATAGTTCATCAGGCACTCTATCTATCAGTACTAGTCCCTTAAATCTATTTCTCACTTCCATTGTATAATCATAAGGAATTTGATTTAGGTCATATCTGAATGGTCTAGTGGTTTTCCCTACTTTCTTCAATTTAAGTCTGAATTTGGCAATAAGGAGTTCATGATCTGTGCCACAGTCAGCACCCAGTCTCATTTTGACTGACTGTATAGAGCTTCTCCATCTTTGGCTGCAAAGAAAATAATCAGTCTGATTTCGGTATTGACCATCTGGTGATGTCCATGTGTAGAGTCTTCTCTTCTGGTGTTGGAAGAAGGTGTTTGGTATGACCATTGCGTTCTCTTGGAAAAACTCTATTAGCCTTTGCCCTGCTTCATATACCTATGTCTTATTCATGTGATGTTTGGCAGAAACCAACACAATTCTGTAAAGCAATTATCCTTCAATTAAAAAAACTAATTAATTTAATAAATACATTTCATGACATTACACATATACTTACCTCAAACACAAACAAATCCATATATAGCTAGTGAAGTCCAAATAGGGTCTGTAGATTGGACTAATATCCGTCTTCTGGTTTTGACATTGTATTGTAGTTATACAAGATGCCAACTTTGTGGAAGGCAGGGTGAAGTGTCATTCACCCAAGTTACAAAGCTAGTAAAGCAAAAAATTTAGTAGAGAATTCTTTTAGTAGAGAATTATTCTTTTGATAATAAGAGCAATATTTGCTTTTCATAATAAAATAATTTAATGCAAAAATGTGTAACATAGGATGTTAAAATCACTCTAGTTATCATCACAGAGGAAACTACTGTTAACAATATGATGCATCTTTATTAAACTTTATGTGAACAGTCATTGTGATTTATTGGATAATTTTAAGTGCCTTCCTGTGCTCAGTCATGTCCAACTCTTTGTGACTCCATGGACTATAGCCTGGGCTTCCCTGGTAACTCAGTTGGTAAAGAACCTGCTGCAATGCAAGAGGCACTGGTTCAATTCCTGGGTCAGAAAGTTCCCCTGCAGAAGGGATAGGTTACCCACTCCAATATTCCCAGGCTTCCCTGGTGGCTCAGACAGTAAAGAATCTGCCTGCCATGCAGGAGACCTGGGTAAAATCCCTGGGTTGGGAAGACCCCCTGGAGGAGGGCATGGCAACCCACTGCAGAATTCTTGTCTGAAGAATCTGCATGGACAGAGGAGCCTGGCAGGCTACAGTCCATGGGGCTGCTAAGAGTCAGACAGGACTGAGCGACTAAGCACAGCACAGGACTGTAGCGTGCCAGATTCCTCTGTTCATGGGATTTCCCAGACAAGAATACTGCAGTGGGTTGCCATTGCCTGCTGCAGGGGATATTCCCAGCCCAGGAATGGAACCCTGTCTCTTGAGTCTCCTGCATTGACAGATTCTTTACCACTATCACCACTCTGGGAAGCCCAATTTTAAAGGAACAGTTCCTAATTATTCTCATAACTTTTAAATGATGGCTTTTTCCTCCATTTCTTCATAATAGACTCAGGATGTATTTTAAATTCTCAGGGACATAACTCTGTTTTACACATTTTCTGACATTTTTTAATTCCCAAGTACTGAAATTATTCCTTATTGATTTTATTAATTTTCAATCATTTATACTTTTTTGATATTTTAAAATTGTTTATTATCTGTGTATCTCATTATGCCAAGACAAGTGAAATTTGCTGTATCCTTAGGTACAGTAAAATTTTGCTATCAAATTAGATATCAAAGCATGATTTTAATCTAACAGGCATGGAAAACAAATCTGTTGTTGCAAGGGAGGGGGTGGTGCAGGGGAAGGATGGAGTGGAAGTTTGGGGTTAACAGACGCAACCTATTATATACAGAATAGATTAACAACAAAGTCCTACTGTATAGCACAGAGAACTATATTCAGTAGCCTGGGGTAAAGCATAATGAAAAAGAATATTAAAAAGAATATATAACTGCATCACTCTGATATACCACAGAAACGAACACATTGTAAATGAACTATACTTAAATAAAAATATATTTTCAAAAAGCATGGTTTTATTATGCAAGGACATGCACTGTGCTGAAAGAATACAATGCATGTTGATATTCTTAGACAAGCATTCATCGCAGAAAAGCAGTGGTCAGAAAATTTTTAAATTAAAATGGAATATCTTCCATGGCAAAGTTTTTTCACAAAAATAAAAAATGAGAACAAGTCTGTAACCAAACTAAGTTTTCAAGGAGTTCATTTGTTATCCAAGCAAGGAAAACTGTTTTCCAATGGTGAGTTACTCAAATAGTATTTGATCAAGCATTTGTTCTTAAGATAGTTTACAGTTATTGGGTGTAGTGTTTTGATACTATCACTTGTATTTTTCATTTAACACAATCAAATGCATATCACTGTTACATTTTTATGTTCCCTATTCTTGTGTGTATGTATGCCTTCTCTTTTGTTAGGTTCATTATAAACATGCCAGACAACCTATGGGAAACATGTGACAAGTTTGTGTCTCCTTGAACAATTCTCAGCAACTTTCAGTAAACAGACACTAATTTTAAAATTTAAAAATACATTTTCTTAAAAATTATCAAAACTTTATCTTTGAGAACTGCCACAGTTTTCGCCAAAATGTACCCTTTGTCACGTTACAGGATAAACTTTTGAACAACTCACCTAAAAGACATTCACTTTATGACATTTAAGTTACTCTCCATCTCGACTTCAGGAAGAAGTAATTTTCCTTTGCCACATAAACATGTGAAATTATGCCAATGGGGAAAGTAGGCTCTGGACTCTTTAAACTATATTTTTAAAAGAAATTAGACTATGTGAAGTCCACTGATTCACAGATTGGTTGTTTGCAAGCATGCCAATTCAATTGGAGCAATTTCCTTTAGCCCATTAGAGAAAAGTTATAGAGAAGCCCAGTGTAATCTTCTGAATTTATGGTATCATCTGAGAAGGGATATTCTGTGACTATGAAAAGTTATAGTAGTTTGAGGCTAAAAGGAGTGGGGGCAAATGGTATGATTACGCTTTCCTTCATGAATCAATTCCAGATGTTGCCATTAGATTCTCTGAGTGTTGAAGGATAAAAAATATTGGTGCTGGAGAGACCTTAGAGATAATCTAGTGGAAACTTCTCCTTTTACAGAGGAGGAAACTGAGGCCTGAAGAGACTGTGTGTGCAAGTCATCTAGTCAGGTAGGAACAGAGATGAGCTTAGAACCCAGATCTCTTGTCTAACTCAATAATAGTCCAGTGATTTGGTTCCCATAGATGAGAGCAATTAGAAAGTACCCAGACAGCTTTGAGATAAATATCTCTTTTCATCCCTCTACAACCAGCACATAATATTAATCTTTCTTTTTTTAAAGCCTGTATTATATAGATGCCTGAATAACAGAAAGTGTGGGAGGCACATTAGTAGGATAACTGGAAAAGATCTAAGGTCTTTGATGAGTACATAACCAGAAATATACTGTTGAATTATACTATAATTTGTTTCTTCTTAAGCTTCCCTAGTGGCTCAGACGGTAAAGCATCTGCCTACAATGTGGGAGACCCGGGTTCGATTCGTGGGTCAGGAAGATCCCCTGGAGAAGGAAATGGCAATCCACTCCAGCACTCTTGCCTAGAAAATCCCATGGACGGAGGAGCCTGATAGGCTATAGTCCATGGGGTCGCAAAGAGTCGGACACGACTGAGCGACTTCACTTTCACTTTTTGTTTCTTCTTAAATATGAGATACCTTCTAAATTTTCACTCGTAATAAATGTCTCTAATTGAAGAAAGCGTATCAAGTACATGTGACATAGACCTGCTACTCACTGAAATTTTTTCGAAAACAAAAATATCACCTAAACCACTGTACCATTCTTAATATTTCAGATTGAATGACTTTTCCTTCTCTCTTCTAGAACTGTTGCTGTTGTTTAATCACTCAGTCATGTCCAACTCTTTGTGACCCCATGGGCTGCAGCACACCAGGCTTCCCTGTCCTTCACCATCTCCCGGAGCTTGCTCAAACTCATGTGCATGAGTTGGTGACGCCGTGCAACCGACTCTTCTAGAATTCTAATATGATATCTTGATTCACTGCTTATTTGGGGAATTTGAGATGGCTCTTTTAGAATGACCACTTTACAAGTGGTCATCTCATATTCCTCCCTCCCACAGGGACTCGAGTCCAGTAATTAAGTCCCCACAGCACAGAGGCACAATGTGCACTACATGAAAACCAATGCTGGTTCTCCATTCTGGCAGGAGGAACACACGTGAGGGCTGGGGCCAAGGAGGAGGGAAGAGATGAGGCAAAAATCTCCGCACGCAGGGCTGCAATTCATTTCCATTCAGTTCCTAATTACCAACGGATCCTAATAGAGAAGTTCTGAACTGCACATTCAGTTTGAAAAATTCTATTCTCAAGTTCTTTCTTGCATCCAAAGAAGTAACTTATTAAAGTATTAATTCAAAAAGCAAATATAGGGACAGCTCAATCTAAAGGCATATTTTACAATCTAGTTTGCCAAAGAGAAAGTGTTTCTAAACTCCAAGCTTCAATTTCCTTATCTATTAAATAAATGCTGAAAGTAATAATCTAGATAGCTTTAGCTCACACTCAGTCAACATAATGCATGTAAAAGAGCTATTGGACAAGTGAATTGTTACGGGTTTGTTGTATTGTTGTTAATAGTAGTCTCTCACTACGTAATCACAAAGTACCTGCTTTATAACAACGGTGCTCAGAAACATTTCCTTAGTAATATTAATTGTTAAGACTTCATTTCTGAACATAACATAGCAGAGAGACAACATAAGGCAAGTGCCATAACCATTTAATAGAAAAGTGATACGTATATACACATTTTTAAGCATTCAGAATGCCCAAGAAGAAATCTACGAATATCTGATATCAGTCTTTTAAAAAGTGCAGGAAACTAATAGTTTATAAATTAGTATTAATCTAGAATGATCCTATTACCTCAAAGAAACCAAATATTTGAAGCTTACGTGACATCAAGCACAAGGGGGTTTAGTAATAATACGTAAGTGCATGTACCTCTAAGGAATGTTGAATGGTATTACACAGGAAGTACCATGGGGATTAACTGAATGAAAATGTGTGTTTACAGCAGGATTTCTAAAACAGAATTGCCTCATTTTGAACAAGTGTCTTATTAACCTGCCCTAAACCCATGTACCTGAATTGAAAGCAAATATGATTGAAAGAAAACAGTATCCCTAGATAAAGCCCAGACAAAGAACTCTTAGATCAGAGAGATAATTTTAGTGAACAAGTAAAATGGTCACCATTCTGCAGAGTGTGTTAGAGAGAAGCTGTATCAGTCAGGACAAGCAAGGTTGTTCTGTGGTAACAAACAGCCCACAGAAATTTCAATGTCTTGAGTCAAAGGTTTATTTCTTATTTTTGCAGAGTTTTCTACAGATCTGGAGGTCTCTCCTGGTCAGCCAAGCTCTGTTTGTTAGCTCAGGATCCCACTCCTCTTCAATCTTTTGTCTCCCCCAATCAACACATGCCCTCATGGTTGCTGTAACAAAAGAGCAAGCTGACAGATATACAGACACAATCCAGGTGGTGTGCAGTGGTAAAACAATCTGCCTGCTAATGCAGGAGACACGAAAGACATGGGTTTGATTCCTGGGTCAGCAAGATCCCCTGAAAAAGGAAATGGCAACCCACTTCACTATTCTTACCTGGAAAATTCCATGGACAGAGGACCCTGGCGGGCTACAGTCCATGGGGTCGCAGAGTTGAACACAACTGAACACACAATCCTTGGTCCTTGGCATTTCATTAACACATGGGTTTTCACTCACTCCTAACTGGCTAGAATTAGTCACATTGCTCCATGTAAATACAAGGGGGTGAGCAGAGAAGTACACTTTCCCCATGTACTATATTGCATGTCACTAAGTCTTTGCCAAAGAGGCTCACTTTCTATAGAAAATTACTGAAAATGACTATACATAAAATGTATACCTAAAATGTTTAAGTCTTGAGCAAATACAGAAGTAAAAATGACAACTATTTAATAAGGGCCAGAACATTCCAATGCAGACAATATGGAGAGAGGACATCAAGAGACGCACAGATGTTAAAGGTAATCATTCGAACTAGAGAAAGCACTGGAAATGATCTGTAGAACCAGCTGTATATCTTATCCATTTGGTGGTACTAGAACATACTCAACAACTTTTACCTGAGGGACACTGTGCAGCACAGATTCTATCTTCTCTAAATGTACCCTTTTATTGGTTTCATAGAGTGCAAATTTAAAAGACTATCTAGATGGCTGGACTGTTGTAATAACCAAGGTGTTAGTATCAAGAAACAGCAAGATAGACTACAGATAGCCCTTAGAGCATGGTACCTATTTCATGCCATCAAATTCAGCCCTTAAAATTTCAAAATGAATCATACCCGAGTGGGAAATGTGCCACTAGACACATTTGTAAGCACTGGCCAAGCGGAAGTTTTGTCTGATAAATTTTCTTTCCTTTAGGATGTCCTCTGAAATAGGTGGCACTGTCATTTGTATCCTGAATAATATGGAGACTTTCCCTTCCTGAGTCTCTCTCCCGAGGCCACACACCAGCAAAAGCTTAAGGCAAGTCAAGCCTATGATGTATCTTCCGAATGAATAAAGCACCAATGGGTCTTTATCTGTTAGAAAGAAGTGGTGACAAGTTGTACAATAATCAAAGGCCACCTAGATCTCATGTCCATATGCAGTCATTTTAGGACCTAGTAATGCCACTGTCATTTACTCTTGCTACTTTTTCTGCTAATCAAAAGAGTTTTTACTCAAACTAAGTTAATCAGGACTCAAACAGTATAGTTTGGGGAAACACAGTATCAGGATCTCTAATCTAGGGAAAGAAACTCCCAAAGCCCCTTTGAATAAAGTTCCTCTGGAGGGAGAGTTTACTGGGAAAGCATATCTTTCCTTTTCTTTTTTCTTTTTTTGAACACAGTACAAATTTATGAGAATACCCAAAATCAGACTCGAGCAAATTAAATCAACCAGGAATGTATGCTTCAGGTAGAGTGGAGGGATG
Organism: Capricornis sumatraensis; assembly: GCF_032405125.1. NCBI lineage: Eukaryota > Metazoa > Chordata > Mammalia > Artiodactyla > Bovidae > Capricornis > Capricornis sumatraensis. The sequence goes on along the minus strand of NC_091074.1, from coordinate 38,474,364 downwards.
GGGCACGGAAGCATGCTATGTTCTGCTGAAAAGATCTCAGAAAGGGAAGCACAGACTTAGCTTTTTTTTTTTTTTCCACAGAAAGAGCATTGTCTTTATTGTCCAAATCTGAAATCTTAAAACTTCCCTTGCATTCTAGAGTACGGTATTTATGCAAATATGTGCCCTTTTGCACTCAGCTTTGTTACCTCTAATAAAAATGTAACATCAACATTATTTTGGGAAAAGGCATTAAGGTATTTTCAGAGGTCTCACAGATAGTTGGTGAAATGTACTCAGTGACTTATATAAAAAGGATCAGCAGCACAATTTATAGATTAAATTCCTCTTTGTATCCTAGGATTATACTGGACTTCATTAGTTGTTCGTTAAGGGCCTCCCTAGTGGCTCAGATGGTAAAGAACCCACCTGCAGTGCAGGAGATCTGGGTTTGATCCCTAGGTTGGGAAGATCCCCTGGAGAAGAGAATGGCAATCCACTCCAGTATTCTTGCCTGGAGAATTCTATAGACAGAGGAGCCTGTCAGGCTACAGTCCATGGGGTTGCAAAGAGTTGGACATGACTGAGTGACTAAGCACAGCATAGCACAAAAAAGAATTGTCCAGAAATCAGCAGGCAGGATGTAGTTGAGCATTTGCTGATTCTTCTGTAACTAAACGTTTGTTTGAGGTAGTTGACCAATGTGAACTGGAGTTGGATTAATCTCTGACCTGAATGTTCCTCTCAGCAGACAGGGGCCTGGAGTATTCTTAAATGTCCTCATGCATGAAATAGTGGTTCTCAATAGGAGTATGATTGGACCATCTGCTAACATTATTCCAAATACACAGAGCAAAATAAAAATCAAAGGAACTGCAGCCCATCAGATTAAATATTTCTTCACCACAAAAGATACTAATTGCTAAGAGTCCTCTAAGATAAACAGGAGAGATCATTGAAACCATTAAGAAGTTGGGACCTTTTTATACAACAATGTATCCACATTTTGCCTGCATGCATTTGCTAAGTCACTTCAGCCGTGTCCGACTCTTTGCAACCCCACGGACTACAGCCTGGCAGTCTCCTCTGTCCATGGGCTTCTCTGGCCAAGAATACTGGAGTGGGTTGCCATGCCTACCTCCAGAGGATTTTCTCAGTCCAGGGACTGAACCAGCATTCCTTATGTGTCCTGCATTGGCCAGCAGGTTCTTTACCACTGGTGTCACTTTTAGGCAATATCAATTAACTCTGCTTTAAAACCGGAAGTGATTTTTATTATTTTTTACTTCCTCTCATTTCCCATACTTCTACTGTCCAATTTCTGTTGCTTTTCTTCTTTTCCTAGGTTACTGTTTATGACTTTCTTATTCCTTTTTGCAACTGCTGTTCTCTTGGTTGTCTCATCTTAGTTTCATATTTAAATGAATGCAGTGTTTATCACCAGTTTTTACTACAGTCTGTCTATTCCTAAATTCTTTATTTTGACTCAACTTGTTTGGAGTAATTTTTCATCAGTTACTTTTTTCAGGGAAGACTTATGGGTGCCATGTCTGTTGCATTTGTTCCTATTTCAGGATGTCTGGATTAATCTTTATATCTGAACAACAGTGTCTAGTTTGTTAAGATTCTTTCCCTTTGAATTTGATGGACATCTATCCATTGTTTTTAAAGTACCTGTTACAAATAACATCAAATTTCTCTTGATGAACATTATGCCCTTTTGAGGAAATTTTCTTTTATTACATTTATAAATACTTTTCCTTTTCCATTTCTCAACTTTAGAAACAGAAAGAGTCCTTTTGCTGAATCATTTAAGATATCTTTGTATCTTCATCTCTGCTTTGTCTTAATCTCCATATCTTCTTCCCTCTGAATTCTCTGAAAATATCTCAAGCCTTCTTCTAGAAGCAGTCAATTTAATTTCTTATTAGGGTGCTTCTTAACAACACATGATGGAATCATTTTAACTTATTATTTCATAAAAGCGATAGAAAGGATTAATTGATAAGGGTTGCTGCTTAAGTATGAACCATATCTGGTTAACTAATATAAATGAAAGTCTCATTATATAAGGTTAATTTACACTAGAAAATTCACTTAAAGTGAATACATTTAAAACAAGGACTTGACTGAAATTTAAAACTACGAAGGCAAGTTTGTCTCAGTTTAGGTTATAATCTGTTAATTTTTAAAACAAAGAAAAGGATCAAGTGTTTGAATTTCAGGATCATTTTTTGACACAATTGTATCACTGCTCATTATAATATCTCCTTCCCTTCACACATGACTTTAATGAAATGATCATAAAGAGAGTCATTTCTCAGGGCTTCCTTAACCTTTTGACACGTAAGTCATTGTCTTCCAACATACCAGTCATATGACCTTCCTTGGTGATTTTCTAGTCTCCAAATGTTAACTGATCTAAAACTACGAGATGTGCAAATGCTGTGGTTAAAGTGATTTTCCAACAGCATTTTTATGAAATCTCATACCATTTACAAAGTTTTAAATTGAACCTTGTAATCAGGTTATATTGTATTTTGCATTTTACTGCTGAATGCTGTAAGAGACTGACCAATTCAGACATCAACATGAAGCATCTTATCATCAAATAGCATTTGGATGGAGGCAATTTTTACATGTGTTGAGTTCTGTCAGTGTTTCCATTTCCATTTTCCAGCCTACTTTACAATTCCAAATACTTGTAATTAATAAATGTGTGTATTAATGAATAATAAATTTATTATTCAGACCCTAATAGTAATGAAGACTATTCAAAAGGTATTACTTCAATAGGGGTTTTGCAGTAGAGGAGAGAGAGAGAGCTTAACATACAACAAGGACAAATGGAGATTTATAGCCAAGGATCAGAGTGGGGTCAATGGATGACAGATTATTAAGAGGCTAAGGGGGTTATTGCAAGACCAACTCAGAAGGATACTTGTTAAAGGAAGGTCAGGATGATCAGACCTGTGTGGGAGACCAGTGTGGGAGATTTTTGAGCGACTGGCTCAGCAGGAGTCTTGCTAAACAAAACTGGAGTAAGCAGATCAAGGACAGAGCCCCAGGTCAAGTCAAAAGAAGACTCAGAGGAACCTGACTCAAGTTTGGTCCAGGATGGTGTTTGTCCCAGTACTGTCTGAGCCTCTCTCCTCCTCTTCATCTTATTAGATGGGCTTTGCCCTTGAGTGCCTTTGTCTGTGTCAGTGTCTCATACTGGATTCATCCTTTCTTAAAATAAGGGCAATTAACCCACTTCAAATTTCTCGGCCTCTCCAATGACAACTTCTGTGGCTTCCTCTATTTACTAGCTTACAAATCTACATGGCTCTGGATCCTCCAAAGATATCACTTCTTCCAGGGTAAAGGCATTCTCTTAGTTCTCTCTGCAAAAAGATCTCTTTCCTCAGGCTGCTGTGGACTTTGGAGTTTTACAAGCCTCTCTGGATTTAGGTGGGAAAAGATAACTTCCAGGCTGATGGCAACCAGGAAGACACCCCCATTCCTGAGAATTCTTTTCCCTGTGGTTGTTTCCTGACTGCCTCCCTCTATCAGATATCCCCCGGAAGCAGCTGGACTCAACTCTCCTCTGCTTACTGCTTCAAGCAGGATTTCCTTTTTAACTCTTTCTTGTCTAAATATGTGTGGTTGGCTCCAGACTACCTGTAATGGGCTAAAATTGTGAGAGTGCATAAATCTAACTTACAAATAATTCCACTATCTGCAAATGGAAGCAAAATAGGCCTATTATAAATGACTTCTCTATGCAGAAAGTGTATATATCATGGCCAGGATAGTGTAGCACAAGCTGCTCTTTCAATCTATTATTTCCACTTTCAGAGCATATTCAGTTGTTGTATGTGTATGATATATATATATATATATATCCCAAGGAATAAGACGATAATGGATAGATGAAGTCTTTATATACATTAACACATGGATTCAAACTTGAGATTTCTTACTTGCTACCTTTGTGACTATGTGAAAAGGTTATTTGACTTGTTTGTGCCTCAATTACCATATCTCCCCATTAGGGTGACAATGCTTCCTTTACAGCGCCTCTGGGAGGATCAGGGAGCATGGATGTAAAGGGCTTAGCAGGGACCTTGGCAATGAATAGACTCCTGATAACTGGTAATTATTCTGAAGACTAACTTATAATGTTACCAAACAAAAACCATTTTCTATAAAGGTAAAAGCCTTAATATATGACTTGAATTCCCGTAATCCGAGAGTACAAAGGGATCCTCAGCCTCTGCTCCAGGTTGGGCTGTTTTAAAGACAGGCTGGAGAGCAGTGTAGTAATATCCCACCTAACCTCTACCCAATGGTGACAAAATCCAACAACCTGCAGCAACGATGGCTTCTTGAACCTTGGATCTTTTGGAACTTCAGGTTTTCCCCCTAACTACTCCTTCCCTTTGGCCTATAAGCAAATACTTAAAAGAGATGAACATCTCACCTTAAGGACCTTATGACAACCCGCTAACAAATAACCCAATGAATCTTCAATCAGCACCCAGCACCCCCTCCGACTTGAAAAATGTGCAAACAGAAAACAGAAAAAGGATTTTCCCCCCAAGAATTCCTGTTTGATATACTACCTTGACCTGCACCCAGCAGTTCAAATCATGAAAATAAGAATCTTTTATGGTTACTGGGAAAACTCATAGTTTATCATATTTTGTCGGCTGGAGAGGAAGAAAAGACTTGGCCAGATTCCTGAGGGAGAGACAGCCTGTCATATTTGCTGAGATTTATTTATGAAAAAGCACTCAGGATGATCCTTTGAGCAACATGCCCCCCTTCTGCTTGGAGCACCATTCGTGCAAGGCGAGGAGGAGAGCCTTCCAAACCGTCCAGAGCTGAAGGTAAAGAAAGGAGAGGACCAAAATAAACAGGGGAACACTCCCAACTGCCATCATTTAATCCTCTTGATTATTTAAACTTCTGCAGAATAGTGATTGCATATTTGAAAGTAATGCATCTGTTCCTTTCCCTCCCCACCCCCATGAGGTTTTCTAATCCCGAGGTAATTACGTTTTGACAAAAATTTATTGGGACATCTGTTTTTTCCCTTAGATCTGCAGGTCACTGTGCGACTCTAACAGCAGCCCAGCAGAGAGCTGTGCTGGGGAAACTGAACACAATGGCTGGGGGGATCCAGGGCACGTGCTGGGCACTGTGTTTCAGTTACAGACAGAAAGGGCAGCCCCCCCGGTGTCACCAGCCCACGCTTTTTTGTGTGCCCCCTTGCCTGGTACTCAGCACAGGATTCTGGCCTGGGAGGTTGAGGGTATCAATGGGGAGGGAAAGAAGGAGGGCTGGCTGGTAGCAGGCTGGCAGTGTGCATGAAGATTCATGCATTTGCTAGGTTGGCATCCAATATAAAAATAATTCATGGAGGGAAGAGGATGGGATGCAATGCACAGGCCATATGTTTGGAACCCCTGCCCATAATGGCTGGCTGTGGTAACCAGCGTCTGGTGCCACCAACTAGATTAAATTATGGTACCCTGTGGAGGCACAGAAATCAGGAAGATTTCACAAACTTTCGGCGTTTGCTAAAACATGGAGTATCCTAGGAACTTTACCCATACATAAAACTTCTTCTATAATTTTTTAACAACTTCACTTTGATTTACTCTTTTCAGTGGATAAACCACCAAAATATGCTAACTCCTATTTTTTCACAAATCTCAGCTCCTAAAGGAAATCCTTAGATCAGAGTTCCACGGGGAACGCCTTTTCTCTGTGTTTTTATGCCTTGGAGCCTTCATAAGGAAGTTTATTTTCCTGGTGTCCAACCCAATATCTTGACCTAATGTTTGAAAAAGAGTCTGAGTGCCTCAGTGCCAAATGAAACCATGGAACATTCTGAGGTGTTTCTGCCATTAAGAACTTAATTAGGAATTTTAATAACTAAAGTCCCATTTCCCCTTCCTCTGGTCTATTGATTAAAAAAAGGATTTATAACCAAGATATTTCTCTTACAGATAGACTCCAAACTACAATCCACACCTTTCTTTTCCCTGAAAAGTATCAAACTAGCTTTATGATTCCATATAAATATCCACTTTCCCAAACTAAATTTTAAAAAACTAAAATGCCTCTGGGTACAATAGAGCATCTCTTTCGTGAATGGATGAAAGGCACGCTATTTCCTAAATTTTTGTATGAAGGAAAAGGGGGAACAAATCCCCAGTTTTCTGATGAAAATATTAAGAGGTAGAGACAAGGGACTAAAGGTCTTTCAAAAATATTCTGATGCCAAGCTGGACATGGAGCTCCAAGTTCTGGACCTCAGTTTTAGGCTCCATTCTTTGGATTATCAAAGTAGCCAAAGATTAAAAAACAACAACAACAAAAAAAACCAACCATCTACTGGCTTCATCAGAATCCTGGTATCCCGTGAGATACCAGGTCACTTGTGGGGAGGAAAAAAAATGTTTCTCTAGAATAAGTTTAGAAGTACCAGCTTAAAGAAATTTAAGCCGGCCATTTAAGGCTGGGAGTCTTCAATTTTTTATGGAATTATGGAGCTTAAGATAATGAAAAGCCATGGAGTATATCTTAACTCAGACTGCTGTAACAAAATACTATAGAATGAGTGGTTTGAACAACAGAAATTTCCTTTTCCTACCTCTGGATGCTGCAAGTCTGAGATCAGGGTATCAGCCTAGTTAGGTTCAGGGGAAGGCTCTCTTCCTGCCTTGAATATGGTTGCTGTGTCCTCACATGGGGAAGGAAGGCTCTGGTGTCTATTTCTATTCTTGTAAAAGTACTAATCCCATCATGCAGGTGAGGTTTCAGGGGGTGCCTCCTCATGTCCTCATCTCACTGTACTTCATTACCTCCTAATAACATCTCACCAGGTTTAGGGCTTCAACAAATGGATTTTGGGGGGCCGCAAACCTTCACAACAGGTTGTTGTTCAAACATTTTGGCTGCAAAGTTATGAGTTTTATTTGGACTGACCTTCAGTTTTAAACTTGATGCAGTAGGAATATCCTAATTGTCCTATGGCACACAACACACAGAAAGTACTCAGTTATTTTAGAAAGGAATTCATTCACTCACTTTTTTCATACTGTTTTTGTGCCAATATCTAGAACATGAATATTGGTGGCAATACAAACCACAGTTGAAAAATTTATGGAGGACAAGTCTGCGTGTGCATGGGGGTGGGGAGAAGTGATCGTGAGTGTGTTCACTATAGTTAAGGGAAAGGCAGTCGACATACTGAGGGCTGTTGAGAAACAAACCTTGAAGCATACCAGTGAGCTGCTGCTGCTATGTCACTTCAGTTGTGTCGACTCTGTGCGACCCCATAGACGGCAGCCAACCAGGCTCCCCCGTGTTCTCCAGGCAAGAACACTGGAGTGGGTTGCCATTTCCTTCTCCGGTGCATGAAAGTGAAAAGTGAAAGTGAAGTGGCTCAGTTGTGTCCGACTCTTCGTGACCCCATGGACTGTAGCCCACCAGGCTCCTCCGTCCATGGGATTTTCCAGGCAAGAGTACTAGAGTGGGGTGCCATTGCCTTCTCCGACACCAGTGAGCACACACTCTAATTTGGGAACCAGGAGTGTTACATGCAGTTCATTCAGGTGCTACTGTGGGTTGTGTATGCACGTGTGTGTGTTGGACACAGGTGAGATTGTGGAAGGGGACCAAATCTGTTCTTTATTTGAACAAAAGCTGTTAAGATTTCAGGATTAAACTCCCTAGAAACCACTGCCCCCATCTCACCTGATATATTTAATATACTTTCTTTCCCTCATCCTAATTTTCTCCCATATTTTTAATTGTTTCCTTGTGTTACTGCACCGGAATTGCATGGTTTATTCATCAGTATGCACTCTAAGCCTCCTTTGCTGTAGCTTTGTGTTTGTTTTGCGGTTTTCTTGCTTTGTTTCTCCTCCACAGCCTAGAAATGAAGTTCAATATACAGAACAAGAAGAAATTTCCAGGATAACAAATCTCCACTTCTTTGGGCTAGAGTTTATAGAAATACTTAGAGAATGGACTAGGACTTCTGGTAAGATGACAAACATCTATTAATGTTGGTCTCCAGAACCCATGATATTCCTCATGCTCTCAACATGAAATGCTCCCCACTCTCCGGCTCTTCCCATCAGAATCCTAACCATTCTCTAGGAAACAACTTCAGCACCTCTCCACTAAGTCCTTCCCAGGACCTCATTGGGAACCAGCCTCTCCCTCTTTAGCACTCACATAAACTTTTTATCTACCGCTCTGTCCCTCAGCGTCATCTTCCATAAGATGAGAATAAGAAGAGGACCAATGCATGTGATAAAACTTTTACATGACAATCCCATGCTGGATTTGTGATTCCTGGGTCCTAAAAACACAGAATGTTATCAGAAGTGTGGTAGGTATTTCATAAATGACCACTGAACTGACTTAATAACAGGACTCCTGTTGTAAGCGACAAGGAGGGCTGTTTTATCTGCATCTCAGAAGCAGCATGGAGGCCAGCAGAGCATCTGGCTAGGAATTAGGGAAAAAAGCTCTTCCTCTGGCTCGAGCTAGTTACGCGACACTGGGAAACTCACTCTGCCTCTCTGGACCCCAATGGCCTCCTTCTGGAGATGAAGCAGTTGGGCTGAGTGAGCGCCACGTTTGGTGGGCCAGGACACTACAGAACAGCCCAATGACCCAAACACACCAATATTTCCTTCATGGGTGACAGGACAGTCAGTCCTGCATCAGAAAACAGCCAGCAGCCTGTCTGGCTGCAACGGAGGGAGTATTTGGGGTACAGGTCCCACATTCACATTTAGGTAAATTACAGATGAAACTCTCTCACTCCCAGATGAAGATAATTTGGTACTTCTTGAGCCTATTTTCCCTTCACCAATGTGTTTACAATCGCTGTCTCAGTTTTCCTTTCTTGGACATCACAGGGGCATTTTTTTAACAAATAAGATCTGCACCCAAACCCACCAGTCTGCTTAGTAGGACACAGATGTGCTCATTAGAGTGCAGGGTGTGTGTGTGTGTGTGTGTGTGGGTGTGTGTGTGTGTGTGTGTGTCTGAGTTCTCCCTGCACACAAAGAGTGGCAGCTGGATGGATGGCCTGCCGAGGGGTGAGCAGAGGGCCCTCTGCCAAATGCTGTTCCTTTAATTCACCTAAATGCTGACCTTGAAAAATTGCCCTTTATGGGATGTGATGAGGTGTGAATTCAATCTCCATCTTCACTTGGGTCCTGTCATTTTCTGCACCGTGATTGCCAGTTGTGCCAGACAACATCAACTGGCCTGGCAGAGGGTGGGTGAGATTGACAAGGTCCTCTGGGGAAGACTGACATCAAAAGACCTTGCACACTCATTTCAATCCTGCGCCTCCCTCTCACCATCCTTTTTCTTTTTCTGGCTGCAATCAAACCCACAAAAGTTGGTACCGGTTCAGTGACATCACCCATATGGTTTAACCGCACCCTCCTTGATTCTTGGTAAACAAGGTGGGCTCACCTGAGATGAGGTCTTGGAAAGTGCTTTCTTCATTCTCTTTGCTTCTTAAATGTTTTGGGATCCTAACCCAGAACAACTCACACTTATTCTGTAATTTTTCTTGTGCTCAAGGAATCAAATGCAGTCCATTTAACTTCATCAAATCACTGACAACAGGCGCTGATACAGAGGGTGGAAAATATGCAAGGCCAGAGAACAGCCAAAATCCGACAGCTTCTATCAGTATTAAAGCCAGATGTTCCACTGACTGTTCAAATTTGATAAAAACCCTCCAATGACAAAGGCTTCTCCATGGGATAAGTGGGTCCCAGGGTCCACTCCTCAGTATGGGGTTTGTGTGGCTGTGTTCTAGGCCACTGGGTGGCATTAACTGCGGCACCAGGGCCTCTGTGAAGGCGAAACCGGTCCTCCTTTGTCTCTTGGCTTCTATAGGTTGTTGTGGCTTGAACAAATCTGTTTACGCTACATTTGCTATGGCAACGTTTATCTGATAGGGACAAAAGACATTTTGATTCTTGAATTAATAACACTTGAGTCAAGCCGATGATTCAACAAGATGTATTCAAACAGTTTAAGTGAAGGCAATGTTTTCGCAGAAGCTAATTAATACAGGCACAGACCTTTGGCTGAAGTGATCTAAATGTGCAACAAGCCAGTGTTACCGTGTTCTGTAAGCCATCACCCTAGCCCTGCCGTGAGTGAACGGAGAGGGAAAGGAGTAAACGCACATCCTGTTCACATGAGCCTCAAATCAGAGCCTAGGCGATTGCACGTTTTAAGGAGGACCTGTAGAAGGGGCTTTCGCTCAGCCTGACAATGTGTTTGATTGCACTGTAATGGATGAGAGGGCCCTGAACACAGACAGACTGTGACTTCACCTTCCAAACTTCCTCTTTGGCTCCGTGGTGACTGTAGGCTATAGTTGGCCCAGTCCTCCTCCTATCTGCCCCTGGCTGTCACCCTCACAAGGCTCAAGTGACTCAATTTCATGGCAGACCTTTTCTGGAAAACAGATGGAGCCCCAGGGGCTCAGGTAAATGGGTTTCCCTCCTTCCCCCACTATAACTCCCCAAAAGAGGTTTCCTTTTCTTCCCTCCACTGAAAAATTGCCAAAACCCATTCTGTACAGTACAGCTAACTCCTCAACAGGCAATGGAGAATGATGTTAATTTAAACTTCTGCCTTATTAAGTAACAAAACCCAGAAATAATGTGATCAAAGCCAAAAGACACAAACTTCTGCCATCTTTCTTGAGATAAAAGGAGTAAAACACCCATTAAATGAAGGAGGCTTGGACACTTAATAAAAATAGCTAATTAAGTGTTGGAGTAACTTAGCATTTTGCCTCACGAGCCCTGCGATACTCAAGACTAGCCTGTATCCCCTCCAATCTCACTCCTTCCTGCTGTGACTCAGGACATCACATACTTCTTTTTTCATTCCCTTCATTGTGTGCCAAGGACTGTTGTGTGCACTGGGAGTATGGGAGTGAGCCGCAGAGCAGACTCTGACTCTCAAGTAACGAACGCTAGCAGTAGTAGGGGTGGAGAGCAGGACAGGACAAGCAGGCGTTAAGTGTTTCGATGAAAATAAAGCAGCAGAAGAGGAATGAATGGAGGTGGGACAAGACAGGCGCTGCTCATTGGCCAGCTCATCTGAATCCTGACATGCTCACGAGACTTCGTCCCACGGAGCACAGCCCTCCTCCTCCTACTTGTGCTGTTAGACAGTCTATTCTTCACCAGTGGGAGTGAATTCTGTGCCTTAACTCCAGACAAATTTCCTCTTCTCTTTTTCTCTCACTGTTAATCTGCAAATAGTTTTTAACCCCTACCACAGACCAAATAAACAAACAACAATAACAACAAAAATGAAAAAGGCTCAGGGCCCATTCCATAGGGCCTACCATCTAGTTAGGAAGATAGGCCACTGAATGTCCCTAACTGCAGTAGGTCTAACGCTATGATTCTCTACCATTCCTGGGCCCCAGGAGTAATCTGAATAGGGAATTAAAATGCATACACCTGGGATCCACCCCAGATCTGCCAAGTGAAGATCTCTGGAGCAGGAAGGAGACCAGAGTATTTGCATTTTAATCACCCCTCCCATAGATTAATTCTAATGTAAAGCACAGAGTGAGTGCAACTGTTATCAAGGAAACAACATTGAAAGAAATGAAAACTAGTCACTAAAGCTCCCTGGGGCACATCCAAGGCCTTACCTAGTTTGAGATTTTGACCTTTTAATATAGGACTAGCTGGGACTCCATCAGTGAAAATGTTAAGGAGAGAAGATGCGAGTTCAAATCCAGTACAAGTTTGGTCCAGTTTCCTGGATGAAGGAGGAAATAATATCTCTTATGATGAATGTCATGTAATTTAAATGAAAGAAAATATCGAAGAACAATGATTGGTGTTCTTTTCAGGGAATAGATACTTTGAAATGGTCAGTTTCACTGGTGTTGGTTTCCTTCTATAGAACTCAATGAGGTAAATGCTTGAATGTGATTTAAAGTCCACCACGATGTTCCTTCAGCTGTTTCCCTATGAGAAGGAAAATAAGAGAAAAGCATTCTTACTTCCAGGTTTTCTTTCTAGTCCATATTAATGATTTGATTGCTTTAGCAACCAACCATTTTGGTGAGAAAAGAACAGATCAGACTTGATACTAGAAGCTGGCCCATTGGTCACCAGGAAATTATAGGAACATGCAGCTAGGAGGGCTCTTTAAGATCAGCTAATCCAAACTCCCTGTCTTTTATTTCAAAAACGCAGGACCCAGAGAAGGAAAGGAATTGGCCCAAGGTCACAGAGCCAGCCAATAGCAGAATGGAGACAAGACTCTAGAGAAAGGGAGGTTGTTTAAAAAGTTTTTCTCTGGAGACCTTGTTATTCCATGCCAAGAGCCCTAGGGTCAAGAAGGAGAGAGAAATAGTGGGGATACTTGACTTATGCTTCAACTAGAGGAAGACTGCTTTTTATCTTTTTTAATAAAGCTAAACAACAAGATTGCTGGGAGAAATAGCAACAACCTCAGATATGCAGATGATACCACCCTAATGGCAGAAAGTGAGAGGAACTAAAGAGTTTCTAGACGATGGTAAAAGAGGAGACTGAAAAAGTTGGCTTAAATTAACTCAGCATTAAAAAAACTAAGATCATTGCATCCAGTCCCATCAGCTCAGTTCAGTTCAGTTCAGTCTCTCAGTCGGGTACGACTCTTTGCAACCTCACAAATTGCAGCACACCAGGCCTCCCTGTCCATCACCAACTCCCGGAGTTCACTCAAACTCACATCCATCAAGTCAGTGATGCCATCCAGCCATCTCATCCTCTGTCATCCCCTTCGCCTCCTGCCCCCAATCCCTTCCAGCATCAGAGTCTTTTCCAATGAGTCAACTCTTCACATGAGGTGGCCAAAGTATTGGAGTTTCAGCTTAAGCACAGTCTTTCCAAAGAACACCCAGGACTGATCTCCTTTAGAATGGACTGGTTGGATCTCCTTGCAGTCCAAAAGACTCTCAAGAGTCTTCTCCAGCACCACAGTTCAAAAATGTCAATTCTTCGGCGCTCAGCTCTCTTCACAGTCTAACCCTCACATCCATACATGACCACTGGAAAAACCATAGCCTTGACTAGACAGACCTTTGTTGGAAAAGTAATGTCTCTGCTTTTTAATATGCTATCTAGGTTGGTCACAACTTTCCTTCCAAGGAGTAAGCGTCTTTTAATTTCATGGTAACTAGATAGGGAAACAATGGAAACAGAGACAGACTATTTTCTTGGACTTCAAAGTCATGTGGATGGTGACTGCAGCCATGAAATTAAAAGACGCTTGCTCTTTGGAAGAAAAGCTATGACCAACCTAGACAGCATATTAAAAAGCAGAGACATTACTTTTCCGACAAAGGTCCGTATAGTCAAAGCTACAGTTTTTCCAGTAGTCATATGAGAGTTGGACCATAAAGAAGTCTGAGTGCCAAAGAATTAATGCTTTCAAAATGTGGTTTGGAGAAGACTCTTGAGAGTCCCTTGAACTGTAAGGAGATCAAACCAGTCAACCCTAAAGAAAATCAACCCTGAATATTCACTGGAAGGATTGATGCTAAAGCTGAAGCTCCAATACTCTGGCCACCTGATGCAAAGAGCCAACTCATTGGAAAATACTCTGATGCTGGGTAAGATTGTGGGCAGGAGAAGGGAATGACAGAAGATGGCATCACCAACTCAACGGATATGAGTTTGAGCAAACTCTGGGTGACAGTAAAAGAGAGGGAAGCCTGGCATGCTGCAGTTCATGGGGTTGAAAAGAGTTGAACATGACTTAGCAACTGAACAACAGCAAATTTTCAGTTTGCTTTCAAAAGTGAAAGTGTTAGTCGCTCAGTCATCTCATGGACTGTAGCCAGGCTCCTCTGTCCATGGAATACTCCAGGCAAGAGGACTGGAATGGGTTGCCATACTCTTATCCAGGAGATCTTCCCAACCCAGGGAATGAACCCAGGTCTCCCTCATTGCAGGCAGATTCTTTACCGACTGAGCCACCATGGTTTTATATGAAGAAATAATCTTACTATTAAAGATAACAAAGCCACTGCTGGGCATATATCTGAAGAAAATCATAATTCAAAAAGATACATGCCCCTCAGTGTTCATTGCAGCACTGTTCACAATAGCAAGGACATGGAAGAAACCTAGATGTCCATCAATAAAGGAATAGCTAAAGAAGATGTGATACATACATACAATGGAATATTATTCATCCATTAAAAAGAATGTAGTGATGCCATTTGTAGCAAAATGGATGGACCTGGAGGTTATTATGCTAAGTGAAGCAAGTCAGAGAAAGAGAAATAGCATATGATATCACTTAGGTGTGGAATCTTTTAAGAAATGATGCAAAATAACTTATTTACAGAACAAATAGACTCACAGACTTCAAAAGCAAACTTGTTACTAAAGTAGAAGCATGGTGGGGGAGATAAATTAGGAGTTGCGGATTAAAAAAATACACTATTACATATAACATAGATAATCAACAAATACCTACTGTATAGCACATACTCAATATTTTGTAACAACCAATATGAGAAAAGAATCTGAAAAATAATTGATATATGTATAACTGAACCACTTCGTTTTATACCTGAAACTAAATGCAACATTATAAATCAATTATACTCTAATATAAAACAAAATTTAAAAAAAAAGTAAGTGGACTACAAGGATATATTGTAAAATATTAAAAATAAAAAAATAAAGATAATAGAAAAGCACTGTATTATACCTTTCTGTAGTTCTCAAAAGTGTTATTATTTGCTTCCTTTCTACCAGCTAATTTAGTGCAATCATCATCAGAAAACAAGAAAACAATCTTAGAAAATGTCCTTGGAACTAGGTGTTTACATAATATCTTCTCATCCAAATGTCCTTCTTCATTATAACAAGATAAGTGTATCATGAAACTTCCACTGAACAATTGCAAGAGAACAATGGATACAAGGAGACCCCTTAGGTTTAAGATTACAATTGGAAACCAAAGAAAGTCCAATACAAGTCTTCTCAAATGTATTGTTATAGGTTGGAGTATTTAATTAGCTCTCCACTATAAAAAACCCTTATATCTATTTGTAGTTAGAAAATTAACTTTTCCATTTTTCCCTTATGATTTTCAACCAAGAATAAGTAAAAATTCTAGTTATGATTAAAGGTAGATGTATCACAGACTGTTACTTGCCTGCCAAATAACCATTCTCTCCTTATGAACAAACACTAGTTTTATTAAAGGAGGAAACAGGCCCATTTGAATATGTAATCAAACTCTCCTGCAGCTAAAGAATGTCATGTGAGAGAATTATGACTGTTGGGATGTGAGTACAAGTGACAGAGAGGGACTTCCAGAAAAATTTCTTAAGGCATGACTTCACATACTTATTTTGCTCTTTACTCATTCCGTTTTCCCTATATGAGCATCGGCATGATGGCTGGCATTCCAGCAGTCATCTTGACAATATGAAGTTAAGAGGTACACCCTGTGAATAGTGGAGCACAAACCTAGAAGGCCCTTAGTCTGATAGCATCAGGGAGCTGCCATATCACCCCGAGTACCAATCCCCCAATATATTTTATGTGAGAGAAAAATAAAACCCTAAATGTCCTCAAGTCACTTTTGTTGTTGTTGTCTCATTTTTTCATTTCTGTTACTAGGAACCAAAAAGAATTCACAGCTTAAATAGCAGGCCAGCCAAAGTACTATAAATGAAGCTAAGTTTAAGAGTATTTCCTATGTAACGGGAAGCATTATTTGCCAGAAATCTGCCCAAGAAAGCTTGTTCAAGCGAGATTTCCTGACTTTTTTATGTTTTTCCAGATCTGAAACTTTTGGAAAGTGTATATGAACAGTAAAGTACATGGGCAGTTATCCAAAGAGAATTGCTTTATGTTTGCCCAGCACTGTACAATGAACAGTGTTGGATATGAGTTGTCAACGATTCTATATTTCTAAGAGTCAACTCAATAAAAGGAAGTAAAATTTCAAGCCATTTTTGAGAGGAGCTTATTTTATATGAACAGGCCATTTAGGGCACACTACTAACTCTGAAATCATTTTCAGACTTGCCATATGACTGTAACATTAAATGACATCCATACCTACCACCTCTTTGTTTGGCCTTTGTATCGGTTCTTTCAGGCAATAGAGACTAAAAAGCGTGAAACCACTGAGCCTCCATTGGGGCTCCCCAAAGCCATGCCCGAGCATAGGAAATGTGCACTGAACACATTTGTATATGTGTCAGGTATAGAAAACAGCAAACTGAGACAGAGTGTGGCGTTTGAAGCCTTGAAGTTGACTGATGAGCTGGGTGGGAAATGGCACTGAGAGTGTTTCTCTCCAGCTTTTGCAAGACAGAGGCAAGCAGTCAGGCTCAGGAAATCCTCTCAGCCAGACACTGGGCAAAAAGGAGGGGATCAATGCAGGTCTTGAAGGCATTCAGACAAAGCCATCAGCAGACACAGTGGCAAGCTGGAGCCCGGAGTGGGACCATCAAACCCTGGCAGCAGTCTACCCCAGAGATCCTCAATGAGGACACCAAATAGGAACAATTTTGCCCAGTGATGTTGATGGACACACAAAAGGTGGTAATTTACCTGGCAGCATTCATCATTTCCACAGGCAGGCCATACTCTCTACTTACATAATGAGATTAAGATGTAAAGTATATCCTAGTAGTTAACCAAGGAGAGTGAGGCTTCAAAAGATGAATAAGTTGGCACCCATCACATAGACCAGAAGAAGCCACAGAGCCAATGCTCACACTCAAAACTATCTGCCTCTAAAACCTATGTTTGAAATTCCTGAACCATGTAAGCTCTCTGAAAGGAAAACCTTCCCAAAGTTGTTGGCCATATGTCTTTACTGCAGAGTCATAAATGAAGCAAAGGTCCTGCAGCTTTGATGAGAAGGTTGGTTTTTACCCTATAAGGCAGTGTTTAATTTCCTTGAGCTTTTTGGAAAATTGAAAATAGTTCATGGATTCTCCCCCAACCCGCCACCATCCACCTTCATGAAATTACAAAGAATATAGATTCTAATCTGGAAAATAATGAACCTGGAGACATTCACAAGGGATACTGGGGTGGGGGGTGGCAAGGGGGGCAGAGTAGGGCCGGGGAGCCACTGTCACAGGGACAGTCACGCGTTGGTGATACGCTGTACCAAATCACACCTCTACTCTCCTAATTATGGCTTCCTTCATTCTCCAAAATCTGTGCTTTTCCCAATATTCTAAGGCACAAAGTCCAAATTTTAGTATATAGCCACAACTGCCCTAAGAAAGCAGTAAAATATCTTTAATACTATGCCTGGGGTCTAAAACTCACAGGACCTCTTCCAACCAATGTCCCCACATATCCACTGAAGAAGTCACGTGACATGCAGTCTTCCCAGAATACAAGGACACTGCTACACTTCACTGTTCTGCATCACTTCCTACTACCACCTAAAATGCCCTTCCCCTGGTCCCCCGCACAGCATAATATAACCTGTCCTTAAAGTCCCACTCAAGTATCAACTCCTTTGAGATGTTTTCGTTGGGCCATATGCCTTTACTTCACCACTTCATTGCTCACACTGAATTGGCCTAAGAGAATCAATTGCCATCTGCACATTAACTAGGTCTCTGTTAGGCCCCATGGTGTTGTTTATTCATTTTGTTTAAGTGTGTCTGTGAGCCAAATACTATAACATTTATATATGAATCTCCAGAATCTTACAAGTACCTGATATATACTGGGGCTTCCCATGTGGTGCTAGTGGTAAAGAATCCACCTGCCATTGCAGGAGACATAAAAGCCATGGGTTCGATCCCTGGGTCAGGAAGATCCCCTGGAGGAAGGCATGGCAACCCACTCCAGTATTCTTGCTGGGAGAATCCCATGGACAGAGGAGCCTAGTGGGCTGCAGTCCATGGGGTCACAGAGTCAGACACGACTTAGCATGTATGATACATAGTGGACAGTCAATCAAGGCAAAGCGCATGGACAGATGGTTGTGATGATTTCCATCGGGTAAATAAAAACAGGTCTTAGCTTATTATTGTTTGAATGTTTTCCTGGATTTACAAAATAAAATATTTTGCAAAAATTCAATGATAGAATACTAACATAAGTCAAAAAGCCATACTACATGCCAAAAAAAAAGTTGCATTCACTTTCTTTAGTAGTTTCATTCTTTCTTTCTTAGCTCTCTCTAAATGTCTACCAAACCTGTGAAGTTTAGGGTCTTGGTTTATGAGAAACCTTCATTAGCCATCATGAATCATCAATTCATTATGTCTAAGACAGGAAAGTTCCTAAGCAAAAATCGGAACAAATTTTTCAATTCTGGTCACACTCTGACTGCTCTAATAATTAGCAATTACTGAACAAATATATTGTGTCGACATTTTTCTAAGTACTTTCCACGTATTGATTTACTTCAATATCTAACAGCTTGGCTCTTCCAAGGTCCAAGTAAGCATTACACACACTGAAGAGAAAGTCTACCAGGTAGACCTAGCCAAGATTTTCAGCTCCAAGGCCCTCAAAGATTTATCTATAATAGTAAGATTATCTGAACCATTTACTTATATTTATCACTTATAAATAGATTATAATACTGAAATATTTACAGATCATAATATGATAGCTGATATTTCTGACAAAATGATCCAGTTGCCAGGGGGATGTAGAAATAGAGAATACCATCAAACATGAGCAGTCATTAACGGAAACTTTTTACAAATGAGTTTAATTTTACATATTTGAAAATTACATTATAGTCTTTTTCTTAAAAGAAGAACTCACTTGAACCATAATCTTAGCAACAATGCAATTAATAGCAACTGGCTACTCGTAGGTTGGTGTCTTACACTGACCGTCTGTCTCTGTACCTTCTATTTCTCTTATAGCACTCTTCACGAGGTGTAGTTAGTTTTTGTACTTGATTTTAGTCTGTCTCTCACTGAGTTTTAAGTTCAGAAAGAAACAGGTCTGATTTATTGCTGAAACTTCAGCAGCTAGTACAAGACCTGTGCTGAATGGGAACTAAGTTAGTATTTCAGAAGGAAGGCAAGAAGAAGGAAAACTATATTAGCACCACAGAAGACACTTCACATCTCATTTAGCATCGTCTTGTTTAGTCACCAACTCTTTGCAAACTCATGGACTGCAGCCAACCAGGCTCCTCTGTCCACGTGATTTCCCAGACAAGAATACTGGAGTGGGTTGCCATTTCCTCCTCCAGGGGAGCTCCCTCACCCAGGAATAGAACCCACGTCTCTTGCATCTCCTGCACTGGCGGGCAGGTTCCTTACCACTGAGCCACCAGGGAAGCCCTAACATACTATTTCATTTAATTACAACCAACCATGAGAAAAAGGCCATGAGAAATGATACATACATGCCTTGCTCTAGGTCATCAGCTGAGAGTCAGGAGGGCCAGAATTTGGAGGTGACCTGGATCTGCTAGGCAGGACTGAGAACCCAGGTATGCACCACCCCCAGCACCCCAACATACCTGGTTAGTGCAGAGACGATTTCTGCTCACAGAGGGTAAGAATGGAACCTTGATTCAACAAACAGCTAATATAAAGCAGGCCTGACATTCTGAAATCAGACCTATGTTAGTCTTCCTATTATTGAGTCTCTCATTTAATGAACTCACTTGCAAAATACATCTCATGGATGGCCCCTCCATGGTATACCATATCTACTACCACATCTAAAAAATCTGCCTGCTTCCCAGACCAAATACTGGGTAGATCACTGCCCCAGATATATATTGAATATAGATTTGAATTTATGCTGATGAGTTTTTGAAGATACCATACAAATGTTATATAAAGAACAAATACCAAAAAAAAAAAAAAAGGAGCAAAGCAGAAACACTACAATCAGGATAGGGTTATAGTAAATTAGGGTCAGGTAGACCTTGATTTCAATGTTGTTGTGAAGCTCTGGGACAAAGATTTACCTTCCTTGAGTCTGTTTCCAGAGCGTATTGATATGGATAACAGTGGCTTAAACACCTTACAATGAAAGCTCCTTCCTCTAAAATTCTCATAAGCGTGTAAGATACTGTGAGAAGCAGATTGAATTTATCCTCTTACCTTCTTCCTCCTGCGTTGGTTTCAGCGTATGGAGCCCTTCTGCCTGGCCAGCTGAAAGTCTTTGGTGTAACTAATAACCCAGCTACTCAGCCATGCACCAGCCTGGGCTACAAGGACCTGTCCTGTCTCAGCTTGGCTGGCCTGGAACCCAGCCGGCACCCAGGTGGTGATTCCACAGCCCAACCTTGGGAGGCCAGCCCCTCTCTGGCCTGAGATTTGGACTCCAGAAGGTGTGGGCAGCTGAGAGGTGGCCTCTCCCTGCCAGAAAAACCTCCAGAGCCATGTTTGGAGCGTCTTCCCAAATGTATTCCCCACCGCGCCTTTATTAGATCTGTTAGACTGAAAAAAAAGTGCTCACCACACTGACCTTCAGGTATCTGAATGAGACAGTCTGGTGCACGGCTCAGTTAACATGGAGGACAAAAGTGCCTCCGCCATACTTAGTACTTATGTGTCTCTAACTTCTCACCCTCAGCCCTAATTACGCCCATCTGAACCTAACATGTGTGGTCACATCACTCTTCCACAAAACCGAAAGTCAATATTTGACAGTGGGGAGACCCAGAGCTTCCCGGCGGTAATCCTTCCAGATAAAACAGCAGTGCCATCAGCCTCAAGTTTCCCTGACACTACGCCAACACTGTTTCATAATGGCTCTTTAGAATAAAATATATTTTCCTAGAAGTCTAGGGATGTAACAGCTACATCTCGGCAATGAGAGTAGAAACTTGGTCAACCGCTAGCATGCTGGTTTCTCATCCCATGTGTGTCAATTGCAGAGAGTTTGCCTTTCCAAAAAAAAAAAAAAGCTTGAATGATGGAGGAGGACTCCTAGGAGATGAGGTATCCATCAATACATGTGAGGCTTCCTGTTTAATCAACCAGTTTAGAGAAATGAAGGAGTCACCCTAGAATGTTTCCTCGACTCATCCTTAAGTTTATCATCCCCCAAGTGACTCAGTGTTACTCCAGAAATAAGCTGCAGTAATAATTCTCCCTTCCTTCCCTGCATTTTTTTTTAAATTGGAAGGCTGGGATCTATTTGCTTAAGCAAGATAACTATACCAAATTAGACGGCGCTTGTTGGAATAAGGAATGTATAAAGTTTAAAGTAAATAAATGATTTTAAAGCATGACACAAGCAACATGAATAATTATCATCAACCTTTTCTGATCATTCGGGATCCATCTGGGGAGAATACTCTACCGAAAGAAATTCCCTTCACAGAAGAACCCCTGACAGGCTCAGCCTGGGTCTGGAACAGTGATTCTCAGCTCTGATCACAGTGGATTCACCTGAGGTACTTTTAAAGCTAGTCAGGCCCACTCCCACACGAGATTCGAACGGGCAGCTAGGCTGGAAAATCACTGGCCTCAAAAGAAAATGGTGGCCTGTGAAAGCTGAGGTCACCAGGGGACTTGGGAACCCCTCAGAAACAGGGTCACCAGCGGAGTGTACCTAATACTGCCTATTATCCAGGAGTCTTGGTTCCCTGAGCTTCTCGTCTTGTCGGGTGAACGAAACCCTGGCGACTTTGGTGACCAAGTTTGTCATCACTTGGTATGTACTCCAGGCAGGACAACATCATTATCTCTGCTTGTTTCTCTCTCATCCTTCTTTGGCTTCTTGGTTTCCTCAGAGTCAGCCGTGAGACACAACACTAACAGGTAGATAGAGGTAATAATGCCTCCCCACCATAATAAGACCTCTTTCACAGTCGTCCCTCATCTAGGATTCAGCTCAGGTGTAGATGGAGCAGCCTGATGACCACAATCACCCTGAAGATTTATGAAGTATCTGCGAGGTGGCATAGAGCTAGAAACTTTCCACATATCATTTCTGAAAAAAAAGATACTATCTTCTGTTGTTGGGAATATTGGCGCTCAGAATGATAAGGCAACTTGATCAAAACACGCATGGCTGAGACCCAAATCTACCTGGCTCTGTAACTCATAACTTTCCAGGCCACACTGCCTGTCTTTAAATCTTGACCCTTAAAGTGTTTCTGATCCCCATCCTGAAATTCCATGAAGTCCGATCCATGAGAAAATGCATAGGTACTGGGGAAGCAGAGAGTGTGGGGCAGCCAGTCATTCCTGCCTTCGTACCTGTGGGTTTGCTAACTGGCCAACTCCTGACAATGAGAAGGGAAGGAGAAAGGGACAGGACCAGGGCAGAGGGAGGGATGAGCTGACACCCTTGTGAGAGAATCAGAAGCTGCGGAGCACAAACCGCTGAGGAAGGAAGGAGACAGGAAGAGAGAGTGCAAGTCCCAGGAGGCCAGATGAGGCCAAGGTATGTTCACATGCACAGACTTCACTTTGTTCTCTCCCCTTAGGACCTGTTCCTTCTTTGGCTGCCGCCAAACAAAACTCATTTGACTCTTAGCAGATTTAACCTAACCTTGGGAAGGCCAGTAACTCAAAATCAGTGAACTGATTTCTGCTTTCAGAGTGTCCATGTCAGACCCCTGGTCAGGACATGGTGAGAGAAATGGATCAGGAGGAGTGGGGGAGTGTGTTTTGGGGCCAATATTGTTATAAGTAAAGGGAGAAAAATAAACAGAAGTTAAATTTTACTCAGTGCTGACCTGAGTCCACTCTTCAATGACCCCAGCTGGAGAAAACCCTTTGTCCCATGACAGCCAAATGTAGGGCCAGCGCTACCGTTCAAATTAAGCCAAACAGTGAAAATCAAATTTTTGGTGTCTGCACCTGACATTGGCTTCTGAGACTGGGTTGATCCTTCCCTGCTGTCCACGTCTCTCCTCCGGGCAAGGGGAGGTAGGTGTCCATACTGATACGGACCTCCCTGGAGACCCAGGCTGCATGCTGGTTCTCAGGCCTCTCCATCAGCTTAATCAAAAGCCACCTGCGGGAAGCTCCTGGTCAGATGGACTTTCCCACAATTCCCAGTTAGCACAACATCAAGTCAGAAGGCTGCTCTGGAAGCCAATACAAACAGAGCCAGATATGTTTTCCCCAGGGGGCCCTGATGTCCAGATGGGTTTCTCAGCTTGGCTGCTGCCCACACATCCATGCTGGTGAGCCAAAGCTGGGGGTTGCTTTTCTAATCTTCCCACAGGTAGACAAGCTGGTTCCCTCAGCAGAAACTCAAGAGTGAGGGTAACTTTGGGAATCAGGAAAGGGGAAACCCCTTCCTGGCCACCCTCCTTGTCCCTGTTAGACAAAAAGAAAGAAAAGAATACATTGTAAGGTGAAAATGGGGCTGAGGATGGAGCACTGGGGAAATAAATGTTAGAACATGGTGCTAATCAGGCAAGAATATGAGATTTTTAAGTAACCAAAGTCTACTTCATGCCCTTTGAAATTCCACATGACAAGCCTTCTCGGGCACTGAATATGGCCTCATTCCGCAAGGTCATCCATAAATGTAGCTGTATAAAGACTGAGAGAAACAAGATATCCAAAACTGATAACAACAATGGCTAGCACCCTTTCTGGTCCATCTTATTTAATCCCCACAACAACCATTTAAATCTCTCCTGGTGGCTCAGACAGTAAAGAATCTGCCTGCAAAGAAGGAGACCCAGGTTCTATCCCTGGGTCGGGAAGATCCCCTGGAAAAGAGAATGGCAAGCCACTCCAGTATTCTTGCCTGGAGAATCTCATAGATAGAGAAGCCCAGTGGGCTACAGTCCATGGGGTCAGAAAGAGTCAGACATGACTGAGTGACTAATACTACTAATTCCTATTGTTCCCATTTTACAGATGAGGATACTGAGGCTTCAAGAGTTTTATTCACCCACAAAGTTTGTCCCTTTGCCAGGTACTTGTCATACCTTACCATGTTTATTTCTATCACACTGGAGTTGCTCTTATATTCTAGTTAAAGGGTAATAGAAAGCCTGCTCTACCCAAGCAGAGAAAGTGTAGGAAGGAATAAGCCAGTTTTGCTTCCTCTTGTGTCCCTAGTGCAAATCATGGTGCTGGCACCTGGTTATTACCAGTAAAGTTTTTTGAGACAATGAAATAGTCATCTTGGTCTCAGCTTAATGGTGAATTTTATTCCACAACTTGGAAACCAAGAAACCTGCAAAACTAAAGCCCAAGGATCAAAAACACATGTACAGTGCCAGGTTATGTGAGATTAATAAGGGTTTCATAAATGAAAAGATGAATGAATGAATGATTGCTCTCTCATGAGTGTTTCAGGGCAAGGCTGGGCTATATTCCTATGCCTTTTCCTACCTGACTTTCCATGTCTGTATTTTTCCACGTATGTATTTCCATGTCTCTGTGCCCCTTTGCTTAGAAACTTTTGGCTTAGAAAAATCAGGCCTGAAGCACAGCTTAGCCATGTGAAATTAAGCCTCTTAATAATTCCTTATTGAAAATCACAATAATGAGTTTCTTTAAAACTCCCATGACATATTTTATCCTCTTATCTGTGTTTATTTCTTCCAGTAAACAAGAAAATTTAAACAAACCCAAGAAATCTTCTAAGTTCTTTTTCCCCTTTTGCAGGAAAGACAGTTCTTTAGACATAATTTCTTTAAAAATAAAGTGCATATAATTTTCCACATTTAAGACTTCTCTATTTGTGGAAGATTCTGAAAATAGAAGCATCTGCCATAATATCAGGGGCTTTGGAGCTGAAGCGTCTGTCCAAACTCACAGACTGGTATTTCAAAATATTGAGGTAGTCTCCGGCATAGCCGTGATGAATTTTGTCAGGAGAAGGAGGCCATTTTCAATCTTGGACCCCCACCTGGTTTTGCCTCTCTGTTGACTCACGTACCTGCCTACAGCAATACGCATTGGTTTTGGCCTGTGCTGGGCCACGCACCATCAATGGAGTCCATTGTTTTCCAGCAGGGCACCTGCACAACAGGCTCAAACAATGAGGCCATACCTCAAGCCCCTCCTTTCTCCTCAGGGCACCCAAGGTGAAAGAAAACTTGTTGAGGCCTGGAAGCCCACTTGCATCATAATTAGACTGCCTGGCCAAATGAAAACCACCACCGTCTCTAGGAACAACTTCCAAGTTTGGGGTACTTGCAAAGCTCTGGGCCAAGGCAGCATTAGCACAGGACCTGTGCTCTCCTCTTGCTCTGAATGAATTTAAGGAGTGAAGACTGAGGAGAACTGCCAGGCACCGTAACTCTGCCCCTGACTTTGGTCTGGTTTTCACAAGCAAACACGCACACTTAGGCTATCCTCAGACTTGTGAGCTCATCATGAGTGGAGCCCCATAACCCACCTGCACCAGGGCTTAGCCAGAGCCACAAAACACGGAATTCCACACTATGGAAAGTCTTCTCTCAGGAAGTGACAGTGCTACTACGATAACAAAGACGGTTCAATTTAAAAATGTTTATTTATGACAATAAAAATTGTTCAATTTTTTACAGTCTATGGGGTTCCTAGATGGACATGAGTTTGGGTGAACTCCGGGAGTTGGAGATGGACAGGGAGGCCTGGTGTGCTGCGATTCATGGGGTCACAAAGAGTCGGACACGACTGAGCAACTGAACTGAACGGAACTGATGGGGTCACAAGAGTCGGACACGACTGAGCAACTAAGCGTGCACACACACACACATGTATAAAACAGATAACCATGGGAATTTGCTGTATGACTCAGGGAACTCAAACTGGGGCTCTGTAACAACCAAGAAGGGTGGGAACATATGTATACCTGTGGCTGGTTCATGCTAATATATGGCAGAGGCCAGCACAGTATTGTGAAGCAAGTTTTCTTCAATTAAAAATAAATAATTGGGGGAAAAATATTCAATTTGTAAAAGTTTTACTCTTTCACTATCTTACCTATTGGTTTATTTGACTGTAAAAGACATGACACAAAGGTAATGATTATGGCTTTTGCAGTCAGGCATACATGGGTTCTAAGCTTTTGTGACTTTGGAGTAAATCTCTGATTTCCTCTTTCTTTCATTTGAAAAAGGGAGAGATTGACAGCTAGAATATTACTGAGGATTAAATTAAATTATTGTATGTAAAATATTTAGTATAGACCCTGAACCACAGTAACGGGTACTTAATAAATGATCACTATTACTCTATTGTTTTTTTTATAAGCTCAGTGATACATTAATAAAGACTATGGTGGTAGAATAACATCTTGAATGAAATATTGAGTTTCAAATGTCCACCTTCACCAAAACTTAGAGGCTTAAAATTTTGAAATTAAAATTGATTAATTAATTAACCAAACCATTCTCACATAAATCCTGGAAAACAGAGATGGTCAATTTTAATCCAATTAAAGTTGCTTTAGTTTTGATTTGAGGTTAAGAGATTTCTACAACCTTCAAGTTCTATACTATTCAAAAGAAGATAACTAAATGATTTCATTGGACCAAACTGTAAGACACATGTTAAGTAAGCAATTAAGGTCTGCTCATTGAATGATATTTAAATCTACCATTTCCACTATTTGTTTGAACAAGTCATCTCACCTCTGGGCCTCAGTGTACTCATCAGTAAAATAGGAATATGATTAGTACTTACCTTTCATGAGCCTTAAAAGGATTAAATAAGATAACAGAAGTGAAATACTTAGCCCAGGGCCTTCAGTGAATGTTGACTATGCCCACTCTTGTGTTAATGCCAACAAAACTGTTTCCATCTTAAGTTCCCTGCCCTCTGTCATCCTCTGTTCTGTACCCTTTTCACTGTTTGGGGGAAATCTTGGTATTGGTGGCTCCATGGTGATTTCTAACACATGCTTTTGATTTGACTTATTTCTCCACACAAAACTCCTTTAAACTGGATGGAGAATGCGTCCTGAGAGTTCTCACTGGAGGGGTGGCCAGTGGGAACAGAGCTCCAGAACCAGCAAATCGGAAGGGGAAACCACTGAACCTGGAGCAACCCATGTGATTTCATTAACACCAGGCAACACACTCACAATTTAGTAAGTGCTCCCAGTGAGGACACATAAGCTGGAGCAGAACCCAGTTTTGATTTCAAGCTACCCAGGAAAGAGGTCAAGGAGAAAAATTAATAGTCTCTACCCAATCCAATGTGTTTCTGTTCTCATGAAGGGAAGATCACGCCAGTGTTACACCTTTTGTCCCAAGCCTTACAATAAATCTGGGTCTTTTCTGCTTAAGGAATTTATTTATATGCAAAGTTTTTCAAGGAGATAAAAGTTAAATGCAGCTATATGTTTAACTGATTAATCAAAATAGGAGTAGATAAATCAGAGTAAGAATAGATAAAATCAGAACGTCTCTAAAAATTTAAAGTACATACATGTTGTATTTGTGAGGAACTGACAAATGTATCAGAAAAACTGAAGAACCTTTAAGAATGCTTACTTTACCTTTACTATATGCCACTGCTCTAATTAGTTGATTAGTTAACGGCTAGCTATAACCAGGACTATCATAAAGCTAGATCTAAAATGGAATATGTATAAGAAAATTTTCTGTGATCCTCTTTTATGACCTATAAGTGATACTTACATCTTTTTTTTGGTTTATGTTTTTACTTTTTCCTTAATCTGATTCTTGCTTTCCCTAGGATGTGCCTCATACATTAAAATGTTTGTATTCATTGAAAGTTGTTAATTATACTCTAGTTTGTGTATGGACTTTCTTCCAAATGAAGGATGCAAAGGAGACTAAAATTTTCTTTCCTCTGCCTATGTCAGCTATAAGCTGAAGAAAAATTAATTAGATTCAACCCTTGACTTAATGTTGTTTTTTTTTTAATTTTTGCAGTGGAAAAGAATGTTTATGTGTACAAATAGGTAGGATTATCTATGTTATTATCATCTACTTTGAACACTACTTTGGAACTGATTATTTTGCTAGATTATGACACAACTCCAACGTTTCACAAAAGTTCGCACTGAAATTAATATGGAAGCTACATTTATGCCCATGTACTCTCACTTCTGCACATCCCTGAAATTCCAGGTTACATTTAGTTTTGTATGGAATACTCTTTAATAGGAATCAACTCTTTCTGGTACAGAAAAACTAATTATTCATGATTCAACCAGTGTTGCTGATTTAATAAGTCAAATGAGAATGATAAGGCAATAAAGAAATGGGGATATTTAAGTATTCTGGATAATCTGGTTTAGTATGGCAAACATCAGGTTATTTATGTATTTGGGTTTTTATAAATTAGACAAGGAACTGTAGTAGAAATGGATTTGGGGCTGAAACTGATATTAAAATATCTCAGTTTGAATTTGTAATCATGATAAAATTACATCAGTGTCACTCCTCTTTTATGTTCCTTGGATAGGTGTAAAACCACTTAATTTTTGTACTAACAAAGAGAATTTGGATTCTGGAGGAGTGAAAATGTGAAAAAGAGTAATTGGAAGAAACAGATATGACCGTGGCAGGGTGGATCTGACTCACCTTCTAAGTCTCTCTTTCTGAGAAAAGTCTCTTTCACTCTGTACCTTGAAGGGTACTGGGCTGATGGTGGAGGTGACAGGCATGGATCCCGTGTAGCCCTGGGCTCGTTTACTTCTGTGGTCACCCTATTGGGGGTGGGGAAGATGGTGAAGGTGCTTTTAAGGGACAGAACAATCCCCAGCTGTTGTTATTAAATGTGGGCAACCCCCTCAGGTCATCAATCCCACCATCTCCATTTGTTACCCCTGCCTCTTGACACAGTTATGCTACCTGCCCTGTCCTCCCCCAAACCCCCCCCCCCCACGAACTGTGACCATCTGCACTTTTGACCCTCACAGCAAAAAACTGCATACTGCAAAAACGTCTTCAGACAACCCAACCAAAGAGACTAATCTGTTAAAAATAACAGTGGTGAAAACTTGGAAAACGCAAGTTTCCACCTCTATTTTGCCCTCAATCTCTCCTTTAGGCCCTTAAAATGGACTACTTTGGTCCCATTAAAATCCAACACCCCATAGTACTCCAGAGCGGGGCATTTTGTTGACATGGAGGAAAAGACCATTTTGATATAAGAGACACCGTGAGCATCATCAGTTTCCAACCTTGGACAGAAAAAGCAATTTTGGACCACCTGAGGATGATATGGGGACATTTGGGATTGGGTGAAGAGGGAGTGAGGGGAAAACCAAGAAGGGGGATTCTACAGTGGGAGGGTGGAAGGAAAGACAGAACATTTGCTTCCTGTCCCATGGGAGCAGCTATTGTGTCCTGTAAAGACTTTGAGGGATCCTCTGTATGAAGTCTGGAAAGCTGCATATCTCAGGCTTATCCAGTTTCTCCCAGTCCACTGCAGATTTCACCACCTTATCCAGT